>NC_072425.2:41597500-51597500 GCF_028878055.3 Symphalangus syndactylus
AACATTTTCATAATAGTTACAATAGAAATGAAATGACTTCCGTTGTCTTATTCAACATGCTCTGGTATCCTGAAGGCAGGAATTACATGTATTAAGAGAAGCTATCATTGTCTGATTATTGGCTTTATAAAGAGGGAAAGACTTTAAGCCATCCAGACATCATGCAACCAGAATTTAATACAATCTCTAACTTTTTGCAAGGATTAGTTTTATGAAATCCAACTGACACCAGATTACCAGTAAAGTTGGTCAGGAAAAACTTTCTGGATTTATTTTGGGAATAACCTTTAAGAATTCTGCAAACATAACACATTTCTTAAATGTTTTGAATAATTTTGTCTTTTTGTTAGGCTTAGTAACTGTCTACTGCCTTCAAAATTCTCCTATAGTCAGATAATGTTGTTGATGATGCAACAATACTAACCAAGCAAATAGTAACTATGATATAGAAATTATTTTGTGTAATAAATTCCATAGTCCAGTTAAATTTCTTTTAGCTTCTTTTATCATCCGTTTGTCCATTTTCTTTTGTATAAAATATATTTGAAAATGAATAAATGTTCCTTATTTTATTAAAAGATGAATTTCTAAGCTTGGGATTTGCCAAGTTTATCAGCTTCTGCAGTTCTATAGCAAAATTATTTCCATTAGAAATTTCATCCTGTAGTATGTGAGCTGTATACTGATATCCAAGCAGGCAGTTGTGAAGCCTCTAACAAATAACCTACCAATTTCCAATTTTTCAAGAGATATTCTAGTTCTCATTGAAGTAAAAGAAATCCCCTCTTAAAAAAATTCCTCTATTGCATGCCATTGACACCAAGCATATATCTATTACTAGAATATATATTTACTTTAAGGCCAGTCTTAAAAAATTACTTTTCTACTAACTGCTATTAAGTCATCTGCTTGTGCAGACTTAATTCCAAACAAAACATAAGCTTTTCAGGTTTTATAAGTCACAACTAGGAAGGCTTATCTAGGCTATGTTATTTTTCCTGGGGGTATTATCAATAACTATGATCAAATATGCAATATGAATATGAATATCAAATAAATTAGATTGGCTTTTTCCAAATTCGTAACCTTTAAACCTGGAGGAGAGGCCATAGCCTATTTCTATTGTTCAAAGCCTCTTCAAATTCTAAAGACCAAACCAGAGGATTATCATTCGGTTGCTCCATAGGAGATTTTACCACTCTGCAAAAGTTAAAATTTACTCTCTACAATATTACACAAGTCCCATAAGGTGCCTAAATTTTTTGTTTGTTTGTTTTTGTAGTAGGACATTTTATCTGCAAAATGAGCTGGTTCTTGAACCTAACATACTATGGCCTATAGCTGTTAACTCATTTCTCAAATATTTTACTACAGTTTTGTAATATTGCAATTTGTCTAATGGGGTTTTGTACCCCTTTGAAGCAAAGAATTGTAACAAAGCCAGAGTGATCAATTTTGTATTACTCTCTAGTTTCTGAGGCTACTAAGAATCATCTACATATTGAATAATTATAGATCCTCCTGGTGCAATATATATAATATATATATTATATATTATATATTTATATATTATATAAATATATGTTATATATTTATATATAATATATAAATATATAATATATATTATATATAAAATACAATATAAAATATTGTATTGTATTTTATATTTGGTGAATGACTAGAGAAAATAGTAGAAGAATCCTCAAACACTTCTTTTTTTTTTTTTTCTGTAAATACTGAACTCTTTCATAAGCAAATGCAAACAAGAATTTAGACTCACCCACTAGAGGAATAAAAAGAAAGAAAGGAAGGAAGGAACCAAGGAGGGAAAGAAGGAAGGGCAATAAATTGCAGAATACATCTATTACAGAGAAATACTTTGCAGACAGTGGTAACAAAGTCATTAGTCAGAATAGTTGAAGGGTTAGGAATTACAAAGATTGGTGGATAAAATCTTCTCCAAATGTATGCATTGGTCAACCATGTTCATTAAACTAACCTTTCTTCCTTATTAGAAGTATGGAGGTACTACATGGTAAGTGCTGTTGCCCAGGCTGGAGTGCAGTGGCACAATCTCGGCTCACTGAAAGCTCTGCCTCCCAGGTTCACGCCATTCTCCTGCCTCAGCCTCCCGAGTAGCTGGGACTACAGGCTCCCACCGCTATGCTTGGCTAATTTTTTGTATTTTTAGTAGAGACGGGGTTTCACCATGTTAGCCAGGATGGTCTCGTTCTCCTGACCTTGTGTTCCGCCCGCCTCAGCCTCCCAAAGTGCTGGGATTACAGGTGTGAGCCACCACACCTGGCCGCTTCTTTTAAATATCATTCCTTGTTTAATTTTTTATAACTGGTTTTATTATTTTTTAAATTAAGCTCTTGACAAAGAATACTGTTTTACACGTAGGCATAGCTTATGCTTTTGCTGAACTATTTTTTCTTGGTTCTATATTTCGAATAATAGCAGTATCACTATTTCCTAGGGCCCAAGGTAATGCAATGATTTGTCTTAGATCAGGATACTTTTCTAGCATAGTGTCAGACTGCTGTTCTCTGCCATATCCCTTTCAGAAGGCACCTTGCAACCAAATCTGGGGCATTTTCCCCAAGGAGTTTCTTCCATAGACACTCCATCGGGAGCAAAGAATATGACAGCCTTTATGTTGCACAACAAGTCTCTCTCCAACAGATTCACTGGAGAATCAAGAGAAAGTAAAAGCACATTTCCTTAATAAGAGAACCTATCTATATGAGAACTAGGAGGAAAAAGTGGAAAGCTGACCCCAAATGCCAACCATTTGTGTTGATCTATTACCACCAAATAGAAAATGAGAAATATCCAAGAAAATTACAGAATATCTATCTATCTATCTATCTATCTATCTATCTATCTATCTATCTAATCTATCTATCTATCTATCTATCTGAAAAGGCAAAGTTAGATTATCTTGAGGGAAAGTATTGACATATATAATTTACCAGTTCCTACTTCCAATATTTTTCCAATTTTGAGCCATATGCCAAGTATTCCCTACTTTAGACTCTTGTCTCTGCAATTCCTACAACCTTTTCTTTAACTTGGGTTTGGATAGCCCTAATGTAGACCAAGAAGAAATGAGATAAAGGTTGCTAAGATTAGAGCATTATTTTGATCTGCCTCTGGGTTCATACCAGTGAATTTTGAGAAAATCTCAACAAACTGCTTATGGAAGTCAATGAAGGATTCACCTGTCTTCTAGGTACATGGCTGCAACCTCTCCCAGCTCATCTTTGCCAGAAAGGGTTTAAGTATGGCCTCTGGCCACTGCTCTTGAAACATCTCTAAAACTCTTAGTTCTTCCATAGTTAAGGGGATAATGGATAGCTGGTTTTCCCTGGCCACCAGATTCCTTGATGTGGTGATCTTATGGACCCCAACACATTACCTTGCTGGGATCTGAATGGAAAGGGCTGGGTTTTCTCAAATTGAAAAAAGTAAAATGCATAGCACTTTGGTTTCCCTTCCTGTTATGACATTCATCAGTTTAACACCCAGTTATGTCGTCTTTTTCTAAGTGAGCAGTGCAGCTACTCTCCATCTTGTTGTTTTCATACAAGGTCACAATCTCTGTGCAACTTCCTCATTATTCCTTCCTTAGGTCTCTTTATCATATCTGCTTTGTAGCTACAAGATGTGCAGATATTAAGGGGCTCTGGAGATGGATTCTGGCCTAAGACATGAAGTGGCTCAGGACTAGGCCATGAGGCACACAAAACTATGTCTTCAAACACAGCAGGTAATTCATTTCAGTTAAAGAGGCTGTGCCCTCATCTCTCTTTACAGAGAAATCTACAAAAGAGGGGAACAATCCATCACCTCCCTCTTCCTGTGACTTAGCTTGAGACAGTGGCAGTGGCTAGAGTTGGAGGCAGTAGGGGTCAGGGGAGAAGCAGGAGAAGCAGAGGGAGCAGGGACACCCCAAAAAAGGAGGAGGAGGTTTCTGTAAAAGGGAAAGTGTCTTCAGTTCTCCAATTTCCTCTCCATTTTTTCCTCAATCTTTTCTTCTGGGATTCTGAATCATCATTTTTTTCCTTAGAATTCGCTTCATTGCATAAGTACCAGTAATTCATTTGCTTGGGATAAGGCCTATCTAAGAGTCTCAGTAAATATGTTAATTTATCCACATAAAAAGAACTGACTTGGGCGTGGCCACAGACCTTCAGCTGTCCCTTAGTTTAGGGTCTTTCAGACATCCTTGTCAGAATTGTTGGGGAAATGTAATTACAACCAAAATTTCCGGCTGGGTGTGGTGGCTCACGCTTATAATCCCAGCACTTTGGGAGGCTAGGGCAGGTGGATCACGAGGTCAGGAGTTCGAGATCAGCCTGGCCAAGATGGTGAAACCCCATCTCTACTAAAAATATAAAAAGTAGCCAGGCGCAGTGGTGGGCACCTGTAATCCCAGCTACTTGGGAGGCTGAGGCAGAAGAATCACTTGAACCCAGCAGGTGGAGGTTGCAGTGAGCCAAGATCGTACCACTGCACTCTAGCCTGGGTGACAGAGTGAGACTCCATCTTAAAAAACAAAAAAACAAAAAAAACACAATTTCCTCTCAACCCAGAAAACCTCACCTAGAAGTTAGAAAACAAAGAAAACAATTTCATTATTAAATAAGTATTAATCCAGAATATAGTGTACATCATGGCCAATTTCCTAACAGATTGCAAAGATATAAAGGATTTTCACCCTTTTATATAGTGAAACACATACAACCCATTACATACATGTTTTCCATATAAACAATACCTAGTACTTGCTCTAAGAAATGGGAATGCATAAAGTCTCTTCTGTTTTCAACAGGGAGAATTATTTCTGATTTTTAACTTGTCTTTCGCCTTATATGTCACACCATAACTTCCATGCTTTTCTCTTTTTTGCCTTTTATTCTGACTGATTGAATTTACTGTCCTTGAAATGTTTTGCATCTATTAATATACAGTGACTGAATTATATACTTAAACTTCTTCCAGAACAATAAAGGAGCTAAAACACTTCCTCCTATTATACCCCTTGTGACATATGAGCATTTTAATAATTTTTATTTGAACATTTTAGCAACATAATTAAGACTGCATTATAGCTTGTATACATTCATTAGTAAAATTTGCATACATGACAACTTTTATTTCTCAGATATTTATTTTAATATCTTTTATCTTTTCCATATTACTGACGTATATGCTTAAAATTCATTCAGTGGGGATACTTATGTGGTTGTCTCTAATTTCGTTCATCCAAAATATTTTTGTTTTTTTCTTTTTTAAAATTTGTTTTGCTGGGTTTCTGATTATTTATTGATAAGTATTATAGAATTTTGAGGACATTATTTTACTGTTTTTTAATTTCAGTTAACGTTGTTTTATAGTCCACTGTTGGTTCCTTGCATATGAGTTATCTTTTCCTCTGTCTAGTGTTAAGATAATTTTTTTTTCCTAAAATCCCTCCTACATTTTGTTTACAAAATAACCCTAACTGGATTTATTTTTAATTATAAGGCTCTGAGTACAATGTGTTCTCTTTATCTGTTGATTCATGCCTACCATCACGTTGTAAGCAAAGGCGTGACTGTTATACTGTCCATTTAACTGACCTTTTAATATTATGAAATGCCTCCTTTATCTGTATAGTAGAGTCTACTGTGCCTGATACTGTTATAGCCACACAAAATTTCTTTTGGTTGACATTTGTGTGATGTCATAGATGGAATTTTGCTACCCTGCATAATACCCACAATGACCTTCACCCTGTAGTGTCTAGTATAGAGCTATGTTACATTAAATGGCAAAATTGACTTTGTAGAGGTAAGTTGTTTAAAAAATTGCTTTATATACAGATAAGGAAGATGTGCTGAGAAGATACAAATACATGGCACTGTAGACTTATTTATTCTGTCTTCTGGGAATATAGCAGACAGTTGGCTTAGCAGCTCTGAGTGGTGGGCTCAACAGAAGAACAAGCTGATAGAAGTCCTTAGGCTCTGAGTCTCCATTCTAATCAAAGTACTTCTCCAACCAGAAGACTTCCATTGATCCATAGTCGCTTAGATGTTCTGTGTTTGCCATGAGTATGGGACTTCGGTCTTCTGGAAAGATGGCCGTGGTGCCTAAACACATCTGTGCCTGGCCTCACCTCGGGTTAGTAAAGGTTTGGGGGTTGCATGTGTTCTTCTACTTGGAACAAGGCCTATCTAAGAGGCCTCTATCTCCTCTCAAACATCTTTTTTATGTCTGTGCTATGTAATATTTCTGATAAGTGTCTGTGACTCCTTTGCCTCACAGCTATTCGCCTTCTCTCTTTATAAAGAGGAGCCCTAATTATATTGTTTGGCTTTCTTTACACTTACATTAAAGATTTTATTTGAACAGAGGATTCTCTGGTTTTAAGATATTGAAAAAAAAAAAGAACATTTTATTAGACAAGCAAGACCAAACGCAGTGGCTCATTTCTGTAATCCCAGAACTTTGGGAGGTGAAGATAATAGGATTGCTTGAGGCCAGGAGTGGAAGACCAGTCTGGGCCACAAAGCAAGATCCCTATTTCTACCAAAAATTTAAAAATTAACCAGGCATGGTGGTGGCATGTGCCTGTAGCTACTCGGTGGAATCTCTTGGGCCCAGGAGTTTGAGGCCGTAGTGAGCTATGATCACGCCACTGCACTCCAGCCTGGGTGAAAGGGGAAGATCCTTTCTCTTACAAAAAAGAGAAAAAAGAAAGGAAGAAAAGAAAAGAAAAGAAAATAAAGAAGGAAGGGAAGGGAGGGGAGGGGAAGGGGAAGGGGAAGGAAAGGAAAGGAAAAAGAAACATGTTTGGTTTGGGGAAGAATGAGTTAGAAAACAAAATTTTAAAAAAGTAAAATAATGACACTACCACCATCTCCACCAAAAACACTAAAAAAGGTTGTGGGAAAATGGATGCAATAGTCCTTTAAAATAAATACATCAAAAGTGGTGACCTCAGGCTACATATTATTATATTATCTTTAATAAAATTTGAGGAAAATATTAAGCACTATTTAAGTGTTTATGAAATAAAAATTCATAAGTGCATGAGATACCCTAAAGCTTCCAGACCTTTGACCTTCGAAAAGTTTACTCTGATCACTGTCCACTCATTAATTTAATTGTTTGTAATTTTAGTTTCACGTTGTTTTTAGTTGCCAGAAAAATGGCAATACTTGTTTAAATTATTGACCATTAGAGTCCATGACATTTTAATATATCAACACATTTATCAAATTCTCTTTTTGACATTGCTTCTTATATCCTCATTTTTGCTTGTGGGTTCATTGATTATTTTTTCCTGAAGTATATCTTTCAAGTATTATTTAACCATAATCTATGATTACATTAGTCTCCCGAAAATATTATTGATTCACTTATGCTGTTCAGCTAGAGAGTACAGCTGGGCATACAAGTAAGTAGACAGCTACTTTCTCTCAGTACTTTAAAAATAAATGTCCACGTTTTATGGTCTCTAGTGGGATTTCACTAATTTATACATATTTTATTTGCTTTTTAAGCTTTACATTCAAGATGTTTTAATTGTAATGATTCCTTTTCATTTCAATTTTATTGTTTTTCAACATTTGTGATTTTTTAAATTACCCTATTTTTCATTGTACTTTGTCTCCCTTCTTTTTATTATTATAGTAATTTAAGCCACACTTGTTTATTTCAGTTTTTGTTTGTTTGTTTGTTTGTTTTGAGATGGCATCTTGCTCTGCCACCCAGGCTATAGTGCAGTGGCACAATCATAGTCACTGCAGCCTGGAGCTCCTGGGCTCAAGCAGTCCTCTAGCCTCAGCCTCCCAGTGTATGCCACTACACCCAGCTAATTTCTTTATTTCCTTTATTTTTGAGTGAAGGGGCCTCACTGTGTTCCCCAGGCTGGTCTCAAACTCCTGGGCTCAACTGTTTCTCTGGCCTCATTCTCCCAAAGTGCTGGGATTACAAGTGTGAGTCATTGTGCCTGGCCCAGATTTTCTTTTACCTCAGTTTTGTTTTAGCTCTCTCATGTTTTGTGTGTGTGTGTGTGTGTGTGTGTGTGTGTTTTCCATTGTATGAAATAAAATTTTATTTGGAAGCTCCTCTTTTGCACAGTTGCTTTCATCTCCCTCCATTCGTTTCTACAGAAGTGGAGAAAATATAGCTACAGAATAATTTTTTTTTCCGTTGGCTTCTGAGAGCATTGGTTGTCTCCAGTACAATTCGTAAGCCAATTTTCTTCATTTAGGTCTCTTGACTCATCAGAAATATAAATTGAGATTCCATACCCATGAAGGCATTTTTTTCACTGAAGGCATTTTTAAAAAATACATGAATTTCTGAATTGTAACAAGTTTTCCTGACACTTCCTAAGCCAATAGGTCCTATAATAATTCCTTTACAAGGGAGAAGTCAACATTTTTTGTAAATGTCAACATTTTTTGTAAATGTCAGCCTTTTAAAAGTACTTTAGTAAACGGTCTTCAGTTCTAACACCCTCCCTTGCATGAGCCTAATTCCACCTTTCCTGTCTTCTAATGGGTATTATCTTCTGGTTCCTATTGTCATTATCTGATCCTTATGAGCCACCATGTAATTACTTGATACATGTACCACTAACTTACATCTCTCTTCATTTATGGAAGTTGGAGGCTTCCTTTTCTTTTTTATATTAACTCATTTGTGGGTTAAACATCTTTACCTTTAATCTATGATTTCAATATATTTGTATTTAAAGTGAGGGTTGTAGGAGGAAAAAAATGGAAGGAACATCTGTAATATCTCGGTAGGTCCTTGGATAGGAAAAAATCTGTAAGTAATTTTCTGTATAATGTGTGGTGAAGCTTTTAGAATCCCTGTGAAGAAGACAAAAAGACCAAGAAAAGTACCACTTAGTTTTGCAAAGGAAAACCAGGGACAATAATTGGAACGAGAAGGGGATGAGGAACTGTGATGTGTAGGAGCTAAAGAACTTGTGTAATAATAAAATGTTAAATCTGTTTTGGTAGTGTTCTGTCTTTCTGTACTATGTATATATTTCCTCAGAAAATATTTCTTTCTTAGAATGGATTTAGGCTGTGTTATGCCTGTGAAGCAATATTTATTCTTCTGCAAAGGTGAGTGCTTTTTGTTATATTGTATTGTTTTTGAGCAATTGCAGAAGACTACAGAAACTCTGTTCAGGTCTTTTCTGTACCAGAATCAAGATGAAAGATTGATGAAAGTATCTGGATTGGACTTAATAAGGACTGTCTTGATTGAGCAGATATTGGTATTATATAAGCTCTTGAGAAACAGGAAATATTTCTGGAGCTTCTCATTCTTTAACTTGGAAAGAGTTTCAAATAGAAACTATCCATTTACGTTTTGTTTGATTGGTTGAGTTTTTTGTCTGGTTTTTGTTCTGATTGTGAATAATCTCTTTCCTTGGATTTTTAAAACTACATGATAAATTTTGTTAATATAGAAATAAATATTCATTCTGTCAAACATTTTTGGGACAAGAAATATGACCTGGGAAGTTGGATAGTATTTGAGGGTGAGAAGGAAATTTATTTTCTTCCTGCTTCCTCATTCACTCTGAACTACAGTGTGAGCAGATCATGTGTGCTTAAGAGTACCCAAAGGTGAAACTGAATTTTGACACAGAAAGAGTGACAGGACACAAGAAATCCCTTAGACTGTTAGAAAGATGTCTAAGAAGGCCTCACTACTAAATAGTCAACAGAACATTAGTATACCAGAAGCAGCATCACCTGGAAGATCATACCCTACCTCAGACCACAAAATCTTCATTTCTCATAAGATTCTACAATGATTTATAATGAACATTTAGGCTTGAGAACCGTGCTGTAAAAAAACCAAACAAGATATGTCAGAGTTGTAGATGTTAATTTCTGTCAAATCCATTTGCTAATCTTACCTATTTGCATAATCCATTTAACAATATCCTTTTATTATCTTAGAATCTTTAGGAAAGTGCTATTAAGTTATCTTGGCCTAGTGTCATAAGGACAGAAGAAAATTAAGCTATGCATGTTCAACTGCTTTGGGTCAGAGTGACAAAACTTGAGATAAATGTTATTAGAAACCACTATGGTAAGAAACAGGAGCTTTAATAGTCGGTGTTAACTGCCAAAACTGCAGGAGAGAATGAGATGCTGCATGGTCAGGACCCATAGCTATATAGAATAGAAAGCATCTTAAGATCAAAGGTAGTTGCACAGACAGAGATCTGCATTGACTTGATACTGTGCTGTATTAATCTTGGTATCTTTGTTCCTTGCACAGTGCCATAGTGCCTGTTGTTGGGACTGGATAAATGTTTGTTGAATTAAACTGAAATACAGTGACTAAAAGCTCTTGACATGGTATATTATTTCATATTTTATTCATTTTATTCTTTAGTGGAATTATATTAAATCTACATGTCTGAGTCTTTTACAAATTGATTTTTATTCAACTCTCTGAAGGTTTACACAATAAGCTTATGTTCTTATAATAAAGCAGCCCTAAAATATTACATTATTTATTATGATAGAACAAGCTCAATTGTCCAACATCTTATTTCTTCTACATGTTAACTCCACTTACGTGTTTAAAATATCTAACCACTAGGTGTCATTTATCTGGATGCTGCATGATTAAGACCACCATACTCTTATCAAGCATACAGGTGTCAATGTCTATTTTAAAGAGGAGAGAACTCAAGAAGTTCTGTAGAAACTGCTTTCTTCATCGTATCTCAAAGGATTTTCTGAGGATTTCAGAGTTGCCACGAGTTGAGAGAAGTGAGCCAAAAACACTCATCTGAAGTGTTTGGACAGATGAAATCAATGGCTGCTGATTAAATGACAGGCACACAGCAAGTACACTGTAAAATAATTAAATAGTAATTGAAAATACCTGCAGAAAGTTTGATTAGAATCTGAGGAACTAACAAAAGTAGCCAGATAATAATAAATGCATTTCCAAAGCCTGTTTAATTCTATCAATGTACCTTAGTAAATATGTAGTTAGTCTCATTAAAAGAATTAACGTAAATGCATTAAACTTTTCACAGTAAAAGTAGTGTTTTGGAAAACCTTGGGTGTACCTGAAGTTATTTTCCTTGGGGTTCCATAGTAATGGGTTATTTAACCTATATTTTGGAAATGTTTTAATTATTGTATTCGACTCATTATGTCATATTTTGCAAAACTGATGAAGTTAAAATGACATTTTTATTACATGAATTCAAATTATAGACATAGAGATGTTTCAGGTAGCTGTGTTCTATAAAGAATATTCCAAAATATTTTCTTGAAGCCCAGTGTAATTGAAAATTATATCATTGAACTCTGTCAAAATAAAGGCACCAATCTGTATAAAATACAAAGTCAAATATATAACTATGTATAAAAACGAATAAAAATGTTCTAGGCATGATATAAGAAAGTCAAAGATTTGAGAAGTAGCTGAGAATTTCAAATGTACTTGGACAAAGACATCAATCAGCTAATGATGGCACTTCTACATGCCCAAACAATGCGAATATTATTAAGACCTCAAATCACAAAATAAACAAATTGTTTCCCACTTAATGAAATTACAGCCTGTGATATGGATTTTCAAGGATATGAGCAAGAAGACAGAACAAAATGAGCCAAGATCAAGATATACGTATCAGAGACCCGGGGAGAAAGGATGAAAATTACAATCTCAAGTAGCAACATAAATAAAGCTTAGCAACTATAACATAGAAATTTCAGGTAGACAGTCTTAATCGATGATCATTTTAGGTAGACAGAAAGACCTGGAACTCTAGTGACAAGGACTCAACGGGATGAAAAAAGGGGGGTGCTTAAAGAGGCAGACATGAAGATTAAGGTCCACAGATGAATTAGGATTGGGATTGGGGGATTAGTAGTCAGGATATCAGAATTTGGGCAACCATACATGGAGGTCAAAATTTGGGTTCTAAATATAAGTGGAACTGATTTAGTTGTTAGCTATGCTTTTGAAAACTGGCCATCTTTTCAGACATCTTCCGAAGAATGTACTGTCAAGCTTGGTGTGTTCTATGAAGCTCTGGAGTCAATTCTGGCTTGGTCATCTTTATCTGTGTGTCCCTGGGAATGTTACTTAATTTCTGTGTGTGTGTGTGTGTGTGTGTGTGTGTGTGTGTGTGTGGCTTTTTGTTTGTTTTTATCTTTTTGTGTTTTTTGTTTGTTTGTTTTTTTGGTTTTTGGTACACCTTCAAAGTCAGAAAAATAATGTCTCACTCACAATTATCTCAAAAGGATTACATGAGATGATATAGTACCTTGTCAATGTTATCATTATTATATTATGATGCTTTAAAGTGTTTAGTGTAAAACGCTGGCAAATGCTCTTTATGAAGAAAATTCTGACACCAATTTTCCCAGAGAAAAAGCCTACTTAGGAAAATGTAAGATAAGCATAGGGAATGAGGGGATGTGACAACAAGTAGTGATGTTTATGATGGCTTTCTTCTGAGTCAAATAAAACCATCATAGAATGATCAGAATGATGTGATGGAAGCAAAAACCAATAGGAACAGCCTAATTCTTACTAGAGTAATAGAGTAAGCAAATAATTTAAAGTTTTCTTATGTGAGAAATTGTGAAGATTCCAGCCTGTAAAGTAATGATGTAAGCAAAAGCAAAAAAAGAGGAAAACTATTAATAAACCAATAAACGAGGCCCAATGTAGTATATGGTAATGGAGATCCTAAAAGTCATGCTTTTGACTTTTTTAAAAAGTCAAAAAGTTGGCTCTATGTGAAAATAGGAGTTAAGAAAAACTTGGTGGTGGAAATTTAGGAAGATATAACACAACACAAAAATTCTTTCACAAGGAAAGAATATTGACATGTCCATATTAAAATTTCTAGCTTATTAAGCACTATATCAATCTTAGTTAAGAACATGCATTTCTTCTGTTAAAATTTGATTCCTTTTATGCAACCTCCATGGAGACATATCCTTTTCTTTTTAATGCACAGAGAAGTTCTTTTATTTTATCAATCTACTTTTTGATTCCTTCATGATTTATTTGTAGTAATGCATAGATTCCATAATGATGTAACTATAAGTATTGCTTGATTTACTGAACTAGGTTAACATATTGTTTTATTCATTTAAGCTACAAATATTTCTAGGGTAGAAAAAAGCCTCTAAGAAACAAGTCTAGCAGGAAGAGTGTTCATTATTACCTAATTTATGACAAAATTATTTGTTAATGCTGATCAAAATATCTGTTGTCTTCACAGAAAACATTGGAAGTAAAAAACGTATATGAAATATGTGTTCCCAGCTAGTTGTATTACAATGTTCTTTTGAACCCTTGCAATGAAGAGTTATGGGGTCAAATTTTCTGTGTTTAAACTCCAATGCCAACATACAGTAGCTATGTGACCTTAAATAAATAAATAACTATTTATGGCTCTGTTTCCCAATCTGTAAATTAGGTATCTACTTCAAATGATTATTATGAGGATTAAATGACATATGTGAACAGATTCAAAGAGTCCATGGCACAAAATAAGTACACGACAAATGTTGAATATCATTATCATTTTAGTAATCAAAATGACAATTTTTATTTCCTTGAGACAAGGTGTGGCTCTATTGCCCAGGCTAGAGTGCAGTGGCGTGATCTCTGCTCTTGCAACCTCTGTCTCCCTGGCTCTCGCCATTCTTTCACTTCAGCCTCCGGAGTAGCTGGAACCACAGGTGCACACCACAACGCCTAGCTGATTTTTGTGTTTTTTGTAGAGACAGGGTTTCGTCATGATGCCCAGGCTGGTCTGAAATTCGTGAGCTCCAGCAGTCTTCCTTCCTTGGCCTCCCAAAGTGCTGAGATTACAGGCGTGAGTGACCACACCCAGCCTAAAATTGTTTTTTGAATGGCATTAAATATTTTTCAAAATTAGCTCATTGCATTGTAATATAATTTGATGAGCCATAACATATTGAATCTTAACTAAATTTCATGGCTTACTAAGATTCCCCTAAATTTTATTTAAAGTGTTATACCTTATCATTGTTGCTGCCATATTACTGAGTAGCTATAAAATGTTTCGCATTTTTATATTCCACCTTCCTCCATTTACAAATAATGAAAAGATCATTTCACATTTGAGGCAAAGGCAATACAAAGCAAAATTTAGATCATGTTTAGAAATTTATCTCAGTTAAAAATTGCTGTAACTGTGCAGCTAGAGCCTCTCAATATTTTCAATGCTCTAGAACTCCAGCTAGGCAATTTAAAGTTAACAGCAGTAGCTAGAAATACAATTCAGCAAAACTGTTCTGCTTATAGTCAGTTACGATCTCTCTTTCTTTCTTTCTCTCTGTTATATACAAACACGTTCCATGCGTATCTTTTTCTTCCCACTTCTAAATATCATCAGGGGAAATAAGTACTGAAATAATTAAGCATTTTTGTTAAGTGATCTTTTAATTCATTATTTTCTTCCCAGAACTCTAGTTTGTTGGCATATATAGAGCTGTTCATTGACTAATGAATTATTTCCCCCAGGTATCTGTGTGTGTTCGTGTATAAGTGGCAGTACAGGCCGGGCGCGGTGGCTCACGCTTGTAATCCCAGCACTTTGGGAGGCCGAGGCGGGCGGATCACGAGGTCAGGAGATCGAGACCACGGTGAAACCCCGTCTCTACTAAAAATACAAAAAATTAGCCGGGCGTGGTGGCGGGCGCCTGTAGTCCCAGCTACTCGGAGAGGCTGAGGCAGGAGAATGGCGTGAACCCGGGAGGCGGAGCTTGCAGTGAGCCGAGATTGCGCCACTGCACTCCAGCCTGGGTGACAGAGCGAGACTCCGTCTCAAAAAAAAAAAAAAAAAAAAAAAAAAAAAAGTGGCAGTACATACCATTTTTCCCTTCTTTTTGTACATCACTTTGAATATTTTGTGAACTGTATAGTGTGAAGTACAAAAGAAAAATCAATTAGCATATGTAGCAATATTCCTTAAGTGCCACATTACAGTTAAACTTGATTAAATTCTGAAAAGGCTACAAATTTAATTATATTTAAAGGTAAATTTCTCTCTATGTATTAAAAGAGGAATACAAAACACAAGTGGTTTTTATTGTTCTCATTGCTATTTTAGTTTTTTTCTAATTAATAAGCTTTAGTTTTTAGAGAATTTTTAGGTTCACAGCAAAATTAAGTGGAAAGAACAAAGTTCTTATATACCCCCTGTCCCCCACACATGTGCAACTTTTCCCAAGATTGACATCCTGCACCACAGTCATGCATTTGTCACAATGGATGAACCTACAATGTCACCTCATTATCACCCAGAGTCCATAGTTTACATAAGGGTTTGGTTTTGGTGTTGTACATCCTATGGGTTTTGACAGATTTTTGATAACATCTATCCGCCAGTGGAGTGTTTTTGTTTTGATTCATGGAAAATAACTTTCAGGCTGGCATAAGGGCTCATGCCTGTAATCCCAGCACTGTGGGAGGCCAAGACAAGCTGATCACTTGAGCTCAGGAGTTGGAGACCAGCCTTGGCAGCATAGCAAAACCCCATCTCCACCAAAAATACAAAAAATTAGTCTGATATGGTGGCACAAGCCTGTAGTACCAGGTTCTTGGGAGGCTGAGGTGAGCCTGGGAGGCGGAGGCTGCAGTAAGCCCAGATGATGACACTGCGCTCTGGCCTGGGTGACAGAGACCCTGTCTCAATAATAAAGAAAAAAAAAAAACAGAACTTTCAAAGTTTACACCTATATATTTTTCCATACCCTCAGGACTTTGGACATTTCACTTAACACTGAAAATTCACTCTACTGCCACTACTCAGGACTTCTGATGGGCATGAAAATCCAAGCCTGCTTTATGATATTAACCTCTGAAGCTCATAAACTGCTTAAAACATTAGAATGTCCAGATAATTAACTAGTATCAAGTAAAAATGCCACAATTTAGTGTCTTAAAGCAATGCTGATTTATCATTTCCAAAATTCTGTGAGCTGGACAGGTGGGTCTTCTGTTGACTTATCTTGAGTTCATTCATTGGCTGAATTAGGCTGCAGAGTTGTCTGGACTGGAAGGTCAAAAATGACCTTGCTTGCCAGGGGCAGTGGCATGTGCTTCTAATCCAATCTACTTGGGAGGCTGAGGCAGGAGGATTCCTTGATCCCAGGAGTTCAAGACCAGCCTAGGCAACACAGGACCCCATCAAAATAAAATAAAATAAAGAAAGAAAAGTTACATTTAAAAAAATGACCTCATTCAAAAATCTGGCAGTTGTACCTGGCTGTCATCTGGTACCACTCAGTTATCTTCCACTGGCCATTCACACTTCATTAGGCTCCATCAGTTTCCTTATATAGCATTCTCACTGTGGCATCTAAAAGAGCAAAGGCAAAAACTGAAAGATGTCTTGAGACTTAAGGTCTAGAACTCTCACAACATCACTTCTGCTAGCTTCTATTAGTTACAACAAGTGTTTGGACCGGTCAAATTTAAGAGGTCGGGAAACAGACTTCTAAAGTTAATGAAAAGAACCACAAAGTACTTGTGGCCATTTAAATCTACCTCTATGCCTTGCTCTTGAAGTTAAAATGTCTTTAGATTGATCTTACGGAATAATTTTGTGAAAAAAGGGCCAAAATTTTTAATGAATTTGTTTAGAAGAAATCACACATTGTCAAGTCTGTAAACCACCTCTTGCTGATTGTAAACTCTTTTTTTTTTTTTTTTTTGAGACGGAGTCTCTGTCACCCAGGCTGGGGTGCAGTGGCACAATCTCAGCTCACTACAACCTCTGCCTCCCAGGTTCAAGTGATTCTCCTACCTCAGCCTCCCGAGTAGCTGGGATTACAGGCATGCACCACCACGCCCGGCTAATTTTTGTATTTTTAGAAGAGACAGGGTTTTGCCATTTTGGCCAGGCTGGTCTTGAACTCCTGACCTTAGGTGATCAGCACTCCTTAGCCTCCCAAAACACTGAGATTACAGGTGTGAGCCACCACGCCCAGCTTGTAAACTACTTATTCCATGATTCCTGCCTTCTTCACACTTCTATTCTTTCTGTTTAATATAGTTTTAGAGACAGAGTGTGCTTTGAAAAGCACACTTTCAAATAACTGATGCTTTGCAAATAACTAATTGAAACATTTCTTTAAAATTATTTTTTAAAAAGTCATACAACCTCTAAATACAAAATGTTGAAGCTTATCTACTCTTCTCAGGCCATAGAAACTCCAACAGGCTTACAGTTCTAGTTAACCCCCAAACGTTAATAAGTAAAAGTAGCAAATGAATTCAAAAGGATTTCATAAATTCAATAAAGTATGTTTTAGATGTTTAATGAGTTACTTCAAATAAGAAGCTTTCGATTTAGTTGTCTTATGTGGACAGAAATGATTGTCTACATTGGGGAATATCACAGAAGATGCTATTTGAAATAAAACGTTCAGCACCCTCATTTGAAGTTAAGATGTCACTGCAAATGACTTAAAGTATGTTATCAGTATGACCTAAAACCCTACATCTTTTTGCAAAATTAATATTTATTCATATTGACTAGGCATGGTGGCTCATGCCTGTACTCCCAGCACTTTGGGAGGCTGAGGTGGGAGGATCACTTGAGGTCAGGAGTTCGAGACCAGCCTAACCAACACGGTGAATCTACCAAAAATACAAAAATTAGCCGAGTGTGTTGGTGGGCGCTTGTAATCCCAGCTACTCAAGAGGCTGAGGCAGGAGAATCGCTTGAACCTGGGAGGCAGAGTTTGCAGTGATCTGAGATGGTGCCACTGCACTCTAGCCTGGAAGACAGAGCAAGACTCCATCTCAAAAACAAACAAACGAACAAACAAAAAAACAAAAAAAAAAACCACACATATATATAATTCATATTAATATACAAAATAGCAGATGATACTTTTTACTTTGTTTTTCTTAAATTATTAATGAATATGTTGGTAGTTATGTAGAGAAATTCCTAACTTTAAAGCTGTTCACACCTTTAAAACTACAATTAATAAGAATGCAAGAGCGAGAATATGGTTTGGAATCTCAGCCAAACGTTTAAAGTTTGTATGATTTAGGGCAGTTCTATTACACTGTTGAATTCAGTCTGCTCATCTGGAAAACTGAAATGACAGTGGTTACCACAACATCAAGTAGGCTCAAGGAATAAACCAAGATAACTGATGTAAAGATCTAATTGGCATGACTGGAACATCAGTAATTGTTACTTTATTTTTGTCGTTGTTGTTAATGTTATATTTGTATTATTAACTCAATTTAGAGGCACTCGGTAAATTCTGTTATTCCTAAAGTGTTGTCAAGATAAAGGAAACTCTAAAACAAAACATTTTAAAAGTATATATTTAGTTTTTTATTTTTCTTTTACATCCTACTTGGAAGACAATTCAATAATTATAGTGCTAAGCTAATTATGTAGATTAATCAGTAGTATTTGGCAGGCAGTGCATTTCTGAATAACAGCATGCCTCAGGTGGCCTTAAAGCATACCAAGCTGAAGGCTATCAGTTTTACCACCTGAGAAGTGTTCTAATTAACCAAAAATGCAGAACCTAAAGTGGCTGCTCCATTACTGCCAATGAGACTAACAGTTGGGTTCTTAGATTTATTAGCCTGCAAATTGCTGACTGTCAAATCTGAAGCACCAACTGTGCCCACTTTTTACAAGTCTTTTTTTTTCCAATATTTATTTGAAATGTAAGTTCAGTTAATTATAAAAGAAAATATGTTAAATGGTAATAGAAATGCTTGGGCACCAGAATCAGACTTATCCTTCCTGAAAATCCGCTGTATTTTTGCTTAGTGACCTTGGAAGAGTTAGTTAAAGCATGTTTCCCTACCTATAAATTGGATAAGGATAATTTCTTTATATATTGTAGTGATGATTAGTAAAGATACACTTAATGTGCCTAGAATAGTTTTTACACATAATTATCAAGAATTTTTTTCTGCTTTGTTTCTCATCCTTTATGATATACAGAGGCATTTAGTCAAATGAAGGGTCTCATGTTAGAGGACCGCATATGTTATTTCTATTTTATTAATTTAATTAGAGAATATGATTAGCCAAGCTGCAACAGTACAGTGTTATTTCTTCTGTGTAAAGTATAACTATATTTTCAAATTCCCATTTTTCTCTCAACTGTATCAACAGGTTTATGGCATTCTATTGAGGGCTAAAGAATTTATAGTGTTTAGCAGACAGGCCCTTGACTTTTGTAATAAAACGTATATTTTATTGGGCAGACAAGATGAACAAATATTTCAAACTTCATATTGTATCTAAAATGTTTACAGTGATACAGTGATACCTTTCCTTCATTGCTACGTTCAATGATCCATACTATGAAACTATTTTAGAGAAAAGTATGCTTTAAAATATTTCCAAGTCTGTAACTAAATCCTATCGTTTGAATGGAAAGTAATGTTCATCTCTTTCTATGCTGTATTATTTGGAATAATGAATTCGGTTTTATGAAGTGATGCAAGTGTACTTGATGATCAGGAAAACCTGGAAATTATAGTATTGAGTATAATCTTCAGAGATAAGTGAAACGTGTGCACCTATGTTATGTACATGGTTACCACAGTAGCCATATAATACAATCAGGTTCTATAAAAAGACCAATAGCTCTATTGGAAAACAAAGTGTAATGTTCATTTGTTTTGTTTTCATGATGGGTTTTTCGTGTTGTTTTTGTTATTTTTAAAGTGAATCTGTTAAAACTCCACTCCCAAGGTGGACTGGTATTGTAGAAATACAAAATGCATGCTTATTCTAGATTCCACTGTGTTATGTGATATAATTACTACTCGCTACATGTGGCCATTGGAGCACTAATATGTGGCTCCAGGGTGAGGAGTGCTGTTAGTTTAAAACACACATTCAATTTCAAATACTGGACATGAAAAAGAAGACTAAAATATCTCAAAAATAATTTTCTGTGTTGATTAATTATTGATCCTATATATTTTGGATCAAGCAAATTAAGTTATTAAAATGGATTTCACCTGTTTCTAGTTACATTTTTAGAAAAATTAAATTGTTTCTACATTTCTAGAGAATTAAAATTACATATTTGCCTCACGTTACATTCCACTTGCAAATATATATATATATATTCTTATTCCTTATTTGCAAAGTTTGCACTTTGTGTGTATCCCACAGGGGCTGAAGGCTGAGGCAGGTGGCTAGTGAAAAATCTGACATTGTAATTCTATGTTGTTTCACAATTTCTTTCCATTCTAGAGGTTTGATTTGTGACACCTATAGGATAGCAAAATAAAAAACTAAATCTTTAAAGTCTGCAACATCTAGGGATAAAGCATACATTTTATACATATAATCAATGCTACAGTTCACATGCAGTTGTCTGAATAGAATATTTAAATTACTATCAGAAATGACCTAAGGATGTATTTGTTGACTGAATGGATCATTGTAGCACATACAAAGGACAAGCCTGACATCCATCCTGACGAACTGTATCAAACACTTGTAGATTAACACGTAAAATATCTAAACAGGCTCTGAGGAATGTACAGAAAAGGAAAGAATGCTGAAATTCAGAAATCACCAATAAAATATACCTTAAAAAGGGAAGATCCTACTGAGTCAAATCATTGGAAGTAGATCTGACATAACTGCAAATCTGGGAGAAGACTCCAAAAGCATTGTCAGCATTGGAAATTGCTATGGCACCAACCCTTTGTTTATGAAATTGACTTAAAAAATACAACCCCCGCATGCAAAACACGTACACAACACCCACACACACCCACCCTCTGGACTCACACACAAACACAAAACTAGACATTCATTCTGCCTTTTCAGTATGCTCTATATTCCAAGGTCACAATAAATGGATAAGGGAAAGAATATAAAATTCCAATTTATAAATTCGATGAAATGACAGAATAAGAATAATAACCATGGTTGGCTGTAAAAATAATCACAATTATCCAACATGTTCCTTTGTAATTATACTTTACAGACTTTCACATCAACAAGTGGAGTTTAATTTTCCACTCTGAATTCAACCTAGAGCTCTTGTGGGTTTGCGTACTTTTCTTCTCACTTTTGGAACTCTAACACCACCATGTGAACAAACCCCTACAGTTTGAAGAAAGATCTCCTCCTAGAGCAGCCAGCTCTAGCCAGTCTGGCAGCTGAGCTCAAATACCTGAGCAAGCTCAGCTGTGATCAGTTTTGCCTATCTCTGTAGAACCATACAGCTGACCAAAGGCTCATGAACAATTATGAACGGTTATTGTATTAAGCCACTTGGTTTCCGGATAACTTGTTAAGCAGCAATAGATTACTAATTTAATAACCATTGTGAAACCTCCAGTGAGATAATGTATCTAGGAAATAATCAAATTATTCTGAATCCATGGATATATAATGAAAATGATGCAAGAAATAACTTTTGGGGTATAGGTAGGAATAGTGGGTCTATGTATTTAAATTCAAACATAAATAGTAATGGCTTAAAATATAAATGGGAGAGCATGGCAGTTGCTAAACAATACTAAACAAATTGCAACTCACATGCACAAGGATTACTGTTCAGCAGCAAAAATGAACTACTAATACATGTAACAAGGTGGAAGCATGTCAGAAGCATTATACTCAGTAAAAGAAACCAGACACAAAAGACTGTGCACTATATTGTACATAAACTACATTCTGTAGAAGGGAAAACTACAGGGACATAGATCAATAGTTGCCAGATTCTGAAGGAAAGAAGAGAGGGTTAACTTCAAAAGAGCAAAAGAACATGTTATGTCACTTGAAATGTTCCATGCCTTGTTTTTTGGCACTGGATGCTTGAAAAATATTCAGTTGCTAAATGTATCAAAATATAGATTTAAGTAAATCTGATCTCAAACAACTAAACAATACAATATTGAAAGTTTCTTGCGGATTGTAATAAAATCATACAGACAAAAGAATAAGCACGAAATTTACCAAAATACCTACCTATGTAAAAGACAAAAGGAGAATGGAATTAGGGGAAATTGTGAATGGAAAGTTATTGGTTAACCCGGGTTTTTTAAGCTGGGTTGTTAGTAAATTATTTTGTTATCATTTTTATTATTCAAATTTTATGTGTTACATATAATAATTATGAATTATAATTCATGGAAATACACAAAAAAAAGACAATGTCTGGGGTGGAGGTAAAACAGAAAAATATAGGAGCTATAACACCATACTAAGCTAAAATTCAGTAAGCCATGAGATAAACAAGATGGTCCAAAAAGTTAAAGTAAAATAGTAATAACAGTACACACCAACAAAAATAACTTAAAAAAAACACTAAGTATTGACAGTGATGAGGGATAGTGGATACGCTTTTTTAAAATTGTAGTGAAAAACACACAGAATGAAATCTATCCTATTAACAAATGTTTAAGTGTGCAGTACGGTACTGCTAACTATATGTGGATTTTGATAGAGTGAATCTCTAGAACATTTTCATCTTGTGAAAATGACTGAAACTCTGTACCCATTTAACAGACATCTCTATTTCCTCCTCCCTCTGTCCCCTGGAAACCACTATTCTACTTTCTGCTTCTACGAATTTGTCTACTTTAGACACCGCATATAAATAGAATCATGCAGTATTTATCCTTCTGTGAGTGAATTATTTCACTTAACATAATGTTCTCAAGGTTCCACAACTTTGTAGATATGAAAGGATTTCCTTCCCCTTTTTTAGAGAGGAATAGAAAAATATTCTTTTGTACATATGGCATATTTTTAAAAATAAATTCATCTACCAATGAATATTAGGTTTTCTCTACTTTTTGGCTACTGTAAATAATGTTCCATTGAACACGGGAGGGCAAATATCTCTTCAGGATCCTATTTTTAATTATTTTGGATAAATACCCAGAAGTAGGATGCAGAATCATGTGGTAGTTCTATTTTTAATTCTTTTTGAGGAAACATACTGATTTCCATAGCAGCTGTATATTTTACATTTTACATTCCACCAGGAGACCCAGTTTCTCCACATCTTGTCAAAAATGATTTTCTTTCTTTCCTCCCTTCCTTTCTTCTTTCCTTCATCCCTCTCCTTCCCTCCTTCCCTTTCTGCATGTTTTCTTTTTTTTTTAAATGGACATCTAAACAGGTATGAGGTGATATCTCATTGTGATTTTGAATTGTATTTCTCTAGTGATTGGTGATGTTGAACATTTTTTCATATACCTGTTGGTCATTTGTATGTGTTTGTTACAGAAAAGTCTATTCAAGTCCTCAGCTCATTTAAAAAATCCGTTTGTTTTTTTTTTTTGCCACCAAATTGTAGGAGTTTTCTGCATGTTTTGGATAGCTCTTTAGCAGATATCTGAGATATATGATTTGCAAATATTTTCTTCCATTCTGTAGGTTGCATTTATACTCTGAGGATTGTTTACTTCTCTGTGCAGAAGTTTTTCAGTTTGACATGTTCCCATTTGTCTATTTTAGCTTTTGTGGCCTGTGCTTTTGATTTCATATCCAGGAAATCTTTGCCAAGAACAATGTTACGAAGTTTTCCTCCTACGTTTTCTCTAGAAGTTTTATAGTTTCAGATTTTAAATTTAAATCTTCAAGCCATTTTGGGTTGATTTTATGTATTATCTTAGATTAGGGTCCAGTTACATTCATATGCATGTGGTTTTCCCAGCATCATTTGTAAAACAGACTCTCCTTTCCCTAATGTGTATTCTCAGCACCCTTGTCAAAGATCAGTTGAATATATATGCATGGGTTTATCTGTGAGCTCTCTATTCTGTTTCAAAGTTCTATATGTCTGTATTTAGGCCATAACCATACTGTTTTGATTTTGATAGCTTTGTAATATGTTTTGAAGTCAGGAAGTATGATGCCTCCAGTTTTGTTCCTCTTGTTTTGGCTCTTTGGGTTTTTTAATGGTTTCACAGGAATTTTAAAATTGTTTTTTTTTCTGTTTAGAATTATATTTTCTGTACAAAAAAAGTATTTTCTATTTGAATGATGAAAAGCTTTTCTATTTTAATTGCCAAAATCTATTGGGATTTTGACATGGATTGCACTGAATCTGTAGATTGCTTTGAGTAGTATAGACATTTTAACAGTGTTAGGTAATCCAATCCATTAACTTGAGATTTATTTTCATTTATTTGGGTCTTTTAAATTTTCTTTCAGCAGTTTTCTAGTTTTCAGTGTAAATCTTTCACTTAATTAGTTAAGTGTATTCCTAAGTATATCATTTTTTTGATGACACAGTGAATGAAATTGTTTTCTAATTTCCCTTATAGAGGGATGATTGTTAGTATATAGAAATTCATCTAGCTTTTGGATGTTGATTATTTTAAGCTGAAACTGTGCTGAGCTTATTTATTAGTTGAACGTGTGTGTGTGTTGTAATCAATAAAGATTTTTATATATAAGATCATATTATCTGAAAACAGAGATAATTCTACTTCTTCCTTTCCCTTTCCATTTGAATGCCTTTCATTCCCTTTTCTTGCCTAATTGCTCTGGATAGGATTTCAGTACTGTGCTGAATAGTGCTCTGAGACAGGCAAGACAGAAATCCATTCTTCAGTCAGCCCTTCACAAAGGTAGAATGCTGAATACACATTCTATGCTTCCCTTTTCTTCTTGAGGGTAAAACTGCCAAGTGATATCAGCCTCTTTCTACTGTATTTTGGGTCCTCTGGAGTAGCATCAAGATACCCAGATCTGTTTTTGTTCTCAGCAGTCTCCAGGCATCTAGAGTATGCCAGGCCCTATACATGGCCCAAGTCAGGGAAGACAGAAACAAGTGCCTTAGGCAGCCTCCCCAAAAGCTATGCATTTCGATGCATGCTCCAACTATTTCTCTCCCTAGGGTAAAGCCAGGAGTTGGGGATTTTTCTCCAACTCACTTCATTCTGAACCAGGGAGAGAAGCAATTGTTAGTAAATATTTAATAACTTAAACCATTGCTTTTGCTCTCAGTGGTCTCAAATATGGTACAATTTTTTGTCAATGCTTAGATTCAGACAAGACAGAAAACAGTGCTTTGAGAGTCCCACAAAATCCTAAACATAGACACATTCTAGTCTTCTCTTTCCCTCTCTATGGAGAAGTTTGGAGGTGGGAAGTGTGATATCGATGACATCACCTGTGGTAGGGGGAGGGACTCTGGCAAATGAAAGCCATGAGTTTTCCTCCTACCTTTGGTACAGCTAGTTTTGCAAAAGCCTAGTGGTACAGGAACCTCTCATCTGGTTTCAAGATTTCTCACAAAGGAAATTGCTCCATGTATCATTTAATCAGTGTTGCCATGGGAAAATGAGGTCTAGGGCTTCCTATCCCACCACCTTGCTGACATCACCCCTGGAACTCTGACATGGTATTATTAGGAATTTAGATAGGTAATGGCTCATCTTTTAAAACAAACAAACAAACTTGTTAACGGTTAACACTCGTGAAATCTGTGATCCAGCAATTCCATTCTCAGACATAGACACAAAATAAATGTGTACATATGTGTAAAATGTTGACTGTTGGAACATCACTCACAAGTGTCTTAGAGTTAAAATAATCCATAAACAACAGAATGTATACACAAACTCTGGAATTGTCAGAAAATGTAATTATATGTACTGCTGTACACTGTAAAATTGATCTATCTTACAGACGTAATATCAAATGAAGATAAGCCTGATATTGTATGAATCCATTAGCATAAAATAGAAGTATAGGAGAAGTGAGTTTTTGGTAATAGAAACTGGAACATTGGCTTCTTTGGAAAGATGGTATTGACTAGAAGGGAAACAAAGACAGCTCTGGTGCTGTATTTTTTGATCTAGGTGGTAATTACACTGATGTATTGCCGTCATAAATATTCATCAATTGTGTACTTAGAATTTTCGCATTTTTGTGTGTGTACATAATACTTAAATGAAAATAAATCTTAAAACATTTAAATTTATTTGCAATGGAGAAGCAACATCAAAAGTTTGCTGGTGGTCAACATTAAAACCTTTTAACTATAGAATCACTATTAAAGAATAATTATAATTATAGAAGGCATTATGGACTAAATGTTTCCATTCACCCCCAAATTAATGTCAAAATTCTAATTTCAACGTGATGATATTAGGATGTGGGACCTTTGGGAGGTCATTATGATAGCAGCAGGAGACAAACAAATGGCTAGGCAGATAAGGGTAGGTCCCCAGTGAAACTTGATCTTTAAGGTGAAGATGGTGTAAAGCCTGGCTACAAGTTCTGGGTAAATCCATGGACCAGAGTGAGAACATGTCTTCCCCTTTGACGTGCTTTTCTCTGATTGATCCCCATCCTTCACCTGTATTATTTACCGACCCTTTCCTAATTGGCTTTCTACATGCTGTGCCCACCTTTGAGTACTACTGTCTTTGCTTTAACCATTTTTGCATTCTAACAAACCAATCAGCATGCACTCCCCATTCTGAGTCCATACAAAGCCCTGGACCTAGCCACATTGGGAGAGAAACCACTTGACTGCAAGGGTGCGGGATCCCACCTCCGCTTTCTGCTGAGAGCTGTTCCACAGCTTAATAAAAGTCTTCTCCACCCATACTCGCCCTTCAAATTGTCAGTGTAGCCTCATTTTTTTTTTTTTTTTTTAGCCCCTGCTTCATCCTCCTGAGTAGCTGGGATTACAGGCACAAGCCACCATGCCTGGCTAATTTTTGTATTTTTAGTAGAGACGCAGTTTCACCATGTTGGTCAGGTTGGTCTTGAACTCCTGACCTTGTGATCCGCCTGCCTCAGCCTCCCAGAGTGTTGGGATTACAGGTGTGAGCCACCACACCCGGCCATGTATCTTCATTCTTTTTGGACCCAGGACAAGAGTTCAGGAACTGCTGAACGTGAGAACAAGCTCTAACACAGGTGAACCAAGTGGGCAGGGCATCTCCAGTGGCAGACCCAGGGCTGAGCAAGGCCTTGGTGGTTGGGGCATATTGCTGGCGGTGGAGATCCCTGGTTGACAAAGTGGTTGAGAAAATCCTGTGTCAATTAGATGATGAGGGTGAAGCCCTCTTTAACTGAATTAGTGCCCTTATAAGATGAGACAGGTGAAAACTAGCTTGATGCCTCTCTCCTCTCTGGTATTTAAAGATATAATGAGAAGGCGACCATATGTAAACCAAAATATTTATCAAGAACTCAAACGTGCCTACATCCTGACCTCAGATTTTTGGCCTCTGGAACTGTAAGAAATAAATGTGTGTCATTTAAGCCACTCAGTCTATGGTATTTTGTTAAAGCAGGCTGAACTGACTCAGACAGAAAGTGGTTGCTTAATTTATTTGTTTTAATACAAACAACATATAAGAATGTAATGAAACTGAAAAAGCACAGAAGGTGTGGTAGGATGAGGTGTTAGTGCTAATTTATGCATCTGAAGTAACAAAGTATCAATCAACACTGTCTAAAAATGAATGATCAAATAAAGGAAAAGTAAAACACATAAAAACACCAATGTCTCAAGATGTTTGTAGTTAAATTTCTTAAGTTTAAAGGAAAATTTTAAATTAACATCCCCAGTTGTGAAGAAAACCCTTATTTGAAATGGAACGAATTCCTCTATTTCACCTGTCTTATTTCCACCTGTAAAATTCAATTATACTTAATAATAATTTTTACATCAGAAGTAGCATAGAGAGTATTGCCTCTTTTAAAAAAAAAGTCTATTTATTCCTCTCTCTGTATATTATATGGAGATTTCTTAGCGAATGTTCCTGAATTTATTGTCATTTTTTCACTCTTTTTAAATATATACCTATATACACATATATGTATATTAATGCACACATATGCACATGTGTATATATTTAAATGTCATGAATACAATAATTTGCACAAGATTCTTTGGTAGACTTTTATTAGAACAGTGTTTGTCTTTAATTTTAAATTACTTTAGTTTTAGATAATAGGGTAGAACATCCTGTTAATGTATTTATGAATTGGGAGAAGAAGGCATCTCTATAATACATCATGCTATAGAGAGAATTCTCATCGTTACTAGTACGAAACACATATAATTCAGTATAATAATAATTTATACAGAACCTCTTCTCACCTACGTTCTTAATGATATTTCTGAAATCAAACACATTGTTTTATAAACTCTCACACAGGATATCAGAATCTTCACATGATATGCTTTCTTCATGTTGTTCCTCTATTCATTGTCTGTTTGCTGAATTTCAAGCCTTTCTTCAAGACTCTTCTCCAATAAAAGTTACTCTCTGAAGCTTTTCCTAACTCCATCAGATGAATTAATCATTTTCTTCCTTTTACTCTGAAAAGGCATTGTACTCACCTCCTTGACTGTAATGAGATTTGTGTAATATCTAGCAAATAGCAGGCCCTCAATAATGGTAATTACCTTTTGTATTTTGTGCAAGGGTACTTGTTTTCCATTACCTATACTACACATTGTTAAAAGGTCTTTCTCCCCTGCTCCTCTGTGACCTCTTAGTGTCAGTCTTTTTATTTCCATTGCTTAACCTAGCACATAGCTGGTTATTCAATAAGTGTTTGCTCAGAAGAAAAGGAAATGAATGACGAATTTACAGAGTGATGAAAGAAGAAATTTATAGAAAACAGATCACCTATATTAAATGACTCCATTTTTACAAGAAATCTGATAGATGAAAAAATGTTATGTTGAAGGGATTTTTGTAAGGATGTGAGCAACAATGCTTTCCCACTGAAAAAAAAAAAAAAAAGAAGAAGGTTACGATCTTTAAGAACATGGGGTAAAGCAATCTGCTGTTATTATTTCAATTCAATTTAATTCTGTAAAACTGAATTGATTGTCCATTCAGCATATTACATGTTGGTATCGTGCTATTTGTTAGAGTAGGCAGAGAGGCAGGCATGAGCAGGAGAGGGGAGCCACTGAGAAATGGGAGATCTGGGGAATCCCACACCCCATCAACCAGCAGGAAACAGGCATGCTCAATATGAACAGAGGGGAGGGGAGGGAAATGCCTATGCAGGAAGGAATGCCTATTAAGATGCCCAGTAATTACTCACTCTGGAATTAACCTGTCAGAATGTAGCTACTTGCTGATAAGGAGGGCAAAGAAGAAATGCCTAAGATCTAGGAAAGCCTAATTAAGTACAATTTAACCACTATACCATCTTCCTGCAGTGGCAGTAATGAGCAACACTGCCGGAGGAAGGATTTAAATCCAGCACCAGCCTGCACATGCACAGCGGTAGTAAGGGCAAGTCTCACAAGCCTGGTGGGGGAGCTAGATGGGAACAAGGCAGAGACTTAAGACAGGAGTGGGTAAACTAACAAAGGAAAACGGTGGAAGCTTAAGACAGAGGCGGGAATTTTTTAAAGTCCGACACAATAAAAACCCAATGCAGAACCCGCAAGCTGTTGGATCACTCCATTCAGCAGCCAGCTGTGCTTCATCTTTGCAGAGTGTACTGTCCTTTTAATGTACTGTCTCTGCTCGATATTCTTTTAGTAAATTCTCTTTTTAGCTACATCAGTCCCTTGGGAGAATGCTTTCTCCAAGTAAGAAAAAGAACTGAGGATTCTTGCACTTCCCAGTAACAATATCTTCAAAGTTGAATAATTCATATGTTTTGAAATTACTTCTGGTTAGGAAGATAAGAGACATAAATAAAGGAAGCAAAAATCAAAAAAGATAATAAGAGTATATTATTTGTATCATTCTCTTCTGCTTATTGGAATACAGAAGTTGATCAAGGAATACAGAGAAAATTAGCCGTAGGCATTCCTTTTAACAATATTTTTCTATATCTTTTGCCATTCCTTAAGGAAAGTAGGACTAAAGAGATTACATTAATGGATGTTGTATACAAACACTTATTTGTTGTGTATATTTCTATATGTATGCATGTCTATGTATGTGCGTATATCTGTACTTATCTACCTAAATATAACTATCTAGCTGTTTAAGGTTACTATTTGATAAACTTTGTGAATAAAGATATACATTTTTTTCAAGATAACATTTTTAGCAAATTACATACATTTTATTTATTGTGTACAATGTTATGTGTTATGTACAATTAAACCATTAAATAGTGTGGATTTATTATTCTCAACTAAACGTTGTGTTGCTTCTATAAAGTAAGATAATCCTTTCAATTGTTGCTATCTTAATCACGGATTGTAAGTTCAAATGACACCCTGCTGTTAGGATCTAGGTGTCCAGAGAGGACAGATTAGGTACTAATAAATACTCTGTTTTCCTCCCTGACAGGGCCATGTGTTATTCAAATGATAGAGATAGGTAACTGAATTTAGGAAGCCAGGCTCACAAGAGGTATCAAATTTAGTTTGTTTCTTAAAAGTTTAAATCCTGGGGAAACATCTTTTCCTAATTTCCTTGTGCTGCAAATGAAAATGACTTATATCCATTTATTTGAATATGCAACATCTGCTCAGGTAAGAAATAAGTATTATTCCCTCTGCCCCAGATAGTTCCAACAAGAATGAGATGGAGTCTCACACAGGATCAGAATGTGCAGGCCCTACAGCCATCTGATCAGAGCAGCTGAAACACTGCTTCCAACGCTACTGCTTTCAGATTCTTTGCTGTGCTTAGGAGTCTTCCCCAAAGCATCATGTAAATTAACCTACCTAAAGGCTATTCATTTGACTCTCCCCTCTGTTGTGTCTTCAGTGCCTTAACTCTCCAGATATTTTATTCATGAACAGAGAGTGGATACATTTCCTGCTGGATCTTAAATGATAGATGAAGTCATTAGAGATAAAATAACCATGTATTTTAACCTACCCAGAAAAGTTTTAGTGTATGCCTGTCAATCTGTTGTAATTATTAATAATATCCTTTTTATGCTGCAAAGTATCTCAGTTTGAACAATAAATTATATGGTCACTGTATTTATAGATCTACTAGTGACTTCAGCACTTCTGAATTATGTTTTAAGAGGTGAGAGGCCTCAGTATGTCACTACTTAATTCAAAGGCATTCTTTTTTGTTTTGTTTTGTTTCCCCTTTGGGACAGGGTCCTCTTTGTCACCCAGGCTGGGGTACAATGCTGTGATCTCAGCTCACTGCAGCCAGAGACATCATTTCTAGTCTATGTCCAAAGATTCCTACTCAAAACATGTCTATACATTGTCATCAAATTAGTATATCCTAATCAAATCTGATTATGACATTCTCCTGCTTATAAGGATTAAAACCTTCCACCAAACCCATAGAATAAAAATTTAATTTTGTTCTTTGCATATGAGGATATAAATGATCTGAAAACTTCTAAATGCTTCCTGCTCCATTCCTATACTTCCCTCACACATGCACTGAACTCCAGACATGTTAAAATCTTGTGGTTTGTCAGTCATGACTCTTTCTCATGCTGCTGCGTCTTCTTCTCCTGCTGGTTCCTCTGTCTGGAATTGCCTTCAGTCTCTTTAAGTTCTTTCTGATTCTGATTCTTATTCTTTTTTAAATTTTTTTGGAACGGAGTCTCACTCTTTCCACACAGGCTGGAGTGCAGTGGTGTAATCTTGGCTCACTGCAACTTCCGCCTCCCGGATTTAAGTGATTCCCATGCCTCAGCCTTCCAGGTAGCTGGGATTACAGGTGCGTGCCACCACACCTGCCTAATTTTTGTGTTTTTTTTTTTAATAGAGACGGAGTTTCACCATGTTGGCCAGGCTGGTCACGAACTCCTGACCTCAGGTGATCCACCCGCCTTGGCCTCCCAAAGTGCTGGGATTACAGGCATAAGCCATCATGCCTGGCCTGATTCTTATTCTTTAAAACTTAATTCTAAAATCACGTTTTTTATTCCCAAGTCAAGCATCTCCAATTTAAAATAATGGCATCATGCACTATTTCGCAGTTGAAAACTTGTGATATGACTCAATTTAAAATTTATATTTTGTTTTTCACTCTAAACTGAATGACTTGAGAGACTATATTATTTGTTGCTGACTTTTCAAGAAGTCACCATAGTGTCTGACATATGGAGTGCTTAATAAATGGTTCCAAATATGAATAATTCCCTTTATTTCCAATTATTAATCACAATGAGTTAACAAGGCAAAATATACAAATGATAGTTATCCATGCATAACCTGAGGGCTTTTTCTGTTTCAGTGGCTTTGGTTTAAAAAATAAAGAAATAAACAAAATAAAGCAAATATATAAACTAAGCAAAGTTGTTTATTTTTTAGCTACTCTTTTGACAGTGGTAATTTTTAGTTTATTATGTTTATTGTTAATCAATTCACAAAGTCTCCCTGTTAAATAATTTTTGAATGCTAAATATGGATGAATAAGCTATCTTCATAATGTGTGGAACAAATGGATTTTTCTCTTTAATATCCACTCTGTAATCAAAGAATGAAAAATGGACCATTGCTCACAAGAATTGCTAATAATGCAAATATCCTTGAAGTTAATCTTCAAGGAGAGAATATGAGCAGTTTGAAAATGAGAAAAGAACATCAATAGGAAACTCAGAAAGTAATTGTTAAGTCCACAAAAATCATATAAAACTATGAACATCTTCACTTATTAATACAGAAAAGTAAATTATTAGAACTTCATATAGGTATCATTTTATTATCTATTAATTTGCAACATTAAAAATCAAAGGTGATAATATACTATCAAGTATGTGGCAAAACTGATGTAGAATGTTGGTGGCAGGAAAAATTGGTACCTCTTGTGAAAATATTGTGGCAATGTACTTTAAAAAGCATGAAACATTTAATAGTTTTTTTCTCATTAATTCTACCTTTGAAATGTATTTTAAAATGCAATATAACACGAAGCTTAAAATATGAATAAATATGCTCTTTGGGGTGTTATAAAGTCTACTGTATTGAAATATCTCTGTGGTAGGCTATTAATTGTGAAAAATCAATTTTATAGAATTGTAACAAACCCATTGCACTGTTAATTAGGACTATGTTAAGGTAGTTTTGGGGATAAAGAGAGCTAGAAATATAGAACTAATAATTTACGTTTGTGTTTTATATGGTCATACCTTTTCAAAACATGTGTTAGTTTTCTATTGCTACTGTAACAAATTACAGCAAACTTTTTTTCATACGACACATTATTTTCATATGGCATCACATATGTATTTTTCATATGGCATCACCATCTTCCCCTGTTGCATGCAAAGTCCCCTTTTGATTACATTGGGTCTATCTGGATAATCCAGGATAATCTCTTTAAAACAGCTGATGAGCAATTTTAACTCCATCTGGGTAAAAATTAGCAAACTAGAAAATAAGGCACCTCTCAACTATAATACTCTATGAGAAAAACATATTTGTGCTGACACAGAATATAAATTAATGGAGAGCAGGGGTAGAGGGGATAGAGACCAGAACTTACTTAGTCCTGTCCAAAAAAAAAATAAAATGTTTTTGAGAAAGCAATAGTTGAGGTGAAACCTGAAGGAACAGAAGCCTGCCAGGAGAGATCAAATGGAAATCCCACGCAGGTAGAAGAAACAAGGGAATCGAATGTTCAATGGCTTGACTTAAGAGAGTATGTAATGGCCCATTAATCAATTAGGGTACAGTGTGGCAGAAATATAAGCAGTCCTACCCCCAACTGATCACTGAAGTCTGTGGCTCAATGACTAGTTCGAGAGAATAGTTATAACCTTTGTGATGGCTAGTTTTATATATCAACTTGACTGGCTATGGTGCACAGATTAAACATTATTTCTGTGTGTATCTATGGGAGCGTTTCTGGATGAGATGAGCATTTGAATCTCCGAACTCAGCAGTTTTCCCTCCCCAATCCATCCAGGGCCTGAATACAACAAACGGCAGCTGAAGCAGGAAGTTATCCCTTTTTACTTCCTATTTGCCTGTTCAAGCTGGGACAACTCACTTTATCTTCTGCCCTTGTACTGATTCTGAATTACATCACCCTTCCTTGGTCTTCAGCCTTTAGACAGTAGATTGTTTAACAATTTCCCAGCCTCCACAGTCTTGTGAGCCAATGCCTCGTAATAAATAAATCTACTGGTTCTGCTTCTTTGGAGAACCTTGACTAATACAACCTTCTTACGATATTTCAATAGCTTACCTGTCAATGATTCTAGTTATGCAGGATTTTATTATATCTATTTTTACATGTCATCTCGTACAATATTTTTCATGCCGTGGTGATTGGCCCATCAGTAGTTCATAAAATCAATATAATTTGATAGCATACATTTAATAAAATAGAATATATTATAAAATGTTGTAAACATTTTTTTCTTAAAATTTATGTTGGCTGGATATGTGTAAATGTATATGTACATATGTTTTTACCAGATCATGATGTGGTAGGAGTCAAGGAAAACTTTCCCCTTGGCTCTCTGAAGGTTTGCCGAGAAGTCAGCTTTTATAAGAAAGATACATTGGATAAAAGACATACAAATGTATTTAATGTGGGTACACAGGGGACTCCAGGATGAAGACCCAAAGATACAGAAGATGCCCATTTTTATGCGTAGCTTCAACAAAGTATGAACAGCTATGTACAAATGACAGCCTGGCTAGCAAGGCCTGTCTGTCTAAATTACTCTCGACGTCTGAGCATGCATCCCTTCCTTCTCGTTGTGGGGAAGGACTCCCTTCAGAATTGGGGCCTTATGACTTACAGTCAAACAAGGTGGGTCAGATCATTTCTTTTTTGACCAGTTTTTACGAAGAAAGGTAGAGGGAGAATTGAAATAACATTCTTCTGGCTTTATGACCGGCTTTGGGGAAATGTGCATTCTGGTTTCTATGACCTGCCTTGAGGAAGAGAGGTTCTAGTTTCTATGGCTGGCCTCAGGAGAAAACGGAACTCAAGAGACAAGAGAATAGAAGGTCAGAGAAAAACTTCTGCTTCTGAACCAGCTTCTGAAAACTTCGTTTTGGGATATTATTATCTGAGCCCCCAAATTCCCTGGTATAAAACTTCCCCAAGAAGTTTTACAGTCCAGAAAATGGGTTGGTGGATTGTCTTATATGCTATTGAACCAGTCTCTCAGTCTTAATAATAGGCCAGTCCAGTTAAACAATTACTAGTTGTGTCTCATTTCAGGCAGTGGTGTTTCAGATGGGCTTCCACCAAAGTCAGGCCTCTATGTGATTTGAATAATCAGATATATAATGAAGCATTTCTATGGAAACAAAATAAAAATAAAGTTTAATGGGTAGAACAAACTGTAAACTCAGTTTTTTGATTTAGAAGGCAGCCCAATCAAGATTTTTAGACGTTGGACTTGAAGAACCTTCAGATGAAGTGACAGCAGATAGTGGCAATCTGACAGATTTGTCCTGGTCTACAGTTTGCATCAGGTATGTAGTGAACTTTCTGAGTATTCTAGACATCAACAGCCATGAAGGATGTTCATGTATTAGGTTGCTATGGTGATTTTTTTCCAAAATTCATATCAAGTTGTCTAGATTCAGTTTGTGGGGCTGCAGAAAAAAAGTAGTTTTAATTTAAATGATTTTAAGTCAGAAAAATGGGGAGAAAATGGAAACATTATCTTGGAGACTTGTAGCCAGAGAAGAAATCAGAATTAAGTCTAAATTGCAGGCAAATAATAAAAACTCAAAATCAATGAAGAAAGCTAGAATCTAATAACATATGTACTATAGTTTTATTTTGAGACATAATTTTTCTTTTTCCAGTTTCTCATTTCTATCAAAGACAAATCACAATAGGACCAATTTATTTGCAAAATAGATTTTAGTCTTAAAATCCTCGTCCTGATTATTTGCATGAAGTGCAGCAAAAAGAGTGATTGGTCATATAAGCTTTTAAAAATTGGCTTTGCTAGAACTTTTGTAAGGAATTTCAGATTCGATTTTCAAAAGCCCCTTGAGGCTGGGAAGCCAAGCCAAGGAATTGCCATCAGACTGTCTATAAATACCTATGTGAATTGGTTGAATTTCTGTTTTCTCAAGGTCCCAAAGTAACTTGAGGTTCCTGGTCCTGTCAGCAAGTGACACTCTTTACTCACCACAGGTCAGGAACCCTGTAAAGGAACCATGTATACAGGGTATCAGGCCAGTCTTTCCAAGTGGCTTTTTATTGGTTCTATAAAGTCAACTTTAATTCCTCAAAGCAATCTGAGCCTATCTGAAAATACGTCATTCCATTTAAACCCTTGGTAAAAAGAACCAGTGTCTCCAATTGTGTCCAGTCATAAAAGAAAACAAATTTTTATTGAACATTTGCAAATAACTGTATTTCCATAATTATAAATACAAATAGTTTCCAAATACTGGATAAATCGAGGATATTGTTTTCTGTGCTTCAACAATGTAAAATAGTTTTGTTATTTTTGGTCACTGTCAAAAGAAGTTTAAGAGCCATTGCTTTAGCATCTATGTATGGACAATAAGGGTAATTCTTCAGAGACTAACCTGAACTACATCGTATTGGCCTCTGTGAAAATGATGGGCTTAGCTTTGCTCACATTGAAGGAATACATTTATAAGAAACTTAATGGATATTATCACTATGTTTAAGATGAAAACATTATGCTCTTCATCGCACAATGAGTATGTCTCTGTATTATAGTCTGAAGGACAAATTATTTATATGGTATCTGTAAAGAGGATAATTGCTACAGTTTTTAGTAACTTTTGATTGACATGATAGTCACAGAAATATTTTTTCCCCATGTGGCTTCTAGAAATCTTAGGACCAAATATTGAATAAATTGTTCCAGGTATATAAGATTTCATGGTATTTTGCCTTCTAAATTAATTTATGCCATCCATCTAATTTTTTTATTTGTACTACATTTTTGTTTCAGTTTTTTTTCTATTTAAAATTTGTTTTTATCTTGTCATATTTTAATTTGTAAACTGCCTTAAATAGTTTTGAACATACTGCAACCAAAAGGCATAAAGATATGTGTTAAAGAAGAAATATACCTGTTTTCAATAATTTTCATGATCTACAAAAGTATCTGTTAGAGAAGAAAGTATTTTCTAACAAAGCAAACAGCCTTCAAGTTTCCAGTATTTAAGTCAACCATATAAACATAGTTCATCTTTTAACTGAGTAAAATATATTTATTATTTATTTATTTCAGAAAATAGGTGACTTGCCCCAGATACTATAACTAGTGAATTACTGAAGTTAGACTTAAACCAAACTGTTTTACAGTAGGTATGATGATTTATTGTTGTTTCTCAATGTGGGTAAGTATATGTATGTTTAAATACTACTAAACAATTAAAAACTACTCCAAAATTAATCGGCATATTAGGAAAATAGTATTTGTGTGTGTATATATGTGTATATATGTATATATATAGTTGTGTATTTGTGTATATATCTATGTGTCCATACATACATGCACACATGCTTTTATCAAATATTGATTGACCATTTATTTTTGCTCTTGAAACTCAAAATTGCCTTTGTGATGTTGATATAGGCTTCTCATAACTATGTATGTATATATCTTTTTAAATTTTTCTAACCTTTTTATTTCAAAATCAAGCAAAGAAGTTGCTAGCTTCTGCCTTCCTTTGTAGTGCCTCTAACAAAACATAGATCTAACAATGTCATTCTACTTCTTCTTATCAGAAGTCTTAAATATCTCATTATGCTCTGACTTTATGGTCTCTGCCTGTTGCATTACAGTTTCTTCCATTGCATGATTTAGTGATGCAAATAGCTATATATCTCTTCTGATTTCTCTTTTTGATTAGAAGGGATATTTTCATGATGAGTGTAAGTGATACATTAAAATACAAATATAGAACAAAGTTTTGTGCAGAGCATAGGTTGACACACTGGAAAGTGTTACATTTATTTCTTTGTGACAGTTTTTTTTTTTTTTTAACCGGAGACAGAGTCTCACTGTTGTCATCCAGGCTGGAGCGCAATGGCACAATCTCGGCTCACTGCAACCTCTGCCTCCCAGGTTTCATCAATTCTCCTGCCTCAGCCTCCCGAGTAACTGAGATTACAGACACCCGCCACCATGCCTGGCTAATTTTTGTATTTTTAGTAGAGACGGGGTTTCACCATGTTGGCCAGGCTTGTCTCGAACTCCTGACCTCAGGCGATCCACCTGCCTCGGGCTCCCAAAATGCTGGGATTACAGGCGTGAACCATCTTTAACACTGCTTTTGCATGTATTATTCTACATTGCTTCAGATACATTGCATAAAGGATGATTATAAGTTATTAATAAAATTAAGTCATTAGAGTTTCGTTTCAATATATAAAATATGTCCTACATTTAGAAGATTTCTGAATATGGAAAAATATCTGACATGGGGGAAGAGCAGTTTCCACTCAGAAGCTTCTTAAGCAGAGACTTAGATTGCCAGGACTGACAAATTTTTAATCGGGTAGTGTTTAATGGATGGAGTAGGACTGAGTGTTACTGACAAAGAAGTAAGACTACATTCTTGCTAAAATCTTGTCTATAAAGCATTTTATGACTTTATTTGTAGAGTTTTTTGGATTATTTTTCCATAAAATAATTAAATATAAATAATTGTTAGTTTTTGCAAGTGAACACTTGTACTTGTCTTCAAATGGAGGAGAAATCAAATAACTAATAAATATTGTCTGGCTTAAAACAGGCAGAAAATATGTGCAAAAAATAAATATTACAACATAGTTATCTGCCAAGATTTCTAGAAGACCTTGTCACAATGGAAGTCATTTATTTATTTGTGTATCTCTAATTGAATTTAAAGAGTTCTTGTATATAGTTAGCTTATAAGAGGTTTTTCAAGACACAAAGGGCTGTTTAAGGCCTGCACATTTCTTATGTTCACACATATGTACCATTTTCTAATATGAGTAGATGGAATTTACCACCTGCTTTGGGTGGCATTCCCAAGGCACATGAACCTGGGCAGATCCAGTCCTCGCAGGCCAGGGGGCTCAACAGGTCTCAAAGGGACAAAAGTCTGGGCCTCCATAAGTAGGAGTTGGGCCCCTCCACCAGCATCTCCAGTGAGTGGTTCTTCACATTTCTGGTGGTATACCAAGGGTCTGGGATTCCGTGCTGAGCTCTTCCTTATTCACTCAACATTACTGAGGGAATCCTTGTTGACATATTTCCCTGTGCTGATAATATGCATAAATTCAGCATGTTGCCAAATCTAATCTGAGATTGTGAAACAATTATGTTTATAATATCCAAGAGATAATTATCAAAATTTAAGAAATAAATAAATTGTATTACAAATTACATTGAACTCAATCTTCTTTAATCAACTAAAATATTGATATAAATACCTTTTATTCACATACAGAAATAGTAAGTAGTAAACAAAAATTATGGGGAAAGATGGCTTATTGGTTTTGGAGTTTCAGAAGACTATTTTTTTTTTTTTGCTGTCAAAAAAATTTAAAGACCTTTTATTTATTTTTTATTTTTTATTATTATTATACTTTAGGTTTTAGGGTACACGTGCACAATGTGCAGGTTTGTTACCTATGTATCCATGTGCCATGTTGGTTTGCTGCACCCATTAACTCGTCATTTAGCATTAGGTATATCTCCTAATGCTCTCCCTCCCCACCCCCCAACCCACAACAGTCCCCGGAGTGTGATGTTCCCCTTCCTGTGTCCATGAGTTCTCATTGTTCAATTCCCACCTATGAGTGAGAACATGCGGTGTTTGTTTTTTTGAACTTGCGATAGTTTACTGAGAATGATGGTTTCCAGTTTCATCCATGTCCCTACAAAGGACATGAACTCATCATTTTTCATGGCTGCATAGTATTCCATGGTGTATATGTGACACATTTTCTTAATCCAGTCTATCGTTGTTGGACATTTGGGTTGGTTCCAAGTCTTTGCTATTGGGAATAGTGCCACAATAAACATACGTGTGCATGTGTCTTTATAGCAGCATGATTTATAGTCCTTTGGGTATATACCCAGTAATGGGATGGCTGGGTCAAATGGTATTTCCAGTTCTAGATCCCTGAGGAATCACCACACTGACTTCCACAATGGTTGAACTAGTTGACAGCCCACCAACAGTGTAAAAGTGTTCCTATTTCTCCACATCCTCTCCAGCACCTGTTGTTTCCTGACTTTTTAATGATGGCCATTCTAACTGGTGTGAGATGGTATCTCACTGTGGTTTTCATTTGCATTTCTCTGATGGCCAGTGATGATGAGCATTTTTTCATGTGTTTTTTGGCTGCATAAATGTCTTCTTTTGAGAAGTGTCTGTTCATGTCCTTCACCCACTTTTTGATGGGATTGTTTGTTTTTTTCTTGTAAATTTGTTTGAGTTCATTGTAGATTCTGGATATTAGCCCTTTGTCAGATGAGTAGGTTGCAAAAATTTTCTCCCATTCTGTAGGTTGCCTGTTCACTCTGATGGTAGTTTCTTTTGCTGTGCAGAAGCTCTTTAGTTTAATTAGATCCCATTTGTCAATTTTGGCTTTTGTTTCCATTGCTTTTGGTGTTTTAGACATGAAGTCCTTGCCCACGCCTATGTCCTGAATGGTATTGCCTAGGCTTTCTTCTAGGGTTTTTATGGTTTTAGGTCTAACATGTAAGTCTTTAATCCATCTTGAATTAATTTTTGTTAAGGCGTAAGGAAGGGACCCAGTTTTAGCTTTCTACACATGGCTAGCCAGTTTTCCCAGCACCATTTATTAAATTGGGAATCCTTTTGCCATTGCTTGTTTTTGTCAGGTTTGTCAAAGATCAGATAGTTGTAGATACGCAGCATTATTTCTGAGGGCTCTGTTCTGTTCCATTGATCTATGTCTCTGTTGTGGTACCAGTACCATGCTGTTTTGGTTACTGTAGCCTTGTAGTATGGAAGACTATTTTTAAAACAAATAAATTGCTTAGACTTATGAAACTTCTAGTTCTGGCTGGGGAGCAAAGGAATGTTGAAAGTCTGTAGCACATTTAAGTCAGACTGTCTCGTCTCTGTCACTGATCTCATTTTCTAAATGGAGTACGTAGTGTCAGTTCTAAATGTTTTATTTACCGTGTTTTGGAATTTTAAAAAATCTTCAAAAGTCAGAGCAGCCAGATAGCATAGATTTTAAGGTAAGTTTTTTTTTTTTTTAACTTTTATTTTAGATTCAGAGATACATGTGCAAGTTTGTTACCTAGGTATATTGAATGATGCTGAGGTTTGGGATATGAATGATCCAGTTCTAAGCATAGTACCCAATAGTACCCAATAGTTAGTAAGTTTTGAGGTTTGGTGGGGAGTATAAACTATATGAATAATTTCTAGCATCCTAGCCACTGAAATAACACAAACTCAAGGAATTTTTTTCCTCTGGTTAAAAATAGTTTTATCTGCAATAGAAAACTTACATATAGTTAGTTGTTGGTGAGCCAATAAACAGATCAGAAAGGAAAATGAACCACTATCAGAATAAGATCTACATCAGGCTGTTTTAGTACATGTCAGCATTTGCTTACCCTTTCTCTTTCATTATAGCATTGAACTACTGACATGCCCAAAGAAGAAAACCCATTCACAACCACTAAAGTCCATGGCCATTTAAATATGAAAATGGTAAAAACCACTTACAAACTGCCAAATATAAAGGCATTTAGAAATTATTACTTTTCTTCTAACCTCCTTTAAAACAATAAATTGTTCTCTTATTGGATGTCAAGTATGTGCTCCAAGCAAATAGTTTAGGACTAGATATTGGCCATGTTGTAATGATAAACTTTGAATTCATAAATCTTTACATTGAAATAAATTGTCACAAAACATGAAGCACATTTGAAAGTTTGTTACCATACAATTGTGGTTTATTTTATATTATGATTATTTTTCTTCAAGAAATTTCCACCCTCTCCCTAACCCCCCCCCAAAATCACCAATCTTATTTCCTTAATAGATTATAAAACTGAGTTAAGAGAAGAATCTGAAAAATATGTAAGAGAGAATATTCAAGAAATGAGACATTTGTTTATTTATTATTATTATTTATTATTAATAATATTTATTATTAAATAATAATATAAATACTAATATTACAATAATATTAATATTTATTATTATTATTTATTTATTTATTATCCAGATTGGCTCAGGGATGGCTTTAACTATCACTTGCAAAATTTCAGTACCACAATCTGCTTGTCAGGAACTAACAGACAGAAGAGAGATTCTGAAGAGGCCATGTATACAAAATTATGTTTAACCTATGAGAATTATCTCTAATACTACAGGCCTGATTCTTGCATTGCTATTCAGATCACAGCCTTGACATCATGTCTGGAACCTTGGAATTGTTTTTAATTCTGTTCTCCAGCCTTGTCATACCTTCAACGTTAGAGGAACTCAGTTCTCTTCTCTTGACCAACCCCAGCAAAATAGCCCTAAACTAATGTTAACACAGAGTATGCAATTATGTGCTCATGTGTATAACTAATGTTAAGTTGTGTTCAAGGTAATTTGTTTCTTTAAAATTATATAATTTGCCAAACTTTATTATTATTATTTTGTTCAACTTTTATCTTAAGTTCTGGGGTACACGTGCAGGTTTGTTACATAGGTAAACGTGTGTTATGGTGGTTTGCTGCACAGATCATCCCATCACATAGGTATTAAGCTTGGCATACACGAGCTATTCTTCCTGATGCTGTCTCTCCCTTGGCTCTCCAACAGACCCCAGTGTGTGTTGCTCCCCTCCATGTGTCCATGTGTTCTTATCATTCAGCTCCCACTTATAAGTGAGAACATGCGGTGTTTGGTTTTCTGTTCCTGCATTCAAACTTTCCTTTTTTTGGCCTAATAAAGTAATATGAAATGTTATTACAATTTATTATGAGCACGTGGAATTGCATACTGTAATCCTCTGTAATTTAAATTCTGCATTCCATGGCATAATATCTGAAATGATACCAATTTATAATAAATCCCTAGCATTGTATACATTTTCAGGTTGGAAAACTGATTCTTGTTTCCAGGATTATTATTTAAATAGTAGGACAAATATATCATGAATCAGATCTTTTTTAGGTGGAACCTTTTGTGTGCAGAAGTTTGCTGGGAAAAGCTGAGTGTTGGGAGAAGCTGAGGCAGGGCTTGCATGTCTGACATAATGTAAAAGAGTCTTTGAACATGTCTGGGGGTTCAGGGTCTAAAACCCCTTGTGGCCTTTGGAACACGAAGCTCTGTGCTAAAGGGTGGAAGGCTACCCGGATGTACCATAATCTAAGCCCAAGGCATAAAACCCCTCTTGGTTTGGATAGAATCCAGGGCTTGTGGCCTCTGGAATGTGTCTAGACTTGCTGGCTCCTTGCTCCTTGCTCTCCCGGGATTGATTGTATCTTGAGTTAAAAGAACCTGCTCTCCATTATCTCAAGTAGCAGGGCATGTGCTAAACCATCACAGCTGTAAATCATGTGTTTAATGCAATGCTCCCTTTCACCCCCACATTCTCACCACCTGTTTCTTTGTTTGATCACCAATAAATAGTCTGGGCTTCGAGAGCCCAGGGCCTTTGCAGCCTCCACACTCGTGATGGCCCCCTGGACCTCCTTTCTCTCTCAAACTGTCTTTTCTTATTCCTTTGACTCCACCGGACTTCGTCACCCCCGCGACCTGGTGTTGGGCCCGATCACCCCAACAAAGTTTATTACATGTGTTTTGGAAGTTCATTGTATATGTCTAGCAAATGCAACATGTCTGCCATACTGAAGCCATACTGAAGTTATGACACCATTTTGTTCTAATAAAGAGAAACTGCTCCCTTCCAAACATGAATTGGAATACAAAAGAAACGGTCTTATTTGACTGGATGAGACTTCTGGACATATGTTAACTTTGGATAAGAAAATATATTTGCAAATTGTGCCAACATATTTATAAAAGCTATGCTGTAGTGTATTACAAGTTAGGTATACAGAGACATATTTGGGCATCTTGTTCATCTTTGGGACTGTCTTAAGCAGCATAATTCTTTGCACAACCTATATGCTCAATAAAAACATTTGTTAATTTTTTTATAGAAAAAAGGATCATGATTTATTTGTATACACAAGAGAAGCATAATCATTAAATAGTTTGATAAAATTTTCTTGGAAGTTTCATGAGGATAGGATTAGGTGGGGGAATCAACAGAAGGAAGATATCAAAAAGGACTTTGAAATAATGTAAATGTTAGATGAAGAGAAGCTAAAATATAGAAACTGTCTTGAAATCAATATAGATTACAAAACTATGACAATGAAGCAACAGTTCATCAGTTGGATATGAAAGCTAAACAGAAGTCATTAAATATTAATTGAACAAAATAAATAGTTATGCAGTACCATTTACCACTCTCTAATGATTCTGAAGAGTATGGACTTTTTCCTCATTACCAAAATCACAAACTATTTGAGTACAGGAACTGTCTGTTCATTCCATTATCATACATAGTTCATAATAGATATTCAATGATTATTCAATAAATACACGAATAAAAAGTAAAAACTATATATGTACTATAAAATGTTTCAAAGACAAAAACGAAATTCAGAACAATTATGTTTTAGTGTTCGAGAGATTCTTAGGAAAGCAGAAAGTATCACTTCTGTAGGCATAAGACTTCTATGTCAACATTGTTAAAACTAGCATTGTTTGCATCCTTAAAAATGTTCAGCAACTGGTATCCAGTGACAGTAGAGCTATTCTTCCTCATTTATTCTTGTCACATGCCTTATACCTGTGGAGCAATGAGAGAAAATTCAACAACGCTCCACTTTAATTAGCAGCAGAATATAATTGTCTTAAAGAAACTCTGAATGTTACGCTGCTCCTGCATTTTGAAAAGCACCCATACCTGAACAAGAGCTAGTGTTCTTCTGAGGCCTTTACATGATCCTTAGCTGATTAGTGGGCTTGGAATTTGAGGCAGCTGCGCGGGCAAATTGTTTTGCATCTGAATATGGATTTTTATGAGGCTATGTAGCTTTTGCAAATAAACCTGAAGAAATGTTCCACCTGTGCTCTTAGAATATTGGGAAAATTCTTAGATAACAGCTCTTTTTGGATTAAAATGTATTATTGCAAACTTGTTTTGAGACAAGTCGTTGCTTTGGCATCATTCCATGAGTTTGAGAAACATAAACTTTGAAACGAAGTGTTCAGCAAATCTCGAAAATGATAATGACAGGAAAGAAACATCACAAAATTTCTGGGGCAGGATAGAAACATGTTATGTTGGAAAAACATTTTCAGTGCACAGTGTAAAAATGCAGCTTGAGTAGTATTAAGCAAGGAGATTGAAAAGGTTCAGAAAAGCAGTGATTCAGGAAAAAGTGCCCAGATTCAGGAGTTAACTAGAATTCAAACACCTGCCACGGGCAAACTACCTTTGTGATCAAGTTAAGTAACCTTTCATTCAAAACTTTTGTTTTTTGTCACTACTATGAATCCAACAGTTGTGAATATTTTATATTAACTCAAATAAAAAATGTCCATGAAGTCTCTGACTCACAATGGTTATCCAATAATTTGCACACAGTTGTCCTTCATAAGACTTTTTTTTTTTTTTTTTTTTGAAACAGAGTTTCAGTCTTATTGCCCGGGCTGGAGTGCAATGGCACCATCACGGCTCACTGCAACCTCCGCCTCCCAGGTTCAGACAATTCTCCTGCCTCAGCCTCCCGAGTAGCTGGGGTTACAGGCGCCCACCACTACGCCCAGCTAATTTCTGTATTTTTAGTAGAGACTGGGTCTCACCATGTTGGTCAGGCTGGTCTCGAACTCCTGACCTCAGGTGATCCACCCGCCTAGGTCTCCCAAAGTGCTAAGATTACAGGCGTGAGCCACCGCACCCGGCCTATAAGACTTACATGATCATTATGTGGTGCTGCATATTTGAAGGGCTTAAACCATGGCTGGCACATTAGTCAAGAGGTATGTATCATCTCTCTGCTGGTTACATCTCAGGGTATCCATGTTACCAAGAAGATATGATTTCTTCACTAGCATGAGGCTTTTATTTACTGATTTATGACAGTGTCCCTTATTTTAGTTTGGAAACATTTTACATTTGCTTAGCTCATTAATGTTTATATCTTATAGATTATTATAGCTATAGAGTGAGAAGATAACTGGTATGTTTCTTCTGTAAATATTTACAGACACATGCCCACAAACGCTTCACAATATAATCTTAATGTTTGCTTAAATGAAAGAAGCAAAAAACGAAATATATATGGTGTGAATTTCATTTTTAACAACTATTTCCCTAAATTGTGCAACTCTGGGTCAGTTGTATTTTTTTTTATTTTCTTATTTTCTATTTTTTTCATTAAGGGTAGCAAAAAGGATTAGAAACATTAACCTGAGACAAGAGACAGTGCTTTGTATTAAGAAGGTCTAATTGTTAATTTAACCAAATCCAATGGATCCATGACTCTATTTTTTAAAAAGAAAATCTATTACCTAGGTATTATAAAAAGTGTAAGGAGGTGTGTTGAGCAAAGAAAATGGTAATTGTGCGAGTTATTTTAAATAAACATTAACCAAATAAAGCAACAATTACATTACATAGTATGTGGAATCAAATAAATTGAATTAAAATAGTAAAAGTGCATAATGCTAGAAAGAATGTCTGGAGTCAAATCAGTCTATATTAAATAAGTCTATTGTAAATCATAAGTATTCAAAATTTTATTCAAAAAGGTTTTCAAGCCTGTCAGATAAAGTTGGATCCCTCTATTAAGTGTTCTCATACACTATATTACTCTGTTTTTTTTAGAGTATGCATTTCTATTCTCATTGATTATTTAATTAAAATCTGTTCTCACCAGCAGTCTAGACGTTCCATTAGGTAGGACTTTTTTTTTCCCTCTCACTGGTATATCACCAATAAGTGCACAGCCTGTGGCACACTGAAAGAGCATCAGAAAAATGATTGATTGTGTAAACAAATGGATGAAGATAAATGGGTAATAAACGCAACAGAATAATCAAGTTCATTTGGGGTTAGGAAAGGCTTCTCAAAAGAGATAACTCTATTTTGTTTACAATGAGTAAATAAGTCACTTGGGAAGAAGGGCACTAAAGAAGATCAGTGGTAGAAGAGTCAGTATAGGCAAAAGCCTGCAAATAAAAACTTTCATGTGTTAGTATTGTCAGAGCATGGAGGGAAATGGAAAAATAAGGGGATTCAGCATGGCCATGACTTATTATGGCCAGGACACTGGCAGTTTATATTGATACTCCATGTAGCTTGGAAAAGACAAAATGCATTTTCCAGTGTTGGTTATAGTATCTATGTGGGCTCAATAAACAAAGCTTGTTAAATGTGCTTTTCATATCTTCTGTGAAGGTATTGCATTTCTTTGATTATTCCATGCTAACAGTGGTGGATTAAGCATGGGTCAATGTCATGGCATACTTGTTATTTTCTCCTTGTATTTTAATCATTTTTTTGTTTTATATAATTTGAAGCTATTTATTAGATGCATTATATATTACTCAAAAATTAAACTTTTTATAATTATACAATATTTCTCTGTCTCTAGAAATGCTTTGTCTTCAACTCTGTTTCATCAAACGTTAATATCATAGCACAAGCTTTCTTTTTGCTGCTTTTGTCTGATATATCTATTTTATACTTTTATGTTTGACTTTTATCCGATGTGTAATACTTAGCTCTTATAAACAACAAACAGATACTTTTCTGTTGTTAATTCAGTTTAATTATCTTTGTGTATTAACTGGAGAGTTCATTTCAGTCACATTCATTTTGATTACTATATAAACTCACTTTTAGAAGCTTACTTTGTCCTTTCTACTTGTATAGCTTTTTCTACCTAATTTTTTTCTTCCTTTCTACTTTTCGATTAATTTAAATTAAGATCTTTTATATTTTCTCATTCTTCTTATTGGTAGTTATGTATCTTCTTATATTTTAGTGGATTTTTTGAAAATCATAACATGGATTTATGGTTTTACCCCATTCTTAAACAATATAAAGATTTAGAATGATTTAGCTCTAGCTTTACTCCAGAGATAAGTGCTTTAAATATTTTAAATTGATTTAATCCCAAATATTAGGCAATATTATTATTAATTTATTTAGCTAATTTTTATTTAAAGTTACTCACATGGTTACTCTTTTATTTACTCAATATTCTTTCTTACACTTTTGATTATGCACTTGAAAGTAATTTTTCTACTTTGTTAAGTCGAATTGTAAACAGCTTTTCATGGTAGGCAGAATCCTAAAATGATTTTCAATGACACTCTCTCTTGTATAATCCCATTGCCTCTGAATGTGAATGAAACTTGTAAATACGATGAAATATATTATTCATGCTTCTATTATGTTTTATGACACAGGTTAGGAAGGGGAGATTATCCGGGTGGGCCTAACATAATCCCTTGAGCACTTTACAAACAGAGAGATTTATTTAGCTGGTTGCAAAAGGGGAACTCAGATTTAAAATATGAGAGGGATTTGATGTGGGAGAGGTTCTTTGTTGGTGGCTTTGAGCTGGAGGAGGCCACAGAGCAAGGTTTGAGAACAGCGTCTTGGAGATCAGAGCATTACCTAACCAAGAGAAAACAGAAACTGTAATGTGACAACAGCAAGGACTGGATTCTGCTAATAACAGAATGAGCTTGGGAATAGATAATTAGATAAAGCTTCACAGGTTGATTTCAGCCTCATGAAAACCTTGACAAAGAACTCAATTCTGCCTACCTGCTCTCTGAGCTGCATACTATGAGAAAATAAATGGGGGTTGTTTAAACTCCTGAGTTGTGATAACTGTTTATGAATCAGTAGACAAATAATACATCTTTAGTGAGATTCTATTCATGTTAAATTCTCTGTTTTCTGATACTTTCTAGATAATTATTTTCTTCAAAGATTTAAAGATATTTTTTATAGCCTTCTGTTTCAAAAGGTCAATTTTTATTTTTGGGGGGTCTTTTATAAATAATCTGTCTTGTTAGCTGCTTTAGTAATTTTTTTTTTTTAATTTATGTCTTTCTTTATGCTACTATAGTAGAATACCAAAGACTGGGAATTCCAGAACTGCTATAACAGAATACGACAGACTGGATAATTTGTAAATATCAGAAATTTATTTATCATAGTTCTGGAAGTCCAACATCAAGGTGCCAGCATTTGATATTTAGGGAAGGCCTTCTGGCCACATCCTCTGGAGAAAAAAGAACGCTATGTCTTCCCGTGGCAGAAGGTGGAAGGACAAAAAAACAAGCCATCTGATGGATGAATGGAGCCTCTTAATCCCATTAACTACGAAGGATCCCTTATGGCCCAATCACGTCTGAAAAGCTTACCATTTAATGAGATGACACTGGCAACACTTGAATTTTGCAGGGGACACATTAAAACCATAGCAACTTGACTTCACGACAATGTATCTAGATGTGGGTTTATTTTTCTGCCTTTTTTTCTTTCCGTTTTTTCCTTCCTTTCTTTGTTTCTTATCCTTCCTTTCCTCTCCTTTCCCTCCTCTTCCCTCCCTCTTTTTTTCTCTCTCCCTACCTCCCTCCCTCTTTATTTCTGCTTTTTGTTCTTTAGTCATTTTAATATTTTAGCTTGGGGATTTCTCTGTCACAACATTACTAAAGGATGGGAACTGCATCATTGCTCAATCTTAGCTTAATTTAGGAAGGAGCATTTCCAAGTTGAACTTAGTTGCATGCTCATTTTCAAGGTTTCGCTTATAGTTCATTATGTAGCCAAAATAAATGAAGGAGCAGGTCAGTAGGAACTGGTAAGTGTCCATAAGGCAGCTCCATCTTTGCTGCTATTTATCTCAATACATCTATGTGTTTAAATTTGTTTCTGGTCTCACAGAATGCGCCTTACTCTCTTGTCAGAACAGTGATGGTTCTATAAAAATGGTTCTCTAGAGTATTGCTTCAATAATTTCATGTTTTTCTTCGTGTAAAGTTTTTCAAAGTATCCTGTTTTCTGTATCACCAAATATACAAGTGGAAAAAGCCTGAGATACCATTTCATTTGTTAGGTAGGTGGTGCAGAAACAATGAAGAGTGTGAGAACAAGGTGTAGCAATCACATTTGCATTTTTAAAAGTTATACTGTTGGTAGTGTGGAGGGTAAATTGTAGAGTGTAATGAACTGGGATAGGAGACGAAAGCCTCAGAAAGAAATGGTAGTGCAGATGAAAAGGAAAAAAGATGCAAGAGAATCTCAGATAGTGAGCTCAACAGGAATTTTTAAATTGTTGGATTTTTTAAAAGGGTAAGAAAAAAAGGTTTGAAGGCTAGATTTTCAATTATTTCTTGCTTGTATGAATGTTTTCATGGAGTTGTCACTACCCAGAAAAGAATCAGAAAAGGATAGGTTAGGGCATGGTAGTGGCTCCAAAATAACTATTTTAGCATGAGTGCTTTAAGATTAATTATATGGAGGCAGAGCTATTCCACTGGACATTTGGAGTTATTGATTTGAAGTTCAGAAGAAAGAGAACACCCAGAGTTTTATTTGTCTGTTTTTAAGAAACATCAACAAATAGAAAAACTCGAAGGTCGGTTACCCTGTGATATTGCCCAGGCAGTATTTATAGTAAACAGAGAAAGGGAGCACCAAGATGTTTAGGAATGAGCACAATTGTAATACTATAGAACAGAAAGTTGATCACCAGGGCCCTAGAGAAAATGAGAAATCTCCATGATATAGTTGGGATGTGTGTCCCTGCCCAAATCCTATATTGAAATGTAATTCCCAATGTTGCAGTTGGGGCCTGGTGGGAGGCGTTTGGATCATAGGGGCAGATTTCTCATGAATGGTTTAGCACTATTCCACTCGGTATTGTCCTCGCAATAATGAGTGAGTTCTCATGAGATCTGGTCATTAAAAAGTTTGTAGCACTTCCAATCTTATTCTCTCTTGTTCCTCCTTTTGTCTTGTGATGTTCCTGCTCCCCTTTCACCTTCTGCCATGATTGTAAGTTTCCTAAGGCCTCTGCAGAAGCCAGGCAGATGCCAGTATCATGCATCCTGTAAGCCTGCAGAATCATGAGCCTATTAAAACTCTTTACTTTATAAATTACCCAGTCTCAGATATTTATTTATAGCAATGTGAGAATGGACTAATGCATTCCATAATATGTTTATTTCAGTATTTCAGTTACGCCTGTCTCTCCTTTCTAATTGTCATTGTCAACCAATAATAGATTGTGTTTTCCCCTACATTTTTATGCTATTCTTTGTTGAATAAAACAAATCCCAAAAGTTAGTTTCAAATTGTCAGCACTCTTTCCAATTTCATAATGAAAAAACATGAGGTTGTAAGTTTTAAAAGTTGCAACCTGATTTCTCTCAAGAAAATTTTAAACCTCAATAATCTTTTGGAAATGCATTCTGCCCCATTACTCAGAGTTTCAGTTCTTTTCCACACAGTGAAATATATGATTAAATTGCACATTTCTGTGGATAGTGATAGTCAACATGTATCTCCAATCAAAGAAACAACACACCAAATTCAAGATGTTTTCCATGGAAGCACTTTAATTCCATACTTGTTGTGAGTTCTGTGATACAGAATTACTGAAGATTGTTCACGAGCAACAGAATAATATATTCAAGCTAAAAATGCATTGAAAGTGTTTTCCCCATCCATAATTCATTAAAAATGAGTAAAAATAAAAATCATAGATGTTGATGTCCTAATTCGGAGACAAATATCAAGGGTTTTATTCATTACTGCGTGTGAATTCAAATAACTTATATTCTCATGGTATAACTTATTCACAGTATTGCCTGGAGGATATTCTAGGACAAAAGTGTAAACCTGCCTTTTTGCTGAGTTCCCTAAATCTTCCTTGTTTCTACCTTTTCTGAATTTTGAAATAGTCAAATACTTTCACAGAATTTCCTGTACTTGTCAATTTCCGACTGAAGATCTTTTATAGTAATGAACTTACTTCTGTTTGAGTGATAATACTCTACTCCTCACAACCTGCAGAAGAGATGCCTGTGTGTGTGAATCTAAACAAAGAACAAATGCACTTACAAATATTTTTTGCAAAACCAGTCTTTTATCATTATACTTTTTTGGTATTTGGTATGATTTTTTGGCATATTTTGCATTTTTCCTGAAATTACTCAGAATTAATTTCTTTTGTTTTTACTTCTTTATTTTGCATTTCTCCAGAAGGACATCCTCAAGGATGAGAATGAAAGTTATATATTTATTTTCAGAAAACACTGGTAGAATATGGACACATGAGACAAGGCCAGCAAGGAAGCCAATAAAATGAGATTACTAAGCAAATTACCACCAGAGAAGCAGAAGGAAATCCCACTTCAATATTTTGAAAGACAGTAAAAAACATTCCCTGGAGTTAGGACAAATGAAGAGAAAGAAGTTTGTGTATATCTGACAACTTTTCTTCCATCACTGGTTGAGGGCTGCTTCCAAAGATTTAACATTCCTGCCCTTTTGATTAACTGCTCTGGCTTAGTGTACCCACAACAAGGAAGAAAAAAAAAATCCTTAGGCAGAGAGTCTCAGGTGTTTGCAATTGGCACCATGAATAGATAGAGGTGAATTATGAGATGATATGGGCAATATTCTCAGTATCTCTTACACATGCAAATAATAAGCCTCATTTTTGTTACACAGTAACTCATTTGAAATTTTGCAAATTAAAATGATAAACGCATGGTGGTTGTAACAAAGAAAACAATGGAATGTATTCATACCTTTATAAATAGACCTAAATAGACAAGTTGTCCTCTTGGCATGGCTTGGATAAGTACAAGTTTAGACATTATGGTATATTGACTGTGCAGTGTAAGTACAAGCTTCACTGCTAGCTCTAATTTCTAATATTAGAAGTAACCATGCAAATGACAGATGTGAACCATGATCAATAAAAAAAATCATGTTACTTCTTTTTTAAGAAATTTCATCTTTTATTTTAAATACAGGTTGTACAACTGCAGCTTTCTCACATGAGTATACTGCACGTAGGTAGTGAGCATAGTACCCAGTAGGCAGTTTTTAAACCTGCACCACCCTCCCTCTCCACTCTGGTAGTCCACGGTGTCTGTTGTCCCATGCTTATGTCTATGTGTACTCAGTGTTTAGTTCCCACTTACAAGTGAGAACCTGTGGTATTTTGTTTTCTTTTCCTGCATTAATTAACTTAGGATTATGGTCTCCAGTTCATCTATATTGCTGCAAAGAACACGAATTCATATTTTTTTTATGGCTGCATAGTAACCCATGGTGTATATGTAGCACATTTTCTTTATGCAGTCCACCATAAATGGGCGACTATATTGATACCGTGTCTTTGCTACTGTGAATGAACATACAAGTAGCTATGTCTTTTTGGTATAATAATATATTTTCCTTTGGATATGTATTCAGTAATGGGATTGCTGGATCAAATCACAGCTCTCTAAATTCTTTGAGAAATCTCCAAACTGCTTTTCCACAGTGGCTGAACTAGTTTACCTTCCCACTAACAGTGCATAAGTGTTTTCTTTTCTCTGCAGCCTCAACAGCATCTGTTATCATTGACTTTTTTGTTTTTATTCAGCATCTTGTTCTGTCATCCAGGCTGGAGTGCAGTGGCACCATCTTGGCTCACTGAAACCTCCACTTCCCGGGTTCAAGCAATTCTCCTGCCTCAGCCTCCTGAGTAACTGGGGTTACAGGTGTGTGCCACCATGCCCAGCTAAGTTTTGTATTTTTAGTAGACATGGGGTTTCATCATGTTGGCCAGTCTGGTCTCAAACCCCTGGCCTCAAGTGATCCACATGCCTCGGCCTCCCAAAGTGCTAGGATTACAGTTATGTTCCACCATGCCCAGCCTTGTTATCATTGACTTTTTATTAATAGCCATTCTAACTGATGTGAGGTGGTATCTCATTGTAGTTTTTATTTGCATTTCTTTGATGATTAAAGATGATGAGCACTTTTTCATATAATTGTTTGCTGCTTGAATGTCTTTTCAAGAATTGCCTGTTCATGTCTTTTACCAATGTTAAAATGGAGTTATTTGTTTTTGCTCATTAAGTTCCTTGTAGATTCTAAATATTAGACCTATGTTTAGACCTATGTGGGATACATAGTTTGCAAATATTTCTCCCATTTTGTTGGTTGTCTGTTTACTCTATTGATAGTTTCTTTTGCTATGCAGAAGCGCATTCGCTTAACTAGGTTCCACTTGTCAATTTTTGTTTTTGATGCAATTGCTTTTGGGGATTTAGCCAGCTTTTCCAAAGCTGATGTTGAGAAGGATATTTCCTAATTTTCTTCTAGGACTTGTTATGGATTGAGGTTTTACATTTACATCTTTAATACATTTTGAGTAAATTTTTGTATATAGTGAAAGATATGGGTCCGGCTTCGATCTTCTGCATATGGCTAGCCAATTATCCCAGCACCATTTATTGAATAGAGAGCCTTCTCCCCTTTGCTTGTTTTTGTCAGTCTTGTCAAAACTAAGATGGTTGTAGGTGTGCACTTTTACTTCTGAGTTTCTGTTCTATTCCATTGGTCTATTTGTCTGTTTTTGTACCAGTGTCATGCTGATTTCATTACTGTCATCTTCTTGTAGAGTTTGAAGTCAGGTAGTGTGATGCTACCAAGTTTGCTTTTTGTTTGTTTGTTTGTTTGTTTGCTTAGGATTGTTTTGTATATTTGGGATCTTTTTTTGGTTCTATATGTTAGATTATTTTTCTAATTCTGTGAAGAATAATGTTCGTAGTTTGACGAAATAGTGTTGAATCTATAAATTGCTTTGGCAGGATGGCTATTTCAATGATACTGATTCCTCCAATCCATAAGCATAGAATTTTTTTTATGTATTTGCATCATCTCTGATTTATTTCAGCAGTGCTTTGTAGTTCTACTTGTAGAGACACTTCACCTTCTTAGTTAGCTGTCTTCCTAAGTATATCGTTTATTTTTTGTGGCTATTGTAAGTGGAATTGTGTTCTTGCTTTGACTCTCAGCCTGGATGTTATTATTGTATAGAAATGCTACTGACATTTGAACACTGATTTTGTATTCTGAAACATTACTAAAATTGTTTACCTTTTCTAGTAGTCTTTTTGGTGTAGTCTTTAGGGTTTCCTATCTATAGAATCATATCATCGACAAAGAGAGATAGTTTGATTTCTTTTTTTTCCTATTTTGGTGCCTTTTATTTATATTTCTTGCCTGATTGCTCTGGCTGGAACTTCCAGTATTATTTTGAATAGGGCTGGTGAGAGTGGGCATACTTCTCATCTTCTAGTCCTCAAAGGGAATGGTTCCAGCTTTTGCCTGTTTAGTGTGATGTTGGCTGTGGGTTTGGCATGGATGGCTCTTATTATTTTGAGGTATGTTTATTGATGCCTAGTTTCTTGAGGCTTTTTATCATGAAGGGATGTTGAATTTTATCAAAAGATTTTTATACATATGTTGATATAATCATGTATTTTGCTTTCAATTCTGTTTATGTGGTGAATAACATTTCTTGATTTGTATATGATGAACAACCTTGCATCCCAGAAATAAAGCCTACTTGGTCACAGTGCATTAACTTTTCTATGTGTTGCTAGATAGTTACAAACACCATCAAGAAGTTAGAAAAATTTGAAGTTATCAATATAACTTTGTGCTTAATGGAACTAGGAAAAAATAGAGGAAACCAACCCCAAAGCTAACAGAAAAAAAAATAAAATTAAAGAAGAAATAAAAGAAATTGAGATGCAGAAATTCATAAAAAAGTTCAATGAAATCAAGAGTTGATTATTTGAAAAAAGTAAACAGTATTGATAGAACGCTAGCTAGATTAACAAAGGGAAAAAAGGGAAGATTCAAATAAGTACAATCAGTAATAGAAAAAGATGACATTACAACAGATCCCAAAGAATACAAAAGATCTTTAAAGAATAGTATGAACAACTCTATGCACACAATTTAGAATATCAAAAGGAAAGGGATAAATTCCTGGAAACACATAATTCTCCATGATGGAATCAAGAAGATATTGAAACCCTGAATAAATGAATATCTAGCTCTGAAGTTGAGTGAGTAATAACAGACCTGCCAAAAAAAAAAAAAAAATGCTCTGGATCAGATGGATTCACAGCCAAGTTCTACCAGATGTACAAAGAACTGGTATCCATCTTACTGAAACTATTCAAAAAATCCAGGAAGAACTCCTCCCTTACTCATTCTATGAAGCCAGCATCGTCTTAACACCAAAAGCTGGCAGAGACACAACAATATCCCTGATGAACTTAGTTGCAAAAATTCTCTACAAAACACTAGCAAATCGAATCCAGCCATTCAGCCCATTTATATTTAGGGTTAGTATTGATATGAGAGATTTTGATACTGTCATCTTGTTGTTAGCTGGTTGTTATGAGGATCTGATTGTGTAGTTGTTTTACAGTACTTATGGACTATGTGCTTAAGTGTGTTTTTGTGGTAGCAGGTGTCATTCTTTCAGTTCCATGTTTAGCACTCCCTTCAGGACGTCTTGTAAGACTGGTCTACTTGAAGTGAATTCCCTCAGCATTTCCTTTTCTGAGACAGATTTCATTTTTCCTTCACTTATGAAGCTTAGTTTGGTGGAATATTAAATTATTCATTTGAATTTCTTTAAGAATACTGAAACCCCCCCCAACCCCCAATCTCTGCTGGCATTTAAGTTTCTGATGATAGGTCTGGTGCTATCCTTATGGGCTTCCCTTTGTATGTGACTTGACACTTTTCTCTAGCTACCTTTAAGATTTTTCCTTTTGTATTGACCTCAGTGAATCTGATAACTATGTGTCTTAAGCATGGTCATCTCATATAGTATCTAGGCAGGGTTCTCTCTATTATTTGATTTGTATATGAAAATCTCTAGTGAGATTAGGAAATTTTTTATGGACTACATCTTCAAATACAGTTTCCAAGTCCTGTCTCCTTCTGTCTCAGAAAGGCCAGTAAATCATAGGTTTGGTCTCTATACATAATCCCATATGTCTCAGAGGTTTTGTTTATTTTAAAAAATTCTCTTTTTTTTATTTTTGCCTGTCTGGGTTGATTTGAAGATATGGTTTTCAAGCTCTGAGATTATTTCATCTGCTTGGTCTATTCTGCTGTTAATACTTCTGATTGTATTATAAGATCTTGTAGTGAATTTTTCAGCTTTAGAATTTCTGTTTTGTTCTTTCTTAGAATGACTATTTTGTCTTTCAGCTGTTGAATTGTTCTACTAGATTCCTTGCATTGAATTTTATCCTTCTCCTGAATCTAGACGAGCCTCTTCACCATTAAAATTCTGAATTCTATATCTGTGTTTTCTGTCATTTCAGACTCCTTAAAAACCAGTGTTGGGGGTGGGGGTGCAAGTGGGCTTTTTTGGAGGTAAGAGAATACTCCGGTTTTTTGGATGGCCAGAGTTCTTGCGCTAATTTATGTCTCATCTAGGAGGGTTGATATTCCTTTAACGGTGGTGTGAGTTAAGTATAGTCAGTTAGCTTCATTCCCGGATGCTTTCAACGGGTCAGAGCTCCTTTCAGGATCTTGATGTATGGGTGAATTTTTGCACTTGGTTTCACAGGTTTATATGTTAAGAGGATAATTTTTGGTGTTGTATTGTGGGATGTGATTTAGTAGCAGACGATGATTAAGAGTACTGGCCAGTAAGTAGTTAGGCAAATACCCAACCTCATGGCTCTTTGATACTTCCTGGCATTCATAGCCATGCTGCCTTTCCCAGGAGCCATCTGAGGGTGGGAGCTAGCCCTAACCGTTAAGTACTCTGTGCAGTGTTGCCAAATTCCTCTCTCTTCAACGTTGGCTTCAGCATCAACTCTCCGTACACTCTCTAAACTCGATAATTTATACAATTTTTGAGGATAAAATTTACCCACTTTCTTATAACCAGACTGAACAGTTGGTGTTGAAGCATTTAGGTCCTGGAATCAGTTCTTCTGATGGCACAAAAAGCTTGGTGCTCGTATCTGCTTGTGGTGAGGACTTTAGAGAGATTATAGTCATGCCGAACGGTGATAGGGAAGCAGGCGTTTTACATGGTGAAAGCAGGTGCAAGAGCCATTCTTATTTCTAACTTGGCTACATAATCATTATGTTGCCGTCTGGATACAGATGTCAGATTTCAAAGGATCTTCTTTCTAGGCAATCAGAAATGCAGTTGCAGCTGGTAGTGGCAGGGCCAACTAGAGAGAGACCAAAACCCACCTCTGCGCAAAAAGGAAAATCAGGTTATTTCTTTCAAGTCTGTCAGTTATTGGTTGCTGTGCACATTTTATTCAGTTCACAAAACAACAGCAAACCACATAGTCATGCTGCCGTTTTGCATCCAGTAATAAAGTCACATGATATTTTATAAAAAGTTACTCCAAACAGGAAATTAGCCAACAAGGATACAAGCACAGCAATAAAACAAAAAGTGATAACACCAGAAGTAAAATTGGAATTGATGTAAGTGGAGTTAATTGATGAAATAGGAAACCATGGAAATATTGACACTCCCATAGTTTAAGAGACTCTGGATATGTTGCTAAATAAATCTAGTGGAATGTATAAATGAGAAAGTGCATATATGGAAAAGGATAAAGATGTTACAGAAGAAGTCGTATCAACAGAAAATTTCACATTAGAATCATTCTTGGAGATATTTAATCACATTTAAAGTGCAAAGAATAATATGTTGGAAGTTGATCTAAATTATAAAAGGATACTATAATTCACCAAACTATATAAAGATATTCACTTCTTATCACAAGTTAAACAATGAGAAGAAAACAAGAGCTCTTCAAACTATTCTTAAGTTTTAAAATAAGTAAATAATTCATAAATGTTTCTAATGTTTTAATTAACATTGTATAAAATAAATGTCAGTTGCACTAATTTTTAATTTTCATATACATTTATAACTGACAATAAGAGTGTTTTTAATGTCTTGGAAAATAATTTTTAAAGACCATGAAACAATTATAATTTTTCTCATTGATTATCAAGATCCCTTTACATGACTTAAGTTTTTATGGTTATTTTTATGGTCCCACTCTATAGTAATATACAGGACTGCCTACATACACAGATATTACTATATATGTTTTATTCCTATATGCATAGATAAGCATATATAAATGCATGTAAAAGTAAATTTATTTATTCCCTATCTAAATGACTTACAAGCTTAGATCCTTCTTTATTATTATTATTATTATTATTATTATAATACTTTAAGTTTTAGGGTACATGTGCACAATGTGCAGGTTTGTTACATATGTATCCATGTGCCATGTTGGTGTGCTGCACCCATTAACTCGTCATTTAACATTAGGTATATCTCCTAATGCTGTCCCTCCCCCATCCCCCCACCCCACAACAGTCGCCAGAGTGTGATGTTCCCCTTTCTATGTCCATGTGTTCCCATTGTTCAATTCCCACCTATGAGTGAGAACATGCGGTATTTGATTTTCTGTCCTTGCGATAGTTTACTGAGAATGATAGTTTCCAGTTTCATCCATGTCCCTACAAAGGACATGAACTCATCCTTTTTTATGGCTGCATAGTATTCCATGGTGTATATGTGCCACATTTTCTTAATCCAGTCTATCGTTGTTGGACATTTTGGTTGCTTCTGAGTCTTTGCTATTGTGAATAGTGCCGCAATAAACATACGTGTGCATGTGTCTTTATAGCAGCGTGATTTATAGTCCTTTGGGTATATACCCAGTAATGGGATGACTGGGTCAAATGATATTTCTGGTTCTAGATCCCTGAGGAATCACCACACTGACTTCCACAATGGTTGAACTAGTTTACAGTCCCACCAACAGTGTAAAAGTGTTCCTATTTCTCCACATCCTCTCCAGCACCTGTTGTTTCCTGACTTTTTAATGATGGCCATTCTAACTGGTGTGAGATGGTATCTCATTGTGGTTTTGATTTGCATTTCTCTGATGGCCAGTGATGATGAGCATTTTTGCATGTGTTTTTTGGCTGCATAAATGTCTTCTTTTGAGAAGTGTCTGTTCATGTCCTTTGCCCACTTTTTGATGGGGTTGTTTGTTTTTTTCTTGTAGATTTGTTTGAGTTCATTGTAGATTCTGGATATTAGCCCTTTGTCAGATGAGTAGGTTGCGAAAATTTTCTCCCATTTTGTAGGTTGCCTATTCACTCTGATGGTAGTTTCTTTTGCTGTGCAGAAGCTCTTTAGTTTAATTAGATCCCATTTGTCAATTTTGGCTTTTGTTGCCATTGCTTTTGGTGTTTTAGACATGAAGTCCTTGCCCATGCCTATGTCCTGAATGGTATTGCCTAGGTTTTTTTCTAGGGTTTTTATGGTTTTAGGTCTAACATGTAAGTCTTTAATCCATCTTGAATTAATTTTTGCATAAGGTGTAAGGAAGGGATCCAGTTTCAGCTTTCTACATATGGCTAGCCAGTTTTCCCAGCACCATTTATTAAATAGGGAATCCTTATCCCATTGCTTGTTTTTGTCAGGTTTGTCAAAGGTCAGATAGTTGTAGATATGTGGCATTATTTCTGAGGGCTCTGTTCTGTTCCATTGGTCTATATCTCTGTTTTGGTACCAGTACCATGCTGTTTTGGTTACTGTAACCTTGTAGTATAGTTTGAAGTCAGGTAGCGTGATGCCTCCGGCTTTGTTCTTTTGGCTTAGGATTGACTTGGCAATGCGGGCTCTTTTTTGGTTCCATATGAACTTTAAAGTAGTTTTTTCCAATTCTGTGAAGAAAGTCATTGGTAGCTTGATGGGGATGGCATTGAATCTATAAATTACCTTGGGCAGTATGGCCATTTTCACGATATTGATTCTTCCAACCCATGAGGATGGAATGTTCTTCCATTTGTTTGTATCCTCTTTTATTTCATTGAGCAGTGGTTTGTAGTTCTCCTTGAAGAGGTCCTTCATGTCCCTTGTAAGTTGGATTCCTAGGTCTTTTATTCTCTTTGAAGCAATTGTGAATGGGAGTTCACTCACGATTTGGCTCTGTGTTTGTCTGTGATTGGTGTACAAGAATGCTTGTGATTTTTGTACATTGATTTTGTATCCTGAGACTTTGCTGAAGTTGCTTATCAGCTTAAGGAGATTTTGGGCTGAGACAATGGGGTTTTCTAGATATACAATCATGTCATCTGCAAACAGGGACAATTTGACTTCCTCTTTTCCTAATTGACCTTCTTGTACCCAACTTTCGATAGCCTGTTTTGTATTTTTGCGTACATACTTGTTTCTTGTTTTCATATAAATATACGCAAAAATATATTCACATATATATGTGAGGGGCTGATTTGCTTTTCACTGATTAAACGTATTACCGATAAAATATTTATACATACACACACGCATGTATAGGATATAGCAGTGAGGATGTTTTTGCAGTATTTTTTAAATGATAAAAAATTCATATAAGTTAGAAAATACTCTTCTATATAAGAAATAATTAAATTATGATGTAGCCATTGGTTTGGAAATGTAGATATGAAAAAATAATATTTTATATTCATTCCAGTTGCCATAGAATGATTTGTGATTTCCATGAGATATTGTTGCAGATATTTAAGATATATAGAAGTCTGTATATAATTTTACCTTGTAATATTAACATGTCAAAATCATTCTGTATTTGTGTGTGTTTGTTATGTAGATAAACATGAAGAAAATTATGAAAAATATAGATGTTTATGATTTTCTGTTGTGATTAAAATGTAACTTAGATTTTATTATATATTGTATCTATTATTATGTTACATATAATTACAAATATCTGTATATGTTATATATAGATATATAAAATTGTAAATGGTAAGTTCGAAAATGGTTTATTCTTGCACCCACTCTCACCATATGAGATGCCTGATTCCCATCAGCTTTTACCATGACTGTAAGCTCCTTGAGGTCCTTACCACAAGCATATGCCAGCATCATGCTTCTTGTGCTGTCTGAAGAAATAAGAATATTTTTATACTGATAATATACATAGCAATTTAGCTAAACTCTCTAATATTATAATTGAATCATAGGATTTTGAAAAATTCTTTTATTCAGTCATATCATTCTCTGAAAACTTACAGCTTTGCCTTTTTCTTTTCAATGCTTAATATCAGTTTTTTTTTTGCTTTTGCTAATGTTAATTTACTTCCTATGATGATTAAAATATTAAATATTAAACAGAAATGATGGTAATACTCATGTCTCATTTCTTCACAACATGAAATGAAAACATAAAGCATGTTGTTATTCAAAATTTATACTTACAGTGTTGCAGTCAAATGCAGTGAATATATCTGAATTAAGTATACTAGTCTTCCAAACTTTCCATGCTTATAATTTTATAAACTTTTTTTAGAAACAAATGCCATGTTAAAGCAAGCACATCCATGTTTTCCTTTGAACTGTGATACCATGACTCTGTATAAAACAAACTATAAAGTTTATAAATTAATCGAAAGGATAATATAAAATAAATAGCAAAGCAGGTAAAAAACAGAGAAAACATGGTGTTTGCTAGATTAATTCCTTATCTACAAGGCTTTACTTTTTAAATTATGAATGATTGTTATATTACAGAAACTACCCCTTTTGCATATATTCAGATCTTAAAATTTTACTTAAAATTTTCATTATATGCTATGAGTATGGTGACTTGTATTGACTGATTTTCTTAGGTTTAAATAATAATGTTCTAGTTATAAACCAATCCTACACATGATGTTTATCTTTTTATATACTTTAGATTTCAATTGATACTATTTTAGTTGTTATTTTATAATTACATTTAATTATGGTCTTGGGATCTTTATTTCTTGCACTGTCTTTACTGGCTTTTTCTCTCTCTAGTCTGAATCTACTGTCTAGGACCATTAAAATATTAAATAGGAATGATGATAATGGCCAAGCTTCTTTTTAATTACTTCTCTAGAATAGTTTGTAAAAGTTGAGAATTTTGGTAGAACTTGCTAGTAAAGTCATCTGAGCCTAAAATTTTGTTTATGAAAATATTTGTTCAATAATCACATTTCTTTATTGTTACAGGTATTTACAAATATCTATGGTTCCTTCAATTTTAAAAAATATTTTTTTCTAAAAATTTATATATTTCATTTATATTTTGAATTCATAAACAAAACATTGTTCACAATATACTCTAAAACATTTTAATGTCTTCAGAATCTGAATCAGTCTTCTACTTTATTACACATATTTGTTACTATTGTTTGTCTTTACTCTTTTTTTTCTATACAACTTGCCAGAGATTTATATATTTTACTAGAATTATAAAAGGATCAACATTTGACTATATCAAGTCTTTGTTTTTTTAGGAGCATCTTCTCATATTCATACTGTACACGTTCTAATTTATTTTGTTGTATATTTTCATTCTTTTTCTAACATCCTGAGGTAGATATTTAGCCTGTTAATTTTAAGTATTTTTATAATATATGCATATTAAGCTACATATTTTCTTTTCTGTGCTATTTTAGCTGAATTAAAAAGTTTGATAAGCAATATTTAGTTAAAATAATTAGCCCATAGGCTACTTAGAATTATATTCTTAGGTTGTTGAATATGTGAAGATCTTCTAGTTGTCTTTTAGATGTTGATTACTAGTATATTTTCATTGAAGATGAACACATCAAATACAAAGAATCAATGAAATGAAAAGTTGGTTCTTTGAAAAGATAAAAAAAATTAATAGACCACTAGCTAGGGTAACCAAGAAGAGGGAAGATACCAATAAACATAATTAGACATGAAAATGGAGACATTAAAACTCATACCATAGAAATACCAAAGATCATCGAAAACTACTATGAACAATTATACAAACTAGAGAAGCTAGATTAAATTAACAAATTCCTGGAAACATAAAATCTCCTAAGTTTGAACCAGGAAGAAATATCAATTGTATTTCTAAGTAGTAAGATTGAATCAGTGATAATAGTAATAATAATAATAACAACAATAATAAAAAGATCCTAGGACCAGATGAATTCACAGCCAAATTCTACAGAACATACAAAGAACTGGTATCAATCATCCTAAAGCTCTTCCAAAAAATCAAGGAGGGAATACTTCCTAACTCCTTCTACGAAGGCTGTATCACCCTGATACCCAAGGCAGACAATGACAAAATTGAAAAAGAACTACAGGCCAATATTCCTGATGACCAGAAATGCAAAAACCCTCAATAAAATACTAGCCAACTGAATCCAACTGCACTGCACATCACAAAGGTAATATGCCACGATCAAGTGGGTCTCATTCCAGGGATGCAAAGATAGTTCAACAAATGCAAATCAATAAATATGATTCATCACATAAACAAAATTAAAAACAAAAGTCATATAATTATCTTGATACATGCAGAAAAAGCTTTTGAAAAAATCCAGCATACTTTCATACAAAAAACAAAACACCCAACAACTAGGCAAAAAAGGAACATAGATCAAAATAATAAAAGCCATGTATAACAAACCCATGGTCAACATTTCAATTTTTTTTTTTAGTCATATGTTTGTCTTGTTTTCTTGCACTCTTTCCTAGGCAATGTCTTTGCTAATATGCTTGACACCAGGCAATCTCTGATCTGCTCTCTGTCACTATAGTTTTGTCTTTTTCTAGAGTATTAAAATAATGAAATCATAAAATATACTTTTTGTGTATGAATGTTTAGATATTTAGAGGAAATGTTGGTCTGTCACAAATTATTTAATCATAACCAGAAAAAAAGGTCTTCCTTGATAATTTAAAAAATCAGTTTTAATAAGGTCTAAATTAAATACCATAAAATACACTCATGGTAATGGTATAGTCTAATTGATCATTTTAAACACTCATATAACCAACTTACTATCCAAATTACAAAAATTTGTGACCAGCATAAAAACGTTCCACATGTCCCTTTGCAGTAAATCCCCTTCTGTCCCTAGAAACAGGATACCACAGGTCTATTTTTTGTCACCTTGAACCAATATTGAGTGTTCCATAATTTTCTACAAGTCTTATTTCAAGTTACTTTTTGTTTTCAGAGTAAGATGAGCATTGTGTTTCATTTTATTTGTTTTTGTAACATATGGACATCCATTTGCTTCAACACCACTGCTTAAAGACTTTATTTTCTGTCAGATTCAGTTTTTTTGTCAGTAATCCATTTTGAAGTAACTTTTGTTCTATGTGATCTGTAAGTCTATATTTATACCAATACCAAAGTGTCTTGAGTATCCATTTTTCCCTAATTTTGAAAGAAAGACCAGCTTCTGATAATTTCTTATAATGATAGCTGCAGATTTTCATAGATGCCTTTTATTGGGTTAAGTGTGTTCCCTTTTATTGAGTGATGTGAATATTTAACAACTAGTTGTCTGGGAATAGAGAGGAGGTGCTGGTTTGTGGCATTTATGAGTTTCATGGTGTAAATATTCCCAATGAAAGCTATACAAAGCTTTTAGTGTTATATTAATTGAAATATCCAACAATTTAACAATCAACTCTCTTGGGCTGGTTCTAGCACATCACTGCTTCTGTTTTTAGATTGCTAATAGCTTTCTATCACTCCCACTAAATGTGGCTATATTTAGAAATGGTTTGTCTTTTTATAAGTTGGCCTCTTTTTATTATATAATATTCCTTGTGAAAGGAAAATCAATATTGGGACACCAAAATCAGTAAGCTAAAGGGAAAAGTCAAACTGAGAACTGCTTAGGGCAAACCTGCTTCCCATCCTATTCAAAGTCATCTCTCTGCCCACTGAGACAGCAGCATATCTGATTGCCTCCTTTGGAAAGTCTAATCAGAAACTCAAAAGAATGCAACTGTTTGTTTTTTATGTACCAATGACCTGATAGTCCCCTCCCAGCCTCCAGCTGTCCCGCCTTTGCTTGAGTTGTCCTGCCTTTCCGGACCAAACCAACATTTATCTTACATATACTGATTGATGTCTCATGTCTCCCTAAAATGTGTAAAACCAAGCTGTGACCCAACTACCTTGGGCATATGTCATCAGAACTTCCTGAGGCTGCCATGGGCATGTGTCCTTAACTTTGGCAAAACAAACTTCCTAAATTGACTGAAACCTATCTCAGATGTTTGTGGTTCACATTCTCTTTATCCTTTAAGATAATCACTTTGTTTTGTGATTGATTACCTGTCAATTTTCAGTAGCTCATTTTGGTCTTCTGCTGGTGCATCTTGCTATCTACTCAAATATACAAAATTGTTGTAAAGGTCAAAGAAATTGGGAATATTTATCATATAATCTAAAGCACATTATCCAGAAAAAATAATATAACTTACATTTGTTATTTATTTACTTATACATGCCTTTAATAATGGAAATGCTATGGCTATAAATTTTCATCTCAGGATAGATTTTACTATGCCCAACAGAATTAGTTCTCCTTTTTCATTACTTTCCCAGTGGTATAAAGTTTTGGGTTTTGATTTAAACTTTGACCAAAAGATTAAACAGGAATAGCATTACAATCAGAGACCGCTGTCTGAATGTATATCTTTACTAAATATGTTTATATTTTTCTTAGATATATTTTTAACATTTTAAATAAATTTTCCGTGAGCCTGATAAAGACTGTTTACTAATACAGGGAGTTGACATGATCCACCATAAGTATTTTTTAGTCAAGAATTCTTTGTATTTCTGACAATTTTGCTTAATATTTACTGAACATGTTGTTTGGTGTATTCAGTTTTAAAAGTTTTAGAGCATTTTCCTGTACCTCTGACAAAAACAAATGTACCTATTATACCTTCAACATCTATATAATTTTCAAGAAACATGCTTGTTTTACAAATATTTATCAAACAACAACTATATCTTAATCTTGAATACAATCTGGAGGGTATTTTCCCTTGATAGTGTTCTTCAATTCTTTTTGTGGGGAGAAACAGTAATTGCTAGACAAGTCATGAATTTGGCACATAACTTGCTCCAAACTGTTGTGTTTTAATAGAGTGAATAGACAACCTACAGAATGGGAGAAAATACTTGCAAGCTATGCATCCAACAAAGGACTAATATCGAGAATTTACAAGGAACTCAAACAAAACTCAACAAGAGTAAAACAACCCCAATAAAAAGTGAGTAAAAGACATGGAGAGAGATTTTTTGAAAGAAGACATACAAATGGCAATCAAAAGGCAAACAGGAATATGAAAAAAAGTTCACCATCACTAATCACCAGAGAAATGCAAATTAAGTGCAATGAGATACAACCTTACATCTGACAAAATGGTTATTACTCAAAAAAAAAAAACAGATATTGGCAAGAATGCAGAAAAATGGGAAAACTTTTACACTGTTGGTGGTAATGTAAATTAGTGTAAACCTTATGAATAACAGTATGGACATTTCTCAAAGAATTTAAAGTAGAACCAGCATTTGATCCAGCAATCCTACTAGTGGATCTCGATATCTATCCAAAAGGAAAGAAATTATTATATCAAAAAGATATTTGCATTTGTATATTTATCACAGCACTATTCACAGTAACAAACATATGGAATCAACCTAAGTGTCCATCAGCAGATGATTGGATAAAGAAAACATTATATATATTATATATATTTTATCTACAAAATATTATATATACATATTTTATTATATATGTATATATACACATACATATAAAATACTAGTCAGCCATAAAATAATAATATCATGTCTTTTGCAGCAACAAGGATGGAACTGGAAGCTATTATCTTAAGTGATATAACTCAAAAACAAAGTCAAATATTGCATTATATCACTTATAAGTGGGAGCTAAATAATGTGTATACATTATGTGGAGTAACGAACATTGGAGACCTCAAAAGGTAGAAGAGTGGGAGAGGGGTGAAGGATGAGAAATTACCTAATAGGTACAATGTACACTATTTGGGTGTTAAACTACAAGCCCAGACTTCATTAGTACCCAGTATATCCATATAACAAAATTGTGCTTATATTTCCTAAATCTGTAAAAATATAAAAATGAAGTATTATTGTTGTTTTAAGGTAGAGAAAAGCATATAAATACATTATCATCTTTTTGTTACAATGTCACCAGGAACTGCTGGATATAAAATATGCCTGATTCACATTTTTATTTATCTTACCAGTATTTTAATTTTTTTCTAATTCTTCCTTTGGAATAATTTTCTTAATTTTTTCCCTATTTTCTATTCTTAGATATTCCTGTCTATATCCATAGAAGATATTTTAAATCTAAGACTCTCTATGCCATATATTAGATTAGTCATTGTATTAGTCAGGGTTCTCTTAGACAGAATTAATAGGATATATATATATGTGTGTGTATATATATGTGTATATATGTGTATATATGTATATATGTGTATATATGTATTTATATATGTGTATATACGTGTATATATGTATATATGTGTATATACACGTATATATGTATATATACGTGTATATACATGTATATATGTGTATATATGTGTATATACGTGTATATATGTGTATATATGTATATATGTGTATATATGTATATATGTGTATATGTGTATATATGTGTATATATGTGTATATATGTGTATATATGTGTGTTTATATGTATATATGTGTGTATATATGTATATATGTGTATATAAATATGTATGTATATATATGTATAAAGGGGAGTTTATTAAGTATTAACTTACATGATCATAAGGTCCCACAATAGGCTGTCTGCAAGCTGAGCAAGGAGAGCCAGTCTGAGTCCCAAAACTGAAGAACTTGGAGTCCTGTGTTCGAGGGCAGGAAGCATCCAGCACAGGAGAAAGATGTAGGTTGTCTTTCCTTTTCACGTTTTTCTGCCTGCTTTATATTCACTGGAAACTGATTAGATTGTACCCACCAGATTAAGGGCAGATCTGCCTTCCCCAGCCCACTGACTCAAATATTAATCTCTTTTGGCAACACTCACACAGACACACTCATGATCAGTACTTTGTATTCCTGAATCCAATCAAGTTGACACTCAGTATTAACCATCACAGTCATCTTAAACAGTTTGTGAAAAAAATATGGAAACTTTCATTCCTTGTTTGTTCCTTAATGGGTCTACTTCTCAATGTCATTGTTCCCATATTAGTAAGATCTTAAGACAGAGACATTTCATTGATATCTATCTATCTATCTATCTATCTATCATCTATCTATCATCTATCTATCTAGCGAGCTAGCTAGCTTTATCTACCATTTATCTCCATCTTTTTTTTTCAGATGAGAAATATTTGTTTATCTTTTCTTGGCAATTGTTAACTTGCTCATATTTCAAAATCAGTTTGAAATATAGAAGAGAAAGAACTATTTATCCTAATATATTTGATGCTGTGGACAGTCAGCAACACAGTTAGAAAGTCCATTGCAGAAAATATTAGCACAATTATATTCCATGTTGTTTCTTTCTTTGTAAACATTTAAGTTATATTGTCAAGCAAGTATCACTATTATTCTCCCTGGTGGTTAGAGAAAATGATCTTTTTGATGGGGAGAAGGCATGCAAAAATAATCTAATCTGCCACTTTTATAAAATTTTTATTCACTGTGTTTCATTAAGTTTGCTGTTATAACTTTCACTTAGTGAGTTTTACAGTGCATTTGGTATTGCCAAGTGCTTGATAATTCTCCAGCACGTATGGAAGTACAAAATAACACTTCCAACCTTTAAGACCAAACACTTCGGTAAATACCACAGATGCCAAATTGCTCTAGCAGGTGCTAAATTGCTATTGGTGTATCACCTTGGGATGTGATGAAGATGAATGTAACGCTGTGCATTTTCCCAGTATTCCACAATTACTGGAACACCTGTGCTAAACAGTGTGGTGCTAATGCACCATACACATGCTCACAATACTCTGAGGACCTTGTAGTTTTACATTTCAACTTGCTTAGCAGGGCCTTAACTTAATGTAGGTGTTGGAAGTGTTTCACCTATCCTTGACACTGCTACCACATAGTGACATATTAGTACCATGCCAGTAAAAGACTTTTTTCTCTCTGTGTTTGGTTTTATTTCTTTCTTCCCTTCCTTTATTCACTCTAATATTTCCTCCCACCCGTCTTTATCTCATTGTGTATTGCTATGGGAATATGTAATGTCTTCCTTTGTTTCCCGTGAATTGTCTTCATCCCCTTGCTTTAATATCAAAGATCTATATCATTGTTAGCAATATAAGATGCTGTTATCACTGCTGCTCCAGCATCTTTGTTTTTAAGCAAATCGCTTTTGGCATATGTAAACGCTGATAGGCAATATGGAGGTTTTAGAGATGACAATATTATGTGAAATAGAAATGCCTGCAAACATATTTGTGATAGTTGTGAACCTAGAACTGTTTTCATATATGTATATTTTACAAAATTTACCCATTAAAAAACAAATAGCAGGCTCTGCATGGTGGCTCATGCCTGTAATCCCAGCACTTTGGGAGGCCAAGGTACGTGATTTGCCTGAGGTCCAGAGTTTGAGACCAGCCTGGCCAACATGGACAAACCCCATCTCTACTAAAAGTACAAAAATTAGCCTGGGGAGGTGGTGCACACCTGTATTCCCAGCTACTTGGGAGGCTGAGTCAGGAGAATCGCTTGAACCCAGGAGACGAAGGTTGCAGTGAGCTTAGATCACCACTGCATTCCACCGTGGGTGATAGAGTGAGACTCTGTCTCAAAAAAAAAAGAAAAAAAAGAGAGAGAAAGAAAAAAGGTATGTGTGTTTGTGGTGTGTGTGTATATGTGTGTGTCAATGTGTTTATGGTAACAACCCCCATGGTCATTGTGAATTAAGCTTCTACTGTTTCTGCTACAAATTTTAAGAGTTCTTGAGATACAGCCGGGTGCTGAGATACAATTCCCATACCATCCACACAATTCATATTGAAATCTGAAATATCTTTAGAATCAAGTTCCAAAGTCACCGTACAGGCTTGTCCAGGGAGTGGTGACTCCTCAAAAACGATAATACAGAGTAGAAGTAAGATAAAGAAAGATTTAATCATCCATGTATCTTAAGTGTTCATCAAACTCCAACAGTTTTAAGCTTCCCAAATATCCTCCTGAACCACAGGTGTGCAAAAAACAGACCCTGATCTATGGAATGGTGGAGAATCAATCTTTTTTATATTATTTTATTATTTGAAGACACCTTACTTTTCAACTAAAATACCTGCCTGAAACTTGCATTGTGAACTCACTGTTAGGAATCAATGATGCTTAAATAAGAAGTTTATTATTAGGCTGGTGCAAAAATAATTGCTGGTTTTGCCTAAAATAATGGGAAAAACTGCAATTATTTGTGCAGCAACTTAATAGTTAAAGAAAATTTTTCTGCATATATTCACGAAAACATAAAATGATATGAAATGTTTATGAGAGTTTAACGGATTTTTGTTTGAAGGCATTTATTGGTGTTTTCTTGAAGGCAAAGACTATTATTTTAAGAAAATGAGTGGCCGGGAGCGGTGGCTCACGCCTGTAATCCCAGCACTTTGGCAGACCAAGGCGGGCGGATCACGAGGTGGAGATCGAGACAATCCTGGCTAACACGGTGAAACCCCGTCTCTACTAAAAATACAAAAAATTAGCCGGGCTTGGTGGCGGACGCCTGTAGTCCCAGCTGCTCGGGAGGCTGAGGCAGGAGAATGGCATGAACCCGGGAGGTGGAGCTTTCAGTGAGCAGAGATAGCGCCACTGCACTTCAGCCAGGGCAACAGAGCAAGACTCCGTCTCAAAAAAAAAAAAAAAAAGAAAATGAGTAATAAGGCCAATGCCATCTCAAGCTTAAAACACTAGATAAATAAGGCAACCTAGAGCCATTTCAATCACTTCCTCATTTACTCAACAAATGTTTGTATCAAGGCCTATGGCTCACATTTTAACAGCTAATTTATTGTACCAAATTATTCCCTTTCGAGTCTGCCTTAAGAAATAAGATAACAAGCCGGTTCATATAAATATCTTTGCACCAACAAGCAAATGACTGAGCTGAGTTGTCAGAGAGGAACTGACAGGACTATCCTGTGTTTTACATCATAGTGCTTATTTTTTTTTTCTTAATTTGAGAAAACATCAGTTTCCTGAATAAGTTTTAATGGCTTAATTATATTAAAGTATGACATGAGTCAAAATAACCACCTTGGAAAGTTAAACATATTCAACTGAAAAGGTAATGAAGTGAAAAGAAGTGTAAGATGCAATTCTAGTCTGGGAAGTATGCCCAAGTTTTCAATAAATGAATAATGGAAATGTTTGCATAATAATCAATCCTTCCAATAATGAGTTTGCTGTCAGTATATAATCATGTTGAGTAATTAAATTCCAATGAATTCAGTTGCTAAGTCAGGCATATGCTTTGAGTTATCAGCATGGCCAGGGACCTTTCCCGGGTGCCTGCCTTGAGCCACTTGCCTGGGTCAGGTTAGAAGAGTTTCTACACTAATAGCTACAATTTCCTTCTGTACGGGCATTGTTCATTAGATCAAGTTATTAACCAGTTACTGCTATGAGAAGACAGAGAGGAATAAGCTAGACAGACTTAGTCTGTTAGCCTGGCCATGGCCTTGCTGCTAGCTCACAGATCCCTGTCCAAGTTTGGGTCCTAGTCCTATACCATGCCTCAGAATGGTATAAATACTTCCCTCTTAGCATCTTTCCATTCCCTCTAGTGTTCTGCTTCTCCTTCCTTCTTTTTTATTCTCTCTTGTTTTTCTTTCACTCTTTATCATGCATACACAGACATGAATTCACACATGACATTTGTCTTGTAATTTAGTATGTGTTCTTAGATGCTCACTCTAGAAACTCAGTGGAATTATCTAATAAGAATATATTCCTGGACAAAATGGACCCTACTCAAAGAGAAATGCTGACAGATGCTATCAAGAGATAATACATACCTTTATATGTGATATGGTTTGGCCGTGTCCCCATCCAAATCTCATCTTGAATTTTTGCTCCCATAATCCCCACATGTTGTGGGAGTGACCTGGTGCGTGGTAATTGAATCATGAGGGCAGGCTTTTCTCATGCTGTTCTTGTGATAGTGAATAAGTCTCACAAGATCTGATGGTTTTATAAAGGGGAGTTCCCCTGCACAAGCTCTCTTGCCCATTGCCATGTAAAAAGTGTCTTTGCTCTTCCTTCATCTTCCACCATGATTGTGAGGCTTCCTCAGCCATGTGGAACTGTGAGCTCATTAAACCTCTTTCCTTTAGAAATCACCGAGTCTCGGGTATGTCTTTATTAGCAGCATGAGAATGAACTAATATAGTAAATTGGTACCATGTAGTGGAGCAGTGCTGTAAAGACACCTGAAAATGTAGGAGCAACTTTGGAACTTGGTAACTGGCAGAGGTTGGAACAATTTAGAGGGCTCAGTAGAAGACAGGAAAATGTGGGAAACTTTGGAACTTCCTAGACACTTGCAGGGCACAGAAAACAGGAAGATGTGGGAAAGTTTGGAACTTCCTAGAGACTTACTGAACAGCTTTGACCAAAATGCTGATAGTGATATGAACAATAAAATTCAGGCTGAGGTGGTCTCAGATAGAGATGAGGAGTTTTTTGGGAACTGGAGTAAATATCACTCTTGCTATACAAAGAGACTGGCATCATTTTGGCCCTGCCCTAGAGATCTATGGAACTCTGAACTTGAGAGAGGTATGGTATTGGGGGAAGAAATTTCTAAGCGGAAAATAATTCAAGAGGAAGCAGAGGGTAAAAGTTTGGAAAATTTGCAGCCTAAAAATGCAATAGAAAAGAAAAACCCATTTTCTAGGGAGAAATTCAAGCCAACTGCAGAAATTTGCATAAGTAACAAGGAGCCAAATGTTAATCACCAAGACAATGGGTAATACATCTCCAGGATACGTCAGAAATTTTCACAGCAGCCCCTCCCTTCATGAGTCTGGACACCTAAGAGGTAAAAATGGTTTCTTGGGCCAGGCCCAGAGTCCCCTTGCTGTGTGCAGCCTAGGGACTTGGTGCCCTGCATCTCAGCCACTCCAGCCATGGCTAAAATGGGCCAAGGTACAGCTTGAGCCATGGATTTAAAGGGTGCAAGCCCCTAGCCTTGGCAGCTTCCATGTGGTGTTGAACCTGTGGGTGCACAGAAGTCAAGAATTGAGGTTTGGGAACCTCCACCTAGATTTCAGAGGATGTATGGAAATACCTGCATGTCCAGGCAGAAGTCTGCTGCAGGAGCAGAGTTCTCATGGAGAACCTCTGCCAGGGCAGTGCAGAAGAAAAATATGGTTGGGTCAGAGTCTCCACACAGAGCTCCAACTGGGGCACTGCCTAGTGGAGCTGTAAGAAGATGACCACCGTCCTCCAGACCCGAGAATGGTAGACCCATTGACAGCTTGCACCATGCACCTGGAAAAGCTGCAGATGCTCAACGCCAGGCTATGAAAGCAGACAGGTGAGGCGCTGTACTCTGCAAATCATAGGAGTGGAGCTGCCCAAGACCGTGGGAGCCCACCTCTTGCATCAGTACACAATGGATGTGAGACGTGGAGTCAAAGGAGATCATTTTGGAGCTTTAAGATTTGACTGACCCACTGGTTTCCAGATTTGCATGGGGCCTGTAGTCCCTTTGTTTTGGCCAATTTCTCCCATTTGGAATGGCTGTATTTACCCAATGCCTGCTTCCCCATTGTGTCTAGCAAGTAACTAAGTTGCTTTTGATTTTACAGGCTCATAGGTGGAAAGGATTTGTCTTGTCACAGATGAGACTTTGGACTCTAGACTTTTGGGTTAATGCTGAAATGAGTTGAGACTTTGAGGGACTTTTGGGAAGGAATGATTGGTTTTGAAATGTGAGGACATTAGATTTTTGAGGGGCCAGGTGCAGGATAATATGGTTTGGCTGTGTCCCCACCCAAATTTCATCTTGAATTGTAGCTCCCATAATTCCCATGGGTCGTGGGGAGGTGCCCAGTGGGAGGTAATTGAATCATGGGGGCAGGATTTTCCCAGGCTATTCTCAGGATAGTGAATAAGCCTTATGAGAGCTGATGGTTTTATAAAGCGGAGATCCCCTGCACATGCTTTCTTACCTGCCACCATGTAAGAAGTCCCTTTGCTCTTCCTTCATCTTCTGCCATGACTGTGAGGGCTTCCCCAGCCATATGGAACTGTGAGTCCATTAAACCTCTTTTATTTATAAATTACCCAGTCTTGGGTATGTCTTCATTAGTAGCATGAGAACAAACAAATACAATATGATTTTACCGTAAACATGTAAAACTATAATAAATAGCATAGCCTTATGTGTTAGTCACTGTCCTGCAACTTACTAGATGGATGATCTAACAGAAGATATTTAAATAACCCTCAGTTACATTACAGGCATTATTGGAAAAATCATACCATGAATCTTGTATAATTATTTTGAGAAGTAAGAGTTATAATGTCATAGAGGGCCTAGTACAGTGCTTGAAACAAAACTCAAGTATCTAATAATTTATTTAACCATACTCACATTGTATGTATAATATAAACATGAAAGTTGTTCATTAAAAATACAGTCAAATTTTATTTGGTGTTCTTTTTTAGCATTGGGTAGTTGGGGATATTTTCTAAATTGAAATCATCGTTAAAAATATTGTTAACAGTCAATTTCTCTACACTGATCCAGGCAACCATTAAATTACTTTTTCCTGATACTTGATTATGTTTTGACTATTTGGGAATTTCAAATGTATGGGTTTATACTGTGTCTGTTCATTGGTAACTGGCTTGTTTTGTTCATCATATGGCAGGGGATGGAGAGAAACATTTTTAGGCTGATGGAAATATTGTATACATTAATTTTGTGGTGGTAAAATAGGTGTATACATTTGTCCAAAAGTCATTAAATGCATAATTAAAATGGGTGTATTTTATTATATGTAAATTATACCTTAATAAAGATGATTTTTTAAAATGACCCAGTACAGAAAACTCAAGGCCAAAATGCATTCGGTGATACAATTCTTTAAAATTTCAGGAAGAAATACCGTAAAGACTTCCCCTTCTCTCTTTCCTCAAAAAAGGAAAACGCACACACATAGACAGGGAAAAAAACCTCTCCAAGTTATTCTATGAAGTCAGCGTGATCTAGAAACCTAAACCTTACAAAAAAAATTTACAAGCAAACGCACTAATAAACATAGATGCAACAGTTCTAAAAAATAGTAAATTAAATTCAGCCAACAATTTTATTATATGAAGATCATATGTGTACACGTGTATATACATACATATAATTATTATGACATAAGGATTTTATTACAGAAATGCAAGTATGTTCTATAATAGCAGATGTTTTAATACTGTAACTCAACATTTTAGAGAAAAAATATCATATGACCACAAGAAGAGACAGGGAAAGCATTTGATAAAGTTCAATACATTCATTTTAAGCCCTTAGCCAATTAGAATTATAAAAGATCAACTTTAACATGATAAACATTATCTACAAAGAATTCACAGCAAATCCTGGACTTAATGCTGAATTACTGAAACCTTCTCATTAATATATGAAAGGAAAAAATTATGCCTAAAAATAATAGTTCTCTTGTTTGACATTATACTGAAGATTGTTGACAGAATGATGTTAGGGAAAAATAATGTAAATAATTAGAAATAAAGATATAAAACAATATATTTGCCCCCCAAATTCAATGCAATTATGGACTGTTAATTTGAATTAAATGTATGTTCTCTGTATACAAACTCAAAATAGAAAAAATATCATATCCCTACATATAAGCAATATATAGAATATAAACATTATTAAAACAGTAACATTCCAGTAACCTCAAAAACAACATATCCTTGGGCTAAATTTGGTAAAAGTTGCTCAAAGTCTCTACGTTAAAAATTTATTTAAGATAAATTTAGTATACATATGTAAGTAACCTGCATGTTGTGCACATGTAACCTAAAACTTAAAGTATAAAAAAAAAAAAGATAAATTTAAAATTGCCTAGATTATTTTTAGTATTTAGTATATACATTTTGGACACATTTTGTTTTATATATATATACCTAATTTTCGTAATGTTTGATATAATTATAAATTTTAGATTAAATTTCAAATGGGTTATTGGTAGAATTTTAAAATATAATCTATTTTTTATATTAAATACTCAGAATAATTTAATATGACGGGATACAGACATTCAAATAATCTTTAATACATACAACAAATTTAAGAAATTAATTGGTAACTTTTATGGATACATGATATTTGTACATATGTATAGAGTATATGTGATATTTTGATGTAAGCATACAATGTGTAATGACCAAATTAGAGTAATTGGGATATCCATCACCTTAAACATTTATCATTTCTTTGTGTTAGAAACATTACAGTTTCACTTGTCAAGTTATTTAGAAATATACAGAAATTATTATTAACTATAGTCACCCTCTTGTGCTACTGAACACTAGACTTACTTCTTCTACCTACCTGTATTTTGTACCCATTAACCAACCCTTGAAAACAAAGTCAGATACAGTAGCATACCTGTAGCTCTGGCTACTCAGGAGACTGAGGTGGAAGGATTGCTTGAGCTCAGGAGCTCAAGTCTAGCCTAGGCAACATAGAGAGACACTATTAAAAAAAAAAAAAAGTAAGAAAGGAATGAAAAAGGAAACAACAACAACAAAAATCAACAAATATTTTCTGAGAAACTACAGTGTCTCATGTTTCATCCATTCTAAGTCTTGGAATACACAATTTATAACAAAATGAAAAAAACAAAAATCCTGCCTTTGTAGTGTAGACATCCTGGTAAGTGAGATCGATACCTAAAATACATAATAATATGTAAAATTTGGTGTAAAGTTACCTGACATCATGATAATTATACCTAATCCTCAAATCTCAGGCAACACTAAACCTTTGCTTCTCGTGTGTCTATGAGTCTAAACAGGGGTTCTGATGCTCTCACCTGAGTTCGTTTATGTACATGAGTCAGCTGAGGCACAACTGATTTGCATTATGCTCAGCTGGGATTGGCTTCAATCTGCAAGTCGCATCCAGATCCATTCCTTATGTCTCCCGTGGTCCTGAAACCAACAAGCTCTCAGTACATATTCTTGGGATGGAGATTGCCCAGCAGCTAAAGACAATCTCCACTGTGCAAAAAATTTAAAACTTCCGCTTAATTCCATCTGTTAACATCATCTATTGGCCAAAGCATACCACATGGTCCCAAATACATGCCTATTCTGAAATAATTCTCATATTACCACACACAAAGTCAAGGGCAGAAAAGCATATACTCACACGGAGGCAGGGGGAATACATTTAAAGGATAATGTAACCCAGCAGATTTTATACGTGCTCGCAAAAAATAATACATAGGATGAAGGGGATTGGAAATGTGGAGCATGGGAAAGGAGTGGGTTATCACTTTAAGCAGTGTAGTCACTGAAGGAATTAGGAGAAGGATGACATTTGAGGGAAGACTTGAAGCAGTAAATGAGCTATGTAGCTTGTTGGGAAAAAGTATCCCGAGGTAGGAAGTCCAAAGTGGTTTGAGCTTGATCAGTATATGGAAAGAAGTGTAAGATGAAGTCAAAAAGGTAAGGGAGATAATCTTATGGATACTGTAGAATGTTATAACTTTGCTTTTTATTGGGGTGAAACTGTAGTGCTTTGATCAGAGAAGAACAATGTCAGGCTTAAAAAGATTATGGACAACTGTGTTAAAGATAGTCTTTTGGACACTATTCATCATGGATCTTGTACAAAATAAATGGAATATTTAAACAGGGTAATTTGGACTTTCTTACTAAACATACAATTTCATAAATTTCAGGTCTCCAATGCTCTGTTCTTTGCTTTGGGTGATTCCTCACTTCTGGTCATCAGTTCATTAATTGCCCCTGTGATCTCATTTACTTTATTGAATCTGCTGTGATTCTGGGTGCTGCCTGATTGGAATCGTTCAGTGCGCAATTAAACGCCTTTAAATTTAACTCAGCTGAAGTTTGTCTTTTATCAGTAGTTACATCATAGGGGAGTCAAAAGTTACACATAGATTTTCAACTCTAAGGGTGAGTCTCCTTAACCCCTACATTGTTCAAGGGTTAACTGTAGATCTTTTTATATCCCACAGTTCATGGTACTTCTTTTAATTGCTTTATGAATGTTACTCCTTTTCTCATCTTTGATAATTTTAAGTGTACGTACTTAAGCCTTTGGAATATGGTTCTATTATTTTAAATACTTATACGCAAATCTCTCGGTGATTTGGCTTTAGTGCTTGTTGGTCCTCCCATGACATTTACACTGATATTTTGTAACTTTTACTGTGCTCAGCTTTCTTGAAAATTTATTTTTCCTTCTCTTTTCATCCCTGTATTAGGCTCCTCAATATATACAACAGAACTGATACTGTATTAATGTCTTGGAGTTTCAGGCTCCGGATAGATAATACATGTGGTTCCCGAGACTGGGGAAAGCATAAAGCAGATTCTGAGCAAATTGACTATCCTTACTACTTCCGTCTTTAGGCTTTATGTACCTTGTATCTGGCTGCACACTGGATAGATTGAATAGGTTGGCGGGCGCCTTTGTAATGACACTACCAGCTTGTTGCTTCCTGGGAGAAAAAGGAAAAAAAAAAGCCATACAGATTTCCTACTACTTGTAGGATATGCTAGACCTTGTTTTCTTAGGCATCTGAAGTCCTGATTTCCATTGCCTGCTCCTGATTTGGCATCCTGATTTAGGCTTCTAGGTCTTCAGCCCACACACTTTGATTTGATTTTTCTCTTCCATTCCTGGCCTTTGACATTATTATTTTAATCATGGTTATGCATTTTATAGTAAAAATATGAAATACACTTTTGGTGAGGAAAATTTCATATTTCTTTACTCAATTAAACTACAGTCAAAATTTTAGAGCCCTCAGACCAGGAAGCTCTCCCTCTGCAGAATATGGTAGAGTACACACCTTTTTGAGATTTACTTGAGGGCAACAGTGATGCTTTAGAAAATAATAAGAGGAACTCTAACATTAAAATTATGCACAAATAAAAGAAAAGCATTTAAAATATATCTTTAAAGCTCCCTTCTTTTGCTACTTTAATGATAAAATGAAATCTCTGTCATATACATTTTTTAAATTATCATATTGAATAAAAAGAGCTGTGTTGGCTACAACTACCTGGATCCTTTTAGAGGACGGAAAAAAAAAAGGCCCTTAAATATCTTGCACTTACACATCTGTATTAGTATTCCATAGGGTGCTTTTGAAAATTCTTTGTTGTATTTGTCTGCAGTGAAAATCAATGCAAATTTATCACAACTTTTATTCTTTAAAAAGATATAAAATTCAAGGGTATAGCCACTTATATGTTACATTCCCCATCTGAAACTATTATCACAGATAATAGTTTTTTCAAATTTTTTCTAAGTGATACACTCTAATGTACCTGTGGCAAAAATATATTCACTGATTTAAAACACATGCATTTGAAATCTTTGAATATGTAAAACAATGTATTTCTACAATCTTACATAAATGTATTCAGTTAAGTGTTAGGCTAAATATAACCTTCCTTGGACAAGGTTAATCTTGTGGTTTATTGTAATGTGTAGGAGGAAATTTGATGTGCTTGTTACAATTTTTAAAAAAGATTTTTTAACAATTATTATTCAATTATTCCAAATATTCTCATTACCACAAAATAAACTTTTACAATTCAGTTATGAATTATAAATTAAGAATTGTGTGAATTATAAAATAAAATATGAATAAAGTTTTTGTAATTAATATTCTATTTTTACTTAAAAAAATTGCAGCTTTTTTCCCCCGACTAATGTTTTCAGGAACCCATCTACTAAATCTGATGAGATAACCAGGTAAATTGTTTTAAAAACTTGTGAGTACTTGAATTCTCCCAAATATTGTGCACATGCACACATACACACACACACACACACACACTCACTCTCTCTCTCTCTCTTTTGGTTAATCTAATAAGTTCTGTGAATTTTATTATATTGTCCTTTGATTTTTCTTGGTAGACGCTTCTTTCTCCATTTAGAAAAGCTGAAAGTTAATTTCTCTATTTTTCCACTTCCAGGGAGGTGTACTAACTATACTTTTCCCTATTCCTTCTGCGAAGTATACTTAAATTCCTGGATATTTGTGTGAAGAAAACCAAGAAAGTTATTCAACTAATATTTTAATGACAATTTTATTGAGATAATTGTAGATTCACATACGATTATAAGAATACCACAGAAAGATACCATGTACCCTTTTTGAGTTTTTGCAAAACTGTAGTACAACTAGGATATTGACATCGATAGGATCACCTGATCTTATTCAGATTTTCCCAGTTTTAGTTGTCATTGTGTGTGTGTGTTCTATATGGTTGTATCACATGTATGTGTTCCTGTATCCACCACGATGCTATGATTGGCCTTCTTCACTCGGCGTAATTCCCTGTAGCCATCCAAGTTGTTATACATATCAATAGCTCATTTCTTTTTATTTCTTTCTGGTATTCCATAGTGTGTATGCATTACAGTTTGTTTAACCTTTCACCTACTGAGGGACAAGTGGGCTTTTCCGGTTTCGGGTTATTATGAATAAAGCTGCTGCGAAAACTTGTAAACAGGTTTCACCCCTCTGGGGAAAATGTCAAAGAATACAATCGCTGAGTCATGTGGCAGTTTCATATTTATTTATATGAGAAACTGCCCAACTGTTTTCCAGAATGTCTGTACAACTTTACATTCCCATCAGCAATCTATGAGTGATACTGTTTCTCTGCATTCTTGCCAGTATGTGGTATTGTCACTTTTAAAATTATTATTTTTGTCATTCTGAGTGTGTAGTGACATTTTGTTCTAAATTTCATTTGCATTTCCCTGATGACATTTATATTTTTATGTAAGTCTATGATCCATTTGGAGTCAAATTTTATATATGTTGTAAGGTTTCCATTAAGATTCTGGTTGTTTTTTGGTTTTGTTTGTTTGTTTGTTTGTTTGCCTATACAAGTCCAATTGCCGCAGCACCACTTGTTGAATAGGCTATACTCTCTCCATTGAATTGCTTTTGTATCTTTGTCAAAAAGCACTTAATTTAACATATTTGAGTAAGTCTATTTCTAGCTTCTTTATTCCACATGTATGTTTAATGGTATTCAGCACTACACAAGGTGCTAGAGATACGAGAGATGCTAAGGTGTCTCAATCATGATCCTTGTCTTCAAAGTACTCAAGATACTACAAGTGCAGGAGGCTTAAGCAAATGTGATAGAACATAAGACACCGAGTTTGAAATCTGTTTGGGGCACAATGGAGAGAGAAGGCAATTTTGTGTAAGGAGAGAGACTTCAGAAAGGGCTCCAACGAATAGGTTTAACGTGATTGATGACTAAGTAGATAAGGAGAAAAGGCATTTCAGGTACAAGAAGCAGCTCATATTTATACAGGCTTTAAATATGCAAATATATAGAGATTTGAAATGGTCTGGGACATTTGGAGAACTGCAGATAGTTTGGTACAGCCTAAGTATAGAGTTCAAAAGGGCCTGATGAGAGATGAGGCTGAAAGCATTAAGAATATCACGCCTGTAATCCCAGCACTTTGGGAGGCCGAGGTGGGCGGATCACGAGGTCAGAAGATTGAGACCATCCTGGCTAACACAGTGAAACCCCGTCTCTACTAAAAATACAAAAAATTAGCCGGGCAAGGTGGCGGGCGCCTGTAGTCCCAGCTACTCGGGAGGCTGAGGCAGGAGAATGGCGTGAACCCCAGGGGGCGGAGCCTGCAGTGAGCCGAGATCGCGCCACTGCACTCCAGCCTGGGCGACAGCAAGACTCTGTCTCAAAAAAAAAAAAAAAGAATATAAACCATAAAAGTCCTGTTTAACATTCTAAGGACCTTAGGAAAAGAAAGATATTAAATAATTTTAAGGTACAAAATGACATAATTAATACAAAAGGAACCATTATAGGCTTTATATTCCTTTCCTAAAATTCAATTATACCATATGTTAGTATTAGCTTCAGCACTTTCTCTCTCAATTCTTCCAAGTGGATTTCTATTTAGCCCCTGCACTTTCTAATTCAGTTCGTACAAATAAAATTCTGCCCATACCCTTGAAAATAAAGTCCCTACACATTACAGATAGGGGAAGAAAGGGCTATTGATTCAGCTCAAGAAGGACACGAAGTTTCAAAATTACAGTCATTTAAAATAATATTTTAGATAAAATCAGAATCTAAGCATTTACAAAAATTAAATCTTGCTCTGTATTTAGAATCCTTGAAACAGTCCTCCTGAAGATACTGTCTGTTTCCATTTTAAAGCATATGGACTAAAATGCCTCCTTTGAAAATATGCCTTTCTCTCTTATTATATTAATTGATCTTCATGAATATGACTAATCAAATCAATGCATATAACGTTAGAATCTTTGCTTGTTGGAAGATTCTTAAAATTCTGTTTTTACCTGTTTGATGTTTTAAGTTGTATTTACTTGTTACTGTTAAATCAATTATAATGAAAGAGTTTATAATTATAAACAAAGGAGCTTATTCTGAAATGCTTTAATAAAATATTTAATTTGCATAATTTTCATATATATTTTAGCTTTGTGAGGCATAAAACCAGGTACTGATCTTAGCCAAAACCTACTTAACAAAAACACCAACACATGAGAAAAAGAACAGGTATTCTAAAAATATCATGCTAAAACATAGACCAGAATAAAATTAAAAGATTCCTGGAAACTTTCCATGATCAATATGAGATAAATTAGCATGGAGTGATGGTATGGTAGATGTGTGAGTAGCTTCACAGATCATTCTAATTGCCCTAAGGATGATGTTTTTGTACAGTAATCAGTAAAATAGTGATTAAATTCTTTCTCCTAGTATCAAGGTAAAATCATACCAGACAATATAACTAGAAGATACAGCATTTACTAACTATTAAATAAGTTATAACTTTGATTAAAGTAAATTTCTTACCCCTGGATTCTGAGTTTCCATTTTCACATGGATTTTTAACTTTACCTTTACTACCTTCTTTCTTTTAGCTTTTACACATGCTTAAGGGCAGCAACTTTTTCTGCTGACTCTGCACTTGCCTCATTTTAGACTCTTGATCTCCCCTCTGCTTAGCTCTATCATCAGTGGACTCTGATGACATATTGCTATGGTTTACCTACTCAGATAACTGTTCCTCTTCACTGTTTTCTACTGTATCATCTTCCCCCATCTGCTCTTCAGATCTTGGCAATTCTCACAATTGTGTTATAGAACAAATTTTGTTCTCACTTTATGCTCTCTCTCTCTCTCTCAGCAGTTTCATCCTTTCTCGTTGTCTTAATTATCATAAATAAGTTGATATTTTTATTCTAGCCCATGAGTTGAAATCCATATATATTCAATTTTTAAGGAACATAGGAAAGGATAGTTTAAAACAATCCCTTTGGCAGCTTATATAGAATTTTTCGTTTACTAGCTTCTTTTGGAATTGTATAGATAAAATGGATAATAATAAAAATTTTGCAGAAATAATCTTCTTGGAACAAAGACATAACTATTAGTATTCTCATGAACACATTCTGTGCCCCTAAATGAGCAAGGCTATATTTTGTTTTTGTTTTTTTCTTTATACAAAGAGAAGACTGAGATGTAGACAGAATGGTAGCAGTTAAGAAATCCTCTGACAATTGATTTCAACTTTATGGAACTATCATACAGACTACAAGTTTCGAAGCATTTTTATTGCTGATATACACACAAAAAGTGCACAAATCCTAAGTCTGCAATATGAACATCTATGCATAGCCTTTACTCAGGTAAAGAAATGAAATATTATCATCATCTCATAAGCTCCTTTTCTGTCTGCTCACAATTATTAGTCTTTTTTTTCTTCTTAAATGTAATTAACTACTAACCTGACTTCTAACATTCAAGATCAGTCATGTCTATTTTGGATCTTTATATAAATGAAATTATTCCGTATACATTATTTTTGCATCAGGCTTCTTTTTAGTTTAGGAAGTATTTTTTTTAAATGGAACACAGACCTGTAGACTTTTGGCAACAATTATAAAACTCTTAGGTAACTGATTTTAAGCTTTCGTGTCTCACACATAAACCATCATTAGTTTTGATGTGCTGATTGCACAACACCATTGCCTATTCAAGCTCATGAGAGACAAAACTGACTTGGGAAAAATAATTATAATTTATCCTCATCAAAATATATGGGTTTTCTTTTTGAGAAGGTATATAGACCAACAAGGACAACTGAAATATATCGCTAGGTCTGCATTAGATTTCTGTGTCTATTAGCTAAGGAGCCTGCAGGTATAGCAATGATTTTGGACATGCTGTTTCTAATGAGAATGCCTGAGGTTGTCTCATGAATTCTTATGCCCTAAATACACAGCACAGCCTGCAAAGGCCTCAAGTATATAACTCACTAGAAAACTTAAATTAAAATTTGGCCCAGGGGAATAATATATATTAAAACAAAATTTTGTAAAATTGCAATTGATTTTGAAGTAGTCTATTGGTGAAACTATAGGCTCAAAAGAAAAGCACAATAAATGTGGTCAGATTACCTGATTGTTCCATGTGATATTTCTTTCATCAAGATTATAATTTTTTTTTTTTCTAGTGAGGGAAAGGTAAACATTATGCTAAGCCCTGTGGGTCACTCTTCTTCATTGCATACTTAGTAACACAGGACTTTTGTTATCAGCATCTCTAACATTATGCATTACAGTTAAGCACAAGGCAAAATCTGATCATGAGGCTCTTAATGTGACAAGTGTAACAATGTATCTCAGGCAGTGCTTGAAGGACTAGAGATCTAAGAGGTTTTGCATATGCCCAAGTGAAACTAGAGAAGCCTGGTGACATCTACATACAAAACTACAGATCTCCTCTGTAAAAGAAAGGTATACAAATGCAAGGGAAATTTCAGTTTCTGTAGCAGCCTGGACTTTTCATTTTCTGAATAATACATGTCTTCATAATGATAAAAGCTGTTTTAATTTTTGAATTAAAAGTTTCTTCTCATCCCTAATTGCCGTTGCATCCTCATGCCCAAGTAATACACTACCCATCAGAAGCTATATTTCCTATAATCTCTGCATTATTATGGAGTGCCCTGGATTCTACCCTGGGTGATTTAGAATTGATAGCTGTAGTGGTTAAACCGTTTTCTATGTAAATTAGGAAGTAATTAAAAATTCAGATTTATTAAGTCATGCAATCATTTGTGTGTTTAAGGAATTTTCGCGTGGCAAAGACTAGCAAGTTAACTATACAGATGATCCCCGATTTATGATGCTTCAATTGAAGATTCTTTGGATTTCATATTGTACAAAAGCGATAAACATTCAGCAGCTCAGTAACTTAAGATGGGGTTATGTCAGTATAAAACCATTGTAAACTGAAAATATTTTTAAACAGTTGGGATCATAATCCTATAGTAATTTGAGCATCTGATTATTATCTATCTGATCCATTTTACTGATGAGAAAATTGAGGTTGTATAATGCATGCTGGAGATATATATATATATATATATATATATATACACACACACACATACACACATATATATATACACACACACACACATAATACATATATATATATATATAAATTTCCAGAAAAGGAAGACATAATTTGTGAATCAGATAAAAGAAAATTCCTGACCATCATAGTATAATAAAGTACTGTATTTCTGGGATATACAATTCTGACTTGGACAGTGCTAGAATAAAGCTTTTGTTACATGGTATATTGAGCCCGTGCAACAAACTCTGCTACAGTCTACATAATCTTGCCAGACTGCATAAAGATCTCTGCTATACACAGTTTTGAACATAAAGATTCTCAGAATACAACTGTCAGAGGCATTTCAACCAGAGCAACTCCATCTTGAATAGAAGCTGGGTAAAATGAGGCTGAAACCTATTGGGCTGCATTCCCAGATGCTTAGGCATTCTAAGTTACAGGATGAGATAGGAGGTCAGCACAAGATACGAGTCATAAAGACCTTGCTGTTAAACAGGTTTCAGTAAAGAGGCTGGCTAAAACCCACCAAAACCAAGATGGCAATGAGCGTGGCCTCTGGTCACCCTCATTGCTACATTCCCACCAGCGCCATGACAGGTTACAAATGCCATGGCAATGCCGGGAAGTTACCCAATATGGTCTAAAAAGGGGAGGCATGAATAATCTACCCCTTGTTTAGCACGTAATTTTAAAAAAACCATAAAACTGGACAACCAGCAGCCCTCGAGGCTGCTCTGTCTATGGAGTCGTCATTCTTTTATTCCTTTGCTTTCCTAATAAACTTGCTTTCACTTTACTCTATGGACTTGCCTCAAATTCTTTCTTACACAACATTCAAGAACCCTCTCTTGGGGTCTGGAGCAGACCCCCTTTCTGGTAACACAATAATGAAAAAAGCCTTAAAATATATTTTTGAAAAGGTTTCTTGTTTCAGAAGCTGTACACACTTCTAAAATCATTTAGCTAATTACTTAGCATACCAAAGATAACAATAATTTAATATCACATACTTTTATACTTTGTTCCTGCATGTTTGACGGACAGAAGAAGTTGATGTTGACTGAAACTCTGAAAATATGCAGTCAGCACTTTTGTTTTCATATAAGTAGTTTGTAAAAGACCTATTTGATAGCTAAGAATGAAAAATTAGGAGAGATAAATTACGTAAACTTTCTTTATTAAAGTGAACACTATGCAAATATTAGATTTGTCTTTTATTTCAGCTGAGTTAGCCAATGATTGATTGCTTTCTATTTTATCATGTTAATGAATTTTTTTCATTAGAATTCTCCATAGTTCTTCTCAGTATTTAAGAATTATTTTTTTCAAAATTAAGCTGTAGCAGTATAAATTGCAGCTCTGCAACAAACTGAAATAGAGCATTATTTATAGCAAAATATATTATGTATTTAGTCTTTATTTGTCCTTTTCATCTCCACTTTCCTATCTTTTATGTCTCACAAAGCAATCGTCTAGCACATGACTCTTATTCATTAATTCAATCACTAATTAATTAGCAAACATTAATTGATTAATTACTCTTTGACAGATTTTACACTGCTGTCTGCATAAAGTTTCTGGCATTCTGTTGGAAACAAACCTTAGACATCTCCTGATTTTCCTTTGACTGTCATCTTCATTCTGTAGGTACTGCTCTCCTCTCTTACTTCACAGAAAAACTCTTAAATTACACACGTTGAGGGTACCACACCGTCCCCTTTTCTATCGTCAAGCAGCTGGCAGACGGGCTACACAGGTTCAGGCTTTTCTCACATGTTCTGGATTTAGATGAAACAGTACACCATAGACTATCAAATCTGACATCCTAAGTTCCTCCAAATGGACCAGATGACGGAAACCAGAATAAAAAGAAAATCTTCTCCCCATGGGTCCAACTCTGACCGATAGGAATGACAGAAATTCCCCCCTCACCTTGATTCCATAGACTACACCAAAGAATAGTTTACCCTCCTAGTCCAATCAGACAAATCTTGGTAATTAGTATGCGAATCCTCCTAGCAAGTCTATCTTTACTCTTTATCATTAACTGGTAGCAAGACTGATAATGCAACACTCTACAATACCTACTATCCTTCTCTTATCCTATGTCTGACATGTTTATCATTAAATTTTGAGTACTTAACACACTGTCTAGCACACACTAAGTAATCACCTGTCAGCTGACAATTTTCTCTATATGATATTGCCATGTTATATCACTTACTTTATATAAGATCTTTTCTTGGTAGTAAAATTCCACTGTTGCTACTCCTGTAGAGATCAGTGTTGTCAGAAAAATAATCTTACACTGGGTCATAGTGACTATCTCTTGCTGTAAAACAGTCGTGGTCCAAAATATTACCCAAAAACCCAAACAAACGAAACTTAAAATTTGGGGGGATGTTTTTCTGATTTGATTTATAAAAGATGTATTAAACCAAACATGAGGGCTTCAAGCAAAGACCATTTTTTTCTTTACTCTCCCACATTATGCTGTCCTGTTTCACAGGGCAAAACTCACAGTGGTAGGTGACCCATACAGAGGCCAGCGAATTGCATCTGCTGAATTATCAGCATCCCTCATTCTTTTAATGAACTGTAACAACAGTGTAATGAATCAATCAGCCATGGGGAGAGGATGCCCTGGGGGTGAGCAGCAGAGCCTGTGAGACTGAAATCTTTTAAATGAAGTGAAATCTGTCTTCAAAGCCTACCAATCATTTAAATAACAGTGCAAAGAATCTTAATATGCCTGCATGACTGAAGTAAGCATTTTATAAGTACTACACCAGCTGTATTAGAGATTTAAGTAAAGGGTGAGATTTTTCAGATCAGTATGCTTATATATACTTAGCAATACAATATTTAGAAAGTATGAATTGAAAATATACATTCTTTACAAATATTAGGGGAAAAAACTAATATTTTTATAAATACTACACAGGTGCTTTGCCTGAATCACTTCACATACCTGTACAGTAGCCACATAAGGCAGATATATTTTGCCATTTAGGAGCATTTCTGTTTCATAACTTTAAAATTGCTGAAGACCGGATTCAACAGTACATTTGTATGAGTCAAAATTTACATTTCCTCCCTATTGTATCCCATAGCTTCAGCATCTGGTTTCTCCTTCCTGGATACATATTTGCTAGGATTACACTATATTTTTTAAAACTTTTAAGTTCGGTAGTACACGTGCAGGTTTGTTACATAGGGAAGCTTGTGTCATGGGTGTTTGTTATACAGATTATTTCATCACCCAGTTATTAAGCTCATGAGTTATTTTTCCAGATCCTTTCGCTCTCTCGCCCTCCACCCTCCAACAGGCCCCACTGTGTGCTGTTCCCCGGTATGTGTCCATGTGTTCTCATCATTTAGCTTCCATTTATAAGTGAGAAAATGTGCTCTTTGGTTTTCTATTTTTAGAATTACACTACATTTTAAGTGAGATTAACTTAATATATTTTTAAGTATAGTGGATGATTCCTTTACTCATTGCCAAGTAATTCTTCCATTTCCATTGAAATAATTATTTTCTCTAAAAAAGTTTAGCACATTTTAAAGAAAAATACTGTAGATCTAGGCATTTGCTGGATAGCTGACATTTCTGCAATTAGAAAAGATAGTGCTAAATGACATCATTCTCTATCATTTTATCCTTTTCTGAAACACAGCTTGTGGCTTCTCAGAACCACAGAGGTAAGAGCAGCATGCATTTGCCTGATTAAGGCTTAGTCCCTATGAGTTATCTCATCCACTTTTATGGCTTCAAATACCAACTACCTCTTTTTGGCTTCCAATTTGTATCTGCATTCTTGTCGTTACCCTTCCCTTGCAAGTGGGTGAAAGTGTTCTGAGGCCACATGAATTTTTCTGTTCATTCTTGGGTACCAGAAAGCTCTATGCTCATAATAAATTGCCAAAACAATCTCAACAATTAAAAAGTTTACATTTATGTAATAGGAAAAAAACCTTGAATTACTTCTCCTTCTGCAAACTCCTGCTGCAGGGTAGATCTTTTACTAATTGACAGTATATCTTGTTCTTTACTACATTATATTTCTATCCTTAACATCCTGTTGTTTATGGGGAAACAAGGACGAAACAGAGGTAAGAAAGGGCAGGGAATACAAGTAAAGAAATTCCTAAGGTTGTCGAACAACGCTATTATCATGCCTGGGTTTGAGAATTGTTTAAATATCACTGTTTCCTTAATGGAGGATTTTATTAGTGTTTTGCAGAACTTCCACCTTCTCCAACACATGCAAGTGCACGTAGCCATGCACACACACACACACGCGCGCACGCACACACACACACACTCACAACCTTGATGCTGGTATATCTGGTTCAGTCTTGAGGTTGACTATGTCTTTCTCGTAGCGATTCACTCCATAGTTATCTTTTACTCTTAATGCCCATATCACCCCCCTAGAAGTCTGCATGCATAGGTACCCCTCTCTGCTACATTGGCCACAGCCAATCCACAAGCAAGCATTCTCTTTCTGAGACATATATAGGAGTGAAAGTGAATCCCAAAGCCACAGTTGCTTCCTTTGCTCTGCCACCTAAGTGGATAGTCAGCCGGTCTTTCATCCTATACATTTCCCAAGAAGGCTTGAGATTCTGGTCCAGTGTGTTTTTCCTTACTGCTGGACCATATATCGAGCTCGCCAGATAATTTTCATTAAGTCTCTTTTGAGCAAGGATGGGGCTTACAACAGCAACTGTTGTAAGCCTCAAACAGATCTCCCTCAACAACGCTCTTAGTTTCCAGCCACACAGTAATGTAAATCCCCGTGAAAGTAAATAATCTAAATAATTCTCTAGTACTTTTCTTTTTAGAGTCCCCAAGAAGGTCTGTGTTATAGGTTGTTTGGTATTTGATATCTGCTGAATGTTTGTCTCTTTCAAAACTTCACATTTTAACATGCTATTATGACAACATTTGTTTACCTGATGTGTCCATTTGAGTGATGTTAGGTGCGTTAAAATTAATATTTTTAAAAGATGATTTACTCTCTCCCCTTTCAACCCCATATCAGTAGATGTCATCTCCATCCATCTAATTATGAAGCAAATGATTTAGGATACAGTGTGTGCTCTTCCTGTATTCCTCCCTCATATGTAACCTATCAGCAATTCTTATTCAGATTATCTCAAAAAGACATAATGAAATCCGTTTACTCTTCCATTTCCATGGCTACCACTCTAGGTTTCTCTCATTGCTTGAATAGGTGACTACAATAACCTTCTCATTGTTCCCCTGCTTCTATTCTTGGCACAACACACCCTACCCTCCTAAAATTGTCTTACCTCATCAATAATGGCTTTTACAAATAGTTTAGATTTCATCACTCCTCTATTTAAAAACTTGTGATGGCTTCTGATTGCCCTTTTTGATAGCATAAAAAAACAAATAGAAAAACTTCTCATTTGGCTAAATACACGTAGCCCTTTTCAATCTCATCTCCTTTTCAATTGTACTAGCTCTTTTTCAGTTACATAAAAATGCCAAATCATCCCAATCTCAGGGTCTTTCATCTGCCATTCTATCTTCCTGTACACTTCCCTCCTGCATCGCCATGAGGTGGATCCTTATTTATTTTTCCTTCTCTGTTTTTTTTTTGTTTTTTTGTTTTTTTTTTTGAGACGGAGTCTTGCTTTGTCGCCCAGGCTGGAGTGCCGTGGTGCAATCTCGGCTCACTGCAACCTCCTGCTCCTGGATTCAAGCAATTCTCCTGCCTCAGCCTCCTGAGTAGCTGGGATTACAGGCACCCGCCACTACATCTGGCTAATTTTTTTATATTTTTAGTAGAGACAGGGTTTCACCATGTTGGTCAGGCTGGTCTCAAACTCCTGACCTCGTGATACACCCACCTCGGCCTCCCAAAATGCTGGGATTACAGGCATGAGCCACCGCGCGCAGCCATTTATTTTTCAATTTCAGATAAAATGACACCACTTCCAAGCAGCCTCCCCTGATAATATGAAACAAAATACCTTCTTGCAAACCAGTTACCCTCCATTGTATTATTCAATTTCTTTTTCTTTCATAAAACCTACTACACTTATAATGCATTTTGTGTAGTTTTGGTTTACATTGTATGAGTTATTTCTCCACCCAGTCAGTCAGTAAGTTAGACCCTCAGAGAAATAGCTCTTCTGTTGACAACTACATTTTCAATTGTAAACATTTCCAACTACGAACTCTACATTTACATATGAATTGTAAACACATCTAATCCATTCATAATATAAAACCTTATTTCACTTTATACAAATATTTTCTATGGATACTTTAAAATAATTGTTTTAAAGTTTTATTTAGTAAATTCATTTATTTTTGCATTCACAGGCCTGTATTAATTATGTATTTTTTCATAAATATTATACTAAGCATTTGATTTACAATCTAATATGGTAAGTACAATGACAAAAATGCATTGAGATCTGGTGCGGTAGCTCACGCCTGTAATCCTAGCACTTTGGGAGGCCGAGGCGTGGATCACCTGAGGTCAGGAGTTCGAGACCAGCCTGGCCAACAAGGTGAAACCCCGTCTCTACTAAAAATACAAAAATTAGCCAGGCATGGTGCCCAGAGCCTGTAATCGCAGCTACTTGGGAGGCTGAGGCAAGGAGAATTGCTTGAATGAGAGAGCTGGGGGTTGCAGTGAGCTGAGATCATCACTGCACTCCAACCTGGGCGACAGAGAGAGACTCCATCTAAAAAAAAAAAATAAAATAAAGTATTGCTATGAAAACAAATAGATGGATATGTAATGGTAGCAGGGTAAGAGAAAGGATATAGCTCCTAGCAGTTAGTCAGTCAGAACTGATTTCTTTAGAATGAGCATGAAAACATTCAAGGAGCATTCAAGGCAAGCTTAGGGCTGAGTGAAAGCATGCTAGTGTATATATAAAAAACAAACAAACAAACAAACAAACAAACAAAAAACAGGAGGCCAGTTGTGGCAGCTCATGCTTGTAATCCTAGCACTTTGGGAGGCTGAGCTGAGTGGATCACTTGAGGCCAGGAGTTCGAGACCAGCCTGGGCAACATGGTGAAACCCCATCTCTACTAAAAATACAAAAATTAGCTGGAAATGGTGGTGTGCTCCTGTAGTCCAGCTACTCAGGAGAATGAGGCATAAGAATCGCTGGAACCCAGGAGGCGGAGGCTGCAGTGAGCCAAAATCATGCCACTGCACTACAGCATGGGACTGTCTGAAAAATATAAATAAATAAACAAACAAACAAATAAATAAATAAATAATAGAGAGATAGAAAGTTGTGGCAGAAAATGAGGTTTAAAGATGATGGATTTAAAATGACTAAAATAAATTGTGAAATATTTTAGTGCAAATTACATTTAAGCACATTTGCCTTTTAAAAAGATCGAAGTAAGAAATGATTAAAAAAAAAACACCTAATATGGTGGAATGAACATAGATAGAAATTCAGGATAGAACTCTAAGGATAGAAATGTTAAGATTAGGTGACTGAGACCCTATAAGAATGAGGGAAAGGTCAAAGATGACTCATTGGTTTCTAACTGCATGGTACAATGATTAAATGGTAGAAGAAAAACCTGTGTAAAAGGTAAGTTTAATCAGAATAATTTTGAAGCGCCTGTAAGATTTCATGATTGAGAAGTGCACTGCATGAGGATTGAGGGATCTGTGTTGGAGGTCTATGTTTGGGAGTCATTCACAAACTGGTATTTTGAAAACTTGGGTGTAATGACTTGAATAATCAATGGAAGTTTATTTAACTTATATGTTGTCAACAGCCACTTTGAAAAGTTGTTGATGAACTTGCAAGTCAACAAGTTGGTATAACTTGAATTGGATGGAAAGACTGTGAGAAATTTGGTAAACTCTTTGATTAATGAGAATGAGTACCTGTAAGTCCTGCATTAACAGGCAGCACAGAAGAGAAAGTGTATTAGTTAGAGTTTTTAAAGGAAAAGCAGTGTTTGTAGGTAAATTTCTAATAGTAACGGCCTGAAGTCAGCATTGGTGTCTTAAATATGTTATTTCTAATCCCAAAACTTGAAATATATAGGGACAAATTCTTGAGAAATTCCCTTTCAAGAGGAGCCATAGTGGTGCTCTCAGAAAAAAAAACTACTGGTTTTCATTATGACAATTTATTGTAGTATTTTCTAGACAATTTGGGGATATAAGTGTGCTATTTATAATGAAAAGAGCAACGTAACATAGGGCTTAAGGCTATGAATCAATAACTGGTCCGAGGTTTTCAAATGGAAACCTGTGGTGGAATGATGCTAAAGCTAGCAGCTGTATCCACGTGTGGAAGTGCAAAGCTTAGAAGATCCTCCTGCATAGATTTGTTTTGTGTTCTGTTTATAGAAATACATTTGGTGTTATAGGGTAAAAAAACAGATGAATATGTCAATGAGAAACATAGCAATAATTATAATACCAATAATAATCATCACCATCATAAGACTTTCATTGTAATGAAAGAGGGTTAGTCACTTTTATTTTTTTATTTTTATTTTTATTTATTTATTTTTTTTGAGACAGAGTCTCATTCTGTCGCCCAGGCTGGAGTGCAGTGACACGATCTCAGCTCACTGCAACCACCACCTTCCAGGCTCAAGCAATTCTCCTGCCTCAGCCTCCCAACTAGCTGGGATTATAGGTGCTTGCCACCACACCCAGCTAATTTTTTTTTTTTTAGTAGAGATGGAGTTTCGCCATGTTGGCCAGGCTGGTCTCGAACTCCTGACCTCAGGTGATCTGCCTGTCTCGGCCTCCCAAAGTGCTGGGATTACAGGCATGAGCCACCACGCCCGGCCTAGTCGCTTTTAAATAATTTCAGCTCTCACTTAATAATTAAGGTTTTAAATAAAAGACACTGTCTAAGTTTTGGTCTTGTTGTTATTCCTTTGGGCAAAAGGCAAGGGTATATCTTTCTTTAATTGAAGTGAATATTACAAAATATAAAATTAACCATTTTAAAGTGAATAGGTGGGCACAGTAGCTCACACCTGTAATCCCAGCACTTTGGGAACCTAAGGCAGGAGGATTGCTTGAATCCAGGAAAACAGTCGAAAAACATGCCTGCAGTTCTGGCTACTTGAGAGGCTGATGTGGGAGGTTTGCTTAAGCCCAGAATTTCAAGGTTGCAGTGAGCTATGATCATGCCATTGAATTCCAGCCTGCGATGTCTCTGCAAAAAAATTTAAAAAGTGAATTATTTGGTAGCATTTAGTATGTTCACAGTGTTGTACAATCACCACTTCTATCTAGTTCTAAAGCATTTTCATTACCCCAAAATATAACCCCCTAGCCTTTAAGCTGTTACTCATCATTCTTCCCTTCCCTTGGCTGCTGGCAACCCCTAATGTGCTTTCCGTCTCTATAGATTTACCTACCATGGATATTTTATATACATTGAATCATACATGTGACTTTTTGTGTCTAGCTTTTTTCACTTAGCAAAATACTTTTGAGGTTTATTCTCATTATAAGCATGTATTAATGCTTCATTTCTTTTTATTGGACAATACTGCAATATGGAATAATTTTATAGAATAATATTTTATTGCATGTGTATACCACAGTTTGTTTATCCATTCATTTATTGATGCACTCTTGGGTTGTTTCCACCTTTGACAATTGTAAATTGTGCTGCTATGAATATTCATGTATTCAAGTATCTGTTTTAGTATGAGTTTTTAATTATTTATGTTATATATCCAAGTATGGGCTTTCTGGGTACTCTGGTAATTGTTTAACTTTTGAGAAATTGTCAGACTGTTTTTCATAGTGTCTGCACAATTTTACATTCTTACCGGCAAAGGTTCTAATTTCTCCACATACTCTTAAAGACTTGTTATTTTCTATTTTTTTTTCCCAATAGCCTACCTGGTGGGTATGAAATACTATTTAATTGTGATTTTGATTTGCATTTCCTTAATAACTAATTATGTGAAGCATCTTACTATGTGCTTGTTGGCCATTTGTATATCTTCTTTGGAGAAATGTATATTCAAGTCCTTATGGCCAACTTTTTGTGTTTTTGTTGTTGAGAAGGTGGCAGGATATATGTAGCCAAAAGAGGACACATACAAAAGAAACAAATGTTCTTACCAAGATAAATGTGAATGGATTTTGAAAAACCAAACAAATATGCACCACAATAATGTTTTGCTTTCTTGACTCAGAAAGGTTCTATTTTGGAACTTATTACATTGATTATATTCTTTGAATTTAATAGGTATTATAGGTAAGAGCCAGATATCTTTTGTGGTTATAATTTAAACTGCATAATATTCGTTGATTTATTGTTTAATTTATCAATAACTTGTTTAATTCTGTGATCACTGTAGGTATCTTCTATAGTGTTATTTTTGTCGAGTTGCTGAAAATCAGAGTGCATATATCTTCATATCTATGTCTGGGTTGAAAGAATAGTTATGGTTGGGCGCAGTGGCTCATGCCTGTAATTCCAGCACTTTGGGAGGCCGAGGCGGGCAGATCACCTGAGGTCAGGAGTTCGAGACCAACCTGACCAACATGGAGAAACCCCGTCTCTAGTGAAAATACAAAAATTAGCCGGGCGTGGTGGCACATGCCTGTAATCCCAGCTACTCGGGAGGCTGAGGCAGGAGAATTGCTTGACCTGGGAGGCAGAGGTTGCAGTGAGCCAAGATTGTGCCTTTGCACTCCAGCCTGGGCAATAAGAGAGAGACTCCAGTCTCATAAAAAAAAAAAAAAAAAAAAAAAAAGGCAAGGAGCCAAGATGGCCGAATAGGAACAGCTCCGGTCTCCAGCTCCCAGCCCCAGCGACACAGAAGACGGGTGATTTCTGCATTTCTGCTTGAGGTACCAGTTTCATCTCACTAGGGAGTGCCTAACAGTGGGTGCAGGACAGTCGGTGAAGCGCACTGTGCACCAGCCGAAGCAGGGCGAGGCATTGCCTCACTCGGGAAGCGCAAGGGGTCAGGGAGTTCCCTTTCCTAGTCAAAGAAAGGGGAAACAGACGGCACCTGGAATATCAGGTCAGTCCCATCCTAATACTGCGCTTTTCCAATGGGCCTGGAAAACGGCACACTAGGAGATTGTGTCCCGCACCTGGCTCGGAGGGTCCTATGCCCACAGAGTCTCGCTGATTGCTAGCACAGCAGTCTGAGATCAAGCTGCAAGGCTGCAGTGAGGCTGGGGGAGGGGCGCCCGCCATTGCCCAGGCTTGCTTAGGTAAACAAAGCAGCCAGGAAGCTCGAACTGGGTGGAGCCCACCACAGCTCAAGGAGGCCTGCCTGCCTGCCTCTGTAGGCTCCACCTCTGGGGGCAGGGCACAGACAAACAAAAACTCAGCAAGAACCTCCACAGACTTAAATGTCCCTGTCTGACTGACAGCTTTGAAGAGAGTAGTAATTCTCCCAGCACGCAGCTGGAGATCTGAGAATGGACAGACTGCCTCCTAAAGTGGGTTCCTCACCCCTGAGCAGCCTAACTGGGAGGCACCCCCCCAGTAGGGACAGACTGACACCTCATTCAGCTGCGTACTCCTCTGAGACAAAACTTTCAGAGGAACTATCAGACAGCTGAATTTGTGGTCTCACGAAAATCCGCTGTTCTGCAGCCACCGCTGCTGACACCCAGCCAAACAGGGTCTGGAGTGGACCTCTAGCAAACTCCAACAGACCTGCAGCTGAGGGTCCTGTCTGGTAGAAGGAAAATTAACAAACAGAAAGGACATCCACACCAAAAACCCATCTGCATATCACCATCATCAAAGACAAAAAGTAGATAAAACCACAAAGATGGGGAAAAAACAAACCAAAAAAACTGGAAACTCTAAAAAACAGAGCACCTCTCCTCCTCCAAAGGAACGCAGTTCCTCACCAGCAACGGAACAAAGCTGGATGGAGGATGACTTTGACGAGTTGAGAGAAGAAGGCTTCAGACGATCAAACTACTCTGAGCTACGAGAGGAAATTCAAAACAATAGCAAAGAAGTTAAAAACTTTGAAAAAAAATTAGAAGAATGGATAACTAGAATAACCAATGGAGAGAAGGGCTTAAAGGAGCTGATGGAGCTGAAAGCCAAGTTTCGAGAACTACGCGAAGATTGCAGAAGCCTCAGTAGCAGATGCGATCAACTAGAAGAAAGGGTATCGCTGATGGAAGATGAAATGAATGAAATGAAGAGAGAAGAGAAGTTTAGAGAAAAAAGAATAAAAAGAAATGAACAAAGCCTCCAAGAAATTTGGGACTATGTGAAAAGACCAAACCTATGTCTGATTGGTGTACCTGAAAATGATGAGGAGAATGGAACCAAGTTGGAAAACACTCTGCAAGATATTATCCAGGAGAACTTCCCCAATCTAGCAAGGCAGGCCAGCATTCAGATTCAGGAAATACAGAGAACGCCACAAAGATACTCCTCGAGAAGAGCAACTCCAAGACATATAATTGTCAGAATCACCAAAGTTGAAATGAAGGAAAAAATGTTAAGGGCAGCCAGAGAGAAAGGTCGGGTTACCCACAAAGGGAAGCCCATCAGACTAACAGCTGATCTCTCAGCAGAAACTCTACAAGCCAGAAGAGAGTAGGGGCTGATATTCAACATTCTTAAAGAAAAGAATTTTCAACCCAGAATTTCCTATCCCGCCAAACTAAGCTTCATAAGTGAAGGAGAAATAAAATACTTGTAGACAAGCAAACGCTGAGTGATTTTGTCACCACCAGGCCTGCCCTAAAAGAGCTCCTGAAGGAAGCACTAAACATGGAAAGGAACAATCGGTACCAGCCACTGCAAAAACATGCCAAATTGTAAAGACCATCGAGGCTAGGAAGAAACTGCATCAACTAACGAGCAAAATAACCAACTAATATCATAATGACAGGATCAGGTTCACACATAACAATATTAACGTTAAATGTTAATGAGCTAAATGCTCCAATCAAAAGACACAGACTGGCAAACTGGATAAGGAGTCAGGACCCATCAGTGTGCTGTATTCAGGAAACCCATCTCACGTGCAAAGACACCCATAGACTCAAAATAAAGGGATGGAGGAAGATCTATCAAGCAACTGGAAAACAAAAAAAGGCAGGGGTTGCAATCCTAGTCTCTGATAAAATAGACTTTAAACCAACAAAGATCAAAAGAGACAAAGAAGGCCATTACATAATGGTAAAGGGATCAATCCAACAAGAAGAGCTAACTATCTTAAATATATATGCACCCAACACAGGAGCACCCAGATTCATAAAGCAAGTCCTCAGTGACCTACAAAGGGACTTAAACTCCCACACAATAATAATGGGAGATTTTAACACCCCGCTGTCAACATTAGACAGATCAACGAGACAGAAAGTTAACAAGGATATCCAGGAATTGAACTCAGCTCTACATAAAGTGGACCTAATAGACATCTACAGAACTCTCCACCCCAAGTCAACAGAATATACATTTTTTTCAGCACCACACCACACCTATTCAAAAACTGACCACATAGTTGGAAGTAAAGCTCTCCTCAGCAAATGTAAAAGAACAGAAATTATAACAAACTGTCTCTCAGACCACAGTGCAATCAAACTAGAACTCAGGATTAAGAAACTCACTCAAAACCGCTCAACTGCATGGAAACTGAACAACCTGCTCCTGAATGACTATTGGGTACATAATGAAATTAAGGCAGAAATAAAGATGTTCTTTGAAACCAACGAGAACAAAGACACAACATACCAGAATCTCTGGGACACGTTCAAAGCAGTGTGTAGAGGGAAATTTATAGCACTAAATGCCCACAAGAGAAAGCAGGAAAGATCCAAAATTGACACCCTAACATCACAATTAAAAGAACTAGAAAAGCAAAAGCAAACACATTCAAAAGCTAGCAGAAGGCTAGAAATAACTAAAATCAGAGCAGAACTGAAGGAAATAGAGACACAAAAAACCCTTCAAAAAATTAATGAATCCAGGAGCTGGTTTTTTGAAAAGATCAACAAAATTGATAGACCGCTAACAAGACTAATAAAGAAGAAAAGAGAGAAGAATCAAATAGATGCAATAAAAAATGAAAAAGGGGATATCACCACCGATCCCACAGAAACACAATCTACCATCAGAGAATACTACAAACACCTCTATGCAAATAAACTAGAAAATCTAGAAGAAATGGATAAATTCCTTGACAAATGCACCCTCCCAAGACTAAACCAGGAAGAAGTTGAATCTCTGAATAGACCAATAACAGGCTCTGAAATTGTGGCAATAATCAATAGCTTACCAACCAAAAAGAGTCCAGGACCTGATGGATTCACAGCTGAATTCTACCAGAGGTACAAGGAGGAACTGGTACCATTCCTTCTGAAACTATTCCAATCGATAGAAAAAGAGGGAATCTTCCCTAACACATTTTACGATGCCAGCATCGTCCTGATACCAAAACCTGGCAGAGACATAACCAAAAAAGAGAATTTCACACCAATATCCTTGATGAACATTGATGCAAAAATCCTCAATAAAATACTGGCAAACCGAATCCAGCAGCACATCAAAAAGCTTATCCACCATGATCAAGTGGGCTTCATCCCTGGGATGCAAGGCTGGTTCAACATACGCAAATCAATAAATGTAATCCAGCATATAAACAGAACCAAAGACAAAAACCACATGATTATCTCAATAGATGCAGAAAAGGCCTTTGACAAAATTCAACAACCCTTCATGCTAAAAACTCTCAATAAATTAGGTATTGATGGGACGTATCTCAAAATAATAAGAGCTATCTATGACAAACCCACAGCCAATATCATACTGAATGGGCAAAAACTGGAAGCATTCCCTCTGAAAACTGGCACAAGACAGGGATGCCCTCTCTCACCGCTCCTATTCAACATAGTGCTGGAAGTTCTGGCCAGAGCAATCAGGCAGGAGAAGGAAATAAAGGGTATTCAATTAGGAAAAGAGGAAGTCAAATTGTCCCTGTTTGCAGATGACATGATTGTATATCTAGAAAACCCCATTGTCTCAGCCCAAAATCTCCTTAAGCTGATTAGCAACTTCAGCAAAGTCTCAGGATACAAAATTAATGCACAAAAATCACAAGCATTCTTGTACACCAATAACAGACAAACAGAGAGCCAAATCATGAGTGAACTCCCATTCACAATTGCTTCAAAGAGAATAAAATACCTAGGAATCCAACTTACAAGGGATGTGAAGGACCTCTTCAAGGAGAACTACAAACCACTGCTCAATGAAATCAAAGAGGATACAAACAAATGGAAGAACATTCCATGCTCATGGGTTGGAAGAATCAATATCGTGAAAATGGCCATACTGCCCAAGGTAATTTATAGATTCAATGCCATCCCCATCAAGCTACCAATGACTTTCTTCACAGAATTGGAAAAAACTACTTTAAAGTTCATATGGAACCAAAAAAGAGCCCGCATCGCCAAGTCAATCCTAAGCCAAAAGAACAAAGCTGGAGGCATCACACTACCTGACTTTAAACTATACTACAAGGCTGCAGTAACCAAAACAGCATGGTACTGGTACCACAACAGAGACATAGATCAATGGAACAGAACAGAGCCCTCAGAAATGATGCCGCATATCTACAACTATCTGATCTTTGACAAACCTGACAAAAACAAGAAATGGGGAAAGGATTCCCTATTTAATAAATTGTGCTGGGAAAACTGGCTAGCCATATGTAGAAAGCTGAAACTGGATCCCTTCCTTACACCTTATACAAAAATTAATTCAAGATGGATTAAAGACTTATATGTTAGACCTAAAACCATTAAAATCCTACAAGAAAACCTAGGCAATACCATTCAGGACATAGGCGTGGGCAAGGACTTCATGTCTAAAACACCAAAAGCAATGGCAACAAAAGCCAAAATCGACAAATGGGATCTCATTAAACTAAAGAGCTTCTGCACAGCAAAAGAAACTACCATCAGAGTGAACAGGCAACCTACAGAATGGGAGAAAATTTTTGCAACCTACTCATCTGACAAAGGGCTAATATCCAGAATCTACAATGAACTCAAACAAATTTACAAGAAAAAAACAACCCCATCAAAAAGTGGGTGAATGACATGAACAGACACTTCTCAAAAGAAGACATTTATGCAGCCAAAAAACACGTGAAGAAATGCTCATCATCACTGGCCATCAGAGAAATGCAAATCAAAACCACAGTGAGATACCATCTCACACCAGTTAGAATGGCCATCATTAAAAAAGCAGGAAACAACAGGTGCTGGAGAGGATGTAGAGAAATAGGAACACTTTTACACTGTCGGTGGGACTGTAAACTAGTTCAACCATTGTGGAAGTCAGTGTGGCGATTCCTCAGGGATCTAGAACTAGAAATACCATTTGACCCAGCCATCCCATTACTGGGTATATACCCAAAGGACTATAAATCATGCTGCTCTAAAGACACATGCACACGTATGTTTATTGCGGCACTATTCACAATAGCAAAGAGTTGGAACCAACCCAAATGTCCAACAAGAATAGACTGGATTAAGAAAATGTGGCACATATACACCATGGAATACTATGCAGCCATAAAAAATGATGAATTCGTGTCCTTTGTAGGGACATGGATGAAAGTGGAAACCATCATTCTCAGTAAACTATCGCAAGGACAAAAAACCAAACACCGCATGTTCTCACTTATAGGTGGGAATTGAACAATGAGAACTCATGGACACAGGAAGGGGAACATCACACTCCAGGACTGTTGTGGGGTGGGGGGAGAGGGGAGGGACAGCATTAGGAGATACACCTAATGCTAAATGACGAGTTAATGGGTGCAGGAAATCAACATGGCACATGGATACATATGTAACAAACCTGCACATTGTGCACATGTACCCTAAAACCCTAAAGTATAATAAAAAAAAAAAAAAAGAAAAAGAAAGAAAGAATAGTTACATAGTAGTTACGTAGTACATCTGAAGCGAAGACATTCAGTACATCAATGGCTACATTTTGAAATTTATTTATTATTTATTTATTAGATGACATATTTGGAAATCTTGATGGGAAAATATGGAGGGGTTAGGACATGATTTTTTCACATTCAACATAATGAAATTCAGGTGGACAGTGAACTGAGTTAAGACTCTAGCCAGAGTTAACTAAAGTGTTCATACTACACTTACAATTGAATTATGAGGTCTTGTTTGGAAAGGAGAATAGTTTAAGATTATGCATTTATATTTGAATCAGTAGAAAAGGCTTTGAATTGCCCATCTGTGACAAGTACGGAAAATATAACACTGAAATGAACTCAAACAATTCTCACAGTGTAGTTTTCTGAGTTAGTGGAAGCTGTTACATTTTAGTCACCCATGGAAGAAAATCCTTAATCCATTTAATAGTTCTGCCTTTTTTATTTACACCTACCTTTGTTCCTTAAGTATAGGTAAGTGAATTCAATAGACTTGCGTATTTCTTCTGTGGCTGTCATTATTATCCAGAATACAACAAGGCTAATAGTAACAATTTCATTCTCTATCGTCAGAGTAAAATTCGACTGATGATGTGGTTTTTATATGCTTGTGGCTACTTAAAAATGAAATATTTCTCAAAAAATATTAACATCACAGTATATAATTGAGATAAAAAACCATTTATTTTATTCCCAAATCTATGCCTGACCTTAAATATGTTACAAATAAGCCCAGCAACTGAATAATGCCTATGAACAAATGGCTAATGTGCCTTTCCAGTTGGTAAATGAGTATACCGTGCTTGTGTGAAAATTTTTGTTCACCTACACGTTTGTTTGTTCAAATTACTGCCTTTTAGTGATCATTAAGTGAGAAATCTCTCATGCCCTAAATGGTAAGATAGCAATAAAAGAACATTATTTCTTAAGTGTGAGAGGTCCACATTTGAATTCCTATTTTTACTCTTTTGTAGCTTTATAACTTTGGCAAGTTCAGTAACTTCCTCAATCTTCTGCTTTTCATTTGACTGTTAGATTAGTAACTTAGCATTCTACAGAAAGATATTAATAATTTCTCTTTTATTCATTATTCCTGCATGAGCAACTGCATCAACCATAAATGCAACTGTTTTTGAATAAATTTATGCCATGAGGTTTTCAGTGATTGAAATGATTTAGTCTGGCAATATTTCATTTTTTTTTTTTTTTTGTCGTCTGTCTCAACCACAAGGGCCAATTCATGATCTCTTGGTTTGAATTAATGACTTAGATATTTACTCTACCTGACTTTGTGGGTGTTTTTGTTCTAATGATGAGTTATCAATTGTCTTTGGTTTCATCTCTACAACTAGCAGATTGGTTTTGATGTCAGATCATTACTCAGATATAATTTCATTACCTTTTCTTTATAAATGTATGTCATTTTATTTGCTGAGTGTAAGCCATTAGAGTCACTACACTTTTTGCTTTTTAATGGGAGGTTGAGAGAACAATTGTATCCAATGTTCTAGAAACTCCTCCTCATTTACATCTTCTCTACCAGAAAATAGTTATTAATTAATAATATTTCAAATTTATAATGATAATAACATTTACTGAGTGCTTTCTGTGCCAGACCATGATTTAAGCATTTTATACAGGGTGTCACTTAATCCTTACATTCCTGAGAGGTTAGTACTAATATTGTTTCTATTTTACAGATGGTATAGAAAGGTAAATAACTCATCCAAAGCCAACATGTAGTAAGAAGTTTTAGTTTCTGGGTAATTATTCCTCAGTGGTTAGTTAATTTATAGTTTTCAACAGCTAAAAGAATGTAAAACAAACAAACAAATAATCTCAAACCCTAAATAATGAAAATCTCATAGAATTTTATACAAATGTTCATACAAATGGGATAATGTAAACACTTTAATGTAATAATTCTTTCCAATCATACTAGGAAAACTCTAAAGACAGCTAAAGCAGATGGATCAAGATTCGTGTACAAAAATAAGAAAGACTTGACTGTTTAATTATTTGTACTTAGTTTGTTCATCATAGGTATATTAGGGAATGTAGGTAACATCTAAAAATTGCTTAAATTCATAGGTTGAGTACTGGGTTCTATTTAGTTTTGCAATTTTTGGCTTTTCGCTTAATAATAGAGTCAAACTCTAACCTGCTTGCCTTTTCAGGTTGTAGGACTCTATCAATATCTATTTAAATAAACACAATATTTGAGAGAACTCTTCCTGTTGCTCAGTTTTATCTGAAGACCAATATTGTTTGATCTAAAATGTTTTCCTTTATGGCATTTTAAAAATTGTTAAATTATTCCAACGTTTTAGAAAAATTATGATATTTCCACTAAAGATTTTATTTTCTTCTGTTTTTTGTAGGCAAAGTGAACACATTTGGAAATATTGGATCAGCATTGCAGCTACACCCTTTAGACAGGACACACACTTTCCAGTTCTCCTTGACAGAGAGGCTGAAGGTAGGCTATCGCTCATCATCAAATGTCTTGAGGATTTTTCAGAGTAAATAAATATTTCCCTTTTTATATGTTTCTAGCAAAAGTTCACAAAGGAAAAACAAATTTGAATGAGCTAGTATTTCAAAAAATAGAGAAAGAGAGACTATGTTTCTTTGTAGAAATACATATTATTATTGTTGTTTAGTAGGAAAGCAAAGTCTGTGGTACAAAATGTGTATCTTTTGTCCTATACCTACCTTAACCCTATGGGTATTTCAGTTTGTAACTTCTGGTCTGGAGATATTCAGCCATGTAAATGCTTCTGAATCTTCACTTCTGTATTTCTATCAACTGCAGTTTTACAGCAAAAATATGGTTCATCGGTTTAACCCAATTTTCAGGGTAGGAATGTCAAAGAAATGCATCAGTCACAGAAAATTAAGAAACAGCCATACAGTACCTAATGGTCTAAGAAACTTAGTCTGTTTCCCAAATCACTTGACTTACTATCTAGGTCTTTTTTTTTTTTTTGTCCCCACTGAGAAATACGAAGTTCAATATCTTTTCCCTGAAGACTTCAAATGAAATCAAATTGTCTTTTATTTCAAACATCAATCCAATAATCAATATCTGGTTGGCAGGGTCTTATATGGATTATTTCTTGAAAACCAAAGACATTAACTGAGTTTTAAATGTGCTTAACATTTCAGGATGATACATGGTGAATGCAATGGAGAATCTTTTTCTGTCAATGTAGATTTCTTAATAGAAATTCACTTAAATGAGGGTCTATCAATTTGTAGTAAATTATTTCACTCTAGTTTAGAACAAGCTTTATTGAACACATGCCTGCCCCCTACACAGAATAAATTACGTCTTGGCAGTGCAATTCATTTAAATAAATATTTTCTCTGTTTTAATTTTAAATAAGTCCTTACCATCTGCTCTGTCCTTTAGTTACAAATGCCAAACAACATAACTTACTATTGTGCCATTTGCAAACTGCAGACAGTGAAGGGATTTGTTGCTTTGCATGTTTTTGTTTTTAGTTCTACACAGTCAGTATTTGTTTTTCCTTTTTTCATGCTTCAAATATAATGGGAGATATAATTATATTCTGACATATTGAAACCTTTCCCAGAAAGAAAGAGACACAAGGAAGGAAGAATGATCAATTGAAAGACTAAACTAAGGCCATATCTGCAGAAATGTGATGTACCTGAAGGATTGTAATCATGTAGATGAGATGTTAAACCTAACTCTGTGAGGCAGATGCCATGCAGACTGCATTGTAGCCAAGACCCTTAGTAAAGGAAAACCTATGTCTTATAGGAAGAACAAAAGACATTTCCAGAGAAACCAAGAATTAAAGGTGCATTCACCCTGTCTGCATCTTTTGATAAACTTCATATTCTAGGGGCATAGCAAAAACTACTCAAATGTTAGAAAAGCATCACAAACTGAATAGAAGAGGAGTGTAATAAGTCTGGTTAACATGAAAGGTTATGTTCAGTTCAGCTCAGTGTTCATCAAGCCCTTTCTTGGAAGAAGTCACAGCATGAAGCACTTAGCTGAATACATTCATAATGAAAATAAAAGCTGCTGGTTCATTTTTTAAAAAGAAAAAGAGAACAGAAAACCCTTATAACATGTTTATATGAAAAATTCATAAAGAACTAAAATTAGTAATTGGAAATTTATGATATTTTATAAAACCAGAGCATAGGAGCCTTCAAAGCCTTGGCTATTCTGCTGGGACAGGCTTCCCACGTTGTGGATGGGCACTCTCTTGAGATGTTTCTTAGAATTTTTCTCTCAGTTCAACATTCCACAGCTATCTGAGAGCAGACAGCTCTCTAGGATACCGTACTCTGGCCAAGGCCAGGCTAATCTGGGTCTCCTGTTCCAGGATCATACAGTGGTAAAGGTGGTCAGTTTTATAGAATTAAAACATAGACATACTTAAGTTTCCTTAGGCACTGAAATCTGTGGTTATGTCTATTTCATTATAGTATTTCCCAGAGATAACGTTAGTTTTCATCTTTTCATTTTTAAACCTTACTTAGTAGTAATTATCTCAGGTAAACTCATCTATTCTACATTTTCCCTGTGCTAAAACCACTCTTCTCTTTCACAACAAATAGAGTGGGAAGAAAAATGTTGATATTTAAAACTAAAGTAAAAAAGGTACGGAAGCTTCTCCTATTTCAGACAAGTAAAATAATTCATACAAGGTGATACCTGTTTTTCTGTTTGATATCAACAGAGGCATATCAGTAGGTAACTTTCCTTGGTCATGTGAAGTCCTCAAAAGAAACAATAATTTAGAAATCAAATTACAAAGCTTAGGAATGTCCCACTATCTACATACACAATGAAATAAAAAACTGGAATAAAAAACAGAATCAGAAAAAAGATTATATGCCATCTGGGTATATAAATAAGCAAACAAAAAGAAACTCTTTCTCTTTCAAATAATTTTTTGAGTCAAAGATAAAACCCAAAGTGAAATTGCAGTCTATTTAGTATACTAAAATATAACAGTAATGAAAACAGTACATACCAGAATGCCTAAGGAATAGCAGTATGACAGCTCTCAGAGGGAAATTAATTACATACATGCACAAATAAGAAAGAAGAAAACAAACGAATTAAACATTTGATCCAGAAAGTTAGCAAAGGAACAAGAAGATAAAATGGGAATAGAAAAAAAAAATAACAAAGATTAAAACAAAATAAATAATTGGAAAAATAGTAGAACACCTCCTATTTTATGATGAAACTAGTATTAATCTTCACAACAAAGACGTTACACAGGCAGGACACTTTCAGGGGTTAACACATAACTGAATTGGTATATAATATCCAGACATTTACTTTCATTGCCAGCTTAAAAATGTAGGAAATTAATGTCCAAAGAGATTAAGTAATTTACCTGTGATCAAAACATTTCTTTTCTTTGCAGTGCTTCTACTTACTGGTAGATTAGCCATTCTGAACTCCCATCTATATTTCCGATCTCTGTCATCTTTAATCTCCTATTTTGTTATTAATATACATTTTCTCATTTTCTTTCCCCTTTTTTTCTTTTCCTTTTTTTTTTTAACGGAGTCTTGCTCTGTCACCCAGGCTGGAGTGCAGTGGCAAGATCTCCGCTCACTGCAATTATCCTTCCTTAGCCTCCTGAGTAGCTGGGATTACAGGCTCTGGCCACCAGCCTCCGCTAATTTTCATATGTTTAGTAGAGATGGGTTTTCACCATGTTGGCCAGGCTGGTCTCAAACTCCTGACCACAAGTGATCAGCCTGCCTTGGTCTCCCAAAGTGCTGGGATTATAGGTGTGAGCACCATGAACGGCCTAATACACATTTTCTTTCTCAAATTATTCTTTGAGCACTAAAATATTTCCCATTTCACCTCCCTTCATTGAGAAGTTTTAAAATAACAACAACTGAACTTCTATTATTTTACTCTCACTAGTAAAACTTTATTTACCAGAGTTTTTTTATAAATTCAAAATATTAATCATATTTCCATCATAAGAGATCTCATAGAATGGTGGGGTATACTTTCATTTATTTTTCTATCCCCAAGATAAGCTTATTTGAACTCTATTTCATTCCAAGTTGAAGTTACTGTGAAAAGTTGCCAGTGTTACTTTTCATTTTCATCAAAATATATCATTCACTACATTTCTTTTTTAAATATATTTTAGGGAATTTTTTTAACTTTTATTTTAAGTTCAGGAGTACATGCACAGGTATTTTAATACGGGTAAATTTGTGTTGTGGGGGTTTGTTGTACAGATTATTTTGTCACCTTAGTAATAGGTATAAAGTCTAGTACCCATTAGTTATTTTTCTGGATTCTCTCTCTCCTCCCAATCTCCATCCTCTGATAGGCCCCACTGTGTGTGTGTTCCCCTCTGTGTGTCCATGTGTGTTCATCATTTATCTCTCACTTATAAGTGAAAACATATGGTATTTGGTTTTCTGTTCCTGCATTAGTTTGCCAAGGATAATGGCCTCCAGCTCTAACCAAGTCACTGCAAAGGAAGTGTTCTCATTTCTTTTTATGGCTGCATAGTAGTCTATGGTGTATATGTACCATGTATTTATATATGTACCAAAATACATATGTATTTTGTTTTCTTTATCCAGTCTATCATTGATGGGCATTTAGGTGGATTCCATGTCTTTGCTATTATAAATAGTGCTACAAAGAATACACATGTGCATGTGTCTTTGTAATAGAATGATGTATATTTGTTTTGGCATATACTCAGTAATAAAATTGCTAGGTCGAATGGTATTTCTGTTTTTAGGTCTTTGAGAAATCACCACACTGTCTTCCACAATGGCTGTGCTGATTTACACTCCCACCAACAGTGAATAAGCATTCTTTTTCTGTGTAGCCTCACCAGCATCTTTTATTTTTTTGACTTTTTAATAATAGTCATTCTGACTGGTGTGAGATGGTATCTCATTGTGGTTTTGATTTGCATTTCTCTAATGATCAGTGATGTTGAGCTTCTTTTCATATGATCGTTGGCTGCATGTATGTCTTCTTTTAAAAAGTGTCTGTGTATGTCCTTTGCCCAGTTTTTAATTGGGTTGTTTGTTTTTTTCTTGTAGATTTGTTTATGTTGCTTATAGATGTTGGATATTAGACATTTGTCATATGCATAGTTTGCAAAGTTTTCTCCCATTCTGTAGGTTGTCTGGTTACTCTGTTAATAGTTTCTTTTGCTATATAGAAGCTCTTTAGTTTAATTAGTTCCTGTTTGTCAATTTTCACTTTTGTTGCAATTGGTTTTGGTGTCTTCATCATGAAATCTTTGTCTATTACTGTATCCTGAATAGTATTGCCTAAGTTGTCTTTCAGGGTTTTTATAGTTTTAGTTTTACCTTTAAGTTTCTAATCCATATGGAGTTTTTTTTCTTTTTTTTTTTGTATATGGTGTAGGAAAGAGGTCCAGTTTCAGTCTTTTGCATATGGCTAATCAGTTATAACAGCATAATTTATTGAATAAGGAATCCTTTCTCCACTACTTGTTTTTGTCAAGTTTGTCAAAGATCAGATAATTGCAGTTGTATGGCCTTATTTCTGAATTCTCTATTCTGTTCCATTGGTCCACGTGTCTGTTTTGTACTAGTATCATGCTGTTTTGGTTACTGCAGCCCTGTAGTATAGTTTGAAGTTGGGGAGTGTGATGCCTCCAGCTTTGTTCTTTTTGTTTAGAATTCCGTTGGTGATTTGGATTCTTTTGTGGTTTCATATAAATTTTAAAATAGTTTTTTTTTTTCTGGTTCTGCCAAAAATCTCAGTAGTCATTTGATAAGAATAGTATTAAATCTACAAATTGCTTTAGGCGGTATGGCCATTTTTCTGATATTGACTCTTTCTATCCATTAGTATGGAATATTTTTCCACTTGTTTGTGTGATTTCTGATTTATTTGAGGGCTGTTTTGTAGTTCTACTTGTAGGTATTTTATTCTTTCTGATTCACCACATTTCTGACATCCAGATAATTTAACAATTATTTTAGTAAATTCTTCTTTAGAAAGACCAATGTAGTACTCCAAACCATTTAATCTTTTATTTTCCAGAAATCTAGTAATGTATACTGACATATTTATTTTAAATAATAAAATACTTGGATAACATACATTTCTAATGGAAATCAAGTTTTGATTTTTACCTGCGTGCATATTCCGGTTTACAAAATGAAAGTAGTTGAGTAATTTTTTTGAGTAATTCTTCACAAAGAAGAAGAAAGAAAGGAAAGAAGGAAGGAAGCAAAGGAGGAAAGGAGGGAGGAATGGAAGGAAGGAAGGAAGGAAGGAAGGAAGGAAGGAAGGAAGGAAGGAAGGAAAATATTGTTTTGGCAAAACCTCAACCCCTTACTCATTAGATAGGTAATGATTTTATTGTCTTTGTTGTTGTTGTTGTTTCTTCTGCTTCTGCTTCTTTTTTGTTTGTTTGTTTTGGTAGGATCGGTGTCTATTGTCCTTGTTTTTTATGTCAATGTTGGAAGAGAAGCCTAAGCAATACTAGAAGAAAATAAACAGAGAGAGTGAATGAAGAAATTCTGTAGTAAAATTAAAAGAAAGTAAAGCCAGAGTGACCTCCAATAAGTGAAAATGAAGCTCCCTCTCTATTAGAAAAATCAGCAGACGATAGTCAGGGATCAGAGAGAGTGAATATGATAGGCAACTAGGCGCACTTGACAGGTTATATGTTTTCCCCAAAATATATTATGTTGAGGGAGATCAGAAACATGTTTTTGTCTAGCCTTAATACTTGTGAATGTAGCTTTCATTGTTAAGCCAGTGAAATTGTGTACTTCTTTTATTCTTTGAGTTGTGAATCAGCACAAGTAAATGAAATTTTAGCATTTTTAAGTTGAGAGAACCTAAAAAATAGTCCTGTGTTCTAGACAACAAAAGTTTACCTGTGAATGAATGAATTCTGAAGGTTTGGCATCTCAGAAGTCTTTGGTATGTTTATTTATTCAACATATTTAATATTGGCTCTATGTATAATATTTACATTTGATGTTGATTAAACTTAGCATAATTTGGACTCAGAATACTGATTACATTTGAGATATTCTTTCATATTGTCAAATAGAAACATGACATCTGGAAATATTTCATGTTACTAGTTACTTTAGAAAATAATAAAACAATGTATTAGATTAATACGACAAGAACATAATTATCAATTTTATATTTAAAATATCTTATCCATGTGTGAACTTTATTAATGATATAAAATCAATGGTTATTTTTAGTTAAACAGCTTTATTATAAGTTCATTGTAAATATTCTTGTTTGTTTTCTATGTAAATTTTAAATTTTGTTATATTTATTTAGTTTTTATAAGCATAGACTTAAATACACTTCATAACTTAGCAAATCCTGAATTGAGTCTGCTTCTCTAAAATAAATTCTTCTTTCTGAGAATATAAAGTGGGTCTGAATTATAGGACCCTGCCATTTTATTTCTAGTTAATTATCCCAGAAAGAGACATCAAACCTAAAAAGGCCCACTAGAATACTGATCTTTTCCCTAATTCATAGGTGGTTGCTTCTGTGTGGTCCTCTGGACCAAGCCAGGCCTCTCAAAGTCCTTCTCCAACATGCTTAGACCTGGAGCTGAGAAAAGAGTCAGTTTTCTCAGGGAAGGAAGCCATACATGTTAAAATTAAGGAATTCATGTAGGAAAAAGCCTACAATCACTAAAAATGTAGCTGATTCACAGAAAAAGCAAGACACAAGAGACTGAGAAAGACAGCAGTCTAAGATGTTGTTTTATACTTGATCAGTATTTGCATCATCCACGTCAAGTTCCAATTTAAAATTATACTTTCCAATCCTGAATACAAAATATTCTCTCCTTTTTCCTCTAAGAGGCAGTATTACATGGTGTTTTAAGAATATGGGCATAGAAAATACACAAGACTTGTCTTTGAAAATACAAACAGATTTCTCTGTTTATGCAAATGTTGTTGTTAATCCTTGAGTGAGGATGTGGTAAGGGGCAGTTACTTGCTCAACGTATTCCCCAATGCTATCTTTGGGACACTGGGTCCTGGCTTCATCCTTGGATTGTTGAATGGGTGTGTAAGAGTCTCATGGGAACAATATCTGCTTTACCAAAGATAAAGAGTCTCATGAGACTCTTACATCTCAGACTTTTCGTTTCCACTGCTCCTTCTGTTTCTGACTTTGCTTTGTTTCTTAGATTGACTCAAACATTCCCACCTATAGACACATATGATAAGCTAAAAACCTTTTTTTTTTTCTTTTTTTTGTGATTAGCAAGGTTTTATTTATTTTTTTTTTTTTATTATACTTTAGGGTTTTAGGGTACATGTGCACAATGTGCAGGTTTGTTACATATGTATCCATGTGCCATGTTGATTTCCTGCACCCATTAACTCGTCATTTAGCATTAGGTGTATCTCCTAATGCTGTCCCTCCCCCCTCCCCCCACCCCGCAACAGGGATCTAGAACTAGAAATACCATTTGACCCAGCCATCCCATTACTGGGTATATACCCAAAGGACTATAAATCATGCTGCTATAAAGACACATGCACACGTATGTTTATTGCGGCACTACTCTCAATAGCAAAGAGTTGGAACCAACCCAAATGTCCAACAACGATAGACTGGATTAAGAAAATGTGGCACATATACACCATGGAATACTATGCAGCCATAAAAAATGATGAGTTCGTGTCCTTTGTAGGGACATGGATGAAACTGGAAAACATCATTCTCAGTAAACTATCACAAGGACAAAAAACCAAACACCACATGTTCTCACTCATAGGTGGGAATTGAACAATGAGAACTCATGGACACAGGAAGGGGAACATCACGCTAAAAACCTTTTAAAATAGGGTTCATGGGGCTAAGGAATGGAGAAGAAAAAAACCGTAGACCATTTGCTAAGCAAGATGATGCTTATGGGTGATATTTAATATTCATAATTTAACCTGATTGTCATTTCCTGTCCCATAATCCTGTACATAATCAATCCCAAAGTATCAATCAGGGTTTCTCCTTCCTAAATATTTCTCAAAGCAATCAATTTATCTCAATTTCCAAGGAACTGATTCCCTGAGGCCTGGAAATTTCTTTCTCTTGTGTTACTTTAATGGTCTCCTAACTCTTCTTGCTTCTAGCTCCTTCCCCTCCACATTCATTCCCCACACTGTAGGAAATGGGATCAAGTAATGTCTCTGCAAAAATCCCTTTAAAGCTCTCTATTATGTTTAGTATAAAGTAAAATTTCTTATGATTGTAAGCCCATGCTCGATCTGCTCCTTGTTTTCTTCAGTAATTTCATCTTTTGAAACCATCCTTAGAGTATAAATTCAGTTCCTCTAATTTGCTATACTGTCTTTGATATGTGTTGTCTAGACATTATCCAGCCCTACCACTACCCTATAATTCTCTTACTCATCTTGATAGCAATTGCTAGATGACTTATACAGTGTGAACCCAGGAGTACATCTCTTCTTCTATTGCTGAACAATGTGTCCTCAGCACTTAATCACACACAATGATCCAAATAAGGCCCATGAATAATATTTGTCAAAAAGATAAACCTGAATGCAATTTTGATTAAGTAAGGGAAATATACATTAATAAACGAAATAGGAGTTGTAAAAGAAAATTGCTAAAACTTATCAAAGTAAAATAGTGTCTGGAAAACCATAAATCATATTAAAAACCTTTTGATAGAACAAAAGAATAAATGAATAAATTGCAGAATCATAAGCTAAATAAATTATCGTTGTCTTTTTTAAAAAAATAGTAGACTTGGTGTTGAGCACCGACTATGTTTTAAAGAGAAAACTGACAAACTGAATTTAAGTGAATTTGGCAAAATGAATATCAAGAAAATTGAAAGTTACCTAATAGTTTATTTTCTGTTTTCTGCAGAATAAACAAGTACTTTTTTAGTAATGTAAGACTGACCAAAAGTGGTAACTTTCAAACAGGTATTTTGACACGTGAATGTGTTGGTTATCAAAGGAAGATAAAGGATGGGGAAAGAGTACTTCTCCAGACATATTACTTAAGCTGAAATCTGACTGATTTGTGAGGTATTATCTGAGAAACAACTGTTCCTATTTAGAGTATTTTACATAAATGAAAATATCCTCCAGGTGTTGCAATGTGGGTAAAAGGAATTTTTTAAAAGAAGGCTGCAAACATGGACCAAAAATTGCCTAAAGTTTACATTAGTTCTAATTTTTAAGTAACATAGCCTTATTGAGTATCAGAATATAGAAATGTCATTTTTATCTTGTTGTAAGCTGAGAGTGATATGAAAATACAATGAATATGGTGGCAGATAAACTTCTTTACAGACTCACTACAAATGACTCACAGGTTTATACACACTGAGTGCTCTTTACAATACACTCTACAAACAGTAAACATTTGAAAAAGAAGACCTACTTCATTATATTTCTATCAGAAATAATAAACCAAAGCCAATTACTATGGAGTTAAAAGTTTTTAAATTTGTATTTCTAGATTAAGAAACAATTGCCAGGCCAGGCACAGTAGCTCACGCCTGTAATCCCAGCACTTTGGTTGGCCAAGGCAGGCGGATCAAGAGGTCAAGAGATCGAGACCATCCTGGTAAACATGGTGAAAACCCGTCTCTACTAAAAATACAAAAATTAGTGGGTATGGTGGTGCGTGCCTGTAATCCCAGGTACTTGGGAGGCTGAGGCAGGGGAACCACTTGCACCCAGGAGGTAGAGGTTGCAGTGAGCCAAGATCATGCCACTGCACTCCAGCCTGGTGACAGTGAGACTCCATCTCAAGAAAAAAAAGAAATGAAAAAAAATTGCCTTCTACATTCATCAGAATGAAAACAATAATCAAGAACTCGTAAGGATTTTGGAAAAAGAGGCAAAACATGAAGTATTGCATGAAAAGATTTTGGAACAGGATATGGCACATAATAAGCCTGAATACGTATTAGCTAATAGTAGATGGAGTAATAATAGTAGTAGTAAAATCTAGGCATAGTTAAAAATTCATGCAATTTATATCATAAATCTAGGACTACCAATGAAAAGAAAGATAATACAGGCATTATATATTATAGTTCTTCATTAAAGAGTGAAGAAAGCAATATTTAATAGGAATCATTTTCTCAAGATGTGTTGTCAACAACACCATCGTTAAATGTATGATTTGTATTTAATTTGCAATAATATGTCTTGCTTACAGATTTTACCAACTTGCTGCAATTCTTTATATCTATGTCACTTTCCATTCTTATCCAAAGAAGCATCCCAAAATAACGTCCATATACTACTCGAAGCATTTTGCCATTAAGCCAAAACCAATAATGCAAATCTGATTCATTCTTAAACTATTTTTAATTAAGTGGTGATTATCTTTCTTTACCTTTAATATTCTGTTTCTAAAGTGTAATGCCACTCATATGTATTCAAGTTCCTGGGGTTGAAATAACGAAATTTATAAACACCGGAAGTAGGAATGGAATTCACATCATGGGCAGTATATTTTGTAAAAGCATTATAGTATAAGTTTTTCCATGAGTCAGGGAACCTGCACATGCTGGAACACTCTTGGAAAGTCTGAGAAAGTGAGATACAGCATGCATGTAGACATCTAACCTAAGCTAAGATAATCTTATTTTTCCTTGAAGACTTTAATAAAGCAAAATAAAATCAGGAGCAAAAAGTAACAGAAACAGTTTAGAATTCATTCTTCTGTTTCTAACAGTGACATTTCAGTAAGTGAGATGTAGGTAGTGTCCAATGGTGGTGGCAGGAGCTACATAGCCAAATTGTTGCTGTGTACCAGAGTACTCAAATCCAGACATCTTGGTGGAAATGGAGGAGCAATTACATAACACACACAAAAAATAAAAAATTAGAAGAATTTTTTGTCATCTATATACATGAAATATGTTGAGAATAGGGAATAGAATCTGATGATGCTCAACCATGAATTCAGTTGCTTAGATACCCTGGATTTTTTCTACTTTTCTGAGACAAATTTTCTAGCTTTTTTTTTCTGTAAGACACCTCGTAGCTTTCTAACAAATGCCATTTTTATTGAAGTTAGCCAGAAATGATTGATATTACTTCCATTCAAGATTTGGCCATTACAGACAATAGTATCTAGATATAGAGAATTTGGGTAGATTTGCTATCTGGCAATATTCAGAGTTACAGGGAGCACAAATGTAACAATCATGGTTTGAATAAAAGGACACTCATAATATAGAGTAGAAAAATAACCAAATAATCATGTACACTTTTCTGGAAATACTTGCCCAATAAAAATAAGTGGTGGAAGATAGAATTGCCTATTTCATAAAAGAGTATGAAGGCAGAAGAAATGAAAGAGTGAGATAGCTGCTAAGATTGAATATAGATAGCTTAAAAAAAGAAATTACCAGTTCAAACAATTAATCACTTGAGGCATGAAACAAATGCTTCACAGGCTTTTCATTTCTATCCAAGTTCATCTCTCATGCTCTAATGTTACAATTTGAAGTTACTGGAAACCTAATGTGAAGTTTCATTCTTAAGATTTTTGAATTAAAGTTTTAGTTATTTTACAACCTCGCTTAGGACTTGTTTGTAAAATTTAGGGCACTGATCGCATAAGTGTTGGATTACAAGAAATGGACACATGATAGAGATCTTTGTATATGTCAAAATCTTTTCAATCTTACTCAGAGTCCTTACTAGAGAAAGTGTCATTTTCTCCCTGGTGATGAAACTAGGTTGCTCTTTATTAAATAAGTAGTGAAGTCCTAAATGCAGGAAATTATAAGGGAAGTAAAGCAAATTCTTCTCTTGTTTTGGTCTCACACTTGTTTCTTGTCTCTGCAATTTTATCTAGAATCAAATCCAGACATCTTGGTGGAAAGGGAGAAGCAATTACATAACACACACAAAAAATAAAAAATTAGAAGAATTTTTTGTTATCTATATACATGAAATACATTGATAATAGGGAATAGAATCTGATGATGCTTGACTAAGAGAAGGATAACACTTTGGATCAAATTGAATTTATTAGTGCAAGATACTTACCAGAATTTCTGGATTTGTTTTTCTAATTCTAGCAGTGGGGCATTGTTCAAATGTTTGTGTATATGTGGGTCTAAAATTGGACTCAGCAATGAATAAAGGTGAGATATCAAATTTTTCTTAATTTTATATATAAAAATGAATCCAATGGAAATGGAAATGATGCAGCGGACTTTAAATATGTAACTCATCTACTACCCTGCTCATCTAGCAGAGCCGATAAATAATTCCTTAATCAATGTCTTAGAGAAATATATTGGTATGTAGGAGGTCCCCACAACCATGCTCACACTCAATGAATTAACAGGAGGATTCACAGCATTCAGCATGGAGTGGTACACATGGCTATGATGTATTATAGGCAAAGGATACACAGCAAAACAGCAAAAGGAAAATATGCATGTGGGAAAGTCCTGAGGAAGCCTAGTGCAAGCTTCCAAGAGTTTTCTCCCAGTGGTCACACAGGACATGTTTAATTCTTCCAGCAGGGAGTCGTGACAACATGTGTGAAATTCTGTCTACTGAGGATGCTTAGTAGAAACTCAGTGCCCAGGGTTTTGGCTAGAAGCTAGTCATGTAGACATTCCCTGCCTAGCATGTACCAAAATTCTATAATTCCAGAAGTGAAACAGGTGTTCAGTAGAAACCATATTGTTAGTATAAACCATCTAGGCATAGTCAGTCATTTTTCGCAGTTCTGGGAATGGTAAGAACCCTCCCCAAATATTAAGCCCACAGAAGCCAATGAAATGCCAATTGTATAATTAGGACTTTTTGAAGGATAACAGTCTCAGGTTTGCTATGTTAACTTTTATCTGCTGAATTAGTGAGAGAATAAAATGCTTAAATGATTTTGCACTGTAATTCTGCCTTTTGATGTGAGATTATGTAGGTGAAAAAAGATCCTTGATTTCAAATGAGGATGAAAGAATTGTAGGGTGTCAGATTCTAAGTAGAGGCATTAAGTCCTTCTACTAGTTCAGGGGCTAAAATTGCATGGTTTACCATAATAAGCAAAAAGATAAATAAACAGAGTAAACAAAATAGTTTGACCACAGTGGATCTTTGTTCACGGAAATTGTTCATGTTGTTTCTAGGAGGAAATGAGATGAAAAGACAAAAATGCTGCTACTTGGCCGGGCACAGTGGCTCATGCCTGTAATCCCAGCAGTTTGGGAGGCCAAGGAGGGTGGATCACAAGGTCAAGAGATCGAGATCATTCTGGCCAACATAATGAAACCCCATCTCTACTAAAAGTACAAAAATCAGCTGGGCATGGTGGCACTCGCCTGTAGTCCCAGCTACTCGGGAGGCTGAGGCAGGAGAATTGCTTGAACCCGGGAGGCAGAGGTTGCAGTGAGTTGAGATGCACCACTGCATTCCAGCCTGGTGACAGAGTGAGACTCTGTCTCAAAAAAAAAAAAAAAAAAAAAAAAGTTGCTACTTGGAATGCATAAACAAAAACAAATAGACAAATAAGCAAACAGGAAAAATAATTCCGTTCCAGTGAATCTGCTTACTTCATCTAACCATCAAAATAGAGACTTACAAAACTTCACCTAGTTATTAATTCAAGGCACCAAGTATCTGTGAATGAAGGGGGGTTGGATTCATTTGAAGAAAGATATTGTAATCAAATCATATATACTTTTTTTATTATACTCTAAGTTTTAGTGTACATGTGCACAACGTGCAGGTTTGTTACATATGTATACATGTGCCATGTTGGTGTGCTGCACCCATTAACTCTTCATTTAACATTAGGTATATCTCCTAATGCTATCCCTCCCCATTCCCCCCACCCCACAACAGGCCCCAGTGTGTGACGTTCCCCTTCCTGTGTCCATGTGTTCTCATTGTTCAATTCCCACCTATGAGTGAGAACATGCGGTGTTTGGTTTTTTGTCCTTGCGATAGTTTGCTGAGAATGATGTTTTCCAGCTTCATCCATGTCCCTACAAAGGACATGAACTCATCATTTTTTATGGCTGCATAGTATTCCATGGTGTATATGTGCAATATTTTCTTAATCCAGTCTATCATTGTTGGACATTTGGGTTATTTCCAAGTCTTTGCTATTGTGAATAGTGCCGTAATAAACATATGTGTCCATGTGTCTTTATAACCTCATGACTTATAATCCTTTGGGTATATACCCAGTAATGGGATGGCTGGGTCAAATGGTATTTCTACTTCTAGATCCCTGAGGAATCGCCACACTGACTTCCACAATGGTTGAACTAGTTTACAGTCCCACCAACAATGTAAAAGTGTTCCTATTTCTCCACATCCTCTCCAGCACCTATTGTTTCCTGACTTTTTAATGATGGCCATTCTAACTGGTGTGAGATGGTATCTCATTGTGGTTTTGATTTGCATTTCTCTGATGGCCAGTGATGATGAGCATTTTTGCATGTGTTTTTTGGCTGCATAAATGTCTTCTTTTGAGAAGTGTCTGTTCATGTCCATCGCCCACTTTTTGATGGGGTTGTTTGTTTTCTTTTTGTAAGTCTGTTTGAGTTCATTGTAGATTCTGGATATTAGCCCTTTGTCAGACGAGTAGATTGCAAAAATTTTCTCCCATTCTGTAGGTTGCCTGTTCACTCTGATGGTGGTTTCTTTTGCTGTGCAGAAGCTCTTTAGTTCAATTAGATCCCATTTGTCAATTTTGGCTTTTGTTGCCATTGCTTTTGGTGTTTTAGACATGAAGTCCTTGCCCATGCCTATGTCCTGAATGGTATTGCCTAGGGTTTTCTTCTAGGGTTTTTATGGTTTTAGTTCTAAAATTTAAGTCTTTAACCCATCTTGAATTAATTTGGAGCAAGATAAGAGAGTCATAGAGAGTATATATGAATTAATTTTTCATTCATATATACTCTCTATGACTCTCTTATCTTGCTCCAAAGTGACTTGTACCTATTCATCCAAATAACAGTGTGCAGCATAAAGGAAAATATGAAGATTACTTTGCAAAATATTGGAGAGTTGCTGTGACAGATTGTAATTGTAACATCCCCGACCCACCAGGAATTGTGGAAGAGGCTTATGATGGCTAAATTTACAACATTTCTAAGTGAATACTAGGGATACAACTTCTCAGCTAAATACACATTTATACCTTCATTCTTATCTTGGGGAAATTCATGATTGTAAGAAAGACCAAATGCAATCTTCTAGAGTCTATGTTGAATCCAAACCAAAACTACATTTTTCTGAGAATCGCACATCAGAAAACTGGAGATTTTCAGAAATGATGATTCCTATTACATTCTCACTTAACTCTTCAGTTTGACTAAGACAAGGAAATACAGAGCTTTATCATGACCTTAATTAGGTGGTTTTCCAATTGCAACTACTATCCCAAATATGTTTTCCTTATTGAATCTAATTAATACAGCCCCTAATGTTGTGGGAAGTCAGGGACCCCGAACAGAGGGACCGGATGAAGCCATGGCAGAAGAACATAAATTGTGAAGATTTCATAGACATTTATTAGTTCCCCAAATTAATACTTTTGTAATTTCTTATGCCTGTCTTTACTGCAATCTCTGAACATAATCTGTGAAGATTTAATTGACACTTATCACTTCCCCAATCAATACTCTTGTGATTTCCTGTGCCTGTTTTTACTTTAATCTCTTAATCCTGCCATCTTTGTAAGCTGAGGATGAATGATGCCTCAGGACCCTGTGATAATTGCATTAACTGCACAAATTGTTTAAACAATATGAAATCTGGGCACCTTGAAAAAAGAACAGGATAACAGCAATGTTCAGGGAACAAGGGAGATAACCTTAAACTCTGGCTGCCTATAGGCCGGGTGGAACAGAGCCATATTTCTCTTTTTTCAAAAGCAAATAGGAGAAATATTGCTGAATTCTTTTTCTCAGCAAGGAACATCCCTGAAAAAGAGAATGCATCCCTAAGGGGAGGCCTCTGAAATGGCCTCTTTGGGGATGGCTGTCTTTCACAGCTGTAGATAAGGGATGAAATAAGCCCTGGTCTCCTGTAGCGCTCCCAGGCTTATTAGGATGAGGAAATTCCCACCTAATAAATTTTGGTCAGACCAGTTGTCTGCTCTCAAACCCTGTCTCGTGATAAGATGTTATCAATGACAATGCATGCCCAAAACTTCATTAGCAATTTTAATTTCACCCAGGTCCTGTGATCCTGTGATCTCACACTGCCTCCATTTGCCTTGTGATATTTTATTACCTTGTGAAGCATGTGATCTCTGTGACCCACACCCTATTCATACACTCCCTCCCCTTTTGAAAATATCTAATAAAAACTTGCTGGTTTTGTGGCTTGAGGGGGCATCACAGAACCTGCCAACATGTGATGTCTCCCCCAGACACCCAGCTTTAAAATTTCTCCCTTTTGTACTCTGTCGCTTTATTTCTCAGACCAGCTGACACTTAGGGAAAATAGAAAGAACCTACGTGAAATATCGGCGGTGAATTTCCCCCAATACCCTAGCATCTGGTATGCTGTTATTGATCTAAAGATGATATAGTTTGGATTTATGTCCCTGACCAAATCTCATGTCAAGTTGGAGGAGGGGTCTGGTGGGAGGGGATTGACTCATGGGGTAGATATCCCCCTTGCTGCTTTTGTAGTAGTGAGTTCCCATGAGATCTGATGGTTTAAAAGTGTGTGGCACTTCCCCCTTTGTTCTCTTTCTCTCTTCTGCCACCATGTGAAGAAGGTCCTTGCTTCCCCTTTGCCTTTAGCCATGATCGTAAGTTTGCTGCAGCCTCCCAGTCATGCTTCCTGTTAAGTTTGCAGAACTGTGAGTCAAATAAGCCTGTTTTCTTCATAAATTACCCAGTCTCAGGTAGTTCTTTATAGAAGTGTGAGAACAGACTAATACAGAAAATTGGCACCAGGAGTGGAGTGCTGCTCAAATGATACCTGAAAATGTGAAGAGACTTTGGGACTGGATAACAGACAGAGGTTGAAACAGTTTGGAGGAATCAGAAGAAGACAGGAAGATGTGGGAAAGTTTGAAATTTCCTAAAGACTTTTTGAATGGCTTTGACCAAAATGCTGATAGTGATATGGACAATGAAGTCTAGGCTAAGGTGGTCTCAGATGGAAATGAGGAACTTCTTGGGAACTGGAGTAAAAATGACTCTTGGTATGCTTTGGCAAAGAGACTGGCAGCATTTTGCCCCTGCCCTAGAGGTCTGTGGAACTTTGAACTTAGGAGAGATGATTTACAGTATCCTGTGGAAGATATTTCTAAGCAGCAAAACATTTGAGAGGTGACAGAGCATAAAAATTTGGAAAATTTGAACCTGACCATTCAGTAGAAAAGAAAAACCCATTTTCAGGGGATAAATTCAAGATGGCTGCAGAAATTTACATAGGTAATAAGGAACTGAATGTTAACAGCCAAGATAATGTGGAGAAACTTCTCCAGGGCATCTCAGACATCTTCATGGCCAGCCCCTCCCATTATAGACCTCGAGGCCTAGGGAAGAAAATGGTTTCATGTGCTGGGCCTGGGGCCCTGCTGCTCTGTGTAGCCTAGTGGGGTGGCACCTTGTGTCCCAGCTACTCCAGCTCCAGCTGTGGCTAAAAGGGATTGAGGTACACCTCAGGCTGTTGTTTCAGAGGGTGCAAACCCCAAGCCTTGGTGGCTTTTATTTGATATTGGGCCTTTGGGCATGTAGAATGCAAGAACTGAGGTTTAGGAACCTCTGCCTAGATTTCAGAGGATGTATGGAAACACCTGGATGTCCAGGCAGAAGTCTGCTGCATGAGCAGAGCCATCATGGAGAACATCTGCTAGGACAGCATGGAGGGAAAATATGGGGTTGGAACTCCCACACATAGTCCCCACTGGGGCACTGCCTGGTGGAGCTGTGAGAAGAGGGCCACCATCTTCCAGACCCCAACCCCAGAATGGTAGATTTACCAACAGCTTGCACCATGTGCTTGGAAAGGCTGCAGGAACTCAATGCCAGTCCGTGAAAGCAGTCTTGGGGGCTGTGCCCTATAGTGCTACAGAGGCAGAGCTGTCTAAGGCCTTGGGAGCCCACCTCTAGTATCAGCATGCCCTGGATGTGATGTATGGAATCAAAGGAGATTATTTTGGAGCTTTCAGATGTAACGAGTGATCTGCCGGGTTTTGGACTTGAATGGGGCCTGTAGCCCCTTTATTTTATCCATTTCTACCATTTGGAATTGAAGCCTTTACTCAATGCTTGTGCCTCCATTGTATTTTTAAAATAACTAACTTGTTTTTTATTTTACAGACTCGTATGCAGAAGGGACTTACGTTGTCTCAGATGAGACTTTGGATTGTGAACTTTTGAGTTAATGCTGAATGAGTTAAAATGGGGGGACTGTTGAAAAGGGATAATTTATTTTGCAATGTGAGAAGGACATGAGATTTCAGAGGGATCTGGGACAGAATGATATGGTTTGGATTTATGTCCCCACCCAAATCTCATGTGGAATTGAAGGAGAGGCCTAGTGGGAGTTGACTGGATAGTGGGGGCAGATTTCCTCCTTGCTGTTCTTATGATTGTGAGTGAGTTCCCATGAGATCTGATGGTTTAAATGTGTGTGGCACTTCCCACTTCTCTCTGTCTCCCCTGCTCCACCATAGTAACACATGCTTGCTTCCCCTTTGCCCTCTGCCATGACTGTAAGTTTCCTGAGGTCTCCTAGTCATGCTTCTTGTAAAGCCTGTGAACTATGAGTCAATTAAACTTATTTTCTTCATAAATTACCCAGTTTCACATAGTTCTCTATAGCAGTGCAAGGACAGACTAATACAAAAGATATTTTTTTTACCACCTACAATAAGCAGCAAACATAAAAAGCATTCTGTTATCACCTGGCAATGTCAGAAGCTCATCATGGTATTTCCTATTTTAAACCACCACGTAGTTTTAAAAAATTTGGAAAAACAGGAAGTAGAGCATACTTCCATTACTGATTTTGTTAAGAAAAATTGTTATTCAAGAATGTGTGACAAAGACCCCACACCAACAAGTCCAGTGATTTGTCCCATATTGAGACATTCCCTTTAAACATATAGACAAATGTATCATAGAACAAATTTCACTAAGACATTAATAAAATCTTCAATGTCATTCAAATTATATTTGAGTGTCCTACTCCAATTCACTTAGTTGTTATTGAAACTGTTTTACATATAAGTCCTTTACCTAACCTTTAGATTTCAGTTGGAGCAATTTGATAATCAGCCTTATGATGCAGCAGATCTAATGCTGCTCAGAATTTCTGTAATTAAACCATGGCAAGACCTAACAGAATAATAATTTTAACAGCCCTGGTTTCTCTCTTTCATTTGTTATTCCCTCTTTAAGAAGTAGTACTTCTTTTAAGAAGGGCCCTTCATCTGTTACTAGGCTACTAAACCCTATTGGATAATATCTTTACCCTTAGCCTTAGAGGCAGGTGTGTCCTGCTGCACTATATGGTCAAGTGAATATACTTTATAGGAATTCAGACCCAAGAATATCCTGAAAGCACAAATTATTTGCAAATAAAGGTTCTCACATCCCCCATACTTTGGTTTCACTTCTGTGTCCTTAACTCACCCTCAGGAATTTATGTAAAGCATCTTAAGAATAAGTGAATGAGGTAGAAAATATGAGTCTGACTTACAAATATGTAAATCACCTTTACTGATATTGACAGCCAAATGTTTATTGCAGTGCCATTAGCACCCCATTAAGAAGCATCCTGAACACCTACAGGAAAGTCCTCTTGTTAAGAAAAATAATTCAAGAAGAACAGCTTATCGCCCCTCTTCCAGGAAGATGAAATGGTTTGAGAAAAGAATCTTTAGGAATGCATGAGCAATGGACAAGTCTTTAGTATTATGATCAGATATCTGAGAGGAGCAAGACAGGAATAATAGTGATAAAGATGCTTTAGGAAGAAGTGTATAGATGAACCTCAGAAAAATTGTAACATATGTGCCTCATATATATATATATTCACGAAATAGCCCACGATGGGGGAAGTTCTTAATGGCATATGGGAAAAAAACACCTGTTCATATGAATATCAGTAATCTCTTAATTAGTTAAAACTAGGTTTTCCTACATAAAACATACAATGAGAAAAATAAAACAGCAGCAACTTAAAAAATACATTTTTTTTTTTCTCTAACAAAACACCTTGCAATGTAGTGTATGGCTGTTATGGTATAGCTTCATGTTCATGAGTGAACTAGTTTGTTTCTATTATCTGATTAACATTCTTTCCACTTTCAAGGTCAACTGGTGGTCCAGAATATTGCTGGAGCTCCAGCCATCATTTCTGAATGCCAAGAAACAGAAATGGTGAAAAGCTTGACTGCAAAACGATCCTCTTATCAGCTAAGCCAGCTTACTTTCCACAGATGTCTTGGAAATCTTTCACAACACTTTTATTTTTGTCTCAGTGACCAGCTCTTGCCATGTGGTCACACCTGGATGAATGACAAAGAAGTATAGCCTTTTAGCTAGGCACATTTCTGCTCTGAATAAAATTTGGACTAAAGAAGAGAAAGCAAATGTATATGTACTTTTGTGAAATACTTTTGGAAAGTAGTAGTCCTGCCACAACCTGTTTAAACTCACCGTATCTGTGCTTGTCATTACAAAAAGGAGCTATTTTGACAGAAAGCTAGTATAGGATCCACGATATGGATATTGCCACTGCAAAGCTTGCCTGGTTTCAATTACAGCTGAATGTCTTACAGCAACTTGCAAGAATAGGGTTATATCAGTGATAAGATATATGCCCTTATTCAGCTATTAATATGTGGTTTGTTTCTCCATTAGCCAGAACACTCATGCCTGGGAATCTTGGTGTAGAAGACTGGGATGACATCTGTTTCTATCAAACCCAATCGTCTATACATAAGAAATTTCCAGCCAACAGTTTTTAGTTTATTCGTTTGGACAAAAGGGATAAATGATTCCACCAAGGGATACAAAAATGATTTCCTCTGAATTGGAGATTTTTTTTCTACATATTAAGCTATTTATGTGGCCAGGCTATACAGTAGGCCTAGGAAAGAGCATCGATGGAACAAAGCAGATCATTCTAAGGTTTCAATCTCCTATTTCTACAACAGCCAGGGGTAAAATGCTGATAGAAACTACTAACGCTATTTTAAATTATAGGGACAAAAAGTTCTGAGGTCACACAGGAATTAAGATTTGGCATAACCGTATGGTAGGCAGAATAATGACACCCTGAGATGTCCACATTAGAATTTGCAGAACCTGGGTTCTTACATGGCGAAAGAGAATTTCAGTTGTGATTGATGTAAGGATCTTGAAATGGAAAAGTATCCTGGATTGCCCAGGTATTTCTAATGTAAACGCAAGAACCTTGATAAGTGGGAGGAAGGAAGGTCAGAGTTAGGGTTAGATTTGAAGATGTTATGCAGCTGCCTTTAAAGTTGGGGAAAGGGATCACAGGCCAATGAATTCAGGAGTCCTCTAGAAAATGGAAATCACAAGGAAATGGATTATCTCCTACTGCTTTCCAAAGAAATTCCAGCCTGCAAACAGCTTGATTTAATCCCGGTAATACACATTTCAGACTTACGACCTCTAGAATTATGAAGTAATTCAATTGTGTTGTTTTCAACCACTAAATTTGTAGTAATTTGTTATAGCAGCAACAGAAAATTAATACACACTACCAGGTCAAAAATTCTAAAACTGGTGTTAGCTGAAAGCAAAGGAAATGTGAAATGCTAGTGAGAAAGAGAAGTATAAAATATTAATTACACCTGTGTAAACAGTTGTAGAAATGAAGACTACAGCCTCTACCTAGCTTTCTTTCCATGCTGAGTCATGCCTTTCTTTCTTTTAACTAATTTCACTTTTAGTTTCCTTTTATTTTGCTTGTCTATGAAGTAGGGGACTTCTGTGGTGGTGAGCCTTTTTTTGTTTATATGGTTGTGGGATATGGAAACAGATTAGTGACAAAACATGAAGAGGAATTTGCTTCACTTGGAGATCTTGTCTTTGAACCAGTTGATGCACCAACTGATGAGATTTGGGTGGGCTCTTTTTGGAATAAAGATGAGTTAATTTTCTGTTATTTTAAGAATGGTTGGCCGGGCGCGATGGCTCATGCCTGTAATCCCAGCACTTTGGGAGGCCGAGGTGGGCGGAGCACGAGGTCAGGAGATTGAGACCATCCTGGCTAACACGGTGAAACCCCGTCTCTACTAAAAATACAAAAAATTAGCCAGGCGTCGTGGCAGGCGCCTGTAATCTCAGCTACTCGGGAGGCTGAGGCAGAAGAATGGCATGAACCCGGGAGGCGGAGCTTGCAGTGAGTAAGCCCAGATCACGCCACTGCACTCCAGCCTGGGAGAGGGAGCAAGACTCCGTCTCAAAAAAACAAAACAAAAGAAAAAAGAAATGGTTACATTATGTTGACTAAGAACAAGTGATTAAATCAATACAGCCAAATAACCCTACTCCTTGGCAAATAGGAAACAGACATGTAAATTAACTTGATCAATCTGATGCTTCATTTGGAATTTGGGATTTGAAGTTAATGACACAAAGGAACAAGGATTCTTTAAGGTTCATTCATGGTGAAGAAGATAACACTATCAAGAGCAGTATCCAGTCTCTTTTGTCGGTAGTGTCTTAACCAGACTGTGTCCATGATATTGGCGGTGTCACTAGCACCAGACCTTCCCTTAGATATTTGTGCTTATGTCAATTTTGTTTCTTGAATCTTTCCATAGATGCTGTGAATTCTCTGGCATCCTTACAATAAAATGACTTTTGCTTAAATTATACATAGGGAGATTTACATGGGGAGAATTGAGTTTAATTTAATGAATATGATGATATGCTTTAAAATTATTAGAAGGTTAGATTTACATGGGGAGAATCAAGTTTAATTTAAAGAATATGATGATGTGCTTTAAAATTACTAGAAGGTAGTGTTTTGCCCTGGGTCTGTAAACTTTTGGTCATTTCCAAAAGCTTACCATGGTTTCAGTGAAGTATGCCATATTATATCTTAGATTCTTTTGCTCTAACCCCATGCATTTTAGACCAATGGCACAGTTAGATCATCTGTAAAGATGGTTTATAAAGAGGAATCTATAAAGATCCCTAAAAGTAGAAAAGTGATCTATAAAGAAGAACCTATAAAGGTTCCTAAAAGTAGAAAAGTGATCTCCTCAGATAAATAGCACAATTAATAGAGATAAGCATCATAATTTACATAAAACCAGCATTTTGATGCATTGTTCTGGGTTTTGCATACTTATACATTAGGTATATTCGACCAAAAAACATTGTTCAGCTTTAGAGCTGCTGAAAGCAGTCAGTTTTTATAAAAGCAAGACCAATAACCAGATTTAGGCTGTGCTAGTTCAGCAAGATAATGGCATCCTGGAAGGTATTTAGATAGCCTATTTTTTTTCTTTTTTGTCTAGTCTGAATATTTCTTTACAAATTTTAAGAATAGGAAAAAGAAAAATATGTAGCATTTTTATTTCTGAGGTCATGATGGTCTAAAGTACTGCAGAGCTCCATCTATCTGTAGACCAGCAGTTTTCAAATTTTTGGTTTTGGGATATTTTTATACTCTTAAACTGTTGAAGACCTCAAGAGCTTTTGTTTATGTGAGTTACAGCTAATAATATTTACTATACTAGAAACTGAAACTGAGAACTATTTAAAATATAAGAATATGTAAATATGCATGCAATTATTTTCTGGAATGATGATATTACATATAAGGTAACCTCTGAAAATCTCTACCGTACAGACGAGAGGAAAAGGGTAAAAACAGCCAAAAATAACATGGTTTATTATAAAAATAGTTTTATCCTCATAAACCCCTTGATCTTGGAGACTCTCAAGATTCCACAGACTGTATTTTTAGAAATGTTGTTGATGGCATTTGTAAAAATAACGAGTTTCTGTGTGTCCAAGATTTTATAAATACTCAAGCATAATTTTATTTAAGCTTTCACAAAAGCCTAAGAGCGCTTAATATGGGCCAGTTTTGTGATAAACGCATTTTTGCTAAGTATGATTTACCCTTATGTAACAGAGAAGGAATCTGAAGTTAAAGACTTACGTAACCTACTTGAATGACAGTTTTAGTGGATTTCTGATGTAAACCTATTCTTTCCAGTTTTGTCAAAGATGTTGCTATTTTCACTATACGATCCTTTTATTTTCCAAAAGTAATAAATGATATCTGTAATTAACATGCACTGATGCACACTTGATAAGTTTTCAAGAAACTAATAATTAAACAAGTGTGCAGAGTTTAAACGACTTTGTGTGCAACAGCCTTAAAATGTCAGCATCTGAACCACGTGTGGGCAAAAGTACAAACAAAAAGCCTGATTAAAAAAATAAAAAGTAATCTATTTAACAAGTAAGGAGCCAAGGAGTATGGCAAACTCAGGAATGGAGAAACAGTTTTTGATATTAGATCAGAAAATACTGCATGGAAGAGGCAGCATTTGGGTTGGACCTCAAAACGTGAACTATCTTAAAGTTAAATAAATAAATAAACATTAAAATAGCTGTATTCTATTCCCTAAATATTTGCCAAGCCAGTCATTCCATTTTAAATGGAATATGAAAGCAATAATACATTAGGACAGATGTTGTATATATTCACCAAGGGAAACTCAGATACTGATACTGATTGTGCAGCTAAACAATAGTCAGTATGTAGATAACTAAGTGCATTTTTATTATACATAACAAATATATGTATAAAATGTATTAATTTTTAGGGTTGAATTTTAAGCATGTATTGCTTGTTTTAGCTATCAATTGTCATTATTTTGTTCTAACCTCAATAAAAATATCAATGTATGTCAAGAAAAGAAATACAATGTATTCACATATATTAGAGTAAAGATTATTTTTGTTCAATGACTCACTATTATATAGTTTTTTTAGAATGTTGATTAATGTCCCAAAACATTGGACAGCAACTTTTTGAATGTGTATTGTATAGAATGAGCTTTTCATGAATGATAGAATGAAATGAACTTTTCATTTTTTTCCTTTTGCAATAAAACAAGAAGTTTCTTTTTTATAAAATGAACATCTTTAGTGAAAAGAGGAGAAAGTCTATTTTGACCTTTAGCTTTTTCAAAGGGTTAGAGTTATATAATCACCAAGATTCCTGTCAAAAAAGACAATTTTATACAATTGGCTATTTAGATAAAAGATTTCTACTTTCTCTAGAATTTCAAAGACCTGTGACCCTACAAGGAAATGGGGACATTATTTATGCCTATTCTTTCCATTCCTAGGTTGGGACACACAGTTTGCTCATAGTGTGTAGAACTTGCTACAATATCACTTCACTTACTTTTCTTTTGTGTTAGTTCAATAAATGAATAAATTCACACCAAAAATATCTTTAACTCAGTGAGAACTTGGTTAGAATTTCAATTCCACTCCTTAATAGCTAGGTGATTTTTGTTTCATATTTCTTTAATATTATACAAATTAATTCAACAAACACCAACTTGAATGCCATTATGCACTTGGTATTATTTGAGCACTGGAGGTAGAGACGTGAGCTGAGATAGTCTCTTCTTTGTTATGATTGTGATTTCAACACGATAAGAAATGACACATATGAGAAGTCTAGCATCATAATTTCTACATAGCGTATTTTCAATTAGTTATGAGTAAATACTGTTCCTTCTCTTTCTTTATGTGCTAACATATTTTTCAGTGGTTAATACATTTATTTTTAAGCACACCAAACAAGAGATTAGATGTGATTATCTTTAAAGTCAAGTTTGACATTATTTCATTTATCTTGAGAATTGCTGTATAAAAATTTGCGATCAAAATGAATATCTTGGGCATATAAAATTTTATGATAATTCTGTATGTTGATCTATTGGCAAAGTTTTAAATGTGAAGAAGATGGCTGCTTCATGCCAGGGAAACCAAATGGAAGCATTTTGTGGCTTTTTGTATTTCGTTTTGAGTTAATTGTAAGCATGTCTTAAAAGTTGTCTTTATCTTCTATTTTATTATAATACTTCTATGGTTAGGTTGTCTTAACTCCCAGGATAACACAGTTGTTTCTGAAAAACTTAAAACCTGCTTTATTGTTTGGGGTGATAATAATAGAATGGAAGTCGCCACTTCAATTTGGGAAATATAGGGCTACAAGATCCTTTGGTAAAGACTTACATATCATTTGGCTATTCGTAAATATCTATATCTATTTACCTGTCTATTATTTATCCACCTTTCTCTCTGTATGTCTTTCTTTTGAAAGAAAGCACACACAGACTTACATATACATGGTTGTTTTGTATCATGTTTTCAAACTGAGGACCATGTCTGCTTCTTTAAGCAAGGTGCCTCCAGCTCTTAGGATGAACACATAGGAAGCATTTAAAATGAGTTTGTTGAAAAATTGGATAGGTGGTGATATGGTTTGGCTCTATGTCCTCGCCCAAATCTCATCTAGAATTGTAATCCGTATGTGTTAAGGGAGGGACCTGGTGGGAGGTGATTGGATCATAGAGGTGGTTTCCCTCATGCTGTTCTCATGATAGTGAGTTCTCATGAGATCTGACAGTTTAAAAGTGCATGACACTCCCTCCTTCTCTCTTTATCTGCTACTCCATCATGGTAAGATGTGCTTGCTTCCCCTTAACCTTCCACCATGATCGTAAGTTTCCTGAGCCCTCCCCAGCCATGTAGAACTGTGAGTCAATTAAACCTCCTTTCTTTATAAATTAAGCCTCCTTTTTTATATAAACCCAGTTATCAGATAGTATCTTTATAGCAGCATGAGAGCAGAGTAATACAGATGGGTTAATGAGTGAATCTAGCTAGGAACAAATAGTGAGAGAGCACAGATAAGGGAGACATTTAATTTTGCTGTGGAAGTTTTCTTAGAGTAAGTATTATCTGAATTAATACTTAAAGAATGAAAAGGTGTGCATTAGAAGAAAAATGTAAAAAGGAAATTTTCCTGGTAGAAGGAACAGAACAAGCAGATTATAAAATAGAAAGCATGTTGTAAATATTGGGGATTACATGGAGTCTAGTTAGTCAAGATCGGAGCATACACAAAAGGAAAAATGACAGGCACATTCATACAAGTAGGTTTATGGCATATTTTAGCATATCTTTGAATATTTTGATAAAGACTGAGTTTTTTTTTTTCCTTAAGTGATGAAGAGTTAATCGTTAACTGAAGACAAATAATGCACTTTTTGGATTCTAATAGAGAACCCATTACTGGATTTAGTTTCCTCACTTAAAGAGTAAAAGAGTTGGTCTGGCTATAGTCATTTCAGCTTTAATAGAGCACTAGTATAGCATCATCATTAAAATCAAAACTATCTGATCTAAAATTCTACATTCAGTTTTTTGGAGGAACATAAATGACTTCTTGTACCTATGGAGTGGTTTTCTGCTAAGTGGTTTTCTGCAATATTCTTTTTTCTTTCTTTCTTTTTTTGAGACAGAGCCTTGCTCTGTTGCCCAGGCTAGAGTGCAGTGGCGCAATCTTGGCTCACTGTAACCTCTGCCTCCCACGTTCAAGCAATCTTCCCACTTCAGCCTCCTGAGTAGCTAGGACTACAGGTAAATGCTACCACATCCGGCTAATTTTTGTTATTTTTTGTAGAGACGGGGTTTCACCATGTTGGCCAGATTGTTCTCAAACTATTGGCCTCAAGTGATCTGCCCGTCTTTGCCTCCCAAAGTGGTAGCTCACAGATGTAAGCCACCATGCCCGGCCAGTTTTCTGCAATATTCTTTGCAGTTGTTAGTATAACCAAATCTGGCTAATTTATTTGTTGTCAAACAATATTTATATAGATAACTCAATTTCATCTTTCTTTCATATAAGAAATTTTCCTAGACCTATGAAATCATAAATAATCTTCTGATTCAATATTAATGGGTACATTAGGGTGTATCAATTTTAATTTGTTTTTGCAAAAAAAGTGAATCATAAATAAAAGCACAATAATAGATCAATATTTATATTTAAGTACATATTTTATGTATTTTTTGAAATGTTCACAAATAAATGGTTCTTATAACAACATGCAGTGTATCTAATGATGTTAATAGCCTAAAATACTTTACTATTTGGCAAACCCCGTATATTCAAATATGTTAACTCTTTCTGACTGAGGCACTTATATTCCCATTGGAAGTTGTGTGACAGTACAGCACATTATTTGTGAGTCTCAAAAATCCATGTAATTTTGAGAAGCAGTTTCTTTACTCTGATTTCTACTCAAGACTGAGGACAATGTCAGGAATGAATACTTCATTCAGCCAAATATCAATACTATTTTGTGGTGTTTTCTTAACCTTATATCAAAATTCTACCCTACAGTCAAATCAACTTGAGGCCAGGTTTCAAAGGCTAAAATGTACAACTGCCTTTGAGCAATGAATGGGAGTCTGAAATTTTAGCCTGGGAGCAATGTTTTACTGAACTTTGTGATATCTCTAAACCTTGATGTTATGTTGTACATCTGTTTTCATTGTTCCCTTAAGCATTACTTTTGGCACAATTCTCTTTAGTCTTGTCTTTACTTTTTAACAATATGATACTTCAAAAAAATTTTGTTTTGCTTTTTTTTTGTTTCAATTTGGGTTTTTGACCATTTACAGAAATAATTTCAGATGTACAAAGGAGTATCAAAGTTAATACAGGGAGTTTTGTAGATGTTTCACCCAGGTTGCAATATTAATTTTGTGCATAGCCATGATACTATTATTAAAACTAAGATAATTGGTACAATAATATTAGCATTGGTAAAATAATATTAACTGAACTAAAGTGGTAAAATACTATAAACAAACTTCAAACAATTTATATTTCAGTGTATTTCAACTAATGTCCTTTTTGTCCTTGAGGATCCAATCCAGAAGCCTACATTGCATTTAGTTGTCCTGACTTCTTAGTTGTCTCTGGTTTGAGACAGTTCAGTAGTTTTTGTTTGTTCCTCATGATCTTGACAATTTTGCAAGTATTTTGTAGCATGTCTCTCAATTTGGATCTGAAGTCTATCTGATGTTTTTTCATAATTATATTAAAGATTTGGATTTGGGGGAAAATACCAAAGAGGCAATAGGCTTTGCTAAATGAGTGGATTATGTCAACAGTTCAATGATGCCAGTATGGCTCGTTAGAGTGATATGAACCTTGATCTCTTGATTACAGTGATATCTCCTAGGTTTCTTCATAGTACAGTTACTATAATAAACAATTAGGGAAAATAATTTGAAATTGTGCAAATATGTTATTTATTCATGTACTGTTGCTCACAATTTTTTGCCTACAATGATTATTATATGGCATTCTAATGATTACTATCTCCCTCAAAAAATGTATCAATTGGAATTCTTGTGTAAGAAAGAGTTGTCTCTTCTGTCCAGTTTACTTATTTATTTATATTACTATGAACTCATTAATATTTACTTTATTATCTGGGTTATAATATAAAACTGTAATTATTAATTTAATTGCTCAAATTGTGTTAGCTTTGGTCACAGGAGCTCTTTCAGATTGGCTTCTATGTCTTTTTGATGCAGGTGAGGCCTAAAATCAGGGCTTAGGCCAGGACGGTTATTGGCTTTGACCAAGAAAGAACATAAGTGAGCCAACAGAGCAAAGGGAAAGCAAGTTTATTAAAGCAAATGAGTACAGGAATATGGCTGCTCCATAGAGAGAGTAGTAGTGAATTGCTGGCTAGCTATTTATAGAGAATTGTTCCTTGATTATATGCTAGATAAGGGGTGGATTATTCATGAATGTTCTGAAAAGGGGGCAAAGGGTTCTTGGAACCAAAGGTCCCTCTTCTTTTAAACTATATAAAGTAACTTCTGGGGGTTGTCATGGCATTTGTTAATTGTCATGTTTGTAGTGGGAATGTCTTTTAGCATCCAAATGCATTATAATTAGTATTAAATAAGCAGTGAGGGCAACCAGAAGCTGCTTTCATTGTCGTCTTGGTTTTAGCTGTTTTGGGCTGATTTCTTTGCTGCATCCTGTTCTCATCAGCTTCTGTTTTGTTCAGTGGGGTCTTGTGACTGGTTCTCAGAAAACAAGTCCTACTGATCTCCTGAACCTCACTTTGACATGTCTCATCTTTTTTTTCATTTTTTTCTCCTCTTTTTTAAAATTTTATCACTTATTTACTTCCTGGAACCACATGAAATTCCAGGGTTAACTTGTATTTTTCTTACCGCAGTCCTGGAATCAACTACTTCTCCATTGAGCCTTGGTTCCTTTCATTAGGTAACGATATTTAAACACTAAGATCTGTGCCCTAGTTTTATTAGTTGCTGCTAGGGTATCACTGCTTCTGCGAACTCTCATCAGACAGAGACAGGAAATGTATTTATATAAATTAACCGAGGTATACATATTTTTGTGTACTTTTTGTATGTATATATTTTTAAATGAAATCATACTGATAACTCTAAATCTAACCCAACACTACAGAGTCTATTATGTCATTCTCTCTTTGATTATTTCTAACTTATATCAGAGAAACATGGCTTTCATTTTCTATAATACATATGCTGATACTGGTAAAGTAGTTCAGAGTTGCTGTTTCATGCTCTTGAGAGAAAAACTTTACCAACTAGAGTACTATGCTTTTGTCTATTTCTTTTGTTTATTAGCTTATGATATTTGGTCAAACAGTGTTTTACAATGTTATTCTCTCAGACTTTAATTTGTTTGTTCTTTTTCTACCTCCTTAAATGAGGTAATATTACTCATTGTTAATATAGTTAGATTCATTCTGCATTCTGTCTTGGCTATTTATTAAAATTACATATGGTATAAATCACTCTTTATGGTATTATATATAGATGCACAGAATTGCGTATCTATATATACACAGTATTATACAGGACTATTCTATCACCAGAAAAATTTCCTCTTGCTGTCTTTTTTTGCAGTCAATCACTTCCCCAATCCTAAACCATGAAAATTAACTTATGTGATGTTCTTTGCTATAGCTTTATCTTTTCCAGAATGTCATATAAATTGAATCATGCAATTGTGGCCTTTGGGTCTGGCCTCTTTCACTTAGTCAAATGCATTTATAACTCACCCACATTGCTGTGAGAACCAAGAACCAATTATTTTTTCTTGCTATGTAGTATCCAATTTATGGATGTATGCATTTTGTTTAGGCATTCACCATTTGAAAGACATCTGGTTGTTTCCAGTGTGTAGTAATTACAGTGAAAAAAATCTTACTATAAACATCCTGGTATCGATTTTTGGGTGAACCATTGTTTCTTTTCACTGGAGCAAATACAAGTGGAATTGGTGGGTCATGGGTTAGGTATAAGTTTAACTTTATAAGAAAGTTCAATATTGATATAGCATTTTGCATTTCTACAAGCAATGTATGAGAAGTCCTATTGTTCCACGTTTGCCAACACTTGATACTGCTTGTGCTTTTGAATACATAGTTTCCAAATGTGTGTGTGGAAATATCTCATAGTTTTAATTTGCCTATCCTAATTAATAATGATATTGAGCATCTCATCATATGCATATTTGCTATCCACGTATCTCTTTTGGTAATGTGTTACTTCAGGTATTTTGCCCATTTTTTGTGCTGCTACTTGTTTGCTTATTATTTAGTTTTGAGAGTCTTTTATGGAATAGTTATGAATTGTCATTCTCTGATTAATTAATTTGCAAATATATTCAGTCCACAGCTAATTCTTTCATTTTTCCTTTTTCCAGTTTTATTGAGGTATAATTGACAGAAAAAAAGTTTTAATATTGAAAGTGTACAACTGTAACCAAACTTTAGCTGTCTAGAACCCAATAATAAGAGCAAAATATGGTAGAAAGAAAGTAGCTTTATTTACCATAACTAGCACTGGTTAAGCAGATGAATTCACTTCCAAAGTAAGCACTCCAAACTTTAGGCTGGGGCAAGGCGCTTAAAAGGGGAAACTTGGAATGGGAAGCATGCAGGAAGGGTGCTGAGTATAAGGTCTGTGTATCTTATTCCAGTGGCTGTCTCAAGCTATGGCCCACCTGGATCATGGGCTGGTGTCATCTCAACGATGTTCAAGTTGTTGACTAACTGCCTTGTGGTATCTCTGAAATTTTGCAGCTAGTTCTCTATGCCTGAAGGTCTGTTTCAAGATTAGCCACTGAAACTTCCATGTAAGGACACAATTAGAAACAAGCATACAGTTAGATAAATGTGTATGGTGTAAGGGAGTGTATAAGAAAGGGAAGGACATGGTATTTGAAAGAAAGTACATTTCAAGGCTGTATTTTAAGACTAAAAAAGAAGGTTTCTCCAGCTAGTTTCAATGTTGTATCTTGAGACTAGAGAAAAAAATAGAAAAAAGGAAAAGAAAAGTTGTAAAATATATTTTCAGGCTAGATTGTTCAGTTACACAATGTGATGATTTGATAATTTGTATACATTGTAAAATGATCACCACAATCAAGTTAATTAACACATCCATCAACTCACATAACTATCATTTGTATGGGTGAGGTGGCAAAGATACTTCAGATCTGCAATCTTAGCACATTTCAAGTATATAACACTGTGTCATTAACTATATTCACCATGCTGTACCTCAGTCTCCAATCTTTTTGGCACCAGGAACCAGTTTCGTGGAAGAAAATGCTGCCACAGATGGGGTGGAGAGGATGGTTTCAGGATGATTCAAGTGCATTTCATTTATTGTGCACTTTCTCTCTTTTATTATTGCATTGCAATATATATATAATATAATGAAATAATTATAAAACTCACCATAATGTAGAATCAGTGGGAGCCCTCAACTTATTTTCCTGCAACTAGATAGTTCCATCTGGGGGTGATGGGAGACAGTGGCAGATCATTGGGCATTAGATTCTCATAATGTGCAACCTAGATCTCTTGCATGTGCAATTCACAATAGGGTTCACGCTCCTATGAAAATCTAATGCTACCACTAATCTGACAGGAAGCAGAGCTCAGCTGGTAATGAGAGTGATGTGGAGTGGCTGTAAATACAGATGAAGCCTTGCTCACTTGCAGCTGCTCATGTTCTGCTGCAAAGCCCATTTCCTAACAGGCAAGGGACCAGTACCAGTCCAGGGGTTGGGGACCCCAAGTGTACATGCTATCAGACACTTATTTCTTGTTTCTTCTATCTAACTGTATGTTTGTACCCATTTACCAACTTCTCTTCATTCCCACCCCCAATCCTTCCTAGCCTTTGGTAACAATCATTCTACTCTCTTAAAGCACTGATCTGCTCTTTAACAAACAGTAGTAAAGGATTATAAAGGGTTTATAAGAATCTCACCTCATGGTCAAATTGATTAAGTATAATAGCAAGGGTTGTAGGCCTTTAACATATTTGATAGCCTTCCCAAAAAATCAAATTTCAGCTTTAAAATTGTCTTTTCTAACCCCTAACTTTTGGATGCTACAGAGGGCCCCTGGAGCATTCAAAAGAGATGTAAACAGGATTATGTGACATGCTTAGTTGCATGGAATAGTCAAAATAAAAATAATGTTTATTCTTCTTCAGGTTATATTTTAGTGAATAATATTAATATATGCTCCAAAATTGTATGGGATTTCTAAAATTCTAATGTCTGAGTATATGCTATCAATCATGATTAAGGTTATTAGATTAGATTATTGCAGACCACAGAAATAACCAAATTTCCTTGTCAATTGTGTATGACTATTTAAAGTCATTTCCACGGTTAATTGCATAATGCTGATATGGTTTCTGGAAACTTCAGTAGCATGCAAAATCCTAGAATATAGTGTCTTAGGAGGTTCATGAAAGGATGGAAAGGACCCTGAAAAGCATTCTTGAATACAGCTTTCTAATAACTTTAAGTTTATATCATTTGGACTGGGTAAGAATTCCTGAAACTTTAACAGAAACTGGTTTATAAAACTGCTAACCTAAGTAAAACAACAATAAATTGAATACCAAGAAAATACTTTGCCAGATTTTCATGTTAAATCAGCTGATACATGGTCTATGTCAGATTACCTATGATAACCCATTAGTTATCAGTGCTATGCACTTACATTTGAGAAACAACAGGCATTCAAGAGGACATAAGTCCATTGTTACACACGGACTCATGGTGAACCAGAACAGTTGCAGCCTTGTCCTTCCTGAGTCTTTAAAGCTTTTGTTATTAAAAGTTCTGCATTCCGGCCTGGTGCGGTGGCTCACTCCTGTAATCCCAGCACTTTGGGAGGCTGAGGCAGGCAGATCACATGGTCAGGAGATCGAGACCATCCTGGCTAAGTAGTAGTAGAAACCCCGTCTCTACTAAAAATACAAAAAATTAGCTGGGTGCGGTGGCAGGCGCCTGTAGTCCCAGCTACTCGGGAGGCTGAGGCAGGAGAATGGAGTGAACCCAGGAGGCGGAGTTTGCAGTGAGCTGAGATCACACCATTGCACTCCAGCCTGGGTGATAGAGCGAGACTCTGTCTAAAAAAAAAAAAAAAAAAAAAGTTCTGCATTCCATGACTCATGGAGAAGATAAAATGATCCAAATTAGACGTATATATTTTGTGGTGGCTTCCAAATTGCTAAAATAGTTTATAGCCAACGATTGGTTTGTTAATCCATATTCCTGGGAAGAAAATCAAAACTTCAGGTACATTTGGCTACCTGATGGACCATTTAAACATTTATAAAGAGATTTCATTCAATTGCTACTTTCAATGCATGTTTTCTGATTGTAGAAAAGCTTCCCATACAAGAGGGCTGATGTTATAATAGATTATTATGCCACAATGTATTTTCATGATGTAAAAAAAGCTTTTTATGGTTCACTGAGGACAATCAACCTCTTCACAATCTAGAACCTGAAGACTGGATCTGTTGAGAACATCAGAGAAAGACTATCCTTGCCATCCACACTACAGTAAAACTTTGGGAACTTAAACTTTGGGTTCCTAGTCTCACAACTCAGAAGGGTCCCTCCACGTTCTTGTAACTGTACACTGATTGGAATCCTTAAGGTAAAGCGAACTAGGAAAGTTTCTCCCCAGAAGAAAATGATATCCTTGATGTGAACAGCTTTTCCCAAAATCACAGATCAAGACTTCTCTACTATCATGAGACTCTTATCCTTGAATTTTTTTTCCCTTGCTTATGCCTCTATGAATGATAGAAGTGAAAAGGGGATCTCTTTTGTGTACTTATGGGGTATAGTTTTATTTGTGAAGGATTTGCAGCCAGCCTTATACATGGATGGCTTATACTTTGATACATAAAAGATGAAGGCCTGATGCAGGTGAGAAAGTTTAATGTACTTATGCTGCCTCATAATCAGTCAGAAACAGAACATTGGTTCACTCCTCTTAAAACACATTGTGGGTTAAGGAGAACATTGCTAGAAGGCCTTCACTCTTCTATTTTTTTTCCAGTACATTTTTTGTGAACAGGTGGTGTTTGGTTACATAAATAAGGTCTTTAGTGGTGATTTCTGGGATTTTGGTGCACCCATCACCCTAACAGTGTACAGTGTACCCAGTGTGTGGTCTTTTATCTCTTACCACCTCCCACCCTCTCCCCCAAGTACCCAAAGTCCAATGTATCATTCTTACGCCTTTGTGTCCTCATAGCTTAGCTCCCACATATAAGTGAGAACATATGATGCTTGGTTTTCCATTCCTGAGTTACTTCACTTAGAATAATAGTCTCCAATATATACCACATTTTCTTTATCCAATTGTTGATTGATGGGCATTTGGGCTGGTTCCATAGTTTTGCAATTGCAAATTGTGCCACTATAAACATGCATGTGCAAGTATCTTTTTTGTATAATGACTTGTTTTCTTCTGGGTAGATACCTCGTGGTGGGATGGCTGAATCAAACAGTAGATCTGCTTTTAGTTTTTTAAGGAATCTTCACACTGTTTTCCATAGTGGTTGTACTAGTTTATATCCCCAAAAATGTGAAAGTGTTCAACTTTCCATGCCAAAATCTATTATTTTTTGATTTTTTGATAATGGCCATTCTTGCAGGAGTAAGGTGATATCACATTGTGGATTTGATTTGAATTTTCCTGTCACTTACTGATATTGAGCATTCTTCCATATGCTTGTTGGCCATTTGTATATCTTCTTTTAAGAATTGTCTATTCATGTCCTTAGCCCACTTTATGATGGGATTGTTTTTTTTTTTCTTGTGGATTTCTTTCTTAGTAGATTCTGGATATTAGTTCTTTGTCAGATGTATAGATTATGAAGATTTTATCCCATTTTGTGGGTTGTCTGTTAATTCTGCTGATTATTTCTCTTGCTGTGCAGATACTTTTTAGTTTAATTAGGTCCCATCTATTTATCTTTGTTTTTGTTGCATTTGTTTTTGGGTTCTTGGTCATGAAGTCTTTGCCTAAGCCAATGTCTAGAAGGGCTTTTCCAATTATCTTCTAGAGTTTTTATGATTTTATGTGTTAGATTTAAGTCTTTGATCCATCTTGAGTTGATTTTTGTATGAGGTGAGGATAGTTTCATTCTTCTATATGTGGCTTGCGAATTATCCCTGCAACATTTGTTGGATAGGATGTCCTTTCCCTACTTTATGTTTTTCTTTGCTTTGTTGAAGATTAGTTGGCTGTAAGTATTTGGGTTTATTTCTGCATTCCCTATTCTGTTCCATTTACCTATGTGCCTAGATTTATACCAATACCAGGCTCTTGGGGTGACAATGACCTTGAAGTATAGTTTGAAGTCGAGTAATGTGATGCCTCCAGATTCGTTCTTTTGCTTAGTCTTGTTTTGGCTATGCACGCTCTTTTTTAGTTCCACATGGATTTTAGTATTGGTTTTCCTAGTTCTGTGAAGAATGATGGTGATATTTTAATGGGGATTGCATTGAATTTGTAGCGTTGCATTGCTTTTGGCAGTATGATCATTTTCACAATATTCATTCTACTCATACATGAGCATGGGATGTGTTTTTATTCATTTGTTTCATCTATGATTTTCTTCAGCAGTGTTTTGTAGTTTTCCTTGTACAGGTCTTTCACATCTTTGGTTAGGTATATTTCTAAGTATTTTTTTTTTTTTGCAGCTATTGTGAAAAGGGTTGTGTTCTTTATTTGATTCTCAACTTGGCTAATGTTGGTGTATAGTAGAGCTACTGATCTATGTACATTAATTTTGTGTCCTGACACTTTGTTGAATTCATTTATCAATTCTAGGAGCTTTCCGGATGAGCCTCTAGGGTTTTCTATGTATACATATACATATCATCAGCAAACAGCAAAAGTTTGAATTCTTCTTTACCCATTTGGATACCTTTTATTTCCTTCTTTTGTCTGATTGCTCTGGCTAGGACTTCCAGTACTATGTTGAGGAGAAGTGGTGAAAGTGGACATCCCTGTCTTTCTCCAGTTCTCAGAGGGAATGCTTTCAACTTTTCCCCATTCAGCATAATGTTGCCTGTGGATTTGTCTTAGATGCCTTTTTTTTTTTTTTTAACCTTAAGTATGTTTCTTGTATGCCAATTTTGCTGTGGGTTTTAGTCACAAAGGGATGCTGGATTTTGTCAAATGCTTTTTCTGCATCTATTGAGATGATTGTGTGATTTTTGTTTTTAAGTTTGTTTATGTTGTGTATCACATTTTTTGATTTACATATGTTAAACCATTACTGCATCTCTCGTATGAAACCCACTGGATCACGGTAGATTATCGTTTGATATGCTGTTGGATTCGGTTTGCTTGTACTTTGTTGAAGATTTTTGCATCTATGTTCATCAGGGATATTGGTCTATAGTTTTCTTTTTTTGTTAAGTCCTCCTTGGTTTTGGTAGTAGGATACTTGCTTCATAGAATGATTTAGAGAGGGTTCCCTTTTTCTCTCTCTTTCAGAATAGCATCAGTAGGATTGGTACCAATTCTTCTTTAAATGTCTGATAGAATTCATCTGTGAATCTGTCTGGTCCTGGACTTGGACATTTTTTGTTGGCATATTTTTTATTAGCATTTCAATCTCACTGTTTGTTATTGGTATGTTTTGAGATTATATCTTCCTGGTTTAATCTATGAGAGTTGTATATTTCTAGGAACTTCTTCATCTCCTCTAGGTTTTCTAGTTTATGTGCATAAAGGTGTTCATAGTACCCTTGAATCATCATTTATATTTCTGTAGTATCAGTTGTAATATGTCCCATTTCATTTCTAATTGAGCTTATTTGGATCTTCTCTCTTCTTTTCTTGGTTAATCTTGCTAATGGTCTATCAATTTTATTTTTTTAAAAAAGAGATTTTTGTTTCATTTATCTTTTGTATTTTTTGGTTTTGTTTTAATTTCATTTATTTCTGCTCTGATCTTTGTTATTACTTTTCTTCTGCTGGGTTTGTGTTTGGATTGTTCTTCTTTCTTCCGTTCCATGAGGTGTGACCTTAGATTGTCTATTTGTGCTCTTGCAGACTTTTTGATATAGGCATTTAATGCTGTAATCTTTCATCTTAGCACCGCTTTTACTGTATCCCAGAGGTTTTGATAAATTGGGTAACTATTGTTGTTCAATTCAAAGAATTTTTAAGTTTCCATCTTCATTTAATTGTTGACCCAATGATCATTCAGGAGCAGGTTATTAAATTTCCATGTATTTGTATAGTTTTGAGGGTTCCTTTTGGAATTGATTTCCAATTTTATTCCACTGTGGCCTGAGAGAGTACTTGATATAATTCTAATTCTCTTAAATTTACTGAGACTTGTTTTGTGGCCTATCATATGGTCTATCTTGGAGAGTGTTGCTAATGAACAGAATGTATATTCTGCAGTTGTTGGGTAGAATGTTCTGAAAATATCTGTTAAGTCCATTTGTTTTAGGCTATAGTTTAAGTCCATTGTTTCTTTGTTGACTTTCTGTCTTGATGACCTCTCTAGTGCTGTCAGTGGAGTATTAAAGTCCCACATTCTTATTTTATTGCTATCTATCTCATTTCTTAGGTCCAGTAGTAATTGTTTTGTAAATTTGGGAGCTCCATTGTTAGGTTCATATATATTTAGAATTGTGATGTTTTCCTGTTGGACTAGTCCTTTTATCATTATATAATATTCCTCTTTGTCTTTTTTAAACTGCTGTTGCTTTGAAGTTTGTTTTTTTCCCTGATATAATAATAGCTACTCCTGCTTACTTTTGGTGTCCATTTGCATGAACTATCTTTTTCCACCCCTTTACCTTAAGTTTATGTGAGTCCTTATGTGTTAGGTGAGTCTACTGAAGACAGCAGATACTTGCTTGGTGAATTCTTATCTATTCCGACATTCTATATCTTTTAAGTGGAGCATTTAAAGGCCTTCAATCTTCTAAAATGGCGTCATTTGTTAAGTCCTTTTTCCATGGTTTGAGGTAAGAGGAAATGATTAGAAATGTATCCCTCATGATAGTTCCTGTAGCAAATTCTACTGTAAAGGCTATGGTCACACAAGAGACTTTAAGTTCTCTTTTGAAAGTTATGCTAAATAAGAGAATTGGCTAAACAGAAAAGTATCTGTGTAGCTGCTGGCCCTTATGGCCTATGGAGAAAACATCAGGCATTATAGAGATTCAGTTGTAGGGGATTAACTAAGACTGCTTAGTTAAGAAAGTAGACTCTTTATCTAGTTCATTCTTTATTTGGTTTTAGGTGGTTTGGTTTACGGAAACCCTGGGTAAGGAGCATACTCTAAGCTTTTGGTATTATCCTCCTGATAGTCATAATAATAGTCTACCTGGTGCACTATATTCTCTCAAAGGTTTAAAATGTTCGCATAGAGCCCTTTCTAGAATGTCAAATGGTCTGTCTTTCACTGGAATTGCAAAAACTGAAAGAAATGTATGACCATGAGGACACCATAACCTATGAATGACATGCTGAGACTGGAAATCTAAAATGATGTTAACTGAGAGTGGTGCTAAAGCCCAAGTGAGAACCTGAACAAAACAGGGATTTTTTTTTTTTTTTAAACCAAACCATGGGAGGCTATTGTTTTGGACTGAGCTCATGCCCTACACCCCAACAGACCAAACTAAACCAAAATGGAATTGCTCGTGCTACATGGGACATTCTCAAACTAAGACTTTAAGAAAACACTTAGCTCCCACAACAGACTAGGTTTTGTTTTTTTCTGTAAACCAGATGTTCCAGAATAAGGAGGTATCCTTTATTCAAGTCCTTGTTCCTACCTTTGCAAAACTCACTGTTCTACTTTTTTCTAGTGGGATTCAAGACCAAATAAGTACATTTACAATGGTAATAATGGCATCAATAATTAAAGTTTTTGTCAATCTCTCAAAATTGAGAAAATGACCAAAAGAAGAGAATTGTTAAACTAAATATGCACTGAGAAGGACTCCGTACTTCTATATTTGAGTCCCTGTGGACAAACTATAGCCTAATTTAATAGGTAGACAAGATTGAGAACCTAACTTGGGAGTACACACCCGTAACAGTGGCTAGGACTTGGCCAATCCCAGCAGATGTACTTCAACCACTCATAAACTGTTGAAGTGTTCAAATAAGGCAAATGTTGAGCTGTAACCAACATAGTGTTTCTGTACCTCACTTCCGATATTCTGTATGTCACTTAGTTTTTTTGTCTATAAATCTTCTTCCACCACGTGGGTGTGCTGGAGTCTCTCTTAATCTGCTGAGATTCTGTGGCCTGCCCTATTCAGGAATTGTTCGTTGCTCAATTAAACTCTTAAATTTAATTTGGCTAAAGTTTTTCTTTTAACAGTAGCTATAATTTTAGAATTTTAGGGGATGAAAAGAGAGATCAAAATGTATTTCTGGTATATATACTTCCCCTGCAAATTTTGAAGTATTTTTTCTTCAGTTAGACTATGATTATAATCTCATAATTTCACTCAATTTTATATAAACATCTAATATATGTATTATATAAATACATGTTCAGATACTCCTTTACATGTGATTGGGTTCTGTGCTGATAATCCCATTGTAAGTTAAAAATATCACAAATTGAAAATGCACTTAATATACCTAGCCTACCAAACATCATAGCTTAGCCAAGTCTGCCTTAAATGTGCTCAGAGCCCTTACATTAGCCTACCACTGGGCAAAATTATCAAATACAAACACTATTTTATAATAAGGTATTGAATGTCTCATGTAATTTATTGAATGCAGTACATTGTAGAGTATCAGCTGTTTACCCTTTGGATTAAATTTTTGACTGTGAGCTGCAGCTAGCTGCAGCTGCCCAGCATCACAAAGAATATCATACCGCACAATGCTAGCCTAGGAAAGGATTAAAATTCCAAATTTGAAGTGGTTTCTACTGAATGTATAGCAGTTTCATATCATTGTAAAATTAATAAACCATAAGTCAAACCATCCTAAGTAGAGGACTGTCTGTATACACACATATGTATGACTATGTTTGGTGAGTGCTACTAATATTTCAACCCAAATATTTTACGTATCAAGTGCAATGTAAATATGTATTTTTATTCACTATTGAGTCACCATGGGCTTTAAAATAGTTTAACTCTTATCACACTCAACAAGTTTATACTTTGATTTGGTGTTTTAATCTACTTGGATTGTATGTCCTACATTATTACATTTGTTTTATAAATGTAACACCGGTTTGGATTTATCACTATATTTAACAGTTTCTTTGTTTATTATTTCTCACATTTCTTTTGTCTGGGTCCATCTGCCTCCTTACTGAAATATATCTTATTACTTTTAGTAAAAGTTTGTGAAAAATAAATATCTCTTGGCCAGGCATGGTAGCTCATGCCTGTAATCTTAACACTTTGGGAGGCTGAGGCATGTGGAGCACTTCGACCCAGGAGTTTGAGATCAGCCTAGGCAATATGGTGAAATCCCATCTCTATAAAAAATACAAAAATTAGCTGGGTGTGGTGGTGATCACCTGTAATCCTAGTTACAAAGGGAGTTTGAGGTAGGAAGGATCGCTTGAGCCTGGGAGGTCAAGGCTGCAGTGAGCCATGATTGCACCACTGCACCCCAGCCTGGGTGACAGAGCAAGAGGCTGCTTCAAAATAAAAACAAAAATAAAGAAATATCCCTTAAATTTTGTATATTTAAAAATTTATTTAATTTGCATTAATTTATAAATGATGTTTTTCCTTGAAAAGAAATTACAAATTAAGCTTCTACACTACAAGAAATTATCTCATTAAATTATGTTTATTAGACCTTAGAGTCTTCTGTTAGATTAACTTTTCTCCGATGTTTTTTCCTGTTTATTTGTTGAAAAAATGATAAATATCATTTATATTATGATATGCCAAGTTGTATATTTTGTAAACCAAAAATAAAATGCTAAGCTTACCAACCAACCCAACAGAATGGCCTCCTCTACCTGTCAAGAGCATTCCAAAGCAAACCTGGAAAAGTAATTCAGGCCATGATGGGAATTTGGGACCAGATATGCCTGATTATACTCTCCTCCCTTTGGAATTCAGGCACAACTGACCAGGATTAACATTAAAATAGAGACCTTAAGACCAACAAACAGACATCTTGTAGTCATAAAATATCAAATTCCAGCCTGACTCTAGTATAGCATCACAGGACAAATAGCAGGCCCCGAAAGAAATACAAATCGTTTGCCCCCAAATATATTTCTTTGACATAACTTGAAACGGTCCTGCAAAGCTGTCTCTTGTGGGGAAAATCTACATCCTATAGAGAATCCCCTTCCCTGTCCATGTCTTTTCTGATTCAGAAGAAATTTAACTAAGAGTCTGGCAGCTTTATGTCTCTGATAAGAGGCATTTACCATTTATTCTCTCTGAAGCCTAATACCTGGAGGCTTCCTCCACATGAGAAGAACCTTGGCTTCCATAAACCCCTATGTTTGCTAAATACAAACATTTCTTTCTGCTGACTTCAACTTTTTGGGCAGAGCTTAACCCTTCCAACCAATTGCCAATCAAGAAATGTATAAATCCACCTATGACCTGAAAGCCCCTTGTTTGAGATGTCCCATCTGTCCAGGCCAAAGCAATGTACTTCTTGATCAGATTCTCCCCGGGGCCTGAAAGCTGGAAGGGATGAATAACTCCTCCCTCTTCAGGCCCAGTCCCAAGGCTCAAGGCCACTTGCATCAGCAGCAAAAGCCAGCAAGATAGCAGAAGCAGGAAGAGAGCCAGCAGGAAGACACGTACCCTGGCTGGAAGACATAGCCCTGCAGATTGAGAAAGAGGCAGTCCGGGTACTACATAGCAGTCACCTCAGACTGCAACACTTCCTGTTTACAGAGGACTATAAAACCCCTGTCCCACCCTCAATTGGGGCTGATGCCATTTTAGGCCTCAGCCCGCCTGCACCCAGGCACTCATTAAAACGGCATGTTGCTCCACACTGCCTCATATTGTCTCTTGGCGTGCTCCCAGGGTTCAAACTCATACAAGAACCTTTCACTTCTTACATGTATTGCTTTATGTATCAGCGTGTAACTTCTTTCTCTCTAAAATGTATAAAATCAAGCTGTAATCCAACCACCTCAGGCACATGTTCTCAAAGCCTCTGGAGACTGTGTTTCTGGACTTGGTAACTCATATTTGGCTCAGAATAAATTGTTCAAATATTTTACCATTTGACTCTTTTGTTGGCTATTTTTTCTGCTTGTAATTTGTTAAGGAGTTTCAATCTGTTATCAATTCTGGAAAATGTTTACCAGTTACCACATTAAAAAAAATTCTTCTTCACTGTTTTTTACTCAAGATATTCTATCTGGGGTACAGGCTGCTTACCAGAGTTGTCCTACTTGCAGCAATGCAGCAATCTTCTAAATTTGTTTTGGCTTGTGGGGAAGAGAGACTAGAAAACTGAACAAGTGCTTTTTTCTGGCTCATGTCAGAAGTGCTACAATCTCTCTTCAATTAGCAGACCTCGACAATGGTACTACCTAATTAGAAGGAGGCAGGAAAGTATAGCTTCTCTTATTTTCAGGAAGGAGCAGAACATGGCATAACTTAACACAATGGTTCATTCTTCCTTCACAGGTTTAATACTTTTGGAGTGAATATTCATCATTAGTTAATCTTGAATGTCATTTATGTAGCCAATGTGGTAGAATAATTTTATATATACTTCTTTAATATCTCCCAGGGGTATGTGAAAAATACATTTGAATTGTAAACCAATCTGGGCACTGCAGCAGGCCTTATCTTGCTTTTCTAAACATGGATATTACATATCATTTCTTTTAATCTCAACTTGTAATAGTAATTTTTATTTTATACATCATTTTTAGCTGCTTAGACACAGGAGATCTAGTTAATCTTTCTCTAGCACCTTCACATAATTTTGAGTTTAGCAAATTACTTTGATTTTTTATTTGTTAAGTGTTCTTATTCTGTTTCTTTACTTTTATTTTCATTTCTCTACTGCATCGATGCAAGGATATTACTTAATTCTCCCCCCCACTAAGCCTTTTACATTTACGTCCCCAGTCTGGAAGTTCACAGGATGTTTCTATAATTAGAAGTTACCTTAACTTATAAAATGCAAACAAACAAACAAACAAAAACGCACAAATGCTGTATATAGTGATAATCATCAGCCCTAATCTCAGTAGAGTACAAAAATTTTAAGTGCTTCAATTATTAATATTCTCTTCCTGTATCCTGTGTCCTTTTGCTTGTATCTTAATATCAGCTTATTTTCAACCCAAAAATTACTGTTTGTCTTTAACTGTAATTATCTTTATTTTGCTCATAATCTTGAATGATACTTTAGCTCGACTGAGAGTTCTAAGCCCCTGGGGTTGTTTTTGTTTTGTTTTAGTTTGGTTTGATTTTCTCTCCTCAGTTATTTAGACAATTAAGTTTAATACTTTCTTGTTTTGTTGTCGCTAAGTCTATTATCTATTTACTAAAAATTCCTTTATGACATCTACAATTTTTTAGTAAATTTCTGCTTTTAAAAATAGTTTTATTATGATGTGTCTAACTGAATGTGTGTTTTCTTATTCTACTTAAGAATTGGCATGTTATTTTAATTAAGAACTTGTATATTTTCTTAATTCTGGGAATTTCTCAGACATCTAATATAATTATAAATCTCTGCCAGATTCCTATTTAATCTTTCCTTCTAAAACTTTATCCCATGCATATTGTTTTAAAATGTGTCTCATAAATTGTTGATGAAAGAAAAACTTCAGCTGAATTAAATTTAAAGAGTTTAATTGAGCAATGAACAATCTGCGAATTGGGCAGACTTCTGAGCCATAGTAGGCTCACAGACTCCAGCACAGCCATTGGGTGAGAGAAGACTTATGAACAGAAAAAGCAAAGTGAGGTATAGAAAAAGAAAGTGAGGTACAGAAACAACTGGATTGGTTACAGCTTGGGGATTGCCTTATTTGAACACAGTTTGAACAGTTGGCTATATTTGATTAGCCAAAACTCAGTGATTGGCACAAGTGTAGGCTATGGTCTATTTACACCTCAACTTGTTGTGGTTCACAGTGTACAGAAAAACCTTTAGGCCAAACTTAAAATATGTAAGGAGGCAGCTTTAGGCTAAACCTGATTAAAAATTGTTATTTTTATTCAGAGAGAAATGTGGAGTTTAATTTCCACTTTATCTCTCACTAACCAGGTGACTTTAGTTCACTTAATCATTTTAAGACTCATTTTTCTCTATTGTAAAGTAAGTATAATAATGCTAGCTGATGTTTTTTGAGAACTAAATGGCATAAGCCATTGTATTAATTTTCTGTTGCTTCTGTAACAGATTACCACAAACTTAGTGACTTAAAAATTTATTATCTTACAGTTCTTTTGGTCAAAAGTTTAACATAGATTGCACTGGGCTAACATCAAGCTCAACAGGCAGTAAAATCAAGTGTTGGTAGAACCATTTTGGAGGGTTTAGGGGATAATCTAGTTTTTTTGCCTCTTAAATCTTGTTGGGTCTGCCTGCATTCCTTCGCAGGCAGGTGGCTTCCTTTCTCCATCTTCAAAACCATCAATGGTGGATTGAGTCCTTCTTATCACTCTAATCACTTACGTGATTAGATTGGGCCCACCTGGTAGTCAAGAAAAATCTTCCAATCTCAAGGCCTGCAATCTTAATGACATCTGCAATGTCCCTTTTGCCGTAGGCTATAACATGTATTCATATGTTCCAGGGACTAGGACCTGGACATCTTGCCGGTCAGAAGGAGGATTATTCTGTCTACCACAGCATTTATAGAGGACTTGATATCTAGTAAGAGTTCAAAAATATTATGAACATTTTGACGTCAGAAGAGCTTAGAAGTGAATTTGGCTCTTTGTAACTGTGAATTGTGGGCTCTTAATAGTTTGAGATAATCAATCAATCATTTGATTTCTCTTTTTGAAATCCCTGTGAGATAGGAGTATGTATGGATACCTTAGAGAATCAAGAGGATATTCTGACATAGTATATTTAAAATAGTTGTAATTCATTTATACATTTACTTGAATCATATTGTGTACATTAGAACAGGAAACATGTTGGTGGGTAGTGACTAGGGGCAGACAGGGTGGCTTTAAATAGCAAACTATGGCACATGAATTAATTTATTGCCAAAAAGCACTACATATATATATACGTACACACATTTGTATATGTATACACACTGTGATAAGTAATGGCACAGATTACAGCAATAATTGGTAGCTGATAGCTATGTAACAGATGTCAAGATTAAAGGGGACTAAATACATTGGGGATTCCCTGTTTAACCAATGGGTTTAATTAAAAGGTTAGTTGATTTTTTAACTTTGTCAGCTATTTCTTGCTCAGTAATTAAACAGAATCTAGCTAATTCCTTTGAGGGTGTTTTTCAAAGCCTAATAAAAACATGTATCATTGGTAATCAACTTTTAATGTTAGTATTAATATAAGTGTAAGGAACATGGCTGTGCTTTGGTCAAGGAATAGGCTGAGGCAGACATCTGGGCCAGAGTGACTCAGCAAGTTTGGAAAGCGGGTGCACAATTCCATGTATAATGCGAACACAGCCATGTAGCCATAACATGAGAAGGCTCATCATTTGGCTCTATGCCACTATTGTCCGTAAAAGGTATAATTGTCCTGCTGAACTTGTATAGGCATGCTTGTGCTCAGAGAAAGAGAGAGTCAGAGTTGTCCGTCTGTGCAGAAGACAGGCAGAACCAGGACACAGCTCAGCTAGCTCGGTCCCAAAGAGAGAAAGAGTTAAGCTACTGACCCTGAAGGCAAGGGAGAGCCAGCCTGGCAGCTGTGTGTGAGAGCTGCCAGGCTAAGCGGCTGAGACAAGGTTGTCAGTGTGAGAGAACTAGTGTGAGTGAGATGCTGATGGGAGAGCTGCTGAGTAAAACTACATTTCACCTGCCTATGGTCTCGTGAGTGTTCTTTCATCTATCTGCTCATCCACCCATCTCTAAATAATAAGAAAATTACTTCAAAACATTAATCTGTTACATTGACAATTTTAGTATTATGTGCTATGTTGTAATTCCTGTTTCTGCTCAACAAATTATTTATTAGCTCAATAGAGTTATTGTACTTGGATGTGCAGAGCTCATACAAGCTGATAAGAAAAATACTAAGACAATATCAAAAAAAGAACTTTAGTGGAAAAGTCACAGGAGATTTTAAAATATTAAAAACTAAAAAAATTATTGAATCATATAAAATTGCCAACATTGTAAGTCAAATTAGTCTGTATTGGCAATTTCATGTGTTTTTTGTTTTGTTTTCTTTTTTGAGACAGAGTTTCGCTCTTGTTGCCCAGGCTAAAGTACAATGGCGCGATCTCTGCTCACCACAACCTCTGCCTCCCAGGTTCAAGCGATTCTCCTGCCTCAGCTTCTCAAGTTGCTGGGATTACAGGCATGTGCCACCAAGCCTGGCTAATTTTGTATTTTCAGGAGAGACAGGGTTTCTCCACGTTGGTCAGGCTGGTCTTGAACTCCCGACCTCAGGTGATTTGCCCACCTTGGCGTCCCAAAGTGCTGGGATTACAGATCTGAGCCACCACACCCGGCCTCAATTTCATATGTTTAAATCTAGTAGTTTAAGAGATGTTAAAATGAAATGGAGAAAAATGTTATTTGGAGTTTTAAATTACCAAGAATAAAAACTTTCATAATTAATATCAATAAGGAAGAAGAGGGACACATTGAGCAATTTCATCTTAATGAACACAAACAGCACTACTTTACTGGAAGTATATTGGCAACATGTACTAACAAATTTAAAAAATAATTTAAATGGAGAACAAGAATTTTAATAGAGAACAAAACAGATTATTATATATATGTTTATATGTATAAATATGTTTATGTGTATGTGTGTGTATGTGTGTGTGTATATACATATAGAGAGAGAGAAAAAGAGAGAAACTGAAATCTTTAGTAGGCCATGTATTTTTTATTCATTTTGGATATGTTATTAAATTTTATATGCCTCCATTTTCTCATCTCAACTGTAAAATACAAATAACATGAAAATTAAATTTTATCATGCATTATCTGCCATCAAAATATAGCCATGTCTCATATATAATCAGTAATAAACTATTGGTAATATTCTAAATGAACTGTAGTAAGGAACTTTTTAACTAATTTAGGGTTCTTGTATCACATAAAATAATAAACATCTTTCTGTACTTAATTTATAACATATTGCTGATGAAATTCAATAATACTTTGATATGAAGTTCAGTGAAACAAAGTAGGACATAATCTTTTATATATGATATTATTTCGACATTGAAATCTTATTCCAAGAAAGATTTATACTGTTTTGAAAAGAATCAAAACCTTCAACTTTAATAAGACCACTCTGAAGTGCTACAAAAGTATTCATAAACTCAAGTATTTTGATAGTTTAATAAAAATATATTAAAAAATGAAAGTATACCGAAGCAGAAACTTTGGTAAATATTTTTCTGATTACAGTAAGTCTTTCAAATGTAAAATCGATGATTTTTAAAATTGGTAAATTTGATTACATACAATCATCTAAACGTTCTTTCCAAAAATCAAACCTGTTAACATAAACATTAATTTATCTGAGGCCAGAAAATTTAATCTTTTCAATGGCATCTCCTTTATTAACCATCTAAATTATCTTGGAATACTTGGGGAATTTCCCATCATAGAAGTCTTGGTGGAAAGCAGAGCTGATTCCCAACCACAGAAGTTAAATGGAAGCTTTCTCAGAACATTTGGCAGTTCAGGTAGTGCTTGCGACCTCAGCCCCATCACGCGGCTTTATCTACCCAGAATTTTCAATCAAGAACTAATGACAACAAAGGAAATCAACTATGGGTTCTGTGGAAGTTGCCACAAAATTGATTTTTGGATCAGCGGTGACACAAAATTAGAAATATTAATAATTTGTGGTCCAGAGTCAATGAAAAATGACACTTAAAATGCAAACAAAACAAGCAGCCACATGAAGGTTTTTATGCAAGCATATTCAACAGAGAATGGTTCATATTAATAAAATGAACAAGCCAACAAACCAATTCTATATCTATTGCCATGTATTGTTTAAGTAAACTGTGATACACCCACAAGAGGTAAGATTAATAAGGAGGCATTAGTCATCACAATTTAGATTAACCTTTAAGTGTGTCAAAACTGCTGTTACGAATAAAATGTTACGTAAGACACTTAGTCAGAAGGGTTCATTTTAACAACAGACTTAGAACCCAGGAAGAAAAAGGTCAAAGGGAAGCCATGTTCCTCATTTTTTTTTTTTTTTTAATAAACTAACATGGCTATAGGAGAAAGGAAAAAAATATGCCCTTTCTGTGTAGCCTCACAGGCTATAGCGCACATCTTTATCTTTTCCACAAAAATAGCGTGGGATTTTAGATCTTACTTTTAAAAACCTTAGATCACTGCACCTGTTACTTGATGTATACATTTAACTTAGAAAAGATACCTTGTAATGTCTAACTAGTGTTAGATTTAGAAGGAAACAAGCCATGAATTTCAGGAAAGCATGACCTAAAGTCTCTTAAAATTGGATTATCTTGCATTTCAATTTCTTTTTTACCCTCTTCTCAAGGTTGTCATATTTTGTTAGTTCTTATAAATCAGATTCATAGGGCAACCTGTCATCTTTGTTATGTAGTGGGTGAGATTTTCCTATCAGTTTTTCCTACATTGCTTCAATAAATAAGTACACTTTGAAATAAATAATTTATTAACAAATCAACACCTTGCATTATGCCGGGTTAATTTATCATGTGAACAAGTTTAACACTTTATTAACATAATTATCTTTTTAGTAGGTAAAATGTGTGATTAGTATTAATATATTAATAATTGTGTGTTAATGTGTTCTCATGTAATTATCTAAATAAGTATTTCTTTGACATATAGCTACGCCTATTAGCAGCCATAAAATTATCTGTTGTGGTAAACAAGTTTGAAAAGGATTAAACCAAAACCATTTTTATTGCAGATGGGTACTTTTATATATTTAAAATAATGAAATAATTGGCTTAGTACTAAAACTAAGTTGACCATAGAAAATATACCACGTGGCTATTTAATTTGTGGTAAAGTTCTCAATTTGTGATAAAAGTGTATATTCAAAATATGATTTTTGAGGCATCTGCTTATTTTGCAATTCCGAATACACCAGTTTGTATAAGCAACTGGCACATACATGGATTTAATCAGGTTAGCTACTCAGGCTTCAGTCAATTTAAAATATGTTAGAATGAGATGCTATGTGGAATAGCAGGATATAGTATGGAATTATCTTTGCTTTTTCACCATTTTACGCATCATCACATGCATTTAAATATTTAGAGAGCTTAAAACACTTTGAACAAACATATAATAATAGTTCTTGCAATACACCATTTGAGCATATCAAACTTTATTCAGCCTGAACCATGACCCAGGAATAGCTGATTGATCACTGTAGCAGACAAAGCTAGCCATCAGAAATATGTGCACCCCCTTCCACAGCATAGAGTTGTTACTAGATAGCTGCCCATTTTCAATCTTCCTTGCAGCTGAGAACTATGATATGACTGAGTTATAGCAAATGCAATATAGATAATAATAACGTAGAGCAACTACAGGCCTGGAATGATGAGACTCTTCTTAACTCTTCCATGATCTTTTCCCTTCTTGCCAACTTCAGTGTGAATTCCCAGGCTAATCTTGAAATCCATGCATTGAAGATGGCAGTCTCTGTCAAGCTTGATCCCTGAGCGAATGCACGACTGTGTATAATCCAGAGGCTGGTAACTTTCCCAGTATTGTTTTATTAGTAAGAAATGACTTTGTTTGTCTGTATGTGTATGGATGTTAAGCCACTAAAATTCAGTAACTACATAGATCCTGCTTATGTTTTACAAGCTTCAATTACACAATATTTACTGTTGTATATTTTTTTAAATGTCAAAAGGACTGAGCAAAAGATCTATGCATTGAGTACTTCTAATATTGTTTGTGTGTGTATGTGTGTGCACATGCTTTGAAATAGAAAATGGCTAAAATAGTTTTTGCGAATCTAACTAAATCTGACTGGAAAAAAGAAACTTCTATATGGACACATAGAAAGGAACAACAGAAAATGGGGCCTATTAGAGGGCGGATGGTGGCAGGAGGGAGATCAGGAAAAATAACTAATGGGTACTAGGCTTAACACCTGGGTGATGAAATGATCTGTACAACAAAACCCCATGACACAAGTTTGTCTATAGAATAAACCTGCACATGTACACCTGAACTTAAAAGTTAAATTAAAAAATAATAAGTTAAAATAAATAATTCTAAAGCCTGGGCAAATCTGATGTAGAAGCAAATCCCAGAACTTTAAAAAGAGTAAAGCTAGTTAATCCTGGTGGCCATAGAACTGAAGAAATCATTACCCAAGTTTTGATTGTTATGTTATAGTATACTGTATTATGTTATAGTAAGCACTGGAGATACAGGTAAGAACTTTACATAGAGGGGAAGTGAATGCTTTATAGGAAATACTAAATAATGTCTCAGTGGAGACATTGCAGCTAAGGGGAAGGTTAATATCTTCATCTTCAGGATATGGCTCCTGGAAGAGGAAGACAGATCCAAGTCAAAGGTGGGCAAAGAAAGATTTAAGATAGCATTAGGAGATGTACCTAATGTTAAATGACGAATTAATGGGTGCAGCACACCAACGTGGCACATATATACATATGTAACAAACCTGCACGTTGTGCACATGTACCCTAAAACTTAAAGTATAAAAAAAAAGAATGGAAATATGAGAGTACCCAAGAAGTCTTTTTCTTTTTCTTGCTGAGAGCCCATGTATAAAACTAGGAGTATTTGATTTCATGAAATGTATCATCCTTCCAAGCCAGATATCCTGATGTATGGCATACTCCAAATCACCCCCACTTGTTATTTATTAACAAATCCATTGAATTTAGTGAAGCCTTGTTTGATTCTTCTAGACTTACATTGATGGCACATAGAAAAATTCTGTTTACACTTCTGCAAGAATAGCAAAGGGAAGAGACATACCTATCAAACGGGGAAATTTTATCAAGTTTTTATATTCCGTTCCATGTAATTTAACATTGACAACAATGTCAATGAACTCAGGGAAATCCAAATTGTTTGGGAACAATTCCGAATCTCTTCAACATTGACCATATTTGTGCTGAGTAAAGTTGCTTTTTTTTTCTTAAAGCATACCAACAGTTTATTTAGCCTTATGTCTATAAGCAAAAGAGCGAGAAACCTATATTCCCAGGAGAATATCCAAGGAATGTACAGCGCTGGTCTTGGGGTGCATGTAGTAAAACTTAGAGTTTAGGAAACTTTCTAGGAGGAAAAGATGTAGAAATGGTGACAGGGAGACAGATTTCATCTCAAAATAAGGAACGACTTTCTAACAGTTAAATCTGCTTATACAAAAATTAATTCAAGATGGATTAAAGACTTACATGTTAGACCTAAAACCATAAAAACCCTAGAAGAAAACCTAGGCAATACCATTCAGGACATAGGCATGGGCCAAGGACTTCATGTCTAAAACACCAAAAGCAATGGCAACAAAAGCCAAAATTGACAAATGGGATCTAATTAAACTAAAGAGCTTCTGCACAGCAAAAGAAACTACCATCAGAGTGAACAGGCAACCTACAGAATGGGAGAACAATTTTGCAACCTACTCATCTGACAAAGGGCTAATATCCAGAATCTACAATGAACTCAAACAAATTTACAAGAAAAAAACAAACAACCCCATCAAAAAGTGGGCAAAGGACATGAACAGACACTTCTCAAAAGAAGACATTTATGCAGCCAAGCAACATATGAAAAAATGCTCATCATCACTGGCCATCAGAGAAATGCAAATCAAAACCACAGTGAGATGCCATCTCACATCAGTTAGAATGGCCATCATTAAAAAGTCAGGAAACAACAGGTGCTGGATAGGATGTGGAGAAATAGGAACACTTTTACACTGTTGGTGGGACTGTAAACTAGTTCAACCATTGTGGAAGTCAGTGTGGCGATTCCTCAGGGATCTAGAACTAGAAATACTATTTGATCCAGCCATCCCATTACTGGGTATATACCCAAAGGACTATAAATCATGCTGCTATAAAGACACATGCACACGTATGTTTATTGCGGCACTATTCACAATAGCAAAGACTTGGAACCAACCCAAATGTCCAACAATGATAGATTGGATTAAGAAAATGTGGCACATATACACCATGGAATACTATGCAGCCATAAAAATGATGAGTTCATGTCCTTTGTAGGGTCATGGATGAAGCTGGAAAACATCATTCTCAGTAAACTATCGCAAGGACAAAAAAACAAACACCACATGTTCTCACTCATAGGTGGGAATTGAACAATGAGAACTCATGGACACAGGAAGGGGAACATCACACTCTGGGGACTGTTGTGGGGTGGGGGTAGGGGGAGGGACAGCATTAGGAGATATACCTAATGCTAAATGACGAGTTAATGGGTGCAGCAAAACAACATGGCACATGGATACATAGGTAACAAACCTGCACTTTGTGCACATGTGCCCTAAAACCTAAAGTATAAAAAAAAAAAAAAGAAATAGTATAAACAGACATAGTTTCCACCTCTCAAATGATTTGTGCTCTTTCTAAAAGAATTTCCACTGTTTAAAAAAAGTCACATTTCTCAATAGAAATTTACAACATGGGGATTAGGAGTTTAAAACTTCAATATCAGAGCCTGAGAAGTGTGGGCATGGAACTATATTGACCTGTCTATGGCTAAGGCTCAACATTGCTCCATAAAAAAGCATCTTTGAATGTTGCTGTACATTTGGAAAAGTAGCTAATTCATGAGAGTAAAAGAGAACTTGAGATTGATTTTTTTTACGTTTTCTCATGCCAAAATTATGATGCTCATTCTGTTAGAGTTATATTGCTCTTCAGCTTATAAAAGAAATCTGCTGGTGTAAAACTATTTTAATTTCCCCGCTTTCAATATTTAGACAAATTTTTCAGAAAACTATTGCTGTTTCTTAAGCTAAGATTTGGGCATTTCATCACATGTTCGAAGAGAAGCAAGAATCTTGTATTTATTTTGTTAGTCCTTTTATATTTAGCATTAATATAACTTTATAGCCATCCTGGAGGTACATAGCATTTACCATATTTTTAATGTAATTAAATAAAAGCTTTGAAAGGTAGAAAATCTGACTGCAGTTTTGCAGCACAGTGCCTCGTAGGCAAGAGAGGTATTTGTTGAATGAATGAGTAAATATGTCAGAGCCAAAGTCAGAGCCTAAAGCAAGACCTGACTCCATGATTCACGCTCTTCAACTATAACTCACAGCTGATATTTTATAAATATTCTGAAAAAATAGTTGTATTCCCTTAAAGCCAACAATTATCAGTAGTAATGTTCTTTCCTTTTATTTACAGAATCTTCGTGTTGGTATTTTTTCCCCACAATATTTCTGCTTCAATACCGTACAGAGAATTTTTCATGCATAAATAAGCCATGATTTTCACTTCAAAACTGCTTCTATATTTCTCAAGAATGTTTGACAACTGAATGTACCTGTGCACATTTAGGATAATTTTAAAAGTATATATCAAACTCAGCTTTTTGAAACAATTCTTCATGAATAAGGAAAATATTTGAAAGCTACTGTCTCTTATCTAAGAAGTATTTGAATTATCATTTACATCTTGAATTTGATTTGTGCATAATGTAGTCATTTTAGTATCAATCACATCTAATAATTGCAGATATTTGTAGAAATGTTTGCTTTAGTTTCTTCACATATTCATCTTTAGTTGAAAGTTCATTTATTGAATTAGTAATTTTAAAATCACCTTGACATTTGGAGAGATTAGAAACTGCAAGAGATATTTTGTGCAAGTGAATACCATAAAAGTTTTGTGAGGTGGTCAATATATCCATATGTCATCTCACCTTTCTTGGCTGCACTTGAAGGTAGAATCCCAGACCCAGAGAGGCTCTCTTGTATGCTCAGTGGAATCTGGGAATCTTTTGGAAAAGACTGTATATATATATATATATATATATATATATATATATATATATATATGACTATATATATGACTATATATATATATGACTATATATGACTATATATATGACTATATATGACTATATATATGACTATATATATATAAAAGACTATATATATGACTAAATATGACCATATATATACACACACTATATACTATATATATACACACTATATACTATATATAAGACTATATACGTATAAGACTATATAAGACTATATATATAAGACTATATATAGTCTTAGCAAAGACTATGTTTTATATGTATTTTTATATGTATTATATATAGTAGAATTTGTTCCCTTTTTCTATATTTTATATATATATATTATATACAGTAGAATTTTTTTCCTTTCAACAAGAAGGAATAAAATTTGACTTGTAAATTCAAAAGGGAAAGGTGTAAATTCAAAAGGGAAAGGGATAATTAAATGATAATACTAAAACCAAATCTCTTGATGTTTGTGCAGAAGTTATAAATGAAAGATTACACTTTTGATTATCAATAGCTTTCCCTCATGATAGATTTGGTTCTGAATAAATGTATTATCAGTTTGTTTACTAGAAGGTTACCAATTATCCTTCCCCTTCCTTATGGGATTATAGCTAGATTACATTTATATTCCTTTCTACATTTAAGAGGTGCTATATGATTGGATTTGAACCAATAAAATATGAGTTGGCTTGGCCAACATAATGAATTTATAAAAGTGGGAAGTGGAACAAGACCGAGGGGTCTTGACTGCTGTACAGATATTTCACAAATATTTGTTTCATATGTTAGTAATGGATAAGCTGAAAGAGGTGATCTACTATACACAAGAAGTAGAAAGAATCAATGCTCTATGCAGTTGCGCTTGTGCTCAGGCATGGGCACTACTGATCCTCAGACTAAAGAGACAGTTTTCTATCATCTGAAATGAAGTGTTGCCTTAGGCAATGAGACACTGAGAAAGCTTGCTGCAGAACAGGGTTCTGGTCCCACAAGGCAGGATTTTGAAACAACTATAAAGTGTTCTTGAGAATTAGACACAGGACACAAAAGGAAGGTGAAACTTCCCCTTCACTGTCTTGCCAATTGTTTTCTCTATTCACACCCACCTCTCCAGCCTCTATTCTCTCCTTTCTCGGCACAGTCTTTTTTCCAAGTTGATCCTTTCGTTGTATCACAGACATAATTTTAGTGTAATATTATATTTACTTTGATCTTGCATGGAAATATCTGGTAGCCACTCTAATAACTCACCAATTTCACTGTCCTTGAAAATATAAACTTTCCCAGAAATTTTTGCTAAAACTATATATATCTACCTTAAGCCTCCACTGTTCTGAACTCTAGATTCTGTTTATAATGTTTGTTTTGTTTTGTTGACATGTTTTAACTTCAATCAGTTTATCAACATGGTCAGTTTTACTTTTTGGGTCAGATACTTCTTTTTGATGCTGGGCTGGTTTGCAAATATATTATGTTTAGCATACTGATTGGCGCTAGCATGATGTTAAACATAATACATTTGCAACCCCCCCCCCCACACTTCCTGCAACAGGTAGTACCTTGCTACTGTCTTGGGACAACTAACAGAATCTCAAAACATTGTCAAATATTCCCTGGCAGGCACAATCATACTATTGTAGAACAATTAACTTAGATATAGAAATTTGTCCCCTATCAAATTCTCCCAAATCATTTATTTGTGCAAAAATAATTAATGTGAATCCTAGCTCTTTCCATAAATACCATAAAAGTGACGCACCCAGAGCTACTTTGTGTATTGTTGGTTTTCACCTAGCATAACCAATTTGAGAACTTGGCTTCATGAAGTGACCATAAGGGCTTTAAAAACAAACAAACAAACAACCAGACAAACAAAACAACATGAAAAGATACTTCTGCTTTGAGCTCTTCTGAAGCCAAGATTTATTGTATAGATATTGGGGGTTCCATCTAAGTTTACACCTGGATGACTCTTAAGACTCCCAAATGTTTGCTTGCATTCTCTTTCTTTTGCTATAGCATATTTTTTGCTTTTTTGTTAAAGCTTTACATAAATATGCTTCTAAGAGTCTTGTGAGCACTTTAAATCATTTAAACCTGTGAAATTTTTGCATTTATTTATTTTGGGTTTAATTTCCACTTTATTTTTTTCATTGTTTTATCTTTTTAGCTTTCTATGATGACTGCAAAAATTGCTTTTGGAGCCTTTTTTAATATAAGTTTTTTATATTTAAAAACATTTTAATATAAATTTTTGAATAATTTATATCATAAATTATTGTGGAACCCTGCTTTAAGGGTGTTTCACAAATTTTAATATGTTGTGTCTTTATTAGTATTTCCTTCAAAATGTTTCTTCAGTTTTCCTTATTTTTCTCTTTGATGCATGGACCGTTTAGAAATATACTCCCTAATTTTTGATATTGATGAATTTGTCTAGATATGTATTAGGTTTGTGGCAGACAAAGTGTAAGTGGACATGAGGATAATCTCCACCAGTTACTGGTCATACACTTTATATTAACCCCGTCTTGAGTGGGGGCAAAATTTGTGACTCACTGCTAGCCAATAGAACATATCAAAGTGAAGTAATTTTGCAGATGTAATTAAGGGCACAAATCAGTTGGTTTCGAGTTAATTAAAATGGAAATTATCTTGGGTGAGCCTAACTTAATAAGTTGAAAGCCCTTAGAAATGAGGACTTCTTATAGGTAAAACAATTACAATGACTCTTTTAGGGGACAGAACTCGTTTAAAATCAGGTGAGTGATCGTAGTATATGGTTTTAACATCATGTTAAGGAAAGAGGCCCTGAAGAGGGTAGAAAAGACAGTCTTTAATTGTAGACGCCAACACTTCCTCATTCCCCAGCAGCAGCCACATGTCATGGAGAAATAGTCTATATGCTTAGAGGAGGGAGAGGGCAATGACTGTGGGACTTTGCATTGGAACACAATCCTACCCTGTCATAATGAAAAGCAACATGAGGCAGAATCCAGCTGGCACCCACAGAAGGAGCATTGAGACCAACTCTAGGCAGAAGTGAATTGCCCATCCCTGAGATTGGAGCCTGAGTCCCGACAAGCCCTGTCACCATTAGCTAAAGTTTTTCTTGGGTCCCAAATAAACTTGAAAGACAGTCTAGGCTGCAAGGTCTATAATTCCTGAGCAAGTCCTGGTGCTATACTGGGCTTGAAGCTAGTGGCCTTGGGTTGCACGTAACCCAATGAGGCACCAGCTGGGTGGGCAAGGGCATGCTCATGTCACCCCTCCCCTAACTCCTGGAAGTGCAGATCCCAGTTCTGGAAAAGATTCCTTCCAGAGGAGAAGGAAGAGTAAAAGGACTTCGTCTTGCATCTTGGATGTTAGGTCAGCCACAGAAGAATAGGGCACCAGGCAAATTCCCACGGTCCCCATTCCAGGCCTTAGTTCCAGGATGACATGTCTGGAAACACCCTGGGCCAGAAGGGACTGCATGACCCCAAAGGGACAAATGCAGTCCTGGTAGGATACATCACCTTCTCAATAAAGTACCATTGGACCCCATGGTGGCCACAAGGAGAGGCTCCTGTTTGACTAAATGACAGAAAAGAGTAAAGGGAGATCTTTACTCTTCTCCAAATCTTGCAGCTTGGATGCCAGCTCAGCCACAGAGGGGTATAATACCAAGCAAGATCCTGAGGTACCCGATTCCAGGACTTGGCGCTTGGACAGCACTTCTGCACCAACCTGAATCAGAGGAGAGCCCATTACCCTGAAGGGAGAGACTGGGGCCTGGTAGCATTCTTCATAAGCTGACTGAAGAGCCCTAGGGCCTTGAGTTAACATTGATGTTAGCCAGGCAGTACTCAGCACAGGCCTGGGGTAGTGGTTACCATGATGAGAAATCTTTCTGCTTCAGGAAAAGAGAGAGAAGAGTGGGAAGGATTTTGCCTTGCAGTCTGAGTGCTAGCTCAGCCACGGTAGACTAGAGCCACAGATAAATCTTAAGGTTTCTGATTGCAGGCCCTGGCTCCCCTATGGCATTTCTCGTCCCAGCCTGAACCAGCGGGGCACTCGCTGCCCTGAAGGGAAAGACACAGCCTGTCTGGGTAAGCCATTTGCTGACTAAAGAGCCCTTGGGTCTTGAGTAAACATCAGTGGTAGCCAGGCAGTGGTTGCATGAGGCCTTGAGTGAAACCCAGTGCTATCTACGCTGGCTTCTGGTCGGACCCAGCACAGTCCCAGTCGTGGTGGCCACAGGGGTAGTGTCAAATTGCCCTCAGCTCCAGTTTCCTCAACATGGAGAGAGAGAGACTCTGTTTTCTTGGATAGTCTTGAAGATTGTGGATGTTCATCAATGCCTGGGTATTGAAGAGTTGGGTATTTATTGTAATCTTCACATTCGGTGCTTGTTTGTACTCATTCTTCAAAAATGAAAGGGATAATTAGGATGATAATACTAAAACCAAATCTCATCCTTCTTGGGGAAGTTTTCCAACTATTCAAAGGAAATTGAGTGTTGTGCTCTAAGTCTTTGGTCACTGTAGTTTTATCTGCATTAGGGGGCACTCCAAGCTCAGTAATGCTTTGACCTTTGCAGACTTTTAGAGGTATCACCCTGGTGGTTTCACAAAAGACCTGGGAGAATCTATCAAGGGGAAGAGCTAGTAACAATCAAGAGTGTAATCTCTCGTTTATAATTTCTGCACAAACATCAAGAGATTTTTAGGTGAAAGGAAGGGAAAAGAACAAGAGTCTTGCCTGATAATCCAGAGATTTCTCCTGTAACTTGTCCGAGACCATCTAGGCAGTACCTCTCTGAGTCTGCAAGAACCACAGTGTTACTGAGCTTGGGGTGCTCCCTGAAGCAGACACACCTTAGTTCCCAATATTCAAGTTCTTTAGAATATCTGGAAAGCCTTTCCAAGTAGGACAGGTCCAAACAAGCACAGAGGGTGGAGACTACAATAAATACCTAACTCTTCAATGCCCAGACACAGATGAACATCTACAAATATCAACCCCATCCAGGAAAATATGACCTCACCAAATGAACTAAATAAGGCAGCAGGGACCAATCCTGGAAAAAGAGATATGTGAGCTTTTAGACAGACAATTCAAAACAACTATTTCTAGGAAACTAAAAAAAATTTAAAATAACACAGAGAAGGGATTCTGAATTCTATTAGACATACCTGACAAAGAGATTGAAATAATTTAAAAAAATCAAGCAAGAAATTCTGGAGATGAAAAAATGCAATTGGCATACTAAAGAATGCATTAGAGTGCTTTAATAGCAGAATAGATCAAGCCACATAACAAATTTGTGAGCTTGAAGATAGACTATTTGAAAATATACAGTCAGATGAGACAAGAAAAAAATAAAAAGAAATGAAACGCACCTACAGGTTCTAGAAAATAACCTCAAAAGGGCAAATATAAAAGCTATTGGCTTTAAAGAGGAGATAGAGAGATTAGAGTAGAAAGTTTATTCAAAGCGATAATAACAGATAACCTCCTAAACCTAGAGAAAAATATTATTATTCAAGTACAAGGCAATTTTAAAACATCAAGCAGATTTAACCCAAATAAGTCTACCACAAAAAAGTAAATAATCAGACTCCCATATATAAAGGATATAGAATGATTTATGAAAGTTCCAAGAGAAACAAAGTAAGTAATCTACAAAGGACCTCTGATACATCTAGCAGGCTTCTCACTGGAAAGATTGTAGGTCAGGAGAGAGTAGCATTACTTATTTAAAGTGTTAAAGGGCAAAAAAAAGCTTTTATCCCAGAATAGTATATCCATTGAAAATATCTTTCAAACATGAAGGAGAGATAGAAATAGACTTTTCTAGAAAGCAAAAGATGAGAGATTTCATCAACACTCGCTCTGTCCTATAAGAAATGCTAAAGAGAGTTCATTTGAAAGAAAAGGACATTAATGAGCAATAAGACATCCTCTAAAGGTACAAAACACACTGGTAATATTAAGCACACAGACAAACCAGAATGTTATACACAGTAATAGTGGTGGGTAAACTACTCGTGTCTTGAGTAGAAAGACTAAATGTTTAACATATCAAAATAATAACTAAAACAAGTTTTGAAGACATAGACAGTATAATAAGATATACATAGAAATAACAAAAAGTTTAATGGGCAAAAGATCCAAATAGGTATTTCTGAAAGAATACATGCAAATGAGAAACAGGTATATGAAAAGCTGTTTAAGATTGTTAACTATCAGAGAAATGCAAATCAAAACTACAGTGAGATGTCATCTCACCAGTTAAAATGAGTTTTATCCAAAAGACAGGCAATAACAAATGCCAGTGAGGATGTGGAGAAGAGGGAGGCCTCATACACTGTCAGTGGAAATGTAAATTAGTACAGCCACAATGGAGAACACTATGGAAGTTCCTCAAAAAAACTAAAAATAGAACTACCATGTGATCCAGCAGTCCCATGGCTAGGTACCTACCCAAGTAAAGGAAATCAGCATTATCAAAGAGATAACCGAACTCCTATGTTTATTGTAGCACTATTCACAATAGCCTGTGGTGGTGGTGGCCACAGGATGAGGTTCCTCTGCCTTTGGAAATGGGAGGAAAGAATTGAAAGCAACCTAAATGTCTACCAATAGCAGAATAGATAAAGAAAATGTGGTACATATACACAATGGAATACTATTTAGCCAGGAAATAGTATTTGCAACTACATGAATGGCATGTTAGGACATTATGTTAAGTAAAATAAGCCAGGCGCAGAAACACCAGCTTCACATGTCATCACTCAGTTGTGTAAACTAAAATTTAAAACAATCGAACTGATGGAGTTTGAGAGTGGAATGAATGTTTACCAGAGACTAGGAAAGGTAGTGAGTAGGTAAGGGGAAATGGGCATGGTGAATGGGTACAAAAATATAGTTGGATTGAATTAATAAGATTTAATATTTGACAGCACAACAGGGTGACTATAGTGAAAAATAATTTATTGTAGTATTTAAAAATAGTTAAGAGTATAACTGGAATGTGTGTAACACAAAGAAATGTTAAATGGTTGAGGAGATAGGATAGATACCCCATTTACACTGACATGTTTATTACATATTTATGCAATAAATATGTCATATACCCCATAAATGTACACACCTATTATATTTCAATAAAAATTAAATATTAAAAACTTTATTTGAAAAATGATTCTCAAAATATTAAAGTTTCAAACGTTATGACCAACAATGGCACCACGTCCTGATAAATTAGATGTAAAAATCAGAATTTTAACAAACAATATTTAAAATGGAGCCAAAATTGTATTTTTACATGTTTAGAAATGTTGAGCTACATATGCTCTTATAAATGCACCTGGTAAATACTTACAAAGAAGCATTAGTGAATTAAAATACTTGAGAATCCCAAGGTGAAAAATGAATTATCATAGTAACATCTTTTGATTTATAAACATATTTTGGATAATCACTGGAACATATTTTGATTTATAAACATATAAACATATTGTGAATAACCTGAGTAAATTTTTTTTTTTTTTTTGAGATGGAGTCTTTCTCTGTTGCCCAGGCTGAAGTGCAGTGGCACAATCTCGGCTCACTGCAACCTCCACCTCCTGGGTTCAAGTGATTCTCCTGCCTCAGCCTCCTGAGTAGCTGGGATTACAGGCATGCACCACCATGCTCAGCTAATTTTTTGTATTTTTATTAGAGACAGGGTTTCACCATGTTGGTCAATCTAGTCTCGAACTCCCAACATCAGGTGATCTGCTTGCCTCGGCCTCCCAAAGCGCTCGGATTACAGGCGTGAGGCCACCATAACCAGCCCACTACAGAGTAAATCTTCAATGTATCACAATTCATTCTAGTTTATTTTTATCAATATGAATAACATAATATTATATAAAAGTGTTTTCATCTGTTTGGTTTGGGAGGTAATTAGAATATTTAAAATTCTTATATCTCTTTACATATAAACTCGCATGCTTTTTATCAATGACAACAAACAGAATTAAAAGCATTATTGTGATTTAAAAAACCCAAGATTATCTATTAAAGAGATTGCAAAAAGATAGACATTAATTGAGTTCAGCCTCCTCATTGTATGTTCACTTGGGGTTATGGTGGATAATAATTACAATTTTCTGCTTTACTCTAATTTTTCTTGCTGTGAATGGAATCCTATACCATTCTCTTAGCCTCTGTAATGACAATTAACACTTTACAATTCTATTCTTCATCCTGAGAAGACCTGGACATGGTTCTCATGGGTGTTCATTAACAAAAACCTGATAATATCAAAGTTTTCTAATAAATTAGAGTGCTTTGTTTTATCTTTGTCTTATGTAAACAATGTTTAGTTATTAGCGAAAATTAAAATAAAAATTGCACTTAATAATAAAGAAGAAAACACATTACACCACTGTATCACTACAGGATTTGGTTAAAAATGATCTTTTTTATTGTGAGTTTGACATTTGTGAGCTCATGTATCTCACATTAATTGTACTTATTTTTAAAATATCTTCTCAGTTTTTGGTTATACATCATTTACAAAGTGGTCCATCTGTGTTTGTTTCTCTTTACTTCTAGAGGGGCCTTGTTTACCTAATTGGTCTATTTATATAAATTAAATTGATACATTACTTTTGTCTAATTAATGAAGCTAATTTTAAATAGATTCATCAATTGTATTTATATCAAGTACCTCTCTAATAACTTAACAATCAAGACGGTATATGATGGCTCACACCTTTAATCCCAGCCCTTTGGGAGGCCAAGGTGGGAGGATGGCTTGAGCCCAGGAGTTTGATAATAGCTCACTGCAGTGAGCTCTGATCATACCACTGCACCCGAGCCTGGGCAATGGAGCATGACATTGTCTCAAAATATTAATAATAATAATTATTACAACAATTATTCTTTCAATGGTTTCATTTTCTTAGTTGAGTCTTTATATTGTTATCTTTATAGGTTTTCCTTCATAAGTGCTACCAGTTTAGCTGTTCTCTTCTATGGCAGATCCTTACCTCCTCTTAATCTCTAGCCTTTCTCCAAGAGTTTACGAAAATTTAGCTTCAGAGTAAAGCAGGCAAGTAAACTGAATAAAGAGCGAGGACAATGGTACTTTATGAGAATTAATAAGTAACTGGTTTTGAAAAAAAAGGGGAGAACAAAGATACAAGGACGAAGGCTTAGAGAATAAAGAAGCAAAAATCTTAAAAATTGCAACATTGTATACCAAGCCAAGATACAAAGATTGCTCTTATTTTCTAGTTTATCAATTACTAATAGCAATAGTAACAGCAGCAGCAGCATCTGTAGCAACTGTAGTGTTATCAGTATCGATAGTAAGCAAACAAATAGCTTACCATCATTGGATTGTAACTTCTGGATGGGGGGGGACTTCGATAAACTTTTAAATAAATATCATTTAAATCTTGCAACAACCTTATTATATGGATGAAATTATTAATATTTATTTAAGGGGGCTAAAGTTTTGCTAATATAGTAGAAAGAAGCCAACACAATCAAATTTGAATCAGATTATACTGAAAAAAGAAAGAGGCTCAAGTTGTAGACACCTGTGTGAGTCAAGTTTTGGAAATGATTGAAGAATGAAAAAAGATATAAGAACTTAATACTTAACTCTTTCTTGTGTGTTTTATGTCCAGCTACCTTGGATCGTTATACTTCCGTAAGTGTGGAACTGATATAGAATAGATTGCATAATAAATACACTGGACTCTAGCAAACATATCTAAAACTTCAATATTTCCTGACATGTTAAGATGAGACTTCTAATTGGAGGCATGGCTCAAGTAAATGTTTGGTACCAGAAAATGAGTGGAATTAAATTGTCATTAATTCCCATTCTGTTACTAGTATGGAAAGCAGCATTTTATTATCAAATTTCAGGTATTTCTTCAGAAGCTTTTTAATGTCTATACCATTCACTGTCCTCTCCTATATTCTTTATACTTTGTACTCTGAGGGCCGTAACTCATTATACAACATATACTCCACTCACTGATTGAAGGAACCAAGCTTAAGTAAAAACAACTATCTTACCAAAAAATAGATAATACAAATTTCAATAGTGTAGCATTAGAGTAGGAAAAAATATAAATTCTGTCCTAGGGACTACAAGCATTGTCAGAAAATTCTTTGAGGTGAATGTGATGTTTACTCTTCAAGAGGCACAGCTGCACTCTAGGCAAAAGGCAGATACATGAGGACAGGAAGCAGTAACAAAATTTTTACTTTCTCAGCTTTCAATATGTATGATTTTAGCACCCTCTAAATATACTTATTTCTCATTTACATATCTCTAGGACATAGATATGGGAATATGATATTTCTTGATCAATTATAAAATTTAATTATCTACAAAGAAATAAAAATAATACCTTCATATTATTTATCAGAACAAAAAGCCCTATTGACATTTCTTGGCCTCTGTGTTGTCAATGCTGTTTTCCTCTTCCTTGTTCTTCATTCCCCACTTTAAAAATAAATGAATAAATGCATTATATGCAGAAGTAATCAAAGGGCCAAACTACATATACATATTTACTTTGTTACTTCCCAATTATTTCCTTTTACTTGGGTGGCAGCTGCATCCCAAAGTTTTCTGGCTTCTTCTTTTTATTATCATCTTTATCACTGTGCTGATATCTCTCTGTAGTTTTAAATGTGAGAGGAGTCCTATGCTCCTGCTCTTAACAGACTAATGGTTTTGTGAAATTTCTTTATTTTCTTTGTTACACACAACACCTGTACTACAACTTTAAATATGTTTTTTTCTTGAAATTATATTTGCTAACACTGTCACTTCTTATAATCAAGCATCCAGTTTATGCTTCAGAAGGGTGGGGTTAAAATAGGTAACCTTTAAGGTTCCTTTCAATCCCAACAGTATTTAATTCTATATAATTTTCCCTGAAAAGGAGGAACTCAAATAGGAGACAAGGTTTTACACTTAATTCCCTATAATTTTCTCAGGGTAAATGCAATCTCAAAAATGATGATGGAACTAATCTTTATCTTTGTGAAAGTAAAAGAAAATACTGCTTTCAGGCATCAATAAAAATTATGACACACTTTTAAAATGGGTATAATAAAATGTTAAAAGTTAATTACGGTATTTACAAAGTTGCTATCTAAATTTCTTAACTGCATATACATTTTTTTTTCCTCAAGATAGACTAGTGTTAACTACCTATACACTTTCTTAAATGGCATCTAGATAATTTTTAACTTAGGGAAAGTGCAACAATTTAGGATTTGACTTACTTTTAATGTAAAAGTAAACTATTGACTGAGGTTTAGTTTTAGTGTTGGTTTAGTGGCTTCTGAGATCTAAGGAAAGCTTTTTCCTCCTCTTCACACACGTTTTAATCTCCTTATTGCACTAGCTCCCCAGAGGTGGCTTCTAACCAAATTGAAATGGCTGAAATGAGGAATATACAATTCTGAATATAAGTGGCAAGAAGCTCAATGAGATTCAGAAGAAAGTTAAAACTCAATCCAAAGAAGCCAAGAAAATGATTCAACAGTTGAAAACTTACATAGCCATTTTAAGAAGAACTAAGCTGGACTTCTGGAATTGAAAAATTCATTATAGGAATTTCATATTACAGTTGGAAAAATTAATAACAGAAGAGAACAACCTCAGGAAAGAATCTCAGAACATGAATATCAATCCTCTGAATCAACCTAGTCTGACAAAATTATTCTTAAAATTTTAAAAAATGAACAAAACATCTGAGAAATATCAGATTATATGAAGAGACCAACCCTGTAACACATTGACATTCCTGAGAGAAAATAAGACAGGGTGAGCAACTTGGAAAACATACTAGAGTATATAGTCGTGAAGATTTCCTCAATATAACCAGAGAGATTGGCATGCAAATTTAAGCAATTTAGAGGACTTCTGTGAGTTACTATATACAATGACCATCCCCAGGATACACAGTCATCAGATGCTTCAAGTTCAGCATGAAGAAAAATCCTTAAAGGCAGCTAGAGAAAACGATCACTTACAAAGGGACTCCAATCAGGTTAAAAATGACTTTTTAGCAGAAACCTTATAAACCAGAAAAGACTGGAAATCTATTTTCAGCTTCCTTAAAAAAAGAAATTCCAATCAAGAATTTCATATCCTGCCAAACTAAGCTTCATAAGCAAAGAAAAAAATAAAATCATTTTCAGACAAGCAAACACTAAGGGAATTTGTTACCACTAGATGCGCCTTACAAGAGGTCCTTAAAGGAGTTCTAAAGATGAAAATGAATGAATGACACTACCATAAAAACAGTTAAGAACATAGCCCACAGACCCATAGACCTTATGAAGCAACTACACATTAAGTCTACAAAACAATCAGCTAACAACACAAGAACAGCATCAAAACCTCACATATAAATATTGACCTTGAATGTAAATGTTCTAATTGTCCCACTTAAAAGGCACAGAGTGGCAAGTTGAATGAAAAAACAAGACCCAAACACCTGCTGTTTTCAAGAGATCCAACTCGCTTGTAATAACAAACATAGGCTCAAAGTGAAGGGATGAAGAAAGATCTATCATGCAAACAGAAAACAAACAAGAGCAGAGATTGCTACTCTTATAGTATATAAAACAGACTTTAAACCAACAACAGTCAAAAAGGAGAAAGAAGGGTATTAAATAATGGAAAGGGTTCAATTCAACAAGAAGACTTAGCTATCCTAAATATGTATGTACCCAACAGTGAAGCAACCAGATTCATAAATCAAATCTTTCTAGACCTATGAAAAGACTTAAACAGCTGCACAATAATAGTGGGGGACTTTAACACCCCAGTGAAAGAATTAGAAAGATTATCAAGGCAGAAATTCAACAAAGAAACTCTGGAGTCAAACCCAACATGAATAATTGTATTTAATAGACATCTACAGAACATTCCACCAAATAACCAGAGAATATACATTCTTCTATCTGCACACAGAACATAATCTAAGACTGAACAAATCCTCAGAATTCAAATACCAATTCTTTGAAGCAAATCTCTATATATTGAAAAAATAGTGAAATCATACCAACCTCACTCTCAGATCACAGTGGAATAGAAATAGAATAAATACCAAGAAGTTATCCCAAAACTACACAATTACATATAAATTAAATAACATACTCCCGAATGACTTTTGGGTAAACAACAATATTAAAGTAGATATTTAAAAATATTTGTAATTAATGAAAATAGAGACACAACATATCAAAATCTTTGGGATGCAGTGAAAGCAGGGTTAAGTGGAAAGTTTGTAGTACTAAACACCTACATCAAGTAGTTAAATCGATCTCAAATTAACAATGTAACATCACATTTAGAGGAATCAGAAAATCAAGAACTAGCCCCAAAGCTAGCAGAAGAAAAAAATAACTAAAATTAGAGCAGAACTGAATAAAATTTAGATGAAAATATATCTATAGAAAAGATCGGGGAAACGAACAAGAAAAAAGTTTCTTTAAAAGGATTAAAAAGGTTGATAGACCACTAGCTAGATTAACAAAGAAAAAATAAGAGAAGATCCAAATAAGCACAATAAGAAATGACAAAGATGAATTACAACCTATTCCACAGAAAAACAAAAGATTCTCAGATGCTATTGTGAAACATCTATGTGCAAAAACAGGAAAATATAAAGGATATGGCTAAATTCCTAGAAACATACAACCTCCCAAAGTTGAACCAGGAAGAAATGGAAACTCTTAACAGATCAATAACAAGTTTCAAAATCAAATCAGTAATTAAAAGTAAAAAAAAAAAAAAAAAGCACTGGACCAGATAGATTCACAGCTGAATTCTTGCAGACATGAAAAGAAGAGATGATACTAATCTGACTGAAACTATTCAAAAAAATTGAGGAGGGGCTCCTTCCTCACTCATTCTGTGAAGCTAACATCATTCTGATACCAAAACTTGGCAGAGACACAAAGAAAACAGAAAACTACAGGCTAATATCCCTGATCAACATAGATGCAAATATCCTCAACATAATACTGGCAAACCAAACCCAGCAGCATATCACAAATTTCATTCAACATGATCAAGCAGACTTTATTCCTGGGATGCAATTTTGTTTCAACATACAGAAATCAATAAATGTGATTCATTGTATGAACACAATTAAAAACAAAAACCATATAATCATCTCAAAAGATTCAGAAAAAGCTCTTGATAAAATCCAACCTCCTTCATGATAAAAACTCTTAACAAACTAGTTATTAAAGGAACATATCTCAAAATAATAAGAGTTATCTATGACAAATCCACAGCCAACATCATACTTGAATGAGCAAAAGCTGGAAGCATTTCTTTTGAGAGCTACAAGAAGACATAAACGGCTACACTCAGCACTGCTATTTAAAGCAGTACTGAAGTCCTAGCTACAGCAATCATGGACTATATGATTTGATATGTAGAAAACTCTAAAGACTCTGCCAAAATCTCTTAGAACTCATAAATGACTTCAGTCAAGTCCTAGGATACAGAATCAAAGTACAAAAATCAGTAACATTTCTATATACCAAGAATGTTCAAACTAAGAGCCAAATGAAGAATGCAGTCTCACTTACAATAGCCACAAAAAGAATAAAATACCTAGGAATACATCTAACAAAACAGACAAAAGATATCTACAAAGAGAATTACAGAACACTGATGAAAGAAATCAGAGATGACACAAACAAATGGAAAAATATTCTATGCTCATGAATTGGAAGAATCAATTTTGTTAAAATGGCCATATTGCCCAAAGCAATTTGCAAACTCAATGCTGTTTCTATTAAATTACCAATAACATTACTTACAGAATTTAAAAAAATTCTAAAATTTATGTCAAAGTGAAAAAGAACCTGAAAAGCCAAAGCATTCCTAAACAAAACAGAACAAAGCCAGAGGCACCATATTACCCAACATCAAACTATGCTACAAGGCTACAGCTACCAAAACAATATGGGAGCAATGCAAAATAGACACAGACAAATGGAACAATATAGAAAACCCAAAAATAAATATGCTCACCTACAACCATCTGGTCTTTGATAAAGCTGACAAAAATAAACAATGGAAAATGTACTCTCTATTAAATTAATGGTACTGACATAATTGGGTTCCCATATGCAAAAAAATGTAAGTAAAACTCTACCTGTCACCATATACAAAATTTAACTCAAGGTGAATTAAAGACTTAATGGAAGATCTTAAACTCTAAAAATCCTAGAAGAAAACCTAGGAAACATTATCTGTACATGAATATTTTTCTGTAGATTATAGATTTTGTCAGATTCTCAACTTGAAAACCTGTAAATGTTTAAAAACTACTATTTCAGTGAAAAAATATATAAATTTGGAGCCCTGATATTTCTACCTACCTTGCATTAAGCAAAGAAGATATAACTCTTGTGAGAGTCTGTCAGATCTGTAATTTCAATTATGCTTTTCCTCCGTAGTTATATTATTCCCTTTACCAAGGCATCAAAGTTACCTAGAATAATGATTTTTTTTCCCTAGCTTTCTTAATTGTGATTATTTAAAAAAAGGGGAAGTGTTGTATGTAGCATAAAGAAAGTTTCATTAAAGCAAATCATATTGCTGTCTTCCTTTCCTTTTCATTTTTCTCTTAGATACTGACAGGGATATGAATATTAGCTGGAGATTGAACAGGTACCCTAAATCACAGATTGGAAAGTTCTTAATGAGAATCATAGAACAATGAGCTATAAGAAATTGAACATCTGCAGCAAGACAGCAGAATAACAGGTAACTCACTTATATCTCCCCATAACAATAAGAATTTTGGACCCATCCACAAACAAAAGTCTCTCTGTGGGAGCCTTGGAATTCAGGCTGGAGGTTGTGAAACCCTGGAGGAACCCAAGACCAAGGAGACTTGTTTTGAGAGTGCAAATACCCAGGTGGGAGATCTGCTGATTGTGCCATTGGATTCAAGCCTGGAAATGGACCCATTCCCCAAAAGACGTGGCTATAGCAGCATTTGTCCTTGACTCTGCAACCAAAACTGTCTACCAAAGGGGCCAGGTGGAGTTACACTCATTAATGCCTCAGTGCAGAGGCTCCTTAGCCTGGTAGCATTGGTTTTAGCAACAAACCTGAAAGTTGCCCTGTGTTACCTCCAGCTCCCTTCTGCTGAGGTTCCAGCTCAATACACTTGACACGAGGACTCAGAGGCAGACTTACCCATATTTCCCAACCTGTGACTCTGAACCTCCCTGAAAGCCCTCCAGCCTCCAGCTGACATCAGATCCCAAGGAGTGCCAGCCTCAACCCTGGTCTCTCCTGCTGCAGGCACAGACCTATCCTGTGTGCAGAAACCTGAGAAACACATGTCTATCTCAGCCAATGAGACTAGCTCCCACAGCAGATACCAAAGGGGCCCAGACTCAGCTCTAGCCTTTTCTGTGTTACTTAAAATTTGGGGAAGAATTTCTTCTATGAAGAAAACTGATAGGAGACATGTGCCCCTCTGAGACAGTGAGACAGGCTATCCAGCTTCTGTCCTTCAGTAGATTCCAAGGGGGCCTCATCTTAGCTCAGACCTCTCCCACAGCAGTTGGTGAACTATCCTGTCTATGCAGGAACCTGCTGGAAGATGCATATACCTCTGAGCCAAGAAGACAAGCTCTTCTATGTCCATCCTACAGCAGATTCGGAGGGGCCTGGTTTTAGCTCCAGTCTCTTCCACTGCATTTGGGAAACTATCCCATCTGTGCTGGGACCTGCTAAGAGATACCCCTCGTTTTCAATGAGACAGGTTCACCAGCCTTCATCCCATAAAAGATCCTTAGGGGGCTTGTCTCAGTTTCAGCCCTTCCTGCTGCCTTTGAGTAACTATTCCAACTGTACAGGAACCTGCTGGGAGATGCACAGTCATCTTAGCCAATGAAATGAATTTTCCAGCTTTCATCCCACAGCAGATACTGGGTTGGGTGGCAGGGAAGGTCGGGGGTGCTGTCTCAACCCCAGCTCATCTTGCTGCAGTCTAGAATCTATTACACTTGTGCAGAAACCTGTTCAGAAGCATATTTGTGTGACCTCAGGACAGTCTTCTGGGCTCAAATATCTAGCCATCTTTCTCATACAGCCCCAGAACACTTTCTGGGTCTTCCCCAGGTATATCCCATCCTGAAAGTTTTATCAACTGTTGAGACTTATGTGATTCATGGCAAGCCTTATTTCAGAGCTCCCTCTTGCTTAGATGACTGCAGTGGTTGTAGCCTTAGGGAACACAACAATTAATCTGCTTAGAATCTCTGAAAGGCTCTCTGAAGAGCAAACACAAATAAAGCTCTTCTTTGAAAATGGGAATATATACCTTATCCCTCAAGGCATGGGAATTGTCACTTGTCCAAAAGTATTAAGAACATTCAGAGAAATATGACCTTACCAAGCACAAAATGAGGCACTAGACACCAACCCTAACATGATGGAGATATTTTATCTCTCAGACAAATAGTTTAAAATAGCTATTTTCAAGAAGCTCAATGAATTTTAAAAAATGCAAAGAGTCAATTGAAAATTTACAGGAGAAGTTTAACAGAGAGAAAGCAGAAATCTTGAAGGTGAAAACTATAATGAATAAACGGATAGATGCAATAGAAACGTCCAGATACATAATTAACCAAGCAGAAGAAAAAAATCAGTGACTCAGAGATGGGCTATTTGAAATTACACAAAGAAGAATAAAGTAAAAGCAATGAAAAGTAATTAAGAAAGCATATGAAATTTACGTGACAACATCAAAAAAAATTATTTAACTTATAGGAGTTAAAGTCAAAATTTAAAAAGATGAAGAGACTGAAAGATTATTTCAGGAAATAAAAACAGAATCATTTTCCAAACCTACTTAAAGATATAAATACTCAGTATAGGAAGGTGAACAGTCCCCAGTCGGATTCAACTCAAATAAGAACATCCCAAGAATATTATGAATAAACTCTCAAAGGTCAAAGACAAAGAGAAGATGCTGAAAGCAGCAAGAGAAAAGAAACAATATATAAGGGAGATTCAATATGTCTGGCAGCAAAGTTATCAGCAGAAACCTTACAAGCCAGGAGTGAGTAGGATGATATATTCAGAGTGCTGAAAAAAAAACACAAAAGCCTGCCAACCAAGAATACTGTACAGAACAAAGCTATCTTTCAGAAATAAAAGAGAAATGAAGACTTTGCCAAACAAAAACTGAGGGAATTCGTTGCTAGAACATCCTACAAGGAAATGCTAATGAGAGCTCTTCCAATTGAAAGAAAAAGATACTAACATGTTGTTATTTTAGTATACTGATCATGGTATTAAACTACAAATATCTTTAGTATAAACACTAAAAGACAAATTATTAATAACAACAACTATAATACTTGTTCAGAGCTAATGTATTAGTCTGTTTTCCTGCTGCTGATAAAGACATACCTGAGACTGGGAAGAAAAAGAGGTTTAATTGGACTTACATTTCCACATGGCTGGGGAGGCCTCAGAATTATGGTGAGAGGCAAAATGCACTTCTTACATGGTGTGGCAAAAGAAAATGAAGAAGTAAAAACGGAAACCCCTGATAAACTCATCAGATCTCATGAGACTTGTTCATTATCACAAGAATAGCACGGGAAAAACTGACCACCAAGATTCAATTACCTCCCCCTGCGTCCCTCTCACAACACAGGGACATTCTGGGAGATAAAATTCAAGTTGAGATTTGTGTGGGGACAGAGCCAAACCATATCATTCCACACCTGGCCCCTCCACATCTCATGTTGTCAAATTTCAAAACCAATCATACCATCCCAACAGTTCCCCACAGTCTTAACTCATTTCAGCATTAACCCGAAAGTCCACAGTCCAAAGTCTCATCTGAGACAAGGCAAGTCCTTTCAGCCTATAAGCCTGTAAAATCAAAAGCAAGCTAGTTACTTCCTAGATATAATGGGGTTACAGACATTGGGTAAATACAACCATTCCAAATGGGAGAAATTGGGGAAAACAAAGGGGTTACAGGGCTCATGCAAGTCTGAAATCCAGTGGTGTAGTCAAATTTTAAAGCTCCAAAATGTCCAAAATGGTCTCCTTTGACTCCATGTCTCACATCCAGGTCATGCTGATACAAGAGGTGGGTTCCCATGGTCTTGAGCAGCTCTATTCCTGTGGCTTTGCAGGGTACAGCCTCCCTCTCAGCTGCTTTCAAAGGCTGGCATTGAGTATCTGCAGCTTTTTCAGGTGCACAGTGCAAGCTGTCAGTGAATCTGTCATTTTGGGTTCTGGAGGATGGTGGCCCCCTTATCACAGCATAGCTCCACTAGGCAGTTCCCCAGTAGGGACTCTGGGTGGGGGCTCCAACATCATATTTTCCTCATGCACTGCCCTAGCAGAGGTTCTCCATGAGGGCCCTCCCCCTGCAGCAAACTGCCTGGGCATCTAGGCATTTCCATACATCTTCTGAAATCTAGGTGGAGGTTGCCCAACTTAAATTCTTGACTTCTGTGCACCTGCAGGCTCAATACCATGTGGAAGCTGCCAAGGCTTGGGACTTCCACCCTCTGAAGCCAAATCCCAAGCTCTGTGTTGGCCTCTTTCAGCCATGGCTGGAGCAGCTGGGACACAGGGTACCAAGTCCCTAGGCTGCACACAGCATGGAGTCCCTGGGCCAGGCCCATGAAACCGCTCTTTCCTCCTGGGCCTCCAGGCATGTGATGGGAGAGGCTGCCATGAAGGTCTCTGACATGGCCTGGAGAAACTTTCCCCATGGTCTTGGGGATTAAACATTGGGCCCCTTGCTACTTATGCAAATTTCTCCAGCTGGCTTGAATTTCTCCTCAAAAAAATTTTTTTTTCTACTGCATCATCAGGCTGCAAATTTTCTGAGCTTTTGTGCTCTTTTTCCCTTTTAAAATGTAATGATTTTAACAGCACCCAAGTCACCTTTTGAATGCTTTGCTGCTTAGACATTTCTTCTGCCAGATACCCTAAATCATCTCTGTCAACTTCAAAATTCCTCAAATATCTAGGGCAGGAGCAAAATTCTACCAGTCTTTTTGCTAAACATAACAAGAGTCACCTTTGCTCCAGTTTCCAACAAATTTCTCATCTCCATCTGAGACCACTTCTGCCTGGACCTTATTGTTCATATCACTATCAGCATTTTTGTCAAAGCCATTCAACAAGTCTCTATGAAGTTTCATACTTTCCCACATTTTTCCCTCTTCTTCTGAGCCCTCCAAACTTTCCAATCTCTGCCTGTTACCCAGTTCCAAAGTTGCTTCCACATTTTTGAGTATCTTTCAGCAATACCCACTCTCAGTATCAATTTACTGTATTAGTCTGTTTTCACACCGCTGATAAAGACATACCTGAGACTGGGAAGAAAAAGAGTTTTAAGTGGAATTTCAGTTCCACATGGCTGGGGAGAACTCAGAATCCTGGCAGGTGTTGAAAGTCACTTCTTACATGGCTGCAGCAAAAGAAAATGAGGAAGAAACAAAAGTGGAAACTCCTGATAAACCCATCAGATTTCATGAGTCTTATTCACTGTCACAAGAATAGCATGGGAAAAACCAGCCCCATGATTCAATTACCTCCCTCTGGGTCTCTCTCACAACACATGAGAATTCTGAGAGAGAAAATTCCAGTTGAGATTTGGGTGGGGACACAGCCAAACCGTATCAGATAGACAATGTAAAAAATGTAAAGTGTGATATTAAAGGCCTCATATTAACTACAAAGCAAAAACCTATAAATGATACACTAAAAAGAAAAAGAAAAAAACATACTACTAGAGAAAATCACATAACTACAAAGGAAGATTGAAAGAGAAAATGAAAGGAGAAAAGCATTTATAAAACTAGACAACAAATAAGAAAATGGCAGTAGTTAAGCCCTTGTCTGTAAATAATTACCTTGAATATAAATTGATTAAGTCATACAATTAAAAGACATAGAGTGGCTTAAAGAATTAAAAAAACACAACCACACAACTCCACTAAATCCTAGCTACAATAGATTCATTTTAATGTAAGGATACACATAGACTGATAGAGAAGAAATAAGATATTCCATGCAAATGGAAACCAAAAAAGAGCAGGAGTAGCTATATTTATGTCAGATAGAATAAATGTTGAGCCAAAAACTGTAAAAAGAACAAATTAGGCCATTATATAATGATAAAAAGGTCAATACAGCCAGATGATATAACAATTGTAAATATCTATGCAATCAACATAGGAACAACTAAACTTATAAAGCAAATATATGTGTATATAAAATATACAGAAAGAGATTGAATGCAATATAATAATAGTAGATTTTGACAATTCACTGTCAGCAATGAACAGATCATTGAGACAGAAAATCAACAGAGAAACATCAGTTAAACCACACTGTAGACTAAATGCAACTAACAGATATTTTCAGAACATTTCATCAAACAGCTGTAGAATACACATTCTTCTCAACAATATGTGTGACATTCTGCATGACAGATCATATATTAAGCCACAAAATGTCTTAACAAATTTAAAAAGTCAAAATCATATTAAATATCTTTTCTGACCATAATGGAATAAAAACTAAAAATCAATAACAGATGGAATATTGGAAACTGTACAAATACATAGAAATTAAACAACAAGTTTTTGAACAACAAATAGGTCAGTAAATACATTTTTACAAAATTATGAGAAAATAGAAATAAAACTACAAAATATACAAATGTATGGGATACAGCAAAAGTAGGTTTAAAAGAACAATTTATAGTAATAAACACCTACATGAAAAAAGCAGAAATATCTGAAATAGACAACCTAGCATAAGCAACTAGAAAAATGAGCATGATTTCAACCCAAAGTTAGTAGAAAAGAAATAATAAAGATTGCAGCAGAAATAAATCAAATAGAAACAAAAAAATCAATGAAACAAATATTTTTTGAAAAGATAAACAAAATTGACAAAACTTTAGCTAGAGTAAGACAAAGAGAGATGACAAATAAATTAAATCAGAGATTAAAAAGAAGACATTATAACTTGTGCTACAGACATAGAAACCATCATTAAGATTATTATGAACAACTACATACACTCGAATTGGAAAACCTAGAAGAAATTGATAAATTTCTGGACACATACAACTTAGCAAGATTGAAATATAAAGAAATAAAAACCTGAGCAGACTAATAATGAATAATGAAATTGAATTAGTAATAAAACTCTCTCTTCAAAGAAAAGCCTAGAACCAGATGGATTCACCACTGAAATCTATCAAATATTTAAATAATTGATACAAAGTCTTCTCAAATTATTCTAAAATATTCAAATGGAGGGAATTCATCTAAACTCATTCTGTAAGGCCAGTATTACCCTGCTACCAAAACCTTACAAAAACTCAACAAAAATCTTAAACCATAAGACACAACACCTGTGATAAAAATAGAAGTAAAAATCCTCAACGAAATACTACCAAGCTGAATTCAACTGCGTATCAGATGAAATTTGCTCATTCACAATGATCAAGTGGGATTCATCACAGTGATGCAAGGATGGTTCAATATATGCAAATCAATAAACATGATGCATCACATTAACAAAATGCAGGACATAAATCTTATGATCATCTCAATAGACACAGAAAAAACCATTCGGTAAAATTTATCATCACTTTGGGATCAAAACCCTAGACAAATTAGGTATAAAAGGAACTTACAGGCCAGGCACAGTGGCTCATGCCTATTAGCCCAGCACTTTGAGAGCCAAGGTGGGTGGATAATGAGGTCAGAAGTTCGAAACCAGCTTGAACAACATAGTGAAACCTCATCTCTACTAAAAACACAAAAATTAGCTGGGCATGGTGGTGTGTGCCTGTAATCCCAACTACTCAAGAGGCCGAGGCAGGAGAATCACTTGAACCTGGGAGGCAAAGGTTGCAGTGAGCCGAGATTGAGCCAATGCACTCCAGCCTGGCGACAGAGCAAGACTCCATCTCAAAAAAAACAAAAGGAACTTAATACAATAAAAGACACATATGACAGACCTATAGCTAACATCAGACTGAGCAATAAAACGTTCTGTTTTGAAATCATTGAAGTGCTGCTTTTCTTGTGAAGTGATTATATCACCAATGGATCATCAATTATGCATACGGTTAGGAATGGTTTTTGAGTGATGGGTATAGGATTTGGCTGATCCAGCAGGATTTAGTAATCTAGTCTTAAAGTAGTATGGCATACACCTGCCTAAGGGGCAGATGTGTATTACAACCTTATTTTGCAGCCTTAGAACAGATTATAACAGATGGGTCAACACCAGATGAAACCTATCATCTGTGCAGTACTGCTGGTGTCTGATGCCCATTTTACCAACCTCAGCCTCTCAAGTTCCAGCTGTATCCCTTCTCCAACCCCACCTTCAACCTCAGCAAAAATAGGCCTTTTATCACAAATTTCATTACCAGAATTAACTTAATTGGTCAAACTGATATAGCTTTTTCAAAGGCTCAAGCATAAAAACACATTCCTATCAAGCAGAATATTCCGAGGTTTCAGAGGGTATCTTCAAGGAGGCAGACAAAGGCTAGTCCCGATTTTGAATGTTCAAGGTTTGAGCAACCTCAGCCTGCCAAGTTAACCTTTCCTGTACACCTTTGAATATACAAATATACCTGAATTTTCATAATTGGTTCTTTCTTTCCTATGACCCAGAAAAATAGTGCACCTTTTGTTATAATCTAATTCTCCAACTGTATCTTCGCTTGCTTTTGTCTCATCACAGACTTTATTTATTCATGATATCTATTTCTTTGCTAGTTCCTCCAAATCTAAATTTTGAAAAAAAATGCCAATTATAACAAAATGGTATATATATTTTTTATCTAGTTTTATATCCATCTTCTTTTTTGGTCAAATTGAAATGTAATTTTACACTGAGTTTTTATTTTGTAAAATTTCTCATTCATTTCCTACTCACTATTGCTCAACTATATTCTGTATTCTGTAGAAATCACCAGTGACTCCTGTGTTTCTTAATGCAAGAACAAAACAATTTCAGGATTTTTCTTAGGTGAGTAGATTTGAAAGTGTTATCCACTCTCTGTATCAAAGTATTTCCTTGGACTGTGTGATACTAATTACAATAACAATATTTAATCATGCGTTTAGAAAAGCTAATTTAAAACGTATTAACACTATGTGTCAAGTGCTATTCTAGGAAATAAGTACACAATGCCCAACAGACAAGATCTCTATGCTCACGTAGCTCATAACAACCACCATCACCAAGTTTGTATAGCACGAATTATTTTATTCCCTTTAATTCCTACCATGCCCCATTCTCCATTTGTAAAGGAAAGAAAAACTTTAGTTAAAAGAAGTTAATTAACTTGACTAAGGCCTTAACAATTAAGTCTTAAGACTTGAATCATGAGCTATAAAATACCAAAGCCCATGCTCTTAATTGTCTGTAACCAAAGACCTTAGCATAATCACTGAAAGAATTTCTTTTTTTTTTTTTTTTTGGTTTTACTTCCGTTAACTTTATTTTTTTTATTTTTATTTTTTTGCTTTCTTTTTTTTTTATTATACTTTAGGTTTTAGGGTACATGTGCACAATGTGCAGGTTTGTTACATATGTATCCATGTGCCATAATCATAGCCACTATTATATCTCAGAGCCTATCGGAGATAGATGAATGTAATATACACACTATTTAAATTATCTTTAAAAAATCCATTTAAAAATCTGTAAAATTAAGTTTACAAATTTATCAAAGACCACTTTTAAAATACAAAACCAAGTAGAACCACGGTGTTTATTGAACACAACTGTCCCTTATCATATATTCCCTACATCCTTGTAGCTCATTGAAAAGGTAATCACATCTGTATCTTTGTGATGCTTCTTTCGACATTCACACTCATATGATCTGCTTATGCAGCTGTTTCTTATTTATCAATCACAGGAATTGATCATTTATTTGATAGTTGAGAATTTAAAACTCTTAGATAAACATTTATTTTAATTTTGTGACCAATAATATTTCCCCAGGATATTTTTAAATGCTCCCCAGATTTCAGTTTGCTATACTACAAATAAAAACCAATTGCAATGATTATTTTTCCCCTTTTTAAAGTGGGATTAAATTATTTATAGGTACATAATAGATAACCTTTCATGTTGCAGAAATCCACAGGTAATTCATAAAAGGTAGCCACTGTTTCTTTTCTTTTTTTTTTCTGAGACAGTCTCACACTATCGCTCAGGCTGGAGTGCAGTGGCATGATCTCGGCTCACTGCAAGCTCCGCCTCCCAGGTTCACGCCATTCTCCTGCCTCAGCCTCCTGAGTAGCTGGAGCTACAGGCGCCCACCACTGCACATGGCTAATTTTTGGTATTTTTAGTAGAGACGGGGTTTCACCGTGTTAGCCAGGATGGTCTTGATCTCCTGACCTCGTGATCCGCCCGCCTAGGCCTCCCAAAGTGCTGGGATTACAGGAGTGAGCCACCGTGCCCGGACAAGGTAGCCATTTTTTCTAAGATGGATGTGCTCTTTCTCTTTGTTTTCAGTGAAGCAATACAGGCATTCAAGTCTGGGCAAAAGGAATAAGTGGACTACATGCAGAATGAGTATCCCTTATCCAAAATGCTTGAGATTCAAAGTGCGTTTCAGATTTCAGATTTTTTCAAATTTTGGAATATTTGCATTATCCCAGTTGAGCATCCCAAATCTGAAAATGTGAAATCTGAAATTTCCTTTGAGCGTCATGTTAGGATTCAAAAAGTTTCAGATTTGGGAGTGTCAGTTGAGCATCCCAAATCTGAAAATGTGAAATCTGAAATTTCCTTTGAGCGTCATGTTAGGATTCAAAAAGTTTCAGATTTGGGAGTGTTTTGTATTTCAGATTTTCGAATTTGGGATGCTAAACTTGTATTAATAAATGAAATTTCAGTTGTGCAATATCAGACCCCTTCCATTATAGGTGCACACACACTGTAACTTTATAAATAACTTTAAGTATATTTTAAAAAGCCAAAGTATTTTTTTTTTTTTTTTTTTTTTTTTTTTTTTTTTTGAGATGGAGTCTTGCTCTGTCGCCCAGACTGGAGTGCAGTGGCGCGATCTCAGCTCACTGCAATCTCCGCCTCCCGGGTTCATGCCATTCTCCTGCCTCAGCCTCCCAAGTAGCTGGGACTATAGGCGCCCACCACCACACCCGGCTAATTTTTTTTTGTGTTTTTTCAGTAGAGACAGTGTTTCACCGTGTTAGCCAGGATGGTCTTGATCTCCTGACCTCGTGATCCGCCCACCTCGGCCTCCCAAAGTGCTGGGATTACAGGCGTGAGCCACCGCACCTGGCCTAAAAAGCCAAAGATTTAAAACAACTTGGGATCAGGGTTAACCTGCTTGAATTACATTTCTCTTTTAAGTTCCATTTTAGAGAATGTTGGCAATATTTTGTAGCTACTGGGTAACATCCTACATTCATTTTGTTCATTTAAAATAAGTATAATTTAATATTATGACAGTTAATTTACAAGTTGTGAAAAACTTTCAGTTTACTTTCCACCTGTTATCAAAAGAGTGATTTAAGAAGTTTTTAGAGGACTGCCACAGGGGAAATTGCAAACATACATACGGCAAACATACATACATAACAGTCTTTGGAATCAGTCATTGTTTCAAATCCTACCTCTACAATATACCAGCGGTGTCATGAACAAGTTATTGTATTTAATGTCTGTATGCATCACTTTCTTTCCATATAAAATGTGGGTAATAAAAGCTAGTTCATTATGATATTCAATACTCGAAGCAATGTGCATAAAGTAGAAATATCTTGTAACAAATTCTTGAAAAATTATTATTATTAGCACTATTTTTATTAATTTAGTACCATTATTATTAATGTGACAGTTTGCACTTATGCTTTAATGAATGACCTTGGTATTTTACTCTGGCTGATTTAATTCATTTAATACAAAAGCATACTTAGATAATATTCATCAATCAATTGTAAAATTTACACTAAAATGTATGAAGGAAAGCTATCCACTGATTAATTTATATGAATGTTTTTAAAATACAGTTTCACTATCCCAGGGCAGAGTGAGGCTGGAATGTGTATACAACCCAAGCTATCTATGTAGATTTTTTGTTGCTTTTTGAGTTTTTTTTTTTTTTACTTATTCTGATTCTAATTGTACAAATCAATAATAAAAATGTTAAAAATAGACTGTTAAAATATTCATGACTATGCAAATGATTAAAATATAGTTATTTAAAGTTTCTTTCTTTTTTAAATTGGGACAAGGTCTTGCTCTTTAACCCAAGGCTAGGTGGCACAGGTGAAAGAGCAAGACCAAGGCATGACCAAGGCTCACTGCAGCGTTGACCTCCTGATCTCGTTATCCTCCCACTTCAGCCTCCCAAGTAGCTGGGTATAGGCATGCACCACAGTGCCCAGCTAATATTTTAATTTTTTTTTTTGTGGAGACATGGTCTTGCCCAATTGCCCAGGCTGGTCTTGAATTCCTGAGTTCAAGTGATCCTTGCTTCTCAGGTTCCCTAAGTGCTGAGATTACACGTGTGGTTCCCCAGCCAAAAAAATCTTCCTAGGGAAGCCCTCACATTTTCAAGGGTTTTACCTTTGGTACCTCCATAAGTTTGTATCAAGCAACAAAATGTACTGTCAAGCAACAAAAAATATAAAGGGACCTTAAATGCATATTTCTAAGACCAAGAAGCCGGTCTGAAATGGCTACATACTATATAATCCTATATGACTCTTATGTGAAAGATACGACATTCTGAAAAAGGCAGAACAATAGAGTAAAAAGATGAATGGTTGCTTGGGTTTGGTATGCGTGTGTGTTAGGGGGCAGGGTGGCTGGCGAGAGAAATACATAGGTGAAGCACAAGTGATTTTTATGGCACTGCAACTATTCTGCATGATACCATAATAATAATAAATGACGTTTTTCATTTGTCAAAACACATAGAATGTACAAGAGAAAGAGTAGAACTTAATGTAAATTATAAACTGTAGTTACTATTGATATGTAAATATTGGTGTTTTAATTGTATCAAATGCACCACACCAGTGAAAGACGTTAGTAATAGGAGAAATGTGTACCAGCTTGGGAGGTTATATGGCAATTTCTGTACTATCTGCTTTTGTTTTTATTGTAAATTTAAAACTGTGCTAAAATAAAGTTTATTAGTTTAATTTTCAAGAGATTAAGAATGTATGTTTAAATGTAATAATACATATGCAGAGCTTTATGTGTATCCATATACATCAAGCCAAATCTACTTTTGGTGAATTTGTCTCTTTATAAAACACACAGAAATAGGAAGAAAAGTAATTGAGAAATATTTACTATGAAATAACTTTATAAGCTGTAAATTGAAAGTACATACATATATTTTAAAAAGGCATTTATATACTTAAGCAAATTATTTTCCAAATATAGAATATTAGCCAGCCAACAAATAATGTTTAAGAAAGTTTTTAATTTTCTGAGACAATACGTATGATAAAATATTAAGTAAAGAACAACTTTGTTGTAATGTGATATATAACATGACATAAATAAAAAGAAAAAATCTAGATTAATGTGTAATCAATAAGAATTGCCATGAAACATTGTGAAACTGATATTTGAAATTTATTGTTTTAAAGGCCCTTATAACTAATATTCAATTTTTCCATATAATCCTATTAATGTATAAATAAAATCTTCTATTTACCAATTGGATATTAAATCAAAATAATGTAAATTAACATCCACAAATCATAACTTTTCTTAATGTTTACTCTTTAAGAATACATAGTAGTTGCACATATTTAAGGCATACATGTGATATTTTGATATGTGTGTATCATGTGTAATGATCAAATCAGAGTAATTGGGATATCCATCACCTGAAACTTTTATCATAGCTTTAAAGGGCCAAAGCCAGGATTTAACTCTCTTAGATTCCAAAGTCCATGTTCTTAGAAATATTAATTAAAATAATGACAATGTTTGCCTCTGGGTAATGTTATTATGAGAAGTTTAATATTTTTAAAGCAGAAATTGAAATTTTTGTAATAGGAAGATATTTAATAAATATGGAAATGTATAACTGATTTTTTCTCATATGTCATTATTGTTGAAAGAAAATCTTCATATCTTACATAAATATATTCTAGATCATCTGACAGATTTTATAATTTCTAATTATAAATTAAGATTTTTTTATATTATCTTTGGTGGTGAAAAATATGCTCGCCAAACTGACAGGCAAATGTAATGTAATGCTAATTGCTTAATTGATTATTACTAGGAGTCCACAATTTTCAGTGCTTCTCTTCCTATTTCTGTGTATTTTATAAAGAGACAAATTTACCAAAAATCGATTTTGTTTGAAGTATATGGATATACATAAAGCTCTGCATATGTATTATTACATTTAAACATACATTCTTAATCTCTTGGAAATTAAACTAATAAACTTTATTTGAGCACAATTTTAAATATAAAACTTTGACTTCTTTTCTATTTCATTACCGTTTATTCATCAGCCTTCATTTTAATCAGATATCCACCTATCTATATCAAACATTGTGTTGTAAATTTCATGTCTACTTCAACGTTTCCATATATAGGTGCATAATAACAAGTGTTGATAAGAATGCAAAGAAATTGATGGGGGAAATTTAAAATGGTACAGCTACTGTGGAAAATGGTTTGGCAGCTCTTTAAAGTTAAAGGTATCATGTAATCCAGTGATTCACATGTAGGTATATATTCAGATAATTGAAAACATATGTCCTCAGAAAGCATGTTCATTGCAGCATTATCTATAATAGCATAAACATGAAAATAACCAAAATATTTATTATCTGAGGAGTAGACAAGTAGAATATTGTATATTCATAATATTTTTAGACATAAAAGCAGTAAAATACTGAATATGCTAAACGTGAAAAAAAGACAGACACAAAAGGTCACATACAGTTTGATTCAATTTATAGATCTTCAGAATAGGTAAATTCACACAGGCAGAAAGTAGATTAGTGGTCGCCAGGGGATGAGGAAAGGGGGAAATTAAAAATTATGCTTATCAGTACAGAATTTCTTATGAAATTATGAAAACATTCTTAAAGTTTTATATTCTGGTGATGATTTGTACAATCTTGTGAATATACAGTATACTAATATATACTGTATATGTTAAAATAGTGAATGTGACAATGTTATTTATATACCAATGAAATGTTTTAAAATTTCTGCATCAAACTAGTTTTGAAGTATAGACTATTGTGAACTTTACAAGAATGTTGAGTTAAAACTTTCTGTTATCTTCTTTGCTAAAACAAATCTAATTTTTATTGCAAGAAACAGATGACATTATAAATACTGTAAACAAAAATAAATTTGAAAACATACAAAGAATTATTTAAAAATCAATGGAGTAATTATGAAACCAAATTAAACTCTAGGTTTTTCATATGACTCCCAGAACAAACAGAGTCTAAAACATAGGGACACTGCTAATTCCGTAGCCACCACTGGATCTCTTCTGACATATAAATATGTTGTTACCATTTCTGGCCACCAAGAAACACTAGAGCGCATTACCACAACCTTTGAAACCAATGATAAAAGCCAAAATACAGGTAGATTGCCTTTACCTATTTTTTTTCTAAATCTCAAAAGAGTTTATCCATGTAAAAAAATATCTAGAGTATTATTTGCAAGGGAATCTGGGAAATTTAGTTTCTAATTTTCTGAATTCCCAACTAGATTAGAATTTAGAGAGACAATTAAAATATTTAGCTATTAAAAGTATTTTGTATCTTTAAAATTAAAAAGTGAAAATTATTATTGAGATAGGAAAACTTCCCATCGTAATATTATATAATAACTAAAGTTGAAATGTCTCTTTTTATAAAGTCATGCTTGATAGGACAAGATGAAAAGTTGAACCTAATATAAATTACCAAGTTTCAGAAGATTCTTCTTCCCAATTGATTCTGAAATTTCAACTGTGAAAGTTCTTTGATCCTTTCGGTCACCTTATTCTGTGAATCTGTAATAATACAATTTTTATTAAGATTATTGTAAATCCTTCAGATTTATCTACCTGCTTCTGTTTTGTCTCTGCAATCAGTCTTGCAGATTTAATCATTTCCTTCAACTCTCCAAAAATACACAGTGGAAAAAGCCCAAAATACTATTATACACAGCACATATTTTGCTTTATTTGATATAAAACTAATTCTGGTGCATCACATCCTATTGGCTCTTCTTTCTCTGTAAAACTTATGTAGACAGTGCCTAGAATTCTTCCCTAATCACAGGATGAAGTTTTCCACTTCTGAAAGTTTCTTCTGCCTGAAATTTACACCTTCACTTCAGAAATGTTAATCTACACATTTTTTCTGATCAACATAAATATGTGCTTAATTATGAATCCCTCTCTAAGGCTTCTGGAGAGTACATGCCCTCATTTTCTGATTATATGGGACTATTTTAATACAAAATTTCTGAAAAGTATTTAAAGCAATGAAAATATTGTACTTATATTTTTATTTCCAGGTACCAATATTTTACCTGACACACAAGAGATAATCAATAAATTGTTTTAATATAAGTATGTAAACATAAGAACCAATACATTTATATGTAATTGGTGGTCATTTCATGGGTCTATAAATCAACTTACTTCTTAACATTAGACTATAACTCAGTGCCATGGTTTCCATTTGTAAATTTAGGTAAAGTTCAAGCTTCAATTTTTTTGTTTACATTGAGAGCACAGATTATCAGTCCTGCTTTATTTGAATTGGATTCCAACCTAATAAAATAACAATACTACAATCATGGAGTTTCAATTGGAGCTAGGCATATTGGTAGATATGTTAATAAAATAAATTTTCATTGTGAGGTGAAATTACATTCAGAATTATATTATTTAAAATCAATATGTGATGACTGTGAAATGGAAAGAAATTGGTTGACACTGAAGAACATTTTTTCTCATGTGATTTCTCTGACCTGCTACTGGAAATACAAGGTAAAGAAGTACTTCTTATTTAAAGGAGCTTTTCTCTACTAAATCTTAAAAACACACACACACAGACACATATGCACAGGAACTCACTTGGCGGTACTTACTACTTATTTTTAACTTTAGAAATGAGTTTTTATGCCATACATGCCCTTGGTGACTTTATATCATCTTAAATGAGGCCATAAAAAAGAAAGTGGCTGTAGCAGAGGCCTATAAATTAATACCAGTAGGACCTACAGAAGCACTCACTTCAAACATTAAATTAGCAGACTTGGACATCTGTTAAATTGCTAGTTACTATTATTACTAACAACAATTTGAAATTAAAATATTTATATACAACTAAAGGCTTTATCCAAGAAGTCCCATAACAGGAGCACTAAGTTCTAAAAAATATAATTATATACATAGTAAAAATTACTGCAACTAACAACTTATATTACAGGTGGTCAGCTATACTAGTAAGTGGAGTACTCAGAAATAAAGCCCCAATAAGCAATTTAAACTTGATCCTTAAAAAATGATCATCTCTTATTGAATATATTTTGAATGTTTTCCAAATAAGAGCTTTGAAATAGAAAAATAAATAAGCCACATACCTGTGATATGGTTTGGGTGTGTCCCTACCCAAATCTCATCTTGAATTATAGCTTCCATAATCCCCACTTGTTGTAGGAAGGACCTGGTGGGAGGTAATTGAATCATGGGGCAGTTACCCCCATGCTATTCTGGTGATAGTGAATGAGTTCTCATGAGATCTCTGATGGTTTTATAAGGGGCTTTTCCTGCTTGACTGGACACTTCTCTCTCCTGCCACCATGTGAAGAAGGCCATGTTTGCTTCCCCTTCCACCATGATTGTAAGTTTCCTGAGGCCTCCCCAGCTGTGCAAAACTGTGGGTCAATAAAACCTCTTTCCTTTATAAATTACCCAATCTTGGGGAGTTCTTTATATTAGTGTGAGAACAGACTAATAGAGGATGAAATAAATGTGATAAAATTTTAATAGCAAAAATAAAAATATCAAAATATCCATCAATTAGAAAATATTTAAGAAAATTCTACCCACTGGATTATTACACATACACTTTTTAAGTATACTTTTCATAATATATAAAATTATGTATTTTTCTAATATAAAATGAACACATTTCAACTATTTTATTTTACAATTAATAAAGAAAACACAGGTGTTAAAAAACTCATTCAAAAGAAAATTCAAGGAACAGATACATGTAAAGGCAATCACAAATGCTCAAATGAATTTGTTAATACTTACAAAATTGCCTTCTACCATGATGGTTGGGGTAGAATTAAATCAGTTGTACCTGTATCAGAAACAACAACAACAACAATAAAAAAAATTTGCCTCTCCAGTGTTGTACAGGCTTACTAATAGAAAGCAATTTCTAGGCTGCATCAGAGAGATGAAAACCTGGAAAAATCCAATGAACTCTCTCTAAGTTAAGGTAACAAAGCTGAGAATGCAGTGAAGCCATGTAAGTTAGAAAGTTTCTCAGAGAGAAAATTTCACAGAGACTTGCAAGTATTTCTTCTGAGGTTTCAGCCGAGTGTGAATTAGTGGATTTTAAGAAAACTACATGGGGCTGGGAAAAAAAGTAACCAGTATGAACAAAGAGAACAATACCTGAAGCTCAACTAGAGCTGAGAAAATTTTACTCACCAGTAAGAGTGAAACACATTATTTCTCATAGGGCTTTAGGGAGACTAATTCAAATGGTTTTGCCTCAGTAATGAGAGAAAAAGCAAACCAAAAAACTACTGGTGTCATCCCAGAAATGTTAAAGTCAAAACTCCAAAATGATTTCCAAGCAACTTGATTGTATTGCAAAATATAGGTAAAGAATATAAAAACAAAATACATCCAGGTTTCAACAAGATAAAATTCATAAAATGTCAGTATTCCAATAAAAAGTCAGAATGCAAAGATGCAAGAAAATATGACCCATATGAGGAAAAAACCCTGTTAATATTAAGAAACTTTGATCGTAAAGTAACAATAGAGCTAGTAGACAAAAAGAGTAAAACATTTATAATATATTCTATATATTTGCAAAGGTTGAGAAAGGTTGTATACTAAATGGAGATATGGTAGAAAGAAAAAGGTCCAAATCAAACTTCTACAGATGCAAACTACAATGTCTAAGATTAGACATTTCAGGTAAATAGAAGATTAGACATTGCAAATGAAAAGGTCAATTAATTTGAAGACATACAAATAAAAACTATCCAAGTTTAAAAATAAACAAATGACAAACTAGTATTAGTGAGTCATAGGACAATTTCTGATTGCCTATATCAGTGCTATTGGAGTTCCTCAAAAAGAGAGAAGAAAATAGAAATAGTATTTAAATGAATAATATTATTTTTTCTAATTTGATTAAAACCATAAAACTGCGCTTTACAAAGTTCAAATATGTGAACATAATAAACAAAGAAATGTTTAAATTTGTATTTGAAATATGTTTTACATTTTGATGACAATAGTACCTTAGACTTAAAAAGGCTAAAACATTTCAAAAGTAGCAGTCCCTTACCTCTAGAAATGTTAAAGGAAGTCTTTCAGGAAGAAGTATAAAGTTACCACAGGGATATTGGTATTACACAACGAAATGAAGAACAATAAAAATGATAACTATCAGTATAATATATTTTTAAAATTTTGTTTCTTAAAAACATGATTTGAAAGTAACTAGCTATTTAAAGCAAACTCGACAATATATTCTGTGATTTATATTATACATAGAAATAATATTATACATTGAAATAATAGCCCAAAGAACAAGAAGTGGGGATGAGTTTAGGTGTAGAAGTTTAAGTTTTGTATATGACACATAAAATATGACTTGCAGTATGCAAATGTAAGTTAAAGGTGTTACTATTGATTTAAAAAAAAACCTTAAATAAATTAAATTTAATTGAGCAAAGAATGATTCACAAAACAGGCACCCCCTGAACCAGAACAGGTAGAGAGGGGCTCCAGCACAGCCACATGTTGTAAGAAGATTTATGGACAAACAAAGAGAAGTGACACATAGAAAATTGAAGTTAGGTACCAAAACAGCTGGGCTGGTTATATCTCAGCATTTGAATTATTCGATCTAGGTTTGAACAGTTGGCTGCCTTTGGCCGAAACTCAGTGATTGGCACAAAAGTAGGTTACAGTCTGCTTACACATTCAGTTAGGTTACAGTTTACTGTGTACAGAGAACCCTTTAAAATATACAAAGAAGCAGCTTTAGGCTAAACTTAAGACTATAAGCCCTGTAAAAACCCAAATAATGAAATACTAAATAATGAAAAACTAAAAAAGACAGAAATAGCTAACAGACAAAAAAGAAGATAAGGTAGAATTTGAACAATATACAGTTAATTAAAAAAGACAAACAAGAGGAGAAGAAAGCGAGAACACACAAGACAGATAGAAAAACAAACAGCAAATTAGTGAATTTAAAACCAGCTGTATTAATAATGACCTCAAAGGTTAATGGACTAAACATCACAATCCTTCCCAAATTATCAGGTTGGGTAAAAGTGAAAGCAACCAGGGAATGGTGCCTATGGGAAACATATATTAAATGAGAAGAAACAAATGGTATAGGCAAAATAAAAATAAAATATACTGTTTTCTGGAGGTGAAAGATGCAGTGAACCATAATCATGTCACTGCACTCCAGCCTGGGCAACAGAGTGAGACCCTGTCTCAAAAAAACAAACAAATACACACACACACACTTACACATATATACACATATATACATATATACACATATATAAATACATACATATATATATACACATATATGTACATATTGTATATATACTTGTGTATATATATAAATTCATTATATATATATATATACACACACACACACACACACAGACACACACACACACACACACATACCCCTATGTTTTCAGTTGTACAGATCCTTGAGAAAGACATTCTTGGGTTGTGAAAATATTACCTCCCAGCAGGGAGAAATCTAGCTGATGATATTTGCCCAGAGCAAGAGCTCAGTTTGGTCTAGCAGTGGAAGTCAGAGCATTCCACTTCCATCTTTTTAAAAGATTTTTTTAACGTCTTTTAACATCAACCATCTTGTTGATTTTGCTTTAAATAGCTAGTTACTTTAAAAAGATGTTTTTAAGAATATATATATATATATTCTAGTATTAATCAAATGAAAGCTAGAATATGCATATTATCAAGATACAAAGTGTATTTCAGAGAAAGACTGTTACCAAGGTCATTTCTTATTCAAAATGAGTCAATTTATCAAAAACTCATGCAACTCTTAAGCATTTATGTCTCAGCACTTCAACATATTTGTAGCATCCTTTTATCTTTTCCACCTTGTCAGCAGTTAACTTTGAAAGGAAGTTTTTTCCTTTTAGAAGATGTTTAGCTGGGGCAGGAATGTTGGGGAGCATTGTTGATATTGTCTGTAGAGTTTTAACTGTGAGAAAGGATTTGTGAGGCTGATCTTAAACTGTAGCCAATCTGATATGCTTTGTGTGTCTTTCTGTATGGTCCATAGCAAATTTTGCTGCAGGCCACCATCTTGTTTTGCGTCCTTGGGAGTAAGACCTATAACCATGTGGCAATATTTTGTTCTAGCCTCTGGCAGTTTACAATAGTGGCCTGGGATTCAATCCTAGCTTAGGGAATGAGTTCTTTCTGGTTTTTCTTTTCTGGGATCCTGTTTTGCTGGAAAAAGTTTTTTTCTCAGTTGACTGAATTAATTTTCTTGATTTTGCCTTTCCACTTTTAGTGCATGCATGAGAGGGGACAGACCTCTATTTTCCTTTTGGAACCCCATTAATTAAAAGCCCCAAAGGCTATTAATCCAAAAAGGGGATGAACAAATGAAAGTTCTTATGGGGACTGGGTTTTCTTCTGCCTGTGTAGTTATTTATGTGTCGTGTGTGTGATATCTGTAAAAAGAGCTGTAATTAATTGACCTAAAGGTAGATAAACACTTTGATCAAATATTTTTTAGAGAAGATAAAGGATGTGGTACCGTTCCATTCATGTGAATTTAATCCTTGAGAAATAAAAACAGCCTTAAAAATTATTGGTAAAAAGCAGATGTCTTCAAAATATAAATAAGTGGACTAAATTATGCAGGTCAGATACTAGGTTGGCTAAACGTTTTAAGGTTATAAACTACTTTTTGTGTTTTAAGAACTGTTCATCTTAGTAAGGCCTGGAAACATATGGAACTAACCACACCCTTAATTATACAGGAAGGAGTCAAACATTGGCTGCACCTAGAACATAATTAAAACAACTTACCAGGTTTTACATTAAGTTAAAAACTGCTAGGTGTTACCATTAGGACATGTAATTGGGAGTACATGAAAGATGTATAAGGACAGTAAAATGTGTTTTTAGTAAAAGATTGTAAGAAGGCATATAAATGTAAATTGTTGCCTAGGGTTAAAGGATTGTTTCAAATTAGATAAGATAAAAAGCTAAAAGTTCAAACAAGTGGATGAAGGATTGTAAAAATTAATCTTGCAAAAATTCTGTGTGTGAACATATTAACTATATTCTGTATGTGAACATATTGGTTAAATTCAAAAGGATATTAAGTGGTTTTTCTGTATATTGAGCATTAAAATAAAAGCACAACAAGGTTCTCTTAAAGCACTAATCTGCTCTTTAGCAAAATTTGTAAAGGGTCATAACAGGTTTTTGCATTTTTAAGTTTCTGAGTCATCATTTTGGCAAAATAAGTAACATGGTAATTTGGAATTCTATTTCATAACATCAAGTTATGAAGTTAGAGTTATTTTAAACCTCTAACATATTTAACAGACTTCTCAAAATTAAACTTTAGTTTCAAAATTGTTTTTCCTGACACCTGTCTTTTCATATGCTTCACAGGGGTCCCTGGAGTATCCAGAAAAGAGAGGTAAACAGGATTATTTGACATGTTTAGGTACATGTGATTGTCAAAATGGCACTCAAATCTTCTTTAGTCTGTATCTTGGTAAATGATACTAATATATGTTCCAAAATTGTATGGAATTTCTAAAATTCTAATGTCTAAAGTACATGATATCAATCATAATTAAAGTTAGGTTAAGTTATTGTAAACATGGAGATAACCAAACTTGTTTGTCAATTGTGTTTCTAACTGGAACTACCCTGGAAATGTTGTTATTAACAGACAATTATTGTCTGTTTAATACTTTTCAAAAGATGGTTGATAATAAGCTGTAGAACATTGACAGATGCACTCAAATACAGGTTTTTGATAACTTTGGAGGATTGTGACATTAGAATAAATAAAACTGTACAGCACTCATGAAGATGTGAAATGTTCATAAATATCAAGCAAAACAAGAGCTAACTGAATGAACCCAGAAAGCTGAAGCAACCTTTTTGACTTTTGCTTGAAATATTGTTTATTCTTGTTTTGTTTTTCAGAGTCAAGAATTATTTTGAGCTATTTACAGCCTTTAATAATTGAGTAAGTTATTTTCCTGTTAACAAAATTTGGAGCATGTTTATTTCTCTTTGCCTGGTTCCTCCAGAATTTGAAAAATATCTGTAAGTATTCTTAACTGATGGCAATATAGTTGTTTGCACCAGTGCAATAAGAATCCATTTTCTTTCTTTTTTTTTTTTTTTTTGAGATGGAGTCTCACTCTGTCGTCCAGGCTGGAGTGCAGTGGCACAATCTAGGCTCACTGCAAGCTCCGCCTCCTGGGTTCACACCATTCTCCTGCCTCAGCCTCCTGAGTAACTGGGACTACAGGTGCCTGCCACCACACCTGGCTAATCTTTTGTAGTTTTAGTAGAGATGGGGTTTCACAATGTTAGCCATGATGGTCTCGATCTCCTGACCTCATGATCCACCTGCCTCGGCCTCCCAAAATGCTGGGATTACAGGTGTGAGCCACTGCATCCAGCCATAAGAATCCATTTTCTTTTGCAACAGGACACAACTGGAGAAACTCATTGTTTTATCAAGGCTTTGACTGGAAGGGTATGCTTCCCTTTAAGGAGTCAAGCTTGACTTGCAGAGCTGATATAAAGCCCCTTGGGGAAACTGGTCTCATACACTCATCTACACAGTCCCTGTACAGAGTTTGTGACCTGTGGTCAGTAAAGAATGTCGCTTTCTAACAGGCCCAAGAGCTCCAAGCTTATCTTGGAAACTTAAGAGGAGAGGATCACCGAACTCACAGGTATTTAAAAATAAAAATGCATGGCTGGGCTTGGCTTTAAGAGGTCTTATCTGAGATTCCTTGTGAAACAGAGTTCCGACAAAGTCAATCTAAAAGGCCTATGTAGAGATAGTTATTCTTGCTGCACTTTTTATAAATAATCAGGCCAAGTATAAGACTAAAGTCTATTTTGAAAACAACTCTGTCCTATCATTATTTGTTTTTTAACAAAAATGAGGACTGGATAGAGAGAAATTATATTGCAAAACTTATACATTTGTCATTAAATTCTAAATTCATTAGTTGTTTTTACATTTTTGTTTACATTTTTAGATGAACCCTACTTGTTCCTGTGAAGGAACCAGCAATCTCTGGCTGCAGCTCAGAAAGAACAAAAGAGATGGGTAATGTAGAAATCTGGATCAATATTCTAGTTCTGAGCAATTATCATGGAAATCCTCCTAGATAAAGGGAATAAGTAGAGTGCCCATTACCTGGAGGTTTCCTTTTTGAGAAAGTAAGACCAAGGGAACTAACCAAAGCCCAAGCACCATGCACCCAAATCTTAGCAAACATAACTATAGCTACCAGTTATCTGGGCCGGCATGTCACAAGACATTCTTTTCTCTCCCTTGTTGGAGGAGGACTCAATTCCTCAGCTTCACCTTAGCATTTGGCTTATGCTAAGTAGTCCATGCAACCCCCATCTGAGACACGTTTTTGTCCCAAACTCAATTTTAAGCTTCAGGTCATAGCCCTACTAAAGAAAACTGGATCTCGGGGATCCAGAGGCCAACTATAATGAAAGTTAAAAGGCACAGGCACTGTTAAAAGTTAAAACAGAATGTGGCTGTTTCCTGCTCATTAAGCCAAGCTTTCTGTTTCATGGTTTCATGAATGAAGGTCATGCTAGTATCCTTGGCATAAACGAGGTTTAGGTAATTCAAGGCTACCGACAGCAGGGGAGATAGGGCATACATGGGTAAGGGTGGATACTCCCACCCCCAGCCCCTCCTGTTAACATGGGTGAAAGCTGCTTTGACACCCATGGATGGCACCCTGTCGCAGTTACCCAGACTGGGGATACAAGGCGAGAGGAAAGAAGAAGAAATGCCTCACTTTCCCTCCCTCATGTGCCTTAGGTATTTGCTAGCAAGATAAAGGAACCAGCATGCCTGCTCCCTTCTTCCTAAATGAGTACTCATCTTCAGTCTGGACCCTTTTGAATGCATCCTGAACCCCTGGGACTCCTTTGAAAAAAATAATCCTTGTTTTTTCCTTTCTTCTCTTCTATCTCCTCTTCACTGACAGGTAATTGTGTTTCCATACTATAAGACACTCCCCTCAGATGCATCATCCAAACTGAGAAGAATTAATTTCCCAAACTTTAAACTGGTTGGCTTAGGATTGGGCTCAGGGGAAGGGAACCCAGAAGCCCAACATACCAGCAAAAGGGTAAAATTTTTTTTTTACCAGTTGGGCCTTAAGCCCTCCTCTCCCTGTGCAAACTGGTAACAAGCCTTGGGATTTTTGAGCTCTTCTTACCCTATCCCTGTCCTTGTTTCATTTTGATACATGTTTTCTAATAATCCAGTTTGTCTCATCTCACCTTCAGGCCATCAGACTCAAAATGGTCATGCAACTGGAGCCTCAGAAGATGTTCCCTTCTGCTGAGAACCTGTAGATAGGCCTCTGAGGGAGATCTGCCGTTTCCCCCAAAACAGCGCCCCCTGTCAGTAGGAAGCAGTTAAGATTGATCTTTAGCCTTATCTTTATCCTTATTCTAATGGCAGTTGGATGTACTTCTTTAGGGGAGGAAATGAGACATCCAGTAAAAAGGGCTCCCTCCAGAATCTTCAACTGGCCCGCACAGTGGGAGGATGGGGTGGAGCCTAGGGAAGTTCATGCCATTTGCAGAGGAGAGGAGCCTGGCCTCTCCTGATCCTGTGAAGTAACCTGGGATTCAATCTGTGAGATAGGGGCCTGTTAACAGGAACCACTCTCACTTTGCTGTGTTGTTTTTCCTTTTACCTTTTTGCCCATTAGATTCTGTAACCTCCTCACCCTTCAAAGTGTCTGTGAGCCTTATCTTTCCTGGTGGTGTGACAAGAACCGGGTTTTTAGCTGAACTAAAGAGAAAGTCCTGCAAAATATTGATACAATGAAATGCAACTCAGTCACACAAAGAAATAAACTAGTGGTACATAAAACAGTATGAATAAAACTCAAAATAACTGTGCTGAGTAAGATTATTTAGTCAAAACCTATTATATACTGTCTGATTCTATTTTGGGGAAAATCTGGAAAATGAAAAATAATTCCTAGTGACAAAGCAGGTCAGTAGATATCAGAGAATTTTTGATGGGGTAGAAAGAAGGGGAACAGATTGCAAAAGAGCAAATGGAAATTTGATAGGTGATGAATATGTTGTTTGTGGTAATGGTTTCACAGGTTTATGGATATATCAAACCTCATCAAATTACAACTGTTAAATACATAACATTCATTGTATGTCAATCTTAACGAGTCTACAAAAGTGGAACAAAGGAACTGATAAAATTGAAAATCAGGAATGAAAAGACAAATGTGTAAATAAGTGATAACTTTAACTCAACTACTAATTGCTTAGAATACAGCTTTATTCCCCCCAAATTTTTACTTCCTTTATGCTATTTGGCCTTGATTGAATAAACAAACAATTTTTGCCTAGATGTTTGGACACACATTTTAATTAGAATGACCACACAAAGGAATGATTTCCCCAAACATTTTTGAAATAATTAAGAGTAACATTTTTCTGTTCAATAAATTCAGTTATATCTTTCCTAGGAACTTTAATTTAAAGTAGATTAGCATTCATAATCTAGCTGAAGCCATTACAGTTCTTATTTGTTCACTAAGACATTCTATTTTTCTATTAAGATGCAAATATGTTATTTGGGAAAATAAGCACATTAAATCACTAGTAACCACTAGAGATGTGGTTCAATTAGCACAATAGTCTTTCTCTATGAGGCTCAGTTGATGGTCAGGGTGGGTTGCTCCTCAGGACAAAGAAGTAATTGACTTTATAAAATAAGATAATTCCAAGCCCCTGGGTAAACAGCCAGATGGGAGGCATTAGAGAACCTGATTACTAGTATAACTGAACTCAAGCCTGGCTGCTCACCACCTGGGAAGCTGAATATACAAGAGGTGAAGTGTGGTGAAAGGAAAGCAACTTTATTTATCAAATGCCAGTGGCTGAAGAGATGGTCAGGCTAAGGCCTCCAAGACACCATCTCAAATTTTAGGCTAAGTGAGGGGTTTTAAGAAAGAAAACTTTGAATGAAAATGTAGGAGTGGGGCAGGGTGCAGGTTCTATGTGTCTTGTCCTGATGGCTATCTTGAGTTATTGTTAATCTGGAATGCAGACTGGTGCCATCTTAACAATGGCTAGGTTGTAGATTAACCACCTTAAGGTTATCCTAGATGGGGAAGAATTCTGCAGCTGAGTCTCCAGGCCTGGTTTATTTCAGGAATAGCCCCTGCAATCTCCAAGCAAGCATATATTTAGATAAGTTAGCACAGTGCAAGAGAGTGTTTGTTGGGAAGGGAGGGAAAACAAGGTTTAAAAGTACATTTCAAGGCTAAGACCAGAGATAAGAAAAAAAAAATTTTAAATGCATTCTGAAGCTAGGCCAGTTGGTAACACCAGGAAAGAACAAAAGAATGAGGAATTAGTCATAATCATAATCTTAACTAAAGATTACTTGTCCTTGGTCTGAAATTGCTTTTGCTATTTAGACTCATAGGCATACTTAGACATAGAAGTATTTTCATTCTTAGTCCTTTTAAAAGTATACATTTTTTTTAAAGTATGGAATTTTTAGCCATCTAAAAGCGTATTGGTTATTTTAAATCTGCAAAGTTTATATAAGTGACATTAATTTTTGTTCTTTTACCTATGAATACAAATGGTCTTATTGTCAAGCTGGAGAGCAGAAAATATTCTGGCAATTTTATGTTATACAGCTAACAAAATCTTCTCATGACATTTTAGATTTTAGATAATACCATCAATCATTCAGTCAGTCAATATATTTGTGGAAGGCTTATTAAGCTCCAAGCCTAGGTTAATAATGAAGAAACAAATTTATAAGACATATAGATTAGTTTTCAACCATTGTTTGATTTGAAGGTGTTTCATATTGAAATTTTAATCACATGTTAGGCCTGCTCACAAAAAAACATTAAAAATATCTGTCATTGATGTATGAGATATGTTCTATTTTATTTTATATATTAAACTAACGTATTTGATATAGGAAAATATAGTCTCTGACCACCAGGTCTACAAAAAGTGACAGAAGCAGTGAGGAATAAAACCTCTAGCAAAGTAAATACCTGATTCTTAAAGGTAAAGGTAATTGGATAATTGGTCTTGGTTTAGTTTTTCTACCTCGGCCTTCTGCTTTTAACTCTGGAATGGGAAACTGTGTTCTGAAAAGCTTAAAAAATTAGTTTGTGAGAAGTGATTTGCATCTCATTGGTGACGAGCATGTGACTCTCTTGGGCAATATTCCTGCTAAATGTGGATGTATTTTCAGAGAGATATATAAGATGGATAGAAATCTCTGAAACCAATAAGATCATGTGTAAATTTCAGATGATGGTAATATGGGCATTTATTTTAAAGTAAATTAGAAGTTTTAAAAAATTACCAAGTATTGATTTATGATAGTATGTGCTACACTTAATTAGCAGCTTTATTAATATGCAATTGAATAAGCTGAATCACTTAAGGCAGCATATTTTATTTGAATAAAAAAGGAAAATAATTAGATGTCGGCAATGGAAGATAAAGTATAGGATACAGTCCTGATTAATAGGTACCAATTAAGATACTAAAAATATTAAGAATAAAGATTGAAGGGAGACTAGGAAAACAAGCGTGCATTTACATATACACACATGGAAATGCATTTTCATATTATAAGGGAAAATACAAATTAAAACCAGGAGACACTCTCTCTGTTGAAAATAAGGGAAGAGATTCCACTTCCTTTCTCATTCTTAGAGCATTTGCTTTAGAAAACACAAATTTGTGGTCAGGTGCGGTGGCTCACACCTGTAATCCCAGCACTTTGGGAGGCCGAGGCAGGCAGATCACGAGGTCAGGAGATCGAGACCTTCCTGGCTAACACGGTGAAACCCCGTCTCTACTAAACATATGAAAAAATTAGCTGGGCGTGGTGGTGTGCACCTGTAGTCCCAGCTGCTGGGGAGGCTGAGGCAGGAGAATGGCGTGAACCCGGGAGGTGGAGCTTGCAGTGAGCTGAGACCGAGCCACTGCACTCCAGCCTGGGTGACAGAGCAAGACTCCGTCTAAAAACAAACAACAACAACAACAAAAACCAAACCCCCACATGATTTCGTATACTTTCTTCTCTTTCAAATGTACACAATCCCTTTTGGTCACTAAACAGCAGTTTTATCAGATTTATTATCCAGGAATGTATTTCTCAGGAACCTGGGAGACATTTCTTTGAAATATAAACATCAAAGATAATATTATCCTTATCTCCTAATTTTTGTGGGACAGTAGAAACCTAACTTAGGCAGAAACCTTGTTCCAAGTTGCATAACTACCTTTTGTTATAAAGATATGAGAAGTTTGTTTCTCCTCTGGATAAACCCAATTAGCTAACACAGATGGTCACCCCAATTACCACCAAATAAATTTAGATGAACTGTATGTGATAAATGCTGTTGTCAAGTCCTGTTACCTGAGGACTAGTTATTGTTTATGTTGAAAACATGTATGTAATGGGTTTTATCTGATTGGCTATACAAAAAGGTGAGATTTCTTTTGTCTTTTAGCAGGTTGCCTTTGATGCAACACATACTGATTTAATGCTTATTTAATAATGAAAGTGTTTTCGTCACTGCCTTTGTGGAGAGGATTTATGGGTTGACAAAAAAATTTTATGTTTACCCAACAATATGCATATACACATGCATTTACCAACATGTGAGTATATGTACATATATATGTTTATGTATGGGCATATATATGGATATAAGTATGTGCATGTATATTTATGTGTGTGTGTGCGTGATTATCACCCAAATTTTGCTGTCATCACAACTATTTAATACAGATATTTCTATTTCCTAAACATTTAAAGATTCTGGTTAAATTATGAGAATGAATTCTAGCAAAATTTTACTTTTGTCTTACAAAAACTGTGATTAAGAACAAATATTTTTGTATTCCTGAAGCATTATATAAATTACCGAAAACTAAATATGTAGGGTGTGCAATGCTATCTTAAAGTCAGAGATTCTTTCCTCACCTTTGTTCTGTCTAGTGATAAGTTCATCATAGGCATTCTTCATTTCCAGTAGAGTGTTTTTATATATTGCAATTCTTTTTTTTATATTTTCTTAGAATTTTCATCTCTATGCTTACATTACCTTTCTGTTCTTGTATGCTGTCTACTGTATTCCTTACAGACTTTAACGTATTACTCATTGTTATCTTAAAATCTCAAGCGAATAATTCCAACATCCCTATCATATCTGAGTCTAGTTTGATACTTGCTTTGTCTCTTCAAAGTGTATTTTTTGCCTTTTGGTATACCTTGAGAGTCAAAGATGATGTACCAGGTAACAGAAACTGTGATTAACAGTCCCTTAGTATTGTGGTGGTAAGATGTGGTAGGAGGGAACACATTCTACAGTCCTATGATTAGGTCTCATTATTTTAGTGAGTCTTAATCTCTGCATTGTGAATTTTGCAAGTGCTTCTCAGTCCCGTTTCTCCATTCACTCCATTCTTCCTTGGCTGGAGCAGGTTGGCTAGAGTGGGCTGAATTTAGATGTTTCCTTTCCCTTACATGAAAAGTTAAAGCAAGCTTTTAAAGTAGGGTATTGTTCTTCCCCCAAGACAGTAAGGCTCTGATAAAAATCCCCAATAGTTAGGCTCTAGTAAAATAGTTTCTTTTAAGGACAAGAATTGCCAAGAAGAAGAGAATATTGTGGCGTAAATCAAAATGGTTTATTTTCCCCTCCCACTATGGGAAGCATAAGGGCATTTTTCTCCAATATTCACTGCGATAACCTGCTCAAGCTCCTGGAGGTAAGACTCACAAAAGCATGGGGACACCTTATGATTGCCCCTTCCCCCATAGTTCTTAACTCTTAGACTTGTTCATACTGACCTCCAGCAGTTCAGCAATTATAGTTTAGGGATTTTTCAACAGCTTTATTGAGGTATAGTTAACATATAGGCACTAAAATATGCATACTAAAAGTGTCTTAATTGATAAGCTTTGATATTTTATATACCCATGAAGGCATCACGACAGAGTAAGGAACAAAGTCAGCACCGTTTAATGTTTCCTTGTGGCCCTTGGTAATTAGTACATCTCTGCATCTTCAATGCCTAAATGAGTACTGGGAACATGGAATGCTCCATAAATATTTTTGCATGTAAAAATAATGAATGAATGTGCCATTTTGTTAGTAAGCCATACCTGTCTGTTTTTCACATGTCTAGCTATATAATATTCAAAATAGTAAAACTGTAGCTTTGGGCACTTATTCTCTACAGTTGTATAAGTCACATTTACTTAAATATACTTATAAAGATGAAAATAAATTATATTTTTACATAAATTCACTTGCACCATTGTAGCTAAGGCATAGACTTGAAGTAAATGGATATCAAAGTAAAATGACCTGTACTTTATTAATTTGGAAAGGAAACATAAATATATCATGAAAATTTAAAATTAATATTGTGTTTCTTACAACTAATTCTAATATATTTTCACTTATGTTAGAAAATACCAACAATAGGAACTTATTTCCACCAAGAGCATGAATTCTGAGATTCTGTCCACTTTAAATTAAAACTGAAAATATTTCTAAACTAATATTGTTATCGAAATTGATTGCTATTACTAATGTATCTTTTGTAGAGATTCTTGAGATCATAAAATGAAGACAAAATAAAGAATTACGAAAAATTTAAAAAACAAGGCAGAGTACAAAGGACGCTATTATCTTCCACAATATTTAGTTTATAATTTCTTTAAATTAAAAAATTTCCTTAGCCATATCCTTAAATCTCATGGCTTATTCCTAAATCTATCTCTATCCCGTAAATATGTATCTATAAAGCTCTATTTTCTGAAAATCATACCAATACCTGCCACTTCTAATATTCTCCATATACTTGTGTTAATGAGGCTTACTTACTCTTAAAGTTTCAGTAATTTCCTCTATTACTTCCTTTCAAACTATACTAAATATTTTTCTTATTCTAGTTCGAGGTCAGCATACTTTTTTTTTTTTTTTTTTTTTTTTTGGTAAAAGGCCAGATAGTTTACACTCTCTGCCATATAGTAGGCACTAAATCAATAGTTGTTAAAGCAGTTAATGACTGGATGACTTGTACCTCTGCTGTCAGGCACTTAATGTTTCGAATCCTCGACATCTACATTTGAGCAAGGTGAGGATAAAATAAAATTATTTCTAAGATATAATCAAGCAATTCTTTCAATAATTGTATAAATGGTAGAGACATTAGTTCTCTACATGGACAGTTATAAAAAGGCCTTTTAAAAGAATGTCATTGTTGTGTAGAATGAGAGAAAACAACACTTCAAAACAACAATTTTTTTGATTTTCACTAATCTGACGAAAGACTCACCTATTGAACTTTTTCACCTTTCCAATTCGCTTCAGACGCTGAATGACCATAGAATGGTCAACAATGAGTTCTGAGGCAACTTCTTGTGTAATCGTAAGAGGATCAAATTCGATAATTGCTGACAACTGGTTGTTGTCAACTTCCAATGGCAGCCACTACCCTCCTCATCTTCAAGGCTCTCGTCTTCTTTGTAAAACTTCTTGAACCACCACTGCACTATATGTTCATTAGCAGATCCTGGGCCAAATGCATTGTCTGTGTTGTAATTTGTCTCTGCTGCTTTATGACCCATTTTGAACTCAAATCGGAAAATCATTGGAATTTGCTTTTCATCTAACATCATTTTCATAGTCTAAAGTAAATATAAACAGCAAGTAATGAGTGATTCGCAAAAGAACATAAAGTGAGAGCTGCACATTAAAAAGATGTTTAACACAACCACATTTATTTAAGAATGTATTCTAGTATTACATGGCAAATTTCAACAATGCAAAAACCACAATTATGTTTGCACCAACCTAATATTTTGCGTTAATTGAAGTAACTCAATTATCTGAGTTACCACAGGACATACATTTTGGCTGTGTTCCCCACCTAAATCTCATCTTGAATTGTAATAATCCCCACATGTCAAGGGTGAGACCAGGTGGTGATAATTGAATCAAGGGGACGGTTTTCCCCAAGCTGTTTTTGTGATAGTGAGTTCTCGTGAGATCCACTGGTTTTTATCAGGGGCTTCCCCCTTCGCTCAGCACTCATTCGCTTTCCGGCCACCCTGTGAAGAGGTGACTTTTGCCATGACTGTAAGTTCCCCGAGGCCTCTTCAGCCACGAAGAACTGTAAGTCAATTAAGCCTCTTTTCTTTATAAATCACCCAGTCTCGGGTATTTCTTCATAGCAGTGTGAGAACAGACTAACATGCATGCTATCTTAAGAAATGTTACAGATTGATCCCATTTTTACCTAGTTTCACTCACTTGTAATACCTTGCAAAACTATGGGAGAGTATCACAACCTGGATATTGACATTGATACAGTCAAGACACAGAACATTTCAATCAACGTATAAGTCTTCTCTGTTGCTTTTGTGTGTCTCGGGAGTTTTTACACTGACTGATAAATGAGTAATACTTGTTTCATAAAATGAATTTGGAAGTGTCTCTCCTCTTCCATTTTCTGGAAAAGATTGTGTAGAATTGCTATTATTTAAAAAAAGAAATTTGATAGAATTCTGTAGTGAAATAATCTCGGCTCGGAGATTTTCTGTTAGGAGGCTAAATTATAAATTAAAATTCCTTAATACTTATATGACTATTCAAATTATTTCATTTTAGGTAAATTATTGTAGTTTTTTTTTAAAGATTGGTGTTATATCTAAGTGCCAAATTTATTTATGTGGAGTTGTGTCTTGATTTCCTATTTACCTTTTGAGGTTGGTGGTGTCTATGGTTATGTATCTTACACTCATCATATGGGTAATTTATCTTTTCTTTTTTTTCATATTGTTATAGATTTGTCAATGTTATTGATCCTTTCAAATAATCAGTAATATGCTTCAATTATTTTCTCTATTGTTTTACTCTTTTAAATTTTGTTGGTTTCTGCTTTAATCTTTGCTATTTATTTCCTTCTGCTTGTTTTGGGTTTATTGTGTTCCTTTTTGGCTAGGTTTTAATGTGGGAGTTTAGATTATTTGACCTGGAATTTTTGCTTCTCTTTTAATGTGCTTATTTCATGCTATAAATTTACATTTCAGCATTACTTTAACCTTGTCTCACACATTTTGATATGTTAACTTTTCATTTGTTACTTTTGGGGCATTTAAAAATTTTCTTAAAGACTATCTTTTTGATCAATGGAGTATTTAGAAGTATGCCATTTAGTTTCCAAATGTTTGGAAATTTTCAGGCTATATGAGGCTGTATGGTATATAGCCTATTGCTCCTAGGCTACAAACCTTTACAGCATGTTACTATACTGAATACTATAAAGAACCGTAATACAATAATAAGTATGTGTGTATCTAGAGAGATCTAAATGTAGGAAATGTACCATAATAATACAGTATAAAAGATAAAAACTGGTACACCTCTAAAAGGTGTTTACCATAAATGTAACTTACAGGACTGGAAGTTGCTCTGGGTGAGTTGGTGAGTGAGTGGTGAGTGAATGTGAGGGCCTAGGGCATTACTGTACACTAGTGTAGGCTTTATAAACACTCTATACTTAGGCTACACTAAATTTATAAAAAGATTTGTCTTCAGTAATGAATTAACCTTAGTTTACTTTCACTTTTTTACTTTACGAAATTTTTATTTTTAAACTTCATATTTTGTGATAATGCTTAGTTTAAAACACACATTATACAACTGTACAAAAAATTCCTATTTAATATTCTTATTCTATAAGCTTATTTCTGCTTAAAGATAAGTTTATTTTAATTTTTACTCTTTCAGCTTTTTGTTAAAAGCTAAGATGCAAGCACATACGTTAGCCTAGGCCCACAGGGGTTCAGGATCATCAGTATCACCATCTTCTACTCCACATCTTGTCCTACTGGACAGTCTTCAGGGGCAGTAGCATACGTGGAGTTGTCATATCCTATGATAAGAATACCTTCTTCTGGAATGCCTCCTGAATGACAGGCCTAAGGCTATTTAACTTTTCTTTTTTTTAACAAGTAGAAGGAGTACATTCTAAAATAATGATAAACAGAACAGTATAATAAACATGTAAGCCAGTAAGATAGTTATTTCTTATCAGTTTCAAGTATTATGTAGTGTATGTAATTGTATGGGTGATACTTTTATACAACTGGGAGCACAGTAGGTTGTTTATACCAGCATCACTAACGAACGTGTTTAATGCATTGCACTATGATGTTATGATGGCTACAATATCACTAGGCGATAGGAATTTTTAGTTCCATTGTAATCTTATGGGACCACTGTCATTAATGCAGTCCATTGTTAACTGACACGTTTCTATGCAGTGCATGGGTGTACATAATTTGTCATAATCAACTGGTTTGATATTTTCCCAATTTGAATAAAATATACATTGTACAAATATTACCTCCTTTTATGTCCCTCTACTTACCTTATTTATCATATAATTGCCTTAAATATTTTCTTTATATTATAAAATAATAATAAAACATGTGGTGCCACTTCTTTCTGGCCTTCACGGTTTATGATGAGAAATCCAATGTCATTTGAATTTTTTCTAGGTAACATATCATTCCTCTCTCACTGTTTTCAAGCTATTTTATTTGTATTTAGTTTTTACAAGTGTGACTGTAATATGTCTTGCAATGATTTTATTGTGTTTATCTTGTTTAAAATAAAGCTTCTTAAATCTGCAGGTTTCTAATATACTTCCTCTAGGTCCGTGAGGTTCTGTTCATTTCTTTTTGCATCTGTTTTCTGCCTGTTGCTCAGATTGAGTAATTTCTGTTGTCCTATCTTCACTTATTTACTATTTTGTAGCCTCCATTCTGCTGTTCACACCTTTTGTTGAGTGTTTCATTTTGGTTAGTGTCTTTTTCAGTTTTGAAATTTCCATTTGGTTCTTACTGATGTCATATTTCTGTATTGAGACAATGTTTTATTGCTACAAGTTTCTGTTTTTTAATTTGTTTCTAGTATGTGCATATTTGCTTGTTGTAACATTTTTATGATGGCTGCTTGCCATAGTCTTAATGTTTGTGGTCCCCCAAAATTCATGTGTTGAATGGATGGCTGATAGTATTTAGAGGTGGAGCCTTTGGAAGGTGATTAGATCATGAGGTTGGAGTGCACATGATGAGATTTGTGCCATTATAAAAGAGACCCCAGAGAACTGCGTTGCCCATTCTGTTGTGTATGCTGCAGTGCACAGGTGCCATTTATTAGGAATAGAACATCTCCAGACACTGATTCTATCAATGTCATGATCTTGGACTTTGCAGCCTCCAGAATTATTAGAAGTAAATGTTTGTTGGTTAGAAGCCACTATAGCAAACTGAACTGACTACGATACTGCTTTAAAATCTTTGTCAGATAATTCTAACATCTCTTTCTTTCTTTTTTTGAGACAGAGTCTCGCTCTGTCGCCCAGGCTGGAGTGCAGTGGCACGATCTCGGCTCACTGCAAGCTCCACCTCCCGGGTTCACGCTATTCTCCTGCCTCAGCCTCTCCAAGTAGCTGGGACTACAGGTGCCCGCCACCACGCCCGGCTAATTTTTTGTATTTTTAGTAGAGACGGGGTTTCACCATGGTCTCGATCTCCTGACCTCGTGATCCGCCCACCTCGGCCTCCCAAAGTGCTGGGATTACAAGCGTGAGCCACCGCGCCCGGCCTAACATCTCTTTCTTATCTACATTTTGGTATCTTTTTTATTCAACTCACACTTTTCTTCATTTCTAGTATGACAGATAAGTTTTTATTCTGGATATTATGTGATAAAACTCTGCAACATATCCAAAATATTTGGTATTATTTGTTTTTCTCTGACACTGTTGTAGCAAAGGAAGTGGGAGAGTGCCACTTTATTATTGCTAGGTGTGGGATAAAAGTCCAGGTTTCCCACTCAACCTCTGTTGACATCATTGGGGGTAAGGGCTCTTCATTATTCAGTGTCGGAGTGGGAGTTTTGGCTTCCCACTAGACCTCCATGGGTAATATCTTGACTGTGACGGGTAGGATTACCTTGTTACTTCTCTTCATATGGTCTTCTTGAGACCATGGGCATTGTCCTTGTTACAGCTTGATGGTGGAAAGCTCTGACTCTCTACTAGGTCTCCTCTGAAACCCACCTAGCATGAAAGTAGAGGGGCACCTTCTTACTGCCAGATGAGGGTAGAAATCTAGGTTCCCCACATGGTCTTCACTGCATAGCCTTGTTACTGCCCAGTAAAGCTGAAAATTCAAGCTTCCTAATTAGGCCTTCTCCTACCCCTCCCTAATGAGAAAGTAGGCAACCTATAGCCTGGTGAGGGTCCAAGTTCAAGGACGGGTGGGGACACATTTTTCTCTGTGGCATTGGGCAGGGGTATAGAAAATATCTAAAATGTTCCTGTCTTGCTAGATTGCCCCTTCCTTGGTCCTTTAGGGCTTTTGTGGGTTGTTTTGTTTTGTTTTGATGTTTTGGGAATTCTTAAGGTCAGTGTCTGGGCTATATGTGGCAAAATAAAAACCCAGGAAACTCCCTACTGTGTTGTTTCTTAGGTCCCATGGACCTTTGCTGTCAGCCTTCTTCCCAACTTTCAGAGCCTTACGATGTTTGTTTTGTATATAATGTGCAGGGTTTTTGGTTTTACTTAGCATTGATGTTTGAGAAACCTATTTCCACTTTCTTGCAATGGAGGTTGATTGCTTTCTCTTTAAATAAAATGTTACTAGTGTGTAGATGTTTTTATATATGTTCTGAATTATTTAAATGCACTTGCTCTTTACACTGTTAACCTTTTTACTAACTCAGATTCCTTCGTGGGTGTGCAGGTGTGTGTGTGTATGTGGGCATGCTGCTGAGAAATCAAATCCAAATTTCTGACAAAATGATATGCTGCTGTCCAAAGACTGTTGGATTTATTTAAAAAATGTAGTTTATTTTAATTGTAAGTGCATTAACATCTCAACTTTTCAAATAATACTAAAGTGATGATTGGAGAAATGTCTCCTTGGGCAATATTCCTTTCGGACTGTGAGTTGGGATAATCTGAGTAAACTTTTTTCTTTTAAGTTCATTTTCACACTTTTCCTATACTTCTCTTTATGATGTAGAAACTCCATGTAAGGAACTTGTTTACTTGCTAGCTAATTGGATGCATCAGTTGGTACAAGGATATTGTCATTTATCTTTTAAGGAATCAATATATGGCTTGTAGTGTTTTAAGAAGAAAATACACTGAATACTTTTTGTTACAGGTTTGTGATATTTTCAATATTTCATGCTAGAAAATTTCATTGGTTATAGTTTTGACTTGCAATTCTAATTAAAACAAATGTTTCCTCGGTTCTTTTTAAAGTTACTTGGTTAAAAAAACAGACATATGATCAATCTTTGAGTAAAGCTAGTTTTTCAAAGGTGACATGTCTGTGTGATAATTAATGGCCTTATAATTTGATCATTAATTCATTCAAAAAGGCATTTACTGAATAGCAGGTATGCACTCACCATTAAGTTAAATATGAATAATTTATTAGGAATTACAAGTAAGTGTTCCCACTGTTCAAATAAACAAAGTGATCCATGACACCTTAAACAACATGGGAAATAACATCTGCCTAACCACAAGGTGTTAGGTTTTATATATTTATTTAAGTGTGCACCTGAATAGTAGGTAAATGCTTGTTATCATGAAGTTTGATTTCAATTACTTTCTATAAGGTGAAGTTAGATAAAGTTTCTTTTCTCTCTGCCATATTTTTCATTTAAAAGAATGCTGTATTCTGAACTTTACTGTTTACATGATTTTTCAGTGAAACAGTGCTACTGTTGACTTTTTCTCAAAACATGCTTTTACATGTTTAATGATTTTAATGGATAATAAAATATGGTCTGATATTTGTTGGTACTTTTTGTATATCAAACATTTTTCTAAATTCATTGATGTGTTTTCTCACTTAATTCTTGGAACCACTCCATAATATAGAACAATCTTATCTCAGTTTTACAGAAAATACAGCAAGTATCCATAGATTAAGCAAATTTACCAATGATAAACAGTTAATAGCTATTTTGAAATTATAACCGTTGTTTGTTTTATCCCAAAGACTGATTGTTTGATACCATCATATACTGTCCAAGCCTCAGTCTAAAGGATTAACACAGGACTGTGTTAAGGCAGTTTCAAAGTATTCATTCCAAAATGGGAATCAAGTTCTGGGATATTAGACACAGTTATAGTTTGTCCTTCAGCACAGGTTAGAGTCTAATTTACCATGGGTCATGTAAAATAACTAGGAGTAAAAACCAACCTAGAGCTATAAAATAAAAAGTGACCTTTAAAATCCAATATTAGAGAAAAACAACTTTTGCCTCTGGAGGCTGTTGAAGGACAAAATAGGGATAAGAAAGTTCACTCCTATTTCCTGATATACATATCGCTTTTTCTAGCCAGGGTAGCAGCAGTAGAATTAAGGACTTAGAATAAATTTTCTACATTTCTGAGGCTTTGAAATAACCCTTAAACATCTCTGCCTTGAAATAAAAAAATAAACAAATCAACCAAAAACAAAATCTATTACTTTTTAATGCTGGTCACACAACAAAGAGGGTCAATAGTTCCCTAATATCTCCTTTTTAAATTTTTTTCTGCAATCCCTCTACCCTTTGAAACAAAGCAAATGAAAACACTGGGTTTCAAGAATAAAACCCTTAGCATTGTAAGACATCTAATTGGAATAAGATTTATTTTTCAATCTCTGTATGCTCTAAAAGCATACAGAGAAGCTGCTGCCTCTTCTTTAAGTTCTAATCAATTGACAAAATTAATGGGTTTTTCCATGCAACAATTGAAATAATTTAACAGAGGAACCAGGTTATCTCACTGATAGCTTGTACTGTTCAGAACTGTCATCTTGGTGAGTACTTGAAAATTATTGGAAGTACATTGGTTTTGTATCCTGAGACTTTGCTGAAGTTGCTAATCAGCTTAAGGAGATTTTGGGCTGAGACAATGGGGTTTTCTAGATATACAATCATGTCATCTGCAAACAGGGGCAATTTGACTTCCTCTTCTCCTAATTGAATACCCTTTATTTCCTTCTCCTGCCTGATTGCCCTGGCCAGAACTTCCAACACTATGTTGAATAGGAGTGGTGAGAGAGGGCATCCCTGTCTTGTGCCAGTTTTCAAAGGGAATTCTTCCAGTTTTTGCCCATTCAGTATGATATTGGCTGTGGGTTTGTCATAGATAGCTCTTATTATTTTGAGATACGTCCCATCAATACCTAATGTATTGAGAGTTTTTAGCATGAAGCGTTGATGAATTTTGTCAAAGGCCTTTTCAGCATCTATTGAGATAATCATGTGGTTTTTGTCTTTGGTTCTATTTATATGCTGGATTACATTTATTGATTTGCGTATGTTGAACCAGCCTTGCATCCCAGGGATGAAGCCCACTTGATCATGGTGTATAAACTTTTTGATGTGCTGCTGGATTCGGTTTGCCAGTATTTTATTGAGGATTTTTGCATCAATGTTCATCAAGGATATTGGTCTGAAATTCTCTTTTTTGGTTATGTCTCTGCCAGGCTTTGGTATCAGGACGATGCTGGCTTCATAAAATGTGTTAGGGAGGATTCCCTCTTTTTCTATCGATTGGAATAGTTTCAGAAGGAATGGTACCAGTTCCTCCTTGTACCTCTGGTAGAATTTGGCTGTGAATCCATCAGGTCCTGGACTCTTTTTGGTTGGTAAGCTATTGATTATTGCCACAATTTCAGAGCCTGTTATTGGTCTATTCAGAGATTCAACTTCTTCCTGGTTTAGTCTTGGGAGGGTGTATTTGTCGAGGAATTTATCCATTTCTTCTAGATTTTCTAGTTTATTTGTGTAGAGGTGTTTGTAGTATTCTCTGATGGTAGGTTGTATTTCTGTGGGATCGGTGGTGATATCCCCTTTTTCATTTTTTATTGCAACTATTTGATTCTTCTCTCTTTTCTTCTTTATTAGTCTTGCTAGCAGTCTATCAATTTTGTTGATCTTTTCAAAAAACCAGCTCCTGGATTCATTAATTTTTTGAAGGGTTTTTTGTGTCTCTATTTCCTTCAGTTCGGCTCTGATTTTAGTTATTTCTAGCCTTCTGCTAGCTTTTGAACGTGTTTGCTCTTGCTTTTCTAGTTCTTTTAATTGTGATATTAGGGTGTCAATTTTGGATCTTTCCTGCTTTCTCTTGTGGGCATTTAGTGCTATAAATTTCCCTCTACACACTGCTTTGAATGTGTCCCAGAAATTCTGGTATGTTGTGTCTTTGTTCTCGTTGGTTTCACAGAACATCTTTATTTCTGCCTTCATTTCGTTATGTACCCAGTAGTCATTCAGGAGCAGGTTGTTCAATTTCCATGTAGTTGAGCGGTTTTGAGTGAGTTTCTTAATCCTGAGTTCTAGTTTGATTGCACTGTGGTCTGAGAGACAGTTTGTTATAATTTCTGTTCTTTTACATTTGCTGAGGAGAGCTTTACTTCCAACTATGTGGTCAATTTTGGAATAGGTGTGGTGTGGTGCTGAAAAAAATGTATATTCTGTTGATTTGGGGTGGAGAGTTCTGTAGATGTCTATTAGGTCCACTTTGTGCAGAGCTGAGTTCAATTCCTGGATATCCTTGTTAACTTTCTGTCTGGTTGATCTGTCTAATGTTGACAGTGGGGTGTTAAAATCTCCCATTATTATTGTGTGGGAGTTTAAGTCCCTTTGTAGGTCACTCAGGACTTGCTTTATGAATCTGGCTGCTCCTGTGTTGGGTGCATATATATTTAGGATAGTTAGCTCTTGGAAGTATATATTTCAAGGATAAGTCTTGAAAATTTCAGTTTCAGAAATTCTGGGTTGAAGCCTAGGAATGAGCATTTTTAACAAGCACAGCAACAATACAGGTGATAAAGAACTACACTTTGAGAGACATTGCACTAGGTAAGGGAGTAGTCAGATACTTTGACTGGCTAAGCATAGCTATATACATGCAACATTTCAGTTTTTTTTTCAGTTGCAAGAAATTTTATGTTATAGTCATAAAACCACATCAAGAGATGAGCTGTACTGCCTTCACCAAAATGATGTCAAGCTGGTCAAATTATTAAGTGAAATTGGCATAGTCTCATTTGATGTTTCTTATAACTGTGGATATGTCTAGATAGTACAGACAAGAAAAGTGCAAGAAATTACCCTTCCCTTAAAACAGAACGCTGTTATAGAGCTATGCATATATGCTAACAGTATGTTCAGCATCTCTTCTGCTCTGTTACTTGAAGTAGGTGACAATACTAAATCAATATGTTAAGATATTTTACTAAAAGCTGCCACCAGACAGACTGAGAAGTAACAGGAAGAGGCAAGAATTGGGTCCAGATAATATTTGTAAAATACTTGAATATTTTGTAATTCCTTGTAAAGCTCTTGTGTAAAATACCTGAATGTAACACAGGATTTTATCACAATAAATTATATTCTTTGTTTCTTATTGAAATAGTGCCTGTTCATTTACAATCAGAACTGTAACCATGTCTGCTGCGGTGGCTAACGCCTGTAATCCCAGCGCTTTGTGAGGCCAAGGTAGGCGGATCACTTAAAGTCAGGAGTTTGAGACCAGCCTTAACAACATGGTGAAACCTTGTCTCCACTGAAAATACAAAAATTAGCCAGGAGTGGTGGTGCATGCCTGTAGTCCCAGTTACTCAGGAGGCTGAGGCAGGAGAATCACTTGAGCCTGGTAGGTGGTGGTTGCAGTGAGCAGAGATCATGCCATTGCACTCCAACTTGGGCGACAGAGCAAGACTCTGTCTCAAAAAAATAAAGAAACAAACAAAAAAAACCTGTAATCAGTGTTCTCTAGCTATCATCTACTTATCATAGAAATTGTAACTGATTTTATTGCAAAAATATTCTGACATTTTAAAAAATTAGGACAACATTTTAAGAAGTGAAAATCTTTTTTTCCCTAATTCTTCTTCTTTTGTTGTTCTTGTATGTTTTGATTAAATATATTTGTTGGTTATGAAAATATAACACAGAATACTTTGGGGGATTATTCATTGCAATGCATAATTTAAGTAATACATTAGTCTAGTTTTAATTTTATACTGAAGGAAAAGTAACTTTTGACTGCTTTGTGTGATAAGTCAAGGGAAAGTAAATACAGTTTTAATTCCTAGTTTATGACAGTTGCTTTTTATATAATATCTTATTTTTCTCAATAATTCCATGAAGTGGGCATTATTACCATTTTTTAGAAAATGCAATTGGAATTTATACAGAAAAAGTAAATTGCTCAACTAACTAGTTGTCTCACAACTAGTAAATGACAAAACTGAGATTTTATCCTAGGCCTGACTAATTCCTAATTTTATGGAATAGTAAATATTGTTCATATATCAGATTGTTACATAAACACAGTGATGAACAGAATATTTGCATATTTGGTAAGAAAAATAATATAAAATACTACATATAGTATGATTTTTTAAAAGTAGAATGTAGCTTATAAGCGATAACATCACAGTGTTTATTAAATGATATATTAATACAACATCTCATGGAACATGACATTTTATATTAACTGTATTTTAGATTTTAAGAAATTGTAAATCAAACATTTCCATGCTTTATATTTTCTAGTATGTGTCCTATGTTACACACGCTCTCCTTTGGGTTCTAAAATTTGAAAAGAATATCTAGCATGTCATTCATATCAGTGCTTCCAAAAATGTAATGTGCATATGAGTCACATAGGAATTATGACAGAACAAGGATTGTGTAAAACACAGATTCTGATTCAATAGTGTACATCTTGATATTCTTCATTTTTAACCAGCTTCCAAGTGTTCTGATGCTTTTATTCTCTGAATCACACAGGATAATTAGGATTTAGGCCACATGAATATAGTAAAAGATAAAGGGAAATAGCGTTGGCTTGCAATTTTATTGACTTTTTTTGAGTAATGATAACAAACCAAATATTGATAAATTCACACATTTAAATATACATAAACCTCAGACCCTGCAGTGCCACTCCTAGGTATACAGCATGGAGAAACTTATTGTAGCTGCAAAACTTACTGTAGCTGCAAAAGTTTTTAGAGCAATATTGTTTGTATTTGCAAACATCTAGAAATAACTCAAAGTTCATAAACATAGCACCATGTTTCATTAATTAATCAACTAATAATTTTAATTTTTTTATTTTTCAACTTTTAGATTCTGGGGCTGCATATGCAGATATTGGGATATTAGGCCTTGAGAATTGCAAAGGTATATTGTATGATGCTGGGGTTTGAAGTACTATTGAACCTCTCATCAAGGAAGTAAATATAGTAACCAATAGGTAGTTTTTTGAGATTTTTAACCCTCGACCTTCTCCTTCTCTGCCCCCTTTTGGATTCCCCAGTGTGTATTTTTCCTATATTTATGTCCATGTATAACCAATGGTATAAGAGATAATATGTGGTATTTAGTTTTCTGTTTCTGTGTTAGTTTGCTTGGAATAACGGCCTACAGCTACATCCATGTTGTTGCGAAAGAAATATTTTTTATGGTAGTGTAGCATTCCATAGTGTCTATGTATCACATTGTCTTTATTCAATCCACCATTGTTGGGTACCTGGTTTGATTCCATGTCTTTGCTATTGTGAATAGTGCTGTAGTGAACGTAGGTTGTTATGTCTTGTTTTTTTTATTTTTTATTTTTTGAGACAGAATTTCTCTCTGTCACCCAGGCTGGAGTGTGGTGGTAAAAACATGGCTCACTTCAGTGTCAACCTCCTAGGCTCAAGAAATTCTTCTGCCTCAGTCTCCCAAGTAGATGGGACTATAAGCATGTGCCACCAAACCCGGTTATTTTTTAAAATTTTTTGTAGAGATGGGGTCTTGCCATGTTGCCCAGGCTGGTCTCAAACTCCTGGCCTCAAGCAACCATCCTGTCTTAGCTTTCCAAAGTGTTGTGATTATAGGTGTGAGCCACCATGTTTGGCTGCCTGCGTCTTTTGGTAGTACTATATATTTTCCTTTGGGTATATACCCAGTAATTGGAATGCGGGGTTAAATGGCAGTTTAACTTATAATTCTTTAAGAACTCTCCAAAAGACCCTCCACAGTGGCTGAACTAATTTACTTTCCCACCAACAGTGTATTAGCATTCCTTTTCTCTGCGGTCTCACCAACATCTGTATTTTTAACTTTTTAACAAAACCATTCTGACTGGTGTGAGATGGAATTTCATGGTGGCTTTGGTTTACATTTTTCTGATGTTTAGTGGTGAATATTTTTTCATATGTTTCTTGGCCACTTGAATGTCTTGTGAGAAGTGTCTGTTCATGTCCATTGCCCGCTTTTTAATGGGATTGTTTTTTGCTTGTTGATTTATGTTGCTTATAGATTCTGGATATCAGGTCTTTGTCAGATTCATAGTTTCTGAATATTTTTGCCCATTCTGTAGGTTGTCTGTTTACTCCACTGATAGTTTCCCTTGCAGTGCAGAAACTCTTTAGTTTAATTAGGTCCTACTTAGCAATTTTTCTGTTTAGTCGGTGTTTACTTTGTGTTTAGTGTTTAGTATGTGTTTTGTGTTAAGTACATCCTACTTAGCAATTTTTGTGTTTGTTGCACTTGTTTTCGGGGACTCGGCCATCAATTCTTTGCTAAGGCCAATATCGAGAAGGGTATTTCCTAGGTTTTCTTCTGGGATTTTTATAGCTTGATGTCTTACATTTAAGTTTTTAATCCATTTTGAGTTAATTTTTGTATATGGTAATAGGTAGGAGTCCAGTTTCATTCTTCTGTAGCAGTTAATTTAATATACAAAATGTAGTATATTATATCAAAGGTTTATGCAATAGTATTAATGTGTAATAACTTGCATCTTTCAACATTGACACGTCACAAAAATATTTAGCAAACAAGCAAATTACAGAATACATATATTATTAAAAGATAAATATAAAAATAATGATACATTTACAACTGAGCACTATGTTGACTTGTAAATATGTACAGTTGATTGCCATTAATCGTAGTATTTAACATTCTATGAATTTTCCTATAATGAATTGGCAATTAGTGAAACACTGCTCCTAGTGGGCCTATAGGGTTAGGCTCTGTGAACCTCTGGTCACAGCATTTCGTCAACTAATCAATAGATAACCTTGTTTTATGTGTGTTTGATTTAATTGTTTAACATTGAACTCACAGTCAGCAAAACTATAACTCATGCAGGAAGGAAACTTACCTAACACCCATATGCTTAGGAACACTAAACAGCACTTTAACATTATGCTTGGGGCCCTTTTAAACAGCAAAATCACCAATAGTAAAGCCCCACACAAATATGTAAAACTTGGCACGAAATAGGTTGTGAAACGGACACCTGTTTACAGCATGAGAGCCAAAACAAGAATGCAGAACATTTGCTTGTTCAACATCACCTGGGAACATGTGTACCAGGTGACCCAAATTTGTCACTCTCTGTGCGTGTCTGCAATTGACCACAAAAGTGAACTGACATTTGATTTAGAGATTACAAATAAAATTTAGGAATTAGGCAAATTTGCAAATGTGGAATCTGAGGGTAATGAAGATCTGTTATATATGTAGAACTATTAAGGAATGCAAAGGAATAGTTATTAGACAGATAAGTCTTGCCTCTAAGAGACTGCGAGATCTAGAAAGGTATCCAAGGGTCATTGATTCCTGGCAACACACTTTTTATAAAGCTAGGGGGTGTGTTTATTATTTAAACTGTGGGAATATATACAGTCTTCCATACATATGGAAGTGTCATAATAAAAAAACATAAACACTGTATGCAGAAAAAGGCATGATATTTCTCTGCAGTTTCTTTTCATTTCCAAATAGTTAAAATTATCTTCATTATTGAAGTAAAAACCATTTCTAAGGTGGGGCGTGGTGGCTCATGCCTGTAATCCTAGCACTTTGGGAGGCTGAGGCAGGTGGATTGCCTGAGTTCAGGAGTTCGAGACCAGCCTGGGCAACATGGTGAAACCCTGTCTTTACTAAAATACAAAAAATTAGCTGGGAGTGGTGGCGTGCGCCTGTAGTCCCAGCTACTTGGGAGGCTGAGGCAGGAGAATTGTTTGAACCTGGGAGGCGGAGGTTGCAGTGAGCCAAGATTGCACCATTGCACTCCAGCCTGGGTGACAAAGCAAGACTCTCTGTCTTAAATAATAATAATAATAATAATAATAATAATTATATTTCCATTTGTATTTTTGGTCCACTTTATATAAAGATATAAATATATTTTAACTGTCTAATTCATCTGCAGTATAATTTAGATGTTAAGTCTTATTTGCAACCTGACAAGCCCTTCCTCCAACGTGTTCTGTGAAATGCCCCTTCATTTTCCAATTAAATTATAATGCTTCATTTACTAGGCTTAAAATCCTAGTATATGTTCTAGATGTTTTGCTTTTGTGTTCTCTCTGTCTAGCACATATTTACACTTGTTTTAATCTTTCAGGTTTATAGTTTTTAATAAATGGTAATCTTATTCCCACTATTTAGTCTAATTGTTTCTCCTCTAGAAAATATTTTCTAGTTTGCTTTATAACTACATTTCTGTGTCTATGTAAAACTAAGAAAAAAATCTGTCAACTAAACTATGACATTCTGTTGATTGTATAACACAGTCCAATTTTAGAGTTCATAATGTATAAAAAGTTGAACACCATAAAAATATTTTCTATGTGAACTTTAGAATATGTTGAGTTCTGAAATATATTCCATTGAATAATCCTTAGATGTGCATGAAACCTAAAATTTCATTTTAGAAGAACAATATTTTAACATATTTTAGGCTTCCTACTTTGAAATACAGTACATGACTATATATTTTAGTCTTTTATAACTCTCATTAAATTTTCTTAGAAACTCATCTAGATGTAGCATATTTTATTAAGGTTATTCCTGTTGTATACATATATTGGTCTGTCTGTCTGTCTATCTATCTATCTATAGCCCTCACTCAATACTTTCAAGGATTTGTGTATTTTTATTATAGTTTTCAATCCGGTTTTTGTTGGTGGATAAGGATGCTGTTGATTTTCTAATCTTAGCACATTCCAATTGCTTGGACTGATTTTGTAATTCTATTATGCTTCTCTAGATTCTTTGGAGTTTTATAAGTTTATGATGCTATTTTCTACCAATAATGTAATCTCATATCTTTCCTACATTTATGATTTTTATTTTTATTTTGTGGCCTAGTGCATTTATTACCGGATAAATTTATTTAGCCTTATCCCTCTCAGAATGATTAGTTATTTTCAGGTGTTTATCAAATCAAATGCTGGTACATTCTAACATATAGTCATACTTTCACTTACAATTATCAACAAGGAGAGATGGTGTATTTTGAACTAATAGGTTTGCGTTCTCTTGTTCAAGTCTATAATCATAGAAGATATACTTTTGCAAGATATAGACTCATTTTTGGAAATGTATTGCCCAAATTGTTAAAGAGTTGGAAGAATGCCTAAGAAATATTGGCATTATTTTCCAACCACAATTACTAATTTACCATCATCTTTGTTTCTTTAAAATCAAATAATAAGTACCTGCAAAAATTGGATAAAGAATGGTGGCATGGAATCATAAAGTTTTGTGCTTATTTTAGGGACTTGAATCTTATCCATTTGTGACATTTTTACTAGGTGGAAAAAATTTCTCTAATAACCTGATATTAGGTTATTTACATAGCTAAGAATTTTATATTCAAAAGTGGGTTTTGGCCAGGCTTGGTGGCTCACGCATGTAATCCCAGCATTTTGGGAGGCCGAGGCAGGCAAATCACTTGAGGTCAGGAGTTTGAGACCAGCCTGGCTAACATGGTGAAACCCTGTCTCTACTGAAAATACAAAAAATTAGCTGGGCGTGGTGGTGCAACTGTAGTCCAAGCTACTCCGGGGGCTGAAACAAGAGAATCGCTTGAACCTAGGAGGTGGAGATTGCAGCGAGCTGAGATCACACCATTGCACTCCAGCCTGGGAAACAGAGTGAGACTCCATCTCAACAACAAAAAAAAAAAAAAAAAAAAAGAAAAAAAGAAAGGGCGGGGGCGTGTTTCAATAAAAAAAAAAGGAACAGCTAAATAGGCCAAAATTCTGAAGCCAGCTTGGCCTCAACTTTGCTCCAAAATCGGAGCTGGCCCTGGGAGTGAGAAGGGTCCAGGCAGTGCGAACAGGCACTTTGGAGCCAGCAGTGGTGCTTCCCGGACTCGCAAGAGTGCAGTGATACCTGAGTTGACAGCTGTAGCTGTGAGGCTGCAGCTGCGCTAGCAGGGTGGGGTTCCTGCCCCACCAATTAAGAAGGGGGCAGAACTCCCACCTGTTCCCAGCTCCCACTGACTCCATGGAGCACGCAGCACTGGCCACTCTTCCCCCACTGCAGCCGGCATCTTCACAGTGGATGTGCCAGATGGGACGCCGCTGCCATAAAGAGGACATATAATATTACCAGAGCACCAGCCTTATATTCACAAAATTTAGGAAGGACAATCATGTAGCTAGAATCAAATATGACAACTATAGTTGCTTATACATAGAGATCAACTTTCTCACAAAATGGAATTTACCAAGCAAACAGTATTGTCCTATAAAAAACAATATATACTATAAACTAGTTTCACTTTTCATTGGTGGCTTCATAATAATTGGTGCAAAGGTAGAGAAAATAGAAGCTGGGTGCTAGAAGACTTTCTTCTTTTTTAATTTCAGCCAAATGCCTGTCAATGGTGACTAGTTGTCTGGAGTTTATAACCTGTGAAATTAAAAGTAAATTGAGTTTGGGAATTGGGGAACTGAACTGTTTAAAGTTTTAGAAAAATATGCATGCATTATTTTTCTTTATAGCCATTCTACCTGTTAGAAGCAGTTGTACCAGTATGAATTGGACTTTGTCATTGTACCTTAACCAGACTAAGCCCAGCTTTATCAGTTAGCAGAATTGCTTAGCTCTTTTGGGCCTTCATTCTTTGTGTTACTATCTTTCTAGCCTAAAGACAGAGCATCAGGCCATTTGTTCTCTCAAGGACAAATCAAACTCTTTTTTATGTGTTAGTTATAGCATTATTTATTCAATAAAAATGATATACATCCAATGTTTTAAAATAGGAATAGAATAAATACCACATCAATGTAGCTATCAAATGACCTTACTGTATATATTTGAAATATCAGAAAATAAACACATCAAATTGTTTATAGTAGTTATTGTGTAGTAGTGGGATTGGACAGATAGAACCAAGAAAGACTTTCCTTTTCTTTTTTCCTTTATGAATCTGGATCCTGTACATATATCTTAATAAAATACATGCTATTAAATGTGATTGTTTAATTAAAACATTATTAAAATGAAAAAACATAAATGTAAAAGCTCAATTGGAGAAGCTTTATGTCATCTTTATTGTGTTTCCATGGATTTCTGTCCTCAAGACTTTCTTATGGCACCAAAATGATGCATCTGTTAGTCTTTCCAGTCATTTTTCCCTCAAATAAAAATAAAACCACAAACAAGCAAACAGTAAGCACGTGTTTCCATTCATACCTTCATTTTTCATAGCTTTTTTATTCCCTGGCATTCAATTAGCTTCATAATTGTAGAATAAAAGGTTTTTGATTATTTTCCTGCTGCATTTAAAATTTATTGAGAATTATACCTCAAAATGGTTGAGGAATCAAATAAAGTGGAAAGAAGACTCTAGGTATCAGATATTTTACCTATCATGATTGATAACATAAGGGAAGTTTATTAGTAAAAGATTTACCAGTTGAAAGTAATCCCTATCTTAGTGCCCTGTAAAAAATTATAGGCACTGAAATCTTCCTAAATAGAATAAGAATGATTAATATTCAAGAGCTTTTCTCTATATGTGTGGGCAGAGTTTTCTAGGTAGCTTGAAGTGTTAAAGTCTAAGACCAACATGATCAGATTTGCCTATAGGGTCATTGACCAATGTAATAGTAGCCTTGTTCTGACTTAGGACTTTGTCTAAATGAAGTTGATTTATTAGCTTGACAAGTTTTCAGTGGTCTTCAAAATTTATAATTAATCCCACCAGCAGCTACTTGCAGTTATATGTATAAATAATCTCATTCTAAATAGTTCTCTTCTAAGTCCTGGTAGATTTTCTAAGGGTCTGCAGAGATGAGGAAACTTCTTAAGCAAGGAAGAGTCACTGAGAGGGGGAATAGAAACAGAGTGTTAAATAAAAAGATGCATTGGCCTGCTTGATTCTGGCTTATTTTAATCTTACCAAGTCACTAGAAATAAATGAAATTTACTTTAGCACTCCTTAGTAATATTCTCCCCTTCTGCTCCATTCTCTCAAAATTCATCCTAATGAACATGTTCCATTCATCAATCTACAAAGACATTACTCCTTTTTGGAAGCAAAAGTCCAAAGTTATGTAATATATTTTTTCTTAATTTTGTTTAGCACTTGTTAAGGACAAAACTAGTGTGCCCTGAATTAGATGATAGGGAAGAAGTGAGGAGCTAACTTGTACTTGCAAATAATTTAATTTCAAGTCATGATACTAATGACTTTTTGTGGTTGTAGTTTTGCTGGTTTGTTTGACTATCCAATTTTACTTCCTCCTATGACAACATAGCTCTTAAAATCAGGAATTTTAATGATTTGTGGCCTTATATAATTTACTTTCTGGGTAAACAGTTTTCAGATAATTATTTCTAGCTGTGAAAAGAGGAGACTTGATAATTGATTTTTATAAGATTTCTGAAGATTTAAAAGCCCTTTAAAATAATGCTTCTCCAAACACAGGTTTTATAACAAATTTAAAGCTTTACTAAAATGACACTGAATTAGTAGAGAATGACAAAGTAAGAATAATGACCAGGAAGAGCATGTACCACTTTATGGTATTTAAAAATGTTGATAAAAACAGTTATTTAAAAATACCTTTATGGTCATGATTTGACACCTGGTTAATTTACCTTTGAATTATAGGAATGAATGATGATGACTTAACATGGGATATCATTAATCTTTTAACTGAATGGATGTTGCCTTGTAGTTTTAAAAACAATTCTGGATCATTTTCTCTGAAGGGATAGATACAGTTTGAAATTAATGAGTTGTCCAATAGGTAAGTAATATATGATCTATTTGTGGATACCAGGGGAAATGTAAATTTTTGTCCTTAAAGAAGAGCTGATTTTAAAGGGCTGTATTTTAAAATTTGGCATTAGCTGGAGTTGGTTGGCATATACAAAAACTAATCTCAGATAAAAAGTTTAGTATGTATAATTGCTTAAATAATGATATCTGAATGGAAATTTATAGTTTGCAAGGTACTTTCTCATACATTATATTTGATTCTCATTATAACATGGTACAGTGTCAGTAATAACATGTAAATTTAGAGATGAGTAAAATCAGACTCACAAAGGTTAAATGACTTCCAAAACACAGATAGATTGGTCTCAGATAATTAATTCAAACAACTATGATGTGGTTTGGTTCTGTGTCCCCACCCAAATATCACCTTGAATTGTAATAATCCCCATGTGTCATGGGAGGGACCCAGTGGGAGGTAATTGAATCACCAGGTTAGGTTTTTCCCATGCTGTTCTTATGATGGAGAATAAGTCTCATGAGATCTGTTGATTGTGTAAAGGGGAGTTCCCTGCACATGCCCTCTTGCCTGCTGACATGTAAGAAATGACTTTGTTCTTCTTTTGCCTTCTGTCATGATTGTGAGACCTCCCTAGCCATGTGGAACTGTGTGTCCATTAAACCTCTTTCCTTTATAAATTAGTCAGCCTTGGGTATGTCTTTATTAGCAGCATGACAATAGACGAATACAGTAAATTGGTAGTGGTAGAATGGGGTTCTACTGTCAACAAATCTGAAAATATGGAAGCAACTTTGGAACTGGGTAACAGGCAGAGGTTAGAACAGTTTGGAGAGCCCAGAATAAGATAGGAAGATGTGGAGAAGTGTGTAACTTCTTAGAGACTTCTTAAATGGTTTTGGCCAAAATGCTGATAGTGATATGGACAGTGAAGTCCAGGTTGAGGTGTTCTCAGTTGGAGATAAGTAACTTGTTTGGAACTGGAGCAAAGGTGACCCTTGTAATGCTTTAGCAAAGAGACTGGTGGCATTTTGCCCTTGCCCTAGAGATTTGTAGAATTTTGAATTTGAGTGAGATAATTTACATTATCTGGTGGAAGAAATTTCTAAGCAGAAAAACATTCAATAAGTAACTTGGGTACTGTTAAACACATTCAGTTTTATGTATTCACAAACATATGGTTTGGAAGTTATGTTTAAAAGAACAGCAGGACATCAAAGTTAAGAAAATTTTCAGCCTGATGATATGACAGAAAAGAAAAACCCATTTTCTGAGGAGAGATTCAAGCCAGCTACAGAAATTTTTACAGGTAATGAGGAGCCAAATATTAATTGCTAAGACAATGGGGAAAATTTCTCCAGGGCATGTCAGAGACCTTTATGGCAGCCCCTCTCATCACAGGCCCAGAGGCCTAGGAGGAAAAAATGATTTTGTGGAATGGGCACAGGAACTCCCTTCTCTGTGTGGTCTAGAGACTTGGTGCCCTGTTTCCCAGCCACTCCAGCTGTGGCTAAAAGGGGCCAAGGTACAGCTCAGGGTGTGGCTTCCATGGGTACAAGCCTCAAGCACTGGCAGCTTCCACATGGTGTTGGCCTGTAAGTATGTAGAAGTCAAGAGTTGAGGTTTACAAACTTTCGCCTAGATTTCAGAGGATGTGTGAAAACACCTAGATGTCCAGGCAAAAGTTTGCTGCAGGGGCAAAGCCCTCATGTAGAACCTCTGCTAGGGCAGTGTGGAAGGAAAATGTAGGATTCATGCAATAATTCCTAAGACCAAATATCTACAAATCTATATCTATTCCAAGTCACTTGCTCATTCTCTGTTTTCTCTAGGTCCCAAGCTCTGAATCCCATCTAACAATATTGATTGAGCCTCAATAACATCAACAAAGTGATTTTATATTTTGCATTATGTTTTACTATGGTTCACTTTTTTATTGTGATTGGAACACTTAACCTGAGATCAGCTTTCTTAACAAAATTTTAAGTGTGCGATTTGGCATTTTTAATTAACAGTGTTGTATAGCAGGTTTCCATAACTTATTAATCTTGTATAACTGAAACTTTATATCCGTTGAATAGCAACTCCTCATTTCCCTCTATCTTCAGCCTAGCAACTACCATTCTGCTATTTGATTCTATGAGTTGACTATTGTAGATACCTCATGAAAGTCGGATCATACAGTATTTGTCCTGCTGTGACAGCTATTTCACTTAGCATAATGTCTTCAAGATTCATCCATGATGTTGCATTGGCATATGGCAGATTTCCTTTCTTTTTAAAGCTGAATAACAGTCAACTACTTGTCTATACCACATTTTCTTTATCCATTAATCCATCAGTGGACATTTAAGTTGACTTCACATCTTGGCTATTGTGAATAATGATGCAGTGAACATAGGAGTGCAATTATCTCTTCAAGACCTTATTTTATTTTTGTGGATATATGCCTTGAAGTGGGATTGCGGGATAATAGGGTAGTTCTATTTTTAATTATTTGAGGAAATTTGTACTGTTTTCTTTAATGCCAGCACCATTTTATACTCCTAACAATCAATATTCAAGTGTTCTATTTTCTTTATATTCTCACCAACACTTATTATTTTCTGGTTTTGTTTTGTTCTATTCTAGTTTTTGAGGAAGACTCTCCTAACAGGTATGAGATGATATCTCACTATGATTTTGCTTTGTAATTCTCTGATAATCAGTGATGATGAGCAACCTTTCAAATAAATTATTGTCATTTGTTGCCTTCTTTTGAGAAATGTCTCTTCAAGTCCTTTGCAGATTTTTTTTTTTGCAGTCAAAATCCTTGCTCTGTCACCCAGGCTGGAGTGCAGTGGCATGATCACAGCCCACTGCATTCTTTTTTTCTTTTTTCTTCTGTAGAGAGCAGGTCTCACTATGTTTCTCAGGCTCATTTCCAACTCTTGGGCTCAAGTGATTCTCCTGCCGCAGCCTCCCAAAAGGCTGGAATTACAGACAGGAGTCACTGTGCCTGGCCCTTTGTAGATTTTATAATCAGGTTTTTTTTTTTCTTATTGTAAAAGTTCGTTACATATTTTGGATATTAATACCAGACTATCAGATAGATTGCAAATTTCCCCTCCCATTCTGTAGGTTGTCTCTTCACTCTGTAGATTTTTAAATTTGCTGTATAGAAGCTTTTTTGTTTGATACAGCTCTATTTGTTTATTTTTCCTTTTGTTGTGTGTGATTTTAGTATCATAGCAAATAAATCATTGCCTAGACCAATGTCAGAAAGCTATTTACCTTGTGTTTTCTCTAATAATTTACATTACCAGGTTGTACATTTAAATCTTTAATTCTTTGAGTTGACTTTTGTGTGTGGTGTGTTAAGTTTCCAATTTCACTCTTTTGCATGCAGATATTCAACTTTATTCTGGTGACACCAATATATAATACATTAGTCCCTTTTACTTCAAAATCAAAATAACTCCAGTCTTGCTGGAATTTCTTCAGCTACCTTCTTCCTACATCTTTGTTATTCTCTTTTATCATCTGAGTTTCAGAAGGCTCAGAACAGGTGGGGAAAGCAGGCCTTTTCACAAATTCAAGTTGATAGCCTGTGCTAGCTTCTCTTGCTGACTGCTGTCCTGAAAGCCTGCCCTAACTTCTCTTGCTGACTTCCTGCATTGTAGGACAAGGTTTTGTACTTTAAAAGCCCCAGCAATGTACTCATTGAATGAAATCATTGAATTCAGGATTATTCTGATCTACAGGTCATCTAAAGATCTATGTATTACATACATATGTATATATGTTATATATATATATATAAATATGTGTATCATGTATGTATAGTATGTATGTGTGTATATATATAGAGGGGGGATGTAAGGAGAGATAAAGAGCAGAAACTATATATGTATGAAGAAGCTGTACAATACATAAGGCTATACTATCTATCTATAAGTAAAGTTTGTGGCTAGACATAGTTTAGCCAAAAAATCCAAAAAAGTCAATGTCTATGATTGACTGGAAATTAAGACAGGAGACACAAGGCTCCTAGCAGGAGACTTTCCAGAAGAACTCTTTCATACATCATATTATGAAAGTCCTTATTTCTAAAAAGTAGGTTATTCTTCAATGTTGGTAATTTTTCTTTGTACATCGATAGTTTATATTTTGATTGTTATCACCAATATAATATGTCTCAATGTGAATAATTAACAATCGACTTACTCCATATAACCAATTCAGAATTAATAGTATAATACATATACTTCTATATAATTTTTATACTAATACACAGACCTATATATTTGTATTACTATTTTATACAATACTCAAAAGCTTGTATCACTTATATATGTATCACCTGAGTTTTTTATGCTAATAACTATGAAACTATTTGTTTTCTTAATTCATATGTAATATTCCATAATATGCATATTATGTAATTTATTCTACTATACTTCCTGATTAGCATTTAAATTGTTGTCAGATTTTTCATCCTCCCACAACAAACAGTGCTATAATTTAGAGATGTTAGAATTTTCAGGCTTTAAAAGACTGATTCAAATTTGAGGGATTGGATTAAGTAATATACTAAATTATAAAATTATTATTCAAATACATTTCAAGCTAACTTCTGTAAGTTCTATAAATAATTTCACTTCTACAATTAAAGTCAGGGTTTGTGTTTCCTCATAGTATTATTAGCATTGAATTTATTTTTATTTTGTATTTTGCCTATCTGATGAGAGAAAATATTGCCCTGTCATTGACTTAAGTTTTACTAAATACATATTTTGTTGTAGATTAGCTATTTCTATTTCCTCTTCTACTGAAATTCTTGATTCATTTTTCTAGTGCATTAAAACTATTCATGATTCATAAAACCTATTTTTCTCACAAATGCAGCTTAAAATTGTTCCTCAAAATTAAAAATATGTATATTCGTTAAGTCACCGAATATGATATTTTTTCTATTTTGCATCCTATGTTATCTTCTGAATCGGGGTTATTTATTTTTTTAATAGTGATTCTGGTACCTTCTATGTGTCGGGCATTATTTTAGAATTTAACTCAACTAATTCTCATATAAATTCATAGATATTTGTTATAATTATCTGCATGTTGCAGATGAGAACAATGAGGCATGTAAAAATAAATACATTTTTCAGGCTCACACAGCTACTAACTAGACAAATTAGAATAAAAAATACATCTAGTTTACAGTTTCCTAAATTTAATAACTTTGCGATGTGAGTAGAATACACGATTTAATTTGTCTTTTTTATACATTTTCTCATCTTTGTTCTTAGTTTTTAAAAAATATGTTATTCTTAGAAAATCTGCAAAAATTATTTATTATCTTACACATTTCTGACAGAAATAAATCCTACTTTGTTATATGAACTTCTCATATATATTTGTATTATTTTTGAGATTGTTATGGTTTACTAGTAATCAATCATAGTATAATGTGACTTTCTTAAAATTACTTCCGGATATGTATAAAATGAGGTAAAGCAAATTTTCCCCTAGGATTATTTTTCATTTGCAGAATGGTGTTGGCTAGTCTTCAATGAGAAGACAATACCATGATTTCTCTTTGGAAATGAATTAACCAGTATCATTTATACTAGTAAGCTATATACTCGTATTACTTAGAAATTATTAAAGCATAATGTTGTTAAAGTAAATAAGAAAAGTATATCTATATGTTGGAAGACAAATATACTGATAACTTTATTTCTTAATGTATTTTATTAGTTAAACTTTTATAATAAATTTTACTAACAGTAATTTAGTTGACTCATTTGACAATCATCATTTGAATATTTATCAATTGTTAATCAAGTCATCTTACATTTGACTTTCTGAATATTTTGATATAATAGTAACATTTTCAGGTTGTTCTCTGAAATCAGTTTTAGTTCACTGTCATGTATTTTGGAATGTTATGTATATAATTTTCTTAGATGATTTGCAAATCTGATTTAATTTCTTCCCTGAAATAGACATCAAATTTTTTATAATGCCTGTGACCTGAATTTTCAATTAATTGGGCTTCATGTGAGAATAAATTTATAATTTTTAAAAAATGGATGACTTGTAGGTGGGTTTCTTAAAATTAAAAGGTGATCTGAAAATCTTTATTTAAAATATGTAACAAAGAATACAGAAAATATTGTGTATACCTTTCATTGGGTTATGAAAGAAATATTTCCTCTGTTAATAGAATTTTTAACTGTGTATGTTCTGAGTTTATATACAACAGTAGAGCTAGATATATATGAGTAGGTATGTTGATATTTGCTGCTGATTCTATTAAATTCATCTGTACTAATTTTTCACATCTTGATATGCCAAATTATGAAAAAGTATGTTGAATTACAATAATTACATATATACTTAAAACACTATTTTCTGTTATTTTAAATTTTCTTACTGTATTACTTAGCCATTGCATAATTTGGCTTGAATTGTAATGCTGCTATGTTTTTACTGTATTACAGATTATTTACCTATAATATCCCTTTATCATCAGAAATAATGCTTTTGATCATAAACTTTACCTAATCTAATATTAATATAGTGACAATTTGGGACTTGAATATAGGTGCATATATTTTACATTTTTCGCCTGACTACTTTCAACTGACTATTGTCTCTTAGATGTGATTCTTGTAAAGATCATATGAGTAGATTTTGTTATAATTCAAGTTGAAAGAGACTTTTTTTTTCTTGAGACATGGTTGTGCTCTGTGGTTCAGTCTGGAGTGCAGTGATGCAATCATGGCTCACTGCAGCCTCAACTTTCCAGGCTTAAGTGATACTCCCACCTTGGAAGGATCCCAGAGTGCTAGGATTAGAGGAAATTTACTTCAACCATTTGCATATTAATGATTATTGCTATTTATAATTCAGAAAATCTTATTCTTTGGTAATCGATTTTCTGAATTTCTTTGATAATGAGATTGTGTACAGGACCACCAAATTAAACAAAACATAAAAATGCTCAGTATAAATGACCTTTCCGGCATCTCTATATAGTAACAATTAATTCTATCCCTTCCTAGGGGAGTAATGTCCTCATAGTACAGTTCTCTTTTATTCATATTTAGTGTCATTATACAAATATAATGTAAAGCTCTTGAACAATACAATTTAAATCTGCTGAAAAATAGGGAAACAATATAAGAATAATATTACTAAAAATGTATCTAGAGGAAATTGAACAAAAGCCATTAAACATTGTTTGAAAAAAAATCGTAATAGACTCCTGTCATATAAATTTGATGAAAAGCTAATGTCAAATGATTGATATAATCTATTCTGTGCTTTTTGTAATTAGTCCATAATTGCTCTTATGACTACATTTTTTAATAAATGAGAACTAAAGTAAATATTTCTGTAACTCATAGAATTTTGTTTTACTCTTTAAACACTTAATTTTGAAATATATTGATTGTAAAATAGAAGAGATGAACAGTATTTTACTAATAACGATAAATTAAAAAGTTACTCACTACCCAGATTAAGAAATTATCAACATCTTTGGAACTACATTTGTGCCCTACAATTTTATTTTTGTCTGTCCCTTGCCAGACTTAATCATTATTCTCACATTTGTGCTATATATTGTATTATTTACTCTGTAGAAATTTTACTAAAAATGTATTTTTTAGTTCTTTATATTTGAAAAAATATATCACTAGATGTATGCTTCTGTTCTCTGACTCACTTGTTTGGTTCAATTGTTTTTAGGGATTTATCCATATTAAAACACATTTTTGTATTTCCTTTTATGAATTATGACAATATATATTTTCTTCTGGAAATGGTCATATAGAGTGTTCTCAGACATTAAGCTGTTAAGATGAATGCTACTCTGAATATTTATGTACCTGCCATCCTGAACATGTGAACAGGAACTCATTCGATGAATAAAACTAGGTGTGCCATTTTTGGTTAATGGGATATTTGAATATTCAGTTTCCTAAGATGACTCCAAATTATTTTCCAATGTAGTTGTATCAGTTTACATTCCAACATGGGAACTTTTTGGTTGGCCATATCTTCAACAACTGGTAACATCAGGTTATTTTTTATCATGATGATGAGTAAGCAAAAGTAACTTACAATGGTTTAGAGGTACGGTGGCTCACGCCTGTAATCCCAACACTTTGGGAGGCCGAGGTGGGCGGATATCAAGTTCAGGAGTTCGAGACCAGCCTGGCCAATATGGTGAAACCCTGTCTCTGCTAAAAATATAAAAATTTGCTGGACATGATGGCGGGCACCTGTAGTCCCAGCTACTTGGGAGGCTGAAGCAGGAGAATTGGTTGAACTAGGGTGCAGAGGTTGCAGTGAGCCGAGATTGTGCCACTGCACTCCAGCCTGGGGCGACAGAGCAAGACTCCACTTCAAAAAAAAAAAAAAAAAAAAAACCAAAAACGTGAGTTTGAACACTTATTTTCACACTTACAATGATTTTCTCGGTAAAATACTGCTTTTTGTCTTTTGCATATTTTCTGTTGCATTGTTTGCATTTCACTTTCTGATTCCTAATGTTTTGTATATTTGGATTACAAATTTTTATTGTTTACATGTTGTGCAAATATTTCTCATTTTTGAATTTTCTTTTCAGTTTCCTTTTAAAAATAATTATATGGCAGTTTTGTTTCCTTGCAATAAACTGCACTTATTTTTACAGCTCAATTCCATGAGTTTTAACAAATGAATTCATGAGTATAATCACCATCACAATCAAGCTATGAAAGATTTTTTTGGGGGTAGGGCTGGTGGCTCTTGCCTGCAATTTGACTGCTTTGGGATGCCTAGATGGAGTTTCTCTTGAGCCCAGGAGTTAGAGACTAGCCTGGGCAACATAGCACGACCCCATCTCTACAAAAAAATAAAAACTTGGATGAGTGTGGTGGCCTGTGCATGTAGTCCCAGGTACTCAGAAAACTGAGGCAGAAGAATCACTTGAGCCCCGGAGTTCTAGACTGCAGTAAGCCATGATTACACTGCTGCATGCACTCCAGGCAGGAGAACAAAGTGAGATCATGTCTCAATAAAGAAATATTTTTTCCTTTATATCTAAATATTTCTTTATGCCACTGTGACATAAATCCCCTCCAGCAATCGGACTATGGCGTTATCCACTATAGATTAATTTTGCCTATTCTAGAATTTCATAAATATGAAATTATAGACACAGATGTGCACATGAACACACACACATGTAGTCTGGAAACAAGTCTTTTGCTAAATGTATGTATTGCAAATGTTCTCTTTCAGCCTCTAGTATGCCTCCTAATTTCCCTAAATGTCTTTTTCAATAAGCAGAGGTTTTTGATTTTTATCTCATCTAATTTATCAACTTATGTTAAGTGCTTCCAGTGAATATATTTTCACAAATGTGTATACTAATTAGAGCCATATCCCATATTTTAATGAATATTAAAAACAATTTGAACTCTATTTAAGATTCTTCTAGGTCATAACACCCACCTAGATTTGATTGCTGAAAGCACTCACAGTCCTATTATAAAAATCCATCCTGTAGATATTCAATCAACATTTTATTATTTAATATTTAGGTGGTATACAACAAAAATATTTATTTATAATTTTTAAAAATTCCTTAATTTTGTTCTGTAAAATAAATTTCTAGAAGTAAAATTACATAGTCAAAATATATAAAGATTTCAAAAATTTGTGATAATTATTTCAAAATTCCCATCTTTCAAAGCTTGTGATACAATGGACTTATTCTCAGTTATGTGTCTTTCTGAAAACAATACACAAATTAAAAAGTAATTTAAAAACTAATTCAAAGATTTTTTTGGCATTTTCAAACACCACAAACATTTCAGGTAGATCGAAATAAATTATAAGATGTTAGTATGCTCAACTATGTAGTATAGTAATAATACAGTCATGATGTATTAGTCTGTTCTGAAATTGCTATAAAGAAATAACGAGACAGGTAATTTATTTTGAAAAAAGAGGTTTAATTGGCTTATGGTTCTGCAGACTGTACATGAAGCATAGCAGTTTCTACTTCTGAGCAGGCCTCAGGAAGCTTCCAATTATGGTGGTGGAAAGCAAAGAGGGAGTGAGACATCTCACATGAGGGGAGCAGGAGTGAGGAGAAGGGAGAGGTGCAACACTTTTAAATAACCACATTTCAGGAGAACTCACTACCAGGAGGACAGTACCAATGGGGATTGTGCTACACAATTCATGAGAAAATTCCCCATGATCCGATCAATCACTTCTCATCAAGCCCCACCTTCAACAATGGGGATTACAATTCTATATGAGATTTGGGTGGGGACACAGATCCAAATCATACCACATGATATATTTTAAACCTGTAAAATGTGAATCCTAAATGTTAAAATAACAAATCTTTTACATATAAGATATTAGCAGTTAACATTTTATATGATATTCTTGAGACTATGTAAATATGTTGTAAATTAAAATACTGTGTTTCCTCAGTATTCATTGGAAATTGAGTCCCAGAACCTCCCTAACCTCACCATACTAAAATCTGTGGATGCTCAGGTGTCTTATGTAAAATAGCATAGTATTTACATATAACCTATGCACATCTACTATATATTTTAAGTCATCTCTAGATTGCTTATAATGCCTAATAAAATGCCTACACATCACTTAATTCACATGTATTCAATGTAGTTCTCCACACAAGGAAAATTAATGTTTTGTCTTTCGTAGAAATTTTTTACAAAAAGTTTTGATCTAGCATTGGTTGAAACCATAGATTTGAGACCAACAAATGAAGAGGGCTGACTGCTTGTTGAAGTTTCAATATTGGCATCAAAATGATGGTATAAAATAATTTAGACACTTTTATTTAAGAGTTCTTAGCAAATTTTATGAATAATGTATATCAAATTTTTATAAACAATAATAAAATGGTATGGCAATATTAATACAATTATAGTTTCAAATTTAAAAATGACTTTTAACATTTAAATTGCTATATTATGAAATGATAAGCACTGTATTTTGGAGTCTAACTAAAACTGTTTATAGGCCAGGAGTGGTGGCTCAGGACTGTAATCCCAATACTTTGGGAGGCTGAGATGGGAGGATTGCTTGAAGCCAGGACTTCAAGACCAGTGTGGGCAACATAGTGAGATTCTTGTCTCTACAACAAAATAGAATAGAATAGAATAAAATAAAATAGAGAGCCAGATGTGGTGGCACATGCGCATAATCCCAGCTATGTGGCAGGCTGAGTTGGGAGAATATCTTGAGCCTAGGAGTTCAAGGCTGCAGTGAATTACGATCAGGCCACTGCACTCCAGCCTTGATGACAGAGAGAGCCTGTCTGTGGGGTTAAAAAAAAAAAAAAAAAAAGAAAAGAAACAATCATAAAATCTGTTTATAAAATTTTAAAAGAAGAAAATTACATAATGAATTACATTATCTTATCACTAGCTATGTGTTCTTAACTATATTGTAAGCCATATTGACATTTCCTAATGCCTGAATTTATTAAATAAATTGTATACAATTGATCTTATCTTTTAAAAGACATTTTAGTTATGCTTAGTATATATTTTAAAAATTTGATGTTACCATGAATGTATTTTTAGCACAACCATATATGTATTTACTTAAAATTTATTAAAGATAATAAGCATATGTTATATAAGATGAAAATGTAACAAAATAATTTTTAAAAATAAATACAATTTTCGCTTTAGGATATTTTTAATGTAAATCTTATCAGTAATTCTGTCTATTAATAAAAGTGTCCTGTTTATACATCATGTATTATAAACATGCATCAGCATTACAGGAAACCACTTGGTAGCCAAATGAGACTATTTTATTTGCATTTCATAGTAATTTCTAATGAAATTATACATTGCATTTTTAAGACAATACCTGTAAAGATATTCCCAAGAAATCAATGACACGTATTAAAATACCAACATCTTCAAAAATCATTTACAATTTAGAAAACATTAAATATACTCAAAATACAGTAATAAATAATATAAAGTTAAATATTTCATTCATTCCTTAATTTATATCAACATTGACATTTGAATTTGTCTGAAAAATAAGTTATTCTTAAGTATTAATCATATGGTTCAGAAACTACAACAATGGATTAAATTATGGTTTAGGTAATGAGTTTATAATAAAGAAGCAGAGCATATTATAAAGCTATCTTGAGCTAAATTGAAATATTTAAGGTGAGTTGCTGGTATTCAAATGTCTATTTTTTTCTAACATTGGTCATAAAAGTAGCTTTAGAGCAATGTTTGTCCCATGTGCTTTCTAATATACATCAATACTGTATACATTTGAATTTTGTAATAATACTTGTCTCTCAACGTGACCAAAGCTCCTTAAAGGGTCACTTCTTCTGTTTCAGGCAGAAAAGCAAGGAATTTTCCACAATCTATGGAATCTCACTTAATAGACAACTTAGACAATTAAAGGATTTCCAACAGTCAGTGTATACCAATTGAACATTTAAATAAAATACATAATATATTTTGTTAAAATTAGTTAAGTAAAAGCCCTGAAAAATAGTAATGTATGAAAGAAAAGAAGTTGTCTTTCAGTAAGAACACAACATAACATTTAAACTCTTAAAAGTGTTACTTCTACAATATACTATTGTTAATTATAAGCACGATTTTGTGCAACAGACTTCTAGAACTTACTCATTTTGCCTAACTGTAACTTTATGCCACTTCAACAGCACCTCCTTATTTCTCCCTCTCTTAGGTCCCTGGCAAATACCATTCTGTTTTCTGATTCCATGAGTATGACCATTTTAGATACTCCGTATTAGCATAATCATGTAGTATTTGTAGTTATGTGACTGGTTTATTTCACCTAACATACCTTGAAGGTTTATCCATATTGTCAAGTATGGCAAGATTCCTTCTTTTTAAAAGATAAATAATATTCCATTGCATTTGTATCCCACATGTTGACTACGCACTCATCTGATGGTAGATGTTTAAGTTTTTTTCACATTGGTTATTATGATCATGCTGTGATGAATATGAGTACAAATGTATCACTGAGATTCTGATTTCAATTGTTTTGGATATTAAGAAGTGATCCCACTTCTGAATGCTTATAGCAATAAAACCAAACAATATAAATGAAAAATGGGCAAAGGACTTGAATAGACATTTTTCCAAAGAAGACATACAAAGTACCTACAGGTATATAAAAAGAACCGATATCATTAATAATCAGAGAAATGAAAAGAAAATCGTGATGAGATACTGCCTTATACTTGTTAGAATGGCTACTGTTAAGAACAAATAATAGCAAATATTGGTGAGGATGTGGTGAAATGGAAATGTTTGTGCACTCTTAGTGGGAAGGTACAATGGGGCAGCCGTTAAGGAAACAGTATGGCGGTTTCTCAAAAAATAAATGTAGAACTATATATTTTTTTAAAATTAATATCCCATGTTCTAAAAGATTTATTTAAAAGTGAAAAGTTTATTATTATTTGGAATCTTGGGTATTTTGAAAATAAGACAGACTACTCATTTCACTTCAGCAAAAGTATAAATAGGTAGACTTTTATGTTTTAGTCACGCAAAATCGTGTGTTGTGAAGGAAGAGTACAAATGTTTTCCAGGTCAATTTATAAAACAGCCATCTTACCTAGTAGCTATTGCCAAATATTATACAAGAAAGTAAATCTCCAAATCTTAAATCTTTCCTTTTAACACACCCAATTGAGTTTTTACTACACTCAGTGCAATTCAGTAAAAAACACTTTATTTATTACATAATTTAAAAATAATGGCTGTGCATGGTGGTTCACGCCTGTAATCCCAGCACTTTGGGAGGGCAAGGTGGGTGGATCACTTGAGGTCAGGAGTTGAGACCAGCCTGGCCAACATGGTGAAGGCCTGTCTCTACTAAGAATACAAAAAAAAAAAAAAAGAAAGAAAGAAATTAGCGGTGTGTGGTGGCACATGCCTTTAATCCCAACTACTTGGGAGGCAGAATCAATTGAACTTGGGAGGCAGAAGTTGCAGTGAGCTTGAGATCGCACCCCTGCACTCCAGCCGGGGTGGCAGAGCAAGACTCTGTCTCAAAAAATATATTGTTTAATATTAATAATGTGTGTGTTTTTCACTAAAAGGTTAGAACTTTGGCAAACAACTTTCTGTGACATAAAGGGTAAAGACTGCATCAAGTATTAACCAGAGACATCACACAAATAAGATGACAATACAAGGCTTTAAGGTTAGAAATCCCAGGTAATCCTCTAGATAAAAGTTTCAGTTTTCTGTTATGTGTACTTCTTGGAACTTCTCCAGCGATTCCCAAATTTTTGACTCCTGTCGTTTGTCTCATCTCATTGTGGCCAACTTGAAGCATTAGCCACTAGAAATAAACTCTAGGACTTCTATTTTCAAAAAAGGAAGACTACAGTAATTTCTTGTCTATTACTTAAGAGGCAATCAATTTTTCACTGGGTAGCTAAGAGTATTTTTAGAGACCTACCCAATTACAGCAGAGGAGATACTCTTAAAATGAGTGTCACTAAGGAACAGTATGCATAACAATGACCAATCTTCCCATTAGTTATTGCCAGCTCTTTCTAGGTGGTAAGTAGTCACAGAGGGTCCGAACCAAGCTTGTCGAACCTTTGGCCCAGGATAGTTTTGAATGTGGCCCAGCACAAATTCATAAACTTTCTTAAAACATTATGAGTTTTTTTTGCAAGGTTTTTAGCTTATCAGTTATCATTAGTGTATTTCATGTGTGGCCCAAGACAATTCTTCTTCTTCCAGTGTGGCCACAGGAGTCAAAAGATTGGACACTTCTGGTTTAAATTAAGCTAAAAAAGATAATGCCAGCCAGCCATGGTGGCTCACACCTGTAATCCCAGCACTTTGGGAGGCTGAGGTAGAAGGATTGCTTGAGCTCAGGGGTTCAAGACCAGCCTGGGCAACATAGAGAGACCTGTTCTCTACTAAAAATCAGTAAAATTCACTGGGCGTGGTGGCACATAACTGTGGTCCTAGCTACTCAGGGAGGCTGAAGTGGAAGGTTCACTTGAGCTCAGGAGTTCGAGGCTGTAGAGAGCTATGATCATGCCACTCCACTCTGGCCTCAGTGACAGAGTAAGACTGTCTCAAATAAATACAAAAGATATGCTTCAACCAATTGAAATAAAAAAAGACCTTTGCTAAAATAATATATTTTATTTAATAATTGCATTTCAATATTTAACAAGTAAAAGGATTTTAAAAGCAAGTCCTTTCTTACACATTAAAGTTGAAAATTCTTTCAAGATTTTGAATAGATTTGTTCTCATATGCCCTATGCCATTAGGAGAAAAACATTCCTAAGATCAGTATTTTCCAGTAATATAAGATAATGTATGTTATAATAACAGAGGCAATTTAACAGAACAAATTCCCCTAGAGTGAAGGTTGAGCTCTACAGTACTGACTTCATAATTCATTTGGGAATTTAAAATAAAATAATGTGCCATGTTTTAATATTGACAGTAAGATCTTATATGTAGGTAGCTGTGTTAGTGATAAAATGGTGCTTGTTATATTACTAGGAAAATAGAATTAAGTTCTCTATGGCAAAATATAAGCTGAAAATATATGGCAAATCAATAGAAATAAAAGTAAATTCAATACATAAAACTTCTGCAGATGCAAGTTTAACAAGTTAGAATTTCGAAGAACCCAAAGAGGCAGTTATTGGCATCCTTTTTTTTTTTTTTTTTTTTTTTGAGATGGAGTTTCACTCTTGTTGCCCAGGCTGGAGTGCAATGGCGTGATCTCGGCTCACTGCAACCTCCGCCTCCTGGGTTCAAGTGATTCTCCTGCCTCAGCTTCCCGAGTATCTGGGATTACAGGCATGCGCCACCACACCCGGCTAATTTTGTATTTTTAGTACAGACAGGGTTTTTCCATGTTGGTCAGGCCAGTCTTGAACTCCCATCCTCAGGTTATCTGCCCGCCTCGGCTTCCCAAAGTGCTGGGATTACAGGTGTGAGCCACCATGCCTAGCCTGGCATGCTTTTTAATTCAATAAATAGATGAAATTAGAAATGAGAGTTTCTCCTGTGAGGATGATAATCTTCTCAGCAGTTTACATGCTTGTTAGAAATCATGAAGATCAGAAAAGGAAAACTTTGGAAATGAGTAAATTTTCTCACTTTTTTGCTACATGTTTCTCAATATGTTCTAAAAGATTTTTCATAAAAGACAATTTCTAATGTTAAATTATTTATTTTTTAATATTTTGTTTTTTCTCCATGGACATCAAAGAATCTTTGTATATTTCATTCACATTAGTTGAACATTTTTTCAGATACATAAATCATAAAACAATACAAAATTAATGTTTTAACATGTTACAAATTAGCATTCAATAATAAGCTCAAAAAGTTCCTTTATAATTGTTCTGTGAAATGAGTAATAGAAGGTTTATCGTTCAATTGAAACGGAAATGAAATGTCACTCTGTTTTGCCTAAATCATTAATGCAATGCAAAAATGTTTTTGCTTAATTAAAATTTGTCAGAGTAGACTAAGCAGTTTATCATTACTTTGGGAACAAACATATTTCTAATTTTATTGGTTTTAGTAAATTCCTGTTTTAAATATGGAAAATTACATAGCTTAAGGATAATTTCAAAATGTATTTGTTATCTATACTTTCCTTTTGTTAAATATATGTTTTGGGCATTAACTTATTTAATACCAACTTTTTGATGGATAAATGTATAAAATCCTAAAATTAAAGATATGCTTTCAACTTTATAAGTTATAGAAATATTTTACTTAGAATGTGGTTTTAATGTTTGATTCAAAAAATACATATAGCATTCACTAAGTTCTAGTACATAAAATAATCAGAATAAAATTTAAATTATTATATCATGCAGAAATACCTTATGTTTACACAAAAGAGAGTTCAATTTTATCTTGATATATATCACATATAATTTGTGAAGCTAATTAAATTGGTCCCTAGGAAACAATACAGAAGTTGAAGCTCAGGCCAGGCGCGGTGGCTCACGCTTGTAATCCTAGCACTTTCGGAGGCCGAGGCGGGCGGATGACGAGGTCAGGAGATCGAGACCACGGTGAAACCCTGTCTCTACTAAAAATACAAAAAAATTAGCAGGGCATGGTGGTGGGCGCCTGTAGTCCCAGCTACTCGGAGAGGCTGAGGCAGGAGAATGGCGTGAACCCGGGAGGCGGAGCTTGCAGTGAGCCGAGATTGCGCCACTGCACTCCAGCCTGGGCTACATAGCGAGACTCCGTCTCAAAAAAAAAAAAAAACAAGATAATAATAATAAAATAAATAAAATAAAATAAGTGGTGTACATAAAAAATAAAAGCGTTTAATAACATTTTTCAAATCTATATTTTATTTTATAAAAAATTAATCTTTACATATAGGTAATTTAAAAACAATATTTGAGAGGTGGTATTTTTAGTTTTGTTTATATCTTTTGTAAACTCAGTTATTTTTGTCTGTGTCATTTATCAGTTATTTAAAGAAAAATGTTAGAATCTCTGAATACTATGAATTTATTGTCTCAATTTTTAGATTTTTCATTACACATATTTTGAAACCAACTTACAAGGTACATATACAAATTTGTAATTACTATATCTTCCTTTTGCTATGACTCTTTAATCTTTACAGATTTTCTCCTTTAATCTCTAGTAATACTTATTGGGTACTAGTTTACTTTGACCAACATATTATAGCAAACCAGTTTTATGCAGTTAGTGTTTGCCTAGTATGTCAATTTTTCAAAAATTTTTAAATCTTTTTGAGTTTTTATTTTAAATATTGTTTTTTATATACAAGATTTAGTTAGATTTTTAAATAAATTCTGACAGCTTTTTTATTGTAGCTTTTGTATTTATATTTATTGATATATATAGTTCACTTTTTTATTTGCTCTTTGTCTTATACATGTACCATCTATACTGTGCCTTTTGTTCTCTACCACTGCTATACAAATAGCCAAAAAACATAAGAATGCTGAACATCACTAATTGTCAAGGAAATGCAAATCAAAACCAGAATGTGATACCACAATACTTAGCAAGAATGGCCATAATCAAAAAACCAGAAAAAAAATAAAAAGGTTTTGGCATGGATGTAATGAACAGGGAACACTTTTACACTGTTGGTGGGAATGTTAACTAGGACAACCACTATGGAAAACAGTGTGGAGATTCATTAAAGTTCTAAAAGTAGATGTACCATTTGATCCAGCAGTCTCACTCCTGGGTATCTACCCAGAGGGGAAAAAAAGGCATTATACGAACAAGACAGTTGCACACACGTTTATAGCAGCACAATTTGCAATTGCAAAAATATAGAACCAGCCCAAATGCCCATGAATCAATGAGTGGATAAAGAAAATGCGACCCACACACACATATATACACACACACGTTATATATATGCACATACATACATACATTCACATATATATACACACACAAACACTCACCATCAAATACTACTAAGCCATGAAAAGGAATTAAATAATGGTATTTGCAGCAAGCTGAATGGAATTGGAGACCATTATTCTAAGTGAAGTAACCCAGGAATGGAAAACAAAAGATTGAGATTGTGAGATTGTTTTAGGTATTGACTTCTCTAATCAAATTAAATCTAGTAAGAGTGAAGCTAGATTTTGGCTTATGAGTAGGTTTAGGCGGGGGGCTGTGTGGTGGATAGTATTGGGGTAGAATCCTAGTGTATTGGAGAAATAGAATATATGTAGTGGGGTTTTTACTTTGAGTTTATTGGTTAAACGACTAAGGTCTAGGGCTCTGAAGCTTCAAAGGCATAAGAATTATACAATTGGCCTTCGGGACCTGAGGGAAAGGGTGGGATGGGGGTGAGGGATAAAAGGCTATACATTGAGTAGAGTGTACACTGCCCGGGTGATGGGTGCACCAAAATCTCAGAAATCATCACCAAAGAACTTATTCCTATAACCAAATACCACCTGTTCCCCCAAAACCTATTGAAATTTTAAAAAGTCTCCATTTCACCGATATTGTTTACAATTTTATACATAATCACACTCCCCTCAGTAAATGACTCCAGGAATTTTTATAATCCCTTAAATCACTTTATAATTTGTGTAAAATAATTTTGATGAAAATACCATTTAAATGATGTTACTGCCTGTGACCTTTAATAATTCAAACTAAAATTCTTTCAGTTTTAATAAAATTTTAAAAACATATTTATATTTTATGATATCTGGTAAAAAAAATATAAACCATTTTTTTCCAAGTGCTATAGTTGGCTTCATTGATCTTAAATTCTGTTCATTGATCTTAAACTGAAGTATACAGGACACTGTTAAAATGCTACAGCTTGCAATTTGATTTCATAAAAAATGCTTTCAACAAATTTTTTTTCTCATAAATCAAAAACTATGCTCTGAGGCACATTTATAACTTTGGATCAGCCCGTATAGCTGAGCAAACATTTTATCTAATGAATTTAATTAAGAGTTCAAATCTGCATTAGAGATGAACTAAATGGAAAATGTGACCCTTAAAAAATAGGATTAGAGGACTCCTTTTTTTTCTGCATATCTTCTTCATAAAGCTTTCTCCACAGAGTTTCCTGGGCAAAATACCTTCTGGCTTATGGGTCAATCCAAATGTACCCTATGCTTATCCTTCAGTTGAAACTCTTAGTACAATCAGAGGTTCTTTAAAAAGAATACTAATTCAGAATTCAGAAAGCTGTACAGGTGTCTTATTTATGGGACAAATGGGAGGTAGAAGGTCTAAAATTTAACCTCCTTTGACTACAATTCATACCCTCAAATATTTGATTGGAGTACAACCTGCCAATCACACTGTATTTATTCATCTAGTAAATAAAGACACAAATTTAGAAGTATTTTTCTTTTGCTTTATTGTTGTTTTATTGTTGTATGTAGGTTTTTAAATAAATGTGTTGTTTTAGAATTTCAAATATAGCACATAATTATTGCAAATATAATACGGAATTTCTATATACCCCTCCACACAATGTCCTTTATTATTGAATCATTGAGAATAGAGTCTCCCTCTGTTGCCCAGGCTGGAGTGCAGTGGCATCTTGGCTCTTTGCAACCTATGCCTCAGGAGTTCAAGCGATTCTCCTGCCTCAGCCTCTTGAGCAGCTGAGACTGCAGGTACATGCCACCACGCCTGGCTAATTTTTCGTATTTTTAGTAGAGGCAGGTTTCACTATGTTAGCCAGGATGTCTTCGATCTTCTGACCTCCTAATCCAACAGCCTTGGCCTCCCAAAGTGCTGGGATTACAGATGTGAACCACCACACCCAGCAATTATTAACACTGTACATTAGTACTTGTTACAATTAATGAACCCATGTTAGTATGTCATTATTAGCTAAAGTCCATGCTGTATCAGAATTCCTAAGGATTTTTATAATTTTTGTTTTGGTTCTAGAATCCCATCCAGGTTATATATTGCATTTAGTGGTCGTGTTTCCCTGAGTTCCTCATAGATGTGACAGTTTGTCAGACTATCCTTTTTTTGATGACCTTGACAGGTTTTTTGGTGGTATGGCAGGTATTTTTGTAGACAAAACACTCTCTTAGTATTTGTTTGATATTTTTCTTATGATACAATTGGGCTAATACATTTTTGGAAATAGACCACAGAGGTAAATATTCTAGTCACATCATATCAAGGGTGATTATTAATGTGATTTATCACTTATAATGTGATCATCTAACCTGAGTTTACATTTTTCAGGTTTCTCTACCATAAAGTTACTCTTTCTTGTTCTCCCTTTCTTTTCATCTTTAGTGTTGCAGATACTACTCATTTCCATAATTTATGGCCAGCACCTTATTCCCCTACTCTCTCCGGGGAGGTTCTTTCATATAAATATAATAAACCAATTATTTTGCCACATTTTGCATTCCATTTTAGGACCATAAACGGCCTAAATATTTTTAAAAATTGTTTTATATTACATTTTGCTATCTGTACTGAACATGCTATGCATTTTGACAAATGCTTAATGTTTTCTATTCATTATTCCAGTACAAAATAGCTTTACTGCTCTGAAAAATCTCCAGTGCTTTAAATGTTCAAACTTTCTACAGACCTCTGAACTCTTTACTTATCTTTTTACTGTCTCCATAGTTTTGCCTTTTCCAGAATGTCACATAATTGGCATCATGGAGAGAAAGCTTTTTCAGACTGGCTTCTTTCACTTTGCAATATGTGTTGAGATTCTTTCATGCCTTTTTATAGCTTGATAACTCGTTTCTTTTTATCACTGTATAAGAGTCCATGGATATATACTATAGTTTGTGTGGTTTCACCTGTTGAAAGATGTTGTGCTTGTTTCCAGTTTTTGACTTTATGAATAAAACTCCTATAAATATTTATGTCCAGGATTTGGTGTATACATAAGTTTTGAAACAACTTAGAAGTGTAATTGGTGAATGGCAGATTAAGACTATATTATTTGTATAAGATTAACAAACTGGCAAACTGTCTTACAAAACACCTGTAACATTTTGCATTTCCATCATTAATAAATGAGAGTTCCTTTTTCCCACACCCTGGCCAGCAGTTGACATTGTCCTTTTAACATTTATGTAGTGGTAGGTAATTTCTGTTTTAATTCTAAACTTTCTAATGACAAATGAGGTAGCACATTTCTCCCTATGCTTATCTGCCATCAATATAATGTCTTTTTTGAGATGCCTATTCAAACTTTTTAAGTTTTAAGGGTTCACTTAATATTTTGGATATAAGTCCTTTTCCAGACATATGATTTGAAAATATTTTCTGCCTCTCTGTCTCTGTGGTTTGCTGTTTCATTCTCCTGAGTATCTTTCACAGAGCAGAAATCTTTTATTTTAGTATAGTCCAGTTTATCTCTTTTCTCATGGATTGTGCTATTCTTATACTTAATGTCATCAGTAAATCCAAGGTCGCATAATTTTTACTGTATGTTTTCTTTAAGACCTTTTATTTGAATTTAACATTTATGTATATAAACCATTCATAGTTAATTATGTGTATGGTTTAAAGTCTGCCTCTGTGTTCTTTTTTGGTATTGTTTTGTTTTGTGTTTTTGTATATGGACATCCAAATAATCTAGCACCATTTGTTAGACATAAAACACTTCACGTGTCTAATCTTTTACCCATATCACACTGCCTTGATAAATGTAGGTTTGTAGTAAGGGTAGTTTTTTCAAAAGGTAGTTTGTGTCTTCCAAATTTTTTTTCTTCAGTATTGCATTGGATATTCTTGGTCTTTTCCTTTCCATTAACATTTTAGAGTCAGTTTCTTAATTCATAAAAAATAATTTCTGGGATTTTTATTGAAATGTCACTAAATCTGTATATGAAAACTGATATATTAAAATATTTCGTTTTCTAATCCATGAACATAGACTATTTCTTCATTTATTTGGATATTATTTGATATTACCATCATTTTCTATTTGTTTTCACATTCCCACATAGAGATCATGTATAATATTTTAAAAATATTTATATCTAAGTATGTATTAGGAGAGGTACTATTATAAATGCTGTTATCTAAAATTTCAAATTTTTTTCACACATTGCTATTAAATGAGAAAGCAATGGACTTGAATTTAACTTTATATCATGTGACTTTGCTACATCCATTTATTAGTTCCAGGAGATTATTATTATTATTACTTCTAAATTTTGGGGAATTTTTAATGTAGATAATCATCTCAATATAGAAAAGTTTTAAAAACCATATATGATCATCTCAATAGATGCATAAAAAGCATTTGATAAAATTCAACATCTCATGATAAAAAACCCTCACCAAACTAGGCATTAAAGAAATATTCCTGAAAATAGTAAGAGACATCTATGAAAAACCCGTAGTCAATGTCATACTGAATGGAGAAAAGTTGACAGAATTATTCCTAAGAAGTAGAACAAGACAAATATGCCCACATTCAATACTCCTGTTCAACATAGTACTGGAAGTCCTAGCCAGAGCAATCAGGCAAGAGAAAGAAATAAAAGCCACCCAAATTGGAAAAGAGGGAGTCAAATTATGACATAATCTTATACCTGGAAAAACCTAGACTCCTCCAAAAGATTCCAAGACTTGATAAATAACTTCAGTAAAGTTTTAGGATGCAAACTCAACAACAAAAATTAGTAGGATATCTATACACCAATAATGTTCAAGCTGAGAAGCAAATTGAGAACTCAATGCCATTTACAATAGCTATGAAAGTACCCAGGAATATATTTCACCAAGGAGGTGAAATATCTTTACAAGAAGAACTAAAGAACACCGATGAAGGAAGTTGTAGACGACACAAACAAATCGGAAAACGTCTCATGCTCATGGATTTGAAGAATCAAATTGTCAAAATGTTCATACTGTCCAAAGCAATCTAGACATTGAATGAAATTTCCATCAAATTACAAACATCATTTTTCCAAAATTAGAAAAAACATTCTAAAATTTATACAGAACCAAAAAGAGGCTTGAAGAGACAAAGCAATCGTAAGGACAGAGACCAAAGCTAGAGGCATCACATCACCTAACTCTGTATTATTAGGCCATAGTAACCCAAACAGCATGGTACTGATATAAAAATAGACACAGGGACCAATGGAATGAAATGAAATAAAGAAACCCAGAAATAAAGAATATATCTAAAACCAAGTGATCTTAGAAAAAGTTGACAAAAATATACAATGGGGAAAGGACATCTTATTCAATAAATGGTGGTAGGAAAATTGGATAACCATATATAGAAGAATATGACTGTACCCCTATCTCTTACCATATACAAAAATTAACTAGAGATGAATTAAAGACTTAAATGTAAGATCTGAAACTATGAAAGTACTAGACAAAACCCTAGGAAAACCTCTTCTGGACATTGGCCTAAGAAAATAATTTATAACTAATACTTCAAAAGCAAATGCCAAAAAAACTGAAAAATTGATAAATAGGACTTAAAGTAAAAAGCTTCTGCACATAAAAAATAATCAACAGAGTAAATAGAAAACCTACAGAACAAGAGCAATTATTTGCAAACTATGCATCTGACAAAGGGCTAATATCCAAAATCTACAAAGAACATAAACAACGCAACAAGGGGAAACAACAAGAACAAGAACAACAGCAACAAATAATCCCATTAAGTTGTGGGCCTAGAACATGAACAGGCATTTATTGAATGAAACACAAGAGACCAACAATTGTATAAGACAATTCTAATCATCAGAGAAATACAAATTAAAACCACAATGAAATACAATCCAGAATGTCACACCAGCCAGAAGGACTATTTTTGAAAAGTCAAAAAATAACAGATATTAGTGAGAATGCAGAGAAAAGGGAATGCTTATCCACTGCGGGTGGGGGTGTAAATTAGTACATTACTAAAACAATATGGAGATTTCATAGAGAACTAAAGTAGAACTACCAGTCAACCTGGCAATCCCACTGTTAGGCATTTATATAAAGGAAAAGGATAATCATGTCAAAAAGACAGCTGCATTTATATGTTTTTCACAGCACTATTCACAATAGCAAAATTATCACATCAACATAAGTTTCATCAATGGATGACTGTAATTAAAAACGTGGTACATATACAACATGGAATACTATGCAGTCATAAAAAAGAATGAAATTAGGTCTTTTACAGCAACATAAATGGAGCTGGTGGCCATTACCCTGAGTGAAATAACAGAAACAGAGAATCAAATACTTCATGTCCTCACTTGTAATTGGGAGCTAAACAATGGGTACACATGGCAGCACAAGGGGAAATAATAGACACTGGGGGCTCCAAAAGGGGACAGACTGGGAGGGAAGTAAAGTTGAAATATCACCTATTCAGTACAATGGTTACTATTCCAGTCATGGAAATATTAGAAGTTCAAACCTCAGCATTTCACGGTTTATCCATGTAACAGACCTGCACATGTCCCCCGCTGAAACAATGATAATATTTAAAAAACAGAGAGAGTTCTATATCTTCCTTTCCAGTATGTGCATCTCACATTTCCTTTTCTTGTCTTATTGTACTGTTTAGAACTTACAGTATGATGTTGAATAGGAATAGTAAGCAACAACATCCCTATTTCCTTCCTTGTTTTAGGAGAAAAATAGCCAGTATGCACAGATAGACGTGATTTTATCTGTGGCTACTTTGTAGATATTCTTTATCAAATTGCCAAACTTGTTCTCTGTTAACATTTATATGAGAGTTTATTTTCATGAATGTATTTTTTTCAAATACCTTTTCTATGTCAATTGATATATTCGTATTCTAAATTATATTGATTAGAATTAGAACGTCAAACCGGCCTGATTTCTCTTGAATCAGTTCCACTTAGTTGTGTTCTAAAACTTGCTTTATACATTTTTCAATCTACTTGCTAATATTTTTTGAGCAATATAGGGGTCTAGGTTCTTGAGATATATTAACTGATAATTTTTCTTTCTTATATCTTTTATATGGATTCATAATTAGGATGATTTAATGTCATCATAGAATAAGTTAGGAAGTTCTCTCTGTGCCACTGTTTTGTGGAAACAAAGCCTTTACTATTTGGCAGAATTCAACAGTGAAACCACTGGATACTAATGATATATTTTTTCAAAAGTTGTTATTACTTAATTGAATTTTTCTTAGATATAGTGCTATTCAGATTATTTGTTTATCCTTATGTGAAATTATGAGTTTGTGTCTTTAAAGCAATTGGTCCATTTCAACTAAGTTGTGAAATCTGTGGCCATAGAGTTGTCTGCAACGTTTCTTTAAATGTTTTTGGGAGAAGTAGTGATGATCCCTCCTCATCTCTGGTTTGCTAATTTGTGGCTTTTAAAATTTTAATTTTTTACAGAATCGGCTATTTTTTTGTTGATTTTCCATATTTTTTATTTTCAATTTCAGTAACTTTTGCCATATTTTTTATGATTTTATTTTCTTTTTCTTGCTTTAGCATTAAATGAATCTCTTTCTTTAGTTTTCTAATATGGAAATGTAGGCTAATATGTTTAGATAGTTCTTCATTACCAATGTATAAATATAATTTCCTTCTATACCTGCATTCACTATACAAAAAAGTTGATAAGTTGTATTTTAATTTTCATTTAGTTCAAAATATTTTTCAATTCCTTTTGAGATTTATTCTTTGTCCTGTGTGTTAGTTAAATGTGCTGTTAATTTACAAATACTTGATTTTCTTCCTCTGTCTTTGTGCTAATTGATTTCTGGTTTAAATTCATTATGGTCAGAAAACATACTTTGCTTGATTTTTTATTTTTTAAGAACATATTAAAGTATGTAGTCTAGGATGTAGTCCCTCTAGGTAAATATTCTGCATGAGCCTGAGAAGATGATTGAGCTTGAGTATTTTATAGTTGTTAGATGGAGAATTTTATAAATGTCAGTTAGACCAAGTTGATTTATAGACATGTTCAGGTCATCTATACCTTATTGATTTTATTCCTGCTAGATCTACGCATTATTGATAGATAAATGTTAAAATTTTAACTAGAGAGTAAATTTGTCCTTTTTTTTTTTTTTTTGTGGCTCTGTCAGGTTTTTCATTGAATTTGTTCGTTCATTTGTTTTTTGAGCCTAGGTTTCACTTTGTTGCCCAGCCTCGAGTGTGGTGTTTTTGATAGATATTTTTCATCCCTTTGTCTTTAATCTACATTCCTTTAAATTTAATGCAGGTTTTCTGTAGAAGATAAACCACTGACCTTTAAATAACATAGAAATTAGGGACACTGCCCCTTCTCTGCAGTAAAAATTCATGCATAACTTTGGGTTCCTCAAAAATTTAATTATTAATAATCTACTGTTGACCAAAAGCCTTACTGGTAACATAAACAGTTGATTAACATGTTTGTATGTTATATGCATTATATACTGTATTCTTATAATAAAGGAAGCTAGAGAAAACAAAATGTTACCAAGAAAATTATAAGGAAAATATTATATATTTACTATTCTTAAATGGAAGTGGATCATCATAAAGGTCTTCATCCTCATAATCCTGATGTTGAGTAGTCCAAAGAGAAGGAGGAACAGGAGAGGTTAGTTCTGTTTTCTCACTGGTAGCAGATGCAGAATAAAATCTGCATATTAGTGGACCTGCCCAGTTTAAAACTATATGTTGAAGACTCAACTATAGATGTATCTTTTTATATACTCTGACAATCTCAGCTTTTAATTGGTGTTTTTAGATAATTTGCAGTTTAAGTTATTATCAATATATTTGGATTGGTGTTAATTATGTTTGTGACAGATTTCTGTTAACTTCCAGAGGCTTCATTTCCTTTCTGGTTTTGCTTGAACATTTTATGAGATTTCACTTTTACTTCTTACATTGGTGTATCAACTATGCCTCCTTTTAAAAACATTAATGGTTGCCCTAGTGTTTACAAATGATTTGAACTAACTGAGGTCCACTATCAAATATTTAAGTACTCTTTCATGTGTTTTGGAGATATTTTGTACTGGAACATTCCCAATTCTTTTATCTCATCCCTCATGAAACTGCTGTCAATCATTTCATTTGTATGCTATTATTCTTACAATTATTACTTTAAACAGTTATATATTTTAGATTATTAATACAGAAATTAATATTTTATTTTATGTTATATTATTCCTTCCCTAACACACTTCCTTTTATTGGGTAATTCCTACTTTTTAACCAGTGTCATTTCCCCTCTGTCTGAAGAAAATTGCTTAATCTATTGTATTAGTCTGTTCTCACGCTGCTAATAAAGACATACCCAAGACTGGGTAATTTATAAAGAAAAGAGGTTTAATTGGCTGATGGTTCCACATGGCTGGGGAGGCCTTACAACCATGGTGGAAGGCGAATGACAAGCAAAGTTACATCTCACATGGCAGCACGCAAGAGAGTGCTTACATAGGGGAACTCACCTTTATAAAACTACCAGATCTCATGAGACTTATTAACTACCACGAGAACAGCACAGGAAAGACCCACTTCCATGATTCAGTTACCTTCCACTCACTGAGTCTCAACCATGACACGTGGGAATTATGGGAGCTACAATTCAAGATGAGATTTGGGTGGAGACACAGGCAAACCATATCATCTATCATGTAAGGAAAATCTGCTGTCAATTAATTCTTAGTTTGGGTTCGTTTAAAGGACAATTTCACTGGTTATAAAATGTTCAGCTGGTTTCTTTCTTCTTACAATACTTTAAATATATGACTCACTCTCTTCTTACTATTTTAGTTTCTGATGAGAAGGCTGTTGAGTATTATTTATCTTGTTCTTTTACAGGTAAAGTACCTCTTACTCCCTGGCATTTTTGAATAATTTTTCCTTTGTCTCTGGTATTCTGTACTATATGATAGTCATATGCTATGTAGATGGTGGTGCTTGTTTTAATTGTCATTGATATGCTTTTTCTTAGATTTGTGTTTTGGTCTTCATCTTTAATTTTGGAAAGTACTCAGTCATTATTAACTGCAAAATACCTCAAATATTATGCATACAATTATACTTTTGTAATCCATATTTTACTAGAATTCTTTAGGTGTGGTTATATGCTATGGGGAAGGTGGTAGATTCTATAATCTTCCAATTAAAATCTCAGTCTTTTAGTAAACGTGTCCTTCTATCCTGTTCACTTCACAAGTGTTTCTTCTTGCATAATACCCTCTCCCCTCAGGTGATTTAGGAAGGCTAGAGGGTGCTAGAATGGGAGGAATCACTGGTCTCCACTACTGTGGACAGAGTTCTGGAGAAGCTTTTCTCCCATAGAGTAAGCCTTTTTTATAAAGAGATCAACTCTATTTCTCAATGATTATTCTCCTCTTCTAACTTACAGAAATATGAGATCTTTCTCACCATTGTTCTCACTGCAAGAACTAGGTGAGATTTCTGGAGGCAAAGGTCATGGAAGTGTGGATGTCAACCTAAGGCTGCAGTTTCCAGGACGTTCTAGAAGTTTCTCCCTCTTATGCTGGATAATACTCAGCAATTTGTTAAAAATTAATCTTTAAGTGCCCCTACCACTTTATGGCTTCAGAGGCTTTTGCTCCATGTAAGCAGGTCTCAGCTGTGACTCTGGATTTACCTTTCTCTCCTGACTCTGTGTGGATGGTTTGCCCAGCAAAATCAGACTCAAGAAAAGTAATTGATGTTTAGTCCATTCAGCTTCTTCTTCTTATAAGGACAACTTGAAATGACTACTTCTAAGTTCTTTGCATGTCAGAGATGAAAGAAGAACCCTGTATGTTTTTATAATTCATTTAATCTATTGATATTGGGGCTGCTTATGAGTGAGGGAGGATCAAAGTGACACCTTTGGAAGAAATCTTTCATAAATTATGTAATACTACTGTGAGTGATTTTGAATCCCAGGAGGCAGTAGTTGCAGTGAGCCAAGATTCTGCCGCTGCACTCCAGCCTGGGTGACAGAGTGCTCCATCTCAAAAAAAAAAAAAAAGTGTGTGCATATTGAGTTATGAATTTTCATTCTAATGCTTTGATAGGAAGAACACTAATAAACTGATATGCAAAAATAATAGGCAGGATTCAGTGTTCTCTTCTAATTAAATTATATTTAAAAAATGAGAATAATTCTTTTTAAACTGAGATATTGGATTTCATGAAACTTGTGAGTGAGTGACTAATAACTTTCTTTTATCTTTCTACTTAAAGTAAGTGTGAAATTAGGAAGAAGACACGTTATTTTTCTATAAGGAAAATTAAGTATCTACGTATGGAATGTGGGCTTCTAGTATAGCTAAGAATCTAAGAAGAAATAGAGCAAAGCTACTTCTGTCTGGGTTTACTTCAGCTTCTAATTCCTTTTATCCACTCAGGCTTCAGGATCTCCAACTTGTCAATGTGCTTTTCCAACCATCAGCCTTCAGTATTAGGATGGGAAATAATTTTAGTGTTTTGTTTTTTAACAATATTATTGGGGGGGAGTGCAGGGGCAGAAGGGAATCTACTCATTAGTACATATGCATCTCTCCTAGTTCACACTCACAAACATAGAACAATATTACATGAAAACTGTTGAAATAGTCTACTATGTAGAACGTAGGGAAAGTAATACACGTATTACTAATAAACAACTTATATCAGTATTAAAACATGAAGTTAAGCTATCATATACATTGTATTATTTATTATATATTGCTCTATTATTAAATCAGCAATGGAAAAATCAGATAATAGATATTGAAGTGTGACCTGCATAAGAGAGAATTAAAGCAGCTCTTAATGGTATAATGTAGTACAAAAATTGTGTGAATCCAATAAAATAATTATACCTAAACTAAAAACCCTGAATAGAAAAATCAACATCACAAATACATTCAATGATATTGAGTAAAAACAAGACATTTTTCAGGTCACAGATTTGTATGCCAAAAACTAAAGCACTTCAAAAGTAAACAAATAGAAGAAAGATCAGATCTAAAGTGTAGAAATTTAGTATCACTGTATCTAAATCAAGTATATATAAAGCAAAAATAATAATCAAGTTGTATTTTAGGACATCTTTTCTGAATTGAATAAATACCTTAATATGTCTAACATGGTAGAAAAAGTCTTTTCTGAAGAAATTCGATTTTTGTGTTTTATGGTTTTGTGTTGTTTTTAATCCCATAACTTTGAATGGTCCATGCTTTGCCCTCCTCCAATGGAATATTTGTGAATGGTACTCTAGTGAACATAATAATCTCATAGCTACAATTATCAATGGAGTATGATCAATCAGGTAATTTGTGGTGTGTGCGAGTGTGTGTGTGTGTGTGTGTGTATGTGTGTGTGTATAAGAGGGAGAAAGAGGAAGTGAGGGGAATAAAGGAGAAAAGAGTAGGGAAGGGAAGAAAAGAGAAAGAAGAAAAGGGAAGGGAAAAAAGTAAGAGAAGATCTAAAATGCCATGTTTTAAATTTATTTGCTAAAGGAACAAAAATATCACCAAGCTGAAATGAGCTCAGTGAGAGTGCCACCTAAAACATGACTATGTTGAAAATCTGTACAAAGGGGAGATTTCCAGCCAACATAATAATTAATAAAAACAAACAAGGAGTCAAAATTTACTTGGATAAAATGAATGATATTGAGAATTAAGCCTATTGAATCATAGAACTAAATATAAATAAAGGAACTAATGGGATCAAAATATTTGTGGATGATTAGGTAATCTATGTAAACTAATATAATAATTTCCATAATAAACATAGAACAAGTGGGAAAAACTGAGTCTAGCCATCCAAAATTTAACGAAGAAAAACTTAACGAAGGAGGAAATATGACCTGGGGGGTTACTATTTTGTCAAGTGAGTTATTTTAGCAAAGAATAAGGCAATAAAAATAATTTCTTAGTTTGAAGATAGAGAAGGAGAGATTCAGGTGCAAATATATGGCCTTATTTAAATGTAATTAATAATGAAAATACCAAATCAATTTATATATTACAAATTACAAAATATTAAAGAAAATGGTCTCGATAGGCCAATTTTTTAAATGTTAATTTTTAAAAATAATTTTTCATTTAACAACTTGTATATAATTACATTGTTATAGACATATATACACACACAAAGATACACAACCTGGAATGACGGAATCAAAATAGTGAACATATTTATCTCTTCAAATATATTTTCCTTCTGTTTAAATGTAGCTTTGTACCCTTTGAACTGTATCTGTCCATTTTCCTCACTTCCAAGTCTCTGGTAACCAACAGCCTGCTTTTGTTTCTATGAGTTTCATCATTTTACATTGCACATATGAGTGAGAACATGCAGTATTTGTTTTTCTATACCTGGCTTATTTCACTTAATGTCCTCTAGATTCATCCGTGTTTCACAAATGATAAGATTTTCTTCCTTTTGTGGCTGAATACTATTCCATTGTGTATAAATACCAAATTTTCTGTATTCATTCATTTATTGATGGTCACTTAGATTGATTCCATATCTTGGCTGTTGTGAATTATGCTGCAATAAACATGAGAATGAAGATATCTTTTTAAGATCCCAATTACATTTCACTTGCATATGTACCTGGTAGTTGGATTGCTATATAATACGGGAGTTCTGTTTTTTAAATTTTTATCAATCTCCATACTGGTTTCCATAATAGCTATACTAATTTCCATTTCCCCCAACAGTGTGCAAGGTTTCTCTTTTCTCCACATTCTCACCACACTTGTTATCTTTTGTTTTCTTGATAACAGCCACTCTACCAGGAGTGAAGTCATATCTCATTGTGGTTTCAATTTGTATTTCTCTGATTAGTGACGTTGAACACTTTTTCAGATAGCTTTTAAAATTCATATTTTATTTCAGAAATCAAAAATTGTGAAAAATGCACTCTTATTGGAAGACAATACTTTGCAAAATGGGATATAAAATGATAACTTCTGAGAAAACAGATAAGTGTAAACAAAAGTACATAATGTCTCCAATATTAGTTTTAATTAAAACTGTAGGTAGTAAAGTAAAAGTTAATAATGAAAATGCAATAGAATTATTCATACTATCGTAATTAAAGGTGAGTATGTAGTGATTATACTATAAAAATGGATCTGGCCGGGCGCGGTGGCTCACGCTTGTAATCCCAGCACTTTGGGAGGCCGAGGCGGGCGGATCACGAGGTCAGGACATTGAGACCACGGTGAAACCCCGTCTCTACTAAAAATACAAACAAAAATTAGCCGGGCGTGGTGGCAGGCGCCTGTAGTCCCAGCTACCCCGAGAGGCTGAGGCAGGAGAATGGCGTGAACCCGGGAGGCGGAGCTTGCAGTGAGCCGAGATTGGAGATTGCGCCACTGCACTCCAGCCTGAGCGACAGAGCGAGACTCTGTCTCAAAAAAAAAAAAAAAAAAAAGGATCTAAAATTTTAAAATGTATTATAATTATGGAAAATTTGAGCTAAGTCAAAGCAAAATACAGTAGTAGTATTTCTTCTTTAAGTTTATTGAGCTATAATTTACATACCTTGCACTTCACTTATTTAAGTATATAATTCAAATTTTTTAATATATTCTGAATTTGTGTAACCATTACCACAATAATTGTAATATTTTAATAAGCTCAAAAAAACTCATACTCATTAGCAGTCACTCCTCTTTTCCCTCATCCCCAATTTCCATGCAAGCCCTTGGCAACCGCTAATCTACTTTCTGTTTCTGTGGATTTACCTATACTATATATTTTAAATGAATGGTATTATGCAGTAAGTTATCCTTGTAATTTGATGCTTCCACTTAGCATGTTTTCAAGAACCACTTACGTTGTGGCAGATATCAGTACTTCATTTTTTATTGTCAAATACAGTTATATTTTGTAGATACATATTTTGTTTATCCATTCATCAGTTGAGTTGTTTTTACCTTTTTTCTTTTATTAATAATACTGCTATTAACATACAAATATACTTTTTTGTATGGCTGGATGTTTTTATTTATCTTGTAATAAAATTGCTGGTTTATATGTGTTCCATTTTTTCTAACCATTTAAAGGGATAAGTGCTCTGTAGCACTATAGGGTGACTACAGTTAACAATAATTTATTTTATATTTCAAATTAACTATAAGAATGGAATTAGAATGTTCCTAACATAAATAAATGATACATGCTTGAGGTTTGGGATACTCCAGTTACTCTAATTTGATCATTATACATTGTATGCTTGTATCAAAATACCACATGTAACCCATAAATATGTACAATTAGTATTTATCCATAATAAAAAATACACTTAAAATATTATTATTTATTATTTTGTCTTTTTAATTTTGTTTTTGCATTTAGCTGAGATCTCTTTGTCTCTTCTTGATCTGCCATTTAACTTCTGTGTAATCTGCCTATATTGGCATAAAATCTAGCTGTTGGCCTTAAGTAATTTATAGCTGATTAATTGATTGTTGGGAACCATACCATGGGGTATAAATTGCTTCACAACCTAGTTCAATTAAAGTTGGGTGTCTTGGCAAGAGCTGAGGATGTTGTTAGTGTCTGAGGCTTGCTCATACCCTCCTCTGAAAACACACTGTGAGCCACACGGAAAAGCTGTGGGTTGAGGACATTTTGTGAGAGCTTGATCTGCCCCCACTGCCTCATACATATCTCCCATATGGAGAATAGCTGCGTGTATGGGTGGAAAGACAGTGGGAACTGTCCAATATGGATCTTCCCCAGACCAGAACTGGGAATATGGGATATATCTTGTTTACTGACTGCCAAATTTACTAGGAATAATACTTCTGACATAGGAAGCTGGAAGAAATTAGAGCTGACATCTGACTCTCTAGCTCACTGGAACACCTGTCCTGCAACACAGAGCTCTGTAGGAGATAAGAACTCCACTCTTCATCAGCTGCCCCACTAGGGTCCTCATTAGAAATTGGGAGCTGGGGGTAGAAGAATGGCATCATTGCCCCACTGCCACTGCACACTTCATGGAGGTTGTGTGCATTAAGGGGTTGTGGTAAATGGAATCTGCCAGTGTTTGTCAGCCTAATACACCCAGAAGAGCCCTCCACTTAAGAGATGGACTGCCACTTCGCTGCTGAATCTAATGCAACGGTTCTTCCTCAAGGAAAAACCGTGAGCAGATAGGAACAGCCTCAAGCTGTCCTGTTGAGCTCTTCAGATTTTTACTAAATTTTATCAATTTTGTCAATTTGTTGTAAGCTCTTGAAAGAAACTCCAGACGTTTTTAATGACTGTATTTGCAAATTTTGAACAGCTTAATAGATGCCGCATCAAGGAAGAGTTTTCCCCAAGTTCCTCACACTAATATTCTGGAAGTCTCATGTCTCTGTAGGAGTTTTTCGTCAATTAATTGAAATACCGGTTCTAACTAATCACACTAACCCACATATACCCAAAATTAAAAGAACTATAGACACAATACTAAAAGAACTATTTTTGGAAAAAGTATCTGTGAAATGTAAGAGCCCTACTTTTGTCCCAGTGTTTGTATATCCTGAAGGACGGAGTGACTAATTTACAAAAATTGGGTGCAGAATATAGAATGTATTTAGAGCACTAAAATTTCTAAAAACCTGCTCATGCTTTTTGAAATGTAAGGTCTCTGTCACATCAACAGTTTCCATTAGATGGATGTATCTAATTCCACATATTTGGAGACTTAAGTAACAAATAATGCCTAAAATTCTGGTACTATCCCAATTTTAATATGCATAACAAATGCCTACTGTAATTATCAGTAGGTAAATTACATATTTCTTCCAACAAAAATGAGTCTAAAGACACAAAAATAGACAAAAATATACCTTACAAAAGAAAAAAGGAGAATGAGCAAAAGCAATAATAATGAAAAATAACATCAGAATGTTTACCAGTTCCCTCAAGCAAAAGGGTTAACAGATTATTGTGAGCTGATATCATTAAACATAGCAGATAAGCAGTTTGTATTTTGGCAAGGAATCATTTTATTTATAATGGGTAGAATCTAACTACTAATTTTGACCTAGGTTATTGTAAAAACTGGAATAAGCAGTAAGAAACAAGTATAATAAAACCTTAATGTGGGGATGTCCATGAAAATGTACAGGAGTGAATGTGTGTGTCTATGTGTGTGTGATAATTACAAAATATTTAAAACTTTAGTGAAATAAAATCTAATTGGTGGCAAAGAAAGATATCGAAAGGCCAAGTAAAGCATAACAAGTGTTACAAAGATACAGATAAAAGAAGATGTATGAGCAAAAAATGTCACGAGAGGGTACATTGAAGAAATATTTTAACTTTGAGGAGAAACATGCTGCATTCAGGAAGCAAAAAGTTGAATTACATCATAGTCGAATTACAATGAATCTGTAATGCATTTGCAGACAGATGTGAGTGAGATGTAAGTACAAGAACTTGAGAGAGCTTGTAAGATTATTTTTTCAGCCCACAAAAATTGAAAGCCAATATATAACTTAAAAACAATCCTTATTTCATAGTTTTTGGGTTACAAGTGGTTCTTTGTTACGTGGAAGAATTATATAGTAATAACTGCTGAGATTTTAGTGCACCCTCCAGTAGCGTAGTGTACATTGTATCTCATGTGTCTTTTGTTTTTATCCCTAGCCCTCCTCCCACCCTCCCACTTCTGATTCTCTAAATTCCATATATCACACTGTATGCCTTTCTGTACTCATAGTTTAGCTCCCACGTATTGGTGGGAACATATGGTTTTTGGTTTTCGACTCTTGTGTTACTTCATTTAGAATAATGGTCTCCAGCTCCATCCAAGTTGCTGCAAAAGACATTATTTTGTTCCTTTCTGAGTAGTATTCCATGATGTATGTATACCACAGTTTTTTATACACTCATTTGTTGATGGGCACTTTTGTACATTCCACATCTTAGCAATCGTGAATTATGCTGATATAAACATGCATATGCAAGTGTCTTTCTCATAAAATGACTTCTTTTCCTTTGGGTAGATATCCAGTAGTGGAATTGCTGGATCAAATGGTAGATCTACTTTTAGCTCTTTAAGGAGTCTCCATGCTGTTTTCCATAGAATTTGTACTTATTTATATTTCCACCAGCAGTGTATAAGCATTCCCTTTTCCCCACATCCATGCCAACATCTACTGTGTGCTTTTTTTAACTTTTTGATAATAGTCAAAATTATGGCCATTCATTCTTGCAGGAGTAAGGTGGTATCTCATTGTGGTTTTAATTTGCATTTCCCTGATAAGTAGTTATACTGAGCATTTTGTTTTGTATGTTTCTTGGCCATTTGTATATCTTCTTTTTAAGAAATGTCTGTTCCTATTCTTTGCCCACTTTTTGATGGGATTATTTGTGTTCTTCTTTCTGATTGTTTTTAATTCCTTGTAGATTCTATATACTAGTCCTTTGCTGGATGCGTAGTTTGCAAATAACTTCTCCAGTTCTGTGGGTGTCTGCTTACTCTAATTATTGTTAGATATTTCTGTTGTTGTGTACAAGCTACCTAGTTTAATTAGGTCCTATTTATTTATTTTTGTTCTTGTTGCATTTGCTTTTGAGGTCTTAGTCATGACTTCCTTGCTCAGGCCAATGTCTAGAAGAGCTTTTCCAACCCATCTTCTAGAATTTTTATGGTTTCAGGTCTTATATTTAAGTCTCTGATCAATCTTGAGTTGATTTTTGTGTAAAGTGAGAACTAGGGATCCAGTTTCATTCTTATATATGCAGCTTACCAGTTTTATCAGCACCATTTATTAGACAGGATATTCATTCCCCAATTTATGTTTTTGTATGCTTTGTCAAAGGTAAGCTGGGTATACATATTTGGCTTCATTTATGGCTTCCTCTATTCTGTTCCACTGGTCTATGTGCCTGCCTTTATTCTAGTATCATGTTGTTTTGGTAACTTAGAGCCTTGTAGTATAATTTGAAGTCCAGTAATATGATGCCTCCAGATTTGTTCTTTCTGGTTATTATTGCTTTGGCTATTTGGGATCTTTTTTGGTTCCATATTAATTTTAGGATTTTTTTTCTAATTCTCTGAAAAATTGTGTCAGTATTTTGATAGGAATTGCATTGAAACTGTAAATTGCTTCAGGCTATATGGTCATTTTCACAATATTGATTCTCCAATCCATGAGCATGGGATGCATTTCCATACATTTGTGTCATGTTTAATTTTTTTCAGCAGTGGTTGTATTTCCCCTTTTGGAGATAATTCACCTTCTTTAGTATATGCTTAGGTATTTTATTTATTTTATTGCAGCTGTTGTAAAAAGTATTGAGTTATTATTTAATTCTTAGCTTGGTTGTTGTTAGGGTATAAAAGTGCTACTGATTTGTATACATTGATTTTGTAACCTGAGACATTACTGAATGTATTTATCAAATCTAGGAGTCTTTTGGAGGAGTCTTTAGGATTTTCTAGATACACTATCATATTATCTGCAAACAGTGACAGTTTGACTTTCTCTTTTCCAATTTACATGTTCTTTACTTCTTTCTCTTGCCTAATGGCTCTAGCTAGGACTTCCAGAACTATGTTGAATAGGAGTGGTAAAAGTAGGCATCCTTGTCTTGTTCCTGTTCTCACAGAGAATGCTTTCAACTCTTTCCCATTTATTATGATGTTTGCTGTATGTTTGTCATATGGCTTATATTATTTTGAGGCAAGTCCCTTCTATGCCTAGTTTGTTGAAAGTTTTTATCATAAAGGGGTATTGCATTTTATAAAATGATTTTTCTGCATCTATTGAGGTGTTCATGTGGTTTTTGTTTTTAATCCTCTTTATGTGATATATCACATTTATTTTCTTGTGTGTGTTAAACAATCCTTTGATGTGCTGTTGGATTTGGTTAGTATTTTGCTGAGAATTTTTGCATCTATGTTCACGATAAAAATTGATCTGTAATCTTCTCTTTTTGTTGTGTCCTTTCCTGGTATCAGGGTGTTACTGGCTTCATATAGTAAATTGGGGAAGATTCCCTCTTTCTCAATCTTTTGTGATAGTTTCAGTAGGATTGGTACCAATCCTGCTTTGAAGGTCTGGTAGAATTCAGTTATAAATCCATCTGGTTCTGGATTTTCTTTTGCGGCAATCTTTTAAAATAATGATTCAATCTCAGTGCTTGTTATTGGTCTATTCAGGGCTTCTATTTCTTTCTGATTCAACATAGGAGGGTTGTATGTTTCCAGAAATTTATTTTCTCTAGATTTTCTAATTTGTATACATCAAGTTGTTCACAGTAGTCTCAAATGATCATTTGTATTTCTGTGGTGTCAGTTGTAATGTCTCATTTCATTTCTAATTTGGCTTATTTGGATCTTCACTCTTCTCTTCTTGGTTAACCCAGTTAATGGTTTATCTTTTTTGTTTATTTTTTTAAAGAAGTGGCTTTTTGTTTCAGTGATCTTTTTTATCTTTTTTGTTTGTTTGAATTTCATTTAGTTTTGCTCTGATCTTTGTTACTTATTTTCTTCTTCTAGCTTTGGGGTTAGTTTGTTCTTATTTCTCTGAGGTGTGACATTAGGTTGTCAATTTTTGCTCTTTTAGACTTTTTTTTTTCTTTTTTGAGGCAGTCTCACTCTGTCACCCCCCAGGCTGAAGTGCAGTGATGTGATCTCGCTCACTGCAACCTCTGCCTCCTGGGTTCAAGCGATCTTCTCACCTCTGATTGAGGAGTTGCCAGAACCACAGAGCATGCCACCTTGCCTGGCTATGGTTTCTTTTTTTTTTTCCTGTAGAGACAGGATTTTGTCATGTTGCCCAGGCTGGTCTCAAATTCCTTGCCTCAAGCAATCCACCCGCTTGGACCCTCCATTGTGCTGGGATTGCAGGTGTGAACCACCATGTCTGACCCTCTTTAAGACTTTTTAATCTAGGCGTTTAGTGCTATAAACTTTCCTCTTAGCACTGCTTTTGGTGTATTCTAGAGGTTTTGATAACTAGTGTCATTATTATTCAATTCAGATAATTTTTAAATTTACATCTTGATTTCATTGTTAACCCAGGTATCATTAGGAGCAGATTATTTAGTTTTCATGTATTTGTATAGTTTTGAGGGTTCTTTTTGGAGTTGATTTCTAGTTTTATTCCTCTGGTCTGAGAAGACACTGGATATTATTTTGATTTTTTAAAAATGTATCTCTCCAAGACAGGCCTAGCATATGGCCTGTCTTGGAGAAGGTTCCACGTGCTGATAAGAAGAATATATTCTGCAGTTCTTGGGTAGGATATTCTATGAATATTCATTAAGTTCATGTGTTCCAGCATGTCATTTCAGTCCATTGTTTCTTTGTTGACTTTCTGTCTTGATGATCTGTCCTGTGCTGTCAGTGGTGTGTTGAAGTCTCACGTTATTATTGTGCTGCTGTCTATCTGATTTCTCAGATCTAGTAGTGACTGTTTTTTGAATCTTGGAACTCCACCATTAGGTGAATATAAATGTAGAATTGTTGGCTTGATCCTATTATCATTATATGGTGATCATTTTTTCCCTGTTGTTGCTTTGAAGTCTGTTTTGTCTAATATAAGAATAGTTACTACTGCTTGTTTTTGTTTTTCATTTGCATGGAATATATATTTCTACCTTTTTAACTTGAGTTTATATGAATCCTTCCATGTTTGATGAGTCTCTTGAAGACAGTACATATTTGGTTTATAATTTTTCATCCATTCTGCCATTCTGTATATTTTAAGTGAAAAGTTTAGGCCGTTTACATTCAGTGTTAATATTGAGATGTGAGGTACTGTTCTCTTCATCATATTGTTACCTAGATAGTTTTTTTTTTCCTTTTTTAATTTATTTATTTATAGGCTCTGTGAGTTTTCAGCTTTCAAGAGTTTCTATTTTGATGCAGATTGGGCTTCTGTTTCAGAGTTTAGAACTCCTTTTAACATTTCTTGTAGTGCTGGTTTGGTAGTGACAAATTCTCTCAGCATTTTTCTGAACATGACGTTATTTCTCCTTCATTTATGAAACTTAGTTTTGCTGGATACAAAATTTTTGACTAATATTTATTCTATTAAAGAAGTTGAAGATAGGACCCCAATCCTTTCTGGCCTGTTTGGTTTCTGCTGAGAAGCCTGCTGTTAGTCTGATAGGTTTTTCTTTGTAAGTTACCCAATGCTTTTATCTTACCACTCTTAGAATTTGCTTCTTCATATTGACTTTAGGTAGCCTAATGACTATACGCCTTGGAGAAGATCTTTTTTGCAGTGAATTTCCCAGGAGTTCTTTGAGTTTCTTGGATTTGAATCTATATATCTAGCTCAGCAAGGGATGTTTGCCCCAATTATTTCCTCAAATAAGTTTTCCAGAATTATTGTTTTCTCTTTTCCCTCAAGAACACCAATTATTTTTAGGTTTGTTTGTTTCACATACTCCCATATTTCTTGGAGATTTTGTTTATTTCTTTTGATTTTTTTTCTTTATTTTTGACTGATAGGGTTAATTCAGAAGTCTTGTCTTCAAGCTCTGAAATTCATTTTTCTACTTGTTCTAGCCTATTGTTAAAACTTTTCACGCATTTTGTAATTCCCTAGGTTTGTCTCTCATTTCCAGAAGTTCCAATTGTTTTTCTTTATGATATCCATCTCTCTAGAAAAATTTTCATTTATATCCTGAACTTTTAACATTTCTTTATGATGGCTTTCACCTATCTCTGATATCTCCTTGAGTAGCTTAATAACCGACCTTCTGAATTTTTTGTCTGATATTTCGAAGATTTCATCTTGGTTTGGGTATATTGCTGGTGAGTTAGTCTGATCTTTCCGAGGGTGTTATAAAACCCTGTTTTGCCATATTATGATTTGCCATGTTTCTGCTTCCTTTTCATCTGGGTAGACTATTTCTTCAATTATTCTTGAATTTATGTTTGATTTGACTGTTTCTTTTTTGTTTATATTTTTGTTAATTTATTTTTACCCCTTAAGGATGTGACTTTAATGCTTTTAGTTAATTATAGCCTAATTCTATTTTTCGTGACTTCAGGCATGAAGACTGTAAGAATTCAGTGGTAATACACTGTCTTTTTACAATGGCTTTCTCATGTGCTGGTTGTAGTAGTAATATGCTTGGTGTGTGAACAATTTCATTGTCTCCTGTGGGGTTGGAATGATAGAGGTCTCTTGAAGCTTATCTCATTCTACTTATATACTTTTTATTTATTGATTTTTCCCCAATATTTTATTTACTGTTTTGATGGTTTGAACTTCCAGCCAGTAGGGCAGTTGTCCCTCAGTAGGAACCAGCTGTGGCCAAAGCAGATGGATAGATGCAATACCCAATGATGGGCAGAGGTCACAGCCTTGACAGAGGTGACTGGAGGAGCTGTCAGTGAGTTACGTCGAGGTCTTATCAGGGGAAATGGTTGGAGCCACCTCAGCTCCCCTACCATGTCAGTTGGAACATTATTCATCTCTCAGACACACTCCTGTCCCAGTGCTCTAGCTACTCAGATCAAACAGGCAGCTCTTGTCAGCTGTAGGAATGTTGATGTTCCAAGTAGAGCAGAATTATGACTCTGACTCTTCTGCACCCTGGAGAGTGCTCCTCCTGTAGGGATGCAGTCACTCTGACACGTTCCAGAAAGGCATATAGAGTTGCACTTATGCCAAGTTCCCATGGGAGAGGCCCCCAATTGTGCCTGTGGTGCACACCAGGGAGCTGACTGTTGGGTTAGAGCTGAAGACCTTCCGTGCTGAACCCAGCACTATAACTTTGCCTCTGCTGAAAGAAACTTCTCACCTATGGAAATATCTGGTGCTCAAGGTCTGGTGTACAGCCTTTTTTGTCTCACAGGGTGTTCTCTTGATGTAGTGTACTCCCCCTTTCCCTAAGAGTGAGCGTTCCTGGGGGTCAGTCAGACTACTGTGAGTGTTGTTGCTCCTCTGGATCTAGCTTCCCAGAGAAGTTGCCACACTGCAGGCTGATGCTGGGGAATGTCTCCAAGGGATCTGGCAATGTGACCTGGCCTCAAGACTCCCAGCAGTGGCAAGCAGCACCAGCTTTAATATGGGTGATAGGGGAGTGACATAGAATCTGTAAGATTCCTTGGTTATTGATAAATTTAGTGTGTTGGCTTTCTTGAAAACTGGTTATAGTAGTAATGAACTGGTCAACTGGACCGACTCAGGACCTCCTAGTTAGCCAGAGTGGTGCAGGTAGTGATGATAGCTGAGATCACACAGCCATCTTCTCTTTCCTGGGTGAAACGTTTCTCTACCAGGAGACGCTGTAGTGGGCTGTTTTGGTTAGCCTCCAGACAGGAGGTGGTATTTGAAAAAGAACACTAGTTGCAGCAGTAGTAGAGGGATTTTTGCTTGCCTTATGTTGCCCAGGAGGGTCACTCTGGTTTTTCAGGCGATGAGCAGGGCCATATGCTCCCAAGAATTTCAGTCCTTTGTGGTAAGCTACCAGGGTGAATGGCAGGACAAAGCCAGATGGGGGCTGGGTCTGGTGGGTTTGCACTCTGAGTCTCTTCCTGCAGGGCAAGCTGCAGCTCCTGTGGGTGTTGGGGGACAGGAGCAGTTCTCAGGCCACTGGCTTGATGTTCCAGAGGGGAGAGTTGCTGCCTCTGATGCACAGAAGAGCTCACACAGGGAGTGGGGAATAGCAGGCTGTGGTAAGCCCCACACAGATCCAACACACACAATGAGGCAGATCCACTCTGACAGTGTTCCACTTAGCAGCAGGCTAAGTTCCAGTCAGCCTACACTCAGAACTGGCAACTGCCCTGAGTCATAAGCTTTCCCGCTGAGATAGCATATGCAGCTTGCAGGCCTTGTCCCTCCTTATTTGCTGCAAAGCTGGGTGCCTGGCTTCTAGGCTTGTGGCTCCTGCACTTGTGGCTCCTGCACTTTTGACTCCTGCACTTGCAGCTGCAGCCCACTTTTCACTCCCCCATCTCAGCCCTGGCCAAGGGAGTTTATCCCCACCTGAGGTTATGTCATGAAACCTAGCTGGGTGCTTCTTTCAACCTGCGACCACTGCCTGAACTATCTTTGGTTGTCCTCTGCAGGGTCCCCTGTAAGTACAAGAAAGGAGTGGCTTCCCTCAGTCCATGCTGCAAACTGGGAGTGCATGCAACTGTCTTCCTGCAGTTGCTCCTACTTTTATATTCCATGGCCATCCCCAAGTTGTTTCCTGCACTGGGTAGGGTTAGGGCCTTCCTCAGTAGCCTTGACTTTTAGGGACCCTGGTGGGGGTGTGTATCCCAGAGACAAACTCTCTCCTTCTCACACTTGGGACTCACAGCCCTTTGCCTGACTCACTGTGTGGCTGCAGCTTCCCACTTCCTTAAAAGAGTCTGTGGATTCCATTGGATTTCCTGTTCAGTTCCTGCATTGCTTCTTGAAAAAAAATTCACACTGTGAATCTCTACACACTATTTTGTCCTTTCAAGTGGGAGAGGTACACTAGCAATGCCTCTACTCCACTATCTTAGAAAAACAGTCACAATTATGTAATTTAATCGGGAAGATTACTGTTAGATTTGTACTAAAAATACCACTTCCTTTCTGCCTACCATTGGGAAGAGTAGATTGTAAGGGAATTGAGTTGAGGCGTAAAAGTGAAGGCTGTTTTGATAGTTCATGTATGACTCACTTTGAGCCATGGCCTATGGTGGCAGCAATAGGTCTATAAAGAAGTAAATATACATGAGATTATCGAGGGACAGACCTGGAAAAAGAACACAATAATAAATAAATAATATTATTCAGATTTCTGCTGGTGCAATCAGTTGAAGAGTGGCTGTAATTTCTGAAACAACATATTGAAAAAAATGAGATTTGGAAAGGAATAAAATAAAGTTAACATGGGACATGTTTATGTTGTGGTACCTCTAAAACAACAAATTAAGGAATTAAAGGACTGGTAGAATGTTGAGATAGAGCATTTAAGAAGAGGTTAAAGTGCAAGTTAGATATTTAAGAGATGGTAGTTCAAGTCATGGGAGTGCATAGGATCTTTTGATAGGTATATAGATATATGTATATGTGTATATATTATACACATTATGTACATAATGTATATTTTAATATACATATAATGTATAATATATTAATATATATTTTTATATAATTAATATATAATTTATATTAATGAGAGAGAGAGAAATGTAGGGGATGGGGCTTAAAAGGACTAGAAGTATTTCAAGATTTAAAGAGCAGCTGTAGGAGAAGTGGGTAACAATGGAAATGGAAAGGAACAAAGCATAGTAGAAACATATGACAATACCATTGTTTTACAATGTTAAACATGAGAGTCCTTTCAGAAGGATATGCTTGCTGTTAGTACTGTCTAGTCAGGTCATAGAAACTGAAAAACTTCAAATGGATTTAATGGCTGGAAGTTATTGATATCTCATAATAAGATATTTTAGTATAGTCTCCAAATGATATTCTACTTAAATTTTTAGCAATTCCTTATTAAAATATCAATGAAGACAAGAGGTTAGCAGTAAAAAATTCATCATGTTCTATGATTCCTGCAATTTGTTTTGCTTCTAATATACTTAGAACAAACTCAAAGCTAATGCAGTTATGTCACAATTGATGATTGTGTATTGGCAGGGGAAAATTAGCATTAGATCAACACAGGAACGGAAAAGGAGGAAGAGTCAGAAACACAGCTGGACCTCCTTTACAACAGAGACTGATATGGTTTAGCCCTGTGTCCCCACTCAAATCTCATCTCGAATTGTAATCCTCACGTGTCAAGGGAGCGACCTGGTGGGAGGTGATTGGATCATGGAGGCAGCTTCCCCGTACTGTTCTCGTGATAGTGAGGGAGTTCTCATGAAATCTGATGGTTTAAAAGTGGTAGTTTCCCCTGCAGGCACGCACTCTCTCTCCTGCCACCATGTGAAGAAGGTACTTGCTTCTCCTTTGCTTTCTGCCAGTATTGTAAGTTTCCTGAGGCCTCCCCAGCCATTTGAAACTGTGAGTCAATCAAACATTTTTCCTTGATAAATTACCCAGTTTCAGGCACTTTTTTTAATATTAGTGAGAAAATGGACTAATACAGAGACACTATTGACACTCCATGCATTATATTCTTTTACTCTCAACACTTGTTAAGAGGTAAAGGGATAACTAGGCAAAGCAGAAACCTTGAAAAGTCCTCTGATAAAATTATAAGGGTTGAGATTATTTGTGTAATCTACAAAAATATATCACACATGGCATAAGCAAAATAGACAAATCAAGTAAGCAAGCAATGCTTTGAAACCATGGAAGCTTAAAGGTGTTCTAATTCAAGTTTGGAAACTATTGCCAGGTGACATTATTATTATTATTATTATTATTACTCTGTTTTGGGAAAAACAGGAAATGCAGTTATCTAAGAAAATTACTTTGGGTATAAATATTAGCAAAGAAGTGTTTTTTTTTTTTTTAATTCCCCACCCTGCAGGTGATAGGATTATCTACATAAAAATATTATATGATAATCAGCTGAATAAGCACAGAAATAATAAGGGGTTCAGCTAGATGTTTTGTTGTGAAACAAACAAAACTTGTAGTTTTTTTGTACTAGAGTGATAGAGAGGAAAGTGATGTGAAATAAAACGTCACTCATAACAGTGAGAATAGTGCACAAAATTGGTATCCTAAAAAGAGAGACTTAAAAAGTACAATTCAGGAACTATGCTGTTTAAAACTATAAAATTAAAAAAAGTGACATGCATTTAGCCCTAGGAGATTATATATTTTTAAATCAATCAAATCTATTAAATTAAATTCAATACATATCTTCCTATTACAGAACCCAATGAAATTTACATAAAACTTAATAAAATGATTCTATAATACTTCTGGAATAATATGCTTGTAAAATTACTCAAGATAATTTCAAATGGAAGGGTAATGAGGAAATTTGCCCTTTAGACATCAAAATATATTTAAAACCACAGTGTTCAGATTTTCTACATAAGGTTAAAATAGGTTACAAACAATGTCTACAAATATTTTTTTTCCTATGGATGTTTTCTTGTAAAATATCTTTATAAGTGGTGATTGTAAGTACTGGCCTAAAACCAATGTGACTATTTCATGAAACTGTGCAGTAAATTATGGCAAATGTATTTATTTGTAGAGAGATTAAATATTTATGCAAACTGAACTCAGATGTGCAGAGAAAGTATTTTTCTCTTTTTTCAATTAGGTGATATTAATCTGTCATTATGTCTCATTCCATAGGCAGTTAAAGTACACTAAATAAAATTTAATGTAGGTTGATAAAATCTAATATTCAGTAGATATTAGATTACTGAATAGGCTGTATTAGTTAACCCATACAGGGTTAACTGTATCAGCCCAATAGGCTGATAATAAACAAATTTATTTTGTATTTTAAATAACTAAATGAGTGGAATTGTAATGTTCCTAACACAAATAAATGATAAATACTTGAGGTAACAGGTACTCCAATTACCTTGATTTGATCACTACAGATTGTATACCTGTATCAAAAGATCACATGTACCCCATAAACATGTACAACTATCATTTATTCATAATAATTAAAAATAAAGCAATTACAATAAGAATAATACAATTTTTAACTATGAATTTTATTAATGTACAATAAATAAAATTTACTGCTTTATAAACTTTTTAAATTATGGAATAATTATAAATATATAGAATAACTGTGAACATATTGCAAAGAGTTCTCATATATTCCTTATTCAGTTTAAGTTTCTCTTGTTATAATTTTATGTTACCTTAATACATTTGTCAAAATTAAGAAAGTAACACTGGTGTAATACTATTAACTAAATTCCATAATGTACTCATACTTCACTCGTTTTTTTACTCATGATTTTTTCTATTTCAGGATACAATATTTATTAAGTTGTCATGTCTCTTCTGTCATTCTCTTCTATTTTGTGACAATTCCCTAGTCATTGTTTTTCATGTACTTGAAAATTTTGAGGACTATTGGTTAATATTTTGTAGAACGTTCCTCCATTTAGGTTGGTCTGAAGTTTTTGTAATGATTAGACTTGGGTGATGGGTTTTGGAGAAGATTATCACACAAGCAAAGTCCTTTTTGCATTATATCCTACCGTGGCTATGGTATATCCACACAACATGGATTAACTTTTATCACTTGGTTTAGTATCTGAAATGCTTCATCACTACAAAGTTACTATTTTCACCTTCCAGTATTTTATTGTTTAGACATTATTCACTAAGTTTTGCTCACATTCATGAAGGGTTTAAATTCCATCGCCTTGAGAGGGAAGTCATGGTTGCATACATACATTATTTGAGATTTTTTTCTGTATGTGGGATTTGTCTCTTCTCCCCCACTTATTTAATTACTTAATAATTTATATTACTAGGGACTCATATATTTTAAACTCGGCTATGTAATCCAATACTATATTTTTTTGTTGTTGTTGTAGAAATTGTTCCAGTGGGGAACTTTTCCTGGAGAATCCTTAGGGTGAATTCTTGTGTTACTTTGAAATGTGCCCTTTTTTGTTTTTTGAGCACATTTTTACTTTCCAGTACTATAGGATGCTCTCATCTTGTCTTATATTTTCCATGTCCCAGACCCAGAATCAATCACTTAATCAATAATTCTGATTCTTTTTATTGGTGTACGGTATTTTTGAATAAGTATCTGAATGCTGGGTATGCTCATTGCTGCAGGGGTATCACTGTGTCTAAGCCCTCTTAGAGTACAAAGCCACTGAATTGATTTGTATATACTAACTCATGAATATTCACTTATCTATATGTTTAATCTATCTGTCTATATCATTTATCTAGTTATCTATTTTCATATAGCTAAACATGAGTTCATACTAATATCTCTGACTCTGATTGACGAACACCAGGTCCAGACTAGCCTTTCCTCCTTGCCTATCTGTAGCTTCTTTCCCTGAGAGTGGGAAACTTGACTCCCAACATTTGCCACCCACTTAATTATTTGTTCAACCCAGTCCATACGTAAAGCAGAATTGGTAATCTGTGTCTTCACTAAATACAAATTTACCAACTAAATTTTGAATACAGTTTATATAAAAAGTTCCATTTGTCTTTGGTTGTATAGTTTCCAGTCAAAACACCATTTTTCAAAGTTAAATATCCCATTATTGCTGTAACCCTTTTATTAATAATAGTTATGTCATATGTCTATAAAACATTCTCTTGTCATGGTTGCATGCCATCCTAGGATCTCTCACCATCCTTTATGTGTCTTTTATCTTACTTTTAGTTTTCATGCATTCAAGCTCATTATTAGTATTGCAGTTCTATGAATTTTAACACATGCTTAGAGTCACATGCCTTCCATCCCAATAACATTCAGTTCAGTTTCTTCCCCATAAATGTTCTTCCAAAGTATTCCCTTTAAAGTTGACTACTTCATCATCCATCATCTTCTGGCAATCATTGATCCATTTCTTAATCTCTTAGCTTTGGCTTTTTGATAAATAATAATAATACATAATAATATTGATGATTATAATAATAATAATAAGCCTTTATTTCCAGATAAACATTAGATTCATTTTTATTACATTTCACTTCTCAAGTCTCTGATCCCCAAGAAAAGAATCTATAGATTGTGGTGTCACCTGTAATAACCAGGGGAAAGGAGACTTGCCATATGCAGGATGAAGTTTGAGGCACTGAGAGTCTTCCATGGATGGGTAGAATGATTTGTTCTGATTTGTCATTTCTTTTTCTACATTTACACAAATTTTAAAATCTAAGAATCAGATGAGGAGTTAGAATCATAGCAAGCCTTTGACTGCAGTGTTTATTTCTGCCAACTTTATTGGGATGTAATGGGCAATAAAATTGTATATATTGAAAGTGTACAATGTGATAATTTGACATATGTATACACTGTTAAACACTTAGTATAATCAAGTTAATTAACACATCAATCACCTCACGTGGTTTCCACTTCTTTTTTCATTGTGGTGAGAACATTTAAGATCTACACTTTTAGCAAATTTTATGAATAAGACACAGGGTTATTATAACTGGAGTTATCTTGCTGTACATTAGATCCTCAGAAATTATTAACATCGTAATTGAAACTTTGTACCATTTAACCAATATTTTCCTCTTTCTCCAACACCAGGCCCCTGGCACCCTCCATTCTACACTCTGTTTCTATGAGTATGACATTTTTAGATGTCAAATACAGGTGAGGAAATACAGTATTTGTATAACTGTGTCTGGTTATTTCTCTTAGCATAATTGTCATCCAGGTTCATCTATGTTGTCACAAATGGCAGGATTTTATCCTTTTTCAAAGCTGAACAATAGACCACTGTGTGTGTGTGTGTGTGTGTGTGCGCGTATCTACTATTTATTATCTGTATATCTCACATTTTCTTTATATATTCATCTATTGATGAACATTTTGGTTGTTTCCACATCCAGGCTATTGTGAATAATGTTACAGTGAACATGAGAGTGCAGCTATCTCTTTGAGATCCCGATTTAAATTCTTTTGAATAGATACCCAGAAGTGGGGTTGCTCAATAATATGATTGTTCTATTTTTTAATATTTTATGAAACTCCATATTGTTTTCTATAATGGCTGTACCAGTTTATATTCTCCACAACAGTGTGCAAGGATTTTCTTTTCTCCATATTCTTGCCAACATTTGTTATCTTTTATCTTCTTGGTAATAGCCATTCTAATACAGTTAAGGTAATATTTTATTGTACCTTTAATTTGCATTTGCATCTGTTGGGTATTTGTATATCTTATTTGTAAAAAATCCTATTCTTTGTCTATTTTTAATTGAGTTATTTATTTTTTGCTATTAAATTGAGTGAGTCCTTTGTATATTTTGGATATTACTCCTTATCAGATATATGGTCTGCAAATAGTTTCTGTGATGTCATAGTTTCAGAGTCCCTTGCATATTTTGGATATTATTCCTTATTAGATAGATGATCTGCAAATAGTTTCTGCAATGTCATAGGTTGCTTTTCACTCTGTTGGTTCACTTGTCGTACAGAAGCTTTTTAGTTCGATGTAGTCACATTTGATGATTTTTGCTTTGTTTGTGCATTTGGTGTCATATCCAAAAAAAATTATTGTCAAGACCAATGGCAAGGAACTTTTTTCTATATTGTGTTATGGAAGTTCTAAAGTTTCAAATTCTACACTTAAGTCTTTTATCACCTTTGAGTTAACGTTAATGTATGGTGTAAGACAAAGGTCCATTTCCACTCTTTGTGTGTGTGGATATACTTTTCCCAACAGTATTCATTAAAAATACTTTTATTTTTTAATTGTGTGTTCTTGGTGCTTTGGTAAAAAATTAACTGATCGTGTACATGGGGTTTATTCTTTTTTTCTTTTTCTTCTTTCATGGAGACAGGGTCTCAGTATGTTGCCCAGGCTGGTTTCAGACTCCTATCCGCAAATGTTCCTCCTGTCTCAGCCTCCCAAAGTGCTGGGATTACAGGCATGTACCACTGTACCCAGCCATGCTTGGGTTTATTTGTAGGCTGTCAATTCTTTTCCATCAGTCTTTGTGTCTGTTTTTGTGCTAGTACCATAATGTTTTATTATAGCATTGCAATACAGTTTAAAATATGAAAGTGTGATGTCTGCTTTTGTGGTTTCATACAAGTCTTGGATTTTTTTTCTCTTTCCGTGAAAATGCCATTAAAATTGTGATAGGAATTGCAATGAATCATTAGGTTACTTGGGTAGCATGGGCACTTTAACAATATTAATTCCTCAAACCCATGAACATGTGATGTCTTTCCATTTACTTTTGTCTTCTTCAATTTCATCAATATTTTATAGTTTTTAGTATAAACATCTTTTACCTCCTGGGTTAAATTCATTTCTTAGTATTTTTTTATTCTATTGTAAATTAATTTTTTTCTTAATTTTCTTCTGATAGCTTGTTGTAAGTATAGAAACACAATTGATTTTTTATGTTACTTCATATCTTGCAAGTTTAATGAATTCATCTATTACTTCTTACAGTTTTTTGATACAGTGTTCAGTGCTTCTTATACATAAGATCATGTCATCTGCAGAGACACTATTACTTCTTCCTTTCTCATTTGGATGCCTTTTATTTCTCTTTTTTGCCTAATTGCTCTGGCTAGGAATTCCAGTATTACACTGAATAGAAGTAGTGGGAGTCAGCACCTTGTCCTCTTCCTGATCTTAGAGAAAAAAACTTTCAGCATTTCACCATTGAGTATGATGTAGGAGTATTCCTTCTATACCTATTTTTTGAGAGCTTTTATCATGAAAATATGTTCAATTCTGTCAAATACTTTTTCTCCGTCTATTGAGATGATCATACAATTTTATCCTTTATTCTGTGAATGTTATGTATCACATTTATTGACTTAAATATATTGATTTTTGTACCTCAGAAAAAATACTATTTGAGCATAGTGTACAATTTTTGTAATGTGCTGTTCAATTTGATGCGCTAGTGTTTTGTTGACAATTTTTGTATTTATGTGTATTCATAAGAGATAATGTCCTATCATTTTCTGTTCTTCTGGTATCATAATCTGGGTTTAGTATGAAGGTAATGCTGAACTTACAAAAGAAATTTGAAAGTGTTCCTACTCTTTATTGTTTGAAAGAGTTTGAGAATTTATGTTCATTATTTAAATATTTAGCAGAATTCACTGTAAAACCATCTGGTCTTGGGGTTTTCCCTATTAAGAGGTTTTTGATTACTGCTTTATCTCCTTACTCTTTATTGATCTATTTAGGTTTTCTATTTCTTCATGATTCAGGTTGGTATATTATACATTTCTAGGAATTTAACCATTTCTTCTAAGTTATCCAATTAATTGGCATATACATTTTCACAGTAGTCTTTTATTATGTTATAATCTTTTATATTTTAGTGTCATCAGTTGTAATCTCTTTTCATCCATTTATAATACTGAGTCTTTCTCATTCTTTTTTCCATTGGTTAACCTAGCTAAAAACTTGTCAAATTTGTTTACCATTCAGAAAACAAAGTCTTGGTATTGTTGAGCTTTTCCATTGTCTTACTAGTGTCTGTTTCATTTATTTTTGCTCTGGTCTTTATTATTTCCTTCCTTTGATAACTTTGGCTTTAGTTTGTTCATTCTTTTCCTAGTTCCTTGAAGTATAATATTAGGATTTATTTGAGATCTTCCTTTTTGCTTAATGTAGACAATTATTGCTGTAAACTTCCCTTTTAGAACTGCTTTTTGCTGCATACCATACATTTTGGCATGTTGTGGAGATGTTTGTTTACTTTTGTCTCAAAATACCTTTTGATATTACTTTGATTTCCTTATTGACTGACACATTTATTGTTCAGGATTGTGTTGTGTAATATCCACATATTTGTGAATTTTCCAATTTTTTTCCTATTATTGTTTTCTAGTTTCATATCAATATGGGTGATAAAATTATTAATCTCCCTAAATTTGTTAAGATTTGTTTGTATCTTATCGTATGATATATCCTGAAAAATGTTCCATCCAAACAGATGCTCAACACCATCCCCGGGAATGCATCTTGTGAGTCATTTGGTGGCTCTCTGGGCAGAACTAGCCCCAGGCTACAGCTGAGAGGAGCTGAAACTGAGTCACAGTGTCACTTCTGGGGCCGTGGTCAAACTGGTGTCTACAGGCCTACCTCCAGATGTATAAATGTACCGCCTGCTATGTTCCAGGGTGGGAAGAATTTTTCCTGGATAATGACTGAGCAGGGCTGAAGCTGGATAACAGGGGTGTTTCTAGATCTTCAGTCAGATTAAGGTCTACAGTCCTGCTTTTGGGGCCACCAATAGGCATGTCTTCCACTAACTTCTTGGGTGGAAAAGGCTGATCCTCTACTGCTGCTAGGAGGGGCTAGAGCCAGGTCACAGTCTGCTTCAGGGTCTACAACCAAGATTAAGGTCAACAGGTCTGTTACTGGAGGCATGGGAGGGCATGGCTCCTCTGTGGTCCCTTAGCAGATAGTTCTGGTGGCAGGACCAAGGCCATATTAGGCTGTTTCTTGGTCTTTATGCAGGAATATCGTTGATGACCTTGACACTTAAGCATGGGTTGATCTTCTCAAAACACCTGCCTTATTATGGGCTCCATTATTGTTTTGCAAGATCCTACCTGAATCCTTAAAGTCTCACAAAGTCACTTTTGTACATGGATGGCTGCCAAATTATTGTGGTTATGGGGGGCTATGGGTGGATGAACCTCTTATTCTGCCATCTTCTGATGTCACCTGGCTGCATTGTTGCAGAACTCATTTCAAGAGTAGGTAAAGGGATTTGCAGCATGGTTTAGGCTGGCTTACCAAAACAGAACATTTGAATAAGATGACAAAGCTTTTTATTTAAATTATTTTTTTTTACATCACTTATCCACTGTTAAATATCAAATTATACTAGCTCTTAATAGGTTTAAACTACAATGGACACTAACCATCTCACAATTTCTGTGTAAGCACTTGGTGTCAGCTTAACTGAGCATCACTGGCATTGACATGAAGTGTCTTCAACTCCACCAAAAATGTACATTGTTGGAATTTAATTAAATGGCTGGTAGACTCAAATGATAGCTTTAGCCTAACAGGGAAAAATCTAGCTTGTTTTTCTTCACATGGATTAATTTAGAGAAGGCTCTAGATAGAGCTATGGTTCAAACAGCAGCTTCAATCTTAATTATTTCTCTATTGAGTTTTAGTAAGTTGTGTAAGATATAAATTCTTAAAATTCAACACTGTCTTTTTTGAGTATCATTTTTGAATGCTTGCACATTGTTTTGGGGAATGTAAATTAGTGTAGCTGTTATAAAAAAACAGTGTGGAGCTTCCTTAGAAAATTAAAAGAAAACTACCATATGATCTAGAAATTCCACTATTGTGTATATATACAAAAAAATGAAATAAATATGTCAGGGAGATGTCTGCATCCCCATGCTTATTGCACCACTGTTCACAATAACGAAGATATGGAATTAAGCTAAGTGTCCATCAACAGATGAATGAATAAATAAAATGTAGTACATATTCACATAGAACAGTATTCAGTATTTCCAGAGGCACTGCTCCAATCCTAGGTCCTTTAAATTGCTTTCTTACCTTTTGGCTTTGCAATAACTTCATAAATACTTTCACTATCTTGATTTAAGAATTTGTCAAACATGGCTGGGTGCGGTGGCTCACGCCTGTAATCCCAGCACTTTGGGAGGCCGAGGCGGGTGGATCATGAGGCCAGGAGATCGAGACCATCCTGGCTAACACGGTGAAACCCCGTCTCTACTAAAAATACAAAAAAGTAGCTGGACGTGGTGGTGGGCACCGGTAGTCCCAGGTACTCGGAAGGCTGAGGCAGGAGAATGGCGTGATCCTGGGAGGCAGAGCTTGCAGTGAGCCCAGATCGTGCCACTGCACTCCAGCCTGGGCGACAGAGTGAGACTCTGCCTCAACAAAAAAAAAAAAAAAAAAAAAAAAAAAAAAAAAAAAAGAATTTGTCAAACATTGCCCATGATAAGAGCCACCATTTCTTTTTATTTGTGTTTTAATAAAACTTAATACCTTATTATGGGCAAACTTGTGTTTACATCTCAGACATCACTCAATCCTGGAATCAACTTGAGATTACATATGATGCTGATTCCTGCATTTGAGGACAACCAGGTGAATATTTTCTCCTTTCTTTTTTGCTCCTAATCCCAAATGTAATTTGGGGCAGCCTATCTAGTGTTGCCTAACTAAGAGCACTAACACGTTAAAGCTAGAAGTGCAGACATAATTACTCTGTGTCATTCATGCAAATCAGCAGCTCTGCTATTAAAATATAGGAAATATTTTATCCAGCAATGCATAAAGATCTCATTCTGCTTCAGAATTTTCTACCATATCTGGTAAAGTTACAAGTGTACAACTAAATGTCAAGATCGTACACTACAAAGATGCTTCTGTTGTCTAAAGCTACCAGTGCAGTGCACAGAATGTACATATAAAAATGTGTATGTCTTATTCAAGGATACATATATAGCTAATTAATGTACATTATATACAGTTTCCTATGCTTTATGTGACCCCGTTGTTGCTTGTTTTGGCTAAGAACACACTGACCCATTAGCTCCAAGGTAAATATAATAAATTTCTGAATAAACTATCCGGCAGTAACAATAGCTTTCTGTTACTTAAACTGCTAAAGTCACTGAAAATTAACTTAAATTCAGAGTGAAAACACCATCCAAACATGTTTTCCATGTCTGTATCTGCCTCTGTATTTTCTGCCTTGTCTAAGGCATCTATTAAATAAACATGAACTGTCAAAATGTATGCTGTGCAGTTAGCCTGCCAATCCACGGTAGAAGCCTCAGCAGTGCAATAATAATTGCAAAATCTAATATAGATAGTATTACTCTTTTTTAGGCAATAAGCTTCTAAAACTGGTAAAGAATCTAAGTGTCTATAGAAAACAGTTACTTAATTAGAAAATAATACATTCAACAATCTTGAATGAACAAAATCACTTCCACGCCGCCTCATAAAGTAAATATATTGGGCTGAGATTACTATAAAATAGGTAAGTATAAATTATTTAAAAGTATATCATCTTATTGCTGCTGGAACATGAGAAATATTTTACACTGTACCAAGCAATTGGGAGAAAAGAAAAAAAAATTGTGAGGTATGACTCTTAATCTGTTGCAAAAAAAAATTGCATTGCAGTAGTTTTAAACTTCTGGTTACTTATTTTCCCATGGTGATAGAGAAAGTGAAAGGGATCCCAGTTAGTGTAATTCACATATTATTTGTAGAAAATTGAAATAAGATTGAAATTACTTTTACATGTTAGCAAACTTTATTAGTCAGTTTTCACCCTGCTGATAAAGACATACCCCAGACTAGGCAATTTACAAAAGAAAGAGGTTTAATTGGACTCACAGTGCCACAGGTTTAATGAGGCCTCACAATTATGGTCGAAGGAAAGGAGGAGCAACTCGCATCTTACATGGATAGCAGCAAGCAAAAACAAACAAACAAAAAAAACAAGAGCTTGTGCACAGAAACTCCAGTTTTTAAACTCATCAGATTTCCTGAGACCCATTCACTATCATGAGAACAGCCTGGGAAAGACCTGCCCCCATGATTCAACCATCTCCCACCACGTCCCTCCCACAATGCATGGAAATTATGGGAGCTATGAAATTTGGGTGTGCATACAAAGGCAAACCATATCATTCCTCTGCTGCCCCTCCCAAATCTTATATCTTCACTTTTCAAAACCAGTTATGCCTTCTCAACAGTCCCTCAAAGTCTCATTTCACCATTAACTCAAAAGTCCACAGTCCAAAGTCTCATCCAAGACAAAGCAATTCCCTTCTGCCTAGTAGCCTGTAAAATCAAAAGCAAGTTAGGTAATTCCCAGATACAATGGGGATACAGGCATTTGGTAAATACAGCCATTCCAAATGGGAGAAATTGGCCAAAACGAAGGGGCTACACGCCCCATGCAAATCCACAGTCCAGCAGGGCAGCCAAATCTTAAAGCTCCAAAATGATCTCCTTTGACTCCATTTCTCACATCCCAGTCATGTTGATGTAAGAGATGGGTCCCCATGGTCTTGGGTAGCTCCTCCTCTGTGGCTTTTCAGGGTACAGCCTCCCTCCTGGCTGCCTTTATGGGCTGGCACTGTCTGTGGCTTTTCCATTTGCATGGTGCAAGCTGTCAGTGGATCTACCATTCTGGGGTGTGGAAGACTGTGGCCTTCCTTTCACAGCTCCAGTAGGCAGTGCCCCAATAGGGGCTCTGTGTGGGGACTCTGACCCCACTTTTCCCTTCTGCACTGCCATAGCAGAGGTTTTCCATGAGGGCCCTGCCCCTGCAACAAACATCTGCCTGGGCATCCAGACATTTCCATATATCTTCTGAAATCTAGGCGGAGGTTCCCAAACCCCAATTCTTGACTTCTGTACACTTGCAGTCTCAGCATCACATGCAAGCTGTCAAGGATTGAGGCTTGCACCCTCTGAAGCCACAGCTCAAGCTCTACATTGGCTCCTTTTGGCCATGGCTTGAGTGGCTGGGACACAGGGCACCAAGTCCCCAGGCTGCAAACAGCATAAGGATCCTAGGCCTGGGCCATGGAACCACTATTTTCTTCGAGATCTCCAGGCCTGTGATGAAAGGGGCTGCTGTGAAGGCTGCTGAAATGCCCTGAAGACATTTTCCCCATTGTCTTGGCGATTAACATTAGACTCCTTGTTACTTGTGCAAATTCCTGCAGCCAGCTTGAATTTCTCCTCAGAAAATAGGATTTACTTTTCTATGGCAATGTCAGGCTGCAAACTTTCCAAACTTTTATGCTCTACTTTCCTTGTACAATGCCTTTAACAGCACCCAAGTCACTTCTTGAACACTTTGCTGCTTAGAAATTTCTTCTGCCAGGTACCCTAAATCATCTCTCTCAATACCAAAGTTCCACAAATCTCTAGGGCAGGGACAAAATGCACCAGTCTCTTTACTAAAACATAATAAGTGTCACCTTTGCTCCAGTTCTCAACAAGTTCCTCATCTCCATCTGAAACCACAACGTGGAAATTATGGGAGCCACAAGATGAGATTTGGGTGGGGACACAGAGCCAAACCATATCACAAACTAAGAATCAGTGCAGAGAGGTTCTATGATGTAGTGATTAAGAGCATGGGGTCTAGAGATGAAGAGTCATCGTTCAAATCTTGCTTTTACCCCTTATAATCTGTGGGATAGTGGGAAAATCACCTCTCTGCCTCAGGTTCTCTATTTGTATGTTGATAGAATCTGTTTCAGTGTAGTTTTTGTGTCATATATAGTAGTATCTGTTATATATTTAATATGATCTAGGCATTTCCTATTTTTTAGTGCTAGTTCTTATTTCATTTTCTCCAGCAAAGAAGTACAGGGAGCTTACAAATTTGGACTGAGTTCCTACTCCTGATGAATTTAGCCAGTTGATAAACTATGCCACACTCATTAGTTATCATGGAGCTCCACCATGGCATACATCAGTCATTCTGTACAAACTTATAGCTTAAAGCTTTGCCTACTTATTACTTTTAAGAGTATGGTGGATATTTTAATGAGGGTTACTGTATACCATTGCCATATAACTACTAACAGTTCACCCATTTTCCTAAAAAGTCTTTCTGCAATTCTTCCTAACCATCAATATGTATAGCATGCCAATTATATCATCTTCTGTTTTTGGCTCTTTTTTTCTCTAAGGCCCCATCTACTCTTTCCTCAGATCCTTTGGAAAGTCTAAATTTTCCACTTAATTGTGAGGATTAATTTTATTCTTTTTGTTTCAGTGTTCTGACTTATATCCATGCCCTATGGGACATATTTTAGGAGCTAATTAGCAGCTCAATAAGCTTCCAAGTTAAAAATGAAGATAATTATTTTAGAGAGAGAAAGTGACTAAGATTTATTGAGAAAGTAATTTTTCAGGCATGTTTTTAGGTTTAAATAAATAAAAAATAAAAATAGTTAAGATTTGGAACCAAAAATATTTCAATAATACACAGGTAGAAAATAGGAAGTCTAGAATCTAGACACATGTTCTGTCTACCACATTATATTGAAATGTCTCTTTACAACTTTGAAATATAGAATATTTTTTCTCAGATTACATTTATAATATGCTTTCTAATTATTCAGGCACATATAAATATTGTCTTCAGAATAATATTAGTTCAATTTAATACAATAACAGTATTTCTTGAAAGCATTTAAGAGAAAAAGAAATGTAATCAATGGCTGTGGAAATGTCTTTAACCTTCTGTGTTGCTATTGTTTAATTTGGTATTAAGCCATGTGAGGCTAGCATGGTGGCTCACACCTGTAATCCCAACACTTTGGGAGGCCAAGGCTGGAGGATAGCTTGAACCCAAGCATTCAAAACAAGCCTGGGAAACATAGGGAGACCCTGTCTCTTCACAAAAAAAAAAAAAAAAAAAGGAAATTTAAAGTAGCCATGCATGGTAGCACACACCTGTGTTTCCAATTACTCATGAGGTTGAGGTGGGAGGATTGCTTGAGCCCAGGAGGTCATGATCCTGCCACTGCACTCCAGCCTGGGCAATCCACAGTGAGACTGTCTCAAAACAAAACACAACAGAACTGTGTGAATATTAGGGGAAAAGAGAACTTCAATTACCTTAGAATAATTAGTATAGAATTAATCATTGACTAGATTGTTGCTGGGAGATCTATTAGAGGCTCGTCAACTACATAATTTGAGGGGCTCAATGCAAAATGAAAATGCAAAACCCTGGCCAGTGACAGGAAGTCAGTCTCCCTTTCCCCCAAAGCTCACCACTCCAAACCATGGCAGCTAGAAAACCACCAAGGGATTGCAGATGCCATGAGAGGATGTGCTCAGTATGTGGATGGGAGTGAATGAGAGGTGCTAGCAAATCTCACTGGATGGCACAATAGAGCTGGCTACTTGAGTCAGAGATGGCTGCTACCTTTCCCATCTCCAGATCCTTCAGGGCCCTCACTTGGATCTGACCCTACCTCCTCCTAGCCCACATGGTCTGGTGGGATTTCATTTGCAATGCAGATGCTCAAAAATTAAAATATTTAGATTTTCAAAATGATGACTGCAGAACATTAACTCCAGGTGCAGGGCATTTTGAGCACTGGTCCCAATACAGCTTCACCGATCATATTGCAATGAAGTCAACCTTGTTTAGATAAATTGATGGAGAATTTAAATGCTGTTCCTAAGAAAGAATTATAATATTTTAAATATTTTTGCTGATTCCTGCTTATAAAGATAGGGAAATATGGCAATCTCCTTATCAGATACCCATCTGAAGAATTAGACACAGATTATAGAAGATGATTTGGAAAGTTCCTGTGAAGCTACTGTCTAAATAGGGACATTGGAAAATATACAAATGTTTGACAAATTCAATAAAAGAAAGTGATATTCCAGGTCAGGTAAACAGTTTGGTAAAAACACCAAAAAAGGGAAGTTTAAAATATATTTTGGGAAAAAAAAAGAATTGTTAAATTGGACCCTTATGCCATATTCAAATATCAAATTAAAATAGATTAAAGATTTAAATGTAAGACCTAAAACTGTAAAATTGCTGTAAGGAAGTATAGGAGAAAATCTTATCGACATTGGGCTAGGCAATAATTTCTTAGATATGCCACCAAAATAAAAAAAAATAGACAAGAAAATACAACAAACTAAGAAAGCTGCTGTATGGCAAAGAAAAAATCAGTACAGTGAAAACTTAACATATGAAATGAAAGAAGTATTTGCAAACCATGTATATAATAAGAAATATACAAAATATATAAGGAAATCATACAACTCAATAGCATAATAATTTCATTTAAAAATGGATAAAAATCTTAATAGACATGTATCAAAATAAAAAGATATACAGATGGTCAATGGGTATATGAAAAATGCTCAACATCAGTATCAGTGAATTACAAAACAAAATCAAAATGAGGTATCACTTTGCATCAGTTAGGGTGGCTATTATCAACAAAACATAACAAATGTTAGTGAAGTTATGGAAAAATTTGAAACCTTTCTCACTCTTGGTGACAACTCAAAAATGGTGCAGCTGCTATGGGAAATTGTATGAAAAGTTTTCCACAAATTAAAAATAGAAGACTATATGATCCAGCAATCTCATTCCTGGGTATCTACCTAAAATAATTGACATCAGAATCTCTAAGAGATCTATACTTCCGTGATCATTGTGGCACTACTCACGGTAGTCAAGCTATGGAAAGAGCTCAAATATCCATTGACAGATGAATGAATAAAGAAAACGTCATACAGACATACAGCAGACTATTATTCACAGTTTTTAAGAGGAAAATTTGCCATATGTGACCAGATGGATAAACCTTAACGACATTATGCTGTCAGTCAGTCACAAAAGGACAACTTCTGCATGATTCTACATATATGATATACCAAAAATAATCAAACTCATGGAATTAGAAAATACAAAGTACAAAGGTGGTTACTGGGGACCAGGGGAAGGAGAATGTGGGGATATGGTATAGTTACAGTTATTTAAGCTGACTTACTTCTATGCATATGCATATGTAGTATAGTACCTACAGTCAACAATATTGTGTTACATACTTAAAACTTCGTTAACAGGACAGATCTCATGTTGTTTACCACAAAACAAAAGAAAGCAACAAAAAACCCCAGAAATTTTTGGAGATGAATTTGTCTATTCCTTGATTATAGTGATGACTTCAGGATGTGTTCACATTCCAAACTCATTAAATAATGTACATTAAATATATTCACCTTCTTAGTATCAATTTTACCTCAAAGCTCTTTACAAAAAATAAAAAAGGAATGTTGGCATGTTTTGTTGGATTAAAGGAAAAAAATGGAGTAGTAAGATGGAAACAAAGTAAAGTAGAAAGATGAAAAGAAGAAAGATGGGAATAAGACTGAACCATAAAATCAGGGCCAGATTGTAATGGTGTAAATTTGCTTTGCAGAATATTTAAAACTCAAAAGTGATCCTGTTAAGAAGAAATTTTAATGGCTTGATATTCATAATATAGGTTTTAGTTTTCTTGACAAAAATTGTGTTGCCTGATGATGGTTTTGTGTTAACTCAAAAGAGCTACATGTTCACAAAATTTATTTGCTAAACTACAAACTGACAAGGAGAGAGATGATATAGTGGGAAAAACTAGAAACTAGGGGCCTAAATTCTAGTGTTTTTAGATCTTTAGATAATCCAAGCAGAACTCAATCTTTTAAAGAGGGAATTCTGGGAATGGTAGCTTACAGTAAGTGAAAAAATTTCAAATCTATCTAAAAACAACCCCAAATTACAAAAATAGAAAAACGTAAAATGAAAAGTGTTGAAATCAGGGAATAATGTCATACATATGACTGCAAACTTTGAGCAAGCCTGAGTGTGTATGCACTTTAACCCAGCTTTATAATGACAGAACCTACTAGTTCTGACAAAAAAACTGTGTGGTAAAGAAGAACAGATTTCTTCCATACCTTCCACATTGAACTGAGGACCAGGTCCAGGTAGAACGATAGGGAAATTAAGTAATTTTAACAAAGATTGTTTTAATAATTTAGCAAAACCAATGCCATTGACAACCATGGGTAGATGGTTGTGAGGTAGGTCATAACTCACAGAAACTTAGACACAAATAACTATGGTGAGTAGATGTTTTTAATTGATAATTTCACCAGGTGTTTAATGTGTTCAATTCACAATTAGAACTGTCAAGCAACTTTCATGACAGGAAGATCACCAACTGAATGAGATGTTTCACTTTTCCAGTGTGGTATAATGGCCAAGCCATCTTCATGGTAGTCCTGGAACACAATCAAATCAGAGTCAAATGAGATGCTAAAGCTTCTCCCAGAGGCAGTGGTAAATTAAAGGGCATCTACCAAATGCTGAAGTTTTGAAAATACATGGACTTCAATTATGTCACAAAGTTCTCTTCTTTGTTTAAACAAATCAGAGTTTCTACCAAAAAATGAGTACAAATTCCTTAACTGAAGATACTCTTTCAGAACCTTAGGTTTCTGAGTGATTAAAACTAAAAAGCTGATCTCATATACCTTCCTTATGGGATAAATTGTCTCCCCTGAAATTTACATGTTGAAGTCTTAACTTCCAGCGCCACAGAATGTGACTGGGTAGACAAGGCCTTTAAAGAAGTAATTAAGGTTAAACGAGGTCATTAAGATGGACCCTAATGCAACATGACTGGTCTTACAAGAAATTAGAACACAGATCCACACAGAGCAAAGACCATGTGAAGACAAAGGGAAAACATAGCCATATAGAGGCCAAGGAGAGAGGCTTGAGAAGAAATCAACCCTGCTAATACCTTGATTTTGGACTTTTAGCCTTCCAGAACAGTGAGAAAATAGCTTACTATTTAAGCTACCCCGTCTGTGGTTTGTTGTCATGGCAGTCCTAGCAAACCAATCTACCCCTAATGCATACATTCTAAGAAAAAGTTACCAACTATATCTAGGAAAAGTTACAGAGGGCCAAACTGATATTCTTTGTCCTGGGTTTAGGAAAATACATATTGTGAATATGTTAACATGTAGGTTTGTATAAATGGAGGAGATGAAACAGAATTTTCTGAAGAGATGAATGAAACTTGCTAAACATAATTGAAAAGCGAAGCGTAATTTATTTCAGATCAATTTATTCAGTAAACCAAATTAGGAGCAATTAACTAAAACTCTAATTTGTGTACAAGTTAGAGAGCCCTTTATGAAATAAATAATTCCATAAAGTTTCAAACTTTCAACATTCTGTAGATGCCCTTTACTTTGTTTAAATAGGAAAATTTAAACTATAATGAACTTTAATATTTTCCAACTTTGTAATATTTTTTCAGTTTAGGGAAAGTTGGGCGTTACTAGGACATATTCTAATAATTTTCATTTTTAAGCTTTCTTCACAAATGCCACCCACCTTAAATCCCCTTTTGAAATCCCATTCTCCTCTTTACTATCATGCTTAGCCCAATTAATTTTCCATTTCTTCTCCTTAAGTATCATCAAAGCAAAGCCACTTACTCAAATGACTTTTATTGCAGATATGGGACAGCAGATGAAAACAACATGAAAAAAAAACCCTTTTAATTAAATATTAAACATCATTGTTCTAAAATTAGATGGCTATTACACATAAAGGTAAATTTCAGTTTTCTTATATCTTTTATTTCTAGGGTAACCTTTCCACTTGTGATAACTTTCTCCAGCAAGAAATGCCAGCTATTTTTCTTCCCTTTCAAAAACAAAGAGCTTATCTCTTATGTAGATAAATTATTTTTTTGTAACATAAAGTTCCATATGTGCTATGCACTGGGGCCTCATCTTTCATGTTCAGCCATCCCTTATGCCATTAAGTTACTTTACCTAAGATAAAATATCTCTTCCTAAGAGGAAGTTGTCTTTCCTTGTAAATCAACTGAATCAATCCATATGAAATTTTAATTTTCCTTTATTGTCTCTTTTTATAAACAATGATTAATGACCAGGTACAACAACAACCTGAAATTAATAGGTAACTGATAGAGATTAAAAAATAGTGGCTCCCCTCACAAAAAATCCTATACTAGAATATAAAATGCCTTAGTAGTGGTAAACAGCAGAAAACAGAATACAGATGGGATAAATGGCTTGTGGACACACATATACATATGACAACTATTGAAATTATAATTAATTAAAATCCTGTCTTATTTTTCTGTCTAGAAGGAGCAGCAGGCATAGATCTTCTATGGCAATGTGCTAGAGAGAAAAGCTGTCCCACAGCTTATTCCTTGACCATTGTGCTGAACCTCTGTGGCCAGTGACTGCTGCTTTCCCTCAATCTTATTTAGGCCACTCTGTTTACCCAATAATTTATCAGCTCTTATTTAAGTTGTTCCTTATATCTGATATACATTATGCTCCATCCAGTCTGTTTTTTAATCATTAGAAAATAACTAATCTTTAAATATACCAGATGGAAAAATTCTATGTCTATACCTATATCTGAGACATATATGTGTATATGTAGATATAGATAATATCAATTATCTATCTAAATCTATATAGATAGATAATTGATACTATGAATTACCAATTATAAAAATCCATATAGATAGATAATTGATACATATATACACATATGTATGTATATATAATTACATATTATATATATAAAGTTAGGTATATATGTAATTTCCAGAGCTGAGCCTTAATGGGAATTAGAAGTTGAGATTAGTTTCTGTCTTTCCATCTTATCTGGTTACAGAGGTATTGAGAGTGGAATAGTGGAATAGATATTGGTATTTTTGGGACAAAACAAGATATGAAATTAGAAGGTTAGATGATACATTGGCAGAGTTTATAACTAGATGTAAGAAAGACATTTTCTAAAAGGCAATATTAGTCATAGACAAAAACGAGCTACTCTGAAAGGTGGAGTGCTGGTCAAGTAGAGAGTGTAAGAAACACTCAAGAGAAATAACTTAAAGGTGATTTATGTTAAAATTGGCTGAAGGAGTCTTATTTTATATATATATTATATATAAAGATATGCTTATATATTAAATATATATTATATATCTTATATATTAAATATATATTATATATAATATATCTTTATATATAATATATGTTTATATATTAAATATATAGTAAATACATTAAATTGTATTAAATATATTAAATAATATTAAATTTAATATATTATATATTATATATTCATAATATATATTATATAATTACTATATATTATATATTATATATTCATAATATATATTATATATTCATAATATATAATATATTCATAATATATATTATATATTCATAATATATAATATATTTCATAATATATATTATATATTATATATAATATATAATATATATTATATATTCATTATATATAATATATATTATATATTATATATAATATATATTATATATTCATTATATATAATATATATTATATATTCATTATATATAATATATATTATATATTCATTATATATAATATATATTATATATTCATTATATATATTTTATATATTTATGATATATATTTATAATATATTTTATATTTTATAAATATATAAATTACAGTTATATATTTATAATATACATTTATATATAATTAGTTTTTAAGTGTATTTGTGGTTCTTAATCTTGCTGTCAACAAAATCATACCCTTACCTTTTTTTTCCAATCAACAGAAATGCACTTTTGAGGTTTATGGATTTTTATAAATTTAACATTTTTATCCCAATGCCAAACTAAACTATAATATGATTTGTTACTCACATATCCTCTCTGTACAGACCTTGAAAATCTTTGATTTTGCCTATCATAAAACTGCAAATATGATGATTATGGCAGCTATTTTGTTTTGCATCCAATAACTGAGAAACTATAAAAAATTACCATATATAACTTATTAATAACTATAAAATTGATTATTGAACATATTTAACACCTGGAGTAGGTTTCTATTTATATGTTTGCCTAATAGTTTAGCCTGATAAGAAAACTGAATCATTATTTAGATATTATCACTGGATACTTTCCACAATACTTTTATTCATATTTCACTTTATTTACACAAGCAATTTCATTTTATTATGGATTAGGGCTCAGATTAGGCTAAGGGAAGAACTTACATTTGAATCATTTAAAAAATAAAAACTATAAAGACTATCATAAACTGTATAGAAGGCTTAAAATGGAACTGTGCTCACTTAAAAATTATTGGGTGTCTTCAGAGCCCATATTCAATATGTTGAAAACACCAGAATTATTTCATCTGGTATCTTTACTAATGAGGTATTATCCAATGGTTAAAAAAATAGACCTGAAGGAACATGATATAAAAATACTAAATGACTGAAAGGAGACCAGGGGCTGTATATATTTGCCTCATATATTTGCCTGCATTAACGGCAGGGCATGGTGGCTCATGCCTTTAATCCCAGCACTTTGGGAGGCCGAGGTGGGCAGATAACTTGAGGGCAGAGGTTTGAGACCAGCCTGGCCAACATTGTGAAACCACATCTCTACTAAAACAAAACAAATACAAATTAGCTGGATGTGGTGATGCATACCTATAATCCCAGCTACCAGAGAGGCTGAGGCAGGAGAATCACTTGAACCTGAAGGTGGAAGTTGCAGTAAGCCTGAGATCATTGAGATCATGCCACTGCACTCCAGCCAGGGCATGATCTCAGGGCAACAGAGGGAGCGAGACTCGATCAAAAAAAAAAAAAAAAAAAAAAAAAAAAAAAAGGAATGATCTAAGTATTAGCAAGTTACTACTTTGTGATTTGACAAAAATATATGTTGCAAAGAGAATTGGAATAATATAATTTTCAAAATTCCTTTCATATTTGTCCTGGACTCTCACTTGTTAAAGAGGCCAAACTTTGTATAAAAAATAATGCAAATAGCTATACTTGCATATAAGTTTAGGATGTTTATGACCCTTAGACTAATACCTTTTTTTCTGGAGGCAAACTTTTCTGTTTACTTCATAAATAAACTTTAGAAAACTTTACTGTATAAACCCACCGAGCAATGGTTTTGGATTTTGCCATCTCTTGCAAAATTGAGCTCTTTTGGAATTGTATTAATGATGCCTTATCCTCTTAGCCATCCCTCCCTCCCCCGTTTTTCAAAATCGGTTAGTTTCACTTGGACCCCATTTTTGTCACTCTTGTGGTTTTATCAGGTTTCAAGTACCATTACAGAATGACTGTCACCTTTTCTATAGAAATAGCTTAAGTTCCTCAACCTAAAGCACCAAAATTCAGTAAGTTACTTAACCATCAAAGCTATGTGTCAATGTTAGATACAAAATATTTTTTTATGAGGTATAACTATTTCATGTCCCCTAGTACTTGAAAAACTTGTTTTAAAGTTATACGAAAAGTTAAGCAAACCAAAGGGGGAAAAAATCCTCAAACAGCTTACAAATTCACAAAAGAAAAGAATGGAGAACAATGCATATTGTCCTCTTGGTGCAAAAATAATAAATAAAATAATAAAAACACAGCCTTTTTTTTTTTTTTTTTTTTTTTTTTTTTTTTTTTTTTTTTTTTTGAGACGGAGTCTCGCTCTATCGCCCAGGCTAGAGTGCAGTGGCGCGATCTCGGCTCACTGCAAGCTCCGCCTCCCGGGTTCACGCCATTCTCCTGCCTCAGCCTCTCCGAGTAGCTGGGACTACAGGCGCCCGCCACCGCGCCCGGCTAATTTTTTGTATTTTTAGTAGAGACGGGGTTTCACCGTGGTCTCGATCTCCTGACCTCGTGATCCGCCCGCCTCGGCCTCCCAAAGTGCTGGGATTACAAGCGTGAGCCACCGCGCCCGGCCAAACACAGCCTTTTATTTGTATGTGTGTATATGAATGCATGTACTGTTTCGATGTTAACTGTCACTCTCTCAATGCATATATACCAAGGTAGTCCTTATGTTGGAGGGGTTAGAGAACATTAGTAATCATTATCAGATAATCTTATATCTAGTTGTTATTTTTTCTAATGGTTTCTAGAATCAATATTCTTAGGTGTACACTAGTATTCTTCCATTTTTCTTTGACTTTAATGTTTTAAGTCCTGCTTCTTAATCCCTTTTTATTATTACATAATGGATGATCTAGGATTCTTATGCATATTTTTAACTTCCATATTTGTTCAATACAGCACATTCCTGCAAATACAACTAATGTAAATTACAAAGCAATGTGCAATACTTACTGAGCAGACACAAAGGATATAGAGAGTAGGAACAGTAGTAGCAGGGGAGGCTGATGGTGAGCAATTGTGAATAGAACAACTGCCTTCTTAAATTCTGCAGTAGATCTTTAAATAAATAATATAATTTTATGTAATTTTAACACAACTATACATTTTTGCAAATAAAGATACATAGGATATGAAGAAACCGATCCTGTGGTGCTAAATAAAAATTCTCCCAAATCCACAATTACACCACATAACCACAGTCTAAATGTTGGTGTCATATGAGATTCATTCAGACTCAAATTCTGGTTTTGCATTATCTGTGCAAATTTACTGTTACTTAACCTTTCTGAGCTTCAATTAAATGGAGATATATTAGGATTGTTGTGAGGATTAAGTGATAATACGAGGAAAGTGTTTAGCAAATAGTAGTAAATAAATAATAGTCATTTTTGCGCTGCTGTTATTTTAACTTAAAAAAGATTTTGCAGATTAAGCATTTGTGAGATAACTTGAACATGATTATAATTATGCAATAATATTGAATTTTGCCACTGCTTTTACAAGCATTTTCTTGATTGTAATTTGGTATAAGACTTTTCACTTGGTGCATAATTAACTTGGTATATGACAACTTCTATGTACTTTTTCAGTAATTCTTGTTTAAGATTGATTGTATTGATTTCTCATGAAAATAAGTTTGAATCAATTAGTGATAATAAAATTATTGCATATTTTGATGCCATCAAAAATGATATAGTTTATTTTAAATTTTCTATTTTTGCTATATTGACATGTATATATGTCAATATAGCACATACATGTAAAATTCAATGTGTACACATATATGTATGTGTGTATATAATACATATACGTATGTGTGTATATACATATATGTATGTGTGTACATATATGTATGTGTGTACATATATGTATGTTTGTATATATAAGTGATATATATATATAAAAATTGGCTATTATCACAAAGATACAAGTGTTGGCAAAGATGTGGATAAACATTGCATGTTCTCTCTCATTTGTTGTATCTAAAAATTAAAACAAACTCATGGAGGTAGAGGGTAAAAGGATGGTTATCAAAGTCTGGAAAAGGTAGCGGGGAACTGAAGGAGAGATGAGAATCATTAACGCACAAAAATTAGAAAAAAATGAATAAGACCTACCATTTGATAGCACATTGGAGTGACTATAGTCAATAATAACTTAATTGTACATTTAAAAATAACTATAAGAGTATATTTGTATTGTTTTTAACACAAAGGATAAATGTTTGAAGGGTGGTTACCCCATTCTCCACGATGTAATTATTAACACTAGTCTTTGATAGCACCATTCCTGTAATCCAAGCACTTGGGGAGGCTGAGGCGGGTGGATTGCTTGATCCCAGGAGTTGGAGACCAGCCTGGGCAACATGGCAAAACTCCATCTCTACAAAATACAAAAATTACCTGGATGTGGTGAAGAGCTCTTGTAGTCCCAGCTACTGGGGAGGCTGAGGTGGGAGAATCATCTGAGCCTGGGGAGGTTGAGGCTGCAGTGAGCTGTGATCACACCATTGTACCTCAGCCTGGGCAACAGAGACAGACACTGTCAAAAAATAAATTAGTCTATGAAAAATATCTGGAAATGTAAAATGTAAGCTGAGAATGACTATTTTGAAGGAGTCAACAATGTGATGTTCTAGGAGAATTGCATTCTATGGAGAAGGAACAGGTGTAAAGGCTTAATATTGTAAGGTTACATGTGGTAAAATATTTTAAAAAATCCAATCCAACAAGTGCATGATAGACAAAAGGAATAGTGTTGTCACATGAGGGCAGAGAAATCATCAGCACACAGATCATTAATGGATTTATAAGCCAGAGCAAAAGAAAAGTTGATGGTAAGTGTCGCATCAGTACACTAGAAAGCTTTGACCAAGGGAGAAACATGAGGGTTTCTATATGGAGAATGGGATATGGAGTTTTGGGGAGACATGAAGCAGGGGCTTCCCCTGCACTTAGAGGGCTTTGGAGTTTTCAAGTCAGAGATAATGGTTGATTGGACTTTTAGTGTACAGAAGTGGTAGAAATGTAATGAATTATACCAATTCGAGTATTTTGTAGGTAGACAGGATAGGACTTACTACTAGTAGGCAGGGTGAAGAAAAAAGAGTAATTAGGGATGACTCACTGATTTTGGATTAAGCTACAGACTGGATACCAGTGTCATTTAATGGGTTGGCTAGAACTTGGGGAGAAAGAGGCATTGGTGGAGGGATGTCAACAGTTCTTTTTGGGATTTGTTAATTTTGAGATACCTGGAAGCTAGTCAACTAGATGCCTGAATTAAGCATTTGGATATGGGAATATGGAGCCGAGTAAATAAGTAAATACTAGGTTTAAATATAAGATTCAACAGCATAAGAATGGTATGTAAAGCCATTTTTTTCATTTTTATTTTTTATTGGAATAACTGAGCAAACAACATAGACATAAATGAAGGGGTACTAGAATAAAAGGACACTGCTATTAAATTTAACTACATGAAAGTTCTTGGTGATGGTGCACCTCAGTAGGATATTAAAGGTAGAAGCTCAATTTTTCTGTCATTTTACATTACATTTCAATCTAAAACCTGACTTTTGAATCCTATTGGTGAAAGTAATCTTAAGGGCCTTTTTATAGAGGAAAAAGAGGATTTGAAATGATTTCCTAAATCCTCAGAGACATGGTAACATTTCCAGAAAAGTTTAGCAATCTCAACACATAATTTTACTATAAGCAGAGGAAGATGATGAGCAGGTTCCTAGAGGGAGTGGGAGGAGAACAAAGGGCCAGGATTTGACTCCCTCTGCCATTACAGCTGACCCAGGCAAACAAGGTGAGATCACCTGGCAGATCATGAGTTACAATAACCACTGACTCTTAGTAGTTGATGCAGGAGGGACAGGACCCAATGTTGAATGTTAAAGAAAAACAATTATTCCTTACCATTCCTTGGAAGCTAGCTCTTAGGATCACATAGAATGGGAGACCCTTCCTTTAATGTCCCAGAGAAGCTTTACGTTGCATCCAAAGTTTGTGTCAGGAAGAATAAAAAATGAAAATCATTTAACAAGTTCTGCAGCAACATTGAGTTTATTTAAGAAAATGTTAAATCAGAAATAAATGGTCATTTAATTGAGAAGTTCAAGGATATTGTGTTTTGCTCAATATTGCTTTTTATTTTTTCCTCAAATCAATAGGACTTATGGGTCACAATAGAGTTTAATATAGTTTTAAAGACAGTAAGTTAATTGTTTCCACATCTAAATAAATAGTATGTATATATTCTTACTCTGTTACACTCTGTTAAATTCTGGTGAATTTAGTTTTGTGAAGTATTTAGCCATTTATCAAGTAGCTCTTTCATATGCCTCATTTAAATTTGTTCTTGTCGGTAATAAACTATTTTGATTTTCATCCTTCTTTCAATCACAGTAAATTGATTTCCATTTTAAAACTTTGGATGCTTAATTGGTAATAATATAATCTATCATAAGCTAGAAACCTCTCCCTAATGAGAGACTTCCTTAACCTTTCCATGGACACTTTTTAAAGCTTCATTTATTTGGTTGTCTCTCCATGTTCTTTGAATATTTCTTAAAATGAGAAAGTCCAAACTTCATAAAATTCTAAAAGAAATATGCTCAGAAAATTACAGAGATAATATAAGAACGGTGTCAATTTGAACCTTTACATTGGTTTGATTATTATTTTAAATTTACTTAATTTGATCAGTAAAAGCATATTTATCGTGTACAATATGATGTTATGAAGCATGTATACATTGTGGGATCCTGAAATCTTCCTAATTGACATAAGCATCACCTCACATGATTATCATTTATGCGATGAGAGCACAATGTTCATTCTCTTAGCATTTTTCAATAATACAATATATTGTCATTAACTATAGTTACCATGCTATATAATAGATCTTTTGAACTTATTCCTCCTATCTAATTATAATTTGGTTCAATTATAATTACATCTACTATGTACCCACAAAAACGAAAAAGAAGAATTAATTCAATCTGGCTTAAAATAAAACAAAACTGGCCAGGAGCGGTGGCTCACGCCTGTTATCCCAGCACTTTGGGAGGCCGAGATGGGCGGATCATGAGGTCAGGAGATTGAGACCATCCTGGCTAACACGGTGAAACCCCGTCTCTACTAAAAATACAAAAAAATTAGCCGGGCATGGTGGCGGGCGCCTGTAGTCCAGCTACTCGGGAGGCTGAGGAAGGAGGATGGCGTGAACCTGGGAGGGGGAGCTTGCAGTGAGCTGAGATTGCGCCACTGCCCTCCAGCCTGGGTGACAGAGAGAGATGCCATCTCAATAAATAAATAAATAAATAAGTAAATAAATAAATAAACAAAACAAAACTGACTTACCAAGTGTGCTTCTTTTGGATTGGAAGTGTGACATCCAACAACCATAAACATGATTGTGGTTGTTTAAACTTCAGAAAGAAAGATGTAGGCTCATCAGGCGGTAATACATTTTTTTCTTTTCTTTTACTTTTTTTTTTTCTTCTAAAGGAATGCTATATTTACTTGAAAGTAGGCTTTCTACAAGGTGTTTAACTTCATTTCATGGCTCCTATATTTCTTTGTATCTGTGGATGCAGCTTGAGCTTATTTTAAATCTATAGATACAACATCTGTCTCCTTGGATTTTTTTTAAGCCTTCATTAAACTGTCTGTGTGTGTGTATGTGTGTCCATAGATTTAGTGTCATTATCTTCAACATCATTATCTGAATATTCTTCTTTAAATCTTTCTAGAGATCATTCATTGAATCCTTCATATCTCCAAATTTAAGTATATGTATTATTCAAGTCTTTCAATGGATCCCCCCTTAATTTTTCTTAACATCTTTCTTATGTATTTTTATAAATCTCTTCTGAGTTCTCCTTTGTATCCTTCTTTACCACCTTTAAAAATTATTTAATTCTTTGCGCCCTCTTTTTTTCTCACAAATTCAGTTGCAGACTACCACTATTGTTTCATCCAATATGCTTTTGAATTATTCTTTCGGTTCGAATTCTTATCCAAGGCCTACTTGCCCTTCTTCTTTGCTTCCTTCTTTTCATCCTTCTTTGCATCCTTCTTAGCATTTTTCTTTTCATCCTTCTTTGAATCAGCAGATTCTTTCTCAGTATCTTTCTTGGCATCTTTCTTGGCATCTTTCTTGGCATCTTTCTTGGCATCCTTCTTAGACTCTTTCTTGACATCATCCTTTGAGTCACTGTCTGTACTACTGGGCTTCTTCTTATCTTTCTTGCCTTTTTTAATCTCCTTTGCATCTTTCTTGGCATCCTTCTTGGCATCCTTCAATTGATCACCTTTGTTTGCATCTTTTTTTCCATCCTCATCCTTCTTTTCATCTACTTTTACAGCTTGTAATTCTATGCCTGAATCCTTGCCCTTCTTTGAATCCTTTTTACCTTTTTTGCTATCTTTCTCTGTACCTCCTTTTTCATCTTCAGATTCTGTTGCTGAGTCTTTGCCTTTCTTTGAATGCTTTTTATCTTTTTTGTCATCTTTCTTTGCACCTCCTTTTTCATCTTCAGATTCTGTAGCTGAGTCTTTGCCCTTCTCTGCATCCTTTTTACCTTTTTTGCTATCTTTCTTTGCACCTAGCTTTTCATCTTTTCCTTTCTCTACATCCTTGCCTTTCTTTGAATCTTTTTTTCCTTGTTTTAATTCTGATTCTGAATCTGTTGTGTCCTTCTGTGTTGTCTTGTCTTCACCTTTCTTACCAATCTCTGGGGATAAATATTCAAATATTTCTTAAAATGAGAAAATCCAAACTTGATAAAATTCTAATAGAAACCTAATCAGAAAATTACAGAGATAATATAAAAACAGTAAGTTATCTCTACCTGTTGCTTTAGAATCCACCTTGACAGTATGAGTTGGTTTGAGAGGCTGCCTCCTGGCAGCTAAATAAACGGATGGTCTTTCAGAAATTCTCATTAAAGAACGGTACATCCATAATGGTTGTCTATGATCTCCTCTTAATTGTTCTTCATCCATTATCTGAAAGATGGTTACAATAATGATGAACAACTTGTGGGCGAATAACACAGTTTTTATTAGTATATCCCAAATATATTTTAACTTCAACCACAAAGATTTTAGCTTTTGTTAAAAAATGGGGAAGTTTGAGATTTCATCCTTTGTTTTGCTTTTTTATTTTCATGTTTTTTTTTAACTAGCGAATAATCATGCCTCATTTGGAGGTTACTTTCAGTTTATAGGATCTTCATAGTTCCCTCAGGATTTTAGATTCAAATTGATAGACTCATGGCATATCTTCACAATCATAAGAGACTTTTTTAACTCTATGTTCTTAAGAATTCTTGGAATATCTTGCCCACCTTCTATTTCTAGGTAAATCAAAAGCTATTCTCTAATATCTAATAGTTCAGGTTGAGGCATATCTTAGTCTATCTTCATTTTCAGAGTCTCTGGAATTTAGAATGCTACTCATGGTTAAAGATAAAAGCCTGAAACTCCTATTGCTTGGCAGATACAAATTGAGTACCATCAGATTGGTAACTGAAATAATGAAATCTGTAACAGAGAATGTTAATTTGAGAGACATTATGCATTTTGTTTTCAACTTCTAATTAAATATGTACAAAACTGAATGGCAAAAATAGCTAATCTCTGTACAAATATTAACAAAAATGGAAAAATAAATTCAGCAAGAAAAAAAGAACTTTGTTTACTATTAATGGGTTACATTTTTAAAACTAAACAAGTTAATGATACATTTATTTTGTGAAATTTTCTGACTCCAGAAACATTGAAAAATGTTTATTTTCCAATACTCTGACTCCTGAATTCTATATTATAGAACTGAGGAAGCATTAAAGATACAATGTAATCCCATGACTCAAATGAGGGGTTTCTCCAGCTATAGAACATTTCCTGAATGTTTACACTAACTCTAACATCAGGAACTCCATAATTTTGTGCATCTTGGAAACAATTTTTATAATGTGTGGTTACTGAAAAAAATAGTTAATATGAAATAAACAGGGCAACTGTATACAGTAAAATGCAAATAAAACATATCTTTAAGTGGTAGGCTTTGAATTATCTCTAACTGTGCTGTTCAATAGGGCATTTCATAGCCACATGTGAATTTATTTTAATTCAATGTAATTTAAATGTAAAATTCAATTCCTTAGTTGCACTAGCCTCATTTCAAGTATTTAATAGCCTCATTGAACTACAGAGATAAATATTCCCATCATTGCAGAAACTTGTTGGTCAGCTTTGATCTATAACACATACAACTATACATGATTTCACAAGCTTACTACTTAGTGATTACTTAAGACTAATTATAATTACTTATTGTGGTTATAATTATTACTAAGTTATTACTTATTACTGAAAATTATAAAATCTTTCCAATGCTTACAGGAACTGTATTGTCCCGTATTTGAGAAGGTTTTGATCTCCTTTTTGTTCCTGGCCGTTGTGGTTTGGGAAATAACAGGGCAAAGTGTTGCTGATTCCATGATTGTTTGCTTAATTCACTGACTAAAATAAGGGAGACAAAAAACACATTTTGGAGTGAATGGAATTCCGTCAGAGCTGAAATGGCATTATGTGCAACGTATATCATGTAAATGAATAAACGAGTGATTCAAATTATTTATTTGGTAATGTTTGCAATTTTCTGTTATTAATATAAGAAAATAAAAATTGATTTTTCTATTTTGAGCAGTTTTACAGATAACTATATAAAGTAGTCATTGCAAAACTAGCATAACTATAATATAAATGGAAAGATTCAGTTTTACAGCTTCCTTTTAAATCTATCTCTTCCAGTCTAGGTTTTTGCTTTATGCTTTTGGTTAGTATACAATTTTATTAATAACAGAAAATAAGTTAACTACTTCCGTAGCTCCCATAGTACTTAGCACAATGCCAGCATAAACATTCAGTAAATACATGATCTAATCTAAGTGCTAAGACTTAAGATCACCTTAGTTAGTAATAACTTTCCAAGCTACAAGAGTAAATGCAGCCAGGCACGGTGGCTCACGCCTGTAATCCCAGCACTTTGGGAAGCCAAGGCGGGCTGATCATGAGGTCAGGAGATCGAGACCATCCTGGCTAACACAGTGAAACCCCATCTCTACTAAAAACACAAAAAATTAGCCGGGTGTGGTGGTGGGTGCCTGTAGTCTCAGCTACTCAGGAGGCTGAGGCAGGAGAATGGCGTGAACGCAGGAGGCAGAGCTTGCAGTGAGCCGAGATCATGCCACTGCACTCCAGCTTCAGCAACAGAGCAAGACTCCATTTCAAAAAAAAAAGGGGGTAAATACTATACACCCAAGAATGGTATTGTTATAGGTGACATATTTTGTAAAGGAAAATGACAAAAAGCCTACAGAATGGTGACTGGGTAGGTGAAGTAATCTGGAAACTATAATACAAATAATTAAAGTTATTTAAGTTACCAATGAGGCCAATGAGAGATTTCATCATTGTATTTAGATACATGCAGCATTAATGTGTGGAAATAATAGACATTTTCTATGAGTTTTCTAAAGAAAATAAGAACAATGGGAAAAATATACAGAAAAAATTATATTTAAGCTCAATATCTGAGGGGAAAATACTTGATATTTGAAGTTCTTCAAAATCAAATACCTTTGCCTTGTCTAGTAAAGAAATACGGGGCCAATTATAAGCTGGATATAATCTATCAGGAATGTTGTAGAAGAAATTCCTGACATAAACAAGAAGTTATTTATCCAATTTCTACATTGCTTTTCAACTGTAAGATTACCTGATTGTATGAATTCTAACATGTAACTATTTCCGGCTTCCATATACTGAACATATTTACTTAAACTTCCTTGGATTCAAAACAAAGCAAAATATATATAAAAGGTGTTCACTGGGCCTGTAAGAAAGGTTCCTTGGGAAATAGTTAATTATCAATTTTATTCCATGGCAATGTTTGCTTTATCACTTTGAATGGAGGATAATACTTACCATAAAATTACGCACACGTGTTTTGCAATAAATATTGAATGCTTTCTTACCTGGAATGTAATTATCATATGGCCCAAAGTTTACTCTTTGGCTATGAAAACAAAAAAGAAAGGTTTTACTTAATTTATAAAAAAAATCACTGTTTTAAATTGTCATTATTATACTCCAGTACCTGCAACCAACAACTAGAGAAATATTTCACAATCTCAGATATCTTTTGTTATATAAGATTACTTCGTCTCCAGGATAATAGAGATGAGCAAATGTGTTTTCAAATTACAACAGTACTAAATAATGGTCGGTCAAACAAACTATATATACATACATGTATGACATATGTGTGTATATTTTCAGATGTGCAATTTGTTTGTGTGTGTGTGTGTGTATAAGCAAATTGCACATCTGAAAATATACATTTAAAAAATTACAAAAACACAGTTGAATTATTTTTCCCAGTTCATGCTCCAAATTCTCTTTTAATTGAATTTGAAACAAGGTATCACTTTGTAAACTCTATGCTTAGTAAAAGCATATCCTCAAAATAGTCTCAAAAAACTACACCAATTCCAAATTATTAAATGGCCTATGTGTGCACCTGTGAATTTGTGTGTGCATGTGTATATGTCAGTGTGGACCACAAAAATTCATAAGGAATTTCATTACTTTTTAAAGAAAATCTGACAAAGAAACTATACTGCAAATTGTTTTTCATTTATAGGTTCCCATTTGTTTTATTACTATCTTAACATGTTTGTTCCCATGAAGGAGTGTTTTACAATCAATTTTTATTCATTGGTGATGGAGACCAATCCTAAGATCTATTAGAGAAATATTATTTTACATTGTTTCATTATATTTTGGACATAGAGCCATCGTTGTTCATGGGTGAGTTTGAGGCTTTTGTGCTCATACACAAACACACACGTGGTGTTTATTTGACAGTGTGTAAAACTTAAGGTTTAAGCATAGAAAAGCAGTATCTTGATACTTTGACTAAAGAATGAAGCTAGCAGCATAAAACGTGGCACATTTTTTCGTGCTATAAAAATTTATATTAGCTGAATAACCACGGTGAAACCCCGTCTCTACTAAAAATACAAAAAATTAGCCGGGCGCGGTGGCGGGCGCCTGTAGTCCCAGCTACTCGGAGAGGCTGAGGCAGGAGAATGGCGTGAACCCGGGAGGCGGAGCTTGCAGTGAGCCGAGATTGCGCCACTGCACTCTAGCCTGGGCGACAGAGCGAGACTCCGTCTCAAAAAAAAAAAAAAAAAAAAAAAAAAAAAAATTTATATTAGCTGAATAATATTTAATATGTTTTCACCAATAAGTTATCCAGCCTATCATTTTCTTAAACTGAGTATATGCACCAAAATTACTTGCCCAATCATATCTGAATCTCTAAATTCAGATCCAGTCAAATTACATTTATATACTACAGAAGAAATGTTGATGCCCAACAATGATTATGAACTACATTATTCCAAATGCTCTCGAAGAGGAAAGATTTTAAGTTCATGAAACATTATTAAACTTGAGATTTTCAAAATAGTACATCAGAGTGATCTGTTAATTTATTCTATAATTTCTAGGACATATTATTTAATCACCCAGCAATTGAATTTGAAATCAATAATAAAATTATCTAGACAATATATAAATATTTGAAAAACAAACAGCTCCTTTTAAAGAACCAGTGGTCCAAAAAAGATCACAATGAAAGCCTATTTAAAAAGAAGCAACTGGACAATAAGATAATGTATGAAAATGATAGAATACTGCTTAAAAGTTCATAGAGAATACCTTACAGTTTTAGTGTTTTATATTATAAAAATGTTTAAAATCAATGTTTTAAATCTGTCCATTGAAACTAGGAAAATAGTATAAGAAAAGAAGTAGAGGAGGAGTAAGTATGTTCCAACTCATTTTTGAGGCTAATATAAATAACCCAAATACTTTTGAGGTTAATACTAAAAATGCATATTACAGATGAATATCCTGCATTATTATAGACCCATAATTTCTTAAAATTTAAAAAGTCATACTGACAAACATATAAAATTGCTAATACATCATGACCATCTGGTTTACTTTCTAGAATATGAGGTTGGTTTAACCTAAAATCAACTAACGCAATCATTCCAATTGACAAAATAAATAAGAAAAATCATCTGATCATTTCAGTATATGCAGAAGAATTTTTGAAAGAAAGTAATATGCATTCATAATTAAAAATTCTGAGAAAACCAGCAATAGAGAACATAGCCCACAGATGGATAGAATACATCTAGATAATGCCTATTTTTAAAATCAAACTTATTGGAGGAATATTGACTGTCTTTCCTTAAAAATCAGAAACAAGGCAAAGATCAACCTACTGTATCTATTAAGCATTTAAATTCAGGTCCTATTTTGTTTCATAAAGCAATAAAAGCACTAAGATTGAAAAGGAAAAAGTAAAATTGTCTTTATTTGTAGAGGATACAATTGGGTAAATATGATATCCAGTGACATCTATAATAATAACAAAGCTGCCAATCAAATGTAATAAGTTTATATGATACAGAGTTTAATGAGTTATACTTGTTTAATGATTATATGATAAACAGTTTAAATTAAGTATATTTCTATATACCAATCAAATTAGAAGATAAAAATTTAGGAAAATTAATTAAAACTTGAAATAACACAAAAGCAAATTATACAGAAACAAGTTATTGAAATATATATAAATGCTGCATAAGTGAATTAAAACTTTTCTTCTAGGAAATAAAGAAAAGAAGGAAAACAAAAGTCCACAGAAAGACTTAGACAAAAATGTTCATAGCAATTTTATTCACAATAACCTCAAACTAAAAGCAACTCAAGTGTCCATCAACAAAGGAATGGATAAACTAAGTGTGCTACATAAATGTAATGGAATACTTCTCAGCAATCGAAAGGAATAAATTACTTATATGTGCAATATGGAAACTTTAATGAATACAAAGGAATATTATATTGAAAGAAAATGTCCAGAAATACTATCACGTACACAATATAATTTTATTGTATTCACTTCAAAAATAAGCAGGACTCTATGTGGTAACTGAACAGCCATTGGTTGGAGAAAAGCAAGTTGGATTGACTGGAATCTGTCATAATGTATCTTTTTGGTGTGATCAAAGTTTTCTATATATTTCTTAGTGTTTATGAGATTAGAGTTAGTGACACTTCAATAAACTTTAACCTCTTGCATTTTTAGTAAGATTCATTTATAGGAACCCAAGCAGCAATAAACCAAATACCCTTGCCCCTACTCACTATGCAAATGTGTGTGATAAGCAATTAAAGCAATTTGATCTTTTGGATTTGATAGCACTTTCCCACTCTTTAAGTCTGGCTCTGCTGGTGAGAGCATCTCTTTCCTTTCCTCTCTGGTACAGTCGAGTAATTATCTAGGTCAGGGTGCATTTGCATTCAATTTTTGACATTCTTATTAAAAAAACTTACAAACTGTCTTATTGAAAATAAACTGTTAGTGTATCCCCTATTTTTATTTTGAGATATTTTTATATGAATGTAAATGTATTTTCATAATTTTAAATTAAATCCATAAGATCTAATTTAATGACTTAACCTAAGAAGAGGGAAAAAATGTGATTATTAAGTCAAAAGGTTGTTGTTGTTTTTTAATAGGACTAATGCTTAAATTAAAGTATCTGGATATATATGAGGCAACACAGTAATTAATGCCTCATATTTACCAAGATTAAATGGAATGTAGAAGCTAAAATTCCACCTTCACTTCAAGCTTATATATTCAATTGCTTCAAAATCATTTTCAGTAACTGTGCGTGTTCTGAGGTAAAGAAGGTTTCCCATTGTCAACAATGTAGAATATAATGTATTTGCAACTTTGAAAAGAAAACCAGGATTAAGTTTTCTGAAATAAAAAGTAGAGAAGCAAGAGACGTGGGTGACTTTATTTCTTAAGAGAAAAATCTATTTCTAGTCTACCACCATAAAAAATATTTTTCAAGGGTAAACATTTAACCAAGTTTGTTTTTCTGATTATTTTTCCTTTTAGTCTGGGTTATATTTTAATCTAAATACAAAATCCACCCATCTTTCCTCTTGGCTGTAACTGTATCTCTGCTTTAGATGGGTTTTAAAAATATATTGTTGATTCAAAGTCAAAGGATTTAAATGATTTATCTCCCCAGTTACATGTGAGTTGTCCATAGATCTCCTGTTTGTATGCATATTGCCAGATATCTTGCCAGTAGACTAGATTTTTGGAATCTGCATCAGCTGCAGGGAAAAGAAGACCATAAAAGACATGGTAGAAAGTTTTCTAGGAACTGACTGCAGCCTGAGCTGCTCTTCTTGTATTTGCTAGAGGAGTCTCTGTGTAAAGGCAAGGTCAACTGCCCCAGGATTATTGTCTTGCTGAGGAATGGCTCTGTGTGTAGTAAGATTCTCTATCTTTCTCTAGCATTTTCTGAAGTAGTGTTTCTTAGCATGGGTTTATTTTGAACTCCTGGCCCAGAGAACATTTTGCAATGTCTGAAGACATTTTGCTTGTCACAATTGTCTATGTGTATGTGTGTGTGATGATACTGGCATCTAGTTGGCAGAGACCAGGGGTACTGTTAAACATATTATAATGCATCCTACAATGGACAGAATGCTGGATCTTCCCTACCCCCAGCACCTTCTAATCCTCTATTCCAACAGAAAGTCTTCTAGACTACAATGTGAGTGGTGCCAAGATTTATAAAATCTTCTCTACATCAAGGTGAATCCCCAGACCAGGATAGTAAAAGAGGACTTTAGTAATGCTACTCAATAGAGAGAAAAATGTAAAACATGCATTTGATATAAGATCAGGAAGCTAATATTGGAATTTTAAATATTCAGGTATTTAGATACCCTATCTCACACCAAATCTTTATGATAACCTCTCCTACTTGTTTCAGAAATCTTAGTTCTATTCAACATTATAAATGGGCTGAGTTGACTAACACAACCTGAATTTGAGGCCAAGGCCAGAAGAGATGAAACTATTAAATGGTATAGTTGAGGTTTGCATAGAACAAAGGTATTAGAGAAGGAGTAAGTGGGAAGGGAAAAACTGAGTTTGAACAGAAAAATTTTCTTTATCAGATACAAGTTGATAGCCATAGGCACAGAAATGTTAAGTCCAAAACTAAGGCTCTGGCATTCTTAGAAGAATTCAGTGAAAAGACAAATGGAGTCAAAAATTAATTTTCTGCATCTTAAATTTTGTGTGTTACGTGAATTGGGAGCTGTCACTTGAACCCAAAGAAATATGCTAATTTGTTATTAAGAAGTTTTATGTGTGCTTTTCTGGCTAATGGTGAGGCCATTTGATTATGAATTCTATCAGTTTCCTCCTACAAAAACAAGAATGTTTTGGGATTACACTAGAATAACACCATAAAAAATAGCCACAAGACCAAAAAGAGGTTTTTAACCATTGTGGTCAAGTTCTCCAAAAGCTATTTGATGCTTATGATAACAATAATACCAACGATATTTTACAGTGCTTATATATTTGAAAGTAATTAAAATATAGTGTAATTCAGCCATGTTAGGTGCCAGAACACAGATTATTGCATAGCAGGCATCAAGTTACTCAGCTTCTAAAGTAATCATGACAAATGCATTTAAACCTTTACCAAAAATTATACTTTAATGATTGTTTTATAACAAAACGGGCACCAGTATCTATGGAAAGCCTATTTTATTTTTAATATTCATGTTTTATCTTTCCTTTAACACTACTGCTAAATTAAGGTCCACCCATACTTTATATTACAAAACTCCATTCCTTCACCTTTGTTGCATGTCCTCTGTAAAAATGTTTATAGAATTGGAATGTGTTCTTTACCTACCTTATTTTGACAAGGAATAAATTAAGCATAAGTAAACTACTGTCATACAACTTACTTCTCATGTCTGGATTATCTGCTTTACATTGCATAGTATTTTCACATACTCAATATTTTGCAAGAGGGATACAATTAGTATTCAGTTGGTCACATTTGGATAGAGCTGCCCCACTTTTTACTAAAGGTTAACACTGTGATATAATGCCTCCTCTAAAATTCAGTCACACTCCTCACTCACTATTACATACACAAAAATTATTCACAGAAACTTCCAAGTGGTTCCCTGACTGAAAATCATGAATTATTTTATTTTATATTACTCAAAATGCAATGTGATAAAAAATCAAGTAAGACTAACAGTAAAAAAAAAAAAACAAACAAAAAAGACTTATTCAAAGCCAGGTATCTATTTTACTGAAACGCATGCACTAGCTGTATCTTAAATCAAAAAAATCTATTATGTTGCTTGGGAATCTTTGTCTGCTTAAACACATTATTTTTTGCTTATGAATGGCACAATAATAATATAATAAACATCTCTTCATACTAAAGAAGTTAAATGTAAAGCTAACAAGTATTTCAGTTATTTTAAAACCTAAAATTTGACTTACAATCTTGGGAGAAACATTTTCCCCACTTATGACTTGCCAGGACTTAAGTATTGTAAGTTCAAACTGGTGATGTTGAACGGTGACATCATAAAGAAGCCAAGAGCACTTGGAATTAAAGGGGCAAAACAAAAGGAGACACTTGTGTTTTATATTCTCTAAAATTCTAAGATTAATATTTACTTTCACTTATTACTGACTAAATCTAGCTAGGAGTTTTAAAAGTAATCAATTGATTTTACACTTTAGTAAAATATTTGTTTTTTTTTCATGTAGTTGTAACTTATTGACTGATATGGAAAAAAAGGTACGTCTAAACATTTATCTGTGAGGATCAGCTGTAATCCTAAATTCCCTTTCATTCCTGTAACTTTTGTTAAATCATTTGCATAACTTTACACGTCTTTCTCTCATCTTAAACGTATTGTTTGTTCATATATAAAATATTTTAAACAAAGCTATATGCTTTTTAAACTTACAAACATATTGATATATCTGAGTTGGTACATTTTTATTAAACTCACAATCTTACCCCGTTAATAAATGAATACGCCGGGCGCGGTGGCTCACGCTTGTAATCCCAGCACTTTGGGAGGCCGAGGCGGGCGGATCACGAGGTCAGGAGATCGAGACCACGGTGAAACCCCGTCTCTACTAAAAATACAAAAAAAATTAGCCGGGCGTGGTGGCGGGCGCCTGTAGTCTCAGCTACTCGGAGAGGCTGAGGCAGGAGAATGGCGTGAACCCGGGAGGCGGAGCTTGCAGTGAGCCGAGATTGCGCCACTGCACTCCAGCCTGGGCGACAAAGCGAGACTCTGTCTCAAAAAAAAAAAAAATAAAAAAAAAAATAATAAATGAATACTAGTACTATATAGAGAGGCATTTAAACATGTTGCTCTTATTTGGCTCTTTTTAAAATGTCTTAACTATTTTTTGTCTTATGAAATAATTTTATTAAATATAAGCTACTGTAAGAGGTAAGCTCCAAAAATATTAGTAGTTTGACTCAAAGTTTCTAACTGATCTTACACAATGATAAATTATAGAGGCATTGGAGCTGGGATGGGAGCCTTCCATAATTTAGATTTCTATGATCTGATTACTTCACTATCTGACTTAATGAGAATGTCTACTGAAGTTTTCCTGAAAAGTGATGGTTTAATAAGCAAAGTATAATTTCTAATTATATAATATTTTGTTGAGCATTTTATAGTCTATAGTGGCTTATAGAAATATTAATCTCTAATGCATTTACTCTGTCATCATACATTAAAATCTAAATAATGACTGGGCAACCAGCAATACTTGCCTTCTGCATTATCATCTGTTTAATTAATCTCTTATCATCATTCTTAATTAAATATGTATGATCTAGTAATACGTTAGAGAGCCAATGATATTTTTATAACGAGCATGTGTCAGTCTTCTATTGCTACATAACAAATTATTACAAATTTAAGACATAAAACAATACTCATTTTTTATCTCATAATTTTATAATTCAAAAGGTTAGGCAGGTTTAACTAGGTCCTCCGCTTAGGGTCTCACAAGACTGAAATCAAATTGTCAGCTGAACTGTGTCTTACCTGGAGACTCAAAGAAAGAATCAGTGTCTAAGCACGTTTCAGCTGGTGGAATTTAATTCCTTGTGGCTGTGGTTCTGATATCTCTGTTTTCTTCCTTGCTGTCAGCTATGGGATGCTTTCTGCTTAGAAACTGCCTAAATTCCTTCTCATATACCGCCCCCTACATCTTCAAACCTGAAATATTTCATGGAGTCCTCATAGTTAAATCAGTCTTATCTTTTTTCATCCTTCCTAACCACTATCAGTTGAGGAAAAACTTTGTTTCCTAAAGGGCTCAAATGGTTAGATTCAATGAACCTAGATAATATATTTAACTTAAGGATCAATTGTACTTCATAAGGTAGCATATAATGGGAATGCTATCTCCTGTTATTCACAAATTCTACCCACACTCCGAAGGAATGGTTGTTGGGAGCCTTTCTTAAAATTTTGCCTACAACATATCCGATGTTAAGACTAAAAGTTTACTCTAGAATATGAGGATTAATAGAAATATATCAAAATATATCAGCCATATATTTATATATCAGCCATATAAATATATATATAATATCTTTAGATATTGCTAATGTCTATCCAGCATCAGCACTATAACCATACATTAATGTTTGTGTGGTTGTTTTTAAGCTTAGAAATCATGTCTTCAAACATAAATATTCTACTTTATAAATGCATGTATATATATATGCACACATTTTTAGTGTTTTAAAGATTATACAGTTATTTGTATACATTAACTCATTTTTTCTATAATAACAATGTAAAGGTTAGGGGAGGTGGTCCTTGAACAAGATATATTTCCTAAGAGTTTGCAATATGTAATCAACTCAGAAACATGACTTATAATTTCATCCTTAAAATCAATATATGTAATTGTAGATTCCTCAAGCTTGTAATAATTTCAGTGACTCAGTGTTTCACATATTTATGTAGCATGTGCATATATAATGTGTCTATATGTATGATTTGTATATCTACTTACTAATCTATCTTTCTATTCGTGTATCATCAATGTATCTCCCTCTTTGTTTCACAAAAGACTTAAGACAATAAAAAGGGTATATAAATGTAGAAATCACCTTATTAAATGCATTCCAAGACATTTTACACAGTATAATACTTTGTATCATTTCCAAAAGTTTTATTTATAATTGACATGTAATAATTGTACATATGTATGGGGTACAGTTGTGGGTTTTCAATGCATGTATATATTGTATAATAATCAAACCAGGGTAATTAGCATGTTTGTTACTTTAAACATTTATTATTTGTGGTGATCACATTTGTATCAGTCCATGCTTGTGTTGCTATAAAGAAATACCTGAGACTGGGTAATTCATAGAGAAAAGAGGTTTAATTGGCTCACAGTTCTGCAGGCTGTACAGAAAGCATGATACTGGAATCTGTTTGGATTCTGAGTAGTCCTCAGAAAACTTGAAGTCACGGTGGAAGGCAAAGGGGGGAGCAGGCATGTCACATGGCCAGAGCAGGAGCAACAGGTTGTGGAGGTGTGGGCACTACACACTTTAAAACAACCAAATCTCACGAGAACTCACTCACTATCATGAGACCAGCACCAAGGGGGTGGTGCTAAACTATCATGAGAAATCCACTCCCATGATCCAGTTACCTCCCACCAAACCCCACCTATAACACTGGGGTAATATTATAATTCGACATGAGCTTCACTGGAGACACAGATCCAAACCACATCAACATTCAAATATTTTCTTCTAACTATCTTTGAAATACATAATACATTATTATTTGCTATAGTCACCCCACTGTGTAATAGAACACCATAACTTATTTTCATGTCTAACTTTGTACCTATTGACCAGCTTCTCCCATATCTCCCTTTCGCTATTCTCCCCAGCCTCTGGTAAACATTATTCTACTCCACACTTCTGTGAGATCACCTTGTGTTAGATTCCCCAAATGAGTGACATCATTCAGAGTTTACATTTCTACCAACAATGTGCCCTTTATCCACATTCTCACCAGCATTTGGTAGTTTTTGTCATTTTAATGATAGCCATTATAACTGTGGTGAGATGATATCTCATTGCCATTTTGATTTCCAAGAGCAGTTTTTTCATATACCTGTTTGCCATTTGTATGTATTAAGAAATGTCTCTTTCGGTACTTTGCGCATGTTTATATCAAACTATTTCATTTTATGTTATTAAGTTGTTTGAGTTTCTTACGTATCTTGGATATTAACCCCTTGTAAGATACATAGTTTTCAACTTCTGTAGGTTGTTTCTACTTTATTGATTGTTTCATTTATCTTGCAGAAGCTTTTTAATTTGATGCAATCCATTTGTCTATTTTTGCTTTTCTTGCCTGTGGTTTTGAGGTCTTACAAAAAAAAATCATTGTTCAGTCCAGGTTTGTGAAGTTTTTTCTCTGTTTTCTTCTAGTAATTTCATAGTTTCGGTTTCATAGTTTTGGGTTTCATAGTTGTGGGTCTTTTTTTTTTAAGTCTTCAATGGATTTAGAGTTGATTTTTCTTTTTGGTGAGAGATAGGGAGTGTACTTGCATTCTTCTGCCTGTAGAATAGCCGGTTTTCCCAGCACCATTTATTGAAGAGACTGACCATTCCCCAATGTGTTTCCTTAGTGCGTTTCTCAAAAATAGGTTGGCTGTAAATACATGCATTTATTTCTAGGTTTGTTTGTCTTCGTTTCAATGGCTATGTGTCTATTTTATGCTAGTAGCATACTACTTTTGATACTATAGCTTTGTAGTGTATTTTGAAGTCAGATAGTTTAACCCAGATACATCTTTGCTAATTTTCTGTCTGGATAATCTGTACAATTCAAAAAAAAAAGGTGATGTTGAAGTTCCCCACTATTATTGTATTGCAGTCAATTTCTCCCATTAAGTCTGTTAATATTTCTTATATACTTAGGTGCTTCAGTGTTGGAGACATATGTATTTACAAGTGTTATATCCTCTTGCTGTATTGGCCCATTTATCATTATATAATGGTTTTATTTGTACTTTTTAAAGCCATTTTTGGACTTAAAGTTTATTTTATCTGATTATGATATGCAGTAGTATTACAACTACTGCACTCTTTTAATTTTCATCTACGTAGAATACCTTCTTCCATTCTTTCACTTTCAATATATGAGTGTCTTTGTAGCTTAAATGAGTTTCTCATCACTTGAGAAACACATTAAATTATAAAGAACAATGTCAAAAAGCATTTCCTCTATTTTTCTTCTAGTCAATATACAGTTTCAGGTATTACATTTCAATCTTTCATTTTAAGTTGATATTTTATATAGGATGAGACAAATGTCCAATTTCAATATTATGCATATTCAGTTTAACAAATAACATTTATTAAAGAGACTATATTTTACCCATTGCATATTTGTGGCACCCAGATTATAGATTGGTTGAGTTTATATTAATATGTGTGGCTTTATTTCTATGTTCCTTATTCTGTCCCATTAGTCTATATGTCTATTTTTTATGCTAGTACCATGCTTTTACTTACTAAAAGTTGGTTGTGTGTATGTATACATGCATGTATTTCATATTTTTTATTTCAATAGCCTTTGGGATACAAATGGTTTTTGGTTACATAGATGGATCCTATAGTGGTGAATTCTGAGATTTTAGTGCACCCACTAGCGAAGCAGTGTATGCTGTTCTCAATGTGTAGGCTTTTATTTCTCACCCCCCATCCCAAACTCTCTCTCCCAAGCCTCTAAAGTTCATTACGTCACTCTTTATGTCTCTGTGTTTTCACAGTTTAGCTCCCACTTATAAGTTAGAACATGCAATATTTGGTTTTCCATTCCTGAGTTATTTCACTTAGAATAATGACCTCCAGCTCCATCCAAGTTGTTGAAAATGACATTATTTCATACATTTTTGTGACTAGGTACTATTTCATTATATATATATATATATATATATATATATACATACATATATATATATATGTGTGTATATATATATACATACCACATTTTCTTTACCCGTTCATTGGTCGATGTGCACTTATGTTGGTCCCATATCTTTGCAATTGTGAATTGTGCTGCTATAAACAAGTGTGTGCATATGTCCGTTTCATAAAAGGCCTTCTTTTCCTTTGGGTAGATACCTACTAGTGGGTTTGCTAGATTAAATGGTAGATCTACTTTTAGTTCTTTAAGGACTCTCAATACTGTTTCTCATAGAGGTTATACTAATTTAAAGTTCTACCAGCAGTGTAACAGTATTCCCTTTTCACCATATCCATGCCAACATCTATTGTTTTTGACTTTCTAATTATGACCATTTTTATAGGAGTAAGGTGGGATCTCATTGTGGTTTTAATTTGCATTTCCCTGATGATTAGTGATGCTGAGCATTTTTTCATGTTTGTTGTAGCTACGGTGGGTGGGTAGTTGCAATACCCAGTGGTGGGCAGAGATCCCTGTCTTGATGAAGGTGGCTTCAGGAGCCCAAGTTAGATGCACTGAGGTCTTATCAGGGTGAAAGGTGAGAGCTACTTCAGCTCCTCTGCCAGGCCAGCAGAAAAGCTATTCAGTTCACGGTCTCACTTCTGCTGCAGTGTTCTGGCTATTCAGATCAGATAGACACCTCTTTTCATCTATAGAAGTGCTAATGCTCTAAATGGAAAGGAACTGTGACTGCCTGTAATGCAAGCCTGAACCTGGAGAGTGCTCCTCCTGAGAAGCACTCACCCTGAAGTGTTCCAGGAAGGCTGTCTATAAGTGCATCCATGCTGAGCTCCTGTGGGTTCTCCTGTGTCTGCAGTAGTGGTCAAAGGGTGAAAAACGAATCCTTCTCTAAGACCCTTCATGGTACCAAGGCTGCCTGACTGTTAGGGTAGAGGTGCAGACTTTCCTTGCTGAGCCCAGCACTGCCACTGTGTCTCTGCTAAAAGAAAATTCCCACCAATGAAATGATCTGGGACCTAAGCCCTGCCATCCAGATTATTTGGTCCCATGGGAGTTCCCTTGATGTGGTGCTCCCTCCCTTCTTCTGGCACTAGGAGTTCCTGATAGCCAGACTACAGTGATTGATATTATTATTCCCAGTCAAGCCACCCAGTGGGGCTGCCACACCCCAGGCTGGTGCTGGGAAATATCTGCAAGGAATCTGGTGGTGTAACCTATCCCCAAGACTCCCAGCAGTGGGAAGCAGCACCAACTCTAATAGGGGTGGCAGGGGAGTGATGTAGACACTTTGAGATTCCTTGCTTGTAGAAAGGCTTAGCGTTCTGGCTTTCTTGAATGATGGTTATAATAGTAGTGAATTTATCATGTAGACAGACTCAGAACCTTTGGTTATCTAGGACTTTGTAGGCAATAGTGATAGTTGAAGTTGCACACTCACTTTGTCCTTTCTAGAGACAGTGTCATTCTACCCAGAGATGCTGTAATTGACTGTGTAGGTTGGCTTCCAGAGAGAAGGTGGTGCCTGCAAAAAGCACCAGCTGCAGTAGTAGCAGTGGGATTTGAGCATACCCTTGCTTGCCCAGGGTGGGTATTGTGGTTCCTCAGGCAATGAGCAGAGGTATAAATCTCCCCCAATTTTATATCCTTTGTGTTAAGCTACCAGTGCAAGTGGAGGGCCAGATGGTGGCTAGGTCAGACAGCTCTGTAATCTGACCCTCCACATGCCAGGTAAGCTGTGGCTTCTGTGTGTGTCAATGGCTATTTCTGAGGCCTCTCAGGTAACGTTCCAGAGGGGAGTATAACTGTCTCTGCTGCACAGAGGAGTTTGCAAGGAGAGTGGAGAGGTAGCAGGCAGCAGTAAGTCTCACCAGCATCCAGGCATTAGAAAGGCAAATCTCACTCCTGCAATGCTTCACTAATAGCCCCAGATTAAGATTTAGGCAGTCTGCACACAGAACTCAGACCTGCCCCAGGCCATAAACTTATAGCTACTGTGGCTTTCAGGCCATGCCCCTCGTTGTCTGACTACAATGCTGGGTGCTTAGCTTCTGTGCTTTTGTCTGCAGCACAATTCCTGCTCCCTCCCACTTTTCCCCTTTCAGATTCTGATCAATGGAGTTCATCCCCACTTGAGATTATATCATGAATTTCAGCTGAGTGCTTCTTTCAACCCTCTACCCCTGTCTAAGCTAGTTGGCTTACTTCTCTGAGCTCCCTTCTGACATAAATAAGGAATGGCTTCCCTTGTTCCACACTGGAGACTGGGAATGCCTGCAAGGCATTCCTGCTGCAACTTGTACTTTTATATTTTTCACTGTTCCCGAAATCAGTTCCAATTCTGGGTAGGGCTATGGACTTCTGTCATGACCATATTTTCTTGAGTAATAGTACTTAGACTCTTTCTATCCATGGTAATCTCACTTTTCTTTTATTTTCTTTTATTTTTTTTTTTTTTGAGACAGAGTCTTGTTCTGTCGTCCAGGCTGGAGAGCAGTGGTGCGATATTGGCTCACTTTAACCTCCGCCTCCTAGGTTCAAGCGATTCTCTTGCCTCATCCTCCTGAGTAGCTGGGATTACAGGCATGCACCTCCACGTCCGGTTAATTTTTGTATTTTCAGTACAGACGGGGTTTCACCATGTTGATCAGGCTGGTCTTGAACTCCTGACCTCGTGATCCACCCGTCTCAGCCTCCCAAACTGCAGGGATTACAGGCGTGAGCCACCATGCCTGGTCATTAATCTCTTTAATAAAAGGCCACAGCCTTGATTTTCTCTCCCAAACATCACATTTTATTTTTCATAACTTAAGCAGAAAATTGTTGAAATATTTCAGTTCTGTTCCCATTTAATTATAAGCTTCATCTTTAATTTCTTTATCTCTCCTCTACTTTACTATAAGCAGTTAAGAGAAACCATGTAGCACACTAAATGCTTTGCTTACACATATATTTCTCCTGCCGGATATCCTAGTTAATTACTCTTTAATTCTGCTTTCAACAAAGCATTAGTACATAAACACAATTCAGCTACGTTCGTTGCCACTTTCTAACAGGGATGACTTTTCTCCAGTTTCCAATAAGACATTCCTGATTTTCATGTAATATCTCCTTAGTATGACACTTTTCTGTTCATGTCTTTACTAGCATTCTCTTCACAATCACCTAAATAATCTGTACCAGCATTCTGTTCAGAATTACTTAGATAACCTCTAAAACTGAAGCTTTCTCTACAGCTCTCATTCTCTGAGTTTTCATTGGAATCTCCCTTAATGCTCTGTTCACAGCAATACAGGATTTTCCAGCATTGACTTTAATATTGTTCCAGCCTCCATCCATTACCCAGTTCCAAAGCCACTTTCATATTTTTAGGTATTTGTTATAGCAACACCTCCCTTCTCTGGTACTAGTTTCTTAGACCATTTATGCTGCTATAACAAAATATTTGAGACTGGGTAATTTATAAAGAACAGAAATGTATTGGTTCACAGTTCTGGAGGCTGGGAAGCAACCTAAGTGTCCATCAACAGATGAATGGATAAAAAAAAATGGTACATATATACAATTGAGTATATCCAGCCACACACACAGACATACAAATGAGATTCTGTCATTTGCAACAACCTGAAGGAACCGGAGGTCATTCTGTTTAGTAAAATTAGCCAGACACAGAAAGACAAACTTTGCATGTTCTTACTCCTTTGTGGGAGCCAAAAGTTAAAACAGTTGAACTCACGTAGATAGAGAGTAGGACAGTTACCAGAGATTGGGAAGGGTAATGGGGATGGTGAGGGATGTTTAATGGGTACAAAATTATAGTTAGATAGAATGAATAAGATCTAGTATTTGATACTACAACAGGGTGACTACAGTCAACAATAATTTATTATACATTTAAAAATAACTAGAAAAGCATAATTGGATTATGTGTAACACAAAGAAAGGATAAATGTTTGAGGGGAATGAATACCCCATTTTCCGTGATGTGATTATTAGGCATTGCATGCGTTTATCAAAACAACTCATGTACTGCATAAATATATATACCTACCATGTACCCACATAAATTAAACTTTTTTACCTACCATGTATTCACATGAATTCATTTTTTTTAAATAATATTATCATCTCAAAAGATGGAGAAAAAAATATTTCATTAAACTTAACATACTTGCATGACAAAAATTCTCAACAATTTCGGTATAGAAGAAATATACCTAAACATAATAAAGACCATATATGACAAGCTCACAGCTAACATAATAGTAAAAAGCTGAGTGCTTTTCTTCTAAAATCAGGAACAAGATAGGGCACCCACTCTCTTCACTTTTATGTGACATTATACTGGAAGTTTTAGTGAGAACATTTAGGCCAGAAAGAGAAATAAAAGCATCCAAATCGGAAGGAAACAGAAAAATTGTGTCTTTCTGGAGATTGTATGATCTTATATAGATAAACTATATAAACTATACAAATTTTATATATAACATATTTATAAAATATACGTATATTCCAGCATATAAAACTCTTATATATAGAATATTATCCTGTTTCTTGCTATAAGTCTGTTCAGGTTTTAAATTTCCTCATGGTTCAATCTTGGTCGGTTGTATGTCTAGGTATCTGTCCATTTCTTTGAGATTTTGCAATTAGTTGGCATGCAGTTTATCATAGTAGCCACTGATGATTTTTGGAATTTCTGTGGTGTCAGTTGTGATGTGTGTTTTTTCATCTCTGATTTTATTTATTTGGATATTCTCTCTTTCTCTTAGTATTACTAAAAATTTAACAATTTTGTTTAACTTTTCAAAAAACCAACTTTTGTGTCATTGATGGTTTGTATTGTTTTCTTCATTTCAATTTTATTTATTTATGCTCTAGTCTTTATTAGTTCTTTTCTTCTATTAATTTTGGGCTTGGTTTGCCTGATGTATGAACCTATAAACTACATTACAATAGCAGAGTGAAGGAAAAATAATATACAAATTAATTGCATAATTGCAGATAAAAACACTTACATGGCATACATTACAGAGTTTACATGAAACCCTCAAAAGAGTATTGAGCTAAGCAACAAAACAGAGAATATGGAAAGACACAAAAAATTATGTTTTTATTATTCATACAGGTAAAGGACTTTAACATTTTCTTAATGTAGAAGGATTAGTCATAAACATCTCTGATTCAAATTAATGTATGTGTTGGTCCATTCCAGCTGCTATAGCAAAATGTCTTAGACTGGGTAATTTATAAACAACAGACATTTATTAGTCACAGTTCTACATACTGGAAAGTCTGAGATCAAGGTATCAGCATATTCTGTGTGCTGAGGACCCATTCCTCATAAATGGTGACTAATTACTGGGTCCTCACTTGGTAGAAGGGGCAAAAAGGCTTCCTCAAGTCTCTTGTATAAGGCTTAATAAGCTTTAAGGCTTGTACTAATTCAATTCATGAGGACGTAATCTCATTCATGAAGGTGCCACCCTCATCACTTAATCACCTATTAAAGGCCTCACCTCTTATTATTATCACACTGAGGACTCACGTGCAACATAGGAATTTTGGAAGAATACCAACATTTAGACCATAGCATTCATCACTGAACCCCAAAATTATATATTTATCTTATATAAAATACAATCATTCCATTCCTATAGCCCCCAAAGTCTTAACTTGGCCCAGCATCAAAGTCTCATCTAAATATCATCTAAATCAGATTTGGGTGAGACCAAAGGTATGATTTATCCTAAGGCAAATTGCTCTCAAGCTGTGAACCTGTGACATCAAACAAGTTGTGTACATCCAAATTACAATGGTAGGACAGTCACAAGATAGCTGTTTCCATGTTAAAAGAGAAAAGTGAAAGAGAATAAAGGGATAAAAGACCTCAGCTGAATACAAAACCCAGTATGGCAAATATTAAATCTTAAGATTCCACAATATTCTTCTTTAACTAGAAGTCCCACCTTCTGGACACATTGGGGTAGGGATTGGGTCCCCAGTCCTCCAGGTGGACTTACTCCCATGGATTTGCTGGTCACGGCCCACATGGCAGCTCTCATGGGTTGGAGTGGCTTGCCTGCAGCTCTCCCAGGATGGAGTTTGTTGCCAAAGGCTTTATGGGTCTGGGGTCACTGCAGCATCCTTGGTCCCATAACTCTGCTAGCCTTTGCCCTGCCCTGTGCTCTCTGCAGTATTGTTACAATAATATGCATCTTTTTTATTTGGCAGTATTTCCTTATCACATATCAGAATCACTTGGAAGATTTGTTAAATACTGATTGATAGAACCCGTCTCCAGAGTTTCTGATTTAATGCGACTGGGGGAGAGCTTGAGAATTTTCATTTCTAATGACTTGCTAGATGCAACTGATGCTCTCAGTGAAGAGACCACACTTTGAAAACTATTGCTTTAATCATACTGTTATGAGTCGATAATGGTTTAAATGATGATTTAATGCCGTAAGAGATTGCCGAAGTAGAGGAATCATGATCACTACATAAAAACATTTATCAGTAATGACAAATCATACTTTTTGTTTTAAGAAAACTGATAATGTGTTTTCAATATTCTGCATCACAAAAAATATCCACATTCTAAATTCACTCATAAATTGGAAGTACTATTTTATAAGGTGAAATCTAAGAAAATAAAATATAGGGAATTGTTATTATGTCCTGAATACATTTCATACTACATTTTATATATCTGTTAAAATCCAAAGACTGTAAAGGTGATTGGATAAACAGTTCACCCTTGATTGATGACATGTATCTATAAATAATAAAATTATTACATAATTTTGGTCACAAAATAATTGAAACTGCATAGCTAGGAGGTTGCTTTCCTTTCTTTGTGCTTAGCTGCAAATTTAATTAGCTTCACTCTCTTTTTCTACAAAGTTTTTCTGCTTAAGTGATATTAATTAAACTCTCAGTGAAAAGAACTGTTAGAATGTATAAAAGAACATAGCACATGTGCAAATTCTGCCATGCCAAGCACAGGCAAGCTGTGATATAAATGGCAATGATAGAACAAAATACATTGCTTTAAGGATAATTGATTTTAGCTAGTACCTGAAATTCTTTTCCAACTATTTCTTTCAGCTCTGGTATTAATATACATCTGTCTTGTTTGTTGGGGGATGATTCTTTGAGTACAAATATCTGTTAAATCCAAGTGTCTTTTGTACTATGAATGTCAAATCATTGTATTTCTGAATACGGGTTTCTGCGGAAACCGCTTTGGACTAGATGATTTGTTAGAACATGAAAGATGCCAGGTTCATTTTTTCACATCTATAACAAATGTTTTCTTAAAAAAAAGTCTCTTGGGCTATTTGTGATTTGCAAATATTATAATTATGCTGTAAATTTATATGTGTGTGTATATATGTGTGTGTGTGTGTGTGTATATACACACACACATATATAAATTTATAGCATAATCTGCAATTTAAACTAAGGTTGTCCTTCAGAAATCAGCATAGTAATAGCAAAAAATGCTAGAACTATTTCATGTTGTAAATTAATAGAGAATGTAGGTCCTTCCAAACTACTGTGCCTTGGCTGGGTGTGGTGGCTCACACCTGTAACCCCAGCAATTTGGGAGGCTGAGACTGGTGGATCACTTGAGGTCAGGAGGTCAAGCCCAGCTTGGCCAAAATGGCGAAACCCTGTCTTTACTAAAAATACAAAAATTATGTGGGTGTGGTGGTGTGCACCTGTTCTCCCAGCTACTTGGGAGCTTGAGGCAGGAAAACCGCTTGAACCTGGGAGGCAGGGGTTACAGTGAGCCAAGATCATGCCACTGCACTCTAGCCTGGGTGACAGAGCGAGACTCCATCTCAAAACAAAACAAGAAAACTACTGTGCCTTGTGAATATTCTAAGAGAAGAATGGAAAAAGTGACCTTTCAAAAGGCTTCTACTCATCTGAGTTTCTTCAGGTTCAGTATTAGACTTACTTAACTTAAAATTGGGCACTGTAAAGTTAACATTTTTGTAACTCAAAAACATGGTTTATGGGATTATAATGTGGATTAAATTAAGATTAGATGGAACAAGACAAACTATGAAGGACAGCATTCATAAGAGCATATGGCGATAATAGTTACCTTTTTCATTTTTAATCTCATGTCCAGCAAAATGCCAGAGGAACAACAATAATAATATTAGTACTACTAATAATAATAAACTCCATGAGGGTAAGCCCTAAATACAAGCAATGACTTGCTTATGATTCAGAACACTTTTATTATAAATTTCAGCATAATATTAGTTTACAAAGAACAGAGATGAGTTGTAAACTCCTTTCAACAACCCCAGAAACACTGAAGACTACTTCCTGGGAACTAATCTTGAATAAGATGCTTACTATAGACTGCTGGTCTAAAACAGCATGAGTGCTGATGCTGAATAGGAGTTTTCCTGAAGTCACATAACAAAAGGCAAATCATTTTAAATTTGTATTTTTATCTATAAAAATATAATAAGGTATTAAAATTAACATATTAAAGTTCAAATCATACACATAATTATATGTTCTTTTTTTTTTTTTTCGAGGAATACTGCTTTATTTTTATTTTCTTTTCTTTTTTTTTTAGGTTTAAGGGTAAACATTCCTTTATTTATTTATTTTTTTTTATTATACTTTAGGGTACATGTGCACAATGTGCAGGTTTGTTACATATGTATCCATGTGCCATGTTGATTTCCTGCACCCATTAACTCGTCATTTAGCATTAGATGTATCTCCTAATGCTGTCCCTCCCCCCTCCCCCCACCCCACAACAGTCCCCGGAGCGTGATGTTCCCCTTCCTGTGTCCATGAGTTCTCATTGTTCAATTCCCACCTATGAGTGAGAACATGCGGTGTTTGGTTTTTTGTCCTTGCGATAGTTTACTGAGAATGATGTTTTCCAGTTTCATCCATGTCCCTACAAAGGACACGAACTCATCATTTTTTATGGCTGCATAGTATTCCATGGTGTATATGTGCCACATTTTCTTAATCCAGTCTATCGTTGTTGGACATTTGGGTTGGTTCCAACTCTTTGCTATTGTGAATAGTGCCGCAATAAACATACGTGTGCATGTGTCTTTATAGCAGCATGATTTATAGTCCTTTGGGTATATACCCAGTAATGGGATGGCTGGGTCAAATGGTATTTCTAGTTCTAGATCCCTGAGGAATCGCCACACTGACTTCCACAATGGTTGAACTAGTTTACAGTCCCACCAACAGTGTAAAAGTGTTCCTATTTCTCCACATCCTCTCCAGCACCTGTTGTTTCCTGATTTTTTAATGATGGCCATTCTAACTGGTGTGAGATGGTATCTCACTGTGGTTTTGATTTGCATTTCTCTGATGGCCAGTGATGAGGAGCATTTCTTCATGTGTTTTTTGGCTGCATAAATGTCTTCTTTTGAGAAGTGTCTGTTCATGTCCTCTGCCCACTTTTTGATGGGGTTGTTTGTTTTTTTCTTGTAAATTTGTTGGAGTTCATTGTAGATTCTGGATATTAGCCCTTTGTCAGATGAGTAGGTTGCAAAAATTTTCTCCCATTGTGTAGGTTGCCTGTTCACTCTGATGATAGTTTCTTTTGCTGTGCAGAAGCTCTTTAGTTTAATGAGATCCCATTTGTCGATTTTGGCTTTTGTTGCCATTGCTTTTGGTGTTTTATACATGAAGTCCTTGCCCACGCCTATGTCCTGAATGGTATTGCCTAGGTTTTCTTGTAGGATTTTAATGGTTTTAGGGCCTTTGACAAAATTCAACAACCCTTCATGATAAAAATTCTCAATAAATTAGGTATTGATGGGACGTATCTCAAAATAATAAGAGCTATCTACAACAAACCCACAGCCAATATCATACTGAATGGGCAAAAACTGGAAGCATTCCCTCTGAAAACTGGCACAAGACAGGGATGCCCTCTCTCACCGCTCCTATTCAACATAGTGCTGGAAGTTCTGGCCAGAGCAATCAGGCAGGAGAAGGAAATAAAGGGTATTCAATTAGGAAAAGAGGAAGTCAAATTGTCCCTGTTTGCAGATGACATGATTGTATATCTAGAAAACCCCATTGTCTCAGCCCAAAATCTCCTTAAGCTGATTAGCAACTTCAGCAAAGTCTCAGGATACAAAATTAATGTACAAAAATCACAAGCATTCTTGTACACCAATAACAGACAAACAGAGAGCCAAATCATGAGTGAACTCCCATTCACAATTGCTTCAAAGAGAATAAAATACCTAGGAATCCAACTTACAAGGGATGTGAAGGACCTCTTCAAGGAGAACTACAAACCACTGCTCAATGAAATAAAAGAGGATACAAACAAATGGAAGAACATTCCATGCTCATGGGTTGGAAGAATCAATATCGTGAAAATGGCCATACTGCCCAAGGTAATTTATAGATTCAATGCCATCCCCATCAAGCTACCAATGACTTTCTTCACAGAATTGGAAAAAACTACTTTAAAGTTCATATGGAACCAAAAAAGAGCCCGCATCGCCAAGTCAATCCTAAGCCAAAAGAACAAAGCTGGAGGCATCACGCTACCTGACTTTAAACTATACTACAAGGCTACAGTAACCAAAACAGCATGGTACTGGTACCACAACAGAGACATAGATCAATGGAACAGAACAGAGCCCTCAGAAATGATGCCGCATAGCTACAACTATCTGATCTTTGACAAACCTGACAAAAACAAGAAATGGGGAAAGGATTCCCTATTTAATAAATGGTGCTGGGAAAACTGGCTAGCCATATGTAGAAAGCTGCAACTGGATCCCTTCCTTACACCTTATACAAAAATTAATTCAAGATGGATTAAAGACTAATTTGTAATTTCTTTACAAACCAAAAGATAACAGGGGTAGCTACACTTACAACCTAGTCTGTTTGTGGCATAGTAACAAAATACTCAAGATCAGGTAACATATAAAGAACTTTTTTTCTGTTGTTTTACTGTTCTAGAGAAGTCTGAGACCGAGATGCCAGCACTTTTCTTTATCTGGTGAGAGTTGTTCTCTATTTCCAAGATGGTACCTTAATGCAGCATCCTCCAGAGGGAAGAAACCCTGTGTTTTCACATGGCAGAATGCGAAAGGCGAAAAGGGATAAATTGCCTCCATCAGGTTTTTTATAAGAGCATCTAATCTCATTCACTAGGTGAAGAGCTATGATGACCTAATCACTCTTAAAATCTTACCTCTAAATACTATCACATTGGCTGTTAAGTTTTAACAACTGAATTTTTGAGTAGACACATTTAAACCATAGCAACTTAGAGAAAACAGACTTTAAGTAAAAAAAAACATAAAGACAGACAAAGGGTCTCTTTATAATGATAAAGGTGTTAATTCATTAAGAAGTTAAAACAATTGTAAATTTATATATATACAAAACATTAGAGCCTCTAAATATATAAATATTAGAGGATCTTAAGGAAGACATAAATTACAATAAAATTATGGTAGAGGATACCAATACTCCACTTTCAAGAACAGGTAGATCACTTAGAAAATTAATAAGAAAACATTGGACTTAAATGGTAATTTAAACCAAATGGATCCAACAGACATACAGAACATTCCACCAAATAGTAACAGAATGCATTTTCTTGTCAAACCCACATGGAACATTCTCTGAGATAGATCATATATTAGGCCACAAAACAAGTCTGAACACATCAAGAGAACTGAAATCTTATCAACTATCTTTTCTGATCAAAATATCATAAAACTAGAAATTCACAACAGCAGAAATCTTTCAAAAATCACAAATATGTGGAAATTAAACCTGAACAACCAGTGAGTCAAACACAATAGCAAAGACTTGGAACCAACCCAAATGCCCATCAATGACAGACCAAATAAAGAAACTGTGGCACATATACACCATGGAATACTATGCAGTCATAAAAAAGGATGAGTTCATGGCCTTTGCAGGGACATGGATGAAGCTGGAAACCATCATTCTCAGTGAACCAACACAGGAACAGAAAACCAAACACTGCATGTTCTCAATGATAAGTGGGAGTTGAACAGTGAGAACACATGAACATGGAGGGGAACATCACACAGCAGGGCCTATCAAGAGGTGAAGGGCTAGGGGAGGGATAGCATTAGGAGAAATACCTAGTGTAGATGACAAGTTGATGGGTGCAGCAAACAACCATGGCACGTGTATACCTATGTAACAAACCTGCACATTCTACACATGAATCCCAGAACTTGAAGTATATATATATAAGAAAAAGTAGTTCAGGCACTGAAAAAAAAGCAAAAATGAAATTAAAAAATAAATCTTGTGACAAATGAAAATGGAAGCACAACATACCAAAACTTATGGGTTGTAGCAAAGTTGTCAGAGGGAATTTTATAGGAATACATGCTATATCAAAAAAGAAGAAAGATCTCAAACAAACAACTGAATTGTACACCTCAAGGAAGTAGAAATAGAAGAACAAACTAAACTCAAAGTTAGAAGATGGAAGGAAATAATAAAGGTCAGAGAATAAATAAATAAAATAGAGACAACAAAACAAGAGAAAAACCAAGAAATGCAAGAATTGGTTTTTTGAAAGGATAGACAAAATTGATAACCCCTTAACTAGAATAAGAATAAAAGAGAAGACTCAAAAAATCAGAAATGAAGGAAAAGAAATTATAGCTGTTATCACAGAAATATAAAATATCGTAAAATTTCCTATGAATAATTATATGCCAACAAATTGGATAACCTAGTAGAAGTGATGGCAGCAGCAGCCTGACTGGAGAGGCCACCAGCTTCTATGGGGAGGCTCAGCTGGGGCTGTACTCTTCATGGAGCCTCTGGGAGCCGGGATCAGGTGGAAGCTGCAGGCACCCAGTTGCAGCTGCAGACCCAGGCATCCCTGTGCTCCCTGGGTCCTGGGAAGCCCACCTCCCCACACAGACTCAGAAATGCCTGCTCCCACTCCATGGCCTCTCCTTGCTTCTAGTGCCTGTTCTGATTTTGGAACAATGTTGAGGCCAGGGCGCTGTCACGATCCATCTGGGTGTGCACGTACTTGGGGCAACACTGACATGTCAGCCCCTTGCCACCTTGGCCCCCTCCAGACTTTGGGTGCTGACAAACATGGGAGGGAGGCTAAGGGGGAGAGGGGGGCTTGGTGTGGGCCTGCAGGTGCCTCTGGGCAGGAACAGCCTGGCTGCTGTTGACAACATTACTGATGGTGGTGGGAGGCAGACAGGCTCCTGGGCAGACAGGGGCAGATCCTTGGTGAAGCTCCACTTTGAAGCCAGGAAAGACCTGAAGCATGTGGTGGAGGGCCAGGCATTTCCAGGTGGAGTCATGGCCTGGAGTGAGAAGTGAGAAATTATGGTGCTTTTTCTAAGCCCACCCATGGCCACCCATGGACCAATCAGCATGCACTTCCTCCCTGCTGAGCCCATAAAAATCCCCGGACCCGGCCAGATGCACACAGACATCAGGACTACCAGCTGCAGGAAGAAGCTACCCAATTTGTGTCTCCTTGACTCGTTAGGATGACCTGCCTGAGGAAAGGCGCTACCCACTCTGGGTCTCCTCTCCACTGAGAGCTGGACACTTATCAGGATGACCTCCTGTGGAAAGGAGCTACCCAGTGTGGGTCCCCTGAGAGCTTTTCTGTCACTCAGTGAAGGTCCTCTCTGGCCTTACTCACTCTCCAGTTTTCCATGTACCTCATTCTTTCTGGTTGCAGGAGAAGAACTTGGGACCAGCCGATTGGCAGGACTGAGAGAGCTATAATACAAACAAGGCTGAGATGCCTCTCTCTGTTCACCACATTGCAGCCAAAAAGAAAGGGAGAAGAGCTGATGCCCTCTGGGGAGTCCAGACCTACGGGCTCTCCAAGCCAGAGCTTTAACACGCTCTTTGGAGCTCTGCAGTTTCTAGTATCTCTGAGCATTCAGGTGCCACCACATTCCCCTTGTCCAGATGCTGGTGCCCACAGCGGAAGCTGTTTGCTATACATCTGGTCCAGCTGCAGCCTCACATGGAGCCAGTGCCTGTGCCAGTGCCTGGAACTGCCTTCCACACCACAGCAGCAGCTAGCATATCTGCCTGTGTGCAGTGGCCAGACCCCACGCTGTCTCGCTCACACACTCCTTGCTGCTGGGTACCCGGCTCTTCCTTGGTAGGTGTGGGATCCAGGCTGGTAGCATGAGCCAAGTGCAACGTGCCACACCGAATTGGTGAAACAAGCCCAGTGGACACAATAAACACTCAAGCTGAAGGTGCCACTGGCCAAAGGAGTTTCCAGCTGGTGAAGCGAAACCCCAGCCATCCTGTAACAGAAGTGAATACATTCCCAGACATATAAAATCTACCAAGACAGAATAATAAAAAATAGAAAATAGAAACAGACTAATGAGCAAAAATGTTGACTCAGTAATAAAAAGTATCTCATCAAAGAAAAACCCAAAAACTGATGGCTTCCTTGGTGAATACAATACATTTACAGAAGAACTAATACCAATCCTTCTCAAACCAAAGGAAAGCGGGAAGCATCACACTATCTCATTTCAAACTATATTACAATGCTATTGTAATTAAAATGGTATAGGACTGGCATAAAAACACATTGTGCAATGAAGAGACTAGAGAGTACAAAAACAAACCACTTCTTTTAATGGTCCATTATGCCAAGATGATCCAATGGAAAAAGAACAGTCTCTTCAATAAAGGATTTTGGGAAAACTGAGTAGCCACAGGTAGAAGAAAAAAAAAAAAAACTGGACCCTTATCTCAAACAATATACAAAAATTAACTTAAAATAGATTAAAGAATTAAGCAAATGGGGCACTTTGGCTCATGCCTGTAATCCCAGCACGTTGGGAACTGAGGTGAGTGTATTGCTTGAGCCCAGGAGTTTGAATCCAGCCTGGACAACATGTCAGAACCCCATTTCTACAAGAAATATAAAAATTAGCCTGGCATAGTGGCACGTGCATTGCAGTACCCAGCTATATAGGAGCCTGAGGTAGGAGGATGGTTTGAGTCCAGCAGGTGGAGGTTCTAGTGAGCTGAGATCATGTCACTGCACTCCAGCCTTGATAGCAGAGTGAAACTCCATCTAAAAAAAAAAATAATAATAATTAGCCCAGCGTGGTGGCATGCACCTGTAGTTTCAGCTATTTGAGAGGCTGAGGTGGGAGGACAGCTTGAGTGAGCTGAGGTCATGCCAATGCACTCTAGCCTGGGCTTTAGAACCAGACCCTACCTAAAAAAAAAAAAAAAAAAAAAAAAAAAATTAAACACATGACTGAAACTAAAACTAGAGGAGAAAATGAACAGAAATAGCTACATGTAATTGGGTTATTGTTTATTTGGATTAGACTCCAAAAGCTCAGACAACAAAAGCAAAAATAGACATATTGGATTACATCAAACTAAAAAGCTTCCGCATAGGAAGGAAAACAATTAACAAATTAAAAGACAACCTACAGAGTGGGAGAAAAGATTTGTCAACCAAAATATGTGATAAGGGGTTAATGTCCGCTATATAATAAACAACTCAATACCAATAAAATAACCCAATTTTAAAATGAACTAATGACCTTAACAGGCATTTCTTAAAAGAAAACACACAAATGGCTAATGGATCTATGATATAATTCACAAAATGATATACAAGTGGCTAACAGATATCAATCAAGTACATCTAATAATTTAGAATTGCCCAGTTGAAATTTGAGAGGCTGTGCTCCCTTTAACATCACTAGTCATTTAGAAAAATGCAAATTAAACCCACAATAATTTATCACCTAACACCTGTCAGAAAGGCCATTATCAAAAAGATAAGAAATGTTAATAAGGTTGTGGAGTAAAGGGAACCCTGTACACAGCCAGTGGGAATGTAAACTGGTGCAGTCACTATGGACAACTGTATGGAGATTTTCCTCAAACAAGTTTTAAAAAAATTAACATTTGATTGAACAAGCACACACTAGGTGTATATACCCAAAGGAAATGTTGTCATTTGCCACATGAAGCATGGACCTGGAGGACTTTACGCTAAGGGAATTAAGTTCCGCACAGAAAGACAAATACCATGTGTTCACATGTATATGTGCAATCTAAAGCAATAAAACTCGTAGAAGCAGAAAATAGTGTTGATTACCAGAGTCTGGGAGTTGGAGTGAATTGGAAGATGTTGGTCAAAGGGTGCAATGTTTCATTTAAATGGGAAAAATAAATGGTAGGTATTTGAGAAGATAGATAGTTAATTAGCTTGATTCAATTATTCCACATTATATACATATATCACAGCATCACTTTGTACTTCACAAACATATACAATTATAATTTGTCAAAATAAAATCATAAAGCCACTGATCCAATAAAATCTCGTTTTAAAAATGAGGCGAGATACCCAGATGACCAAATTAAATTGATTAATAATGATGATTTATCAAATTCCTAATCTCAGCTAAAACTGTTCTGAAATTTCTTTGTAATGATAGTCAGCCTGAAAGAGTAGTTGTAGTAAAATATGTACCTGGATATGTATTTATTTTGTAATAACTATGAAAAATAATAATATCAAATATCTCATAATATCAAGTAACATTAACCATTATCTTGCAACATTTCTGAAAGATAGAAGCTGTTCAATTTTTAAAAATACATATGAGCAATTATTTGTATGCATTTATTTCTTTCAAGATGGCTATAAAATCTTTTCTATTATCACATAATTGCCTACAAAATGGAAGATTTCCTTCCCATTTTGTAGCATGTAAATAATATGGGCAATTTATTTATAAATTAAATGAAGACTTTTGGTAGAGTACATATGGCCATAGATCTCTACAGCTGCTAGTCTGAGGTTTCTTTAATTCCTGAGGGGATAAGATTCATATTTATGACGTACCCAGGTGCTGATGTTTACAGTAGAATCAGTATTTTTGCTTATATATGTGTGAAAGTGTATGAAGCCAGAATCTGTTTATAACTGGTATATATCTAAAAATGTATATAAATTACTTATGCACAAGTATATAATTTAAAACTTTCCTACACCTATGATTATAACTTTGAATAATTGTTAATTATATCTACTGCATATGGTGGTTGTGAGAATTAAATATATTTTTACATAAAGAATGCACTTAGCTAGTGCTTAGCTTGTAAAAAATGTTCTAGGATATTTATTTATTTATTTGGCAGTTTGGAAGTAAAATGTTGAACGTCGTTTGTAGCAAAATGCTCTTCCCCACTTGTCCGAAGAAGACAAACTAGAGAAATGACTAAAATTTCTTGTCTAACTTACATCATTTTAGGCTTAAACAGAACGTAAACCATTCTTAGATTGACTGGGAGAATCAATACAAAAGTACTGTGAAATAATAGAATTACAAAATGAAGTAAAATGGCATGCTTGACAGAAACTTTTGGTATTATATAAAAAGAGGAAGTATAGGAAAATGAATTCTACACATAAGTATGAATTTATTTAGCCATTATTTATTGGCCATGGATTAAGCATTTGTGTCTTGCCAATGTCTGCAAATTCAAGAGTGAATAAGACATTATCCCTGTACTCCAGAATTTACAGTTTAGTGGTGTTGAGTGTGATATATAAGAGAATAGACTATGACAACATATTGTAATACTTTTGTAAAATAGTGTTGAAATATTTGAACAGAAAACACAGTTATTTGTTGATTTTTTCTCATTGTTTCCTTCAAACAAGCTGTTTTCAATCTCCTTTTTCACATTTTTAGAATATCTTCGTTAAATCCCATAATTTAGAATTGTTGTGTTAAAAGTAAGATGTCATGGTGCCCCTCTTGCAGCTATTTCAGATATCTAGAAACAGTTCCTTTGGGTACATTCTCTCTTATTGGAAATGACAGAGCAATGGTAGGCACAATTTAGGTATCCATAGTCACTGCAGTATCAGAAAACATGGCGAAATGAATGGAAGATCTAGGCAGAGTTCCTGCTGTCATTCTCACAACTACAGCAAGTTTAGCCCTTTTCAAAGAATCAGCCGTGACAGTCCAAGGTAACATACTTCATTCTCTAAATTTGCTCTGTGAAACAGCTGAAAAGAGACAAACTATTGCTACTTTGAATATAATTTCACAAAATAGGTTTATTTGGGGAGTATCAAGCTTCAGTTTTGTACCCCCAAATAGGTAAAATATTTAATACAGGTTTTGAGCTTTAAGATACTAGGAAACCATAGGCATAGAGTAAAAGGGCTTAGATATCTGAGAAATATTTCTTTCGTTTCTCCATGCCAGTGATTAAAAGAGGGAAATTATTTCTGCATGTTATGGAATAACATTGATGTTGTCATTGTATTGATGAGCTGGTTCTAGATTCCCAAACCATGACCCAGGATGATCATTGAATGATAAGCTGCTAAGGATTTGTGCATGTTTTGAGAAAGAGGAAAGCTGCCAGAGGCTTGGTAGTCATACTTTAATACTGAAGTAGTGACTCAATCTCACAATTACATGTTCATCCCTGCTTGCGTTGTTTCAGATCTAAACTTACAGTTCAATGAATTTGCTGATTAGATCTTCTTTAGTCTGTGAATTAAGTGAAACAGAAGTGGGCTCTGTGCAAGAAAGATTTATTTTTAAATTGAGATGTGTCCAAGATGAAATCTGTGTAATCAAGACACATGAATTCCTATTATTACATAAACATAAAACAGATTTCTGGGAAGATCTTCGGGAAATCTTTGTTTCAAGGTTTGGTCATCTGCAAAAGAAGATGGGTTTAATAAGCTTCTGAGTACAGGGCACTGCAAGGCTTATGCCATCAATTTACTCAGAGATCATTTATGTTACAAAAAGAAGGCTGCAGAGACATGGAATAAACCTAAATGCCTATCAATGATAGACTGGATAAAGAAAATGTGGTACATATGCACCATGGAATAATATGCAGCTATGAAAAAAAACAAAACAAAAGCACATCTTGTGCAGGGACATGGATGGAGCTGGAGGCCATTATATCTAACAATCTAACACAGGAACAGAAAAACAAATACCACATGTTCTCACTTATAAGTGGGAGCTAAACGATGAGAACATATGGATACATAACGAGGAACAACGCATACTGAGGCCTATCAGAAGGTGGAGGGTAGGAGGGGAGAGAGGATCAAGAAAAATAACTTCTGAGTACTAGGCTTAATACCTGGGTGAAAAAATAATCTGCACAACAAATGCCCATGACAGAAGTTTACCTGTGTAACAAAGCTGCACTTGTACCCCTGAACTTAAAAGCTAAAAAAAGAAAAAAAAAAAAAAAGAAGATGGAAAGCATATGGTGTTCGGCCTGATAGTTTTTCAATTTCTTAATTTTGTCCTGAGAAATGATACATTCTTATTACAGTGTACACACACACACATATATATATATATATATATATATATATATATATATATATATGCATGTACATAGATTTTGTATATACATATTATCTTTCACACATGTATGCATATATATAATGCATATATATGTATGTATGTGTGTGTGTGTGTATAGACGAACACACACCACCCACACAGAGAAAGAGGAAGAAGAGTCAAACATTTAGTTACCTTAAAAAGGAAAATTATAATTTCCATTGTCAGTCACCTCAACTATAAATGATAGAATTGAATCACCTTGTTCCATAGAAGCAGAGAACAGGTCATGTCCTTAGAGCTTCACAATGGATGAAAATCTCTTTTGTCAACCATTCCTAAGGCAGGGAAAATGTCTCTACTCTTGAGACTTTAACGCAAAAGAGAAAAGAAACAGCCTTTCACGGCCAATGGTTAAGAGAAAAGTGAAGGGAGTTTTTGACTATTACTTAGATAAAAATAAAAGAAGAAACTTAAAATAACACCTTTTGGCAGGTGACAGTCTCTTAATGTTCTAAATTTTGTGCTTACATAAAAGCTGAAACAGCTAATCAATGTAGGTGTGCAAAGAAGAAAGATATCTCCCAAGAGCTTTGATTACCAGTTTCCTAAAATAAAAATGTGAGGAATAAAATACAACCGTGAATCTAATAGTGCTTCAGAATCAAGTAGATCTATCTAAAAAATAAAAGAATAAACATATACATCTGTTAAAAGGAAAGCAAAAGAACTAAAATAATAAACAATTTTTGATTTAGCATCACCTGGTTGCAGTGAGTTATAATGGAAAAGTCATATCCTTATTCCATATTATCATGGCAGGATAATTTGATAACCAAATATGGGACTACCAAAGGCCTCGATTAATTAGGCAGCACCATAGAATCACTTGTAGAGAGATGCTCTAAGGAAGCATAGGTAAAGAGAGGGATTGAAGGTTTTATATAAACATTTAAACCATAGCCTATTTATCAGTGCAAAGTACATAAACATAAGAAAATTTCTATTATCTCACATCATCTAGTTATAACTATTCCATGGAAGGACTCCAGGTTGGGGTACTTGAGATCATTATGTTTAAAAAGTTTGTATTTAATTGTTGATATAATTGTTCTGCCTTTCCTTTCTATTTTCAAGTAGGGATGCAAGGGGATGATTATCTCTTTGATAACTAGAGATTGTAAGTAAGGTGTGGGAGGTAAGTTCTGAAATGTCTCTGAATGATCCCTGCCTCCTCTCATTCATACCTCTGTACCCCTGTGTGTATGTATGTGTGTGTCTTGAGATGTGTGGACGTGGACTTGATTGTAATGAATAGAATATCATGAATAGAATATAGTGAAAGTGATGAACTGTTAATTCTAATATTAGACTAGAAAAGACTATGACTTTTATTACTCTCTCTCTTTCTTACCTTCGTGGCTTTCTTTGGTAAAGCAAGTCCAGAATATGTATAGAACTCTTCAAAATCAATGTGAAAATAGCTCCATGGAAACATGAGCAAAGTATATGACTGATTAGTACCACAAAGCCCCAATGGACAATAAAATACAAGCGGGAACATAAAATTCCACTGTAATTAGTTATACTGTAATTAGTTAAATGCAAATTACATACAAAATGAGGTAATATCGTATGCCACCAGATTTGCAAAGTGCAAAAAAATTTCAGAAACAAGTGTTGATAAACATATAGAGAAAATAATGCCATATATTTAATGGCATAGTATTGCTAGAATAGATTTAGAGAAAAAAGTTTAATAATTCCTAGTGTCCTGAGTATAACTAGTAGAATAGCTCTGAAGAAAAGAGATGGTAATACTTAGTGGCCCAACCAGTGTCAATTGTTACAGTTTCAAATTGGCAATCAGGCACAAGTGACACACAGGCTTTAATCTAACATTATGCATAATTGGCTTTACAGAAGATTATGGGACAAGAAATACTGTGATAAAGCATTTTACCTCATTGGGAGGCCTGGTTCACAGCTGCTTTTATTACATCAACGTGCAGGGAGTGTCCAGCTACCGAAATTAAAAGCAAGGTCAATGTAAATTACGTTGACACAAGAAGGCTGCAGTATCCGATTGCACCAGCCATTTATACTGGGTCATTTCCAAAGATGGACATTTCACAACGACAAGCAAGACATAAAAATCCACATTTATCTTGATGCTGTACATTCCAAAGAAAGAGACAGGATTATGTTCTCAAGTAGAACTGGAACAATACAGGCCAAATGTTAAACATTTATTTATTTACAGTAAATTTTAAAGTGTGTTGCCACCATTTAGCAACCACACATCTAGGCTAAATAATTAATACTAATAACTTCCAGTTTCTGTACTAAATTAACTTTCAAGCATATGTACAATGTACACATGGACAAAACACTATTTGCAATGGTAGAGTTTTCAAATGACTTAATTTTCCATTTTAAGGAAACAAGTAAACATTTATGGTTTATTCCCAAGTTAAAATAAATGATTTACATTTCCCAAGCTATAAAAATATGAACTGCAGGTTGAATGAAAAAAGGAAGGTTGAAAAAGAATGTGTGAAATCTGAAACTTTCAAAACTAGAGAAAAATGACACTGTATCCCAAATATTTATCTTTAAAATGGCAACAATATAATAACTTTTGCATTGGGTAGGCATAGCATTTTAATGAGTTAATGCGTATAAATTATTTAGCATAGTATCTGGACTATGGTAAGGTATCAATAAATGGTAGCTATTATTATTTGAATATATATATATATATCTCACAGTAAAAGTGTTAAAAAACTGGAAAATTACATACACTCCCTTTAGTATAATAGCAACCTTTTTGTAAGGAGATACAAAAATTGATAAGGTATTAATCTAATTTTTATTTAATTTAACAAAAGAGATATTGAGCAAATGTGCCAAATAATAACACATCTGTTTAAGTGTAAAATAATCTATTATTTTCTTCTACTTTTTTCATATGCTTATCATATTTCATAAATAAATAATTTAAAAAAAGTAGAGGCTGGGCGCAGTGGCTCATGCCCGTAATCCCAGTACTTTGGGAGGCTGAGGCGGGTTGATCACGAGGACAGGAGATTGAGACCATCCTGGCTAACAGGATGAAGCTGCATCCTTATTTTACACCATATACAAAAAATTAACTCAAAATGGCTTAAACATCTAAATGTGAGACATGATACTGTAAAATTCCTAGAAGAAAACACAGAGGAGAAGTTTCATGACATTGGTTTTGGCAATGATTTATTGGATATAACACCCAAACTACAGAAAAAAAAGCACAGAAGAGAAATGGAATAATATCAAACTTCAAATAACTCCTGTGCAGCAAAGAAAACTATTCACAGAGTAAATAGGCAGCCTATGAAATGGGAGAAAATATTTGCAAATCATATATCCAAAAAATGGTTAGTATCCAGAATGTATAAAGCACTTGTACAACTGAATAACAACAATATCCAAATAATTATTTCTTTAAATAGTTAAGACTAAAAGAATATAAACATGCATTTTACTTTTTTATTTTTAATTTTTGTGGGCACATTATTTTTGCTTGCTTACACTAGCTTTTTGCCCAATATTCCTTGTTTCTATTATACAACATAATTATAAACTGCTGATGTATTATTTCTTTGTCAAGTAGGAGATAACTTCATGTCACACACAAAAAAATACCCGGAAGTCTGGCTATTAAAGGTGTTATCTGTCATGTATTTATGGGGCACATGAGATGTTTTGATACAGGCATTTAATTTAGTGTGAAATAAGCGTATCAAAAAGAATGAATTACCCATCCCCTCAGGCATTTATCCACTAAGTTGCAAACAAAGCAATTACACACTTTCAGTTGTTTTAAAATGTACAGTTTTTCTTATATTTAAAACTATTTTTTAAAGATAAGTTTCCAGACAAAATTAGTAGGTTCAAGTTCATGGACATTTTATATATTCCGTCATTTTGTTTTCCAAAAGTGTTGTTCTCAAACTCCATACTATGAGCCTCTATAATCTATGAATGTGTGAATATCATAAGACTATACTTTCTAAATTGTTTGTATATAGTGACAATATAAATAATGGGTTTCCTTATTCTGTAATAATATGAGAGTTATCTTGACAACATTTTGCTAGTGCTGTAAAAATAGGAAAACAAAAGAGTGGTAAACAATAATGCAGTGTGGAAGATGCTAAATTTATCCCACTCTAATTTTGACCATATCCATCTGCTTTTTACCATCTTAAGACAGCTGAGCCACTTTTTATTTTCTCTTTGCTCCCTACTTCTTCCACCGAAAAAGTGCTATTGAGAAAATGTAAGCAATAATTAAACCACTCCAGAACACATAGAAGGAAGCAATTTGTCAAATAACTCAAGGCAATCTTTGTAATATATAATGAGGCCAAAAGGTGGAGATTTAATGTATGGACAAAAACACCTTCAAAATAATATTTGCTTCTGAAAATATTTATGTTGCTGCCATGCGTTGGACTCAAGGACCAATATGTATTGTACAAAGTGCCAGTGGCTGTATATAGACATGAAATAACTTACTGATAATATGAATTGTAAATGTGCCAATGTTGGGTGTGCTGGACAGAAAATACAAGCAGTTCCAGGGTTCTGCTCTGTCTATAAGGCATGTGTTTTTAAAAAGTGCCTGGCCCACTTAGATAGTGTTGAAAATTGATACTGAATAAATTGATGAAAAATGAAAGAGAAAGAAAAATAGTTGTATTTGATACTGGAAAACTCTAAAGCAACTTAAATAAAATATTCAGAATGCCATAAAATGCAGTAGAACTGACATGTTTATTCAGGAGCTGTGTTTGTCATTTAACGTATTTATAATTTTTAATCTTTATATGAACATTTAAAATAGATATTCATATCACAGTTTTTTATTGAGATATGTTAATATTCACATAACTTAAGTAACTGTTTCAGGTATCAGAGAATTAATTTAAAAATGGGATCAGAGCTTGAAGATAGGTTGACATGATCCCATGTCCCAAGCTATTTATTGCAAGCTCTGACTTTCTCCAGGTATCTGCAGAACTTATACATTCATTTTATAAAGTCTACTCAGATGTCACTTAATTCAAGTGTTCTCCCTAACCTCACCCTAAATAAACGAACTATTCCCACAGTTGGTCTCTTTCATCCCTTTCCCCTTATTTTGTTACTATCATTCTCTCCACAACAGAAAGTAGCCTCTGCAATGGGAAGATCAGTGCTTGACTCACAGAAAGTAGTCTAATACATACAGACACATGCATACCCATACACACATTTCTCTGAGTTTCTGTATACAGAAATGAATAGTCTTACAAGGACAAATATAGCGAACTCTGCTTCCCATCAACAAATAGTACTAATGATTGTTTGTCAGCATTACTCTAGAGTTACGAACGACTAGAATTAAGAGGATTTCAGACATCTGACTCCATAACTATACATGTCCATATCCCTGTATAACCATAATAATTATATAACTATCTCAGTTAACCAATAATTAACTTCATTTTAAATCTAGGTCAGAAACTTATTGGGGCTAGAATTGTTTTGTTTTGCCTTACTCTATTGCTTTATTTTGTTTTCTTTCAGATAGATGAGAAAAATCCTTTTGGATTGTCTAATCAAGTGTACTAGAAAAGGAGAATTGAAACATTTCTACATTAAATAACTCTGTGTTCTTTAGTAACAAAAATATAAAATTGAAATGGATTAAATCAAACATACTAACTTCAGTATTCTTCAGGATCATCTGGATAGCCTATGGAAAGGCAGATGGGCTGGGCGTGGAGGCTCACACCTATAATCTCAACATTTCAGGAGGCTGAAGTAGGGAGATTGCTTAAATCAAAGAGTTCAAGACTACCTTGGGCAACATAGCAAGACTCTAGCGCTACAAAAATATTTTTTTTTTACAAAATTAGCTGGGTCTGGTGGCACATGCCTGGAGTCCTAGCTATTCAAGAGGTTGAGGCAGGAGAACAGCTTGCGCCCAGGTGTTTGAAGCTGCAATGAGTCAAGATTATGCCACTACCCTCCAGCCTGAGTGACAGTGAGACACCATCAATATAATAATAATGACAGATTGCTGGCCTCCAATTATAACATTTCTGGTTCACATAGTCTTTGTGGGGCCTAGGAATCATCATTTCCTACAAGATTTCCTGTGATGCTGTTGGTCCTGGTACCACACTTTAAGAATCACTGACCTAGCGCAGGCTCCATTCAATGAGGTGACAGGCTGATCTAGGGGCTCCAGCACTTGACTCCTTTTGAAAGTAATTTTGCACTTACCACTGCTGTGGATTAGGCCATCAAACAGTTGAATCATGTGTTTATCCATGACAGTTGCTCAGAAGGGTCAATCTTATAATAAGCCTTTTAAGGTAACTCTACCTACATAGAGAGGGCATGAACATTGTCACGTAAGCGTGTTAGTCTCTTTGATTGTTGTATGTATTTGCCTGAGTTAATCAGTTACCTTTCCATTCAAACATTTCAGAGAGAGTGAGAGAAAGGAAGAAGAAAAGACAATTTAAAAAGATTTTTGACCTTCCACACAGAGATCTGATCCTGGCCTGTCATGTATTCAGGCTAACTCAGAAGCCATTTCTTTAGTGACATTCTATGTCTAGGCTTTGATATCTGTAATTTCCTTAAAAACTAGTTATTTTAAAATTTGTTTTAGGATAATTCTGAAAAAGCATTTTTAGACCCTGTTATCGACAGGGATATTAATGTTTTGAAAATATGGTTGAGATTTTAGAAAAGTGAATTTAGTCCACTTAAAAGCAATTTTATTTTTCTCCAGATTTCTTAAGGTATAACTGAAAAGTAAAAATTATATATATTTATGGTGTGCAACGTGATATTTTGATATACACATACATTGCTAAATTATTAAATCAAACAAATTGAGATATTCCTCACCTCATACCCATATTTTTGTGTCAAAACCCTTAAAATCTCTCAGAAGTTTTCAACAATAGAATACATTACTATTAACTATGGTAGTCAGGCTATACAATAGCTCTCCAGAACTAATTCGTCCTAACTGAAACTTTGTACCGTTTGGCCAACTCCTCTTTATTCCCTGATGACTTTGCTCTGTCCCTCTACCAGGCCCCAGACAACCACCATTCTACTCTGCTTCTATGAGTTAATTGTTATTTAAGATTGCACATGTGAGATCATGCAGTGTTTGTCTTTCTCTTCCTGGCTTGTTTCATGTAGTATAATGTCCTCCAGGTTCATTCACATTGTCACAAATGGCAGGAAATCCTTCATTTTTAAGACTGAAGAACATTTATTGTGTGTGCTAAAGAGTGTTTTATTGCGTGTGTGTGTGTGTGTGTGGCATTTTATTTGTGTGTGTGTGTGTGTGTGCGTGCATGTGTGCATGCATGAAGGCACACATTTTCTTTGTCCAAAAATCTGCCAATGAACACTTAGATTGATCCCATATCTTAGCTACTGTCAATAATGTTGCAATGCACATAAGGGTGCAGATATCTCTGTGAAGTACTGATTTTATTCTCTTTGGATGTAGTATACTACATAGTAAGATTGCGGGATCATATATGGTAGTTCTATTTTTAACCTTTTGGGAAACCTCCACAAACTGTTTTCCACAATGGCTGTAGTAATTTACATTTCCACCAATGCTGTACAAGGGTTCTATTTTCTCAATATTCTCACCAACACTTGCAATCTCTTGTCTTTCTTATAACAGCCATCCTAACAGGTGTGAGGTGTGGTCTCACTGTGGTTTTGATTTTCATTACCCTAATGGTTAGTGACATTGAGCATTTTTTTTTGGTGTACATATTAGCCATTTGTGTATTTTTTTAAGAAATGTTTATTCCTATCCTTTGCCCATGTATTTTTATGAGGTTATTTGGGAACTTGGGAAAAAATGTTGCTTTTGCAGCTGAGTAAACTTAGATAGAGGGACATGCCCCCAAAAGGACTATCTTACATCCTAACCCTTAGAACATATGCACATAGAAATATATATGTATATATACACACAAAAAACCACATACGTATATATTTTAAAATCTATACATTTATTTATTTCCTTATTTCTGATGATGAAAACCTAGTAACGAAAAGAAACAAAATGAAACATTCCAACATCTTTCTGTTATTATGGCCAAATCAAATGTAAACAAAATAATTTGATTCACACACTTCAGCAGAAAGCTATGTCAGAAACTAAACAGTGAATTAAATAAAGGTTGTAATTACTGCACAAAGAAGTGTATTTATTTTTTGCTGCAAAATATACACGTAATGAAAATGACTCAGTATCTCACAGTTGTATACCTGTTGTAGGGAAAATGGCTGTTTCATTAAAAATAATAAGTGTTACTTACTGAGTGCCTGCAACCAGGTATCTTTATAAGCAATTTATGTGTATGTGGTACTATTTAATGCTGTCAACAGTCCTACAAAATTGAAAACAATGTTATTCCCTTTGAAAATGAGGGAGAAAAAGTCACTCAGTCTCTTGCCTTAGATCCCACATTTGGTAGAAATTTAAGTTGAGGTTCTAACCTAACACCCAGTTGCCTATATATACATATATATACACACACACATATATGTATATACATATATATGTGTATATATATATATATACACATATATATGTGTATGTATATACGTATATACATACACATATATGTGTATGTATATACCTATATACACATATATGTGTATGTATATACCTATATACACATATATGTGTATGTATATACGTATATACATACACATATATGTGTATGTATATACGTATATACATACACATATATATACACACATATATATAAAAATACATACATACGTGTGTGTGTGTGTGTATATATATATATATATTTTTTTTTTTTTTTTCTTTTTGAGATGGAGTCTTGCTCTGTCTCCAGGCTGGAGTGGGAGTGCAGTGGCATGATCTCAGCTCACTGCAACCTCTGCCTCCCGGGTTTAAGCAATTCTCCTGCCTCAGCCTCCCGAGTAGCTGGGACTACAGGCGCATGCCACCACTCCCAGCTAATTTTTGTATTTTTAGTAGAGATGGGGTTTCACCATATTGGCCAGGATGCTCTCGATCTCTAGACCTTGTGATTCGCCTGCCTCAGCCTCCGAAAGTTCTGGGATTACAGGTGCGAGCCACAACACCCGGCCATATATTCTTAACCATAATGACAATCTGCCTAAATAATAAAAGATATCAGGGTGTTTAAACAAATAGAGACAAGACAATTTACAATGTCCTCCCTTCTCTTGTCTATTTTTGTAGTTTGATTTAATTTTGTTTCTTATTAGGCAAGGAAAAATGAAAGCTTTTTGGAAGGGACAATTTAGCAAACATCATAAAGGCAAACTATCATCTCATTTGTTTGCGACGATTCTATTTTTTATTGTTTAATAAGTTTAAGTCCTACGTACTTTTTAAAACTGATTTGAAATCTAATACAATGAAGAAGAAACATTTTTGTCTCAATAAAATTTAAGGATTCTTTTAAAAAAATATTTACCAACATCAGTACTGATCATAAGCGCAACTCTATAATAAGCAACTGTTAGGATTTTCTAAGGTTCTGGGTAAAAAAGGTGACAATCCAATAGTTTGAGGTGACATAGCATGCCAAATAATGTATGAGGTAAAGACAGTATTATCCATACCAAAGTAAGAGAAGTATAAATTTAGAAATAAATTGGATGCAAGTGAAATAAAGAGTACATAAAGTCACAACAAATAAGATATATATTCTATTTTATGGTGAAGACATTTGATTTTGATTTTATGATTTTAGTTGATAATAAAAGGTATATGAATTTAGAAGAGGAATCTTTGAAAAAAATAGAAATTGTTTTTATATCTCTATTTTATAAACCTAGAAATATATATGAGATATATCATGAACCTTTAAAAAGGTTTTTGATATATTGTGATAGGCAGCCTTAAATATTACCTCCAGTGAACATTGCTTTCTGGTATCTAAGCGTTTGTGTAGTCCATCTCCCATTTTAACTAGGGCTGAACTGTGTCAGCAGTAAGCTATGGCAGAGTGAGAGTTTTGGACTTGAATAGATAGATCATAAAGGTATTATATATTTTACCTTGGTGTCTTAGTACCTTTGCTGTGGGGGTATCCATCTGCTATACAATGTGGACTCTGAAGCATTCCTTTGAAGAGATTCACATGGAAAGGAACCAACTTATCAGTAACAACCTGCCAGCCATGTAAGTGAGTCACCACGGAAACAGATTCACCAGCAGCAGACAAGCTTTCAGATGACTGTAGCCCTGGTCAATGTGTGAAGACAACATGAATAACTTAGAGTCCAAACTGCTAGCCAAACAGCTCCAGAGCTTGTGACCCACAGAAACTGTAAGAGATAATAAGTGAGTTATTATTGTTTTAAGCAACTTTATGATATTGCAGTTTGCTACACAGCAATAGATATCTGACACCAATGTAGATACTAGTAGGTGGGATGCTGCCATAACAAAACCTATAAACGTGGAGTGGCTATAAACATAGACTGGCTAGGCATCGAGTTAAGCTGGAAAGGCAGGAGGAAAGTGTTAGTAAAGTTCCAAAAAACCATAGAGAGACTGTTGTGGAAGTTTTCTTCTCCTTAAGGGGGCTGTCAGTGAGCACTTAGAAAATGCTATTGGCTTAGTCAAAAAACAACAGCCGGTGGTGAGGCTGAGGAGGAAAGAGAATGTTGATGGGAATATAAATTAGTACCACCACTGTGGAAAGCAGTCTGGAGATTTCTCAAAGAACATAAAACAGAGCTACCACTCTACCCAGCAATCCCATTACTGGATATATATCCAAAAGAAAATAAATCATTCTACTAAAAAGAGATACACATTCATATGTTCACCACTGTGCTCTTCACAATAACAGAAATTGAATCAACCCAGGTGCCTATGAACAGTAGATTGGATAAAGAAAACGTGGTACGTATACACCATGGAATACTATGCATCTAGAAAAAAAGAATGAAATCATCTCCTTTGCAGCAACATGAGTGGAGCCGGAGGCCATCATCCTAAGCAAATTCACACAGGAACAGAAAACCAAATACCATATGTTCTCACTTATAATTGGGACCTAAACACTGAGCACACATGGATGTAAATATGGGAACAATAGACACTGCGGACTATTGGGTAGGAAATGTGAATTGAAAAACTATCAGGTACTATGCTCACTACCTGGGTAATGGGATCTGTACCTTAAACCCCAGCATCATGCAATATTCCAGTGTAACTAACGTACACATATTGTCCCTGTATCTAAAATAAAATGTTTTTAAAAAGAAAAAAGAAAATGATATTATTGGGAGCTTAATCATGTGAGATTCTTATGATATAATTGTATTTAGCAGCACTGGTATTTACAGTAGTATGGAAGGTGGAAAACACATGATAAAATGAATGATTAACCTAAGGAGATTTCTTGGCAAAATGTTGAATGTTCTCCCTGGCTACTTGCTACTGTTATAGAATACAATGTAAACAAGGAGAAAGAGAAGCTGAAAACAACTGTTACGTGTAAAAAATACAAGATTTATCTGTAGCCTCTTCAAATGGCAAATGATGATAAATTAAGAAATGGTCTTGTGGGGAAGATCAAGCCCAAAGTACTCTCAGGAAAGCATAGGCTAAAATAAACACATGAGGGTGATAGAAAAATTCTTTTATAAAACCTTACAATGTTTCAGAGAATTGTTGAGTCAAATAACAGATCCCTGTGAGATCTTAAGGAATTGTTCTTTGGCATACCCAGAAAAAAACCTCAAAAAGAACAAGGGCTTATTTTAAAGAGATGTGTTGATGTGTTTTTTTTTTCTCATGAAGTGACTGCAAATCATAGAAAATCCAAGGTTTTTAAGAGAATTGTATTATCATGCATACCAATATTTTGAACTGAAAGGTCTAGACACAGTCAAAAACAAACCTTTAAACTCCTGAACTTTTATAGATAGAGTTCAGGCTGAAAAATTATTCTACTGTAAACTGAGGCTACCATTTACATAAAAAGGAAACACACTCAAAATGGAAGACTAAGGGTCTAAAAAGAGGTAACATTCCAGGCTTTGAGCCATTGTTAAAGAACTGCTTACATCTTTCCTGTTGGTTTTCAGAAATATTGTGAATTACTGATTCCTAACTGCCTCCATACCTGCCCCCACTATTTTGAGCAGGAGTGTTTATAATGCTTATAATATGCCTATATTAACATTGATGCGGGATTTATGAGAGGCAAACATGTTTAACTTACAGATGTCTAGATCAAGAATTGTAATTGAAGAACTCCACCCAATAGGTTCCATCCACACTTGAATCTGACTTAGATGAGGAAATGTTGGACTTACTTCATGCTTATTCTGTAGTTTCTTGAGATATCTTAAGGCCTTGGAGAAGAAGGGTAGTATAATTTACATTTTGGAGTCATGTGAATTATTGGAGGCCAGAGGGAGACTGTGATGCTCCACCTTCCAAGATGGCCATCAATAATCCTCACCTTGTGGTGTTCCTGCTCTTGTGTAGTGCTCTCCAGTACTGAAATTAGGCTACCTGTGTGATCATGATAATATTGCCAAGATGATGGTATATAACTTTCATGCCTAGGTCATAAATGACATAGGAATGCCTGTATTGGTCTCTTGCTGGCTCAGAGTGAGAAAAGGAAGTTGCCATGTAATAAGAACCCCTAAGCAGCCATGTTGAAAGGCCCAGGTGGATACAAATCAACTTTCTAGCACGAATTTACCAGCCATGTGAATAAGCTACCTAGGAAATGGATCCTTCAGTCCCAGTCAAACAAATAGATTACTTTAGCTCTGGCTGATACATAATTATAATTTTATACGAGACCCTGAACCAGAGCTGCCTAGTCAAGATGCTCCTGAATGATGTAATATATTACACAGCTGTATATAATAGATACATATATAATTTCACATTTTCTCCCTAAAGTTTTGATTAATTGGTGCTTGTTCCCAACACAAAATATTTACATGTGCTTTCCTTAATACTAGTTTTGTTGAGTCTTTAAATCTTTGCCAAATTTATAGTCTAAGAAGAAGTATATAAATTTATATTATTTATGTCTTTCTGCTTCATAGATACATTTAGTATTATTTCTTTATTTTTAATCCATCATTTATAATCTTTTTTCATTAATTTAAAATTTTGTGTTTACTGATTTTCTTAATATTAGGGGTTTAAGAGATTAATTTTTCTAATTGCTTTATAATACAAGAGATAGTAAGGGCATTAACACTTTAGTATAAAATTATTTATTAAATTATATATATTTTAGTTTTTTACCTTTTTTTGAAATACAAAGATCTTAAATCTGTCAGCCTATTTTTTTAAGTATAAAAGTCTGCAGGAGGAATTACAAGATATTCTTAATCCAAGATTAAATAATTGTTTACTCTCTTTTGGTTTAAACTAGAAATACCTCTCTTCATATATGTGGATTATAGAGATAGATAGATGATAGACGGATAGATGTTGTGTACAGCCACACAAAGACACATATATAATAATCATGTGTTTAATAATATTGAGCCTTCCAACTTATGAACAAGATATATATTTCTTTTTTAAAGTGTTTTTTATCCTAGAAAATAATTATCATATTTATGTAGGGTTTTTTGGGTGGGGGGGAGATTACCAGCAAATTCTCCATAGAGGCTTTGGGTTGCTGGATGTCTTTGGAGCAGATGAATTACAGATTATTTTTAAGAGTTTTTTTGTTTGTTTGTTTTGTTGTAAGAATTTGTGTACCTGACAGCCTTTTGATACAGAAATAGTGCCTCCATCAAGAGCATGAGGCAGATACATTGGCTTTCCAGAATAATAAACGTATTGACTCTCTCTGGAGCAATGATTGAGAAGGTTTGCTTCTAGTATCCTTAAAAGCTCCTCCTTAAAGCCTCCTTTAAAGGACTGTAGTTTCCTAAGCTTTGGCTTCCTCAATGGTAGCACAACCCACTTCGTGTACATTATCCATCTTGGCCACTTCACATCACACTTGCAAGATTTCGGGGGTAAGAGAAAGAGATGCAAACATAGAGCTCATGCTACATGTTGGTCCATAAATAATAAGTTCTTTGTTTTTGACCCAGGAGTCTCTTGTCTTTTTCCAGACTTTGTGAAACTGTGGTATGCTCAACAAAATCTCAGATCATTCACAGTTTTGACATAAATCTCTAGGATAATGATACCACTTTTGTAAAATGATAGTTTTGTGCCTAGTAATAAGTATATTTTTCATAATTTGCTTTATTTTTCCACTCAAAACAATGTGGATTGTTGATGGCCACCAGTCTTTTTCCTCACTATTTAATTCCCTTACTTTGTATTTGTATTTCATTACAGTGTATTTAACTGTATTCCCATCATAAGTGCTCTTATGTGTTTCTTTATAATATTCTTTTGCTTATTCATCATGCTTATCCTACCTTATCTTTTCATCTCTATCCTTCATCTTTTCAACTGAATTGATTCTACACAAAAGGCTTTCTGCTCATGTTTAATAGAGCTGTTTAAAAATTTTATTCTATTAAAACTTACTAAATATTCACTCGTATTTTAAGTTTATACTTGTTCCTGCAATTGATAATTTTTAATGCTGTGCTCAAATTCTGATTTTCCAAGATAATATTCTCCGTACTAGCTTTCTATAGACTATGTATGTTGAATACTAAGTTGCCTTTGAATAAGTTATATGTAATCAGAAGCCTTTGATATAATGTTTGAGCTTCCATTGTCCCCACATGACATGCAGTTCTGAGTTGACAATTATCTTTTTCTGATTTATAAGTGTAATTGCAGCTTGATTATAATTTCTCATCAATTCTAATTTTCTTAGCAGAGCTTTACCTAATACAGATTTACTCTACTAAACTTTATCTTCTCCTATAACTTCCATTTATTAATTCATTCAACATCTATGTATTGAACATCTGCCCAGTGCTGGACACTGTGCTAATTGGTGAGGAATAAATGGTGAATAAAACAAGACAGTTGCTATCCTCTTGGGATATGTGTTTAAGGGAACACAGAAAATACAGTAATCAAAAAATAACAGAGATATGTAATTGAAAATATGATGACAGCTTTAACAGTAAGAGAATGGAAAGGACTATTGCGTTTTGCTGGTCAAGGAACACTTCCCCAAGGAAGTAATCTTTGACCTGAGCTATCAAGGAATAATGAGTGATCTAAATTAAAATAAATATGAGAGGGAAAATTCCCAGAAGAAACAATGAATGCACAGTGACATAGGACAAAAGAGAGGATGTCATCTTTAGATAACTAAAAGAATACCAGTGTATTTGACTGAAGTGCACAGAAGGAGAGGAAAGGAGCATGAGAGGACTCTTAGCACAAACATAAGTCCATGACCTACAGGTTTCATAGGCTAAGTTAGGCTTATTTAATTATTTATTTATTTTTGTTGATATAATATTTTTAATATTTTGGGGTACATGTGCTATTTTGTTACATGCATAGAATGTGTAATGATCAAGTCAGGGTATTTGAGGTATCCATGACTTTAAGCATTTGCCATTTCTATGTGTTGAAAACATTTCAAGTCCTCTCTTCTAGCAGCTTTATTTATTCTTTCTAAGACCATTGGGAAACCATTGAATGGTTTTAATAAAGGAGTTACTTGTTAAGATTTGCATTTTGAAAGGTCTTTGAGAAAAAAGCTTAAGAAAAAGAAGGAGGTGAGGTATGTTAGGAAGTTACTGCAGAGGTCAAGTGCTTGTATCTGGGGGAATGTAGTGGAGTAGAAAAGATTGTGAAATATTGAGGAGGCAAATTTCACCAAGATTTGACAATGTGGTCTTAGGCACATTGAACTATTTTCATCCTAATAGAGAGCACTACTAGTTTTCTCCCCATCTCCTCACGCACTTAAAGTAAGATAATTACTTACTACTTGTCTTCCTAGAAAAATTGAGCTAAGTACACAAAAACAGTGAGAAGAAAAGAATAACACTGGATCTAGACATTTCCAGAAGTATCACATGCACAGTGGAGACAAGGCTGTCCAGGATTCTTGATTGTTTATATGCTTGTTTCCAAACACTGGGACGTAGAGTCAGGGGAAGAGGTGGTGAGGGTGTAAAACCTCTTTCTACCTGTTTATTAAGAATCCTGCTTTATGAGGTGGATACCATAAAAGAGTTTATATTATATTTTTCTCAAATCAGTTACATCTGCCTATTTGTAAAAGTTTTTCAAAATAGTAGAATTAGGTTTTCTGTTATCATTCTTTATGGGTATCAGGTATTTGTAGATATTTTCATTTGTTTTTGTTATTCCTCATATTAGAGATACAGAAAGAAGCTGAAAGAGAAAATATAAGTAGTTGATAAGCCAATTTTATTTTAAATGTTAACTTTTCTTAGCATTTAGTTGAATTGAAATTAGGCTAAACTTTTATTCAAAGAGCCGTAAGAGACCTCCATAAATCATTTAGTTCTCTCTCTTTGCCTTTAGGAAACCAAGTGTCTAAAACTAATAGGAGAATATTAAATCTTTTTCTTTCACTATTCAATACATCTAAGATAAGTAAGAATCAATAGGCAGTTTCACTTAATTACAGCTATTAACTATTTGTAAGTTTGATTATGTTATCTCTAGTGACGACTGACTCCATGTATATTTTCTTCACTGTGGCATCGGCTGATAAAATTGCCGTAATTCATTTATAGACTGATGCTGGTATCATGCATGACCTTCCCACCTCCCCTACCAAACAACAACAAAAATAACCCAAGAATAATTTAAACACAATTCACAGACACACGTTATCAGGTCATTCCACAATCTTGTGGCTTATTTGTTAATTTGTAGCAAATTAATTCATAAATTAATTTACTTACTGGATCATATAGTACCTTCTACTATATGCCAGGACTTATATTACTTGAGTCACTATTATGTGCTCTGCACTGTTCTAGGCACGCAGGTTATATCAGTTATAAAACAAACATAAGCTCAGCTGTCAATGATGAGACAGTTGTGTATATTTACTTGAATCATTTTCAAGGACATGTCCATCAGAGATTTTTCACCTCAGGGGCAAGAAACTGGGATATATGTGCCTCAATTCTAATTAGCCATCCATAAGTATTGCTCCCAAGAGAGAGCACATACACCCCAGTTACAGGTATAAAATTACCAGTATTTCTGGCCTCTTAGCACACAGGGTCAACAGGTTCCGCTAACACAGAAATCCCTCAGCTAAACAGATGTATATGCTAGCAGTTGGAAATTGAGCCAAAGTGCCTTCACAATGGCATGTCTTGATGAAATATGGACAGGAAGTGACAGCATATTCTACAATCCACCTCTGCAAGTTGCTCAAGGAATATAACCTTAAGTTCCTGACATCTTGTCACTGAATATTCAAGGTGATATGTGGCCATAATTTCTTTTAAACAAATGACAACAGGATTGAACCTAATGCTATAGTTGGGCTTAAGAACTCAAGTAGTTTTATTTACATATATTGATTATGATTGTTAACCACTGGTAATAGTTATTTTACAGAAAAGTGCTAAGAATTAGATAACTGTGTACTGTCTGTAATATGCTAGCATTTTGTGGCCAAATAGCAAAGTTTATGAATATATTGTCTCATGATTTGTATAAGTATGATTCCTCAGACTACAATTTTTCAGTGTGGCAAAAAGAACATATTTATTAATATCCAAATATATTCAGCCTTGCTTTGTCATATAAAAATACGAAGCCAGAAATATATACACTTAAACATGCTTGGTAACGAATGTTTCAATAGTTATTTACTTAGAAATTATATAGATATTTAATGAACTTCTTTTACTTGATGTAGCATAGGTCTAAGGTTGCAAGTGACCAAAAAATGTTTGGAAAGTATATTTAGAAAGACATTTAAAAGTGATTATTATTGAAATAAACTTTGTCACAATAATAATTCAATTTAATTAAAATCAAATTTATAATTTTAATAATCTTAAATATCTAGTAAATATATGAGTTTCACTATTAAACCTAAGTTGGGGTTCCTCAGTCATTTGAAAGCCCCTGGTGGGTAAAGGGAGCCTAAAGTTCAAACACTTTAGGAGGTTGAGGGGCTACAGTGGGAAGCAGCAAAAGGACTAGCAAGAGTGAACAGACAGATAGAAGAGACAGAAGTTTAGAAGGAGGATAAATCAAATGATTAAGGTTGCTGAAGGGAAGATCAAGTGTGGTAAAAAGAAAGAAGAGCAGAGGTGATGGGAAGGGAGAGGTCAGTTTTGGGAGCTCTTAAATTTTCCAAAGAAGCCAGTGAAGGTCCAAATTATTATTGGTAAAATCACGCCAGCAAGGAAGAAACTAGACAAACTTAAGTTCCATAGTTCATGAAGAGTCAGCAGAAATCTTCAGAGGAGGAGAATCAGAAGAATGAGAATTTCCATGGGGAAAGGAAGCTCAAAAATAACAACAAAAAAGAAAGAAAATCCTAAAGAGACCTGTACCAATTAGAACTTTACAAAGAAAATGAAGCAAGATCTCTATTTGTTCCAAAGAAAGGGCATTCTAAACACCAAAGTATAAAAATTCAACCAAATGAGATCTCAACGATAATTTTCCATGTCATAAATCTAAGGTTCTGTCCTAGTCAGCATTTTGGATGCTGTAACAAAGTACCATAGATTGGGTGGCTTATTATCAATGGAAATTTATTTCTGGTGGTTCTGAGGGCTGGAAATATGAGATAAGGGTGTGACATGATTGGATCCCAGTGAGGGCGCTCTTCCTGTTTGCAGATGACAGCCTTCTTGTATCCTCACATGGTAGAAAAAGAGTTAGCTAGCTTCCAGGCCACTTCTAATAAGGGTACTAATCTACTCTTGTAACTTAGTTACTTTCCAATGGTCCCACCCCCTTATACTATCACCTCAAAGATTGGATTTCAAAATGAATTTTGGCAGGACACAAACTTTTAGGCTATAACGTGAATCAATCAGTGAGGTGTGAAGACAGAGTCTTCAAATGTGTGCACTTGAGGACCTGGAGTCTAACAGTGAATATAATCATATGTTATTCATGGCGCCAGAACTATTAAGGAGAAAAATTATACCAGACACTTATTAAAAATAATAAGACAAATTGTATTCAATCTAATCTGTAGGAGAGCAATATTTCTGTATAGAACTGAGTTCAACTCTGATCATAATAGGGGCAGCTTGGAATTTATGGTCTACAGGCAAAGTGAGAAGCTTAATGAATGGAAAATTGGTAAGAGGACCTTGGTTAGGTATAAAAAGTGGTGAAAGAGAAACTTGATTAGATATGAAGGGTGGGGAAAGAGAAACCTAACTGGATATCTTCTACTTTCTAATCCATAATTCATCCATGTTAGTTTTTTCATTTTTCTGGCACAACCTAATGGTAGATTTTTCATATTTCCACTATTTCAGGATTGAACAGTTGTATAGTCATCACAATGATTCAGAGATTGGGTACACAAACCATTATGGTTAAGAACACGAGCCACTCATGATGACAATAATACAAATATCACAATAGAAAAAGTTATATGATCTCATAGTATTGAAGAATGATATTGACGTTTTTATTTTTTAACAATCTGTTCCAAGTATTACTTGTAAACTTAGTTTTACTTTTATTTATTATAACTACATTTTAAAATTTTACTTCATTATGTATTTAATTTATTATTTATTATCACATTGCTGAACTGTTTCTTTTCAATCTACCTTCTTTGCTTCTCACAGTTGCCTTTACTTAGGGTTGTCCCTCTTTCCCTTGAGACTGCTAATCAAAACATGTCGGAATGGTACGTAATTAAAGACATCCATATAGGTCAACTCTGAACACTCTGTGGCCTTGATTCAATAGAAATGCTCTATGTCTTGATTATTTCCTAACACTATTCCTTCCCCTCTTCGGTCTTCTTGAATATGTTTGACAGCTAAACTGAAAATTGTAACATTATCTGATGTAGTGGTGAATGTATGTGGAGTAAATATAAAAGAATTTGATATAGTAACTGGAGAGAGTACAGGGAAGTAAAGAGAAATAAGGTTTCTGCGCTTCACTCAAACTGATAAAATGACACCAGTAGACTCTAAGTAGTGTGTGTATAATGTAATACTTAGATCAGACACTGTAAAGGCTATCCAAAGAGACACACTCAAAAATAACATCAAACAAAATAAACTTCTAAAATGTGTAATCCGCAGGTATATAGGACAAAAAGCAGAAAAAACAAAAATCAAACAATAAAATGGCAGATTTAAGCCTTAGCATATCAATAATTACATCCAGTGTCATCTTCAAAATATTCCAATTAAGAGACAGAGACTAGGAAAGTGGAATAAACATTACCCAACTCTATGTTTTCTACTAGAAACTTACTTCAAATATAATGAAGACAGGTTCAAAGTAAAAGGAGAAAGAGAAATATAACACAAACTTTTTATAAAAGAAGCGGGAGTAGCCATATGAATATCATGAAAAGCAGACGTCAGGGCAAATAAACTTCCTAGTGACAAAGACATAAAATGAAGAAAGGTTCTGTCCATCGAAAGAAATGGTAATTTTAAAGGTATATGCAGTAAACAACAGAGCTGCAAATTATGCAAAACAAAAACAGAATTGAAAGGAAAAATAGACAAATGCAAAATTATAGTTGGAGACATCAGCACCACTTTCTTAATGCTTAATAGATAAACTAGACAAATTGGCAAAAATATATAAGAACTCAACAACACCATCAACCAGTAGGATCTAATCAACATTTACAGAATACTTCATCCAATTGCAGGGTACATATTCCTTTCAAGTAGAAATAAGATAGTTTCTCTTTGCAGATGACATAGTTTATAACATAGAAAATTCTAAGGATTTGCAGTGCTCCTAGAAACCATCAATTGAGTTTATCAAGGTCAAAGGATAAACATAAAATTATACAGCCAAATATATTTATCACGGGATAAGCATACGAAAATCAATGTAATATGTAATACTTTCAAGGAACACACTGGATATATAAATTGAAAATACGATTTACATCACCCAAAATACTTCTGTACAAATATAAGAAAAAGATGTGTTATGACTTGTATGGTGAACACTTCAAATCATATCAGAAAGAAAACCTAAATAAATTTAGAGGTATATAGTGCACATGGATTTAAAGATTTAACATAAAAAAGATGTCAATACTCCTAAAACTGATGGACATTTTCAATTCTTTAAAAATTCCAAAAATATATTGTGCAGCTATAGAGAAGATTATTCCAAACTCTATATAGAAATACAAAGGAATTAGAATAGTTAAAATGACCTTTATAAAGACAAAGTGGGAGAAAATCAATCTACTTGATTTCAACATATTATACAGCCACATTATTCAAGACCATGTGCTACTGGTAGAGGGATATATGCTTAGATGAAAAGAACAAAAAAGTCTCAGAAATAAACCCCTACAATTATGCCTGACTGAATTTAAGTGTGAATACATTCAATAGAGGAAAGATAAGCTCTTCAACAAATGTTGGGACAGTTGAATATTCATAGGTAAAAATTTTAAAAGACAGAAGAAAAAATATCAACCTAAACCTCACATTTATATAGAAATTAACTCAAAGTTGATCTTGAAAATAGATAATTGTCAGATAGATGATTGATAGATAGACAGATAGATAGATAATAGACAAAATTGAAACCTAGAAAACTTCAGAACAAACATTGGAGGAAACCTTCAGCCTATCAACCTTGGGAGTGAATACTAAAACTTTACATGAAAACCACTATCCATAAAAGGAAAAAATGAGCAATTGAATTTCAATTGTATCTTTCTGAACTTGAAACTGTTAAGAGGCTTAACAGACAATATACAGAGTAGGCGAAAATATTTGCAAACAACATATTCTACAAAGAACTAGTATCTATAATATATAAATAACCCACAACACAAAATTAGTAAGACAAACATCAATGAGAACATAGGCAAAACATGAGATATTTCATTAAAGAAGATATATAGATGGCAAATAAAACAACCAAAACAGTTTAAATCACTAATTATTAGGGAAATTTAAATTAAAACAATTATGAGATACTTTCACACACCTATCAGAATGGCTAAAATAAAAAAAATGATGTCAAATAGTGGTAAAAACATGGAATCATTTATACAAAACTGGTGGGCATGTAAAATAGCACATCCACTGTGAGGAAAAGTTTGGCATTTTCTTAAAATACGAAACTTGCCATTACCATAGGACCCAGCAATTGCACCCCTGAGCATTTATTCAAGAGAAGTGAAGAACTGGTCTTATAACATCCTATAGACAAATATAACAGCTTTATTTAATAATGACCAGAAACTGGAAGAAGCCCATATGACTAAAGAAATATCATACAACCATGCCATGCACAGCAAGGAAAGAACTAAACCACTGACACACAGCAAACCTGAATGAATCTCCAGGTAATTATCTTAAGTAATAAAAACAATCCCCCAAGTTAAGCACTGCAAGATTCCAGTTATATAACATTTTTAAGGCCAGGCGCAGTGGCTCATGTCTGTAATCACAGCACTTTGGAAAGCTGAGGTGGGAGGATCCCTTGAGCCTAGGAGTTTGAGACTGGTCTGGAAAACAAAGTGAGACTCCCATATGTATGCAATAAATAAATAATCAAAAAAGTAGATGGGCATGGTGACATTAGGCTTGGTCTCAGCTACTTGGGAGGCTGAGGTGGGAGGAGTGCTTGAGCTTGGGGAGTTGAGGCTGCAGTGAACTATGATCTTGCAGTTGCACTTCAGCCTGGGTGACAGAGTGAGACTCTGAACAAACAAACACAAAAATTCTTGAAATCACAAAAATATAGAAAATGGAACAGACTAATGATTAGTAGGGGTTATGGAGGGAATAGGACGGGGGAATGTGAGTGACTATAAAAGGCGACCTGAGGGGTCTTTGTAGTGAGGGAAATGTTCTTATCTTTACTGTATCAATGTCAATATGAGGCTGTGATATTCTACTCTGATTCTTCTTTACAGGGCAACTGTAAAGAAAAAATACAGAATAAAGAATGTCAGTTATATATGTCAGGTGTCATTGACTATGTTAAGGTATTAAAATTAAAAAATGTGAGTTTAGCATAATTGTCACATGTACCCTAAAACTTAAAGTAAAATTATAATAATAATAATAATAATAATAATATAAATGAAGATGATTAGAGAGACAACAAAAGTTTTGTGAGTGAGGAAAGAAAAGTAACCAATTATTAGGTGATGTTAAGGGCAGAATGTGTTAGTATTAACTGTCGTCCAGTTCCCTTTTCCCTCCTGAGAATACATGGGACATTACTTTTCAGTTCTTTAGCACTTTGGAAGGGCAGTTTGCCTGGTTCCAACTCATTAAACATGAGGATAAGTGATATGTGTCAATTCTGAACCACTGGGATTTTTTGAGTCTGGCTTTGCTCCTTAGCCATATGACCAATGATACTCTTAATTGTGAAGGCTGCCATCTTGTTCCATGAGTGTCTTCCATGTGAAGTAGAAAACCTCATTACTAAACCTACAATAGCTTTTTGTTTTGAGAGAGAGGGGAGATTAAGAAAGTCATTTTTACGTGTTTGGCCTTTGAGATTTTGAAGGCATATTTTGCCCGGTGTACGCATTTGCTGTTGCTGTGTAACAAACCACAAACTTAGTGGTTCAAAACAATACCTATTTATTCACTCACAACTTTGTAGGACAGAAGTGCAGGATGATAGGTTGAAGTCCCCTCTTGAGACACGGGAGGCTGAAATCAAAGTGTTGGCTATCTGCATTCCTATCTGGAGAACTAAGTTATTTTATTTTATTTTTTTCATGCCTGTTACTAGGAGAATTCAGTTCCTGGTGTTTGAATGGCTAAAATTCCCATTTTCTTGCTGTCTGCCGGCAAGGGGCTGCCCTTGGCTGCTTAAGGTCATGCACATTCTATTTCAAATGGGTATTTATGTCTTAAAACCACAATCTGCCCTTGTCATGCTTCAAATCTTTCTGATTTCTTTTTCTGCCATGAGCCAGGGAAAGCTTTTTGCCTGTGAAAAACAAGTGTTATGTTTTGCCCGCAAGATAATCTAGGATATCTCTGTTTTAGATAAACTAATTAGTAACCTTCACAACATTTGTAAAGTCCCTTTTGTCATGTGACCTATTTATGGGCATGATATCTCATTGGCTTTACAATCCCAGGGTTTGGGGGTGGATAATCTTAGAGTGCAATTACTCGAATTTTGCCTGTCACACCTAGCTAAAAGCTAGCCTATTCTCATAACTACCATAGGAAATTCATCTATTCAGTTTTACAACATTCACTAGGTAATGCCAAACATTTTTATAAAGTAGTTATATTAATATATGTTTTCACTAGGAACATATGAGTTCCTATTGCTTCAGATCCTGGCTAACACATTCTATTGATTTGTTTTTTTCTTTTGTCAATCCAGCGGGTATATAATAATGTGTCCTTAATATTTTAGTTTGAAATGGCTTTTATTACTGATTATGTTGAGTACATTTTATAATTTTGTGGACGATACTTGTCAAAAGAACTGCTTATCTATTTTCTACTGGGTTTTCATTTTTTCAAATTAATTTGTAGAAAATTAATATGAGATAATTGAAAATTTTACAGTTTTACAGCTATAAGAAGAAAATAGAAAATTGAAAATATTGGGAACAAACAAGATGGGTATGAGAAATGATCTAAGACTAATGGAAATTAAACTTTGGGGAGATGGACACATTGAATAAATAAGGAAGAGGATAATTTACACAGCAAAGACCCAAAGGAGTGAAGTAGGGATTAAATCTAGCACATTTGTTGACTTTTAAAAGCGATATAAAAAGGATGAAAACAAAACAAAATGAAAATAACACCCCAAAAGCATAAACTGGGACACTAAAAATCAAGTCTGGATAGAGAGCCAACAAAAGCAGATTAGTGGCCTGCGAACAAGCAAACCAAAAAAAAAGAAAAAAAAAGGGAACCAAAGAAAAACGAATGCAGCTTATATTTAAATACATAAAATACATAGAAGGCTGGAAAGAGAGATCATGATCACATCACTGCACTCCAACCTAGACAACAGAGAGAGAGACCTTGTCTTAAATAAACAAATTAATAAATGTCTAACTTGCTATTATGTTTTGCATTTGAATAGTGTTTCTCATTACTTTGTATTTCGTAATCATTTATCAACATGAAGCATACGTTTTTTGTTTTTTTTTTTTTTTTTTGAGATGGAGTCTCGCTCTGTCGCCCAGGCTGGAGTGCGGTGGCACAATCTCGGCTCACTGCAAGGTCCGCCTCCCGGGTTCACGCCATTCTCCTGCCTCAGCCTCTCCAAGTAGCTGGGACTACAGGCGCCCGCCACCACGCCCGGCTAATTTTTTGTATTTTTAGTAGAGACGGGTTTTCACCGTGGTCTCGATCTCCTGACCTCGTGATCCGCCCGCCTCGGCCTCCCAAAGTGCTGGGATTACAAGCGTGAGCCACCGCGCCCGGCCGAAGCATAAAATTTTAAATAATATTTTGGTTAAGAAAAGAATTTGAGAGAAAGTACATTTACAAGGGCAAAACATGGCCTTTCCCATTAACTACACAGGTGAAGGGAGAGAGAGAAATAAAACAACTTAATTTTACAATGATACATACCTTTTAAAAATCATGCTGTATTGTAGAAAATATAACAGCACTTTAAATAAGAATCATGATTCTCTATGGCTAAAAGATCCAACATTCAAATATGCAAGCAAGATATGTAAAAAGAAATCAGTCATGTTGTTTCAAATAGCAACACAACTATCAACTGAGCGTGTATTGAATCAGAAAACAAATCTTGTTAAATTTTTACCAATTCAAAAGAAGCCACGAGTATTTTTAAATCAAATTATTTTTATCTTCCTTGATATTTATTTTGCCTCAAACATCTGTATCAACATTCTAAAATATACTAAAAATTTTATGAATGGAAATATCAAATGTTTGAAATGATTAGTACTGCATTGGGGAATATATATATATATATATATATATATTCAATTTTTATTTTCTTAGACTAATTTGATTTTCTAATTTTTTATTTTGACACGAATTAGTTTATAATGTTTTAAGACATCAGTGTGTAATACAGATATTTTACATTGTAAATCTTCTCTGTTTTACAGAAGTTTGAAATCAAAATATTCTCTATTTTCTCTTGTGTGGATAGAATTCTGATTGTTTCAACATCTGTGATTATGAGTAATGACTGCTGGCATAACCACATTTGTCTACATTAGCTAATTTTTACATTGTAAGGGCTAGAAATGATATTCTACTTTTATATGTGATAATTGTATGTGTTTTCGTGTATTTTTGTTAAAATTTCAGCTGTACAATATTGGCAGTAAAACAAGAAACCTTTAATGCCTAGAATGCATTATTTTGATTTAATTTGTGTAGTCTTGTTTTACTATATTTTTCCCAAGAAAGAATATGGGTACTTGAAATGTAAACAATATCTAATTTTGTCAGCTTTTTACCATTTTATATTCTCCTAGTATTTAAATCTACTCATATTTTTTCTCATTCTTTAAATAACTTTTAATGCCATTGGATACAATATATAATGCAGGAGAGAATGTTCAATTTTATATTCTATAAATTCTGGGGTTCTATGTCAACTAAAATCACACAAAAACAGTTTTCCAGATATATTCTATAATCTATTTTCTTCTTAACTGGTCACAAATTTGCTACTGCCCTTAAAATCGGGCCACGGAAAAGAAATCAATTAAAATGTAAGTTTAAAGATGCTTTTTGTCATTTCTATTTAATATCCTTTATTAATAATACAAATATTTTATATCCAGGGCTTTTTGACACCAAGGGAATCAGCTTCCTTGATACAAAGCAAATTTTTTTTGCAGAAAAATATTTTTAACATAAAGTTCTTTCTTGGAAATATTCAGTAACTATAACATTATATGTTTACTTGATTGCCTCATAAAAATAGGAAAGGAAAAGAAATACACTATATGATGAGAGTAAACAGTTTCTCAGAACTGAATATTTGAAAAAATTTACTTTGTGAAGATAAACAATATAAGAATTATTTACCAAGCTTATGGCAATATCACATCCTACCAGTAGCTATAAAGTAGCAGCGCCATCTGTCTAGGACTGTAGCAAGCATTCATAATTACATGTTTTAGTTGAATTATTCATTATTTCTCTCATCCCTTGATCTCTGTTCATTTAATGGTACCTTGTTTATTTATACTTGCTGACATATTTATATTTTTGTTTCTTATACAATACATTCAATATGTATTTCCTACTCATGTTGCTTCATTTAAAAATTAGTTGAGCAATTCAGGTAGATTAAATGTCTAAAGTACTATAATAATTATAAGTTTCATTTAGTAAATGATTATTATATGATGAACACTGTAATGAAGTGTTTACATATTTTTATCTCATTTATGGGAGAGGATAATCTTGACCTGCCTAGTGCTGGAGATCACGGGAAGGAATGACAATTTACCTACTACTGTTTACTGTGGAATTGTGAATACGTTAACTAAACTTGATAAACTTATGCCTATTACATATAAAAGTTTGTAGTATTAGGGTGATCATTATTCTGATAATTATTATTTTACCACAATTGATTAAAATTCACACTATACAGAGTCTTAAATGTAATTTAAGAAGAATAAATCTATGGTAGAAGTCATACTTTGTATTAAAAGCCATGGAGTTAGCATGATATTTATCACATAACAGCTACGTCCTAGGCAGGTTATCATAACAGCTTACATGTATCAGCTTTCACCAGTGATTGACTATTAAAAGAAATTCCCTAGGCTAATATTATTCTCTAAACTTTCTGTGGTGATAGAAATATTCTATATTGGTGTTATCCGTTACAATAGCGACTAGCCATATGTGGCTGTTGACCCCTTTAAATGTGGCTTGTACTATCTAGGAACTGAGTTGTTTTGTATTTATTTATTTATTTATTTATTTATTTATTTATTTAATACTTTAAGTTCTGGGATACATGTGCAGAACATGCTGTTTGTTACATAGGTATACATGTGCCATGGTGGTTTGCTGCACCCATCAATCTATCATTTACATTAGGTATTTCTCCTAATGCTATCCCTCCCCTTTCCCCCCACCTCCTGACAGGCCCCAGTGTGTGATGGTTCCCTCCCTGTGCCCATATGTTTTCATTGTTCAGTTCCCGATTATGAGTGAGAACATGTGGTGTTTGGTTTTCTGTTCCTGTGTTAGTTTGCTGAGGATGATGGTTTCTAGCTTCATCCATGTCCCTGCAAAGGACATGAACTCATTCTTTTTTATGGCTGCATAGTATTCCATGGTGTATATGTGCCACATTTTCTTTATCCAGTCTATCATTTATAGGCATTTGGGTTGATTCCAAGTCTTTGCTATTGTAAATAGCGTTACAATAAACATACAGGTGCATGTGTCTTTATAGCAGAATGATTTGTAATCCTTTGGGTATATGCCCAGTAATGGGATTACTGAGTCAAATGGTATTTCTGGTTCTAGATTGTTGAGAGATCACCACACTGTCTTCCGCAAGGGTTGAACTAATTTACACTCCCACCAACAGTGTAAAAGCATTCTTATTTCTCCACATCCTCGCCAGCATCTGTTGTTTCCTGACTTTTTAATGATTGCCATTCTAACTGGTGTGAGAAGGTATCTTACTGTGGTTTTGATTTGCATTTCTCTGATGACTGGTGATGATCCTTTTTTCCTGTGTTTGTTGGCCATGAAAATGTCTTCGTTTGAAAAGTGTCTGTTCATATTCATCACCCACTTTTTGATGGGGTTGTTTGCTTTTTCTTGTAAATTTGTTTAAGTTCCTTGTAGATTCTGGATATTAGCCCTTTGTCAGATGGATAGATTGCAAACATTTTCTCCCATTCTGTAGGTTGCCTGTTCACTCTGATGATGGTTTCTTTTGCTGGGCAGAAGCTCTTTAGTTTAATTAGATCCCATTTGTCAATCTTGGCTTTTGTTGCAATTGCTTTTGGTGTTTACTCATGAAGTCTTTGCCCATGCCTGTGTCCTGAATGGTATTGTCTAGGGTTTCTTCTAGGGTTTTTATGGTTTTAGGTCTTACGTTTAAATCTTTAATCCATCTTGAGTTGATTTTTGTATAAGGTGTAAGGATGGGGTCCGGTTTCCATTTTCTGCATATGGCTAGCCAGTTTTCCCAACACCATTTATGAAATAGTGAATCCTTTCCCCATTTCTTGTTTTTGTCAGGTTTGTCAAAGATCAGATGATTGTAGATGTGTGGTGTTATTTCTGAGGCCTCTGTTCTGTTCCATTGGTCTATATATCTGTTTGGGTGCCAGTACCATGCTGTTTTGGTTACCGTAGCCTTGTAGTATAGTTTGAAGTTAGGTAGCATGATACCTCCAGCTTTGTTCTTTTTGCTTAGGATTGTCCTCACTATAGAGGCTCTTTTTTGGTTCTGAGTTTTTAAACCAAATTTGAAATCTAAATGTCCATGTGCCTAGTGGCTACTGTATTAGAAAATGAAATTCTACAGAGTGTTCAATTTGAAAGGCATTAAGATGCTAACCCCAAGACCTTCAAGTGATATAAACTGCTGAGATTCCTGGAAATATATAGCAACCACAATTGTGGTAGTGCCACAATTAACAACTCGTAGTCAGTCAAGTTTATTTTGAAACACAAGTTTGAAACACACAAGTTTATTTTGAAACAAACCCGGACCCCTACTTATTCATAAAATTTTGCTGGACAATTTTAAAAGAATATCAGCTGCTCTTTTTAATGCATAATGACAATACATTTTCAAAGCTAAATAACTCATCAATGGTTAATACCATTAGGTCTTTAGTCAGTTTTTAAATTTTCCCAATAATCTAATAAATAAAACTTTCAAAATAACTTTAAATACATTCCATATCTGCATATTGGTATGGTAGGTTTGCGTTTGTTTGATAAGTTTTATAAAAGTCTTTGAAAACCTGTTTGGCTAATTTCATTCTATTCTGGGAGTTTTCAATTTATTGGTTGAAAAACCTTTTTGTGCTTGGTTTCTTGGGTAGACTTTTCATATTCTGGATTTGCAAATATCTTATTATCTATATTTTGACTTTGGCTAATTTAGGAGTAACATGATTTAATATTTCTCACTATCCTCAGTGTTTTCTAAAAGCATTTGGTAGAATTGAAATATTGTTCAATATCAGCTTTTCTTTTCTGGCAAGATTACCTCATTGGAAATGTTGTTTGCTTCTATCAGGAAGCACATAGTAACCAGTGATCTAGATTTTTTGTGTGATTCTCACAGCCATACTTAAAGACTAGGTCCACTATTTCTTCAATTTTTTTTTTAAATAGTGGTAATCTAATTTGAACATTTGTTTCTTATTCACAAGCTGGCATCTGTAATTATAAAAGCTTCTCTAGTAACGATTTTGCTCTCCTAATGCGAAGTTTTTTTAATGAAGGATAAGTGGTTATTTCCTTTCATCATTAATAATTTTTAAAAATATAAACCCTAGAAACCACCAAAGGTTACTATGAATTTGTTTTAATATCCTTGTTAACTCAAGAATGTAAAGATATTTTATACATTTCAATCCACTGCATTTGTCATTATGTTTTTACTCAAATAATTACATCCTTGACCACCAGAAGTCTCTTCAAGTTGGCTCCTAAGTAGTTTGGAAATCACTTATGATTTAAAGGTGCTAGATAAAAAGAAAATCCTTCTTACAGAAATTGCTAGCTCAGAAATATTTGTGTGCATCTATTTCTGAGCCCTTTATTTTACCTGCTATATATACAGTAATCCTTCTTACAGAAACTTCTAGCTCAGAAATATTTGTGTGTATCTATTTCTGAGCCCTTTACTTTACCTGCTATATATACAGTATTTATCTATCCCCAATCTAATACCACACTATTTTGATGACATTTATTTTAAACTCCATCATGGCACCAAGAGAAACATTTCTTCCACTTAGTTGTCTTCTCTCAAAGATTTTTGGTAATTTTTGGATTGTTGCCCACCTATATAAATTGTAGTATTCATCAAATTCCTTAATAACATATTTTGGAACTTTTAATTGACTTGTAGTGGATATATAGATCCATTTGTTTGAAGTGCATGCCATCATGATTTTGAGTGTTTCCAACCATAAAAAATCTGCCTTTGATTGTCTGTTGTATTTTAAAGCTTCAAAAATATTTTTCGAAATGTCTTATAAGCTGCAGGCATGTATTTTATTAGTGTTTTTCTGCATACATTTTTCATTACAAATTTAGATGGTATTACATAGTCTAACTGTTGCTATTGGTTAATAGGAGTAAAATCAATTATTATTATTATATTGATCTTATAATGAGAATGCTTACATTTATGTAATTATACTATTTTCCCTGTAGTTTGCTTATTTGACTATGTAGATCATCTATTCAACTGCAAAATACAGATAATTTTGGTGTTCTGTTTAGTTTGTAGCCACGTTTATTTCTTTTATCATCTTTCTGCACTTGCAAAAAATTTAAAAACTGCGTCGAATATATAGAATAATTCATTAAAGACAAGCTTTCTTGTTTGTTTCTAACTTTAATTGGAATGCATCTAATTCTGCACTCTGTCATATAGCTAATTATGCACTCTTTCATATGGCTGTTTACTTAAATAGCTATCCTCAATGAAATTAAGAAAGTCCAACTCTCCTCTTAATTTAATGCAATTTTATCATCATCGACTGTGGAATTGTATCACATATATTTTGGCATTTTTTGAGTTAACCATATTGTTTCAATTTTTAAAAATAATGTGGTGAATTAAACTACCAGATTTTCTAAAGTTCAACAAAAAAATGCATTTTTGGCATAAATCTTCTTTGGCAATTACATACTTTTTTTTCAAATAATATCAAATATTTTCTAGATTTGCTTTGCCACAATTATTTTTGCAACTAAGTTCATTAATGTCCTTTGCCTTTATTTTTTTTCCTACTGTCTTTATCTGGTTTGGATATAAAGTTAATAGAACATATAAAAATAAAATAGAAATATTCTGTTCTGTGTAAAATGGAATTACCTGTTTCATCATTTTGGATTAAATTTACCTGTAAAGATTTAACTACTAAATGAACTAATAGAAGAAACTTGATTTTTAACTATATACTACAAATTCATGTAATTTTAAAACTTTGATAAATATAATATAGTATACTTGGTACTCAGCTTTGGAAATGAGTACCTTACCAGTAGACAACCCTCCCCTCATATATAAACCCCATTACTTTTTCATCCTCCTTCAGAGCTAATCACATCATGAAATTCCTGATAAAATTACATGTTTTAAATGTTAACACAATATACATAAAAGGCCTGATGAGGAAAGTGCCAATCAAGCAACTATGTATATCTTTAGCATTTGACAATGAAGAAAGTTGAAAAACAGAAGTTACTGTCAATTGAGTATTTTTTATCCCTAAATATAGCCATGAGACGTTACATACACATCTTTTGTGCACCTCCGAAAGGGTATTATCTGTAATATCATACAACTCAAATCATATTCATATCCACCTTCCTCAAACCATCCTACTTTCCATTTACACTTCGTTAATTAAAATTCACCCACATTCACATTTTATATGCATTTAGTATATTTGGACAAACAGGTTAAGCTGTGACAAACTGTTTACTGGGAAGACAGCAGCAATTTGCTCTATATCATACCTAGACAGCTATCTTAGCAAGGAACTATTTTGATTTATGGTCACAGAGTTCAAAAGCTCTGCTGTTCAGCATCCTTCATCTTCATCTTATTCATTGATAGTATTCTTCTCAGGTTATGTGAAAATTAGCTACAAAAGTAAACAGCCTACAAAGTGCAAACTTAGCGATAGCTGCAGTCAATCACATTTTTAAAATTATTCTATAGTTTGTTGAGTTCTACGTGACAAATAATTCAAAGTGTAATGTCACAAATTGTAATATTCTGAAGTTATGGAGGGATATGGTTAAACAATTAAGTGACAAAACTGCTCTCGTGGGCAGCCAAATCACTGGAATATTAATAACTTGAATTTTAGAGTAGTGTTTTATTTTGTCTTCTTGAGGAAATGAAGTTTGTAAACAGCTTCGAAAGTAGAAGTATTTAATCTGGAAATAGCTAGCTCAATAAGATTCTATGAGTAAATGTGGCGTAAACTTCAGTGGCTTCAGCAGAGAGTAGGTTTGTGTACTTTGTGGCATATTGTGCCTTACACATCAGTCATGTTGTCCACAGGGATGGCCACACATTTAACATTCCCGACCAGAAATGTCCTAGTCAATCCTCTGGACCTCCTTCTCTCTTGGTAAAGCAAGGGAAACTCTGCATTCAGTCGGACATGATTGATGCAGCCCTTTTGGCTGCTTCTGCTTCAAGTGAAACAATGATACAGTCCTTCAGTCTGAAATATTCTCTTGCATTCACTGCAGGTTTTTGTATGTAAGTTGTCCACAGGGGTATGGAAATATCCTTGTATCTGAGAACTGTACACATCTATGGTAATGACATGGTCTGCCTCAGGCACTAAAAGCAAGTTTTACAGAAACTGCAGTATGACTCCTGCTCTTCTTATATTTTTTTGAAGTATGCACAATATGAGAGTACTGCTTTCAGTTTGGAAGACAATGTCTTTTATATACATATTATAGATATTATATATTATATCTGTAATATATATTTAGTTTGGGTAAAATATATGTAACACAAAATTGACCAGATTATATATTATATTATATATTATAATAAAATATATATTATATATTATAAAAATATAATATATATTATATTATATATTATAAAATATATGTTATATTATATATTATAATATATATATTATATATTATAAAATATATATTATATTATATATTATAAAATATATATTATATATTATAAAATATATATTATATTATATATAATAAAATATATTATATATTATATTATATATTATAAAATATATTATATATTATATATTAATATGAAATATATATTATAATAAAATATATATAATAAAATAAAATACATATTATAATAAAATAAAATATATATTGTAATAAAATAAAATATATTATATATTGTAATAATATATCACATTGTATATTTAATAAATATATATTATAATAAAACATATGATACATTTTAATAAAATATATTATATATTATAAATATATCACAATAAAATATATATTATATATTAAATATATGTTATAAAATATATATTATATTATAATAAAATATATGGAATAATAAAATATAATATAATAATAAAATATATAACATATTTAATTTGTATAAAATATATATAACATAAAATTGACCAGCTTCACTATTTTTAAATACATAGTTTTGTGCATTCACATTGCTGTGAAACCATCACAACCCTTCTTCATCTCCAGAACTTTTTTTAATCTTCTCAAACTAAAATTTTTAGCTCTTAAACGATAACCTCCCATTTCCCCTTTCTGTCTCATCCTGGAAATCTTCACTCTACTTTCTGTGTATATGAATTTGACTTCTCTTAGGTATCTTATATAATTTTACTCATACAATATTTCCTTTAGTATGATGTCTTCAAGATTCAGCCATGCTGTAGCATCTGTCAGAATTCCATTCATTTTCAAAAAGGACTGAAAAATACTCCATTGTAGGTATATGCTACATTTTATTTATTGTGTCATCTGTTGGTGGGTATTTGCGTTGTTTTTACCTGTTTTTCTGTGAATAATGCTGATATGAACACTAGATCATTTTACTGGATGACTGCTAGCAACATGTGTCTATGAGTTTTGTGTACATGACCTGAGAGTATCCCCTCAGTAAAGGAAGTGAATGGATCACAGATCTGCTATTCAATACCATTTCCATAGTATAAATATTATAAAATAGAAAATATTACTAATTCCTGGCATTATTTTGCATGTGTAAAATTTAAAAAGGAAAAACAAATACTAGAACCCAAAATAAATTTCATGTGGTCACTTAATAAGTATAGATGAATAAACACTTCTATTTTTAAAATATCAATGTTCACTTTTTTAAAAAATAGTAAAGACTATAATAAATTCTGTAAGTAAACCTAAAAATAAATATGCAAAAATTGTTTGAAATATGTCAAAAATATTCACTTGAAAAAAGAATATTTGAAACATTAAAATATAGATGTTTATCAAAAGAAGACATGTAAATAGACAACAGGTATATGAAAAAAAGCTCAACATCTCTAATCATCAGAAAAATGCAAATTAAAACCATAATGAGATGCCACTTCACACTTGTTAGATTGGCTGTTATCAAAAAGATTTAAGCTAACAAGTGTTAGAAAGGATGTGGAGGAAATGAAACCCTGTATTCTGTTGATCGGAATGAAAATTAGTACAATAATTACTAAAAATAGTATGGATGTTCCCCCCAATAACAAAAAATAGAACTACCGTATGATCCAGCAATCCCACTACTGGATATATATCTAAGAAATAAATCACTAGCTGGGAAAGATATCTGCACACATTTTAAGTTTTCACACCACAAAAAATGATGTGTGTGACTATATCAAGATAGAAGTAATGCCTATGTTAATTACCTTGTTTAGTCATTCCAAAATGTGCACATATTTTAAAACAAAATATTGTACATCATAAATATAAAAAATGTTTATTTGTCCATTAAAAATAAACTTAAAAATTAAAAATTGAAAATTACTTAATATTTTGGTGAGTTGCAAGATTGTTCAATGGGGGAAAAATAGTCTCTTTATTTCTATATAACAAAACTGCACTTCTATCCCCTAAATCTACAAAAAGGAAAAAAAGAAGAATAATCTCTTCAACAAATGGTTCTGCCAAAAGTGGATATCTATATGCAAAGGACCGAACTTGGACCCGTACATTATAACGTATGCAAAAATTAACTTACATAAATCAAAGATCAAAATTCACATGTTAAAAATGCAAAACTCATGGAAGAAAACATTGAGAAATAGATTATTGGCGTTGGATTTGGCAATGACTTCAAAAGAACAAGCAACAAGGAAAAAGACAAATTGGATTTCACAGAAATTAAAAATGGAAAATCAAAAGACAGTATCAAGAAAGGAAACCTACTTAATGAGAAAAATATTTCTAAATCTTATATATGAAAAGAGTTTAGTATCCAAAATACGTAAAGGACTTGTACATCTCAACAACAAAAAGACAAGTGACTCAATTAAAACAATTGGCTGAAGACCTCAATAATCACTTCTTCAAAAAGGCATACAAATGGCCTACAGGCACATAAAAATAAAGTCAACATTGTTAGTTATTAAAAAAATGTTAATCAAAACCACAATAACACTTCACACGCAATGGTATAACTGTAATTTAAAAATCAAAACACAGACAGGGTGCAGTGGCTCACGCCTATAATCCCAGCACTTTGGAAGGCCGAGGAGGGTGGATTGCTTGAGGTTAGAAGTTCGAGACCAGCCTGGCCAACAAAGCACAACCCTGTCTCTACTAAAAATACAAAAATTAGCTGGGCATGGTGGTCCACGCCTGTAACCCCAGCTACTTGGGAGGCTGAGGCAGGGGAATCACTTGAACCTAGGAGGCGAAGGCTGCAGTGAGCTGAGCTCCCACCATTGCGCTACAGCCTGGATGACAGAGTAAGACTCTGTCTCAAACAAACAAACAAAAAGTATTAAAAAGTATGCGGAGAAACTGAAACCTGCATACATTGCTGGAAGAAGTGTAAAATACCTCAGTGAACCACTAGCCAGTGTGGAACACTGTTGGTTGCTGAAAAAATTACACATAGATTTCTCAGCAATTTTCTTTTTAGATATGTACTAAAATAAATTGAAAACAGGTATTCATACAAAAGCTTGTGCATGAGTGTCTATAACAGTACTGTTGACAATTACCAAAAGGTGAACACAACCTCAGTAACCATCAACTGAAAAGTGAATAAAGAAAACATAATGTATTCATAAATGGATTAGTATTCAGCCATAAAAACGAATGAAATATTGCTGCATGCTACAACATGGATGAGTCTCAAAAACATTTTGCTAAGTGAAACAAGGCAGACATGAAAGGATGTATAACGTATGATTCCAGTTATATGAAGTATTCTAAATATGCAAGTCCATAGATATAGAAGGCAGATTAATGGTTGTTGGGGCTGATGAAAGAGGACAGCTGGGTGAGTGACAGCTGAATGGATACAGCATTTCCCTTTGGAAAAAATATTTTGTAACTAGATGGAGGCAATGATTCCATGGTACAGTAGATGCACTAATGCCACTGAATTGTATGCTTTAAAATGGTTCATTTAATGTTATCTGAATATTACCTCAAAGATCTATTTATTACATGAATATATATGCATATATATGTATTTATCTGTGTGTGTGTTTGTGTGTGTGTCTATGTGTGTAATATGGGAGAGAGAGAACACACAAATGAGACCTGTTGCCCTCCAACAGGCGGCGACAGTCCCACGATAGCAACTCAGTACATGGTTTACAGATGTTGGGGTCACCAAGAAAGATATAAGTCACACAGGCACTGGATGGAACACTTTTGCTTATATAGAAAAAAGACCGAGCAAGATCAGCTTCGATAATAAACATCAGTCCCCATGGCCAGCAGACCTCACCTTGCATCTGATGCAAGGAGATGGTCTGCACACACACCTCTTCTGTGGCAGATGAAGGACCCTGCTCCCACCTCATCAGGAATAGATAAAGCAGTGAGGCTGGACAGGTACCATATGATTTACACACTTAAGTAGATCAAACTTGCTCATCAAATCCCAAAGAAGGAAAAATATGTCCAAGGAGAGAGTTACATCCAGCCCTGGCAGTAAGGTCTTTTTATTTAATTATAAGGACATCCCCCAGCCTCAAGTCCACTCTTTGGTTGCTATGCAAGGTGCAAAATCTACCTTGCTGTCTTTCCCAACAGTTTGCCTTTTGGTGATGAACATGTTTTGCAACTATATAGAGGTGATGGCTCTACAATATCTTGAATACACTAAATGCTACTTTATTTTACTGAATTATATACTTTAAAGTAATAAATTTTATTATTTGACTATCATCTCAAATATACATATACACATATATACATACAAATATATATCACTTATGTATATGTTAGTTATATCGACATATATAATTTGATTATGTAATATATATTAGTTATACCTATATATTTTAATTAAATTTATTAAACCGATGAGATCTCAACAATAATGTCAACAGAATTTAGGGTACTTTAAAAAAGTGCAAATATTAATGAAAATTTTGAAAAGGGGAAACATGATTAAAAAATAGTTACCAAAATTAATACATTATAATATATATTACCATTTAAAGTGTTCATGGAAGATAAAGACAAATGTAATACTTATAGAGAAATATATATCTTTAGAAGTTATCTAGAAGTTAATAGTAACATTTCAAACATTGAGAAAACAGTAAAATGTTTTCCAGAAATATATTTTAGAACAATTTAATAATATTGGTAATAAAAATACTGTTGTATAAGTGAGTGGAAAGTGTGGAAGATAAATATACTCTTCACTTAAACTCTAAATACAAGAAATGTAAATAAAATATAAATATGTCATTTACAAATAATAATCCACATAGAAATATATCTACGTGAGCTTTCCATAAACCCCAAAATAAAACAAGACCATATTGCTGCATTGGTGCATAGATAGATAGGTATACCCTGACAAAACAAAAGTCATAAATAAGCAGCTAGAGAAATTTGCAGCACATGTTCAACACAGACTTATTTCCTTATTATGCTGAAAATGCTTTAAAATGAGAGAAATATCATTAAATTTCTGCAGTCACAATTAAGAGACAAAATATAAATGAAAACAAACACATTAATATGTATGATCTTATTAAAACACTGAAAATGAAAACAGTAGGATGATATCAACTTTTATCTGACAAATGAACAGCATACTATGTTGTCAAGGTGTAAGGAAACACATGCCCTTAAAGAAATGAATAGGAATACAATTAGACACAAAAAATTTAAGACTACTTGGAAGTGTCTACCCAATTTTAAAGATTCACATAGCACTTCTCATTTCTAGTTAAATATATATATGTATATATATATACACACACACACAAAACAGCAAATGAGTATAAGTAGTTATATTCATCACAGCATTTGTATATTAATGGAAAACAATTACTGATGCTTATGAGAATACTTAAATATGTAAAATACTCTGAAGCAATGGAATGGAATGTATAAAAATAGAAAATAATAGAGATTATATATATACACACATATGCGTGAATGGTAATATATTCAAAGCATCATTAAGAGAAATCAAATGTGTCGGGTAGTATTAAATTATGACCCTATTAAGAAGAAAAAATTATGCATCCCGTCCCACATGCAAACCCACATATAAATAGATTTGGCATAGCAAATGAAGGGAATCACATGCTATAAATATTAGTTGTCTCTGGAGAATGAGATATGGAGTTGGAATAAAGTGATAATATAAGTTTCAACTTTCTATACAACTGAACATTTGAAAATTTTATATCATATACATAATTTATTTTAATAATAACATTTTAATTAAAATAATTGAGTTTTTTAAAAAACTAATTAATATAGTTAATTGTGTCAAACTCTCTCAAAGGAGCACTTGTTTCAATGAAGAAACTCATTTTTCTTGGCAGATGTTTCATATGGTTGCCACAAATTATTTGATTTTTAATATACAGAATTCTGACCCTCCCAACAGTCCTTCAGGATGCATAATTTGGTGTTCATATATTCTGCAAAATAAGTTAAATTGATGAAATATAGAGGGCTCCCTAAACAATAAACATTCTTCAAGGACATTTAGACATGGAAATTGTACATTCTGAATATTTGGACCTCATTTGGCAGCCTGGATAATGAAAACATTTAATTAATCTACACAACTCAAGTTCATTAGAGAATGTTCTCCTATTCAGGAATGCTGTGTAATCCCTTCTTAATCTATTACTCTATTTTATAATGATATAATTTTTTCTGTAACACTACCAAAGTAAGTATTTTTGTCGTACATTAAAATTTTCTAATAATCTTAGTCATACTATGCAAAAGACTAATGCAATACTTGCATATATATAATGTACCTTCTGATGAAAATCTCAATGCTAGTTTATTTAATATGTAAATTTAATATAGCTTGGAGAGGCTTTGTGATTATGGCTAACATGGTACTTTGAAAATATACCATGCTGTGTTTGGTAGCTTCTGAAAAAGCTTTCAGTCTTCCAATGAATCATGCATTGTAGCCTTCATGACTTTCCATGATCACCTCTTCTTCAGTGTGGGCTCGCGTAGCGACATTTTCCAACAAATAAGTTATAGCAAAGATAGTGGAGTGTCACTTCTAAAATTAAGTTACCAAAGACTGTGTCTTACATTGTGTTTGCTTGCTCTCACGCTCTTGCTCTGTCACTTGATTACTCTGCGGAAGCTAGTTCCCCTATGGAGAAGCTCACCCGACAAGGAATTGAAGAAGTCTCAGCGAAGACCCAAAAAGCAATTGAGGCCTTCAGTCCAGCAACACATGAAATACTAAATCCTGCCATAAATGAGAAGATTTCATTTTTTGTAATGGCTGAATAGTATTCTATTACTTACCACATTTTCTTTTTTCATTCATTCATTGATGGATACTTGGGTTAATTCCGTATCTTGGATATTATGAATAGTGCTGCAATAAAATAAAAATACTACAGGTATCTCCTTGACATACTGATTTTATCTGTGGTTACATTCCCAGTAGTAGCACTAATAAATCATATGGTAGTTCTATTTTTAATTTTTATTCATTCATTCATTGATGAATACTTGGGTTGATTCTGTATCTTGGATATTATGAATAGTGTTGCAATAAAATAAAAATAGTACAGGTCTCTCCTTGACATACTGATTTTATCTCTGGATACATTCCCAGTGGTAGCACCAATGAATCATATGGTAGTTCTATTTTTAATTTTTGGGGGATCTTCCATGTTTTCCATAATGGCTGTTCTAATTTATATTCAGACCAACTGTGCATATGTGTTCCCATTTCTTCACATCCATATCAGCTTTTGTTATATTTTTAGTTGATAATAGCCATTCATTTTGAGTAGAGGTGATACTCATTGTAGTACTGATTTGCATTTTTCTGATGATTGAACTTTTTTATATACATGTTGAACATTTGTTCACCTTTGAGAAATGTCTATTCATGTCTTTTGCTCATTTTTAAATACTTTTGGCTTTCATTTTTTAATGTTTTTGCTATTGAATTGTTTGATTTTTTAATGTATTTTGGATATTAACCCCTTGTTAAGTTTGTAGTTTGCAAATGTTTTCTCTTATTCAATAGGTTACCTCTTCACTGTGTTGTCTCCTTTGTTATGCAGAAGCTTTTTACATTGATGTGATCCCATTTTTCTCTTTTCCTTTTGTTGCCTGTTCTTTGAGTTCTTATCCAAAAAATCCTTACAAAGAAGAATGTCATAAAGCTTTCTCCCTTCTTCTCTTCTAGTGGTTCTATAGGTTTTTGTCTTACATTTACATTTTTGCTCTATTTTCAGTTGATTTTTATATGATAAGAGATGAGGGGATTGTTTTATTATTTTGCATGCAGATATCCAGTTTACCTAGCACCATTTATTGAAGAGACAGTCCTTTCCCTAATGCTTGTTCTTGGCAACTTTTGTCAAAAATTAGTTGGCTGTAAGTGCATGGATTTTTATGTGTATTTTCTATTCTGTTCCATTGGTCTTTGTGTCCATTTTTATGCCAATGCCATACTGCTTGGGCTACTGTTGCTTTTTAGTGTATCTTGAAATCAGGTAACATGATGTCCCAGCTTTGTACTTTTGTATTTTGCTTCTGTTTTTGCTTTTGTTTTCAGGATTGCTTTTGTTATTTAGGGTATTTTGTGGTTCCATGCAAATTTTAGGATTTTTTTTTTTTCTGTGAAGAATGTCATTGGCGTTTTGACAGGAATTGCATTGAATCTATAGATTGCTTTCAGTGGTATGGACATTTTAATAATAGTAGTTTTTCTAATCCATGAACATGGTGCATCTTTATTTATTCATGTCCTCCTCAATTTCCTTTATCAATGTTTTATAGTTTTTATTGTAGAGATCTTTTACCCCTTGGTTAAATTTATTTCTAGGCATTTTAGTTTTTGGTAGCTGTTGTAAATAAGACTGCTTTCTTAATTTTTTACAGGTAGTTCACTTTTGATAATAGAAACCTGACTAATTGTATTTAGTAAATTTACATCCTCCATCTTTATTGAATTTATTAGTTCTAACAATTTTTTGGTAGAGTCTTCTGGATTTTCTATATATAATCAGGTGGTCTGCAAACAAGGCAATTTGACTTTCTTCTTTATAATTTGAATGCTATATATTTATTTATCTTGCCTCATTGCTTTGATTAGCACTGGTAATACTATATTGAATGAAAGTAGTGAGAGTGGGCATCCATTTCTTGTTCAAGATCTTAGAGAAGCTTTCAGTTTTTTCTTACTAAGGTGATATTACATATAAGATTGTCATATATGGCTGTTATCATATTGAGTACGCTCGTTCGAACCTAATTTGTTGAGAGATTTTATAGTGAAGGGATGTTGAAGTTTGTCAAATATTGTTCTATACCTATTGAACTGATCATATGGTTTTTGTCCTTGATTCCGTAATGTGATGTATCACACTTACTGATTCTCATATGTTGAAACATCCTTGCATATCTAGGGTGAATCTCACTTGACCATGGTGAGTACATATTTTTAAAATTTGCCATTGAATTTGGTTTCCTAGGATTTTGTTGAGGGTTTTTGTATCTATGTTCATCAAAGGTATTGGCTTATAGTTTTCTTTATTGTGTGTATTCTTCTCTGGTTTTGCTTTTAAGGTAATGCTAATCTCATAGAATGAGTTTATAAGAATTCCTTTTTCTTTGTTGTTTTGGAATAGTTTGCAAAGGATTGGTATTAGTTCTTCTTTAAATGTTTAATAGAATTCAGCCATGAAGCCATCAGGTCCTGGGTGTTTCTTTGATGAAAGACATGCTATTACTAACCCAACCTAATTACTAATTATTCATCTGTTCAGATTTTCTATTTCTTCATGACACAATTTTGGTAGATTTTATATGCCCAGGAATTTATCCATTTCCTCTAGGTTTTCCAATTTGTTCGTTTAAAGTTGTTCACAGTAATATCATATACTTCTTTGTATTTCTATAGTATGATTTGTAACTTCTCATTTTTATCTGTGATTTTATACATCTGAATTTTCTGTCTCTTTTTTCTTCAGTTAACCTAACTAAAAGTTTCTCAATTTTCTTTTTCTTTTCAAAAAATAAGCTTTTCATTTTGTTGATCTTGTATATTTTTTGTCTCTCATTTATTTCTGCTTTGCTATTTATTATTTACTTCTAGAACTTTTGCTTAGTTTGTTCTGTTTTTCTAGTTCTTTGAGGTGCAACATTTGGTTATTCGAGATCTTTCTAACTTTTGGTGTAGGCATGTGTCACTATAAACTTTTCTCTTAAAACTGTTTTTACTTTATCCCATAATTACTCTTACTTTTAAGTTGTTGGTAGGTTGTGCTTTATTTGTATTTGTCTCAAGTATACTTTTTTTAAAAATTTTCTTCTTTAATTTCTTCACTGACCTATTCATTGTTCAGAAGTGTGTTGTTTACTTCCCATGCATTTGCATAGTTTTCAAAGTTCTTTCTGTTATTGATTTCTAACTTATTTTATTATGGTCAGAAAAATCCTTATTATGGCTTTGATTTTTTTTAATGTATTAAGACTTATTTTGTGGCTTAAGATATGATCTGGAGAAAGTTGCCTTTACTTATGAGGATGTGTATTCTGCAGCTATGTGTATTCTACCCAGAAAATTTGGTAGAATGTTCTGTAAATGTCTATTAGGTCAATTTAATTTAGAGTGCATTTTAAATCAGATGATTCTTTTTTATTTGCTCTGTAGATTATTTATCTATTGCTTAAAGTGAGGCGATGAAGGATCCTACTATTTTATTGATTATTTTTTAGATCTAATAAAATCCTTCATATGTATGTGGGTTTTCCAGTGTTGGGTGCATATATGTTTACAATTATTACATTATCTTGCTGAGTCGACCATTTTATCATTGTATAATGACCACCTTTGTCTCTTTTTACCGTTTTTACTTGAAGTTTTATTTTATCTGATATAAGTGATATGGCTTACTTTGTGTCCCCACCCAAATCTCATCTCGAACTATAATTCCCAAGTGTCAAGGGAGGGGCCTGGTGGGAGGTGAGTGAATCATGGGTCCAGACTTCCCCTTTGCTATTCTCATGACAGTGAGTGAGTTCTTACGAGATCTGGTTGTTTGAAAGTGTGTGGCACTTCCCCTTTTGCTCTCTCACTGCCTCTCCCTCTCCGCTGTGGTAACACATACTTGCTTCACTTTGGTCTTCTGCCATGATTTTACATTTCTTTAGGCTTCATAGCCATGCTTTCTGTTAAGGCAGTGGAATTGTGACTCAATTAAAACCTTTTTCTTCATAAATTACCCAGTCTCAGGTAGTTCTTTATAGTGGTGTGAAAATGAACTAATACAGAAAGTATAGCTACTTCTGCTTTTTTTTGATATTCATTTCCATGCAGTATCAATTTTTATCACTTTACTTTCATTTTGTGTGTGTCCTTGCACATGAAGTAAGTCTAACATAGGCATGTAGGCAGCATAGAATTCAGTCTTTTTTTTTGATGTTAATACATTCAGCAACTCTATGTCTTTTGATTAGATAATTTATTCCATTTATATTTAATGTTATTACTGATAAATAAGGACTTAACTATTGCCATTCGCTTTATTGTTTTCTCAATTATGTTTAGATTTCTTTTTTTCTTTCTGTTTTGTTCACATTTGTGGTTTCATAATTTTCTCTAGTGATAAGCTTTGGTTTATTTATCTTTCTCACTTCTGTAGCTACTGTAATTTTTTCCTTCTCCTTTTTTCTTTAACCTTTTTACTCTGGGGCTTATATAAAAACTCTTATTTACAAAAGTCTATTATAAATTAATAACAATTTTGTTCACATACAAATATTTCAAACTGTTACTCAGTCCCTCATAATTTGTAATTTTGTTGCCTTAATTTAAATGTTCTTACATTCTATATTCCTTAGCAACTTATTGTAGCTGTGATTATTGTTGACCTTTTTGACTTTCACATTAGAGATTTGAAAGATTACATACTACCATGTAGTAAAGGAGGATTCCAAATCTGACTATAAGATTACATCTATTTGTGAGTTTTCTATGATTTCATCGTAGTTATTGACTTTTTTTTTAAACTTACTTTTTTTTTTTTTTTGTAAGGCTGGTATAGTGGTGACGAATTTCCTCAGCTTTTGTTTTTCTGAGAAGTATGTTATTTCTCCTTAGTATTTGAAGGATAGTTATGATGGGTATAGTATTCCTGGTAGTTTCTTTCACAGCATTTTGTAAATATTATCCCACTCTCCTGACTTGCAAGTTTTTTGCTGAAACATCTTCAGATAATCAAATAGAGATCCCCTTATATGTGACTTAAGCTTTTCCGTTGCTGCTTTTGGAATTGTCTCTTTGTCTTTGACTTTTGACAGTTTGATTATAAGGTTTCTTGAAAAGAACTTTGGGTTGAATCCAATTGTTGTCTTTTGAGCTTCAGGGGTCTGAATGTTTATATGTCTCCAAGACATGAGAAGTTTTCAGCAATTATTTTTGTTAAATCTTCTGTTTTGTTCTTCAGCTCTCATCCACCTGAAAATCAGTAATGTAAATGGTTTTCCACTTATTGGTGCCCCATAGATCTCATGGCTTTTCTTCACTCTTTTCATTTATTTTCCTCTGACTTGGTTATTTCAAAAGACCTGACTTCAAGTTCAATAATTATTTCTTCTACTTTACCTAGTGTGCTCTTAAAGCTCTCAATTAGGCCAGGCATGGTGGCTCATGCCTGTAATCCTAGCACTTTGGGAGACTGAATTGGGCAGATCACGAGGTCAAGGGTTCTTTTTTTGTGTGTGCCTCTGCCAGGTTTTGGAATCAGGATGATGCTGGCTTCATAAAATGAGTTATGGAGGAGTGCCTCTTTTTCTGTTGTTTGGAATAGTTTCAGAAGGAATAGTACCAGCACCTCTTTGTACCTCTGGTAGAATTCGGCTGTGAATCCGTCTGGTCCTGGGCATTTTTTGGTTTGTAGGCTATGAACTACTGCCTCAATTTCAGAATTTGTTATCGGTATGGTCAGGGATTCAATGACTTCTTGGTTTAGTCTTTGGAGAGTGTTTGTGTCCAGAAATTTATCCATTTCTTCTAGATTCTCTAGTTTATTTGCATAGAGGTGTTTACAGTATTCTCTGATGGTAACTTGTCTTTCTGTGCGATCAGTGGGGATGCCTTCTTTATCATTTTTTATTGTGTCTATTTGATTCTTCTCTCTCTTCTTTATTAGTCTGGCTAGTGGTATATTTTGTTAATCTTTTAAAAAAAACAGCTCCTGGGTTCATTGGCTTTTTGAAGGTTTTTTTCGTGTCTCTATCTCTTTTAGTTCAGCTCTGATCTTAGTTATTTCTTGTCTTTTGCTAACTTTTGAGTTTGTTTGCTCTTGCTTCTCTAGTTCTTTTAATTTCGATGTTAGGGTGTTGATTTTAGATCTTTCTCTCTTTCTGATGTGGGCATTTAATGATATAAATTTGCCTCCAAACACTGCTTTAGCTGTGTCCCAGAAATTCTGGAACATTGTGTCTTTTTTCTCATTGCTTTCAAAGAACTTGGTTATTTCCCCCTCAATTGTGTTATCTACCAAGTAGTAACTCAGGAACAGGTTGTTCAGTTTCCATGTAGTTGTGTGGGTTTGAGTAAGTTTCTTATTCCTGAGTTCTAATTTGATTGAACTATAGTGTGAGAGACTGTTTGTTATGATTTCCATTCTTTTGCATTTGCTGAGGAGTGTTTTCCTTCCAATTATGTGCTATGTGGTGCTGAGAAAAATGTATATTCTGCTGACTTAGGGTGGAGAGTTCTGTAGATATCTATTACGTCTGCTTCGTTGAGAGCTGAGTTAGAGTCCTAAATATCCCTGTTAAATTTCTGTCTTGTTGGTCTGTCTAATATGAACAGTGGGGTGTTAAAATCTCCCACTATTATTGTTTGGGAGGTTAAGTCTCTTTGTAGGTCTCCAAGAACTTGTTTTACAAATCTGCATGCTCCTGTATTGGGTTCATATATATTTGGGGAATTTAGCTTTGCTTTTGTTGCACTGATCCCTTTACCATTATGTAATGTCCTTCTTTGTCTTTTTTTATCTTTATTGGTTTAAAGTCTTTTATCAGAGACTAGGTTTGCAACCGCTGCTTTTCTGCTTTCTACTGGCTTGGTAAATATTCCTCCATCCCTTTATTTTCAGCCTGTGTGTTCCTTTACACATGAGATGGGTCTCCTAAATACAGCACTTCAATGGGTCTTGACTCTTTATCCACTTTAACAATCTGTGTCATTCATTTTAATTATTTATTTATTTACTCTTATACTTTAGGTTTTGGAATACATGTGCAGAACATGCAGGTTTATTACATAGGTATAGACGTGCCATGGTGGTTTGCTGCACCCATCAACCTGTCATTAGGTATTTCTCCTAATGCTATCCCTCCTCTAGCCCCCCCATTCCCCAACAGGACCCAGTGTGTGACGTTCCCATTCCTCTGTTCATGTGTTCTCATTGTTCAACCCCCACTTATGACTGACAATGTGTGGTGTTTGGTTTTCTGTTTCTGTGTTAGTTTGCTGAGGATGATGGTTTCCAGCTTCATGCACGTCCCTACAAAGGACATAAACTCATCCTTTTTTATGTCTGCATAGTATTCCATGGTATATATATGCCACATTTTCTTTATCCATTCTATTATCGATGGGCATTTGGGTTGGTTCCAAGTCTTTGTTATTGTGAAAAGTGATGAAATAAACATACATGTGCATGTGTCTTTATAGTAGAATGATTTATAAACCTTTGGATATATACCTAGTAAGGGGATTGCTGGGTCAAATGGTATTTCTGTTTCTACATCCTTGAGGAATTGCGACACTTTCTTCCATGATGGCTGAACTAATTTACACTCTGTCCAACAGTGTAAAAGTGTTCCTATTTCTCCACATCCTCTCCAGCATCTGTTGTTTCCTGACTTTTTAATGATTGCCATTCTAACTGGCATGAGATGGTATCTCATTGTGGTTTTGATTTGCATTTCTCTAATGACCAGTGATGATGAGCTTTTTTTGCATATGCTTATTGGCCACATAGGCTTCATCCCTGGGATGCAAGGTTGATTCAAAATACTCAAAGCAATAAATGTAATCCATCACATAAACAGAACCAATGACAAAAACCACATAATTATCTCAATAGATGCAGAAAAGACCTTTAATAAAATTCAATACCCCTTCACGCTAAAAATTCTCAAAAAACTAGGTATTGATGGAATATATCTCAAAATAATAAGAGCTATTTATGACAAACCACAGCCAATATCACACTTCATGAGCAAAAGCTAGAATCATTCCCTTTGAAAACTAGCACAAGAGAAGGATGCCCTCTCTTACCACCCCCATTCAATACAGTATTGGATGTTCTGGCCAGGGCAATCATGCAAGAGAAAGAAATAAAGAGTGTCAAATAGGAATAGGAAGAGAGGAAGTTAAATTGAATCAATTTGCAGACAACATGACTGTATATGTAGAAAAACCTATCTTCTCACTTCAGAATCTCCTTAAGCTGATAAGCAACTTCAGTAAAGTCTCAGGATATAAAATCAATGTGCAAAAATCACAAGTATTCCTATACACCAATAATTGACAAGCAAAGAGCCAAATCATGAGTGAACTTCCATTCACAATTGCTACAAAGAGAACAAAATACCTAGGAATTCAACTTACAGGGGACGTGAAGGACCTCTTCGAGGAGAACTACAAATCACTGCACAAGGAAATTAGAGAGGACACAAACAAATGGAAAGACATTCCATGCTCATGGAAAGGAAGAATCAATGTCATGAGAATAGCTATACTGTCCAGAGTAATTTACAGATTCAGTGCTATCCCCATCAAGCTACCAATGATTTTCTTCACAGAATTCAAAAAAACTACTTTAAATTCCATATGGAACCAAAAAAGAGCCCATATAGCCAAGACAATCCTAAGCAAAAAGAACAAAGCTGGAGGCATCACGCTACCTGACTTTAAACTACACTACAGGTATACACTAACCAAAACAGCATGATCCTGGTGCCAAAACAGATTTATAGACCAATGGAACAGAACAGAGGCCTCAGAAATAACACCACACATTTACAACCATCTGATCTTCAACAAACCTGACAGAAACAAGCAATGGGGAAAGGATGCCCTATTTCATAAATGGTGTTGGGAAAACAGGCTAGCCATATGCAGAAAATGGAAACTGGACCCCTTTCTTACACCTTATACAAAAATTAACTCAAGTTGGATTAAAGACTTAAACACAAAACCTAAAACCATAAAAACTCTAGAAGAAAACCTAGGCAATACCATTCGGACATAGGCATGGGCAAAGACTTCATGACTAAAATACCGTAAGCAATGGCAACAAAATCCAAAACTGACAAATGGGATCTAACTAAACTAAAGAGCTTCTGCACAGCAAAAGAAACTATCATCAGAGTGCACAGGCCACCTACAAAATGTGGGAACATTTTTGCAATCTATCCATCTGACAAAGGGTTAATATCCAGAAACTACAAGGAGCTTACATAAATCTACAAGAAGAAAACAAACAACCTTATCAAAAAGTGACCAAAGGATATGAACAGATACTTCTCTGTCTGTGTCTTTTAACTGTGGCATTTAGTCTATTTACATTTAAGGTTAATATTGTTATGTGTAAATTTGATCCTGTCATCATGATGCTAGCTGGTTATTTTACACATTGGTTGATGCAGTTTCTTCGTAGCGTCGTTGGTCTTTATATTTTGTTGTGTTTTTGTAGTGACTGGTACCAGATTTTCCTTTCCATATTTTGTGCTTTCTTCAGGAGCTCATGTAAGGCAGGCCTGGTGGTGACAAAATCCCTCAGTATTTGCTTGTCTGTAAGGGAATTATTTCTCCTTCCCTTATGAATCTTAGTTTGGCTTGATATGAAATTCTGGGTTGAAAATTTTTTGCTTTAAGAATGTTGATTATTGGCCCCCACTCTGTTCTGGTGTATATGGTTTCTGGAGAGAGATCCACTGTTAGTCTGATGGGCTTCCCTTTGCAGGTAACCTGACCTCTCTCTCTGGCAGTCCTTAATATTTGTTCCTTCATTTCCACCTTGGAGAATCTGAGGATTATGTACCTTGGGATTTCACTTCTGGAGGAGTATCTTTGTGATGTTCTCTGTATTTCCTGAATGTGAATGTTGGCCTGTCTTGTTATGTTGGGGAATCCTGGAAAATATCCTGAAGTCTGTTTTCCATCTTGGTTCCATTCTCCCTGTCACTTTCAGGGATCCCAGTCAATTGTAGATTTGGTCTTTTCACATAGCCCCATATTTCTTGGAGGCTTTGTTCATTCCTTTTCAATCTTTTTTCTCTAATCTTGTCTTCACGCCTTATTTCAGTAACTAAATCTTCAATCACTGATATCTTTTCTTCTGCTTGATTGATTTGGCTATTGATACTTGTGTATGCTTCACAAAGTTCTTGTGCTGTGTTTCTCAGCTCCATCAGGTCATTTATGTTCTTCTCTAAACTGGTTATTCTAATTAGCAATTTCTGTAAACTTTCGTCAAGGTTCTTAGTTTCCTTGTATCAGGTTAGAGCATGATCCTTTATCTCAGAGGAGTTTGTTAGTACCCACCTTCTGAAGCCTACTTCTGTCAATTCGTCAAACTCATTTTCTGTCAAATTTTGTGTCCTTGTTGGAGAGGCGTTGCAATCATTTGGAAAAGAGGCATTCTGGTTTTGGGAATTTTCAGTATTTTTGTGCTGGTTTTCCCACATCGTCATGGATTTATCTACCTTTAATCTTTGAGGCTAAAGACCTTTGGATGGGTTTTCCATGTGGGAGTTTCTTTTGTTGATGTTGATGTTTATATTATTGCTTTCTGTTTGTTAGTTTTTCTTCTAACAGTCAGGCCCCTCTTCTGCAGGTCTGCTGCAGTTTGTGGGTAGTCCACTCCTGATCCTATTTGCCTGGGTATCACCAGCAGAGGCTGCAGAACAGCAAAGATTGCTGCCTTCTCCTTCCTCTGGAAGCTTCGTTCCAGAGGGGCACTTGCCTGATGCTAGCCAGAGCTCTCCTGTATGAGGTGTCTGTCAACCCTTGTTAGGAGGTCTCCCCTAGTCAGGAGACACAGGGTAAGGGACCCACTTGAGGAGGCAGTCTGTCCCTTAGCAGATCTCCAGCCCTGTGCTGGTAGAACCCTCCTTGTCAGAATCTTCTGCTCTCTTCAGAGCCAAGTGGCAGGAATGTTTAAGTCTGCTGAAATTGTGCCCACAGTCGCCCCTTTCCCCAGGTGCTCTCTCGCAGGGAGATGGGAGTTTTAACTTTAAGTCCCTGACTGGGGCTGCTATCTTTCTTTCAGAGATGCCCTGCCCAGTGAAGAGGAATCTAGAAAGGTGGTCTGGCCACAGCTGCTTTGTCACGCTGTGTTGAGTTCCACTCAGTCCAAACTTCCAGGCCTCCTTAGTGCTGTCAGGGGAAGACCGTCTACTTAACCCTCAGTAATGGCAGATGCCCCTTCCCCACCAAGTTCCACCATCCCAGGTAAACTTCAGACTGCTGTGCTGTCAGTGAGAATTTCTAGCCAGTGGTTCTTAGCTTGCTGGTCTCTGTGGGAGTGGGACCCCCTGAGCAAGATCACTTGGCTCCCTGGCTTCAGCCCCCTTTTCAGGGAAGTGAACGGTTCTGTCTTGCTGGGGTTCCAGGTATGACTGGGGTATGAAAAAAAATAAAAACTCCTGCAGCTAGCTCCATGTCTGCTTGAACAGCTGCCCAGTTTTGTGCTTGAAATCCAGGGCCCTGGCAGTGTAGGCACACAAGGCAATCTCCTGGTCTGAGGAATGTAAAAACCGTGCAAAAAGCGTATTTTCTGGGCCTGATACCACAGTCCCTCATGGCTTCCCTAGGCTGGGAAAGGGAGGACCCCTGCTCCTTGTACTTCCTGTCCTGCTTCTTGTACTTCCTGGGTGAGGCAATGCCCCTCCCTGCTTCTGCTCACCTTCTGTGGGCTGCACACACTGCCTAGCCAGTCCCAGTGAGATAAACAGGGTACCTCAGTTGGAAATGCATAAATCACCTGCTTTCTGCATTAGTTTCCCTGGGAACTGCAGACCTGAGCTCTTCCTATTTGGCCATCTTGCCAGCAGATTGACAGTCTCTATCTGTAAAATTCTTAAGAAATACATTATTCTTGTGAATAAACTCACCTCTTCATTGTTTTGAATTAATCAATTTTAACCTACATATAAAATACTGACGTCTTTCTTTGATGTCTCCATTTGCATCTTCTCAATTAGTACATCCTGGTAAATGTCATCCTTGTCTAAGTATTTTTGTCACTAATTCTTATATATCTGATTTTTATCATAGTGCATATTCTCTGAGTTAGAAAGATGCTCTGTCAGTTGGTGGTGTAGTCCTAGAGTTTCTCTACCATTAATCTATGAATCATTCATAAAGTTGCATTTACTTTCCTAGGTAAGCAACCCAGTATCAGGTTTTGTTGCAACTGTAACTATGAGAAAGTCAGTTATTATTCCACTATTTTTTTTTCTTTTACTGATAGGTCTCTTTGTGAAGTTTTATGTAATGCTAAACAAATATTTTTTTTCCTTTTGTTTTCTGTCCAGTATAAAATGGTCTTTTATTTTATCTGTGTCATAATTTCTTTTAAAAAGCTTATTTCTTTCACTGTTGATGCCATCTGAAGTAAACAAAATATGTGCTGCAAAATGTAAAGTAGATCATCATGCACAATACCAAGAGGTAGGCCTTTGTTTTCTCTGTCCTACTTCTCTGACTTTAATAAGGATTAAAATGTTTAAAATAAAAAAATTAAAAATACCTACACATTTAGTGTTATAGTCATCATATCTTCACAGGGAATAGTGATGAACAACTGAACTGTGTTCAGTATTCATCGACATTGTTTAACAATCATTTTAATCCGATAAATTACATTGTTCCAACCTGTTGTCAGCTCTAAACTTTGCAGAAAGAAGAATGTATAGCCCCTGGGTTTTAAGGAACAGACCTTCAAAGGAGACTCTACCATAGCATCCATCTGTGAGAAAGGCTTTGTTAACCACACATTAAAAAAGATGGTTGTCCAAACTTCTAGTAAGAGTTAGAACTAGTAATAATATCAAATTTAACTCTAAAGCCAACATTACTAAATACTATGCAGTATTATTTTTCATGTGACTGTCTCTCTGTTAACAAGTTGCCTCTCTAGATTGAATGTTCTATATTCTCATCAAACCCAAGTTAAGGTAACAAAATTTGAAAGACAGGGAAGGCACAGGCACTATCTGGTCTTATCTTAAAGTCACCTGGCACAGTGCACTAAGGTCCTTGCATTTTACTACACCTGTGATAAAAGCTTGTCTTTACTGCCTTGATGTGATTTCAGCATGTTCAATTTTCTTTTACCATATGGCACTAGAATTTCAGTCACATTGTACAATGTATTTATATACACAAATACATGCTAACTAACCACTTCTTCCTGAGTCTCTTAAAAGACACTGATTAAAGGTCAGCTGTGATACTTAAATTTTACTGGTCACTAGATGCTGATGAATCTGCTACCCATAGCTACTTTCATAACCACCAGATTTTCTTTCCTTTACTTCTTTAGATGAGATATATTGAGATGAAACATTATGCAATTTTACACATTTTAATGCCATTTTTAAATTATGACTTCCTTTGCAATAGGAACCAAGCACTGGCAATACTGAGAACGCCTCCAACCAACTTCACTGCACAATGTGTTTATACCAATTTCTGTTACCATTTCTCCTGAAATGCTTTTCACATACTCAAAATCCGTGATGTCTCTCATGAGAAAAAAAAACATTGAAACTGGAAGAATTTAGCCTATTGTAATAAACTGCATTAGAGCAGTGTTGCCATCTAGGAGGATGAATTATTCACCACAGGCCTTGGATCTTTTTATACTTCTTTTTTGCTGTATCTGCCTTCAGTCCTTATTCTTAATATGTCAGTTAACCCCAGAATCATGTCTAAAGGCTCTACTTCCTATGCCATTTTTGAAAATCATTTGACTCTTCCTAGTTACCTAGGACCTTATGTTGTATGAAATAAAGCATTAGCTTGGTAAGCCAGGAATAGAAGACTCTACCTCCTCCGAGATGAATGTAGCACTTCTATTCCGAGGCATTATTATAACAGTGTTTTTATCATTTGGGATTAGGTGTCAGAATGTCTTGCTCTACAGTCTGGCTCTGTTAGAGCTAGTTGTAAAACCTTGGATAAGTTGGGCAACCACTTTATCTCAGTCTTTTCTCTTTTTTTTTTTTTTTTTTTTTTTTTTTTTTGGTGATGGAATCTTGCTCTGTTGACCAGGCTGGAGTGCAGTGGCATGATCTCGGCTCACTGCAACCTCTGCCTCCTGGGTTCAAGCGATTCTCCTGCCTCAGCTTCCCAATTAGCTGGAATTAAAGGCACAAACCACCATGCCTGGCTAATTTTTTTGTAGTTTTAGTAGAGTCAGGGTTTCACTATGTTGGTCAGGCTGATCTTGAACTCTTGACTCTTTATCATAGAAATGATGTGATATCAATACATACCTTATAGGAATAATATCAGAATTAGATTAATTCATATAAAACACTCAGAACAGTGTTAAATCTATGGTAAGCTCTCAATAGATATCAGCTATTATTATCCTGTAATTACACATTATATGTTACAGAAATATCTTAATAAAAATTGTATTTTCTTTACAAGAGTGTACTACAAAAATATTTTAAACATGTTATGTAAAAATTCCTAAATTATAAAACCATTATTTATATCTCTAATTATCATTCAGTACGTATATTAGTCAGGATTCATCAGAAACATACGTGTGTGTGTGTGTGTGTGTGTGCGTGTGTGTATGCATCCTGAGAGAGAACTAGAAGAAGAGAGAGAGAGGGAATTTTAAGGATTTGGCTCATGCATATATCTCCATGGTGGCCAGCAGAGTAAAAAGAGTCACAGTTTAAGTCAGAAAGTAGCCAGCTAGCAGAATTCCTTCTTTTTTTTTTCTTTTTTTTTTAAAAAAAAAAAAAAAAGAGGTCAGTCTTTTTCTATTAAGGCCTTCAAATGATAAGTCTTAATACATATTATGCCCCCTCTTCCCCTTAATATAAAGAGTAACTTGCTTCACTCAAAAGCTACTGATAGAAATGTTAATCTTATCTAAGAAATGTCTTCACTGAAATATCTAGAAGGATGTTTGAATAAATATCTGGGGACTGTGGCCAAGCATATTTGACATCTACAATTAACCACCACAATACCTTTTATTAAACTCTTATTAGATGAATTGTGCTTGCAAAATTAAGGAAATAACTATATGGAAAGAAAGCTGAATCATAAAACTTGAGTTTTTCTCCAAGATTCTAATCGAAAGATATTTTAGTCACCTTTACTCCTTACTTAATTAAATGTTGACAGATGCAGTAACAAGGTGAAATCATAATAATGAATTTAAGAACTTTATACTCAGACTATATTAATTACAATTATCCATCCTTTAGAGTACTGCAATAAAATAAATATTATCTCCATATTTCATAAGGTTTTGTCTGCCAAATAATCACTAGAGGTGGTTTCCAAAAGCAAAATGAAAATGGTGGGTAGTGGATTTCTTTTTGGATCGATGTAAGCTTCTTATTCCTCTCTCAATTTTGTGAAGTATGAATACATTCAGTCTGGAATATCTTTTTTAATTATCTGCAACAGGTCCTTGTCAGCTTTCACAAGAACTGTAAAAAGGAAACTAACCAACAAAGCAAACTCATATCTTGTTTTATTTATTTATTATTATTTTGTCCCAGGAATTGCTCTAGGCTCTGTTCTTTGCTTGTCTATGTGCTTTGAGAATATTTATATACACACATGCACACACAACATTTTTATCTCTTTTATTCAGCTTTTGGCTACTTTAGGTACCCGGCTTCAGCTACTCTCCTTCTACCTGACTGGAACTTGGCACTCCTTGAGATTTCTCCTTAATCACCATTCCTTCAGCCTCAAGCATCCTAGGAGCTAGGTCCTTATGAATCTCTCATCTACCCCAATTCACCTGGGTGGGGGCATGGGTAGATAGAAACCTATTTTAGGTGCTGATTTCTGGTAGGTAAATAACACACACGCAGAGTTTTACGAGCAATGGGTCCTTCCCTCAAATAAATATGTTTGGTAATCAGTATACGCAAAACAACCTGCATAACTGTGTCAGAGTAAGTACTTGTACACAGGAATTTTTACGGAGCCAAAAATAACTATGATACTCCTATATTCAGTAAAAACAATAATAATAATAAAATAAAAGATTGATTTTCTACTTAGCTTGATAAACTTGCATCTGCCTATTGCATAATTACACTAAACAAAATGGACAAGGTACAAGAGGAGTTTTTATGATAGTGGGACGAAAATAGTTCGCTATATTTCCTTTGACTTAAATGCCTTCATTTCCTAGTCATAGTAAATTCTTGTTCTAGTAATGCCCAGAAATAGCTATTTGGTTAAGCCCTCCCAGGCCATGCAATTATTAGAAAGATATTCATATTTAATACCTATTTTTCATATATATATATATGTATGTATTGAATTCAATAGCAACAACAGAAATGGTTATATATCACTGCATACATAAATATTATAGTATAATAGGTACTGTATACCTGTTAAATAACTGCTATGAAGTCATATCTGCTTCGTAATATATACTGAATACCTGTTATAGCAAATACTTAGTTGGTCCCTTACCTTAAGGAGCTCATTGTAATATGAGAGCCAGAAATTATAGAAAATAAATATTTTCTAGGAATTCCATTTAATGAGCTCCTTATCATTATCATTTAAATCGGTTAGATTTATTTATGAATTTCATTTTCCCATTGAACCCTTGAGGAGAAAATTACCATCTCTCCCCTGCCCCTCCCCTTTAGAGAAAAAATAAGTATCTTTAAAGAATTATCTTGCTTGTGGGCATCCTTTCTTTTTCCATCTTGTCTTCAATTTATGGCTGTCAACATGTGTCACATTCTTCTGCAATTGCTCTTGCTTGAGGCATCAAAATTTTCTTGTTACCTTGTTTCCGGTGTAATGTATACTTGTCTTTATATATTTTGAGCTCTGTCAGACCTTCATAATGTTAATCAACCTTCTTTCTCAGAAATAAGTGGTGAAAAAATTGCCTACAAGTTAGACATGCCTTAGACAAAGGCATTCAAACAATGCCACTTCAAAATTTGCCACTTTGTTCCATTATTTTAAATTAAATACAGCCCTTTGAAATACAGCAGATACAAGAAGGGCACTCTGACTTTTCTTTTTTCCTGAAAGCAGGAGATAAAACTCCCAGGTGAAAGGTGGCCTCCCGGTACCTGGTGGAGGGAAGACATCCTTATCACCAGACAGGCAGTTGAGGCTGAGACGAATCTGCACAAATAAATTTGTTAAACTAATTCTTCTCTTCATAGTCACTTTTTTTCCCACAATTATCTGCCATAGCCCCAAACTCTTTGTCATGTCACATTTTCACAATGTACTGCTCCTTGTTTAACCTAGTACATAAGTTTAGGGCTCTATTTGCTTCTTTGGGTCTTGACTTTTTTTAATTATGAGAGCGCCCAGGTGCCTACAAAAATTATTAAATAAAATGTGTGTATTTTTATCTTCTTAGTCTGTCTATGGCCATTTAATTCTTAGGCCCAGCTGGATTCCCTAATAAGGTAGGGGAAGAATTCTACCTCCCTTACACCAAAATAATTTATCATGGAAGGTGTAATATATTGGATGATAGTTCTCAAATTTATTGTCCACCCAGAAACTCAGAATGTGATCTGAGGCTAAAGATGAGATCATACTGGATTAGGATGGGTAAAAAAGCTAATGAAAGTGTCCTTATAAAGGACAGAACAAAGCACAAAGTGACACACAGGAAAAGTTGATGTGAAGCTAGAAGCAGAGATTGGAGAGATGTGACCAAGGAAAGCCAACAATTGCCAGTAATTGCTGATGAATTACAGTAGTAATAGATAAAACAAATTGCTATGTAATTAATCAACTAAATGAGTTCAAGCAATGAAACAGTGGCAAAGCTACATTTTTAAATATATTTTGCTATATGTTGCTTTGTGACAATTACATTTGTTGACATTTCAATATTATTAACTTTCTTACATATCATTAAAACTTACTATCTACTGAAGAATGAATGTAATGTCTTATGGGTATGGATGTATATTTTTAGATGAAATCTAGTTATAATCTCTCTTTTATCACAGAAGATAATGGTATTTGAACAGTTATAAATAGAATAGAATAAAGTAATCTGGGCTGGAAGGAAAACACGTTTTCCCCCTATTTATTGTGTCAGCCAAGTACAAGAAAAAAATGTATAAACAAATTGCTGAAACTCAAAGGTTTAGCAGTGTTTCACATCCTTGTAAACTCAAGTAACATGATGAAAAATAAAAAATGCTTCTTAACTTCTGAGTATGTTAGAAACATATCAGGGAACCTGCCCCGACAGTCATGTGGGTTCTTTTCTATTTTCCCTAAGCATCTGCTGGTTTGAGAAATAAAGGGACAGAGTACAAAAGAGAGAAATTTTAAAGCTGGGCATCCGGGGAAGACTTCACATGTCGGTAGGTTCCGTGATGCCCCACAAGCCGCAAAAACCAGCAAGTTTTTATTAGCAATTTTCAAAAAGGGAGGGAGTGTGCGAATAGGTGTAGGTCACAGACATCAAGTACTTTACAAGGTAATAGAATATCACAAGGCAAGTGGAGGCAGGGTGAGATCACAGGACCACAGGACTGGGGCGAAATTAAAATTCCTAATGAAGTTTTGGATACCTTTGTCATTGATAACATTTTATCAGGAGACAGGGTTTTGAGATCCACCAGTCTGACCAAAATTTATTAGGAGGGAATTTCCTCTTCCTTATAAGCCAGGGAGCGCTATGGGAGACTGGGGTCTATTTCACCCCTGCAGTCTCGACCGTAAGAGACAGGAGCACCTAGGAGGGTCTGTTTATAAGCCTATAGCTCCAGGCGCGCATTCTCTTTCCCAGGGATGTTCCATGCTGAGAAAAAGAATTCAGCGATATTTCTCCCATTTGCTTTTGAAAGAAGAGAAATATGGCTCTGTTCTACCCGGCTCACCGGCAGTCAGAGTTTAAGGTTATCTCTCTTATTCCCTGAATAATTGCTGTTATCCTGTTCTTTTTTCAAGGTGCCCAGATTTCATATTGCTTAAACAGACATGCTGTACAATTTGTGCAGTTAATGCAATTATCACATGGTCCTGAGGCGACATACATCTTCCTCAGCTGACAGGATCAAGAGATTAAAGTAAAGACAGGCATAGGAAATCACAAGGGTATTGACTGGGGAAGTGATAAGTGTCCATGAAATCTTTACAGTATATGTTTACAGATTGCAGTAAAGACAGGCATAAGAAATTATAAAAGTATTAATTTGGGAAACTAATAACTGTCCATGAAATCTTCACAATCCACGTTCTTCTGCTATGGCTTCAGCCAGTTCCTCTGTTTGGGGTCCCTGACTTCCCGCAACAGAAACAGACATGAAATTTATCATCTTTCCTTTCTATCTTTCACATATAGCTCAACATTTCTAAGAAAATAGAATTTTTTGAAACTTATGTAAAGACTAAGTGTAAAATTTCTTTGTTTCCATACTTTCAGGCTAAAGTGAAAATTTATTTAAAGTAATGTATTTGGATATTTCAATGTTTGGACCTCAAGTTTATATTTGTTTTTATCCATTGTGCTCTAAGCATAAGTAAATCAGTTAAATAAATACATTTCCTGATAGTACTGTGTCCAGAATTGGTTCCTTCTGGTGGGTTCTTTGTCTCACTGACTTCAAGAATGAAGCCGTGGACCCTCATGGTGAGTGTTACCGTTCTTAAAGATGGTGCGTCTGGAGTTTGTTCCTTCAGATGTTCAGATGTGTCCAGAGTTTCTTCCCTCCGCTGGGTTCGTGGTCTTGCTGTCTTCAAGAGTGAAGCTGCAGACCTTTGCAGTGAGTGTTACAGCTCTTAAAAGGTGGTGCGTCCGGAGTTGTTCATTCTTCCCAGTGGGTTTGTGGTCTCTCTGCCTTCAGGAGTGAAGCCACAGACCTTCGCAGTGAGTGTTACAGCTCTTAAAGGTGGCATGTCCAGAGTTATTCATTCCTCCCGGTGGGTTTGTGGTCAGCTGACTTCAGGAGTGAAGCTGCAGACCTTCCGAGTGAGTGTCATAGCTCACAAAGGTAGTGCGGACCCAGAGTGAGCAGCAGCAAGATTTATTACTAACAGCAAAGGAACAAAGCTTCCACAGCACAGAAGCAGTTACTGCTGCTGACTCTGGTGGCCAGCTTTTATTCCCTTATTTGGCCCCACCCACATCCTGATGATTGGTCCATTTTACAGAACGCTGATTGGTCCATTTTAAGGAATGCTGATTGGTCCATTTTACAGAGTGCTGATTGGTCCATTTTTACAGAGTGCTGACAATTGTGTTTACAAACCTTTAGCTAGACACAGAGTACTGATTGGTGTGTTTACAATCCTTTAGCTAGATAGAAAAGTTCTCCAAGTCCCCACCAGACCCAGAAGCCCGGCAGGCTTCACCTCTCAGTACCATCTATTTCTTTTGTCATATTTTCTGCCTATTTTCAAAATTTAAAGTATATGTGTATTTATATATCTGTATAAAAGTGACAAAGTAAACACTGGGTGTAAGCAGGCTGCAATAATTCCTTAGTAATGGAATTTTCAAAGATGGGAATGAGAAGAATTTTGCATTAGTGCTAAAGGGAAGTTTAAAGCTATAACACAAAACTTGGTGTATATCACTTGCTCTAAAGAGTGATGTTGGACGTTTATAAAGAAGTTCAAATTTTAGAAGACTTTTCTTATAGCTAGCATGTTTAATGGCAAGGAAGCCTGGAATCAAAGCGAGCAACTAAGACATTACATCAAAAATCTAAGAGAGAGGTACTGCGATATGGACAAAGGGACTGGTAGGGGGAGCATATAGGATAGAATGGGTTCGAAAGGCAGAGGGCAGGGAAAACCTGGCTGAATGTAAAAATCACCAATGATTGACAAATGGGAAAAGCGTCCTTACTGCTCTTTTCTTACTTAGTATTGGGCCCTTATGGAAGAGCATTTGTTTTGATATAAGTCACCTCATGAGAGTCATAGGAATAACATCAATGAGTTTTGCTAAATGTTCAGGCAACAAGTAAAGGAAATGCAGTTATCTCTGAATTATTCAGGGGCTGATTATCCAGGTGATGGAGTTTTTCAGATGTCTCCCTTCCACTATCTCTGTTCCATCTATTGCTCGCAATTCATCATTTCACTGTTCATTAGTCTTCTTACCAGCAGGATGTTGCATCTGGTTTGCATCTTAATTGAGATTTTGTTTATTTTTGTCTCTATGGAGTCCAGCAAAACCTTTCCTAGCATCAAAGAGTATTTCAGAGCAGTAACAGCTCTTGAAAATCATGCAATTAAATAGTACCAGAAAATGTTAAATGAGTTTCCCAGGTCACATCGCTGGAAGAGGGAAAAGAACTGGATTGAACTCCACATCTCAAAATTAATATACTATTCCTTCCACTGAGGTCGCTGTCTATATGTTCTTCACTATAATAACATTGAAAATTATCTTTAAAAAGATGTGTGGAGTATTCTGTAGATCAACTTATTGCTTAGGCCCACGTCACTTTCTCACAAAAGCTGGTTCATATAATTATTTCATGATGCGGCTGAGGCTGCCTCCCATCAGACATTATACCTCTGGGTTCTGTCCATTTTAAGTTTGTCTGCAGAGTGGGAAGCCAGCTTCTGAGCTTCTCTTTCTTCTTTGGTTCCATGAAAACAAGCACATAGGTCCATATTTTAAAATTATTTTAAAATAGTTTACCAATAATCACAGCAGAAATATAAGAAATAAGGACAAAACAGCTACTTAGAGACAAACCCTTTACTGTGATGGTAACTGGAGAGTTCCAAACAGCAGCCATACTATTGTTATTCCTATTTTGGGGATTGTCATTTGCTCTTTTTCTTTCTAACACAACCATCTTAATTATTCCAGGATTCAGTACAGAAAAATTACAAATGTCCTTTGCAACTAGCATGATTGCCACACTAAGTGGCATATATGTATTTGTGAAAATAAAGATTTAAATTGTTTAAAGTGCCAGAAACGGACAGGGAGATACCTGTAGCAGTTTCATATGATTTTTTTTCTTTGAAGGGCATTGCTACAAGGTGTATGTGGGGCTGTGTGTGTGTGTGTGTGTGTGTATGTGTTTGTGTGTATTTTCATGGCCCAGTTTCTCTTTTGCAATTGACATAAAATCAATCACTCTGGAAATATGGAGCAACCTACATAGCATTTTCATAAACTCACATTCAATAAGTTACCTACCCCATTGCAAAAAAACTTACAAAAATTTTTCACATAGGCAACTGTTGTCTTTTCATTAATAATAATTGACACATGGAACCAGGGTACAAATACACATAAAATTAATTCAATGTCAATTCAATGTTTATTGAAATGCTACTATGTTACATTAATCACTCTAATCACAATTATGTGATATTTTATCATCCTTTGTTTTTCCTTTTATCTTTTCCTCTCCCCTTTGTACAAACTAGCCAGCCTTATTCCACAAACATTATGTTCAAAATGAGAAGACTGCCGTGTATTTTCTTTTCTTTTTTCATTTTCTTTCTTCTTCTTCTTCTTTTTTTTTTTTTTTTTCTTATAATCTTGCTCCTTCTAAGGCTTCCCTGTAATTCCAAACTTTTGTTTCCAGACTCTCTGGCTTCCAGGAATGGTCTATTTCTGCCTATAAAACCATATCTATTTTTAAATTTAGTTTCTATGTGTTTAACATTTCTTTCTTAAGGATGGCTTTGTCTTTCTTTCATGCTTCTATGTGCATTCAAAATAGAGAAATAAACCAATATTCATCAAAGGCCATCCAAATGCCAAACTCCTAACATATGCCATATTATTTAATTCTAACTTTAAAAAGTATAAAACTTTCATTTTTTAGTGATAAGACAGCAGATGCTTAGAAAAGCCATACTTAATAATTGAACAAAAAAATTATTGAAGCTGTTATTTAAATGAATTGCCCCCATGTTAAAGTCTTTCACACACTGAGGCCCTTTACTACATTCCATTATTTTTAAGTATGTGCATATGAATAAATGTACCCATAACAATGCATTTTTAGTTGAAAGGAGGAACCATGTGTAATTTAAATCTGTACTCAAAGTGACAGAGTATTTTATTATAGGTGAGGCAAAATAAATGTTTATTGAATTTAATTTAACTGAATAGTTTCTCCGTCTTGTAAATAACATAAACAAATGGTACAAAAAGCTACACCGTAAATCTCATTACTATAATAAGACAGTAACAATTTTGAATCCTTAAGAGCAAATGTGATTAACTTAAATATATAATAGGTACTTTCAGTCAGAGTAGGGCACATAAGTTGATTAAACAGCTAAGCCTAAAACTTCAGTGTGTACATGGTTTACTGAGAAGTGTTTTGCCCAGCCCAGGTATACTTCCTGGAAAAAAATACTTTTGTAATGGCTGGTAGACTTACTTTTCTTCAACTTTAGTTAATCAACGTTGAAAATTTTGCAATCAGAGCCAGAGCAAGATGCATAGAAAACACTAGGGTGGTTTCTAATAAGAGTACATACAATTCCTTTAAATCAAGTGCTATATTAGCTGTCTAAGAATGAGTTGGATCTTTTAACATTTCCATATGTTGTTATTTCAGAATACCTATTTCATCTGAATCATTGATTTCTAGGGTCTGAAAGTTCAATGAGTTGCAATTGATTTTGCCTGGCAGCCTTCTTATATGTGAAGGTTAGTGCATTGCATTCCATGAGAGGAATCTTGCATTGCTTGGTAAAGAGCTTATATATAGGCTGGCTTTTTAACCCATAATAGTAATTAATGAACCATGGGTTTCATCTGGTATTGACCAATCTGTTATCTTCTGCCCTGAGGCTGCAAACTGAAGCTATAATCCATTCCAACCTTTTAGAGATGCGTACCATAGGCCTTAAGGGGATTAAATCAATAAACACTGTTGGATTAGTAAAATCTCATACCCATTTCTCAAAAACTATTCCTAAGCATATGCATACTTGAAAGTTAATTGGTGATATAATCACTTTATAAGCAAGACAACACCTTACTACAATGGTTTCATGTAGAGAAAATACATAATCAAATGATCAGTTTCGATGTTCTCAATCAAGGGCCTGCAAACTTCTCTGCGTGAAGGGCTACATAATATTTTAAGCTCTGTGGGTCATAACGCCTCAGTTGCAACTATGCGACTCTGCCATTCTATCATGAAAGCAGCTGAAGACAATGCATAAACAAATGGTTTGGCTGCATTCCAACAAATGCTATTTATAGAATTTATTTACAGAAATAGAAGGCAGGATATGACTTGCAGGCCTTCATGTTACGACCCCTTTTCTAGACACTACACATGAATTATCTCATTTAATTTTCACAGCATCTGTGAGGTGTATATATTATTATTCCTTATTTTTAAATGAGTATATTGAGGAATATAACGTTTAAGTATATTATTCAACTATATGACTATACTACTTCAACTACTATAATCAAGTAGAGTTATGATTTGAAACCATATTGTCTTGACCAGTTTACTATTATAATTATTTTCCCTTTTGGTCAAGCGTCTGGATTAGTTAATATTAATGGAAGTCCATTTTATTTTATCTTTTTCTGTGATTCTCATCAAGAACCTCCTAACTTGAGATTCCAAACATCTGTTCCACTCCAGCTAAAATGTCCACACTCCAGATAACAGTTAAGACAAAAGAGAAGAGGAAGAGAAAAGGAAAATATTACTTGCTTTAATGGAATTGCCTACCTGTTATACACAGCACTTCCATTTCTTCACATGACCACATTTGAGAGAGCTGGGAATAGTCTTTATTCCAGGCATCTACAAGTCAGATGTAAGTCACAAATTCTATAACTGTGAAAGAAGGGAAGAATTGAAGTAGGCGACCTGACAGATTCTCATCAGACCCATACTTTATATGCTTAATGCACTGTGAGTGGAAATGGAAGTGTTAGCTGAAATTTGCCGAGCTGCTACAAGAAACGCATTCTATGTGAGCTTACCATAGGCCCTGTCATTTAGTCATCAACACCCTCTGATAAAAAAAAAAAGAGTCTTAGGTAGATTAATTAATACTCCCAATTTCACATAGATAGAAAACAGCAAGTTCAAGAACAATCCAGCTATATCTGATTTCTAAGTTCATATAATTTTCATTAGATAGTAATTTTTGAACAGTTAGAATTGTTTAAGCTAATGTGAGAGTCTGACAGAAGTTAAAGTCTGTAAAAATCAAACTTACATGAACAAAATTTATCTTAAACCGTCTGAGGGCAAAGACCCTGTGGAACCAAAACGGAACATTTATCACAGAGATTCTTAATGAATTATGAAAGATAAGGGTCACCTGTTCCCTGGGTCTTGATCAAAACTTAAGATGACAGAAAAATGTTAGTACATATTTTTATTAGAAGTAGAGAGGATTAAAATAAAGTCAACAAACAATAAAGGTGAGAAAACATGTCCCAGGGCAGTGCATAAAAGCCACCTAGGGATCTCATTAAAGTGCAAATTTTGACTCTCTAGATTTGAGATAGAGCCTTGAATTCTGTGTTCCATTAAAAAAATAAAAACTGCAGACCAATATCCTTGAATATTTATGCAGAAATCCTCAACAAATTACTAGCAGATGGAATTCAACAGGAGAGGTGGCAGAGGAAGATGGGTAAATAGAACATGCCAGCAATCATCCCCCAACAGGAGCATATAATTAAACAAATATCCACACAAGAAAGCACCTTCATAAGAACTAAAAACAGGTGAGCAATTACATTACAAGGAAAGAGGCATTGAGGAGGATAGGAAGGACAGACTGTATTGCTTACACTACCCCTTCCCAACTCCAGGCAGTGCAGAATTTGTGTGCTTGGAGGACGAAGAGAGAAGCAGGCATGAAACCTTGTGTTAGAACTCAGTGCTGGGCTGTCACAGCCAAACACAACACAACTCACAATTCTGCTGATGCCCATGGAGGGATCCTTTAAGCCAGCCTGGGCCAGACAGGAATCTTCTGCCCTAGTGGGAAGAAATCTCATGCCAGTTGGCTTTACCTCCAGCTGAATAAAGTGGCCTAGGACCTGGAATAAATTTGAGTGGCAGTCAGCCCAAAAGGACTGAAATCCCTGGTGCTGTGCTGGTCTTAGAGGCAGTGAATTTGGAGTGTGACCCAGTGTGAGACCTATTGTGGCAGCCATGGGAGTGCCTGTGTCACCTTTCCCTCACCTCCAAGCAGTGCATCTCAGGGAAAGACTCCTTTTGCTTGTGAGAAAAAGCAAAGTGCAGAGGATTTTGTCTTGCAATTTGGGTACATTTTCAGCTACAGTAAAATAAAGCACCAGGCAGATTCTGGAAGCACCTGATTCCAAGTTTTTGCCTCTGGATGTTGTTCCTAGACCCATCCTGGGCCAGAAGGGAGTCCAGAGGCCTGACGGGATGGACCGAGTCCCAGGAGGATTTGCCACCTTCTGAATAAAGTGGCCTTGGACCTTGATAAACAGCAGCAACCGGGCAGTAATGGCCACAGGACTTGAGTGAGCCCCAGTACAGGGCTGGGCTGGAAGAGAATATAGAACTGAGAAATAAATTCATACAAATACAGAAAAGTCATTTTCAACATCAAGAATATTCACTTGGGAAAGGAGAGTCTCTTCAATAAATGGTACTGGGGAAACTGGATATTCTTACATGGAAAAATAAAACTAGACCTCTATATCTTGCTGTTTACAAAAGACCTGAAACTGTAAACCTTCTAGAATAAAACATTGGTGAAATACTGCAGGACATTGGACCGGGAGAAGATTTCTTCAGTAAAAACTCAAAAGCGTAAAAAAAAAGCAAAAATACACAAATAGGATCACATCAAGCTAAATAAACTTCTGCACAGCAAAGGAAACAATCAACAAACTGAAGAGACAACCCACAGAAAGGGAAAAATATTTCAACTACCCAAATAACCAGGGAATAAGTTCAAATACTCAACTCAATAGAAAGAAGTAGCTCAAATAACTCAAACAGTAGCTGAAACAACTCAATAGAAAAAATAATGTAAGTGAAAGCTGGACAAAAGATCTGAATGAACATATGAACATATCTCACAAGAAGATATACAAATGACCAACAGGTATATGAAAAAAAGTTTGACAGCAGTAATCATCATGGAAATGCAAATCAAAATTACCATGATATGTGATCTCACCCCAGTTGAAATGGGTTTTATAAAAGAAGGCAATTATGGATGCAGGCAAGAATGTGAAAAAAGGGGAATATTCATACACTATTGGTTGGAATGTAAATTAGTACAACCACCATAGAGAATAGTACGGATGTTCATCAAAAAAATGAAAAATAAAACTACCATATGATCCAGCAATCCCAATGCTGGGAATCTATCCAAAAGAAATAGAAATCATTATATCAAAGAGATAACTGTACTCCCCTGTTTACTGCAGCACTATTCAAAATCGCCAAAATATGTAATCAACCTATGTGTCCATCAATGGATGAAATAATAAAGGAAATGTGACACAAATACACAAAATATTACTCAGCCGAAAATAAAATGAAACTCTGTCATTTGCAACTACATGGATGGAATGCTGGGACATTGTATTAAGTGAAATAAGCCAGGCACAGAAAGACAAATATCATGTTCTCATTCATATGTAGAAGCAAAAATATTGAACTTATGGGGATAGAGAGTAGAATGATGATTATCAGAGGATGGGGAAGGTAGTATGAAAGGGTAATAAAGAGGTGATAGTTAATGGATACATAGAGTAACACAGCAGAAATAAAATCTAGTGTTTAGTAGCACGATAGTAGAGTGACTATAGTTAATCATAATTTATTGTATATTTAAAAATAACTAAAAGTGGAACTGAAATGCTCCTAACAGAAATAAATGATAAATGTCTGATGTAATTGGTATCCCAGTTACCCTTATTTGATCATTACGCATTGCATGCTTGTATTAAAATATTGCATGTGCCACATAAATATGTACAACTATAATGTATTCATAATAATTTTTTAAGAATTAAACAAAATGTTATGTAATGACCAACTTGGATTCATTGCTGGAATGCAAGGATAGCATGACATATAAAATCAATGGAACACACCACATTAACAGAATGAAAAAAAAATTCACTCAATTGATCCAAAAAAACATTTGATGAAATTCAACACTTTTCATGATAAAAACCTAAACAAACTAGAAAATAAACAATATAATAAGACTACATATAAAAATTGCACAGCTAACATATTTAACGAAAAATATTAAAAACTTCTTCTAAAATCAAGAATAAGACAAGAATGTCCAATCTTAACACTTCTATTTATTATAGTTCAAATCTTAGCCAGAGCAGCTGGACAAGAAGAATAAGACATCCGAATTTGACAGGAAAAAAATTAAAATTATCTCTGTTCATAGATAACATAATATTTTATGTGGAGAGCCCTAAATATTGTACACACCTACACACGCATTATTAGAACCAATAAATGAATTCAAACATATTGCAGAATACAGAATCAACAAAAGGCAGTTGCATTTCCATACTAAAAATGAACAATACACAAATGAAAGTAAGAAAACAATTCAATTTGCAATAGCATCAAATAGAACAAAATACTTAAGAATTCACTTAACCAAGAAGACAAAAGACTGTACACTAAAACTATAAAATTTTGCTGAAATAAATTTTAAAAGACATCTCCAAAAAAGAGAAAAAAGATTGATGCATGTGGATTGGAAGCCTTGATATTATTAAGATAATACTGCTCAAAGTGACCTGCAATTTCAACACAATTTCTTATCACATTACTGGCATAATGACACACATAAAAACCAATGGAATTGAACAGAGAACCTGAAATATATACTACATTATCATTAACTAAGGTCTCCATGCTGTAAAATAGATCAGTAAGACTTATGACACTTCTCTAATTAAAAGTTTCTGCACTTGCATACATACTTCTCCTTTTCCGATACCTTCCTCCCTACCAACCTCTGGTAACCCCCCATTCCACTCTTCTGTGACTTTGACTTAAATTCCACATTTAAGTGAAATGCTACAGTATTTATCTTTGTGTCTGGCTTATTTAACTTCGCATAATATCTTCCAGGTTTATCCTTGATGTTGTAAATGACAGAATTTCCTTCTTTATAAAAGCTGTATAGTATTCCATTGCATATATATATATATATATATATCACAATTTTTATATACATTTCTTTAAAAACTGTATTAAATTCATCTGTTAATTCTAATAAATTTAAGTATATCATTTCATTAAAAATAAATACTTGTTTGATATAAAAAAATGAAGAACCTGAAAATAAACCCTTGCATATATAATCAAATGAGTCAACAAATGGTATTGGGAAAACTGGATATCCACATGCTTAAAATTGAGCTTGGACCCTTTACATTATATAAAAAGATTAACCAAAAATGGATCAAAGACTTAATGTTAGAGCTAAAACGATAGAGTAGACATAGGGGGAACCATGAATTCCTGACACTGGATTTGGCAGTGACTTATTTAATTTGTAAAAAGCAGTACAGGCAACAAAGGAAAAAAATAATAAGGTGGACTACAACAAAATTTAAAATTTCCTGTGTCAAAAGATACTTTCTACAGAGTGAAAAGTAATCATCCAAAAATATTTGATAAAGTGTTAATATACAGAATATGTAAAGAACTCCTATACCTTAAACTACAAAAATCAAAGAAATAAACAACTTAATTTAAAACTGACAAAGGACTTATGTAGTCATTTAACCAAAAAAGATACATAAATGACAAATAAGCTCAGATTTACAAATTACAAAGGGAAGATGCTCAACATCACTGATCATTAGAAAAAATGCAAATAAAACCTACAATGAGATATTACCTCATACCAATTATGATGGCTGTTACTAAAAAAAAAACAGAAAATAACAAACATTGGTGAGATATGGTAAAATTAAAAGCCATGTGCACTGTTGTAAGAAATGTAAAATGGTGTCATCACTGTAGAAAATAGTAAAGTTTTTCTTCAAAACTTAAAAATAGAATTAACTTTATGGTTCAACAATTCCACTTCTAGGTATTTACCTAAAATAATAATGGATGAATGGATTTAAAAATGTGCATGTACACATGCACAACATACACACACAGACACACACACACACACACACAGGGGGAGAGAGAGAGAGAGAGAGAGAGCGTGCACATAATGGAATATTATTCAGCCCTAAAAAGGGAGGGAAATTCTGACACATTACAACATGGAGAAACCTTAAGGATCTCATGCTAAATGAAATAAGTCAGTTACAAAAAGGAGCAGAGTTAGAGTAGTGAAACTCAGAGGAACAGAATTAGGAAGATGATTCCCAAGGACTAAAGGGAGAGTGTAACGGGGAATTATGCTTTAATTGGTACAGAGTTAAGTTTTGAAAAATAAACAGTTCTGAAAATGGATGCTGGTGATGGTTGCACAACAATGTACTTAATATATTTAAAGTACTGAATGTATTTAAAGCACTGATTCCGTACACTTAAAAATATAGCAAGGCCCTAGGGAACATATGAACCCTTAAACAGAGTTCATGATATATTTTTATTAGCACTATGAACTACATAATTATTAGGAGAATGAACTACATAGTGCTAATAATTCTCTAGATGCAGGTGATTCAATAATATAACTTTATATTTTGATGTGTTTTCTTGATGTATTCATGGAATTTTTATAATTGTCCCCAAACTACTATTTTAGGCTGTGTGTGTGTGTGTGTGTGTTGAAAAGATCGTTTATTTTAATAAGGAATATCAAGATTCCAATTACTATCCTTTTGTAAAAGATCAGAAAATTGAAAATGTCATGAGCAGGAGGCTACAGTTTTCCTCAGATCTCAAAATCTCTGAATAAAAACTAAAACTTCATTCTCTCTCAATGGTCTGCCTTTACATTAAAAGCAAGCTAAATTTTAAATTGTTGCACTTTCTTCTAGTAACAAATTATTTAGATAGGCTTTGAAGAGGTCTAAAAATAGTTAATATTAGTGTATCTTAAAATAAAACTTCATAAGCAAATAAAATATTTACATAGAAAGTCCACATTTAATTATGTCAGTAGCATTCCATTATATTAGCCTAAAACTGGATCAAAATTTTTCACTGAGGCATGAGAGCACTATTTCCTTTTTTTTTCCTTCCTCTAGGAGACAGATTACTACAGTAATCATTTTTTTTTTTGACAGCGAACAGAGAAAATTATAGGGAATTAAATATAAAAGCTTCCCCTTCCTCGAGTTCCTCCATGTCAGAGAATAGCATATAGAATTAAATAATCTTGGGGTCGGAAGGAGCCTTAAAGGTTACCTAATTTGACCACTCTTTTGAAGCATAAACTGAATACTTAATTATAAGAGTTACAATTGTAGCAATTGCCGTTTCAAGGAAAAAAATAGTTAAGGTTTTAGGATATGCCCTCTATATAACAGAAAAAGCAGAAACACTTATACAGAAGCTTTTAATCTGTCAAGGCCAGGACAGGACACAGTATCCCTGTTACATTTTAAACAGGGAAATACTGGTCCACAGATAAAGATAATGTTAAAATAAAGAAGCCAAAAACCCTTAGGATGCAACTGCCACCCAAGAAAGAGGGAATGACTTGAAAATCTCAAGGTGAATATGCAGTTTCCATAGATTGGCCCTGTGGTGCCATGTATTTGTTTATTATTCATTTATTTCTGGAGTGGTGATGGTAGCAGGTAGAAGAGGAATTATAAAGCAAAAAAGCAGGACATTAAAAAACGAAGGCGAGAAAGAGCCAACAGGACATTTTCTAATAACTGGTATGAGGACTATTTTTCCTTTCTTGGTAGGGATTTACATATTGGAATAAGTCAAGAAATAGGATGGGCTCACATCTATGTTAAAGGCGCATTTAAAACAGAATAACAATGTATTTCGAGGGTTTTAGAAACATTTATTAAATGTTTAGGGGAAGAGAATAACAAGTTTTGCTATTATTCTCTGTTCTCACATGTTCCCCTTCTGCCTAGAGTATTTTGCTTCACGCTACTCTAGGCAGAGTTCTTGTTCTTGTTGTACACAGAGGATTTACTTAGCTATATGTCTTGAAGAAAATAAATGTCACATTCACCCAGAATTTTCTGATAATCTTTGTAGTTTTTGGAATAGATTTCATTATTTTTCTGCTATTACTCTACATTATTCAAATTTCAACCGTCATGTCTACTGTTCTATATGGTAGTTACTTCTCTATGAGCTTGGTTCCTTCATTTGGATCAGTGAGTGCAGGGACCATTGTGTGTTGTGCAAAAACATATCTCCTTCACATTGCAAAATATAAGAAACTTAGAGCAATGAGAGAAATGGCATGGACACTGAAAAGCTTTTAAAGAAATTCCTGGAATTTGATTGTCAGTGGCTTTTTCCAAAATAGTGGCACGTATGGGAATTAGTAAGGTTTTAATTGCACTAGTATTCTGGTAGCAAACTTTTATATTTTATCATTCCAAAGTTTAGATATAAGTGTATTGGAGTCTAGTGTATTATGTAGTCTATTTCATATCAGTGACGTACTTATCGGGCAACTAACGTCCTCCTTGCCAGGAAAGTGACATTTTGCATATACGTAGTTTTAAAAAAGTTTCCATTCAGTCGGGCACAGTGGTTCATGCTTGTAATCCCAGCACTTTGGGATGCCGAGGCGGGCAGATTACCTGAGGTCAGGAGTTTGAAACCAGCCTAGCCAGCATGGTGAAACCTTGTCTCTACTAAAAATACAAAAATCAGCTGAGTGTGGTGGCATGCACCTTAATCCCAGCTACTCGGGAGGCTGAGGCAGGAGAATCATTTGAATCTGGGAGGTGGAGGTTGCGGTGAGCTGAGATCATGCCACTGCATTGCAGCCTGGGTGACAGATTGAGACTCCGTCTCAAAAAAAATTTTTTTTTTTAAAAAGTAAATTTTCCATTTACACTCTAACAGTTAAATATCTGGCTTATGTTTTAGATACATCACAGGCTCATATGAAATTTAGTGCTCTTACAGTGCCTGTGTTAGAAGATCATAAGGAATACAACACATTTAATAAAAATGAATGGTGCAACTTAAATAATATAACCATATTTCTTTAAAATTCAGAGTTGAAAGTCAAGTGACATCATGTTGTAGCCAACAAAGACCCTAGAACAGAACATTTTGGAAGAAAGTAAAAATTTCCTCAATTTGTCTAATAAGTTTAAATTCCATATAAATATATTAAAGTAACTCAGTACTATAAATCCAGGCTCTAATTAGTAATAATTTTAGAAAAATGCTTATAAATTTTTAATAGCAAAGCTAATTAATTTTTTCTACCAGAAAAAAAATTTAGTAGTTTTATTTTCAAGACTGTGGTGTAATTATATTTTAAATAGTAATGAAGTAATCATGCATTTTGACAGATTGCTGAAATATATTTTATCAGCTAACCAAATCATAATAATGCCAGTTATTGTATTAATATAAAAAGGCCCCAACTCCTAACTGTCTTTCTCTTCACAGTTGAGAGATGATTCATATTTTCCATAATGTTCTCAAATAATCATCAGTGAGAAATACTGGAAATAAATTATGGAAAGTGCAGTTATGGAAAGTGTAAGTACTACAAGTTCTACAATTGAGAGTGCCACTTTTGTATGCCTAATGCAGAATATTTGACATCGTCTTGGGGTCTTTCAGTTGATTGTCACAGTAGAGGAGAGGCAGACCCTATTATTCCCTAGTAGCTGGAAGCCAGGCATGATGGTATAATACTACAGTCCACAAAAGAACAGCCCTGCCCCCCTCCCAAAATTATCAGCCCCAAAGTGTCAATAATTATGGTATAGAAAAACTCTGACCTAAGTTGAGGTATGCCAAAAGAAGATACTATATGGGGGAACTGAAATTAAGTGCAGAGATTTGGGGTATAAATCAACCATTTAGCAAAAATTTCCAGGAAGAATTCACCCTTTGAAGGACTAGAGAGTTGCTGATCAGTGGAGGAAAGATTATGAGAGAGTCATTAGAACCTGGGACACTGCTGACATTCCTGGCCTTCCCATCCTCTGCAATGAAAGAATGAACTGGAGACGGGGCATGTGTGTGACTGGGTGCAATAATGGTAGTTTTTGGATTCGGGGATTCTGGGCTCTGTTGTGAACAAGTAGTTTATAGTTCAAGCTATTACATTACGCTAAACCTGAGATTCATTCTTTGAAATAACACTTGTTCTGCTTAATTGACGTGATATTTGTGGGGAGCAGATTAGACAATTTACATAAAACCCTATTGATAAATGATAAAGTGTTATACATGTGTGAGTCTTCCCATTATTCCCATTGACTATTCTACACTTCATACTCATTCTTGGAGTTTTCTGGGTGTAAAACCCCAAAACATCTCCCCAAAAAGCTATTATACGCAGCTCCATCAAAAATATTTTGACTACTATCTTTATTACATGCAACCCAGTTTCCTTGTTTCCCAGCTTGGAAAGCTTACTAGGGTGGAGCTGTGATGACTGACAAAGGGCATGCCTATTCTTAGAAAAGATAATTCACCTATCTTCCTTCTTTCTTCTTTATTCTTTTGAGCACAGGCCGTGCTATTCCAGGGTTGCATAGCAGTCTAGGGTGGATAAGAGAAAGAGGCCAATATAGGAAAAGAATGTCTAAAGTTTAAGAAAACCATAGAATTAGGGTAAAATATATATTGTAAAGTCAGGGTTGCACATACTATGTTTAGATATTGTGCATCAGGTGCACAGAGCCCAACCAGGCCCACCAGGCCTTCCCCTGCTTCCTTATACTTCTTGCTGTAGCTGCAACATTTTGTCTTTTGAAATTCCCTGTAGAAGCACCTTGGAAATGCCAGACATTGTTGAGACACCTGCTGTGAGCTATGTGCATTTCCAATTGCCATAGATCATCATCAGCTGTAGAAGGACCCCAGGGAAGATGTTAATGCTGCTGTGTTTCCTTTGCATCTAGAGCTTTCATGACATATCATGTCAAACTCTGGTTTTCATCCTATCTCCAGACTTTATGAGAGACCAGTGAGCAGCCCCTGTATCTGAGACCGTTCTAGAACTTGTCTTTTTCTGCTCACTGTTGCCCATAGAGACCCAATTACTTGGCCCTGTGAGGAAACCTTCTCAAAAGAACTATACTATTTGACAATTTCTTGGCAGGTGGTGCCTATAGAGGTCTATTATCCCTCACTGCATCACATATTGGCTGTCTTCTGCTCCCTCATGTTGTCCATTTTTCTCATTTTAACTTTATTGTACAATGCTCTCCACATTTACATAATAACATCTGCCTTCATCTCTGGTCTTATGCCTACCACCAGAAGCCACTCTGACATCAGCCCCACATTTCCATCTCACTTTTCCACTCAAACCTCCATATCCTCTGCTTGATATTCCTTGTCACACAGCTTTTTTCATTGCTTATTAATCTTATATTTGTCCCTCCACCAGCTGTCTCGTCTTTGCTATGTGTCCTCTCATCCGTTAGGCCCTGACTCCCTCCATTTTCCCCTTTTATTACTCTCAATTCTGGACTCCTCTTTGTCATCTGAGCATTTGTTGCCTCTGGCCTGACCACTCTGTCACTTTCCTTGCTCTCTCCTTTACCTCTGGGCACCTCTCTTCCTGCAGGGCACAGTTTGCTTCGGAAGTCCACGTTTCCAAGGGGCATTTTTTTTCACACCAATAACACCTTTTCCTCTCTTCCACTAGAACACACTCAGATCCTGAAATCCTCTTGCTGTCAGACCTCTGTGTGGCTCTGGTTTCCACCTCTTTACTTAACCATACCTTCTCTCAGAGCATAAACATTCCACCAATAAGGGCCCACCCTTTAAATCCCAGTGATTCATTGGCCTGTCATCCTCCACCATCCAGCATATTTACATCAGCATAACCACTCTCCAATCACACTTTAGGGTCAATTCCAGACCTTGTTAGGTCCATTGCAAAAAGCCCCTCCTGGCTGGCCTTGTCTTTCCCAACTATTTCACACATTGAGTGCCCAAGCCTGCCCAGTTCAGCCCTATCAAAGAAGTGGAGGAAACTGCAGAACTCAAAAACCTAGACACCTAAACTGATTTATATTTGCAAATAGAACTTCAGTTATATAGAAGGACTGGATAAAGGCACCATGAAGCTGAAATGAAATTTTAGGCCAGTGGATTACTTAAGACCCTTTCGGAGAAGACCCTGCCAGTCCTGCCAAGAACACTGTTTCTTTCCAAAAGGAAAATGGGGAAAATATATATATATATATATATATATATATATATATATATATATATATATATATATGTGTGTGTGTGTATACATATGTATATGTGTGTATATATATGTGTGTATATATATATATATATATATATGAAGTTGCTTTCAATGGCTTTGGACTCAGAAAAAAAGGCAAGCAGCAACAAGGCTCATTATAAATAGCTAATCAGTAACAAACCTGTGTAATCCAAGACCCAGATCAAAGGAGAACTAATATAATGGGGCTGAGGGCCCAGAAACGGATGCTCATTTTGGGATTCATCCTGGAAATACTCCTTCATCTTCCAGAATGATTAAGATTCAAGTAGTTTTGTATTTCACAAAATTCACAAATAAATTTTGTGGTGATTGCCTCCTGCATTCACGGTGGGGGAGAAAAACTGATTCCATTGGGAAGGAATAGCTGCCAGTTGTCCCCTAAGATACCTTTTCAATCCTGATGGAGGCTGCAGAGACTTAACTGCTTCTCTCATTGTAGCCATAGTAAATTTCTATAGACATCCAGTAGGTTCCCTTTCCTCTGCCTTCATATGCTCTAAAACAGTAGAGAATAAAACACATCCAGCTCTGTGGTGTGTAGGCATGCAGCAGGCAGGGAGGCTAACGAAGCTACCCACCTGGACTAAGAAAAACATATCAAAGAATAAAATAGGGCTGTTAAGAAGTGTAAAAGTTTGGTGGTCATCTGTAAGATGTAGTACAGAATGTATCAGAACAACAAATGTCATGACTACTGTGTTCCTTCCTTTAATATATTTTTAAGTTTCCATTTCATAATAAAGGCAACATTATACAAGACAGAAGGAACGGCCTGCCTTCATATCTGATCATCCTTTTACAGCAGGGCTGGCATCTCTTATAAATATGGAGCACAGGGGTTAGGAGCTGCCTGGAAGATCAGGCTAACTCATACAATAGCTTTCTGCCATGGTTCTCCTTAGCACAAATCTAGCAACCACTCTGTGTTACGTATAGCAGGGATGCTCATAAAGCAAGTGCTAATTGAGGTGGTAATTTTTTTAACAGAAGGAAACATGAAAGATTCAATTTACTGTAGTGGAGAAAAGGAGTCTACCAGGGATTCCAGCTAGTCTTGAGTCTAAGAAATGGAGTCAATATAGCCCTTAAACAATCACTGGATTGCATTAACATCCTGTCCTGAAAGAAAACATAGCTGAAACAACACTTGGGCTCCATTCTGTGCTTAATCATGTGATTCCTTCATTCCTGACATTTAGTCACTCTACCAAGTATTTTGACCGGCAGAAGCTGGAGCATCTAAGAAGAATGGTGTGCAAAACAGACATAGTCCTTGTCCCTTATAAATTTAAAAGATCAGAAAATATACAACTATGATATCTCCTGTTAACAAAAATCAGATCATCTGCTGTTATTAAAGAGAGCTAATTTATAGATTTCATATTAAAATGTGCATTCAGAGTAAAAGATCTGCATTCAGAGTAAAAGATGTACTTTTTACTGAATCCCTACAACTACCCTGACTAAGCTTAGAGAGTTTTACTTTTATTCTAAATTTCTTTGCATCGACTCTTTATATCCTATGTTGCTAATGAACTGAACCTAAAATACCAGAAGTAGTGGTAGAATAAGACAGATGCTAAAAGATGTAAGGATTTGTAAGATTTGGGTTTTTCCTAAAGGAAATAGCAAACCATTAAAAAGTTCTAACCACGGATTTTGCGAAGTCTGATTAACATTTTAAAAAGATCCCCCAGAAGCTATGAAGAGAATAAATTGTATGTTGGTAAGAATGGATTCAAGAAAACAGGTTAGGGACTGCTTTTAGAAAAAGTTACCGTGATTGGAAAATTGAATCCATGGCCAGATAGTGAGGAAGAGGTAATAAAATGCCACCAGATCTCCACATGAGCAAATAGACGGTTACAAGTATGCTTTCACTGAATTATGAAAGCCTTGAAAATAAGCAATTTTTTGTGTAGGAAATATATGTATTTATTTTAAGGGAGGAGTTGATCTCTCTTCAAAGCCTCTCTCTCTTTAATGGCTTATTATAGTGAGTGTTTGTTGGGTCTATAATTTCATTTATATAATATGTGGGTTACAAAATATTCTAAAATTACAAATAGCTGTCTTCTTAACTCAGAAGTTTATTCTTTCAGGCAAAGTTTTGTTCATTATGGGCATTTAAGAAATATATTTCCTTCTGTATATTTTTCACTAGCAATAGCAGTGACGTAACATTTGTTGGGACACATCAGTGACTTTGATATCAGGATTATGCTCTTAAATTCTCCTTTTTCTTCAATAGAAGTATCACTTTCTGATCCATAGAACAAAATAATTTGAGCAAAGTAATTCAAGATATGATGAATAAAGTTATTTTCACGGACTTATCTCTTTTTAAACTAAGGCTTTGCCATCTGTTCTCTTTTCTTTATATGTTTAGGATGTATATAATTAACTGTGCAATCATGTCATAAAAGGAAGGATATGAGTGATTTCAGTGCATCCTGATATTTTTATACAGTACATCTGTTATGAAAAGATTTTCTACTAAGCACATGTTTCAGGTACAAATCAAAGGAAATCATTTTTTCTTTGATCAACTCTTCCTAAAATGCACAGAAAATGGGAGTAAATTTAAGAATTCAATTTTCACTGAAAACACACAGTAAGTTATCAATAAGAACAGAGTCACTTACTGCCTATATTATCTACAGCACAAGCGATAGAATGCACTGTATTTTATCTCCAGTTTTATCTATCTGCCAATATTCAATAAACTCTGCAAAACTTATTCTCCAACTTGATGTGCTGCTTCTGTCTGTAGCACTAATAACATGCTGTTTTTTCTGTTTGAAATATCCTCATAGATTTGAACATTCTCTGTACAGCTCATCTTTCCAAACATGTTATACTTACCTTATATTTATCAGAGCAGCACATTTATACTCTTTCCTTGAAATGGCTTGATTACCCATTTCCACCAATTGAACATAAAATCTATTCAGCTACAGATGTTATCTTTCTTGCACAACTTAGTATCCTGCAAATGTAACTAATAGTGTATTCTCAAAAATATTTGATGAACCAGTTGAATTAATATATGGTGCCTTATTGTTACCAATCTTGAACAAAGAATATGTGACTAAAAATGAAAAGTAGTCACTGACTATTATTGAAGATGCATCCATGAGGTTGTATATAGCTTTATTAAAAGCTATCTACTTCTGTGGGTAAAATTGGAGATATCCTTTGTGGATTTCAAAGTCACAATGAAGAGAGTGACTTTAAAGAGGGAGTTTTAAAGTTGGAAAATTTGAAAACAAAATGTGTAGATATGTTTGTGCGCATTTACTAAAATATAAAATCTGACATAACATTGTAGAAAAACTTTAAGAAAATTGTAGCAAATGAGCTTTGAAATTACTAACATTGTGAGAGAGAAACCCTGCATTTAATAACAAAAGAAAAAATAAGTAAATTGGAGCATAGAACTATTGCCTTCTCTGTAAATTTTACGTGAGAATGAGACCTGAATAGTTGAAATCCAAATCATCAGCTTTGCCCTGAAATGCAGTCAAGTGTATTTAATTTTCAACTCAAAATTTTACACCAAAAAAAAAAGTTTCAAAACTGATTGCAAATAAGGATAATTTACAAATTTGACCATATTTGAAATCATAAAACAAATCTTTACCAATAAAAATTGATTAAAACTATATGTATTAGGTTCATCGACTATTGTAAAATTCATCAAGAAATCAAAAGAAAAATAAAAATAGAAAATCTCCATTGAATTTTCAAATTAAGCAATACATATCTAAATGCTACCATTTATAATTATACTTAAAATATAATATTAATTGATGATGTGAATATCTACATCATCAGGAAACAAAGTTATTCTTAAACAGAAAGTTAGAGCTTTAAATACGTTCAGTTGTAAACCCAAAAAACCTAAATATAAATTATTTAAATATTCATATCAACATGTTGAAAAATACATTGTAAACTAAACGAAATTAAGAGGAAGAAAATCACAAATGAGCAGAAATTAAGACAATTAAATAAAAATGTACAATAGAGAAAACAAAGTCAAAAGTTGACTCCATAAAAAATTTACTAACATGATAAAACTAAGAGTAATCAAGTATAAACTGTGACACAGATAACCAGTGTCAGAAATAAGTGATATCATTAAGGATTTTAGAAGCATTAAATCCTGAGGAAATATAAAATCTTTGTATTAATAAATTTAAAAATTTGGATAAAATTTAGATAAATTTCTTGAATAGCACAATTTATCAAAACTAATAAAATATAGAAAATTTGAGTTTATTAAATAAAATACATAACAACTTCTACAAAAAATCCATGTTAGAATGGCTTCCCAAGTTAGAAATTTTAAATTCTAAAAATCATTTAAGGCAAAAATAATACCAATATTTTACACATTCTTTCAGATAGTGGAAAGAATAAATATTTTACTACTAATTTCATAAGACACAAATGGAAGTAAAACAAAACTTGACACTGACATTACAGAAAGGAAAATCAAGGGTCAAACTCTCTATTGGAACTAAATATAAAATTCCTAAACAGATTAGCAAATCAGAATCAGTAACCTATAAAAAGGGTAATACATCATGAATGTTTCAGAGATCTCCAAGAATACTATAATTTTTTAGAGATAATTTTATAACTCAAAAAACTGTTATGTTCATTTTTATGGTTTATTTCATCAAAAAGACACAGATTTAAATCAACAAAGGAAAGAGGAGCATAGGGCAGAATCCAGGAGAGACTAGTCATAAGCTTCCAGTTGTCCTCTCATGGTGAAGTCATACAGAATGTGCTTAATCTCCCAGTGACAAAGTCTGACAACATATACGGATTATTGCCAATCAGGGAAGCTCCCTGAGCCTTATTGTTCAGGATTTCATTAAGTGTCAATCACTAAGGCATGTAGTGCCCACATTACTGACTTTAATTACTCAGTGTCCAGTCTCACAATAGCAGATCAAACTGGTATATGTGGCCCAAGGCCCCCACCATATGTCACACTGTTAGCAAAACTATCTGGTATGACTCAAGGCCTCAGATAAGCCAAGACAATTTTATCAGGCAGAATATTTCAGAAGCTAGTCTAGGGCCAGAACTTTTGTTGAAATGAAAGCATTTGAACATCTCATACCTGCTGAGTCAACCCTTCCTGCTCAGCCATCAAGTTGGATGTGAAACACTTTCAATGTAATTTGTCATATTAACAGTGGAAAGAAGAAAAATTATATGGCAATTTCAATAGAAATAAAATAATTTGATAAAATTCAGTTGTTAGCTACCAATAGAAGAAAATGTTCTGTAAAAGTTGTCTAATTAAATTTTAGAGCAAACATAGATAATGTTGGAATGATAAGAAATCCAAAGGAGAAAATTTTAAAAGAGCCTTTTGTACTACATGAATTTGAGCGGTCTTAAGTCCTTTAGGTAATAGAGTGCAATTATTTAAAAAAAAAACTTAGATTCTTTCTGAAAATTGTTTGTCATACATTTACACTTGAAATAAAAATTCTATCAATAATATCATTTCTCAATATATTATACAGCTTGTTCTTAATTTTCTTGAATATTATTTTTTGAATTTTACTTTGTCTAAAATTCATGTTGATGTTTTTAATTTTCTTTTCCTGTGAGGTTTGCTCATTGTTTTATCTTTACCTTGTATGTCATTTTGTTTTAGGTATTATTATCTAAATAACATATTGATGGGATTTGATTTTAGAGATACTTTAGATTATTTGTAAATTCATAGGGGGATTAATTTAAAGTCTTTCATACATGGTATGACTCACTTCTATCAATATCTTATAGTTTTGTGTGGGTCTTATTTGTTATTTATGATATATGTCTTCTTTCCTGATTTTTCACTAGGTATTTGGGAGAAATATTCTCTTTTATTTTGGTAAAGGCTATTTTCACATATTTAATTACTTTTCATGTAAGATGTTTTAAGCGTCTATAACGTATATAAAATAATGTAATTAAATACTTAACCTAATTCACATATTTCCAAAATGCTAACAATTTAGCATGTCTGTTCCAGATTTTGTGGTTTTGAAGATATAAAACAACATAAATAAACTAATTTTATTTTGCCTTTATGAATTCATTCAACTATTTACAAAGTAGACTCATGAAAGCATAGATCACACAAACTGTGTAACAGTGAGGTATTTTTGGAAATCTGTAGCTTTCATCAGATGATGACAGATTTAAGATTGTCAATTGTATATTCAATTCTAAACAAAGTATTTTGGAAAATTATATAGCATGGTTGAAAATATACTGTTAAATTGGTATTTGAAATATCATTCATAATTTAACATTTAATAATAATTATGTCTCTGGGAGTGAAGTTTCCTTTTAATAAACATGTCTATCTTTTTGTCATTTAGATTTTTTATTTCCATCAGTGTTTAAAATATTTTAAAATAGAACCCATTCTTGATAACATGTAAAAATGTTGGAAAAAATCAAAATAACATTTTTAAGAAAAATAATGTTTAAGAAAAATAATGTTAAACTTTATGTTCTCAGAAAATAATGTGCCCTTATCATGAGTAAGTCAACATTTTGACATCGAGATATGCTATTTTAATACATGGTTTTTGAAACATATTTTATTTAAAATTATTTTCTATCTGTAATTCATGGAAAAAGAGCATTTAAGAGGCAAAGAGAAAATGTATTTCTGGAAAAAAAACTCATTGCATCAACCAGATATGAATCTTATATAGCATCTCCTTTTTATTGTGAGATAAATTCAAGAAAACATGGTTTATGTAGAAAAAAAAAGATACAAGGCAAGATGTTCAGACAGCTGAATATACAATAAAGGACATTGTTGAGAAAAAATTTTAAGATAGTGGATAAAATGCAAATAAAAATACTTCATGAAAATAACACACTACTGTGGGAATTAAAGTACAAAGAAAGAAAAGGGATACATAAAGAAAACAAACTTTCAGAAGCATAATGATAAATGAGAGAACAAGCTCCATGGGAAATGATTCAGAAACCTGTTACTATATGTGAAACACAGAGGCACAGCAGAAGCACTTTGATAATTCTGTACCAGGACTTTTTAAATTTCTAATAACAGAATTACTTTGGGAATGTAGAATTGGGCATAGTGTATCCCATAAGTGGCATAGGAGAATTAAGACTGTGCAATAGACACAGCTCCAGCAGGCACTTTTTGCCGTTGAGTGATAAACCCCACAGAGTGACAACATTTGAAATACTGTGTCTGATTAAATCTGCACAATATGTTTGACCCTCAGCAATTCCTTCTCCCATCTAGCCTCAGCACATCCATCTGTAAAAGGATGGACTTGAACTAGCAGATTTATAAAAAGCCTTTTCAGGTCTAACTTTCTGTTCCTTGTGATTTTTTAAAAATCCATTTGTTTTCAATCTGTTTTCAATGTGAAAGTTTGGTGCTGGCTAAGCAGAGACAAGCAGCAGGAAATGAAATCAATAACCCCAAACTGGATGCTTCAAAGACGAGGTGCATCTTTTGTCTCTTTTCTAAGAGAAAATGCTTGCAAGGATAAAGAGAAAACATGTCAGAAGAGCAAGTTAGACCTCCTGGGAAACAGCAGTAAGAAAGATAGAGGTGCTGGTTGAAGAATGGGGTATTGGAGAAAGAATTGAATTTGAGGGAAAGGGCTTAACTATGAGGTTTATTGAGCTTTAAGAATTAAACTTCATAAATTCTGCAAAGATCTCCTATGTGCAGTGTTGGCTTTAGTTTTTGTGCAGTGTGTTAGTAGGTTACTTTATCCTTTTTGACTCCATCTCCTTCACTCACCTCTCATCTACTAATATATTCCCAGAATCCTAACTATGACCTTCCCGTTGATATGTTGAGAAGTTTGTTTTGAATTAAAAAAGAAAGTTTACAGATAATATCAACCACAGCTGAAGGTCATATTTCTGTTTCTATCATTGGCTATTATTTTTGTTATCACTTCAATAATATCTGTGTGCCTGCTTCAGTCTATATCCCTTGTTCTCATTCTTTTCTGTTCCAATCTTTTCCTCTCTCTCTATGCTTATTCCTTTCTACTAAGACTCAAGGCAGAAAACGAAATTAATGTAATTAGCACTGAAACAGACCTCAGATCTTCTTGTCCAAAGCATTGACATTTTACAAATGAAGACTAAAACAGAGTTCTGTCTTGAAAATATTCAAAAGTAACTCATCAAACTTCATTTAACTGGTAGTAACTGAGATATGACAGGAGAAGATAATTTTGGCTAAATAGGACTGTTTGCTATTATAGAAAAAGGCAAAAACAATGTATGCTGTGGTTTCGATCTTCATGAATATTTTGCTGATTTGCATTTTTGGACTAAAATAACTTAAAATTTTGTTACTTACAACACTTTGTTATTTTTAGGGAGTTTTAGTGTAGGATAATAAACTAAAATTGTCTTTACTCTGGTGTTTATAACCAGAAATTTATGAAATACAGTAGTGTGATTAATTTGGTATTGCAGGTAAATAAAACTAAACAAAATGAAACCCTCATAATCCCAAAGAAGTTGAATTCAAAGGCAGAGCCAAAGGATTAGATAACCACTTAAAACACTAAAGCAGTTTTTGTGTGAAATGAAGACCTGACTATGATTGTGGAAGTGAAGGGGCATTTGGTCTCTTCCAGTGCTGTAGTGTCAGGTGTGAAATGCCCTTACATCATTTAGCATCTAGCCTACGGAAAAAAAAAAAAAAGTGAATAGTTCTGCTTGATGACAATACTCTTTGCCACAGTAAATGGACAATTAAGGCATTTGCAAAGAAAAAGAGATTAAATGAAGAATTGGATATAGTTTCCACATGAACATTAAATTCACACTAGATAATTTAAGAAAGTAAAGGTTAAGTAGTAAATTTTATTTTGGGATAACACACCAAAACCTCAAGTTAGAAAAAAGAAAACTAAATAAATGGGATTACATTGAACTAGAATGCGTCTGAACAGCAAAGGAAACAATCAAAATGAAAAGGCAACCTATGAAGTGGAAAAAATACCTGCAAATCATGTATCTGATAAGGAGTTCATATCCAAAATATATAAAGAACTCATATCATTCAATGGCAGAAAAATGAGTAATTTGATTTTTTAAAAAAGTAAAATAATACAAAGGGAAAAATATGTGAATTTACAAAAAAGCCAGTATGAGAGCCAACTATGGAAACAGTATCCTTAGAGGGAAGTTATGTATTGAAAGGCTGGGGAGTAGGGTCATAGTTTGCCTACATCATGGATAGTATGTACTATATTTGCAATGAAACAAGCGCTCAAAAATCACAACAAAAGTGATGGGTGATAGAGAATTATAGGGGTGATTGTTTAAAGGACAAAGTACGGGTGAGAGTATAAAACAAAAATATTATAAGTTTTATTGTCATAAATGGAAACACACAAAAACAGAATTTCTGATTTTGACTATTATTTAGCCTAAATTCAATATAACAATCCTCTGCCTTGCAAATTTAATTCATTGATTTTCACTCGAAGCAGATCTCCTGTAATACCCTAATATTATTACACTTGAATATCATATCAGAAGGGTATCTCTGAGTTGCTATTTTTGTCTTGTTGTGATAACTTTTGCTTAAATTTTCAGTGGCAATTATCTCATAGTTTTCTTTTATATGAATGCTTAGCTAGCTTTTAGCATAGTGCACGAATTTGCAGAAGAATGAGCTGTAGTACAATCCTTGCAAAGGGTTAAATTTTTAATAAGATTTTCTGGATTTAAAGATTTTTGCAGAAGCATTAGAATATTTAAAGGGCAGATATGAATCTTGCAGAAAGTGTATGTGTATACATATATATACATACACATATTTCCCACAAATAAATAGATACATAGTTCATTAAGGAAAGGATATTAACTATTTTATTAACTTATCATTCCTCTGCTACTGAGCACAATACCAGAAAGAAAGTAGAAATGTATTAGCATTTACTAAATTAATTAATCAATAAAATCAAATGAGGGAAATGTTATGTTTCTAAAAAATAATTTCTTATAATTTTCTGTCTCAGTGAGGTAGGGCTGTCAGGGTATGATATCCTTTGCACAGGGAAAACATTGAGTAATAAAACAGAGCCCTTGCTTTAAAGTTATTTAGAGTTTAAATAAAGAGACATCTACTAAATTTGCTCAATAAAATGTAGTAAGTGGAAAATATAGACAAACACATTTTCAAGGGGAACAGTTAGCAAAAGAATGCTAGAGTTCAAAATCTACTTCCATATGATAGACAACCATTGTGTGTAAAGTGAGATGAGTTTGCTAGAACCCATGGTTGACATTATGGTGTCCTGACCTGGCACCCCTTCAGGAATAAAGAGTTTTTCTTCAGCTGCTGAAACTATTGCTAGAAGACCATTTAGGGATGGTCTTGGCTGATGAAAACAGTCTTATTCAAGATTGCCCTTCTTTCCAGGGTCAGCCTACAACCAGTGACTGAGCAAGTAAGGCTATATAGCCCTACCACTATATAGCCCTGCCACCCTATCTCCAACTGGAGAAAATTTTAAAGGTCTATTCTAGCTTGAGAAATCCTCACAAGTCAGTTTCTGACTTGTTTAGAATTAAATCAAAGCTTAACTCCTCTCTTCTCAATAGTACTTTTGTTCATTTTATCTAAACAGGTATTGGTCCTTAAAGCATCTGCTAATAATATCCTGCATTCTCATTTCATTCTCAGAGTCTGCTTTCCAGAGAACGCAAATTCAACAGTTGATGCCAGGAGTAATTTGACGAAGCAGATCCTAAGAAGCAATTTTGAGCTTGGTAACCCACTACCTGGCTGGTAATTATGACCACATCCCAAGTTATAGATGGAGAACAGAAAGTCCCTGAAAAAAGGTAAAATTACAATTGTAAAATGTTCACAGTGCACAGCTATGATCGTATAATGTCAAAGAGAATAAATTAAATGGTGTGATGTATCAGGTATTCTATTAATCTGGAGGAAATAGTAACTATGAGGACAATGAAATACAGTTTGTATTGCTAATTAGTGCTTTGAGCAATGATAACTATTAATCTGCAATTAAATACTAAATATGTAAGCCAGAGGGCTTCCTTAGTCATCTATTTGTAGGCTCAAATCTCCTTTAGCAGTAGAGCAGGATGAAAGCCACATCTTAAACTTACTTATAAGAGTAACTGGGCTCTAAAGAACAACTTAATATCAACAAAGGCAGATCCGCCATCCAAAAGGCAGGTGCATTTCTTCCTGGCTCATAAGAATGGGATCTGACACTGGATTTAGAGACATTTGGACTTATTCACTTGGAAATTTAAAATCACAAAATTTAGTTAAGCCCCCTGAGCATGGAGAAGTAGCCTAATTTTCCCTGTTAAGGTTGAGTACACTCCCAAAGCTTAGAGAAAATGAAGAGACCTTCTTTCTGCAATAATGCATGTTGTCCCTCTCCAAATATTCCCCATCTTCTTTCTTGGCCACTGGCTCAATTACTGCGATTAAGAAACTATATAATCCAGATGGGCATGAGATGAAACTATTAGTGTAGGAAATGGACTATATTCCAAAGGAACTGAAGGGCTTAAGTCCTTTGGAATGTAGTCCTGCCAACATATATCAGCAGATGTGTACATGAATCCAAATTCTAAGGATTTAGGACCAAGCAGGGGCAAAATATATAGTTCAATAAAAGAGACTTATCAATATAGGAACATTCTCCTGTAACACAGAATTCATCATCCTGATAAAACCCCAAGAGATGGTGTAAACACACTGCAGTATAGCAATAATTCCTAGTCGCATAGAATGAGTGATGGCCTACACAAATGTATTGGATATGTCAGATCATGGAAGCTAGAAAAAAGTAGACTAAAGTCTCAAAGGGGTGGCATGTTCATTTGGATATACTACTTAAGGCTATGAAACCTACTAGATAACTGTGTTTCTCAGAACTGTATGGAAGATACATCTGCTGTAAAAATTGTGCTTGTGAGAGGGGCACATTATTCAGTAAGAAATCATGTAGTGGTCCTCCTATGTAACATAGGAAATGATGGTAGGGGATGTTGTTAGAGAACTAGGCTCACTCAGAGGAGTGGAGTATTTAGGATCCAAAACGATAAAAGAAGCATGGAAACAATTAATTGTCTGAAGCAAAGTGGGCACAATTATTATAATGAATAATAAGTTTGAAGTGGCAGCCAAAAAAGTCTTATTTTCAGAGAATTATCCAGATAGTTAATCGATTGTGTATTCCATAGAGTTCAAACAGATTGCCTCTATGCAAAACAACCAAGAAGAATACTGCTCAATGTGTTTGCTCTGACAAAGTCGAGATGTATGATCAGGAGGCTGAGGCTAGTTTCCTTCACTTAATGCCATGATTTGGTCGGTTTCTGGACCTGAGACAGTTTTCCAATCTGTGACTCGTTAGTTAAAATAAAGACAAAGACCCAAGAAAGAAGGATATTAAAACAGAGTGTGCAAAGGAAAGTGAGGAAACTGAATCAAGGTAGCCTGATTTAACATGAAAGGTAAACATAAAGGGAAGGCATGTGGATGTACAACCCTGAACCTCAGAGCTCATCCTGCTGAAAAGCGGGGCTGAAGGACATGATATTTTATAATTTCCACGGCAAAATCTTTTGTCCTTAAAAGGTAGTGTCTCCAGATACAGAACAGAAACTGCAGGTGGGTCAAGGAGGGAACGTGTACATTTACTCACTTACTCACCTATATCTTATAAGAGAGTAAAACAATCAAATTCATGCCCCCATAGGGCTTACATCAGGAAGACAATAAAAAAGGTAAAAAAGCATACTGCAAGTGTATTAGAAAGCAATAGATGTTAAAAGGAAAATGCAAATGGACAAGAAATATAAAAATTCCTGATGTGAGAGATTACAAATGAACATTTTAAACAGGAAAAAGCTCTCCCTGGGAAGGTGATATGTGATCGAATACTTAGAAGGTGTCGGGACATGAGCAATACAAATAACTGGCAGAATAGAGTTCCAGACAGGGAGAACAGCAAGTGCAATATCCCTGAGATGGAGAATGCATGGTGAATCCCAGGAATAACAAAATGGCAGTCTGTCCAGAGACGAGAGATGGAGAGGAGGAGAGAAAGAGGAGAGAGAGAATGGTAGGGCGATGCTGACAGCAGTAAGTGGAGGCCCAGATCACAGGAGGCTGATACAAGTCTTGGAAGGACTTTGTTTTTTACTTGGGTTGAGGTGGGAAACCCACTAATCTCTATTTCCGTATTCTTCCAGAGAACCTAAAATCATAGTAAGGTATTTTTGTTCATATTTCTTAATTTTATTCATGGCTCTATTCTGGGTGCTGCAGGAACTTGTGTATACTTCCTTCAGGATATTTTCATATAGTACTTTAATAGTTTTTTTTTATTTATTCCAGATGATGGGGCTTTATGAGTATAGGAAGCATACATTATTGTTGCTAATTATCACAGTGTCTAGAACAGCAAAATCTCTACCTTACTGCTGAATAAACATCTGTTGGAAATAGATTATAGACATTGTCAAATCACTGTCAAATATTAAGGCTTTGGATCAAAATTATACAATAAAAATTGCTTGTTATGCTTTATTTGGAAAGTATTTGAGTTACGTCTATATAAGCAGATTGGTAGATTGGATTCAAAATAGAATACAATTTACATAGATAGCTATCTTAAAGTAGAGTTTGAGTCAAAGTATCTCCAATAATTATGAGCTTTCCTTCTCCTGTCTAGGATCATTCTCAACATATATCTTTCTGAATTTCTTATATAAGTTTTAATCAATTCCACAGTGAAAATCTCGTTAGAAATGGCAACATGGGAAGTTTTATAGAAAAGCACACCACAAATGTATTAAAACAATTTGTATTTTCTGTAATCTATAGAACATGAAAAAAGGTAGAAAGTCATTCACCTTGTTTTTTGAGGTGCGTATAATGCTGATTCCAGTCCTGGGTGAGGAAAAAAGAAATAAAACTACAGATAGAATTCAACAGATGCACAGTTACAAGGAAAATGCAATTAAAATTTATCTGAAGGCATGCTAATAATTAATCATTATCAAGCAGAATTTACTCAATAATTCAAGAATATTAAAATTCTGAGTATAATACAATAGATTAGAATATTTGTTTTTCAAACTGGAGAACTTTTTCATGATTTTCGACGGGAACATTCAATGATGTAATATCAACAGTTGCACTTAGACTTAATACAAGATGGGAGAGAAAGAGGAGAGTCAAGAAGTACTACCCAGTTTTTGGTTTCAAAGCTGGAAATCTGGAGTTGCAATTAACTGAAATGGGGAAGAATAAAGAAGGACTGCTTATTTTTCTTTTGGGAGATCCCAGTTTTGAATAATCTAAATATCAGACGTTTTTAGATATCAAATGGAAGTGTCAAGTAGGCAGTTGGATATATGGTTGTGAAATTTAAGAAAGATATTCAGGCTGGAAATAGATATTTGGGAGACATTATCATAGAGATGTTCTTAAAGCCATGAAACTGAAATAGGATCACTAATTCGTGATTTAAAATAGAAACGAAATTTCAAGTACTGAATTTTGAATTACTCTAACATTTAGATGACAGTGTGACAGTGTGGTGTGAGAAGGAAACAGAATGTGCAACCCAGAAAGTAAAGCCATAGGAATAAGAGAAATACAATATAAGTGTGGAATCTTAGAATCCAAATGAAGAACTCTCTGTATCTATATATCTCTACATAGGTGTTTAGATATATAGGCAGATATATACATACATACATATATACATTTATTCATACATAAACATACACACACACACACACACACAAAACACAAACACATGCATGCACACACCCAGGCCGAAATTTTTATAGTGTCTTTTTCTTATGCTAATAAGAAAAAGATAACAGTAAAGTAGGCATTCATTAGACAGACAATTCACTTGAGAAGTGCAAATGTCTAATGCAGATGGAAAAAGATTCTTAACTTCACTACTTATCCCAGTAAGGAAATGTTTCGGATACAAATCTACTCTTCTGCAGTACTATGCTTATGATGCTGAGGCTGAATTCCATAAACTACATTCCTTGTGGTTTCTTGTCATGTTCTGCCAGCAAAATGTATTAGAGAAAGATTAGCAACCCGGGGGAAGGGAGAAGAGAGTTTCTCTTTCTGCATGCCTGCTTTTTCTCTCCTATCACCTCAACAACATATTTTAACACATGAGTACATAACTTAAGTAGAGTGTAGAGAAGAGCTGAGCTCAAGGGCAGAATCCTAAATTAGAAAATAATCTAAAAGGAACAGTTTTATGCTGTTTGGAATAACACAACTTGCAATCAATACAATGAGCAAAGTTGCCAAGTAATGACTTACAGTATCAAAAAAAATGGAAAGCATTTTCATATAAAAAATAAATAATGTTCATAAAATGGTATATCAATGTGAGAGAAAATTAGACATAAAATGATGTTCACGAAACATTTGTGTTAACAGATAATAGTATTTAAAATGTGTTTTCATATATATATAGGTTATAAATAACAAATTAAACTTAAAATGTCACAGTGTGGAATATGATATTGCTGTGCATTTCTAAGCAGCTTAATTGACATGCAATTCACCAGATGTTTAACAATAACAACATATCTATACTCAGTCCAATGAAAGGATTATATATATATATATATATATATGTATATATATACATATGTGTGTATATATAAATGTGTATATATAAATATATACATATGTGTATATATATAAATGTATATAAAGTAGACATGAGTTGAATAATGTTCAAATGTTTGTAGGAAAGTCTAAAAATATACGGTAAAGTGACAATGGTAATTATTTTAAGATTGGGATCTTATAGGTTATTTTCTTCCACTTCTTGATATCTGTCAACATTATTTTACAATATTTTTATAATAATGGGGAACAATCTGTTGAAACAGTGTTTTCTCCTAACTCTAGTAGATACAAACAGAACTTGAGTTTCTACTTAACACAGGACCCACACATATTATGACCTCAATAATTGTATACCTGATTTGAAGGCATTTGCTTCAGATTTTCTGCCCTATTAAACCTGTATCTCTTAAAGTTCTCACCACAGCCCTAAAAGATGCAGCATGTTACTCTGCCTCAACTCCAAGAACAAGGAGGAGCCTTGACCCAGAGACAGCTGAGATAGAAAGGTGATTGCTGAACAACTGGAAAGGGACTTTGTCTCCCTGCAGATAATGCTGAACCCTCTTAACAATCCATTTCATGGCCACTGAATCGCTGTGTTTGGGATTTTTATTCTGGCACCCTCTATAATATCCAGAAACAGTATCTGTGAACTTCCACTAAAAACCCAAGGGGTTTTGCTCTAAACCATGCCCTGCCCATAAGAGTGACATTTTAATCTTTCTTGAGAGTTCCTAAGAACAACATAACTGTTGTAGGAAGGGAACAAGGAAAACAAGTTTCTCTGAGCTTTGTTTACCTAATCAATAACTGTTGTTTTCAAATAATGGTAAATATTAATTCCTCTCTAAGAATCAGATGGGGAATCCCAATCCCAGTGAATTCCAAAAGCTGGATTAAAATTCTTCTATAAATCCTCACAGTCTCTTATATTTCTCTTTCATGAAACATCCACGAATCTGTGCATTTCTTATGAGTGCTAAGCCAGTGCTTCTCAAAGTGTGGTTCATAGACTGGTGATGGTCCCGGAACTATTGGTTACCAGTCTGAAATGAAACAATTACAGAAAGTGAAAGTAAGCATTTAGGAATTTTTATAGCACATTTTTGTTTCATAACATTCAAACAAATATGTAGGGAGCTTCTTTCATTGGACTGAGTATAGATAAGTTTGTTGTTAAACCTGTGGTAAGTTGCATGTCAATTGACCTGCTTAGAAATGCACAGTGATATCATATTCCAAACTGTGATACTTTAAGGTTAATTAGTTATCCAAAGGTCCGTAAACAGCTGAGAATATGCAAGCATCTTTTGCATATTTTCTTTACTTTTTTTTTTTTTTAATTTAAAAACATTTATAGGCTGGGCGTTGTGGCTCACGCCTGTAATCCCGGCACTTTGGGAGGCCGAGGTGGGTGGATCACCTGAGGTCAGGAGTCTGAGACCAGCCTGGCCAGCATAGGATTGCATAGAGCAGATGCATAATACATGTTTATTGGAGTAATCAGTAAAAAATAAACGGATTGACAAACCCGTCAACAAGAAAACTACGAACGAAAGGGCTAGGCAACAACCGAGGACTGTGAATAATGATTTTCCTCCAAAGCTTGGTTTTATGAAGGTTGAGAATAAAGTTTACAGAAGCCAGTTGATTATATTTCATTTTAGGTAGCTATAGGGCACTAGAAGAGGTTATTTTGAGATAATATATACCTGAAATTGAACACAGAATTTGCTGATTCCAAATTAATGTTCTTTGTTCTACCAAGATGTTTCATTTCTAGTATGGATTTTATACAATTTTTCCTTCTATAGGTCCATGTGAATTTTCCTTTAAGGCTAAAAACATAGTTTAATTAAGTGTAATTTATTCCCTTAAGAAAGTTTAAACATAGAAAAGTTATATGATTAAAAATAATTGTGCCAAGGTATTCATAAATACAGAGAAATACAGAAAAAAATGGATCAAAAATTATGTGTTCATATGTAACATATGCTAAATATCATCTCTCCCCAAAACAGTAAAATATCAGGAAACTTTTAAAGCTTCATCAAGTAGTGAAATGTAAGGACTGGATATATAATTTGTTTGTAAATTTTGATTTAGCGATTTCAGATATGTACTCAACCAAAACACATGTGAAACATACACTGTTTTCTCCTCTACATGTGTTCCTTTAAAAACCAGTATAATTATAGTGTAATTCACAAATACAAGTAATAAAACTATAAAGACAGATAAATGAAAGATAATAAAACCCAAGATGTGCCAGGCACTGAACTAACAACCTTGTAGATATTTGCTCATTTGTTCCTTCTAACAGAAAAATACGGTCAAAATCAGGCCCAGTATTAACAAAAACTTAGTTTCTTATGAAATACATAGTATTGCATATATCTCCTACCAAAAATGATGATAAAAATTGCTTGAACCAATTTAAGTAAAACATATCAAAGCACTTTATTAAATTAATCTTTTAAAAAATTAAAACAGTATGTTATATTTCAGATAGAATCTGAATTCTGACTAAAAGACACATCAGTTTTTCCACAGGGATTAATATGTAGCTCCTTACTCTTTTTTTCTTCCACCAGGTTGTGTCAATTTCGCTTTCTTAATATCTCATACTTAATTCCCTTTTTCCATCTCACTCTTTTAATTTAACTTTGGCGCACATCATCATTCATGTCGATTACTGCAAGAGCCTCATAAAAGGTCTTGGTTCTTGCCTCTCTGTAAAGTGTACTCCATACTAATTTTTTAAAAATGTACATCAGATTAGAACATGTTCTAATATAATTTTTAATAGATTCTAATTTCTTCAACATTAAATTTAAGGTATTTAACACAGTAAAAAAAAAATGTATTGGTAACTAGCCCTCTAACTTTCTAATCTGTATCTCTGATTTTTTCTCATTTCTCCCCATTCTTAGCCAACTTAAACTATTTTCTGTGTCAAAAATGCACCTGGCTCTTTCATTTTCTGTGTGTTTCTTTTTTTTTTTTGAGCTTTTTTCTTTTTTTTATTATTACACTTTAAGTGCTAGGGTACGTGTGCAGAACGTTCAGGTTTGTTACATATGTATACATGTGCCATGTTGGTGTGCTGCACCCATTAACTTGTCATTTACATTAGGTGTATCTCCTAATGCTATCCCTCCCCCTTCCCCCCACCCCACAACAGGCCCTGGTGTGTGATGTTCCCTTTCCTGTGTCCAAGTGTTCTCATTGTTCAATTCCCACCTGTGAGTGAGAACATGCGGTGTTTGGTTTTTTGTCCTTGCAATAGTTTGCTGAGAATGATGGTTTTCAGCTTCGTCCATGTCCCTACAAAGGGCATGAACTCATCTTTTTTATGGCTGCATAGTATTCCATGGTGTATATGTGCCACGTTTTCTTAATCCAGTCTATCATTGATGGACATTTGGGTTGATTCCAAGTCTTTGCTATTGTGAATAGTGCATGGGCAAGGACTTCATGTCTAAAACACCAAAAGCAATGGCAACAAAAGCCAAAATTGACAAGTGGGATCTAATTAAACTAAAGAGCTTCTGCACAGCAAAAGAAACTACCATCAGAGTGAACAGGCAACCTACAGAATGGGAGAAAATTTTTGCAATCTACTCATCTGACAAAGGGCTAATATCCAGAATCTACAGAAAACTCAAACAAATTTATGAGAAAAAAACAACCCCACCAAAAAGTGGGCAAAGGATATGAACAGACACTTCTCAAAAGAAGACATTTATGCAGCCAACAGACACATGAAAAAATGCTCATCATCATTGGCCATCAGAGAAATGCATGTCAAAATCACAATGAGATAGCATCTCACACCAGTTAGAACGCGATCATTAGAAAGTCAGGAAATAACAGGTGCTGGAGAGGATGTGGAGAAATAGGAACACTTTTACTCTGTTGGTAGGACTGTCAACTAGTTCAACCATTGTGAAAGACAGTGTGGTGATTCCTCAAAGATCTAGAACTAGAAATACCATTTCTGTGCGTTTCACATGACATTTCCTCTACATAGAATGTCTTCTCTCCAATCCCCCATCTTTGTTTTTAACTCATCAAACATCACCTCATCTGAGTAGCTTCCTTGACACATCACTCCCAAGTTCTCAAAACGCCGACAAAATGTTCTTGATGTATACCTTTCTAATGAAAATTATCAAACGTTAGTCTTGTTAGTTTCTAGTAACTAGTCTCAGCAGCAAAATATAGATTCCTCTTGGGTACAAGGTGTTTATTTTTTATTATTTTATTTTATTTATTTATATATATTTTTTGAGATGGAGTCTTGCTCTGTCGCCCAGGCTGGAGTGCAGTGGTGTGATCTCGGCTCACTGCAACCTCCACCTCCCGGATTCAAGCAGTGTTTCTTTTAAATCTTCATTGCCAGTGACGCGTATGTACCAGGCACATACGAGGTGCTTGAGAGTTGAATGAAGAATAAATGCAGACAGAGTAACATAGGAGCAAATTGCTTTTCAGTCATCCTAAATTACCTTTTTTATCAGCATTTTTTTCTGTGGTCCCTTGCAATTTTATGCAAATTACTTCCTGAGTGTTCAATTACAAGCACAATAGCTATCGCAAAAAGAGTTACTTTTTATTGGAACATTAAAGATTACTGCTTTGCAGAATAGGATTTTGGGTAATTTGGCAGTCTACAGAGATTTCCAGTTGTGGATGTCTCTCTTTCCTGCTGAAATCGGCACTACTTTGATAACCCTGCTTTATAAAGTTATTACTAGGCTCATCAGGTTTCATATATAGCACTTAAACTGATATAATAGTTCCATGAAAATCTGCCATGTGTGGCTTTCTAAGCTGATTGTCATTTGTATTATCTTACAGAAGAGACAAGTAAACCACTGAAACACATAAAGCATTGCACATGTACAGCACACTCTTATGATGATACAGAATTGCAAGATGTACAATTAGATTTTATGGCACTAAGATTTTGATTTATTTTATCTGTAGAAAAGAAAAGAAAAAAAACGAAGTGGTGCAATAAAAATGGGACAACACCCTATCCAATAAATCTTAGCAATACACATTCACACTGCCATATGCTGAGACACATAAATACACGAAAGACGGTATCACTACTAAATAATGGCTCATTGAGATGCAGGTTTGCTGAGAAAAGAAACTCTCTACCACACTTTTTTACAGAGTCAAACCAGCAAGGAAATAATGCTAACACCATTTAATACAGGTTGGATTTTTTAAAAATAATGAAGAACAAACGAATCAGAAATTTTCCATCATCATTTTAATACAACTAATATTCTTACACAGTACCTTTAATGTTTCCTGTTGTTTTGAAAGCATAAATGCACTGAGATTGCAACAGCAATCTCAACTATTGAATTCAGCAACAAAAGCCTACAGAATATATTGTGTTGTTTAAATATTGTACATTTTACATCTCACTATACTTCAAGAATTATGCTAAATATTTATATGTTTGTTTACCAGCAACTACCTTAGAATAAACCCTCTGTTCTTTAGAGGAATGAATAGGTGTGCAATAAAATATGCAGTACACATTTTTACCTGTTTTTCAAAACTCTTGCAGTCAAGAGAATTGTAGAGCTATTTTGAGATCATTTTAAGATCACATAACTCTGCATATGCTGGGGTCTTCAAATTATAATCAAAGCGCTAGTAAAAAGAATCCTGGTTCTCTCAGCCTCATGTAACAGGAACATTCATAAATTCATGTCTTATTTCTGCATCTGGAGCATGGGCATGTTTCCTCACACTCATGTTTGTCTTCCTTCTGAACATATTCATATGTTATTTTTCTTCTATGGCACATATCACCATGTGCATTGTATGATAATGACTGTGTACATATTTACTGAAAACACACTCATCAGTAGGACACGTGAATTTCCAGGCCCAGGGAAGTAATCTACAAGACACTGTTCAGTTTAATCTATGTAGCATTAGATCCCAGTGGCTATATTCTTCTTAATATTTCTTTGTTCCCCTCCCCCATCTCTGATACCACATTTTTTTCCTAAATCTACTCACTACTTCTTAGCAGCTCCTTTCACACTCTTTTACTAGTTTATATTCCAGACTTATATTTGCTTTAGAATTCTAGAGTCCACTAGAACAGGAACTCCATCAAAGTGAATAATTTTATAGTCTCCTTCACTGCTATATTACTGATAGATAGGGCAATAATTCTATGCAGCGATAAATGCTCCATTAATAATTGTTGAATAATAAAAAAAATGAACGATCCTGGTAGATATAGGCCTTTTTTTCAGTGGAGCTCTCCCTGCATATCCAAGGCAGTAACGTGAGGTGCTATCCACGTGGTAATAACTCTTTTTCACTTTTGGCCTTTATTCACTCACATGTCCTACCTGTTGAAATGTATCCTACTAACACTCAAGAATAGTGTAGGCCTTCTATTAGTATTCTTAATACAGACTGAATATTCACAAACTGTTTGTTCTTAATTTTTATGATATGGATTCTTTGCTTACATTGAGATATATTTTCCGTTAGCAATAGCTCATCTATCAGTTATCTAACTATAAATCTATTTTATAAGATTCAGTATCTTACATATTATACACATATTACATATTATAAGTATTTTTAAATGAGATGAGCAGAGGGCCTAGGTTTCCTGCAGCAGTAGCCAGTGACAGGCCTGAAGGCAGAGAAGTATGGAGAGGAAGACCCAGGGACCTGTAGAAGAACCAGGGTGGAGAACAATGGAGATTTGGAGTTTGAGCTTATATTTTCCTCAAAACGGCCTTGGGATGGAAGGCAGAGTTTCTGGTTACCTTACACAGTCATTCCTTTCTCCTGAATCTCAATTCCATCACCTGTAACATGGGCGTAATTAGTCCTTCTGCAAAGGTGTATTTTATATGATTGGTAATAATTAATTTCTTCTTTATTAGTCATATTTAAGAGTTTCTGTCAGAGTTTGAAATACTATGCTTAAGCCACAATGACCTTATTTTGATCCCTCAAATGTTCTTGCTCATATCCTTGTACATATAACCTTCTTTGTATGGAAAATTATTCTTTTCCCCACATACCTTTTCACTCTTTCCCGTCTTAAATGGAACGCCCCTTCTTTAGGGAATATTTCTCTGATATCACAAACTAGGTTTCATCCTTTTAGTTTAGTTTTTTTCCCTCTTAATCCTAACTCATGTAATACTCTTATTTATCTTTGAAATGTTACTGTGAATGTCACCAACTCCATGGTATTCATCTGAGAATACCTTAGTATAAACATTCCATCATCATGTTCTCATAGCATTCTGTATTTACTTTCATACTTCTTTCATGGCTTATATTGTACAATTTATGTGAATATTTAATTTTTTCTACTAATCTGTAATCTCCATGATGGCGTGCATTGAATTTATTTTGCTTATCATTTTATTCCCAGTGCCTATTATAGTTCTTGATGTATTGTAGGTGCTCATTCATTCATTAATAGCTGCAAAGAGCATAACTGAAAAATCTACTTTTGTTTTCATTTAAAGGATTTACTTGAAATACATCCCTAGATGTAGAATTTTTCGCAAAAACTCTGTGCATTGAAATTTTAATAGAAAGTGCCTTTTTTTTTTTTTTTTTTTTGAGATGCAGTCTCACTCTGACGTACCAGACCAAACTCAGACCAAGTATTGTTTTGAGATAATCAATTCAATGGGCTTAAGGGATCACTGAAGCCACAGTATGGATGCATAAGGCACAAAAGCTAATGATATTTTCAAGTGCTCAATAGCACATGGGGTTAATGGCTACTGTACTGGCCAGCATATCTCTAGATACTACTCAGATATTTATTGTAGCAAGTATGTCTGGAAAAAATAAGAACTGTGTCTCCTTCCCGTAGAAAGGAAATCTACATTGTGTTATCAGTTAAGCACATCAGACGAAAATATATATACATAGGTTAATAATATTGTACTTAAAGTCTTGAATGTTTACATCAAAGAAAACTACCTAGGTAAAATTTGTGTTAAAATATAAGAATATAACTTGATGAAAAAGAGAATAACATTCCTTTAAGGCCACAGTTTTCAGCCTTGCATGCACATTAGAGTCACATGGGGAGCTTTTTAAAACTTTCCATGCACAGACCGCAAATCAGTATCTGTCACAGACACAGTCATTGGGATTTTTCTCCTAGTTATTCCACTGTGCAGCCAGCCAAGAATAAGGACCAATATTACAGCAAGTGACAATTCGTGGAGAAAATGGTTACAATAAAATATGCTATATGTTCAAAAGCATAAAATATGCCATATGTTCAAAAGCAAACAACCCTTTTTTAAAAAATATACAGCACCAAGTTATCTTTCAAAACATGAATTAATTTAAAAAAGAGTTAACTTGTGTTCCATTTATTAGTGTGCATTCCGAGGCCTTTCTCACCTTTGTTCCCACCTACCTTTCCAACACTCAGTACAATACACCTTGGACTTTAGTTACAGATTAACTAAAATCAGTTTAGAAATTTAACTTGGTTAGATACTTGCTTTAGACAAAATAATTAGACAGTAACCTGTAAGATGAATTGCCAACAGCAAGACAGAAAGGATGTAGGAAAAGCTGCAGGATTGAAGATATGAAACCAAGGGGACTGGACTCATAAAAGCTGCAGTGGAAAAAAAAAAAGAAATAAATAGGGATTTACAAGTGTTAGCCTTTATTATTTTAATTACTGTAACAATTCACATATATGTGTAGTTTAAAAATAACAACTCTTATGAACTGTTCACATCTACTATGTCATTTTATATCCTAGTGAAAGATGAGATTCATTCACTTGTACCCCTTTCCCCCAGTGTAGAAGAGGAGGACAATATGAGGAACAAGTCAGAAATGACTCCAAAATTCCTAGTTTGGTTGATGAATTAGAGCATAAGGCCATGAACAACAAAAAAAATGTGATTCAAGAAGTTGTAGAGAAAAGCATAGTTGATCTGTTCTTTTTTAAGTTGATTATATTGCCTGTAAGGCATTCAGAAAAAAATGAATATATATGGGGTCAACTGGAGCTGAAAATATAGATTAGTCTATACTACCTAATTTGCCAGATAAGATATTTTCCCATTTTAAACCTTTGTAATTTTGTTTTATCTTTTTCCAAGTGACGTGTAAGTTCCTTAAGCACTTATAATTATTCTGCAGGGTAATTGTAATTGAGTAAACTTAGTAATTACTTTTGAATGACCAATAAAATGGGACATAGAAAATGATGACCTAATATTCTCTGTGGTCCATCTGAGAAATTGGTTTGGGCTTCATATTAATAACACGAATAGAACTTGAACTATAAAATAAGTAATTTACAACATAAGGAATACAATTTAGGTATAGAACAGGGGGCACTTTTAAGAAACTGAACTAGTTCTCGGCTTTGGCTTGGTTACTTATTAGCCTGGTTCCTCTGGGGGGAAAAAATGTCACTTTTCTTTTTTCTATATACTCAAGCTATTACTGTGTCTTGTATAATTTACTCAGGAGGGTTAGAAGTAGGGAATGTCAACAACTTCATCCTAAATGTATCCCTTGCCCAGGCCAGGAATGTAGAAGGTAAAGCTAGTTTAGAAAAATCCCAGTGTCTGTCAGGCACACCCACTTTTCAGTACTAGTCATATAGGTGAACTGCAGGCAAGTCCCACACAAGCATACTAGCATGGTTCTCCCTTATCTAGGTTTTCTTTTCATGAGTTTCAGTTTTCTATGGTCGATGGTGATCCAAAAATATTAAATAGAAAATTCCAAAAATAAGCAATTCATAATTTTTAAATTGTTCCGACCATCACAGAATGGTCACCATTCTGACCATTGTGATGAAATCTCAAGCTGTCCTGCTTCATCCAGCGTGGGATGTGAATCATTCCTTTGTTCATCATATTCACACTGTTTATGCTACCTGCCCGTTAACCACTTTGTAGCCATCTGGGTTATCAGATCCACTGTCAGGGTATCATAGTGCTTGTTTTGAAGGATATTAGTAGCCTAATGCTGGGTCACAATGCCTACGTCATTTATGTTAGTTCATCTCATCACATATGCATTTTATCACCTCACATTTTCACAAGAGGAAAGATGAGTATAGTATAATAAGATATTTTGAGATACATACCACAATCACACAACTTTTATTACTGTATATTGTATAGTTCTTCCATTTTATTAGCAGTTATTGTTGTTAATGTCTTACTCTGCCTAATTTATAAATTATACTTTATCATAAGTATGTATTTATAGGAAAAACATAGTATATGTAGAGTTTGGTACTATCTTCGGTTTCGGGCATCTATTGGTGGTCTTGGAACAGGTCCCTCACAAATAAGGGGAGCTACTATACTTAGCATAAAGCTTGGCACATAGATTTTAGTGGAATTGAACCAGAGTGAATTACAAAGGAAATTTGCAATTGATCATAACTTACAAATGGAGCCAGAGAAGAGCCCCATTATTTGAACTAATGGTTTAAGTAGACAACTATAACTCATAAAGCATTTAAGATAGTAAGTAAAAATTCTTAGATACGCTATTCATGATAGAATCCATGCATAGGCAAAGAGTGTTTGCAAAAAAATAAGGAGCAAACATGAAAGCTATTACATAATTTCTACTTCAAAGTAAGAAAGATTTGGTCAGTAGTATGTTAGTTTGTTAAGGCTGTTACAGCAAAATACCACAGACTAGCGGTTAAAAGAACAGAAATTTATTTTCTCACAGTTTCAGAGGTCAGTAGTCCAAGATAAATGTACTGGTGAGTTGGTTTCTGGAGAGGGCTTTCTCCTTGGCTAGCGGAGGGTTCTTGTCTCACTGTGTGCTCACATCGCCTTTTCTGTGTGCACACACTCTTCCTCTTGTTAAAAGGACTCTAGACCTATTGGATTAGAGCCCCACCATTCTGACCTCATTTTCACTTATTCTGATGGCTAATACTTAGTGTCAACTTGATTGAAGTATTGATCTTGGATGTGTCTGTGAAGGTGTTGCCGAAAAAGATTAACATGTGAGTCAGTGGGCTGGGAAAGACAGACCCACCCTTAATCAGGGTGAGCACCATCTAATCAGCTGTCAGTATGGCTAGGATATATAGCAAGCAGAAAAAAGTGAAAAGACTACTTGGGTCTAATGTCCCAGCCTACATCTTTCTCCCATGCTGGATGCTTCCTGCCCTCGAACATCAAACTCCAGGCTCTTCGGTTTGGGGCTCGGACTGGCTCTCCTTGCTCCTCAGCTTGCAGACGGCCTATTGTGGAACTTGTGATCGTGTGAATTAATACTTAATAAACTCTCCCTTATTTATATATGTGTGTGTTTTATATATATACACATATATAACATATATATACACATATATAACATAAATAATTATATAACATAACAGACATATGTATGTGTGTGTGTCTGTGTGTGTGTATCCTATTAGCTCTGTCCGTCTAGACAACCCTGACTAATATACTTACTTACTTCTTTAAAGAGCCTATCTCCAATTACAGTTACTTTCTGAGGTGGTGGGTATTATGACTTCGACATATAAACTGGTGGTGGGGTTGGGGAGACATAATCCAACACATCACTATCCCAGAATTGGTTTATAATTGAAGCTATTAATGTAGGTCAAGGGGAACTGATTAGAAAAGTAGCAAATAACAGAGACAAGAATAAATGAGATGAGGTAGCCTTGTTGAAGAGCCATAGCTTAGTTCGACTTGGGGGCTGACCAAAGTTATTTTTGAATGCTTTGTAGATAGTCATGAGAATATTCATGAGATACTAGTAAGATAATTAATAAACTACGTAAAGCTTAAAACAGCACTAAGACTTTTGGAAATACACATGTGTGTGTATATATGTAAAGCTTAAAACAGCACTAAGACTTTTGGAAATGTGTGTGTGTGTGTGTGTGTGTGTGTGTATGGTAGTAGCAGAAGAATTGCCTTTAGTTTGTACCTATGTTGCTGCAAAAAAACCATAATTTTATTCACTTTTATGGTTTATATGTATGCCGTATTTTTTGAGACAGAGTCTTGCTCTGTTGCCCAGGCTGGAGTGCAGTGGCATGATCTTGGCTCACTCCAACCTCTGTCTCCCAGGTTCAAGCAATTCTCATGCCTCAGCTTCCCAAGTAGCTGTTATTACAGGTATGTGGCACCATGCCTGGCTAATTTTGTTTATTTTTTGTAGAGAGAGAGTTTTACCATATTGCCCAGGCTGGTCTCGAATTCCTGAGTTCAAGTGATCCGCCTGCCTTGGCCTCACAAAGTGCTGTGATTACAGGCATGAGCCACCACACCTGTCCTGGAAATACATTTTTAAGTATCCTCATAAGTTTGAAAATAAAAACAAATATTAAGACTGTAGAACAAGTTAGTAAGGAAAATAAATTGACTATGTAAACTGAGTATCTCTATAATGTCTAGGGGTAAAAGTAATGCAAAATATTTATCACTTTTCTTTTCAAAATGAGTATTTAGAAAACAATCTAAGCTATAATCTTGGAGTAAGAGTTTCAAATTTAATTAATTCCAAAAGCATACGTAAGTGTGAAAGGGTGACAAATTTGCTTATATTAAAATCCAAAGACATCTTGTCTTTCCCATATTATTAATGGACTAAAGAAGTTTCTGTACATTTTAAATAAATAATCTAGGCAATAGGTGATGGATTTTTAGAAGTCTTCTCCAAGCAGTGACTGAGTTTGACATTCGAAACCTATTTGTCTTCATTATCTGTAAGCTGGAAGAATAAAAATTGAATTTAGACAAATACATTAAACTTACCAACAGACATGCTTAGAGGTAGTGTGTGCTTTCATGAATTTAGAATTAAAATAAGTGGCTTATTTTAATTCTAATAAAGTAGGTCTTTCCCAGGGAAGCCTGAGGGAAAAAAACTTATTTTCTGATCATCCTCTCCATTCTCTGCTAAGTAGAGTTTGATAATTCTTTCTTTCTTGGAAGTATATGAGAATATGCGTTTTTTTTATTTTATGGTCTGTTAAAATGCCACTAATAAGCTTATCGATTTTTTAGGTAAACAAATTTATATTTATTAGTGAATTTTTCTGACAGTTATAACCTTTGAATATTTTAATTGGGCCAAATATTTTAGGGTTATAAAAATTAAAATTACTCAGCAAGTAACAAGAGCAGAAGACAAACAAACTGAAAATACATATGGTGAATTTGTGTTCAAAATTACTGTGAACTTAATGGATCTAAGATACTGTTCAAATTTAAATGCTAGTGAAGTGGGGAATGTTTTACATAGGTTAGTATGAATCTCTGCATAATGCAAAAAGCCCTCAATTAGACTTATGGAAATTGAAAATGGAATAGGATGTGCCAAGTTCTTTGGGAAGAACTAGGAATTTATTTCCCTTCCATGTCAGGACTATTATGAAGACATGGAATGAAAAAGAGTGTAGGATGTGCAGAAGAAGGAGGCAAAGAGATGAGAAAGAAAGGAAGAAGAGAAGCCTAGGAAGATGGAAACATAGGCAAATACTAGCAGAAGAATTGCCTTCAGTTGTACCTATGTTGCTGCCAAAAACATAATTCCATTCTTTTTATGGTTGCATAGTATTCCATTGTTTATATGTATGCCATATTTTTATCCAGTTCACCACTGATAGGCATCTTGATTAATTCCATGTCTTTGCGAGAGTGAAAGGTCTGCAATATACATGTGCATTCATGTGTTTTATGGTAGAATGATGCTAGAGGCATCCTAAAGAAATTAATCAGGAACAGAAAATCAAGTATCACATGTTCTCATAAGTGAGAGCTAAAAATTGAGTACATGTGTACACACAGAGAAGGATAGACACGAGGGCTTATTTCAGGGTGGGGAGTGGGAAGAGATTGAGGATCGAAAAACTACCTATTGGGTACTATGCTGACTACCTGGGTAATGAAATCATTTGGAACCAATCCCAGCAACACACAATTTACCCATGTAACAGGTTGACACGTGTACCCCTGAACATAAAATAAAAGTTGGAAGAAAAAATATTTGATTACAAAATAGTAGTAAAAGAACAAGAAGTTCTTGGGAAACAAACCAAAGAAAAAAAAAATCATCGCAGAATAGATGAAGTTGAAAAAATGGGACCAAAAAAAGAATAAGAAAGGTGATAAAAGAAAAGAGCAACATTTCAATGTGAAGAAGTATGAGAGGGAGAGAAGACAAGTGCAGAAAATGAAATGTGGAAAAAGAAGAGAGAAAAAATGTGAGGAAAAAACACATAAATGAGGAAGAATAAAAGGGAAGAGGAAAGAAGTCTGAAGAAAGAAAAGTGGTGATTTAGGGGCTATTTTCTATTTCCAGTAACTATTCAAAATACATATTCTTAGTTTAAATCCTTTATGAAAAAATTATAAAATATATAATTTTTTAAATTTAAATTATAAAATATAATAAACTCATTGTCTAGCTAAAGTAAGAAAAAGAATGACATTAGTACATGGTATAGCTTAAAACCTATATGACGGGTTGAGGTGCAACAAACCACCATGGCACATGTATACCTATGTAATAAACCTGCACGTTCAGCACATGTATCCCAGAACTTAAAGCTAAAAAAAAAAAAAGAAAAAAAGAAAAATAGAAGACCATGTCCTTTGCAGGAACCTGGATGGAGCTGGAAGCAAGTAACCTTAGCAAACTAAAGCACGAACAGAAAACCAAATACCACAGGTTTTCCCTTATAAGTGGGAGATAAATGATGAGAACACATGGATACATAGAGAGAAACAACACATACTGGGACCTATTGGATGGTGAGGTTAGGAGGAGGGAGAGGATCAGGAAAAATAACTAATGAGTGCTAAGCTTAATACCTGGGTGATAAAAAAATTCTGCACAACATACCCCCATGATACAAATTTACCTACATAGCAAACCTGCACATTTACCTCTGAATTTAAAATAAAAGTTAAATTTAAAAAAATCCCACCATGTACTTCAGAAAATTGACCCACACAATCAAATTTTTAACATACCCTAGTATAATCTGTATATACAGATTGGGAAATTAATTTCAGCTGGCTCATGTTTAAACTTCTGATACAGAAACTACTAGTAAACCTTGTTCGTGTAACTGCACTTACGTTACATTGCCTTGTACTTCCAACTAATACATATCAAATACGTTGCTTTAATTTCCTAAGAGCATTTTTTAAAAGTTGGAAAGTAAGAATGACTCCTCCACAACCTCATTCTAATGTTTGAATCTCCTTCTATCAATTAGGGTAGTTGAAGCGCTCAATAAATTCACAATGAAAAGAAGGCAGGGGTGTGTTATGTCTTGAGGAATCCAGCCTTAGCAGTGTCAAAGAATGGACTTTCAGAAAAAAAATCCTCTGGGAATTTTATTTTTGGTGACCAATTTTGAATAAAATGTTTGGAATCTTTTAATTTGCCTGGATTATGCAAATTTTCTCCTACTGAAAAACTAAAAGCTTGAGGATAGTGTGATGCAGGTGAAATCAAGATTACTCAAATACTTTAATCTCCACCCACCCGCCAAATAATTTAATTGCTCAAGGATGGATAAATGACTACACACATAGTCTACAAAATGAATTCGTATCATACAAAAAAAGCCCAAATAAATACAGTCTTAGATATACACAAGATGAACCACAGAAACAAACAGTGTCAGTAAAATATTCTTACCACTGAAAACAGAATGCAACTTTTAGGTATTTTCTGTTTTACCTAATTAAAAAATATATATTAGGTAAAAACCTGAAAAAATGGTGAAATTGGCCAGGTGTAGTGGCTCATGCCTATAATCCCCGCACTTTGTGAGGCGGAGGCAGGCAGATCACCTGAGGTCAGGAGTTCGTTACCAGCCTGGGCAAAATGGTGAAACACCATCTCTACTAAAAATAAAAAAATTAGCTGGGCGTGGTGGCAGGTACCTGTAATCTCAGCTCCTTGGGAGGCTGAGGCAAGATAATCGCTTTAACCCAGGAGGCAGAGGTTGAAGTGAGCCAAGATCGCGCCACTGCACTCCAGCCTGGGCTACGAGAGCGAAACTCTGTCTCAGAAAAAAAAAAAAAAAAAAAAAAAAAAAGTGAAATTAAGCAAGAGTAACTGAAAATATAGATAGGTATGAATTGCGACCTGGGCAATAAAACAGAGGACTTATATTTCATCTGACTTCCTCTTTCCTTTGTCTCATTTCTCAAATTTTCATATTGTTTTTAGTATTATATTTATTATATTTTAATGATTAATGAGACACAAACCATTGTTTTAAAAATTTTGAAGAGATTTTTATTTACCCTTACAAAAAATGAGATTAACAGATTTCCACATAGGCCTACATCCAATAAATCTCCAGCCTTATTGTTTGTATTATTGTTTTAGATCCTACCATGTTTCCCATGATGCCCTAAATATTATATCAAATATATATAGAACTTGATTCATCTACTGTATGCAATTTCCCTTGAGGGTCAGAAACAGGAGGGAAAATTGCTATATTTTCATAACTCCAAGTAGCTTTTGTTACTTCAACTTTCTCACCAATTCTTACTCAGTACTTTTACTTAATACTTTGTGAGATATATTATTATTTGTTTTCATGGTTTGTAACATACTCAGTGTCATATCCAGAAATTCTCATGTTTCTTTTTTCTTTTTGTTTTAGGCCTATAAAGACCTAGCCATTAACTTTTTTTAAAATTTTCGTATGTTTTATTTTCCCAAGATCTTTTACAAATGTGTCTTTTAATTTGCTGGCTATGGTGAGTTTTTGTAATTTACAAGAATTTCTAATACATTGGGCCTTCCATAAGGATTTAAGTCAACAAGAACAGCTTTTTTCCTTTTAACGTGAACTAGAACTTGGATGAGAGTCAATTGCCTCATACTACTTCTGTCCTCCCCACCACCAGAAAGACTTTATTCATAGCTTTTACTTCTTTGGGGACTGTGCATTGCCATAAAAATAGTTAAATTCCAGATGACGGATGTTTTTAGACCTGAATGTCCACAGGGTGTTTATCATGCTTGAGGTCAAATAACTTCATCAGACTCTGTGAAGATTGTTCTGTATCACCTTTCCCTGGCATATGATGTGCATTTGGCATCAGCTTCTTTTCGTATCTTTAAAAGAAATGTTCTACTCTATATATCTTTTCATATTTTCCTTTTTTATATTTTATTATATAGAAACAATTATATATTTGTAAGATCTAGGTTGTATTCCTTTTCTACCATATCTTTCTATTCCTATGTTTTTCTCCATTTGTTTTGCTTATTTTTCTCACACAAGCCCAACCTTCTTGACAATGTTAGCAAAGTTTACTCTAGAGGTTGTATCTTTTTATATAGCTTTCGTTTCTAAAATGGCTTTGTTTTTTTTTTTCATGTCATTTCTAAAGTCCTTATTATCTTATATTTCTTTGACTTTTTAAAATTTTCATTTGAACTTATTCTAAAGCTGCTATGTTTCATAAATTAGTGTTAGTATGAGGAGAAACATTTGTGGCATATTTCAATTTTCATAGCATTTTTTAACTGATGAGTGTTCTTGTAACTTTTTATATTGTTTTCTTCCAATTTTTCTTTCTATAGTAGCTATAAATAAATATCATAATTTCATTTCTTTTCAAATGGCAGTGGATCTGAGTCGGTAATTTATAGAAGCAATCTCTGGGGTTGGGAGAATGTTAATACAGAATTGTGGAAGATTTAATTCAGGTGAGCTACCCCCAAATATTTACTTATCAAATATCTTCTACTCTCTGCATACATCTCTGTTCATTGGACATGTTTACTCCCATATGGCTGTGTTTGTCCAGGAGGTCTGTACATTTCTCTTCAACTAACTCTCATCAGCTGCAGTCAAGATGATTATACATGGAATAACTTCTTTACTCTTCTTGTCCACAAATTTGATTCCAGCAATGGTAGGAGTGTGTTAGGCTTCCACTTCAGATTCTCATTGTGAAATACCTGCTAACTATGAGCTGCTCAGGTTTTTCCATTCTAGATCTTTGAGCATAAACTGCATGACTGTATTTCTCAAAATTTACACAAATATATGATACTTCAAACTATGTCCACACAGCGTAGCACTTGTTCTATCTCCGGGTCTTGGCCTGGTTTTCTACATGTTTGGGAAACCTGAAGAGGGCAGAATTAACTAATATAATTCCTCAGTGGGTAAAATAAAGAAGTCAGCAATCCTCAACTTTCTTTTCAAAGTTCTTTATCATTTTAAGTACATTACTGGAATAATTCTCTAGATTCCAGCAATACAATGGTAGTTTTCCTATTCTTCCATTTCAAGTTTTTGCATCTGTGGGAAAAATAAAACATTCTATATGGACACATTTTGTCAGTATCAGAATTTTCAAAACATCTATTTCTATGGCATTTGTGGCCAAATAACTCTCCTAATTAACAGTTAAACTAGTTGCATGGCAGATAATTAGGGAATATGTGCTGAATAAAATTTATTTGTAATACAGTATGATTTTTATGCCTACACTGACATCACCACTATCTCAGCTCACCATCCTGGAGAAAATTAAGAATGTGAAACTGGAGAAGATATACAAATTATTTCAAATATGCAGAATTAAATAAATTTTGTAACATATGTTAAGAATTCGTATTTATTTCTCATAGTTCTTGAGACAAATCAAAAACCCAAGATGCAAGTGATGGCAAATTTGGTGTATGAACCCTCTTTCTGGTTCATAGATGATTGTATTATTGCTGTGTCTACACATGACTGGGAGGGCAGAGGGAGTCTGTGGGGACTCTTCAGTAAGGAGAGTAACCCCATCATGAGGGCAAAGCCCTAATGATCAAAACACCTCCCGAATTCCCACTTCCCAATATCATCATCTTGGGGGCTAGAATTTCAGTATGTGAATTTAGGGGACATAAACACAGTCAGTCCATAGCACTAGAAAAATAACTGTTAAATAAATGGTAGTTTAAGTGAAATGAGCTATGGAATTATCATGAGGCTTTAAGTTGGAAATCCTTTGAAAGTGAGTGTGTCAGTCTTAAGGTGACATGTGAGTGAAGAAGAAAGCTAAGCAGATATCTGAGGGATATCATGTATCCCACAGATCAAGCACTGATTAGAGTGCTTGTTGCCAAGGTTGGAGTGGCTGTAGCAACTTACTACAATAATTCAACAATGAAGTTTGCCACATTATGTATTCCTCCTTTCCTGAATAGCATGTAATGCTGTTTGATAACATTTTCCCACAGAAGAACTTCTTTCAAAATAGGAAGCAATCCTCTCAAACCCTGCCACTCCATTATTAAGTTTATGTAATATTCTAAATCATTTGTTGTCATTTTAACAGTGTTCACGGTATTTTCACCAGGAGTTAGATCCCATCTCAAGAAGCCATTATTTGCTCATTCATAAGAAGTAACCCTCTATCCATTCAAGTTTTATCATGAGATTTCAGTAATTCACTCATATCTTCAGGCTCCACGTCTAATTCTGGTTTTCTTGCTCTTTCTACCACATCTATAGTAACTTCCCTTATTAAAACCTTGAACATCTCAAATTTATCCATAACAGTTGGAATGAACTTCCTCCAAACTCCTGTTAATACTTTTTGACCTCCTCCCATGAATCTTCAGTGTTTTTAATGGCATCTAGAATGGTGAATCCTTTTCAGGTTTTCAACTTACTTTATCAAGATCTATCATTTGAATCCCTATATATAGCAGCTATAGCCTTACGAGATGTATTTCTTAAATAATAACATTTTAAAGTTGACATTACTCTTTGATACATGGCCTGAAGGAGGGATGCTGTATTGTCAGGGACAAAAACAAATTTAATTTCCTTGTACACCTCCATCAAAGCTTTTGGGGGCCAATATGCATTATCAATGAGCAGAAATATATCTTTTTTAAGTCTCTTTTTTCTGAGCAGTACATTTCAACAGCGGGCTTAAAACATTCAGTAAACCATGCTGTAAACAGATGTGTTGTCATACAGGCTTTGTTTTATTTATACAGCACAGGCAGAGTCGATTTATCATAATTCCTAAGGGCTCTAATATGTTCAGATTTGTAAATAAGCATTGGCTTCAACTTACAGCTGCATCAGACCCTATCAAGAGAGCCAGAGTTTTCTTTTAGTCTCTGAAGCCAGGTTAAGTATTGGCTTCTCCTCTCTAGTTATGAAAGTCCTGGATGACATCCTCTTTCAATATAGGACTGTTTACGCTACATTGAAAATCTCTTGTTTGGTGTAGCCCTTTCTACAATTATCTTAGCTACATCTTCTGAATAACTTTCTGAGCTTCTGTATCAGCACTTGATGCTTTGCCTTATACTTACATGTTATGGGGATGACTTCTTTTCTTTAACCTCTTAAAGTTTGAAGCTAGCAGAGTGAATAAATCTCTGCTATTTTCAAACTTTTCTTCTGCAGCTTCCTTACTTCTCTTAGCTTTTGTATAAATGAAGAGAGTAAGGACCTTGCTTTTAATTAAGCTTCGGTTTAAAGGAATATTATGGCTGTTTTGAACTTCTATCCAGACCACTAAAACTTTCTCTATACCAGCAATAAGGCTGTTCTCCTTTCTTATTTGTGTGTTCATTAGAGTAGCACTTTTAATTTCCTTTAAGAAATTTTTCTATGAGTTCATAACTTGGCTAATTGGCACAAGAGGTCTAGCTTTTGGCCTGTCTTGACTTCTGACATGCCTTTCTTGCTGAACTTAATTATTTCTAGCTTTTGATTTAAAGTGAGAGACGTGCAACTTTTCTTTCACTTTAAGACATAGGGGCCACTGAAGTGTTATTAATTGGCCTAATTTCAATATTATGTCTTAGGGAATAGTGAGGCCTGAAGAGAAGGAATAAGATAGGGAAATGGCTAGTCAATGAAGCAGTCAGAACATACACATCATCTATTGATTAACTTTGCTATGTTATGTGGGCATGGCTCATGGCACTCCAAAACAATTACAATAGTAACATGAAATGTCACTGATCACATATTAGCATAACAAATATAATAACAATGAAAAATTGTGAGAATTACCAAAACGTGAGACATAGAAACTAAGTGAGCCCATGCTGTTAGAAAAATGTCTCCGACATGCTTGTTCTACACAGGGTTGCCACCAACTTTCGATTTTTTTTTTAAAATGCAGTATCTGCAAAACGAAATAAAGTGAAGCACAAAAAAATGAGGTATACATGTTTATGTGTGAGTCTGTGTACATATGTGTATACATGTTTGTGTTCTATGTGTATATGGTATTTTTTTTCAGGGAGTAGCAGGGGAAACATCCGCATAGGAAACTTGCTTTGCAGACATCAAATGAGGACTCATGGCCTCAATTAGAACATGGTGTTCAGCTTTCCTGCAAATTTTATAGTCATTCCTCAGGAAATTATGTACAGTTATTTCACCTAATATGTGCATGTCAACAAATTATAACTGATGAGTGTAAAAACAAGCATGTACATGATTTGTTTTTGCTGTTTTTTGGAATAAGTCACAATAATAGTGGAAGCAATATTGAAAGTGGAAAATATAGGTAAAAATATCTCTGTATGCCACCTGTGAAAGTGGTTCTTTTAGCAAAAGGAAACTCATATAATTTCATGATTTTCACAGGAAGCAAAACAAAGCAAACTTCAGAAAAGAAAATTTTACATCTAAAAATAAATACCATAAACTAGGACCTTTGCTAAACCATAGGCATAAATACTAACGAAAAGAGGATTGTTCAGAGGTGACTTTTGTTTCCATTCACCCTCAATGGGCAGGTGTTAGAATTGCTACAAAAAAGTCATTATAGAGATAAGTAGCTTTAGATCCCATGCCATTACTTTCATCATTCATAAGTGTTGTTTGCACTTGCTTTAGTACACATTTGCTTTGTTGATTTATTTTGCTATTTTCTCCCATGTGAGGTAATAAAACTGCTACAAATGATTCCCCTCAGTCATTTCAACATTATTTTGTATCAGAATTTGAAATATAAAACAAGGGCACTGCTGTACTAGAGTGCAAAGCATGAGGGAAAACTGATAGCCATCTTTGTAAATGGGTGACAGAAATGGCAAAAATCTGTGTTTCTTGGTTTTTAGGAGCACCTTACTTTCTGCAGTTATTATACTAATCAAAAATAAGAATTCTCTAAAAATTGCAGATATACACGAGAAAGAATCCAAGAATCTTTCCAATATGTGGGAAACTTGTTAATCATGCATGAGGTGTATACGTGTGATGGGGTGGAAGTGTTGTTCTTGCCTAGTATCTTCAGTGTCTCTGGAGCTGGCTAAGCTAGTGTTATTACACAAATAACAGAAAATATAGATTTTAGGGTAAATAAATTAGTTTAGGGATAAATATGGGTTTCAAGAAGTGTAAAATATTTAACTTATGAGGAAGATACATTACTTCACACTAATTTGCTACTAACATTACTTCATGTTATATAAGATGAAATGAATAGAATTATAAAGAAAATAAATTCCAAATTATCTATTTTTCTTTATCTTACCTCACTGCCACACTACCTTTTTGATCAACATTTAGCATATACATTATTATTATTATTATTATTATTATTTTGATTCAGAGTTTCACTCTTGTTGCCCAAGCTGGAGTGCAATGGCACGATGTTGGCTCACTGCAACCTCAGCCTCCCGGGTTCAAGCAATTCTCCTGCCTTAGCCTCCCGAGTAGCTGGAATTACAGCATGTGCCACCACACCTGGCAAATTGTTTGTATTTTTAGTAGAAACGGGGTTTCACCATGTTAGCCAGGCTGGTCTCAAACTCCTGACCTCAGGTGATCTGCCTGCCTCGGCCTCCCAAAGTGCTGGAATTGCAGGCGTGATTGCGCCAGGACAGCATATACACTAATTTAACCTGTATCCCTCTGTCACAGTTTTCAACTAATGGTTCTTCTCTTTATTTCTACCAAACCCTTCTAGTGACTATGGTAATCTTTTTATTCTTTCTACATATTGCAATTATCTAGGAAGTATGAGAAAATAGAAATTCCTTACTTCAAATCATCACATAGGAATATGTTCATCTATTATACATGCTTTTGTGATTCCCTTGCACGTGTGCTGTCTATACCTCCTAAAACATGAAAGAGAAGGAAATAATGTAATATAGTCCAATATAACATGATTTCAAAGACCAGTGGGTTAAAAAAACTTTATTTATTGAATAGTTGCTGTGATGCATGAAGTAAATTAGACCTCTAGATATTAATTTAATTGCTTTTAAAAATAATAAAAATACATTACTATTTGTTCACTTAATAGATAATAAAATTTTCCTGTATTACAAAGTATTCAGTGACAGAGCCAAAATTCTAAATCTAATATTTTATGTCTCTTATGGCCTCAGGGATAAACAACTATGCCAATTAAACATCTTAGAAAGTCCAGCTATAGATAGATACATAGATAGATAGATAGATAGATAGATAGATAGATAGATAGATAGATAGACATACACACATACATAGGATATTATATTAAATATATATGTATATATGATAGGCAATATATATGAGACTCTCTCTTTTAAATATTAATTTATGACATAGTAGAATTATAAACCAGCATGGAAGGAATGTACTGTTCTATAAAGTATATGAAGGGTAGGAGGTTGGACGTTGATGTTAACTCACACTAGAGAAAATTCTAGGTGAGTAAAATTACTCAAACTTTATAATAACATTCCAAGATAAATTTTATTACCACCCCAAACAATACCACAAATACAGTATGAGTGATATGAATAAACAAGCAACAGGCAGTACATAGGTTTACAACATGCGAAACACAAATGCTAGAATCTTGAATATGTAATTGTCTAGCATATATAACTATCAAATACATAAACATATGACAAAAATTAATAAGTGGGAAATGTATAGGGAATCTGCCCCACAAAATACAAAGGACCATGATTTATAAAAGAAATTGAGATACTATGTCACATGCATTAAAATGAAAGTATTTTTAAAAATCTAACAATTCCATTTTTGGCTATGCTTTGGAGAAGTAGAAGCACCTATACAACGTTTTGTGGGAGCACATATTTAAGTGCTATTTAGTAATATTCAGCTATGTTGTAAATGAGTATTTTCTGCTACTTAGCAAAAATATTAACAGCAACTTAAAGATGCATCAAAATAAGAAGGGGAAAAATTGCAACAGAGCCATTACAATCACATTTCTTTAAAACGAATATAACATAGCCACATATATCCACGTGGAATCAAAATAATTGGGTTTTTTTTGCCAAAATGTTGCTTGTTTGAAAAGATTGAGAATTAGAATAGTATGTAGTGAATGATGTCATTTATTTAATGTATTAGAGTATTCAAGCCTATGGTCTGTGTTAGCTATGATCTATATATCTATTTATCATAAACTTATATACTCAAATATAGATGAGCTATATACTCATATGTAGATTTTTAAATAAGTGCTTTATAGGATACTTTAATATTTACATAAAATTGTGAGATTGAACAGAATTTCCATATATCCCACACTTAATTTCATGTATTATTTAGTATCTTACAGTATTATGGTATATTGTTCATAATTACCGAAAATATATTAACATTTTGTAATTAATGAAAATCCATACTTAATTGAGATTGCTTTCATTTTTACATAATGTTCTTTTTCTGTTCCATAGTCACATCCAAAATATCACATTACATGTAGACATCATGTTTCCTTAGAATCTTCTTGGCTGTAACAGTGTCTCAGACTTCCCTTGTTTTTAATGAACTTGGGAGTTTTAAGGCGTGTGGAACAGGTATTTTTAATGCTCCACTTGGTATTCGTTTGATGTTTTTCTCATTGTTAGACTGCGAAGATCAGTTTTGGTGAGGTGAATTGTCATTCTCATTATATCAAATCAGAGGTACATGAAATCAACATGACTTACCATTATTGATATCAACTTTGAGCACCTAACTAAGGTAGCATTGGTCAGGTTTCTCCATAATAAAGTTCCGTATATCCCAACCATTTAAATTGTACTCTTTGGAAGGAAGTCACTATGTAGGGCCCTCACTTAAAGAAAGAAGAGTTTTACTCCATCTCTATAAATTATTTGAAATTATTTGGTAATGGTGATTTGCCTCTTCCTCTCCCTTTATTTATGTAGCCAATTATATATTTGTATCAATACTGAATTATGCATGTTTATTTATACTTTGGATTATGCTCCAACACTCTATTTTATTGCTTAAATTGTTCCAGCTTTTTATTTTTTGTAATGACAGGGCCTTGCAATGTTGACCAAGCTGGTTGGTTTCAAATTCCTGGATGTAAGTGATCCTCTCACCTTGGCCTCTCAAAGTTTTGGGGTTACAGGCATAAGCCACCACACTCAGTCTCTTGTAGCTTTTCCTCTTGGAAGTTCTTTCAGTTTGTTGGTGTCTCTTTGATATGTCCTATCGTTATGTTACTTCTTTCACCCTCCCTTTTACTGAGGCCTTCCTATTTTTCTGGCACTACAAGATACCAGACTCATTTTTAAATTTCTGTCCAGTCCCAGAAGAATTAGCCATTTCTTCAAGGAGCCTGGTGCCTTTTATTGGAGATGATGTTAGAAAATCTGGGACCTAGAAATGCTTGTTACTACTAATGTTTTGTTGCTTTTAGTCCCTCTCTACTCTCAGCACATGGATAATATATGTGTGCATAATAATCTGTAGCTATACACATAACTATAAATGTTTCAACATGTAACTGTTACTATGTTCAGATACTCATGAGTACATTCTGATGAGTCCATATAAGAAGAAGTTTAAGGGCATTAACTCTCCTTATTTTCAGGGTTGCTTAAAAACAAGTTTAGCTACAATATATTGAAACATACCTATCACGACACCTGGAATAAAGAGCACATTAAATACTAGCTAATATTTATTGAGTATTGAGTATTTAGTATGTGCCAGAAATTACTCTATACACTTACCATCCATTAACTTGATTCTTACAACAATCCAATGAAATATATTATTATTAATATTTATTAATATTATCATTATTCTCATTGTGTAAGTATACTGAGGAAAAAAGAGATGAAGCAGCCACCTAAAATAACATAGCTAGGAAAGGTTAGAGGCATTCTAATTTAAATTTAATGGTTTATTATGCTTTGCATTTCTGCCCATAAACTACAAAAATGTCAAGCTTTTATTATTAGTGGTATTTTTCAAGATGTTAAAATATAATATTAGACTTTTTCCTCCCTTTTGATCTGTATTTTCTTTGTAGCAAATAATTTTGGTACATTTATTAACTAATCTGGCTTAAAGAATACTAAGATGCCTTTTGGTCTTATGACAAACAATCATGGCCAAGGAGCAGACAAAAATGTGAAATTCCAAACCCTTGTTGGTCTAAGATTGTCTTTCTTGCATATCAAAGCAATGTACAAGTCTAGTTTCTCACATGCAGTTGTCATTAAATTAGGATTGGCAGATTTCACAAATAAAGATACAGGGAAGATAGTTAAATTTGAATCAGATAATCAATGGATTTTTAAATATGAATATGTCTCCAATATTGCAATTATTAAAAGTTTATCTAAAAATCAAATTTAAATGAATGTCCTGTATCTTACAAACCTAGATCACGTAGCTTTCATTCTATAACGATTAGCACTAAACTCTTCTTCTTGCAGTTTCTAACTGGTCCTTAACCTCTGAAATTAATTTTTATATTTCTAAATTGCTTAATTAATTGAATAGTTATGCTATGGTCCTGTTCCATATCTAGAGACCTCCCGAGTATTCTGGTTGCTTTTGAAATGCAGCCTTGCTAATTTTTCTTACTATTCTTCCAAGTAATCAAAATTTTTTTTTGGACTCACTGGATTAGCCTGATGTCAAATATATACTGATGGAATTTTTTGAAGTGGACTGACCTTCTGCTAGCCTGCCTTGCATGATACTGCTCACTCCTGGATTCTGTGTCACCATGTTTCAACACCACCATGTTCTGGTCAATGGGCAGTAGTAGATGCATGTAGATGTTGCTATGCATTCAGAAACTGCTCCATAAAATAGATATGCTTTCTTCCTTCCCCTGTATCTTGCATTACAGAGTTTTCCCAATTCTGTGTCCAGTTTTATTTTTCTTTCACTTTTAAATACTTTCGATACATTATCTTTTTTGAGGTCCAACCAAATGTGCACACACTACACTAAATGACCTCTAGCTCAGTGCTCTTACCACCGTATTTGGATGCCTTCATAGCCAACACTAAAACACTAAAAAACATTACAAAGAATTCAACTGGCTGGAGATCAAAATGCTCAGGCAATATTTTAGTAGTACCTGTGAGAAAGAAAGACTTCTGTGACACGAAGAGGAGAGAGTCAAAGCAGCATGAAATAAATAAAAGTAGATGGCTGAAGACAAAAATTAATTATTGTATTTCATAGTACTCTGTGGAGTCCCCTCTGTTTTGACCTCACATGTTTCTCCAAGCCCTTCCAAATCGTATTATTTGGTACACATTGCTCGAATAAATGTTTTTTACAAGGCTCCATAAACTTCTCACTGCTGCCCATTGACTACGTGGACTCAGGGGTCAGAGGGAGAACCTGAAAAAAAAAAAACAACTTTTTTTCAGTTTTTCAAAGGTGCTTATCATCAGAAATATTTCTGATCACAATGAAAAATTGCTTTTTAGAAATACAAGTTCTTTTTATTTCTGTAAATCTTATTTACTGTTTGCTCATTGAAGACAAGAGGTGTGGTTTTACTGGTGATTAGCAAATTTTAGGACTGGGGTAATAAATATCATATATAAATATTGCCCTAAGATATAATGCAAGCTATTATTGCAAACTTATATGAACAAATCTTTAAGTGATAATATTTAACTCACAGATGACACTTACCTAAAGATTTTCCAAGGAAAATTACCTTGAAATAGGCCATGAGAAAAAGTTATATTATTTTTGAATTGACAAATAAAATAGTACTTTTCTTTAAAAGAGAGTATGCATCACATGTTTTTGTTTGTTTCGCAAACTATGAAACTGACTAATTGTGGTAACTCTCTTATGCCAAACTCTTTTTTTTTTATCTCTTCTTTTCTTAGCCTGAAACAGATTTCTGTCTTTGTCCTTATATTAATTGTCCTTTCTTTGTTTTCTGCATTTTATTAAATTTCCTTCAATTAATTTGTAAGCAGAACAAAATAATTAGAGAATAGAAATGTTTATCCTCTGATCGATCTTTGACTCCATGTAGGTAACCATCAAAAAACTAAATTGTGGATTGACAAATTTTATCTCCTGCACCAGAAATTTGAAGTTTTACTTTTCCCTTGTATTTCCATGGCCATCCTCTGAACAATCACTTTAAAGGCTTGGAGACTTCATTATGCTTAACTTTTACCTTTTATAAAAATAGCAAAAAATCTAATATTCACCTTTATATTTTAGCAGAAATCAGTGAATATTATGGAGTAAACATACCTAATTCATTTATTAGGTTGTTTAGCTCAAATTGTGAATTATAAGCCAAGCTTGACATCATGAGAAAAATGTTTGACCTTAATAAACAAAGGGGAAGGAATAGGCATTGGTAATGGCATGAATCAGTACAGATAAGTGTATACGTGTGTGTGTGTGTGTGTGTATATATATATAAATTATAGAAGTAAATATATGTGTATATATATGTGTATGTATGTGTGTGTGTGTATATATATATATATATATATATATATATATATATATATATAAAATCCAAAGTGATGTGTATTAACTGTATGCAAGAAACAGATTGGGTATACATTAAGAATATATATAAACATAGACAAAAACAAAAGAAAAGATTATCTGTTTAGGCCATACGGATAGATTGGTGTAAAGGTGAGAAATAATACATATATTGCAAAACCAGAACTGAAAGTAGTTCCCTCAGAGATTCTTCAAGGAAAGTGGCAAGTCTTGAGTCTTATTAATCGAATATGTAGTGGAAGAAGTGTTCAAATGTATTGGAAGAAGTATTAAATTACAATGAATTATTTACTTAATTGATGACACACTTGCACATGTACCCTAAAACCTAAAGTATAATAATAAAATAAAATAAAATAAAAACAAAGAAACAAACAAACAAAAACAAACAAACAAAAAAACTTCAGATTCTGATAAGACCCAGGTATTTGCTAAGTTTTGGCTGCTTTATAACTTAAATACAGCAAAATTTACTCCCTTGAGGTGTACAGCTTGGCAAATTTTGATAATTGTATACAGCCATGAAATCTCCATCACAATCAAGATATGAAACAGTTGCATCATCCTACAAAGCTTTTCATGCCCCTTTACAATCCGTCTCCTTTCCCTCCCCCGCTTATAACCCCCAGGCAATCACCTGTTTGATTTCCAGCCCTGTAATTTTGCTGTTTGAGGAATTTCATATAAATGTAATCTTGCAGTATAAAAATAAAATAAAATAAAATCTATACTTGCAATTTTAAAGTGTAATTTTAAAACCACCATATTTTGCTTGATTTAATAAACATTTATTTAACCTCTGTTATATAAAATTTACGGTGTATCTTCCAAAGACTACTGAGATATAATCATTGATGCCCTGGAGCTGGCTCCCACCAGGTCACTGGAGCCAGTTGGGTACAACTCTTTCCAACTCAGCTTTCAGGAATGCCAAATTGGTAGTTTGAAATATGCCAAGGTGGCAGAATTTGTAGAAATAAAAGTAAACTCAGGGTTTCTTTCTTTAGTTTTTATTTTTGACAGCCATTTAAATATTTCTTACTACGCCATTCAGTGTAATAGTTATTTATTAATATCTATATTATTCTTTTGCCCCTTTAACTTTTTATCTTAAGTTCTGGGGTACATGTGTAGTATGTGCAGGTTTGTTACATAGGTAAACGTGTCCCATGGCGGTTTGCTGCACAGAGATTCTAAGATGACATACATTCTTCAAAATTTTCAGGTAGAAAATTTCTCTTTTATTCATTTTGCATAAGAATAGTTTTCTTCACAGTCTGGAACTTAATAATAACATAATGTCATATTAATAAACATTTACTACCTTTCCAAGGTAACTATGTTAAATGATGATGCATTTTTCAAAATTCGTACTTGTGCCACAGAAAAAATAAATTTCTACGAAAGCAAATGAAACAAAAATATTGATGATAATAATTAAAGACAAAGTCAGGTTGCACAATAACTCTAAGCTTAAATGTAGTTTTATGTTTCTGTCATTCTTATTTTTACTGATAAATCAGGTACAGTGATGTTTGTATATAATTTAGTAGGGTATTGGAAAACTTTAAATTACTAGAAAAAAATGCAAACACTAAAAGTAAAGCTACTTGAAATTTGAAGTATTTATGTAAAAAAAAGCATTATATTAAATAACTTATCAGGAACAAGTCAACAAAAAGTTTCTTACTCTTCTGTCAGTTTATCTGCATAATAGAAGCATTAAACCTTTTGTAAACGAATTTGTGCATTTTGCAGTTATTGTTAGATAATTCTAGTGTGACCCAGATCTCCAGCTGCTGTTGGAATCTCTGCTAATGGAATAGCCAAAATGTTCTTCTTTATTCTTTCTGATACAAGATACTGTCCCACCCTTTTGTTTGATTGCACAGTATTCCTCCCCCTACTATTCCCAGGCTCCATGGCTAGAACATTGCAAAGAATTGCTGATCTTGAGGCAAGTCTTAGCACTCATGTGGTTCCTCAAGTTCTTGCCTGAAGATATATTTTACAAGATGAACATTAGATTATTTTAGATGCAGTTACCAACACAGCAAGAACAACAACAACAACAAAACCAACAATAAATCTTTCACTGTTTTGTTCTCCTAGAATCCAAAATATATGAACAGCCATAGATGCTTTCCCAATTGATAAATTCATATTTCTTCTTTACTACCAATGACATAAAGCATATATTTTCCTCCTTTCTCTGTCCCCATCAGGGAGCTTTCATATATCTCAAATTTACTACTGTCGTTTAACAGGTTTTTACACATTCTGAATTTTTAATGCAGTTGTTTCAAATGTTTAAAAACAACACTGAGCTTTTTAATCCTAAACCATACTTATGTTGTTTAACAGCTTTTAATGTCTAAATAAAATGTTAATGTTATTTCTTTTAAATTTCTTCTTTAATATTTTTAAAGTAGTTTTTTCAAAATAGGTAGTATTTGTTACAAGATTTTGCCCGTAACAAGCTATATAGAAACATTTTTTAAGTATTGAAAATTAGTTGTGCAAAGAAACCAAAACAAAATGCCATCCTAAATAAATAAAAGTGTGTTACACTGTATCTATAAAGTACACTGGCTCACTTTTTGATAGCATTGCTTTTCTCTTGTAAATTTATTAAAGTTCTTTGTAAATTCTGGATTAGCCCTTTGTCAAATGGATAGATTGTAAAAATTTTCTCCCATTCTGTAGGTTGCCTGTGCACTCTGATGGTAGTTTCTTTTGCTGAGCAGAAGCTGTTTAGCTTAATTAGATCCCACTGGTAAATTTTGGCTTTTGTTGCAACATCTGTTGGTGTTTTAGTCATGAAGTCCTTGCCCACACCTATGTCCTGAATGGTATTGCCTAGGTTTTCTTCTAGGGTTTTTATGCTTTTAGGTTTTACGTTTAAGTCTTTAATCCATCTTAAGTTAATTTTTATAAAAGGTGTAAGGAAGGGGTCCAGTTTCAGTTTTCTGCATATGGCTAGCCAGATTTCCCAGCACCATTTATCAAATAGTGAATTATTTCCCCATTGCTTGTTTTTTGTCAGGTGTGTCGAAGATCAGATGGTTGTACATGTGTAGTATTGTTTCTGAGGCCTCTGTTCTGTTCCATTGGTCTATGTATCTGTTTTGGTATCAGTACCATGCCAATTTGGTTACCGTAGCCTAGTAGTATAGTGTGATGTCAGGTAGCATGATGCTTCCAGCTTTGTTCTTTTTGCTTAGGATTGTCTTGGCTATATGGGCTCTTTTTGTTTCCATATGAAACTTAAAGTAGTTTTTTTCTAATTCTGTGAAGAACGTCAATGGTAGCTTGATGGGAATAGCATTGAATCTATTAATTACTTTTGGCAGTATGGCCGTTTTCACGATATTGATTCTTCCTATCCATGAGCATGGATTGTTTTTCCATTTGTTTGTATCCTCTCTTATTTCCTTGAGCAGTAGTTTGTAGTTCTCCTTAAAGAGGTACTTCACATCCCTTGTAAGTTGTATTCCTAGATATTTTATTTTTTTGTAGCGATTGTGAATGGAAGTTTACTCTTGATTTGGCTCTCTGCTTGTCTGTTATTTGTGTATAGGAATGTTTGTGATTTTTTTTTGCACATTGATTTTGTGTCTTGAGACTTTGCTGAAGTTGTTTATCAGTTTAAGGAGTTTTTGGGCTGAGACGATGGGATTTTCTCAATATACACTCATGTTGTCTGCAGACAGAGACAATTTGATTTCCTCTTTTCCTATTTTAATGCCCTTTATTTCTTTCTCTTGCCTGATTGCTCTGGCCAGAATTTCCAATACTATGTTGAATAGGAGTGGTGAGCGAGGACATCCTTGTCTTGTGCCAGTTTTCAAAGGGAACACTTGCAGTTTTTGCCCATTCACTGTGATATTGGCTATGGGTTTGTCATAAACAGTTCATATTATTTTGAGATATGTTCGATCGATACCTAGTTTATTGAGAGATTTAGCACAAGAGGTGTTGAATTTTACTGAAGGCCTTTTCTGCATCTATTGAGGTAATCGCGGTTTTTGTCATTGGTTCAGTTTATGAGATGGATTATGTTTATTGATTTGCATATGTTGAACTAGCCTTGCATCTCAGTGATGAAGCCAACTTGATCATGGTGAATAAGCTTTTTGATGTGCTGCTGGATTTGGTTTGCCAGTATTTTATTGAAGATTTCCACATCAATGTTCATTGGCGATATTGGCCTGATATTTTCTTTTGTGTGTGTGTGTCTCTGTCAGGTTTTGGAATCAGGATGATGCTGGCCTCATAAAGTGAGTTAGGGAGGAGTGCCTCTTTTTCTATTGTTTGAAATAGTTTCAGAAGGAATGGTACCAGCTCCTCTTTCTACCTCTGGTAGAATTAGGCTTTGAATCCATCTGATCCTGGGTATTTTTTGGTTGGTAGGCTATTAATTACTGCCTCAATTTCATAACTTATCATTGGTTTAGTCAGGGATTTGACTTCTTCCTGGTTTAGTCTTAGAAGGGCCTATGTGTCCAGAAATTTATCCATTTCTTCTGGATTCTGTAGTTTATTTGTGCAGAGATGTCTACAGTATTCTGTGGTGGTAGCTTGTCTTTCTGTGGGATCAAGGGTGATATCCCCTTTGTCGTTTTCTATTGGGTCTATTTGATTCTTCTCTATTTTCTTCTTTATTAATCTGGCTAGCGGTCTACTGTTAGTTTTTTTTTTTTTAAACAGATCCTGGATTCATTGATTTTTTTGAAGGGATTTTTGTCTCTATCTCTTTCAGTTCTGCTCTGATCTTAGTTATTTCTTGTCTTCTGCTAGCTTTTGATTTTGTTTGCTCTTGTTTCTCTAGTTCTTTCTATTGTGATGTTAGGGTGTCTATTTTATATATTTCCCATTTTCTGATGTTGGAATTGAGTGCTATAAAAGTCCCTCTAAACACTGCTTTAGCTGTGTCTCAGAGATTCTGGTATATTGTGTCTCTTATCATTGATTTCAAAGAACTTCGTTATTTTTGCCTTAATTTTGTTATTTACCCAGTAGTCATTCAGGAGCAGGTTGTTCAGTTTCCATGTAGTTGTGAGGTTTTAAGTGAGTTTCTTAATCCTGAGTTCTAATTTGATTGCACTGTGGTGTGAGAGGCTGTCTGTTATGATTTCCATTCTTTTGCAGTTTTACTTCCAATTATGTGGTCAATTTTAGAATAAGTGCTATGTGCTGCTGAGAACAATGTATATTCTGTTGATTTGGGGTGGAGGATTCTGTAGATATCTATTAGGTTTACTTGGTCCAGAGCTGAGTTCAAATCCTGAATATCCTTGTCAATTTTCTCTCTCACTGATCTAATATTGACAATGGAGTGTTAAAGTCTCTCACCATTATTGTGTGGGAGTCTAATTCTCTTTGTAGGTCTCTAAGAACTTGTTTTATGAATCTGGGTGCTCCTGTATTGAGTGTGTATATATTTAGGATAGTTAGCTCTTTGTATTGCATTGATCCCTTTACCATTATGCAATGCTCCGCTTTGTCTTTTTTGATTTTTGTTGGTTTAAAGTCTGTTTTATCAGAGACAAGATTTGCAACCCCTGCTTCTTTTTGCTTTCCATTTGCTTGGTAAATATGCCTCCATCCTTTAATTTTGAACCTATGTGTGTCTTTGCACATGAGATCGGTCTCCTGAATACAGCACACCAATGGGTCTTGACTCTTTACCCAATTTGCCAGTCTGTGTCTGTTAACTGGGGTATTTAGCCCATTTACATTTAAGATTAATATTGTTATGTGGGAATTTGATCCTGTCATCATGATGCTAGCTGGTTATTTTGTACATTAGTTAATGCAGTTTCTTCATAGGGTCATTGGTTTTTGTATTTTGGTGTGTTTTTTCAGTGGCTGAAACCAGTTTTTCCTTTGCAAATTTAGCACTTCCTTGAAGAGCTCTGGTATGGCAGGCCTGGTGGTAACAAAAGCCCTCAGCATTTGCTTGTCTGTAAAGGACTTTATTTCTCCTTCACTTATGAAACTTAGTTTGGCTGGATATAAAATTCTGGATTAAAAATTATTTTATTTAAGAATGTTGAATATTGGCCCCCACTCTCTTCTGGCTGTAGGACTTTTGCAGAGAGATCTGCTGTTAGTCTGTTGGCTACCCTAGGTAACTTGACCTTTCTCTCTGGCTGCCACCGACGTTTTTTCCTTCATTTCAAACTAAAAGAATCTTATGATTATGTGTCTCAGGGTTGCTCTTCTCAGGGAGTATGTTAGTGGTGTTCTCTGTATTTCCTGAATTTGAATGTTGGCCTGTCTTGCTATGTGGGGTTCTCCTGGATAATATCCTGAAGTCTGTTTTCCAACTTGATTCCATTCTCCCCATCACTTTCAGGGACCCCAATCAACAGTAGATTCAGTCTTTTCACATAGTCCCGTATTTCTTGAAGCCTTTATTGATCCCTTTTCAATCTTTTTTCTCTAATCTTGTCTTCACACCTCATTTAAGTAAGTTGATCTTCAATCTCTGATAACCTTTCTTCCTCTTGATTAATTTGGCTGCTGATACTTGTGTATAACTTACAAAGTTCTCGTGCTGTGTTTTTCAGCTCCACCTGGTCATTTATGTTCTTCTCTAAACTGGTTATTCTAGTTAGCATTTCCTGTAACCTTTTGTCAATGTTCTTAGCTTCCTTGCATTGGGTTAGAACATGCTCCTTTAGCTGAGAAGAGTTTGTTATTACCCACCTTCTGAAGCCCACTTTTGTCAATTCATCAAACTCCTTCTCTGTCCAGTTTTGTGCCAGTGCTGGAGAGGAGTTTTGACCAGAAGAGGCATTCTGGTTTTTGGAATTTTCAGCATTTTTGCAGTGATTTTTCCATATCTTCATGGATTTATCTACCTTTGATCTTTGAGGTTGATGATGGGGTTTCTGTGTGGGAGTTCTTTTTGTTGATGTTGATGTTATTGCTTTCTGTTTGTTAGTTTTTCTTCTAACAGGCCCCTTTTCTGCAGATCTGCTGCAGTTTACTGGAGGTCCACCCCAGACCCTGTTTGCTGGGGAATCACCAGCAGAGGCTACAGAACAGCAGAGATAGCTGCCTGCTCCTTCCCCTGGAAGCTTCATCCCAGAGGTGCACTGGCCTGATGCTAGCCATAGATCTCCTGTATGAGGTGTCTGTCAATCCCTGTTGGGAGGTCTCTCCTAGTCACGATGCACAGGATCAGGGACCTACTTGAGGAGGCAGTCTGTCCCTCAGCAGAGCTCAAGCGCTGGGCTGGTAGAACTCTCCTTGTCTGGATCCTCTGCTCTCTTAAGAGCCGGCAGGCAGGAATGTTTAAGTCCGCTGAAGCTATTCCCACAGCCGCCTCTTCCCCCAGGTGCTCTGTCCCAGTGATATGGGAGTTTTATCTATAAGCCCTTGACTAGGGCTGCTGCCTTTATTTCAGAGATGCTCTGCCCAGTGAAGAGAAATGTAGAGAGGCAGTGTGGCCACAGCCACTTTCCCACGCTTTGTTGATTTCCGCCCAGTCCCAACTTCCAGGCCTTTTCAGCATGGTCAGGGGAAAACCACGTACTCAAGCCTCAGTAATGGCGGATGCCCCTTCCCATCCGCACACCAAGCTCGATTGTCCCAGGTGGACTTCAGACCGCTATGCTGGCAGCAAGAATTTCAAGCCAGTGATTCTTAGCATGCTGGGCTCTGTGGGAGTGGGACCCGTTGAGAGAGACCACTTGGCTCCCTGGCTTCAGCCACCTTTCCACAGGTGTGAATGGTTCTGTCTCATTGGGGTTCCAGGCACCACTGGGAGCAGGGCAGTGGGGGGGTGGGGAGGGAACAAAAAAAAAAAAAACTCCTGCAGTTAACTGGGTGTCTGCCCGACAGCCACCTGGTTTTGTGCTTGAAACCCAGGGCCTTGGTGGTGTAGACACGAGGGAATATCCTGGTCTGTGGATTGCAAAGACCATGAGAAAAGTGTAGTATCTGAGCTGGATAGCATAGTTTCTCACAGCTTCCCTTCGCTGGGAAAGGGAGTCTCTCCTGCTCCTTGAATTTCCTTGGTGAGGTGACGCCCCCACCCTGCTTCTACTCACCCTCCGTGGGCTGTATCCACTGCCTAACAAGTCCCAGTGAGATGAACAGGGTACCTCAGTTGGAAATGCAGAAGTCACCCACTTTCTGTGTTGGTCTCACTGGGAGCTGCAGACCAGAGCTGTTCTTATTTGGCCATCTTGCCAGCAGAATTTGAAAAACGATCTCATTCTTCTTTATGGCTGCATCATATTCCATGGTGTATATGTATCACATTTTCTTTATCCAGCCTATTGTTGATCAGTATTTAGGTTGATTTCATGTCTTTGCTATTGTGAATAGTGCTGTAGTGAACATACACATTTGTCTTTATGATAGAACAATTTATATTTCTTTGGGTCTATCTCAGAGATTTCTTATTATGCTGATTTAGTTTTTATTTTTACTTCTGTAAGACTTTTAAAGTTATGATTAGAAATACTACTTTTCTTTCATTGTTTTAACCTTTTATTTCTTCAATTTTATTAGTATGATTTTCTTTGTTTCTCTGCTATAGTGTGTAATTATTTGGCTCATGCTTATTTCCCATTTTTACATTATTTTAAAATTATTTTTGATTTCTGACTTTCTAAAATGAGGTATTATTTTCTCTCTGTAAATAATGTGTATAGAGATTTTATTCATCTAGATACTTTTTTTCTATAGTTTTTCTATGCCCCAAGATGAGCTGGGAGAGTGTTTTCAGCAACTGAAAAGTTTTCATTGCAATTCTTTATTTTTAAATATATTTGATGTTCCTTGACTGGCATGATGGTTAATACTGAATGTCAACCTGATTGAATTGAAGGATGCAAAGTATTGATCCTGGGTGTTTCTATGAGGGTGTTGCCAGAAACAATTAACATTTGAGTCAGTGGGCTGGCAAAGGCAGATCTACCCTTAATCTGTGTGAGCACCATCTAATCAGCTGCCAGTGTGGTTAGGATAAAAGCAGGCAGAAAACCATGAAAGGACTAGACTGGCCTATCCTCCCACTTATATCTTTCTCCTGGGCTGGATCCTTCCTGCCCTTGAATATCGGACTCCAAGTTCTTCAGTTTTGGAACTCAGACTGGCTTTCCTTGCTCCTCAGCTTGCAGATGGCCTGTTGTGGGACCTTGTTATCATGTGGAGTTAATACTTAATAAACTCCATTTATATATATAATATATATGTATATATATATGTCTATATATATATATATATATATATATATAAATGTATGTATGTATCCTATTCATTATGTCCCTCTAGAGAACCGTGACTAATACAGATTTTGATACCAGGAGTGGTTCTAGAGGAACAGAATATTAAGTTTGGAGTTCTTTTGTTGGTTTTGGGATTTATGAACTTGGCTGATTAATATGATTAGACTGAAAAATACTAAGGACTCTACTTCTAATAGTATGGAGAACCCTGATAGTCCTTGGCATGAACTGTTTAGAGAGTTATGCAAAATAAATGCATTTGACACTCCTGATTCACCACTCATGGGAGGCGAAGAGTTTAGTGACTCTACACATAATACCTTTAACCATATGTGGAGAACCAAGGAACATAATGAAGCTGGTTGGTTGCTCCTAAGTTCAGTGGACAAAGTGATGAAAGAAAATGATGAACTCAGGGATTCTAACTCCTAGCTTCAGAAGCAGATACTGAGTCTCAAATCTGCTAAGGTTGCCCTGAGTAAGAGTCTTATCTCCTGTAGAGAAATAGTTGAAATTGTGGAAAAACAAAGCCAAGCTTTTATTATGCGAGTGGCTGACCTGCAATGAAAGGTTCATGCACAGTCTCACTAGGTGTCTCTTGTTAAAGTGAAGGCATTGATTGGAAAAAAAATGTGAGACTGCAACTTAGAATATAGATATATGGGAGGACCCTAATGAAGCTGGAGACACTGAGTTTGTAAACTATGATGAACATTTTTCTGCCAGAAGACACAGCTTCCCCATCTGCAGTAGCAGCAACATCCCCTCCTAGACCCAGGCTGCCATCAGCCTTTCTATCTTTGTCTGAGGAAATAAACCCTGTGCTGCCTGAGGCAACAATGATGCCCTCCCCTGAGGCAATTGCCAGGCAAGATAATGTTGATTCTTTCTCCTCAGGAGGCACCCTCAACACCCCTGTTTTCTTCTAGACCTATAACTAAACTAAAGCCCCAGCAGACCCCTAGAGGTGAGGTTGAGAGTGTGACCCATGAAGATGTGTGCTACACTTGGAAAGAACTGCTTGAGTTTTCTAATTTATATAAGCAGAAGTCTGGAGAACAGGCATGGGAATGGATATTAAGAGTGTGGAATAATGGTGGAAGGAACATAGAGTTGGATCAGGCTGAATTTATTGATTTGGGCCCACTAAGTAGAGAATGCATTTAATATTGCAGCTTAGGGAATCAAAAAAGGCTCTAATAGTTTATTTGATTGGTTAGCTGAAATATGGATTAAAAGATGGCCCACTGTGAGTGAGCTGGAAATGCCTGATCTTACTATGGTTTAATGTAGAGAAAGGGATCCAAAGCCTAAGGGAGACTGAGATGGTAGAGTGGATTAGTCACTTTGGACCTACTCATCTTAGCTGGGAAGATCCAGAAGATATATCCTTAATTAATGCCTTGCAAAGTAGATTTGTGGGTGCAGCACCTACATCTTTGAAGAGCCTTGTAATTGCTCTTCTCTGTATGTCAGATCTAACAGTGGGAACCACAGTCACTCAACTACAAAATTTAAATACAATAAGAATAATTGGATCCTGAGGTGCCAGGGGCCAAGTGGCAGCACTCAACCATCAAAGGCAAGGCGGATATAGTTACTGTAATGGGCAGAAAAGGCAAAGCAGCAATCAGAATAGTCTGACTCATGTAGAGATCTGGCATTGACTAATTAATCACGGTGTTCCTAGAAGTGAAATTTATAGGAAGCCTACTACATTCATACTTAATTTATATAAGCAGAAAACTTCTAGGTCAAATGGACAAAAAATTAATTTGAATTATAAAAACAGAATCACAACCCCTCAATCAATTTCCAGACTTGAGCTGGTTTATAGACCCAAAACCCCTTGAATGAAGGGGAGGCCAGGTCCCTTTGAGAAAGGATCCCACTACACTACCCACAATTTATGCTGTTAATCTTTCTCCATCCTTCCCCAGGGGTAACTGTGCATTGGGGAAATAAATGTGATCAGACATTTTGGGGAGTACTGGCCACTGGATATGAGCTGACATTGATTCCAGGAGACCCAAAACATCATTGTGGTCCTGCAGTTAAAGTAGGGCCCTATGCAGGGGAGGTAATTAATGGGATTTTAGCTCAAGATTGACTTACAGTGGGTCCAGTGTGTCCCCAGGCTCATCCAGTGGTCATTTCTCCAGTGCCAGAATGCAAAATTGGCATAGACATACTTAGCAGCTGGTAGATGCCCCACATTGCCTCTCTGACTGGTAGAGTGAAGGCTATTATGGTGAGAAAGTACAAATGGAAGGCATTAGAGCTTCCTCTACATAGAAAAGTAATTAATCAAAACCAATATCACATCACTGGAGGGATTGCAATGATTAGTGCCACAATCAAGGACTTGAAAAATGCAGGGGTGGTGATTCCCACCACATCCCTATTCAGCTCTCCCATTTGGCCTGTGCAGAAGACAGATGGGTCTTTGAGAATGACAGTGGGTTATTGTAAGCTTAACCAAGCAGTGACTCCAATTGCAGCTGCTGTACCAGATGTGGTTTCATTGCTTGAGCAAATTAACACAGCTCCCGGTACCTGGTATGAAGCCATTGACTTGGTAAATGCCTTTTTCTCCATTCCTGTCTATAAGGCCTGCAATTTGCCTTTAGCAATACACTTATACTGTCTTACCTCAGGGGTATATTAGCTCTCTGGCTTTATGTCATAATCTTATTTGGAGAGACCTTGATCTCTGTTCACTTCTGCAAGATAACACATGGTCGATTAAATTGATGACATTTTGACGATTGAATCTAGTGAGCAAGAAATAGCATACACACTAGACTTACTGGTAAGGTATTTCATGCCAGAGGATGGGAAATAATTCCAACTAAAATTCAGGGAACTTCTACCTCAGTAAAATTTCTAGGGGCCCAGTGGTGTGGGGCCTGTCAAGATATTCCTTCTAAGGTGAAGGATAAATTGTTGCATTTGTCCCCTCCTTCTAAGGTAAAGGATACATTGCTGCATTTGGCCCCTCCTATAACCAAGAAAGGGGCAAAACACCTAGTGGGCCTATTTGGATTTTGGAGGCAACACATTCTCCATTTGGGTGTGTTGCCCCAGCCCATTTATCCAGTGACCTGAAAGGCTGCCAGTTTTGTGTGGTGTTCAGAACAGAAGGTTCTACAACAGGTCCAGCATGCTGGGCAGGCTGCTGTGCCACTTGGGCCATATGACCCAACAGATCCAATGGTGCTTGAGGTACCAGTGGCAGATAAAGATGCTGTTTGGTGTTTTTGGCAGGCTCCCATAGGTTAATCACAGCAGAGGACTCTAGGATTTTGGAGCAAGACCCTGCCATCTTCTGCAGATAACTGCTCTCCTTTTGAGAGATAGCACTTGGCCTGTTACTGGGCTTTGGTGGAAATTGAGCATTTGACTATGGGTCATGATATCACCAAGCTAGCTGAACTGCCTATCTAGCTGATGCATCTAACCATAAACTGGGTCATGCGCAATAGCATTCCATCATCAATAGAAGTGGTATATATGCGATTGGGCTTGAGCAGGCCCTGAAGGCACAAATAAGTTACATGAGGAAGTGGCTCAAATGCCCATTGTCTATTCCTGCCACTCTGCCTTCTCTCCCCCAGCCTGCACCGATGGCCTCATGGGGAGTTCCCTATGATCAATTGACAGTGGAAGAGAAGACTAGGGTCTGGTTCACTGATGGTTCTGCATGATATGCAGGTACCACCAGAAAGTAGAGAGCTGCAGCACTCCAGCCCCTTTCTAGGACATCCCTGAAGGACAGCAGTGAAGGGAAATCTTCCCAGTGGGCAGAACTTTGAGCAGTGCACCTGGTTGTGCACTTTGCATGGAAGGAGAAATGGCCAGATGTGCTATTAAATACTGATTCATGGGCTGTAGCCAATGGCTTGGTTGGATGGTCAGAGACTTGGAAGAAGCATGAGAAAAACCGATGACAAAGAAATCTGTGGAAGAGAGATGTGGATGGACCTTTCTGCATGGTCAAAAACTGTGAAGATATTTGTATCTCATGTGAGTGCTCATCAATGGGTGACCTCGGCAGAGGAGGATTTTAGTAATCAATTGGATAGTATGACTTGTTCTGAGGATACTGCTCAGCCTTTTTCCAGCCACCCCTGTCATCACCCAATGGTCCCATGAACAAAGTGCCCATGGTGGCAGGGATGGAGGTTATGTATGGGCTCAGCAACATGGACTTGTACTCACTAAGGTTGACCTGGCAACAGCCACTGCTGAGTGCCCAATTTGTCAGCAGCAGACCACCACTGAGCCCTCAATATGGCACCATTCCTCTGGGTGATCAGCCAGCTACCTGGTGGCAGATTAAGTATATTGGCCCTCTTCCATCATGGAAAGGGCAGAAGTTTGTCCTCATTGGAATGTACCCTCATTTCAGATATGGGTTTGCCTATCCTGCATGCAATGCTTCTGCCAAGACTACAGTTCATGGACTCATAGAATGCCTTATCCACCATCATGGTATTCTGCACAGCATTGCCTCTGACCAAGGCACTTACCCTTTACAGCTAAAGAAGTGCAGCAGTGGGATCATGCTGATGGAATTCACTGGTCTTACAATGCTCCCCATCATCTTGAAGCAGCTGGATTGGTAGAACAGTGGAATGGCCTTTCGAAGTCACAATTACAATGCCAACTAGGTGACAATACTTTGCAAGTCTGGGGCAAAGTTCTCCAGAAGGCTGTGTATGCTCTGAATCAGCGTCCAATGTATGGTACTGTTTCTCTCATAGCCAGGATTTACAAGTCAAGGAATCAAGGGGTGGAAGTGGAAGTGACACCCCTCACCATCACCCCTACTGATCCACTAGCAAAGTGTTTGCTTCCTGTTCCCATGATAGGAACACTGGGAGGGAGGAACGCTGCTACTAGGAGACACAACAATTCCATTAAACTTGAAGTTAAGATTGCCACCTGGAGATTTTGGGTTTCTCCTACCTTTAAGTCAGTAGGCTAAGAAGGGAGTTACAGTGTTGGCGGGCGTGATTGACCTGGACTATCAAGATGAAATCAGTCTACTATTCCACAAGAGAAGTAAGGAAGAATATGTATGGAATACCAGAGATGCATTAGAATCATCTCTTAATATTACCATGCCCTTGTGATTAAGGTCAATGGGAAAGTACAACAGCCCAATCCTGGCAGAACTACAAATGGCCTAGACCCTTCAGGAATGAAAGTTTGGGTCACTCCACCAGTAAAAAACAAACAAACAAACAAACAAAACACCACCTGCTAAGGTGCTAGCTGAAAGCAAAGGGAGTACAGAATGGGTAGTAGAAGAAGGTAGTCATCAATACCAGCTATGACCACTTGACCAGCTGCAGAAATGAGGACTGTAATTGTCATGAGTATTTCCTCCTTTTTTTGTTAAAAACATGTTTGTGCATTTATACACTTGTACTAAGAAAATATCTTTATTTTCCTTTTCCTTTATCATGTGACATAAGATTTACAGACTTCATGACATCATTTAAGTATTGTTAACTTTATGTAATGGTATTCAGTTTGGGGAGTTGTGTTTCCGATTCTACAAAGGATAGTTGTATTATATTAGATGTAATTGTTACCTTATAATAATAAGGTCTTTATTTGAAGATTATACATAATCTCAGGACATGTGTATTGGTTCAAGTTGACAAAGGGTGAACTTGTGATGGTTAACACTGAGTGTCAACTTGATTGGATTGAAAAATGCAAGGTATTGATCCTGGGTGTGTCTGTGAGAGTGTTGCTAAAGGAGATTAACATTTGAGTCAGTGGGCTGGAAAAGGCAGACCCACCCTTAATCTGGGTGGGCACCATCAATCAGCTGCCAGCGTGATTAGAATATAAAGCAGACAGAAAAATGTGAAAAGACTAGATGGCCTAGCCTCCCAACCTACATCTTTCTCCTGTGCTAGATGCTTCCTGTCCTCAAACATCGGACTCCAAGTTCTTCAGTTTTGAGACTCGGACTGGCTCTCCTTGCTCTTCAGTTTGCAGAGGGCCTATTGTGGGACCTTGTAATCCTGTGAGTTAATACCTGATAACGTCATATATATATATATACACACACAAATACATATATATATCTTACAGTAAAACATTTATTTAGATACATTTGTTAAGCATTTATTTAGAAACATTTATTAAAATACAGTAAAAAAGTATCTTACAGTAAAACATTTATTTCATTTTACTTTAATTTTGAGGAAGGACGTTGTTATGTCTATCAACATTTCTAACATTATTTCCTTTCATCTTCAAGTCTTGGAATACAAATTCCTCTTCCAAATTGCCTCTCCCAACCCAGTGCAAAAATTGGCCCCCACTCATATCTGTTTTCTATAATTTCCAACTCATGAAAAAACTCTAATTTTCCTGGTGTACTTGCATCTGTGTTCTGAGACTGCTAGGATACTATCTTACTGGTGCTTCTGAAGTTTCTATTTGGACTTTGGAGTTTTTTCAGCTGGTTTCAATTGTTTACGTCCCTTATCTATAAATCAATTTAAGTTTTATTGTCTCCTGAATCCCAGTTACGCTGTACAATGCTTTTATTTAGTATCCTCATCTCTCTTTACATTTTCTTGTGGATGTCTGGAATGACTTGGAATTCAGTATCTAATGGGAACCAAGGAGTCCCAAAATATGACTTCATAGCAAGCTATCACATTTCTTCTCCTGTTTAAATAATATTGAGAATGAACTCGCTAACATATGCACTTTTGCACTTCAATATTCTCTCCTTCAATTTTCAAAATCAGTATAATTGTATTTTAGATTACATAAGACACCAGTTTCTTATGGGGTTGCTGTCAGTTACCCAATCTTTACCCTCTCTTAAAGGTACTAATGAGTTATGCCCAAAATTTTTCAGTTATAGTTAATGAAAACACTTTATTCATAGTTTGAATTAGCATTACTTTAGATTAAAAAATGTATAGGGCAGAGAGAATGAAGTTTAAAGTGGGAATTCTGGGTTTAAGTTTTTGTTCTGCCAACCGATGGCTGTTTCCAATTGGATATGCTATTCAACCAATTTATACCTCAGTGTTCTCATTCATGTCGAACATGAAATCGATAATTTAAAATCAGATGTGTGGATTAAACATGATTCAGGTAGAAGTGTTTTATGAAGCTTGTGCTTCATAAAAAGTAGGAGTTAACAGCAATGAAGGAGATATTTTATTAAAATTGGTTTAGAAGGATATTTTTAAATAATTCATGATTTTAGCCATTGTCTAAGTTTGTTATCTATACCTGGGTTAAAAATAATTAAATCAAGAAGAAAACATATTTTTAAGCAAAATTCCCAAGTTGATTTCAGCATGCTAGACTATGCTAATTCACTACGTATAACTTAATGTTGTAAACATAGCTTATATCTCTGAATTTAATCCTAGGAAAGTCTATAACCAGATTTCTATCTCTGGAAAGCCATGTATTTAACTTCAAAGAGTAAAAGTCTATTGTTCACATAGACACTATTGCTTTGTCTAAGATGCCTTTATTACAAACCATAAACTAAAAACAATTCTCAACAATTAACCTTGGACCTCTTCCTAGTAGTTTTGCTACCTAATTATCTGTAGTGTTGGTATAGGTATGGTTGGAAGTCTTTAAAGTGAGATTTAAAGACAGTAGTTTACAATTAAAATGTGTTCTTAATTAATATTAAACATTGAGGAGATCATTCTACTTATTATTTCCAGTTTTCTTCCTATTTGTCTCTACTTAATTTTAAAAATTTTCTATTTCTATGTTCTTTTAAAATTATTCTCTGGCTCCCTTTTTCACCCTTCTTCACAAAACCTGATTGTGCCCAATAGAATTTGCATTACAGAAAGGAAAAGAGTATTTGGATAGTTTTCCCAACACAGAGAAAAGTACTGCTTGACTCCTAATCAACCACGCTATCCAGGATTCAAGTTATGAAGTTTGAGTCATTAACATATGAGAATCTGGTATCACAAAAATAGGCAGGTAATGTTCAAAAAATATATTTTTTCAGATTAAAATATAAAGCAATGTTAAAATATGTGAATGTCAAGGAAGCATTCAGTACCAGTAGAGTTGCCATATCTCGTATGCACAGGCTGAATATAGACAACATGAAAAATTCATGGTCACTTTATAATGAATTACTCATATTCTTGACATTAAAATAACTGTTGTAAAATTATTTTTAAAAAGAAGTCAGGAACCAAAATAATTATTAAATGTGTGCGTGCACACACACACACACTAATATGTCTATTAATTACATAGTATTAGCTTCAAGTTTTTATACAGTAAATATTTAAAAATACTTTCTACCAATAAATTTTGAGAAATATTTCACAGCTGGGTCATGAAAGAAGGCTAGTAATGACTAAGATAGAGCATCATTGTTTTAAGAAAAATAAAATCCTGATGAAATTAACAAATATAAGAGTTTTTATAATATGTAACAACAAGAATGTAATAGTTTGTCCCAAAAGACTTGCTATAATATTTATTTATCTTAAAGCTGAGATTTTTTTGCCTAAAATATTTTGCTCCTCAGAGATACAGTTTTAAACAGTTAAATAATTTACCACTTTTGGACGTTGTATCAAATATGACCTGGAGAAGAATCAGCAGCTGATGGACTGAGAGGTGATTCCTGTCCTTTCAAATTGCACATAATCAACAGAACCCAGATTATCACTGTGAAAATCTCAATTTAGTTGGCATTGCTCCTACTAGCGAACACTGGGAAATACCTCATGTTCTCTCTAGTTTGGAAAAGTCAATATGCATTTCCTGAGCAGTTAGTTTGTTGACATTTTGGGGTCACTGTGCATCACATGATAAGAGTTTTTCATTCATCATAGGGTCCTTTTTCTGTTTTAATGTATCTTACTATATTATATTTTCTTTGGAAGGAATTCTAATACAATATTAGAGTAATGCAATTGTACTGTAATCTCAAAATTCACAATTCATAATTTAGTTTTTATTTATCTTTGAGTCTTCATTCTAGGGTTATGAAACTTTATAAAGCATGAAACGCTAAGTATTTTCTCATGCTTAAGCAATTTTATTAGACATTTAATCATCTTTCAGAATATATTCAATTTCTAGACCCCATCTAGATAGTCTAAGCTCACTCCATCATATGGAGTGATCTTAATATATTGGGGGGAAAAAACATACAATGCAATCATTAGAGGACTCTGGAAGGTGAATCAAAGGAGGGGAACTGGATAAGATGTTTCGGCCTACAAGTATGACCCCAGAAAGAAATAAATAATTTTTTCCTTTTAAAACAAATTTTCTTTTCCTTTAATACCTGTGTATCCTACACTTGGCACTGTAGTATCCTCAAAGAAGAAGGAAGAATTACAAATGGGCATAGACAGTGAAAGCTGCCCCCTACCATTCTACCCTCAAAAAAAAAAAAAAAAAAGAAGTTTACTTTTATTAGCTAGAGTTGAGAAGAAGGAATCCATGTCGGGTGAGATGACACTTTGGACTTCCCTTTCCAAACCAGTTAATGACCAGAAAATAAATGTTTTCCTTCTTTTTTTACGAGCATGAGAGTGATACCTTACTCCTTCCTCATCAGGGTGCTATTTTTGTGAGCAGGGTCCTGCCAAAAACTACAAGTGTGGAAAAGAGACAAAGCCCAAAATTCAATTCCCACAGGCTCGGTGATGGTGAATCCTGCAGGACAAAATACCAGGGACAGATCAGAGAAGTTAAAGACACTGTATCCTGCATTCTAGCTAGTACAACAAGAAAGACAGAACCTCAGAATCAAAAAGTAGAGACTGGAAATTGTATTAAAAGGGATATTTTAAATTCTTTTTTTAATTATTATACTTTAAGTTCTGGGATACATGTGCAGAACGTGCAGGTGTGTTACATAGTTATACATAAGCCACGGTGGTTTGCTGCACCTATCAACCTGTCATCTGCATTAAATATTTCTCCTAATGCTATCCCTCCCCTAACCCCTACCCACCGGCAGACCCTAGTGTGTGATGCTCCCCTCCCTGTGTCCATATGATCTCATTGTTCAACTCCCACTTGTAAATTAGAACATGTGGTGTTTGGTTTTCTGTTTCTCTGTTAGTTTGCTGAGAATGATGCTTTCCAGCTTCATCCATGTCCCTGCAAAGGACGTGAACTGATCCTTTTATGGCTGCATAGTATTCCATGGTGTATATGTGCCACATTTTCTTTATCCAGTCTACCATCGATGTGCATTTGGGTTGGTTCCAAGTCTTTGCTATTGTGAATAGTGCTGCAATCAACATACGTGTACATGCGTCTTTATAGCAAAATGATTTATAATCCTTTGGGTATATACCCAGTAATGGGATTGCTGGGTCAAATCGTATTTCTAGTTCTAGATCCTTGAGGAATTGCCATGTTCTCTTCCACAATGGTTGAACTAATTTACACTCTCACCAACAATGTAAAAGTGTTCCTATTTCTCTATATCCTTTCCAGCATCTGTTGTTTCTTTACTTTTTTTTTTCTTTTTTTTTTGAGATGGAGTCTCCCTCTGTCTCCTAGGCTGGAGTGCAGTGGGGCAGTCTCGGCTCACTGCAAGCTCTGCCTCTCAGGTTCATGCCATTCTCCTGCCTCAGCCTCCTCAGTAGCTAGTACTACAGGTGCCCACCACCACGCCTGGCTAACTTTTTTTGTATTTTTTTAGTAGAGACGGGATTTCACCATGTTAGCCAGGGTGGTCTCGATCTCCTGACCTCTTGATCCACCTGCCTCGGCCTCCCAAAGTGCTGGGATTACAAGTGTGAGCCACCGTGCCCGTCCTGTTTCTTTACTTTTTAATGATTGCCATTCGAACTGGTGTGAGGTGGTATCTCATTGTGGTTTTGATTTGCATTTCTCTAATGACCAGTGATGAAGAGCTTTTTTTCACGTTTTTTGGCCACATAAATGTCTTCTTTTAAGAAGTGTCTGTCCGTATCCTTCACCCAGTTTTTGATTTTTTTTTTTGTAAATTTGTTTGAGTTATTTTATGAAATCCTGGGATTCCTAACAAGCTGCACATATGAATAGAATAAGCAGCACAAAAATTTTGAACACTAAACTACATTACAGACAAGTGTCCAGTTTCAGACTATCTGTTGCATGGAGCACAAGTTGGATGGGGCAGAATAGCACAGCAAAGGGTCAAAAAAATTACAGTGGAAACAGCCTACAGAAACTGGCCCAGCATGTGTGGTCCACACATCAATGGATTGCCTGTCTGCTGAAACAAAAAGTTAAACAGTCTCTAAAATACTTAAATGGTATTTAAAGATTCATACATTTTATGCAATATCTGCAAAAATATTCCAAACTTCTTCCCCATACTAAGAACCAGGGATACTCTCTAGGAAATAGAAAATCAACAGAAAGATCCTTTAATTTTATAATTTCCTATCAGTTATTTGAAAATATAAAATATTAATTCAAATTTGATTATGTAAAACTTGTTAAGTATATTATAGTTCCTCAAGCTACTGTGAATAGAATATACACATAAATATATAGCTAAAAATTCAGTAGATAAGATAGAATTCTGAAAATATTTAAATAATAGAAAAGAAAGCAGGAAGGGAGAAACTGAAGAATGAAAAATAGATGGGGCAAAAAATAAACTAATGTTAAAATGCAGATCTAAAGTAATGATAAAAATGATTAAATATAAATGTTCAATACATATCAGTTAAAGATCTATTACAGTATGTATTAAAGTGTTATAAAACTATATATTGTATAAAATGAAGCTACTTGAAACATAATGATGTAGACAGTATACAAACAAAAAGATAAAAATATACAGCATGAAAGCATTAATGATCATAAAGCTTCAATGGCTATAGCACTGTCTGACAATGCAAACTAGAATAATAAAAATAAAAAAGGTGAAAGATTATGTAAACATTTTGTGTGTGGCATGTATACAAAGACACATTGTGTTTATGGATTAGAAGATATTATGTAGTTAATATGTCAATTCCCCCTAAGACGATCTATAAATTTAAAACAATCCCATTCAAAATTCCAGAAGGAATCTTTTCAGATATAGACAAGTTTATTAAAAAACTTGGAGAGATAAAGAAACAAGAATAGCCAAAACAATTTTGAAAAAAAGACATAAAGGACTCACACAACACAATTTAAGACTTACCTATAAAAAATAGTCAAGACATACTGTTATGTCTGGCAAAGATTTCATAACAAAACTGTGAAAAGCAATTGCAAAAAACCTAAAAATTTACAAGTAAGACCTAATTAAACTAAAGAGCTTCTGCACAGCAGAATAAACTATTAACAGAGTAGACAGCACACAGAATGGGTAAAAACTTTTGCAAATGATGCATCTGACAAAGGTTTAATATCCACCATCTATAAGGAACTTAAATAAATATTGCATATGCAAATTATCTCAAAAGAGAGTAAAAATATAGAACATCTTCCTAATTTGGTTAAAGCAAAAATTTCTTACCTACAATGCCAAAAGTGTGATTTAAAAATTAATTAAACATCAAAATTAAGAATTTTTTTTCTGTGAAAGTCACAGTTAAAAGAATAAGAACACAAGCTACAGATAGGGAGAACATATTTATAAATTACATATCAAACAGATTATATCCCGAGTATATAAAGAAATTGAATTGGTAGAAAATAATGTCACCTGGAAAATAACAATGTAAGAGCTACATGTCTCTTACATTTTAACTGCTGTATTCTGTCCACTGGTTAGAAACGATTGGCTTTAGTTATTAACACTTTAAGGAAGAATATCCATCAATGTTTAGATGTCCTATCATGAGATTGAGATTCAAAGGTTGATTTTATAAAGTTTACCCTGACAGAGTAATACAAGATAGAGAAAGAAAGGAAGGACTATGGGCCTAGGAAAAGTTATTGTTTGATTGGCAGAGCATGTCTAGGTGGTAGGAGAGACACATAGGCAACAATAAGTGATCTACAAAGGTGGATGCAATCCCTCATCTGGATTCAGAAAAAATGATTGGAATCATGGTCCAAAGACCATGCCCAGTATAGTATTTGAGAATTCTTAAAAATAATCTCACAAAAAATTTATGGAGATTTAACCTAATGGAAGAGAGCATCGGGAAAAGAGCATAAGCTGAGTTAAAGGTAGAACCCTTATGTTTCTTCAGAGAACTTTGAATAATAATGATGAGCTATATCCAGCTAAGGCATTTACTTAGCCAATCACTATGTTGGTCATTTATTGAAGCCACTTGAATAAATGGCCAAAGTGAAGAAAGAAGAAGTCTTATTTAAGAACATTAATTGCAGGATCACCTGAATCAATTTGACTGTAAAGATGACACTCACCTATCAATTTGTGGAAGTGAATTGGAGGTGGTTGTGTTTCTTTAGGTATTATTCGTTTCATATTCACATTAATTCTAAAAATGACAGGACTTGGGAATGGGGACTGTGGTCAGCTATGGTTTAGGTTTGCTGCTAAAGAAAGAACAAGGGGAAATGAAGGAGGATTGACAAAATATTTGACTCCTGAATGCCACCTGCCTTCCCTTGTTCTAATTATGCAATTATAGTTATTCCACACAAATTCTACTTTCTGAATGTTGTATTTTTTTCCATTTTTTAAAGTACATATTAAGTCATCAGGAATAGTAAATGATATGAAGAAATCTATTTAGCCAGAAGTAAAAATGCATAATCTTAGTGCTGAAAAAGTATATGGCACTATTACTTAATTGCATTTATAAATGTGACATTTATGGATTCTAAGAAAAACAAGAAAATACAGCACATTTATTTTATCTGCTTAAGTTTTATTCTAGTACATGAATATTTTTTGATAAGTTACCTATTTTTTTATTTTCCCCTAGAATAAAAATGATTTGTAGTCTACTCTAGTTGTGATACTTTTGGTATTTCCTATCATTATGCATACACTGAATAAAATGCGTGTTTCTAGAACTCAGATTTTGCATTACAATAGTCGTTAGCTAGCAAAACAATGTTTTATTTCTGCATCATTGTATGTGTTTGTCAATTTTACAATATCTACTCAGACATTAGGCAATTATTTTAATAGACACATATCAAACGTAAACTGTGCATCAAAATTTCACATATATATTATGGAGAAAAAATAGTATTTCTATTTAATATTTATGTTCAAAAGGGTACAGAAAATTATATAACTAATGATAATGTGGAAATAAAATTGAAAAATGGTGTCTTTAGGTAAGAACTTGGGTTTTATGATGGCAAATGGCTCATAAAATATAATATCCTTGAAATATATAGAATGAATATAGAAATGCACACTACTCATACATGTATTTAAGGTTGAGAACTATCTGTTGTGACCTGAGTAATCATGTTCTTTATCTCCACTTCAGGAGTCTGGTGACAGGCTGTCATCAAATAAACTGTAGTGCAAGAACTTGTTAGCTTGGAAGTAGGGTAAATTCTCAAACCTTTCAGAGTTCTTGATAGATCGTTTGACTTTATTTTGTGTATGTGACCAGAGAGATGTGCAGTTATATTAGAGGCTTACTAACCACACTTGTAAATGTCACTTATTTTCCAGCAAACATCCCACTTTTGTGCGTGATGATGATGATAACAACTTACATTCATAATGAGTGCTATACTTTACAATACTTTACAAGTGTATCCCATTTATTAACACATTCAAACCTTAAAATAATCCTATAAATTAGGAATTATTTCTGTGTTACAGATTAAAACAAATTTATCAATCAAAGTTCACATCACTAGTCAAGTTGGATTAAGGATCTGAATCCAAGTAGTTGAGTCTTCAATGTATACGAACACCCATTTCTATGGTTAGTTTTCCTTCCCAGAGTTAGTCCCTGTGAAAAGGTCAAACTTTTCAGCATTTATATTTGTTTTTGGGTGATCATTATAAATTGAGCTGGAAAGTATCAATACACAAAAAGTGAAATTGGCAGGAAGTGATGCTATGTACTTCATATCTAACTTGTTAAACCTTAGAGGACAGATATAACACTTTACTTTTTAATTAGTGAGCACTTAAATAACAATAAGATTCTAACATATATTTATTGTGGGATCTGGCCAGCAGCCCACAATGCAACAGGGCTCTTTCTTTGTTCCCAGTCAGATCGGCAGGTCGAGAAATAAGAGACACACACAAGATAGTGAAAGCTGGGTTCAGGGTGGTCACCGCCTTCTGGTCCTGCGATGCTGCCAATGCACTAGATATACTAGCATTTATTATTAAGTTTAGTGAGGGCGGGGGTAGGTTAGTGAGGCATTTAGGGTCGTTTGGTTATGAAGTGAGATGGTCACATGGGAATGAAATAATTCTTTAACATAACATCCATATGCAGAAGTACAGTATACAGAGATAAGAATTTACAGTATAATGTGTGTGTCAGCAATTTCTAACAGAGCCTTAAAACAGAAACACAGTCTATCCATAACCTATGTTTAGTAAGATACTAATCAGTAGTAATAATTGCAGCAAAGGCTGGTTGCAAACAATCAATAGAAGCAGGATGTAAAACGACAACCGGTTAGACCACAGATTCTCAGAAGGGAGTATGAAGAGTCTAAAGAGACCTAGAAGATTCGTGGCAAGATAAGGGCGTTTATAACCCTATCTTATCCACATGAACAGGCACCCCTCATGCATCCGTTTATAGGCTCTCCACAAGGGTCTCATTCCATTCACAGAGCTATGAATATCTGCTTTTCTGGGATAGGAATCTTGGTGTTGTGAAACCTCCCTGACTGCATGTAACTAAGTATGAAAAGGAGGAGCAAAAAAGGAAAAAAAAGAAGGAGGAAGACAGGAAGAAAAGGAAAAAAAAAAAACAGGAAAAAGACAGGAAGGAAGGACAAAAGGAAGGGAAGAAAGGTCAATGCTATTCATAGGTAGCAACTGTGAAAAAACTACAGAATAAATTCCAAGTGTAAGATATGATCGTTTTCCCTTACAAAGTATTTCATAGCTTTTCAAAGGAATTTCAAATAGAACTTCATCTACTTTTACATAAATATGTGCATTAATAGTTAGGAATTCAAATGAAACTAATAGAAACCCAGTTACTGAATGATGTGTATTTGTGAAAGGCAGCCACTTTAGTTTTTAAAAATAGTTATTATGGAGCTAATTCATACCACTAATAATAGTGGTATACAGGAATGACAAAAAGTAGTGCAGTGGCAAGACAGCCCATAAACAATTTTGCTGAAGTAGTCATTTTCATTGTCATAGTTGTATGACTTAGTACTGCAAAAATATATTTGGAAACATAATTGCCAATCAAAAATACATAAAATACATGTATAAATGTACCGTGAATTAGAACTTTAGTGTTGAACATTCTTTTTTTGAGTGGCATAGGTGGTATAGAAGGTTAAAACTTTATTTTAGGGCTCAAGATGTTTAGGAAATGTATCAAACCTTTACCATTTAGCAATAATGAATTTCCACGTTAGGATGACCATAAAGAAGGACAGCAATAGTGTATGATTATGTCATTTAAAAGAAAGCCCTAGGATAGGGAGAGAACATCTAAGCACAGTGTATTCCCCTGAATGTTCCCACATCACCTGCCCATACTGTCTAACTTATACTTTTGCTCACACATTTTTTTTCTCTGTTCTAAATCAAACAAATGATGGAGATTTTAGGGGAATTGTCTTCTTTCATCAAACAACTATTAAACAGAGCTGGCATTTTCTTTTAAAAATATTAACAACTGGCATATAATCAAAGGCATAATAAATATTGAATTTCTTTAATAATGTTCTCTACTAGAAGTTATAACATTATTATTTGGGAATACTTGATATGAATACATTTTACAACTTTTAATATTATATATCTGATCAAGCAATGCTAAAAAATAGGCTGTATGAACATCTGGCTCTTTTTAAAAAAATTGAAATTGAAATTAAAAGATTCTATCATTAGGTAGGAAACAAGATTTGTTTTATCAGAAAACATGAAAACCAGAAGGTAATGGAGTAATTTGGAAGTGCTGTGTGGAAAATTCTTCCAAGTTCTAATTTTATAACAAATAGTTTATTATATTTTAATACTTATATCAAATATAAGTATATTTGATATAAACATATTTATAACAATATAAAGATTTTTTTCAGACAGTCAAATAATTAGATTTAATTGTCTGAATATGTGCATTAAAATGAATGGTTAAAAAAGCTACAAAGAAATTGTCACCAGAGAGCAACTTGGATCTACGCAAAGAAATAAATCGTTCCAGGAATGACAAGAAGAAAAGTAGAACCCAAAGCAAGAGGACGGCTTTAGATAAGGAGTTTGAGACCAGCCTGGGCAACATAGCAAAACCTTGTCTCTACTTGAAAAAAGAAAAAAGCTGGGCACGTTAGGTTCACCTGTAGTTTCAACTACTAGGGATGCTATAGCAAAAGAATGGCTTGAGCCCCGGATATGGAGACTGCAGTGAACTATGATCGTGCCCCACTGTACTCCATCAAAGGCATGTATTCTTATTTTAGCCATTCATAAAAATAATTTCATAAAGCAAAACAATAACAATTAATTATGAACATTATATAAATTTAAAATAGACAATACAAAGAGTAGAAGAGATTAGTTACACATTGCTGTAGGTTCATAAAATATAGACAAATATGTGATATTTGTAAATGCACTGTGATAAGTTAAAGCTATGTATTATGAAACTTAGGGCAACCACTAAAACTAGTAGAAAAAGTGTATAATTATAAGCTAATAAAGAAATTTAGAACAAGTAATACAAAATACATATTTAATTCAAAGAAAGGCAGAAAAAGTAAAAAGGAATAAGAACAGATGAAACAAATACAATTTAATTAATAAGTTGATAAATTTATATCCAAACATATCAATTTTATTAAGTGTAGATGGTCTTGGCACCCTACAATCACATGAAACGTGAACAAAATTAATCAAATGGAAGATGGAGAGGCTATATTAATATCAGACAAAGCAGGGTCCAGATCAGGAAGTATTACAAGAGATGAGGAGGGATATTGAATAATCATAAAAAACTATTCACCAAGGAAACATAACATGCTTAAATGTTTAATGCACTTAAAAATAGAGCTTCAAGTTTCATGGATGAAAAACTCATAGAAACAAAATGAGAACTAGACACATCTACACTTATTGTTTGAGTTATCCTATTTTGGTAATTGATACAGCAAATAGAAAATCAGTTAGGACACAGAGGTCTGAAGAACATCAATCAAATCAATGTAATTAATCATAGAGTAGTACTCCTAGAAGCAGCAAATACACATTCTTTTCAAGTACAAAGAGTTCCCACCCAGTTTCTCCTATTGTTAACATCTCACATTACCATAGTACAGTTGCCATGACTAAGAAACCAACTTTGGTATGTTAATACTAACTAAACTTCACATTTGATTCAGATTTCACAAGATTTTCTACTAATGTATGTTTTCTGTTCCAGAATCTTATCCAAGACATTACATTGCACTTAGTTGTCATATCTCCTTAGTCTCTACTGGTGTGTAGACATTTTCATATTTCCTTGTTTTTTGTTACCTTGGCAGTTTTGAGAAGTACTTGTCAGCTATTTTACAGAAGGTGCCTTGATTTGTTTTGTTGTTGTTATTTTACATGTTCCTCTTGATTAGGCTGGGTTTATGGGTTTTTGAAAGAGCAAAAGTGAAGTATCCTTTTTACTACATCATATCGGGGCTACATGCTATCAACATAACTTATCACTAAGGATGTTTACCTTGTTCACCTGGCCAAGGTAGTATTTGTCAATTTCCTCCACAGTAAGGTTTCATTTTTACCATACTCTATTTTTTGGAAATAAATCACTAATTGCCCACAGTCAAGGGAGGGTGGGAAGTGGATGATTAAGCTTCACCTCAGGAAGGGGAAAAAACCATATATTATTTAGATTATCTTTTAAAAAAATGTTTCATTTCCTATTTATTTAGTCATTTTCAATGACATCAGTATGAAGTGTAGGATATTCATTTATTGCTCTGGCTTACAATTTAATATTGCGTGTAAATAGTCTATGTTAATAATAATTATTAAGAAACTATTAATAACATTTACTTAGTGGTCATTAATTTTGATTGAGAGACATCAAGCTTTCATCAAACTTGCTCATTTGTTGTTGCTTTCTGGCCTATTAAATGACTTACTAGAGTGACTATTTTTATTTAAACAGGAGGTTCACATATAAATATATAATTTGTCATACAGTGTTTTCCCATCTTTCTCTTATTTCTAAGTTTTTCATCTTTTTTTATTGGCTAGGTAAATCTTTAGAAATGGGAATACTATTAAACATTGGTGACAGTATCATTATTACTACAAAGGAGGACATATCTTTTTCATGCTATTACAAAAGGGACACACAAACTTAAAATTTTTTGATACATCTTGTTTCAACTTAAAACACTTCTGGGAAAAATAACATATGTTGTTCATTGCCAAGTATCTGGTACATATGCAGCCATTCTCTCATCTCTACAACAATGATTATGCACAAAAATATGTTTCAACATATATCCTCAAAGTTCCTTTAACATTTACATATTCACTGTACTTGATGCTAGATTCCATTATGGTTGGGAAACTTGATTGTCAGGATTGGAGGCAAGATGAAAATGTTCCTACCTGAATCCTCAAGGGAGGGTATGAGGTGGATGAGGCAGTGGAATATATCCATCACAACATCTGAATACATGAAACACCCACTGTTTCTATCCAAATACCTTATAATCAATGGAAGAGAAAAACAAAGAAAGAACAATAAAATAAATGTAGAAATTTAATTTAATTTAACTTAAAATCTAATAAAATACCAAAAAACTCAAGACAGTTGTCTAAACTTTCACATGTAAAGTGAATCAAATCAGGTAAAAAATTAATCAGATGCATATTACTACTTGTTTTGTGATTGAGTAAAATATAAATGTTATCATCAAGTGGAAAACAAATGCAAATATTAGAAATTTCATCTGCTTATGAGAACTACCAGAATGACTTCAATAATGCTTCTTGATAATTTTTTTGAGTTGGAGATCAAATATATAAAGAATATGGTATTGTCTTTACCTAAAATATTTCAGAAATACATACATTAATGTGAACTATCCTCACATTCATTCCTCAATATAATTCATCAAATGTATTTATTTATTTGTTGTTCAGAGTTTAATTTATAATTTGCAGCCAGAATGATTAGTCTGGGTATACGGAAGAACTTCACTGACTAAAAAAATCATTGAGCCTTCTCTTTTGCTGGGAAACTAAAGAATGAAATATTTCATCCTAGGCAGCTTTAGGTATGATCCTATTTGAAGAGAAATTCCATCCCTTTAGGCGCCTTCTAGCTGCAGTGTTCTGTAACTCAGTGGTTCTCAGCTGGGAGTAATTTGTAAATTGCAACATCTGAAGACTTTTTTTTTCAACTTTTAATTTCCGGGTTACATGTGCATGTGCTTGTGTTACATAGGTAAATGTGTGCCATGGTGGCTTGATGCACACATCAACCCATCACCTAGGTATTATGCCCAGCATCCATTAGCTGTTCTTCCTGATGCTCTTGCTCCCAGGCCCCCCAGCCCCTGAGAGTCCCCAGTGTATATCGTCCCTTGCTGTGTCCATGTGTTCTCATCATTCAGGTCCCACTTATAAGTGAGAATATGTGGTGTTTGTTTTTCTGTTAGTTTTCTGAGGATAATGGCTTCCACTTCCATCTACGTCCCTGCAAAGGACATGATCTTGTTTCTTTTTATCTCTTACAAATTTGGGAGGGTCTAGGGAAGTGATACTGGCATCTAGTGAGGAGAGGCCAGGGATGCTGCTAAACATTCTTCAGTGCACAGGATTATCCTTCTCAATGAAGCATCAGTTTCAAAATGTTAACAGTACTGCTGCTGAGAAACATTGCTGTAATTCCATAAATGGGACTGGAGTTGGGAGAGCTGCATTCCAGTATGGTTTTGCTACTATTGAGAACCGTCTGACTTCCAGCAGGTCTTTGGCCTTCTGTATTCCTCTGTCACTTCATTCATAACATGAGCAGATTAGAGAAGATGGTCTCCACATAGGTACCGTTCAGCTCACAAATTCCATGGTTCTTCAGCATAAGTGTTCCTCTGGACATTGTTTCTGGGTCAGATTTTTTGAATTTTTAATTTTTATGGGTAAATACTAGGTATATATACGTATATATCCGTATATATACATATATATGTATATATGCATATATGTGTATATATGTATATATGCGTATATGTGTATATATGTGTATATATGTATATATGTGTATGTATATATGTATATGTGTATATATGTATATATATGTATATGTATATGTGTATATATGTATATATATGTATATGTATATGTGTATATATGTATATATGTATATGTATATATGTATATATGTATATGTATATATGTATATGTATATATGTATATTTATATATGTATATATGTATATGTATCTATATGTATATATGTATAGATGTATATATGTATATGTATATATGTATATATGTATATGTATCTATATGTATATATGTATATGTATATATGTATATATGTATATGTATCTATATGTATATATGTATATGTATCTATATGTATATATGTGTATATGTGTATATATGTGTATATGTGTATATATGTATATATGTAGATATATGTGTGTGTATATATGTATATATATGTGTGTGTATATCTCTATATATGTGTGTGTATATATGTATGTATATATATGTGTACATATATATATTTCTGGAGTGCGTGTGATATTTTGATAAAGGCATACAATGTGTAATAATCACATCAGAGCAAATGGGGCCTCTATCACCTCAAGTGTTTATTATTTCTTTGTGTTACGAACATCAAATTTATTTTTAATCAAAGTCCAATGGGAAACAATTTTAAAATGTAAAAATATTTAGAGTTATTACTTGTTCATATTTCTTTCCACCCAGGATAAATCCTTTTATGTATAATGTATTTTAATTGGAAATAAAAACTGTATAATTTATCCTGTACAGTATGTTTTAAATATGTATGAGTTCAAGACATCTGTTGGACAACATGACAACTACACTTAATAACAACATATTGCATTCTTGAAAATTGCTAAGAACGTACAGTGTGTTTTCACCACAAATAAAAAAAATAAAAAGAATGTGAAGTAATGTTCATTAGCTCAATTTAGCAATTGCACAATGTATGAATATTTCAGGATAAAACTTTGGACAGAGATCATTATTAACTACTTATTGCTTCATAAATTCTCAAACATTTTGTGATCATTTTGTCTGAAGTGTGATACAGAGTATAACAATGGTATGTGGTAATTAGCTATATCCAAAGACTGTCTGATGCAGATGCAGAAATTTGGTTTGGCATATGGATAATTTTTCAAGAATATAGAATTTTATTATTTGTATTTGATAGATCAACTCTGTCTTAGTTTTTCACAATTATTTTGGTTTTGCCTCAGGTTTTTATATCAAATTTTATATTTTAGATATGTCGACTGTAATATAATTAACTTTGGTTTTTATATTTTTATGTCTACATAGGTTATAAGTCAGTAAGTAAATTTAATAACAACATTTGAAATTATAGAAAGCATGAATGTTCTACAGCAGTTGTGCAACTCCATTTTACTTTTCTCGTGTGTGTGTATATTCATTCCAGTATTAAATCCATCATTAACACTTTGTGACAGTGTACCAGGTTGAAGAACCTGGGGCAGAGACTAGCTATGAAAAGACTTAGTGAAATTCACTTCTAGGTATGTTAAGTCTATTAATATGAAATTCAGTAGAATTCTTTTATATTAGCAAAAAGGTTCTATATTGAAGACATATTTGTGTTTGCATGTGTACTATCATAATAAATATAGTCAAATTATGAAGCCCTTTGCAATAATGTTCTTAGATCAGAATGAAGAAAAATACCCCTTCACTATACTGGTTTTATTATGTGATTTATTCATCCATTCATTCACTCATTGATCAAGTTTTTATTGATTAACCATCATATGATATGCATTGTGATCAGCAGAACGGATACCTAGAATTATGCTTAGTTACAATCTCTTCTGGAGTCAGATCAGTAAAAAAGATGAACAGTAATTATTGTTATACTATAAATCTGAAGAGGATCTGGAAGTGTCACCAGGAAGGAGTTGTGAATTACATCGAGAAAGTCTGAGTAAATATCTTTCTATTGTATGTCAGGCAACAGCAGAGGTAAAAAGGAAGCTGCATTAACAATGAGGCCCTCCAGACAGGACCAACAAAATGAATTGATGCACAGCCAGAGAAATTGCGTGTAAACACTCATTTTCAGGGGCTACTGTGTTACTCACAGTATACTAGAATGTGAGTAATACAGAGTTGGAATGTAATAATAGCACTATACTTTGTTCATGTGATGTAGACTGGCCAATTTTATTTTTTAATGTGAATTAAAATATTAAACTGCTCATTTGTTAATTGTGGAAGTTCTGAACACCTTTTTTTATATGAATGTTTTGCAAATTTCTGCTGACATTCTTCCAGTTGCCCTATTGCTTACCATTTCTTGGTAGGTATTCAAGATCCTGTTAATGTGATTGCATTTACATTGGGAAAAGGCAGGTGCACAAAAAGAATAAATTATACTTGTCATTTATGGATTCATTATTATCATAACAATAGATCACTAGCTCATTTAAATTCAGTTTCTCGATATGAACCAAGAATGCACTCTGTATGATTTCTTCTTTTTAAAATTCGTTGAGGTGTATTTTATGATCCAGAGTGTGGTCTATCTTGGTAAATGTTTCATGAGAGCTTGAGGAGAATGCGGAATCTGCATTTTTGGATGAAGTATTATATAGATAAATGTCCACTAGATCCTGTTGATTGGTGGTGGTGTTCAGTCCAACCACATCTTTATTGGTTTTCTGCCTCATGGCTGTCAATTACTAATGAAGAGGTGTTGAAGTCTCCAGTTATAATAATGGATTCGTCCATTTCTTCTTGCATCTCTGTTTTGTCTTACATATTTAGATGCTTTATTTCTAGTTAGAGATTTAAGAATTGTTATGTCTTCTCTTTGATACTCCATCATTGCCCCCAAATCCTTAGGTAATACTGTTATTTATCCCTAGTAATTTTTCTTACTCTGAAGCCTGCCTTGTCTGAAATTATTATAGCTACTCCGGCTTTCTTTCAGTTGTATTAGCATGATGTATCACATCCTTTCATTTAATATATCATGTCTTAATATTTAAAGTGGGTTGTTTTTAGATAATATATAATTGGATCATGTTCTATGACAAAACATTCAGACAGTATCTGTCATTTATTTGTTATATTTAGACCATTGGTGTTTAAAGTGATTATTGACATACTTGGATTAATATCTACCAAATTTTTAGTGTTTTCTGTTTACTACTCTTGTTTTTGTTTATTTTTTCTTTTATTATTTTTCTGCTTTTTATTGTTTTAATTGAGCATTTTGTAGGATTTAATTGAGAAAATATTTTAGTTGTGCCATTGAGTTTGTAGCATATATTCACAACTAATACAAGCTATCTTTTTTGTAACACTATATCACTTCTCAGGTAGTGCAAGTACCTTAGAACAGAGTATTCCCGATTCCTCCCTCCCATCCTCCATAACATCACTGTCATTCATTTTGCTTATCTGTAAACCAAAATAATTTAATATGTTGTTACTTAATTCTTATCCTTGCTCCTGTATAAGCACAAAGTCCCCATTCCCCCTTTCACTTCTCCAGCATCTACCAGGATTTTTTTCTTTCACTTTTGTTTTCTGTGGTTTGAACACGATATGCTAGGTGGAAATGTTTTAGCATGTATTCTGCTTGTTGTTCTTTGGGATTTCTGTGTCTGTGGTTTGGTTTGGTACCTGTCATTAAATTTGGAAAATTCTGTCATTTTCGCAGCAAATACTTCTTGTTTCTTCTTCTCTTTCCTCTCTCTCTGGTAGGCTCATTATGAATGTTATACCTTTTGTAGTTGTCCCACAGTTCTAGGTTATTCTGTTCTGATTTTCTTTTCTATCTTCTCTTTGCATTTCAGTTTCAAAAGTTTCTATTGACATATCTATCCTTAAGCTCACTGTATACAATGTTGTTTATATCCAATCTATTGACTGACCCATTCAAGACATTCTTTTCAGTAATGTTTTTGATTTCTAGTGTTTTATTTTAACTCTTTCTTAGTATTTTCATCTCTCTGCTTAATTGTCCATTTGTTATTGTGCTGTCCACTTACATTGTGGTGTGTTTATTCTTTGCTGCGGGTGTCAGAGTTTGACAATTTTCTCGTGTCTGCTTATGTGACCCTTGTTGCCTTTTGGTCTCCCTAGAGACCTCTTCTCGTATAACATTAAGAATGCACAGTTCTTTCAGTTGTATGTTTTTTGTTATACAAGAGCCTGATTGGTGTGGTGGTAAGGTGTGTGGGGGAAAGAAGCATTCTTTAGTCCTGTAATTGGGTCTCAGTCTTTTAGTGCACTATGACCTTCACAAATGCTTCTAATGGAATATAGGAAGGAAAGATGGAGCTGGAGTTAGATTACCCTGGGTTAGTTCATCTCTGGTAAAACCCCTGTCAGTTAGGCTCTGGTAAAATAGATTTCTTTAGGGTAGATATTGTTAAGGAAAATAGAATGCTTTGGTCAGAGGTTAATAATAATGACTTTTCTCCTCCTTCTTCAAGCAGATTTTTCTCCAGTCTTCATTGTGATAGCCTGGTAGTGCTCTGAAGGCAAAACTCATAAAAGTCTGCACCCCTCTAAGATTAAACACCCCGAGTTTAAATTCAGGATATTCACACTGAGTTTTCATCATTTTGTCATTTACAGTTAAGGTTTCACTACCCTAGTATTGGTTTAAATGGAGGTTTTATTTTTTCTTTTTTTTTTCCTCCTGGGCTTCTACTTAAATAATTCTCCATATCCAACTATTTCTTCAATTTTGGGAGGAGTGGGTTTCCCTGTGACCTCAGTTCTCTCAGGTATCAACAAAGAGCTATTGATTTTCAGTTTGTTCAGCTTTTTTCTTGTTATAAGCACAGGAGTGAAGACTACCAAAGTCCATTCATGCCAGACTAGAAAATGGAAGTCTGAAAAGTGATTTTATTCAAATTTTATTTTTCAGTCCTGAAAAATAACTGTTTCATTAGATCATTAACTATTTCATTAAATCATTAAAGATAGTTAACAGTTAAATTTTAACTGACACAAAAATTAAAGTAATGCTTAATTACTAATGTGAGGTAATGTAATAACACCTAGTTTTAAATATTTCAAAGCAAATATATTTATTTTAATATTGGTTATGTGTTTTTTTTTTCATCAAAGTATGATTATTTTAGGAAATAATGGTCATAATACCTAGCAGGGTTATTTTGGTATAGAAAAATTTTGTTGCATAAAGTGAGTAAAACAGTTTTTAGTTAGCCAAATAAGCAAACACTCTAAAAATGAGATGTGTGTGTGTGTGTGTGTGTGTGTGTAGTTTTAAGTTACTGGCCCCCAAAATCAAAGTACAGCTAAACTCACTTGATAATATCCCATGCCAGACAATGACTTGGAATAAATTCACAGTTGATGATATTTATATCTGTAGTCAGGATGAAAGGCCCTCACAGTAAACAGGTTTAAAAAATTAAGCACTACATTATGGAAGTTAAGTCTAGTTTCATTCCCTCTATACTTTTTTCCTGCATATTACTATATTTTTTTTGTCATGGCTAGAAACTTGCTCATAAATTTTTTGTCATGTTTATTTGTATCCTATGATTTCTGTACTATTAATTTCCCTCTTCTCTTTCAAATGCTTTTAGAACAGTGACATATTAAATAAAACAATAGATAGTTGTTGGCTAATGTGACCTAAGATAACTTATTTTATTTTAGAATTTCTCTCTTCTAATATTTATGAGTAGTGAGTTGTTAATTTTAAAGGAAAAAAGCTTAAATTTTTAAATGAAGAAATATTTGAGACTTATTTTACCTCATTGAAGGGCTAAAATCACTTTTGGGTGCCACAGAAACAAGATGCATTAATAAAGTCATTAATTTTTAATTCATTAGATAAACATTCATCAAATAACACAGTATAAGCTCTCTTATGGAAATTCAAGTACAGCGGTGAAAAATTTACCTTTGCCGTTATGGAGATTAACTTTCATATAAATAGTTAGATTTATTTTAATTTATTCCATAAATATGTCTAATCTGATTTATCACAAATCTGAGTCAGAGTGATTTATTTAAATAAATCAACATGAAAAGACCCTAGACAACTTAGTAAAAACATATTTTAATTACAATGATATGGTAACACATTGCAGACTTTTTAAGAAAAATTGAAGAATCTAGTTGAGAAAAAAAGGCACTTGACAAATTCCAAAAATCTGATCTGTCTCAAAAGTGTATTTTAACTAGAGGAATCCACTCCATTCTTTCATCATTTATCTCAAGATTCAATATCTTAGAGCAAACAAATTTGTCAGGCCAAACTTAGATTATACTCTTATCTTTCCACTAGTGAAGAACATTGTATCAGGATAGATTACTTCAAAATGAGAGTCAAAAGTGGGAGAAAAGGCTGGGCATGGTGGCTTATGCCTGTAATTCCAGCAATTTGGGAGCCTGAGGTGAGAGGATAACTTGAGGCCAGGAATTCCAGACCAGCCTGGTCAACATGGTGAAACCCCCTCTCTACTAGAAATACAAAAAGTAGCCGGGCATCCTGGTGGGTGCCTGTAATCTCAGCTACTCAGGAGGCTGAGGCACAAGAACTGCTTGAGCCCCAGGAGGCAGAGGTTGCAGGGAGCCAGCCAAGGTCACCCCACTGCGCTCCAGCCTGGGTGACACAGTGAGACTCCGTCTGAAGAAAAAAAGGAAAAATGCGGGAAAGAAGTAATTGCCTGATGGATAGTTGGAAAACTATAGAAAACCAGAAAGCGCCGGACACACAAGAACAATTATGATATAATAAAGTAGTGTTTAAATTTATAATTACATAACTGATATTAGTTTGGTGCAAAAGTAATCATGGTTTTTGCCAGTACTTTCAATGGCAAAAGCCACAATTACTTTTGCATTGACGTAATAGTTCTTCAAACACATTTCTGTTTTGGCTTTTTGTTCACTCTCTTGGGGAACTTAAGCCATGAATTCCTCTTCATTTTATTTTTTTCTCCATTTGTCAAACTTGAACAAGTAACTCAATGATTTATGGTCAGTGATTTTTATAAACTATGATTAAGTACTTGTTAAAGGATTGCTAATTAAATTTAGATTTTGAATACATTCATAGGGAAAAAAGAGGAAATGATAATAATTATTAAAAGCAGATGCCATTTGTCGAAATGAGTATTATTTATTTTATTCCAAGGCAAGTCTCTAATGACCATTAAAATGGACTTTGTAGCTATTAGGTAGGTAATTGATAAAAGGGAGTTTGATTTGTTGATTTTGATGCTATGTATAGGGTCAGTGGGTTTCATAGATTGCTGTCACTTATCCATCAAGAGTTCTAAAATCAAATGCTATCTTCACATCAGTCAGCGGTGAATATGGTCGCTGGCCTATTTTATTGACTGGAAAACATTAATGCACAAAGATTAATGGAAATGGAACTTGGATTCTAATTATCAACATTAATGCAGGCTCTGTTGCTCTGGAATGTGCTAGGTAAAAATTCGAAACTTATGACGATACCAATTAAAATATATATCACCCTCAGAAATTAATATTGGAGCATCTTTTAAAAATAGTTTGCCCATATTAGAAAACTCATTTTTAACACTGATTGTTATATTTACATTGTTCTGTTACTCTACCTTTTGTATGATAAAAAGTCATATAAAATGTATTCTATGGTAAATGTTTTATACCTTTGAGAAGTTATATTTTCCTTCCACTTCTTTGTCATTAAGCAAGCAAATTAATGGATAACTTTGATTCCTTTAATACATCTTTATTTTATGCTTATAGGTGTGAAAGCTATAAATAAGCATAGCTCCACCTAACAGAAAGCTTACTTTTGGAATATAGAAGAAGAGGAAGTATAAAATTATGAACACATTTTACGATTTCCACACACAGAGCTAAAGACATGACCAAATCAAACAAAAATGATGTGAATCTTCATTTTTACTGAAACTGGAGAATGGCGCTAAGCCAACATATATATATTATGGGTATTGTGGCAGACAGACTATAAATAGAAAAGCTTAAAATAAATCATGGAGGGATGACTCAGAATTCTGATCCTTCAGAAAGTGGCAACTGAAACTTCCTTATATCCTGTAACTTACAGAGGCAGGAATAGGTATCTCATTTATGATAAGGACTTTTCCTCTGGGGATTTTTTTAAATATTGATCAATAAAATTCTGAAATTGTAGCACCAGTACTGAAATGACTGTTACACTTAGAAAACAATAATTTAAAAGTCCATGTGAGGCATATTTTATTTTTGTTTGTTTAGCTGGGTGGATGGGTATATTAGTTTCCTAGGGCTGCTGTAACAGAGTACCAAATTTGGGTGGCTTAAAAGAAGAGAAATATATTATATAACAGCCTGGAGGCTAGATATCTGAATTCAAGGTGTTGTCAGAGACATGCTCCCTCTGAAACCTAGAAAAATCAATCTTTCCCTGATCCCTCCTAGCTTCTAGTCATTTGCCGAGCAATTCTTGGTATTTCTTAGCTTGCAGTGGCAAGGCCTTGGCCTCTGCCTCTATTGTCCATTTCCCTGTGTGTGTTGTCACATAATGCTTGCCTCTGCTTGTCGGGATTTTAATTATATTGGACTGGAGCTCAGTCTAGTGACCTCATCTTAATTTGATAACATCTGCAAAAACTCTATTTCCAAATATGGTCACATACACAGACACTGGAATTAGGACATCAACATATTCTAATATTGGGCTTTATCCTTATTGCAGACTTATTCTACTATAGGAAAAAATCTTTTATTAAAAGGAAACCTCTTCCTAATGTTACATATGAGTGAATTCATCATATCAAAGTGAGATTAAAATGTGTACCATCACATGACTTCATCAATAAGAAAGAAAATATAGTAATACTTTTTTAAAAAAAAAGTACTAAACAAAATTTTAAAAATACAGGAAAGCACAAATAAACGATAGTATGGGCTGACAAAAATATAATGAAATAGAAAATAAGAAAATACTGGAAAAGGTAAATTAATCAAAAACTGACCTATGTGCTTGAATAAGGAAAAAAGAGAGTAATGCATTGGAGATTAAAAATAATGAATTATCCACAGACACAGCAAAGTTAATAGACTTCTAAGAGAATGTAACTTGCTAACACTGGAGCAAGATTTTTTAAATCTCAAAGAAATAGATGATTGCTTAGTGAAAGGGAACAGTTCTCCGACCGCCCTCTCAGGACATGCAACAGGAGTGTGGCTCATCTGTGTGGTCACTGCCACTGCTCAAACCCCTTATGGGAAGGGGTAGCACATAGACAGGCAATGGTAGGAGCCAGGGCACTGGACTCCAGCCCCACAGCAGCCTCCAGAGGTGGGAGCCTGTGACTACCAAAGCCCAAATGGGTGTTTGTTACAGTGCACTCTATTAGCCTTGCCATCCATGGGACAGCTTAAGTGTTATTCAGCTCAGTGGAGCCTCTGCCTCTTTACAAGAGCAGAAGGCCAGTGTGACAGCTTTCTGTATCCTGAGCTCTTGTTCAGTCTCACGGAAGTGTCAGGTCTCACACGGACTTGAAGCATGAATGCAGGGGGTTTATTAAGTAGTGGAAGTGGCTTTCAGCAAGGTGGATGAGGAGCTGGGAAGGGGATAGAGTGGGAAGATGACCTTCCCCTGGAGTTTGGCTGCTCAGCAGCCGATCTCCTCTCCATCCATCACCAGTCGAACTCCTCTTGGCGTTCAGACGCCCCTTCTCTTCTCTCTTTCTCTGCCACGCTGTTCTGCTATTTGTCTGCTCCTCTCTTTTTCTGCTTCTGAAGCCTGGGGTCTGAGGTTAATATGGGTACAGAATAGGGGACATGGCAGGCCAAAAGGTAGTTTTTCAACATGAAAACAGGAATGCCTGTCCTCATTTAGCGCCATGGGTATCCAGGCTTGAGGGTGGGGCCTTTGCCAAAGAACTGCCCTTTCCTAGCCAGTATTTCCTTGTCTCTTCTCCATATCATTAATAATAGTTGATCTACCAATATTAACCCAACAGGAACAAGTAACTTGATAAATTAATTACTACAGAAGAAAATGTGAAGGTTATTGGTAGTTTATTCTTGGAAAGCACGCTGACCAGAATACTTCCAAACTCATCCTGTGAGGCCAGTATTAACCCGATACAAAAACCACCCAAAGACACATCAAAAATGAAATCTACAGGCCAATATCTCTAATGAATATTGATGCAAAAATTATCCACAAAATACTAGCAAAAGAAATTCAACAATACATTAGAAAGATCAGTTATCATGACCAAGTGGGATTTATCCCTGGGATGCGAGGTGGTTCAACGTGCATAAATCAATCAAATTGATGTTAACATTAACAGAATGAAAGATAAAAATGATATGATCATTTCGATTGATGCTGAAAAAGCATTCAATATAATTCAGCATCACTTCATGATAAAAATGCCGAAAAAAAAAAAAGATATAGAAGGAACATATCACCACATAATAAAAGCTATATACAACTGACACACAGTTAGCATGATACTGAATGGCAGAAAATGAAAGCCTTTCCTCTAAGATCTGGAACATGAGAAAGATGCCCACTTTCACCACTGTTATTCGGAATATTACTGGAAGTCCTAGTTAGAGCAACCAGACAAGATTTTTAAAAAGTTTAAAAAAAGGAATTTAAATTTGGATAAAAGAAGTCAGATTATCTTTGTCTGCAGATGATATGATCTTATATTTGGAAAAACATAAAGACTTCACCAAAATAACTATCAGAAATGATAAACAAATTTAGTAAATTTGCAGGATACAAAATCAATGTAAACAATCCATAGTGTTTCTAAATGCCAAAATGAACAATCTGAAAAAAAATTTAAAAATGCAATCCCATTTTCAATAGCTACAAAAAAATTAAATACCTAAGAATTTACTTGCCCAAAGAAGTGAAATATTCCCATAATTAAAACCACTAAATACTGATGAAAGAAATTGAAGAGGATTTCCAGGCATAGTAGCTCACACCTTCATGCTTTGGGAGGGCAATCCGGGTGGATCACTTGAGGTCAGAAATTCAAGACCAGCCTGACCAATGTATTGAAACCTCATCTCTACTAAAAATACAAAAAATTAGCCGGACATGGTGGTGTGCACATGAGGTCCCAGCTACTGGGGAGGTTGAGGCATTAGAATCGCTTGAACCCAGAAGACAGATGTTGCAGTGAGCCTAGATCATGCCACTGCACTCCAGCCTGGGTGACAGAGCATGACTCAGTCAAAAAAAAAAAAAAAAGAAGAAGAAGAAAAGAAATTGAAGAATTACACCTACACATGAAAAGGAAAGATACTCCATGTCTATGGATTGAAGGAATCAATATTGTTAAAATGTCCATATTACCCAATGCAACCTACAAATCCAATGCAATCCCTATGAAAATACCAATAACATTCTTCATAAAAACAACAAACTCCTAAAATTTATGTGGAACCACAAAAGACTCAAAATAGCCAAAGCTATCCTCAGCAAAAAGAATAAAACTGAAAGAATCACATTACCTGACTTCAAATAATACTTCAGAGCTATAGTAACCAAAACAGCATGGTTTTGGTTCTTGGCACCTTTAAGGAAAATGAGTTCACTGTTCCACAAATGGAACATAATAGAGAATCCAGAAACAAATTCACATACCTACAGTGAACTCATTTTCCCTAAAGGTGCCAAGAACATACACTGGGGAAAAAGACAGTCCCTTCAACAAATGATGCTGGGAAAACTAGATATCCACATGCAGAAAAATAAAACTAGACCTCTGTCATCATATACAAAAGTCAAATGAAAATAATTCAAGACAATTTAAAACCTCAACCTATGAAACAACTACAAGAATACATTGGGAAAAATCTCTAGGACATTGGTTTGGACAAAAATTTCTTGAGTAATGCCCCACAAGCACCAGCAACCAAAGCAATTCTGGACAAATGGGCTCACATCAAGTTAAAAAAGTTTTGAACAGCAAATAATGCAATCAACAAAGTGAAGAGACAACTCACAAAATGGGAGAAAATATTTGCGAACTACTCATCTGACAAGGGATTTATAACCATAAGAGGCTCACATAACTTTATAGAAAAAAATTAATAATTTGATCAAGACATGGGCAAAAGATTTGCATAAAAGTTTCTCAAGAAAAGACATACAAATGGCAAACAAGCATATGAAAAGGTACTCAACATTACTGATTATTAGAGAAATGCTAATCAAAAGTACAATCAGATACCATCCGACCCCAGTTAAAATGACTTATATCCAAAAGACAGGCAGTAACAAATGCTGGCAAGGATATGGAGAAAAATGAACTCTTATATACTGTTGGTGGAAATATAAATGAGTACAGCCATTATGGAGAACAGTTTGAAGTTTCCCCAATAATATAAAAATAGAGCTAAAAACATGATTCAGCATGCCCACTGCTGGGTATATACCCAAAAGTAAATAAATCAGTTTATCAAAGAGTTATTTACACTTCATGTTTGTTGCAGCACTGTTCACAGTAGCCAAGATTTGTACCCAACCTAAGTGTTTATCAACAGATTAATGGATAAAGAAAAAATTGTATGTATACACAATGGAGTACTATTCAAACATAAAAAAATGAGATCCTGTCATTTTGCAACAATATTGATGGAACTGGAGATCATTACGTTAAGTGAAATAAGCCAAGAAGAGAAAGACAAACATCACATGTTCTTACATATTTGTGAGATCTAAAAATCAAAACAATTCAAACTAACGGACAAAAAACAGTGGAAGGATCGTTAACAGAGGCTGGGAAGGGTAGTGGGGGATGGGAATTGGAGAGGAGTTGTGAAGGGTTAATGAGTACAAAACAAAAAATAGAAGGAAAAAGATCTACTATTTGATAGCACAACAGGTTGACTATACTCAATAATAACTTAATTGTACATTTTAAGATAACTAAAAGAATGTAATTTGCTTATTTGTAACCCAAAAAGTAAATGCTTGAGGGAATAGCTACTCCATTATCCATAATGTGATTTTCACACATTGCATACCTGTACCAAAACATCTAATGTACCCCATGAATATATGCACCTACTGTGTACCGACAAAAATGAAGAAGAAAAGAAAAGCTCCCTGACTAAATAAGTTTGCAGCTAAATTCCACCTATTTTTAAGTAATAGTCAAATACAATATAAGTAAAAACATTCAAGAGTATAAAAAAATTCTAATATAATTTATTAACCAGAACATGTTTAATACTAATATTATAAATTTAATACAGTAAAACTGTGGCTGCTATATATGACTATAAATGTAAAATGAAATGAATTTATGCATCAGTAAATTATAGAAGAAAAATATTGAGGTCTTATCAAAGATGCTAGAAAAAATTTGATAATATTCAGTTATAGCAACTAATTAAAAATTACAAGCAACTCTAAAATTTAAAAATATTATCTATGTACCAGTAAATTATGTAAGAATAATCATGTGGGCTTTTAAAAATACTGTTATTTGTCATAATATACCATCAATGTCATTAATTAAAAATAAAAAAACAACTGAGTATGATTAGCAGGAAAGTTTATGTATATTGTAAATAGTATAGAAGAGACTATCAGGAATAGTTCAGTTAAAATGTGAAATAGTGGCCATTTGTTTTAAGAAACAAATAATAGCAGCACTATTATCTTTGAAGCTGTAGCAAATATGAGAAGACAGAAGTTACAATTACCGATATAAGTATTAGTTTAAAAAACAGGGTTAAAAAAACAGAAAGTAAATATTTTCTTCCAGATAGAATAGTTGCATGTTTACAAAACTGAAGAGATATTAGTACAGTGTAACAATTAATGAAATGTATGATTTTATCTTTTATCAATACTTCTAATAATCAGAAATGTAAATAAGAAAATCCTCACAAGAATACTTTACAAAATCTAAAATTAATTGAATTAAGGAGTAGAGGAAACATGAAGAATGCTATATGAAAATTATAAAACATTGATGAAAGAAATTGAAGAAAGCTGGGTGTAGTGGCGTGTGCCTGTTATCCCAGCTACTTTGGAGAATGAGGTAGGAGGATCAGGGGTTTGAGGCTACAGTCAGCTATTACTGCACTTCAGCCTGGGTGACAGAGACTCTGTCTCCAAAATAAAAATAAGAAAGGGAAAAAATCAAAGACACAAATAAATGGTAAGATATCCAATGTTCATGGATTGGAAGAATTAATATTGTTAACATGACTTTACTACCCAAAGCAATGTATGAATTCAATGCAGTCTCTCCCAATATTTCAATGTAATTGTTCACAAAGAATGAAAATAGAAAAACAATTGTAAAATTCATATGGAACTACAGAAGGCCCTGAATAGCCAATATATTCTTGAGGGGGAAAAATAAAAAGCCTTAACAAAAAACTCAAAGACCTTAACAACAACAAAACAAGTAATCTCATTAAAAAGTGGGCAGAGAACATCAATAGACTTTTTTTAAATATTTTAAATATAAATACAAATAGCCAACAAATATATTTTTAAATGCTCATCATCATTATTCATCAGAGAAATGCAAATTAAAGCCACAATGAGATATTTATCTTATACTGATCAAAATGGCTATTATTAAAAAAGACAAAAATGTAACAGATGTTGGCAACAATGCAGAGGAAAGGAAAAACTTATGCACCCTTGGAAGGAATGCAATTTACTATCAACTTCTCTGAAAAACAGTGTGGAGGTATCTCAGTGAATAGAACCACCATTTGTTCTAGCAATTCTACAACTATGTATCTTTCCAAAAGAAAAAGAAATCATTATAACAAAAAGCTACCTGTATGTTTATCACACCACTATTTACAATGGCAAAGATATAAAATTAGCCCAGGTGGCCATCAATGGACGATTGGGTAAAAACGTGTGGCATATATACAAAATGGAATACATATTCAACCATAAAAATAATAAATTCATGTTTTTTTTCAGCAACATGCATAGAACTGGAGGTCACTATCTTAAGTGAAATAACTCAGACACAGAAAGACAAATACCACATGTTCTCATTTGTGTGAGTTAAATAATGTGTACACATGGACATAGACTGTGGAATGATAGACATTGAAGACTTGCAAAGGTGGAGATGGGAGTGGAAGATAAGAAATTACTTAATGGGTACAAGGTACATTATTTCAGTGATGGATACATTAAAAGTCCCGATTTCACCATTACTCAGTATGCAGGTAACAAAATTACACTTGAACCTCGTAAATTTACACCAAAAAAAGAGAACAAAGCCAAAGATATTGTACTAACTAACCTGAAAATCTACTACAAAGCTGTAGTAATAATAAAACCATAGTTCCATCATAAAGTCAGGCACATTGACCAATGGAACAGAACAGCAGGGTCAGAAATAAATATATCCATTACGGTCAGGTGATTTTTGACAAAGATGCCAAAAACATTCAATGAGAGAATTAGATGAATGAAATTAGACCCACGGTTCACAGTATAAACAAAAATCAACTGAAAGTAGATTTAAAGGCTTAATATAAAACCTAAAAACGTAAAAATCCCAAAAGTCAGCACAGAAAATAGCTCCTGTTGTAGGCAAAGACAACCCCAAAAGCATAGACAACAAAAGCAAAATTAGGAAAATATGATAACATCAAGCTAAAAAGCTGCTATACAGTAAACAAAACAACCAACAAAATGAAACAACTTGCAGAATGGGAGAAAATATTTCCTATTCTCTGACACAGGATTAATCACCAGAATATGTAAGGAACTCAACCAAGTAAACGGCAAAAACCAAATAATTCCATTACAAAGTGGGCATAAGATCTGAATCAACATTTATCAAAAGAACACATACAGATGGCCAAGAAGTATATGAAAAAAATGCTCAATATCACTAATCATCCGAGAAATGCAATTTAAAACTATGATATCATCTCACACCTGTTTAAATGGCTACTACAAAAATGACAATATATAAGTGCTGGTGAGAATGTGGTGGAAAGGCAACCCTTGCAACACTGTTAGTGGAATTAATTGAGAGTTAGTACAGCAATTATAAAAAACAATATGGAGGTTCCTCCAAAGATTAAAATTATCATATTACCCAACTATACAACTACTGAGCATTTATGCAAAAAATAATAAAATCAGTATGTTCAAGTGATATCTACACTCCCATGTTCACTGAAAAATTATTTACAAGAGCCAAGACAGAGCCTTGATCTAAGTGTCCATCAATGAACGAATTGATTGTTTTAAATGTAATACATATACAGAATGGAATACTATTCATCCTTTGCCAGAATGAAATTCTGTTATTGTGACAACATGGATGAACCTGGAGGACATTAAGTTAAGTGTAATAAGCTAGGCACAGAAAGACATACTGCACGATTTCACTTATATGTGGAGTGTAAAAAAGTCAAACTTACAGGAATAGAGAATAAAATGGTGCTTACCAGAGATTGTGGGGCAGTGGTGTCGAGGACATGTTTGTCAAAGGATAAAATATTTTCATTAGATAGAAGGAATAAGATTAAGAGATTTATTGTATGGCTTGGTGCTACAGTTGATACAATATATTGTATACTTAAAAATTGCTGAGCAAGTAGATTTTAAGTGCTCTTGACACACAAGAGGTAATTCATGTGTGAGGTAATTCATACGTTAAATTGCTTGATATAGCCATTCCACAAAGTATATGTATATCAAAACATTATATTGTACACCATAAATATATACAGTTTTTGTCAATTAAAAATAATATACAACAATTTTTTTTAAATGAAAAGTAAAATCTTATCATACTGGAGTAAATAAGGGTGAGGTATGTAGGAGCTGATCACCATAATGGAGATGGATATTTTATCCATGATATTGATTTAGAACTGCTGCAAGATGATAATTACTAAAAGCAGCCTGACTTTTAGTTCATTTTATTCTTTTTTTAAAATTTCCTCTGAACACATATGCCACCTCAGCAGTGGACCACATCCCACAGCCATGTCCAAAAGCCACTGTCAAACAGACACAAATCTATACTTATTGTCTTAATTTAGGAAGTTCTAATATCATAAAAATAGAACTTCTAACAAAATTCATATATACATCTAAAATGATTTCACTCAAATCCAAAGATTATGCTAAGGCATTTTTGCTTTGGTATTGAAAAATTATTTCAAATCTCATATGATAGAGTAAATAGCAGTAAAAGCCAATACTATTTAAAAATTAAGAGTATAATTGGCTTGTAAGATATTAAAATATTTTAATCATCATTTGCAAATCAATGTGATATTAGCATAGATAATTAGATAAGCAAGTCAGAAAAAATGAATAATTCAGAAATAGATGGGAACACTTATGAGAATTTTACTGTATGAAAATAACTAGTTTGCACATGAACTGATGGAAGTTTCCTAATGGAATTTTACATTATTAAAATTAATTAAAAACCTGCCACTCTCTGAAGCAAAACCTCTCAGGCAGAGAATTTTATTATTAGCTAGATCCAGAGACAGAATCACATGTCTCTAGCAAATTGGAGAACATCTAGAAAATGTCAGAAACACAACTCCAAATGCATGGCAAAAAAAAAATAATAATCATAATCCTGCTCACAGGTCAAAGAATGCGGATGGTGAAGCTGGGGACCCTAGATACACTTTTCAGCATACTTTTCTATGTGCTAAAGGGGAACCAAATTAAAAATTTTGCCTGAATGCTGTCTAAATTGGAAAGTATCAACATCAATATTTTCCTGAGCCCAAGACAAAAGTCAAATATTACTATTATAGAATAAAGTTCAGAAATAAAAGAAAGCAGAAAATGTATCAAAAGCGTAAATATTATACCATTATAACTTTCCTTAGTACAATTTTTAAAACTCTGGAATTGAAAGCCTCACAATAATTTCTCCACACTGACAACTGCTAGAATGCTGTTACACTCACCAGGCTCTGCATTTTGTGACACTAAATAGATGTTCACTTTCCACTGAGGTGTGGGTAGGTAGAATCAAGACATATTTGTCACTAAGATTGCTATTATAGATTTAGACTGATGTTAAAATCACTAGATTAGTAAAACTTCCCTCATCTCTAGTATGAATTGACTAAAGTAAAAATATTTATCTGGTATCTTGTTCACCCTAGAACTTAAGGACTGTAAGGACTTTAGAGATTCGGACAACGGTGGTAATACAAATTCACTATTATATGAATATATATATTAAGATATATATGAATGAAAGATATATATTAATGAAAAATATATATATATACTTTTCTAATGGCTTTCCGTGCTTTTGTTGGTTTGCAGAATTAGTCAGGAATGATTAGCCCTTACACTTTGGAGGTGCAAATTAAGTATTAGCTTTATGATAACAAAATTATCTCTGAATTGTCTCTGCATCTTACTTTCCTTATGTACACAAAAAATCTTCTTGGGTCTGATTTAAATAATAGTCGATGTTGAGGGATATCAGGAAAAAATTGTTACTTTAACTTTTCCTCTATTTGAAGCTCCAAATATTGTAGCCAAGGCAAAAGCAGAATTTGGTTAAATTCTGATGTCAAACAAAATGTCTGGATTTCCCACTGAAAACCAAGGTTTATCTCCATGGCTAATCTTACTGTGGCTGTGGAAATGAGGTCGAAAACATGTCCTTACTCCTGTGATAAAAGCACTTATACTATGATTATCAAATTGAAACTCACTTTCCTCAAAAGCTTAAGTTTTGATGCTAATGAAGACTTGTCTCACCATTCAGAGAGTAGATTACCCATTACTAATTACTAAATGCTAACCTTGTTCTTGGGTCAGTTTTTGCATGTGATATGCTGCATGGTAATACTTTGTTTATATATTTACTTTCCTTATCAGATTATGATCCCATTAAGATAAAAAATGAGTACACTGCAGAAGCTCAATACATTCCTGTGAAACTGAGGAAATGAAATTAAGAATTTTATCTTCCTAGTATATGTCAAAGTGTTCTGATTAACCTGTGTTACATAGAGATGTATTAAATGATAGATTCTTCTAACCAAAATAAAGCAAAAGATGGCATAATATTTAAATAAAATATGAAAATTTTCTAACGTGACAAAACAATAGATAAGGGCAAAAAATACCATTTCGTTGCTTTGAGGAACCAAAATGCAGTCCCTTGTCATAGGCAAAAAAATCCTCATTCAATCTACCTTGCAATTTCCGGACAGAAGGGAGTGCTGGCCATCATATCATCTAGAAATTCCCCCATGTGCTTTAGTCTGTCGGCTGAAAAAGATTCAATTGATTATGACAGATGGGCATAAAATCTGTCACAGTTCTGATGAACTGGGGAGGGAGAAGCTTGATAAATGCTGAGAGACAGATGATGCCTTGATGATTATTTGTGTGAAGTCAATCATCTGTGTACTGGGTACTTACTATAATCTGCTAGAGGAAAATTATTATTGAATACTAATTGGCATACATTTTTCTTCTCTTTTGACTTAAAATGTCAATGATAATTTTTAGCCTGAAATGATTATATGTAGAAATACAGAAATGCATCTAATAAAATTATCAACTTTATAGTATACAACTTAAAAAACTATCAATATTCCAACATTTATCTCTACCTTATTAATAGCAATGTTAGATGGATCTGAAATATGAGAATATAAAAAAGTATGGCTCAACTGTGCCTATATCCAGTCAACATCGTACTACTTTATTATATAAATCTAAGAGCATATCTTAACAATTGTTTGCACAAAACTCTCATTTTAAAAAATCATTTGGAAAATTGTATTTACATACCTTTCTAATTTGTAAATTGACTCTGTGAGTAGGCACTGTTAATTCCACATAAAGAGGTAATATAAAAGGAAATGCAGTTTTTAAATTTTTACAGTGCATAATGTATACTTTATACTTTTTATTTTGCTTAGCTCATGTTGTTCAGACAAGCAAAATAAAAAAGATGCGTGCATAAGGTCTGAATCTTACACAATTCAGTTTTGAGTTTTGATTGTCCCCACATCGTGGAAAATGTGTCTCTTTTTAAAGAATCCCTAATTTCAAAATGTTCTCCTTAACATTTCTTGACATAGCCAAGAGGTGTGTGTGTGTGTGTGTGTGTGTGTGTGTGTGTGTGTGTGTGTGTGTCTAAGGGCTTTTTTTTTTTTCCCTTAACTTCACATGCTAAGTGATTCAGAGCCAATTGCTGTCAAATTTCTTCCTCGCTCTTTGCTCTGCCTTTTCGAGCAGAGGGCCTGGCCTTTGCTGATTAGTTTTTCTTGGCTGCAATTTTAGCTGGCTTCCATCTTGTTTGGAGTTAATGAGAGGCAATAACAGCAGATGATAGGGTGGTCAGAAAAGGTGAGGCCATCATCTTCAGTCTCCCTCAAATAAGTTTTCCGCAGTTGTTCAGCTCCCTGGTGATAAGCTGTAGTTACAACTCCTGTGGGGTGATCCCAGCCCTTGGAATTCCAATTTTCTCTTTGTATTAGCAACTTAGGAGATGCAGTGTTTTTCTGCTATTGCTAATCTCTGAGTATGATCAATATCCCCATTTATCTTCTCAGCTCTTCTATCACTTGTGTGACGAGTTCTCCATTAAATTACCTATATTATAAATACTTTGAGTTATTTCTCTTTTTTCTAGGAAGATTCTGAATGACAGATATTCCAACTTAAAAAAAAAATAGTAGCAGCTACCTTGACTGGCAGGTTGAAATGTATCTTAAGGTTACATGGTTGTAATTCAGTGCTAGAATCAAATATAAATGCATGCCATGGATGAGGATAGTATATGTAACAGCTCACATACCAGGTGATGGCTCTTCTAGACATTTACAAATCCGTATAGTCCTTGGTATTATATTTTGCCATCACAGTACTTCTAATCTTATAATGTACACTCTGAATGGTTCCCTCTCAAACATATCAAAATCTTCCATTATAAAAGTTTTTGAAACTCAAGGCACTGACTGCCTTAAGACCCCCTCATTCTTAAACCCCTGAAATTTCTTTTTCACATTCTGACAAATATTACAAATGAGAATAAAACCTTAGTTTTCTGTTGCTGCTGTGGCACATTACATCAGTGGGTTAAAAAGCTCAAATGTATTCTCTTATAGTTCTGGAGATTAAAAGTCTTACTGGGTTAATATCAAAATGTTGGCAGGGCTGCATTCCTTCTGGAGGCTCTGGGGGAAAATGCATTCATCACACTTTTTAGCTCCTAGAGACTGCCTGCATTTGTTGGCTTGTGAGGCTTTTCTGTCATCAAAGTCAGCAACTGTATCTCTCTAATCTCTGATTCTGTCCTCAGATACCCTTCTCTTATTTTGACCCTCTTGTCTCCCTCATTTAAGAATCCTTATAATTACATAGGGCCTATCCAGATAGGATAACGTCCACATTTCAACATCCTTAGCTTAATGATATGTCTACAATAGAAGTAAGATCATTAGACATTTTTTCTGTCACAATAAATTGGTTTTCCTGTTCTAGGTTTTTGTATAAATGTGGTAACAGTGTGTACCTTTGTGTGTCAGGCTTATTTTACTCAGGATATTATTTTCGAGCATCATTAATGGCATTGCATGAATCTTAGCTTGTTCCTATTTATTGACGAATAATATTACATTATCTGAAAATCCCAGAGACACCATTTTCCTGTTGATGAAATTTTGGGCTGTCTTCAAATGCTGGCTATTATTGCAAGGCTATTATAAACATTTGTCTATCATCTTTTATTTCTTTGTTTTGAAGATTGTTGTTACTTCTTGCAATCTATTTTATTTAATTTTTATATTTTGAAAATATAAATATTTACATGGTAGAAAATTCAAAGATATAAGAAAGGAAAAGTTATAGAAGTACTAGGTTAATCTCATAAACCCTCATTCTATTTCTTGACACCTCTTATAGGCAAGAATTTTCATCATTTATTATTTTGTGTTTCCTTTGAAAAATAAGTAAATATATGTGTGTATATTCTTCATTTTAAGAAAGAAGAAGTTAGCATATCATATAGATATTTTTGTACCTTGCTTTTAAAATTTCTCTTAATTTCATTTGTTAGAGAGATCTTGCTCAAACTCTTTCTGACTGTTTAGTACTTGAACGTGTGGATGCACCAAAATTTATCAAGGCAATTTTATATGGATGGCATTTGTCTTTTTCCAGTATTTTACTACTGAATACTGATAGTAATATTAAAATAAATAATATTATGCTTAACTTATTTGGATTTTTAGAGGCATGACTTCACATGAATTTCTATAAGTGGCTATGCTGAGTCAAAGAATGAAAGCAAACATAGATTATCACATATTTTTAATTCTTTGGCAACACATTGTGATATCAAACTCTTGAGATGCTAAACATAGAGAAAACTGAGGTATAATGCCTGATTGTATTATATTTTTTGTCCATTTTTAGTTTATTTAGTATAAAACATAAATGGAGATGATTTGTGTCTTTTCTTAGGCTATAAAAAGCTTGAACAAGTGCTGATTTCAATATGACAACCAGAAAAAGCAAGATCATCTATAAAATAATAACTTTTGAACTCATCATATAATTGAGGTCAAAGGACAGCCAAACATCCATCACTAAAAAGAGCCATTGCTTCCAGAGACAGATGAGACACAAGTTCTGACTTACCTGACAGACAGTGGATGGAGGAAGCTTCACCCACTCACAGACTTTTTCTTTGAAACTACACTGGATTCTGTCAGGAGAGTTTAGGTGTGAGGTAGGAGACCAGAAGACTTTTTTCTCAATGGCACGGTTCTGGAGGAGGGACAAAAGCCTCATGTCTCCAGGGGAAGGACAGTAAACTTTATTATTACTAAGACATGAGTGAATACCCAGTTCTAACCCTGGAAGAAAGATAGGATCATCTTTGGCCCAAATCATTGAGCTTCTCTTACCCATAAGCAATGAGAGTTATCACAGAAAATGAACCATCCCTGAGACCCTAGGACCAAATGCCTGCTCAAGGATGAGGTTGAACCTGTCCAAGAAATAACATCACTCACCTGTTCTCCACTACTAGACTAACAAACTAGAAGTAAAATGCAACAGTGAATATCCAGTTCTAACCCTAGAGGAAAGGTAGGATCATCCTTGGCCCAAATCATTGAGTTTCTCTTACCTGTAGGCAATGAGAGTTATCACAGACAATGAGCCATCCCTGAGATTCTAAGACCGAATGCCTGCTTAAGGATGAGGTTGAACCTGCCCAAGAAGTAATGTCACTCACCTGTTCCCCACTTCGAGACTAGCAAGCTAGAAGTAAAATGCAACAACAATTCACTACTGAGTCACAGGCATGGTGAAAGACCTTCTGTGAAATGCAGTTCATACAGGAAAAGCCAAAATCTAAAGGTGGCACAGGGACAATGAGGAAGACCATCCAGTAAAACAATACCTGCCTAAGCAGTAGGTAAAGCCAGAGAAATTTGAAGACTGTGGTGTACTAAGGGTAGCAATAGCAACAAAACATCCTAAACCCAGCTCAGTTCCTGACTAAACTGACTCAAATCCCATAGTAGCAGCTTAGCAAAAGAAGAGGCACAAACATGTGCTTGAGTTTTACAGGTCTCTGTACCATGTATGTCATTTAATCAAAATGACAAGATACACAAAGTGAAAGCCTTAAGAGATAAAGCAGGCCCCAGGTTCACAGATGAATTCAATATTAATACTATCAGTCAGATAATTTAGAATAACTAGGGAAAAGTTTGACAGCACACATGGGCAGATGTGAAATAGAAACTACTTAAATAGAGAGATAAATAGAAAAAGGAGTAGGGGAAAACAGAGCATTAAAGAGGTGAGGGATACTATCATGTATCTAGTAAGAATCACTGAAGAAAAGATGGATATAAGACAAAAGAAAATTTTGAAGATATAAGGGCGTAGAAATAAGTTCTGTTGTTTGATAGCACAGTATAACAACTGTAATTAACAAGAATTTATTTTATTTCAAAATAGCTGGGAGAGAATATTTGAAATTTTCCTAACACAAAAAAATGATAAATACTTGAAGTGATGGATATCCCAATTACCTTCATTTGGTCATTATACATTGTATGCACATATCTAAATATCACACTGTACTCCATAAATATGTCTAACTCTTATATATCAGTAAAAAAGACATGAGCCTAGAGTTTTCCAAAAATAATCACAGATATCAAGCTATAGACCCAACAAGAGAAATTCAAGAATAAATAAAATTTAAAAACCTAAACATATGAGATTCAAACACCTGAAACCAAGTTAAAAGGAAATATTGAAAGTATTTGGAAGAAAAATATACTTACATACAGAAAATCAAAGTAGAATTCGCATTAGAAATTACACAAGCCAAAAGACAATTCAGTGACCTCTTAAAGAGTAAAAGAATGGCGACAATAAAAAGACACCTCTCAATTCTGTATTCTCTAGTTGGCAAAAATATCTCTCAATTATAGAGGTGAAATACTTTTCTTTCTTTGAGATAAATGCTGAAAGTTTTCATTATCATCAAAATTGTTTATAAATATAATGATTTTAGAAAACATAGGTAAAGTAAAATATATAAAATAGCACAGAATATGGGAGGGAGGAATTGAAAGTATAGTACTGTAATATTCAAAAGTTATATATGAGGTAATATGTTAACATTTTAAAAGATCTGATAATTCTACTTTGCTTTAATTCATTTATTCAGGCTTTACCATGTATTATTAAGTTAGCTGAGTTTTGGCCCTACTCCAGTGTTCCTGTATCTCTAAGCTCCTTTTATCTATTCTTACATGTTTAATTTACTTAATTGACAAATACAAGTTTATATATTTTTCATGTACAACATGAGGCTTAAAATGCATAATATGTTTAATATATATTTATATAACAGTTGTATATACACACACATTGTGGAATGGCTAAATCAAGCTAATTAATGCATTATTAACGCATTACCTCACATAGTTATTATTTTTTCTGATGAATCATAGAAGTAGAGAGTAGAATAGTGGTTTTCAGAGGTTGGATGTTGCAGGGAAGGGGGTATTTGGAGAGATGTTGATCTAAAGATAGAAAATTTCAGGTAGCTAGGGGAAAAAAATTCAAGAGACATGTTGTACAAAGTGGTTACTATAGTTAATAAAACATGTTGTGTTCTAAAAAATTGCTAATAACAGATTTTAAGTGTTTTCATGTCTGAGTTCTTGATATCCATTCTCTTCCTTTAATCAACACACTGATGTCTGATGCCATGATCGTTGCTGAGAAAATTCTGACATCTTCATTGCCTACACGCACTTTACTGTCTGGCAAATCTTAGATTCTAGGTATATAGGTGTTGAATAAATGAAAAAATAAAAAGTATTTTTTAAAATATTTATTTATTTATTTATTTATTTATTTATTTATTTATGAGACAGAGTCTTGCTCTGTCTCCCAGGCTGGAGTGCAGTGGCGCAATCTCGGCTCACTGCAAGCTCCGCCTCCCGGGTTCACACCATTCTCCTGACTCAGTCTCCCGAGTAGCTTGGACTACAGGCTCCCATCACCTCGCCCCATTAATTTTTTGTATTTTTAGTAGGGATGGGGTTTCACCGTGTTAGCCAGGATGGTCTCGATCTCATGACCTTGTGATCTGCCCATCTCAGTCTCCCAAAGTGCTGGGATTACAGGCCTGAGCCACCACGCCTGGCCTATCTTATTTTTAATAAAGTAGTTTCCATTGCGTTTCTGTGGAGTGGCCCTGTTCCTACCACTTTATGTGGAGATTGTTCTTTCCAACCACGTCCTTTAGTCATTGTGTTCTGCATGTTTTCATAAACCCCACATGCCAGCTCTTAAATCCAACTAAGTAGGTTTGATTCAGGAGAGTCCACTTCAAGTCAGGGAGCTAATGTAGCATCAGGTTACATTGTCTACTCCTGATGCAAGCACCTAGGTCAAATACATTGAAAACTGAATAGAAAGAATAGAAGCCGAATCTAGTCACTAAGTTCCGCAACAATGTTAGCTTTAATATGTTATTTTTACTCTTTCTCTGGTGCCTAACACAAAGAATGTTAATGGAATGAATGCAATTCTAGATGTGTTAATAAACATTAATGGCTAAAAGGTTTAAAATGGAAATTGCCTGCTTTAGTGCAATCTGAGGTTTAATTGTAAGTTTAAAAGCTCTTTGTAAATGATTTGAGAGTATAGTTTTTCATTACTTTTTGTGATTTACTTGAATTAAGGCCAGGCTGCTAAGCTCAGCTGTTTATAAAAGGCAGAATACAAAGTTTATTTGTTATTCACCTTATAACACTCCTTGACAATTGTTTTAAACTTACGGAAATTATTAGCATGCTCATTGGGTGTGTTATTGGCATGAAAATTGCTTTCTGAAGCACAAAATGCACTGGATTATATCACATGTAGTGAAAAATGTGTGTAGCCATAGCAGGTCAGAGAAGCAAAGGGGCCATGCTTGTAGTTTTAAAAGCTATAAATGCATACCTTTATAGTGGGTAAATTATTTTTGAGAATCAACTTCTTCAAAGAACTACGAAAGTAAGAGATAGATATTGTAAATATCTTGAGAATTAACTCAAAACTGGCAAGTGAATACTTGGAAAGATTGGGGAAAGGAGAGTCCTTTGGTTCTGTGTTAATAAGGAACAACAGATAATAATAACAAGTATTTCTCACAAGCACAGAAAGTCAAGGACAAATGGGATATTCCACTTTTCTGGCAATTAAATCATGACTAATGAAATTTATTCCCTGTTTCTTTTGTATTAAAATCCATTATTAACCCATAAAGAGGGAACTGGTTTTCTAATTTTCAGGCAGGAGTGAGATGGTTAGGGTCCAATTTAGCAATAGACAACTATGAGAAGATCTCACAGAGACATAATAGTCAGCGAACTTTTTATAAAACTTGTGCTATTTTAGAGTAGGAAATACTGGTTTGGAGGTTACTGATCTCAGTGATTCTGCTACAGGAACTACCTGGGTATATAGTACATTTTAGATAGACTTCTGTCTTAGTCTATTCTGTGTGAGTATAACAGAATATCAGAGAGGGGTAACTTATAAAAAACAGAAATTTATCATCTTACACCTCTGGAAGCTGGGAAGTCCAAGATCAAGGAGCTGGCATCTAGGGAAGCGCTTTTTGCTGTGTTCCCTCATGGCAGAATATGAAAGGGCAAGATGGGTATGCACTTTGTATTCTTATACGGCAGAAGAGCAGAGGAGAGGGAACTCACTTCTGCAAGCCCTTTTTATATCAGCACTAATCCATTTGTGAGGGCAAAACCCTCATTACCTAAACACTTCCCAAAAGACCAACCACCTAACACTGTCAGAGATTGCATTTCCAATACATGAATTTTGGGGAAAACTTTCAGACCATAGCAAATCTTGAGTAAAAACTGCCAATAACTATGGGTTTATATTATAAACAAAAAAAAAATGTCTGAGACAGGTCTTAATAGATTAAGAAGTTTACTTTGCCAAGATTAAGGACATACCTGAAAAAATAAACATGGAATCACAAAAAGAGTCTGTGGTCTGTGCCTTTCTCCAAAGATGATTTTGAGGCTTCAATATTTAAAGACGAAAAGTGTGCTGAAGGAGAAAGAAGGAGCAGGTAGGGGAATATTCAATTATGTATTCCTGTCTTGCTAAGCAAATCAGCACATTACACAAAATAAAGTAAACATTGAGTAGCTACTTGTGGAGGTATTTAACCTTTTATCTGTAGTTATCTGCTTAGGAACAAAAGGAAGGTCAGCATCTTCCATGACTCATCTTTCAGCTTAACTGTTTTCTTTTGGCGTAGTGAATTGGGGGGTCCCACATTTTTATTTTTCTTTGACAATATTAATAGGTGGTTCTTCAGTTCCCACCTATTCCTTAGGAAAATAATAAAGATTAATCTCCAAAAATTACCACTGTAGGCATATTCATCAGCAAATCAAGATCTGAGTTGTTTGTAAAGAGTTTTTATTCTAATTACCTTTTTACGTGAAGAAGTGAGGAAAAAGTGACTTTTATATTTGTTTTTTATTACTGCTGTGAAATCTACTAAAAATTTGGTAACTTAAAACAGCCCGAACTTATTACCTTACAGTTCTGTATGTGAGAAGTCCAACACAGGTTTCACTGTGGTAAAATCAAGGCATCAGTTTGACTATATTCCTTTTAGGAGCCTCTAGAAGAGAGTATGTTTCATTTGCTTTTCTAGATCGTAGAGGTCAATAACATTCCTTGGCTTATGGCCTTTATTTCCTATCTTCAAAGTCAGCAACACTGCATCTCTCTGATCATTTTAACAACACATATCTTTCTGACTCTGACTTTAGGTAGAAAAGGTTATTTTAAGGATTTATGTGATTTCACTGGGCCCACGAAAATAATCCAGGAATATCTCCTCAACCCAAGGTCTTTAATCACACCTGCAAAGTCCCCCTTTTCCATGTAATGTAACATATTCACAGGTTTCAGGGATTTGAACATGGGCATATTTAGGGGTTCATTATTCTGCTTACTACAACTTCCCTAAAGTTCAATAGCTAATGAAAGTCAGAGCTGAGATAAGAAGTCTCACAATTTTTGGTCACATGTACCACACTACAAATTATTTAAATCACCTAAAGGAGAAATAATGGTTTAAAATATTACTATTTTGTATCCTAGATGGATTATTTTAGAGGAGAAAAAAATCTTTCTCATGTTATTGGCAAAAGATGTACAGGGTCTACTACATTTATCTTAACTGAACATTTTGTAATAGTGTAGCCTTGCAGCTGAGACTGTTAGGGACTAATAAATGAGACCATATTTGGAAGTTCTATGCAGGAAATATGCACTAAAAGTGGAGCTCAGCAGACAAGAGCCAGCAACATAACAGAGCTTCATATGGCCAGTGGATTATGTAGTTCTGAAGACTTTTGCAGAAAAGAGATATTTGTAAAATAATACTTAAGATTCATTAACATAACTCCTCTTTTATGACTGACAAATCACTACAATCTTGCAAAAAACTGGGGTTTCTTTGTATTTATATTTGCTTGATCTTGTTGAGGGGCTAGGAAATTTCAAGGCAAGGGGATGCTAATGACGCTTGAAATTGTTACTAAAAAGGGAAGAGTAGAAAGCAGAGAAAGAGAAATAAATCAAAGAAAGTGAGCCACAGGTGGCCATCTGATCATAACTTACTTATAGAAATCATGGAGAAGACATTGTTATTTCCACAAGACCTCAAATGTGTGTTTAAACTAATCTAGCTGATAAGAAATAGAGTAATACTAGATAATAGCTGGGTTGCAAGTATTTATGCCTTTTATGTTTTGGGCTTTCTGTTTGTTTCTGCCAGGGTTAAATTAATATTCAAGAATCTTTTGGTTGGTATTTGAAAGCAAGTTTATTCCCTCCAACCATACAATAGCTACCTAAAGAATTACTATTGGATAACAAAGTATTTCATTAATATTTTAATTTGCATTTCATTTTTATTTCGAGTGATTTCACATTGCCTGGTATTAGCCATTACTTAATTAGACTATGTGTGTATGCTTTTACTTTCATTAGTCCATTTTCCCCCTTTTGTTATCTTCTGGATATACCATGGCAAATTAAAGAGATATGTTTTTCAATTTTTTGGAGCTTATATTCTAATGAACAAGACCGAACAAAAGTAAAAACCCATGACATAAGGCTATAAAAGAAAACTAATTGTGTTTTGACACAACAAGGTGAGCAGAATTTAGTAATAGAAAAGTTACTTAAGTATTGAAGGTGTTTCAAAAATGTCTTTCGTGTGTTTAAAGGTACAAATATGACCACTAGATATATATGATTTCATACAAAGAGACATTTTGGAATAATTAGAGGCTGCCTTTATTTTCTTTCATTACCAGAATACTCTATGGCTGGTTGTGTTTTTCAATGTTTATAAGGTACTTTATACTTAGCACCATAACTAGCTTATAATTATCTAGATAATACATAATATCTTCATTTAATATTAAATAAGAATAAGGCACAAAGAGTTTAATAGGTTTGTTCCAATCAAATTAGAGTCTTTTTGTTTGTTGTTTTGTTTTGTTTTGTTTTGTTTTGAGACGGAGTCTCCCTCTGTCGCCCAGGCTGGAGTGCAGTGGCTCCATCTGGGCTCACTGCAAGCTCCGCCTCCCGGGTTCATACCATTCTCCTGCGTCAGCCTCCCAAGTAGCTGGGACTACAGGCGTATGCCACCACGCCCGGCTAATTTTTTGTATTTTTGGTAGAGACGGGGTTTGACTGTGTTAGCCAGGATGGTCTTGATGTCCTGACCTCGTGATCCGCTCACCTCAGCCTCCCAGAATGCTGAGATTACAGGCGTGAGCCACCACACCTAGCCTTAGAGTCATGTTTTAGCCATGTCCTTTACCTGCCTCAATACAGTTTACTGAGGTCACCTGTTGATCTCTTTTTACTTTGTGGTTTATAATTACCACTTGGCAGTGATAATCATAAAAATTTTTCAAGTGCCTAAAAATTTAATTAACATAAAACATTGTAATTTTAATTATATTGTTTTAAAAAATTCTGACTCAGATGCTGTTATTTAACTGTACCTTTAAACCTGACATAATACACTCTCAAAAATAAGAAAGAACCTATTCATTGAGACACATATATTTTTAAGTGAGCTTTTAGTTTAATTATATCATAGGTAAAATAAAAGAGAGTGAAAGATTTTCTCTGCCAAATCACCACTTTGGTCTTGTTAAGGAAGAGAAGCAGAAGAGAGAAAAGTAGGAGAATTGAAGAGAGAAGTAAGAAAGACTGAGGAAAATAGAAGAACAATGAGAATAGAATCTGTAGGATAAACGGCAATGAGTAATGCTCCTTGAGAGAGGAGGGGATGGGGAAACATGGTTACGAAAAGATAAAAATGAATTAGAACACAAAATCCTCTTCGTCTAACTCTGATCTACTCAAATACACACTTTAGTAGTATGTGAGAGAGTCAGAGGGTGTCACTATATTTAATGTCATTTATCCTGACTTATTTTCCTTTATATAGATTGTCACTTTCCAGAAACTTAATTTCATTCACCATGTTGATTGTCATGGACTCCATTCCTCTCTATCCCCTTAATTCTGCCAATTTTTGTGACTGAAATTTAATTACAGATATAGTCACTATGTCATACCATAACAGTTGAGAGAGGCACACACTGTGATTCGCTCATTTTGAAGTTTTCTTTGTTTTATAAATTAGAATTTTTTGAAAATAAAATAAAACAAAAAATGCTTTTAATTGGGGGGACATAGGCAGATAAAAAATTATCGAAAAGAAACAAAGAGTGCATTTTCTAAACACATTTTATTTTCCTCTTTTTTATTCATATTTGAAATATGTTATTAATATGTATAACATATGAATTGTATTTAGTTAGATTCTAAAGCACAAGGGTTTATATAACTTTATAATGTAACCTAGTATATTTTTTCTTTTTATATTTGGTCCTTGAGCCATATTTAATATCAGGTGTGACAGAGCTAATATGCAAATGTATATTTTATTTCTTTTGTTGCAGAAGAAAAAACTAAATTAATTTCAATATATCACTTACATTTTGGTTAAGTATTTATAAGACCACATACTTACATTAATTTTAAATTAGTAGTAAATTTAGAACTAAATAAGTACAGTTACAAGAACTAAATAAGTACAATTACAAGAATGCTTCATATGAGAATATATGTGGAAAAAAAAATTTTACAAGGACTAATTTTCAAAGTGTTCAGAAAATGTGTTCTCCAGATAAAGCATTCATAGGCATTACAATAACTGTGTCAACACATTCAGTATGGCAAGAATTTGTTCGCATTGTATCTTGCAGATTGACAGCTGACTTCACCTGATGTCAGGTGAAAACAAACCACACACAAGAAAAATTGAACAATGTTACATCTTTAGTTTACTGATACAGCTGGAGAAAAAGATATTTTCTTGGAAGGAAATGTGCACAAGGGATCTAAGTGGGAGAGTCTCTGTAATGATAAATGAAATTGCATAGTCTCTATGGCTCGTAAAATTGGATTTTATTTTATTTTAATTGGTTTTTGATTTAAAATTCCTAGCACAAATAAAAATCATAAAAGGAGAAGAAGCTTTAAAAGAACAATTTGAGTATCTTTATTATATGAGGTTTGACCTTAGTAGTTCTTTATTGAACTATGTCACCGTTTTATCATTATTGGGAAAAGCATATTGAATCTCTAAGATGAAAATATTGTAGGAAAACCGTACAAATTACTTGCTCACCTAATTCAGCTTTAAAATAATGTTTGCATAAAGTGACACTTTCATTCTTGGCTGATATAACTCCTAGAGAGCAAACATTCATATTAACTACTCATCTATGTCATCTATAATTTTGTTTCTTACTGTTAACTAAAAGTGTAACATAATCAGTAATGTTTTAATATATGTAATATGCCAGTTAACTGTGAAAAAGATGAATATATATATATATACTTTAATAGATTCTGTAGACACTACAAAATGACATGTTTCTCAATGGATTTATAATTGTGTGTGACAAATGACATGATTTTCCAGCTGTGGGAATTAAGGGGATGACATTTCCTCAAATGTTTTGTTCAACGTCAGGTATATAAAAAAGGAATTAATTCAGATAAAAATGAAGAATTGAAGGGACTCTAAACTATCTCACAAGACAAATTATGGAAGGCAGCATGGCATTTTAAAATAGCGAATGTGGTCTCGCAGGGGAATTAGGTGTATCTCTTCAGTATTTGAAAGTCTGTCATGAGCAAGGGGATTAATGTCTGTTTCAGATAAGTATTTCAAATATAGATTTTCATTTAAGTAAAGGCAGGGTTTTATGCCAGAGGGATCCAAGTATGTCTGCTACCTAAGATAATGAGCATCTAGTTTCTGTAGGTATTAAAGAATTGGGTCAATATACATTAAAGATGAATGTTTTGGAAGAAATTTAAGTCATTTAGGCAATATCTATCTAGTGGTAATGGAATTAATTTGACTTTCTTACTCACTTTGAGCAACTGGATGGCCCAAGCATATAATATTGACATAATCCCATAGTAGTGTACATTTATAAATTACCCACTGCTTTGACTGTATTGATTGGATCAATGAGTCACAATGGCAGTTTGAAGATTTAGATGTAACTGATATGAAATGAACATTGAAATTTTTAAAGAAAACAAGTTGGGCAGAATATGAACCCCTTTAGGACAAAAACCTTTCATTTGCTTAACGTGCAACTGTAAGTTCAAATTGAGGATGCTAGTTTGTTAGAAAATTAACCAACATACTTCTTTAGAAAAATAATGTATTTTTGAAATCATCCAATATCTAGGTTACAGTTTCAGCACTAGCATTTGCCAACTGTTGCTTATATCCCTTTGATGGATTATAAACTGGATTTAAATGTGAAGATAAATTTAAATTATATATGTAAATGTTCTATTTCATATCTGACATGTATTACATGTTCAAAAATGTTAATTTTATTTTATTTAACTTTAAGTGAGATTATTTTATCTTCCAGCAGAGAAAACTAACAATTTCATGAATATTCCAACATGTAAGAATACAATTTAAGACTCTTAGACAATAGTGCCCACTAAACTTAATTCTACTTCTTTAACCACCCCTGAGTCCATCCATATCTTATAGAGACCAGGCTACACTTGTGGAAGCAAAAGCTGCTTCTAAGTTTCTCCTTTCTACCCATTGGGTTACAAGGAATTGAATATAAACCACATTATGTCAAGTCTGCTTGCCCAATTAGACAAAATGCAAACTGTCACTGAAGGATCATCCAGTACTAAACTCCACCAGAAATAACTCATTGTCTCTGCAATTATGGCTTACACCATCACTTCTTAAAACTAACAGATCATTTCCTATCCTCCTGCTAACAATTCCATTTGTTTCTGGTAGCCTTAATATTTGACAGAAACAAAGAAAGTCTCCTGTGTAAAATGTAGTACTCTTGTAATTGGTTCTGAGGGAAGGAAGAAAGCTTAAAGAGGTTCAAATAATTAACTTATTCTTCTCAGTTAGTCACTGGGAGCACATAGACAATAGGCTCTCTTTCCATACAATAAATATATTTTCCTGCTATATATATGGTATATGTGAGTTATCCCCATTGTAAGATAACATACAAATTTTAGTTAGCTTTATACTTGTCAATTTGATGTATTTCAAAAAATTATTGATTATATTTCCACAAATATGGATTTACTAATGCTAATTATTCTTTTCATTTTTATTAGCCTTTGTTGTATTTGAATGAGACAGACTGCAATAAACCTTTCATCTATCCCCCACATAGCAAGTTTGAATCAATAGATTCACCCAATTATGGACAGTCCCTTGGATCTTAATTTACTATATGGAATTTTTATTGTAAATTTTCTATAGTACAAGCACAAAAATACATGTATAGTCACTTAATTTAAATAACTATGGATTTTTTTTTTTTTTTTTTTTTGAGACTGAGTCTCGCTCTGTCGCCCAGGCTGGAGTGCAGTGGCGCGATCTCGGCTCACTGCAAGCTCCGCCTCCCGGGTTCACGCCATTCTCCTGCCTCAGCCTCTCCGAGTAGCTGGGACTACAGGCACCCACCACCACGCCCGGCTAATTTTTTGTGTGTGTATTTTTAGTAGAGACGGGGTTTCACGATGGGATTTCTTTAACCTACTTAAATTATTAATCAACTATATTTGTCAGCAAGTATAAATAAGTTTTAGTGAAACAATCAAACTAAGCTCTTTAAAAGCACACACCCTTTGTTTCCTGACAAACATTACACCTTACTTCTATAAAAACATAGTGGATTTTTGAAAATGTTAAATTTAGAAGTAGAAGAGAGATAAATACACAGTGACTCAAAATACAATTCAGTGATTCATCTAGCTCTGTATACTGTGCCTAGATTATATTATGTAATTTAATGCCTTGAAATACGATCATGGGGTTTTCTCTCCGTATCTTTTTTCCTATTTGTTTCTCTTCCTTTCCTTTCCCTTCCATTCATAAATGATTCAATCTTAAATCCATTAGTTGGGGCCAGAGGAAAGTAAACATCCTTTGCATGGGTGCCCTGGCTTGAGGCGTCAGAGTCCAAGTGGAGTGACAGCCATCCACACTGAGAGACCACTTGGGATGTGGTGTCAAAGTCAAATAAGAGTACAAAGTTTATCCATATGGAGAATCAGCCTGGCATGGGATTTGGGAATGTAAGTGGAGCAAATAGGGTGTCAATACAGGATGCAACCTGTTATGGGTAGTCAGAGTCCAAGTGGAATTAGGAAAGCATCCCTATAATAAGCAGAATCTGAGCCCACATATACTCAAGAGCTTGTTGAAGAATATGGGTAGCTGGTGCCAGTTGGCAGTGCCAATTACAGCAAAAGGGTGGCTCATGCCTAGAGAAGTCCCAACATCAATGACAGAGCCAAAGCAAGTTGAGGAAGGTGTCCAGCAGGGGGGCTACCTATTGTGAAACAGCAAACACAAATACAATAAGTATATCAGTGGCTGAGGGTGAGTTGTCAGAGCCTGAGAGAGTCACAGAGGGCATTCATACTGTAAAAAGGCCTAGGGTAGTGTGGCCAATTGGATAACAGATGACAGCTCACAGAGGTGGCCTGAAATGGGTGAAAGATTTTGAGGTGGCCTAGCATGAACAGTCAGAGCTTAAACAGGGGAGAAGGGTATCGTTGTGAAGATGTGGCCTGACAAGAAGTATCAGAACTCAAGCATGGCAAGGGAGGACTTCACGTAGAGTCATACTGAGACACAGGGTCTTGGAGCATGAACTGTGTGAAACACTTTCACAAGGAGGGATACCCTAAGGTGGCAATTCAAAGCATAAGGAGGATCGGCGGGGGGGTCTATGTGGGAATAAGGCACAAGAAAAGGTGCCAGAACCTAACCATAGTGAGGAAGGTATTCAAGAGGGAGAGCAGCTCAGAAGAGATACTCAGAGTCTGAATGACTAAGAAAAACATTCAGAAGTGGAGACAGAAAATAAAGGACAGAATTTAGGTGGTACCAAGAGAATGGCCCTCCAGGGGGAAGGTCCATTGTGAAGCACCAGTGTTCCACACAGTGGCTCCCTCCTGTAATCCCAGCACTTTGGGAGGCCGAGGCAGGCAGATCACAAGGTCAAGAGATGGAGACTATCCTGACCAGCATAGCGAAACCCCATCTCTACTAAAAATACAAAAATTAGCTGAACATGGTGGCTCACGTCTGTAGTCTCAGCTACTCGGGAAGCTGAGGCAGAAGAATAGCTTGAACCCTGGAGGCGGAGATTGCAGTGAGCTGAGATCACACCACTGCACTGCAGACTGGCAACAGAGCGAGACCCCATCTCAAAAAAAAAAGAAGAAGGAGAAGGAGAAGGAGAAGGAGGTGCCCATGCAGAAGGGTGGTCTCCTATGGAATGCCAACATCCTCATGGGGGTAATGAGGATTTTCCCATGTGGAGGAGGCATATGAGTGGATGTCAGAGCCTCAGTGGGGTGTGGAATGTACTGGCAAAGAGAAAAGGTTGGTTACATTCAGGAGGATGGATCAAGTCAATTAACATATTAAAGATAATGGCAGGTTTCTCAATGCTGTGGAAGAGAGAAATATCAAAAAGCATAAAACTGTTAGATTGTCCCTGGCAGTATCAGTATTAATTCATGGCTTAAAATACATAGAAATCGATAGAAAAATATAAATGAGATTTCTGCTGCTGTCCTTGAAGGAATACTTTCTAAAAGACATGCACTGTACCATAAACTACTAGTAAATTTGACATAATATATGAGGAAAATTATGTTTAAAAAATTGGACTAGAATAAGTACAGAAATTTGGTTTGTGAAGCCATGTCACCCTTTCACTATTAGGTCTTCACACATAGATTCCCTCCTGATCTTTCTCAGGCTCTGAATTGAACAATTTTGGCTATTCCTCCATAGCTTCAGACTCCAATACCTCATGTCTGACTACCACCCTATATGAAGATCTTCCTCACCAAGATTACCAAAGCTTCCTGCCCAGAGGCAAGGTCTAAATACCAATACAATAGAGAAAATATAGTGTTTTCCACAAATGATGCTGAAACAACTGGACATCCACCTGCAAAAAAAAAAAAAAAAAAAAAATCATAGACAAAAACCTTATACCTTTCATAAAATCTAACTCAAATGGATCATAGACCTAAGTATAAAATGAAAAACTATATAACTCCTAGAAGATAACAGGAAAAAATCTAGATAACATTAGGTTTGACAGTGACTTTTTCAATAGAACACCAAAGTACAATCTATGAAAAAGAGTGAAATAAACTAATCTTAAAAGGCTATATATCTATTGTTTGCAAAACATATCAAATGATAGAAAAGGCAAAACTACGGAGATAATAAAAAGATCCATGGTTGCCAGAGATTAGGAGGGAAGAAGGAATGAATAGGTGGAATACAGAGGCTTTTTGGAGATGTGAAACCACTCTGTACGCTATTATAACAGTGCATGCTTATCACTATACATTTTTCCAGACCCATGGAAAGTACACTACCAAATATAAGCCCTAATGCATATTATGGACTTTAGTGGATAGTGGTGTGTCAATATTGATTCATGGATTGTAATAAATGTATCACTCTAGTGTGGGTTGTTGATAGTGAGGAAGTCTGTTCAGGTGTGGAGTCAGGAATATAGGGGGACTTGTAATTTCCACTCATTATTGCCGTTAGTCTAAAATTCCTGTAAAAATTAAAGTCTATTGTTAAAAAGATACAATTGAGAGGATACAGTGAAAATAATAATAATGTATTTTTGGTTTGTTTCAAACACACATAGAAGTAAATGCCAACAATTGAAAAGATTGGAGGAATAAATGAAAGTATACTCTCCTAAGGTTCTAATTTTATATGTGTTGTGGCATAATATTTGGGCATGAACTGTGATACGTTAAAAATGTGTATCATAACTTATAAAAAAGTCAATAAAATTAAAGGAAATTAGCTACAGCCAGTAAGTTTTAAAAATACGGACTACAAATGTACTCAATCCAAAAGTAGGTGGGAAAGAAAAAATAGAGCAAAGACCAGATAAAATAAATTGGAATACAATATCAAGATTGTAGAAAGATTGGTTATCTAGCTTTATACTCAAATATATTGATAATCAAAGTCTTCCGATGGTTTATTCATCTTATTTAAATGGCAGAGGTAATCAAACTTGATGAAAAGGCCAGGCACAAACATATGCTGCCTACAGGAAACTCATATTAAGTAATATTTTGAAATTATAGCTAGGTTAAAAGGTTAGAAAGACACATTTTATGTAAGTTACTAAGCATTAAAAAAAACTGTAGCTAGTATATTAGTATCAGAAAAAGAAGACTGAAGAAAAAGCAATGCCCATATGTAAAAAGAAGAGTATTTCATAATAATAATAATGGTATCAGTTCGCCAAAAAGACATGGCATTCTTAAATATTTATGTACCTAATGCAAAAGTTTCGAAATAAATACATAAATAATAGATAATGTGAAATTCATCTTGTCTCAGTTGAGGAAGAGGATATAAATTCACTCTTACACAACTAGAAGCTGGAGATTATATGTGAAACAGAGGCTTTTAGTCATTGGACAACAGGTACTGTAGGACTGTGATCTTTGGTAAATGGAATAAAAATGAGTGGAGCCCTGTGGTTTCCTTGCTTACTGTTTGTGGATACTTTGCAAAAAAAGCCTGTGTTCTGTTAGAATTGCAGATGCACACTATAGTTTAGGGAGGTAAAAATAGACAGCATTTGCATAGCAGAGTCCTAGAGAGAAGGTAGATTCAAAGAGAAAGCGAGAGAAATAGAGAAAGAGGATGACATCAGTGGAAAATTCCTTGTGATTTTTCAAACTTAGTGGTGATCTGTGTAAGTATAAGAGACAACTACTTGTGGCTGGGAACAAAGTATGATTTAAAAAATCTCACAATTGCACTTGCACACATACACACACACACACACACCCCTTACCAAGGCTGATCAAAATCAAATTGTGAAAAAGTTATGATAAATACAAAAGCAACAAAGATTTTAAAGGTAGCCAGGAGAAAGAAAAAGACATATTCCATACAAAGGTACAGCACTAAGAATACCACAGACTTCACATTAGAAACATGGTAATCAATATTCCATTGTAGAAATGCAATGAGAAGTATTTCACTCTATTTATCTCTCACACATGTGTGTTACCATGCACCTATCACTGCACTGGTTTATTAGTTGTTTAGTTTATAGGCTAACAAGTTTATCTATTATATTGTCATATGTTGTTTTTCAAAGAAAGCTCTTATTAGTAAATTTAATTAAATTTTAAAGTTACCTACAGGTGATTTGAGGAGTTATGACACTGGAAATCCTGACATAAGGTCTAACCACAATTCCTTAAGTGAGGTATTGTTAGAGGAACCACGGGTAGAGGGCTTATTTCGTGGTGAGGGAGGAAAGTGACCTTTATTTTTTTTCCACTTTAAATATGCCAATTATATTTCAACAAAAATATTTTAAAGTTTATGGTGTATAGATATATATCTTTTTTTTTATTATTATACTTTAGGGTTTTAGGGTACATGTGCAGGTTTGTTACATATGTATCCATGTGCCATGTTGATTTCCTGCACCCATTAACTCATCATTTAGCATTAGGTGTATCTCCTAATGCTGTCCCTCCCCCCTCCCCGCACCCCACAACAGTCCCCGGAGTGTGATGTTCCCCTTCCTGTGTCCATGAGTTCTTATTGTTCAATTCCCACCTATGAGTGAGAACATGCGATATTTGGTTTTTTGTCCTTGCGACAGTTTACTGAGAATGATGTTTTCCAAATCTTTTATGAAAGTAACATTTATTATAAGTACACATAACTCACACAAATTATCGAATTTAATTATTGTGTCTGTGCTATGATGTTACTATTATCCACCTTTAAAAGTTGAGAAAATGTTGAGGTCAAGCAGGTAAGAATTTGAGGTTGAAGGGATCTCAGGAGAGTTCTTTTATCTCTTTGTGTCACTGGCAACTCACCTCTAATTCAGAATACAGCAAGCCATTTTTTCCTCTAGATTTAATTATACTAAGATTTGGATATTACTGAAGAATAAAAAGAATTACCATAAGGGCCTATCTCTGGTTTGAATACAAAATTAAGTCTCATTCTAATTGTCCATCTCAGTCTAAAATAAAATATTTTCCACCTTTCAGCTTTTAACTTGTTTTTACACGAAGAGTTTTATGTGCTGAATTTATACATTGATTCAGTGATGCCTGTGATTGCACGCAGTTGGATGCAGTTCCAAAAAAGCCATTTACTCACTAGCAATGTGTGTAAAGCATGGAAACCATGGCTGAGTAGCGACAAATGTAAAAATAGCTTTAGGAATGTGGCTGACCATACATTCGAAGTTAAGCAATAGTAATGTGGCTAAGGATGTATTTATTGAAATATAATCTTTAGAAGTGGGGCAGCAGAACTAGTGTTTTTCTCCTCTGCTTCCCTGAGATATTTTGAGTAACGCTTTCAGTCATGGCTCTTTACTTTCAGTGACAGCAATGTATTGGAGAACACTTAGAAGACAGGGACCTTTAGCTGGAAATCATGGTCTGTGAAGAATATTTGAAAAGCAAACACAATAATATTTTCATGTGGAATCAAATGATCACAGTAGTTAGTATGTTTAGAGCACTTATTTTATAACAGGCTGGATGATATGTCACAGAAAAAAAAATGTACTGAAAGGAGTTAAGTGAGCAAAGAAAACTTTATTCAAGAATCTTGATCACGAGGTCAGGAGATCGAGACCATCCTGGCTAACACAGTGAAACCCCGTCTCTCCTAAAAATAAAAAATTAGCCGGGCGTGGTAGCGGGTGCCTGTAGTCCTAGCTACTCCTGAGGCTGAGGCAGGAGAATGGTGTGAACCTGGGAGGCGGAGCTTGCAGTGAGCCGAGATCGCGCCACTGCACTCCAGCCTGGGCCAGAGCCAGAGCAAGAGCGAGAGCGAGACTCCTTCTCCAAAAAAAAAAAAAAAAAAAAAAAGATCTTGTCTGGCCAAGTGAAGATGTTTCCTAGGTGGATGTACATACAGTCTGAAACTCAAAAGAGAGAACAAGGAAGGGGTCAGCATGTAGAAGGCATTTAAAGCCATTCATGTTAGACCGAATAAGAAAGAGTGAAAAATAGTTAAAAGAAGGCATACACTTGCATTCTGAGACAGCAGACTCCTGAAAGCAAAAGAGAAAGAGAAGGAACTGTGACAGCTGTGGAAATAAAACTAGTAGAATTTAGTATCTTTGAGGACAAAATAGAAAACTTTCAAAATAGGGTGTATAGTCAACTCTGCTAGAGGCAGTTGAAAATCAATTAAGGTAACGAGAATTTCTGTTATAAATTGTTGGTAAATATATCAAAATCAGTTTTATAGGAAAGTTTGGGGTTTGGCCAGATGATTGAAATAGGTTAAGAAGTGAATGAAAGGTGAAAGGAGAGCAAATCTAATTCTACAGAAAAGCTTTCAGTGGAGAGAGGGAAGCAGAAGATTCATTAGAAAAAAAAGGATGACAGAGTAAGAATCTGGGAGGGATGGGTTTTCAAGGGAACTTGGAAAAATGGCCTTCGATAAAGAGAAACTATATTTCCTTCATGATTTAAAATTAGCTGAGAATGAGAAAGGCAGAAATGATAGAAATTGACAAAGGCAGAAATGATGTAAATTTCCATAAATTGGAAAAAAGTGGCGAGAAAAATATTAGGATATCTTGTATGCATTAAGGACCCTCTTAGGGTTGATAGTAATATGTTTACATTGATGTTATTCTGATGGCTATTCAGTTTTCCTCAGCTGTGTTCTGATAGCACATAGAAAGCAAATGTTTCTATTTATAATTTGAATCACTGGGATTTTGAATCCAAATTTGATAGTGAAGTGAGTGTAGCAAGAAACTTAAGGATAGAGGGAAATCAACAGATCAAGTGATCATAAGTACCAGTGAGGTGAAAAATTATTAGCAGTGGGAGAAATTGATTAAGCAGGCTGAAGTATGTGGTCAAGGAGGGGGTTTATTTGTACATACACATTTATATAATTGGGACATGCTCAACATAGAGTTGAGGATATTATAATAGCTGAAATATTATTTAGATATATTTTATTGACTAAAAGATTCCTCTGTGCAGATATATTTAACCATACTCCCTTTATAGCTGTTCTCAAGTTTCTGTAATTCTAAATAATGTCATAAACATTCTTGTACGTAAATTAAATAGCCTTACAACATTAAAAAAAAGGACTATTGCAATAGCTTCATGTAGGGCAGTGGGATTGAATTCTACTCCACTGAGTAGAAAGGAGGAAAACTTTTAAGGAGTAAGCTAGTGGAAAAGTACTGGAGGACTTTAGGGGGCAGGTTGGTCCACGTGATTAGGTGACTTATATTTGCTAATCACCACTTACCAAGTTAGGCTTCTACCCTCCCGCAAAGATTGACAGTGGGTGGGGCCGTGGAGAGGGGGTGGGGGCAGAAATACTTGAAAAGAAGGGAGGTAAGTGGACTATAGTCAGAAAGAAATCTTTCTAAAGTTTATTCAAGCTTAAGGGAACATTAAGACCATCTTGGTCAGATAGCAAATGAGTGACACAGCCGTTAAATACAAAGAGACTGGAAACAAAGTCTCTGGATTGAAACATAACTGTCAGACCTTAAACAAATTACTTAATCTCTTTGTGCCTCAATCTCTTGACATGGCATAATGAGAATAATAACAGAGTTATTTTTTAATTAAATTAGATAATATTTGTAATAAATATCTAACACATAATAAGTAGTGTGGAAGCAATTATTAAATAAAAATTATTCTATTTGATCTTTATAACAAACCTATGAAAGGTACTATTATTATTTATTGACAATGGAAAAGAAACCTAGGGGGATAAAATTACTCTATATATCTAGCCTGTGTTAGAATACAGAAAGTCTGAAGCTGAGACAATTCTATAAACTGGGAAGGTGCAATATAGAGTTGACATACAAGAAATAAGTATAATGGAAATTCCTTTTGAAGAAACTTGCACATAATAATACAATGGCAAAACAGCCCGACCTGGCATGACAACCTCAGCAGTGAATGAATATTGCATTAATGGAGACTTAGTGTTTTTAAGAATCAGAAATATAATTTGATTAAATAATCTTTAATTTAAAATACCAGATCAGACAAACAGAGAGCCAAATCATGAGTGAACTCCCGTTCACAATTGCTTCAAAGAGAATAAAATACCTAGGAATCCAACTTACAAGGGATGTGAAGGACCTCTTCAAGGAGAACTACAAACCACTGCTCAATGAAATAAAAGGGGACACAAACAAATGGAAGAACACTCCATACCCATGGATAGGAAGAATTAATATCATGAAAATGGCCATACGGCCCAAGGTAATTTATAGATTTAATGCCATCCCCATCGAGCTACCAATGACTTTCTTTGCAGAATTGGGAAAAACTAAACTTCATATGGAACCAAAAAAGAGCCCACATTGCCAAGACAATCCTAAGCCACAAGAACAAAGCTGGAGGCGTCATGCTATCTGACTTCGAACTAGACTACAAGGCTACAGTAACCAAAACAGCATGGTACTGGTAGCACAACAGAGATATAGACCAATGGAACAGAACAGAGCCCTCAGAAATAACACTATACATCTACAACCATCTGATCTTTGACAAACCTGACAAAAACAAGAAATGGGGAAAGGATTCCCTATTTAATAAATGGTGCTGGGAAAACTGGCTAGCCATATGTAGAAAGCTGAAACTGGATCCCTTCCTTACACCTTATACAAAAATTAATTCAAGATGGATTAAAGACTTACATGTTACACCTAAAACCATAAAAACCCTAGAAGAAACCCTAGGCGATACCATTCAGGACATAGGCATGGGCAAGGACTTCATGTCTATAACACCAAAAGCAATGGCAACAAAAGCCAAAATTGACAAATGGGATCTAATTAAACTAAAGAGCTTCTGCACAGCAAAAGAAACTACCATCAGAGTGAACAGGCAACCTACAGAATGGGAGAAAACTTTTGCAATCTACTCATCTGACAAAGGGCTAATATCCAGAATCTACAAAGAACTCAAACAAATTTACAAGAAAAAAAAACCCCATCAAAAAGTGGGCAAAGGATATGAATAGACACTTCTCAAAAGAAGACATTTATGCAGCCAACAGACACATGAAAAAATGCTCATCATCACGGCCATCAGAGAAATGCAAATCAAAACCACAATGAGATATCATCTCACACCAATTAGAATGGTGATCATTAAAAAGTCAGGAAACAACAGGTGCTGGAGAGGATGTGGACAAATAGGAACATTTTTACACTGTTGGTGGGACTGTACTAGTTCAACCATTGTGGGAGACAATGTGGCAATTCCTCAAGGATCTAGAACTAGAAATACCATTTGACCCAGCCATTCCATTATTGGGTATATACCCAAAGGATTATAAATCATGCTGCTATAAAGACACATGCACACGTATGTTTATTGCGGCACTATTCACAATAGCAAAGACTTGGAACCAACCCAAATGTCCAACAACTTTAGACTGGATTAAGAAAATGTGGCACATATACAACGTGAAATACTATGCAGCCATAAAAAAGGATGAATTCATGTCCTTTATAGGGACATGGATGAAGCTGGAGAAACCATCATTCTCAGCAAACTATTGCAGGGACAAAAAACCAAACACCGCATGTTCTCACTCATAGGTGGGAATTGAACAATGAGAACATTTGGACACAGAAAGGGGAACATCACACACTGGGGCCTGTCATGGGGTGGGGGGAGAGGGGAGAGATAGCATTAAGAGATATACCTAATGTAAATGATGAGTTAATGGGTGCAGCACACCAACATGGCACATGTATACATATGTAACAAACCTGCACGTTGTGCACATGTACCCTAGAATTTAAAGTATAATAAAAAAATCAGATCATATAAATGCAGTATAAAATTACAAATGAAAACATTAATTTCTTAGAAAGAATTGTATTCTGCACTTGTGAGAAATAGAAAAAATAATTACTAATCACTTACTACGTGTCTGTTGCTGTGCTAAATTCCAGTATGTGATTTTTCACATGTTAGTTGGAACCATCTTGTGTTTCAGTGACATAAAAATACAGACATGATGAAAGTTTATATATATATAATTTTATCAACTATTAAATACTAGTTAATAAAGAGAGGCTTTAGAAAAAATGAATCTTCGGGGGAAAAATAAATGGGATGTTTAAATTTAAGTGGAATAAATTACACAACATTTTTATGGCTTACTTTGATGTTTACGTAACATTTCTGCTAAAATTATATGAATGCATTCAAAAACACATACTAAAAACATTTGTATGCAAAGGGAAGTTAGCATACTTTGCTAAAGAAAATTCAAATGGATCTGATCCATCCATAGATAAGGAGAAAATGATTATATAATACTTTTATTATGACATTACTTATAGTCCATTTCTTTTAATTTCAATCACAAGAACAGGATAGTCCATTTATTTTTAACCATGAGAAATAAAGGGCACAAAAGAGACCCATTGTTACCAATTACTGTATATAAGAGAGCAGAAAATAAAAAAGAAAATATAATTAGCATAATAAATGGGGGCATGACCCCATTAATTAGGCTGTAGGAGACATTCAACACATAAGGAATTCTCCTTGCCATTTTTTTCAATCATTATCTTTTCACAAACAGTTTGTCTGGCATTTTTTTTTCTGTTAAGAAGTCTTCTACCTATGTGTCCCAAATGGTGTTAGCCTCATGGGATTAAAACTTCAAACTCCAAAACCTTGTTAATGGGGCGATTCAGGGCACAAATCTGAGCTCAAATCAGTTAATGGGCTTATCAATGTGAGCAAGAGAGACAAGGTTAGTTGGAGAGAATAGACACTGACAGATCATTTTTAATTATTAAAGAATACAAGCTGCGATTCAGAAAAAATCATCAAGCAACTTTTACTTTAATAATTACATCGTATTTTATAAAATGGGAAGGCCTTTCTTTACCAAAAAGAATGTTAGGAATTTGTAAATTTTGGGAATTTTTTGTGCCTGTATATTTTCCATGGTCTGCCATAACAAATTGATATACACAAGAATTTCACTTTCATTTTTAATGATAACACATATTAATTGCACAGCCATCATCATTTTTAACAGAACATGATCAAACTAAGCCAATAGGGTGGATTGTTTTAATTTTATATTTTGAAATTTTTCAGAGTAATTGAAATTTCTAAAAAATGTAATCGACATTTTTTCTTTCATTTTCCCAATCTCAAATATATGTCCATTACTTACCTCAACGATACTCAATTACTAGCACCACATAACATCAATTGCATCTGGTTTTACATAAAGGGAAATGTTGTGCCCTATACATGATAGAAAAACCAAGGCTGTTATTCATACACTGGGGCAGCTGTTTTATCTGTTTGCATCACCAAGACAAAGAGAATAAAGGTTTTTGTGTGTCTATGTGTGTTTTTTCTCCTGATATTTGCAGGGCATACAAATTTAGAGTTAATGATGATCACACTACATATAGCATATAATATAATGAACTCATCATTGCTTATCATTATAGTGACCACTGTAATCATGATTTGGATATATTTTTAGATAAGTAGGTCTAATAATTGTCCATTTACTTTAGCACAGTAATCTTGACGAGAACATTTTTGATGGATAGGTGGAAAGAGGGGCTAGAAGCCTAACTAAAATCAAAAAGAGATTTTGTACAAACTGTTTTATACTTTTAGACTATAAAAAAATTTTGGACACAATGTGATATATATAGATCTATCTATCTTTCTATCTATCTATCTATCTATCTATCTATCTATCATCTATCTATCTATCTATCTATCCAGATCTATCTATATATCTATCTACCTTTCTTCCCTTATAAATGCTTTCATTTATCCTATGACTCAAATTATATTGTATCACTCACTGTTTCCCGAAGACATTACCATTTACTTCTTACTGCCTCAGCTTTTGTATTGTCCTTGATTACTCAGCACTGAGTCATTGCTTTTTATCATTATGGAGAAAATAATTTATAGTTACTTACAGGAATCTGCTACTTTAATAGTTGTAATTTTCAATATACATTCAAAGTTTCTACCATCCTGTATTTATATGATGTAATAAATACAAGTTGTAATCTTTGTTAATTCTTTAATCAAATTATTTGTGGTGTTGGGGTCTGCATAGTTGTTCACCACAGTAATTTTCTGTTACTTCTGGACTCATAACTGGACCACATTCACCATCTTCTTTTATGGCTAGGTGTTGCATATGACTGAGCTCTGACCAATGAAGAATGCATAAGATGTATTTATTCTTATTACAGTCTTAGTGTATAAAAACCTTCCATAAGATTCTTCATTTCTCTTCCCTCTTTCCTTATATACAGGTGGTACGTTGATATCTAGAGTAAATAGGAAGGTGTGCATTGACAATGCCAAAGCTTCTATTATCCTGGATCATTGAATGCCTGTATAGAATTTCCAATCCAATGATCAGGCTCATCCTTTTAAAATTTTATTGTAAGCAATTGAGATTTTTGTGCAATCTACTGATATAGTACATCACCAAACTTATTCATTCAACAGATATTTGCTGAGTGCCTAGTATCTGTTTTTGCATTTATTCTATGATATGTAAGTCTTACTATATGCCAGGGACTATATTTATAACATTTAACACACAATAACTCATTCTATCATAGAACAGCCCTAAGAAGTGAGTGCTATTGTTTTCCCTTTGGAAATGAGAAAATTGAGGCAGAATGAATTTATGTTACTTTCCATAAGGTACACAGTGGAGAGGTGGTAAAATCAAGCCAGGGCTCCATTGCCTGAGTTTTTAATTCTAGCTCTATGATGCCTCTCCTGTTTTAAGCATTGAGATTAGCAGTCAGCAACAACAACAAAGGACCTCTCTAGGTAAACTTGGCAGCCTTTAAAATGAATTAAGAGACAAGATAATTAAATGGATGATTCAGAAGTAAATTGTGAAGGAATTTTAAAAATATAATAGACATTATTATAACAATTTCCAAAATTTAAATACAGATCATGATTTGAAAGTAATAAACATGAAATTCCTTTTTTGATATAGGTATAGAAAGAAAATAACAAAGCAAAAGCAAATGGACAAAATATAAATGGTGAATCTGAGTAAGGACATTGAGGAATTCCTTGAAGTTCTCTTTCACCTTTTTTTAATTTAAAATTTAAAGACAAATGAAAAAGTTACCACAAAAGTAAAAAAGAAAATCAATAATATGTGCTCTGTAAGAAAATTAAAAAGTAAGGAGAATGATGGAAAATCCATTCCAGTGACATACTATTTGAATAGAGTTTTGGGCCACGCGAAGGTAAAATCCACAGGAAAATCTGAGAAGAGACAATGCAGAGAGTAACACAAACATAAAAACCTTACTAAGTGCCTTTGAGAAATAACAAGAAATTTTGTATTACTGGAGTGGAGACAATATCAGACAGAGTGATAAGTCATTAGGCAGAAATTAGAGCCTTGCAAATTAGGTTATTTGAATTACTTTTTAAGGGTAAAAAGGAATAAAACTATTTGGGAAGGGTAAGTAATATGATCTGATTTATTATTTTAAAACTTTAGTTGTGTATAGAAGGCCATAAGGGAAATAAAGTGGGTTATAAGAAAGTAAAGAGAATTTACTATATTGCAGTAGTTCAGGTGTAGATGATAGATTGGGAGGCGTTTTGGTGAAGGTGGTGATAAGCATTCACATATGGCGTGAATTTTAAAGGAAAGTCTATATAGACATTTTCCATGGATTGAATGATATATGCATGAGTCCATAGATGAATGGATTCTTATCAAGACTAAGCCTGCACTGAAAATCAATAATTTAGTAAGCCGTATGGGGGCCCCCTTTCTGTCAACATCTAAACGACATTCTGAGTACAAATTTGGTATGAAAACAAATAGTCCAGTATCTCCCTAATAATTCTGAAGAATCATTTTTAAAGACCATTTATCTCTGAGTCACTGCTTTTTATGTTGCTATTCAGTGCCTTTCTGCCGTTTATTATTACTATTTAATAACTTACTTTCCCTCTTATTGCATTTTTCCCCAGCATGCTTTACTTTTTCAATATGGAAAATGACACCTATCTCTTTTGTCCAAGGTGTCAATTATATGTTTATTAAATATATTTTCTTAAGGTTTGGAAATTACCATAAACTCTAAACCAGGCATTACTGTATTTAAAGTTTATTGGCCATGTTAATTCTTGAGAAATTCCCTGTGGGTGACTTCTTTATTGAACTTCTAGTTGCTTCCAATGGCTAGGGAAAATATTCCTTTGCAAACAGGAGCCCTCTTTTGTTTGTAATCTCCCAAAAATTCCAAAGGCCATTAATACCTTGAATCAGCCTCTCAGAGAAAACCTGTATCTTCTGCTCTCATAATGGTATGTATATACAGCCATAGCAGAACATTTATGTCCTTGAGAGCAGGTTTGCTACCTAATGCATAACAATCCACCACTCCAGGATAGGATTTGACTTTGTTTTTGTGTATTCAAAAAGTATTTGTTGCAGTAGCCCTATCTTCTCCTTCCCCTCCTCTTCCTCCTCCTACACACACACACACACACACACACACACCCCATTCATGTAGTCCAAAGTTCCAAAGTTAATGTCAAATATTAGCCTTTGGAAGCACCTAAAAAAATTGAGCATTGAAATTAATTGTTACTACGGTTGTTTTGTCTTCTAAAATCTTCAAGAATCTCAGAAAAAGTTATTACCTATGATTTAATGTCTCTTCCTAAACTCTACAAGCAAAAGGCCATTCTTTGAGTAGCTGCATTATTTTTAATTCTAGAGTGAACTCTAGTGATCATGACTTTTCAACATGTTACATAAAGTGAATGTTGAATAATGTAGTGAATATTTGCAATTTGAAATGATTAATGTCCCATTTCTGAGTCGATATTTAAAAATCTTACAATTGGAAGAACTTTGAATCAGCAGACTGTCAGGCCTCTGAGCCCAAGCTTAGCCATCACATCCCCTGTGACCTGCAGGTACACATCCAGATGGCCGGTTCCTGCCTTAACTGATGACATTCCACCACAAAAGAAGTGAAAATGGCCTGTTCCTGCCTTAACTTATGACATTACCTTGTGAAATTCCTTCTCCTGGCTCATCCTGGCTCAAAAGCTCCCCCACTGAGCACCTTGTGACCCCCACCCCTGCCTGCCAGAGAACAACCCCCTTTCACTGTAATTCTCCCTTACCTACCCAAATCCTATAAAATGGCCCCACCCCATCTCTCTTGGCTGACTCTCTTTTAGGACTCAGCCAGCCTGCACCCAGGTGAAATAAACAGCCTTGTTGCTCACACAAAGCCTGTTTGGTGGTCTTGTAGCAGGAGGAGCTGCAGACAAAACCTCTCAGACACCCAGCTATAGAAGGAAGGGCTTTATTCAGCTGGGAGCATCGGCAAGCTACTGCCTTAAAATCTGAGCTCCCCGAATGCACAATTTCTGTCCCTTTTAAGGGCTCATAACACTAAAGATTTCACATGAAAGGGTCGTGATTGGTTTGAGCAAGCAAGGGGTACGTGACAGGGGCTGCATGCACCGGTGGTCAGAGAGAAACAGAACAGGAAAGGGAGTTTCACAATGTTATTCTATACAATGTCTGGAATCTATGAATAACATCGGTTTCTAAGTCATGAGTTGATTTTTAACTACTAGGTTTAGGCCAGCCAGGCCCAGGTCCGGTTTTGGGCCTGGAACCAGGCTGCCTGTCTTTGATTTCACTTCCTTGTTTTTTTCTTAAAACGGGTACTGAGTATAAAACAATATGAGAGGGTCTCTCTCTTCCCTCAGTCTCTTCACATGGACGCGAGTGAAGCAGACAACATACATTTGCCATTTTATGCAACTATGTGAGTGGTTATTTCAAACCTCTTTTGGCTTCTGAATGTGTTGCGGGAAGTCAGGGACCCTGAATGGAGGGACCTGCTGAAACCGTAACAGAAAGACATAAACTGTGAAGATTTCATGGACATTTGTTAGTTCTCCAAATTAATACTTTCATAATTTCTTACTCCTGTCTTTACTGCAATCTCTGAACATAAATTGTGAAGATTTCATATTTATCACTTCCCCAGTCCATACTCTTATAATTTCCTATGCCTGTCTTTACTTTAATGTCTTAATCCAGTCATCTTTGTAAGCTGAGGATGTATGTCACCTCAGGACCCTGTGATGATTGCATTAACTGCACAAATTGTTGGTAAAGCATGTGTGTTTGAACAAAATGAAATCTGGGCACCTTGAAAAAAGAACAGGATAACAGCGATGTTCAGGGAACAAGGGAGATAACCATTGGGACTGACTGCCTGGGAGCCGGGCAGGACAGGGCCATGTTTCTCTTGCTGCCAAAGACAGGTAAGAGAAATATTGCTGAATTATTTCCCCAGTAAGGAATATTAATAATTAACAGCCCTGGGAAAAGAATGCATTCCCAGGAGGAGGACCCTAAAATGGCCTCTCCAGGGGTGTCTGCCTTATGCAGCTGCAGATAAGGGATGAAACACACCCTGGCCTACTGCAGTGCCCCCAGGCTTGCTAGGATTAGGAAATTCCAGCCTGGCCAATTCTAGTCAGACTGGATCTCTGCTCTTGAACCCTGATAAGATGTTTATCAATGACAGTGCATGTACAGTGGGACATGAAACTTTATCAGCAATTCTAGTTTTGCCCTGGCCTTGTGACCTTGCCCTGCCCATTTGCCTTGTGATATTTTATTGCCTTTGAAGCATGTGATCTCTGTGACCCACACCCTATTTGTACACTCCCTCCCCTTTGAAAATCGCTAATAAAAACTTGCTGGTTTTGTGGCTCAGGGGGCATCACGGAACCTGCTGACATGTGATGTCTCCCCCGGACACCCAGCTTTAAAATTTCTCTCTTTTGTACTCTTTCTCTTTATTTCTCAGACTGGCTGACACTTATGGAAAATAGAAAAGAACCTACATTGAAATATTGGGGACTGGTTCTCCCAATATGAACGTATAGCAAATACGAACATGATAGAGATGTATTTTTTTAAGTTTCAACAGCAGAATCTAAAAGGCTGAACATAATAGTGTTCACATTATTCTACACAACTACTGTGGCAATAGTACCCTAACCAGACCTCTCTGTAACTAACTGTAGTGTAGTGTGTCAAGTCTGTATTTTAGGATGTTACACTGTTACAGGTTAGGGTGTGACATAGTACATTGGATATGACCTTCCTCATTGGAAGGCACAAGAGAAAAGTAGGGAGCAAAATCAATATGCTCCTTCTATATTTATTGACCTTGTCAAAACATGATATAATCAGTAAGCCTGTACTATGACTGCTGATTTTTCACTTCCATCTTTAATCACTGCTAGCAGCACTGTCATTTTCTAAAAGGAAGGCTGAGCATCAATATAACTACTAATAATCTTGACTCACCAACAGCTAATTTATGCTGTGAGTTGGATCTGCATTAATTATTGTAGCCACTTAACAGGTGAAAAAACTTGGAATTGACTCTACACTATGCCAAAACCACTAGGGAATGCTAAAAGTAATTCCAGAAAAAAAATTGCTATGACCCATAGAAAAGAGCATGTTTACAGTAAACGGTTTCTTTAAAAAAATTTAAGTGTGAAATTCTGTGTAAAAATTATTTTCATTCAAGAGAGTGGTCTTGAAAAGACTTAGCTAGTGTTTATAGAATGTCTGCAGGACTGCACTAAATATGTATAATTTTCCTTAAGTTTTATAATTTAAAGTGAGTGACTATTTTTAATGATGAAGGTCATTTAATTTTATTCATTGATTCTACATTTGGGAATATCATACTGCAATGATAGATAATTCCAGGGCTAGTGGAGCAACACTTCTTCAAGCATCTCATCTTATATAAGATAGCAGTGGAAGAGGAGAAGTGTTACTTTACTCACTAGAATATTTAGTCACTGCAATGGAGTCCTGAATGAAGACAAATCCCATTTAAAATTTAATTTTCCCCTCACCCTAACAATTGTATGGCATGCTTTGATATTTTCTTTCTTGGGGAATGACACATTTTATTTTCAGAACTTCACCTCCAGTATATTGAATGCACTGATTTCAATATGCATTTATAACTATCTCCTCCTTCTAAAATTTTACCTGGAGATTACCAGTCGTCATAAGCTTGTGAAATCTTATTCTCATGAATACCACAAATATATGTCACCAAGGATCCATCTTCTTCTAACAAAAAGTCCAGTATTTCATCAGGATCCTAACATAAATATATATGAGAATGTCTAGAGAATTTTATTTGCTCTGCAAGTCTATTCTAACTGTTATGTGTCATAGTGGCTAACTGTTTGTTTCCAGTTTCCCGGTAATCAGTGCTATCTCTAATCAATTCTTGGTGTTGGCAACCTCTTTCAGCTTTTGGATACTTGCCATTTCCTAGGATGCTATTGCTTTCCATGTAGTAGTTTCATTTAAACTATATGGACTCTATTCTCATTTCACTAGAGCAATTGATGAGATGAAATTTTAAGTCAAAATAGGATATTGTTAAAATTTCAGAGATGATGCAGAGGAAGTACAAGTCCTACTACCTGTGGCTACTCTTGCAGCTAGTAGGCCCTACCTCACCTTCACAGAGCCTGGACAGGTGTGGCCTTGCCTAGTCAGAGAGATGTTGTATGGTGTAGAACATTTCTCCTGAAATTGAAAGTAGCAGCTAGACTGTCTCTGTCAAAAAAACTTGAACTTCACTCCATGAGGCTCACAGACAAGAGTTTCCCCTAACTTTGGGTTGGAAACTTTTTCCCTTAGTCTTCATTTTCTTGTCCAAATATTGAACTCTTTTCAAGTTAAGTGACAATATCTGTGCCCTAAGTCTTCAAGGAAAACTCCTTTTCTCCTCATAGAAGTTAAAAAATTCACATCAGAAGACAATAAGAAGAATACACCGGCCGGGCGCGGTGGCTCACGCTTGTAATCCCAGCACTTTGGGAGGCCGAGGCGGGCGGACCACGAGGTCAGGAGATCGAGACCATGGTGAAACCCCATCTCTACTGAAAATACAAAAAAATTAGCCGGGCGTGGTGGTGGGCGCCTGTAGTCCCAGCTACTCAGAGAGGCTGAGGCAGGAGAATGGCGTGAACCCGGGAGGCGGAGCTTGCAGTGAGCCGAGATTGCGCCACTGCACTCCAGCCTGGGTGACAGAGCGAGACTCCGTCTCAAAAAAAAAAAAAAAAAAAAAGAAGAATACACCATATGGAGGAAGGATATATATTACATTTTATTTATGATCCTGGAATGAGGTTAAGAATTAAAAAAAAAAAATAAGAGACAATTTTTCCAGGTACTCACAACTTTAATCCAAATCTATTCCCTCTAACTTAGTGTAAAAATCACCAAAAAGTGCTATATCCTTAACATTTGCCTGATATGTTGGTTCTTTAAAATTTATTTATAGAAGTTCCCTAAAGAATAGGCATAATGCTATAGACTGAAGGAAGTAGTTGCATTTAACATAGTAATAATAAGAGATTTTGAAATTACTTTTCTTGCCTGGAACACTTTTAATCCATCAGTGCATTTTTCTCTGAAATAAAATTCACTGTGAATATTAAGTGTATGGTCTGCAATAATTTATGACGGTTAAGGTATTTGTTTAACTAAAGTAGGCATAACTTATTCATTGAGAAGAAATTAATAAGGATTATTCAGGATATATGAGAGAAACTTATTGACTATGTAATAAATTTAAACATATATTAACAGATAATTATTTGAACTATTTAGATACATAATTATAAATCACTAAATTGCCCCAACAATTCATTTAGATAACTATAAAGGGTAATTGTATTGTTTAACATTTACAGTTGATTAAAATATATTTAAAATGTTATATTTAACTCTATTATGTTTTTCTATTATATCATAATTCTAATAGCATTCCTATTTTTCTTTATTTAAATATTCCTTTAATTTAAAAAATATAAAGCTGTCACAAACCTATAGAAATTTAAAAGTACACTATAAAGAATATTTTTTCTCAAGCTATCTAGGAGAAAACAGCTGACTTGTTGCCTCATCATCTCCAAATACAATAGGATGGTTTTCCTAGAAACAGGGGCATTTCCCTAAAAAAGAAAAAAAAAAAGGAACAAAGAAAAAAGAGAGACCAACTGATGTAACAATCAAAATTAACATTGATACATTACTAGCATATAATCCCCAGACCCAATTTAAATTTCATGAAATCTTTCAATAATATCCTTTATTGCAAAATGATCCAATCCAGAATCATTCATAGCATTTTTTATCAATTTAATTTTTTAAAATAATTTCAACTTTTATAGATTAAGGGCAACATGTGCAGGTTTGTTACATGGGTATATAGCGTGATGCTGAGGTTTGGGGTACAAATGATCCTATCACCAAGAAATGGGCGCAGTACCAAATAGGTAGTTTTTCATCCCTTGCTCCCCTCCTTATTTTCCCCTTCTAATAGTCCCCAGTGTCTATTGTTTCCATCTGTATGTCCATGTGTATCCAATGTTTAGTTCCCACTTGTAAGTTAGAATATGTGGTATTTAGTTTTCCACTTTTGTGTTAATTCACTTAGGACAATGCTCTCCGGCTCCATCCATGTTGCTGCAAAGGACATAATTTCATTCTTTTTATGGTGTGTAATATTCCATGGTGTATATGTCCCATATTTTCTTTATCCAATCCACCGTTGATGGGCAACTAGGTTGGTTCTATGTCTTTGCTATGGTGAATAGTGTTACAATGAACATAAAAGCGCATGCACTTTTTGGTAGAATGATTTATTTTGTTTTGAATATATAACCAGTAATGGAATTGCTGAGTTGAACAGTAGTTCTGTTTTCAGTTCTTTGAGAAATCTGTAAACTGTTTTCCGCAGTGGCCAAACTAATTTACTTTCCCATCAAAAGCATATAAATGTTCCCTTTTCTCCACCCTCACCATCATCTATTATTTTTTGACTTTTTAATAATTACTATGCTGACTGTTACGAGATGGTATTTCATGGTTTTCATTTGCATTCCTCTCATGATTAGCAATGTTGAGCATTTTTTCAGATGTTTGTTTGCCACTTGGATGTCTTCTCTTGAGAATTATCTGTTCATGCTCTTTGCCCATTTTTCAATCAGGTTATTTGGTTTTTGCTGTTGAATTTTTAAGTTCCTTATAGATTCTGTGTATTAGACCTTTGTCAGATGCATAGTTTGCAAATATTTTCTCTCATTCTGTAGGTTACCTGTCTACCTCTGTTGGTATTTTCTTTTGCTGTACAGAAGTTATTTAGTTTAATTAAGCCCCACTTATCAATCTTTGTTTTCATAGTCATTGCATTTAGAAGCCATTTTGTTTTTGACTCTAGTCTAAAACTTCTTGTAGTTTGAAAATTACTGGCTGGTTATTTTGCAGATTGTTCCTTAATTTACATTTAGCTGATGTTTCTTCATGATTATATTCATGCCATGTATCTTCAGCAAAAATATGACAGTAGTGATTCTATGTCCTTCTCGTATCTCACCAGGTGGCATACACTTTCAATCTATCCTCTTACTCACTAGGTAATTTTGTTATGTTTCAGTTTTTTCAATTGTAAAAATTATTTTTTTCTTTTTTATAATTATTAAATATTACAGGAAAAGGTATACTTTTAAATTATGAAAAAATCCCATTCATCAAAAAACTTTGCACACACTTGGAATTTCTCAGTTTTGTCCATATTTGTTTTTTTTTTTTCGTTTATTTGGGATTTGAACCCTCTTCTCGGGCTTTCCTCTTGATTACCTGCTCACCCAACTTAGGCTTTTGTACTCCAATTTAAGTCATTGCTGCAGGAAGAGACAGGAATAGAAGGCATTCAGCAACAACTTCTCCCCTGCTGCAGATCATGGCTTTAGAATTGGATTGTCCTTAAAGAAAATTTAAGGGAAAGAAAAAGAAAGGGAAAGGGGAAGAGAAAGAGAAAAAGGAAGTGAAACTGAAAGAGGAAAAGAAAATTTTGGAATCGTTTAATGTAGAAAAGTAATGCAGACTTAATGTGACAAAACCAAAAGTCTGAAATACTAAAAAAATTATTTTTCCTGTCTTTGTAGTAATCTGTCAATTATGTATCTCAATATTTTTCTTATCACATGTCTTATTAATATAGCTTCCAACCTATGTTTCGCCTTTTGCCTTGATTTTGGTGTTTAAAAAGATAATATATTTAGATACATTTAAGTCTATTTTTAATCTTTTTAAATTTCTAATTATTAATAGTTGTACATAACGTTTGTACATATTTATGGGGTACATGTGATATTTTCATACAAAAATACAATGTGAATTGAACAAATCAGGGTCATCAGGGTAGTCATTACCTCAAGCATTTATCCTTTCTTTGTGTTAGGAACATTCCAATTCCACTCTTTAATTATTTTCCATTCTCTTGGATATAGACCTACCATTGGGATGCTTGTATCATATGGTAGTTCTATTTTTAGTTTTTCGAGGAACCTCCATATTGTTCTCTACAGTGGCTCTACTAATTTACGTTGCCACCAACAGTATATGACGGTTCCTCTTTCTCCACCTTCTCGGCAGCATTTGTTATTGCCTATCTTTTGGATAAAAGCCATTTTAACTGGGGTGAGATGATATCTTATTCCAGTTTTAATTTTCATTTATCTGATGATTGGTGATGTTGAACGTTTTTCATACACCTGTAGGCCACTTGTATGTCTTCTTTTGAATAATGTCTGCTTAGATCTTTTACCCATTTTTAAATCAGATGATTTTTTTTCTATTCAGTTGTTTGAGTTCCTTATATATTTTGGTTATTAATCCCCCATCAGATGAGTAGTTTAAAAATATTTTCTCTCATTCTGTGGGTTATTTCCTCACTTTGTTATTATTTTCTTTGTTGTGCAGAAGCTTTTTAACTTGAGTTGATTCCATTTATTTTTGCTTTGGTTTCTTGTGCTTTGAGGTCTTAATAAATTTTTGCTTAGGTCAATATCCCAGAATATTTCCCCCATGCTTTCTTCTAATAGTTTTATAGTTTCAGGTCTTGGCTTTAAGTCTTCAATTCTTTTTCATTTGATTTTTATATATAGTGAGAAATAAGGGTCTAGTTTTGTTCTTCTGCATATATTCAGTTTTCCCAGCACCATTTATTGAAGAGACTGTCCTTTTCCCAATGTAAGTTTTAGGCATCTTTGTCAAAAATGAATTCAGAGTAAAAGCTGGATTTATTTCTGGGTTGTCTATTCCATTTCATTAGATTGTGTGTCTGCTTTATGCCAATATCATGCTGTTTTGGTGACTATAACTTTGTAGTACAATTCGAAGTCAGATGTAATGCCTACAGCTTTGTTCTTTTAACTCACATTTCTTTGTCTCTTCTGGATCTTTTGCAGTTCTATGTGAATTTTAGGATTGTTTCATCCATTTCTGTGAAGAATGTCATTGGTATTTTGATAGAGTTTTTATTTAATCTAAAGATTGTTCTGGGAAGAACAGACATTTTAACAATATTGATTATTCCAGTCTATGAAGACTTTCCTTTTTGTGTGTCTTCAATATTTTTATCAATGTTTTACAGTTTTCAAGGTAGAGATTTTTCACGTCTTTGGTTAGGTTTATCCCTAGGCACTTTATTTCATTTGTAGTTATTGTCAGTGGAATTACTTTTAAAATTTCTTTTCCAGGTTGTTCAGTGTTGGCATATAAAAATGCTACCTATATTTCTTTTGTTTTGTTAATAAAGTATCTGAAACACACAAAAATTATGTTTGTTAATTATTGGTTGTGGAAATATAGGTGCTTTTTATTTTTTTGTACACTGTAAAACATGTAAAACAATTTTAAATATATATATATTACAACATGAACTTATATTTGGTAAAAATAAATGTTTCCTTGTAAAATTAAAAGTTAAAACTTGTCTATAAATTCATTTTGAATTCCTGATTAATCTATAGATTTTTTCCACTAGGCAGCCAAATTTGCAACTGAGACTTGAAGCTCTATGCTATAGAGACGTTTACAGTTCACTTTCTTTACTTGCCAGGATATTCCATGACAAGAAAAATTTAAAATGAATAAGGTTGGAAACAACCCTATGTTTATCAACAAGTGAGTGAATAAACAACTTGTGATATATCCATACAATGAGACTCAATAATGTAGAGGAATGAATTATTGATATAGGCAGCAATATAGATTAATTTCAAAATAACTATCCTGAGTGCAGAAAGACAGGCAAAAAAAAATGCATGTGTATAGTTCCATTTATGTGCCAGTCTGGGAGACATACACTAATATTTGATGACAGAAAGGAGTTCAGTAATGACCTGGGAAGGAGAAGGCAAGAGAATGGAATTACAAAGGCGTTTAAGAAAATTTTTCAGGATAATGGATGAGTATGACCTTGATTGTGGTGATAATTTCAACAGATGAATACATATGTCAAAGCTTACCAAATTTTATACATTTAATATGTACAATTTGTTGCATGTCAATTGTACTTTAACAAAGCTGTTGGCATTTTTGTAGTCAACTAAATCAAATTTTATTAATAATTTTCAGATTTTATTGTGCTTATTGTGTTATTTTTATAGTCCCATATTCTATTATTTCTCCATATTATTTTTATATAGTATGATGCAGTATACCACCTTTATTTTATCCCACCTGTATATAGATACAAATGTAAATAAGGACAATGGAAGTTTTAGTCTCTTGTAATTAAAATAAAATGACATATTTGTCATGGAATAACTTCCTATACATAGTTAGAAACATTATTGCTTTTTTTCTATTATAATAATCAATTTTTGTGTCAATATCATAGTATGTGAAAAGAGATTGTTTATAGCTATTTTTATACTCTCATGAGATATATCCATTCTTAAAATTTTAAATGCATTTGGCTTTTATTTAACTGGCTGCTTTTTTTTTTTCCTTTGGAAAGTTAACATTCTTACTTTCAGCTATTGCTTTTTAACTACTACAGATTCTGATTAGAGTTGCACTAATTACAGTAACTGTTTATGATGGTAAGTTTCGTATTCTAAGAATATTTCCTTCTAAAATCTCCCTTGATGCCTTTCAATAAGATCTTATGGTTTGAATCGTACAATTACTTTTCTTTTCTGTAAATTTTTAGGTACCATGTACTCTTTTTTTTCTAATTTAACAAGCTATTTTCTATTTCTATTTCTAACATGTAATTGCTATAATATAAATTTGTTTTTATGTACTATAGTTCTTTCATTTGTAGACAGGGATTTCTTTTTATTTTCTGATTATTTTATAATATTTTATTATTGCTTATTTTCTTATTCTAAAACCTAAAATATAGTATTTTATAATAATGTATAATGATGTTTATTATAGGTCTTTAATTTTAACACAGTTATATATGAAAATACGCATCATAAACTATTTAATGCAGTGTACATATTGGCTAGGGAGTTTTGGAATTAAACACCACCAGACATCACTTACTAGTTTGGTAATCTTTGAAATCTTATTTAACCTCCCTAAACATCCAAGATATTTTCCATCAAACAATAATAATCATACCTACTTCCTGGTTGATATGAACATTAAATAAAATAATGTACTTAGCACATTTAATAATTTATAAATCAGTAAACACATAGGAAAAAATCAGCTAAAACAAAAATATAAAGAATACATATATTATTATTTTTGTGGAAATCATTGTTGTCAGAAGTCAAGAATAGGAGGAAGACTCTTAATAGATTTTGAGTAGAGCCAGTGTGTATTTTGTGATGATGCTGTTGACTACCTCACTCCGTGACTATGCTACTGTTCCTTATTCTCCTGTCACTGTTGGGAAACAGACCACTTTATTTTCTATACTGTCTTACTCCTAGAATCCTGATTATAATTTAGCTTCCTTTAATCTCTTGGGTTAGAGCTGTATTCTGGACAAAGTCAAATAAGAAGGACAGTATGGCAGAAGAGGGGCATGGCCTCTGATGTTCTCAAATGTAGCCATAGTTTTGTTTTGGGTTTGTTTTGTTTTTTTGGGGGGAGGGGGTTGTTTCATTTTGTTTTTAATCCTTCCTGATTATGGAAGTAAGAATCAGTATCTCCAGTGACTTAATTTTGTAGTATAACCTAATTGTAAGACCAAATTTTGGAGAAGCTTGTTTGGGGACTAAGGCAAGTATCTATTTCTGTTTTATTTTTTTCAATTTTTATTCTAATATAGAAGGTACATGCTCAGGTTTGATACATAGGTATGCTGCACTTGGGTAGTGAACATAGTACCCAATACATAGTTTTTTGATCCATTCCCTCCTTCCTACCTCCCTCATCTAGTAATTTACAGTGTCTGTTGTTCCCATGTTGATGACCCTGGGTGCTGAATGTTTAGGTCCCACTTATAAGTGAGAATAGGTGGTATTTGATGTTCTGTTCCTGTGCTAATTATTATCGTAGCCTTCAGCTACCTCCATGTTGATGTAAAGGACATGATTTCATTTTTTAATGGGTGCATAGTATTTCATGTTGTATACATACCACATTATCTTTATCCAATCCATCATGATGGGCACCTAAGTTGATTCCTTGTCATTAGTGTTGTGAATAGTGTAGCGATGAACATACAAGTACATTTGTCTTTTTTAGTATAATGATCTATTTTTTTTCTCCTTTGGATATAGCCCATAGTGGAATTGCTGGGTCGAATGGTAGCTCTGTTTGAAATTCTTTGAGAAGTCACCAAAGTGCTTTCCACAGTGGCTGAACTAATTTACATTCCCACCAACAGTCTATAAGTGTTTCCTTTTTTCCACAGTCTCACCGGAATCTGTTGCTCTTTAACTTTTTAAAAATAGTCATTCTGACTGATGTGAGATGGTATCTCATTGTGGTTTTGATTTGCAGTTCTCTGATGATTAGTAATGATGAACATTTTTCATTGTTTCTTGGCCTTTGTTGTTGTGTGTATATTTATTGTTTCTTGGCCATTGTTTGTTGAATGTCTTCTTTTAAGATATATCTGTTCATGTCCTTTGCCACATGGTTTTTTAATGAGGTTTTTCTTTGTATGTGTAAGTTCCTTGTAGATTCCAGATATTAGACCTTTGTCAGATGCATAGTTTGTAAATATTTTCTCTCATTCTGTAGATTGTCTGTTTATTGATAATGTATTTTGTTCTGAAGAAGCTATTTAATTGAATTAGGTACCATTTTTCAATTTGTTTTTGTCGCAATTGCTTTTGGGGACTTAGACAAAAATTATTTGCCAAAGCTGATGCCAAGAAGGGTATTTCCTAGGTTTGCTTCTAGAGTTTTTATACTTTGAGGTCTTATGTTTAAATCTTTAATCCATCCTGAATCAATTTTTCTGAATAGTGAAATGTAAGGGTCCAGTTTCGTTTTTCTGCATATAGCTCTCCCATTATCCCACCACCATGTAGAATAGGGAGTCCTTTCCCCCATTGCTTGTTTTTGTCAGCCTTGTTGAAGATCAGATGGTTATAAGCATGAAGCTTTATTTCTGAAATTTCTATTCTCTTCCACTTGTCTATGTGTGTGTGTCTGTACCAGTACCATGCTCTTTTGGTTATTATAGCCTTATAGTATAGCTTGAAGTCAGGTAGAGTGATGCCTCTGGCTTTGCTCTTTTGGCTTAGCATTGCTTTTTCTAATTGGGCTCTTTCTTGGTTCCATTTGATTTTAGAATAGCTTATTCTAATTACGTGAAGAATGACATTGGTAGTTTGATAGAAAGAATTGAATCTGTAAATTGCTTTAGGCAGTAGGGCCACTTTAACATTGTCGATTCTTCCCATCCATGAGCATGGGGTGTTTTTCCATTTATTTGTGTCATATCTGATTTCTTTCAGCAGTGTTTTGTAGTTCTCCTTGCAGAGCTCTTTCGCCTCCTTGATTTACTGTATTCCTATTTTATTTTATTTGTGGCTATTGTAAATGGGACTGTGTTCTTTATTTGAGTCTCAGCCAAGACATTATTGACATAGAGAAATGTTACTGATTTTTTTTACATTCGTTTTGTAACCTAAAACCTTACTAAAACCCTCTATTAGTTCTAGTAGCCTTTGGCAGTCTTTAGGGTTTTCTAGGTACAAAATCATATAGTCAGTGAAGACAGATAATTAGACTTACTTTCTTATTTGGATGCCTTTTATTTATTTATCTTGCTTGAACGCTTTGGCTAGGACTTCCAGTGATACAGTGAAAAGGAGTGGTGAGAATGGGCATCTGTACCTTGTTCTGGTTCTCAGGGGGAATGGTTCCAGTGTTTGCCCATTCAATAAGCATTCAATAAGCATCTATTTCTGCATCCCATTCAATGAATCTTTAAGCAATTTGAAACTCTCTAATAAAACACATTGGTATATCTAAGCCAGAGCAGATTCTGTTCTTTCCAAATGAACCCTGACTAAATAACAAAATTATTGCAGCTACACGTGTCTGGGATATGAGGAGTCAGTGAATCCTATGTGTTGTAAAACTGTGAAGAAGATTGAAAATATAGTGTAGAAAACAAAAGAAACTTCAACTTTTTCTGTAATATATATTTTGTCACTTAAATCTCTAAACCAAAACTGTCAAGATTTTATGCCTATTACTCATTGATTGTGAGAATACAGTTTTTTATTATTATTGTCATTTTTTCTACAATCTAAAACATTAAAAGTTATTTTAAAAGATCTATATACTGCAGTATAAAATATTTTTTCCTTGTGAAATTATAAGTAAACTAAGAGTCTATTAATTCACTTAGAGTTCATGCTCATTATGATTTCATAGACTTTTCCAACATGGTTGTTATATTTGCAAGTAATACCCAAAGCTCAGTTCTAAAAAGACAGTTCAGGTATGGTACTTAGAAAGGTCTTAAATGAAAACATTGATTATAAATGATCTTTGCTATTCAAGATGATGTTAGCAAGATAATGTGAAAGTCTTAAAATATTTGTTAAATCCTTTCTAAAACAAGCCATACAGTTTTCCTTTGCTTTGTTGGTGAGAAAAAGTAAAAAAAATTAAACTCATTTTGTTTTGATTTATTTTTACACGTTTATTCCAAAGAAGCTTCCCCTTACAGTTACTGTTTAGCACTGAATATGTTTAGCCTAAAGAGTACAAAGTAAAAGGCCTTATGTCTTGATAAATAAATCACATTGTTGCTCTATAGTCATGTGAGCTAATATAGTTCTCATTTATTTTTCAAAAAGAAGACGAAAGAGACGGTGGAATCACTGACGTATACAAAATTAGAATAGATGTTTTCAAATGTCTCCCTGATTTTTCTCTTAAAATGTTAAAATTTTTCTTTGAAGAAATTTTACTTAGAAAAATAAATACAATGTTTTCACTTGCTTATGGTAAAATATGCTAATATGTGAAGACTTTGAAAACAATAACTCATCTAAGATTCCTACATAGCAAGAAATGAAATATGGATATTATAGATAATTGAGTTAAACTGTGGACTAAACTGCACTTTATTTGATGTAAGGGCTGTATTTTTAAGTGGTGCTTTTGAGAATAGAGTTTGCTGTCTAAAACTGTGCTGCTCGGTATAGTAGCATATGTAGCTATTCATAGTTACAAATAAATTGCTTAAAATGTTAAACAGTCAAATTAGCCCATTTCAAGTTTTCAATAGTTCCTTGGGGCTAGTGGGTACCATACTGGACATTTTTGCCATTGCATAAAGTTGTATTGCATGATATGCTTGAGTTGCATGTGTAGATAATTATCTGCAAGTTATAAACAGTGAGAAGAAAATTATTGTAATGTGGTAAAAACAAAAACATACAAATTCATTTCCAGCAAGATTTGTGTAAGAACTGAAAAAAAATATTAGTGGGATGACTGAACCTAATGAGATTTCTCAAATCAGAGAAATGTTGAAAACTATAAATGTTATTTCACCAATATCAAGTATATATCTGTCTATAGAGTATAGATGTAAATATCTCTGTTTATTAAAAATTATCTCTGACTTTATAAGTAAGAAAATGGGTATAGGGAATTTGCAGAAAGTCTGAGGGTTAGTGTGTATGCAGTAGCTAGAGGAAGAACAGATGTGAGTTAAGAGTGTAGCTTATCACAGTAAGTATTGTTTAAGTTGGTACATTCACCAAGAAGAAAGCAGGCTCTCTCATCTGTCTCCTGGAAAATGAACTGTGAATTCCTTACCAAGTGTAATAAAGTTTTAGAATTTAATAAACCACTTGTACAAAGACTTGGTTGACATGCAGACCAAAAGACAAGTACCTGGGCAGTTTTTGTAGAAGAGAGGGAGGTGAAAAGGAGAAAGAAACTTGGAGGTGAAGAGGAGAAAGAAACTATGTCTTTACTTGTATAGATTGCCATGGAAATAGTTACTGATGAATATTTGAGTTGGCCCAAAAGCCAATTTTTTTTCAATTAGGAATGAAGTGAAGAAAAATGGTGCTATTTTGACTCCATCTTGTTACCAAAGGAATCTGCTGATTCTACGTGGGGTAACCAAGAGGCAATCTCCTTGTATAGTTTGTTGCTCATGATTTGAGGCTCTTTCAGAGTACAGTACTTTACTTGAAATTACTAATAAAGGTTCAAGGAAAAAATTATCACTGACAGCATGGAATGCACAAACTTGACAAGATGATTAAGTTAATTATTTTTGGTTACTCAGAAGAGAAAACAGAAAGTATGACAGTGTTGAAAAGAAATAAAATTTAAGTTAGAATTTTCTTTAAATATTTTGATATAAAAGTGATAATTAAAAATAAGATATTACTCTGCATTTACTTTTATTATCAATTTTTAAACTAAGCATTTTTCTCAAATTCAATCATTATATTATGAACATTCAGAGTATTATTAGAATGTTGAATATTGTCTTGCAAAGAAAGAGTTTGACATTGTAAATGCTTGACATACTTATTTCTCTTCCCCAAGCAGATAAACAAATATATTCCTAATGCTTACTGTCATTCAAATTACACTCAATGCAAATTCTTGAAGTGGAAACAGAAATTACTTGCTTTGTTCTGTGCACACATATTCCCAACTGTGACTGTAAAAGTTATAAATACATATACAACATCAACTAAGGCTTAGTAAAGAAAATTGCCACATTAAATTAGATGAATCATTGAATAATTTCTTTTAAAAGTGTAACAACACTTAGGAGAACTGTGTACAGCAGTTAGCCTGTAAATAAAGATAATGAGCGTGTAAAATACTACCAGTCAACCTAAACATAATTCTGACCAGTTTATCAAATTAGTTTGTCTTATCTGGAGAAAAAAATAAACTGTAGAAATGTCTTCCCACTATTCAATATTGGCCTGACATTCTCCCTAGCAGTCAAATTATATGCTCTGATATAATTCATAGTGCCTAGACAAACAAAATATAATACATTATTTTATACAAGACTGCCTTTTTTTAAGAAAGATATTTCCTCATTCTACTTCTCTGATATAGTAGGAAATGTTATTTCAAGAAACTTTAAGTGACTTCAGTAAATGAAAAAGATAATAATACATACAGTTCTGAAATTTAAGTAATAAAAGAGACTTCAAATAAATGCTGATTTTTAAATATCCCTTTATAGTATTACCCCTTATGTATGCTCATGACTCATATAAAGAAATAAAAGAATTGCAATGGCCTGTGTATCAAACACCACTAATGTAGTGCCTTCCATCTCAGCCTCACATGGTTGCCTTGTCCCTCATCAGACACCTCTTAAGGGACAGATTCCTGCTAATGCTCATGTTCACGTTTTGATCACCTCTAGAGTGGTGGCTGGCTCTTTCTCCCACTTTTGGTAATGCACCAGGTCACAGGTCATGGTATCCGGCTCCCATAGGGAGAGTGTAAAGAACGAGGTGATGTAAATTGGAATTTAAAAGGCTTAAAGTTTAACCAGTGAAGAAGAGAATGTGGGAGGCAAATACAGATAAACTTGCCCTTTCATTCATTCTCTAATTGTTTACTATGAGGCACAGTGGTATCTTATGTGGATAAATAATTGATTATGTCTATGCTGAAGCAATAATCAATTTAGTCATGTTCTGTCTTCTATGCCTTTCATTTGCACTGTCCTAAGATTGAATCTACTAATAAAGCATTAGCACTTACACTTGCCTTAGGTAAGGGACACCACTGGTTGAAGGTTTCCTTCCTTTGCTAAAGGACAAAGCCCACAAAATCATCAGTTACAGAGATTTGGGCTTTAAGGGGATACTGCTATCAGGAGACCCAAACTTAGAAAGTATACCACAGCTCGTTTAGCAGCTTCTAACATAGCCTGTTTATCAGGAGAATCAGCCCCCCAACTATTTTAAAGTAGGTTCTTTCTATTTTCCCTAAGTGTCAGCCAGTCTGAGAAATAAAGAGTAGAAAGACAGGAATTTTACAGCTGGGCCTCCAGGGGTGTCATCACATATTGGTAGGTTTGTGATGTTCCTCTGAGCCACAAAACCAGCAAGTTTTTATTAGGGATTTTAAAAGGGGAGGGTGTGTACGGACAGGGAATAGGTCACAAAGACCACGTGCTTCAAAGGGCAATAAAGATCACAAGGCAAAGGGCAAAATTAAAATTGCTGATGAGGGTCTGTGTCCCACCGTGCACATATTGTCTTTATAAACATCTTAACAGGAAACAGGGTTCGAGAGCAAAGAACCGGTCTCACCAAAATTTACCAGGCTGGAATTTCCCAATCCTAGTAAGCCTGAAGGTACTGCAGGAGACCAGGGTGTATTTCAGTCCTTATCTCAACTGGATAAGACAGACACTCCAAGAGTGGCCATTTATAGACCTTCCCCAAGGAATGTCTTCCTTCCCCAGGGTATTCCTTGCTGGGAAAGGAATTCAGTGATATCTCCTCTTACTCGCACATCCATTTATAGGCTCTCTGCAAGAAGAAAAATATGGCTGTATTCTGCCCGACCCCGCAGGCAGTCAGACTTTATGGTTATCTTCCCATGTTCCCTGAAAATCACTGTTATTCTGTTCTTTTTCAAGGTGCACTGATTTCATATTGTTTAAACACACATGTTTTACAATCAATTTGTACAATAGTGGTCCTGAGGTGACGTAGATTCTCAGCTTATGAAGATAATGGGATTCAGAGATTAAAGTAAAGACAGGCATAAGAAATTATAAGAGTATCATTAGGAAGTGATAAATGTCCATGAAATCTTCACAATTTATGTTCAGAGACTGCAGTAAAGACAGGTGTAAGAAATTATAAAAGTATTAATTTGGGGAACTGATAAATGTCCATGAAATCTGCACAATTTATGTTCTTCTGCCACAGTTCCGGCTGGTCCCTCCGTTCGGGGTCCGTGACTTCCCGCAACACCTGTTGGTTTGGACTTCACTCAAAGAATTCTGATAAGTAATTTAGCTAATATAAATGATTAAATAAAATGCTCAAATGAGGGACACACTGTCTTCAATACACAGAGCCCAGTAAGATTCTGGGTCTCCTTTTTGGTGGTGGAGGCAAAATCACTGCAATACTTTTGGTGACTACTGAAGAGATTGGGTGTTGTGAATCTGCCCATATAATGCCAAAAAATTTTACTTGGTTAGTAGTCGTCTGAATTTGGCTGGGGCTTATCAACCATTCTTTTCTAGTGTGCAGCCAGTTCCACTGAGACTGAAACTTCTTAATTGCCAACCAAGTGAATAGTATTCCTATAGTAAACACTTTGCATATCAGCAGGCAGAAGCACTCATGTTATGTCCTAACACACTCCCTCATGGCAAACAACAAGGATTTTAGTTATTCGTGTTCCATTAACACTTCTGTCTGTACATTCTTTTCAAATGAGGAAATCCCCTTTGGCATATATGGGACAGGGAGGTACAAGGATAAAACACCAATTCCTCCTACCCATTCAGAAGTGGAAATATCAGCAGTGCATTGAATTGACACCAAGTGCCCTACCACAAGGTATCTGAGCTTCTGTGAACATTGATCAGATCTCATTAGCTCAGTCCAGGTACCCTATTCCTCATGGAATCTAGTAAAATGGTGGCTTGAGTGTTTATATCCCAAAGAAATTAAAAAATTGAATTTATCCCTTCTCAGAAATTCCCCAGAATATTTTAACAGTTTCATATGACACTAGATCCCTCATGAAGACAGAAAGATGTCATCTTCGCTCCTAATTGTCCTTTTCTTTACAGCAGATATAGTTAGGGAAATGAGGGAGTGAGTGATCAGCGTACACAAAAGAAGAATCAGTTTCATGTCATTAAGCAAGTCTCGTTTACTTTATTTCTCAATCAGTTCAGCAGCTACTTTCAGATCAACAAAAACTTTTTTTTACTGTATTCAGTCTTCTCAAAGTCAGCCAGTGGCAATATTATCATTACTGACATCATCTATTTTAGCTTTGGAGACCCCTTGACTCCACAGTCACAGTCATACTGTTTTCTGCACGAGACCGTAGGGTTTGTACCCTTTAACTAACTCAGGAGTCTTGCACAGTAGTGACATTTCTTAGGGAATCTACTTTAATTGGAAGCATATTTTTGCCTCATTGTAATGAAAATCTATCTTAGGCTTTTACCAAAGTTTAACCTAAGGTTAGCTATAGGGGTTTTCAATGAAAATGAGGATGATTGCAAATTTATCAAGATTTATTTGAATCAGTTTCTCAGTATTTTAAACTCAACACGAATATTATCAATGCCTCATCTATGGTTTGTGATGGGAGTTTGTCTATTTCAAGAAAATCTTCCTGATGGAGCCAAAGCTCCCTTATAGCAGCAAGGGCCATTGCAGGAAAACAAAGAAATAAACTCTGAGACTGAAGACTTAATTTTTTCTCTGAATAGATCTGAAGTTGTCATAATAGACTGCAGAATGGGGCTGAGTTGCAAGATAGCCCAGCTCTAATTATTTATTCTTAACGAATCTTGTGCTCTCTATCTCTTATTTTCCAATAGAAACAAAGTTCTAATTCACCTTATTTCTGCACATAGTGGTCACAAATTTCCGTTATGGCGTGTTCGACGTAGGTACACAACTCTATAAATGTTTTTTGAAAGGGCTCTTGACCTTCTGAGTACTCAGTATGTATCTTTACGGGGAAGTTTTGAAGATGACCATCAAATTAGTGAGGAAGACCTTTTTCCCTGCCAGAGGAGAGTTAACAGAAAGAGGACGTTGGTTGAAAAAAACTGCTTTCTGGTATTTGGCCTATAATTACCTCCCACTTCCTTATCATTAATAGTAAAGTAGAGGGCTGCTTATTATTACACAATTGACCATACAATTTACTCACCATGTTTTCTGCATTTATGCACTTACATCAAATCCTACCAGTTCTTCCACAAGACCCTCACCCATCCTCTTCCATTAAGTCATTTATCTGTCAACATTCCATCCTCATTGACAAAATTGTCAAGAACTGTTGTGAATGGATTTTACTCCACTTGTATGCTAACAAGTTAGCTTCATGCTTACTAGTATAAGATACACAACCTCTGGTTCAGAGAAAAATGACTGCTAACTCACAGTACAGCAAGCCGCAAGTACAGCATCATATCACACCAATTCTTGCTCTAAGTCCCACAGAAGGGATGGGATGGTGGTGGTGGTGATGTGGATGATCCAAGATAGATGACTTCCCAAGAAACTACAGGTGAGGTACCTCGACCTAGGGAACTCGTATCTTTTATAATGGCCAGTAAGAATTCTTGTCCTTTGCCTTTGAGTCACATTCTGTCTTCCACTGCTATTCACTATATAAATATCCTTGAAAAGATTACCTAGAACAAAGGGCTATCAGTGCTTTTTGGTAATAAGAAAAATATATAGAAAAATATTTCATAACAATTGAGAATAATTTTACATCTTAAGATGTGGTATATCTTAATAAGCACACCATATTATCTGAAAATAATGTTTACACAAAGATTGCTGTAGTGTTCAAGGAATACCAATCAGGTCAAACTGGTTGATAATAATGTTCAGCTATTTAATGAAAATGATTTTAAATACTAATAAAGAAAAACCAAATAATATCATTTGATACAGAAAAAAATTATTTGACTAAATTCAACATTCATTGATAAAGAACTCTAAGGAAAGTAAGGCTAGAGGGAACTCTCACAATCTGATAAAAAGAGTTTACTGAAAACATATGAAAACACTTTATATAATGCTGATAGATTAAATGCTTTTCCAAAGTAGAAACAAGACAAGGATATGACTCTTACCACATTTGTACACATCAACGAATGTCCTAGCTAGTACAATAAAGAAATAAAATCAATAAAATCCTACAGATCTTCCATGAATAAATAGAATCGTCTCTATTCACAGACTCATGTTTTCTATATAGAAAACATGAAAGAAACTATAAAACGTCTACTGGAATGAAAATATGAGTATAGCAAGCTTGAAGAATACAAAGTCAATATACAAAACTATGCTTATGCTTTGGAATATTTAATTTTATTGATAGCAATTCCCTACAAACCTATATACGTATAGATTTTGATTCCACAATAAAAGTCAGAAGATTTTTTTGTGGTTATCAATATCAGATTCTAAAATTTCCATGGAAAACAAAAGACCTAGAAGAGCTAAAACAATTTTGTAAAATAAGATCAAAGTTTTAGGAGTATATCACCTGATATCAAGATTTACTGTGAACCTACAATGATTGAGACAGTATGTTACTGATGAAAGAATAAGCACAAATAATAACGCAGTTTGAGAGTCCAAAGGTAGACCCACTAATATATAACCAGTTGATTTGACAAGTATACAAAAACAGTTTAGAAAGAAAAAAATTGTCAGCAAATTATGCTGTAATACGAAAAAATCTATATGCAAAACAAAAGAAAAAAAGAAAAATAGAGGAAGAAAAGGAAGAGTGAGCAAGACTTCATATCATGCTAATATACAAAAAAAAAAAAAATCAAAATGAATATAGGCCACCATGTAAACCTTAAAATTATAAAAACACCTGGAAAGGAAACTAAGATCAGTAACATAATCTTGAGCTAAAAGTCAAAAAGATTAAAGATCTTTAAAATGAAAAAAATTATAAGTTGACTTTATCATAACTAAGGACTTCTGCTCTCTAAAAAACATCATTAACAAAATAAAAGGTAAGCCTCATATTGGAAGAAAATATTTTCATATTTTATATATCTAATAAATAACCTATTTTCAGATTAAAAATCTTAAAACTCAATAGTAAACATATAAACTACCTGACCTTAACAAAGACAATAAAAATGGTGACATCATTTGAACAGACTTTTTACCAGAAAATATATATAAAAAGAAAATTAGGATTTGCAAAAGTGTTCAACATGATTATAGATAAGGGAAAGGCATACAAAAACTATAATGAGATTGCGCTATATACCTACTAGAATGTTCAAAATAAAGACATTCTCATCATTATCATTATTCAGTTGACAATACCAAGTTCTAGAGAGGGTGCAGAGCAACTTTGAATCTCATAAATTGCTGGTGAGAATGCAAAATGACACAGGTAATTAAACCAGCCATTTGTCAGTTTTAAAATAATATTCTCTGCACGTGTTCCAGCAACCACACTCCTGTTTTTACCCCAAAGGGAAAATACATCTCTTTTAAATGACTATTTACAAATGTTTATGGCAGCTTTTACATAATCTCTCAAATCAGGAAATAAACCAAAAATACTTCAAGTTTTCAATGGACAAAAAATAGGGCATACCATGTAATAAAATGTTACTTGTTGGTAAAAATAAATACACTACTGATTCACAAAACCATGTAAATGAATTTTAAATGCATTATGATAAGTGAAAGAAGTCAGGCTCAAAAGGCTATGGACTTTTTTAAAAGTAAAGATTATGCATATTTGGTAAAACAGGATATGAGTGATATACAGAAATAAAGAAGATGAAAATAGGGAGTGTGAGGGAGATGATGTCAAATTTAAACTAGGGTGACAAGGAAGGTTTTATTAAAAATGTTACTTTGAGTAAATATCTGAAGACAGTTATGGGAAAAGCCACAGATAAATAGTTAATCATGACAAAACAATGTAAAAATTGCCAATCTAGGACTATATCCAGGAGGTTTTGGTGGCACAGAGCAAAAAACTGTGCTTTGGCCTGGGTATTACAATTTATATGCATCATTTATTCTCTTTTGATGCATTAAAACATTATAATCAAATATGAAATATTTCCCAAGGTAATAAAAAGGGCTTCCAGTCAGAATTTTCAACTTTCAGGAGAGCACAAGGAGGGAAGACCTGGCCTACATGTGGCATTGCATGTATTTTCATCTTGGGAAGGATAATTGAGATACAATACAAAACTGAAAAAAAAAAAAAGGAGATGGAAATGAGGGAGCTAATCTTCTAGAACTCAATGTTATTCTGTAGAAAGGAATTAAAGTTTACAAGAAAGGTGGCATAATTATATTTATAAAACTTTAATTGTACCATTTTAACACTGTATTGAGGATATCTGACAGCGAAGTCCTCTGGTAGCAGGACATCACACAAATTGAATAAGGTAAATTAACAATAAACAAATAAGCCACACTAGAAGTGAATGACAAGTCAGTGTCAACTAGAGATGTTTTCCGATAGCACATGCTGAAACCTTATCACCTGTGTTCTTACCTTCAAAATTTTGTAAAAATGAGAATATATTGACAATATGCCGTATAATGAAGGCTTTGTCCTACTCTTTTGACATATTTTACTCTTTTTTTAGTTTTTTTAATTTTGTTTAAAACCATTATACATAAACATTTTCATGTTTATTTTCTTATGTTTTTATTTAATAAAAGATAATTGTAAAAAAAAAACACCTAAATACACAAGAAAGTAAATGGAAAATTAAACCAGGATATTACCACTATTGCACTTTGTTTCACTCACTTTCAGATTGCTCTCCTTAATTGAGTGGCTTGTATTTGAATGGGAGTGAAGCCATCTTTCATGAGAAATTTAATATCTTGTTTTATTTTCATTAAAAATTTTATCAGGAAGATTTTATTATGCCATTAAAAGTTATTGGAGGGGCAGGTGTGGTAGCTTATGCATGTAATCCCAGCACTTAGGGAGGCCAAGGCAGGAGGATCATTCGAGCTCAGGAGTTCAAGACCATCCTGGGCATGTGCCTCTAGTCCCAGTTACTAGGGAGACTGAGGCAGGAGGATCTTTTGAGTCTGGAAGATCAAGGCTGCAGTGAGCCGTGATCACACCACTGTAGTCCAGCCAGGGTGACAGAGCAGGACCCTGTCTCAAAAATAAATAATAAATAAATAAATAAATGTCACCTGAGACTTCTGGTTTCAGCTCTCATATGTAAGGACTTCTCACATGTAAAAGAGTCTCACATGTCAAGAGTCCACTCCCTACAATAAAAATCTGGACAAACTAAAAATGAACTGAAAATGAACATTTTCTAGGACCCGTTAGTGACCTTAGTTCAGAGGCCAAATTTCCACATCGACAGAAGTAGGCACATCTAGCAAGATACATCAATAGAGATCTGTTTAACTCAGACAGAAACTCCTGGAGTCATAAATTAGAAGGAACACTTAATTAGTAAGTTTAATAAATTATAGGTGGCTAGTGTGAGTTTTATTTGTTTGTGTTTTCAAGAGAGGGTAGTGTTTGGTGGGCTTTCCTGCCAGGAATTTGATCATGTTATTGTGGTGAACATTGGAGAAAGATACAGATATGGCTCCTACAGAAAGAGGGGAATAGGAGACTGAAAAATACCCAGATCTTTCTTTATAAAGATCAACCCTCCAGGGGAAAGGAATTTGCCTTATTCCAGCTTGGAAAAGAAATGTCTCATTAGCGCAGTCCCCTCCAGCCTTCTTGTCTCATCAAAGATGGGAGAGAATATAGTAAATAGGGTACAAGACATGAAGGAAATAGATTGGAAACGCTGTAGCCAGGGAAATGAAAACACATCAGTGTGAAGAAACTAACCACTGGCAGAGGGAAAGAAACACTTCTGAAAGCCAAAGACCCAAGACACAAAGCCATTAAAAGACTGAAACTTTAATTCTAATCTTGCCATTTAAACACATTAAAATAGTCATATACAAAACTATAAATACAAATGTGCAAAACTGACAGTATGTGTTAGGAACCCTCTCACAGACATCATATCCAGTGGGGTAGCTAAATATAACACTAAGAAAAATATGACTTGGATAATAGGTAGAAAGTCAGATTTTTTTTTTTTTGAAAAATGAAGGTGAAGTGTATTCTGGGTAAAGAGAAACCATTGTGAAAATGGGCCAAAGGTGGGACATTGCCTGACATGATCAAGGGAACTGAATTGAAATCGTTGCAACACACAAATTGGATAGAAAATTAGATTGATAATAAATGAAGACAATGTGTTACATAATACTGTAGAGATAAATGTCAGAGTCTCACTCTGTCACCCAGGCTGGAGTGCAGTGGCTTAATCTCGGCTCACTGCAACCACTGCCTCCTGGGTTCAAGCGATTCTCCTGCCTCAGCCGCCCTAGTAGCTGGGCCTACAGGCACGTGCCACCACGCCCTAATAATTTTTTGTATTTTAGTACAGACGGGATTTCATTATGTTGACTGCAATGGTCTCGAACTCCTGATCTCGTGATCCGCCCGCCTCGGCCTCACAAAGTGCTGGGATTACAGGCGTGAGCCACCGCACCCGGCCAGTGTCAGATGTTTTTAAATGACCTTTTTGTAGGTTGAAGGATTTATGTTATGTTTTTGAAAAATAATGTGGCATAATGCATGTGCCTTTTCAGAGAAAAAAATAAAGCAAACAAATGAAAAAAAACATTTCTGGGAGCTTCGAATCCATTATAGACTTTGGCAAATGTTAGATACTTAAATATTTGTTAATCCTACGCAACTAATGAAAGTCAGAGATGCTAAAAAAAAACTAACGTTACTAAGTTTTTTATCTTTATTTTTCAGTTTTGTTCATGAAAGACTGAATGATCCTAGATAGATAGTATATACCTTTGACCTAGAGATGAAAGCATAAAAACAGTTTATCCCATTGACTCAAAGATGTGCACTTTTTTCACATTTTATTATGCTTAATTAGCCTTAAAATCAATACCAACTGAAACCCAGAATTTGCAAATCAGTAATATAATGTTATCTTAATTCCTTATATATGTGCAAATGTGCTTATAGCTGTTCACAACACCATAGGTTAAATTATCTATATTGTTAGTTTCATATAATTATATATATAAGTTTATGCATATATACGATGTTTTATATATATATATATATATAGACAGAGAAAGAGATAGCTAGAGACAGAGAGTTTTATTGTTTAAAATATATTCAAAAATTTAAAGATAAGTCAACCAACAGCCCTTGGGGCTGCTCTGCCAATGGAGTAGCCATTCTTTTGTTTCTTTACTTCTCTAATGATCTTGCTTTCACTGTAAAAAAAAAATTATAAACACTCAACATTTACATAAATTAATTTGCATGTAGAAAGACCTCAAGCTGGAACAGCACAATATATGACAAAAATCAACATGCAAAATAATCCACAGATTATTTTTTCAATAAGATTAAAATATAGGGTTAAAGTGATCTGAATAACCTCTTTCATGATTTAATTAACAATGTTTTCATTTTTTGATATATAAAATAATGGTATATCTTATGACTGTAAGATGGCCTCTGAGGTTCAATGAAATACAGAAATTAGATATGAATCCATCTTCACAATGTAATAATTTCTTTAGCTGATGATAACCTCATTGAACCTCAGTTTGCTCATCTGTTAAAGAATCATAATAGTAACACTTCATTGACAGTGTTTTTATCAGATAGTAGGATGGTGTATAGGAATATGCTTTGTAAATTGTCAAGTTACGGGACAAATGTAACAAATTACTTCCTGTAATTAAAGCATGGAATATGATTTTCAATATCAGAAATAAAACCTTAATAATGAATAGAAAACATGGCATTTTACCAGCGAGAAATCATTTGAAATTGTAATTTAAGGAATTAGTTAAAATACTGTAAAACTGAGAAAGTATGACAGTTAATTCAATGGAAAACAATATACAACCCAGGAAGGGAGCATAAAACATGTCATATACAATCTAAGATACATCATTAAATAATGATGAAAGGAGAAATATTTCTAAAACTATTGGGATTAACTGTTTACCAATTTTTAGAGAATAAATTTAAATATACATTGCAAATCTTCACATAAAATTTCAAAATCATTTAAAGTATATTTTTTATTTAAATAATGACACTAGTAGATGAGGTCATTTCATATAAAAATTTTTGGAAGGGTCAATTATGATTTTTCAAAATTAAATGTATTTTTCCCTCCTTACTAACTTTTCATTCTTTTGTCTAAAGAGTTAGATACAAATGCATCAAGGAAAAAGTAGAATAATGTGATAGTCTTACCACTCAACAATAGTCATTTCTACCTATCAACATAATCAGATATATTTATACTAATTTTGCAGTAGTCAAGTATATGAATGTAACATAATTTATGTAACAATTGTACAATTATAAGACATTTAACTTGTACAATTACAAGACATTTACCTTGTTTCTAAAGTTAACACTGTGATGAAAAGTGATGGGATGCAAATTCTATGGCATCAAACATTGGACACTTGTCCAAATATATTATGTATAAATTTCCATAAATTAAATTTTGATTTGTAGCCCCAAATTGCTACAGTAACTTACATATTCACTAACATTATACAAGGATAACTTCAATCTCACATTCAATCACTAAACAAAATTCACATTTTTAATTTGGAAATATTGTGGATGAATTGAAGATAGGCCATTCTTGTTTTATTTTTTGTTTTTAATGATTAGTAGGCCCAAGTGTCATATTTTGTTGAGCTTTTCTATTTTTTTCTTCTGTGAATGAACACTTGCTATCTAAGAACTATTGTGTACTATCAGAAAGTCCCAAATTCTTATTTTATATCTCTAGAGTGGTAATACTAATAGCATGTGTGTAACTCATAGGGAGGTTGAGACAAATGAATGAGCTGGTGTATATAAAGCGTATGAAATATAGTCTGGTAGCATATACAAACATCAGACGTTAGCTATGATTAATATAATTATTCTTAATAAGAGCACTCTTAGTAATAAAAATGTGAAATGATATTTATTAACAGAATAGCTCTCATGTTACAATGTTAACTGGAAAATATTGGTCAAAACACAATATATAATATATAGTTCCATTTATTTATTAACATACAGTACTATCAACGTAAATAATATCTATCTTGCTACATATAACTATGTTTTTATATTTGTTCATCAAATATTAACTAACACAAAGTTACCAGTTATTTCTGAGACACAGGGTTGCATGTATTTCCTTATTTGTTTTATATGCATTTCACTTTCCCACAGCAACAACGTATTGTCTATTTAAAGCAAAACATTGTTTCAAGAAGATAAGTATGACTAGAGTTGCAATTTCAGTGTAAATTCTATCAGAGATACCCGAGAATAGTTAATTAGCTAAAGTAGAGATTCCTTCTGAGTTTATTTCCATATGGGCTTATTAGATTACCCTTGGAGAAAACTGAGATATAGAAGATTGGACACAGGTAAGCATGGTACAATAGCAAAACCTCAGTCTTCTGTAGAAAGAGGCAATTCTGACTAAATCTTGTGTCACTAAGATTTGATTGTGCAGAATCTCCTGAGCCCAAAGGTAAAACAAGGGTCTGCAGGCAGAGAATGAAGGAGCTTTTTATTTATTATTTTTTAATGAAAAGCTCTGAGAGATATTGTTAACAGATTCTACACCTGTGCTTGTGTGTGTCCTTGCTTACTAAAGGCAGCAATCATCAGGCAGAAGAGTTAAGCTATCAAACTGAAGAATGCAGTAAACTCAGGGGTCAGTTTGGGGAAGGCAGTACAGTTCTTAAGGGTAGTGATATATAAAGTTACCTCCTTTATATCTGGAGATGCCTGCACAGGCAATCAGCAGAGAGAGTGGTAACAAACCTTCCACAGGCAAAGTGAGGCATTTTGAACAAAACCAAGGCAAAGCAGAAAGGGACATGTACACAGTACGCACACCTAAAATAGCCCTTCAGGACTCCAAGGAACAAGGTTAGTTGCAGTGCTCTTGGAGATCTTGCCCTATGTGCTACGAGCAAGAGCAAATCAGATAAATCTATTTTGTAACCAGTGATTTCATTGCAAGCATCATTTTATGAGAAACATGTGAAAGAAAAATTGATTCTGGTGATATAAATCAAATTTCAAGAGTTAGTATGTGGATAAAGTGGAAAAAATGCTATACTACCCACTTTGAATAAGGAAAGAAACCTGTAATTATAGTCAAGAATCAGTCAACAACAGAAATGGAGCCACAGGATAATGTATAAGAGGCAAGAATGCCAGATGCGGGATATTACTCATCATTTGACAATCAATGAAGAATAAATTGTCATCTATGTCAAAAGATTGCTTTTATTGATCAACCAATCCTTGTCTAAAAGTTGAGTTATGGATAATGTCAGTCACTGCTGTTCTATTGCCAGACTTCATGCCTACCTGGCTCTATGAAATGTCAGAGAAAGCAACTCATTCCTCTTTACACAAATGATAGACAGAACATAGGAAATCAAAGCCTAACAAGAATGGGTAGCAGCACTGGGAATAGTATATTGTGTAATCTTGTCTAGTAGCCTGTAGGGGAAATGAAAATGCATCATGACTTGCAGCCACTTACAAGACAAAGAGCAATTGTTGCACTTAAAAAAAAAAGACTCATATGTGTCTTCCAACCCTGCACAGAAAAATCTAAGACAAATAATTTTTCTTTATATTAATGTACTTAATCTTACTTTGTATAATTACACCCTTATTGTCTTTCCATCATTGAAGAGCAAAGATCACTTAAAATCTGAACACCGTATATGTTATTTTTTCTTCTTTTTAATTTTATCATGGTTATACATAATCTATCAAGATTTCCAAAGAGTTAATACATCACTTAAATGCAGTTAATTAAAAATTATGTGCCCATGTTTTTTGTAATTGTATATCTACTTTATTATATGATATTCTAGAAGATCTACACATATACTTTAAAAAAACACACACTAACTCTTTCTCTCTCTCTCTCACACACACACACACACACACACACAGACCTTATATTTCAATTCCATTTGGTTTCATTGATTGATCTCACCATTATAGTGGGACCATTATAATCACAGTTTTACTTTTCAGCTATTAGAGGGTTGTATTTTATTTAACTCTTTAGCAGTATGAACTTCATCTCTCACTATCTTCTAAAAAGTACTTTGACTTTTTTTACTTCCTGATATCAAGTTCCAAAATTATTAAACTTTTTAGATTACATTACTTGTGTATGTAAAAGTATAATTTTATTATATTTTTTCAATATCTATTCTAATCTAGAACATGATAGGGTTCTCTGCTAATTATTTTTTTATTATCCTCAGTATATTTTAGTAATTATTATTTGTACCAAAACACATAAGTATTTTATATTTTCTTGTCACTGTGAATGAAGCTTTTTTTCTATTTCAGTTTTTTCTGGATACCGCAAATGCAAAAGTATTTATGTTTCTCTATGTTTCTGTATTACCTTCTTATTTTACTCATTTCTCATACCCCAAAATGACTTTTGTTTCCAGGTCGTATTCTTAAATTTCCTAGATAATTATGTTAAGTACAACACTTACAAATTTATCATTTTTGGTCATAAATTCAGATTATTTAATTTAAGGAATATATTAATTAGAACTACCAGTGCCTATAATTGTATTTCACATATAGTAGTTCATGCTCTACACAAGATTGTCTAACACACTTACTTTATGTGTGTAGTCCCAGAATGTATGAAAGTTTATCACATCTGTTCTATATATTTTTATTTGCTTTTTCATTTGTTGTGAAGTCAGATTATTAAAGACTGCCTCTATTGTATTCTTGTGGGTTTCCCCCTTTCATATGTATCATGCTCTTACTAAATATTTAAAGATTTATATTTAATTGATCTTCAGTATGCTGTAGATATTTTATCTATCAAAATGGCTTTATTTCCTCTGTATATTTAATTTTCTTGAATTATTCTCTATTATCTACTAATATTATAAATATTGCCTTTATTTTAAATATATATTTTTAATTTTTATTGCATATATTCAAGGTGTACAACTTGATGTTTTATATACACATACATAGTGAAGTGTCTACTACAGTCAAATAAATTAACATATCGATCATCTCACAAAATTAAATTTTTTTTACTTTCAAGCAAATTTCCTGTACACCATATTATTAACTACAATTCTCATGCTGTACATTCTAGCTTTGCTCATCTGAGATAATTGCATGTTTGTGCTTTTTGATATATCTCTCCCAATTTTCCCCACTCCTTCAAATTCTGGTAAATCACCTTTCTATGCTCTTTGTTTTTATGTTTTCTTTTTTTTAAGATTCCCCATGTAAGTTTGATCATGCAGTGTTTCTCCTTTTTATATGGCTTATGTCTTCTAGGAAATGTCCTCATAGTTCATTCATGTTGTCACAAATGGCAGGATTTCATTTTTTAAGGCTGAATAATATCTTAAGGTATAACTATGCTACCACATCTTTGTATCATATATTTAAAAATCTATTTAGAGTAAAACCATCTGAGTTGTTTATCTATCGCTTACGTTTAAAGAGTGTATTTCTTGTTCAATGTTGTTTTTATACTCAGCTTAAATATCTGAACCACTTAATGTAGAAATTACTCTATATGATACAGCAGTTCTACAGTGTTCTTCTAAGTTCCTCTAGGCAGATTTAGCGGGTAGACTTCTAGTTTTAAGTTCTTGAATACATTTTATTTTTTTCTTTATTTTTTAAAATTGTCTGTTCTTTCTTATTTATCCCTATTTTTATCTCTCAATATATTTTTCAGAAAGTTCACGATTTTTTAATTTTTTTGAGACTATAAAAGTGTCTAAGCATTTGGATTGCAGGAAAGATTTTTTTTAATCCTCAAAACTATGTTATTTGCATAATGAGATTTTTATTGCAACATTGTTTATGTCTTAGCCAATTCATGCCACTATAACAAAATACCTGAAACTGGGTAATTTATAAATAATAGAAGTTTATTTCTCATGGCTCTGGAGGCTGGGAAGTCCAAGGTCAAGGAGCCAGCAGATTCTGTCTGGTGAAGGCTCACTCTTTGCTGCCAAGATGACACCTTACTGCTGTGTCATCACATGGTAGCAGGTAGAAAGCCAAAAGGAGATAGAAGGTCTCTGAAAAGTCTTTTAAAAGCACATTACTACCATTCATGAGCCTAAGGCCCTCATGATTACTTCCCACAGTCCCAACCTTCCAACATTATTACATTGGAGATGAAGATTCAACATTTGCAATTTGAGAAGACACATTTAGACCACAGCATTTCACCCCTGCCCTCCACTCCCCACAAATCCATGTCCTTGTTACCTGCAAAATACATTCATTTTATCTCAATAGCCCAAAATACTTTTCATTTCTAAGTCCGACATTAATAAGACTCAAGGCACAATTGATTGATCCTGAGGCAAATTGGTCTCTAGCTGTGAATATATGAACTCAAACAAGTTACATGCTTACAAAATACAATGGTGAGACAGAGATAGGGTAAATATTCCTATCCAACAGGAAAATATAGAGAAGAAGAAAGGGATAATTAGCCCCAAGTAAGTCCAAAACTCAACAGAGCAAACCATTAAATATTGAGCCTTGAGGATAATCTTCTCTGACTCCATTTCCTGCCTTATGGACACACTGAAGCAGGAATTTGGGCCCCCAAGGCTCTGAGAGCCCAACTTTCACAACTTTGCTGGGCACCGTCAAAATCACAGATCTCACACCTTGATTCTTGTTCCTGTAGCTCTCTCAGGCTATGGTTGCACACTGGTGGCTCTACCATTCTGCAATCTTAGTAGTAGCCTCACTCGCATGGCTCCATTAGGCCTTGCCCTAGTGAAGCCTCTCTGCAGCAGCTTTGCCCCTGGGACAGTTCTCTTCCTGGGCCTTGAGTCTATCCCAGGTGTGTTTTGAAATCTAGGTAAGGGTAGCCATGCCTCTACAGCTCATACACTCTTCACAGCTGCAGAGTTAGCACCACTTGGATGCCAACAAAGTTTACCACCAATTCATGTGTGATCCAGAGAGGTGGCCTGAGCTGCACTAGGGTCTGTGTAAGCTGCACCTGGATCATCTGAGGAATGCTGCCAGAATGTGGGAAACACAATATTGAGGTGGCCCTGGGCAGGGAGCCCCAAGGTCCTGTGTGTTCCCTGGGCCCCTCCTTTGAAACCATTCTGCTCTCAAGGCCCTGGCACTCTGGGCCTATCATGGAATTGGCAGCCTCTAAGATCTCCAAATGCTTGTGGAGTCATTTTTTTTTTTTTTTTTTTTTTGGTCTTAATGAATAGCACTTGGTTTCTGCCCATCCATATGATTCTCCTTATCAGTCACTTGGCCACCCCCCTGGTGTTATCGCTTGAATACATTTTCTCATTTTCTAGAGGATATGAATTTTCAACTCATTACATTCTGCTTCCCCTTTGATTATAAATTTTATATTTTCCTTTTTTTCCTCTTCTTTTCCATTTTTCTATAAGCAGTGAAGTAAAGCCATGCTGCACTCTCAACACTTTGCTTAGATATTTCTTCTGCCAGCTATCCTAGTTAATTGCTCAAAGTTCTTCTTTTTTTATTATTATTATACTTTAAGTTTTAGGGTACATGTGCACAACGTGCAGGTTAGTTACATATGTATACATATGCCATGTTGGTGTGCTGAAACCAGTAACTCATCATTTAACATCAGGTATATCTATAAATGCTATCCCTCCCCCCTCCCCACACCCCACAACAGTCCCCAGTTTGTGATGTTCCCCTTCCACTGTCCAAGTGACCTCATTGTTCAATTCCCACCTATGAGTGAGAACATGCGGTGTTTGGTTTTTTTGTCCCTGTGATAGTTTGCTAAGAATGATGATTTCCAGCTTCTTCCATGTCCCTACAAAGGACATGAACTCATCATTTTTTATGGCTGCATAGTATTCCACGGTGTATATGTGCCACATTTTCTTAATCCAGTCTACCATTGTTGGACATTTGGGTTGGTTCCAAGTCTTTGCTATTGTGAATATTGCCACAATAAACATATGTGTGCATGTGTCTTTATAGCAGCATGATCTATAATCCTTTGGGTATATAACCAGTAATGAGATTGCTGGGTCAAATGGTATTTCTAGTTCTAGATCCCTGAGGAATCGCCACACTGACTTCCACAATGGTTGAACTAGTTTACAGTCCCACCAACAGTGTAAAAGTGTTCCTATTTCTCCACCTCCTCTCCAGCACCTGTTGTTTCCTGACTTTTTAATGATCGCCATTCTAACAGGTGTGAGATGGTATCTCATTGTGGTTTTGAATTGCATTTCTCTGATGGCCAGTGATGATGACCATTTTTTCATGTGTCTTTTGGCTGCATAAATGTCTTCTTTTGAGAAGTGTCTGTTCATATCCTTCACCCACTTTTTGATGGGGTTGTTTGTTTTTTTCTTGTAAATTTGTTTGAGTTCATTGTAGATTCTGGATATTAGCCCTTTGTCAGATGAGTAGATTGCAAAAATTTTCTCCCATTCTATAGGTTGCCTGTTCACTCTGATGGTAGTTTCTTTTGCTGTGCAGAAGCTCTTTAGTTTAATTAGATCCCATTTGTCAATTTTGGCTTTTGTTGCCATTGCTTTTGGTGTTTTAGACATGAAGTCCTTGCCCACGCCTATGTCCTGAATGGTATTGCCTAGGTTTTCTTCTAGGGTTTTTATGGTTTTAGGTCTAACATTTCAGTCTTTAATCCACCTTGAATTGATTTTTGTATAAGGTGTAAGGAAGGGATCCAGTTTCAGCTTTCTACCTATGGCTAGCCAGTTTTCCCAGCACCATTTATTAAATAGAGAATCCTTTCCCCATTTCTTGTTTTTGTCAGTTTTGTCAAAGATCAGATGGTTTTAGATATGGGGCATTATTTCTGAGAGCTCTGTTCTGTTCCATTGGTCTATATCTCTGTTTTGGTAGCAGTACCGTGCTGTTTTGGTTACTGTAGACTTGTGGTATAGTGTGAAGTCAGGTAGCGTGATGCCTCCAGCTTTGTTCTTTTGGCTTAGGATTGACTTGGCAATGTGGGCTCTTTTTTGGTTCCATATGAACTTGAAAGTAGTTTTTTCAATTCTGTGAAGAAAGTCATTGGTAGCTTGTTGGGGATGGCATTGAATCTACAAATTACCTTGGGCAGTATGGCCATTTTCACGATATTGATTCTTCCTACCCATGAGCATGGAATGTTCTTCCATTTGTTTGTATCCTCTTTTATTTTACTGAATAGTGGTTTGTAGTTCTCCTTGAAGAGGTCCTTCACATCCCTTGTAAGTTGGATTCCTAGGTATTTTATTCTCTTTGAAGCAATTGTGAATGGGAGTTCACTCATGATTTGGCTCTCTGTCTGTTATTGGTGTATAAGAATGCGGGTGATTTTTGTACATTGATTTTGTATCCTGAGACTTTGCTGAAGTTGCCTATCAGCTTAAGGAGATTTTGGGCTGATATGATGGGGTTTTCTAGATATGCAATCATGTCATCTGCAAACAGGGACAATTTGACTTCCTCTTTTCCTAATTGAATACCTTTTATTTCTTTCTCATGCCTGATTGCCCTGGCCAGAACTTCCAACACTATGTTGAATAGGAGTGGTGAGAGAGGGCATCCCTGTCTTGTGCCAGTTTTCAAAGGAAATGCTTCCAGTTTTTGCCCATTCAGTATGATATTGGCTGTGGGTTTGTCATAGATAGCTCTTATTATTTTGAAATACGTCCCATGAATACCTAATTTACTGAGAGTTTTTAGCATGAAGTGTTGTTGAATTTTGTTACAGGCCTTTTCTGCATCTATTGAGATAATCATATGATTTTTGTCATTGGTTCTGTTTATATGCTGGATTACATTTATTGATTTGCATATGTTGAACCAGCCTTGCATCCCAGGGATGAAGCCCACTTGATCATGGTGGATAAGCTTTTTGATGTGCTGCTGGATTCGGTTTGCCAGTATTTTATTGAGGATTTTTGCGTCGATGTTCATCAGGGATATTGGTCTAAAATTCTCTAGACCACTAGCAAGACTGATAAAGAAGAAAAGAGAGAAGAATCAAATAGATGCAATAAAAATGATAAAGCGGTATCAGTACCGATCACACAGAAATACAAACTACCATCAGAGAATACTATACACCCCTCTGCGCTAATAAACTAGAAAATCTGGAAGAAATGGATAAATTCCTCAACACATACACCCTCCCAAGACTAAACCAGGAAGAAGTTGAATCTCTGAATAGACCAATAACAGGCTCTGAAAGTGAGGCAATAATTAATAGCTTACCCACCAAAAAAAAAATCCAAGACCAGTTGGATTCACAGCCAAATTCTACCAGAGGTACGAGGAGGAGCAGGTACCATTCCTTCTGGAACTATTCCTATCAATAGAAAAAGAGGGAATCCTCCCTAACACATTTTATGAGGCCAGCATCATCCTGATACCAAAACCTGGCAGAGACACAACAAAAAAAGATTGCTCAAAGTTCTGTCTTCCATAAAGTACTAGGAGAGGGACACAATTTAGCCACGTGCTTTTTACTTCATAACAAGGATGACATTTCTTTGAGTTTTCAATATCTTGTTCTCCTTTTCCATCTGAGATCTCATCAAAATGGCCTTTACTGTCCATATTTCTACCAGTATTCTGATCACAACCACTTAAGTAATCTCTGAGAAGATTCAGACTTTCCCTACAGCTCTCTTCTGCTTCCGAGCCATCACAAGAATTGCCCTTAATGGTGCATTCATGGAAATTTAGGCTTTCTTTTGCATTCACTTCCAAACTCTTTTAGCTTCTACCCACTGCCCAGTTCCAAAGCTGCTTCCACATTTTTAAGTACTTGTTCTAATACCCTACTTCTCTTTACCAATTTGTCATAGTTTGTTGATACTGCTATAACAATATATAAAACTTGGTAAATTATAAGTAATAGAAATGTATTTCTCACAGTTTTGGAAGCTGGGAAGTCCAACATCTAGGTGATGGAAGATTGGTGTCTGGGGAAGGCTTCTCACTGCATCATCTTGGAATGAAGATGAAGGCCAGTGAAGGAGCAAAAGGCATTAACAGCTCTCTGAAGTGTCTTTTATAAGGGTATTAATCCTTATGTACGAATTAATTACCTCCCAGATGTCCAACCTTCTACTAGTCAAATTGGTAATTTAGTTTCAACATGGGAATGTTTTTGGGGGGACATATTTAGATCATAATACTGTGTAATAGACTACTGTAAACAATGGATACATACCTCAATAAGGGCTGAAATAAATAAATTATGGTGATACCTACTCAATGAAATATTATGCTTATGACAAAAGAATGAGCTATGTGTTAATATGCAAAAAAACCCTTAAGATATTATTAAAGAGGAAAGATTCAGAGGAATGTGCATAAGATATTATCATTTATGCAATAAATTGATATAAGTGGATATTCTTGTGCACTTAAAAATCTAAAAAATTACAGTAAATAGTAATAGCGGTTATATCACAAAAAGGATACCAGATGACAACCAAAATGTATTTTTAATTTACATCTTTATTATTGTGGGAATAGGCATTATTATAAGCAGATATTTTAAAAATAAAAACATATATATGACATATTCTCATAATGATATAAGCAATATATATTATATATTGTGTAATATAAATAATTTAGTAAAATATATAACATTTATAATATCTATTCCATTTACTGTTTTGGAATATATTCATAAGCTTTATTTTTTGGACAAATTTTTCAAATTGTAGCTTCGAGTTAAGTATGGCTTAATATTTGCTAAAAGTTAAATGTATTGAATGTCTAAAGTCCACTGAACACTATATACATGCCACTGGAAACCGTCTCTCTAATAATCACTGTTATTTTTTAGAATTTTATAGAATAAGTCCAAATGCTCAGAAACCTAACAATTATATAGGCAGGGTCACTGAAATGATGCACAATCATAGAATTAAAATGTATTCTGATGAGGTTACCTAGTTTTACTTTTTGAGCATTCAATGTTTACCTTCATCATTTTTCATCTTCTGAAATTAATAGAATGTTATTATAAAAAATTGAAACATTAAAACATGAAAGTAAGGACTTGCTGCTGGGATAAAGCCTTGACCATGATTCAGTATGTATTTATGTGTGTATGTATGTATTTATTTTATTTTGAAACAAAGTCTCACTCTTTCACCCAGGCTGGAGTACAGTGGCACGATCTAGGCTCACTGCAACCTCCGCCTCCCAGGCTCAAGAGATTCTCGTGCCTCAGCCTCTTGAGTAGCTGAGATTACTCGCGTGAGCCACTACAACTGGTGGCTAATTTTTGTATTTTTAGTAGAGATGGGGTTTCGCTATGTTGGCCAGGCTGGTCTCAAATTCCTGACCTCAAGTGATCCCCCGCCTCCACCTCCCAGAGTGTTGGGATTACAGGCGTGAGCCACCATGTCCGGCCATGACTCAGTATTTATAATCATCGTCAGTTCTCTCTTAAAAGATGAATAGCAGCCAAGATGACAAAAAGAACAGAATAAATACAGACGACAGCTTGCAGCAAATTAAGTGACAAGGTATGAGGGTGCACTGTGGAATATGAGACTAAATATCCACTACCACAAAACCTGCAGCTTCTGTGTGCAAGTACCAGCTGTGCTGAAATAGTGGAAGTGGGCAGAAAAGGAAGTTCTGAGGATCCTCATGGCCAAATAACACAGAAGTAGACATAAATACTCATCTGGAGGGAGAGTAAAACCCACTGACTGCAAGGAGGTCTGAGGAAAGCCTGGGAGATCAATAATAGAGGACTACACAGGTTCCAATTTGTATAGGCAATCCAAAACAACCAGCAGCACCCACTAGATCAGAGAGCTATGGGAGTAGCCTAGGCCCTCAGGACCTCAGAAATAAAATAAAAGTTATTTTAAAATCTTCCAAAACATGGAGATGAATTCAAAGTTTGAAGAATTGTTATTAAGCAGGGTCAGCCCAGGTTAAAGGAAAGAAAAGATTCAGATACAGCCAAAGAACCAGGACCAGGGGTCGTAGAGGGCAGATCACAAACTGTTATTTGGAACTTCTTAAATTATGCATGTGTGTTTACTCATATTGTAAGTATACAGATCAATTAATATCACAAATTAAACACATCTGCTGCTATGGGCTAAATTGTGTTGCCCCACAATTCATATGTTGAAGTTCTAACACCTAGTATCTCAGAAAGTAACTGTACTTAGCGATAGGCTCTTTAAAGAAGCAATTTAGTTTAAATCAGGTTATTAGCAGAGCCATAATTTCATCTGGTTGAGATCCATATAAAAGAATAGGTCATGGACTGGTACAGAGTGAACAACCAAGGAGGAGAAGACCATTATCTACAAGCCAAGGAGAAAGTCCTCAGAAGAAACCAACCCTGCTTGGGCTTATCCAGAAGTTGGAAAAATAATAAATTTCTGTTGTTTGAGCCACTTAGTCTGTGGTATTTATTATGGCATTCCTAGTAAACTAATACACCTGTTTAATCAGCACTACAATACACAATAACAACAGAGTATTAAGACCTATGGGGCTATGGATAGTAGATAAGAAAGATGATTTTGAACTTTTGCACTGGGTGTATGCATTTGTGTATAATACCTAGCTTATTGACATGTATCAATATCAGGTTCAATATCAATATCAACTATGTGTGCTTGTGTGCATGTGTATATTTTTATAAAAAATATGATTTAATAATTCAGTGTCAAAAATTCAGTAGAATATATCTTTAGACAAGTGCACATGTATGCAAATATCCATAGAATAATATAGTCAAAACAGCCAAAAAAACTTTGTGTTTAGTCATAGACTAAGAGGAAACATTGGAAAATAAGAAAATTATATATATTTTTAAATACCTAATGTGATTTTTTAAATTGGGGGAACATGTTCTTTATTCTTGTTTATTATCTCTGGTTCTCTATAACTGAGTTGATTTTTTTCACAACTTATAGAAAAATCATGCATTGTTGAATAGAAATATATGCTTACCATGCAAACTGAGTAGTTTAAAATGCTTTAGGATGCTTGATAATACAAATAAAAAACAAAATAAAAATACTTCAAATAATAATAGCTATAAGATGAATATTTACTTTTTCTGATATAGAAAAATATTTCTAATTTTGTATTCAATGTCACTGATAATTTCTTAAATATTCATAGTTAAATTATACATTATTTAAGTTATTCTAGTTTTACTGAGTAGAAAACATAATACTGTAAAGATACCAATTTCCTCCAAGGTGATTTATAGTTTCATTGTAATCAAAAGCTGTAAGTAGATTTTTGTGGATATTGGCAAGCTGTTTGTTGATTTTCTGTCAAAAAGCAAAATGCTATAAAGAGTCAAGGTAACCATAAAAAATAATGAAATCTTTAGGATTTATACCAACAAATAACAGGATTTATTATCAAGTAAGTAAAATTAGGGCACTATGTAATTTGCATTAACTATATAGACAAATGGAGTGATGATGCAGAATAGAGAATCTGGACAGATAGCTACTAATACATAGATCCTTGACTTTTGAGAGACTTGCCAATGCAATTCCATGAGAAATAAAATGGACTTTTCATAAGTAGTGCTGGCTCAATTTGGATTTTATCGTGAAAATAATGTATTTGATTCTCTAAGTAACAGGATATACAAAAATCAATTTCAAATGGATTGCAGATCTACATGTGAGAATTATAAGAACAAATACATTTTTTGACTAAGAGTAGGAAACATCTCTTCAAGAAGATGAGAAGTAGTTGAAAAATTAGAAAAAATAATGTGTACCATTTTAAAGTTAAGAACATCAAAATATACCATTAATAGGGCAAATATATAAACTACACACTGGGAGGAAATATTTGCAATATATAATTTACAAAGGACTGATATTCAGAATATACAATGTTCGTATATCAAAGAATAAATAATAGACAATAAAATCAGAAAATGGTAAAAAAAAAAACTTTGTCACTTCAAAAAAGATATCTGGATATCAAATAAGCATTTAAAATGATAATCAACATTCATACTTAGTAAAATGCAACTTAAATCGACAATGGGGATATCAATATATTCCTACCATGCTGACTAAAATAAAACAAAAAAATCCGATTGTTCTGTCCTCTGTGTTAGAATTATATATATCTACGGTCCTTGCCATGCGATTGTTGCCATACCTTAACATTAGAGTAGGCAGAGTATTACAAACTTTAGACAATTGATTTTTGACCTGTGTATATAACTTGCTTTTGCCAACAGAATGTGGGCAAAGGTGACAATCTGGGCAGAAGCCTTAAAGGGTGTTGCAAAGTTCTTACCTGCTGCTCTTGTCATTTTTTATAAGAAAACTATATCCTGGACCAGCGAAAATGAAGACATATAAAGCAAACCTGAACCAAACCTTCCGCCTGAAGCAGAGCCTCACCAATCGATACACAGATTTCTGAGTAAGAGGAGCAAATGTTTGTCTTATAAACCACTGAAAATATGAAGCAATATCTGCATTATGAGAATTGGTGATGCTGAAGAACATTAGGAACTCTGATTCATTACTGGTGGGAGATGAAATCATTCTAGCAACTTTAGAAACTATTTGCTGACAGATTGATAGATAGATACATACATACATACATAGGTAGATAGATAAATACATGCATACATACATACACAGATCCTAAAATTCAAAATAATGAATTTCTGGTAAGAAACCCAAGAAAAATGCGCCCATATGTGCACTAAAAGATTGGACTAAGAGGTTAAACAATAATACCTTTCTAATAGACAAAGCCTGAAAACAAACTAGATGTTCATTAATAGTAAAATGGATAAAGAAATCATGGTATATTTATTCAATGAGAAAATCTCCAAAATAAAAATAAAGTACCTAATGTGGCATGTAATAAAATAAATCTTCAATATAATGTTGAATAAAAGAAGCCTAACCTAAGAGACCCCATATGATGATTCTATTTACATGTATTTAAAATCAGCCCAGTTTAATCTGTAATGATGGCAGGAAAGATCATGGTTGCATTTGGAGGTGAGGTAATAAGTGGACAGAAACATGAAGGAGGCTTTTGTGGTGTCTATCATTCTCTTTCTTCATGTGGAAGGGAGTTACATAGGTTTGTTTACTAGGTATAAATTTGATGAGCTGAAACTTTATGCTTTGCCTCTTTTTATATGTATATTACTTTTTAAAAGTCTACTAAGAAGAGATTCAACCTTTAGAGTCATTCTGCTTGTTCTTTTTAAAGAGGTTTTATGACTGTATATAATGGCTGAATGTTCGATATTCGGATACTTTCTTTTAAATCCAAAAGACATTTGGAGAGAGAGAGAGAGAGAGAGAGAGTGTGTGTGTATGCATGCACATATATGTGTCCATACTCTTTTTGTCATTAACCATAACCATACAGCAAGTATGGGACTGGATTGAAACAGGCCAGGTTCAAAATGTAAACCTTCTATACAAATCGTTAAGTTTAACGTGGTTCTCGTTGACAGGATAAAGTCTTTATTCATTCCCTCTTCTGCCCTCTCTCAGTTGTCGCATCGTAAGTACATCCTAGAGATAGCAGCGTTTCCTCTTTACACTGTGCATGCTTCCTCTGCCATGCCTACTGTTGCACATCGTATTAGAGCTCTGCTTTGTTGTTTCAAAGGAAAGGAAATCACAATCTTATGAGTGTTAGCCATTGAGTACTTAATGTGCGCCTGCCTACCACGTTATCCGAAACCACAATTCCAGGCTTGCATAGAGGGATTTCTACAATAGAATGACATATAAATCAACCCAACATTCTTTCCACTATCTTGTTTTCCCCTTGGGGTCAACACTTAGCAATTTTACAACTCATTGAACCCAAATAGAGACAAATCACAGTGATGATAGTGTTTATATAAGTATTTATCACTTCTCATAGTTGGATTTTTTTTTTTTTTTTTTTTTTTTTTTGAGATGTAGTGTCACTCTTTCGCCCAGGCTGTACTGCAGTGGCGTGATCTCGGCTCACTGCAAGCTCTGCCTCCTAGGTTCACGCCATTCTCCTGCCTCAGCACCCCAAGTAGCTGGGATTACAGGCGCCCGCCACCACGCCTGGCTAATTTTTTTGTATTTCTAGTAGAGATGGGTTTTGACCGTGTTAGCCAGGATGGTCTCGATCTCCTGACCTTGTGATCCACCCGCCTCAGCCTCCCAAAGTGCTGGGATTATAGGCGTGAGCCACCGCGCCCGGCCCATAGTTGGATTTTTAAAAGCTGTCTTCTTCAATCAACCAAGAGTAACCCTCAGAACACTTCGCTTCAATTTTCAGATTTTATTGTCTTCTCATAAGAAATAATAGTATAGTGGTTTCCCCTTATCTCTGGAGAAAATGTTCCAGATCCCCAGTGAATGCCGGAACCTGCAGATAGTACCAAATTCTATATATACTATATTTTTTCCTCAACCATACATATCTATGATAAAGTTTTACTTTTCACTTAAAGGAAGCACCTTGTGGCTTCTCTTTTGCAAATTCAAATTGCCGGCATCACTACTCTTGCACCTGGGGCCCTTATTAAGTAAAATAGGAGTAACTTGAACACACCATTGTGATATCACAACAGTCTATGTGATAGCCGAGGGAGCTACTAAGTGACTAGTGGGTGGTCATACAGTGTCGTTATGCTAGACCAAGGGATAATTCATGTTCTGAGTGGGACAGTGCAGGACAATGTGAGATTTCATCATGATATTCAGAACAATGCACAATTTAAAACTTACAAATTGTTTCTGACATTTTCCAGTTAGTATTTTTGGACCACAGTTGACCACACATAACTGAAACTATGGAAAATAAAATTGTGCCTAAGTGGGGGGGCTATTGTTTCATATACATCATACGCATAATATTTCCAACTTTACTCTGTACTTTTAAAAATACAATATGTATTTCCCCACAAGTTTCTGCTAATTTGATTTAAGACTTGTCAAAAAGGAAGAATTGATTCTACAAAAATGGAGCACAGTATTCTATTTCTTTTGTTTTTTCTTTCTATTCATTTTTTTTGCCACAAAAGTTTCATCTGAAGATTCGTAGTTCTTTTTATTTACTGAAATAGTGGAACCTGAAATGACAACAACAAAACTTTTAATAAGGATGAACAATCTCATACATTTTTACAATAAGCTTATTTTAATTCTTATGGTAATCTTCTGTGGCAGTAAGTACTTTATCCATCTCATAAGCATAGAAACAGGCTCTGGAAGTAATATGGCATATAGAAAAATGTACTTATTTTGGAGAGAAATAATTTAATACAATATTTAGCTCCTTCATGTATGATATTTATAGTTTAGCAGAGATCATTTATCCAGTCTTAAATTCAGTTAAATACACATATTCTTACCTAATAAGAATACTTAAATGATGTATTTCTTTTAACAATCAAAGAAGGTAGCATAAAGACTACCACGCAGTGAAGCCTCAACAAATACTAGACACATTCCCTCCCAACTTCAGAGAGATTAATAATTTTTATAAGGTAAAAATGTAGGTAGTGGTAAATCATGCTTCAAATTTAAATATGTCAGGCTCCAAAGCTTATAATTTCCATTCTTTGGACAGAGGGATTTTATGAAAACATTTTAACACTCTGGAAAATAGGCCAGATTTTCTGCCAAAAACTCTAGATGTGGCAATCAGATTTTATAAAACAATATGTTATCTCCCATGATTTTATGAATAAAAATGCTAAAAAATATTGCTACAATTATCCAGCCAGGCCTTAAGTTGATGTGTTCAAACTAAGATTCTATATAATAAATTTGTCATTAACATGACCAAAACCATTAAATTACCATTGAGTTTTATTGTAGAAAGAGATTCAGGACATCAGTTGATCTGATATTGTATAATATATTACCTAAAGCTATCTGGGAGACACCAGATTCATTTGTCTACCAAGTAACATATCCCATGCCTATTATTGCTAAAGTGTATGTATATATTGTAATTGATCATATCTAAACATGTTTTAAGTGTACAAAATCCAAACAGCCTCCACTCTTAAGCATTTTCTCAATGGAAGCATAACAAAAGTACAGTTATCATCATGTAGAATCACAATTTATTATTAAAACAATTATCTAAACATTCTTTTTCCATTGTATCTGATGTAACAATATCAGATCAAGCTCTCCACCAGTAATAACTATAAATTCTAAACAACAGAACAAGGTATAAACCTACTTGAAGACACTGAAGAATGAACAAAAACAGGAAGAACTGACAATTGGAAGAAACAAAAATAAAAACACTGGATATATTTTCAAGATTTTAATCTGAGAATAGGTCCCGACCTGTACCATGTGAAACAACTAAAATTCAAAGAAAAATCTTCAGTTTTGGTGGCTTGAATATCCTGAGGGTAGACTTCATGGAAACAACAACTATTGAATATTGAGGTGGGAAACTCTAGAAGAAAGTGTAAGAGAAATAGAGACAGAATTAGAGAGTGGAAACTGAAATTAAATGTATAAACTCTGTCCAAATACCTGCTGAAACGTGGCCCGTGATTTCATGGGGCAAACTCCAAGCAGCAATTTATAACAAATGTCTAGTACAATGTTTATTTTACACCTTATATATTGGAGGTTTGCTCTGAGGATGAAATAAGCTAAAAACTTTTTAAAAATATTTAGATGTATGGATCACATAATTAGTCTTGTAAAGAAATTATGGTGAAGAAGAGAAAATAAAACAACATAGAAAAAGAACAAAAAGAAGAGAAAAACAGGAGGATGAAGAGAAGAAAAAAAGGGAAGAGGAGAAAGAAAAATAAAAAAATAACTTTTTGGCAAGTGTTTAGAGCTCTTGCCTTTAATGATAAGAATAATATAAACTTCCTTTAATTTTCATTTGAAACTTGGCTTTTGAGTGTTTCATTAGGCAGCTTCTGTATTTGTAGAAGACAGCATACTCTTGGATTATTGGAAACATAATATGAAATTAAAGACTGAATTGTGCCCTCCCCTACTCTTAACTGGAGCCCTGAGCCTGGTATCTTAGAATTTGACTGTCTTTGGAGGTAAGATCTTTAAAGCGGTTACTGAGTTAAAATGAGATTTTTAGGTTGCGGTCCAATTCAATCTGATGGCTGTCCTATAAGAAGAGATTAGGATATACCATGTGAGGACATAGGTAGGGAGCAAGTGGTCGTCTGTAAGTGAAAGAAAGAGGTCTTAGGAAAAACCAAACCTGCCAACACCTTGACTTTGCACCTGAAGTTTCCAGAACTGTGAGAAATAAATTTATGTTTTTTAAGCCACCCAGTCTGTAGTATTGGTTATGGTAGCCTTAGCAAACTAACATTCTTCGGTTCACATCTGTTTCCTGATATTCACTAACTGTATTAGTAAAGTTAGTTATACTCTCTAACCCTGTTTCTCCTGAGAAATAAAAAAAATACTTTTATCATATTAAAATACTAAATAAATTAGATAGCTTGTGGTGAGATAATAATGATTACTAACATTATTAATTTTAACATTTAAAATGTTAATATTTTGAATATACAAGTAAGGGGAGAAAATCCCAGGCTAAAAAATGGCTCTAAGTTACAGAAATAGTACTTATCAAGCTAATAGTTAAATCCAATTCTGTTTGACTCCAAAGCCTATGACCTTTATACAGAAACAACTTTCAGACATAATAATTATAAATGTATTATTTTATCTTATGTTTTTTACATGAAGGGAAAAATCATTTTTTAAATTTCAAAAACAATTTCAAATGTGGAACAAAGTGCTTCTCTAAACCATGCAAGCTGTGTGATGAAATAATTATTTTCATTTGCACATGAAAAGAATATTCTGTTTTCTAAAGAGGTTATCAACAGATCAAGATACTTCTCCATATTGTCAAATCTACCTACAATTTCAATGAGGAAATCTGAATAGTGCTATTATTATAAACTAAAAAATTAATTTTATAATTGATAATTAGACTATACAAAGACAAAGAGGTTTATAATAAAAGAATATTTATTTTACAATCTTTTAGAAGGAACTCGATGAAAAATAATTGATGAGAATCCCGGCACTTTGGGAGACCAAAGCAGGAGGAATGCTTGAGGCCAGGAGTTCAAGGTTACAGTGAGTTGTGATTGTGCGACCGCACCCCAGCCTGCATGACACAGCAAGACTCTGTATCCAAAAAATAATAATAATAATAAAATTGAAAATTAAAAGAAAGGAAGAGATAATGAGACCACTAAAATATCTGCATTGAGTTGAGTGAGAGCAGACCCATGTTAGCATGTAGGATTCTTGGGCTCTGGAGTAAGACAGACCTGAAGTAGAGCTACTGTTTTTACTGGTTCTGTAACACTGTGTATATTACATCAATTCTGTATGACACAGGTGTCTTACATGTCAAATGAAAGTCATTAAGAACAGTATATACATCATAGGACTAGTGCAAAATTATATGAAATAATCCTTGTAGGCATTTAGCAGAGAGCTAGGTATTTTGAAAAACGGGTTCTAGTTGCTGTGCAGAGGCAGAAAACTATCAGGATTAGAATTCTTTATGCTAGTTTACATACTGCAGTTTACCAAGTCATTAATCATACACTGCCTCAGTTCTAATCAGTGTAAGCCCAACAGCAATAGTAGAGTTATATAAATTGATGCCACCTGGTCAGCATTTCTTCAAAAGTGATCCACTGAATAGGCCTGTAATATACCCATGACATATGTTCAATACATCATTTTTCCCAGAGTAAAATAATTATACATTGTCAAGTTTTCACTTATTTATTCAGAAAATTGAGTAGGGAGAGAAGATATTTATAAATAAATCATTATTTCTTCTATGCTAGATCTCTTGCATAGTTCATTTTATTTAACCTTTTGAGCTCTCAAAGTAAACTCTGAGTCTCGGGTTAGGAACTCTCTTATTATAGTAATTAGTAGATTAAAATGAATTGTCATTTTCCCACAAATTTGCATTTATACATCTTGCTTTTGACTCTAGGAAGCTGTATGTATACGTGTTTTGCTCAGTGGGTACTTATAATCAAGATATAAGATCCTTAGTTTTGAGGTAACAAATGAATCTTTGTTTTTTTAACATTTATTGTAGCATAATTAATATACAAAAATTGCACAGATTTAACTTATACATTATGAGTTTGCACCTATGCATACACCTAAGGTATCATCACCACAATGAAGGTAATAAATATGTCCATCACTTCCAAAAATTTATTTGTGGTCTTATGTGTGCAGAGCAGGGGTTTGATTTGGGGGTTTTAATTTTTTTTGTTGTTGTTGTTAGTAAGGACACTTAACAAAAGATCCGTTTTCAACATTTTTGAAAGTATACAATATTGTATTATTGACTGTTGGTACTATCCATATCTCTAGATTGTATTCATTTTGCATAACTGAAACTTTATACCCATTGGGCAACGATCCCCCATTTCCCTCTCATTCCCCCCAGCCCCTGACAATTGCCTTATATTCTCTGATGTCATGAGTTTGACTACTTTAGATACCTTATATAAGAAGTAAAGTCACGCAGTATTTGTTCACCTATGACAAGTTTATTTCACTTATCATAACGCACTTTAGGTTTATCCATGTGGATACAAATTATAGGATTTCCTCTTTTAAGGGTAAACAACTCCAATGTATTCCAAATGTACCACATTTTCTTTACCCATTGATCTGTTGATGGGTGCTTAGGTTGATTTTGTATCTTGGCTATTGTGAGTTATGCTACATAAACGTGGTGAGGCAGATAACTCTTTGAGACCTTTATTTCTATTCTTTTGGATATATACCCAGAAGTGGGATTGCTGGATAAGTGGTAGTTCTATTTTGAACTTTTCGAGGAACTTTCCTATTGTTTTTTATAATGACTGTACCATTCTGCATTTCCACCAACAGTACGTAAGTGTTTCTTTTCTTTTGTCCACATCATCATCAACAGGTGTTTCTTTTTTTTTTTTTTCTTAATAATAGCCATCCTAGTAGAAGTGATTGGTATCTCATTGTGGTTATGATCTGCATTTCCCAGATGATTAGTGATACTGAGCATCCTTTCATATAACTTTAGGCCATTAATATGTTTTCTCTGGAGATTTGTCAATTCAAGTCTTTGGTCTATTTTTTAAAATTAGGTCATTTGGCTTTTGTTATGTTTTGTTTTCCATTTTGGTGTAGTTTGTTTCCTGAGTTGTAGAAGATCCTTATGTATTTTGAACACTAACCCCTTTTCAGATAGACAGTTCACAAACGGCTGGTCTTGGTGGCTAATGCCTGTAATCCTAGAGCTTTGGAAAGTGGAGGCAAGTGGCTCTCTTGAGCCCAGGAGGTCAAGACCAGCCTGGGCAACACGGTGAAAACTCTGTCCCTACAAAAAGTAGAAAAATTAGCCAGGCGTGGTGGTGTTCCCCTATAGTCCCAGCTACTTTGGTACTCGTGACTGAGGTGGAAAAATCAACTCAGCCTGGAGGTCGAGGCTGCAGTGAGCTGTGATCACGTCACTGACCTCCAGCCTGGGTGACAGAGTTAGACCCTGTTTCGAAAAAAATAGTAAAGATAATTCACAGACATTTTCTTCCATTCCACAGTTTGCCTTTTCAGCCTGTTGATAGTTTCTTTCGCTTTGCAGAAGATTTTTAGTTTGACGTAGTTCCATCTATTTATTTTTGCTTTTGCTGCCTGTGCTTTTGGTGTCAAATCCAAGAAATGATTGCCAAGAACAATGGCAAGAAGATTTTCCCCTGTTTTCACGGAGGAGTTTTACAATTTCAAGTCTTACATTTAAGTTGTGAATTCATAACAGAAGGCAAACATTTCCCAAGGTTCTGAGTGCACTCGGTTCCTTCCCTCCTGAGAAGCTAGCCCAAATCTAAAATTTTTTCTTTTTAAATATTCTCTAAAACAGAGTCCTATGACGAGCAAACAAGGATTATTAAAGCCCATTGTTACCAAGTAATTCAGATACCTCTACTTCCTGCTTGGTTTTGCACAAAACACCCATGATCACTCATCTTTTCTGTGTTGTTATTGTTTACTTTGCTGAGGACGGTCAGCTTTTTGTCCACTTTCTCTTCTATGGCCTACCATAGTGATAACATGCAGATTTACCACATAGACTGTAATTTCTTACACATGGGTACCTCAGTGCAGCAGAAAGAAACCTCATTGTCATTCTTCTTAGGAGACAAAACAAAAACAGAATCAGCAGGAAAACATCCATGTTCAGCAGCTTGTGCCTTCCTGCACTGAGACTTTAAACTGAGAATGCTGAGGATAGGATGATTTAGGAAAATAAAATATTCAAATCGGGTGACTGAACTTCAGAAATGTAATATTTTGCCAATTCATTTTAAGGAAAAAAAGAAAAAAACATAAATCCAAGTACACAAAAAACACCTGTGCGTAAACTACAGGTTCTCACACAGTTACTATATGCAACAATGGCTTGCCTATTACCTTCCTGGCATTTTGATCGAAATAATTTTGCATTTGGATAAAATTAAAATATCTCTACTCTTACATCTTTATGTTACTCAGAAAATGAGTGGTTTGACCACTTGACAGATGACAGTTTAATGACCAGAATCAAAGAGTGTGTAACAATTTGCAGCAAGTAAGGAGAATTATGGAGATAGTTCCCAAAGCAGCATCTCTCCAAACACACTTGAAAACAGGGCTTTTATTGGGAGTGGAGAGTAGCTGAGTCATATATGCAGAGGTGGAGTAAAGGCAGTGCGGGCCCAGTTGCTGATCTTACTTCTATGTAATTCACAGGGGTGGAAAATGGCAAATAACATCCTCCCTGGGTGGGGATTTGAGTACTGTAATGAGAGGAGTTCCCCAAAATTCAGCTTCAACTCACTCATTTTGGATTTTGTTTTTCTGGAGTTGAGCTTCTTCCTGGAATCATTTTGAAATATTAACAATACGAATTTAAGGTGCAACAGTTACAAGTGAGCACTTTTTTACCCAGGGACCCTGGATTGCTTTTACAAATGAAAAAAATGGCATATCTTTTTATTTATGCTAAGGAAAAAATTGAATAATGAGAAAAAAATTAAAATAATAAAGATGTTCAGAAATGAATGGACAGTTATTCTGATGCACTGGTGAATATAATTAAATTAGTGCAATATTTCTGCAAGAAAATTTGGCAAGATCTACAGAAAATTTAAATTATCTTAAATTTTCAAACTCTACTTTTAGAAAAACAATGTAGGGAGGCTGTTAATCACAAGGAAATGTAGATAGGTGATAGATAGATAAATAGAGGGATAGAGAGATAGGTAGGATAGAGACAATAATACCTACAGTAATAGCCTAGAATTACTGAGTATTTACTAAAGGCAAAACATTCCTGGTTCGCTCTGTTTATCTTACTCATTAAATACTCATGATAATTTTTTACAAGAAAGCGATTACTATGACTGGTATCCCATGTGATATGACTTCAGACCCAGTTTTTTAATGGAATCACATATTTAGTGAAAATTAGAAGAAAAATGGATGAATATATACAGTATTAGACAATCATAAAATGTAATAGCATAAAACCATTTAAATTATATAAAGAAGATATAGCCCTGGATGTTCAGAATATATTTTCCAGTAAGACCACTGTTATAAAATTGTACACGAAATTTAATTTCATAACGCCTATGTGTGTATGAATATGTATGTGCCTATGCATGCATACATAGGCACAAATTTTTTGTGCATGCATATATACATATACATATATGTGGATATATTTATGAATATGGGTTTATACCTACATGTGAATGTGTGCATATGTGCATGTCCCAAGGTGTACAGTATATGTACATTCATGTGCATTCACACATAAATAGGCTTACATCAAAAACTTATCCACCACAATAAAGTATGCTTTATCCCTGGGATGCAAATTTGGTTCAACATACACAAATCAATAAATGTGATTCATCACAGAAATGGAACTAAAGACAAACATCACATGATTATCTCCATAGATGCAGAAAAGGCTTTTGATAAAATTCAATACTCCTTCACGTTAAAACCACTCAAAATGGAAGGAATGAATTCTCATTCACAATTGCAACAAAAAGAATAAAATACCTAGTATTACAGCTAACCAGGGAGAAGAAAGATCTCTACAAGGAGAACTACAAACCACTGCTCAAATAAATCAGGATGACATAAAACAAATGGGAAAACATATAACTGATTTTATTGGATGTTTAGAAAATAAGTAGTATCTGCAAATACTGAACATTATAGCATTTTTCTTTTCATTATTTTAGTTTTTAAATTTTACTATTGTATTTCATTGGCTAGAAACAAAATAGAAATATAAAATTAATGCCTAAGTTCATTATTTATACTTCATCTTAATAGAATTGTTTTAAATGCTTCTTTGGTAATGTACGATGCAGAGATCAAATAGGTATTCTTTACCAAAACAAAGGATTTTTTTTCAGTGTTTCATGAAAGAAAATTTTATTGGCAATATGTTGGACCTAAAGCTAGACCAAATCCTATGCTTTTAAGCTATGCAAAAAAATAGATGCCTTTGTTTGCATAAATTGGTTTGAGATAGATTGTCTGTCACTTGCAACAGTAAGAGTCAAATGAAACATCATCATTTCTTGTCCTTAAATCTATCATAATTATCAATTTTACTTTTTCTTTGCTTTCTGAAAAAGTGATCAAATATGTTAATCCTTCCTTCATGGTTTTCAACATGAATTTAAATTTAAACAGTGATTATTTTAATTGTTTATAATTATTTATTATCACATCGTCTGTTATATATTACTTTGCATCCTGTTTTTTCTCACTTAAAATTATTTTATTATGATTATCCCATATCATTAAAGAGTCTTCACGCCTTGGTTAAAAGCATGCTAATATATGCTATACAATGTAAATTTAAAGTCTGTTTTCTTGTTTTTATAGATTTTGTTTTGTTTAAAAATTTTGGTAAAATATCTCATAGTTTTATCTGATTGTTGTTAATGTTAGTAATTACATTTTTAAAGTTTTCTTCGTATATACATATATTTTCCACATTCATATTATTATATTTATCTTGCTTGTCATTGTCATTGTAGCTTAGTAACTTTATTATTTTTGTGAAAGGCACACTTGTATGCCTCTTATTATAGATGCTAACTACTGCTCCAAAATTGCCTTCTAACTTACAGAATAATTTATTAGGTCAAATATTGATACTTTTTCTAATATAAATGCAGAGATTAGAATAGAGATATAAATATACATGTACCTACAGAACTAATACAATATGCATATATCTATAAATTTATATACACTTCTGTATACATGTATGTAAAGGGTTATTTAATAAAATAATTAAAGAAAAATTCTCAGGTCATACCAGTAATTTTTAATCTTCCTCTAAATCCCTCTTAATGATTAGTCCCTTGAATAACTTCAATCAAAATATCTATTAAGAATTTTTATTTTGCAGTCATGTGCCACATAACAACTTTTCAATCAATGAAGAAATACATATATAATTTTGGTCCCATAAGATTGTAATGCAGCTGAAAAATTTCTGTTGCCTAGTGATGTTGTAGAGATCATAATGTATTAGAACAATACATTGCCATTCTATGTTTAGACATACAAATTCTTACCGTTGTGTTACAATTCCCTGCAGTATTCAGTACAGTAACATGTACTAGTTTGTAGCCTAGGAGCAATAGGTTATATCATATAGCATAAGTGTGTTTTAGGCTATACCACCTAGGTTTGTATAAGTATACCTTATGATGCTTGCACAAGGACAAAATCACCTAATGATGCATGTCTCAGATGGCATTCTCATCATTAAATAATGCATGACTCTATATACAAAGTATGAATATATACATACAGTTTTATCAGGTACATATATTTATCTTTAAATATTTATTTTTAGTTTTCTTGTTTTGAATGTCAATATACATTTCAATCTGATTTTCTGGGTATAAGTCCAAGAAAGCTTTGCCACTACCTTTCTGTCTGAACGTGCAGTGCCTCAGTTTCCTCAAGAAATGATAGTAATAATAACACTATGATACAAGGTCATTGTGATAATTAAATTAGTTGGTATATGCAAATTATTTAGAACAGTGTTTGGACTATAGTAAGCATTATTTAAACTAGTGGTTAGCAATTACTATCACCATTGTTATTATATTTGTATTACATTTTATTTTTAAATGATTAATAATTTATTTGTTTTGGAGTTAGTTGGCAATTGTTTTATTTTGAATATTTATACTAAAGTTGGTAAGTAAAATGGACCTGTAATTTATCCTAGATTTTTGGCATTTTACATGCATACATACAGACACACACATTAGTGGTTTATATCAGCCTCAAATAACTGCGGAACAATTTTATTTATCAAAAAAGTGTACATATTTGTACTTTGTATTTCTTGAAAATTTGGTAAGTATCAAAAAATAGGATAAAATATTTTCTTTTTAAAAGATTTATATCTAGCAAATTAATTTGAATCATAAATGTAGGACTATTCACACTTTTTTGTGGCAGCGTAGGTAAAGTGTATCTTTCTATGAATGTTTTTATTCACCTCAATTTTTACATGCATTGATAAAATGTTTTTACACATCATTGTTTTATTAGTTTTATTTCCAATATAATTAGTTTCTGTATCTTACTTTTGTTTTCCCCAGAAAATAGCTTATTAATATTTTTAATATGATCATTTTTTGCCTTTAGGAATTAACTTTATATTTGTCTATTGATTAATGTTAGTCTTTCTTAATATTTGTCTTCTATATTATTTGGATAAATATTTATAATTCTAACAACACTTATGTAAAATATTTAGTTTTATAATTTTCAGTATTCCCTATCTTCTAATAAACATTTAATGTTATAGTTTGTGCATTGCTTTAGATGTTTCCCATAAATTTGGAATTTGTGGGATTTGGATTTTGGATTTTGGGGGTACGTGTACAGGTTTGTTAAATGGGTATACTATACCTTGGTAGTGAGCATAATAACCAACAGGTAGTTTTTTGACCTATTTCCCACCCCTCCAATATCTAGTAGTCTGCAGTGTCTATTATTCCCATGTTTACATACCTGAGTGCTCAATGTTTGGCCCCACTTATAAGTGAGAACATGGGTTATTTGGGTTTCTGTTTATATATTAATTTGCTTAGGATTATGACCTCCAACTCCATTCATGTTGCTGCAAAGGACATGATTTTATTGTTATTTATATGGCTTGTGGTATTCTATGGTATATATATATATATATATATATATATATATATATATCACATTTTCTTTATCCAATCTACCACTGATGGGCATCTATGTTAATTCCATAGCCTTTGCTATTGTAAATAACACAGCAATGAACATATGAGTGCATGTGTCTTTTTGGTATAGTAATTTATTTTCATTTCGATATGTAATGGGATACCAGTAATGAGATTGCTGGGTTGAGTAGTAGTTCTTCTTTTTTATTATTTATTTATTTATTTATTTTGAGACGGAGTCTCACTCTTGTTGCCCAGGCTGGAGCAATCTCGGCTAACTACAACCTCCACCTCACAGATTTAAGCGATTCTCCTGCCCCAGCCTCCCAAGTAGCTAGGATTACAGGTGCCTACCACCATGCCCGGCTAATTTTTTTGTATTTTTAGTAGCGACGGGGTTTCACAATGTTGATCAGGCTGGTTTCGAACTCCTGACCTCAGGTGATCCATCCACCTTGGCCTTCCAAAGTGCTAGGATTACAGGCATAAGCCACCACACCCACCAGTTCTGTTTTAAATTATTTGAGACATCTACAAACTCCTTTCCACAGTGATTGAACAAATTTATATTCCCACCAACATTGTGTAAGAGTTCCCTTTTCTCAGCAGCTTCACCAGCATCTGCTAATTTTATTTTTTGACTTTTTAATAATAGCCATCCTATATACAAAAATTAACTCAAGATGGATTAAAGTTTTAAATGTAAGACATCAAACTACAAAAATTACAGAAGAAAACCTAGGAAATGGCCTTCTTAACATTGGCCTTGGCAAATAACTTTTGACTAAGGCCCCAAAGGCATTCGCTACAAAACAAATATTGATAAGTGGGACCTAAATAAAGAGTTTTTGCATAGCAAAAGAAACTATCAATGGAATAAACAGTCAGTCTATAGAATGAGAAAAATTATTCACAAACTATGCATCCAACAAAGACGTAATATTCAGGAACTTAAATCATCATGCAAAAAGCAAATAACACCATCAAAAATGAGCAAGGTACATGAACAGACACTTCTCAAAAGACATGCAAGCGACCAACAAACATGAAAAAATGCTCATCATCACTAAGCATCAGAGAAATGCAAATCAAGAACACAATGAGACAAATTCTATTTTCATTTATTTGTCTTGTTCTAATTTTTTTCTTATACAGGCTTAAGATACAATAAATATTATATTTTTATTTTTCCCAATAGTTAACTTTCAAATTATACCTTTTACTTTTAAAAAGTTTGTATAAATATATGTGGTAGAAGTGCAATGAAGTCTAAAGTAAATTAGATTTCTCACACTGTCTCTTTAAAAATACAAAAGTTTGGCTTGGTGCAGTGCAGTAATCCCAGCACTTTGGGAGGCCGAGGTGGGCAGATCACTTGAGGTCAGGAGTTTGGGACAAGCCTGGCCAACATATCGAAACCCTGTCTCTACTGCAGATACACAAATTAGCCAGGTGTGGTGGTGCATGCCTGTAAGCCCAGCCACTCAAGAGGCTGAGACACCAGAATCCCTTGAACCCAGGAGATGGAGGCTGCAGTGAGCCAAGATAGCACCACTGCACTCCAGCCTGGGTGACAGAGTGAGACGCTATTTAAAAAAAAAAAAAAAAAAAGGTTTAAAACTTGTGGTCTCCCATCACTTATCTATTCACGTAACATGTCCATTTTGTTCTGCATTCTAGGCATTTTAATCACATAAATTAATTATAATTCTATTATTTGTGATTTTACACAAACCAATTTTTGATCTTTTCTACTAGGATAACAAATTTGCTTGCGTATTCTTCCATCTTGTTGCTCAGTTAGTTAGTTTGGTATTGTTTTCATTATAAAGAACAGCCTTTAGAAATTTCTCAAGTAAAAGTCTACTCTTTAAATAGATACCAGTTTTAGCTATAGTAATATTGATGATTTTCTGTTTTCCGTCTGGTCTGTCCCCTTCTACCTTGATTCTGTTAAGACATAGATGAATTCTGATTATTCCAATCTCCATGTCTCTTAAAATATTTTTCATATCTCCAGTTTTTAATGTTTTGTTCTCAATTTATTATAATTTATTAATGTCTTCCGTGTAATTGACTTTTATTTCAGCTATAATTTTAATGTACACAGCAGTTGTAATTCAGCAATGTACATATGTTACATGTAACTTCTGAATATTTTAAAAATTTACTTTGGAATTACATTTTGTTTTTCTGCAACTATTTCATACATAGCTAACATATTCAGGATATGATTTACATGAATACTTCAAATTATGCATTTCTAAATTTTGTATCTGATAACTGGGAAAGATTTTATATGTACCTCATATATGTTAATTGCCAAATAGATTCACTTGAAACTTGATTACAGGTTTTATTAATCACTAATATTCAGTAAAGTCTAAGAAATGATACAAGGTAGGAATTGCAATGTACACCTCATCAACAAATTCCGATATCATCAGGATTGGCCTGAGTCCTTGGTTGCATGCAACACTGAAAGTATTTCTAAAAAGATATTTCTTTTAAACCTGGGCACGATGGCTCATGCCTGTAATCCCAGCACTTTGGGAGGCCGAGGCGGGCAGATCACGAGGTCAGATCAAGACCATCCTGGCCAACATGGTGAAACCCCGTCTCTACTAAAAATACAAAAATTAGCCAGGCGTGGTGGTGCATGCCTGTAGTCCCGGCTGCTCAGGAGGCTGACACAGGAGAGTTGCTTGAACCCAGGAGGTGGAGGCTGCAGTGAGCCAAGATCATGCCACTGCACTCCAGCCTGAGTGACTCCAGCCTGAGTGACAAAGCGAGACTCCTTCTCTCTTTCTCTCTCTCTGTCTATATATATATATATAATATATATATATGAAATATATATATATAATATATATATATGAAATATATATATAATATATATATATGAAATATATATATATATATGAAAAAACATTAAACACTTAATTCAGGAAAGAATATAAGCCTGAATAATAGGCAGAGTGAAAAATAAGACTATAATTATGTTTTATGTTTTATCAAGTTTAGCTACAATGTTACAGAAGCTGCAGGATCCTGTCAACACCACTGAACATCACTGCTGCATTTTAAAGAGATTTTAAAATACAAATTCTATTGCAGAAGCAGCTAGCAGATTTCATTAATTCTGGAATCACAGTTATAACGTGCTTACTGTGTACCAGGTTGTCTGCTAAATCCTTTTACCCATATCACCTCATTTAATTAACATAAGAACTTTGGAATAACTAATATTATTATTTTTATTAGATAAGAAAATTGTGGCTCATAGGTTTTTTTTTTTTTTTTTTTTTTGAGACAGAGTCTCGCTCTGTCGCCCAGGCTGGAGTGCAGTGGCACAAATCTCGGCTCACTGCAAGCTCCTCCTCCCAGGTTCACGCCCTTCTCCTGCCTCAGCCTCTCAGAGTAGCTGGGACTACAGGAGCCTGTGTGGCTCATAGGTTTTTAAAAAGTAAAAGGTCATACTTATAAAAGCAGAATTCAGATTATGTTCTTAGATGTGTCTGATTCTTTCAACTGTGACTGGTAACTATTTCTCTATGTTACTCTCCTATTTTTAAAAAATAATGTTCCATCAAGGCAGTTCTGTTCAAAATAAGTAGTGGTATTTTGACTTCCTCAACGTAAGAAACAGTTAGAGGCCAGGTACTACTGCCTGAACACCATGGGATAATTCTTTAGTTCTTGAAAATTCCTTTATTATACTCTCCTGTCTCATCCAAAGACCTTGGAGTTTTATGCCACATTAATTCTCTGATACTGGCAAAATATTCTTCTGTTACCATGATACTGTGATTATTTGGGACTCATCATAGTTCTCCTTAATGGGACAAACTCAAGGATTAGTACTCTGTTCTGGAATGGTAAACTGCTTGGAATTTTTTAAAAGTTGAAGAGGAAAGAGAAGAAGATTTTGGTTTAAAAGGGGGTGAAGTTAAAGACAGAACTATTTCTAGAAAGAAATAGAAATATGCTCTGACTGGAGACTAAGTTTGTTAAGAAGGAAATGTCTCTAAAAGCCTCAGAAGTCTGGGAGTAGGAGGAAAAATTAAACTCAAATAATATGCACAAACTTCACATCTTTACTAGGAAGCACAATGTATTATTGTTGAAAATAGCAAAAACTTAGAAACAAATGTCCTTCAATTAATAATTACGTAAATCTGGTTCTCAGCTAGGGATAATTCTGTCCCCCTGAAAGAATTTGTCAATGTTTGGAAGTATATTGGCTGTCACAACTCAGTGCAAACTGCATCTGTCATTTAATAGGCAGAGTCAAGAATGCTGCTAAGCATCCTATAATGCACAGCACAGCCCCCACAACAGAAAAATATCCATCCCAACATGTCGATAGTGCCAAGGATAAAAAAAACTCTTAGTTAAATCACTTGGAATATATGCATATTATAAAACATTATAAAGCTATTAACAAGAAGAGTACATGTCCATATACATATTATCATAGAAAGTTCACCAAGGCGGCCAGGTGCAGTGGCTCATGCCTGTAATCCTAGCACTTTGGGAGGCCAAGGAGGGCAGATTGCCTGAGCTTCGGAGTTCGAGACCAGCATGGGCAACATGGTGAAACCCCATCTCTATTAAAATAAAAAAAATAAAAATAAATTAGACGGGTGTGGCAGCATGTGCCTGTAGTCCCAGCTGCTCGAGAAGCTGAGTCAGAAGAATTGCTTGACCCGGGAGGTGGAGGTTGCAGTGAGCCGAGATGGTGCCACTGCACTCCAGCCTGGCGACAGAGCAAGACACTGTCTCAAAAAACAAAACAAAAATGAGAAAGGTCACCAAGGCAATGATATATTTGAAAAATTAAATAAAAAACAAATGCAAATATTTAATATTTTTTCATTCATTTGAGCAATAAAAGCAAAAAAAGTATGCTTATGTAAATATATAAAGATAGCAACAATGATATGGAGCATTTACTAATTTCCCATCATTGTCCTAAGTGTTTTAAATACACTCATGCATTTAATCCTCACAATGATTGTAACATTTGTTACAATGGTACTGCCCTTATCAACACCTTACATGTTAAAAAAAAAGACACAAAGAGCTAAGAAATTTGTTCAGTTATCACACAACTATTAAGAAAAAAATTGGGTACACAAGTCTATGCAGTCTAGATCCAGGGAGTACATATTCTGTATCATTTCCAGTCATATTAATTTACAAGGCAAGAAAAAGAAAGGATTGAAAATTAACACATTCAACAATTCAGAGTGTGAAAACACATAGAAATGGACATGCTTTCTTATGTTTTACTCTCTATAATTAGGAACTGATAACGTTATTCAAAAATACTTGATGCTGCAGTGTTTTTAAAGAATAGTCATGGTTGCCTATCAGATAATAAATCAACTATGTTAAATAAAGAAAGGAAGAGAGGAGATGGAACAAGATGGCAGAATAGCAGGCCCCATCCATTATCCCCCCTGCAGGAATACCAAATTTAACAACCATCTACACAAGATAGGCACCTTCATTAAAAAAAAATAAAAATAAGGGGAGCACTCGCAGTACCTGATTTTAAGTTTGTGTTACAAAAGAGGTACTGAATAGGGCAAGAAAACTTGAATTGCTGGTGCCACCCCTCCCCCATTCCCGTGCAGTGGCTGCATGGCATGGAGAAATCGGTGCCATTGGAAGACAGCAGCAATTGTGAATCTGCATTGAGCTCAGTGCTGCTTTGTCACAGTGGAAAGCAAAACTGCATTGAACTCAGCTGATGCCAACCCATGGAGGGAGCATCCGAACTGGACCTCCCCAGAGTGGTATCACCCATCCCAGTGGTGGAATCTTGAGTTCTGGCAAGCGTCACCACCTGGGCTGATGTGTTCTGGGGCCCTAAATAAACTTGAAAGGCAGTCTAGGACATGAGGACTTTCAGGCCCAATGCTGAGCTGGGCTTTGAGCCAGTGGACTTCAGGGGAATGCGAAGTACTGAGACACCAGCCAGAGCAGCTAAAGGAGTGCTTGCACCACCCCTCTCCCAACCCCAGGCAGCACAGCACATGACTCCAAAAGATACCCCTTCCTTCGGAGTGAGGAGATAAGAGAGAAGGGTAGAGAGGTCTTTTTTTTTGTATCTTAGACACCAACTCAGCCACAGTAGGATAGGGCACAAGGAAGAATCATGAGGCCCCCATTCCAGGCCCCAGCTCCCAGATTAAATTTCTAAACACAACCTGGGCCAGAAGTGAAGCTGCTGCCTTGAAGAGAAGGACCCAGTACTGGCAGGATCCATCACCTGCTGACTAAATTGTCCTTGGGCATTGAACAACTTATAATGACACCCAGACAGTATGTCATGGGCCTTGGGTGAGACTGAGACTTAATGGCTTCTGGTAAAACCCAGCACATTTCCAGATGTGGTGGCTATGGGGAGAGACTCCTTCTGCTTGAGAAAAGCAGAGGGAAGAGTAAAGGGGACTTTGTCTTGCACTGTAGGTACCAGCTTGGCCACAGTGGGGTTAAAGAACTAGCAAACTCTTGGGATCCCTGATTGCAGTTCTTGTCTCCTAAATGGCAATTCTGGACATGCAGTGGGCCACAGCGGAGGACACTGCCCTGAAGGGTGAGTTCCAAGTCTGGCAGCATTCACCACAAGCTGACTAAAGAGCCCTTGGGCCTGAAGGGAACATCGGTGGTAGCTTGGCATGACTCTTTGTGGGCCTGGGATGGTGGTGACCATGGAATGAAGCTCCTCTGCCTATGAAAAGGGGAGGGAAGAATGGTAAGAATTGTGTCTCATGGTTTGAGAGTCAGCTCAGCCATAGAAGAATAGAACACCAAGTAGACATCTAAGATCTTTGACTCCAGTCCCTAGCTCCCAGGTGGCATCTTCAGACCTGCCCAGGGCCTGGGGGAGCTGGACACCCTAATGGAAGGACACAAGCCTGGCTGGCTTCACCACTTGCAGATTGTAGAGCCCTACGACCTTGAGGAAACACAGGCGATAGCCAAGTAGTGCTTATAGCCGGCCTTTGGGGAGACTCATTGCTGTACTGATTTCAGATCTGACCCAGCTCAGTCCCAGTGGTGGTGGCCCCAGGGGAGCTTGTGTCACCGTAGCCTCAGCCCCAGGTGGTTCAGAACACAGAGAAAAACTCCATTTGTTTGGAAGAAAGTAAGGGAAGAGAACATGAATTTCTGCCTGGTAATCCATGGAATTCTTCCTGACTTAAGCAAGACCATCAAGGCAGTACCTCCATGAGTCTGTAAGACTTGTGGGCTTGGATTGCCCACTGATGCAGATACAGCTCAGATCACAACACCCAAGTCCTTTCAAATACCTGAAATTCCTTGACAGGGAACATCTAAGAATTATTGGCCATAAAGAAGAGGTAGAGAAAAAGATAGGGGTAGAAAATTTATTCAAAGGGATAATATCAGAGAACTTCCCAAACCTAGAGAAAGATATCAACATTCAAGTACAAGAAGGTTATAGAATATCAAGACAACTTAACACAAAGAAGCCTACCTCAAGGCACTTTAATAAGCAAACTCCCAAAGATAAAGAAACGATCCTACAAGCAGAAAGAGAAAAGAGAAAACACCATCCAATAAAGCTCCATTATGTCTGGGTGCAGACTTTTCAGTGGAATTTTTACAGTCCAGAAGAGAGTGTCATGACATAATAAAAGTGTGAAGGAAAAACTCTTTTTACCTTAGAATAGTATATCTGGCAAACATATCCTTCAAACATGAATGAGTAATAAAGGCTTTCCCAGAAAAACAAAAGCTGTCATCAACACCAGGCCTCTCCTACAAGGAATGCTAAATGGAGTACTTCAATCAAAAATAAAAGATCATTACTGAGCAATGTGACATCATCCAAAGGTAGAAAACTCACTGGCAATAGTAAGTACCTGGAAAAACACAGAATATTATAATGCCGTAACTGCAGTATATAAACTACTCTTTTTTTTTTTTTTTTTTTGAGACGGAGTCTCGCTCTGTAAACTACTCTTATGTTAAGTAGAAAGGCTAAAAGGTGAACCAATCATAAAGAATAACTACAACTTTTCAAGCCATAGACAGTATATTACAATATAAATTGAAACAACAAAAAGTTTAAAAAACTGGTAGATGAAGTTATTGTGTCAAGCTTTTACTGGTTTTCTTTTTGCTTGTTTGCTTCTTTATGCAAGTGGTGTTGATATTGCCTTAAAATAAAGGGTTATAAAATAGTATTTGCAAGCTTCATGGTAACCTCAAATCAAAAAACATACAATGGATACACACACATACAAAGCAATAAATTGTTATACCACCATTAAAAAACACACACACAAAACTTCACTAATAGGAAGAAAACAAAGAAGAAAAGAAGGAAGAGAAGACCTCAAAACAACCAGACAACAAATAACAAAATGGCAGAAATAAATCTTTATTTATCAATAATAAGTTTGAATGTAAATAGACTAAACTCCGATCAAAATACATAGAGTAGCTGAATAAAGAAAACAAGACCCAATGATTTGTTTCCTACATGAACCACACTTTACCTATAAAGACACATACAGACTGAAAATACAGCCATGGAAAAAGATACTTTATGTCAATGGAAACCAAAAAAGACCAAGAGCGGCTATACTTACATCAGTCAAAGTGTATTTCAAAACAAAAAATATAAGAAGAGACAGAGAAGGTCATTATATGATGAACAAAGTGTCAATTCAGCAAGAGACTATAACAATTTTAAGTATATACACACCCAACACTGGGGTACCCAGATATATAAAGCAAATATTATTAAAGCTAAAGAAAGAGATAGCCCCCAATACAATAATAACTTGATACTTCAACACTCCACTTTCAGCATTGATCTTCCAGAGAGAAAATCAATAAAGAAACATCAGACTTAATTTGCACTATAGACCAAATGGAACTAATAGATATTTACAGAATGTTTCATCCACGGCTGCTGAATATACATTCTTCTCCTTAGCACATGAATAACTCTCAAGGACAGACCATATGTTAGGCCACTAAACAAGTCTTCAAACATTCAAAAATAAAATAATATCAAGCATCTTCTCTGACCACATGGTATAAAACCAGAAATCAATAACAAGAGGAATTTTGGAAACTATACAAACTTATGGAATTTAACAATAGGCTCCTGAATGACCAGTGGGTAAGTGAAGAAATTCAAAAGGAAATTGAACTATATCTTGAAACAAATGATAATGGAAAGGCAACATACCAAAACCTATGGAATACAGTGAAAGCAGTACTAATAGGCAAGTTTATAGCTACTTGTGCCTGCATCAAAAAAAGAGAAAAAGAACTTCAAACAGACATCTTAATATACATCTTAAGGAACTAGAAAAGTAAGAACAAACAAAATCAAAAAATAATAGAAGAAAAGAATAAAGATCGGGATAGATATAAATGAAATGAAAACATATAAAACAATACAAAAGATAAATGAAAGAAAATGTTTTTTGAAAAGATAACAAAATTGGCATACCTTTAGAAAGAATAACTTAGAAACAAGGAGAGAAATCCCAAATAAATAAGATCATAGATAAAAAAGGAGACATTATAAGCAATACTGCAGAAATTCAAAGAATCACTAGGGACTGCTATGAAAGACTTTATGCTAATAAAGTGGAAAATCTATAAGAAATAGACAAATTATTAGACATATACAACTACTAAGATTGAACCATGAAGAGATTCAAAACCTGAACAGACCAACAAGTATTAAGATGGAAGCCATAATAAAAAGACTCCCAGTAATGAAAAGCTGGGGACCTGATGTCTTCACTGCTGAATTCTACCAAACATGTAAAGAAGAATTAATACCAATCCTACTCAAACTATTCCTTAAAATAGAAGAGGAAGGAATACTTCCAAACTCACTCTACAAGGCCAACATTATCCTGATACCAAAATCAGACAAAGACTCATCAAAAAAAGAAATCTACAGGCCAATATCTCTGTTGGATATTGAGGAAAAATCCTCAACAAAATGCTATCAAACCAAAGTCAACAACATATTAAAAGGAACAATCATCATGACCAAGTGGGATTTATCTCACTGATGCAAGGCTGGTCCAATATATGCAAATTAATCAATGTGATACATGATATCAACAGAATCAAGGACAAAAACCATATAATCATTTCAATCGATGCTGACAAAGCATTGATAAAATACAACATCCCTTCTTGATAGAAAACTGGGTGTAGAAGGAACATACCTCTAACATAATAAAAGCTATATACAACAGACCCACAGCTAGCATCATACTGAATGGGGAAAAACTCAAAGGCTTTTCTCTAAGATCTGAAAGAGGACAAGGATGTCCACTTTCACCACTGTTATTCAACATTATACTGGAAGTCCTAGCTAAAGCAGAGAAGTGAAGGAAATAAAGGGCATCCAAATTGGAATGAAAGAAGTCAAATTATCCTTATTTGCAGATGATACAAACTTATATTTGGAACAACCTTTCAGAATTGATAAACACATTCAGTAAAGTTGCAAGATACAAAATCAACATACAAAAATCAGTAGCATTTCTGTGTGCTAACAGTGAACAATCTGAAAAAAACAATCAAGAATGTAATCTCATTTGCAATAACTACAAATAAAATACCTATAAATTAACCTAAGATGTGAAATGTTTCTGCAATGAAAACTGTAAACCATTGATGCGAGGAGTTGAAGAGAACTCAAAAAAATGCCAAGATATTCTCTTTTCATGGATTTGAAGAATCAATATTTTTTAAAAGTTCATAATACCTACAGCAAACTACAGATTCAGTGCAATCCCTATCTAAATACCAATGACATTCTTCACATAAATAGAAAAAATAATTCTAAAATGCATGTGGAACCACAGAAGACCCAGAATAGCCAATGCCATTATAAGTAAAAAAAACAAACCTGGAAGAATCACATTAACTGACTTCCAGTTACACTACAAACTATAGTAACCAAGATAGGATGGTACTGGCATAAAAACAGTCACACAGACCGATGGAACAGCATATAGAACCAATAAATAAATCCATATGCCTACAGTGAACTATTTTTTGACCATATAGCCAAGAACATACATTGGGGAAAGTGCAGTTTCTCCAGTAAATTGTGCTGGGAAAATTGGATATCCATATGCAGAAGAATGAAACCAGACTCCTATCTCTCACCATTTACAAAAATCAAATAAAAATGGATTAAAACATAAATCTAAGACCTCAACCTATGAAACCAGTAAAAGAAAACATTGGAGAAACTCTCTGGGACATTGGACTGGACAAAGATTTATTGAGTAATACCCTACAAGCACAGGCAACCAAAGCAAGCATGGAAAAATGAAATCACGTCAAGGTAAAAAGCTTCTATACAGCAAAAGAAGCAGTTTACAGAGACAACCACAGAATAAGAGAAAGTATTTGCAAACTACCTGTCCGACAAGGGATTAATAACCAGAATATATAAGAAGCTCAAATAACTTTATAGGAAAAAAAATCTAATAATTTGATTGTATCATGAGCAAAAGATCTGAGTAGACATATCCTAAAAGAAGAAATACAAATGGCAAACAGTTAAAATGGTTTTTATCCAAAAGGCAGGCAATAACAAAAGCTCAGGAGGATGTGGAGAAAAAGTAATCCTCGTGCATGGTTGGTGGTGAGGCAGTTAGCACAACCACTATGGAGAAGAGCTTGGAGTTTTCTCAAAAAACTAACAATAGAACTACCATGTGATCTAGCAGTCCCACTCCTAGGTATGTTCCCCAAAGAAAGGAAATCAGCATATTGAAGAGGTATCTGCACTCCCATGTTTATTGCAGCACTATTCACAATAGGCAAGATGTGGAAGCAACCTATGTGTCCATCAACAGATGAATGGATAAAGGAAATGTGATACATATACACAATGCAGTACTGTTTCTCCATAAAAAAATAGAGATCCTGTCATTTGCAATAGCACGGATGGAACTGGAGGTTGTCATGTTAAGTGAAATAAGCCAGACACAGAAGACAAACCTCGTATATTCTCACTTAGATGTGTTATCTAAAAATCAAAACAATTGAACTCATGAAGATAGTAGAAGGATGGTTACCAGATGCTGAGAAATGTAGTGGGTGAGGAGAAGGAGAGGGTGAAGAAGTGGAGTCATTAATGGGTACAGAAGATTGTTAGAAAGAATGAATAATACTGAATTTTTGCTAGCAAGACAGGATGACTATAGAAATAACTTAAATGTACACTTTACGATAACTTAAAGAGTTTACTGAATTGTTTGTAACAAAAAGGATAAATGCTTGAGGTGATGGTTTCACCATTTACCCTGATGTGACTATTAAATATTGCATGCCTATATCAAAATACCTCACATACTTCATAAATATATACACCTAATATGTATCCACAAATTTTTTAAATAAAAAAGAAAGCATTTACTTTCACTAGCTGAGAAAAATGACAGAGAAAGAGATTGAATTTGAAAGGCCAGAAAGTTCTTTCACAAGCCCATGAAACCATAGCAAAATAAAAGAGAGAGGGAGAAAAAAATGATGAAATATGTGAAATATTTCTGTTAAAATTATGCTGATAACCAATAGCTATATAGAATAACTGTTAAACAGCACTAAAAGATGTTATTTAGTAGAAAAAAATTTCCTAAAATTTTGCATTTGATGTTTTGATCTGAAAAACTCATTAGAAGTATCCTTTGTATATCACTTTTAGCCTTCATATATCACTTTTTTCTTGCTACTTACTGTCATGCCATTCTATTTTCAATATAAGAGGAAAAATGAATTACTTGTTTATTCATGATGGGTTCAAGTTGGTATAGTTCATATTTATTTTATTTCTTATTTCCACATATTTTTTGTATTGGCCGTCTGACTAGACCTTCATTACTAAGTCCAGGATTTCTAGATATATTAATTAATATTTAAGTTGTTAAGCCAAAAACTTTTTCAATTACATGGAATATAATTTATGATTAGAAAATATGAAAGATACCTACAATATCCCCACTTTTTCACATAAGAAATTTGAAAAATATGCATAGACATATAAGATGCATTAACAACCACCCAAATTTATTTCACATTATAATATTGTATGTAATTATATATGTTTTGAGAAATTAAGACTTGATTTTTTTTTTTTTTTTTTGAGACGGAGTCTCGCTCTGTCGCCCAGGCTGGAGTGCAGTGGCGCAATCTCGGCTCACTGCAAGCTCCGCCTCCCGGGTTCACGCCATTCTCCTGCCTCAGCCTCTCCGAGTAGCTGGGACTACAGGCGCCCGCCACCACGTCCGACTAATTTTTTTGTATTTTTAGTAGAGACGGGTTTCACCACGGTCTCGATCTCCTGACCTCGTGATCCGCCCGCCTCGGCCTCTCAGAGTGCTGGGATTACAAGTGTGAGCCACCGCGCCCGGCCCAAGACTTGATTTTATCATGTAGATATTTAGCAATTTTTGCAGAAGATTGGAGGGTATGTTGCAGATGGAGAGAGTTCCTTTTGTCTAGTTAGCAGCATGTAACTTAATACAAGACATTAATACTGGCCTAATAACTTATTGTCAACCTTTACAGTGACACTGTGATAACAAAAATGGCTCCATTTCTTTGCTACTTGCATTCCTATTGCTGTATTTCCCCAAACATTTGAGATCCTGTTGAGTTCTTATCTCAATGCAGGAAAGCATCTTATGGCTTATGAAAAATATGTGTTTATGATAAGATTCTTGATTTTCTCCATTAATTTGTTGCTATCATTAATGTTTTATATAAGATTCTTGACCCTATAATGCTAGAGATACTGTGAATAACTTATTAAGCTATGCATAGTTGGTAGTGAATTTTTGTTTTCTTTTGATGTCCTTTACTCTTCCTATTTTCAATTATGAGGATATATTTCTTTAATAATAAAAGAAATTAGAATAATATTTTAACATAAAATGGGTTAAGAATATAACTACACAAGATACTGGAAAGGGCACATGATTTGGAAATAAAGACAATGAATTTTAAAGATACTACTTATCATTATTATTCCATTAGGTAAGCAAGTGGCCTACAAAAAATGTAATTATTAGGAGGTAGATAATTAATCATGAGTGATAGAGTAAATAACATCCCATGATAATCTAAAGTTAAATCTTATAAACAGAAAATTGAAACATATACTTTCAACTGCTAAATAAATGTATCCAATTACATACTCGGGGACTGAGCAAAACAAAATAGTGTGAGACTGTGTACTTGCTCACACAATTACGGGGTGAATTTTGGCCAGCATTCTTTTACTGCCTCCTTTCATTCCTGTCACCTATATGCCTTATTCTAATGTACATAAAACAAGAACATACGAGGTTTGTCTTTCTGTGCCTGGCTTATTTCATTTAGCATAATATTCCATCTCTACTGCATTTCAATTAACCAAAGAAGACAACTTCAATAATTAGATACCACTGTGTGACCCATGTTACCATTATTATTGTTATTTTTTTTTTTTTTTTGAGATGGAGTCTTGCTCTGTCACCCACGCTGGAGTGCAGTGGCGTGATCTCAGCTCACTGCAACTTCCACCTGCGAGGTTCAAACGATTCTTCTGCCTCAGCCTTCCTAGTAGCTGAGACTACAGGCACAAGCCACCACGCCCAGGTAGTTTTTTGTATTTTTAATAGAGACAGGGTTTCACCGTGTTAGCCAGGATGGTCTCGATCTACCTCGTGATCCGCCTGCCTGGCCTGCCGAAGTGCTAGGATTACAGGCGTGACCCACCATGCCTGGCCTGACCTATGTTATTATCTACAACTTCCCACCAACAATGGAGTCCTTATGCCATAACCGGAATCTCATCCTGATTATAGATGCATCTGTCTAAACCCAGCCATAGAAAACCAAGTCTAACACAGAAGGCTTGTGTATTTTTACTTTATTAGGAGTATTATTCTAAGTAGTAGGGAAAAAGGGCAAAGAGAATATAATGGGAAAATCAGGAGAGACGATGCAAGGTTTACATTAGAGTTGACAGCTGAAATGTTCAACTGACTCTTTAAAGTCATAGTATATCTTTCAAGAACCCATACAAACTAAATCAGAGAATAGCCCACTGTGGGAGAAGAGGGGAATAATTTTTTCACTGATTTTAGTCTCTCATTGATCAAATAAACTCCTATGGAGCTTTAACTCCTCCTGATTTTTGGTTGTGCCTGGATGACTTTTAGGCAGAGAACTGTGGTGTCCTATCTAGCCATATAAAAAGGAAAGGCCTATATCAAGGAGTAGGGGGCCCAGAACTGTCAGTTGGATAGCCAGGATCTCCAGGGTGTACCAGCAAGTCATATGAGAGACAAGGATCCATTGTCGTAGGTGCTTCAGTCTGAATACAGCAGTAGCAGAGACAACATGGTCTCATGACTATAGAAAGAGTGCAAACTATGATAAAGCCAGATATGAAGATCTGGGGACAAGGTGCAGGACTGAATCTAGTACAAAAGTATATGGTAATTCTTCATCATCCAAGATCTTTCTAGATCAGGTCATGATTTTTAGACTATTCCTATGCTCAGGTGGTCACTTTAGTCACATGGCTCTATAACAAAGTATCACTCTACAACAAAAAATCACCCAATGTCTATTACCATTCCATTGAAATTAGAGCACTCATTCATTTCAACTGTAACATTTCACATTATGATTAAAGTAACTTTCAAAGATTCTGGTTGTCGACTCCAGCCTGGAGTTATTTCTTGTGACCTTGTGCATTTTAAGAAGGTATTGCATCAGCTTAACACACAAGCTGAATTCATTTAGTTTTAACTTCCAAAATATTTAAACTTCTCTTTCTATACTGTTGAAAGGAAATTTGAAGACTTCACATTTTTCAGTGTGGGTCACCTTTGAGGAAACCTTTTGTTTACATGTATACTATAAGAACTAAACAATCTACTAAATAATTCAATATAAATTGAAATCTATAACTGGTGCAACTATAATAATTGTCCTCTAACATTGATACAGAATTTTCGTATCTTACATGCAACTAGATAATCTCAATTATTTTTTAAATGAGGAAGACTTAATTTTTGTCCTGTTTGTTCATTTGTTTATTTTCTTTGTGCTCCTTAGGATGTACTTGGACCAGACTATTTAAAATTGTGAAAACAGTGAAGGAAGTATAAGTGAAACAGTATTTTTTTTGCAACAAAATTCTCTGAGGCAAGAAAATAGCAACATTTTTAAGCAGGGAAGGAAGAATCTCAATACACAAAAGTGAAGGGACTTCAGTGAAGGACGAAGGCTCAGTATGGGATAGGGCATTAGGAAACTCCGGTTGTCCAGATTCCAACGGTTATGTTTCTTCAAATTTTCCTTACCTAACTTAGTGTCTGAGTTTTGCTTATGGCAGCAGGTAAGGATTTTAATTCTTCTAAAGTTACAATTTGGCTATACCTCTCTCAAAGTTAAAGGTTTGTTCTTAACTATCTGAGCCCTATAGTTAAAAGAGGTGAGGAAATATTTATATTGTATTAATAGAAGTCAGCCTAGGTATTTGATCTGGTCATTTATTTTCTTTTTATTCAATATTAGAGATAAACCTACTTCCCCCACAATTTCTAAATTATTCATATCCTTCATATCCTTTACACAGATATATTACAGTGTAAATGTGAGTGTTCAAAGCTATTTACTGCCTTCTTACTTGATGACTAAACCCATATTTCTCTTTTTTCATTGAGAAATATGGAGGGTTCATTGTCTTTATTGCATCATTGATATTGGTCTGAATCCTTGGTGGTGTGCAACAGAAAGAAAAACTGAAATCATTAAGCAAAAAATGAGAGATTTATTTAAAAGAATACTAAATACTTAATTAGCAATCGAATATTAATCTTAGTAAATCAATAGAGTGAAAATAAAAATAAAGTACAATTACATTTTATTAATGAGAGCCTAGTATTTATGGTACACAAGCTGTAGGACCTTGTCAATAACTCTGAACATCACTGTTCTTACTACTGTGAATAAATTCTAACCACCCCATCACTCATTCCATATCCAAAAATCCAGGTAAGAGCATTTGATTGGCCATGTCAAGTTCACATTCTTGAGCTCTGAATAGGAGGTAGCAAATCTAGAAATCTTAGTTTCTTTTAGCTGCTATACTGAAAACAGACATGGTTGTCTTCATTGAAATTTCCAAGATTTATATACAAGGGGGAATTCTCTAACAGTAGAAAAATGGTTTGCATGCTGAATTTTAAAAAAGCCAGTGTTTATTGACTTTGCTTTAGATAAATTAGCAAACAATGAAATACTAATTTGGGGTCTATATTATTATCAGAAAAACATATTTGTAAATGAACACTTCAAAAATATGATACATGGAAAACTGCTCTAAAAGGTTTAATTTCAACTCTAATATGCAGCTATTTTCATTATTTATTCTGAAAATAGCAGAAATCTTCAAAATGTAATCTATCGCAAGGCAGTGTAAAATACATGCTTAAGGTTTCATACTTAATTCACACAAAACCATGATTAGTTTATTAAAATAGCATAGGCTGGGCACGGCAGCTCATGCCTGTAATCCCAGCACTTTGGGAGGCCAAGGCAAGCAGATCACCTGAGGGCAGGAGTTGGAGACCAGCCTGTCTAACATGGTGAAACCCCGTTTCTACTAAACATACAAAAAATTAGCCGGGCATGGTGGCACAGTCCTGTAATCCCAGCTACTCGGGAGGCTGCAGCAGGAGAATTGCTTGAACCTGGGAGGCGGGGGTGGCAGTGAGCCAAGACTGGCCATTGCACTACAGCTTGGGCAACAAGCGAAACTCCGTCTCAAAATCAATAAACGAAAATAAAATAAAATAGCATAAAACCTTATTCCCCCCCAAAAATGTTACCAACCAACCAAATATATGTATATACAAAAATATGTGTTTATATATATTTAATATATATTCATATATACTATATATTTTTCTATATTATATATAATTAATATTATATATTATGTTATATAGTATATATGTTACATATTGTTGTATAGAACAATATATTTGTTATGTCATATATGTTATATATATATTTATATATAATATACAATGCAACACACCAACATACGTGTATCCATTTACGTTTTTTGTCGTTGTTCTAGAAAGCAGCCACATTGAAAATAGAATGAAATGCCTATTTTACACCAGCCACACATGACAAATGCCTTTTGTTTTGGTATATTAAGCAAATAGATTCCTAAATAAAACTGTCGGGAGAATAAAGAGGAGGTTCAATATGTAAAATACCTGCAAAGCTATAAATTTTGAGAACAAAATAGTATTTTTAAAAATATAAATTGTTTTACACAATTAGCTGTTTATTTAAGGAATATTAAAAGTACCTATTAATGTCAAGGAAAATTGAAAACAATTTCACAAATCAATGATTAAAAGTTACTAGAATATCAAAGTATTTCTTCCCAGTGAGAGAAAATATGGCTTAGATGGAACATTCTGAGACTTTTCCTGCCCAATCTTCCTTTGTTCGTCTTTTCTCATCACAGAGCTCAGACATGCATCAAAGGCTAAGCTCTTCTTGCTTCCTCTTGCTTCCATTTGTCATTCATGAATGTTTTACCAATAAATGTCTTTTATATCCATTTCTATCCTGGTGTCTGCTTTTTGGAGGACTCAGACTGATAGATGGTGATATGTTTTAGCTGTGTTCCCACCCAAATCTCATCTTGAATTGTAGCTCCCATAATCCCCATGTGTTGTAGGAGGGACCTGGTGGGAGATAATTAAGTCATGGGGGCGGTTTCCCCCACACTGTTCTCGTGGTAGTGAATAAGTCTTATGAGATCTGGTGGTTTTATAAGGATAAACCCCTTTCGTGTGGCTCTCCTTCTCCCTTCCCTGCAGCCATGTAGGATATGGCTTGCTCTTCCTAGCCCTCTGCCACGATTGTGCGGCCTCCTGAGCCACGTGAAACGGTGAGTCCATTAAACCTGTTTTTCTTTGCAATTTACTCAGTCTCGGGTATGTCTTTATTAGCAGTGTGAAAACGGAGTAATACAGATGGTATTTTAGAGATGATCTTTACCTTCCCAATAATCTCCATCATTTCTCTCAAACCATTCTAGTAAAATAATGGAAATAAAAACAATATCCTCTTCCTATTAAGAAAGTAAATTCAAGTCAAATTTTCTGGTCCCATTCTCCAATGATACCTCCTTTCCTAATTCCTTGTATAATGAGATGTTGGAACTGTATTGCACGTAGACCATTATGTTTTTGTATTTATATGCTGCCTGCTTGAAAATAGCTATAGTGTTTAGGGAGAAGAGCTATAAACTTTCAGGTGAAGTTTATAGCTGCCACAGCTGTTGAGTTGGGCTATGTACACTGGGAGAGTTATGAAGAATCTTTCTACCTTCCGTCAAGGTGGTTTCTGTGTCAGAAGAACTTACAGCACTCATTGTGAAATTTCACTTTAGTTCTCTCACCTGTAAGAGGGGGTTTCCCAGTTATTCCTAAGTTGTGTATTTCCCCATAATTGGTAGTCTAAGTATTTATACCTGGATCTTTCAACAGTTGTTCCTATTTACAAGATACCACCACCTGGAAATAATCTTGATATCTAAAACCCAAACATAATGGATTCTCAAATGTTGTTTTGTTCAATGCTGTTTCGTTATAATAGCAATTAAAAAAATATATGCCCCTCTGGCACCACTGTCTGTATGTGATTTGCACATTCTGCCCACACCTGCGTGTGTTGTCACCAGGTACTCCCATTTCCTCCCACATCCCAAAAGTATGCACATTAGGCTGATTGGTATGCCTAAATTGTCCCAGCTGTAATGTGTATGTCGTGTGGGTGTGTGTGTGTGAGTGCACCCTGCAATGGAATGGCATCCTGTCCAGGGCTGGCTCTCACCTTTCACCCTGCATGCCCAAATAGGCCCCAACCAGTGGCCACCCAGAACCAGAATAATTGGGTAAATAATAATTTTACTTGTTTTTATTAATCTTTCTTAAATGTATGTAGACCTCACATTTCAATGTTTAATATTAGAAGTGTTTTGGTCTTTACATGTAAGTTTGGCAATGTTTTAGTGACCAGAAATATGTCATAGAAACCTAACTCTTGTTTATATCAATTAACCTGTGACAAAATTGGTTTCATTATGTCTTTTTGCTAAAAGTCAGTTTCCAAGAACCTGTTGATGATGTTAAATGAGGACTTGTTGTGTTTACATGGACTTCTGTCAGAGTATTTGTATTTCTAACCAGTGAATCACCTGGAGTTCTGCTGGTGGTATTAGAATGGCAGACTTAATTAGGATTTCTGACATTTGGACTCTGGAATTGGAGCTTATGTAAAGTATCTTTAGAATACCAACGCACATCAAAACCTGAAGGCGCCTCATTCAAACTCTTGACTTTTACTGGCAAAGAGGGTCAGCTGAATTTACTTAAATTCATGGAAATGATCCAATCAGTTTTTGAGTCTCATTGCTCCTTACCAAAATATATTCTATTTTTTCTCAAATAAAATCTGTTCTTTAATCATTTTTCTTTCCCTCCCTTCTTCCCCCTCACACTTTTGTTAGCCTACACTGTTTAATTATCGTTCTTTTTTTCTACAATAGGTATTACTCGGTGCAGCCATACACACACAAAAATTACCTTCTTCAAAATGTCAATAGTCCTGAAGTTGCGAACTCCTAGTTACCATATCTGTGTTCAAACTGTCAATGGCAGAACCTGAGTCACGTGGCACCAAAGTTAGGTTACCTGTGGCAAATCTTTACAAGTCTGCAACAACCTCAATTCTTGCCTCCTCAGAAGAATGAATTTGAGGGGCATAAGGCAGAAGAAGAGTAGGAGTGAACGTTTATTAAAAAGCTTTAGAGCAGGAATGAAAGGAAGTAAAGTATACCTGTAAGAGGGCCAAGTGGGAGACTTGAGACATCAAGTGCGTGGGTTGACCTTTTGACTTGGGGTTTTATTAATATATTTAGGCACACTTCTTAGGTCTTTTGTTCCTTCTCCCCTGATTCTTCTCTTGGTGTGGGCTGTCCACATGCCCAGTGGCTGCTAGTGCTTGCAGAGGTAATATGCGCACTGTGTTGAACTGGAATTGTACGCTTGCTCACTTCAGGAGTACTTCCCTTACCAGTTGAATGTCCCTAGGAAGTCATATACCAGTTAATTTCTGCTATTTTGCCTCTTAATGTGTATGCTTGAGCCCATTTGCCCAACTCCTGAGATCTTATCAGGAAGCTGCTGATCACCAGTTTCAGATGTTTTCTATCTATTGGGAGACTGCCGTTCCCTCGCACCAGCTGTGACCAATTATTATTTTAGAGAGACAGTTAACAACCGCCTGACCATCATCTGATGGTCACCTGACATTCCTGTTAGGAAGAGGCCTCTCCTGCCCAGCTCACGTCTACAGCTACCCACTGTAACAAAACCACATGGAAAAATGAGGTATTTTCTTTAAATTAACTCTTTTAAATTGTTGCTATTGATAATTAATCAAAGTTTAGAAGTCAGATAATTTGGTAATTTATAAATTGACTACTATTCTAGAGCAAAGATTTATTTTGAGTGTTTTTCAAACATTTGAGATGAGTTTTACATCTTCACTGTGAGTCTAAGGATTTAAATAAATTTCTAAATTATTTGATTCTGAGTTATTATTGGATAGATGATTCCAGTCTAGGGTTATTGCAAGAAGAATGTGTAATGTGCATAAGGCACCTAGCACACAGTATGTGATCAGTAGTCACTGTCATTGTATCTTTTTATTTTAATCATTGCCATTGTTATATATAAATGCTATAAAAAATTGTCAGCATCCTAGGTAAAAGGTATCACGTATGCTAAGGTCCTGAGTTTCAGAAGAGGTTTCATTTTAATTATGTAGGTTGTCGACAAACTGTGGCCAAGTGTTAAATATTACTTTTGTTTCTGTTCACAGAATTGTATTAGTCCTTTATCTAAAACTTACATGACCTGATTTTATAGGTCTTCATTAGCTTTATTTTTATAACTACTTTTTAACTTGGAAAATGAAAGTAATGCAGCTTAATATTCCTTAAATGATGACAATAGTATCTACTTTATAAGGTTACTGTGATTATCAAATCAGATAACATACGCAAAAGTGTGAATCTGACACATTTCCTACATTCAAGTCATCACAAGTTCAGACGCTGCTACTCCTAGATTTTTTTGACAGATTTTAGACGGTGCGTGGAAGACATACTGAGTAGAATTTCTTTCTACAGTCTTTGAGGAAAAGTCTTGAATTACAGTGGAAAACACATATATATATAAAAGAAAGTAAAGCAAGGGCTACTACTTGAGATCATGAATTTCAACAGATTTAATGACAGATAATTTTCAGTTACTTTTGCATGTTTTGTTTCCAAGTTCTTCATTGACCATACTTAAATCTTTGTAATTTCATCCAGCTTTAGTCAGAACATTGCTCAAATATATTTCAGTCACTGTACAAATTTTGTTGTGTCAAAATCAAATGATAAATAACTTGTAAACCTTTAAGCCACAGATTTGCAGTTTATGCTGTCGTATGACTGTATGTGTGTGCGTGCTAGGAAGCAATTTTTATTTCCTATAATTTATTTTGATAATTATTAAGATAGAACAAAATATCTCCAAATTTTGCAATGGACATTTTTTGTATTCTGCTATGCTAATAACTACCTTGTGAAACAACCACAGTCATATAATTTTGGAAAATATTTAGATGTTTGAAATTAAATGGGTTTCTTTAATTTAGGAGCTCTCAGAACATTTATTATGTTGATATGTGTGGTAAATATCAAAAAGATTTCTAGTGAACATAGGTCTCCCCCCCTTAAAGTTCCTTCCACCTCTTTCACTTTGTGTTGTAAGTAGGTTCCGGCATCCTGTGTGCTGTGGTAGCCTAAGCTGATCATAGTCATCTTGCCTTTCTTGTTTAAGTCATAGAACTAAGTCAATGACTGCATGATACTGCCTTTAGATAGACATTCATGTATAAATGGGCATGGGATTTAATGAAATGTAACAGTTTCCTGAGGCCTTTGTGATTATTTTAATGCTAATAGCTCTCCAGGAAGAGACACTATATACTTTTTGTTCATCTATTTTTGAATATTGTTCAGAAGTATGAGACATTTCTCTGACTACTAGCCTGAGGATAGAGGAAAAATCATAGAGAAGTAAACCAAAATAAATTCTTTAGAATTAATTCAACCTTGAAGCTTATCGTTGGACTTCCAGTGTTGTGAGATAATAAATTTCGATATTTTTAATTCTATCTGATTTATGTTGATGGCTGCCAAAGATATTTTACCATTGTGATGTGAAAGGGTAACGGGTTCAAAGTTTTTGACAATGCAATATTGTTGTTCAGACAATCCACTGATAGGGCAAATTTTTGAAAATCTAGTATAGGAAGAAAAGAGCGGTTTATATGGTGTCAGCTGATCTGGGTTTGAATGCTTTCTAATTCATTACTAATTTGATTTGGGAGATAATATAATCTATATATAATTACTATTTCTCTGTAATAAAATTATGATAATAAAACTCCCCATATTATCATAAAATTGTTATAAGGATAAGTAACCTATGTAAAATTACCAATAGTGCTTAACAAATAGTATGTGCTCACTACATTTTGTTTGTTATAATCATTATTATTTTATCATAATTAAATATTGCTTACTATAACATATAATAAATATTAACCTGACCAGATCATTAAGGCTATCAAGATACTTTTCTTGTGTCCTCATTTAATATATGCTGCTCACATTCCAGAAGAGTGAAGCATAACAATAAAAACAAAAAAAAAAGGTCCCTGAGGAATATTCTCGTCTTATCAAATTTAATATTAATTGGTATTAAAATTTAATATTAATTGGTATTAAAATTTCAATGGGCCTACTTTATGATAAGAAAAGTATCTTAAAATGATCTCTAGCTAGTCTTCAGCTATCGAACATAAAGTCATAGCATCGTAAAATCTAATGTTAAAAAAGTCTTAATAGAAAGCTTAGAGAGCTTAGCCTGGCTGGAGAAATAGACTGTTTAGTACCTCTTACAGAATCTTGTTATTTTCAATGTAGAGCATTCACAGGCAATATATTTCCTTATTACACAACTCTAAGTGTTTAAAAAAATTATTTCGAACTATTCTCTGGAGTTCACAGAGAAAAAAACATAAATATGTGGCCTATAGGAATATCCAACTGAAACCTTTCCCTTTGTGAGAAACCAGGCTAATCATTTTAAGTTCATTACTTTAGTTAAACATCTCCAAAGCTCTATAAGATAGATACTATTATCATTTCTATTTTACAACTAAGGAAATGGGGATTTCAAGAGACTCAAATTGCCATAAGGCAAACAGTTAGTAACTTGATTTTCACTCATGTATATGTGCATCTTAAGTATCTGATCTTAATTTACAACCAATGGTGCAATTCATAAATAAACTAATATTTTGAATGCCATTTGAATATTTACTATTTGCTTCCTCGTGGGGAAAGGAACTATCACTTAGACTCAATTTAAATAAGTGATGAATAAAAATGGAAATTGCAACTTGAACAACTTCACATAGCTAAGACACAGTAGAACTGATACTTTACAAAAAGTGATTAGAAACTATATTTCAAGACAAACATAACTTCAAAGAAACAGAAAAACAAAAGGCAAAGAGATGAAAAATTAATTATATTAGTTGGTTAGTCAATCAGGTGATTACTCTTTATTTATTTTATTTTCTTAATTTTTTTTTCTTAATTTTTTTATTTTTTATTATTATACTTTAGGTTTTAGGGTACATGTGCACAATGTGCAGGTTTGTTACATATGTATCCATGTGCCATGTTGTCTTGCTGCACCCATTAACTCGTCATTTAGCATTAGGTATATCTCCTAATGCTGTCCCTCCCCCCTCCCCCCACCCCACAACAGTCCCCGGAATGTGATGTTCCCCTTCCTGTGTCCATGAGTTCTCATTGTTCAATTCCCACCTATGAGTGAGAACATGCGGTGTTTGGTTTTTTGTCCTTGCGATAGTTTACTGAGAATGATGTTTTCCAGTTTCATCCATGTCCCTACAAAGGACATGAACTCATCATTTTTTATGGCTGCATAGTATTCCATGGTGTATATGTGCCACATTTTCTTGATCCAGTCTATCGTTGTTAGACATTTGGGTTGGTTCCAACCCTTTGCTATTGTGAATAGTGCTGCAATAAACATACGTGTGCATGTGTCTTTATAGCAGCATGATTTATAGTCCTTTGGGTATATACCCAGTAATGGGATGGCTGGGTCTGCACAGCAAAAGAAACTACCATCAAAGTGAACAGGCAACCTACAGAATGGGAGAAAATTTTTGCAACCTACTCATCTGACAAAGGGCTAATATCCAGAATCTACAATGAACTCAAATTTACTCAACCCTATCAAAAAGTGGGCGAAGGACATGATTACTCTTTTAATTACATCTAAACACAACTTTGAATATGATGTATCAATGATAATGTAAAGAATAGAAATTATTCTCTAAAATAATTTCAATCATTTAAATAGATATCTTTCCAAATAGTCAATGCTTTTAGTTAATCTTTAGTTAGTTAATTTTTTAGTATATCACACATACTACTGTTAGAATAAATGTATAGAATATTTTTGATATATTGTTTCACTGGATGCTTCCTACATGTAGCATCTCATTTAATTATAACAAACTATTTTACCAATAACAGCTATCCTGACATTTTCTGTGTCATATATAATTATTAATGTTGTCCATTATAATATGTTTTCCAATTAAAAAAAGGAAGATCTGAGGAACTGTTTTATATAATAGATGCTTCAGAAAGATAACAGGTAAATGCAGTAAGTGATTCTGGATTAGCTCCAGGATTGGAAAAACAAAAGAAATTTAAAACACAATATTGGAACAATAAAATAAATTTGTATACAGGATCTAATATGGATAATAGCATGGTATTTATATTAAATATCTGGATTTTGATAGTTATATTGTGGCATATAATAGAAAGACCTCAATCTTAGTAAATACATAGTGAAATACTAAGGAATAAATGACTACTATGTTCCTAACTTAACGCTCAAATGATTTTAAAATATATACACAAAATCATATAATCTTAGAGTGAGGAAGAAGGTGAGAAAAGAGAGAAAACAGAGAGAAAAAAAGAGAATAATGATAAATAGGAAACATTATAATTGGTGGCTCTGGATAAAGGATATATGATTTATATACACTATTTTTGTAACTTTTCTATAAGTCTAAAATTATATCAATAATTTACATGGGCACACACACACATACAATGAGTTACTCTTGGTATCTTATTATGTATAAAATTAAGCTATCAACGCCTTGCTTCTTACAATATTGAGAGAATTAAATAACCTACCTAGTCAAATAGTGTTATGTGTTGAAATAGCAAGTGTTCTGTATGTTTATTTTACAATTAAATAAATAATGATTGAATATTTAAGTAATTTATCAAAGAGAACATTGCCATAAAATAGCACAGCTGTGCCTTAGAATGCATGTTTACCAATCTCATAACCAGTGTAATTATTTTAAAATTTAATTTGATGCTGGAAAATGTGTACACAAAAAGAGTGATATAATTCATTGAAGAGAATGATTTAATCATTTTGTGATGTTCTGCACATTTTGCTTGATTTATTGCTGTCTAGGTTATTCCAAATAGAATTAGTAAATAATGACAGATTTCTCAATATTTTAAATACTTTTGTTAATTCACTAGAACCAATTTTGAATCAATTACCTGAATATACTACTAGTATTGTGTTATACTTTTCTCCAATTAATGGCATATGTAAAAATAAGAAACAAAACAAAAATGAGAATAAATAAAACTGACCAACATAATCTAAAATTCTAGCATGAAATATTTTACTATTATTCTAATTCCTGGTTTTAATTAAAATGAACTTTGCAAGTAAGTTATCTGCAATATAAGAATACTATTTTGTATATAACCAGTCATTTTTATATCTAAAATATAAATATTTACTTCTTTTTATCTAATTCCAGTTGATATTAAATTTTCTCAGATATATGTGCATGCATGTGTGTGTTCATGTGTGTATCAGAATGTTTTTCAGTTTTTATAGGATTACTCTCCTTTTTCTCACTACAGTTTTCACAGGATGGATTTTTCCTAACTGAAAAATTTACTGATGTAAACTACAGCTTTTCATTAGCATTTTGAAAACAAATTCTTTGAATCAGAGAAAGATAATAAATATTAAATATGTCAGTTTAGGACAAAAAAAAACAAACTGAAAGAGAAACCAAGGAAAATTAGAAATATGAGATCACATACAAAAGCAATGAAATTGTAAAGTATAAGTTTGATATCATTGACTTAAATATACCTTAATTTGCAATTAATCCTTTATAAAAATGAAATATCTATCATATGCTTCACAATCAATATAGAATATGAAGAAATAACATAACTCAGTAAATAAGGGAATAAAGCTTCTAATACAGACATGAGTGAAAAATGTGATATTTTGTGGGAAAAATGAAAAGTAGAAATTGTGTGTATTAGTCAGGGTTCTCTTAGAAGGACAGAACTAAAATATATATATATATGGGAATTTATTAAGTATTAACTTACATGATCAATAAGTCCTATAATAGGCTGTCTGCAAGCTGAGGAGCAAGGAGAGCCAGTCCAAGTCTAAGAACTTGGAGTCTGATATTGGAGTCTGATATTCCAGGGCAGGAAGCATCCAGCGTGGGAGAAAGATGTAGGCTGGGAGACTAGGCCTGTCTCTCCTTTTCATGTTTTTCTGCCTGGTTTATATTTGCTGGAGGCTAATTAGATTGTACCCACCAGATTAAGGGTGGATCTGCCTTCCCCAGCCCACTGACTCAGATGTTAATCTCTTTTGGCAACACCCACAGAGACACATTCAGGATTAATACTTTGTATCACTCAATCTAATCAAGTTGACACTCAGTATTAACCATCACATGTATAGTATGTATGTGTGCGTACACTATTCAAACAAAAACCTTCTCAATAACAACACTTTATAATATGTCACACTTTATTTTAATGGAATAAATGCTGCCCTTGCCTTCCAAAGATGATTGTTGGTATTGTATGGGTGAAATGACATGAGGCCTATATTTTTCTTTAAAATATGTCAGAAGATTAAATAAACTAAACTTATAAACGAAACAACCTCAAACTAGCAGAAGCTACACAAAATTTGTTGTTCGAGTGGCAGGAAAAATCTGAGAATAACAAATATAAGCAGAACCCAAAAACACTTTTCCAGAATAAAAGAATAAATGGGAATAACGGGCATTACTCTAAGCATTTATGAGAAAGAGAGAAGTTTGGGGGGCATCCATTAGAGAGCTGGGGAAAGTGAATATAAAACCTGTCCTCAGATCTAAAGATTCCCCAGCCCCTTCTTCTCTGTATTGAATTCTCATACTTCAGATTGTCTTTAGAAAATCTAATCATTATGATTGGCTAGAAAAAAAATAAATTAGAACTGCTGCATCTACATATGATCTTCCACATAAAATGCTGAAAACACTGCTGCTAAACATAACAATTTTGGATTTATAAAATATAAAACAAAAGTCTATTTTAAGGCATTAGAAAGCTCATGAAATGAGGAACACAGAGGCAAAGGTTTTGAAGAAGTGAGAACATCAAAGAGGTATGCTGAAATCGTGAAGCTACATTGCTCCTGGAAATATTTTCCATTTTTTTCATAGAGACAAAAAAGAATGGTGTATACAATAAGAATTTGAGTTTTGCCTTACAAATAAACATCCACAGTTCAAAAAAGTGGGGAAGGTTGGTAATGTGAAAATAAGTAATTCAAAATCTATGCTGTTGGAACGTTAAATTAGTTTGAGCCTTAACAAAGTATGATTATGGGGCCTGAGTCACCTGACAAGTATCTGTAAGGTAGGCAGTTGTAACCTTTGTCTCTCTAATTATGAATTAGCCTTTTTCCTTACCTACATTATTTTGGAAAATGTTGTAAATGACTAAAGGGTCCCAGGGAAGACTCGTTTCCCCTTCACTGTTGATCTTCATTATATATTAACTTTCATTTTACCCAACTTGCACAATGATTTCAGGAATATCACCTTGTCTTAAGATGAAATGTTAAACACAATCTTTTAAATTAAAAAAAAGCAAGCTGCAGGGAAAATAAGACAAACTGTAACTTATTAAATTGTTACATTTCCTAAACCAGCCAAGTATAGAAAATGTATAATCCTACTAAATATTTTTGTTTTCTGCCTATATAAGCAAGACCTTGACTTTTAACTTTAGAGCACTGACCCCATTTCTCTGGAGTATGTTTTTTCCTGATGGCCATCCCCAGCTCTTCTCTTGAATACATTCTTTAAACCTGGATTATGATTTTATTTTAATCATTTCAGGTTGACAGTAGTGAACCAAAACCAGAAAAGAATGTGGAGGGCTATGTCTCATAAACAGGTGATTAAAAGGTAGACAGAACCCGGGCCTAAACTAACTTTGTCTCTAATTAGATAGAAGTGATTCAGCAACACCTTATTGTTCTAGAACAAGAAAGAGTATATCACCTCCAGGGGAAGACAATATTATCTAGATACCATATAATTTTGGATATGCAATGGTATATCACTCAAATAAAAAATGCTAGTATTGCAAAAAGAAGATCATATGAATGAAAAGAAATAAAAAGACAAATTAATGGGTAATCCATATATTGGAACAGTAAAAAAGATTTTAAATAACTTATAATTATGTTCAAAATATGAAATCAAGGAGGACATAGATAAGAACATGAAAAATCTTATGAGAAAATTGGATTCTATAAAAAGGAACCAACAAGAAAAATATCTGGAATGACAGAATAAGGACTTGTTAAAGTCTGATTCTCCATGAAAAAAAAGAGAATATTGAAAAAAAAAAAAGAGTAAAAACTGACTTTTCCAGAATTTCAAATTAAAGATTTACAACAATTCAAAAAAAGTGGTGTTGAAAATAAAATGGCTGAATCCTGGTAAGATTAGAAAGCTTTGTGATGTTTAACTTACCCTAAACTCACCTGTCCCCAGTTCTGCAGTAGCCATAAAAAGAGAACAAAAACTTTACAACAATGGTGGTTTTGGAAAACAGCAGCCTGCTAGTCATTGGAGGAGCAGAATGTATTTAAAATGTGATGAAAATGGTCGTCTCTCAGATAATTATCACTATTCACCTGTTGGCAGCTCTCTGAAAATGCTCTATTCTCAGAGATTGTTTTCATTTGACCTTAGAGTTTCTTTTATGCAAACAGTCCTGTCTTCAGTGCATTTGTAGAAAATAATCAATGACAACTCTTTAACATTTAACCTGCTTGAGGTGGCTATAACAGCTGTTGCTAACAAGATGCTAGTTGAAACACTTGAAAGAAGTAGTAGGAGAATAAGATTTCCGTAGAAAGCTTTGTAAAGCTGTGATTTATTCCTGAGAATGTAGAATACTGCACGTATGTTTAGGGCTGTGTACATGCCCAGCAAAAGCGTGATTTTTTAAAACTGATGCATAGGAGATGTACATAGTTTTGGGCTACATGTGACAATACATTTATATAAGTTTTAAAGCTCAGATCTTTGTACTTTGGGATATCTATTACTATAAATATTTGTTTTTTCTTTATGCTAGAACTACTTAAATTATTTCCTCTAACAATTTTGAATTATATAATAGATGATTAGAATCTATAGTCACCCCACTAAACTAAGTTTTATTTCTTCTATCAAACTATATATTAAGCCAGTTAAAAAATCTGTAAAACATGTGAAAAGACGCATCACCAAAGAAAGCAGAGTTGGCAAATAAGCATATGAAAGACATTCAACTTCATATGTCATTCATGGAATTACAGATTTTAAAAACAACAAGATACCTAAACAACTATTAGAACATCTAAAATCCAAAGCACTATAATACCAAATACTGAAGAGGATTGAAGCTACAGACATTCTAATTCATTACTGATGGGAAAGCAAAATGGTACAGACACGTTAAGTTGTCAGTTTCTTACAAAGCTAAGCACATCATCATGTGATGCACCATTGGTTCTCATTGTTTTACCCAAATGAGTTGAAAACTGATGTCCACACAAAAACCTGCACATGAAGGTTTATAGCAGTTTAATTGCCAAATGTTGAAAGCAACCAAGATGCTTTTCAATAGGTGAAGGGATCAATAAACTTTGATACACCTATGAAATGGAATATAATTGAGCAATAAAAAAAAATAAGCTACCAAGCCATGAAAATACAATGAGGTACTTTATATTGCTTTGTGGAGAAAGCCAACCTGAAAAGGCTGCATACTTGGAAATGTAGCAGTGCTGGTCACTTCTGTGGCCATCTTGGTTTGGGCTGACTTCTTTACTGCAAACTGTTTTATCAGCAAGGTCTTTATGACCTGTATCTTCTGCCAGCCTCCTGTCTCATCCTGTGATTTAGACTACCTTACCCGTCTGGGAATGCAGCACAGTAGGTCTCAGCCTCATTTCACCCAGCTCCTTTTCAAGATGGAGTTGTTCCGGTGTAAAAGCCTCTGACAAAACAATACGGACAATTACAAGGTCAGTGATAGCTAGAGCTTGAGGGGAGAAAAAGAGATAAATAGGTGAAACACAGAGGATTTTTAGGATAATGAAAGGATTCAATTCTGTATGATATTGTCATGGTAGATACATGTATATTAACCATGTTTTCTAGTTTTTGAGTCTGATATTTTGACACCTGGGGTCTTGCTGACTAGGACAGTACTGCTCCTCTTAGGGTTAACAGATTCCTAGAGAGAGTAAGGAATTCTCCTGTGTGTCTGTGCTTCATATGCGAACTAACCAATTCAGAGCCCATATTCCCCACCCACTAGCTTTATTGGGCTATTACATTTGTGACACTAGTTCCCTTCCCTGACATCAGATCCCTTCCCGAGGCATCAGACACCTAGAGGTTCGATGTTCCACAACCATGGAGAAAAAGGACGTGGACACACAAGAGTAAGGTAAGGAGTGGAAGTTTAATAGGCAGAAGAAAGAAAAGAACTCCCTCCTGCAGAGAGAGGGGTCCTGAACGGGTTGCCGGTTTCGGGGTGAAATGCAGGGGGTTTTAGAGACGAGCTTTAGGAGGCGGTGTCTGGTTTCTATAGGGTGCGAAGATTGGTCAGATCAGGTGTGTTCTTTGCATGAGGAGCGAAATACTGGTTAGGACTAGGTGTGCAATTTGCATAGGGCATGAATTTCTGGCCTCCCCCACCTACACTTTTATTATGCAGATGGGTTCGCTGCCTGGCTGGTACCATGTTGCCCATTCCTTTACTGTACACGTGGTAACAAAAAAGGGAAGATGAAGCCTCCATGTTGGACATGCCTGGCCCCCAGGTAGCTCTTTTCTATTGGCGCAGCTGCCGCATTCCCTCATGCATGCTTCCACCTTCCCTATGTTCGCATTTCCATTTTTCAGGCTGCTCTTTGTTAGGAGAAAAAGAAAAAAAGTGCTTGAGCTGCTTTTAGTTAGAAGGGAAGCGTTGCCAAGGACTCTTTTACTTTCACTATCTGCCAAAATAATTTATTTCTATCTCCTGTATCACTATGAGATCAGGAACTAGACAATAGCTAAAATTCTCCCATCCTCTCCCCTGCCTTTTTTCTTTCAAAGCTCTACTGGTGTTCTTTAAATTAGGCCAAAGAAATGAAAATTATAAGGATTAAAAAGGAAAAAATACAGCTGTGGCTATTATCATAAAACATGATTATTACATAGTAAGATAAAATAATTTGCAGTCATACAATTAAAACTAAATAAGTGCAAATGTCATATGGATAAGTGGTTGAGAATTAGAGGGGATAAAAATAAGAGAAAAGAGAGGAGAACATGAAAAATAAGTTCATTAGTTCCTTTAGGTAGTATGTGAGAATAAATACAACATTTTAAACTGACAAATTAATAAGAGTAATCATATTCAATAAAATAGCACAAAACTATTATTTGCTAAACAGAATCAGGAGGAGAAAACAAGCAGAGAGAAAGGAGCAAGACGTAGTAAGAAAATTTTGTTGATCATAATAGGTAACCAAGAGATATGGCAAAAATCTGTTAAATGTGTGTTTATTTGTGAGTGTATATGTGTGTGTGTACGGGAGGTGAGTATATTGTTAGGATACGTTATATGATATTAGGATAAAATATATGTTAGGAGATAAGTAATGCTATATATAGACATTAGGATACATACATATAAATTAGGATAAAAGTAGCCATGATAACAAAAATATAAATGGTCTTATATTTAGAAATACAAACAATAAAGATATGACATATGACATAGATAATGTGTTTTTAATTTATACACATTATTTTAGATTTACTTTTTATTTGCAAATCCATACGTTAAAAATAAGAAAATAATACGACAGAATTTAAAACCAACTTTTAAGTCATATCAAGTAATGTAAATTGCCTTAACAGATAGGAAAAATATTTTCAATTAATTAAAAAGTCAAATTTAATTGTATGTTAAATATAAGAGACATCTCTAAAGCAAAAACCTCAGAAATAATATGTATAAAAAGATGGGCAAAGATATGTTAGACAAATGAAAATCAGAATGAAGACACGATCATGATATTTGGATCACTAAAGGTAGAATTAGACCCATGAAAAAATTTTAAAAGTTTGAGAGGACATTTTATATTGATATAATAGTTATGAACTACACAGCAAATAGTGATTTTACAAGGCAGAAATTACAACACTTCCAAACTACAGAAGACATTCTGTAACACAATCATCACTGAAAGGGTGTTCTCAAGGAACCTGAATTCCTTGAGAAAGTGGCTGATTCTAGGTCTGGGAATAGAAAAAAATCTAGATGACCCTGCAACATTTTCTCAGATGAGAAAAAAATGAAATTTTCAAAAGTTAACAGAGTCATGTCAAGTAGATACAGTGGAACTTTATTAATAAAGTCTTGATTGAAAAAAATTATTTGGAAATAATGAGGGTTAAGTATAATGAGAATTCTAATAAACTGACACCCATAGAAGTATGAATGAAAATTATTGAATCTATATGATACTCAGAAAAAAAGAGCAAAAGAGCAGGAAAAACGGTATGTCACTATTTAAGATGACTATTAAAATATCCTCTTAATAAAAACAATATCTAAAGGAAAAGTACTAAGTATTTATTCTGGCTTTCCAGTAGGAACTTCATTGCAGTATAACTGAATTCCTATATCAAAGAAGCATCAAATATTCTGATATCATTTTATGTATAATGATATGCATGATAATACCATTCTTTCAAGGCTTGTGGATCAAAGAGCTGGTAGTTATGAGTTCTAGTTTAAACTGTAAGGTTGGCAAAACTCATTTTATCTGTTCCCACAGAGACTTCCCAATTGCAATACCTTTTCTTCATCCCTGCTAACCTGTGCCTACTATTTTCCTCTCTTTAAGGAGGAGGGGGATTACAAAACCGTGGATCCACACAGGCGTCTAAGAGCTAACTACTTAGACAATTAACTGGTTTTGTCTTACTTCTAAAAGATAAAGTATCAGCAAAGAAAATCATTCAGTAATAAAATTTTAAAGTATAAATATATTTGGAAAGTTGGGAAATATTCTATTAGGATATAAATGGCCAGAAAAAGAGGTCTGTATTGGCATTTCTATTCTAAAATTAATTTGTTTTCACTAATAGGAAAAAACAATAAAGACTATATTTTTAATGAATTTAAAGGTATTATGTATTCTCTTTTACCCATGTCAGTCATTGATATATTTCCCAAATCGCTATTCTCCTGTTAGATAAATATCCCTACCTTTTAAAGCTGTATATAACAGCTGGAAATTCTCCCCAGGAAAGATCTGACTAAAATGAGCTTAAGATAAAAGAAGCATTTTGGAATTTTGTTTCCCATATGCCTCACTGTTATGAACAACTAGGAGAATTGATTTAACGATAAGAAAAAAACTTAGGCAAATTAAACATAGTGAATATCAATCTAGTAAAAATGAGACAGGCAGATTGATAGTGACAGAAGTTAAGTCAGTCAGCTACTTTTAATGGCTAATTTAGGAGCAAGTCAAAGTGTAGAGAAGACTAATGAACCTTAGTGCAAATCATACAATAGAGAGTTGCAAAACATGTGCAATCAGCACACATGTTGGGGACATCAGTCTGAGATTCCTAAATATAATATGAAGCTGTTGTCAAGAGAAGATTGGAAACTGGACTTGAATGCCCAGGTATGCAGCTAAATCATCATTTCAAAAAAAACAAAACAAAACAAAAAAACCCATCGGGTGGAAAGTAACCCAATCAGGCAAAATCATGTATCTCTCTACCCAGGATGGTCACAAAAATTATCTCTAAAAATCACTTGACTCAGAACTGTGTTTTTTTCAATAGGTGTCTCATAATATGATAGATTGACAGTTGCCATGCTGAATTTACAAAGGGAAATAGAAGTTGATCACATTAACTATGAAGCCTCTATTTCAATATTAATTACATGTGGGTTTTTAGTGACAATCCTCATCTTTAGTAAAATTGATTTAGTTTTGTAACTTCATCCAGTGACACAAGATCCAAGTAGCTTCTTCAGACCTCTCTCCATCACTGCTTTTTGACCCTCTGAATATTTCATAGGCTTGTGAATATACTATATAGTTTGATTAGTAAGGGTACTCTAAGTTGTAAAAGACAAAACAAATTTGAACTAATTTAACTTAAAAGAAGATAGGATCATATTGAAGGATCAATAGAGTTGAAGTGAGGAATCTGGGACTGAATGCAATTGTCTCAATTCTGTGAAAACTATGAGGCTGGAAACATGAAATTGCAGTTATTTCTGGACTCACACATTCTCAGCTTCATCTCCTCTTTGAAAAACCTCGGGGAAAAAATCTCTGATTAGCTTTGAGTGAAGAAATAACTAAGAGAAAAAGACTTTAGAAGTTTATTTACAAGAAATGCAGACGGTCAGACTTAGAAGAACTACATAATGAAATAGAAAACACAAGAGGTATTTAAAAGTTTTGAAAAACACATTATTACCCAAATTATAAAGCTTGCTGTTAGTCTATTCAAGTTTGAAAAAAATTCTTATGGGAGTTGGGAGCAATGATATACTCCTGTAATTCCAGCTACTGAGAAGGCTAAGGCAGGAGGGTCACTTGAACTCAGGAGTTTGAGGTTACAGTAAGCTATGATCATCCCACTGTACCGCAGCCTGAGCAACAGAGTAAAACCCTGACTCATCAACAAAATCTGATGATTATTATATTTACAAAGGAGGTGATATGTCTTCAGATATCAGCATTTTAAAAAGTCAGTGACAAAATACTTCGCTTGGAGAGTCAATAAGCTTATAGGAAAGGCTCAGAAATCAACTTAGTTTGGGAGCCAAAAAAAAAAAAAAAAAAAAAAGCCCGTTATGTTTGGTATATCTCAGAATGTAAAGTACACCCTATCCACCCACTACCAAGGGACATGCTATTCACACTTATTCCTAATGTTGGCAGCAAATGTGTTAGTTTTGTTCCCACGTTCTCTAGTTTTCAAGTTTCTGTCCCTAAAACATAGATTTAATCCCGTAAGTTCTGTAATTTTATATAAATCATCAATTTTATAGTTTATTTGATCAATTTTATTTGCATAGATGTGACAAAAGGTGTTAATTAATTCACAAAGATCTTTTTCTTTTTTTGCTTAGCAAAATTAGAGCCATTTCCTATTAGGGTTCAGAAATTAAACCTGTCTAGAGACCTCATATGATCCCTATGCTTATAACTCTACCCTACATGTCAGAAATACTTTCTTTTTGTGATTATTAGCTCATCAACTGAGATCAGGAACAAAGAACAATTGCATTCACCTCATTTGGGTTATACTGTAGTAGCTGTAATTTTATCAAACTTACGAACACTCTAGCAGAGTTTTCTTTCTATCTCATCTGCTGTGGTTTGAGTTTGCCACACCAAAGCTCATGTTCAAATTTAATTCCCAACGTGGTGGTATTGGGAGGTGGGGCCTAGTGGAAGGTATTTGAATCATGGAGGTGAATCCTGCGTGAGTGGCTTGGTGTGTTCTTACAGTAAGTGAGTTCTTACTCTGGAGAGAAAAGATTAGTTCTCTCAGGAGCAGATTAATTCCCATAAAAGTGCATTGTTATAAAGCAAGATTCCTCCTCCTGTTGGGTCCTCTTTCTTTACATTTGTTCAGTTCTCCTCTGACCTTATCTGTCATGTTACAATGCAGCACAGAAACCCTCAGCAGAAGTGAGGGCCATGCTTTTGAAATTCCCAGACTGTCATACCATGAGCTAAATAAATTTCATTATAAATTACCCAGGCTCAGGTATTCTGTTACAGCAACACAAAATGGACAAAGACACATTATATCTTATTCTTTTCCATTGCATACCAGTCATATTATGGGTTAATTTAGGCCTACAACTTTGTTTTATCAATGGCTTGTCAGCATTCAAACTTACTGTTTCTTCTTGACTTCACTAATTTTTTGTTTCTCTGGGACATTTCTCAGAGGCCTGACACATGGCAGTGAAGATACCTCTTTGAGATCCTGATTTAAATTGTTTTGGATATACATATATATATGTGTGTGTATATATATATGTATGTATATATATGTATATATGTATGTATGTGTATATATATGTATGTATATATATGTATATATGTATGTATGTATATATATATGTATGTATGTATGTGTGTGTGTGTGTGTGTATATATATATATATGTATATATATATGTATATATCCAGGGATTGTTAGATCACATAATAATACTATTTTAATTTTATGAGGGAATTCTATACTTGTTTTTATAGCTACTCCACCATTTTACATTCCTACCAACAGTGTAAAAAGGTTTCAATTTTTCTGTAACCTGAATAACACGAATCACACTTATTACCTTTTTAAAAAATTAAAAACCATCCTAGCAAGTGTGAGGTGATATCATTTGATCTGCATTTTCCTTATGACTAATGCTGTTGAGTACATTTTTATAAACCTATTGACCATTTGTATTCCTTATCAGATACACAGTTTGTAAATATGTTCTATCAATCCATAGTTTGCTTTTTCATTCTGTTGATTGTGTCCTTTGATGTGGAGAAGCTTTTAAATTTGACATAGTCTCATTTTACTTTTTCTTGTGTTTCTTATGCTTTTAGTGTCATATCTATAAAATCATCACTGAGTTCAATGTCATGATGATTTTCCCCTATGTTTTTTTCTACAATTTTTACATTTTCAGGTCTTCAGCTTAAGTCTATAATTATTTAAGTTGATTTGGTGTATGGTATAAGATAGGGGTCCAATTTCTTTTCTTTGAATGTGAGTATCCAGTTTTCCAGACATCATTTGCCAGAAGAATTTTCTTGTCTATATTGTATATTCTTGTTTTTTTGTTGAAGTTTAGTTGACTGTACGTGTGTGGGTTTATTTCTGGGTTATTTATATTTCAATTATAGCTATTTCTATATCAATTATATGTCAATTATACCTCAATATAGCTAAAAACTGTTACTTGACTAATACATCTTCTGTCATTTCATGATAGATTTGTTTGTCTTTAGTAAATGCACAGATTATGAGCAGAAATATATGATTAACATACCTCAAAGTTTTCAGAGAGAGAGAGAGTGGCAGACAAACCGGAAGAGAGGAAGAGAGAGAGCAGATCATGCATGTATGAGTTAGAAAATTGGTCATAGATCCAAAAGTAGTACAATTATAAACAGACCAATATAAAATATTAATGGAGGCCGGGCATGGTGGCTCATGCATGTAATCCCAGCACTTTGGAAGGCCAAGGCAGGCTCATCACTTGGGGTCATGAGTTCGAGACCAGCCTGGCCAAAATGGTGAAACCCCATTTTTACTAAAAGTACAAAAATTACCCAGCCATGGTGGTGTGCACCTGTAATCCCAGCTACTCAGGAGGCTGAGTCATGAGAATTGCTTGAACCCAAGAAGCAGAGGCTGCAGTGAGATCATGCCACTGCACTCCAGCCTGGGTGACAGAGTGAGACTCTGCCTCAAAAATAAATAAATTAAAAAATAAAATTTTAATGACCTTTCTATTGCTAATAATATTTTTTCATTTACACACAGCTTTGTTACTAACATCAGACTTAACAACAATCATGAATCAGAAAAGCACAACATGCACAAAATCACTGCTTGGCTGTGGTAAAGATCTTGAAGATACACATCCCGTTCTCCATTATAGCAAGTACTTTGTATACCTGTATTTATACATATATTTAATTATCTGAGCTCTGCTTGGCAAGAAAATTATACCATACTGAAGATAGAGGTACAACAATCCTCAAGAAAAATAAATATATAATTTAATAATCCATAAAATATAACTGGATAATTTCTATTTTATGCTACCAATGGACATCATCCCATAGGCTGTAAAATCAGATCTCCAAATATTTGTCACCATTTGAATGGCCACACACAAATCAGAAACAGGTACAGAACCAGAACTAGACTTTGCTAAGAAAACTAGACTCAATTTGGAAAAAGAATTAGAAAATGTCAGAACGCTTTGAGTCAAAAACTAATAACCACATGGGACTGTTTTGTATCTTGGCTGTATCAATGTCAGTATACTCACCGTGATATACACTACAGTTTTGAAAGAGGTTATCTTTGAGAGAAACTGAATAAAGGGAACATGGGCTCTTTGTGTTATATCTTACAACTATAAACGAATCTACGATGATCTGAAAATAAAACTTTTACTTAAAAGGTAAACAATCAACGATCAGCCACAAAGGCAGAGATAGTAAAACTGTACTACTACTGTGTGTGTCAGAAAAAGGATCCACCCTGTAAACAGCTTCCAAGGTGTTCTTCTTGGTTATCACAATTTATTCAGCTCTTGTTAGCCAGTCCCTCTCACCATGTCATGGTAGAAACTATGGCTGTGAAAGGAATAGACAGTATGAAAAAAAAAAAACAAAGCACAACAAAAATGTTGGGTTCTGTCTTCCACTTAGTATGTAGAAAGCTGGAAAGAACACTGAATCCACTCTTAAAAGCAAAAATAATGCCAGATAATCTGCAAGTTTGTATTTTTCTAAGGTCACAGATTAACAATGTAAAATCTAAGTGAGGATTGGCATTTCCAAGGAGACAAGGGAGATGAGCACTTGCTTACTTGTGTCTAACTGCAGCAGGTATCAGTAAAAGAAATTCCATTACAAATGTTAACATATTGCTAAAGACTGAATGAAAACGAGTGAGAAAAATAGAAACTGATGTTCACATAAACAAGGGAAATTTACATCTATTCATAGACTCTTTTTCATATACCAAAACAAGTGCTGACAAATAAGATTGACAAGATTCCTAAGAAGGCCTCCCGTGTCATGTAGAACTTGGAAAAGAGAAATAATGGCTGCTATAGGATAGGTATGAAACTCTGTCTGGGTTCTTTTTCCTTATCTCATTTATTTCCAAAAACTGTGAGCTGCTTAAAGAAGACCACCAAAAATTACTCTTGTGAAAACCTATTGCAGCTTAGGGAAGAGAATAGCCAAAAAAAAAATAAAAATAAAAGACCTTAGCCAGGGACTAGGGTACATCTGTTCTGTAGTTGCTCCTGCCCACCAGCCCCTCCCAGGTCCCCTGTCTGGCCATCCTGCGGGAGCCTGTGCACAGAGCAGCCTCTGCTACTCAGCCTGGGTGCTTTGCTTCACCTGATTATGTTCCCAGTGGCCTGGGAGTACTTCAGATCTCCCAATGCATCCAGAACTTGACTTGGAGGGTCCAGAGGATGAAGCCACCAGTCAATTGTGGAAGCCCAGAATGGCTAAGCTCAGGAGTACCAACCTGGTATCTGTGGCTGGCACTTGTGCAGGAAAGGACCCTACACTCTCACAGCACTGAGAACTGTGAGATGCATTGGTTCCTAAGTTGGAGTGGAAGCTGGGCATGCCTCTCCTCACAAGTCCAGCCAGGAAAGGGTGTGGCCTGACTTGACCTCTGCCCAGGGAGCCCCATTGCCCAGATACCTAATAAAAAAAATGCAGGTGCACTGCCAGTGATTGGAGGGGAATCCCCCCAGGCCCAGGAAGCAGACTAGGTGAGGGGGTCATCTTACTTTCCACAGCATAGCAGAGCGTGGATGCAAACGAATCCATGGATGAGGATGGATGAGCAAATACAGAGAAGCTGTCAGGTAAGAGCCTACCAACCACCCATAACTCTTAAGTGCCATCTACTGGATCATGCCCAAACTACAACACCAAAAATATTTTGCTAATGTATCTCCCTGTGAAACCAAAGGCAAGAATTCAGCCACTAATAAAGACCCTGTATAGAGCTTTGTCCCTCTGAAAACATCCGGAAATAAAGCCAATTGACTATACTCAACTTAGACCATAGTTAGAGAAAAACCAACCCTTCCAGATTAGAATGAATCAGCACAAGATTTCTGACAACGGAAAAAAAAAAAAAAAAAAAAAAAAAACAGAATGTCCCCTTACCTTCAAATGGGTCCATTAACTCCTCAGCAATGGTTCTTAACTAGTCTGAAATGACTAAAATGACAGACATAGAATTCAGAATCTGGATGACAAAGAAGCTTATTGAGATTAAGAAGAAAGTTGGAACACAATAGAAGGGATCCAAGGAATACAGTAAAACAATCCAAGAACTGAAATGCAATATAACCATTTTAAAGAAGCAAACCAAATTTTTAGAGTTGAAAAATTCACTACAAAAATTTCATAATATAATCAAAAGTATTAACAGAATAGAACAAGGTGAGAAAATAATATCAGAGGGCAAAGGTCAGTTATTTGAATCAATTCAGTCAGACAAAATAAAAATATTTAAAAATGAATGAAACTTTCCTGAAATAAGAGATTATGTAAAGAGACCAAACCTATGACACATGGTATTCCTGAGAGAGGAGGAGAAATAATAAGAAACTTGGAAAATATTTTTAAAGAGATGGTTAACGAAGTACTCCCTAATTTCACTGAAGGGTTTGACATGTAAATTCGAGATATATTGAGAACCCTGACTAGATACTATAAAAGATGACCAACCACAAGGTATATAGTCATCAGATTCACTAAGGTCAATGCAAAAGAAAAAAGCTTAAAATCGGCTAAATAGAAAGAGCAGGTCATATAAAGAGGGACCCTCCATCAGACTGGCAGCAGATCTCTCAGCAGAAACTTTACAATCCAGAAGAGATTAGGTGCCTATTTTCAGCATCTTTAAAGAAAAGAAATTCCAAACCAAGAATTTCGTATCAGCCAAACTAAGCTTGATAAATGAAAGAGAAAAAAAAATGCTTCTTATATAAGCAAATGCTGAAGGAATTCCTTTCAACTGATCAGTCTTACAAGAGGACCTTAAGGGAGTGCTGAATATCAAATTAAAATAACGACACCTGCTACCACAAAAACACACTTAAGCACATAGCCCACAGGCAGTATAAAGCAAATACACAACCAAGTCTACATAATAACCAACTAAAAATGCAATAACATGATGAAAATCTCACACATCCATACTAATCCTGAATGCAAATGGACTAAATGCCCCCACTTAAAATACATAAAGTGGCAAGCTGTAAAAAAAAAAAAAAAAAAAAAAAAAAAAAAAAAAAAAAAAAAAAAAAAAAAAAAAAAACAAAACAAGATTCAACCATCTGCTGTCTTCAAGAGACCCATCTCACATTTAACAACATCCACAGACTCAAAGTAAAGGGTTGGAGAAATATCTATTATGCAAACAGAAAATTAAAAGGAACAGGAATCGTTCTTAGATAGAATAGACTTTAAAATGATAAAAAATAAGGACAAAAAGCCATTATATAATGATAAAGGGTATGATCCAAAAAGAGGACTTAACTATCCTAAATATATACATACTCAACATTAGAGCACCCAGATTCATAAAACAAGTTGTTCTTGGCCTCTGAGAAGACTTGGCAGCCACACAATACTAGTGGAGACTTCAACAGCCCACTAACCATGTTAAACAGATCATTGAGCCAGAAAACTAAGAAACTCTAGAGTTAAACTCAACACTAGAACAATTTGACCTAATAGACATCTATACAACACTCCACTGAAAAATCACAAAATATACATTTTTCTCATCTGCACACAAAATGTATTTTAAGATTCACCACATATTTGATCATAAAGCAAGTCTCAATACATACAAAAAATTTTAAATCATAGCAAGTACACTCTAGGACCATAGTACAATAAAAATAGCAATCATTAGGACAGCTCTCAAAACTGCACAAATATATGGAATTTAAATGCTCTGATCCTGAGTAACTCTTAGGGAACTTCAGAATCAAGAAGGAAATGAAGAAAAGTTTTTTAAATTAATGAGAACAAAGATACAACATACTGGAATCTCTGGGACGCAGCTAAACCATGTTAAGCGGAAAGTTGATAGTGCTAAATGTTCATATCAAAAAGTTAGAAAGATCTCAAAATAACCTAATATCACACCTAAAGTATCTAGAAAACAAAAAGCAAACCAACCCCAAAGCTAGCAGGAGAAAAATAACTAAAATTAGAGATGAAATGAAAAAAATTGAGATGCAAACAACCATACAAAAGATGGATTAAACCAAGAGTTGTGCCTTCAAAAAAAAAGATAGCTAGATTAACAAAAAAAGAAGAGATCCAAATAGTGCAATCTGAAATGACAAAGATGACATTACAACTCATACCAGAAAACTACAACAGATCTTCAGAGAATACTGCAAACAACTCCATACACATAAATTATAAAATTTAGAGGAAATGAATAAATTCCTAGAAAAAATATCATCTCCCAAAATTGTATCAGGAAGAGATTGAAACCCTTAAGACCAATATTGAGTTCTGAAATTGAATTAAACAACCTACCAAATGAACAAACAAAAATCCATTAAACAGATGGATTTACAGAGACTGGCAGCATTTTGCCCCTGCCCTAGAGATTTGTGGAACTTTGACCTTGAGAGAGATGATTGAGGGTATCTGGCAGAAGAAATTTCTAAGCAGCAAAGCATTCACGAGGTGACTTAGATACTGTTAAAGCATTTAGTTTTATGTATTCACAAAGATATTATTTGGAATTGGATCTTATGTTTAAAAGGGAAGCAGAGCATAAAAGTTCAGAAAATGTGCAGCCTGAAAAATGCAATAAAAAAGAAAAGCCCATTTTCTGAGGAGATATTCAAGCTCGCTGCAGAAATTTGCATAAGTAACAAGAAACCAGTGTTAATCACCCAGACAGTGGGGAAAATGTCACCAGGGCATGTCAGAGTTCTTCACGACAGCCCCTCTCATCACAAGCCGAGGAGGAAAGAATGGTTTCATCCACTGTGCCCAGGGCCTTGCTGCTTTGTGCAGTCTTGGGACTTGGTGCCCTGTGTCCCAGCCATGGCTAAAAGGGGCCAACACAGAGCTCAGACCATTGCTTCAAAAGGTGCAAGCTCCAAGTCTTGGCAGTTTACACTGGTGTGGATCTGTGCGTGCACAGAGGTCAAGAATTGAGGTTTCAGAACCTCCACCTAGATTTCAGAGGATGTATGGAAATGCCTGGATATCCAGACAGAGGTGTACTACAGGGGTGGAGCCCTCATAGAGAACTTCTGCTATGGCAGTGCAGAAAGTAAATGTGGTATTGGAGCCCCCATACAGAGTCCCTATTAGGTCACTGCCTAGTGGATCTGTGATAAGAGGGTCACTGTCTTCCAGACGCCAGTAATGGTAGATCCACCGATTGCTTGCACTGTGCAGCTGGAAAAGCTGCAGACACTCAAAGCCAGCCTGTGAAAGCAGCTGGGAGGGGGGCTGTACCCTGCAAAACCACGAGGCAGAGCTGCCCAATACCATAGGAACCCACTTCTTGCATCAGCATAACCTGGATGGGAGACATGGAATCAAAGGAGATCATTTGGGAGCTTTAAGATCTGACTGCCTTGCTGGATTTTGGACTTCATGAGGCCTGTAGACCCTTGATTTTGGCCAGTTTCTCTCATTTGGAACACGTGTATTTACCCAATGCCTATATCCTCATTGTATCTAGGAAGTAACAAACTTGTTTAGATTTTAAAGGCTCATAGGTGGAAGGGACTTGGCTTGTCTCAGGTGAGACTTTGGACTGTGGACTTTTGAGTTAAGACTGAAATAAGTTAAGACTTTGGTGGACTGTTGGAAAGGCAGGATTGGTTTGGAAATGTGAGGACATGAGATTTGTGAGGGGCCAGCGGTAAAATGATATTGTTTGACTGTGTCCCCACACAAATATCACCTTGAATTGTAAGAATCCCCACGTATCAATGGTAGGCCCATGTGGAGATAATTAAATTATGGGGGCAGTTCCCCCTATACTGTTCTTATAATAGTAAATAAGTCTCACAAGATATGATGATTTTATAAATGGGATTTCCCCTTCACAAGCTCTCTCTTGCTTTGCTGCCATGTAAGATGTGTTTTGCTCCCCCTTCACTTTCCACCATGATTGTGAGGCCTCACCAGCCATGTGGAACTGTGAGTCTCTTTAGTTTATAAGTTACCCAGTCTCAGTTATGTCTATTAACAGCGTGAGAACAAACTGATATATAGACACTGCAAACAACTAGAAGGGGTAGGAAGGTAGGAAGAGATGGATCAAAAAACTACCTATTGGGTGTTATGCTCACTACCTGGGTGAAAGGATCTATGCCCCAAACCTCAGTGTTACACAATATGCTCATATAAAAAACCTACATGTGGAACCCCATATCTAAAATAAAAGTTGAAATTTTCAAATAAGTTTAAAAAATGCTAAAGGAGATCTTATTCTCACACAAAAAAGATAATTGTGAGGTAACAGTTAATTAGCTTGATTATGTTAATGATTTCATAGCATATTCATATATAAAACATTACATAGCATACTGTAAATATATATAGCTTTTATTTTTCAATTATAACTTAATAAGTTGAAAAAACCCATTTTTTAAAATATAATTTCCCTAAAACAAACATTTTTTAATGTGGCAGCACTGTGTTTATCTTTATAGCATACATGAATATAATTTAAATTATATAATAATAATAGTGGACTGGTGGAAATGGTAATATGATATTATAAGGTCCTTACATGACACATGATGCAGTATTTGAAGGTAATTATTAATTAAACATATATATTGTAAATGCTAAGGCAACCATTAAAATCGCTACTTTATTGCTGAAAAAAAGAAATCATAAGCCACTAGTGGATACAAAAAGTCTTTTTAAAATAGCCTCTTTAATGCAAACAAATCAGAGACAGTGGAATAAAAGAATAAAAAACTGGCAAAATTATTTTAATCAAATCAATGTTTTCATAAAGTGTAACTTACCTAAATGCACAAACTGAATGACAGAGATTGTGAATGAAGAAGTAAAACAACTGAATGTTGTCTACAAGAAATCTAGTTTGATTATAAATAGTATAAATATAAACATATGGAAGCATGTAATAATCAAAAGAAAGCTGGAGTAGATATATTAGTATCAAAAAAGAATTAAGAAGGCGATATACAGTAATAAAGATGATATTGCTTACTGATAAACAGAAAAATTTCCAAAAAGTAATTCAAAGAGTATACGAAACTACCAAAAGGCTTCCCCAATATATAAAGTAAAAAGGGATAGAATTAGAAAAATAAATGGACAAATCCAAAATTACAGTCAAAAACTTCAATACTTTTTCTAAATAATTTATAAAACAAGTAGACAGTAAGGAAATAGAATAGAACAATACTGACTGACTTAACCTAAGTGTTGTTAATGGAATATGATACCATGAACAGAATACATAATATTTTCAAATGAAAGTGAAAAAATTTACCAAGACATATCACATTACAGGCCATCAAACAGACCTACAAATTTAAAATATTAGAATTGATATGAATTATTTTCTTAAAACAAAATTAAACATAATTAGTAACAAAATCTGCAAAATTTCAAAATATTTATAATGTAAACAACATGCTTTTAAGTAACCCACAGTATAAAAAAAATAAGTTTTCAGGAGAATTTAGAAAATATTTTGTTGAGAATGGAAACTCTCAAATCATCAATATAGATTTATTTGTTCAAATATCAAAATAACACAGGACTGAAACTTTAGTAGTAGTATTGTCTGTACTTTTTAGAAAAGAATAATTCTCTTTCTCTCTCTATATATATATATACACACACACGGGCATACTTATCTAGCTTAATGTTTTCTAATTTATTAATGACATAAATTAGTCTCTTTATCAGTAGGTTTATTTGCCTTGTTTTCAAGCATTATGAATAGTACTTTATCTTTATTCACTCATATCAAATTAAAGCTACATATACACACACCTATTGCTGCTGAATTGCATTACAATGACATGAGTCAATGCACTATCATCAAGGTGTTAGTAGAGCTGAGTTCCTTCTGAGGGCTCGAAAGACACATCTGTTTCCCTCCCTTTTCCAGCTTCTAGAGGCCATCCACTTTTCTTGGCTCATGGCGCCTTCTTCCATGTTCAAAGCCTAAATCTCTCTCAGACTCTGACCCTCCTCCTGTCTCTATCTTTTACTTATAAGGACTTTTGTGATTACACTGTGCTTACTCAGCCCAGAACAATCTATCTCAAAACCCTTATTTTAATAATACCTTCCAAGTCATTTTAGCTTTAAAAGGTAACGTACAAGGATTGGCCTGTAAGGATTACTACACAGATGTCTTTGGGGGCCATTATTCTGTCTGCAACATCTTTCTTAGATTCCTTTCAATTCTACTGTACATCTATGTGTGTGGAATATGTTTTTATTTCCAAACCAAGATTGCCTCTATTTTACTGCCTCTCTTTATTTTCTTTCCTGTTTCCCCTTCCCCCACATACTGTTTTTTAAAGGCCTTAACTTTGTCTACGTCCTGGCCTTTTCATTCTCTTTGAAATTGAAATGTTGCCATTTTTCCAATATGAAAAGCAATTATTTAACTTTATGATAATGCATAAGAATAAGATTGGAAAAAACTCATAATACCAGAGGGGCAAAATTTTCAAAATCATATTATTCTAACTCTCTGTAAAATAATATGCCATTGAAGATAAGAATGTGAATAACAGCAACTGAGTGGACAGTTTTATGATTGCATATGGTAGGTTTTTTGCCTAGGATTGTTAGTTTCTGTTCTATTCACAACAGAGTATTGTTAATAGATCTGCATTTTATTTTGTGAGCTAAAATAATGTTAAATGTATTCAATATAAATGTAAAAGCTCTTATTTTTAAAACTGTGGTAAATCAATATCACATTTGAAGGAAATTAATGAAATATATTTTATATTTATTTTAATATATTAAGTTGTACTGTAACAAAAAAAATTACTCATTCATATTATCTCATAAAGTATCCATAGCATTTTCCACATTTTAGACTACGTTTGTACGTAGAAATTTCTTACCATTTACTGAAATTATTGTCTTCAATTTTTATTTTCCTTATAATGTGTGATTTAAAAGTTTTTCCACTTCATATACTTTTTTGATATTATTCTTCCTTTCATATTATTAATATAACTAATTAGCAAATAGGTATATATATTTGTATGTATACAAACACACACATACTGTATATACAGTCATAGCAAACATTACATTCCTGAAATATGACTATGTTCATAAATTTTATGTGTTTCTTAATTAGTCTTCGCAAAGTGTTTACATTTTGGTTTACACTTTTATGTATTCTGTTTCAAGGAGATGAAGCTGCATATTTTTCAAGCCCATTGTTTTGTAACTCATTAATGCCTTTATTATTATTTGGTTTCGTAGTTTCTGTAGGTTTATTGGTTTGATTTCTAAGCATCTTGAATTGTACATTTTTTTCATTTATAATAAGTTAAAAGAACTGCATCTTTTATAGGAAAAAGATTGGCTGAATTCCCTTAGTTTATGTATGATGCATTCTTATGGCCACTTATTTCTGAATAGTTTGTAGTTAAACTTGTAATATTTTCTTAAATTATTAATATTTTCTTCCTCAAGAATGATTATGATTGTTTCAAGGATTGGGAAAATCTTGTTCATGTGTTCTTAATTTCTAGATTTAATAAATTTAATTAGTAAACAACCTAGTTTTAGAAATTTGTCAAAATATTAAGTAGAAGTTGAAACTTATATTCTATCTTTTTGCAATACATTATAGGTATAAGAAAAATAAATCACCTTTAAAAATTAATTGAAGTGTATATAATTTAACATATAATCAGTCTGTATATATGTACATAAAAATACTATGTTCAATCTTCTTCACTTGTTTAGCTAAAGGTCATCGTCACTTGCATATCTAATAGGGATTTGAAATTTACGAATATACAGAACAAAAGTATAAATCTCACTGTTCATTTCTCCAAGAGTACTTCCTTCCACAGTTTCTCCCATAAATATGAATGTTAAGGCCCTTCACCTGGTTTGCCAAACCAAATCACCTAGTAGTGATAATTTGTTCATTTATTTTTTTTCCCATTATTGTCTGCTCTAATCCATTAACAAATCATATTGATTCAACCTCAAATATATATTTTGAATCTATGTATTTTTCCCTTCATTTCTCCTTTTTTATCCTTCTTTACAGCTACAATAATATCTCACTAAGATTATCACTATAGCTTTCTAATTGGTCTCCTTTCTATTCATTCTCTACATAGCAGTCAGATAAGTCATTTAAAAATTCCATCTTCACAACCACTTCCACTCATCATCTTCCTTCTCCATGCTTAAACTTCTTCAATGGCTTTTTAATTGTTTTTTGTATAATATCCAAACAAGTCATATATTTCTCAGTCTGTTTTGTTTTGTTATAACAACATACCCAAGACTGAGTAATTTATAAGGAAAAAAATGTTTATTTGACTCACAATTCTGATGTCTGAAGGTTCATGATTCTGATGTCTGGAAAGCTCATCTGCCTCTGATGAGGGCCTTTGGCTGCTTCCCTTCAGAGTGGAAGGTAAAGGGAAGCCAATATCTGCAGAAATCATATCGTAAGAGAAAAAACAAGAGAGAGAGATGGGGAGGTCTCAAACTCCATTTAACAACAAGCTCTCCCAAGAACTAATAGAGTAAGAAATCAACCTTCAGGAAGAGCATTAATGTATTCATGAGGGATCTATCTCCGTGATCCAAACCACTCCTACCAGGTCCTACTTTCAATATTGTGTGGATCAAATTTCAACATGAGATTTGTAGGGGATGTTAGTGTGAACCCCAAATATTTGAGACAGGTCTCAATCAATTTAGAAAGTTAATTTTGCCAAAGTTAAGGATGTACATCCATGACACAGCCTCAGGAGGTCCTGATGATATGGGCCCAAGGTGGTCGGGGCACAGATTGGTTTTATAATTTTAGGGAGACATGAGACATCAATCAGTATATGTAAGATGTACATTGGTTCTGTCCAGAAAGATGGGACAAATCAAAGCAAGGAGGGGGCTTCCAGGTCACAGTTAGGTGAGAGACAAATGATTGCATTCTTTTGAGTTTCTGATGAGCCTTTCAGAAGAAGACTATCAGACATTCATCTATCTCAGTGAGCAGAGGGATGACTTTGAATAGAATGGGAAGTAGGTTTGTCCTAAGCAGTTCCCAGCTTGACTCATCCCTTTAACTAAGTGATTTTGGGGCCCGAAGTTTTATTTTCCTTCTTCATTAGCATGATCTGTACAATCTTGCTACTACCTACTTCTCAAAGCCAGTACTCTCCACTGTCTCCCTTGCTATGCTGCACCCCTCTCATCTATCTTTTTGATCTGCACAAATTGCAGCTTATTTATACCACTGAGCTTTAGAATATTTTCTTCTTTGTGTCCAGAATTGTTTTCCTTTAAATTTTAGATAGTAAGCTGTAGCTCATTATTATGGTTTATAACATTGCCCATCTTCCCATTCTTCGGAGATGGCTTCCCTGACAGTTCTTTTTATTTATTTATTTTTAATTTTTTATGGTGATTATGAGATTTCAGTGCACCCATCATTCAAGCAGTATACACTGAACCCAATTTGTAGTCTTTTATCCTTCACCCCCTCCCATCCTTTCCCCCAAGTCCCTGAAGTCCATTATATCATTTTTATGCATTTGCATCTTCATAGCTTAGCTCCCAGTTGTGAGTGATTGAGAACATACAATGTTTGGTTTTCCATTCCTGAGTTACCTCACTTAGAATAATATTCTCCAGTTCCATCCAGGTTGCTGCAAATGCCATTAATTTGTTCCTTTGTATGGCTGAATAGTATTCCATCATATGTGTGTGTGTGTGTGTGTGTGTGTCACACACACACACACAATTTCTTTATCCACTCATTTATTGATGGGCATTTGGGCTGGTTCCATATTTTTGCAACTGGGAATTGTGTTGCTATTACATGCTGTGCCAGTATTTTTATTTTTATTTTTTTATTATTTTTTTTTTTTGTATAGTGACATCTTTTCCTTTGGGTAGATACCCAGGAATGGAATTGCTGGATCAAATGGTATTTAAACTTTGAGTTCTTTGGGGAATCTCCACACTGTTTTCCATAGTGGTTATACTAGTTCACATCCCTATCAGCAGTATAGAAGTGTTCCCTTTTCACTGCATCCACCTTAGGTAAATTTTTGAGTCACTCTCAGAGTTTACAGTCCACAAGTATTTGATTCCTGATGAGTTCACTTTCTGAGCATTTGAGCTTTCTTAATATAAGTTAGCACTAGGAAGAGGAGGGGCGTTTTGTAGATCTTACAGTTAAGTGTAAGATAAAACACTAAAAAAAATTATTTGTTGGATGACTTAACATCTCTTTACGTCAAATGATGTCCTTCACTTTTCAGAAACTACTATCCTACTCACAAGGTGACAACTGGATCCTTTGATTCTTTCAACAGAAAATGTGCCAATGCTTAGTCCTCTGGCTTGAGCAATGCCCATAATTTCTGCTGGAATCATCAATTTTTGTCATTTCCCAAGCACGCAGCACAATGGAGTGGGGGAAAGATGTACTCTAGCCCAACACAAAACAGTAACATAGGATCTCAATTGTTGAAATATTAATCCTAACAGTAGAGAGATTTTAGCTAGTTTATTCCTACATCAAATGATGTAATTTTCAAAAATGACGTTTTTTTCTTTAAAAAAGATTCCTTTTCATTCTTCTATTTAATAGTTCTCGTTTATTGTGCTATATAACACTTAGTTTCTATTCTTTTCTATTTAGGGAACTGGAAATAAAAGGGCTACAACAATTTTTAATTAATTTAAATTTAATTAAATGATTTCAATTTGGTAAACTTTTTTTTTTTGGCCTTTGGAGAGCAGCCGGAAATTCTAGAAGTAGAGATAGACAATTCCTTTATCCATACTTTATTTTAATATTTCTTTACACATTTTCCTTTGTAACAGCATGTTGTTAGATTTTGATTTTAGACCAAACTGAAATTTATTATCTCTACTTTGCTTTTATCAAGTTATTGCATATCTCTGTATGCTTCTTTGACAATCCTTTTGCTAATTCTTATTTTGTCAAAAAAGGTTTTTGGTCACTTTTATTCCGCAGTAATTTTTAAACTACATTTCTCATTTTATTCCTGATCCCTCAGAAATTGTGTGAAATAATAAACCATTATTGTTTTCAGATGTTAAGTTGTAAGGTAATTTTTTCTAGAGGAATATGTAAGTTTTATATAAATATGCAGATATACTGTATGTATTTATTATTTAGTATAGGTCTATACTAAAAATTAATGTTATTCCAGTGAAAAAGAAAAATACCATCTCCCTGCATGTAAGTCTTGTACCTTGAATTTTTGCTGATATAATTACTCATTTTTTATCCAAATTATTATTTGTATAATTTATTTTTAAAATATTGATTAATATTTACATAGTTTTGTAGACATATTGGGGATTAATATTGAAACAATTATTCTATTTTTTATCATATCAGTTTTATGATTTTTTAAAAATTTTGATTATTTAAAAATTTGAATAATTGCCTTGGAGATACTAGTTATTTGATTAAAACCTCTTCCCTTTAAACTCTGTGTTTGTTTTTCCATTGCCTTGCCACATTTTATGTGTCCCTCTCCCTTCCTCTGGGGTAATACTTCTAGGATTTATTTAGTAAATACCTAAAATTTCACAGGAATATATATTTGTTCAAGTTTCTATTTATTTGATTCTAATTACTTGACTAATTCTTTCCATAGGAAGTCTTGAATTTTACTTTAGCTCAATAAAGTTATACCCTATCATTTCACTCTGTTAGATATTACAACATTCCCCAACAGAAGTGCTATGTGCAGCACATGGAGCTGCTGCCCCGCAATCTCTGAGCTTGGGCTAACATCACATCTTATGAGATGTGGACAGACTTGTTGGCTTCTCTCTTCTGGAAGCCCTACTGGAGGCAGTCAATATGATGCACCTTTTGCACCAGGTCTCTCACCCTGGATCATCATCCTTCCTGATGCTCAAAAGGATCCCTTGGGCTGCTGTGTGTTGCAGGAGGAAGCATCTCTCTATTTTTGGTCAACATCTGTCTGAACATCCTGATTGCTAACCCAAAGAAATTGTGTTTTGAAAAAACTGATGGAACATTGTACCTTCCAGAGCACTGGTTTCCCTCGGGCTGATGAAGTCCTTATGGTGACGGCTTGGCAAGCATTCTTGTGGATGTTTCATTTGACAGTTTCAATGCTGCCAAGTTTGTTATGAGGTGACTCTGTAAATATGAAAACCCCAAGATGAAAACTGAGGCAGTGAGCATCCAGCTCTATCCTGGTCCTGCAATTCTCATTTGCACAAACTGCACAACTTGAAGAAGAGCTCTTTGTGGCAATTAAGGAACTTTTAGCAATAGTAAAACAAAAGGCTACTGAGAATTTAGAGAATGGTACCATCTTGGGTATTTAAAAAGTACTTTAGCATCTTACAGATGAGTCTCCAGCTTCCTTGCAAGCACTTTATTGAAAATCAAGAATTGGCAAATCCTTGTGTAAGTCTGGGAGAATAATCTCACTGAAGTCAGAAAGCTTTCTTTCAAAGCGGCCACTAAAGATGTGGTATAGCCTATCAGCATTCTGTTCCACAGCAAAGAAAGAGAAGTCAGTTATGTTGCTGCAGATGTCATAACCCACCTGACATCTGGCAAACAGCCTAAATATCCCATAACTTGCAAGGACTTTTTCCTCTCCAGGACCTTCATGCAACCATATCAAATTGGCCAAGTTCAAGGTATAAGATGGCAGCATTAGTGACCTACAGATCCTTCAAGATATTTTTTCCCACTCCTTGGTAAATTTTCTGAACCAATGATTTGACACTGGTCACATGGGCTATGTATCGTATCTGCAGTAAAAACTTCAGCAAATACTGCAAAATGTTATTTGAAGAAAAATTACGGCTTGTATGTGACATCCGGGAGCACAGTGAAACAAACCCCAAAATGCAGCAAATTGCAACCTCCATTCTAGATGACATCAGAATATATTTCATGAAGTATTAGAGACCCCTTCTCTGTCAAATACCTCTTTTAGCCTAAAGGGCTTCAGAGGTGCTACTTGTCCCTCAGCTTCAGATTTTCTGCCCTGTCAGCCACTGAATGTTGAAAATAGTTGTCACTGGAGTTTGCAAACTGGGTGCCTCATTGGAATTTTGTTGTTGTTGTTGGGATAATAATAGGATCCCAACTCAAGTTGGAATAATTTTGAGAACACCCTTTTGGCAAATAATTTTGAAAAATCAAACTCTGGACTCTGTGGAAAGACTTGGGGGCTTGTATTGGAATAGCTATTCCACTTACTTTTCTCTAGCCCTGGACAATTTCTTCACTCTGGGAGTTTGTTGGCAGAAAGAGATCTGTTTACCCAGAGGAGGAAAGAAAGAGCCTGTGAGAGATTTTGGTATTATGTTTAACTTCATATCAATATTTAAGAGATTCTGCTGAGTTATTGTTTTTGGTCATGTGAAGCCGGTGGGAAAGAAGTACATTAAAAAATATCAGAGAAATATATGCTTATAAATGTGTTGGTTGGAAGGCAGGATCTCTGTTTGAGTGGGATAAAAGGAAAAATGCTAATACTATAGTACCCTTCACTTGAGGGGTGCAGGGAAGGGAAATATATTTTACAATTTCAAGTATTCTATATTTGGCCTTTTCCCCCCAACTTCACAAATTACGTTGAAAAAGAATAACATTCTGTGTATGTGAACGTGCTGGTTGATCATGGTGATATTTAGGACCGAGAATAGAGGGTTTAGATAAATGAAGATTATAAATAGCAATCTCTCAACATTGTAATTTAGGTGGATCTGTGACCAAAGTTAGGAGGAAGTAGAAGGACCAGAAAAGAAAGAAAAGAATTTGCCAAAGATTTCAAGAAATGTTCTTACCTAGCATGGATAAAAAAAATAAAATGGGCTTTTCTAAGAACCAGCCTCAACTACATTAAAAATTGTTTTGTTTGTGTCATCTGCAAAGCTCTCCTGTGGAATGGAGCACGAATTCCTTCCTTGCCTTATTACCGAAAACTAATAAGACATGTTTTATCATTCATGTCTTTAAGTTTGTTTCTCAAAGAACAAAAGTGAATTTCTATCTGATTAGTAGCATATTTAAAAACAAATAATCAAAAAATGTTCCCCATAAATTATATTAGTTTATTCTTATAACCATTGACTGTGTTATGACTTTTTAATTAAAATCTACTTTTGGTGATCAAAAATGGTAGTTTGCATTGCTTTCAATCACATAACTAATTTAATGACATAGCTAGACTTCAAAAGCCAGCTTTACTAAATGATTTTCCTTGGTTGTTTTCATTAGCATAGAGGTAGCTAGAATTCAATGGTATTATCTCTATCTCCTAGTAATTGCATGTATAAAAATCTTAAGTTCCTGAACTTCATTCAAATGGGACAGCATTAGGGAAGAAGCTGAATTTAAGGCAATCAACCAGAAAAAGGAGGCTCAGTACTTGAGGGTAATAGAGCCTGAAGCAACTCTCTTAGTCTTTACCAAGCAGCCATAGGCAATTTTTCTTGGGAAATTTAAATTAAGCCATGTGTGGGAAGGGAGTTGCTGAAGAAGCAATTCCAGCTTTATCAACCCTCTAAGACTGTGCCCTTGCTAATTTTACAGCAGTATATTTCCCAGGATGCTTGACAAGGGACTCTAAGACAATGCTGTGTGATCTTACGAGGTTTTAGAAAACATACCTTTTCACTGACTCCAACACTTGTTCATAAATTTTTTTCATATGGATTAACTAAGCGGATTCATCTTACTGAATCTGATACAAATATTGTGAAAACTTCTGGAAGTTTGCTACAAGAGAAGTCTGAAGTCATCTTAACTCCTGGGGGAAAAGAAACAGTACAGGAAAACCGCAGTCTGGAGGGAGGCACAAAAGGAGCCAGGTGCTTGCAGTTCTGGGAATGTCTTGCCATCTACACGGTCTGTAATAAAAAAAAAAAAAAACAAAAAAAAACACTTCTGCTGATGAGGACTCAGACACTAGGAGTTTAAGTTTTGGAGTATCACCCTGAAATGCAATGGAGGCACAGGGTCATATTGCATCTCTAGAGGCTAGGACTTCCTTTGAGGGGATAGTGGAACTAATCCTGGGGCTGCTGTGCTAAAGTGGCTGTTACTCCTCCTGAACTCAAAGGCCAGTAAACGTTTTAGTATATATCCCTATAAAATGTAATGTAATAATCACAGTATCCAAACCTAGAGGAGAAATGTAGAGACAGGAGCATGGAATAAGATAAAAAAAAAAAAAAAAAAACTAAAGATCATTTTTTATGGCTGCATAGTATTCCACGGTGTATATGTGCCACATTTTCTTAGTCCAGTCTATCGTTGTTGGACATTTGGGTTGGTTCCAAGTCTTTGCTATTGTGAATAGTGCCGCAATAAATATACATGTGCATGTGTCTTTATAGCAGCATGATTTATAGTCTTTTGGGTATATACCCAGTAATGGGATGGCTGAGTCAAATGGTATTTTTAGTTCTAGATCCCTGAGGAATCGCCACACTGACTTCCACAATGGTTGAACTAGTTTACAGTCCCACCAACAGTGTAAAATTGTTCCTATTTCTTCACATCCTCTCCAGCACCTGCTGTTTCCTGACTTTTTAATGATCACCATATCCTTTGTAGGGACATGGATGAAACTGGAAATCATTATCAGTAAACTATCGCAAGGACGAAAAACCAAACACCGCATGTTCTCACTCATAGCTGGGAATCGAACAATGAGAACTCATGGACACAGGAAGGGGAACATCACACTCCGGGGACTGTTGTGGGGTGGGGGGAGGGGGGAGGGATAGCATTAGGAGATATACCTAATGCTAAATGACGAGTTAATGGGTGCAGCACACCAACATGGCACATGTATACACATGTAACAAACCTGCACATTGTGCACATGTACCCTAAAACTAAAAGTATAATAATAATAATAAAAACTAAAGATCAGAGAACTTGAGATAGTTCCTTAGCTCCTAGGGTACACAGATATGTTGTAATGGTATTACATTTAAAATAGCTGAAGTGCTATGATCTTCAGATAATGGTATCAATTTTAAAATAAACTTTTATTGTTGTTTTCTTAAAATTGTTGTTTCCTTATATGTAGACCAAGTACATCGAAAAAAGTTTTTGGCAATTTTTGAGATATACATATATCTCTTGCAATGAGATACAAAATTGGTTTGAATAACAAAGTTTAAAATACAAAATGTCTGTTAGTTATAAATTTATTTATACATATAACTAAGACACATAATGTGTAATGTGTTACTTATAATGATTAAAATGAGAAGAAATTAAATAGATTAACATCTTTGGTTGTATTGCTTTGAAGTGTTTAGGCAAAAATAAAAGCAATTGGTCTAAAATATAAATATTTGATCTATTAAATACCAGTATTCTGATTTAAAGAAAAATATTGATTCATAGAAATTACTATTGGTGTCCTGAAATTTTGTGATATGGAATCATAAGTTGAGTAAATAAGGAAAAGGAAACTTAGAAATCATGAAACTGCTAGGCCATTAGTCAAAAAAAAACATATGGTTAGAGTTTAAATAAATAAGCAACAAATAATTTTGTGCATAACACTCTTTAAATATTTCAAATTTAAAAAATAATAATTTTCATTATGTTCAAAAATGACCTGCCAAATATGGCAGAAAAGAAACAATTTCCTTTTTTTTTTTACCTTTTAAGTTTAGGAATACAAGTGCAGGTTTGTTACATAGGTAAATTTGCGTCATGGAGTTATGTTGTATAGATTATTTCATCACCCAGGGTGAGGTTAATGAGTGTCAACTTTATTGGATTGAATGATACAAATTATTAATCCTGGATGTGTCTGTGTGGGTGTTGCCAAAAGAGATTGACGTTTGAGTCAGTGGGCTGGGGGAAGCAAGACCCACCCTTAATCTTGTGGACACAATCTAATCAGCTTCCAGTGAATATAAATAAAGCAGGTGGCTGGCACAGTGGCTCATGTCTGTAATCCCAACACTTTGGGAAGCCGAGGCAGGCAGATCACGATGTCAGGAGATCAAGACCATCCTGGCTAACATGATGAAACCCTGTCTCTACTAAAACTACAAAAAATCAGTCAGATGTGGTGGCACACGCCTCTAGTCCCAGCTGCTCGGGAAGCTGAGGCAGGAGAATCGCTTGAACCTGGGAGGCAGAGGTTGCAGTGAGCCGAGATCAGGCCACTGCACTCCAGCCTGGGTGACAGAGTGAGACCCCCATCTCAAAAATAAATAATAAATAAATAAAAATAAAGCAGGCAGAAAAATGTGAAAAGGAGAGATGGGCCTCCCTCCCAACCTACAACTTTCTCCCATACTGGATGCTTCTTGCCCTCCAACATTGGACTCCAAGTTCTTGTTTTGGGACTCGAACTGGCTCACCTTGTACCTCAGCTTGCCAATAGCCTACTGTGGGAGCTTGTGAGGATGTACATTACTACCTAAGCAATTCCCCTATATATATATATATATATATATAGCTTATACATCTATATCTTTAAAATAATAAGCTTGATCAAACGTGTGTGTGTGTGTGTGTGTGTGTATGAGTCAGGGTTCTCTTAGAACTAATGGTTCTATCTGTCTATACTACTTGTTCTGTCTGTCTAAGAGAACCCTGACTCATACACCCTGGTATTAAGCCTAGTACTTATTAGTTATTTTTTTCTGATCCTCTCCCTCCTCCCCCTCTTCACGTTCTAAAAGGTCCCAGTATGTATTATTCCCTTTTATGTGTCCAAGTGTCTGATTATTATCTCCCACTAATAAGTGAAAACATGTGGTATTGGGTTTTCTGTTCCTATGGTAGGTAGTTTGCTAAGGATAATGGCCTCCAGTTCCATCTATGTCCTTTGAAAGTACATAATCTTGTTGTCTTTATGGCTGCATATATTCTACGGTGTATATGTATGACATTTTCTCTGTCCAGTCTATCATTGATGGCCATTTAGGTTGATCCATGTCTTTGCTCTTGTGAATGGTGCTGCAGTGAATGTATGCATACATTTGTCTTTATAATTGAATGATTTTTATTCCTTTGGGTATACACCCAGTAATGCAATTGCTGGACTGAATGGTATTTCTGTCTTTAGGTATTTGAAGAATTGCCACACTGTCTTCCACATGGCTGAACTAATTTACACTCCAACCAGCAGTGTATAAACATTCTTTTTCTCCACAACCTCGCCAGCATCTATTATTTTTTGCCTTTTTTTTTTTTGAGATTGAGTTTTTTGTTCTTGTTGCCCAGGCTGGAGCGCAATGGCACAATCTTGGCTCATTGCAAACTCTGCCTCATGGATTCAAGCAATTCTCTTGCCTCAGCTTCCCAGATAGCTGGGATTACAGACATGTGCCACCATGCCTGGCTAATTTTGTATTTTTAGTGCAGATGGGGTTTCACCATGTTGATCAGGTTTGTCTCAAACTCCTGACCTCAAGTGATCCACCTGCCTTGGCCTCCCAAAGTGCTAGGATTACAGGTGTGAGCCACAGCACCTAGCCATTTTTTGATGTTTGAATAGTAGCCATTCTAACTGATGTGAGATAGTATCTCATTGTGATTTTGATTTGCATATCTCTAGTGATGTTGAGCTTTTTTTAATTTGACTGTTGGCCACATGTATGCCTTTTTTAAAAAGGTGTTTGTTTTATGTCCTTTGCAGACTTTTTAAAGGGATCGTTCATTTTTTTCTTGTAAATTTGTTTGTTTCTTCTATATGCTGAATATTATTCCCTTTTATGTGTCCAAGTGTCTGATTATTATCTCCCACTAATAAGTGAAAACATGTGGTATTGGGTTTTCTGTTCCTATGGTAGGTAGTTTGCTAAGGATAATGGCCTCTAGTTCCATCTATGTCCTTTGAAAGTACATAATCTTGTTGTCTTATTATTATTACACCTTTTTTAGATTCATACTTTGAAAAAATTTTATCCTATTCTGCAAGTTATCTGTTTACTTTGTTGATAGTTTCTTTTTTTTTTTTTTTTCTATGCAGAAGCCCTTATCCTGTTTGTTGACTTTTGCTTTTGTTGCCATTGCTTTTGGTTTCTTCAACATGACGTATTTGCTTGTCCCTGTGTCCTGAATGGTATTGTCTAGGTTGTCTTCCAGAGTATTTGTAGTTTTGAGTTTTACATTGAAGTCTTTAATCTATCTTGAGTTAATTTTTGTATATTGTGTAAGGAAGGAGTCCAGACCTAATCTTCTGCATGTGACTAGCCAGTTTTCCCAGCACAATTTATTGAATAGACTGTTCTCTCCTCACTGCTTGTTTTTGTCAGGATTGTTGAAGATCAGATAGTTGTAGGTACACAGTCTTACTTCTGGGTACTCTATTCTGTTCCATTGGTCTATGTGTGTGTTTTTGTACCAGTAGCATGCTGTTTTGGTTACTGTAGCCCTGTAGTATAGTTTGAAATTAGGTACTGTGATGCCTCTAGCTTTGAACTTTTTGCTTAGAATTTTCTTGGCTGTTACAGCTGCTTTTTGTTTCCATATGAATTTTAAAATAGTTTTTCTTCTAGTTCTGTGAAGAATGTAAATGGTAGTGTACTAGGAATAGCACTGAATCTGTAAATTGCTTTGAGCAGTATGGCCATTTTCATGATATTGATTATTCCTATCCATGAGCATAGAATGTTATTTTCATTTGTGTGAGTCATTTCTGATTTCTTTGAGCAATGGTTTATAGTTCTCCTTGTGGAGATATTTCACCTCCCTAGTAAGCTGTATTACTAGGTATTTTATACTTTTTATGGAAACTGTGAATGGGAGTTCATTTGTGATTTGGCTCTCAGCTTAACTCTTCTTGGTGCGTAGAAATGCTAGTGATTTTTGCACATTGATTTTGTATACTGAGACTTTGCTGAAGTTGTTTATTAATTTTAGAAGCTTTTGGCCAGGTGCAGTGGCTCACACCTGTAATCTGAGCAATTTTGAAGGCTGTTGTGTGGATCACTTGAGGTCAGGAGTTCAAGACCAGCCTGGCCAACATGGTAAAACCCCATGTCTACTAAAAATAGAAAAAGTAGCGAGCCGTGATGGTACACGCCTGTAATCCCAGCTACTTAGGAGGCTGAGGCACAAGAATGACTTGAACCCAGGAGGCAGAAGTTACAGTGAGCAGAGATCATACCACTGCACTCCAGTTTGGGTAACAAAATGAGACTGTGTCTCAAAGAAAATAAATAAATAAAAAGAGAAGCTTTTTAGCTGAGATGACAGAGTTAAATTCTACAAGCCAGAAGGATTGGGCGTCAATATTAAATATTCTTAAAGAAAATAATTTTCAACTCAGAATTTAATATCCAGCCAAACTAAGCTTTATAAGCAAAGGGGAAATAAGATCCTTTTCAGATAAGCAAATGCTGAGAGAATTTGTTACTACCAGATCTGCCTTACAAGATATCCTGAAGGAAGCATTAAATATAGAAAAGAAAGACTGTTACCAACCAGTACAAAAACACACTGAAGTACAAGATCAGTGACACTACGAAGTAACCACATAAACAAGCCTGCAAAATAACCAGCTACTGTAATGATAACAGAATCAAATCCACAGATATCAATATTAACGTTAAATATAAATGGGCAAAATGCCCCAATTAAAAGACATAGAGTTGCAAGCTGGATAAAGAATCAAAACCCACTGGTATGCCACCTTCAAGAGACCCATCCTATGTGCAATGATGCATATAGCTCAAATTAAAGGGATGGAGGAAAATCTCCCATGCAAATAGAAAACAGAAAAAAGCAGGGGTTGCAACTTTAGTTTCTGACTAAACAAACTTTAAACCAACAAAGATAAAAAATGACAAAGAAGGGAATTACATAATGGTAGAGTTCAATTAAACAAGAAGATCTAACTATCCTAAATATACTTGCACCCAAAATAGGAGCACCTTGATTCATAAAGCAAATTCCTGGGGATCTTCAAAGAGACTTAGACTCCCACACAATAATAGTGGGAGATTTAAATACTCCACTGACAATAGTAAGTTTTAAAATAATTGTTTCTCCTTAGGCTGTTTACTGCCATTTGGTTAAACCCTATTTCCTACAGTCATACTTTTTCATAGTTTCAAATTACCTTTATGAGTTGACACCAAGTCACTAGATGATAAATCTCAAGTCACACTTATACTAATAAGCAAAAAATATTTAGCTTTTAATTTGTTTTACTCTTTCCTCACTAGAATACTTCAATTCCAAGTGAACTGAAATTGGAGTTGGAAACCATCTTCAATTTTTCTGCTAAAAGTAAGTCAAAGTGGTTTTTCTAAAATTTATGTCCCTGCTTCTCTCCCTACTTAGTTCAAGAATGTGTAAGAAAAAATAATTTTAGTACAATTTTTCCAAAGTTCATGTCTGTATTGCTAGAATACACCTAGTTTGACGCGTAGAAATGGGCATATTTTGCTAATTTCATGTTGGCCTTTAAAAATACCTGAATTCACTAATAAAGGTAGAACGTAGCTTTTGTTTTCAACTCTAACTTTACAATAATAAGCTTGATAAATGCTGGTTTCATTTTTGGAAATGTTTACATTGTTCCCTATGATCTATACTAAACAAGAACTTTTTATTACACGTTCAATGAAGTTAATTCTTTCAGCTTTATGGACATGGCACCGTTTTGGTTAGTAATCCTTAGAAAAATTATATAACTGTGATTATTCAATTGACATCTGGCTCTTATATCATTTTAGTTTTTCCCAAGTATCTGTCTGTGAACTGTAAGTTTGGTTGGCATTATTATAGGTGATTGATGTGTTATTTTCAAATTACATATGTTGCACTTCAAATTAGATAATTCTATTTCAATAATATTTAACATTTATCATCCATTATTTTATTATAGACCTTTCTGATCAATTTTTATAATTTAAATTTTATTTCATTTGATTAGAGTATATATTAGAGAACCCCACATATCAACAACCTCCCTAACAATGAGAAGATACATTGCATAATTTATGTTTTTCAATAAGGTTTATTACTTATGTATTTTTGTTACCTTTCACATTATTAAAATTATATATAATTGTATATAAATTACTATATAAACATATATCAATAAGTATATATTTATGATCAACAATAAATACATTCTTTGTTTATTGAACAATGCATAAGCAATTTATATTGAACTACACACATACATACATTACCTTGGACCCCCTACAACTGACATCTTATTTTTTACATACGTCAAGGGATAATATTTTCCATGCTTCTACTGATGATAGAGGTTTTATGATATTAAGAAACACTTTTTGGAGGTTCCAAGATGGCCAAATAGGAACAGCTCCAGTCTGCAGCTCCCAGCATGAGTGATACAGAAGATGGGTGATTTCTGCATTTCCAACTGAGGTACAAGGTTCACCTCACTGGGGCTTGTCCGACAGTGGGTGCAGCCCACAGAACAGGGTGGGGCATCGCCTCATGCAGGAAGCACAAGGGGTCAGGGAATTCCCCTTCCTAGAAAAGGGAAGCCATGACAGACAGTACCTGGAAAATCAGGACACTCCCACCCTAATACTGCACTATTCCAATGGCCTTAGCAAATGGCACACCAGGAGATTATATCCCACGTCTGGCTTGGAGGGTCCCACGTCCACAGAGCCTCGCTCACTGCTAGCACAGAAGTCTGAGATTGAACTGCAAGGTGGCAGCGAGGCTCGGGGTGGGGTATCCACCATTGTTGAGTCTTGAGTAGGTAAACAAAGTGGCCAGGAAGCTCGAACTGGGTGGAGCCCACCACAGCTCAAGGAGGCCTGCCTGCCTTTGTAGACTCACCTCTTGGGGGCAGGGCATAGCTGAACAAAAGGCAGGAGAAACTTATGCAGACTTAAACAACCCTATCTGACAGCTTTGAAGAGAGTAATGGTTCTCCCAGCACAGAGTTTGAGATCTGAGAATGGACAGACTGCCTCCTCAAGTGGGTCCCTGATCCCTGAGTAGCCTAATTGGGAGACACCTCCCAGTATGGGCCGACTGACACCTCATACAGCCAGGTGCACCTCTGAGACAAAGCTTCCAGAGGAAGGATTAAGCAGCAACATTTGCCGTTCTGCAATGTTTGCTGTTCTGCAGCCTCTGCTGGTGATACCCAGACAAACACGGTCTGGAGTGGACCTCCAGCAAACTACAACAGACATGAAGCTGAGGGTCCTGATAGTTAGAAGGAAAACTAACAAACAGAAAGGACATCCACACCAAAACCCCATCTGTATGTCACCATCATCAAAAACCAAATGTAGATAAAACCACAAAGATGGGGAGAAACCAGAGCAGAAAAGCTGAAAATTCTAAAAATCAGAGTGCCTCTTCTCCTCTAAAGGAATGCAGCTCCTTGCCAGCAACGGAACAAAGCTGGATGGAGAATGACTTTGACGAGTTGAGAGAAGAAGGCTTCAGACGATCGGTAATCACAAACTTCTCCGAGCTAAAGGAGGATGTTTGAACCCATCGCAAAGAAGCTAAAAACCTTGAAAAAAGATAGACGAATGGCTAACTAGAATAAACAGTGTAGAGAAGTCATTAAATGACCTGATGAAGCTGAAAACCATGGCACAAGAACTATGTGACACATGCACAACCTTCAGTAGCAGATTTGATCAAGTGGAAGAAAGGGTATCAGTCATTGAAGATCAAATTAATGAAATGAAGTGAGAAGTTTAGAGAAAAAAAGAGTAAAAAGAAATTAACAAAGCCTCCAAGAAATATGGGACTATGTAAAAAGACTAAATCTACATCTGATTGGTATACCTGAAAGTGGAAGGGAGAATGGAACCAAGTCGGAAAACACTCTTCAGGATATTATCCAGAAGAACTTCCCCAACCTAGGAAGGCAGGCCAACATTCAAATTGAGGAAATACAGAGAACGCCACAAAGGTATGCCTCGAGAATAGCAACTCCCAGACATATAATTGTCAGATTCACCAAAGTTGAAATGAATGACAAAATGTTAAGGGCAGCCAGAGAGAAAGGTCGGGTTACCCACAAAGGGAAGCCCATCAGACTAACAGCTGATCTCTCGGCAGAAACTCTACAAGCCAGAAGAGAGTGGGGGCCAATGTTCAACCTTCTTGAAGAAAAGAATTTTCAACCCAGAATTTCATATCCAGCCAAACTAAGCTTCATAAGTGAAGGAGAAATAACATCCTTTGCAGACAAACAAATGCTGAGAGATTTTGTCCCCACCAGGCCTGCCTTACAAGAGCTCCTGAAGGAAGCACTAAACATAGAAAGGAACAACCAATACCAGCCGCTGCAAAAATATGCCAAAATGTAAAGACCATCAATGCTAGGAAGAAACTGCATAAACTAACGAGCAAAATAACCAGATAAAATCATAATGACAGTATCAAATTCACACATAACAATGTTAACCTTAAATGTAAATGGGCTAAATGCTCCAATTAAAAGACACAGACTGGCAAATTTGATAAAGAGTCAAGATCCATCAGTTTGCTGTATTCAGGAGACCCATTTCACATGCAGAGACACACATAGGCTCAAAATAAAGGGATGGAGAAAGATCTACCAAGCAAATGGAAAACAAACAAAAAAGCAGAGGTTGCAGTCCTAGTCTCTGATAAAACAGACTTTAAACCAACAAAGATCAAAAGAGACAAACAAGGCCATTACATAATGGTAAAGGGATCAATTCAACAAGAAGAGCTAAATATTCTAAATATATATGCACCCAATACAGGAGCACCCAGATCCATAAAGCAAGTCCTGAGTGACCTACAAAGAGACTTAGACTCCCACACAATAATAATGGGAAATTTTAACACCCCACAGTCAACATTAGACAGATCAACGAGACAGAAAGTTAACAACAATATCCAGGAATTGAACTCAGCTCTGCACCAAGCGGACCTAATAGACATCTACAGAACTCTCCATCTCAAATCAACAGAATATACATTCTTCTCATCACTGCATTACATTTATTCCAAAATTGACCACATAGTTGGAAGTAAAGCACTCCTCAGCAAATGTAAAAGAACAGAAATTATAACAAACTGTCTCTCAGACCACAGTGCAATCGAACGAGAACTCAGGATTAAGAAACTCACTCAAAACCACTCAACTACATGGTAACTGAACAACCTGCTCCTGAATGACTACTGGGTACATAATGCAATGAAGGCAGAAATAAAGATGTTCTTTGAAACCAATGAGAACAAAGACACAACATACCAGAATCTCTGGGACACATTTAAAGCAGTGTGTAGAGGGAAATTAACAGCACTAAATGCCCAAAGAGAAAGCAGGAAAGATCTAAAACTGACACCCAAAGATCACAATTAAAAGAACTAGCGAAGCAAGGGCAAACACATTCAAAAGCTGGCAGAAGGCAAGAAATAACTAAGATCAGAGCAGAACTGAAGGAGATAGAGACACAAAAAACTCTTCAAAAAAATCAATGAATCCAGGAGCTGGTTTTTTGAAAAGATCAACAAAATTGATAGATGGCTAGCAAGACTAATAAAGAAGAAAATAGTGAAGAATCAAGTAGACACAATAAAAAATAATAAAGAGGGTATCACCACCGATCCCACAGAAATACAAACTACCATCAGAAAATACTATGAACAACTCTACACAAATAAACTGGAAAATCTAGAAGAAATGGATGAATTCCTGGATACATACACCCTTCCAAGACTAAATCAGAAAGAAGTTGAATCTCTGAATAGACCAATAACAGGTTCTGAAATTGAGGCAATAATTAATAGCTTACCAACCAAAAAAAGTCCAGGACCAGATGGATTCACAGCCAATTTCTACCAGAGGTACGAGGAGGAGCTGGTACCATTCTTTCTAAAACTATTCCAATCAATAGACAGAGAATCCTCCCTAATTCATTTTATGAGGTCAGCATCATCCTGATACCAAAGCCTGGCAGAGACACAACCAAAAAAGAGAATTTTAGACCAATATCCCTGATGAACATCAATGCAAAAATTCTCAATAAAATACTGGCAAACCGAATCCAGCAGCACAACAAAAAGCTTATCCACCACAATCAAGTTGGCTTCATCCCCGGGATGCAAGGCTGGGTTCAACACATGCAAATCAATAAATGTAATCCAGCATATAAACAGAACCAAAGACAAAAACCACATGATTATCTCAATAGATGCAGAAAAGGCCTTTGACAAAATTCAACAACCCTTCATGCTAAAAACTCTCAATAAACTAGGTATTGATGGGACGTATCTCAAAATAATAAGAGCTATTTAGGACAAACCCACAGCCAATATCATACTGAATGGGCAAATCTGGAAGCATTCCCTTTGAAAACTGGTACAAGACAGGGCTGCCCTTTCTCATCACTCCTATTCAACGTAGTATAGGAGGTTCTGGCCAGGGCAATCAGGCAAGAGAAAGAAATAAAGGGTATGCAGTTAGGAAAAGAGGAAGTCAAATTGTTCCTCTTTGCAGATGACATGATTGTATATTTAGAAAACCCCATCTTCTCAGCCCCAAATCTCCTTAAGATGATAATCAGGTTCAGCAAAGTCTCAGGATACAAAAATCAATGTGCAAAAATCACAAGCATTCCTATACACCAGTAACAGACAGAGAGCCAAATCATGAGTGAACTCCCATTCACAATTGCTTCAAAGAGAATAAAATACCTGGGAATCCAACTTAAAAGGGATGTGAAGGACCTCTTCAGGGAGAACTACAAATCACTGCTCAATGAAATGAAAGAGGACACAAAAAATTGGAAGAACATTCCATGCCCATGGATAGGAAGAATCAATATCTTGAAAATGGCCATACTACCCAAGTTAATTTATAGATTCAATGCCATCCCCATCAAGCTACCATGACTTTCTTCACAGAATTGGAAAAAACTACTTTAAAGTTCATATGGAACCAAAAAAGAGCCCACATTACCAAGACAATCCTAAGCCAAAAGAACAAAACTGGAGGCATCACGCTACCTGACTTCAAACTATACTAAAAGCCTACAGTAACCAAAACTGGGTGGTACTGGTACCAAAACAGAGTTATATCAATGGAACAGAATAGAACCCTCAGAAATAATACCACACATCTACAACCATCTGATCTTTGACAAACCTGACAAAAACAAGAAATGGGGAAAGGATTCCTTATTTAATAAATGGTGCTGGGAAAACTGGCTAGCCATCTGTAGAAAGTTAAAACTAGATTCCTTCCTTACACCTTATACAAAAATTAATTCAAGATGGAGTAAAGACTGAAATGTTAGACCTAAAACCATAAAAACCCTAGAAGAAAACCTAGGCAATACCATTCAGGCCATAGGCATGGGCAAGGACTTCATGTCTAAAACACCAAAAGCAATGGCAACAAAAGCCAGAATTGACAAATGGGATCTAATTAAACTAAAGAGCTTCTACACAGCAAAAGAAACTACCCTCAGAGTGAACAGGCAACTTACAGAATGGGAGAAAAATTTTACAATCTACCCATCTGACAAAGGGCTAATATCCAGAATCTACAAAGAAGTTAAACACGTTTATAAGAAAAAATCAAACAACCCCATCAAAAAGTGGGCGAAGGATATGAACAGACACTTTTCAAAATAAGACATTTATGCAGCCAAAAAACACATGAAAAAATGCTCATCACTGGCCATCAGAGATATGCACATCACAACCACAATGAGATACCATCTCAAACCAGTTAGAATGATGGTCGTTAAAAAGTCGAGAAGCAACAGGTTCTGGAGAGGAAGTGGAGAAATAAGAATGGTTTTACACTGTTGGTGGGACTGTAAACTAGTTCAACCATTGTGGAAGACAGTGTGGTGATTCCTTAAGAATCTAGAACTAGAAATACCATTTGAACCAGCCATCCCATTACTGGGCACATACCCAAAGGATTATAAGTCATGAGGTTATAAAGACACATACACACGTATGTTTATTGCGGCACTATTCACAATAGCAAAGACTTGGAACCAACCCAAATGTCCAACAACGATAGACTGGATTAAGAAAATGTGGCACATATATACCATGGAATACTATGCAGCCATAAAAAGGATGAGTTCATGTCCTTTGTAGGGACATGGATGAAGCTGGAAACCATCATTCTTAGCAAACTATTGCAAGGACAGAAAACCAAACACCACATGTTCTCACTCATAAGTGAGAATTGCACAATGAGAACACTTGGACACAGGGTAGGGAACATCACACACCGGGGCCTGTTGTGGGGTGAAGGGAGGGGTGAGGGATAGCACTAGGAGATATACCTAATGTAAGTGAGGAGTTAACGGGTGCAGCACACCAACATGGCACATGTATGCATATGTAACAAACCTGTACATTCTACACATGTACCTTAGAACTTAAAGTATAATTTAAAAAAAAAACACTTTTCACAATATTGACATATCAATTATAGTTGAGGGAAATAGGAAAAAAATCTGTGCTAAAATATCCTTCTATTCGTAATTAATCAGGTTTCTTTTCAGCAGCATGATTTTACTATTGCCTCTTACCCTACCATGTGTCAAATTTTAACTTACATAACAAAAAAATGTTGTTTTGAAATATGAGCTATTGGATATCTATAAACAGATGGCTATCTAATGTAAGTACAGTTGTGTGTGCTGTATGAATAATCTCTTAAGTTTCACTGGAGATTATAAACATTTGGCTTCTTGTTAACTAAAACATGAAATATAGGATGTGCTTACATACAGGGTATTTATTCAGTGTTTTCGTAGCTTTCATGTATCACTGAGAGTAGGATGTGGGCCACTTTTCATACAGAGAAGCATCTTCTCATCTACCTAATCATCCAGCATAGAAATACATTTAAAAAAAAAAAAAAAAAAAAAAACTTTCAAGCACAAATTTCTAGAACATGTTTGGTCAGCAAATCTGCTATGTAGTTTCATGAAAATGAATTCCGCTGAAAAATATCTTGTGGTTTCCTTTTTCAGAAATACCAAAAAAAAAAAAAAATTTGGCATTGCCAGAGTTGTATTAACCATGTATACTTATGAATCCTGTTTTTAAATGTAATTAGGAACACTGAAGCAATTTTTTAGAAGAGAGTTTAATGTAATTAGAGTCTAAAATTACAACATTGCTAATGGTTTGGCTAGATATTTTATTGACTTTATGATATCTTCAAAAAATTAAACTTGGGTTCCAGTTGAATTCACTGCAGAGCAAGAATATTCAAATGGGTCCTTATTAAATGTTTCTTGTTTGCATTTATTCCATCATTATTATTTTTTCTTATTAATCATTAGCTTCAAATGACTTTTTTTTATCATTTTCTTTTTCAAAATATTTTGCAAGCCTCTCCAATGTCTTGGTTTGCATACATAGTAAAAACATACGAAAGAACTTGTTTCGTTAACTTTACCTTTTCATCCTTGTACTAACCTCTGAGTTAACTGAAATTCCTCCAAAAGTATTGAAAAGCCAAATGAAAGGAATAGTCATGAGCATTTGATCTCAAAGATCAGGAAGAAACTTGTTCTAAATGAGATGTCTAGATATCTCTGTCTTGGGAGCAACTATGGAATGTCCTGCTGGGTCAGGGAACTCAGTTAAAAAACATGTGACTGCCTAAAGTACGAGGATTTGGAGGCGGGAAATTTAGATTCTAGTTACTTTACCTATGAAATGGGGTTTATACTATTTTATCTATCAAATAACAGAGTTATCATATGCAAGATAATACATTTGAAAGTGTTTTGTAAATACTTGTTAAGTAGTACATGCTATTGAAAGAAAATAGCAACTGCGTTAAATTTTTCCTATTTCTTGATGTGCATTAGGCACACATAATTTCATTTAATTCTTACCATAACTCTATGATGGATAAATTCTCAATATTATTTTGATACTGAGGAAAAGAAGCTTAAAAGTGGTTAGGTAACTGTCCCAAGCTCGCACAATCAGAGATGGTGGAGCTGGCATGTGAATGCGAGTATATCCATTATACCGGACTGCCTCCATTGTGGAAGTATTAGGCATTTTTAAAATTAACAGTAAACAGTGAAAGCATAATTAATGTATGTCTAAATTGTATTGTACATTTAATAGTCTGGTGTTTGTTTATTTGTTTGTTTGTTTGTTTTGAGACTGGGTCTTACTCTGTTGCCCAGGCTGTAGTGCAGTGGGACAGTCTTGGCTCACTGCAACCTCCTCTTTCCGCCTCAGCCTCTGGAATAGCTGGGACTACAGGTGTGCACCACTGTGCTCTGGTAATTTTTGTATTTTTACTAGAGATGGGGTTTCCTCACTTTGCCCAGGCTGGTCTCAAACTCCTGGGCTCAAGCAATTCACCCACCTCGGCCTCTGAAAGTGTTGCAATTAGAGATGGGAGCCACCATGCCTGGCCTATTCCGTTCTTAAGTAGTTTATTTTTCAGTACACCTGTCAAAAGATTTTTGAACAATTTGAGAGAGTATAAACATGCTTAGCAATATTTTGAGGATATTCTTGTCATAGTCTCAAATATAGACAAGGGCATAAAAAATAACTAGGAGAGAGAGAGAGAGAAATTGCTGAAAAAACATGGTGAAAAGAAATGTTGCTTTAGACAATAGTGTCAGGAATTAGCAATAATTTTCAAGGAAAAAAAATGTTTCCAGGTAACATGAGTCAATTAAAAGAAAGACATTCCAGTTGACTGATTCCACAGTGAATAATCTCCGAAAGTAAAGCACCAGAAGCATGCTGTGCCCATTAACACTGCGATCTACTGAACTTAACAAGGCTTTATATAACAAATATAAAAAGGCTGCTTTATAGTTCATAAGACCTTATCAGTTTAGTTATCATTTATACAAATCTTATTTCATTAAATTTATTCTCAAGTTTTACCAGGAACCTAGTTATTAGAACTGGAATATGACTAAGGCTTAAGGGAAAGTATCTGATTTCCACTGAACAATTCCTACACACTAGGCAACTGAACTCACATACCTCATCTTATTTAAGATTCACAGCAGCCCCAAAGTAGATATTATTATTCCACTATTACTGATGAGGCTTAAAGATCTTTAATAGACTACAAGATAAAAAAATTTATATGTTTTAGAGCTAGTCCTTGAATCTGTTAAATCACTTATCTTTCTAAAGGTACAATATTGACTTATTCAGATAAGGTTATTATTACCTGTCTATTTCAGCCTCATGAAAAGCACATTATGAAGCCATCATCAAGTGATTTGAGCCAAAATTACAACCTAAGTGGTCCAAAGAGAATGATTGTTTATGGTTAAATTAGAATTACATCAAGCTTAAGCTACTTACTGCAGCCTCTTGTGTATTTAGCATTGAGTCTTTGGTATTTACATCTATGTACATTCTGCTATAGAGCCAGATTGCCTAGTTTTAAAAATACAAGGTTATCCTCTTATTAGTTGTGTAATGAGAAATAGGGGGGTGGTGATGATGATAATGAAGAAGAAAAAGATAGAGATGATGGTGGTAAGAATAATAACAGTATTAGAAGTCTTACAATGTATCAAGCACAAGGAAATTTTTGTTTCAAGAAGGGCAAAACAAACCTCACAATTTTTTGGGAAAGGTGATGGCAGTGGCAGAGAGAATATCCTAAGAGACAAGAGAGTGTAAGAACTCAAGTATGGTCCAAGTTTACTGAGGAGGTTTTTTTGTTTTTTGTTTTTTTTTTTTTTATACTTTAAGTTCTAGGGCACATGTGCACAATGTGCAGGTTTGTTACACATGTATACATGTGCCATGTCTGTGTGCTGAACCCATTAACTCATCATTTAAATTAGTTATTATCCTAATGCTGTCCCTCCCCCTTTCTACCATCCCACGACAGGTCTCGGTGTGTGATGTTCCCCTTCCTGTGTCCAAGCGTTCTCATTGTTCAGTTCCCACCTATGAGTGAGAACATGCAGTGTTTGGTTTTTTGTCCTTGCAATAGTTTGCTGAGAATGATGGTTTCCAGCTTCGTCCATGTCCCTACAAAGGACATGAACTCATCCTTTTTTATGGCTGCATAGTATTCAATTGCGTATATGTGTCACATTTTCTTAATCCAGTCTATCATTGATGGACATTTGGGTTGGTTCCAAGTCTTTGCTATTGTGAATAGTGCTGCAATGAACATACGTGTGCATGTGTCTTTATAGCAGCATGATTTATAATCGTTTGGGTATATACCCAGTAATGGGATGGCTGGGTCAAATGGTATTTCTAGTTCTAGATCCTTGAGGAATCACTGCACTGTCTTCTACAATGGTTAGACTAGTTTACAGTCCCATCAACAGTGTAAAAGTGTTCCTATTTCTCCACATCCTCTCCAGCTCGTGTTGTTTCCTGACTTTTTAATGATCGCCATTCTAACTGGTGTGAGATGGTGTCTCATTGTGGTTTTGATTTGCACTTCTCTGATGGCCAGTGATGATGAGCATTTTTTCATGTGTTTTTTGGCTGCATATAGTCTTCTTTTGAGAAGTGTCTGTTCATATTCTTTGCCCACTTTTTAAAGGGGTTCTTTTTTTTCTTGTAAATTTGTTTGAGTTCTTTATAGATTCTGGATATTAGCCCTTTGTCAGATGAGTAGATTGCAAAAATTTTCTCCCATTCTGCAGGTTGCCTGTTCACTCTGATGGTGGTTTCTTTTGCTGTGCAGAAGCTCTTGAGTTTAATTAGATCCCATTTGTCAATTTTGGCTTTTGTTGCCATTGCTTTTGGTGTTTTAGACATGAAGTCCTCGCCCATGCCTATGTGTTGAATGGTATTGCCTAGGTTTTCTTCTAGGGTTTTTATGGTTTTAGGTCTAACATTTAAGTCTTTAATCCATCGTCAATTAATTTTTGTATAAGGTGTAAGGAAAGGATCCATTTTCAGCTTTCTACAGATGGCTAACCAGTTTTCCCAACACCATATATTAAATAGAGGTTGTAGAATAGAAAGAAAGATCTGTGTAACAGAAAATGTCTTTCACTCATACTCCTCTCCCAATATGTCTCCATTAATCCTACACTGAAAGGAAAGCTTTCCATGAAATGCAAGTCACATTGAGTACTCTGTATCGCTAGGTGATGTATTGTATATTCATGTAACATTTAGTTGCAAATAATCTACACGGAGCTTAACCACACAGGGTAAAGCAATGGAATGGTGCATGGTTAGGAAACACAGTTAGACCTCAGGAGGGACAGAAACCAGGAATTCTAGTGTGAAGAATGAGTTTATTATCTCCTTATTCACAGTGATACCTTGTCTGTTATCTCTTGTGTTTCTCTTATTATTTTTTCACTCTCTGTAGACAGTTAATTTTAATGTCTCTGTGAATATTACTAAAAGGTAATTCTAGCTCCAGATTTACAGAATTTCATACATAAATTTAACAGAGAGGGTTTTTTTTCCTCTGTTCAGTCTATATGAATAAACTCTGTCTGCTGTACCTTTTTATATTGCTTTATGTGTTCCATGAATATACTGCTACCTCACCTGTGCTTTTTCTGTCACTCTCACCAGATTAGAAGCTCAACGAGAGCACATTTTCTGTTTTGTTCCTCAGTGTCCACTATAGACCTTATGAAGGATTAACTATCCAGTACATATATGTTGAAAGAATGCTGGATAAATCTCAGACTCGAGATACATACATACAGAAATAACTGACTTATGAACTAGTTAAATAGATATTATCAAGAGAGTTTTGTGTGTGAGGGAGAGACAGAACAATAAGAGCTTCCAGAAAATAGTTTCTGGAAGTAAACATTGCTAACAAGGGAACAATAGCCTGAATGACTGTCCTCCTTTTCAGACTCAAAAGGATCATTATCACAAACCATAATTAGTTTCTTCTCTGCAAATTAAGATTCTCTCTATTCTCACTCACTGCATTTCCTGGAAGAATATTCAGAAAAAATATTTAGGAGAAGTGTCGGAGTGCTCAGCTAAGCCCAATCTTGACCTAATGATATATGATAGATGTAAATATGGCTAGGTATAGATTTATGTAGATATCAATAATATAATTTTATATATCATAAAATTTCATTTGTTGTTTATGACATACCAAATACTAACCCACGTACTTTACATATATTTTCTTACCCAATGTACACACCAACTTTATGATGTGAATGTTGTTAATAAAAAGCCAATTTCGTAAGTGAGAAACAGACATTTGGTACGAGGATTTGGTACTTTGGTTGACGATTTTCATTTGGGTACTCTTATCTTAAAGCTCTTACCCTTAGCCAGGACTCTATGCTACCTCATTACTATTTCTGGGCAATTTCAGGGCATTTGTTAAGTCCCAATTGATCCACTCAAGTTTTTACAATTTCATGAACCTTAGTTTTATACTCCATCTTCCGTCCCACATAGAATTACCTCATATCCATTAAGATTCCACCTAAATTTCAATTTTATATAAGCACTTGTTTTTAACTCATGCTACAATGCTACACGTGGATCCCATACCTCCTCAAAAATAAACAAACCTAGGTTGTTGATATTTCTATGCACCTCATAAAAATTTTGCTGTATTCTAAATTGAGCAGGGTAGAATTTCTTAATGCAGCTATAAAATAATTTTTGTAATTTCCCCTCATGTTTTCTGTGTTTTTCCTCAGTTTTATTGCTTTACCATGAATTTATGAAACATTCTTACAAGCTTATTACTATGAAGTTCTCTTTGTTAATTCACCTGATTAAATCCTTTCTAATTTTAAGAGTGGCATAATGTAATCTTTTAAGAGTGGGTAATCTTTTAAGAGTGGCATAATATAATCTTTTTAAAAAGTCCTTCCTTTCTCCCTTCATTGTTTTTCTTATTTTCTTGTTTGTTTTGTAAACACATTGACTTCTAAAATGGTCTCTTTATTCCTTTGGTCATTTTTTTGGAGCACGTCAGATATTAAGTACCAGGATTGGGAGTTAAACAGAGCTATATTTAAATTTTGTGCACCACCAATTGTTAAATGAATAAACCCCTTAATCTCCCAAAATGACAGTAACACTACATTCCTTGTGGTTGTCATGTAGAGTAAATAAGATAATATAATTATTCATGCCTTCTGCTCTTGAAAGTTCTCCACAATTGCATTTTATAATTCTCTGTGACAAAACGCCCTCATAACTCAGTGAGATCAGCACGTTTTCTCAGATACCCCTTCCGCTTGTGATTTCCTGCCTTGAGTGACCTATTTTTTGTGGATATAGAGAAAATAGTCTGCTCTAAGTTGCCAAATATCTCATCATAGTGGGCTTGCATGAATGTGTGTGTGTGTGTGTGTGTGTGTGTGTGTGATCAGTAGTTTTCAGTTTCAATATAGATTACCTAAGGATTCTAAGGGTATGGAAAAAATGTGACCAAAGAGAATATGATACAATTAAGTACTGCAGAGATTGAGAGATTAAGACTGAGCTGGGGGCCCAGGATGCTAATTTCAAGTCATAATTCTTCCTTGACTACCTGTGTCATCTTGAGCAAGTTACTTAATCTCTCTGTAACTTAGTTTTCTCATACATAAAATGATAATAAAAGTATCTATCTCATAGGGATTATTGTGAATATTAAGAGGATAAATTTATATAAAGGGCTCAATTAGTATTAGCTGTTATTGTTATAACCCTAGCATATTTCTTTCTCAGCCTTTTGGCTGTTCCAGCTACATATGGGTATTGGTAATGTGCTATAATCATCTTCTTGGTGACACTGCAGTTTTTGAAGTTTGGGTTTGTTTACAAGAGATAGTCCAATGACAAATATAGAAAGCTCAGGAGTCAGGGTGCTTTGATTTACACTATCACCTAGTAACTGAGTGATCTTGGGCAAGTTGCCTCTCTAAGATTAATTTCCTCATGGGTAAAATGAGCATACCTGTCTCAAAGGGTGGATGATCAACTGAGATAATACATTTAAAGTACTTAGCACGGTACCTAGTGAACAGAATTCTATACCTGAGTCAATGTTTGTCATTGCTGCTCCTCCTGCTATTTCTATAATATATTGTTTAAATCACTTTGTCGTGAAATAGATAACAATCATAATTAGAAGCCCTTATAAAAAACAAAACAAAACAAACAAAAAACCATGTGGTGCCCTTCCTGCAGCAAAACAAAAACAAAAAAAACTGAACAACAGACTTTCTATCACTTACAATGGTTTCTTTCTCTTTCCTATTCTGAAAATTCCACCAGCTAGAGATCCTTTTGAATAGCAAGTCTTCACTTTTCAAATAAGGTATCTTTCTGAATAGAGAGAGTATTGGCCTTCGATACTCATATAAATTAATTCAATCAACTTTCTTTCTTTTTCAGTCTTGTTGAGATTAACATCACTGAGAAATGGACCTATTCATTGGGGGAGTAAAGAAGTACGATTGTTAGATCTTGGATTACTCTGGTGAAATGTATCAATCACTCCCCTATAAGTTTATGGCATCATTAAATTTCTGGGAATTTGGAAGCATAGAAGGAAAAGGACAGTTACAGAAACTGGTAATATTTTCTAGGATGAGTTCATGCCCAGGAAACAAACAAACAAAAAATCTATTTCACCTTTTACTGTTATTACCTTTATTAACCAAGAATAGAAAAGCAAGGAGTAATGCAAAGAGAAAGAAGGAATTACAGAAGGGGCAATATATTGAAGAAGAAAATAAAGGATGGGACTTGGAGCACTATAAGTATGATAAACCTTTTGTAGAAAAAAAGTGCACTTCCTCCTTTTAAATTGATTGAAGATGAGTAAAATGGGGGAAATGGAAATAAGTTTGTGATGGGAAGATGAGAATATTTGTGTGTGTTAGACTGATTTTCTCAATGAAAGTGGAGAAAATATCAGAGGAAGCATAGGAGATTTGGGGAGCAAAGAAGAGACAAAATAATCTAATTAGGTAGTAATTGCCAAACCTTTTCTTTAAAGGACCAGATGACAAACGTTTTCAGTTTTGCGGGCCATGCAATCTCTGTTCCAACTCCTCAACTCTGCCGTTGTAGGGTGTGATTAATTTTATGTCAACTTTACTGGGCTAAGGGATTCCCAGGCAGCTGCTAAAACATTATTTCTGGGTGTCTTTGTGAGGATGTTTCCAGAAGAGATTAGCATTTGGATTGGTGAGATGATTAAAGCAGATGGCCCTCCACAGTGTGAGAAAGCCCAAACAGATAAAAATGCAGAAGTGATAACTCAGTGGTGTTTTAATTTGCTTATCTCTGATGATTAGTTTTTAAAGTGTTTCCTTTATGTACCTTTTGGCCATTTCTTTATCTTCTTCAGAGAAATGCCTATTCAGGTCTTTCACCTATTTTTCAATTGGGTTATATATTTTCTTAATATTCAGTTGTTTGAGTTGCTTATATATTTTGGATATCAACTCCTTTTCTGATGTTGAACTCACAGAAGTAGGCAGTAGAATGATGGTTACCAGAGGCAGGGGATGGGGGAGTTGAGACAATGTTGGTCAAAGGATACAAAATTTCAGGTGGATAGAATAAATAAGTTCAAGAGACCTGTTGCGTATCTGTGTGCAACTATAGTTAATAACAGTGTATTGTATGGTTGAAAACTGCTAAGATAGTATTTTTCAATTGTTCTCACCATACAAAAATGATGAGTATGTGCAATAGTGAGTACGTTAATTAGCTCGATTTAGCTATTCCACAATGTATAGATATTTCAAAACATTTTGTATGTGACAATATATACAATTTTTGTAAATTAAAAAAAAAATGGCAGAGAAAGGCAAATTTGCTCTCACCCTTCGAACTGGGACATCCAACTTCTTTTGCCCCGGACAACATCAGCTTACCTGGTTCTTGGTGTGCCACCATTTTTTGTTTTTTTTTTTTTTTTTTGGTAGAGATGGGGTGCCATGTTGCCCAGGCTGGTCTCAAACTCCTGAGCTCAAGCAATTTGCCCACTTCATCCTCCCAAAGTGCTGGGATTACAGGTGTGAGGTATCACATCGGTCCTTAGCTATTCTTTATAATAAAAAATGTGCAACATTTTTCTCCACCTAATAGTATTGTTTGCTTTCTTTCATCAAATTCCTTGTGATAGTTGTGGAATTGGTAGACATTTTAGAGTCTTTTAACAACTCTGGGTAATTTAGATAAACATTTTGTAGTTAATCTTTTCATTTTTATTTTTTGTTTTATGCTTCGGAGGGGGATTCAAGGGGCCAAGGGGCCAGTGATTATTTCATTGTTTTTGCTTGTTATTGTTGTCTACTTACTTGCTATGCTTACCTATAGCAAAGTTTAATCCATTAGTAATATTCAACTTTTAAAGTTAGAAAAATTACATATATGCAATCTATTCCCTCTGTCTCCGGCACTCCCTCACCTCTGCACATTTATTTTCAGGTGTTTTTTCCCTGAGGAGAGTCAAATATTTTAACCAGAGTTGGAAGTAAAGTATGCTGCCTAGCCCCTTGTCATGGGGATGATTATGTAATTCACACCAGGCTACTTTGGGTGGTCGTAGAATGTTAAAACTGGAACTAAGAAAAACCAAGTTTTTGGATTTCAAAACTAGAAATATGTCGAGTTTATGCTTGCAGTCTCATGAAGAAATCTTTGGTGACGGAATTAAATTAGCATAGAGAACTTAGGACAAATGGGAGACAAATTTATAGAATCCTAATTGCATTTTATTTTGTTTTTAACAATCATTGAAGTTCCTTTATCCCCTGCTATGTTTCTTTGTGTTGCCTAAACTGGTTCTGATTGTGTTTCTGTGTCTCGTAATCAAAAGAGTGTCCTGGACCTTACCCTTAGACATTGAATTTATTCTTTTACAGTCACCCATACCATAAGCATTCAAGATTTCTATTGTCCAATTGGAAAAGCCGAGAAAGAAAAAATGTCAGTAACAATCTCAGTGTCATTGGAGAATAAAACACTATGGAGTTTTATTTTCATGTAAATGCTTGTGATAAAAAATAAAATATAGAGTGAAAAATCAAGTTTAGTAAGTGTATTTTCACTTTCTATTTTTTCTGGCCAGCAAATTGATTACTTTGTATTGTTTCTAAAATACCTATAAGCATAAATCCTAATTAAGAGTGTAGCTCTTCTATTGCTATGCTTAATTAAATGTAATGATTTATTGAAATTGTGACACCATATCCCTGCTCTTATTTAATTCCAAATGGCAGAGTACACTAGACTGCAAGTATTTCTGCAACTGCCTAAGGATAGTGGTTAATTTTACTACTTTGACTAGTACTTTGATTGCTGCTGCTTTAATCAAGCTTCCCATCTACCTAAATCAGCTATTATATACTTAAGAATTGAACATTTTATACAAAACACTGTGGCTGTATTTTTATATGACTATATAGAGAATTAGAGACATATCATATAGTAGCAGCTCTCACAGTTGAACAACTTCAAAATCATGATCCATCATAAATAATTGCAAGGATTACATAGAATAATGGACATTTTATATGCTTACGATTGGCTGGTATTGCACTCCAGTCTCCTTTTAACTTTCCAGCATAAATAGCTGGTAAGGTGGTAACAAACAAATGAGTTTTTAATATCCAAAGTGTCAAAGTAAAACCCCAAGCTTAACAACCTCAGGGACACCCAAATGACATGGCTCTAAACATTCAGCAGAGTGAAAGCTTGAATAGGCATTGAATCAATCAGGACAGGTTATAGGCTTTAGTAACGAATGATCCAGAATTCTCAATAGCTTAAAATCATAAATATTTATTTTGCACCCGTGGTACAAGAAGGATACCACATTACACATCAGGATAACAAAATAGCACATTGGAGTATAATACCAAGGGTTGGAAAGGATGTAAGGGGAGGGAAACTTCATACTCTACTCTCAGGAGTATTAATTGTTAAAGCAATGGTAGAAAGCAGTCTGGCATTATTTATTGAAATTAGATGCAGTTTTTACTCTGTGGTTCAGCAAATTGCCAAAGAAAGTCTCCCAAAACCTACAAGAATGCACTAATAATTTTGAGTAATAGGAAGGAAATAATATTTAGAGCATAATACTCTTTGTATATATTAAAGCATTTATTCCACAAATACACTGTATCTACACATATATGTAAGTATCTATATGAAACTGTGTACTATAGTTCTTATAGGAGGCCAGGAAATAGAAGTGATAATGAAAGGACATGAGCAAATTTAAACATAAATATAAAATGTCCAGTGCTGGACTCATGATTTTTAAAAAGTGCTATGAATTGAGGAATAAAATTCACTAAATTGTTTTACCTGTTATTAAATCCAAATTTTAAATAAGATGAGGAAGAAAGTGTCAAAATAATACCTACAAACATTTATTTTTGTTTTAACCATTTTTGGTCCATTGTGGCCAATCTACAGGAGTTCTGTAGTTTTGGATATAGCCATCATTGGCCAATATATTTTCTGCACCTAGGGAATTCATTGATCCATTTAATAATCAGCAATTTCATTTTTACTTTCTATTGGTCACCAGGATACAAAAACGAATAGAATTGTTACTTTTCCCTTACTATGCAGGGATAACATAACTCATGGAAAAAATAGAAAATATGATAATAAATAATCAACAAACTATAATGTGATATAGTAAATAATAAAATATCAGATTAGGGTGTGGTAAGAGACAAATAGAAAAATTAGAAATTGGGAAATTATGTTTGTGGTTGCAGTGCAGATGTGTGTACATTCAGGTACACACAACTTACTTCCATTGCTTCTGACTTAGCTGCTTTTCCATCAATCCATTTCTAAATAATTTATTGTGCTTTCATTTTTAATTTTATGTGGAAAATAAGCGAATACATACAATTAAAATTCAATATAAACATACAAAAACAGTAGTCTATGTGTTCCTGGCAGTTTTTCTTTAGACACATTAACATACCTACCATAGACACATATACACACATACATCTTACATGCATTACACAGTTTTATAAAACCCTCTTTTTAATTTAATGTATCACAAATAATCTCACCTCTAAAACATTATTTTTTGAGTTGTACAGACATTTGAATCACAATGACTCTTTTTGACACCTGTGCGTTTTTAAACCATTTTATTGAAGTATGATTGACATACAACAAGCTGCACATTTTTAATGTTTACAACTTGATATGTTTGAAGTTAAGTCTGTACCTGTGAAATCATAACCATAACCAATGCTATAAATATAGCCATCATCTCAAAGGGTTTCCTGCTTCATATGTATTATTCTTTTTAAGAACATAAATATATTTGTGTGTAGTATCTGTGTACATAGCACCCAGTCAAGATAAAGAACTTACCATCTGCCCAGAAAGTTACCTCCTGCTCTTAGCAATCATTATCTCGAGCTGCACCTGTCTGCTTCCCCAACTCAGGCAACAACTGATCTGATTTTTATCACTCCAGATTACTTTTGTCTTCTCTAGACCTCTATTCAAATAAAATTAGAAAGGATTTATTCTTTAATGTTCAGCTTTTTCTTTTTTCTGTATTTTATTTTATTCTTCAGATGGAGTCTCCCTCTGTCGCCCAGGCTGGAGTGCAGTGGCACAACCTGGGCTCACTGCAACCTCTACCTCCCAGGTTCAAGCGATTCTCCTGTCTCAGCCTCCCTTTTAGCTGGGATTACAGGCGCCCGCCACCACACCCAGCTAATTTTTGTATTTTTAGTAGAGACGGGGTTTCACCGTGTTGGCGAGGCTGGTCTCGAAATCCTTATTGTTGAGTAATATTTTTGTGTATATATATACATATATATATGTATATATATCACAATTTGTAATCCTTTTGAGTTGTTTCCACTTTTGCGGCTGCTATGAATGAAGTTGTGAACATTCGGGACGTTTTTTATGAACTTATACAACATTATATTAATAGTTGTATTTTATTCCATTACAGCAATATACTTAAAATTGTATTTATTGCTGGGCATGGTGGCTCATGCCTGTAATCCCAGCACTTTGGGAGGCCGAGGTGGATGAATCACTTGAGGCCAGGAGTTCAAGACCAGCCTGGCCAACATGGTGAAACCCCATCTCTACTAAAAATACAAAAATTAGCTGGGTGTGGTGGTACACACCTGTAATCCCAGCTACTTGAGGCTGAGGCATGAGAATCGCTTGAACCCAGGAGGCAGAGGCTGAAGTGAGCGGGGATCACGTCACTGCACTCTAGCCTGGGTGACAGAGTGAAACTCTGTCTCAAAATAATAATAATAATTTAAAAATAAAATTTCATTTGTCCTATTTTAATTTTTTCTATAAAAAACAATTCTGGTACAGATGAACATGTTTTTATCAAAATATTTGCATAGTTACATAACTATTGAAAATAACTTCCTAGAATTTTTACTGGTTGGTCAAGAATTTGGCTATATTGACAAATCTTGCTTTTAAATTATTGTACAGATTTAAATTTTTGCCTTTATTTTTTCACAAGTAAAAAGTAACTGAACTGCATAATTCCTTTTGTTTCTTTTCACTCTGTTTGAGTCAGCATGTGGAAATGTTATTTGGGAGGTGTTATTGAGAGGAAACCTATGCCCAGTGTTGTTTTATTTGTATTAATTTATCACAATGATGAAATACTGTCAATGTTCGTTGAACCTCTTTATGTTTACACGCACACACACACACACAATCTTATATTGCATTCCCATTATGTGCATGTGTACATCTGTGTATGTAAACTTAAAGAATTAAAAAATTAAAAATAATGAAATTCCTTCTTATGCCTATCTGTCTTTTATGGCTGTGTAGCATCCTTAAAACAGCTTCTTATTACCTTTAGGGAGTCCCTCTTCTGTACTGTGTGCAGTCTACATGAATTGGTCAAGATCTTAGGCCTAACTCCCCTTGAATTAATGAAACATGCAAGCATTACAAGTTAGATATGTACTCTGTAAGTAGATGTTGTATCAGAAATTAGAGACACAAGTAAACAGGAACCTCACCAAAATCACTTCTGACATAGCAGCAGCATCTCCATTGTCAGGTGTCACTGAGGTTAATGTTGCAAACATGGTGTTTATATTCAGCAAATGCAGTGAGGGTATCGGCAATGTGAGCAGTATTGTGGCATCATTTTTGTCTTAGATCTGAACATTTTCAAGTTCACCCCCAATTTCTTGGAGCTACAAAATATTATTTTAATAAATATGACTGCTCTCTAAACTCCATACTATATTTCATTTGCTTTAAACTAAAAACACCTACAGATAAATACAGTAAGCCTGAGCATAATCACTGGTTTTGTAAGTCAATTGTTTTTCCATTTCTGTCCATTTTTTTCTTGACTTTTTTTCTTTTAGTTCTCTTATTATGGATAGTAATCTATTCTGTAACAAATATAGGGAATATTTTCTCTAAGTCTGTTGATATTATAATTTGATTATTTTCTTAGTTAGAATATAAAATTCTGTAAAGTACTTGCATACTTTAAGTCAGATTTAAAATTATGCATATTGGCCAAATTCTCTCCATTCTCCATGTTTGATTTTCCCTGTTCCCTTTCAACCTTATTATCTTTCTCCACTAGTTAATCCTTAAATGTTAAAGAAAGTCTTAAAATAAGACCTTTGTGGGAGCAGACTAGTTTTTCCTCTGTAGCTCTGAGATCTACAATTATCATTCTAGCTTTATATAACTATTCAGTCACCTAGGAGAATCACTTCTCATATAACTCTCCTCTGATGAATTATTAAAAGTGACTGATGTTTGCATGAATGTTTTAAAAATTATTACATAAATTTCTGTTTTGGGGGGCTTATGAAAGTTTTGTGATATAGTCAAGGATAAAATTATTATATTAATTTTTAAAATGATACCATAAAATTTTAAGAAAAAATAAAGTTGATATGGTTTTGAAATGAATGTCAATTTTTTATAACATTATTTTTTCCTCTTACATTTCCTATCATATGATGTACAATTTTAATTTCTCCATTACATAGCTCTCTTAAGGTGGTATCTCACAGGACCCCCATTGTAAAGGTACTTTGTTTCTCTTTTTTTGTAGAAAAATATATTTTATTTTATTTTTAAATTACTTTTACAAAATTATATGCATAAAGGGTATATATTTGATATTTTGATACAAGTATACAATGTATTTTAGACTATATAAATATTTTTCATAAAATATATTTTTATATTTTCATAAAGCTTTCAAATTATTTATATTTTATATAAGTATGGACTTACAGATTTTCATATTATTCAAATAATATAAACTTCTATTATCATAATTTATTTTCATGCATAATTTGGCCAGTGGGGCCAGCTGTCAGCTGGCTTCTGTATCCCTTTTTATATGTTTCCGTTAGTTTTTAAACCTTTCTAAGTTTCCTGGTACAGCCCTAAGTTTCAGTCTCATCTTGTCATTTAGCATCCATAGCCCTGAAAATAGCCATTTCTCTCATGAGCCTTAGTTTCTTCTGGTGGAGAGTGGTAATTTGAAAGCAAGATCTTCACATAATAATTGTTTGTTACTATTGAGGTACCACAGCTCCAATGTTCTTTTAGTGGGCACAGCTAGGGTATGTATGTTTGCATGTGTCTGTGTACAGATTTATACATTTACATCTGTATTTTTCTCTACCTATCTGTCACGTATTGATCTACCATGTATCTATCGTTCATCTGCATATGTAATACCATGAATTCATATCAAAACTCAAATTCCAAATCCAATCATGCACAGTTCATTTTTATTTTCTCCCTTTTCGTATTTGTAATTCCTTTCTCTGATAGAAAGTGATTCCCATTATTACACACACACACACACACACACACAGAGATTCAATTCCTTTGTATGAAACTGATCCTTCTTTGCTATGACTTCCTCCAATCCTCATACACACAAGCAGACATCCTCTTCAACGCACTCGTGTTTGAACACTTTATGAGGAACAGTGCCATGCATAGACACTACTGTTTACCACTCAAGTTAACATTCTTCCTTGGGCTTTCTTCTACATGAATGGCATCTCTCTAGAGTCAGGCTTTGGTACGGTACCAATTCAGCATCACATCCCACCTTCCACCACACGGACATTTTCAATTTCCATAGGCTCTGATATTCTATTATAGGCCACCAAGACTTCCACCATTCTTCATGCGAAACTCTAACTTACAAGTTATCAAACTAAATTTTTCAAGAAGGGAAAAAAGGCAAAGAGAAGAGAGAAGAGAAAGAGGAAAGGAACAGATGCTACATCTTCACATTGCAAAAGACCTTAATGGTATGCTAAACAACAACTTTGCAATAGTTTATTTAATTGCTTTGGATTTTGTCTCCAAAATAACTGTATCTTAGAGAGTTAAGTGACTTGTGCTTTAGAACTTTCATTTTTTGAGTTTTCAATAAGAATGGATCCAATTATAGAGACTACAGTTAAGGACTAAGTTTGACCTGTGTAGTGAAATTGTCTGCAAAACAGGAACACAAGAATTATAGCTGTAATAATAGAGCGATTTTTAATGTTGCCGAGAAATTAAAATATAACTTTAAAGTAGACACTACCCATATTTCACAGAAGGGCTCTAAGATTAGAGTTAGAACAGCATAATAATACATCCATGCTAAAATAATAAAAATGTTGCTGTTAAATAAATAGAAGAGTGGAAATAACTGTTACATCTACTAGAAAAAACAATGTTAAAGAAAATAAACAAGACTAAAATTATAAACATATGAAGCTTTAAGCATAAATCTCACTAAGGAGTGACAAGTGAATGATGGTTATCAATTCAAAGCTGAGCATTTAGCAGCCATCTGAATTCATTTCAGGCTTAAAAATGCTTTGTGTTCTTGTGTGATTCAGATTTTTAAATTATCTTTTACATCAGCAGTTGTGTCAGTCCAACAGGAAGCAGATGCTGAGTAGGAGGTAGCAGTATAAACAATTTATTTGGGAATAACACCAGTGAAAGATAAATGGGGAAGGAAGCAGAATTGAGCAGGATAAATCCTCTATCCTCTCGGACACCTGTGAAAGCAAAGGGACATGGAGCAGGATTGGGCAGGGCTTCATACCATGATACAGATGCGAAAGAGTAGCAGATAACCCAATGAGAGCCCTGGATCAAAGATGGCCCATTAAAGGATGCCCATATTGCCATAGTTTGCATGCCAACACTTGGCTGGAGCCTGCCGATAAAGGAATTGTTTTCAGCTCATAAACTGGGGCTTACCCGGAAGGATGGAGCCAGTCAGCAAACTGCATTCTTCTCAGCTAATCAGGAATTTCTCTCTTGAAGGGCACTCCAAGTGTTGCATCTCCATGGCTACCACAACAGGATGATTTTATCTGAAAAAGACTTTAAAAAGTAATTCTATCAATGCAACAATTTATTCCTCTAATTCAATCAGCATTTATCTAATGTCAAGCTTTCAGGAGACTATGATAAATACAAACTGGTTATTTCTCTCAAGGAGCTTAAGACATGATGGTAGGAAATAACAGTTAAATAGCAATGAAAATGAAATGTGACAGGTGTTATAATAAGAATATTCTAGAAGAAAAAGGATTGAGACCCTAACCAAGCCTGCAGGCCTTCCCAGCACTTTCTAGAGCATGAGCAGATAAACTGAAGTCTAAAACAAGCAATAATTGTTTAAGGAAAGATGAGTTGGAAAAGTAGGTGCAGAAATCAATATTTTAGAGTAAATATCGTCTTTGAATTTGATTTATTTATATAAATATATCAAATGTCTTGCTTTGTCTCTTGTTGAGAGAAGAGAAATAGTCACAAAATTTAAGAATACTGCTTAAGAGTCAGGAGACTATGGAGAAGTATTCTTATTTCTAGATCAACTTTTGAGTAAGAAGAAAAGAACTTTTTTTATTGTTTGTAAATATTTAATGCTATATGCATCACAGGTACCAAGGTAGTTAGTAAATTTGAACAACTACGTAAGGAATATGACAAAATATACAGGTATAACAACAAATATTAGTGCTAAAGGTAAATATTGAAAGGGTGTGGAAAGCTATAGCATCTATTATATGAGGAGGAGCCATAGAAAAATGAATACCAAAGGATAACTCGGTAATATCAAAAATTACATTAATATAACTTTCTATTTAAACATAATTTTAAAACTTAAGGGCAGAAAAACTTAATTTGTTTAAAAATAAAATTTTGAAATCAAAACCTTTGAGTGAAACAAAAATTTCATTTAAATATGTTCACGATCATTGCCATCATTTATATATATATAATATATATAATACATATATATAATACATATATAATACATATATATAACATATATATAATACATATATAATACATATATAATATATATAATATATAATACATATATTATACATATATATATAATACATATATATATATATATGGAGAGAGAGAGAGACAAAGAGAGACAGAGACAGAGGGAGACAGAGAGAGAAAGAGAGTGAGTGAGTGTGTTTCACTCCCATCGCCGAGGCTTTAGTGCAGTGGCACGATCTCGGCTCACTGCAACCTCCTCTGCCTTCCCGGCTCAAGTGTTCTCCTGTTTCAGCCTCGTGAGTAGCTGGGACTATAGGCCGGTGCCACCACTGCCTGGCTAATTTTTGTATTTCTTGTAGAGACAGGGTTTCATGATGTTGCCCAGGCTGGTCTGGAACTTCTGAGCTCAAGCAATCCACCTGCCTCGGCCTCTCAAAGTGCTGGGATTACAGGCATGAGCCACTGCATTTTTCATAGCTTGAAAAATTAACTCCGCTGAACAAGTGAGAAAGAACACATTCTCATTTAATATAAAACTTTCAAGCTCCTGGAGAAAATGCTTCAAAATTATTTTATGAAGCATTTATCCGGCTTATTATTTTAAAGTTAGTGGTGAAAACAAAAGCTATCTTCTCATCTTATTTGTGTGAACCCTGAGGGAGCCAATCTCTCAAGCTGAATCCTGAATGGGCTAAATTCAAACTGGACCTAAGTGGCCATTTACTGATTGGAGGTCCCCCACACATACCTTGAGGTACTGGAAAACCCATGTCTCCTTAATTTTGGGACTTCTTAGCTACCTGTTCCTGTTTATGCCACCTAAAGCAACCAGTAGACTGTGATCTGTGTCTAAAATCAGAACTCAGCAAGCATTAACCAATTAGAACTAAGTAAGTTTGAATCCTTCCTTTGCATAGGCAGGCCTTAAGTGGGAACCCTGAGCCAGAACTTTCTCTATAAATGATAAATCCTTCCTTTATTGTCTGGAACACACCTCGTTTTACACCAAAAGTTGCATCTCCCTGGTTTGCAAACTGCTCCATCTAATCCCTTTTCTTTAAATTATTTTTCAGAGAATTTTTATTTACACTTGTAAATAAAGATTTTTGAAAGACCAACCTATAAATATTAGGCAGATATTCTCATTTCTATTTGAAAAACTGGATTTATTCCAGCAATACAGGCATGAAGTTTTGGAAATTATGTTAAACTGTTATTCTTCCTTATATATTCTTAAACTAAATAGGGAGGAAAGCAGAAACATAAATTTTAGGAAAACACTTTGATTGACTTTTGGTCTAAAATTTGAAGGCCCTTGAGGTATTACAAATAAGAAAGAGTAAAATAAATAAAAAGCTAAATATTTATGCATGTTATTATAATTATAACATGGGATCTGTCACCTGATAACTTGATCACAATGCACAAAGGTAATTTGAACAATGAAAAGAGATAATAGTAGGAATAGGGGTTATTCAAATAGCAATAAACCTAGGGAGACACATAATTATTGAAAAATTCACTGTGACAGGTCATTTCTGAATATAATTAAAATTATGATTTTTAGTTTAAAATCTTTAGAGAGTTATAAAAACATCATTTATTGGCTGTGTTTTGAGTAAATAAAAATTGTATGTGCCTCGTCTCTCAAATGTCTTGCTTCATCTCTTGCTGAGAGAAGAGAAATAGCAGTCACAAAAGTTAAGAATACTGCTTAAGAATCAGGAGACTATGGAGAAGTATACTTATGTCTAGATCTACTTTTGAATAAGAAGAAAATAACTTTTCAACACAAATATTAGTGCTAAAGGTAAATATTGAAAAGGTCTGGAAAGCCATAGTATCTATTATATGAAGAGGAGCCATAGAAAAATGAATATCAAATGATAATGCAGTAATATGAATTTTATTTTCCATTTAATATATAAATATAATTTTCCATTTAAGCATAATTAATTTTAAGACTTAAGAGCAGAAAAACTTAATTTGTTTAAAAATAAAATTTTGAAATCAAAACCTTTGAGTGAAACAAAAATTCTATTTAAATGTGTTCACTATCATTGCCATAATTTATAAATTTATGCTCCAGATAATACAATAAATTATGAAAAGTAATGAACTATAATTTACAAGAAATGGCAATTTAATTATGACTTTAAGATGATAACATTATCTGCTTTCTATTACACTATCAGACATAAAAGAAAATGAGTAGTTACAAAATAAATGTACAAAATCTACAGTTTTCTTATATATCTAAATTATCTTATAGAAAATGCAAGCAAAAGCAAGACCCAAATTATAATAAAAATAAATCTAATAAACATCATCATAAAAACTAACAAGTACCTTGAATCACCTGTATAAAGGAAGCTATACCACTTCTTTATAGACACAAATAGGATCTGATTGATTAATATTGTATTTCCTAGTGAGAAATTCAACAAGATGTCGATTCTGTGCGCAGGAATCTAATTGATAAGTGAATCTAATTCTGATCTAATAATAAATATATATTTTATAAAACTTGAAAATAATTTTAGATTCAGCAAGAAGAATAAACCTTTGACTACAATCATTTCTGGCCAAGAAAAGTTCTATCAAAAGAAACTCATTCCACAAAGAAATAAAATATTGCAACAGTATAATAATGAAAAGGTTTTGGTTCTGGAACACAGATGAGTAGGCTGCGTGATGGAATAGAATTGTGAGTACCGAGAGTTATAGACATGTATAGGAAATTATTTTTAATATTTTAATTTCAGAGCAGCAGGAGGAGGAAGTATTTTTTAAATAAACCATACTGCAACAACATAATTTTTTGGGTTAATAAAATGAACCTAGCTACCTTTCTGTTCCTGAACAGCCTCAGACTATGTTCAAATCACTGAAATACAGTAAAATGAAATAATGGCAGACATGTCAAAACAATTACTTCAGAGTAATTCAAGTTAAGAGCAACAAATGATCTCATGAATTACTGGCAGGAGATTAGCTGAAAGGCAGGCACAACCAGGAGACTGCCTAGTTTTCCTTTGTTAGTCACAACATACACAAGGCTTAAGCTGAATATTGGTAAATAATTGCACACCAAAGGAACTGACTCCTAGAGAGGGCTGTCAGTGGGAGAATATGGATCAAACAGTGAAAAATGATAAAATATGTCCAGGATTTTTGTTTTGTTTTGCTTTTGAAAAACTTCAAGCATCTTTACCTAGATATTTTTAAAAATGTTATCTAATGTAGAGTAAACTTTCTGGTCAAACTGAAAATATGAGTGTTCACTGTGCAAAAATTATTATTCACATTTTATTATGGTTGAGAGATGTCAATCTACTCCTCATGAATTTCTCTCATAATTTAGTATTGACATTCCATAATCTGTAAATTGTAAAATTTATTATTAGTAGCATTCCGCTATTCAGCTTTTCCAGGTTAACAAGCACATACCGCTTTGTGTCCAGAAAAAAAATATTAAAAGATAATTTTAGCAAAATCATGAAAAACGGATTTGAAGAAAGAGAATAAATGCAAGGTGCACAAGTGAAAAAATTGCCTATTATTAGAAATGATAAATGATAAGAAATCAACTAAAGAAATTATACAAGGAAAAATTATGATACATTAGAACAATGTTTTAAAGATACAAACGGTATCTATAATTCAAAGAAAGGTACATAATTTAAAATGCTCTTTCAATTTGATGATATTTCTAAAATCATCTGTAGGTTTAGGTAAATTCAGTTATGTTTCAAGGATATTAAATTTTTATACAATTCCTCTTCAATTTAACAGTACTAGTAGGAATGCATTTAAAATATTAGTGTGCTTTTTTATTTTGCTTATAGTTGACACATAGCTGTACATGTGTATGGGATACGGTGTGATGTCTAAATACATGTATACATTGTATGATGATTAAATCAAGGTAGTTAGTGTACCCATCATTTCTACCTTTACCATTTCTGTGTGATAATAACTTTCAACATCCTCTTTCTCTAGTTGTCTTGAAATATGTAGTAGATTGTTATTGGATACAGTCACCCTACTATGTAGTAGAACTCCAGAGTTTATTCTTCCTATCTAACTGTAACTTTGTACCCTTTGACCAACCTCTTCCCATCCTTCCTTCCTTAATGTGGGGAAGCTACTATTTTACTCTCTACTTCTATAAAATTAATGTTTTCAGGTTCCACATCTAGGTGAGAACATGCAGTATTTGTCTTTCTGTGTCTGGCTTATTTCACTTAATATTATGTCTCCAGGTTCATCCACCTCACCACGAACCACAGGATTTCATTCTTCTTTTAAGGCTGAGCAATATTCCATTTTATATATATATACCACATTTTATCCATCCATCAGTTGATGTATGTGTATGTTGATTCTATCTTTCACTATTGATAGTAGTACTGCAATAAACATAGGAATGCAGATATCTCTTCTACATACTGATTTCAATTCTTTTGAATGCATTCCAAGCAGTGGCATTACTGGATAATGTAGTAGCTTTATTTTAAGTATTTTAAGGAAATTTCATAGTGTTTTCCACAATGGCTATATTAATTTACATTCTTTCCAACAGTGTACAAGCATTCCCTGTTCTCCTTATCCTCACCAGCATTTGTGACTTTCTGTCTTTTTGATAATAGCTCTTCTAACTGAGGTAGGTTGATATCTCATTGTGTCTTTGATTTAAATTTCCCTGACGATTAGTGATGTTAAACATTTGGTCATATTCCTGCTTGTTATTTGTATCTGCACTTCTACATTTGTTGCAGCACTGTTTACAATAGCTAAGATTCAAAAGCAACCTCAGTGTTCATCAATAAATGAATGGATAAAGAAAATGTGGAACATATACACAATGGAGTGCTATTCAGCTATAAAAATGAATGAGATCCAGTAGTTTACAGCAACATGGATGGAAAAAGAGATCATTATGTTCAGTGAAATAAGCCAGGCAGAGAAAGAAAAATACCACAGGTTCTCACTTATTTGTGAAATCTAAATATCAAAATAATTGAACTCATGGACACAGTAGAAGGATGGCTACCAAATTCGGAGAAGGTTATTGGAGGGGTGAGAGTGAGGGGGAGGTGAGATGGATGATGGGCACAAAAAAGTAGTTAAAAAGAATGATTAAGACCTGGCATTTGATAGTAACCATAGTAAATAATAATTGTATCTATCTATCTATATATTCGTTTGTTTGTTTTGATAAGTCTTTTTCTAGTTTTGGTATCAGGGTAATACGGGCCTTGTAGAGTGAGTTTGGAAGTATTCTCTCCTCCTCTGTTTTATATAATAGTTTGAGTAGGATTGGTATTAGTTTTTATTTAAATGTTTGGAATTCAACAATGAAGCCATGAGATCCTCGGCTCTACTGAGAGAATTTTATTATAGCTCTAATCTCACTACTTGTTATTATTCTGCTCAGATTTTGGATTTTCTTCTAGTTCAATCTTGGTAGATTGTATGTATCTAGAAATTTGTCCATTTCTTCTAGATTTTCCAATTTATTGGCATATAGTTGCTCATAGCAGCCACAAACGATCCTTTGAATTTCTGTAGTATCAGTTGTAATGTCTTCTTTCTTCATTTCTGATTTTATTAATTGGGATCATCTCTCTTTTTTTCTTGGTCTAGCTAAAGTCTTGCCAATTTTGTTTAGCTTTTCAGAAAGCCAACTTTGTTTCATTGATCTTCGTATCATTTTTTATTTCAATTTCATTTATTTCTGCTTTGATCTTTATTATTTCTATTCTTCTAATAATTTTGGGTTTGGCTTGCTCTTGCTTTTCTAGCTCTTTAAGATGCATAATTGACTTGCTTATTTGAAGTTTTTCCTTTTTCTGATATAAGCACTTACAACTATAAACTTGCCTCTCAGTACTACTTTTGCTGTATCCCATAGGTTTTGGTATGTTGTATTTCCATTATTATATATTTCAAGAAATTGTTCAATTTCCTTCTTAATTTCTTCATTGACACACTGGTCATTAAGAAGCATATTGTTTAATTTTGATGTATTCATATAGTTTCCAAAATTCCTCTTGTTATCAATTTCTAGTTTTATTCCATTGTGATCAGAGAAGATGCTTGATATTATTTGAACTTCTTTGAATGTTTCAAGACTTGTTTTGTGACCTAATGTCTCATGTATCCTTGAGAATTATCCATGTGCTGAGGAAAAAAAAATGTATATTTGCAGTTCTTTGATGAAATGTTCTGTAAACATCTATTAGATTCATTTGGTTTATACTGCGGATTAAATGTGTATCTTTGTTGATTTTCTGTCTGGAAGATCTCTGCAATGCTGAAGGCGGGGTGTCGAAGAAGTCTCCCATTATTATTGTATTGGGGCCTATCTCTCTCTCTTCAGCTCTAATAATATTTCCTTTATATATCTAGGTGCTCAAGTGTTGGGTGCATACATTTATAAAATTGTTATATCCTCTTGTGGGATTGACCTCTTTATTTTTATATAGTGACCTTCTTTGCCTCTTTTTACAGTTCTTCTCTTAAAATCCATATCGTCTGATCCTATCTCTCTCTCTACCTCCTCATAAAGGCCAATAATGATTAGATATGCCCTTTTGAGGCTATTTTCCAGATCCTATAGCATGTTTAATTTTAAAATTCTTTTTTTCTTTTGTCTTTTCTGACTGTGTATTTTCAAATAGCCTGTCTTCAAGCTTAATACTTCTTTCTTCTGCTTGATGCATTCCGATATTAAAGGATTCTGATGCAATCTTCAGTACACCAATTGCATTTTTCAGCTTCAAAATTTCTGCTTAATTCTTTTTAATTATTTCAGTTTCTTTATTAAACTTGTCTAATTGGATTCTGAATTCCTTCTCTAGGTTATCTTGAATTTCTTTGAGATTTCTTAGCACAGCTATTTTTAGTTCTCTGAAAGATCACGTATCTCTGTTTCTCCAGGATTGGTCCCTGATGACTTACTTAATCCATTTGGTGAGGTCATATTTTTCTGAATGTTGTTGATGCTAGTAGGTATTCTTCCATGTCTGGATCTTGAAGAGTTAGGTATTTATTGTAGTCTTCACTGTCTGGGCTTATTTGTAGTAGTCCTTGGTAGGAAGGCTTTCTAGCTATTTGAGAGGACTTTGATGTTGTGATCTAAACTGTTTCTGCTTTAGTGCGCACCCCAAGCCCAGTAATAGTGTGGTTTTTGCAGACTCATAGAGGTACTGCCTTGATGGTCTTGGACAAGTTCTAGAAGAATTATTCAGGTTACCAGGTAGAGACTCTTTTTCTCTTCCCTTACTTTCTCACAAACGTACAGTCTCTGTCTCTTTCTCTGTGTGTGTGTGTGTGTGTGTGTGTGTGTGCGCGCACGCGCGCGTGCATTCTGAGACACCTAAAGCTGGGAGTGGAGTTATACAAGCACCCTTATGGTCACCACTATGACTGTGCTAGATCAGACCTGAACCCAGCACAGTACTGAGTCTTGCCCAAGGCGTGCTGTAACCACTCCCTGGATACTGCCTATGTTTGCTCAAGGCCTGTTGGCGTAGAGCAGGTGGGAAAGCCAGCCAGGCTCACATCCCAGTCCATTCAGTGTGGTGAGGTCCTGCAGACTCCAGTGGGTCCACAATTAGCATTTGGGAGTCAGAACTAGAGTCAAAAACCTTAGATGTCTACCTGGTATTCTATTGTATTGTGGCTCAGCTTGTACTCAAACCGCAAGATGCTGTCCTTCCCACTCTTCCCTCCGCTTTCCAAAGGGAGAGGTGCCTCACTCCATAGCCAGCACCACCCCTGACCATAAGGAGTACTGCCAGACTATCACCCATGTTCCCTTAAGGCCCAAGGTCTTTTAAGTCAGCTTGTGGTGAATGCTGCCTTGCTTGGGACTCACCCTTCAGGACACTGGGCTTCCTTCTGGCCCAGGGCAGGTTCGTAAATGCCATATAAGAATCGGAACTTCTTTAGGAGAGTTACTCTGAATTCTTTGTCATACATTTCAAAGATCTTCAATTTTTCTAAGACCACTACTGGTGCTTTGTTTCTTTTGGTGTTTTATTTCCCTGAGTTTTCACAATCTTTGCATCTTTATGTTTATGCCTGTGTATTTGAGGAAACAGCTATCTCTTTCAGCTTTTTCACGTGTTCTTTAGTGGTATTAGACATGTACTACATAATATTGAATTGCTGCTCTGCTGTTGCTTCTCATTCTGGGGAGGAAGTAAAATGAGCACCAGAACTAAAACCCTGCACTAGAACTAACTTGCTGCCCTGCTGTTGTATGCTTGGAACGGTTATCATCAGAACTTGTATGCTGCACTGGAACTTAAATACAGACTTGCAGTGGTTTCTGGGTCTGGGGAAGACTTAAGCAAACACCAGGACTTAATTGCCAACCTTTAACTTGTTTCCAGATCACGGAAATGCTCCACAAAAGCATCTGGGTTTTCTGAGAAATCCAATCAGGAATTTAGGCCTTCTCACAGATGGTGTCCCCTGCAGCACTCTGGTGTCAGCCAATCACTTCACTGTGGCATCATTACTGATCAGAATGCAGAGCAGCAGCCAAGATCCACATACCAATTTCTGTGATCTGTGCCCTCACCCCTTGTCTCCAATTCAACCCAAGTGGTTTTATCCCTCCTGGTACTTCCATGGGATGGGATCCGATCAGATGCCCCACAAATATTCACAAACTGGTGGGGAGATTGAATGCCTAACCTCCAATTTCTTCCTTTCACCTGAGAACGTGTAGATCTAGAGAAATTCTCTGCAAGTGATGTTATGCTGGCTTGGGGGACAGGAACAGGGACAATGGTCTAAAATGACCATTCCTTTTACCAGTCATGGGTTTTCTCATTTCTGTGGGCACATGGAGTTTTCTGCTTGTCTTCAGAGTTCTGGTTTATTCAGGGTGATATTCTTGTCTTTGAATAGTTGCTAGTGTACTTTTGTGGGTGAAGTAATGCTGAAGAATCTTCTATTTTGCTATCTTGCTGACATTACTCCAGTGCACTTACTTTTGAGGAGTATGTATTTGTATAATTTGTTATTTTCTCTTTAATTTTCATGATTCTTTATTGCAGTTTGATTGGAGAAGATTAAATGCTAATGTCTGAGTCAATTCCAATCAGAACTTAGGCTACAGTCTACGACTCTGTATTCTAACTTAACGAGAAAAATAATCAGACAGCTTGATAAGAAATGGAATTACAGAATTAGCAAATATAAATGCAAAGTACTAACTAATGTTTAAGTGTTAGTGTATCCAGGAGGCATTTCTTTTAAGAGATTATGTTAACATCCTATGAAAATGATGTTCAGTTAAAGTCTGTCTAATAATCTACATGTGTATAAACCACTTGAATAAAGTAGCTATCATAAATTTTGTGCATTTTCAGTGCAAAGACGACATACAAAATAATGAACTAATATGAATAATAAATTGCGAAAGGTGGATAAACTAATTTTGCGGAGTAGTTACAGAATAAAAGTGCATTTAAGAAAGTGAATTCTGAAAAAGTCCTGCATTTTCCCCAGACTTTTATATTCTCTCAGCCATTTGTTTTTATTTCAGAGGAGAGTCTTGAAGTATAAGCCATAGCTTTGTTGTTCTTCCTCTGTCTTTCTTTTTTCTGTTGTTCTTTTATTCTTTCCATGTATATCTTTTAAAATAAGTAATCAATGTTAATTTAGAAAAAAAGAAAAGAAAATAAAGATAAAAGTAAACTAAACAAGCAAGCCAATATGTATGTCATCTACAATATGAATATACTTACATTAACATTGTTAATATCTTGGGGCACATCTGTTCATATGTAATTTACATACCTATTTATTGAAAACTAATAATGGGATTTTATGTTAAAATTGCATATTTTTCAGTACATAGTTGTGTAATTTAACAATATATTATTCACATATTTTTTATATCATTCACATTTTAAACAAATACAAAGAGCCCCTACTATACGTCAGGAATATCCTCAGCCCTCAAGATACAAAAGACATAAAAATCTATTTTTTTTCAGTGCTTACAAAATAAATTTATAAATTATATGATATGTTATATAATTTATAAATTATGTATTGAACAGTTTTAAGTGTTATGGAAGTAGAATGAAATGGGGTATAGCAGATCAGAGGTGTGGGAAAATTCAAATCTCACATAGGATGGTCAGAGCAGACATTGACAAGAAAGTGACATTTAAAGTAAGTAAGTGAATTAGCTGTACGAATATCTGGCAGAAAGCACAGTATGACCAGAAGGAACAATCATCACAAAGTCTTCAAGTTAGGTGTTAGCCCAGAGCATCCATCTGTCTTTCCTTCCTTTATTCTTCAATTTTCCATTTCTTAAAGAATGAGAGACAGAAATATGCTTATAATTTTTCTACTTGGAATATACAAAGAAAATATACGGATTTTTATTTTTGACTTGTAGGCCTTTTGTTCCACATATTTTCAGAGTATCTCTGAACTCCGAATTCTGATTTTTAAATTACAAGTTATGCTTCCTGTTCTTTTTTCCATCTTTTTGAAGGTATAATGGACAAAATTGTATATATTTGAGGTGTATAACATAATATCTTGACTATATGTATATGTATATATATATATATATATATATATATATGTTCTTTTAATGTCTGTAGAAGACTAGTTCCATGATACTACAATAAGACTAAAATTTGCTATTCATTTAACATTCCAAATAAAAATGTAAATATCTCTCAGAAATAATTCCCTATTATGTTCTGATATTTATAGAATTTTGAAATTACATTAGAGGACTGAACTGGCATTGCAGATTTGCTTTACGCTCACAATAAATGCAGTGAATCATAAAATCAGACTTAGGAACTTAGCCTTAATCAGGCCCAAAGCTGGACTCTTTCTATAACACACAGACTAAAGCTCCCAAAGGCAATATCTGAACACTTTTGTATTTTAAAAAATTAAATTCTTACAAAGAAGAGGAATACATGTTACTGTTATTTTTAACTATTTATAGAATAAATAAAGTCCATTCTTATTTTGAATTACAAAATTAAAATTTCTGGAGAAATATTTTCTGTATCTAAAATTTTTTAATTCCTTCTACTTTATAATCACCAAGATATTTATGCTATCAAGTATATTTTTGAATTTATGACTGAGACAGCAGTCTCTTTCCCAAAAGCACACAGTCTAAAATAAATGTATTGAAATGAATGAAAGATGAGTGGTACATTTATCCCTTTTGCAATGGCAAAAGTTTATTATTATTATCACTTTTAGTTTCCAATGTTTTGATTAATGTCATTACTTTCTCTTTGAGTGCTGAGATATATACCTCTTCTTGAAGCATCATCTTACCCTGAAGTCACACTATTTTGACCTTGACGTCAAACATTTCTTTAGATGAACATCCATTGAAAACAAATTTTGCACAATCACATATTCTGGGCATTTAAATTATTTTATCTAACAAAAATATCAACCAAAATACATACTTGTAAATTTTATAGACCCACTCTGGCTAGTAAAAATATATTAATTGTCAATTTAAAGATATTAGAATGTGACCAGATGTGATAGGTCACATCTGTAATCCCAGCACTTTAAGTGGTTGAGGCGTGTGGGTCACTTGAACTCAGTAGTTGGAGACCAGTCTGGGCAACATGGTGAAACCCCGTCTCTACAAAAAATACAAAAATTAGCCCTGCATGGTGGCGTGCACATATAGTCCCATCGACTTGGTGTGCTGAGGCTGGAGGATCACTTAAGCCCGGAGGCAGAGGTTGCAGTGAACCAAGACTGAACCACTGCACTACAGCTAGGGTGACAGAGTGAGGCCTTGCCTTAAAAAAAAAGGAAAGAAAAAATAGAATGCTCACAATATACCCAGGAATGCTCACCAAACCCAAATTGGATTTGAGTATCTGTAGCCAGCAAAAAAATCTAGTTCACATCAGCTCCTTTGCAGCATGGATAGCATTGCTTCCTGTCATTGATACCACAACTGGCTATACAGATGAAGAGCTTGCAACACCATTACCAGTCATGTCAAAAGCCAGATGTTTGTTCTACTTAGTACCTTTACCAGGATATAGAGTCTGCAAAGCTCTTTCCTCAGGTTTCTATTTACTCTAAGATTTCTGGGGGCTCATCTGATTGGAGTAGTCAAGGCCACATGCTGGCTCCCACATTTTAGAGGTAAGATTGACAATATGATGAATTCTTTACACACATGAAGCTTATGTAAAAGATGTTTGCAGCCACAATGTGTAACTAATATTCATTACATCATTAAGTGAGCATTAATATCCCAATGTTATAAATAGAAGACTAAGGCTCATTTGATTGCCCTAGTTCTCCTTGTCACAAAAACTAATCCTTCTTGAATGATAGTTCTTGTAATATATCCCAGTACCCCATTTACAGACCTTTAAATTGTATTGAATTCAAAAACAATTCAGGAAATAAGCCACTTTGATAATTCATAAGAGGTTATACTGATGACATACTGTATTAAAACTGTTAAAAATTATGATTATGTGGTTAAAGCTATTAGATAAAACCATTTAACGTAAAACCTAGCACATCCTTACTGACCAATACATGAAAATAATAACAAGCCCAATAAAAAATGTAATTAGGCAGCAAAATTTTCTAGAAAATAATGACCACTTGAACCTGAATATGAATACTTAAGTTCCTTCTTTTATTATTACTGTTCATTTTTATTCTCATTATTCTATATACCTGCAGAGCTTGTTCACAGATTTAAAACAAATAGAATTGGGGAGTTGGAAGACCTCTTCGATAATTTATGGGCCCATACTTTTATTTAATAAATGATGGAATTTAGATCCATAAATATAAATTTGCTTGTAAGAGTCTAGTTATTCAGAGATCTCATAATGCAGTCCAGTTTAACATCCTATGACAGGATTGTCTTTCCATTACCATTGGTCTTTCTGCTACTACAGTAGCAGTCTGGAAGTCCCAGTGTTCTAGACTATTTTCTGGGTCACAAATCTGGCACTGGCATGTGCTGCATTTTATTGTTAGACAATATTTATGTAAACCTAAGCAATCAACATTTATTATATATTTATAATGTGAAATATATATTTCTTTTCAATACGTAATATTTTTGCCATAAATGTGACATCAATAAATATTTGTCTATTGATTAGATTATTATTTAATGCAAAATGTTTTATATTATTTTAATGTGCTATATAAATATAGAAATAAAATTACTAGATAAAAATCACACCAGAAACTGTTCTAACCACTCTACATACTTTTTTACCCCTTTAGTTCTTACTCTAGATACTCTTCTTTTCTTTTTCTTGTCTTCTTTTTGGTACCTAATCTAGGTCATTTTTATTTTTAAAAATAATATTTTTAAAGAACATTTCAGCATCATTCATAATACTGAACATAAAGACACAATGTATGTGTCCATTAATATAAAAATTGATAAAGAAAATGTGGTATATTTACACAATGGAATACTATACAGCTTTATAAAAGAAGGAAATGCTGTCATTTGTGACTTGGGTGGAACTGGAGAACGTTATACTGAGTGAAATAAGCCAAGCACAGAGAGACAAATACCATATGATATCACTTATATGTGGAATCTAAAAAGTCAGTCTTTACATCCTCCTGTAAAGTCCTGTGTGCTATCATTATTCCATTTCAAAAACAAATAAATGAGACCTGAAACAGGGCAGTTAGCTATCTTGCCAAGGACCACACAATAAATTTTAGAGCCAGGTTTCAGAATTAGTCAGCCTGGCTCCAGAGTCAGTATTTTCTGATGACTCTTGCCTTCAAAGTCCAGTTAAGTCAAAATATGTAATTTCCCCTCCTGCATATTTTATCGTTTGATAAATGCCTTTATTGTCAACAGAAGTGGAGTTCATCTAAACTCTTATAAAAACCAACGAAAGAAGAATGCCCTTTATATTTTAAATTATAGGCAAGTATTCATACCTCAGGCTAAGGATAAAGTGTGCTCAAAACCACTCCTTCAGATTGCCAAACTCTTCTGTGTAAGTAAAGACTGCTCTCTGTAATTTACACCCAATTTGCCTATACTGTTATCCCTGTGTAATTGACACCAAGTTATTATTATACATAATAAATAAACTCCACGGTTGGAAAAAAGCGAGAGTAACAGGTGCTTCCCTTTATACATGTTATGAATATAAATTAGAACTCTATTTTAGTGTAAATGTTGACACCGATCTGTATTAAAATGAGGACTACACCTTTAACCCCACTATTTTAATTTTAATATTTTCTTTCACTCATATGAACACTTAGTAGATAAAAAATTGTGAATACTGCATTACTGCAAAAGTGATAAACTATAAATAGCCTAAATGCCCATCCTCATGTGACCCTTTAAATGCACACGAAAGACAAGGAATGGTGTGTTTCATGATTGTATGATTCTGACAGGCTCACAGAATTTGTTATGTCTTGGTCAGCAGACATAAGAAACCAATAGTGTAAAATGTAGGCAGGCATTGAAAGAAAAATGAAAAAATAGTGGGGCTTACCCTACAGAGCACAGGAGCAATAGCTATTCTGAGTCCAAGGCAATATTACATTGTGGTGCTATCTACTATCCATTTCAATCAAGTAGACTGTCTCTACATGACAGATTTAAGTGCATATACAGCATGACAGAGAAATGGAGGAGAATCAGCAGGAAATGTGAGGAAGTTGAATGAATATACATGTATATATAAATAATATGTATGTATATTTAATCCTATAGAATTCAAATTTATTATATAATGATAATGTTAATAATTTCATTATTATGGCACCATATAAATGAACCTATATTTTGTATTTTTAAATAAAGATAATACCTTTTATTTGTTTAGTACAATATTAACTATTATAATATGTGAACATTTTGTGTTATGTAATAACTATCAATAAATTTTTTTCTCCTTTTCATTTAATCTTTGCAGCAAATCATTAGATAAATTCAATGGAAATTAAGTGAAAATGAATCATAAGGAAAATTTCACTTAGGATGCAATAGAGTTTCAATGAAGTGCTACATTTGGAAAATCATTTTAGTGAAAAAGAAAAAAGACACATGTTTTCCATTGGCTAAAATAAATTATATTTAAATAAAGTCTCTTTAGAACTATAAGGTTTACACTGGTACAGTGAAATATATAAAAATAAATTAATGTGTATATTTCAATACCAATGGGATGTTCACTTTCATATATATGCATGTGAATATGTATGTGTGTGTGTGTGTATATATATAGATATATATAATGATTTATGTAGCACACAACATATTTCTTTTTTTATTTCTCACCCCCCAATACCTCACCCCATAATTTAAATTGTTTTAAGGACTAGAAGCAGCTTATATTTTGTAAGAAGGCCAATCATAATGGAATATTTTCATGTCTCTAACTGGACTGTTTAAATGTCTAGATTACATTTCTACAAATATGAAAAATGGGTACCACAGACATGAGGAATTTGAGAGTATGGAGGAGAACTTATTTTTCATCAGCAGAGAGACTTGACTCAGATTTATTATTTTTTATATTGTCAACATTTAAAATCCTTTTTTCAAGAGAGAAATCTGAGAAGTAGTCAGAAGTCATGAATTCATGAACTTTTTTTTAACTAAATATTGATACCACTTGAAAGCAATGTGCTTTTCAGAGGACAAAAGTCTATACAAACTTTTGCAGATATCAGTACCAAATATTAGGGATCGACTCTTGTACCTCACACTCATCCTGGATCTGACTGTTACCATTTCATTTGATGCACAGCAATATCTCTGTGAATAATGCAGCTAGAAGATTACTTGATGCTACTTACTTTCTATTTCTGAACACTTCATATACTTTTGCATGGTTTAACTTGTCATATGAAACACGAATCTGGGAAAATGAGAAAATTATAGGAACCAATAAATTTCAGAAACCAATAAATTGTTATAGTTTGGCTTTCAACTCTGCAGGGAAAAAACTTCATTTGCAAAATTTTCGTCTTTTAAGGAAAGAATCAGGCAAATTTGGATTTGTTATAGTTCCAATTGTTTTAAAAATATTTTTCTCGGTCTTTTTCTTTTAATTTTATTTTTTTTTGAAACAGACAAATAACTTTCATTTCTGATATTGTTATAAGGAAGTAGATAGGTAAGTGCAAAAATGGATGGATAGATAGTATGAGTGTTTAAAATAATTTTAGTTTCACAGAGGATGCTTAATTATTGATACCAATTAATAGGAAGATATTTTTTCTACTTTCAAACCCAAACATACAACACAGCATAGTCAATTGTTACATTTTTTATAATTAAAAAGTCTCTTTTTGAGGCTCCAAAGCATATTGTGTGTTTCTCCATCAGGTTATTGATCTTCTTACATACTACATACCGCTCTACGTAATAGATATTTGCATTTATAGCTCCGATCTCTCTCCATCGTGGGTTCTTGAGGACTGTGACCATATTTATTCTCCATAGTAACCTCAGAAACGATCACAGGAATTGGTCCATAATGGCCTTTTAAAATAGTGAGCTAAAAAGGTTGCTAATTTAATAAATTGCTTATTTAGTAATGTAAATAAACAATTACATATAATCGAAAGGCTATAAGGGCTGAGCATGGTGCTCACTCCTGTACTCCCAGCACTTTGGGAGGCCTAGGTGAGAGGATTGCTTGATCCCAAAGTTTAAGGCTAGCCTGGGCAACATAGTGAGACCCCGTCCCTATTAAAAAAAAATAGACTACACAAGGCACACACACACACACACACACACTCACACACAGCTGTTCAAAGTCATCAGAACCAGGTGTAAGCCTTAACTTTTGACCCATTTTCTATGTGACTTTGGGAAAGTAACATTCTCTTTATTAATCTATGCAAAGAGCTGATGGATTAAATTATATCTAAGTCTTTTTCTGTTAAAATATTCCATAATTCTTTACTTTTAAATACCTTGCTGAAAATCAACCAATAATTTACTTGAATAACACTAATTTAAAAGTTAGTATTTAAAAGAAGATATATCCATTAATAACAAGTAGAAAATCTCAGTCACTTCTAAGAATGGAGTTATAACTTGCTTTTGAATTTTGCCTCTTCTCTGCAAATCAACTCCTCTGGAATAAGCAGGGAATTTTTACTCCAGCCTGGCAATAGGCATGATTTATTGTGTGTGGTGGTTCAGACTGCTTCACAGGTATCCTCTGGTTAATGTTGCCAATCTACATCCACTTAATGACCTGCTATTAGCTTAATGACAGTGTTATTAATCACTGAGAATCAAAGAATGATATAAAGGAAGCAAAGCAAAAAAAAAAAGACCAGGTCTCTGAAAAGGAACATTATTATCTAAGTCTAATTACAATAACCCTATTAAAAACTGAGGATTCAAGAATGGCTTAGCAAAACGATGAAATAAAGAAAAATGGGATATTCTGTGCTTTAACAAGCTTGTGTTAGAATGCTAACTGATGGTGTTTTCTTTGACTCATTTTTAGGCTAGACTGCATGCTTGTTATATTCTCTCACTATGTCTTTTGAGTGTGGCATTTTAGGAGCACTTAGGGACTAGCTTTCTTAAAATTATTGATTTGGTAATTTCTCCTATATAGAACTTGGATCTATTAAACTACAGTTGCAACTAACTATAAGTAACTTAAGCTACCTTAAGAGTTCAAAAGCAGGCCGGGCGCAGTGGCTCACGCTTGTAATCCCAGCATTTTGGGAGGCCGAGGCGGGCGGATCACGAGGTCAGGAGATCGAGACCATCCTGACTAACACGGTGAAACCCTGTCTCTACTAAAAATACAAAAAATTAGCCGGGCGTGGTGGCGGGCGCCTGTAGTCCCAGCTACTCGGCAGGCTGAGGCAGGAGAATGGCGCAAACCCGGGAGGCGGAGCTTGCAGTGAGCCGAGATCGCGCCACTGCACTCCTGCCTGGGCGACAGAGCGAGACTCCGTCTCGGGGGAAAAAAAAAAAAAAAAAAAAAAAGAGTTCAAAAGCAGAATTTGGAATGAAGATATATGGTTGTTTCACAAAATCTTGCAGCTGAAATATAGTAATGCTTCCCTTGGCAATGGACAAGATCCAGAAAATAGTAGACCCTTACAATGGACTCAGTCTCTGTTGTTGATTTCTTTCTTCTTTGCAGTCTATTAATATTTCAAATCCAAGCATTCTCTATTCCTTGCTCATTACCAAGCACATTTTCACGGAGTAAACTGAATTTACAGGTTACATATTTAATCATCAGCAAGAACTGGCTTAGAGTCTCACATGCCTTATTACACCATCCTATGGGGAGGTCCAATAGATTGATAAGGATGTTTTAAACACTAGTCAAATTAATGTGGACCATGGGACTGGACATAATGTTGACTGTGAGGGTGCAGTGCTGTGGACTGTAAAGGATGATGCTCTTCCACAATAAATAAATAAATATAGTGTTTCAAAGGTGGAAAAGATACCTAAGCATGCCTACTCTAGAACTGTTATAATGTTGAGTCTTTATTTCTAGTCTTTCCCCATTTTATTGACTACTCTTTGAAGAGGAGAACTAGCATTCAAAATACATTTCAGATTTTAAGAGATTATAAAAACCGTTTAGTCCAAACTCCTTTCCCACCTCATGCAAAGCTTAGAGAGGACCAATCTCCTTGTGCAAAGATTTAAAAATATTTGCATAAAGACCTGCTTATATTTAATGTGCTTTAAAATGTTATTCAAGCTTTTAGTGAATTATATGTTATTCAATAACACATAAAATATTATATATATATGTAACTTTTACAATTAAGGAATATACAAACTTCAAATATATAGAGAAAATTTCACTACATCTTATTCAAATGTTCATTGATCCATTAAGCAATAAACTACTGATTTACTTATATATTGATTGAATGATTCAAATCTTGGCTAACATGCTATTTTTCCCAGACCTCTGGTTTCCCCTCAAGTAGTTGTACTTTAAAACGTGAAGAATTTTTTCTCAGTCCGGCATGGACTACAAAGCAATGAGTATCTGAAAAGCTCTTAGGAAACCTTGTATTCTGTTATCCGCATTCCTATTAAGTGCATTAACAATAGCTGAGACAAAGTATGGCTTGTATAAAGCAGCAAAATGCATAGTTGTTCAGTTACAAGAAATACTAAATTTCAGTTCTTGGGTAAAAATTGTCCACTTTCATCATGCTGAAATTACTTCAAAATTAAAAGTTAAAAATATAATAATAATATTGTGGTTGAGTATAAAACTATCCCTTGATGCCAAGCCCCATCATAACATATTATACAAAGTGATTTTATTTTTTTGAGATCCAAGGTCTCACCCTGTTGCTGAGGCCAGAGTGCAGTGGCACAATCACAGCTGACTGCAACCTCAACTTCCTGGGTTCCAGCAATCCTCCCACCTCAGCTTCCCAAGTAGGTGAGACTACAGGCTTACGCCACCATGCCCCATTAATTTTGGTATTGTCTGTAGAAACAGGGTTTTGCCGTGTTGCCCAGGCTGGTCTCAAACTCATGGGCTCAAGAAATCCTCCCACCTCAACGTCCTAAAGTGCAGGGATTAGAGATTTGAGCTACTGCACAGGACTAATTTGAATTTTTAATACATTTTGTTAAAATTGCAATTGAGATAGGACCTAGAAATTTATGCCATTCGGCTTTGAAAAAAAAATGATTCATATACCATGTCTATAAGCACATTTGTTTTTATTTGGATAACTTGTAAAATATTTAGAATCATGATATTGAAATATGTAACATACCCTTTCATATAACGCAATAGTTTTACCAATTTTTAAAATCATTATTCACTTCCTATAATTTACATAGCTATATATTATTCCATAATATAGAAATAGAATGTATTATACAGATTCCCATTTATTGTATGTTATGTGGTATCTACAAATAAACATTTAAAAATAATGATGCAGTTACCATGCTCGTGTGTAAATCTACACTAGAATCTTTTATTTTGTATTCATTTAATAGAGTAGTCAGGTCAGATGTAGCATTCATTAAGTTCCTGGAAAATATCAGAGCATATCATAATTTTCATCAATAGAATGGCAACTCAGTACATGTTTTCTAAAGATGTTAATAGCTATATAGTATATCTAATTATAGTATATAATATATAGTATAATTATAGTATATAATATATACTATATAGAAGAATGTAATTATAGTATATAATATGTAGTCTACAGATGAATGTAAAATCTATAACATTTATAAATATATTTAAAATTAATGTAGAAAATATAAGTAAAATTGAAAAACTTTGGTAAAAGTACTCACCTTTGCAAATGGAATAAAAATAAATGTTTTTGAATATTAAAAATAGGCAGTATGGTAAAACCTATCACGACTGAGATAAAAAATGGCTATGTTATAAAGCAATGAATTGAATACATATGTTTACTTAAAATTAGAATATCTATTTCCATTAGATATTAAAATAGTAGCAGAAAGTAGAAATAAGGCTAGATAATGATGCCAAATAAATGCAAATAAGAAGAAAGTAAGTTCCTTGATATTACATATTTTTAACTATTCATTAAAAACTTCAGATGATATAAGACCACATTATTATTTTTTCTGGTTTCATGTACTTTTTTGTTTCCTCTGACTTTTTTATTTTATTTTATTATTTTATTTTATTTTATTTTATTTTATTTTATTTTATTTTATTTTTATTTTATTGAGATGGAATATTGCTCTGTCACCCAGGCTGGAGTGCATTGGTGCAATCTCAGCTCACTGCAACCTCCACTTCCCAGGTTCAAGTGATTCTTCTGCCTCAGGTTCCAGAGCAGCTGGGACCACAGGTGCATGCCACCATGAATGGCTATTTTTGTGTGTGTGTATGTGTTTTTAATGGAGATAGTGTTTCACCATGTTGGCCAGGCTGGTCTTAAACTCTTGACCTCAGGTGATCTGCCCACCTCAGCCCCTCAAAGTGCTGGGATTACAGGCGTGAGCCACTGTGCCCTTCCTGTTCTATTTATTTTTAATGGGAATAATTTTTCAGGATTTTGTTCAAATGATACCTGTAGTAACCACCTTTGTTGGAAACATTGATTCAGAATTAATTTCTACTACTTCGTCCCCTCTCATATATATTTCTATACTTCATGATGTTATGTCTATTTTCTCTCTTTTTTGTTGTTTATTCATTCATTTTTTGCTTGTTTGTTCTTCAATTATATTTGGTTGGTTTATATCTATAGATGATACAGTTATCTGGTAAAAGTTCATACAGTTTAAGTTTATATGCAGTGGAAGCTAATTGTCTTATCAATGTTTGCCTCCGGTTCACAGAGGTAGCCACTGTTATCTGCTCCTTGTATTTCCTTATGTATTTATGTGCCTATATAAGCATATAGATCTATTAATAGCTATATATACATGAATTTACATTTCAAGGTTTTTTACCAATTTTTATTTAAAATATAAAAGCTGCAGATAGCACAAAGAACAAAGGAAAATGATCTAACAAAGCATTTTGAGTTAAAAACTTTTTACATTTTTAAATATTTCGGGCTTCATTTTTAAAGATTTATACATTCAGCCATTACCTTTTTTTAAAGAAGCTTACCACATTATTTTATTCTTCTCCACTTCATTTGTTCTGCACAAGTCACACAATTCATATTGTCAGACTTTTTATGCATATCACCACAATCTATTTTATCAGATTTCTGTATACATAGGCGTATAAAACATATAGATGTTTTCTGTTTATATTTGTGTTAAAATAATATGCTATTGATAATTTCTTTTCTAAAAAACATATTTTACTGTACATCAATGGTTTATGTAAACAAAGAAGTTTATGTGATTAATTCATTTAAGAGTTACAGAGCATTAAATACAGTATGCTATTCATTTACATAGCTTCATTTTCATCATTAACAGCAATGCTGCAATTAACATTGTTTTACATAACTCCTTGTGAAGAGGCTTTTTAAAATGTTTGATTGCATATACCTTGAAGTGGAAATAAGGACTCAATTGTATTATCAATTTGGCTAGTTACTGTCATACTCCTCTCCAACATGACTTACTAGGCTTAAAGTTCCATCATTACTTAAAAGACTTAACATTTTTTCTCCCTCATGGAAATGAAGTTAGTGTTTCTGTATATTTTTTTCTCATTAAGGTATGAACATATATTTTACTGTTTAAATGTGTCATTTTCTGTTTATTCGTGATATGGGTGTTCTTTACATGCTTTTATTGGTTATTCTAAACTCTTCTTTTGGGAATTGCCTGGTCATATTCTTTGCTCATTGTACTACCATATTGTTTATCCTTTTAAAATTGGTACAAGTTCTTTATCCATTTTTAAACTATACTTTGTAGATTCCTTTGGGCAGTATGGCCATTTTAATGGTATTGGTTCTTACAATCCATGCACATCAAATGCTTTCCATTTGTTTGTATGATCTATGATTTCTTTCAGCAATGTATAGTTCTCCTTATAAAAATATTTTATCTCCTTGGTTAGATATAATCCTAAGTATTTTATTTTCTTGTGCCTATTGTAAATGGAGTAGCATTCTTGATTTTGTTCTCAGCTGGCACATTATTGGTGCATAGAAATGTTACTGATTTTTGTACACTGATTTTTATCCTGAAAGTTTAGTGAAGTCATTTATCAGCTCAAGAGGCCTTTTGGTGAAGTTTTTAGGGTCTTCTAGCTATAGAATCATATAATCACTGAAGAGAGATAGTTTGACTTCTTCTTTGCCTAGGTAGATGACTTTTATTTCTCTTTCTTGCCAGATTGCTCTGGCTAGGACTTCCAATATTACGCTGAATAGAAGTGGTGAGAGTGAGCATCCTTATGTTCCATTTCTTTAGGGGAATGCTGCTAGCTTTTCTCCTTCAACATGATGTTGGCTGTCATAGATGATTCATTATTTTGAGATATGTTTCTTCAGTCACTACTTTGTTGAGATATTTTGTTATGATGGGATGCTGGATTTTATTGAAATCTTTTTCTGTGACTATTGATATTTTCATATGGTTTCTGTTTTAAATTCTGTTTATGCATGAATCACATTCATTGATATGCATATTTTGAACCAACCCTGCATCCCAGGAATAAAGCCTACTTGACTGTGGTAAATTAACTTACTGATGTACTGCTGAATTAGGTTTGCTAATATTTTGTTGAGGATTTTTGCATCTGTGTTAATGAGGGATATTAGCCTGCAGCTTTCTTTCTTTGTTGCTTAGTTGCCAGATTTTGGTATCAGAGTGATACTGGCTTTGAAGAATGAGTTGGGGAGGACCTGCGCTTCCCAATTTTTTGGAGTAGTTTCAGTAGGACTGGTACCAGCTCTTTTTTGTACATCTGGTAGAATTCAACTGTGAATCCATCTGGTTCAGAGCTCTTTATAGTTGGTAGATTTTTAATTGTTTATTAAATTTGGAACTTGATATTGGTCTATTCAGTTTTGATTACTTCCTGATTCAGTCTTTGGAGATTGTGTATTTCCAAGGAATTTATCCATTTACTCTAGATTTTAGAATTGGTGCACAGAGAGGAAAAGAGTATCTGAGGATTGTTTGTATATTTGTGGGATTGTTTTTATGTTGCATTTCTCATTGTGCTTATTTGGATATTTTCTCTTTTCTTCTTTGTTAATCTTCCTACTGAGGTCTGTAGCTGTTGTTTATTCTTTCAAAAAACAGATTTGGTTTCATGTATACTTTGTATGGATTTGGGGGTCTCAATTTTGTTCAGTTCTGCTCTGATTTTAGCTATTTCTTTTATTTTACTAGCTTGAACTGGACCCCTACCTTTTACCAGAGAAAAAAAGTCAATTTAAGATGAATTAAATACTTTAATATAAGACCTAAAACTATAAAATGTCATATAAGAAACCTAGAGAATACCCTTCTTGACATCAGCTTTGGCAAATAATTCATAACTAAGTCCTCAAAAGCAATTTCAACCAAAAGAAAATGGATAAGTTGGACCTGATTAAAGTGTTTCTGCACAATAAAAGAAACTATCAACAGAGTAAACAGACAGAAAATATTTGCAAACTATGCATCCAACAGAGATCTAATATCCACTATCTGTAAGAAACTTGAACAAATCAACAAGCAAAAGATGAACAGCCCCGTTAAGAAGTGGGCAAAAAACATGAACAGGCACTTCTCAGAAGACATACATGTCTCCAACAAACATATGAAAAACTACTCAAAATCACAAGTCAGGAAAGAAATGCAAACGAAAGCCGTAATGAAGTACCATCACACACCAGTCAGAATGGCTACTATTAAAAAGTAAAAAAATAACAGTGTTGACAGGGTTGTGGAGAAAAGGGAATGCGTATTCATTATTGGTGGGAATGTAAACTATTTCAGTGCCTGTGGAATGAAATTTGGAGATCTCTCAAATAACTTACAAAAGAATGATCGTTCAACCCAGCAATTCCATTACTGGGTGTATATCCAAAGGAAAATAAATTATTCTAAAAAAGACACATACGTTCATATGTTCATCAAAACACTATTCACATTAATGAGGACATGGAATCAATGTAGATGTCCATCAGCTATGGACTGGATAAAGAAAATGTGGTACAAATATAACATGGAATACTATGCAGCCATAAAATGAAAGAAATTATGTCCTTTGCATCAATATGGATCCAACTGGAGACCATTATCTTCAGTGAATTAATGTGGGCACAGAAAGCCAAATACTGCATGCTCTCACTTATAAGTGGGAACTAAACATTGATTATGCATGGACATAAAGATGGGCACAATAGACACTGGGATCCACCATGGCGGGGGAAGGCAGGATGGAGAAAGGGCTTGAAGAACTACCTATTGGATATTGTGTTCTCTACATTGGTGTTGGGATTATTTGTACCCCATACATCAGTGTCACACAATATACTCATACAACAAACTCACACATGTACCCTCTGGACCTAAAATAAAAGTTGAAATGAAAAAGAGTTGGCAAATCAGTATGTGGGAATCAGACACATAGGATGGCTATAATCAAAAAGTCAGGCCAGGCATGGTGGCTCACACCTGTAATCCCAGCACTTTGAGAGGCCAAGGTGTGTGGATTGCTTGAGCCCAGTAGTTTGAGACCAGCCTAGGCAATATGGCAAAAGCCCATCTCTACAAAAAATACAAAGGAAAAAAATAGCCAGGAGTGATGGCGAGTGCCTGTATTCCCAGCTCCTAAGAAGGCTGAGGTGGGAGGATTGTTTGAGCCTAGGAAGTGGTGGTTGCAGTGAGCTAAGTTTGCACCACTGCACTCCAGGCTAGGCAACACAGCAAGACTTTGTCTCAAAAAACAAGCAAACAACAACAAAGGCCAGATAATAGCAAGTGTTAACAAGGATGTGGAAGAATTGGAATGCTGATACACTACTGTGTATGGTACACAGGAATGTGAAATGGGACAGCCACCTTAGGAAACTGTCAGTCCCTCAAAAATTTCTACCTAGTGTTAGAATATGAGCCATCAATTCCATTCCTAGGTATACTATTAAGAGAAATGACGACACATACCTACCAAAAACTTTTACAGAAATGTTCTTGGTAACATTATTCATAATAGCCAATAATCAGAAACAACCCAAATATTTAGATAAATAAATAGGTCAATGAAATGTAGTATATCCATATAATGGAATACTATTGAGTGATAAAAAAGAAGTGAAGTACTAATATATGCTACAGTATGTTAAAGTACGTCATGGATAGAACCTTAAAAACTGTAGGCTAAGTGTAAGAGGGCAGTCACAAAGACCACATATTGAATTCTTCTATTTATTTGAAGGGTCCAGGATAGACAAGTCTGTAGAGACAGATGATCTATTAGTAAATGCCTCAGAATGGAAAATTAGGCAGAAATGAGGAGTTATTAATAATAGGTATGAGGTTTTTTTTGTAAGATTAAATGTTCCAAAATTAAATTCTGAATATACTAAAAACCAATGAATTATATATTTTAAACTGGTAAATTGTACTAGATATATAAGCTGGATTTTTTTAAGTAAATGAAAGAATCTGGGAATTCAGTAAAGTGTATTGGTGTTAAACTTTTTCAGTAAGATTTTTTTCACAGGAGACATCTATGGGGAAAAACAGCTTACGTAAAGTAAATCCTGGAAGGTAAAGATTAACATGGTAGATTGCAGAGGTTTATGGATGACTGAATATCAGGGCAAGTAGTTACAAAGTAATCTTGCTGGGAACAAAGAGCTATCAAAGGCATTTTAACTGGAGAATGACAAAATCAGAGCTGTATACCTGAAATAGTAAGTAGCAGGAAGGCATATAAGAATTAGATGAAGGAGGCTCTAAGAAATTGTGTTCTGGTCAAATATCAAATGAATGTGACCGGAAAGAGTAAGCCATACTAATAGAGTATTAATCTGTTTGATGTAAAATTTAATCATTTAAACAAAATGCTAGGAGGAGAAGCATATTGGGGTAAATAGATTATAAATTTGGTTTTGATTATACTGGATTAAGTTGTTGGTGGAATATCAAGATTAACCTACAAAGCAAATTAATTTGAAATGTGGCCTAGAAAGTTGTGTGATCTGGCATTTTTTAGATTACATCCTGTTCCAGAGGGTGCTAATTAACTTATGTCAGAGTTTTGGTATTCTGGACTTTGCAATTGCGTATTTTCTTTATGCTATTGTATTGACCTTTAATACTATAAGGAGATCATGATATCATGATGATCATGAGAAAAGCCAAATCAGGCCAGCATTAGTTTATATTTTATTTTTGTGGGATTATAAGAAAGGCATTTTTTTTTAGTTTGTACAGCCTTGTGCCTGGGTATGGGCTTGGCAATCAACTTGGGCTGAATTTCAGTACTGGCTCTCTTTCTCAGTTGGGCAGCCTTGAGCAGCATCTGTATGACAATCCACAGTGATCAAAATAATCAACAGTGTTTCCAAGTTATATTTTTAATGTTGAGTGAAACTATTGTGAACACATAGGACCATATTTGAATTTGACCCATGAAATTAACAAAAAACTCTAATATAAGTACCATTGGTAGTGTGGGTAAAATAACTACATTAGAATTCCATAGTAAAATGTACTATACTTTAAATCGCTAGAAGCTCCTTATGAGTGATCTTGGCTTTTTTCACAGGGTTACACTTCACATTACCACCTTGAATATCCTATCTCATGCATCACTAACTCATAGATAGTCAGGGCTGGACTCCTGAGGTTTATTGTACTTTGATTTTAAGACTGGTTTAATTGCACATGACTAATGCAAACCACCTTCTCTTTCAAAAACCTATTTTCAATGCAGTGTTTCCTCCTTCTAGCCTTAGAGTTTTCATGTATGTCATCAATCTTATGATAACTGTAATTTTTGTATGAGAATTTAAAAAATAATAAACTGTGTTCAGCCTATACAAGTTAGAGAAAAACCAGGCTAATCTTACTAATATTTATTGATTAGTGAACTTTCAGACTTCAAAATTCAGGCAAATTCCACATAACTGATTGTACACTGTGAAATTTGTAGTTTAAAAATATATATTACATCAGAAAATGTGTTTTCCTACAACTTAAAAGCACTCAGACTGTAATATTATTTATTTAGTATTTTATTCAGTGATTTTTTTTGCAGTATCATAACTGAAGTGTCTTTTAATGGCATTTTTACATAGTTAAATACATGTGTCTATTTTATTTTTTAAAAATCATCTTAATTAACTAAAAACAGAGACATGCGTGGCTTAAAAAGCTAAAATACTTATTATCTGTCCTCTTTTTTTATTTTAGCATAGCTTTGTCTTATAATCTTTAGTGTGAATGATTTCAAAATATCCCTATGATTTATGGATACATCAGTAATCATTTCACATTTTCCCATTTTACTCTTTTAGGTGTGATTACTTCTGTAATTAGACAAACTGATTCTAAATATGCATATGGGAGGGCAATGGTGTAAGACCACAAGATGGGGTAGATGAAGTTAAATGATCAACAAAGCACAGGAAAGAGGTTTCCAAGCACAAAATTGGTATATATGTGTAAGGAATTTCTACATATTACCAATAAATAACTAAGAATGCAATACCTGAAGAATACTACAAGTGTTCAATTTCCAAAAGAAAAACAAATTGCCATTAAAAATAAAATATTATACAAATTATAATATTTTATAAATATAAAATAAAAATTTTGTATCACTGGTAATCAAGAAAATGCTAATTGAACCAACAACATGATAGTGTTAGATGAATTTCATTAGGGATAGTCAAAAAGTTTAACTGTATCAATTATCATCAGAGTATGAATGTATTGGTTCATTTTCATGATACTATGAGGAAATACTCAAGGCTGGCTAATTTATAAAGAAAAGAGATTTCATTGACTCACAGTTCTGCATGGCGTGGGAGGCCTCAGGAAACTTACAATCATGACAGAAATGGAAGCAAACACATCCTTCACATGGTGGCAGGAGAGAGAAGTGCAGAGCAAAGTGGTGAAAAGTCCCTTACAAAATCATCAGATCTAATGAGAACTCACTCAAAATCATGAGCACAGCATGGGGTAACTGCCCACATAATCTAATCACCTCTCACAAGGTTCCTCCCACAACATGTGGGGATTAGAATTTGGATTACAATTCAAGATGAGATTTGAGTGGAGACACAGAACCAGACCATATCATTACACCCCTAGCCCCTCCCAAATCTCGTCTTTTTCACATTTTAAAATGCAATTATGCCTGACCAACAGTTTCCCAAAGTCTTAACTCATTTCAGCATTAACCCCAAAGTCCAATTCCATAGTATCACCTGAGACAAGGCAAGTCCCTTCCACCTATGAGCCTATAAAATTGAAAGCAAGTTATTTACTTTCTAGATATAATGGGGGTACAGACTTTGGATAAATGCACCCATCCCAAATGGGAAAATTTTGTCAGAACAAAAGGGGCTAGAGGCCCCATGAAAGCCTGAAATCCAATAGGGCAGTCATTAAACCTTAAATTTCCAAGGTGATCTCCTTTGACTCCATGTCTCACATCTGGGTCATGCTGATGCAAGAGGTGGCTTACCATGGCTTTGTGCAGCTCCACTCCTATGGCTTTACAGGGTACAGCCCCACTCCTGGCTGCTTTCATGGGCTGGTGTTGAGTGTCTGGCTTTTCTGGTGCTGAGTACAAGCAGTTGGTGGAGCTACCATTCTAGGATCTGGAACACGGTGGCCCTCTTCTCACAGATCCACTAGACAGTGCCTCAGTGGAGACTTTATGTTGGGGCTCCAACCCCCATATCCCTTCCACACTGCCCTACGAGGGCTCCACCCCTGCAGCAAACATCTGCCTGGACATCCAGGCATTTCCATACATCCTCTAAAATCTAGGCAGAGGTTAATAAACCTCAGTTGTTTACTTCTATGCACTTGAAGGCCCAACAGCACATGTAAGCCACCAAGGTTTGGAGCTTGTACCCTCTGAAGCAACAGCCTTAGCTGTATGTTGGCCCTTTTTGGCTATGGCTGGTATGGCTGGAATGCAGGGCACCATATCCGGAGGCTGAACAGAGCAGGGGGGCCCTGGACCCAGCCCAGGAAACCATTTTTCCCTTCTAAGCCTCTGAGCCTGTGATAGAAGGGGCTGCCCTGAAGGTCTGTGACACGTCCTGGAGACATTGTCCCCATTGTCTTGGTGATTAACATTCAGCTCCTCATTATTTATGCAATCTTCTGCAGCCAGCTTGAATTTCTCCTCAGAAAATGAGTTTTTCTTTTCTACCACATTAACAGAGGCTGCAAATTTTTCATACATTTATCCTCTGCTTCTTCTCAAATGCTTTGCTCTTTCAGAATTTTCTCTGCCAGATATACTAAGTCATCTCTCTCAATTTCAAAGTTCCATAAATTTCTAGGGCAGGAGGAAAATGCCTCCAGTCTCTTCGCTAAAGCATAGCAAGAGTGACCTTTACTCCAGTTCCCAGTGAGTTCCTCATCTCCAACTGAGACCACTTCAGCCTGGCCTTCATTGTCCATATCACTATCAGCATTTGGTCAAAGCCATTCAGCAAACCTCTAGGAAGTTCCCAATTTTTCCACATTTTCCTGTCTTTTTTTTTGAGCCCTCCAAACTGTTCCATCTCTGCCTGTTACCCAGTTCCAAAGTTGCCTTGTACATTTTTTAGTACCTTTATTGCAGTGCCCCATCCCTGGTACCGATTTACTATATTAGTTCATTCTCATGCTGCTATGAAACAATACCTGAGACTGGGTAATTTATAAAATAAAGAGGTTTAATTGACTCACATTTCCACATGTCTGGGGAGGCCTCAGGAAACTGAAAACCATGGCAGAAGAAAAAGCAAACACATCCTTCTTCACATGGTGGCAGAGGGAAAAGTCCCTTATAAAATCATCAGATCTCATGAGTACTCACTCACTTTCAGGAGCACAGCATGGGGAAACTGCCTGTGCAATCTTATCACCTCCCATGAGGTCCCTCCCCCAACACATGGGCTTTACAATTTGAATTACAAGTCAAGATGAGATTTGGGTGGGGACACAGAGCCAGACCATGTCAATGAATAAACAGGAAATTAACGATAAGTCATGGCTAATGTTATTATAACCACTTTAAATAGAATTCGAAGACCCTGCACTTCTGTTTCTAATTGTATTTTTGTCTAGAAAAATTTCCTACACATGTATACCAGAGATATGTATTAGGATGCTCCCATAGGTATGGTTTCTATCAGGAAAAAAGTAGAAACAACACAAATGTCTAATAAGTGAAAACATGAATTAAAATATTGCTTTATATATATTCAAAATGCAACGTGGAAAGTAAAATGAATGATGTTTATCTAAATTTGAAAGCTTATACATGGATAGATCTCTAAAACGAAGTGTTGAATGAACAAAGCAAGTTTCACATCACTCTCAAGACCTATTAGGTGTTGAGAGTATATTCCTTGAGAAGATGATGCTATTGTCTAGATCATAATTTCCAAATTGTCTACCTTCTCCTCCAGATCTAATGTAATTCTGTACATTTATGACCTAGTGTCTAGTTTTGGAAAAAGATCAAGTTATGAAGAAGCTCCTTAGTCTTCTTAGGAAAAACAAATAGAAAACATAATTTCGCTAACATTGTCTAACTTGTAGTCATCTCTTTAAGGGCAAAATATTTTATCCATAATTAAAAGGGATAGATGAAGAATACTTGGCAAATACTTATACAAAAGTAAATAAACCAAAAATGTGACAGTGTTATGTAGAATCATAATATCTTTTAAAATGTTCATATACTGTGAATCTCTAATAAGGTTTTATTACCAGTTAGTAATAATACCATGAAGAACACATACAATTATGTTAGTCTATTTACAGACAAAAAGTTTTGGTTTTCTTGCTCAGGGCAACTACTCCCAATATCCCATACTCTTAACCATCATCAGAAATTCATTATGGCTTTCCAAGTAAAAGTATTATCCATAATTTTAAGTATCAAGACAGTAACCTGAACTCTAATTAAGAGAACATAAAAGACAGATTTTTATTGTGTGAGTAAGCTGGACTCATTGCTATTTAAAACTCACTGGCAGTATGTAAGCAGTTTCAACATATAAAAGGGCTGTGTATCACAATTTCATTTATAAGACATTTGTGAGCTTGAAAACTCTCAATAGAAATAATGTAAGAAGCTTTAGTTTGCAAATATTTTACAAAGAGTGATTTAACTAAGAGAATTATAGAAATTAAATGATACCCTCTAAATTATATTTTTCTTTAGAAATTGCCTTTTTTTCACTCTAAGAAGCCTTTCCCTCCATTTCTGCTGTACATCTCTATTCCACAATAAAAATAACAATTTTCGAATATAAGTTTAAAGACATCAAAATATTCTTCATAGTGCTTTATTAGTTTACATGTTCATCTGATCTTTCTCCTCACCCCTCAGGAGCTACCTACTGTATGCATGGGCTCATCTACTATTAGGAATGTGTCTTAGCCCAGGTAAGGTGCATGTGACAGTTGTCCTCTATCATTTCTCTTCCCAGCATCATGCTAAGCATCTGGGTCAACACACTTAAGGTAGGAAATTCAAAATAGTATCAAAGTTGTTGGTGTAATTAAGGAACTGTCTGTTTTATAGCATATAAATATCTCACAGTGTTTGGAAAGGCACTGTGATTACTCCATGTTTCAGTTGGTCAGCTTTTAGAACTGTGTCATTGAAAGACTAATTCACTGCACTGATAGTCTCTGTTATATACACTTGAGGCAACGTTATCATATGATCTAGTAAAACTATGTTCTAAATCATTTACTTCTTACACATAGCTAACTCTATTTATTTTACCCTAGATTCAAGTACACGTTCAACTTAATATTCAGTCTGAAATAATAACAATAATAGTGGTATTTTTAGTTTTAATATTACCCCCATATTGTAAATGTAATGTCTCATTTAATACTCATAACAACGTAGTGGAATATGTTCTATAATTAACTCAGTTTATGAATAAGAAACTAAGATATAGAAATATTGAGTGATCAAACCAAGGTCATATACTAGCTCTGTGACAAGACTGGAATTTGGACCAAGTCTGGAAGACTCCAGAATATGACTTATTTTCCACTAAGCTATAATACTTTCTACAGCCAAATGTGATATTGACCAAAAAATGAGGTTAAAAAGAACAAGTAAATTTCCTCCCCAAAACACATTTAGTCCAAAATAAACTTCTGTTTAAGTTTTCAATAATACAGAAAAGACTACTACTTAATTTCACCTAGGTATTTATATTCATTGAGAAATCCACTTTCACACTATTAATTATTTAAATAAAATATATTTCTAAAAGTCTCATTTAATATTTTCTGGAGAAAAACCTTTCTTGAATAGAAAAGTAATATAATCATCTAATATTATTTTATTATATAAATATCTTTGCCTTTGTTCGTTGATATCCCCAGTGCCTAGACAGTGTCTGGTACATAACAGTCACAAATAAATATTGGATGAATGAATAAATGAATGATTTAATTATTCATGTCAGTAGGAACTCTGGCTATTCCTAGTAAAATAGAAAAGAAGCTTCCAACTGGTATTCCTATTCTGAACTTATATATCATCTTTGGCTACATAAGTATAAAACTTTGCATTTTTCTATGATTTGTTTTATATTTGAGTAGTATGTGTATTAATATTCCCAGCAGATAAAGTATTTATTTCTGCTCTGGAGTATACAAATACACATTTGTCAAACAATTTAAAATTGTATCCAAATCAGAGGAAGGCTGATGACCAGAATTCTCTCCTCTTCTTCTAGACTGAGGGAAGTCTTTTAATCAATTTTTTGAACTACATTCAAGCAACTGGGTATAATCATTAGCACATCTAATGCCAACTTTTATAATGTTATCCTTTAGTTCAACTGGAACTAATGACTAGGGCTTATTACAAGTGCAAAGTTAACTTTTATTATTTTCTCTCATACTTGAGCTTCTATATTCACTTACTATTGTTTTTTCTATCTTGTCCAGTTTGAAGTCCATTTTCTTTTCTATAAAAGAGAAAAGCTAAATATGGCACATTTGGCACTAAAAATAGGTGGGAGGTAGGGGAGGAGGAAAACAATGTGCTAGAGGAATGAGGAAAGGAAATAAAACAAGTGAAGGAGGAATGGGATGGAGAGTCTTGCTTATAATCTAGAAGACCCTGAATTTGTTATAAAGAGATTTTGTTCATTTTCATACTCCATAATTTTGCTATATGACCCTGACTTTGCTGAAATCCTAAAGGTTGAAATAATGACAGCTTTATTCATCTTACAAACCTGCTTTGAAAATTAAAGCTAGTAAAAACAAATTGTAAATTGTGAAGTGGATTACAAATACAAGTATGTAATAGCAAGCGCAGTGGGATATGAATTATATTCACTGGACTTGAATTACAGACTTGCCATTATACAGGTTATTTTGCCTATCTTGGCCTCTTTCCTATGTTTAAAGATGAAGAAGGTTGTGAAAGTTAAATAGTAAAATGCATCGTAAGTTTTCTTACAAAGCCCCTCAAATTTTTAATGAAGCTGAAAATAGTTATATGATGTAACTTGATTTACTCATTCTATATGTGTGTACTCAGAAAATGTTATGATTACATACTACATATTATGCAAGATAACAAAACAAAGAATTTAAAATGCTTATTATATAGAATGAGAATTAGAATTTGGTTCTTCAACATTTTTAGAGTCTATGGTAAACATTTTACACTATTATTAAAACATTGTCCTACAAAAAGGATTGATAAGAGCTTTTCTTGGGTTGAATAGACACTAGAAAAATATTATATTCACCACAAACTATGACGTTTGTCTCTACTGTTTCCATATGGCAAAGAGGATTATTTCCTTTTATCAGAATGTTACTAAAAAGTTAGAACATTCTAGTGTATGAGGAAATTAACACATAAGAGTGTTTGAAAAGTTAATACATTGAATATTCTACTGTTTACTTTTATACACGAAGCTAATTATTTTCCCCTTGAACATCTCTATATCATCCCTCCAACTTATTTATTTGAAATGTAATAGGGCGTATGTCAACATGGCTATATAATAAAGACATATAAAATAAGCACAGTTATTATGCTCTATTATTCGGTTTATCACATGTTCAGACAGCAACTGAGTGGAAAATGCAAACAAATTTAATGAAAGCAGTGCAATCCCCAAAATAATTTCCATAATATTTTGAATAAAGTGCTTACCTACTAGCAGAATTTAAGTTGGAGAAATAAACAAAAGGGATGACAGAGGAATAATACAATTGTTGAGGAATTTTATTCTTCTGGCACCAATGAGAAATATACAGAATAAAATAAAACAAAAATAGGAGATTGCTCCATGAAAACATAGGGGTTGACTTAGAGAGAAGATGCAGTGTAGCAGGATTGGAAACTACAGGCACTTGGGACACTTCTTCATATAACTTATTTGTGCAGTTGGGGCTTCTTCAGGACCGATCATGTGTCTCTTGCATTGAGTGATGGACTATTGTTATGCACACCAGACTCTATGGCTTGGTGGGTCAGTTACCATATAGTTCACAATAGGTAGATCAGGTTGCATGGTAAATACATGGCACATAGTCAAATGTTCAGCTTCTACTAAGGCCCGGTAGCAAGCTAAGAGCTGTCTCTTGAAAGGAGAATAGTTATTTACAGATGATGTCAGGATCTTGCTCCAAAATCCTAGAGGCCTTCACTGTGATTCACCTACAGAGTCCTACCAAAGGCTCCAAGGAGCATCTCCATCTGTCACTAACACTTCAAACACCATTGAATCTGCTGGATCATATGGCCTAAGTGGCAGATCTGTTTGTGCAGGAGCCTAAACGAGCTGCAGAGCCTTCTCTTCGCATAGGCCCCATTCAAAAAACTAGCAGCTTTTTGGGTCATTTGGTAAATGGGCTGGAGAAACATATTCGAATAAGGCATATGGCACTTCTGAAAACCAGACAGGCTACTAGGTGTTCTGCCTCTTTCTTGGTTGTAGAGAGGATACAACAACTTATTATTCACTCTAGAAGGGATATCTTGACATCCCTGATACTACTGGATCCTTAGAAATTTCACTGTGATGAAAGGTCCCTGAATTTAGTCACTCTCTGACATTCAAATATCTTACTAATCAGCATAATATCATAAATATAATGGACCAGTGTGATATCTGGTAGAATGGAAAGGGAATCAAGATCCCTATGAACTGAACTATGAACTATAGCTAGAAAATTAATATACCCTTGAGGAAGGACAGTGAAGGCATTGCTGGCCTTGCTAACTGAAAGTGCACTGCTTCTGGTAGACCTTATGGACAGAGATAAAGAAAAAGGCATTTTTCAGATCAATAACCACATACCAGGTACCAGGCAATGTGTTAAAATGCTTAAGCAATGAAACCACATTGGCTATAGTGACTGCAATTGGAATCACTATTTGGTTAAGCTTATGGTAATCCACAGTTCTCCAAGAGGTTGTCATCTGCATAAGGCAAAGAGGAGAGTCGAATGTGTAGGTGGTAGGAATCACCATCGCTACATTAAGTCCTTGAGAGAGGCACTAATCTCTGCAGTTCCTCCAGGAATTCAGTATTGTTTTTGATTTACTAGTTTCCAAGGTAGAGGCAGTTCTAATGGCTTCCACTTGGTCTTTCTCACTATAATGGTTCTCACTCCACAAGTCAGGGAACCCACGTGGTATTCTGCCAGCTGCTAAATATGTCTGTTGCAATTATGCATCTGTGACTGTGGAAATAAAAAGAATGGATATGGGGATCCACTGTGAAATGGGCCTGAGTTAAAACTGCAGTGATCACCTGATCATTGTTAAGTTCCTACTCTAAGTAAAAAGTCACGGTAACATTTTGGGTCTCCTGGATTCAGTGTTCAGAGCCAGTGTCCAGTAGTTCCCAAAAGATCTTTTCTTTTCCCTATGCTCAGTTACTGTAGTAGAAGGCTATATGCCCCTTTGGGAAAAGTTAGAAGGAAAATTAACAGTGTCAGGCCTCAGTAACATATATTAAGATTGTTTCTCAAGGACATCTGTCCTCTCTTTCCTTAAACATGTTCTGGGTCTGTAAAATAGGGGATTCTTCCATGAAGGCATAAGGGTTGATTTAGAGAGAAAAGTTCAAGTTTGGGAATTGATTGAGAGGCCTTGACTGTCTGTTTTTATGGTTGAGTTATACTTTTGTTCACTTGACCTGGAACTTTTCTGCTTATCTAGGTAAGTATGAATTTAGCAGACTTCCTATCTGTTTCACTTCTAGGAACACCACAGTTAATAAACCAACACCATACATTCACATGAGTCCGGCTATTCTGAATGCTGCTTTGACTCTGACCGTGCATTACTGTAACTATACCCACCTTGCCTCTGGCAGTTGAGTAGTGCTACTTGGCCCCTGCCACACCCAGGACAGAAAAATTTCCATTGCATTAAGATTTTCCATTTGAGTAGCTACAGTTCCCACCGTATAGTCTGGCATACAGAAAAGAGAGCTATTGCAGACCTCTTGGCAGATGCTGGCTGGTGCTCTCCTCATGTTCCTTTCTAAAAGTATTGGTGAAAGACATGCCTTCTGGACCTTCCCTGTGTGGGAGGGTAGGTCTTACATGACAAATCCACTCTAACGTTTCACTGATCTTTGAATGCCTTCCTCTGCATGAAACCAAGAGAGGTTCAGCATCTCCAATTCACTCATGGTGGACCATCTTTGATCTATGTTTAACCAAACTAACCATACTACTAGAGACCTTTCTAACTCCGTGAGCAGCAACAATAAAAAATAATTCCTGTTTAATGGGCCAATATATCAATAATTTGGCCTGTTCAATCTTTATGTTCCTTCCACCATTATCCTATACCCTTAATAGGCATTCCCACACATATTCACCTGATTTCTGCTTGTATATATTCTGAAGATTTTTCTGGTGGGGGAGTGGAATACACTTCCTCACAGGTAGCACTTTGTATCTCACCTATAAGGTCCTTCTGGGATTCTGCTCTAGTTATAGGTCTGGAAACAAAGGGGCTGGTGGGGGGAGAATCAACATTGCCTTACATAGCCACTGCCACAGTGGAGGTCATTATTGCTTTCTCGAGCAATGCAGAGTTAATTTCCCCAGAAGAAGGGAAAATACTTACACCAGTGTGGTTGGGGAGGCTCCTATTACTGAGGTTGGGGAGGCCGCTTTTGTTAGGGTTGCAAGAAATTTGATTCTTCTGGCAACAATGAAAGACAGATTAGAATCAAAATATAAACAAAATAGGGAATCACCTTTGATATTTTAATTTATTTATATCTTTGCAAAAAATAGCCTATGGGCAGAGAACTGGAAGGGGTAGCATCCTGGAAAATGTTTGTATGCTAAAACAAACATGGAATATTTTATATATGTGTGTGTTTATTCTATTTAATATTTTTTATTTCTATAAGCAATTCTAGGTTTATTATGCCTACATCTCTAGTGTTTTACTGAAAATATGTTTCAGGTTTCCAGGAAATATCTTTTTGTCAATTTCTCTTTGGTGTTCACATTTTTAGCATTATATGTAATGCTAAAATAATATTTAATGAGTATAATATTTCAGAAGTGACTAAGATTCCTTATTAGTATTAAAGTAACCTTGTATAAATGTTCTATTTATTCCAATGTTGTTTAATAGTAGCTTAGCCCTTATGATATATTTTATGTTTACTGCTGTTAGTATCTACCTGATAAACATGTGTCAAATATTTTACTGTTAACCTGTCACTATCATTTTGTTTTTAATTGTAGATAGTTTCAGTAAAGGACTATAAAGTATAGTGACCATGAGTACAGGCTTTGGCATTATTAGACCTTGTATCAATAGTGGTCTCAGTACCTCTAACTCCATGATTTTATATTTTACTAAGTTACTCTAGGCCTAAATTTTCTTGCTTGCAAAATGAGTGCAATTTTACCTACATAATTGAGTTTTATGAGAAAAGATATGTTGTATAAGAAAAGATATGATTCAAGATAATGAATACTCAATAAAGAGCTCTTATCATTATTATATTTTTGTTTCTGGACTGACTCTTGGTCTTAAGTTATGTTTCTGGTTCTTAATTTTTTACATTCACCATATAATTATCTTAATTCTGTGTCTTTTAATATATGGGCTATATCTATATTGCTTATTTGGACTTCCTTTACATTTATTTTAAAGTTATATAGTTTATGTTTCCATTAGTGAATAGTCATAAATATGTATAAGACCTACTTGAACCTATAAAGTTATAGTTGTATGTATGGACTCCAGCATCATAAATTAAGATGGTGAATCTAGCATTATTTTTCTTACCTCTTACTATCAAGTTCTTATATAATGGGTCCTCTCTTTCTAACTAGTAAATTTTAACAAGCTATTTGCTCAATTATTAATAGGTCTTTTGATAATAATTTACCTGCAGCATTTCTTAAAAATATTAACTATTATTATTTAAATATATCTAATTTAGTCATTTCATTGTACATTGCCTTTTGATTTCAACGTGTATCAAGTCTCTACTTCTTAAAATTGACTTCTAATAATTTTGTTGGCCAAAGTCTATTTAAGAGTATTTTGTTTTATGGTAAGACTATTGTGTGAGTAAATTTTCTAGCCCTATGGGTATATGAGACTACCTTTTGATTACTTTGCACAGGAGTGACAAATTGGGCTTGAAATTTTAGGTTTTTTACCCCCCACAGATTCTATTTTTTTTTAATATTTGGAAGGGTAGAACGATAATCTTTGGAAGAAAACAGTGTTCCCTTCTAGATTATTTTGTTTTATATTTTATTTTACTTTAATTTTTGAGACAGGGTCTCACTCTGTTACCCAGGTTGGAGTGCAGTGGTGCAATCATGGCTCACTGCAACCCCTGCCTTCTGGGCTCAAGCGATTTTCCTACCTCAGCCTCCAAAGTAGCTGGGGCCATAGGCAGACACCACCATGCCCAGAGTTTTTTTTTTTTGGTGGAGATGGGGTTTCGCCATGTTGCCCAGGCTGGTCTGGAACCCCAAAGTTCAAGTGATCTGCCCACCTCGGCTTCCCAAAGTGCTGAGATCACATGTGTGAGTCACCACGCCTGGCCGGAAAATTTTATTTTTTATACCATCTTTGCAATGAAGATATTATTTTTATTAAATGTTATCTATAGCCAGTAATTTCTTTTAATTAGATAATTTTCTTAATTTTATTGTTTGTTTACTTAGCTAATTAATTTCAGTATTGCTTTTGTTCTATCTCATCTGATATTTTTCCTAGGAATCCCGTTAGATTAAGAGTTAATGTTATTGTCTCCATATCTAACTTTCATCTTATTTACCTTTGGCTTTAACACTTTGGTTTTGCATGAAGTTTTAAAATTTTTCTTCTACTTCACCAGTTTTATTATTTGTAATATCCTAACTGCTCCTTACATTCTTTTTTATTTTATTTTATTTAGGCATCATATTTTCAATGTTTTTCAACTTCCTCTCTCAAAGTATTTTTCAGTGACTGTTTAATTCTGGAAACACAGACACAGTAGCCACTAGAATCTTTAAAAAAATAAAATTAGAAACGCTTTCCTATTCTTAAGCCTCTTTTGAGAGTGTAATACACACATGGAAAATGCACCACTTCTAAGTGCAGGGCCCAGTGTATTATTACACAGTGAGCATGCCTATATAGAAATAGATCATTATCAGGTGATTTTGTTGCCTATGTCCAGCTCTTTCCACAAAGTTGACGGCTCTCTAGGATTCCATTGATTGGTTTTGCCTGTCTTTGTTTGTTTATTTTTAAAGGAGTCATGTGATGTGTACTGTGGTGTATCTGGCTTCCTTTCCTCTTGCTTGATTCACCCATGCTTGCAAGATTCATCCACAATGATGTATAAGGCTGCAGCTTGTCCATTTTAATTGATATATTATATTGTATTTTAGGAATATAATACACTTTTGTTGTTAGATATTTGAATTGTCTGTAGTTTTTGACTATTTCAACAAATGCTGTTATAAATATGTACACATTTCTATTAGGTATACACCTAGGAATGGAACTTTTAAGTGATAGGTTACACAAGTTCAGGGTTAGTAGATAGTGCTAAATGATTTTCCAGCACAGCTATAGAAGTTCACATGACTGTCAGGAATATTGGTTACCTAAAGGTAATCAAAAGCTAATGCCCAAAACAATAGCTATTTTATTATTCCTCATAGAGTGTGTTAAAAATCCAAGTATTTAAGGATGATGTTAGTGAGAGACTTTGTGCTGTGTGTTTGGCAATATTTTTTGGATTAAGGGCTTCTTATTTTTCCATTAGGCAGGATTTGGTCAGCTGTGGTCAGAAATGATAGACTGATCTTCTGAATTCAAAGGCCTAGTAAACTTAATTAAAGGACAGAATTCATTACATGAAGAAATTATCTAGGAATTCAGAGAGAAAGCTATTTTATCAAAGAATTTATAGTCTAAAATGAATATCTAAAAGTCTTATGGTCTTAAAAGAACATCTGAAAGTACTCAGATATTATACGTTTCATGATCGAATTATATTAAGAAAAAAATACATAAGGTTCCTGAAGGTTTCTCTGCCAATGACTCAAAAAAACTTCCACATGTACAGTGGAAATCAAAAATGAATAAGAAAATCTCAAGAAGCCTTATTTTCTTTTCTTTTTTTTTTTTATTATACTTTAGGTTTTAGGGTACATGTGCACAATGTGCAGGTTTGTTACATATGTATCCATGTGCCATGTTGATTTCCTGCACCCATTAACTCGTCATTTAGCATTAGGTATATCTCCTAATGCTGTCCCTCCCCCCTCCCCCCACCCCACAACAGTCCCTGGAGTGTGATGTTCCCCTTCCTGTGTCCATGAGTTCTCATTGTTCAATTCTCACCTATGAGTGAGAACATGCGGTGTTTGGTTTTTTGTCCTTGCGATAGTTTACTGAGAATGATGTTTTCCAATTTCATCCATGTCCCTACAAAGGACACGAACTCATCATTTTTTATGGCTGCATAGTATTCCATGGTGTATATGTGCCACATTTTCTTAATCCAGTCTATCGTTGTTGGACATTTGGGTTGGTTCCAAGTCTTTGCTATTGTGAATAGTGCCGCAATAAACATACGTGTGCATGTGTCTTTATAGCAGCATGATTTATAGTCCTTTGGGTATATACCCAGTAATGGGATGGCTGGGTCAAATGGTATTTCTAGTTCTAGATCCCTGAGGAATCGCCACACTGACTTCCACAATGGTTGAACTAGTTGACAGTCCCACCAACAGTGTAAAAGTGTTCCTATTTCTCCACATCCTCTCCAGCACCTGTTGTTTCCTGATTTTTTAATGATGGCCATTCTAACTGGTGTGAGATGGTATCTCACTGTGGTTTTGATTTGCATTTCTCTGATGGCCAGTGATGAGAAGCCTTTTCTAAGAAGGGTAGTTCTAATTTGGCACATTCTTGCATCTAAAAGTTGTTTTGATGTACAAAAAGCCGGGTGGAAGCATAAACTTACTAGGTAAGTATTCAAAAGTAGAGAGTGGGTAAAATATGGGGATTTTTATATCATATTAAGTAGGTTGAATTTAATTTTGTGGACAATAGAGAGTTCTTTTAAATAAGGCACAGATATAATTTAGTTTTGGAAAAGTTATTCTAGCATCTGTAGTAAGTGCAAATAGAGGCAAAAAGAATACTTGAGAGACATGCAATTTCTATGTGAGATTATTAAAGTCTCAATTGGGGCAATGCTTACAAAGAAGATATGAACAATATTAAAGAGGTAGAGTTAACTTCACCTGTTTAACAATTGAACGGCAGGTGGTGAAAAATAAAGCAATCCTTCGAATTTCGAGGTTGGTTTCTGTATCTATGATAAATTCACTGAGGTTAGAATAAATAAGAAAATCCAATGAAAGCATTATTTCCCATGACTTAGCATGTCTGTAAAGTAAGTAAACAAAATAATGAACATAACAAAAACGTTCTTTAAAAGGAATATTGATGAACCTCTAAAATCAGCATAATTTTTGTAATAGAAAAACACACACGCACACTACTCACACACACCATGCTATTGTTATTACAACAGTTAAAAGGAGCTTCCATAGGTGTGAATACAGTAAATGCAGTAATTTCTGCTGGAAAAATTTAATAGACAGGTATAGGAGAGGACACTGAGGGTGGGAAAGCTACTTTCATTGAAATGGAATGGGGGTCTTATGTCTCATGAAAAATTAAATTATACTCATGCCACCAGAAAATGATAAGCAGACTCAAGATTAATGCATCGTTAAATGCTAGGCCACAAGCTCAATTTGGAGGAAACATAATATGTGAGTGTATGAAATACATACATATATAATATAAAATATATAAAACTTGTATTAGGGTTTTTCAGAGAAACAGAATGAAAAGGATGTTCATATATAAAAAGAGATAAATATCAGGAATTGGCTTATGTGATAAGGGACACTGAAATGTCCTAATATCTGCTGTCAGCAAGCTGGAGACCCAGGAGATCCACTGGTACACTTCCAGTGGGGGGTCTGAAGGCCTGAGAACCAGCATAGCTGATAGCATAACTTCCTGTCTAAAAACTGGCCAGCAGAAGACCCAGGAAGAGCCAACAATTCAGCCTGGGTCTGAAGGTAGGAAAGAACTGATGCTTCAGCTCAAGCCTTCAGGCAAGATACATCCCCTCTTAACTTCCAGAGGGTTGGCATTTTTGTTCTATTTAGGCCTTCAGCTGATAAGGTAAGAGCCCTGCATATTAGGGAAGATAATCTGCTTTACTCAGTTTATCAATTCAGATGTTAATCCTATCCCAAAACATCCTCTTCAACACATCTAGAGTAATGTTTTACCAAATATCTGGGCATCCCATGGCCCAGTCAGGTTGACACATAAAACCAACCATCACGATACTTAACATTTATTAATGTGAGACAAATGTTGAATGTGCAGTATCATAAATTTATATTTACCAGAATAAATGTATAGACAGAAATATTTATCATTTCAAATTATAAAAAAGTGATTTTATTTTCCTCAAGAAAATGAAAACAAGAGAATCTAAATCTAGATTCAGAATAACACTGAGTTAGGCAAGTATTACATTTTTGTGCGTGTGCATACTACAGGATCTGGTAAGGTGGATTTGGCTTTGCACCTGCTGTTTTTGGAAATGGTTGCGTACATAAGGTATTTTTCTTGCCAATTTGCATGTGTTTTGCTGTTCTATGCCAGTAATTTTATGCCAAGATGTTGTGTTAAGCTATCTTCTATTTTTGCCAGAAAACAGAAACATAGCGGGCATCCTTAATGGCTGGAAAGGCATTGAATTAATCACATACATATGACAGCTGGAGGTTCATATCCTCAGAAGTGAAGTTGCAATTACCAAAAACAAATAAAAAAAAACTTTTATCCAATGACCTGCCTTGACTGAGTTTCTAAATTTTTATAATCGTTTGTAAGTTAGTTTTGATTGATCAGGGAATCCAGAGTTACCAGCTTTTACAGAATGCTTAAAAAACTTATTTTTTTCTTCTAAATAACAGACTCAATCATGAGCAAAGTGACTTCATACCAAATATTGAATAAGAGTTTTTGATCAGAGGTAGAACTTGTATAGTGGTCTTATTCCATATATTGCAAATGAGAGCATAAAGCCATGAGATGGGAGGGCATTCCTTCCCAAAGCTTTAAGAGGAGCTAGTCTATCAATCAGTAAAATGTATTTTACTTGCCAAGTTTCTATTAGAAAACATAGTGCTATACACACGTACAAAACTATACCTCTAAGCATTATGCTTGCTTTCCCCAGTACACATAGGCATATTTATGGGAACTGTCATTTGGACTGATAAAGTATGTGCAGAAGGGAAGAAAGGTCATCTTTGCATAAAATATTAGAAGATGTCAGTAATTTGAGGACTAATGTTTCAAAAGCTTAGGAATAAATGAAGAAAACACAGGAATGTTCTTCATAATTCATTTGATGCTTACCATATGGCATGTGCTCAATATAGCTTCCTCATCCCAAAATATGTATGGTAGTCCCAGAAATTGTCCTAAGCCAGAAAGTTAGGCACCCAACAGAAAAAGTATAAAACATAAAGGCTATATTGAGATTATTAGGATACTAGAGAAGAGTTTCAAAAGTCAAAAACTATAAATTAATGCATTCAATTCACAGATACCACTAAAGAAGAGTTTCAAAAGTCAAAAACTATAAATTAATGCATTCTATTCACAGATACCACTAACTCACACATTTAGAAATATTTATTGGCACCAAAATAATAGCATGGACACTTTCAGATGCTGGGAATTTAAAAAATATGTAGTAGCTATATTTTCATAATTTGACTCAGTGATACAGAACACTAATAGCAGACGTCATGCAGAATCCTTAGATCAAAGAAATCGATTTTGAATTTAAATAGAAAACTATTATGAAAATAATTTAACATATTTTAATATTTATAAGAGTACATCAAAATATATATTATATAAAAACTAATTGTAAATATGTTATATGAAAACTAAACATAGACACATGAAAATTTATTATAAATTCCTCCTATGTTTACATTGCCTATAATGTAATGCTGCAAAAAATACCATTTTAAAGAGAATATATGTTGAGGAATATTATCTGGGATAATTAATAAGATGAGGCTAGGTGATTTTTTTTTTATGTTAGCTTTTGTAAATAAGAGATCCTCTAGGAAATAGTTTGCTATAGACTTTTTTGGTTGTTTGAATACACTTTAAACTGTGAGATGCACCCATCACAAGTCTTTAATTCAATGGGTTAAACTGCCACCCCAAACAAGAAATATCATGTTTCCATTGCTACAGAAAGTTTCCTTGTGTATCTATCCAGGCAAATACTAGACCTCCATGCCTCAAGAAGGCAATCACTTCCTAATTTTTACAGCCATATATTCATTTTTGTTTACTGGAACATCAATTAAATAGAATCATGCATAATATACCCCTTTGTGTTTAGCCTCTTTCACTCCATATGGCACTGAGTTTCAGCCATATTGCTGCATGTATCAATAGTTGTTTCTTTCTGTTTGTAAGAAATATACCACTGAATGAAAATGCCACATTTTGTTTACCCATGAATCTTAGATAAATATGTTTTCTAAAATTTTGGGCTATAATAAATAAAGTTGCTATGAACATTCTTCTATATTGCTTTTCTGTGGGCATATTTTTTAGAGGACTGATGATGCTGAGATTTTCTAAGCTGTTTTTTGTGTTGCCTTTTCCATATCACTGCCTATTTGAACATTTTACATATTTTATTTTGCCATCTTTTTGGCTTCAAAGAAATAATGTAACATTAGGACAACAGTAGCATATTTTAAAATCAGAGATAATTAAGTTTAATTAAATACAATTTATTATTTATCTTATTTTGTAGTTAGTACTTTTGGAATCTTATGTAGGTAGTCTTAGCCTACCCAAAATGTATTACAATATCAGGTGTGTTTCGTGGTGGAAGTCATGGGCTCTAGTTTTTATATTTATGTAAACGATTTGTCTACAAATAATTTTATTATATGGCACACAATAAGAGCTAGCTTCATTTTTTCCCATATTGACTTTCAAATGTCGCAGCACCATCTGTAACCACGACAACAACAAAGACTTTATATTTCTCATTGAATTAACCTGACACTTTGGTGAGTCACCAAAACCGCATTACTCTGCTTGTAATGGTTTTAGAGTAAGTCTTTTTAAAGGTAGTGGGAGTGTCTAATTTTGTTTTCCTTTAAAAGCTCTTTGTCTATTCCAGATACCTTACATTTTACTTTAATTTTAGAATAATATTATAGGTTTCTTTTAAGAAACATGATAAAGTTTTGTTTGGGAAAGTATAATTCTAAAAATCTATTTGGGGAGAATAAACATCTTTACAAAATTGAATACTTCAGTCCATAAAGATAGTATATCTTTCCATTTTTCAGATCTTTTTCAACTTTGCTCTGCAATATTTTGTAGTTTCCAGCATAGGATTCCTGTACATATCCTATTATACTTATTCTTCATATATGACTTCTGATGCTATTTTAAAATGACATTTTATTTCATTTTTATAGTGCTAACTTCTCATATATAGAAATAACAGTGAGCTTTGCTTCTTAATTTTCCATTTTGCCATCTTGATAAATTCACTTAATTCTAGTAGAAATTTTATACATTCCATGTAATTTTCTACATGCATAATCACATTGTTTGTGAATGATAGCAGTTCTACTTCTTCCTTTCCCACATTAATTCTTTAATATTGATTTTTTTTTTCCTCATGGCTTTGCTAAAATTTTTGGTAATATGTGGAAGTGGCGACAGAAATATCCCTGTCTTATTTTTGAGCTTGGGTGGAAAGCATTCAATTTTTTTACTACTCAGTACAATGTGGTTAGACTATTTTTGTAGGTATATTTTGTTGGATTGAGGATGTTTCAATTTCTTTCTGGTTTTTGAAGGGTTTTTATCAACCTTTTTTTAAGTTTTTTTTTTTCTGCATCTGTCAACATATATTTCTTTCCTTAACCATATCTTAAGATGTGTGTTATACTTTGTGCCTTTCTGAATTCTGTTTGTGTTGTGTTCAAAATTTTTACAGACATGCTAATGAAAGCTATTAGTCTGTAATTTCCTTCTTCGGTTTTTGGTATTAATGTTTCGCTAGCTTCATAAAATGAATTATGAAGTATTTTTATCATTCTCTGGTTTTGGAAAGAGTTTCAAAATAAATAAGAAAAATAAAAAATTACAATGGATAAATAAGCAGAAGACTTGAACTTGGATTCCACAGAAAAAGTAAAATAAATGATCATTACTAATTGAAGATATTTTAGCTTTATTAAGTGAGAAAATATATTTTATACTGTCAAAACTGGTAAAAATTAAAAAGTGTAACATTATCAACTGTTGAGGAGAATGTATATCATAGGAACTTTGTATATTGATGAAGTGTGCAAATATTGTTACAACATTTTTTGTTTTAATAGTGGCATTATTTAGTAAATTTGAGAATGAATCTAATTTATTAATGCAGTTTCATAGCCCAACAAAATATGAGAGTGTCTAAGCCCACTATTTTTCTTCTGGTGCCTTCCTGGCAAGCATTACTGAGTTATACCAGGTAGTATTTGCCACTATAATGAACTATAAATTTACACTAGGTCACAGGCTAAGAAAACCATGCCCAATAACTCTTCCTTTCTTGAGAAAAATAGTGAGTCTCTGTCATTTGAAGAGTACTGAGCAGTGTTGTGTATCTTTATTAAACTTCTCTCTGTCAATGTGCTATAGATAGCCTTATTATACTTTTGGGAGTCGAGTAATGGGGCCTTCCTGAATTTGTATTAAAAGTGGCCTTTTCTTTGTTTTGTTTCACATGAAAATGATCTGCAGCATAAGTAGCCATCCAGCAATCCCTAGAAAATTTAGACATTCCTCAATCCCTTTTATAGAAATATCAATGACAATCTCACAGCAAATCTTTATGGCTTGGAACAGTGCAGATTGCAGATAAGGGACAGAGTGCATTTTGGATCAGTGGGGTGGCAAAAAAGGGAAGAGTTAATTTTTCTCCAGTAAGACTATTAATTTGCTGTAATGCTACATGAAACCTAACTATTCATAGTACATAAGCGATTGATCTTCATTAACTGCAAAGTATTGACCAAACCTGGATCATACCAGGGAATAAACTGATACTTTCCCAACCACAAACACTGATGTGGTGAATCTTGCCACCAGATTGCTATTTTATACAGCTGCAACATCAAGGCTTACTCTAGCTTCCTAATCACACCAGGGTTGCTACTTTAACTAAATACCCTGAACTACATGGATACAGATAGAGGGAAGGTCCTATCATGTTACATTGCTATTGTTTCTTTCTTGATCAGGGGAAAAGCAGAGGAAAGTAGATATTTGTATAACAACATAGCATAAAGGATCTCTACCCAAGGTCAGAGTCCTTTCCTGGAGTCTAATATCTGTCCTTGTTAGCTCTGTGTGAATGAATGTAGGTTAAATTAACATTAAGGAGCCTGTACAGTGGTTCTTGATCCAGTCTTCAAGAATTGTTCCCAACACAGTCTGTGCCATTTCTCTAGGTTCTGCTTGAACATTTGCGTAAGTTTCTTTTTAAAATGTTCATGCTATTTAAGATTATATAGCAGTTAAAATGAATGAGCCAGAGCTATATACATAAACATACATGGATCGTACAACACATATCTATGGAAAAAATCCAACCCGCAAATAAATGCCTACAGTGTTATATGATCATGGTTTCAATGTTTGTCCCCTTCCAACCTCATGATGAAATTTAATTGCCATTGTAACACTATTAAGACATGGGACCTTTAAGAGGGGATTAGGCCGTAAGGGCTCTGCCCTCATAAATGGATTCATGTCATTATCTCTGGAGTGTGTTCCTTATGCAAAAGTAAGTTGGGGTTTTCTCCTCCTTCCCTCCCACCTTCCTTGCCTTTCTGTCTTCCATCATGTGAGGATGCAGCAACATGGCATCATCTTAAAAGCAGAGGGCAGCCCTCCTCAGACACTGAATCTGCTGGTGCACCGATCTTTGGCTTCCCAGCCTCAAGAAATGTGAGAAATAAATTTCTATTATTTACAAATTATCTAGTCTCAGGCATTCTTCTATAGCAGCAAAAATGGACTAAGGCATATACTTTTAAAGGCATTTCACAAAAAATGGGGCATTCGATCTCATCTAAAGGAAAAGCAATAATTTTTAAAAATTATATAAAAGTGGGATAATGTTCATACTGTCACACCAACACCTGAGAATTAAAATGTACAGCTATAGACAAAGGTCTCATGTACAAACAAAAATTTCTACATAAAATAACAAATAAAGTGATGCATTAGAGAAATGATTGGCCACAATCACTTAAGCTTAAAGAAAAATGAATCCTTTAAGTTAAAAGGTGGAACAGATTCATTTTCTTCTAAATGAATATAAGCATTTGTAAAGAAACTCCAGCTAATGAGGAATCTTAATGGATATATTTCATTGTGAGTCTAAATAGGGGTTAGAGCTTGGAGAATGTTATGAAAAGATAAGCATATATCCTGATTTCCTATATCTTCTCAATAAATCCAAATTATTTTTGCAGGGTTAACGGATAATTAAAACACATTTTTGTTGTGGGTTTCAGTGGTTTCAAGATTAGGGTCCAAAGACCTTCAAACAAAATTCACTATAAACCAATAACACACTTATATTTACAACATATATTTGGTGTAATATTTAAGTTGTTGTATTGTAATCTAATTTCATAACCCATCTTTACAATAAGGTCTGTAGGCCTTAAATAATTTAGAGAACAATTTTGTGTGAAGAGCAAAAAATCTCTCTTACAAAGTGGAGTTTTCATATTGCCAAACCCAAAAATGTCAGTAAAAGAGGATTTTTTTTCGTTGACTCTATATTTAAAAAGACCAAATATATTTTTGTCCAGGAGTTTAAGAACAGATTATTAAGAATATTAGAAAATATATACTTATCATTCTTTACCATATGGGTCACTGGGGACTCAGCACAATCCCTCTGTAGAGGTACAAATAACAACAACAGCAACAAACTTTAAAACACCCAAGTTTCCAAGAATACAATAATTTATTAGAGTGATTCATACAGTGAAATGCTATGTAGCTGCTCATTTACATTATATGTCTGAAAAATAGGAGGAAATACAAAAAATATAATGCCAAGGGAAAAAGCATTAAGAGATTAAAAGAAGAATACAAAACACAAACACAGTATATATAGTATGATACAAAATTTATAAAAACATTTATTTTATGTTTACATGAAGCATTTAATATCTTAAGGATTTTTAAAGTTGCTATTTCCAGATAAAGATATATATTTGATATTTAAATCAAATATCAGTAAATTTTAGATGTTAAATTCAGTGTGATAAATTTTAACTTCATACTGAATTTAAAATCTTAAGGATTTTTAAAGTTGTCATTTCTGCATAAAGATATATATTTGATTTGTGTATCTATTTGATTTATATATATTTATGCAGAAATGGCAACTTTAAGGATTTTTTAAAATCTGCCATTTCTCCATAAAGATATATATTTGCGATATATATATACATATCTTTATGTGGAAATGCCAACTTTAAAATTTCTTAAGATATTAAATAATTTAAATATCAAAGATTTAAGTATCAAATATATTTTTATCCAGAAATGCCAACTTTAAAAATCCTTAGAATTATTTAAGAATCTTAAATCCTTAAGAATATTTAAATTACATACTCTTCTACATTGTGTAAGTTTGTATATTTTGTTATTGTTTTAAAATCTAAAAACGCACTGTCCTTTTAAGACTGTTATATAACATGTACATATAAATTTGAAAGATATATGTTTCTATAAAAATAGAAGAAAGGCCACAGTATAGTTGATTGAAAATAAAAGATGAAGAAACACCATCAAGGAGTGTTCAGAGCACGACATGGTATTCCTGCTGTGCTGATGTGACTGCAGTTTTCTTTTCAGTCAATAGCTCCACAGGGATGCACCCTGTGTGGATGCACCTCCATCACTCCACAGTGATGAAGAATTTGCTCTGCGTAGGGCATTCTGCTTTCCTGCTTTCTAGGTGCTATGCATAATCTATCAAACCTTTGGTACAAGATCAATGTGAATAGCAAGGCACAAAATTCTACTCAGCTTTTTTCTATTGACAGAAAAAAATATATATTTACACCTCAGGAAAGTATTATTATTTTTTGAAGTGCTGCAATCCTTGTCTTGGCCCTGGAGTTGTGACGTTACTGCTTTGGATTTTATAAACTACCATATCAGTTGAAGCTGATATCTTTCAAATTAACATGTTTCATAAATGATTAAAGAACAATTTATTTGATTTGTTTTTGGACAGTTTGTGATTTTCTTTGTTTTTTTTTTAATAATTAAGAGATAAACTAGATGAAGACCTAATTATTCATTACTCAGCCACTTAACATATTTAATCCCATGATTAAAATCAACAATGAAAGACACTTGTCCCATTTTGCCTTCTTTATCATAAAACCTCTTTATATTATGAGAAAAAAATCTCAAAAACTCTCATTTTTTTCTAAAATGATTCAAAATAACTCATTTTCTCATATGAGTAAACAAAGAGGAGAAATAAAAGAGACGACAGAGGCAATAGCCCAGTGGAACTGTGGCTTCAGGCCTGAAGAGTAATAAAATGGCCCATGTGCACAGGTGATGATAAAAGCCTTTCTCATTCACCTTACCTAAATAGCATTGCACTTTGGATAGCATCAACCAAAGAAGCTAAAGCCACTTGGCAAGTTCTAGGTACTGTATATCCTGAAAGAATCAGGATTTACATATAATATGCATTTAAACAGGTATTGAGTATTTACTTTGTGCTAGATACAATATTAAGTGCTTTGAACAAGACATTTCATTTAATTTTCCAAGTGACCCTAGAATATTACATTATCATCTGCATTTTATAGAAGGGAAAAGTAAGGTCTAGGTAATCTTAGTACATTACAGAAAATACACAAAGAATTTATGGCAGAGCTAGGAATCAACTGTAGGTTCATGTGAGTCCAAAGTCCTTATTCTTAACCAACCACTTATATTATTAAAACAACAAAACAACAAAAAAATCTTTATGCCAATATCCTTAATAAACATATATGCAAAAATCCTCAACAAAATACTAGCAAACCAAATCCAGCAGCATATCACAAAGCTACCACTACAATCAAGAAGGCTTTATTCCTGGGACGCAAAGTTAGTTCAACATATGCAAATCAATAAATGTGATTCATTACATAAACAGAACTAAAGAAAAAAAGTAATTATTTCAATAGATGCATAAAAGGCTTTCAATAAAATTCAACATCCTTCATTTTAAAAACTCTTAACAAACTAGGCACTGAAGAAAATGCTTCAAAATAATAAGAGCCATCTATGACAAACCCACAGTGAGCATCACACTGAATAGGCAAAAGCTAGAAATATTCTCCTTGATAACCAGAACCAGACAAGGATGTTCTCTCTCACCACTCCATTTCAACATAGTACTAGAAATCCTGGCCAGAGTGATCAGGCAAGATAAATCAATAATAGGCGTCCAAACAAGAAGAGAGGAAATTAAACTATCCCTTTTTGCAGATAATATGATCCTATATCTAGAAATAGTCTCTGTCCCCAAACCCCTTCTTCTAACAAACAACTTCAGCAAAGTTTCAGAATACAAAATCAGTGTACAAAAATGAGCAGCATTCCTATACACCAAGCATATCCAAGCTAAGAGCCAAATCAGAAATGAAATAGCCATTAAAAGAGTAAAATACCTAGGAGTACAGCTAACCAGGGAGGTAAAAGACCTCTGCAATGAGAATTACAAAACATCTCTGCTCAAAGAAATCAGTGATGACACAAACAAATGGAAAAACATTCCATGCTCATGAATAGGAAGAATCAATATGGCTAAAGTGACCATACTGCTCATAGCAATTTACAGGTTCAGTGCTTTACCTCTCAAACTACCAATGACATTTATTTTTGTTTTTGTTGCTTTTGTTTTTGAGGCCTTAGAAATAATCAGCAGAGTAAACAGACAACCCACAGAATGGGAGAAAATATTCACAAATTATGCGTCTGACAAAGGACTGGTACCCGGAATCTCCAAGGAACTCAAACAAATCAGCAAGAAGTAAATAGATAATTACATCAAAAAGTGGGCAAAGGACATGAATAGACATTTCTCAGAAGAAGATATACAAACAGACAACAAATATATGAAAAGATGCTCAACATCACTAATCAGGGAAATGCAAATTAAAACCACAATGAGATACCATCTTCTGAAAGAATGGTCATAATTAAAAAGCCAAAACAATAGATGTTGACATGCATATGGTGAAAATGGACCACTGTTATACTGCCAGAGGGAATGTAAACTAGTAAAACCACTAGGGAAAACAGTATGGAGTCTCCTTAAAGAACTAAAAGTAGACCTACCATTAATTCCAGCAATCCCACTATATCTACCTAGAGGAAAAGAAATTATATGAAAAAGACACATGCACACACGTTTATAGCAGCACAATTTGCAGTTGCAAAGATATGGAACTAAACTAAGTGCCCATCAACCAATAAATGGATAAAAAATGTGGCACATACAAACCATGTGATACTACTCAGCCATAAAAAGGAATAAAATAATGTCTTTTCAGCAACTTGGATAGAGCTGTACACCATTATTCTAACTGAAGTAATTCAGCTGTGGAAAACCAAATACCATATATTCTCATTTACAAGTGAGTGAGCTAAGGTATGAGGACACAAAAATATACAGAGCAATATAATGGACTCGGGGACTCCGGGTTGGGAAAGTTAGCAGGGAAGTATGGGATAAAAGACTACACACTGGGTACAGTGTGCACTGCTCAGGGAATGGGTGCACTGAAATCTCAGAATTCATCATTAAAGAACTCATCCATGTAACTTAAACCACATGCACCCTCCATAAAACTATTGAAATAAAAATAATAAAATCAGTAAATTGAAACTCAAGAATACCTACCAATGACATTCTGCACAGATTTAGAAAAATAATTATTTTAAAATTCAGATAAAATCAAAAAGAGCCCAAATAGCCAAGGCAATCCTTAGCAAAGAAAGTTGGAGGTATCATGTTACCCAACTTTACAGTCTACTGGAAGGTCATAATAACCAAAACAGCATGGTACTGGTACAAAAACAGAGACATAGAACAATGGAACAAAATAGAGAGGGCAGAAATAATGCTGCACACCTACAATCATTTGGTTTTTGACAAATTCAACAAAAACAATAGGGAAAGGACTCTCCTCAATAAGTGTTGCAAAGATAACCGGCTACTCATATGCAGGAGATTGCAACTAGACCCCCTCCTTACACCATATACAAAAACTCCAGATGGATTAAAAATTTTAACAAACCTAAAACTATAAACATCCAGGAAGATAATCTTGGATATATCATTCTGGACAGAGAACCTGGCAAAAATTTCATGACAAAGATGCCAAAAGCAATTGCAAAAAAACCCCAAAAATTAACAAATGGGACCTAACTAAACTAAAGAGCTTCTGCACAGCAAAGGAAACTATCATCAGAGTAAATGACATAGAGAATGGGAGAAAATATTTGCAAACTATGCATCCAAAAAAGGTCTGATATCCAAAACCTCTAAGGAATGTCAACAAGTCAACGAGCAAAATAACAGACAACTCCTAAAAAGAGGGCAAAGGACATCAGCAGGCACTTCTCAAAAGAAGACATACGCAGGGGCAACAAGCATGTGAAAAAATGTTCAGCATCACTAATTGTTAGATAAATGCAGATCAAAAGCACGGCGAGAAACCATCTCACACCACCTAGAATGGCTAGCATTAAAAAGTCAGAAAATAACAGATGCTGGAGTAGTTGTGGAGAAAAGGAAATGCTTATAGGCTGCTGGTAGGAATGTAAATTAGTTAAGCCATTGTGGAAAGCAGAACGGTGATTCCCCAAAGAACTTAAAACAGAGTTAGCATTCAACCTAGCAATTCCATTACTGGTACATATTCAAAGGAATATAAATCATTCTATCATAAAGATAATGCACATGTATGTTTATTGCAGCACCATTCACAATAGCAAAAACATGGAATCAACCTAAATGCACATGAACGGTAGACTGGATAAAGAAAATGTCTTGCATATCCACCACCATATACTATGCAGCCATAAACAGAACAAGATCATGTTTTTGGCAGCAAAATGGGTGGAGCTGGAGGCCATTATCCTAAGCAAACTAACGCAGGAACAAAAAAACAAATACCATGTATTCTCACTTATAAGTGAGAACTAAGCAACAGGAACATATGAACACAATGAAGGGCACAAAGGAGATCAGAGCCTACTTGCGGGTGGAGGGTATGAGGAGGGAGAGGGTCAAAAAACTACCTATCAGCTAGTATAATTATTATGTGGGTGATGAAATAATCTGTTTACCAACCGTCATGACACACTTTTCCTGTATAACAAAGTTGCACGTGTACCCTGGAACCTAAAATAAAAGTTAAAAAAAAAAAGCAAAAAGACTAAACTGTTATGTGCAGGTAGTCATTGTTTAGTGAAATAATGTTTAATAAAATAATTCCTTAGAAATGCTTAATTATTATTTATACTGAGTTCAAACATGCTAAATTAATTTAATCATAATGTTTTATTTTTGCCAATAGAGCATGACTCTATCAATAAGGATATTTTTTTAAAAGCCTCAAGAGATGACATACAACATTTCTTCAATGTCCTGGCATTATTGGTTTGGGTAAAATGTACACTTAAAATGGAGACTAATATTTCACTGTAAATAATAAAAAATATTGTTGCGTGAGACTTAATAGTAAAAAATAATACCAGTGATTAAGAAAATAAATGTATTTCAACTCATACGTAACTACTCAGATGTATAAATTAAAATAAGGAGCTAAGTATTAAATAAATAATTGGGCTACTGTTGACAAATATTGCATGATAGAAGATAACTACCTTCCGTTTACTTTTATATCACAAATAAGAAGATAGTGATTTTGCAATGACTTAGGAATGTATCAAATTTTCTAAGGACATAGATTAATCCCTTTGTACAATCTTGTAATACATGGGCTGAGATAACTAATCCTAGGATAAATATAGGCACAATTTGATAAATTGGTTCTATTCAAGTATGTTCAGTATGTTGAATAGGCTCATTTTCACTGGTTTATACTTTTCCTAACTGTTGGGTGATGCTTCAGTCTCTCTGTTCTATCATACTTTTCTCTGCCAGGTTATCTGTTAATATCTGTACACTGTGATGAACTAGGTTTGAAGGATCTCATCTAACATAAACAGTGCCTGTCTTCTGGGACAGGGGAGCATTTAGTGTCCAAGAATCACGTTTTCTTGAATCTGGCCGTGGTTTCTGAGAATACGGAAAAAAGAAAACCCACTTCAGGGTTTCCAGGAAGCCGTGAAAACTCATGCTAAACAGACCGAGGGTAACTTTACAGCTTTGATTAACAGGTTTTGGAATGTGTTTAAACATAGAGGTTTTACTCATAATACTCCTATAATCCTAGAGTAGCAAAAACAGAAGATGCTCTACTTATGAATACATGCCTTTAATAGAACCAGAGTACAATTTGTTCTTTCATGACTCACGAAACAGAGGAAATCGTTTCCTCTCTTTATTCTCAGCCTTGGCCTATGTTTTGGCCTAAGACAAGCCTGTACTTTCTATAAAATAAAAAACACAATTCTATTTTTGTTTCCTCCCTTATTTTACCCCCACCATCATGCACTACAACTAAATTGACTGTGCATCTTATTCGTTTTTTGGTTGTTGTTGTTTGTTTGTTTGTTTGTGATGGAGTTTCGCTCTTGTCGCCCAGGCTGGAGTGCAATGGCACGATCTTGGCTCACTGCAACCTCAGCCTCCTGAGTTCAAGTGATTCTCCTGCCTCAGCCTCCCTAGTGGCTGGGATTACAGGTGGCCGCCACCACGCCTGGCTAATTTTTGTATTTTTATTAGAGATGGGGTTTCATCATGTTGGCCAGGCTGGTCTTGAACTCCTGACCTCAAGTGATCCACCCGCCTTGGCTTGCCAAAGTGCTGGGATTACAGGCATGAGCCACCACACCCAGCTTTATTCATGTTTGAATCTGAGCATTCAACCCAGTGCCTGGCATTCAGTAAGTATTTGATGAAGGCTTTCATTCAATTCAGTTTCTGGTGATCAGCTCAATAGGCATTTGATAAATTCTTACTGAAGCAATATATGGTACTGTATATATACAAAATACAGATAAAACAAAGTAACTACAACTACCTAAAGATTTCTTATTTATGTTATTTTAGTTTATTTTATTAGATTTTGATGATTATCCTTGTTCTTCTGGATATTTCATAATTGAATATTTATTCATTAACTTGGTTCAAATTTTGTTAAGTCATATTTTTTCATTAGTAAGCAGACAGCATTTAAAAGAATAGACATTACTCATGGTCTTAAAATCAAATTTTGTAATCTAATTTATTGGTAAAGTACCTGTGCCCGGTAATTATTTTGAGTAGTATATATTTAAAATATTTTTGATGAATTATATGATGGTCTCAGTCTAAATTAAGTCTCAAAACCACATAGCGTTAAGTGCTTCAACTTCCTTATTTTACAAAATTGTTTTCACTATATTAGGCCTTTCCAACTTTTATGTTTTTAGAATAATCAATTTTTACAAAATTGCTACTGAGATTTGATTGAGACCTTGTATAATTATAAAAATCCTTTTGGAGAATATAGACATATTGAATATCAAATGATAAAATTTATGAACACAGTATGCCTCTTCATTTACTTAGTTTTTTAAATTTTACATATGAATTCTTCTTATTTTTTATTGTAATCTTGTATTTTTTTGTTAAATTTTTTCCTAAGTATTTTGTTTTAATAAAATTGTAAAATGTGTTTTTTATTTTTAATTGTGTTTGCTAATATATAATTGGATTATTTGAACAGAGATGATGGTTAATGATCAATTGCAAATGCTAATTTTGTAACACTATAGTGTATTTGTACAAGAATATTTGCTAAACTAATTCAGTGATGATCTAATTGAATTATTGATACTGAGATCTGAAATAATCTAAAACCAGTTGTATTAGTCCATTCTGACACTGCTATCAAGAATTGCCTGAGACTGCATAATTTACAAAGATAGAACAGTTTAATTGACTCACAGTTCTGCATGGCTGGAGAGGCCTCAGAAAATGTATAATCATGGCGGAAGGGGAAGCAGGCATGTCTTATATGGTGGCAGGTGAGAGAGAGTGTATAGCAGGAACTGTCAAACACTTACAAAACCATCAGATCTTGTGAGTACTCACTATCACGAGAACAGCATGGGGGAAACATCTCATGATCCAATTACCTCCCACCAGGTCCCACCCTTGACAATTGGGAATTATGGGGATTACAAATCAAGATGTGATTTGGCTGGGGAAAAAAGCCAAACCGTATCTAAATATTCTAAAAATATTAAAAATATTTTCAACAATATCTATCTCTGTTTATTAGAACATAAACTGTATATACTACTATTATTTTGAATATATTTAATTTGAATTTGGTTGAAATTTTGATGTGGACCCACAGACACAGAGGACCAGCTATATGTGTGTGTGTATATATAACACACATATATATGTCAAAATTATTAAATTGTACATTTTAATATGTGTAGCTTATTATATACCAGTTTTACCTCAGCAAAATATTTTTGAAATTTAAAACTTACTACAAACAAAAAACCATGAACTGTATAAAAATATTTCTATTTACTTTCATATTACCTATTTTTTTGCTACCCAGTTAAAATTTCTCAAAATTCATAAATTAAAACATTCTCATTTAGTGAAATAATTGTCTTTGTAAATTATCATTTAAGGATAGAATTTTCCACATTATATGGCAACCTCAAAAAGCTTTAAACTGTGTATCTTGCCTGAGAACTTTTACTGAAATTACCTAAACTCAAAAAATTCAAGGGATGAGAAACATTAAAGGTTAAAATCGATTTAAATAATGCAAATATTAAAATATTTGTTTATTTATTAGAAGCCTAATCTCCTTTATTCATCACAAAGTTTTTGTATAGACCTTTTAAATATATAAAGCATTGGCCAGAACTCTATTTACAGACTACGAACTTCCATTAATTACTGTGTCTTTAGTTAAAATAATATCCATATTCACTGGGGATACGAGTGAAAAGGAGTGAGTTTCTAATAACCACGATAAATAGAGATTCTAACAAGATTAAACCAGGAAAGCACACTTCTTGCCTGCTAAGCATAATATTATGAATTTTCCAAAGTACAGGGGGATAAATAACATGATTAGAGCCTTTGGCAGGCCTCCGAAATGGGTAAGCAAACATTTGTGTTTATTCGAGACAAGTATGCTCAAATGACATTTATTTGGAACCAGGATATGGAAGAGTCAAACTAGTAGAAGTTTTCACATTTTAATTTTAAAATTTCCAGGTTTTCAATAGAGCCTGCACTACATTAGCAAACAGCGTGTAAAACTATTACAGAGCAGATTGATTTTTAAAAAACAAATTGGCAGGTGACAGCTATGTACTTAATATATCTTTGGTTTAAGAAGACTAGAATAATGATTAGATGCCAAAGAATCCCCAAAATGTAAATTGCTATTTGTATTCTACATGATTTATTTTTTTTGTCTTAGTGGTTTTGAGTTGCTTGTTTGGCTTAGAAGTTTTGAGGCTCTAGTTGCAGATTATTTGTTTTTGTTTGAAAGAACCTGAAGGGTGGCAGAGCTTAGATGCTTTCAGATTCCGATTAGTTGTACGATTTTTTTTTCTTACTTGATGTTGACTGAGGTTTTGCTGAATTACATGCTGTGATTATCAAAGACTTCTTACAAGCGAGAGTCCTGCTTGGAGATGATTCAGAAACTGGAGCAGGTATCACAGAATCAAGATGGACGGCTTTAAAAGCTGCAGGGACATGAGGTGACATGTATACTTCTAACTCTCTTAGCCTGGTCTACTGTACTAGACTGGAGAGGTGTCTGAAGGAAAGTGGGTACAAACTGCATGTCACTAATTTTATTATTTGCCAAATGATAAGGCTCTTGAGCATTTACAGTCATGTTTAAGTTTCCTTCAGAAAATGTACTCTTAGCCACATCCGTTGTTAATGTGGGCTTGATGCCAAAGGCTGGTCTTCCATAGTTGCTTTCTTGTTGCAAGTCATATGTAAAGCTTTCATCCAGATATGCAAAGCCCTGATGCCTGTCTTGGATTGCACCTTCGCTGGGGACCTCCACATGTTGGGGCTATATTCATTCTCTCTTGGTGTAGTCTGTTGGTCTGGGAAGGCTGCTGGAAGGCTGTAGCACTTGAGGAGGAATTTGTTTCCAGGGCATTTTGGTATATTTATCAGTATGTGTGCATTTTTCCTCTTTAGATTTTTGGTGGCTGTTATACTGAATTGCAAGCTGAAGTTCTCTAATTGTTGGATCTTTTCATCTTTTGTCTTTATTTTCTCTTTAAGTTGTTTTATTTCATTTAATAAATCTTCATTCTCATATACTTCATCATCATCTTCTGGTTCTGTACTTGATGGCCCTCCGAAATAATGCCACATATCTACAACTATCTGATCTTTGACGGACCTCATAAAAACAAGCAATGGGGAAAGGATTCCCTATTTAATAAATGGTGCTGGGAGAACTGGCTAACCATATGTAGAAAGCTGAAACTGGATCCCTTCTTTACACCTTATACAAAAATTAATTCAAGATGGATTAAAGACTTACATGTTAGACCTAAAACCATAAAAACCCTAGAAGAAAACCTAGGCAATACCAAATAAAGTCACATTCACAGGTACCAAGGGTTAGGTCTTAGATATAGCTTTTTGGAGGCACTGTTCAACCCATAACACCTGATTTACTTAGCCTCATTGTACCTCAGGTTTCATGTGTACAGAATTGGGATGATAAAACCTACTCCATATAGTTGTAAGGAACAAAAGTATATTAGTATAATTTTCTAGATTTAGTCTAACATATGTTAATCTATAATTAACATTAATTTATTTTTATTCCACTTTCAATTCCAACCCTTTGGTCTACTTTTTATCTCCTTTTGGATTCCCTAGGATCATAATCCCCTGATATCTCATTCTATTATTTTATTATATAAACAATCAATATATTCTTTATACCCAACTATAATTTGCTTGAGGCTTAGATAACCTCTTTGTATAGGTAGAATTGCTTTCAATGAGTATGAGGTACATCAATGTTATCATGGAGTATCATATTCAAATTGATAAATATTGTCTAGCTAATTGTTTAAATTTGTGTAAATAGAATATTTATTATATATTAGATTTTAAAATAATGCAAACATGGTTGGGTATATATGATTATGTTGAGTGAAAGGATATGTGTATCATCTGAATCAAGAAGCATCTCTTTTCCATTGTAATTTGATTCTGATCGAAGTACTTCGTAAACACAATTCTAATTTTCATTTTGCAGTCCTTGAGAATTTAATAATTTGTTGCAACTAGATTGCTAATAGTTTGTTTTGCAATGTGTTCAACTTAGAGCATATTATAAAAGAATCAATTGCTTGTTTTTTAACTTTTAATTTTGAAATAATTTTAAATCTTTACAAATGTTATTAAAAAGTAAAACTTACAGTATAATAAAAAAAGAAAAAAGTAAACCTCAGCACAAATTGTAGTAAATGAAATAATTGGAAAAACAGTGTTAAGCCCTTTTTAATTATTAATTAAATCAGACTTTCTACTAAAAAAAGTTATGAAAAGAATAGAATGCTCACATGCAGCCTTCACCCAGCTTTCTCTGACATTAACCTCTTCATGACTACTGCAATAGTCACAACTAAGAAATTAATGTTGGCACAGTACTATTAAGTAATTATACAATTAGCTCAGATACCACCAGCTTTTCTTTTACAGTATTGTGTGTCTGTCCTAGGATCCAATGCAGAATTCCTCATAGGATTTACTCATGTCACTTCAGTGTCCTCCAAATGATGGTTCCTCAAGTCTTTTCTTGTTTTTCATGACTTTGCTATTTCTTAATAATACTAGTAATTTTTTTGTTAAATATCTGTGAATTTTGGTTTATCTGATGTTTTCTCATTAAATTGAGATCATGCACTTTTGACAAAAATACGGTAGAAGTGATATACCCAATGTAATGTATTATGTCAGGAATTACGATTTTCATGTTTTATTATTGGTGATATAAATGTTATTTAGGATGGTATCTACCAGCATTCTCTACCATAAAGGTACCGCGTTTTCCTTTAGAATTAATAAATATTTTGTGAAGATACTTTGAGACATTATAAATATCCTCTCTGTTCATCAATGGATTTTGCCTGCAGTGGTTGTTGTTGTGATTTTCTAATGATGACTTTCTTTTCCCTAATTCCTTCTACCTTTATTAATTGTACATACTTTTCAGGGAGGAGCTATCCCTTCTCCTTCATTCATTTATGTATTCAGTTATTCATTTATATCCATATGGGCATATTTCAAAATCTGAGTTAGTATGTGGAGTGACAGAGGTCATAAGGATACTGATTTCAGTTTATATTGTTACTGGAAACAAACATCAAAACAAAAAATATGTGAAGTAGAAATAATGTGTATCTTTTAAGGAGCATCTTTAATGAGCTAGATGTGATAAATTCAACCTTAAATAATTCATTTGACGATATTAGTTACACAAACACTTAAAAGGATGCCTTTATTTTAATGTATTTTGCTAAATCCAAGAGGTTTATTGCTGAGCTCTCTGGAAAATGATTAATAGAGGGCTCATCTTAAGGAATAAAAGACATATCTTCTTGTAATTAAATCTTGCAGCGTGTGGAGGAGAGAGGGACGTATCAAGCTTTTACGCTTTTCCATAGAATCTCCTTCACCCAGTGAGTAGATTACAAACAGTGGGGTCAAAAGAAATGTTGGGGAATATATGGCCCAATAGAAACTGCTTACTTTGGAGCCCTTGCTCTCAATATGTTACCTGAAACTTCAGAAATCAGACCCTTCTAGAGGCTCTCAGTTAATTCTTGATTTATCTCTGTTTCCACTAGTACTAATTTGATCTTCGAAATGGAAAGTATTGAAAGTATTACAATGTTCAGGGCCTTCATAGATGTATTCAAAATAATGAAATATTAAGAAAAAAATGATTAAATTATTTGATATCTTCCCAGTTAGAATGAAATTCAAATTGTATAATAGTAAAATAAAGGTAATACTTTACATTTACCAAAGCAATCTCAGATTTTCTGATGAACAATGCCATAAAGGATACATGATAATCTTACACTAATGTACTATTACAATACTTAGAAAGTCTTTTATGGTTATTGTAAAATTATTTTCAGAGTAAAAATTGTATAAAGTAGAAAACTGGTTTCTATTTTCTGAACAATCATGACAAACTTATTCTAGGAATTGCAACTCTAAATTGTCTGATAAAGTGGTTTCTCATTATTATTACATGCTACTAAGTGGACACAATTTTGAGATATTCTACAATCTTCTAGTCCAACATGTTTTGTTTTTAATACATTTTAAAAATTTTAGGGTATTTTTGGATTTACACGAAAAATGCAGAGATATTACAGAGAGTTCCCATATACCTTTACCCAGTTTCCGCTATCGTTAACATATTAAATTGCTATGGTTCATTGTCACCACTAGGGAATCAAGATTAATATAATGTATTATTAATTAAATCACGGTTTATTCAGATTTCACTAGTTTTTACCCAGTATCTTTTTTCTGTTCCATGATCTCATCCAGGATCCCACATTATATTTAGTTACTATGTCTCTTTAATATCCTTTGTTTCATGACAGTTTCTTAGGCTTCACTTGCTTTTGATGACCTTGACAGTTTTAAGGGATATGGTTTAAACAGTTTGGAGAATGGTCCTCAGTTTGACTGTCTTATTTTTTTAATGGTTAAACTAGGGTTATGAGTTATTTGGAGGATGACTACAGAGGTGAAGTGCCATTCTTATCACATTATATCGGGGTAAATGTTACCAACGTGACTATCAACATGAAGATATTAACCTTGGTTATCTGTTTGAGATAGTGTTCATTTGCTTATACTTTGATTGGGACTTTATCAATTCAACACATAGATTTGGAAATAACTGACATCTTAATAATCTTGGGTCTTCCAATCCATGAAAATGACAACCCCTTTCATTTATTTGGCTCTTTAATTTTTCTCAGTTCTAGTTTGGAGTTTTCAATGTAGAGATATTGAACATTAAACATATTCATAGAAATTCGATTTTTATGCTATTGTAAATAATATGTAAGAATTAATTTTCTACTTGTAGCAAGTGCGTGGAATAAAATCATTTTTATATATTCACTATGTATTCAATGACCTTGCTAAATTGACTTGTCAGTAAAAATATATTAATACCTGGTGGACTATTGAGATTGAGAACACTTTTATTCATATTTTTGCTTACTGAATATCTTCTTTGAAAAAATTGCTGACATATGATTGACATACAAAAAGCTGTACATATTTAATGTATACAACTGATGACTTTAGAAAAAAGTATACATCTGTGAAATCATCACCACAATCAATTTCACGAATGTATCTATCACTTCCAAAAATTTCCTCCCACTCTTTTTTATTATTTTTGTGATAAGAATACAACATAAGATTTAATCTCTTACCAAATGTTTATGATACAGTACTGTTAAATATAGGGACTATTATCTACAGTAGATTTCTAGGTTTTATTCTCCTTGTGTAATTGAAGTTTTGCACTTTTTGATCAACACCTACCTGTTTTCCCCTCCCCTCACCTTCTTGCACCTGCTATTTTACTCTCTGCTTCTATGGGTTTGACTGTTTTAGATTCCTCATGTAAGTAGAATCATGTAGTAATTGTCTTTCTTATCCTGACTTTCTTCAGTTGTAAAATGTCATTCAGATTCATCCGTATTGTCACAAATGATAGTATTTCTGTCTTTTAAAGAATTGAATAATGTGCCATTTATGTAAATAGCACATTTTCTTTTCCCTTTCATCCATCAATGGACATTTAGGTTGCTTCCATGTTTTGGCTATTGTATATAATACTGCAGTGAACATAGGAGCAGATATCTCTTCACGATATGTATCTTCAAGATGAAATTAAATCATATATATATATATATATATATATATATATATATATACAGAAGTAGAATCTCTGGATCATATAGTAGCTCTATTTTCAATTTTTTGAAGACTCTGCATACTGTTTCCATAGTGGCTGAACCAATTTACACTTCCACAAACAGTGTACGAGGATTTCCTTTATATCCTCAGCAACATTTTTTTTATAATAGTTAACAGCTATGAGTTGACATCTCATTGTTGTTTTGATTTAAACTTTCCTGATGATTAGTAATGTGGAAACCCTTTTTACATACCTGTTGGTCATTTGTATGCTTTCCTTAGAGAAGCATCTATTTAAATCCTTTACCTAGTTTTAAATTGTGATATTTTTTGCTACTCAGTTATAGGAGTCCCTTTTGTATTTTAGATATTAACTCGTTTTTTGGCTTGCATATATTTTCTCTTCTTTCATAGGTTGTCTGTTTACTGTGTTGATTCCTTTTCTGTGCAAAAGCATTTTGGTTTCATGTAATTACACAGGCATTTTTGCTGTAGTTGCCTGTGCTTTTGTTATCATGTTCAAGAAACTGTTGCAAAGGCCAATGTAGAGTAGCATTTTTCTCATGTTTTCTTCTAGGAATTTTACAATTTTCTGTCTTACATTTAGGTTTTTAATCCATATTTGAGTTGATTTTTTGTGTATGGTATAAGTGTCCAATTTCACCCTTTTGCCTGTAGGCATTCAGTTTTCTCCACCAGTGTTTGCTGATGAGACTATTCTTTCCCCATTGTGTATTCTTGGCTTCCTAGTGGAAGGTAAGTTGACTGTATATGCAAGAGTTTATTTCTGGGCTCTCTGTTCTGTTTCATTGGACTGTATATCTGCTAATTTAAATATAAATATGTACTTTTTTGTAAATATTTTGTAATTACCAGTACAGCAATCTGCGCATTTTTTTTTCCTGTGGTGGTAATTTTGTAAAAGAATACTCTGTACACACACACACACACACACACACACACACACACAGAGAGAGAGAGAGAGAAACAGACATTGTGTTTCTTCTTTAGTCAATGTTTTGACGTTTAGTACTATTTTGATGTCTCTAGGAACCATAGTGGTATTCTCTCTTTCATTCCAAATATTGTCAGTTTTTAGATTTTCTCTATTCTCTTGATGAGTCTTGATGTAGACTTATCAAGTTTAATATCTTTTTTCCAATAACTAAATCCTGACATTTCAAATTTTTGTTGTCTGTTACTATTTCATTGATTTCTTATGTCTATTACATTATTTCTTCTACTTACTTTCCATACTTTGGCCATCTTTTCTAGTGTCTTGCAGTTGAAACATAAATCACTGTTATTAAACATATCTCTTTTCTTATACAAGCTTTTAAATCTAATATTCTCTCATAGTTCTGTTGTAACTGAATTTTACCAATATTAATATGTTAAATTTTCTTGTCACTTAATTTAAAATATTTTGTTATTTCCATTTTCATTTTTTTTGTCTTACGGGTTATTTAGAAGTTTTTTTTATTTTTTTAATTCTCGAATATTGGAGACTTTTTAGCTTTCCTAATGCTATTGACACCTAACTTATCCCCATTGTGGTCATACATCAGGCTACATAATTTCAATTTTTGGAAATATGTGGAAATTTATTTTATGATTTGGTCAATATTGGTTAATATTACTTAGCATGTAAAAAGAATATGTGTTTTAAAGTTCTTGGTTTAAGTTCTATAAATAGTCACTCAGGCAAAGTTGATTTATAGAACTGTTGACATCTTCTATATCCTTCTTGATTCTTCCTGGACTACCTTTAAAATGGCTAAAGGAAATCAATATGTTTTATACTCTTTTTCCATAGATATATGTAATTGTTTTAGCTGACAGGTTTATTTTTGTCCAAAACTTGTCTGCATGTCTGATAATTAAAAGCTTGTGTAAAGAGTTCAACTCAGAAATTTGTTTTTTCTCTAATTTTGTATAACTTTAATCCAAACTCTAATCTATTCAGGGATTCATGATGTATACAAGATTATAGAAAAATGTTTTGAAGTCTGAATTTACAAAGAACTTTTCTCCTTCGTAAAGAATTGATTTTGGTTCTACTTTCATGTTTAGAGATTGGTGTCAGTAGAGGAACTAAATCAGGTATGACTGTTTAAGAGTAAGTGTTGCTGGAGGTCTGAGGCTACATTGATATGACTGCTCAAACACATTTTCCTGCCCTGGAAGACATTAGTATTGTAGACACATATGTGGCTAATATAAAATTGGTTTGTGTAGTCTGGGTTTAGTGTGTTTATTTCTGTTTCCTCTAATACCCAAAAGTCTTTTTCTCTTAAGGTCTAAAACAGAAAGGCAATGTAGTTTTGAAGTGTGTTGCCATGAATATGCACTTTCTATATGTCTAGTCTTGTTTATACAATCCTCACAGCAACCTTACTGGGTGGATAAACAATCCTGCAATTGCAATTGAGAAACGAAAGCTCACAAATGTTAAGTAACTTACCTCAATTCCCACAGCTAATTCTAGAAGTCATTTATTTGTGCATCACCAGAGTTTTCTGGATGATAGTGAAAAGAAAATTTGAAAAATAAGTTACTCCTGATGATGTCTTGGCTAATTGAATAAAAAGCCACAAAGATTTTTGAACTTAAGGGAAATTGAAAATGCCTAAAAGAAAAAGAAAAGCATCTATTTCTTTCTGAATATTTTAGGTTCACATTATTCTGGACACAGATCAAGTCACAGCTTCTAATTATTTAATTAGTATGTGTGAGTGCACACACATGCAGGTTTGTGTATGTGGTTGGTTGAGTTTGGACTGATACTATTTCGAAGGAACATATTCTTTGAACCTTAAAAGAAACAACAGCAAATATTTTAGAAGAAACCCTTCAGTTTTTTTTTATGTGGCTAATGCTCTGTGATAATAATAAGAATCATCTGCCAGCACCAAATAAAAGTAACTACAACTTTTCAGACCAGAAGTCAGAAAATAAGCAAAACATGGGAAATCCTTCTCTTTGTTAAAAGAAGGATCATGCTCTGTTGCATTTCCCCATCAACCCCTTTGCAAGAGAGCTGGCTAGCTTCAATTTTATTAGTACCATTAATAACCATAGCGTGTCAGACAGGCTCTCAGCTATAGGCTAATCTCCTGGGTGACTGGATACCTATATTTTTAGAAAGCTGTGAATGCTGCTTTAATTATTTAGAAGTTGGTTGGCTCACATAACCCTATTACACTTGCACAAAGCTTCAACATTTGTTCCTAAGAGTATCTTAATGTCAAATTTATTCATCAATGCCTGAATTACTCTAATCAAGAATTTGTTCAATAAAAATTTCAATCCTAAAAAAATAGATTATTTTCTATTGTTAAGTGCCATGAAAAATCTGGAATAAAATGTTATTCTCAAGCAGCTAAGCACTAATTTTAACCTCATCTGATATTATCTACTGTCACATATTAATAGAAAATATTAAAATTCTGTATTCTAATTCTGTGCATCTATAGAATTGATCAAATTGTATATTTTAAAATATGCCAAATATTTTAACTTCCATGTTCCAAAGACAAATGTGATCAATGTCTCATGTATATATGTATAGTTATAATCTTAGCATTCTTTTAGAATGCTGCAATAATTCTGGGGAAATTAAAGGTATTTATGAAAATAGCAACTGCTAAATTAAGTAGCAATTGATCCATCAGCAATTATTTAGTAAATAACTAAAATTAAGAACACAAAGTGTTTTTTTTTTGAAATTGTATTACATTGAAATGTCACATTAAGTTATATTCTTTCGTTTATATGTGTGATAGTTTTAGACCATGATGTGGGTCATGAAGCTTTTCTTATTCCAGTCCTAGACTTATGAGGTACACCAGATGTTGTGGAAATATAAGGACCCATCTCCACTGTGCCTTTTTCTGAATCATCTAATCCACAGTGGTTTTAAGCATGATAACATGATTTTGTTTTATAATATTTAGACTTAGAGCCTTTAAAAACTTATTCAGCAACATGTAACTGGAATTTCATGCCTTTTCATTTTGCCATTTTTCTATATTTCTACTTCTAGTGATTTTTTTTCTGGACATAAAGAAAATGTGGTACTTATACATAATGGAGTACTATTCAGCCATAAAAAAGAATGAGATCCTGTCATTTGCAATAACATAACTTCGGTTTTAAATAAATGTCTATAGTCTGTCTAGAGTCTAGAGGTCTCCATGCATTTAGAGTTAGTCTTTAGGGATATATTGTCCATAATGCTCTGTGGAGGTGAATTTTCTGAAACCAAAGGTGGATCAAAGCAAACCCCTTATTGAATTCTTTCAAGGACTCCCCATTGTTCAAGAGATCTATTATACAACATGGTGATTACAGTTAATAATAGAGTGTATTCTTGAAAAATGCTGTGAGAGTGGATGTGAAGAGTTCTCATGACAAAAATGATAACTATGTGAGGTCATGCATAAGTTGATTGGCTAGATTTCGTCATTCCACAATGTATAAATGCTTCAAAACAACTTTTACATGGTAAATGCATACAATGTTGTCCATTTAAAGGACTAAAAATGAGTAAATGTTACCAATTTATAAAAATAAAAATTAAAAAAATAGACCTGGCGCAGTGGCTCACGCCCGTAATCCCAACACTTTGAGAGGCCGAGGTGGGCTGATCACCAGGTCAGGAGATCGAGACCATCCTGGCTAACACGGTGAAACCCTGTCTCTACTAAAAATACAAAAAAATTAGCCGGGCATGGTGGCAGGTACCTGTAGTCCCAGCTTTCGGGAGGCTGAGGCAGGAGAATGGTGTGAACCCGGGAGGCGGAGCTTGCAGTGAGCCGAGATGGCGCCACTGCACTCCATCCTGGGCGACAGACAAAGACTCCATCTCAATAAATAAATAAATAAAAGAAAAAAATTTTAAAAATAGAGACCATCCTCTACAGAGAATTGACAGCATCGGGGATCGGAGTTATTGGATAATGTCCAAGTATATGCAGATTTTCTGAAGATTTTCTTTCTAGAATGGATGAAAGATGAAGTTCCAGCTACCTTCAAAAATATACCCCCCCAAAAAAGCCTTGCTTAATATAGCAAGTAGCCTGAGGAGCCTGGCTTCCTTGGTTCAAGCCTGAGTATGTTGGCTCCAGACAGAAGTTCCCTAGAAGGCAAATAAATCGGACAGACCGACCAATCACGGAATCTGACAGCTTTACTATGATCACTCTCATGATTTCTAGTATATGTAACCCTGCCAGCATTACTGTGGCCTTCAGAGTCTATTTGATGTGTGAAGCTGCATTTTCCCCTTACCTTCACCTAGACAGGAGGGATAGACTCAGGAATTCCATCTAATACTCCTTTTGGGCCTGGATATCCTCCTTGAACTGACTTTCTGTGTCTGCTGGAAAACTCGGCCTAAGTCCTGCTTAATTAATTCTTGTATGTGCCCAGAAGCTTCAGGATCCCTACAGTCCATCCTATCAGCTTTTAACTATATAGATATATACAGTTATATATAGCTTTATATATATACAGTTATATATAGATATACAGCTTTACGCTCACCTGGACACTGGGTTAGCCTGGTGGCTGGTACTGATTTAACTATTCATAGTGGGTCTTTTTGTCCCTCACCCTCTTCTTCCCCAACAGACTGAAAACATTAAAATTTCCTTATCTTTTCAAGGGAGCTACCTGTGCTCTTCCTGTTCGCACTCAGCACTAAGAAACTCTCAGAACCACACTGAATCTGTACTTGTGATGAGCTTCAGAGATCCTAGAATCCAAGCCATCTGGGGACAGTGCTCACCCCCAGGCTGAGACTGAGGTTCTATGTCCAGGTGAATATTTTGTGTCATCAGGAAACTGCTCTTTAAAGCATGGCAGTCCTATATCTTGGACAGTCAGCATGCTAGTGGTATAAGTAATTCCTTGCTTACTGAAGCCATAGATCATGCAGATCCCCATCTACCTTATTGGGATTTGACAGGTCATTAGTTCATACACGTCTTCCCACTGCTGTTGAAGAGCAGGAGACTCTTTGGAGTTGATTCTTTGTCCCCTTATCTATTTGGCCCTAAAATTAATACATGTATGACTAACCCTTTTTTTTTTAATTTTCATAGAGAAGAAACACCGATGTTCTTGGAGACATGGCTGCCCTGGAACTTGGTAAACTCACATCCTTTGAGGAAAGCTGAGGATATCTCTTAGTTCTTTGAGTTTTATGCAGAATTCCCAGGAATTTTTGCTAACTTGTTGTCTTATACCAGAAACCTCCTTTGCTCATAACTTGCTTTTCTGTATTATAGTTTTGCTTTAAATGCAATCATTTGGATCAGAATTTATTCATGTCATCACTATTGACATTTTGCAACAGATATTTTTTCTTTCTCTTTCTCTCTCTTTCTCTCTGCAAGGCTTTTTAATGGAATGTAAAACATTTACTGTCATCCCTGGTAAACATAAACTAAATGACATAGCACTCTCTATCTCCCTGTTGTGACAACCAACAGAGCCCCAAGACATTGTCAAATGTTCTCCAGGGGGCCAAATTGTACTGTTTCAGAACCACTGACTCTGATGTAGACATCTGCTCCCTGCTGAATTTCTTTCAAAGTTTCTATTTTTACACACACACAAAATATTTAATGAGGATCATAAGTTATATAAAAATACTGTAAGGGTGACAGTGAGAGGTGCATAGTACATTCCTTGGCAAACAATGGAAAAGTTACCTCTTTGCCATTGTTTTGCTCCCGAGTCCTTTTTGTGCCGCTTTCTGCCTCAGAGAGAAGTCATCTCTTCCCTGTTTCTCCTATGTAAAATTCCATGCTGCTGGTCCCTTTCTTTCCTCTCTCCAAGTTCCCATCTTCCCTCCAACAATTTAAGCTCTTCTTGCTTTATATCATGTAGAGCAACTGGGCTTTCCATACTCCTTACTTCAGCCTAACACATAACTCATCTGTAGGAGTGGAGATGTCTTGCTTTTAACATAGTTCCTCCACCTGCTAGAAAAAGCATTTGGCGTTGTGTGTCATAAAACAACAAACCTTTGTTTTTAATCATACCACAGCTTATTCTCTTTATTAAGTTTTCTGATTTTTAAAATCTATTTTCTAGCTTTTCATTGAAACTGCTTTTGATTGACCTTTCCGTATTTTTAAAAGCAAATAATACAGTCACTTATATTGATTATATATGTTTATATTTGCATTTGTATGTATATTTGTGTGTATTATTTTCTCATGTTAGGAAGACATAATACAGTTATAATTCTAGCAGGTTTTGTTTTGTTTTGTTTTGTTTTGTTTTGTTTTGTTTTGAGAAAGAGTCTTGCTCTGTCACCCAGGCTGGAGTGCAGTGGCGCCATCTCCGCTCACTGCAAGCTCTGCCTCCCGGGTTCATGCCATTCTTTTGCCTCGGCCTCCCGAGTAGCTGGGACTACAGGCACCTACCACCACGCCTGGCTAATTTTTTGTATTTTTAGTAGAGTTGGAGTTTCACTGTGTTAGACAGGAAGGTCTCGATCTCCTGACCTTGTGATCCACCTGCCTTGGCCTCCCAAAGTGCTAGGATTACAGGTGTGAGCCACCGTGCCCGGCCGGTTTTTTTTTTTTTTATTAAGAGTATAAAATGCTGAAGTTAAGCATTGCATCATTTCCTTACCATATTTTCACACATTGTACTGCTGATTCAAATTAATTAGCCCTGGCTCAGGACACACAGCCTTCTCCCACTCAGATGGTGATGCTGTACCAGAACAGGCAGCTCTTTTATTTGCATTTTTTGTTTTGTTTTGTTTACTATATCAACAGCCTCTCCATTATCTCACTTTTTCACAGAATGTACACTTTAAGCCACATCCTTCTTTCAGTTCTTCCTTGATTTCAGTAGAATTCTCTGTTTTAAAACATTTCTTCACGGATTCTAGCATGTCTCATGCTTTGATATGACATTTCAGAATAACAGTGATTAAAAGATAATATTTAAAGTATAAGGACAACAAACACACTTATTTTATAAATCAGGGATACTCAGATCAATAGTTACTAAGTCATAATAACATAAATACAGAAAGTAAATTCAAGCTAAATTAAAATATAATTATTTTTAATGATTGTTTGATAAAAATGGCACTGGCTATGACAGCCAAGTCCTCATTGCCCACTGTAAGAAGTCAAATTAAATGTTTAAAATTAATAGATCACCAAATAATAATACAGGTAGTATTCTAAAACATAAAGGTCAATAATAAATAGAACAGCAAACAGATTCCTAAAGTTCAAGCTCAAACATATAGCTAATTGTTACACTTAATAAACAGATGATGAAATAGCCTACCATAAGTAAGAGTGTGCGTGTGCGTGTGTGCGTGTTAAAGCTTCTCTTAAGAAGCTATGAAAAAAAGCATAAGATGTACACAGAGTGCAGATAGTGAACAATTAAGAAATAGTATGCAAGACCAATATATTTAAGTTTGAAGTGTATGAAGAAATAAAATATCAAAATGACATAATATTTTAAAGGAAATAATGCAATCACTAAAATATAGAATTCAATTATACATTCAATGATAGAAAAGCTACATTTATGAGAAAAGTAGTAAATTTTGAGAGGGGTATGAGGTGGTAAGAGTACATTATAAAATAAATTTTTAAAAAAGAATACAGCTCAGAGAGACAGATTCTGAAGCTATGAGAGAAGTGAAGATAAATTGATTACCAAAGGAGAAGCACTAACACTATTTAATTGAATATGTAACCAGAGAAAGAATAGAATGAGGATGAAAGAAACAACCTGAGACTGCTTTCAGAATTGGTTAGAAACTATCCTCTGATTTAAGGAAAACAATGAATTCTTAAAATTATTTTATTTATTTATTTATTTATTTATTTATTTTTATTTTCTTAATTTTATTTCTTTTAATTATTTTTTATTATTACACTTTAGGTTTTAGGGTACATGTGCACAATGTGCAGGTTTGTTACATATGTATCCATGTGCCATATTGGTTTGCTGCACCCATTAACTCGTCATTTAGCATTAGGTATATCTCCTAATGCTGTCCCTCCCCCCTCCCCCCACCCCACAACAGTCCCCGGAGTGTGATGTTCCCCTTCCTGTGTCCATGAGTTCTCATTGTTCAGTTCCCACCTATGAGTGAGAACATGCGGTGTCTGGTTTTTTGTCCTTGCAAGAGTTTACTGAGAATGATGGTTTCCAGTTTCATCCATGTCCCTACAAAGGACATGAACTCATCATTTTTTATGGCTGCATAGTATTCCATGGTGTATATGTGCCACATTTTCTTAATCCAGTCTATCGTTGTTGGACATTTGGGTTGGTTCCAAGTCTTTGCTATTGTGAATAGTGCCGCAATAAACATACGTGTGCATGTGTCTTTATAGCAACACGATTTATAGTCCTTTGGGTATATACCCAGTAATGGGATGGCTGGGTCAAATGGTATTTCTAGTTCTAGATCCCTGAGGAATCACCACACTGACTTCCACAATGGTTGAACTAGTTTACAGTCCCACCAACAGTGTAAAAGTGTTCCTATTTCTCCACATCGTCTCCAGCACCTGTTGTTTCCTGACTTTTTAATGATGGCCATTCTAACTGGTGTGAGATGGTATCTCATTGTGGTTTTGCTTTGCATTTCTCTGATGGCCAGTGATGATGAGCATTTTTTCATGTGTTTTTTGGCTGCATAAATGTCTTCTTTTGAGAAGTGTCTGTTCATGTCCTTCGCCCACTTTTTGATGGGATTGTTTGTTTTTTTTCTTGTAAATTTGTAGATTCTGGATATTAGCCCTTTGTCAGATGAGTAGGTTGTGAAAATTTTCTCCCATTCTGTAGGTTGCCTGTTCACTCTGATGGTAGTTTCTTTTGCTGTGCAGAAGCTCTTTAGTTTAATTAGATCCCATTTGTCAATTTTGGCTTTCGTTGCCATTGCTTTTGGAGTTTTAGACATGAAGTCCTTGCCCACGCCTATGTCGTGAATGCTATTGCCTAGGTTTTCTTCTAAGGTTTTTATGGTTTTAGGTCTAACATTTCAGTCTTTAATCCATCTTGAATTAATTTTTGTATAAAGTGTAAGGAAGGGATCCAGTTTCAGCTTTCTACATACGGCTAGCCAGTTTTCCCAGCACCATTTATTAAATAGGGAATCCTTTCCCCATTTCTTGTTTTTGTCAAGTTTGTCAAAGATCAGATAGTTGTAGATATGCGGCATTATTTCTGAGGGCTCTGTTCTGTTCCATTGATCTATGTCTCTGTTGTGGTACCAGTACTATGCTGTTTTAGTTACTGTAGCCTTGTAGTATAGTTTGAAGTCAGGTAGCGTGATGCCTCCAGCTTTGTTCTTTTGGCTTAGATGCAAAAATCCTCAATAAAATACTGGCAAACCAAATCCAGCAGCACATCAAAAAGCTTATCCACCATGATCAAGTGGGCTTCATCCCTGGGATGCAAGGCTGTTTCAACATATGCAAATCAATAAATGTAATCCAGCATATAAACAGAACCAAAGACAAAAACCACATGATTATCTCAATAGATGCAGAAAAGGCCTTTGACAAAATTCAACAACCCTTCATGCTAAAAACTCTCAATAAATTAGGTATTGATGGGACGTATCTCAAAATAATAAGAGCTATCTATGACAAACCCACAGCCAATATCATACTGAGTGGGCAAAAACTGGAAGCATTCCCTTTGAAAACTGGCACAAGACAGGGATGCCCTCTCTCACCACTCCTATTCAACATAGTGCTGGAAGTTCTGGCCAGGGAAATCAGGCAGGAGAAGGAAATAAAAGGTATTCGATTAGGAAAAGAGGAAGTCAAATTGTCCCTGTTTGCAGATGACATGATTTTATATTTAGAAAACCCCATTGTCTCAGCCCATAATTTCCTTAAGCTGATTAGCAACTTCAGCAAAGTCTCAGGATATAAAATCAATGTACAAAAATCACAAGCATTCTTGTACACGAATCACAGACAAACAGAGAGCCAAATCATGAGTGAACTCCCATTCACCACTGCTTCAAAGAGAATAAAATACCTAGGAATGCAACTTACAATGGATGTGAAAGACCTCTTCAAGGAGAACTACAAACCACTGCTCAATGAAATAAAAGAGGATACAAACAAATGGAAGAACATTCCATGCTCATGGATTGGAAGAATCAATATCATGAAAATGGCCATACTCCCCAAGGTAATTTATAGATTCAATGCCATCCCCATCAAGCTACCAATGACTTTCTTCACAGAATTGGAAAAAACTACTTTAAAGTTCATATGGAACCAAAAACGATCCCGCATCGCCAACTCAATCCTAAGTATTTATTTATTTTTAGACAGATCTTGCTTTGTTGCCCGGGCTGGAGTGCAGTGGCACAACTTTGGCTCACTGAAACCTCTGCCTCCTGGGTACAAGCGATTCTCCTGCCTTGGCCTCCCAGGTATCTAGGATTACAGGCATGCACCACCATGCCCAGCTAATTTTTGTATTTTTAGTAGAGATGGGGTTTCTCCAGCCTGGCTAGGCTGGTCTCAAACTACTGACCTCAGGTGATCTGCCCCTCCTCGGCCTCCCAAAATGCTGGGATTGCAGGCATGAGCCACTGTGCCTGGCCTTAAAATTCTTAAATCTATTTCTAGTGACATCATCATGAACCAAAGTATAAAAAAGCAAAAGAGAAAACTTTAAAGCAACTGCAACATTGAAAACAAAAAGACATTCTGCCTTCTTCAGAAAGCTAACTGTACATGATTTTTCAATTACAATTGTGTAACAACAGCAAAAAAAACCTTTCAAGAGTGAAAGATGTATTCTGGGAAGTCAGCAGTGATGGTAAGGTTTAAGATTTTCCACTTGGTGGCGGGCGCCTGTAGTCCCAGCTACTCGGAGAGGCTGAGACAGGAGAATGGCGTGAACCCGGGAGGCGGAGCTTGCAGTGAGCCGAGACTGCACCACTGCACTCCAGCCTGGGTGACAGAGCGAGACTCTGTCTCCAAAAAAAAAAAAAAAAAAAAAAAAAGATTTTCCGCTTAACTCTTTTTTTTTTGAGAAGGAGTCTCGCTCTCTTGTTGCCCAGGCTGGAGTGCAGTAGTGCGATCTCAGCTCACTGCAACCTCTACCTTCTGGGTTCAAGATTCTCCTGCCTCAGCCTCCTGAGTTGCTGGGGCTACAGGCGTGGACCACCACACCTGGCTAATTTTGTATTTTTTTTTTTAGTAGAGACGGGGTTTCTCCATGTTGGTCAGGCTGGTCTCAAACTCCCAACTTCAGTGTTCTGCCCGCCTCTGCCTCCCAAAGTGCTGGGATTACAGGTGTGAGCCACCGCGCCTGGCCCCACTTAACTCTTAATGAGTTTGCAACAGTCTGGGGCTGCATAAAAGTCAACCAAACTCTTATACTTGCAGGTGATATCATACAGCCAGGCCCTGCTGAGCTCTGCTGCTTTCGCTGATGTTCTGCAGTCCAGGGTCACAGGACAGAACACTCCAGACCACACTGACTGCTTTTGTTGAGTTTCTACTTCACTTTTGATGAATAATCTACTTCCTGTTAGCATCTGACAGGTCTCAAAAAGAACAGTATTAATCCGGTGGGAAGTGTGTGGGAGCAGGAAGCTACCTCTAGAAGAAATGTTATCATAATTCTCAAGCTTATTTCTCCCACAAAAAGAGTTTGATTAACTTTGAAAGAGAAAAAACGTGAGGCAACTGTAATCATAAATCCAATCAGTTCTTACCAATCTGGCTTTTCCCCCAACCCAAAATAATTACGCATACCATTATCATGTTGTTCAGTATTATGAAACTACTGGTTAATCTGGCCTATTGGAATACTTAACTACAAATAAAAGCCTCTAGGTATCTTTTTCTCTTCAAGTGTGAAATATTTCATCTACATTTTGAATGTCTGCAAAGAAAACCCTTTTCGGGGCAATTCTAAGGGTCTAGTTGTTGGAAGCATCAAATATTTGAAAGGAATAAGAAGGCTTTGACTTCATAATTGTGTTTGCAGCTTTGTGGACCCAGCATGATATTTAACACCATGATGTTGCAACAATCACTGTTTTTACTGAGCAGTGACTGGTGAAATATATGTTGCTTTTTGTTTTGTGTTTCAGTTATTTTTCTACCAATAGTTCCATGAAGGTTTCTTTTTTTTTTCCTTTACTTGTTCATTAAATACATGACAAAGTTGAGAAGCACATTACCAGCATAAATTTTTTTGACCCTCCTGTCTCTCTTCTTCACGAATTAATTTTTGGTTTGATTAGAAGACAGGAGGGTCTTAAGACCACTGTCATTATCATGAGTTAGGTTTGTAAATGTCATGGTGAAAAAATATTAATATCTCAAAATGTCTATTTTTAAAATTGATCTTACGGCTTAACAAGCCCACTTAGTGGAATATTTCCCACCATCATTTAACCACTAATGATTCTGAAAGTATTTTATATCCACATGATCTTAGACCTTCTCTTAATGATTGTATTAACTTACAAACTTAAACTATCTTGGAGGACACTGAATATTGATGTGCGTAGCAAAGTGTTTACTTTCTTTAAATAACCAGCTCAGTGATAATTCTCTATGTTTCTAGCAGTCTGTGTAGTTCTGTTTCTTCAGAGGAATATTTTTCACACTGATACAGGAGAGGGGCAGGGAAGTGCTGGGTAGAGAAGGGCAGGGTCCCTGGCAAGGGCTCCACCCTCGGGCCTGGACCCATGGACCTAAGTGAGGACAGACACTCTTGCTTTCATGTCTAAATGTTACATTTTCCAAAACCACTCTGGCCTGCCATGCCCCCCATCCTGTGCCTATACAAACCCGGAGACCCTAGTGGACACACACACAAGTGGCTGGATGTCGAGAGGAACACACTGGCAGAAGAACGCACCAACAGACACCTGCAGGCCATTGACTATGGAACAATGTGGACACCGATTGAAATTCAGCCAAGGGTGCTGGGAGGAGATCCCAGCCACTGAGAGGCCCAACTCCAGGGGAAGACTGCCTTCCCACTCCATCCGCCTTCTGGCTCCGTGTTAGTCTGCTGAGAGCTACTTCCACCACTCAATAAAACTTTGCACTCATTCTCCAAGCCCACGTGTGATCCGATTTTTCTGGTACACTAGAGCAAGAACCCCGGGATAAAGAAACACTTCTTTCCTTGCAATAAGGCAGAGGGTCTAAATGAGCTGATTAATACAAGCTGCCTGCAGATGGCTAAGCTGAAAGGGGACACTGTAACACACACCCGCTGGGGCTTCCAGAGCTGTAACATTCAGCCCTAGATGCTGCCATGGGGTTGGAGCCCATCCTCACGACCGGCCCGCCTACATGCTCCCCTTAGGGGTTGGAGCTCTGGGGCACTGAAACAGCCAGCCACAGCCCCATCACATGCCCAGCAAGGGGGTAAGGGCACTTTTCTTATTTCAACATTTCTTTTTTATTTTTGTTTTTAGGGTGATATCTTTCTTTCTGTTTACCCCTTTTCTCCTAAAGTCAATGCAGGTGAGGTGGGTGGGTAAGGAGTGTTATTTTTAAATAGCCTGTTAGGTATACTTGGGTGGGAGGGTTGTAAGTATATTTTTATGAATCTTGCTTAATACTGATCATTAGCTCTCAAGCCCAGTCAGCAAAATGCTTTCATTTTTAACTGTAGAACAAAGACCCAGTTGAATTTTTTTTTTTTTCCATTTAAGAAAAGTAAGCACAGAATTAGGAGTATTAAAATGGGCCTGTGGCCTCATGTTAAAATGACTAAATCTCCTAATTTGTATTTGTCCAAGACAGTCAAGATAAGAGGGAACATGCATTATCAGATTAACTCTCCTCGGACACAGAAACCGTGCTACAAGCCAGTCTGCCCCGTTGACTGCCGTGTTTCTTTTTGTGTGTGTGCTAAGTTCCCTGGTACTTGTTTCCATTGTGCTGACACTTGTTTCCACTGCCTTTGACACTTGTAAATAGGAAATTGCTGTAATAATGTTAATCCCATCAATTCAGTGAATGGATGGAAGGAAGCTTTTCCCCCAAACCTTTAGGCAAAAGTTGGTTTTAGTTTGTTTTTCTCTTTTGGCTTTCACTTGAATCTGAAATGTTACCATTGCGGGCCACATTTGACATGTGACAGGCAAAGAGCAGGTGAACAATCAATGGAAAAGTGTTTAAAAAAAAAAAATACTCCTGTGTTAGCTAACGGACTTCTGACCACGTCACTGCCATTCACAGAGAAGGCTGAAGAAGGTAGCGAGCAGATGCTGTATCAGCTACTACAGCCTTAAAACAAATTTGGTGTCTCTTTGGATTTTAAAATTGTTCGTGTGCTGCTTATTTTATTTCTGTTTAACCAAGTAAACAGGATAATTTTTCCATAGAGAAGAAAAAAAAAAGATTTCCTACTTAAAGAAAGGAAATTAGATTAAATCAATCACAACAGGACTATGAGTTTCCAAAATACAGCTATAGAAAAAAGTACCAGTATTCACAAGCCATGCACATATCCATGTGAGAAGAAGCAGAGGACTGCCACCAGCCCCCGAGGGAACTAAGAACAAGAGGAGCACAGAAATCAACAGGTGTTCACTGAAAACAGTGACAGGTTACAGCCATAGGCACTGATCTTATCACAATGAAAGATGGGGAAAAAGTATCAATTAAAGTAAGGAAGATAATACTACAAGAGATATATAGGTGTTATCGACAGGAGAATAATAGATTTTATCTAAGTGGAAAATGTAACAATAAAATAAAGTGTTAAAAAGAGGTGTTCTAGGAAAATTCTTATGAAAGACAAGAAAATTCAACCTTACAGATCAAATGATGTAAATATGAATATTGCCCAGGAATAATTGCCCTTGAGTCAGATTTGAAGTGGCTTCATTATCAAATGTGAATCATTAAGAAAGAAATTTACAGGCATCCAGCAAAATGAGAAACTTGCACAACAATGGGATTAGCAGAAATACATTCATGAACAATTAATTCTGGAAACCAATAAAGCCAGGTTTAAAAATATATGAGGAAACGGTATATGAATATTATTCTCAATCAAATTTTCCCCCCAAGTGTGAAGACTGTGAGACAGCATTTGGCAATACTGCAACTCATGTGTTTCCATATTGAGAAAAAAATAGTAGAGTGTAAAACTCAGCTAACAAACTGTGTTATCAAAGCAAAAACATCAGAAGTAGAATAGCTGTGGAAAAGAAACAGAAAAGATCATGAAAGTTTCAATACTGTGAAGATGTTAATTTTTGCAAAATATATCTCTAAATTTAATGTATTCTCAATCAAACTACCAGCAGACATCAGTGTGTTCACGTGTGTCTGCAGACACATCAAATAGAAAATGCTATTTTTTTCTCTTTTTCTTGGTAGTTGTGTTATTCATAACAGCTAAATACTTGAACCAACACAAATATTCATCAATTGATAAATGACTAAATAAATGTGGTATATCCATACAATGGAATATTATTCAGATATAAAAATGAATGAATACTATACATGCTACAATATGAATGAACATTGAAAACATTATGTTAAGTGAATGAAGCCAGACATAGAAGGCCACATATTGCATAATTCCATTTTATAGGAAATGTTCCAAATAGGCAAATCTGTAAAGAATAAGCCTACTATTGGTTACCAGGGACTGGGGGTGAAAAATGACTGCTAATGGATACAGAGATTTTTTGGGAAGTTGATGAAAATGTTTGAGAATTAGATCAGTGATGGTTGCACAAGTTTGTTAATTTACTATAAACCACTGAATTGTCCACCTTAAAATGGTGATTTCTGTGGGATAATAGTTGTATCTCAATTTTGAAGCTGTGTAAGATTTAAAAAGTCCTAGATTAATTCAGTATGAGCAGATAAATGAGAAGAAAGGGGATAGAAAAGAGAATGAAATTGGCTGGCCATTCTTGATTTTACATTTAATTTTGTGTTTTTAAAAACTATGTTGCAATATGGAACAAATGTTTTAATGATTTCTGCCTAACGAGCCTACCAAAAAGCAGGCAATGGAAAATATTCTGAAGTTTTTAAAGTATTCTGATATTTGCAAATTTCTATAAATTTTATGTTATGTCTATATATAAAGCCAGACTTAGAAGATCCTTGAATGCTATTTTCTTTCTTATTATTTTTTGAGACAGAGTCTCACTCTGTTGCCCAGGCTGGAGTTCAGTGATGCAATCTCGGCTCACTTCAACCTCTGCCTCCCAGGTTCAAGCGATTCTCCTGCCTCAGCCTCCCGAGTTGTTGTGACCATGGCTGTGTCTAGTTTTTGTATTTTTTTAGCAGAGACGGGGTTTCACTATGTTGTCCAGGCTGGTTTCAAACTCCTGATCTCAAATGGTTCGCTCCCCTTGGCTGCCCAAAGTGCTGGAATTAAAAACTTGAACCAGTGTGCCCGGCCTTGAATGCTATTTTCATATAATATCTGTCAATACTGAATTGTTTGTTTAGTAGGAAATATTTGATGAAAATTCTGATGAGAATGATGTAAATAATTGTTCATTGGTTATTCTCTTTCATATTCCCTTATTGATAACATGGTTATTTTTGAATTAAAGTGATATTTGTTCTGTAAAGCAAATGTGGAAATACAAAAATAGACAGAGGGAAAAATAAATATAAAAGTGTACCACCAAAACAACAGAAATCCAACTTACCCCCTACTACAGAAAGAAATGCATATACATATATGATATTATAACTTCTCATTGTTTATTAACTAGAATTTTTTACACATCCGTTTCATGAATCAGTAAGTAGTCTCTTCCAATCTGGTTTTAAAGGCTGTATAGAGCTTAGCCCAATGGATTATAATAAATTATGTAAATTAATTATTTGCTGTAGGCATTAAGATTGCCTTCAATCTTCTAATATTAATATATGTATAGAGTGGTACTTTATGCACATTTCTTTGTACAGATATATTATTACAGAAAGTTGCATTCCATGCATTCTCCACTATGAAGAACAGTTTGGAGGTTCCTCACAAAACTAAAAATAGAGCTTCTGTATGATCCAGCAATACCACTGTTGGCTGTATACCCAAAAGAAAGGAAATCAGTGTATAGAAGAGATACCTGCACTCGCATATTTCATGCAACACTGTTCACAATAACTAAGATTTGGAAGCAACCTAAGTGTCCATCAACAGATGAATGGATAAAGAAAATGTGGTACAATACACAATGAAGTACTCTTCAGTCATAAAAAAATGAGATGCAGTTATTTGCAACAACATGGATGTAGTGTGAGATCATTATGTAAAGTGAAATAAGCCAGGCAGAGAAAGACAAACATCACATGTTCTCACGTATTTGTGGGATCCAAAAATCAAAACAAGTGAACTCATGGACGTAGACAGTAGAAGGATGGTTACCAGAGGTTGAGAAGGGTTGTGGGCGGGGCAGAGTATGAAGGGGGAGGTGTGGATGGTTAATGAGTTAAAAATAATAGAAAGAATGAACAAAACCTACTATTTGATAGCACAATAGGGTGAGCATAGTCAATAATAATTTAATTGTACATTTAAAAATAACTAAAACAGTGTAACTGTATTGTTTGTATCAAAAAAGTAAGTGCTTTAGAGGATGGATACCCCATTCTCCATGATGCAATTATTTCACATTGTATACCTGCGTCAAAACATCACATGTACCCCATAGATATATACATAGAATATGTACCCACAAAAATTAAAAATAAAGGTATACTCTATAAGTGGAATTTTTTTCTTAAAGTGAAGCAGCCTCATTGTCTGGGGTGACACCCAAGGTTCTTCATCTCATAGCCACAGAGATCAAGGACGCGGACACACAAAAGGTGAGGTTAAGAGCAGAAATTTAATAGGTGAAAGAAAGAGAATAGCTCTCTGTTACAGAGAGGGGTCCCAGAAAAACGAGTTGCCAATCCGTGGAATCTATGGTAAAGCGCAGGGGTTTTTCTAGATGAGCCAGTGGGGAGGCGGTGTCTGATCTGCATAGGGAATGAAAAACCAGTTAGGACCAGGTGTGCTATCTGCATAGGGCATGAATCTCTGGCAGCCCCCACACCAATCTTTTATTATGCTGGTAGGTAGCTAATTCATGTTGCTTATTCTTTCTTACTATACATGTGCTGACAAAAAAGGAAAAGTGGACATGCCTGGCACCAGGTGGACATGCCTGGCACCAGGTAGTCCTTTTTATTAGTGTAGCTGCCAGCGTCCCCCCATGCAAACTTCCAGCTTCCTTATCTATGTTTGCAGCTCAATCTTTCAAGCTGCGCTTTGTTAGAAAAAAAAAGTGATTTCTTGGGTTGCTTTTTGTTAGAAGGGAAGTTTTGCTGAGGACGTTTTTGCCCTCACTATCTGCCTAAATAATTTATTACTATCTCCTTTATCAAATGGACATAAATTAGTAGGATCTTTTATAAATTTTCAAACAATCAAGTCCAAGTATTATACCAATTTTAATTATTGAAATACTTGTTAATTTTTCTATTTATGAAATTCTTGAATATGTAACCATTGTGTTCATTTTCATATACTTATGTAAATGATGACTATTATAGGCTGAATTATATCTCCCCAAAATTCAGACATTAAAGTCCTAACCCTCAATAGCTCAAAATGTGACTATGTTTAGGGATAAGCTCTTCAAAGTGCAGGTTAACTTGAAATGAAGCCATTAGGTTGCGCACAAATCGAATCTGACTGGTATCTTTAAAAAGGGAGGAAATTTGGACACACAGGGAGACTTGAAAGGTGCCTGCATCCAGATGAAAAGTCATGTTAGGACACCATGAGCAGGTGGTTATCTGTAAGCCAAACAGAGACCGCAGGAGACGCCAAACCTGCCAACACTCTGCCCTCAGACCTCTAGCATCCAGAACTATAATAAAATAAATTCAGTTATTTTTTAAGTCACCATGCTATGGTATTTTGTTATGGCAGCCCTAGCAGATTAACTGTTACATTTTTTTAATTCAACTTTCATTTTTTCATTAGAATTAGGAGTACATGTACAGGTTTGTTACAAAGGCATATTGCATGATGCTGAGGTTTTGAGTATGATTGAACCCATCACCCAGGAAGAGAGGATAGTACCCAATATATAGTTTTTCAGTCCTTACCTCTTTTATTCTCCAGTGTCTATTGTTCCCATTTTTATGTCCATGTGTACCAAATGTTTAACAATGAGAACATGTGGTATTCGTCTTTCTGTTTCTGTTAGTTCACTTAGAATAATGGCCTCCAGCATTCATGTTGTGCATAGGATATGATTTTGTTATTTTCTATATAAAATATTATATATATCTATATGTATAATATTTTCCTCATCCGTTCCACTGTTGATGGGCAGCTGGGTTGGTCCTATGTCTTTGCTATTGTGAATAGTGCTGTGATGAACATAAGCATGTGTCTTTTTGGTAGAATAATTTATTTTCCCTGGGGCATATACACAGTAATGGAGTTTCTGGATCCAATGTTAGTTTTCTTGTAAGTTCTTTGAGAAATCTCCAAACTGCTCTCCACAATGGCTGAGCTAATTTACATTCCCACCAACAGTGGATAAGTGTTCTCTTTTCTCTGTAGCCCTGCCAGCATCTGTTATTTTTGACTTTTTTTTAAAAAGCCATTCTGGCTGGTATGAGGCGATATCCATTGTGGTTTTGAGTTCCATTTCTTTGATAATTAGTGATCATGAGAATTTTTTCATATGTTTGTTGGCCAGTGGTATGTCCTCTTTTGAGAAGTGTCTGTTCAAGTCATTTGCCCTCTTTTTAATGGGATTTTTCATTTTTTGCTTGTTGATTTAAGTTCCGGATATTAGGCCTTTGTCAGATGCATAGTTTGTGAATATTTTCTCTGATTCTGTAGGCTTTCTCTTCACTTACTTTATAGTTTCTCTTACTGTGCAGAAGCTCTTTTGTTGAGTTAGGTCCCACTTGTCATTTTCTTGTTTTAGTTGAAATTGCTTTTGAGGACTTAGCCACAAATTATTTGCTAAAGCCAATGTCAAGAAGGGTATTTTCTAGGTTTTCTACTAGGATTTTTATAGTTTGAGGTCTGACATAAGTCTTTAACCCCTTTGAGTTAAATTTTGTATATGATGATAGGTAGGAGTCCAGTTTCATTCTTTTGCCTATGGATAGCCAGTTATCCCAGCATTATTTATTGTACAGACAGTCCTTTCCCTATTGTTTATTTTTGTCAACTTTGTTGAAGATCAGATGGTTGTAGATGTGCAGCTTTATTTCTGGGTTCTGTATTCTGCTCCATTGATCTATATGTCTGCTCTTGTACAGTACCATGCTGGTTTGGTTACTACAGCCTTGTAGTATAATTTGAAGTTAGTAATGTGATGCTTCTAGCTTTATTCTTTTGGCTTACAGTTGCTTAGGATGTTTGGGCTAGTTTTTGGTCCTATATAAATTTTAGAATAGTTTTTCTCTAACTCTGTGAAAAATATATTAGTTTGATAGTGATAATACTGAATATGTACATTTCTTTGGTCAGAATATTCATTTTAATAATATTGATTCCAACACTCCATGAGCATGGAATGGTTTTCTCTTTGTTTGTGTCATCTATGATTTCTTTCAGAAGAGTTTTGTAGTTATTCTAGTTTTTTTGTTTGTTTTTGTTTTTTTTTTTTGTTTGTTTGAGATGGAGTCTCACTCTGTTGCCCAGGATGGAGTGCAGTGGCGTGATCTCGGCTCACTGCAAGCTCCTCCTCCCGGGTTCATGCCATTCTCCTGGCTCAGCCTCCCAAGTAGCTGGGACCACAAGTGCCCACCACCACGCCTGGCTGATTTTTTGTATTTTTAGTAGAGACAGGGTTTCACCATGTTAGCCAGGATGGTCTCGATCTCCTGACCTTGTGATCCACCCACCTTGGCCTCCCAAAGTGCTGGGATTACAGGCGTAAGCCACCGCGCCCGGCCTCTCCTTGTATTTTTGTTGCTATTGTAAATGGAATTGTGTTTTTTAATTGGTGCTCAGCTTGAGAATTATTGGTGTATAGAAATGCTGCTGATATCTGTAAGTTGATTTTGTATCCTGAAACTTTACTGAAGCAATTCATCAGTTCAAGGAGCTTTTTGGTAATCTTTAGGGTTTTCTAAGTATAGAATCATCTTCAGCAAAGAGAGGTAGTTTGTCTTTTTTTTTTTCCTGTTTAGATGCCTTTTATTTCTTTCTCTTGTCTGATTGCTCTAAGACTTCCAGTACTATACTCTATAGGAGTGGTGACAGTGGGCATCCTTGTTTTATTCTAGTTCTCAAGAGGAATACTTTCAGCTTTTGCCCATTCAGTATGGTGTTGCTTGTGGGTTTGTCGTAGATGACTCATTATTTTGAGGTATATTCCTTTATTGCCTAGTTTGTTGAGGCCTTTTTTGTGAAGGGATGTTGGATTTTATTGTAAGATTTTTCTCTATCTGTTGAGATGATCATATGGTTTTTGCCTTTAATTCTATTTATGTAGTGAATCATATAAATTATTGATTTGTGTATGTTGAACCTACCTTGGATCCCAGAAATAATGCCTACTTGATTGTGATGAATTAACTTTTTGATGTGCTCCTGGATTTGGGTGGCTAGTGTTTTGTTGAGGATTTTCAAAAATCCATACAAAAGATCAATGAAACCAAAAATTGGTTCTTTGTAAGGATAAACAAAATTGATAGACTGCTAGCAAGATTAACAAAGAAAAGATCCTAATAAGCATGATAAAAAATGACAAAGATGACATTACAACCCATCTCAAAGAATTACAAATGATCCTCAGAGATGACTGCAAACATCTCTATGCACACAAAATGACAATCTAGAGGAAATGGATGAATTCCTGGAAATATAAAACATCCCAAGATTGAATCAGGAACAAATCAAAATTCTGAACAGATTAATAATGAATTCTGAAATGGCATCAGTAATAAAATTCTACCAAGCAAAAATGCTCTGAAACAGATGGATCCATAGCCCAATTCTAACAGATGTACAAAGTAGAGCTGGAATCAACCCTACTGAAACTATTCTCAATATTGAAGAGGAGGGACTCCTCCCTAACTCCTTCTATGAAGCCAACATGATCCTGATACCAAAACCTGTCAGAGACAGAACAAAAAAAGAAAACTACAGGCCAATATCTCTGTCAAATATATGTGCAAAAATCCTATGACATATTTTCATTTGTATTTAATAATATAAATACATATATACAAATAATTTTGTTAGTTAATTGCTTATATTACTTATTTATGGGTGCTGCTTTTTCCTATACATTTTCTTAGTTATTTATATATCATAAAGTCAATAAATGCTGTTTGGCACATGTGTTGTGTTATAATAAAATTAGAGGTTGTGTTGAAGTGTAGACATTTATATTATTAAACAAGATCATGGAAACATTTTCCTTCATGATTTAGCATAGGCTTTATGACATACATACACCTTTTAAAATGTTGTCTTTTTAAATGGTTTCAAGGTTTTCTTTTCATGTGAAGAAATTATTCCATTTCACACTTTTTTGGTATTTATATTGAAATAAAGATATAAGAACTTTTTCAACTAAAGGATGATAAATTATTTCAAAAGCATTTTGGAAATACTTCATAATTTTCCCACTAATTAAAAATTATAAATGTATCCGTTATTACATTTCACCTTATACTCAGAACTGTTTCTCTCCTTTTATTGTGGTCTAAAATTTTTATATTTCTAAAATAAACAATAGCTTATTACCCCATTGTTACAGTCTCTTAAAATTTCTCTTGGTTGTTCTATATGCTTTTTTTCCCTTTCAAAAGGACAACAAAATTATTAAGTCCTAAAATCTATTGCTTTGAATTTTTCATGAAAAACCATCTATTGAGATAATCACATCATTTTTATCCTCCATTCTGTTAATGTGGTGTAGCACATTTCTTGATTTGCGTATGTTGAGTCATCCATGCATCCCAGGGATAAATACCACTTGATCATGAAGTATGATCCTTTTAATATCTGCAGAGTTTGGTTTTCAAGAATTCTGTTGAAGATTTTTGCATCTATGTTCTGCAGCAATAGTGCCTGTAATTCTTTAGTGGTCTTGTCTGGTTTTGCATAATGCTGGCCTCATGACATAAATTTGGAAGTGTTCCTTGCTTTTCAATTATTTGGAAGACTATAAGAAGGATTAGCATTAATTCTTCCTTAAATGTTAGGCAGAATTCAGCAGTGAAGACATTAGGTCCTGGGTTTTTTCTCCTTAATCCTTACTTAGACTGCTCAGATTTTCTATTCATGATTAAATTTTGGTGGGTTGTATGTTTCCAAAAATTTATCCATTTCTTCTAGGTTATCCAATTTGTTGGCATATAATTTTTTATCGTAATCACTTATGTATGATCCTTTGTATTTCTTGGTATCAGTTTAATGTCCCCTCTTTCATTTACAATTTTCTTTTAATTATTGTTACTATACTTTAAGTTCTAGGGTACATGTGCACAACGTGCAGGTTTGTTACATATGTATACATGTGCTATGTTGGTGTGCTGTTTGAGTCTTCTTTTTCTTAGTCTAGATAAAATTTGGTCAGTTTTATCTTTCCAAAAACAATTCTTAGTTTCATTTATCTTTTTCATTGTTTTTCTAGTCTCTTTCATTTGCTTGTGATCCAATCCTTTTATTATTATTATTATACTTTAAGTTCTAGGGTACATGTGCACAACGTGCAGGTTTGTTACATACGTATACATGTGCCATGTTCGTATGCTGCATCCATTAACTCATCATTTACATTAGGTATATCTCCTAATGCTACCCCTCCCCCCTTCTCCCACCCCACAACAGGCCCCAGTGTGTGATGTTCCCCCTTCTGTGTCCAAGTGTTCTCATTGTTCAATTCCCACCTATGAGTGAGAACATGTGGTGTTTGGTTTTCTGTCCTTGTGATAGTTTGCTCAGAATGATGGTTTCTAGCTTCATCCATGTCCCTGCAAAGGACATGAACTCATCCTTTTTATGGCTGCATAGTATCCCATGGTGTATATGGGCCACATTTTCTTAATCCAGTCTATTATTGATGGACATTTGAGCTGGTTCCAAGTCTTTGCTACTGTGAATAGTGCTGCAATAAACATACGTGTGCATATGTCTTTATAGCAGCATGATTTATAATCTTTTTGAGAGGTGACAGCGTGCTGGCAGTCCTCACAGCCCTTGCTTGCTCTCGGTGCCTCCTCTGCCTGGGCTCCCACTTTGGCGGCACTTGAGGAGCCCTTCAGCTCGCCGCTGCACTGTGGGAGCCCCTTTCTGGGCTGGCCAAGGCTGGAGCCGGCTCCCTCAGCTTGCGGGGAGGTGTGGAGGGAGAGGCGCGGGCAGGAACCAGGGCTGCACGCGGTGCTTGCGGGCCAGTGTGAGTTCTGGGTGGGCGTGGGCTCTGCGGACCCCGCGCTCAGAGTGGCTGGCTGGCACCACCAGCCTCGGGCAGTGAGGGGCTTAGCACCTGGGCCAGCAGCTGCTGTGCTCAATTTCTCACCGGGCCTTAGCTGCCTTCCCGAGGGGCAGGGCTCGGGACCTGCAGCCTGCCATGCCTGAGCCTCCCACCCTCTCCATGGGCTCCTGTGCTGCCCGAGCCTCCCCAATGAGCTCCGCCCCCTGCTCCATGGCGCCCAGTCCCATTGACCACCCAAGGGCTGAGGAGTGCGGATGCACCAGCTCCACCTGCAGCCCCGGTGTGGGATCCACTGGGTGAAGCCAGCTGGGCTCCGGAGTCTGGTGGGGACATGGAGAATCTTTATGTTTAGCTCAGGGATTGTAAATACACCAATCGGCACTCTGTATCTAGCTCAAGGTTTGTAAACACACCAATCAGCACCCTGTGCCTAGCTCAGGGTTTGTGAATGCACCAATCAACACTCTGTATCTAGCTACTCTGGTGGGGCCTTGGAGAAACTTTGTGTCCACACTGTATCTAGCTAATCTGATGCGGATGTGGAGAACCTTTGTGTCTAGCTCAGGGATTGTAAATGCACCAATCAGCACCCTGTCAAAACAGACCACTTGGCTCTACCAATCAGCAGGACATGGGTGGGGCCAGATAAGAGAATAAAAGCAGGCTGCCAGAGCCAGCAGTGGCAACCCGCTCGGGTCCCCTTCCGTGCTAGGGAAGATTTGTTCTTTTGCTCTTTGCAGTAAATCTTGCTACTGCTCACTCTTTGGGTCCACACTGCTTTTATGAGCTGTAACACTCACCGCGAAGGTCTGCAGCTTCACTCCTGAGCCAGCGAGACCACAAATCCACCAGAAGGAAGAAACGCCGAACACATCCGAACATCAGAAGGAACGAACAACTCCAGACGCGCCACCTTAAGAGCTGTAACACTCACCACGAGGGTTCGTGGCTTCATTCTTGAAGTCAGTGAGACCAAGAACTCAACAATTCTGGACACACTTTGGGTATATACCAGTAATGGGATGGCTGGGTCAAATGGTATTTCTGTTTCTAGATCCTTGAGGAATCGCCACACTGTCTTTCACAATGGTTGAACTAGTTTCCAGTCCTAGGAACAGTGTAAAAGTGTTCCTATTTTTTATTTCCTTTCCTCTGCTGACTTTGTGCTTAGTTTATTTTTCTTTTTCAAGTTTCTTGAGTTGCAAAGTTTGTTTGGTTATTTAAGGTTTTTCTCTTAATGTGGGCATTATTTTCCAGTATAAACTTTCCGCTTAGTCCTGTTTTTATCTGTATCACATAAGTTTTGGCACATTGTGTTTCCATTTTCATCTGCCTCAAGATACTACTTGAGTTTCTTCTTGATTTCTTTGATGCATTTGTTGTTCAGGATTATACTGTTTAATTTACACAAAGTTGTGAATTTTTCAATTTTCTTCCTGTTATTGTTCTCTAGTTAACTCATGTTGTCAATAAAAACAAGAATTGACATGATTTCAATCTTCTTAAATTTATTAAGACTTGTTTTGTGATCTAATACATAGTCTATCCTGGAGAATATTCTGTGTACCCTTAAAAAAACATGTATCAGGCTGCTGATGGATAGAATGTTTTATGTATGTCTGTTAGGTTCTTGTGGTGTATAGTGTTGTACCAGTTAACTGTTTCTCTACTGATTGTTTTTGTCTGCATGATATCTCCCTTATTGAAAGTGGTTTATTGCAGACCCCTACTATTATTACACTGCTGTCTATTTCTTCCTTCAGTTCCATTAGTATTTGCTTCATATATTCAGGTGCCTGCCCAGAGATTCTGGGCAGACTGTCTGGAAGAATCTGTAAGCAGACTTGCTGCTGAAGTCCTTGGGCAGTGTGGCCTATTGCCTGAGTACACAAGGATGGATGTGCACCCTGGATCTGCTGAAGCTGGGGGACATGGGAACTACCTTGGTGGAGAAGTAGGCCTAAAGTCTGTGTTGACTGGAGCCTGTCTCTAACCTGAGGCCTCAGGGGACAGCTTGGCAGTTAATTAGACCTGGAACCTGGGACTACAGGGCTAAGCCTTGTTACTATTTATTCTTACCATTTCAAATAAAATAAAGATTTTTAAATATATATGAATATTATTTACAGATAAATATTTTATAATCCTCATTTCTTCCTAAATATTAAATGGTTTTATATTCATTATATGGGTAATAAACAAATCAGGAATTTATCAATCCCCAAATAAACTGTCTACCATAATAGATTAAATATTTTGACCATAAATTTGCCATTTTATTCAATAGTTCTAAAAAAATTAGAAATGTGTATTTTTCCCTGGTCATACATTTGTATCACTTATATTTCTATGGATTTGTCAGTAAAGCTTTATAATTTTTACCACTCTGAAAGGAACCTCTCTACTTATTTAATAATCATACATGTTGACTGTGGTCTGACTGATCTTTGCATAACAGATCACTGTATGAAATCGCATATCTCTACTTGATCATTACTGTCACATAGATTAATTTTAAACTCTGCATTTTTACCTTGTAATTTCTTAAAAAGCAAAATAGTTTGCTATTTCATATTTGTCTATTTTGTATAATTATTCCTTCATCAATGAGCCAGAGGTTTACAAATAAGCAGAAAGTAAACATATTTCATAAATATTCTATTATCATTCAGATTCAAAAGATGCCTAGTGCCTCATTTTCCTCTAAGAATTCCTCATGGATATGTGGGAGGGTTGTGTAGAAAACTAGCTAGCTTTTCCCTCTGGACATTTAGTTAGATGGTTATATTCTTTGCCAGCATGACTCAGCTCCAAGGTTGAAGACTTCTGAGATCACAGGCATCTGCCAGGTAGTATCATTCATTCCCAAAGGATGTCTGGAAGAAGTTTCAGGACCAGACTGCAAGGAAATACTCCAATTCTCTGACTGCTCAGAGCTCTACATTGGCACTGTTTTCGTTATTCACAGATGGAGCAACTGAGATTTGGCAAAAAGAATCACTGTATTTTTCAAAAGAAAGTTTCTCTAGCTGTTAGACTATGACTCCATAAATAAATGAGGCTAAGTCTAGTCCCTAAAAAAATTCAAGCTATCAAGTTGAAATAAAATAGCACTTTGCTGGAAGGGTGCTACTTCTTAAAAAATGACTGGCTATGTTGTCATCTTGTTTTTTCTCTTTGCAATTATTTATCCTTAGAATTTTCATGATCTTTCATGGGTACTAGTATTTTTAACTACTAAGCAGCTGCAATCATTAATTGATTCAGAAAAAGCAATCTTAAAATATTAATAGTGATTGTGGGATTTTTCATCATCTTGCTTTTAAATTTAATCTGAATATTAAGGGAGATGAATCTGCAGTCTGGCACTGATATTTCTGGTTTTTATATATGTATTATTTATTAATATGATAAGGGCATATCCATATAATCCTTTGTAATATGGACTTTTACACTTAAGAATAGATTCTTGATTTTATCAGATTCTTTTTGACACCAATTGTAATTTTTTTTCACTTAAACTGTTTATATAACATAATAATACAATTTATAGTTTCAAATTATATTTATATTTTAACTATACGATAGGTGGTTTCTAGGACAGTATCATATTACCTTCACATTTATAACTTCAGAAATGTACTAATTTTTATAAAATATTTTAATTTTTGAGCTATTTTTTAAAAGTTTGTTTTCAGATAATTTTAATTACATAAAATATGTTCTGAAATATTTATGTTTTCTATGCCATTAAATGTTACAAATTATACTGTAATTATCTGCTTATGAAGCTTTGAACATATTTGCTTGCAAAGCCATCTGCCACTGAATCCTTTTTCATATTACTTGTGTAGATCTTGGAAAACTTTTTAAATTTCTTCCAATGCAATTTTATGTTTGTTTTTGATTTTATATCCGCCATGTCTTTCAGAAAGACTATTGATAAAATTAATGTTTTCGTCTTAATTCTAATATCCCATTATATTAATTTAGCAAATTTTCCCCTAAAAGTCATTTGCATTGATCTCTACCTCAGATAATTTTCTCAATTTTAATTGAAGCTATGTGCATTTGTGCTTTATCTTTCATTATTTTCATGCTTCAATAACTTAGATAACGGCTAATTGTTTTGTCACTTTTATATCATCTGCCACACCTCTCTCAAAAAAAGTTCTAGAATTTATTTAACAATTGTCATGTTTGTATTTTTAAATTTTATTTATTTGCTGTTTTGGCAACTCTTTTGATTAAGGTATTTCTTCTTTCCTGTCTCAAGGTTTTTTGTTTCAGTTGTAGAGAATTGTGTCGTTTCTTCCTTAAATGTTTTGTAGAATTCACCAGTGGCATCATCTGGGCTTGATGCTTTCTTCTTTAGAAACTTGTTAATTATTGATTCAATTGTTAACAGATATAGGTCTATTAGGATAATTTACCTTTCCTTTTGTAACCTTTGTTAGATTTTATTTTTCAAATAGTTGTCCTATTTCATCTAGATTACCAAATTTGTGGACAAAGAGTTCTTCATAATATTTCTTTACTATCTTCTTAATGTCCATGGGATCAGTAGAAATATGATCTTTTTGTGTGTGTGTCTGACAGGAATAATTTTTGTCATCACTGTTATTTTTCTACATTAGCTTGGCTAGAGCTTTATCACGTTCACTGATTTTTTTTAATGGACCACTTTTGATTTTCTTGACTTTCTCTATTGATTTCCTGATTGTATTTTATTGATTTCTGCTCTATTTTTTTATTCTTTATTCTGCTTGTTTTAGGTTTAAGTTTAGGTGCTTTTCTTCCGCTGGTTTCTTATGGTAGAAGCACAGATCAATGATTTCAGATCCTTCCACTTTTCTAATATATGCATTTGATGCTATAAATTTCCCTTTAAGCACTACTTTTGCTGCATCCTACAAATTTTGATGGTATATTTCCCTTTTCATTAGTTCAAAAGATTTCATTTTTCTTTATACTTACTCTTTGACCCGTATGTTATCTAGTATTGTGCTGTTTAATCTACAATTACTTAGAGATTTCTTAGCTATTTTTCTCTTATTCATTTCTATTTTAATTCCATTGGGGCCTAAGAGCATATTTTATGATATTTTTAAAATTTTGTTAAGTTGTATTTTATTGTACAGAATATGATCTATTTTTTTCTGAATGTCCCATGTAAGCTTGAAAAGAATGTGCATTTTGGTGATGGATTAATTTTCTTCAAATGTCCATTAGAACCAGTTGGTTGATGGTGTCATTCAATTCAGCTATATGCAAACTGACTTATTGCCTGCCGGATCTGTGAATCATGAATAGTAGATGTTAAAGTCTTCAACTATAATCATGGGCTTTTCTTTTTCTCTTCCTAATTCTATTGGTTTTTGTCTCATGTACTTTAACTGTCTGATTTTTAGGTAGATACACATTTAGCATTTTTATATCCTCTTGGAGAATTGATATCCTTATTATCATGTAATGTACTTCTTTATCCCAGATAATTTCCGATGTTCTGAGGTCTGTTTTCTATGAAATTAATATAGCTACTTCAGCTTTCTTTTGATTAGTGTTGATATATTTTTCCCAACCATTTTCCTTAATCTATATCTTTATATTAAAACTGTATTTCTTGGCCAGGTGCAGTGGCTCACGCTTGTAAACTCAGCACTTTGGGAGGCTGAGGTGGGCAGATCACTTGAGGTCAGGAGTTCAAGACCAGCCTGGCCAAAATGGTGAAACCCTGTCTCTACTAAAAATGCAAAAATTAGCCAGGCATAGTGGTGCATGTCTGTAGTCCCAGCTACTTGGGAGGCTGAGGCAGGAGAATCGCTTGAACCCAGGAGGTGGTGGTTGCAGTGAGCCAAGATTGTGCCACTGCACTCCAGCCTGGGTGACAGAGCAAGACTCCATCTGAAAAAAAGAAAAGAAAAGGAAGGAAAGGAAAAGAAGAGAAAAGAAAAGAAAGCAACCGTATTTCATGTAGATCTGACAAACTCTGTTTTTAAACACCAATTGAAGTGCTTATTGACACATTTAAAGTACTTATTGATATAATTAAATTAATATCTCTTGTGTTTTTTAACTGTGTTCTGTTCATTGCACTTGTCCTTTGTTTCTTTTCCATCTTTGCCTTTTTGTCTGCCTTCTCTGATTTTATTTGCATGTTTTAGCTATAACGTCTGCTATTATACCAGTCCTCTTAATGTAATGGTATGTGTCGGAGAAGGAGAAGCATTACGTAGTCCTCTGAAATTAAGTATTACCTTTGGGCCTCTAATTTGAGTTTTGAACTTAAACCAACCGATGAAATTGAATTCATCTTTGTAGCTATATTTTGTCTCTATGAATTTTATCCTCTTTATTATTTCCTAAATCATTCAAATAATCTGATAGTTTTAATCAAAATGATAAAATATATATCTGCCCCACTCAAGGAGGAGAAGGAAAAAAAGAAGGAAGAAATGAAGAAATTTTCATGCCTTCAAATATGAAATGTTAGAAATGGGCAACCTTAATTTTGGAAAACATTTTATTCTTCCTTGAACTTAAATTAGGAAAAGACAAAATCAATTAAACAACTTAATAATCTTTTTTTTTCTTCTTTTAGTTTCATTTCAATTCTGTGATGATTAATATTAAGTGTCAACTTGATTGGATTGAAGGATGCAAAGTAGTGTTTCTGGGTGTATCTGGGTGTTTCTTGGTATCGCCGGAAGAGATTAAGATTTGAATCAGTGGACTGGGAGAGAAAGACCCATGCTCAGGAATGCCCACCCACATTCTTCAGGAAGACCCACCCACAATATGACCCACCATCCAATCTGCTGCCAGTATGGCTAGAAAAAGCAAGCAGGAGAAGGTGGGAGAAGCTAACTTGCTGATTATTTCGGCCTTTATCTTTCTCCTGTGAGGATGCTTCCTGCCCATGAACATCAGACTGCAAGTTCTTTGGCCTTTGGACTCTTGGATTTATACCAGTGGTTTGCTAGGGGCTTTCAGGCCTTTGGTCACAGACCGAAGTCCGCACTGTTGGCTTCCCTACTTTTGCGGTTTTGGGACTTGGACCGAGTCACTACTGGTTTCCTTTCTCCTTAGCTTGCAGATGGCCTATCATGGGACTTCACCTTGTGATTGTATGAGTCACTTCTCCTTACTAAATTCCCTTTCATATATACATATATGCTGTTAGTTCTGCCCCTCTAGAGAACTATGACTAATACAGATTTCATTTCATTTACAGCTCATCTATTATTATTTGCTCTTGACTCTATAAATAAGCCAGGATAATAAATTATTCTCTTGATGGAAAAATTTTTGTTTATAAAGTAATTCTTCATGATCATTCATAAATAGGTTCAAATTTTTTTATCAAGTTTTAATTTTCTTTTCTCATATAAAGCCTTTGTTTTACCTTTACATTACTCCTCCTCATAGAAGAAATAGTATCTAATATTTGGCAAATTTTAAAGAGTTGTATAGGTATAGACTCAGTATATTTGAGGTATATGGAAAGTTAGAAACAATAACCTTTACTCAGACTAAAAAGCATTTCTTTACCATATTGGTATGAAACTCTTTTTTCCCAGGCATCAAATAAGCATCTCATCTACCTCCAAGATGAGATCAGTAGTTGACAAAGGCAAAAAATGAAGAGTGATAAAAAGTCATGAGAAAAATCTACAGTACCACTAACAGTATAGAAAGACAAATTTCGAAATAGGTGTGTTGCCATCGAACTGTTACTACAGAGCAGTACTCCTGCTCTCTCCTCATTCACAACAATGAACCAAGGAATGTTTGCTTCGATGAAAAGAAAGTATTTTAAACATGATAAATGAAACTGGCAGGGACTCTCTTTTTATCCAACAGAATTTAGGTCTTTGTTGACATAGTAGCCTTTGGACTTTGTATATGCTTTCAAGGTGTTACTAATCCTTGCTCATCAAGGCAGACTGGAGAGGATGTAGTATTGAAAGGCAGAAGTAGGCTCAAAAATAAAGTGTACTCCTGGTACTGCATATCTTGAGAAGGTATGTATGATAGCTGACTAGAACCCCTGGAAAGTGGGCGGGGGGGGAAACAACTTTATTTCAATGACCAGCTTCATTTTTCTGGATTATTATTCATAAAAATTACTAGTCCATTTTTTAAATTTGTTGTTGTTATTTTTGTTGTTGGTGTTGTTGTTGTTGTTTTGGAGATGGAGTCTCACTCTGTCACCCAGGCTGGAGTGCAGTGACACAAGCTAAGATCACCGCAAACTCTATCTCCCAGGTTCAAGCAATTCTTCTCCCTCAGCCTCCCAAGTAGCTGAGACTATAGGTGCAGGCCATCATGCTCAGCTAATTTTTGTATTTTTAGTAGAGATAGGATTTCACCGTGTTGGCCAGGCTGGTCTCAAACTCCTGACCTCAAGTGATCCGCCAGCTTCAGCCTCCCAAAGTGCTGGAATTACAGGCATGAGCCACCACACCTGGCCTATTTTTGAATGTGATATTTTCTTATAAGAAATATTTAAAGTGAAAATTTAAGTGAAATCCATAGAATAAAACTTAACTGTAATGCACAGAACTTATTCTTAGTAATGTTCTTTTATTTTTTTATGTTCTAGGAGCCCATATGCTATAATCTTATGTTTTAACAGAAAGTGTTGTCTTTAGGAATGCTGCCCACTTGATGGTTTGTTTATATTTGAAAATCACATTAACTTTTTCTATAATTCTAAACTCAAGAGAATTAAAATCTTGCCTTAATGAATGTAAATTTCCTAAATAAGAAAACAGAAAACTAGACATATATTTCAGAAATACAATCATTAAAAATGAAAGAAATATTTAGTTTAAAAAACAAACTTCATGTTATATGTAAAATTTATTTTCAATCATTCATACTAATGTTTGCATACAATTATACACTAAGAATATTTGAAAATATTTAAGTAATTGCAGATCACTATGAAAATATATTATTTAAAAAGCATATTCTTTTTATATGGCTCTTATTTCCATTTTATTTGGAATACACATGCAGTTGCATTTTTCTAATACATTCACATATATTATTTAGGATCTCTGAAAAACCAGAAGACATACTCAAAAACAATTTGAGGAGGGTTTGGTAAAAAGGCTGCCTACAAAGATGTGATCAAGCAAAAACCACGTTGTATAGTATTGTACCCAAAAGGCAGTAATAGCAGGATTTCATTAAGACACTGGGTCTTCAAGAGATGAGACTAAGGATATTATTTATTTGGCAAGTCAAGACACATTATTATATTGTAAATAACAAAAATGGCTATAAGGAGAGGGTCATCTGACAGCTGAAATCTGTCTCTGAAGGGATGCTGCCAGACTGAAGCAGACCTATGGGGAGGAACAGAGTGGGGACTGGGGTAATCAGTGCCTTGAATTAACTCCTCTTCCTCCCTCCTGTCTCATGCCAAGACTTCCTTTGGCCCAAAGCGTCATGAAAGCAATGGACAACTAAACCCTGATGCAGTGTATAAATCTCAGCCTCTCGGGGCACAGAGCAGGGAGTAGGAACATGGAAAGTGAATCTATAGAGGCAAACAGGAGATATTCAGCATATATAGATATATTTGTGTCATATTATGTATTTCTATCTGGAATCTTCCAACTTTTAACCAAAAAGACCAAATATTCTATAACTATGAAAAAGGAGAAGAAGAAAGTGTTATGGTTTTTACTCATGAATTATAGGTCAAGCATTGTGTTAAGCACCTTACAAATGAACTCAGTAACATTATTCACATTTTACATAGGGAAATAAGGCAGAGACAATACATATCTTGCTTGGGTCCATAAAGCTAGTTAGGATATAAACTCAATTCCAATCTTTACTTAATTCTGAAGTACCTGCTTTTAAAACCTGCATGATAAACCTGTAGTCCTTGCAGCATCCCTGCTTCTTCCTTTTGTTTCAGCCAAATTTGATCACTGTTTTCTAGACCCTTCCTGACAGTTCCAATCTTCGTGTCTTTGTGTGTGTGTGTATTTTTCATAATATTGTATATTGTATATATACATATTTTTTTCATGGAATGATGTTCTTCTTTATATCCAAGTATTTTAAAGTTCTATCATTTATTATAAATGTATCAACCAGAATTTCCCAAGACAAAGACAATCTCTTCCTTCTTGGCCCCAAAATGTCTTTACTTTTATATATATTTCATGGCACAAATTTTGGTTACATTATGTAAGTTATTGTTTATACCTTTTCCTTATTCCCAATGCAAAGTGTGCTTCTGGAGTGCAAGCCCCAGACGTGACTTTATGCGCAAGACTGAATCTGATGTGCTGGGTACCTGCCTTTGTATAATTGCAAGGGGTAGATAAAAATAGCTTGCTCTTCATGATCAATAACTATATTTCAGGCAATAGTAAAGAATGAATGCCATTGTTGTCCCAACTTTATAAGTGAGTAAATTGAGACTCAGTGTTAAACCTTCCCAAGTTCACATTGTTGGCATATGACAGGGCAGCATTACAACCCAGCTAACTGGTTTAGATAGCATGCTTAACCACTATGCTATACCACATCTTAGAACAGAATACAAACAAGTCCAAGAAACAGAGTTTATGGGTGCAGCACACCAATATGGCACATGTATACATATGTAACAAACCTGCACGTTGTGCACATGTATAATAATAAAAAAATTCCATTTACAATAACATCAATAATTAAAATACTTAGGAATAGGCAACCAAGGAGATGAAAGAGTTATATACTGAAAACTGTAAAGCATTGATGAAAGAAAGAAGAAATACACAAATAAATTGAAAAATTAAAAAAGAAAAGACAATCCAAGCTACCTAGTACCTATAGGAAGTTGCACCGTTTGATGTGGCAATTTCAGAAACATTTCCCTATCATAAAAACTCAAGGGTCATTTCATGAGTGTGTGCTATGAAAGGTCGTTCAATATCAGGGATTTGCTTGGTCCACTGCAACCAACTTTTTCTGTGATCACTTGCAACAAAAGGCAACAAGTGAGTAAGCCCTAAAGTAAGCTAATTTGCACAGACAGTATTTCAACTTGGAGAGAAATCATTTATGGTAAGGAAAAAATATGTTCTACCTTAAAAAAGTAAATATTTTCTCTTTCTAGAAGTTTGTTTCAGGGCGTAGTGTTAATTAAAATGTACCTCAGTTTCTGCTTCATTGAGGTAGAGGGGGCTCTGATGGTTGTGAAATGAACCAATGATGACTCACCACAGGGGCTCACTCCTTCTTTCTTTTTTGGAGGAGTCTCGCTCTGTCACCCAGGCTGGAGTACAGTAGCTCTGTCTCGGCTCACTGCAACCTCCACCTTCCGGGTTCAAGCAATTCTCCTGCCTCAGCCTCCTGAGTAGCTGGGATTACAGGTACCTGCCACCGCACCCTGCTAATTTTTGTATTTTTGGTAGAAACAGGGTTTCACCATCTTGGCCAGGCTGGCCTCGAACTCCTGACCTCGTGATCCACCCATCTTGGCCTCCCGAAGTGCTGGGATTACAGGCATGAGCTATCATGCCAGCCCTTCTTTCTGTTCCTTCAGTCAACAATATTTATCAGTTGCTGTATGCCCTGCACTGACCTGGGTGATGACAAGTTAAACATTTTAGAAACTAAATTTGCTATGAGTGGAATATAAGATGTATGTGTGTCATAAAAAGAGATAAGTTTGAACAGATAGAAAAGGTAAAGGTGATCCCACCAGAGTGATGAGACTTTATTCTGTAGACAAGTTGGGGGGGGATGTTTTAATTATATTTTTAAGTTATAAGCAAATGTGAACAGATTTACATTTTAGGAATGTCACCCTGGCTGTGCTGAATGAAAGGGGTCCATAGCTGCAACCGGGATAATTTGAAAATTTATGAAATGATGCAAGTATGAGGTAACAGTAATGTGTGAGCAGTGCTGGCCAAAAGATCATGCTTGAATCCAGCATGATTGAAACGCTGGAGTGAGCTGGGTGAAATAACATAATATGAAACTGTACCACTTAGAAAAATGACCACTCAGGCAGCATTTATTCAATTACTCCATTAATTAGAATATTTTATCTTGCTACTTGTGTTATCAAAAATATCATCTCTGATTACTTAATGACACAGATACTGGGTTATTTAATTTTTTATCTATAGGCTGAAAAAAATATTAAGTCTAATGTTTTATTTGACATAATTTGTGTACTCTGCTGAAACATAATCCCCAAACCCAAGGGCCATCCAAGCCCCAGTGAAAAAGAATGTAATCCCTATGTGTTCTGTGCTCCCAAAACACCTTGTGAATATACTCTTACTATAGTTATCATACTGCACAATTATTTACTTTTCTTTTTTACCCTGCAGAAGACTGACTCTTCTAGGATTTTAGCTTACTAATCTTTGACTAAGATTCATTGGGGGCATATCATTATCTTAATCTGGATCCAAAAGTCACAAAACCCTGGTTCGAATATTTGCTCCCTGATTAATTTTCTCATGTCTCAGTTCACTTCTAAATGAAAATAACAATGCCTCCCACTCTATTATGGATGAAGTAAACTAGTGTATGTGAAGAACTAGGCGAACTGTCTAATTAGCTAATTAACTCATGTAATTAATTAGTAGGTTAGGATAATTACTATTAGCCTTTTTACCTAGAATATGAAGATACATAACAGATATATACAGAATATTTTAATAGGTGAATAATATTAGCTAAAATATTCATACTTACTATATGCCAGACACAAATCGAGGCACTTCACATGCATTGGCTCATTCAATCCTTACAGAAAAACCTAGATGTCACTACTATTATTTTGGTTTGTTTTTTCTGTGTGTGTGTGTGTGTGTGTGTCACTACAATTCAAGGGGACTGAAATTAATACTATTTTTATGCCAGTTTTACAGTGATAAAAGTGAAACTAAGAGTGATTTTATAATTTACCCAAGGTTTACATTACCTGTTAACTGGCAGAGGAAAGTTTAGAATAATGCTCTTTATTGCCTCTGCAGATGGATGCATAGAATGAATGAATCCCTTTTCCTTTTTTTCCCATAGCTCTTAAAAATCAAAATGTTTTATCAAAAATGAAACAAAAGCATCATTGATATAATTAATGAACGAATGCAGTCCAGAAAGGTTCTATTTTCCTCAATAAAGTGTTCATTTGCCCAGCACTTTGCCTGATACATGGTAAGACTAATCAACTATTGAATGAATGAGTGCCTGTTTATAATTGATACAATGAATTCCTTTCTAATAGTTTTGAATGATCATTATAAATAATAAGGGCAACAACAAAAGCAAACCATCTGTCAAAAGGATGTGATTAAGTGTCATGAATTGAGACTAGCATGAAGGTTAGGAAGATGGTGAAAATGCAGTAACAGCAAGGTGGAAATATAAACATCTCCCCTGCCTCTTTGATTACTTACCTTATTTCCAGATCTGCCACTTGGATCCAAGTACAGTAAAATGTTCATGCTCTTGAATGTTCATGGCAAGCACTCAGCATCACTAGCCTCCTGTGGAGGAAAAAAATAGTGGAGATATTTATTAAGATTTTGCACAGCTGTGACTTTTTAGCAATAGTAAACAGATAAATTATTGCTTAACACAAAAATCTCAATTTTTCTTACACACACTTGTATTTTCCAATAGTGGGAGCCAATTTGGGAAATTTTAAATTATTTTTGAGCCAAGAAAATAAGAGTGATGAATTTTTATCTATTCTTCTCTCCTTTGTATGAATTCAATTAAGATTATTAACAGAATATATGTCTGAGAACACATTCAAACTGCGAGTGTTCAGCGGCACTGTCAGGTCTACATTTCCAACTTGTTAGAAATCAGTATTCAGGACAGGAACATTCTAAACCTCTGTAAGAGACGCAAATGGAAAATGTTTAATTTATGCCACTTAGACATAAAGGAGATCACATCAAGCACTGATTATACTGCTGTTTCCAGAATCCAGACAGACTGTTTTTTTCTTTTTTCTTTATGCTGGTGTTTTCATTCAGAAAGGTTAAAACACTATTAATACTTTTTACTTTAGACTGGAGAACCAATATTTATCTTGGATCTGGGCAAACATCTCAATTTTTATTGTCAATAAATATTCATTGTCCAATTTCCTCAAAGCAAAATTGGAAGAAATTTTGTTTTCAATTTATTTTTGACAGTTTTCCTGCTTTGTGAACACAGTGGAAAAATATGTCTTCCACTTATCCTTTGCCCCTGTCATTCACTACGCCAGACATACAAATAGTAGGGTTCTAATTCATAATCAATCTCACCTGAATAGTTACTTCTTCTGAAAGATGCTCTGCAGTCAGAATTGTAAACACAAGTTATTTCTGAGTTGAAATAAAACTGACTAAACAACTCCAAGTCATCAAGCATTTTCAGATTAGTAAATATGAGAACTTGGCCTAATTTCAAAGCTGCTTCGTCTTGGCTTATCAAAATGATGAATAAGTTAGTATCAAGGATATAAAAAAAGCATAAGAGAGTGGACATAGCTACTCACTGGCTTTCTGTTTCCCCGTGGAGATAGGCCACAATTTTGATGATCGTTGTAGCACTTGTAATGTTGGCATTGATACATATTAAAGATACTTAGAAATGTGGGCTTGCTGCCTTTTACACCATTAGGCTATGAGAGATTCTGTATCAGTCCTCAAGTCTAATCAGTGCACTAAAGTCTGTATCTTGTGGCATCCAAGGAATATGTTTGTATTCTATTTATTTCTGTACCATTACACCTACAGCAAACTTTTACCAGTGTTCTACAACTCACCCATTTAATATGCTATCTTACTATCTTCACCAACTTTAGATGAGACATTCCAAAATCAGGACACTCAGTGAATTTTTGTTCAGAAAAATTTTAAAAGGAAGGTGTGATTTCACAATGAGACATGTAGGAAAGTGCAAGGGATGTGAAACAGAAGACAGCTGTCTTCCTTGCCAATTTTGTATTTTGGGCAAGCTGATTAGACTGTCAGAGCATTGGGTTTGTCTACAAACCAATCGGAATAACTATAAAGCCTACTTCCATATTCTTCAGCACAGTGTTTTCAAGGTTTATCTGCATAATAGCATGTATCTAGACTACATTCCATTTTATGAGTGAATAATGTCCCATTGTATATAACAGATTTTATTTACCCACTGGGTCGGTTTGGAGACTCATATGGTTTGAATGCTTTCCCCCTCGAAATCTCATGTTGAAATGTAATCCCCAGCTGGGCACAGTGGCTCATGCCTCTAATCCTAGCACTTTCAGAGGCTGAGATGGGGGGATCTCAAGGTCAATAATTTGATACCAGCCTGGCCACATAGTAAGACACCATCTCTACTGAAAATACAAAAATTAGCTAGGTGTGGTGGCAGGTACCTATAATCTCAGCTACTTGGGAGGCTGAGGCAGGAGAGCTGCTTGAACCCAGGAAGTGGAGGCTGCAGTGAGCCGAAATCATGCCACCGTACTGTAGGCTGGGCAACAGAGCGGGACTCTGTCTAAAAAAAAAAAAAAAAAAGAAAATAAATGTAATCCTCAGTGTTGGAGGTGAGACCTGGTGGGAAATGTTTGAGTCACAGAGGTGGTTCCCTCATGAATGAATGGCTTGGTGTCCTCCTCATGGTACTGAGTGAGTTCTTGCTCTGAGTTCACCAGAGGGCTGGTTTTTTAAAGGAGCCTGGCTACTCTGCATATCTCTCTTGCTCCTTCTCTCTCTATGTAATATGCCTAGTCCCAATTTGCCTTTTGCCGTGAGTCAAAGTTCCCTGAGGCCTCACTAGAAGCTGAGTAGATGCCGGTGCCATGCTTGTGCTGCTTGCAGAACCATGAGCCAATTAAACCTCTTTGCTTTACAAATTACCCAGCCTCAAGTGTTTTCTTTTAGAGAGAAAACAATGGACTAATATTGTGACAATTGGTTATTTTTACAATAAACTATTATGAATAATTCTAATATGAAGATTCATATACAAGTTTTGATGTGAATATGTGGGTTTTTTTGTCATTGATAATCTCCTTGCAGTTGAGTTTTATTCATTTTATTTTATTTTTATTAATAATATTTTAAACTGACAATTTATAGCTGTTTACATTTATGGGGAACAATGTGATATTTTGATAAACACATCTACAATGTGGTTATAAGTTTTTATTTCTCTTGGGTATTCATCTAGAAGTTGAATTGCTCCAGGTTTAGGCTTTTGAAGGAACTCCCAGACTATTTTTCAAAATATCTTCACTATTTCACACCCATGCCAGCAGTGTATGTAGGAAATGTTCAGTTTCTCCACATCTTTACAAACACTTGATATCATCTTTCTGTTATAGTCATCATAGTGGGTATGCAGTGATATCTCATTCTTATTTTTATTTGCTTTTCTCCACTAAATAATGATTTCTCGCATATTTTGATGTCGTTATTGATAATTTGTAATTCTTAGGAAAAGGATCTGTTAAGATTCTTTGTCCATGTTTTAGTTGGGGAATTTGTCTTTTTATTATTGAGTTGTAGAAGTTCTTTATATATTCTAGATACAAGTTCTTATCAGGCAGATAATTTATAAATATTTTATCTCAATCTGTGAAATGATTTTATATATCTTGATGGTATCCTTTAAAACACAAAGGTTTTTTGTTTTTTATTAATTTTAGTCTATCTTTTTTTTGTCATTTCAAAATTTGTTGTCATAGCTGGGAGGGCTTTGCTTAACCCAGAGTCTCAAAGATTTACTCCTCTATTTTCTTCTGAGAATATTAAATTTTTATCCCTTTTCTGTTATATTTATTTATTTATTTATTTATTTATTTATTTATTTATTTATATTTTTGTGACAGAGTCTCAGTTGCCCAGGCTGGAGTGCAGTGGCGCGATCTCGGCTCACTGCAGGCTCTGCCTCCCGGGTTCAAGCCATTCTCCTGCCTCAGCCTCCCGAGCAGCTGGGACCATAGGCGCCTGCCACTACGTCCGGCTAATTTTTTGTATTTTTAGTAGACACAGGGTTTCACCGTGTTAGCCAGGGTGGTCTCGATCTCCTGACCTCGTGATCCGCCTGTCTTGGCCTCTCAAAGTGCTGGGATTACAGGCGTGAGCCACTGCACCCGGCCTTATTATTTATTTTCTTAAATTGAAAGATAAAATTGTATTTCTTCACTGTAGACTACATATTGTTTTGAAGTATATATACATTGTGGAATGACTAAATCTAGCTAATTCATATATGCATTACCTCACATGGCTCTATTTTTTATGGTGAGAACACTTTACATTCACTCTCTTAGCATTTCTTAAGTATAGTATATATTTGTAACTATAGTTTATGTGTTTCATTTAAAGTTCATTTTTGTGTGTAGTGCAGAGGAGTCCAAATTTATTTTTTTGTATATGGATATACAGTTGTTCCACCACTGTTTGTTTAAAAGATTATTTTTCTATTGAATTGTCTTGACACCCTTGTTGAAAATCAATTGACTACATGCATATACAGCTTTATTTCTGGATTCAACTTTATTTCATTGATCTCTTATGTTAATAATGCCACCCTGTCTTTTTTTAACTTTTAAGTTCTGGGGTTCATATGCAGGATGTGCAGGTCTGTTACATAGGTAAACATGTGTCATGGGGGTTTGTTGTACAGAGTATTTCATTATCCAGGAATTAAGCGTAGTACCCACTACTTATTTTTCCTGATCCTCTCTCCATCCCTCAACCCTCCACCCTGTGGTAGGTCCCAGTATGCGTTCGTTGTTCTCCTCTATGTGTCCATCTGTTCTCATCATTTAGCTCCCACTTATGAGTGAGAACGTATGGTATTCAGTTTTCTGTTCCTGTGTTAGTTTGCTAAGGATAATGGTCTCCAGCTCCGTCCACGTCCCTCAGAGGACATGATCTCATTCTTTTTTATGGTTGCATAACATTACATCGTGTACATGTACCAGATTTTCTTTATCCAGTCTATCATTGATGGGCATTTAGGTTGATTCCATGTTTTTGCTATTGTGAATAGTGCTGTAGTGAACATATACGTGTTATGATAGAATGATTTGTATTCTTTGGGGTATATACCAAGTAGTGGAATTGCTGGGTCAAATGACATTTGTGTCTCTAGGGCTTTGAGGAATCACTGCACTATCTTCCACAATAGTTAGACTAATTCACTGTCCCACCAACAGATTAAAAGTATTTCTTTTCCATAGCCTTGCCAGGGTCAATTATTTTTGACTTTTTTAGTAATAATCATGCTGACTGTTGTGAGATGGTATATCATTGTAGTTTTGATTTGCATTTCTCTAATAATCGGTGATGTTGAGCTTTTTAAAATAATTGTTGGCTGTATGTATGTATTCTTTTGAGAAGTATCTTTTCATGTCTTTTGCACACTTTTTAATGAGGTGGTTTGTTTTTTTCTTGTAAATTTTTTAAGTTCCTTATAGATGCTGGATATTAGACTTTTATCCAGATGCATACTTTGCAAAATTTTCTCCCATTCTGTAGGTTGTCTGTTTACTCTATTGACGTTGATGGTTTCTTATTTTTTAAAATTAATTTTTTATTTAAATTGGTTTTTGGAAAACAGCTGGTGTTTGGTTACATGAAAAAGTTTTTTTTTTTTTTTTTCCTTGAGATAGAGTCTCATTCCGTAACCCAGGCTGGACTGCAGTGGTATGATCTTTGCTCACTGCAACCTCTGTGTCCCGAATTCAAGCGATTCTCCTGCCACAGCCTCCTGAATAGGTGAAATTGCAGGCAGAAGTCACCGTGCCCAGCAAATTTCTTGTATTTTTAGTAGAGACAGGGTTTTGCCATGTTGGCCAGGCTGGTCTCGAACTCCTGACCTCAAGAGATCCACCCACTTCGGCCTCCCAGAGTGCCGGGCTTAGACGCATGAGCCACCGCACCTGTCCAGCTACATGAATAAGTTCTTCGGTGGTGATTTCTAAGATGTTGTTGCCCCATCACCTGAGCAATGTACACTTTACCCAATGTGTAGTGTTTTGCCCCTGGCCAACCCGCACCCTTTTCCCTGAGTCCCCAAAGTCCAAGGTATCATTCTTATGCCTTTGCGTTCTCATAGCTCAGCTTCCACATATGAGTGAGAATGTATGATGTTTGGTTTTTCATTCCTGAGTTACTTCACTTAGAATAATAGTCTTCAGTTCAACCCAGGTTTCAGTGAATGCCATTATTTCATTTCTTTTTATGGTGAGTAGTATTCTACGGGGTGTGTGTGTGTGTGTGTGTGTGTGTATTTTTTCTGTATCCATTCATGGATTGATGAGCATTTGGGCTAGTTTCATATTTCTGCAATTGCAAATTGTGTTGCTATAAACATGCTTGTGCAGGTATCTTGTATAATGACTTTTTTCTGTCTGGGCAGATACCTAGTAGTGGGACTGCTGGATCAAACAGTAGATCTACTTTTAGTTCTTTAGGGACTTCCCACACTGCTTTCCATAGTGGTTGTAGTAGTTTACATTCCCATCCACAGTGTAAAAGTCTTCCCTTTTCAACATATCCCCACCAACGTCTATTTTTTTTTTATTTTTTGATTACAGCCATTCTTGCAGGAATAAGGTGGTATCCCATTGTGGTTTTGACTTGCATTTCCCTGATAATAAGTGATGTTGAGTATTTTTCCAAATCTTTGTTGGCCATTCATATATTTTCTTTTGAGAATTATCTATTCATGTTCTTAGCCCAATTTTGATGAGATTATTTGTTTTTTGTTTGTTTGTTTTGCTGATTTGCATGAGTTCTTTGTAGATTCTGGATATTATTCCTATGTTGAATGTACAGATTGTGAAGATTTTCTTCCACTCTGTGGGTTGTCTGTTGACTCTGCTGATTATTTATTTTGCTGTGCAAGAGATTTTCAGTTTGAGTCTCATCTATTTATCTTCGCCTTTGTTGCATTTGCTTTTGGGTTCTTGGTCATGAAGTCTTTACCTAAGCCAATGTCTAGAAGGGTTTTTCCGACATTATCTTCTAGAATTTGTATGGTTTCAGGTCTTAGATTTAAATCTTTGACCCATCTTGAGTTGATTTTTGTAAAATGTGAAAGATGAGAATCCAACTTATTCTTCTACATGTGGCTTGCCAATTATCCCAGCATCATTTGTTGAATAGGGTGTCTGTCCTTTCCTCACTTTATGTTTTTGTTTGCTGTGTCAAAAAATCAGTTGGATGCAGGCGTTTGGCTTTATTTCTGGGTTATCTGTTCTGTTCCATTGGTTTATGCACCTATTTTTATACCAGTATCATGCTGTATTGGTGATTATGGCCTTCTGTTATAGTTTGAAGTCAGAGAATGTGATGCCTCCAGATTTATTATTTATTATTTTTGCTTAGTCTTGCTTTGTCTATGCAGGCTCTTTCTTGGTTGCATATGAATTTTGGGATTGTTTTTTCTAATTCTGTGAAAAAAAGGTAGTATTTTGATGGGAATTGCATTGAATTTGTAGAATGTTTTTGGCAATATGGTCATTTTCACAATATTGATTCTACCCATCCATGAGTATGGGATGTGTTTCAATTTTTTTGTGTCATCTATGATTTCTTTCAGCAGTGTTTCGTAGTTTTTCTTGTTGAGGTCTTTCATGTTCTTGGTTAGGTATGTTCCTAAGTATTTTATTTATTCATTTTTTTGCATGTATTGTGAAAGAGGTGGAGTTCTTGATTTGATTCTCATCTTGGTTGCTGTTGGTATATAGTGGAGCTACTGACTTGTGTACACTAGTTTTGTATGCTGAAACTTTACTGAATTCATTTGCCAGTTCTAGGAGCTTTTTGGATGAGGTTTTAGGGTTTTCTAGGTATACCATTTTATCATCAGCAGTGACAATTTGAATTCTTTTTTACTGAGTTGGATGGCCTTTATTTCTTTCTCTTGTATGATTGCTCTGGCTAAGACTTCCAGTATTATGTTGAACAGAAGCGGTGAAAGTGGGCATCCTTGTCTTGTTCCAGTTCTCAGGGGAAATGCTTTCAACTTTTCCCCATTGAGTATAATGTTGAGTGTGGGTTTGTCATAGATGGCTTTTATTACTTTAAGTGTGTCTTTTTTTATGTTGATTTTGCTCAGAGTTTTTATCATAAAGGGATGACAGATTTTGTACAATGTTTTTTCTTCATGTATTGAGATGATCCTGTGATTTTTGTTTCTAATTCTGTGTATGTGGTGAATTTTATTTATTGATTTGTGGATGTTAAACCATCCCTGCCTCCCTGATATAAAACCCACTTGATCATGATGGATTATATTTTTGATATGCTGTTAAGTTTGATAAGCTGTTAGTATTTTGTTGAGGATTTTTGCATCTATGTTCATCAGGGATATTAGTCTGTAATTTTCTTTTCCTTTTTTTTTTTTTTTTTTTTTGTTATGTCCTTTCCTGATTTTGGCATTAGGGTGATACTGGCTTCATAGAATGATTTCAAGAGGATTCAATCTTTCTGTATCTAGTGGAATAGTGTCAATAGGATTGGTACCAATTCTTCCTCAAAGGTCTGATAGAATACAGTTGTGAATCCATCTGGTCCTGCACTTAATTTATTGGCAGTTTTTAAATTACCATTTCAATCTCGCTGCTTGTTATTGGTCTGTTCGGAGAGTCTATCTTTTCCTGGTTTAATCTAGGAGAGTTGTATATTTTCATGAATTTATCCATCTCCCCCAGGTTTCCTCATTTATGTGTGTAAAAGTGTTCGTAGTAGCCTTGGATAATCGTCTGTATTTCTGTGGTATCGGTTGTAATATCTCTCATTTCATTTCTAATTGAGCTTATTTGGATCTTCTTTCTTCTTTTCTTGGTTAGTCTTTCTAATGGTCTATCAATTTTATTTATCTTTCATATAACCAAATTTTTGTTTCATTTATCTTTTGTATTTTTTTGTTTCAATTTCATTTAGTTCTTCTCTGATCTTCATTAATTATTTTCTTCTACTGGGTTTGGGTTGTCCTTGTTTCTGCAGTTCTGTGAGGTGTGCCCTTAGAGTGTCTATTTGTGCTCTTTCAGACTTTTGTTGTTTGTTTGTTTGTTTGTTTGTTTTTTTAAGACGGAGTTTCACTTTTGTTCCCAGGCTGTGGTGTAATGATGCGATCTTGGTTCACTGCAGCGTCTGTCTCCCAGGTTCAAAGAATTCTCCTGCCTCAGTCTCCCAAGTAGCTGGGATTACCGGCACCCACCACCATACCCAGCTAATTTTTTTGTACTTTTAGTAGAGACATGGTTTTGCCATGTTGGCCAGGCTGCTCTCAAACTCCTGGCCTCAGGTGATCCACCTGCCTCTACTTCTTGAAGTGCTAGGATTACAGGCATGAGCTGCTGCTTCCAGCCTCAGACGTTTTAATGTAAGGATTTAATGCTATCAACTTTCCCATTAGCACTGCTTTTGCTGTATTTCAGAGGTTTTGATATGTTGTGTTACTATTACTATTCAGTTCAAAGAATTTTTTAATTTTCATCTTGATTTCATTGTTAACCCAACAATCATTCAGAAGCAGGTTATTTAATTTCCATATGTTTGCATGGTTTTGAGGGTTTCTTGTGCAGTTGATTTCCAATTTTATTCCACTCTGGTCTGAGAGAGTACTTGCTATACTTTTGATTTTCTTAAATTGACTGAGACTTGTTGTGTGACTTTTCATATGATATACCTCAGAGAATGTTCCATGTGCTCATGTATATTCTGCACTTGTTGGGTAGAATGTTCTGTAAATTTCTGTCAAGTCCATTTGTTGTAGGGTATAGTTTAAGTTCATTGTTTCTTTGTTGACTTTCTGTCTTGATACCTATCTAGTGCTGTCAGTGAAGTATTCAATTTCCCCACTATTATTGTGTTGCTGTCTATCTCATTTCTTAAGTTTAGTATTAATTGTTTTATGAATTTGGGAACTCCAGTGTTAGATACATATATATCTAGGATTGTGATAGTTTCCTGTCGGACTAGTCCTTTTTTCTTTATATAATGCCCTTCTTTGTCTTTTTCAACTGTTGTTTAAAGTTTGTTTTGTCTGAAATAAGAATAGCTACTCCTGCTCACTTTTGGTGTCCATTTGCAAGGAATATTTTTTCCACACTTTTACCTTAAGTTTATGTGAGTCTTTATGTGTTAAGTGAGTCTCCTGAAAACAGCAGAAACTTGGCTGGTGACTTATTATTCATTCTGTCTTTCTATATCTTTTAAGTGTAGTCTTGGTGGTGACAAATTCTGTCAGCATTTTTTTGTTTGTAAAAGACTGTATTTTTCCTTCATGTATGAAGCTTAGTTTCACTGGGTACAAAATTCTTAGCTGATAATTGTTTTGTTTAAGGAGGCTAAAAATAGGACCCTAATCCCTTCTAGCTCGTAGGGTTTCTGCTGAGAAATCTGCTGTTAATATGATTGGTTTTGGTTTATAGGTTACCTGGTGCTTTTGTCTCACAGCTCTTTAGATAATCTGATAACTGTGTGCCTAGGCGATGATCTTTTTTTGATTAATTTTCCAGGTGTCATTTGAACTTCATGCATGTGGATGTATAGATCTCCAGCAAGGCCAGGGAACTTTTCTTCGATTATTCCATCAAATATTGTTTCCAAACTTTTATATTTCTCTTCTTCTTTGGGAACAATTTTTCTTAGGTTTGGAGGTTTAACACAGTCCCAAACTTCTCAGAAGCTTTGTTCATTTTTTTTTAATTCATTTTTTCTTTGTCTTTGATGTATTGGGTTAATTTAAAATCCTTGTCTTTGAGCTCTAAAGTTCTTCTGCTTGTTTGATCCTATTCCGGAGACTTTCCAGGGGAATTTGAATTTCTCTAAGTGTGTCCTTGATATCTGGAAGTTGTGACTGTTTTTATTTAGGCTATTTCACTGAATAATTTTTCTTTCATATTCTGCATAATGTTTTTGATTTCTTTAAGTTGGACTTTATCTTTCTCTGGTGCCTCCTTGATTAGCTTAATAATCAACTATCTGAATTCTTTTTCTGCCAATTCAGAAATTTCATCTTGATTTGCCTCCATTGCTGGTGAGCCGGTAGGATCTTTTGCGGATGTTAGAGAATCTTGTTTAGTCATATTACCAGAATTGTTTTTCTGGTTCCTTCTCATCTGGGTAGACTATATCAGATGGAAGATCTGGGATTCAAGGGCTGCTGTTCATCTTTTGTCCCACAGAGTGCTCCCTTGATATGGTGTTTTCCCCCTTCTCCTAGGAACCAGGCTTTCTGAGAACTGAACTATAGTGATTGTTTTTTCTCTTCTGGGTCTAGCCACCCAGCGGAGCTACCAGGCTTTGGGCTGGTACTGGGGAGTGTCTGCAAAGAGTCCTGTGATGTGATCCATCTTCAGGTCTTGCAGCTGTGGCTACCAGCACCTGCTCCAGTTGAGGTAGCAGGGGCATGAAGTAGACTCTGTGAGGGTCCTTAGTTGTGTTTTTATTGAGTGTGCCGGTTTTGTGTTGGTTGGCCTCCAGCCAGGAGGTGGCACTTTCAAGAATGCATCAGCTATGATCTTATATGGAGGATGCACACTTGCCTAGGGACCCTTGGTTAAGTATTCAGGTTTCTCAGGCAGTGGGAATGGCCATAGAGCTCCCAGGGGATTATAAGCTTTGTCTTGACTTCCAGGACTGATAAAGACCACCTTGTGCGGGCAGGAATAGGTGAGTCTAAGCTCAGCCTCTCCTTGGATGGGGCTTGCTGTGGCTGCTGTGAAAATGGGGATGTGGTTTCCAGTCAATGGAGTTATATTCCCAGGGGGATTAGCCTGCCTCTGCTGAGTCATACAAGTTGCCAGAAAAATGGGGGAAAGCTGGCAGTCACAGGCTTCACCCCACTCCCACACAGCCAGCGGTCCTAAAGGCTGGTCTCACTCCCACCATTCCACCCTGCCACCCCCCGCCCCACCAGGAACAGCACCAAGTGTATTTGCAGGCATTAGTGACGAGGACTGACAACTTGCTGCAGCCCAGAAGCCTCCCTGTTGAGAAAGCAAGCAGACCCACAGGGTTTTGTCATCTCAGGGAGACTGCTGGGATGATCCAGTTCCTTCAAAGGGGCTGTGGATTATTTTGGCTTCCTGGTATGTTCCTGTGGTAGTTCTTGAAGCAAAAATTCATGATGTGCGTCTGCAAACACTGCTATGTCTGTTCGAGTGGGAGCTGCAAGCTAGTCCTGCCTCCTATCTGCCATCTTAATAATGATGATAGTTTCTTTTGCTGTGCAGAAGCTCTTTAGTTCAATTAGATTCCATTTGTCAAGTTCTGCTTTTGTTTCGATTGTTCTTGGAATCTTTGACATGAAATCTTTGCCAGTGCCTGTCCTGAATAATATTGCCCAGGTTTTCTTCTAGGGTTTTTGTAATTTTGGGTTTTACATTTAAGTCTTTAATCCGTCTTGAGTTGATTTTTGTATATGGTGTAAGGAAGAGCTCCACTTTCAATTTTCTGCATATGGCTTGCCAGTTATCTCAGCACCATCTATTAAATAGAGGATCATTTACCCATTGTTTGTTTTTGTCAGGGTTGTCAAAGATCAGATAGTTGTAGGTGTACAGTCTTATTTCTAGATTTTCAATGTTGTTCCATTTGTCTATGTGTCTGTTCTTTTACCAGTACAATGCTGTTTGGGTTACTGTAGCCCTGTAGCATACTTTGAAGTTAGGTAACAAGATGCCTCCAGTTTTGTTCTTTTTGCTTAGGATCGCCCTGTTTATTTGGGCTCTTTTTTGGTTCCATATGAATTTTAAAATAGTTTTTTCTAGTTCTGTGAAAAATGTCAGTGGTTGTTTAATGGGAACATCATTGTATCTATAAATTGCTTTTGGCAGTATGGCCATTTTAATGATATTGATTCTTCCTATCCATGTGTATGGAATGTTTTTCCCTTTGTTTGCATCATCTCTAATTTCTTTGAGCAGTGGTTTGTAGTTCTCTTTGTAGTGGTCCTTCACTTCCTTTGTTAGCTGTATTCCTAGGTATTTTATTCTTTTTGTGGCAGTTGTGAATAGGAGTTCATATATGATTTGACTCTCAGCTTGACCATCACTGGTGTACAGGATTGCTAGCAATATTTGCACATTGATTTTGTATCCTGATACTTCGCTGAAGTTGCTTATCAGCTTAAGAAGCTTTTGGGCTGAGACGATGGGGTTTTCTAAATGTACAATCATGTCATCTGCAAACAGAGACAATTTGACTTCCTCTTTTCCTATTTGAATACTCTTTATTTCTTTCTCTTGCCTGATTGCTCTGGCCAGAACTTCCAATACTATGTTGAACAAGAGTGGTGAGAGAGGATATTTTTGTTTTGTGCCAGTTATCAAGGGGAATCTTTTTGCCATTTCAGTATAATGTTTTCTGTGGGTTTGTCATAGATGAGTCATTATTTTGGGGTATGTTCTTTCAGTACCTAGTTTAGTGAGAGCCCGAATAGCCATGCTACCTGACTTAAAACTATATTACAGGGATATAGTAACCAAAGCAGTATGGTACTGGTACAAAAACAAACACATAGACCAATGGAACAGAATAGAGGACCCAGAAATGAGACCACTCACCTACAACTATCTGATCCTTGACAAACCTGACAGAAACAAGCAACGGGAAAAGGATTCCCTATTCAATAAATAGTTCTGGGAAAGCTGGCTAGCCATATCCCAAAGATTAAAACATGACCCATTTCTTACACATATGCAAAAATTAACTCAAGATGAATTAAAGACTTAAATATAAAACCCAAAATTATAAAATCCCTGGAAGACAACATAGACAATACCACTCAGGACATAGGCATGGGCAAAGATTTAATGATGAAGATGCTAAAAGCAACTGCAACAAAAGCAAAAATTGACAAGTGAGATCTAATTAAACTAATTAAACTCTACACAGCAAAAGAAACTATCAACAGGGTAAACAGACAATCTACAGACTGGAGCAAAATTTTTGCAAAGTATGTGTCTGGCAAAGGTCTTATATCTGCCTAATATCCTCTCTCTCCACATCATTGTCAACACTTATCATTTGTCTATTTGGTAGTAGCCGTTTGAACAGGACTGAGGTGATTTTATTGAGGTTTTAATATAAAATTTCCTTTTGATTAGTGATGTTGAGAATTGGAACTGGAGAAAATATTTGCAAATCAGACATCTACTGAGAGGTTAATATCCAAAAATATTTAAGGACCGCAAACAATAGCAAATAACCAAATTATAAAATGGGCAAATATCCTAAATAGACAGTTTTCATTTTTAGAGACAGGGTCTCACTCTGTCCCATGGGCTGAAATGCAGTAGGGCAATTATAGCTGATTGCAGCCTCAAATTCCTGGGCTCAAACCATCCTGCAGTTTCAGCCTCCCAAGTAGCTAGGACTATGGCACGTACTGCCACGTCCAGCTACATTTTTAATTTTTTGTAGAGGCAAGGTCTCTCATTATTTTGCCCAGGCTGGTCTCAAACTCTTCAGCTCAAGCTATCCTTCCATCTCAGCCTCCCAAAGGACCAGGATTACAGGTGTGAGCCACTGTGCCCAGCCCATATATTTTGTTTTTAGAATTTAGTGTTTTGATACAACCTCCATAATTTTGATTCTCAGTATCTATAGTATAATATACTTATTAACATTAGAATTTTCCACATTGTGGTTGTTATATTTAATTTTAAAATGAATATCCATTCAAATAACTTTTTCTTTAGGTTGAATTATGTTTTATTTTAAAATTCATTTATTTATTTTAATTGAACAGTAAAATTTATGTATATTTATGGTGTAAAACAAAGTTTTGGTATATGAATACATTGAGGAATGGCTAAATCAAACTATTTAGCATAAACATTACCTCATATACTTATTTTTTTGTATGTGAATACTTAAAATCCATTCTCTTAGCTATTTTTAAGTATACAATATATTGTTATCAACTGCAATCACTATGATGTATAAATATTCATACCCGTTGACTCAGTTATGTGTTTCCTAAGAATTTAACATAAGAAAACAAACTTGTTTATTTATGGTAAATTATTAGAGGAAGCTTAACTGACTTAATAGGCATAAATATTTATATACTTTATAATATTTCCATATGGTTTTTCAAAAATGGTTTTCAGAATTACAATGCCACCAGCAGTTTATAATTTTTTATTCAAAAATCTCACATTTGCTGCTAAATTTACAAATATTTATTGATTTAATAACGTGAACATTTTTAGCTTTAGAATTTATTAAAAATTGTGTTCAAAAAAATTTTGAAATAATTTCACATTTAAATGATTGAATCATAAGATTATTATTTCTGATTGCTATTTTTAATTTTCATATTTTTGTACAATACATGAATTATGTTTATAATAAAAAAGAATCATTCTGTAAAAATTGCTTTTCTGTTTTCTAATAACATTGCATCACTTTCTCTGTTTACTATTTATTAAACTAATTACTATTGATTTTATTAGACTGCATATTGCCATATAACAAAAAAATATATTTTTTAAACCGTGGAAAAGAGTAAAGAGAATACCTTGAAAAAACACTTCTAAAAATATAAATTTCAGTTGATTTCCAGAGAATAATTATTTTATTCATGAATCTGGAGCAGACACCTCCTTCAATTTTATTTTTATAGAAAATGCCTTTTGTCAGCAGATGTGCTTGTTTATTGCAAAGCTTATAATGCAAAGCAGCTTATCTTCCTGTAGAAATAAGCATACTTAGTTTACCACACCTTACAGAACAATATAACTTTCCACTGTTCATCCCTGGAGGAACAAGTTGGAATGGATAATATTTTAAATTCAGTAAAGACAATAAAACATCACAGTAAGCATGTTTTTTTTAGGCAACCTACATAGCTCACAATTAAAGTTTTAAATGGATGATTTGAAATCTATAAGCTTTTTTATATGTAATTTAGGTTCATTTTCCCTGTTCGTGAAAATATAGATTTATAATTACCCATGTTCCCAATGTATCTACACTTTTCAGAATTACTGCAAGAAATAATTCAGATGGAATCTGGCCTCAAAATCTCTGATTAAATAAATGACTTCTGAAAATTTGTTTTATATGCCATTTAAATGTAAAGGAGATCACTAAAATAACAATCACTATTCTATGCTGCACTTAGCTTGCATGGTCTGCTCAATTGGGAGATCTCTGAAGGCAAGAACCATAGCTTTTTAATTATCTATTCCCACCAATTAGCAGAGTGCTTTTCACAGCATGTGTCCCATGAATGATTATTGAATCATTGAAAGAATTATGACTAGAGGGTATATTCCACTGTGCAATATCTTTCACTGGAATTTATCTTCCGGGAGATCAGAAGCCTTGCTTTTCTTAAAGCTGTATATGAGTTTGTACTTTTTCAAGACTTTTTCAATCTTCAGACTCCATTATTACTATATCACCTGTTGCTAAATCTTTTTATCAAATATTATGAAGCCAACACATTTTCTGTAAGATAGAAGTTTTCTTAATGATCTTAATTATAATTATATCAATTTAAAAAATCAACATGGCTCCTATATGAGACAGAAGTGTGCTACACTACCCAACCGTGAACAAGGACCAAAAAAATGACATTTTTTTTCCCCAGATAACAACAAAAGACAATACAGGATTTTTGAAGGGTAGTTTTTGTTATTAATTCTTTGTACCTCCCAAAACCCCAAATGCTGGCACTCATACATTGGTTCCGGGAATTTTTTGTACAGTCCCTGAACGTGCAGAAAGGAGACTCAATATCAAAAGTGAAAAATGTACATCTAAGCAATGCAAATTTAAACAATAATGAGATACTTTTACATGTCTATTAGAATGGGCAAAGTTTGGAAGACTGACAACGTCTAATGCTGGCAGGGATAAGGAACAACAAAAATTCTCATCCCTTGCTGGTAAGACTACAAAATGGAACAGCCACTTTGAAAGTTAGTTTAGCAGTTGCTTATAAAACTAAACATATGGCGATTTTGCCCTTCAATATCTTCCCAGATTTGTTGAAAACGTATGTCCACATGAAAACCTGCACATGGATGCTTATAGCAGCTTTATTCATAATTGGCAAAAACTTGGAAATACGCAAGGTTTCCTTCAGTAGGCAAATGAGCAAATAAATTACACTATATCCACACAATAGAATGTATTGTTAAAAAGAAGTGGCTTTCAAACCATGAAAAGACAAGAAGAAAACATAAATGTATATTACTAAGTGATAAACGCCAATCTGAGGATGCTAGATACTGTATAACTTTAACTATATGACATTCTGGGAAAGGCAAAACTGTGGAAATAGTAAAAGGATGAGTGGTTGCTAAGAGTTAGGTGAGGGTAATGTATAAGGACATATATCCATCATTATTTTAATAGATTCCAACAGAGGAGTTTCACAGCCCTAAAAATCCCTTAGGCTTTGCCTGTTCATTCCTCCCTTACCCTCAACAGCTTTAGAACTACAATTGGCTGTAACTGCTACTTAGGCTTACAGATAGGCTTTGAATGGGACAATATCTGATTCGACCTAAAAAACAATCCTGGATCAGAATAAAATAAAATAAGCCAAATTTCTACCTATAAGTAGATTGTGGCCCAAACAGAAACTTAACATCAGAAATCGAAAGTGACTTCCATTTTATATACATGATCTTAGAAACTATAGTTTTTATCATTTACAGCAGCTCAAACTAAAGATAGCCAGTTCAGCTGAAGAGAAGTTAACCGTAATCTAAGGTGATGGAATGACAGAAAGACAGAGAAGAAGGTACAGTTATGGCAGATATTTATTAAGTGGAATAAGAAGTGGTCAACATTTGGGTACAAAAAGTGAGTTAAAGGCAGAAGTGTCGAATTTAACACAATGAATTTGATCTGTCTTCTACAATTCTATGACAAAAATATTTCATGTAATGTTAAAGCTAGAAGAGAACTTTGAAAACATCTAATTCAGAATGTTCATTTTGCAGATGGACAGGAAATTGTCCATGGTCACACAGCTAGTTACTAAATAATGCTCTTTAAATGTGAACCCAAATCAAGACAAAACTCACTTCTCACTAAACCTTCAGCCTTCTATTTACCTATGTCATGGTCTTTTGTTATAATTTCTTGATTGTTCTCAAGTTAATGGACATAATTTCATTTATGTTATTCTTTGAAGGCACAGGGTGAGTGACAAGAGGTTGAACAGATTTAAAGGGATAGAATATCAAATTTATAGTAAACAATCTATATGATTTACATGTCATTTGTACAAAAGCAACACAAGTATCTTTAGATGAGAATGTGCTAATTTTAAGGTTTTATGTATAAATTTTAGTTAAAAAACTGGGAATCCACATTCACTTGGAAAAATATTCTCAATAAATCATATTTTTGTCATTTCTTATGGCTTGCTAAGAAAAGTTAATGAATTTATTTACAAGTTTTTTTTATATTTTATTCCATTTGGTCTTCTCTAAAAATATAATAATAACATAATTCTTAGTGAGAAAAGCAGCGTTATGCCTTTAATTCATTTTACTTCCCCAAACTCTGTATTTATTATGTTTCTCTACTCTCTATTCAGTAATACCTGAGTCACCTTGTTCACTAGGAAATAATGCATTAGAAGGAGTCTGCTTTCTTATTCAGTATTGAACGCACATAAGTTTTCCTTTTTAGGGCACATTAGTATAAAGATCAATACAGTGCTTAAATTAGTTGCCCAATAAGCATCATCAGTTGAGATTATGAAGGTGCTACCTATGTCTTATGGGAAAAATACTAACCAAAATTAATCTGAGTCCAATTATAGTCCATCGAATAAAGGTTTCTCACTTATCACTAGATTAAGAGACTGATTAGGCCCAGTTCATGATACAATATTGAAACAAATAGGTCCTTCCAACTGGATTCACTCAGCCCTAGATGCAAGCCACTTAGAATGAAAAAAAATTCAACACTTGGTTAGTGTCTTAAAAGACAAATATTGCTTCTGACACAAAAGAATTATAGACTTTCAGGTTTAAAAGGGACTTGAGAATTTGTTTAGTGTAAACACACAATGCTTCAGTCTTGTGCATGTGTCCTATGTTCTTGCCTACTGTGCTAAATAATATTCCTTGATTATTTCTTTTCAGTTTTCAACACATCCCTTGCAAGATTACATATGTAAGCCTCCCCAACAATTTAGAAAAGCTAGAAACTAATAAACTATGCAGTCTGTGTATATCAATAAGTGCAAACTAAATTTTACATTTTTATTGCTGAAAACACACAAGCATGCATACAAAAAAGCGATTAAAAGTCTCCCTTAATCTCACTTCATTTTGATTAAAAGCCTTTACTTAGGCCTTTTCAGTTTCATCTTACTTCCTTTTCTTTCTTCTTCTTTTTTTTAGAGACAAAATCTTGCTCTGTCGTCTAGGCTGGAGTGCAGTGGTACAATCATAGTTTGCTGTAACCTTGAACTCTTGGGCTCAAGTGATGCTCCCACCTCAGCTTCCCAGGCAGCTGGGACTGTAAGTGTGCACCACTACTCTCAGCTAACTTTTTTTTTTATTATTATTTATTTTTTGTAGAGACAGTTTTGCTATGCTGTCCAGGCTGGTCTCTAATTCCTGGCCTCAAACAATCCTCCCACTTCAGCCTCTCAACGTGCTGAGATTACAGCCATGAGCTAACACAACTGACCTTATCCTACATATCTCTTAAAAGGCATATAATGTGTCCAAACAAGCTTGAAAATTTCATTTTCTTACTTCTGAAATCAATTTAAATGTCAAAAAGGTTTAATATCTAATACAACCACCCACAGGTCTCTCAAATAAAATAAAGACAATGGATGAAACTAGAGTTAGATTTTAACCTTTAATTACTAATATACACCTTATATTTTTGGTTACTCAGGCAAAGTAGCCAAGGCAAGTTTTCACTTTGGACTAAGAAGCCTATTGACTACTGAAACCATTCAACTGTTAAGGTATTTCCAATGTTGATAAAGTAGTCTGGTATAATGCAATATATTATAACAAATTACTGCCAAATGTATCTGACTATTTTCTTACTGCTTTTCTTAATTTTTTTTGTTACTTTTTCATTCTATGACCCATATTTTCATTCGTCTATTGTCAATTAATTACAGTCTAATCTGTCACAGCTGTCTCTAGCTTCTCCTCGTCTTACCATTTTTTCACACAGCTACTGTCACCTCTAGGTAGATAAAGTAGAAAATCTAGAAGAAATTTATAAATTCCTGGACACACACATCCTCCCAAGCCTAAACCAGGAAGAAGTCAAATCCCTGAATAGACCAGCAACAAGTTCTGAATTGAGGCAGTAGTAAATAGCCTACCAACCACATCCTCTCCAGCATTTATTGCCTGTCGTTTGGATATAAGCCATTTCATAACTGGGATGAGATGATATCTCATTGTAGTTTTGATTTGCATTTCTCTGATCAATGATGCTGAGCACCTTTTTATATACCTATTTCCCATTTGTATGTCTTCTTTTGAGAAATGTCTGTTCAGATCCTTTATGCATTTTAAATCAGATTATTAGGTTTTTTTTCTTATTGAGTTGTTTGAGCTCCTTATATATTCTAATTATTAATCCCTTGTCAGATGGGTAGTTTGCCAATATTTTCTCCCATTCTGTGGGCTTTTTCTCCACTTTGTTGATTGTTTCCTTTTCTGTGCAGAAACATTTTAACTTGATGTGATCCCATTGGTACATTTTTGCTTTGGTTGCCGGTACTTGAGGGGTGTTACTCAAAAAAATCTTTGCCCAGTCCAATGTCCTGGAGAGCTTCCCCAATGTTTTCTTTAGGAGTTTCATAGTTTGAGAACTTAGCTTTAAGTCTTTAATCCATTTTGATTTGATTTTTGTATGTGGTGGAAAATAGTAGTCTATTTCCTTCACATATTAATTTCCAATTTCCCCAGCACCATTTATTGAAGAGACTGTCCTTTCCCTGATGTATGTTCTTGGCCCCTTTGTTAAAAATGAGTTCACTGTAAATGTATGACTTTATCTCTGCCTTCTCTATTCTGTTCCACTACTGATGTGTCTGTTATTATGCCACTACCATGCTGTTTTGGCCACTATAACGCTGTAATAAAATTTGAAGTTTGGTAATGTGATTCCTCCAGTTTCGTTCTCTTTGCTTAGGACAGTTTTAGCTATTCCGAGTCTTTTAAAATTGTGGTTCCATAAAAATGTTAGGATTTTTTTTCATTTCCACGAAGAAGATCATTTTTGATAGTGACTACATTAAATCTATATATTGCTTTGGGTAGTATGGGCATTTTTACAGTATTAGTTTTTCCAATCCATAAACATGAAATATCATTTCATATTTTGGTATGCTATTTAATTTATTTCATCACTGTTTTACAGTTTTCATTGTAGAGATCTTTCACTTTTTGGATAAGTTAATTCCTAAGTATTTTATTTTATTTGTAGCTATTGTAAATGGAATTGTTTTTTTGATATATTTTTCAGTTTGTTCACTATTGGCACATACAGATGCTACTGACTTTTGTATGTTGATTATGTATCCTGCAATTTTACTAAATTTGTTTTTCAGTTGTAATACTTATTTTGTGAAGTATTTATGTTTTTAAATATATAAGATCATATAATCTGCAAACAAGAATAATTTGACTTCTTCCTTCCCAATTTGGATGACCCTTTTCTCTTTCTCTTTTCTGATTGCTATAGCTAGGACTTCCAGTATTATGCTGATCAATGATAGGGAAACTAGGTATCCTTGTTGTGTTCCAGAAGTTAGAGACAAGGCTTTCATTTTTTTCTCATTCAGTATGATACTAGCTATGAGTCTGTTGTATATGGCTTATGTTATGTTGAGGTATGTTCCTTCTATACCAATTTTTTTAGAGGTTTTTATCCTGAAAGAATGTTGATTTATCAAATGCTTTTTTAAGATCGATTGAAAAGATCATATAATTTTGTCCTTCATTTTGTCAATATGATGTACTACGTTGATTGATTTGCATATGTTGAACAACTTTGCATCTCTGGAATAAATCACACCTGATCATAATGAATAATCCTTTTAATGTATTGCCAACTTTGGCTTGCTAGTATTTTATTGAGGAATTTTTCATGAATATTCATTAGTGATATTGGCCTATAGTTTTGTTTTTTCGATGTGTCTTTGTCTGGTTTTGGTATCAGGGTAATACTGGTCTCTTAGAATGAGTTTGAAAGTATTCCTTCTTCCTCTATTTTTTGGAATAGTTTGAGTAGGATTGGTATTAGTTTTTCTTTACATGTTTGGTAGAATTCAGCAGTAAAGCCACCAGGTCCCTGGCTTTACTTTACTGGGATTCTTTTTATTACAGCTCCGAATTCGTTACTTGTTATTTGTCTTTTCAGGTTTTGGATTTTTTCATGGTTCAATGTTGGTAGGTTATAAGTGTCTAGGAATTTATCTGTTTTTTCTAGATTTTCCAATTTATTGACATATGGTTGCTCATAGTAGCCACAAATGATCCTTTGAATTTCTGCAGTATCAGTTGTAATATCTTCTTTTTTACCTCTGATTTGATTTGAGACTTCTCCCTTATTTTCTTCATTAGTCTTGCTAATGATTTGTCAATTTTGTTTAATTTTTCAAAAAACTAAATTTCTGTTTTATTGATATTTTGTATTTTTTCCATTTTCAAATTCATTTATTTCTGCTCTGATCCTTATTATTTCTTTTCTTATACTAATTTGGGGGTTGTTTTCTCTTGCTTTTCTAGTTCCTTAAGATCCATCATTAGGTAATTTATTTGAAGTTTTTTTTCTTTTTGATGCAGACACTTATAGCTACAAATTTCCATCTTAGTATTCTGTTCACTGTATCCCATAGCTTTTGATATGTTGGATTTCTATTATCTTTTTTTTTAATTTCTTCATTGACCCAATGGTCATTCTGGTGCATACTGTTTAATTTCCATGTGTTGCTAGGGTTTCCACAATTCCTCTTGTTATTGGTTTCTAGTTTTATTCCATTGTGGTCAGAGAAGATGCTTGGTATTATGTTAATTTGTTTTATGTTTTAAGACTTGTTTTGTGACCTGGTATATGGTCTATCCTTGATAATGATTCATTTGCTAAGGAGAAGAATGTGTGTTCTGCAGCCATTGGATGAACTGTCCTATAAATATATATTAGATCCATTTGTTTGATAGTGCAGATTAAGTCCGGTTGTTTTCTTTGTTGATTTCTGTCTGGAAGATCTGTCCAATGCTGAAAGTGGGATGTTGAAATCTCCAGCTAGTATTATATTGGAGTCTATCTCTCTCTTTAGTTCTAATAATATTTATCTTATATATCTGAGTGTTGTACTGTTGGTTGTATATTTACAATCATTACTTCATCTTGCTGAATAGACCTCTTTATCAAACTTTATTCCTTCTTTCAGTTGTTTTGTTAAAATATATTTTGTCTGACATAAATATAGTTATTCCTATTCTTTTTTGTTTATTTTTGCGTGGAATATCTTTTTCCATCCCTCTATTTTCAGTCTATGTGTTATCTTTATAGGTGAAATGTGTTTCTTGTAGGCAAGAGTTTATGGGTCTTGTCTTTTCAATCATTCAGTCAGTCTATGTCTTTTGATTGGAGAGTTTAGTTCATTTACATTTAATATTATCACTGATAAGTAAGGACTTACTCCTGCCATTTTGTTATTTATTTTCTCATGGTTTTGTGGTCTTGTCTTCCTTCTTTGATTCCTTCCTGTCTTCATTTTTTTGAAAGTTATTTTCTCTGGTGGTATGATTTAATTTTTTGGATATTTGTTATATCTGTTTCAATTTGAGGTTACCGTAAGGCTTGCAAGTACTATCTTATAACTCATTGTTTTAAACTGATGACTACATAACACTAATTGCAGAAACAAATAAAGAAAAATAAAACTAACAAAAACTCTACACCATAACTTCTTCTCCCTACTTTTAAACATTCTGTTGTTTCTCTTTATGTTTTATTGCACTGTGTATGTCTTAAAATGTTGTAGTTATTATTTTTTATTTGTTAATTATTTAGTCTTTCTATACCACAATTACAGTGTTATAATATTGTATGGTTTTCAGTGTAGTTACTATTAGCAGTGAATTTTATACCTTCAGGTGATTACTTATTACTCATTAATGTCCTTTTCTTTCTGATTGAAGTACTCCCTTTAGCATTTCTTATAGCACTGGTCTGGTGTTGATGAAATCCCTCAGGTTTTGTTTTTCTTTTTTTGTCTGGGGAAGTCTTTATTTCTGCTTCATGTTTGGAGGATATTTTTACTGGATCTCTTCTAGGGTAAAAGTTTTCTTTTCTTTTAGCACTGTAAATATATCATGAACCTCTCTTTTGGCCTATAAGATTTCCACTGAAAATTTGATGCCAGATGTATTGGAGCTCCTTTGTGTTATTTGTTTCTTTTGTCTTGCTGCTTTTAGGATCCTTTCTTTATCCTTGACCTTTGGGAATTTAATTATTAAATGCCTTGATGTACTTTTTTGGGGGTAATCTGCTTAGTGTTCTATAACCTTCTTATACATGGATATTGATATCTTTCTCTAGGTTTGGGAAGCTCTCTGTTATTATTCCTTTGAATGGTTTTTCTACACCTACCTCTTTCTCTACCTGTTCTTTAGGGCCAATAACTTTTATATTTGCCCATTTTATGCTAGTTTTTAGATCATTTCGGTATCTAGAGCTTGCTTCCCTTTTTTTTATTATTATTTCTTTTGTCTCCTCCAACTGTGTATTCCTCTATAGCCTGTCTTCAAGCTCGCTAATTCATTCTTTTGCTTGATCAATTCTGCTATTAAAGGACTTTGATGCATTCTTCCGTATGCCGATTGCATTTTTCAACTCCAGAATTTTTGTTTGATTTTAAAACCTTATTTCAATGACATTGTTAAATTTTTCTGGTATAATTCTGAATTGCTTCTCTGTGTAATCTTGAATTTCTTTTACCTTCCTTAAAATAGCTATTTTAAATTATCTATCTGAAATGTTACATATCTCTGTTTCTCCAAGATTAGTCCCTGGTACCTCATTTATTTCATTTGATGAGGTCATATTTTCCTGGATAGTCTTGGTACTTACGAATGTTCGTCTGTGACTGACCATTGAAGAGTTAGGTATTTATTGTAGTCTTCTCAGTCTGAGCTTGTTTTTATCTATCCTTCTTGAGAAGGTTTTTTAGGTATTCAAAAGGACTTGGGTGTTGTCATCTAAGTCTGCTTTAGGGGGCACCCCAAGCCCCATAATGCTGGGCTTTGCAGATTCGTAGAGGCACTGCCTTGATGGTCTTTGACAAGATCCAGAAGAAATATCTGAATTACCAGGCAGAGACTCTTGTTCTCTTCCCTGACTTTCTCCCAAATAAATGAAGTCTTTGTTTTAAGCCACCTGAATCTGGATTTGTGGTGACACAAGCACTTCTGTAGCCACCATCATTGGGTATGTGCTAGGTCAGACCTGAAGCCAGCAGAGCACTGGGTCTCATCCAAGGCTAACTGCAACCACTGCCTGGCTACCATCTATGTTTGCTCAAAGCACTGATGTTCTACATTTAGTAGGTGGCAGTGCCAGCCAAGCTTGTGTCTTTCCCTTCATGGTAGCAAATTACCCCAAGCTCCTGGTGCATCCAGAGGTACCATCTGGAAAGTAGGGACTAGAGTCAGCATTAGCTGAGTTCAATCCAATTTTGCTTTCTGCTGTGACAGGGGAGCACTGGTTTCAATGAAGTGTCTCACAATTGCTGCACTCTCCCCCTCCCCAAAGCACTGATTCTCTCTCTGTGCCATGGGTCCACTGCCAGGAGATAGTGGAGGACTGGTGTCAGCAATTCAAGACTGTCTTTTCTGTCCTCTTCGATGCCTTTTTCAGTGACATGAAGTCAAAACTAGGTGCTATAAGTGCTCACTTCATTTTTGATTTATATAAATTTTATTGTTTTGTGTAGATAGTTGTTAAATTGGTGTCCTTACAGGAGTGCGGCAATCACTGGACCCTTCTGTTCAGCCATCTTGCTCTGTCCCTTTTAAGTTCTTTTTACTTGGACTGGACTCTTCACCAATCTTCAAAAAAGTATATAATAACCACCTGTTCTACTGTTCTTTCAAAGTGTCAACTTTATTACGTAATTCAATTTCTACTATAATCATATTTACATCTATCAGATTATATTTTCTAATTATGGATGGGACAATGGTTCATTGCTTTGTACCCGCTTTTACTTCTGATTGTTGTGATCTATTCTTCATATCATATTATGAAATCTGTTTTTGGTAAAAATGCATTTTTTTTATAACACTCTTGGCAGGAACATTATCTTCCTATTCAGATCTTCTGTAATTCCTTGAGCTGAAAATATGTGTCCATGTCTCTTTCTCTTTACAATGGAAATACCTTGAGAACAGATGCACATCCGTCATTGTTTCTGCTTCATCCTTTAAAATAATAGATGATCATTTAACCCTGACTTCTCTATAGCAAGGTTAAAGTAATGTTTTATTAAAGCATATAGAATTTATTTATTGTAGGAGTTCAGTTCTTCTCGCTCCAAGTTAAAAATTAACCTCAGGTATAAAAATTATCACTTGTGGTCTTCTGTTCCTAAATAAAATGTGTATTAACTCTCTCAGTACCCAGAGCAGAGATGCCTATCAAGCAACATATTTACTGAATAGTTGTTGCATTTAAATGAAGGTTTGCATTTCTTAACAATTTATTTCCATATCATTCTAACCTAGTCATGTAATTAAATGTTTTTCTTTCCGTTTTTGTTTCTGTAAAAACAGCTTAATCTTACCATATTGAAAAGGACAATGCCCCCAAATAAATAGCCTTCTTAGAGTTCTCAAACAGCATGTGGGATTAAAAGATGAAAGTTCTTGGTTTCAAACATCTGACTTGCTTTTTTGGGGTCAAGATCTTGAAGATTCAGCGATTGAATTCCTCAGACAGAAGTTCTTATTCAGAATGACTTGCTTTTTCAGTTCCATGTGTATGCTTTGAGGCCATTTGTCTAAAAAAGGAGAATTTTTTTGCCATTTGTAAAACTAAATCTTAGATAAGAGTCAAGATAGATACATGCTGGGATTCATACCCTAAGGGAACCACAGTGGAAGGGTGAATGCCTGTGAATGCCTCTGAATGCCAAAAGTTTGAGGAAAAGTTGTGAAGAGAGGAGCAGTCTTCATGGTGACCCTAATAAAAATAAGAATTTAACTAAATTAGCAAAGCAATGACCTTGATTTTCAAAATGTTCCCTAATAGAATCTAACAAACATTGCACTGGCATATATGACAGAAGAAATGTTATTTTAATCTTCAGTAATTTTATTAATTATAATTATGTAATGAAATATGCAGTCCTCATTGCAGTTACATTTTTCTTGAGGAGCTCAACTGCAAACTTCAGCAAAGCTGCTGACCTTCAGTTCAGAAAAGATTGTGTGAATTTCATTATGGATAGTATTGAAAATATTTGTCAGATGTAAATTGAAAGCAGCATCTATTTATAACACAAAAAACTCATGCAACTTAGTAAGCTGAATGTTCTTTAAAAAGTAACTTTTGAAAGTGTTTTGTTTTGTTTAAATTATATTACAAGAGCTTCTTTGGCATATAACAGCCTTGAATCTATTAAGAGGATGGTTACAGGAGTTCAGTAGAAACTGTCCAGTATGCACTCCACTATTAAAGCATTTACTATAAATGCTGTGGCTGTATAACTCTGTGTGCCCATAACATTGTCTTGGAAATGAAGTTCTTGTTATTTAAATATATTTTTTAAATGTTGACAATTATGTACTTAGAATAATGAAACTAACTTGTAATAATTAAAACATTGAAGTTATTATCTATGCTTTCTGGTGTTTGATAGAAATGTTGTCCAGAAAAAGAAGTAAATTTGCATTGTTTTCTAGAGAAAACACTAGTTTCTGACCCTGTGTGATCCACTGTTGGCTCCAAATATAGTTATAGGTCTTATCCCTTTAAGAGTATTCTAGGTCAGTTCAAAATACAGTAGACACTCAAAAAGCAAATGTTAAATTACTGAATGTTTCAAATTATAATGTATATTAATTTTACTTAGAATGTGGCAAATATATACATTACTTATATTTTCTTTTACATTTTGTTTTCTGTATTCAAAAAGGAAATAGATATCATGTGTAGTTCCGCATATGCATATTTTAGTATGACCAACACTATGAAACCACTGGGAAATAGCCTTAAAGGAGTTTTAGTAGCTGAACTTGGCATTTGGGGATCATATTTTGTGTTTAATAAGATGAACACAAGCCAAGATTTCAGGCAAACAATGAATAAGAAATTTCCCTTCACTTTGGAAGTTTATTACAAATCCATTGAGCAGTCTAGAGTGTGTGGAATCGGAGAGCAAGGATCAAGAAAAATGGTTGAACAGCAAAACTTAGGAATCTGGCTACTGATCCAAGTTTATCCTTAAGGGAAATGCCACAGTATCAAGCAAGAGTAAAATTACAAAGTTGACAACAACGAGTTTTGAAATATTTAAGGCAAAATGTAAATTTTAATTCAGAGGTCTAATTTTTTGGATTGTGAATACATTGACTGAATGTATGTTTATTATGTTATAGCTGAAGTTTTGTTTATACTGTTGAAAATAAAGAGGTTCTCCTAAAAAAACACAAAAAGGAAATATAAAATATTATATTACTCAGTTTAAAAGTTCTAGAATAGGCTCCATTTTAGAATAAATCAGAATCAACAGAATTTCGGAAAGATTGTTAAGTACATTTTTGTTTCTAGAGGCTTAGAGATTGCTGATCAATAGAATTTCTGTTGCTACCCTTTCCCTAGACTCTCACAGCCACCTTCAACAGAAATAGCCCAGTTTTAATACACACTGAGCTTTTCAAAGAAATAAATTAAAAGTTGTACTATTTTAGATAATGTTATTCCAGGCTTTTTTGGGAGTTGTCCACTATTGTAGAAAACATCATCGATGACAGTGTTACTTGTTTATTAGTATACTTGTGAACTATTTAATTGTGCATTAGAGCTGCCAATTTAATATTAACACCAATATCAGTTTGCATTCATAATTGTTCAGTTCCAAGTGAGTCTGCTTATATATGAGCATCTGACTGCTCCACTGTCTTTCGAAGAATAGTAATGTTGAACATTTATGTATTAAAATACAAATTGTTTTATTCTATCTTTATTTCATTTTATTTCTCTTTTTCATTAAAGTTAAAACATTGCACTATTTTTTTATGAGACCAGGAAGCTGTATTGTCTATGGATTTTATCTCAAGATGTAAAATTTTTAAAAAAGGTGTTGTCACTCTGATCAGGCTAGAAGTCACTGGTACAGGAGATTCAAAAAAGGTCATATTAGCCTGTTTTACTTTCTATACTATTGTATAATCCCCCAAAGATCTAATTTACCAAATACATTGAATTTGCTACAAGAAGTTAAACATTATTCAGATTATAATAGGTACAATAAATATTGAACGAATAACAAATGGATGCAATGCTCAAGGTTGCAGAAGGATAAATTTTGACCTGAAATTATGGAAATAAGGATTGGTGAATATGAGACCATCAGAAAGTGCATCAAACTTTGTAAACTCCAAGAAATCACTATGATGACAAACAAAGGAAATGCGAGTTAAGGGAGCAAATAATGAGAGAAGTACTGAAAATGGAAAGAGGGGTGAATTGGAAGGCTAAAGATACATATGCTTGTGCATGTGTTGGTGGGAGTTTGCCCAAGTTTAGGAAAATTAAGGTGAGTTATGTTTTTATATTAATAATACTGGGATAAACAAATGATCTAAGCAAGAGGAAAAGAATTAGAAATATGGACTTCCATTACATGATATAATTCATATAATGGCTATGAATTCACAACTAGTGAAATATCATGATTTTTTGTGTTGTTAAAAATTCCAGAAAACAGAGCTTGCTCTCAGTTTTTAATAGTAGCAGCCATTTTTTTATCTGATTTTTGTTTGATGGAAGAGAACAAGAGGTAATTATTTCCTTTAATATGTCAATGATATATCAGTAAACTGTTTTTAAAAAGAAACAGTGATTTTCTAGAATACAACTTTTTTTGCTTGGAGAATAAAACAGTAATATTTTTTAAAATATATGTTAGTGATACATAAGAAGGTGTTGAAGCAAAACTTTGTTATGGATATTATGCTGAGTTCCAGATAAAATAAGAGTTCAGATTCCAGCTAAGTGTTGACTTTAGAACAGAATACTTCTTGACTAATGGCCTTTCATTCATCAAAGAACTGGGATGTTAGATATTAGCAGGACATATAGCAGAAGCTTCAGATAGGCTACAAGATTAAAATTATTCCAGTGTATCCAGAGACATGATTGATGAAACTTGATATTTTAAAGAGTAAAATTGTTTGTAAGTTTTATTTCCTTATAAATCAACTGCTATTATAGGACATAATGTGTGATCATTTAGTTTACTTATGTTAATAAACTCTCATTTTGTTATGAATGAACGTAAGAGTGGGAGAAACTCAAATGTATACATGCGTACATACAATTGTTTAATCTGCTGATCTGCAATATGGAAGCAAATAATGTGAGAAAATGTACAGGTTCTAAGAAAGCCAAACCGCAGTAAAACCTGTCATTCATTCACTAATATCTACAGTGTAGAATGGGTTTCACACACTACATCTCACATAATTCTAATAAGTTGGAACTCACTCATCTATTTGGATCTATATGCTATGTTGTTTATTTTTTGTTATGAACCAAGTTTTTATGAAATGTTTATACCTGAACAAAAATTCCAGAGTTTTCGAATATTATATCTAAGCAGTTGAAATGATTTATGGAAAGACTCAAACTACAAAATGAACACATCAACATAGGTACTTATGTACATATCAATATGTACTTATAACATTCCATCATAGTCACAGAAAAGCTAGTTTCTGTATACAGTTGTCTCTTGGTATCTGCAGGGGATTGGTTCCAGGACCCCTGTGGGTACAAAAATCTGTGATGTTCAAGTCCTTTAAACAAAAGGAAATAGTATTTGGATATAACCTATTCACATCTTTCTGTATATTTCAAGTTATGTCTAGGGTACTTCTATATCTAATACAAGGTAAATATGGAAATTGTTGTTATACTGTATCATTTTATTTTTTATTTTTTATTGTTGTATTGATATTTTTCTCATTTTTTGACTTGCATATTTTCAGTCCCCCATTGACTGAATCCATCGATATGTAACTCACAGATACAGAGGGCTGAATGTACATTTCTAATACAGTTTTTACTTATGAATATATGTTTTTATTCAAAAGTTTATTAAGTTTTTATCAGCTAATAATGTCCTCGTATGATCTCCCAGTGAAAGTATAAAAGTTTCTGAATTGAATTGAACTGTCCATATAGCCTATATATTCTCTAGCTTTGACTTTTTGGACTGTTATTTCTTTCTTTCGCTATTTACAAAGTCCCTCTCCACCACCACCACCTTTACACCATTTCTGGGTTTTGAGAATTAGATATTCTTCTTCCCTGCAAAGAAATAGACCATTAAATGTATATTAGTTAACTTACTGGAGCTTAAAACTCTGCAAGATGACGATATCTTCCAGTGCACATTCCTTTCCTCATAAGTTCAATTATCTAGAAAAATAAAATACTTAACAAAGTTTCTGGCCATACGATTGATTACCTCATGTTGCATTTGATTTTTCCCCTTACTCTTTAGTTGATGCCTCAATAATTTGGATGATTTCGTTATAAGACATGGCAATTTCATTCCTAAATCTGAGCTTCTCAAAAATTTTCCCCTAGCTCCTGGACCATCTTAAATGCATAAAGCTATGGTGCTATGACGTTGAAATACTAGTCAGGGAACAGTATTAATAGTTAGGCTAACACAATAAGGAAAAAGAAATTGAACTGAAATGAATTTAAAAACCAGAGAAGAATGGAAAAAGGACAAGAGTGTTGTATTCCCTAGCTTGAGTTTTCGTAGATTTTCATTTTGGATAAGAGTACTACAGGGGCACCGATTTCTTTCTGTAATATAAAGCTATATAGCATATACACACACACACACACTCATATATATATATATATAATGAGAATAGCTAATTCTCAAAACCCAGAAATGGTGTAAAGGTAGTGGTGGAGGAGAGGGGCTTAGTAAATAGAGGAAGAAAGAAATAATAGTCCAAAAAGTCAAAGCTAGAGAAAATATATATGAAATTAGGTATGCAAGTCTGGATCAGTTTCTCACTAATTACCAGGAGAGATTTTACTTAGCCCTGAGCCAAGCTGCAAAAGCTACCTACATGAATCTCTTCATAATGACATTATACATTGAAAAAAAAAAACTCTATTCCTCCTCCATTTCTCTTCTCTGTGTTCCTCCTATCTTACACTTACCACCTCTATATCCAAACCTACTCAGAAATTGTGAAAATTCTCTTTTCAGAAATAAACAAATAAATGGTAGCTGTAGGTTAGTCTTTATTGCTGTGTTGGAAATCTTTCCAATTCAGACACCAGAAGACTTTTCATGCTTTTGAGTTTAAAAATTGGACAGCACTTTAGTAACAAGTGGAAAAGACAATAGAGGACACCCTTGCCCAACTTTCCATCTAGTTAAGAGTCCTGGGTGGTTTGGACTGGAAAACGTAAAGCTCCTAGATTCTTGCTTTTCTTGGATACTCATGTAATGCATACTCTTCTCAAGCACTAAAGAACAGAAAAGTAGTCATTGAGACACCCTTCTCCATAGAAGAATAAAATGAATGGTTTTTGCTTCAGAGTCAGCAGCATGAAGACTTTCCCATGCATCTTGGTACATTGTTGTCTGAACCTCATATATCTGTAGTAACAGATCTTCAAACAAGTCATAGGCACAGTTATACAATCTTAAAAAATGTCCTTCAATTGTGGCCTCTGTCCCTGGCCTTCATATTTCCTTCACATAGTTGGTGGGGAGTTGATTTATTAATGAGGTATGTTGTCCCAGAAACTTGTAACCTCTTTGTATTAAAATAATTATTTAATCTTTCCCGTCAATTGATGGGGTGTGCAAATGTTAAGCTTGGGTTAAATAATGCCATTAGCATATGACACTGACACAGACATGTTTTACAACCCCTGATGTAGCTCATGAGCCCATGAGTGATCTATAGCAAAGCAGTAAATAAGGTTTACATGATGTCTTTGAATAGGTCACAACATAGTCAGAGAATGACAAATGAAGATGAGCCATAACCTAGTTAGCACCCAGAAATGATCCTCAGCAAGGCTAATTCATCTGGTCACAGACAAATAACAGAATTTTCTTCTACTCACTTCTCAAATGCTGACATTTTTATCTTAAATGTGAAAGGTTATTAGATTACATTTTAGGAAGTGGAGACATTCAGTCAAAAGAAAAATGATAGCCTAAAATATGTTGCATGCTGAATACATTACTGCTTTGGCCGCCTTCTGCCAGTCTACATCTCATTAATTCCAGATGTGCATTTTATATATAGTAATAACACTTGACTGATTAGATCAAAAAGGATAATCCTAAACACAACCAAGCATATTGCTTTCTACAGATAGTTTAGATATAGGTTTCATTTTCAAAGGCATTTCTTAAAATTATCATATTGTTTTCAAAATTCATTTTAGTCAAGCTGTAATTTTTAAAAATTACCAAAATGGGAAAAATGCCTATAAATCTTGATTTATTCAGATTTGTCACTAAATATTACATACAAACAAAAAATTATACATACATAGTCATATATGTATATATATACTAGATTTGATTAGAAAACTAACATGATTAAAAACAGATAATCGACTTAAAACTTCCCCAAAGCTACTCTTTTCCATAGAGAAATGAAATAAAGGGTAGATAACAAAATGAAATAGACTTTTTCTGTTGTTCGCTGTGTTTTTCTTTTAACGTAAAGCGCTACCTAAAGTCAATGTTTTACCTTACAACATGTGCATTATGCTAATTGCTATATAATAGTGTGACACCTAGTTAAAACATTTGTTATTTATGTACTATATGTATATTACTCCAAGTGAATTCTTCTAGATTAGTCCAACATTATTAAACCACTTAATCTGTTTCAGACTAATTAGAACAAAGAACTCTTTAAGAAGCATCTGAGATAATATAGTCAGAAATACTTTTGTAATATTTAAATGTAAATCATATTGAGTAATAAAAGGAAAAATGAGAAAAATTCATCAATTTTTAATAAAGAACTATAGATAATCTGGTAATTTTTAAGATAATTATCTTGATTAGCTCCATAGTATGTAACAAGAACAGCATGATATATTAGAAAAAGTAGTCATTGATCAAATAGTTCTGAGTCAGAATTCCAGCATCAAATGTTAGCATTTTGATAAATAATTTCTTTCCTGCTCTAAAACTCAGTGTCATTATTTGTAAAAACAAACAAAAGTAGAATTATGATGAACATTACATAGATATTAAATGTAAAAGATTTCACAGAGACTTGCTTCTGCAATGATAGAAATACTGTAGCTTTGCTATACCTATCATAATTATGTGTCCTCTTAGAAATACACCTTTTTCCACACAATTCAATTGAAATAGGTTCTTAGTCTACCCATTCACAAAAATACTAAATTTATACCAAATTATTTTTGAAAAAGTATTATGACTAATTAGGCATAGAAATAACACATAATATTCATATAAATGATAAGAAATTTCAATAATTGATACTGACCCACAATAGATATAATGGTATAGATAGCACATTTTCAAATATATTTTCACATCATTTATTTATTTGCTCACTTGTGTGGAGTTCAAAAAGTAGACATATACATTGAAAACCATCACTATTTACATTTAAGCATAGATAATTCCAGATTTGCCTTTTCTTTGTATGTGTCTATGTGTGTGTATGTACATGCACACATCATATATATGTACTTGCGTGCACCTATCTATGTAAATGTAAATGTACAAAATGTAAATACATTTTGGATTACATAGAGTATGTTCTGCTATCTGCTATTAATACATGACTAATATGTTTCCATGTAACCAGCTGAATATTATTATAAAATATGTAGAGTTTAAACGAGTTTCTTGAAGATAATCTGACTCCAGGTTGGAAAATACTCATATTCTCTTACCTACCAGAATGAATATTAGCTATGGTTGACAATTAGTATCAGTTTGGGGAAACTGAATTTTTTGTTTTTAATTATATGTATTACTCAAGTAAAAGATTGTCAAGACAAGATGTCCTGAAGAATAAGGAGATGTTTTTATTAAGGCAATTGCAATAGGGAAAATGTTCATTACTAAGTGACAACTCAAAAAAAAGGGGGGAATCTGAGGAAGACTGGAGGCAGTCTTATCTAAGTCAGAAGGTAAAGGGTGAAAGTGGGTTTTAATAGAATCCAGCTGGTTCTGGAGCATAAAAAGGTGGAGAGATGTCTTAACCATCAATCTTTTCCCAAAGTATGGGACTTAACTAAAATTACACATTGTTAAGCCTTATAAACATAGGCATAATAAGGAAGAACCTGTACATTGTGGCAATGACAACAGCTAATCTGGATGATTTGGGCCAAAATAGGTGTTTTTCTTAATTCAGCACTAATAGTATAGGGAATCAATTAATATCAACCTCATTCATAGCCCAACTCACAACCACAATGCATCGACACAAATGTAGCCACAACTGGTCTAAGAGTACAAGTCTTGTTATTGAGAGACAGGACTAGCTGGATTTCCTAGGCCGACTAAGAATCCCTAAGCCTAGCCAGGAAGGTGATTGCATCCACCTTTAACACGGGACTTGCAACTGAGCTCACACCCGACCAATCAGAGAGCTCACTAAAATGCTAATTAGGCAAAAATAGGAGGTAAAGAAATAGCCAATCATCTATTGCCTGAGAGCACAGCAGGAGGGACAAGGATCGGGATATAAATCCAGGCATTCGAGCTGGCAACGGCCACCCCCTTTGGGTCCCCTCCTTGTATGAGAACTCTGTTTTCACTCTATTTCACTCTATTAAATCTTGCAGCTGCACTCTTCTGGTCCTTGTTTGTTAAGGCTCGAGCTGAGCTTTCGCTTGCTGTCCACCGCTGCTGTTTTGCCGCAGTCGCAGACCCACTGCTGACTTCCATCCCTCCGGATCCAGCAGAGTGTCCGCTGTGCTCCTGATCCAGCGAGGCACCCATTGCCGATCCCGATCGGGCTAAAGGCTTGTCATTGTTCCTGCATGGCTAAGTGCCTGGGTTTGTCCTAATCGAGCTGAATACTAGTCATTGGGTTCCACAGTTCTCTCCGTGACCCACGATTTCTAATAGAGCTATAACACTCACCGCATGGCCCAAGATTCCATTCCTTGGAACCCGTGAGGCCAAGAACCCCAGGTCAGAGAACACGAGGCTTGCCACCATCTTGGAAGTGGCCTGCTGCCATTTTGGAAGTGGCCCACCACCATCTTGGGAGCTCTGGGAGCAAGGACCCCCAGTAACATTATCATTTAAACTTCAAATCTGTAGCATTAATCTCTCCAATAGGATAGAAAAATTTAGTGCAAATTTCTAAATTTCTATTCCTGTGTAATATTTCAAAGGAATTACAGAGAGGTAATTCAAGCAAATACATGAGTCTATACAGTGGTTTTGACCCAGTGTCCCCTGACTCTGCATGTCACCCTGCTTTTCTATGGATTACTGACCAGACCACTCCTAGTTTTGGTCCCACATTTGTGAAACTACAATTAAACTTTCCAATCTACTGCTACCATTGTGACCACTTGTCACAAACACAGAACTTTGTCTCAATTTATTTCTATGGATCTAAATATACTGAAACATTTAACAAGATCGTACTGAGTCTTACGGGGAAGTAAAATAGCATTACACTGGGGAGTAACTTCAAAGTGTTAGACTGAGGCTATTTCCTCTTTACTGAAGCCACCTCCATTATATTTCTGATGCCTTTGGTGTTGTTAAATAGCTTGAGAACCTATTCCAATATGTGTCTGTTTCTATTTCTTGCTTTCTGATCAAACTTCTCAAGCAAATTTGCCTGCAAAAGAATGTCAGATGAAGTGCTTCTTTTTTAAAAACAACACTCAGCCTTCAATAGATGTTTCCAACAAACCAGGTGAGGCACATTTAAAGCAGGTACTGGGCTAATTACTCTGATAATAGTCCATATAGGATCCAAATGGCTCAACTTTCTCCATTCCAAGGACACCTTAGTCTATTTTTGTGCTGCTGTAAGAAGAATACCTGAGGCTGGGTAATTTATAAAGAAAAGAGGTTTATTTGTCTCACAGTTCTGAAGACTTCACAAGAAGCATGACACTGGCATCTGCATATCAAGAGGGCTTCAGGTTGTTTCCACTCATGATGGAAGGTTAAGGGGAGCTAGTGTGCAGAGATCGCATGGCAAGAGAGGAAGCAAGAGAGAGGGTGGAGATGCCAGGCTATTTTTTAAAAATCAGCTCTTTCAGGAACTAATAGAGCAAGAACTCACTCACCCCCAGAGAGGGCATTAATCTATTTATAAGGGATCTGCCCCCATGACCCAAATACATCCCATTATGCCCCATCTCCAACATCAGGGATCGAATTTCAACATGAGGTTTGGAGGGGTAAAATCTAAACCATAGCAAAGAGTTATAAAAACTACAGCAATTACGATATGAAAAGGTACATGGTATAGTATCACAACCCTTAAATGCAGTGCCTTAACATATAATTTATGCCTCACTTAAAACACCTGTTCTTTGTCATCACCTAAGGATTCTGTTGTACATCATCCTCATCATGTGACCCAGGCTGATGGAATTGTCATCAACTAGAACAATGTTAATTCCCAGAGAGAAAGAATGAAAAATCTAAAATTTTTATACAGAAGAGAACCACATTAATTCTGCTCAAATTGTATTATCTAAACCAAATCTTACTGCTCCACTAATGTGAAGGGGTCTGTCAAAGGAAAGATTGCACTGAGCCAGTTAAACAGGCAAAGGAGACTTTATGCATGACAATTGCAATGAAGAAAGAAGCCAGATTCAGTCTGAGCTCAACTCCACTGAAACAAAAGGTTAAAGGGGATTTCTTTAAGAGTAGGGTAGAGGAACATTAGGCCACCTGTGTTTGCTAACTGGCTTTACCCAAAGGACAAGTAAACTTTCTCTGATCTTCTTGTCAGGAGACAGTTTTACACATTGCAGCAAGGCACCTGCCCAAGATAGAAGTTAATGCTCCTACCTTTCCATAGAAACTGAGACATAGAGGAACTATCTTCCTTAATGATTGCATTTGAAAGGAACAGATGCTAGGTCCTTGAGAAAGCTATCCCTGCCTTGTAAAATGCAAGAAGCTTGAAAAAAACAGACTTGCATCTCTGAGGGGAAGAGATACAAATCTTTTTTTCACAATGAAATGTTATCTAAAGTATGTGTTCTAAGAAAAGGGAGGGCAGGACCCTAGAGGAAGGAAAAATCCTATATGAAGTTTATTCAAGCTGATAATGTCTTAGGTCAGGGAGCTTGCATTCCTAATGTGGGTCTGAGAGAGTTTCTGGATCTTTTAGGTGGACAACATCAGATGCTACTGCCAACACAAAACATTTTTACTGTTAGTAAAAAAAAAAGAGGCTTATATTGAGCCTCTTTTAAATTTCCATTTCTGCCATTACTAGTGAAGAGCTTCTGTTCGTTTCAATGGTAATAAAACCACTAAGAGAAGGATACCTTACCCATATGGAACTCTACCCAGCTTCACCTATCCACTGGCAGAATGTGGGTGAGTCCGTCCTCTACTAGTTGCACATAGTGTAGAATCCTTGTTGACTTTGACCTGGAGTAACTTGGCTCTGTGCTTCTAATACTCAGCTCAAAGCCAGTCAGTGAAGGTTTATCTCTTTCTGAAAGAAACAACTCATAGACTGCAATTTTAAGAACTTGGGAGAACAGACCCACCAATGCAAAACAATACAGACAAACACCTCAGCTATGATGACAGAGGGAACTCCTGGAATTATTTATGCCAGATTCTCTGCTGATGTCACCACCCCTTCCTGGACAGTTTTAATCCAAATTCAGTATGCCACCTTTAATAATTTTGTGCTTAATAAAATAAAGTCCTAATTTTCATTTTTAACCCCAAAGATCCTAGCAAGGGAGAAGGCATTAGGCCTACTAAGGGTGCTAAAGGCTAATTAAGAATTTGTTAGCTCTGTTTATGCTTAGGCAAACCTGCAAATGTAAGACTGTGGATTGTTGACTACGTGATAAACCTGCTGAAAAGTGCTGAGGAATCAGCCAACTGCAGCAATGGTGGCAGCTCACTGTGAACTGGTAGGACATCTGTCATTCAGCCTCAGGGACGTCTGGTGTTCTCAACAAGAGACCTAAATTTCCTCCCTGGGATCTCCATTGGCAAGTCCCATATATTACTTGTTGGTCACATTTAATGAAACCCATCTCTGCAAATAGGATGTGAATGGGATGGGATGTGTCATGCCGTGTAATTCTCTGAGGTCGCTCATGTTTCATAGTCTTTCCAAAATTAAAGAATGACCTAACACAGCTAGAGATATTAGTAACTCTGGAGGTACAATCACTCTGATATATTTAAGATTGTGATTAGGTCTTTAGTCTTATTACCTTCTTAGGGGTTATTACTCCTTGAAGGGAAATTTTTATTGCATATATTCTCTTAATATACAGTACCACATATACTTAAGGTTAAGTTAAAAAACAAAACAGGAGGCTGGGCGCGGTGGCTCACGCTTGTAATCCCAGCACTTTGGGAGGCCTGAGGCGGGCGGATCACGAGGTCAGGAGATCAAGACCACAGTGAAACCCCGTCTCTACTAAAAATACAAAAAATTAGCCGGGTGTGGTGGCGGGCGCCTGTAGTCCCAGCTACTCGGAGAGGCTGAGGCAGGAGAATGGCGTGAACCCAGGAGGCAGAGCTTGCAGTGAGCCGAGATTGAGCCACTGCACTCCAGCCTGGGTGAAAAAGCGAGACTCCGTCTCAAAAAAAAAAAAAAAAAAAAAAAAAACAGGAGCTTTGTGGTCAAGAAAATGGTCAATAATTATTATAACTGTTGCCTGGTAGTTTTAAAAGGAAACTTGGCAAATCAGTCAAACTTCTTTAGGTGAGCAACAGAAACATATTTTTGCCTTTCAAAAAGTATACTAATAAAATTTATCTTATTCTTATTAACAGTATTAAAGTTTCTATTGCACATTGAATATGCTCTAGATAGAGCCGTGTCTCACTTAACTGGGATATGATCTGAAAAATGTGTTAGGTGATTTCATTGTTTTGCAAAGATCATAAAGGGTACTCAAACCTATGTGTAGCCTACTACACACCCCGGCTATATGGTAAAGTCTAGTGCCTCTAGGATCTAAATATTTATAGCATGTCACTGTACTGAATATAGTATGCAGCTATAACACAATTACACCAGGTATTTATGTATACACATATTTGTGTATCTAAATATAGAAAAGATGCAGTAAAAATATAGAATCATAATTTTATGGGACTACTGTCATATATGGGGCCCATTGTTGATAGAAATGTCATTGCGTGTACATGAATGTACGTACATTGAATGCATAAATACTCGGTTGAATTGGATAACTACATCTATCTCTAACTTTGGCTTTTATTAAGCAAACCATGGCACGTTCACCACAAAAGTTTAATGCTGCTAATCTGATGCTTTTATCTTTTTGATAATAGTCAATCTAATAAGTATGAGGTGATATCTTTTTGTCGTTTTAATTTGCATTTCTCTAATTTACATAGCATCAAAAAATACTTAGGAGCAAGATGACATGAATTAGAAAAACATCATGTGTTCATGGACTAGAAGAATTAATATTGTTAAAAGTTCCACAATACGCAAAGCAATATATAGATTCCATGAAATGCCTATAAAAATTTGAACATCATTCTTCCCAGAAATAGAAAAAAAAATTCTAAAATGTATATTCTAAAACAATTCCAAAACCACAAGATAACTGTGAATATCCAAAGACACCTTGATCAAAAAGAACAAAGCTGGAGGCACTACACTACCAGATTTCAAAATACATTATGAAGCTATAGTAATCAAAACATGACACTGGCATAAAAACAGACACATCAACTGTATTAGTTAATTTTATGTTGCTTATAATAGAATAACATTAACAGAAATTTATTTAAAAAGGAATTTATTTCTTACAGTTCTGGAAGCTTAGAAGTGTAAAGTTAAATAACTTTATCTAATGAGAGCATTTTTTGCTGGTGGGGATTGTCTGTGGGGTCCGGAGATGGTGCAGAGTATCTCATGGCAAGGAGGCTGAGTATGCTAATGTGCTATCCTCAGATTGCTCTTCCTCTTATAAAGCCACCAGTTTTACTTCCATGATAATCCATTAACCCATTAATCCATGAATGGATCAATTCATTCATGAAGGCAGAGTCCACATGATCCTATTACCTCTTAAAGGCCTCCTCTCCTCAATTTTGACACACTGGGGATTACATTTCAACATGAATTTTGGAGAAGAAAAATATTCAAGCCACAGTATCAACCAATGGAATAAGATAGAGAGCCCAGAAAAAAGCTATACATCTACAGTCAAATGATTTTGGATCAAGCTGCCAAGAATACACAATGAGAAAAGAACAGTCCTTTCAATAAACAAAGTTGGGAAAACTGGAAATTCACAAACAGAAGAATAAAAATGGACCCTTATCTTACCTCTTATATAAGAATCAACTCAAAATGAATTAAAGATTTAACTGTATGACTTGGAACTGTAAAACTTCTAGTAGTTTTACAGTTTAGGGTCTTACATACAGATAAAAGGCTCCTGTAAACTACCAGAAGTTTTACAGTTTCAGGTCTTACATGTAGGGAAGAGGCTCCATGACATTGGTGTAGGTGGACATTTCTTGACTTTGAACCAGCCATTGGTTTCCGATATGCATCTAGTCTTCATCTTCCACTGACTGCTACAGATTAACTTATAATGCAGCCACAGAGTTAACAGCTTTGCACCACTGTTTTATTTCATGGCAATGAATTACATGCTCCCATGAAGAGGTCCAAATGCCCCGTCATGAACTGTAATTGCTTATCTAGGCCTCTAGATAATGGTCTAGCCACTTGTGCTCATCCTCCTTGTCAAATGTAAGACTGACTTTAAATGATAGTCCAAAGAGCAAAAAGCACTTTATTCCATACAAAGTATGGCAAAAGTAGCCCTCGGGACTGTCAAAAAAGAAGCAAAAGCCCACTATGGCACCTTAAGTTTAATAATGTAGTTTCATTAAAAAAAAAAAAAAAAGAAAATTGCTGTTGGCTGGGTGCAGTGGCTTACACCTGTAATCCTAGCAATTTTAGAAGAACAAAGTGGGTGGATCTCTTGAGGCCAGGAGTTCGAGACCAGACTGACCAACATGGTAAAACCCCATTTCTACTAAAAATGCAAAAATTAACAAGATGTTACAGTGTGTGCCTATAATCTCAGCTACTCAGGAGGCTGAGGCAGGATCATTGATCTAACATCAGTGAGAACATTCTACCAACTTGATATTCCTTTTTTTAATAGACAAGAAAGATTCAGTGCTCCTTGATGTGACCTACCTATGAGCTACTAATACAATGTCTATGGGTGCTTATAGAAAAATACAGAATATTCCTCTCTCAAAATAGCTAACAAACTATTTGGAATAATCAAATAATTCAGAAGTTTCAAGATAAAATGTCAACATATTAAAATTTATCATCTAAACCAGTAACTACTAAAATATTTAACTGAAAACAATAATTTTAGTTAGCAGTCTACTCTGTAGGCAAACATGAATTTCTCAAATTTTAATTCTAATTAATAACAATTTCATTTTATACTTCAAAGGCAACAGGGTTATTTTGTGTTCCATTTCCTAGAAAAACTAAAATATTCCACAACAAAAATATATTGAGGATTCCACTTTCTTCAAATCAAAGTTTCCATCTGCTCTTCCATGATAGTGGTCTTCGGTATCTATAATTCCTATTAAGGGTTTAAAAATCAAAAAGGCAAAATGTTCATGCCAAAATCCAGTGAGATCCCTGGTTTAAACTAACATACATTCTTGTACTTTAAAATCCTTTCAGAAATCTCTAGCCAATGAAATAGGTAGAACTCAATACTGAGATTGGGAACAGAGCACATTAGGAAGTCAATAGTACTCTTTGGATGTTCTGCTTACAGAGACATAGTAGGATTATATGTTTTGTTTGTTTGTGAGACAGGGTCTTGCTCTGTTGCCCAGGCTGGAGGACAGTGGCCCAATCTCTGCTCACTGCAACCTCCGCCTCCTAGGCTCAAGCAATCCTCCCACCTTAGCATCCCAAGGAACTGGGACTACAGGCACATGCCACGGTGCCAGGGTTTTTTTTGTATTTTTGAAGAGCTAGGGTTCTCCATGTTGCCCAGCCTGGTGGTCTTCTCTTCTTGAAGTTAAATGTGATTATATAACTTGCTTTGGGCAATGAAATATAAGAGGAATTTATGCCTATCATAAATTCACCATGCATGATTCATTGCTGTCTCTGTTTTGGCCTTGTAAACTGTAGGGATGTAAGTCAAAAGGAGCCTCCATCAGCTTCAATTCCTCTATGATGATGATTAGCAGAGAAACATGCCTAGGGTTGCCAGATGTAGCAAAAATCTAACATACCCAGTTATATTTAAATTTCATGGAAACAAACTAATATGTTTTATTATAAATATTTCCTATGCAGTATCTGGGACAAACTGAAGCCAAAAATATACTCATTATTTATCTGAAATTCAAACTTAGCTACAGAGCCTATCTCTTATCTGATAACTATCCTTCTAGTCTCACCATCATCCCTATGCATGTAGATTTTGTAAAAATAAATGTAGGTGTGTATCGAGTTCAGCCATTGAGATGTATGCTGTTGTATTTTACCTAGTCTATTTTACCAAATACATTGCTCCATTAGTTGTCTTTCTTCGTGAGTTATTAAATTTTGTGTGTGTGTAGCCGATTACTTTTCTTACAAATTCATATAAAATCTTTGCTCATCTTTTGAAAATAGAATTTAAAGTTTTCTATTAAATGGAAAAAAAATGGAAAGTCCCATGCCTTTTACTTCTCAGAAGGTGCCTATGGGCTTCCACTTCAGTAACAATAATGGCTTTGCGGATGGAAGAAATGATATTTCTAATCTGTGGATGACAAATGGATACTGAAAAAAAATTACTGAGAGTCATTTAGGTCTTCTGGGGATGGAAATAAGATTCACAAAAAATAGTAGCAACAACAACAGTTTCAGATAGAATAAAAAGAAAGAGCTCACCAAGTCTGGACCTTGACCAAGTATAGCTTAAGTATATATTGAATCAATAGAAAAGACCGGCTCACCCAAAACAAACAATTAGAACTACCAGTATTTGATTAAGCTCAGTGCTCTTAATCTGTTAATACCATATCTCATGCCTACAGATTTCAAACATGCAAGACAAACAATGGCATCTGATCCTCACTTGTATTATTTTGTATTTCTGACACTAAAGAATTTTAAAATATGATTTCATTTAAATGCTTCTCATGTATTTGGGAAGCAAAGATCCTGCTGTGTATCTGATACATGTATCAGATAATTTTTTCCCATTTAATAGAGACAGCATTTTTCATTTCTTCCACCCAAAATAAATTATTTCCTCCTTCTCCAAAAGCAAAGAGCACACTCCAGTGGAGAGAAATATCTAAGGCTTTACCAAAATATTGCAGATCTTTTTAAAAATGTGAAACAAGATGTTGTCAGAGTCAGACAGATCCTTAGTAATTACTAAATTCCATCACCCGGTCCAGAAAACTTATACTAAATTATAGTGTTTTTCAAAATGGTGATGGTTGGCCAGGCGCAGTGGCCCATGCCTATAATCCCAGCATTTCAGAGACCGAGATGGGTGGATCACTTGAGGTCAGAAGTGTGAGACCAGCCTGGCCAACATGGTGAAACCCCTTCTCTACTAAAAATACAAAAATTAGCCAAGCATAGTGATACATGCCTGTAATCCCAGCTACTCAGAAAGCTGAGGCACGAGAATCGCTTGAACCCGGGTGGTGGAGGCTGCAGTGAGTCAAGGTTGCTCCACTGCACTCCAGCCTGGGTGACAGAGCAAGACTCCATCTGAAAAAAAAAAAAAAAAAAAAAAAAAAAAAAAAAAAAACTGATGGTTGATAGTGGTAGCCTATTATGCTTTTATGCGTATTAGAACTTTGGAAGAGTTTTGTATCGAAAGCTGCTAGGTATGTATACAACTATCTATCTTACTCCAGAATCTTGTCTGGTGTTATCTTAACTCTTGTTATAGGTCCAAATCAAAGGAAGCAAAACCAAAAGATATTTTCTCCCTAAACAAGAATCATGTGTTCCATTTTCCCACCCCCACTGTTTTGCCATCAGTGTACCCATGTCTATACATCTAAACTCAATGCACAGAAGTGATTGTATTTTTTTTATATAAAAGGAAGAAAGCAAATACTTGTCATTAAGTCTCATCATTTCCCAAGTAATTTATTGAAAGAAAGGACAAAGATGCAATTCATTATTGGTATCTATTTACCCCAGGTATGAGCATATCAATTTCTCCATATTCTGAAAAAGGTAAATGTGTTTTTATTTTGTTATCAAGGAAACTATCAGGATATCCAAGATTTCTTTATCTGGGGTATTTTTGTTTGTTTGTTTTCTCTCTTTTTTGTATACAAGCAGATTCTTAAGTGAATTTCTTCAGAAAACTTTCTTTGGTATTTCTCAATTTTGACTGGGAATATTCAGTTTTTGTTCACTCTAGACAATTTGAGAGAACAAAAATCAGCACATTTTCAACTTCCAGATGTAACTATTTTATTATATTTGTATTTATTCTATGTTTTAAAAAACAAAACAAAAAGTAATGAGAATATTATAAAGTGCATGTCATTTTACAGCCTGCTTTTGCACTTAGCAAAGAATTACAAGTATGTTTCCTATATGTATGTGTTTTCTACAGTGTGCTTCTTAGTGGCTGATTTCCATTTTTTGGAGAAACTATAACATTTCACACTGCAGGATATTTACAGAGTTGCCAAGTTAATGAAATAAGCTAATTAGCTAAAGATATTCTTGTAAAGAAACCCTTTTGGGTGCATACTTATAAAGACCAACACAAAGCAATTCAATAGCTTTATCTATGGGCACGCATAGTTTAAGGTTTTGATTCATATTCCATATTAACTTCTAAGAGGTTTTTACCTAATTTAAAATGAGGGTATCCATTTATCCCCAGTGCTTGCAAAACTGGTTTTTTAACTTTCCATTTCATCTTTGTTGATAGGTTATGGTAAAATTTATTCATTGTAATTTCAAATGTTTGATCATTTGTGAGGATGAAAAATGTTATGTTTATGAGCAACTTGTATTTGTTTTCAGAATTACCTAAGTATCCCTTTGCTATTTTCCTTATTGGTTGGTAAGAATTTTTTTCATATGTTGAGAATATTAATACTTGTTTTCTCATATGCTATACATTATTTTCAATTTATTGCTTACATGTTATTTCTATTTATGGTGTTTTTATTTATACTATTTTAATATAAGTAATTCATAAAAGTGGTAACAAGTCAAGTAATTGGATAAAATCTAATGATTAAACATGATTTTGATTCTGATTTTTACCACCCTAGCACTACATAAACTATTTATTTATCAAGTTTAGATGATAACTAATGTCGTCCCACTATGCTTTGTGACAGTTTAGATCATATATTTTCTCTTTTCTTCTGCCCTTCTCTTCTTAATGATTATTATATTACTATTTTTGTTTCCTCCCCTGTTGACCTTTGTTCCTTCAAATAATCACGTTTCTACTTCTGTTTATGTTTCCATCCATTTTATTCACTATCTAAACTCCCTTCCAGGTCAAATGAGAATATTAGGAATCTTATGCTTTATTCCATTTATTACTGCCCTTTTATCTCCTACCTTCTGACAACTACATTCTTACTTTCACAAATTTATCAAGAATGTTGGCCTACACATGTGTTGTTTAATCTAGTATTTTACAATCACAATGGTGTCTTTCATGCTTCCATGGAAACCAATAAGCAGCGTCTGTATTATTTTACCTATGGATAGGAATAATTGAAAACCTACAATGCCCAGCCAAACATTGTGCTAAGAATGTTTCCTTCATCCTGGATGCTTCTGGATATAGAAGGTTTGCAGTATCAAGGTCATGATTTTACTGGCTGAAAACTATGCTACTTAAAAAAAATTGTTTGTTTAAATTTGTATTATAACTTTTTATATAGACTTTTGAGTTTCCTGGCATTTCTATTGTTTTTCCAGTTAAGTAAAGAATTAGATGTTTTTGTAATATCTGATGTGTTATTTCTGTCTTATCAGTCATAACATATACTATGTTGAATAAGTTCTTCCTTAATGACTTCTCTGGAATAGCTTTCCATTATTGGCTGCAATTCAAACTAATTGTTCTTTAGACCTGCCATAGTGCTGCTGTTAGGAGTATTCCCTTCATTGCTTTTTCAAACTGTGTCAACTTTTTCCTAAATCATGTATCTTTCTCATTTAAAAATATGTATATTAAGATATATATACATCTTAATTCTGTCATTTATTTTAAATCGACTTCCATTATTGCCACATTAGTTGAAAATATATACTCTGAAAGAAGGCTATACCACACTTACTAGCTATATGACCATAGACAATTTTCTGTCTTTTTTTTTTGGTATATAAAAGGGGGTTTCTAGTTTTTAGCAATACCATTTCATATGGTTGTAATGAGAATTAAGTATGCTAATACATATACTTAAAGGAGTATGTGGCATGGCAATATTTTTCACATAAGAATTTATTGAATAGATTTTGAAATAAAATATTATTCCCTCATAGCATTAAATAGAATATCAGAAATACTTTCTCAAATGATAATGATAAAGTTGCTCTTCTTTTCCTCAACTCTTGTAGAAATGCTTCAATTGAGTTTTCAGAGGATTTGATGCTGATATTGCTTCAAAATAAATATATATTATTCTATTAAAAATTATTCAGTTTGTACTGAGCCTCTTTTAAATCAGACATGCTTGTCAAACTGAAGCAAATATATTTTGACATTTATGAAGATAATCAGTTTTCCTAAAACTATAAAACTAACATTAATAAAAAGCTGTAATTCTGAAGATCCTTTCTTTATTCTATATGGTTGTATTGTACTAGGCTTCAGAATGATATATTTGTATAATATTTCGTTAATATTTTACATAATTGAACTTGCTTGCTTAAATCTATATTTGTTATGCTTTTTTTTTAGTGATTGGCCATTTTAATAAAAACCATTGGGAGGCGAATTACGTATCTGTTGCTGAATATCAAATCACCTCAACATTTATCATCTTAAATAAATACACTTTACTTACCTCACATGGTTTCTGAGGGTCAAGAATCCAGGATTGGCTTAGCTGATTAGTTCTGGGGCAGACTCTCCCACGAGATTGCTGTAAAGTTGTCAGCAAGCGCTTATATTCTTCTAAGACTCGACTTGAGCTGGAGAAAGGGCTTCCAACCTCAGCTTAATGGTTGTTGGTAGTCTTCAGTTCCTCTATGGCTATGGGCCAGATGGTTTAATTTGTCACTACATGAGCCTCTTTATTGGATTGCTTAAAACACAGCAGCTTACTCACAGTTCCAAGAGAAAGAGCAGAAGCCGATGAGAGAGACAGACAGTGAGAGAGAGAGGAAGACAGCACCAAGAGACAAACACAGAGAAAGAAAGATGAAAGAGCTCATCTTTCATGAGACAGTGAGAGATAGCAAGCCCAAAATGGAAGCTAAAGTCTTTTTATTAACTAATCTCGTGAGTGACTGATCATCATATCTATCATATACTATTGATCATATAAATATACCCTGGTGAAATGTGGAAGGAGGCTATAAAAGACTGCCAGTATCAACAGATGGGGGTTATTAAAAGACACCTTGGATGCTGACTACCATAGGAAGCCTGTTATTATGCTCTATAACATTAAAAGTGAATAGATTTTAACCTTTTCCATGTATCCATTCTCCTGTTAATCCACTGTTTTTTCCTAAACCTTTAATTTTCAACCTTTGTTTAAACTTAATTTGCACATCTTTTAACTTTACACATTTTAAAATATATTTTTTTCACAATTTTTTTTATATTCATTGTTCTAGAACCCAAAAAGCCATTTAAATCTGTGGCCTTGAAAATATATTAGCTTAGATTTTCTAGAAAGTTTATATTTATTACTACTAAAATATGCCTACAGTTTATTATGTACATTAAATATATGAATCTCTCTTCTAAATATATTATTTTCCATCTTAGAATGTATGTCATTTTGTCCTTTTTTATAAGGGACATTTTGCAGTTTGTATTATACATCAATGGTCCAAATTTCAGCAGTGCCTATTTTTATATATCATGGATTTTAATTCATTTATTGTAGTTTTATAATTTAGTTTTATTTTCATTCATCTCATTTTATACAGCATTTTGTAATCTATTTAATTCAATCTATTTCATCTTTGTAATTCTTTGCTTTTATTCTAGAAAAGTCCTTTATATCTCCATACTTAGTTAAAAACCAGTCTCGTTCTTAAAAATTCTAGATCTTGTAAGACCTTATGTTTGAGCTGTTTTTTTCTCATATTCTGAGTCTTCAGTGTGATGTATATTCCCGCTTTTCTGCAATTACCCTGACTGCCCAGACTTAGGCTCAATGGCCAATTTTCTTTCTGTTGTATTAAATAAATACATTCCTATCCAGACTCAGTGTTTGGCGATAGAGGTATATGAGTTTCTTTTGGTTCAATTCACTTTTCACTGGAATAATCATTGATATTTGTCTTCAACTTCAAGTCAGAAGTCAGCAAAAGGAGTTTGAAGCCATATTGAATTTCTAACAGTCATTTCCTTTGTGCAGCTTTGGAGTAGAATGGCCAAAATCTTTTCACCTATTCTGTAATGCAGTACCAATTCTACTCAAGAAAAACTAAAATTACAATGACATATTGCTAACATGGCTCTTCTTTTGTCTACTCCCAACGTTTTGTTCTTTTGTTGTTCCACTGCCAGCTTCTCCCTGTTTAGTACACATACACACACACACACACACACACACACTCACTCACTCTCTCTCTGTGTGTCATATAATTTCTATCAGTTATCATCCAAAAAGGTACTCTTCCAGAAGAGGTGGGTAGGTAAATATGTCACTAATAATCATCAACAAAATAGAAGGATGGCTGGATGGATCGATGGATGATGGGTGAGACAAATTTTGAGTCTTTGAGACATGAATGCCTAGTTATAGGAATAAAAATAAATAAATGATAGATTTTTTCCCATCAGAGTCTATTGTATGAGTTTAATCCAACATCATTTGAATTCTTAATGGTGATAGTTGTGTGGTTCATTTTATTCAGCTCTAGCTCCCATTTGTTGTAAGATTTTACTGTTTTTCACGTCACACTGTCTAATGAGAGTTGGAAAGAGATAACATCAAATACTGTTAGCTAGAATCCATTGCTGAATATGTAATATTCATTCTTTATCCCTACATTTTCTTAAATTAATCCTGTCTTCTTTATTCTTACAGATTATTGACACTAATTTTAGATGCCAAAGCACTATAGTCTAATAATTACTTCTCATTAGCTATTTCATCAATATATTCCAATACTTTCTACTAGTTTTGTGATTCTCCTAAAGTAAGCTTCTTTATCCATAATCCCAGAAAACAACCACATTGTTCTCAGATTTTGTAATTTTGTTATTCAAGAACATTATGTAAATGAAGTCAAACAGTATATAATCTTTTTGAATTGAAGTTTTCAATCAGCATAGTTATCTGGAGACTCATCCACTTGTTGCATGTGCCAATAACTCATTAATTTTTACTGGTGAATAGTGCTCCATGTTGCAGATGTACCACAGTTTTTTAACCACTTACCTGCTGAAGGACATCTGGGTTGTTTTAATTTTGAGCTATTACAAATTTTGAGCTGCTATAAATATCCACACGTTGGTTTTTATTTGAACAAGATCCTTCAGTTATCTGCAATGAATGCCATAAATATGGGAATTTGATGTTTCATATTTTAAGGTTAACATGTTTAATTTTCCAGAGTGGCTGGAGTATTTGGCATTCCCATCAGTAACATATGTGACTGATCTACTTTTCTACCTCCTAGCCATCATCTGGTGTTGTTACTTAAAAAAAATAAATAAGCATTTTGGTAGACATATGGTGATATTGCAGCAGGTTTTACTTTGCATTTACCTAATTGCTAATGATTGTGAATATATATTTATTTGCTTACTTGCTGTCTGTGTATATTCTTTAGTGAACTGTTTATCTCTTTTTCTCATGTTCTCATTGGATTGTTTTGGACTGTTTGCTTTCTTTTATTCTTGAGTATTGAGATTTCTTTAAATATATTAGAAATGAGTCTACTTTTGGATGTGTGATGTTTGAATATCATCTATCACTCTGTAGCTTACCTTTTCATCTTTTTAACTGGGTCTTTCACAAAGCAAAATTTTTAAATTTTGATGAAGTACTATTTATCAGCATTTCCTTTTATGGGTTGTTCTTTTGATGTCAAGTGTAAAAACACTTCGTATGGTCCTAAATCAAAAAGTTTTCTGCTATTTTTTCTAAAAGTTTTATAGTTCTGTTTTATGGTTAAATCAAGGATTCATTTTGTGTTAATTTTTGCAAAAGGTGAGACACTTATTTCTTTTTTTTTTTTTTTTTTTGAGACGGAGTCTCGCTCTGTCGCCCAGGCTGGAGTGCAGTGGCGCGATCTCGGCTCACTGCAAGCTCCGCCTCCCGGGTTCACGCCATTCTCCTGCCTCAGCCTCTCCGAGTAGCTGGGACTACAGGCGCCCGCCACCACGCCCGGCTAATTTTTTGTATTTGTAGTAGAGACGGGGTTTCACCGTGGTCTCGATCTCCTGACCTCGTGATCCGCCCGCCTCGGCCTCCCAAAGTGCTGGGATTACAAGCGTGAGCCACCGCGCCCGGCCTGAGACACTTATTTCTAGGTTCATTTTTTGTTTAGATTTTATTTAAACTTTATGTTCACTTTTTTTTTTTTTTTTTCTGACACAGCTCTGCCTCATTACTGCCAGTTAGAAATAAAAGTTCAGATTCTCCATTTGCCCATTTGGCCTCCATTGAGATCCAAGGGTTTTGGCTCCTTAAATAAGGTGAGGGTGACAATCTGGCTCCCCACATAGTCTCTGCTGATGCCAGCGTGAGGTTTCTTTTAGTATTGTTAGGAAATTGTAAAAGTTCCGAACCGCCACCTGACACCATCCCTGGTTAAAGGGGAGGGCTTTCTTGCTACTGTTTGGTGGGAATGAAAGTCCTGTATCCCCATTTGGTGTTCACTAAGGCCATAGGAAGGAATAAGCTTCTTACCTGCCAGAAGGTACTAAAGTCCCAGCTCCAAACTTGGTCTCCTCTGATACCACACTGGTGTAGGTGTTGGGGCCTTGCAAGGGTGGACATCTAGGCATCCTGCTTGGTCACTGCTGCTGTGGGTGGAAATGATGCCATAGTTTGTGTGAACATGTGTGTATTTGACTAGAGTACAGTGATGATTATCTAACACATTTCTGTCTTGCCAGCCTGCCCATTTCCCAGTCCTTTGCCTGGAAAGAGAAGGCTGTTTGTTTGTTTATATTTATCTGGGCCCATTGGTGTTTCTGGGTTGCCAATGTTTATCTCCAAGTCTGGGGTATATGAGGCAAAAATAAAACCCAGAAAACTCAGTGCAATGGCCTGACTTTTTAGTTGTACTTACCAGGAGGAATAGAAGGAAATTAATTTACTCTAACATTATTTTCATATTTTTAAAAATGTTAAGCTGCTTCATTCAAATCCCACCTCCAACCTTAACTCCTCCTGTTTTAGTCAACTGCATCTGATGAACTATTGTTATTTTTTTAGCTATAGCAAACTCTCTTAATTATATTCAAGTATTTAACTTCCTATTATTTTTTTCTAACAGTACTTCGATTTGTTCAGAGTTTCCTTGGTTTTGTTTTTGCTTTTAATAGAGATGGAGTCTCCCTATGTTATCCAGGCTTGTCTTGATCTTCTAGCCTCAAGTGATCCTCCTGCTTTGGCCTTCCAAAATCCCGAGATTACAATGTTCAGGTATTTTCTCTCTTCTTCAGGTGCATGTGCTTTACTGAAGCTGATTCTATCCCAGCCTGTGAGAAAATAAGAAGTATAGATGGGGCTAGCCAACAAATGTGGTAGTTCTTTCACTTGTCAGTTATTTCAGGTATAAGCTTGTGACCAAATCTGGTAAATGTGACATGAGGGGAAATCAATGAGAGCCCTTTAGAAAAGGCTTTCTCAATCCTAAAGCCGACCAAGAGGATATTATCAGGTGTGGGTGTGATCCTACAACTGCTGAATCTAACTTACATTGATAGAAAATGAATACACAAAGGATAGCGTTAGGAAATTACAAGGAACCTAGGATTTTGACAACTGCATTCAGGTATGAAATTAGCCATCATGTTTTGTGACATAAATGTATTAAATTTTAAAGCCACTTTGAATTAATATTTTTCTTTACCACAGAAAATGTTCTAATTGTTTTGAACTCTATGGCATTATCTTTTGAGTGAATGCAATAATAACCATACAAAAAACCTGTAATTAACGACCTCAACATTGTTAGAATATATAGTTTAGAGAGTAAACAAAAATTTGTTTATTGAGTTAATTGTACTTTCATAATGTATATGTAGGCATAACATCAGATTACCCTTATTATATTTTATAGAAAAGGAAGACCAGGGTTCAGGGAATAACTTATTTGTTTAAAGGCACACAGATTTGAGTGGCATACCATAATTCAAGTCAGGGCTTGTGGTCTCAACCTGGCGATGCTGGTTTTTAACTGTACAAATTCTATTCAATGGCAAATGCCACCAGTGCACTTCGTGTTTGAGACATTTTTCTGTATAATATATGACCTGAGGAATTGGGATCTAGGCAGTATTCTCCAGGGAGTCAAAATTCGTTTTTCTCTGTAGATAGATTTGTCTTTAATTGTTCTATATGTAGAGCAAAGAACCTTGGGGACCTACTAGCTGTTCTTGGGGAGGTACACTAACAGAAGAACAGCTGGAAGACAGTGTGACTAGGCAAGCAGAACAGCAGGCTGGAGAGCAAGGGACCAAAATTACAAATTGCATTTCTCATTCCTATGGAGGAGTGACCTTGAACAAATTCCTGTGTTGGGTTTGCCTCTGCCCCAGCAGATAGCAACATAAAAATTGGGGCAAAGTTTCATGTACATTTAATGTATCTAGTCTACAGACCTTAAGGCTCTTTCCATGGAAACCTGAATTCATTTGGAAACTTAAATGTGTTGGCTCATGGCAGATGCTTGTGGCATCTTATTTTAGCACAATGATATCTAACCTTCTTTTTGTGACATCAGGAAAGGCACTCTCGAAGGCTACAAAAACTTTTAAAATTACAAAAGCAAAATTTATTTTAATTAACTTTAAAATGTGGAATTATGGAGTTGAGAGTATGTTGGAGAAATAGCAACTCCTTATTCAGCCCCTCTAATGTCTCATTGAAATGCAAAAAAATTAAAATAAAATAAAGTCAATGCATCAACTGTAAAGAAAGCAAAAATATTTTATAATAATATGACTTCTTTAAAAAAGAATTTCCAAGGACCAAAATGTGGAGGAGGTGTGTGTGTATTAGTCCGTTTTCATGCTGCTGATAAAGACGTACCCAAGACTGGGAAACTTACATGGGAAAAAGATTTATTGGACTTACAGATTCACATGGCTGGGGAGGCCTCACAATCATGTCAGAAGGTGAAAGGCATGTCTCACATGGCAGCAGAAAAGAGAAAAGAGTTTGTGCAGGGAAACTTCCATTTTGTAAAATCATCAGAGCTTGTGAGACTCATTCACTATCATGAGAACAGCACGGGAAGGACCCAGACCCATAATTTTATCACCTCCCACCGGGTTCCTCCCACAACATATAGGAATTGTGGAAGTTACAACTCAAGATGAGATTTGGGTGGGGACACAGCCAAACCACGTCATTCCACTTCTGGCCCCTCCCAAATCTCATGTCCTCACATTTCAAAACAAATCGTGCCTTTCCAATAGTCCCCCAAAGTCTTAACTCATTTCAGCATTAACTTAAAAGTCCACAGTCCAACATCTCATCTGAGACAAGGCAAGTCCCTTCCGCCCATGAGCCTGTAAAATCAAAAGCAAGTTAGTTACTTCCTAGATACAATGGGGGGTACAGGTATTGGGTAAATACAGCCATTCCAAATGGGAGAAATTGGCCAAAACAAAGGGGCTACAGGCCCCAAGCAAGTCTAAAATCCATCAGTCAAATCTTAAAGATACAAAATGATCTTTGACTTCATGTCTCCCATCCAGGTCACGCTGATGCAAGAGGTGGGTTCCCATGGTCTTGGGTGGCACTGCCCCTGTGGCTTTGCAGGGTACAGTCTCCCTCTTGGCTGTTTTCACAGGCTTGCAATGAGTGTCTGCAGCTTTTCCAGGTGCATGGTGCAAACTGTTGATGGATCTACCATTCTGGGGTCTGGAGGATGGTGGCCTCTTCTCACAGCTCCACTAGGCAGTGCCCCAGTAGGGACCCTGTGTGAGGGCTCTGACTCCACACTTCCCTTTCACACCACCCTAGCAGAGGTTCTCTATGAGAGCCCTACCCTCACCAAACTTCTGCCTGGGAATTCAGGCATTTCCATACATCTTCTGAAATCTAGGCAGAGGGTCTCAAACCTCAGTTCTTTACATCTATGCACTTGCAGGCTCAACACCACATGGAAGCTGCCAAGGCTTGAGGCTTGCACCCTCTGAAGCCATGTCTTGAACTCCACATTGGCCCCTTTCAGCCATGGCTGGAGTGGATTGGATGCAGGGCGCCAAGTTCCTAGGCTGAACACAGCACAGGGACCCTGGGCCTGACCCAAGAAACCATGTTTTCCTCCTAGGCCTCCAGGCCTGTGATGAGAGGGGCTGGTGTGAAGACCTCTGAGGTGCCCTGGAGACATTTTCTCCATTATCTTTGGGATTCACATTTGGCTCCTCATTACTTATACAAATTTCTGTAGCTGGCTTGAATTGGTTCTCACAAAATGGGATTTTCTTTTCTATTGCATTGTCAGGCTGCAAATATTCTGAACTTTTATGCTCTGCTTTCCTTATAAAACTAAATGTCTTTAACAGCACCCAAGTCACCTCTTGAATGCTTTGCTTGTTAGAAATTTATTCCACCAGATATCCTACATCTCCCTCAAGTTCAAAGTTCCACAAATCTCTAGGACAGGGACAAAAACCCGCCAGTCTCTTTGCTGAAACCTAACAAGCATCACCTTTGCTCCAGTTCCCAACAAGTTCCTCACCTTTATCTGAGACCACCTCAGCCTGGACCTTATTGTTCATATCACTATCGGCATTTTGTCAAAGCCATTCAACAAGTCTCTAGGAAGTTCCAAACTTTTCTACATTTTCACGTCTTTTTGGAGCCCTCCAAACTGTTCCAACCTTTGCCTGTTACCCAGTCCCAAAGTTGCTTCCACATTTTCAAGTATCTTTTCAGTAACACCCCACTCCTGGTACCAATTTACTGTATTAGTCCATTTTCATGTTGTTGATAAAGACATACCCGAGACACGGAAATTTATACAGGAAAAAGAATTATTGGACTTATAGTTCCACATGGCTGGGAAGGATTCACAATCATGGCAAAAGGTTAAAGGCATGTCTCACATGGCAGCAGACAGGAGAAAAGAGTTTGTGCAGGGAAACTTCCATTTTTTAAAACTATCAGATCTTGTGAGACTCATTCACTATCACAAGAACAGCACAGGAAAGACCTGCCCCCATGATTTAATCACCTCCCACTGGGTTCCTCCCGAGACATGCAGGAATTGTGGGAGTTACAATTCAAGATAATATTTGGATAGGGACACTGCCAAACCACATCAAGGTGTCAATACAGAGAAATAAGAAGAATTTGTCTTCTAAATTCTATCATATACAGTTGACACAAGGATACAGATTATTTTCCAATGAGAGAGGAAAAAGGTGTCTGTCTCCTAAACAAGATGACTTCCAAATGTTTTCTGTTTTTTGAATAGATAAAGAAGAATATTACCTGTTCCACAGTCCAGACTTTAAAGTCAGACTGAAATTTAGGGCTGCACAATTTACAAGACTATCAAGTTACTCAAACTTTCTCTGCTCTTTTTTTCTTACCTGTAAAATGACAATGATGATTAGTACCCACTTGAGGAGCAATGTAGCACAGTAGTTAAGACAGCAGACTTTGGTTTTAGACTGCCTAGTCTCAAATCCTGCTGTTACCACTTACTAGCCATGTAACATTGGGGTATTACTTCCACTTCTTGTTCCTAATAAGGATGTGCTATGGTCTGAATGTTTCTGCCCTTCCTGACAATTTGTATCATCACTAATGTGATGGAATTAAAAAGTGTTACTTTTAGGAAGTAATTAGAGAGTAAAGGTGGAGTCTTCATGAATGAGATTAGTGCCTATTAAAAAATAAATAAATAAAAGCCCAGAGAGCTTCATGCCTCTTCTTTTATATGAGGTCACAGTTAGAACTTCACAGATACTTGAATCAGGAAATGGGTCTACACCAGACATCAAATCTGCCAGTCTTGATCTTAGACTTACTTCCAAGCCTCCAAAACTATAAAAAACAAATTTTGGTTCTTTTTTTTTTTTTTTTTTTTGAGTTGGTGTCTCACTCTATCGCCCAGGTTGGAGTGCAGCAGTGTGATCATGGCTCGTTGTAACCTCCATCTCCTGGGTTCAAGCTATTCTCCTGCCTCAGCCTCCCAAGTAGCTGAGGCTACAGGCACGGGCCACCACGCCTGGCTAATTTTTTGTATTTTTAGTAGAGATGAGGTTTTAACCATGTTAGCAAGATGGTCTCAATCTCCTGACCTTGTGATTGGCCTGTCTCAGCCTCCCAAAGTGCTGGGATTACAGGCATGAGCCACTGCGTCCGGCCAATTTCTGTTCTTTTTAAGCCACCCAGCTTATGGTATTTTTATATAGCAGCCCAAACAGACTAAAACAGGATGGTAATAGTGCCTACATCAGAGAATTTTGGTGAGGATTAAATGAATTAATACTGTGTTTCTAAAACAGTAACTTACACATAGCATATATAATCAATTAATTTAAATTATTTTTGTTATTAGTTGTTATTATTATGTCATGCTGTTTTAGATATTAAATGAGACAATACGTGTAAAATACTTATACCTGTTCTTGGCCCCAATAAGTACACATTCAACATTAGAAATGACTCTTAGTGGTCTACATGTCTCTTACTAAAATTTCTCTACTTATATTTGAGAGATTAAATTTTAATTGGTGATGATATTGAGTCTGAAAGGGCAGTGTGAGTGCTTTACATGGGAGGTTAATTAAGCAAACAACTAACGTCTGGCTACCAAAGTCTTATGCAAATAATGAAGAATAAAGTTTCTTTGCATAGCAAGATGTTCAAGATAATGAGAACTCAAGCCCTTACTAGGTCCTCTTACATATATGACTGCTAGACTGAAAAATCCACAAGGGCTTACAGAATTGCTCACTCTTTATTGCTCATAGCATGCTACCTACCATATGGACTACCCAAAATAAATATTTGGTAAATACATGCATGAATAAATGTTAACAAAACAACTACAGAACTTTTATAAGGGTTATAAATATTAGTCTCTTATAACACTGTAAGAAGCATCTACAAGAATGATCTGTAAAAAAGCTTTAGTATTAAGAAACTGAACAGCAATAACAGATTTACTCTTAACACAAGCAAACACTGTATTTATATTTAGAAGTAAGCAGTGATTCATAGGCCCTGGGATAATATTAGTATGAAATTTAAATAAGAAAAACTGAACATTTGTATTTTAGACAAACATTTTGTATTTTGAAAAACAAGACATCACAGAAAACAAATGAAATGCTAAAAAAGTTTTTGTATTTTCAGTGAAGCAAAAAATAAACATCATAGAAATGATAGTGTGAGGGTTAAAACTGAATGGCAACTTAATTGAATTGAAGATGCAAAGTATTATTCCTGGGTGTGTATGTGAGTGTGTTGCCAAAGGAGATTAACATTTGAGTCAGTGGACTAGGAGAGGCAAACCCACCCTCAATCCAGGTGGGCACCATCTAATCAGCTGCCAGCACAGCCAGAATAAAAGCAGGCAGAAGAACGTGGAGAGATTAGACTGGCTTAGCCCCTCAGCCTACAGCTTTTTACCATGCTGGATGCTCCTGGCCCTCAAACGTGGGACTCAAAGTTATTCAGCTTTGACACTTGAACTGGCTTCTTTGCTCCTCAGTTTGCAAATGGCCTATTGTGGGACCCTGTGATCATGTGAGTTAATACTTAATAAACTCCTTTTTATATATACATCTAACCTATTAGTTCTGTCCCTCTAGAAATCTCTGACTAACACAGCTAGCAAATGAGATAATAAAAACACATGCAGTACAGTCACTGTTTAAGATAAAGACAGAAATCTGGTGAGGATCCACCATCTTTTCTCACTGCCACCGGAGACACAGACATAGCTTCTGTTCATAAGACACTATTAAATATTTCTTTCTGAGAAACTGGATTTGTCCACCTCTTTCTTCGGCCTTTTAGCTTCCTCAGACTTTGAGATAGGTTTGCATAGACCTGCCTACATCAAAAGGTGAGCCAGGCCAGGAGCTGACAGCCCAAGACATGGACAAAAAGAATGAAGCGTCTGTGGGGGAAATCCCAGGTGGCACCCACTTCCATGTGACATGGTATGGCTCACCTTTTAGATGCTTGTGCATGAGTCCAGGGATGCCTTGAAAACATCAGCATGTTTAGAGCAATTTTAAGTAGAGAGCTGTCCGTCACACTACACGGCGTAAGGAACAGCAGCCAGCAGCAGATGCAGTAAGATGGCCTCTTCTGTGGGCTGGCTCTTTGGCAATGGGAGTCCAGCTAGCAGCAGAAGCAAAGGAAAATGATTTCAGTAGGAATTACAATTAGAAAAACAAGTTTTTAAAGAGCTGTATTGTCAAAAATTGGCTTAGTTAAAACTGACATTTGGACTATATATGTACATGCATGTATCGTTTTAAAGCCTCTGCTCTCTCTCTCTGTAAAACTTTTCAGTTGACGGATTCTTGTCTGTTTCTCCACTTGTTTCTCTCTATCCCTCTTTTCCCTTGCTACCTCTGATGACCAGTGAGGGCCCTAACAGAGGAAATGTCTGACAGGCTGGGATTCCTTGTGGAAAACAGAAAGGTGCCAAAGACACTGTTTTTTTGGGAGGAATCTGTTTTTTCTCATGAAATCCGAAAAGCTTTAAGCAGAGAGACTCCTCTCAGGTCTAAAACTCTGCTCTCTTTTGTACTGTATTACTTGATCTCTTTAACTTTTGGGGGGATACCAGAAATTGATTGGTACTGTGAGAGAACTTGACTTTGGTGTGTACTGGCTGGTAGTCATGGTGAGAACTATAGTGTTAAAGGTGGCTAATGGTGGCTTGTAGTAAATGATTATTACTGCAGTGGGCTGCTTGTTTCTTTGGGTGTTTGGATAAGAAAAGCATGGTGCTTTCTTGGCTCTGTTCTTGAAGGGGCTCCACAATGAAGCCAGCAATCTACCAAAGAAACAAGATAGGTTGAAAATAAGACACTTTTCCTGGTAATCTTCTTTGTACGTCAATGTGTTTAGGTCTAAGTTCAGTGCCTTTGAGAGGGAAATGTTCTACCTTGTTTCACCTAAACATCATGTATTTGAAAATGATTAACAGTGTAAGATGGAGAGAGAAACTGTTTAAAAATTGGCAAGTGAAGAATCTTATAAATCTGTAAGATCTGCCTCTGCCTGAGTGTGTGTCTATATGTTTATAGATCATGTGTATGTTATACATTACTACTAAAATATATGAAAGAGCTTTAATCAATTGGCTTAAAGAAAAGTAAGTGCTTAAATCAACCATTTTTATCAGAAAAACATATGTTAACTCAAATGCCTTTTATTTCACAGGACTTGAATGCTCTTTGGTAAATAAAACTAGTTTCAGATTAGATTTAGTAATTTAAAACCTTAAAGTCATGGTATGTTAAATTAAGTAATCCTAGGTTTCTCACTGGAAATTGGAGTTAATCAGAGTTAAAATAGTGGTTAATATATGTAATTAAAAGTACTGGAAACTTTAAATCATTATTAAGAAATGGAAGGAATAAAATGGAAATTTATGGCATTAAAACAGTAGTCTTAACACAACACTATCAAAAGTTGTTGGTCAAAAGGGAGCCCCTGCTGGCCCCCTAACATTAATGGCTCCAAATCAGTTTTCTGGATTTACCCTAGATTAGAAAAATGTATTTTAAAAAATTACAAGGCAAAAGTTTCCACGAGAAAACCAGCCAACAATTGCCCAAGGCAATGCTGAAGCAGGTTAGTCCAAAGTTAGACAAAGATAAAGATTAATGAAAGTATTAGAGTCCCATGGCTCACCCTCCTGCTGGAAACCCAAATCGTTTTTCACAAGAGAGGGTAAAATTGTCTGAGTGTGGAAAAAAGAAGTTCCTGAGACCATAACATAAAAATGTAAAGGTTGATAAGATTATGAAAATTAAAATATTTAAATAGGCTTTATTTAAAGTAATTGTGACTCCTTTAAATGTCTATGAAAATGAATATTGTGTCTAACTGGAGGTATTTCCTCTACCTAGTACTATCAGACCAAATGTAGATACATCCACACTTTCAGCAATGTTGATTGGACCCACTGATGAAAACTAGTAACATTACTGAAGCCTACAGAGTGTAGAATAGAAGCTTAAGTGCTGGTCTGGACAAATTCTTCACCTAATAGCCCTTTGTAATGCATTTACTAGGATTTATGGCAAAAGCCTATGACCACCTCACAGTGATGCCTACTGGGACTGTGAATTAGAGAATTTCCACTTGATAGGTGTTTACTGCCTTGCTGTGGGACATTAACTGAATCACTCCTATGCTAATGGGGATAGCAGTGCCCAAGAGTTCCATGCTAATAGAAATGGTTTATATAGGATCATGCTACCTGGAGATCATGAAGTGGAGATACTCACAAGCAAGGAGCTTCTTTTTCCCCTAGGACTAACTCTGGAACTTTATGGGGAGCTTCTGGATTCCACAGTGGCTTATCAACAGTTCTCACCTGACTTACGAAGTACTTCTTGATTAATGGATGGCAGTTCCAAGGTAAATGGACACATCTTGTGTAGAAGGCTGCAACTCTGATTGAAGAAGAGTCAAGAAAATCTCTTTTTCTTTCTAGCCATTTATAGCATAGAGAAGATGGGTAAAGTATTTTTTTGTGTGTGTGAGCAAAATTTACCTTTCCCTCTCAGTTCTCCAAAATTTGTAAACTAATTGTGAGTATTCTTATTTTATGGCAATATGGTTATTTGCCTAAGTTCAGTAAGAATCTATTTCCTTTTGTAACAGGATAAAATTGGAAACTGGTTAATTTACCAAGGCTTTGTCTGGAATATTTTATACTGGAATAGTATCTTTTGCGATATGACCATACTGCTTTGAGGAATTGAAGTCAGCTTTACAGAGTCAATAAAAAGCCCCTTGGAAAGACTGGCCTAGCATGTTGTCTAAATGGGTGACTTATAAGGCTGCTGACCAGTGGTAATTAAAGAATGTCACTTTCTAGCAGGCGCAGGAACCTCAAGATATTTTGTGATCTTGAGAAGAGAGGTATTTGTGCAGGGAATACAAACAGACTAATGGTGAATCTTTGGCTTGGCTTCTAGCCTTGAGGCTTTTAAAAAGTCAAAGATGAAATTATTTATAAAAGTTCCAGCAGTCGAGTGTGGTGGCTCACACCTGTAATACCAGCACTTAGGGAGGCTGAGGCGGGTGGATCTCGAGTTTGAGACCAGCCTGGCCAATATGGTAAAACCCTGTCTCTACTAAAAATACAAAAAATTAGCTGTGCATGGTGGCGCGTGCCTGTAGTCCCAGCTGCTCGGGATGCTGAGGCAGGAGAGTTGCTTGAACCCAGGAAGTGGAGGCTACAGTGAGCCGAGATCACGCCACTGCACTCCAGCCTGGGCGACAGAGCAAGACTCCAACAACAACAACAACAATGTTCCAGGAAAGCTGACTATAGGAGGAACTATAAAAGGAACCTATAAGGCTAATCACTATTATTGCTATATTTCATGCAAATAATCAGGCCAAGAACAGTGAGACCAAAATTTGTTTTGCTAATAAATTATTCCTATTATGATTTATCCTTGGTAGAAATGGGAAACCTAAAGAGACAAATAATTGGATTCTAGTCCTGACCATTGTTTTTGAGTTTTTATTACTTGCCTACAATTTGGGCTTAATCCTGAATTATTTACTGGCTGTAAGAATTATTTAATAATAACTGGGTTTGAACTTTCTTCAAGATAATTTTAATTGGCTACCTAATGGAATACATTCCTTTTCTGTTGGTGACATGCTGGCATCCAAATTCTCTTTCGATTATAATCCTTATATGCATTATATTTCTATTATTCAAATTATTCATGTTATGTATCTCTCATTGTTTTACTTCTTCCAAGAAAACCAAAGTCATGGTATTCTGGAGACTAGAGATGATTCAACAGAACCCCTGAATCTCCCTCATTTGGAATCCCATTGGGCACTATCTGTTTTGCATTGCCAATGCACTGCTGCTAAAGCCGTATAATATGTAATAATCAGGCACTCTCCCTAAAGGCTCAGGAACCATTGAGGAAAAGGACACGTGAGACTGTAAAAGTTGGATTGATGATGACAGGTGGAGGCTAGAGCAACTCCATCTGGGAAGCTAATCTGTCATGTTGGCTTCTGATTAACCCTTGTTCTAGGAAGTCCTCTAAGACTTCCAGTTCATTTATTGTTCTTTGTGTAGGGGCAGGTATTTATCATAAATCTTGCCCTTAGGTCAAATGACCTTGATGTTATTGTACTTAAATTGTCCCCCATATCCCTGATGAACAACCCTTACCCTATAGTAAAGTGGTCCTCAACCTTTTTGCCACCAGGGACCAGCTTCAGGGAAGACAATTTTTCTGTAGACCAGAGCGGGGCATGTTTTCAGGATGAAAACATATGCATCACGTTTGTTGTGCACTTTATTTCTGTAGTTATTACATTGTCATATACAATAAAAATTATACAACTCACTATAATGTAAAATCAGTTGGAACCCTGAGCTAGCTTTCCTGCAACTAAATGGTCCTATCTGGAAGTGATGGGAGTCAGTGACAGCTGAAGTGTGCTGCTTATGTCCAGTCTACTTCATAATCTCATTTTGGTTGGTGTCACTGCAGAAAACTCTGCTTCACAAAGATCGGATGTTGGAAATGGAAGCAGACTTTTCAGTGCTTTTGTGGCAATCTCAGGATATTCCACTTTGACTTTAATCCAGAATGTATGGAGGTTTGAATTTGCGTCAAACTTACTTTTAAGGCTGCCATCATCTGTGATCTCAAGCAGTTAATCCTCTTCTAGCACAGACTAAGTGGATTCACAGGTTATTCACAAAATGGATCACAAATCCATTCCTTCCCAGCTCGGGGCTCTTTTGTGGCTGGAAAATGTGTTAGTCAGGGTTCTCTGGAGGGACGGAACTAATAGGATAGATAGATATATATAAGGGGAGTTTATTAAGTATTAACTCACATGATCACAAGGTCCCACAATAGGCCATCTGCCAGCTGAGGAGCAAGGAGAGCCAGTCTGAGTCCCAAAACTGAAGAACTTGTAGTCTGATGTTCCAGGGCAGGAAGCATCCAGCATGGGAGAAAGATGTAGGCTGGGAGGCTAGCCAGTGTAGTCTTTTCACATTTTTCTGCCTGCTTTATTTTTTAATTTTTTAATTAAACTTTAAGTTTTAGGGTACATGTGAACAATGTGCAGGTTTGTTACATATAGATACATGTCCCATGTTGGTGTGCTGCACCCAGTAACTCGTCATTTAACATTAGGTATATCTCCTAATGCTATCCCTCTCCCCTCCCCCCACCCCACAACAGGCCCCGGTGTGTGATGTTCCCCTTCATGTGTCCATGTGTTCTCATTTTTCAGTTCCCATCTATGAGTGAGAACATGTGGTGTTTGGTTTTTTGTCCTGATAGTTTGCTGAGAATGATGGTTTCCAGCTTCATCCATGTCCCTACAAAGGACATGAACTCATCCTTTTTAATGGCTGCATAGTATTCCATGGTATATATCTGCCACATTTTCTTAATATGGTCTATCATTGTTGGACATTTGGCTTGGTTCCAAGTCTTTGCTATTGTGAATAGTGCCGCAATAAACATACGTGTGCATGTGTCTTTATAGCAGCATGATTTATAGTCCTTTGGGTATATACCCAGTAATGGGATGGCTGGGTCAAATGGTATTTCTAGTTCTAGAACCCTGAAGAATCGCCACACTGGCTTCCACAATGGTTGAACTAGTTTACAGTCCCACCAACAGTGTGAAAGTGTTCCTATTTCTCCACATCCTCTCCAGCACCTGTTGTTTCCTGACTTTTTAATGATCACCATTCTAACTGGTGGGAGATGGTATCTCATTGTGGTTTTGATTTGCATTTCTCTGATGGCCAGTGATGATGAGCATTTTTTCATGTGTCTGTTGGCTGCATAAATGTCTTATTTTGAGAAGTGTCTGTTCATATCCTTAGCCCACTTTGTGATGGGGTTGTTTGTTTTTTTTCTTGTAAATTTGTATGAGTTCATTGTAGATTCTGGATATTAGCCCTTTGTCAGATGAGTAGATTGCAACCCTTTTCTCCCATTCTCTAGGTTGCCTGTTCACTCTGATGGTAGTTTCTTCTGCTGTGCAGAAGATCTTTAGTTTAATTAGATCCCATTTGTAAATTTTGGCTTTTGTTGCCATTGCTTTTGGTGTTTTAGATGTGAAGTCCTTGGCCATGCCTATGTCCTGAGTGGTATTGCCTAAGTTTTCTTCTAGGGTTTTTATGGTTTTAGGTCTAACATGTAAGTCTTTAATCCATCTCGAATTAATTTTTGTATGAGATGTAAGGAAGGGATCCAGTTTCAGCTTTCTACATATGGCTAGCCAGTTTTCCTAGCACCATTTATTAAATAGGGAATCCTTTCTCAATTTCTTGTTTTTGTCAGGTTTGTCAAAGATCAGATAGTTGTAGATATGCGGCATTATTTCTGAGGGCTCTGTTTTGTTCCATTGGTCTATATCTCTGTTTTGGTACCAGTACCATGCTGTTTTGGTTACTGTAGTTAACAAACTGTCTCTCAGACCACAGTGCAATCAAACTAGAACTCAGGATTTCTGCCTACTTTAAATTCTAGCCACACTGGCAGCTGATTAGATGGTGCCCATCCAGATTAAGGGTGGATCTGCCTTTCCCAGCCCACTGACTCAAATGTTAATCTCTTTTGGCAACACCCTTACAGACACACTCAGGATTAATACTTTGCATTCTTCAGTTCAATTGAGTTTACACTCAGTGTTAACCATCACAGAAAGTAAAGCTCAGATTCTTTTGAAACCTAAGAATGGCAATCATGCACCTGCTGGGAGAAAGGAGGCCCTGGCTCTGTCTCTTTCAAAATATCTGCTAATGTTTGAAACATGTCAAAAACTCCAATGTTCACTTGTTGGCCCCATAATTCCAATTTGGTCTTGAAAGCAGGCACTTTATCTGCTGACTGGAACACAGTTGTCAATCTCTCCCAATTGACAGATTGAGTTTGTTGAGCAGGTTGAATACATTACACAAGTAAGCAAGATTTGCAACCCATTCTGCATCACTGAAATGTGCTGCCAGTGGTGACTGTTTTTAAAAGGAATCCCTGGAGCGGGCTTCATGACTCAAAAACTCTGGCCAGTGATCTATCTTTAGAAAGCCACCTCACTTCTGTGTACAAGAGAAGACATGTGTGCTCTGTATCCATCTCCTCACAGAGCTGCATGAACAGACATGAGTTAAGGGCATGTACTTCAATGTGGTTGATAATTTTAATCACACCCTGCAAAACATTGTTGAGATGACATTTTTTTTTTTTTTTGGCCAGCCAGCATTTCTCTGTGGATGACACAGTGCATAGACTCACATTGAGAAGCGACCTCTTGGACTGACCTGAGTAGTGAAAGCAGAGAGCTGTCCAGTGGTGGCAGCCACTCCATCTGTGCATATACAACACAAAATGACCACTTCAGTTTTCCTGATATGTAATCATTCAAAGATTTGAATAGTTGTGCAGCTGTAGTGTTGGTTGGCAACAAAAGTGCATATAGCTTATCCTCATGCACATCCTCCAAAAAATATTATTTATTTGTGTATTTATTTATTTATTTTGAGAGGGATCCTTGCTCTGTCGCCCAGGCTGGAGTGCAGTGGCACAATCTTGGCTCACTACAACATCTGTCTCCTGGGTTCAAGCAATTCTCCTGCCTCAGTCTCCTGAGTAGCTGAGGTTACAGGTGGCCACGACCATGCCCAGCTAATATTTGTATTTTAGTAGAGACAGGGTTTTACCATGTTGGTCAGGCTGGTCTCGAACTCTTGACCTCAAATGATCTAACCGCCTCACCCTCCCAAAGTGCTGGGTTTACAGGCATGAGCCAAACACCTGGCCACAATGCCCTGAAAAATATATCTCACAAAAACAAGAATTATTGCCTTGTTGTCAACATTAGTAGACTTGTCGACCTGGATTGCTTACCACAGTGACTAATCCTTTCTAAAAATTGTGCCTCAATATCGGCTATTTGATCAGTTTGTCTAGTTATGGTGCTAGCCAAAAGAGGAATACGTGCCACCTTTTGAACTGCAACCTTTGCTAAATGTTCAGGACAAATGTCCTTAGCAGGAGGCAGGGTCAACTCTTCACCAATAGTAAAGGGCTTCTTAGCTTTCGCAATGCAGTTAACCTCTAAGAATGATGTTTTTGGTGCAGACACATTTGATGAAGTGGTGCCTTTAATAATTGCTTCTGCTCTTTATGTTAATTTTTTTTTCTTTTGAAAAACTCCAAAGGTTTGTCTTTTAATGCAGGGCACTTGGTCTCCATGTGGTGAAGTAGTTTTGAAGGTTTCATGACTATATTGGATAGCTGGTCACCACACATTATACAATTTTATATATTTTCTTTTAAATGTAGCTTTCTTTTGTTGATGGGCTTAGTCTTCTGCTATCTCATCATTAAGTCTTCCCCCTTTTCAAGTAAGCTCCTAAGTGATGTTTGGTTTTTACTCATTTTTGCTGGGATTTGCCTGTAAGCTTACCAAAACTGTGATTAAGACAAGTGCACAGTGCAGGAAAGTGGGGCAGACAGTAAATAAAATCATAGGCGGGTTATATGTGGACTAAAATAAGTGTCAGATTCTGACTTAAAGTCTGCAACAAATGCAGCAGTACAGCTGAAGCACGTCACCTCATTTGCCACTATAAAGCCTGTCACCAGATGCAGCTTATTGTCATTTGACTCTCACTGACAGGCTTTTGATGAGTCTGCAAGGAATTGATTTATTATGGTCTTTGTGCAGTCATCCTCTCTGCTAATGTTAACCTGTATATGCTGCCTCTCCCCAGCACTAGCATCACCACTTCAGCTCTACCTCAGATCATCAGGCATTAGATTCTCATAAGGAGCACGCAATCTAGAATCCTAGTATGTGCAGTTCACAATAGAGTTTGTACTCCTATGAGAATCGAATTCTGCCACTACCCTGACAGGAGGTGGAGCACAGGTGGTAGTGTGAGTGATGGGGAGTTCCTGTAAGTACAGATGAACTTCACTTGCTTGCCTGCTGTCCACCTCCTGCTGTGTGGCCTGGTTCCATTTATGGTCCATGGCCTGGTGGTTGCTGACGCCTGTTACAGAAAGAGGGTGAAGAGGATTGGGGACTTTCTCAGCCTGTGGTTTCAGAGCAGCCCTGATCATCATTTTCATTTCCTGTATTTGGGCTTTTCTAATTGACTATCTCTTACCTGCTTAAGGGATATTAACCAAAGCCACATGTAAGGGCACACTACACAATAGTTGTCATCACTGAGTGGTGCCTGTATTTCTTTTCTAGTTATTTTGAACATTTAGGCCAACCAAATACAGTTCTAGTGTTACTTTGATTTCTAGAGTCTATCTTGATCTCAGAAGAAATTCTTTTAAGCACCAAAGAGTGAAAATATTTTAGACCAATATTAAATTGCTTTTGTAGCATATTGAGACTAACATATAAACTTATAGTTCTCCTGCTGTTAAACTATTAGGATTCAAAAGGTTCTTCCACTTATTTCTCATGCTAGGTACTGTATTTTAATAAACAGGTACAACCCTATTTCCTTCTGACAGAATTCTTTGATGTCAATGTCTACCTGCCTAGATATCCAGGCATTGATGGATAGATGAACACAATAAAAAAACCATAGAGAATGGAGGTGAATTTACAAAAGCGTTTGGATCAAGTATACAAATAAAGTAAATTTTATATCCTTGCTTCTTATCTGAAAGACATAGTTTTTTTACCGTTTTATTACAACTTGTATATGTCTATTAATATGCTAAATTTTTATTGGGAAAATATTGATAAATGTCACAAAAGTGGCTTCTTTCCCAGTCTAAAATGCTTTCTAGTTGTCTCCTCAAGAAAGCTATGAAGCTTTGTTCTTTTCTACACTTTATTTCATAATTATCAGTTGAAGCCCTCAGCCTGGCCATCCAGACTGACATGGAATGGCACTGCACCCAACTTAGCTATCTCTGAGAATCCATTTTCAAGCCCAGGAAAATGATCAAAGTGCCTGCCTTTCTACGAAAGTACTGATAATCACCATCTTCTAAAAATAATGAGAAAGCACCATAACTGAGATTATTGCATATTATTACTATCCCACAGTCTTTTCTAAAGTAATCATAGACAGTGTAGATACATTGGTAATAACTAAGTCTCAAATACTGATAACTATTCCCTTTTATGTTATAATCACACTAAACACAAGATGTAAATTAAGTCAAGTCAGAACTGATTAAAGACTCAGACAAGAACAATAGTTACCTCAAAGGAAGACAATAGAAATTAAAATATAGCAGAGCCGCTGATGAATATTTATGAAACCCACATGGGGATTTACACAGCATCAACTAATTTATGAAAGCAAATATACCTGTATTTATATTAAATGTTAAGATTCAGCAGTGTAATTTGAGTAAAAAAAAACCAACATTTAATTAAATATGAAAATTTCTAAAACATCTCAGTATTCTTTAACAGATTTTCTAAATATATACAATCATGGCTATAATGAGCCAATAAAAGTTAATCCTAAATAAATAATGGAGAAATTGTCACACATTTTTTAATCTGGAAGTAAGGACTGAAAGAAACAGACCATTAAAATGTACAGGTCTCATTTTTAAGGTTATTTCAAAATTTTGTATTACATTTATTATAATTATTACAGTATTGCTGGGAAGCCATTTCCATAGCTCTCTCACATTTCTATGCATCCTATGAGCACAGGCAGTGACTCCCCTTTGTTCTAGATAGGAATTAGCTTTCTGAGAATCTTTGTACATTTATGCAGGTCCACTTTTATGTTGATTTTTTTCAATAACTATATTGGAAGAGTTTTTTGAGATTTGTGACAAATCTGAAAAACCTCACAAATGAACTGCATAACCTAGAAATATCAGAAAATTAAGACAAAGTTAGTTACTAATGCCATGAATGTATAAAATATGTATATCTACTAGTCTATTTCATTATTTACTATCATAAAATACACACTGATCTATTATAAAAAGTTAAAATGTATCAAAAACTTGTGCCTATGCTTGCAGATTGTACATGGCACCATTTGCAATCAAGAGAAATGTAAACAAACCCAAAGATGCAGTTTAAAATCATAATTGCATAAAATCAGCTGCAGTAATACTGTTCTATTGCAATAATTTTGTAGCCACCACCTGTTGCTATTGCAGTAAACTCAAGTGTTGCATCCACTTAAAATGCCACGTGACACTAATCTCTGCACATGAGAAGTTTATCTCTCCAGTAAATTGTATATTGAAGTATAAAGTGGTCTCTCACAGTTCTAACTTATATTTCATTATGTTTAGTAAATACATCGTGTAACCTATCAACATGCCAGTAGTGATGCTGGAAGTGCTCCTAAGAAGGAGAAAGAAGTAACAGCATTACAAGAAAAAGTTGAATTGCTTGATATGTACTATAGATTTAGGTCTACAGCTCTGGGTGGCCACCATTACATGATAAATGAATGCAGGTTAAGGACCATTGTAAAAACATAAAAAGGAAAATTAGTGAAGTGGTCACTACAGTTATGCCATGAGGCATGAAAATATCTTTTTTCTTTTGTATTGAAAATAACTTTTTTGTAGGTGCAAGATTACTATTAAAAAGGCATAACCAGGACAGGTGCAGTGGCTCATGCCTGTAATCCCAGTGCTTTGAGACACTGAAGTGGGAAGATCTCTTAAGGCCAGGAACTTGAGACTAGCTTGTGCAACATAATTAGTGTCCTCATTTTTACAAAAGTTTTTTTTTTTTTTTAATTGCCTGGGCTGGTGATAAGTGCCTGTAGTTTAAGGCTGCCATGAGCCATGATCATGCCACTGCACTCTTGTCTGGGAAACAGAGAGATAATGTCTCAAAAGTTAAAAAAAAAAAAAAGGCATACCTATAGGTTCAAATATGATTTGAACAAAAGAAAAGTCATCATATGACAACTTAAAGCAAAAGGAAGGTAAAGGATCTAAAGCTGGAGCACTTAATGCCAGCAAAGGATAGTTTGATAATTTTACAAAGTTGTTTGGGTTAGAAAAATGTCAGGATAACAGAAGAAGCATCTTCTGCCAATCAAGAGGCAGCAGACAAATGCCCAGGTTTCCATTGAGAAAATCATTGAGGAAAAAGGGTATCTACCTGAAAAGGCTTTTAAGGCAGATGACACTATCTTATTCTGGAAAAAAAAAATTGCCACAAAGAGTATCTATTAGTAAAGAAGAGAAGTGAGCACAAAGGTTTAAGGCAGGAAGGGATAGGCTAGCTTTAATCTTCTGTGCAAATGGAGGCAAGTTTACCATCAGTACTGCCCTTATCTATGTGCTGATCCTCAATTTTGATGGGGTAAGATAAACGCTAGCTGTAGTTCTTTGGGTTTCATAACAAGAAGGCCTGGGCAACAGGAAATATTTTTCTGGATTGGTTTCATAAAGGCTTTGTTTTCAAAGTCCAGAAATTCCTTGCCAGGAAGAGACTGTCTTTCCAAGTTCTCTTGATATTGGAATGATGCCTCTGGCCATCCAGAGCACTATGAGTACAACACCAAAAGTGTTGACATGGTGTGATTGCCCCTAAACACAACATCCCCAATTCATCCTCTTGACTGGGGTTCATAAGAACCTTTAAGGCTCATTACACACAGTACTCTATGAACAGAATTATGAGTACTATGGAAGAGAATCCCAATAGAGAGAACGTTATGAATGCTCGGGAGGATGCCACCATTAGAGATGCCGTTGTTGTTACAAAAAAAAAGTGGTGAAAGCCTGAAACAATAAATTCTTGCTGGAGAAAATCGTGCCCAGATGTTCTCTGAATGACTTTGTAGGATGAATGACAGAGTCAATCAAGAAAGTCATGAAAGAGATTGTGGATATGGAAAAAAAATGGTGAGAGGTGAAAGGTTTCAAGATATGTGTCTTGGAGAAATTCAAGAACTGATAGAAATCACACAAAAGGAAGAGACAGAGCATAACCTGACAGAGATGAGTGCTTCCAAATCAGTCCCAGGTGATGAGAAGGAAGATGAAGAAGAAGCGGTGCCAGAAAGCAGATGACATGAACCATCTGGCAGAAGGAGAAGGGTTCAGATTATTCATGACTGCTATTGACCTATTTTACAAAATGGACCCTTCTATGATACCAGCACAGAAACTAAAACAAGTGGTGGAATAAAAATTGGTACTGTATAGAAATATTTTTAGCAAAATAAAAAAAAAAAGAAAAAAGTGAGACAGAAATAATGATGTATTTCTGTAAAGTTACACTAAGTGTGCTTGCCTCTCCTGCCCTCATTCTAGCTCCTCCACTTCTTCCTTCTCTGCCACCTCCCAATGTCAAGGCCAACCCCTTCCCCCCTCCTCCTCTTCAGTCTATTCCATGTGAAGTTGGTGAGGATGCAGACCTTTATAATGATCCACTTCCATTTAATGAATAGTAAATACATTTTCTCTTCCTTATGATTTTCTTAGTAACCTTTTTTGTTTCTCTAGCTTACTTTATTCTAAGACAACAGTACGCTATATATATATATATATATATATATATATATATATATATATATATATATAATAATGGGGTAGGCTAGCTCATTAGCTTGCAAATAGGGTGACATCTCAGATGCTTCATGATTCTTAACAATAATGGCAGTGATGTGAGCATAGGATGCTGTCAGAGATATGGCTTTCTGGAAAAAAAATTAAAAGACAAGGGATCAAAGACTATGAGAAGGATAAGAAAGACTCCGTGGAATCTGGTATATACTTACCAAGTGGTGAGCAAAAGTGAGAACTCAGAGTAAGGATCTGTCACTCTCATAGCTGTTTATGCAGGTGTAAAGACTGAGCAGTGAGAGGTAGAACTGTAATAAGCAGCCAAACCAGTGTCTTGATTGCCACTCACTCTACCCTGGGCATGTGGATAAAGGGCTGTTAGTATGACAATGATGCAGCAGGCAGCATCAGCCAAAGACAATGGAATTATGGCTGCTGGGCCAAGGAGTCTTTTAACTGGAAATAAATGGGGTCAGCAATAAGGACCTTGCTATACAGTACAAAGTTTTATACAGACCAAAAGCATTAAAATTTTATTTCTGGGCAAATGAGTGGTTGCTGGTAATAAAGGTATATGTGCATTACTCATGCAGTGTCACTCTCCTTCCACATCGTCCTCCCCCTTTCTCAACATTTCCCTCACCCTCTGCCTGGACCTCAGCTGCCCCTGTTTAAAAAAAAAAAAAAATGCAGCTCACTGCCATTGCTCATTTAATTTTACATAAACACACTATTTGAGACTGAAGCAAATCTGATTGATTTTCAATGTGAAAATAAAATATAAAATCTGTTCTTGGAGTTATTTCTAAAGAGAACTAACATCAGAATCATCTGAATCATCAGAATTATCTATTTTGGAAAAATCAGATTCATCAAATGAATCTTCAGCCAACAACTGTTCGAGAACGATGTTAACATCATGCATAGGAATGCTATGATTTCTAGGATTTGACATTCTCAGCGATCCAGAATTACTACATTTTGTAAATGTAAATACCATTGCTAAAAACAGAATCGTATAAATAGAATGATGTCTTTTGTTTCCAAAGTTGATATACTAGAGCAAAGCGAAAAAAAAATGAAAGCAAGATATTTCGTGGCAAAGTTATCTTGGGGTGAACGCTGCAGCTGCAAGCACTGCTGGCAAATATTCCTGGGGCAAACTAGAAAGGGGTTAAGAAAAGCAATGACTGTGAGGAGAAAAAGATGACTGGAGTTGAGCAGTAGTTACCCTGTCCCCAGACGGGACCAATGGCCATGTTCATCCGCTCAGGTATGCTGGGTAACTTCAGGAGAGGGAATGACTCAAATTGTTATGACTGTGTTGGATATAGACACCCTAGTCACCATCCTAAACCATGGGAGGAGGAAGCACCTAATTTCAACTATATGTGTTGAGTAAAGTTTGCAATGTATAAAGGAAAATTGGCAATTCCCCATAATTGGCAAATAATAATTGTATGTATGTATAAGGTACAATTTGATTATAAGATACTGATGAAATTTTCTGTGTCTCCGCTCTCCCATCCATCCCCTAAAGGGCTGAGCCAAACTGTATATACCAGAACATACTAGGGCCCAAACTGTATACGCCATTAAAGATTCTATCTTTGACAGTGAGATAAGATGCATGTGTATAATACTTGGGTACCATGTGGCATTGATAAAGAATAAAGATATTGATAAAGAATAAAGGGGAATTATTATCCTTTACTCTCCATTTTCTTTTGTATTAAAATTTATTTCGCAATGCAATAAAATGTAATCCAGATAGAGTCTGGCTGAGATAGGTTATAGAGCCCTACATTTCAACAATAGCAACAATGACAATGGTGACAACAAAAACAATATATACTTTTTTCTACCCAGTGTTGTGTGTTTTTCCCCATCTTCAGAAAATATGAACAGGCATAGACTTGTTCAGTGATTTGTCCAATGGCAAACTGCTTATGAGAATTTAAATGGAGACATTCTAACTCTAAGGCTCATGTGCTTATCTGGTGCACCAGGAGTCAGCGATTTTTTCATAGAAGGCCAGACAGTAAATAGTTTACGTATTGCAGTTTATAAAGTCTCTGTGGCATCAACTTAACTCTGCCATTTTATCATTAAAATAGCCATAAATATTACATAAATGAATAAGCCTAGCTGTGTTCTAATAAAGTGTATTTATAACACTGAAATTCGAATTTCATTTAATATAATTCTCATGAGTCATAAAATATCATAATTTTTAAACATTAAAAAATTCTTAACTCATGGTCGATAAGAAAATAAGCAGTGAGCCAGATTAGGTAGACAAGTCACACTTTGCAAACCATTATTCTGTACTATATTTATGATGATATTTTGAACACAGGTGATTTTTTGTTTTTTGTTTTGTTTTAGATTATTTTCTGCCTGGTATTTGATAAGTTTAGCATTCCTTTACATGTTTTATGTAATGTTCAATAATTTTCTCGACTTGAACAACTGTGATTTTTGTATAAATATTATATTGTGACATCATTTGTGTATCATTTTAACTTTTTGCATCATTTAAAGTTGTTTTTCTGTGTTCTTTCCTCTTAACCCATTATAGTAGAAAAATAACTGCATAACACCTACAAGATAATTTTAAAAGCAAATGATATAGTACTACAATAACCATCTGTATGGTATTATAGTATTTCAAAATACACTTTTATATTTTTTAGCATATTACAAGGAAACAATTACTGAAATAATAGTGGACATCTGAGTAATGAATACTTACATCTTCACAATTTTCTGAAATTGTTCTATTTAAATATTATTTTGACTCTGTGTAATATGTTACAAAAAGTTAGAATGGATTATGTAAGAACAGGAATCACTGTTTTAATCAATATTTAAATTATCTTTTAATTGAATCTGATTTAGCTAATATTCTTTCTCTGAGAATTACAATCAAACTAGAGACAAATTCAGTCTTGACAAAGGAAATAGCTCAAATTTTGGCGTTGGCTTTGTATTCTACCTTAAAGCAATTTAGTGAACTGGAACAGTTAGGGACTAAGGACCTCTCACTAATGATAGCATGATAAAGAAAAAAAGTTTAAAAGGTTACTAGAAATAATTGTTGTCTGGAAGAATCGCTTTTGCACAACTTACAGCACAATTCATATATGATGTCTAAGATAATTCACACAGGAATTTAAAAAATATTGCCTATCTATTGAAGAAAATTTACTTTCATGTTTTTCAGCATAATTAATGATAGAAACTTATAAAAATGATATTGCTTAGAAATAGAATATTACGTATCTTGAGAAGAAAATGATCTGCCTTAGAAAGCGTGTAATGTGCAAAATTCCATGTTAACACATTTAATAACTTAAAACCTGATGCTTAAATAGCACTTACGAATTACAAATACATTTTACATTAATTATTTATTGAATTCTTATAAAATCCAAATAGGCATATATCACTATTATTATTATTTTTATATTTTTTAATCTTATATATGAAGAAATGGAAGCTAAGTCCATCCAAATGACACTTGTGATCACATTAAATATAAATAGTCTTGGTCATTCCTTTCCTCCTATTTTTTCCTTCTTATTTTTCTCTATTTATATAAAGTAAGACCAAGAGCTGGGAGGAAGGGATGGACAACTCTTAGAAATATAATCAGAGTGTGAGGTAGACAGAATCCTGTCACTAAAACTATCATCTTTCTACAATATTTACATATATCGAAACAGCACATTGTATCCCATAAATAGACACAATTACTATTTGTAAATTAAGTTGTTTTAAAAATACCAAGAAAATAATAATGACACGTCTCATAAATCACCTCCCTTCCCTTCCAATCACTTTCTCTGTCCTCTACACAAAACAATCAGCAATTCCACTCTCATGGTTCTCAAGAAGAGAAATGGTATGCTTACATCCTCTCATTTTTAAGAGAAAACAGAAACTATTTTCTAGTGTAGGTCCATGCTGACTTGCTAAGTGGACATCTATTGCTATTTAAGTTTCAGATTTCAAGTGATTTAAAGGGTTAAAATAAGAATCATGCACATGGTTGCAAGTTTTTCTTAAGCAGACCATTTTCCTCTTTGAAAGAAATGTGATAACCTGTTGCTAAACAACATGATTATTTTTATATATTTCTATCATGAATTGGCCTTTCAGTCACTTTCTTGATCCATGAAAGGTTTTAGCCATTTTGTTTTCATTAGCTTGACTAGCGTCTATTTCAATTTACAGTATTTCCTGTGAAAATTTCAATAAAATTGCAACTGAGTTGGTATCCCCAGGTCTTACTACAGAAGAAAATGTATTATGATGCTTTAGGCATTTGGGAATATATTTCTTACCTTATATTGTTGATAATACAATGAACTATTTCTGTTTTCAAATATCCTGTTACGTGGTCAGGATGATTTTTCTTCATCTGAATTTTTTAAGGTCACTTAATATGTTTCTGACAGTCTGTTGATTCTATATTTTTTTATGTATAGCTGTAATTTTACTTTTATTTTGCCATGTCTTTATTGCTACCTTGTAACTAATGCTAGAAAAGCCAAGGTTTAAGGGCAACAATTCATTATACCAATGTAAATTTAATCAAACACGTTGATATTGCTGACAGATGGCAGGTCATCAATAATAATAACCGCTTCTGACAATACCAAGTGGCTTTTTTATGACATTTTGTCCTAGCAAATTTTTACTTACCATTTTGTCATTCAAAGGCTAGTTTCTCCTAGGAATAATGAATATGGATGCTCCATTTACAATGTCATTTTGTTTATCAGAATTCTTCCTCTTCACCCCTTTATAATCTGATCTGTGGGCCTTTTCCTTTTGTTATAGTATTCCATTTGAGTTGTTATACAAATATGTTTAAAATAGATAATTATATTGATCAACCACAACCAACATTTGAAGAGAGTTATTAAATGTATTAAGTACTTGTCAATTTGCCTGAACTACTGCTATTTTCAAAACAGGAATCAAAGCTATTGATTAAAGTAATAAAAAAAATTGACACTAATATACACACAGTATTATGTGAATGAAATTAGAAATGACATTTTTTTCAATTTATGAAAGATTGCCAGTCTTGTAAGCATAGATAATCTCCACGTAAGAAAAAAAATAAGAAAGTAAAATCTCCATCTATACTTTCAGGTACAGGCAAAGGAATAATATTACTTATTCTTAGTGCAACCAAATAAAAGAAAGTTTGGATCTTCTAATAAGACATAGGGCTTTTCCCCTCCATCTTCAGGAGGTGATTAAGTCATTGGGGCAGAGCCCTTGTGAATAGGATTAGTGTCCCTTATGAAAGGGACCAAAGAGATTCCCCTCTCTTCTTCTGTAATGTGATTTTTTTTTGTGTTCAAGAGAGTGGGTTTCACCGGACACCAGATCTCCTGGCGTCTTGATCTAGGACTTTCCAGCCTACAGAACTGTGAGAAATAAATTTCTGTTGTTTATAAACCAATCAGTCTATGCTATTTTTTTTAAGAGTAGCCCAGACAGAAGATATTGAGATAGGTCCTGAAAGGTGAACCAAGTCCACACACCAGAAAGAAACATATGAGACTTCTGTTAAAAAGAAAATAAACAGGTCCAAGCGATAAAACTTGAGGGAAGTTGAGAAGACGGTAGAGTAAAATGATGGTTTTATAGGTTATGGGGCTTTGGTATGTCATAGAAAGGATCTTGGTCTCAGTTTTCTCAATTAAAAAGTGTGGATATGCTCTTCTTGAAGAGTATCTTTGTGGCGTTCTCTGTATTTCCTGAATTTGAATGTTGGCCTGCCTTGTGGCACTATTCACAATAGCAAAGACTTGGAGCCAACCCAAATGTCCAACAATGATAGTCTGGATTAACAAAATGTGGCACATATACACCATGGAATACTATGCAGCCATAAAAAATGATGAGTTCATGTCCTTTGTAGGGACATGGATGAAGCTGGAAACCATCATTCTCAGCAAACTATAGCAAGGACAAAAAACCAAACACTGCATGTTCTCACTCATAGGTGGGAATTGAATAATGAGAACACATGGACACAGGAAGGGGAACATCACACACCGGGGACTGTTGTGGGGTGGGAGGGAGGGGGGAGGGATAGCATTAGGAGATATACCTAATGCTAAATGACGAGTTAATGGGTGCAGCACACCAACATGGCACATGTATACATATGTAAAAAACCTGCACATTGTGTACATGTACCCTAAAACTTAAAGTATAATTTAAAAAAAGTGTTGAAAAGTTTCTTAACATGCATAGTATCTCCAAGAATTACACAGTGTTTTCAATGTGTATCATAGTATTTGTAATATAATTGGTATCTGATGACTATCACCTACAATTGTTGATGGTTTTATTTTTGTTATCATTTTTTGTACATACCTTTGATAGAATTTGCTATGAAGGCCTGTTATCTTATAATGCAGGTCTTCCATAAAAAGAGATTGCATTATTTCATAGAGTAGGATGAATGCTGTATTTTCCAAGAAAAAAAAGAATGTCAGCCACAGAAACAAATATTCTGTCTTAAACAATCAGGATAGAATCTCATTTAAAACATTGCTCTTCAGATATATAATGTTGGAAATCAGATAATCCCATAGTCACAGAATGCTAGACATCTTCTATAATTGTAAAATAAATGTTTTCGTCTTCATCTCTGCTCTCCCAATTTTACATCCTATTACTGCTCTATTTATTCTCCTCAGAAAAAAAAAAAAAATGTGCTTTTCCTTTACAAACCTTTCCACAGTACCCTATGTTGTACTATGTCTTCAAAACTTCAGTGGAACACTTTTGATTGTTATATAGTTGAATCTTGGCTCCCTCTATGCAGGGTCCTCTAGTTCCTCCTAATCTTCCACTTTACTGACTCAGAAATGCAGAGTGGCTTGACCACTTGGTGACCTAGTCAGCTACATGTTTTTCCTTAAAGGCTTGAACCCAAGATGGATACATGAACACTTTCAGGTATCGATGAAAGTATTTAAGTTATGGTCCAAAACACTAGCCCTGAAAGGCACTAGCCCTGGCCTTGAGCCACATTTCTTAAACCCTCATATAAACTTCATAACTCGACCCACTCAACTGGGATGTTCCTAGGTAGAACAACCCTTGTCTCCCTGTTCACAACAAGGTTATGCTGCAGCTGTCCCTGTAACAACACTCCCCTACTAAATGCTTTTGGACTTTAAACACTGGCATTTAGTGGTTCTTTTTTTAGAATTCCAACCAGCCCCTTCTCAAGACATTTTGGGGCAATTCCATTTAGAAATTCTCCTGTTCCTGCTTTTGGGGTATCTCCAGCCACGAGTTCAGTTGGGACAGAACACCCTGCTTAAAGCATTGATTCCTCTTAAGTCAGTTCCAACATAACAGGGCATCTCATCTCCTGTAGATATAGGGAGGAAAATCTAGGGGACTGTAAAACTCTCAGAATTTTCCAATTTCATTCTAAATCAGTACTATCTTACCTAACATTTCCCCATTCATATCAGTATCACACATAAAAGCTAAATAATCCACACACTTCATTTCTGCTCTATGAACTACTGGCCAGGCTCCTCAGCCCATCCCCCACCATGACTACAGCTTCTTTAGATTTCCCTCTCCACTTTTCTAATTCTTTTTGGGGTGATGACTATAATCATATGCATGGTCTATCCAGCAATCAAGTAGACTCAAGGTTTATACACTTCCAATAAATAATCACTCTTATTGCATCTCAACCATTTCTGCTCCAAGCAACGAGGACTTTTTTGTCCTCCAGAACTACTCTGGTTATAAAAGTTATAATTAAAACAATCTTATCATCTTTTTACAGCTTCCCATTTTTTCAGCTTTCTCCTTCATTATAACAAAAACTATTATCCAGCCTCATTAAATCTTCCTTCAAACTTTTTAACTACAGAATTTTCTCTTGCACTTCCAAGTTCCTTCTGTCTTTAGACTCTTCTATATGTATTAATTATCATAGAATCCCTCATTTATACTATTATTGCAGCAGTATGCACAAGAATCTTTCTTCTTTTTTTTTATCTCACCAAAATACAATATATTAATCCTGGATCAATCCAACCGTTCTGATAGGCAGAAAACCTGTAAAACAGAAAATAACAAAACAAAATCATCCCGAGTAAAATAGACATGATAATGGACACTTTAGAGTTTTCACCTATATCTATATGGGGAGGATTTTACCCACAAAATAATAACTTGATAAACAACTTAAGCAAAGTCTCAGGATAAAAAATCAATGTGAAAAAATCACAAGCATTCCTATACACCAATAACAGACAGAGAACCAAATCATGAGTGAACTCCCATTCACAACTGCTGCAAAGAGAATAAAATACCCAAGAATACAACTTATAAGGGATGTGAAGGACCTCTTCAAAGAGAACTATAAACCACTGCTCAAGGAAAGAAGAGAGGACACAAACAAATGGAAAAACATCCCATGCTTACGGAGAGGAAGAATCAATATCGTGAAAATGGCCATACTGCCCAAAGTAATTTATAGATTCAATGCTGTCCCCATCAAGCTATCATTGACTTTCTTCACAGAATCAGAAAAAAACTACTTTGAACTTCATAGGGAACCAGAAAAGAGCCTGCATAGCCAAGGCAATCCTAAGCAAAAAGAACAAAGCTGGAGGCATCAAGCTACCTGACTTCAAACTATACTACAAGGCTAGAGTAACCAAAACTTCATGGTACTGGTATCAAAACAGATATATAGACCAAATGAACAGATCAGAGGCCTCAGAAATAACACCACACATCTACAAACATCTGACCTTTGACAAATCTGAAACAAGCAATGGGGAAAGGATACTCTATTTAATAAATGGTGTTGGGAAAACTGGATAGCCATATGCAGAAAACAGAAACTGGACTCCTTCTTTACACCTTCTACAAAAATTAACTCAAGACGGATTAAAGACTGAAATGTGAGACTTAATACCATAAAAACTCTAGAAGAAAACCTAGGCAATACCATTCAGGACACAGGCATGGGCAAGGACTTCATGACTAAAACACCAAAAGCAATGACAACAAACTACAAAATTGACAAATGAGATCTAATTAAACTAAGGAGCTTCTGGGCAGCAAAAGAAATTATCATCAGAGTGAACAGGCAACCTACAGAATGGGAGAAAATTTTTGCAATCTATCCACCTGACAAAGGGCTAATATCCAGAATCTACAAAGAACTTAAACAAATTTACAAGAAGAAAACAACCCATCAAAAAGTGGGCGAAGGATATGAACAGACACTTCTCAAAAGAAGACATGTATGCAGCCAACAAACCTATGAAAAAAATCTCATCATCAATTGTCATTAAACAAATGCAAATCAAAACCACAATGAGATACCATCTCATGCCAGTTAAAATGGCGATCATTAAAAAGTCAGGAAACAACAAATGCTGGAGAGGAGATGGAGAAATAGGGACGCTTTTACACTGTTGGTGGGAGTGTAAATTAGTTAAACCATTGTCGAAGACAGCACAGCAATTCCTCAAGGATCTAGAATCAGAAATATCATTTGTCCCAGCAATCTCATTACTGGGTATATACCCAAAGGATTATAAATCATGCTGCTATAAAGACACATGCACACGTATGTTTATTGTGGCACTATTCACAATAGCAAAGACTTGGAACCAACTCAAATGTCCATCAATGATAGACTGGATTAACGAAATGTGGCCCATATACACCATGGAATACTACGCAGCCATATAAAGGATGAGTTCATATCCTTTGCAGGGACATGGATGAAACTGGAAACCATCATTCTGAGCAAACTATCACAAGAACAGAAAACCAAGCACTACATGTTCTCACTCATAAGTGACAGTTGAACAATGAGAACACATGGGCACAGGGAGGGGAACATCACAAAGTGAGGCCTGTCAGGGGGTGGGGGCCGAGGGTAGGGATAGTAGGTGATGGGTTGATGGGTGTAGCAAACCACTATGTCACGTGTGTAACTATGTAACAAAACTGCACATTCTGCACATGTACCCCAGAATTTAAAGTATAGTAATAAAAAAAAAGAGCAGAAAGAGAAAAGGAACAGAAGGAACGGGAAAAGAAACAAGTTATAATTCTAAATAAGAAGAATATAGCACTATCACCATTCTTTTCAACCCAAACTGAAAAGTTCAATGTAGTGTACCGGGAGTAATAGCAATTTTATAAAATAAATCATTAATATCAAAACACATAGAAATCTAGTTTTTACAAAATAAATTTCAATAATTGTTTTTAAGAGTCATAAGGATTACCTTGGAATAAGTTTTCCAAATGACTGCTTTAGGCACAATGTTATTTATAAGTTTATAAATAAATGCTTTTTGACCCCAGAAATACTATCATGTAAGGCATGTCATAGTCCAATGTTTCTAGAAATTAACTGAGAGAATAATTAGTTTAAAAATAAATATCTCAGCTCTTGGATAATTGTGATAGTTTTATATGACGATTTGCACTCTGTTTTTAAACAAATTATATGTAGGAGGACAGATGTTTGTTTTACTTAGCTTTTAATTGCTGAAATTACCGGGTCCTAAAATTAAAACCATCTTCAGCAATTGATTAATGTTTCAAGAATTTAAGCTTTTCAAAGCAATATATAGCCAATTCAAATGCAGGTAATATTATATTCCAATATATTAATAAAAAATAGTGCCATAATTATTTTAAAAAATAAAAACAAAATAAAATATAAAAATTATGTTTTCATATCCATATATACTTTATGATAGGCAAAATGTGCAGTTGACAGCTGGGTGGAATCTTGCTGAACCTATTAATAGAGAACTAGGAAGAAAATTTCACAGCAAAATTTTCAAAGGGAGGGACAGGAGAGCCTTCCTTATTTCAATCAGGACTGCTTTGACAACAATATGAGAACATACGACTCTTTAAGGAAGCAGAAGACAAGACAATTTTATAAATGGTGAGGGATAATGAAGAGAATCTTCTTTGATGAAAGGCTCAAAGTAAGGTCTCTGTGCTCAGATGAAAAAGGAAAGAAAACAAAGAAAAGCAAAAATCCACCTTATAATATGTTACAAATGGAGTAGATGGATGATCTTTTTTCATCCCTCGTCTTTGAAGAAAATGTGGTATTTTAAAAACTAATTACCAAAATCTTTATGAAATATGGTATTCTTTCTATGAGATGTGAAGACAGAACATAGGTTGTATCATTGATCTTAGAGGGAATTACATTTATGACATTCATAAATAGCCAGACACTATATACTTGGTGGATCTTTTAGAACTCTTAACAAAAATTTCCAAAGAAGGGTGTGGCAAGAGTTTGTTCCCTTGCAGAATGTAAACATTATAGCAATTGGCTATTACATTTATATATAAATTTCGGCACAATTCTTCGTAGAGGAGCAAAATAGGACTATAGTCGCTGAGATCATTTCTAACTCTTTACCACTCCGAGAATATGGTCAGGGACTTGTACCAGTATGTACACTAACAATTCCAGAGACTTTTAAAATGTAAATTTAAAGACAACTTGAAATTAACTAAGATATATATTCTTAGGAGGCAGTATCATGTAGTAGAAAGAACACTGTATTTGAAGAGAAACTGTGAATTTGAGTTACAAATTGTTCAATCATTAGCTACATTGTGTCTTCATTTATAAAACTCAATTCTGTTCTGGAAGCAGACATTGTCAAGGGATTGTTGTGGTTGTCAAATGAAATAATATGTTTAATTTTTGTAAACTGAGAAGGACTATGGAATACAATATCTCAGTATTACTGGCTACTAAATTAATAAAGGTAGTGTGAATGAAGTAAACATTTTTGGAGTATTTACATGGTATTAAGCAGTTAGCATATTGTTAAGCAATATATGATATTGTTTGGCTGTCCCAAATCACATCTTGAATTGTAGCTCCCATAATCCCCACATGTTGTAGGAGGGACCCAGTGGGAGGTGACTGAATCATGGGGGTGGGTTTTTCCCCTGCTGTTGTCGTGATAGTGAATAAGTCTTATGAGATCTGATGGTTTTATAAAGGGCAGTTCCGCTGCACACACTCTCTTGCTCGCCACCACGTAAGACTTGCCATTGGCCCACTTTTGCCTTCCACCATGATTGTGAAGCCTCCCCAGCCATGTGGAACTGTGAGTCCATTAAACCTTTTTTCCTTTATGAATTACCCCATCTTGGATATTTCTTCATAGCAGTATAAAAATGGACTAGTACAGCATGTATTATCTCATGAACTTCTGTTAGTCTTTATTTTAGAAAAGAAAAAGGTGATGTTAGTAGAAATCAATAACTCTCTCACTATAACCCATCTAGTAACTGGAAGAATACAATCTGTCTGACTGTAAACTCATTCTCTTTTTACCTACTCCACACAACATCATAAGAGATTGGAGTTGTTAGGACAGCACTGAGAAAATTTCCTATTTTTAATCCATCAATTAACTTTTTAAAGTGTAATTGGTTGTATAATATGATGGATTAAGCACCTTTGTATGCCATGTTTAATTGTCTTGGCTTTACTTCTGAAGTCCATTTGTGTCAATCAATTATTTGCTGTCTACAAGTACCTTAATACAGGCACATCCAGAATTCAACTCAGTTTGTAAACCTACGCAGAATTCATACATGTGTATGAATTCATCCAGAAGTAGGAGGAGCCAAATGCCCAGTGAGCTACCTTTGAATAATGGGGACATAATAAAAGCAATAACTGTTTCTCTCTGAACTTCTGGAGAAATAGTTCTGAGATACATTTTTCAAGAGTCCTCAGAAGATATCGTAGGTTGGAGTATTGGTCACCCATAGCAATGGCCAATTTGATAATAGATTCTTGTATTTGATTTTCTCTCCTTCCCTGTTCACTTCCTCATACCTGGGATTACTTCCCAAATAAACTCTGCGTTACAAGCTTTTGTCTTGGCCTCTGCTTAAGCTAGGAAATGTAGGTTAAGACCGGTTAAGACAAATTTTTATAGCTGAAATCGAGTATTTGTATTATTTGGAAACTTTCTGCCAAGATTTACATTTAAAAATCTCTTCAATTATATTAATCTCAGTTTCATATTGCTCTAAGACTTATATGTTAAAAAAATGATGCTTCTTCAAATATGCTGAAGACTACTTGGAACAGCAGAACTTTACCTTAAGATTTAGGAAAACATTGAAATGAAATAGGACATTTTTCTGTTTAATGACCATGTCGCATAAAAATTGAGAAGGGGAGAGAGAAAGAGAGAGAAAGTTAGGACCTCAGAAAAGATTTCAACAGAGTAATGTAATACATCAAGGTGCAAAGAAATAGCCAAGTGCTGAAAATCAGGCGATGGAAGTGAAGTTCCAAATACAAATTTGTATTGCCCCTAAATGTTCCACAATGTACTCTATAAATTTTAATTTTAATTTGATGTGCATACTTAACTTTAACCACACACATTTAGTCATCAACCATTCTAGACTTGTAAATTAACTGAATCCCCAAAAACTGATTTCATAATTCTACTTGTAGGAGATAGTTAAGTAATTTAACACAAGCTCCCTGTTTGATTTTACTCAGTAATATTACTAGTCATGTCGTTTTCACATTTTATTTAAAAATTGTTTATTCATTTTAAATTGACAAATAAAACTTGCATACATTTATGGTTTTGTATAGCATGATGTTTTGAAAATGTGTATACATTGTAGGATAGCTAAGTTAAGCTAATTAACACTGCATTACCTTATATAGTTGTCTGTTTTGTGTTTAGAACACTTGAAAAATATTCTGTTAACAAGTTTTGAGTATATAACACATTGTTACTAACTATAGTTACCATTTGTACAATAGATCTCTTAAACTTATTCCTCCTATCTAACTGAAATTCAGTAACCTTTGACCATATCTCCCTAATCTCCCTTCCCAGCTCCTAGTAACCACCTTTCTACTCTCTGCTACTATGAATTTGGCTATTTTGGGTTCCATACATAGATAATGTTGTGTTTGTCTTTCTGTGTCTGATATTTCACTTAATATAATGTCCTCCAAGCTCATCTATGTTGTCACAAGTGACAGGATTTCCTTATTTTTTAAGGATAAATAGGATTCCATTGTGTATATAAACCATATTTCTTAATTCATTCCTCTATTAATAGACACTTAAGTCTCACCCCATATCTTGGCTATTTCACAATTCTTTGATTCTAAGTGAGAAAAAGAACATAAAATGCATCGCAAAATTATAAATTAAGTAAACATAAGACATTGAGTGGTGCAATGCTTTTTCATTGCAATAATTTTTCATCAAACATGATTGACAGGTTCTTTTCTTACAGTGATTAATATCATCATATTGAGTAACTAATATATAAAAGACCAAGTATTTGTCAATTGTGAGTAGAGGGAAAATATTTAAAATAGAAAACATATTTTTGATATTATAAAAATAAAACAATTTGTATATGTATTTGTACTATTTCAATGAAAAATGTTTTTATACAGGAGAAGTATATTGTTAAGTATAAGTATTGTAAGTATACTGTAAAAGGACCAGTTAAGGGTATATCTACTCATCAGGATATTGCCAATGTATTAAAATATTAATGAGGAATTAATTATAGCAAGGAAATTATTATTTTATAAGGCCAAGTGACAAGAGAAAATATAAGATTGTATAAGGGAGAGAAATGTATTAATTTACTTGACTGTTGTACCATTTCACCATATATATATATATGAGATATATATATATGAGATATATATATATATATGAGATATATATGAGATATATATATATATGAGATATATATATATGAGATATATATATGAGATATATATATGAGATATATATATATCTCAAAACACATTGTACAACTAAAATATACACAATAAAAACATTTATAAAGGATTGTATATCTCCAACAGTATAAGTGTCTATTTTTTTGTTGCTGAAACCCTCAAAAACATCTAGCTTGATTTTCTAAATTTATTATTTTGGGATGCTCCATCATATGGTATAGGCTATGTGCTATACTTAAAAGGGGCTCTTCAAAAAAATAGGCAGTCATCCCTCCAAGTAGCTGGTCCTGCAGCACAGCCAGTCCATCTTCTTGCCAGTCAAAAGATACATGCTGAGGATTGCTGAGCTAGAAATACTTTCAAAAATGAGCACAAATTAAATCAAAAGGGAACATGCTTTGAGTTTCAGGTATTGATTTACAATCAAACTATATATTCTTACATGGGTACGTCTATGAAATATGTTCCAAGATGGGTAATGGTTATGATTTGTAAACATACTAATGGTCAATGATTCTACAGCTCAATATTGAAAAGGCAAGACATTAGCTATTCAAATAGACAAGGACTAGGAGGACATATTTGAAAAAGGAAAAAAGTATTATTTTCTGGGAAAATTGCAAGATAACCTGTAGAAATATAATTTTTCTTTTATGTTAATATTTTATTTATGGTTTTGTTTGTGAAATATGCCTTAAAACCATAGTTTCATATATTTTGATGAATAATTTTACTATTCTATATTTATCTTACAGGTATAATACGTAATATAACAAAAATATAATGATATTTAATGAGGCATTATTTATAAATTTAAAAATACAACTTAATTGTCCAGTAATAGTTGGTTGAGTTAATTAGATTATGGGATATATTTAAAATTAAATAGTCTGTAGCTTTTCTTGAAAATAAATAGCTAATTGTCTACAAATGCTTATGATATAATATGCTTTATTTTTTAAAGTTCTGAAAAATCCTAAATATGGCCTACCAACTCCTTTATTTTCTACTATACTCTTTACTCTTGCTCTAGTGAAAATATTCTTCTCTCAAGTTTTACACCAACCTTTCTCCCTATTGCCATAGATGGTCCAGGTTCTGTTCATTCTGGCAGAAAAACTTCTTCCTTTACTTAGCTTTTATTTCCTCAGGACAAAAAAATACCTTGAGATCTAACTTTGCCAAATTCTCAAACTAAGTGTTGCCATAGTACTATAGGTATGTCCTTTATTGTGCTTACTGTGTTTTCACATGTATACTTATTTGTTATTGCTTTTGTTTTATCAATGTCTGTCTTAAAGAGGTGTTTTCATTTGCTTGCAATTGAATTCCAAGCATTTGGCACTCTTTTCAGTACATAATATTTGTGGCAGCAATTGAAGTGTCCTGCTCAGATCTACAAAAAAAAAGAGCTTGCTATTGAGTTATCAACAGTGAAATTAATTCATAGCCTTCAACTGTTCGTGCCTTCATAGTTCATCTCAGATTTTGACGAGAATTTGTTCTCCGAGCAGACAGTCAGTGACGGATTATAGTGGGAACTACAAAGCTCACTTCTAGATTATCCTACACTTGATTGCATCTGACCATGTACTCGGAGGCTTTCACTGACCAATCCTGTTTCCTCCCACCTTCCTTTTGTAGTTGTCATACCTACATCACTGTCTAAAGATGCTGCTTTCCCAATCCTGCTTTCTCCCCTTTCCCACCCCTCCTTTTAGTTTATTTTTTATTTTTAATTTTATTTTTTTACATTTTACTGGCAATAAACATCTTGCTTTTCTATCTTGGCCATCTTGGCCTTAGTGTGTGCTTCCTGGATGGCCCAACTGACATAACATGTACTTCATAATTATTATTAAGTGAAAGGACAAAAACATAAAGGAAAAACTGCAAGAATGTATTACTTGCAAGAAAAGGAGTAAATAAAGCATATATTACGATGCTGTGCCAATTTTGTGGCAAGACAATACAATCTAAAGATTAAGAGAGTGGGTTCTGGATTCTGAGTTCAAATTTTGACCTGATACTTTCTGACTGCTGTCTAATATATAAAAAACTATTCAACTGAGAACAATGGGCAATGGGGAGCAAGATGGTGGAATAGAAAGCTTCACCAACCCCTCCTCACCCAAGGACACCAAGTTAAAGTTAATATAAGCAGAAAAAACACCTTCATAAGAACCAAAAATCAAGTGAGCACTCATAGCACCTGGTTTTAACTTCGTATCATTGAAAGAGGCACCAAGGCGATAGAAAAAACAGTCCTTAATTGCCGACGCCACCCCTTCCCCATCCCTGGCAGTGGCAGCCTGGTGCAGAGAGCATTGTCGGGCACTGGAGGTGCTAGAACACAGCAATTGTGAATGACTGAACTCAGGGCTGTCCTGTTAGAGCTGAAATGAAAACCGGACCAAATCACTGACACCTGCCCATGGAGGGCGCATTTAAACCAGCCCTTGCAAGAGGGGAATCACTGATCTCAGTGGTCTAAACTTGAGTGCTTGTTAACCTCACCAACAAGGGCTACAGCACTCTGTGTACCTAAGAAAACATGAAAAGCAGTGTAGATCCTAAGGACTGCAATTTTTAGGCAAGTCCTAGTGCTGAACTAGGCCCAGAGACAGTGGACTGGAGGGGCACGTGACATACTGGGAAAAGGGCTAGCACAGCCAATGGAACACTCGCATCACCCCTCCTCTAACCCCAGGATTCATAGCTCCTGGCTCCAAAAGACACACCTTCTTTCAATTTGAGGAGAAGAGGGGGAAGAGCGGGAAGGACTGTTTCCTCCATCTTGAATACCAGCTCAGCCACAGCAGAATAGGGCACCAGACAGAGTGCGGGCCCTAGCTCCCAAACAACATTTCTAGACACTCCAGAACAGAAGGGACTCCACTTCCTTGAAGGAAAGGAGCTGATCCTGGCAGCATTCATCGCCTGCTGACTGAAGAGGCTTTGAGCCCTGAATAACCAGCGGCAATACTCAGGTACTCCATCAAGGACCTTGGCTGAGCCTCTGAGATTTGCTGGCTTCAGGTGAGACTCAGCATATTATCAGCTGTGGTGGCTAAGGGGCAAAACTCCTGCTTGAGAGAAGCAAGGGAAAAGTAAAGGGGACTTTGTCTTGCACCTTAGCTACCAGCATGGCCACAGTGGGGTCGAGCAAAATGCGGGCTTTTGGGGGTCTGCAATTCCAGGACTTGACTCTTGGACCTGCCCAGAGGGGAGCCCACTGCCCTTACAGCTGAGGGGCACTGTAAACATGAATTCAATTTCTTTACAAAGAACCAACTTTTTTTTTCATTGATTTTCCTACTGTCTTTCTATTTTCAATTTTACTGATTTTTTCTTTTGTTTTTATTCTGTTTGATATTTGCTTTGGGTCTTTTGCTTCTCTTTTACTAAGTTACTGAGATAAGAGTTTGGAGAATTTATCTGATAATTTTATTTTTGAATGTATGTGTTTAGTACTATAAATTTCCCTCTCCACATTGCTTTAGCAGTGTCCTACATGTTTTTATATGTTGAATTTTCTTTATGACTCAATGCATATTTTGGCTTCCCTTGAGATGTCTGGTCATTTGACGCAGGGACTATTAGAAGTGTGTTAGTTTCCAAGTGTTTGGAGATTTTCTTGTGTTTGTGCATTACTGATTTTTACTTGGATTCCTCTGTAGTTCAAGAACACACTCGATAATTATTTCAATGATTTAATAATTTTTAATGGCCCTGGCTGTGGTTTACTAATATATTCTCCGGGTGTTAGGAAAACAATCTGTGTTATTGTTGGGTGGTATGCTCAGTAAGTGTTGATTAGATCCTGTTGGTTGATATGTTCAGTTCTATATCCTTGCTAACTTTCTGTCTAGCTATTCTATTAACTTTTAAGCCAGATATGTTGAAGTCCCCCAATTATCACTGGGAATTTGTTTATTTCTCCTTTCCGTTATATTGGCATTTGCTTCACATATTTTGAAGCTTTGTTGTATGGTGAATTTAAAATTGCTGAATATTCTGGGTGGATCACCCTTTTTATCATTATGCAATGTCCTTCTTCATCCCTGATAGTTTTCTTTGCTCCGACATTGACTTAATCTGAAACTGATATAGCCACTATAACCAATCTAGACAGTGTGAGAAAGGATTCCCATTACTACCACATGGAAGTGGAAGATCAGGCTTTTTAGTTGTTCTCCATGGACACCACAGATGGGTGGCCTTGTTATCACAAGATGGTGATCAGAGAACCAGCTCTGTACTCAGCTATCTCATTTAAAAATTCATCGTTATATTCATTTTAATTGACGGATAATTATATTTGATTATATAGTTATGGGATACATTGTGATGTTTTGATATGTTTACATTGTAGGATCAATAAATCCAACTAGTTAACAAATCCATCACCTCACATACTTATTTTTTGTCTGTGATTAAAACATTTAAAATCTACCCCTTTTTAGTAATTTTGAAATATATAATGCATTAATATTTATTATAATCGCTATGATGTATAATATATTCATAAAGCTCATTCTTCCTATCTAATTGAACTTTTGATCAATCTCTCCTTTTCCCATCCACCATTCTTCCCCAGCCTCTGACAACCACTATTCTACTTTCTACTTCTGTGAGTTAAACTTTTTTAGATTCCACATGTAAGTGAGATCATGTAGTATTCGTTTGTCTGTGCTGGCTTGCACTTAGCATTATGTTCTCCAGGTTCACCCACGTTTTTACAAATGACAGAATTTATTTCTTTTTTAAGGCCAAATATTATTTTATGGCATGTATCTATCACATTTTATTTATCCATTCATTCCATGATGGACCCCTAGGTTGCTTTCATAACTTAGCTATTAAGAATAATGCTGCAAATAACGTGAGAGTGCCGACATCTCTTTAGTATACTGATTTCAGTCCTTTTGGATATGTGCCCAGAGGTGAGATTAGCGAATCACATGATAATTCTATTTTTAGTTTTTTGGGGGAATTCCGACCTGTTTTTCATAATGGCTGTACTAATTTATATTACCACCAGCAGTGCACAAAGGTTCCCTTTTCTCCACACCTTCACCAACACTTGGTATCTTTTGTCTTTTAGATAATAGCCATATCACTCAGGTAAGGTAGTGGCACCAAGTTACAGCCTCATGAGGGAGGAAGTGTTGGTTCCCCTTTGGTCTTTGCTGGCAAGGGAGAGATGGAGCCACATTTTCTCTGGTAGATGACTGAAGAAAGGCAATTACATTTTAAAAGTATTTTGTCTTGCTAGGCTGCTCTTACATTGGTCTTTGGCTGCAGAGATCAGGCTTTTATTGTAGCTTTCTGTTTATATCATGTGTGTTTCTGGGCTTCTGGCTTATCCAGTACTAAATCTGGGATATGTGAAGCTAAGGGAAAAATAAAGCAGGAACAAAAGCAAATAAAAAGCAAACAACAGAAACAAAGCAAAGCAAAACGAAACAGGAAACAGTCTGTATTGTTCCTCAGGTCATGATATACTTTGCTGGTCTGCCTTCTCCCAACTCTCTGGGGCCTTCTTATGTATGTTTTATATAATATGCTCAGGAAGTTTAGACTTAAGTAGCAGAAGAAATAGACAAAATACTTCTACTTTATCTTTCTGGAAGCAGAAGTCCCGGGAGAACTTTAAATCATACTTAAAGATTCACACCAGACCACTTTATCAGACTCTCTGGGTATGGTCTTGTGTATTTTTTAAAGTCTCATGTATATGCTCAATTAATTAAAGAGTTACTTTGAAGTTTTCATTATGTTCACCCTCAAGGTCTAAGTGTCTCAGCCTGAAGGTTCAGTTCATACCTCATGTATTTTAGCAGCCAAGATCCTGATTCTGATGCACCATTTGAGTTGAGAATTTCTATACAAAAAAAAAACACTTTTCTAGTGGCTCCCTGTGTTTGAAAATCTTCATTCATGAAAAACTTGTGTATGGTCCCTCAGTTTTGCTCTCTGTTTTCAAAAAGATACTACATTTTCATAATCCCTCCTCTTACCTTGTAAAATTAGTTGCTTTGCTGCAAGACCAGCTTGGTCATGGAGACCCTAACCCAGCGGTGCTAAAGGAATTAAAGACACACACATAAATATAGGGTGTGGAGTGGGAAATCAGGGGTCTCACAGCCTTCAGAGCTGAGAGCCCCGAACAGACATTGACCCGCATATTTATTGGCAGCAAGTCATTGATAAGCATTGTTTCTATAGATTATAGATTTACTAGAAGTATTCCTTACAGGAAACAAAGGGATGGGCCGAAACAAAGGGATGAGCTCTGACTAGTTATCTGCAGCAGGAATATATTCTTAAGGCACAGATTGCTCATGCTATTGTTTGTGGCTTAGGAACACCTTCAAGCAGTTTTCTACCCAGGATGGGCCAGGTGTTGTCCTCTTTCCGTTAAACCCACAACCTTCAGCGTGGGTGTCATGGCCATCATGAACATGTCACAGTGCTGCAGAGATTTTGTTTATGGCCAGTTTTGGGGGCCTATCCTCAGCACTTTGCAACTTACTAGTATATGAATTATTCACTGTGTGTGTGTGTGTGTGTGTGTGTGTGTGTGTGTGTGGTAAAGTGAAAGAGGTAGAGAAAGAGATAAAGACAGAGACAGAGAGACAGAATAAAGATTTAATTGTATATAATATTAGGGAAACCTATCAATGTACATATTGGTTTATACACAGAAACTCACTTTCACATAAAAAAAGAAAATTGACTTGTTCATATAAAAGAAATACAATTACAAACTTTATGAGCTTCACCTTTCATTTATAAAATATCACTATATGCACAACACTATTATCTGCATCATTAATGTATGTCAGATTAGTTTTTTCTCAAATTCTATGTTATTGCAACAATAAATTTCATTTATATATTCTCTATTACCCATGTACTATAGTAATCTACTTTTGGTTTTTAAATTAATAAGGAGGAATTTTTTTGCATCATTGCATTTTTAGGGTACAATTACATACTGCTTTTATTTTTAACATGTAACAGCCATATGTTAATTATAAAACATTAATAATTATTTGTAAATACGTTTTTATGTATATGTATATTAAAATGTCAAAAATAAAAATTAGTAATTGCTAAAAATTGGAAGACATTTTTCTCATTGCTGCAACAGAATATCAATTTTTGAAAGAAAGCCACTTATTTCTCTTCTTGTGAGTATTCTAAAAATAAAAATTAATCATAAAACATAAAAAAGCTAACTTATCAGGTTAACAAAACATAAAGATGGTTCAAGATTTGCTGAGCAAATGTTAACCAAAAAAATAGAAATATTAATGCCAAATTCATCTACTAGAAAAATGCATAAAAGTAGTCAAAATATATTTGGAAATAATAGTAATGAACAAAAATAATTAAATCATTTTTAGCATTGTGTGGTAGGCTAAAAAATACCCCCCAAGATAATTTTGTACATGAAAGGAATGGAATATTAAATTATTGGAGAAAACAATGATATGTAATTCAGTGTATTATGTGGGAATAACTGACAAATATTTTGAGGAAATGGTACAGCCTTAATTACATAGTATACAAAATAGACTCTGGACAAAAAGATCAAAACAAAAATAATGTTATAAAAGATCTAAAAGTAAACATTGGCAAAAATATTAGAGTCTTGTAAAGATTTTTTTAAGAATAATTGAACATATAATCATGGTCTTAGAAAAAAAAGGCACTACAATACAGCAGCATATATTTGATTCAGCTTTGCCTGCAAGAGGAAGGAGACTAGCTATAAAAACTGAAAAAAGTATGGACCAAAACTTTATATAAGATTTTCACTCAACAAAGATTATTACTTGAGAAGAAGAGGATATAGCACTGCCAGGAGACATGAAGCAAAAGCAAATGAGTGATGACAAAGAAGGATAGAAATGTAGGAATCTAGATGTGGCAAATATTATTTTCTGTTTTTCCTCTGTAGTATCTTTGTATGTTTAGTCTTACTTTTCTTCTGCAGTATTTTTGTTTGTATGTTTAGTCTTAATTGTTTGATATTTTCCTTTTATAGCTGTTTTTCCAAAGCAAAATAGCTAGCTTGGCTATTCATGGCCCTTTGAGAATAGATAAGAGCTGAAATACACCACTTTTTACTACCACATTTGTTTATTGTGTGAGCACATGCCACTATGTCTTGTTGTTTAATGGTAAAATAACAGTAGTTTTATTTCTAAAATAAAGGTTCAGAGGACAAAGGAATTTTGCCCTCTTTCTGTCCCCTGTCTTCCATGAGCAGCCTTTTATAAGTCCATGATAGTGGTTAAGCTACTGCTTCTCAGCTTTAAATCCATCCTTGTATATCCAGCTTTAAGATACTGAGAATGAACTCATTCTTTTTCATGGCTGCATAGTATTCCATGGTATATATGTGCCACATTTTCTTTATCCGGTCTGTCATTGATGGGCATTTGGGTTGGTTCCAAGTCTTTGCTATTATAAATAGTGCTGCAATAAACATACATGTGCATGTGTCTTTATAGTAGAATGATTTATAATCCTTTGGGTAAATACCCAGTAATGGAATTGCTGGGTCAAATGGTATTTCTGGTTCTAGATCCTTAAGCAATCGCCACACAGTCTTCCACAATGGTTGAACTAATTTACACTCCCACCAACACATGGACCCAGGGAGGGGAACATCACACACTGGGGCCTGTTGGGGGTAGAGAGCAAGGGGAGGGAGAACATTAGGACAAATACATAATACGTGTGGGGTTTAAAACCTAGGTGATGGGTTGATAGGTGCAGCAAACCACCATGGCACGTGTATATCTATGTAACAAACCTGCACGTTCTGCACATGTATCCCAGAACTTAAAGTAAAATTCACAAAAAATAAAAATAAAAAAAGATACTGAGAATGGACCCTGAAAACCACATTTGTTATTTGACAGCTGACTTCCTCCTGGTCATGCCAGTAGGAGGCTGGAGATGGAGAATGCAAGACTGGTGGAGCCAGCAGGAACTTCCTCTTTCCTCTTGATTTTCTATTCGCTTCCATTTCCCATCAGCTGTGCTGCAGCTCCCCTTTTTCATCTTATGAGCGAGGATTTGTTCTGGTAGCAGCAAGGGCATCCTGTTTGCAGTTTTTCCCAACTTCTGCCAAACAACCCTCATTTTGCCCCTTCAGAGAAAACAGCACCAGACAATTGTTGCCTGCTCCACAAAGATCTGGCTGCAGACCCACAGGGCCTCTCCTCCAAGCCTTGAGTTTATTATCATAATTTCAAATTTCTCTTTAATCACCCAGTTCTAAGAGTGGTAGCTGTTAGGTGTATCTCTGTACTCTCATGTTCCCTTTTTGGCCTTGACAATTGCTTACTTAACACTTATTTGTATCGAATTCTGTCTGTTAAAGTAAATGACATGATTTCTAGCCCCTGACTGGATTCTCACTGAAAAAACGTTTTTCACATTTTTCCCTTCAAGTGACTCTTTGTGGGCTATAATCACACAGGCAGAATCCATTTTCTTTTGTTGTTTATTCATACATTTATGCTACATGTGCAGTGTGTAGCACTCCGATTGAGGGTGGTGTCCTAAGTGTTAGGATAAAGCACTGACCACTATAACCCTTTCCCTCATAGCCCAGGCTATAATAAGGAGATAAGCAAGTAAACCAGAAATTAAAACGTAGTGTCTTATTTGGTTATAGGTAAGGTGTAGGGTGTTATAAGAACAAATCTAGTTGTTAGGGTTCAGAGAAAGCCTCCCCCAAAAAAGTGTCAACACAAGTAGATAGAAGAGATACAAAAAAATAACTGCATGCATAATAATACACATCAAAAACTGTCAGTGTACAGGAAGAATCTGAAAAGAAAGAAATAATTTCCCTTCAACATTTAAACCAGCAATTTTTCTTCAATAATGGTTCTAAAATTGCAAAAGCATGTACGTCTGACTCTGTGCCAAAACTACAACTTGACAAGACCAAAAGCTCTAGCATCTTCAGTCTTCTGACACCTAATTTTACAATTTGTTCCTGAAGCTCGTGTGTGTGTGTGTACACACACACACACACACACTTCCTGTGTTTGTTGAGGGATATGCATATACCTTCAAAGCAACACATTACAACACTGGCCTTTTCAGAAATCCACGTGCCACCTGAGGAGTGAGTGAACTACTTCAATTATTTCACAGTGAAGTTCCCATATGCTCTAACATTGACAATCATAGTAGGCCAGGTACTTCGATGATTTACGTTATTTAATCTTTACAGCAGCCCTCAATGTTTCATAATATTATTCCTACTTTCAAGCTAATAAAACCAAGGTTCACAAAACTGAAGACAAGTACCCAAATAATGAAGCTACAGAGTTCTTCAGCTACAAGGAACTTTCTCATTTTTCCTTCTTTCCTTCCTTCCCTTCATCTTTTCCTCCTGCTTTTCTTCCTTTCTTATTTATTTTGTTTGATGGAGATTATATGAGGCTTTTTTGTCAGAATTGCAGTGTAATTTACATTTGGTAAAATTCACCCTTTCTACTACCTGCAGAATGTTTTATTTATATTTTCCGAGTTTTGGCACGTGTATACAGTAATGTAACCACCACCACAATCAGAAGAGTTCAGTCAATCACCACCGTAAAACTTCTCTCTTGCTCTTTTCACAGTTGGACCCTCACCACACGCCCCTCTGTGGCACTGTGTTCCATCTTTCCTCAGTGGCTTATAGCTTCTGTTCCACGGGAGAGTGTAATCCCTGGGAAGCTATGCACTTTTGTGACCACTAGCTGTTCCCTCCTCTAGCCCACACCATAAGCAAAGCTGTCCTCCCTCTCCAGCCTTTTCCCCAGTCTTTCTCATGAGGTCCAAGGAGCCTGCTAATGGGTGCAAAATGTCCTGTGTCTGCAGCTCCCAGGAGTTCTATACTATCACAGTAGCTCACATGCTCCCTTTAGCAATTCTTCAAAAATTTAGCTGAATTATTCATTTTAGCTTTTACAGTGACTGTGTCTTCCTCTGGGGCTCTGTTTCGGGTTCGCTAGAGCTCAGTTTCTGTCTCTATTTGAAGATGCCTGGCTTAGATTTCAAACGAGTTGGATGCCCTGTGACCTCAGCCCTCTGTTGGGTTCGATAAATTATGGCTTTGTAAATAATACAGCTTTCTCTTGTTGGTAGGGATAGATTGCTGGAACAAGAGTCTCTTTCTGATTTTCTTCATCTTAAGCAAAATGTGGAAGTGTCTTTCATTTTTAATATTGAAAACTAAGGTAGACACTTAGGTATGACATACATTTGAGAGCAAGTAAAAACTTTGTCAACTATATAGCCATTTTTAATGGTCTGTGAGTACCAATATAATGTAAACAATTAGTGAATTTTGCTCAATCTTATGAAAGTATGAAAATTTTGAGATGCAGCAGTGCTGAAGGACAGTTGTATACTCAACTTCTTGTTCATTTTATTTCTAAAAAAGATCATCTGTTTTGGTTTCAGTTGCTTATTACAGAATCCATGGTGTGCAATGTAGAACATCAAGGTTACCCTAAACTGGAATTATTTTATTAGCTATTCATTTGTAATACATTGATATAAAATACATTATTGCAAATAATTATTGTATTATAAATTATAATTATATTATAAATAATTGCATTCTTATAAATAATTGCATTAGCTATTCACTTGCAATATATTGATATGGATGTATTTTCATTGTCATGACCTAAAACATGCATATTGTACAAAATAAGCAGCTATGCTTTTTGATGTAGAAAATTATTATGTTTTAGGTTTGTCTTCACATGATGTATGATTTGGCAAATCTGCTCAATAGTTCCTTTTGGAATAAACAAAATACACTCTAATGATAGTCCCACAGAATCTCTAGTTTTGGAATGACCCTTGAGAGTTCAACTCCCACCAAACATTTCCCTTGGCAGACATGGTGATTAGGTAAATTGTTACTGAAGATGTTAATTGCTAATACTGTAACATCATGGTACATTCAAATCATAATGCTAAACTTTATAATTTATGACTGAATATTCTTCAATATTTAAAGCATTGAAAGTATAGACATCATACTGTTTTATTGACGATGTTGCAGAAAGCAGAAGAAAAGTTGCTATAGCAAGATTAAACATTTGGATAATGTTACCGCAGTTCTCATGTATTACAACTATATGCCAATCATCATATAGTTGTAATACATTTGGATAATGTTATGCCAGTAATCATGTATGACATATGGTAGTAATGACATAGCATTATCCAAATCTTTAATCTCACTATAACAACTTTTTTCTGCTTTCTGTAACATCATCAATAAAAAAGTGTGATATATATGATACATGATATATATGTAATACATATGACATACAGTAAATATGTGATATGTATATATGTCTCACATGACTTTTATTTTTTTCTTATTTCTTCAGCTATCTGGCCATAGTAGACTAGCTATGATCGGTTGATGCATAATAACACACAGTATATAATTGCACATGATTATATGAAGCATCAAAGAGTGGGGTTTTCAAATTAACTTCTAATTACCGGGTCTACTATTTTCATTTTCTCAGTATGCTTTCTCCTATGTCCTCTCTCTAGTTATTTCTTTTTTCAAAACCACTTTTCTCCTGCTTTCAGAGTAAAAGGAGTATTCACCAGTAGTAATTTTGTGTTGCAAGCAGCTGTATAATGCCAAAGCAACTTTAGAGTTGAAATTTAACTACATTACAAAACAAAATGGTTGGAAATTTTTTTTTTATATTTTACATGTTTATTGATGAATAAATGGCATACAATAAAATGCATATATTTCACGTATAAAATTTGATAATTTTTTATACAGATATGTAACTATGAGTCCAGAACTACATCAAAAAATGAATATACCTATCATTTCCAAATTTCTTTCTGCTGCTGTGCCATCTCTCTCCTTCTCCTCCCATCCCCAAGCATACACTAATCTGTTTTCTTGACACTACAGGTTACTTATAATTTTATCTAAATAAAATTTGTACATTTTTTCTATTTTCTTTTACTTGAAATAATTAAGGTTTATCCATGTTGTATCAATAGTTCATTACATTTATTAATTTTTATTACTTTTATTGCTGAGTAGTACTGCATTATATGACTTGTTTATCCACTCACTTGTTGGCATTCGGGTTGTTACCACTTCTTTTTAGTAAGCAGCTATTAACAGTCATATATGTCAATTGTAAGAACATATCTCTTATTTATCTTTTTTATTATTATTATACTTTAAGTTTTAGGGTACATGTGCACAATGTGCAGGTTTGTTACATATGTATCCACGTGCCATATTGGTGTGCTTCACCCATTAACTCGTCATTTAGCATTAGGTATATCTCCTAATGCTGTCCCTCCCCCCTCCCCCCACCCCCCACCCCATAACAGTCCCTGGAGTTTGATGTTCCCCCTCCTGTGTCCATGAGTTCTCATTGTTCAATTCCCACCTATGAGTGAGAACATGTGGTGTTTGGTTTTTTGTCCTTGTGATAGTTTACTGAGAATGATGTTTTCCAGTTTCATCCATGTCCCTACAAAGGACATGAACTCATCATTTTTTATGGCTGCATAGTATTCCATGGTGTATATGTGCCACATTTTCTTAATCCAGTCTATAGTTGTTGGACATTTGGGTTGGTTCCAAGTCTTTGCTATTGTGAATAGTGCCGCAATAAACATACGTGTGCATGTGTCTTTATAGCAGCATGATTTATAGTCCTTTGGGTATATACCCAGTAATGGGATGGCTGGGTCAAATGGTATTTCTAGTTCTAGATCCCTGAGGAATCGCCACACTGATTTCCACAATGGTTGAACTAGTTTACAGTCCCACCAACAGTGTAAAAGTGTTCCTATTTCTCCACATCCTCTCCAGCACCTGTTGTTCCCTGACTTTTTAATGATCACCATTCTAACTGGTGTGAGATGGTATCTCATTGTGCTTTTGATTTGCATTTCTCTGATGGCCAGTGATGATGAGCATTTTTTCATGTGTTTTTTGGCTGCATAAATGTTTTCTTTTGAGAAGTGTCTGTTCATGTCCTTTGCCCACTTTTTGATGGGGTTGTTTGTTTTTTCTTGTAAATTTGTTTGAGTTCATTGTAGATTCTGGATATTAGCCCTTTGTCAGGTGAGTAGGTTGTGAAAATTTTCTCCCAATTTGTAGGTTGCCTGTTCACTCTGATGGTAGTTTCTTTTGCTGTGCAGAAGCTCTTTAGTTTAATTAGATCCCATTTGTCAATTTTGGCTTTTGTTGCCATTGCTTTTGGTGTTTTAGATATGACGTCCTTGCCCACATCTATGTCCTGAATGGTATTGCCTAGGTTTTCTTCTAGGGTTTTTATGGTTTTAGGTCTAACATGTAAGTCTTTAATCCATCTTGAATTAACTTTTGTATAAGGTGTAAGGAAGGGATCCAGTTTCAGCTTTCTACATAATGGCTAGCCAGTTTTCCCAGCACCATCTATTAAATAGGGAATCCTTTTCCCATTGCTTGTTTTTGTGAGGTGTGTCAAAGATCAGATAGTTGTAGATATGTGGCATTATTTCTGAGGGCTCTGTTCTGTTCCATTGATCTATGTCTCTGTTGTGGTACCAGTACCATGCTGTTTTGGTTACTGTAGCCTTGTAGTATAGTTTGAAGTCAGGTAGCGTGATGCCTCCAGCTTTGTTCTTTTGGCTTAGGATTGACTTGGTGATGCGGGCTCTTTTTTGGCTCCATATGAACTTTAAAGTAGTTTTTTCCAATTCTGTGAAGAAAGTCTTTGGTAGCTTGATGGGGATGGCATTGAATCTATAAATTACCTTGGGCAGTATGGCCATTTTCACGATATTGATTCTTCCAACCCATGAGCATGGAATGTTCTTCCATTTGTTTGTATCCTCTTTTATTTCATTGAGCAGTGGTTTGTAGTTGTCCTTGAAGAGGTCCTTCACATCCCTTGTAAGTTGGATTCCTAGGTATTTTATTCTCTTTGAAGCAATTGTGAATGGGAGTTCACTCATGATTTGGCTCTCTGTTTGTCTGTGATTCATGTACAAGAATGCTTGTGATTTTTGTACACTGATTTTGTATCCTGAGACTTTGCTGAAATTGCTTATCGGCTTAAGGAGATTTTGGGCTGAGACAATGGGGTTTTCTAGATATACAATCATATCATCTGCAAACAGGGACAATTTGACTTCCTCTTTTCCTAATTGAATACCCTTTATTTCCTTCTCCTGCCTGATTGCCCTGGCCAGAACTTCCAGCACTATGTTGAATAGGAGTGGTGAGAGAGGGCATCCCTGTCTTGTGCCAGTTTTCAAAGGGAATGCTTCCAGTTTTTGCCCATTCGGTATGATATTGGCTGTGGGTTCGTCATCGATAGGTCTTATTATTTTGAGATACGTCCCATCAATACCTAATTTATTGAGAGTTTTTAGCATGAAGAGTTGTTGAATTTTGTCAAAGGCCTTTTCTGCATCTATTGAGATAATCCTGTGGTTTTTGTCTTTGGTTCTGTTTATATGCTGGATTACATTTATTGATTTGCATATGTTGAACCAGCCCTGCATCCCAGGGATGAAGCCCACTTGATCATGGTGGATAAGCTTTTTGATGTGCTGCTGGATTCAGTTTGCCAATATTTTATTGAGGATTTTTGCATCAATGTTCATCAAGGATATTGGTCTGAAATTCTCTTTTTTGGTTGTGTCTCTGCCAGGCTTTGGTATCAGGATGATGCTGGCCTCATAAAAAGTGTTAGAGAGGATTCCCTCTTTTTCTTTTGATTGGAATAGTTTCAGAAGGAATGGTATCAGTTCCTCCTTGTACCTCTGGTAGAATTCGGCTGTGAATCCATTAGGTCCTGGACTCTTTTTGGTTGGTAAGCTATTGATTATTGCCACAATTTCAGAGCCTGTTATTGGTCTATTCAGAGATTCAACTTCTTCCTTGTTTAGTCTTGGGAGGGTGTATTTGTCGAGGAATTTATCCATTAACACCGGTTTTATTATATCTCTAACTTGGGTCATTTAGTTCTTGTGTTTTTCTTTAAATTATTTTCATGAATAGTTATTAACTTTGACAAAATTATAACATTAGTAAAACTTGTGTTTCTTCTAGTGTACATAAATTCTTAGAAATATAAGAGAAAATAAAAGAAGTGAGGGTGGGAAGGAGAGAAAAAGGAAAGAGAAGAGATAAGATTTTTCTGGCTTGAATATAAAGCTTAAAGGGGTAAAGTTTAAAAAGAAATGAAAAACTAAATGCAATCTTCTAGATTTTGCAGACACTGGCTAAAAATCGGTCTTAAAATTCGTAGTAGAATCTATTGAGCTAATATTGCTAGTAATGTTGATGAGCTCTGATTCTACAGTCAGGTAGGCCTGGCTTGAGTTTGAGCTCTTCTGTTTTCTTGGATGTTATTTAACTGCCCGTAGTCTTATCTGGACACTGAAGAAAGTTCTGGACACCACTGACATTCAATAAAAGTGTAAACAATTTTAGGTTAATGAATATTTCCTTCCAAAAAGTTTTAGGAAAATAAATATCATATGCCCTAGATAATAGTTGTATCAAGGCCGGACTTTTATTGTATTTTAAATATCATAAGTATTATAAGCATGCTTGATATTTACATATTATTGTAGTAAAGGGTAGGAAAATATGGATACCTAAATAATAAAATATATAGCAGTTTCAATTATTGTGAGGACTAACCTGTTTTGAATATTTTTAATTTAAATTTTGCTTGGTTCTTCTGCAAAGGCAGAAGTATATGATGAAGAAATTTATGTCAGATTTAACAGTAAAATTATATTCAAAGTGCAGCATTCAATCTCTGAGAAGCATTATGAGATCATATGTGCATGTTGATACTATGAATGAAAGCAAAGAAATTCTGGGACCACAAAACAAAAGGAACCGATGGTGTATTAAGAAACCTGTACTACATCCAACAAGATCACAAAACAGTCAGGTCATAGCCAGGTCTACCATACTAAATTCTGCTGCATTTAACAATCAGGAAATGTATTTTATATAGACAAAAAATGGATAATATCAAATTCTCCTACCTTGTGTGTTGCTCAGATCAAACTCGATATTCCTCTGGTGAGATCCTAAGAGAGTTTTGCTTACTATGCATTTCAAAACAATTGGCAAAAATTCTGTTAATTTTCACAAGGAATTACAGCAACAAGACATTTAAATTGTTATGAATGAAAACAGGACTTAGATTCGGCTAGCCTGGGTTTCATCCTTAAATCTGCCATTTACTGTGTTTTTTTGTTTTGAACATGAATCTTCCCTTCTCAAAGATTTTGTTGAGTTAGAGTTCAGAGAAAGCGCTGGTAAAGTTTTTGTACTTCCTGTATGATGTGTTCACAGAAATAGTGATCCTTTTGGATTGCAGTTCACAGAAGTAGTGTATCCTTTGGATTGTGATTCTCATTATCTAATTCTTCATGTCAGTAACAATATATTGATTAAACCAAATGCTTTTATAAGATTCAATGTGTGTTATAAGAAAGAGTAGGCTACCAATTTTTTTCTTTTAGCAGAATAATGGAAAATACAGTTATTTGTTTCCTTTTTTTTTTTTTCTCTTTTTTTTTGAGATGGAGTCTTGCACTGTCACCTGGGCTGGAGTGCAGTGGTACGATCTCAGTTCACTGCAACCTCCAGCTCCTGGGTTCAAGCAATTCTTCTGCCTCAGCCTCCCAAGTAGCTGGGATTACAGGTGCCTGCCACCATGCCCAGCTAATTTTTTGTATTTTTCTAGTAGAGACTGGGTTTCGCTATGGTGACCAGGCTGGTCTCAAACTTCTGACCAGCCTGGTCACCCAAAGTGACTGTCTGCCTCAGTCTCCCAAAGTGCTGGGATTACAGGCATAAGCCGCTGTGCCCTTCCTTAGTTTCCCATTTCTATTGATCAACTTTTCCAATTATGATAGAGAATGGTAGAAGGTATTATGATTATATTACTAGTCATTATAAGTTTAAACTGTCTAAAATCTTACCATTAAAATTAAAATGAAGGCATGGTGCAGTGGCTCACGCCTATAATGCCAGCACTTTGGGAGGCCGAGGCTGGCGGGTCACGTACAGTCAGGAGTTTAAGACCAGCCTGGGCAACAGGGTGAAACCCAGTCTCTGCTAAAAATAAAAATTAGTCAGGCATGGTGGTGGGTGCCTTTAATTCCAGCTACTCAGGAGGCGAGGCAGGAGAATTGCTGGAACCTGGGAGGCAGAGTTTGCAGTGAGCCAAGATCACACCAGTACACTCCAGCTTAGGCAACAGAGCGAGACTCCATCTCAAAAAAACCCCCAAAAACCAAAAAGTGAATGATTATGCATGAAGTTCTCTTCAAAAATTATTTTTTAGATGAACTAATGAGTACTATACTAGAGTCACTTATGATACCTAAATGTTTAAAATTGTACTACTCATAATACTAATTATTAATTGCCTGAAATTCTTAAAATCAAAAATTTCCCATTTATTTTTGCTAATCGATGATAATAATATTTCTTATTATTTTTCTCCCCACTTTATGCCCATTTAACATATTGGTATACTGTAATAATACAAGAAAGTAATTCAAGCTTAATTTTTATAAAGAAGTTAAACACTATTTTTATTAAGAAGTTAAACACTTAAGCAGTTAAGCACTGCTTCATAGTCATAAATCATCTTTATTTACAGAAGTGCTAATTGTCTTATAAATAATATTCTAACTTTTAACATAAAGTAGGAGAATAGCTATTCCCATATGTTAAATTTACCAATTTCACTGATACTTCAAAAAAACCCCATAACATTCAGCCAGTGCTTAATAATACTGTTTGATTTTATTCAGTAAAATATGTATATTAAAAAATCTATGATATTAAACATTGAATCTTTAATGATTTTTCTTTTAGTAAGTATTTAGGGGATTTTTTGAAGGACTCACGTGGAAAAAAAATCAGTCCAGTCACTTTCTCTACTATGTGTAATAAGAAGAAAAATTGTAATAGAAAGAAGATGCTTTATGATTGTGGAGACAGCTGGGTTCAAGTCCCAGTTATTAGTTGTGCTATTTTGGGGAAATAATTATTATAAGATTATTTGAAACTGATATGAGATAATGAATTTACAGTTGTCCCACCACTTGGATAATATGCAGTGCATGTTCGTTGAAGCTCCTGTTTGTTTGGAAAAATTTAAATTTGAGTCCTGAATTTCTCCTCTTAAGAAATTCTGTTACTATCCCCCCTTATGATGTGAAATATATTTTATAATACAATATTTTATTCAGCACAATGTTCAATAAAATGTATGTTAAGTCAAATTGCCTGGACTTGAACCCTGACTCTGCTACTTGCAAGATGTAATAACTTACTTAAGTTTGTACATTTTCCGTGTTTAATTTCCTCACGCACAATATGAGGAACATATTTGTGCAAAGGGGAGGTATGATTTGAAGCTTCAATATGAATAACATGGTACCTGGTACATAGTAAGCACTAAAGAATTAACTGTCATTACTATTTGAGAATTGGTGAACATTTTTCACACAGGGGTGCTACTTTCCGTTTTATGTATTTGTGATCTTTAAATATATTAAGAACACCAAAGTTATTTAATTTTGCTATTGCAAAAATCTATTTAATCAATTACCCATCTAATTACCCAGATAGCATCTTATCCTTAAAGAATAAAATATATAATTGCCAAAGCATTTTATAAGTATTTGATAATTTTAAAAGTATAGAGATAAATAAGTCTAATTAAGAGTGGGTTTAATCTGTAAGAACAATAAAAGTTAAATTATTAGTCTATCAGATAAAAAGTATTTCACATATTTAAATAGTGTAATATTTGAGATTAGATGTTATACACATACGCATACAAAGAATCAGATAATTCACATAATTCTGTTAATCTGGGGCTATATCACCCACATTTCTAAATCTATGATTACCCAGCTAAAAAATTATCTTACTTGAAGCACCATTAGTGAACACTTTAAACTTGCAATTACTAGAGTGAACTTTTATAAGTGTTTAGAACTAATACTTTTTTCCTAGTGTCACTTTTAATATTTATAGGTAGTCTACCATGAAAATTTCTAGATAATAGTATGAAACCATCCAATATAGAAACAGATATAAAAATGTTCCATTCGAATTTGTCATTGATCTGACCTGAGCTGGCAATGTAATTCAGGTAGTTATTAAGATTATTTTACTCATCCATGAGTAAAAAGATAAAAGTTATCTTTCAGTAACTTTAGGTAATATTGGGGAACCAGCCCCCAGTATTTCAACGTAGGTTCTTTCTGTTTTCCCTAAGTGTCGGCCAGTCTGAGAAATAAAGAGTACAAAGAGAGGAATTTTACAGCTGGGCCTCCAGGGGTAACATCACATATCAGTAGGTCCATGATTTTCCCTGAGCTGCAAAACCAGCAAATTTTTATTAGGGATTTAAAAAGGGGAGAGGATATATGTACAGGGAGTAGATCACAAAGATAACATGCTTTAAAGGGCAATAAAGATCACAAGGCAAGTGCAAAATTAGAATTACTGATGAGGGTCTATGTCCCATTGTACACATATTGTCTTGATAAACATCTTAACAGAAAACAGGGTTTGAGAGCAGAGAACAGGTCTGACCAAAATTTACCAGGCTGGAATTTCCCAATCCTAGGTAAGCCTGAGGGTACTGCAGGAGACCAGGGTGTATTTCAGTCCTTATCTCAACCACCATAAGACAGACACTCCCAGAGTGGCCGTTTATAGATCTCCCCCCAGGAATGCATTCCTTCCCCAGGGTATTCCTTGCTAGGAAAATAATTCAGCAATATCTGTCCTACTTGCATGTCTATTTATAGGCTCTCTGCAAGAAGAAAAATATGGCTCTATTCTGCCCGACCTCGCAGGCAGTCAGACCTTATGGTTATCTTCCTTTGTTCCCTGAAAATAGCAGTTATCCTGTTCTTTTTCAAGGTGCACTGATTTCATATTGTTCAAACACACATGTTTTACAATCAATTTGTACAATAGTGGTCCTGAGGTGATGTACATTCTCAGCTTATGAAGATAATGGGATTAAGAGATTAAAGTAAAGACAGGCATAAGAAATTATAAGAGTATTATTAGGGAAGTGATAAATGTCCATGAAATTTTCACAAATTATGTTCAGAGATTGCAGTAAAGACAGGCGTAAGAAATTATAAAAGTATTAATTTTGGGAACTGATAAATGTCCATGAAATCTTCACAATGTATGTTCCTCTGCCATGGCTCCAGCCAGTCCTTCCATTCGGGGTCCCTGACTTCCTACAACAATTAGTATTCCAGATGTTAGAAATACATTCTCATTTTGTTTCATTCTTTCACATCTGCTCATCTTCTGTGTCTTTTGAAGACTTTGAAGACTGATCTATGTGAGTTAGGGGCAAAAAAATTACATTCAGAAAAGTATAACCACATGCACTCCAAATCAGTGAGATACCATGGAGATGTCCGCAAGCTGTCTTGAATTACAATAATTTTTTATAAACATTCAGAAAACATTTAATAGTCTTCTAATATAAGTAAACAGCTTTGAAATAATCCATATAACCTGGTATCAATAAGTTGAAAATGATTTTACCATTCAGTAGGGCATTTTTTAATGAATACTGATGACTGTGCTTTAGTAGCTACCATACCTTCAGGAACTATTTGTATATGGAGGTAGACTAAAATCTAATTACACATATTAATGTTCACTTAAGGTTGGCTCATCTAAATATCTTTTTCAGCTGAGAGAATAAAAATGTTTCAAAATCTAGAAACAACTGAAAATGATTAGAATACAGGAATTATTTTAATTACCCATATATAATTTATTATTAAAATTGTATATATCTAGTATGACATATACAACATTTTTTGCACTAAATTAACCAAGAGATACATATAATAACTGAACTAGATGACTAAGTATGTTGGCAATATTTATGAATGGTTTTAAAATATTTAAAATTTGGATCTAAAATTTACCCTTAAAACATAAAGGCATACTTTAAAAGTGATAGTATATAGTCTGTTATTGTAACACCATTTCTGTAATTTTTGAAAAATTGAGAATAGCCAAACTACAAATAAGAATTTGGTTTAGTGTAAGGTAATTCATCTGTATGTGTAACACTACACAAACATTATGCAATGATATATTAAAATAATATTTTGCAATATACATAATTTAAACATATTCTATCATATCAAAAATAGGTTGTGAAATATAGAAACTGAGCCGCATGAGAGCAGGTGACTAGTGAATGTGCGCCATTCACTATTGTACACCTTATTTCAAGCACTTTAAGTAGGTGTCAGTCAACATTTCTTAAAGAATGAATAAATAAGACTAAAACTAAATCTGTAGTTGTAAAAGAATCTGGGAAGCACTTTGTAAGGGACGTAAATATAATCTGCATTCTAAAATTAAGCAAAGTCATGCACCATTTGGATTTGCAAGTGTTTCTTATTGATTGTCATGATTAGTGGTCAAATAGTCTCTTAGGAAGACAATGAAATAAGGGAAGACTTCCATTCTGCTAGTGTATAATTTTTCTTTCCTGTGAGATAATTTTTTGCAAACAAATTGGTTGCTCATACATAGAACTAGAGCACATACTTCCTAGCAATGAATAAAACTCTGGGTGTCAGTGAGCTGACTCAATGTTAACAAATGATTATCTCACCACAGAAACATAGACAATACATACCTAAACTATTTATTTTTAGGTGTTGCCTTTTCTATTTTAGCATAGTAACATAATACCTGGAATGGATGTGCTTGGTAAAGGGTTAGAATACTCATTTCTTTGTTGAAGAAAATGGAAGAATAACTTTTATTTTTTACTCAAGAGAAAAATTAAAAAATGTTTCTTAGGCATTAATGACTTTGAATAACTTCATTATTCAACATTTTAATTTATTCCTAGCAATAGCTTTTGGCATTAATTTTTATTGCATTTTCTGCAATGCTGGAATTTCAGAGAGCCCAATAAATAAACCCTTTTTTTTGCTACTGACTTCTGAGCCAGTTGAAAAGGAGAAATCAGTCCATTGGATGGAAAAACCTTAGGTTTGTTACTGACTTTAAAACAACAACACCACACTGACCTTACAATAATAAACTGAAGTGCCAGTGCGTGGGATAATTAGATATGGGGGAACAACACTCTTGTCCAGGATTAGGCAGGCTTACCCTTCATAACAGTTCCTGATAGAAAACTGCAGACCTTGCTCTAAAGCAGACCTTCACTGAACTTGAAGCAAGGTCAAGAGTAGAGCACAAAAATCCCAAAGGCACGGGTGAAGGGAAGAGGCAGAACTGCACAATCACCAGCCAGATACTTCATTCCTCTTCCTTTCAGCAGGAATCATGAGAATGTAGACAGAAGTCAAGTGAGTTACAATCTCTCACAAAACAGGGAGAATACATTGTCTTCCTTACTGTGTATCTCAATAGTTTCCCATATGAAGAGAACACAATTACTAGTGATGGACCAATTTTTATTCTTTTCGTGCTATTATGCTATTATTAAATTAATCTTGCTTTGACTTTTTTTGATAAAGTTTCAGAGAGACAATAGAGCTAATATAATTGTGAAGAAAAATTGGGGTTAGATACACCTCAGTTTTGTAAGTAGTGGTTTCTTTTTTTTAAGAAGGCACTTCTAGTAAACATTATATATATATTATATATATATATATTCCATATATATTTCCATATATATGGAAAGGTACTATCGAGTTTATTTATGCCAAAAGACATTAAAGTGCCTAAAGGTGGTATTAATCTCCAAAGTAAATTTTCTGCCCCAGTAAATTTAATTATAACACTGTTCTGGGTCATAGCATATGATTTTAGTTTTATTCTTCTTGCTTTAAATGTTTTTCTACTAATAGCCTTTCTAGCTTCAGTTGGTACCTTGTTTATCCCCTCACTACAGATTGAGAGGGAAGTGGAGGGGAGAAGAGGTAAATAGAAAATCTTCCTAAGGTCTGAGCATTGCTTTTTTGTTGTTAAATGAACATATGTCTGTGGCACAACTACACAACACATTGCTCATTTGACTGCTAACTGCAGTTCTTGTTCATATGTTCTTCAGAAACCAAATATGAAATAAATAAAATTTAGCTTCTCTTTTCCTGTTAGTACTATCTTCTTTTATATTAATACATAGTCTACTATGGAAAGACATTTTCAGACAATACATTAATCTCTAATTTGTCATTTAGTAAGCACTTACTGAGTTCTTTCTCTATTCCAAGGTTTTGTTATAACAAAACACATAAATGTAAGCTCATAGAGTGTATAGTTTATTCTACTTGATTGACAGTTATTTGTTCTATCATATAAAAATATTGTGAAAGTGCTGATGCAAAGGCAAGTGCATTCCATTTGTTCACACAAACATTTCGTTTTTACACACATGGACACACAGATGCATACACACAGAGATGCATATACATGCAAAGTGTGCCCTGTATAGACTGTTGATGTTCTAGTCAATCTCTAAATGTGTAGAATATGATTTTAAAGCAAATGTATAAAAAATTCTATTACTAGAAATGGAAATTATATTACTTTCTTCTGAAGCTGTTTAGATGCATCTATTCTTTTTTAAAAGAATAAATAATTTACTCTTTAAAAAAGCATTTGACTAGCATCATACAATGTGACCTCTTCCAACTATTCCATATAATACCAACTAAATGACAATAAAAATAAAACAAGATATTACTGTTAAATAGTGAGTTTAAAGGCAATTTATTATGAAAATCTCAGGTTGTCTATAAAACTGTTGTTTTTGAGCTTAGCAAAGCATATCTGAGGTATGCTCCTGGCGCATTATGCTGTTCATTACCAACAGCTTTTCCTGAAAAAAATGGCTGAAGTATTGTCATATCTTCTTCTCCCTAAACTCTAGAAAATATCCCAGCTCTCTTTACAGAAAAATAAAACAATGATTCCTCTTGGAGTGTCCACATTAATTTTTTATTACTGTATAGTCTTCCTATGATTGGAGATAGAATCAAATAAGATAATTGTGAAGAAGCAGCAAAACTCCTGGGGCTTCCTTCATCTCATGCCCAATACAAACTCCTTCTTTTTAAGTTTCCTTGGAATTGTTGCTTAGATTTTCTGCCTCAACTACTGATTGTGTGTGTGTGTGTGTGTGTGTATGTGTGTGTGTGTGATGTAGGACATAGTTAAATATTTCTGTTCTGAGTTTATGTTTTGATGGCTTAACCTGGTTACAAATCAAGGAGTTATAGCTTACCATTAGGGAATCCACTGTACCTAAAAAACAAAATCAAAGCTGGCTGCTTTCTCTTTTCCAGCCCAGGGTGAATCACAAAAGGCTATATCTACTCTCATCTTTGCTTGTTGACCTCAGAGACTAAGATCAGCTGGGCAAATCAAGTCAGTTTAATTTCCAAGACATCAGTGTAAGGCAACAGAGAAGCATTCTTCTTCCACATAACCATCCACATTTATATTCTTTCTATAAAAGACTCCTGCCTTTGCTCCTTATACTGATAAATAAAACTGTTTAATTTTGTTTTCAGATTGTGACTACTGTCTTTGTATGTAGTCCACTCTTACAGAAACTATTGATGGCATGATTTAATAGTACCATTCATGTCTTTAAATGTTACCAGATAAAAAAAGGAGAGTGGCAATTGAAAGGGTGGTTTTCACTGCAATTTGTGAGAGCAGAGTCAGAAAGAGGATTGGAGCAGGAAATCTTGGGAATTACAGGTTCTAATTAGTCCCATTATTTACAATGTCAGTTAGAAATGAGGGCAGGAGGAGAAGCAGTTCTGGGCTAGAAATCAGAATTGGTCTGAAGCTGTAAACACTAACCTGTTCTTTAGCTGCTAATCTGAGGAAGAGACTTCAACAACCGCTAAATAAGACTTTAACACATACACAATGAAAGGAACAAAAGGCAGTACACAGATATGGATACCCAAATACTTCGTTGGAAAATAACGATAAAACAAATAACAACATTATAGGAGTTATGAAAATATTCAGTTCAAAGGAATAATGACCTTCGTGCTAAGTGCTCGAAGGTAAAGACATTCCCAAAAATGAACTATTATGAGATTAATGTTAAACTTCTAGCAAAGTTGCACCACCTCAGTGAAAGAAAGTTATCAGGGTTGAATTGGCTGACTTTTTAAAATTATTATACTTTAATTCTGGGGTACATGTGTAGAACATGCAGGTTTGTTATATAGGTATACACGTGGCATGGTAGTTTGCTGCACCCATCAACCTGTCATCTACATTAGGTATTTCTCCTAATGCTATCCCTCTCCACGCCCCCCAGCCCCCGACAGGGCCCGGTGTGTGATATTCCCCTCGTGTCCATGTGTTCTCATTGTTCAACTCCCACTTATGAATGAGAACATGTGGTGTTTGGTTTTCTGTTCTTGTGTTAGTTTGCTGAGAATGATGGTTTCCAGCTTCATCCATGTCCCTGCAAAGGACATGAACTCATCCTTTTTTATGGCTGCATAGTATTCTATGGTGTATATATGCCACATTTTCTTTATCCAGTCTATCATTGATGGACATTTGTGTTAGTTCCAAGTCTTTGCTATTGTGAATAGTTGTGCAATAAACATACATGTGCATGTGTCTTTATAGTAGAATGATTTATAGTCCTTTGGGTATATATTCAGTAATGGGATTCCTGGGTCAAATGGTATTTCTAATTCTAGATCCTTGAGGAATCACCACACCATCTTCCACAATGGTTGAACTAATTTACACTCCCACTAACAGTGTAAAAATTCCTATTTCTCCACATCCTCTCCAGCATGTTGTTTCCTGACTTTTTAATGATCTCCATTCTAACTGGTGTGAGATGGTATCTCATTGTGGTTTTGGTTTGGATTTCTCTAATGACCTCTGATGATGAGCATTTTTTCATATGTTTGTTGGCTGCATAAATGTCTTCTTTTGAGAAGTGTCTGTTCATATCCTTTGCCCAGTTTTTGATGGGTTTATTTGTTTTTTTCTTGTAAATTTGTTTAAGTTTTTGGAGATTCTGGATATTTGCCCTTTGTCAGATGGAGAGATTGCAAATATTTTCTCCCGTTCTGTAGGTTGCCTATTCATGCTGATGATAGTTTCTTTTGCTGTGCAGAAGCTCTTTAGTTTAATTAGATCCAATTTGTCAATTTTGGCTTTTGTTGCCATTGTTTTTGGTGTTTTAGTCATGAAGTCTTTGCCCATTTTGCTGACATTTTTAAAGGAAGTCAACAAGATTAAATTAATATGCAAGTGGGTGAAGTAAGAAGGTCCTTTAGAGGGAATAAAGAACAACAGTAAGCCATGAAGAAAACAAAATTAGAGATATGAAGGATTAAAGTGAAAATGCATCAGAGTACAAATAAAAACAAAACAGAACAGAAACTGAAGAAACATATGTTAAAAAGCCTGTGCACAAAGATTAAAATGGCTCACTGTTTCTGTGGATTTTCTATTATGTTAAGACTTTGTCTTGTTTTTAATCTGAAGTCTTACTTTATTCTTCCTCTCAATAGAACCTGGGATCTTGCTCATCAAGGCTTTGTCTGATTTTGAAGTGGCTATTACACATACATATATATATACAATTTATACTAGCACTATCCTTGTATAAAGTTATAAATTTTATTGGCTAGTTTTCTCTAACACACTACAAATTGTTAGGATATTTATATGATAACCAATAGCAGGCATCATTGATGCTGGGAAATCTCTGAGTCAGCTAAAGTATCAGATCCAGTTATTGGACCATAGACATGTTGTGGACTCTGGATATAGCTCCTGAAAGATGTGTTTTGAAGACATCAAAAAGATTAAAACTCTAGGTTATTACCATTTCTCTGGTAATACTAACCTGACTTTTCCTGTTGGCCAATTCCCAACTTTATTCCAGAATAAATCGAGGTGAAGATTTGGAAGAGTTGCAGAGTGTAAACAGTTGCTTATTGCCATCAATTATGAAGTCTAACAGTTTGATATTTATTCAAATAAGACTTTCTGGGAAGTTCCTGGAAGAAACAATGATGTTCTTTACATCTATTGTTTTCCTGGGCTAAAACTTCGTGATACAGAAAAGTAACATTAATATAGAAAATAAATTGTGTGATTGTAAACGATTTCTGTTCTTAATATATAAGCATACATGAGTCTGGGTATTTAGTGTTATTTTTATTATTGTTGTGTTCCTGTTTTCATCCCTGACCAGTGTGAACTGAGTTATAAAAATATCATAAGACTTAATAAAACAAATGTATGTGTATATCCAATTTGTCTTTCTGTTGCCTAATTTTTAAATGTAAATCAAACCAATGTAATTATAGCAAATTAAGTTATATTGAATTTGATATGCATGTGAAAGCACTGTTAATTTAAGAGAACTTGGCTGGGCGTGGTGGCTCAGGCCTGTAATCCCAGCACTTTGGGAGGCCGAGATGGGCAGATCACGAGGTCAGGAGATCGAGACCTTCCTGGCTAACACAGTGAAACCCTGTCTCTACTAAAAATACAAAAAATTAGTCGGGCGTGGTGGCAGGCACCTGTAGTCCCAGCTACTCGAAGGCTGAGACAGGAGAATGTCGTGAACGTGGGAGGCGGAGTTTGCAGTGAGCCGAGATCGCGCCAGTGCACTCCAGCCTGGGTGACAGAGCGAGACTCCATCTCAAAAAAAAAAAAAAAAAAAACAAGAAAACTATAAGGATCCTTTACACAAAATGTCCAATTAAGGAAGTAATCTATGAAAAAGGAAGTATTGAATTCATAAAGCAAATTTGGGAGGCTCTCATTTGTTAGAATTCAGTAAACAAAAATTGAATTAGAAAACAAAAATTATGACTTTAAATTTATTCCTTTACATCACATCAACTCATTATTATCTACATTTTAACCTAATTTTTAAAAAATTTTTCCTTATAGAATTTATCAGTATCTTATAAAGCTACTTCTCAATTCATTTTATCTGTCTCTCTTTTCCCACTAATTTGTAAGCTGCCTTAAATCAGAAACTTTGTCACCTCAGATTCTATAATAGCACTTTAGGCAAAGTAGATGCTTATTATATATGTGCTAGATAAACGAATGAAAGAATGACATTTTCCTCCCAACAGTGAATTATTTGAGAACAAGAGAAATATTTTAGCTATGCATTGTTTTCCTTACAGGGTGTAACTGAATGGGTAGATTTTACTAAGATGTGAAACTTTATACATTAAATAAGCAATTGGAGAGTGGTGTAAAGCTCAGATAAACTATTTGATGAAGTAAGGTGTAATAAATGGGACATACATATCAGGAAAAAATAAAATGTGCATAAAATAAACATGATAAGAACAAACAAGATAAGTTCCAGGAAGTAAGAATCCAGTGATTTACACTCCATTAATAATTTCTTTTTCGGTGAACAGAATTAGTTTCCAACAAGGAAACTTCTGGTTGCTTCCTTATGCTGCCTAGAGATAAAATATTCAATTAGGCAAGTTAAAAATAAAACAAACAGGCCAGACGCAGTGGCTCATGCCTGTAATCCCAGCAATTTGGGAGGCCGAGGCGGGCGGATCACGAGGTCAGGAGATGGAGACCATCCTGGCTTACACAGTGAAAGCCTGTCTCTACCAAAAATACAAAAAAATTAGCCAGGCGTGGTGGCAGGCGCCTGTAGTCCCAGCTACTCAGGAGGCTGAGGCAGGAATGGCGTGAACCCGGGAGGTGGAGCTTGCAGTGAGCCTAGATCGTGCCCCTGCACTCCAGCCTGGGTGACAGAGCGAGACTGTCTCAAAAAAAAAAAAAACAAAAAAAAACCCAAAAAAATCAACAGACAAAAAACCCCAGAATGCTCAGATTTTAGTGGATTGACATTTACAGCAAGAGTCCAGAAATAATATTTGTAATTATTACACTAAATGTTCCTTTAATTATCTGTCATTGTTATCATGTTTATTTTCTTCATCTGACCTGATAGACCAGATAATATTTCTTTTATTTATTTATTTTTTTTTTTGAGACAGAGTCTTGCTCTGTTAGCCAGGTTGGAGTGCAGTGGCGCCATCTTGGTTCACTGCAAGCTCTGCCTCCCGGGTTCACGTCATTCTCCTGCCTCAGCCTGCGGAGCAGCCAGGACTACAGACGCCGGCCACCACGCCCGACTAATTTTTTATTTCTAGTAGAGACAGGGTTTCACTGTGTTAGCCAGGATGGTCTCGGTCTCCTGACCTCGTAATCCACCTGCCTTGGCCTCCCAAAGCGCTGGGATTACAGGCATGAGCCACCGGGCCCGGCCACAATATTTCAACTCTGTTGATTGTCACCCATTTCTTCTTTTTATCTTCACACAAATACTTGATACCTAGCACAGGTAGCATGCGTCCATCTTTATATTTGTGGGTTTCTTCAATGTTGTGTATATTTCTGAGTACTCATAACCACCAACTCTCCATTTATTTTATTTATTATGCTGTACATGAGGTTCACCCAACCTGGAAGAGAGGTATTAGAGAGACCAGTGTGATCTTAAAGTCAGAAAGACTCCTGAGAAACCAAGGACAGAAGAATAAAGTCATCTAACTGCATTGTCATGAACCACATACAAGATGGAACACTATCATTTATCATTAAAAGAGTTGCAGAAAATTGCGCATTCTGAGGATTCAGGTTAGGTTTTTCTCTGGTTCCGGTCAGTTAATTGTCTCCAGCAGTTTCTAGCATGTCCTTCTAGGGGCAGTTATACCCTTTCACTTTGTCTGAAGCTCTGGCTGCTCATATTTATCTGAAGCAGAGAATGATGTCCTTGACACTCAGAGGTTTGGTGATACCGTGGAAAAGAAAGCCTCAGCGTGTGTACCTGGGAAGGACTGGACAGTGCTGAAACCTATCATTAGATTACAGCATATCATATATTATTGTGCGGCAATGAACTTTCTTTTTTATTATGTGTACAAAATGCACAACATGAAGTTTACCACATTAACCATTTTTAGGTGTACAGTTCTGTAGCATTAGTTATATTCATATTGTTCTGTAATAATCACTATATATATCTCCAGAACTTTTCAAGAAACATTCTCTATTCTTTCTTTCAGCTTCTGGCAACCATAACTCTACTTTATATCTCTTTAAATTTTGCTGTTCTAGATACCTTACATAGTGAAATTGTACAATATTTGCCTTTATGTGACTGGGTTGTTTCACTTAGTATTATGTCTTCAGGGTCATCCATGTGTAGCATGTGTTCAAATTTCCTTCTTTGGTAACGTACTTTAAAATATTTTAATACAAACAGTGTCATTTATGTGAGTGTATAGTATTTTCATCAAACATTGTGGCATTCAGATAGCATTTAAAACAACCAAAGCAGAAATTCACGATAGAAAGATAGCAACTAAGCACTACAAATATCATTTTGTAAATAACCACCAGAAATATTTTAGTGGTAAAATTAGTGTTCTTTAAGATATGTTATTTGCTACAATAAGAGCACAAATGCCTTGGTATGACAGCCCAACAGTCTTTGGATCAGTCTCTAGGTCTAGAATTCCAGATGGCCTTTCTTCTACTTTCTCGTCTATTCATGGAGGCTTCTTCCTCTTAATCTGAAATTTATTCTTGTACCTCCACAAACTGAGCCCTTTCTACAAGGGACTTGTAATGATGTCTAAAGAAATAATGAGCATTGTCCTGAACTCATAAGAACAAGTTGTAGAAGTATTTATCTTGCTTTTTTGACAGAATTTGTTACAGAACTTCCTTTTACAGTGATATGTCAACTAGTAATGAGAATAAAGTGGAATCATTAAAAACTTCCACCAACCTCTATTTCCTAGATGCAGCCTATAATTACTATAATAATTTGACATTTACTGGCCAGATTAGCATCGATGTGTTCATTGCACTATATATACTCTCAAATATGTCAGACCCACATCCATTGCCATTGTGGAGGCATTCTGTTGGACAGCAGATGACAATTAAAGTAAGCTAAAAAGGGAGGTGCATGTCCATAATACAGACTGGGCATGATTGGAGAAGACCAGGCATCACTCTGTCAGAGAAAGATGGGCAAGATTTCTTCTGACAACTGCTGCAATGATCCTGGTATCAAGTTCACAAGACTACATGGGGGAGAAGAAAATGATCTCTAAATTTAACAGACTGAAGAATTATACTTTTGGATACCCAAGTTGGTATATGGCCTTAATTATTAATAACTCTTAATATTAATTATCACAATGTTAAATACAATTTTGTTGAAGGGATATTTTCTAAATTATGCTTAAGTATTGCCTGATGATTTGCTACAGGTTTTTGGCTTGGAAACATTTTTCAGATTTAAAATGTTGCTGGAATGGTAAATTTTATTAATCAACCTGATAGGGCTATAGTGTGAAGCTGTTTGGTCAAATACTAGTCTAGATGTTTCTGTGAATGTGCTTTTTAATGTATTTAAAATTTAAATTAGTAGACTTTGAGTAAACAGATTGTGTTGCATAAAATGAGTTAGGCCATATCCAATCAGTTGAAAGTCTTAGCGACAAAGACTGAGGAAAAGGAAGTCTCTTCAAGACTGCAACATAGAAACCCTACCAGAGTTTTCAACCTGCTGCCCTGTAGGATTTGAATTCAGTACTGCAGTGACTCATGTGAATTTCCAGCCAAAGTTCATACTTGCCAGCCCCCATAATCACACAAGCCCAAAAGGAAACATAGCAGAAAATCTAGATTCCCTTGGGGTTAGAGATGAATTTTTAGATGCAATACCAAATGCATGATACAGGAAATAAATAATTGATAAGCTGGGCTTCATTAATGTTAAAAATTTCTGCTCTGCAAAAATCACTGTTAAGAGAATGAGAAGACAAGCCACAGACTGGGGAAAAATATTTGTAAAAGACCTATGTGATAAAGGATTACTATTCCAAATATACAAAGAAATCTTAAAATTCAGCAATAAGATAAAAAACAAACTCCATTTTTAAAAGGGCCAAGAACCTAACATATACAGCAGAAATATCCAAATGGAAAAAATAAGCATATAAAAAGAAGCCCTACATCTTATGTCAGCAGAGAGATGCAAATTAAAATAAAAGCAACATACTTCTATATACTATTTGGATAGTCAAAATACAGAACTCTGAAAGCACCAAATGCTGGAGGGAGGTAGAAGAAAAGAATCTCATTCACTGCTGGTCAGAATGAAAAATGGTACAGCCACTTTGGTAGACAGTTTGGTGAGTTCTTATAAAATTAAACATTGTGGAACGATCTAGCAATTCTTCTTCTTAGTATTTATACAAAGCAGTTCAAAACATGTCCACACAGACCCATGCAAATTGATGTATATAGCAAGTTGATTTTTTTAAAACATATTTTTTTATTATACTTTAAGTTCTAGGGTACACGTGCACAACGTGCAGGTTTGTTACATATGTATACATGTGCCATGTTCGTGTGCTGCACTCATTAACTCGTCATTTACGTTAGGTATATCTCCCAATGCTATCCCTCACCCCACCCCACAACAGTCCTCAATGTGTGATGTTCCCCTTCCTGGGCCCATGTGTTCTCATTGTTCAACTCCCACCTATGAGTGAGAACATGCGGTGTTTGGTTTTTGTCCTTGGGATAGTTTGCTGAGAATGATGGTTTCCAGCTTCATCCATGTCCCTACAAAGGACATGAACTCATCATTTTTATGGCTGCATAGTATTGCATGGTGTATATGTGCCACATTTTCTTAATCCAGTCTATCATTGATGGACATTTGGGTTGGTTCAAAGTCTTTGCTATTGTGAATAGTGCTGCAATAAATATATGTGTGCATTTGTCTTTATAGCAGCATGATTTATAGTCCTTTGGGTATATACCCAGTAATGGGATGGCTGGATCAAATGGTATTTCTAGTTCTAGATCCCTGAGGAATCGCCACACTGACTTCCACAATGGTTGAACTAGTTTACAGTCCCACCAACTGTGTAAAAGTTTTCCTATTTCTCCACATCCTCTCCAGCACCTGTTGTTTCTTGACTTTTTAATGATTGCTATTCTAACTGGTGTGAGATGGTATCTCATTGTGGCTTTGATTTGCATTTCTCTGATGGCCAGTGATGATGAGCATTTTTTCATGTGTCTGTTGGCTGCATAAATGTCTTCTTTTGAGATGTGTCTGTTCATATCCTTTGCCCACTTGTTGATGGGGTTGTTTTTTTTTTGTAAATTTGTTTGACTTCTTTGTGGATTCTGGATATTAGCCCTTTGTCAGATGAGTAGGTTGCAAAAATTGTCTCCCATTCTGTAGGTTGCCTTTTCACTCTGATGGTAGTTTCTTTGCTTTGCAGAAGCTCTTTAGTTTAATTAGATCCCATTTGTCAATTTTAGCTTTTGTTGCCATTGCTTTTGGTGTTTTAGACATGAAGTCCCTGCCCATGCCTATGTCCTGAATGGTATTGCCTAGGTTTTCTTCTAGGGTTTTTATGGTTTTAGGTCTAACATTTAAGTCTTTAATCCATCTTGAATTAATTTTTGTATAAGGTGTAAGGAAAGGATCCAGTTTCAGCTTTCTACATATAGCTAGCCAGTTTTCCCAGCACCATTTGTTAAATAAGGAATTCTTTCCCCATTTTTTGTTCTTGTCAGGTTTGTCAATGATCAGGTGGTTGTAGATGTGTGGTATTATTGCTGAGGGCTCTGTTCTGTTACATTAGTCTATATCTCTGTTTTGGTACCAGTACCATGCTGTTTTGGTTACTGTAGCCTTGTAGTATAGTTTGAAGTAAGGTAGCATGATGCCTCCAGCTTTATTCTTTTGGATTAGGACTGCCTTGGCAATGTGGGCTCTTTTTTGGTTCCATATGAACTTTAAAGTAGTTTTTTCCAATTTTGTGAAGAAAGTCATTGGTAGCTTGATGGGGATGGCATTGAATCTATAAATTACCTTGGGCAGTATGGCCATTTTCACGATATTGATTCTTCCTATCCGTGAGCATGGAATATTCTTCCACGTGTTTGTATCCTCTTTTATTTCATTGAGCAGTGGTTTGTAGTTCTCCTTGAAGAGATCCTTCACATCCCTTGTAAGTTGTATCCCTAGGTATATTATTCTCTTTGAAGCAATTGTGAATGGGAGTTCACTCATGATTTGGCTCTCTGTTTGTCTGTTGTTGGTGTATAGGGATGCTTGTGATTTTTGCACAATGATTTTGTATCTTGAGAATTTGCTGAAGTTTCTTATCAGCTTCAGGAGATTTTGGGCTGAGACAATGGGGTTTTCTAGATATACAGTCATGTCATCTGCAAACAGGGACAATTTGACTTCCTCTTTTCCTAATTGAATACCCTTTATTTCTTTCTCCTGCCTGATTGCCTTGGCCAGAACTTCCAACAGTACGTTGAATAGGAGTGATTAGAGAGGGCATCCCTGTCTTGTGCCAGTTTTCAAAGGGAATGCTTCCAGTTTTTGCTCATTCAGTATGATACTGGCTGTGGGTTTGTCATAAATAGCTCTTATTATTTTGAGATACGTCCCATCAATACCTAATTTATTGAAAGTTTTTAGCATGAAGGGCTGTTGAATTTTGTCAAAGGCCTTTTCTGCATCTATTGAGATAATCATATTTTTTTTGTCTTTGGTTCTGTTTATATGCTGGATTACGTTTATTGATTTGCATATGTTGAACCAGCCTTGCATCCCAAGGATGAAGCCCACTTGATCATGGTGGATAAGCTTTTTGATGTGCTGCTGGATTTGGTTTGCAAGTATTTTATTGAGGATTTTTGCATCGATGTTCATTAAAGATATTGGTCTAAAATTCTCTTTTTTTTGTTGTGTCTCTGCCAGGCTTTGGTATCAGGAAGATGCTGGCCTCATAAAATGAGTTAGGGCGGAATCCCTCTTTTGCTATTTATTGGAATAGTTTCAGAGGGAATGGTACCAACTCCTCCTTGTACCTCTGGTAGAATTCGGCTGTGCGAATCCGTCTGGTCTTGGACTTTTTTTGGTTGGTACGCTATTAATTATTGCCTCAATTTCAGAGCCTGTTTTTTGTCTATTCAGAGATTCAACTTCTTCCCGGTTTAGTCTTGGGCGAGTGTATGTGTTGAGGAATTTATCCATTTCTTCTAGATTTTCTAGTTTATTTGCGTAGAGGTGTTTATAGTATTCTCTGATGGTAGTTTGTATTTCTGTGGGATTGGTGGTGATATCCCCTTTATCATTTTTTGTTTCATCTGTTTGATTCTTCTCTCTTTTCTTCTTTATTATTCTTGCTCGCGGTCTATCAATTTTGTTGATCTTTTCAAAAAACCAACTCCTGGATTAATTGATGTTTTGAAGGATTTTTGTGTCTCTATCTCCTTCAGTTCTGCTCTGATCTTAGTTATTGCTTGCCTTCTGTTAGCTTTTGAATGTGTTTGCTCTTGTTTCTCTAGTTCTTTTAATTGTGATGTTAGGGTGCCAATTTTAGATCTTTCTTTGTCTCGTGGGCATTCAGTGCTGTAAATTTCCCTCTACACACTGCTTTAAATGTGTCCCAGAGATTCTGGTATGTTGTGTCTTTGTTCTCTTTGATTTCAAAGACCATCTTTATTTCTGCCTTTGTTTCCTTATGTACCCATTAGTCATTCAGGAGCAGATTGTTCAGTTTCCATGTAGTTGAGTGGTTTTGAGTGAGTTTCTTAATCCCAAGTTCTAGTTTGATTGCACTGTGGTCTGAGAGACAGTTTGTTATAATTTCTGTTCTTTTACATTTGCTGAGGAGTGCTTTACTTCCAACTATGTGGTCAATTTTAGAATAAGTGTGATGTGGTGCTGAGAAGAATGTATATTCTGTTGATTTGGGGTGGAGAGTTCTGTAGATGTCTGTTAGGTCCACTTTGTGCAGAGCTGATTTCAATTCCTGGATATCCTTGTTAACTTTCTGTCTCATTGATCTGTCTAATATTGACAGTGGGATGTTAAAGTCTCCCATTATTATTGTGTGGGAGTCTAAGTCTCTTTCTAGATCTCTAAGGACTTGCTTTATGAATCTGGGTGCTCCTGTATTGGGTGCATATATATTTAGCATAGTTAGCTCCTCTTGTTGAATTGATCCCTTTACCATTATGTAATGGCCTTCTTTGTCTCTTTTGATCTTTGTTGGTTTAAAGTCTGTTTTATCAGAGACTAGGATTGCAACCCCTGCCTTTTTTTGTTTTCCATTTGCTTGGTAGATCTTCCTCCATCCCTTTATTTTGAGCCTACGTGTGTCTCTGCATGTGAGATGGGTTTCCTGAATACAGCACACTGATGGTTCTTGACTCTTTATCCAATTTGCCGGCCTGTGTCTTTTAATTGGAGCATTTAGCCCATTTCCATTTAAGATTAATATTGTTATGTGTGAATTTGATCCTGTCATTATGATGTTAGCTGGTTATTTTGCCCATTAGTTGATGCAGTTTCTTCCTAGCCTTGATGGTCTTTACAATTTGGCATGTTTTTGCAGTGACTGGTACCGGTTGTTCCTTTCCATGTTTAGTGCTTCCTTCAGGAGCTCTTTTAGGGCAGGCCTGGTGGTGACAAAATCTCTCAGCATTTGCTTGTCTTTAAAGGATTTTATTTCTCCTTCACTTATGAAGCTTAGTTTGGCTGGATATGAAATTCTGGGTTGAAAATTCTTTTCTTTAAGAATGTTGAATATTGGCCCCCACTGTCTTCTGGCTTGTAGAGTTTCTGCCGAAAGATCAGCTTTTAGTCTGATGGGCTTCCCTTTGTGGGTAACCCGACCTTTCTCTCTGGCTGCACTTAACATATTTTCCTTCATTTCAACTTTGGTGAATCTGACAATTATGTGTGTTTGAGTTTCTCTTCTCGACAAGTATCTTTGTGGCGTTCTTTGTATATCCTGAATTTGAATGTTGTCCTGTCTTGCTCAGTTGGGGAAGTTCTCCTGGATAATATCCTGCAGAGTGTTTTCCAACTTGGTTCCATTCTCCCGTCACCTTCAGGTACACTAGTCAGGGACATAGATTTGGTCTTTTTACCGAGTCTGATGTTTCTTGGAGGTTTTGCTAGTTTCTTTTTATTCTTTTTCCTCTAAACTTCTCTTCTTGCTTCATTTCATTCATTTGATCTTCTATCACTGATACCCTTTCTTCCAGTTGATTGAGTCAGACGGTGAAGCTTGTGCATTCATCACTTAGTTCTCATGCCATGGTTTTCCGCTCCATCAGGTCATTTAAGGACTTCTCTACATTGGTTATTCTAGTTAGCCATTTGTCTAATCTTTTTTCAAGGTTTTTAACTTCTTTGCAATGGATTCGAACTTCCTCCTTTAGCTCGGAGAAGTTTGATCGTCTGAAGCCTTCTTCTCTCAGCTCATCAAAGTCGTTCTCCCTCTGGCTTTGCTCCATTGCTGGTGAGGAGCTGCATTCCTTTGGAGGAGGAGAAGCACTCTGATTTTTAGAATTTTCAGTTTTTCTGCTGTTTTTTCCCCATCTTTTTGGTTTTATCTACCTTTGGTCTTTGACGCTGGTGATGTACAGATGGGGTTTTGGTGTGGATGTCCTTTCTCTTTGTTAGTTTTCCTTCTAACAGTCAGGACCCTCAGCTGCAGGTCTGTTGGTGTTTGCTGGAGGTCCACTCCAGACTGTGTTTGCCTGGGTATCAGCAGTGGAGGCTGCAGAACAGCGAATATTGCTGAACAGCAAATGTTGCTGCCTGATCGTTCCTCTGGAATTTTCATCTTAGAGGGGTACCCGGCCATGTGAGGTGTCAGTCTGTCCCTACTGGGAGTGCCTGCCAGTTAGGCTACTCAAGGGTCAGGGACCCACTTGAGGAGGCAGTCTGTCCATTCTCAGATCTCTGACTCTGTGCTGGGAGAACCACTACTCTCTTCAAAGCTGTCAGACAGGGACATTTAAGTCTGCAGAGGTTTCTGCTGCCTTTTGTTTGGCTGTGCCCTGCCCCCAAAGGTGGAGTCTACAGGGGCAGGCAGGCAGGCCTCCTTGAGCTGTGGTGGGCTCCACCCAGTTTGAGCTTCCTGGCTGCTCTGTTTACCTACTCAAGCCTCAGCAATGGCAGGTACCCCTCCCCCAGCCTCACGGCTGCCTTGCAGTTTGATCTCAGACTGCTGTGCTGGCAGTGAGCGAGGCTCTGTGGGTGTGGGACCCTCTGAACCAGGCACAGGATATAATCTCCTGGTTTGCCATTTGCTAAGACCATTGGAAAAGCGCAGTATTAGGATGTGAGTGACCCGATTTTCCAGGTGCAGTCTGTCACAGCTTTGCTTGGCTAGGAAAGGGAATTCCCTGACCCCTTGCACTTCCCAGGTGAGGTGATGCCTCGCCCTGCTTTGGCTCACACTCGGTGTGCTGCACCCACTTTCCAACAAGCCCCAGTGAGATGAACCTAGTACCTCAGTTGGAAATGCAGAAATCACCCGTCTTCTGCATCACTCATGCTGGTAGCTATAGACAGGAGCTGCTCTTATTTGGCCATCTTGGAACCACCCAGCTTGATTTTTAAATTCAATACTTGCAAGCAACCAAGATGTCCTTCAGTGGGTGAATGTATAAAATGTATAAATATTTCAGACAAAGAAATATTTTTCAAGGCTTAAAAAATGAGCTTTCAAGCTATGAAAAGATGGAAAGGAGTCTTAAATGTATATTACTAAATGAAAGAAGCCAATCTGAGAAGGTGTATGACTCCACCTATATGATATTCAGGAAGAGAGAAAACTAAAAAGAAAAATATTAGTCATTGCCAGCAGTTGAGTTGGCAGGGGAGAATGAATAGGCAGAATACAGCACATTTTTAGGGTGGTAAAACAACACTGTATGAATCTATAATGGTGGATTCTTGTTATTATGAATTTGTCCAAGCCCATAGAGTATATAACATCAAGAGTGAACTTGAATGTAAATAATAGGCTTTAGATGATGATTTGTCAATGTAGGTTCATCATTTGTAACAAAGGTACCTCCCTGGTAGGAAATTTTTAATAATAGAGGAGACCAAGTATTTGTGGGGACAGAGGGAATATGGGTCACATGTGTACATTTCTCCCAATTTTGCAATTTTCCTGTAAACCTAAAGCTGCTTTAACACATATGAAGGGAGTCCTCTATTTGAGACAGCATGAATGAACATGGAGGAAATTATGCTAAGTTAAATAAACTAGACATAGAAAGACAAATACTACATTATCCCATTTATATGAGGAATCTAGAATAGTCAAACTCTTAGAAACAAAGAGTAGAATGGTGATTACCAGGGGCTGTGGAGAAGGGAAATGGGAGGCATTAGTTAAAGAGCATAAAGTTTCATACTCTACAGCGTAGTGCCTATAGTTAACAAAACTGTATTATACTCTTAAAAATTTGCAAAGAGGGTAGATCTTATGTTAAGTGTTCTTATCACAAAAATGTAAGTAAAAAATAAAAAGGGCAAGAAGAAACTTTTTCAGGAAATGGATATGTTAATGCAAACATTGTGGTGATGGTTTCACTCAACTTCACACTCTTCAGGTTGTGCATATTAAATATGTACAGCTTTTTGCATGTAAGTCATACCTCTATCAAGTAGGTAAAAAACATGCCCAAATCCAAATCCTGGTTCTTCCATTTGTGTGACTTGAGTCAAATTATGCAACCTCTATCTTTCATGGTTTCCTTGCTTGTGAAATGAATTTAATAGTTTATAGGGTGCTTGTAAAATGATATAAACCATATAGAACACTGAGCACAGTGCTGGTGCATAGTAAGCACTTGATATATGAGAGCTAAAAGAATGATGATTATGCAGTAAATTCTCAATGTCCTTCTCCTCTGTTTTAGTCTGACTTTTACGGAATAAACTTCTTACAGATCCTCATGGATAATTATTAATAAATATCGAATATTTGGAATGGAATTGATTCTTATAAAGTTAATATTTTTCTACTATTGAAAATGTTAAGTTAGATAAATTGACATTAACTGAATATGCCTTGGGGGAATGATCAGAATTTTCATTGTTTTGAAATATAAAATGTGATTCTAAAATAGTATGATTATTAAATATTTACCATGTGAGTAGAGCAGCCATAATTTTTAAAATATGATTTAAAAGTAATGTCAAATAACATAGAAAAGCATTGAAAAATAATATCTGTCAGGAAAACAGACAAATAAATAAATCAGCAAATTTGACTTATCCAGTAACTGAAATTGAGTTTGTTGCCGGTAAAATGCTTCTTCCAAAGGTGAGTTGCTCCTGGCAGTTACTACACTTGCAATTGCCAGGCCCTAACTTAGAGCTTCAGGTTTTCAGCCTTTCACCTATCTGCTGCCAGCCAGTCAGTTGTTAGATAGGACGCATGTCTTATCTCCTCTCATCCTGGATGTCTTCCCATTGAACTATATCAGAATCATTTGTAAAAGACCATTATGATTTCCTGGCACTGGTTGAAGAGCAGACAAAACAATGTGTGTCTGTGAATATGTGTGTATGCATGCATGCAAGCAAACCCTTGCACATATCTGTATGAGTGTTTGGTCTAGGGGAGGAAAGAGAAAATCTGCATGCCTTGGGATGCCTAAAGGGAAGGGTAGAAAACTCTGTAAACAGCACCCAGGGAAAATGTATCTTCAGAGATATTATCGGGGTAGTATGTAATTGAAAATTCTGCAAAATAAAAGGTCATTCCTAGGGATAGTAGAGTGTAGCAATAAAGTTGGATAAGCTAAAGGAAGGAGGGAAGTATAGTTAATCTAAAGAACTACGGTGTTACTGCTAGACACAAAATAATTCCTAGGAATAAGCTGATTTTGATAGACGCATTATTTTTTAAATTTGTGTTTGTGATTTACTGGTTTTGCAGATAATTTATGCTCATTTTATGAGAGTAGAAATTTTTAATACATCTTTTTTCCCCAAAATTCAACCACCTAGAGATAATCGCTGTTAATATTTTGTGTTCATCATCTAATTTCATATATATTTCTAATCAGAATTTAAAAACTAATATTAATATCTCCACAAATGAAAGGTTCCAAGTACACGTATATGCCATTTTATTATACTTAGAAATTCTCTTCCCCATATCAAGTATTATTTATAATATAAAATATTTTAATATAATTTTAAAGAACTTTAATATGAAACAGTTCTATAGTTACAAAAATTACAAAAATAATATTAAGCATCCCCGTATATGTGGAATGCAGTTTCTCCTTTTATTAACATTTTAAATTATGGCACATATGTTATACTTGATGAACCAATATTGTTATATTATCATTAACTAATGTCTGTGTTAACTTCCTTTTTCAATTCTAGGATCCCTTCCGGGATACTACCTTACATTTAGTCATCATTATCTCCTTGGGCTGCTCTTGGATGGGACAGTTTCTCAGATTTTTGTTGTTCCTGTAGACCCTGACAGGTTTGAGGACTACTGGCCAAGTATTTTGTAGGATGCCCCTCAACTGGAATGTTTTTCTTATGACTAGACTGGGGCTATAGGTTTTAGAAAAGAAAACCACAGAAATGTCATTTAATTACATGAAATCCAAAGTTTTTATGACCAGCACGACTCAACATTATTGCTACAGACCTTGATCACCTGTCTGAGGTACTATTTGTTAAATTTCTCCACTTTAAAGTTACACCCTCACTTACCACACTTCATACTGTGTTCTTTAGAACAGAAACACTACTTGAAGTTCATACTTAAAGAGTGGGCAGTTATATCCACCTCTTCCTTAAGAGAAAGTACTTACATAAATATTTGGAACTCTTTTGCAATGGAGATTTGTATCTTCTTAATTTATTTATTCCATTATTTATATCAGTGGATACTCACAAATAACTGTTTTCTACAAACATACCTGGATTTATTGTGCTTCTCTTTATTGCTCTTTGCAGATACTGTTTTTTATAAATAGAGGGTTTGTGGCAACCCTACCTTAAGCAAGTCTATCAGTGTGTTTTTTCCAACAGCATGTGCTCACTTCACATTTATTTGTCACATTTTGGTAATTCTATTTGGTACATATATATTTGGTAAATAATATTTCAAAATTATTTATTACATCTATTATGGAAATACATTATCAGTGATCTTTAATGCGACTGTTCTAATCATTCTGTGGCTCCATACACTCCCATGTAAGATATGAACTTATTTGATAAATGTTACGTGAGTTCTGACTGCTCCACTGATCGGTCATTCTCCTGTCTCTTTCTTACCTTTGGACCTCCCTATTCCCTGAGATACAAGAATATTGATATTAGGCCAATTCATAATTCTTACTTCCCATTGACAATGTAGTTGGTAAATTAAGAGCTCTGATGATTAATGGTTTTACACCTTCTAACACAATATCCTTTCTGTAGCCCATGGATCCAGGAGTAATTTTGACTTAAGAATCTTATTAAATAAGAAATATATTTTGTAAGGCCATAACTGCCATAGATAGCAATTCCTCCGATGGAGCTGGGCAAAATAAATGGAAAATCTTCTAAAAAGGATTTACCATTCTAGATGTAATTAAGAACATTCGTGATAATAGGAAGAGGTAAAATATCAACATTAACAGGAATTTGGAAGAAATTGAACATAGACTATTTTTCCATTTATTTGTGTTTTATCTGATTTCTTTCAGCAGTGTTTTGTAGTTCTCCTTGTAGAAACCTTTTACTTCCTTGACTAGCTATATTTGCTTTTCTTTGTGGCTACTGTAAATGGAATAGTTTTCTTGATTTGCCTCTCACCCTGGACATTACTGGTGTATAGAAATGCTACTGATTTTTGTACATTGATTTCTATAAGCACTTATCATTTCTAGTAGCCTTTTTTGGAGTCTTCAGGGTTTCCAGGTATAGAGTCATATCACCCATAAAGATAGATAGTTTGACTTCCTCTTTTTATATTTTGATGCCTTTTATTTGTTTCTCTTTCCTGATTGTTCTGGCTAGGAGTTCTAGTGCTACATTTAATAGAAATAGGGAGAGTGGGCATCTTTGTCTTGCTCTGGTTCTCAAGGGGAATGGTTCCACCTTTTGCCATTTAGTATGATGTTGGTCATGAATTTGTCATAGATGTCTCACTATTTTGAGGTATGTTAGTTACTTCAGTGCCTAGTCCATTGAGTGTTTTTATCATGAAGGGATGTTGGATTTTATTGAAAGCTTTTATTTGTGTTTATAGAGATAATAACATGTTTTTTGCTTTTAATTACGTTTACGTGGTGAATCACGTTTATTGATTGGCATTTGTTGAACCAGCGTTGCATCCAAGAAAAAAAGCCTACCTTATCATGCTTGGTTAACTTATTGAAGTGCTGCTTGATTTGATTTGCTACTATTTTATTGAGGATTTTTGCATTTGTGTTCATCATTGCCATGCTAATCACAATAGCAAAGACACAAAATCAACTTAGGTGCCCATCAATGGTGGGTTGCATAAAAAATGTACATATGTACCATGAAGTACTATGCAGCCATAAAAAAGAATGAAATCATGTCTTTTGCAGCAACATGGATGGAGCTGGAAGCCACAATCCTAAGTGAAGTAATGCAGAAAGAGAAAACCAAATACCACATGTTCTCACTTATAAATGAAAGCCAAACATTAAGCACACATGGACATAAACATGGGGAAAATAGACACTGTGGACTGCTAGAGGGGGAAGAGGAATAGAAGGGTGTGAGTTGAGAAATTACCTATTGGGTACTGTGCTCAATACCGGGGGGCAATATAACCATGTAACAAACCTGCACAGTATCCAAAACAAAAGTCGAATTAAAAAAAAGTTAATTCCAACCCTCATAGATGTCTTTGAGGGGTTCAAGACTTCAGTGGTGGAAGTAACTGCAGATGTGATAGAATTGGCAAGAGAACTAGAATTAGACGGCAAGCCTGAAGATGTGACTGAATTGCAGCAACCTTATGATAAAATTTACAGATGAGTTGCTTCTTATGGATGAGCATGAAAAGTGGTTTCTTGAGATTAAATCTACTACTGATAAAGAACTGTGAACAGTGTTGAAATGACAAAAAAATATTTATAATATCACATAGGTTATTTGGTAAAGTAACAGCAAAGTCTGAGAGGATTGACTTCAATTTTGAAAGAAGTTTTACTGTGGGTGAAATACTCTCAAATAACATTACATGCTACAGAGAAGTCTTTGTGAAAGGAAAAGTCAATCAATGCAGCCAACTTTATTTTCAGAAATTGTCAGTCACCCCAACCTGCAATTGCCCCTCTTGTCAGCAGCCATCAACATCAAGACAAGACTCTCTTCCAACAAAAACATTTTAACTCACTGAAGGCTCAGAGGATTGTTGGCATTTTTTAGCAATAAAGCATATTTAATTAGGGTATATACATTGTTTTTTAGACTTACTGCTATTGCACAATTAATAGACTATAATATAGTGTAAGCATAACTTTTATATGCCCTAGGAAATCAAGGAGGTAATGTGACTCTCTTTAATGCAATATTTGCTTTATTGTGGTGGTCTGGAACTGAATCCAAAATATATCTTAGGTACTCCTCTATTAGACTTTTTAACCTTTACCCTTGTGGAAATCACTTTGTCAAACAGAAGATAGAACTTACATATAATTCCCTCACCCTTAGCCTTCCAAAGTTACATAATTGAACAACTTTTTCTTTTCACCCTATTCAATGTGGTTGTTTTGTTTATTTATACCACAGCTAGAATGTTTTGACACATTCTGCATCACTTCTGGGATTCCTCAATCTTCTGAATATATACTTTTAAAAAATTTGAATGTATTAAAGTTTTCTCTTTATCCTGTAAAGTTCTTTGTGGTTTGGCAAATAGTGTCATGTAGCCACAATTATTAAACATAATAGTTTCACCACTCTAAAAATTCTCCTGGGCATCTCCTCTTCAATACTTCCTACATTTCATGGAACACGTTACAACCACTGATATTTTACCATTTCTATAGTTTTGTCTTTTCCAAACTACTATATAATTAAAATCAATTGGAATGAATAAGGCCAACATAAAAATCTGGGTGCATATTTTTGTGTAGATATGAGTTTTCAAATAAGTTTGACTAATATTCAGGAATGTAATTGCTGGGTCATATGTTAAGTCTGTATTTCACTTTCCAAGAAACTGCAAAATGTCCTCCAAAGCAGCTGTATAATTCTACATTACTACCAGCAACAAATGAGAGTCCCTGTTGCTTTGTATTCTTATTGGCAATTGATATTGTGGATTTTTTAACGGGATTTTATCCCTTCTACAGGTGTGCAGGGCTATCTCATTTTTGTTTTAATTTGTAATTTTTTAACGAAAATTAATTTTAAGTATATTTTGATATCTTATGAACTCTGGTAATGTAGATGTTCAGATCTTTCACACATTTTCTAATAGAATTTTTTGCATTTAAGTGTTAAGATTTTTTTTTTTTTGAAATGGAGCCTTGCTCTGTTGCCCAGGCTGGAGTGCAGTGGCGCAATCTCGGCTCACTGCAAGCTCTGCCTCCTGGGTTCACACCATTCTCCTGCCTCAGCCTCCCGAGTAGCTGGGATTACAGGCGCCCAGCACCATGCCCGGCTAATTTTTTGTATTTTTAGTAGAGACGGGGTTTCACCTTGTTAGCCAGGATGGTCTTGATCTCCTGACCTCATGATCCACCTGTCTCGGCCTCCCAAAGTGCTGGGATTACAGGCGTGAGCCACCGCACCCAGCCTTTTTGAATAGTTTTTGATAAATGCCCTTTATCAGCTATGACCTTGGCTTGTCTCTTCTAAATGCTGTGTGTTGCCTAGCAGTGTTTTCAATTTTAATAAAGTTCATATTATCGTATTTTTCCTTTCAAGGATCATGTTTTTGGAATTTTGTTTTAAAACATTGCCAAATTATGATCATCTGGATTTTCTCCTGTATTTACTACTTAGAAGTTTTAAAGTTTTGTGTTTTGTATGACCTATTATGAGTTCGTTTTAATGAAATGTGTAAGGTCTGTGTCTAGGTTTTGTATTGCTTTGTTTTTGTTTTGCTGATGAACATACAATTGCTCTGACATGATTTTGTTAAAAAAAAAAAAAAAAAAAGACTTTTGTCTTCAATAAGTTGCCCTTACTCTTTTTCAAAGATCAGTTAACTGTATTTGTTATTCCTGGGACCTGTATCCTTTTCTAGTCAGCTTTTTATCTTTTCTTATGCCAAAACTATGTTCTCTCAGTTACTGTAGCTTTACATCAAGTTTTGAAATTGTTTAATGTGCATCACACAAATTTGTAATCCTTCTTCACTATTTTTGGCCATTCTAGGTCTTTTTTCTCTCCATATAAATTTTAGAATACATTTTTCAATATCTGTAAAATATCTTGCTGATGATATTTTGACTGGGGTTTGATGGAATCTGGAGATCAATTTGGGAAGAAGAATTGATAGGTTAACAATATTGTGTCTTTCAATACATGGACATGAAGTCTCTCTATATTTATTTATATTTTCTTTGATTCCTTTCATCAGAATTTTGTATTTACCTTATAAAGAGCCTCTACATATTTTGTTAGATTTATACCTAATCATTTCTTTAAAGCTTTTATTTATTTATTTATTTATTTATTTATTTATTGAGACAGGATCTCGCTGTGTTGCCCAGGCTAGAATGCAGTGGCATGATCATGGCTCATTGCAGCCTCAACCTCCTAGGATCGAGCCATTCTCCCACCTCAGCCTCCCAAGTGGTTGGAACCATAGGCACATGCCACCATGCCCAGCCAATTAATTTTTTTTTTTTTGGTAGAGACCAGGTTTTACCATGTTTCACAGACTGGTCTTGAACTCAAGCGCAAGCAACTCAAGCTCAAGCAATCCACCCTCATTGGCCTCCCAAAGTGCTGGGATTACAGTTAACTTTTATTTTAGGTTCGGGGGACATGTGTAGGTTCTTTATATCAATATGTTTTGTGTCACAGTTGTTGAGTGTATAGATTATATCATCTTATGTCATCACTCAGGCAATAAACATTGTACCCCATAGGTAGTTTTTCATTTCTCACCCTCCACCCTCAAGCAGGCCTTGTTGTCTGTTTTGCCCTTTTTTGTGTCTATACGTACTCAATGTTTAGCTCTCACTTATAAGTGAGGACATGCGGTATTTGGTTTACTGTTTTTGCATTAGTTCCTCTGAAGTAATAGCCTCCAGCTGCATCCATGTTGCTGCACAGGACATGATCTTGTTCTTTTTTTTTTGGCTGCATAGTATTTCATGTTGTACATGTACCACATTCTCTTTAGTCAGTCCACAAATGATAGGAATCTAGGTAAATTCCATGTCTTTGCTATTGTGAATAGTGCTGTGATGAACATCTGCATGCATGTTTCTTTATGGTAGAATAATTTATATTCCTTTGGATATATACCCAATAAGAAGATTGCTGGTTCAGATGGTAGTTCTGTTTTAATTTCTTTGAGAAATAAACAAACTACTTTCCACAATGGCTGAACTAATTTATATTCCCACCAGAAGTGTATAAGCATTCCCTTTTCTCCACAACCTTGACATCATCTGTCTTTTTTTTTTATTTTTTAATAGCCATTCTGACGGTATGAGATGATATTTCATTGTGGTTTTGATTTGTGTTTCTCTAATGATTAGTGATGTTGAGTATTTTTTCATATGTTTGTAGGCTTTATTCTGGGGATGCAGGATTGGTTCAAAATATGCAAATCAATAAACATAATTCATCACATAAACATAGCTAAAAACAAACAGATAATCATCTTAATACATTCAAGAATGCATTTGATAGAATTCAACATCCCTTCATGTTAAAAAACCTCAACAAACTTGGCATTGAAGGAACAGACCTCAGAATAATAAGAGCCATCTATGACAAATTCACAGCCAACATCATACTGTATGGGCAAAAGCTGGAAATACTCCCCTTAAGCGCTTAGTTTAATTTGGTCCCATTTGTCAATTTTTGGTTTTGTTACAATTGCTTTTTGTGTCTGCACAGGAGAAGAAACTAACAACAGAGTGTGCAGAAAACCTATAGAGCAAGAGAAAATATTTACAAACTATGCATCAAAGGCCCAATATCCAGAATATAAAAAGAACTTAAACAAATTAACAACAGCAACAACAACAACAACAAAAAACCATTAAAAAGTGGGTAAAGGACACAAGCAATATTACTTTTTTTAATATTCAGAAAACTTTCTATACTTATTAATAAAATCCAAGGTTTTAAAATTGATTCTTTAGAATGCTCTTGATAGACAATCATGTTTTTTTAAACAAAGATAGCTTAGTGTCTTGCTTTTTAATTTATATATGTTTTCCCTATTTTTCTTGTCTTACTGTACTAGTTTTGACTTGCAGTGCAATGTAGCAGAGAAATGGTGAGATAACGTATCTTACACTTATTCCCACTCTTTGGTGCAAAGTATTCAGTTTTTCACCATTAAATATGATGCTAATTGTAGGTTTGCAGAAGCATTCTTTAGCAAATTAAGAAAGTTCCCTTCTATTCTAGTTTGCTGAAATTTTTAAGTATAAATGGTTATTGAAATTTGTCAAATGCTAGTTCTGCGTCAATTAATATAATTATTTGGCCTGTTGATGCAATGGAGTATATGAATTGGTTTTCAAGTGATAATCAGCCTTAAATACATTGGGTAAATTCCATTTGACAGTGTTGAATAATTGTATTAGTTCATTCTCATGCTGCTATAAGGACATACCGGAGGCTGGGTAATTTATAAAGGAAAGAGGTTTAATTGATTCACAGTTCCTCAGGTATGGGAAGGCCTCAGAAAACTTACAATCATGGAAGACAGGGAAGCAAAAATGTTCTTCTTCACATGGTGGCAGGAAGAAGAAGAATGAGTGAAGGAGAGGAGTGGAAGCCCCGTATAAAACCATCAGATCTTGTGAGAACTCACTCACTATCCTGAGAACAGCAGCATGATCCAATTACATCCCACCAGGTCCCTCTCATGACATGAGGGGATTATGGAAACTACAATTCAAGATTAGATTTCGGTGGGGGCACAGCCAAACCATATCATTCCACTTCTGGGCCCTCCCAAATCCCATGTCCTCACATTTCAAAACAGAATCATGCCTTCCCAAAAGTTCCCCAAAGTCTTTAATCATTCCATCATTAAACCAAAAGCCCAAGTCCAAAGTCTTATCTGAGACAAGGCAAGTCTCTTCCACCTGTAATCCTGTTAAATGAAAGCAAGCTAGTTACCTTCTATATAGAATGTGGGTACAGGAATTGGGTAAATAACCCCATTCCAAATGGGAGAAATTGTCCAAAACAAAGGGGCTACAGTCCCCATCCAAGTCTGAAATTCAATAGAGCAATCATTAAACCTTAAAGCTCCAAAATAATCTCCTTTGACTCCATGTCTCACATCTAGGTCATGCTGATGCAAGAAGTGGACTCCCACAGCCTTGGGCAGCTGCACCCCTGTGACTTTGCAGGGTACAGCCCCCTCATAGCTGTTTTCATGGGCTAGTGTTTAGTGTTTGCAGCTTTTCCAGGTGCACAATGCAAGCTATCAGTGGACCTTCAATTCTGGGGTCTGGAGGACGATGGTCTTCTTCTCACAGCTCCACTGGGCAGTTCCCCAGTGGGGACCCTGTGTGGGGGCTCCAACCCCACATTTCCCTTCCACACTGCCTTAGCAGAAGTTATCCATGAGGGCTCTACCCCTTAAGAAAACTTCTGCCTGGACATCCATGCATTTCCATACATCCTCTGAAATCTTGGTAGAGGTTCCCGAACCTCAATTCTTGACTTCTGTGTACCCACAGGCTCAACACAGTGTGGAAGCTGCCAAGAGGTGGGGCTTGCACTCTCTGAAGCAATGACCTGAGCTGTATCTTGACCCCTTTTAGTCAAGACTGGAGTGGCTGGGCCGCAGTCCCGAAGCCGCACACAGCAGTGAGGCCCTGAACTTGGACCATGACACTATTTTTCTATTATAGGCTTCCAGGCTTGTGATTGGAGGGGCTGCCATGAAGGTCGCTGGCATGCCCTGGAGACGTTTTCCCCATTGTCTTAGTGATTAACATTCTGCTTCTTGCTACTTATGCAAATTTCTGTAGCAGGCTTGAATTTCTCCACAGAGAAATGGGATTTTCTCTTCTATCTTATTGTCAGGCTGTTTTTTCCAAACTTTTATGCTCTGCTTCCTCTGGAATGCTTTGTCACTTAGCAGTTTCTTCCACCAGATCCCTAAATCATCTCCCTCAATTTCAAAGTTCTGCAAATTTCTAGGGCAGGGCCAAAATGTTGCCAGTCTCTTTGCTAATGCATAGCAAGTGTAACCTTCACTCCAGTTCCCAACAGGTTCCTCATCTCCGAGATCACCCTAGCCTGGATTTCATTGTACATATTACTAGCAGTATTTTGGTCAAAGCCATTCAATAAGTTTCTAGGAAGTTCCAAACTTTCCCACATCTTCCTATCTTCCTCGCCCTCCAAGTCTCTAAGGGAAACTCCAAATTTTCTCACATTTTCCTGTCTTCTGAGCTCTCCAATTTGTTCCAACTTCTGCCAGTCACCCAGTTCCAAAGTCACTTCCACATTCTCAGGTATCCTAATAGCAGCACCCCACTCTCTTTGGGACAAATTTATTGTATTAGTTCATTTTCACATTGCTATAAGGACATATCTGAGACTGAGTCATTTATAAAGGAAAGGTTTAATTGACTCACAGTTCCACAGAGCTGAGAAGGCCTCTGAAAACTTACAGTCATGGCAGAAGGGGGAGCAAATACATTCTTCTTCACATGGTGGCAGGAAGAAGAATGAGTGAAGGGGGTGGGGAGAGAGCCCCTTAAAAAAACATCAGATCTCGTGAGAACTCACTCACTATCATGAGAACAGCAGCATGGGGGAACCACTGCTTTGATTCAATTACTTCCCCACGGGTCCCTCTCATGACATGGTTGGGATTATGGAAACTACAATTCAAGATGAGATTTGGGTGGTGACACAGCCAAATCATATCAATAATTATTTTTATATATTGATGAATTCAGTTGTTAATAGGTTGATGAAGACTTCTGCATTTATATTAATGGGAGACATTGGTCTGTGGCATCCTATATTAATTTCACATGGCTGATGTATCAAATACCATAAACTTTGTGGCTTAAACAACACAAAATTATCTCACAGTTTTAGAAGCCAGAAGTCCAAAATCAGTTTTATTGGGCTGAAACCAATGTGATGGTGGGGCTATACTTCCTCCAGAGGCTCTATGGAAGTATCTCAGCCCTCTCTTTTCTAGTTTACAGTGCCTGACTTCATTCCTTAGATTATAGCTGCATCACTCCAATCTTTGCTGCATCTTTACATTGCTTTCCCTTCTGTGTGCATCAAATGCCCCTCTTTCGTCCACTTGTTAAAATATAAAACCACAATTAGATACCATCTCACACCAGTTAGAATGGCCATCATTAAAAAGTCAGGAAACAACATGTGCTGGAAAGGATGTGGAGAAATAGGAACACTTTTACACTGTTGGTGGGACTGTAAACTAGTTCAACCATTGTGGAAGTCAGTGTGGTGATTCCTCAGGGATCTAGAACTAGAAATACCATTTGACCCAGCCATCCCATTACTGGGTATATACCCAAAGGACTATAAATCATGCTGCTATAAAGACACATGCACACGTATGTTTATTGAGGCACTATTCACAATAGCAAAGAGTTGGAACCAACCCAAATGTCCAACAATGATAGACTGGATTAAGAAAATGTGGCACATATACACCATGGAATACTATGCAGCCATAAAAAATGATGAGTTCATCTCCTTTGTAGGGACGTGGATGAAACTGGAAAACATTCTCAGTAAACTATCCCAAGGACAAAAAACCAAACACCGCATGTTCTCACTCATAGGTGGGAATTGAACAGTGAGAACTCATGGACACAGGAAGGGGAAATCACACTCTGGGGAATGTTGTGGGATGGGGGGAGGGGGGAGGGACAGCATTAGGAGATATACCTAATGATAAATGATGAGTTAATGGGTGCAGCAAAACAACATGGCACGTGGATACATATGTAACAAACCTGCACATTGTGCACATGTACCCTAAAACCTAAAGTATAAAAAAAAAAAAATGTGATTGCAGTTAGAACCAATCCAGATAATTCAAGATAATAAATTGCCCCCATCTCAAGATATTTAACTATATTTGCAAAGGCCATTTTTTGTCCTCCATATGAGATAACACTACAGGTTCCAGGGATTAGGATGAAGATATCATTTTTTAGAGGGTGGAAGGAACATTTTTCAGCTTATCTTTTTTAGTTCATTTTTGTGATACCTGTTCCAAAAGGCATTCTCATATGCACAATCTTTCCACTCCTGCTTGGCTACGTACAAATGGACCTTGGATCTAGATCACTTTCTTACAAGAAGATAAAGAGCTCAGATAGCCTGTGCTGGGTTTATCACCTTGTGCAGAAATATATTTCTCTATTGCAAGCTTAAGGTATATTCTTCTGTTCTGCTTAAGCATGTGGGTCACATGGCACCTGACCAACTGCACTATATCTCTGTCCTCCGTGGGGAAGGGACAAGGTTTTTCTAATGAGGTACAAGAGTGATGCATGTAGCCAAGTCCTTGTATTGGCTGCCAGAGAGGGACCCACTATCTATGGAGGATTCATGCACATTATTGAAGCTGATTTTGCTCTGCCTCTTCCCTATGTAAGTACAGTGTAGCTCCATTTTAGTACTTGACTGTATTGTGTTTTCTTTGGTGTCTTCAATGCCAAGATACAATAGGAAGAAGGTTTAGAGTGTTCCCTTGGAATTTATAACCATTGTAATGTCTTCTGCTTAACAGTTCTGCTTAGCAATTTCTTTATCAGGTTTTGCAATTAGGGTAATGCTGGCTTTATTAAATGAGTTGGCTCCCTCTGCTTCCATTTTCTGGAATAGATTTTCAAGAATTGATATCATTTCTATCCCAAATGTTTGGTAAACTTCACCAATAAAACCACCTGGATCTCATTATTTCAGATCCAGTGAAACCACTAGATCTGGTGTTTACTGGTGTTTTATACTTAAATGTCCTTTCTATACCTACTTTCCTAAAACAGAAGATTTGAATGTTGATTTTAGATCTTTCTTCTCATCTACATGCATTTCTATATGCATTAACTGCTATACATTTTATTCAGCACTGCTTTCCTAATATCCAACAAATTTAGATAAACAGTATTTTCATTTTCATCTACTTCAAAATATTTAAAATTTTCTCTTGAGACTTCTTTACAGATCCATATGTTACCTAAGTATGTCTTGTTTAATCATCCAATATTTAGAAATTTTCCAACTATCTCTCTGTTATTTCACTTTAATTCCACTGGGATCTCAAAGACAATGTATTTTCTATGATTTCTGTGACTTTAAATTTATGAAAAGTTGTTTTAAGGTCCACAGTGTTTTTTATTTTATTTCGGCAAATGCTTCATGTGAGCAAAGAGAATACATACTCTTGCTGTTGTGGATTGAGTATTCTAAAAAGAGCAATCAAATCAAGTTGATTGCTGATACTTTCCAAGTCAGGATATTCTTTCTGATATTTTTCCTGCTTCATGTATAAATTACTATAAAGGGGTTGTTGCAGTTTTCAACTAAAATAGTGGATTTGGCTATTTTTCCTTGTAGTCATATCAGTTTGTGATGCCCCTATTTTGATGTTCTCTTATTAGGTGGATACATGGTTAGAATAGTCATGTTTTTTTTTTTTTTTTTTTGAATTGACCCTTCCATCAATATGTAATGCCTCTTTATTTCTGATAATTATAATTGTTCTAAAGTCTGCTTTGTCTGAAATTAGTACACGATAGTAGCTTTCTTTTGATTAGTGTAAGCATGGTATATCTTTCTCCATCCCCTTACTTTAAACCTATCTCAGTCTTTATATTTAAGGTAGGTTTCTTATACAATAATATGGTTGAATCTTGTTTTTTATATTCAATTTGAAAATCTCTTAGTATATTTAGACAATTCACATTAAATGTCAATAACATTAGATTAATACCTACCATGTTTGTAACTGTTTTCCATTCGTTGCATTTTTTTATTGTCTTTTTTGCGTCTGCTATTTTTCTGTGTTCTTTGGTTTTAATTAGGTATTTTATTTTATTCTATTTTACCTCCTTTATTCTATATAAATTGTACTTAAAAGTTAGTGGTTGCCCTAGATTTTGGAAAATATATTTATAACTAATCTGAGTCTACATTCAAATAAGACAATATCTATTCATATATAGTGAAGGTATCTTATAATATTTTCATACTCTGTTTTCTACTTGTTATGATATTATTTATGTCATTTATTCATATGATATAATCACCTAATACATTTTTACCGTTACTACTTTAAATACAATTACATTTTAGTTAAATTAAGAATAACAAAATATTTTATTTTTTCCTTCACTGACATTCTTTTTTTGTTTCTAGGTTTCTGACGTATATAATATTTTTTTCTGTCTAAATTTTTATAACATTCCTTACAGAACAAGGCTGCTGATAAATTGCTTTCGTTTTTATTTGTCTTTATTTCTGCTTTACTTTTGAAGGATAATTTCATTAAATATAGAATTCCTGGTATTTTTCCCCAACACTTTTAAGTATTTTGCTACATTGTTTTCTTCCTGGCATCAATGTTTCTGTGAGAAGTTTAATTATACTTGTTCTACTCTAGGTGAAATGTTTTCTCTAGCTTTGTAAAAAGTTTGCTCTTTGGCTTTATTAACTGCAGTTTGAAATAATATGCCTATATGTAGAATTTTTTAATTTTATTTTGAGAGAGTCTCTCATTCTGTCACCCAGGCTGGAGTACAGTGTCATAATCTCAGCTCACTGCAAACTCTGCCACCCAGGTTCAAGTGATTCTCCTGCTTTAGCCTCCTGAGTAGCTGGGATTACAGGCATGCATCAGCATGCCCAGCTAATTTTTTTTTTAAAGTAAAGATAGGGTTTCACAATGTTGGCAAGGCTGGTCTCGAACTCTGGACCTCAAGTGATCCTCCTGCCTTGTCCTCCCAAAGTCCTGGGATTACAGACATAAGCCACCATGCCCAGCCTCAGTATTTATTTTGACTGGTGTTCACTGAGCTTTGAGTCCACAGTTTGGTTTGGTCACTAATTTTAGAAAATTCTGATCATTCAATTATTTCTTCTGCTTTGTTCTTTCTGATCATTCAGTTATACATATGTTACAACTTGTAAAATTGCTACAGTTCTTGGACCCTCTTTTCTGGGCTTCTCTTTTTCTTTCTTATTTTTCTTTGCATTTTATTTTTGGAAATGTATATTGATATATTTTCAGGTTCAACATACTAATGAACCCATCAAAAGCATTCTTTATTACTTTCATAGTGTTTTTATTTCTAATATTTCCTTTCGATTCTTAGAAAGTCTTCTCTCTGCTTGTATTAGCCATTTACTCTGTACGTTGTCTACTTTTACAATAGGATTTCTTAGTATATTAACATAGTGTTTTTAAATTTCTTCTCTGATAAAATATATTTTATTTTGATTCTGATTTTGATGTTTGATTTGTTCTTTAAGCCTGAGTAATTTCTATTGTATCTTAAGATGTCATATAGATTTTGTTCAACTAGACATAATATATTTGGTAATAGGAAGTAAATAGATCTTTTGTGTGGGTTTATGTATTAATCTATCTAGGAATTGGGCTGTATTATGTTTGTTATAGCCATAGATGCAATTTACTCTAGTGTGTCTGTCTGTGTTTTCCTATTTATTTTTGTGTTTCCCTAAGAAGTCTTTCAATAGTCTATATGACTTGTATCTCTTTGATATTTTATTGTATTCCTGTTGTATTAAGGTGTGAGATAAAATAACTTTGTGATAAACTTTGTGATAAAATAACTTTGTGAATTAACCAAAGTCCTTTATGGAACCTATGTCTTTGGGACACAGCCTTTACAAGTGTGTTTTCCTTGTTTTTAGCCTCTTAGGTGAGATGGGAAAGCTAAATTTGAAGAAGTGTCCCTCCACAAGGTGGTAGTCTTTTCCTCTGGAGAGCCAGGCTTTGTTATGTAAAAACCTCTGGGCATATTTCAAAGTGGTTATTCATCCAGATCATCTGCCAGGCCCTGGATGGAAGCTTTCTAGGCTCTTCACTATGAGCACTTGATGGGAATACTGGAGGCAAAACCCAGTAAACATGTGGTGACCTTCCTAAACTGTAGCTCCAAAGACCTTCTTACACTTAAGCTAGTCCACATTCAGCCTCCAATAATTCACCAAATTGCTAAATAAATGTTCTTATCAGTTTCTGCTCTAGCTGAGTATGCCCCAGATAGGGCAGTCTTGACTGTGGTGCTGAATTCACCTGTCTTTTCAGATTGCAGGATAGTAGTTTACCTTGAGACTTGGTTCTCTCATTGGTCCAAAAAAGAAAAGCTATTGATTTTCAGTTGTATTTTTTCTTTCTTATGAAAACTTTCAGTTATTTTCATTTGATAGCTAAAAATGGAACTATAAATATTATTCTTAAAACATAATTTTAATGGTATATGACCCAGGCATATTATAATATGTATTTCAAATCTCTATTAATGGACATATAGTTTGTTTTCATATTTGTGTTGCTCTTATTCATAGCTCTGTCATAAATTCTTGTGCACGCCATGATAATTCTTCTAAGATAAGTCTCTAGAGATAAAATTATTGAGTCATAAAGAGTATAGTTAATGTATTTGATATATATTGTCAAATTGCTTCTGCAAAGCTTGTCTAAGCTTTCTACTCTACTACTGGATCTTGAGAAAACCTGTTTTTTTGGCAAATATGGGATGTTATGTTATCTTTGTATCTGTCACATTTTGCTATGTGACAAATTCTATATCTATAATTTTATTTTTATTATGTTGGTTATGGTGATGTTGAATATTTAGTTTTAATTATTGGTAATTTTTTTCTTCTTTTTGTATTTTGTGTTTATGCCCTATGTTGCATATACCAATTTTACTATTCAGGTACTTGACATAAAAATATAACTGTGTCTGTGTCTGTGTGTGTGCCTCTGTGTGTGTATGTGTATTTTTGTCTGTGTGTGTGTGTGTAAGGATGAAAGAGGGGAAAGGGAGAGGAAGATGAGAACTTCTTAGATTAATTTTTCTCTTGGAACTGGCCCTGTATCCAAAACTGCTTACAAAAATCTAGACCCAGCCTGGGCGTGGTGGCTCATGCCTTTAATCCCAGCACTTTGGGAGGCTGAGGCAGGCGAATCACGAGGTCAGGAGATCGAGACCAGCCTGACCAACATGGTGAAACCTCGTCTCTACTAAAAATACAAAGAATTAGCTGGGCATGGTGGCCCATGCCTGTAGTCCCAGCTACTCAGGAGGCTGAGGCAGGAGAATTGCTTGAACCCAGGTGGTGGTTGCAGTGGGCTGAGATTGTGCCACTACACTCTTGCCTAAGTGACAGAGAGAGACTCAGTATCAAAAAATAAAAAAAATTAAAAAAATCTAGACCCATGTACTTGATGGTGTTATCTAGCTCCAAGTGGTCATAGAGCTAGTCAACAAAAGGCTAGATATACACTAATAACCCTTACTCAGCTTAAATCTTAGAAAATCAATACTCTACTCTTAGCCTGAAATACAAAACCCTGGGTTCAGTAAAACCCCAGAGAAAAGACATCAGACACCAAAAATTGGTAAGGTACTAAAGATAATAAGTCTTTAGTACAGTCTGTCAATGTGCCCTCTTGCCTACATCTAACTGAAAGTTAGAAAGCAAGATAATTTGTTAAATCAATGCAAAGAAATTAGCTTTTCTAGACATGGAGCAAAGTGAAACAGAGTAGAGAGGGCAAAAAGTGATGTTTTCCATTTCGAAAGACAAACTTCAGTGTGGGCTACCAAGCTCAGTATGCAAGTCAACATGACAACTATAGAAATTGTATTAGTCCATTTTCATACTGCTATGAAGAAATATCTGAGACTGGGTAATATATAAAGAAAAAGAGGTTTAATGGACTCACAGTTTCACATGGCTAGGGAGGTCTCACAATCATGGTGAAAGGCAAGGGAGGAACAAAACTACAATTTAAATGGTGGCAGACAAGAAAGCATGTTCGGGGAACTGCCCTTCATAGACCCATCAGATCTTGTGAGAACGCACTATCATGAGAACAGCATGAAGGTAACCACCCTCATGACTAAATTAACTCCCAGTAGGTCACTCCCACAACACATGGAGATTATGAGAGCCACAATTCAAGATGAGATTTGCATGGGGACAGAGCCAAACTATATCATTCTGACCATGGCCCTCCCAAATCTCATGTCCTCACATTTCAAAACACAATCATGCCTTCCTAACAGTACTCAAAAGTCTTTACTCATTCAGCATTAATACAAAAGTCCAAGTCCAAAGTCTCATCTGAAACAAGGCAAGTCCCTTCCACTTATGATCCTGTAAAATCAAAAGCAAGATAGTTACTTCCTAGATAGAATAAGGGTTCAGGCAATGGGTAAATAAACTCATTTCATGTGGGGAAATTGGCCAAAATGAAGAGGCTACAGGCCCCATGCAAGTCTGAAATCCAGTGGGGCAATCAAATCTTAAAGCTCCAAAATGATCTCCTTTGATGCTATGGCTAACATCCAGGTCACAATGATGCAAGAAGTGGGCTCCCATGGCTTTGGGCAGCTTCACCTCTGTGGCTATGCAGGATACAGCCCCCATCCTGGATGCTTTCATGGGCTGGCAGTGAGTGTCTGAGGCTTTTCCAGGCACACAGTACAAGCTATAAGTGGATCTATCATTCTGGGGTCTGGAGGACAGTGGCCCTCTGCTCATAGCCCCATGGGGACCCTGTGTGGTGCTCTAACCTCACATTTCCCTTCTACACTACCCTAGCAGAAGTTCATTATGAGGGCCCCACCCCTGCAGCAAAATTCTTTCTGGACATCCAGGCATTTCCATGCATCCTCTGAAATCTAGGTAGAGGTTTCCTAAACTCAATTCTTGACTTCTGTGCATCTACTGGCTCAACACCATGTGAAAGCTGCCAAGGTGTGGAGCTTGCACCCTCTGAAGCCATGGCCCAAGCTGTATCTTGGTCTCTTTTAGCCACAACTAGGGAGGCTGGGATGCAGGGCACCAAGTCCCTAGGCTAAACACAGCAGGGGAGGCCCTGGGCCCAGCCCATTAAACTATTTTTTATTCCTAGGCCCCTAGGCCTATGATGGGGAGGGCTTCCATGAAGGTCTATGACATGCCCTGGAGACATTTTCCCCATTGTCTTGGTGATAAACATTTGGCTCTTTGTTACTTATGCAAATTTATGCAGCAGGTTTGAATTTCTCTCCAGAAAATTGGTTTTTCTTTTTTCTTGCATTGTCAGGTTGCAAATTTTCCAAATTTTAATGCTCTGCTTCCTCTTGAACACTTGACCACTTAGAAATTTCTTCTGCCAGATACCCTAAATCATAAGGGACTCTTCCCCCTTTGCTTGGCTCTTCTTCCTGCTGTCTTGTGAAAAAGGTGCCTTACTTACTCTTTGCCCTCCTCCATAATTGTAATTTTCCTGATGCCTCCACAGCCATGCTAAAATGTAAGTCAATTAGACCTTTTTTCTTTATAAATTATGCCATCTTGGCAATTTTTTATAGCAGTGTGAAATTGGAATAATACAAATACCATCTCCCACCAGTCAAAATAGCTATTATCAAAAGGGGGAAAAAAAGATGCTGGCAAGGTTTTGGGGAACACAGAACAGTTTTACACTGTTGGTGGGAATATAATTTAGTCCAGTCACCATAGAAAGAAGTCTGAAGATACTATTGACCCAGAAATCCTGTTACTAGGTATATACCTAAAGGAAAATCAATCATTCTCCTAAAAAGACACATGCACTCTTGTGTTCATTGCTATATTATTCAGCATAGCAAAGACATAAAATCAACTTAGGTCCCCATCACTGGCAGATTGGATAAAGCAAATGCAGTACATATACACTATAGAATATTACAGACCCATCAATAATGAATAAAATCATGTCCTTTGCAGTAACATGGATGCAGTTGGTGGACACAATCTTAGGGGAATTAATGCAGGAACAGAAAACCAAATAACACAGGTTCTCCCTTATAAGTAAAAGCTAAACATTGAGCACACATGGATATAAACATGGGAAAACAGACACTGCGGACTACTGAAAGATGGAGTGGGAATAGGGGAGCAGGTTGAAAAACTGCCTTTCAGGTACTATCCTAATTATCCGAGTGATGGGATCTGTACCCCCAACCTCAGCATCACACAATATTCCAATGTAACAAACCTGCACTTATACCCTTGTATTTGACATAAATGTTGAAATTAAAATACATCTCTCTATGTTTTTAAATAAACATTTTTATTTAGAATAAGTTTATTTTTTCAGAATAATTGTAAGGATAGTACAGCATTATGGTATACCCTTTCCCTAGTTTCTCCTAATTTTGATATTTTACATAATCATGATATTTATGACAGCTAAGAAACCAGCATGGCTACATTTCTATTAACTAAGCTCCAGATTTATTTGGATTTCACAAGCTTTACCACTAATGTTGTTGCAAAAAAATCAGTTTAATTTTTTACTAATCATTACTATGAAAGCTCAGAATACAAATTCTGTCACAGTACTAAAAACTGAGACTCTGAACAAACTATAACAGAATTTCAGTCAAAAATTCTCTCTAAAATTTTAAGTCAGGAATATACTAGGAAGCAAGAAGTAACATGAGTTTTGTTACAAGACGAACAACAATTGAAACCTAAGCTCGGTGCTCTAAACAAACCAGAAAACTAAGTAATCACTTCTCAAATTCCCAGAACATTTTTGATGTGAAAAAAAGGTTATTTCACAGGTTCCTTTTCTTCATTAATGTCTCTCATTTTATATGTATTCTGGTTCTGTAATTCACAATCCTGCAACAGAATCAAATTTAAAATCTGTATCAGGAGAAACAAGCAAAATAATGCAAATAGGCAGTATGCAATATTATTATAGGAGAATATTTTAACAAGTTATCTTCTGGGTTAATTTGTGAAAATCTGTCAATAGTAAATTTAAAGAAAAATATAATCTTCCAAAATTATATACTAGAAGAAGTAAAAGAAATAAATTATTGAAACAAAAAGATAAAGGTACAAGGCTTCAGTGGTTTGGGAGGAAGCCATAAATTTTCAAAGAAAATTTTGTATAAATTGTCTTCTTCATCCTAAAGAAATCCTTTCCAAGGCCGGGCATGGTGGCTCATGCCCGTAATCCCAGCACTTTGGGAGGCCGAGGTGGGAGATTTGCTTGAGCCCAGGAATTCAAGACCAGTGTGGGCAACAGAGTGACAACCTATCTCTAAAAAAATACAAAACAAAATTAGCCTTCAGTGGTGGCGTGCCTGTAGTCCCAGCTAGTTGAGAGGCTGAGGTGGGAGGATCGTTAGAGCCTGAAAGATCAAGGCTGCAGTGAGCAGAGGTCAGACTACTGCACTCCATCCTGCACAACAGAGCAAGACTTGGTCTAAATACATACATACATACATACATATATACATACTAAAATGCTTTTCAAAATCTTATGAAATAACATAAATGTTTTCTAAAAATTTCTAAATTTATAAAGGTTTTGCTGAGAAAAAAGTTCTCCTAAGTTAGGGTTTCTTACAACATGAATTTTGCAAATGAAGCATTTTATTTTAATAAACATGATTATTTCTTTAGTGATCTTCCCTGTTCACTGGATTCTCAATGGTGAATATTAAATAACTATGCCAATAATTTACTATCTTGCCTAGTGAGACACTTTAAAATTCTTAGAAGGAGTATAAGTCTTGTTCTTTTTCTAATAATACTGAATGTTTTAAAATGAAAGCACCAGCTCTCCTGTATTGATAATAGGCATGTTTCAGAAAGGGGAAAAAGTTGACAATTATTAAGTATAGATTGCATGCCCTTTGCATTATCAAATTTCTCATTTACTTTTTTTAGTGGACTATGAAATTAATGACAAGACAAAGTATATGATAAGCTAAGAAAGTGGCAAGATACAAAAGTTACTAATTAATATGTAATTCAGATAAGCTTGTCTGACCCCAAAGACAGTCCTCATAAGCACCACAATTAACACCGTTTCAGGTGTTTATGATTTTATGTATTTAGTTAATATTTTCTATAATTTATTTCTGGAAATGTGTCCTAGAAATGCGTAAACACATTAGAAGGTATTCCAAGATGAGCAATGTAAATGTTGAAAGGACAGAACAGATCTCCTTAAGGGAAATGAAGGACTGTATACTTACAGCTGACAATGAAGGAGGAACTGGAAAGCTATGAATAAATCTTTGCAATGACAAGTAACATGAGAAATGAATTACTTAGTAGAGGCTATTAATATTATAAATGGGAAAAGTTTCATGACTTTTGGAGAAAATCATTCAAAAGCACATATGCTTTTAAATTATTATGAAATTTTATTTCTGTTGTTTCTTATCAGTGAATAAGAGTGAATTTGTCCACAATAAAATGTTTGGAAAACATAGAAAATTATTAATGATAAAAAATATTGTTATTTTGACTCTCCTGGAATAACTACCAATAGTGTGGTGATATATATCTTCCAACTTATTTATATTCATATATCCATATAGACTTATGCATATAGGATTATAGTTTTAATATTCTAGAATAAAGAAATTCTCCCCAAACTTTTTATCTTAAGAATTTCAAATCTATACAAAAATTATAAGAACACAAAAACCTATATATACCCAGATGCACCATATCTCTCTCTCTCTCTCTCTCTCTCTCTCACACACACAAATCTATTATCTATATTTACTCATATATATGTGCATTTATATATGTGTGCATGTGTGTATGACAGTTTACGGAAAAGATGGCATTTCTTCTCTAAATACTTCAGATCATGTACATTATTTTTCTCTTAAAAAATCACACACACTGGCCGGGCGTGGTGGCTCACGCTTGTAATCCCAGCACTTTGGGAGGCCGAGGCGGGTGGATCACGAGGTCAGGAGATGGAGACCATCCTGGCTAACATGGTGAAACCCCGTCTCTACTAAAAATACAAAAAATTAGCCGGGCGTGGTGGCGGGCGCCTGTAGTCCCAGCTACTCGGAGAGGCTGAGGCAGGAGAATGGTGTGAACCCGGGAGGCGGAGCTTGCAGTGAGCCGACATTGCGCCACTGCACTCCAGCCTGGGCGACAGAGCGAGACTCTGTCTCAAAAAAAAAAAAAAAAAAAAAAAAAAAAAAAAAAAAATCACACACACAAACGCACTGATGTAATTTAACATCAATGTAATATTGATAGCTAAATGACAGTCCATAATGAAATGATTCTGCTTGTTTCAATATTATCCTTTATTGCTTTTGATTTGCTTGTTTTCATCCAGGATGCAATGATTCAGTAAACATTTTATTTAGTTGTCATGATCCTCCAGTCTTCTTTAATAAATTAAAGCAATGAAGAAAGAAACAAAATGCAGTTCCCCAAAACTTTATATTTTGTGCCATGAAATTTTTTTTTGAGACGGAAATATTTTATGCATGCAACCCAGTAGTTTTGCAGAATTTCTGTCAGTTTGAGTTTGTTACATTGTTTCCTCATGATTAGGTTGATTCATTTTTTTTTTCTTTCCAGATACTATTAATACATAGTGATATCTTTTCCTTCTCTATGCAACATACCAGATAACAATGAAGTCAAAATACAGGTCAAACTCTGTTAATTCTGTGTTATAAATTTGATCACTGTGTTAAGGTGGTACCTCCCAGATTTCTACATGGTAAAAAAAATATTTTTCTTTTTGCAATTAACAACAATTCTTTGGGCCAATTCTATGAAACCGTGCAAATATTATACTCTTTAACAGTCTTTCTCCCCATGGTTTTAACATTTAGTGATGATCTTTGCCTGAATCAATTATTATTATGTTCATTTTTAAATGAACTATGTTATAGTTAGGAGAAATAAATTCTGGTGCGCCATTGCACAGGAGGATGATATAGTCAACAGTAATGCAATGTATATTTCAAAGTCACTAGAAGGGAAGATTTTTAATGTTCTTGCCACAAATAAATGATACTTGAAATGCAGATATGCCAATTACCCTGATTTGATTATTACAGTGTATATAGTACATCAAAACATCACAATGCCCCTCCCAAATATGTACAGTTAGTATGTCTCATGTTCTCACTTATTTGTGGTATCTAAAAATCAAAGGAATTAAACTCATGAGCATAGAGAGTAGAAAGATGGTAACCAGAGGCTGAGAAGGGTAGTGAGAGGCTGGTGAAGGAGTGTAATTGTATTGTCTGTTTCCAAAATGATAAATGCTTGAGGGGATGGATACCCCATTCTCCATGATGTGATTATTTCATATTGCATGTTTGTATCAAAACATCTCATGTACCTTATAAATATACACACCTACTATGTACCCACAACATTAAAAACTAAAAATTAAAAAGGACCCCCCAAATTTTAAAAAAATTACATTAAACTTCTTTTAGAATGTTGATTTCAAAACATCTATCTCCCTCATGATTTAGTTGCAATTGTTTGGTAAAGTGCTTTTACCTTCCCCTCCATTTAATTGCTATTTGTTCATTTGATATATATATTTAAATTATGGTATTATTCATTTTTATGTTAAAGTTGTTTTGAATTTGTCAGTGGGAGCTCCCCAAGCTCTTCTTTTGACATGCTTGACATATGGTCAACATATATATTTTCACTGGGTTTTAGTATATTTTTATATCTGTTTTAATATTCATAAGAATAGCTACAATTATTAAAATATATTTTTGTTTTTCTCTAGTTATTCTCAAACATTTATACCATGAATTCTCTATTCCTAACATTTTCATTTCCCTATTCCTCTCATTTAATATGTATATTTAAATATTTTCATTTTGTCCTGGCACATATGCTATTTTTAGGACCCTTGCATATATAAGATTGTATTTTCCTTTACTATCATACATCACATATATGTATTTAAATTGAGAGTAAAATATATGACATATGTTGTTTTTCTTCAAAATTCTCACAACAGAATTTTACGGTCTTCTAGTGTTTGTTATTGCAAAGGAAATTCTGAAATTAAAATAATTTTTGTTCCTTGGAAGACTGTTTTCTTATATTTACTTGTTTTTCTTTTTGAAGTTCGGATTTTTTTTTTTTTTTGAAATAGGAAAAAGCAAGTCAGAATGTATTTATTTGAGGAATTTTTTTCTCTGAGTTTTTTAGAGGCTGTGACCTATCTCAGTCTTTTTTTTTCTCTTCCATTGTGTTCATGATTGTTTCCGTATTTTGAATTGTATTTTTATTTTCATTATTTTTATGATTATGCTTATCATACCATACATTAATTTTGTCTGTATTATTCTATTCTTTAGGCTGGTAGATTTATGTTTTATTATTTTCTTCTGTATTTTGGAAGCTTTTTTTTTTTGAGACGCAGTTTCGCTCTTGTCGCCCAGGCTGGAGTGCAATGGCACAATCTTGGCTCGCTGCAAACTCTGCCTCCCAGGTTCAATCGATTCTTCTGCTACAGAGTACTTTAAAAAGTTATATTGAACTTATATTCTGCCATATGAATTATTAGCAGATTCTCTTGGTTTATTTTTATCCTTGTAAGTTATTGTTCAGATTATACCTCCCCGAATGCAAGAAATTGCTGGTAGCCCCTGCTCTTTTATGCCCTTTTGTTTTTAACATTTTTGTAAGATGTTTGCATTCAAATTATTGTAAGATATTAGCATTTGATACTTTAGTGATTTGGTAGACAATTATGGAATTTTTTTTAGTGTTTTTTTTTCATCGACTTAAATAGTTGTTAATGAGGAGTGATTTATTTGGAATCTTTTATACAGATTCCATTTCCATTCAGAACTGTAGTGATCTATTTTGAATTTTTCTTTGAAAGATTGTACTGAGACCTCCTTTTACCAAGTCACAGGGCCAAAGTGTTCACGGAGAGGTCAACAAAGCCATCTCTCAGCCCAAGCCCTTCAGAGTACCATTAATATTGACTCTTCTCATTCAGAGTAGCAGATTCGACTCTTATTCTTAAAATAATTCTTTCCAGGATCTTGTAACTGTTATAGAATAGACTGTCTCTCTGATTTATAATCTAATTAGAGCCCTTTTCCTGTTGTGTCTAAGAAAAGGAAAACTGCTTCTCATCTATCGTGCAGGGCCATTTCATACACTCTAGTCTCTTAGTAAATCCTGAATCATTCTTTCTTCGTTTAGGTCAAAGGTGAACAGTTTCATTTACTTTATCTCATAGGGGTGTTGCCCAAACTTTTCATCACATCTGATTGTTTTCATCTGAAAGAACTCCGTTTCATACTTCACTGTGATAACCCAAACAATGTCAAGAATTTTTCTAATAAGGTTAAGGGGGCTGTGTGTATCTTCTGAGAGAAGTATTTTCTAGTCTCCTCTTACCACTGTTGTATGTTGCACGAAGAATGAAGCAAATAACTAGAATGATTCTAGTTTCACAAAACCATAAGGTATATATATTGCTCTTGACTGTTTGAATATGTTGTGTTTTAATTTCTTAAACATAAATTTGGAATCATTGCCTTTTTAGCAACCCCTAATTTTAAATGAATAGCGAAGCATCATTTGTATTTTTCAGATTGTGTAAGTTACACAATTAAAACATACTGCACGTTGGATTTGGGAATTTGATTAATATACATGAAACTCATAACAAGTAATAGTCTGCAAAAGTGTTTTAAACTTTGATATTTGCTGGGGAGATCAATATGCTTACAAGCCAATGGAATATGAATTATTTACATTTTAGATTATTTTGATTCTGTATTTTCATTAATTATCTGGAGCAGATCATTTGAAATTTCCCATCACCCGAATTTCCTCTGAACACAGTTGCTGCTACCAAACATAAGTCCTAAAGTTTCCAAACTCTAGATGACTAAACCGCTTACATAATAAATATTTGGGAATAGGCTTCTGCTGTCTTTCTTTACCAGAATCTGTTTTTAAATTTTCTGCTTCTCAGTAATAAAAAATAGACACCTCTCTTTATCCAAACATTTTACGTTAAATAAGATTTTCTGCAGCAACTTCCACGTAGAGGTAGAGTCTTCCAAACTTGACTGTATATTTACCACACCAGTGATTTTCTACTGTTGTATGTTTCCTTGTTACTAATCAGCATAATTTTGTGTCAGTTTGAAGAACTCCCTGAAGCATTTCTTGTAAGGAAGATCTACTGTTGATGAACTCCCTTAGCTTTTATCTGTCTGGAAACGTGTTTATCTCTCTTTAATATCTGAAGGGCAGCTTTGCCCAGCAAAGTATTATTGACTGGATTTTTTTCCTCCAGTACCTTGAATATATCATCCTACCCTTTTCTATCCTACAAGATTTCAGCCTGTTGATAGCTGTATGGAGGTTCTCTTGTATATGAAAAATTTCTTTTCCCTATTGTGCTTAAAAATTTTCTCTCTGTCTTTGATTTTTTGCCTAAAATCTGGATGGCTTTGTGGTTTTCCTTGGTTAAGATAATCAGAAGTAATGATATGTGCCAGTTTAAAGCTAAGGCCTCAAGAATTATTGCACACTTATGCTTACTCTGTGGAATCTTGGAACCACTATGTGAAAATGTTTAAGCTAACCTGAGGAGAAAAGATCTCATAAATCAGACCCACAGCAGCTTAGTTGCCCCGATGATACTCCAACCAGCAAAGGCAACCCTTGCCTAGTCCACAGCTTACTATAATCCACAGGGGACCCAGTAGAGACCAGAAGAAGCTTCTGACTAAAACACTTTCTTAAATAATCTACATTCTACTCTTTCAAATCTCTCCCAAATTCCCCTCCCTAGACACCCTGCTATATAGATTTCCCAAGACTTCATGTCTTCTCATCCTGATATGGAAAATATATTATTAATTTAAAAATAATTATAACACTTGAGTGGCCTGGCCAATTATTAAGTGTTAATGTGTTTATTCTCCCTATTTTTTTCTCTCCCCTCCTTTTAATTAGACGACTACATCATGGGCATCTTTTTCTAAGAGGGTTTTACGCAAGCTTTAAAAACGTAATAGGAACTAGTCTTGAGAGTTACTGGATTGGTGCAAAAGTAATTGCAGTTTATATCATTACTTTTAATGGCAAAAACCGCAATTACTTTTGCACCAAGCTAATTGTTTTTTCTAGTCTAATTCTCTGATATTCTGAAGTGAAGCAAAATCATCATTTCTAGCGTTCAATACTACAATGATTATTTTGTTGTAATTTTTCTAATGGAATGAGATGGTTTGATATAAATAGATGTGTTCTAGTCGTCTTTCCTCATCTATAAATCAAGCAAATAGATTTCTTGCAATTATTAAATGAAATTCTTGCAATTATTAAATGAAATAATATGCTGAAACATTTAGAATCTGTATTAGTCATGGTTCTCCAGAGAGACTGACCAATATAATAGATAAACAGTTTGGATAGACAGACAGATGGTTGATTTGTTGGTTGGTTGGTTGGTTGGTACGTAGGTAGATGATAGATAGATAGATAGATAGATAGATAGATAGATAGATAGATAAAGAGATAATTCAGTATGGGAATTGGGTCACATAATTATTGAGGCTGAGAAGTCTCACAACAGGCCTTCTGCAAGCTGAAGACCTAAAGATGCCAGTAATGTAACTCAGTCCAAGTCTGAAAGCACCAGGGAAAACAATGGTGTCACTCTTAGTACAAGGCTGAAGGCATGAGAAACTTGGGGCACTGGTGTAAGTCAAAGAGTACAAAGGCCAGACAGCGTGAATTTCTGATCTTCAAGAGCAGGAGATGAGTGTCCTAGCTCCAGGGACAGAGGGAGAAAATAATTCACCTTCCATCTGCCTTTTTGTTGTATCTAGGAACCCAGCCTGGATAGATGTTAGGTGGTACCCATCCACATTAAGGGTGAATCTATCCCCTCAGTTCACTGCTGACAGGCCAGTCTCCTCTGTGTGTTTCACAGCCACATTCGGAAATGATTATTTACCACTTCTTTAGGTATCCCTTAATCCAGTAAAGTTGACATCTAAAATTAACCATCATGATACTAACAGTCTAATTTAAGCTGACAATAATTTAACTACAAATGCTCATAAAAACTCTACCATTTTAATGCCTCCTCCACCACTTTTTATCTCAAAGGTCAGCTCCCTTCACATAGTATTCTCCTGGTAAGAGATGGTACTTTAACATTTTTATTTTAATAATATTTCCCATATTATTTATGAAGTTGATTTTATAAAACTATTGGTTTTCAGGAAGGCTAATCAATACAATGATTGAGTATTGAGCAGAAGATAATAAAAATCATTCAAAACTGTTCATAATTACTATAAAATTATTCTTTTTATTATGGTTAAGCAACAGCCACTGAAAATATAGATGGAAACCAGTGATATTTGTTGCCCAAATACTAGAATTGTAACAGTAAAGATTAAATAGATGATATTTTAGATAAAGTGACCTTATTGATGCTAAATTGACTTCTAGATAATAGGGAAGATCCTCTGAAGGTGAAACTTTTTTAATAGCAGCTAATCTAACTTAAACCAAGTATAAGGCAATAAAACATATTGAATTAATCAAGTCAAGGTCATGAATCTTTTATATAAGGCCACTTTTCGGCTAAAGTAAAGCTCTAAAGTAATCTTTCTTCAAACTTCTTAATAATGATATATTCTTTATTTCTCATAAATGCTATGAAGTCATTGCTTCACATTCTGACTTTATTACTTGCTTTATTGCAGAACTCTGAAAAATGGTGGTAAAAATTTTCATTGATTCTGTATGATTTTTAGATTTGCATAATTTTGTAAGTTGCATGAGAAATGAGCACATTGAGGTGCAATCAACTATATATATAAAATCACCTATTTCCTATCAGAACAGATATCAGTCTGGTTAGATTAACTTAATTTAGTTAACCATTACTTTTTTAAAAAAACAATAGTTATCAAATGTTTATTTTGAAATCAGCTTAATTGCTGGCTTTTTCTTAAGTGATACTACTCTCAAAATGAAATTGTCATTTCCTAGAAATGAAAAGTATGTTTTCTTTCATCCCAAGGTGACTTAGAAGATAAAATACAGATAATATTGTTAGACTTACAAGAGCCTGTGAACACTTTTATGGGCACTGCTGTGTAGAATTACTCCTCCTTGCCTTGGCTCATAAAGCAAGTCTTTATTTTGTATGGGTGAGTTTTTGGTTTGGTTTTTAACCTAACAAAACAGGTTACCATTATTTTTTACAGAAATCTATAAAGTTTCCTATTTAAATCTATTTAAACATCTGTTAAAGTGCTGATCTAGATGAAATCCTAACAACTCTGTGATCTTTTATATTCTTTAATGTATGAAATAAAATATAATAAATAAACAAACATAAAAACATAATAATGCTAAAGCTTCTGTTGAGATTGACCTGAGGTTAGTATGTTACAGAGAGTATATAGGGGAACCGAAAGTCAATTTTGAGTAGATTTCTTCAAAAACTCTTCATTGACCACATTGATTTCTGTCATTTGGCTTTCCACATGACAGTCAGATCTACTATTGTTATTCTCCACAGATAATGCCCAACAGTTTGCCTTCCATCCACAACTCATTTTCTCCCATATAAATGGATAGCTGCTCTCTCTCATCAAATTGTTTGCTTCATTGCCTAATAACTTTCCTTTATATTTCTATGGAGGTATATGTAGTCCAGTAAAGATACTTTCCTATAGGAAAAGTGTCTGGATAGAAGTAAATGCTTTAGATTATTGATCATTATATTATACTATTTTAATCCCTGATCCATATGTGATAAATGATCTCTATCATTTGATTCTTTTGGCTCATTTATTCATCTTTTTTTTCTAGAGCATTGTGTATTACCATTTAAAATACAATATAAAAGTATCACTCCCATAGGTACTAGCTAAACAGGAAGCCAATACATTTCCCTTTGTGCTGAAACTGTTTTGAATTTGTTTTCTGCCATTATAGTAGGAAAAGCTCTAAAAAGTATGAAAGTAGTCCATGCATTTAACAAACCCTACATTAGCAAAAAATAATAATAATAAAATGTACTAAAGAGTGAACATTTTTCCACCTTCAGGTTGGAAGATGTTAAGCTCCTGGACAAATTTTTGCCTGTTGTATTTTTGGCTACTACCCATTTGTCTATCTGAGACAGGTCTTTAGGTGACTTGGTAGAAAAAAGTTCGGATATTGGTAATATTTGCTTCTTATGCCTTTTTCAATAGGATACACTAGAAAAAGTGAAGCTTTTATTCAAGCTGCTCATGTAAAAGATGAAAGAAAATACAGCTTTGTTTAAAGAGTTTTCTTCTTCGAGTCAGCAATCCAAATGATTCAGAGTCAAATAAGTATATGCCCTGTTCAGTTGGAAAAGTCAACTACCTATACTCAAATTAATATTAGGACATGAAAGGTAAGAAATTGGAGACAACAATGGGAATAAAATATTACAACCTAGAAACAGCCAGAGTGCAAACAAATGCCCTAAGCTCTGTCTAAAGACTTTGCTTCATGTACTGACAAAGATAATATTTATATCCCTAAAATGTAGTGTGGGAGTAGAGTCAGATTAGTTGGGTCTCATATAGCTACAGCCTTTCATTTCTGAGGTAAATGAATAATGGAAGCAGTTTAACTGAAGGCTAAGGGATGTACAGACTGCTCAGAAGTGCTGCCAAAACAAAGCCTTAAGGCAGGGTCTACATTTAAAGACCACAACTAAACTGCCTCTTTAGGTTTGGTTACTATAACTTGGAATAAAAGTATGCAAATTGCCTCATATGCAAATTTTAAAAAATATTTCCAAAGAGAGCCCTAACAAACAAAAACCTGTGCCCCTGCAATCATGCTAAACAAAAATGGTAGATTAAAGTGCAGCCAGAACTTTCTTCAGGGAAGAATCTTTCTTCCCTGATGCCAATAAAGAACAAGGGATGGATAGGGAAGATGTTCCCTGTTAACAGAATTTGGATCAGGCAAAATGACTAACAACTACACAACTACAAATTTGCTGAACTGCATTTGACCAAGAAAAATGAATATCATCTGGAGTTTCTAGATTCAGAACTATATAAGGAGTGAGTTTTCTCCCTCTATGGAAGAGACAGATCTTAGTTCCAAGGGATTAGATTCACTGTGTTAGGGAGGAGAATATTTAAATAATATACATAGAATAAAAACCTAGTTCTAGGCAATATTTTATATTTTCTTTAATTGCTTTTAATTATCTTGCAACACTTCTTCCTTTTTCTGATTATAATTTTCTTCTTATCAGAAAATGTCTTCTTCCATCTGATGGGGCTGTCATTTACATGAGCCCATGTCTCTACCACAAGGGTAGAGTGACAAAAGAGTTGGCATGATGAAATCAGGGTCAATTAAAAATCTAAAATGCACCGAGCATCATGTAACATGTTGCTGCTAAAGATCATCTTTTCCATCAGATAGAGAGAGAGGGCCAGGCACGGTGGCTCACACCTGTAATCCCAGCACTTTGGGAGGCAGAGGCAGGTGGATCACGCAATCAGGAGTTTGAGACCAGCCTGGTCAACATGGTGAAACCCTGTCTCTACTAAAAATACAAAAATTAGCCAGGCATGGCGGTGCTTGCCTGTAATCCCAGCTACTCAGGAGGCTGAGGCAGGAAAATTGCTTGAACCCAGGAGGCAGTGGTTGCAGTGAGCCAAGATCATGCCACTGCACTCCAGCCTGGGCAACAGAGCAAGACTCCATCTCAAAAAAAAAAAAAAAAAGAAAGAAACAAACAAATAGAGAGGCAGAGTTCTCGTTATACCTTTGGATCATTTCTATCTTTTTTATTGATATCTCTATTTAATGAAATATCATTCTTCTTGTTCTTGTTAGCTCTTTGTCCGTAGTTTCTTTAGCTTCTTGACACACCAAAGAGAGGGCTCAAGCCCACTGTGGCAGCTTTCCTGGGCTTAGGAGTCTCAGGTTATAATCTAGTGCTTCCAGAACATCTATAAGTTGAGAGGGAAGGACACTAAAATGGAGGGAACATAAAAGTATGAGGTCAAAATTTGACTGTAAAGTCCTTTTTAAAAAACTAAGAAATATTGGGTAAACTTAAGAACTGGGCAGAGATTTGTATGTAGGACTAGGGAGGAGAGTTTGAAGTCCAAATTCTATGAAGTTAGTGAAGCAAAGTACAATATTGAGCTTTATCTACTTGAAAGCACATTAGGGTCTTGGTTTAGGAATTAGAACCATATAGCTAGACTGAAGAATGCATCATACACCGGAGAGAAAATCTGAAATAGGTCCATCCAAACCAAACCTAATCCTAATGAATATTTGAACAGTCTGAATAGCATTGATCTTTGCTACTGGTTGGAGCAAAGATCAAAGCTCTTCAAAAAAAAAAAAAAGAATGAAATCCACGGTCACCAGTCTTCAATGAGAAACAACCAGACATTTGAAAAGGTAAAATTTGATTTTTAATCAAGCAAAAAAGTAAATAGAAACAATTATATGAACAACTGACACTTCGGACTTAACAGAATAGAACTTTAACTATGATGAATATATAAAATAATATAAAGGAGAGTATAAATATGACAGGCATGGAAAATTTCAAAAGAAAAAATTTAGTTCTAAAATTAAAAAATGTAATACATGAAATCAATGGACTGGCTTAGCAGCAGTATTAGGCATTGCCAAAGGTAGGATAAATAAATCTAAACAGGACTCAATAGCAATTTTTATAGTGAAAAACATAGAGAATAATAAAAATAACAACAACAAGTTTCCAGTGACCTGTGGGGGATAAAAAGAAAGGGAGGAAGGAACAGAAAGTATGTATCCATATGTACTATTTTAAAATTTACCCAACTTGACAAAAAAAACTAAAACCTCACAGGTCTATGGTGCTTTATGTACTATGAACAGGATGAACACACAAAAGAACATATCTAGGCACTTTTTTTCAGAAACAATATTAGCCGAAAGAGCAATGGAATGACATTTTCAAGATGCTGAAAAAAATTTAAAACCTACAAACCTAGAATTTTATATCAGCAAAACCAAAAATTCTCCCAAAATAATGATGGTATGGATACACTTTCATACAGATTGAGTACCCCTAACCTAAAAATATGAAATCCAAAATGCTCTAACATCAGAGATTTTTGAGTACTGACATTATGGTCAAAGGAAATGTTCATTGGGGCATTTTGGTTTTCAAATTTTCAAATCAGGGATGCTGAACCAATAAGTATAATGCAAATATTCCAAAATCCAGAAAAGTGTAGAATATGAAACAATATGGCCCCAAGCATTTCATATAGGGAATATACTAACCCTGTATTTTGAAAAAGCTAAGAAAATTTATCACCCACAGGTTTACTTGACATTCTACATGAGATTTTTAATGAGGGAAAGTTTATGTCAGTCAAAAATATGGTTCTATGGGAAAGAATACAGTAGCTCATACCTGTAATCCCAGCCCTTTGAGAGGCTGAGGCGGGTGGATCACATGAAGTCAGGACTTTGAGACCAGCCTGGCCAACATGGTGAAACCTCAACTCTACTAAAAATACAAAATTAGCCAGGCATGGTGGCATGGGCCTGTAGTCACAGCTACTTGGTGGAGTTAAGGCAGTAGAATCGCTTGAACCTGGGAGGTGCCTGTTGCAGTGTGCCAAGATCGCACCATTGCACTTCAGCCTGGGGGACAGAGCAAGACTCTATTTCAAGAAAAAAAAAAAAAAAGCTGGAAATATGAATAAATATAAAAGATTAGTTTCTTTTCTTTTCTGAAATTCTTTAAAAATCCATTCAGAAAGGTAAATGTAGGTAATACTACTATAAGGTTCTTATCTTATACGTGAAGCAATATAATGTGAAGTTAAGATAAGCTTTGATAAATTTAAGTACATATTTTAATCCCTTGAGTAACTACTGCATAAATGAGACAATTTAGCTAAAAATACAAATACAAAAGATAAAATATAATTCTAATAAATACTTGATTAAATCAAAAGAAGGCAAGAAGTAAGAGGTAGAGAGAAAGGGCAAAAGGGCAAGAAGAAAACAAAGCTCAAGTGGGTAGACTTAAACCTAATCACATAAACTATTATATTAAATATAAGAGGATTCAAAAGTACAATTAAAAGACAAAGCTCATCAAGCTACATTACAAAGCAAGACTCAACTGTATGGTGTCTACAAGGCATGTACTTTAATTACATAAAGCCATGAAACATTAAATATATGAAAGTGGAATTATGAATATCAGGTAAAGAAGACTTCAAGAAAAGGAGTAGTCTCATAAAGAAGGAATATTTCATAATGGCAAAAGCATCATTTCAGACAATTTAAAATGTGTTGCAGTTAATTCAAATTGCATGAATCTAAATGATTTAATAAACATTATAAAGTTGGAAATTTTAGCACTTATCTCTCAGTAATTAGCAAAACAGTTGACAGAACACTGAAAAAGATAGAATAATGGAAAACGTTGTTATTCAATTAGACTTATTTTGCATTTATAGAACTTCAAATAACCAAGAACAGCACAATACACATTGAGTAAATATGGAGCATTCATCAAGGTTGACCACATTCTGGACTATGAAACACACTTAAAAGTAAATTTTAAGCATTAAATCATCCAGAACATATTCTTTCATCACAATGGAATTACATAGGAAAGCAGTAACAATCTAGTAAATGCTTACACATTTTTTTTAAATTAAGCAACACACATATAACCTATCATTGCAATCTACTCCATTAACTGGATAAAAGATAACATTGCATGATCATCTCAATATAAGGAGAAAAATAATTTCACAAAGTTCAGTACCCATCATGATTAAAACTCAAAGTGTGACACCAACAACAAATTCTCAGAAAGTTAGGAACAGAAGGAAACTTCCTCTATCTAATGAAAGACATATATGAAAAATCTACAACTAGCATCATACTAAGTGAAATATTGAATAGTCCCAGTTTAGGATCAGAAATAAGGCAAAGATATTTGTTCTTCTCACTCTTTTTACCATTGTACAGGAGATCTAAGCTAATACAATAAGGCAAAGCAATGGGGGGAAAATTATATAAATATTGGAAAAGAAATGGTAAATTGGTCCTTGTTTATATTTTGTGTATAGAAAATACTAAAGAATGTACCAAAGCAGTGCTAGAAAAATGTAAGTGCTTACCGTATGTATGCAGAATAAGAAGTCAATATGAATAAGTAAATACTATTTTGAATACTAGCAAAAACCATTCGGAAAATAAAATTTTTAAATGTCATTTATAGACTCTCAGTTTCCAGTCCAATATGTAAAGATCTTTGAAGTCATTTTTTTGTATCCTCACAAAAAGAATAAGAACATACTGAAAATCAATCATCTTTCTTAGATGCATCAGAGAATTGAGGTTACAGGGCAAACTGTTGGCCAAAACCTACAGAAACAGATAGGTGGATACATATAATCATAGCTTTCTAAGAACAAACCCTCAGAGATGAAGTCAATATCTGTAAAATCTCTTACAGCTCTACTTGACACATTTCTGGTGGCTCAGTGTGAACTAGCTGTACAGTTCAAAGTAAAACAATATATACAATTTTTATTTGACAATTAAAAACAAATTTAAAAAGAGACAAACTCAGTACAATGTAAAATAAAAGACAAAATGAGTTAAAAATTTCAACAGTAAAAAGTTAAGGTGCTAAATGGTATTAATCATCAATGAAATGTAAATAAAAAACAGTGGGCTATTACATTGCATCTACTGGAGTGACTAAGATTTCAAGATTGGTGATTTCAAATATTGGTGGGGATGTTGGCATCTATTAATAAGTCTCGTAAAATTGTAAAGTGACAAAATATATTTGGAATGCTTTTTTGCATATATATGTATGTGGCATATGGCCTACCAGTTTCATCCTTGGGTATTTATTCCAAGTGAAATGAAAATATACATACAGATAAAGACTGCTATAAGAATATTTATAGAAGCTTTATTTATAATCACTGAAAGATCAAAACTAAACTTTCATAAAGAGATAGTGTCTTATTCTTATAATGGAATAAATAGAAACAAAGCAAAAAATATGCTAAGTGAAAGAAGTCAGACACAAACACATGCTTTGTGAGTCCATTTTTAAGAAGCTCAAGAACTTACAAAACCAATCTTGGGTGATAAAAGTCAAAACAGGGTTGGGAGTAGTGGCTCACGCCTGTAATCCTAGTTTGGGAGGCCGAGGTGGGTGGATCATTTGTGGTCAGGAGTTCAAGACCAGCCTGGACAACATGGTGAAACTCCGTCTCTCCTAAAAATACAAAAATTAGCCGGGCAGTAGTGGCACACACCTGGCATCCCAGCTACTTGGGAGGCTGAGGCAGGAGAATTGCTTGAGCCTGGGAGGCAGAGGTTGGGGTGATCTGAGATTGCACCACTGCACTCCAGTCTGGGTGACCCTGTCTCAAAAAAAAAAAAAAAAAAAAAGTCAGAACATTAATTGTCTCTGCTACAAGGGAATTGGTTTTAATGGGGCATGAAGAAACCACCTGAGATGATGGGAATTCTACATCTTAATTGTGTTGTTGTTTATTTGAGTATATTCATTTATGAAAGCTTATAGAACCCTGTATTTTACTGTAGGTAAATTTTAACTATAAAAGTTATCATGAAAAAAATTAAAGAACAAACTCCTTAAACATTAATTACATTCATCTTATATTAATTCCTTGGTCCTCACTTCCTAATATCATACATTTGGAATTTCACTTTATCCATCCTGTTACTGGTTTGTATTGTTTGTGTCTAAATTCGTTGTATATTTAGACCCAGCAGAAATTAGATACGCTTTTGTGCAATATAATTTAAATTTAGCTTTGCTATACATCTGTCCAAAGCTATGCTTACCTTGCATACTTTATTTATTTATTAATACTTTTCAGGACCACATAATACAATTGTGGACATAGTAAATGAAGAGCCAGAACTGATGCTATTACAGAAATTATGAACTGTCAGGGAACAGATCACAGGAAATTGCAAATAACACAAAATTAACCATTACAGTCATCATAAGGCCTGAGAAGTGTCCATTGACTGTAGCAACGTGAGGGTTGTTGGAGTTCCTGTGAGAACACTGTGAGTGGGTTATAACAAACCAAAGTCAGTTTAAGGGTCTGTGGAATCTAAAGTGGACACAGCAAGTGCGGACTCGTTTTAAGCATTTTTACTGAGTGAGAAAACAATAGAAAAGCATTTGGAATGGGCTCTGAAGTCAAGTAAAGTGATGGGTTTTTTTAAAATTTTTTTTAGTTAAGAATTAAAACTCTTCAGTTATTGCGAGGAAAAAACTGTTGGTAAGGGAGAAATAAAAAAATATGGAGGCTAAGATAACATTTATTTATTCATTCTTGTTTTCTGGGCTATATTTGTAGTATTTGTCAGAACTAAAATGCTTTTTGCTTTTTTTTTCCTTTTTTTTTATTTCCATAGGTTATTGGGGAACAGGTGGTGTTTGGTTACATGAGTAAGTTTTTTTAGTGGTGATTTGTGAGATTTTGGTGCACCCGTCACGCAAGCAGTACACACAGCACCCAATTTGTAGTCTTTTATCCCTCACACCCTTCCCAACCTTTTCCCCTCAATCCCCAAAGTCCATTGTATCATTCCTATGCTTTTGCATCCTCATAGCTTAGCTCCCACTTGTAAGTGAGAACGTGCAATGTTTGGTTTTCCATTCCTAAGTTACTTCACTTAGAATCATAGTGGAGACTAAGATAATTTTTTAAAAGAGCAAGATATGCAAGAGGGCAGAAAGTTATGGGATCATAACCACATCTAAAAGGACTATCTTCATAAAAAGGATAAATGCCTTAACTATTATCACTTAAAGGAAGAAGAACGTATGTTGTATTCATTTATTAGAGTGATAGTAAAGAGGTGTCCTTCTGATAAACATGCTTGGATAACTAGAGAGGTGTTGACTGAATAAATACTGAATAATTACTAGGGAATGGTAAGGTTACAGAATTTATGGTATCAATCTTTGTATTGGCATAATGTTGTATTAGCATGGCTCAGTATTCATCATATAGAGATGACAAAGATAAATAGATTGGCCCAGGGTTTGGATTTCACCCAACAGGAATTAAAACAGGAAAACAGGATAGGTCATTTTAGTATAATGGCAAGGGAATAATTAAGATTATATCAAGGAGAAAAAAAGGCATAAGGTGGCTGAAAGTTAGAAGAATACAGTTTTACTAATAAGATAAATAAAATTCCAAAAAGGAACAAAAATATTGCCTTTTATTTTCTGGTGACTAAATCTGCAATTGTGAGTTTTTCTCCCAGAGTCTTTCTATGTTAGCAAATTGAAAATGAGCAGATGGTCCCTGGACCTGCCCATTCTTTTCCTAAAGCAGATGACATTTCCCAAAGGACAACTGTTAAGTTAGAAATAATGGTAATGTTTAATCTTTTTAGATTTAGCAAGCATTTATGTCACTGTTAGCCACAGTAGCATCTTACACACATTACCATAGCAAGTCATGAATTTCGTGAATAATTTCCATTATATATGATGATATCTAACTTTAGGAGAAATAAAGATTTTCTTAAATCCCCATAGGTTTGGCAGAATTGATTTCTAGAAAACTTTCAGAACAAGAATCTAAATTTTCCAAAAGTGACGTTGTGAAAGACATCTGTTTATCACAGGCACTAAACTATAAGCAGTCTCACTGGAAAAAGCTATACGAAGAGTGATAAATATAGTGCAGTGAGCAGGTTGCCAAAACCAATGAGTGGTAAAAGTCCTAGAAGCTAAGTGAAAGAAGAAAAAAAAATTTTTTAATAGTTAAGTGCTTCTCTTCAATGCTGTTACCTTTATCTGGCACAATGAGAAGTGATTGCTCATCATTTCTTTTCTAATTTAATTTCCTTCTTTACTTCTCCAATCTGGGTTACACAATACACACCATGATGTACATGTAGCTCTGTCAAGCAACCAAACAGACTTTGAGCACGTGTCTTGCCTTTCTAAATAATTCACATCCCGGAAGTGATTTCTCTTCAAATATTATTTTCACTGTAAGAGCCAGAGGTATGTGTTTTTACCCAACGGGTAGACAATGGTTTATTTGCAAAGTGACATGAGAGTCCAAACCAGGGAGAATTCTTGTTGAGTGCTGACATGCATTGCAATAGATGCTTCAGAAATTATTGTGAAGTATTCATCTAACTTGCAGCATGTAAAATTTAAAAACATAAAATATTGAATAAAAATATAAAACACTAAAATATCCATATTTAAGTTAATCTAATTTTACTATAAAACCTTTAGGGAGACAGAGATGTCACACTGTTTTAAAAGGTAACATTTATGAAAGATAAATGCTTGTTATCTCTATATCATACAGACATAAGATAGAATTTTAAAGGATTTACAAGATTAGAGATGGAGAACTCAGGAAGCTCATAAACTATAAAATGTTTTCATAATATTTTCTTTGCTTGTTAGCTAGTTTGCTATACTCTATCCCTGATCTTAAAGGATCATGACAGCTCACAGCAAAAAGACATACAACAAATTGACAGTAAAATTTAAACACAAATAAGGAATCCAAATTATTTAAAATATAAATAAGGTAGAAGTATACGTAAGTTTTGCATTTTCTGAGTCTCCTAACAGCCAAATAATAATGAAAACATGATCAGTAAATAAATGTTTTCAAGAGGAGGAGACAAATATTTGTAAAAGAAATCCATAAAGTTGCACATAGAATTAAATTGTAGGTGAAATTTCCCATGTAGACTTTCATAATGGGAGTAATATAGTAAACAGGGTCTATAATAATATTTCTACAACAAATAATATTTCTATAATAGCAACAGACTTAACTGCTTCATTTTAAACAACCTCCATTTCAAAGCCCAATGAATAATATTGAAATGCAACTTACTAAAGGCAGTTATACAAAGAGTCAATGAAATATAGTCAAACCATTTAGTAATGACCCAATTCTATTGGTTTTTAATGACTCAATGATAGAATTCACTGTGTATATGTATATGTTTATGTGTGTGTTTGTGTGTTAATTTCATATATCCAATGAAGGGTTTACTTTGCAATTATATATTGTTTATCTATTTTGTAGGAAAAAGTATTATCAAAGAATCCATGCCTTAGGTATAATCTCTCCTTTCACAAACCCATAGCTTTGTTTATGCTGTCACCCTTAGAAATCTATTCTCCCTCAACAACATAAGCTATTCTTCAGAAATCAGGTCAAATGCCACTTCCTTTCTGATATTCCCCAGGAATCAGTTTCTTGTTTCTCTGTGCCTACAAAGAATGTTTTTCCCTGTGCCTACAAAGAATGTTTTTCCCCTTTTACAGAATTCTTTACACTGTGTTGAAATTATTCTCATTTTGGTCTATTTAATCAGAATATGAGCTTTTCAAAGCTATGCAATTTGCCTTATGCATGGTAGTTTCCTTAATACTTAATACTAGGACTCAATACATATTCTCTGAATGAAGGAATTAAAGGAGAAACAAATTATTTCTTGATAAGGTAAGAAAGTGTTAATTATTCTGAAACCAAAGGCTCCAATATGTCTTGATAATTCCCTCAAATTATTTGGAGATATTTTTGGCTATGAACATTTTTTCTGGGATATAGATCCATAGCCTTGATCAATGTCAAAGGAACCCCTAAACCTGCCTCTGTAGAATAGGAAATATTGGGATAAAAGTACAAACATTCAGAGAATGTTACAATTTTAGTCTTCCAAATGCTCAAGTTACTTATTGGACTTTATAACTTTTCAAATAGAAAATAAATATTCAACACACTATCTGATTATTATTTGCATTAATTATGGGAGAAAGTAAATTTTTCTAGTGTTTCCTGGAGTCTGTTGACCACGTAGGCCATATCACAGCTAAATATATTCCACCTGACCTTTATTTGTTGGTTGCTGAGAAAATTATGGTTGACTAAGCAGAGATCCAAATGACGAGAATGTTGGACTAATTATTCATTAATGAGAGATGCAAAAGAGAAGTGCTTCTAGGAATCAGTATACTGTACTTAAATGACTTAGCACTTGGAGAAAAATCTATGAAAATAAGGACATAACTTAGACACTATATTAATTGGCACATGTTTTTCTAGATTTTCACACTAGACCTACAACTGACAATTCTATTTCTAATGCCAGTTCCCATTTGAAAAGTTCCTTTTTCTGAAATTATAGCATGCAATACATGAATGTAGATAAAAATCTATTAAGGTAATTTGAATTACAGAATTCATTGTGCTTATATGATAGATTGAAACAGCTTAAAACATAGTTTGATTCTAAAACTATAACGCAAGTAAATTAATCATAGTCATAGCAACTTAATCTTATAAGTCATTATTCTAAAATATAGATATTTGAATTAGCATATTTATACATGCCAAACTAACCGTATAGGTCATCATTATCTTGTAGAGGAGGTTAAATGTACCCTCTACCTTTTTAAGGTTTCTGGCAGGGACTAACATAAGACAGATTAAAAATAAAAGAAGCATACAATCTTTATTTGGTAATTTTTACATGTACGTGAGAGCCTTCAAAAGAAAAACGAAGACCCAAAGAACTGGCTAAGCCTAAGGCTTATATTGTTAGTTTGAATAAAGGTTGGCAACTATGGAAAATTAATTAAAATAAATGTGACTAAAAAGACAAAAGTTATTTTAATAAGCTCTGTTTATACAGATTTTCTCAGCCCCCAGTCGCATCTCTGGTGATATGCATGTTCTATTCTCCTGGTTTAGGGAGAGCATCTTTCACATAAGAGTTTTATTTCTTGCTTTCAGGAAGAAAAAGGGAGGTCAGAGTGTCCTTCCTGCAACTGCTATTTGTCAAGTGCCTTAAGTTGAAAATAATCAACATGTCAAATTTGCGTATTTTGGGGTGGTATGTCCTGAACTCCTTCAGTCTACACAAGTGCTTATGAGCAACAGGGTACCTTAACTCAGGAGAACATAAAAGTTGAGATCCTTTATTTAGTTGTGCGATCTCCCTTCTTGTGTAAAATAGAGACACTCATATATATGCATTAGAGATTGCTGTGAAAATTCAACGGAACATAGTTTTCAGCACAAAAGACATTCTCTTTAATGTTATTCCCCCATCCTTTCTACATGTGATTCTGTTATTTTGTATGTATGAAATGTGTTATAATGAATATGCTAACATCACATTTCAAAATCAGTGTCTCTTAACCTTTTATGACTGTGACACTTCAAAATGTCAAAACTTTTGGCAGCAGGAAAAGGATTTGAAAGTAAAGATAAGCGAGTAAAGTTTAGAACTTACTTTTTCTCTGGATAATTTCAAATGTTCCCATGTTCCCCACTCCTATTGAGATCAGATGCCTATGTGTATCTAGAAATTGGCCCAGAAACTGATTTAACCCCACCAATAAACACTGTGTTTGCAAAATAGATCTGAAAATTCCTCTTTGGAAGGGCTGCTCAGCTCTTGAAAAAATAACCTTGGACAAAACAAAGTGGTAGCTCTTAAGCTGTTTCCCTTCAGCATACAACTACACAAACTTGGGGTTTTGGATATGATTCCAGTTTATACACACTTTATGTTTCCTCAACTTAACAGTAAATGTGTGATTGGCTATTCTAATACTTCAGATTATAAGCAATATCTGTATATCAACATATAAATGTGTGAAAAAACTAACTAAATTTAAAAGAAATTCATGTTCGTATTAAGTTATATGGGATAAGTGTGGAATTTCTTTGCGTAGAATAGAGAGTCTGACTTGAAACACTGATTTGGTTTTATGAGGTAATGATTCTTTTAAATGATTAATACTGGAGACTCGAAAATCTCTATTTTAAACCACTGTCTTTCTCCCTAGGTACTAATTTTTCACTGTCTTCAAGCTCAGAAATCACAAAACAGAATTCCTTATATTCTTCTATACATCCTTCATTTTTTGTTCCTAGTGACAGAGAACAGCATTATAATATGTTTAAAATCTTCCCCCACCACTGAAGGAACTCCCTTATCCTTTTTACCTAAAATCTCACTTAAGATTTTTTTCAGAGATGAAATCATTCTTGACATAATTCTTTCTCTATTTCACTTCCAATTTCAAATTCAAAGCTTCACCATATTTCACTTGAAATTTTGCAATCATCTTCCCAAGTGGACCCTAGTGTTCATTCCTTCTTTCACCATTCATCTATCCTTCCACTGTTTTTTAAATTAAATCAATATGATTATATAATTTTCATAACAACTTTGATAATTCCCAATAGGCCAAAGGATAAAGTTCAAGTTTTTTTTAGTATACAATCTGTAGACCATATCAATAAAGCTAAATCATCCTTCTAACCCTGTCCTACCATGTGACGCATTTTAGCTCACAATACTACTCACACTATTCAAAGATGCTATACATTTCCTGGCTCCAACTTTGATCATGCTATCCCTTCTCTTCTACCAGAAACACACAGGGTTGATAAAGTGTAATCTCAGAGAGCGATGTCCCTTCATTTCTACCAGAAAGACACAGGATTGATAAACTGCATAATCCCCAGGGCATTATCCACATAGTTTATGTTATGAGACCTTCATGAAACAGATAGACTAGAATGGTGCCCTTGGAAGCAACAAAGCAACAAACATACATTGAAAACTCATGTTCCTAAGAACCAATTTATTGTTTATGCTTATTCATTTTTTCAGTAAATAATAAATCAAAGCCTATGATGGGGCATGTCCTGACCAGGGACTTTAGGATAACAGATATGAATGTTTTTGAAGAAATAGGTACCATATGTGTATATTTCTCATGATCCTAGGCTAGACAAGGGCATGGGTAATATCTTGCTTGATCAGGTGCATTGTGTGTGGATCTAAGAATAAAGATTCAAGAGATATATTTCTGGATAAAGCTATAATCAGAACTATTTGACTATTCAGCCATAACACAAAATTAATTTATCTATGCAACAATAACATAGAAATCAGGAAAGCCAGGTTATTGATGAAAGGAGGCAAAAGGAGACAGGAAGACTAACCAGAAACTATCTTCTGCTTAGAAGATAATCTCATCACAGCTGGGCGTGGTGGCTCACGCCTGTAATCCCAGCACTTCGGGAGGCCGAGGCAGGCAGATCACGAGGTCAGGAGATGGAGACCATCCTAGCTAACACGGTGAAACCCGGTCTCTACTAAAAATAGAAAAAATTGGCCGGGCATGGTGGCGGGCGCCTGTAGTCCCAGCTACTCGGGAGGCTGAGGCGAGAATAACGTGAATCTGCGAGGCGGAGCTTGCAGTGAGCTGAGATCCCGCCACTGCACTCCAGCCTGGGAGACAGAGCAAGACTCCATCTCAAAAAAAAAAAAAAAAAAAAAAAAAAAGAAGATAATCTCATCACTTCATCACTTGTATGCAGTAGTCCAGTGATGAACAAATCAACCAAGTAATCTTAATTCTACTGGTAAATCAGAATTAACCAAACTATTTTCTCCTATCGAAATAAACAAGTGAATTATACTTCACTCTCATTACTAGAAAACGTTAGCATTAACTAACTGTTGCTCTCAACTTTCACCTTCTTAAAAACAAAATGTCTCATTCAAAACATTATATTCCACATTGTGTACATACTGGACTATTTAGCAGCCTTCTTGTGACATTGTATTTATTTATAGCATATTAGTTCCACCTCTACTTGTTAAGTTTTTTGTTATTTTTTAATTTAAATTTGTATTTCCCACACATTTATCCCAGATTAATAATATACGTGATAGGGAAAATCTGAAATAATTTACCACATTGATAATGGAAGAAAAGTAGATTTGAACATCACCTATGTGATATAATTTAAAACATTTGAAAATTGTAGGATGGTTTGAATTTATAAAAGGTGAAAATAGGAAAGAAGCACTTTAAATGGAAAGAATACATCCAAATACACACAAGGAGAGAGAGAGCATAATGGGAGAAAACCTTGGAAAACATGGTGCCACACGATGAGATTACCAGAATGCCATGTTATACAACTCAAATATTGGGATACAAACACTTTGCCTTATATTTGCAACCAATTTTAATTGCATGACTATATTTCTTCCTTATTAGTTTACTAATTATACCTTCAATTATTTTTCTCATTTGCTGAAAGTATTACAGTACATACCCTTGGCATATTAGGGTCCTACCTTGAATTAGTACTTTTACCACTTCCTATCCAACACAGGTATCTTACAACAATTTAGGCCCTTTACCCCTTCCACATTTTGTTTTGCAACTCTATAATTTTTATCTCATTTAAGTGCACAAAATACCATGCAGCACATAATTTTTATAACCTACTGTAATATATCATTTTCCAAACACTGTATTTTTCTTAAACAAGATGTGAATTGCTGAAGAATTTGCATAGAAGTATGAACTATTAATATACCTGTCTTCTACTATTAGATAATTATATTGCTATGTAAAAGAAACATTAAAATGACTATTATTTACTAAATATCACTTTCTAAGAATACATTGTTAAAAGTGCACTTTCTAAATGAAAGTATAAGAACTTTTAAAATGTTTTTGAGACGTATTCCAAAATTGCTCTTTAGAAATGCTGTATGAGTTTATGTCACAGTTTTTGATAGGAGACTGAATATTATTTTTATGCTTACAATATTGCAAATTATAATTTAGAAATTTTAAATTGAATTTCTTTTTTAAATAATAAATTGTATAAATTTTAATATATTTTTCATCTATTTTTATTGTCCATTAGTGGATTACTTACCCATTTTATCTACTTTTATTTTTCTATGGAAGTACCCATTACTTTAGTCCAGTTAATATGCAGTTATGTAGATTTGTTGCTAGAATACTGCATAAGGGTATTAAAAATACTTTCATAAGAACACTAAAAATAAAAGTTTTAATATTAAAAAGTTAAAGCAAAAACAGTATCTAGTGTGTCATATGCCCTTCTAGTGGAACTTAGTTTTATTAAAATATCTGCATGTTTTACTCATGTTCATTGGGATCACAGATTTAACTCAGAATAAATACCAGGCATGAAGAAAATGTAATTTGTTGTGATAAAAAATCAGTAACTTTTCTATCATGATTAAAGCTGAGAACAAACCTATAGTACAAGCAGACTTTTGAAGTAGTGTTTAATCTTGTCTGAAAAAACAGCCTTTTGCATCCCAACACTCTCTGTTCATATGATATCAGGCTCACATGTTCAGGAGTATGGCTTTTAAGTCTTCATAGCATTAGGCTGAGGCACTGTATTTTCCTCATGCTTTTAAGATGATGTTACTGATCCACTTTGCTTTAATCTCTGAGTCTACAGCATATACTATATAATTGGGTATATTAAACTTTGATCAGAAACCAGCAGTTATCCATGGTTGACTATTGGGCTCATAGAATCCTCTGGGTTCTGGCTGTGCCTTCTATTCTCTTCCGTGGTTCTTTACAGTTCTTCCTATGAAGTCACTACTTGGTACCTCACTGGTGGCACCACCTTCCATCACTTTTCCAAGATAGTCCAGCCATACTGTCAGCAAATTCTTGTTTCCATCTCTGTTCCGCTAAGTTCAAGATAAGCTTTTGGAAATGTCAGCTTCAGCCAGACCCAGCTGTGCATACCCCACCCTCTTTTGGTTAGCATAGAAAGGAACACATTCTATATTCCTAAATGTGGGGTAGAAACAATAGAATATGTCTGTTCTAGATATTACCTTAACTTATCAAAAGGACGAGACTTGTCTTTGCTCTCCTATTTTTTTCTTAGAAATGTAAAATAATGGGTTTCCAGCTGATGCCATGGACACGGATTCTTCCTCCTCCTTTTTATTCTCTCAACCTTCTTCAAACTTTTGAATAAAACCATACACTTGGCCCTTATTAATCTACATAGGATAGAATGAGAAATACCTAAAACTCCATAGTTCTTTCTACATTTTTTCTTATATTATACAAGTCATGATGTGATGTCTATCCTAACCGCCAATAAATGAATAATATAAATAAGGCAAAGATAAGGTGCTACAAAATTCAAAAGAGAAAGTTCACATCAATAATTCAATATTTTATACCTATTATGTATGTATGTTTTATAGTTAAATAATCTCATTATTCTCAGATACAATAATTAATGCTCCCTGTCAATCCTTAATTATTAATTCTTAAGAAAGCACTATAAGGTTGTCCCCAAATCCATTATGGGTCTTGGAAGTTCTAAGTTGATGCCAACAAATGTATATCACAGAAGTTCATACATTAATCAAACTTAGCTAAGTATTACATTAAACTTGAAATAACTTATGCAGGCTAATATTTCTTGTTATACATATCATGTGGATAATATTAACAATATTTAACTATGTTCAACAATGCATGCAGTTCTTATAAATGCACACCCTATAGCAGCCATTGTAAGCTTCAAGTAGAAGGCTGTCTCTGGTCAACTAGAGAAAAGATAATGTGCTTTTGCTTTAGAAATCTCAATACAAGATCTCTTGACTGAATCTTGCCATTGGAAGTGAGCTGCCAGGGATTACTTAGTTTTAAGATAGAGGACTAAGTGCATGAGAAGTGAGGATTTTTCTTTTTTTTTTTTTTTTATTATACTTTAGGGTTTTAGGGTACATGTGCACAATGTGCAGGTTTGTTACATATGTATCCATGTGTCATGTTGATTTCCTGCACCCATTAACTCGTCATTTAGCATTAGGTGTATCTCCTAATGCTGTCCCTCCCCCCTCCCCCCACCCCACAACAGTCCCCGGAGCGTGATGTTCCCCTTCCTGTGTCCATGAGTTCTCATTGTTCAATTCCCACCTATGAGTGAGAACATGTGGTGTTTGGTTTTTTGTCCTTGCGATAGTTTACTGAGAATGATGTTTTCCAGTTTCATCCATGTCCCTACAAAGGACACGAACTCATCATTTTTTATGGCTGCATAGTATTCCATGGTGTATATGTGCCACATTTTCTTAATCCAGTCTATCGTTGTTGGACATTTGGGTTGGTTCCAACTCTTTGCTATTGTGAATAGTGCCACAATAAACATACGTGTGCATGTGTCTTTATAGCAGCATGATTTATAGTCCTTTGGGTATATACCCAGTAATGGGATGGCTGGGTCAAATGGTATTTCTAGTTCTAGATCCCTGAGGAATCGCCACACTGACTTCCACAATGGTTGAACTAGTTTACAGTCCCACCAACAGTGTAAAAGTGTTCCTATTTCTCCACATCCTCTCCAGCACCGGTTGTTTCCTGATTTTTTAATGATGGCCATTCTAACTGGTGTGAGATGGTATCTCACTGTGGTTTTGATTTGCATTTCTCTGATGGCCAGTGATGAGGAGCATTTCTTCATGTGTTTTTTGGCTGCATAAATGTCTTCTTTTGAGAAGTGTCTGTTCATGTCCTCTGCCCACTTTTTGATGGAGTTGTTTGTTTTTTTCTTGTAAATTTGTTTGAGTTCATTGTAGATTCTGGATATTAGCCCTTTGTCAGATGAGTAGGTTGCAAAAATTTTCTCCCATTGTGTAGGTTGCCTGTTCACTCTGATGATAGTTTCTTTTGCTGTGCAGAAGCTCTTTAAACTCTCAATAAATTAGGTATTGATGGGACGTATCTCAAAATAATAAGAGCTATCTACAACAAACCCACAGCCAATATCATACTGAATGGGCAAAAACTGGAAGCATTCCCTCTGAAAACTGGCACAAGACAGGGATGCCCTCTCTCACCGCTCCTATTCAACATAGTGCTGGAAGTTCTGGCCAGAGCAATCAGGCAGGAGAAGGAAATAAAGGGTATTCAATTAGGAAAAGAGGAAGTCAAATTGTCCCTGTTTGCAGATGACATGATTGCATATCTAGAAAACCCCATTGTCTCACCCCAAAATCTCCTTAAGCTGATTAGCAACTTCAGCAAAGTCTCAGGATACAAAATTAATGTACAAAAATCACAAGCATTCTTGTACACCAATAACAGACAAACAGAGAGCCAAATCATGAGTGAACTCCCATTCACAATTGCTTCAAAGAGAATAAAATACCTAGGAATCCAACTTACAAGGGATGTGAAGGACCTCTTCAAGGAGAACTACAAACCACTGCTCAATGAAATAAAAGAGGATACAAACAAATGGAAGAACATTCCATGCTCATGGGTAGGAAGAATCAATATCGTGAAAATGGCCATACTGCCCAAGGTAATTTATAGATTCAATGCCATCCCCATCAAGCTACCAATGACTTTCTTCACAGAATTGGAAAAAACTACTTTAAAGTTCATATGGAACCAAAAAAGAGCCCGCATTGCCAAGTCAATCCTAAGCCAAAAGAACAAAGCTGGAGGCATCACGCTACCTGACTTTAAACTATACTACAAGGCTACAGTAACCAAAACAGCATGGTACTGGTACCACAACAGAGACATAGATCAATGGAACAGAACAGAGCCCTCAGAAATGATGCCGCATAGCTACAACTATCTGATCTTTGACAAACCTGACAAAAACAAGAAATGGGGAAAGGATTCCCTATTTAATAAATGGTGCTGGGAAAACTGGCTAGCCATATGTAGAAAGCTGAAACTGGATCCCTTCCTTACACCTTACACAAAAATTAATTCAAGATGGATTAAAGACTTATATGTTAGACCTAAAACCATTAAAATCCTACAAGAAAACCTAGGCAATACCATTCAGGACATAGGCGTGGGCAAGGACTTCATGTCTAAAACACCAAAAGCAATGGCAACAAAAGCCAAAATCGACAAATGGGATCTCATTAAACTAAAGAGCTTCTGCACAGCAAAAGAAACTATCATCAGAGTGAACAGGCAACCTACACAATGGGATTTTTCTTAATCGTCCAGTAGCAGGGAACTCAATCTCCAAATCTCCAGAGTTGTCACTTCACATAACCTTGAATCATTAGAGCCTCTGGATAGAAGTATTTGCTATGTGTGCCCCCACTGACTGACTCAGCCATCCTTCTCTCTTAGTCTTGGCAATTTCATTTTCCCCATAGTTGAATCCTTTTCCACCTCCCTTTGAATAAATACCAGCCTCCCTTACCTACTAAGTTACAGTCTATATTTAACGCCCTCAAAAAAAGAAATTTTTAAAGACCTATTTTAAAATTGTTTAGACATACTCTGCATTCTATCCATTTGCTTTCTGCTAATAACTGTCTTCCAATAACCATAGGGGTAATAGCTTATTCTCAGAACTATGAAGTTTAGGCAGCTCCATGGTAATGGTAGGGTTCAGGGAGGTAGAATAAGGATTTAATTCTGATTTTAACTACCCCCCAATCATTTACTTGTTTTATTCTTTCAAATCATGTGACAACATAAAACAAATTTAAAGAGTTTAGTTTGGGCAGTGCAGAAAATGATTCCATGATTGATATCAGCAAAGACAGAACCCAGTTTTGAGTAAACTTAGAAAGGCATTCACTGGAAATAATCTAACATCTTATTTGTTTCATGAGACACATTGCTGGTTCTATCATGAAGCTGTGAGCACACTGTGACTCACAGTAATGTCAGTGAGCTACAAAACAATGAACTTCAAAATCCAAGGGGAATTTTGTCAACTTTAGCTTTGCCATGAAATATGACCCTTCTCTGTGTAAAAGTGAAAAGGGGAAGGAAAGTGAAAGAGGATAAATAGTTTTTAACTGGCTTCAATGTTGTAAACACCTTATATGTAACATCTTATTGAATCCGTACAACTAGAATATTTGTATTCCATTTGAAAGATAAAAAATTTTCAACAGATTAGTAACTTACCATAAATCATGTAAGCAGTATAAAATAAAACTGAAATTTGAATTCAAGCCTGGATTATTACTGTGCTCACAGGTTTATAACCATGTGTATAGCTTTGTAACCATCACAATGGTAGTTAATTACAATGAATCTTAATGGCACTAAGGTGACTCAAAATAGTAATTCTCTACCTTACTGAATAAACTGATATTACAGTTTTACTACTGTTAGGAATCCTTCAAGGAGTTTGAGGAGATATAAAATGAATAGCACAAGGACATTGTCTTGTATCAGTTAAATTCTAGTAAATAAAACAAAAACATGACATTATATATTATATAGGCTTATTTCTAAACTATCAGAAAGCTATAGTGTAACAATTGTGATAGCAAAGATGAAAGCAAAATGCTCTGGGAAAAATATAGAAAATGACAGATTCCAGAGAGAAAAAAGGGCATGTTTTAACAGGCAAACACATGTCCAAAAGATGGCTAAGATGTCAACATTTAGCAATGAAACGAATATTTTAAACACTGGAAAGTATGTGACTAATGAATAGAAAAGGCAGTAACATGAAAAGTAAGTAGTCCATTATAGGTATACATAATTATTTTCTAGAAAAGTCTACAGAATTAAAAATAGAAAAATAAATAGTATTCAGATTAAAGGGAGCCTTGAACATTCTAATTTGGTGAATTTTATTTGTCATTATACATCTATCAAAAGGTTTTAAGCAAATAGTTGACATATTTTTAAAAATAGACTTTGAAAATGTTTCTGTAAGAGTTTACTTAGCATATACTTGAAGGTAGTTGGGATATAAAAGCAATAAGGCCAGATTTTAAGAAAGCTATTGCAATAATCAAAGAGTGAAAATGACGTCTTGGATTAAGGGTACGCCAGTAGAAATGGAAGGGAGAGGACACACATGAAAGATATTAAGGTGAGAAAATTAGCTATTTTCACTAATATTTCCCTTTAGTGCAGACTTGACTTCAATAATCAGCTGGAAGATACTTTCAATATGGCTTCTCAATGATCCCCATCCATTTAAGATTTTAATCAGGCAGTTACTGTCTGGCAATAAAATGACATTTTATGTTATAATGATGGGCTTTTCAAAGAGCTCTAATCAGTGATTGAGTTAATGCTCAGGAATGAGCTGATCTGTATTCAACATACTGTGCTTAGTTTAATGAACTTAAATTTAATTTTTGCCAGAGCTGAGGGCTTTAAATCAAAGCCATGCCATTGTATCCTGGCAACAAAAGTTCTCAACACTATTCTGTAGTATATTGCAGATTTATTCTGGGGTGGGCACTTAGAGAATATTTCTAACTTTTTATAAACTTTATATTTTGTTAATCACTGTTTAAATCAGCATATCTTTACTCAACTAGTAAGGAGACTTGACTTCATAGTCACAAGACTGACTAGAGGAGATAAAACATATTGTCTCCAAATCTCTAGATTTATGAAAGAAGTCTTCTGAAACATTATGTAAGACATTGAGTTTTTTTTAAAAAAATGTTTTCTCTATGCAAAAAGTAACATGCTGGTGAGGCTGTGAAGAAAAGGGGATACTTGTAAGCTGTTGATGGGAATGAAAATTAGTTCAGCCATTGTGGAAAGCAATGTGGAGAGATCTCAGAAAGCACAAAAGACAATTATCATTTGATGCAGCAATCCCATTATTGGTTACATACCCAAAGGAAAATAAATTGCTCCACAAAAAAGACACATACATTTATGTGTTTATTGCTGCACTATTCACAACAACAAAGACATGGAATCAACCTAGGTACTCATCAATGGTGAATTGGATAAAGAAAATGCTATGAGGCTGTGGAGAAAAGGGGATGCTTTTAAACTGTTGATGGGGATGTAGATTAGTCCAGCCATTGTGGAAAGGAATGTGGAGAGATCTCAAAAAGCATAAAAGACAATTATTTGATGCACCATTCCCATTATTGGTTACATATCCAAAAAGGAATAAATTGCTCCACAAAAGACATGTACATTCATATGTTCATGGCTGCACTACTCACAATAATAAAGACATGGAATCAATCTAGGTGACCATCAATGGTGAATTGGATAAACAAAATGCTATACATATACACCATGGAATACTATGCAGCCATGAGAAAGAAAAAATCATGTTCTTTGAAGCATTATTAATGCAGCTAAAGGCCATTATCCTAAGCAAAATTAACACAGAAACAGAAAACCAAATACTGTTTGTTCACATTTATAAATGGGAGCTACATATTGAGCACATATAGACATGAAGAAGGGAAAATAGACACTGGGGGCTACAAGATGGGTAGGGGCAAAGGTAGGCATGGGCTGATGCCCACTACCTGGGTGACAACAGGATCCATACCTGAAACCTGAGCATCACACAATGTACCCATGTAACAGTCCTGCACAAGTACATCAGGAATCTAACATAAAAATTGATAGATTGCAACACCCAAGTTCCTTCAAATATCTGGAAAGCCTTCCCAAAAAGCATGGGTACAAACAAGCCCAGACTGTAAGGCTTCAGTAATTAACTAGCTCTTCAATGCCAAGAGAATGATGAACATATGCAAGCATCAAGACCATCCAGGAGAACATGATCTCACCAAATGAACTAAATAAGTCACCAGGGACCAGCCCTGGAGAGGCAGATATGTGACCTCACAAAAAGAGAATTCAAAATAGCTGTTTTGAGGAACCATGATGAAATTCAAAATAACAAGAGAAGGAATTCAGAATCCTATCAGATACATTTAACAAAGAGACTGAAATAATTTTAAGAAATCAAGCAAAAATTCTGAAGTTGAAAAGTGCAATTGACATACTGAAAAATGTATCAGTCTTTTAGCAGCAGAATTGATCTGGCAGAGGAAAAAAATCACTGAGCTTAAAGATAGGTCTTTTGAAAATACAGTCAGTGAAGACAAAAGCAAGAGGCATAAAAAATAACGAAGTCTGCCTACAAGGCCTATAAAATAGCCTCAAACAGGCAAATCTAGACATTATTAGCCTTGAGGAGGTAGACAGAAAGATAAGGGTAGAAGGTTTATTCAAAGTGATAACAGAGAACTCCCTAAACCTACAGGAAGATATCAATACTCAAATACAAGAAGGTTATAGAACACCAAAAAGACTTAACCCAAATAAGTCTACCTCAAGAAATATCAAACTCCCAATGGTCAAGGATAAAGAAAGAATCCTAAAAGCAGCAAGAGAAAAGAAACAAGGAATACATGATGAAGCTCTAATATATCTGACAGCAGACTTTTCAGTGGAAACTTTACAGGCCGAGAGAGTGACATGACATATTTAAAGTGCCATAGAAAAAAAAAATTATCTTAACATAATATATCTAACAGAAATATCCTTCAAACGTGGAGAAATAAAGACCAGAAAAACGAAGTCTGAGAGATTTTGTCAACTCCATATCTGTTATACATGAAATACTAAAGGGAGTTTTTCAGTCTGAAAGAAAAGGATGTTAATGAGCAGTAAGAAATCATCTGAAGGTATAAAACTTGCTAGTAATAGTAAGTACACAGAAAAATAGAATACTATAGCACTGTGATTGTGGTGTGTAAACTACTCATATGTTGAGTAGAAATACTAAGAGCTGAACTGATCAAAAATAATAACAGCAACATTTTATGACATAGTGCAGCCAACATGGCCATGTATACACATGTAACAAACCTGCAGGTTGTGCACATGTACCCTAGAACTTAAAGTGTATAAAAAAGATATAAATGGAAACAAGAAAAAGTTAATAAGTGGAAGAACAAAGTTAAAGTGTATGTTTTTTATAAGTTTTCACTTTGTTTGTTATATCATTTGTTTCTGCAATCAGTGTTAAGTTGGCATCAATTTAAAATAATGGGTTATATTATTTGCAAGCCTCATTGTAACATCAATTTAAAAAACATACAATAGATTCACAAAAATAAAAAGCAAGAAGTTAAAACATACTCCCAGAGAAAATATTCTTCACTAAAAGGAAAACGTGACAAATGGAAAGAAGAAAAACACTACAAAACAAATAGCAAAATGGCAGGAGTAAATTCTTACTTATGAATAATAATACTGAATATAAATAAACTAAACTGTCCTCAAAACACATAGCATGACTGAGTAGATTAAAAAATGACTCAATGATCTGTTGCCTACAAGAAACACATTTTACCTGTAAAAAGACATACAGACTGAAAATGAAGAGATGGAAAAATATTCCATGCCATTGAAAACCAAAAAAAGAATAAATCACTATAGTTATGTCAGAAAACAGATTTCAAGACAAAAACTATAAAAAGAGACACAGAAGGTCATTATATAATGATAAGGGAGTCAATTCAGCAAGAGGATATAACAATTTAAATATATATGCACCCACCACTGGAGCACCCAATATACAAAGCATATTAGAGCTAAAGGAAAAGATAAAGCATGTTAGAGCTAAAGAGAGATATAAACTCCAATACGATAGTGGCTGGAATTTCTAGCATTGGACAGACCATTCAGGCAGAAAATCAACAAAGATATATTGGATATAATCTGCACTATAGACCAAAGGAACTTAACAGATATTTATAGAACATTTCATCCAGCAACTGCAGAATACACATTATCCTCCTCAGTACATGACTATTTCTAAAGGAGTCCACATATTTGGCCACAAAACAAGTCTTATAAAATTCAAAACTACTGAAATTATGTCAAGTATCTTGTCTGACCACAGTGGAATAAAAGTAGACATCAATAATGAGGAATTTTGAAAACTATACAAAAACATGGAAATTAAACAGTATGCTCTTGAATGACCAGTGGATCAATGAATACATTCAGAAGGAAATTGAAACATTTATTGAGACAAATGATAATGGAAACACAACATACAAAAAGCTATGGGATACAGCAAAAGCAATACTCAGAGGAATTATTATAGCTAAATGTACCCACATCAGAAAAGTAGAAAAACTTCTAATAAACAACCTAACAATGCATCTTAAGGAGCTAGAAAAGTAAGAGCAAACCAAACCCCAAATTAGTAGCAGAAAATAAATAATAAAGAATAGAGCAGAAATAAATAAATGAAAATAAATAATAAAAAACAGAGCCGAAATAAATTGAAATAAATAATACAGAAGATCAATGAAACAAAAATTGGAGTTTTTGAAGAGATAGACAAAATTGACAAACCTTTATCCAGATTAAGAGAAAAAGAGAGAAGACTCAAATAAATAAAATCAGTAATGAAAAATGAGACATTAAAACTGATAGTGCAGAAATTCAAAGGATCGTTAGAGGCCACTATGAGGAACTATTTGCCAGTAAATTAGAAAACCTAGAAAAAATGGACAAATTCCTAGATACATGCAACCTACCAACATTGAATCATGAACAAATCCAAAACCTATAGAAACCAATAACAAGTAATGAGATTGAAGCCATAATAAGTCTCCCCCTGCAAAAACCTGGGACCTGAGGGCTTCAATGCTGAATTCTACAAAACATTTAAAGAGGAATTAACGCCAATCCTATATAAACTATCACAAAAAAAGGAGAGAATACTTCCAAACTTATTCTATGAGGCCAGTATTACTCTGCTACCAAAACCACACAAAGACACATCCAAAAGTGAAAACTATAGGCCAATATTCATGATGCAAAAATCCTCAACAAAATAATAGCAAACCAAATTCGATAACACATTTAAAAAACAATCATTAGTTGTTACCAAGTGGGATTCATGCCAAAGATGCAAGGATGGTTCAACATATGCAAATCAATCAATCTGGTTTACCATATCAACAAAATGCTTCAATGAAATGAAATGCTGAAAAAGCATTTGATAAAATTCAACATCCCTCTTATAAAAACTCTCAACAAATAGGTGTAGAAAGAACATATGTCAACACAATAAAAGCCATATATGACAGTCCTACAGCTAGTATCATATTGAAATGAGAAGAAGTGAAAGCCTTTTCTCTAATATCTGGAACACAAACAAGGATGCACACCTTAACAACTATTATTTGACAGAATCCTGAAAGTCTTAGGTAGAGCAATCAGACAAGTGAATTAAATGAAGGGCATCCAAATTGGAAAGAAAAAAAGTCAATTTAGCCTTCTTTACAGATTACATAATCTTATGTTTGGATAACCCTAAAGACTCCACCAAAAAAAAATATTCAAACTGATAAATTCAGTAAGTTTGCAAAATAAAAAATCAGTAGCATTTCTATATACCAACAGCAAACAGTCTGCAAAAGAAATCTACAAAGTAACCCCATTTATAATAGCTACAAATAACATAAAAATCTAAGAATAAAATAATTGAAAGAGCTCCAGAATAAAAAGTATAAAATACTGATGTGAGAAATTCAAAAGGACACAAAAAATGGAGACAGTCCATGTTTATGGATTGGAAGAATCAATATTGTTAAAATGTCCATTCTACTCAAAGAAATCTCCAGATTTAATGCAATCTCTATTAAAATATCAATGGCATTCTTTACAGAAATAGAAGAAAACAATACAAAAATTTATATGGAACAACAAAAGACACAGAAAGCCAAAGCTATCCTGAACAAAACTGGAGGAATCATATTATGTGACTTCAAAATATTCTACAGAGCCATAGTAACCAAAACAGCATGGTACTGGCATAAAAAGAGACACACAGGCCAAAGGAACAGAATAGAGAACCCAGAAAATAATCCATACATTTTCTGTGAACTAATTTTCAACAAAGACGCCAAGAACATATATTGGGAAATGGACAGTGTCTTCAATAAATGTTGCTGAGAAAATTAGATATTCATAAGGCAGAAGAATGAAACTAACCCCTATCTCTCACTGTATGCGAAAGTCAACTAAGTATGAATTAAAGATTTAAATGTAAGACCTCAAACTATAAAACTACTGTAAGAAAACATTAGGGAAGCTCTAGGACACTGAATTGGGCAAAGATTTCTTGAGTAATATCTCACAAGCACAGGCAACCAAAGCAAAAATTGACAAATGGGATCACATCAAGTTTAAAAGCTCTGCATAGCAAAAGAAACAATAAATAAACTGAAGAAACAACCCACAGAATGGGAGAAAATATTTGCAACCCACCCTTCTAACAAGGGATTTATAACCAGATTAGATAAGGAGCTCAAACTACTCTATAGGAAAAAAAACAATAATCTCATTGAAAAACGTTCTAAAGATCTGGATAGACATTTTTGAAAAAAAAAAAGACATATAAATGGTAAACAGGTGTATGAAAAGGTACCCAACATCATTTATCGTCAGAGAAATGCAAATCAAAGCTACAATGTGATATCTCACCCCAGTTAAAATGGCTTTTATCCAAATGACAAGCAATAACAAATGCTGAAGAGGATGTGGAGAAAAGGGAGCCCATCTACACCGTGGGTGGGAATGTAAGTTAGTACAACCACTACAGAGAACAGTTTGGAAGTTTCCTAGAAAACTAAAAATAGAGCTACCATATAATCCAGCAACCCCACTGCTAGTTATATACCAAAAATGAAGAAAGTCAGTGTATCAAAGAGAGAGCTATCTGCCTCCCATGTTTATTGCAACACTATTCACAATAAGCAAGGTTAAGAAGCAAGCTATGTGTCCATCTACAGACAAATGGGTAAGGAAAATATGGTACATACACACAATGTCATACTACTAAGCCATAACAAAATGAGATTCTCTCACTTATAACAACATGGATGGAACTGAAGACAAACTTTGCATGATGTCCCTATTTGTGGGAGTTAAAAATTAAAGGAATTGAACTCATGGAGATGGGGAGTAGAATGAAGGCTACCAAAGGCCGGGAAGGGTAGTGGCAGGGGATGGGGGAAGTGGGGATGCTTAATGGGTACAAAAAATATAGTTAGATAGAATGAATAATATCTAGTTTTTGACAGCACAAAAGGGTAAGAACAGTCAACAATAATTTATGGTACATTTTAAAATAACTCAAAGAGTATAATTAGATTGTTTTTAACACAAAGAAAGGATAAATGCTTGAGATGATGGAAACTTCATTTACCCTGATGTAATTACTACACAGTATATGCCGTATCAAACTATTTTATATATCCCATAAATATATACACCTACTAGGTACCCATAGAAATTAAAAATTAAAAAACAATAAAAGTTAGTTATTTTTAAAAAATTTTCTCTAAATTATTTCAATATAACTATTTTCCTGATAACATTCAGTGGACAAGAAAATTATACAACTCAAAGAGTTAAGGGATATTTAAGAAGATTTGCATTGCATTTCCCAGCATTATCTATCTATCTATCTATCTATCTATCATCTATCTATATATCTATCATCTATCTTTTATCTATCTATCTTTGTTTCTGTCTATATATCTCTAGATAGATGTTTCTATATACAGGTATTCATAACTTTATAATTTCAATAAGATCTTCCTTCTTATCTCTTTGTTCATTACTCTAACATGCCACCAGGACAACAAATAATAAAGAGGAGAGAGAATGATTTAAAGATTTCTATTATTTCTACATATTTTCTTTATATTATAGGATGTAATGAGAACTGCAATAGCAGTAATTAAATTCTTCATCAAGAAAAGTGAAAAAATTTACCTGTCTTTTCAAAAGCTTTCATTTGGTGGTGTTCTCTTAGTGTCCATATGAATACATAACTTTAAAAATTTATTTTAGTGTAAATATAATTTTAATGTCATTTTTAAGTATTTCTTTTTCAGTCTATTTTGTGTTTCAATATCACCTCAATATGTGTATATTTCATTGGTCATACAATATTCCATTTTAAATATTACCTTATTAAGCTTGACTTGCACCCTCTTGGCATATGTAATTATGTGACAGTGAAAAAGTGGCAACCAGGTATCCTTCAAGAAACATCTTTATGTGCAGAAATGTTTTTTCCTTTAGAGTATTTTAAATACTCTTTTAGAATTTTTTTAGTATAAAACAAGTGGCATGATACAAAATATCGTGGATACTGGATAATACAACAGTCTAATCCGTTTGGTAACATGGGAAATTTGAACCATTTTTTGCCAGTTACACTTTGCTCTAGATGCATATTTTATAAATTATTTTCTGAGTATTTTCAGAAGTACTAGCCTTTTCAAGGAAAATAATGTTTATTTAGATCTTGTAGCAATTCTTAAGAGAACTGCTATATTTCAATGCATGAGTTCATATTAACCAGTCTTTTCAATTAAATATTCTAAATCCACAATAACTATGTCTACTGACCCAATGACTTAAACACTGTCTTATTTGTCCAAGAAAACTTTTAATAAGAACCATGAAATAAAAATATATTCTCATTTCTTATGGCACTTGGGGAGAAACACTATGTAATAACTAAGATTTAATTATGAAAAATGACTTCTGTGAAAAAGCAGCCACTAATTTTCATGAAGATAATGTGACATTTTAAAAGCAGCCCAATATATAGGCTACTGAAACAAGGGTCCCCAACTTATGATGATCAAGTACAGTAAATGTTTTTAAATGTAATTCAGTTATCTTCCTTCTAATTAACATGGGAACTACTGTTAAGTATAGAGTCAAGTCATAAATTGCATCAATATTAAAGAAGGCTTTCATTGTCTACTGAACCGAAGATTATTTGGGGGTTAAATGAATTATAACTCTGTCAACAAAATTCACAATGATGAGGTGCAAACTTCTGAAATATTTTGCTATACTTGATCAATATAGATAGTTTTTTAGGATCATTCATGAAGGTGATGGTCACTCATCAAAGATGATACTTGACTCAAATGAATGATTTCCCTTTCCATCATTATAAATTCACTGAATAATTGTCAATATTTTTCTTCAGTTGAAGCTTGAGAAATCCATCCATATTCCAGGTATCTGCATAGACTTTTCAAGTTTAATTTCTATTTTCAAAGCTATTAAACATTAACTTTTAACAGCCATTAACATTACAGCTAGTGTTACCTCCCACACTGGTGGCTGAAATTTAACAGCTGACATAGAACTTAGTATCTTGGCGTAAGTGTGAAAGCTATTTTCTATGTAATTACAGAATAAAAACTTTAGTGTAAAAGCTCATCTAAGGTAGCTAATCAAGCTCTGGTACATGTCAGTAATGAGCTTAAATTTCAGTGCTTCCAGAAATAAATGGCAGATTTATTACAGTAGCACACATTTGGCATTGTGTAGGTCCTCTTTGACTTTAAAATGGACTATAAAACAGTCATATCTGCTTTTTCCAATCAGGAACCAGCCTCCTACTACAAGCTGAGTAGGAAGGTGAACATTCTTGAACAGGTAGACATTGTGATTCACCTTTGAAAAAATAACCGGGGGTCCTCCCCATGGTGTTGTGGGTGAGAAAGAAGCAAAAGATGCTTTGGTGCTTGGATTTTCACTTCGAATCTTCAAATAATATTTGAGCTGTCACGGACATGTTTTCACTTCTGTATCAAAAGTCTACAAACACACACTCCCGAACTATGAATTTTCTGGGTCAGTTCCTCATAAAGAAAGGGGAATAGAATCAAGGCTAGTATCAGTGAGAACAAAATAGAATCATCATCCTGTAGCTTAGATGACAAACTTTTTCATTTCTTAAATTTAATTTTTTTTCTCATCTGTCTTTCTCTCTCTCTTTCCTCTTTTAAATTTTTGCTTTGTTTTGTTTGTGACAGAGGCTTGTTCTGTTGACCAGGCTGGAGTCCAGTGGTATGATCTCGGCTCACTGCAACCTCTGCCTCCCTGGTTCAAACGATTATCTTGTCTCAGCCTCCCAAGTAGCTGGGACTACAGACATGCACCACCACACCCAGCTAATTTTTGTAGTTTTAGTAGAGACTGGGTTTCACCATGTTGGCCAGGCTGGTTTTGAACTCCTGGTCTCAAGTGATCCACTCATCTCGGCCACCCAAAGTGCTGGGATTATGGGTCTGAGCCACTGCGCCCAGCCTCCCTTTTGAATTGCTTTTACGTAAAGCCTAAATACCAAGGCCTTTGATTCCTAATGTCTGGATTCAAACTCCGGTTGCACTGCTATTTAGTCAATCACACATTTCCCTTATACCTTAGTTTTCCCATCTGGAAAGGGACCATAATAAATATACTGACTTCACAGAATTGTTGTGAGTTAATATATGCAAATAACTTAAAACAGTGTCTGGCACATACGTCACATAACTAATGCTATTATTGTTATATAGCATTTTCAGTAAAGTTCCATTTGTGGCTTTCCCTTTATTTAGCACTGGAGAGTATAATAAGAATCAACTTATGAAAGAATTTCTAAGATGAAAGAATTTCTAGTCCCTGAAATGCTGGTCATGAAGGTAGTTTTGGAAGAAATATTATTTAAAAAGGATGCTTTCTCCTAAAGTACAAATCCATTGCAGGCCTGAGCTGAAAAAAAAAGATGCAGAAAAAGCATTTTCACAGCCAAGGAAGAAGTGACTTAGTAAATCACTAATTTCATTCTCTCAGAACATCCTAGCTGTATAGGCATTACATTAAACCTACCATCAGAATTTATCTGTTTAATGAATGAGATCAAATGCCTTAATTTCCAGATTGCTTTTTGACAGGATATTTAACTGAACCATGTCCTACCTTAGAGGTTTTAAACTGGTGTTCCTGCTCCCCTGTTGTACCGTAGTCCTCTTAAAGGTGAACTATCAGTTTTTTATCAATTTAAAAAATACTGGAGATGATAACAAATTGTGTGTGTGTGTGTGTGTGTGTGTGTTATGGAAATATCAGGCACAGAGCGGAGGAGGAGGGTATAATTTGTTGGTATTAAGAGTTGTTAGTGTGCTGAAAAACTAAGCCTGTTGCAAAACTGTTTTTGTTTTTTTGTTTGTTTGCTTGTTTTTTAAGAGCAGGCAAGAACATTGCCTTGTGAATATATAAGGGCAGTTAACAGTTCTGCTCCAATGCAATATGGTCCTAAAAGGTCACAGAGTGAGTAGTAAGTAAATAGAGATGCTTTTAAAGACAATGTGAAATCCTGTTTTACTGTGGTTATCTCTTGGCAATTATGCTGACATGTTTCAGTGTTACTTTGAGTTCTTTTTTAAATCCCATTAAGAATGGGAAGTAATGCTCCAGTGTTCAAAGAGCACTGCCAACAGAAAAGGGTCAAGAATCTTGGCTACAGCAGGAAACAAATGCACACATATGTGCGCGCACACACACATGCACACTCATTAAACTTTGAGTCAGATTTGTCTTCCAGTTGTGAAACAACTGGCTTTGTGTCCTCAGGCATGGCACTAGATCTCTGTAAGCTGAGGCATGATGATCAGAAAGATATACATGATACCTCCCAGATAGCAAGATCTTTTGAAATAAAATAAATGAGACATTGCATGTGAAAGAGTTTTGTAGATAGCACATATATTTAAAAGGAAGAGATCCCCAAATCTTAAAACAGAACTCTGCGGGAGTAGGATATAAAACAGATTGTTATGGGAGAACACATGGACACACAGAGTGGAACAACACATGCTGGGGACTTTTGGAGAGTGGATGGTGGGAGGAGGGAGAGAATCAAGAAAAACAACTAATGGGTAGTGGGCTTAATACCTGGGTGATGAAATAATCTATACAACAAGTTTACCTATGTTACAAACCTGTACTTGTACCCCTGAACTTATTATGAAAGTTTAAGAAAAAAACATGTACAGACTTTAATGGTAAAGGGAAGGCATTAGGGCCTGCTCAGTTGTCACGTTCAAAGCAAACAGGGAGCAATCGTGGAAGCCAAGTATTTGGGTTTGTATGAGTCTCATTTTTTATCAAAAGCTGACTGCCAATAGGTCCAGCCCATGAGCTATTGCAGATGGTGTAAAAACTACAGGGAAAAATCTGTACCCTGACTAAAGGACAATTGTTCCATGTCCTCTCTGGGTGGGGTACAAGCAACTGCATCAAATGAGATGATTGGCCAATGTTCCATTTAAAATAGAATTTCCTAAACGTGAATAAACCAGAATAGTAATGGATTATTTAAATGAACTTTGAGAACATTTATGGCATAGATCAATACCAGCTATTTTTTTTTAATCAATGATTACTCTGTTCCTAAATGTACCCCTTAGTGTGTATACAAATAGCCCTGAGGGAAAAAATTATGTGGCCTTACTTCTGATTTCCTAATGAAAATGTTAGCACTTAACAAAGAAAATAATTTCTCCATACTTGAGAGAAAGAAATTTGAAACCCACAAAGAAAAAAATATAGCACTGATAAGGTTTTTATTTTTTTCAATCCCTTTCATTTCGTTATTCTAAACCACTCTCAATAGAGATTTAATGGTTGAAAAACCTAAACTTGTGTCCCTTTTTGAGTGATGTCTTGTTTAGTTAAGTGATCCTGATAACATAGTTTTTATGTCTCTAAAAAATTATTTATTTCCATTGAAACATTTTGGAGTGATAAAAGAAAAAATAATAAATTTAAAGGAGTTTAATTGAGCAATGAAGGATTTGTGAATCGGGCAGCCTCCTGAGCCAGAATAGGCTCTGAGACTCCACACAGCCATGTGGTAGATGATTTATGGAAAGTAGAAGGAAGGTGATGTACAGAAAATGGAAGTGAGGTACAGAAGCATCCGGATTTGTTATGGATTGATGTTTCTTACTTGAACACAGTTTGAACAGTTGGCTACATTTGACTGGCCAAAACTTGGTGATTGACACAAGTGTCGGCTACGGGTCTGGTCACACCTTCACTTGTTATAGTTCACGATGTACAGAGAAACCTTTAGGCCCAACTTAAACATGTAAGGAGGGAGGTTTAGGCTAAGCCTGATTTAATAATTCCCCTCATTTTGGTTATCTTCTCAATTTTGAGAGATTGACCAAAACTTTGGACATTGATTTTACTATCACTATCATTAATGTACTTATTTGGCCTTGAAATCCACTGGAAAATAGCAAAACAGTGGGCTTTGTAAGGTAGGAGTAAGGACTTCGGGTTATTTTTGTTGTTGTTTTTGAAAGGATTAAAGTAGAGAGTACTTCTTTATGCTGCAATGTCCTCTTTATGGGAGAGAAAAACAACACCTGGTCTGTTCTAGGATCTATTTGTTTCCTTAAAGTCTTAGTTTGAATACACCACATTTAGCATGAGTGACTCCACTTTGGTTTGGTCTGGTCTGTTGGGACCTAGTGGGTGAGCTCAGTCCAAAGCAATGGTCTCCCATAATTTTGTTTAAAAATTCTCCACCTTTGGTCAGGATCTCACTTAGGTGAGAGTGTGACCAAAACTTAAGGCCTTAACACCACTTTCACTTACCACCATTTTGAGTTTCCAGTCTCAGCATATCATTCATAGGTTATGGTGTCCTCATGGTCACACATGTCTGTCAGCTCTTGTCATTCCAGTTGAAGAAATACCATTTGACATTCTAGAGATGGCTACATGCAAACATTTAAAACTTTTAAGAGAATACAGTGTGCCAGGAAAACTATTATGACTATCAGGAGAATAATAACAAGAGTTTGGTGTATGCTTCTTACCCAGGGTCCCCATAAACCAAACCACCTAAAATTAAATAAATCAAAGAATGAACTAGATAAGAGGCCACTCAATTAACTCAGCAGTCTTTTTGTTAATCTTCTATAACTGAATATCTATAATCTACATTTGATGTATTTCTCCATAGGCCACAAGTGCCGGCAGCTCCTCAGATACTTCTCTGTTTAGCTAGTTTGTAATCTAGAGCAATTTTATTTCAAAGGAGAATTTAAAGTCTGTCGTGTAACCACAGCCTTTACAATAGAGTCTGCAATAGAGCGTATTATGAGGGATACATTTCTAATCATAGCTTTTTTTTTTTTTTTTTTTTTACTCCAAACCATGAAAGAAAAGGACCTAACAAATCATGCCTTTCTAGAAGAGTAAAGGCCTCCTGGCAATGTTCTCTTTAACCCATGATGTGGATTAGGAGGAGTGAACCAATGTTCTGTTTCTAATTATGTGACAATGTATATACCATTAAGGTTTCTCACCTACATTGCACCTTCATCTTTCATCTATCAAGATATAAGGTTATCTATGTATAAGGCTGGCTACAAAATTATTCACAAATAAATGTATACCCATCTGTGCACAAAATAGACCCTCTTTTCACTTCTATTGTTCATAGAGGCATAAGCAAGGGAAAAATATTCAAAGATAAGAGTCTCATAATAGTACAAATCTTGATCCATGATTTTGGGAAAAGCTGTTCATATCAAGAATGTCTTCTTCTTCTGGGGAGAAAATTCCCTGGTTAGCTTCACCTTAAGGATTCCAATGGGTGTGCAGTTCTAAGAGTGTGGAGGAATCCTTCTGAGTTGTGAGATTATGAACCCAAATTCAAGGTCCCGAAGTTTTTGCTGGAGTGTACATGGCAAGGAAAGTATCTCTGTTGTTCTCAGAAGATTCAGTCTTCAGGTTCTAGATTGTGAAGGGGTGGATTGTCCTCAGTCAGTAAACCATTAAAAGCTTTTTTTACCGCATGAAAATACACAGAAATAGAAAGTACAGTCCTAGAATTCCTATAACCACACAAGACTCCAAATAGCCAAATCAATCTTAAGCAGAAAGAACAAAGCATGAGGCATCACACTACCTTATTTTTAAAATCTGCTACAAAGTTGTAGTAATCAAAATAGTATGGTACCAGCATGAAATCAGGCACCTTGGCCAACAAAACAGAATAGATAGCCCAGAAAAAAAATCATGCAAATATAATCAAGTAACTTTTTACAAAGGCATCAAGAATATACAATAGGGAAAGGATAAAATTTTTAATAAATGATTGTTGAGGAAACTAGAAATCCACATGCAAAAATAAAATAAAATTGGATGCTTCACTTACACTGTATACAAATATCAACCCAAAATGGATTAAAGAATTAAACGTAAGGCCTGAAACCTTAAAACTCCTAGAAGAAAACATAGGAGAAAATCTCTTTGACATTGTCTTTGGCAATATTTTGAATACCAAAGTAAAATATCAGACAACACAAAGATAAACAAGTAGGAAAACATCAAACTAAAAAGTTTCTGCATAGCAAAAGTAGCAATTAACAAAATAAAAAGTTACCTACAGAACAAAAGAAACTATTCGTAAGCCATGATTCCAATAAGGAGTTACTAAGAAACTTACACAACTCAATAGCAAGAAAACGAACTGATTATAAATGGACAAAGGACCTAAATAGACCTTTCTCAAATGAAGACATACAAGCTGGGCGTGATGGCTCATGCCTATAATCCCAGCACTTTGGGAGGCTGAGGCAGGCAGATCACTTGAGGCCAGGAGTTTGACACCAGTCTTGTCAACATGGTAAAACCCCATCTCTACTAAAAATACAAAATTTAGCCAGGTATGGTGGTGCACGCCTGTAATCCCAGCTACTTGGGAGGCTGAGACAGGAGAACCTCTATCACGAGGAAGAGGTTGCAGTTAGTTGAGATCATGCCACTGCACTCTAGCCTGGGTGGCAACATGAGATTCTGTCCCAGGAAAAAGAAAAAATAAAAAGAAGACATACAAATGGCCAGCAGGTATATGTAAAGATGCTCAATATCATTAATCATCATGAGAATGCAAATACAGAAATATACAATGAGCTATCACCTCACACTTATTAGGATGTCTGTCATCAAAAAGATAAAAGATTCATTTTGGTAAGGATATGGAAAAAAAGGTAACGTTTGTATTACTATACTGTTGGTGGGAATGTAAATTGGTATAGCCATTATTTAAAAAAAGTATACTAATTATCAGGGCAATGCAAATCGAAACTACAATGTGATACCATGTTACTCCTGCAAGAGCGGCCATAATAAAAAAATAATAGAGTTGGCATGGATGTGGTGAAAAGGGAACACTTCTACATTGCTGGTGGGGATTTAAACTAGTACGACCACTCTGGAAAACAGTGTGGACATTCCTTAAAGAACTAAAGGTAGACTTAACATTTGATCCAGCCATTCCACTACTAGGTGGAAAAGAAGTCATTATACAAAAAGGTACTTGCACATGCAGTTTATAGCTGCACAATTTACAATTGCAAAAATATGGAACCAGCCCAAATGCCCATCAATGAGTAGATAAAGCAAATGCCATACACACACACACACACACACACACACACACACACACCATGGAATACTACTCAGCCATGAAAAGGAATAAAATAATGACATTCACAGCAACCTGGACTGAATTGGAGACCATTATTCTAAATGAAGTAACTCAGGAATGAAAAACCAAACATCCTATATTCTCACTCATAAGTGGGAGCTAAGCTATAAGGACACAAAGGCATAAGAATGATACAATGGACTTTGGGGACTCAGGGGAAACAGTGGGAAGGGATATGAGGACTAAAAGACTATACACTGGGTACAGCATACACTGCTCAGGTGATGGGTGCACCAGTCTCAGAAATCACCACTGAAAAACTTATCCATGTAATTGTTACAGGTAGTCAGGCATGAGCAGGGCAAAAGAAGGCTCCCCACCCCACCACCTATCAGGAATGTCAGGCGATTGGGTGATAGTTTGACAATCATCACATTGCCTCTCTGTAAGTGATAATTCTGGCAGCGAGTGCCAGGAAGAGAAAAAAAAAAAAAACCTATTTTCTTCCCCAAAAACCTATTTAAATTAAAAATAAAAAAAATAACAGTATGGAAGTTTTTCAAAAAATTGAAATAGAAGTACCATATGATCCAGCAATCTCACTTCTGGGTATACATTCCAAAAAAATTAAAGTCAGGATCTAGAGGAAATATTGGCACTCCCATGTTTATTGCAACATTATTCACAACGGCCAAGATAGGAGAACAATCTGAGTGCTTATCTGTTGACAGATGGATGGATAAAGAAAATGTGCTTTGCATATACTTTAAAATTTTTTAAATAGATTTTTGAAAAAGAAATATGGAATGCTTCACGAATTAGGGTGTCATTCTAGCTCAGGAGCCATGCTGATCTTCTCTGTACTGTTCCAATTTTAGTATTTGTGCTGCCGAAGCAAGAACTGTATATGTGTGTGTGCATGTGTGTGTATACACATACAATGAAAGTACATAATTATTCAGCCTTAAAAAGAAGAAGTTTCACTGTTTGCAAACTTAGCATGAACCTTGAAGATATTATGCTAAGTGAAAATACGCCAGAAACAGGAAGACAAATACTGCAAGATCTCACTTTTATGTAGAATCTAATAACCAAAAAGCTAAGCTCATAGTAACAGAGAGTAAAGTGACAGTTACCAGGGGCCAGGCTTGAGGAGAAGGGAAGACATTGGTAAAATATTGCAATCTTTTAATTACAAGATGAATAAGTACTAGAGACTTAACAGCATGGTGACTGTAGTTAATAATAACATATTGGGCATGTGAAATTTGCTGAGAGTAGGCCTCAAGTGTTGTCACTAAACACACACACACACACACACAAAATGAATGTTAAATCAGGATTAATTGAGGTTCTTTAAGAATGACTCTTCTTTTACTCAGGGACAAATATTTTCCAGCACATTGTCCAACAATCTGTTCATCTTAAACAAAACAAAAGGCAAAAAGCTTCAATAATCTGTTCAAACAAATTTAAGAAAAATGAGAAAAACTAAGGATTTCACAATTACTATATAAAATTATTAATAATCTGTCAATACTTTGAGGCATTGCTGCTGTATTAGTCTGTTCTCATGCTGCAAATAAAGACATACCTGAGACTGGGTAATTTATAAAGGAAAGAGATTTAATTGACTCACAATTCCTCATGGATGGGGAGGCCTCGGGAAACTTACAATCATGGTGGAAGGGAAAGTAAACACGTTCTTCTTCACATGGTGGCAGCAAGGAGAAGTGCCGAGCAAAGAGGGAAAAGCCCCTTATAAAACCATCAGATCTTGTAAGAACTCACTCACCATCACGAGAACAGCATGAGGATAACCACCCCCATGATTCAATTACCTCCCAACAGGTCCCTCCTAGGATATGTGGGGATTATGGGAACTACAAGTTAAGATGAGATTTGGGTGAGGGCATAGTCAAACCAAATCAGCTGCGAAATATGGTTCACACTGGACACAATTTAACAGAATGACTGAAGGTTGACTCATTGCCCACTCAAAAAGTAACATTTAAGAATTATAAATTGAGTAAACTTCTCCCATTATATTAACAAATACAAAATGTAGAGGAGTTGTGGAATGAAGGAGGATGAGCTGTTGTTTTGTTTTGATTTGTTTTAATTGTTTGGGTGTTTGGTGTCATAGTTGTTTGCTGTATAACAAATTAGCACAAATCTCAATGACTTTAAACTATAAAAGAATACTCAACCACTGTTAGCGTCCAGAGTCATCTCTACATTTTCTAGAAAAAAAAAATCTTGATGCTAGAGATTTTCCTTATTGGATTTCTGACTTACTTGCAAAATATCTCCCAAAACAAAACCTGGCCGAGTAGGAAAAGTACACTGAGTAACCCAGTTTCTCCAGTCCAAGGTCGGAGATCTTGGCTCCTGCAGAAGCAAACTAGGAGTCTGTGGGAGGGGAGTAAATCTGACAGATGGACTGATCAGTGAATCTGGTGGATTTACATAAGGAACATCTCTTATGGTTTCAGAAGCCCTTATCCCTGCTGAGATTACTCTAGCCTTCAGAACCTGCACTCTGATCTTTAATGGTAGTGTGATGCTGTACTTTTCCAAACTTTTCTTTCATCTGGATAGGAGGGAGCCATGTCAAATCAGGAATTCTCAATATCTCTGCCTGGAGGTGGAGTTTTTCCTCGTGTCTTTTCAGGCATGGTAGATATCTCTGCCTAAGCCCCTATTATTCTTCTAAAATCAGGTCAAAGCCTTGCATGTGCCCCTGAGCTGCAGGATCCTGAGTCTACAATATCAGCCCCAATTTCATCTGGGCCTGGACTTAGCACAGGGGCTGGTACTGATTCGTCTATTTGCAATGGACCTTCCTGCCTCTTGCCTTTGTTCTGAGGACAAAGCCACGGAAAACACCTCCTTATCTTTGCTTCCCTTTCTCCTTTTGAAGAGGAACCTGTGTGTACTGTGGCAGGACTAGCGGGGTCTTGCTTCCAGTTGTCTCAGGCCATTCACTGAACTAGGCAGAGTGGCCCTTCCCTCTGATTCTACAGTCCTTTCTGTCCGGGATATATGCTTTCCTGCCTTGAGATACCTAGCATCCTCTTTCTCAGCTATTAAAACTACAAGCCTTTTCTAGCTTTTCCTTGTAGCCTGAAGCTTAGGATGCTCCTACTGGCACACCCTACTCTTTCTGGCTTTCCTATCAGCACCCATCACCTGGGAAGCTTCCATGGCCCAAGTAAACTCACTCTGGGGATAAGATTCAGAGACTAACAGCCAAGCATTTTGAGGCTAGAAGCATTGTAATGGGTAGGCCGGCAGCTGGGGCTTGGGCTGGGGCTCTGTATCCAAATGAAGAATTATGCCATCAAGAAGCTATTTTTTAAAGCATGAGTGTCCTGTATCTTGCTCAATCAGCATGTGAGTGGTGTGTGGCATTGCATTCTGTGCTCACTGAAGTCCCTAGACCACACACCAGACCCTTATTGTGATTTTCCAGATAACTAAGTATTAAGAAGAAGTTGAGTGTCCTTAAATTTTTCCAAGGATACTTTGACTATAGTAGGAACACCTAAAGCCATTTCTATCAACTCCTTGATAGGCAAGCTGCACTTGAAGATGTCTTTCTTCTTTGATAAGGCTGAAATGGGCAAGCCAAAGCACTCAGTGAGATGGCTGACAACGAGGAGGCCAGCCAGGAGAGGTTATTTTTAGTGGACCTCAGTGGAATTGAAATAGATTACAGTGAAATTGATAAATGGATGTATAACAATAACTATAAGTAAATGCCTACTTATTTTTAAAAGGATAACATAATTTCTACTGTTTTAATCTTTGAAAAATGCAAAAATATTTTAATGGTTTGCTGGAAGGGATTATCAACTGATTTTTGGTCATCAGTCCTTTTTTCAATAGGGCACAGAATCTTATTCATCTCGCAGACCACCCATGTGGGTGTGGCAGAAGGCTCCAGAGTAAAGTCTCAAACACAGTGATCTACTGGTTAGGGATGATAATATTTAGGAAATTCAGTATGTGTGCCTATAGGATAAGAGAGTGTGTCCACAATTTGTTCACTGATCCCCTTCTTGCATGAGGTGGCTCTGGGCCATGTTCTTTCTGTTAGGGCTGATAGGGAAAACAATGACGGATCTTTGGAAGGCTCCGATTGAATGTTATAGTTCAAGGTTTGACCTCAAGCAGCAGCATCCTATTAGATGGAGCATACTGCTACCTGCAAGAATAAGATGACAATAGCACCTCCCTATTCCCTCACTGTGACAACCAACAGAGTCTCAAGACATTGTCGAATATTTTCTGGGGAGCGAAATCACACTGTTTTGGCAGTAGATTAGAAGTTACCAGGAGATGGTGGAGGAAGGGATTGAGGAATTATTGCTTAATGTGTGCAGAGTTTCTGTTTGGGGTGATAAAAATCTTTGGAAATAGATAGTGGTGATGGTTGTACAACATTCTGAATATAATTAATGCCACTGAAAAATTGTGAAAATGGGAAATTTTATGCTACGTGTATATTTATGACAAAAATATAAGAGCAAATATGTTTGTGGTTGAAATGTAAAAATATTTAAGTGTTTCAGAACCACTCAGATACAGACACCTGCTTCCCTACAGTTTGTCTAGAAGATCTAGTTTTTATTAAATAAAAATTGTTGCTTTTCTAAAAATACCTTAGGAGTGACAATGAGAGTGAGTAGTGAATAGTGTATCTCTGCACAAACCTTTTACAGATCATATCTTTGTGATTGTTTTCTCTTGACTTGTTTAGCACTGCTCTATCTCTGAGGGCTATTATCTGCCCTCCCCCCGTAGAGTACCTCACCCCCGCTGGCTCCCCACCTCCTCTCTCCCCCAGATCCCTGTCCTTATTCAACGGTTTAGACTCTTCTCACTTTATCATTACAAAGCAATATGGCTTTCCCCATTTCCCATCGTGATGTGCACGCAATTCCATTACTGGGAGGTGAAAATATCCTCTGTTCAACATAATTGAACCTGTTTGGGCAGCATTTGGAGTTATATATCACAAAACAAAAATAAAAACAAAAACACACAAAACACCCAATGAAACTGGAGAAAACAAAAAAAGTGACAAAACAAAAAATATTTTTTTCAATCACTCCAAAGGTATTTCCATTAATGAAGAGTTTCCTGATTTTCTTCATCTATTTTTGAACTTGTTATTAAAATTCTATTGGCCTTTCATCAATTTAAAAAACAGGAAAATTATATTGTTGATAGTATATGTTTATACACACATACATACACACATATTTGTGTGTATTATATCACCATATTAGGTAGGCATAAAACAGTTATTCTAACAGGTTCTTTATAAAGAATATAAAATGTTGAAATTAAGCATTCTATCATTTTTTTATTTTCACCCATTCTAGTGCTCATTCTAATGGATTAGCCTTGGCTCATGAGATCTAATCCTCTCCTATCCAAATGGTGAACCTTTATCAAACTGACATCTCCTTTCTTTTCTTGCTTTCTCCTGCATCAAGAGCTTCTTCATCATATTCCTTCCCTACAGAATTTACATGTCAAGCCACATCCTTCTTTTTGTTTTCCTTTGACTTTAGCAGAATTATCTGTTTTAAAAATCCATCCACAAACCTGATCATCTCTGGTGCTTCAGTATAACAATTCAGAACACCAGTGATTAAAAACAATTATTTATTTAAAGTGCCAGGGCAGCAAACACACTTATAAAATCTAAGGTACTCAAAACAATAGTTACAAAATCAGAATAATGAAAATACAGAACATAGTTTTAATCAAAATTAAACTTTAACATGATTGTTGAAAATGGAGCTTATTGTGAAAGCCTATTCCTTACCATCCATAGTAAGAGGTCAAGTTTAATTTATATAATTAATAAAACATGAAATAATGATACAAATAGTATTTTAAGGTGTGGAGGTTAATAATGAATGGAAAAGCTAAAAGTTTAAAGAGTTAGGTTACCTCTGAGAAGCATGACTTGAGAAATAAGTGGTGATGAGACACTGTTTTTAATGCTTTACTTTTTATTTTTATCAGTTTAATAGAAATATTTGATTCTAAAACTGTTCATATATTATTCTGAAAATCTGAAAATTAAATTTAAAAGTAATGTGGGCTTCATCAGTGTTTAATGGAGATTTTATTTTAAAATTTTTAAAAAATAATTTAAGTTTGACTACTACATAATCAAGTTTGTAAAAATTCTACTGACTATTCAAATCCAATTTACAAAGGGTAGATATTCTGATATGATCCCCTGCCATAAAACATGCAAATATTATTGTAGTTAGAAGGAATCCTTTTTAAAAACTATTGTTGAGCTCTCACGAAACTAAATCAAGTCTTCAATGAACAACAGCAACCACGACAACAAAAATCTTCAACAAACCGAAAGGAAAACAAAAATGGTACTATAAACCTAACAACTTGAATTAGAATGGAAAAGGGTACACTAAAGCCAGAGCTGCTCTGGAAGTGTTCTGAATCCTTAATCCTAACAGTTCCCTGGATTTCAATCCCACTACGGAGTGGGATTTCAACTTAGCAAATTGGAGAAACTAAAGTGAGACCTCACCACATTAAGTCAGGAATCCAAAATAACTTTATCTTCAATAATCGAGCAATAGAGACAGAATAATTGATTGACACCAGCCAACCATTAGGCAAGAAAAACTATGTAATTAATCCATTTACTGATTTAAGCAAATGTTAATACTCAGCCCCACAGATGCCTAAAAAAAACGCTTGCTAGTTCAGTGTAGGTATAAATAAGGAAGACAAATACGATAACATCAGTAGTTTGTTTATATAGGTTGTATATCTTTGAAGAAATATAGCATCATTTACATGATAAATGAGAAAGTATACTGACTTATCTTTAAGGTGATCCTAATTCTCACAGTGTACAATTTATTTTTGTTTTACTGAGGGTACAATGTGCCCTATTAATACCAATAAATTCCCTTGAAATTAGAGAGAGAGGTTGATTTGGTTTTTGGTGATTTTATGTGCCTTTCCCCTGTAGAAAGAGACCACTGGGGATTAGAATAAGCACCACTTTATTACATTTCTATCTCCTTTGAATCCGTAGATTCAATAAATATGATCTCCTTTTCTATTTCCATTGTATCACTATAACCTTATATTTTGAAGAATATTTTGTTTAAATAGAATTCCTCCTTACTCAATGTATAACACACTTTTTTTCACCAAAGTCACTTTCAAACCTGTAACACTTGATTGGAATTCCATGTATTTGAGATGAACTTCTCCCTACAATTCATTTTTATTTACTTTTTTATTAATTTTAGTCTTATAGACTTGCTTGTGAGAAATAAAAGGAAAATTCATTTATAGCTATTAAATGACAGAACATGTTCATATGTTGTGTAGACTTCATGATAAACTTATTAGATAAAAGATATCCTCATTAAAATTAGGAAATTCATTTTTGTTTGTATGGCACAATACTTCTTATATAAGAAATAATTATTGCTATTATACTGAATTACAATGTTATACCCTTACATATAGTTATACTCTTGGCTAAGATTATAGCAATGTGCTATAGTAAAGATGTACAGCTGAATCATAAGAGAAAAAGACATGTGGAAGAGTCCATTTAAAGGTCTCATGTTTTCTTCCTCCCATGAGCAGTCACAGACAGCACACACTTCAACCAGCAATAAAAATGCAGCAACAGCTGTGGGAATTTTCTGCTCAAGGAAGCCCATTAGAGACTCGGTGACCAAGGCTTTTACTGGGGTCTGCTAATGTAGGTATTACCTGCCTAGCATGTACCAAAGTTCTAGACTCCCAGAAAGAAAGCATGTTTTTACCATTAACCACATTGTACAAATAGTTTAGGCACAGTAAGCCACTCTTATTAGTTAGCGTAAGTTTTATAACGATGTATGAAACTGTTTACCAGCCAAGTTTCCAGATGCCAGCCAAGGGTTAACCTTGCAAGCTGGCATTTCTAAACATAGCAGTCTTAGGCTTGCTTTATTAACTTTTCTGCACAGACTTCAGTTTCTATCTAGATCTTTTTGGCCAAGAATCCTTAGGATTCTCTGAATGGCACATGTGCTTAACATGTACAGTATGGTATTGTGACATTACGCACGTGGTTTCCAATCCTACCACTTTGACTAGCTATATAGTATATAACAATCTCCCATTAGCACCTGAGAAAGGTTAAAAAAAAAAGCAGAAAACTATTAATATCAGAAAGTAATGATGTAAAAACACCCATCAACCTAAAATCTTTTTTTTTTTTTTTAGTTTGAGACAGAATCTCACTCTGTCACTTGGCTGGAGTGCAATGGCGTGATCTCAGCTCACAGCAACCTCTGCCTCCCGGTTTCAAGCGTTTCTCCTGCCTCAGCCTCCCAAGGAGCTAGGAGTACAGGCGTGCGCCACCATGCCCAGCTGATTTTTCTATTTGTAGTAGAGATGGGGTTTCACCATGTTGGCCATGATGGTCTCAATGTCTCGACCTCACGAACTGTCCGCCTCCACCTACCAAAATGCTGGGATTACAGGTATGAGCCACTGCGCCTGGCCCAACCCAAAATCTTAAAAATCTTAAGCTTAGTTAAACTTCTTCTCTCTTTTTTTTTTTTTTTTTTTTTTTTTTTGTCTGTGATGGAGTCTTGCTCTGTCGCCCAGGCTGGAGTGCAGTGGCTCAATCTCAGCTCACTGCAAGCTCCGCCTCCCAGGTTCACACCACTCTCCTGCCTCAGCCTCCAGAGTAGCTGGGAGTACAGGTGCCCGCCACCACGCTCAGCTAATTTATTTTGTATTTTTTAGTAGAGACGGGGTATCACCATGTTAGCCAGGATAGTCTCAATCTCCTGACCTCGTGATCCTCCCACCTCGGCCTCCCAAGGTGCTGGGATTACAGGCATGAGCCGCCGTGCCTGGCCTAAACTTCTTAAACGAGTATAGGTAAAATAAGATTTTTTCAGACTGAAGTAGTTTACAATACTACAGTTGAATTAAGGAACATGAATCAAGAAAAGGAGTGATATGAAAAAGAATAAACATAAAAACAACTGGGTAGAGTTATTTGCAAACATGGTCATTCTGAATAAATGCTAAACATAAGGTAAATTAAAATAATGACAAAACTTTAAATGAGTAAAATACTTTATAAAATTAATGTAGAAACTGAAAAATGATTAAAACAAACACTCGAGCCATTTCATTTTCAGATATAAAAATCAAGAAACTGATTTTCTTCTTTGTAGCGTTATTTAATTAAAAAAAAGACTTTATAATGTTCACTACATTAATAAAAATAAATTTATTGTTTCCAAACCAGAAGCACAAAATGGAGAATGAGGAAAGTTTCACCAAATCAAAAGATACATAACAAATTGAGAATGTTCCAAAAAAGGGGAGATAAGCCCTGAAACAAGATAAATATTAAATTTAAAACATTGTACTATATGAATAAAACATTCAAAGCAAATGTCACAAATTAAGTTTAACAGAAAAACATAAAACATAATTATAATGTATTAAAATATAATAATAATAATAATATATCAGTATATTGCATGAGGTAGACCTCTACCAGTTTCTTTTGGATGCAAACTAAACTCACAATAATATTGATAATAATAATTATTTTTTATTGGCTCACAGAACTGCTCTATTCAGAAGATAACACTAATTAAGAGACTAAAAGAAAGTAACTAAGGTCCACTGTCTTTAGCCTCAGTCTTTCCTTTCTACATATTTTTGCTTCTCTTTGCATGTTGACCTCATTGTGTCCTAATGAAAATTGCTTTATTCATTTAACAGTGAAATACAGCAGTTACACCTTATGTTATTCATAAACTTTGTGGAAAAAAATGTTTATTTCTCATCAAAAAGCCATGTGCTCCCCCAATATCCTCAGCCCTCTAGTAGCAGTGGCCATATGACTATTTCTGGCCAATGGACTGTGAAGAGAAATAATAATTCCAGTTTAAAGCATGGAGAATTCAGTACACATCCCTCTAGCCTTCATTTCCCTTGTTGCGGGAAGCATGGTAGCTTCATGTTGTTGAAGGAAAGCTACATAGATTGCTGAGTGATAACATAAAAATATTCTCTAGAGAATATCTCACTTTTTTGAACCTATAGCAATGTACAATCTAAACTTATCTCTCTAAATGAACTGTCTTTCCTGATGTCTAGTTAACAAGGCACAATGAAGACACACTATTTTAGCTTGAATAATGTGTTGACCTAGAAGAAATCATTGTAGTGAGAGAGATTTGGTATTCTGATAGGCCAGATATTTGATATGTGCCCAGTCTTGTGAAGATAGAGGTAATCTCTTAATAAAGCCTGAAATGCAGTCCTCTGAGGAGAGAAAGGTCTTGTTATTAGATGGAAAATTAGTAATGGTTGATAATAATAGCAAATGACTACTTTATGTCCCCTAAAATGTTTTCCTCACAATTATGGGATGAACTGTATTCCCCCAAAATTCATATTAAATCTCGAATCCCCAATACCTCAGAATGTGACTATATTTGGAAATAGGGCCTATAAAGGGTAGTTAAGTTAAAATGAGGGCAATTAGAGTGGGCCCTAATCCAATCTAAGGACAGCTGTCCTTATAAGACAAGAAAATTTGAACACACAAAGACATGCAAGGATTTGCTTACACAGATGAAAAGTCATGTGAAGACACAGTGAAAAGGCAGTCACCTGCAAGCAAAGAAAAGAGAATTAAGGAGAAACCAAACCCACTGACACTTTGATCTTGGATTTTCAGCTTCCAGAACTGTGAGAAAATAAAATTTTGTTATTTAAGCCATGGTATTTAATTATGGCAGCCCTAAGAAACTAATACACTAATACATAAAAATATCAAAATCTCTACTAGTTCTCAAAATACTGCCCAAAACACACTGCCTTCTTCAAAGTAGGCAACTCACATATCATCCACTTATTGCAGCACTTCCAAGTTAAGGAACTCTATTTGATGGATACTTTTCCTAATCAGTTTCAAGGGCTATCCATTAGAATACAATAGCTTATAGCTGAATGTTAAAATTTACAGGGAAATTCCAGGAATCAAGAATCAGTATTAAGAAATAACATAGGCCGGGCGTGGTGCCTCACGCTTGTAATCCCAGCACTTTGAGAGGCCGAAGCAGGTGGATCACGAGGTCAGGAGATCGAGACCACGGTGAAACCCCGTCTCTACTAAAAATACAAAAAATTAGCCGGGCGTGGTGGCGGGCGCCTGTAGTCCCAGCTACTCGGAGAGGCTGAGGCAGGAGAATGGCGTGAACCCGGGAGGCGGAGCTTGCAGTGAGCCGAGATTGCGCCACTGCACTCCAGCCTGGGAGACAGAGCAAGACTCTGTCTCAAAAAAAAAAAAAAAAAAAAAAAAAAAAAAGAAATACCATAGCTTTGAAAAGCAGAAAGCAAAATACCTTTAGCACACATCAATACATTGGCCTACATTCAATAGCTATGGGAATCTTTCCCACATTTCCTTCTTTGAAGAGTCAAATAGGCAAAAGAAATACTGCTGGAGAATGTTTAGAATGTTAAGACATATATATTAAATTATGAACATTTCCAATACGATGTATTCCAGAAATTGATCACACATTAAAATAGAGCTTGCTAACTGATACTTACGAGTTACAGATGTGTTCAAATATTGATTCCCTGAGCTTTTTAGGCAGGTAGGTGAACAGTCTCATCTCTGTTAATCTTGGTGTAGCATATAATCATTGCAACTTACTCTGTATGCCACAATGTAAAAATTATTGGGAAGCAATACGTAGCCTCAATAAATTTCAAAAGAGTAATTGTTCAGGCTGCATTGTCTAACTGTAGTATTATAGAAATTAAAATGGCCATATTTTTTCAATCCTGAATTCTACAAATTTTTGTATTTTAGATTTTCTAAAATTAGGATGAGTCTTAAACTTGTAGCTGCCACACAGGCACAAGTCGTGAGATAATGATCAATTCCTGTACATTTGTGAACTAAACTATACATGGTTTTAAAATAACTCTTAACATAGTCATCTATTCAATTTAAATATTTCTAATAATAATATATTAATAAAATGCTAAAATGTGACTCTATCTCTGTTTCAGTTATGCCTCCAGGAAAAATGTACCAGCTTCTCTCAGAATTTCAAAGGGAAGTTGATGGTCAATAAAGCAGGACATGATCATGGAGGTTCTGAACACTACTTTGGAGATCCTTAAGTAACCACAGATATCTAGCTTATGAAATAGATGGAGAAGGTGAGATGGAAATTTTAAAGGACTTTCAGAGTGCATAGAATTCCCGTGGTCTAAGATGAGGAATGCTTTTCTTCTACCTTAGGAGGAGAAAATTGATGTTAAAAAATCACACTCAGAATTTCACATTTACCCTGGAGCTTCGGGTAGAGGTAAGATCTTAAGGAACTGATTTCTCATTTGAGTCTGAGAAAGAATAGTCCTGGAATTGACTTAGATGGTGCCCATTATAATTTCTTGGAGGGATGAAGCTGCCATCAGCAGAAAGAAGCTAGAGATGAACTGCCAATGCATAGATGGCAAGAAAACTGCTTGAGCGACCAATTGGAGGAGATACATTTACTTCATAGTAACAGGAGAAAGAAGTTGATAAAGAAACCATGAGCCAACATAGAGTAAACTTCCAACATCTGCCAAACCCAAAGAAGTAAATGCTTGAACACCTTAACAAAACCGTGAGGTAAGATCCTACCCACTGATAAAGCCTCCTCTTTTCCAGTTTTAACCTTACGAGAGAAACTAAGATACTAGAGAATGGAGAATTTGAACACTGTATGTTTTCACTCCAAGAGACTTGTTTTAAGTAGATCTAAGGAAGGGGAGAAGGGAAGCATGGAATAAATTTTAAATGTAGACTATGACATTAGAATGCTTATTTTTCTTAACAGAAGTGGTTTTTATTGCCTAAAAGAAGGTAAAAAAGACAGGAGACTTGCTCTACATTTCACATAAAAGGAAGAATAAAAATAGCTCCCAGAAAATTATTTGAATAGGTGAAAGGAGAGGCATAAGAATAAAGTTGATTGTACTTTTTAGAGTATTTGCTTGTACTTTTTGAGTCTGACTTTTCCAATGCAGTTGTATGATAGTAAATTAACAATACATGCATGTGAATTTAAACCCAAAGTTGGACACCTAATTTTTACTTTAAAATGCCTTTTGAAATATTCTAGTAATTCAACATTGAAATTTAAAAAGTGTTCTTTTTATTAAAAAGGTTGCCTGTTAAATGCCATGATTTAAGGAAGTCTTATGCTTATGTGATAATATATATAACTTTGATAGCCAAAGGATTCAAAAGATTCTTTAATCAGAGAATGTAAATAAAATTTGCATTCAAACATGGAGTATGAATCACATTTATAATAATTATTTTCCTCCAAAAGAACCATCATTAAATTGATGGTTCATCTTAAAATTATTGACATTTTAGAATTAAGAAAACATTGATAAAAGTTGTAAAAAAATAACAAAAGTATACCACTTGCAAATTACTTTCTCATTAGACAGCAAATCAAAAGTACCCACACAGATTGTTAGAAAGCAGTAATAATAATGAATGACAATAATTAATATCATATCAGAAAGGTTGTAGCTATAGGTGGCGCTATAAGAAAGAAAAACAACAATTTCAGATACCATTTAAGGAATTAAGAAGGGGACAACAAAACAAGCAAAAAGTACTTTGGAGGAACACTCAATAAAGATAAAGGCAGAAATTGGAAAAAACAAAAAGAACTATCAATTAGATAAAATTAGCTAAAATCTATATCTTTGAGACAAGCAATAGAATAAGCAAGCCTCTAACCTGTTTAATCTACCAAAGATAAAAAGAAGAAACAAACACAAAAGCTCAGAACTTAATGAGAATTGTGGTATAACTAGAGATTTGCTAGCTACTTAAAAGCAACATAATATAAACAATTTCATGTGAATCAACATTAACATATTTAAATATATTTTTTTTTAGGAAAAGAAATTGATTACCAAACCAGACTCATAAGTTAAAAAACAAAACTGATAATGAAAGACCATGAGATACATAGAGAAAAAAGGTAAAGCTTTATTTTCCATTTTAAAAAATATGCAGATTGGAGAGGGACAGCCTTCAGAGGCACAGAAAGTGTGCTCTCTGAAGAACAAGGGGAAGGTTTAGCTTAAATAGGTAGTCCTCAATCAGGCAGTTTATGCAAATAAAGAATTCAACCTTATTTCATTTTGATTGGTAGAAATAGTCAATCCTTGATTGCATGGTTTCCAAGTGAAAAACTAGAAATCTCTGACAAATGTTTCTCTGTTAGATGTTTCTTTTCCTTCTGTCAGCTAATTGAGGGGAGAGGGGTTCCAGGTACAGTACAGTTTGTCTTAGCACGGACAACAGAAATGGCTTGGCTTGATTATAGAAAGAGAGGTCACGTTACACTTTTATGACATCTTTCCCGGAACACAAGAGGATATGACCGCTCCTTTACCCAGCTATGGCAACCAGGTTCTGTTTTAACTTTGAGCATTTCAGTTAGCCATGGGGAGTCCATTTTGTCCACTGGCCAGGGTAAGATTTCCTCCTTTTTAGTGGAAACCTGTCATAGGCAGTGTTGATGATCAACTTATGTTTTTGTGCCATACTGTTGCCAGAATGATGTGGCTACCTGCACTGGGTCCACCTATTCGCTTAGTGGGACTCATGTGGCTGAGAGATATGTGGCCAGTTTGAACAACTTGGTCAAGTGTAAGGTGAGAAGATGGGCAGGCACCTGCTAGATTTAATTCAGTGTATCTTACTGATATTCAGTGGCATCTGGTAAGTCTATGGATAAGACCTGGAAGTATGCAGTCAAATTGATGTTGGCAAACTAGTAAAACATGTATTCAAGCAGATAAAACAATTTTAAAGAGGAGCTAGGTGCTTAGGCTTAGTATGAAAAGGATTTAAGAAAATAACTGTGGTTGAGAAAAGTTTAAAGTAGCCATGGTTAAAGATGCAATTAGCAAAAAAATTTGGTTATTTCTGTGGCATATGACATTAATATCATAACTATGATTATGGTAAATAATATATATCAAGATAGATAAATATGAATTTAAGTATAGCATACAAATTTGGAACTCACTAATATGAGTTCACTAATACATTTAGGGCTGGGCACAGAGGCTCACGCCTGTAATCCCAGCACTTTGGGAGGCCGAGGTGGGCGGGTCACGAGGTCCAGAGATCGAGACCATCCTGGCCAACATGGTGAAACCCCATCTCTATTAAAAATACAAAAATTAGCCGGGTGTGGTGGTGGTTGCCTGTAGTCCCAGCTACTCGGGAGGCTGAGGCAAGAGAATCGCTTGAACCCGGGAGGCAGAGGTTGCAGTGAGCCTAGATCAAACTACTGTACTCTAGCCTGGCAACAGAGCAAGATTCTGTCTTAAAAAAAAATTATATGAATATAACTTGAAGAAAGGTACATATTTTTTTTCTATTTAACAGTGTTTCCTGTATGATTTAAACACAATAAGCTTAGTATGTCTCTCCTGGATTTTGGGCTATTTCTGTTATGACTAAGTTAATGACCAAAAGACTTGATTTTGGAATTTGAAATTTAATTTTGGGAAGCTTGTCAAACATCAAAAGTTTAAAGTGTTGGATGGCAATAGGATCACAGATCACTATGAAATAAAACCAAAGTTACAAAAGATTTTAAAGGTATAAAGCACAAGAAATTATGATGAAACACAAGATGGAATCTGTTTTTGAAGCCAGTTACCTCAAAGGTAAAGAAAAACTTTTCACAATTTTCTATTAGAGAGCAAATTAGTGCTTCAAGAAAACCCTTTTGTTTCGACACAGGGGCACACACCCTAGCCCTGCATCAATGTGCTTTTGATATTAACGTTCAATTTTTAGGAAAACTTGTAATTTTCTTTCCATTTTAGTCAACTTGACCACACACAAAATTTATTTCATCAGATTAATTTTTCACAAACCTTCTACAACTTGCTCAAACCTTTAGTTTTGTCTTATACTTCTAAGTTTGTGTTTGTGTGTGTGTTTGGCATTCTAACTTAGGACAAAAATATAGTTTACTTTTCCCCTCATCATTTTGACCACACACAGTTCTCCCTCATATAAAAGAAAAAATGGCTCCTACTTTCCTTCATATGGTCTGTAAAGTGAACTGTTTCTCTAATATCTAGTAGTTTTAGTTACTTATATGAACTGCAATTTTAACTCTTAGCTACACTTATTTCCAGTAAAAAGCTTAGAAAGTAAACTGTTTTTTAACCAGTATTTGTAGGTTAAAATCATTTCATGAATTTTAGCTTCAACTTTTTATTAACAGTTCTAAATATATTTAGCTTTCTATACCATATAAAAATAAGATGTCAAAATATATAAACTTCATCTTATCTTTAATAATTAGTGTTCCAATATTTAAACTTACTTAAAAATGACTCTGAAATTTCATGATTATTAGCTAATTTGATGTAACATATTTTAAGATTTTAAATTACTAAAAATACTTTTGAAACTATGACATGGGTAACTTTTCTAATTCCATTTCCAATTGTCCTGGGTCTCATGTACCTACATGGCACCCACAGATGATAATGAAGGGCAGGTCCAGTCAGGGTCCTGAATTTACATACCAGGCTTAGAGCTTAGGATAGAGGACAGAGCTATGAAGATGATACCTTTAGGATCCAACTTCTCTCAGCACGCTCAGGAGGCAAAGCTGCGTCAGGGATGATTGGCTTGACTCTACCTTGCAGGTGGTGGTCCAGGTACTTCAGACATGTCCCCAGGTCCCACCATGGCCACTTCTCTAGGCCCTCAGACATGTCCCCAGGTCCCACCATGGCCACTTGTCTAGGCCCCAGAGTTCATGGGCTTGTTCAAAGACAAACTCAGTAAGACGTGTGCAAGACTCTCAGGGAGCCCAGCAGTGAATCTTTACAGCTTTAATTCACAGATAAATAAAGCAAGTATCAAAAATAGTACAGGAACAACAGTTTTATGACCTTAAGTCACAGATAAATAAAGCAAGTATCAAAAATAGTACAGGAACAACAGTTTTATGACCTTAAAACATCTATCAAAAACAGCCTAAACTTGTATAATGAGTAAGTCCAGACAAAATGCTTGAATTATACTGACAATTTTGAGGACATTCTAATTTTATTTTGCCAACAATTTTAAAGCAGTTTTATTTACCAAACATCACTAAAGTCATTTGAGCTTAAAGGCATTTGAGTTAGTTTCTATTTTTCTGATGAAGTATTTAAGTGTCTACATTTTCTTTAAGCCAATTAGAGTTCCTTCATATATTTCAATAGTGAAATATCACATACACAAAACACATATAAATACATAGACATGCAGGTACAAGGAAGCAGATCATATAGCCTTATTAGATTTTTCATTTGCCAGTTTTCATGTAGCTTTTTTTCTCCTTATAGACTATCCAGCTCTAAATGATTATTAGCAAGGTAACTCAAAATCTGTATTTCCAAAAACATGATTTCTTAGGTGAAATTTTACATTTCAAAGGCACAGACCTTAGATCCAAATACATTATTTGCTGAGACAATCAATCAAGGACAAGGCACAATCAAGACAAGATTGCCAGGAAAACTATCTTAAACAAAGTTAAGGTCTTTTATGTAAACATGAAAACAATATATTCTCCACATTAAAAGTTTCTAGTGCTTCAGGTGCAGGGAGGGAGAAGTCGTTGTTTCTTGCCAAACAGCCAGCTAAATTCCAGAAAGTACTGGAGACCAATTTAGTTAGATAGCTGGTCTTTTAAACTTGGCTTATTTCTTGATTATATTACTGATTTCAGGGTGCAGCCCTTTAATAGGGTGGAGAAAGCATTTTTTTATGTCTGGACTTAGCATGGATAGCTCTGCAAAAAAAGAAGTAAGCCTATTTGAGCTGCAGGCCTATCTATATACATGTATATATATATGTGTGTGTGTATAGATATACGTATATACATATGTATATATGCATATATGTATTTATATATACATATATACATATATGTATTTATACATATATACATATATGTATTTATACATATATACATATATGTATTTATACATATATACATATATGTATTTATACATATATACATATATGTATTTATACATATATACATATATGTATTTATATATACATATATACATGTATTTGTACACGTATATACAAATACATATATGTATATATACCTACGTGTATATACGTACGCGATATACATGTATATATCTATATACTAGGCTGTGTGTATACGTATGTATACGTACATATATACGTATTTTTCGTACGTATATATGTAAATATACACGTATGTATATTTACATATGTATATATGTACGTATATGTACGTATACATATGTATATATGTACATATATACATATGTATATACAGATATACGTATATGTGTATATATGTGTGTATAGTGTATATATGTATGTACATATCTACATATATACATATACCTACGTATATACATACATATATACGTATATGTATATACGTACGTATGTATATACGTATAGGTATACATATACGTATATATGTATATGTACATATGTGTATATATAATCCGGATGTATATACGTATATATATATATATATATATATATATATATATACATATATACAAGTATTTGTATATATACGTATATATAATATATAAGTATATATGTATATATACGTGTATATATAATATATAAGTATATACATATATACGTATATAGACATATGTATATGTATATACGTATATATACGTATATAGACATATGTATATGTATATACGTATATATACGTATATAGACATATGTATACGTATATATAAAGATACATAGATACATATGTATACACGTATATACATATACGTGTATATATGTATACATGTATATATACGTATACGTATTTGCTTATATGTCATATACGTATTTGCATATATGTCGTATACGTATTTGCATATACGTGTATATACATGTACACATACGATATGTATGTGTACATGTATATACGTATACATGTATATATGTATATATACACACACAGGCCCACAGCTAAACTAGGCTGTGTATATACTTATATACATACATATGTGTATATATAAATATACATATACACAGAAACATATGTATATATTTTCGAGATGGAGTCTCACTCTGCCGCCTAGGCTGGAGTACAGTGTCACAGTCTCAACTCACTGTAACCTCCACCTTCTGGGTTGAAGCAATTCTCCTGCCTCAGCCTCCAGAGTAGCTGGGACTACATGCGCCCCCCACCATGTCTGGCTAATTTTTCCATTTTTAGCAGAAACGAGGTTTCGCCATGTTGGCCAGGCTGGCTGCGAACTCCTGACCTCATGATCCACCTGCCTCAGGCTCCCAAAGTGCTGAGATTAGAGGCGCAAGCCATCATGCCCAGCCCTATATTTTATAAATACTTTATGTAGCCTTTTCAAGTGACATTTTAACCAACGTCATGACAAAACTAATGATGAACTAGGCATCTCCAAAGATTTATAAAGTAGTCCTTGCAAGATCTGGAACCACCCAAAAGGAGTTCAAAGAGAGAAAAATCTTAGTAGTTTCAAATGGGATGTAACTCACATCTGTCCAGCCATGTTGTTTAGGGCCCAGCTGCTTCTAACAGAGCACTTATACTTAAAGACCCAAAAGCCCCACATGCACCTCAGATGGAAAAGACTGGAAGTCAAAAGTTTCCATTGGAAAGGGATAGGATCAATAACAAAAGGGTATGCCAAAAGGTCAAGAGTCATACAAACGATTTTTAAAAAATGGGTTTGGTTCCTTGATCAGAAGTCAAACCTGTGCCACAGCCAGGAAATCACAGAATTTTAGCCTATAGACCACAGGATGGATTGCTATTTTGTCAATCTTTCAGAGCACTCAAGGCAGACAATTTGAGATTTATTTTAATTGCAAGTTGATCCAGCTGCCTCTTCATGGAAAGTGAAGGGTATAATTTTCTAGGTTGAGAATAAATTTTACAGATGTTTCCTGAAGAGGGTTGGAAGGGGCAATCCCAAAAATCCCCTGAAAAAAAAAGTACTCCCAGGAATAGACTCACATTATGAAGGCAGTCCCTTTGAGTCCAACTGAAGAGCAAGTGTCCTCGCAAAACTGAAGTGTGAGCATACCCTACAAAGCATGAGTGTAGCCCAGAGTGTGAGTGTACCCAACAAAGTGTGGGTATACTCCACCAATGGGTAACCTGTGGAACTGGGTAGGAAGAATTACTAAAAAAAAAAAGTGCCAAAAACCTCATCCTAAGAACAAAAGATATTGGTTCCAAGGGGCCTTACCTCATTTCTCCCCAGTGCAGCCAGGAAGATAAGTGAGCTCAAGGGGTTCTTGCAGATGCAAATGCATTGGTCCAGATAGTGTTGGGAAAAAGCAAGGGTGCCACTTCAAATCATCCTCGTCACCAGGAAATGTTAAGACCACGAGCTCTGTGGAAGAAAAAAGTAGAGCTTTATTTTCTATAAAAACTAATCTGCAGAAATAGTCTTCAGTACAAGTGAAAGTATATTCTCCAAAGAACAAAGGAAAGGTCTGGCATAAATAAGGAAAGTTCTTGCCTTCATTCTCAACCAGGTGCATTCATGCAAATGAAGAATTTAAACTTGTTCTGCTCTAATTTCTCTAAATAGGCTCTGATAACCTGGTTTCTAAGCCCCAAGCCATAAGTCACTGTAAGATGTTTCTGTCAAAGGTCCTGTGTGTGGGAGTGAGAGGAGGAGGTGTTTCTTGCTGTAGTTTATCTTGCCACAGACAAAAGGAAGTGGTTTGGCTTGACTATGGAAAGGGAGGTCCTGTAACACTTTTACATCTTTCTGAGAACAGAGTACACGAGAAGTCCCTCACCTCGCTATGGCTGCCTACTTCTGTTTTAACTTTGAGCACCTCAGTTAGCCATAGGGAGTCTATTTTGTCTTTTGGCTGAGGACATACTTTAACACAAGTAATCACGGAAGAATTTTAAAGTGTGTCATATTATCTCAACATTAGGTATAAAACCAATTTGATAATAAATTTTGTTTCTAGGTCACTTCTGTTTTCTGCCACGATGGAGTAACACTGACTCTTCCCAAGTAAACTACTAAAAGCAAACTAAACAAACTATGTGAAGCAATAATTTGCACATATTGGACAGGAGGAAATGCGGAAGTGTAACTTGTATGAGAAGAAACCCATCATGGTTTCAGCTCACTTCCTGGAGCATTTCCAGGATGGACTGCAGGCAAAGGAAACCCAAACAGAGCCTGAAAAAAAAGTGTTAAGAATTTGGGGTGGCCAAAATGGCCTCAGTTTGCTGAGCAGAGTACCAGAAATGATAAATCTGTAGATCTAGCTGGAATGAAGAGAGAGAGAGCACACAGGAGAGTTCCCTATTAGTCTCAAGCTAAGTACGGAGCTTAAGTACTTAAGGAAACTTAAGTTCTGTGAGGAAACTTCCCAAAATACAGGATAAAATGAACCCTAAAAGGCTGTTTAATGGGTAAAGATAATCATTTTAACAACTATATGTAAAAAAACAAAATAAATAGGCTGGGCGCAGTGGCTCATGCCTGTAATCCTAGCACTTTGGGAGGCCAAGGAATTCAGATTGCCTGAGCTCAGGAGTTTGAGAGAGACCAGCCTGGGCAACATAGTGAAACCCTGTCTTTACTAAAATACGAAAAATTGGCTGAGCATGGTGGTGTGCATCTGTAGTCTCAGCTACTCTGGAGGCTGAGGCAGGAGAATTGCTTGAGCCCAGGAGGTGGCTATGAAAAATTAAATAAAAAAACTAAAACTCACACCTGTAATCTTAGCACTTTGGGAGGCCAAGGTGGGCGGATCACCTGAGGTCGGGAGTTCAAGACCAGCCTGACCAACGTGGAGAAACACCGTTTCTACTGAAAAATACACAATTACCCGGGTGTCATGGCACATGCTTGTAGTCACAGCTACTCGGGAGGCTGAGGCAGGAGAATCGCTTGAACCTGGGAGGCGGAGGTTGCAGTGAGCCAAGATTGTGCCATTGTACTCCAGCCTGGGCAACAAGAGTGAAACTCCATCTGAAAAAAAAAAGCAAAAAACAAAAATAAAACAAACTATAAAAAATCAGCACATTAAACTTCATCAAAATTTTTAAAAACAATTTTCAAAGATACTATTACATAAATGATAAGGCAAGTCATAGACTGGGAAACAGTATTTGCTAAACATATATCCAACAAAGGACTTTCATTTATAAAACAAACAAACTCTTCAACTCAGTTATTAGGAAAAAAACAAAATTTTTCAAAAAATCTAACAAATGCTTCAACAAAAGAGGAATAGGAATGACCAACAAGCCTATAAAAAATGCACAACTTTCTCAGTATGCAGTAAATGCAAATGAAAACCGTAATCAGATGCTACTATAAACATCCTACACACCTTACAAGTGTTAGCAAGGACCCGGAATAACTGGAATTCTTATACACTGCTGATGGGAATCTAAATCAATACAACCACTTTGTAAAAGCAGGTTAGAAGTTTATGTAAAAGTTAAACATACACCTATGCTATGACCCAGCATTCTACTCTTAAGTATTCACCTAAGAGAAATGACAGCATATGTCCACACACCAATTTGCATACATATGTTCATAGAAGCTTTATTCATAATAGCCAAAAACTAAACAAAATTCTTTCAGTAGTACAAATTGTAATATATCTATGGAATGAAATACTAGTAATCAGCAATGGAAACAATAAAATATGGACAACATGGATAAATCTCAAAATAACTGTTGTGTTAAAAGTAATTTAAAGCACGTGATACTATTTCTGTAAAGCTTTAGTAAGTACAAGCTAATCTATAGTGACAGAAAGGAGACCAATGGTTGCCTGCAGAGAAGGAGGAGGAGAGAAAGTGAGGGACTGCAAATGAACAAGATGATGTGTGGATGCTATCTTAATTGTGGTGATGATTTCACAAGTGTATATGTATGTCAAGTCAAAATGCATTTTGTTTTTGAGACAGGGTCTTGCTGTGTCACCCAGGATGGAATGCAGTGGCACAATCTCGGCTTACTGCAACCTCAACCTCAGCCTTCCCAGTTCAAGCGATACCCCTACCTCAGCCTGCCAAGTAGTTGGAACTACAGTCATACTCCACCATGGCCAGTATAATTCTTGTACTTTTTGTAGAGAGGGGGTTTTGCTATGTTTCCCAGGTTCGTTTCGAACTCGTGGGCTCAAGCAATCCGCCTTCCTCAGCCTCCCAAAATGCTGGGATTACAAGCATGAGTTACCTCATCCAGCCAAAACTCTTACATTGTTCACTCTGTGTATGTAGAGCTTATTGTATGTCAATTAATTATACCTCATTGAAACAATAAAAAGAATTTGTTCTTTAAATTCCCGAAGAAATAATTATTCTATTAGTTCCATATGAATTTTGTAAAATTAAAGGATAGACAAATGGACAAGTCCACTACTCATTTTGCAAAGCAGTGTAATTCTATTCCACAACAGTGTATCATTATAAAAATATGAGTTCATTTCAGTTGTGAATATGGTTGCAAATATTCCAAAACAAAATCCTAGTACTTAGTTATTTAAAAATAATTAATAAATGCCTTTTTATCAAGTAGAATTTATTTCAGGAATACCAGAATGGTTTAGTAAAGCAATAGTGTAATAGAGAAAAATGATGCTGAGAAGACATTAGAAAAAGTGAATTTCTCTTAATATTCTTAATATTTTTAAGGAAAATAAGTTCCAATTGCAAACTAACATTCCAACAATCATATAAAACCAGAATTATTAAAGCCATTCACTTTAAAGTCCAGAACAAGATAAAAATACATTGTTAGTTCACATGATTCTGTAATATATTAGCACTACAGTATTTAAGTGTTTATTATGTTTAACTTCTTTTAAGGAAAAAAGTAACACTCACTTTTTATGGTGAATTATTTACTTAAAAGGAAATTAATCCAATTAAAAAATCATTTGGATTTTTTTGAATAAAACAGTTTTATAATATAGTTTTATACAAATTAAATTTGCCAATATTAATATTCATGGTCTTTTACATCTTGTCCTGAGAAAAACTAATATCATCCGACTAGCCCTCCCACCATAAACAAACAAACAACCAACTAGAAACCTGAATAAAATATATGAAACATTTATTATTTTCAGATACTGGATAGCAGTATAACTGTGGTTCCTAAGAAAGAAAACAAACAAAATTAGCCTTTATGATATTGGAGGCTTTCTACCTGGAAGCCCTTTTTTTGTTTATTGAGGTCTTTGTTTTGTTTTTTGGTGAAACTGAGTGAGTCTCACTTTGTCACCTAGGCTGGAGAGCAGTGGCATGATCTCTGCTCACTGCAACCTCCACCTCCCAGGTTCAAGTGATTCTCTCATACCTCAGCCTCCCCAGTAGTGTACCACCGCTCCCGGCTAATTTTTGTGTTTTTAGTAGAGACTAAGTTTCACCCTGTTGTCCAGGCTGGTCTCAAACTCCTGACCTCGAGCGATCCACCTGCCTAGGCCTCCCAAAGTGCTGGAATTACAGGAGTGAGGCACCGTGCCCTGCTGGAAGCCCTTTTCAGATACTGATACATTGAAGACAGAGAAAGTGACAGACAATTGAGTTTGGGGGGGAGTTGCTGAGGATTCAGAGAGAGGAAAACTGAAGAGAGGAGGTTCAGAGATCTGCAAGTGGTCCCTTTGTTGATAAACTTAGGGATTTCACTCACTAAAGGCACATTTTATTCAAGGTATATTGCAACACAAATTTAAAACTTTCTTATATACCAATGAAGATCTGTTAGGATATTTAACAGACAAATAATCATAACAGAAAAAAAAAAATCAAAATTCTAGGAGTCAATTCTACGTGAGTAACATAGAATTTTTTTGAAGAAATATATTGTATATTTTTGTGGAATATGAAAGATGATGTGAATAAATAAAGTAAATGGAAACATATGCCGTGTTTGGCTTTTTATCCCAATGTGTGAGGCCAATAGAGGTGATGTTAAAATACAACATTTTGTTTCATTTAAATAAAAACTGATTTCTAAAATGAAAGATGGCTTTTTTTTCTTTCCCGGTTGTTTTTCATATTTAATCAATGCCTTCCAAAGACATCATAGTTTTCATCAATATACCTAACAGTTGTTCTTTGTAGAGTATCTGTTTTTTTAACAAGATACAAATATATTGACCAATAATTATCCTAGAATTTAAAATACAAATTAAAAAGGCTAAGGCTTAGAAATCACAAAAATTTTGACAACTCATGGAAATTATGAGTGTATATATCAATAATTCTGGAGCTAATATATGATTTTATACATGAGTTTAAAAGATAAAGGCTATCTTGAAACACAAAATGAGAGACAGAAAATTCCTTATAATATACAATTACTACTACTCCTACCTCCTTTCCTTATTTGACATCAATTTCTTGCCTAGAAACCAGTGAAGTCTGTTGGGTGAGCCTCTCACATATATCCACATCTTAAAATTCATCAATCCAATAATAGCAGTCAACCTTGTAAAATAGTGCTAGCTTCATCACTCAAATGTGTTTCTAATTTGAAACTTCAAGCAGAGAAGAGAAATAATTTATTGATCTCTGGTCACATAAGACACTTAGCAGCTAATAATAAGACAGCATTACAAAAAATAACATAATAGTTTATTATTTAAAGCCAGGTAAAATTATATGTTAGATTTTAGTATAGTTACCACATATTTAGACTGTGTCTATAACAAAAGATATTAGCACTGAAATGAGTCAGTTGAATTACTTTTTAAGAGTATTAGCAAAGTGCTAAGATCTAGCAAATGAGGTAAAAAGGAGGTCAGTGGTGAGATATCAAAAGACATCAACTCCTATCGAGGAGAAATAAAAACATATGTAATTTCAAGATCAAAAAGGGGGAAAACACGAGACCTTAGTGGGCACACACACAAACAGCTGAACATCCAGAGAGGCAGAGAGTAGTGGAGAGTGGCGGGGTGTCATGGCAGAGGAGGAAGGAAGAGGCATCTGAACATAGGCGGAGAACAGTCAGACTCCAGGGAAAGATCACCTTCCCACTCCAACCCCACCTTCTGGCTCCCCATCCATTTCACTAAGAGCCACCTCCACCACTCAATAAAACCTTGCACTCATCCTTGGAGCCCACATGTTATCCGATTCTTTCAGTATGCTGGGCAAGAGCTCAGGATACATAAAGCAGTCACACTGTCCCTCTGCCCTTGCGAGAAGGAAGAGGGTCCACTGAGCTGATTAAAACTCATCCCATCTGCAGATGGCAGAACTGAAAGAGCTTTGTAAGACTGGGGTTGCAGGAGCCCTTCCCTATACATTACCAAAAGGCTGGAGCCCAGAAGCATTGGCTGGCCTCTGCACCTGCCCACCTGCATGTTTCCCCCAGGGGTCTGAGCTGTCGGGTGATGGGTGATGGAGCAGGAGAGCCACACCCCTGTCGCACACCTGCGAGGGGAATCAGGGAACTCTCCGTTTCAGTGTGGACTGAGTTTGAGCCTTCCTAGTTGAGGGGCAAAAATTATTAAAACTACTTAAAAGTTCCACATTTTGAGACGTTGGCCACAGTGCTCAGGATTCAAAATGTGACAAAGATGTTGAATAAACATTTCTGTTTATCTCCATGGAATCCAGTTAAGTATCAGGGGGAAATTAACTAGTGAAAGCAAGAATTATTGATGATAAAGGAGGGTGATGAGGCTTACCTTAATGGCCTTCCAGGTGTAAGATTTAGAAAAGTAGAGTCTAGAACATGAGAGAAATAATCAGTTCTGAGGCATAAAGTAGCTTGGTGCACCAAGGAACTGAAAGAACCTCCCTCTGCTGGAGCAAAGAAAGGACATGAATTCCATGTCATCAAACATCAAAGATAATTTATATAATGAATCAGATTACACAGGACCTCGTGGACTGTGTTAAGGGTAAGTGCATTGGGATGGTCAGGCATGAAGGTCTTTGAGCAAAGGAACTGATTTGATCCAAGTTACTTTTTACCACTATAAAACTTAAATTCAAAGTTCACCATTTTTAAAAGTAAGAAGGCAAACAGGAGGGAGGGAGGGAGGATCAGTCTATTGATGAAGTCTATATCACAATACAGTACAGTCAAATTTCTCTCCTTTTCTTTTTTTCTCTCTATATAGATATTTTAAAAACCAAAATTTATGATATGTATGCATATATATCATTACATATAACATTTTATATACACACATATTTCATATAAATATATAAAACATTTCAAACACACACATATGTTTGGGGTTTTTTTGTTGTTCTTAGAAGGAAACAAATCAACAACTATAATTTATATACTGATGGTGTATGAAAGGTTCCAATACAGCTGGAGGAGAGGAGAAAGTTATATACAAGGAGAATGGTGGGTTAGTGATATATATTGTTACAGAATTCATCAGGCTCAGAGAGTTGTCTAGTACCTTGAAGCAGAGATTGTAGATTATAGAAAATGTGATCATACTTTGTCAAATTTTTTTGATACTGAAAGGAAGCATTACTCATAATTACACTGGGAAAAAGAAGAGTAAATAGATTTAAACAAGAATGAAATACCCTAGCTATATTAGAATGTTTCTTACTGCTTTTAGCAAGTGTGATGGGGATAATTTCTTTAATAATTTACAGGAGATAAGGGAGCTAAGCTTATTGCCTATGACATCGTAGTACACCCTTCTCAAGGGTAACAAAGGTTTAGCACCTCCCCAAAGTCCATCCTGAGTGAAGATTAGAAGACTTAATTTGGAGTAGAGGACAGAAACTGGAAGGAAGGTGGAAAGTTTGAACATGATGAAGGGTAATGGGAAAACTTTAAGTTTAGGAAAGCTTGACAGGTAGCCTCAGAATCCAAACATTCCTTCTGGGAGAATGTGATTTGGCAAAGCTGAATGGTAACACCCTTGGGATGGTTCCTCAGAAGCTATTTCATGATCGAGACATGAATTGTGGAGTGCATTACCATCATAGGTTTTGTAGAAGTTATGCCCCCCCAGACTTTAGTATCTTATTTAAACTAAGAGAGTTCCTTTGGAAAAACAGAGTTGCCACTATACACTTAGGCCTTTGTGCCTTTCTAGAGCTTTTACTATCCTGTGTCCTATCAGCAAATTTTCCCCCAATTCATTCCACAGGGTAAACTAGGTGATCTGTGGTCTATGATATGACTGGCATACACAAAAGCCCCAGAGGATGGACCTGGAAAACAAACTGGGAAAGACACAGTGTGTAGAGTGGCCATGTTCCTATCCACAGAATGGGCAAGACTACAGAAGATAGTGTGATCCAGCACTTACTGGCCATAAAGGCCACAAAGAGATAGACTTGGGACACAAGCCAAGTAATAAACTACAAATATCTCATGTTCTTGATAATCTCAAAGTCGTAGCTATTTGAGAGCAGATACAGTCTTGCTTTTTACACACTATTCTTGCCAGATACATGGGAGAGGCTGGGTATATTTTGGCTATCTTCCCCTCAATAGTCATAACTGTCCAAGAACAACATTACTAATATAATATCCTTACAGCCTTTGTAGCTTAAAAACTTAGTGAGGAGAGAGGATTTTTATTAAGCCAACTATTATTTTCAAGACTTAATGTAGTTATTAGAAACTTGATATGAGCTCTCAAGATTCCACAGTGCGGCAGAAGTATTAAAAGTGCACGAGTCCAACTCTCTTCCAGTCAAATCTGAGACAATGACATCTGGCACCAAATGACAAAGAGAAATGGATGTTCATTCCTTTGAGCAAAACCTGGCAGCAATATAGTGATTTAATGGCATGAGAAACTTGGAGGCTTATCACGCAATAACCAGTCATCACAGGATAGTAATCAGGGGTGAAAAGAGAAGAGAAAGATCCATCTGACTGCTTTTTTGGGCTGGCACTTCACCTGTGATTTTCTACGTGCTATTGAGCATAACATTCTCAGACAAGCTGATATGAGTAAATATTGGATCAGTGTTGATGGTTGAGGAAGGAGAAACATAAATTAAAAGGGAGACTCCCCTGATTTACTGGTATCCTTGTGTTTCTAATGATACAATAGAAAGTTCATGGGTTTTGGGTCACAGCTCTCTATACATGGATTCCAGCTTTTGTCACTGCTTAGATGAGACTTGTCATGTGACTTACAAACCTCAATTTCCTCATATACATAGTGGAGCTAATAACATCTACCTCACAAGGTTTCTGTGCAAATTAAGTAAGGAAGAACAATTAAAGAATTGTTATTCTGCATGGTGCTTAGAAGTCATTTACTATGGAGCTAGAGGAGTACTGCAAATGCTGTATAAGTTGCTCACAAGAGTGCAATCAAGTGAGCTGAACTTAAGTCCCTTCACAAGAACAGCTAGAAAGAGCCATTTCCAAGTTACATTTTAAGATCACTCTGACAGCTGATTAAATAATAGAATGAAGAAGTGGAGAAATCTTTGAGACCAGTGAGCAGGGTACAACAATAATCTGAGTATGAGAAGCTTATGGCTTGGAATAGGGAGGTCGCAGTGTGATTAAAAAAAAAAAGTGGACAGATCAGTTGCCTTTTGTGAAACATGGCATCAATCTGATCTGGTAATAAATCAGAATTGGGAGGTGAGTAAAACAGTCAAAGAACATAAATTTTGGCGGGGAGAAGATCATTTTCAGAAATTTAAGATTTACAAATAGAAGCATAAAAGCATATTTTTAAATCTCTTGCACTTTATATGGAAATGGAAATGCTCATTCAACTTGGTCAATCACATACTTTGCTACTCTAAAAGGCACTGCAATAGTTTAGAACTTCTTAGTTAATTAAACTTTTGTTTGCCTTAGTTTACATAGCACCTGATATATACATAAAGCATTCAGAATTCTCAAGTCAGGTGTAATTTTACCAAACTTGAAATATCAAACAAAATGCTATCTGTCATTGTAACCTCTATCAAATCTCACTACTCCTTACAATCATTCAAATTCTAATGGCCTTTTTGTGTTTTGTGATTTAATAAGCCATACTAAAATGTGCATCTTAATTATACACTTCAGCTAACTCATGAGGGCATATGCTACAAGTGTTCATTTCACAGTCAGACAATTATTTACTACAGTCTTGAATTTATATCCAAAGATCTACAATTTAAGGAAAGTGGTTCTTTGCAATGTATAATATTAATGATGCATGAGAATGTTTACAGAGGGCTGAACTAATAAAATCAATTTCAAATCAGTCTGTTAAGTGTGTTTCCTTGGTTGGAATTGGCAAACCAATCAGTAGAATACAATGAAACAAAAAGGAAGGAAAACATCTTGAAACAACTGTTATTCTTCTGAAATATCAATTTTTGTAGCATTAACTTGTGTGCTTTACCATGTGACTTTTATTAACACATTTTTTCTAGTGTATCACCAGCTATTTTATGTTATGTATTTATTGTAATTTTATAGCACCACTCCAAGCTTATAGAATACTTGCAGAATATGTACTTCTTAAGTATATTTTTCTTAAACATGTTTTCACATACATATGTAATTATATATATTAGATATATATTAGTATATATAACAGAAATTATAAGATGCATTATAGATATAAATCATATTACTTTCAAACATACACCTAAATCTGTAATTCAAAATTAGTATTTTTTGCTTAGTTTTTATCTCCCTCCCAGCTGGGTGCGGTGGCTCATGCCTGTAATCCCAGCACTTTGGGAGGCTTAGGCTGGTGGATCACCTGAGGTCAGGAGTTCGAGATCAGCCTGGCCAATATGGTGAAAATACAAAAATTAGCCAGTTGTTGTGGCAGGTGCCTGTAATCCCAGCTACTTGGCAGGCTGAGGCGGGAGAATGGCTTGAACCCGGGAGGCAAAGGTTGCAGTGAACCGAGATCGTACTATTGCACCCCAGCCTGGGTGACAAAAGTGAAACTTTGTCTCAAAAAAATAAAATAAAAATAAAACACTCCCCTAGAATATCTTTGATATGAAGAAAGTTAAAATTATCTATTCCTAACTGAATAAACCATAATTCAAAATTTAAATGATTTATCCAATATTACATACTGACCAATTCCATGTTACAATACCCAGCGATCTTTCAGTCTTTCTTTTTCTGCACATAACTCCACTCTTTCCAGCCTCCTTTATTTCCTCTTTACTGTTTACACAGTAAAATGTGTAGCAAAAATAGGTATCTTAAGAGACAAATGGGATACAGGATACAAGGATTTCTTCCCGTAGTCGATAAATTTAAGAATGTTGATTTTAGAAAGAAACATGGAGGTAGTTTATATCATCCAAATTTATAGGTAAATTGAAATCATAAAAATTTACCCAGAAACCACATTATTCACTTATTTAACCGCATTTACTATGTGACAGGCACTATGAATTTTTCTGGATATTTAAGACCAACAAAACAGGCTAGCTATAAAGCTTACAGTGGACTGAGGGAGACTCAAGCTAAACGTCTCTTAAAATTTCTGTATTTATAATCAATATTGGTAAGTGAAGAAAAATCAGTTAATGGATATTGACATAGACAATTAGGAGCAACTGGGAAGGAAGGCTTTCTTTCTACAGATTGGTCGGAGAGGACTTCTCCTTGACAAGGTGCTTTTATGTGAGGCTAAGAACAATTGAGCCCTGTGAAGAACTGGGTGAAGGGTGATATGAGCATCAGAAAGGGCTTGAGTTACAGGCTTGAGGAGGGAAAGTCTCTGGCATATTTGACGACCTACTGATGTCCAGTGCATTTGAAGAGTAGTAAGCAGGGGAGAGATAATCGCCTAAAGAGGTAGAGAACTCACATGGGCATGAGTAGTTTCTGTAGAACACCAGTTTCTTCCTCTTTCCCCAGGCTTAGATGAAGCTATCATTACCTCCCTAATTCCTCCACCTATTGTTTATGATTAACCACACCATGGGCAAGTCGTATTTGTACAGTCATTTGCATTTCAAAATCACGTTCGCACATTCGTCATTTTATTTAGTCCTCATATGAACCTTCTAAGGCAGCCAGATCAGGATTTAAAAGCGGCATTTACACAGGAGTTAACTGAAGTCTGGGGTATAATGTTGTATTCTTGTGTTGTGTTATGCATTTTATAACATAGGTCTTGTCAGCGCTTTCTATTTTTTGTGTTTTGTTTTCATTTTCAAATCTAACTACCTTATGTTCTAGTGTGCGGAGTTTTCTACCTTGTGGAGAATCCTTAGTGTTATCAAATATCTTTGGTGTGCAGTTTGCAACTACCACATTTGCTTGTGTCAGCTATTTTTGTGACTCTGACTCACACAGGAAAAGCCATTTTTATCTCTAGTAACCCCTTTATGTTCCATAAAATTCCCATAGTTTTGTTTTGGAAAGAAAAATTGTGAAATATTCAGTCATATTCTTAGCTATTTTCTTAGAGTCTTCAGGGTGTGTGTCCAGAGGGACCTCCCAGCATAGGGGAATTGCTCACATGGGGACACTGAAAGATAAAACCCATGGTTCCCAGCCTGGCACTGTGGGGGAACTTTGTGCTAACACTACATTCTTTTCATAATAAGCTCTGCAACAAGATACAAAGTAGCAAAGTCCAGAAATTGCTCTGATATATCATAGGGCCTGATATTAACTTGAAAAGTAAACTCTGTAAGAGTAGAGAAACATAGAACAGAACTTTCTGACCTTCCCTATGGTGTTATAGTATACCTGGATTTGCTAAGAAAGAGGAGGTTATTTTCCTTTACATTTTTATTCTTTGAATTCTAATATTTTCCATCAGGTGGAAGTGGAACTCTGAAATGTATAAATGTACTTTTTAAATGGGTCTAGTTCATACACAATTGTTCATTTATTAATTAAAGTGATTTTGAGCACCTTCTCTTGCAAATACTATTCTAGGTGCTAAGATTACAAATAAAGATCAATTAAGAAGAAAAATAAGCAGACATTGTCCTCATGGTGCTAGAAGAAGAGACAGATCATTAAAACATGCAAGTTATACAGCCTAATAAGCAACACAAATTAGAATATGATAAATGCTGCAACAGTGGTACACACATGGTAATTTTTACCAAAGAAGAATTGCCCTTGACCCAGACTAAAGGAATAAAGTAGGATGTCTTAAAGGAGATGATGGCTAAACTGAAACTAGAAAGACAAGTAATAGGTTAAAATTAAATTTCAGAAATTAAAGTACTTGATAGATTTCATATTAGGAAATCTTATTATGAATAAGCAAGAGACATTATATAAGGAGTAAAATTTCAGGAATTAGATTATCCAAGGACAATTTGATGACATACTGCTATTATATCAGCATTACTTACTGTCTAAAATAATATTCTGTTGTATCGTTTGCACTTTTTGCAGACTTTCAGGTACAAAAATATCCTCGCCTACATTTGTATTCCACCATCTCTATCAAACTTTAGAGTAACTAACTTTATAGTAAACAGCTTCTAGGTTTATTTTACCCTATCGAAGCTTCAAAAAAAAGAGGTCTCGCTGTAGTTTTTTTTTTTTTTTAATATATATTTTAGACTAAACTTGCTGCTGTATAAATTTTCTAAATTTGCTTTTGAAGGCAAAACCCAGATAGTGGCTTATTGGCTCCAAAGAGCTCAGAGCCTAATTACCCCTTCTTCTCTATAAAACCCATAAAATTTTTACTGTACTATAACTGTTATTCTTCCTGTTATTTTTGTTAATAAAGACAAAACAAAACAAAATAGCCCTCCTGGAACTGGTTACACATTAGGGTCTCATCAAGTTCCACAACAGTGGACCTCAATTTTGTAACTACTGAATATTTATTTTCTTTCAATATAATTGTCCCATGTTTTTGCATATCTTCCAATAATGTCCTAAATTATGCTTAAAATATCATACTATCTAGACTGGTAAAACTGTAAGCAACTAGCGGCTTTGGATTTTTTTAAATCATCTTTTTAAACTTTTAGAAAAATTAATTGAACTTGAAGAAAGTAAAAATTACGTGGTTAGCACAATATTTTAAATCAAACCCATTATTTGTAGAATTATAATAATTAACACATGAAGTAGATCTGGAAGTAATCTAATCAGCTTCACATTGCAAAAACAAAACAAAAGCAAAACAACAACAACAAAGAAACCTAATAAGGTATCTTTGAAGAGGAACACAATAGTGACACGTTTTCATCTGTTTGATGAAAAGCTAACAGATAGAATTCATTTTGGAAAAGTGATAATGGCTTTTCAGGTATATCCTTTGGTCAAATCGTATAAGTAAACAATCTGATAACTGTTAATATACTTCCTTTTATAAATGAATAAATGACAAATAACGAACACTTTTTAAGCACTAAGTAAAGCAACAGGCACTATGTTGCTTTACATATGTTGTCTTTTTAGTTCTATCATAAAGGAATAAGGTAAGTTCCAGCAATATCCCTGGAAATCCATGACACAGAAAACTAATTCACTTGCCTTTGGACATGAATAGAACAAGTGGCAAAGTTAAGTACTCATAAATAACAGCCAATATTGCTTTCTTAATATGTTATATAGGTCATGCTAACTATTAATGTTATCCCTAAGTAAACATTTATATATTGTTATTTTTCATTTTGTATATTAAAAGTTTATTTTTATGCTTTCGATAGATGTCTAGTTTGCAAGGACTTTCGATTTTTTAATTTTTCTTTTTCTTTTTCTTTTTTTTTTTTTTTTTGAGACGGAGTTTTCCTTGTCACCCAGGCTGGAGTGCAGTGGCGCAATCTTGGCTCACTTCAACCTCCGCCTTCTGGGTTCAAGCGATTCTCCTGCCTCAGCCTCCAGAGTACCTGGGATTATAGGCACCCACCACCACACCCAGCAAATTCAGCTAATTTTTGTATATTTAGTAGAGATGAGGTTTCATCATGTTGACCAGGCTGGTCTCAAACTCCTGACCTCAGGTGATCCACCTGCCTTGGCCTCCCAATGTACTGGGATTATAGGTGTGAGCCACTGCACCTGGCCAAATTTTTAAATTTTTCTAATCTCTAGCTACTTAGTAGGTACAAGTATGAGAATATATAAATACAATAGCATCTTTACTTAAACCGTCACTGTATTAGTTTGTTAGAGCTGCTGTAACAAAATACCACAAACTGGGTAGCCTTAAAACTGCCTTTGCAAAATTATGACTGAAACAGTGAAAGAGATCTAATCTAACCAACTCCATCTTGCTTCTAACCTTTAAGCTATCCTTGTTCATTCCTGGGCATAGGCTGAACTAATTTGGGAGGAGCTTATTTATAATTTAAAACAAAGACGCTAACAACCCTTTCCCAAAACAACCCTCCTTCTTGCCCGGAGACTAGACTGCCTTTGTAGGACTAATATCAGCCACAAGATTAGAAATTAAGATTTAGGAGTCATGCAGCTGGAGGCTACAAGATTCTCACCCTCCCTAAACTGCTTCTAAAATCAGTACCTGAGATATTTTGCAGACCCTGCACTTGATGGATCAGCTAGCACTACCCACATGTATTACCTGGCTCATCTGATCTTGTAACCCGCACCCAGGAACTGACTCAGTGTAAGAGGACAGCTTCAATTCCTTATGACTTCACCTGCTACCTAACCAGTGAGAACACCTGGCTCACTGGCTTCCTCCCACCCACGAAGTTGTCCTTAAAAAGTCTGAACCCCAAATACTTGGAGAGACTGATTTAATAATAAAACTTCAGTCTCCTGCACAGTCCGCTCTGTGTGAATTATTCTTTCTCTACTGCAATTCCCCTTTCTTGTTAAATCGGCTCTGTCTAGGCAATGGGCAACCCACTGGGAGATTACGGATTGAATATGGGAAGTTCATTATCTCACAATTCTGGAGGCTAGAAGTCCAACACCAAGGTGCCAGCAGAGTTTATTTCTTATGAGGCTTCTTTCCTTGGTGTGTAGGTGGCTGCCATCTTTCCCCTTATTCTTGTGTTTTCTGTGAATGTCTGTGTCTTAATCTCTTCTTTTAAGGACACCAGCCATATTGGACTAGGACCAAACCCAATGACTATATTTAACCTTAATCACCTCCTTAAAGACTCTATCTTCTGGCCAGGTGAGGTGGCTCATGCCTACAATCCCAGCACTTTGGGAGACCAAGATGGGCAGATCACTTGAGGCCAGAGGAGTTCAAGACCAGCCTGGCCAACATGGTGAAACCCCATCTCTACTGAAAATACAAAAATTAGCTGGGCGTGATGGTGCTCATCTGCAATCCCAGTTACTCAGGAGGCTGAGGCATGAGAATCGCTTTAACCCAGGAGGCAGAAGTTGTGGTGAGCAGAGATCATGCACTGCACTCCAGCCTGGGCAATGCACTGAGACTCTGTCTCAAAAAAATAAATACATAAAATAAAATAAAGATTACCTTCAAATAAAGTCACCTTCTGAGGCAGTAGGGGTTAGGACTTCAACAAATGAAATGGTGGGGGGCACAATTTAGCCAATAATAGTCACTAAATTTGATTCTGTTTTGTGTTAAACATTCATTGACTTTAGCATAGAATCAAAACCACTGAATATGTGCACGACTCCATAGGGCACCATTCAAATATAGTAAAATGTACACATTCTGGTCAGTCATACAGTCGTTTTCCTGGAACAGATCTTAGAATTGCCACAGCTACTTTTCAGGCAAAATACTTTTTATTAATTTTATATAGCTATGACAATGCAGACCTTTCAGTAAAGCTAATGATTAAGATTTGTATAGTTCTTTTGTTAAAGCTAGTAATTAAGCTTTAATTCGCTAAATTATAAATGGATTGCATTTGTTTGCTAGAGGTCAATTCCTTCATACTGCAACAAAGTTATGAGAGCCAAAAAGATATATTTCACAAAATCAAATTGTTTTGACACTTTGAAAGTAGATTTCAGGATTTTACCAAGCACCGTAATTCCAATAATAATATGTTTATCTTAAATTAATGATTAATGCAATTGAACAATACTGACATATTAAAACCAGTATTAAATTAATATGTCTGTGACTATCAAACTTTAGAAAGTGTTTCAGACACAGAACAGAATAAAAAACATGATGAACACTATAAAATTAAACAATGTAATTCACATACATAGGATTTTACAGAAATAGTATAAATATATTTATTTTACAGAAATAGTATAAATATATTAATTTTACAAATAATGATTTCACAACAAATATGTTATTTTCGTTTTCATCCCAGAAAATGTAGAAAGTACAAAATGTTTAAAGATAGTGAATATTACAAATGATATTTGTGAAGACTCTGCATTCTATTATGTTCCTATGAAAAGTGAATTTTGTTCTATCAGACAGTTAACTTGGCTGAACCCAAACTCCAATCTGTACCTCCCTTTTGTTAGGCAGCAGCTGAAACACACTCCATTTTTTTTTCAGCTTCTAGTTGCTACACAACTAATTTAACTAATTTAATTAAATCTCCTGTGTTCTCCCAAGCATTTATACATTGACAGATAACTACATAGTAGAGTACATTTCAAATGTAGATTTTGGGGCCTGTCCTTTCTGTGACTTCGTCCTTTCCAGAATTTCCCTCTGAGCTTTTTGTCTCCTCTTTCAGGCACAAACTCTATCCTCTGACCTCAAGCCAAGTATGTATGTGTAAATGTGTATATATGTATATCAAAGTGATAGGCCAGCAACTGCAGGAAACCTCATCCAATTATCCAGCTTTGGAAGAGCAACTCTAGTTGCCACCTTTCACCTTACTTTCAAATTCTCTAACCCTAAGAGCCAGAAACAATTAATATTTGGATACCACCGCTCCAAATAGAAACTACAAAAGAAGAAATGTAAAACCATTACTTTATGTTGCTAACAAAAATTAAAAATGCATCTCCCATGCATGATTTGAATAACACAAATTGAAGGAAAAGTAGAGCTTAGGTTTTTCATATAAGACTCAGGTCCAAGTTAGGTGGCTTAAATAATCCCTGAAATCACTCACTTTCAATAACATAAAACTTCCAACTGGTATACATCTTTTATCACTTAAAATGTTATTTCTTGGGATATCCAGAGCTCTAGCCATCTTTAGCATTCATTCCACAACTCAGCTGAGTGTCACAAAACAAAACCATGTACAAAATATATTGTACATATCATAGAGGAAACTGCAGATGAGATTTTGCAGTTGTACCATATCTTCTACTTATGATATACGTAAAATTTTCTCTAGGGGCAGGATTCCTTTAAACTGGGAAATGTTAGTAACGTCTTAATTTATGTGGTTTGTTTTTCCCCATGTGATGTCATTTGTCATATAGGCCTGACCATATTTCTTTCTTTTCTCGTTCTAAAAAAGAATATCAGCATAGGTTTCTTGTATTTAAAAGTCACTATACTATACAGGCATACAGTGCGTACTGAGCAAATAAGGGTAACTCCATCACATCAAGCATTTATTATTTATATGTACCCCATAAATATATACAACTATTACACTTAAATAATAATTTAAAATAAAAACTAAAAGAAAAATAAAATGCCACTATAAGTAATACAGTTTTGTATAGTAATCTTTCAGTGGAAAAAGTAAAGTATTATCAAATACGATTTTATTATTTTATTGCAGCACTGAAAATAAAACAAAATCAAATACCATTTCCACTCCATTACTTAGAGTAGCATAGTTTCTTCTTTATTAATTTCCTTCCAGCTTAAAGCACAATCAAAAACAGTTCGGACCACGCAAATTATCTAGAGTGTCTTATTTGTCCTTTTCTGCCTAGCATTGGCAATTACTCTCCTCTGGCAAGTAATTTTTAATGAATTTTCAATCTCAAGTGTTTATCTGATTCTTAAAGAAGACATAAGTAAAGCCAAGAAGAAATATATCAATCATGTCATTTAGAAATAATGAGAATGAAAAAGGTGCTTTAAGTGAAGTTTGTCTTTTTTCTTATACTGGGAGATAACTGATGAGTTTGAGAAAATAAGATGAACAAATTATTCTAGAAATACTTAGGTAGAATTTAAGGTGTGAAAAAACATTATTTTCCTCATTTTACTTCACTTCAGCCTAATCTTGTACAGCTCCACAAATCATTCTGCTGTATCTTGCCTCTTTTCTTGAGTGACTGTGGAAGACACTCAGGGATGGCTTATCCATCTCATTTCCAACCCTCTTGCCATGTTCCCTTCTGCATATTAGAGGATAGAAACTAAATCTACCTTTTCTACTTTTTCCTATGGCTCATGTTCTACATGCATCCAGCTTCTACCAAACGAAGGACCATATGTGATATTACATAAGGGTAAGGGATCACTGAGAAGTGTTCCTGAGGTGATTCTTAAAGCTTTTGTACAGAAAGGCACACATTCCTCACACTTATGTTTTATTAACCTATATTTTACAGACCAGAGCAAGTCACATGCATAGCCTTAATTTGTTGCATAAAATACACTTTCACCAAGGACAAGCAGCAAATATTGGAGAATGATGATAAAGACATAGTACTTTAAACAGGACAATGGCATCATCTTATTTATATCAGGGAATGGATTGCAGAGAGACAAGAATGGAAATTAGTTAGGAAATTATTTCAGAAGTCAATGCAAGATATGACCTTAGCTTCTGTAGGGCAGTTGGAGGTGGAGAGAATTTAATGCATTTTGGGAAATGTTTTGGTGGTAAAATCAACATGACTTGTTGATGCATTAGATGTGGAGGATCAAGGAAAGGGTTAATTCAAAGATGACTCCTAAATTATTACTTCACCAACTATGATCAACATTAACCCAAGAAAACACAGGATCCAGGAAATATAATTCACTTTCCCATTTCACTATGAAATGAAATGCTTTCCACAATTACCACAGAAAATGTGCCAGGAGAAGATGCAACTACATATGTCTTTGAAAGCATTAAGGAATATACCATACCTACACTGTTTACAGTAGCCAGGGCCAAAAATATTTTACAAAGACATTATAATGCTGATAACCAAAATTTAAGAAAGTACCAAAATGGAAAAAAAAAAAAACTTAGGCTATAAATGTAAGGTAGAATTACCTGAAAATGTCTAAATTTATACTAGCAAATTAGACTCCAGAGAAACTGAAAATAATGTATGATGATTAGTGTCTAATTCAAAAATGTACCTTAAAATTTATAAAATCTCTAATATGATAATTACATAAGAGGGTCAAAGAGAAGATAAATCGTACACTTCTTACCCCTTTCTCCTATAAGGAGGTTTACCAAAGACTTTGTTCTAGTAATTTCTTCCCAAAACGTTTGCCTAATAAGGCAGTTAGAATAGAACAATGAGATTCAACTACTTTTCACTCAAATTTTCCCAATTCATGTATCTAGTGAGTAATTTGTATCTCAGTGATCGTCAGTCTAATTGACTCTCAGTTTAGTGGCCCCCAAGCTTCTACCCAAAGGATTAATTACCTTAGGGTACTTCCACAGACAAGGCAATAGTGCTTTTGGATTGTTTCATTTAAAGCTTCTTCCTTCTTATTTATTGTCAATAGCAAATGAGAGAGCTGGGGATAAATACATATCGTAAACATAGAAGGCAACAAATAACTACTTAAAACTAATTGAAACTTTTATTTATGCTATTTATTTATTTACATGGTCACTCACTCACATTTATTTCTAAACACACTAAACAAATATTTACACTGTTCTTAATGTGTTCTAAACCCTGGTAGGGTTTGGAAGGAAAATTTCTGAGAAAAAGAATCTTCTTATTCTAAAACTCTTTACATCTAAACATAGAGATGTATTTAAGGAAAAAAAGGTAACGGTCAAGTTAGCTTAAAACAAATATTCACAAAATACTATTAATAGATAAATGAAGTGTGACAATGTAGCCAAGTATTTGGTTGATAATGTATGCGAACCACGTTAAGTCCAATATGGATAAGATTCAAAAACAGAACACAGAGAACTTGTTCAATGTGTCATTGTATCAGTGTAATCAGAAAACAATTGGCCCATACTTAAATCATGATAATTCAGGAGGATTTAGTAAAGGGATTAATTAAAAAGCTGTAAGGAAGATGAAGGGTAAGCTCAATGTATACTGAAGCCTCTAATGCTATTAGGGACTGTGTGGTTGTTACAACTCCTGGGTCTAAGAGATACGGAAAGGGGGCTCTTCGAATAGTCTTGGAGAAAGGACTACAGAGGGAGGGAAGACCAACAGCTTAAGACTAACAGAGACAAGATCAGGAAAAAAATACCCGGACTTCACATTCATTTTTCCCTTCAACCTCCCACTCTCCTTGCTAGCCAGACCCAACTAGAAGCTAAAGCAAAAGTTGATGTAGTCACTACAAATCTATTCTTCCAAGGCAAAGAAGAGGATCGAGGAGATCAGGAAGGAAAAAGAAAATGGATGATATCAACCAGTCATCTCAAATACAATGCGAATTTGTAAAACATTAAATGTATAATGAAATACTATAATTATACTATCACAGTTATGAGCCATATCACACCATTAAAAACCCAGTGTTTACATTATAATACACTAATAACTCTAATACCCACAAATTAGCTCTCCAGAAATTGTCTCAGAGTTTACTGTGGCTTTATTCAATGTCTATAGTATATTTTTCCTCTCTCAGATTGGAGAATGTCTGCTGGTTTATTTTTTAAGTTTGCTGACTTATTGCCATTATTGCCGTTCTGCTGTTAAGACTGCCCAACAATTTTTTTAATCACACATATTGAATTTTTCAGTTTTGAAATTTGTATGTTTTATTTTTATATAGTTATATATTCCATGAGTTTGCTGAGATTTCTTACTATTTTATTCATTATGAGGACTTTTTTTCTTCCTATTAAGCTCTTTTGACTGCTGTGCCAAAATTAAGTATTGCCATAAATTTTGTTGTTTTTAAAATATTAAAAATGTTGGCAAACTAGATAAAAGGTAAATTACCTACTTTTTAAAAAATTGTGAATGCATGGCTAATAGCAGAATTTGGATATATTTCTGATTTTACTATTGTTTATTAAATAGAATAATTTAGATCACTTTTATTTAAAGTTAACAAAAGTAGCTTTTAAGGGAAGAAGATGGTTAGAAGTGTATGTTCAAACTTGTGATAGAAGTGATGGAGAACAGGTACTGTTCATGGAAGAGTTCACTTTGAAAATAAAAGATTAAGTGAATTATGAAGTATAACATAAAAAGTATGTTCTATCTTCAGATAGACTGGATTGGTTTTATTTAAAGTTAACAAAATAGCTTGTAGGGAAGAGGAAAGTTAGGAGAAAAGCATTTACAACCTTCTGATAGACCAATTACATTATTTAGAATGAGATACATTGGGTTATTTAGTGAATACATATAAAATGTATGTAAAAATAATGTTAAGTGATAAGGTACAAGAAAGTCAAAAAATAAATGACAAAAATACCCACTGTATTTTATACTGAGCTAAATATCTAAATGGATACACTCATGAAAAATAATATTATACCAACATTTTGAAAAAGGTAATGTGAATATAAAGACATATGAACGATTTGTATAAAATATGCAACAAAAAGCTGAAAAAGCAGGATATAAAGTTGCTTCTACAGAATGGTTACAAATATGTAAATTTAAGTCTGAAGATGAATACAACCAGGAAGAAAAATTGAAATAATTTTTTTTTATTTGTTGGGAATACAGAATGTGGCTAAAATTGTGTCCCTTTTTTAGGGTTCTATAAATATTATAATGTTGATTGTATAATCAAAATATCTATTTTAACCTACTTTTGGTTTTCATTTAAAAATAAAACCATTTTAGCAAAATAAAATCTATTAAGCTCTAGACTGTTATATTCAAACCTCAAATTTAACTGAGAATTGTAGTCATAGCAGAAACTTCGTTTTAGAAATTGATGATATCTACTTTATTTGAAGAATTCAGTATTGCTGTAGAGACCTGCCAAATGCAATTTGAAGTAATCCAAGAACCAAAAATAGCATTCATTATTTATCTCTTTATTAATCTCTTTGCTTATGGAACAACCACTCATTATGTTTTTATTTTGTGCCAAGTACTGAGATGTGTATTGGAATGAGCAAAACATATTCCCTCCCCTCAAGATCATAGAATACTGGAACAGTCAGACTTACAAAGAGAAACAAACACAAACCTTTAGTAGAGATTTGCTTCATATATTATTAACATTCAGATGATATCTCTAGTTGGCCTAGAAGGACGTGATGGAGAACAGATGCTGTTCATGGAAGAATTCACTTTGAAAATAAAGGATTAATTGAGTTCTGAAGGATGACATAACAAGTGTCAAACATGGAAAGGGGTAAAGCAGCCGATAGTGAATCTCTCAGTCAGAATTAACATTTGAAAAAACTGAAGGTTGGGGCCAGGATGTAGCTTGTAAGCACTGGCGCATAAGTACACCTACAGAGTGACATGCCACAAAACTGGAAACAGAGGCAGGAAAGTGAATCATGAAAAATCCTGTATGTCATTAATATTAAACCTTTAAACTTTATAGATTGTTTACCATTATACATTTATTTAAAATTATATTCAATAATATTACATTCTACAATAAAAATAGCTTCTTCATAACATGACTAAATGAAACAATTGGGATAATCTCAGTTCAATCATATTCAAATAGGACAAAGTCTAAAATATGCCATAATTTAACAAATCTAATGTTTAATTTTTAAATTAATCTGTGTTATGCAGTTCAATGTCTTAAATTTATTCATTAAAATGATGGCAACATTTAAAAATATTTAACATTGCAAGACATGTTATCAAACCATTCCAGATGGAAAATAATAATAATTTTATGTACTACAAATGGGAAAATGCTAATAAAAGCAATTGAATTTCCATGAGCCAAATCATCAATAAAATCCTGCAAGCAAATTACATTTGAATGTATTATTTTAATTATGCTGATTATCTTAGATTTGTAGCTACTCCCTAACAAAAAGAACAATATGTATGACATCCTTCAATAATTATAAAAATACTACTAATTACTGCTAACATTTATTAAATGGTTCCTATTGCTAGGCCTAATACTAAGCATGCATTTCTCATCTCATCTCATTCTCACAATAACAATTTACGATAGACACTATCACTATCTATGTTTGAAAGGGAAAAATCTGAGACTTAGAAGGTCTGGATAGCTGTCCAAAGTATCTTAGCTAAGTGTTAGAGCTATGATTTAAACTCAAGTCTCTGTTTTCAGAGGCTAAGATAAGGAAAAACTTGGGATCAGCTCACTTTATTTCTATGGTGGCTTATTTCAGGTTTTCTAAAATAAAGTAATTTACTAAGTTGGGAAAAATAAAAAGCTAGCAGTGAATTTTTTTCATGGGAAATAATTTCTTTTTCCCCCTTAACAAATCAATTTTTACTCTGTAACATGAAAATTTATGAGATTTGTCATGGTATGCCTAACTGTGTGCTGTTATTAACAAACATGAAATTGTCAGGACAGAGTGTTTGACTTGATAACCTGAAGTGACCAAAATTCCACAGGTTAATTTTCATGGTGCCTACATTGGTATTTCCATTTGTTAGTTCTCAGTTGGTTGACACTAATTCCAGCAAAGGAAAAAAAAAGAAATTCTTACAGCTACTGTTTGTTTCCCTGGAACATTATTGCCTTTGGTCACATTACTTTACATGATGAAGTATCTACAGAGATTTATCTATATACAATTAACGTTCCATAATTTTTTTATTCAAAGAAATGTTAATTACAAATTAAAGAATGCCTTCAATGAAGAGATGGATTAATTACCTATTCTGACTTGCTTTTAGAATCAAAATAGTTCTTTCGTATTAATAAACATAAGAAAGTTGCTTCCTCAACATAGCTTACTTCTTTGTAGATACAGATTCAATACTTCTCACAACAATAAGAAAAAATTTAAGGTTTTAAAACCAGAAGAATGTATAGAAGGTCCTAAGAATATGAAGATGATACATATCTGGGAGATTAAAAAAAAAAACTAAACCCCACCTACTGATATTGAACCAATGAAACCAGGCTGTGGAAATATATTTTTCTTGTCACAGAGCCTAATGAAAACATTTCCTTTGACAAAATCATATAGAGATGGCTATTGATTATTTATCTCCAATAGCAGAATTTAGAATTTTTTAAAGTGAATTTTCCTTCTGCCATTTGCTTCTTTTACAGATTGTCATTCTTATACTTCGTTTGCTTATTGTGCATAAAGACTAGATGCATAGTTTACAATGTATCTGCAACACTAATAAAAAGTAAAAAAGTTATACTTTGGGAAAATTATTTTAATGCTCACCAAATATGTGTTGGTGAGTGCATAAACTTTAAATATTCTGGGACCATTAATAATACATTTCAGAAAATATTCAGAAATCTAAACCAGAATAAACATTAAGTTTGGGGATAAAAGTTACAGTCATAAGATGGAAGAGATTATAAACTATCAGTTTTCCTTTCCCCTTCATCCATCCCATATCCCATGAGATGTCACTTCAAAGCAGTCCTGTCAGCACCCTTAACTCTTGTCACATACCCTGTATACATAACCAATGAACACCTCAGCCACTCTTCTATTTTACTTTACAATTCTGGTCACTGTCATAGAAATTCACACAATTGTTTGGATAGGTGTTTCTTTACATTTTTGGTATTAAATCCATTATACTTCAGCTAAATCCTTTGATACTTCTTGAAAATTTTCCTTTTTTCTTGACTGCATTTAGTAATTTCCAAACACCATTTTCCTCAGTGGTATCGTCAAACTTCCCACATTTTCTTCAAACTGCTTCTCTAGTTCCTTACATGCTCACAGTGTCCTGGCCGCTTGTTAAACTAATATTTGAGTACATTCTGTGCAATGTCCTATTTTCTTGCCAACAAAACTATCTGCAGCATCGTATCTTTGAATATTTTCCCTCATTTCATTACTTTTTCTAGGCCTGTGAATACCAATGGCAGCATGTCTTTCTCGATTTGGACATTAATACTTAGAATATGCTACTGCTAGAAGATTTGGGGTATCTTGTGAAGTCCTTTGGGAGGTGGGAAATGATTCACCACTGTGCTGCCACTATGAAACAAAACAAACCAGAAGAAAACACAGTGTCAAGAGGCCCTATCATCCTTTCTCTACCTATAACTCCCCTTTCTCTGTAACAGAGATCTTAGCATTTCCTGAAAATGTACATGACCTCCCAAGATTTTATCCAGGAACTGCAGAGATGAAAGCCTCAACCCCAGTAGGACAAGTGCCACATGGGTAAAACAGGCTCTGACCTAAACAGGTTTTGTTTTGTTTTGGTTTTTATTCCACCCTTGTTTGAACTTATGGCCCCAAGGCATCGGGGAAGGAATACAAGTGAGTATCCCTAAAAACTATAAATTCAAATAATGGATTCTGAACAATAGTAATGAATTCTGAACACTCTCCAGGGTAATTAGGGAACTGATATGTGGAAAAGGAATGAGATTGGTCCATGGGCATTATAGCGTAGAACCACTATGATCTAGTGGAAAAAACTGGATTAAAGAAAATAAATTGCTGCTGAAGAATTTGAAAGTTCTGTGCAGTGAGGCAGAAATTAGCAGTAAAGAAACAGTGAGAAAATCTCACGCATGAAGCCAATGCTAAAAGGTGTTGGAAATGATGCAATGGAAGGAGCCTGGTGATATTTTCTGTGGTGCTGGACATAAGCACAGGTGATTTTTAATGGGGTCTTATGACTTCACTCTTACAGGAAAATAGAGATTGTTTCATTTCCTTGAAAGTAACCAGCTTAATTGCTTCCTTTCTTTTACATTTTGAATTCTTGAAGATGGCACAGATATGTCAGGCTTTCAATTATGTAAGTGTTCTTTCTGATATAAAGAGAGATTGAGAGATGGCCAGAGTCCTACTCCTGGGTCAGCTTTCGCTGCCACTGCAAGGCTCATCCATAATGCAAGAATATTATCCTCCCAAATCAATAAAGTTTATTACTACAGGTATTAGGTACCATCCCTTGTGCAGATTTTCTAACCATGATAAGTTGGATTGGACTATTTGAGTTATGAAACAGATTTTGTCTCTGGCCTATGACCTATGTTTATTAAGTCAACAAATATTTATCAAGTACTTACAAAGTATTTATAAGGTACAGACAGTACCCTATTTATGATGGTTCAACTTATGATTTTTCAACTTTATGATGGTATAAAATCTATGTGTTCAGTAGAAGCCATACTTCATTACTCAATGAATTACATCAGATATTCACCACTTTATTATAACATAGGCTTTGTGTTGGGTGATTTTACTCAACTGCAGGCTAATGTAAGTGTTCCAGGCAAGTTTAACATAGGTTAGGCTAAGCTATGATGTTTGATAGGTTAGATGTATTAAATGAATTTTCAACTTATAATATTTTTAACTTACCATGGACTTATTGGAACATAAGTAGAAGAACATCTGTAGTTATAAAGTATATGTAAAGGACTTGTGAGTACTTATAATGAAGCCATACACAATTCCTGACTTCATTAAGTTCATGGATGTCTTAGTTGGCTTGGACAGCCATAACAATATGCTATAGACTTGAGTAGTTTAAACAACAGAAATTTATTTTCTCATATTTCTATAGGTTGGAAGTTCGAGATGAGGGTGCCAGCATGGCTGATTTTTGGTGAATGCTGTTTCTGATTTGCTGATGGTGGAGAGAAAAGGAGAGAATAAACACTCTTTTGTCTCTTCTTTTAAGTGCACTATTCTCATCATGAGGACCTTATCCTTATGACATCATCTAAACCTAATGGTCTCCCAAAGGCCCCATCGCTAAATACCACCTAACTGGGGATTAGGGCACCAGCATATGATTTTTGGGGTAGGGATTGACGTACTTCAGTTCATAGCAACAGACAAGCAGAGAATAGAAATAGTTAATTGTTAAGATGGATGAGCTAACTCCTTCTCGTTCTAGAACAGTAGGACCAGAATGAAAATAGAGGAGCAGCTGCTGAGGAGCAGCTTAGTGACAGTTTCAGTGATGCCGAGTTCTTAAGTGTGAAAAGAAACAACCATATGCTCTTAAAGTCAGTAATTGAGGGCTGGGAGATAGGAATTAGTAGGGGAAATATTCTTTCCCAAATGTACAATTAAACTGTATGATTTCCAGTGATAATTGTCAGTAGTTTCCATATGACATGCTTACCGCATATTTGATATAATATGAAAATATGTCTCCCTGTAGGTAACTAAGTGGTAGCACTATTGATCTAGAATTGTAGGATCCAGGAAGATTAGAGTCCTCTGTTCTCAGGAACGTGTGAATAGTGGAAGAGGGGAATGTCAATCTTCACCCAAATGAAACCCAAAGAATGTATTTCCTTTCCAGAAAATAGGAGGACACAAACAAACAAAAAGAAGCCTATTCCCATAGAAGATGTAGGTTTTTTTTTTTTCTAAGAGAGGGAATTGGGTTGATACCTGAGAAGGTAGTATAATGGAAAAGGAGAGGGGCACTCAAGGAAGAAAACTCAGATCAGAAGTAGAAAAAGTCTGTACAGAGGATCCTGTTTGTTATAGCTGAGTCTGGAAGTTCTTTCCTTTGAGATTTTATGTATTTGTTTTCCCAGCCTCTATTCCCACTTCTCCGGTAACAGCATGCTGATTTTTTTTTTTAAGAGAAACATGCTATCCAATTGTTAGATGGTTCCCCTGTTTGAGTTATTTGCATCCTCTGGCTCTATGGAATAAGGGGAGGCAATGAGGGAGATGCATAAATTCACTAAAATGCCAACTTTATTCTTCTGTACACGTCCAACCTGTTGGATTATCTATGTAGAGAAATAGATTGTCTCCAGGTAGTACAGAATTGCGTTCAGAGCAGTAAATGGATGGACTGGTGTGTTCTGTCCAATTTTCCCTTCAGGGCATTGCAAAGAAACTGGAAAAGAGAGCGGACAACTTTTGGTGGACAATACGACATCCTTGGTGATTACTGGCGTCCATGATCCAGGAAGTCCCCTGGAAAATTCAGGTAGAAAGAATCATGTCTAAGGTTTCTTTATTTTTCTATGAGTGAAAACCCCCTTTAGGAAGATAAAGAGAATGAACTGATAAAACACCGATAAAAAGAAAATGATTTTAAAAGTGATTAAGATTAATGTGAAAACTGCAGGAAGCATGAGAGCTCACAGTTGTGTTCAGAGCTCATTTGGATTGTACATTGCTTTCAGGTTATTCTGACACTCATGCTTTCAAACTCACAGGTGAGCCTTTTCTACTCACAACATGTCTTCATGTCCCTGGGCTCTTTTTGTCTAAGACAGAATTTTAAACAGAAGCAAAGAAAAACAGTACAGGTTAACACTCCACTTGTCGAGAATATCACTGCTAAACTGTTTACTGAATACTTTGGTTATACATGCATTATGAGAGTCACAGGTTTGTAGAAAAAGAGAAAAATCAAGCCTTGCTTGACCATGAGAAAAACCACTGGAAAGAGGAAGAATCAAAATCTGAGGACTCTGGGTTCTTCTGAGTAGGTTCAGGCCAGACCAAGAACAGGGCTAACTCATAGACCCAGTCCTTCCTTCTCCGATGATAGCCCCAAGTTCTTTCTTTTCAATATTTTTATGTTTGTCATTTTAGCTTAGTTTTGTTTTATACTATTTTATTTTCCTGTTCTGTTTTCTTTTAAATAAATAACCACTGTTTACAAGAAAAGCGGGAGGAGAATTAGCCAAACCAGAAACATCCATCTCCTGCAGACATGCTTTTTTAGCTAGCTATCGAATCATCTCAGTCCTTTTTCTTTTTGTTCCTTCGCCTGAATTTTATAGTACTGAATTTATTATTAAAAATACAAACTTCTTAGCATTGTCAACAAACAGACATTCTTAAAACTATTTTAAGAGTTTGAAGTTTCTCAAGAGGATACATATGAATTTATAAGCATTCTGAAATCATGATCCAAATCAATCCACTTGGGGGAAAGTTTTACCTTTTTTAAAAAAAAGTAACTGAAATTTGAGTTGTCTATCCCCACAGTAGCTAGAATTTCTAAATAAGTCAGTAGGAATTCCTCATGCATTTTTCAATAGTTCTGTATGTTTTTTCTTCTTTTGCAGGCAAATATTTTTCAATTCTGTCAATCTTTTGTGGTGAGAGATGGCTTATTTCATAGATAAATTGTTATTATAACTCACAGTGGAATTCAAAATAATCCAAAACACAGTAGTAGGACAATTCCCTGGAGAACATGGGAGCCAAATAAATCACATTTTGTAGCATTACTCACCTCGCCACAGGAACATTTCTATCCAGGTAAAATACCAGAGCCATTCATGAGGAAGGAAATAATTCAAAAAAGCAAGATGGGAACTAAGAAAAGTGGGTAAGAGAGAAGAAGAGGATGCCTTGGGTTGACAATATGGTGTCCTCAAGGAAATCAAATTGAGAAAAAATATAGTTTCTCCTGGGTAGTTACGTTATAAACCTTGACATAACGGATTACATCACAGATATTCAAAATCACCTTAAAAAGGACATACAAGGAGCAAACAGAGAAATACGATACTGGAGAAGACCATTCTCCCAGGTGACAGAGGATACAAGGTTCATCCCAAAGGATAAGAACATGGCTGCAAAAGTAACCACTTCCAGAGGAGTCAAGGAAGGTACGTCCTGAGAAGTTTGCATTGACCTTGCTAATTTGCCACTGCTGTTGTAATAGCATTAATTATAAGGGCTTCTTAGAATTCAGGCAAACTTTTTTCTTTCCCGTAATCTCCCTGAAGGATCTTAAAGCAATTGGCTTTAAAAGATGAAATATATATATTTTTTTACATTTGCCTTCCCCAAATAATTGATTTTGAATATTATGTTTTAAACAAAATGCCTCCAGGACATAGACTTTTTTACAGCACCTTATATAAACAAGGCAGGAGAAGTTAGAGGATGTGTATCTGCACACACACACACACACATGCACACACACACAGATATTAGAAAGACAGAAAGAATGTGCTCAACTGAGAAACAGGAATCTAAATTTTTAAGAAGTAGCTTGAGACTATATTAAAAATGAACAAATTTTCCTTTCACTTTGAGAATGCAACAATACAGGAAAGCATAAAAAGAAATGCAGGTAAATCCAAAGATGGAAATGAGAAGATAGAAAATTGTAGAAATTCATGCTGAACAGACTTTTACCCTGGGAAATAGGAGACAAAGGGTCTGTTACAATGAGGGAATTATATTTGGAACCAAACAGAACCTACAGTAGTATTGGTTTGTTAACCTACATTGTGTACTGTCTTTTGCTATTTAAATTTCCACACAACTCTCCACTTTTGACTTTGAGCTCAGCAATGTGAGTTGCTTTGGTCAAAGGATTTTAGATGTGTTGCAAGCAGATACGTAGAAGTCATTTGCATTATTAGACATCATTCTTTGATCCTCTGCCATAGCTGTGAGAGGAATTCTCCAGCTGGCCTACTTGACCAAGAATGAGAGAACTTGTGCAACGAACCTAGACCCATAGATATCAAACATAAAGTGGAGTCACCCCACCTGAAGCAAATATCTGTGAGAATAAATTGTTGTTTAAAGTCACCAAATGTTGAGGTGGTTTCTTACACAACATTACTGAAGCCGTATGAACTGATACATGTGTCAAAGATCTAGTCATATTTATAGAACACACAGGTCTAATAGCCACAACATATAAGTTATACCATTTTCTTCAATAGAGTTTGAGAGTCTAGGTAGAGATATAGAACTGGGCATTATTGAATTGACAAAAATGTACAATTATAAAAAGATAAAGCAATTGCAGATAATGGCAGAAACTGAAATGATATATGAAAAAAATTAAGATTGACATGAAGGGAATAAATCCAAGAGAGTCCTGATGGCACCACTACCACAAGAACTTTCTCTTTTTTTTTTTTTTTTTTGAGACAGAATCTCGCTCTGTCACCCAGGCTGGAGTGCCGTGGCGCGATCTTGGCTCACTGCAAACTCCGCCTCCCGGGTTCACACCATTCTCCTGCCTCAGCCTCCCGAGTAACTGGGTCTACAGGCGCCCGCCACCACGCTTGGCTAATTTTTTGTATTTTTAGTAGAGAGGGGGTTTCACCGTGTTAGCCAGGATGGTCTGGGTCTTCTGACCTCGTGATCCGCCCGCCTCAGCCTCCCAAAGTGCTGGGATTAGACGCGTGAGCTAGCACGCCCAGCCCACTAACATTAGAACTTTTTAAGACACCAGAGTTCTTGGCGTGAACAGATGTAGAGAATAAAGAAATAAGATTATTGTGAGGATATAATATCAAGCTAAGGGCATGAATTATGAGAAAATAAAATTCATGATGTGGAAATATACTGAGATGACAAGTTTTAAAGCGTTGTCACAAGAATGATGGAGTTGTTAATTGGTGTTGTGAGAAAATGGAAAGTCTAAGTGATAAGATGTGTTAGCACATACATTTTTGACTATTCCTGTGTAATTATAGAAGTTAGGTATAATGGAACCAGGGAATTAAGGCTCAAAACTTTTGCTTTTTGAAGGACTCCATAGGAAGTCAATGAGAGGTAGTGCTACCTTTCATTAGAATAAAAATTGCTACAGTCAGAAAGAATCTAATAACAAGGGAGCTTCTGTCACTTGCATGGAAAAAGCCTAACCTAAGAGCAACCTGGAGAAACAGTGATTGTACCATATTAATTTAATGGTATAATTTTTCCTTAGTTTTTAAATTTTTAAATCTTATTTTACTTACCTTGCAGCTCTAGCTCAAAGGATTAAATTTAATTTAAGATCCTAGTGGACATGCAGTAAAATGCCATAACATAAATAAATAGCTGGACTTATTTCCACAAACTAAACATATCTGTGAAACCAGCATTCAAATTCAGAAAAAGAACAACTGCCACAGAACCCCTATCACACTCCTTTCTGGTCCTTATCTCCCCCAGAAGAGGCCCACTAGCCTGATTTACAACGATTTTGTTTTCTCCCCCAACACACACTTTAGGTAAATGAGATAACACAACGTGTATTATTTTGTGTCACGCTTTACTAACTCAACATTATGTTTTTATTTTTATTGTTTTTTCAACTTTTATTTTAGATTCAGGGCTACCTGTGCAGGTCTGTTACATGGGTAAATTCCGAGTCACTGAGGTTTGGTGCGTAAATGATTTCATCACCCAGATAGTGAACATAGTACCTGGCAGGTAGTTTTTCGATTCTCGCTCTACCCCAAGCAGGCCTCAGTATTGTTCCCAGGTTTGCGTCTAATGTGTTCTCAATGTTTACCTCCCACTTATAAGTGAGAACATGCAGTATTTGGTTTTCTGTGACTGTGTTGTTTAGGATAATGGTCTATAGACCTAACAGATACCTACAAAATACTCCACCCAACACAACAAAAAATACATTTTTCTCACCTGCACACCAGTACATACTCTAAGATCAACCACATGACATGCTCAGCCATAAAGCAATTCTCCAACAGATATTTTGTTTTTGAAGTTCACTGATTTTTTTTTTTTTTTTTTTTGAGACTGAGTCTTACTCTGTCGCCCAGACTGGAGTGCAGTATCCAATCTCGGCTCACTGCAACTTCCACCTCTTGGGTTCAAGCAATTCTTCTGCCTCAGCCCCGTGAGTAGCTGGGATTACAGGTGCGCGCCACCACACCCAGCTCATTTTTGTATTTTTATTAGAGACAGAGTTTCACCATGTTGGTCAGGCTGGTCTAGAACTCCTGACCTCGTGATCTGCCCACCTTGGCCTCACAAGTTCTGGGATTACAGGCGTGAGCCGCCACGCCCGGCCTATTTTTTAAAATTTATTTTTAATTGACAAATAATTTTATATATGGGGTACAATGTGATGAATACATTGCAGAAAGATGCAGTCAAGGTAATTAATAAATCCATTATCTCACCAACTTAGCATTTTTTGTTGTGAGGGCATTGAAAATGTATTATTTTAGAAATTTTGAGATATGTAACTCACTATTATTAACTATGGCCACCATATGGTACAAAAGATCACCGAAACTGATTCCTTTAGTCTAACTGAAACTTTGTACACTTTGATTAACATCTCCTTTTTTTTATCCTTTTTTTCCCCCTTTCCTACCCTAGCCTCTGATAAATATTTTTCTAGTTTCTGTTTGGATGAGAATAACTGTTTTAGATACTAATATAAGTGAGATCATACTATACTTGTCTTTCTGCGCCTGGTTTATTTCACTTAGCATAATGTCCTCCAATTTCAATTGTGTTGTCACAGAAGACAAAATTTCCTTCTTTTCAGAGGCTGTATAGTATTCCATTCAGTATACATACCACATTATTTTTATCCATCTGTTGATGGACACTTAAATTGCTTCCATTTCTTGGCTATTGTTAATAATGCTAAAATGAACATGTGAAATGAATGCAGCTATCCTTTTGACACACCAATTTCAGTTCTTTTGGATATTTACCCCAGAAGTATGACTGCTGGATCATATGCTAATTTTAGTTTTAGTTTTTAATACATTTCCATACTATTTTCCAAATTCACTATATTAATTTACATTTCCACCAACAGTGTACAGATATAAAAGAAAATGTTCAATATCTCTAATCATCAGGGAAATGTAAATTAAAGCCACAATTAGATATCAGCCACACCTGTTAGAACGGCTATTAACAAAAAGATGAATGATAGTAAGTTTCTATATAATTATAGAAGTCAGATGTAATGAGAATTAGAAATTCAGGCTCATAATTTTTACTATTGAGGTATTTGACAGGGAGTCAATAAAAGACAGTGTTACTTTTTATTAGAGTGGATGTAGAGAAAAGGGAACCTTAACTGTGGATTTTTTAAGATTATTTATTCTTATTTTGGCATAATTTCCCTGATTTGAACATATCATTATTTATTATCTGTCCATTCTACAATTGATGGGCTTTGGGTAGTTTCCAGCTTGAATCTATTTTAGACAGTACTGCTACAAACATTGTAGTGATTATCTTTTGGTAAACACCCATACACATTTTTGTTGGATATACAATGTCTGGATCATAAGTTAAGAATATATTCAAATTTTGTAGATTCTGTCAGATAGTTTCCAAAATGGTCCTACTAGTACGTACTGTCTCACCACCAGGATGTGACAATCTGTTTGTTTGTAGATTAGATAACACTTCATATTTTCTCTTTTCTATTTTAACCATTGTGATAAGTGTGCAGTATATCATTTTGTGGTTTTGATTTGTATTGTTCTGATAATAACGAAGGTGTTGGAGAATCTCAGCTACAGAAAACAAATAATAGATACTATATTCTTGGGTAAGATGGGGAAATTTCAGAGGAAGGGTAAAACTGATTATGGGAGACTTAACACCCTCAACAATATCAGCAGGTAAATGGGGAGGGAGTGTGGGTATTACAAGAGAAGATTTTTGGAGAGCTCTTAGCTCTCCATAGAGGAATTATCAACCCCTCACACTAACATCATTTCAAACTTAGGCAAAAGAGTCTGACAGGACAAGTCATAGAGTTTTTACCATCTCTTGTATTTTGGGGGGAGACACAGTAAACTGGTGTGTAACTATGGCATGAAAAATCTTAAATATGATGGGTAGGCAGAATAACTTTGACAGCTGACTTACAAAGAAAATAGTAGAACTGTTCTCCCTAATACTGTATCAGTATTGGTTCATTAATTGTGACAAATATAGCGTACTAAGTAAAAAGTTAATAAGAGGAAAGAATGGTACAATTTTGTAATAGTTTGCAACAATTTTGTAAAAATCATATTGTTGTAAAATAAAAAGTTTACATAAAAAAACAATGAATGAAAATAAAATGAAATGAATACAAAGCATCAGTATTCTTCCCATAACACTGATATGGGCCTTGTGTGAAAAATCAACTATAGTGTTATGTTGGGTTTGATCTCTCAAAGAAGTGGGAGTATTCCCAGGTATCTAAGGGATGAGGAAAGACCCAGCCACTCCAAGAATAGAGATGCATCTCTCCATATTTTTATATGTTTTAGTTTATCTATTTTAATCTTAATCACTCTACGTTGTAAATGTATATCAAAACATCATATTGCATCCAATAACTGTATCTATTATGTCAGTTAACATAATTTTAAAAAATATTAATATTTGTTGATTGAAGAAAAGAATAATCGATCACATTAACAAGCTAAAATAGAAAAATTACATTATCTTACTAATATATGCAGAAAAAGCATTTGACAAAATCCAAAACCAACTTGTGATAAAGCTTCTCAGTAAACTAGGAAGAGAGGATAACATTTTAAATTTGATAATGAATATCTCCAACAAACCTACTTGGGTTAGATTGGAAATTTGTAGAAGAGACCTCTGCCGTCTCTTGGTCATGCAGTACAGTGGTTCAGATAGAAGTTGGAACTCTTCTCAGAACTCTGGCAGCAACAGTATTTATAAGGTAACTGTAGTATTTGCTTTTCATTTGGGATGGGATGTGGGAATAGAGTGAGATATGGATACTGATTATTTCTGTGGGGTATCAGAGATACATGTGAATTTGTGAATGAGAAGATTTAAGGAAGGAGATATAAATATGAATCACAAACCTTAGTCTGAAGAGTTCAACTTGAAGAGAGATTCCCATACAAAGGTTCTCTGAACTAAAGAGGCTGCATTTTCAGAAAATTTGGCAGAATGGTAATAGCATCAGAACTTTATACATCTTGGCATTTGGTAGATTTTGTAACTTCTCTTTAAGATCTCTTATAGATTATTCAATCATAGATTATTCTAATTTGAAGGTAAGCTGAAGATTAGTTTGTATTGCCCAGTTTAAAGTGAGGAAACAGCCAAGAGAAGTTAAAAGACAGCCAAAGTCACAGGTCTCTTTACATTCTTTCGAATAATGTGTCCTTTTAGTGACTGAGACGTTTCTGTTATGAAATCTGATTTTGGTATATCAAATATTTTATTTTATAGATATCAAAGCATAACATAAATTAGTCTATTAATTAATGTAATATATGTGTGTTTAAATAAAATGCAAATATGACAATAAAGTACTAAGTATGACTTCTGGACTAAGACTACTCTTATATCAACGACTTCTCTTCAATATGTACTCCCATGTCCCTTTCTCATTGCCTTATAATTCTATGCAACAAAAAATCTGCCCTTCCTTTATCATGTTCAGTGTTTACAACTTGAGAGTTTTATGAGCATTTTGGTTATTTGTGGATTTTTTGTGCTACTGATGCTAAAAAGCTTCTCATGTTGTTATATATGTCCTGATCACCATGTATTTTGTCTCTGAGAGTTTTGCTTGATAATTTAACTATAATGGAATATGAGCACAAGTGGTATAATGAATGGGGACAGGGCAGACTGACAAAGTAATGAGTAAAACATTTATTTTCCAAAAATAAGCAGTAAAATTTTGGTAGATAAGTATGCAGGATCCCAGTCTTTGGAGCACACACTCCACAAATACACTACACATCAGATACAAATATACTTTCACACACTTTTAAATAAATGCAGTTGCAGTCTAAAACTAACTGTACAAAGTAGCATTATCTTCAGGATGTATTAATTGGAATATAACATACAGAAAAAACGGTATAGCAAACCCACTGTAATTTGCATAAATTAGACCGCATCTACCATAATCACTTCTGTGAATAAAATTTTTGATTACTAGGATAATTAAAAGAAGTGGGATAAATTTCTTTCATCCTAAAATGAAACAAAAAAAGGTAACAACTAAACGGAGGATTTAGTAGCTCTTTCCATAGATTCGAAGAAGTATCAAAGAAGAGATTAGACTTACCTATTAGGGTAGAAAATCTAGAAGCTGAACTAATAAGTACAAGTTACTGTCACAGCAACACTGAATTTTCTTACACATTGTTGTTTAGCCACAGAGTGAGATTTTTTGTAAAATAATAAATCCTTTGTGAATGAGAGTGTACAATGGGGATGGCGTTTTTTGCTGCAAATGTCATTTAAAAGGATATCTGTAATTGGAGGAAGATTATTTGTAGGGCAATCCCTTATAACTCTAGGCTTTTGTGGTAGACACTGATATTTGAGATTCTACTATATGCAAAATCTGTGTATGCATACAGTAATATATTTAAATTTACTCACAAGCCTCATTGCATTTCAATAAAAAATGGATTCATTTTTGTTGGCACATTGAAGATTACAAATATAATGTTTAAGAGGCCTGTATCTTTAATTTTGTTAACTAACCAAAGAGTATAAATTAGCTGGTATTTCATTTTTTCAAAAATTTTCATTGTGAAATGGCCATACTGCCCAAGGTAATTTATAGATTCAATGCCATCCCCATCAAGCTACCAATGACTTTCTTCACAGAATTGGAAAAAACTACTTTAAAGTTCATATGGAACCAAAAAAGAGCCCACATCGCCAAGTCAATCCTAAGCCAAAAGAACAAAGCTGGAGGCATCATGCTACCTGACTTCAAACTATACTACAAGGCTACAGTAACCAAAACAGCATGGTACTGGTACCACAACAGAGACATAGATCAATGGAACAGAACAGAGCCCTCAGAAATAATGCTGCATATCTACAACTATCTGATCTTTGACAAACCTGACAAAAACAAGCAATGGGGAAAAGATTCCCTATTTAATAAATGGTGCTGGGAAAGCTGGCTAGCCATATGTAGAAAGCTGAAACTGGATCCCTTCCTTACACCTTATACAAAAATTAATTCAAGATGGATTAAACACTTACACGTTAGACCTAAAACCATAAAAACCCTAGAAGAAAGCCTAGGCAATACCATTCAGGACATAGGCGTGGGCAAGGACTTCATGTCTAAAACACCAAAAGCAATGGCAACAAAAGCCAAAATTGACAAATGGGATCTAATTAAACTAAAGAGCTTCTGCACAGCAAAAGAAACTACCATCAGAGTGAATAGGCAACCTACAGAATGGGAGAAAATTTTTGCAACCTACTCATCTGACAAAGGGCTAATATCCAGAATCTACAATGAACTCAAACAAATTTACAAGAAAAAAACAAACAACTCCATCAAAAAGTGGGCGAAGGACATGAGCAGACACTTCTCAAAAGAAGACATTTATGCAGCCAAAAAACACATGAAAAATGCTCATCATCATTGGCCATCAGAGAAATGCAAATCAAAACCACAACGAGATACCATCTCACACCAGTTAGAATGGCGATCATTAAAAAGTCAGGAAACAACAGGTGCTGGAGAGGATGTGGAGAAATAGGAACACTTTTACACTGTTGGTGGGACTGTAAACTAGTTCAACCATTGTGGAAGTCAGTGTGGCGATTCCTCAGGGATCTAGAACTAGAAATACCATTTGACTCAGCCATCCCATTACTGGGTATATACCAAAGAACTATAAATCATGCTGCTATAAAGACACATGCACACGTACGTTTGTTGCGGCACTATTCACAATAGCAAAGACTTGGAACCAACCCAAATGTCCAACAACAATAGACTGGATTAAGAAAATGTGGCACATATACACCATGGAATACTATGAAGCCATAAAAAATGATGAGTTCATGTCCTTCGTAGGGACATGGATGAAACTGGAAAACATCATTCTCAGTAAACTATCGCAAGGACAAAAAACCAAACACCGCACGTTCTCACTCATAGGTGAGAATTGAACAGTGAGAACTCATGGACACAGGAAGGGGAACATCACACTCTGGGGACTGTTGTGGGTTGAGGGGAGTGGGGAGGGAGAGCATTAGGAGATATACCTAATGCTAAATGACGAGTTAATGGGTGCAGCAAACCAACACGGCACATGGATACATATGTAACAAACCTGCACATTGTGCACATGTACCCTAAAACCTAAAGTATAATAATAATAAAAAAAATTTTCATTGTGGTAAAAGATATAACAAAATTTAGCATTTATCTATATTAAGTGTACAGTTTTGTGTTCTCTGTATAAAAGTTTGTGCATATTTTGGAACAAGCTTTATGCATTTCAGTATTGAGTAATAGATCCAGAAGAGATTAAAAGTTACATGGAATCTGAAAAAAAAATCCCCAATTTTTTTTGTATTTATGGATTATATTTTACATTAGAACACAGGAAAATACTACATGTTAAAGTTTTAAAGCAGTTTCAAGAGTTACCTAATTTATTACAGAAATGGAACTTAAAGTTAGGTGGAACTTAACGTTAGGTAGAACTATTTTTGCTCCAAAATATAAGAAATATTTAGAGAAACTAAATATTTTAAAGTAAATTACTGACACGGTCCCTATATTCAGGAAAATTACAAACTAAGAAGAAAGTATATATAGAGATCAATATAGGTAAGAACAAAAGCAGAAGGCTCACAAGTATATATGATCTAACTTGTTTCATTTCAAACCACATCCTAAAATGCAATTATTTTTAATTCACCATATTTATCAACAGAACAAATACACTAATGTGTGTTGTTTATCATTAGGAAACAAATAGTTTTATCATTAAAACTACTGAGGTAGTAACACAGCAGTTAACCTATCTTGTGTTTACATAACAGAACTATTGGTTTATACACATTTTCACATCAGATTATCATAGCAATTCTATGAAAGGTAATATTAATCCGTCTGTTGGGATGAGAAAACTGATGACTAAGGAGATTATAAATTAACTTATCCAGCTGTAAAAGGTTAGCACCTGGATTCAAATCAAATCAAGAGTGTTTACTATCATGCAAGCTGATAAACACTGTATATGCTCTCTTGCCCATATTCCAGTTAGGGTCACTATGCATTTTGGTTTGCCTATGACAATCTCTTTCACATCTGTCATTCCTGAGTAATTAAAAATAGAGCCACCTTTCACTTTCAAGATGTTCTGCTTTAGATGATAAATTATGTGGTCATTTAGTTATACTCCATATTGCTGGAATCAAGCTATTTCTACTTCAAAGTTTGAAACAGTATGTAGATGTGTGTGTGTGTGTCTGTGTGCTGCATTTGTATATGTGTGTCTGTGAGTGTGTGGTTTGCTAAGTCCAGGTAAGGGATTGTAACATGCATGGCAAGTCATTTATAGATGTGATGTTGTATTCCTCATTTTCAAGAAATCTAATTAATAAAACATAAACTATTAAGTATGTAATTATATGGTGAATCTAGATTGCAAGTATAATTAAATTGAATTACAGGAAAAATTTAGTCATTTGACTATAAAAGATGCCCTTAATGGAATTTATAAATATTCTTTCACAAAAGGTAGATTAACATTTATATGCCAATCAAGTGCATTTTACATTCACTAATAGGAGGCCTAGTGAAGATTGCTCATTCAAAAAATAATAAAGATTTTTCTCTTTAATATGATACTCTAATGTCAGGTTACTTCATATAGAATGTTTTTTCTTTTTGATTTTATGGATAGAAGGATAAAAATATATATTGAAAATAATTTAATTTACTGTATAGAATCAACTTTATAAAATGCCCCACTCTCAAATATTTTAACAAAAATGTTAAATAAAAATATACAAAACTTAATTTATACATGTGCTTAACATATTTCTATAATATTCAAAATTTTACTGGTCTATTATATACATAATTTATAATACACATATATGTATTTTACATATCAGCATTTTATATGCTGTTTATATAACATATAATGAAGAAACTAACATTTATTGAGCAATTATTAAATGCAAGACACTCTTTTAAGCACATTGCATTTATTATATTATCTAATCCTCATAATGATCCTATGGTTTTGAGGTTCTGCTAAATTTATTATCACAGATGATGAGGAAAATGAATCTTTCTCCAATATTACACCATTGTTAAGTATTAGGGCCAGAAATCAAATATAAGCAACTTGTCCACATTGAACTGCCTTCATAACCATACATGAAAAACTGGAATTCACATACATAACTTTTAGTTTTAAACTAATATTAACTTCTAATTTATTCATAATATTCTAGAGAAAAAATATTTTTTCATCATTCTTTCTGGCCTGTTGCTGGTTCCATATCATCCTCTGATCCATTACCGTAATCCACTCTGGTCTGTATTGTCAGCTAATACTCTGGTCGGTATTGTGCTAACACTCTGGTCTGTGTTATGTGTTAATACTCATCAATATAATCACCATTTCCATTTAGGACTGCTACACTAATTGAAGATGAATTTTAGTTTAGATAGTTCATTTCTCTGTGCAATTTACTCAGAGTTTGTGTAAATTTCATCATCAATATTTATTTGCCCTTGTCCTTTGCTTTGCTAATATTTTATAATCACATATCCATGCAAATATTAGGCTTTAGGCAGTTTGGGACAGTTAAAGATGTCTGCTCTGCAAATATTCTTATTGCACTTTATTAGAGAAAGTTGTGTCTCCCTTCTATGTGGGGAAAATTGCAGAGGAGATATGGCTTATGGACTTCCTTGCTGGAATGCTGTCATATGTTGAGAACTATCTTTAAGAATATCTTAGCCGGTCGCGGTGGCTCACGCTTGTAATCCCAGCACTTTGGGAGGCCGAGGCGGGCGGATCACGAGGTCAGGAGACCGAGACCACTGTGAAAGCCCGTCTCTACTAAAAATACAAAAAAATTAGCCGGGCGTGGTGGCAGGCGCCTGTAGTCCCAGCTACTTGGAGAGGCTGAGGTAGGAGAATGGCGTGAATCCGGGAGGCGGAGCTTGCAGTGAGCCGAGATTGCGCCACTGCACTCCAGCCTGGGCGACAGAGCCAGACTCCGTTTCAAAAAAAAAAAAGAATATCTTGCTCCATTGCACATAAATAAATTATCTACCATTACATAATACAACATGCTATTAAACATTTTTTGTGGTTACTGTTAGCCCAGGCCTTTGTAACTTAGACACAGTTTCAGAATTGTGTATGTGTGTGAGTGTGTGTGTGTGTGTGTGAGAGAGAGAGAGAGAGACTCATTTAAGAGCAGTAATGACACCTACTTAATTATTTATAACAATAAGAATCCTTCTGAAATAGTAAATGTTTCCCAGAATCATATGATTGCTTAGGTCTTGGTTTTATGCGTGATGAGAAGATATTGGATATAACTACATTTCCTCCAATTTTCTGACCAAGTAACTAAATACACATATTTTCCAGTTCAAGCATTTAAGATAATACAATTTAATTCTGCATGTAATAAAAATGCTATTTGTGTTAATTGCTGTTAACATTTTAAAATATCTACATAATTTTATCGATTGTCTAGCTAAGATTTCATGGGGCATTATGATTTCCAGATTTATAATTTTTGGTTCTTAACTGTTGTGTCACTCCTATGCAACCTTGCCTATATTTTCCCAAATGGGTTCTCTATGGTTAATTAAGACTGAATATATCATTACATCAGACAAACCTATGGGGGAATGTGGCATTTACTCTGATAACTTATGCTGGGATCCTTTAACAGCTGGAGGTTGTTTTGGCCATCTCTGATTTTCTACTAACTTACATCACCAAATCATTGACATAACAAAGGAACATTAAAATTTTGGCTTTTGACAACTTCGTCAGTAAATTTTTTTTTTTTTTTTTGAGACGGAGTCTCGCTCCGTCAGTAACTTTTAAGTACTACTCAATCAGATGAAATCAAAGCAAATTCATTTGGATTAGGGTATCTGATATCAAATGTAACTCTGAAATTTGTCAAGGAGAGGAGTTGTTTTGTGACAGAAAAATCGAGGTAATAATTACTATTTTCACTAAGACAGCCGTGTATATCATGCTCATATAAAGTATATTCTAATTTTGAATCTTACTTGAAAACAAATTATTGAAATACTATCCACCATGACAAAGGAATACCATACTCTTTCTATTCTCTCGCTAGTAGACACCAATAACACATCATCTTTAATCAAAAGATACTGACTTCCGGTTTCAGCTTCAAAATGTAGAGTTTGGAAATTGTCACTCTTATTCTTAAGCAAGAAAAATGTAGATCTATATATTCAATCCAAGTAAATCAATATCATAGGAAGCAATTTTGTAAATATGAACAAACTAATTCATAAGTTTATATGGAAAGATAAAAGAATAAGAATAGCCAACACAAACTAAAGAACAAAGTTGGAGGACTTACACTGTTTCATTTGAAAACTTAGTATAAAGCTACAGTTAATAATTAAGTATGATATTGATGAAATAATAGATATAGAGAAAACTAGAATAAAATATGGATCACAGAAAGTGGACCTACACAAATATTGTCAATTGATTTTTAACAAAACCACCAAGGCGATACAGTTGAGAAGGAATAACCTATTTAATAATTGATGCTGGAGCAATTGGACATCCACATGTGAAAAGCAGAGAAACACAGCACATGTATACATGTGTAACAAACCTGCACATTGTGCACATGCACCCTAAAACTTAAAGTATTAAAAAAAAAGTATTAGAAAAAAAATAGGAAAGCAGAGAAAAAATGCCAAAAACACTGTTTGTCAAAAACAATGTTTGTCAAACACAAACAATGTTTGTCAAAAACAATGTTTGTCAAACACAAACAATGTTTGTCAAAAACAATGTTTGTCAAACACAAACAATGTTTGTCAAAAACACTGTTAAAATAAGCAAAAATAAGTCTCAGACTAGGAGAAAATGTTTTCAAAGCATATATTTGATAAAGAATTTAGTCAACATACAAAAGTAAGTCGTAAAACCCAACAAGAGAAACAGAGAACCCAAATAAAAAGCAGACATTTTACCAAGAAAATATGCAAATGGAAAATAAATCTGAAAACATACTCTACTGCATTATCTATTAAGGAAATGAAAATTTGAAAAATGAGATACCAGTGTTGACCTAGTCTAATGCTTAAAAATCTAGAAATTGACAATACAAATTATTGGTGGAGATGCAAAGCATTAAGAAATCTCAATTGTTAATGGTCAAAATGTCAAACGAGATAGCCACTTTGGAATACAGTATGGTAGCCTCTTATAAAGCTAAACAAAGCCTTGCTATGTGGTGCAGAAATAGCATTCCTAAGTATTTCCCATCAATTTGAGAAATTATGTTCATACTAACATACGCACACAAAGATTTGTAGCAGTTCTATTCAAAATCACTAAACATGGGAAGCAACCAAATGTCCTTCAATAAATGAATGGATAAGCAAGCTGAAGAACATCCATAAAAAGGAACACTATCCTTCAGTGATAAAACGCTATGAACTATTTATCAAGCCTTGTGAAAAGATAGATGAATCTTAAGCATATTTTGCTAAGAGAAAGAAGTCAAACAATGCTACATATAGTATCATTCTATTTATATACAATTTTGTAAAGGCAAAGTTACAGAGATAGTAGTCTATCAATGCTTACCAGAGATTTGGGAGGGTGGTAGGAGAGTTGCCTGAATATCCAGAGGGATTTTTTTTTTAATGGTGGTTAGACTATACTGTTTGATTTTGTAATGCAGAATAACATGCTATTGTGCCTTTGTCAAAATTAGCTGGGTGTGTTGGCGGGCGCCTGTAGTCCCAGCTACTCAGGAGGCTGAGGCAGGAGAATGGCGTGAACCCGGGAGGCGGAGCTTGCAGTGAGCCGAGATCACGCCACTGCACTCCAGCCTGGGGGACAGAGAAAGACTCCGTCTCAAAAAAAAAAAAAAAAAAAAAAAAAAAACCGTAGGACTTCTCTACATAAAGAGTGAACCTTAGCGTATAGAAATTAAAGAATTTGGGATTTCCAGGAATCCCAGCATGGAATGGGGACTGTGAGAAAATAGTTTACCTGTATTACAGATTATGAAACAACCTCACCAAAGAGGATGGTGGGGGGTGGGGAAATACAGTGACCTTAAGTATCTTTGGAAAAGAATGGGGACTATATGACTAAAGGTAAAAGGGACTGCACATAATAAACCTTCATTTCTAATTGATAACATTGCTTTCAACGAAAGTAAAAGTGAACAATCCTAAAACCACAATACATGTATATACTAGTATCAAATAATTAAATAGATGGTAGATAGTGGAAGCTAGATTTCAGACTATTGGAGTGGGAGGTTACAGATAAGCAAGGGGAGAATATTAGAATGATCTATATGCTAATGGTTTAGAGTTGGAGGCATCAACATAACGTCATGTTTAGTTTAATATAGATACAGATGGACGTATTATAAAAAATGTACAGATATTCACATATAGATGCATTTGTATACACACAGCTATTTCCTTGCTCAGTCAGCTGAGAGGGCTTAGGCAATGATACTCTGATAGTAAAGGGTGCTTCTAACGCTTAGATCTTATTTTCTAATAGGATGGCTGATTCTAGAACTGGGGCAGGAAATGTACAGCATGGTCCTGGAGCATCTTGCAGTGTCTAAAGGTAAAGTGCTTTAAACAAAAAACAAAAATCACAATTATGGGGGTATCTGAATGCAACATAGGAGCCAAGTGAAAGAGCTTTCAGTGGTCAAATCTGTAACATTTTATGCAACACATAAATATAGTATTGGTTCCTAATCCAAAGTATAAATAAATGTTCATCAGTCTATGTTAATATAAACAAATGATTTAATAAATAAATGGCTGGAAAGAGTAGACAAATATTTCACACAGAGAAAATGCCAAATGGTTTATTAGGATGTTTTTGCCCTCAAAGAAGTAGAGTCTAACTTTCCACTCCTTATGTGTGTGTTGCACATAGTGAAATATTTCCAAGGAGTATGGAAAGAGGGGGAAAAGGAGTTTCTGTTACAGTGGAATAATATGACAAGCACTATCACAGCCAAGTGATTAATGTTAACATCAATAGTGATAATTCATGTTGACAGTGTGCACCCTACTAGATATGACGTATCAAGAATGCCACTTTACCTCTGTGATCTTCTTCACGAAAAAGGATAATTTCAGCCTAAACATGAGACAAAAATCAGACACATTCCAATTACAGGGCACTGTAAAAATGCCAGAGTAGTACTCTTCAAAAATGTCAACGTCACCAGACACAAGGGAAATCTGAGAAACTGTCACCGTTAACAGGAGCCTGAGTAAACATGAATATTGAATGTGTTATCATGAAACAGAAGGTGGGCATAGTTAAAAGGTAAGAAAATCTGAAAACGGTATGAACTTTAAGTTCATAAGAATGTATCACTATTGTTTCATTTATTGTGACAAACAGACCATAATAAGGTAAGATTTAACAAGTGAAAGAGTAACGGATGTAGAGAAACTCTGTACTACCTTTGCCACTAATCTCTATATCTAAATATATTCTAAACATTTTAAAAGTTCATTATAAACTTTTTGAAAAATATACCCAAGAATGATTGCTAGTGAAGAAGGAGATTTGAGTAAAAAAAGTTTAAACATTCACATGTGAATTTGTAGGCAGAATTATATTTTAGACAAAAAGAACTATTGTATGAATTATAATATGATGAATGTGGAACAGATATTATTATTTAACCTATATACCTTTTTATATAGGTGTATAAATAAACTCAGTCCATGAGAGCGAAATTGGCTTGATCAAGGTGATACTTCTATATTATTTATGGAATCTACACAGAAATTGGAATCTTGAGGATGAGATTGTCACTCTTGAATTTTTCTGAACCTTACTAGTATAAGGATTGCTAAAAATTGCTTTTGTTTCTTCTGATTTAGACATGAGATTTTTATTTATTTTGTAAAATGCTCTTGCCAAAATAAATTGATAATAATTAAACCTAAAACAATAATAAATTAGATTTTATAAGACGAATACCTTCTCTGTTATTCCTTTATTATCATCTATTTCTACATGTGACAAAACATCACTCTACAATTGTATATTTGCATAAAGTGGCTTCTTTGAGTAAATAATTCTTTCTTATATATTTGGGACTGTTAAAGTTTTTGGAATACCATTTACTCACTGTTATTTGAATGATTTAGTATTCATAAATAAAGGCAGCGCTGTATAAAAATTTTAAAACCAATAGCAATCTTATAGCTTTATGGGGCTTTCAAAATATTCTGGAGTGACAGAATTGTATCACATTTCTCAAAATCATATTTACAGTCCAGGAATACCTTTAAACTAGTAGAAGGTAAAGGCAAAGAGAAAGTATATTATCCTTTCCCCTTTCCTCAGCTACAGCCTAAAATCTTTGTAACTACCGCTTTATTTTCATGAAAGATTTAACAGTGCAGATATCTTTCCTAAATACACAGTTGGGATTATAATAGGGGAAAGATAACAACTGTTTGATAAACAATTTATTAAAATGATACTTGCACATGTACGAGCATAGAACAGTAATATTTTTAACCACAACATGACTATATGCTTCTAAGTCTAAGATAAACAGATCACACTGAGAGCTCAAAGAATTCTCCCAGAGACCATGAGCAGTTTCTCTTTTTTTTTTCCTAACATTTCCATATATCACCAAAACACTTCAATTAGAGCAGTTTGCTCTTGTTCCATACGTAGTTCCCCTACTGGGTAAAGTTGTGCATGAAGTTATTTGAAAAATGCTTGGACTTGTTATCATAGTTGCTTCTTATACACATAACCTTCACCTCACATGTTGAACATTCATCTAAGTTGTAGTCAGGAATAAATGGATTCCTCCTACTCACAGTATGAGACACCCGATATTAAACACAGAAAATAATCACATGGATGCAGGTTATTTGAGTTTTCATGTCATTTCTATGGTGATAAGTGAAGTGGTAAGGAAATATAATTTCTCTTTGATATAACACAATGCATATAAATCAATCTAATATTAATCCATAATTATATCCTATATATTGTAGATAACAATTGTCACTGTTAAAACAACAGGAAAGAATTTATTTTAGAAAAGTTTTAAGTTATGTAATGTTATTAAAAGCAGGGCCAAAAAGAGCAGAGTAGACATATATGGTCCACCTGATCATGAAAATAGCTTTTTTATGTAAATGAATTCTGGGTGATGCCATGGGCTGTAATGCTATTTCACCTGTATCCAAGTGCTTAACCTGTCACTGTTCCTGCAATTTCTAGATGAAGAAAGCCATTGCAAATTCTGAGCAGGTCTGCTCACTGATATGATATTAACAAATAGTGGCACCCCATCAAGTCTGGACGTGGACCAGCCACGAGGAAGTTATTTATGTGACTTATTCTGGGCTGCAAACCAAGACGCCATGACTCTTTAACAGCCAGAGCCAAGAATTAGCAGAGCAAGGAATGTCTTATACCTGACAAATCAATACAGTGAAGTGTTTCACTTCATTCCACTGGAGTAATTAAAACATTTGTATCCAAGGGGATCCATAGGACATGATGCATAACAAATGTTAGCGACCACCTATAACTATCTCTAAACAGCACTATAGTCAAGCATTTCCAAATTACAGCCAAAAGGGACAAAAAGAGCATAAAGCAGCATTTTCATTAATTCATGCAGAGGAGCTCTGTAGTGGCAGCATATGTTTTGGTGGTGTATTTTCTAAGTGAAGTAAAGTAATTCATAACGGGTTTATAGGAGCAAGCTACCTAAGGTTTATCATATATTCATAGAGATTTGTTTTAGATGTTACGGATTATGAGGCCCACGGTATTGCCTAATGGGTTAAATTTCTTTTGTTGCTGTTTAACTGTGTTATAATTGTTAAAAGCAATAATGTATATAATTTTAAAATAAGATAATAAAGATATCTTAATTAAAATATGGTTTTGCTCCATCCCCAAATCCCTCCCTTTAGATGTCAAAACCTACATTTAACATTTTGTGTTTTCCAGTTGTTACTTTACTCTTCAAATCATATATGCGTGCAGCTCTTTAGTAAATTACTGATTGCACAAGGGTTTTATTGGTTTCCTATTGAGATAACTAAGAATTTTGCTTAATTATACCTCTTCCTTTCTTCCTTAGCCTGCTTTTCTCTCATAAACCATATATGCCCAGATATAAGAGAAGATTGCTCCCTAAAATCTTTCTTCCAAAATATGTCATCTTATATATGGGTTTTAAAATGCTTCCTTCTCAATAAGAGAGAACACAAAATTGGAAAAACATTCCATGCCCATGTTTAAAAAGAATCAATATCATGAAAATGGCCATACTGCCCAAAGTAATTTATAGATCCAATGCTATTCCCAACAAGCTACCACTGACTTTCTTCACAGAATCAGAAAAAATTACTTTAAACTTCATATGTAACCAAAAAAGAGCCTGTATAGCCAAGACAATCTTAAGCCAAAACAACAAAGCTGGAGGCATCATGCTATCTGACTTCAAACTATACTATAAGGCTACAGTAACCAAAACAGCATGGACTGGTACCAAAACAGAGATATAGACCAATGGAACAAACAGAGACCTCAGAAATAACACCACGCATCTACAACTATCTGATCTTTGACAAACCTGACAAAAACAAGAAATGGGAAAATGGTTCCCTATTTAATAAATAGTGTTGGGATAACAGGCTAGCCATATGCAGAAAACTGAAACTGGACCTCTTCCTTATGCCTTATACAAAAATTAACTCAAGATTGATTAAAGATTTAAATGTAAGATATAAAACCATAAAACCCCTAGAAAAAAACCTAGGCAATAACATTCAGGACATAGGCATGGGCAAAGACTTCATGACTAAGACACCAAAAGCGACTGCAACAAAAGCCAAAGTTGACAAATGGAATCTAACTAAACTATAGAGCTTCTGCACAGCAAAATAAACTATCATCAGAGTGAACAGGCAACCTACAGAATGGGAGAAAATTTTTGCAATCTATCCATCTGACAAAGGGCTAATATCCAGTATCTATAAGGAATTTAAACAAATTTACAAGAAAAAAACATCAAAAAGTGGGCAAAGGATATGAACAGACAATTCTCAAAAGAAGACATTTATGTGGCCAAAAAACATATGAAAATCAGCTCATTATCATTGGTCATTAGAGAAATGCAAATCAAAACCACAATGAAACACCATCTCATGCCAGTTAGAATAGCGATCATTAAAGTCAGGAAACAACAGATGCTGGAGAGGATGTGAAGAAATAGGAATGCTTTTACACTGTTGGTGGGAGTATAAATTAGTTCAACCATTGTAGAAGACAGTGTGGAGATTCCTCAAGGATCTAGAACCAGAAATAACATTTGACCCAGCAATCCCATTACTGGGTATATACCCCAAGGATTATAAATCATTCTGCTCCAAAGACACATGTACATGTATGTTTATTGTGGCACTATTCACAAGAGCAAAGACTTGGATCCAACCCAAATGCCTATCAATGATAGATTGGATAAAGAAAATGTGGCACATATACACCAAGGAATACTAAGCAGCCATAAAAAAGGATGAGTTCATGTCCTTTGTAGGGACATGGTTGAAGCTGGAAACCATCATTCTCAGCAAACTAACACAGGAACAGAAAACCAAACACCACATGTTCTCACTCATAAGTGGGAGTTGAACAATGAACGTGTATGGGCACAGCGGGGGAACATCATACACTGGGGATTGTTGGTGGGTAGGGGGCAACATGAGGGATAGCATTAGGAGAAATATCTAATGTAGATGACAGGTTGATGGGTGCAGCAAGCCACCATGGCATGTGTATAACTATGTAACAAACCTGCACGTTCTGCCCATGTATCCCAGACCTTAAAATGCTTCCTTCTTATAGGCCATCTCCCCATTAACTTGTTCTAAACAAAATAAAATATTTTGAGGAAGGCACAATATGACCTCAGTTGTCTGAGATGCTCAAGAAAATCTGGTGCTATCAGTAAAAACAGAAGGCAAAGAGATATAACAAATATTTAGTCACTAACACTTTATATGATATCACAATCAGTTGTTAGCTGTCTTCACAGATGTGTCTTTAAAAATCTTTTTTAAAGGTAATAAAAATTTATATTTTTGTTATGAAGAAAACACTTCTTTACAACAACGGATTTATTAAAAGAGCATAGTATTTATATTGGTACTGGAATTTGGTATCAGTATTGGTTAATGCTACTTGGAACTTGGCTTAACTTTTCTGGTGAGATCACACTTGAATTTTAAAGTTGCTACATTTCAGATAATGTAAATGGAATTCAGGATGATTGGTTTTAAAATTCCATGCTAGATTATTTGAAAAGTGTTTCTAATGGTGACAACGAATTATATAGAAGATCCATGAAAGGAGTTAGAATTGTTCATAAAATTGGAGTGAAGAAAGTTAAATCTGTACGTGTGTATTTTTACACACATGATTTTAAATATGCAACTAAGTTACAAAACTAAACATTACAAAAAGTAGAATTTGACATATTCACCTCGATCTTTAAATTTATTCATAGGAAATCTGGCCAAAAAAATTTTTTAAAGACTTTCTCGTTCACAAAAATGGAGGATTACCTTATACTTTATTCCTCTTTCTTTCTCTTGCTCTATCTATCTATCTATCTATCTATCTATCTATCTATCTATCTATCTATTGTTACCCTATTTATTGGTTATCTGTGTAGTGTATTTATATATTAACAATATATTTAATTTATATTATATTAATAATTAGCCTTAACTCATATTATCAAATATTTGGTACCTCTTCCTTGAGAAGGATTAAACCCCCAAACTTGTTCAAATCATTTATGTGAGAACAGTATGTCATTTCTAAAATAAAACTTAAAATTTTTTTCTCTCTTTGATACAGCGTCTCACTCTGTTGCCCAAGCTGGAGTGCAAGGGCAAGATCACAGCTCACAACAATCCTGATTTCCCAGGCTCAAGTGATCCTCACACCTCAGCCTCCTGAGTAGCTGGGACCACAGGCATGCATCACCACACCCAGCCAAATTTTTAATTTTTTTATAGAGACAAAGTCTCACTCTGTTGCCCAGGCTGGTCTCAAACTCCTGGACTCAAGTGATCTTCCTGCTTACGCCTCCCAGAGTACTGGGATTACAGGCATGAGCCACTACACTCGGCCTGGAATAAATTTTAAGAGTCAGTTTATGTCATGATTTTTTTTTCCTCTTCCAGAACAACACACACTTATCCACATAGAGGCTGCTTCATAATCCTGGGTTCCAGAGTGAAGGAAACATGAAACTGAACTGCAGCTGACCCATGAAAGACAAGTGATAGGAGTCAGTTGAAACCTTTGTTGGTATAAGATGGTTTATCAGCTTTAATATGGTTTTGCCATTTTTTTTCTTCAGCATACCCAAGTTCATCTTGACTGATGCACGTGTTAATCTTTATTTCATGAGGTAAATACTCTGAGGCCTTTCCAGAAAGATATAATAGCCCGTACTATTCTCTACCTCTCTTTGCTGTATTTTACCGTCCACTTTATGCTAGCATTATTTCATTCTTAAATTGTCAAGACTGGAAACATTTTCATCCTGGGTAACCATACGTGGTAGACTGAATAATCACCCCTGCAGATATTAGGTACGAATTCCTAGAACTTATGTTACTTTACCAGGGGGAGAGGTTCTTTGCAGATGTGATTGCATTAAGGATCTTGAGAGATGGGGATATTATAATGAATTATCAAGTGGGCCCTAAATGCTATTAGAAGTGTCATTATAAAAGATTGGCAGAGCGATGGGCCTCACATAAACGAGAAGACAAGGTGAAGACAAAGCAGAGAGAGATATGAAGTTGGTGGCCTTAAAGATTGAAGTGATGTGGCCATAAACCAAAGAATGCCAACAACCATGACAAGCTGGGAGAAGTAACAAATGTACTCTCTCAGAGCCTCCAGAGGGAGTGTGGCCTTGCTGAGACCTTGGTTCCATATCAGTGAAATTATTTCAGACTTTTGTCCTCCAGAAGTGTCAGAGAATAAAATTTCTGTTGTTTTAAGCTACCAAGTTTGTAGTAATTTGCTACAGCAGTCACAGGTAACCAATACACCATACTTACGTCCTCTGAGCTTTGGCTATGCGTTGTTTCCACAGACGCAAATTAATCACATAAATAGTGGTTACAAAAACACAAAACAAAAAAACCCCGAATAAACTGAATTTTAAAAACTGCTTTTTTTTTTCCAGATTACAAATCCAATTAGTCAGCACTTTTCAAGGAATCTGATTTTTAAAAACGTAATAAAATGGTACATGCTATCCAAATGCATCATATAGACTCCAATGAAGCTCTTTATAATAACTACATGCAAAGTCACTTGCCCCTTTCTAAAGTTTCACAGCATCTTAAATGTTAAGTAAGTTTTAACACTTAATATGTAGTATTGCTATCAGAAGATTCACTGTAGTGTAGTAAAGGAGGTACAGATTTCAGGGTCTGAATAAAATGGGTTATAATCATAGCCTTTCTACTCAGTAGCTGAGTGATCTTAGAAATGTTTCTCAGGCCTCAATTTCCTCATCTGTAAAATAAGAATAATGCCTAACTCACAGTGTGATTTAGGTGTTAAATCTGTACAAAGCACATGGCATGGTGCTAAAAAATTACTTAATATTATTTCTACCTCTTTTTAGATCTGTATGTCTACTGAGTTGTCAACCTTCAAGGACAGGAAAACTTCAGGTTGCTTTTTTTCCTACCTTCAGGGTAGTCAAGTAGCTCACACTTACCAGTATTTGACACGTGTTTAAGAAAATGATAAATGGATGAGTGAAGGAATGAATGGCTTACAGGACAAGACGTGCTCTGAAATTTTACTCATCCATGAACTCTTGAAAATGACAAGAAAGGAAATTCAGATTTCAGTGACCAACTCTGAACAGCCATTTCTTGCTTTTGAACTTTAGGGTTCCAACCCTGACATTTCTTTTTCTCACTTTTAGGAAAATATCTTTCAAAATAAAGGACACAATTGGAAGAAGAAGGGAGAAAAGTGGGAGACAGAGGAAAAAAAAGGTAGAGAGGAAGAGAAGAAGGAGGAAAGGAAGAAATAGAAAGAGGAGGGGGATAAGAAGCAGCAAGAGGAGGAGAAGGAGGAGAAATCATGAGAGAAACTCATCCCTCCCCTTAGGGTTCCTCTAATTTAGAGGCTCTTCTTTCTTCACACACTGTACTACTGTGGATAGACCACAGCTTCAGATCCTGCACGTCTGTCTTGTTCAGGCAAAGTAACTGATCTCCATGGGGACCATTGTCTGAGGAAGATAAAGATAAAGACCTGCTACATGACAACCCCTGACTATAGTTCTGCTAATCTTACTCCCTTTCACTGAGTTCCAGATACTAAATCTGAATCCTGCTTACTTCTCTTGGAAACCTCAGCCCAATAACAAAGAAGATGTCCTATAAATACCTGGGTACTAAACACCTTTTCTGTATATATCTTGTCTGCCATTAGTCTTTGTTCTTCCTTAGTGATGGTTTATTTGAGAAATTTATGACTCTCTTTGAATATATAGTTTATCATTTTTAAAAAGCAATAGACATGCTTATTACATGAGGTTGTTGTGATAATTCCATGGGGATTCTAACCATAGCCCCTGGGCCCAGTATAAAACATTTGACAAATGTTAGAGCTCTTTTAAGTTTAAAACCACTCATTTTCATTAGAAAGCTGTATAGTTTAGTCATTAAAAGTAGAATTATCTAAAATCATAGGTTTCCATGGTGTATATGTGCCACATTTTCTTAATAGGGTCTATCGTTGTTGGACATTTGGGTTGGTTCCAAATCTTTGCTATTGTGAATAGTGCCGCAATAAACATACGTGTGCATGTGTCTTTATAGCAGCATGATTTATAGTCCTTTGGGTATATACCCAGCAATGGGATGGCTGGGTCAAATGGTATTTCTAGTTCTAGATCCCTGAGGAATCGCCACACTGACTTCCACAATGGTTGAACTAGTTTACAGTCCCACCAACGGTGTTAAAGTGTTCCTATTTCTCCACATCCTCTCCAGCACCTGTTGTTTCCTGACTTTTCAATGATCGCCATTCTAACTGGTGTGAGATGGTATCTCACTGTGGTTTTGATTTGCATTTCTCTGATGGCCAGTGATGAGAAGCATTTTTTCATGTGTTTTTTGGCTGCATAAATGTCTTCTTTTGAGAAGTGTCTGTTCATGTCCTTTGCCCACTTTTTGATGGAGTTGTTTGTTTTTTTCTTGTAAATTTGTTTGAGTTCATTGTAGATTCTGGATATTAGCCCTTTGTGAGATGAGTAGGTTGTGAAAATTTTCTCCCATTTTGTAGGTTGCCTGTTCACTCTGATGGTAGTTTCTTTTGCTGTGCAGAAGCTCTTTAGTTTAATTAGATCCCATTCGTCAATTTTGGCTTTTGTTGCCATTGCTTTTGGTGTTTTAGACATGAAGTCCTTGCCCATGCCTATGTCCTGAATGGTATTGCCTAGGTTTTCTTCTAGGGTTTTTATGGTTTTAGGTCTAACATGTAAGTGTTTAATCCATCTTGAATTAATTTTTGTATAAGGTGTAAGGAAGGGATCCAGTTTCAGCTTTCTACATATGGCTAGCCAGTTTTCCCAGCACCATTTATTAAATAGGGAATCCTTTCCCCATTGCTTGTTTTTGTCAGGTTTGTCAAAGATCAGATAGTTGTTGATATGTGGCGTTATTTCTGAGGGCTCTGTTCTGTTCCATTGATCTATATCTCTGTTGTGGTACCAGTACCATGCTGTTTTGGTTACTGTAGCCTTGTAGTATAGTTTGAAGTCAGGTAGCATGATGCCTCCAGCTTTGTTCTTTTGGCTTAGGATTGACTTGGCGACGTGGGCTCTTTTTTGGTTCCATATGAACTTTAAAGTAGTTTTTTCCAATTCTGTGAAGAAAGTCATTGGTAGCTTGATTGGGATGGCATTGAATCTATAAATTACCTTGGGCAGTATGGCCATTTTCACGATATTGATTCTTCTAACCCATGAGCATGGAATGGTCTTCCATTTGTTTGTATCCTTTTTTATTTCACTGAGCAGTGGTTTGTAGTTCTCCTTGAAAAGGTCCTTCACATCCCTTGTAAGTTGGATTCCTAGGTATTTTATTCTCTTTGAAGCAATTGTGAATGGGAGTTCACTCATGATTTGGCTCTCTGTTTGTCTGTTATTGGTGTATAAGAATGCTTGTGATTTTTGTACATTGATACTATGCAGCCATAAAAAATGATGAGTTCATGTCCTTTGTAGGGACATGGATGAATCTGGAAATCATCATTCTCAGTAAACTATCACAAGGACAAAAAGCCAAACACCGCATGTTCTCATTCATAGGTGGGAATTGAACAATGAGAACACATGGACACAGGAAGGGGAACATCACACTCCAGGGACTGTTGTGGGGTGGGGGGAGTGGGGAGGGATAGCATTAGGAGATATACCTAATGCTAAATGACGAGTTACTGGGTGCAGCACACCAACATGGCACATGTATACATATGTAACAAACCTGCACATTGTGCACATGTACCCTAAAACTTAAAGTATAATAATAATAATAAAATAAAATAAATAATAAAAGAAAGTAGGTTTCATTTTGAATCCTGGGTCTACGTTTTATTAACTATGTAATACGTCAGAAGTTACTCGCATCTCTGAATTTTCTTATATGTAAAATGGGAATAATGACAGTACCTCCATCATAAGATTCTTTGTGAGAATTAAATAAAATAATCTCTGGAAAATTTTGAGATATTCAGGTTGATTGCTGAGCAATTTATCAAAATACATAATTTTGGAAAGATAATAAATTTCATGGGGCAGTAAAGGCACTAGTTGAGGAAAAAGTATACTATTTTGAAAAAATGAGTATTTTAGAATGTGTCAAGGAGATACAAGGGGTGATATGAAGTAAGAAGTTTGATATACAAATATAGAGTTCATAAGACATTTAAACTAAAAAATGAAAATGGGTTAGTATCCATCAGCACAAAGTAGACTCCAAACTAGCAACAAGAGAATTAAAGAGAACAACAAGAGAATGTTACAGAAACTACATCATACAGAATTTAGTTGCAGATAAGAGAAACTTATCTACCAGTTTTAAGAATAAGGAATATAGACACAGGAAATTAGATGCTTACAAATTTGGTGTTTGGGCTGGTTCCATAAAATTTACTCCTAGAACAAGCTAATTGAGGTTGACTATCAAGGGAATAGTTTTGCATGTTATAGTCGTGCATCTGATGAAAAATATTGGCATTGTCTCAAGTGCTGGCTACAGGATCACAATTCCCTGGCCACAATGTAAAGACAGGAAGCCACCACTAGATTGATTGGCTTTATAATCATGCTTCACAAATAAAAATAATGTTTCAATCTCTATACTTTGCCACGGTCATTACTAAAATTCCTGCGTATGTAATTTTCAAATAATAAATTATATATGAAATGTTGGAACACATATTAAAAGAGTCGGTTTACCACATGGATCAAAAAGTATGCAAGGGGAGGGAGGTATTTCAAGAAGGAGCAGCTATTTATGTGCAAGGGTACTGGTGAGACATGTGAAGGACAACAGAAAAAAATTAAATTTGGCACTAAGAGATATCCTTGCTGACCTCAACATAGTAGCAGAGAGGTGAAAACTTGTGGGAGATAGAGTAGGTTGAAGAGTGAATAAATAGCAAGGAAATGGAGAAAAGAAAGAGAAATAACTCATTTTTGGAGTGTTTTTGTGAAAAGAAGCAGAGAAATGGAGCAATGGTTGGGTGTGAATGGAGGGGTCAATAGATTTTTTTTTTTTTTTTTTTTTTTTAGAGACGGAGTCTCGCTCTTTTGCCGAGGCCGGACTGCAGTAGCACTATCTCGGCTCACTACAAGCTCCGCCTCCCGGGTTCAATGCCATTCTCCTGCCTCAGCCTCCCGAGTAGCTGGGATTACAGGCGCCCGCCACCGCGCCCGGCTAATTTTTTGTATTTTTAGTAGAGACGGGGTTTCACCGTGTTAGCCAAGATGGTCTCGATCTCCTGACCTCGTGATCCGCCCTCCTCGGCCTCCCAAAGTGCTGGGATTACAGGCGTGAGCCACCGTGCCAGGCCAGAATTTTTTTTTTTTAATTGGCTTTAAATGGCATGTATTGACAAACTGATGGGGATAATTCAGTAGAAATGGAGACTAATGTTTCAGAGAAATAAGGGATAGCTGCAAGATAAAATACTTAAGAATATTACAACCCAAATTAGGGTGTTCTCAGATAGAGTGAAGGGAGAGAGGGGAAAAAGGGAGTCCAGGAGATTGCTTGCCAAAAACTGGATAAATAATGGGTTGTGAGCCTAAGTGTGTACAAAGAGAAATGAAGATAGCATATGGAGACTGGATAGTGGAAAAGTTTGATGGATTGATAGGTTGGAGGTCTAAATTAGGTAAAAAATAGTTTGGAGTGGACCAATTACAGTCAAGGGCAAATGGAAGGGGTCAGACTGATATAGTTATGGTTCTGGATATGAACAGGTCTAGGATGTAATTATCATAATGTTAAATAGAGGAGATTTTTTAAAAGTTTGTTGGAAATGAGGAAGTCAAGAAACAGAACTGGGGGTGATGGATGGGTCTTCTTGGCTATATCACTGATAATAACAGTAGCACTAATTGAGAGTAAAATCCTGAGCAAGGAAAATATTCATTTAGTGAGTGAAACAGCGTGACTTTAAGATCTAGATGTACAATGGCAATAATTTAGCAGTACTACATGGGAGTCAAATAAGCTATGGTTTAGAATGAGGACAGAAAAAACACATATATGTTGATTTTAAAATTGTCATATGGACTAAACATGATAATTGTTATAAAGCACTATAACCAAACTCATGCACATAAACACATACACAACACACACAGACACACACACACACCATGGAAGTATTAGATCACTAACTAAAAAATCTCACAACGTGACATAAATACAAAAAGTTTTTAGAGCAAGTGAAATTTTAGCTGCTATGTTAATTGGTGGTAATCCCAGCAATAAAGACAAGGTAATCAGAGAAACCTTCTTCAAAAATTCTACACATTCATTGACATGCTATTTCTTCTGCAATGAATTCTTGATGATATTGAGTGTCTTACTAATATCTATATTCCACACAACTGGCATGAACTAAGGCACATTGAATCAATATTTATTGAATTTCAAGTTCTAAGAATCTAAATTATGTGAAGAGATTTTTCTCCAATTAATAACTGAAATATGGAAGAATTTAAGAGAATCTAAATTTGCCACTGCATAGCAAGTGGAAAATGTATAATGCTATAGTGCATCACAAGAAATTTAATAGCATTTTCACTTATCGACCATCATATCTGCTGTATATGACACCTACCATATTTCCAATTTACTAAAATAAATGTGGATTGAAAATGTAAATAATTATTATGCATATTTTCAAGAAAATCAAAAGATAGGACCTCCCTGACCCTGGAAATTTGTTCAGACAATCTGTAGTCATGGTTCATTAGTGACATGCTCTACCAAGCTGGTGAATAAATAATCATTTTCATTCCCTTTCATTGCTTTCCTGGTTATGGAGGCTATTAGCAGATAAAAATGACATTAATGCACATTTTGTATAACAGAGATTCCATGAACCTAAGAATCTTATTTTCACTGTCAAGCGCCCATAACCACAGTGGGGGGATGATGAATAAGAGATAAAAACCAGAAATAGCAAAATTCAATATAATTTTAAGTGAAGTGTAACCAGAAATGTAAGTGAAAAAATGCAATTATATGCTAGCAGAAAGACTGCTGATAATTAAACATAAATGTATAATATACATATATATAACGAATATAAATATATAGCCTAGATAAGTTTTATGATCATAATATATATGTAGAATTCTGTGTGTGCATATACATATATGTATATATTCTAATATATATTTAAGTATGATTACATGAACAGAACAATTTTCTTAAGCCTTGCTTGACAGCTGTTATGGATCTCCTTTACATTTAGAAATAACTAAAGTAAGTAGGCACAAGAGAAATAAATGTAGAGCAGACCATTTCAAACACTTACACAATAGGCACATATGATTCAATAATGACACAGGCAATAACTGTGCTAATGAAAATTACCTCCTTGATTATTGTCTTATGTCTCCATTTTCTTCTTATATTGGTAGAAGTCATGTGTAAAGGCATTGGCTTTCCCCAAAATAAATTATCATGCCAGTTGTTGATGTCTTGCTTTGGTAAATAGAGTTAGGGGTATCTACTGCTTCCTGAATACTGTAAGAGTCAGAAACAGATATTTTAACTTTCAAAATGTTCATGCCAAATAGGGAAAATTTTATTCACCTGGTGAATTTTATATTTTTAAGTATAATGCATAGGGCAAAGGTCTTTGAAAAATATTTTATCTCCTATGATATTTAGCCACATATGTGATATTCTGGGTAAGAGTCATAAGAAAATAGACGGTGGGTCCTACGTTCCTGTGAATCACTACTCAGTCCTGACAAACATGCTCATAGCTTTACAAGGAAAGTAGTACTTGAAAGACAGACTTATAGTCTAAAGGTGTACAACAACTACTCACAAGAAAACATATTTTAAAAATGACCATGCCTCAAAAGCTTGGAATAAGCCCCTGCTCTAAATAGTGAATCAAAATTAGATAAGCTTAGTTGAGTTTACAGAGGAGACACTAATTGTCTTTTTTCAGATACTGAATTTTATTTCAGGATAGGATAAAAAATAAATTTTAAAAGGTGATTCCTGTTTGTTTGATTCTGTTTTAATGAAGAACTTCTTGGGGAAAGTAAAATGACACTTAACTCTCTCAAAGGAAATACAAAGAAATAAAATTTTGAATGACTCATGAAGATGCAAATGACAACATGAAAATATCTGAAGTAAGCTCAAACTGATTCTCTCCCCACGGAAGTAAAGAACTAACATAATCTATAGAGGGTGATGTCAGAAGCCCTTGGTCCTGATCTTCAACAGAAAGACAGCCAAAACAAATAAACAACTACATTTTAGTGAAGATAACTTAAGCGAAGCACAGAAGTACTTCAAAGGGGTAGCAGAAACTCTGTTGAACACAGAAACTTAGGACAGTCACTTAGAGAACAGAAGGAAACACCTGGCCTCTATCACCCCATCACCCAGCCCAGGATGATGGGAACCAGGAGAAATCTCTCCCTTTAGGGAAAAGATCAGCAAGAAGGTCCCAGCAGCCCTCATCAACACCTTGCATGCCTACAGTTCTCAAAAGCACCAAGCACAGCTGAGAGAGCTGTCTGGAGTCAACAAAGTTGTGCTCCCCAAGAGAACTAGCCAACATTGTACCCTAGCTGTTGTGGCCCGCAAGGCTACTACACTATACCTACCACTGTGGAGATGCAACTACTGCTGGAGTGTGTCTTGGTCAGGGAGCAAGTGGCCGCACTTTGTCATCCTTGAGGCTTAGCCCTGCTGCTGCCAAGCCACCCTCACTTAATGGCTCTGCATCCCCAAGCCAAGCTGGGAGCTTCTGTTATACTCTACCTTATGGGGCCAAAAGGCGGTGGAGGTGCCCCACCTATTCCTTCCAGTCAGAGCTGTGCCTCACTCCTTCAGGCCCAAGCTGAAGCTGCTCACTCCATGCTGGGGAAATGGTACCTCAGCAGAGCTACTCCATATGCCCCACCCAGTAGCTGCTGAACCGTGTCCCACTGTGCCAAAGATGAAAGAATGCCTTTTTCTCCAGGGAAAGCAGTACCTTGGTGTCCCACAGCTGTCACAATCACCTCTTTAGTGCCTAAGTTGAAGCAGCAAGCTGCCTCACTGGAAAAGGTAACTTTGTTGCCCAGAGTGGCTATGCACCCCTGTCCCTAAACTGAAGTGGCACCCAGCTTCCCAGGTAAATGGTGGCTGGGCCACTCAGAGCAATCACATCCTCTTGGCCCAAGCTAAAGCAGCACATAGCCACCTGAAGAACTGGTACTTTGGCCAAGCTGAGCAGCTGCACATCCTAGGGCTGAGCTGAAATGGTACCATATGTCCCAGGGAGACAGAGCCGTGGCTAGGCTGAAACACCTACCCTACAGTCCAAACAACTCTAGTACCATGTTTCCCTGAGGCTGGAAACATGTTAATATCCCAATTAATGAACATATACATTGTTCTAATTTTCACCATTTCAACACTGCAGTGAAAATCCCTGCATCATGCCTTTTTTACATGTGTAAGTTTAACCATCAGTCTCAATTCAGATGTATATAAAACATGAAATAGTTGTATTTTCTTGTAGTTACTCTCTTTACCAACATTCTGCTGAATCACTCCTTCTAGTTTCTGCATAATAACTTCTATGAATTCTAAACATTTTCATTTTAGATAAACTTTTTGTTTTAAAGCATTAATTAATTGCAACCTCCCTTTACATCTCACCTCCTCTCCTCCCTCAACCCAGGCTAGAGCTGGGAGGTTGACTGCTAGGAAAAGAAAATGTAGGTGGCAAGGCCTGGCTCTGAGACACCTCACCCTGCATTCTGTATTTATAGAGTTTTGAGATAAGGAACATGAAGAAGTAAAATCAAACTGTTTTATTATGGTCGTTGTTGTTTGTTTTGTTTCTAATTTAATCATCCATTTTTTTCATTTATTTGCTCTCTCCATTGCTTGTTGCTGTTCTCTGGCTTACGCTGAGTGACCTTCAACTCTTCTATGTGGCAGCCTGACGAATCTGAATCTTTTTTGGAAGGTTTGATGGTGTCCTTCAAGGAATCATTTTGTAATTTCTTGATTTGTATATTGTAGATCAAACTCAAGTCTTTTACCCATCTAACCTCCAGCCACAGCCGAGTAACATCACCCCTGGGAGTTCTCTTATTCCTTGGGGCAGAAAACTCTAATGTGGGATGTCTTAGGATAGTTCAGACACAATTCCCTCCTGTGTTTTCCTTTTGACTCACAAGAAACCTTATACCTCACCAAAAGGAACATGGGAGTGTAGTGGGCTCCACTCTCATCCTCTTTTTCTGCCCTGCTTTGTCTCTTTAAATTTGCTTTCCCTCTCTTTCTCCCTTGCCTTATTTCTGTAAATTTGTGAATTTTTCTAACTTCTTCTATCCACGGGATTGAGGAACTAATTACCTAACTGTAGAATAAAGTGGCTGTTTCCCTTTTTTAAAGTAGTTCACCATATGATGAGTGCATATTTAAGATCTTTTCATCGTCCTGCCCAAAAACATCCCGCACACATTTCCTCTAAGGATCTCTCTCCTCCCTTCAACTGTATTTTCTGGAGACCTGAGCAAGAACGTTGGAGAATGGAGTGACATGATGTGACAACTTGGGGTGAACAACGTTGGCTCATCATGTCTTACCAATATCTCTTGTATTGATGATTGCCTTTAGAATGTAGGGTATTTAACTTTTTTATTCAACATTATATTACACAGAGAAGATAAATGCTGGATTGTAAGGTGTACTCATTTTCACAGTTACATGGTAATTGTAACAATTTCCCTCTTACATGGCAATATCAATTTTTCAGTCCATCATCAGCGTATAGAAATTTATAACTCCTCGATCCTTTTATCTAAACTTTGCATTAACAGACCTTTAACAATTCTCCTATCTTAAAAAAGTAAAATAGTATCTTGTTGTTTTGGTGTGCACACCTTGCTTACTACTGACTTCAAGCATATTATCATACATTTCTTGGCATTAAAATTTCTTCTTTCTAATGGCCTTTTTATAAACTTTGTTGTTGCTTTTTTTTCTTTTTTGTTTCTATTTATACTGATCTGTAGGGAATCTTTATGTATTCTAAACGTCAGTCTTTTATTTCTCCTATGTATTACAAATACCTTTAGTATTTTATTAATTTATTTTGTATAATTTTCAAATTTTAATGTAGTCAAATGTATCAATCTTTTTCTTCATAGTTTATGTTTTAATTTGCTACTTCAAGTCATACATGTTTTCTTATAAATCTGGTATAGTTCTCTATTACTTTAGGACTTTTTATGCTCTTCAGTAAGTATTATTGCTTCCTCTATAAAACGTCTGCACAGCCTGATAGATTTATCCCTAGGAACATTATCATTTTTGGCTTTCATGGGTGATATATTTTAATTTCATTGTCTAATTTATATTTGGAATACAGGAATGTTAATAATTTTGGAGTAGTAATCTTGCATCCAGAAACCTTCCTAACTCTTACTAATTCTAGTAGTTTATACAAAGTCTTGGAGTTTAGAAGCAGAGTATTGGCTCAACTGCAAATAATTACTACTGGCCCTTGAGTTCAGCCCTAATTAGTTCTCTATCTTTTCTATTTTATTCCTATGATATAATGCCTTTATAGTAGTTATTTCATTAAAAATAATGAAATTTTTTTTCACTATCATAGTAAAATTTATTCTACTATTATAAAGCTTAATAGTGGTAATGGCAGTCAGCCTTGTCTTCTAACAGCAAGGGGAACTATCATTTCACAACTCAGTGCCATATTTTCTCTACATGTTTGAAAAATTCCTTTCATAAAGTCAGGAAGGTTCATTGTTTCTAAGTTTTCAAGGAGTTATGATTATAATGATAAGGATTATAAAGAAAAATTGGTACTAAATTTTGACTTTTCTCTGCATCTATATTAAGATAATATATATAGCTATCACCTTTAATTTATTACTCTGGTGAATTACATTAACAGCTATCTAATATTAAGTATACCTTGCATTTCTAGGATAAATTCTACTAGAATATAATGTATTCTTCATATACATTAATAGATTATGTGCATTAGCATTTTATTTACTTACAAATTTAATTTCTTATGCTATCCTACCTTAATTTATCAAATTTTATTAGATTTATAAACTAAAATATTACCTGTTAAAACAATGTAGGTGACATTTTACAATCATTTAACATTTTGGAGGCTTATATAAAAATGCAACATTATATTTATTTAATTGTAATATATTTTTAAAGGCCTTCTATTTTTCTTGAATCAATTTGATAAAATTCGTCTTTTAATCTACATTGTTGAAAAGTAAACTGGGGCACAATAAAGTGTTAAAGAGTTTATTTGAGTATATAGTGATTCATGAGTCACAAGCCTCCAAATTTGAAGAAGTCTGAGTTCTCCATCAATGGAACATGAGGGGAAGGCTTTTTATAGCACAAACACAGAAGAAAAACAAAGAAAATATTTGATTAGTTATAGTTGTACAAGTAGCCTTATGTGGTTTAACCTGATGTAAAAGCTCTAGTCATGTAAGTTAGTTGGCAGCTTCTAATTGGTTGTCCATAAGTCATTTAATATAGGCATTTTAAATAAACAGTTCTAGTGAAATTTTATTCATGTTTGCAAACAAGCAAAGTTAAAGTCACTTATGAGATCTAACTGGCTTTGCCTGCTCAGGGATTCCTTAGGCCTAGACTCTTGAATTGATTAGCCACATTTTAAATGCATTGGGATAAAATTATTCAAAACACCCCTTCATCATTTTTTTAGAGGACTCCATTTTCATGATTAATATTTGTTGTTTTTATCATCTCGTTTTCCTGTTCAATAGGTCTATAAGTTTGTCTATGTTCTTAGTCTTTTTTCTACTCTACATTGTTTCTTAGCTTGCATTTTTAATATTTTATTCTATTTTCAATTATTTCTACTTTTTCAGATTTTATTATTTATATATCTTCTTTACTTTCCTGAATTCTCACTAACCTTTAATCTTTATTTTTGCTGATATATATTTTATGGCAATTCATCACTGCTAGTATCTACTTGAGTTGTGTACAAGTTTTTATTATTGTTATTATCGTTTAGTTCTAACATTTTTTTCTAATTTTTATATCTTTCCCAGAAGTAAGCATTAGTTGAAATGTCTTACTAATTTCTATCTTTTCTCCTTAAAGAAAATGTGTATAGCTTACCTTGCTACAAACTATTCTTATTTAGACCGTATTTGTAATAGAAATGTTAGAGGAAGAAACCATCTTTGTTTGTTTCAAATATCTGAAACAAAGAAAACCTGAATTTATTGCTTGTTCAGCAAGAAAGAGTAGTATTTGCAAAGTGAGTCTCTCCAAAGAATGCATGTGGTGATCTTAGATAGGGTTAGAAGTAGGAAGAAGCTCAGGCATTAGTGGACTTTGAGAATCACCTGTTCTAAACCTGGATGGCTTTCAGTTGTAGAAACTTTGTTTCTGGAGTGTTTGCTGCTGATTGGCTGCCAAGAGCATGGTATCTGTCTCTGATTGATTGAGATGCATTTGAAACTATTTCTAGTAGTTATTTATTCATGGCCTGGGACTATGCCTAAGAAAGTCAGTCTTTCGGAGAACAGGAAATATTTTTTCTGTGGGGCACTATCTCGATCTGTTCATATTAGATTAAATAATCTTGATAGTCATATTCATGCTGTATTTTAAGATTTAACTGTAACAATACAAGAAGGTATTCTGGAATTTGGGAATTTGTAAAGATTGGAGAAATAGATAAGACTCACTTAAATCATATTAGGAGTAAACTAGATATAGTTTGCTAAATGGTTAGGACATAGGCATAGAAATACTGATATGTTAGAGATACATATTGGCAAATTTATACACACAGTAATATATATCTAATTAAACTTAATCATTTGTATGTTTAATTAACTTTCGAGTTTTCTAAAATATTGAAGAAACAACATAAAACAACTGTGGTGAATGAACATGTATTGACTGATTTGGCCCTAGGAAGACTATTTTCTCCCCTGGTTTGCCAGTTAATAATGTATTTTCTTCAAATTCGTCTACTTTAATATGATGGCTTTTATCAACATGTATAATTTAGTGTATCCGTGGATAATTTAGCAATCCAGTGAATTTTTAGTTTCTCCGAAATTGCTCAATAGTTGGAATTCAAATGCTGTCTACGTTGTGGTAATAGCTGTTTAATTTATGTATGGTACAATCAACTAGTAAGTCCTACTCCCCAATACCAAGCCTGGATTCCTGGCAAACTTAGGTAAGTTTTCTGGTTTTCAAGCTCTGCTCTGCCTATGGAGAGCAAGATGATAAAATAACTTTTCAAAAAAACTGGAAGAATTGAGGATCAATGACTCTTTTAATACTTCTTCCAATTCCAGAAACTTGGACAAGAAAAAAGATGAATCGGTTTGTGTGGAACAGCATGATTCAGATTTATGACTCATTCATTAAAGTAGCAAAATGACAGGATTGAGACTGGGAGCAGAATTTCTCTCAAGAAATGTAAGAAGGAGACTATTAATTCACTGATGACAGGTTATCTCACAAAAATCACACTACAAAAATTTTACCGATTTTCATTTCCATTAGCAATGCATAAGCATATCTATTCACTGTACATTTGCAAACACTAGAAATGATATACAGCATTCTAATTTGGATATGTATATACATATATGTATATCTTATTAATCTGAGTATCACTATGACTTGATGACACGAGACATACAGTTCAAAAATAGAATAGAAAGACAATGTCTTAGTGAAAGAAAATGAAGTTTTTAGGAGTGAGGCAGAGTACCACTGAATATAAAGACACTATAAACTTGTAAGGAAATTAATAACCCTCCAATCGTATGTACCATGAGGGGAATATGATTAAAGCTGAAAGATGAGAGAGACAAGACTAAGATCCCTGAAAGCTCGTTCTTTAGAAAATCTGACAAAATGGGAAAATGTGCGATGTATTCTTAATATCCGTTAAAAACTGAAATAGTATAATTTGTGAAAATCCTAAATATGATAATTTGTGAAAATTCTAAATATCTCAAAGTTGCATTCTATTTAAGAAGAATATCTCATAATTTCTTCACTTTCTATTTTTACAATTTATTATCCTAAGGAAAAGTAGCTAAACAAACAAATGGAACATTCTACTTATTATTCAATTAAAAAACCTTTTTTTGGTTAGTGAAGTGTAAGTAAAGCCTTTGGAGAAAGTGAATATTTAATTTTTAGAATTCGATTAAGAATGGCCAGAGACATTCACATATGCATCTGTGATTATAAGAAAATTCATAATAAACATCCTGAAGAAACACAAGCAGGATTCCGTAAGAAGGTTGTAGAGATCTGTTTCATCAGGAAGTATTCTCAATTTTTACATGTTAATTACTAGATACATTGAAATTTTTCAAGCAATGTTTTCAAATTCTCCTTTGTTATTATTGAAATGACTTAATAAACATAGTAAAATATTCAAATATTATAAAAGTGAGTCTTTCATGTTTTCAAACTGGAAAAAGTAAATCTCAGTGATTTTCTAGATTGTCAGATTCAACTCCAGAGTTTAACAACAGTTTCCTGTGCTTTCTTATAAGGAAAAAAAGTGTATGTGTTTATACATGTATATATATACAAATAAATATTTGACACTTTATATTTTCATGAATAAAAGCTCATCAAATACATCATTCATTAGCTATTTGTAGGCAATACACACATGATTGTAAGTACTGACTCAGACCAATACAGTTATCTCGGATAGATATCCAAACTCTGCCACTTGCTAGCTACGCAACCATCAGAAAATTATGTAATTTCTATGTGATTCAGTTTCCTTATGTGTAAAATGTAGATGATAATAATATCTCCTTCAGGGGGCAGTTGTGAAGATGAAATTCATAAATTTATATGAAATACTTAGAACCATGCCACATGGTTAAAAAAAATCAACAAAGGTTAGCTACTGTCATAGTATTATTCTACTTCCTTCACTTACTAATTTATTTTAGACATATACTCCTATTTGCACATACGCAAATCGATAGAGTCTGTCTCTGTGTCCCCACCTAAATCTCATTTGAATTATAATCCCATAATTCCCACACGTCATGGGATGGACCTGGTGGGCGGTAATAGAATCATGGCGGAAGGAAAAATGTTTTCCTGGGCCCAGTTTAGGGCCTACCTGCTGTTTGCATCCTTGGGACTTGGTACCCTGAGTCCCAGCCACTCTAGCATTGGCTAAAAGGGGCCAAGGTACAGCTCAAGCTTTTGCTTCAGAGGGTGTAAGCCCCAACTTTTAGTAGCTCCCATGTGGTGTTGGGCCACTGGCTGTGCAGAAGGCAAGAATTCAGGTCTGGGAACCTTTGCCTAGATTTCAGAGGATGTATGGAAAGACCTGTATGTCCAGGCAGAGGTTTGCTGCAGGGGTAGAGTCCTCATGGAGAACCTCTGCTAGAGCAGTGTAAAGGAAAATGTGGGGCTCAAGCCCCCACACAGTGTCCCAATTGGGGCACTTCCTAGTGGAGCTGTCAGAGGAGGGCCACCATCCTCCAGACCCCACAATGGTAGATCCACCAATAGCTTGTACTCTGCACCAGAAAAGGCCACAGACACTCAATATCAGCCTGTGAAAGCAGCCAGGAGTGGGGCTGTACCCTGCAAAACCACAGGAGCAGAGCTGCCCAAAACCATGGGAGTCTACTTCTTGCACCAGTGTAACCTGGATGTGAGACATGGAGTCAAAGGAGGTCATTTTGGAACTTTAAGGTTTGGTGACTACCCTGTTGGATTTTGGACTTGCATGGGGCCTGTAGCCCCTTTGTTTTGGCCAATTTCGCCCATGTGGAGTGGGTGTATTTACCCAATGCCTGTACCCTCATTGTATCTAGAAAGTAACTAATTTGATTTCAATTTTACAGGCTCACAGGCAGAAGGGACTTGCCTTATCTCAGATGAGACTTTGGATTTGAACATTTGGGTTAATGTTGGAAGGAGTTAAGATTTTGGGGGACTGTTGGAAAGGCATGATTGTGTGTTGAAATGTGAAGACATGAGATTTGGCAGGGGCTGGGGTGGAATGATATGGTTTGGCTCTGTGTTCCCTCCCAAATCTCATCTTGAATTACAATCCCATAATCCTCACATGTCATGGGAGGGACCCAGTGAGAGGGAACTGAATCATGGGAGTGGTTCCCCCATGCTGTTCTCGTGATAGTGAGTGAGTTCGCATGAGATCAGATGGTTTTATAATGGGCTTTTCCCCGCTTCACTTGGCACTTCTTCCTGCCATCATGTGAAGAAGGACATGTTTGCTTCCCCTTCTGCCATGCCTCCCAAGCTATGTGGAACTGTGAGTAAATTAAACCTATTTTCTTTATAAATTACCCAGTCTTGGGTTTGTCCTTGTAGCAGCATGAGAATGGACTAATACACAGATCAATATTATTCTTTCTAATAGCTGCAGAGTATTTTTTCACTCCCATGTTGATGGACAGTATAATGACCAATACTGCAGTAACATTCCAAGTTCTTCTGGTATGAAGGTACAAATATGTATTTAGGATATATTTTTAAAGGTTGAATTACTAGTTCAAAGAATAAAAAATGTGCCATGTATTGAATAATGGCCCGACAACAGATACACAGGGACAAAAATCAGTACAAATTATACCACATTGTTTAAGATCTATTAGTAAAAGACTTGTAGAAAACACTTAACATAAAAAGGACATTTATAATTATGTTTGAGGCACAGATCTCAAAAGAATAATCCTAAGGTCGGGGTAACAAGTAAAAATAATATCAGAAAATAATACCTAATCTCTATGTTAACTTCTCTCTTTTTTTTTTCTTTTAAGGGAAGCAGTCTTCAGATAAAAGATCTAAAAACCTAAAGTTCAATATAAGTAAAATACTATTTGTACTTTTCCAGATTCTTTAGAAACTTATAAATAAGGCCATCCAATTACAATTGAGAGCTATTGCAAGGTGAAAAATTGCCTAAATCTGGGATCAAAGGACCAGGTGAAAGTTTTTAATGAGTCCTACTTATTTACTGGATGCCTTTTTCCAAGCAACTTTTCTAAGATTATCTCCATATTCACACAATAAAATCTGAAGGAGCAAAGAAGAAAATGTCCTATCGCAAAGGATTATTTTGAGAATTAAAAAGTATACATTTTATAAATAATAGTCACTACTACTAACCAACTTGAAGCATAAGAGAACTATAAAAATAATGGCCATCAAAAGTAGTCCAACTTTTTAAAAGCAGAGAGAATTGAGATTAATGTACCATCCTCAGAGATATATAAAACACATCTTCAAATGAAAGGTAATGGAGGTTTTAGAAAGACAGATCTTGATAAATGGGAACCAACATGAATTCACCAAAACAAGTCATAAGATACTAGCCTCATTTCCTCTTTTAAAATGAACAGTAGAATAAGGAGTCAAGATGTATAGTAAATGTAGCAACTCTAAAATTCAGGAAATAATTTGAAACAATCTCTCAAATTATTCTTGTAGAGAAGATGAAAAGCTTAACTAATTTACCAGGTGTAGTCAGGGATATATAAATGAAAGTCACCTCATCAATGGTGAAAGCTAATGACTATTACAGAGCATTGCTGTTATTCCTTGCTATCAAAAGATGTATCTGTCACTTATTTGAATGCAGAGAACACATATGTACCAAAGGAGAAATTAATATGAAAGCTTAAATATATAGGAGGCAACTTTCTTGAAAAATAGAATGAGTAGCCACAAAATTCAGAACAGTAGACTAAATCAATAAAAAGGAAGTGCATGGTCATCACAAAACTAAAACATTAACTACACAACTGTGAGAAGACTTAATTAGAAATGCTAAATTTCAGAAAACATATAAGTAAAACATGTTATATGGCTGTCAAAAATGCTAACAGGCTCTATGACTACAATATCATAAAAAATGTAGCATAAGGATTGGGTGAATTTATGGTACCTTTCAACCTCAAGTTGCTAAAACCATAAGTGGAATTTTTTTGCTCATGACAATGAGCTGCATTTTCAGAAAGATTTGGATAAACCAGAGAACATGCAAATGGAAAAGGTCAGAGGGGCACCTCACTAAATGAGTGGCACCACTAAGGGTGGAGCCCACTTTAGTGGAGCACTTCAAAAGCATACATAACAACTACTTAAGTGAGAGGGAAATTTATAAAATAAAAAAGTGAAAGATCAATATTTGTTTTATTTATTTACCTATTAGGAGAGCTACAGGGTGAAAACAATACTTATGTGTATTAAATTTAATTTACTGGAGAATAAGAACCTATGAGTAAAATTTACAAGATGTTTGAAATTACCAAAAATAATATGGAAAGCTCATGAAATAATTAGAACCATTCATGTGTGGAAAGGGCTGCCTTTGAGTGGTGAGATCTTTGTCACTGGAATCATTAATGAAGAGGTGGGAAAGCCACTTACAGAAAATTTTGTAGAAGTAATTCCCAGAAGGCCGTGAACTCTGTTTTTAAGAATCTATAACTGTTTTTTTTTTTTTTTTTTTTTTTTTTTTTTTTAATTATACTTTAGGGTTTTAGGGTACATGTGCACAATGTGCAGGTTTGTTACATATGTATCCATGTGCCATGTTGATTTCCTGCACCCATTAACTCGTCATTTAGCATTAGGTGTATCTCCTAATGCTGTCCCTCCCCCCTCCCCCCACCCCACAACAGTCCCCAGCCATCCCATTACTGGGTATATACCCAAAGGACTATAAATCATGCTGCTATAAAGACACATGCACACGTATGTTTATTGCGGCACTATTCACAATAGCAAAGAGTTGGAACCAACCCAAATGTCCAACAACGATAGACTGGATTAAGAAAATGTGGCACATACACACCATGGAATACTATGCAGCCATAAAAAATGATGAGTTCGTGTCCTTTGTAGGGACATGGATGAAACTGGAAACCATCATTCTCAGTAAGCTATCGCAAGGACAAAAAACCAAACACCGCATGTTCTCACTCATAGGTGGGAATTGAACAATGAGAACTCATGGACACAGGAAGGGGAACATCACGCTCCGGGGACTGTTGTGGAATCTATAACTGTTTATCAACTTATTTCTTCTGTCTTCTTCCTTTGTCTAGTTTTAATTTTTTTTTCTCACTTGGCTCTCTTTTTCCATTCTTTGTGTACTATATAGCAATAGACTCGAGACATATCATGCCAGTCTCATCTATTATGTTTATTTTCCCTCAGCTCTTTTCTATTACTCTCTATTAAGTCTTCATAAGGATTTATGCATTTGGCTTAACTTTGCTGCCTATGGGCATATGCTTGTTTCCTCCATTGATCTGTTGTTTTATTGCTAATAAACCATTTTTCAAAGATGCCAGACTCAACATACTTTTATGCTGTTTTATAACAGTACTAGTGGTTATTCTGAGTACAATTCAATAGCTTCTTTTAAAGTTAAAATTTATGACCCTTATTTGTCCTGCTGAACTAAACAAAAAGTACCTATGATGAGATCATTGTGATAATATGAGTATGATTTCTCTGTACTTCATTTAGTTGATAACCCATTATCTGATTAATATGATAGGATGGAAATTTCTACAATACATAGTGTACATATTAATGTAACATTCCTACATATTTTTAAAAACTATGTTTCCTAATTATAAGATACTATACTCATTACAGAAAATTATCCAAACTATATGCTGCCTGCAAGACTTACTTCAGCTTTACGTGGACTGAAAGTGAAGGAATGGAAAATAGTATTTCAAATGAAAACCAAACAAAAAATAAATAAAATAATATCTATATTTATGTCAGACAAAATAGACTACTTCAAAACAGGAGACACAGAGGTTATTATGTAATGTCAAATGGGTCAATTTACCAAAAGGATATAACAATTGTAAATATGCCTATGCACCCAATATTGAGTCACCTAAATATATAAAGCAAATATTAACAGAATTGAAGAGAGAAATATCAATGCAGTAATAGGTGATTTTAATTCCTTACTTTCAATAACAGATAGATCGTTGAGACAGAAAATCAATAAGGAAACATTTAACTTGAAATACACTTTAGACCAAACAAACTTAACAGGCATATACAGAATGTTTCTTTCAATAGTAGCAGCAGAATATACATTCTTCTCAAGCATTCAGGGAACATTCTCCAAAATAGATTATATATTAGGCCGTAAAACGAGCCTAAATGAATTTAAGAAAATCAAAATTAGGTCAAGCGTCTCTTTTGACCACAATGGTATTAAATTAAAAATCAATAACAGAAGGAAAATTTACAAATGTGTGGAAATTAGACAACCTACACCTGAACAACCAATGGATCAAACAGTAAAAACAAGTCAGAAACTGTATTGAGACAGGTAGAAATGGAAACACAATATATCAAAGTTCATGTGTTGTAGCAAAAGCAGTTCCAAGAGGGAAGTGCATAGCAATTAGCATCTCTGGGACAAAAAAGAAAATTCTTAAGTAAGCAATTTCACTTTACACTTCAATGAACTAGAAAAAGAAGAACAAACTTGGCCCAAAGGTAGTAAAAAAAGGAAATAATAATGATTAGAGCAGAAATAAATAAAATAGAGACAATAGAAAGCAAGAAAAATAAACTAAGAGTTTTTAAGATTAACAAAATTGACAAAATTTTAACTGAATTAAAATGATACAAGACTGAAATAATCAAAATCAGAAGTGAAAGACAAGAAATTACAACTGATACCACAGAAATACAAAGGATTATGAGACTACCATGAATATTTACAAACCAACAAATTGGACAATTTAGAATAAATGCATAAATTCCTAGACACATACAACCTACCATAACTGAATCATGAAGAAATAAAAAATCTGAATAGACCAATAATAAGCAAGGAGATTGAATTAGTAATAAAAACAAAATCTCCCACCAAAGTAAAGCCCAGTATCTGATGGCTTCACTGATAAATTCTACCAAACATTAAAGATTAATACCAAATTTTCTCAAACTCTTTCAAGAAGTTAAAGCAAAGCAAATCCTTCCAAACTAATTTTAAAAGCCCATATTAACCTCATACCAAAGTTAGACAAGGACATTACAAGAAAAGAAACTAATAGGCCAATTTTCCCAATGAACATAGATGCAAAAACCTTCAACAAAATATTAGCAAATCAAATTCGAAAGCACATTAGAAAGATCATACAGTGGGATTTATTCCTATAATGCAAGGATGGTTCAACATATAAAAATCAATAAATGTGATATACTACATTAACAAAATAAAACATAAAAATCATATCATCTCAATAGATGCAGAAAATCATTTAACAATATTCAATGTCCTTTCATGATTTAAAAAAACTGTCAACAAATTAGTTATAGAAGTCAACTAAGTTATTAAGTTATACCTTAACATAATAAAAGACATATATGAAAAGCCCACAGCTAAGTTCATATGCAGTGATGAAAAGCAGAACTCTTTTCCTCTAAGATCATGAAAAAGAAAGGGGTGCCCACTGTCACCACTTCTACTCAGTATACTATTGTAAATCCTAGCCAGTGCAATTAGGTATGAGGAAAAAAAAAAAAGTCATCCAAATCAGAAAGGTTGAAGTTAAACTGTTTCCAAATAACATGATCTTATGTGTATAAAACCTTAAATACTCTACCAAAAATTGTTAAAACCATTAAAGAAATTCAGTAAATTTGCAGGATACAAAATCAAACTACAAAAGTCAATTCGTTAATTTTACAAAAATCAATTGCTTTTTTATGCACTAAAAAAGCAAAAATTAAGATATATATATATAAATATATAATTAAGACATATATATATATATATATATATATATATATATATATATATATACATATATAAATTAGAGATGTGTCTAGCACTGTTGACCAGGCTGGAGCACAGAGGCACAACCATAGCTCACTGCAGCCTCCATCTCCTGGGCTCAAGAGATCCTCCCACCTAGCCTTCCAAACAGCTGGGATTACAGGCATGGGCAACCATACTCTGCTAATTTAAGAAATATATATTTTTCAAGATAGAGTCTTACTACATTACTCTGACTGGTCTCAAACTCCTGTCCTCAAGCAATCCTCCAGTCTCAGCCTCCCTACTAGGTGGAATTACAGAAACAAGCCACCACGTGCAGCTCTACAATAGCATTTTATAAACTTAAGTACTTAGGAGTAAGTTTGACCAAGGAGGTGAAAGATCTGTTCACTGAAAACTAGAAAACACTAGTGAAAGAAATTAAGGAAGACACGAATAAACAGAAAAATATGATTGCTGAACTGCACTCCAGCCTGAGTGCGTGTGTGAGACAGCAAAACCCTGACCTAAAAAAAAGAGAACAATATCCCATTCATGGATTGGAAGAATTAATATTGTCAAAATAGCAATACTAACCAAAGTAATCTACAAATTTGTTGCAATCCCTATCAAAATCCCAAAGGAAATTTTCAAGAAATAGAAAAAAATTCTAAAATGTATATGGAACTATAAAAGACTCCAAATAGCTGAAACAATCTTAAGAAGAACAAACAAAGCTGAAAGTATTACATGTACTGATTTAAAATTATATTATGAAGATATAGTAATCAAAACATTATGATGCTGACAAAAAAACACATAGACCAATGGAATAGGATACAGTCTTAAGAAAAACCTACACATATAGAGTCAACTAATTCTCAAGAAAGGCACCAAGAATAGGCAATGGGTAAAGGATAGTGTCTTCCTTAAACGTTTTTTGGAAAACTGCATATCCACACTCAAAAAAAAAAAAGAAAGAAAAAGAAAGAGAAAAGAAAAAAAAGGATAAATTAGATTTTTATCTCACACCATACCAAAAAAAGGCAATTTAAAATTAATTAAAGAATTAAAGGTTTAAACGTGAGGCCTGAAAATATAAAACTTCTAGAAGAAACCATAGAAGAAAATCTCCATGACATAAATCTTGGAAATTATTTCATGGATATGTCATCAAAAGCACAGGGAAAAATAAAAAATACACAACTGAGACTACATCAAACTAAAACATTTCTGCACAGCAAAGGAAACAAATAATAAAATGAAAAGACAACTCACAGAATGGAAGAAAATATTTCCCAACTATATAACTGGCAAGGAACCAATAACCAAAATAAATAAGAAATTCATATAAGTCAAGAGCCAAAAAGCAAATAACTTGATTTAAGAAAAAGGGGGCAAAAGACCTGAATAGACATTTTTCCAAAGAAGACACACAAATGACCAACAGAGACATGGGAGGCTCCTCAATATCACCAATAATCAGAAAAACGCAATTAAAACCACAATGAGGTATCACCTCACACCTGTGGAGATGGCTATGATGAAAAAGATGAAAAATAACAAGTGTTGACAAGTATGTGGAGAAAAGAGAACTGTGCACTGTTGGCACTGTTGGTGGGAATATAAATTGATAGAGCCATTATAGAAAATGGTATGTAGCTTTCTCAAAAAATTAAAAATAGAACCACCATATGACCCAGCAATTCCACTTTATGGATATTTATCCAAAGGAAATGAAATCAGTATATTGAAGAGATACCTGCACTCCCATGTTCATTGCAGCACTATTCACCATAGCTGAGATACGGAAATAACCAAAGTGTCCGCTGATGGATGAATGGATATAGAAAAATGCAATGGAATATTATTCAGCCTTAAAAAAGGAAATTTTGCCATTTGTGAACACATGAGTGAATTTGGAGGACATTACACTAACTGAAATAAGAAAACAGAAAGACAAATACTCCACGATCTCACTGATATGTGGAATTAAAATATTCAAACTCACAGAGAGTATAAATGTGGTTATCAGGACTTAAGGGATAGGAGAAATGGGAAGATTTTGATTAAAGGGTGCAAACTTTAAGTTACAATATGAGTAAGTTCTTGGTACCTAGTATATAGCATGGTGACTACAGATAATAATATATTATCTACTTGAAAATTGCTAACAGAATAGATCTTAAGTATTCTAAACACCAAAAAGAAAAAGTGAGATGATGAGTGTCATAATTAGCTCGATAGTGGTAATAATTTCACAATGTACATCAGAACATCATATTGTATACCTTAAATATACACAATTATTATTTGTCCACTTATACCTCAATAAATCTGGGAAAATAAAATATAAAATAGCATTAAACTATGCATTTAAATTAAAAATAAAAGAAAATTTAACAATTCAAAACTATGAGGATATATATTTAGATTACCCATAACCTCACTACTAAGAGACAAATTTTTTTAACATTATGTTATACTCTCCGCTATACTTTTTTCTATGGCTATTTTAACTTAATTAATTACACATATATACACAAATGTGGCTTTCTACTTAGTTCTCTCATTATTACATTCATAAAATTTATATTATGCTTTACAAACTTTGTAGACATTTTAAGTCATTATATATCCATTTGTCATTCTTGTATTAAGATATTTTAATTTTTATTATTAAAAATAGTACATAAATGAGTGAATTATTACACAAAACATTTGTGTATTTAGAATTTTTTCTGAACCAAAGTATGTAGACTTAGAAGGTATTCATGTACACTCATTCTGAACTTAAGAAGGGTTGACCTAGAACAATAATAAACTAGAAATAGTCTTTTATTTTGAACTAAAATAACTGGACACACAAATTCAATGATTTTAACTGATGTAATTGGGACAACAGTTATTGTATGAAAATTTTTGTAAGAAGCAAAGGAGGAGGCCGGGAGCGGTGGCTCACGCTTGTAATCCCAGCACTTTGGGAGGCCGAGGTGGGTGGATCACGAGGTCAGGAGATCGAGACCACAGTGAAACCCCGTCTCTACTAAAAAATACAAAAAAAATTAGCCGGGCGTGGTGGCGGGCGCCTGTAGTCCCAGCTACTCGGAGAGGCTGAGGCAGGAGAATGGCGTGAACCCGGGAGGCGGAGCTTGCAGTGAGCCGAGATTGCGCCACTGCACTGCAGCCTGGGCGACAGAGCGAGACTCCGTCTCAAAAAAAAAAAAAAAAAAAAAAGAAGCAAAGGAGGTTGTGTTTGTGAATGTACATTGTAACCTATAAATATGCATAACAGTTCTGATTATTATTTGCAACAATTAAATATGTAGTTTTATCGGCCAATTGAAGTGGATGCTAATAATTTCATGTTGCATCAGCATCCATTTTGAATATAGGTTTTGCTTGCTCATGTCAAGGCTTAGTCACCCTTGACACAATTTCCAGTTTTACACCATACCCAAATGGTTCACACTGGTGGCCAGAGATAAAAACTTAGGCATCTCTTCTGCCTAGCAGACTTCTCCTAGCAGACTCCCTGCTTTTCTGTTGCTTCCTTTAAAGGTTACTTATAGGCATTCGCCCATAAACTTCAAGTGACCTACATCCTATTCTCCAATGCATACTGCTAGTTTCCACATGTCTTCTCTCTTCCACGTGATTCCTGACCTCCCTATGTGGCCTCTGGGCATGCCTTGTATCTCCCAGGATCTGTAAGTACTAAACACTTTTGAGCTTTCACATTGTGGTTTTATCACTAAAGCTTACAATCTGAACCCTGAATGCAAGGCCACGTGGAAGAACCCTTACAGGTGAATCCCCTGTGGCAGCTCTTCTATCTGGCCTCTGGTGGCTGCTGAGAACAGTAGCTACCAGCTAAGTTATCATCTACCAATGAAGGCTCAGGACAAATCATTTATTTGAAGACAAATATGTACTATGACAGTACACAGTTCTGTGCTTCAGGTGTGAAATTTAATGCTGCAAAATGGGTAAGTTTGTTTTCCTAAAAAGAATGAAAATCTTGCTTACATAAGATATTCCTATTCATGAGTTTATTACCTGCTCTCTTTGCTTTTGATGTCAAATAATTACATGTTTGAATTCAACAATCCCCAATTTAAAATATAATTATAAAGCTATCTGAATATTATTTTGAAATTCAATTGGACTGTACAAGAATAGATACACAGGAATTATTTTAAATGACAACAAGGAGATTTCTGAGGCCCTTTCACATGAAGGTTCTATCTTGAACCTGCAAATTTAGCCCAGCCATCCCCTGAACTTCATGTGTACTATATTTATAACAGCCTCAGACTAACGGCCTTCCATTACTTTTACTATATTGACCGCCTCCCTAAGAAAGATAACAGAAATTGACTTTTAAATTAGACTCAGAAGAACCAGGGATCTTATCCAGTAATTCCAAGTATTTCAAGTATAACTGTGAGGCATGGGCAAAGCAGAGAGAGATGCAGGATTGCCAGTGTTGCACTCCTAGGTTTTTCTTGCCACATTAGGATGCTCTTTGACTTAGAAGTAGCATATTAGTTTTCTAAGTAACATGTACAGCCATATTGCTTACATAAAAGGAAGCTATTTTGGTCTTGAAACATCTCTCTCCAATACTTTGAGAGTTTGTGTGAAATATTTCAGGAAGTTATGTCCCATAAATACAGATTCCAGGATTGTATAGTATAAGTAAAACTTGACAGAACAAGTGCATCCTGCTAAATGACTTTCATAGATACATGTTCTCTCACAAGCAAATTACATTAGTGTGTCGAGAGGTCTATCAATAGCAGGTTTTCAAGGAGATTTGACCAGCGAGAATTTTTTTTTAACCCTGTGTGTGCGCTGGTAAAGGGCTGAGTTTCGAATTACCATTACTTCAGTGATTATTTATAGAATACTTACTCTGCACCAGACATTATTCTACATGATTGTGATATAAGTATAAATAAGGTGAATGATATTGCTTGGCTGTGTCCCCATCCAACATCTCATCTTGAACTATAATCCCTATAATCCCCACATGTCAAGGGTGGAACCAGGTGGAGGTGATTGGAACATGGGGGTGGTTTTCCCCATGCTGTTCTTGTGATAATGAGTGACCCTCAGCAGATCTGATGATTTTATGAGTGTCTGGCATTTCCCTTGCTTACACTCACTCTGTCCTGCCACCCTATGAAGAAGGTGTTTGCTTCTCCTTTGCCTTCCACCATGACAAAGTTTCCTGTGGCCTTCCCAGCAATGTGGAACTGTTAAGTCAATTAAACCTCTTTCCTTTATAAATTACCCAGTCTTGAGTATTTCTTCACAGCAGTGTGAGAACAGACTAGCACAGTGAGCAAGGTCGTTTCTCTTGTGGGCTTATATTCTAAGAGAAGGAGATATATAATAAGAAAATAATTGCAAATTGCAACTTATGGTACATGCTATAAATCTGCAATAATAGCAAACTATGGAACATTCTATTAATACAATAAAATATAATGATTTTAGAGAAACAGGGTGGAACGAATGCCTCATTAAGGAGTTGACTTAACACTTGAACGTTTGTTTACATAATTCATGCATAAATTGGAGCCCTGCCTTTAAAATTCAAATAAACCAGTAGCTTTTATCCAAACAAAGCTTGCTTCTATTAATGAGTACCCTAGCCACTGACTATCATCCTTCTTCCAATATTTTATTGCAAAAATCATTGAACTGCAAGTCCAACTTAATTCAAGAATTGTCTAATATCTCCAATTCTACTAAATCCCAAACAATAGGCTAAGCTCTTGAGATGAAACTGGAGTTCATAAAGCCCTTTTGCATATCACATACTGAACTTATGCCCACTCATCGTGGGGACAATAGCCACAGCAGGCTCCCAGTTTTCTCCTCCACATTTACTCAACTTTTCAAGGTTATTAAGGTCACAATTACAATTATTTGAAATTGAAGTTCTGTTATCTTGAACTATAGCAAACAAATACATAGATTAGTCTATAAAATGTTTATAAATCCTTAGAAACAGTGAAGTGAAATATAATACTTGATAATTATCTAAAGGTGATCACACATAATCCTAAAGACAGCTGCAGAGACAGTTTGTAGTAAAAGGTCACTTTTCTCACTTAAAATTGGGCAACTCCAACATTGGTGAACCATTTTCAGTCTTTAAGGTAGGCTTAACTGTCTTTTTGTAAATGTTCATTCCTCTAGCCATAGGTCTTAGGAAATACCATTGTTTGAGAGAAAATATTGCTAAACTAATAAGTTCAATTTTAAGTACAAAAAATTAAAAGAAAAGTACAGATGGAAAGTCATAAACGTTCTCTTTCAGTCACATTACATAGACTTCATTTTGAAATAACGTTGGCTCTAACTTCCCAATATATCACAATTCCATTCATTTCTTACTACCTCCACCGCTATTTCCACACATCAGTTCACCATCACCTAGCATCTAACTTTGATCATCTACTGGACTCCTTATAGCCACGTTTAGTTCCTTATACTCAACTTCTCATACAGCTGATGTTTGACTTTCATAAAAACTGTTTTATTAAAAAAATTCTAGGCCAAGCATGGTGGTTCATGCCTGTAATCCCAGCATTTTGGTAGGCTAAGGCAGGCAGATCACCTGAGGTCAGGAGTTTGAGACCAGGCTGGTCAGCATAGTGAAACTCCGTCTCTATCAAAAATACAAAAATTTAGTGGGATGTGGTGGCACAAGCCAAGCCTGTGGTTCCAGCTACTCAGGAGGCTGAGGTGGGAGAATTGCTTGAGCCTGGGAGGCAGAGGTTGCAGTGAGCCAAGAACATGCCACTGTACTCCAGCCTGGGCAATAGAGTGAGACCCTGTCTCCAAAAGGAAAGAAGGAAGGAAGGAAGGAAGGAAGGAAGGAAGGAAGGAAGGAAGGAAGGAAGGAAGGAAGGAAAGGAGGGAGGGAAGGAAAATTAGTTCAACTATATACAAACAACCAAAAATGGTATAATGAAATCCAAGTATTCATCAGTCAGCTTCAACAATTATCAATATTCTGCCACTCCCATCTAATCCTTATTCCTTACCTGATAATTATAATAATGAAAACAATATTTATTGTTTCATTTTACAGTTTATTTTATGGAGGTAAAGATTGTGTATCTTTGCTATTGCAAAAGCTGGAACTTGATCTTAACCTATTCTCTTCCTATTGCCTTGTCATTGAAAGATGATGCAATGAGGCTTCTGTTTTCAAAATTATCCACATGGAAAGCAAATGTGTATGACAAATTCCAGGGCACACATCACATTTTCAGTTTCTCTTAACAGTTTTCATACTGCATTGCTCAGGTTCCATACAGCACAGAGGCCACCATTCTGAAGTAAAATGAGTGATATGTCAGTTGCCTCTTTTTCCAGGGGAAACTCCAAACTTTATGAATAATTCTCTTAAGGGCTCTATTAATGCTCTGAGGAATTTCTCACCTTTTGCCCAACAAAGATGAGAAATGCAATGCCCTCTTCCTCATACATAGAACAGACAAAAAAGACAACAGTTCTGAAAGTGTACATCATTCCTTAAGAAAGCTACCATTGCTTCAGATAGTTTTGAAGTGCTGCTTTTTAGTCCCCAAATTTAAACTTTATAGAATGAATGTTCCATCACTATAAAAAATTGACTAATAAATCACGTACTTATACTTCATATAATTCACAAAGGTCAGTCTACAATATATTGTATTTACTTAAGAAGAGGAATATTTGAGAGTATGTTCTAGCTAAGCTTTGCTAGTTCCTTTAAAAAAAAAAAAAAGAAAATTGTTTTATCTTTGTTTAAGGAGGAAAGTAAGCCGGAGAAGTGAAGGAGCCAGCACTAACAGGATAAAATTAAAGAAAAAGAAATACAGTTGATTATAGGAGAAATAGTGCACTGACAGTGAAATCTATCATGTTGTAGAGTAAGTCCCTGTGGACATAATGGGAACAGTATCTTCTAGATAATTAATGGTAGTGTGATCTTGTTGATAGGCCATATAAATGGGAATCATGAAAAAAGTTCTACTTTCAATTTTATTACCTCTTTAGGACCCCACAGGAAAAAAAAAAGACTTGAAACATTCGTCTGAGTAACACAGTGCACTTGCCTTAGTATATTTATTTATCCCTGGTTACCCTTTGCAAACATGAAGAAATACTTGTGGATCTTACTTCTCAAACCTAGGACACAACAAATATACTTTTCTTCTTTGCCATTTCTGCAAAGTTTTAACTTTTGCTATGCTGGATTTAGCCAAAGGGGGTAAAATTAAACATAAATAAGTCAACATTTTAAAATTCTACAGCATATATAATATTAATAATTGCCTAACCTAATAAATGACATACGTCACCCATCATTAATCAGACTCTTTGTCATCTGGAATACTGTTAGATTATCTTCTCACATATTTAAGAAATAATTAGTTTTATTTGTGCATTAGTCAATGTAGGCTAACTATTTTAACAAACAGTACTCAAATCACAGTGGCTTAACAAAATGAAGGTCTACTGCTTCCTCAGTACAGTATGGTGTGCATGAGCGGTAAATGAGAAGGAATGATTTGCTTTATTGCAGTTATTCAGGACCCAGACTGTTCATCTTTTGATACCACTACGTATAGAAGAAAATAAAGTCAATAAAAATGTGGAAATTTATTTTTCCTATTGACCTGTAAGTGGCATACATTGCTTCTGTCCACATTTTATTGACTTGAACCATTACCATAGGCTGACATAGATAGAATTGGACTAAGATATGTATTACCAAAAATACACACATAAAATTATAAAAAAAATTTATAAAGAAAAATTCTCCCACTAGTAAGAAATTACACTAATGGCATGGGAAAGCAAACATTTTGTTAATAAAACATAAGTCCTCAATTTGCAATTTTGGAGCCCATTTCTCTAGTTTACAGATAAAATGGACGAATTTTAATTCAGTGCACATAGTAAATAAGAACTTGAACTTCTAGTGATATTTTTAACTTAAAATCACAAAATATGGAGATTATGCTTTTATTAAAATATTCTTATAGTTACTAAATGCACTGTCTTAAATCAGTGAATAAAAAGATGACCCAAAACCAAGATTCAAGATTTTAAGAATCTAGCATGTAAGACCAAAAGTTAGATCTTACATTATAACAATATGGTAAGTGCCCTATTAGAAATAGAAACAAGTGCTATGGAAACCTACAAGACGTGTTAATTCTGCCAAGGGTGGCCATGCTACGTGGGAGTGCCCCGGTGTGTCTTTAGTTGGAAATGACACAATGGCCTGGCCTTTAAATATCAGTAAGCTTTCACCAGAATATAAAGATAGAAAAGGCATTTTGGATGAGGAAAGAAATAATTTGAAACTGTGCTGTCTCATATCCAGTTAGGTTTAGAAATTTTGAGTACATTTGTGGATCTATAAATAATTTTCAATATATTATTACCATGCTTTTCAATCTTGATGGTGTGAGTACATGATTTCTGACCTGTGGGATCTAGGGTATCTGCCTAGAAGTATGAATATTAAACTATAAATTTAGAGAGGAAAAATGAGATAATATTGAGTTTATAATATTCAAAAATATATTTTCTAGAAAGAAATTAATCTCTAGATTCCAGCATTTGTCTTGAAAAATAATTGTCTAAGTTATTTTTCATATAATGATGGACAGACTCATTAGGTGACACCCACAATTCCTGCCTCCCACTATTCTGCCCTGTGTGAGTGCCTCTCCTTGAGTGTAAACAGGACTTGTGTCTTACTTCTAGAAAACAGAATGTGGTGAATACAGTGAGATGTATGCAACTAGTTGTATATAATTATGTAATTACACTACAAAGATTATAGCACCACACTTGCTGGAGTATCTCTCCTTTATTGGCTTTGAGGAAGCAAGTGACCATGTTGGAAATCTACCTCAAAAGAAACTGTGGGTGGCTGCTAGGAGCTGAAGGCACTCTCTAGTTCACAGTAAAACACTAAAGCCCTGAGTTGTACATATGTAATCAACTGAGTTATGCCAACAACCTGAGTGAGTTTTGGAGTGGATCCTTCCCAAGCCAAACCTCAGATGAGACTATAGCTACAGCTGACACTATGGCTACAGCCATTTAGAGCATCCGGGGAAGCTGTGCCTGAAATATTGACCCACAGAAGCTATGAGGTAATAAATACGTGTTGTTTTAAGCTGCTAAATTTGTGATAATCGTACTATGCTGCAATAGATAACCAATACACATGTCTAAGACAGACAGAATTTTGCATAAATGAGGACCAAATACTCTGAGCAAGGGAGGAAACTGGCCCGATTCTCACCCCTGGAAGAATATGGGAAGGAAAAATAGCAAGGGATTGGAAAATGAAATAGTCACGCTTATGTGTCTGATTTCACCTTCAGCCAAAAAAAGGGGCTGTACCTTATGTAAATAGGGTATAACTTAGACCATAAGACTCTACTTTCCTGTTTAATATTCTGTAAGGACATCACAGTTTAGCTTCTTTCTGCACTGGCCTATGACAGGACCACATTAAGTTGATGCAACAATAAAACTAGGCAGAGGAAGGCTTTGAAATTAAACATTCCTCAGGGGTGCTCATTTAGCCAGGAGGTATAAGCTGTGATCTGAGAGCCAGAAAGCCTGCCATAAAATCTGCCAAGGCACAGCAAGTGGACCTCACAGGGGATGCTGGGATGGACAACCAGGACAGACAGCTACGTGAAGGATGTTACAGACTGAAATGCCTACAACCAGCTAGAGTGGAGATGAGGTTGGAACAAATAAAGGTAATTCCTGGTTTCTTATCAAGCCAGGAGATCTTACACTCTGATCTTCTGAGCTTTTCTCACCACCACCTTCAGAGGCAATTGCACGCAGGACAATCAGCAATTGGGGATGAGGAAAGGAACACTGCTCAGGAGACCAGAATACATTCTTCAAGATCCTAAGTCAATTCCTTTACAAATCCCATAAATGCCTCACTGCTGTCTTCATGTGTTGTTTTGGCACCTTAGAGAGAAAAGCAAGCAAGACAAAGAGATAATCAAAGGGAATACTCTTCCAGGACAATCTGAACAGCACTGATACATAAACTGGCTTAAATTATAAACCAGAACTAATAGTATTAAACATAATTTTCAAGGAAAAATATGATCAACAGACACCAAGATGACAAACATGTTGGAATTACTAGAAGAAAAGACTTTAAAATAGCTATTGGAAATATGTTCCAAGATGTAAAAGTGAATAGTATTGAAATGAATGGTTTAAAAAGAAGGTATGTAATCTCCTTTACCATAACTTGAAGAGAATACTTTGCAATTAAATTAACAAAATTATCGTATAATCTTCTGAAACTACAAAATGTTGATAAAGATATTTTTAAAACCTACTTGGAAAGATACTCCATTTTCATGAATTTCAAGACTCAGTATAATAAAGGCATGATTTCCCTACCAATTAGTCAATAGATTTAATGCAATTTCATTCAAAATCCAACAGGGATTTTTTTGTAGATATACACAATTAGATTCTAAACTGTATATGAAAAGGCAATGAAACTAAACATAGGACACAATTCTGAAAAAAGAATAAAATTGGAGGACTCTCAGTATACAATTTTCACACTTAAAGCTAAACAAGACAGAGTGGTACTGGTAAAGTGAAAGTCATATAGATCATGGAAACTGAAGAGAGTGCAGAAATTGTCTTGCAAACTACAGACTGGAAGAAAATATTTCTAAATCACATATATGACTAAGATCTTGTATCCAGAATACATGAAGAACCATCAAAACTCTACAGTAAGAAAACAACCCTTTCCCACAAATGGGCAAACAGACACTTCACCAAGATATAACAATGGCAAATAAGTACATGAAAAAATTCTCAACATCATTAGCTATCACATCCATAAATGCAAATTAAAACCACAATTACACAGTACTATGTACCTATTAGAATGGCTAATATTTTTTAAAGATTGCTGGACAAAATATAAAATACCTGGCACATTGATTCATTGCTGGTGCCAATACAAAATGGTGTAACCACGACGAATAAAATGTAGAAGTTTCTCATTCAGGTAAACACATATTTACCATTTGACATGGCCATCCCACTCCTAGGACTACTTCCATATAAGTACAACACACTAACTGATTGTAGTAGTGTAGCTTCATTTCTCTAGACAAATAATTTTTTTCACAAACTATATACAAGTTAAAATCTAAAAACTGCCAAAAATCTAGAAATAACTTCCATGTACTTCAAAGGACATACGGATAAACAAACTGTTCTTTACATCCTTACAATGAACTCTATTCAACAATTAAAATGAACAAATTATTGATACATGTAACAAATTAATGAATCTCAAAGGCATTAGACTGAGTGAAAGAGGCTAGTCCCAAAAGCCTGTATATTATATTATTCCATTTATATAACGTTCTGAAAAAGGCCACACTTCAAGGGCAGGAAACCAATCACTGATTACAGGATCTATCTTACCATAAAGGGGCAGGACATGTGGGAATTTTTCTATGTCCTTTTTGTGTTGGTGGTTTTTGTGTTGGTGGTAAAGTGTTAAAACTCATAAAACTGTATACTTACAAAACTTCATTTTTGCTATAACTACATTTTAAATAATTTTAAAACTCAAGTAGTCTATCTAGATGAGGTTTTCTGAGTTTCTTAACTTAAATAATGGTTTTTTAACCTAAATAATACAATAACAACAACAAAAAAATAACTACAACACTTGTAGCAGTTACTATGTACTAGGCATTTTCTAAGCAAACTTATATTGATTAACCCATTTAATCATCACAATATTTATTTGAGGTAGGTTCCGGTATTATTTCTACTTTTTAGATAGAGATACAGTAAGAAGAGGTTTGTATTAGGCCATTCTTACACTGCTATAAAGAACTATCTGAGACTGGGTAACTTATGAAAAAAATAGGTAGAATGGACTCACAGTTGTGCAGGCTTAACAAGAAGCATGACTGGCAGCCCTCAGGAAACTTATGATCATGGCAGAAGGTGAAGGGGAAGCAAACACATCTTACTATGGCAGAGCAGGAAAGAGAAAGAGCAAAGGGGGAGGTGCCACACACTTTTACACCATCAGAGAACTCACTGTCATGAGAACAGCAAAGGAGAAGTCTCCCCCATGATCCAATCACCTCCCATCAGGCCCCTCCTCTGACATGTGGGGATGACATTTCAATGTGAGATTTGGGTGGGGACACAGAGCCAAACCATATCATTCTGCCCTGACCCCTCCCAAATCTCATGTTCTTCTCACATTTCCAAACCAATCATGCCTTCCCAACACTCTCCTAAAGTCTTAACTGATTCCAGTATTAACTCAAAAGTCCAAGTCCAAAGAGAGTCCTTTCCAGCCAGGCACAGTAGCTTATGCCTGTAATCCCAGTACTTTGGGAGGCCAAGGAGGGCAGATCTGGAGTTCAAGAGATTGAGACCATACTGGCCAACATAGTGAAACCCAGACTCTACTAAGAATACAAAAATTAGCTAGGCATGTGGCACGTGCCTGTAATCCCAGCTACTCTGGAGGCTGAGATATGAGAATCACTTGAACCCAGGAGGTGGAGGTTGCAGTGAGCCAAGATTGCACCATTGTATTCCAGTCTGGTGACAGAGGGAGACTCTGTCTCAAAAAAAAAAAAGTCCCTTCCACCGATGAACCTGTAAAATAAAACCTAGTTACTTCCAAAATACAATGGGGGTAAAGGCACTGGGTAAATGCTCCCATTCCAAAAGGGATAAATTGACCAAAACAAAGGGCCTACAAGCCCTATGCAAATTTCAAACGCAGCAGGGCAGTCATTAAATCTTAAAGCTCCAAAATAATCTCCTTTGACTCCAAGTCTCAGATCTAGTGCATGCTGATATAAAGGGAGGGTTCCAATGGCCTTAGGCAGCACTAACCTGTGGCTCTGCGGGGTATAGCCCCCACATCTGCTTTCATGATCCACAGATGTCTAGAGTAGGGGCACAATGCCACCAGTCTCTTTGCTAAAGCATAGCAAGAGTGACCTTTACTCCAGTTCCCAGTAAGTTCCTTATCTCCATCTGAGACCTCTTCAGCCTGAACTTCCTTGTCCATATTACTATCAGCATTTTGGTCAAAACCATTTACAAGTCTCTAGGAAGTTGTGAACTTTCCCACATCTCCCTGTCTTCTTCTGAGCCCTCCAAACTATTCCAACCTCTGCCCATTACCCAGTTCCAAAGCCACTTCCACATTTTCAGGTGTCTTTATGGCAGTGCCCACTCTCCTGCTACCAATTTTCTGTATTAGTTCGTTCTGTCACTGCTATAAATAACTACCTGAGACTAGGTAATTTATGAAGAAAAGAGGTTTAATTAACTCACAGTTCCACAGACTTAACAGTAAGCATGGCTGGGAGGCCTCAGGAAACTTATAATTATGATGGAAAGCGAAGAGGAAGCAACCACATCTTACCATGGTGGAGCAGAAGAGAGAGAGAAAAAATAGAGGGAAGTGTCACACACTTTTAAACCATCAGATCTTGTGATAATTCACCATCAGGAGAACAGCAAGTTGGGCTCTTTCTCATGGTAGCAAGATAACTGCCAACAACTCTTCACACTTTATGCTTACTCATTCATATCCAAATAAAAATGTCACTTTTGGAAGTCTTAATTAAAAAGTGAGACCAAGTGCGGTAGCTAATGCCTGTAATACCAGCACTTTGTGAAGCTGAAGCAGGCTGATGACTTGAGATCAAAAGTTTGAGACCAGCCAATAATGGCAGATAAGCACATGAAAAGATTCTAGGCCACTGGAACTGAATAAGACTGAAGCGCTCTCTATCTCTGGGTCTTCCAATTTCATAAGGAAGTGAATATTTTTAAATGCTTTAGCATTTTTAAAAAAAAAATAGCTTCACATCATGTTCCAGGATACAAGTGCGGAATGCGTATGTTTGTTACATAGGTATATGTGTGCCATGAGGGTTTGCTGAACCTATCCTCCTGTCACCTAGGTTTTAAGCCCAACTTGCATTAGCTATTTGTCCTAATGCTCTCCCTCCCCAGTAGTCCCCATCCCCCTACTGGCCCTGGTGTGTTTTGTTCCCCTCCCTGTGTCCATGTGTTCTCATTGTTCAACTCCCACTTACGAGTGAGAACATGCCCAAGTCCAAAGCAAGTCCCTTCTCCCTTGGTTTTCTGTTCCTGCGTTACTTTGTTGAGGATGACGGCTTCCAGCTTCATCCATGTCCCTGCAAAGGACATGATTTCATTCCTTTTTATGGCTGCATAGTATTCCATGGTGTATATATACCACGTTTTCTTTATCCAGTCTATCATTGATGGACATTTGGGTTGTTTCCAGGTCTTTGCTATTGTAAGTAGTGCTGCAATAAACACACATGTGCATGCGTCTATAGAGTAGAATGATTTATATTACTTTGGGTATATTTCTAGTAATGGGATTGCTGGGGCAAATGGTATTTCTGGTCCTAGATCCTTGAGGAATCAACACACTGTCTTCCACAATGGTTGAACTAATTTACATTCCCACCAACAGTGTAAAAGTCTTCCTATTTCTCCACAGCCTCACCAGTATCTATTGTTTCTTGACTTTTTATAATGCCATTCTGACTGGCATGAGATGGTATCTCATTGTGGTTTTGATTTGCATTTCTCTAATTATCAGTGATGTTGAGCTTTTCTTCATGTTTGTTGACCGCATAAATGTCTTCTTTTGCAAAGTGTCTGTTCATATACTTTGCTTACTTTTTGATGAGGTTGTTTGTTTTTTGCTTGTAATTTTGTTTAAATTCCTTGTAGATTCTGGACATTAGACCTTTGTCAGATGGGTAGATTGCAAAAATTTCTCCCATTCTGTAGGTTGCCTGTTCACTCTGATGATAGTTTCTTTTGGTGTGCAGAAACTCTTTAATTATATTCCATTTGTCAATTTTGGCTTTTGTTACAACTGCTTTTGGCATTTTACTCATGAAGTCTTTCCCCATACCTATGTCCTGACGGTATTTCCTAGGTTTTCTTCTAGGGTTTTTAATGGATTGGGTTTTACATTTAAGTCTTTAATCCATTTTGAATTAATTTTTGTGTAAGGTGTAAGGAAGGGGTCCAGTTTCAGTTTTCTGCACATGGATAGCCAGTTTTCCCAGAAACATTTATTGACAAGGAGATATTTTCCCCATGGCTTGTTGTCCAGTTTGTCAAAGATCAGGTGGTTGTAGATGTGTGGTGTTATTTCTGAGGTCTCTGTTTTCTTCCATTAGTCTATAGATCTGTTTTGGTACCAGTATCTTACTGTTTTGGTAACTGTAGCCTTGTAGTATAGTTTGAAGTCAGGCAGCATGATGCAGGTAGCACTGCAACCAGTGTCCTGCACCCGCTGTCTGACAGGCCCAGGGAGATGAACCCGGTACTTCAGTTGGAAATCCAGAAATCACTTGTCATCAACTAATAAGCAAAATAACCAGCTAACATCATAATGACAGGATCAAATTCATACAGAACAATATTAACCTTAAATGTAAATGGGCTAAATACTCCAATTAAAAGATACAGACTGGCAAATTGGATAAAGAGTCAATTTATCAGTCAGTTTATACTCTGCACCTGGATAAACCCATCTCAAGTGCAGAGACACACATAGACTCAAAATAAAGGGATGGAGGAAGATCTACCAAGCAATGGAAAACAAAAAAAGGCAGGGGTTGCAATCCTAGTCTCTCATAAAACAGACTTTAAACCAACAAAGATAAAAAGAGACAAAGAAGGCCATTACATAATGGTAAAGGGATCAATTCAACAAGAAGAGCTAACTATCCTAAATATATATGCACCAAAAACAGGAGCACCCAGATTCATAAAGCAAGTCCTTAGAGACCTGCAAAGAGACTTAGACTCCCACACAATAACAATGGAGGACTTTAACACCCCACTGTCAACATTAGACAGATCAACGAGACAGAAAGTTAACAAGGATATCCAGGAATTGAATGCAGCTCTGCACCAAGTGGACCTAATAGACATCCACAGAACTCTCCATCCCAAATCAACAGAATATACATTCTTCTCAGCACCACATCACACTTAATTCCAAAATTGACCACATAGTTGGAAGTAAAGCACTCCTCAGCAAATGTAAAAGAATAGAAATTATAAAAAACTGTCTCTCAGACCACAGTGCAATCAAACTAGAACTTAGGATTAAGAAACTCATTCAAAACCGCTCAACTACACGGAAACTGAACAACGTGCTCCTGAATGACTACTGGGTACATAACGAAATGAAGGCAGAAATAAAGATGTTCTGTGAAACCAATGAGAACAAAGACACAACATACCAGAATCTCTGGGACACATTCAAAGCAGTGTGTAGAGGGAAATTTATAGCACTAAATGCCCACAAGAGAAAGCAGGAAAGATCCAAAGTTGACACCCTAACATCACAATTAAAAGAACTAGAAATGCAAGAGCAAACACATTCAAAAGCCGGCAGAAGGCAAGAAATAACTAAGATCAGAGCAGAACTGAAGGAGACAGAGATACAAAAAAACCCTTCAAAAAATCAATGAATCCAGGAGCTGGTTTTTTTGAAAAGATCAACCAAATTGATAGACTGCTAGCAAGACTAATAAAGAAGAAAAGAGAGAAGAATCAAATAGATGCAATAAAAATGATAAAGGGGATATCACCACCGATCCCACAGAAATACAAACTAAAATCAGAGAATACTATAAACACCTCTATGCAAATAAACTAGAAAATCTAGAAGAAATGGATAAATTCCTCAACACGTACACCCTCCCAAGACTAAACCAGGAAGAAGTTGAATTTCTGAATAGACCAATAACAGGCTCTGAAATTGAAGCAATAATTAATAGCTTACCAACCAAAAAAAGTCCAGGACCAGACAGATTCACAGCAAAATTCTACTAGAGGTACAAGGAGGAGCTGGTACCATTCCTTCTGAAACTATTACAATCAATAGAAAAAGAGGGAATCCTCCCTAACTCATTTTATGAGGCCAACATCATCCTGATACCAAAGCCTGGCAGAGAAACAACAAAAACAAAGAGAATTTTAGACCAATATCCCTGATGAACATCAATGCAAAAATCCTCAATAAAATACCAGCAAACTGAATCCAGCAGCATATCAAAAATTTATCCACCATGATCAAGTTGGCTTCATCCCTGGGATGCAAGGCTGGTTCAACATAAGCAAATCAATAAACGTGATCCAGCATATAAACAGAACCAGAGACAAAAACCACATGATTATCTCAATAGATGCAGAAAAGGCCTTTGACAAAATTCAACAACGCTTCATACTAAAACCTCTCAATAAATTAGGTATTGATGGGACGTATCTCAAAATAATAAGAGCTATCTATGACAAACCCACAGCCAATATTACACTGAATGGGCAAAAGTGGAAGCATTCCCTTTGGAAACTGGCACAAGAGAGGGATGCCTTCTCTCACCACTCCTATTCAACATAGTGTTGGAAGTTCTGGCCAGGGCAATCGGGCAAGAGAAGGAAATAAAGGGTATTCAATTGGGAAAAGAGAAAGTCAAGTTGTCCCTGTTGGCAGGTGACATGACTGTATATTTAGAAAACCCCATCATCTCTGCCCAAAATTTCCTTAGGCTGATAAGCAACTTCAGCAAAGTCTCAGGATACAAAATCAATATGCAAAAATCACAAGCCTTCTTATACACCAATAACAAACAGAGAGCCAAATCATGAGTGAACTCCCATTCACAATTGCTTCAAAGAGAATAAAATACCTAGGGATACAACTTACAAGGGATGTGAAGGACCTCTTCAAGGAGAACTACAAACCACTGCTCAATGAAATAAAAGAGGACACAAACCAATGGAAGAACATTCCATGCTCATGGGTTGGAAGAATCAATATTGTGAAAATGGCCATACTGCCCAAGGTAATTTATAGATTCAATGCCATCCCCTTCTACCTACCAATGACTTTCTTCATAGAATTGGAAAAAAAAAAAAACTACTTTAAAGTTCATATGGAACCAAAAAAGAGCCCGCATTGCCAAGTCAATCCTAAGCCAAAAGAACAAAGCTGGAGGCATCATGCTACCTGACTTCAAACTATACTACAAGGCTACAGAAACCAAAACAGCATGGTACTGGTCCCAAAACAGGGATATAGACCAATGGAACAAAACGGAGCCCTCAGAAATAATACCACACATCTACAACTATCTGATCTTTGACAAACCTGACAAAAACAAGAAATGGGGAAAGGATTCCCTATTTAACAAATGGTGCTGGGAAAACTGGCTAGCCATATGTAGAAAGCTGAAACTGGATCCCTTCCTTACACCTTATACAAAACTTAATTCTTAAGATGGATTAAAGACTTAAATGTTAGGCCTAAAACCATAAAATCCCTAGAAGAAAACCTAGGCAATACCATTCAGGACATAGGCATGGGCAAGGACTTCATATCTAAAACACCAAAAGCAATGGCAACAAAAACCAAAATTGACAAATGGGATCTAATTAAACTCAAGAGCTTCTGCACAGCAAAAGAAACTACCATCAGCATGAACAGGCAACCTACAGAATGAGAGAAAATTTTTGCAATGTACTCATCTCACAAAGGGCTAATATCCAGAATCTACAAAGAGCCCAAACAAATTTACAAGAAAAAAACAACCCCATCAACAAGTGGCAAAGGATATGAACAGACACTTCTCAAAAGAAGACATTTTTGCAGCTAACAGACACATGAAAAAATGCTCATCATCACTGGCCATTAGAGAAATGCCAATCAAAATCACAATGAGATATCGTCTCACACCAGTTAGAATGGCAATCATTAAAAAGTCAGGAAACAACAGGTGCTGGAGAGGATGTGGAGAAATAGGAACACTTCTACACTGTTGGTAGGACTGTAAACTAGTTCAACCATTGTGGAAGACAGTGTGGCAATTCCTCAGGGATCTAGAGCTAGAAATACCATTTGACCCAGCCATCCCATTACTGGATATATACCCAAAGGAACATAAATCATGCTGCTATAAAGACACATGCACATGTATGTTTATTGCGGCACTACTGACAATAGCAAAGACTTGGAACCAACCCAAGTGTCCAACAATGATAGACTGGATTAAGAAAATGTGGCACATATACACCATGGAATACTATGCAGCCATAAAAAATGATGAGTTCATGTCCTTTATAGGGACATGGATGAAGCTGGAAACCATCATTCTCAGCAAACTATCGCAAGGACAAAAAACCAAACACTGCATGTTCTCACTCATAGGTGGGAACTGAACAATGAGAACACTTGGACACAGGAAGGGGAACATCACACACCAGGGCCTGTTGTGAAGTGGGGGTAAGGGGGAGGGATAGCATTAGAAGATATACCTAATGTAAATGACGAGTTAATGGGTGCAGCAAACCAACATGGCACATGTATACATATGTAACAAAGCTGCAAGTTGTGCACATGTACCCTAGAACTTAAAAGTATAATAAAAAATATATATTTTCTATATATATATGAAAGAAAACTAGCACAAGACAAGGATGCCCTCTCTCACACTCCTGTTCAACATAGTATTAAAAGTTCTGACTAGGACAATCAAGCAAGAGAAATAAATAAAGTATTAAAATACGAAGAGAGGAAATCAAATTGCCTCTGCTTGTAGATGACATGATTCTACATTTAGAAAGTCCCATCATCTCAGCCCAAAAACGTTTTAAGGTGATAAGCAGTTTCAAGTCTCAGGATACAAAAATCAATGTGCAAAAATCACAAACATTCCTATACACCAACAAAAGACAAGCAGAGAGCCAAATCATGAATGAACTCCCATTCATGATTGCTACAAAGAGAATAAAATACCTAGGAATACAGCTAACAAGGTATCTGAAGGACCTCTTCAAGGAGAACTACAAACCATTGCTCAAGGAAATAAGAGAGGGCATTTTGAAATTAAATTTTTTGTTTAACTGAAAATAGTACCAGAAGTTACACAACAGGATCAAGGAATAATAGTATCATGTTTATTTTATGTATATAAAAATCATTTTATTGAATATTCTTCCACTGCCCTTTGCCATGGTAATGACTAGTTTCTGCAGACTAAATCAGATCAATCAGAATATTGATTTGGTTTGGTCATTTAATTTGCCCGGAATTCAGTGATTTCATGTTCTTTATCTTACAAAGAAAAATCACGCCCATCTAGTGTTTCTGAAAACTGTGGTCTGTGTACTTCTTGTAACAAAATTATCAGTTTTGCTTACTAAAAACATAGATTGTAGGGTTTCCTTCCTAGATTATTTTAGAATACTTGAGGAATTTAAAGATTAAATTCTTTTTAATTTTCTTTTTTTGAGACAGAGTCTCACTCTGTCACCCAAGGTGGAGTGCAGTCGTGCGATCATGGCTCACAGCTCACTGCAGCCTCAACCTCCCAGACTCTAGCGATCTTCTTGCTTCAGCCTACTGAGTAGCTGGGACTGCAGGTGTGTGCCACCAAACCCAGCTAATTTTTTGTATTTTATTTATTTATTTATTTTTTGTACAGATGGGGTTTCGTTATGTTGGTCTCAAACTCCTAGGCTCAAACAATCCTCCTGCTTTGTCCTCCCCAAACGCTGGGATTACAGGCATGAGCCATGGTGCCTGGCTCATGTGATTCTTATAACAGTCCCCAAAGTCCTGATGGCCAGTAAAAAAAACAGGTTCACAGTTCTCATTCTACTAAAACGTACTGTAGTTTTCAAAACTATGAACCACTTCTCTTTTTAGACTCCCTCTCCCTAAATTCAAGGATGCCAAAATCTCCTTCCTGTGACTTCTCATCTGTCTCCTTTTGTTATTCCTCCTCTGTCTCTGGCTCTAAAAATGAGGATACCCTGCCTGGGTTACACGGCAAGACTTTATCTCAAGAAAATAAATAAATAAAAATCAAAATGAGGATAACTCGGTTGACAGTCTCACTGAGATTGTATTCAAAAAAAGAAAGAGTAGCACCAAAGAAAATAAAAATAGGTCACTTATCAGAGGAAGAAAGAATAAGTGCTAGATATGTAAAAACAAAAGATATTCCAATGTTTTTAAATTTATATATTTTATTTGGTAGTAATTATAGGTTTACAGGAAGTTGCAAAGATAGTGAGACAGTCAGGTGGGAAGGACTCCCTGGGAAAACTCCAACCAGCCTGCACACTGAGTGCAGTGCACACTGGGGTGGAGCCACAGAAGTTTGTCCCCATTTGTAGCAGGGAGGAGCCGGGCCCTGCCTTTTCCTCTGTGGAACCTGGGATTCAAACTGTGAGGCTGGAAGCGCACCAGCAGGGACTCTGGCTTTGCAGGTCTCTGTTTCCTCTTTTTGTCCTTTTCTCCCAATAAAACCCTGCCGTACTCACTTTTCAAATTGTCTGAGAGCCTGATCTTTCATGGCCATGTGATAAGGACCCCATCTTTAGCTGAACTAAGGAAATCCAGCAACAATAGGACAGAGAGTCCCCTTGTACCTTTAAAAATGATTTTGTGTATATATCAAACTAACAGCTAGCATCAAAGTGAAAAATGAAACACAAGTTTAATTCTCATTAAAGTGAGATCACGAAATATTTACTCACTGTCACCATTGATATTTATGATGGTTTGTAAGCAGTTGACTACTAACACTAGATATTGAAATAAACTGTATAAATACTGAAACAAAGACAAAATTTTCATTTGATGGATTTTATTACTGTTGATCTTGAATATGACACTCATAAATTTTGTAATATTACAACATGAATGTTGCTCAGTAAATTTTCCAGTTAAAATATACTTATAAAAACAAATAACTTTCTTATGTACTAACAATAAACAAAGGGGGAAAATATGGAAAGGAAGGATCTTCTTGTTAAACATAGAATTAAAATATATGAACCTTGCAAAGAAATGTGATGAACTTATATGAAAAAGCAAATTACAAATATTTTGAAAGATTGTAAATGAAGTATTAAACAGTTGGAGAGACAAAAATATTCCTAGACGGCAAAATTCAGAATTATAATCTTCTCTAAAAATTAACATATAGTATAAAGGCTTTTTTATTTGAAGACATTATCTTAAATATAACCCAGAAATATAAAGAAAATTATACAGCCTGAGACATTTTGAAGAAAGAGCAGCAATTAGAGTGAGGATGGATTTGGAAGCCTAAAATAAGTTTATGATAGCAGATATTAGAATATACTGAAAACATACAGTTAAAACAGCATGATACAGCATTAGCTCTTCATACATTTATGACACAGGATGGAAAATCTAAGGATGGCAAAAGCAAATTTCAGTATATTAGAAAATTTAGTGGAACTTAAGATTATTGACTAAAAGAAGAAAAAAATCGGTGGTTTGGCACTTGGCTATTTGGGAAGGAGAATTGCATCTATTTATCATACTTACAATACATCCTACATAAGCGATATATTCATGTGTAAAAATAAATAACCATAAAAATATTTGAAGAACAGAGAGCATAGATCTAGTAGTAGGATAGGTCTTATAATCAAAAATCTACAGAGAGAAACAATGTAGAAAAAGGTAATTAGAATTATTTCTTATTGGCCGGGCGCGGTGGCTCACGCCTGTAATCCTAGCACTTTGGGAGGCCGAGGCAGGTGGATCACGAGGTCAGGAGATCAAGACCATCCTGGCTAACACGGTGAAACCCCGTTTCTACTAAAAATACAAAAAATTAGCTGGGCGAGGTGGCGGACGCCTGCAGTCCCAGCTACGCGGGAGGTTGAGGCAGGAGAATGGCGTGAACCCCGGGGGGCGGAGCCAGCAGTGAGCTGCGATAGCACCACTGCACTCCAGCCTGGGCGACAGCGAGACTCCGTCCCAAAAAAAACAAAACAAAAAAAGAATTATTTCTTATTATTTCTAAAATATCGTATTCTTCAAAAATATTATTTATTAACATAAAAAAGTAAAAAGGCAAATTTCAAGTTGAGAAAGCTATGATCAGTCTATCTGATAGAAATTTAATGTATTTGTTACAGAAATGCTCTTTCCAATTAGTATTCCAAAAGAGACAAAAAATAAAAAAAAAATGCACAACAAATGCAAATATTCAATGTTAATTGTTGTTTTTAATTTAACCGAAGTATCATTTTATCTCTATGAGTGCAAAAGCAGACAATTTTATCTCAATATTCAGTGTTTGCTAGTAAAAATTGAACATTTTCTTATATTCATGGTGGTACTATAAATTGGAGAAAAAAGTTTCTGGATATTAACTTGATAATCTGCTTCAAGGAAATTTAAGGTAATTCTATCATTTAACCATCTCATTTTGTTTCTAGAAATTTACACGATTTAATACCATCACATAAATTTCATGGGTAATTATCAACACTATAGAATTGTTGTCTTTAATAGTGTATAAATGTTCAACTCCCACTTATGAGTGAGAACCTGCAGTGTTTGGTTTTCTGTTCTTGTGTTAGTTTGCTGAGAATACATGGACACAGGGAGGGGAACATCACACACCGAGGCCTGTAGTGGGGTGGGAGTTAGAAGAGGGATAGCATTAGGAGAAATACCTAATGTATATGACGGGTTGATGGGTGCAGCAAACCACCATGGCACATGTATACCTATGTAACAAACCTGCACATTGCGCACGTGTACCCCAGAACTTAAAGTATAACTTTTTTAAAAAATTATATAAATGTAAGTCAACAGCACTTTTCAAGTAATAGGACTTCAGATGATGGTGTCTATTTGGGCATTTGTGAAGCCTGAGCCCTGAGTAATGTGACCTTAGAGTGTATCTTAGTTGTCCCCCAAATGTCATTCAGGTAGAGGCAAGAATCAGCAGCAGAGGTGACTGCAAAGCACTGAGAAGTAAAGCCCTTGCCCTATGTCCTGGCTCACACAGGGCCCAGGGTACAATCCAAGAGAAAATGAGAAAGGATTCAAAATAACGTGTATGAAATGTCTGGCCAACCATAGTGAGTTGTCCTGTAGCCAGATATCTTATGGTTTATAAAAATAAGGAAAAGTGACATTTCTAATGTTCTGATTATCTTGGAACAATTTGTCCCTGGTAATTGTATTAGGCCTTTTGTTACTGTAAGTTCTTCCACAGCAGAGAGTGTTATTCAACTTTGGATTTTCCCATCTTGGCCTCTAGCAAAATAAAAAGTACATAAGTAAATTGATAAACCATGTTGATTTGCCCGGAACCAAGGGGCTTTCCAGCATGTGGAACTTTCCATGCTAAAAGTTAACGGGTGCAGCACACCAACATGGCACATGTATACATATGTAACAAACCTGCACGTTGTGCACATGTACCCTCAAACTTAAAGTATAGTAATAATAAAATTTAAAAAAAGAAAGTTTGGAGCAAACTGGGACAATTTTGTCACCTTTTATTCCATTTAGAATTTTTTTAAATTGAAGGATGAAGGCTCTGAGGTACCTCCATTAAAAATAATAGAAGAGATTTTAGGATTGAAAGAAGAAATGAGGCACAGCAAAACACAGCATTGTTTTGTGCATAGCAGCTTTTGCAAAGATAGAAACTTATTCTATGAAATGGGAAATGAAGTGGAGAAAGCAAGATAGAACATCCTGCCAGAGTGCATATGCCAACATCCTGAGCAAAATCGGGGCTGAAAAACATGAATATTATAGGAAAGTGGTTCAGACTAATATCTTTGCACATGCCCTTAGCTTTGTGAAATTGCTCTGTTAAAAGAGCCACCCTAAATATATATTATAGCTGTCAAAAACTGCTTTGCCTGATTTATGATTAGATATAAAGGAAAGTGGCAATGATTTCAAGTAAGATAAAGTTATAAGTAAACAATTTCATGTTGGAAAAATAATAGGATGGGATATTGTATTAATAGCATAAAGACTCCAAACTTCTTAAGGACAGAGGCCATATCTATTTCTTTTGTCACTGTAGCCTCAATATCTTAGACAGAATAAGACTATTACCAATAAAAAATTAAAATATATAAATTGAATAAAGTTCAGAGACATTTTTTAAGCACCTGCCTATGCTTGAAACTGGATGAGCGTAAAGATGATAGTTGGTAAGCAAGGAGATATATCTACATGATTTAAAAAATGAACAGGAAATAAAAAACCTTTTTTATTTTCAAAATAAAATGCCTGTGTGTTTAATATTAAAGTAAGGATATAGAAAGCTTTATAGATGTGCCTAGAATTAAGGAAAAGATTTTCATCCTTAATGGAGGATTTGTGTTGATCTATATTCAGCAGCAGAAAATGAAAACTTCTTTTTAATGTGTAGTTACTAAATGAAGTGTGAAGCTTCCCTTTCAGATTAATGCAAAAACAGTTCTTAAGGCTTACTGCCAAAAGGAAGAAAATTAATGTTTTAACTCACATATAACTTCTCTTCTGAAAATCAATGAAATAATGGAGGTGCAAACAGTGTTGGGGAAATAAATAAGAACAAAGATTTTGTATAAACTAGTTAAAAATATGAAATAAAAACTGGAGAATGAGAGAAACTTCTTAATCTAAGAATTATCAAGCTTTAGAAGAGAAAAGAAAAAATATGTCACTAAACGGCTTCAGGAAATAAAGTGCAGCTTAAAGAAATACTCACATAACTCTCAGAAAACATTAGTAAACAAAAAATGTGTTAAGGAACATCTGAAGAGAAGATGTTTCTCTGGATCTCTCTTTGTTAGATCTTTGTCTGATTACCTTTCTTTCACCAGTTCCCACCACCATTTTATCCTTTATCATTCTGAAATTTCCAAGGGGGCTTTCATAGTGAAATGCAGTCTTCAAAAATGTCTCCTTTCTTTCTCGCTCCTAAAGATGAACACTAAACTTTTTGTTTGTGTGTTTGCATTTTGTTCTTTTTCTGGAATTTAAACTCATTCATTATGGAAAAACTCAGACTTACGGAAACAACAAATCTGATCACCTGGTATATCACGCATAATTATTAGTATATTATACTTCAAGTAGCCTGATAAGATGGCATGCAAAATTTTAGTTAAATTTAGGACTTACTCTCCCCAGTTCCATAGGAACTTCTCTTTACTTTATCCGTGATGGAGATCTTCAATCTCTAACCTGAAGAGTAAATCAAGTTTTGTAGGAGACTTTTTAGCAATCTTCTCTTCCTCTTGATACTGGAGGGGTGCAGGGAAGTACTGAGTAGAGAAGGGCAGGTCCCTGGCAAGGGCTCCACCCCCAGGCCTGTGCCTATGGACTTGAAGAGGACAGGCACTCCCGCTTTCTTGCCCAAATGTTTCATTTCCCAAGACTACCCCGGCCCACCATGCCCCCATCCTGTGTCTATAAAAACCCCGAGACCCTGCACAGCAAAATAAACTATCATCAGAATGAACAGGAAACCTACAGAATGGGAGAACATTTTTTCAATTTATTCATCTGACAAAGGGCTAATATCCAGAATCTACAAGGAACTTAAACAAATTTACAAGAAAAAAAACATCAAAAATTGGGCAAAGGATATGAACAGACACTTCTCAAAAGAAGACATTTATGCAGCCAACAACCATATAAAAAAAAAAAAAAGCTCATCATCACTGGTCATTAGAGAAATGCAAATCAAAACACAATGAGATATCATCTCACGCCAGTTAGAATGGCAATCATTAAAAAGTCAGGAAACAACAGATGCTGGAGAGGATGTAGAGAAATAGGAACGCTTTTGCACTGTTGGTGGGGGTGTAAATTAGTTCAACCATTGTGGAAGACAGAGTAGCGATTTCTCAAGGATCTAGAACCAGAAATATCGTTTGACTCAGCAATCCATTACTGGGTATATACCCAAAGGATTGTAAATCATGCTACTATAAAGACACATGCACATGTATGTTTATTGTGGCACTATTCACAATAGCAAACACTTAGAACCAACAAAAATGTCCATCAATGATAGACTAGATAATGAAAATGCGGCACATACACACCATGGAATACTATGCAGCCATAAAAAACATGAATTCATGTCTTTGCAGGCACATGGATGAAGCTGGAAACCATCGTTCTCAGCAAACTAACACAAGAACAGAAAACCAAACACCACATGTTCTCACTCATAAGTGGGAGTTGAACAATGAGAACACATGGATGCAGGGAGGGGAAGGAACACCACACACTGGGGCCTGTTGGGGTGTGGGGGGCTACGGAAGGGATAGCATTAAGAGAAATACCTAATGTAGACGACGGGTTGATGGGTGCAGCAAACCACCATGGCACATGTATACCTATGTAACAAACCTGCACGTTCTGCACATGTATCCCAGAACTTAAAGTATGGAAAAACAAACAAACAAAAAACAACAACAACAACAAAAACTGAGACCCTAGAGGGCAGAGACACAAGCGGCTTGATGTCGAGGGGAATGCACTGTGTAACAGCACACTGACAGATGTCAGCAGGCTGGCAGGCCATTGCCCGATGGAATGAAGGGGAGTTTGGCTGGGGCACTCAGAGGAGAGCCTAGGCCACTAAGTGGCCCAACTCCAGGGGAAAACCATCTTCCCACTTCAATTCCCTTCTCGCTCCCCCATCTGCTGAGAGCTACTTCTACTCAATAAATCCTTGCACTAATTCTCCAAACCCATGTGTTATCTGATTTTTCTAGTATACCAAGGCAAGAAACCCCAAGATACTGAAAGCCCCCTTTCCCTTTGATAAGGCAGGGTATATAATTGTGCTGTGTTTAGCCACCTGCGGATGGCTAAATTAAAAGAGCACATGGTAACACATGCCCACTGGGGCCTCAGGAGCTGTAAACATTTACCCCTAGACACTGCCATGGGGCCAGGAGTCAGAGCCCCACAACCAGCCCCTCTGTCTGATTGCCTAGGGGTTTTGAGTACCCAGGAAGCGAGCCACACCCCCATCGCATGCCCTGCGAGGGGGATAAGGGAACTTTTCCCATTTCACTCTTTGTCTACCTGAAAGTTAGTTTATTTGTTCTCTCCCTCTCTGTATCTCTCTCTCTTCGTGGGTGTGCGTGCACGCATGCACGTGTGTGTGTAATGCTCTGAGTGAACAACTTAGGGTATCAAGAAATGAATGACGGTCAGAAATATACTTATTTTCCTTTTGTGTTTTTTAAGGTACCTTTCTCTAATTCATCTCAGATCTCCCTATACAAAATGAAAATCACTGTTCAGTACATCCAAACACGGATAGTCTATCCCTCGGATTTTCTTTCATTTGTTCTCCTTTGGAGATACTGTCTCTAAAATCATTTGTTTCCCATTCCAATATTATTATTTGTTCTCCATGTCTCTCTAATCTATTTATCTATATTCATCTTAATTATGAAATGTGAATTTATAACCCACTTTATAAAAATTATAAACATGATGTATACATTGTGTCATTTCTATGAATATTTTTTCTTTAGCATCATTCCTAGTGACTGAATACTTATTTCAGTTGTGTGATGGATTTTTTTTTTTAGTTGCTCCTTCAGAGGACATGTAATCATTCTCCACTCTGCTCCAGTCCCTACCATCAGACCTATATGGGCTGCATGCACTCGATCTTGCCTTCTGGCTCCCAGTTGAGTTCTGCCAACTGGAGACTCCAGCAGGAGATCAAAGTGCTCACAGAGAGTGAGATCTGATCTTGGTCTCCCTCTCTACCAGGCCTCAATATTGGCTGAGTCCCTCAAACTAAAGCCAGAAATTATATTGCTTGGGCTTCTCCCTGTACTATAGCCACTCTCTCTGAGTTTCAGTAACTACATCCTCGCATTCAAACCTGAGAGTGGTAGTGGTTCTCTACTTTTTGCTAGCCTGAGGGTGATTCCTCATTTCTCTTTGAAATGAGAAATCATGCTCATGGTCACCTTAACCTGACCATGCCAGTTAAATTATTCCTCATTAATATGTGCTCCAAAAATTCTGCTTGTAATTTTTTTCTTGATGAAAATCTTATTGATGCAATAAATGTTATCAGAAGCCACTCCAGAAAACAGAAGGCAAACTCAGAAAATATCTATCTTCTTGGGGGAAAAGAAAGGAATATTAGTAATCTCTTGCATTAAATTGCACTATAATTACCATTTAGTATTGCTAGTGATATGAGGTAAATTACAGGTGGAGGGCAAGCTGTTGGGACATCAAGTGGCTATGGCACTTAACTGTTATGGTAATAATAGTAATTATAAAGTGTGTAGGGTCATCTAGTAGCTTCTCATGGCACTAAGGATTATATACAGTAAAAACAGAGAGAGAGACAAAAATAATGAAGGGAGTGCGAGAGGAAGGGAGAAAAGGAACAGAAGAAAAGAAAAAAAAGAGAGCAAGAGAGAGAAGCTGAAATCACTTAATTCCCAACTGAAAATGCAAATGGAAAATCAGAAAGCATCTATGGAAGCTTCGAAGAATTTGCTTATCTCCTGTAGTCACAGAGAAGATATCGCTAAGTGTCTAGATCAGGACCAAAGTTATTTACAGATCTAATTTAGAGCTCTGTCCTAGCCAGTCTCATGCTGAGGAACAACTGTATGAAAAGAATGAATATTCTCATTATTGTATCAAATAGTTCACTGAAGGAAATATTATTTTCCTTCTTTGTGACTTTGGTCTCAGTGAAACCTACTTGTCAGAGAACACAGTCATTGTTTTGACAAATGGGAGACCAAGACTGCTTCCTGACCATACAGGGGTCCTCAGGCTGTAAGCCAGCAGGTAGAGGAAGGGAACCCATTTTCCTTTACAAGGGAAAATGGGTTTTCTGCCACACAGTGCGAGCAAGTAAGAACTATATCCGGAACCAAGAAATTCTCTAAGGTCTGTCTTGGTATGTTCGATAATAATGGGCAATGAGAAACTGCAAAAATGTATTGAAGACAGAGCTTTCATAGACTCAAATCCTGAAAAATTGTTTTGGGAACCTCAAAAGGTTAAAACTTTGTAGTCAAGATAATTTCAGAGTTTAAATGGAACATCAATGAGATGTAAAATAACTAAGCTGTGATTATTATCTTTGAACTTGGATAACAAAGGATCCCAGTTTCCCCACTGTTGCTAACTCCAAGGGACTTTAGCATCCTACTTATTTTCCTTTATCTTTGCCACATTTTTAATAAATAGTCTCTTTATTAAACTCCTCAATTACCCCATTTGAGAGTGCCATCTGTTCCCTTCTGTGACCCTAACTGTTGCACACTTTATTTAAACAAGCTTCTATTTTTGCACATTTAGATCATCTCCGTTTTACCCCATGTTTTAAATGACTTTCATGTACATCCTTTGTAGCTAAATTATCTTTTCTCCATTGAACCTAGCTATATAGAATTGGATTAATCATAAGCCTTATATTGTGATACATTTTATTATCTTTTTGCTTTTTATGGCCCTTTTTGATTTACTGCATCCATTTACTTATCTAAATTATTCATTTGTTTAATAATATAGTGAACATTCAATGAACCAATAATCCAAACCAATGACTAGAATATTATTATAATTCTAAAGTATGTTCACTTTACGTACCCTTACCCTATTTAATTCTTTTGACTTCTCTGTGTAATCTTCCCAAAAGTAATCAACATCCTGAACTGTACATTTATTATTTACTTCTGTGCATTTATTATTTATTTGTATCTAATTTTAAAATAATTTATCATTTAGAGTTTTTTTGAGTTTTAAAATTATAAGCATATTGAGGATTCAAAGTGTTCAGAATTCTTGCTAGTCTGGTCCTTGTTCCTGTCCGGATACCAGCTTCCTTCAGCAGTGCAAGCAGCAGTCCCTGAGGCCAGTAGAAGGGGACAGATTAAACTTGTGAGAATTTTGCAGGTTTTACTTCACATTCTTAGTTCTGTTTACTGGTGAATATACATCTTAGATTGCTATTTCTTCTAGAGTTACTGGCTTGGGTTTCTTCCACAGTGACTTCATTTCTGCTAAACTCTCTGAGTGGGCACAGCTTTGCATTCCCCAGGGAACTGTCTGGGTGCCACATCATGTGACACTCCCCAACCCTGACCTCTTGCCAGGCAAGACTAGCTGGCTTGTTGGTATCTAACTGGGGGAAGAACCCTGCTTTCTGAACATTGAGAGGGGTAAGATGTCTGGGTTTGTCGACCAGCACAGGAACAGGGCATGCCTCCCTCTTCAGGGCTAATCCAGGAAGGATGTGACATATATGCCAGCCATGGTCTCTGCTCAAGGGAGCCCTACAGCCCAAAATACATGAAAAAGAAAATGCAGGCATGGCACCAGTGATCAGAGGCAGTTCCTCCAAGGCCCAGAATAAGACCTAGTGAGGGATTCATCTCTTCCCCACTTCACTGCTCCCTACTCCCACCACCAAAGAGCACTACTATAAATGTACTAAAATACAAGAGCCATGTGGCTATGAGCCTATCTGCAGTCAATCACTCTTAAGTAACATCTACTTGGATTGCAACCCAAATTACAACACCAAAAATATTTTGCCAGATTAAAGTGCCAGTGAGCCCTAAGGTAAGAAAGCAGCCACAAATAAAGATCCTGTACAGAGCCCTCGCCTTTAAAAGCACCCAGAAACTAGGCAAAATGACTATACTTAATATATGCCACAAGCCAGGTGTGGTGGGTTATGCCTGTAACCCCAGAACTTTGGGAGGCTGAGAAAGGTGGATCGCTGTAGCCCAGGAGTTTGAGAGCAGCCTGGGCAACATGGCAAAGCCCTGTCTTTACAAAGAAAAAAAAAATTAAAAAAAAAATTAGTCGGGCGTAGTCCCACATGCCTGAAGTCCCAGCTACTTGGTAGGCTAAGGTGGGAGGATTGCTTGAGCCTAAGAGGTCAAGGCTACAGTGAAACATGATCATGCTACTGTACTGAAGCCTGGGTGACATGAGTAACATAGCAAGACCCTATCACATACACACACATATATATGAGATATATATATATGACATATATCATATATGAGATATAGATGACATATATCATATATATGAGATATAGATGACATATATCATATATATGAGATATATATATGATATATATCATATATATGAGATATATATATGTCACCCTGTCACACATATGTATATGATTCTCATTTGAGTGGGGTGACTATATATATTCATATATATATCATATATGTATCTATTGATCATATGGATATATGATATATATATTAGTCAGATCAACTCAGATCAATATCATATATCATAGATATCTATATATCAGCTATCCATATGTATATATATCATATATATATATATCCATGATATATATATATATCAGCTATCCATATGTATATCAACAGATACGTATATGATATATATATATATATATATATGAATATATATATATTCAGCCCTCTCAAATGAGAAAGAATCCGTGCAAGAACTCTGGCAATTTAAGAAGCCAGAGTGTTCCCTTACCTTCAGACAAGCACACTAGCACCTAAGCAATGGTTCTTAACCAGATTAAAATGACTGAAATGACATAGAATTTATAACCTAGATATCAAGAGAGCTCATGAAGATCCCGGAAAACGTCAAAACCCAATTCAAGGAATCTAAGGAATCCAGTAAAATACTCCAAGAGCTGAAAAATAAAATAGCTATTTTAAGAAAGAACCAAACTGAAACTCTGGAATTGAAAATTTCACTACAAGAATTTCATAACACAGTTTGAAGCACTAACAGAAGAATGGATCAAGCTGAAGAAAAAAAAGAATCTCAGAGCTCATTGACTGGTTATTCAGATCAACTCAGTCACACAAAAATAAAAATTAAAAAAAAGCTTTTTTAAAATAGACAAAACCTCTGAGAATATGTGATTACGTAAAGAGACCAAATCTATGACTCACTGGCATTCCTGAGAGAGAAGGAGAGAGAGTAAACAACTTGGAAAACATATTTGAGGACATAGTCCATGAAAATTTCCCCAATTTCAATATAGAGGTTGATATGTAAATTCAAGAAACGCAGATAACTTCTTTGAAATACTATTTAAAAATGACCATCTTCAAAGCACATAGTTATGAAACTGACCAAGGTCACCATGAAAGAAAAAAATCTTAAAGGCAGCTAGAGAGAAAGATCAGATTACTTACAAAGATAATTCCATCAGGCTGGTAGCAGATCTCTCATCAGAAACCTTGTAAGTCAGAAGGGATTATGGAACTATTTCCAGCATGCTCAAGAAAAGAAATTCCAACCAAGAATGTCATAACCCACCAAATTAAGCTCATAAGTGACAGAGATATTAAATCCTTCTCAGACAAGCAAACACTAAGGGAATTTGTTAACACTACAGACTTACAAGAGGTCCTTAAGGGAATACTAAAGATTAAAATGAAGATTGATACCTGTTACCATAAAAGGCATTTAAACACATAACCCACAGATAATATAAAGAAACTACACCATCAAGTCTACAAAACAATCAGCTAATAATGACAATAGAATAAAAATCTTACAGTTTAATAATAAACCTGAGTATATATGGCCTAAATGCCCCCACATGAAAGGCATAGGGTGGCAAGTTGCATAAAAAGACAAGACCACACTTTTCTCTGTCTTCAAGAGATCCGTCTCATGTGTGACAACACCTACAGACTCAAAGTAAAGGGATTGACAAAGATCTACCATGCAAACAGAAAACAAAAAAGAGCAGGAGTCACTATTCTTCTATCAGATAAAACAGACTTTAAACCAATAACAATCAGGAAAGACAAAGATGTTTCATAATTATAAAGGGGTCAATTGAACAAAAAGACTTAACAATTCTAAATATATACACACCAAACATTTGAGCACTCAGATTCATAAAACAAGTTTTTATTGACCTTACAAAAAGATTTAGACAGCCACACAATAATGAAGGATTTCAACACCCCACTGACAGTGTCAGACAGATCATCAAGGCATAAAATTAACAAAGAAATTCTGAACTTACACTAGAACTCAACCAATTGGACCTAACAGACATCTACAGAATACTCCACCCAACAACCACAGAATATACATTCTTCTCATCCACACAGGGAACATATTCTAAGAACAGCCACATGCTTGGTCATAAAGCAAGTCTCAAAAAATTCAAAACAATTAAAATCATATCAAACACACACTTTGACCACAGTTCTATAAAAATAGAAATCAATACCAAGAAAATCTTTCAACACTAAACTAAAACATGGAAACTGAACAACTTGTTCATGAGTAACTCTTGGGTAAACAATGGAATTAAGACAGAAATTTTTAAAAATTAAAGTTAATGAAAATAGAGATACAACTAACCAATATCTTTGCAATGCAGCTAAAGTAGTGTTAAGAGGAAGATTTATAACACTAAATACTCACATCTAGAAGTTAGAAAGATCTCAGATTAACAACCTAACATCACACCTGGAGGAACTGAAAAAAAAAAAAAAAGAAAGCAAACCAATCTCAAAGTTAGCAGGAGAAGAGAATTAAAATCAGAGAAGAACTGAATGAAATTGGGATGTAAAAATCCATTAAAGAAAACAATAAAACCAATAGTTGGTTCTGCAATATAATAAGCAAGATGGATAGACTACTAGCTAGAAAAACAAAGAAAAAAAGATTTAAATAAGTGCAATCAGAAGTGACAAAGTTGATATTATATGAGATCCCACAGACATACAAAAGATCCTTTAAGACTAGTATGAATGGCTTTATGCACACAAATTAGAAAATCTAAGGAAATTGATAAATTCCTGGAAACACACAAGCTCTCAAGATAGAACCAGGAAAAAAAGTGAAAATTCAAACAGACCAATAACAAGTTCCAAAATTAAATCAGAAATAAAATACCTACCAACTAAAAAAATCCCTGAACCATGTGAATTCACAGCTGAATTTTACTGGACATACAAGGAAGAACTGGGACCAATTTTACTGGTACCAATTCTACAAATAATAGAGGAAGGAGGGATCTTCCTTAACTTATTCTGTGAAGCCAGAGTAATTCTGATACAAAAATCTGGTAGAGGCACAATGTAAAGAGAGAACTTCATGGCAATATTCCTGCTGAACATAGACACAAAAATCCTGAATAAAATATAGCAAACATAATCTAGCAGCACATAAAAAGTTAATTCATCATGATCAACTAGGCTCTATTCCTAGGATATAAGGTTTGCTCAACATAAGCAAACCAATAAATGCGATTTACCCCATAAACAAAATCACAGACAATAACCATATGATCCACTCAAAATATGCAGAAAAAGCCTTCAGTAAAATTCAATATCCCTTCCTGATTAAAAATTTCAACACACTAGGCATCAAGAGAACACACTTCAAAATCGTAACAGCCATCTATGACAAACCCACAGCCAACATCATACTGAACGGTCAAAAGCTAGAAGCACTCCTCTTGAGAACTGGAACAAGAGGATGCCCACTCTCACCCCTCCCATTCAACATAGTACTGCATGATCTAGCCAGAGCAATCAGGCAAGAGAAAGAAATAAAAGTCATCCAAATAGGAAAAGAAGAAGTCAAACTGTTTCTTGTTGATGGCTATATTATTCTAAACCTAGACAACCCTCAAGATTCTGCCAAAAGGCTCCCAGAACTGAGAAATGACTTCAGTAAAATTTCAGGATATAAAATCAATGTATACAAATATTAACATTTCTATACACCAATAATAATCTAGCTGAGAGCCAAATCAATAGTGCAACCACATTTATAATACACATACACATACATGCAAATTATCTTGGAATACATCTAACCAAGGAGGTGAAAAATCTCTTCAAGGAGAACTACAAAACACTGCTGAAGGAAATCAGAGATGACACAAACAAATATAAAAATAAATCATGACCTGAAAGAATCAATATTGTTAAAATGGCTATACTGCTCAAAGCACTTTATAAATTTGACACTATTTCTATCAAAACACTAATTTTGTTTTCAACAAAATAAAAAAAAGTTCTAAAATTCATATGGAACCCAAAAAGAACGTGAATAGCCAAAGCAATCCTATGAAAAAATAACAAAGCTGGAGGCATCACATTACCCAACTTCAAACTATATTATAAGGCTACAGTAAACAAAACAGGATGGTACTGGTAGAAAAACAAACACATAGATCAATGGAACAGAATGAGGAACCCAGAAATAAAGCTGATTACCTATAACCATCTAATATTTTTAAAAGTTGATAAAAACACTCAATTTAATAAGTGATGCTGGATGACTGACTAGTCATATGAAAAAGAAGAAAAATAGACCCCTACCTTTTCAACATATACAAATATTAGCTCAGACCAATAATTTAAATGTAGGACCTCAAATAATAAAATTTCTAGAAGAAAACCTAGAAATAATCCTTCTTGACATTGGTTTTGGTATAGAATCTATGGCAATGTCCTCAAAAGTAATTGCAACAAAAATTGACAAATGGGACTTAATTAAACTAAAGAGCTTCTGTCTGGCAAAAGAAACTATCAGCAGAATAAAAAGGCAATCTATGTAATGGGAGGAAATATTTGCAAGCTATGCATCTGTAGATTCTAATATCCAGAATCTACAAGGGATGTAAACAAGTCAATAAAAGAAAAACAATTTTAAAAATGGAAATAAGTCTGAACAGATACTCCTCAAAAGAACACATATCAGTGGATGACAAACACATGAAATAATGCTCATCATCACTAATTGTCAGAGAAATGCAAGTCAAAACCACAATGAGACACCATTTCACACAAGTCAGATTGGTAATTATTAAAAAGTGAAAAAAAAAATGCCAGTTAGATTGCAGAGAAAAGGGAATGCACAAACACTGTTGGTGGGGATGTAAATTAGTTTAGCCACTGTAAAGAGCAGTTTGGAGATTTCTTAAAAAAACTTAAAACAGAGACACCACTTGGCCCAACAATCCCATTACTGGGTATATATCCCAAGAAAAAAAAAAATTGTGCTACCAAAAAGACACACACATTTGTATATTCATTACAGCACTATTAACAATAGCAAAGACAAAGAATCAACCTAGGTGTTCAACAGTGGTGAAATGAATTAAAAAAGGTAGTATATATATGTGTGTGTGTGTGTGTATGTGTGTGTGTGTGTGTATATATATATAGAATAGAATACTACATAGCCATAAAAAGGAATAAAATCATGTCCTTTGCAGCTGCATAAACACAACTGGAGGCTGCTATCTTAATCAAATTAATGGAGAAACAGGAAACCAAATACCACATATTCTAACTTATAAGTGGGAGCTGAACATTGAGTATACATGGACACAAAAATCGGAACAATGGACACTGGGGACTACTAGAGGAAGGAAAAGAGGGAGGGGAACGTGAACTAAAAATCTACTTACTGGGTACCATGCTTAGTACCTGAGTAATGGTATCATCCCTACTCCAAACCTCAGCATCACACAATATACTCATGAAAGAAGTGACAAACGTAAATAAATATGACAAGTGAGTCCATTTCACAGATGAAAGAAGGATTGCCGTACTCTATTAGGTGTCACACCTGGCCTGAAAGCCCAATTATTCAAGGATATCCTGGTAGATAAAATAATAAATATAACTGTAATAATAGATTTAAGAAAAATGTATTTCTTATGTCAGAGGGACAATTTACTCATTCAAAGATACCCATCCTGGGTGTATTCTTTTCACTGCCATATGCCCCAGATGAGAAGAATGAGATTTAAGGTATCTCTTTACAAATATTTAAAATAAAACACAATGATAATGGTAGTATTAGGGTTAAAACTTTGATATTTTTATTGGAAAAATTAAGTAATTTAATAAACAGTAGAAGAATAAGTACATTTATAACAGATGTTCTTGAAGGGAATGATGGAGCTAAAACTTAAGTTCTAATTACCATTAGAAGGAGATCTAAAGCTTCTGACCTCTAAATAGAAGACAACGTGAGAGTACACTTGATATTATGTAAAAAGCAATTTCTTTGGCTATATAACATTATCAATTTATTTCTTCTCTGTCCCATAATTAATGCTTCTTCCTCATCATACCCCATGGTACGAAGGATGCAAGGTATGATAAAGGCAGAAAATGACGAGTTTTATTTATTTCAGCGCCTCTGTTTCATGACCCATCATAGTTATTACTATTGAGTTTCTTGCTTTCTGCTGAACAATAACCTTACTAGAATTCTCTAATAAATGATAACCCTACTGGAAATCACTAATGGTCTCCCTATGCAAGACTTAGACATACACACGCACATTCCTAAAAGCCAAGGTTTAGTTTAATGTGCTATGATAGAAAAGACTCTGGATTAAAGGTGGCTTAATTTTGATCTGATTTTGTGATTAACAAAATGACTTCAAGTTTCTTCATCTCATTGGTCTCAGGGGGAAAGTAAGAGAGCTGTCTTATATGATTGATAAATATGCTTTGAGCTCTAAATTGTTGCCTGTAATATTTAACCCTCTCACTATAAACACAGTGAATTGAGTCATGTGGCCCCAAAATTCGTTGAAACCCTAGCCCCCAGGACCTCCGTCCTATCTTTCTATAGAAAAAGAATTGTTGTAAATGGAATTAGTTAGGTAAATATGGTATCATACTGGAATAGAGTAGGCCTTTAATAGAACTGGTGTGCTTATTTTTTTAATATATGCCATGTGAAGAGTCAGACAGAGAGGGAGGAAAATATGAAGATACCAGGGAAAAGAAGGCCTTCTACAAGCCATGAACACCTGTAGTCACCAGAAGCTATAAGAAAAGCCTGAAAATGATATCTCCCCCTAATGCCTTCAACAAGAACATGATCCCATCGACAACTTGATTTTGGACTTCTGGGCTCCAGAATTGCAAGACAATAAATTTCTGCTTTTAAAAGTATGCTTTATTTAATGTATTTTAAAATATTTATAGATTTGGGGGTACAAATAAAGTTTTGTCACATGGATATATTAGGTAATGGGGAAGTCTGGGCTTTCAGTGTGTGCATTACCTGAATAGCAAACTTTGTAATCAATAGGTAATTTTTCAACCTTCACCCCCACACACATACACTCTAAGAGACATTGGAGTCCCCAATATCTGTTATTACACTCTGTATGTTCATGTGTAACCACTGTTTAGCTATAAGTGAGAACATATAGAATTTGACTTTCTGTTTCTGAGTTATTTTTATTTTACTTAAGATGATGGTCACCAGGTCCCTCCAGTTTTCTGCAAAAGACAAGATTTTATTCTTTTTTATGGATGAGTAGTATTCATTTATACAGATATCTATATACCCCTATGTATTTTCTTTATCCAATCATTCGTTGATGGACACTTCAGTTGATTGCATTACTTTGCTATTGTGAATGGTGCTGTGATAAACATATGAGTCCAGGTGTCTTTTCAATATAATGATTTATTTTCACTGATGAAACAAATTGTAGATGACACAAACAGATGAATAAGTATTCCATGCTCATGGATTGGAAAAATCAATAACATAAAAATGACTTTGCTTCCCAGAGCAGTCTACATATTCAGTGCAATTCTTATGAAATTTCCAACATCAACTTTCACATGATTAGATAAAAACAATCTTAAAACTATTATGGAGCCAAAAAAAAACCCTGAATAATCAGAGTAACCCTAAGCAAAAATAACAAAGCTGGAAATATCACATTACCTGACCTCAAATTATACTCTGAGGCTATAGTAATCAAAATAGTATGGCACTGGTATAAAAATAGACACATAGATCAATGGAATAGAATAGAGAATCCAGAAATAAAGTCACATACCTACCATCAACTGATTTTTAACAAAGTCAACAAAAATATACACTGGGGAAAGGACATTTTACTTAATAGATGATGTTGGGAAAATTGGATAGCCATAAACAGAAGAGTGAAAATGAACCCATATCTCTCACCATATACAAAAATTAACTCAAGATGAATTTAAAATGTGAAGAGCTGAAACTATAAAAGTCTTAAAACAAAAACTTAGGAAAAACTCTTCTAGACATTGGCCCAGGCAAAAAGAAATTTATAACTAATTCTTCAAAAGCAAAAGCAACACAACCACAACTAGACAAATGGGACTTAAATAAACTAAAAAGCTTCTGCACAGAAAAAAAAATACTCAACAGAGTAAACAGGCAACATACAGAATGGGAGACAATATTTGCAAACTATGCATCCAACAAAAGCCTAATATCCAGAATCAATGAGGAACACAATGCAACAAGAAAATAACAAATAACCCTATTAAAAAGTCTGAGTGCAACAAGAACAGACATTTTTTCAAAAGAAGACATACAAGTGGCCAACATATGAAAAAAATGCTCAACATCACTAATTATTAATATCACAGAAATGCAAATTAAAACCACAATGAGACACCATATTACACTGGTCAGAATGTCTATTACTAAAAGGTAAAACAAAAACAACAACAGATTTTGGTGAAGATGTGGAGAAATGGGAATGCTTACTGTAGCATTCCCGTTTCTGGGAGGCAGGAATGTAAATTAGCAAAACCTCTATGGAAATCAGTATGGAGATTTCTTGAAAACCCGAAAATTTCTGTTTTTCTAAGCTATCCAGTTTGTGGAACTTTCTTATGGCAGGCCTAGGATACAATATGCCCAACCTTTGAAGTTCCTTTTCCTGACCTTTGTCATAGATCCACTAAATGAAGATTCTTTCCTCTACAAGTACTGTGCTCTTCACCATGTCCTCCTTAGGCATCCCAGAGGGCAGTGGGTGGGAGTGAAACAAAAGTGAGGTCCATCTATAGTCAGTTTTGTTGTGTATGAACTGAGTTACATCACACACCTCTTATATATATAAAATTAAACAAAATACATCTATTAAGTACGGCACCATAAATCATAAAACCAACCATTAAGCAAATTGTTCAGAAAATGAAAAGACTATTGAGCACCCACTATGTGTCAGGCTACCCCTACAAGTAATTCTTTTCCAGGTTATTAACATAATATTTACTTGTACATGATATGCCCAATGATATCTAAAAACCTTAGCAAACAAGGCAAAATTTCTCTTGCTTTTATTATTGTTTTCTCTTAAAGGGTCTTTTCTGGAAGACCACAGGACTATGGAATATTTCATGTTCTGCCTTCTTGTATTCTCCACAGTTTCACAATACACTTTTAGTTTTTAAAAAACTGTATTTTTGGCCTACCTTAATTGAGTTATCTTATTAATCCCCAGACTATGGTGTATGATTGTTAGGACTTTCATTTTATAGATGAGAAAACTGGAAATAAGAAAAATTAATTTGCTCAAGTACCCTGATTATAATTCAATAAGTAATTGAACCAGGATTTGAAATCTAGTCAGTATGGTTCATCCACTACCCTGTTTGCCTCAGCATAAAATGACCAATATCATTACACTGACTAAATACATTCCAAATCAAGTAATTTTATTTATTTAGCTTGAATAACTTTGGGAAACAGTGATAATATCCATTATTGTTTAAAATACTGAATATAACCATTATTACCTTTAAGAAAGTATGAACATTCAGAGACCCCAGAGTTGGAATACTGGATACATCTTTCCTAATATGCCAAGTATAATAACAAAAAAGTTTTAATTATCTTTTCATTAATATATAAAGCTCTGACTTAACTTTGATTCTAGCAGTCCAATTATCATTTTTTTAAAAATTTTACACACACAATTCTTACCTGCTCTTTTCCCTTTTCTATAATATTTCTTTTATTTTTTATGAAACATGCTTCATTTCATTAAAAACATAATTATTAAAGGAATATATATTTCAGGCACTTTCTATCTAGGAAAGCAAATTGGCTTATAATTAAGGACTTTAAAAAGTGAAGTTTCAAAGTCTCCTTTTAAATTGATCTGAAAGATGAAGAATGAATTATAGACTTCTTCTTATAAATGTGGCTGTCAAAGAAGCCCATATGCTATTTGGTTCCTAAGTTACTACATTTCATAATGGACTTTGAATGAATAAGGATAAAAGTGAGCATCATTAAAGCAGATGATTAAGTGTCTTTAAAGACACTTACCTACTGATGAAAGATGTCAGTATCATTATGTAGTTGTAAAGTGAAGAGGAATTAAAACTTTAGAACCTAGAAAAATGTAAGATTGCATTACCTAGAAACCAAACTTAAAAATTCTATTTAATTAGTATAATTTAATTAGTATAATATTTAATTAGTATAATTAAATAGAAGAGCTGGAGGTAGTAGGCATTGATTGGTTGCCAGAGACTAGGCTGAGTTATAAACATATGTTTTAATTAGTCTATCTTTATTCATTCATTCACTTATTCATTTGATTAACTTTTATTGAATAAATATGGAGAAAGAAGCAATCATGCCAACTAGCTACTCAATTTCTATTCCTATATTTCTCAGGCCTCTTTGCAATTAAAAAGAATCACGTGGCTAGTTCTGACTAATAAATATAATATGAAGTAGCATATGTTTCTTCTGGGCTATGGCAATAAAAAGCCCTCATACAATTCTGTTTTTCATTTCACCTGTTATATTAATCAGAGGGAAGATCTCAAATTTGAGTTGATAGATCTGTAATACCTAAACAACCTGGATTTCTGAATAAGGGCATGAAAGAAAACTGTCCCTGAGAGTTACAAAAACCTTCAGTGGACTGACTCATCAAGCAAAAACAAATAAAGTTTTCTTTCTAAGTCAGCGAGGTTTGGAGACTGTGCTACCACACCCCAGTCAAATTTCTGCTGACAAATACACATATATTGTTCACTCATTCATTCGACAAATATTACTGATTACCTTGCCACATGCTAGGTTCTGAAGATTTAATGATAAAAAATCCCTCATAAATGTCTTCTTTTGAGAAGTGTCTGTTCATGTCCTCTGCCCACTTTTATGCAGCCAAAAAACACATGAAGAAATGCTCATCACCACTGGCCATCAGAGAAATGCAAATCAAAACCACAGTGAGATACCATCTCACACCAGTTAGAATGGCCATCATTAAAAAATCAGGAAATAACAGGTGCTGGAGAGGATGTGGAGAAATAGGAACACTTTTACACTGTTGGTGGGACTGTAAACTAGTTCAACCATTGTGGAAGTCAGTGTGGCGATTCCTCAGGGATCTAGAACTAGAAATACCATTTGACCCAGCCATCCCATTACTGGGTATATACCCAAAGGACTATAAATCATGCTGCTATAAAGACACATGCACACGTATGTTTATTGCGGCACTATTCACAATAGCAAAGAGTTGGAACCAACCCAAATGTCCAACAACGATAGACTGGATTAAGAAAATGTGGCACATATACACCATGGAATACTATGCAGCCATAAAAAATGATGAGTTCGTGTCCTTTGTAGGGACATGGATGAAACTGGAAAACATCATTCTCAGTAAACTATCGCAAGGACAAAAAACCAAACACCGCATGTTCTCACTCATAGGTGGGAATTGAACAATGAGAACTCATGGACACAGGAAGGGGAACATCACGCTCCGGGGACTGTTGTGGGGTGGGGGGAGGGGGGAGGGACAGCATTAGGAGATACACCTAATGCTAAATGACGAGTTAATGGGTGCAGGAAATCAACATGGCACATGGATACATATGTAACAAACCTGCACATTGTGCACATGTACCCTAAAACCCTAAAGTATAATAAAAAAAAAAAAAAATCCCTCATATACGTGTATGGATATCATAATCTAATGGGATACAGATATTAAATATGTTCTCAAGTAATGGCTTAAATATCCTATTATTTCATTATTTCTATTAATTTTTATTATATAAGACTGCTAATGTGACATAAGCCACATCTAAATAAGAATGTATCTTGTTCAGACTTCATTATGAAAAGAAACCTATTTAATTCATATACTCTATGGACTACAAAAATCTTGATGATAAGTGCCAGCTTTATAATTGTTTAGTGTGGCAGGGTGGATTCAACACTGATTACTTCATTGTGGCTAGCGATGTAAATTAAAATTAACTCATGATTTTTGGATACATATTTAAGGAAATCCTTTGAGACCTATTTAAGATGTGCTTCTGCAGAGACAATTTATTTATTTCTATCAAGTGCCTGGGATACAACTGACATGAATCACTTTAAATTTATTTTTGGGTCGCCTGGGTAATGTAAATCCTGGACAAAAAATATGTGTGTGCCAGTTTTTCACAGAGAATTTCTATAGTAGATTTTTTCCATTTCTATGCAGAGCAAAGGCTGTGACAGGGCAGTTTCCATATTGTGTCACTCTGGGCAGGAGAGTGTTTTTCTAGCTCATCTCTTCTCCAAATTTGTTATCTTTCAGTCTCAGCTTTATGTAAGCAATTTTATCTGACTTCCCATATTGCGCAGGCTCTGGGTATTGCCAACTCTACCGTTCACAAGGCCTATTAAAAGCCAAACGCTCAGGACTGTAGTCAGATATTCTTAGGGTAGATGTTGATATCAGCAATTAGTACATTTTTCAAGCTTTTACTTTTTATGGTTTTTGACTTTTTTGGTCCTCTGTATAGTTGAGCTATAAATTTATTTTTTCTACCAACTTATTTGTATTTATATTTTTGTATTTTTAATTTTTTCAATTTTATTTATTTAAATAGACTGATATAATTGTATGTATTTATCATGTATAGCATGATGTTTTGAAGTATATATCAAGTGTAGATTGGTTAAATCTAGCTATTAATATATGCATTACCTCATACAGTTAATATTTTGCAGTGAGAACACATCTACTTTCTCAGTATTTTTAAGAATACAATGTCATCATTAACTATAGTAATTATGTTGTATTAGTGAGATCTCTTGAACTTATTTTTCCTATGTAACTGTTATTGTGTATCTTTCAATCAACAGCTCCCCATTCTCTCCCAACTGCCTCAGCCCATGGTAATTACCATTGTAGTCCATTTCTATGAGATCAACATTTTTTAGATTTAACTTAAGTGAGATCATGTAGTTGTCTTTCTGTTCCTGGTTTGTTTCACTTAAGATAATGTCCTCCAGGTTAATAGATGTTGTTGCAAATTGCAAGATTTCATTCTTCGCGGCTTAACAGTATCCCATTGTTTGCCTTATAAAGAAATGCGTTGCATTTTCTTTATTCATTCTTCTGTTGATGGATGCTTAGATTGATTCCATATCATGCCTGTTATGAATAGCGCTGCAATAAATACGGAAGTGCAGATATTTCTTTAACATACTTATTTCATTTTCTTTGGCTATATATCCAGTAGTGGAACTGCTGAATCATATAAATCGACTTTGATTTCTTTAAGGAACTTCATATGGTTTTCCATGATGGCTGTACCAATTTACACTCCTACCCACAGTGTGCTAGGGTTAACTTTCCTCTACGTCCTCACCAACACTTGTCATCTTTGTCTTTTTTTATAATAACCATTCTGACAGGTATGTGGTGACGTCTCATTATTTTGATTTGCAATTCCCTGATGAATAATAATGCTGAACATACTTTTCATATACCATTGAGAATATTAGCCATTTGTATGTGTTATTTTCAGAAACACCTATTCAGGTCTTTGCCCGTTTTTAAATCAGATTATCTGTTTTCTTGCTATTGAGTTGTTTGAGTCGATTGTATAGTTTGTATATTAACCCTTTATCTGATACATAGTTGATATATATTTTCTCCTATTCTGTAGTTTCTCTCTTGAGTCTGTTGTTTCCTTTGCTGTGCAGAAGTTTTTAATTTGATGTAATTCCATTCATCCATCGTTGGTTTTGTCATCTGTGTTTTTGTGGTCATGTAAAAAAAATTGCTTAGACTTATGTCATGAAGCTTTTCCAATATGTTTTCTTCTAGTAGTTTTATAGTTTCAGGTTCTGCACTTAAAGTCTTTAATCTACATTGAGTTGATTTTTGTATATGATGTAAGATATGGGTCTAATTTCATTCTTCTGTATGTAGATGTTCAGTTTTTCCAACACCATTTATTGAAGAGACCATTCCGTCTCTATTTTGTGTTCCTGGCATCTTTGTTAAAAATTGTATGGCTATAAAAGTATAGATTTCTGGGCTCTCTATTTTGTTCCATTGGTCTACATGTCTATTTTTATGATAGTACCAGGCTCTTTTGGTTACTATTGCTTTATAGTATATTTTGAAGTTAGGTCATGTGGTGCCTCTAGCTTTGCTATTCTCTTTCAAAACTGCTTTTGCATTTTCAAGTCTTTTGTGATTCCATACAAATTTTAGGACACTTTTCTATTTCTGCGAAAAATGTCATTGATATTTTAATAGGGATTGCATTAAATCTGTAGATTGCTCTAAATAGTACAGTCATTTTAACAATATTAATTCTTCTAATTCATAAATAGAATATCTTTCAAATTATTTGCATCTTAATTTCTTTCATGAATGCTTTTTAGTTTTCAGTGTACAGATGATTAACCTTCTTGGTTACATTTATTCCTAAGTATTTTTTGTAGTATAAATGGGATTGTATACTTACTATAAATGGGATTGTTTCCCTGTTATAAATGAAATTATTTTATTTCATTTTTATATAGTTTGTTGTTCATGTATAGAAACACTACTAATTTTTTATTCTGTAACTTAACTGAATTTGTTTACTAGTTCTCACAGGTTTTTAGGGCTGTCTATGTATAAAATTACGTCATTTGGAATCAGAGACAATTTAATTTCATCCTTTCTGATTCAGATGCCTTTTTATTTATTTTTCTTGTGTAATTGCTCTGGCTAGGACTGCCAATACTGTGGTCAATAGAAGTGGTAAGAGTGAACATCCTTGTCTAGTTTTGGATCTTAGAGGGAAAGCTTTCAATTTTCTTCCATTGAGTATGATAGCTGCAGGTTTGTCAAATATAGCCTTTATTCTGTTAAGGTATATTCTCAGCAATAAATTTAAAGAAATGTTTTAATATTGCATCTATTACTATTTATTATTTTATCCAGTCTGTCATGTTGTCAGAAATTCACATATTTTTAAATTAAGTATGTGTGTGTGGCGGGGGGTGCTTTGTTAAGGAAAACCATAAGGTTTGTTAAGGAAAATATATGTCTTCCATTCTAATTTTTTGTCATTCTACTTTTGTTCTTGTCACACTATACTTAACACAATTCCAGTCTGTGCTGAAATGGTAGTTCAACTTGCAAAAAAATTAATTATGTCCATCTATAATTATTCTGAAAACAGATATTATTGAACAACTCACACATGCTAATTAGCATACTCGTAGTTAACTTTGCCACTTAATTGTCTGGAACTTAAACTAACTTTGCCTTCACTGTAAGGGCAGAACCAAAGAGGTGGTGGGTTTTATGAAGGAACTAGACAAAGAAAAAACTCCCAATGGTGTTCAGATGAGCTAGAACTGTTATGCTGAGTGATATCAAAGGAAGTGAGAATAAAGAAGATCCAGAGAAGAGTTGGAAGAAGTCTCAGTCAGAAGATGAGACATAAATGCACATAAAAATGAAGAGTAAAACAGGCATATAATTGGGGGAAGAGTGTGCTAAGAATATCAGCAGAGCACAGTGAGGAGTATGGTATAAATTATAAAGTGATTAATTTTACTAATTCAAAAGCCCAAACTATAAACATTAGGTATGAAGCAAAACATTTCTTTTATATGAAATAGACCCAAACACATCCTCATTGGACTTGGCAGACAGATGCAGTACTTTAAGGAAGCCCAGTGAACGAAACACATTAATGTTACAAAATATTTGCTGTATATAATGAACTTTTTATTTCATCACAGTATAAAAACCTTCTACCTGTTTCTTCGCTTATTATTATTTCTCAATATGCCTGAGACATTTTGGTGAGGTGATCTCTGTATACTGTTTAACCTTTAGTTAAGTAGAAAAATTACATCTAAACTGTAAATGTAAATGCCCAAATGTTCTTTATGTAGCAGCGATTATGGTTGCCATTATATGTACAGCCTGTGGCTTACTACGAAACACCTCTTTTACACAGCAGTCTGAATTTGGCTATTTCACTGTTTCAAACTGCCTTGATTTTTAAAATACCCTTTTTATTTCAAATAAGTTTGAAGATTCTTGTTTTCAAAGATTTTTTAAAATGATCAAAATAATACATTTCTTTGTTGTTTAGTCAGGGTTTAATATTTTCATTTTCAATAAAAGCATTTGCATTGCCTTGAAAATAGGTTGCCAAGACAATCCTTCAAGAGATATACAAAACAAGAGATTTACATAAAGTAACAAAGAGATTTCTTCCAGCTCTGAAATTCTGTGACAGTGTGTACGGTCCACACTGGTTAGAATTACAGTGCAACTTTACCAATAAATATTAAATATAAGTTCTAATAGCTTATATTTTCCTTAAATCCTGTCTGCCTTATCCTTATATGTGGTTATATATGACCACATACCTGTCAGTGCATACAATACACTTCTATTGACCAAAGTTGGGCAGCTCTTTGCTTATAAAAGTGTCTGTGTGATTATAATGTTCTGTGTGATTATAATGTAAAAGGAAAAAAGAACACTCCTTCTTGGTGTGGGATTATAACATAGACAAAAGAAGGTAACTGTGTGTTGGTATTCTGCTGGGGAGGGAGTCAGTGAATCAAAAGTAGGCTGGCAGAAGTATAAATTTGTTGAGATTTTCTTTTCCCAATGTTAAACGTCCCAGAATTTCAGGGCTTTCTACTTTCCCTCTCAATTTAGCTTGTACCCCAGGCAGTTCATCCTCAAGCTCTTCTGTTTTTATAATACCAACTCACCTTTTCAGCTTTTCTCTTAAAATTTCTTCACCCACAGGCCTTAATGTATACATCTTATCTGCCTTCCAGGATGTTTATGAATGGAAATTTCACTAAATATTTTTCCATTTTTCTAGCCTATTATAAAAATTCACCACTATTTCTTCATCTTTTATGATAGTGTCCCTACTGTTTACCAAGCTTTTGCCACATATTTTAGGATTATGTTATGGCAGCACCCCAATTCTAGGTGCTAATTTCTGTTTGTCAGCTATGGCCATAATAATGTTTTATTAAAAGCCATCTCAAAAGTCAATGACATACAACAAACAACACTTATTCTCGTGTACACAGGCCTGTGAATCAACTGAGGCTGCTCTGGTTTAGCTGTAGGTCTACAAGTTGGCTGTGGTGGCTCTACTTTAGGCTACTGATCTATGGGTTTTGGGGTCCCCTGTGTTGCACATCTCATTCTGGGGTTCAGGCAAGAGGGGCAACAGCTAACTGTGGCATATTATTCTCATAACAGAAGTCAAAAGTTCCCAGATGATCAAATAAAATAATACAGTGTCTTAAAGTCTGTATTTCATTGGCCAAAGAAAATAATATGGCCAACTACAAATGTTAATGGGGCACAGAAGTATAAATCTCCCATGAAGTTCAAGAGGAGGAAATAATTATCAGCTGAACAATAATCTATTCTACCACATTTGTTCACCAAACAACACTAATGAGGCACATAGATATACATTGCTCACGTAGTTTTTATTAAATTACACAAATAAAATTATACATGGGTATCTTCCTTATACAATGTCTATAATAATAGACTATTATATATGCATATATATAATACATACAGTATATTATTATAATTAATTAACTTCAGGTATACCATTATTTTCTTCTTGAATAGGATGAATTGCAAAAAAATTTTAAGTTTGTGATTTCACGTATCTTATATTCTGATGAAACATAGCAAAAAAAAAAAATCAAGGAGATTCAAGGTAATCTAGAAAAAAATGGAAATTTTAGCCTTTCAGCCTAGGGATGCTCACAGTAATGGAAAGAATTATATGAACGGCATTTGTGAGTGGTAAGTATTTAAACAAAAAGTTCTATAGTGTCTTCCTCCTTTTCTTTCATCTTCACTCTCCTTAATATGTTCCACTGTCTTTTAATGAGAAGTAAAACCTAATATATTGATACATTATAAGATATCTCTTTTATCTCTCCCTCTACATAGCCATATCTTTTCTGTATTGATTTTCAAATTTCCATCACATTAGACATTTTAGAAAATGGCGAGTGTTTTTCATCTAGTATTGCTCTGAAAAAGAGTATCGACAACAGAGAAACTGCATCTCTCAGTTTACTTGCCTGAAAACATAATGATTCACTTCGTAATTCTGGGAAGATGAATCATCAGAGTTAGTTCATGTGTAGAATTGATATTTTTATAAAATCTGTCAACTGGAATAAAAACATCTCAAATTTGTGCCAATGTTTCTCTGAAAACAAGATGTGGCAAAACCATAAAACAACAATAACAACAATGTGATTATGTCTCTAGATTCAACCAGGCATATCTCATTATTTACAGCAGTTTGAGACAGACTAGAAAGTCCTGGAAACTAGTCCCAGCATGACCTCTTGTGATGGACAGTTATTTGAGAGACTGACAGTTTTATAGGTTTTGATGAAGGCATTGTTTGAGAAAGCAGCTGATTCTATCTATTTTATGCCTGGGATTGTTACAATCCAACAGAACTTCGTTCTCTTGCTGAAACTGTTTCACCTTTATTCACGGGTATCCTTTCATTTGACTCCTGTGTCTGAAATTACTGATTTACTTACTTTGTCTATAGTTTTGCCTGTTCAGAACAACATATAAATGGAATAATACAATGTATAATATTTTTAGACTAGGCTTTTTTTGGCTTAGCAATATGCATTCATCAATATTTTCTGTGGTTTGTTAACTAATTCCCTTTTATAATATATTGATATTTTATTGTCATACAAAATTTAATAAATTTTATATTAAATATAATAAAATATCATTTTATTATATGAATATACACAATGTATCCATTCACTTACTGAATTCTACTTTGGTTGCGTACAGTTTTTGAAGATTGTGAATATAGTTCACAACTGTTATAAACTTTCACATGTGGGTATTCAAATCAGTGGGTAAATGTCTGGGAGCGCTATAACAGGTCTACATAAGACTACCTTTAGCTTGGTAAGAAACTGCCAAACTGTCTTACAAAATGGCTATGCCACCAGCATAAATAAGAGTTCCTGTTGTTCCACATCCTCATCAGCCCTTGATATTATCAGATTTTAAAAAACATTTAGTCCTTCTAATTAGTGAGTATTATTCTCTCATTGTTGTGTTAATTTGTATTTTCCTAAGGACAAATGGCAAAAGACAAAAGTCTATGACTTGTCTTTTCTTTATCTTAAGAGTGGCTTTTGCTGAGCAGAAGTTTATCAGTTTAATAACATCTGATTTATTAATTTTTTTCAATATCATGCAGTTAGTGTTATATCTAAACACTTATTAATCCCAAGTTACTTAGATTTTCTACTAGTTTTCTGTTTTTCTTGAAGTTTAACACTTTTGCATTTTACATTTAAGTCTATGATCCACATTAAGCCAAGATTCATGTAAGATGTAAGGTCTAGCTAGGTCTAGGTCTTTTGTTATGCATATGGATCTCCAATTGTTTCAGCATCAATTATTTACGAAGGCTACTATTTCTCTGCCATTGTGCACCCAACAGAAATTAGTTTATTATTTAGTATGACTTTATTTGCAGGCTGTCTGTCCTGTTCCATTAGTCTGCATTTCTGTTATTTCACCAATAACACAATGTCTTAATTACTATAGCATTTCAGTAAGACTTGAAATCAGGTATTATGAATATTCCAACTTTGTTCTTCTTTATGACCAAGTTGCCTATTACAGGATGTTTGTTTCTTTATCTAAATGTTAGAATCAGTCTGACTGTATCTACAAAATAGCATGCTGGAATTTTCATTGAGATTTTATTGAATCTATAGGTCAAGTTGGGAAAAAAAATATATAAGCAGTATTGAATCTTTAATTCCAAAAATTGGAATATCTCTTCATTTATTTAGTTCTTCTTTGACTTTTCCATCATTGTTTTGTCATTTTCTGCATATAGATTCTATACACATTTATTTGGGATATGCGTAAGTACTTTATTTTGGGATGCTACTATTATTATTTTTTCATTTCAATTTCTTTTTTTATTATTATTATACTTTAAGTTTTAGGGTACATATGCACAATGTGCTAACTGCTGATTGCTGGTTTTTAGGAAAGCAAGTGACAATGTATCCTGCAACCTTGGTATACTTGCAGTATTATACTTGTATATTAATATACAATATTAATATACAAGTATATTAATATACAATATTAATATACTTGCAGTATATTACCAAATATTAGTTTGAGAAATATCTTTGCAATCTGGGATTTTTCTAATCTGGGTAGTTGTTACTACTTTTTCTTATTGTATTGAATTGGTTAGATCTTCAAGTACAGTGTTGAATAGGCATGGTAAAAGTGAATATTCTTGTTATGCTCACAGTTGTAAAGGTAGGTGGTAATCATTTCACAGTTGAGGATGATATTAGCTATAGATTTTTGGCATTGCTTTCATTAGGATAAGGAAGTTCTCATGTTTCTATTTTTTATAATTTTATCATGAATGGTAATCAATTTTATTGAATGCTTTTCTGCATCTATTGATATTTTGTTCTTTTATTTTGTTAATAGAATTATATTGGTTTATGAATTTTTAAGCAGTTTTTCATTTTTATAAGAAACCCCAGTTAATTATATTATTTTTACATAATGCTAGATTCAACTTCTGAATATTTGGTTAAAGACTTTTGCTTCTATATTCATGAGAGATACTGTATCATAATTTTCTTTTTGTACAATATTTTTGCCTGTATTTGGAATTAGGATACTTCTGGCCCAATTAAATTAAGTATCTTCTCTTTCTATTTTCTGGAAAAGGTTATTGAGAATTCCTATGATTTCTTCCTTAAATAAAGGATTTACCAGGGAACACATGCATACCTCATGCTTTCTTTTTTGTTCTAGTTTTATTCTTTCTTTCTTCTGCTAGCCTCATATTAAGTTTCTGCTTTTTTTTTAGTTTCCTATGGCAAAAATTGAGATTATTTATACTAGATGGTTTTTAAAGAAAATACTTATATTTAATGCTATAAATTTTCCTCTAAGCACTGCTTTATGTGCATTTTATAAAAGTTAATGTTGTATTTCTCTTCTCCTTTAGTTTCATTAAAAATATTCTTAAAACCTCTTCTTTGATATTTTATTTTTTTAGAAATGTGTTGTAGAATTTCAAAATGGCTTAGTATTTTCCAACTATCTTTCTATTATTGATTTCTAGATTGAGCTTATTGCAGTATGAGAATATACTTTATGTAACATCTATTATTTTAATGTGTTGTGTGTTTAACAGCACAGAATAGAAAATATCCCGGGGAATTTTTCATGGGAACTTCAAAAGAGTATGCATTCTTTTGTTCAATATTTTATGTCAACTAGGAACTTTGTGTAATTATTAGAAATTATCTTTATTATTAGCAAGTTTCTTGATTGTGCTGTTTGAGATGTCTACATTCTTACTGAGTTTTTTCCTATTTGATGTATCAATTACTGGCAGAGGAATGTTAAAGTCTTTAAATATAATAGAAGTTCTGTCTCTTTCTTCTTTCAGTTTTATCATTTTTGCCTTAATGTATTTTCACACAGATGTTGGATGCATTGAAGTTTAGGATTGTTACATCTTCTTGAAGAAATGAATGCTTTATCATGATGTAAGGCCCTTCTTTAGCCCTGAAAATTTTGCTTGTTCCTATAGGGGCAAAGAGGAAGGCTTCCCCTACACCTTCAGAAAATTCACCAAAAAATAAACTTATAAAAGGCAGATTAATAGGAGAAAGGGCATACAAATTTATTAGCATGCATGGAGGAGAATCATAGAATCATATGCTGATTGCTCCAGCATACAATGGAGTACAGATGGTTATATATCCTTCTTCTTAGGGAAAAGGGAGATAGGGAAGTGTGGATTATTTTAGGGGGGATATAAATGATTTTTAGGAGAATTCCACAGGCTTGAGGAACATGCGATGGCTTGGGACAAAGTTTGTTGGGCCCACAGAACACATAATGGTTTGTAACAAAAGTATGACCCTGTGTGTTGGCAGATTTCAGTCTTTCTTCCTGCAAGTTTAGTTAATGCAAACTAACTAAAGAGGGAAACAGCTAGAAGTAATTGTTTACTTCTTTGACAGTTCCAAACTTTAGTCAGAGAGGGAACGTCAGAGATCAACTTCATTTTATGCTTTAGGAGAGACAGAGGATTAAGAGACAGGAGGCGAGTGGTGCAGGTTAGAGAGAACTTGAAGTTTCTTCAGTACAGCATGTCAAAGTACCATATTTTGGGGTATTGATTTCTGATCCCCAACGTTCTGAAGACTGCTTTGTCTGAAATTAATATAGGCATTCAAATTTTCAATTGATTGGTGTTAGCATGATATATCTTTTTCCATTCCTGTAGCTACAACATATCTGTCTTTATATTTAAAGTGAGATCTTATAAACAACATATAATTCAGTCTTCTTAAAAATTGTTTTGTCATTGTTGTTGGTGCACTCTGACAAAAATTTACATTAAACATTTTTTAACTAATCTATGTCCACCATCAAATAACACTCTACCACTCCATATGTGGTGCAGGTGCCTTATAACAGAATACTCTCATTTTCTCACTTCCATTCTTTGTGAGATTGCTGTCACTCACTTCATTTACCAAAGTGCTAAAGTCACCCAATTCCTTGCTACTTCTGTTATTTATTGAAGTAGTTATATTTAGATAAATTAGGGTTAAGAAAAATAAAGATATTATTTTACCTTCACTGATTTTCTCTCTAGCGCACTTTCTTTTTGTAGATACAAGTTTTGGATAGATATCATTTTTCTTCATCCTAAATAATTTTTTAAAATTTTTTACAACTTTTACAAGTTGGCACATAATAATTATGCATATTTATGGGGTGCATAGTGATGTTTCAATACATATAATGTATAGTGATCAGAGGAGAATAATTAGAATATCCATCATTTCAAACATTTATATTTCTTTGTTTTGGGAACATTCAATATCTTTCTTCTAGCTATTTGAAGGTATATAATATATTATTGTCAACTAGAGTCATCTACAGTACTGTAGGACACTCGAACTTATTCCTCCTATCTACAGAATGGGAGAAATATTTGCAAATGATTCATCTAATGGGGGATTAATATCCAGAATATACAAGTAACTCAAATATCTCAACAGTAAAAAACAATCCAACTAAAAAATGAGAAAACGATCTCAACAGATATTTCCCAAGACATACAAATGGCCAACAAGTATATACTTTTTAAAAATGCTCACCATCACTTATCGTCACAGAAATGCTTATCAAAAGAGCAGTGAGGTGTCATCTCATCCCTGTTAGGATGTGTATTATCGAAAATACAAAAAGACAATGAGGAGAAAAGGGAACTCTCACACACTGTTGCTGGGAACGTAAATTAGAGCAGCCACTACGGAGAACACTATAGAAGTTCCTCAAAGAATTGTAAGTAGAACTACCATATGATTCAGCAATCCCACTACTGGGCATTTATCCAAATGAAAGGAAATCAGTATATTGAAGAGACATCTGCATCCCATGTTTACTGCAGCACTATTCACAATAGCCATGATATGGAATCAACTTATATATCCAACAAATTTGAATAAAGAAAATGCAGAATATATACACAATGGAATACTATTCACCCATAAAAAAGAATAAAATTATGTCATGTGTAGTAACACGGACAGAATTAAAAAACATTATGTTAAGTTAAATAAGTTAGGAACAGAAAGTTAAATGTGATATATTCTCATGCATATGTGGAAACTAAAAAGAAGGTTGATCTCACAGAAGTAAAAAGTAGAACAGGATTGTCTCTGAAGGTAAGGAGTAATGGAGGATAGGGGGAGATTTGTTAAGATACTAAAGAATTTCTTTTTAGCTTTTTTTTTTTCTTTGCAGGACAGGTCAGATAGTGTTGAATTTCTTCACTTTTCTTGAATTTGAGAGTATATTTCTCCTTCATTTTTGAAGGGTAATTTCACTGGAAGGGAATTCTAGATAGGTGTTTTGTTTCATTTAATACTTTATTTCACTTCCTTTTTTGCTTGTATTAATTCTGATGAGAATTTACTCTAATTCTTGTCCTTTTCCACTTAAGTAGGTAAGGTTTTTTCCTAAGTCTTTTATGCTTTTTTATTTGTACTTTGATTTTACTCAATCAAACATTCCCTACAAAATGATACACTGAAATGAATTCTAGAGGTTGGTTTCTAATTCACCAGGCTGTTTTCAAAATGCAATAATGGCCAATTTACCATCTTGTAATCAAGATGCTTCAACTTAATTTTTGTGTAGATTTTATATCTTATATAAAATTAGATACTTTTGTTATTTAATTTAAAACTTTATTGAATTATGGTGAATTAAATCAAGATAAAATGTTTACTTATTGCTTTTCATGCATGTTTCTAAATTATTCAGCACCAAAAAGGGAGAGATTATAGTCTCTCATTATATAATTCTTCAAAGGCTCTAATGGCAAATTTTCTTCAATCAACTTAATACTAATACTCTTCTTTCCAAATGGCTGATTATTTAACCAGAGGAAAGAATAGATAAAGTCTAGCACTTAGAATTGGATATTAGTATAGAAAATTATCAGTAATTTTGAAAAATCAGTTACTAGGTTGTTTGTCCCACTATTTCCATTAGCATAAAAAAATCTTAATAAACTGTGAATCTTATTAGCTATGACTGCCTTGAAAGCACTCCAGAATTGTGCTTCATAACTGTTCCAGCAGCACAAAGATCAAAGAGGAAGTAGCCACCTTTATTTTAAATGATGTTTTAAATTAAAGTTGTTCAAATTTTATATCTGTGCATGTTCAGTTTTTCTAATTAACGTGAATATTCCTTTCTCTAGGGAACATTTCTATAACACTGGCTGAATGCATTTTTCATATTCTGCATTTTTAAAATTTTACTAACCCATTTTTGCATTCATCTGAGTAAATAAATCTTCCTGCATACTTCTACAGAAACAGTAAATCTTTAGAGCTTTCCTGTGCTTTGGTTGGTTATTTCCTTCTTCATCTATTTTAAGATTCTGTCATCCTAAGATTCTGACCTAAGAGAGACAACAGAGAAGGTGCTATAGGCATTATTAATAAATGGAACTTCCGCCTTGGGCCCCTGTCTTCTTTCCTACCTCAGATAACTAAGCTTTTCAATTTATCTCTATATAGAGCAAAGTCTCCCAAATCTAGGAGACCTCTAAAGTCATTTCTTCTTTCCTCTCTGGCATCCTTATTTCATTTTTACCATAAGAAAATATTAATTATCCATTAAGGAATAACTGTCACCATTGCAATCAGTTGGTTGAGGACTGTAATCAAGATGCTCCACTTTCCCTAAGCCAAAAGGTAAATCTGTGACCAGACTACGCGAAATGAGTCTGTCTTTGACATATGAAGCTTAAGCAAAGTGGAGCAAAAGCGTATAGTAGATAGAGTTCAAAGAAGGTCTCCCAAAGTCCCCACTCCCTCCTGTACCCACATCTTTTCCTAGTTACTCATAAAACACTGACTTGCTGCTGCTAACAAGAGACTTAGTAGATAGAATTAAGGCCCTAAGTCAGTTGAATTTAGAAAGATTACTCCTTTTCTTAATTCAATGAGCCTTACCTAATTAAATGCACCCTTAAAGGGGACTGGGCTTTCTCTTAACAGAAATATTCAAAGCATGAAAGAGATTTGACACAGGATAAATCTGTCATTGCTAATTTGAAGTAGAAGTGGCCACGTGGCAAGAAATGTGGGTGGTCTCTAGGAGCTGAGAGCAGTCCCCAGCTGACAGCTAGCAAGGAAACTGAAGCCCCAACAGTCTGAATATGCATGAAAGTAGATTCTTCCTCAGACCTTCAAGTTTTTAACTCAACCTGTCAATCGAAGTTGACTCCTTACTTTGCATCTTTGAGACCCTGAGCAGATAAGTAACACCATGCCTAGACTTTTGACCTAGAAACCTGTGATACATTAAATGAATACTGGTTTAAGATGCTAAATTTGTGGTCATCTTGTAAACACCAATAGCAAATGAATAAAGAAGGAAAATGGTTGGAGCTAATTCAGTTCAAATGCAGAGATGAAGACAGATGATGGCAGTACAATGTGAACTGGGCTTTGAAAAATAATAGATGGCAAAACAGGGAACATAGCCCAGTATGTGAAATAGAAGAATGTCTACAGAGCTTGTTTATTGGTTTTTGCTATCCAGCGTCCCTGAAGTCTTTTGACTCCAATCCTTCCTAAGGCTCACTCTCCTAAAATTACTCAAAATACTTTCAATAAATGTCCCCCTTGCTTAAGTTAGCCAGATTGTTTTTATTACTTGCTATCAAATTCGCTAAGTGATGTGTGTTTTGAGACCTAACATAATCCAAAACCCTTCATCCCCAAACATTCCCAAACTAAAGCACCCTCCAATACGAGATTCTGGGAATGTTTTCTCCCAGATTTGAAGAGCCTTCACTTGCTTATCAGACTGGGCATGATGGCGGCTCACGTCTGTAATCCCAGCACTTTGGGAGGCTGAGGGAAGTGGATCAGTTGAGGCCAGGAGTTTGAGACTAGCCCGGCCAACATGGTGAGACCCTGTCTCTACTAAAAATACAAAAATTAGCCGAGTGTGGTGGCATACACATAATCCCAGGTACTAAGGAGGCTGAGACAGGAGAATCACTTGAACCTGGGAGGCAGAGGTTGAACCAAGATCAGGCCACACTGCACTCCAGCTGGATGACAGATTGAGATGCTGTCTCAAAGAAAAAAAGAAAAAGCAAACGAAACCTTTACTCCCTTATCAAAATGTCCTCCAAAGCACAATTTGTGATAGCAAAGATGGCACATAGGAGAATAAATGGCATTGCATTATAAACACAGTGTTGCCTTCCTAGGTTTGTTGGTTTCTTTTTTTTTTTTTTTTTTTCATATTATACATTTTGCTTTGGGAACTTCCAATGGTCTCTTCTTGAGAATGTAAGAGTTGAAATCAAGGCTAAATTTGTAGTGTCAGGCTAAGCTGAATATCAAACTGAAAATTTCAGCATGTTTGATAACGTATGTGTTCTCCTAAAACACAGACTTCATATTTCTGTTTGTTTGGGGGTTGGGGGTAGCTATTTGGGTTTTGTTGTTACAGGAGAAAAGTCTGGCATTTAGTGCTAATTTCTATATAAAGCTAAGGTTTCACATTATTTATAATTCATCATCATTCCTTGGTTTGTAGCATATTTGAAAATGTATAATATTCTACATTTATTTGAAACAAAATAGAGTAAGACAATATACTCAGCAATTTTTAAGATATATTCATTCAAATATAAATATTTACATAGATTTGATTAACCAGAGTAGGAAGAACAATTTAGTTTCTGGGGTGTGTTTTTGATGTCTCAATTTGGCTAGGCTAAGGTCCCCGGTAATTCAATCAAACATTAACCTAAATGTTGCTAAGGAGGTATTGTGTAATACTTCCATAAAATACTTCCATAATTACACAAATTAATATAGCCCATAATCAGTTGACTTTAAGTAAAGGAGATTATCCTAGACAACCTGAGTGGGCCTGACTCAATCTATTGAAAGGGCTTAAAAGAAGAAGAATAGAGACCTCCCTGAAGAACAAATTCTGCCATTAACAATAGCTTTAGCCCACAACTGAGCCTGCCCTTCCTGATAAGCTTTTCTACCATTTGAACTAGCCTAGCACACTTCCCAATGGTGTAAACCAATTCCTTGCAATAAATAATCTCTCTCTCTCTCTCTCTCTCTCTCTCTATATATATATATATATATATATATATATATATATATACACGTGTGTGTGTGTGTGTATTGCATATGAAACCTCTTTCCTTATAGGATTGTTTACCGGATTAAAACAGTTGATACGTGTAAAGTGATTACAACAATGCCTAGAATACAGTACACAACATTAGAATACAGTAAGTGATAAACAGATACTATTGGTTGTAATTGTTATCATTAAGCCAACGTGTTCTGAAGACAACTGGACTTCTAGTTTGCTGTGCCAAAATCTCTGCCTGGAGCACAATGCCACAGCAGAAGTAAGCTACTGATAGTTCTCTGCACACACTAAGATGGTTTTTTCATGCAGTTCTCTCTGCCTGGATCACCTTTTGCCACGCTATTGATCTGATTAACTCTCTCGTGCTTTGAAATTCAGCTCAGCCTGTATCTCCTGTAGTAAGCAGAATAATGGGTTCCTGAACATGTCCATATCCTGATCCCCCTGTAAATATGTTACCTGAAATGGCAAAAGGGCTTCACAGGCATGGTTAAACTTGTGATAGGAGATTATTCTGGATTATTCAGGTGAGCCCAAATCTAATCATAAAATTCCTTAAAAGTGGAAAAGGGAGGCAGAATATTAGGGCAAGATAATGATATGTTAGAAATTGACCTATTGGTGCTGCCTTTAAAGATGAAGAAGTGGAGTACAAGGCAAGAAATACAGGTAACCTCTAAACCTGGAAAGGTCAAGCAAGTGAATACTACTCAGAACATACAGAAAGAAATGCAGCTTTGCCTGTATCTTAATTATAGCTCAGTGAGACTCATATCAGACCTAAGACCTATGCAATTGTAAGATAATGGATTTGTGTTGTTTAAGCTGCTAAGTTTGTAGTAATGTGTTAAAGCAACAAAAGAAAACTAATACATCTTCTCCAGATGCTTTCCAGATTTGCAGACAGGGTCAAGTTTCCCTCTGTTTCCATCATCCTAAAATCTAGTATATTTTTCTTTCATTACCCTATTCATAGTGTTTGATCTGTGTACCTCCTGCTGACAGGGGTTAATGCTTAAGTTTCAACATTCTATTTAGATTGATATACACAAAGCCTGGCACAGCAGTCTGACAGATAGCAAATGTTTAAGGGTTTATTGAACTCAACCACCATTCCAGTGGTAACAGAGACTTCTCTCTCAAAAAACTTTAAATATGTCACCCGAGAATGGGTCACAGAGTGCGATTACCTCTGCTTACCTCCCTTTACATTTACTCCAAAGGACCTGCTCATTTGAAGGCAAACCAGAGTTTGATACACACACTAGTCACTTTCAAAACATACTTTCCTCAAAATATTTTCTTTGCTCAACCAATTACACTCCTACCAAGTTTGAGATGAAATTTGAACCTCTGTTCATACCCCCTTCCTTGTCAGAATGTTTGAAATATTGTCTAAATTTTCCCATGTCCTTTTTCAACCTCTTCTATGGAGGCTAAGTTTTTAAGCAAATCAGACACATAGTCAAAAATTCTGAGGTAGATAGGAATCTTAGAGTTCCAAGTCTCAGGCACTTAGAGTAAGAGGGAGGAAGAATACAGCCTGTGGATTTTCAGGAGAAGATCAAAATGATATCATTTAGCCACACACTTAGCAACCTTTAGGAACATCACTGTTTGCTCCTAAATATGTAAGTGTGTGTATGTGTCTATTCATAAAAAATTAAATCTTCTTTCCTCTCCTCTCCAATTCTGATCTCTTTCTACGGTCTGTACTTATAAAATCTCTGCCACTTGTAAGGCCACTGCCAGTTTCAGGGTTTATATAAATAGATGCAGAATTTACAAGTGGGGAATATTTTATTTTGACTGAGACATCCATAGCCTTAGGTAAACATGGGCATTTCTCCTAGAGCTTATTGACATAAGCCATGCCTCCAGCAAGCATCAAAAACAAAACTTACTAGAAAGATTCTGTTGTATTCAGGCACTACTCCTGTCCCACCGGAAATAGCAAGTACCTTGGGGGAACAAATTGATCACACACTAGAACAGGGGAAAGAGTGGCACTACAAGATCTGTGATCCGATGAGAGATGGAGGATTCCCTTACTTATAGCAACTGAGCAGGCAGAAAAGAATATGGAAAATGTGGGCACGTCAGCATGAACAGAGCTTGCATGATATTGTCAAATCAGGAAAATATTAACTATCCTACATTTGGTTCTAGTAGCCTGGTTACTTTGCTTAAATTTATTTTTTAAAGCGATACTAAACTCTATTTCTACAGTGATAGATCAGATAAGATCAGTTCACAAAGGTATTTTGTTAGACCTCATTTTCTTGCAAGGAACAAGAACACTTTTCAAATAATATAAATATACAGAGACTTTCCTGTTTTGTGAGAATAAAGAACTCAGAAGAACAAACCACACAAGGTAAAGCATGGTCTCCCAATAGCTAAAAACTCATCAGGCAGCTAAATTGTTTGTAAAACTTCCTTGGGTGAATTTTAAGCTCTCTTTTTCTACACATGTTTTCTCATCCAAAATCCTAGCATTACCTGTGGCTCCAATTCTACCTGAAGTTTTTATTGATGTGCTCAATACATCATATATCAGACTGTCTCATTGTCTGTTAATTTAAATTACCAGATAAAAAGAATCTGATGGTCCCAGCCTAACCTATGGATTAATTCACCTTGCTTCAATCAGCTGTAGCTTTGAGGTGAACATTGTCACATGGCCTGTGGCTATCCCTTCCAGAGCATGAGAAAATCCGTAATCCAAGAGGTTGTTTAGATTGCAAAAGTAAACGATTACCATCTTATGCACGGAAAGATGGACAGCTCGAAAAATGTGTTCTGAGTAATGTAAACTTCTAAAAAAGACCAAAGTATGTTTTTGTAAAATTAATATAAGAAGGTGTTGAGATGATCTTCTGTATTGTTTTAGAGTTGTAAGAACATTTCCAAAACTGAGATAAACAAATTCTGTCTTTTCTCATGTTCTTGGTGCCAAAAAGTTAAATGCTATATTTTACAGGATTTACTAAGAAATGGCCAAACTATAACTGAGTCCATGACTCCATCACCCATCATCATTTTTTGAGAACTATTTAAGGAAGGTTTATTGAAATAGAAAACCTATAGTAGTCATGCTGTGTCAGCCTAGGGAAAACTGTTCTCTTAGGCCGAGAGATGGCAAAGCCAAGAGAACCACTACTACAGAATAAGGCTCTGTAGAAGAAGAGATGAGTAGCTCTTATGAACAGCAAACTGCTTATCAGAAGAACAGCTGATCTGCACTGCTTTTATTTGAATTTGGGGGGATAGGAAAGACAATAAGGGAAACATCAGGCTAGAAAGACAGAGCTTGCATTTTCACAATATGACGTGGTAACAACTGGACAGGTGAGTTTTCTATGAAACAAGTAAACAAGTAATAACAATTGAGCACAGGCCATCATGTCAGGGTCCTGCCCAGAAAGCTAAGTGCTGGGATACAAAACCCTATAGAAGACACTATGGACTAAATTACAACGACTAAGACAATTCATCTTTCTTGAGGTATAAACTTGGGTTGTGTATTTGAGATATTTCTTCCTTTTTAAAATAGGAATTCATTGCTATTAACTTCTTCCTTAGAACTACTTTGCTGCATCCCGTAAATTTTGGTATGTTATGTTTTTATTTTCACTTATCTCAAGCGATTTTCACATTCCTTTTTAAATTTCACCTTTGACATATTAGGTAAGCAGTGTATTGTTTAATTTCCACATCTATAAATTTTCCAATTTTTCTTCTCTTAATTTATAGTTCCAATCTATTGTGGTTGGAAATGATACTTGCTATTATTTAAATCTTCTTAACAAATAAGTCCAGAATTAGCAGAAGAAAGGGAATCATAAAGATTAAAGCAGAAATAACCAAAATAGAGAATAGAAAAACAATAGAAAAATACCAACAAAACTAAGAGTTTTTTAAAGAAAAAAGCAAAATTGACAAAATTTTAACTAGATTAAGAAAAAAATAGAAAACAAAATCAGAAATGAAAAGAGAAGCTATTAAAACTGATGCTGCAGAAATAAAAAGATTATCAACAACTACTATGAACAATAACAAGTCAAAAAATAGGGTAACTTAAAGACAATTTGTGAAAAGACATTCTAGAAATATTAAGTAATGAAGCAATGAGAGTTGCAGTGGTTGGTGGGGAAGAATTGTAACAGGGTTTCCTGAAGAATATACTTGTGTGGGTTAGCATTTGGATGCCTATATCTCAGAACACATGGATACACACTCCAACAGTGCACAACCAGGTGGCACGATTTTGATCTCTTTTATGTAGTTCTCTATTCTCTTTACCTGAGGCTGCAAAAGCCAAAAATAAAATCAAAACAACAACAAAAAAGTATACAGAAAAGAAAGGGAGAAAGTTTAGCTGGAGCAATACAGCAGAAGAAAGTCTTTTCCTTCAGTGCAGGTCTCTGGGGCTACAGCTTGGGTCTAGAATGAGAACAAATGGTATGGGGAAAATTATATTTGACATAAGAATGAAGTTTTAAACTGACTAAGATAGAAATAGAGTTTTTCATGCCTGAAAATGACTGAAAAGATAAAAGATATACCCGAGATTGTCAAGAGGTTAAAAAAAAGGAACTACAAGAGAGTCTGTTTGAAAGCAGTAACTCGAGAAAAAACTAAAATTCTCCTCTGTATCCCCACCAAATTTAAATTGTGAAAGATAGCAACTTTTCACAAATTACATAAAATATGTTAAAAGCATTGCTTCAGAATAAATATGTTGCAAAATCAAAAATCATATGGCAAAAGAAATAAATTAAAAACAAAAAACAAAACATACAAATATGATGAAAAATTGAACATATAATAACATGGTATAGAAATAGGGAATTACTTTGCAAGCACAGCAGCTATAAAACAAAGTCACAGTTTTTTTAAAAAAACATAGTTTTGACTACACTGCATTTAAAATTATATATAGATATACGTATATATATGTATTTATATACAAATATAAGTGTTTTAAAAGTCCAGTAGACAGTTACAGATTTCTATTATTTTGTTTTACTGTGTAATGTTATTAATTTTAGCAATGCCATTTCTGGGAAAAAAATGTCAAGAGAAATTTTTGAACAATACATTATCACTTGGGCTGGAGGCTTTTGGATTCACAGATTCATGTTGTTCAGGAAAAAGGAAACCATTCTTTCAATACATATTTCCTGAGTGTTCTATGAAGCAAGCTCTGTATTTGCTCTACGTATTTTCTCTGATGAATTTTGTACCTCTTTAGGGAAGGGAATGTGCTTATTTTCTTTCAGCACCACCGTTTTTTGACAATTTCTGGTAAAAAAAAAAAAAATGTCATTTCTTGTTTAAATGTCAGAAGTGCTCAGTTTTTATTCTTTAATTTCTTTGGTATATGGATTTTAAGAATCAGAAATGTATATCGCTTATTTGCCTGTCCACATGCTTATATAGCACTTGGGTTTGCTCATTTAGAATTTGATTAGCTGAAAATCTCCACACTTTTGTTAATGTGTATGCAAATTTTAATCACCACTCCTGAGTCACTGGCCTTGAATGGTGTGCTGCTTTAAATCAGATGACTCAAAATGTCTCTTCTCACTCTCAAAACAGGTATTTGTGACAGGTATTTGTTGATTTGATTGGTTGTTTTTGTTCTTGGTCCTTTTGATGCAATGCAATATATTAACAAAATTCTAATGTTCAGCCTCCTATGAAGGACATGCCTGATTATTGTATATAATTTTTAATAAACTAAAATAAATAATTTTAAAATAAATTTTAAAAATTGTTAATAAAATTGTAATAAAAACTTAATAAATATTTGATTTCTCGGCATTTTACTTTTAAATTTTTCATTGTTCCCAACCTACAGCACTGAGAGATAGAGAGGGATAAATAAAGAGGGAGAAGAGAAAAAAGATAATTGGTAAAGACTTATGCTTCAGGGAATCAATGAGTACTTGAAATGTAATGTAAATTTTAGTGTGACTGCATATTTTTCTGGCTAGAATATTTATATTTTTCATAAGGTTCTCAAAGAAATGTAGGAATCAAAAGATGACTAAGAATCTGTCATCCATAATTTTTGTTATTAGTTCTGTCAGTCAGATTTTGTGACAGTTTTATAAAATGAAACATATAAAAAAGTACTAAAAACCTTATTGGGAGATATTGCCAATTTTCCTTTAAATTAATAATATTAATTAATTAATAATATTTTTCAAAGTGCTAGTTGATCCAGCATCAGTAGCCACCAGTCGGAATTTATATTAAAATGGGGAAAAAAAGGTTTGTAATTGAGGAATTCTTCAATTTTTCTTTTTTCTTTTTTTTTGAGATGGAGTCTCACTCTGTCACCCAGGCTGGAGTGCAGTGGCATGATTTCGGCTCACTGAAACCTCCACCTCCCGGGTTCAAGCAATTCACCTGCCTCATACTCCCGAGTAGCTAGGATTACAGGCACGTGCCACCATGCCCTACTAATTTTTGTATTTTTAGTAGACACAGGGTTTCACCATGCTGGCCAGGCCGGTCTCGAACTCCTGACCTCATGATCCGTCGGAAGAATTAATATCCTCTCACATCATTTATTACTTTTTATATTTCTTCTTTTTAAATTGTGTATGTCTTCTGATTATTTTTTAGGCAGTATTAATGTTTGAATTAACAATTTAAATAAAAATTCTAAACATTCTATGAATGGGAAAACTTCTGATTATTAGTCACAATCTATGAGTCCACATTCCCTAATGAAGAACTCGGTCCCTCCCTGTCCACCACCACGCTGTTCATTACAGTGGTGCTGAAGGAAAATAAGCACAATCCCTGTCCTAAAGAGATACAAAATTCATCAGAGAAAATACGTACAGCAAATACAGAGCCTGCTACATAGGACACTCAGGAAATGTGTGTGTTGAAAGAATAATTTCTTTTTTCCTGAGCAACTAATTTGTCCATGAATCCAAAAGCCTCCAGCCAAAGTGATAATATATTGTTCAAAAAGTTCCCTTCTTTTCATGTGACCCCATAGCAATTGTTTATCATTTGATTTTATTATTTTGATATCTAATTTAGTTTTATTACACTTATTTCATTATATTACACCATTAATTTATTAACTTTTTTACCTCCACCTCACCACATGAATGCATATGAGTTCTGTACCTGTGATAGCCCCATAATATTTGAAAAGCCATTCAAGTTTCAGATCTCAGTTTATGTATCTTTTAAATGATGTAAATAATCCATTAATATACTACATTACTTTCTGAAAATGTGTTCCTCCTATTTTAACGTGTGTAAACACTCTAAACCCTTTAAGGACAAAGAGCCCAACTCAATCCATAGTAATAAAATTACTGAAAATATAACATGAAATTAAATTTAGGAAACGTGTTCAATTAATGGAATAACCAGTAAAGCCTAATTATGTCCAGTGTTCCTCAACTAAGCAAAAGCTTCATCATTTGGTCATCTGCAAGAGGAGAATTATTAGCTTCTTGTATTATGATATTTTGTTTACAAGTACACGTCCAGGGACTTCAGTAATGGGATACATTTGTTAAAATTACAAACCAATATAAAGGAATATAGATTCCTGTCTCAAACTCCTTTCTTCACATACTATTTCTCAACTAACTTTAAATAAAATGACAGTAAAGCTGATTTTCCTGAGAATTCTAGGGTGACAATATGTTTATATAAATGTACAGAGAATTTGTGGCATCGTGTTTTGTGGTGGGTTGATTTATTTCCCCTATAAAGATATGTTCTAGTCCTAATCCCCAGTACATGTGAGTGTTACCTCATGTGGGAATGTAGTCTTTGCAGAAGTAGTAAAGATGATGACATACTAGGATAGGGTAGACCCTAAATCCAATGACTGGTGGTTTTATGTAACAAAGGAAAAACAGATTTGGACACAGAGGCACAAACATAGAGGACACAGAAACATGCAGAGGGAAGAAGGCCATGTGATAATGGAGGCGGAGATGGAGCAACGCACCTATAAGCCAAGGAAGCCCAAGGCTTGTTGGCAATCATCAAAAGCAAAGATGGAATTTCCCCCAGAGCCTTCAAAGGAATCATGGCCCTGCCAGCTCCTTAATTTCAGATTTCTGGCCTCCAGAACCGTCAGAGAATAAATTTCAGTTGTTTTAAGCCACATGGTTTGTGGTAATTTGTCACAGCAGCCCTAGGAAAGTAATACATGTATCAAATGTACATACGTGTATTATGTACACACATATGCACATACACACACATTCGTATTGCTTGTTTTATTTTTGTAACTTTTCCATCAAGTGGCTCCAAACTGCTTTGGCAAAGAGAAAAAAATAACAATGCTGAGACTATCTCTTTCTCGTTTACTCAGGATTTCAATCTCTGGATGTAAAAATCCCTCTAGTTTCTAGATTTGCAAAGGAGCTGTACTCTTATGTTTTGGAGCATTTTAGAACTCTTGACCTAACAGAGCATTAATTCACCAAAAATAATATGTTTTTATGTATATTATAGTACTGAATATCACAATACAATCATCATAGGAGAAACAATTTTCCCAATGAAATATTATTTTTTTCAGATCACCAAAAAATAGATCCAAAGCAGCATAATGTACATTTTAATGTGTATTGTTTTCTCTGATTCTTGATATTTTACCAACCCTTAGTTAGGGATTTTTTCTCCTTAATTTGAATCCTTCAAGTTTTTGAAAGATTTGACTAGTTTTAACTGCTTTCTTTCTAAATTTATTTTTTTTTTATTTTTACACATTCACGGGGTACACATGCAGGTTTGTTACATGTCTGTACTGCATAATGGTGTGATCTGAGCTTCCAGTGTACCCATCACCCAAATAGTGAACACTGTAGCCAATAGTGAATCTTTCAATCTCTCACCTACCCCATTTTTGGAATTCCCAGTGACTATTATTTCCCTCTGTACGTCCATGTGTTCTGCTTTCTCATAGTTGCAATTTGTTATAAAATAAAATGTTGCTCTAACTAAAAATATGATTATGTGGTTTATAATTAAGATAACTTCAAAATGGCTTTTACATTATGTTACACAGAATCAGGCAGTTTGGGCATTCATTGTGTTCTCTTGTATTCTACCCCTGGCCTACTACTGGATTTCATTTGCTATTATAAGTTCAGTATATAATATGTCTGGCTGAAGAAAGCAAATGTTTAGAATATAGTAAGTGCATGATAAAACCTAGTGTGTTGAATTACACTAAATTTGATTTCACTTTTATAAAACTATTTTTCCTTTGGAAAAAGATGTATACATTTTTGAAAGTACACTTTAGCACAGGTTAAATGAAAATTTGTTTGTTTTTTATATTACCTAATACATTACCATCCCCTTCTGGACACTGTGTTTTGTTTAAATCCTTCTGTGCTTTCAACCTGTAACAAAAGCTCTGGTTCCCCAGAGCACACACAGCAGTAAAATGTAATACTGCAAACAGTACCATTTACCCCATCTAGCTAATATACCAATAAATCAGTTGTAAATAGGTGTCATTTGTTTTAATTTCAGGTACTTTGATTTTTTTAAAGATCCGAATTCACAATAGCCAAGGTATTATTGCAGCATTATTAACTTTTCAAAAAAGAGACAAAGAGGGTTCAAATCACGCAACTGAATGAAGAATAGTCAGTGTAGTGAAAAAATCTATAAGTTGTAGATAAGGGAGTGATTGTCATACATTTTGTTATTTTGTTTTTATTTTTAAAGATGCAATTCTTTATTTTAAGACGTGAAAAGTAAGTAGCTTCAACCAGCACAGTAGGTCTTTAAAAATAAATTGCATTTAAAAACTGTGGTATTTTCTTACCAATCTTTAACTTTTCCAATTCTTAAAATGCATTCAAATTGAAAAAGATGAATTGAGACTACTACTTTTTAAAATGTTATTATTCTTCAGAATCTCACTCAGACATTTTTCCTTCCAGCTTCAGGCTCATTAAGACAAAATAATCCTATAGTCCTGATATACAGAGGCTGCAAGCAATTTATTTACGTAGCTCACATTGTTTGCCTGAATAACAGAGAAGCCTAGGTTCACTTATTCAACAAGCACTTAATCACTTACTGTAGGCCAGACATTGTTCTCTCAAGGTTGTTAGACCTCTCATGGAAATATAAGCAACGCATGCAATAAAGAAAATACCACGCTTTATTTTTTATTTTTTATTTTTGAGATGCAGTCTCGCTCTGTCACCCAGGCTGGAGTGCAGTGGCAGGATCTCGGCTCACTGCAAGCTCCGCCTCCCGGGTTCAGGCCATTCTCCTGCCTCAGCCTTCCGTGTAGCTGGGACTACAGGTGCCCGCCACCACGCCCGGCTAATTTTTAGTATTTTTAGTAGAGACGGGGTTTCACTTTGTTAGCCAGGATGGTCTCGATCTCCTGACCTCGTGATCTACCCGACTCGGCCTCCCAAAGTGCTGGGATTACAGGAGTGAGCCACTGCGCCCAGACGAAAATACTACGCTTTTTAATGAGTGACAATCACTCATTCTTTTTGTGATGTAGTGATTATAAGGATATCCGATAATAATATAAATGCTATGTAGATACTGAATAATTGCTATGTAAATACTGAAAATACCATCATGTAATAGTGATTGGATTGTTTTCTCTGAGGAGGTAGCATTTTAATGGTAGGAAGGACCTAGCCAGTCAAGGAACAGGAAACAGTATTCCAGGCAGAGGGAATATTTAGTGAAAAACTTGTATCAGAAACAAACCTAGATACACAAAGAAGACCAGTGTTTGTGAAGCACATTGGTAAGGCACAGAAAGCTATGAAACGAGATTGCAAGAAAAGCTAAGAGCTTTGTAAACCAGAGTTAAGAAGTTTGAATTGCATTTTAAAGGGATTGAGAGGCCACAAAATTAACTGATTTACTTCTTTACAGGATGCTCTGATTGCTCTACGAAGGTTTGTTTGGAAATTAAAAAGAGGTACTAATTAGAAAGCTATTGTGGTGTTCTGTGAAAGATATGGTAGACCAGTTCCAAATCATACAAGTGAGGCTGGAAAGAAGTAGATGAAATTACAGCAGACAGTCAACAGGACTTGCAGATGAAATGGATGTAAAGTTTAGAGAAAGAAAGAAGACACGGATTATTTTTCTCTGAAGCAAGTGAGTATATGCTTATAGAATTCACCACAAGAGGAAAGAATAGGTGATACACAGGATGAACTGAGTTATAGCAAGTGTTGTGTTTTGACCATGCTAATTGTGAGATGCTTAACATCTTAAGTGAAAGGTCAAGCAAGAAGTTGGATGTAGGAGTCTGAAGTTCCAAGAAGTGGTCAAGTCTGGAGATACATATATGGAAATAATTTCACTATAGATGCTCTTTGAATTTATGGGACTTGGAGAAATCTCCTGAGGATATTTTGCAGATAAAAAAATAGAAATAGTGGGAAAGGATCTGAATGAATCACTGATTTATTATTTTATGTGTATAGGAGAGAAAGAACAGCCAAAAATTAAAATGGGGAGTGGCCTCTGAGGAAGGAAGAAAACTAAAAGAGGGAGAGGTAATCGGAATCAAGAGAAAAGTTGTTTTAAGAAGATGGAATAGGCCAGGCGTGGTGGCTCACGCTTGTAATCCCAGCACTTTGGGAGGCCGAGGCAGGCGGATCACGAGGTCAGGAGATCGAGACCACGGTGAAACCCCGTCTCTACCAAAAATACAAAAAAAAAATTAGCCGGGCGTGGTGGCGGGCGCCTGTAGTCCCAGCTACTCCGAGAGGCTGAGGCAGGAGAATGGCGTGAACCCGGGAGGCAGAGCTTGCAGTGAGCCGAGATTGCGCCACTGCACTCCAGCCTGGGTGACAAAGTGAGACTCTGTCTCAAAAAAAAAAAAAAAAAGAAGATGGAATAAACAAACATGTCTATATGGCTGGAACTTGATTAAGATATCAAAGAAGACCAGGCATGGTGGCTCACACCTGTAATCCCCAAAACTTTGGAAGGCTGAGGCAGGTGGATCACTTGAGGTCAGTAGCTCAAGACCAGCCTGGCCAACATGGTGAAACCCTGTCTCTACTAAAAATACAAAAATTAGCTGGGCATGGTGGTGGGTGCCTGTAATACCAACTACTCGGGAGGCTGAGGCAGGAGAATCCCTTAAGCCTGGGAGGCAGAGGTTGCAGTGAGTGCAGATGGCACCACTACACTCCAGCCTGGGTGACAGAGCAAGACTCCATCTCCAAAACAACAACAACAACAACAAAAGATATAAATGGAAAATGAACATTGGATTTGGTACTAGGAAGGTCATGGGAGACCTTGACAACAGCAGTCTCAGTAGAGGAGTCTTGATCAAATCTTTACTGGATCAGGCTGAAGCCTGAGTGAGGTGGTTCACACCTGTAATCCCAGCACTTTGGGAGGCTGAGGTGGGCGGATCACGTGAGTTCTGGAGTTTGAGACCAGCCTGGCCAACATGGTGAAACCCCATCTCTATTAAAAATACAAAAACTAGCTGGGCATGGTGGTGCATGCCTGTGATCCCAGCTACTTGGGAGGCTGAGGCAGGAGAATCTCTTGAACCTAGGAAGCGGAGGTTGAAGTGAGCTGAGATCACACCACTGCACTCCAGCCTGGGCAACAGAGCAAGATTCTGCCTCCAAAAACAAACAACCAAACAGAACAAAAAGAATGGAAGTAGTGATGATGACCAGAAATAATTATTTCAATTTTTTTTTCAGGAAGTGCAGCAGAGAGACAAGGTAGTAATTGAAAAGGAATTCAGGCCAAGGTTAGATATTTTTTTGATTGTAGTTTTTATGTTTTTGTTACTTATGGTTATTTAAGACCAGAATATTAAAGTTTAATTGGCTGTAGACAGGAAAGGTTCAGTAGATAGGGAAAAAAAAATGATGGCATAGAAGAAAGGGGGATCATTACAGGGTAAAGGCCTTGAGAAATTTAAAGAGTTTAGATCTGGACACATGTGGAGGGGTTGGCTATTGACTGAAGTCCAAATTATTTATCTGTCTTTTCAAAAAGAGCTACAAAAGTGATCCACGTTAATGAAACAATCAACGTCGTCATGCCATACATGGACAAAGGGCAATGGAGTAAAGAGGTGGGAGGAAAGACCCCGAGAAGAGAATGTGAAATGTGCAAAGGACATAGTCATAAAACAGAGCCCTCTCACTTTGGCAAGGAACGCTATTTTTGTGCGACCTAGATTGAAACTCTCGGATAAGAGTGAAAATTTTCAGGTGAGAGGAAAAAAAAAAAAAAAAGCTTAATTTGTTTGCAGCAGGGGAGTCCATCTAAAAGCAAGAATGACTTCTGGCCATTAACTGTGTGTTTTTTTTTTGTTTTGTTTTTAATGTTACAGGCACGTCAGTAGGTCAGGAGAAACGGGGAATAAGAAAGCAGCTTGAGCAAAGATTAATTAACAACCTTTGCGAAACAGATGGCTTAAGGGTAAGCAAGTTCAGTCCAAGCAAATACATTCTGCAAATTCAGGTTTTTATAAAATTAAAACAAACAGGACACTTTGGCCAGTTCAGATAAAAAGTATTTAGTCTCTGGTCTCCGTCTCAAAAAAAAAAAAAAAAAAAAAAAAAAAAAAAGTATTTAGTCTCTGGTTTCTGAATTCTTTGTTATGTAATGGTTGTAGAAAATTCTTACCCCTTTACAGTAGGAAGGAGAATTGCTGGAAATTGCTGAGGCAGTCAATATGGGAAAGGGAGCCGGAAGTCCACCTCTAGGATTAAAGGGAAAGTGCAAAAAGCAGCAAACTGACTTCCCTAAGACCATCACTGTGTCTTCACCTTACAGCTAGCCTTTCTTGAATTGTAATGATTACTATCACTATCACAAAGATTGAAAGTTTGAAATATAACCCCACAAGAATGACTGTTGAAATTGTTGGCTTGGAATACTTGGTGACAATTCAGCCCGTTAAGGAAAAATCTGGAACCCAGAATCAGAAGTTTTAAGAATAGATAATTCCCTGGAAAATAGGATTACACAACTTCATGGAATTAAATATTTTGAAAAGAAAATATTTAATTTTTTTCATCCTAAAAGAATGAAGAAAATATCTTTTGAGTATTTGATGATTTTTCACTAATAACAAAAAGGCTCTTATTTTTATCATGAGTTATAATAACCTTATGAGTTTATAGAAATAAAATGAAGTAAATTCAAGGTAATATATGTAGTGATTTCATAAAAGTAATTATTTGAGAGTAACTTCCTTATTGATATTTCAATACAATTAAAATTATAGATAATGATCAGTTCAGTTACCCTAGATGTCTAGAAAAACAAATATGTATGTTTCCTACATGTTTTCATGGAGGAACACAGTAAAAATTCACAGTTCTTGGTTTGTGTTTTTATTATATGTATTCTGTTTTCTCAGTTGGGTCCATTATTTTTTTCCTTTAGCCTCACATCATACTCAATGTGATGCCAACTGAGTCACTATAGACTCTATACAGGTCTCTGTTCACATATTATGAATTTTGGAGGAAACTTAGATTTTTTTTTATATCTTTTTGACTAAGTGCTGGGATATGGTTCCCTAGTTTCTCAGCATAGTGTAATTCAGAATGATAGCTGTCCGAAGCTCTATATATGTGTGAATGACTCTACTCTACTCTCCTAATTCAGGTCTAGGGTAACTGGGCATTGTGGTGGAAGACATAATGAATAAGTAGAATTTTATACTCCTTTCTCTTTCCTTTTGCTCAATTCCAAACATGGAACTACCAGTATGGCAGTGTGGCTACGGAAAGTGACTGGAGAAATGGAGGATGGGAATAGTGGAAGCATACTGGGTAGAAGAAATCCTCTTCCTTCTCTAGATGCAAAAGTAACAATTCTTTATGCCACTGACATATTTTAGTACAATTTTTGCTCAGAATTGTTAAAAAGAAAAAGAGAGACAGAGAAACACAGAAAGAGAGAGAATAGAAAAGAAAGAAAAAAAGAAAAATAAATTATTATGGGACCAGAGAAGCTATGATTTGTAAAGGAGGCCCAGACATTTCTTAAGGGGCTTATAAAACTAAAACTTTGGCATCATACTAAAAAGACAGATGTTGTTTGTTAAAAGAGCATTGCCTATGCAGTCATTAGATCTGGATCAACTCAACATTACCACTCTCCAATTGCATAGCCTTGTGCAAGTCAGCTTATGCCTTTGAGCATTTGGCTATTTTTTTTTTAATGTGGTAAAATATATTTTACTTTTTTCTAAGAATAGCTGTAAGGATCAACTCACTAGTATAAGGGATGCTACTGAGACATGCTGTGTTCTCTGAAAGCACCTTAGAACATATTTGTATTGGTTATCTCTTGCTAGGCAATAAATTACTCTAAAACCTAGCAGTTTAAAACCAACAATAAATACTATTTCACACAGTAGCCTTCAGTCGGATTCAGGAATGCCTCACATGGTGGTTCTGGCTTGTAGTGTCACAATCGGCTGCAATCAAGTTGTTGGCTGGGACTGGAGACATTTGAAGGTTTGACTGAGACACAAAGATCTACTTCTAAGATGACTCATTCAACAGGATGGCAATTTTGTGCTGGATGTTGGCAGGAATCCTCAGTTCCTCACCACATGAACCTTACCACTGGACTGTCTAAGCAGTTGCAATAGACTGAACATTTATATCCCCTCAAAATTCACATGTTGAAATACTAACCACCAGCATGGTGGAATCAAAAGGTGGGAAAAGCTCATTAGATCATAAGGGCAGAGGCCTGATGAGTAGAATTAGTGCCATCATGAAAGAGAACCCATAGAGAACCCTCACATTTTCTGCTCTGTGATGTTACAGCAAAAAGTCATCTAAGAGGAAGGGGGCCTTAGGAGACATCAACTCTGCCAACACCCTGATACTTGAACTTCCCAACATCTAAAACTGTGAGAAATAAATTTCTGCTATTTATAAGCTACCCAGTCTTCAGTGCTTTGCTACAGTTGCCCAAATAAGCTAAACCAGCATCCTCGTGATGTGGCAGCTGGCTTTCCTTAGATTGAGTAATCATAAAAGAGCTAGGCAGAAGGTACAATGTATTTTTATGACATAGCCTCAGAGGTCACACACAATGCATCATTTCCACAATATCTTATGGTTACAAAAGTTAGCCCTATTCAGCAAGAACATGAATAAATTCTATCCAAATGTGTGAATTCTCGGAGGCAAGAATTACTTGGAGGGGATGAGGGTTAGGCATCTTGAAGGCTCCCTACCACAATATTCTTAAAATGCCTATGCTTGGAATTCCTAAGTGAGGAGAACTTTAGCTCTATTTTAAGATGTATTAATAAGATATATTCTTAAGATATATTAGTCTATATTACTCCAACTGGAGCCCATTTTTAATATCTATTATATTAGAAACATATTTATTTAAACTAGAGTTTTAAATATATTATTTTGAAGTTGTACGGGTACATTTTAAAGTGAGTAAAAAGGATCCAGGATTAGGTTACTCTATTACATATTGAGAAATTCAAATGCAAAGAAAAGTGAAGAACTAAGAAATGGGGATAGGAGTATTTGTTTGTCCAAAATAAATAAATAAATAAATAAATAAAACGTGATCCAAGACACTAAACAAGGTTCTAAATATTACTTAGACCTGAGGTCAAAATGAGGTGATGGTGAAAATGTGCAGCATCACTCCAAGCATTCTCTAATTCCCCTGATTAGGAGCAGGATTATTTCCAAAGTACAATGAAAAGTTGAGATTGCAGATGTAATGACACAGCAACACTTGTGGATAGTAGACAAGTTCTAGGTCAGGGGAACAGGCAGTTTATAAATAACCTAATTTTTACATCGTAACACTTCATTTGCTCAATTTCCCAAAGCCAGTTCCCTGAGACATTTTATCTAATAGATTTAGAGACCTAATCCCTAGGAAATATTAGTGAGATTGGCTTTGCCACCCAGCCTCTTTCAGAAAAAAACAAACGATAAAAGGATTTCCTTTACCTCCCATAAACACATTCCTTTTGCCAGTTTATTTTTATTTTGGCTGCTGTTTTAAACTCTAGAATTAAAATGGGGCAGAATCTCTTTTCTAGGATTGCAAATGAACATCCATACATTAACAAACACCTCCTAAAAGGTCAACTAAAAGAGTAAATCACAATCACACCTGGAACAAAGAGGATCATTTTTGTGTCCAGATAAGGATTAGAATGGTAGCTCTACCATTGTTCCATTCTTCAACAATTATTCATTCAAAACCAGTTTGTGGTAGGTATTATTCTAAGTGCTTAGACTATAAAACTAATAAAAAAGACAAGCATCTCTTTTTGGGATATCATATTCTAGTCACAGAGACAAGAAGACAAGTTAGTGAAGTTGGGTGCATGGTAATTATTGCTGAGATAGGAAAAAACAATAAAGCGGGTCACATGTGCATAAGGATGGTTGAAATTTTAGATGAGGGAGACAAGTATTGTCCTCACTGAGAAAATGACATTTGAATAATTACTTGAAAGAAATGATGGGAGGGAAGGGCCACGTAGGTTCCTGGAGGAAAAACGTTTCAAGTAGATTATATGACTCTCAGAGCAGGTATCATTGAGATCTAATTCCCAGATTTGGATGCTATTCCTGAACAGTGGTTCAACAATAAATATGTTTTGAATGTAGAATGATTATCCACAAAGAAGAATCTTTTAGAGTATCTTTCATTTTTAATCATTTTATTTATTTTGGCAAGTAAATGATGCCCTCTTCAGAATGAACAATTCCAGTGGAAATTTTTCATAGTAAAAGGGCAAAGATAGGCACTTGTAGACCAGAGAGATAAGCTAGGAAAAAATTATGATTAGTAAGAAAGAAATATCACCTATGGGTTGCTTGGGGGATAAATGCAAATGCTTATCTTTATGTCCTGACAAACTGATCTTATATCATAAATTATAAATCTCTGTTTTTTAGTCATTTCATCACACGAATAGGAATTTTTTTAATTGAATTGTTCTTTCCTTTTTTTTTTTCTAGAAACAATTTTACCTTGGGGCAAAGTCCAACTGTGGACCAGGCAAAATTTCCCACATTTACCTATTGCTCTTTTTGGCTCTGGCTTTCTTCTACATATCTTCTCTCCTACTCAACACTACTCTTCTTCCTCAAGCACTGTCGATACTGGGATACATTTTTACAAGTTATTTTATTTGACTTGTACCACCCATGATAGAACGTGAGTTGCTTCAGGGAAAAGATGATTTATTACACATCTTTAGAGCTCCAGTGTGGAGCACAGTAACTGGGACCTAAGTAGGGAATAGTGAATTGTTGTTGAATGAATCTGATTCTTATAATCATTTTAATCGCTTAAGAAATGGAGGCAGAAGGCATTCCAAGATGGCCAAATAGAAACAGTTCCCTTCTGTAGCTCCCAGCGTGATCGACACAGAAGACAGGTGATTTCTGCATTTCCAACTGAGGTACCTGGTTCATCTAATTAGGACTGGTTGGACAGTGGGTGCAGCCCACAGAAGGCGAGCCAAAGCAGGACAGGGCGTTGCCTCACCTTGGAAGTGCAAGGAGTCAGGGATTTCTCTTTCCTAGCCAAGGGAAGCCATGACAGACTACCTGGAAAAACAGGACACTACTGCCCAAATACTGTGCTTTTCCAAAGGTCTTAGCAACCAGTAAACAAGGTGATTCTCTCCTGTGCCTGGCTTGGTGGCTCCCATGCCCATGGAGCCTTGCACACTGCTAGCACAGCAGTCTGAGATCGAAATGTGAGACAGCAGCCTGGCTGGGAGAGGGGCAACTGCGGTTGCTGAGGCTTGAGTAGGTAAACAAAGGGGCTGGGAAACTCGAACTAGGGGGAGCCCACCGTAGCTCAACAAGGCCTACTGCCTCTAGACTCCACCTCTGTGGGCAGGGCATAGCCAAACAAAAGGCAGGAGGCAATTTCTGCAGACTTAAATGTCCCTGTCTGACAGCTCTGAAGAGAGCAGTGGTATTCCCGGCACAGCATTTGAGATCTGAGAATGGACAGATTGTCTCCTCAAGTGGGTCCCTGAATGCTGTGTAGCCTAACTAGGAGACACCTCCCAGTAGGGGCTGACAGACACCACATATAGGCAGCTGCCCCTCTGGGACAAAGCTTCCAGAGGAAGGATCGGGCAGCCATATTTGCTGTTCTGCATCCTCTGCTGGTGATACCCAGGCAAACAGGCTCTGGAGTGGACCTCCAGCAAGCTCCAACAGACCTGCAGCTGAGGGACCTGACTGTTAGAAGGAAAACTAACAAACAGAAAGGAACAGCATCAACAGCAACAAAAAGCACATGTATACCAAAATCCCATCTGTAGGTCACCAACATCAAAGACCAAAGGTAGATAAAACAACAAAGATGTAGAGAAACCAGAGCAGGAAAGCTGAAAATTCCAAAAATCAGAGCACCTCTTCACCTCCAAAGAATCGCAGCTCCTCACCAGCAATGGAACAAAGCTGGATGGAGAATGCCTTTGATGAGTTGACAGAAGTAGGCTTCAGAAGGCTGGTAATAACAAGCTTCTCTGAGCTAAAGTAGGATATTTGAACCCACTGCAAGGAAGCTAAAAACCTTGGAAAAAGACTAGACAAATGGCTAACTAGAATAAACAGTGGAGAGGAGACCTTAAATGACCTGATGGAGCTGACAACCATGGCATGAAAACTTTGTGACACATGCAAAAGCTTCAATAGCTGATTCAATCAAGTGGAAGAAAGGATATCAGTGACTGAAGATCAAATTAATGAAATAAAATGAGAAGACAAGGTTAGAAAAAAAAGAGTATAAAGAAATGAACAAAGCATCCAAAAAATATGGTACTATGTGAAAAGATCAAATCTACATTTGATTGTTGTACCTGAAAGTGATGGGAAGAATGGAACCAAGTTGGAAAACACTCTTCAGGATATTATCCAGGAGAACTTCCCCAACATAGCAAGGCAGGCCAACATTCAAATTCAGGAAATACAGAGAACACCACAAAGATACTCCTCAAGAAAAGCAACCCCAAGACACATAATTGGCAAATTCACCAAGGTTGAAATGAAGGAAAAAGTGTTAAGGGCAGCCAGAGAGAAAGGTTGACTTACCCATCAGACTAACAGTGGATCTCTCAGCAGAAACCCTACAAACCAGAAGACAGTGGGGGCCAATAGTCAACATTCTTAAAGAAAAGAATTTTCAACCCAGAATTTCATATCCAGCCAAATTAAGCTTCGTAAGTGAAGGATAAATAAAATCCATTACAGACAAACAAACGCTGAGAGATTTTGCAACCACCAGGCCTACCTTACAAGAGCTCCTGAAGGAAGCACTAAACATGGAAAGGAACAACCTGTACCAGCCACTGCAAAAACATGCCAAATTGTAAAGACCATCGAGGCTAGGAAGAAACTGCATCAATTAACAGGCAAAATAACCAGCTAATATCATAATGATAGGATCAAATTCACACATAACAATATTAATCTTAAATGTAAATGGGCTAAATGCTCCAATTAAAAGACACAGACTGGCAAATTGGATAAAGAATCAAGACCCATCAGTGTGCTGTATTCAGGAGACCCATCTCACGTGCAAAGACGCACATAGGCTCAAAATAAATGGATGGAGGAAGATCTACCAAGAAAATGGAAAGCAAAAAAAAGGCAGGGGTTGCAATCCTAGTCTCTGAAAAAAACAGACTTTAAACCAACAAAGATCAAAAGAGACAAAGAAGGCCATTACATAATGGTAAAGGGATCAATTCAACAATAAGAGCTAACTATCCTAAATATATATGCACCCAATACAGGAGCACCCAGATTCATAAAGCAAGTCCTTAGAGACCTACGAAGAGACTTAGATTGCCACACAATAATAATGGGAGACTGCAATACCCCACTGTCAATATTAGACAGATTAATGAGACAGAAGCTTAGCAAGGATATCCAGGACCTTAATTCAGCTCTGCAACAAGCAGAACTAATAGACATCTACAGAACTCTCCACCCCAAATCAACAGACTGTACATTCTTCTCAGCACCCCATCACACTTACTCTAAAATTGACCACATATTTGGAAGTAAAGCACTCCTCAGCAAATGTAAAAGAATGGAAATCACAACAAACTGTCTCTCAGACCACAGAGCAATCAAATTAGAACTCACGATTAAGAAACTCACTCAAAACCACACAACTACATGGAAACTGAACAACCTGCTCCTGAATGACTACTGGGTAAATAACAAAATGAAGGCAGAAATACAGATGTTCTTTGAAACCAATGAGAACAAAGACACAATGTACCAGAAACTCTGGGACGCGTTGAAAGCAGTGTGTAGAGGGAAGTTTATAGCACTAAATGCCCACAAGAGAAAGCAGGAAAGATCTAAAATCAACATCCTAACATCACAATTAAAAGAACTAGAGAAGCAAGAGCAAACAATTACTGCTTCTGAAATTGAGGCAATAATTAATAGCCTACCAACCAAAAACAGTCCAGGACCAGACAGATTCACAGCCAAATTCTACCAGAGGTACAAAGAAGACCTGGTATCATTCCTTCTGAAACTCTTCCAATCAATAGAAAAAGAGGGAATCCTCCCTAACTCATTGTATGAGGCCAACACTATCCTGATACTAAAGCCTGGCAGAGACACAACAAAACAAAGAGAATTTTAGACCAATATCCCTGATGAACATCAATGCAAAAATCCTCAATAAAATACTGGCAAACCAAATCCAGCAGCATGTCAAAAAGATTATCCACCATGATTAAGTCGGCTTCATCCCTGGGATGCAAAGCTGGTTCAACATACGCAAATCAATAAATGTAATCCATCATATAAACAGAACCAAAGACAAAAACCACATGATTATCTCAATAGATGCAGATAGGCCTTTGACAAAATTCAACAGCCTTTCATGCTAAAAACTCTTGATAAACTAGGTATTGATGGAACGTATCTCAAAATAGTAAGAGCTATTTATGACAAACCCAGAGCCAATATCATACTGAACGGGCAAAAACTGGAAGCATTCCCTTTGAAAACTGGCACAAGACAGGGATGCCCTCTCTCACCACTCCTATTCAACATAGTGTTGGAAGTTCTGGCCAGGGCAATCAGGCAGGAGAAAGAAATAAAGGATATTCAATTAGGAAAGGAGGAAGTCAAATTGTTCCTGTTTGCAGATGACATGATTGTATATTTAGAAAACCCCATCTTCTCAGCCCCAAAACTCCTTAAACTGATAAGCAACCTCAGCAAAGTCTCAGGATACAAAATCAATGTACAAAACTCACAAGCATTCTTATACACCATTAATAGACAAACAGAGAGCCAAATCAGGAGTGAACTCCCATTCACAATTGCTTCAAAGAGAATAAAATACCTAGGAATCCAACTTACAAGGGATGTGAAGGACCTCTTCAAGGAGAACTACAAACCACTGCTCAATGAGTCAAAAGAGGACACAAACAAATGAAAGAATATTATACGCTCATAGATAGGAAGAATCAATATCGTGAAAATGCCATATTGCCCAAAGTAATTTATAGATTCAATGCCTGCCCCATCAAGCTACCAATGATTTTCTTCACAGAATTGGAAAAAACTACTTTAAACTTCATATGGAAACAAGAAAGCCTGCATTGCCAAGACAATCCTATTCAAAAAGATCAAAGCTGGAGGCAGCATGCTACCTGACTTCAAACTATATTACAAGGCTACAGTAACCAAAAGAGCATGGTACTGGTACCAAAACAGACACATAGACCAATGAAACAGGACAGAGGCCTCGCAAATAACACCACACATCTACAGTCATCTGGTCTTTGACAAAACTGACAAAATAAAATGGGGAAAGGATTCCCTATTTAATAAATGGTGCTGGGAAAACTGGCTAGCCATATGTAGAAAGCCAAAACTGGATCCCTTCCTTACACCTTCTACAAAAATTAATCAAGATGGATTAGACTTAACTGTTAGACCTAAAACCATGAAAACCCTAGAAGAAAACCTAGGCAATACCATTCAGGACATTGGTATGGGCAAAGACTTCATGACTAAAATACCAAAAGCAATGGCAACAAAAGCCAAAATAGACAAATGGGATCTAATTAAACTAAAGAGCTTCTGCACAGCAAAAGAAACTACCATCAGAGTGACAGGCAACCTACAGAATGGGAGAACATTTTTGCAAAATACCAATCTGACAAAGGGCTTATATCCTGAATCTACAAAGAACACACACAAATTTACAAGAAAAAAAAAATAACCCCATCAAAAAGTGGGCAAAGTATATGAACAGACACTTCTCAAAAGAAGACATCTATGCAGCCAACAGACACATGAAAAAATGCTCATCATCACTGGCCATCAGAGAAATGCAAATCAAAACCACAATGAGATACCATCTCATAACAGTTAGAATGGCAATCATTAAAAAGTCAGGAAACAACAGATGCTGGAGCGAATGTGGAAAAATAAGAATGCCTTTACACTGTTGGTGGGAATGTAAATTAGTTCAACCATTGTGGAAGACAGTGTGGTGATTCCTCAAGGATCTAGAACTAGAATTACCATTTGACCCAGCCATCCCATTACTGAGCATATACCCAAAGGATTATAAGTCATGCTGCTATAAAGACACATGCACACGTATGTTTTTTGTGGCACTATTCACAATAGCAAAGACTTGGAACCAACCCAAATGTCCATCAGTGTAGACTGGATTAAGAAAATGTGGCACATATACACCATGGAATACTATGCCGCCATAAAAAAGAATGAGTTCATGTCCTTTGCAGGGACATGGATGAAGCTGGAAACCATCATTCTCAGCAACCTATCACAAGGACAGAACAACAAGCACTGCATGTTCTCATTCATAGGTGGGAATTGAACAATGAGAACACTTGGACACAGAGAGGGGAACATCACACACCGGGGCCTGTTGCGGGGGTGGGGGCTGGGGGAGGAGGGATAGCATTAGGAGAAACATCTAATGTAAATGAGTTGATGGATGCAACAAACCAACATGGTAGATGTATACCTATGAATCAAACCTGCAGGTTGTGCACATGTACCCTAGAACTTAAAGTATAATTTAAAAAAAAGAAATGGAGGCACAGTGAACTACATAGTTTTTCAGAGTTCTCAGGTGTGTCAGTTGATAGCTCTAAAACTAGTACATGAATGTCTTGATGCTGAAAAACAGTATTGTCTCACTATTTTTAAAATATTGAAAAGCAGTGTTGTTTGACTATATAAACAACAACAAAAAAAAGTTGGCCAGGAGCTGTGGCTCACACCTATAATCCCACATTTTGGGAGTTCAAGGCAGGCGGATAATGAGGTCAGGACTTTGAGACCAGCATGGTCAACATGGTGAAACCCCATCTCTACCAAAAACACAAAAATTAGCTGGGTGCAGTGGTACACACCTGTAGTTCCAGCTACTTGGGAGGCTGAAGCAGGAGAATCACTTGAACCTGTGAGGTGGAGGTTGCAGTGAGCCAAGATTGTGCCACTGCACTCCAGCCTGGGTGACAGAGCAAGACTCTGTATCAAAAAAAAAAAAAAAAAAAAAAAGTTTGCCACTTTTTAGGATGAAATGTGTCATTAGATAATTCAGTTTCCAAATAGTTTTTAGTGAACTATTCAATGAAATTAGTAATATTTTATAATCTGTCATAAGTGGATAAAACTTAAGGGTCAAAATGTGTCAATGCATATTTCAATGAGAGTTACCACATGTAGAATTAAGGCTCTGCATGGTATGCAAAAATCATCCAAAGATCACTTTATTCTATTTAAAAAACCTGTGGACATACTTATAACAGTTTCTTACATTTTTATAGTTTCAATGCTCTCATAAACCTTTGAGGCAATGTCCTCATTCTTAATATCTTGGAGCAAATTGTACATAAACACATCCTACCAAAAGTATTTTTTAAATGAGCAACGAACTGTTTTTTTCTCTTAATCTTGCATTAATGAGTGATTTGGGTATGTTGTCTTGAGTTTATCCATTTTTCTGATGATATTCTGTAAAGCACACAATTCTCAGATTTATGAGATTTATATTCAAGTTTTGTTTCTGACTAGATTTGTGTACTGGGAAAGTCATTTCAACACTATCAACTACCTTGATGGCAAAATTAAAACAGGCTCATATTTCCTGAAGAGATAGCAAACATAAGTAGGAATACAATTTATAAGATTTTAAAATCTGAAAGAGGATTTTGTGCTAATCTCTGGTAAAAGTGTGTTTGCATTACCATTAGAAATCCATACAGCTTAACACATTCAGGTTCAGAAGAAGCTTATTCTTTTGAGTCTAGAGAATTCAACTTCACTGGGAATTTTTCTGAGACATTTAAGACATTATTCTACCTGTACTGCCACAAGTCTAAGGTTTGATGACAACAAATACTGTTTTAGTTGGAACTGACAGGACATCTCATTATCATGTGATTTTCCTTTTAGCTCATTAATAATAATGGTGATAATTATAATTATAAAATTAATATCTGGAAAGAGCTTTACAACATATATTATTGTATTTAAAGAAACCAGGATATTCAATATCAGGGTTAATATTTCACATAGTAATTCAGAATACAGATGCAGATATTCACAGTATCATTGATTCTCCTTGACATGGCTAGAACTTCAAAAATATCTCTTTGGGGGAGTCAGGACACAGGGAGTTATAATGTAGAAACTCACAAAAGAGATAAGTTTATATATTATAAAGTCAAATATATACAATACCAATATCCAAAGTCAGGATGCTGCACTAGAGTATGAGTTTGGGCAAATGTCTCCACTTCTGTGTTGTAAGAAAGTTAGTAATTAGCGGGGCTGATTTCTTTGCTGGGACTATCAAGGGCAAAATTTTTCCTTTTCTTTTCAAAGAATATATGATTATGTATACTATAAATATACCTAAAATAGCTATATAGGTAGGGAACATATTGTGAGCCTGAATTGTGTCCACTGCTGGAGTTTAACCATATATTTGAACTGGTGTATTTCAAGTGGTGTAGAAGTCTATTTGTATGTGCAACTGAAGAGTTTTCTGGAAATATTTACCAATGAAAATCCAAACCATGCACCCATCAATGCCATGCGAACTCTTCAGTTATCAGAGAATAGTTGTTATGGTTTTTTATGAGAATCCAGCATAATTTGAAATCAAGAAAGTCATTATGTTGAGTATTTCATGGTACACTGGGACATCAACCTCAAAAATATGGACTCAAATCTTATGTAGGGGACAGATGTGTAAGGTAAAAATGTAATAGAGTTTAGAAATCGCTTCAGAAAGTACCATCACTCTATACGGGCAATAAGCCCAGTTCTTCCTCCAGCATTTTAAGAGATTACTATTTTGGTTGAGCATCAAATGAATTAGTTTAGGCTTAAAGGCCATTTTTCATGAAAAAATACATTTAAAAATGTATTAGTATCATAGGAAAGAGACTGAACAATGAGGGGCATATGTATGAAAATAGACCAAATAATGATCTATTAATAACTTTCATGCCATGTTCCCTCCAGGACATAAACTGAGTGAAGTAAGGGGTCAGACTACTAGCAATTAATTTTTAACAAATTAATCAGAGTATGTTAAACTCTGCTGTTCTTTCATCCAATACAATGGTCCTCAACCAGGCATGATTTAGTTCCTCTGAGGACATTTTGCAATGTCTAGAGACATTGTGCCATAGTTGAGAAACTCTGATAAAATAATGCCATAATATGGGAAAAATGTTTTCCTCGCTCCTCATCATACACAGTTTCCCCTACAGTCTGACACCTGTATTAAATATCTATGTGCTCCCCAAGCCTACTGTTACTGTCTTGACTTTGCTCCCTGTCCTCACCTTTGTAAATTATCCGTTTCATTTAACTTTATTTAAATTATGCAATTTAACTATGTTTGTTTCTTGCCAGGACTCTAACTGATACAGATCGTCTTGAATCCAGTGCAAAAGGCTTTGGTGCTTAAAGAAAGATAATAAACCATGCACAGTAGAGGCAGGGGCAACTGCTAGGGAAAAAAGAAAAAGAAAACAACAACAACAAAACCTCAAGTAGTCACTGTTGTACCCAGTGACTCGGTTAGTTTAGGGATCTAAGACAACTCTTGTAGTAATGCTTGCCAGTCCAAGCAACTCCAATGTATGATAGAGACGGCACTGCACAGAAGAAAAGACTAGTTGTACCCATAAAAGGGTCAGTGCTCTTTCACAGGAATAGAACTAAGCAAAGTGGCAACAGAAGTTATTGAGTGCTGTGTGGTAACTGAGAAAATTGTCTGTAAGCACATTTGAGGTAACTCCAAAGCATTTCAAAAATAAACTTTAATCTAATTTTCCAACTTTGAATATTCTTTACTCATTGTGAAACTCTTCCGCAGTAATGCTTCCTGCTCAATTTCTTTGATTCCTTATGAATCATGAATTCACGGATTCATAGATTTATGAATCCATGATTCATCCGTTTAATAAATGTTTGTTTTTTAACAACTTCAATTTGACATGCCAGCCATTGTCCTTGGGAATACTGCTTATCTGAAATTCTCCCAAGGTTCTCATCTTGAGGTCACAGTGGCCCTTGAATATCTCACATTATGATATGTTATTGCCTTCAGGGGGTTTATATTCTAGTCCTTATTAGGCCACCCTGAGTTGCTGAGGTCCCTGTTGATCTACATCTAAACTCTCCAAAATTATGGTAAACTTCTAACATGTATGACAAGAATTTTGCCCCTTATTTTCATTTCTATTTTTAGTCTTTTGTAGCATTTATCTTTGTTCAATGCAGGGCAATATAATTAATTATCTAATTAAAAGTGAAAGTAAAAACGACTGCATTAGATTGTGAGACTCATAAACACACTAATGAGTGAAATGTAATTTATCTTCAGAGATGAGTGATTTCTAAAGTGATGATCAACAAGTGGACTCATAAACACACTAATGAGTGAAATGTAATTTATCTTCAGAGATGAGTGATTTCTAAAGTGATGATCAACAAGTGAACTCATATACACCATCCAAAAGCTTCATGTGGCCACTGAAATCAGTTTGGATTTTTTTAATGTGGTATTTAGAATTTCAGTGTTTACAAACACCATTTTGCCTTTATTTTATACACTTTTAAATGTTGCGCATGAGTTGATCACCTTGCTGGTAAACATTTATTAAGCATTTACTATATATCAGCATAAGGCCAAATGTTTGGGATACAAAGGTGTCCATCACTGAGGACTTGACAATTTAATAGATATATAATACAAATAAGAAAATAATTGCAACAAATGAATAAAATATTCAAAGTATTACAGATGAACAGCTTAATGGGAAGAGAAAAAAATTTGCTGAATGTATATTCCAGTTGAAGAGGACTATGCTAGATGCAGTTGCTATGTGTCAGTACTTCTCTGATTTTAATCAATATGCATACAATAACCTGGAGATTATGTTTAAATGCACACTCCGATTAAAACATGTTGGGTAAGGCCTGAGATTTCTCATTTCTAACATGTTCCCAGGTAACACCAATTCTGATTCTATTTGGTAACACCTTGAGCAAGAAGATTCTAAAACTCACAACCACACTCAATTTTTTACAGTAAGGGAGAGGGAGTTTCAGAGAGACAGAAGTTTTGCTCAAAATTATATAACTAAACTTGGACTGATTTGAATTTTTTAGATTCCAAAACACGTTATTCAAGTAACCAGTCTTGAGTAGTTACTGGGAAGGGTGAGTTAAGTAATATGCGCTTCACAAGTGATAGAACATTTGAATTAGTGCATGGTGAAGGAAAATATAGATGTTTCCAGGCAGCATATAAAAGGTAAGTAGGTGATTTAGAGTTGATGTGATTGTAGTGGTGTTCAAAGAGTGAATTGGTTACCAGCTGAAATTAAGCTAGAAAGTATGATCATAAAATTTAGAATGATACTTAAGAAAAACAAGAAATGTTTTTATTTTTATTAAAACAGGTAATTGAAAATAATCTAATAACTGCTTAAAACAACCTGATGGATTTGTTTTTTTTAGGAAGCTCAATCTGGATGATTGGGATGGGATGGGTATTAATCCTAGAGATATTAGAAAATAATTAAATTATAAGGTGGTCATAGAAGATACCCTGAAAACAGATTAAAAAATAGTTCAGAGTCCATAACCAATGTCTGGGCCTGCTGCAGCAGAATGGAGGTCTGGTTGGTGAGGCCTCCTCCCCAGCTGACCAACATGCCTCCATGCACGTTAGGCCACTAGTCTGCCTGCATGGGTGTGGGGGCGATGGTCACAATGCCTTAGAAGAAGAGAGCTTCATACATTCCTTCTCCTCTGATTCTGATGCAGAACTTGGTGTTGTGTGGTTGGTTATTCAGAGGACACTATGGTGGATGATGAGTTCCAGTTATTATAGAGAAATTTCATGGACAAGTACTACCAGGAGTTTGAAGACCGGGAAGAGAATAAGCTCAACTGTGTGCCTGTTTTTAGTGAATATATTTATTTGGTGGAAAAGTATATTGAAAGACAGCTTCTGGAGCAGATTACTGGATTCAACATGGCAGCTTTTACAACAATGTTACAGCAAGGTAAAGATGAAGTGGCTGGTGACATATTCAATATGTTACTCCCAATTACAGATTTTTTTAGCTTTTAAAGAAATGTTTTTAGAATACAGAACAGCAAAAGAAGGCTGGAGGCAAGACTTACATGATGGTTTAGTGGTGACTTGTGCAAATTATCCTCCAGGCCAGCTTTCTAGAACAATCTATAGCACTAGGTCCTACCTCCAACCAATGAATAGGATCATTCTGGATGTCACTGATCCATAGGACAATAGTCTCAGCTAGTGATGACAGAATATATCTTGAAAAGACTGACTCTGCTCTGCAATAGTTTGTTCATGTTAAGTATTGATGGGTCAAAACCAATATGACTTAACCCTCCTGGACCCATTTCTCTTCAAACACCTTCAAGTATTCATTAATCTTGGTGCTTAGTAACCCTAGTATACCTCCCTTCCCCAAGTAGATACCTCTCTCATGTGCTTCTGATTCAGACTTTTCTGGAGCAAGCCCACGTCAAAGTTCCACCTAGAGGACCTCTCCCCACAGCATACATGTTGGTATGTTAACAGTGTGGAATAACCCACCATCACAAATCCTCTTTCTTTCAGCAGGCTTTGCATAAATATTTTTATATACATACTACTCTTTTTAATATGAATCAGAGTTCCTGTCCATAAGCCTCAACAGGGTTTTTGATATTTATTTAGGGTGTTACTCAAGCCAACTGTCTGTCTTGAGATTTCTGGATCTCCTATGATCACAGCTTATCTTGGCTGTAGAAATCAATGAAAACAGATATACCTTACCTTAAAGCCACATGTGAAAATCAACTCCATTTGCAGTCCTTGTGTCACTGTCTTCTGCTAGTCCTGATGAGCCCCACTGTACCTAGAAGTCTCTTTCAAGCATTCTTTTAGAAAAAAATTTTCTTATAGGCGAATACTCAGGCAAACCTACAGGATATGATGTTGAAACCTCCATGATTACCCACATGGGGATGAAAGTATTATACGCTGTGTGATTTTTTAGTTCTTAGTGCTATGAAGTCAAAAATATTTTTCATGTTGGCATTCATTTCTATTTTACTGGATACCAATAAATGTATGTTTTGTGCTAGAAATATACTAAAAGGTATGCTGTTCTTACAGCATGTTAAATGTGTTTGTGCATACTTGCTGAAAATGCTTTCTGTATAACCCAGTTAGGCTCTATGTCGTAGATAGTGACTCTGCAATTTCTTCTTCCTGTCAAAATCTCTTTTACTGAGATGATATTCTGCTGATTTAGCTCAGCCTGGGTAGGATGTAGTAAACAACTTTACTAGTTCTCTGTCTGCTTTGGTTTAGCGCAATGTATGATAGAGTATTACTTACCAGGAAACATGTATGTCACATATCGAGAAAGAAGAAAAAAAAACACAGTAGTTCAATTCCCAATGTGTACCTATGAATTTTTTAAGTAAAAATGAGAATCTGTACTGACTTTCACTTGGCCACTCTGGTTTTCAAGGAGGAACCAAGTTGGAAAACACTCTGCAAGATATTATGCAGGAGAACTTCCCCAATCTAGCAAGGCAGGCCAACATTCAGATTCAGGAAATACAGAGAATGCCACAAAGATACTCCTCGAGAAGACCAACTCCAAGACACATAATTGTCAGATTCACCAAAGTTAAAATGAAGGAAAAAATGTTAAGGGCAGCCAGAGAGAAAGGTTGGATTACCCACAAAGGGAAGCCCATCAGACTAAAAGCTGATCTCTCGGCAGAAACTCTACAAGCCAGAAGAGAGTGGGGGCCAATATTCAACATTCTTAAAGAAAAGAATTTTCAACCCAGAATTTCATATCCAGCCAAACTATGCTTCATAAGTGAAGGAGAAATAAAATACTTTACAGACAAGCAAATGCTGAGTGATTTTGTCACCACCAGGCCTGCCCTAAAAGAGCTCCTGAAGGAAGCACTAAACATGGAAAGGAACAACCGGTACAAGCCACTGCAAAAACATGCCAAATTGTAAAGATCATTGAGGCTAGGAAGAAACTGCATCAACCAACGAGCAAAATAACCAACTAACATCATAATGACAGGATCAAATTCACACATAACAATATTAACTTTAAATGTAAATGGGCTAAATGCTCCAACTAAAAGACACAGACTGGCAAACTGGATAAGGAGTCAAGACCCATCAGTGTGCTGTATTCAGGAAATCCATCTCATGTGCAGAGACACACATAGACTCAAAGGGATGGAGGAAGATCTATCAAGCAAATGGAAAACAAAAAAAGGCAGGGGTTGCAATCCTAGTCTCCAATAAAATAGACTTTAAACCAATAAAGATCAAAAGAGACAAAGAAGGCCATTACATAATGGTAAAGGGATCAATTCAACAAGAAGAGCTAACTATCCTAAATATATATGCCCCCAACACAGGAGCACCCAGATTCATAAAACAAGTCCTGAGTGACCTACAAAGGGACTTAAACTCCCACACAATAATAATGGGAGATATTAACACCCCACTGTCAACATTAGACAGATCAACGAGACAGAAAGTTAACAAGGATATCCAGGAATTGAACTCAGCTCTGCACAAAGTGGACCTAACAGACATCTACAGAACTCTCCACCCCAAATCAACAGAATATACATTTTTTTCAGCACCACACCACACCTATTGCAAAATTGACCACATAGTTGGAAGTAAAGCACTCCTCAGCAAATGTAAAAGAACAGAAATTATAACAAACTGTCTCTCAGACCACAGTGCAATCAAACTAGAACTCAGGATTAAGAAACTCACTCAAAACCGCTCAACTACATGGAAACTGAACAACCTGCTCCTGAATGACTATTGGGTACATAATGAAATGAACGCAGAAATAAAGATGTTCTGTGAAACCAACAAGAACAAAGACACAACATACCAGAATCTCTGGGACACATTCAAAGCAGTGTGTAGAGGAAAATTTATAGCACTAAATGCCCACAAGAGAAAGCAGGAAAGATCCAAAATTGACATCCTAACATCACAATTAAAAGAACCAGAAAAGCAAGAGCAAACACATTCAAAAGCTAGCAGAAGGCTAGAAATAACTAAAATCAGAGCAGAACTGAAGGAAATAGAGACACAAAAAACCCTTCAAAAAATTAATGAATCCAGGAGCTGGTTTTTTGAAAAGATCAACAAAATTGATAGACTGCTAGCAAGACTAATAAAGAAGAAAAGAGAGAAGAATCAAATAGATGCAATAAAAAATGAAAAAGGGGATATCACCACCGATCCCACAGAAATACAATCTACCATCAGAGAATACTACAAACACCTCTATGCAAATAAACTAGAAAATCTAGAAGAAATGGATAAATTCCTCGACAAATACACCCTCCCAAGACTAAACCAGGAAGAAGTTGAATCTCTGAATAGACCAATAACAGGCTCTGCAATTGTGGCAATAATCAATAGCTTACCCACCAAAAAGAGTCCAGGACCTGATGGATTCACAGCCGAATTCTACCAGAGGTACAAGGAGGAACTGGTACCATTCCTTCTGAAACTTTTCCAATCGATAGAAAAAGAGGGAATCCTCCCTAACACATTTTATGAGGCCAGCATCATCCTGGTACCAAAGCCTGGCAGAGACATAACCAAAAAAGAAAATTTCAGACCAATATCCTTGATGAACATTGATGCAAAAATCCTCAATAAAATACTGGCAAACCGAATCCAGCAGCACATCAAAAAGCTTATCCACCATGATCAAGTGGGCTTCACCCCTGGGATGCAAGGCTGGTTCAACACACCCAAATCAATAAATGTAATCCAGCATATAAACAGAACCAAAGACAAAAACCACATGATTATCTCAATAGATGCAGAAAAGGGCTTTGACAAAATTCAACAACCCTTCATGCTAAAAACTCTCAATAAATTAGGTATTGATGGGATGTATCTCAAAATAATAACAGTTATCTATGACAAACCCACAGCCAATATCATACTGAATGGGCAAAAACTGGAAGCATTCCCTTTGAAAACTGGCACAAGACATGGATGCCCTCTCTCACCACTCCTATTCAACATAGTGCTGGAAGTTCTGGCCAGGGCAATCAGGCAGGAGAAAGAAATAAAGGGTATTCAATTAGGAAAAGAGGAAGTCAAATTGTCCCTGTTTGCAGATGACATGATTATATATCTAGAAAACCCCATCATCTCAGCCCAAAATCTCCTTAAGCTGATTAGCAACTTCAGCAAAGTCTCAGGATAGAAAATAAATGTACAAAAATCACAAGCATTCTTGTACACCAATCACAGACAAACAGAGCGCCAAATCATGAGTGTACTCCCACTCACAATTGCTTCAAAGAGAATCAAATACCTAGGAATCCAACTTACAAGAGATGTGAAGGACCTCTTCAAGGAGAACTACAAACCACTGCTCAATGAAATAAAAGAGGATACAAACAAATGGAAGAACATTCCATGCTCATGGGTTGGAAGAATCAATATCGTGAAAATGGCCATACTCCCCAAGGTAATTTATAGATTCAATGCCATCCCCATCAAGCTACCAATGACTTTCTTTACAGAATTGGAAAAAACTACTTTAAAGTTCATACGGAACCAAAAAGAGCCCGCATCGCCAAGTCAATCCTAAGCCAAAAGAACAAAGCTGGAGGCATCATGCTACCTGACTTCAAACTATAATACAAGGCTACAGTAACCAAAACAGCATGGTACTGGTACCACAACAGAGACATAGATCAATGGAACAAAACAGAGCCCTCAGAAATAATGCCGCATATCTACAACTATCTGACCTTTGACAAACCTGACAAAAACATGCAATGGGGAAAGGATTCCCTATTTAATAAATGGTGCTGGGAAAACTGGCTAGCCATATGGAGAAAGCTGAAACTGGATCCCTTCCTTACACCTTATACAAAAACTAATTCAAGATGGATTAAAGACTTAAATATTAGACCTAAAATCATTAAAACCCTACAAGAAAACCTAGGTAATACCATTCAGGACATAGGCATGGGCAAGGACTTCATGTCTAAAACACCAAAAGCAATGGCAACAAAAGCCAAAATTGACAAATGGGATCTAATTAAACTCAAGAGCTTCTGCACAGCAAAAGAAACTACCATCAGAGCGAACAGGCAACCTACAGAATGGGAGAAAATTTTTGCAACCTACTCATCTGACAAAGGGCTAATATCCAGAATCTACAATGAACTCAAACAAATTTACAAGAAAAAAACAACTCCATCAAAAAGTGGGCAAAGGTCATGAACAGACACTTCTCAAAAGAAGACATTTATGCAGCCAAAAAACACATGAAAAAATGCTCAACATCACTGGCCATCAGAGAAATGCAAATCAAAACCACAGTGAGATACCATCTCACACCAGTTAGAATGGCCATCATTAAAAAGTCAGGAAACAACAGGTGCTGGAGAGGATGTGGAGAAATAGGAACACTTTTACACTGTTGGTGGGACTGTAAACTAGTTCAACCATTGTGGAAATCAGTGTGGCAATTCTTCAGGGATCTAGAACTAGAAATACCATTTGACCCACCCATCCCATTACTTGGTATATACCCAAAGGACTATAAATCATGCTGCTATAAAGACACACGCACACGTATGTTTATTGTGGCACTATTCACAATAGCAAAGACTTGGAACTAACCCAAATGTCCAACAACGATAGACTGGATTAAGAAAATGTGGCACATATACACCATGGAATACTATGCAGCCACAAAAAATGATGAGTTCATGTCCTTTGTAGGGACATGGATGAAACTGGAAACCATCATTCTCAGTAAACTATCACAAGGACAAAAAACCAAACACCGCATGTTCTCACTCATAGGTGAGAACTGAACAATGAGAACTCGTGGACACAGGAAGGGGACATCACACTCTAGGGAATGTTGTGGCGTGGGGGGAGGAGGGAGGGACAGCATTAGGAGATATACCTAACGCTAAATGACGAGTTAATGGGTGCAGCAAAACAACATGGCACATGGATACATATGTAACAAACCTGCACATTGTGCACATGTACCCTAAAACCTAAAGTATAATAATAAATAAAAAATAAATAAATAAATAAAGGATGAGCTACAAGCTATATGTTTTTCTGTCCTGATATGTCACTTATTAAGTAGTTTTGCACCATCCATAAAATTTGAGGTGTTTTACAAGAAATATAAAATAAAATAATAGTTCAAAAATATTTCTAGTGATTTTAGACCAATTAATAAGGAAACAAAGGTAAGAGGGGGTCAAGATTCCTGGAAAAATTTTAGCTCTGGTTGTTAAGTGAATTAAGACTTCATGTCCAAGAGCAAGGAACCAGGGGAAAGAGCAGAGTTGGACAGAGAGGATAACGGAAAACTTGCAGTCCAAAGACCTTTGCAGTAGCTTCTGCAGATGAAGCGTATAATTTAAATAGTGGTTAGAATTTGCTATGCAAATATTCATAATCAACTTGGCATCACCCTAACGGCAGAACATTATATTGGTTGATTATTAGAACACACACATATCTTATTTGCTGAGCAGCAGCTGCAGGATCTTAAATTAAACCATAGTTAAAAAACACGACCACTTCCTCCAAGACCTTATAATTTCATTTAAACAGAAAACTCATTCCATCATCCAGCTACTCAAATGAAAAAAAAAAACTGCAAAGAATTTATAGAGAGGAGAGAAAAAGGAGTTCAGCTTCTAGATGTAGTTGATAGAAATTGCTAGACGGCTGCAATTTTAGTCTATTTCTAAAATTGTAAGAACAACATTAACACTACAAAAATGAGAGATAAGCATAGAGAATAATCTAGCTGTGTCAAGGCTAAGTGAGTCATCCCCACCCTTTTGATAATATTTGCCCTAAGGATGCATTTCTTCTTCTTCTATTATAATTCTATAAATAATTCTTTTGGAAACAGAATGAAAAAGCAAGCACAGCAGCAACCTACTTATTCCAAAATTGGGATCAGATATATTTTCTCATTTGAAATGTAAATGAGAACTAGGATAAAAGTAAGGAAATAACAAAGCAGTGAAGCTGGTTAAAAAAAAAACAAACCCAGTACTAAAATTTATATATCTTTCTCAATGGAGCAATATTCAAGCCCTTACTCAGCACTTATTTGATGGCATCATTTCACATCATTGTAATAAGTATGGTGAGCTAGTTTTCCTAACAAACCTTGGAGGCAGTGAGGCATAGTGGAAAGAGCAAAGTCTTCTGATTCATGTATTAGTCTGTGAATGTCTCAAGAAAGGAAATCTAGTATATGCCATATATCTTGCACTGTATATTCTCAACATTGTTAATATATGCTGAATAATATCTGTACAATATGCAACAAGGAACTCTGCATTTGTCATGTCACCCCCGTGAGCCTTTCTCAGTTGCAAAATGATGAAAACACAATCCGACAGAGGCACGCAACCTGTACAACATGCAACATAGAACACTGCATTTGTCATGTCATCCCTGTGAGCCTTTCTCACTAAATGAGATTTAAAATCATCCAGCACAATGCTTAGCACATGGTACATATCTTGTGGCTGCTAGTTCTTAACTCATAGTACATTAGCAGTAGGAAATTGGGAGGCTAGGGAAAAAGGGCTGTTGGCATTGAGAACATGAAGAGTAGTGGCTGCTGAGAAACAAGTAGTGAGAAATACAGAAGAAAAGATGATTAAAATTTAAGTACAGGAGTCAACACAATTTTAGAAAAACCTGTAGCCAACATCACACTAAACATAAAAGATTGATTTCTTTTTCCTCTCAGATCAGGGAAAATATATCAAGGTCCACCCCGAAAACTGATTTTCTATGTTTCACAGTAGCTTCTAGCCATTACAGTAAGACAAGGGAATGAAGCTAAAAGCAGCCATATTGGAAAGGAAGAATACTGGCTTAAAAGGCAGATGACATAATCATCTTCATGGAACTCTGATGGAATCATCAACAAAGCTGTTGAGTTTAGCAAGGTTGCAAGATACAAAATCAATGTACTAAAATCAATTACATCTCTATATACTAGGAAAAAACAGTCATAAATTGAAATTAATCAAAAGTAAATATTCTAAATAGTGTAAAAATATGAAATACTTAGGGTTAAATATGACAAATATGTAAAACAACTGTACATTAAAAACTATGAAACATTGCTGAGAAAAATTAAAAGATAGCCCCAAAATAGCTAATTTTTTTCATGGCTCAGAAGACTCAATATTGTTAAGATGTCAAGTCTCTAAAAATCGAATTTATAAAGTTAGTACAATTCCAATCAAAATTCAGCCAGCTATTTTGGGGAAACTCAAAAGCTGATTCTAAAATTCACATGGAAATGCAAAGAAATAGAACAATGAAAAAAAAAAAAACACAGAAATGGTAGAAATAAAGAAGCATGACACTGGCTGATTCTAGATCTTACTACAAATCAACAGCAATCAAAATAATGTAGTAGTATTATCAATATAAAAAATGGATCAAACTGAATAAAGTCCAGAAATACACTTACACATACACAGCTGTTATTTAACAGAGACGCAAAGGCAACTGAGTGGAGAAGTACAGATTTTTCTTTCAATAAATTGTGCTGAAACAATTTGATATTCATATCTAAAATTAAATAAACAAAAATAACTTCAAACTATACCTTACATCAAATATAAAAATTAACTCAAAATGGATTATGAATTTAAATATAAAATGTATAAAACTTCTAGAAGAAAATAAATGAGTTAATCTTTGTGTCTTGGGTAAAGCAAAGATTTTCTTAGACATGACAAGAAATATTCAGTTCATTAAAAGAAAACAAATAATAAGTTGGAGTTCATCAAAATGGAAACTTCTGTTTGAAAGACAGAGTTAAAGGAATAAAAAGACAAATCATAGACTGGAAAAATATATTTGGAAATCATGTACTTGATAAGGTACTTGTATATACAACATATAAAGGACTCTCAAAGCTCAAATACTAGAAAACGAATCATATAGTTAAAAAAATGGCAAAATATTTAGGCAGACACTTCACCAAAGGAAATACAAAGTTAACAAATAAGCATATTTGAAGATGCTAAGATTAAAGTGACTGGCCATGGCGAAAACGTTTTTGAGGGTGTGGAGAAACTCACACTGGCATATGCTTCTAGCTGGAATAAAAAATTGTACAACTGTTTTTGAAAAACTGTTGGGGAGTTTCCTAAGAAGTTAAACATACATCTACCTTATGCTCCCACCACTCCGCTTCCAAGTATTTTCCCAAGAGAAATAAAAGTGTATGTTCATCAAAGCACACAAATATACAAAGCAGCTCTATTTGTAATAGTTCCAAACTGTAAACAATTTTAGTTTTTGTCAAAATGTAAGTAAATATAACAATAGTGATCTATCCATTCAATGGAATACAACTCATCAGTAAATATTAAAAATGAACTATTAATACAGGCCAGTATGATGAATTTCAGAACAGTTAAACTGAGTGAAAGAAGGCAGACAAAAAGAAGCCCGACCTCCCACCAAAAAAAAAAATTATGCAATATGATTCCTTTCATTTAAAATTCTAGGAAATTAAAAAGAACTTATAGCAATAGAAAGTAACATCAGTGGTTTCCTGTGGGTGGGTTTAAATGGCAGGATGGGGCAGAAGTGAAGATTATAAGGGGGTAAAGGGAAACTTTTTGTATGATATGTACATTTTCTTGATAGTTATGATACTTTTCTAGTCGTGTGAATTTGTCAAAACTTATCAAATTGTACATGTTAAATGAACATGACTATTTTGTCAATTATACTTTAGTATAGCTGTTAGAGAGAGAAGGAGTAGGAAGATTAGGAGTTAACAAAGAGGAAAAAGTCAGTTTGCAATTTTAGACAGCTTTTTAAGAGCAGGACCCACTGGGAAGGTGATATTTGAAAAAGGCTTTAAAAGGGAAAGGAAGTTAGCTACACTACAGAGGCAACAGCCAGGCAAAGGCCCTAGGGAAAGTGTATGGTTGGCAATGAGGCCAATGTGCCTGAGGCACAGTGAGAAAGGTCTAGCGTACTAGGAGTTAAAGTAAAGAGAGGCCCCAAATCACCTCTATGCATTTTAAAAATTTTGTCTCTTACTAGAAGTAAGATGTATAGCTATTGAAGTTGTTATGCAGAGGATGACACTATCTAGTTAGATATTTTAAAAATTTCTCTGGCTATTGGGTTAAGAATAATCTTTAAGGGGACAAAAGTGAAAGTAGAGAGGCCAATCAGGAGGCTATTACAAAAATTCAGAGAAGAAATGATAGTAGCTTGAGATAGGATGGCAACACTGGAGCAGGTAGGAACTAATTAGATTCTGTCTGTGTTTTGAAGGTAAAGCCAACTGTTTTTTCAAATGGATTGAAAATGGAATATGAAACAAAGAGAGGAGTTTTCTTGAGTTGGTTTTCACTCCCATTTGCTTCCTGGTCATTTATCTATCAAAGCTTTCAATTTTGTTCAACTTCTTGTCAATGTAACCCAAAAAAGACTAACCAGTTCAGTGTAGAAGGAGCCTCTTATATTGAACATTCTCTGTGGACTTGGGCTAAATTTATTTGGCACTGTATTACCACTCAGTTGACTTTAATTGAAATTGCAGCAAAAAGCATTACGTCTGCTAACTGCTTCTTCAAAAATGTTTTTCTATTTCTTTCATCAATGTTTTGTAGCTTTCATTGTCGAGAGTTTTCACCTCCTTGCTTAAATTTATTCCTAGGTCCTTTATTATTTTTGCAGCTATTGTCAGTGGAATTGCCTTCTTAAGTTTAGAGCTAATTTGTTATTGGTGTACAGAAGTGCTACTGATTTTACTATGTTGATTTTTTATCTTTCAACTTTACCAAATTATCTTATCACTTCTAATAGTTTTTCGGTATAGTCTTTAGGTTTTTCAGTAGATAGGATTGTGTTGTCTGCAAACAGGGACAATTTGACTTCCTCCTTTCCAATTCGGATTCACTATATTTCTTTATTTCTATTTCTTTCTTCTTTCTTTTTCTCTCTCTCTCCCCTCCATTCCTTCCTTCCTCCCTCCCTCTCTCCCTTTCTCTCTCTCTTTCTCTCTTTCTCTTCCCTTAATTGCTCTGGCTAGAACTTCCACTACTATTTTGAATAACCATAGTAAAAGTCAGCATCTTTCCCTTGTTCTAGTCCTTAGAGGAAAAGCTTCTAATGTTTTCTCATTCAACATGATGGTAGCTGTGGGTTTATCATATATGGCCCTTGCTGTGTTGAGGAACATTCTTTCTATACCTGATTCATTGAGTTTTTACATGAAGGCATGCTGAATTTTGTCAAATGTTTTTTCTGCTTTTACTGAGATGATTACAAAGCTTTTGTTTCTCATTCTGCTAATGTGATTTGTCACATTTATTGATGTGTGTATGTTGAAACATTCTTGGCTTCCTAGGATAAATCTCACTTGATCATGGTATACAATCTCTTTGATGTGCTGTTAGATTTGGTTTGCTAGTATTTTGTTAAGGATTTATACAGCTATGCAAAACTGCATCAGAACTAAAGGCCTACAGTTTTCTTTTTTTGTGGGTCTTTGTCTGATTTCAGTATCAGGGTGATGTTGGCTTTGTAGAATGGGTTTGTATAAAGCACTACCTCTTCCATTTTTTGGAATAGTTTGAGAAGAATATGTGTTAGTTCTTTAAAAGGTTGTGAAATAGAGCTTTGATGTGATCCTGTGTGAGGCTTTTCTTTCTTGGGAGTTTATGTACTACTAATTCAATCTCATTGCTTCTGATTATTCTGTTCAGCTTTTCTGTTTCTTCTTGATTCAATCTTAGTAGGTTATATGGGTTGAGGAACTTATTCATTTCCTCTAAGTTTTCTAATTTGTTGGCAGATACTTGACCAAAATAGCCTCTAATGATACTTTGTATTTCTGTAGTATCAGTTGTAATGTCTCCTTTATTATTTCTGGTTTGTAAATTTGGGTCTTCTCTCCTTTTCTTTTCTTAAAAACGGGAAGACATCCATGCTCATGGATTGTGTATTAGTCCGTTCTCACACCACTATAAAGAATACCACCTAAGACTGGGTAATTATAAAGGAAAGCAGGTTAATTAATTCATAATTCGGCAGGCTTAACAGGAAGCATGGCTAGGAAGCCTCATGAAACTTACAGTCACGGCAGAAGCAAAAGGGAAAGTAGGTACGTTTTTCACAAGGTGGCGGGAGGGAATGTGTGTGAGAATGAGGAAGGGCCACACTTTAAAACCATCAGCTCTCTTGAGAACTATCTCACTATCATGAGAACAGCACGTAAAACCTGCCCCCATGATCCAATCACCTCCCACCTTGTCCCTCCCCTGACATGTAGGGATTACAATTCAAGATAAGATTTGTCTGGGGACACAGAGCCAAACCATAGCAGATTGGAAAAATTAATATTGAAAACATGACCATACAACCCAAAGAAATCTACAGATTTCATGCAATACCTATAAGATGTCAACGGCATTATTTACGGAAAGAGAGAAAACAATCTCAAAACTTGTATGAAGCCCCAAAAAGCCCTGAACAGGAAAAAACAATACTGAGCAAAAGAAACAAACTGTGCTCAAGGCATCATACAACATGACTTGATATATCTTTCTCACTTGCTTAGATTTTCATTTTAGTGAAAACAAATAACAATGTAATCTTATATGCAAAAAAGGCCATTTTCTTCAAATTTGCTGTCATTTGTTGAAGGAATTATAGTTATTTTGCATATCTTAAAAACATATATCTAAACTGTCCAAACTAAATATGTCATAACTTCCATAAATTTTGTAAAATCAGCAATTCTCATTTTAGGATACTTGCCCAATTTAAGAATAAATTCTAGTTTGTTGGAAAATCTAGCTTTGTGGTTATTCAACTTAAATATATATTGAGCAAGAAAATATAAGCATAGAAAGAAAGAGAGATGATTATTTATTGAGTAATATATGTAACTCATTATTTTCTTTATTGCCTTGATTGTAAGGAAGCAGAGGTCAATTATTTTCTTTGAACTTAGGTATCCGGCTGTATTTATTTGTTACTTTCCTCTTCATCTCCTTTTAATTGGCATTTTCTAAGGTTTGTTTTGTTTACTGAGGTACTCTTAAAGGAACATACTTTTTCTATAAATGACTTTAAATTTCTTTCTAAAGCGAGTTGAATATAAATAATAAAACACAATTTATCAAGTGTCTGATGAAAAATACAACAACCAAAATAAGTCTGACTGAACTGCAGGTACACAGAATGGACTGAATGTTGTCACTTTAAGTTTTTATTAGTCCCAATAAGCTTTCAATTTTTAAAACCATATTACTTACTAAACGTGATTAAAATAGCTCATATGGTCTGCTAGGATACAGAGTGTCTTTAAAGCAATATAAACTTAAATATACTGTTATTTGTTACTACTTTTGGCAGAATCAAATATTGGCTTTCATTTTTATTTCATTAATGATATAGGAAATATTCTCACCATGATAATTTTTTTGAAAAGTCTTACTTTACAAAAAGACCAAACAGGTCAGCCAGTTTACCTAAAAATAATTATTATCACATAGCATTAAGATAATAATTCAAAAATATTTTGTACCTAAGAGTCCTTTTGTTATTTTCTTTCCCATAAGCTAGACATTCCTTGACATTACTAATAATCAGAACTTCTTTCTAATCGGCATGAAAAAAAATAAAAATAAAAATAAAACAGGGTAAACACGCTGAAGTGATATAAGTGCAACCAAACAAAAAAAAAAAGAAAAAAGAAAAAAAAACCTGGTATTTTTGTCGGCCTTCCCACCACTTTTCTGTACAATGTCACATTTAGGCTTTGCAATAGTTAAGCATAATTCACAGACACCTCCACCCCGCAACAGACAGACAGACATACACATACACACACACACACACACACACACACACACACACACACCAGACTCTTGAGATGCCTTGGCCACATACCCTTGGCTCACTAGATTTCAGTGCAGCTATGATGAGGAATCCCACACACAGGACCGTGATCTCACTTCAGGAACGCCTCACAGTATCTCTCTGCTTATCTGCCTTGAAACTTTCTCCAAAGTCATAAAAAGCCACTCAGCCATTGTGTAATTATGGCTCAGAATGTGGAAGAATTAGTGCCTTCAAGAGCAAGAAGCAACCAATGAGGAATGAGAGTCAACAGATAGATTCTGATCCTCCCTATTTTTGATTCGCTTCATTTGGATGCATATGCTATTTGATTTCTCAGTGGGTCCCCAGAGGTGCTGAGTCCCAGTGTTCACAGTAGTAGTTAGCTCATTATCACAAATAATCTTTTTTCCATTTCTTGTCTCACTTTCCCCATTCCCTCACTTCCCCTTCCTTGGACTGTGTTCCAAATAATTTACATGCAAATGCTGATTTCAAACTGATTGTGAGGCAACCTAAACCAAAACAACTACCTTTGTGTGCTCTAAGGATTTAGGGACTTCCATAAAAGAATTAATATATTTAGACCACTACTATTTCTTAAATACAAACTATATGTTACACACTTATAAGTAAAAATTTCAATCAATGCTCATAGCAAATCTGAGAGATCATTATGATCTTGTTTTGCAGTTATATTTGTGATGCAGTTAACAATTAGGAAAGCTGACTTTCAAACTCAAGTCAATCGGATTCCAAACTAATATTCTTTCTATTATATTAAGTCTCCAATTATATTTTCAGCAATGCATATTTGTCCCTAAAAATATTGAATAACAATTCTTATGAACATGGATAAACAACAGAGCTCGTCTTAATAATCTTCAAAGAACTGCAGTATCTGACAGCACCTCTCAAGTTACATTTCAAAGGAAGAGCTTCTTCCTTTGAAGGAGTTCTTCTGTTGTTTTGGATATTTGCCCACATGTTATTGCTTCTGCTCTGGCTTAATTCCAACTCACGTAACCTCAGTAGCCTATATAATTTTCCTTAAAACTCTTACAACATCTATTGTTCTGCTCCTGACATACCAGCATCGTGGAATGAGAATCAGTGAAGCATTCTGAAAGATAAAAAAGCATACTTTTTTATTGTTTTGTAGTTGCTTTTGGGGTCTTCATCATAAATTCTTTGCCTAGGCCAATGTCTAGAAAAGTATTTCCTAGGTTTTCTCCCATAATTTTTATAGTTTGAGGCTTTACATGGATGTCATTAATCCATCTTGAGTACATTTTTGTATATGGTGAAAGGTAGGGATCCAGTTTCATTCTTTTCATTCTTCTGCATATGGCTGGCCAGTTTTCCCAGCACTATTTATTGAATATGGTGTTCTTTCCTCATTGTTTATTTTTGTTTACTTTGTCAAAGATGAGTTGGTTACAGGTGTGCAGTTTTATTTCAGAGATCTCCATAGTGTTCCATTAATTCGTGTGTCTGTTTCTGTACCAATAGGATGCTGATAGGTTACTGTAGCCTTATAGCGTCATTTGAAGCCAGATAATGTGATGCCTCTGGCCTTGTTCTTTTTGCTTAGGATTGCTTTGGCTATTTGGGCTCTTTTTTTATCCCTTATGAATTTTGGAATAGTTTTTTGTGTTTCCATGAAAATGACATTGGTAGTTTGATAGAATTGAATCTGTAGATTGCTTTAGGCAATACAGACATTTTAACGGTACTGATTCTTTCAACCTATGAGCTTGGAATGCTTTTCCATTTGTTTGTGTCATCTATGATTTCTTTCAGCTGTGCTTTGTAGTTTTCCTTGTACAGATCTTTTACCTCCTTGGTTAGGTGTATTCCTAGGTATTTTATCTTTTTGTGGCTACTGTGAATGAGAATGTGTTATTGATTTATTAGCTTGAACATTGTTGGTGTATAGAAATGGGACTAATGAAACTAACAAGCTACTACACAGCAAAGGAAATTCAACAGAACAAACAGACAACCTACATTACGGGAGAAAATATTTGCAGACTGCACATCCAAAACAGGACTAGTATCCAGAATCTATAAGGAACTTCAATGAAACAAGAAAGGAACAAACAATTCCATTAAAAAGTAAGCAGAGGACATGAACAAGACATATCCCCAAAGAAGACATATAAGCAGCCATCAAAAATATTAAAAAATTTTCAATATCGCTAATTATCAGAGAGATACAATCAAAAACACAATGATATGCCATCTCACACTAGTCAGAGTGGCTACTAATAAAAAGTCAAAACCTCAGGTGTGATGACTCATGCCTGTAATCCTAAAACTTTGGGAGGCTGAGGCAAGTGAATCACTTGAGCCCAGGAGTTCATCAGGAGCCTGGGCAATATAGCAAAACCCCATCTCTACTAAAACAATACAAAATATTAGCTGGGCATGGTGGCATACCTGTAGTCCCTGCTACTTGGGAGGCTGAGGTGAGACCATCACCTGAGCTGAGGAAGGTGAAGCTGGAATGAGCTAGGATCATGCTACTGTACTGCAGCCTCAGCAATAGAAGTGAGACCCTGTCTCAAAAAAAAAAAAAAAAAAAAAAAAAAAAAGTCAAAAAATAACACGTGCTGGTGAGACTGCAGGGAAAAAGTAAATGCTTATTTTTGGTGTTAGTGTTGGTGATAGTGTAAATTAGTTCATCCATTGTGGAAAAACATGTGGCAATTTCTCAAAGACCTAAAAACAGAACTACCATTGGACCCAGCAATCCCATTACAGGGTATAACTCAAAGGAATATAAATAATTCTACCACAAAGACACACGCATGTATATGTTCATTGCAGCACTATTCACAATAGCAAAGACATGGAATCAACCTAGATGCCCATAAATGGTAGATTGGATAAAGAAAACATGGTACATATGCACCATGAAATACTATGCAATCATAAAAGAAAATAAAAGCATTGTTCTTTGCAGGAACATTGATACAGCTAGAGGCCATTATCCTAAGCAAACTAACAAAGAAACAGAAAACCAAATACCGCATCTTCTCACTTAAAAGTGAGATAAATCTTGGGTTCACGTGTACATAAAGATGGAAACAGTAGACACTGGGGACTTCAAAACAAGGAAGGATGCTGAGGAAGGGTGAAAACCTTTCTGTTGGGTCCTATGTTCACAATTTGAGTGGCAGGATCAATAGAGGCCAAACCTCCTCAGCACCATGCAGTATACCCTTGTAACAAACCTGCACATAGACCCAGTGATGCTAAAGTAAAAATGGAATTTTTTTAAATGTCACATTATCTTTCAAAGTAGTGTGTCTTTTTATATGTCCACTAGTAATATATAAGAAATTTCTTGATTTATATTTTTACCGCCTAATATTGTCAGACTTGATTTTTGCAGATTAAATGGATTATAAAAATGAGAAAAAAGCATAAAATCTTGGCATGTTTTATATCAACACTAATGATTTCCATCTTCTTTAATACAACAAAAGAAAGCATAGAAAGGCTTAGACTTAATTGTAATTAAGTCCAAAATGTTATATGTGATGATATGTTGAAATGGAATTTGGTTGTAACAGTGTATGTACTAGATGTTACAGTCTCAGTCTATAACAAGCTTGCCTAACCTGCTGCCCATGGGCCTCATGCAGCCCTGGATGGCTTTGAATGTGGCCCAACACGGATTTGTAAACTTCCTTAAAATATCGTAAGTTTTTTTGTGATTTTTTTAGCTCATCAGCTATCATTAGTATTAGTGTTTTATGTGTGGCCCAAGACAATTCTTCTTCCTCCAATGTGGCTTAGGGGAGCCAAAAGATTGGACATCCCTGGTCTATGGTATCCTGAGATGAAATAGAGTTAATATCTAGAATTTCTGTAAAAAAAAAAAAAAAATTGAGAACTAATTGTTTGAAATCAATAGTTTGATGAAATGGAATGTCTTGTCTACAGTTTGGATTCAGTTAAATGTGATTGAAAATCACAGAAAGAAATAGCCTAAATAAAATAGAGGCCATCTAAAACAGATTTTTCATTCTCCCTCACGAAAAATCCAGTAAATATTTCAAGAATGGTAAGGTGATTTCAACAACCACCAGGGTTACACCACCATGTTTTGTTCAGCATTTACATCATGAATATGATCATTTTATTTAAGTTGTAGTCATTAATGCCCACATTCTAGCCAGCTGGAGTAAAGATCAGAAGTTGGGAACAGTCTTTCAAGTCAGCAATATTGAAGTACACATGACACTTTTGTTGACATCCCACATGCCAGATCTTAGTCACCAGACCTATAGGAAACGTATTGCTCTGGCAGTTATTAATTGAATGACCTTGGCCATTTTTTAAACTATTTGAGCCATAATTTTACTTCACTTCTATAAATGGAGATTGTATGCTTAACTCCTGTCAGAGAGACAGAATTTCCTAAATTTCATATATGCCTATGTATGTGAAAAATAGTGGAAGACTAACATCATCGAGACACTTTTCCAGTAAAGAGACCATGATCATGAGACTGGCTACCGTGACAATGGAGACTTTGATACAGGAGAAACAAATAGGTGATGTTCAACTCATCCACTTTCAAATGACTGAGGGAAGAAGAAGAAAAACAAAGAAGTCAAGGGCCAGGGTATTCATCACTATCTCTTAAAGCCCTCTTCACCTCTGCCTGAGATCCATACAGTTATAACTTTTTGGTATAACATTTGCGTATATCTTTCTTCCTACTTCTATTTCCACACTTCCTGTGTTATTACATACAAATTGTTATGATATGAGCAACACAAGTATAAGTCACATCGTTTTAATTTTTTAATGAATATATATTCAAGTTACTGATAGAGATATTACTGATGTACTTGGAATTTTACCTGTCATCTTCATCTTACTTTTTGTTTACTCTTTGTTCCATCTTTGCTCTTAACTTTTCCTCTCTTATTTTCTCTTCCTATCTATTAATTACTTTTTGGGGGGGATGGACTCTTGCTCTGTCATTCAGGCTGGAGTACAGTGGCGTGATCTCTGCTCACTGCAACCTTTGCCTCCTGGGTTCAAGCGATTCTCCTGCCTAAGCCTCCTGGGTAGCTGGGACTACAGGTACCCACCACCATGTCTGGCTAATTTTTGTATTTTTAGTAGAGATGAGGTTTGGCCCTGTTGGCCAGGCTGGTCTCGAACTCCTGGCCTCATGTGATCTGCCTGCCTCAGTCTCCCAAAGTGCTGAGATTACAGGTGTGAGTCACCATGTCCGGCCCTTTTTTTTTTAATTACATATTTTAAACAATTTATCCTTCCTTCTATCAGCTTGTAGGTTATAAAATCTTCTACTATTCTTTTGTATTTGCCCTAGAGGTTTCAACATAGACCTCTGAGTACATTTTATTGTTTATACATGAGTACTATTACCACTTCCTTGAGAAAGCAAAAATTTCGAAGATATTATCACAATTTAGCCCCTTCTGCCTTTTATGCTATAGTTATTGTCTATTTTATTTTACATTTGTTTAAATTTCAAAATAAATTGTAATCATTGTTTTATAGTCAATGTTTATTTTGATTTAGCAACAAATTCGCCCTTTCCATACCCTTCATTCTTTCTTTCATTTTTGTGCTTCCAATGAGGATAATATTTTATTTACATACAGTGTGTCTTTTGGGGTAGTTCTGCTGGCTATAAATCTTTTTAATTCTTATTATTTAGAATTATTTTTATTCTGTTTATATTTCTTAGTTTGGTTTGTGTTTTGTTTTGTTTTGTTTTGTTTTTTTCTGGTTATAGGCAGTTGGGCTCTTTCACCATTTTAAAGATGTCACTGCATTTCCATTCAGTTTCCACTGCACTAGTGAGACATCAGTTATCAATTTCACTTTCCCTTTAAAGCTAATGCCCCAGTTGTAATTTGAATGCTTTAGAAGTTCTTTATTTTGCAAATTTTCATTTTGAGAAGGTTTACTATGGTGTACCAATATGTATTTTTCTTTGTATTCACTTTACTTTCAGTGATGAGCATTACTTTCATCAGTTTGGAAAGAGGATTTCAGGAAAGGAAAGCAAAAAATGAGAAAAAAAAAAAAAGTAGTTGTGCTACTGAACTAAAAGGATAGTCCTGTCAATAAGACTTAGACCATGATCTAAGATGCAGGCTGGGCACGGTGGCTCACACCTGCCATCCCAGCACTTTGGGAGGCCAAGGCGGGAGGATCACCTGAGGTTGGGAGTTCGAGACCATCCTGACCAACATGGAGAAACCCCATCTCTACTAAAAACACAAAATTAGCTAGGTGCGGTGGCGCATGTCTGTAATCCCAGCTACTCAAGAGGCTTAGGTATGAGAATTGCTTGAACCCAGGAGGTGGAGGTTGTGGTGAGCCAAGATCATGCCATTGTACTCCAGCCTGGGCAACACGAGCAAAACTTTGTCTCAAAAAAAAAAAAAAATTAAAAAAAGAAAAAAAATAAGACTTAGACCACGATGCAATAAAATACAGCCAATAAGACTGCCCTGTTAATATATATACTCTTCTCCATTGCTTCAGACAGTACAGTAACAATGCAAGCAATTATTTTTCAAGTATTATAATTATTGCTTTGAAATTTTACCAATTGTATTCAATCTTAAAATGTTAATTTAAAAATATGTTACAATATAGGCTGATTTTTCACTATTTTGTAACATCTCTGTTCTCTCAGGTCTCAATCTTATTCTTTGAGAATGATTCCTCCATGTTTATTTACTCATTAGTAAAAATATTTCTCCACCCATGCAACAATCTCATTATTTTGGTCTTTTCTAAGTCATATTTGCATTTCTATGTGTTTTGAATTGTTTAGAAATCTACAAAGAAAGTCCATCGTGATGGGCTCAGAATCAAGGGACCAAGTTGGAGTAATTTCAAAAATAGTAGATCACACCTTAACTATTGGGTCTCCTAATTAGGTGACCATGGAACAATTTTTTTATTCTCGAAAATGGTAATATCTACCTAATAGATAGAGCCAATATATGTGAAGCATTAATTAATGAGGCAACATATGTAAAGCATTTGAAACCTGGTAAGCAATCAACCACATAAGAAAATTCTCCACTCCCAACTTTAGCTCTATAACAAATAGAAAAGTCTATTTGGTTTTCTTTTACAAAATATTGGGGTTATTGAGACATTACAAGCTAAAGTGGTAAATACACTCATTCCCATAACATATTCTATAAAAATTAGACAATTAGTTGTTAATACAAAGCTAACCCTAAAATAAAGAAAATCATCATATAAAATGTAAACGAAAAGTTGAAATGAGAATGTGGGAGTTGATACACAGAATATTTTTTACCACAGTGCAATAAAATACAAATCAAAAAATAATGGGAAAAAATAAGGATTACATTGGAAAAAACACACACATATATGCACAGATGCATACACACACTTAAGTAATTCAAGTGTCAGAAGAGAAATTATAATGGAAACAATATTTAGACTAAAATAACAATAAAATAAATACATATTATAACTTGAAGATGCAAGTGAAATACCTACTCAAGGAAAATCAACAGCCCACCATTCCAATATTACAAACAAATACAAGAAATAAGTGAGTTATTCACTTCGAAAGATAGAAAAACAACAACGGATAAACCACCAAGGAAAAAGAAGGTAGAAAACTACAAAGTTAATAGCAGAAACTAATGAAACAGAAAATAAAGAAACATTAGGGAATATTTTTTAAAACTCTAATGAAATAGACAAAACTTAAGCAAGACTAATTAAGTACAAGTAGGGATGCCACAACTGAAGAGCAAGAAAAAGAGAACCTAACTATGAATATAGTAAATGTTATATGACAATAGTATTTAAACTGCTTTCTAACAAATTTGACATCAAATATAACAGACAATTTATGTAAAATTTTACCTCAAGAAGCAATTAAAAATATAAATAAACCTACAATGATTAAAGTATTTTAAAGTCCAAAATCTACCCACATAAAAAGCACCTGTTCCACCATCATAGATATAAATTTTACCAAACCATCAAGTTACAGATAATGTATTTGTTAAACCAAATGTTCTCCACACCACAGAGAAGGGGAAGGTGTCAAAATTAATCTGAGGCTTAATTTTGCCTTGATTTTATAACCAAATGAGATAACACAGTTAGACTGAAAGAATATGACCTAGTTGTTGGTAGAAGAATAGGGTGACTATAGTTAATGATAATTTGATATATATTTCAAAATAACTAAAAGAGTTAAACTGGAATTTTCCTAATACAAAGAAATGATAAATGCATGCAGTGATAAATATCCCAATTACCTTGATTTGATCATTCCACATTGTATTATTGTATTACAGTATCACATATACCACATAAATATGTACAACTATAAAAGTTTATATATCCATAAAAATTCAAAATTAAAAAAATGAGACAATGCAAAGCAAATAAACTTATTTTTGAATGTCTGCAATATACCAACAATTCAGAAATGTTTTTAAAAATTACTTATAACCAAATATGGCTTATTTCATAATCTAGGAATTGTTTCTCATTATAGCATACATTAATGTTTTCAATAAACCAAAAAATAAAGAAAATGATATTATCATCCCAATAGATGCATAAAATCTGCATAACATTTTCTTATGAAGAACATAAGTAAAGGAAAAAATTTAAAGTATGAATAGGATCAACAAAAGCAAAATATAGTTTTGGGAGAGGAGAACAAATCACATATGGAGAGCTTTAAAAATCAAAAAGATATATAAATATCACTGCAGCACAGATTTTAAAACTAGCCAATAATATTTTCTTTCTTACATTTTGTGTAAGAAAATAGCAAGGCTATATATACCCACTTGTTTATTTCATTTAACCAGAAGAAACATATAAAGAATAAGAAATAAGAAAATGGTTACTTGTATGGGATGAGGGAAAAAAGGGTGGAAGAGTAAAAAAGCGGGAAAAACCTTATCTAAGTATATCCTTGTACATACTTCTGACTTTTGAAAATATATTTTACAAACTCTAAAAACTAAGTCAAAATGATTTTTAAATCCTTCGTTTTTTAAAAAATATGTAAATAAAAATAAGTGTATCTGTTATCAAATTGATAACCACATAACATAGTAGTCTGACTGTACACCTTAAGTGAAATGTATTTGAAGGATAAAAATAACTCAGAATCTATAGATATTCATCAGCAGTTCACTGTGAGTAGTGGTATTGATATATTATTGTGAAGCTATTTTATTAGCGTTGTAGAATTAAGCAGATGAGTAAATGTATTGATGCCACTGGGATTTCAGGTACTCCCCAAGGAACAAGAAAGTTATCAATAAGAAATATAGGGGGTGGGAAAGATGGCCAATTAGAAGCAGCTGCAGTCCATGGCATTCATGGATAGGAATGAAAGGGGCAAGTGAATCCAAGCACCTTCAATTGAAATATCCAGGTACTGGCATTGGGACTGATCAGGGAATCAACTAGACTCACGGAGAATGAAGAAAAGTAGGATGGGGCATCGGCCCATCCAGGAGTGACAGGAAGCCAAGGGAACCCCCACCCTCAGCCAAGGGAAATAGAGAGTGATTGTGTGACCCAGAATAACCATGCTTCTCCCACGGATCTTTGCAACCCCTGGATCAGGAGATCCCCACTGAGCCCATGCCACTAGGGCCTTGGGTCCAACACACAGCAGCTGCTCAGACATGCATGGAGAACCAGGAGTTTTACATACTACAACCTGAGGATCCCCATCAAAGGTATCTGCAACTCAGGCAAGGCAGGAGGTCTATACATACTTATAGAAATGGGGCCAAATCCACAGAGTCAAGCAGTGTCAGTCTGCAGGCCCTACTTCCATGGCACTCACAAGATATAACCCACTGTCTTGGAATTCCAGCCAGCCACTAGCAACATGGTGGAACTTGCCTGAGATAGGACAGAGTCCCTGGGGGAAGGGGCTGGTCACCATCTCTGCTGTTTTGTCAACTCAGCCATTTCAGCCTGTAGGCTTTGGAGAGTCTTTAACCATCCAGACGAGGAAGGGTCCCCCCAGTGCAGCACAGCTTCTTTGCCAGAATATGGCCCAGACTGCTTCTTTAAGCAGGACCATGATCCATTGCTCCTCACTGGGCAGGACCTCCCAGCCAGGGTCTCCAGCCACTCACATCCACATGTATTCTATGGACAGATCTCTGATCTCTCCCTGGGACAGAGCGCCCAGGGGAGGGGAGGCTATCACCTTGGTTGATTGGACAAGTCAGCCATTTCAGACTGTGGGCTTTGGACAGTCCAAGCAGACAGGGGCAGACCTGGCGATATGGTTTGGCTCTGTCCTCACCCAAATCTCACCTTGAATTGTAGCTCCCATAATTCAGGTGTGTTGTGGGAGGGTCCTGATGGGAGATAATTGAAGTGAATCACGAGGTCAGCTTCTCTCATACTATTCTCATGGTAGTGAATAAGTCTCATGGGATCTGATTGTTTTATAAGGGGTTTACTTTTTCACTTGGCTCTCATTCTCTCTTGCCTGCTGCCTTTTGAGATGTGCCTTTTGCCTTCCACCATGATTGTGAGGCCTCCTCAGCCACTTGGAACTGTGAGTCAATTAAACCTCTTTTTCTTTATAAATTACAAAGTCTTGGGTATGCCTTTATCAGCAGCGTAAAAACAGACTAATACAGATAGTCCTGCAGCATGGTATGACTATTTTGTTGAGGCATATCGGACTGCTTCTTGAAGTGGGACTCCAATCCACTCTTCTTCATGAGGCAGGTCCTCACAGCTAGGGCCTCCACCCATCCCCATCCATGTTCTATAGCTGACAGAGTTCTAATTACTCCCTGGGATGGAGTGCCAGTGGGGTGGGGCAGGCTGCCACCTTGTCTTTTCAGGCATGTCAGCCACTCCAGTCTGTGGGCCATGGAGAGCTCTAATGGATTGGTGGCTGAACAGATCCCAAACACAGCACAGCTGCTCTACCAAAAAGTAGCCAGATCGTTTTCTTAAGTGGGTCTCTGATCCCATTCCTCCTGACTGGATGAGATCTCCCAAAAGGGTCTCCAGCCACCTCCTACAGGTACATTTAACCCAGCAACAGGGTAGTAACCCTCTGGGATAGAGCTTCAAGAAAAAGGGGCAGGCTGCCATCTTTGCTGTTTCATAGCCTTCATGGGTGATACCTCCAGGTACAAGAAAAGCCAAAGTGGCTAGGGTCTGGAACAGACCCCCAGCAAACAGCAGCAGCCCTACAGAAGAGGGGTGAGGCTGGCTGTCAAAAGGAAAAGAAACAAACAGAAAACAACAGCAACAATAACAGCAAACTACAAAAAAATCACATCCAAAGAAGTAACCTCAAAGATCGGAGGTAGATAAGCCCACAAAGATGAGAAATAATCAATGCAAAAAGAATGAAAAATCAAAAAGCTAGAGCACTCCTTTTGCTCCAAATGACTGCAATGCCTCTCTAGCAAGGGCTCAGAATGGGGCTGAGGCTGAGATGGCTGAAATAACAGAAGTAGAGTTGAACATATGAATAAAAACGAAGTTATCTGAGCTAAAGAAGGATGTTGTAACCCAATGCAAAGAAGATAAGAAGTATGATAGAATAATGCAGGAGCTGACAGCCAAAATAGACAGTTTAGAGAGGAACACAACTGACCTTACAGAGCTGAAAAACACACAGAAAGAACTTCACAATGCAATCACAAGTATTAATAGCAGAATAGACCAAGCAGAGGAAGGAATTTCAGAGCTTGAAGACTATTTTCCTAAAATAAGACAGGCAGAAAAGAATAGAGGTAAAAATAATAAAAAGGAATGGATAAAACTTCCAAGAAATATGGGATCATGTAAAGAGATCAAATCTACAACTGATTGGGGCACCTGAAAAAGACAAGGAGAATGGAACTAATTTGGGAAACATACTTTAGGATATTATCAAGGAGAACTTCCTAACCTAGCAAGGCAGGACAACATTCAAATTCAAGAAATGCAGAGAACCCCCGTAAGATACTCCATGAGATCATCCCCAAGACACACAATCATCAGATTCTCCAAGGTTGAAATGAAAGAAGAAATGTTAAGGGCAACCAGAGAGAAAGGCCAGGTCACCTACAAAGGGAAGTCCATCAGACTCACAGCAGACCTCTCAGCAGAAATCCTATGAGCCAGAAGATTGGGGGCCAATATTCAACAATCTTAAGGAAAAAAATTTCCAACCCAGAATTTTATATCTAGACAAACTATCCTTCATAAGTGAAGGAGAAATAAGATCCTTTTCAGAGAAGCAAATCCTGAGGGAATTCATTAGCACCAGACCTGCCTTAGAAGAGCTCCTGAAGGAAGCACTAAATATGTAAAGGAAAAACCATTACCAGCCACAATAAAATCACACTGAAGTACACAGACCAGTGACACCATGAAGTAACCACATAAACAAGTCTACAAAATAACCAGCTAGCTTCATGATAATGGGATCAAATCCATGCATAACAATACTAACCTTAAATGTAAATGGGATAAATGCCCCAATTAAAAGACACAGGGTGGCAAGCTGGATAAAGAATCGAGACCCATTGGTATGCTGTCTTCAAGAGAACTATCTCACATGCAAAGACACATTGGCTCAAAATAAAAAGATGGAGGGTAATTTACCAAGCAAATGGAAAACAGAAAAAAAGCAGGGGTTGCAATCCTGGCTTCTGTCAAAACAGACTTTAAACCAACAAAGATCAAAAAAGACAAAGAAGAGCATTACATAATGGTAAAGGGTTCAATTCAACAAGAAAAGCTAACTATTCTAAATATATATCTACCTAATACGGGAGCACTAAGATTCATAAAGCAAGTTCTTAGAGACCTTCAAAGAGACTTTGATTTCCACACAATAATAGTGGAAGACTTTAACACCCCACTGAAAATATTAGATGAATCATCAATACAGAAAATTAACAAAGCTAATCAGGACCTGAGCTCAGCTCTGGAACCAGAAGGGCATGATAGATATCTACAGAACTCTCCACCCCAAAACAACAGAATACTTATTCTTCTCATTGCCACAGAGCGCTTACTCTAAAATTGATCACATAATGAGAAGTAAAACACTTCACAGCAAATGCAAAAGAACTGAAATCATAAACAGTTTTTGAACCACGGTGCAATCAAATTAGAACTTACGATTAAGAAATTCACTCAAAACCATACAAATGCATGGAAATTGAACAAAGGGCTCCTGAATCACTTTTGGGTAAATAATGAATTAAGGCAGATATCAAGAAATTTTTTGAAATTAATGAGAAAAAGATGCAATGTACCAGAATCTCTGGGACACGGAGTTGAGGGACATTTATAGCACTAATTGCTCACATCAAAAAGTTAAAAAGATCTCAACTTAAGAATCTAACATCACAACTAAAAGAACTAGAGAACCAAGAGCAAATAAACCCCAAAACTAGCAGAAGACAAGAAAAACCAAGATCACAGCTGAACTGAAAGAGATAGACACACAAAAAATCCTTCAAAAATAAACAAATCCAGGAGCTGGTTTTTGAAAAAAACAATAATAAAATAGACTTCTAGATAGACTAATAAAGAAAAAAAGAGAGAAGTTTCAAATAAACATAATCAAAAATGATAAGGGAGATATCACCATTGACCCCACAGATATACAGACAACCATCGCACAATACTATAAAAACTTCTATGCACATAAACTAGAAAATCTAGAAGAAATGGATAAATTCCTAGTCACATACTCCCTCCCAAGACTGAACCAGGAAGAAATTGAATCCCTGAACAGACCAATAATGAGTTTTAAAATTGAGAAGTAATAAATATCCTACCAAACAAAAAAAAAAAAAAAAAAAACCCAGGACCAGATTTATTCCCAGTTGAATTCTACCAGATGTACAAAGAAGAGCTGGTGCCATTTATACTGAAACTATTCCAAAAAATTCAAAAGGAGGGACTTCTCCCTAACTCATTCTATGAGGCCAGCATCATCCTGATATCTATACCTGGCACAGATACAAATGAAAAGAAAACTTCAGGCCAATATCCCTGATGAACATTGATGCAAAAATTCTCAACAAAATACTAGCAACAGAATCCAGCAGCACATCGAAAAGCGTATTCACCACAATCAAGTAGGTTTCATCCCCAGACTGTAAGTCTAGTTCAACATATGCAAATCAATTAATGTGATTCATCACATAAACAGAACTAAAGACAAAAACCACATGATTATCTTAACTGACATAGAAAAGGCCTTCAATAAAATTCAACATCCCTTCATTTTAAAAACTCTCAATAAACTAGGTATTGAAGAAATATCTCGCAAAATAATAAGAGCCATATATGACAAATCCACAGCCAATATCATACTGAATGGGTAAAAACTGGAAGCATTGCCCTTGAAAACCAGTACATGACAAGGTTGCCCTCTCTCACCACTCATATTCAACATAGTATTGAGAGTTCTGTCCAGGGCAATCAGGCAAGAGAAAGAAATAAAAGGTATTCAAATAGGCAGAGAGGAACAAACTATATCTGTTTGCAGATGACATGATCCAATATCTAGAAAACCCCAACGTTTCAGCCCAAAAGTTTCTTAAGCTGATAAACAACTTCAGCAAATTCTCGAGGTACAAAAATCAATGTGCAAAAATCGTTAGCATGCTTATACACCAGCAACAGGCAGGCAGACAGCCAAATCACAAATAGACTCCCATTCACAATTGCCACAAAACAAATTAAATATCTGGAAATACAGCTAACAAGGAGGTGAAGGACCTCTTCAAGGAGAACCACAAACCACTGCTAAAAGAAATAATTGACTGAAACAAATGTATAAACATTTCATGCTCGTGGATAGGAAGAATCAATATCATGAAAATGGTCATACTGCCCAAAGCAATTTACAGATTCAATGCCATTCACATAAGACTACCATTGGCATTCTTCACAGAATTAGAAAAAAAAAAAACTATTTTAAAATTAACATCACACCAAAAAAGAGCCTGAATAACTGAAGCAATCCTAAGCAAACAGAACAAAGCTGGAGGCATTACACGATCTGACTTCAAACTATACTAGAGGGCTACGTTAACCAAACAGAATGGTACTGGTACAAGAACAGAAACATAGACCAATGGAACAGAACAGATAACCCAGAAATAAGACTGTACACCTACAATCATCTGATTTTCCACAAGCCTGACAAAAAAACAAGCAGTGGGAAAGCATTCCCTATTTAAGAGATTGTGCTAGGAGAACTGGCTAGTCATATGCAGAAAATTGAAACTGGAGTCCTCTTTATACCATATGCAAAATCAACTCAAGATGGATTAAAGACTTAAATGTAAAACCTAAAAATATAAAAACCCTAGAAGAAAACCTAGGCAATACCATTCAGGACATAGGCATGGACAAAGATTTCATGAAGATACCAAAAGCAATTTCAACAAAAGGAAAAATTGACAAATGGAATCTAATTAGACAAAAGAGCTTCTGCACAGCAAAAGAGATTATTAACAGAGTAAACAGACGACCTACAGAATGGAAGAACATTTTTGCAATCAATCCATATGACAAAGGTCTAATATCTAGCATCTATAAGGAACTTAAACAAATTTACAAGAATAAACATACAATCCCATTAAAAAGTGGGCAAAGGACATGGACAGACACGTCTCAAAAGAAGATATACATACAACCAATGAACATATGAAGAAAAGCTCAACATCACTGATCATTAGAGAAATGCAAATCAAAACTACAATGAGATACCATCTCACACCAGTCAGAATGGCTATTATTAAAATATTAAATAAACCACAGTATTAGAAAAACAACAGATGCTGGCAGGGTTGTGGAGAAAAGGAAATGCATTTACAATGTGTCTTGTTAGTTTAAACTGGTTAAACATTGTGGAAGAAAGTGTGGCAACTTCTCAGAGATCTAGAAGGAGAAGAACTATTTGACCCGGTAATCCCATTACTAAATATATACCTAAAGGAATATAAATAGTTCTACCATAAAGAAAGATGCACGTGTATGTTCATTGCAGCACTATTCACAATAGCAAAGACTATGTGGAATAAAATGGAATCAACCTAAATGTCCATCAATGACAGACCAGATAAAGAAAATGTGGCACATATACACCATGAAATACTATACAGCCATAAAAAGGAATGAGATCATGTACTTTGTAGGAACATGGATGGAGCTGGTGGCCATTATAATTAGCAAACTAATGCAGGAACAGAAAATTAAATACTCCATGTTCTCACTTAGAAGTATAAGCTAAATGATGAGAACACATAGACACATGGGGTGGGAACAACACACATTGGGACCTGTTGGAGGGTCAGGGGGATGAGAGGATGGAGAGCATCAGTAAGAATAGCTAATGGGTGCTAGGCTTCCATTAGCTGGGTGATGGAATAATCTGGGTGATGGAATAATCTGGGTGATGGAATAGGATGATGGGTGATGGAATAGGATGATAGGTGATGGGTAATGATCTGTGCAGCACAAAACCATAGCATATGTTTACCTATGTAACAAACTGGCACATCCTGCACATGTACCCCTGAACTTAAAAGTTGGAAAACTTTTTTAAAAGAAATGCAAGTTGGGGAGGAAGCTGTAATATTAGATATAAATGCAGGATATTGATACAAATTCATGATTATATATACTATGTATGAAGATATATATTCTATATAATATTATATGTACATGTGTATATATTCACTGAGAGGTTTAGAAGCCATGATGTTCAAATAGCACCATTCTCCACTTAAAAATTCCTTGGAGAATAGTTGATTATAGGTCTGGGACAGGGAGAGTATAACACTAACTTAGTATATACTTTTGTTTCAGAAACTAAGGAAGAACTTGAAGACTAGTGGGATTATATCAAAATGAAACCAAAGAAATTTGGAAATGGCTTGTGACAGTTTATTCTACAGCAAAAGGGATTATTAACAGAGTAAACAGACGACCTACAGAATGGAAGAACTATTTATTTAGCTAGAATGTATTTATTATATTCTGGGACCTGGAATAAAAAAATAACTAAATAAGGATAAACTCATCAAACAATGTAAAATTCTTTTTATACTGAACTCCTCATTCTTTTTTTTCTTTTTTACATTTTATTATTATTATACTTTAAGTTTTAGGGTACATGTGCACAATGTGCAGGTTTGTTACACATGTATTCTTTTGCTGAATCTTTAAATAAGCTTTATTAGCAAAATATGTTAATCATCTTTCACACTTCTTAATGACTACTGAAAGTCGTAAATGTTCACATCACTTTGATAACAATATTCTAAGTCAGTGTGGCAGTGTTTCTAAACAATAGAGATGTTCCATGAGTTGTTTCTTTTGTTCAGAACAAAAGCATTCTATATTGGGGAAACTGTTGAGCTCATTATTTTAAGATTTATTCCTCCTAATACATGTCATTCTATTTACTATGTTTTAAGGATAATGCAATTTATATCATAAATCTTTATTTAGTACAACCAGTATATAATACTGGATTATATTATTTTATGAACATCCATGTAAGACATAAAACATGATTTTAATATTATCTATAATCTAGAAGATAAAACACATATAAGGAATCTGTACAAACTAAAAACAAAACAAAAAAGATCTGTGATAGAGTTCAGTAAGTAATTTTCTGTAGAAAAAGCGAGTATAAAACATGGTGATAAAAATTTAAAAAAAAATTCGACTAATGCAATAAACTATGTTGTATCTTAGTGGCAGTTTAACATTTTATGTAACCTAAACATACTCTTCTTCTGAAAGTATGACTTCAACAGTGCATTCACCAAGATTCAAACAAGAAATAGATGGCAGATGTACACTCAAACTGAGTATATGAGAAGAGTTTTAAAAATATTGTTACAAATGCATGGGTAGTTCAGGGACACCTCAGATGATAACCAGAGTGTCATTACTACTTTTGCCTCTAAGATTATTTTATTGTCCTTTTTTCAAGTAAAATTTTCTATCTTCAAAATAAAGGACAGTAAAATTTCCTTCAACTTTTACATTATCATGAGATCATTTCAATTTGGTCGGATTTCTATCTGAAACCAAATATTTTATAATAGGTGCCAGCAATGCTGTTTATATAGGATAATGTGAGAAAAGTAGGTGGTGGTAAGAAAAAATAATTAACATAAAACAAATGTGTTTCAGTACCTGCTTCTGTTGCAGATCATTAAGCCTAAATTAATCACAGCTATCTATTTCTACCACCCAATCCATGTAATCTTTAATCACCCACAGCACTTTGCTTTAGTTTTTCACTGACAAGAACAATTTGTCAAGAGAATACTAAAAGGTGTCTCAATGAATCTCCCGTGTTTTAGAAATAGTCTTCCTTGCCCTCATTGTATACCAGAAACCACATTTCTACTTTGTTATAGGAGTCAAGAACACTGACTCCTTCTTTAACCATTGGTATAGAAGAATGAGGAACCTAAAATTGCAGGAGGTATTGTCAGCATACAATTAAGTAGAACCATGATTGTGTCCTCTGGTGGGAAAAAAAAAATTCTCCCTTGTACACAAGGACCTGCAAACTGATCAATGCCTAAAAATGTCAAAGCAGGCAACAATCATCTTCAAAGTTATAAAGTACATTATTTAGAGTAGTCACACATATTTTCATCTCTTGTCCGACCTGTACATTCTGGATATGAGATAACCGGGCACGGGTCTAAGACATTACTGAACCTTTTAGGTTAGTATCTCTATCTCATGATATTATCTCCCAGCTAATGCCATTAGCTAAATCTTCAACAAAATTTCATTGTAATATCAATCTAACTTCTTCTTATTAGTGGAGCACAGAGAAAGACTAATGAATTTGATGGCTGTGAGCCACTGCCATCATTCCATAGTATGCCCTTGGTCAGAGATGTTGTTTTATGAGATACCATACAATGGGTAACATATTCCATAAAGTCTTAAGTATGATGCTGGTGGAAGAGCTTTTTGTTTAGACTGCAAATACTTACCAGAAATATCTTTTCACTCTGTGAGGCTTTATTGTCATGCCCTCTATGATGGACCCGGTCTAACGTAATGATCATTAAGAGGGAACTTACTGGAATCTATAGGAAATTGTGACATATTACAGATTCAGCCTTGGTCTCTGTTGTTGGAATGTTGAGCAATCAGAAGTAGGAGTAGCCAGCTTCAATTGCACTGGAAGCGTATAGTAATAAATTGGTTGTAATGCAGGAGGTTTATTTGGGACTCCAGTGAAAACAAGCAGTGGAATGATAAAGTGATACGGGGAAAAGAGGACAGCCAATAAGTGCTGAGTTACTAAGCCAGCTACCATAGTGGGCAAGTGGGTTTAATTCAAGGAGAACTTCTGAGGAAAAGTGTAAAACATATACCTCAGCACCGACCCATGTCAATATGAGGAAGCTGAGGTATTTATGCATTAACTCTCCCATCAGTCATTGGTTGAAGTCTGATCCTAGTGGTATTAATTCCCAGGAAATCTGGATGTGATGCATGTATGGAAAATAATGGCCAGGAAAAAGTGCCTAGGCACAGATGCAGATGCTGGCAGTTTGAAGTCATCTAAACATATCGAAAATGTAGGCTTCAAGGCATATTGGCAGAGCACACAGGCAGCATCTTCCACAGCCTTAATCTCTGCCACTATGGCCACCTTCCAGACAGACACATAGAGAAAGCATCAGAAGACTGAGGTCTTGGGACGATAACATCCACACAACAATTTATCATGTTTATCTTGTTATTTAGATTCTCCTCTAGTAATAAATGCCCTCTTGTAGCATTTATGTAGAATACAAATATACCCAATAGGAGAGGCCCATCCACATATTTCTTCTTGAGACCTCATTGTCACCAATGTTTTTAAAATCTTGATCTTGATAATTGCTCAACAGTCAGACAAAGGATTGCCTCTTTCCATGAGGCACTGTAATACACATCTCAGTTAATAGTTCTTTCCACATGAAGTAGACAAACCAATGTGACATCCAGAGATATGCCAACTGGAAATCAACTATTTGGGGGGTCATGCTTGAATATAGACATGAGGCAGCAACCATCCAGTTTGGCAGATGCCTGCAAAGCATATAAGTCAATCTGTAATTCAATTTTTTACTTTTGCTATCCATTGACACAAGGTAAGTCATTCCTCATGGGATGAGGATTGTGGTGAGGCTGTAAAGCAATGGGAGCAGGTGCCATGGAAAGCTATACCTGCTTGTGCTATTTCCTGGAACCTTCTGCACTTTCTAGGGCAGTGACTCCTGTATGATATTTCTATTTTACAATGAAATGCTAAGTACATGTCCAATTGTAAGGTTCAATAAATTACTAAGACACATTTCCTGATTAGTTTGACTCAAATACTTATTTGGTGTCCAGTAATTGTGTATGCAATCTTTCAGCTGCTCCAAACATTCAACTGCTTTCAAATTAAGAGTATGTTGTTTGCAGAAGAAGACATGACTTATTCCAAAACCCTAGAGATTTTATTAGTAATTGTCAGAAGCTCCATAGAGCATCTCTGTTTCCTGCAGATCTTTCCAACTGGATGTACTGAGTCATAAGGACCCAAGTGGCTGGGTAGCTTGCACTACAGCCTGAACCTGTTTTAAGTTTTCCCTCGTGCTGCCCCCCCTTAAAAACTGGCAGCTTGCAGGCAAATACTGGCAAGAGATGGGAGAGCCTACAGAGCTAGTGTGATGGCAGTCACAGGGTAGGGAAGCTATTCAGCCAACGCTCAGTGGATTGAGGGCATCCATGTGACATCCATACAGCAACTTCTGCTAATCAACAGATAAGAACAGATGCACTGTTCTACTTACTTTTATAACAAAAAGTAAATTTTCCTGGCATTTAAAAATTCCTCAAACAACCTTCCAGGAACAGTTACAAAAGTTGACTTTTAAAGAAAATACCTAGGCTCTTTAAGGTCACAGCATTGGAGTATGACCATGACCTTCAGAACTTGATGACTGAAAATTTTAGAAGGCTACTAAACGAAAACACATTGAAGTGAGCTTGACTTTATCAATATTTCCCATAAGGCCATATAGCAGCCAAATACAAGTCACAGTCCCCCATAAAAAAAGCAAAGAACTGGAGCTTGCAGCTCTATCATGGCTGAGAAGGTAACAATTAGAGTTGAAGGGCCACCAGAGAGGTTGACCTTTGTTTCTTTGTGATATAGTAATGATCAGTGAAGATAATGACATTGTGAAGTGGCCCTCCCTCCATCACTCAAAAAATAATGTAAGAATTCTGCAGTTAACTAAGCACATCTGTTTCCATTATACGTTTTGAAAGTGGAGAAACAACTAGAGTATTGTAGTTAGTCCCACAAAATCCCATGAAACAAAATTAGGCCAAAACTTCATCCATCCTCTGATCTCCACGGGATCCTACTGTAACTGATGAAGCATAGAGAACTTCTGGTTTCCAGCGATTAAAGTACATTAAGAGTTGGCACCCAATAATCCCCAGAAGGTCTGGGTCTTTAGCTTTTTCCAATATGAAGTCATCCTGGTAAATTGTTACAGTACGCTTTAAGATTCCTACTTGTTCAAAGAATATAGTTCATTCACATATCTTGAGGCCTTAGGGTTTATCTTTTATTACTTGTTTAATTTGTTAAATGTTAATAGTGACTATAGTGGCTGTATCATTTTGAAATTCCCACCAGTAAAGAATGAGATATCCTGTTACTCCAAATCCTTGCCAGTTTTCAATGTTGTCAGTGCTCTGAATTTTAGCCATTCTGTGTCCAGTGGTATCCAATTGTCATTTTAATTTACATTTCCCTGATGATATCCTTATTTGTCATCTATATAGCTTTTTTGGTGAGGTATCTTTGGCTCATTTTTTAATTGGGTTGTTTGGTTTTTAATTGTCATGTTTTAAGAATTTCTTGTATATGTTGGATAACAGTCTTATTAGATATGCCTTTTGCAAATATTTTTTCCCAGTCTGTAGCCTATCTTTTTATTTTTTTGGCAGTGTCTTTCACAGGTCAGAAATTTTTAGTTTTAGTAAAACCCAGCTTATCAATTCCTTATTTCATGTGTTGTATCTAAAAGGTCATCACCAAACTCAAGATCGTCTACATTCTAGACATAAACTTTAGATTCTTCACAAAAATTAAGTCAAAATGGAGTACAGTTAATAAAAATGTATTGTATTTTGAAAAAGGGAGAGATTTAAAGTGTTATCGCCAGAAAAAAGTATTTGAGGTCATGCATATGTTAAATAGTTCAACTGAGCTATGCTACAATATATGCATATTTCAAAGAATCACATTAGAAATGATAAATATATACAGCATTTTTGTCAACTAAAACCAATGAATAAATGATGAATGACAAATCTAAATGTGAAACACAGAATTATAAAATTCCTAAAAGAAAATGGGAAATTTTTAATTTTTATCATACAATGAAATTGTCTTTGTACTATGAATTTTAATACATGTATAGGTTCATGTAATTGCCATTACAATCAAGATAAAGAACTGTTCTAACAGCCCAAGAGACTCCCATACCATCATTTTGTACTCATGGCCACTCCCTGTCTGTGGCAATCACTGATACTCTCTCTTTTACTAAAATATTGCCCTTCCCAGGATATTTTGTAAATGGAATCATATAGCATGTAACTTTTCAAGACTTGTTTATTTGATATAGCTTAAATATTTTGAAATTTCATCCAAGTTTTATGTGTATCAATATTTCATTGCTTTTTAGTGCTGATTAGCATTCAATTATGTAGATATGCCACAATTTGTTTATCTATTCACCTACTGAAGGACATCTGGGTTATATCCAGTTTTGGGAAATTATTAGTAAAACTTTTATAAACACTTTATACAGATTGTGTGTGAAAGTAACTTTGTATTTCTCTATGGCAAATAGCTAGGAATAAGACTTCTAGGATATATGCTAATTATGTATTCAATTTTATGAGAAAATGTCAAATTTTTTTTTTTTTTTTTTTTTTTGAGACAGAGTCTCGTTCTGTCGCCCAGGCTAGAGTGTAGTGATGAGATCTCAGCTCACCGCAAGCTCTGCCTCCCGGGTTCACGCCATTCCCCAGCTTCAACCTCCAGAGTAGCTGGGACTACAAGGCGCCCGCCATCAGGCCTGGCTAATTTTTTCTATTTTTTCAGTAGAGACGGGGTTTCACTGTGTTACTCAGGATGATCTCGATCTTCTGACCTCATGATCTGCCCGCCTTGGCCTCCCAAAGAGCTGGGATTAAAGGCGTGAGCCACTGCACCCGGCCAAAAATGCCAAATTTTTTTTAGAGTGGTTGTAACATTTTGAGTTGAGTTTTTCTTTCTTTCTTTTTTCCTTTCCTTTTTTTTTTTTTTTTTTTTGCTGCTGTTGTTTCTATTTTTATTTTTTAAATTTTATTTTTGAGGTCAGGACTACACATGCAGGTTTGATTTATAGATAAATTGCACGTTGCAGGAGTTTCGTGTACAGATTATTTTGTCACCCAGGTAATAAGCATAGTACCTGATAGGTAGTTTTTGGATCCTCACCCTTTTCCCACCCACCACCCTCCAGTAGACCCCAGTGACTACTGTTTATTTCTTTTGTCCGTGTCTACTCAATGTTCAGCTGCCACTTATAAGTGAGAACATGTAGTATTGGGTTTTCTGTTCCTCTGTTAGTTCACTTAGAATAATGGCCTCCAGCTTTATCCATGTTGTTGCAAAGAATATGATCTTATTTTTTTTATGGCTGCATAGTACTCTACGGTGAATATGTACCACCTTTTCTTTACCCAGTCTACCATTGATAGACATTTAGGTTGATTTCATCTCCTTGATATTGTGGATAATGCTGCAATAAACATACACATGCATGTTTCTTTATGGTAGAAATATTTATGTTCCTTTGGAAATATACCCAATAATGGGATTGCTGGGTGAAGTGGTAATTCTGTTTTAAGTTCTTCGAGAAATTGCCAAACTGCTTTCCACAATGGCTGAACTAATTTATATTCCCAGCAGCAGTGTTTAAGTGTTTCCTTTTCTCTGAAATCTTGCCAGCATCTGTGTATTTTTTGGGCTTTTCAGTAATAGCCATTCTGACTTGTGTAAGATGGTATCTTATTGTCATTTTGATTTGCATTTCTCTAATGATTAGTGGCATTGAGCACTTTTTCATATGCTTGCTGGCCACGTGTATGTCTTCTTTTGAAACGTGTCTGTTCATGTCGTTTGCCCACTTTTTAACAGTTTTTGTTTCTTGTAAATTTAAGTTCTTCATACACTCTGGATGGTAGATATTGTCAGATGCATAGTTTGCAAATATTTTCTTCCTTTCTGAAGGCTCTCTGTTTATTCTGTTGATAGTTTCTTTTGCTGTGAGGGGAAACTCTTCAATTAGGTCCAATTTGTCACTAGTTTTTTTTGTTTGTTTGTTTGTTTTTTCTCTGTTGAAGTTGCTTTTGGCATCTTTGTCGTGAAATCTTTGCCAGGGCCTATGTCCCGAACGGTATTTCGTAGGTTTTCTTCTAGGAGTTTTATAGTTCCAGGTTTTACATTTCAGTATTTAATCCATCTTGAGTTTATTTTTGTATATAGTGTAAAGAAGGTGTCCAATTTCAATCTGCTGCATATGGCTAATCAGTTATCCTAGAGCCATTTATTGAACAGGGATTTCTTTTTCCATTGCTTGTTTTTGTCAACTTTGTCAACTATCAGGTGATTGTAGGTATGGTGCATTATTTCTGGGCTCTCTATTCTGTTCCATTGGTCTATATGTATGCTTTTGTACCAGTACCATGCTGTTTTGGTTACTCTAGCCTTACAGTTTAATTTGAAGTCAAGTAATGTGATGCCTCCAGCTTTGTTCTGTTTGCTTAGAATTGCCTTGGCTATCTGAGCTGTTTTTGGTTCCATATGAATTTTAAAATAGTTTTTTCTAATAATGTGAAGAATCTCACTGGTAGTTTGATAGAAACAGCATTAAATCTGTAAATAACTGTGAGCAATATGGCCATTTTAACAATATTGATTCTTTCTATCCATGAGCATGAAATATTTGTCCATTTGTGTCAATTCTGATTTCTTTGAGCAGTGTTTTACAATTATTGTTGTAGAGATCTTTCATCTCCCTGATTGATTATCTGTATTCTGAGGTATTTTACTCATTTTGTGGCTATTGTGAATGGGTTTGAGTTCTTGATTTGGCTCTTAGCTTGAATGTTGAGGTATAAGAATGCTACTGATTTGTGTATATTGATTTTGTATCCTGAAACATTTCTGAAGTTGTTTATCAGTTCTAGGAGCTTTGGGGCAGAGACTATGGGGCTTTCTATGTATAGAATTTTATCACCTGCAAACAGAGACAGTTTTACTTTCTCTCTTATTTGGATGCCTTTTATTTCTTTCTCTTGCATAATTGCTCTGACTAGGACTTCCAATACTATGTAGAACAGGAGTGGTAAGAGAGGGCATCCTTGTCTTATTCTGGTTTTCAAGGGGAATGCTTCTAGCTTTTGCCCATTCTGTATGATATTGGCTAAGAATTTGTCATAGATGGCTCTTATTATTTTAAAATATATTTCTTCAAAGCCTACTGTGTTTAGGGTTTTTAACATGAAGGGATGTTGAATTTTACTGAAAGTCTTTTCTGCATATATTAAGATGACCATGTAGTTTTTATCTTTAGTTCTGTTTATGCAATGAATTACGTTTATTGATTTATATATGTGGAACCGACTTTCCATCCCAGGGATAAAGTATACTTGATCATACTGGATTAACTTTTTGATGTGCTGCTGAATTTCGTTTGCTAATATTTTCTTGAGGACTTTTGCATCTATGTTCATTGAAGATATTAGCCTGAAGTTTTTCTTTTCTATTGTATCTCTGCCAGGTTTTGATATCAGGATGATGCTGGATTCCTAGAATGAGATTGGGAGAAGTTCCTCCTTCTCAGTGTTTTGGAATAATTATAGCAGGAATGTTACCAGCTCTTCTTTATATATCTGACAGAATTTAGCTGTGAATCCATCTGGTCCTGGGATTTCTCTGGTTGGTAGGCTTTTTATTATTGATTCAATTTTGGAATTATTGGTCTGTTCAGGGATCCAATTTCTTCCTGGCTCAGTCTTAAGAGGTTGTATGTTTCCAGTAATTTATCCATTTTTTTCTAGGTTTTCTAGTTTGTATGCATAGACATGTGTTTTTCGTAGTCTCTGAGGATTTTTTAAAATTTCTCTGGGGTTAGTTTTAATGGCCCCTTGTCATTTCTGATTCTATTTATTTGGATCTTTTTTTATTATTCTACCTATCAGTCCATCAATCATATATAATATATATATAATATACATATGTATATTATATATATATTATATATGTATTATATATTTATATGTATATATTATATTATATATATATAATACGTATATTATATATGTATATTATATATAATATATGTATATATGTATATTATATATTATATACGTATATTATATATGTTATGTATATTATATATTATATATGTATTATATATATTATATATATATAATTTCAAAGAACAAACTTTTGAAATTGTTGATCTTTTGTATTTTTGGCACCTCAATTTTTATTAAGTTTAGTTTTGATTTTCATTATACCTCATCTTCTGCTAGCTTTGAAGTTCATTTTCTGTTGTTTCTATAGTTTCCCTAGGTGTGATGTTAGGTTGTTAATTTGAGATCTAACTTTTTGATGTGTGTGTTTAGTGCTGTATACTTCCCTCTTACGACTGCTTTAGCTGTGTTCCAACGATTCTGGTATGTTGTATTTTTCTTCTCATTACTTTCAAATAACTTTTTGATTTCTGCCTTAATGTCATTATTTACCCAAAAATTATTCAGGAGCATGTCGTTTAATTTCCATGTAATTATTTGGTTTTGAACGATTTTATTAATATTGATTCCTATTTTAATTGTGCGGTAGTCTGAGAGTGTGGTTGGTATGATTTCAGTTTTTAATTTTCTGAGTATTTTATGGCTGAGTTTGTGGTCAATTTTAAAGTATGTGCCATGTGCAGATAAGAAAAATATATATTCTGTTGGTTTTAAGTGAAGATTTCAGTAGATGTCTGTTAGGCCCATTTGGTCAAATGTTGAGTTTGGGTCCTGAATATCCTTGTTAGTTTTCTGCCTTGATGGTCTATCTAGTACTGTCAGTAGTGGTTTGAAATCTTCCACTATTATTGCATGGTTATCTAAGTCTCTTTGTAAGAAACATGCTTTATAGATCTTGATGCTCCTCTGTTGGGTGCATATATATTTAGAATAGTTAAGTCTTCTTGTTGAATTGAACCTTTATCACTATGTAATGCTCTTCTTTGTCTTTTGCAATCATTGTTGGTTTCAAGTCTGTTTTGTCTTAAATTAGAATAGCAACCCCTACTTTTTTCTGTTTTTCATTTACTTGGTAGATTTTTCTCCATCCCTGTACTTTGAGCCTATGAGTGTCACTGCAAGTGAGATGGGTCCTTTGTAGAGAGCATACAGTTGGGTCTTACTTCTTTATAAAACTTGCCGCTCTATGACTTTTAATTGGGACATTTAGCCCATTTACATTCAAAGTTAATACTCATATGTGCAGGTTTGATGTAGTCACCATGTTGTTGGCTAGTTACTATGCAGACTTCATGGTGTGGTTGCTTTATAGTATTACTTGTCCATGTAATTAAGTGTGTTTGGTGGTGGCTGGTAATAGTCTTTTTCAAATTTAGCACTCCCTCATTGACCTCTTATAAGACAGGTCTAGTGGTAATGAATTCCTTTAACATGTGCTTATCTGAAAAGTATCTTATTTCTCCTTCACTTATGAAGCTTAGTTTGGCTGGATATGAAATTCTTGGTTGGGATTTCTTTACTTTAAGAATGCTTAATAAGGGCTCCAATCTCTTCTGGCTTGTAGGATTTCTGTTGAAAGGCCCACTTTTAGCCTGATACGGTTCTCTTTGTAAGGGATATGCCCCTTCTCTCTAGCTGCCTTTAACATTTTCTCTTCATTTCAGCCTTGGAGAATCTGCTATTTGTCTTGGGAATGGTTATCTTGTATAGTACCTCACAGGGGCTCTCTGCATTTCCAGGATTTGAATTTTGGCCTCTCTAGCAAGATTGGGGAAATTTTCATTGGTGATATTCTCAAATATGTTTTCCAAGTTGTTTACTTTCTCTTCCTCTCTTTCAGGGAAGGCAGTGTATCATACATTTGGCATCTTCACATAATCCCATATTCTTGGAGATTTTGTTGATTATTCTTTATTGTTTTTTCTTTATTTTTGTCTGACTGGGTTATTTTGGAGAACCAGCCTTCAAACTCTGAGATTCTTTCCTTAATTTGGCCTACTCTGCTGTTAATACTTGCGATTGTATTATGGAATGCTTAAAGTGAGTTTCTCAGCTCTATCAAGTCAGTTTGGTTATTTTTTAAAATGTCCATTTCACCTTTCTTCTCCTATATTCTTTTATGGTATTTTTTAATTCTTGGATTGGATTTTGACTTTCTCCTGAGTGTCAATGATCTTCATTCCTATCCATATTATGAATTCTATTTCTGGCATTTTAGCCATTTCAGCCTCGTTAGGAACCATTGCTAGGGAAATGGTGTGGTTATTTGGAGGTAAGAAGATATTCTGGCTTTTGAGTTGCCAGAGTTCTTACACTGGTTCTTTCTCACCTGTGCTGACTGATTATTCTTCTATATTTGAAGTTGCTGTTGTTTGGATGTTTTTATATTTTGGAGTTTTTTTTAATGTGTGTTTTTGTTTGTTTGTATGTTTGTTTTTTGCTTTTATCTTCTTTGATGCCCTTGGGGTTTTGATTCTGGTATAACATAGGTTGAGTCGCTGGCTTTGATTCTGGTTTGCTCCTGGGTCTTGGCTGTCTCCATGCCCACATTTCTTTTGTTGAGCGTTTTGGTCCACAGACTCCCTCAGGTAGAAGCTGCAATTGGTAGACAGGCCATATTCTTGCCAGGTTGGCCTTAATTCTCTGTTTGAGTGCTTACCAGGGAAACGCGGGATTACATCTGCCCGTAAAGTTCAGGCTCAAGTGGGAATGCTGAGATACAGACTCCAGCAAATGTTGCCTGCCTGGCTACCAATGGTTGGGGTAAATAGGGTCACCTGCTCTGCTGTCTGGGCATTTCCTAGGACAACAGAAATCTGCATTCACTGGCTGAGTTCACACAGAATTAGGACCACAGAGCTGGAAGCTCTAGTAGTAAGCCTAGCCTGCCTGGCTATTAGTGGTGGGAGTGGCTGGGTCACCAGTAGTAGCCAGGCAAGCTAGACTTACTACAGCTCAGGTGTTTCTGGGGAAAACAGGAGGCTGTGTCCTCTGGCTGAGTTCATACATAAGTGGGTCTGCTGAGCTGGAAGCTCAAGCATGTGTTGCCTGCTTGGCCACCAATGGTGGGGGTAGGTTAGGTCACCCACCCTGCCATCCAGATGCTTCCCAAGACAACAGGAGGATGCAGCTGTCAGATGAGTTGAGGCTGAAGCAGGATCACTAGGCTGGAAGCTAGCACCAAGTCCCATTAGGTGAGGGAGATGGAGCAAATTTACTTCTCCCGGGTACCATGATTGTGTCCTTTACTATGGCTATGTCACTGGTGCTGGTGTTCTCTGGGGACCAAGGCTGTAGAGGGCCCCTTTGACTCAAGAGTTGCCCCCAAAAAACATCCAGATGGCTCTCTGCTCCAATCTAGAAGGGTGGTGTGGGGTGTCCTGGGGCCAGGTGAATTCTCCTGCTCCCAGTCTTGCACAGGTCTCTGTGGAGAGTGTGAATACCCAGGAATCTCTCACTCACTCAACCCTTCCCATGTTGGAGAGGTTCTCCTGGCTTCATGCTGAGCCCAGAAAGGATGTTGTCCAGCGTCACTCCTCTCTGTTCTTTGTGTCTCCCTGCTTTCTTGATGGATCCTCACATGGTCTCTCAGAAAATTGGCCTGTAGGGTCAGTGTTCACCAGCCCTCTCATTTCCTCTTCATGACAGTGATGTATATAAGCTGCTTCTAGTCTGCCACCTTTGTCCCAACATTTTGTATTCCTACTAATAATGCATGGGAGTTCCACTTGCTCTACAAAGTTGCTTGCACTTGGAAGAGTCAGTATTTTCTTACCTTAGCCATTTTAATAGATATGTAGTATTATCTCATCATAGCATAATTTTATTTTGTATCTCGCTAATGGCTGATGATGGTGAAGTATTTTCATGGGCTTAATTGCCTTCCATATATCATCCTTTACAGAGGTGTCTGTTTAAGTCTTTTGCATATTTTTAAAAATTGGTTATATGTTTTCTTATTGTTGAATTTTGTGTGTATATTTCATTTTATCTTATTTTGAATTTCATATGTCTCATATGTCTGTCTCGTGTTATTGCAACTAATAGGTAGATAAGTTATTAATATTGATGGTCCTAATTTAAGATGACCAGAAAACAGCTAAGAAAAGGGAAACATGATATGCTGCAGTTAGCAGAAGATTAATATGTTTCAGGCACTTCAACTGGTCCTGAAAAAAAAATAAGAAAGCAAGAATACATGGTGTAATAAGGCAAATGAAGCAAATGTTCTCTTATTCATTCTGAAAAATTAATTGCCCATGTTAAGAAAAACAGAAAAGAAATACATTCTATGAGCTTGATTTTGGCATGGGAAAGACACATTTTAAGTACATCAGTATAATTTCAAATTTAGTCAGAAAAAAAGGTGCTTTATGCCAGAGGCTTACAACATTTAGTATGCAGATATCACAAGAAAAAAAGTTTTTAGATATATAGGGGTTGCAGAAAGATCTTAACTCTTTACATAAAAAATTGCAAATAATTTTTTATTATAAACTGACAATTTATAATTGTATAAATGTATGGGGTATGAAGTAATGTTATAATTTATGAGTACAATGTGGAACAGTTAAATCAAACTAGTTAATATATCTGTTACCTCAAATACTTATACTCTGTGATCTCAAGAATGCTACATATGACTAAAGCTGGGCTGCTGCACAAGCCAGGTGTGGCCTGGATGTGCCATATGAGCAGGCCACCTCTTGTGGCAGGAAACATGCCCAAGCAAGGCCCAGGTGGGGGGTGTTGTCAACTAGAGGTTTTCAGTTGGCAAAGCGACTGAGAATAATCCTGTGTCAAAAATATATACAAACTCTGCATCTGATAAGGGATTAATATCTAAAATATATAAGAAACTCAAACAACTCAATAGTAAATAAACATAACCTGGTTAAAAAATGGGCAAAAGACCTGTATACACAGCTCTCAAAAGAAAGACATACAAGTGACCAAGAGGTACATTTAAAACAAAAGCTCAACCTCACTGACCATCACAGGGAAATGAAAATTAAAACCACAATGAGTTATCACCTCATATGTGTTAGAATGGCTGTTTCAAAACACCAAAAGATGACAAGTGTTGATTATGTGAAGAAAAGGGAACCTTTGCACACTGTTGGTGGGAAGATAAACTGGTACACCCATTATAGAAACAATGTAGAAGTTCCTCAATAACATAAAAGTAGAATTATCATAGGATCCAGCAATTCCACTATTGGGTATATACCTAAAGAAAATGACATCAGTAAGTTGCAGAGATATCTGCATTCCCATATTTATTGCAGCACTATTCACAATAGCCAAAACATGGAATCAACCTAGTATCCATCAACAGATGAATGGATAAAGAAAATATGGAATGTATACAGAATGAAATACTATTAAGTTATTAAGGAAAAGGATATGCGCTACTTTGTGACTACATAGAAGAACCTGGGGGACGTTATGTTAAGTGAAATACACCAAACCTGGCACAGAAAGACAAAAAACACAACATCTCGATTATACATGGAATCTAAAAAAGTTGATCTCATAGAAGAGTAGAATCGTGATTACCAGGAATGGCTGGAGATGGAGGAGGGTAGAGGGATGTTTATCAAAGAATATAAAATTTCAGTTAAACAAGAGAAATAAGTTCAAGAAATGTATTGTAAAACAGGTTGACTATAGTTAATAATATATTGTTCTTGGAAAATGCTGACTGGTTTTAAAGTGTTCTCACCACAAAACTGATAATTATGTGAGGTAATGCATATGTTAATAAGCTACATTTAGTCATTCTACAGTATATACATATACCTCAAAACATCATGTTATATGCAGTAAATACATACAATTTTACCTGTCATTTAAAAAATGAGCAGTAAATAAAATTAAATCTCAGAAATGTTCAGAATTAAGGAAAGAATTAGAAATAAAAAGAAAAATAATTCATAAAATGACTTCAAAAAGAAGAACGCAAAACTGAATAAGTACACTTTTATTTAAGAAAAAAGGTCTAAGGTGAAAAACAGGACTTTTTTTAAGTTGCAAAGAAAAACAGAAATGGCTTGAGAAAGAATGGTAAATATTTAAGAGTCCGGATCTGAGAGGGGGTGGAGCCAAGATGGCCGAATAGGAACAGCCCCAGTCTCCAGCTCCCAGCCCCAGCGACACAGAAGACTGGTGATTTCTGCATTTCTGCTTGAGGTACCGCTTTCATCTCACTAGGGAGTGCCTAACAGTGGGTTCAGGACAGTCGGTGAAGCGCACTGTGCGCGAGCCGAGGCAGGGCGAGGCATTGCCTCACTCGGGAAGCGCAAGGGGTCAGGGAGTTCCCTTTCCTAGTCAAAGAAAGGGGAAACAGACGGCACCTGGAATATCGGGTCAGTCCCGTCCTAATACTGCGCTTTTCCAACGGGCCTGGAAAACGGCACACTGGGAGATTGTGTCCCGCACCTGGCTCGGAGGGTCCTATGCCCACAGAGTCTTGCTGATTGCTAGCACAGCAGTCTGAGATCACGCTGCAAGGCGGCAACGAGGCTGGGGGAGGGGCGCCCGCCATTGCCCAGGCTTGCTTAGGTAAACAAAGCAGCCAGGAAGCTCGAACTGGGTGGAGCCCACCACAGCTCAAGGAGGCCTGCCTGCCTCTGTAGGCTCCACCTCTGGGGGCAGGGCACAGACAACCAAAAACTCAGCCAGAACCTCCACAGCCTTAAATGTCCCTGTCTGACTGACAGCTTTGAAGAGAGTAGTGGTTCTCCCAGCACGCAGCTGGAGATCTGAGAACGGACAGACTGCCTCCTAAAGTGGGTCCCTCACCCCTGAGCAGCCTAACTGGGAGGCACCCCCCAGTAGGGACAGACTGACACCTCATTAAACCGGGTACTCCTCTGAGACAAAACTTTCAGAGGAACTATCAGACAGCTGAATTTGTGGTCTCACGAAAATCCGCTATTCTGCAGCCACCGCTGCTGACACCCAGCCAAACAGGGTCTGGAGTGGACCTCTAGTAAACTCCAACAGACCTGCAGCTGAGGGTCTTGTCTGGTAGAAGGAAAATTAACAAACAGAAAGGACATCCACACCAAAAACACATCTGTACATCACCATCATCGAAGACAAAAAGTAGACAAAACCACAAAAATGGGGAAAAAACAGACCAAAAAAACTGGAAACTCTAAAAAACAGAGCACCTCTCCTCCTCCAAAGGAACGCAGTTCCTCACCAGCAACGGAACAAAGCTGGATGGAGGATGACTTTGATGAGTTGAGAGAAGAAGGCTTCAGACGATCAAACTACTCTGAGCTACGAGAGGAAATTCAAAACAATAGCAAAGAAGTTAAAAACTTTGAAAAAAAATTAGAAGAATGGATAACTAGAATAACCAATGGAGAGAAGGGCTTAAAGGAGATGATGGAGCTGAAAGCCAAGTTTCGAGAACTACGCGAAGAATGCAGAAGCCTCAGTAGCAGATGCGATCAACTGGAAGAAAGGGTATCGCTGATAGAAGATGAAATGAATGAAATGAAGAGAGAAGGGAAGTTTAGAGAAAAAAGAATAAAAAGAAATGAACAAAGCCTCCAAGAAATTTGGGACTATGTGAAAAGACCAAACCTACGTCTGATTGGTGTACCTGAAAATGATGGGGAGAATGGAACCGAGTTGGAAAACACTCTGCAAGATATTATCCAGGAGAACTTCCCCAATCTAGCAAGTCAGGCCAGCATTCAGATTCAGGAAATACAGAGAACGCCACAAAGATAATCCTCGAGAAGGGCAACTCCAAGACACATAATTGTCAGATTCACCAAAGTTGAAATGAAGGAAAAAATGTTAAGGGCAGCCAGAGAGAAAGGTCGGGTTACCCACAAAGGGAAGCCCATCAGACTAACAGCTGATCTCTCAGCAGAAACTCTACAAGCCAGAAGAGAGTGGGGGCCGATATTCAACATTCTTAAAGAAAAGAATTTTCAACCCAGAATTTCCTATCCCGCCAAGCTAAGCTTCATCAGTGAAGGAGAAATAAAATACTTTACAGAAAAGCAAACGCTGAGTGATTTTGTCACCACCAGGCCTGCCCTAAAAGAGCTCCTGAAGGAAGCACTAAACATAGAAAGGAACAACCGGTACCAGCTCCTGCAAAAACATGCCAAATTGTAAAGACCATCGAGGCTAGGAAGAAACTATAGCAACTAACGAGCAAAATAACCAACTAACATCATAATGACAGGATCAGATTCACACATAACAATATTCACGTTAAATGTAAATGGGCTAAATGCTCCAATCAAAAGACACAGACTGGCAAACTGGATAAGGAGTCAGGACCCATCAGTGTGCTGTATTCAGGAAACCCATCTCACGTGCAGAGACACACATAGACTCAAAATAAAGGGATGGAGGAAGATCTATCAAGCAACTGGAAAACAAAAAAAGGCAGGAGTTGCAATCCTAGTCTCTGATAAAATAGACTTTAAACCAACAAAGATCAAAAGAGACAAAGAAGGCCATTACATAATGGTAAAGGGATCAATTCAACAAGAAGAGCTAACTATCCTAAATATATATGCACCCAACACAGGAGCACCCAGATTCATAAAGCAAGTCCTGAGTGACCTACAAAGGGACTTAAACTCCCACACAATAATAATGGGAGATTTTAACACCCCACTGTCAGCATTAGACAGATCAACGAGACAGAAAGTTAACAAGGATATCTAGGAATTGAACTCAGCTCTACATAAAGTGGACCTAATAGACATCTACAGAACTCTCCACCCCAAATCAACAGAATATACATTTTTTTCAGCACCACACCACACCTATTCCAAAATTGACCACATAGTTGGAAGTAAAGCTCTTCTCAGCAAATGTAAAAGAACAGAGATTATAACAAACTGTCTCTCAGACCACAGTGCAATCAAACTAGAACTCAGGATTAAGAAACTCAGTCAAAACCGCTCAACTACATGGAAACTGAACAACCTGCTCCTGAATGACTATTGGGTACATAATGAAATGAAGGCAGAAATAAAGATGTTCTTTGAAACCAACGAGAACAAAGACACAACATACCAGAATCTCTGGGACACGTTCAAAGCAGTGTGTAGAGGGAAATTTATAGCACTAAATGCCCACAAGAGAAAGCAGGAAAGATCCAAAATTGACACCCTAACATCACAATTAAAAGAACTAGAAAAGCAAGAGCAAACACATTCAAAAGCTAGCAGAAGGCTAGAAATAACTAAAATCAGAGCAGAACTGAAGGAAATAGAGACACAAAAAACCCTTCAAAAAATTAATGAATCCAGGAGCTGGTTTTTTGAAAAGATCAACAAAATTGATGGACCGCTAGCAAGACTAATAAAGAAGAAAAGAGAGAAGAATCAAATAGATGCAATAAAAAACGAAAAAGAGGATATCAACACCGATCCCACAGAAATACAATCTACCATCAGAGAATACTACAAACACCTCTATGCAAATAAACTAGAAAATCTAGAAGAAATGGATAAATTCCTCGACAAATACACCCTCCCAAGACTAAACCAGGAAGAAGTTGAATCTCTGAATAGACCAATAACAGGTTCTGAAATTGTGGCAATAATCAATAGCTTACCAACCAAAAAGAGTCCAGGACCTGATGGATTCACAGCTGAATTCTACCAGAGGTACAAGGAGGAACTGGTACCATTCCTTCTGAAACTATTCCAATCGATAGAAAAAGAGGGAATCCTCCCTAACACATTTTACGAAGCCAGCATCGTCCTGATACCAAAACCTGGCAGAGACATAACCAAAAAAGAGAATTTCAGACCAATATCCTTGATGAACATTGATGCAAAAATCCTCAATAAAATACTGGCAAACCGAATCCAGCAGCACATCAAAAAGCTTATCCACCATGATCAAGTTGGCTTCATCCCTGGGATGCAAGGCTGGTTCAACATACGCAAATCAATAAATGTAATCCAGCATATAAACAGAACCAAAGACAAAAACCACATGATTATCTCAATAGATGCAGAAAAGGCCTTTGACAAAATTCAACAACCCTTCATGCTAAAAACTCTCAATAAATTAGGTATTGATGGGACGTATCTCAAAATAATAAGAGCTATCTACAACAAACCCACAGCCAATATCATACTGAATGGGCAAAAACTGGAAGCATTCCCTCTGAAAACTGGCACAAGACAGGGATGCCCTCTCTCACCGCTACTATTCAACATAGTGCTGGAAGTTCTGGCCAGAGCAATCAGGCAGGAGAAGGAAATACAGGGTATTCAATTAGGAAAAGAGGAAGTCAAATTGTCCCTGTTTGCAGATGACATGATTGTATATCTAGAAAACCCCATTGTCTCAGCCCAAAATCTCCTTAAGCTGATTAGCAACTTCAGCAAAGTCTCAGGATACAAAATTAATGTACAAAAATCACAAGCATTCTTGTACACCAATAACAGACAAACAGAGAGCCAAATCATGAGTGAACTCCCATTCACAATTGCTTCAAAGAGAATAAAATACCTAGGAAACCAACTTACAAGGGATGTGAAGGACCTCTTCAAGGAGAACTACAAACCACTGCTCAATGAAATAAAAGAGGATACAAACAAATGGAAGAACATTCCATGCTCATGGGTTGGAAGAATCAATATCGTGAAAATGGCCATACTGCCCAAGGTAATTTATAGATTCAATGCCATCCCCATCAAGCTACCAATGACTTTCTTCACAGAATTGGAAAAAACTACTTTAAAGTTCATATGGAACCAAAAAAGAGCCCGCATCGCCAAGTCAATCCTAAGTCAAAAGAACAAAGCTGGAGGCATCACGCTACCTGACTTTAAACTATACTACAAGGCTACAGTAACCAAAACAGCATGGTACTGGTACCACAACAGAGACATAGATCAATGGAACAGAACAGAGCCCTCAGAAATGATGCCGCATAGCTACAACTATCTGATCTTTGACAAACCTGACAAAAACAAGAAATGGGGAAAGGATTCCCTATTTAATAAATGGTGCTGGGAAAACTGGCTAGCCATATGTAGAAAGCTGCAACTGGATCCCTTCCTTACACCTTATACAAAAATTAATTCAAGATGGATTAAAGACTTATATGTTAGACCTAAAACCATTAAAATCCTACAAGAAAACCTAGGCAATACCATTCAGGACATAGGCGTGGGCAAGGACTTCATGTCTAAAACACCAAAAGCAATGGCAACAAAAGCCAAAATCGACAAATGGGATCTCATTAAACTAAAGAGCTTCTGCACAGCAAAAGAAACTATCATCCGAGTGAACAGGCAACCTCCACAATGGGAGAAAATTTTTGCAACCTATTCATCTGACAAAGGGCTTATATCCAGAATCTACAATGAACTCAAACAAATTTACAAGAAAAAAACAAACAACCCCATCAAAAAGTGGGCAGAGGACATGAACAGACACTTCTCAAAAGAAGACATTTATGCAGCCAAAAAACACATGAAGAAATGCTCCTCATCACTGGCCATCAGAGAAATGCAAATCAAAACCACAGTGAGATACCATCTCACACCAGTTAGAATGACCATCATTAAAAAATCAGGAAACAACAGGTGCTGGAGAGGATGTGGAGAAATAGGAACACTTTTACACTGTTGGTGGAACTGTAAACTAGTTCAACCATTGTGGAAGTCAGTGTGGCGATTCCTCAGGGATCTAGAACTAGAAATACCATTTGACCCAGCCATCCCATTACTGGGTATATACCCAAAGGACTATAAGTCATGCTGCTATAAAGACACATGCACACGTATGTTTATTGCGGCACTATTCACAATAGCAAAGAGTTGGAACCAACCCAAATGTCCAACAACGATAGACTGGATTAAGAAAATGTGGCACATATACACCATGGAATACTATGCAGCCATTAAAAATGATGAGTTCGTGTCCTTTGTAGGGACATGGATGAAACTGGAAAACATCATTCTCAGTAAACTATCGCAAGGACAAAAAACCAAACACCGCATGTTCTCACTCATAGGTGGGAATTGAACAATGAGAACTCATGGACACAGGAAGGGGAACATCACGCTCCGGGGACTGTTGTGGGGTGGGGGGAGGGGGGAGGGACAGCATTAGGAGATACACCTAATGCTAAATGACGAGTTAATGGGTGCAGGAAATCAACATGGCACATGGATACATATGTAACAAACCTGCACATTGTGCACATGTACCCTAAAACCCTAAAGTATAATAAAAAAAAAAAAAAAAAGTCCGTAAAGATGAAAGCCAATTCCATGCAAAGAAATGGCAAAAGATATAAACTATCATTCCAGAAGTTTTCTAAAATCAAAAATGATTTTATAAGCATACCATGTACTTAAGAGTATCAGCAAGACATATTCCAGTACAATTCCTAGACTTAAAAAACAAACGAACAAAAATCTTTGGTTATCTAGCAAAAAAGAGAGTGCACGACATATTAGAGCCTCACATTATCATCTTATTTTTCAGCACTATGATTTATGGCAAAATAAAATGGAAATGCTGACTGAAGAAAAGAAAATATAAGCATGATTATATCCAGCAAAACTAACTTAACAACAAAGAATAATTATTTTTCTCACAAGAACTTCCTGAGGAATCTGTTTGAGAAAGAACTTCAGATAACCAAAATGATTAGACAGACACTGAAATAAGCACTGATGTTGATTATCAAATACATAATTTCTTTCTGAACTAAGACTAAATATAGGCAAAATGTACAGTGGATGATAATCTTAAAAACTGGCAAATAAGATAAATAATCCTGCTTTTTTTATAGGAATAGTATTACTTGGTAACCAAATAGTAGATAAGGTAAATCATATATTTATACTAGTTTTTCAATTACTAAATTTCGAAAGAATTTATATAATTAGAATGTGACTAATTTACAACTCCAAATAATTAACATTTCTAAGAGTAATCACCAATAGTTTTAGAATGATAAAACGTGGAACTACTTGACCTATTAATGAAAGAACACACTACTTCCTTTAGTCTTGCCAAAGGGATCAGACATGAACTTGATATGCTTCTGGGCCTGTTAGTTTGCAGGAAATACAGAGGGCAGAATAACAAGTAGAAGTGCACCAAGAATATTCAGTCTACAAAATCCAAATCATGGAAAACTCTGCAGGTCAAAATGTGTTGGGGTCTTCAACATGTTTTTAAAAAAAAGCAAATGCAAGACACCAGAGAAACTTACAGATTGCAAGAGACTTAAAAGATATGGAAATGGCTTTGTATTTGATTTATATTGATCAACAAGACTGAACTAGTATCGGGGAATGAAGACTTGGGTTATAAAATCAATAAAGACACAAAGAAGTGATTGCTACAAAATCCAAAAATAGTTGCTATTTATGAAAATTGAGGGGTATGATTGGGATGGAGCACAAGGAGGCTTCCTAGGGTGCCCCTTTATAAAGGTCTTCAACTTAAACTAACTGATTCCATTATACATGTTCTGTGTGATATTTCCATATTTGCAATTTAGTATAAAATTAAAAAGCATAATCAAACTAATTTAAATTGACCTAATATTTTACTATATGATTGTATGTTTTATCACTCCGAATCCCTATTATACATTTACATTATTTGTTCTTTTTGCTATATAATGTTGTAATAAACAAAATTTAGTTAAACCTTTGTGTACAACCTTAACGTTGTCTTTAGAATAAATCCTAGAAAGGTAATTGCTAGATCAGATGGTCTGTAGAGTTTATGGCTTTTGATATACATAGCCAAAATATCCTTCAGACAAATGGTTATTTTACAGGCTACCACATCCTCTCACCTCACCTGCTATCTTGATTATATTTCTGCAAGTTTGATTCTTGAAACATTCTAATTTTAAAGCATTAAAAACATTACTGAGTTCCAGTTACATGGATAGAAATGCCCATTTATGAAAAAGCAGCTTGGGATAAATCCAATAATACATGTTAGGTGCATCCAGTTGTGTTATTATTGCTATTTGTATTAATTCAGAGTGTAACAAAAACTTCAACAACGATATATACAAGAAAATCATTAAATCTATTTTCATTTCAAACACTTAGAATAAAATGTACTATCTGCTATTTAGGTCAATTGTAACTATCATGCTAAATGGACCAACATAAGAGACAAAGTAACCATAATTCATATTTTAAAAGACTTGTCTCTACAATGTCAAAATGGCATTATGTGAATGCATTGCTCCAGGAAAATAGGGAATGAGAGAAACAGCTTTTTTTCATTGTTCCTGGAGCCTAATACCCATATTGCTGGCAACTGTTTGTCTAAACGGTTTTAAAATCAACACTTAATTTTTATGGGTCAGGGGCAACTTTGCCTTTCAATACTCTTAGAAACTAAATTTTAGTTTGTAATAGGACTGCATAGGACTGCAAGTTAGAAGCACACTGGAAATTAACCCTTTAAATACCGGTGCGTGTTGGGGGAAGGTGGTGTATGTGTGTCTGTTTCTGCCCATAAACTTCAGGCAGAACGGCTCTGACAATTGTATTACTATTGTTTCAGTTGGATTCTAATCCATCCACAGGACAACACCTCCACCTTTACCATGTCCTGCTGTTCCTCTTCAGCATGGGTGTGTTTGGTAGATGTTGCGTTGTCTCCTGCCAAGTTCAGCCATGCACACTAGACAGTACCACTATTCTGGCCACAGGTATCTCTTCTGATCAGTCACTCGAATTTTGCTAAACACACCACTACTACTGCTGCTTAGTACCACTCTCTGCCATGTCAAGATGTCTCTGCTTGATACCATGGTTGTCTTCTGTAAGGCATTCTTGCCATACATGTACTTCTTGCAACACTGAAATTGCCTGGTGCTCTGTACATTGTGGTGAAATGGGTAAGAACATCTCTTTCTATTTGTATCACACTTCTTAAGGAGGTTATTGACACCATTCTGCTCATAGCTTACTCTTTTATTTTTTTATATAACAGACTTTCTAGCTTGTACCTGCATGCCTTTATTCTAATGTACACCCACTGTTGGAAAGTGAAGAGCAGATGCAGTGACCCCACCAGAGTTGACTCAGAATCTCTCTTCTCCAAATCACCAAAATCATTAAGGCACACTATAAATGAACAGACACTTCTCAAAAGAAGACATTTATGCAGCCAAAAAACACATGAAGAAATGCTCCTCATCACTGGCCATCAGAGAAATGCAAATCAAAACCACAGTGAGATACCATCTCACACCAGTTAGAATGGCCATCATTAAAAAATCAGGAAACAACAGGTGCTGGAGAGGATGTGGAGAAACAGGAACACTTTTACACTATTGGTGGGACTGTAAACTAGTTCAACCATTGTGGAAGTCAGTGTGGCGATTCCTCAGGGATCTAGAACTAGAAATACCATTTGACCCAGCCATCCCATTACTGGGTATATACCCAAAGGACTATAAATCATGCTGCTATAAAGACACATGCACACGTATGTTTATTGCGGCACTATTCACAATAGCAAAGAGTTGGAACCAACCCAAATGTCCAACAACGATAGACTGGATTAAGAAAATGTGGCACATATACACCATGGAATACTATGCAGCCATTAAAAATGATGAGTTCGTGTCCTTTGTAGGGACATGGATGAAACTGGAAAACATCATTCTCAGTAAACTATCGCAAGGACAAAAAACCAAACACCGCATGTTCTCACTCATAGGTGGGAATTGAACAATGAGAACTCATGGACACAGGAAGGGGAACATCACGCTCCGGGGACTGTTGTGGGGTGGGGGGAGGGGGGAGGGACAGCATTAGGAGATACACCTAATGCTAAATGACGAGTTAATGGGTGCAGGAAATCAACATGGCACATGGATACATATGTAACAAACCTGCACATTGTGCACATGTACCCTAAAACCCTAAAGTATAATAAAAAAAAATAAAATGAATTATCTCCTAAGTGGGTTATCAATGTTGCCTATAAGTAAGCTTCTTTTGGCTTCTTACCAATTATTCAGACACGTACAGATAGGCCTGATCCGCAGAAATGAACATGGCATAGCCTCAAGCTGAGACTTCTGCTACAAGTTATTAATAATTTAGCAACAGCTCGAGTAGGGTAAGGAATGGATTAACTGAATTTAGCTGAGCCACCTTTCTCATCGCCCACCAGTCAAGCTCTCCTTTCCACCATGTTGTCTTGGCCCTGTGCAAATCCCTCTCCAAGTTCAGACTAGATCTGACATTTTCACACTTAGTGATTGTAGAGAGCTTGCTCCAGCCTCTGGAGAAGAATTAGAACAACTATTACCAGTTTGAACAAATAACCAAATGAATAAAATAATTTTTTCATGCTATTTTAAAAACTCTAGAAAATTTGCTACCTACCAATACCTCCAAGACATTTTGAATTTTTCTCATTTACCTGTTCATTTTAGTTAATAGCCAGTTACTAATTAGAAAGTGTATTATATATTTTCCTGACTCCTTTCTATCTTTAAATCTGAAAGACAAGAACTGGGACAAACAGCTATTAAATTTAGAAAAATAAGTTATCCCTTGGTTACATGGTTTCAAGTTGCCATATGTGTCATTAGCATTTTCCTATCAGGAAATTCCAAGTCTCTTTAAGATTGTCCCTCTTATCCTCTTCTCTATTTCTAATCCAACTCTTCCTCTCTGTTCCTTTGCTGCTTATAAATTTTAAGTATATTTTGGCAGATATCTCTTCCAACTATTTCAAATGCTTTTACTTGGATCCAGTTTTTTCAACAAATGATTATTATCAGCAATCTTCTAAAGGCTTACTCTTCTTATACACTAAATTTAAATCATAAGCAAACCTAGTTTTGAATAAGTAAATAGCTTTCTCCATCAGGAAATATTAATCATTACTCTTTTGTTTCAAGGTATAAATGACGAGTTAATGGGTGCAGGAAATCAACATGGCACATGGATACATATGTAACAAACCTGCACATTGTGCACATGTACCCTAAAACCCTAAAGTATAATAAAAAAAAAAAATAAAAAAAAAATTTAAATATCTTAAAGTAGGAAAATTAGTAAAAACTCCATTCATTACAAAAAAAAAAAAAAAAAAAAAAAAAAAAAAAAAAAAGAAAACCCAATTCCGGCCAGGCGCGGTGGTTCATGCCTGTAATCCCAGCACTTTGGGAGGCCATGGTGGGTGGATCATTTGAAGTTAGGAGTTCAAGACCAGCCTGACCAACATGGTGAAACCTCACTTCTACTAAAAATATAAAAATTAGGCGGGCATGGCAGTAGGCGCCTGTAGTCTCAGCTATCAGGAGGCTGAGGCAGGAGAATCGCTTGAGCCTGGAAGGCGGAGGTGCAGTGAGCCAAGATCATGCCACTGCACTCCAGCCTGGGCAACAGAGCCAGACTCTGTCTCCAAAAAAGAAAAGAAAAGAAAAGAAAAGGAGAGGAAAATAGAGGGGACCGGAGGGGAGGAGAGGGGGAAAAGGAAAACCCAATTCAAATTGAGTTAATCATGATGGGAGGGAGTAAGAGAGAGAGATTAAGATTATTGCCTCACATCTCTGGAAAGTCAAGGTTATATCAGTGAATGAAATGGCTGGATTCAGGAGCTACAATTCCTTGCTCTATTTTCTTCATGGTGGCTTCATTTATGGGTAGGTGTTTTTTTTTTTTTTTTTCTTACAGCAAGAAGACTGCCAGATGTTCCAGGCTTTCATCCAATCCTCCTGGAAGCTCCTATGGAAAGAATGTGTTTCCTTCATTAATATTCTAACAATTGGCTAAGAATTGAGTCTCATCACTCTAACTGATAACAGGACCATCACTGTAACCATAAAAGTATAATAACCTAATGGGCAGAGACTGATTCATGTGTCTACGTAGGAAGAGGTAATTCTTCAGAGAATATCAGAATGTTGTTACCAAAAGAGAGATCAATGCTAGGTGACAAAAACAACATATATTCACTGTAGAATATACTTGGTATCTCCATGTGACTGCTCCATGGGGAAAGGAAATGAATGGTAAAATATATAATTAGGCTGCATGGCAGTACTCTTCACCATCTATAATGATTCATTCATGAATAATCAGCCTAGTCAAAGAAATCTGCTGAGCAGTGTTTAATAATAGTGCTGTTATACAGGTAAGCAGAATTAGTTCTTGAAACACTCTTCTCACTCTATGGTATCCTGGTTCATTTCTGATCATCCTGTTACTGGCTTTCTTTCACCGTTGGCACATTTGCTACCAATTATTGGGGCAAAACCCAGTGACTTCATTCTTCTCTTTTGCTCAAGTTATTGAACCTGTGTTTTCTCCCCATATTCCAACATGTATTCTCTCTCATGATACAGCATGCTCTTGAGCTAATCACTTATTTAAGAACTAATATCTAGTCATAGCACCAGCCTCTCACAGATGAATATTGATCTTACAATCATCCCTACTGGCAAGTGGCCCATTCATTTTTATACACCATTCTACTGATGGGGAAACATTAGGCACTTGTGTTAAGGTATCTAGAATAATTTCTTGGCCAAGAGGACTGAAGTTTAAGTCTGGTAGGGCTAGGTAGAGGTCCCAGTTCTGTAACTTATCAAAAAGTCAAGCATTTCTCGTTTATCCTTTTACACTTTTGTAGGCAATCCAATCCTAAAGCATGCCTATCATGTGGATAAATATCTATGTCTAATAAGTGGTCTAGGGCAATAATTGTCATTTGGGAACTAGGGGCTTGGCAATGGGTGATGTGTCTGAATTATAGGAAGAGTTCCCCTCCACACCACAACCCTCATATCAAGGTTGTAAGACCCTGATATTGAACAGTGTTACCCAAACATGAAATATTTATCTGGAGCAGATTCCAATATCCAATTTCTATACTCCAGCCAAAATATAATCAATCAAAATCTCTGGGTAGAGGCCCAGATACTGGTATTTTTTAAAAGCTTCCTGGATGATTCTGAAGATCAGCCAGGTTTGGGAATTACTAGGATATAGCATCTGGTCTCAAAGCAAAAAGAGAATTAGAACTCAGCAAGCATATGCTCCAATTGTACAGGCAGTTGCTTATCACCCCTTTGCTTGCTTTGAATCAAAAATAACTCAAGCGTTTCTTTATTTGGGGTTTGAGCAGAATACATCAGCAGAGCACCCACCCTGCAGAAACAACACATTCAAAGGTCCTTCATGGATGGATAAACTTTAATAGGAAAGCCGTTCTCCATGCAGGTGACCAGCTGGATAAACCTGCCACCACACCACTTTACCAATTATCACTATGCCCTATTTAAAAAGTCAAGCCAGGTCAATTTGCCACTTGAATGAGGCAGTAAAATCCCTCATGCTGTGTGTATTAATTCCACTTAGCTGTCCTTGGTTATATACAAAAGCCAAGATAATTAAAAAAAAAAACAGGATAGCCCATTCAATATATAAAAAAAAGTCAAGCAAATCAGGCTCTTTATGTGATGTGGATTAAGCCACTGGCGTATATTTTTATTTTTCCCATTTTTGTTTTAGTTATGCACAGTCTCTGAGACATAAAAAAATTTTTTATAACTTGAAAAATAACTGAAGTGAACATACATAAATGTACATTTAATTAAGTAATAAAAATTTAATTTATACATAAAAAGATATTTCTCTGTGTATTTGCAAAGTGTATGTACACAGTGAAGCATATAAGGCCTCTTACCACCTGGGGTTGTTCCTTACTGCCTCTCTGCCACTTGAGTTGGTCCTATGGCAGCTTCAGCACCTACAGACAGTCTTTAGCCACTGAGATCTATTCCAGCTCTGCCCTACTCCACCTACAATTCAGACTTAGCTGCTGGCAATTTTTTCAACAAGCTTCTGAAGCCTCAGTTTTCATCAACACTGAAACTCTTATTTAGAGATATGTTTAAAACAGCAAGGCAATCAAGAGCCCAATTCTTTACATCTCTATCAACTATAATAACCTCCCAAACTGTAATAATCTCCTCTATTCTTATTCCCACTCTGCTCAATGCTATCCATCCTTTGTTCTGTGCACTGTGGAATCTTAGCTCCTCTCTAAATTATTTATTCCTTTGTTGGCCTTAACTAAAACCAGGCTTTCTCTGGAAAACTCAGCTCCCCCAGGAGGTATCTCCAATAAAACCATTCTCTCACTGTCCATGGACCTCCAAATCAAAAAAATGAAATAGAGTCCCCCTCATTCTCTAGACCTGTTTCTATGATTCCTCTTCTACCTTCCTTTAAATATAGGATTTTATAGTTTCATTGAGCAATACTGGTCCCTCTTTATTTCTGATATTTACAAACTTGTGGTCACTCCTCCATATTCTTTAAACACTTATATACCATGATTCATTCCACGTATCCACATCTTAATTCTGCCATCAATATGAGTGATTTCAAAGTCCATAAGAACATATACTGACTTGATAATTGTTTGACCTCAAATCTAATGGTCTCCATTCAAGCCCCTCTTCAGTTTGGTCATCTATTCCTGGCATCAACTAAAATGGTTCTATCTTTGTAATATTGACCTTTAATAATTATTCAAATTTCATTGAATCTTTTGGTGCTTTGTACATCCTGTCACCTTCACTCTTAAACTTTGACTTCATTGAAATTTCTACTTCATTGTTCCTATTATCTTTCACCGTTATATTATGTCCATCATGGGACACTTTTCATAATTAATCTAGATTTGATGCTTGATCTTCTGAAAAAAATTTATAAACTTGGATATTCTCATACTCTCTTGCATCAGCCTAGCAAAACCCCAACACTGAAATAATTCTGAAGCCTAACTCCTCCAATTGTAATACTTAGTAAAGATGAAAAAATACACAGCTATGAAGGCTTGTGTCATTACAAATTCATGGTGACCAACCTCTAGCTGAGCACTCAGAAATGCCCAGTAATCATTTATTTTCTACTTGTTCATCAGCGTATCCTACAGACTGCAATTCTATTCCAAGACTTTACAACTCTATTCAAGCCCCTTACTCAACAAAAGGAGACCCTTTCTCAACAGTAATATGGTTTCTGACTTTATGAAAAGACATAGTTGACAAGTATAATCTATAACAATATTCTATCTCCAAAATCTCAAATGTATTTTGATACCCAATCATTACATAGTTTCCTTTCTTGGAAGAAGAGGTATCTATTCCCATTTATTAATCCCTTAATCATTGCCCTTGACCTCATTTTCACCTGCTTCCCCTAGGATTGATATCTATTGATATTCTCCTCTCTTTTAAATAATTAGTTCATTTTACCCTACACAAATGTTCAGTGGTTTTACATTAAAAAGTAAAAACATAATCCCTCATTTGATCTTGCTTCTATTTATGTCAAACTTTCTTGACTGGATAAGCCTCCTGAACCATTCACCCTTTACCCAGGATAAAGGCTTCTTGCCACTAAGTCCTTAGCATCATAAGAAGGTTGAGCTTTCCTACCGTACTTCTGATTGACTTCTGCAAATATTTTCTTAGGTTCTGGCTCTTAAACTTTGCCTGTTTTCTTAAGCTTAATATTTCACATATCCCAAACTGATAAGTTGAACTTCGGGTTTTATAATCCACATATTCTGCACAAATAAATTAGTGCTTTTGCTTCCCAGTTGCAACTCTATTGTCTGGAACCTAAGACTCAGAATCCCAGGACCCGCATTCATGCTAAAGGATAGAGCATGTATTACAATCCATTCCGGTATATTACCATCTTCTGGAAATTTTTGCTTTTACCACATTATCACTTTCATTATTTTTCAACCTAGAGCAATCTGGTCTTATCCCCCATGCTCAAGAAAACTGTCCCCAATGATCTAACTGTCAAAACCAATGTGGTCCTAACTTACTAGGCTTACTAGGGCGAACCACATAAAACTGTCATTTTACAGTTTAAAATATTTGAATATTGTCATTTGGCCTTGCTGATCATACCTTCTTTCCTGAAACTCCCTTAGTCACAGTGAAAATACTCTCTATGTCTCCTTTTATTTTTCCCTTATTTTCTTATATCTCCTTTACAGCCTAAACTTGCTCAGTTTTCTTCTAAGCTCACTCTAAATAGTATCCCTTGATGATCTTATGAAACCATGTTTCCAACTGCTATATAAATGTTGAAGAATAAAGAATATTTATATATTTCCCTATCTATGTATGTATGTATCTATCTATATATCTATCAATCACCTCTCTGTCTCTCTCTCTGTCTACCCACCTTTCTCCAGAAGTCACAACTTCCTCACAAATTGTAGTCTAGGAGTCTCTCTCTAATGCCCCAAAGGCATATCCACTTCAAATGTCTAAAAATAAATTCATTATCTTACCAACAAACTATTCTCCCTCCTGAAATTAAGCTTATTTGGTCCACTATTATCCCACATGACACAATAAACATGAGCCATCTTTTACCTCATTTGTCACTCCCTAAATTTAATTAGAAACTAAATATTGCCAACATTGCTTTAGTACTTTTTAATAACTAATCCTATTTTTGTCTGAACTAGAGAGGGTATATTAGAAATGGGGAGGAAGAACGGACATCTTTTCCATTTCCAAATACTCTCTATTTTCTAAGGCTCTATTTCCTTAATGTGCTATTATAATCAATATTTTTAAAATAAATATATAGCCCATAATTTCATAATTATAGTCTTAAAATTCAACTTAAGTTTATCTATAGTGTATTTTTAAAGTAACGAAAGTACATAAAACATTTTAGAAAGATTCACATCAAGAAGTTGTAATTCATTTCTAAAGAGCTTTTGGCTCATTAAAGATTAGTTTTCCAATGCCTGAACAACTTACCCAAGTTAGGGTTGTCAGTTCAGCAAATAAAAAACAGAACTACCAGTTGATTTTAAATTTCAACTAACAATATTTTTAGTACAATTATGTCACATGTGGTATTTGTCATATACATTACAAAATCCACTGTTTACTTGAAATTCAAATTTAACTGGGCATCCTGGTTTTATCTGACAACTCTAACCCAAGTGAAACCTTTCATTGTCATGATAGCTAATTTATGCATCTCTAATGTGGTATCTATAAATTAGGGAAATAAATCTAAGTATATAAACTCAACGTCTATGAAATATACTTCTTTGTAATAAATCTGAATCTCTGCAATGATATTTTCTTACTCAGCGTAGGCAGAATAATTCATTTAAGTCAATTTAGGGTTTTCTCCACTTCTATCAGTTGCATTAAAGTTCTGGGGTTTCATATAATGCAAAGACATGGTAAGGAGGTCATCTGAGCTAGGTCATCGTTGACTCATGCCTACATCTGTTGAGAGCTCCCTATTCCATGTCTAGACTATACTCATGAGTCACACTGATCACTATTTGTAGGCAGATTACTTTGTGTCTAACTCTCCAGTCAATTCTTTGTCCTTCTTGTGCATAGGGCATCATTTTTCTATTCCTATGCCAAGGTTGATTTATAGAAAACTCAGAAAGACTAGCTATTTCGTTCCACTCTCAAGAACATGGAATTTATTAGACTACTTCCACGCTGAGACCCAGGAGAGCTCTATGTGGCTGACTCAGTCCATTTGTGTAGCTATTCCATGCAACTATTACTAATCTAGGTCTTGCTATCTTCCTGTACTTTTCTTAGGAAAGGGGCACAGGTTCTCTTAGCATTTAGGAACCTCTAAACCCACCTGAGTTTCTGTTGTCCCTCTTCTCCCAGACTCATCCCAGAGTTAGAAAAACAGAGTCCTCTTATTCAAATCCTTACATCTTTTCCTCATTTATTTCCCCATCCTTTAGAAATGCAGTTTAGTCTCAAGTACAGTGGGGGGATAATCTGGAAACGTTTCCCTTACTTATCAAATACTCTCTCAAATGTATAGTTTATGCCCTGAGTACATCCAGGTTCTTGAGACCAAGATTTTTATATCTAATTTTCCTGTGCTTTCTGAAATTTTAATTATTCTCTGAGAAAATAAGTTTGAATGCAAACCTAAAAGAATATAAAATATTTATAGGACAAAGAGTGTGCAGATAGAGAGAAAGAGAAACAGAACAGGACTACATAGCTATATGGATAATATATACATATATATGTAAATATATCATTTTAAAAACATATAAATGGGTATATCCATACATACACCCATAGAATGGTGTACATATGATGTATAAAATGATCTATCTATATATATACATATGCACGTGTGTATATGTAATGATTTTGTGTGTGCATATGTCTAATGATTCTAAAGTAAACCCTCACATTTTTGGGTTATCTTCCAATTAGAGGATAGCATTTGATTGACTGCATTTTTCTGCTTCCAAAGATTTGGAATGCCATGCTCTTGGTGTCTTAATTCCATTAGAGCATGATATAGAGAGTCCGCCTTATTGCTGTGTTCAATGAAGTGGGTAAATTCACCCCAGAGTCATCATAACAGGTCCATGGGTAGTTAACACTCAAGAAAGCACAATGTACTTAACTGGAATAGATGGTAAGCAGTTATATGTAGCTCGTACCATGGGATTATAATATACAAAAATAAACATGAATACCACAAGAAGAGATTTAAATGATCATGTTTTGTTTTCTCCCATCATATGTTCATCTTCTAACCAACTGAAAATGGAAGAGTTGCTGTTTCTGAATTGTATCTAGTTAATATGCATTATTATCCCTCCTATATTTTTCTGTTCCTGGAGTGCAATTCAAACAAAATTGAACTGGTATGTTGGATGCTTGCCTCACATAACTATTTATGTTAGAAAGTCACAAAATCCCCTGGACTGCCATCTGCACTTTGCAACAACTCTTTCTAATTTCCTTTTACTTGCTCCAAATTTCTTGTGGTAGTCTATTTTTTTGTCCCCAAAGTAACTTCTATAAGAATGTATCGGCATCCAGCCTGCTGCAAGTAATCTTTCAGTTCCCTAAGTGGTGGAAAAACATTTTCTCTAGGTTACATGCAGTGTTATGACTACCATCATGTTTAGCTTTTGTTCTAATCTTTGAGTTTATAATAAACATTTTGTTTTAGGATATGTGTAAGAAAAATAATAAAGTAGGAATATTGGGGCACTGGGAACAACAGTGAGAGATGGTGAAGACTAGGGAAGCTCCAGTACTTTTTTAAATAGCTAAAATATTTGATAAATCAATCACTAGCTTTATCATATCCTTGACTCAATTTCATACCCTGCTATTTTTAATGTAATTTTGAGTAGGATAACAATTATATGTCTACTTTCTCTTTAAATGATGTGTGGCATATATAGATATTATACATATAAATGTATACATATTTATCTAGTGAATTATTTAGTGGGCAGGAGATAAAGCACGCTTCGGTAAAATAAAAGCTTTCATTATCACTCTTAATATGAGCCAAAACAAACACTGGCAATCAGAGAATATGGTATAATCTCAGTAAGGAGCGACAACTATGACCTTAACTAACAAAAAATCTTCAGAATGTTAATGGTTTACATACTCGTTTTCCCATCAAGACTTATAGGCCTGGAGAGAAAAATCAATCAAAAGCAAAAGCTACCTAATATTAATTATTTCATTTTCAATTTGATTTATTTCATGTTAACATATGTGTGTATATGCAGTTGAGTAGCAATTTATAAGTAAATTGATATTAAGCACATGTTGGCACATGTATACATGCACATATATGCATGAACTTAAATTTATTCTTTAGTTTTGTATTGTAAACATACAAAGTCAAAGATTCATAGGATAGGAACCAGAAAGGTAAACTGGGTGTGGGTGGGGAAGAAAAAAAAAACATATTACAGATAGAAATGTAGACTGAAAGAAAATGATAAATATGCCCTTCTATAGTAAACTTGTCACAGGCACATACACACATACACACACACACACACACACACACACACACGTACAATACACCCTTGTGGGAATAGGTATATAAGAGAAAGGTTTTATAAGTCTGATTTGGAGGAAATACCTTTAAAAGGCAATAAGAAGAGAAATATTAAACTCCCTAAGAGTAAGGAGAAAAGAACAAATCAGATTTCCCTCTCCCTCAGCTAAATTAGTAAGAGTTCAGCAATGAGAAATCACAGGTTGAGTGAACAGGTTAAGTGGCTGGTGATAATCACATGGTCTGTGCGTTATTAGAAATGTGTGAAGACATCAGTGTGGCTGAAGTGATTCTGTTTGAAAAGATTTTATACACAGCCCCAAAATGTGCACAAAGACTAGTTCTGGGAAATAAGTAATCAACATACCATATTGAAGATGTGGCCAGAACTGGTCTTGAAACCTGTTCGAATTAGTGTTTTCAGTGGAATTTCAGGAAAGAGGCAGGACTCATACATGAATTGTAAAGCTGAATGCCTCCCCACAACCCATTCCCATCATTCAGCTTATACCGGGCTTATATATTTGGACTCAAGGTGTATTCATTTTCTATTGCTACTGTCAAAATTACTACAAATGGCATGGCCTAAAACAATGCAAATTTATCGTTCTATCGTTCTGTAGGTAAAAAGTCCAACGTGATCTCAGTGAGCTAGAATCAAGATGTCAGCAGATCTGCATTCCTCTCTAGAGGCTCTAAAGGTAAATTCATTTCCTCCTTTTTCTACTTCTAGAGGATCTGTATAATCTTTCGCCCTATTGTTTACATCCCTTTCCTTTGTCTTTAAAGCCAGCAATCTCCATCTGCCTGACCCTTCTTCAGTGGTCCCCTCTCTCTGATCACAGCCTGGAAAGGCTCTCTACTCTTAAAGATGAATGGGATTAGACTGGTTCCAACTGGATAATCCAGAATAATCTCCATAACTAAAGGTTCTTAATCTTAATTACATCTGTAAAATTCCTTTGCCATGTAAAGTAAGATTATCACAGTTTCCATTGATAAAAATGTGGACATCGTTGGGGGCTATTATTCTTCCTAGAACACAAGAATATGGAGTATCAGTATAAATGATGCAAATGGGCTTTCAGAGACAAGTGTGAGAAAAAATGTTCAAGGCACAGTAGCACACCTATGCAGGGTTTAACGTAGTCATTGCTGATTGTCAGCCTTCCTATACCTGTGTGATAAAAGATAGGCAATATTGGTATTTAAGATGTTTCTAGAAATGCTGGAGCAAAGTATAATCACATGAAACTAATTACCCACATAAATTCATTAAAATATTTGCACTGAAACAGATGCTACACAAAGCAAGAGAAAAGGAGAATTACTTTCAAATACCTACTTGCAGAGATCCAAGAAAGTAAGATTAACTTAATTCATATTCCAGAGCCTCACATATACATACATACATATCCGCAGAGAAACACAAAACTTACCACTCTTTTTTCATATAACATATTTAGGATATATATTTATTTGTAAAATTATTTTTAATTGACAAATAACTGGGTATACTTATAGGTAAAATGTGATGCTTTGATCTGTAAATACATTGTAGAACGGTTCAATCCAGCTAATTAACATATCTGTCATCTCACCAATTCATCATTTTTCGTGGTAAGAACATTAAAAATTTTTAGCAGTTTTGGCCAGGCATGGTGGCTCACATATGTAATCCCAGCACTTCAGGAGGCTGAAGCATGTGAATGGCTTGAGGTCAGGAGTTCGAGACCAGCCTGACCAACATAATGAAACTCCGTCTCTACTAAAAATACAAAAATTAGCCGGGCATGGTGGCAGATGCCTGTAATCCCAGCTACTGGGGAGGCTGAGGCAGGAGAATCACTTGAATCTGGGAGGTGGAGGTTGTGGGGATCCAAGATCACACCACTGCACTCCAGCCTGGGTGACAGAACTAGACTTCATATCAGAAACAAAAAAGCAAAAAAAAAATAGCAATTTTGAGATATACATTATTGTTAACTGTGGATACCATGCAGTGTGATAGATTACAAAACTTATTGCTCCAGTCTATCTAATATTTTGTACCCTTTAATCAACTTATCTCATTTCTTCCCTTGTCTCCCAGCCTCTGGCAACCACCTTTCTATTCTCTGTTTCTATAAGATCAACTTTTTATATTCCACATATAAGTGAGATCCTACAGTATTTTTGTCCTTCTGTGCCCAGATTTCACTTAGCATAATATTCTCCAGTTCCATCTATGTTGTCACAAGTGACAGAATTTTCTTCTTTTTTAGGCTAAATAGTATTCCATTGTGTCTGTACAGACCACATTTTCTTTCTCCATTCATCTATTGATGGGCACTTAGGTTGCTTTCACTTGTTTGCTGTTGTGAATAATGCTGCAAAGAACATGGGAATACAGACCGCTCTTCATCATACTGATTTCAATGCCCTTAAATATAAGCTAGGAAGTATGATTACTGGGTTATATGATAATTGTATTTTTTGTTTTTAAGGACACTCCACACTATTTACTGAAATGGCTGTACTAATTTACATTCCCATCAACAGCATACAAAGATTTTTTTTTCTCCACATCCTCACCAACATTTTTTACCTTCTGTCTTTTTGATAATAGCCATTCTTAAAGGTGTACGGCAGTATCTCATTACAGTTTTAATTCGCATTTTCATGATGATTAGAGATGTTGGGAATTTTGTCATATATCTGTCGGCCATTTGTATATCTTCTTTTGAGAAATGTCTATTCAGGTCTTTTGCTTATAATTGATTTATTATTTTGTTGCTATTGAGTTGCTTGAGTTCCTTATATATTTTGGATATTAGCCCCTTGTTAGAAGTATGGGTTGTAAATATTTTCTCCCAATCTGTGTGTTATCTCTTTATTCTGTTGTTTCCTTTACTGTGTGGAAGCTTTTTAGCTTGATATATTATAAAGCTATTGTAATCAAAACATCATGGAACTGCCATGAAAACAGACATACTGATCAGTGGAACAGCACAGAAAGTCCAGAATTCAAGTATTGGTCAACTGACCTTTGACAAGAATGATAAAACACAAAATGGGGAAAGGATAGTCTTTTAAACAAATGAAGCTGGTAAACTAGACATCCATGGAAGTTTAATAGGAATAACATTGACCTAAAAATTGCTTTGGCAGTATGGCCATTTTAACAATTTTGATTGTTCCTACCCGTGAGCACAGAATGTTTTTCCATTTGTTTTTGTCATCTCTGATTTCTTTGAGCAGTATTCTGCAGTTCTCTTTGTAGAGATCTTTCACCTTCCAGGTTAGTTATATTCCTAGATATTTTATTATTTTTGTGGCAATTGTGAATGGGGTTGCATTTCTGATGTGACTCTTGGTTTGAGTCTTGCTGTATAGGAGTGTTAGTGACTTTTGCACATTGATTTTGTATCCTAAGACATTGCTGAAGTAGTTTATCAGCTTAAGAAGCTGAGACTATGAGGTTTTCTAGATATAGAATCATGTTATCTGCAAAAATGGATAGTTTGACTTCCTCTCTTCCTATTTGAATATACTTATTTCTTTCTCTTGCCTGACTGTCCTTGCCAGGACTTCCAATACTGTGTTGAATAAGAGTGGTGAGAGAGGGCATCCTTGTTTTGAGCTGGTCTTCAAAAGGAATGCTTCCTGCTTTTGCCCATTCAGGATGATGTTGGCTACAGGTTTGTCATAGATGGCTCCTATTGTTATATTTTGAGGTATGTTCCTTCAATACCCAGTTAATTAATAGTTTTTAACATAAAGGGGTGCTGAATTTTATTAAAAGCCTTCTTTGTATCTATTGAGATAATCATGTGGTTTTTGTCTTTAGTTCTGTTTATGTGGTGAATCACATTTGTTGATTTACATATGTTCAATCAACCTTGCATCCTAGGGATAAAGCCCACTTCATCTTGGTGAATAAGCTTTTTGATGTGCTGCTAGATTCAGTCATCCAGTATTTTGTTGAGAAGTTTTGCATTGATGCTCATCAAGGATATTGGCCTGAAGTTTTCTTTTATTGTGTCTCTGCCACAGCATCAGGATGATGCTGGCCTCATTCTTCATAGGACTAGAACTTTGTATCAGGATGATGCTGGCCTCATTCTTCATAGAACTAGAAAAATCTGTCTTAAAATTCATATGGAAACAAAAACAAGCCTGAATAGCCAAGGCAATCCTAAACAAACAGAACAAAGCTGGAGGTACCACGCTACCCAGCCTCAGATTATTCTTCAGGGGTACAGTAACCAAAACATCATGGTACTAATACAAAAATAGACACATAAACCAACAGAACAGAACAGAGAACCCAGAAATAAGTCTGAACACCTACAACTATCTAATTTTTGAAAACCAGACAAATTAAGCAAAGGGAAAAAGATTTCCTATTCAATAAATAGTGCTGAGATAACTGGCTAGTCATATGCAGAAGATTGAAACTGGACTCCTTTCTTACACTGTATACAACAATTAACTCGAGAATGATTTAAGAGAAATATAAAATCTAAAACTTTTTTTAACTTTTAAGTTCAGGGGTAAAAGTGTAGGTTTGTTATATAGGTAAACTTGTGTCATAGGGGTTTGTTTTGCAGATTATTTACTATAAAAACTCTGGCAGACAACCAAGGCAATATCATTCTGGACATAGGAATGAGCAAAGATTTCATAAGGAAGGTGACAAGAAACAATGGCAACAAAAGCAAAAATTGACAAATGGGATCTAATAAAAGAGCTTCTTCATAGCAAAGGAAACTATCAACAGAGTAAACAGACAACCTACAGAATGGGAGAAAGTTTTTGCAAACTATGCATCGGACATATCTAATATCTAGATATCTAATATCTAGAATCTATAAGGATACTTAAATTTACAAGAAAAAGCAAACAACTCCATTAAAAGTAGGCATAGGACACAGGCAGCTTTCAAAAGAAGACATACATGCAGCCAACAATCATATCAAAAACAGCTCAACATCCTGGATCATTAGAGAAATGCAAATCAAAACCAAAATGAGATGCCATCTCACACAAGTAAGAATGGCTATTTATTAAAAAGTCAAGAATGGCTATTTATTAAAAGTCAAAAATTACCAGATGCTGGCAAGTTTGCAGAGAAAAAGGAACTCTTATACACTGTTAGTGGGAGTGTAAATTAATTCAACCATTGTGGATGACAACGTGGCAATTTCTTAAATACCTAAAAAGAGAAATATCATTTGACCCAGCAAACCCACCACTAGGTATATACCCAAAGAAATATAAATCATTATTTTATAAAGACACATGTACACATATGTTCATTACAGCTCTAATCACAATAGCAAAGACATGAAATCACCCTAAATGCCCATAAATTATAGACTAGATAATGAAAATATGGTATATATACACCATTAAATACTATGCAGCCATAAAAAAGAACGAGATCATGTCCTTTGCAGGAACATGGATGGAGCCGGAGGCTGTTTTCCTTAGCAAAGAAACACAATAACAGAAAACCAAATACTGCATGTTCTCAGTTATAAATGGGAAGTAAATGATGAGAACACATGGACATATAGAGGGGAACAACACACACTGGGGCCTGTCAGAGGGTGGAGGGTAGGAGGATGGAGAGAGTTAAAAAAAAATAATAATAATGGGTACTAGACTTAATACCTGGGTGAAGAAATAATCTGTACAACAAACCCCCCATGACTCAAGTTTGCCTATATAACAAATTTGCACATGTTCCCCTGAGCTTAAAATATAATTTTAAAAAATCACTAGATATCCACATGCAGAAAAACGAAATGGGATCTCATCTCATACCACATACAAAAATCAACTTAAGATGGATAAAAGACTTATTAACATAAGACCAAAAACTGTAAGTTACTAGAAAGAAAGAAAAAAAACAGAAGAGCTCCATTATATTGTTCTGGGCAATAATTTTTTGGATAAGATTCCAAAAGCCCAGGCAATAAATCAAAAATAAACAAATATGATTACATTATATAAATTTGTATTAATGTTAATTTAATACATGACATCTTTGTAAATCATTCTTTTAGATGATATATCTTGATGTGTTCCATAGGATAGAAGTCATAAATCTAAAGGTGGTGTTCAATCTATAAACCATAGCATTCTTATATTTTTAGTAAGGCATGAGAAAAGTTAAAGAGATTTCTTACAAGTGTATTAGCGTTTTATTACATGATAAAATTTCACCTTGTCAAAAAGTGTTACTAGAACTAATTTTGTGATATTCTAGTTGCAAATTGTGATCATTTTGCTCCAGTTCTCTTGGCTCGCTAGGTATGCCTAAACATGCAAAACAGATTAGAGAATTGAGGTCATTATGCTAAGAAAATACTATATCTTTTTCAATTGAATTATCCAAGTAATTGAGGCCAGATGTTTCAGTCATCTTAATAATTTAAAGAATTCCTTGACTTTCTAAACTTTCTTTGCACAGAGACTATCTAAAGAAAGCAGATGGCTTAGTCAAGTTTTTAACATCAGTTAGTCTTGAATATTGAGATAATTTATTATGCTGGAGACTCTCATGTACGGGAGTATAACAGAGGATGGGGATTTACCTTTGTAGGGGGCGTGTCATGTACCAGGCACATGCTTTGTGCTTTTTATATATTTAAACATTACACCAATCTTGCACAGGATTTCTATTTTTATTTTTTCAGAAGCAAAAATTCAAGCATAAGGAACTTCAGGAACTTGCTCAAGATAACATAGGTAGTAAGTGGCAAAACTGAAACTGAAATTTCCGTTTGAATAATGAAGACAACTATATTATTTTTAATTAAGTATGCTACTTCCAAAACTACATCAGTTGGAAATATACTACAGAATCAGAAATAAAAGAAGACAAATTCCTAGGATCATTTCCCCCTACGATGTCACTAAAACCATAACCACTTCCAAATACAGTCATATCCCACATAAGGGTATTTCTGTTAAGGACAGACCACATATACAATGGTTATCTAATAAGATTAAAATACCACATTTTTACTGTACTTTTCTTTTTTAAGTTATTTTCATTCTTTAAAAATTTAGTGGTTATATATAATGGGTGTGTATATTTATGGGATACATGAGGTGCTTTGATACAGGCATGCAATGTGAAATAAGCACATAATGGAGGATAGGGTATTCATTCCCTCAAGCTTTTATCCCTTGAGTTACAAACAGTTTAATTACATTCTAAGGCCAAGGTGGGTGGATCACCTGAGGTCAGGAGTTCGAGACCAACCTGGCCAACATGGTGAAATCCCATCTCTACTAAAAATATAAAAATTAGCCAGGCATGATGGCGGGCAACCATAATCCCAGCTACTCAGGAGGCTGAGGCAGGAGAATCACTTGAACCCCAGAGGCAGAGGCCACAATGAGCTGAGATCACACCATTGCACTCCAGCCTGGGTGACAAGAATGAAACTTGGCTCAAAAAAAAAAGTACAATTAAGTTATCATTGACTGTAGTCACCCTGTTATGCTATCAAATAGTGGGTCTTATTCATTTTCTCTATTTCTTTTGTACCCATTAACCATCCCCACCTCCCCGCCAACCCCCTAACCAGGCTTCCCAGCCTATGGTTACCATCCTTCTACCTTCTTTATGTTTAGATATACAAATATTTACCATTGTGTTCTGTTAGAAGAAAAACTTCAGCCGAATTAAATTTAAGGAAGTTTAATTGAGCAATGAACAATTCACTAACCAGCCATCCCCCAGAAACACAGCAGATTCAGAGAGACTCCCATGCAGCCACATTGTGGAAAAAGATTTATAGACCAAAAAAAAGGGATGTGACTTATAGAAATTGGAAGTGTGGTACAGAAACAACTGGATTGATTACAGCTTGTTGTTTGCCTTATTTGAACATGGTTTGAACAGTTGGCTACATTTGATTGCCCAAAAACTCAGTGATTAGCACAGGTGTGGGCTATGGTCGGTTTACCCCTCCACTTGTTATATAGTTCATGATTGTACAGGAAAAACTTTAGGCCAAACTTAACTATATAAGGAGGCAGTTTAAGCCTAAACTTGATTTAACAGTTCAATTGCCTATAGCATTCAGTACATGTTGTACAAGTTTGTAGCCTAGGAGCAGTAGGCTACACCATAACCTAAGTGCATAGTAGGCTATATCATCTAGGTTTGTGTAAGTATACCCTATGAAGTTTGCACAACGATGAAATTGTCTAATGACGCATAGCTCAGAACATGTGACTGTTCTTAGAAAATGCACGACTACATTTCCCTTTCACTCCAGAGTGGTTTATGGGGTGCTTACACGTACCTATGAGTAGTTGCCACCTTAGACAATGAACGACTATATTTCCCTTTCACTCCAGAGTGGTTTATGGGGTGCTTACATGTACCTATGAGTAGTTGCCACCTCCCATTACACCCACTGACTTTCCTGCGCTTGTCACCACAGCTGCCACACTGGCTAAATGGAGAATTAAACTTCCCATCTACTTCCCAGAAAGGTGCTATTACAGGAATGCTTTTTGTCGTCAGTTCTGCCGTTACTGCCTATTGATCTTTCATTGACTTTGTTCTTCATTGGCTCTGGCAGAGACTTTGCTCCTATCTGCTTCAATGATTACTGTGCAGGCTTGGTATGAAGAAATGCCCTTCTTCTCTCAGCACTGCCCCGGGTCTCTGCTTTATTAAAGAAACTTTCATGGCACTACTTTTTAGGAGTCACTCTTTATTGAGGTCCTCTCTCCTTGAGACATTAGCACTACTCCAATGATGAAAACAGTTCCCCTCAGCTTGACTAAGCTTTAGACATATTTCTACCAGACAATGGGCCCCTGACCTCCCTTTTTTTAGAGCATTTACTTTAGAAAATCTGCAATTGTAAATTCTTTCTCTTCCCTTTTGAAATGTATGTCAATCTCTTCCCAGCTATTTGCCAGTTTTACAGTCAAGGAAATGTCTTTCTCAAGAACCTGGGAACCACCTCTTAGAAATGTAAACATCGAAGGAGATGGCACCACTATATTTCAGTCTCTTTGAGAAGGTAGGAACCTAACTTTGATGGGAAACAATCAGCAAACACAGATGGCCTATTTGCAGAGAAAAACATTTGCAAACTCAGGAATAACTAAATGTGATCAAACTATCTCATTGATCAATCTATCCCCTAATGTCAACAAGTACTTTTTCACTAGCTCATCCCAGTGCTTAAAAACCCTTCTAACTTTTGTTTCAGTGAAGAAGAGTTCAGTCACTTTCTTCTATTTCAATAGTCTTGAAAACAGTCTTCTTTGGCTGGGCACAGTGGCCCATGCCTGTAATCCCAGCACTTCGGGAGGCTGAGGCGGGCAGATCACCTGATGTCAGGAGATCAAGATTAGCCTGGTCAACATGGTGAAACTCCACCTCTACTAAAAATACAAAAATTAGCTGGGCTCGGTTGTACATCCCTGTAGTCCCAGCTACTCAAGATGCTGAGGCAGGAGAATTGATTGAACCTGGGAGGAGGAGGTTGCAGTGACCTGAGATCGCACCACTGCACTCCAGCCTAGGTGACAGAGTGAGGCTCTGTCTCAAAAAAGCATAAATAAATAAAGTTTTCCTTGCCTTTAAATTTGTTGGTGCAGTTTTGGCTTCAACACCAGTGTGAAGGCTGGATGACACTCCCATTGTCTCAGCAATAGGATGTCTGTATCTACAGTTGTGCACCTAGCCATCCCTTTCCTCAGAGTAAGTCCCTTCTCCTTTGAGGGCATAGCAGTGAAGAAAAGACCACTCTTTCACTGTAGCTTTGATGTTTTAGCTCTAGAGGTCCACTGGCATTATGGACTCCAGTCAGATGTATTTCCTGTGAAAGAACATGCACATCTTGGAAATATTGTGAGTTCAGTTTGAGGCCACCACAATGAAGTGAATATCACAATAAAGAAGGTCATACAAATTTTTTGGTTTCCCATTGCATATAAAAGTTACATTTAGGCCGGGTGCGGTGGCTCAAGCCTGTAATCCCAGCACTTTGGGAGGCCGAGGCGGGCGGATCACGAGGTCAGGAGATCGAGACCATCCTGGCTAACACGGTGAAACCCTGTCTCTACTAAAAATACAAAAAAATTAGCCGGGCGTGTTGGCGGGCGCCTGTAGTCCCAGCTACTCGGGAGGCTGAGGCAGGAGAATGGCGTGAACCTGGGAGGCGGAGCTTGCAGTGAGCCGAGATGCGCCACTGCACTCCAGCCTGGGGGACAGAGCAAGACTCCGTCTCAAAAAAAAAAAAAAAAAAAAAAAAAAAAGTTACATTTAACTATAGTCTGTCTATTAAGTGTGCAACAACATTATGTCTGTCTTAATGAGCAATGCATATACCTTAATTTAAAAATACTTCCTTACTAAAAATGCTAATTACCATCTGAGCCTTCAACAAGTCATCATCTTTTTGCTGGTGGAGGATTGATGTGATGGCTGCTGACTGATCAGGCTGGTGGTTGTTGAAGGTTGGGTTGATTGTGGCAATTTTTAAAAATAAGACAATGGAGTTTGCCACATTGATTAACTCTTCCTTTTATGAAATATTTCTCTGGAACATGTGATGCTGTTAAAAGCATTTTACTGCAGTAGAACTTCTTTCAAAGGTGAAGTCATTTCTCTCAAACTCCATTGCTGCTTTATCAACTACATTTATATATTATCCTAAGTCCTTTGTTGTCACTTCATCAATATATATGGCATCTTCACTAAGAGTAGCCTCCATCTGAAGAAACTACTTTCTTTGCTAATTCATAAGAAGCAATTCATCCATTTAAGTTTTATCATGAGATTGCAGCAATTCAGTCACATCTTCGGGCTCCACTTCTAAATCTAGTTCTCTTGCTAGTCCTAGGTGTCACCTTCTTTCATTATAAAGCTGTTTTGTCTACATGAAAAATCTGTTGTTTAGTGTAGCTACCTTCATCAATTATCTTAGCTAGATCTTTTGAATAACTTCCTGAAGCTTCTACTTCACACTTGCTCCATCATCTTGTACTTTTATGTTATGAAGACGGGTTATTTTCTTAAACCTCATGAACCAACATTTGCTACCTTCAAACTTTTCTTCTGCAGCTTCCTCACCTCTTGCAGCCTCGATAGAATTGAAGAGTTGGTGCCTTGCTCCAGATTAGGCTTTGGCTTAAGGGAGTGTAGTGGCTGGTTTGATCTTCTATCCAGACCGCTAAAATATTCTATCAGCAATTTCACTGAAACAGCAAAAGTTGTTTCACTTTCTTATCATTTGTGTGTTCACTGGAGTAGCACTTTTAATTTTCTTCAAGAAGATTTCCTTTGTCACCACAATTTTGCTAACAGTACGGCACAAGAGGCCCAGCTTTTGGTCTATCTCAACTTTTGACATGCTTTCCTCACTAAGCTTAATCATGTCTAGCTTCTGATTGTATGTGAGAGATGTGTGACAATTTCCTTTCCTGTGAACAATTAAAGGCCATTGTAGGGCCTCTAATTATTCATTGACCCAATTTCATCATTGTTGTGCCTCAGGACACAGAGAGGACTGAGGAGATAGAGAGACATGGGGGAACAGCTGGTCAGTGGAGCAGTCAGAACACACATAACATTTATTAAGTTCTCTGTCTTATATGGGCACATTCATGGAGCCCCAAAACAATTACAATAGTAACACTGAAGATCACTGACCACAGATCACCATGAGATAGGATAATTTTTTTAAAAGTTTGAAATATTGCATGAATTATGAAAATGTGACACAGAGATACGAAGTGGGTACAGGCTATTGGAAAAATGGTCCTGATAGACTGGCTGGATGCCATGCCAGGGTTGCCGTGGCCTTTAATTTTAAAAATGCAGTATCTGTGAAGCACAATTAAGTGAAGCACAATAAAATGAAGTATGCCTGTAAGTAGTTCAACATTCAAATCAATTTCTAGTTAGCACACAGTGTGAACATTCAAGGCAAGCCTAGACATTGACAAATGTGTCATATGAATGCGGCTTAGGCTGTCACTCTGGGAACATTGCTATAAAAGTAGAAAGGAGCTCTGAATTAGCAATAAATTCAGTAAGCCTCAAAAGAGGAAGACTTGCAAATAACGCTTAATTTTATACAATAATATAGTCTAAATTTTTTTTAAATATTGACCAAATCCATTATTATACAAGGAGGGGACAGACAAAAGTCTACTGGCATGAAAAGACAAAATTACACAGTTGGCTGCAGACATGTGAGATAAATAAACATCTTTCTCCTCCAATCTGTAACATGATGTTATACTCATTCAGAATTGTCTATAAAAATATTATATCACTTCTGTACTGTATCTACCAAATATTTGTGGAACATAAACCTCTGCAAATAAAATGGCATTCAGAGATGCCATGACACAAGAGGCACTTAATTCTTGTGACACCTCATGGTGCCTTTAACATTATTCATGTCCCAATATTGTTCCTAATAGTAATCTTTTATGAAGTCCGTTCTAAGTAGTTTAAGTCTGGCTGGTGACAAAGAGATAAATGCAAATGATTTGCATTGCACCATACTTTGGACTTGAAATGGCAAATTTGCCAGTGGTTTATGGTAATCATAAGTCAGCACCTCTTTGTTAAAACATTGTCATCAACAAATATGAAACACTTGAGTAACTTAAAACCACTTTGAGCCTGTAGAGAAAACTCTATTGTTATCTGTTTGAATATGTTTGTACCTTAATTTATCTGTTAATTCAGAGAAACAGGTAAGGCAGTGGCTGTCAGGAACAAGCCAGTTTGCTTTTCCACAGGAAATAGAGCCTGACAGCTTCAATAAAAACAGAGGCTTCCAATTAACTCTGTCTATTACTGAGAAAGGTAATCTTTCAGCCAAGCCCGGACTAAGAAGACAAAAAGGCAGACAAGAAAAGAATGAAAAATAGAGGGGAGAGAACTACACAGTCCTTCACTGTGGCTGCACATCCAAAACACCCAGGAAGCTGTCATCTAATACCGATGTTCAGGCCTTCTCCTCAGGGATTTGAAATTAATTAGTTTAGAGCGGACTTTGTGTGTCATATTTCTTCAAACTCACCAGATAATTTTTAATGTAGAAGTAGTTTTGAGAACTACTGAAATGGAAGATGTTCGTGAGCAATGAGTTAACACTTGTGTGACTTTCTATTAATATACAGGAACATTACTTGCTAACATTTCTTCACTAGTGAAAGTTTATGAATGTCACTGTAACCTGAAACAATCTATAAGCAAAATCAGAATTGAGGCTTTAAGTGTCAACACCAAAAATGACAGTGCTGATCTCATTTACCTAATTTGAATACAGTGGCTGACACCTGTAATCCCAGCTTTTTGGGAGGCTGAGGTGGGTGGATCACCTAAGGTCAAGAGTTCGAGACCAGGCTGCCCAATATGGTGAACCCCATCTCTACTAAAATTACAAAAAAATTAGCCGGGCATGGTGGCATGTGCCTGCAGTCCCAGCTACCCGGGAGGCTGAGGCAGGAGAATCGGTTGAACACGGGAGGCGGAGGTTGCAGTGAGCTGAGATTGTGCCACTGCACTCCAGCCTGAGAAAGAGAGTGAGACTCCATCTCAAAAAAAAAAAAATTATATAATATTAAGTATATATTAATAATGACATAAATGAGCTAATTAAGTAAAATAAGTAAAGTAATAAGTAAATAATAGGTAAGTTACAAGCAAGTCTGTGATTCTTAATCTCCTTTGTTCCAAGGGAAACTATGACACAGAATAAAGAAACATAAGAGAAACAGATTAAATGTGAATCTCAATACAGAGATATTTCACCTCCCTGGTTACCTGTATTTCTAGGTATTTTATTCTTTTTGTGCCATTTGTGAATGTTATCGCATTCTTGATTTGACTCTCAGCTTGGATGTTATTGGTGTATAGAATGCTAGTGATTTTTGTACATTGATTTTTGTATCCTGAAACTTTGTTTATGAGTTCTAGGAGGCTTTGGACAGAGACTTTGGGGTTTTCTAGGTATAGAATGATAATTTCTGCAAACAGAGATAGTTCAACTTCCTCATTACCAGTTTGGATGCCCTTTATTTCTTTCCCCTGCCTGACTGCTCTTGCTAGGACTCCCAGTACTACGTTGAACACGAGTGGTGAAAGTTTATATCCTTATTTTGTTCCAGTTCTTAAGATGAATGCTTCCAGCTTTTGTCCATTTAGTATGATGTTGGCTGTGGGTTTGTCATAGATGGCTCTCATTATTTCGAGGTATGTTCCTTCAATGACCAGTTTGTTGAGGATTTTTAACATGCAGGAATGTTGACTTTTATAGAAATGAAGCTTTGTCTTTGAAAGAAAATGAAAGAGAATTAGTGGCCCAAACCTGTTCTTCTTCACCTGTAGTTGTTATCACTGTGCAGAAAATGAACCTGCAGATTATATAAACAAGCTATAGTTACAGAAGTGTATGTTTATTTGGTCCAGCCTGGTTTAGTCTTACTATTTTAAGAAAAACATTTATCGCCGCCAGCCGTTTAAGTGTGAAATATGCTCAGTATCTATGGTGAGCAGAGGAAAAACCTCACAGATGGCCATGCCCTGGTCTCCAGAACCTGTGGTTACGTTTCATTACATAGCAAATAGAAACTAAAGTTGCAAATATGTTAAGGTAATTAAGGTTACTAATCAGATGGCCTGAGACAGGGAGATTATATTGAGATATCCAGGTGGGTGCAAGGGCATCACAAGGCACCTTTTAAGTCAAAAAGGAAAGCAGGAGGCATGAGTCAAGAGTGGTGTAGTGTGAGAAAGAGTCAACAAACCACTGCTGGCTTTGAAGACAGAAGGGAGCTATAATCCCAGGCATGAGAAACTAGAAAAAGGCAAGGAAATGAATTCTCTCTTAGAGCCACCAGAAAGAAACACAGTACTGCTGACATTGATTTTATCCTAGTGAGACTCATTTTGAACTTCTAACCCCCAGAACTACAAGATAATACATTTGTGTTGTTTTAAGCCACAACAGTTTGGTGATTTGTTACAGTAGCAATAGAAAACTAATACAGTGTGCATACACTTGGGACCTAAACCATCTTGACCCCAGATGTGACCTCAGTTGGGCTTCAGTCCATAATGTCCTTTCTTTCAACCATCAGGTTAACTGTTCACAACTTGATCACTCATTGGACACTTTGCCAAATTTTTCTCAGCCTTTGACTTTCACTGTTCTGTTGACTTCAATTTCATTCCTTTTCATGCCTGGAAACTTATATAAATTATTACCTGGTTTTAAAAAAATTCCCTTTCAGCTTGACCTAGCCTCCAAGAACACCCTTACCTAAGATACCCCTACAGGTATCATGTAAGCACATACCTGATCTGTTTCAACTTCCCAAGCAGAACCTAACCACCATATCTCAAGTATCTGTTTATGATGACTACTGTGCGTAAATGTTATAAAGTAAATAAAGCTATAATTTGTCAACAAAACATTCAATAGATGATAAATCTAAGATTTTTTCATTCCTTGTTCACTGTAACAGAACAAGAATTTAGCTGTCCTATAAAGGAAATAAATCTGCCATCTACTGGAATCAAATAAAAACTACAAGCAGAAGGCCTTAAATTTATAGTTGACACTACATTGCTGTAACATTTAACTGTAAAAGCAAAATTTCATCTGTTTTTACCATTTTATGAAAAATAACAAACAATATTTTGTTTTTGAGCCAGTTGTTCAGACTAGAAATTCATTTCCATTATCTCATAATTGCTGAATATTAATTATAATAGAAACTAAGTTCTGAGATACATAAATAAATAATGTTCATAGTCCCATTGTATGAGAAATATTTTTCAAGGTTATTTTGGTTATTATTACTCAAATCAGTATCTAAAAGAATTTTTAAATCATATCTCACTGTGTATAACTACTCATATGTAGGCTGTGCCCAAGCACTTAAATACACACACACACACACACACACACACACACAGAAGCATTTTGCTTCCATGTATCCTAAGCATCCTAAATCAAAACTAGAAATCTTCTGACTTAAGGAAGAAAGAATAACTTGAACATTATTGGGTAATAAAGATCAGCCTATAATAAATAAATTATATCATAATGGCAAAATCAATCTTTTTTGACATTTCTTTATGTGTAGTTTCCACTGTCACTTTAGGAATACAATGACACTATGGTTACATTTATAATATTTCATTATTTAATTCTATTTTGGTAACCTTTTATTGCCCTTTTTTGTATACTTTCTTCCTCTGAAAACACACACACACACACACACACACACACACACTCTATTTCTGTAGTTTGGGGTGGGAGCTTCCAGCCAATATAGGATGTTGATTCTAATTATAATTTGCCCTCTGTATTCCAAGTGACTGGGACCTGATGATACACATCTCAAGGAGCGACACGATCATATTTTGATTAGTGCAGGAGTAAGTTGATCAGCATACAAACAGCACATGACAGTGAATAAAATCAACAGCCCCTGTAGTCTAGAAGCCTAGATCTCAAACTGTGAAAATTTCCTAAAATTTCCAAAAGCGGGCCTAAGTAAAGAGAGAGCTCAAAATACTGAAGAAAGTTGTGAGAAATTAAAACTGGAAACCTTTCTCAAGTGAGGTAAAAACCTAGTGACACAAGTGTCACCCAGTTGCAGATATTCAGAAATGCAAGCCACCTAATCGAGACGACTAAAATGTGCAGGCTGATTTGTTACAGCAGTTAGCATTACTCTCAGGAATAAACAGGGAGATTAAAAGTCCAAAGGGACTCCATGTTAATACCTCAGTGGAAAGGGTAAGACCGTATAGTCTGGCTATGACGACTCTCAAAACTTTGAACATTTTGCAAACACTCTTATTACCTAGTTTTGATTAGCAGAAAAACTTTAAAACTGAAAAGAAACATCTCCTTGTGTCTCTTCTTTCTCTTCTCCTCCGTCTTTAACATCCCTTCATCTTCCCTTCTCTGTACTTTATTCAAAGAATTAAAGTAGGTGAACAAGTAGCCCAACAGAGAGCTAAGGCACTGAGTAAATGGCTTCCTATGTCACAGACAATCTAGAAAAGAAAGAAGCCCCAGGAAATACAAAGGGTACTGACATGTTTATGTCAAAGTTAAATCTGGACAAAAGCACATTGTATCTCTGGGTCACATTATTAAAAGAAGAAGAAGAAGGAAATGGAGGCAAGTATAAACATAAGCCATAAAATGTACCACTTAATTCCCTGAGTGATTTATTTGGTAGACTTCTACTCTGATTCTTTATTTTCTTAAATAAAACATGATATACCACTAATGTGAGTATGTATTGCCACAACTACTTCAAAAATGTATTTGCCATTATCTACTAAGTATGAAGATATGTCTGTCATATGACCCCAACAATTCCACTTCTGGGTATACCCAAAGGAAGTAAGCATAATTATGTCCAAGAGATACGTACCCAAAAGTTCGGAGCAGCATAGTTTATAGTAGCTGTGATGGTTAATATTAAGTATCAACTTGATTGAATTAAAGGATGCAAAGTACTGTTTCTGGGTGTTTCTGTGAGGGTGTTGCCAAAAGAGATTAACATTTGAGTCAGTGGACTGGGAGATGCAAACTCTCCCTTAATCTGAGTGTGTCTGCCTCTTTCTCAGCTGCCAGTGGGGCTACAAAAAGCAGGCAGAAGGTTGAAAAGAACAGGCTTGCTGCGTCCTGCAGCTTTTATCTTTCTCCTGTGCTGTATGCTACCTGCCCTCGAACATCAGAATCCTTCCATGTTCTTCAGCTTTTGGACTCTTGGACTTACACCAGTGGCTTGCCAGGGGCTCTCTGGCCTTTGGCCACAGACTGAAGGCTGCACTGTTAGCTTCCCTACTTTTGAGGTTTGGGGGTCCGGACTGGCTTCCTTGCTCCTCAGCTTGCAGATGGCCTACTGTGGGACTTCACCTTGTGATCGTGTGAGTCAATACTCTTTAATACACATCTATCCTATTACTTCTGTCCTGCTAGAGAACTCTGACTAACACAGTAGCCAACAATGAGAAACATTCCAAACCTCCATCAACTAGAGCAATCAAAACAAGAAGTAACAATATAGATGACCTTAACAGACAAAATGTTTAGGGGGGGAAACGATTATAGATGTACACACATAAAGCAAGGCAGAGAAAAGTTCATACAGTATGCTTGCATTTAGGTAAAATTCAAAAGCGAGCAAAACTAACATTATCAGTTAAGAGGGCATGTATAAGTCATAATACAAACCAAACAGCCAATACATTTTTTCTTATAAAATTCAGGATAGTGGTTATAGGGAGGAAAGAAATAAGATAGATAAGGGGCTCACAGGGCTTCTGGGTTCTAATACTGTGCTTGCCATTACTTGACTTAGAAGGTGTTTACATGAGGTTTGTTATAATAATTATAGTATGTTCATATTTTGTGCATTTTTATAAATGTAAATGTTTTAATTTACCTTTTAAAAACTTAAGAAGGATTCAATTATTTTTCCTCAATACTTCGCTGTGAACTCTGTGAAAATGGGAGTCATGTCTGTTTTATTCACTGATGTTCTCTCTAGGACTGAGCACGTAGGCTGGAACAAAGGAGCTCAACATAAATTTGATGACTAAATGAATGAAAGAAAGCAAAGCCAAGTAAACAACTAATTACTTTAATTGTTTAATTTATTAACAATAATAAAAGTGATTATAAGAGTTAGTATTTATGGAACACTCACCATGTGCTAGACGTTGGTTTAAGCACTTTATTTACATCGTATTATTTAATCATCACAACCGACCTATGAGTTTGATAACATACAATGGTAATTACACAAATGAGAATGCAGAAGTTTAGAAATTTTAAATAAAATCTGCAGGGTTATCAGCCAGTAAGTGGTGGAGCTGGGACTCAAATTCAGATCCATTTTATTTGAACATCTATATACTTATTTACTACTTTACATAGGTAATCCTCTGAATCAATTCAACTGATTCAATTACCAACTGAGTCAATTAATGATTATTTCGCTTTTTTAGAAACTTTTTGTGCCTTCAGTTTTCATTTTAAAATATCGATGAAAGTTTCCTTCACTGAATTGTCTTCTATACTCACTAGAACCATTTTTCATAATGTCACAAGACATTAACATTTCCTAAGATTCTGCTACCCTGACTAGCGCTTGCCTTTTGCATATTACTCTAAAAACCAAAGGAGCCACAATGTTAAGAAGAAGTATGGATATTGGCAACAATTAAAAAAAACTCTATTTACCAAAAGTATATAGATGTTATAAAATTAAAAGAGAAATTACATCCACATAAAGAGACATTTTCGTGAGCCTTTACATACCAAAAAAATAGTTTCACATCTTGATATCTGACAAGATATAAGGAGGTACTCATAGAATGATGAAGAGATATCGAAAACATACAAGAGTCACCTGTATTTCCCAGAGGCTTTCACTGGCCAAATACAGGGTAGCACAACAAAGAATGATAAAAATAGATAACCTATTGAATAAAATAATAACCCATGAACCTACAGAAATATTAATTAATGAAGGAAGAAAAAGTTTTTTTCTTATAGTAGAATGCCAGGTAACAAATATAAAAGAAATAATGGACGGAGGAAATTATCAATGTTGAGAAAAAAGTAACAGTAAGAAGTTTGAGGAGAAGCATGATAGTCTTAAAGAATCTCTCCACAAATTGTTAATTAACTTCAAAGATAAATACAGCAAAATTACAATGGGAACATTCTGGCAACTACCATCAGACCTAAGTTTTCAAAGTTATAAAATAAAATGTCCTATACTAGAAAAGAGGCATAACTATAATGGGAATGTTCGTATTTGATAGATTAAATAGGGAAGTGTAATTAGTTAGGTTTATATAAATAAAGGAAAATATTAAATATGCAAATGCAGAAGGAGAATATATGTTTATTTTTTCAATTACATATTGGACATTTATAAAAATTATAATATGTTAAGCCACAAGGAGAACCCCAGTGAATCCCAAATGAACAAAAACAAAGACTATATCCTCTATTAAAATGGAAAAGGGTTATAACTCAAAATCTTTTGAAATACACACTCAGAGAAGAAGCCTGCCTTAAACATATTACTTGCTAGCCAGGGATGAATATGAGTTAATTACTAAGTTAAAAGTTACAACCGGAACAAAAGAAAACTTTGAAAATGGAAGTAAGGAATTATAAACTATAAATTCAGAGAATGGCAAAAACAATAACAGAAAACAAATAATTTAGAATTACAAAAGAATATTTGTGCATATAAATCTATATTAATCTATTTGAAAGCCTTCAACATGAAAGTATTAAGCTACCTTGGAGATTGGAAAACCCCTGGTAAAAAAAAAAAAATTGTGGTATTATCCCTAAACATTTTAAAAACCAGTAAGAATATGAAATACCGAGGTTAAATAATATCAACTACCGATAAACTCTGGAAAACGTAAAGTGAGACAGACTAGTCCTAGGTTATGTCCTCTATTGAGCATGTTAGACCTGTCAGATCATTTAATCTAGAAATTTGCATCCTGTAACAAGAAATAGTGAAGCACGCCATATTCATCTGTACTCTCTCTCTACCCCATCGCTGTAATGGGGTATTTATATGCAATAACTGATCATTTCAAGGGCAGAAACTATGTAGGAGAGATAATGTGATCAATCCCAGTGTCTCTAATTAGTGTTCATATGGGCTTAGCTATGTCAAGAAAGCCCAGGAGAGGGCACAGCTGGTAGTACTAATTACAGCTAAGAATCAAGCAATTAAAATATAATGATCAGTCTCATAGAGGCCAAAGTGTAAGGGTAACACTGGCAAAGTGTCTTTAATATAACATTCGGGAGGTCTTTCCTGGGAAGAGCGGGAATAGGATCTAGGCTTCTGTTGAGGGCTTACAGAAGTGCTGAAAGAATACTGTTTATTTGATATCTGAATTTTTTTAGGGGTGTAAAATTTGGGAATTGATCTTGGACAAAGGGACATATTGATCTTTTTAGGAAATGAGTCATATATGTCTGAATAATTATTCTTGATACCTTATTTTCTTTCCCTTTTTACGTTTGGCCTGATGCTAGCTTGGGCAAAGGACTCTGCACTGAAATTTGATTGAAAATTTCTACTAAGTTTCAGAATTGAGAACTGAAGTCTTAGACTTATAATTTGAAGTTCAAGTGATAATTTTTCCCTCCTAAAATCCCACCCATAAAGATAGGATTAAAGTCACAAGAAAGTTTACAAAAACTCTAGCATACTCCTTTTTCTGATTTCTAGATTCAGGTAAATGTGTAAGTCCTATAGTAGAATAAGTCAAAATTAATTTCTCTTCATTAATTGAGAACAAGTACATTTCTGGTGATGCAGACCAGTGAGAATAAGTCATATAATATAGAAATGTATCCTTGAAACACAGTTTGAACCTTATTCTACATATTTCCTCTCTGGGAGTCCTGGGATGGCACTGATATGCCCTGGAGGTCTCTTATAGCCTGGTCCCTATATATTGATTATGACATTCTAAACAAATATAGTACATTAATTTACCATCTTCTTGAGGACTTGACAATGTGTCAAATACTATTATAGATGATTTCTATACATTATCAGTAATCCTGATAACAATCCTGCAGGTTAAGATTTATGTTAACATTTCTTGTGTTAAGTGGGAACAGGTTTCCAGGTTAAGTGGGAAACAGGTTAAGTGGCCTGACTTCATAAATAGTAGATCTGAGAGTTGGTCTCATATTGACTAGACTCCAGCTATCATACCATGATGGTTCTCTATTGCTGGCCTTATTTGAACCCCATGGAAGTGGGGAAGAAAAAAATATATTGTGAATTGTGTCCAAGACAGGGAGAGTAGTTTCAGAAACGAGATGGTCAGTGAAGATTTTCACTAGGATGTGGTCAGGAGAAGAATTTTGGAAAAGAAAATTACCCAAGTGTCACTTCCCAGTGAATGAGTCTTCATTTCAGACTCCTGAGAACCATGCTAGTTTCTTAACATAAAAAAAGGAAATTGTGTTTGGGTAACTTGTCAATAATCCTAAGATGGCTTTTCTCACTCACTTTTAAAAAATATTTTTCTGCGGGTACATAGTAGGTATATATATTTATGGGATACATGAGATGATTTGAAACAGGTATGCAATGTAAAATAAGCACAACATGGAGAATAGGGATATGAATCCCCTCAAGCATTTATCCTTTGAGTTACAAGTAACCCAATTACATTCTTTAAGTTTTTGGGGGTTGCAAGGGAGCTGGGGATGGTTAATGGGTACAAAAAATAGAAAGAATCAATAATACCTATATTTAATGGTGCAATAGGATGACTATAATCAATAAGAACTTAACTGGATATTTCAAAATAGCTTTCTCATTCACTTTTTGTGTTCCTTTGGATTAAGTTTCCTGGATCAGAGAGAACGTGAAGGAAGCCAAAAGCCTCAAGCTGCCAGCAGTGACCACCTATAGGGGCTTCAGTTTAGAGGCAAAAATACTGACTCTAGCCCAGAGTGTAAGCTCTGCAGTGGGACAAACAGAAGGCTACAGCTGCTGGCCAGGAGCAAGGTGGGGAGCAAGGGGGAAGGAGTGGCAGGGTGAAGGAGACTTCAATAGAGATGAAATCAAAAATACCCAAAGCTAGTGTGAAATTAGGGAAGGGGAATCTAGACTTCTGAATGGATCTCTCCACACAAATACTGCTACTCCTAGAGCACAGAAGACAAGGATCTGCCTATGTTAAATAAACCAAAAAGAGAGGAAAGGCCCTTTTCCTCCTGGACACACACATATCACCTAAACACAAGGCGAGAAGACATATGGCTGCCAGGAATTCTCTGCTCTAAAAATCCCAAGGGATAACAACTTCTCTTTCAAAGCTCAGTTTGTGTAAAGGCTTCTGCTGCTTGCTGTGCTAATCAATCCTCCAAGTTAGTGTCCATGTATCATTATAATAGAGCTATTCTAAACTGAATTCAATAGAGTGACATGTTTATGATTATTTTATTTAATTTAAGGAATGTTATGGAAGGTGTGTTTATTTTGTACTGCTATTAGCAAACTGTATGGCCACAAATCTTAAGATAATTCTTTTAAGCAAGACAGGGGACTCAAAAGCTATAAAGGGAGAAAAGGAACAAATTTGACTATAGTAACATTTTTTATATTCTTTATGTGAAAATATGCTTCATAAAACAAATTCAAGTTTTCATAAGTAGGAAGACAATACTTATAAAACATACAGTGCACAAAGAATTAATGTCCCCAACAGGCAAGAATAGCTGACAAATTACTTTTTAAATAATATCCAATCAAAATTGGACAACTTATTCAAACAGCTAAATCTCTGAAGAAGCAAAGCAATTGGTAAATAAGTATATTAAAAGAAACTCAACCATAATAATAATAGTCAAGGACATACAAATTTAAATAATGGAAAAATGTTTTGCCCATGACATAATTTTGACAGATAGAGTATAGCAGAAGTAACACCAAGCTAATTTCTGGCCTAGTCTTTAAGAGAATGGGCTGGTTATGCATTACTCTCTCTGAACACTGAGCCATCACGTAAGATTTCCATCCCTCTGCTGAAAAGATCACATGGAGAGGGCCTGAAGGAGAATGGCTCAGCCGAGCCAGCCTTTCACCTTTCCCACCAAGGTATCAAGATATTTGAGTGAATAATCTGTGGATCCTCCAGACCCAACCAGCTACCAGCTGAATACCAGCAGGTGATCCCAGTAAAAAATTGCCCAGCCAAGCACTGCCTGAATTTTTGGCCCAGAAAACAGTGACTCTCTCTCTCTTTCTCTCTCTCTCTCTATATATATATGTTCAGTTTCCGAAGTAGTTTGTTAAACAATTATAAATAACCAGCATAGATGCCAACTACTAAACAGCAGGTAAATTATGGGAGTCTTTCTAAGATATCTGGGATGAAACAGAGAAGAGAGCCAGGAGGAAAATCCAGAATAAATGGTATCAATTTCAAAAAAGGAGAGCATATAATGAAGGAGCAAGGGGTCAATAATATCAATAATATGAGATATAAAACGAAGTTTATTACATGTAGTAATTAGAAACTCACTAGCAAATTTAGAGAATGGTTTCAGTAGAGGAATAGCAGTAAGCTAAAGAGTGAATAAAAACACAGCAACACAGCAATTCCATTTCTAAGTATGTACCACGGACAAAATTTCTACCTATAAAAATGTACGTAGTAGTGGTGTTAATCATAGGAAAAACACACAAACAATTCAAATGCTCAAATGTTCACTAACAGGAGAATAGATACATAACTTGTTATATGCAGCAGTAAAATCAAGTAACTATAGCCACATGAAACATCATGGGTGAATCTCAGGTACATAAGCAAGTCTCAGAAGGTGATACATGGTATAATCTTTGTGTAAAGCTAAGGATTAAACAAAATAAAATACATCACATGTATGTGTGTGTATACATAATATATGTATGAATGTAGGCGTGTATATTTATAACAAAAAAAGCCATCAAATGGCAAACAGAATTCAGGATCATGGTCACCTTCCAGGGAAAAACAAAGGCGGGGCAGAGGGGAGAGACACTTCAAAATGCAATGATATTGGTAATGTTCTACTTCTTGTGTAGATGATGGATTTACAATTTGCATCTGTGTCTCATATATTCTTGTATATACATCAAATATAACATCAAAATATTTATAGCAAACCTTGTTTAATGAAACAACTGGGATAAAATGAAGACAATGCATTAGAGCCCACCCTATAGGGAAGTTTTCCTATGACATGAAGAAGTAAGATAGACTAATATTAAAAGAGAGAAATGGGCCAAGCACAGTGACTCATGCTTGTTAACTGAGCACTTTGGGGAGGCAGAAGGAGGAAGATCCCTTGAGGTCAGGAGTCAAGACCAGCCATAGTGAGACCTGTCTCTACAAAAAATAATTTTTTTAAAAAAAAGAGGAGAGAAATGAATTGTTAACATACATTTTAGGAGGGAAAAAACATGAGCATATTCCTAGACATATGGGGAAGTCATTATTGAAATATGCATAAATATAAATGTGTGAAGAAAGAACCATAGACTTCTTGTCAATACTGACTAAAAGCACTTGGAAATTCTGCTGACACATCACTTCCCACTGAAACTGGAGGTGCTAAATTGCAACTGGCTATTATTTGGATATTATTTGTAAATACATCCTTGTTATCAATCTGTTATTTAATAAATCTGTAGATTCTTCAGTAAGAAAAGGCATTTTTCTATTATGATTTACCTTACAGGAAAATGCTAAGCATTCACTACTTACAAATCTGTATTCAACTGTTGATGGACGGGCAGAAGTTTTCTGAACATAAGTTGTAAGTTGAACAGAATAAATTCTTCTCCATAAAGGATTTAGTTCAAACATTTACTAAAGAAACTAACACTTGTCAATTATCAGGGATACTTTTCAGCTTCTAAGCAGGCCCCAAAGTTCCCCACCTTTAGGAACTGCAGGAAAGGCTCATTAGGCAGAAACTAAGTCTTTCTCCAAAAATCCGATGTAAAGACCTATTTGATATCTATCTTGAACTTCATGGCCGTACACGAACTGAAAATACATGGCTAGTGAGGACTGAGCCATCAACCCTGCCTGGGAAGCTATTACGTAACTCATTATTTTATAATCTAAGGCAAAACTTAAGATATGTATATATGTATATATGTATACACAATATATAAACATATATACACACATATGTATGCATTTGGTGCTAGTATTCATTTATATATAAATATGAATATACATACACACACACACATATATATAAATATATATATATACATAAATGGATACTAGCACCAAGTGTATTTTTGAATTTGTTCAGTGACTGTTCTGTCCTTGGTGCTCTGCTTGAGGCAGAACAACATGTCCTTGAATAGTGGATTTCATATGCAAGGAGAGATGGCTCTGACAATGTAACCAGCTATTGAAGCAACAGTTGAAGAGGATGTCAAATCTCAGAAACTTGAGGTTAGGAATTTTCTTTTATCTATACTTATTATCTACCTATTTTTTTCTTTTGAAAAGGAGAGACTTTTTTTCCTGAGGTTTAAAATGATGGGCCAGGAGAGTTTATGCCTTTATAATGGGCCAGTGATAAAAATCCCATTTATTGCCACTTATTCTACTGAGCAGCAACGAAATAGAGCTTCTGCTGATGTTTGGGTATATGCAGAATACTAGGTTGTCTGCTGAGGTGCTTGGGGATGTGACTGGCCAGGAGAAATGCAGGCAATGACACTATGGCCGTTATAATAAAGAAGGAAGAATATCAGTAGGTCAAAAGGCACAAGACCAGGGCTGACAGAACATTTGAGCAAGGGTTTATGAGGAGTTTCTCAGAAAACTACAGTTTAGCTTTATGAGAAAATGAAGATTTACAAAATTGCACTCAAGAAGGAAAATGCCAGCAGTAAGAGAGCTGATTGCACCAGTGTGCAATCATGGAGTCCTGCACTCTTGGAGTCTCATAATGTTGGGAGGTAAACATAAATGAGACATAAAAAGCCTTCTATCCATGTTGACTTTTTCTTGAATTGGAAGGGTCAGAATCTGCCTGCTCCATGTCTCATGGTTGTTCCTAGATTAATTTTAGTTGCATGTATATTACATCATCAAGACTTAATCTAATTTGGGTTCTGGAGTTTGCAAGGGGAAACGCCTACAGCTGTTTCCATCAGCTGCAATATTTTTGGCAGGATAAAATAACCCCCTGCATCTCTTTGTTGAAACAGTATCTTAAGGACACAGAAATGTGAACCACAGTCTAAAAAGATGCTCTACTTTATTGGCAACATTATGTCATGGCTAATATTTGTAAATCATTCATAACTGATGCCAGCAAAAGGAACTCATTTTTCAAGATTTAAGATACGAGGCCCAAATGGGAATCAATTGCTCTCTAGCATGCTCTCAAACATGTCCTTACATTTGTAACAAAATTGCTCCAGTCAATGCAGCCTTCTGGGAGCTTATCTCTGTGTGGAGCAGCTCATGATCCTCCCATAGTGCTCCCCCCAGCTTCCATTTCTGCCACTAAATGGAGTCAAGGACCCTAAAAATAGCAAAGCCTTTGCTCAGACTTCGAGTCTGATTGTAAACTAGTTCTGTCTACGGATGGCTTCATAAGCCTTGAACTGCCACCTTTCTCAGAAATGTTTTAAAGTCTCATTTTCATACCCCAAAAGATACATCTAGTGTAAACAAGCATATTTCTTAGCAATTTTAAAGTATCATTTTTACTTTCACATTTTAAAATAGGATATGACCTGAACATTAAAATGCAGTCCTATATTTATGATGTGGAGGTGGAGAGAAGCACGAAATTCACCCAGGGAGAAAACAGTCCTACCCCATTTAAAATCTAATCAGGATCGTGTCCTTTGAGCAATATGGAATTTTAGTGTGAGGAGAACCATTTTTTCTCCCAGAGTAAGAAATTTTTTGTGTTTTTTTTTGTTTTTTTTTGTTTTTTGTTTTTTGTTTTTGTTTTTTTGTTTGTTTGTTTGTTTGTTTGTTTTACCATGATTAAGAAAGTTTTCTGGAGAAGAGAAAAAAAGACATCTTTTAAAAAATCATGGCTTCAAGAACATCCTGACTTTCTAAAATTCAGAAATGTCCTACCAAGAAATTTCTCTGTGATATTATTTTCATTTGCTTTTCCTTTTCCTCATAGTGGTAAAAAAAAAAAAAAAAAAAAAAAAAAAAAAAAAAAAAAAAAAAAAAAAAAAAAAAAAAATGCAGGAACTCATATGGATGACCGGTCACTCAAAAGCTTTCTCAGTATAGGTTGACTTTCCTCAACCATAAAGTCTAATCCAAAATCCTATCTTATTCAACATTGTATCATCGTGTGGTAGGGTGTCAATTAGCAACTTATTTACTCTCTACTCCATATGCCCTCTTTAATACATACACTGTGATAAGCACTGGAGTTCCTTAAGCATCTTCCCTTTAGAGTGAACATGATGTTAAGCTCATGCAGAGGTTGCTTGAGGGACATAACAGAAGGAAGAGCCTCTTCTGCATTTTCCAATTTGGGCAGGAGCTAAGTGGTGTGGATGTAAGGACATCCTATGGAGCACTGCTCAGCCATACATCCAAAACACAATCCTCCACTACCTGGCAGCCTCAGCCTTTTGACAACACATAGAAAGCAGAGCTCCCAGGCAGAGGACATAATCTCAAGGCCTCCTAGCTCAGCTGGCACCTACATACTCCCACATGACCCATATGCTATAAAGGCCTCTTGCCTCCACTAACGCCTAGGTTTCCACTGCACACCTATACCACCAATTTCTGGTCATCTGCAACACCACCTGGATTCTGGACTATTGCCTGTTTTCCACCCAACAACTCCAGACCAACCCAGCCAAATCAATCAACTTATCTGCTAACTGGTAGACTAAACCACACCTTTTCCAGCAAAGTCTGAGCCTCTTCCAAATTTGTACTTCCCTAGGTACTCCCCTGCAGCGTTATGGTGTATTGCATAGAGTTTTCTTGTATCTCATAGTTACTCTTTTATCATAGTTAAAAATTGTTATATTAAACTTTCCTGTCTAACTTACTATATGGTTTCTGTCTTCTGATTGGACCAAGACTGCTACATGTAGCATGCTTTGAACATAGTAGGACCTCAGCAACAGGCTAACACTGCCTCTGGGGGTTCTGTTTATCCACTTGTTTTCTATTTATTATCCATTTTTATGTCATAATTTTTTTCCTAAGCTTTGTAATTTTCCCTTAGCCTGACTTCTCCTACCTACTCAACCACCAAGCAATCTCATACATTGCATGAAGATTAAGCTTACTAGAATACAACTCTGACATCATACCCATGCAAATGCTAATTTTTATTGAGTGCATATAAGACAAACACTATTTAAAATGCTTTAAATGTAGCATTACTACATTTCACAACACTTCTGAAAGATGGATGTTATTTCCCAATTTTTAAAATGTGCAAAATGAGGCTCAGAGAAGTTAAAAAGTTGTCCAATATCACAGTTATTAATTAATGAAACCAGGACCATAAACATATTTTATTCTAAGGCTGTGCTTATTACATCTATGATTTAAGCAACTCCTTGTTTCAAAAAGCATTTATTAGTATCTTTTGCTCGCTGGGCCAAAGGCAATTGTTATCCTGATTATAAAACTTTCTCTAACTTTCTCTCTCTGTCCCTTATAGCACATTTAGTAGATATCTAATAATACCCATTAATTAGTCTTGAATTATATCTATATATGCTATGTACTTTGAATTTGAAGATGAAAAATTTAAAAAAATATATTTGTGTGTCAAGCTCTTCCCACCTGAGCTCCTGAAATATTATTTTTTATCTTACCACGCACACACAAAAAAGATAGCTGGTGAAACTATAAAGTTGCATATCAATTAATATATTTTTAAACACATTACTAATTCAGGTCAAGGAAAGGAGAAGAAGTAAATATGCTAGCACTGTGGCTGTTAAAATGAAGTATTTTAATTTATTTTCGGAATTCCAACAACTTGACAAAAATATATCTATATCTATACACAGATAGATATTAACATTATATAACAAAGTACCCATTATTAGAAAGGAAGAAAAACTGCATTTCTTTCTATTATTAGACTATTAAACACAGTAGGGTTTTGTTTATTTTCCTATCTGTACAATCCCACTACCTAGCACAATGTCAGGCAAACAGTTGTTGCCCAACAAATGATGGATAATATAAATCACATTTAGAGCCATAAAACAAGTCTCAATAAAATTAAAATTATTCAAGTAACATAAATTATGTTCTCTGATTGCAATGAAATTAAAAAAATAAAAAATCAATTATGAAAAGATTTCTGAAGACTTACCAATATTTGAAAATTAAATTATATACTCAACAACTCATGAGTCAAAGCAGAAAGCAAGAATAAAATTATAAAGTATTTTGAACTAAATAAAATATAAATGTATATCAAAATTTGTGAGATGCCACTAAAGTAGTAAAGTGGATAGGAAAAACTTATAGCAATAAATGCCTAAATTAGGAAGTATGAAAAGTTCCAAATAAAAAGAAAACTCAGCTTTTACATTAAGGAACAAGAAATGAAGAGCAAATTAAGCCCACAGAAGCAGAAGAAAAGGAGTTGAAAATTTCAGATTGAATATAAATAAAGTAGAAAACAAGAAAACAATGGAGAAAAAAATAAAGCTGGCTGTTTGAGAATATCAATAAAATTGATAACCTGAGGCACACAGATGAAGAAAAATGGGCATAAGACAAATTACCAATATCAGGAAAAACAGATGTTGCATCACTACAGGCTCTTCAAAAATTGAGATAAATAAATACTTTGAACTACTTTATGCCATTTTAACTTAGATATAATGGCACATTTGTTAAAAGACACAAATTATCAAACTCATACAAGAAGAACTGATAATCTAAATAGCCCTGTATCTATTAAAGAAATCTAATTTGTTGTTAAAAATCTTCCCTTCCAGGCCCAAATAGCTTTGCTAACAAGTTATACCTAATATTTAATAAAGAAATAATACAAGTTCTACACAAATTCTTTACAAAACTAAAGAGGAGAAAATATCTCTTAACTCTTAACTCATCCTATGAAGCCAGTAGTAACTTGATTCTAACACCTGATAAAGACATTAAAAGAAAACATAAAATCAATATTTTTTATAAACATATATGCAAAAATTATAAATATAATTTTAGAAAATTGAATCCAATGATATTTTTAAAACATGGCATGTCATGACGAAGTGAGTATATAAATTGGTTTGACATTTTACAATTAGACAATATCATATGTTATATTAACAACCTAAAAATAAAGACAAAGCATATGAATATCTCAATAGTTGCAGACAAAGCAATTAATAATTTTTAATATCAGTTCCTGATTAAAAAAAAAACTTCAGGAAACTAGAAACAGAAGTGACAGTTTTCAAGCTGATCAAAGGCATCTGCAAAAAACTTACAGCTAACATGATGCTAAACTTGCAAGACTAATTGTTTCCCCACCAAGGTTAGGAACAAGTAAGAGTGTTTATTATAACTGTTTCTATTCAATATTATAATGGATACGCTAGCAGATTCAATAAAGCATGGCAATGAACTAAAACCCATCCAGATTACACCCATCTTTAATTATTGAAAACATGATCATCTGTCTACAAAATCTGATAATGTCTACAAAGAAATGATTAGAACTAATAAGTGAGTTTAGAAAGGTTACAGGATATGCAATTAAAATGTAAAAATTAATTGTACTTATATATTATAGCAATAAAGAATGAAAAAATATAACTAACAATACAATACCATTTCCAATAGCATCAAAAATATAAAATTGTTAAGGGTAAATCTGACAAAATATGTGTATACAAAAAATTACAAGAAGTTCAGAAATATTAAGGAAGACAAATAAATGAAGAGATATACTGTGCTCATGGATCAAAAGAATTAAAATTGTTAAGATGTCAATTCTTCCCAAATCGATCTATAGAATCAATATATTCCAAATCCAAATCTAAGCATGCTTTACAAAACTTAGCTGATTATTAAATTCACAGACTCCATCTCAAAAAATAGTACAGTAAATAAGACAATGTGGTATGAGCAAAAAATACAAAAAACTGATCAATGAAGCAAAATATAGAGTCCAGAAATATAATCACACATGTGTAAACAACTGATTTTCAACAAGGGTAAAAAGGCAATTCAATAGAGAATGATCTTTGTAAACAAATGTTGCTTGAATAATTGGATATCCACATGCAAATACATGAACTTTGATCCTTACCTCACACCATACAATATAAAATTAACACAAAGTAGAACACAGACCTAAAAAGTAAAGCTATAACATTTGTAGAAGAAATGACAGGAGAAAAATATTTGTTACCTTACCTTTGACAAATTTCATAGATATGACATCAAAGGCACTATTAATTTTCAAAATATACAAATTTGACTTCAAAGTTACATGGTCTGCATTTATTGTATATCAACTTATCTCAATAAAACTGTTAAAAGTAAATTATAAAAATAGTTTAAGGTTGCCAACATTTTGTTTTGCTAAATAATGGTATGAAAATAAAACAATTTTATGTTATCACTATTATTTCATAAAGAAAAGATATGTAAAGTTAATCTCATAATAATAAATGATCATCCTTCAAATAAAATTAACATGTTTATTTTAAACTTTTGTCTTTGTATTTATTTTCTCAATTTTTTTGAGAACAAATAAAATAATTCACTATATAGTAAATTTCCCTGGACTGGTAGTGGCAAACTACTGACTCAGAATTAGTTAGTCAGCATGTCCTTTAGTTTTCTTTCATTAAACTGTGTTTATTGTAACTGGAGAATTAACAGAGGCTGGAAAAATAAATAGTTAAAGGCTATTATCTTGTGAAAATTTTATTGCTGGCATTAGTATTGTTCCTTGTTGTAATAGATGTTTAATATTTACAAATCATTGAATCAATATTTTTGGTGGAATGCAAACTGTTCCATAAAAAAGCAGTGTGAATTGTTCTAAAGAAATAAAATATCTCTCATCATAATATACCTTTAGTAATGCCTTCCCAATTTGTGCAACGTGCTTTATCTAGCATTGCTATTTAGTATGCATCAATTAAAAAGTTGAAACGAGAATCTAATGATTGAAACTTAGACACAATTCCATGGATGAGAGATATGATAGAAAAAAATTTCGTTAAAAATCCCCAGATAAACCTGTTGGTTTGCCATTTAAGAAAACTTATGAGTAAGCTTGACAAGATTGCAAGTCTGTACATTGTTATCAGGTTCAGACTTCCCTACTGAGATTTAAAAGCCTAAACAATAGAGCCCTTGGCTGATTTATTTTTGGTTAAACTGTAATAAGTGGATATCTAATGCAGTAGTTTAAACCAAACGATAATAAAAATTTGAATATTTTCCTAATTCATTCTGTAGATGCTGGTTCATTAAAAAATTGTCTAAGGGGTGTTTTGGGTTAGTCTTTGAGATCTTACTTTAAGAAAGTACTTTGGAAGTGGTCTCTGGGGTAAATATATCAGAACCAGGACAGAAACTCTATAGAGCTATCTCAGCTTATAGTTACATGGTCAAGGATGCTCCATAAACTTAAAGAACTGAGGCAGCCCCTGAGCAATGGGGTGGAGGACTGAGTCAACTTGCAGTTTTAAACAGACTAATAGAGTGAAGAGAAAACTAATTAAAAAATCCAAGTTCAGCAAAGCTCCTGATTTTCTCCAATTTATGCATATGGGGTGTGAGAATAATAGTTAAACATAGTTTATTAATAGTCTGTAACTTCAAGTTTATATGCTACATTCCCTCAGAAAAGTAAAGAATGAGGACATTCTAATTAGAATTAGGGAAGTGGAAGAACAAAACATTATTCCAGATTTTGTCAGTTCCCTATGGACATAAAAACACGCAATGAATTGAAGCACAGCTAATTAAAAGGTAAGTGAACTTCATCCTAAAACATAAGCCAAATTCGACACTCTTTAAAGAACCAAGGTTTAAGTTTCTGAAGACAAATATGATTGTGAAAGTATATTTGAGTACTCTTTTTACTAAAATCATTATACTTCTCCTACAAACCAATGAACATTTACATTTAAGGGGCATATGTTCAGTATTCAAGGAGGTGTATGTGAAACAATATATACACTCTTTGTGGAACACAGTGACTCCTAGAGGTCTCTTTGTGGCTGCTTTTATCTATGTTCTTTCCTCTGTCATCAACTACCAGTAGAAATTATTGCTTGTTTAAATAGTTTAGCCATGATTGGCCAGCATAAAGCACTAAGGAATTAAAGACTACAGCAACAATGTGTGTGTAAGTATGCACTTTCATATATACATATTTAAACATACAGTATAAATGTCCATAATGACAAATTCGTATGCCACGATAGCAATCTCAAGATTTAAGAGAAAGAAACTACATAATCTTCATTCATTTTACATTGTGCTGCTCTTGCTTGTGTGTTCAAACCTACAGTTTAAGAATTTCCATTATAAAAACATACTGTATTAATTGTTAAGAACACAATTTAGGAAGTTATGCAAAAGATAACTGATATGGTTTCGCTGTCTCCCCACCCAAATCTCATCTTGAATTGTAGCTCCCATAATTCCCACGTGTTATGGGAGGGACCTGGTGGGAGATAATTGAATCATGGGGGTGGTTTTCCCCTTACTGTTCTCGTGGTAGTGAGTAAGTCTCACGAGATCTGATGGTTTTATCAGGGGCTTATGCTTTCACTTCTCTTTCTCTCTTGCCACCACCAGGTAAGAAGTGGCTTTTGCCTTCCGCCATGATTGTGAGGCCTCACCAGGCACGTGGAACTGTGAAGCTATTAAACCTCTTTTTCTTCCCAGTCTCTGGTATGTTTGTATCAGCAGTGTGAAAACAGACTAATACAATAACAGATATGGAAATCAGAGAAAGGTGATCTGACATAAAGATAAGTGTTACTAAAAAAGACATCATATAAATACACCAGAGTCACGGATATAATAGCAATTTTCGCAAGCAATGAAAAGAAAAATATACTCTACGCCAGGAAAGTACTAGAAATTTATCAGTGAAACAACTTTATTGTTATATAAAAATTTACTTGAAACTTTAGCAGAAAATGTTTAAGCTTCCAACAGCCAATTTGCATTTCTACATTTCTGATATTTTTAATTGATTTTTCATTATGGTTTTGATACTATAATATTTGTGTAAATAATTTAACAATACTTATATTTCTTTACCTAAATGAGAGGATCATTTTAATAATGGAATTTAATAAGGGTATACACAAATGATTGAAGGAGAAGAAGTCACATCAGTGATTTCCAAGAATGAATCAACTATTTCCAAGAATGAACCAACAGTACTTGCAGACTTGTGGAACAGGGGATGGAGGAGACAGAGTAGTGAAAAATGATTGTAAGGTTCCATAACTGAGAGAACCGTAGAACATTCATAAAAATAGGGAGGTCAAAGGAAGACATGTTATGGGAAAGGTAAACTATAATAGAACTATGAAATGTCTTATTGGAAACATCTACATGGGAGATGTAAGTTTAGCATTTGAGCTTTGTTGAAAGTCATTTATGAAGATGTATATTTGAAGTGATATTTGAGGTAAAGAATATGTTTAGATTCACTATATAAAATGTAGAGAGAGATGAGCAGTATGTTATGGAGACTGTATAAATCGTTTTCATACTGGGATACTGTTGAGATTAAAGTGAGACACTCAAAAACTATCCCAGGAAAAAAGAAGTAAATTTAAGTGTCCCTTACAAACTGGAACATATAGTAATTCTAAGGTTCTTAGAATTAAAGTGGGTGATGAGATCTGGTTCCAGCAAAGAGAGAATAGCCCCATTCCTCTCACGTCTTCCCTCTAACACCTAAAAACCTTTGCACATAACAGAACAAACAAGCATGGGAAACTCTGAAAGGTGGAAAGAAGACAGCAGAATGCCCAGGAACCTCAGGATTTGAGGAAATTAAATAACAGTGAGCCCCTGAGTTTTCTTGTTACTTCAAATATATCCCTGAAAGGGCACTTCAGAAGCTTCCAAACTAAGCGGAAACTGCCATAGGCACTAAATAAATAAATAAATAAATACATAAATAAATAAATAAATAAATGGTATTAGAAAAGCCTGTTCCCCTAGCCAAAGACCTGAGAAAGGTCTTTTCGGCAATACCAGCCCAACTACTGCCAAACACCAATGGAAAAATCACACTGTGTCAGTGGCGTGACCAGGGAACTGATCTTCCCTGCGATTCTCCTGCCCACAGGTGTAAACAACCTGCTTTGATTCTCCAGCCCAATGTCCAAGCAGGAAACTAATGTTCTATCCCCTGCCTAGAAGAACCAGGCTGTGCTCCCATTTTCCAGATGGATGGTAGTCACTGACTAAATAGGGAACTGATCTTTCTGTTCCCTGCTTGGTGGATGCAGGCAATTCTCTTATTCCTCTGTCGGGCAAATAGTCATGGTCTGAGCTGGAAGTTCATCTTCCAACCCTCATGCATCCAAAGTAGGCAGTAGTGTGATTTTCCTGCCAGGTTAGTGGCAGTGGGGTCCAGTAGTATGGTGTGCCTACATACGTATCTGGAAGCATCCAAATGTAAGGAGGCACTATGATCTGAAGTTAGTCACCACTGGCTTCACTCTTCCCACACACTCAGCTTAAGGCCTGGCAAAGAGGCAAACATGAGCAAGGACTCACTCCGAACCCACAAGGTTGAATGAAGTAGTATGAGTTATAAATCTTCTGCATTCTATTTTCCCTCCCTCCCTGATGTCATGAGTTTACAAGTCATAGTTAATGACTGAAGCAAAGTAATAACACAATCTGATACTCAAAAGTATAATATTCAAAGTAAGAATTCTACATTTCACTTGAAGTGGTAAACTCTTGATACCAGGAGACTTCCTTAAGTTATATACTTACAACTTATCTGCTACGTGTATATGTGTTCTATAACAACCACTGTGAAAATTATACAAAATTATACCGATGCAAGACAAGTTCTTGGCTTCACCCAGGAAGGAACTCAAGAGCAAGCCAGTAGTAGAAGAGTTTTATTGAGGCGGCAGCAATGTTACAGCTCCACGGCTGCGCCTACAGAACAGGGCTACCTCATAGGTAGCACACTTGGAGTAGCAGCCTAGGGGTAAGTTTTTGCCCATATTTATACTCACTTTTAATGACATGCTAATTAAGGGGCGGGATATTCAGAAATAGCTAGAAAATGAATGGTAACTTTCAGGTTTTTTCATGGCAATGAGTGGTAACTTCTGGGTATTGCCATGGCAATGGTAAACTGTCATGGCACTGGTGGGCATGTCTTACAGAGAGGTGATTTTGGTGCCTCTTCCTAGTTCAGGGGTCTTCCATCTGGTCTGGAGTCAAGTCGCCCCTGCCTCCCACTTCATTGCCTCCTCAGAGATTACATAGTCCTTAATCTTAAGGGGGCTGAGAAGGGCAGAGCTCCATCTTCTGTAACTCCTTCCTGGAGATTTTTAGGTGAAGGCCCTGCCCAGCACCAGATGAGAATAATTCTCTGGATACTAGATCTAAGGTGACCAAAGGCAGGATGCTTTCATTCTTTGGGTCAGCAGATGGAATAGGATGGAAGCCTTGTGCCAGCATTGTTTTTACATACAGCTGTTGTAATCTAGAATACACAAGTTTTACTATGAGGTAAAACAAGCAAGGGCCAAAAATTAGTAATAACGAGATAGCTATCAAAGGTCCTAGGAGAGGGTAAAACCAGGTGAGACTTGGGAGGGCATTTTTGATAGTCAAGCAGATACAGTTGGAGTCATTTCCTGGTTCGATCTATCTAACCAGGTAGCTTGCTCATAGATCTTTTGAATATTAACCTCAGCCTGTCTAGAGTTGTCAATATATGTACAGCAGGTTTTATTAATAACTGCACAGACTCCACCTCATTCAGCTAGTAAACAATCCAAGGCTAGTCTGTTCTTGAGGACTGCATTTGCCAGAGTCTAGGGATTCTTGAATTCACTTCAATGCCTGACCTGTGTTGGTAGCTAACGATTCTAGGCTTTGAGTCAAGTTCTTTAGAGTTCACTCATGGTAGGCAAAGACAACCCTGGGGGCTGCTAATCCTATTGCCTCCGTGATTCCCACCAGAATTAATCCTATTGCTTATTTTATTTCTGGTATTCCTGATTTCTATGTGGTTATAGACAGTTACCCCTGGAAGGGTAAGGGTAGCCAAAGTACATTCACCCCATTCCAAGATTTTTATATACAAAGGAAAGCTATTCCCCAAAGAACAGATGGCTTCCTTGGGAATTAGGAGTAGTTATGCGTGTAACTTCTTGCCACTCATGGCCGCAAACAGAAATGGGCCCAGTTGAGGCACAAATAGAGGCCCTAGGGGGTGTGATGTCTATCCTTTGCTGCCAAGTTGGGTCTACAGAGATATTATTCCCATGCTCCAATGGGGGTAGTCCAACAATGCTTGTTTCCAGAGGGGGGTGATACTCCCACCTTCCCAGATTAGGCAGTTGTTTTTCCCCTGTATGTTCTGATCCAGGAGAAAGCACCATATACAGTTTCCTTTCTCGCAAGTGAAATCCCATTTACCTTGCTATATAGCCTTGCTATAGGCAACTAGAATTGGATCAGAGCATTGCAGAGAAACTTCTGCTTTTGTGTCGTTAACACAACATGGGATGCAAAAGATAGAATCATTAGTGCACTGGAGATATATATACTCACCTTCCTAGGTGCAGGTAATAGTGGCAATATGGAATACTGGAAATGTGCTTAATATGGAATCCATTAAGCAGGGAAGAGTTCCAGCTAACAGAGGTCTGAGTACTTTGGCAACACTATGGTTAGTTAGGAGGTCTGGAGAAATGGCCATGAGATTTTCTGGATGAGCCGGAAGGTGGAACTCTCTTTCTGGGGATGTTGGCAACAAATCTAGCAACTATGAGGAGGATTCTCTGATGCTATAATTTTTGAAATATTTACTATACTATTTTGTTCCTACCCACCACACTGGATTAGGTTAATTCGGAGAGCAAACAGGATTACCAGTGGCAGCACAGTGTCCAATTTGGCCTTAAAGTGCTGGTTATGCCGAACAAGGACAAAAGAGGTGTTCCCTAGGAGGAGATGGTTGGTCCAAACAATTGAAAATAAAAAAGCCCTACAATCAGGAAGAAGAGAAAAGCATTCCCACCCACAGCATCTGGTTACCACTTCTAGCTAGTGTTAATTCTTTTAAATAGGTAGCAGAGGTCTTCCAAAGTTTCACAGATGTAAGTGGTGGTGACCTCCCTTTGTGCCTGCAACTCATAAGAAACAGGTTTTATCCTGGACATGTGTAACTAAATAGTTATTCCCTGAAGTTTGACAGCAGGGTGGAAGCAGTAATCAACGACACTTGATACAGACCCTTCCATTTTGGTTATGACTGATTTTGAGGGCATCCTTCTTTCCAAGTTTTAGTAAGACTAAGTCTCCTGGTTTAAGGAGAGCATCAATATCTTCCCTTGTGGGAGGAAGCAATATTTTATTTCCATATAATTGAAGAGCCTTTTGAACCTGGCATAAGTTGATGATATGGGTGAGCATTCTGTGTATCTCTTCATCAAACAGGAGGTCTAAAGTTAAAAGAGCATTCCATAAGACATTTCAAATGGGCTAAGCCTTAAGGTTCCTGTTGGAGCCATCCTCTATGAGTAGGAGAAAAACTTAGCCCTCTGAGGTTTCTTGACAGAGTTTTACTAATGTCCTTTTTAGAAGATGATTGACTTTTTCTACCTTATCCGAGAATTGAGGTCTCCAGGAGGAGTGAAGATGATAAGTAATGTCTAAGGCTGAGGAAACCTGATGAAGGAGGTTCTGTTATCACTTTGCAGACTTTCTGATAATCTAAGCCTTCAGATGATCTAAGTAAGGATTTGGACACTTTTAACACCTTTTCTCTCCTTGTGTGGAAAGCTTCTATCCACCCGGTTAAAGTGTCTTTAAATATACTAGCAAGTATTTGAGTCCTCAGTAGGTGGCATCTGGGTGAAATCTGTTTTCCAGTCTTCCCCAGGGTATGTTCCTTGGTATTGTACAGGTTTGAGTAGGGGTGAGGGTATGGGTTGACTTCCTGGGTCATTTCAGGCACAAAGTTCACAGGCCCTAGTGACCCTCTTTACAATCTGGAAGAGTTTCTTTCCTAAGAAGATTTGAGAAACCAATTTCAATAGAGAATTCTCTCCCAAATATGAGGGGGTAGGGAAAGCATTAGGAGATATACCTAACGTAAATGACGAGTTAATGGGTGAAGCACACCAACATGGCACATGTATACATATGTAACAAACATATGTGTACATGTACCCTAGAACTTAAAGTATAAGCATCCTTTTGTAAGCCTTTCTGTTCGACCCATTTAACTTCCTCAGGAGTATAGTATGGTGTCATTGACATGGGTGGAGCACTGGGTATTAGTGCAGCAGCCTACAGTACTGGTGTTTCTTTAGCTGTAGACTTGGTTGCTCTGTCTGCCAGGACATTTTCTCTGATTGAGGTGTCTCCTTCTTGGTGTCCCCTGCAGTGAATAACTGCTGTCTCCTTTGGAGATGGACACCATCAAAAAGTTCCAAGATCTCAGAGCATCTTGTATGTGGAAGCCCTTGGCTATTGACAGTCCCCTTTCTTTTCATGTGGCAGCATAAGCATGGAGCACCAGACACCCATATTTGGAATCAGTAAATATATTGACTCTTGAGTCTTTTCCCAATTGGAAGGTCCTAATTAGAGCAATTAATTCCACTTTTTGAGCAGAACTGTATGGAGGTAAAGCTTTGGCCTCAATGACTTCTTGTTGGCTAACCACAGCATAACCTGCCTTTCTGACTCCCTCATGAATTAAACTACCTCTATCTCTAAATCCCTCAACATCGAGATTATGCAAGGGCTCACCTTTGAGGTCAGGCCTGCTATAGTATGTTCCATGGATTCTACCCAGGAATGAATGAGTTGGGGATCTGATTCTTGGGTCTTGTGAAGTTTGGCAATAGTATAAGAGTTTAAAACTTGACATACTTTAAGGGTAACATCTTAGTGTCAAGCAAAAGGGCCTGATATGTAAGTAACTAGCCCCCTGTCAGCCATTGGTGTCCCTTTGCCACTAGATCCCCTGTACTTGATGGGGGGTTATGATATCTAATTGTTGACCCAAGGTAAACTTACTGGCTTATTCTACCAATATACAGTGGTGATAGCCACAGTGTGCAAGCATTCTGGCCACTCAGCTGCCACCTTTTCCAGCTGTTTAGAAAAGTAAACAACTGGTCTAGGATTATCCCTGAGTGTTTGAGTTAGGACATCCAAAGCCATCCTTTGTTTTTCTATGCTTGGGAACCCCAAAGCAGGAGCTATTCCAACCTTTTCTTTTAGGGTTAAGAATGCCTTCTAACAGGTTATGTCAACTCAAAGGCTTATGATCACTCTCTTTTAGATCTTCATAGAGTGGTTTTGCTATGAACCCAAATGCAGGAATTCAAATCCAGCAGAATCCAGCCATTCCCAAAAAAGTTCTTAACTGTTTTTTAGTCTGGGGAGCCTGGAGTGCCAGGATGGTCTCTATTATTCTTAGGCCAAGGTGCTTCTCCCAGGGGTGAGCACATACCCCAAATACTCAAATTACTATAAAGAGATCTTAGCATTGTAAGGAAATACCTGATACCCTTGCTTTCCTAGAAAAATCAGGATCTGGATTGTGTTCCTGTCAGTCTTCCCTAATACGGCTAGAAATTAACAGGTAATCCATGTATTGAAAGGGGGATGCATTAGTTAACTATAATTGCCTTAACTCTTTTGCTAATGCACTGTGAAAAAGATAGGGACTGTCCCTAAAACCTTGAGGAAGGTCTGTCCAGGTAAGCTGAAATGCAGTATGAGTGTCTGGATCAATCCATTCAAAAGCAAAAATATACTAGCATTCTGGGAGTAAAGGTGTACAAAAGAAAGCATCTTTTAAGTATAACATATGAACCAATGAGCATCTTCAGGGACTTCAGTCAATATTGTGTAATGATTAGGAACTATTGGGTAGACTGAGACTACTGCCTCATTAATTGCCCTTAGATCCTGAAAAAAATCTATATTCCTCATTTGGTTTCTTTATAGGCAAAATAGGGGTGTTCATGGGGACCGACAGGATTGTAGTAATCTGTACTTTAAGAACTTTGTTATCAGGGGTTGGATGCCCCTCTGAGCCTCAGGTCTCAACGGACACTGTTTTTACCATGGCTAATTAACAATGGATTTTAAAATAACCTGGACTGGGGTACATTAATAGCTCTACCAGGAACTTCCATGCCCCAAACAGAGGGGTCTACTTGAGAAGCACTATGTCATTAAGGGAGGTCTTTTCCTTATCTTTTTTTTTTTTTTGAGATGGAGTCTTGCTCTGTCTCATGCTGGAGCACAGTGATGCAATCTCGACTCACTGCAGCCTCTGCCTCCCAGGTTCAAGCAATTCCCCTGCCTCAGCCTCTCGAGTAGCTGGGACTACAGGAGTGTGTCGCCACACCTGGCTAATTTTTTTTATATTTTAGTAGAGACGGGGTTTCACCATGTTGGCCAGGATAGTCTTAATCTCCTGACCTCGTGATCTGCCCACCTCAACCTCCCAAAGTGCTGGGATTACAGGCGTGAGCCACCACACCTGGCCTTTTGTTTTCTTTGAGACAGTCTCATTCCAGTCACCTAGGCTGGAGTGCAGTGGCACGATCTTGGTTCACTGCAGCCTCAACTTCCCAGGCTCAGGTGACCATTCCACCTTAGCCTCCTTAGTAGCTGGTAGTACAGGTGCATGCCACCATGCCCAGCTAATATTTTGTGTGTACTTTTTGTAGAGACACTGTTTCACCATGTTGCCAAGGCTGGTCTTGAACTCCGAGGCCCAAGCAATTCACCTACCTCAATTTCCTGAAGTGCTAGGATTATAGTAATGAGCCACTGTGCCTGTCCACTTTTCCTTATTTGTGATAAGGCCTGTACTTAGAGCTAGGAGAAATGTTCCCTTCTGGCCTGTTGCCTTCTCATGAGGTTCTCCAAATTGAACTGCAGCCTGTAATTGGGAAAGTTAAGTCTCTTCCCAGTAAATGGATAAGGTACTCAGGCATAAGCAAAAATCTGTGGGAAAACATATGGTACCTGACAATATAACCATGAGGGTGAGTGAATCTCCTTACTTTCGTCTAGCCATCAATCCCTGTTATAGTACAAGAGCAAGAAGACAGGAGCCCTAAGAAATGGGTCAGAACTGAGTAGGTTGCACTCATATTGAATAAGAAGTCAGTATTTTTGCCTGCCACATCAATGTTTGCCTGAGGGCCCTCTGGAGATGGTAAGGTGTCCAGTGGAAGTTGTAGAGAACTTCAGGCCACATTTAGTCCTCTATTCTCTTGGCCTTCATGGATCTGGGTGGCTCAGACTCCCTTTTAAGCCTGAGGGAGTTCTTCTTCCAGTGCCCCTCTTGTTTATAGAAGACACACTAATTTTCTCCTAAGGGCTGGCAAGTCATGAGTTCTCATCTGGGCATCACAGATGCTGATCTTACTGCATTTTCTCAGGATGGGTAACCGTGAGGCAGCAGGGGACTTAAAGCAGCTGCTAACAATTGCACTTCTTTTGGTTTTCACCTCTACTTTTGTGCTTTCTCTGGTGTTATAAACCCCAAAGGTCATGTTTAAGAGTTGGCTCATGGAGATTTGACGTCTCATTGCTGCCTTTTATAACTGCCTTCTAACATCAGGGGCAGATAGACTAATAAAATGCACACTCAGGAGAGCTCACCCTTCTGGGGAGTCTGGGTCTAGATTAGAATATTTCCTGAGGGCCTCAAGGGAAGCAGACCTGGAATAGAGTAGGATTTTCATCTTTCCTCTGAGTTATTTATCTCACCTTGTCATAATTAACTAGCTTAACTGCACATTTTTTCATACCTTCTATTAAACAAAATAGCATATGATTTCTGTGTTCAAGATCTTGGAAACTCCTCTAATAATCTCACTGAGTGTCTAGATCTGGAACTGTATCTCCTTCTACACAATAAATGGTGTGGCCTTGATTAGGAGCAGCCACTCCATCTGCATGGTCATGAGCATCTCCTAGAATCCTTTGTTTTTCCTTGCATATTATTGCCCACTTGCTATAACTTGTTTGGTACAGCAAGTGTAATAATATTTGCATGTCATGCCAATTTAAATCAAAAGACATGGTCAACTTAACAAATTCCTCTACAAACTTCCCTGGAGCCTCCATAAAGTAGCCAAACTTTCTCTTGCATAAAGTCAAATTGGACATGGGAAAAGGCATGTATCTACTCTGATTGTTCCTCCATCTCTGTCAGTTACCTCCCACAATGGATACAGGTTTGATTTTGGGGGCTGATATGGTGTCCCACTTCTAGTGGCACTGGTTGAGCTTGCTTCTTTGGGCAGTGAGGGACGTAGGCTAGAGTTTGTTGGATAAAGGGGAGGGATGCCTGGTGACCTTGGGGTGGAATCTTGTACCATAAAACTGGCAGGGCCCTACTCAAAACCAGGGGACTAAGGAGGCTCTGAGGGGGGTGCAGGCCTTCTACAGGTAGCAGCTAGGAGGGGGTCATCTAGGATATCTGGCACAGTTTTTTTGGTGCCTAGGAGTATCATGAGCCAGACACATTCTACAGCTGTCCCTGAGGTCAGTATCCTGGAAGAGGGCCATAAAAGCTTACGTATAAAGAACATCTCGGCCAGGCGTAGTGGCTCATGCCTGTAATCCCAGCACTTTGGGAGGCCAAAGCAGGTGGATCACCTGAGGTCGGGAGTTCAAGACCAGCCTGACCAACATGGAGAAACCCCGTCTCTACTAAAAATACAAAAATTAGCTGGGCGTGGTGGCACATGCCTGTAATCCCAGCTTCTAGGGAGGTGGAGGCAGGAGAATCGCTTGAACCTGGGAGGCGGAGGTTGCAGTGAGCTGAGATCACACCATTGCACTCCAGCCTGGGCAACAAGAGCAAAACTCCGTTTCAAAAAAAAAAAAAAAAAAAAAATCTCCCTAGTTTCCTTTCTTTTTATAGAACAAGCTTTATTGTAAAGTAACATTATAAGGTAAACAACCATACCCAGGCCAGATCGGTTGGTTTGCCAGTTTGTATTGGATCTAATAGTGTTGCAACAGAAAATGAGTGTTTTCTTCTTCATACTGTCTACTTTGAATCTTCTCCAATCGCCTAAAAGACACCCTAGTGGTGAGTCCTTCAGGATGCTCGCTATTGTTCCCATAGCTAAAAAGGATACCTACAGGAAGGTTTAAGTTAGACTAAGTCTAGTGAATGCCTAGTTACTTTTCCCTTTTTAAATTCTCACTTTCTGCAAAGAAGAGTATAAATAGCAACGAATTATGAAAGGGGCTTATGGAAAATGAATGGATAGTAGAATGATGAGCCTGAATTCCACAAAGAATGAGGGAAGCATCTTAATTTGGGCAGAGAGGAGGTAAACAGAAGGCGATTGTGAAAGGGATGAAGGAAAGGGGTGAGAAGTTCTGCCCAAGGGGAGATCTCAGAGACCCTAACTCACCAGAGAACCTACCCAGTGGCAGAAACACACAAAAGATGTTCAGGCAGCCGCTTTTCTGCCACCAGGTAGTTGTTCGTCAGTCAGGCCAGTGTTTGACATGCCTGGTCCCTTTGGCTAAGATGGGCTTGAGCAAGGCAGAAAGGAAGACAACACATGGGAAGGGGCCCACAAGTGGCTGTTAGAAAAATAATAACTTCTAACTTCAGGGCAGAAAACATGAGACCAAGATTGCAGGCTATAACTCACAATCTTAGAAGGCATGTCAGTGCTGAAAACCCCAGAGCATCTGGGAGGTAGCCAACAGTACCAACGCTGAAAAATCCAGAGTATCCATGTATCAGCAAACAAGGATCCCCTCACCAAGTAACAAAAACCCCAGGGAATCTGGGGGGCAGCCAACAGTGAACCCAAGGCCAAGTTGGAGTCACGGAACAATGTGACTCTGTCATCCCAGAGTCAATAGAAAAGTGGACCTCTCACAATCAAGTGTCCTGCCTTAAACAATTGGCCTAACACAGTTAACAGAAAGTCAAAGCAAAAAGAAAAGTGACAAACAGGCCAGGCACCGTGGTTCACGCCTGTAATCCCAGCAGTTTGGGAGGCCAAGGCTGGCAGATCACTTGAGGTCAGGAGTTTGAGGCCAACCTGGCCAACATGTTGAAACCCCGTCTCTACTAAAAATACAAAAAATTAGCCGGGCATTGTTGTGTGCGCCTGTAGTCCCAGGTACTAGGGAGACTGAGGTACGAGAATCGCTTGAACCCGGAAGACGGAGGTTGCAATGAGCTGAAATTGCACCACTGCACTCCAGCCTGGGCCACAGAGTAAGACTCTGTCTCAAAAGAACAAAAACAACAATAAAAACAGCAGCTACAAACAAAACGTATATTTTAGGCCTAAAAATAAAATGGCTGGCAGAACAATACAATGGAATCATAGGAGAACGGACTCAGGGAAGAGGTAACAAGATGTACTTTAGGGCCAGAGGTCTTATTCTTTGGCTCTCCCAATATCATGGGATTGTGGACAGTGGGAGACACTCACTCATTTGCAGGAGCCAAAATGGCATTACAGCTCTATAGCATTAGCTGCTCTGCAGCTTCGATTGCAGTAGCACTGATAGCTGCCTCACTGTCTCTCTGTCTCTTGCTATCTCTCTTGCCATCTCCTCTTCCCTCCTGGTTGCCTTGCCACTGATGCAGGACAAATTCTTGGCTTTGCCTGGGAAGGAATTCAACAAGCTGGTGGTAGGAGAAAACAGCTTTATTGAGGCAGTGGCAGTGTTAGAGTTCCGTGACTGCTCCTGCAGAGCAGGGCTACCCCATAGGTAGTATGCTGACAGCAGCAGCCTAGAGCAGCTTCGTAGTCATATTGATAACCACTTTTAATGTCATGCTAACTAAGGCGTGGGTTATTCAGAATAACTAGAAATGGGCATTAACTTCCAGATGTAGCTATGCCAAGAGGCAGTAACTTCCGGAGGTTGCTATGGCAATGGTAAAGTATCATGGCACTGGTGGACATGACTTATGGAGAGGTGCTTTTGGTGTCTCTTCCTGGTTTTGGTCAGTCTTAAGTCTGGTCTGGATCAAGTCCCACCTGCCTCCTACCTCAGTACTAAAGAATATTTATTTGTAAAGAATTACAAATAAATTATGATGGAATCCTAAAAATTGTTTAATTACACACCGGAATGAAATAAAACATAAACAGAGAAACCTGAAACAGAAGTGAAGATAGAATAGCAGACATAAGTCCTCTCATAATAAATACTTTAAGTAAAAATGGAATAAAATACCATCTAAAATATTGAGACTGACAGATAGGATTAAAAAACAAAGAATATGATCCAGCAATATATGACCGACATGAAACTCTTCAAAGACAATGATATAGGTTGGATGAAAGTAAAGGAATAAAAGCAAGAACATGTGAACACTAATACCAAATAAAAAATAAAAGGAGTATTTATAGTAGTATCAGGTAAAGTAGACTTCAGAACAAAAATATTACTAGAGACAAAGAAAGACATTACATAATAAGAGGCAGAATTCTCCAGTAGTACATAACGTTTCTGAAGGTTACATACCAATCAACAGAGCTACAACATACATGAAGCTAAAATGGATAAAGCCGAGACAAGAAATAGAAAAACTCATATTCATGGTATGGAATCTTCACACCCCTACTCAGAAATTAGTAGAACTAGCAATTAATAGAGCAACATATATAATCAACAAATATATAAACTAACCAACATAAATCAACCAGTAGAATAAAATATACATAGAACATTCCAACCAGCAAGAGTAGTATACACACTTTTTTCAACCACCCATGAAACATTCACCAAAATAGGCCATATCTTGAGTGATAAAACAAGTCTCAGTACATTCAAAAGAATTAAAATCACACCAATTATGTTCCCTGATCATCACGAATATGACTGAAAAGCAATAACAAAAGAGCAACTAAAACATCTCCAAACACTTGAGGATTAAACAACACACTACTAAATAATCAGTGGATCAAAGAGAATGCCTCAAAGAAAAAATTTTAAAAACATAGAACTGAACAAAAGTGAAAAGATAACATATCAAAATCTATGGGACACAGTCAAAGCAGTGCTAAGGGAAATTTACAGCACTAAATGCTTACATTAGAAAAGAAGAAAGCTCTCAAATCAATAATCTAAGTTTTTGCCTCAAGAAACTAGAAAAATGATATTGCCACACTGTTCTCATGAAAAAAAACTAGAAAAATAAGAGAAGATAAACTCAAAGCAGGAAGAAGAAAGGAAATAATAAAGATCAGAATATAAATTAATTAAAAACAGGGAATAGAGAAAATCTAATTTTAAAAACTGGTTCTTAAGAAAACCTAGGCAATACCATTCAGGACATAGGCATGGGCAAGGACTTCATGTCTAAAACACCAAAAGCAAGGGCAACAAAAGCCAAAATTGACACATGGGATCTAATTAAACTAAAGAGCTTCTGCACAGCAAAAGAAACTACCATCAGAGTGAACAGGCAACCTACAGAATGGGAGAAAATTTTCGCAACCTACTCATCTGACAAAGGGTTAATATCCAGAATCTACAATGAACTCAAACAAATTTACAAGAAAAAAACAAACAACCCCATCAAAAAGTGGGCAAAGGACATGAACAGACACTTCTCAAAAGAAGACATTTATGCAGCCAAAAAACACATGAAAAAATGCTCATCATCACTGGCCATCAGAGAAATGCAAATCAAAACCACAATGAGATACCATCTCACACCAGTTAGAATGGCCATCATTAAAAAGTCAGGAAACAACAGGTGCTGGAGACGATGTGGAGAAATAGGAACACTTTTACACTGTTGGTGGGACTGTAAACTAGTTCAACCATTGTGGAAGTCAGTGTGGCGATTCCTCAGGGATCTAGAACTAGAAATACCATTTGACCCAGCCATCCCATTACTGGGTATATACCCAAAGGACTATAAATCATGCTGCTATAAAGACACATGCACACATATGTTTATTGCGGCACTATTCACAATAGCAAAGACTTGGAACCAACCCAAATGTCCATCAACGATAGACTGGATTAAGAAAATGTGGCACATATACACCATGGAATACTATGTAGCCATAAAAAATGATGAGTTCATGTCCTTTGTAGGGACATGGATGAAACTGGAAACCATCATTCTCAGTAAAATATCACAAGGACAAAAAACCAAACACCACATGTTCTCACTCATAGGTGAGAATTGAACAGTGAGAACACACGGACACAGGAAGGGGGACATCACACTCCGGTGACTGTTGTGGGGTGGGGGGAGAGGGGAGGGACAGCATTAGGAGATATACCTAATGCTAAATGACGAGTTAATGGGTGCAGCACACCAACATGGCACATGGATACATATGTAACAAACCTGTACATTGTGCACATGTACCCTAAAACTTAAAGTATAATAACAATAATAATTAAAAAAACTGGTTCTTACAAAAATACATTTGATGAATTTCTAGCAAGACTCACAAAGATAAAAGAGAGAACACACCAGTCATTAATATCAGGAATATAGTCAAAAGAAAATTAAAACAAGCATGATGTACCAATTTTCACATAGTCTAGGCAAAAACCAAAAGAATGATAACATCCAGTATCAGCAAGAACACAATGAAACAGATATTTTCATACTTTACTAATAAAATTATGTGTAGTCACAAATTTCTTGAGAAGACAGGTAGGCACAAAGGAGTGTCCCAGTAATCTGTATTTTAGGAGTACATCCTTTAAACATACATAAATAAATTTATACATACATATAAATTTATTATACATAAATGCTAAATTTATGTAAAATAAGGTTATTGGAGGCAGCCTGAAGTAGAAAAATCTAGAAACTACTTGAATGCTAATGGAGATGAATTTTTGATAGTCACATTGTGAATACCCAACTATTAAAAAACAGAAAGTGTTAAGACAATCAGAAATGAACTGTGTAATTTGTTTTTAAGTTGGGTAGGCAAGTTACAAGGTACTGTATTCAACATTATTAAACATATTTTTATAAAATTAAATATAAACAACCTAAATATGTGGGTATATGCATGTATATGTTTGCTTGCATGGAGGAAGATATGGAAAGAAAATACACCAGGCCATTAACTTGGGAATCTTGAACTGTTTTACTTGTCACAAAGAGCACAAACTACTTTATAATCACAAACATTACATTAAATCCAATAAACAAGCATTTAAGAAAGGACTTTGGGATAACTTTAAGTTGTCATTTAATTTCTTTAGCCTTAACTTACTCATCTGTACAACTGGGAAAAAAATATTCCATTAGATCATTGAGGAAATTTAATGAAATAACATGGTGTATTAGTCCATTTTTATACTGCTACAAAGAAATACCCACAACTGGGTAATTTATAATGTAAAAGAGGTTTAATGGACTCACAGTTCCACATGGCTGGGGAGGCCTCACAATCATGGCAAAAGTGAAGAAAGAGCAAAGGCACCTCTTACATGGTGGCATGTAGAGAGCGTGTGCAGGAGAAATGCCCTTTTATAAAACCATCAGTTGTCATGAGGCTTATTCACTAACACAAGAACAGCAAGGGAAAAACTTCCCTTCATGATTTAATTACCTCCCACTGGGTCCCTCCCCTGACATGTGGGGATTATAGGAGCTACAATTCAAGATGAGATTTTGTGGAGAGACAGCCAAACAATATCACATGGTATAGCACATAAACCTGTTCATAGTCAGCACTCAATAAATGTTGGTTACAACCATGAAATGTAGAGAGCTAAGAATTGAGAATTCATCAAATGTTTATATTTAGAGGCAGGAGAAAGAAGCAACAGGAAAAGTGCAAAATATAAAGATCACATACTGAGATATGATAGGAGAGTAAGCAAAGGTATTCTAGCCTAGAGATTCCTGAATTTAATTCCTACCTTTGTCGTTTATTTCCTGTATTACTTGGGTACTGTGGCCATTCTGAATTTATTTTAGCTAATAAAGCCAACCAAACTGAAAAAATAAGTAAAGTGGCCACCGAATTACCAAGAAAGGTGTCACTGGAAAACCTGAAAGAGGAAGTTTCATTATGATAATGGTTGAGGAAGGCAGAACATTGAGTGCAAAACAATGGATATAGCCTCTCATTGGAAAATTCTACACATGGAAGACAAGAGACGAAACTGCAAGATCAAAGAAACTATTTTCTTAAATATGGAGCCCATATAAAGATAAACATACACATTATAAAACTAGGCAATGTGAAAATAATGAAGGCAGTAAACAAAAGCATAACCACCAAATAATCATAGAACTGGGGAATGGTAAAATCCAAGGTCCAGGATTCCTCAAAGAAGAGAAAGATGACATTTCATCTCAGTCTGTGAAATGAAGGAAGGAATAAAAGAGGAAGAAAGGAGGGAAGCAACCTATCCTAAAAATAGATGTCTCATTTTGTGAGGAGTACAGAACAAAATCTTTTTTCTCTGCTCCAGTCCAGTTTCTTTGGGGACTACATGTACTTAATGGTTTGCTGATGGTTCACTCCCTGATTGCCCTTTCTCTAGAGAGAAAAAAAAATGAGTAAAATTAGGCTCTTGGGAAAACCCTAATGATGCATCAGAACTACACTTTGATGTTCCAATAGTTAGCAGTAATTATTTCTGCATAGTTTGGGCCTGAGAATCCTGCCCTTCTGGTTGTCAGAGGCTGCAGCCTAAATGTTACTTACACTGTTCTGTAGTGTAAGTCACAGAGAACTTCTAGGTAAAGAATACATGTTTCACCCGCAGAAGGAAGTGTTACTATAATCATAGTGATGAAGCATCACTATAATGGCTGTCCTCACCAGAGAGGCTATTAGGTATCAGTCAGTCTCCTGCTTTCAGGCTGTTGCTTCTTTTCTGACTATTTGGAACAATGATCAAGTATTTGTATCTATTTCTTCCTTTCTCATAATTACATTTCATTATGGTGCATGGAACTTTGAAGGAGGACTCATCAATTGGATCAAAACTGTCAAACTGATCTTATTAAAATTTTATCTTCTATTGCCATTCAGGAAAAAGTTTTCAATCTCCATTAGTTTGTACTAAGTAATGTTATAGTCAGCTCTGTTTCCTTTTCAAACTGGATAACCCAGTGATAATCTGGTTTCCTTTATTTTCTTATAAGGCTGCTCACCTTTCCTCTAGATTATATTAAAGTTCTCTATAATTTTGAGACATAACTGATCTACTGATGTTGGAAATAAAACATGAGCGAGGCTTCATATTCCTGGCAGTTAAATGTCTAGTAAAATTCTTATGAGGGACTTCAAGATTTAAAGAATTTTAAGGCTTCACAAATAGAAGAACGTAGAATATAATCTCTGATTATATACATACATATGTCTCTTGGAGATGAGTTTAACGGAAGTATCTCATAGCCAGTTTTAATGGGACTCCTTTGTCCTCATGAGAACAATAAAATCTCCCAAGCTACTAGCAGTCATTAGTTTTTTTCTTTATTTCTTTTGTTTGTTATTTTTAAAGAAGAACCAAATGGAAACTTTTTCTAAATTTTTATTTTAGGTTTAGGTTAGTTTAACAAATCCATTCTCCTGCAGATTTGTTATATAGGTAAACTTGTGTCACCAGGGTTTCATGTACAGATTATTTCATCACCCAGGCACTAAACCTAGTACCCAATAGTTATTTTTTCTGCCCCTCTCCCTCCTCCCACCCTTTACTCTCTGGTAGGCTCCAGTGTCTGTTGTTTCCCTCTTTGTGTCCATGTGTCAGTTGTGGATACATTCGTGCACTAAACATCACAAAGTAATTTGAACAGGGAAGACTGAATATAAAGAATTATTAACTTCGTATAATAAATTAACTAAGAAGGGATAAAAGAAAACCCCCAAATATTCCAGGCTATATACCCAAGGAAGGAACAAACTTAGAATTGGAGGGAGGAGCTTCCTCCCCAGGGTGGTGATTCAGACCTCATTGGAGAAGGTAATATTGTAGCCCACTGGATGACAGAGATTTCTGAGTTTTCCTGGGCCAGAGTTTGTTCAAAGTTATCAGGTTAAGAATAAAAACAGAAACTCATCTGCTGGGGTGCCCACAAAATTTACCACAGAACTATACACTAGGGTTGCTGTTGAACTTCTAGCTAGGTCAGGCACTAGCTAGCCTTACCAGGAAGCTACCCAAGAGCTGCCCACAGGAAACTCAACAGAAGGCCATCACTGGGAAGGCTCCAGGAAGGTAGATGGAGTGCTCTTGGAATTTGCCCTGTAGAAGACGACTATGCTGCCCACACGAATTCAACCAGCAGCTGGCATGCCATTGAACTTGCTTCTAGAAAGCCATGGGTAGTATTTGTGAAACTAATAAAACCAAAACTATCTGCTGAATTCATCAAAGATGAGGTCCACTGTATGTCCTACATGCCACCCTAGACCCACACAAGCAAGAAGAAGCACAATACACAAGACACAGGAAGAGAAGCCCCTTCCTCTTAATATGTCCCTCTAGAGCCCTTTACTGACAAGATTAGCACCATGTCAGCTGACAAGGAAGAAATGTTTCACTGTCACAAACAGGGCAATGAAGGGTAGATTTGGAGCTAAGAGGCAATAAATTTATAACTGGGACAATTTCATACACCAGTACCCAAACGAACAAACTAGTAATACATTCACCTTCACTTACAGTGTCAAGATTCAACTATGTACTTTCTGAAAGAATATAAGCCTCATAGAGAATAATAATGTATACCTTTCACAGCATTTAAATGAGACCATTTTCTGGAAGAACCATGACATTTAATTTACTGTTAGATAAATTAAAAGATGAAAATAATGTTCTTTTCACAACACAACTCTTCAAACATTTGTTGTTTTATACAATCAGCATATTAGACATCCTGAAGCATCACTATATATATCTACCCAAAAAACAATATTCTAATTATCTGGCAAAAAATCAACTTCTTCTGAACAGTTTTTGTAGGCCAGTAAGTCTATCGCTATTTACAAGTGTGCAATGAGGATTAACTCCAGCAAGTCTGGAATTCACCAGGACTGTTTCAACAAAGCACCTGCAAGGCACTGATCTTTGGCCATGAAACATACCAATTAACAGTATTGCTTTTTAACCGTGAGTTTATGGAGTTTCAGTGTCATTCATACTATTTTGTCAGCATTGTTTATTGGTAATAGTGAGATTGATGATATAACCTGATCTTGGTGAAACCCCTGGGGACCAGGGTGGACACGAATGGTACTTTGATGTAACAGCTGGTTAAGTAACAAGTAACAAGCTGGTTAAGTACTTAACCAAGTGGCTGTAAGAAACCCTGGCCGAGACACTATTTTGGGCTCCCTGATTTCAAGGTGTTCTGTGCTCAGGTCTGCTTCCTGATCTGAGAGAAAATGTGTTCCTGATACAGAACTTACAAGGGAAGGGCAACTGGAGTTTGCATCTGGCTTTCCCGGACCCCTTGCTGGGAGATAGCCTTTGGCTGTCACGCATATCCTTATTTTAATAATGTTGCTATGTCGTATCTTTTTTGGAAACAAACTGTAAATTTATAAGCATTGTCATTTTGGGCTCTAAGTCTTCCTCAGCAACTGGACTCTGTCTAACTGCCATTATTACCACAGCAAGCCTGGCTTAAAGTGCATGGTCTCACAAGTTAAGTGGGAAGATGTTCCAATGTAGAATAGGTTTCACCCCAGAGAGAACCATTTGGGAAACAGCTTTGTAAAGGCTTTATTTTTAAGAGCCTCAGAAATTTCTTATTTGCCACCTCTCCTCCTATCTTGCTTGAAATTTCTCTAGATTTGACAACTTTTAACAGAATCCTACATCCCATCTTGTTGCCTTTAATATTTCCAAGGCAGTAAGTTTTTGTCATTTTTTATAATGTAATCTAAATGATGAAATGTGTCGGCTCTGGGCTGTGTTTTTTATTTGTCTGAAAAGCCAAGTATTGAGAACAGTTTGCAACAAATGACCAACATTTCTCATTTCAATTTTTCACACAGTATAGGATAGTACCATCATTTTACCTTCTTGTTGAATATCTGAGGTGCCCACTGGATTTGCATGGTTTTTCTGAAGCACCATCCCCTCCCAATAAAAGACATTAGTTCCTCCTGCATGGAAATATGTCTTTCATTTTGCACTTGTTTCTTAAAGCTCTGCTTGTGAATGTTTAAATTATAATAAATAGCAAAGTATTGGACATTTTTAAATATACTGTTTTTTCATTAATACTCAAATAATATTTATTTCCTTTAAAAAATAGAAATACAAACTAACATTTTGTACAGGAATTGAATAGTAATTATATTTATATTTTTACCTCATTAATATATTTGTAACATTACTAGTAATTAGTAGTAATAACTTTTTACTAGTTATTGTAAGCTAGCCAAAGGCTATTTTAATTTATAAAATATCCAAAAATTAAATCCATAGGTTGAGACATAACATCAAGCCGCTCTACCTCACTTGCTGTTTCTGATATAATAACGTTGGGGAAGAGAGCAGTGAAATTCTAGCCCTACTTGGATAGAGAGCATCTAGCAGGAGAACAAGCAAAATCAACGAAAGGAGAGTGTCCATAGCATACAGCTTTCTTGTCCAGATGATGATTTGAGATGCAACTTAATGCCCCTCCACTGCCTTAATAAAATCAAACCAAGCAACCTAATATGGGGACCCAAAAGCAGGATAAGTTCAAGAAAGACAGGTACTATCACCTCCTTCTCCAGCCACATCATATGCCTTTGGGACATGAAGGGGTCAAATTAGGGTGGAAGCAACTGGGACTATCTCTACTTTTTCCCAATTTCCCTGGTAAACAGACCTCCTTCCTTCTTTTCAATTTTAAAGCTATTTAATTTAGCTGAACCAGGAGGGTGCAAGCTAGAAAACTGAAATAGGCTATCTATAAATTAAGCAAGCCCAGAAGCTATACCCAGCATATTTCAAACTGTTACTTTAAATGAAGTTCTTACTATAAAATATTTATATTTTACTAAATTATAAAGGATGATGTCTACCTTGCAGAAAGCGAATGTATCCTGACACGGTTTATTAACTTAAAGTATATGGTAAAGTCATCAAGACAGTCGTAATTATAGGTAAGTATAAAGTTTGTATAAAAATGCCTTCAAAATAATTGCAGAAATCTTTCATCCATAACTCCATCTTTGTTCAACAGAAATAGTCACTCAGGAAATAACCCTTCTCTATGAGTTTCCTGCAGCATTGCAGAAATACAAAGCTTAATTGATAGGATTGGCAGTCACTGAATATAGATATTCTTAGTGGAAGGCATTTCTTCAATTATCATATTTAGCTTGCTATCCTTTGTCACTGAGTGCAGATGTAAAAGGAAAAACCGAGGAAAATTAGCAAACTGAAAAATTAGCTCTAACTTTGGATTGGACCAATCTGAGTGTAAATCCCAGCTTATATGTATATGAGTAAGTTACCTGAGGGAGTGGAGCCAACATGGCCTAATAGGAACAGCTCCAGTCTACAGCTCCCAGCCTGAGTGACACAGAAGACGGGTGATTTCTGCATTTCCAACTGAGGTACTGGGTTCATCTCACTGGGGAGTGTAAGAAAGTGGGTGCAGGACAGTGGATGCAGCGCACCAAGCATGAGCCGAAGCAGAGCAAGGCATTGCCTCACCCAGGAAGCACGAGGGGTCAGGGAATTCCCTTTCCTAGTCAAAGAAACAGGTGACAGACGGCACCTGGAAAATCGGGTCACTCCCACCCTAACACTGCACTTTTCCAAGGGCCTTAGCAAACGGCACACCAGGAGATTATATCCCGCGCCTGGCTTGGAGGGTCCTATGCCCACGGAGCCTCGCTCATTGATAGCACAGCAGTCTGAGATCAAACTGCAAGGCGGCAGTGAGGCTGGGGGAGGGGTGCCCGCCATTGCCTAGGCTTGAGTAGGTAAGAAAGCAGCCCAGAAGCTCGAACTGGGTGGAGTCCACCACAGCTCAAGGAGGCCTGCCTGCCTTTGTAGGCTCCACCTCTAGGGGCAGGGCACAGATAAACAAAAGGCAGCAGAATCCTCTGCAGACTTAAATGTCCCTGTCTGACAGCTTTAAAGAGAGTAGTGGTTCTCCCAGCACAAAACTTGAGATCTGAGAACAGACAGACTGCCTCCTCAAGTGGGTCCCTGACTTCCAAGTAGCCCAGCTGGGAGGCAACCCCCAGTAGGGGCAGATTAACACCTCACATGGCCAGGTACTCCCCTGAGACAAAACATCCAGAGGAAAGATCAGGCAGCAACATTTGCTGTTCACCAATGTCCACTGTTCTGCAGTCTCCGCTGCTGATATCCAGGCAAACAGAGTCTGGAGTGTACCTCCAGCAAACACCAATAGACCTGCAGCTGAGGGTCCTGACTGTTAGAAGGAAAACAAACAAACAGAAAGGACATCCACACCAAAACCCCATCTGCACATCACCATCATCAAAGACCAAAGGTAGATAAAACCACAAAGAGGGGGAAAAAACAGCAGAAAAACTGGAAACTCTAAAAATCAGAGTGCCTCTCCTCCTCCAAAAGAACGCAGCTCCTCACCAGCAACAGAACAAAGCTGGATGGAGAATGACTTTGACGAGTTGCGAGAAGAAGGCTTCAGATGATCTGAGCCAAAGGAGGAAGTTCGAACCCATGGCAAAGAAGTTAAAAACCTTCAAAAAAAATTAGATGAATGGCTAACTAGAACAACCAACGCACAGAAGTCCTTAAAGGACCTGATGGAGCTGAAAACCAAGGCTCAAGAACTATGTGACGAATGCACAAGCCTCAGTAGCCAATTCGATCAACTGGAAGAAACGGTATCAGTGATGGAAGATCAAATGAATGAAATGAAGCGAGAAGAGAAGTTGAAAGAAAAAAGAATAAAAAGAAATGAACAAAGCCTCCAAGAAATATGGGACTATGTGAAAAGACCAAATCTATGCCTGACTGGTGTACCTGAAAGTGACAGGGAGAATGGAACCAAGTTGGAAAACACTCTGCAGGATATTATCCAGGAGAGCTTCCCCAATCTAGAAAGGCAGGCCAATATTCAGATTGAGGAAATACAGAGAACGTCACAAAGATACTCCTCGAGAAGAGCAACTCCAAGACACATACTTTTCAGATTCACCAAAGTTGAAATGAAGGAAAAAATGTTAAGGGCAGCAAGAAAGAAAGGTCATGTTACCCACAAAGGGAAGCCCATCAGACTAGCAGCGGATCTCTCAGCAGAAACTCTACACGACAGAAGAGAGTGGGGGCCAATATTCAACATTCTTAAAGAAAAGAATTTTCAACCCAGAATTTCATATCCAGCCAAACTAAGCTTCATAAGTGAAGGAGATATAAAATCCTTTAAAGACAAGCAAATGCTGAGAGATTTTGTCACCACCAGGCCTGCCCTACAAGAGCTCCTGAAGAAAGCACTAAACATGGAAAGGAACAACTGGTACCAGCCACTGCAAAAACATGCCAAATTGTAAAGACCATCGAGGCTAGGAAGAAACTGCATCAACTAACGAGCAAAATAACCAGCTAACATCACAATGACAGGATCAAATTCACACATAACAATATTAACCTTAAATGTAAGTGGGCTAAATGCCCCAATTAAAAGACACAGACTGACAAATTGGATAAAGAGTCAAGACCCATCAGTGTGCTGTATTCAGGAAACTCATCTCATGTGCAGAAACACATATAGGCTCAGGATAAAGGGATGGAGGAAGATCTACCAAGCAAATGGAAAACAAAAAAACGCAGGGGTTGCAATCCTAGTCTCTAATAAAACAGACTTTAAACCAACAAAGATCAAAAGAAACAAAGAAGGCCATTACATAATGGTAAAGGGATCAATTCAACAAGAAGAGCTAACTATCCTAAATATATATGCACCCAATACAGGAGCACCCAGATTCATAAAGCAAGTCCTGAGTGACCTACAAAGAGACTTAGACTCCCACACAATAATAATGGGAGACTTTAACACCCCACTGTCAACATTAGACATATCAATGAGACAGAAAGTTAACAAGGATATCCAGGAATTGAACTCAGCTCTGTACAAAGTGGACCTAATAGACATCTACAGAACTCTCCACCCCAAATCAACAGAATATACATTCTTCTCAGCACCACACTGCACTTATTCCAAAATTGACCACATAGTTGGAAGTAAAGCTCTCCTCAGCAAATGTAAAAGAACAGAAATTATAACAAACTGTCTCTCAGACCACAGTGCAATCAAACTAGAACTCAGGATTAAGAATCTCACTCAAAACTGCTCAACTACATGGAAACTGAACAACCCTGCTCCTGAGTGACTACTGGGTACATAACGAAATGAAGGAAGAAATAAAGATGTTCTTTGAAACCAACAAGAACAAAGACACAACACACCAGAATCTCTGGGACACATTCAAAGCAGTGTGTAGAGGGAAATTTATAGCACTAAATGCCCACAAGAGAAAGCAGGAAAGATCTAAAATTGACACCCTAACATTGCAATTAAAAGAACTAGAGAAGCAAGAACAAACACATTCAAAAGCTAGAAGAAGGCAAGAAATAACTAAGATCAGATCAGAACTGAAGAAGATAGAGACAGAAAAAACCCTTCAAAAAATCAATGAATCCAGGAGCTGGTTTTTTGAAAAGATCAACAAAATTGATAGACCACTAGCAAGACTAATAAAGAAGAAAAGAGAGAAGAATCAAATAGACTCAATAAAAAATGATAAAGGGGATATCACCACCAATCCCACAGAAATACAAACTACCATCAGAGAATACTATAAACACCTCCTCGCAAATAAACTAGAAAATCTAGAAGAAATGGATAAATTCCTCGACAAATACACCCTCCCAAGACTAAACAAGGAAGAAGTTGAATCTCTGAATAGACCAATAACAGGCTCTGAAATTGTGGCAATAATTAATAGCTTACCAATCAAAAAAATCCAGGACTGGATGGATTCACAGCCAAATTCTACCAGAGGTACAAGGAGGAGCTGGTACCATTCCTTCTGAAACTATTCCAATCAATAGAAAAAGAGGGAATCCTCCCTAACACATTTTATGAGGCCAGCATCACCCTGACACCACAGCCTGGCAGAGACACAACAAAAAAAGAGAATTTTAGACCAATATCCCTGATGAACATTGATGCAAAAATCTTCAATAAAATCCTGGCAAACCAAATCCAGCAGCACATCAAAAAGCTTATCCACCATGATCAAGTGGGCTTCATCCCTGGGATGCAGGGCTGGTTCAACAGACACAAATCAATAAACATAATCCAGCATATAAACAGAACCAACCACAAAAACCACATGATTATCTCAACAGATGCAGAAAAGACCTTTGACAAAATTCAACAATGCTTCGTGCTAAAAACTCTCAATAAATTAGGTATTCATAGGACGTATCTCAAAATAATAAGAGCTATCTATGACAAACCCACAGCCAATATCATACTGAATGGGCAAAAAATGGAAGCATTCCCTTTGAAAACTGGCACAAGACAGGGATGCCCTCTCTCACCACTCCTGTTCAACATAGTGTTGGACGTTCTGGCCAGGGCAATCAGGCAAGAGAAGGAAATAAAGGGTATACAATTAGGAAAAGAGGAAGTCAAATTGTCTCTGTTTGCAGATGACATGATTGTATATCTAGAAAACCCCATTGTCTCAGCCCAAAATCTCCTTAAGCTGATAGGCAACTTCAGCAAAGTCTCAGGATACAAAATCAATGTACAAAAATCACAAGCCGTCTTATACACCAATAACAGACAAACAGAGAGCCAAATCAGGAGTGAACTCCCATTCACAATTGCTTCAAAGAGAATAAAATACCTAGGAATCCAACTTACAAGGGATGTGAAGGACCTCTTCAAAGAGAACTACCAACCACTGCTCAATGAAATAAGAGGATACAAACAAATGGAAGAACTTTCCATGCTCATTGGTGGGAAGAATCAATATCGTGAAAATGGCCATACTGCCCAAGGTAATTTATAGATTCAATGCCATCCCCATCAAGCTACCAATGACTTTCTTCACAGAATTGGAAAAAACTACTTTAAAGTTCATATGGAACCAAAAAAGAGCCCACATGGTCAAGTCAATCCTAAGCCAAAATAACAAAGCTGGAGGCATCACGCAACCTTACTTCAAACTATACTACAAGGCTACAGTAACCAAAACAGCATGGTACTGGTACCAAAACAGAGATATAGACCAATGGAACAGAACAGAGCCCTCAGAAATAATGCTGCCTATCTACAACCATCTGATCTTTGACAAACCTGACAAAAACAAGCAATGGGGAAAGGATTCCCTATTTAATAGACGGTGCTGGGAAAACTGGCTAGCCATATGTAGAAAGCTGAAACTGGATCCCTTCCTTACACCTTATACAAAAATTAATTCAAGATGGATTAAAGACTTACATGTTGGACCTAAAACTATAAAAACCCTAGAAGAAAACCTAGGCAATACCATTCAGGACATAGGCATGGGCAAGGACTTCATGTCTAAAACACTAAAAGCAATGGCAACAAAAGCCAAAATTGACACATGGGATCTAATTAAACTAAAGAGCTTCTGCACAGCAAAAGAAACTACCATCAGAGTGAACAGGCAACCTACAGAATGGGAGAAAATTTTTGCAATCTACTCATCTGAGAAAGGGCTAATATCCAGAATCTACAATGAACTCAAACAAATTTACAAGAAAAAAACAAACAACCCCATCAAAAAGTGGGCAAAGGATATGAACAGACACTTCTCAAAAGAAGACATTTATGCAGCCAAAAGACACATGCAAAAATGTTCATCATCACTGGCCATCAGAGAAATGCAAATCAAAACCACAATGAGATACCATCTCACACCAGTTAGAATGGTGATCATTAAAAAGTCAGGAAACAACAGGTGCTGGAGAGGATGTGGAGAAATAGGAACACTTTTACATTGTTGGTGGGACTGTAAACTAGTTCAACCATTGTGGAAGTCAGTGTGGCGATTCCTCAGGGATCTAGAACTAGAAATACCATTTGAGCCAGCCATGCCATTACTGGATATATACCCAAAGGATTATAAAACATGCTGCTATAAAGATACATGCACACGTATGTTTATTGCGGCACTATTCACAATAGCAAAGACTTGGAACCAACCCAAATGTCCAACAATGATAGACTGGATTAAGAAAATGTGGCACATATACACCATGGAATACTATGCAGCTATAAAAAATGATGAGTTCATGTCCTTTGTAGGGACATGGATGAAACTGGAAACCATCATTCTCAGCAAACTATCACAAGGACAGAAAACCAAACACTGCATGTTCTCACTCATAGGTGGGAATTGAGCAATGAGAACACATGGACACAGGAAGGGGAACATCACACACCGGGGCCTGTTGTGGGGTGGGGGGAGGGGAGAGGGATAGCATTTGGAGATATACCTAATGTTAAATGACGAGTTGCTGGGTGCAGCACACCAACATGGCACATGTATACATATGTAACTAACCTGCACGCTGTGCACATGTACCCTAAAACTTAAAGTATAATAAAAAAAAAAAAGAGTTACGTGAGTCTTCTGAACTTCAGTTTTCTCAATTAAAAAAATAAAAATAATATTGTGGTTATTTAAAGAATTTAAGTGAGGTCTAATATGGAGGCCACAATATTGAGCATATTAAAATAATTGCTGATACCTCTATGTTTATTATTAAGGTTTATCTGAATTTTAGACACATCTCTGCATTTTTGCCTCACCAGGCCTCAGTTTGCTCATATATCAAATGCCAGGTTCATTTAGAGGTATAATCATGGTTCCAGCCAGCACTGACATTTCTTGAATCAATGACATTTTTCTATTATTAAAACTCGATAGGACAGAGGTCATTTTTTGTTTTGTTTTGTTTTTTTTGCAAAAAAACTGTGACTTCAGCTTTTCTGTGTTCTGTAAATGCAGCGCTGGGGTACTGCTTCCCTGAGTTCACAGGGAGGCTACCTTATTGCATCTCTTAGAATATCTCTAATTAAGAAAGGCTGCAATGGTCAGTGTGACCATAAAAGGCATTCACATTTAAGAATCAATAGGGAAAAGACAAATATGCTCAATTATTCATCAAACATTAGTATTATGATGGCTTGAAAAGAGGATATTCACATTTTGTATATTTTTCTACAAAGTAATATGATTTTAAATCACACAAATCATATTGGAGTACATTAAGGTTGTAGGTAAGCATGTAAAGGGCAAAAGTGGATTTATTACTATTAGAATTTCAAAACTAGTAAAAGTAATCAATAATGTTGGAGAAAATGCCTAAATATTTGGGTGGAAGGGATGTTAATAATTATTAGGTTCCCACCATATAGCATACCAAACAAAATTTCATGTGGATCAATGATTTAAATGTTTTTTAAAGGTTAAAAAAAAGACCAAAAAGAAAAAGTAAAATTTTAAGTTTTACAATGTGAAAGTCCTTTCTTAACGTATTACCAAAATCAAATAATATACAATAAGACCACCATATTTGACTACCATTATCAATAAAATTACTCTATGGTAGAAGATACTCTCAAGAAAGTTTAAAAAGACAAATGACAAATTTGGAGAATATGTTTGAAGTACCAAACAAAAGTCAGTATCAATGTGCATAAGGTTGTGACAGCATTTGGAAGACATCACTTCCATGATCTCCGAGATATTCTAATTCATTGCCAACCCAAACTACTCCTATTTCCACACAGAATTTCTAAGGAACCCTTACACAAGGAACCAAAGAGAATTTAGATCAAACTACCATTTATTAACCCCTAACACTTTTGCAAGCAATTAACATTCCAACTGCGCTAAAAGTTGATTTAGAACACAAGCTTTGGTCTCAGAATCTCATCAGAGCCTCTCACTCTTCCTCACTTTTTTTTTTTTTTTTTTTTGAGAGGGAGTTTCACTCTTGTTGTTCATGCTAAAGTGCAATGGCACAATCTTGGCTCACCACAACCTCTGCCTCCCGTGTTCAATCGATTCTCCTGCCTCAGTCTCCCAAGTAACTCAAATTACAGGCATGCGCCACCACTCCTGGCTAATTTTGTATTTTTAGTAGAAATGGGGCTTCTCCATGTTGGTCAGTCTCGTCTCGAACTCCCTACCTCAGGTGATCTGCCCACCTCATCCTCCTGAAGTGCTGGGATTACAGGCGTGAGCCACCACTCCCAGCTCCTATCCTCACGTTTTAACACCACCTCCCTTCCTCCATAAATTACGAAGCACATTCTCAGGAATTACTACATAGAAGCAGCAACCGAGCTTTAATAGTATCCCTAACTTGGTTGATCAATTCTCCTACATGGAATTCAAGCAGAAATGGCAACAAAATTGACTATCTTGGTCTCAGTGTCTAAAACTAGAAGTTTTAAAAAGAGAAGGGAGCATGGGTCTCTATGCTTGCAAGATAAGCATTATCTTACCAATGATTAACTGTAGTCCAATGAATGACAAACTCTGAGTAGACATATTAACAAATGTTTCTTCCTTGGAGAGGAATGGGTGACAAAAATAGACAACACTAGTATTTAGTAATACATGACAATTCTCTGTACTATGAGAAGTACTAAGCTTAAATCCATGAATTTATTTTGAGAAATATATAGACACTTCTGTTCTCACTAAATTCTGAGGCTACTCTTAATCAGAAAGTATAGTTATTTTAGAAAATGGCCCTAGAACTAAAAGCCTGTATCCACCGTCATTACCTGTGTGACCACGAATGTACACCTTAAGTCATTAAGTTCATCTGCTCAACTGTTAAGTTGAAATAATACCCACCTCTTTGGGTTTTTAGCAATCATTAAATGAAATGCACAAAGAAAACTCCATTTTATGCTACCTTACACAAAAGTGTTTCTCACTGAGAAATAATCCAAATCCTAGGTTGGCTTAGTCCAGTACCTAGCACATAGTCAAAAACCAACAAATGTTGTATATCTTAGTCCTCTACCATTCTTAAGTATCAATTTCTCAGCAATATATTTTAATTACCACAGCATTAGCCAAACCATTATATTAAGTTACACACTACCCAAAGTCCAAAGCTAATACTAACACATCCCTGCAGGCCAGTGAACAGACACCGAAGTCTTCTTGGAGGAAACTGTATTGCCTGGTTTTCTTTAGACAAGTTAGTTTTCAAATAATTCAAACTGCACACAATAGAAGAATTTCCCCTGTCTTCTATTTCCTATATAGATGTTAAACAGGAAGGTATGACTACGTTTAACTTGTAGGTGTTACTTACATGAAAAAAATGTAAGTCTCTGCAGCTTCAGTCTGCCTTGCTATATAATATTTGCTCTCATTGGCTAAGGCTTTGGCAGAAAGGTATATAAAGGGTATAAGTCTGGCTTAGCTAATTTATCCACCCATATTTCACTACCAGGCATGGGCAAAACTACATAAAACCGTTGTCCAAGGTCACCTTATAAGCCTCCCTGTGCTACTGAGATTTCTCATATGTTATTTAAGAAAAATTGCTTTGGTGGCATATTTAAATACATTTTTAGGTCCAAACTTTGATCTTAGTTACAGCTAAACCATGGAGTTGATGAACCCTGGTAGAACAAAGAGAAGTCATTCTCTGTTATAACTCATATTATACTGCATTCTCACAAGTAACAAAAAAATATGGTGGCTCCTTTATTTAATATGTGACTGCACATCTGAGTCAAATGAGAAATACAGCAAATCCCTCACACTGCAATGAGAGCTAAGCATGTTTTATTGCATGGACATAGTGCTATTTTTATCTAAAAGGAATATAAAGATGGTTAATTCACATAGGTTGCTGGGTTTTAACATTTCATCTCTTTTTAGTTACTACAGGAGCTTAAAATCTGAAAAGTCGAACTGTCAGTAAAGAAATACATTCTTTTCTTCTTCTATCATAACTATTTTATACTAAATGCATCTCACGTAGCAATGCTCTTTTTTTCCCCAGAGAATCTGGCAGCAGCCACAAAACTTAGCCTTACCAGTGTCTGTGGGTGTCTCCAAGCAGCATTCAAGTTCTCTGAGAGAATAATAAAGTCACTGATATGTTCCAGAAAATCAGTCTAGCAGCTCATCAAAAATTTGGCAGAAAGAAAATTAATTTTTGAAATCTTTAAAGACTTTCTTTAAATTCAATTTTTGAAGACCAAAAGGGAAATCATCTTTTTGAAATCTCATATAAATGAGTTCCATGGTCCATTAAAATCTTTTGCTGTTATACGATTTTTTAAATAGTGAAATACATTGCTTATGAATACATTTTCACTCTTTTGGTCCCTTAAATAAAAGAGCAGTAAAGAATGAAGTAGGAAAGGGAACTATTATAACATTTGTCAGGTACTGAGATGCTTTGCCAGGAAGATCATAATTCATTATTTACATTATTTATTTCAATCTTCACCATAATCTTGAAAAATATGGAGACAGTAGAGTATAGTGATTAGGAATCAAGATTTAGAATCAGCTTCACTTGGTTTCATATGCACTCACTTGCCAAGTGACAGTCAAATTATTTAGCTTCTCTGAGTCTCAGTTTCCTCCTTTGCAAATGGCATTGAAAATATGTCAAAATGCTGTTTTGATTATTGAAATAGATCATGATAATGAAATTCTTAGCAAAGCGATGTGCATATAGCAAATACTCAATATATGGGAGCAAAATTAAAAGTTGATACTACTGTTCATTTTACAGAATCAAAAAGCAAGACCCAGAAGTGAAGTAACTTGTCCACATCACAAGGGTAGAGAATAATGAGGCTATAGTTTAATTTTCATCTCTCAAGCCTCCAAAGTCCATAGTCTTCAATTATGAGATTCCTCTAAGAATCATTACATAAACTTTTGATATGAAAATCAGAAGAAATGTCTTAATTCTATTTGGGAAAAGAGAAAATAATGTGCAATTCGTTTTTTATTTATGTATGAGGTAAATTATGCAGGTATGTACTGTCCTTACTATCCATATTTCACAGGAATACTTGGAGTCTTTCCTGAAGAGAAGGGGAGGTGACAGATGAATGAAATTTAAATGTCATATAGTAGAATTTTTTTTTAAGTCTACCTAAATGTCACAGGGGCTGTGAGCAGGTCAAAACTGTGACTGTCATCTTTAGTTCACAGATGCCTAGAGGTTAATGACTTACCCATGGTCATGAAGCTGTTAAGGGATAAAACGCGGATTTAAAAAGCGTAATGTATCTTGCATTCAAAGCTACAGGTTTATTTTATTTTTTACAATGACAGATAAAATTCTATGTATTTACTGTGTACAAACGTGGTGTTTGAAGTATAGATGCACTGTAGAATGACTAAATCTAGCTAATTAACATACGCATTACCGCACATAGTTATCGTTTCTGTGGCGAGAATATTTCCCTTTTCTCCACATCCTCACCAACACTTGTGATCTTTTGTCTTTTTGATAAAAGCCATTATAACCAGTGGGTGGTAATAGCTTATTGTGGTTTTGATTTGCATTTCTCTGATGATTGGTGATGTTGAATTTTTTTTTATACTTGGGTATCATCTGTATGTCTTCTCTTGAGAAATGTCTATTCATGTCCTTTGCCCATATTTTAATCAAGTTATTTGTCTTGCTATTGAGTTTCTTATATACTTTGGATATTAACCCCTTACCAAATACATAGTTTGCAAATATTTTCTCCTGTTCTGTAGGTTGCCTCTTCACTCTGTTGATTGTTTTCTTTGTTGTTCAAAAGCTTCTTAGTTTGACGTAATCCCATTAGTCTATTTCTGCGTTGGTTGCCTATTAAACTACAGGTTTAAAATAATGTAGCTACACTCCTACAGTCTTGTTTATAACCACAGTAAAAAGTATATTTATTCATATGTCAAAAAAATCCATTAAAGAAAATCTATGTATTTTTATAAGTTATAATTCTATTGGCATTCTAGCCCAGGCTGGTTTGAAACGTGACAAATTAATGACTGTAATATATGAAGATTTTTTTTTTATTTACAATGATACAGTTCAGATAGCAGTGGCTGTAATTCCCTGGATCCCAGATCATATTATTTCATATTTCTTGCCTGTGGACATGGAAGAGCCATTGCCTGGAATATCTTCTATCCTTCCCTCCTCACCCAGCTGGCAAATCGGCTGTGACCATTTTAAGCCTCAATTCAGATATAGCTTCTTCCAGAAAAATTTCCCTGGGCAACACCCCTGCATTACTAATTATTCTATTCTCTGGGAAATATCTTGTTTCTTGTATAAATTTATGTTGCAGTTATCATAAAGTAGATGATTTATTACTGTGTCTATCTTCCATGTTAGACTAGGAACTTATTAAGCATAGGTACCATGTCTTAGTTATTTTGAGCACCACATTCAGAAGTACATAGGCACATGGGAGGTGACCAATAATTCTATGAATTGAATTATGCAGAAACTACAAAATTAACATCTTATTTAGGATTAATTAAAAATATATAATTCCTTGATGAAATTATAAAATATTGATATTATGAAATTATGAGGTCTGAGTTATGAAATACTAGTGTTCACATTCAGATATTCCTAATGAGATGTAGACTGTGAGATATAAATTATGAGATAATTATGATATAATAGAATCAATATAAATTTATTAATACTTTCTTGTCTTTTATAATGACTATATCTTAAGTTTTTAGGAAGGTATATAGATGCAGCTTATCCAGTTACAATTTTCACTTTACAATTGAATCCTTATGTTTAAAATTAGCCATTTACAAATTAAAACATAGGTGACAGTTTGCAAATCAGGGACGCAGACCTTTGTGCAGCTGAAAATTCACATGTGGCTTGACTCTCCAAAAACTTAACTACTAAGTTTTAGTACTTAACTACTAAGTCAACTACTGTTGACTGGAAGCCTTACCAATAGCATGGTCAATTAACACATATTTTGTATATTATTGTATCTTATACTCTATTCTTTTTATATTTTATACTCTATTCTTTATTCTACCTTTATGAAGTAAGCTAGAAAAAAGAAAATGTTATTCAGAAAATCAAAAGGAAGAGAAAATACATTTACTATTTATTAAGCTGAAGTGAATCATCATAAAGGTCATCCTCTTCCTCTTATTTATATTGAGAAGGCTGAGGAAGAAGAGGAAGAGAAGAGGGTGGTCCTTCTGTCTCAGGGCTCTGAGCAGAGGCAGAAGAAAATCTGCATATAAGAGAGCTTGGCCCGGGCATGATGGTGTGCCCCTGTAATCCCAGCTACTTGGGAGGCTGAGACAGGAGAACCACTTGAACCCGGGAGGTGGATGTTGTGGTGAGCCAAGATCATGCTACTCCATTCCAGCCTGGGTAACAGAGCAAGATCCCGTATCAAAAAAAAAAAAAAAAAAAAAAAAAGAAAAGAAAAAAAGAAAAAGAAAAGAGAGAGCGAGCCTGCACAGTTCAAACCTGATTTGTTCAAGGGATAACTGTATTATAATAAAGACTTTAATATTTTGAATCTATTCATAGTTACTACTTTAAAAAATAATATTAAACTTACGGATTTATATTCTCTAAACTTGGGTAATTCTGAAGTATTAATAACTAATCTGAAAGTAGACTTATTAAAATCCAGGTTATCTTAAAGAATTACATTTTAATAGTTCTCAACTAATAACCATTCTACCAAGGAGGTAGTTATGCGATGTAATATTCCTTCACTGTTTCTTGATACTTTTGGTTGGTAAATTGGATTTGGAAAGCACTTCTGACAAAGATCACTGACTCTACATGCAAATTAATGTTGCCTTTAAGCTTAACTGCAGCTCTCAGCTTTTGCTCTCCAAGTAAATAACAAAAGGCAGCCGAATCATCCACAAAGCTAACATGAAATATTCTCTAGCCCGTCTGACATTTCAGTACAAGCACTGCTTAGAAAACCAAAAATACATCTGGGTAAAATTGCAGAATATTTGAAACTAGCAGGGCTGTCTGTCAAGACTTTCATTTTTTAGCGACTTCTGATTTCTTAAAAACATACATCAGCCTTTATTCACCATTGAAAGCATCATTGTTAGAGTAGATGTCTGCTTAAGAAGATGCTTGGAACTATTTGGAAGGTTGTTCGCTTTGTCTGAATTGTATTTCACTGACCTCCCAGCGCTTCCGTTATTTCACACAGTTGGATTTCCCTTCTACATTCCCTTGGAGTGTGAAAATGGAAAAATGTAATGGCCATCCAGGTACAGGAGCCTAGGTGTGAAAATTCTAGTTCTTCCCACGGTATTCATCAACACAAATTGATTTTCTCGCAGGTCATTCTTAAAAGTAGACATTAGTATAGTTGCTAGTGTGTTTAGGTAATTTTAAATATATTTTCATCTGTTTTGACTCTTCTTCGATTGGCAAGCTCTGTCAATTCTGTTCATTGGCCATACATGATTTTAGCCACCTTTGGTCTATAAACTATTTAATTAAAACTTTATTTCCCTAATGTTGCTGTTTATGTTTTTAACTCATTAACTCATTAATACACTTTATCACTGAGTACATATTCCAAGAAACTTTGGCTTACGTCTCTAATGTAAAATCTAGTAGAAACTGAAACTGGGCAACTTTAGAGTTGACTCCGTTTTCATATACATTCGTTCACTCATTTATTTAGCATTTATGAAGCAACATTGTTTTCCAAGTGTAGTGTTAGGAGTCATAGTTGGACATGGATAGTATAGAAATAGACATAGATATTTGCTACAGGTAGATAGAGTATACAGATAGATATTCAACAAAATGAATTAAGCAATATAAGTAGTAAACAAACTGATTTGGCAAATAGATTAAGTACCTGTGTGCATGGATCACAATTTTATCTACAAAATCATAATAGCATGGTAATTCTACCTGAGAGTGATAATTTCTTGAAATTTTTACTTAGTCATTCTAAAATACATTGCTCCACAAGGCTTAGTTCAAAATGAAGTTCTGACATAAGCTACAACATGGATGAACCTTTAAAATATTATGTTATGTTGAAAAATTCAGTCACAGAAGACCATATATTGCATGATCCCTTTTATATGTAATATCCAGAATAGGCAAATCCATTGAGACAGAAAGTAGATTAGTGGCTGCCAAGAGCTGGGGGAAGGGAAGAATGGAGAGAGATCACTAATGGGCATGAAGTTTATTTTTGGGGTGATGAAAATATATTGGAATTAGATGGTGGTGATGATTGTGCAACTCCGGGAATATACTAAAAACTGTTTAATTGTGCACTTTAAATGAGTGAATTGTATGGTTCATGAATTATAATTCTGTAATGCTGTTAAAATGTATGTATGCACACACACATACAATAACATATACTGATGCATTAAAAACAAGTTTTTAAATTCCATTAATTCAAATTGGTAATTCTAGGTTCTGACACTAAAAGTTTTAAAGAATTTTAAAACTCTTTTGAAAAATCAATTTATCTGTATCATTAACTAGTAAAAACTAATAAAAATTTATAATTTTTTATAATTTATAAATTTGTAATTTCATTATAATTATATAATAAAAAATAAAATTGACAAAAATTTCAGTTAAAGTTAGGTCACATGCTTTAGATATCATAGTTATGCTAATGTCTATGTAATTATGCACTAGTGTCTTTTCTGTTTTAAAACTTAAAACTGCTAACATTCACTGCTTGCCATATTATAAAATGCCTCTTTCACTTTTACCTGCTTCTATAGTTTTTCTAACCTATTTGAGTCAATGTATATGTATTGGTTACACAGAATGCCAGGAATTGTCTAGAAAACCAAATTGTCTAGAAAAGCAAAACAACAAAAATATAGCTACCATTTCTCAAGTTTTTTAAGCACAAAAAAAGGCTTTATTTTTACAAGGGCTTTGTTTTGTTTCTTGGACAAATGCTTATCCATTTACATAGACAGTCATTCATATATTGCAGTTTTTATCCTGCATATATGCTTTCTGCAAATATTAACTGATTATTGCTATGATCCATGCATTCCCTTCTACTCTAAGAAACTGGACAATACTGTCTTTCAGACATTAACAATCTAGTGAAACTACTGCTACCAAGTGAATCAGTAGAGATTAACAACATAAATGTTAGTCTCTCTATGAAAAAGAGATATGTGAGTATATCAAATCATTGTCTATTATCTCCAAGGAACATTTATGTTTTACATATGCCATTTTTTATATGTACAGTTGAGCCACCTTTGAAAGGACTGGTTAATCAGGGTACAAGTAATCTGTTAATGCAAAAAGTTCAGTTACCTTTTGCCCTGCCCTGTGGTTTCAGTGGTTCTCTGAAGGTAAATGATCCACATGTCTGAAACTCATAAAAAGGGCAGAGCCCTTTTATTTTATATTTTATTTTTATTTTTGTGACTTAAAGAGCAGAAATTTATTGTTTCAGTTCTGGCAGCCAGAAGTCTGAGATCAAGGTTTTGGTGGGATTTGTTCCTTCCGGGGCAGTAAGGAAGAATCTGATCCATGCTTCTCCCGTGGTTGCTGGTGGTTTGCTGGCCATCTCTGGTACAACCAGTATTTTAATCATCCAATGAGTCATTCCTCCTATTATGACTTCTTGAATCCTATGACCTTTCCTTCATACCTTACCTAAGATTATAAACTAACCTCCCAAAATTTAATCTTCATAGAAATAAAAGTCTTTAGACATCAAAATTGTTTTATTTGTCTTTAAGTTTCAGAAGTTTAATTATTATGTGTCTTAGCAAGGATTTCCTTAGATTCATCCTGTTTGTCATTTGCCCTGCTTCTTGATTCTGTAGGTTTATGTGTATTGCCATATTTGAGGAGATTTTAGTCATTATTTCTTTGAATACTTTTTCAGCCCTATCATCTTTCTCCTTCTTTTGCAACTTTGATGACACAAATGTTAGTTTTCTGTTGTAGTTCCACAGATCTAATGCTCTGTAAACTTTTTAATATTTTTCCTCTCTATTGTTCAGATTAACTTCTATTGTTCTAATTCCTAGTTCACTGATTCTTTCCTCTAAATTTTTTAATCTTTTTCCTCTATCTAGTTTTTTTTTTTTTTTTTTTTTTTTCGGTTTGCAGAGCAGGAAGGAGCATATGGACTCAGACCTGTTACTGCTGGGCGGAGGTAGAAATTCAGGTTCCCCACTCACTCACCTTCTGTTGACACTCCTTCTCATTATAGCTGGGCAGCAGTGGGAGGTCTAGCTCCTCAGGTGATCTCCAATGACAGTATGACAAGGGTGGCTTCATTACAGCCAGCAATGGTGAAAGCGATGACTGTCCTTCAGGCCTCCTCTGACATCATCTTAACAGGGTGTGAGAGGGGGGCCCTTCAAACTGCCAGGCAGGGATGGAAGCCCAGGCTCACCCTGCAGTCTCCACTGATCTCACAAGGCTTGGGCAGCTCATTACCAACTGAATGGGATGAAAGTCTCAACCCGCTATTTGGTCTCCTCTGACATCACCCAGGCAGGCTGTATCGGGACGCTTCATTATACTGCACAAGGGTGTAAGTCTAAGCTCCTACTTTGTTGTAATGGGTTCTCTGCGTAGATATGGGTTGGTTTTTTTCTGATTTCTTTTTTCAATTTTTGGTTTGTTTGTTGTTTAGCTGGAGTACAGTGGTTATTATCTAACAGTTTTCTGTCTTGCTAGGCTACAACAAGTTCTATGGTCAGAGAGAACAGGCTGTTCTAACAGTCCTTTTGTAACTAAGCAGCTTGACTTCAAAATGCATTTCTAAACCTTTTTTTTTCTTTTTGCTCCCTAGTCACAAGAAAAAAACTTTGAAGCCAACTGCAGAAGTTTTTTTCCCTTAAACTTAAAATAGACTCCATGTCCCTCCCTTTCCCATCATATCCTCCCTTTACATTTATCTAACTGTATGCTAGTAGCTAAGTATGCACTTACTTAGAAGTTCCAGGGGCTAATCTTGAGACAGACAGACCAAGTCTTGAGATCCAGCTGCAAAATTCCAGAGATTACCTCAAAGTGGCTAGTTACAACCCAGCCATTGTTGAGATGATACCAGCCTGTGTTCCAGGTGGACTGAGACCCAACAGCCACCGAAAGGAGACACAGACCTTGCACTCAGAGCAATTCCTGCATGCAACTTAGATCAAGTTCCCCTTTTCACAGCCTTGCCATCTCCTCAGAAATTCCAAGTGGTTACTTTGGAGGGGAATCTGGCCATTTCTGCATTACTAGTTTTGCTCAGTAAAGTCACTTTCTTTCTACCATACCTTGCTCTTGTCATAGGACTCTGCAAGCAGCAAATGGAGGGGCCTGCCTTCAGTTACGTCTTGGAGAAGCAAAATTTTGTGCAGAAATCTGTGTTCTAGCTCAGTTTACACAATTTTCTTGGTCAATTTGCCCTACTAGCTTGTTCCATTTACATCACTGAATGATTTAGTGCCGCTATTTTTAATGTACAGGTTAACAAATTCTGGACATGAAACTATTTTAAACGTTTTTATATAAAGCACATTTCAATGGCTTAGTCCCAGAACAAAGATAATCCTATTATCAACACAATCATGATCATGTATTGAACAAGAGTACACAAGATATTTAGAAAAAAAAAAAGTTTAGAATTTTGAAGCATCTTGAGCCCCTAACAACAAAGCTGAGATAAGGATTTGAGCATAGTTAGTTAATCTGGGAGGTGATGACAGAGATCACCAGTAATAAGTGAGCAAGAGTTATAGATAGTTAAAAAGAAGACAATAGCAGGACCCTTATTGAACTGCTTATTCCTATGGGCAATGAGTGCTCAATAAATCTGAGGTGGTATGTGGAATGCCTCTTGGAATCTTCTCAACAAAAACCAAGAAGTTGAAGTATTAAATTATCCCACTGGTTAAGGATTTGCCTGGAGGCATGGACTTCCCTGCACTTCATGGCTGCCTGCATAGGAGCTGTGCAAGCTTCCTTGGCTATGAAGAGAGATGCAGCAGAAGACTGAGATGGTATGCTGTCAGGGTGCTTAGGAACTGTTGGCACTGGTACGAGAGGTGGGCTGAAGGCATCTGACGTGAAACTCTAAAAACAGCTACAATTGGAAAATAAAAGGAAGAAAAGTGAAAGTGCAAGAATGAATGTCTTGCAATGTGATTAATAAAGAAAACTGAGAAGAAGTATGCCTGATTCTACTTGTTTGCATTTTTGTGAAAAGAAAGAGGAGACAGGGAAAGGAGGCTAAGAGAGTAGGGCCACAGTTCTCTTACGTGAGCTGTGCTCTGGCAAAAATGTCACGGACAAGTTAAAGGTATGAGACATTACTGATAGGGGAGGTAAACTGAAAAACAACTCCCAGATGTATGTGAGAATCCTCTTCTTGCCATCCTATAAAGACAAAATGTACTTTTTTCTATAATTCTTCTTCTGTCAAACATCCAAATAGTTGTGCATCTCTGGATCCACACCAAGGCTTATTTTTAGAAAACTATTATTTCTGTGGTTTTTAAACAATAAAACCAAAAGGAATCACTAACTCATAAGTCTATATACCACAATGGAACTAGAAATACCTTGGAGAATCAGGTCATTTCTGTCAAGTTCAGAGTAGGTTATGTGACATATCCCTTCTCACCACAGCTTTCTTGAAAGATATGTTCAGCGACTTGGAGAGACGTGACAAATGCATTACAATAAACTCTTTGTGAGTCCCTCCAGAGTGATTTCTCAGCATTTTGTGCATGTCTCTGTTGTAGCACTTCACACAGTCTATAGTAATTCATCTTGTACTTGTCTAAATCCCCAGAAACTGGCAAGTTTCACGACGAGTGAGACCTTGTCTTATTCACATCTTCATAAACAGTGCATTATTGACGTCTATACACAGTGCTCAGTGCATTGCCTGATGCAGAGTGGGTGACCAACACTAATTGGCTGAGTTAGAAGGCAAACTATTTTTTAGATTAGCATTCCATGATTTGTGTCAAATACATTAATCCTAATATGGCTTAATCCATCTGGGATCTGAACTTGGTCCTGCCACTACCAATGAGAGTATCTTTGGTTAAGTCAACAACTTTTCTTCAATCTCATTCTTTTTTCTCATCTTTACAATTAAAGAGATTAAGAAGGTGATTTCTAGGGTACCTTCAGGCTCTGGCAGTCAATAATCTATGTGTCACAGCTGTTAGCTCATTAGAATGCACTAAAGGAATTCTGTCTCCAATTCCCTACCTAACTTCCCAAAGTAACTCTGAGGACCCTGTGACAAATGGTTTGTTTATATGTCAAGTGCATAGATATGATAAAAGGGAAATTAGACTTTTAAATCAGGAGGCTAATAAGTACTTTTGTTCTCTTGAAGTTTTAAAAGCGAGTATTTGTGTTTGCTTTAGAGGATTTGGGGTTGTTTCTTTTATGTTCCATTTCAATTTCCTATCATTGGTTTTAGAGATCTGCAGATGATTGTTAAGTCATCAATAACAAGAAGCAGCACTTGTGTTAATACACCCTTTGTTTTTGCAACTCCAGCTTCTAGTTAAACAATAAGCACTAAATCTAAAAATTTTATTCACTTTATCAACGAACCTTAATGGAATGTCAGGCATTGTGCTTATTCCAGAACCTGAGAAACAAGTTGGAGATATCTTAGTGAGCTAAAAAACAAAATCAATGAAAACATTATACTTCTGCCATTCATGCAGAACTTAAGAACTAGATAATTTTAGGGAATAAATGTGTACTATTACTATTGTTTTACTCATAGGTATTCCAAAGAAATAAGATAGCAATTGAGGAAGAAAATAAAAATAAAAGTCAGGAAATTTTTGTTCAAAGCAAGGCAATGAATTGAAAACTATAGTTAAATAAATTGAAATATTTGAGAAAGAAATAGAAAGTTTTAAAAAAACATATTTTTGAATAGTGGTTATTTTAGTCACGTAGCCTTATCCCATTTTGAGGTATTTTTTTTTCAAACATTATTTCCAAAGAATACTTGAATGACCTTGCCTTAAAGCAAATTCACTAATGCCAAATCAGAATCTCAGTCTTCCAGGGTACTAACAGACAGTGATATACATACATGTGGCAACATTTCAGTGTTGTGACTTAGGCAAAAAAATATAAAAATGAACTCACTGAACACAATGTACATAAACATGCAATAGTTACTAGTGACAGTATTGGGAAAAAAATAATGGTGAGTCACAAAGGAGAAAATTCAGAAAAGATTACCACAGCCCTGAGGGTACTTTGCTTAATAAATAAATAAACAGACAAATTAGAGGAATCTCCATGGAATTCGTCCAAGTAGGAAAAAAGCCAATCTCAAAAGGTTTCATGCTTCGTTATTCCATTTATAAAACATTCTTGAAATGACAAAATTACAGAGACTGAGAACAGATTAGTAGTTTTCAGGGCAGGTGGGGGGAGGTGAGTGAGAAAGATGGCTGTGGTTATAAATGGGCAATAATAGGGAGGGTCCTTGTGGTAATGAAATTGTTCAGTATCTTGACCAGGGTGGTGAATACACAAACTACACAAGTGATAAAACTGCACTGAACTAATCTCACTCACACACGAACATATATACATGTATACATACTACAAGTACATACAAAATGGGAAATCCTAATACAATTGAGTTTTACCAATGTCAATTTCCTGATTGTGATATTATACAATAATTATGCAAGCTGCTACAATTGGAGGAAACTGGCTAAAGCAGGGGTCCCCAGTGCCAGAGCTGCTGACTGGTACCAGTCTGTGGCCTGTTAGGGACCAGGCCACACAGTAGATGAGTGGCAGAGGAACAAGCATTACCCGCTGGGCTCCACCTCCTGTCAGATTAGCAGCAGCAGTAGATTTTCGTAGGAACAGGTACCCTATTGTGAACTGGGCATGCGAAGGGCCTAGGTTGCAAGCTCTTTATGAGATTTTAACGCCTGATAATCAAAGTGCAACAGTTTCATCTGAATACTATCCCCCTTCTCCCAACCCCCATGAAAAAACTGTCTTCCATGTAACCAGTCCCTGGTGCCAAAAAGTCGGGGACCCCTTTTTGTGTAAAGTGTAAATGGGATCATTCTGTATTATTTCTTACAAGTGCATGTGGATCTACAATAATTTCTTAATAAAAAAATTAATTACACAAGAAAACCTAGGCAATACCATTCAGGACATAGGCGTGGGCAAGGACTTCATGTCTAAAACACCAAAAGCAATGGCAACAAAAGCCAAAATCGACAAATGGGATCTCATTAAACTAAAGAGCTTCTGCACAGCAAAAGAAACTATCATCAGAGTGAACAGGCAACCTACAGAATGGGAGAAAATTTTTGCAACCTACTCATCTGACAAAGGGCTAATATCCAGAATCTACAATGAACTCAAACAAATTTACAAGAAAAAAACAAACAACCCCATCAAAAAGTGGGCAGAGGACATGAACAGACACTTCTCAAAAGAAGACATTTATGCAGCCAAAAAACACATGAAGAAATGCTCCTCATCACTGGCCATCAGAGAAATGCAAATCAAAACCACAGTGAGATACCATCTCACACCAGTTAGAATGGCCATCATTAAAAAATCAGGAAACAACAGGTGCTGGAGAGGATGTGGAGAAATAGGAACACTTTGACACTGTTGGTGGGACTGTAAACTAGTTCAACCATTGTGGAAGTCAGTGTGGCGATTCCTCAGGGATCTAGAACTAGAAATACCATTTGACTCAGCCATCCCATTACTGGGTATATACCCAAAGGACTATAAATCATGCTGCTATAAAGACACATGCACACGTATGTTTATTGCGGCACTATTCACAATAGCAAAGACTTGGAACCAACCCAAATGTCCAACAACGATAGACTGGATTAAGAAAATGTGGCACATATACACCATGGAATACTATGCAGCCATAAAAAATGATGAGTTCGTGTCCTTTGTAGGGACATGGATGAAACTGGAAACCATCATTCTCAGTAAACTATCGCAAGGACAAAAAACCAAACACCGCATGTTCTCACTCATAGGTGGGAATTGAACAATGAGAACTCATGGACACAGGAAGGGGAACATCACGCTCCGGGGACTGTTGTGGGGTGGGGGGAGGGGGGAGGGACAGCATTAGGAGATACACCTAATGCTAAATGACGAGTTAATGGGTGCAGGAAATCAACATGGCACACGGATACATATGTAACAAACCTGCACATTGTGCACATGTACCCTAAAACCCTAAAGTATAATAAAAAAAAATAAATAAAAAAAATTAATTACAAAAATCAATAAGGAAAGTACAGACAATTCATTAGGAAAATGAATCAAAGACTTGAGCAGGCATAAAAGAAGAAAAGAAATGAAAAATAAATCTATGAAAAGTAATCAGACCCCTTGGCAATCAGAGAAATGCAAAATAAAATCACAATTATATACTATTATGCAGACTGGCTAAAAATAAGAACATCTGATAAAACTAAATGTTACTAACATTGGATCATAAGTCAGATATACTGTTAGTGGGAGTATAAACAAATATAATGACTTTGGAAAACCATTTGTGTCACATTCCAAAAGATGAAAGACGTGCATTCTTTAGACCCAGAAATTTCACATCTAGGTATTAGAGAAATGTACATATATGCCAAGGATATGTGCTCATAAGAATGTTCACAGCTACATAGTTTGTTTGGGATAAAAACTGAAAACAATTCATGTGCATTTATAAGAATGGATAAATTGGTATATATCAATACAGTAGAATTCTATATGGCAAAAAAATGTATAAGATATATAGCCATGCACTACAATATGAATGAACCTTGAAGAATATAATATTAAGCTATATATGCAGGAAACAATTGCTATATTCTATATTAAGCTAAATATTCTATATAAAATTATATACTATATTTTCTATTCTATAAAGTTGTATTCTATATAAAATTATATACTATATGCTATATGTTACAAATTTATATTTAGCTTAATATAGAACATAATTTTATATAGAACATAAAAACTCTATATTAAGCTAAATATACAGGAAGCAAAATAATTGCTATTTTTTTTTTTTAATTTGGAAGCAGCTACCTTGTTGAATAGCTACACAGGTGATATGTCTACATGAAAAGACAGAAAAAAAAAAAAAAGATGATCTTGAAAGTCAATACAGTGTTTATACATGGAGCGGGATGTTGGAAAGGATGGGAAGCAAAGGTTTTGAGCATGTCTTAGCATGTCCCTTGCATTCTATTTCTTGATCACATGCATTTGCCTTATAATAATTGTCAATCAGCCAATCTGCAAATATATTTGCACAATTAAGTATATTAAAATGTTGCAAGCTTAAAAAAATGAAATTTAAAAATTGCAGGATTTTGTCTGTTCTGATGAATAACTACAGACTGAATTTAGAAGGCAGTAATGCAGGGCTAAATACACAAAATAAAATAAATGGAAAGTTGCAGCTTCTAAACATTAAGCATTTTATAATACATTCGTTTCCCATCCTCACCTCCACTCTAAAGAAATATCAAATGCAAATGGAAGTAATTAGCTGTCCATAAGTAAAATATTTTTTATTCAGTGGTGCATGGAGAATGAATAAGCATAAATAATTTTACCCTTTCATTGGAGTGATCTATATTGACAAAGTTTCTCCTCATCTGAACACTTATTTCTGATCTTGAATTTTCTTCTGTTACCATAGTAAGCACTTAATAAGCATTTATAAAATGAATATACTTCTATTTAGTAAAAAAGATTACACTTAATATTTTTCATTATAATAAATTTAAATGGAATCATATTTTTATGCATACAAAAAAGATGAATAAAATAGACCAAAAATTTTTTCTTCTTTTTGGCATTCTGACATATTTTGCAATTTCTCATCTTCTACAATGGATGTATATTGCTTTAATGATTAGAGTTATTTGAAAAATAAAAGGAAAGCAATAATTTAATGATCAATTTATGTCACTGAAAATATAATCAGGAATAGTCAAGTTTATCATTGTTTTGACCAATGTTTATTACTGGAGTCTTAGGAAATGTGGTCTAACTAGCTTCAGATGGGTTTTGTTTAGTAACTGTGGTCGTTGCCTCATTAAATGAGAGATATCAGTGGAAACAGAAATTCCTTAAATTACTCAATTACATTTTTAGCCTTTGAAATTCAATTTGGGAGCCAAGACTGATTACTGTATTTGAGTGTTTGTAATTTCTTCCTCCCACTTCCTGCCTTAATCCACTATTTAAATTCTGCATATAATTCTTCATGTTATAATTATTTGTGCATTGAATTTGTATGACTTTGTAGACTAAGGGTCCAGGATTTCTCTGAGAGGTCCCATTACCTCAATTAAAAATATATATATATGGGAGCAGTAAGGCCAATGTCTCCTGAATTCTCTTATAACCTAGATGTGCCCAGGCTCCCATGGCCAGCCTCAGATTTCACCCTACACAAGACTCATTTCTAAAAAGCAGATCGCTTCCCAAATCATTAGTGAGCTACATAAGCTTTACTAGAGATTACATAGAAGACACGGATGTGGACGAATTTGTGACAAAACAGCATTTTTGCCTCAATGTAAGTAACCTTCATCAAACATGTTTTACCAAGACTGTTTTCTTTCCCACTGACTTCCAAATCTTGTTCTTCTCTTCAACCTTCTATCTTTCCCAGCCCTCCTCCACCCTCCCTGACTGTTCTTCCCTCTCCATTACTCCCTTTCTTTTATTTATTTATTTATTTAGAGACAGTTTTACTCCTGTCACCCAGGCTAGAGGGAGTGCAATGGCATGGTCTTAGCTCACTGTAACCTCCACCTCCTGGGTTCAAGCAATTCTTTGCTTCAGCCTCCCTAGTAGCTGGGATTACAGGCACCTACCACCAGGCCCGGCTAATTTTTGTATTTTTAGTAGAGATGGGGTTTCGCCATTTTGGCCAGAATGGTCTCGAACTCCCGAGCTCAGGTGATTCACCAGCCTCGGTCTCCCAAAATGCTGGGATCACAGGTGTGAGCCACCACACTCGGCCCCATTACTCCGTTTCTTAACCAGAGAAACATATCTGTGTCTGAACCTCCAAATTTGCTTCACCACAATCACATTTAACATTGTTTTAACTATGCAAAAAGCCATTAAGCTGAGGATTGGGGGTGATGCCGTGTGTGTGTGTGTATCCCCAAGTGAGGAAATACAAAGTAGTTAAGAAATCTACCCCTCTCCTCAGGAAGGGAAAGAGAGGTGGGGTAAAGGAGATAGAACTAATTTTTTTTCTGAAAACCTCTTGTCACACTAAGCTGAACTTTGTTTTCATTTCTGTAACATTTATGAAATAGAAATGTACCTTCCAATCAAAATGTCTATGTATGGCGGTGCTGCCTTATTTTTCTGCAAAACTTTTATCCAAATTGGTAGTCATCTCACATATGTGGTGTCTTAACATTGAAGAATATGTTATGCATTTTTAAGAATTTTCTTTATTACTTTTTGAATTATAATTTTTCAAAAGCAATACTCCCTATTGGACTCACTAATGTGAATGCCAAAATAATGACATACAAAGTTGTATAAATAAAAAGTTAATCATCTTTCCCCACCCTCGTCCCCATCCCCTGAGGTGCAACATTAACAATCTGCTCATATCTTTTCACAAAACAGGCGGAGCTCAGACATAATAGACATACCTGTGTATGTTTTTTGGTTGCGTAGGTTTTACAAAGATAAAACCATATTATTCTACTTGGTTTCCTTATTTAAAATGCATCATGGGATCACTTGTAGCTAATAAATCTGTAACTTATTTTTACATACCTATATGGTAATTTATAGTATATATGTATCAGAATTTACTCAACCATTTCCTCAGTTTCTAGTTTTGTCTTTTTTCACCTTCCAGCAATTTTTTCCGTACATATAATTGTACATATTAATATTCTCATGTATTGGTGCTTTTATTTCTAGAAGCTAGAGTCCCAAAAGTGAGATTGCTGAATTGAATGATATGTACATTCTAATTTTATCAAATGTTTTCAGATGAATTTCCCCAGAATTTTAGGAATTCACACTGTCACCAGCAGTGTTATAAAATGGTCCATTTTCCTGTGTTCTCATAGATGCTGCTATAATTGCTCTTTTAAATTTTTATGGGTCTAATGGATAAAAATGGCCTCATTTACTTTAATATTCATTGTCCTCACGACTAGTAAGATGGGCGTTTTTTCCCCATATTTATGGACCATTTGGGCATTGTCTTCTCTTCCTAGCCTTTGGACGCTGTGGCTTTTTTTAATAAGGTTTTTTTTTCATGTAAAACAATGTAAAAGACCTCATTACTAATTAGAGATATTTATTCTTTGCCAACTTATATATGTTACAACAAGCATTCTTTTTTTTTCTTTCTTTTTTTTTTTTTTTTTGAGTCTCACTCTGTCGCCCAGGCTGGAGTGCAGTGGCATGATCTCGGCTCACTGCAACCTCTGTCTCCCATGTTCAAGCAATTCTCCTGCCTCAGCCTCTCAAGTAGCTGGGTCTACAGGCATGTGTTACCATGGCCAGCTAATTTTTATATTTTTAGTAGAGATGGGGTTTCACCATGATGGCCAGGCTGGTTTCGAACTCCTGACCTCAAGTGATCCACCCACCTCAGCCTCCCAAAGTGCTGGGATTACAGGCATGAGCCACTGCACCCGGCCGCAAGCATTGTTTTATAGCTTATTATTTCCTGTCAACCTCATACTGTAATTTATTTTTTAAACTTTTATGTAGTCAAATATGCCTTTTATTCTTTTGTTTTGAAAGCTGCTCCCTTCCTGAGGTTACAGAGTCCCCTAAATTTTTTCCTAATGTTTTTAGTGTCTTGTTTTTATTCAGTTTTTAGCTTTGTCAAGGTATAATTTACATACAATATAATTCACTCATTTTAAGCATACAGTTTGATGAATTTTGTAAGGTGCATGGTCACATAACCTCAACAAAATTCAAGATATTGAACAAATCCATCACCCTAAAATGTTTTCTTCTACCACTTCACAATCCATGACCTCTCTTGACCCTTGATCCCAGACAACTACTGATCTGCTATCTGTCACTAGAGCTTTGCCTTTCCTAGAATTTTATATTAATGGATTCATAGAAAGTATAGTCTTTTGTGTTTGTCTTCTTTAATTTACATATTTGAGGTGTATCTGTAGTTTCAAATATATTAATATTTAATTTATTTTTATTGTCAAATAGTATTCCACAGTGTAGAAAACCTACAACTGGATTATTCATCTATCAGTTCATGAATATTACAGTTGCTTCTAGTTTTTGGTTATTATACATGATATTATGAACATTTGAATAAAAGTCTTTGTATGAACTTATAGTTTTTATTTCTCTTGAGTAAATATCTAGAAGTGAGATTTCTAAGTTGTGTGCTAAGCGTATGTTTAACTTTATAAAACACTGTCATACTGTCTTTCAAAATGGTTCTGACATTTCGCATTTCTAACAGAAATTATAGAATTTCCAGTTACTCCACATTTGCTCCAGGACTTAGTATTATCATACTTTTTAATTTTAGCCACGTAAACGGTGTGCAGTGTTTTGTCATTGTGGTATTGATTTGAATTTACATGATAACTAGTGATCTTAAGCATCTCTTCACGTGCTTATATTTGCCATTCATAGGTGAAATATTTGACTATTTCTCTTTTTAAAAATTTGGTTGTTTTTCTCATTAAGTTGCACATACTCTAGATCGGGGTCCCCTAACCCCAGGCCATAGATTGGTACCAGTCTGTGGCCCTTTAGAAACCGGGCCACACAGCACGAGGTGAGTGGCAGTGGGCTAGCAAGCATTAATGTCTGAGCTCCATCTCCTGTCAGATCAGTAGCAGCATTAGAGTCTCATAGGATCATTAACCCTATTGTGAACTGTGCATGCAAGGGATCTAGATTGCATGCTCCTCACAAGACTCTAATGCCTGATGATCTGTCACTGTCTCCCACCACCCTCAGATGGGACCTTCTAGTTGCAGGAAAACAAGCTCAGGGCTCCCATTGATTCTACATTATGGTGAATTGTATAATTATTTCATTATATATTACAATGTAATATTAGGTTGGTCCAAAAGTAATTTCAGTTTTTGCCATTACTTTTAATGATAGAAATAAAATGCACAGTAACTGTAATTCACTTGAATCATCCCAAAACCATCTCCCCAACCCTCAGTCCATGGAAAAACTATCTTCCATGAAACCAGTCCTTGGTGCCTGGTGCCAAAAAGGTCAGGGACCACTGCTCTATATATTCTGGATTCAAGTCCTCTGTCAGAAATATGCTTTGCAAATAATTTTTTTTTGCAATTTGCAGCTAGTCTTTTCATTTTCTTAACTGTGTCTTTCAACTGGCAAAGGCTTTTAATTTTGATGAAGCCATTTTATCAATTTTCCATTTTTGCCCTTTATGTCATATATATAAGAAACCTTTGTCTATTTCCAACGTCAAAAAGATTTGATGTTTTCTTCTAAATATTTAATAGTTTTAGATATTATCTTTAGGTCTTTGATCCATTTTGAGTTGATTATTTCATATGGTATGAGGTAAGGATTAAGATTCTCTTTTTCCATACAGATATCTAGTTGTCCCAAAACTAATTGTTAAGTTGTTAATTCATCTGGAGTTAACTTGTATGTGACATGAGGCAGGACTCTAGCTGATTTTTTTATGATTAATCAATTATATGGATATTTTCTGTTATCTAAGTCATCCTCTTTGTACATTATTGAAATCATATATTTGTTATTTCTTAATTTCCTATTCATATCTGTAACAATTTTGAGACTTTAGTCTCTTCCACAGATGTATTTTTCTGATAATAGTCCAAAAGAAAATCTTGGTTTCCACCTCCTTAGCCTTTTTTTTTTTTTCTATTTTCCCTTATTTCATTAAATTTTACTGCCATGCACCCAGTTGGTCAAGCCAATAACCTAGGTACCAGCAATTTTTTCTCTTTTCTTCACCAACTGTAACCCATCAATATTCTTCCTATGCATTATAAATGTGTCCACTTTGCTCCATCCTCATTGCTAACAGACTCATCCATCCTCCCACATTCATCTTGTACTTCACTCCTCCATGCTCACCGACTCTATCCACAAGGCAGTCTTTCTGCTCTTTGACCATCCAAGTCTGGTCCTGCCTCATGCCATTTGCCCTTGATGTTCCCTGAGATAGTCTCCCTTCAAATGCTATGCCTATCTCTTTTGAGTCTTAATGACTAGATAATGACTCAGATCTTTGAAATATATGTAAATCCCCCCTTACTATAATACTCCTATTGTTAGTTTGAGTTTGAAGTAACTATGAAATAGCTCACCCAGGGGTTAAATATGCATGATTCATAAGCTGTACATCTGTAGCACTGACCTTGATCGTGCACTGATTACTACCCAAGACTCATGAAAATGTGGTTCCAGTGCCTTCTGAAATGTCACAGCTCCAAGTATACAAATCGTGCCTCTCTCATCAGTAAGAGAGCCCTGGACCCACCCTCAGATGAGAAGCAAAGGGTTCTCTGACTACATGGCATATCCCTGAATGACAATCCACCCTGGAAGGACAGTCACTGGAGTCCTGAAAAAGTATAGCAGAAGAAGTGGTTGCTACTGAGAAGTGAGACCTCCACACTTGAGAAGGGGTCCCTTCTAGAAGCCCTAGGCATTATCCAAAGAGAAGAATCACACTGGCCTAGCTTGCCCACTTTACCAACTGTGTGTGTGTGTGTGTGTGTGAGTATGTGTGTGTGTGTGCGTGCATGTGTGTCTGTGTGTGTGCATGTGTGTGTGTGGCTTCACTCAATCTGGCTCTACTTCTCCAAGTACTGTGTTGTATCAGGTACTTTCAGTGCCGCAAGGCAGCTGCCGCTCTGCTCTTGTTGCTGTGACAACTCATAGCAATTTGCTGCTGTTCTGTGTGAGAGTGAGCCCTGGGGTGCACCTTCCTCTCTAAACCTCTCCCTCAAGCTCCAAATGCCATTTGACTCATTTTCCGTCACAATCATCAGAGGACCTTTAGCAATTCTAAGGGAGTTATTGCTTGCTTTCACATCTTTTCTCAAATATCTGATTGCAATTCAGCTCTCCAGAGAAAATCCAAGCTGCCTCGTTAATTCTTATGAAGAGAAAGGATATACTTTATCCTAGATTCATTGTTTTAAAGCTGAAGGAGACATTGACTACAAGCTGATTATGTCCCTACATATTACAAAGGAAAAAAAAATAATTGTCTCATATGCCTAGAATAGAGTCTGGCATGCATGGTAGTCACTTGAAATGTTTGTTCAGTGAATAAATGAAGTTCATGACGTTCCTAAGACTATGCAAGTCTGTAGCAGAACAAAAATTAGAATGTAGATTTTTCAATTCCAGATTGCAATACATTTATAAAAACAAAAGTATCATATTTTTATACTGAAATAATCCAAAGAAAATATTTGTATATGTAAATATTAGCCATACATTTTCTAGTCTTACAACATTTCTTAAAGCTAAAAGTAGTCCTTAAAACAGTAATATATGTCTCAGCTTATTAACAATATATAGTATTTGCCTAATTTAATTTTCATAATTTTTTCCCATTTATTGTTAAATGGATATTTCCTACCTTTCAAATTCCATTAATTTTCATTAGCTAAAACCAGGATAAAATCTTGAAGTTTGGCACATTTTTTAAAAAGTGGCAATGGGGAAAATAAAATGTGCATTGCACTGATGTTTAAATCAGTTATTTCTTATAAGAACGTACATCTAATAACGTGATTCAAGGCATGGAAGGAAGTACTGTTATCTCAGGTCTGAGTTGCTTTTCTTAGTCCGTGTGATTGGAAGAAAATTTTCTTGAGAGAATCAGAGGGAAGTGAGAAGAGGAGAAGCACAGGGAAGTTAGAGACAGAGTCTTGGAAAATTTAAAAATTGGAGAAGAAGTATAAAAGCACCCATCCTCAAAATCAGTTCAAAGTTCAAACTGAGAAATGCTGTATTTTACAGAGGAGTTTTGAATTCAATTTGAATGCAGCCTAATCATTTGTAATAGGAAAATCCCCACTGAGAGTCTTCTGAAACAGTGTGTTTGTGAAACTGTCTCTGTATGACAATGTAAAAGGTCATCTCAGTTGTTCCCAAACTTGGCTAGCTTTAAACCCACTTGTAGCGCCTTAAATATATATATATATATCTGCATATTCCTGAGTCCCACAGAAAACCTACCAAACTAGAATTTCTGTCTGTGAAACCCACGGATCTGTTTTAATAAGTTTTTCTGTGTTTTTCTGAAGCCAGCCTGGTACCTCACTACCTGGGCTCTAGGAGCACAGGCTGTATTGACCTATCTCTGGAGAAATAGCAATATCTTAATTTTGTCCTGTCTCTGCAGACCGTCGAATGTTCTTATAGAAATATAAATTGCCCATAGATGTTCTGGAATAGAGACCTGCAATGCTGCAGAAAAATGTCAGGCCTTGCCTCTAACTCTCCTTGAGAAAACCATAAAAAAGTATGATCTGTTTTAGTCTAAGTAACTCAACATTTGAAAACATGGTAACAGTTACATTACTATTTTCTTTGGGGATAATTCTGTTGACAGGCCACAAGTTAGGACCACTCCCCATCAGCCAGGAAAGAATTTTTTTTCAGGTAATAAATATTTTCAACATCAAGTATCTAGGCTGCTGGTAAGATGGGAACTCTTCACTCCAGGTCTGGTGGTTAACAGACTCTAAAGAGTAGAGATCTTCACCCAAGAAGTAGTTGGGTTCTGAAAGAAAAGAAAGCAGGCCTCTGTAACTGATACTCAGGTTAGAAATTAGAGATGAACTGCTGTGCTCTAAAACAACGTGCTAGTGTTTACTTAGAAGGAAATTAGAAGACCCTTCTTAGAATGGGCCACATCTCTAGATCCAAAAATATATCCTCTCTATGGTGTTTTAGGGAGTGAACTTTTTATCTTGATCCCAAATTTTAAGAGTGTGGTTTGACTAGACCATGTACTGTCCCTGCGCTGATTTAAGGATGAAAATCTACAAGGTATCTTGATCCCTGATTTGAACTGTTATTATCCAATGCCCAGGGCTAGAACTGGGTGACATATATCCATATCCTGGCTCTAGATAGAAGACAAATTGAAATAACACAATTGTATACATTATATACAATGGCAAGTCCAGGATACGAATAAATTTCTAATATAATAAAAAGTGATAGGACCTTGTGAAACGAGCAACCTTGTACTGTCAATTATATTTCCTTGGCAATGCTTTCAAAATTCCAATAAATTCTAAAGGATATTTATCTTTCATATTTGTCCAGCCAGAAGGTTTATTTTCATCTTGAAGGGATTACTGACTTGATTGCAAAAATATTATGCTTTTATTATCCAGGATCAAAGGCTTTTGTATGTGACACAAATGCCTGATGAGTAAAATTACTCCTGAATTTTAAAAGATTTCCATTTTAAGATTCTCCTTTGTATTCATTTGTTTCATTAACATAGTACCAAAACATAACGTTACTACTAAAACCCATACACTTAAAATTACAATGAAAACAAACTTCATATTGTCTTCTTTAAATATCACATTCCAAGATTAAATACATATAAATCACTTGACTATACAATCAAATTGTTTTAGATACAGAGTCTTTAAATAGCATATAACCTCCAGTTTGTTTCCAGAGAAAAAAGAAAAAGGATTCAAAAGATTATCGTCAATAGTTTCTTGGTCGTCAGAAGTAACTTAATATAAAGCTAACTATTGGCTTAGTCAGACTGTGGTACGATGCCCTGACTTTGATCCGACTCAGGGATTGGCAGCAAACGTTTGGGATTCATCTGGTTAACTAATGTGGTCAATTAATTACCCAGCAAAGGTACGATTCTACCCATGATAGAGATACTATTCAAAAATGGCCTAGGAAGGCCAACTTCAAAGAAGAGAACTGAGATTTGCTAAATACAAAGACAATAATTTAAATAACCATCCAAGATGGGAATTCAGGCATAGTCTAGAGCAACACAGTGCAAATAGGACTTTCATAATTTGCAGAAAGATTTTTAGAATCACTGGGTTGGCCTTTGTTATTCCATTTCTTAGTTAAATTTGTGGAAAGATTACATTGTGTGATCCTTTTACTTTAGCTTATTTCTCATTTCCTTCTTACCACTGACAGTAGATAAGTTAGAACTGAGTAATTTTAAGTAAGCACTAAACATTATTTCAAAATATAAAATATATTGTAGTAAATTTTTGTGATGGATATTTTCAGAAACATCTTGCATATATAATCTCATTTAATTCTCTCAATAATTCTGTGAGTTTTACATGGTCATTATTTACAGTTTATAGCTGAAACAACTGGAGATTTTTATCTAGTTAAGAAACCTGACTAATATATCACTTATACATGTCAAAAGCTATTATTTCAATCTAAATATTCTAAGTACAAATTTTCTGGTATTTTTACTCTACTACAAACTAAGGAATCCAGTTTTTAAAAAATTAGCTAAATCTAAATGAGAAAAAAACACTGTTCTAGTAGCACCAGCTCCAATTAAAGGCTATTATTCTCTTTTTAATCCAGGACTCCTCTGGATTCCCAGAAACTGGCACACTAGAACCCTCTTATTCCACCCAGACAGGTTAATTTAACAATCACTTAAAATAATTTTTTAAAGCTATGCACATATTTTAACTCAAACTACATATATATTCATTTGTTCCTTAATATTTTTTAAATGTAAAATCAAAGTTTGCTTTGTTTTATAATTTGTTTCTTTGGTCCAACAGTGACGTTCCATTGCCATTTTTTGCTAAATTACATCAATAATGCATCATCTACAATTCTACATGATTTAAAGCGTGAAATATTTTCAAAGCAAGCTAAGCAAACATTTTCTAGGTATTTTCTCATGTTTCTAGGTATTTTCCCATGTTTTATAAATGTGTTGTAGATGCTTAATTTTTGAGAGAGTTGACTTTATTGAATCTTTCCAAGCCTTTTAATGTGATTTTAATCAAATCTATAATTTTTATTTTTCATTCATTTATCATCGGTTTATATAATATTATATCATGAAATTACAATAACAAATACAAATGGAATAGATAGATTTGAGAACAAACACAAATGAAGCTTGATTAGCAAATAACGGAACTGGTGAGAGAGTAGTAATGGGAATATTAGCCTACCATGCTGGGGCATCCCTCAGTGCATTTTACAGACGAATGAATAGGTTGTGTTAATCTAGCAATTTGGTTAAGTGGAGGTCAGTTTGGTTAAGAGACCAGGATATATTTCTGCTTTTCCCATATTACAGTGCATTTGATGAAATGGGTTCCTCAGCCTTGAGAGGGATGTCTACTTTAAGAAGTTAAGAGGATTTCTAAGGAGCTGATAAGGAAAAAGAAGCATCTTATGTAAGGCACCTGCTATCAACCAGGCTGCTCCTTTGTTTTGACCTTTTCATTTCCCCATAAAACTCCAATAAAATGTAAAGCATCATGAAAAAAACTGAGAGATAAAATATTAAATATTAAAATGCTCACATAATAAATGTTTCATTGAAGGTCGAGGAAAGCTAGACTTCTCAACTGAAAGTGGTGAAAAACTTCAAGATAAATGGAGTCAGAGAGCACAGGCAATTTGACCTGTTTTGCATCACGGTGCTTAAAAAAATCCTTCAGAAAGTAAAATTTAAAAAGGGTGAGTCCTGGGCAGACCTCAAGCACAGACTCAAGTTTACCACAAAGGACCAGGCCAGAGGCTGATATATTTTTATGTGCCATAAAAAATTTGAATGCCTATTAAGTGTGTTTGGGACACAGTGATAAGGAAAATAGACATGATCCGCACTCCCCGTGATTTATAATTTAGTGGAGGGAGAAGGCAAATTTAGATCAGTAGCTGAAAATGCATGGTAAAGGACTTGATCTTAGGGCAAATGCCAAACTACCCCCGACACCCAAACTTGAATGTCTAGCATGAATAATTGATATGCAGAGTAGTTTGAAGGAATTATTTAAAATCATCTATAGAGATCATCTTGAGGGAAGGTTAAAAGCCAAAATCACAGTAGTTTAATTCTAGATGCCTAACTAGTTCTCTAACAATAGCGAGTCTTCTCGTGGAATCTCCAGAGCTTTAAAAGTCCTCAAATGTACTAATCAAATGTCCTTGAGCTGTGTTTTATATGACAAAAAGCCTTATGAAATGATGTGCTTATTGTCAGTAATACAGAGAATAAATAAAATCCCTCCTTCAATTAAAATTTCCTCAACTAGAAGTGAGGCTTAACCAAAAACTCTGATTGGCATTGGTTCTTTTTATTTACAACAAATAGAAAAATAAGACCATTATTACTTAATAAATGCAATTTCTAGTTAGAGAATGCCTTATAAAACACGAATTTTAAAGTATAAATAATAAAAATGACTGGGAAACACTACAGTATCTTTACTTCATTTTTCCTCAAAATGGCAGAATCTATCTGTAAAACCATTTTTTGAAAAATGTATCTCAATAACAAACTTCTAAAGAACACCCATTAAACTTTCATTTTACTTTTAACAACTGAAAACATTTGATATTTGAGTCTGTTGTATACAGCAAAACACCCCAGGAATAAGCAGTCCTCAAATATTAATGATGACCCCCTCCCTAAAGATGACAAAAAAGAACAAAAAAAAGGAGATTGAGAGAGAAGTTATGTAACTTTCTGTTCTCTGCCTAAAATGTTCTTCCTTTTGTTCCTGCTATGCATTGTTTCTTCTCATCTTTCATGTACTAGTTTAACTTCCATGTCTTCTCAGAGGCCTTCCTTGGCCAACCTATCTAAAGTTACCTACCCTACCTTGCTCACTCTCTTACATTCTCTCATGTAAACTTATTTACCGTTCTTATCACAGCCTGCAATTGTTTGGATTGTTCATTTATTTGTAAATTATCCAATTATCTCATCAGAATGCAAACTCTGTAAGGAGGACATTATGTGTCATATCCCCCTATTTCTAACACCTAGTGGGCAATCAACAAATATTTACTGAATGAACAAGTAAGCATGAATTCAAATCTATATTTGGAAGTCTGCTGGTACTTAGCTAAGCACTTTCAATTTATGTGTCGTCCTTACAAGAGCCCTGCTAAGTAGGTAAGTACCTTGATTTTCCAAAAAGGAAAAATGAGGCTTAGAGAGATTGAGACTGGCTTTACCAATACGAGTTAATGACTAATGACGGACCCAGTGATTCAAAGGCCTTTCTGTCTGCCATTAAAGTCTGTTTAAATACAGTCTGTTAGCTGAGACCATCAAGGTGCAATTACCTCCTCTGTACTGTACATATTTGTATGACAAGAAAACAACCTCCCTTGATGACTTGGCCTTCATTTGTTACAGAGTTTTTCATACTTAATTATAGTGGGTCTTGTTACCTGGATGCCTCCTCCCTAGTTCTGAAACCCCTCAAGGGCAATGAATTATTCTTTCTAGCCAAGAGCTTCCACAATGTTTAAGTACATGCTTGTTAAAAAAAAAAAAAAAAAAAGAAGAAAAAGAAAAAAGAATGGTTTGAGGATCAAGGTCATATTTGCTTTTCAAAGTAAAATAAAAAATCAGGCTCTATCTAACAGGGAGAATTCTGGGATAGATGGGGGTTTTATAGCATGAAATGTGTATAGATTTCTAGATTATCTTATAGTATTAGTGATCTGCACATCATACACTTCACTGATAGGAGATTTGAGTACAGTAATGACACATGATTTGCCCAAGGTCACACAGCCCTTTTGCATTTAGCAATGAACTTACAATTTATTGACTAATAATCATACAATAATTAAGGATCTCACATCAAAACTAAGGACTTTATTTTGAATTGCCATCACTAAAACTCTTATAATGCAACATTTAAATATTATGTTAGGGGAATGGAGGAACATGGATTTGTGAGCACAAAATTCTCTCAGATCCCCATTGAAAGGACTAGCAACGGAAATAGAAAAAGCCCTAGTTAACCACTGAAATTAAGAAAGATTGTCATCTAAGTGACACCCCCTTTGAATAAATTCTGCCTGGTATTATGCATGTAAAGCCAATGTCATGCTCCAGAGAGAGATCAAATGCTTGTGGACTCTATTTTGTTTCTGTGGGTCAATCAAATGTTAAAGTAAGGGTGATAGAAGGACATAGGGTTTATATAGCAGCTATCCAAAACAGATAAACAGTAGTCTTGCCTCAAAAGTGATAGTAACACAAAACAGGAGATTGGACAGCAGGTTAAACTTGGGCTGCAGCCTGACCAACAAAAAGCTGGAAATAGAATATAGGCCTGGTACAGCAGCTTGAAGTAATAGCAAGAGCAAAGCATGTCCTGGTATGCTGCCCCAGGCCCAAATCCTTCTCCTGTTTACTGAGGTTTTGAAATATTGAACTGATACTATGTAACATATTTATACCAATCAGCTCTTCAAATTATAATTAACTTGAGATAATTCTAATCTCAAATAATTGCTCAGTGAGGAAAATTTAGGTGACTCTATACAGTTTGTTTAGGATCTGACACTAGGCCTAGATAGAGGGCAAATCATGTTCATTACTGCATTTTTATATCAAAAAAGTAGAATCCACCTAATGTCCACCAACAGATTTTTTTTTTTTTGAAGACAGAGTCTCGCTCTGTCACCCAGGCTGGAGTGCAGTAGTGTGATCTCGGCTCACCGTAACCTCTGTCTGGGTTCAAGCAATTCTCCTGCCTCAGCCTCCCAAGTAGCTGGGACTACAGGTGTATGCCACCACGCCCAGCTAATTTTTTTTCCCCATATTTCAGTAGAGACGGGGTTTCACCGCATTGCCCAGGCCGATTGTGAACTCCTGAACTCAGGCAATTTGCCCGCCTCAGCCTCCCAAAGTGCTGGGATTACAGGCATGAGCCACCGCGCAGGCCCAACAGAATATTTTTAAAATAAATTATGGTTCATCTATACAACGCAATTCAATGCAGTAATTAAAATATTTTAAAAGAATAATTAGCAGAAGGAAGAAATGCTGATGCTAGATGTGTGTGTGTATATATGTACACACGCATATTTTCCAATACTTTATTTTTTATAGCAGTTTCAGGTTTCACAGCAAAATTGCCGGGAAGTTACAGAGACTTCTCATATATCTCTTGCCCTGACACATGCATAGACTCTCCCATTATCAACATCTCCCACAAGAGTGGTATGTTACAGTTGACAAGCCTTCATTAACTATATTTTAACAGATGCTATATTTTTAATTTTAAAAATCTGATTAAAAGTATTGTTTGCACAATGATCATAGCTTTATTTAAAATACATGTGCAAATACATGTGTATATACTTAAAGCTAAAGGTAGAATTGTTGGCAGTAAAAGGTCACCATTGGTCACATCATCCCTCTGCTTAAATGTTTCACTATGGCCCTGTTACACTTAGGAAAAGGTTAACATTCTCAGTCAGGCCCTCAAGGCCCTCCTTGTCAATTCCTCTGCTTATATCAGCAGCCTGTATCACTCTCCCTTCAAACACTGGCAACTTTCTTCAGTGCCTCAAATGCTCCATAATCCTTGACGCTCAGGTGGCCTGGAATGGCTTTCCAACCTTATCTTCTTTTGCCATGCATCCCCTGCCCTCTTGCCACACACACATATTCACACATACCACCCTTCACCTTGTGAATGGCTACTCACACCCAGAGTTCAGGTGAAATCTTCACATATTCAAATACTCCCTGACAACTATAGCAGGTTTCTCTGATATATATTATCATAGCTCTCCATCCTTCTCATTCACATCTTTTTACATTTAGGGGAACATAGTGAGGCCACCATCACTATTTAAAAATAATAATAAAAAAAGTAAAATGATAAAAATTAAATAAAACAATTTCAGTAATTAATACACTAGGAATCATAATGCTATTATACTTTTAGTATGTTTCCATTGCATTAATAAAATTTTTTTAAAAGCCCTAATAATAAAAACTCATTACAACACACACACAAAACTCATTTGTTGAAGGTATGACTGTCAACGGTCTGTACATATCATAAGAGATTTTATCTTGCTTCTTTATATATAGCATAGCTTTTCATACATTGTAAGTACTCAAAATATATTTAAATGAATAATGTAGCTAGTATCTGTTAGGTGCTTACATGTTTTAAATGACCCACATGTATTAACTCATTTAACCTTCACAATAACCCAAAAGGTGGGTCCTGTGCTGACCCCCATTTTAAGAATAAGTCTATGGCGCTGACAAATTGAACAACTTAAAGTTACATTGCTAATACATAGCAGAGCAGGGATTCACACTTGGGCAGTTTAGTTCAACAGCCTGTGTTATAAACACTAATAATAATAGCTAACACTTTTACAGCATGTACAATAAGCCAGGTAGTACTCTAAATGCTTTACATGTATTGACCCATTGAAGCCTCATAGCAAACCTTATAAACAAAACCTAAGAGATAGGCGCTATTACGATCTGTATTTTAGAGATGAGAAAATGGGGACATGGAGAAGTTAAAGTAATTTGTCATGTGGTTAGTAAGTGGCAGAATGAGACTCTGAACCCTGGCATTCTTTCTGCTGTTAATTGCACTCTATGCTCCTTTTATGTGGTAGCAAAGATAGGAAGAAAAAAGGAGAGCTATCTTAGTGGTGTAGGTATTATGAGTGATTTATTTTTCCTTTATTGTCCAAAAATTGTGTAGGAAATGCATTTTATAATAGACAAAAAAGCTTTGAAAAAGATATAATTTAAAATAAATAACTTCTGGTGTAAAACATACATAAAATTATAAATACATGACTTAGAAATTTACCTAAGCACTTCCCTAGTTCAACTTGCTCTCCACCACAACATACCTGACAAATTTCTAGATTTCCCACCTCCTCTAGGTCAGCCTCCATTGAAAGCTGCTTATTAAAATGCACCTCAAGAAACTGTAGAGTGTACCCATGAACTGCGGGATATCATCTCCTCTGCATTCCAGTAGGAAATGACTTTGGCCAGAATCAGTTGACTTATCTTTTAAATAACTTCACACTACACAAATGCTGTGAGACACTGGAAAAATTAAATATTCTTAAAGCAAACTATTTTTTAAATTACACTTTAGCCTCATATATATTACTTTCTAAACCCCTGAATTAGCAAGAGGAGTAAAACAATTTAATCACAGTAATTAAGATTATTGAAGTGTTTGTATGTGATTTTTTTGACAAGGAAAAAATCATTTTTGTGCATTTTACTTTAAAAACTAGACTTGTGATGGTCCCTTAATTATCCCCATCACTATAGAAAGGGTGATTCCTTCCTCACTGCCTCCAAAGGACCCCGTATGCATCCATCACAGCAACTTTAACAATGTCTGCACCTCCATTTTCAGATGCCTGTTCCTCTTTCTTATTCATATTTTTACTTTGTTTCCCTGCCATCTAACTCATTTTAATAACATTAGGTTAAAAAATAAATAAATAAATAACCTACAAGAATTCAAGAAACATAGATCCTCTAAAATATAATTTTATAATAGCTCAAGTCCCTTACCCATTAACATAGATACATGTGAATAATTTCTTTTTTAAAAATAGTTTACTCTCCTAGCACTTCCTTTACTCATCTCAGGTACTTTCATCTTTCTAATACTTCCAAACTATCCTAGAAAAAAGTCTCTCTCTCAGCACCTTGCTCAGAGAACTTCTCATTCTTCCCTTTACCCCTCTGACCTAATTCTAAATTCTCAAGCCTCAAAGCACTGAACTGACAAGAAAGGAAGCTTCTCAGAGAGCGAAGAGAGTAGGAGACTGAGTAGGCCAACCTGGAATTTCCTTTCAAGTGCAAAGAAAGGGCAACGGCTGGTAACAATCATATACTTTTCACCCATAATAAATATTTGTCAAATGGAAGAAAAGAGGGCAGGAAGAATGGAAGAAAAGGAGCAGAGGAAGGGAAGGAAGAAAAAAGAAAGACTAATATATTTGAAAAGTCACTTTTACTACAGCCTAGCCAACTTTTGTGTCAAAGGTTTAACTTCCTTCTGCAGTACTCTTTTTCCTTCCTGTCCCTAAACCCTACCTATTAGTTATTTAATAGGTCTACGGCTACTGTCTTTCCCTATCACTGGCTTTATACAGACTCAAGAACTTTAATGAGAGGTTATTATGGAACTATTTTCAGACTAGTTCTAAGTGGAGAATAAAGGTCATAATACCACTGTAGCAGCTAAAAGCACTTTTGCTGACATTATCTAATTTTCATAGAACTCTAGGGACAGGGGCAATTATTTTGATTATGATTCTATAGATAGGTATTTTAGGCACCTTGAGTAGAATAATGGTGGTCAATCACTGCTTGCACCAGAAATAGACATGTATCTACTCATATTCAGGGGAGACCTATTTAGATGACACAACTTGGACTTCAAAAAGAATCTTTTATTATCCTTCTCCTACCTAATACAGAAAAACCCAAAGACTTTGATATTCTCGTTAATAAATTGGAGTTGCACTGTTTAAGAAACACATTTTAAGAATTCGAGGCTCCCCCTCACAAAAAGTACAATGTGCAGTCTCTGAACATAAACAGTTGATAGCCAGCACTTGTATGACAGCTTTATTTTAAATAAATCCTGTTTGACAAAAAAAGAGAGATTTATTTTTATTTTTAAAACCTTTCAATTATTGGCTATCCAAATTATGAGACAATTCTATTGCCCAGAATTTATTTGCATACTTTATTTCAAATATTCTATTTTATTTAAGAAGTTGATATCTAAATCATACACTGTCATCATAATTCCCACTTTGAATATATATGGAAGTATTTAAAAGCCTTTACTTGAAATATATCTGAACCATTCTCCTTGAAGTCACACTTGGGATCTGCTATTCCCCCATTTAGCTTCATAAATTGGCTCTAGTTACTCTTCACTGGAATTTCTGCTCTGCTAACCCATTCTGCACATATGACACAATTTAAGCTTGAAGGAAAAAAAAAGATTAAGTTGCTAATGCAGATGCTCCTTGACTTACAGTGGGGTTAGGTCCTGATAAGCCCATCGTAAGCTGACAACGTCGCCAAGTCCAAAAAGCATTTGTTACATCTAACCTATTTAACATCACAGGTTGCCTCACTCACCTTAAAAGTGCTCAGAACACTTACAGTAGCACACAGTTGGGCAAAAATATCTAACACAAAGCCTATTTTATAATAAAGTGTGGGATATCTCATTCAACAGTATTATCGAATACTGTATGGAAAGTGAAAAGAGAATAATTGGATGGGTATCTGAAATATTTTTTCTACTTAATGTGCAGAACTTTGACATCACTGTAAGGTAGAAAAATTGTGAGTAGACACACCGACCCCCCCCTTCTCCACCCACATAAGTTGAGGACTGTCTCCACTTTATTCAGGAGGTAGAAGCATAGGGTAACATGGGTAGGAGAGAAAAGGAAGTGAAGGAAGGAAAATGGGGTGTAGAATATTATGCCATGTGCTATGATGCATTATCACACATGCTTTTCCTTCACAAAAAGACACAGCAGATCATTCAGCAGGCATGTCCACTCATCAGGCAGGATTTCTCCAGGATTGAAAAGAGGAGGTGAATCTTGGAGTAACCTCCAGGCGTGAGAAAGTTGGGGAATTTTGCCTCGCTTCTTTCTGTCTCACATTTCACATTGATCTTACCATGGAGAGCTTCCTCTCCTGTACTTTCAGGCTTCCTTATCCAGTCCCCTGAGACATCTCAGTACACCAGAATCCCTCTCTCGTAGTGTGGTGCTTTATCAAATCCCTGAAATGCAGGGACAAGCTAGTGTAACTGGAGCACTGATCAAGACGGAAAGGAAGAAAGTGGCAGAGTGAGGAGGAACACGATGTTATGATTTTAATACAGACTCTCCTAGAAACATATCATGATATATACCTACTTTCTGAAAACACCACAACTCTTGAGCAAAAATCCTGTCTGGCCTTCCGTGCCTGGGCAATAAATATAATAAGGGATCAAACAAGAATCAGACAAGATGCACTGGAGTTCAGGTCCCGACCCAGGTAATAAACCTGAGAGAGACAGAAATAGAAACAGTCAGAGGTTGAGTACAAACCAAAGTCCTTAGAGGGTACTAAAAGTTGAAATTGGGAAAGTCAAAAGCAAACACAAAGACTGGGGTCACGGGTGGATTCAAAGTTGATAGGCAAAGCCCAAGACTGAAAGCAGGAAGAAACAAAAGTGGAGCCAGAGTAGAACAGAAGTAAAGTACAAAGAATCTCACTCAATTGTTTTAAAAGTGCTAAAAATATGGCATTTATCTTTATATGCCATTAGGCATGTGGCAAATGGGCAGGCAGGTCTCCCTTAAAAGTGTGACATAATTGCAGATAGAAGAAATGCATGGAAATATGAGGCTTATAAAAGCTTCTGGAAATAACCTTTATGTAAGTGAATTGTCCCTTGGACATGCCAGTTTGATAACCAAAATGAAGTCACATTTTCTTAATAAGCACACTATTCATTTATTCAAAATTTTGTACTAAAAGCCTACTATGACCAAATAACTGCAGTTAGGAATACTTATTTAAATGGTCATATTTCCTGCATTCATGGATCTTGTATTCTTGTAGGAAATATAGATAATTAACAAACAAATATATATTTATAATTATTAAGTGCTATGAATCAAATAAACAGTGTGCTATGAGAGAAAAAAAGGCTGAGAAGGAGATGAGAGAATATACTTAAATACTGTTGAATTTAACAGGGACAACACTTTGAAGAATTGTCAGTTAAGCTGAGATTTCAAGTGTGAAAAAAGAAAACCAGCCTTGATGAATCTGAGCTGGTTCAGATAAAAGGAAAAGCTTCATACACAGAGGTGACAGCATGGCTAAGTCCCCAAAGCTGGAGAGAGTGGCTTGATCAAGAAACTGAAAGAAGCTATGGTGGCTGAAACATAATACATAAATAATTACCTGAGATGAAGATGGAGAGGGCCTTGTGGCCTTTGATTATGACTTGAACTTTATTTTGACTCTCCAATGTGAGGTCTTGGAAGGGTTGTACTATTTCAGTTGTGATGGCTTAAAGTCCTCATTCTGCTTAACTTCAGGAAGTCTCCTCTTAACAGGTTGCTTCCCCAACATATGAACAAGAATCCCTGGAGAATAATTAAATGTTCCACAAATAGGTGCTATTGTCACCTGCTGCCCCAACCCCTGTCCTGCTATAGGGGACTGCGTGAAAGGCTCACTGCCTGAAAGGCTGAGATTACCATCTCCCATCAGTGTCTATGGCTCTCTCTACATTGCTCTTCCCCACACATGAACAGCACTGCTGCAATTTTAATCGAATTTTACTGTAAGTTTGAGGGAAATTAAAGGGAAGTACAACACAGAGAGTAACTTATTACCATTATTAGATATATCTCTTCATGGAGCAGATACATCCTTTGGTTTGGACAGTTCCCTGCTCAAAAATGTCTGGCCCAGACCATCTTGGACAGTGTCCATGATACAGAAAGGTAAGATGATCTTGATTCTGTCCCACTCTTATCCACTTCTCATTTCCTATCCCAGGATCAGAGTCTTCAAAGGATGATTGGCAATGCATCCCTTGTCAACTGAAGAATCATGTGGTTCATAAATTTGGAAATGAGAGCTTTGTTTCTTATAAAGGGTGGTAGCTGCAAGCTGGCCATGCTGCAGGTTGGGAAGCATAGCCTCCAGTATGAACCAAGTGGGCACTTCAAGGGAGGAAAGGGTGAGACAGGAATTGATGGTCAATGAGTCAGCTAAGTATACCTACTCAACAGGTTAAAGGAGGAGCTATGAATATTCACCAAAGAGCATGCACGCATGCATAATAAGCAAGTATGCATATTACATATGTTTCATGTTCAACCTGGGATGGAGGCTTAACATTAAAATGCATTAAAATTAGGCTTTATACATCAAAAGGTGGAACAGAGAAGGCAAAGGGAGCCTTATTTGTTGGTTTGCATAAGCTCAAATAAGGTTGGCAGGTTAATATCCCAAATACTTGGATCCGTACAGATACCGCGCACAGCCTCTGTAAACTGGCCAGAGCCAGTCCATAGTCAGTGGTCTCTTATGAAGAAGGAATGCTGGTTAGTTGTATTGAAACCACAAAAATGGAGGTGAATCTGGCAAGTCTTTCAAAAGTGCTGGTTTCTGTTTAACCTTTAGGAAATAAAGTTGATGTAGTTTGGAAATGTGTCCATTGTTGAAACATAATCCCCAGTGTTGGTGGTGGAGCCTGGTGGGAAGTGACTGGTTCATGGGGGTGGATTTCTCATGAATGGTTTGGCACTATTCCCTTGATGCAGCCCTCTGGATAGTGAGTGAGTTCTCTGGAGATCTAGTTTTTTAAAAGTGTGTGGCATCTCTCCCTCTGGCACCTCCCCCTGCTCTCTCTTGCTGCTGCTTTCACCACGTGATGTGCCTGCTCCTACTTTGCCTTCTGCCATGATCTGCAGATGCCACTGTGCTTCTTGTACAGCCTGCAGAATCGTGAACCAATTAAACCTTTTTTCTTTGGAAATTACCCAGTCTTGGGTATTTTTTTATAGCAATGCAAGAATGGCCTAATACAAAAGTCTAATGGCAATTCGTGAGAAAAGGTGTATAACACCCATCCCATCATGAGTGGCAACACAGATTTTAAGGTTTCTCTGAGGTCCACTTTGCCAAGAGGTGTCTGTTCAGCCTGTTGGGAGGCTTAGAATTTTTAAATTCTCACCTTCAAAGGAAAACAACCCCCAATGTCTTCTAACCCCCAATGTCTTCTCACCCACATGGATGAGGGCTGCCCCTGTGATCCTGAGCTATACTAGAATCCAGCATTCCAACATCAACAAAGGCTGAACTCATGTAAGTGTTTGGTATATTAACCTACCAGCCCAATTTGAGCTTATCCAAACCAAGTATCATTCTTTTCTATAACACAAGATAGAGACCAGGCTTGCTACGCATCCTTCCTACAGGATCTTTGTCCATATGATGAAGCAGCTGGTTTCAGGCATGGTTTATTCTGGATCAGTATTTATAATAGACATAATTCTCTCAAGGATACAGCCACAGCTATGCAATCCTGTCTATCACATAGACCAAATCACAGAGCCTCAGAAATTTTCAAATCTGGAGTATGTCTCCATTTTACTTTTACATAATAAAAAAAAGATTTTGGCTCCATCAAAACAAAGGTATAATCAGCATTAAGGGAAAATTTAATTCACTAACCTTAACGAAAGAGAAAAATTCTTAAAGCTTAAAAGAATACATGTAGTTGTCTTTCTTACTAGCCTAAAAAACGCAAAAGAAACAAAAACCCTCCAACATTTAACCTTTTCTTATTCAGAATATATGCTTGTTTTAACTAGAAGTCACTGCAGTAAAAGAGCTTCCTTCTTTAAATTCTTACCTCACGGATCCTCTTCAGTTTCATGCCAGTCTCTTTTGCCTGACCATTGTTGCAGATCCTTCACTTTGATTCAAGTTCTTGCATTTTACCCACCCATTAGAATTGGTTTTGCACCCCAAGGAAAGCCGCTCTACCTGGCTCTTACAGCAGTGCCCCTTGATGTGGACATCCCTGCCTGCTCCCATGAGGAGACCCAGCTTCTGAGACCCTAGCCCAGAATTCTGTTCACCCACCATCCCAGCCTCCAGTATTTCCTGATTGGTAAGTTGCAGCTATTATCCTCAGAGGGATTAGGATTTCAAGAACTCCATTGTAATGCTCCAGTGTGCTGTGATGCACACATAGCAGCTCCTTTGAAGAGAATATGGCTCAATTTCACTGTCACCTGGGTTCACTGTATTGTAGAAGACCTGCAAACTTCACTAACCAGAGAAACAAATGTGCTCCAGGCCTTCAATGCCAAGATCCTCATCCTCCAGTTCTTTCCCAACCCCCAAATCTGCCCCATCCTAACCCTCTATCCCTACCCCAACTTTTGCCCAATTACCATTAATGGCTAATGTTTTCTTGCAAGCTGTCTCTTCTCACAGCTATTCTAGTAGATCCCTCCAGTGTCAAGTGATTCCAGGGCAATTAAGGAAGCTCAAATGAAGAATCATACACCATCAAGAGTCAGCTTAATTCAGAATCTACTCAGGGCCTACAGATTCTCCCAGAGATATTTACCTCTGACCTGAACACTTTCTAGTTCTTCGTCTCACACAGATATATGGGTACATGAAATAAGGGTCAGACAGCAAAGCACTAGTCAGATTCTTTCTTCCAACTGGCCAGTCCACTGATCAAAGACCAAACATTCTGCCAAATAGTATTAGGTAAACTGTCTCATGAACAATACCACTACCATTAGCCACAGACACTGAGAGGAGAAAGGGTCTGTAGCTCCAACTGTCACGTAGTTGTGGCTTCTTGCAGAGAATCTGAGATGGAATGTTTTAGTTCTGTGACCTCAGTTCTGGAAAACACTCACATAGTAACTCTCCCTTTGTGATTTTGCCACCTTCGGAGATAAAGACAAAAAAGACACCGTGTTCACACTTTCTGAGCTAAATGTTATTAAACCAACTAGTTTGGGGGTAGCACAAACTGGCTATATAGAAGAGACATCCAGTATGTTCAATTCTTTGAAAGGCCCACTCCCTTTCATCACCATACTATGAAGATTAATGAAAGAATTATCTTCATTCTGTTGAAGGGTAGTAGGGACATGTATTCATGGGAGAGTCATTATGGACTCAAGTGGGGTAAGCAGCTTTATAAACCAAACAATTAGCATTTAAGTTCAGTTCCCCATAAAACCCATAAGGAAAAACATTGTCAGTGGTTTCATTTATATTCCCTGTCCCATTTGCTACATCTATTCCATGAATTCCAGATAAATACATCATCTTTGGAGAAGGAACATCAAATAAGGAAATAAAAAGCTCCCTTGGAGATTGTGACATGCAGCCAGATTTGGAAATCAATGCAAGATACCCTTAAACCACCTTCCCAATGTTCAGAATCCCATGATGTTTATGGGATTTTTTTCCCTGTAAGTGAGATTGGGGTTATTTCAACTGTTTCAATATAAAAACACTCTGCAATTCAGTAAATAACTTAAAATTGAATATCTTTTTCCTTTTGGGTAAATTCTTGGTCAAGTGACACAAATTTTAACTCTTTTTGAAGAAGATCCAATTGATTAATAGAAACACTAAATCCTCTTATACTGCCACCAGCAGTGACATACTGCCTAAAGTCCTATCAACATTGAATTTCATCATGATCACTATTTTTTTTGCTAGTGTGATTTTGTATATAACAATATAGCCAAGCTGCTTTAATTCACATTGCTATGATTGCCCTGTTAGCTTCTGTGATGGAAGCCTTCTGAAAGTCTTCAGATCCAAACAACTAGGCGAGATACCTCAAGCTAAATGCCACCTAGCCTAATGTATTTACTAATGTGGTCTTGTGATAAATAGAGATCATTCTTTTCTAGGACATAGTTGCTCAATGAACATGCAATCAATCTAAAGGGATTGTTTGAGTTATGTTAGGAATTTCTTTTTTTCAACATTCTTTATTATAATGATAGCAAATTAGGAAAAGTCAAACACATCAGTTATCTTTCAACTTTGATGATCTCTGATGACTAGCAAGAAGGTTTTAAAATTGTGCAAATTAAGGCAATTTTTAGAAAGCCAAGTGGGTTTAATAAATCTATTTAAAGCTATTTTTATCATTCCACTAGTGCAAACAATAAATGAGACCAGGGTAGAGTTATACAGAAATGTTGTGTATGTCTTTGGATGTCCCTAAAATCTGAAGGGAACAGAACAGTGTAGCCCCAGGGTCTTTTCATATAGAATAGAATTATGAAAAATTTCAGGGTCATATACCCATGGGTATGACTCTTAGGTAATTGGCTGGGCCAGACCTGCAATAGATCCTGGAAATACAAACACTTTTCCTATCCTCTCTCCTATCCTACTGTATTTTCGAAGAAGGCAAAATAAGAACCGGTTGAATAAATATCCCCAAAGTTTGCATGTAAATAAATTTGAATGCAACACCACAATTATGTCCTTGGTCTGTTCTCTCCAAAGTTTGATATATTAAACAAACTATTAGGTTGGTGCAAATGTAATTGTGGTTTTTGCCATTACTGTTAATTGCAAAATCTGTGATTATGTTTGCACCAACCTAATAGAAATCACACTCATAAATGTGCATGGGACAAAAAACTTGGAAGAATAGCAGATGTACTGGATGACAGAGTCCAATCCAAAAGGGGTACATTTGGACTACAAACAGGAAATATGAGGTCGGGGTCAGACGTCTAGTACAGAAGAAAGCTGTGAAGTGGTGGATGTAACAAACAGTGTGAGGCAAAGGATCCCAAGGTATCCTTCTGTTGTATGCTAGCCATAGGGCACAGGCTTCTCTTTATTGATTTCAAGTCATGGAACTGGGCTAAAGCAAGCTCATCTTCAACACTCCTGTTCGCTTGCTTTCTCTCAGGCACTTAGGGAGCGTTATAAGTTATCATCTGCCTGCTGGAAGAATTATACTGTCTTTTCTTATGGGCAAGTGTGTAGCAAATAATTTGGTCCTGTTTAAAGAGAGATCTGGCTTTTTCCTCTGGTATCTGGGAGATACTTTATGTCATAACTGATTAGAGTGTCATTGTTTAGGTGGGAGTAGCCACATTGGATCTTAGAGTGGGCAGGCATACCTAGTAGTTTTGAGGAGTCCTTCTGGCCATGTTAGAAAGACCAACCATATGATTTAAGGTAGAGGCTTCCTGGGGTATCAGTCAACCTGGGCACTGAATTCAAACATGTAGACAATTAATCAAACAATCATGTCTAGATAATGACTTCAAAATAAAAACTCTAGACCAAAATTGTGAATTTCTCTTGTTGACACTACTTGCATACTATCACATTAAGGCCCAGAGGGCAACCCCTCCCAACTCCACCAGAGAGAACAATGGAAGCTTCGCATTTATAAATCTCCCAGACTCTGCCCTATGTATGCATCTCTTCTTTTTGCTGATTTTAATCTGTATTCTTTTCCTGTAATCAACCTTAACCATGAGTATAATAGATTTCATGAGTTTTGCAAGTTCTATTAGAAAATTATCTAACCTAAGGGTGGTTTTGGAAATCCTCCAAAATTGCAGCTGGCATAAGAAATGAGGAGTCTTAGCCAGGTGCAGTGGCTCACGCCTGTAATTCCAACACCGTGGGAGGTCGAAGCAGGAGGACTGCTTGAGTCTAGGAGCACAAGCCTGGGCAACAAACTGAGACCCTGTCTCTAAAAAAAAAAAAAAAAAAAAAAAAAAAAAAAAAAAAAAATTTAATTGAAATTAAAAAAAATAGCTAGGTGTAATAGTATGTGCCTCTAGTCCCAGCTACTCAGGAGGCTGAGGTGAGAGGATCCCTTGAGCCTAAGAATTCAAGATTTCAGTGAGTTTACCGAGAATAATGTTTTCCAGTTTCATCCATGTCCCTACAAAGGACACGAACTCATCATTTTTTATGGCTGCATAGTATTCCATGGTGTATATGTGCCACATTTTCTTAATCCAGTCTATCGTTGTTGGACATTTGGGTTGGTTCCAACTCTTTGCTATTGTGAATAGTGCCGCAATAAACATACGTGTGCATGTGTCTTTATAGCAGCATGATTTATAGTCCTTTGGGTATATACCCAGTAATGGGATGGCTGGGTCAAATGGTATTTCTAGTTCTAGATCCCTGAGGAATCGCCACACTGACTTCCACAATGGTTGAACTAGTTTACAGTCCCACCAACAGTGTAAAAGTGTTCCTATTTCTCCACATCCAAACTATCGCAAGGACAAAAAACCAAACACCGCATGTTCTCACTCATAGGTGGGAATTGAACAATGAGAACTCATGGACACAGGAAGGGGAACATCACGCTCCGGGGACTGTTGTGGGGTGGGGGGAGGGGGGAGGGACAGCATTAGGAGATACACCTAATGCTAAATGACGAATTAATGGGTGCAGGAAATCAACATGGCACATGGATACATATGTAACAAACCTGCACATTGTGCACATGTACCCTAAAACCCTAAAGTATAATAATAATAAAAAAAAAAAAGATTTCAGTGAGTTATGATCATGTTAATACACTTCAGCCTGGGTGACAGAGAGAGACCTTATCTCAAAAAAATAAAATTAAATGAAGAGTCTTGTGGGCTGTGGCTTCAAACCTTGTAGTTTGACTAACTCTGGGTGGTAATGTGTACATATCTACTAGTTAATATGGCCACCAACCATGTGCCTGCCCAAAGCGCTACTTTGTGAGGGTTGGCTTACACTATCTTATGCAAAAACCAAGTTCACTACGCTAATAAGAGGACATACTTCCTATAAGAAAAAAAAAATGGTTTCTGTTTGTATTTTTCCTTCAAAAAGTTGAAAGTTCTTTGTGTTTTATAACAGTTCACCCAGATCTTTGAGATTATCCTGTTTTAGCATTAAGAATAGAACTCTAACTTCAGGTAAGTCCCATCCTTAGTGGGCAATTGTGATTGCTCAGTAATCTCTCTCAAACAGAAATATATGAAAAGTGTTAAACAGTAATAAAACTCTGACACTTCACTTCCGAGCTGCTGCCTCATTCTCTCAATTATCTCATCTTCCTGACCTATTGTAATAATATTTTCTATCTTCCAACCTATATTCTAGGCACCCCAGAGGTTGTTACATCCATTAACAATTCTTTGCTAGGAGATATGTCTGAGGTCAATTTTGTCAGCTCTTATAAAAAATTGACCATTTTAAATAAAAAAGCCTCCTATTACTCAGCAGAATTTTTATATTTTTGCATTATTTGTGTGGTGGTATTTGATTATATTCATCTAAAAGGATGACCATTTATATAAGTCAACTTAGGCTGCTGCAGCAAGAATATGACAAAAATGATGAAGACTAAAAAGAAGAGGAAATTTCAGAGATATATTTATTTCTTGCTCATTTTACATGTCCACTGTGAGAGAGATTTACCTCTGCTTTATACTTTCTTCATTCTGGGGCCCAGATTAAAAGGTCACCCCTGATCCATCTGGGACCCTGCCAGCTTTTATGGTAAGTAGAAAAGACAGTGGGATCATGCAATAACTCTTAAAGCTTCTGCTTGGAAGTTGCCTATATCACTTCCACTCAACATTCAATGGACCAAACCAAGTCATGAGGCTAAGCCTACTCAACAGATAAAACTCCAAAGTCCCACCCGATAATAGCATCATACTCAAAGTTCAAGACTTCAAGATAATCTCTTCATTAGAACCAGTTGTTGACTCCTCGATCCAGATACCTATGCACTTAAAAAAAAAAAACTATTGGTATTCTAAAAACTCAATATATTAATAAGATGATAGGCAAAAGTCCAAGAAACCACAGTAAGCATTTCCATTTGGAAAAGAGACTTATTTAATACCTGTTCACAGCAATTCTGAAATCCTGTGAGGTAGATGTCAGAGAGTCTACTACTCTGGAGTGGAATTACTACTTGATAAGTCCCCAGTTCTGCTTCCTAATAGTAGCCTGCATCCTGTTGTTTTCCTTGACTCTTTGCTTCACCTTCTGGAAGGTTCTACATTTCTATTACCCTCCTTGGCCACAGCTGACATAGGCATAAAAGACTGAGCTGCTTTCTCCATCTTCTTCCTACATAGAAAAGGTTGGGTATCCAATAGTTGTTTTAAGTCTTAGTCTCTTTTAGGCCAAGCTGGTGAAGTTTTTAGTGGTATAACTCAATACCCTCAAAATTTTGATTTTTAAAAATTTATTTTATTCTAATCAGCAATATGTGTCAATAGCAGACTTAATTTTCCATTTCTTGAGTTAAACAAGTACCTATGAGAAGGCTACATTCTTTTTTCAGAGCTTTTTGTCCAACTAAAATGATTTTACTGAGCACAATCACAATGCATTCAGAGGTTTTAACAAAGGACAGGAAAGCCATACCCTTGCTTAGGTCTTTATCAAAAGGCTGAGTTTTAATCAGCCTTTTTTATTCACAGTTGATTCTACTTTATAGCCAAGGTTGAAAACTACTGTTAGATGGTCTGTTAAATTCTGTCATAGTAACCAGGAGGCATTGCTGATACTCTGTTTCCCACATCTCTGCTTAAAGCCATGAGTTCCAAGTTATTACAGTAATCCTTGTATTAAATATCACACTGTTACATAACTTGAGCTACCATCTTTCTAGGTTCTAATAATAGATTCTTCATCATCTATTTCTCACCTTAGAGCCAATATCATTTATTTTCAGTTTTTGTTATAGCAGGTCTCCACTGGATGTGCCAAGAATTGACTCAGTCAGCTTAGGCAAGTCATGCTGTGGTAAAAAGTGATTCATGATTCTCACAGGCTTATGATAATAAACATGAATCTCTTGTTCATTCTTCATGTCTATTACAGGTTAGCTTCAGCTCTGTTTCACGGTACCTTCATGCTAGGGCCCAGGCTAACGGGGTATTCCCATCCACACACCCAGGCCTCATGGCAAATGCCACTTCCATTCATATTTCATTGTCAGTTATGTTACTGTCTTAGTCTATTTAGGCTGCTATCACAACATACCATACACTGGATAGTTCATAAACAATAGAAATAGATTTCTTGCTGTTCTAGAGGTTGAGAAATCCAAGATCAAGGCACTAGCAGATTCAGTGTCTGACTGAGGGCCCTCAACATAGATAGATACTGCCTTCTAGCTGTGTCCTCAAATGGTAGAAAGGGCAAGGCAGCTTCTGGGGCCTCTTTTATAAGGGCACTGATCTCATTTATAAGAGTTCTTCTTTCACGATCTAATTACCTACCAAAAGTTCCACTTCCAAATACCATCACACTGGTGATTAGGTTTTCAACATACAAATTTGAGAAGGACACAAATATTCAGACAATAGCATAGACCTAGCCCTATATCAGTGGAGGAAGACAGGGTAAATCTGCCAAAGGGAGAGGCAGTAAATATCCTGAAAAATAATAAAATTTACCATATTATTATCTATGGATCAAATGCATATTTACTTAGTCACTAGCTGTTGACTGTGTGTATTATGGGTGTGGAAGATATAATAAAATACACAACTATCCATTTTTAACTACTAAGGACTTCCAAGGCACACCAGCTTTGCTTATAGTTAAACAATTAGACAGGAGATACAGGGATAACTTTGTCTCTCTGACTCTGTCCTTCCCTTCTCCAATCTATCTGTATACATTTTTTATTATTACATATCAAATTACCACAACTTTAAGAAACTCAACACAGTACGCATTTATTATCTCACAGTTCTGTAGTGCAGACGTCTGAGTGTATTAGTCCATTCTCACATTGCTATTAAGAATTACCTGAGGCTGGGTAATTTATAAAGAAAAGAGGTTTAATTGTCTCACAGTTCTACAGGCTATATAGGAAGCAGGCTGGAGACACCTTAGGAAACTTAAAATATGGCAGAAAGCAAAGAGGAAGGAGGCATGTCTTACATGTGAGGAGAGAATGAAGGGAAAGGCGCTGCACACTTTTAAACAACCATGTCTCATGAGAACTCACTATCACAAGAATACCAAGGGGGAAATCTACCCCACAATTCATCACCTCCTGCCAGGCCCCTCCTCCAACATTGGAGATGACAATTCAACATGAGATTTGGGGAAGGACACAAATACAAAGTGTATCAGTGGGCTCAACTGGATTTCTCTGCTTAGGATCTCACAGATCAAAACAATCAGAAAGAAAAGTAGAACTACGATAAGTTTTCTAAAAAAAAAACAACCTATAGAATCTTCCTCTGAGTAGTCAGTGTGTCTTCTTTCTGTGACAAGGATGTTGAAAATAAAATATTATATAGGCTATAATTTTATTACATATACTTTGGGGTTAGCTGGCAGAACATCTGTTAGCAAATATTCTTACATGATGGAAAAGTTAGACTAGTGTTTAATATGTTAATTTAAAATATTGCATATATTATATTATTTAATCTTCAGAATATTTTTAAGTTAGACAGTATTGCTCCTCTTACAGGCTTCAAGATGTCAAACTTAGATCAAGCCAAGACCATAAAATGATAAAAGACTAAAACATAAAAAAAAACCCACAATACAAAAATAAAACAAGAAAGGGTTACTGCAGTACTGTTCACAAGGCAATATATGCAATCAACCTACATCAACAGATGAATGGATAAAGAAAAGGTGGTATATATACATAATTGAATACTACTCAGCTGTAAAAAAGAATGAAATTATGTCATCTGCAGCAACATGGACGGAACTAGAAGTCATTCTGTTAAGTTAAATAAGCCATGCACAGAAAGACAAATATAGCATGTTCTCCCAAGTAGGAGCTAAAAAACTTGATCTCATGAAAGTAGAAAGTAGAATGATAGATATGAGAGGCTGGAAAGGGTGTGGGAGGGAGAAGTTGATGAAGAGAGGTTGGTTAGGGTGCAAACATACAATTAGAAGAAATAAGTTCTAATATTTGATAGCAGAATAGGATGACTATAGTTAACAATAATAATATTTCAAAATAGCTAGAATGGAGGACTTGAAATGTTCCCAACACATGGAAATGATTAACACTCAAAGTGATGAATACCCTAAATACTCTGACTTACCATTTATGTGGTCTATGCATGTAACAAAACATCACATGTACTCCATCCATATGTATAAATATTATGTATCTTTTTTTAAGAAGTAAAAAAAAAAAAAGAAAGGGATCTATTAGCACAATATAGGTATCAACAAACTTTTGGAAGATGGATGTTAAAACTTTAATGAAGCAGAGGAAGGAGTGTTGCAACAACAACAAAAAAGGTGTGGAGAGAATGCAGCAAAGAAGGCATTTATTCAACCAGCAAATCCCCGGAGAGAATATCTTGTAATTCTCAACACAACATAGACCATGAATTAGAAGTGAGGCTGAAAAGAAGATTAGCTGACACTTCAAATACAGAACTGTCATTTCCACCATTTTAAACTCCTGCTCACCACCTTCATAGATAACAGCCTTCAGGCAGGCATTTACTCCAAGTTAAGAAAAGGGGATAGAAGCAGAATTCTTTTGAAATAAATTAGGTGTTGAGGAAGAACTTTGTTATTAAAAGCAAATTTGCCGCTGAGAATCAACATTTGAGGAAAAAAAACACAACATGCGAAAGAAAGACTGAAACAAACAAAAGGGGAAGGGGTAAGCCCAAAGTAAGCAGCAATAAGATAAGGAACAAAAAAGAAGTTTAAAACACTCTAGTTAGTATTCTAAGAAATGGTCCAGACAACATAATATTCACAAATCAGGAATAGGCCACTATGTAAAAAGTAGTAATAAAAGAAACCAGAAAGAGCTCTTGGGAAATTACAAAATAAGATTAACAAAATAAAAATTTCAATAGTCAAGTTGGGAAATAATCAAAGAAATGAAAAATATGAGAGCAAATATAAAGACACATCAAGCCAAAAATATCAGTATCACTAGCCAAGAAATGAAATTTCAAAAAACAGATTACAGAGAACATAGAGAAGAAAAAATTTACAAAATAAATAATCAAAAGGAATTTCCCAATCTCACCAGTCTTCAAGATGAAAGGTCCTGGCACAGGAAATAAGGATCCACATCCGAGTTCATCACTGTGAAGTCTGAAAACACCAGGAACAATAAATCCTAAAAAACATGAGCATACAGGCACAAAGGCAGTGTTACTTAAGGTTAGTGAGAAAGATAATATTTGAGACCTTAATTGTTTTTTTCTGATACCCATTTTCTTTCCTCTGTATTGTCATACAGGGATAAAGTTGTCTGGCAACTTTACAAATAGATTTAGGAAATCCCGTCCTAATTTTCTCACTTACCTTTCCATCTCCTAACTCCCCATCACTCCCCCAACCAAAAAGAAAAAAATCAATCTTCCTACTCGTTTCCATTTTCAATTGCCTACTGGATATTTTAACATGGATGCCCATATGCAAATCCCATGTATAGGAACCATTATGTCAGAATTTTTAATAATTTGTCCCCTGCTTTTAGCCTCTCCCTGACACAAATCCATCCTTCAAGCTGCCATCAGAGACGTTTTCTAAACTATAGACCTGGTTCATTCGTTCACTTGTAAAAGCTTCAGAGAGAACACCAAAACTATGAGTGTCATTTAACTGCATATGTTGTAATGTCCAATCTCCTTAACCTCCTAAAATGGCCGTTAATTTATATTTTATTTATTGAGTTAATAATGAGGGTACCTGTCATGTGCCAGTTATTGTGCTAGATGCTGTAATACATGATATAACATAATAGAATCTCAGAATAATTATCCTGAATGAAAAAAGCCAGACCAACAAAAAAAGCACATGTTATATGTATTTGATTCCATTTTATAAAATTCTAGGAAATGCACATTAACATATAGTAGATTAGTGGCTTTCTGAGGATGGGAACAGGGCAGAAAAGAGAAGGATAGAGAGATTACAGGAGCATAAGGTAACTTCTGAAGGGGATGCATACGTTTATTATATTGACTATGGTAATAGTTTCACGGGTAAATACATATGTCAAAAATTACATTAAATTACACATGGAAAATGTATATAATTTTATCCAATCCCCATGTGCAATTTACTATAGGTTAATTATATCTCAATAAAGCTATTAAGACAAACATTTAAAAGCCTCAAGTTAGGAGCTGAATTGTGTCCCTCCAAAATGCATATGTTGAAGTTCTTACCCCCAGTACCTCAGAATCTGAATACAAAGTATTTAAAGAAGTAGTTAAATTAAAAGGTGGTCTTTAGATTGAAATCCAATCCAATATGACTGGTACTCTTTAAAAAGAGGAGATGAGGACACAGGCAGGCAAATATATAGTGGGACGAGATGTGGCGAAAACACAGGAAAAGATGACTATCTGCAAGTCTAGGATAAGAGTCTCAAAATAAGCAACCCTTCCAACACCCAGACTCAGACAAGTAGCCCCCAGAACTGTGAGAAAATAAATGTGTGTTGCTTCAGCTATCCAGTGTATGGTACTTTGTTATGTCAGCCCTAGCAAACTAATATACTGCTAGCCACCATATATATACATATATACACATATATACGTATATATACGTATATATACACACACATATATACACACACACAAATATAAACTAATATATACACATATATACATATATATATAAAATACATGCTCTCCATGTGGCTGTAGCATGTGTGATATATTTTTTATCTAAAGAATTTCCTTTGTTTTACAATAATTATCTACTTCTTTTATAATTAGAAAAATAGTCATAGAATGTTATATGGAATCATTCATGGGATTCAATATGAAAATTCTAACAAAGGAGCCATGGTGGAAAAAATTCCATTTTTTTTATTATAAAAGAAGAATGTTTCTAGTGTAGGATGAAACGTGGTAATTTCATAAAGACAACTTAAAGAAAATTGGTAAGTGTACTTTTGAAATCTTTCCATAAATATTCAGGAGGAAGCCTGCTGACTCTAAATTGCTGATACTGCTGTTTCAAAGATGCCTGCAACACACACAGGAAAAACTCAGCGGAACTATAAACGAGCTGTTCATTAAAGATACCCGTGTAAATTACAAGACAAAAGGTAATATTCAATATCAAATGATCTCATTTTTTAGAAAGCTTCACAAAATGAGCTTTAAGTTGGCAGTGATTACCAGCAATGTTTTTGTTAGGTGCTTCACAAAGCTTTCTTTTATTCTTCATTACTTTTGTAACTACCAACACTTATTCAATTAGATATGTTAATAGTTCCTGGATTTCTGTACACCTGTTTTTTCCAGCTGTCTGCAAGGCTGGCTCTCTGACATCTGTACAGAGCTGGTAGTTCCATTTCCTACCATTAAAAAATCACAGGAAAAGAAGTCCTGGGATCAGTGTGGGGTTAAAGAGCTTAAAATAAAGACAAAAAATAGTTAAGCACGCATATTCTTGCAATAAAATCGGTGCTACAGGGATGACTTCTGGGATACACCCAATAATTACCACAGGTCCTCTACACGTTCGTAGACACAAATCTCTTTACCAAAGAGGGTCCTTTATTCTACAGACCTTCTGGTGCTTGAGTTGTATTTGTAACTGTATACAAACGGAAGGTCCAGATTGAATAGTAGTTTGGGTTATAAAAATTAGAGCGAAAATGAAATACTTAAATATTGAGTCATTTGTAACTGACTGAAGTATCTCTTTAAAAATGCTTTCAAAAATATGCTTTCTCCTATATTTTTTGTTCAGAAAATACTTACTGTGTACCTACAAATACTTTTCCCAAATTTAGGGAATAAAGCCATAAAGATTAATGACTCTGATCTCATGGAGTTTGAGAAGCGGGAGGGATCAATACATTTAGATCTGATCAATATTATAAGGAGCCTAAAATAATTTAAAATTACAGGGAGTAACTGACTTGCAAAGGGCAATGCTATTTACATAGGGTGGTTGGTCTTTTCAAAATGATAATATTAAAATGAGATCAAATTATTAACTTAAAGGACAGTGAAAGATTAAGGAAATAATTATTTTATCCAGTGTTGGAGGCAACACTGGAGAATGGGAGCTGTAAATTGATGCGATCCATATTGAAAAGATGTGGGCATAATTTATTAACATATTTTAAATATATACCTAAATTGACCTAACAGTTATATTTGTAAGCTTTTGTCTGAATTGCTTGCAACAAGATTTTATCCCAGGGTTGTTTATTGTACAATTGTTTATAGTTGTAAAAACTGGGGAGAAATGAATTCCAACAGAGTACTCATTAGATTAATATGTTACATCAGCAAAATTAATTATTGTATAGCCATTAACAATGATGCTAAAATGTTTCTGAGATGAGACAGCAGGTCTTCCCCTTCCTCCTCATACTCCATGATAGTAGTAGAATGTTAAAAAAAAAAGTATAAGCCTACAACAAATGAAGGTATAAGAGAGTAGCCAGCAATAAGCAATGGGAGGTAAACGGAAGAATCTCAGTAGATGAGGCACAGCAAAAAAAGCCAGTCTGGATCACATGTGGTAAGAGCATTCGTGAAGGAAAAAGCTGATGCACTCAGCAGCGCAGCAAGTAAAGGGCAATATGACAAAAGGAGGAAACTATTTAAAAAGCTAAAAATGGACAGTACACAAAGGTCTATGTACAGAAATTTGTGAAATAATTTGTCCCTTTCCTTTGACTGCCTTTAGTGGCCCAAAGCTTTATACTTAACCACAGAAAAACCTAGAAAGAACTAAGGCAACTAAAGCTGGATGCTTGTTCCACAGAGCACATACTGCCTCATTCTATTACACAGGTGTTCCCTAACCAAATAGCCAGTTTCTTCCCCTTACCCAAAAGAAAGCCTGAAGTCAATAAATCTTAACTACCACCATAGATAATGCAGTCAGATTTACCATCACCCAATTCTAAATATGAGCAAATGAGACATTTAAGAAAAACTGCAGGCTGCAAGATTAATACCAAGATTTAAAAATTATAATAATCTTTAGAAAAAGTAATAAGGAAATGACCAAAAAAAAACTTCAAGTAGAGTCCTCAGTGACATTTAAGAAGATACCCCTTCTATAAAGCAAAATACTGTATTATGAACGCAAAAAAACAAATCAGAGAATAAGAAAAATCTCTTAAAAATTAAACATTTTCAATTTGAAAAAAAAAAAGAATCACTTAAACACATCCTTAGTGCCCTGTCAGCCCGCTTTCAATCCAACAAACAGCCTCTGGAGTGCAAAAGCCACCAGTCAGGGTCTGAAGATTATAAGTAAGGTCTTGGGCTCTGCTGATGAAAAGAACAAACCTGCAACGTTTTTCCCTCTGGGTGGAGACAACACTGGGACGGCAGCAAGAAGCCCAAGGATGTGAATTATAATACCCGGCAGCCTGGAGAGATGTTTGTCCTCTGACCGCTAAGGATGCCGGAGAGAAAGGGAAATTCTTGAGGAACTTCAGGGAAACTAAACACAGCAGCTGAATCCACCCTAGCCCTGAGGCTGGAAAAGCTCTATCACAGTGGTTCACCAAATTAGAAACACCCGAGGAGCTTTTACAATTCCTATTACCCAGGCAACACCCCATATCAATTAAATGTGAATCTCAGAGGGTGGGGTAGAACCCTTAGTGTTTTGGAAGTTCACCAGGTGTTCCCAATGCATGGCCAAGTTTGAGAATCAGCGCTCTAATTACCTGCAGCAGCAGCAGAGGCAACATGTGGCAATTTGTAAGAAATGCTGAATCGCACCCTACTTCAGACATCCTGAATCAGAATCCGTATTTCCACAAGATGCCCAGGGAATCACGTGTACATGAAAGTATAAGAAGTTCTGCATCTAATCCAAAGACTAGGAATCCAGGCCAATCAAACCAAGGATAGAGACTAAGCACTGGTACTTTTTAGGCATTCCTAAGGTAACTCCTAAAACCCAAGTGCAGTTATGTGCAGGGGTCCGTGGGAGACCCCTGACCTGCATATTGCAATTGAGACAAGCATAGCAGAGAACCTTTCCCTTTGGGACCCAAATAGGAGATTGACAAGTCACCATCTGCTACACCACTGGCTCTAAGGGAATGAAACTGGTTCAATCTCCACTTCTACATAAGGTAGATTCCAGATAAGGTACAGCAACAACCCCATGCCCAAAAAATGCGACATGAGTGGATGAAGAAAAGAAAACACAGCTATGGAGCTCTGGCCATCCACAGAGAAGCAGAACATAGAGAACAGGCAGCTTTTAGCAAAAGTAATAAGAACACCTAAGGAGATTCAATCACAGCACTAAATAAAAGTATTTTTATCAAATAAAAACCTTTTTAACGTTAAAAGTTAATAGATTAAGTATAATAAGTATCTCACAAAGAGATAGATATCATGAGGTTAGAGACTCAGATGACATGGGTTGAATTGTGTCCCTCAGAAAGGTGTGTTAAAGTCTTAACCTCTAGTACCTGTTAATACAACTTTATTTAGAAATAGGGTCTTTGCAGATGTAATCAAGTTAAGATGACATCCTTAGGGATTAAGGTGGGCCGTAAATCCAATGACTGGTGTCCTTGTAGAAATTTGAAGACACAGAGAAGACCTAGGGAAGAAGGCTATGTGAAGAAGTACGCAGATTAGAGTTATGTTGCCACAAGGAAGCACTAAGAATTGCTGGCAACCACCAGAAGCTAGAAGAGGCAAGGAGGATTCTTCCCCAGGTTCTAAAGAGAGAGTACAGCCCTACTGTCACCCTAATTTCAGACTTCAAGCCTCAACAATGGTTATAGAATAAATCTCAGTTGTTTATGCCCCCAGTTTATGGTAATAGGTTACAGCAGCCTTTGGAAAGTATTACTGATAACAAATTCAGAAGACCTTACATACAAACGGAAGAAAGAAATAATTAGAAAACTAGTAAACAAAAATTTAAGTTTAAGAAATTTTTGAGCCTTCAGATTGAAAGACATCACTGAATTTCAGTATTGACTAAAACAGACATGCACTACTGCATAAATATCCTGGTTAAAAGGGAAAAAAAAGAAGTCTCCAAAGAAAAACCTCTACCCAATGCCAGCGGAAAGGAGAAATTTCTAGCAAGGAATAAAAGCACTGGATGTCTCATCCGAAAAACTAGAAGATAGAATTTAGTTAACTAACAACCTCTACAGACTTTTAAGAGAAAAGATTGCAATATAAGAATTTTCTACCTAGGTAAGATATTATTCACCTGCCTAAATGCAACAATGAAGAAAACAAACTCCCACATGTGAAGAATCACAACTGAGGAAACAACGGAGAACAGATCATACCCAAACTTCCAACAATCCAGAATAAGAGAGACTTTAAATACGAAAACAAGACAATACGATGGTGTAATTGTTCTTATAAAATACATAGTTAAATCTAAATGAATAATAACAGAATGAGAAATAGTGCTAAATAGGTTGTTTTGATTTAAAATAGTCACATATGAACCTCTTGGTATACATAGCTTTGTATACTTCTGCAAGGCCATACATTTTAGATGTAATTTGTTGCTAAAATGGATTTAAAACAAGTAACTATTTAGTCCTTTTATATCTCAAATTCCCCATTTTATGAATTCATTATTTTGATTTTCCCCTTGATCATTTGGAATATGTCTACAAAAATTTTTGATTTTTTTCTCCTTGAAAGTTGCAGAGGTGATCAGCTTTTTTTTATTTTATTATTATTATACTTTAAGTTTTAGGGTACGTGTGCACAATGTGCAGGTTTGTTACATATGTATCCATGTGCCATGTTGATGTGCTGCACCCATTACCTAATGCTAAATGACGAGTTAATGGGTGCAGGAAATCAACATGACACGTGGATACATATGTAACAAACCTGCACATTGTGCACATGTACCCTAAAACCCTAAAGTATAATAAAAAATAAAAATAATAAAAAATTAAAAAATAAATAAATAAATAAATAAAATAAATTGAAAAAAAAGTTCTTACTGAGTGAGAACTTATTTTTCTCCAAAACACTGTTCCACCCTTCTCTAACATATTTTATGACTGAGAAGCAACCCTAAGTCTATTTTCCCTTTTAGGGAATGTGTCCCTGACCCTCTGCAGGCTTCTACAGCTCTTTTTAGTCTTTGAAATACAATAACCCCATCAGAATAGGCCTCAGTATTGGTGAATTTTCATTAATTTTGTCTGATACATGGGAAGTCCTATAGATAAAGACTCATCTTCAATTCAAAAAAAAATTTTTATATTTATATTTAGTTCTATTTTTAAATTTTTTTCTGTTCTATTCCCTTCCCTGGGAACACAATGGTATGTTGAATCACCATCATCTGTTCTTCCTAATCACTGTTATAACTAATGGTGACTACAGTCAATAATAACTGTATATTTTAAAATAACTAAAGGAGTGTAACTGGATTGTTTGCAACTCAATGGATAAATGCTTGAGGGGATAGGTACCCCATTTTTCATGATGTGCTTATTTCATATGGCATGCCTGTATTAAAGCATCTCATGTACCCCATAAATATATACATCTACTATGTACCTACAAAAATAAAAAATTAAATTAAAAAATAATTCTCCTTGAAGAGGCCCTTCACTTCCTTTGTTAGCTGTATTCCTAGGTATTTTATTCTCTCTGTAGCAATTGTAAATGGGAGTTCATTCGTGATTTGGCTCTTTGTCTATTGTTAGTGTATAGAAATGTTAGTGATTTGGGCACATTGATTTTGTATCCTAAAGCTTTCCTGAAGTTGTCTATCAGCTTAAGAAGCTTTCGCACTGAGACTATGGGGTCTTCTAGACATAGGATCATGTCATCTGCAAACACACACAGTTTGACTTCCTCCCTTCCTATATGAACACTCTTTATTTCTTTCTCTTGCCCGATTGCCCTGGCCAGAACTTCCAACACTGTGTTGAATAGGAATGGTGAGAGGGGAATCCTTGTCTTGTGCCGGTTTTCAAGACGAATGCTTCCAGTTTTTGCCCATTCAGTATGATAATTGGCTGTGGGTTTGTCATACATGGCTCTTATTATTTTGAGGTGTGTTCCATTAATATCGAGTTTATTGAAAGTTTTTAACATGAAGAGACATTGAATGTTTCGCAGGCCTTTTCTCTGTCTATTGAGATAATCATCTGATTTTTGTCTTTAGTACTGTTTATGTGATGAATCACATTTATTTATTTGCATATGTTGAATCAACCTTGCATCCTACAGAATGAGAGAAAAGTTTTGCAAGCTATCCATCTGACAAAGGTCTAATATCCAGAATCTACAAATAACCCCATTAAAAAGTAGGCAAAAGACATGAATAGACGCTTCCCAAAAAAAACATTTATGCAGCCAACAAACATATGATGAAAAAAAGCTCAACATCACTGATTATTAGCAAAATGCAAATCAAAACCACAATAAGATACCATCTCACGCCAGTCAGAATGGCATTATTAAAAAGTCAAGAAACAACAGATGCTGGTAAGGTTGTGGAGAAATAGGAATGCTTTTACACTCTTGGTGGGAATGTGAATTAGTTCAACCATTGTGGAAGACAGTGTGGTGATTCCTCAAAGACCTAAAACCAGAAATATCATTTGACCCAGCAATCCTGTTACTGGGTATATACCCAAAGGAATAAAAATCATTCTATTATAAAGATACATGCACGCATATGTTCATTGCACCACTATTCACAATAGCAAAGACATGGAAGCAACCCAAATCTCTACTAATAATAGACTGAATAAAGAAAGCACGGTATATATATACACCATGGAAATACTACACAGCCATAAAAGGAACAAGATCATGTCCTATGCAGGGACACTGATGGAGCTGGAAACTCCTCATGAAACTAATGCAGGAACAGAAAACCAAACACCGAATGTTCTTACTTATAAGTGGGAGCTGAACAGCGAGAACACTTGGACACAAGGAGGGGAAGAACACACACTGGGGCCTGTGGGAGTCGGGGGTGGTGGGGAGAGCATCAGGAAAAATAGCTAATGGATGCTGGGCTTAGTACCTAGGTGATGGGTTGACAGGTGCAACAAACCACCATGGCACACGTTTACCTATTTAACAAACTTGCATATCCTGCACATGTATCCCAGAACTTAAAATAAAATTATATATCTACATAGATCTATATAGATATTTCATTATATATATATATATATATAAAATGAAAAATAAATATTTTACAGCTTTTTTTTGGTTTTAGGTAATTTTCTCAACTACATCTTAATGATTCAATTTTTAGAAATGATAAGTTTTCTCTTTACTACTTTAATTGTTTTAGTAGCATTTTTCTTTTATTTGATTCATTTATTTAGTTCCTTAACAAAAATCTCTATGGCTCATTATTTAATATTGCATTCATGTTCATTTCAGATACTACATTATCTTTAATATTGGTCTGAAATAGTACATAAAATTTTATTTTGTTTCCATGAATAAATATTCTTTAAATATATGCTTTTCAACTAGGTTTTTCACACTATTGTTGTAGAATGTGTTAATCTCATTTATTACGAGGATGTGAGGATAGTGGGTTTTAAGTATAATGGACTCCATTTTACTCATCTTTAATTGGTCGTCAGAGGTTTTCTATTAACTCTCAACTTTCCTGATTATTTCCTGATATTTTGTGAATAGTGTTTCAGAGAGGTGAGCTGAGGGTGACGATGTAGGTTGATACCATCACCTCCATTATTCAGTGGCTTCAAGAGTGTGGGGAGCTAGTTGGTACTATAGAATGCTATAGCCAAAGCACATTTTCCCTGAAGGCATTTTCTGTACTTTTGTTGAAATCAACTGCATTTGGAGAAAATATTTTCCCATCATCGGGGCCCTTAGTTCTCTCCCACCTGTAATTCAGCTGGCCATATAGACGAGAACTTGTGTGAGAAAAAAAAGCTCCATCAGATTTCCGTGGGACAAAACTACACATCCTCCTTAATCCTCTTACTGCTAGTGACCTACAATTGTTAAATAGCTCTAAATAGATAGTCTCCCATCCTTCAAATGATCCACCCTCATTTCCAGACCTTCTTGCTCTAAATTATTTGATGAGGCAGCAGACTTCAACAGGGTCCCCTAAGTCCCCTATCTCCTGGTGGTTTTGTCCCAGTATAATCTCCTCCTCCTGAGTGTGGGCAGGATCTGTGACTTGCTTCTAATAGAACACAGCAAAAGTGGAGGAATGTCACCCACATGATTATGTTGCACTCGATTCTGACTTTTCTCTTGCTAGCAGCCCCTTTGTTGATGCTCTCCCTCACTGTCTTTGATGAAGTACACTGCCATCTGGAGAGGTCCATGTGGCAAGAAACTGAGGACAGCCTCCAGCCAACAGCCAGCAAGAAGCTGAAGCTCTCAATCTGACAGCCCACAGAACTCAATACTGCCAACAACCACATGAGCTTGGAAATGGATCTTTCCCCAGTTGAGCCTCAAATGGGACCCCAGGCCCAGATAAAACCTTGATTGATGTCTGTAAGAGACCCTGAACCAGAAGACCCAGCTGAGCCATGCTTGGATTCCTGTCCCACAGAATGTGTGCTGTTTTAAGGTGTTAGATTTGTGGTAATTCGTTTTTCAGCAATGGATAAATATACTACACTAGGTTTTCTTCCCCAATCAGTTTTGCTATTAGAAAACCAGCTCAGAGAAAAATAAGTAGTTCTGACTGAACCACTGTTGTCTTGGAATATAATAGATCTATGTTATGGAAAGGAAATCCAAAGGGAACTTTCCCCCTCCTTCTCATAGCCTATCCATACTTCCAATCCCTGGACCCTCCCAATTGGAAGATATTGATAAAATTTTCAGAATTGTTTTCACCTGCAATCCACAACAATATATCATTGTTATATCTTTAAAACATCTAGTTCCCTAGAAGCAGAGACTGAGGAGGGGATTCTCTCAAAAGCATTGAGAGAGTTCTCAAGAGAAGTCAGTAAAGCAGAAGAAAAGAAAGCAAGAAAGCTAAGCAAGACACTGTCTCTCAGCTGGAGAGTAACTTCCATCCTGGTCCCTTTGGAATCTCTGCAGCAAAACCTGCACCTCCGAATTGATTGCATCTTTACACCAGGGGGCCAGCCTTTTATCTCCTGAGTCAATCAGTCACGGTCCCTAGCTATCCTGGTGGGGGTCTGGGCTGGGAGAGGATTTGGTTGGAGATAAAGGCTGGGTGTCCTTAGCAGCCAACTGGGGGAAGATTGCACCTGCTCAGTGAAGGGTATCTGGGTCAGGCACCAACAGCATCTGCCAAAAAAGGTAAGTGCTGTGCTTCCTATGGTCATCTTTGAGAATGTTCTAAGGTGTGTTGTATCTGACAGTCTTAAAATATTTTTAATTGGATAAATATCTAGTTTCAGTGCTATGTGTGTTTTCCTTCTATCATTCGTTCTTTTTGATAATTTTATTTAGTTAATGTATGAGAGTTTACAGATATGCTCTCACTCCATCTTTCCCAAAAGTGTCCAGGTTTATGAAAGGACAGTTGATTATTTATGCCTCTACATTGGTAATACTGTGAATTGGCTTATTTCTAAAGCAAAGTCTGTAATTTACATTTAGAATATATAATCCTTCTCTTACTCCACCCCACTCTTAACAGGCAGTTCAAGGCACAGACCTCATGAGAAGCTTCAGGATGAAACATAATACCGTCTAACAAAGATTGTGGGGTCGCTGGCCCCATTCCTAATTTAGTCAGGGATACAGCATCTGAAACAGAAGCCCAACAGCTCAGGTTATCTTTTCATGATGCCACTGGGGTGGCTGGCAAGGTTCCTACTATCACAGCAGGATTATCCTGACTTACTCAGCCAGAGGAAAATTGCTTCCTAATGGAACCCGAAGCCCTCCATTCAATTTTCCCTCAAGGCCTGAAGGGTACAATCCCAAGAATTCACGCTAGGAAAGGCCTCTTCAAAATTTATGTTCTGTACTCATCTGAGAGTCAGAAAATTTCAATTATATAGCCTCCTAGGATACATTTCAGAGGAAAACAGAACACAATTGTTTTTGCTCACTTATTAAACACAAACCATTTTGTTCCTAGCTCCATTACTTTTTCTTACTTTATCCCTTTTATGCAAATAAGCAGCCCATTTTCAATCTCTCTTGAAATAAGAAATGTAGACTTTGTGTATGGGAAATATTTGCTTTTGGAGTTTGCTTTAAAAATTATCTTTAGGAACAACTTGAATTTTGTTTGACACTTTAAAGTTTCAAAAGTACTTTCATATCCATTGTTTTATTTGATTCTCACCACAAGCCTGCAAAGAAAGTAGACAGGTGTTATAACCCTCAATTTAAAAAATAGAGTTCAGAGATTATCTAACTTCCTAAATCATGAGACAAAAACCAGAATCTCTGACTTTTGTCAAATGTGCCTCCTCTTCCATGCTGCCTTTTAACTATCAGCAATAGGTAGTCTCAATTTCTTTCTTGACCCTGGGGATATTTACTTTTTTTCTAACTCAGGGATCCCACAAACACACAACAGGATTTAGCAACACCCCATTTAGTATTGTTCAATTCTAGCATTCTCTTTATGTGTTTCCACATTCTCTAATGAAGACTCTGACTTAATTGCCTAATCTGGACATGTTATTTTAACAGTGGGACTCCAAAATGCTCTGTTGAGTCCCCAAACTGGCATGTTGTTTCAGTTTATTTGAATTTTATTTTATCACCCTTATGCTTTCTTTCTATTGAATTTCAAAGCAATCCTCACCATGCATAATATCACTTAAATAAGACATAGCTCTGCAAAGTAAGATTTCTCTAAAGATTCCTTGTGCAACCACAGGAGGCCCCTTCCAAACCAAAAAGCTATGATTTTTATCTGTGGGTTCTGCTGTAAATTCTGATCTGCAGACATGTTTAATAGCTTTCTAGTGACTATTGTAAAGGGAGGATTTGCTCAAAATGATGTCTGCTTATAATATTTCTTTGCCGAATTGTTCTCAGCAACTAGAAAATCTGCTTGTATCTTTCCGTCAGTATCCTCCCCGGAAAGGAGACGTTTTCTGGTTGTGTGCTGCCTGAGTATTTGACTTTACTTGATGATCTTTAAAGTTCAGCCAGAAGGACAAACAGTACATCCAATGATTCTCAACCTTTTCCTCACTAAGGACACTTTTATCATTTCACTCTTAGATTTGAAATATTTCATCTGCCAAGCTTCAGGTTGACTAGGGAATTCTTCATTTCCCCATTGGTAGCAACAACACACATATAAGAATAGGAAACACATAGAGCACTTAATGTGCTGGGCACTATCCTAATGACTAACATAAACTCCTTGAACACTCTTTACACCACAGGAAACGAATGCTTTTTTCTTCCTTTTACATTTGAGGCACAGAAAATTTAGGCAACAGGCAGCAGGTAAGAGCTGAGATTTGAGCACAGGCAGTTTAGCTCCAGGCAATACTCATAACCTGTACCTGTGCTGTTTCCCATTTGTAACATCCAATTCACAGAGATGAGTGAAAGCATGTGGCTCTTCTAATTTCAGAAAGCTGGACCGAGTAAAGGTATGGCTTCCACCAATGGGCAGACACCCCAGGTGGAAAAACCATTCTTCTCCGTAGAATGAGGTTATTAGACTACAAGTTCCCACCCCTCTCTTTGTCAGCATTAAACCTTTGAGTAGATCTTTTAAATTCCAAAGTCTTCAATTTTTAATGTAAAAATAAGACTGTCAAGGTTTATTATTTTGGCCAGGCACGGTGGCTCACGCCTGTAATCCCAACACTTTGGGAGGCTGAGACCGGCGGATCACAAGGTCAGGAGATCAAGACCATCCTGGCTAATATGGTGAAACCCTGTCTCTACTAAAAATATAAAAAAAAAAAAAAAAAAAAATTAGCCAGATATGGTGGTGGGCACCTGTAGTCCCAGCTACTTGGGAGGCTGAGGCAGGACAATGTCGTGAACCTGGGAGGCGGAGCTTGCAGTGAGCAGAGATCACGCTACTGCAATCCAGCCTGGGCGACAGAGCAAGACTCCATCTCAAAAAAAAAAAAAAGTTAAGGTTTATTATTTTTAAAAAATGGTTTCTCCTGTCTACCTCAGTAACAATTACTTTAAAAAAATCCTTCATGGCACAACCTAATATGCACCAGACATTGTTGTTAGATCTTGGCATGCAAAGACAAATGCAGTGCAACCATTTCCCTGAGGGAATTCCAAATCTAGGATGGAGGTGCAGGATAGGAACCATATTTGCATACAAAGTGATAGGTTTATACTATAGGAGTTACCAAATTCTAGAGTAGTGGACAGGAAGAAATGTGTCACATTTTTCTGGGGTGGGAGGAGAGGAAGGCAAAGTCAGAAGAATATTATGGAAAAAGTTATTCTGGAAATGAGGCTTGAAAGATCAGGACACATATGGTGGGAAAACAAAATATGTAAAAGCATGACGATACAAAATAAAAAAAATTCTAATTTTAAAGCACTTCTAAAATGTAGAAGACCATCCCGAGCAGTTAGAGGGAAAGGAGATTGAATCATATAGAGAGCTCCAAGGGTGGGGACTGAATGACAGAACAGAGCATTTTATAAATTCCAAAGCACTATGTAAATAGACAATATTATATAAGATGATAATTCAGAAGGACAGGAGTCATTACTAACAGCCCAACGTTTTCCAGAGTTGAAGAATATCCGCACATTCAATTTTTATTTGTCAATTACACCTCACTAAAGCCAGGAAGAAGAAAGAGAATGCCAGCACATGCACAGCTCTGGACTATCTTAGAATGCAAGAATCCTTTACATGTGACAAAAGCTCTGAAAAGTTTATTCCTGGGGCGCAGCTCCAGAGCCACGTGAGACGATGAAACCATGACTCGTTACTCCTTAGCCACAATTTCAAATGAAACACTGTTATTTGCTCTAGTTCATCTAGCTAGAGAAGCCAAGCCTGTGTTCTGACAGAAGGTTAGAGAAATCTAAGAGGCCTAAAGGATCCTAAATAAATATCTTTTAACCATCCTCTTTTGGGAAGATGTGGTGCCTGAGACAGGGAACGGGAATGATTCAGATAATTGCTTCAATTTTCTATTTCACTTTGCTTTTGTCAATCAGGCTGAAAATGATCAGCAGGATAATTTATTTAAGATCCACTGAAAACACATTTATTCTCCCTTTCCTCATATACTCACCATTTCATTTGTTGATAATTTCAGTGAAATAATAGGAATATGCATTGTCTGGAGAAACTGCACTGGCATAAGTCCATGCAATTTTCAGTGGGGCACAGGTAGTAGGAAGACAGTTGTTGCCTGCTTAGGCAAACGTGTATGTTTGTAAAAGGAAATTGTGTATAAATTGACCAAAATGATAGCTTTCGTAAATAACTGAGACAATTGACACAATTCTCCTTTTTACTTTTTTGGTATAAGTGGGAGTATTGTGGTCCTTAAAGATGCTATTATACTTCTCTGACATTCATGTGTTAAAGGGAGTTGTTGGTAAACGTACAAACTTTAGAGGGATTTGCAAGCAGATTAATAAAATATTAATAAAATAATGCATCTATAGATGGCTTGTTACATGTACAATTGATATTACACTAGATAAAATATCAAAAGCAAAAATAAATTTGTGGGACAGGACAGGCACCTGTTAGGCTTTGGATGGTCCTATGTTGTACCAACTTAAAATTAAATTGGGGATAAATGTGTAATACATTTGCAATAACTCATATTTCAACTTGAATACATAGAAATATGAAATTTTTAACTAATTCATTGTTTATCTAAGGCCCCAACCTTAGTGAAAATAACAATGGTAATTATGACCTTAATTCCTATTCATTTTAAACTTTAAAATGGCTAACAATATGAATAGTCTCTTTGGGTAACTTTCAGTATTTTCTAAATAAAGTGTGTCTAATCTCTTACTAGCTTTTATTTCCCAGTTACTCTTCCCAAGATAGTATCAGGTATTCAGGGAAGTGGTATGATATGACAAGGCTGCTAAGGTTGGGGAGAGTGGCAAAGGGGACCCTTGACCTCATGCTGGTCCTTGGGCTTGCACTGGCTCACATCTGACAGGGACTTAACTTCTAGTGTTTGCAGCTGTTGATATAACTCTTGACCTAGATTCTCTGAACTTGGTCAGGGCCTGGTTATCAATCACTGAATGGCTTAGCCTATGTCACTTTCATCTACCCAGCCAGCCTGCAGACCATGGCAGCCTTTACTGCAGTGTTCCTCCACTCCACTGTCATTCAAGCCCCATACCAGGCCCACTGCCCCTCAACCTAGCATCAGTACCACACAAGAATGTCAGAGGCCTTGCAGCCCACACCCGCACCCCACCAGTCCCCCATCTAACACCACTGCACCCTTCGCCCTTGGTTACTCTCAGCTATTTAAAGCACTTCCCTGATGCCTGAGTCTTAGCCTGAGAAAAAGGAAATCAGACCTCTCTCTCCTAGTATCCATATTTTAAACACAATGGAAAGATTCTAAATAATGGCTAAAGAGAAAGAAAACCATTTTCCCATCACTGAAAAATGTTTCAGGACTCAAATATTCAGTCTTGACTCCACAGAGTGTCCCTTTCTCCCTTTCAAGAGCCAGGAGGCACTCACCCACATTCATTTAAATTACTCAAATCATGCATGACGAGCACTGGAACAGGCCTGGCATCTCAGAGATGAAAAGCAGCCGGGCCATCAGAGGTTACTTCTCCCACAGAGAAGACAGAGGAGCAGACGCAGCCACAACACAGAGAGATCTGCTGTGATGGAGGAGGCACAGCACAAGCAGAAGCGTAGAGGAGGATGAATAACCAGACTGGGACAGCCAGGGAAGGCTGCCCAGTGAACCAATACCAGGCATGAGTCCTGAAAAAGAAACAGAACCTATCCAGGAAATGACAGCAAGAACATTTCATGGGAGGGAGCAGCACTGCAGCAGGACAGGGAGGTAGAAGAGAGTATGGCTGATTAGGAGAACTGCCAAGTTCTTTGGTATAACTTCCCTGCATATATTATACATTCATCGTTCCTTTTCCCTCCTGAGAAGCTTTGATTTTGACTTGATGTCCCACGGCTATGAACAAAGGTTTAAATGCAAAGCAGAAATGAACAGGGTCATGTGAAACGAAAACTTGTAGATGTATACCTTTTGAAGATGAAAGCAGAAACATTTAATAATATTATTTAAAGGAATATGATTTTGCTTCTGAAGATTTCAGGCTGCCTCTTGGTTTCAAACAGCAGAATAATTGGCTATTGTTGTTGGTTTCTTTTTTTTTTTTTTTTTTCTAAAAGAATTTCTCTTAAGATTCTTCACCAATTACAGAGTAATGGGGAAGGTAAATCACACAGGAAAATTTCAGCATTCATAAATGTCATAGTTACAAGGCAGTCTACCTAAAAAATGTTTAAACTAAAGAATGATTTGAAAAAAAATAGCATTGAATATTTTTGCTGTAGTAGACTATCTGTCTTTGTTCCTACTTTTATATAAATGAGAATTCTTTAAAAAGTGCACATTCCACATTTATTGAGACTATGTAGAAATAAATAATATAAATAAAAAAGAATGATACCAGCGTAGAAGAGTAACCTGAGTGTAGCAGAGAAAGATGTTGAAAGGATGATCAAGCAGTAAAGGTTGAGTATATTCCTAAAGTAAAATCCCTAGGAAATTATGCTAATTGGAACCATTTTCTTTGGAATAATTGAAGTTTGCCTCTAAACTTCAGAAGTACAAATGTTTATTTGGCTCACTGGAACTACCAAGATTATCTATCTATTCACGGCAGTTGGGAGAAAATATTTAGAGGGAAAATGAACAAATTTTTCAAAACATATGTTAAATATTATTTTAATTAGTCAAGAGGGCCCACCGTAAAAAGTGGCATGTAAAAATGTTAAATTTAAAATCCTGGGTTTCTCCCAACCTGCTTAAACTAAAAAATATTTATCTCCACAAGAAATTATTATCATTTCTATGTTTTAGACAAAGAAAAAACAACTCCACCCTTTGCCCTTTGCCCTCAATATACTATAGTTAATCTGTTTCTTCAAACCAATGGATTTAACAGGCCATTCTTCAAGTTAAGATGTAATTAGATGTGGTTACTTCGGGACTTAAATCCATGAAATGTCCCTTCTAACAATTTGTTTGGAGTGTGGAGGTGAGAAAGGAGGACATAGAGATTAAGCCAAGAGAGTGTGAAGTCAGAGTTGCACTTACTAAGCACTGATGTAGTTACTTCAACACTATTACTGCAGAAATCTAGGCACAAAATAGACTCAGTTGTTCTTAAAGATTGATAGGGCTGGTGTCAAGAGATCAGTTTACATGAAAGACTTAGGAGTCTCCCTCATCAGGCTTTATCCTGAAAATAAGTAGTTGCAATCATAGCCAGGTTGGACCCAGGAGTTACAGGCCAGTGATGGAGCTTGAGTGAAGAAGGGAGAAGATTGTAAGCCCAAAGCAGTGTCCCAGAGACTTTCTATACCAGCCTGATAAGCCAAAACATGAGTTCTGGGGATAGAGCAAAAAATGAAAGAGTCAGAAACACTATACTCTCTAAAACATTGAAAATAAAAAGGCAGTACTTATATGACTGTGCTAGATATTTTATTTGTTTGACAGAAACCTTGCCAAAGTCTCACTTGCATTGATAGCCTCAGCATGGCATCAGGACCCAATGTCTCACCAGTTGTCACTACTATAGAAGTCTGGACACGGAACAGGAAATGAGGAAATGATAGACAATATATACCACACTCATGCCCAGTGACACCAGCTCTACCAAGAAGAACTTAAAGGGAAGGGAGTCTTGAACTGGGGTTGAAGTTGTAGTTGTTGCTGTAGAAAGATCCAGAGAAGTGCCATTTTTATTTCAAGACTGTTATTATGCACAGTTTTACTCTTTTGCTATCAGGCTGATGTGGGCTGAGAAATAAGAATCACATTATAAGTTTCCTTCTGTGGCATTCAATCAGGTTTCAGAGATGTGGATTTACCTGCTGTGTGGTCCGTTAACCCTTCAGCAGTTCACTGTCTCCTTGCCTTATGTTGAACTGATTCCCAGAAAACAATATGAAAATTCAGAGGACTAATTAACTTTCCAGTTCCTTCTGCATGAAAAATATGTAAGTTCCAAATATACCATTTGACTGAGACATTAGAAACCACAGTGCACTCAAGGAAGGTGACTCTACTCTAAGGTATTTCACATCTCATGATATCAGAAGACCCAAGTTCCTCTTTCTGCTATGTTGTACTCTACCCAACAGAAAATAGACTGGAAAGCACCTTTGTGGGCAATGAAGAAAAGACACTGAAGAGGAACAAAGAGGCAGCTGTTGAGTTCACACCTAGCCTTAGGCTTAGCTTTTGCCTTCATGCCCAGAGTTGATGATCTCCTAGTCACATTGACCTTAGTTTTGGCATCTCTAGTCCTCCATGATTTTGTCTTTTTCTTAAGGATGTAACAGGGCATTTGGGGATGACTGAAATGCGATCAAGGTACCATCAGGGTGTGTATCGTTTCCTACTAAGGTGTATGGACGAGTTGGGGCCACAGGCAAGCACTGAGCAGAGAATAGTAAGGACAGGAGCAAGTTCCCATCTGGCTCCCAGGCCTGTGTTTGAGATCTGTTGTTAAAGGGATGAAGGACTGAAAGTCACGAGCCTGTCTTCATGAGATTTTGATCAACAGGGCTGGCCAGAATCTGATTCATTCCCTCAAAGGAGATTTTTGGTACAAGAAGAGATGCTTTTAGGACACTGGTAACAAAGTGGATTTGTAGTTAAGGAGTAGGTCTTTTTCCTTCATCAGTTTTCTTGGAACTCAACAAGTCTGGTCCCTTGAATACTGGAAATCTTAACGGCCTTAACAAGACCATTGGAGATTTCAGGGGAGACAATGACAACATTGTGGGTCCTCTGAGCCAACTGACTTAGTGGGAGACAGCTGAGGGGAAAGGGGATCCTGAGCTGGCGGGGACAAACAACACGTTTGCTGGGTAGAGGTGACTGCAGCTGACACATTACAGGCACAGGTAAGTCTACCTTTACAAACTCTCAGAAATAACTTCTATCAGAATGTAAATTCTGTGTGGGCAAGAACTTGCGTTTTGTTCTCTACTCAGTCTCCTGTGCCTGGCATTTGGTGGATGCTCAATAAATATTTGTGGAATAAAATCAGGATGTTTTTATGGAGGCTGATTCCCAACAATTCATTCAATGAGTACTTGAGCTAGTATAATTTGATCATTAAAATATTTGTGACATAACTTTGTAGGCACAAATAAATGGGTTATATTTATTTTAAAGGCAGACCAGTTTGGTTTGTCTTGCTCTTTAAAAGTGGCTTTTATGTTTTCGGCAGGGATGAGGGAGAGGGAGACATTTGGGTTGAAGGGTGGATATGATTTCTGCAGTGGTAAATCCAGTGGGTCTGTGTAGTGGTTCTGTTTTTACATGTAGAAGGATGCTGCTGCTTCCCTGGCTCTGCTAGCCTCATTGATCAGATAAAGAATGACTGTGGCAGCCTGGGGGCCTTCAGAATTCAGCTCTCTTTTGTGCAATACTGAAATACCAAGACTCAGTGACTGCAGCAGTGCCCAAAGGTTCCCTTGAATCAAAAACTTCCTAACACCAATCTGTACCTACCTCCAGCATAAGGTGCCTGTTTAAAATGCGAATATATTACCTTGGGGGTAGTGGGTAACATCTTAATCCGTTATAAGCTATTAATACTACAGCACACATTAGTTTCTCAGTCAGTCACTGGAGCAGTCATTGCCTCAGGGAATGGCACATAGAACAGATTTGTTCATTTTTCCCATCTTAAATTATGATTTATTGTTGAAACAAAATATTGCTGCAGCAATAAAGAAATCTAAAACAAGGACAAAATACCCCCAAACCCCACCCATCCACCCACCCCCGCCCCACAGTCCTACTGCAGTAACATGTTTTATTTGTCTAGGTTTCTTTTTAGCTCCTATCCAAATTCAGAATGAGCTCAACCAACGTCAATGTTTTTCCTTTTTTTCTGAATAATAATGACTAACATTTCTTAAGCGCTTAAGCGCTTATTATGTGTGCCAGACTGTCCCAGAAACTCTTAAACAAATTAAATCATAACACTTTAACAACAGCTCATGTAGCAGTTACTGTTTTTATCCTTATTTTATAGACAAAGTTATAGAGACCCAGAGAAGTTAAGTAACTTGCTAAAACCAGGAAATGACTGATTCAAACCCAAGCATTTAGCTCCAACTTTCATGCTTTTAACCCCTGACTCAAATGTCCCAGTTACCAGTAAGGAAACTGAGGCATCCTTAGTTAATTACCTTGTCCGCAGATCCATGAATAATATGTGCCTGGACCAGAGTTTAAGCAGGCTGCCTGGGTCCTAAGCCCACCCTCTTGACTGCACTGTATAGAAGATACGCATGTTATTCCAGTTGATGCACACATTCTCAGAATAAGGTTGATAGCATTATGACCATTTTGCAATTCTGAGGTTGAAGAGAACTGATTAATTTGCTCACGTGCAAATCATAAATGATAAATACAGATTACAAATCCAGATCTTCTGTCTCTAAGTTTGGTACTCGTTTGTTTATAATCTTTTTCGTTTGTCTCTATTAACATTCCACTTTTTTAATATAGTTTAAACAAAACATACAACTTGTAGTTTTCGACTTTATGCATTTAATAGAATTCACAAATACCTTCATTTGTTACTAGGTAGTTTTTATAATTATCATTATATTGGCAGCCCAATAGTACCCTTGCATTGATAAATCATAATGTACTTAAACATGCTGTTGTATTTTTTTGTTTTCTTTTAGAATATTTTCCGCTATTATAAATAATGTCACAGTAAAGATATCTGTCCAATGTTGGTTTTCTTTTAAAGCATTTCTTCAGGGATGATTATTTATAGAATCACTCATTTTGTTGGTTTGCCAACAATGATTTGACCTCATACAGAAAACAGCATCATCTCCTTATGGGCAGCAACATCAAGAGCAACAGACTTTCCCCAGCAGCCCCTACATGTGAGCTGCCCACACAGACTTGAAGCTTTCTGTTCTGTGACAGCTTCAGAGGCATTCGGCAAATCGAGCTGTGCTATCCACTTGCCAGCAGAGTGCTCATTAGCTGGAACATGGTCTTCTGCCTTCTGTTGGTTCTTTCTTACGGCTGCTGCATGCAGAGATCCACGCCTGAATCTCAAAAATCATTGTCAAGGTTGAGCTCTACATTTTTGCCATCTTTGTGGGAACAGGAATGTATTTATTTAAGTACCCCTGACACCTACCCAACCCCCTGACACCTGCCCAACCCCCTGACACCTACCTGCACTGTGCCTTCCCAGTTAGGCTTAAGACCACAGATGCCCAGTAATGAGGTGAGCATCTCTCTTAGTATTGTTACCAAGATAAAGTAAATTCTTACAACTGTTGCCCAACTAATTACTGGGCATCTGTGGTTGTCTAGAATATAAATTCCTTGAGAGCAGGAACTATCTTTGTTGGGTCTCAGTGTGTGCTCTATACTCAGCTGCTGAGGCTCAAATTTTAATTAATTTCCTAATATATTAAAGTGATGGGTGTGCCTTATGCTTTGTAGTCAGTTCAGTCAAACAACTATTTTCACTAAAATGAAAGATTGATGGTTATGAGGGAGAGTTTGTGTAGTTTAGATTCCATCATAGAAGTAATTTATTTATGCTAATTATCATGTCTCATTCCATAACATTTTCACTGAGTGAAATATTGATTTTTAAAAATAAAAGTCACCTTGAAAAAGTGATAGCTAACATATTAAGAGTTGATAAAATAATTATTTTTAATTAATCTAATCTTACTACATAAATAGATTTGAGAAAGAAATTTTGCAAAGGTTTGTTATAAATTCTTCTCAGGTTTTCTTTTTTTTCAGAAAGCAATCTGACTTGGAAATAATGTAAGGTCACATAATGTCTTCTTCCAAAATAAATTATTTAGTTAAGAAAATTGGAGTTAAAGTATGGATATTGCCCTATCTTGGCTACAATCAGGAACTGTCCTTTACTACATGCAAAATATGAGCAATACTCTTAAGAAAACCTGTATCTTAGGGCCATATTTGTCATTGCCATTTTGAACAGTTTCAATATTTAATTATGGACTTTAAATTTGCTTATCTCACAATTGTATTCTACTTAGCAGCTGAATATGGGCTACAACCAGCTGGAAAGTAAGAAATAGAAATATACTGTGACAGTTCTAAAGATAAAAACATCGATGTTTGTGGTCAATAAGGAAAGTAAGTTACAAGCTATTAAAATTACTGTTAGGTCATTTTCTGAGTTCTACAATTTTTATAATCTATAGAACAAGATTAATAAATAATGTGTTATGATATAAATTTAAAATTTGATTTTATAGAAAATAGAAAAAAAGAAGAATCAATTGTAGAAATAATTAAATCACTTGAGGCCTATTCTCCGGAATAAAATTCTCCAGAAATTTTCTGTCCTTCTCTAACCCTACACTTGGGTGGATTCCTACTGAAAGGCCCATAGAGCATCAGAAGAGCTGGCCATAAATAAATGCAGCAGTTTTCAAATCGTATTGAGAGACCATATAGGGTTCTATGGAGTTATGTTCCCAACCCCCGCTGCAGAAAGAGGCCAAGGAATCAGGGACTCCAATTCTCCCACTCCTGTCCACCAGAGCAGCACCAATTTTCGCTATTTTATAGATGTGCTTTCCATCTAAAATTTATTTTTGGGAGGTGCATGGGAGATAATGGTTCTACTGGTAAAACTATTGCTGTAACGTAATGAAGATGTTATAGAACAGGTCAAGTCAGTCTTTTCTCTTTTTTATTTCTTTTGGCATTCTAGACAAAACATAGCCTCAGTACAGACTTAACTGATGACTTAAACCAATCTAGAAATTGAAAGAGCTTAACAAGGACCAAAAGGAAGACAACTGGATGTTTGTGTCATGTAATACACTAAGGAACAGAGATACAGTAGAAGAGGATAGTGAACCAAATAAAGAAGAAAGAAAAGCATAAAAGAACTTTAAAGTTAAAAGTCTGCAGGAAAAAAAGCACAAAAATATACTTGCACTTTAGGCTTTGGTTCAGATATTTGAAGTGGGAAATGCTATATTTTTCAACATTGATTTTGGCTCATAACAGCCAGGGTTTTTCATAGATCTTGTTCAATTGGGATTATAAACTAAAAAGAAAGGGGCTAAACCAAGAAACAAGACTCAAAGGAGTATAGAATGTAATAAAGTGTAAGGCTTTCTAAGGAACCAAGGTTTTTATCTGTTGGAAAGTCCAGTTTACTATTTCAACACATTATTCCTTCAACAAACATTTATTAGGGCTCTATGATGTGCTAAGCTATTCTAGGTTCAGTATAAAATGACGCATGGCTTTAGTGTCTCCATCAGAGATGGGGAAAGTTATATCATTGGAAACTTTTCAACACCCACTTTCATCTTTCTTTTGGCTTCCTATAGTATTTTCTAATTTTTTAGTAGTACTTATCACATTTTTTAGTATCATGATTTTTGCATGTATTAGTCCCTGTACTAGACTGCAAACACATTAAAATGCAAGCCATTTCATGCTTCTTTGGTCCTGATACGTTACCTACTAAATAGCAGATGTTCAATATGTGTTTGATGAAATAAATTTTTTAAAACCACAAAGGTGTATATAATTTAAATTTCCATAAAAAATACCTTCAATAATAAATGTAGAGCAGGCAGAGGGTAAACTTTCATATACTTACTCTTATACTAGAACATACTTAGAATTATCAGTACCTGTCCTCAAAGAATTATGTATATTTCATTTATTTCCACCAGAGGCCTAGAAGATGAGTAAAGTCCAGTATTATAATTTCAGCCTTTCTCCTTGTTGGTTATCTAGGAGATTATAGAGGGAAAGAAAACCTCACATCACTGTTCACACATCAAACAATTCTACTTACATATTTATTCAAACAATTAGATCTGTATGTTGTAATGGGGAGATAAAAATAACAGGCAAGTGAACCCCACTAATAGATAAAAATTTTAAATGCAAAATACAAGGAAAAAGTCAAATGTGGTACTATGATAGAGAACAAGATAGGAAAATAACCTATTTAGAAAAAAACCCTCATGTCTCCCTCAAGAAGTGATAACTAAGCTGAGAAGGAGCTAAAGAAAGAGCATTTCATGAAGAAATAATATTAAATATTAAAAGTAATGGCAAATACCAAAATTATTTTTTCACCAACCTAATACAATGCACAATGGTTCTAAAATGGGTAAAATCTTGGGAGGGAAGGTAAAAGGCAATATGGTCAGAGCATATTAAAGATACAAGTTAAGAGTCCAGAGATAAGCAAGGGTCATTCCATACCAGGTCTTTCAGGCCAACATCTGAAGTTTAGGTTTAATTCAAATTGCAATAAAAATCTATTGAACTATTTTTAAGTAGGCAAGTAGCAAAATCTATTTTTAAAAGATCATTCTGGATGCTATAGAGAGAATAGATTACAGAGGCATGGAGTAAGAAAGGGCATAGGGAAACTCAAAATACTACTAAAGTAGTTTTATGACCTGCCATGTATGTGGCTTGACTTGGAGTGCTGGTAATGGATGTGGAGAATAGAAGCATACAAGATGTAATTTGTAGACAAAACCTTCAGGCCATACTAACACTTTGGAAGCAGGGGGATTGGGAGAGGAAAGAATAAAGGATCTTTCCCAAGTTTCTGGATAATGCAGCTGGGGAGAAAGAAAGTGCCATTTACTAACATGAGGAAGACTATGAATGGAATGGGATTCACAAGATTGATGTTACATCTGGGGTGTCCATAAAATATCCAAATAAAGATGTCAAATGGGAAAATAGATACATAAAATTGGACATCTAAAAAAATGGATATTAGTTGAATGTCATCAACATGTAGATGGTATTTAAATCTGTAGAAACACAGGAGATCTACTGCATAAAGCCTTTAGAGGGCAAAAAGAAAAGCCTATTACGAAACATTGAAGAACTCAAACAGAGGTCACTTTAGAGGAGGGAAAATCAACCATGGAGGCTTAGAAGAATGGGCTACATGGATGGGAAGAATATTAGAAAAGAGAGAGGTTACAAAAACAAGAAAGATGTTATGTGTAGATCCTTAATGTCAAATATGCTGAGAGGTCGAGTAAAAGAACAGAAAGCATATACTGGATTCAGCAATATGGATGTGTCAAAGATCTTAACAAGAATGATTTGGGGGAAATGTTGGAGGCAGAAGCAAAAGTGGAGCAGGGATGAAAAATGCAAAGCAGCTGACAGAGTGCTTAGAGAACTATTTGGAGAATGTTGACAGCAGAAGGACCATTCATTCATTTGATTCTTTTATTCATGTTTCTTATACAATTTACTAAACAAAAAAATATCTAATTTTAGCCATAAAAGTTCCTGATTATTCCTTCAAGATAGATGAGTTGCAAAGTATACTGGCAAATAATGGAAAGACTTGATCTGATATACAGAATTGTTGACTGTTAGCCAAATACTTGTAAAAGAATGTATGTCCCAAAAATGGCGTTTGGTATAAAACCAAATGACTTTGGTTTTAAAACATTTGCTATTAAGCCATTTTTCTGGCAGTAATTAAAACGCAGGATTAAATGCCTATTGAAGCATATGATGAAATCTTATAAAAAAGATAAAAGTATATGTACCTTTCTTATCTGTTTAACAGGGAGCATACATAAAATCAACTAGAAGTTGTTTGGGGTCACTGAGGAGCACAGGAGGTGCTAAGCTTAAATCTTTACTCTCAAGATGCTTAAATTAAGACATACATGAGCTTTTTTAAAAAAACTGTATTTTAAGTTCTGGGATACATGTGCAAAACGTGCAGGTTTTTACATAGGCATATGTAGTTTGCTGCACCTATTGACCCCCTTCTAAGTTCCCTCCCCTCATCCCCCACAACCCAACAGGCCTCAGTGTGTGTTGCTCCCCTCCCTTTGTCCATGAGTTCTCATTGTTCAACTCCCACTTATGGGTGAGAACATCTGGTGTTTGGTTTTCTGTTCCTGTGTTACTGTGCTGATGATGATAGCTTCCAACTTCATCCATGTCCTGGCAAAATTCTCATTCCTTTTATGGCTTCATAGTATTCCAAGGTGTATATATACCACATTTTCTTTATCCACTCTACCACTGACAAGCATTTCGGTTGGTTCCATGTCTTTGCTATTATAAATAGTGCTGCAATAAACATGCATGTGCAAGTGTTTTTAAAGTAGAATGATTTCTATTCCTTTGGGTATATAAATGAGATTGCTGAGTCAGATGGTATTTCTGGCTCTAGATCTTTGAGGAATTGCCATATTGTCATCCACAATGGTTGAACTAATTTACATTCCCAACAGAAGTGTAAAAGCGTTCCTATCACTCCACAACCTTGCCAGCATCTATTGTTTCTTGACTTCTTAATAATCAACATTCTGACTGGTGTGGGATGGTATCTCATCATGGTTTTGATTTGCATTTTTCTAATGATCAGTAATGTTGAGCTTTTTCTCATGTTTCCTGGCCATGTAAATGTCTTCCTTTGAGAAGTGTCTGTTCATATCGTTTGCTCACTTTTTGATGGGTTTTTGTTTTGTTTTGTTTTTTTCTTGTAAATTTGCTTAAGTTCCTTGTAGATTCTGGATATTAGACCTTTGTCAGATGGGTAGATTGCAAAAATTTTCTCCCCTTCTCTAGGCTGCCTGATGATAGTTTCTTTTGCTGTGCAGAAGCTCCTTAGTTTAATTAGATCCCACCAACAATAGACAAGCAGAGAGCCGAATCATGAATGAACTCCCACTCACAATTGCTACAAAGAGAATACCTAGGAATACAGCTAACAAGGGATGTGAAGGTCCTCTTCAAGGAGAACTACAATCCTAAGCAAAAAGAACAAAGCTGGAGGCATCATGCTACCTGACTTCAAACTATACTATAAGGCTACAGTAACCAAAACAGCATGGTACTAATACCAAAACAGACATATAGACCAATGAACAGAACAGAGACATCAGAATTAACACCACATGTCTACAACCATCTGACCTTTGACAAGCCTGACAAAAACAAGCAATGAGGAAAGAATCTCCTTTTCGATAAATGGTGCTAGGGAAACTGGCTAGCCCTATGCAGAAAACTGAAACTAAACCCCTTCCTTACACCTTATGAAAAATTAATGCAAGATGGATTACAGACTTAAGGGCTGGGCGGGGTGGCTCACGCCTGTAATCCCAGCACTTTGGAAGGCCAAGGCAGGTGGATCACCTGAGGTCAGGAATTTAAGACCAGCCTGGCCAACATGGTGAAACTTCATCTCTACTAAAAATATAAAAATTAGCTGGGCATGGTGGCAGGCACCTGTAGTCCCAGCTACTTGAGAGGCTGAGGCAGAAGAATTGCTTGAATCCAGAAGGTTACAGTGAGCCAAGATTGTGTCATTGCACTCCAGCCTGGGCAACAAGAGCAAAACTCTGTCTAAAAAAAAAAAAAAAAAGGCTTAAATATAAAACCCAAAACCATAAAAACCCTAGAAGAAAACTTAGGCAATACCATTCAGGACATAGGCATGGGCAAAGACCAGGATGAAAACATCAAGAACATTTTTAACTTTTAAAGCATCAGCATGAATGATAAAAATGATGAGAGCTGTGAAAAAATGAAGAAGCATGAAGGTAGGTCCCTTATATGTTTTAGTTACACTTACATGTTAAATAATTAGCTTTAATGTGTCTGAGATTTTATATAAGTGCCTGGCAAAATTGTAGAATATTAGTAAAACAGATTCTTCACTGGGCCAGGAATATAGTATGGATAATAAAACCTCAACCTCATAAAAAATGTAATTTTCCTGCAAGGTTATGCCTTTCAGAAGCTTGTTGATGTGGTGTTTTTCAATATTTTCTTTTTTATCCAGATACAGGTGTTGTGGATATTATCATATATTACATAAGGAAAAAAATTAACATTTGTAACAGTTGCTATCCTCTTTCAGTTCCAATGACAGATGACATAACTCAAAATGGCCTGTAATGTCTTGTATTATTATGTATAATAACAAAATAAAATAACTCTTGGTTAGTGCTTATTATGTTTTAAGAAATGTGATAGAGAGATGATAGATAGATAGATAGATAGATAGATAGATAGATAGATAGATACATACATACATACATCCCTATTTATTAATCTAATTCTACAACAATCCTATGAGGTCAATATATTCTTACCTGTATAGTACACGTGAAAACATTAAGGAATGAAGGTATTATTTCCAAGGTCTCACAATTAGTGAGTATGGAGCTATAATTTGAATAGCCTAGCTCCAGAAACTTTCTCTTAACCACCATACTCTACCATGAGCATTTATTGGCTCACCTATTTGAAAAATCTGAAGTTAATACTCGTCTCAAGGGAAGCTTGATCTAGTGGTTAAAAATGATGTTGCCGAGGAGTCAGTCTTGTTCTGCCTTGCATGGCATTTACTCCATTCTCAAACCCAACATTATGTTTCTTTCAAACTACCCTCCTAGTTTCAGATTCTTTTATTCAGAGTAAAATGAGTGTAGCCATTGCAGACTTCAAATGCTCACAACACACCTTCTAGAGGAACAAGCAAAAAAAGCTCCTTTTACACAAAGTCCCCACAAACCTCTCCTTGTGTTGTATTGGTTATGACTGGATTATGTGCCTATCTGAGAAATAATTACTATATCTGAGAAAGTGGGATATACCAATGAGCTTGAGCCAATTGGAGCCCACCCATGACTGAAAATGGGAAATAAACAATTTCCCAAAACAAAAGGGGACACTATTCCTGGGATGAGGAAAAATGTGGCTTGGACTGCAAACATCAACCAGTGTCTTCATAGGCACACCTTCCTATTTTTCAAATATCTGTATCTCTTTTAAGGGAGAAACACTGAAAGTCACATCCATTTTCTATTTTCAGCTCCAAGGCAGGTAAAAAATACAGTTCTCTCAGGTCACATTATAACTCCTCACAGCCTGGAAACCTAAAGCAAACTAGAAAGTGTAACCACTGTTAATATTCCAACTGTCAGTGGTTATTAAACCACTGAAAATTTTGGGACACTTTGGTTTTGAGAATGAATAGTGGTCATTGGTTAATAGGACATATCACATTCTTCTAGGCTGGAATAACAAGAAATATCAGACATAACAGTGAAGAGAGTTCTTGGTCAATCAGTTGTCTGCCCCAAGTTCTATCTCTGAATCTCCTTTATCCATGGTCCTCCACAGCCACTTTGGCAGGGCTTAGGTGAGGAACCTCCCTTCTGAGGTTGTAGCTCTTTAGCAGCCTATTTCCTACTGGTGCAGAAATGGATCCTGGAAATAGCCTGAGGGGTTGAGCAATCGCCAACCATAAGCCAGGTTTGAAATCTGTCTGGTGATACAACTCCCTTAAATTTTGGTTTCCAATTTGTAATGTCTGGAAGAGTTCATGAACTAATTAACCAAATCCAAAGACCTTTTGAGTCGTTGTCAAGAACCTACCACAAAGGTCTAATACTACAGGTCTCAGTTCTTCGGCCTTTACCTACACCCCAGGGAAATAGGCTCTATACTGGCCCCTGACTTAGGGCAATTCCAAATGACAGACTGGGGTAAGTGGGAGGCATCATTTTTCTATTGTCCATAGGCTACATAGCACTTATTATATATAAGGCACCATTCTAAGCACTTCACATAAATTAACTTACTTTTCACAAAAGGTTTTGAAGTTATTATCATTCCCATTTTACCAATAAGAAAATTGAGGCACAGAGAAGTTAGGTGACTTTCCCTGACTGACCTTGGAAAAGTCACTCAGTTAATAGATAGCAAAGCTAGGATTCAAACTGAGTAAGCCTGGCTCCAAAGCATACACTCTTACTGTGCTCTGTCCACATGTTCTCCATGGGAATAACGACCTCTTTGTTCATCAGGAACATTTCAGAGGCATCTAGGAGACTAGGCTTTTTCCAGCCCCACTATGTCTCCTGCTATATTTCCCTCCTCTCTGCCTTGTGGTTATTACTCATTTATCACCTTGAATTGCAGGCTGCAGGCAGAAAGGACCTTTGTTCCTTTTCTGTACTACAACAAACCAGCTTCACCCTAAGCTTGGCTCTTGTTTTATGGGGCCATATTTCAATAAGTGGAGAACTCTTTCCAATATTCTGAATTTTTGTCTTTCAGATTACCTATAACTATAACCTAGTCTGTATGTGCTATGAGTTCCGAGTACAGTTAAATGACAGTCCGTTCGGCAGGCAGTTCCAGGCTGTCTCCTCAGAGGAGTAAAATGGCTACAGCGGTTCCAGATCTTGCAACTTCACACCACACCATCCAGGGTAAGAGGAATCGGTTTCTCTTTCAAAGCACAGAAATGTCTTGACGACATTGTGTAGTTAGGAAGCAAGAGGAAAATATGTTAGTTGACTAAAGCCTCTAAGGATCCACCATGGAGCCAGTGGTAGAGGTAATCTCCCCTGAATCTCACAATGAAAATAAGAGATGAGTCTTTCCAAAGAAATCCCAGAAAGGTGAAGAATGGTGTAGGGTCCCCGAGGCCCCCTGCTTTCTGTCTGTGTCGTGACTGGTCTGTGACCCAGCCAGCTGCAAGTTTTTTTCCAGCAGACTTGAACCTGGATTGGGGCCTTGAACATACCCAGGGAATGATAATGGTACTTAGAGTGTTGCATAAAACACTGAAAGAAACTAGCCATGGCCCTGAGCCAAGAATATATTTCCTCATCATCACTGGCCATCAGAGAAATGCAAATCAAAACCACAATGAGATACCATCTCACACCATTTAGAATGGTGATCATTAAAAAGTCAGGAAACAACAGGTGCTGGAGAGGATGTGGAGAAATAGGAACACTTTTACACTGTTGGTGGGACTGTAAACTAGTTCAACCATTGTGGAAGTCAGCGTGGCGATTCCTCAGGGATCTAGAACTAGAAATACCATTTGACCCAGCCATCCCATTACTGGGTATATACCCAAAGGACTATAAACCATGCTGCTATAAAGACACATGCACACGTATGTTTATTGCAGCACTATTCACAATAGCAAAGACTTGGAACCAACCCAAATGTCCAACAACGATAGACTGGATTAAGAAAATGTGGCACATATACACCATGGAATACTATGCAGCCATAAAAAATGATGAGTTCATGTCCTTTGTAGGGACATGGATGAAACTGGAAATCATCATTCTCAGTAAACTATTGCAAGGACAAAAAACCAAACACCGCATGTTCTCACTCATAGGTGGGAATTGAACCATGAGAACTCATGGACACAGGAAGGGGAACATCACACTCCGGGGACTATTGTGGGGTTGGGGGAGTGGGGATGGACAGCATTAGGAGATATACCTAATGCTAAATGACGAGTTAATGGGTGCAGGAAATCAACATGGCACATGGATACATATGTAACAAACCTGCACATTGTGCACATGTACCCTAAAACCTAAAGTATAATAAAAAAAAAAAAACTGAAAAAAAAAAGAAAGAACTATGGAATAAGGAATATGGTTCCTTAAACCTTCATAGAAACTCCCATACCCTGACCCCTTCACTGTGGACATGAGAGGGGGTCAGGGAATGGAGTTTATACGCGGGCAGAACACTCCTTTCCTCTTGCTGTTTGGCAGGAGCATTGCTGCAGCACTCGTAATTTTCCCTAATAAAGGTTTTGGGCTGATCCCCCTGGCCTTTAGTGCTTCTTTCTTTAGAATCCTAACTGGCCTCATCCGGGGATGGTTTGGGGTACTCCCTTGTAGAAACTCCCCTGCTGCTGCTTTTGGGGTGATTCCAGCTGTGAGTTCTGTGGAATGAAAAAAATGGATATTATGCCATAAGTTAGAGAGGTCAATGGCAGTCAAATGGAGTCAAAGACACGTTATTGACTAACTTTTCTAAAAACTTTCATGGGTTGGAAAGATATAAAGAATAAAAAGTATCACTTCAACAGAGTTGTAAACTACTGCTCTAAGATAAGTTATCTAGGTCAACTACTCTGGGAATGCCAAATTTTAATTTAAAAAAATTATTTTATGTATCTTTGATGAAATAGTGATTTTTTTTACTTTTTTAATTAAGAAAAGTAATATTTTCATGTGCCTCCTCAAAGATATTTTCTGATATATAAACAAATCTGATGCATGAAAAGTTCACCAATAAATTTAGAAATAATCCCTATAAATCTGAATTTCTTTAAGCTTTATTTCTAACTGACAAATAATAGTTGTATATCTTTATGGGTGCAATGTGATCTTTTAATATAGGTATAACATTGTAGAATAATCAAATCAGGGAACTAAAACTGTATATAAATCCCCCAACCTACCTTTCCTATATAAGCAATGGGTTATCTACTAATTTGTAACTTTTTAATTAAGTGATCTTTCAGGGTTTTTCCACTATCAAAGGAAGAATTTCTAAATCCATGTTATTTCAAGTAGATTATAATACAAATTATATTTTCATCTCTATCTAGGAAAGCCTACATTAACTAATCCAAGGAAATTAAAATCTATCAGATTATCATACCATATCAAGCTTACATTATAGAAGAAAATGTTTATGTATGTGTATAGATAATGACTTCTCAACTTGAAAAAAATATCTCCATATGACAGTCTTTGAACTAAGTGAATTAACACAACGCTTTTTAAATTCAACATTTATCATCTTTGGGTTTTAATCCCAGAGATAATGTAAAATTTCTCAAATCAAATAAGTTTAAGTAACTGACTTCAGTCTCGCAAATGGGTGTCAAAAGCATGCCAAAATAATATAATCGTTATATTTGTAAAAGACCGTTTTTCAGGATGTATAATCTCTGCTCTTACAATGCATCCTATAATCTTATTTTAATAAAAAATACCCTGAGGGCCCCAACACAATTTATTTTACTGTCAAAATCTTTGCGTTCCCAGCAACAGTGCAAGGCTCTTCTGTTCTGAGGTAGCTCGACTCTCAGAGATCTGTTTGGAAAAGTAAGATAAAGGATTTATGTGATAGTTTATCATCTACCTGAATTACTGTTTTAAAAAGATATCAGAAGCTGGCTTTGGTCATTTGGGGGAAGAAAACGACTAAAAACGATGTATCAAAAATATGTGAGAAAATATTCAGTCGTTTGGAACCGAGAAAGTTCCAGGTTCAGAATCTGGACAAAGGGTAGAAGACTTCACAAATATGGCAAGTAGCAAAGGCAGAAATCCTTGGTCAGCAGATGATAAAAGAAGCATGCACCCCAGCTCCCCAGTCATGAAGCTAATGCAATTTAAGGGCCCATCTTTTGCACAGATCCCTTCCAAAGTCTGCCCAAGAAACCAATGCTGTATTTACATGATCCTCAATTTCTGTAAAACTTTCAAAAGTAAAATATTTTAAAAATTGTCACTGAAGACTTCTGTCTACCCTCTGATTCCTTCCATCCCACTCTGCCACCTGCCTGGAGATATTAGGGTAGTTATGGCCCTGGCTGAGGGGAATTTTAGTTGGAGTTACATTTACCTCATATATGAAAAATATTTGAATATATGAATTGTATAGAAGTTCCCAAATTTGACAGTTCCTAAAAATGCACCTGACATAACCGATATCAAGTTGTGAAACTACCAGAAGCTTTTCTACATTCTCAGTTTTTTAAAACCCACAAAATTTGGTACTTCCATCCATGGCAGAATAACTGGATTCAGACTTTACCTTCCCATAAAAAGCAACCTTATTAATGTACCAAATATATTAAATAACTATTTTGGGGCATTAAACTACAAACAGGACTTTGATTCTTGAGAGAAGAAAGGCACATGTGGAGAATCCCACATTTTTCCTGGCTTTCTCCCTCAGGGAAAATTTCCCAGTCATGAAGCAGGGAGCTAAAACCCCAGCAGAAAGCAATGGTCTTGCTGAGCTGAGGAAGCAGAATTTGGAGATTAGGGTGCTGAGGTGGCTGGAATTTCCTGAGCAGGGCCTTAGAAAGGAAGGAACTACGTAAAGAAGCAGGAACGGGTTTCCCCAAGGGTCTTTAGGGGAAGCTGGGCTGCACATGTGCAAGACAGAATTCTGTAAGGCCTAAGAGAAATAGTGGCTCTGGGACCTAACGCTGAACTGAGATGGCAGATGTTATACAGTGCTGGGAATTTTGGAATTCTGGCCAGACAGAATGGAGAGACCTTGCTAAGCACCACAATCACTCAGCTGAGACCCAAAAAAGCTACATATGAGAAGAGCCATGATACACAACAAAGAACAAAACACTCAAATGGAGAAGAAGGATTTGATAATATCAGGCCCCAATCCACATGCGTATTAAACAGAAAACCTTCAAAAGGAAGCAGCAGAGTATCACAATAGGTTGGCAGGGCACAGAGGCAGGACTTCCTGGGAGGCCGGGAATCATTTAGTGTCAGGGAAGTCAGTGCTCAGCCACCAACACGGGATTTAGGGCAGGGCTCCTGAGAGAGCATAATAGCATTACAGTACCTGAGAAACATGGCAGATTATCAAAACCCAAAACCCTTGTTATGAGATCAGGACTCCAGGTAAGAGAAGTTGAGCATATGTAAGGTTCAGACTAACTGCAAATGGAAACATTTTGGAGGTAGAACTGTTTCAGTACCTCCTGTCTCCAGTCAGTCAGCTCTAGAAATTAAGGACAGGACAGACACTGCATTTAAAAGCTAAGTGGTCCCGACTGCAGGGATCACTTAGATCAATAGTAAAGGAAGATGGAGAATCAAACGATCTGTGAAAGGAAAAAGCTGTGTGACTCTAAGTCTGGGTTCAGAGGAGACAATAATGACCATAACTGAACAGGAGAGAGCTTAAAGGAGGGATGCTGATGGTGAAGCAGCACAGTGCAAGCCCACGTGGGCAAGGCCTGTGAGACCCTCTGATCAGAACAAGGAAGGCAACTTGCCTCCACCGCAAAATTGCTTGGGGGACCAATCTTAGTTTTCTTCCTGCTGTTTTAAATGCATTGTCTGTTTCCTAATGAGGACAGCATTTCACTCACAGACCAGGACAGCAGTGACCATTACATGCATCTAAAATTGCCAACAAGTGCATAAGTGAAAGAATCGGGTTGTGTTCTCAATATGGCATTGACATTTGCTAGATTGACGTTGTTAATGCAGTCAAAGAACTAATTAACAATTAAAGGGCATATTTTCACCACACAGAGCAGTCTGTAAGCCAACTGCCTCTGAATACCTTCGAAGTCCTACGAAATCAAGCATTAGGAATGTATTCTGGGTCCTTCAGGCCAGAAACAGCCTTGCCAGTGATAATTATGAGACTGACTGGGCCTAACAACAAAGAAGAGAATGAGCCAATCTTGGTAACCAGGAGTTGTGGAATGCAGAGTTTGTTGATCTGTTCCAGTAGCATTTGTGTTTGTTTCTGCAAAAACTATTTTTAAAAAATAGCATCAGAACTAAGAGATAAAACCACTGTAAAGGAATATATAGTATCATGAACAACTATAGCTGAAGTAATTGTGTACTGAAAAACACAAATAAGTGAACTTAATAAACTAATCAGGGTGGATACATAAAAAAATGCATATAAAATCAATACTACCCTACCATTTATGCTTCTATTTCACTCACTGACCTAAAATTTTGTACCTAGATTTTATTACATTTTAATGCTTTATATTATTCATCTTATCTTTAAAATTTGTTTTAAAATTTATCTTTTGATTATGTTGGTAATCAGTATAATTACTTACGTTTATCATTTAACTGGTTTTACTACTCACTACCAGTGTTTCTACAATACAACTTCACTGTTCTCAAAGGGTTTTTTAATGGTGATATAATTTTTTGTCAGTTAGAGGCTATCTCTGAGTAATACCAGGTATGAAGCTTGTGTAGTACATTTTCTGAGTTTTGCATATTGTGGAATGTGTTTTTGTTGCCACTGCACAAAAGAGGCAACATGCCCACAGGTGGGATATTTTGTCATAACATTGTCATCCTCTCCCTCACCACCATATATATTGCTTCTAGCATTGCCATCTGGCAACAAAGAAATCCTAGACACACTTAATTTTTTTTTTCTTACACAAATAATCTGATTTTTCTTACTTGGATGTTTGTGGAATACTTTTTATTTATCCTATGAAATTCAGATACCTCAGCATGATATGCCTAAATACTGGTTTCATTTCATCAATGCTGCCTGCTTCTCAGCGAGACCCCTTATTCTGCAGACTCAATGCTTTCTTCAGTTTAGGAAAGTTTTGTGTAGCTATGACTTCAGTTACTGATTTTTTACCATTTGTTCTGATCTCTGTTCATTTATCTGTTATGTTGATTCTCCTTAATCTTTCATGTTTCATCTTCACTGTCACCTCCGTATCTCAATCCTTTTCCCTTGTATCCTAGAATATCTTCTCTAATGTGTGCCTCACATCACTGATTCCCTTTTCTGTTGTGTCAGTCTTTAATCTTTATTAGTTCTAATGCATTTTAAAATTCTCAAATGGCAATTTTAGCATCATTCTAATATTTACTTACCTTGCCTGGCTCTGTTTTCATCTCAGTCTTTTGCTTTATTGCCTTACTTCCTCTTTGTTCTCTTTTCTCATTGTTCACGTTTTGAATTATTAAAATTATAAAACAAGGGGTTTTCAAATTTCCTTCCATGTACTACAATCTGTTATTATCATGTATGCACCTGCATTTAAATGTACTTTTTTTTTTTTTTTGAGACAGAGTCTCACTCCATTGCCCAGGCTGGAATGCAGTGGCACAATCTCAGCTCACTGCAACCTCGGCCTCCCAGGTTCAAGGGATTCTCATGCCTCAGCCTCCCTCGTAGCTGGGATTACAGGCACCTGCCACCATGCCTGGCTAATTTTTGTATTTTTAATAGAAACAGGGTTTCACCATGTTGGCCAGGCTGGTCTCAAACTCCTGGCCTCAGGTGATCCGCCCCCCTCAGCCTCCCAAAGTGCTGGGATTACAGCCATGAGCTACCGCGCCTGGCCTAAATGTTCATTTTTATGCCACAAAATCTGTTTATAGATAACTTATGTAAGGAGCCCCCTATAGTAGGTAACAAAATCACCTGATTTTTATTAGTTTTTTCACTGCTTGGATCTTCAAAGAAAAAACTTTTTTATTAACCAAGTGGTACTAAATTCTCCAAATACCACCTGAAACTTCTGCTAGCGTTATCACATTTTGTCTTAGCTATTCAAATAGTATATTTATGTATGTACATTTGTATCTTTCCTTAGGTCATGCCTTTTTAATAAGCACAACTACTTAGAACTCCTATCAATCGTATCAAATGTGAGCATATGTATACACACACCATCAATTATATTAAAGTTATTAAGAGAGAATTACACACATCGCCCAGATACAGTTTCAAGTGTGTCTAATGCAAACAATACAAATTTCTAATCAACTTTAGTTTGAACACCAAATTCCTTTACCTATGTTTATTCAAAAAATATTTTCTGCATGATTCTTGAAGTATAGACAAGAATAAGACAGAAAGAGTCCCTAGTACATGACTATTGATTTAATTCCTTTTTCTTAATGAACAGGCAAGACATCAGTTACACCTGCTTGCTTCTTTAACCTTGCAATATTTTAAAACTCACTCACATGTGCTGAATCTTTAAAGTGATCATAATTTTTTTCTCAGCTTGATTTCAAATGATTATCACTTCCTGTTTCTGCAAGGACTGAAACCACCTTCTTATTTACACAGGGATTGTGATAGGCTTATATCCTGGGAGGCACAGACCATACCTAACTGGTGCCCAACTAGCTTCCTCTCCATGTGAGGGCCAATCTTAGTGACCCCTTTCCAATGGAGCCAGAAAGACAGCTTAATTACTTTATGGAATCACCATGTAAAGTTTCTTCTTTCCTTCCAAGATTTTCTTGACTCCCCAGAGTCACTTCTTAGCACCAGTTGGATTTCCAAGGGTCCTTCAGTTTCCCATCCATCACCATAGTTTATCACTTTGTTGTCCTGCTATATTTGCCACAGTTGAATTGCCACATATTTTCATTTCATACAGTTGGTCTGCATTTATCTGAGTAGAATTTGTGGACCGCAAAGTTTTCGGAGCTGTCACAATTACACTTCATCATGCTTAGGCCTCCTGTCAGTTAAAATACTGTGTTAGCTATAGATGTTGAAATGTTCAGTAAGTTTTTGTTCCTTTTGACTTTCCGTGGTCATTTACCATAGTGATTTAGGGTGAAGTTAACCTAGGGCAGGTATTTGGAGCAATAAAGCACTGTCCTCTGGAAGATTTACTAGTTTCTTACTTGTTTATTCCTCCTCTCACACTGAGTACTAAAATACAATCATTCTATATCAGAACAATTGTTCCCCATTTACGATGAACTGGTCTTTTACGGTATATGACAGAACCAATGTGAAAATTCTTTGTAGGCAAAGTTTTAGACAGCCACAATCTTAAAATATTTCTCAAACACACTTCCCAGTAAACTGTTGTTTCTGGCCATAATATTTATACTTTTGAACTCTGTAGCGTTGGTACATCCACAGTAAGTGACACACTGTAAATTTGTCTTTCCTGGGAAGAGTGAGGCATGCTATAGTTATTTAAAAGTCACGCCTCAGGGCTTACACACACACACACACACACACACACACACATATATACACACTATTCTGAATATCTGTTATGGCACTTAACAGTCTGTACTTTTCCTTTTTCCTTTATAGCTAAAACCCAGTCACCAGGAACTGCCCGTATTCTGGATAAGAGAAAAATGAAGCAGTGTGTATAAAGAGATAATGATAGAGAGATATCAGATGTAACCTTATTTCTAAGTGCCTCACTAGTCAGCTGATGATCCTTTCATGACCACATAGATGTTCTGGAAGACATTCATCAGTAACAAATTGTGGATTTTCTATTATGCCTACCTCTTTAAGCTGTTTACTGCCTCGTTTTTCAACGAGAGTGAAACCAACATTAGACTTTACAAGATGCCTGTTTTCACCTTCCACTTTATCACCTCCTTCTTATACATTTTGTGATGAAAGGTTTGACTCCATCCCAATCTCAGACTAGCAGTTTTAGGAGTCCAATGGCAAATGTGCAGGACTGTGAAGCTATATCTGGTAAATGAGTGAAAGGAATAATATCCATGTGTCCACAAACCAGAAAAGACTCATTGTTAGATTGTTTACCTGGCTGCGCTCTGTGGAATGGACCAGGCTGATTCATAGACCTGGGTACTATTGGATGTCAGGGACAGATATGGAAAGCCAAAAAGTCTGACTAACTAAACATCTGCTATGATAAGTCCAAGAAACTTCTTCCTATTTCAGTGGCAAATATTGGATTTGTTACTTGATTTTTGTCAGTGGGAAGAAGGATGGCATCAAATGGCTGCTTTCAACAAGCCTCATCCTAGTGGTACATGTTCACTAGAAAGTAAGGGAATTTAATAATGTTTTCTCTCCACATGTTTACAAAATCCCAGCACAACTGATTGAAAAGTAACAAATAAGGATTATCATAAATTCATTTCTCTTCACAAAGCTTTGTAGAAAGGAATTCTTTGATAGATATATGAGGGTTTAATTTTCAGTGATTCAGACATCAGGCAGTATAGAAAAACAGCAAGCTCTTTGTTATAAAAATGAGTCAAGAGTCTTTGTTTCAATGTTACACTGTCGCCTAATAATTCAGTGACTTCATCATGAAATCTCTGCTCTTCAGATTTTCCTTTCTAAAATGAAGAAATATAGCTAGCTGATCTTTTCGGATTCTTTGTTTTTATTTTCATGGAAATGGCTTGTTGACTAGAAGGCAGTGAAAAAATTGATTCAGAGCTTAGATTTTACATACAAGTATGATTTGGAAATATATTTGCTCATTTTATTTTTTAAGATAAAATTGGCCATTTGGATTAATTTCCTGTTTGATCTGTAATGAATTAATTCAGTCTGATCACCTGCCATGTGTGTGGAAAATTCTCATACTCTGAAAAATGACAAAACAATAAAAATTTAACAGAATTCTCATAGAACGGAGAAGAAAACAGCCTAAATATGGTTCATCACAGTTTAACTACACAGTGAAATACAATTTAATAATGAATAATCTGGACAGCAGAAGAGAATGTAGAAAATAATTGTTAGATGAAGTGAACAGTTTAAGTACAAATGGTAAATTCAAGAATAGTTCCTCAAGAATGAAAAGGAAGAAATAAGCAGCTTCAAGGAATCTTACATAAGAAGAGACAATAGATTTTTATGTCTGATTAGTTATAGAGAGAGGTACAGAGGGGTGCCAATCTCACGGATACCACTATAGATCTTTTCTTTACTAATTAATGTATGAATTTATATTATATCATTGTATAACAGTCAGAATAATGCCTCCCCCAAGAAATTCATATCCTAACATCCAGAACCTATAACTACACTACAGGGAGATTACAGATGTGATTAAATTCAGCATCTTGACATGTGGAGATAATCCTGGATTATCCTGTTGTCTCCAGTTTAATTACAGGAGTCCTCCTAAGAAGGAGGTAGGAGGGTCAAAGTCAGAGAAGGAGATGTGATGATGGTAGCAGGGTCAAAGTCAGAAAAAATTCAGAATATTTTGCTACTAGCTTTGAAGCTAGAGGAAAGGGGACTCTGGCCAAGCAATTCAGGTGGCCTCTAGAAGAAAGGAAAGGCACGAAAATCTATTCTCCCCAGAGCATCCACAGAAAACACAGCCCTAGCTACACCTTAATTTCAGACCAGTGGAATCCGTTTCAGACCTTTGACCTTCAGAATTGTAAGATAATACATTTGTGTTGTTTTAAGCTACTAACTTTGCAGCAATTTGTTATAGCAGCCATAGAAAACTCATCCACCTTGTGTTCCCACCCACTCATTCATTTCGGCCCCCCATTGATCTAGTACATCATGTCTAATAAACCTCTCTAAAAAGTCATTTTTATCATAGTACTTCTTGTCCAAAACTTTTAGTGGTCCCTCAATTCTCAAATGAAAACATCTATTCCTGAGCTAGAAATTATAACTTATTAACGTTATCCCCAATCACCTTCCCAAGCTTAGGCATCAGTACTGATCACACAGATATTTATTCTAACTAGACTAGTTTTTGCCTAGTTTACATTGCTACGTTTTTCTTGAAAGTTAATATCTCCAATACATCTATGCATAATAAAATTCTATTATCTGAGAGGGTTTCTAAACATTAATAAAAAATAAATGGACAGATTTACATATATAAAATATTCAACTGTCTGAATTCATAAAAGTAATGGGGAGAAATATGTAAAACAAGCACAACAAAAGAATATTTTTACAAGGTTAATGTCTAATTATAAAATTAACATAAATGACAAACACATAGATGACTTTGGGTAAATGTACAAATGATCTAAAAAGAAAATTTAACTGATTGGAAAATATAAGGATAAATATTCAACTAAGTAAATTCAATTTGGATATTCAACTAAATAAATTCAATTTAAATAATGATACATTATTTTAACCTATAAATTAGTAAATATTTAAAATTATAATAATAATGTCAAGTACATGGTGGAACACTTTCCTTAACAATGACTTAAAAAAGTAACAGCTGTACCAGAGAGCATTTTGGCAGTACATACTAAGAGCACTAAAAATGTAATCTTCGGCCGGGCGCGGTGGCTCACGCTTGTAATCCCAGCACTTTGGGAGGCCGAGGCGAGCGGATCACGAGGTCAGGAGATCGAGACCACGGTGAAACCCCGTCTCTACTAAAAAATACAAAAAATTAGCCGGGCGCGGTGGCGGGCGCCTGTAGTCCCAGCTACTCGGAGGCTGAGGCAGGAGAATGGCGTGAACCCGGGAGGCGGAGCTTGCAGTGAGCTGAGATTGCGCCACTGCACTCCAGCCCGGGCGACAGAGCGAGACTCTGTTTCAAAAAAAAAAAAAAAAAAAAAATGTAATCTTCCCGCTGGGCGCAGTGGCAGTTTGGGAGGCCAAGTCGAGCGTTTCAGTGGAGGTCAGTAGTTCAAGACTAGCCTGGCCAACATGGTAAAATCCCGTCTCTACTGAAAAAAAATACAAAAATTAGCCAGGCGTGGTGGCATATGCCTGTAGTTCCAGCTACTCAGTAGGCTGAGGCACGAGAATAGCTTGAACTCAGAAGGCAAAGGTTGCAATGATCCGAGATTGTGCAGCTGCACTCCAGCCTGGACGACAGAGAGAGACTCTGTCTAAAAAAAGAAAACAAAAAGTGATCTGCCATTTGCCATTTGATTAACTTATCCATATAAATTTGTGTACATTTATATAAAGTTCAAATTGTCTGAGTGGGCAGTGATTTAAATTATGGCACGTATATTTTATGAAATCTATATGTCCTAGAGGCCTTTAAGAATTTGGAAAATGCAAATTAGAGAATCATAGGTAAAGTACAAGACAACAGTAAACACATAAAAATGCTATCAGTAGTGATCAGAAGTGACGACATTATTTTTCTATTTTATTTTTTCTTTTCAGAGTTTAGAAGTATTTTATTTGGAGTACATATTTATCTTGTGTAAAAATAAGCCATATTTTAAAACAATTCTACTCATCTTTCAAGTCTCACCTTAATACTGGTTCCCCTATGATTTTTCTTTCTTTTATCAGACCAACATAATGTATTGCTCTTTCACTTCTAGAGCACTGCACAGCAATTTTCATGGAACTTTGAACATGCTACTTTACTTTCAATTTTTTATGAGCATAGAAAAGGGGACAGTCATGTATATTTCTTTATAGGACTTTTAACATGCAGTTCAATATCTAAATTATAGTAGGTGATCAATTAATGTTTTTTGTCAAATAAGCCTAACTCATCTCAGAACAGGTTCTATGTTCCAAACAAGCATGGATATTTTCCCCATACAATTGACAGATATTTTTAAAAAGTAAAATTCTAAAAGAAGAAAGTATGTTTAATTACATTTTGTATCACTAATATAATAAAAGAAAATCGGGCAAATCTGGAGGGTGATTCCATTCAATTCTTTTTAAAAGAAAAAAAAGTTTCTGATAAAACCTGGACACCCAAAATTCTCACTAAGCTTTTTGGTCCATTATCTGCTGGGATCATCCAATCCTCAGTGGCTGAGCATTGCCAATGTTTCCTGCTAGGCAAGAAGCACTGTGATGCCATAGCAAATATCTTTCAGATCACCACCAAGGATTGGACTTTTCCCTTTGACCTGAACCATTGGATTAATTACCCATTGTCAAAGTACTACCACCTGCCAGAGTTTGGAAATCACCCATAATGGAAACTATCATTGATGTTTACTCCCAAAGATATAAATGTCAATCCTAAAATATATGTGCCCCTGTCATACCTTTTTGGATACTCCAGTTGAATTGTTCAATCATATCCATTGTGGGCCAATTCTAGAGCTATGCCAATTTCCCTACCCCAGTCCAGTTTTCTTTCCTTTGCCAGAGACACATACTACAAAATCCCCACGTGCTTAATGGTGATGGCTGTCCTGTTGCTGACCTGTACTTTGAGAGCGAAAAAAAAAAAATAGTGATTTAATGTTTTCTCTCTACGTGATACAGTATCAATTTGGATTTTTGTAAATATTAATATACTTTTCATAGAAAAGGAAATTTAGTCAAGCACTGAATGGCCACTGTACTTAAACAAAGGGAAAAATTACAAAAATCCTAGTCTCCCTGTTTAAATATATCTCCAATCAGAAGCAGAAGGAAAACCCCTGCCCAGTAAATCTTCAGTATGTGATGTAAGGTCTAAAATTGAGGCTCAGTATTATGTACTGCCTTGACACCTGGTGAAATCAGAAGGGCTTTGAATAGCCTAACTGCTATGTCCCCTCCCAAACCTGCTCCCACAGATAAGATTTCCTAGCCAAATGGCCCTCCTTATCAAAGGCACCAGACACAGTTTCTGCTTATTCCTGAGTATTGGGTTTCAATTTCCTGCCAACTTGTAGAATCATTCAAACAAGCTGATCATATCTTCCACAGGAACCAGGGGACACATCACCCTTTTAATTCTACAAAATCTGCCTTCTGCAGCCCCTGGCTGTTCACTCTGAGTCCAACCCCTGTGTGACCCTGCATGACATATGGTGTCCTCCTCCCCGCAAGCTGTGAATGTATGTGACTAATAAATGCTGTCCATTTCATCTTTTTAGTGTCAAGTGTCGTATCTTCAGCCATCCCCATAACCTTAGGGTGGGAATCCCTCTGTCACCAACTGAGTGAATAGCAGGTGATTAAAACACATCAGTAAGAGAGTTTCTTGAAAATGTCTGATATGCTCATGTATATAAATTTATTCTTATCATTTTTCTTCTTCAGAATGACAATCTTTGGAAAATGTAGTTTCTTGTAAAATCTTGGCTGGGCACTGTGTCTCACGCCTGTAATCCCAGCACTTTGGGAGGCCAAGGCGGGTGGATCACCTGAGGTCGGGAGTTCAAGACCACCCTGACCAACATGGAGAAACCTCATCTCTACTAAAAATACACAATTAGCCAGAGTGGTGGCACATGCCTATAATCCCAGCTACTCGGGAGGCTAAGGCAGGAGAATTGCTTGAACCCGGGAGGCGGAGGTTGTGGTGAGTTGAGATTGTGCCATTGTACTCCAGCCTGGGCAACAAGAGAAAAACTTCATCTCAAAAAAAAAAAAAAAAAACAAATCTTCACAACTTGGTATGTCTAGAATGATGGGTCTGGGTCAACAACTGTATACTCAATATTACTCTCATTTTGACTCTCTTCAGCACACCAGACACACTCAGCCATATCCAGAACTGCAGGTCTCCATTTCCTTCCCGTAAAGCTTTCAAAGTACATGCACTGAAAATATTGTAATGATTATAATTAGCATTCGAGTCCAGGGCAAGGCTTTCTTTGAGGGAAGGACTACAGAATGCAGATCTTTTAGAGCACTGATGGAAGAAAATTGCTCCTAAAAAATGTTTTCTTTTGGTTTGTTATTTTACTTTAAGTTCCCCGATACAAGTGCTGAACGTTTAGGTTTGTTAGACAGGTATACGTGTGCCATGGTGGTTTGCTGCACCTATCAACACTTCATCTAGGTTTTAAGCCCCACAGGCATTAACCATTTTTCCTAATGCTTTCCCTCCCCTTGACCTCTATGCCCTGACTGACCCCAGTGTACACTGCTCCCCTCCCTGCATCCAGGTGTTCTCATTGTTCAGCTCCCACTTATAAGTGAGAAAATATGGTGTTTGGTTCTCTGTTCCTCTGTTAGTTTGCTGAGGATGATGGCTTCCAGCTTCATCCATGTCCCGGCAAAGGTCATGATCTCATTCCTTTTTATGGCTGCATAGTATTCCATGGTGTATATGTACCACATTTTTTTTATCCAGTCTATCATTGATGAGTACTTGGGTTGGTTCCATGTCTTTGCTATTGTAAATAGTGCTGCAATAAATATATATGTGCATGTGTTTTTATAGTAGAATGATTTATATTCCTTTGGCTATATATCTAGTAATGCAATTCCTGGGTCAAATGATATTTCTGGTTCTATATCCTAGAGGAATCCCCACACTGTCTTCCACAATGGTTGAACTAATTTACGTTCCCGCCAACAGTGTAAAAGCATTCGTATTTCTTCACAATTTGCCAGCATCTATTGTTTCTTGACTTTTTAATAACTGCCATTCTGACTGGTATGAGATGATATCTCCTTGTGGATTTGATTTGCAATTTCTCTAATGACCCATGACGGTGAGCTTTTTTTCATATGTTTGTTGGCCACATAAATGTCTTCTTTTGAGAAGTGTCTGTTCATATCCTTTGACCACTTTTTGATGGGGTTGTCTGTTTTTTTCTTGTAAATTTGTTTAAGTTCCTTGTAGATACTGGAAATTAGATCTTTGTCAGATGAGTAAATTGCAAAAATTTTCTCCCGTTCTGTAAGTTGCCTGTTCACTCTGATGATAGTTTCTTTTGCTGTGCAGAAGCTCTTTAGTTTGATTAGATTCCATTTGTTAATTTTGGCTTTTGTTGCAATTGCTTCCAGCATTTTAGTGATGAAGTCTTTGCCCATGACTATGTCATGAATTGTGTTGCCTGAGTTTTCTTCTAGGGCTTTTATGGTTTTGGGTTTTACATTTACGTCTTTAATCCACCTTCAGTTAATTTTTGTATAAGGTGTAAGGAAGGGGTCCAGTTTCTGTTTTCTGCATATGGCTAGCCCAGTTTTCCCAGGACCATTTATTAAATAGGGAATACTTTCCCAGTTGCTTGTTTTTGTCAGGTTTGTCAAAGATCAGATGGTTGTAGATGTGTGGTGTTACTTCTGGGGTTCTGTTCTGTTCCACTGGTCTATATGTTTGTTTTGGTACCAGTACCATGCTGTTTTTGTTACTGTAGCCTTGTAGTACAGTTTGAAGTCAGGTAGCATGATGCCTCCAGCTTTGTTCTTTTTGCTTAGGACTGTCTCGGCTATACAAGCTCTTTTTTTGGTTCCACATGAAATTTAAAGTAGTTTTTTTCTAATTCTGTGAAGAATGTCAATGGTAGTTTGACGGGAATAGCATTGAATCTATAAATTACTTAGGGCAGTATGGCCATTTTGACAATATTGACTCTTCCTATCCATGAGGATAGAATGTTTTTCCATTAGTTTGTATTCTCTCTTATTTCCTTGAGCAGTGGTTTGTAGTTCTCCTGGAAGAGGTCCTTCACATCCCTTGTTAGCTATATTCCTAGGCATTTTATTATCTTTGTAGCAACTGTGAATGGGAGTTCACTCATGATTTGGCTCTATGCTTGTCTATTGTTGGTGTATAGGAATGCTTGTGATTTTTCCACATTGATTTTGTATCCTGAGACTTTGCTGGGGTTGCTTATCAGATTAAGGAGTTTTGGGGCTGAGATGATAGGGTATTCTAAATATAGAATCATGTCATCTGCAAACAGAGACAATTTGACTTCCTCTCTTCCTATTTGAATTCCCTTTTTTTCTTTCTCTTGCCTGATTGCCCAGGCCAGAACTTTCAATACTACGCTGAATAGGAGTAGTGAGAGAGGGCATTCTTGTCTTGTGCTGGTTTTCAAAGGGAATGCTTCCAGCTTTTGCCCATTCAGTATGATATTGAATGTGGGTTTGTCATAAATAGCTCTTATTATTTTGAGATATATTTCATCAATACTTGGTTTATTGAGAGTTTTTAACATGAAGGATGTTGGATTTTATTGAAGGCCTTTTCTACATTTGTTGAGATGATCATGTGGTTTTTGTCTTTGGTTCTGTTTATGTGATGGATTACATTTATTGATTTGAGTATGTTCAACCAGCCTTGCATCCCAAGGATGAAGCTGACATGATCATGGTAGATAAGCTTTTTGATGTGCTGCTGGATGTAGTTTTCCAGTATTTTATTGAGGATTTTTGCATCAATGTTCATCAGGGATATTGGCCTGAAGTTTTATTTCTTTTGTTGTGTCTCTGCCAGGTTTTGGTATCAAGATGATTCTGGCCTCATAAAATGAGTTGTGAAGGAGTCCCTCCTTTTCAATTGTTTAGAATAGTTTCAGAAGGAATGACACCAACTCATCTTTGTACCTCTGGTAGAATTCGGCTGTGAATCCACCTGGTCCTGGGGTTTGTTTGTATTTTTGTTTTTGTTGTTGTTGTTGTTTGTTTGTTTGTTTTTGGTTGGTAGGCTATTAATTACTACCTCAATTTCAGAACTTCTTATTGGTTTATTCAGGGATTCGACTTCTTCCTGGTTTAGTCTTGGGAGGGTATATGTGTCCAGGAATTTATACATTTCTTCTAGGTTTTCTAGTTTATTTTCATAGAGATGTTTATAGTTTTCTCTGATGGTAGTTTGTATTTCTGTGAGGTCAGTAGTGATATCCCCTTTATCATTTTTTATTCGATTCTTCTCTTTTCTTCTTTATTTGTCCAGCTAGTGGTCTATCTATTTTGTTAATTTTTTCAAAAAACTAGCTTCTGGATTTATTGATTTTTGAAGGGTTTTTGTGTCTCCAGCTCCTTCAGTTCTGCTCTGATCTTAGTTATTTCTTCTCTTCTGCTAGCTTTTGGATTTGTTTGCTCTTGCTTCTCCAGCTCTTTTAATTGTGAAGTTACAGTGTCAATTTGAGATCTTTCTAGCTTTCTGATATGGGCATCGGAAAAAAAGTGTTTTCAAAAGTTCATGACCCAGAATCAAAATGCCTTCAAACTGTAGCTTGAATGAGCATTCCATATTTTCCATCTGTATCTTCATTTCCTTGTGCTTTTTCTATCAACCTTAAGGAAATAGGAGCATGATTTAAAGAGCAATGTAACAGGATGCAAATTGTCTCCAAACTTAGTCTTTAGCTATCACCTTGATTATGAGCTAGAAACTTGGCATCCTAAACACTCCATTTTCTAGCCTACCTTGCTTCTACATGTAACGTATATTGTGTGAGGCCCCTGTGAAGTCTTCTTAAGGGAGACATCACATCTCTCTCCTCTCCATTTTCCTCTTTCCTGAAGGCTGGAATATGACATGAGGACTTGAGCTTGAGCAACTATTTTGGACCATGAACAAAACGCCATGGATGAAAGAACATCAAACGAAAAAAATTGAGATTTGTATAAACTATTCAAGCCACTATACTAGCCCTCAACTGTGTATCTCTAGACTCTCCCACACACACACACACACAAAAGTAAATGTCTAGCTTGTTTATGCATCTGTTACACGCAGCCGAACTTCCTTTGAACTGACACAGGTAGTATACCTAGAACTGCTATTCAACCAGTTTATACCAGTATAGTCATGCTATACTGAAATCTAAAATTCTGCCACATAGGTTACTGAGGAAAAACACCATCTAATAATCTTTCATAGCATCAACAAAGGTAGGAAATTGAGAATGCAAGTCTTGCCAGTATAGACATGGGACACTCCTGGTGGCTGCTGAGCTGGTGGCAGCAACAGTGCCAGTGGCATTTTCTGATCCTACCTGCTATTTTAAAGTAGCTCAAGATTTGCAAGGACAAAGTAGCAGAGCAGATGGCAAAAGCAGTAGCACACTGGCAGCAACATTGTCATCACTAGTTGATGACAGTGATAGCCACAGTCTGACTGAAACTCAGGCTCTCCGGATATGCACATGAAGGCAGGGCAGCCAGCACAAAAGATACAAAAGTAACAGGTGACAGGTACCTATCTACTTTCCATTTACTGTAGCTCTTATCCCCCTTATCCATGGGGGATATGTTTTAAGCCTCTGGTGGATGTCTGCAACTGTGGATAGTACTGAAACTTACATATGCTATGTTTTTTTCTTATACGTACATACATACCTATGGTAAAGTTTAATTTATAAATTTGGCTGGCTGTGGTGGCTCATGTCTGCAATCCCAGCACTTTGGGAGGCCGAAGTGGGTGGATCACCTGAGGTCAGGAGTTCAAGACCAGCCTGGCCAAGATGGTGAAACCCCGTCACTACTAAAACTACGAAAATTAGCTGGGCATGGTACCAGGCACCTGTAGTCCCAGCTACTTGGGTGGCTGAGGCAGGAGAATCGCTTGAACCCAGAAGGCAGAGGTTGCAGTGAGACGAGGTCACACCATTGCACTCCAGCCTGGGTGACAAGAGCAAAGCTCCATCTCAAAAAAAAAAAAAAAAAAAGAAGAAAAAAAGTTTAATGTATAAATTAGGTGCATAAGAGATTAACAACAGTAACTAATACTAAAATGGAACAATTATACTATAATACAAATTATGTGAGCGTGGTCTTTCTCTTTTTCTCTCTCAGGATATCTTATTTTACAGTACTCATTTCGTTGTGATGATGTGAGATGGTGAGATGATAAAATGCCTGTGTGATGCTATGAAGTTAGGTGAATGATGTAGGCATTGTGACATAGTGTTAGGCTACTATTGACCCTGTGATGATACATCAGAAGGAGGAGCATCTGCTTTGGGTGAGTCTGGTTGATGGAGCCATGATAGGGTAGATGGTTGGATGTCTGGAGCAGACAGTATTGACAACAGATGAGCAGGTAGCTTATACAGTGTGGACATGCTGGACAAAGGGATGATTCACATCCCGGGCAGGACAGACCAGGTTGGCACAAGATTTCATCACACTAATCAGAACAGTGTGCAATTTAAAACATATGAATTGTTTATTTCTGGAATTTTCCATTTAATATTTTCAGACAGATAAGGGGAACTACCTATTGGGGAAGTCATTGGAACACTGCTATGTGGCTCACAATATTAAATCTGGACTCAGACAGGAGCAACTCAGTGAAATGATAAACAAAAGATTATACTATTGACTTCTAAATAAATCAATAACTGATTTGAAAATTATTAAATTGGATGAATGATTTATATAACTAAGTAAGCAATTGTATAATTATAGATGTGTGTCATACACATGTCTAATTTAGACAACAGAAAGAATTTTAAATGCATTTTATTTGCACATTAATTTATATTACTTTTTGAATATCACCCCTGAGCATGCCTAGATAGAAGCCAGTCTTTAGTTACAATTTTGTAACTTAAGAAGAAGTTAAGAGAAGCTACTCTTCTACTTTTCCCACTCTGAATATCAGATTACTGACTACAATTGTCACTAAAGTCAAACCCAGTTATGATTTATGTATCTATAAAAATAGCTGAAGAATATGTAACTTTGGGACTTCATCTTTTTAAAAAGAAGACACTGATGGTGAAATAGCATGATGAAGGAAGAACTACGAAACACATACCACAAGAAAAGAACAATAAAGATGTAACAAGCATGATAACACGGTGGGTCTAACATTAACTTTCAATCCATCTTCAGTAGGACAATGGTGAAGCCATTAGCTAGGTGTCGATAAGGAAAATACATCTCTTCTAGTCTGTCAAATGTTTTGATTTCATCATGATTCATGGATCCTCTTCTTTCAGGTTTCATACTCTAACAATCAGTTATGGAAGTTGCTCAGCTTCTTGTATCAAACAGTTTATAAAGAATTGAAGAGAATTCTCTGTCCACTCTCAATAGCTCTTTTGTCACACTGATTTAAATACAGTCTTTATCAACTGTATCTTATACGATGTTTTTCACTCTCAATTATGATCTGCATAATTGTTACCTCCAGTTTCTAAGAGCAGTGGCTCTCAAATATCAATCTTTTGACCCACTGCATCAGAATCATTTGGAGAATCTGTTAAAAATTTAGAATTCCAAGCCATGCTTCCAAAATATATTTTAGGTACGGCCTAAGAAATTATAGTTTAGCAGTATGTCCAACTCCCAAATTGAAAGCACAGCCAGATTTGGGAATCTGGTATTTAGAGGAAGGCTGCCCTTACTGCCCGGTGGGGCTGAAGCACTGCTCTGACTTCACCTTTCCTATCCAAGTTCTCTGGGATCTTCCTCTTTCCATAGCTATTGGGTGGAGAACAGGAAAGGGTATGAAACCTCACTCTTAAGGTGATAGACAGATTATTTTCCAGATTTGAACTGATATAAACTCAATCTGGAAAAGTGCATTCCCTAAAAGACAGAACTTTCATTATGTGTTTCCTCCTCAGAAAAAAACATCACATGCTTCCCATGGTTCCAATCATTTTGGGTTTTACTAAGTTTCATGTTCATTCTCAGGTAACTAATTTAAATAACCCTGAGAGATAATAATAGAGAATCACGCTCTCCATTGAACATGCAGAATAAAAAAATGCAGAATAAAAACTAAAGCATAAAGTATAATTCCCAAACATAGATAGGGGCAGAGATCATCAGAGGCAAAATGAAGAATTTTTGATTTCAACCAATTTGAGCAGTCAGATGTGAACCTGATATCAGAGGAGGCAGTGGGTCAGGAATCCAACAAGTCCTGCAAATTGAGAATCCTAAAACAAATCTGAGGTCAGGAGGGAGCAGGAAATGGGTTAATTCCGTGGTTTTAGGCAAGGCTGGAGAGATCAACAGCATCTTGAAGGTCAAAGGAGGAACAGAATCCAACAGCTTAGAGAATTTGAAGCAGAAGCATTCATGAGTAGAAACAGTAAAGAAATACTACACCTAAGTCAGTGAGAAATTCTCTCTGCTTCCTTGTATACCTCCTGTTGGCAAAGTGAGGCCCTGAGACCACAGGTGTATAATCACTGACAGAAGATGACTAGAGAATAAAAGGTACACTCTGTACAAGAATGAAGTAAACACAGAAGTGTGACAATTATTGGAAGCTCTTAAACATTAAAAGCACCCAGCAGGCAATTCCTTCCCCCGTGTTTATTAATTTCTCCCCTGCATCTGACAAGGTACAAAGGTTAAGTTTTGCTCTCTACCTGCTGTATGTTTACAAGGTATAAAAGACCTGGAGAAATCTTTCACCTCAAGTCTCTTAGGCAGCTTAATTCCTCATTAACTTTCATAAAGGCCAATTCAGTGAGTCAAACTCTGTTCTGCTGTTGCTGCAGAAATGAAAATAGTTTAACCAGCAAAAGATACTCGAGTCCACTTGAATTAAAAAATAGAAATTAATAATGGCAACTATAGAGTGCTTGGGTCTCACAACAATGTAGAAATAAGAAAAGACTAAACTACGACCTTGAGCAAGTCATTTAACCTCCCTAGGCCTCAGTGTCATTGATTGCAAAATCAAGAGGATAACACTTGCTCAGAATATTTCATGAAATTGTGATGAGGCTCAAATGAGTTAACATATACCAAAGAACTTCAGAAGAAAACAACTATCAATATCATCATTAATATTTATCTATTTGGCCAGTATTTTATTTTAGACATATTCACATGAGTATGTGATTGCAAACAATTGCATTTTGATAATACAGAAAGAGCAAAAAGATTCACAAAATGGTCAAAAGTAAAACAGTTATATGATTTTTAAAGAGAATGCAATAAGAAAATCCCACATCACGGAAGGAGAAAATATTATCAAAATGTAACACTATTTCTTATTGTCATATGCATTTTCTCCTTTTAAATCGCACAACATTAGAGAAAAATTATAAGTAGTGTTAAGTAAGATGCCGATTTATATTTCTAACAAGATAGTTGGTCAATTTCACTTTTGACAAGAAAATGTCCAAGGAACATACGGACTTAGAGAAAGCAGAGCATGGAAAAGGAGCATATTCCTGTAGACCTCTCTTCCACACTCTAATAGAAAACTCCATCAAATTAGTATTGACCCTGTGTAAGACCTCTCATACCTTATGCAGATAATTCTGGGGGCTTACAACCAAAGCAGGCTAAAAGGCTTCGTTTATTTGCACATCAATGGTCAAACTCAAATCTCTGTGCTCTTATCTCTCCAATGCGAGTAAGGATTAACAAAAAGTATGTGAACAAGTGAAAATTAAAAAAAAAAAAAGGGGGGGAGCAAGAGAGTTTGTGCCAGTGCATAGAGGATAGCTGATATAATCTACATACTCAAACACACTCAGTGCTTTCTCAGGCATCAATATAGCTCACATGTGAGAAAATAAAAATTACATTGGGAAATGACATATTAAAGTGCTCAAACTTAGCCCTTTCTTTAAAAGCTATAATTGCTGAAAATGTGGCCCAATATCTCAAAATAATAGTCACTGGTGACATAGTCAATAAATGTATGCCTAGTTAATAATTCTTTATATTAAATTCCTTCTGTTGAAATAACTGCTATGGTATCTGTCATCTGACTGAACCCTTGACTGATAGAAGATAGCTGGCATTCAAGCCAGAGGCTAAAAAGCATCGACCAAAAGAATTAGTAAAAATAGAGAAGACAAGAGTTTCAGGAACTGAGTCTTCAAGTACGCCAACTAATTTAAAGGTTTAAGGAGATGATAAGAAAATAGTAAAAATGAGACGAGAAAAAATTAGCAACTAGTGAGGTAGAAGAAAAACTGCATGACATAATATTCTGGAAGACAAATAAAAAATGATGTTTCAAGGAAGAGAGAATAATCAATGGATCAAGATGGAAATCATGAGTAACCTATCAGTAGTAGGGGAGAACACTTGGCAAGTATGCATTTAAAAGAGATTAGAGATTATGATCTTAGTATCAAATAAGTCTGAATTCAAGGGAAAAGGCATAAAATTATAAAAATAGGGTGTTTTATAATTATAAAATGTACAATTCATAATGAAGGTATACGAGTTACAAATACATGCTCTAAATAATATTTATAAAGCAAAAATCATAGAAGATACAAAGGTCAATAAATGAAAATATATTTAAAATAACAGATTCAAGCCGGGTACAGTGCCTCGTGCCTGTAATTCCAGCACATTTAGAGGCCAAGGTGGGAAGATTACTTCAAAGCCAGGAGTTTGAGACCAGCCTGGGCAACAAAGCAAGACCCTGCTTTTACAAACAGTAAAATAAATTAGCTGTGTGTGGTGGCAAGCGACTATAATCACTTAGTTTGAGCCCAGGAGTTTGAGGCTTTATTGAGCTATGATAGCACAGGCCTGGGTAACAGAATGAGACCCCGTCTCTAAAAAAACAATAATGAAATCACAAATTTAGATTTCCTCTCTTAATTCACAGCAAATCAAATGGAGAGAAAACATTTTTTAAAACTAAGTATCATATATAAAAAGTAGATGTACTTTATATATATATAATATATATCCCAAATATAGGTAATATGCCTTCTTTTAGGAGGCATTGTTTCATGAACCAGAGGCAATATGCCCTCCTGTCCATGAAACAGTCACAAAAATTGACTATATATTCAACCACCAAGCAAACTCCAATAAATTCCTTCCAAATTTATAAAGTATAAAGTTTACAGGAAATATTCTCTGACCGTAAATAAACCAGGAAACAAAAAATCCTGCAACTGACATGTTACATTAGTGCCACTCATCAATATTTCCAGTATTTCTACTTTTTGTCATTACAGGACACAATAGGACTGTGTTTCCCTAACACTCTTGAATTCATGCTTACGGGACTTGCATTAACCAGTAAAATGTGAACAGAAGTATTTAAGGGTGTGCTGCAGTGACTGGCATCATTCCAGATGGTTCTGTTTGAGGACCAATGGAGCATAGCTCCGAACTGACCCTAACGGATATGTACTATGAAGTTAGTGTTAACCTATCCTGAATTGACTGATACAAACCTTCAGAATTTTTGAAAATTTAAATTGAAATTGTAGAACTCTAGCCCCCCAAAAAAGATAAAAACACCAGAACCTATGAAAATACACTTTTTAAAAAGCTATGCTTGAAGTACACATAAAAATATACAGGAAGAACTTTTCTTCTAAAGTATTGCCATTTTGGTGACCGAGCTCCAAAACTCCTGAGTCTCTCTGCCTCTCTTCTCTAAGATTCAGATTTCCAGGAAATAAAATCTAATTGGTCCAGCTTGAATCAGTTATCTGACCAAAAGCATGGGGTTCAACAACACAGACATGGCCTCTTAGAGTTTGAGGGCCCTCCACTGTGTTTTGAGGCCATTTCCAGAGGGGAATAACTATAATTTTATTACATCTCACCCCTTAGTCACACGCTGCCTACAGTGATTCAACTATCTAGATTCTGGACTCAGTTATGAGGTGCACCAAGACATGTTACCTGGTTGTACAATCTCTACCTGTTCAGTTGTTTCCCAGTGAGGAAGAGCTTGGCCTTAGTTATGCAGGTCAAGTAGGCAGAGTTAGCACTCTGGGAAGTAAATAACATATATTGAAAGTTGTATGTTCCATACTAGCTTCTATGAGAATTAAACTATGAGTCTATAAATTAAGTTTCATTATAATGGTCATTTCCTGTGTATATGCTATGTGAAGAGAGATTGTGCTTATAATATGGGAAGAAGCAACATATGTTTCTCTGAATTCATCATTTGCAGTAATTATGCTCCAACTTTGTTTTGGCATAGTTTTTGTATATCATAACTCCTAGAATCACCATAAATGTCTAGGGTAGGTTTTCTAAGCTTTTTCTCTTGTCCTCTCCATCTAAACAGAATTTTTATCCAACCTGACTCTTGCCTTTGATGGGACAAAAACCAATTTTTCACTGTTTAATTCAGCAAGGCCCATTCTTTAAACAGCTTCCAGAAGCAGAATATATATTCCAAGAGGAGCCACGGACATCCCTAAACCCTCTTCAGTGGCAAAAGTGGCAGAGAAAAGAGTATCCAGATGGCTGTGCTGGAACTCTTTTCTCTCTTCTGGATCTACCAAGGGATTGATTTCTGATCAAACAAATGAGACTGGACTCCTTTCAAGGCATTAAATGTAATTAGCTGTTAATTGTTATCGTTAAAGGACTCTGCTGAGTGGCTATCAAGGCACCATCTGGACAGCTCATCACATTCACTGGGGAAATCCCGAAATCTCCATCCAAAAATGTCTGTGTCACTTGCAGGCATTTACAATACCTGTCAACAACCTTTGCATCCAGTGGGAAACTTATCACAGATGGTTGAAATTAAAGACAGAAATATTCTTTTTGTGGGTCAAAATTCTGCTTTGTAGTATTTATACTTCTTTAAAACAATCAGGTTTAAATGAGGATAAAAATATAAGAGAACATAGACATGTATGTTCTCTTATATTTTAAACACCATCTATATCATCTCAGCATTTGGTTGTAAACAACAGAACATGACACAGATCATCTGAAGCAAAAAGAGAGAGAGAATTGATTAGAATTATATTGGACTGCTGGAAAACCAGCTTGAAAATCTGACAGGTCCCAAGTAAGCTCTGGACGGCTACGCAGAAGATACCCAGGGGATGTCAGACAACTCTAACAGACTCTGTATTGTGCTATCACTTGCTCAAGATCCAAAATCTTACAAAAGAACACCTGTTGTTCAAGTCTGTGTCAGAGTTTTACCACCTGATTCTATCAAGATGAAGAAAGAGGAAACATCTTTGGCTTCCACACCTGGAGATGGACACTGCCTTCAAGTAAGTAATCTCTAAGTTAAGATGAAGATACCATCATGAAGCAGATGTGGAAGCTGAACACCCCCAAAGTGGCAAAGATTAACTAAATTATTTTACTATAAATCGAACCCCTCTATGACAGGTAAAAAATCTGTCTACCAATGATATTTTGAAAATCATTCCTGATTCAATCATTAACTAAATGTATGTTCACATTGTGGTAAGGACGTATTACAGGGAAATCTTGAGAACTTTAGATGAAGTGGTACATTCCTTACCTTTTGAGACCCATACCACAAAAGAAAACAAAATGCTTTTCTCCAGAATAGAATACTGGTCTCAACAGGTGATTTTCATGACACCTTAGAGGGTTTTTAAAGTTTCGTTAATTTTTTATTTATTAAATTCATATGCATCTACTAAGTTGTTTATGTGTCACTGTGTAAAGTTTTGCTAGATGGATACAAAATAGTATTTAATACTGTCTCTAATTGAAATCTAAGTGGGAAAATAAGACATATCTACCCAAAATAATTAGTAAACGGAAATATATATACTTTGATGGAAGTCAATTAAAATTTTATATATCCTGAAGCCTACTTAAAAGTACATTTTTATACAAATAATATTCAGTTCCCAGCATGTCTTGTGTGCTTGGAAAATAGATATGACAAAAATCCAATTTAATTTTGTCCTTTCCCTCTGCTATGCAACAATTTGCCAAAATGTTACAGGCTTGCTCCATCTATCCAGATATTTGGATGTATATTATCTAGTCGTAGCAAACTATCTCCTCTTCCCTTTTTATCATGTGAACTCCAGTTCATCCTTCAAGATTTAACTCAGATGTACCTCTTGTGAATTTCTTGATGTACACACTATGGATCTGTGGTCTGGACACCTTGTCTCTTGCCTTCTTAATGGCACCACACCCTAATGACTCAGTAAATTTATGCCCACTCTCCTTCCCTATTCCACTTCTCTTCATCCATCTCTCAAATAGAAGAAAAAGTACCAATAGGACTCAAGGACAAAATGGAGTCCTAGAGTCATATACATAAGCCAGCAACCATGGGGTGGCACCTACAGTGGGGGAGTGGAAGGAGGAGTAAAATGTTTATAAAGAGAAGTTCATGGGAAAAACGCTGGCCCTTAGAGAGCCAGGTCAGTCCAGAAGTTCAAAACAATTAAATAATGACCCATCTACATAATTCCACCTTCCGCATGCTTAGCTGGTTGATTAGTAACTGTACTATGGTAATTCTTATGGGTTAACATTATCATTGTATATTAGTGAAAAATGAAAGCTTCAGGCTCTGCACCTCTATTGCAAAATCAGTGTAGCACTAGGGCCTGCTGTAAACATTCCTACAAAATAGATATATCGATCACAGTCATACTCATCCGTGATTTTAATGGAGGTTTAATATAAAGAATTTGTGAATAGGATAAAAGGAATAAGGCAAAAAGCAAATAGTGAGACACCAAGAAATGGTACTTCAAAAGCAACTACTCATCCAAAGGTCCTAAGAACTTAGAAGCTTGGAAGAAAAATCCTGACGACCTGGACATAGACCTCTGAGGAAGGGGAGCTGCTAGATGGCCTAGTACCTCCAGAGCTCAGAAGAGGGCCCCTGCAGAGCGAGGACTGAGACTTATGAGGAGAGGACCATCTGTTTACTGTTGGTAATCTGGGTAGATGCAACAAGGCTGGTACAAGAATATAAAAAAGCAAATGGAAACTGGAGCCACCTGGTGCTATTGGAAGCAATTACTGCGTTCAGAGTGATGCTCCATTGCTATTGTAGTCCTGAAAGGATCAAGAAACAAAGAGGCCACGATCTCCTTTTCCTCCTTCAGCCTTTCAGTTTCTCTCTAGTTGCCCATAATAATAGCACCCCATAGGAGCCAGCTGGCGAAGGGAAGACAGTATTCAGAATTCCAAACACAGTCCTATAACACCAAGGCTGGGAGATAAACACTTCATTATCAGTAGGAAAAGCAGCAGGCAGGGAGGGAAGAAATCTCTCCAGGTGAAGTTAGATGTCAGTTCTTTTCTTTGCGTTGCATCATTTTAGGTTTTATTTCTCATAAGGTGAAGTTTCCAACTTTTAACTGAGGCCCTCTGAAAGATAATATCACAAGCCTCATAATGAAGGCCTTTTTCCTCATCATAATTTCTGATCCAATTAGAAAACATTTTTAAAAATAACTAAAAGGGTATAATTGAATTGTAAAACACAAAGGATAAATGCTTGAGGTGATGGATACTCTATCTACCCTTATGTGATGATTACTGTATTGCATGCCTGCATGAAAATACCTTGTGTAACCCATAAAACATATACACCTACTATGTACCCACAAAAATTAAAAATATTTTTTAAATGCAAATATCCCTTCAGTTCCCAGGGACAGGGCTTTCCTGATCTTGCCCAAAATTCAGAGACCCATTTCACGCTGAAATGTGTTCCTGACCCTCTGGATAAAGGAAGAACTGCCACACTATGCAGGGATCACTAAGCCCTGTCTCTCGACAGCCGAGAGCTGTTAGTCCTATTTTGCTTTCAGAGCTGTTTACCGACCTCTGTTTTTTAAAACAAAATTTTTGTCTTAGAATACTCTTCTCTGAGCAGCATTAACCAATACTGACAAAAATGAATGGTAGATGTCCCATGAGCCTCAGAAGGCTGTACACCAGCTGAGCACTGAGCACAGTTTTATAAGTGAAATAATGATGAATGGTTTCTCCATACCTAAGCACAACATTGAGTTAAAATCAACACTGCATGACTCATTTTTAAAACTCTTCTGACAGTTCTACCCTGTAAGTTGGCCTTAAGCCTGTCTTGCCTTTCTGGGCCATCAGATTTGTTCGGGGATCTCCAACAGGCAGCAGTCTGGAATACCTGCAGCTTAGTGGAAATATGCAGGAAATATGCAGGAATTATGCAGGAAATATTTTTGCCTGACTCTGAATCTATTAAAGCAATTTCTTCCTCTCTGATTTTTACAGCTAATGTCCAGTTGGCCAGTCAACCATGGCTGCAATGAAAGGAAAATGACTTTGGGGAAGTAACATGGACTTCTTGGAGTAAAACAATCAAGATGGGAAAGATCCTATCCAGTTTATTCTCTCTCAATTTTAGAAAAACATCTTTCACACTTTTCCTCAAATATTGCGCCATATAAAATCATTGTTCCATTTAACTTTAAATTAACTTTAACAAGGACAACTTAAGGTACTGTGTTAGATGGAGTAAACCAAACAGAGTCTTAAAATATAAAAACTATCGACAATCAAATAGGAATAACACACTTTTTTTTCATTTAACATTTCAACATAGCCATGGAGATGTGGGGGATTTATGTCCTTTCCCTTTAGATTTTGTGTATGTTCTGCAATTGCTTTAATCAACACAAAACTACAGAAGTGACACTGTACCTGTTTCTGTGCCTAGGCCTTACAAAACTGACAGCTTCCGCTACCTGTCTCTTAGAACAATCACTCTTGAAAACCAGCCACCATGCTGTGAGGAAGACCAAGCAATCCCATGGGGAAGCCCACATAGAGAAGAACTGGAAGTTCCAGACTGAAGTCCTGCTGTGTTCCCAAACAGTCAGTACCAATTTGCCTTTTAAGAGAGTGAGCTATCATGTAAATGACTTCTCTGGATCCAGAAAAGCCTAGTTCTTGACCTACAACATCATGAGCAAAATAAAATTGCCCTTTTAAGACATTATCTTTTGAGGTATTTTCACAGGCAACAGGCACCCACTATAAAAAGCTGTCACCTCATATGAGATAACATCCTCAAGACATTTTGAGTAGTTTAGTCCAGATCACTAGGAACCCCCTTTATTTTATCTCCAAGCAAACACATTTTTCCTGTCTTTCAGTATGTATGTTCTGAAAGAGAAAAAAGGCATTGAGACACAAAAGCACATTATAAGACAGAAAACTGTATGTTCCATTTCCTATCATTTACCTTGATGTGAGCAACCATCTCCAAAAGGGAGACTAGTTGCCATTGCTTCATATCTCCCTCTCATCTTTCACCTACTTCTCCCTTTGCAGTCTTGGGCATACCATTGTTGCCTCCTCACCTATTCCCACCTCTTCTCTATAATTTTTTATTATACTTTAAGTTCTAGGATACATGCGCAGAACATGCATGTTTGCTACATAGGTATACATGTGCCATGGTGGTTTGCTGCACCCATCAATCCATCATCTACATTAGGTATTTCTCCTAATGCTATCCCTCCCCTTGCCGCCCATCCCCCAACAAGCCCCAGAGTGTGATGTTTCCTTCTCTGTGCCCATATGTTCTCATTGTTCAACTCCCACTTATGAGTGAGAACACGCGGTGTTTGGTTTTCTGTTCCTGTGCTACTTTGCTGAGAATGATGGTTTCCATCTTCATCCATGTCCCTGCAAAGGACATAAACTCAGTCTTTTTCATGGGTGCATAGTATTCCATGGTGTACATGTGCCACATTTTCTTTATCCAGTCTAACATTGATGGGCATTTGAGTTGGTTCCAAGTCTTTGCTATTGTGAATAGTGCTACAGTAAACATACGTGTGCATGTGTCTTTATAGTAGAACGATTTACAATCCTTTGGGTACATACCCAGTAATGGGATTGCTGGGTCAAATGGTATTTCTACTCCTAGATTCTTGAGAAATCGCCACACTGTCTTCCACAATGGTTGAACTAATTCACACTCCCACCAACAGTGTAAAAGCATTCCTATTTTTCCATATCCTCTCTAGCATCTGTTGCTTCCTGACCTTTTAATGATCACCATTCTAACTGCCATGAGATGGTATCTTATTGTGGTTTTGATTTGAATTTCTGTAATGGCCAGTGATAATGAGCTTTTTTTCATATGCTTGTTGGCTGCATAAATATCTTCTTTTGAAAAGTGTCTGTTCATATCCTTCACCCATTTTTGATGGGGTTGTTTGTTTTTCTCTTGCAAATTTGTTTAAGTTCCTTGTAGATTCTGGATATTATCCCTTTGTCAGATGGATAAATTGCAAAAATTTTCTCCCATTCTGTGGGTTGCCTGTTCACTCTGATGATAGTTTCTTCTGCTGTATAGAAGCTCTTTAGTTTAATTAGATCCCATTTGTCAATTTTGGCTTTTGTTGCAATTGCTTTTGGTGTTTTAGTCATGAAGTCTTTGCCCAGGCCTATGTCCTGAATGGTATTGCCTAGGTTTTCTTCTAGGGTTTTTATGATTTTAGGTCTTACGTTTAAATCTTTAAACCATCTTGAGTTAATTTTTGTATCAGGGTGTAAAGAAGTGGTCCAGTTTCAGTTTTCTGCATGTGGCTAGTCATATGACCATACACCATTTATTAAGGAGGGAATACTATCCCAATTGCTTGTTTTTGTCAGATTTGTCAAAGATCAGATGGTTGTGGATGTGTGGTGTTATTTCTGAGGCCTCTCTTCTGTTCCATTGGTCTATATATCTATTTTGATACCAGTACCATGCTGTTTTGGTTTCTGTAGCCTTGTATTATAGTTTGAAGTCAGGTAGCATGATGCCTCCAGCTTTGTTCTTTTTGCTTAAGATTGTCTTGGCTATATGGGCTCTTTTTTTGTTCCATATGAAATTTAAAGTAGTTTTTTCTAATTCTGTGAAGAAAGTCAATGGTACTTGATGGGAATAGCATTGAATCTATAAATTACTTTGGGCAGTATGGTCATTTTCCAATATTGATTCTTCCTATCCATGAGCATGGAATATTTGTTTGTGTCCTCTCTTATTTCTTTGAACAGTGGTTTGTAGTTCTCCTTGGAGAGGTCCTTCACATCCCTTGTAAGTTGTATTCCCAGGTTTTTTATTGTCTTTGTAGCAGTTGTGAATGGGAGTTTGCTCATGATTTGGCACTCTGTCTATTATTGGTACGTAGCAATGCTTGTGATTTTTGCACATTGATTCTGTATCCTGAAACTTTGCTGAAGTTGCTTATCAGCTTAAGGAATTTTTGGGCTGAGAAGGTAGGGTTTTCTAAATACACAATCCTGTCATCTGCAAACAGAGATAATTTGACTTCTTCTCTTCCTGTTTGAATACGTTTTATTTCTTTCTCTTGTCTGATGGCCCTGGCCAGAATTTCCAATACTATGTTGAATAGGAGTGGTGAGAGGGGGAGTCCTTGGCTTGTGCTGGTTTCCAAAATGAATGCTTCCAGCTTTTGCCCATTCAGTAAGATATTGGCTGTGAGTTTGTCATAAATAGCTCTTATTATTTTGAGATATGGTCCATCAATACCTAGTTTATTGAGTGTATTTACCATGAAGAGGTGTTGAATTTTATCAAAGACCTTTTCTGCATCTATTGAGATAATTATGTGGTTTTTGTTATTGGTTCTGTTTATGTGATGAATTACATTTATTGACTTGCATATGTTGAACAAGCCTTGCATCCCTGGGGTGAAGATGACTAGATCATGGTGAATAATCTTTTTGATGTGCTCCTGGATTCAGCTTGCCAATATTTTATTGAGGATTTTTGCATCGATGTTTATCAGGGATATTGCCCTGAAATTTTCTTTTTTGTGTGTGTCTCTGCCAGGTTTTGGTATCAGGATGATGTTGCCCTCATAAAATGAGTTAGGGAGGAGTCCCTCTTTTTCTATCATTTGGAATATTTTCAGAAGGAATAGTACCAACTCTTCTTTGAACCTCTGGTAGAATTCGGCTGTGGATTCATCTGGTCCTGGGCTTTTTATGGTTGGTAGGCTATTAATTACTGCCTCAATTTCAGAACTTGTTACTGGTCTATTCAGGGATTTCACTTCTTGGTTTAGTCTTGGGAAGTGTATGTGTCCAGGAATTTATCCATTTCTCCTAGATATTCTAGTTTATTTGCATGTAAGTGTTTATAGTATTCTCTGACGGTAGTTTGTATTTCTGTGGGATCATTGGTGATCTCCCCTTTATCATTTTTTATTGTGTCTATTTGATTCGTCTCTCTTTTCTTCTTCATTAGTATCTTTTCAAAAAACCAGCTCCTGGATTCATTAATTTTTGAAGGATTTTCTGTGTCTCTATCTCCTTCAGTTCTGCTCTGATGCTTATTTCTTGTTTTCTGCTAGCATTTGAATTTGTTTGCTCTTGCTTCTCTAGTTCTTTTCACTATGATGTTAGTGTGTTGGTTTTAGATCTTTCTGGCTTTCTGCTGTGGGCATTTAGTGCTATAAATTTCCCAGTAAACACTGCTTTAGCTGTGTTCCAGAGATTCTGATACATTGTGTCTTTGTTCTCATTGGTTTCAAATAAATTATTTATTTCTGACCTTATGTTGCTATTTACCCAGTAGTCATTCAGGAGCAGGCTGCTCAGTTTCTATGTAGTTGTTTGGTTTTGAGTGAGCTTCTTAATCCTGAGTTCTAATTTGATTGCACTGTGGTCTGAGAGACAGTTTGTTATGATTTCCATTCTTTTGCATTTGCTGAGGAGTGTTTTGTTTCCAATTATGTTGTCAATTTTAGAATAAGTGCTACGTGGTGCTGAGAAGAATGTATATTCTGTTGATTTGGAGTGGAGAGTTCTGTAGATCTCTATTAGGTTCACTTGGTCCAGAGCTGAGTTCAAGTCCTGATATCCTTGTTAATTTTCTCATCTGTCTAATACTGACAGTGGGGTATTAAAGTCTCCCACTATTGGCCGGGCACGGTGGCTCATGCCTGTAATCCCAGCACTTTGGGAGGCCGAGGCGCATGGATCACCTGAGATCAGGCATTCGAGACCAGCCTGGCCAACATGGTGAAATCCCATCTCTACTAAAAATACAAAATTAGCTGGGCATGGTGGCATGCACCTGTAGTCTCAGCTACTCCGGAGGCTGAGCCAGGAGAATCACTTGAACCAGAGGCAGAAGTTGCAGTGAGCCAAGATCATGCCACTGCACTCCAGCCTGGGCGACAGAGTGAGACTCAATCTCAAAAACTAAATAAATAAGTAAGTCTTCCACTATTATTGTGTGGGAGTCTAAGTCTCTTTGTAGGTCTCTAAGAACTTGCTTTATGAATCTGGGTGCTCCTGTATTGGGTCCATATATATTTAAGATAGTTAGCTCTTATTGTTGCACTGATCCCTTTACCATTATGTAATGCCCTTCTTTGTCTTTCTTTATCTTAGTTGGTTTAAAGTCTGTTTTATCAGAGACTAAGTTTGCAACCCCTGCTTTTTTTTTTTTTTTTTTTTGCTTTTGATTTGCTTGTTAAATCTTCCCCCATCCCTTTATTTTGAGCCTATGTGTGTCTTTACACAGAGATGCATCTCCTGAATACAACAAACCAATGGGTCCTGACTCTTTATCCAATTTGCCAGTATGTGCCTTTTAATTGGGGCATTTAGCCCATTTATATTTAAGGTTAATATTATTATGTGTGAATTTCATCCTGTCATTATGATGCTAACTGGTTATTTTGCCCATTAGTTGATGCAGTTTCTTCGTAGTGTTGATGGTCTTTACATTTTGATTTGTTTTTGCAGTGGCTGGTACAGGTTTTTCCTTTCCATATTTAGTGCTTCCTTCAGGAGCTCTTGTAAGGCAGGCCTGGTGGTGACAAAACCCCTCAGCACTTGCTTGTCTATAAAGGATTTTATTTCTCCTTCACTTATGAAGTTTAATTTGGCTGGATATGAAATTCTGGGTTGAAAATTCTTTTCTTTAAGAATGTTGCATATTGGCCCTTACTCTCTTCTAGCTTGTAGGCTGTCTGAAAAGAGATCCACTGTTAGTTTAATGGGCTTCCCTTTGTGGATAACCCAACCTTTCTCTCTGGCTGCTGTTAACATTTTTTCCTTCATTTCAACCTTGGTGAATCTGATGATTATGTGTCTTAGGGTTGCACTTCTCGAGGAGTAACTTGTGGTGCTCTCTGTATTTCCTGAATTTGAATGTTGGCCTGTCTTGCTAGGTTGGGGAAGTTCTCCTGGATAATATCCTGAAGTGTGTTTTACAACTTGGTTCCATTCTTCTGGTCACTTTCAGGTACACCAATCAAACATAGGTTTGGTCTTTTCACATAGTACCATATTTCTTGGAGGCTTTGCTCATTCCTCATCATTCTTTTTCCTCTAATCTTGTCTTCATGCTTTATTTCATTAAGTTGATCTTCAATCTCTGATATCCTTTCTTCCATTTGATCGATTTGACTATTGATACTTGTGTATGCTTCACGAAGTTCTCGTGCTGTGTTTTTCAGCTCCATCAGATCATTTGTGTTCTTCTCTAAACTGCTTATTCTAGTTAGAAATTCCTCTAACCTTTTATCAAGGTTCTTAGCTTCCTTCCATTGGGTTAGAACATGTTCCTTTAGCTCAGAGGAATTTGTTATTACCCACCTTCTGAAGCCTATTCTGTCAATTTGTCAAATTCATTCTCCATCCAGTTTTGTTCCCTTGCTGGCAAGGAGTTGTGATCCTTTGGAGAAGAGGCATTCTGGTTTTTGGAATTTTCAGACTTTTTGTGCTGGTTTTTCCTCATCTTCGTGGATTATTTACCTTCGGTCTTTGCTATTGGTGACTTTTGGATGGAGTTTTTGTGTGGTCATCCTTTTTGTTGATATTGACACTATTGCTTTCTGTTTGTTGGTTTTCCTTCTAACAGTCATGCCCTTCTTCTGCAGGTCTGCTGGAGTTTGCTGGGGGATCCAGACCCTGTTTGCCTAGGTATCACTGGGGGAGGCTGCAGAACAGCAAAGATTGCTGCCTTCTCCTTCCTCTGGAAGCTTCATTCCAGAGGGGCACCCACCAGATGTCAGCCGGAGCTCTCCTGTATGAAGTGTCTGTCAATCACTGCTGTGAGATGTCTCCCCATCAGGAGGCATGGGGGTCAGAGACCCACTTGAGGAGGCAGTCTGTCCCTTAGCACAGTTTGAGCACTGTGCTGGGAGATCTGCTGCTCTCTTCAGAGCCAGCAGGCAGAAATGTTTTTAAGTCTGCTGAAGCTGTGCCCACAGCCTCCCCTTCCCCCAGATGCTCTGTCCCAGGGAGATGGGATTTTTTAATCTATAAGCCCCCGACTGGGGCGGCATCATCTTTCAGAGATGCCCTGCCCAGAGAGGAGGAATCTAGAGAGGCAGTCTGGCTACAGTGGCTTTGTGGCGTTGCAGTGGACTCCACCCTGTCCAAACTTTCCAGTGGCTTTGTTTACACTGTGAGGGGAAAACCGCCTACTCAAGCCTCAGTAATGGTGGATACCCCTCCCCCCACCAAGCTCTAGCATCCCAGGTCAACTTCAGACTTCTGTGCTGGAGGTAAGAATTTCAAGCCAGTGGATCTTAGCTTGTTGGGCTCCTTGGGGGTGGGATCCCCTGAGAAAGACCACTTGGCTCTCTGGTTTCAGCCCCCTTTCCAGAGGAGTGAACTGTTCTGTCTCACTGGCATTCCAGGCCCCACTGGGTACGAAAAAAACTCCTGCAGCTAGCTCAGTGTCTGCCCAAATGACCACCAAGTTTTTTGCTTGAAACCCAGGGCCCTTGTAGTGTAGGCACCTGAGGGAATCTCCTGGTCTGTGTATTGTGAAGACCTTAGTAAAAGCGCATCATCTGAGCTGGATAACACTGTCCCTCACAGCATGATCTCTCGTGGCTTCCCTTGGCTAGGGGAGGGAGTTTCCTGACCACTTGAGCTTCCTGGGTGAGACAACACCCTACGCTGCTTCTGCTCACCCACAGTGGGCTGCACCCACTGTCTAACCAGTCCCAATGAGATGAACTAGGTACCTCAGTTGGAAATGGAGAAATCACCCATCTTCCAAGTTGGTCTCACTGGGAGCTGCAGACCAGAGCTATTCCCATTCAGCCGTCTTGCCTGGGAGTCCCTCTTCTCTATTTTTTCATCTCAACAAATTCAAAGTGAAAACTATGGACTTGAGAAGAGCAAGTAGAGCAGGAGAAGGAATGTCAAACCACCAAATATAATTCTACAAAGCATTGGTCTTTTTATCTGTGTTCACAGCCCCTGGCTCATTTCTTTAGCCACTACGGTAAAAACCACTTAGTTAAAATTGCAGCCCCCACTGACACACTCCATATGCCTTCCCTGATTTGTTTTTCTCCATAGCAGTAACTGTCAGGTGCCATATTACATATTTATTTATATAGCTTGCTTATTTTTATCCACCCTAATAAAATGTAAGTTCCATAAGAACATGGATTTTTATCTGTTTTATTCACTAGCATATTTCTACTCCCTAGAACAGAGCCAGACCCATGTTAAGTTCCAAAAGTATATATTTACTAAATTATTGCTGTTAATTGTGGTCTTGAGGTAACCCTCAGAACATATCATTATTGCTTTGAAAAAATGTGCTACAAAATCTGATGGATCTACTTTAAAAATTAACTTTGAGAACACAGACTACTCAGAAGTTTACTTTTTTACTTAGGTTTGCAGCATCTAATTTTTGTAATTCAACAGTATGAAAATATTCCACAAATTAATGTTAAATAGTATCAAATACATAATTTTTTGGGGGGGTTTCTCAATTTTGGCTTTGGTCAAGCCAAACTATTAATAACTTGGTAGGAAAAATTCTTGACTGCCTGCTAATGAAAATTTTCTGTGCTTAAATTATTTAAGTGAACACAATCTGGTGACCTTCTTCCACACCATGTTTTTAGCTCTAGCGTTTTCTCTACTGTTCCTTTTCTTTTTTTTTTTTTCAGTAATCATTTATAAGTGATAAGAACTTCTAAGGTACTTGAACAAATAGATAGGTCAGATAGGTCAACACAATAAATATATATCACTTTGAACAAGTATAACAAAATAAACATTGACAGAACAATTTGGACACTTAGCTGGATACTAGAAGTAACTGAAATCTACATCTTGTGACTGTTCTATGTCCTCATCTCCAATAAATAATCTATTGATCTTAAGACTTTTTAAACTCATGTGTATATTACCTCACAGTTTGCAAAACTCATTCATAGGCATTCTCTTAATCTCCACAGTAACAATGAAGTATTTTATTAGTTAGCTACTGCTGCATAACAAACTAGCAGAAAACCTCAATGGCATAAAACAGTAATCACCTATCTTTGGTTACAAATTGATATCATTGGCTGCACAGTTCAACTGAGCTCAACAGGGTTTATTCACACATCTTTGATCAGTTTCAGGTCACCTACGTAGTTTTGATTACCTTAACTGGACTCTCTCACATGTCTTGGGCATTAACTGGACAACATGGGCTATCTTGACTCTGTTACACACGGCCCCTCCCATTGTTTGGGAATTTCTTATGATAAAGGCAGAGGAGGAAAGGAATGAGCAGGTATACTTTTTCAAGTGTAAGACTGCATCAAATTTGCTACCGTCCCACTTGCCAAAGCAAATAACATGACCAACCCAGAGTTACAGTACACAGAAAAAGATGTTGCTACAGAAACACCATTAATTATGGTCATTGATACGATCAATCTACCACAGTTTGTGCTATTATTTTTGTTATTTTACAGATGAGAAAATCAAGACTTGAGGTTAAATAAGTTCTCCAAGTGAATCTGCCAAGTGAATGCACCAGAAGCTCAGATATTCTGACTCTAAACATGATCTTTCCTCCAACCATGTCTGGCCTGTTCACTCATATTCACAGATGCTTAGTTTATTGTTTCTAAAAAACAAAACCATTTCATATTACTATGAAACTTCAGAAATTCCAAAAACAAAAGTTGGAACGCCAATCAGATTACTTATCCTTTCTGTAAACTGGATAAATGCAAATCTTATTAGTTCATGCCGCTCTTTATTATTGAATGCTTTGGAACCTTTGGGTGTGCCTTGCTTGTCCCTCCATCTAAATTTTCATCTCCTCCAAGACAGAAACCTCAAGTTCTTTGCCTTTGTATTTTTCCCACTGGCTAACATAATGCTATTCAAGTAGCAGATGTGCCACTTGGTTGATAAAACTAAAAGAACAAAATGTCATCTTGATTAAGTTCCCTGTTAGAGAAGCAAAAATTAAAATGAAACAGCTAAATTGATATTGGATTGAGTAAAGGATAAGGGAGAGTTCCAACTGTGCCTATATAAGAAAAGAAAAAAGGAATACATTTATGTTTTATTTTCAAAATCTTCATGCCAGCTAATATATATGAATATTTCCCTTACATTTATTTGCTCTGACTCAGAGTTGAAAATCAGCTATGGGGAACTGCCAAGTGCTAATCAGTGAACTAATTGTTTTATTCATTGTAATAACCATTACAAATGTTGGGTTTAATGAGTACTCACTTTTCCATTACAAAAATTGAATCCAGATTTTTTTTTTTACTGCACTTTGAATGATAGCTGGGTTAATGTCATTCTCTATAAAGCATTTTTATTCAATAACTTTATCATACCTGGAGGATGTAAAGCTTTAAAGATATGTAAAATTTTGTCAAATATTTTTATTTCTGGATAAGTCAGTTTGCCCCTTTATCATTTTTGAGTCACCCTCAGAAAATGGAAAAAGAGAACAAGAAACTAATGTAATAAATTTCTGTGAAAACCCTGAACGTCATTCTCTTTTAGCAGCATAAGTATTAAAGGAAAATACCAGATAATACATGTATAGGCAAAGAAAAACTATAGTGGTAAAAGAGGTAGTCATCAATTCTTAAGTTTAATTGAAACAAATTATTTAATATTGATTTTTAGGTCTTCAATTGGGGACAACTCAAAGTTAAGACAAAGTTTATTGGTAGCTCCAAATCCTTAAAAAAGGGAACTTGTCTTCCTCATAAATAAGCATCTTAGAAGGATCCAATTCATAGCCAAGTCTAACTTCTCTATTAAAAAACAATTAAGTGGCTATACAGGTGAAGAATGCTTCAAATTACCTAAAAAAGTTGTATAATTTCTGAAACATATTGCAATAATGTTTGTAGATAATGCTATTTCCCTCTGACTCAAAATGACATTGGCTGAATTGTTGCAGATATGGAAACATTGATTGATAGTGACAGGCAAACCAAACTGCTATACAAAATATGAGCAAAGGGTTGCTTCAATAGTAGATTATTTTTCAACATTAGGACAATGTATACACTATAATTTTGATTTAAGAGTTAGCCTCAATCAATGCAAGTGTCTGAAAACAAAGAGCATAACCACTAAGGATAATCTTTCCAAAGTACAGATTAAAAAATAACAGACTTCCTCTCTTCAACAGCAAGAATCAAATGAAATGCATAAGCAAATAGTCTCATTATGGAATAACAGTGGCAACAGCATAGTGCTAGGATGTTTTTCTTCAAGACTTCATAAGTTGTAACAACGAGGATTTGTATATGTAAAAATTAGAAAAAGCCTAAGAAAATGAGATTTCCTGTATAAATGTTTTTAAATGTATAATAATGAATTATATTTTAACTGATTACAGTTCATTGCCATCAGAAATATTTTATGGCAATAATGAGGTTGAAAACGATGTCAAGAATGAGATACCATCTCACACCAGTAAGAATGGCTATTATTAAAAAGTCAAAAAATAACAGATGCTGGTGAGGTTAGGGAGAAAAGGAAATGTGTATACACTGCTGGTTGGAATGTAAATTAGTTCAGCCACTGTGAAAGGCAGTTTGGTAAATTCTCAAATAACTTAGAACTATCATTTGACCCAGCAATTCCATTACTAGGTATATACCCAAAGGAATATAAATTGTCCTATGACAAAGATATGCATACATATGTTTATTGCAGTGCTATTTACAACAGCAAAGATATGGAATCAACCTAGATGCCCAAGAACAGTGGACTAGAAAAATAAAATGTAGTATATATGCACAATGAAATACTATGCAGCCATGAAAAATAACAAAATCATGTCCTTTGCAACAACATTGATGGAACTGGAGGCCATTATCCTAAGCAAACTAATGTGAAAACAGAAAACCAAATACCGCATGTTCTCACTTATAAGTGGGAGTTAAACAATTGAGTACATATGGACACAAAGAAGGGAACAATACACATCAGGGCCTACTTGACATCCAAAAAAATATCTATTAGTCACTATGCTCATTACCTGGGTGACGAAATAATCTGTACACTAAACTCCCATGACACATAATTTACCTACATAACAAACTGCACATGTACCTCTGCTAACCTAAAATAAAAGTTGGAAACAAAAAACAGATAGACAAACAAACAATGCCTCCCCCAACTCCTTTCAAAACCTTTTGCTCTTTCTGCAGCTCAAAAAGTGAGAACCTATTAGAAGTACCTCTTAACACTTACTAAATACTGAGCTTTCTGCAGGTAAGTGGCGACTTAGGAAGTAATGAAGCTGAAGCCAGATCTATTTTAATATTTATTCTAGCCTGAAATAAATGTTTATGTCCTTGAAACAGATAAGAATTTGGTGGGATAATAATTACAACCAGCGTGATTTAATAAACTGTTTTAAGACCAGAAGACAAAAGAAATGAGTGTCATGAGGATTTAGGGTACAGATTATTTTGTCACCCAGGTAAACGTGTTGAAAAGAACAAAAAACAGAAGCAGCAGGAAATTTCAAACTTGGCACATTGGCTCATGGATATGAAAAGATATTTTCCTGCGTTGCAGATCTAGGAGCTCAAGTTGTTTCAATTATTCTATTCAAAACAAGTCACCACACCTGAAGTCCAGTTACAGAAGTAGGGAAAAAAGGAAGGAACAAGAATAGTTGAGTACGGGCCGGGCGCGGTGGCTCACGCTTGTAATCCCAGCACTTTGGGAGGCCGAGGCGGGTGGATCACGAGGTCAGGAGATCGAGACCACAGTGAAACCCCGTCTCTACTAAAAATACAAAAAAATTAGCCAGGCGTGGTGGCGGGCGCCTGTAGTCCCAGCTACTCAGAGAGGCTGAGGCAGGAGAATGGCGTGAACCCGGGAGGCGGAGCTTGCAGTGAGCCGAGATTGCACCACTGCACTCCAGCCTGGGTGACAGAGCGAGACTCCGTCTCAAAAAAAAAAAAAAAAGAATAGTTGAGTACATTAAAAAGAACATCTATTATTGCCAATGTATTAGTCCATTCTCTTGCTGCTATAAAGAAATAACTAAGACTGGATAATTTATAAAGAAAACAGATTTAGTTGGCTCACAATTCTGCAGGCTGTACAGGAAGCGAAGAGGCTTCTGCTACTGGGAATGTCTCAGGAGACTTACAATCATGGTGGAAGGTGAATGGAAAGCAGGCATCTTACATGGCTGGAGAAGAAGGAAGAGAAAGGGAGGAGAAGCTACACACTTTTAAAACAACCAGATCCCATGATAACTCACTTACTATCACGAGAACGGCACTCAGGGAATGGTGCTAAACCATTCATGAGAACCCCATCCCCATGATCCAATCACCTCCTATCAGGACCCACCTCCAACACTGGGGATTACAACTCAACATGAGATTTGGGTGGGAACACAGATCCAAACCATATCAGCCTACATCTAAAGAAATAAGATACCGATTATATTAGGATTATCCAGGGAAACAGAAGCAATAAGCTATTTTATTATGGGAACTGGCTCACATGATTACAAAAGCTGAGAAGTCTCACAATATGCTATCTACCAGTTGGAGAACCAGGGAAGCCAATGGTATAATTCAGTCTGAGGCTGAAGGCCTGAGAACCCGTGAGGCCACTGGAATAAGTCTGGGAATCCAAAAGCCTGAGAATGCATTAATCAGGGTTCTCTTAGAGGGTCAAAACTAATAGGAGATATATATATATATGTGTGTGTATATATATATACATATATATGTATGTCTATATATACATATATATGTGTATATATACACATACATATTATACATACATATGTACACATACATATGTATATATATGTGTGTATACATATGTGTATATATGTATATATGTATATATGTATGTGTATATATGTGTGTATATATATATACACACACACATATATATACATATATATACACACATATATATACATACACACACACATACACACACACACACAAAGTATTAACTTACATGATCACAAGGTCCCACAATAGGCTGTCTGCAGGCTGAGGTGCAAGGAGAGCCAGTCCAAGTTCCAAAACTGAAGAACTTGGAATCTGATGTTTGAGGGCAGGAAGCATCCAGCATGGGAGAAAGATGTAGGTTGGGAGGCTAGGCCCATCTTCTCACTTCACGTTTTTCTGCCTGCTTTATATTTGCTGGTGGCTGATTAGGTGGTGCCCACCCAATTAAGGTTGGGTCTGCCTCGCCCAGCCCACTGACTCAAATGTTTATCTCCTTTGGCAACATCCTCACAGACACACCCAGGATCTATATTGCATCCTCCAATCCAATCAAATCAACACTCATTATTAACTATCACAGTGGAGTTCTGATGTCCATGGGCAGGAGAAGGTGATAGATGTTCCAGCTCCATAAGATAAAGGAAATTTACCCTTCCTCCTGCTCTTTGTTCTATCCAGGCCCTCAACAGATTGCATAATGCCCACATTGGTGAGGCCTCATCTTCTTTTTAATTTTAATTTTTTAAAACTTTTTTTAATTAAAAAAACATTTTTTTGAGACAAAGTCTCACTTTGTTGCCCAAGCTGGAGTGCAGTGGCATAATCTCATCTCACTGCAACCTCTACCTCCTGGGTTCAAGCAATTTTCCTGCCTCAGCCTCCTGAGTAGCTGGGATTACCAGCATGTGCCACTATGCCCAGCTAATTTTTATATTTTTAGTTGAGACAGGGTTTCACCATGTTGTCCAGGCTGGTCTTGAACTCCTGACCTCAGGTGATCCATCCCCCTTGGCCTCCCAAAGTGCTGGGATTACGGGCATGAGCCACCATGCCTGGCCTATTTTGAATTATTATGGATACTGTATTAGTCCATTTTTTATGCTGCTGATAAAGACATACCCAAGACTGGGAAGAAAAGGAGGTTTAACTTGACTTACCATTCCACATGGTTGGGGAGGTCTCATAATCATGGTGGAGGGCAAAAGGCACTTCTTATATGGTGGCAGCGAAAGAGAATGAGGAGAAAGCAAATGCAGAAACCCTTGATAAACCCCTCAGATCTCATGAGACTTATTCACTATCATGAGAATAGCACAGGAAAGACTGGCCCCCATGCTTCGATTACCTCCCCCTGGGTCCCTCCCACAACACGTGGGAATCCTGGGAAATACAATTCAAGTTAAGATTTGGGTGAGGGCATTCCACCCTTTGCCCCTCCAAATCTCATGTTCTCACATTTCAAAACCAATCATGCCTTCCCAACAGTCCCCCAAAGTTTAACCCATTTCAGCATTAACTCAGAAGTCCACAGTCCAAAGTTTCATCTGAGACAAGGCAAGTCCCTTCCACCTATGAACCTGGTAAATCAAAAGCAATCTAGTTACTTTCTCAATACAATGAGGGTACAGGTATTGGGTAAATACAGCTCTTCCAAATGGGAGAAATTGTCCAAAACAAAGGGGTTACAGGGCCCATGCAAGTCCAAAATCCAGCAAGGCAGTCAAATTTTAAAGCTCCAAAATGATCTCCTTTGACTCCAGATCTCACATCCAGGTCACGCTGATGCAAGAGGTGGGTTCCCATGGCCTTAGGCAGCTCCGCTCCTGTGGCTTTGCAGGGTACAGTCTCCCTCCCAGCTGCTTTCACAGCCTGGTGTTGAGTGTCCTCAGCTTTCCCAGGCACACAGTGCAAGCCTGTAGGAGGATCTACCACTCTGCGGTCTGGAGGATGGTGTCTCTCTCCTCACAGCTCCACTAGGCAATGCCCCAGTAGGGACGCTGTGTGGGGTCTCCAATCCCACATTTCTCTTCTGCACTGCCCTAGCAGAGGTTCTCCATGAGGGCCCCACTCCTGCAGCAAACTTTTGCCTGGGCATCCAGGCATTTCTACACATCTTCTGAAATCTAGGTGGAGGTTCCCAAACCTCAGTTTTTTACTTCTGTGCACCCACAGGCTCAACACCACATGGAAGCTGCCAAGGATTGGGACTTACACCCTCTGAAGCCACAGTCTATGCTGTACGTTGGCCCCTTTCCATCACGGCTGGAGCTGCTGGAGCACAGGGCACCAAGTCCCTAGGCTCCACCCAGCATGGGAACCCTGGGCCCGGCCCATGAAACCACTTTTTCCACCTGGGCCTGCAGGCCTGTGATCGGAGGAGCTGCCGTGAAGGTCTCTGACATGGCCTGGAGATATTTTCCCCATGGTCTTGGGGATTAAACATTAGGCTCCTTACTACTTACGCAAATTTCTGTGGCTGGTTTGAATTTCTCCCCAGAAAATGTGTTTTTCTTTTCTACTGCTTCATCAGGCTGCAAATTTTCTAAACTTTTATCCTCTGTTTCCCTTTTAAAACAGAATGCTTTTAACAGCACTCAAGTCACATTTTAAATGCTTTGCTACTTAAAAATTTCTTCGAACAGATACCCTAAATCATCTTTCTCAGGTTCAAAGTTCCACAAATCTCTAGGGCAGGGGCAAAATGCTGCCAGTCTCTTTGCTAAAACATAACAGGAGTTACCTTTGCGCCAGTTCCCAACAAGTTCCTCATCTTCATCTGAGACCAGCTCAACCTGGACCTTATTGTCCATATTGCTATCAAGCTTTTGGGCAAAGCCATTTAACAAGTCTCCAGAAAGTTCCAAACTTTCCCACATTGCCCTGTCTTTTTCTGAGCCCTCCAAACTGTTCCAACGCCTGCCTGTTTCCCAGTTCCAAAGAGCCGCTTCCACATTTTCAAGTATCTTTTTAGCAACGTACCACACTACTTCTGGTACCACTTTACTATATTAGCCTGTTTTTCTGCTGCTGATAAAGACCTACCCAAGACTGAGAAGAAAAGGAGGTTTAATTGGACTTAAAGTTCCACATGGCTGGGGAGGTCTCATAATCATGGTGGAGGGTGAAAGCCATGTCTTACACAGTGGCAGCAAGAGAGAGAATGAGGAGAAAGCAAGTCCAGAAACCCCTGATAAACCCATCAGATCTCATGAGACTTATTCACTACCACGAGAATAGCCTGGGAAAGACCAGCCCCCATGATTCAATTACCTCCCCCTGGGTCTCTTCCACAACATGTGGGAATTCAGGGAGATATAATTCAAGTTAATATTTGGGTGGGGGCACAGCCAAACCATTTCAGATACATAATACTTGTACACATTTATAGGGTACATGGGTACATGTGATGTTTCAATACAGACATACAGTGTGTAATGATCAAGTTAGGGTAATTGGGGTATCCGTCACCTCAACATTTACCATATCTTTGTGTTAGGAACATGTCAATTCCCATCTTTTAGTTACTTTAAAATATACAATAGGTTAGTGTTAACTATAGTCTTCCTATCGTGCTACTGAATACTATGTCTTATTCATTCTAATTGTATTTTTTGTACCCATTCGCCATCCTCACATTATATCTCCACTTTATCCCTCCTCCTCCCCCCCACCCCCACATTACTCTCCCTGCCTCCGGTAACCATCGTTTTACTCTATCTCCATGATTCAATATTTTTTAACTCCCACATACGAGTAAGAACATCTGCTATTTGTCTTTCTGGCCTGGCTTGTTTTACTTAACATATGTCCTTTGGTTTATCCATTTTGTTGTAAATTACAGGATTTCATTCTTTTTATGCCTAAATAATATTTTATTGTGTATATGTGCCATATTTTCTTTATCTATTTGTCCTTTGATGGACATTTAGGTTAATTCTATATCTTGGTTATTGTTAGTAGTGCCGTAATAAATACGGGAATCCATATATCTCTTTGATATACTATTTTTCTCTTTTTTGGATACATACAACCAGCAGGGGGATTGCTGGATCATATGGTAGTTCTAGTTTTAGTTTTTTGAGGAACCTCTCTACTGTCTCTGTAGTGACTGTACTAATTTTCATTTCTATCAACAGTGTATGAGTGTTCCCCTTTCCATAAATGCTCGTCAGCATTTATCACTGCTTGTCTTTTGGATAAAGTCATTTCAACTGGGATGAGATGATATCTCATTGAAATTTCTATTTGTATTTCTCTGATGATAGTGATGTTGAGCATTTTTTATACACTTGTCCATTTGTATGTCTTCTTTTCAGAAATGTCTATTCAGGTATTTTGCCAATTTTTAAATAAGATTATTTGTTTTTCTTGTTTGCAAATATTTTCTTTCATTCAGTGAGTTGTCTCTTCACTTGTTTTTTTTTTTTTTTTTTCTGTCCAAAAGCTTTTTTAGCTTCATGTGATCCCATTTTTCCATTTTTGTTTTGGTTGCCTATGCTTTTGGTTTCTTACTCAAAAACTCTTTGCCCAGATTTATGTCCTGGAGAGTTTCCATTATTATTTTCTTATAGTAGTTTCTTAGTTTCGGGTCTTAGATTTAAGTCTTTAATCCATTTTGAGTTGAATTTTTCATATATAGAGAGACAGGGTTCTAGTTTCATTCCTTTGCATACAGTAAAAGAAATGTTTAAAGACACATAAAAGGACCCACCTTCCTTACTCAGTCTACTAACTCAGTGCTTTGTGAAAACCCTCACAAACGTACCAGCTATCTGATACATATAATGTTTTACCAGCTATCTGGGTCTCCCTTAATGCAATCAGGTGGACACCTAAAATTAACCATTGCAGCAATTGTTCTGCGATAAAATTTATTTGATTACATTGAAAAATAATGGCTTCTATCCTTACATTTTGTTGTCATTATTGCGATTTTTGTTGTTAAGAGGAGAATTGGCCAAAAAATTATAATAATTGGTGACAGGGAGGTAGGGATGCTGTTAGTAGCCCAACACTTAGGAGTAAGACATCAGGTGCTCCCCTAGGCCACCAGATACCACCTCTGGATAAAGGACTATGCCTGTGGGAACTTTTAAGGTTATAAGAAACATTATGTTTTCTTCATACATGCTACTTTTTTATTTTACCTTTTCCTCTATGCTCAGCAGCTAAGATATTAAAACCATAAAGTACTGGTTGTCATCTTCAACTAGCTAGGGAAGGCTAGGGAGACTGTTCTACTTCATAGCCAATTCCTGGGAAAGCAGATATCCGATGGTTAGGAGGGATGATAGGAGATAAGGATCTCAATCTAAAAAGTAGACTTAGATGGAGAAAAGTTGGGGGTGGGGCATGCAGGGGAGTCCTGGAAACCTAAAAATAGGCATAGATATTTTAGAAATTGATTTGAAATGAATCCAGAAAATCAGTTTGCTAGAAAAGTGAAGTAGTTGTTTTCTGCCAAGGTTTACAGCTTGACCACTGGCATGCACCTGCTTTAAAATTCTTCTATTGCCATGTTCTCTCCAAACACTCTCCATTGTGTCACACCTCTAGCAACACACTGCTGAAAGTCAACTCTGAATTCACCTCAAATGAAAATGTTCACAGTTGAAATTTGCAAAGCAGTAATACTAATTTATCGTAGGACACTAACTACCTATGGAGAAGCAATAAGAAACTTTATAATTTTTAAATGTCTAAAATCTACACAGTAAATCTGGCATATTTGTGTGTGTGTGTGTGTGTGTACAAACACACTCATATATACATGGATATACACACACATATAACTGTGCACACACACACGCTAGAAAATTTCAAAGAACTTACAGAATCAAAAGGTTTGAAGTATTTTTCTGTTTCCTTTAGATACGATTAAATCCAAACCTCTTACTTTTCTGCCTGTAGGTAAAACTGGAAATAAATAATCCAGAAGCTCCATTTCAAATGGGTTGCAGGGGAATAAATAGTTTAACCCTGACCTAAATAAACATGGCACTAGCCTCAAATGTTTGAAAAGTAATACTCTTCAGGAATATTGCCTAGAAGCCAGGCATTGCTGACTCTGAATAAGAGTAACCTATTGGATGTAGTTGACAAGCACACCTGAAGTTACCAAGAAAAGGAAAAATTACAATTGTGAAAATAGAGCACAACAGAATGTGAAATTCTATAAGATTATATTTCCTGAGGGAAGTGAACCAATAAACTTCCTATTAAGATTCCTTTGGTATTAGGAATCACTAGATTAGTACAATATAAACTAGATAACTAACACTAATCAAATTTACATTTAGTATTTAAAACTCTCTTCCCTTCTTATTTTTATGAGCAAGTAAGAAAAATGAATGGTAAACACCAAAAACTTTATATTCTTAATAATATTCCATCTTCTTTAACTATATCATTCTTTAATATTCTTCCTAAATGAATTAAGTATTTAAACAATTGTACAGTTTGTGCCCTGAATAAATGCACTTGGCCAAGGAGGTGCAAATACAAACAAATCTATCCCTTATTCCTTTTCAAGTCACGTGCCCTCTGAAGGAGCTGCCTCTGTCAGGAAGGAGGGGAGTCTTTCTAACTCACCGATAGACATCAGACCTGCACCAGTCACTCACAATGACAACTAAGTCTCCTCTCTCTTTCTTCCCTCTCCTTTTCATCTATCCACCTCCAAAATCCTCTTTTATTCCAAGGCAAACTCTTGAGTTGTCGACCTATCTCTTTGGATCATGCTGACCCATCTCCTCACGGTCTGACTTTACCCAGAAGTTTCTTATTTTGGTGTTGACCATTTTAATGACATATTTTAACCCCACTGTTTTTGCATCTGCCTAGCCAGCTGCTTTTGCCACAGCTCTTGCAGCAGTAGGGCACAGTCCTGCTTGCAGTGAAGGGCAACACAGGCAGCAGGCAGAAGACTGCATCTCGAGGGCAGAAACCAGTGCCAGTACCATCAGATGGGGTCAGTGTCCAGATTGATAGGCATCTCCAAAAATGCAACACTTCCTTCATGGGCATCAGAGCCCTTGGGAGTGCAAAACTTTCAGAGACATCTGGAAATAGTAGCACAGATATTTAACATAAATAAGAATGGAAAACTCACCATAGTGAGTGAAAGTAAATCTAAAAATATAGATGTGACCACATTTGGGAACCTAATTTGACCGATAAACTGGTTTGACCCACAAAATATAAATTATGTCTTTGTATGAAGGTTATATAAAGTATATAGTGAAATATCTTAAAATATTGAGCTAAAAACCATTTACGTAGGCAACAACTTGCACAGCTGTGACCAGTGAGGAAATCAGATTGTGCAGGTTTATCTAGTGCTAGCATATGAATCATTGAACTGATATTTGAAATGTTTATAAAAAGTCAAAAATATGATATGAAGTTATGAAAGATAAACACGGAAGCCTACAGAAAGAGAAAGACTAGTGATAAAAATATAGTCGGTGCATAGCCAGGAGATGGAAATTGTAGGCCAATAGATTCAATAGGTAATGCTCTCTGTATTCTAGTGGGTAAAACCAGTTTTGAAGTCTTAATTTAATCTATCCTTAATCCAGAAAAGGCACTCACTAAAACTGAACATAACTATTTTCATCAGATGAGACTTCTGATTAAATGTTGTAGACTTTGTCTATTGTCTACAGGGAAAGAATATGCTGACCTGTAAAGAGTAATTATTCAGTTTTAGCTACAGATATATTTCTCATTACAAATGAGTAAATTGATATTCTAGTTTATATATTTCTTTCTTTTATGGAAATGAAGCAATTTTCTATGGCCTAATTATCTCTGATTTCTGACAAGACCAAATTTCTGGCCTTGCAAGGCTGAGGACTAAGCCTGAAGTGTGATGACTCGGTCAATGGGTTCTATCCCTAAATGGCTCCAAGATCTCTAATGGACATTGCAGCATTATAAAGCTGGGAAATTAACACATCTTGCCCTCTCAATTTCATGTGCATTTTGTTTGTTTTCTTAATATTTTTAAGTTTGTGCGTTTACCAAAGATGTTCATCACATTAGCAATTAAGAAGCATATGTGGTTTATATATAGTGAAGAATTTAAGTAAAAGAATAATCTATACACATGCATAATTTAAGTTAAATTCCAAGTATTTTTATCTAAGGTTGAGGGCAATATTTAATAGTAAAAATAGGGAAGAACATGAAACCAATACCTTTTGCAAATCATATGCAAAACCTTTTCCACTACTCAATCTGGAAGTCATTCTCATTTAATCAAAAGCTATCCCAGCTTATTAAGTCCTGTTATACCATTATATATAAGACAGAAACACTTTGGATCAAAGGTAGCTGCTGCAAGAATTTTTCAAAGGTTGTATCAAAGGAAAATTAACCACCTCGATTTTTAATTTAAAAAGGTAAGGAGTTAAACAAAGAATTGATGAGGACTACCCTTAAAGCCTTGTAGTTGAGAACTTACAACTAAAGATTGGGAATTCTCTGCAATTAGTACAATATTAAAGATTTAATACTCCCTCAAGAAAAATGTGCATGCCCAGGTAGATCAGAACATCTTATGTAGAAGTTTTGAGTAAATGGGTTACCATATGTTATATAGTAACACTTTGGTTTTCACATAGACCATTAGGCAAAAATTGGTCTAATATTTCTTTCTAATCATGAGAAATGTACCTCCCTACCTAAAAAGAAGTTCAACTACAAGAGCTATTAGACAGGCTTGCAGAATCATCTTCAGGTATATGTACATAGCACATTATACAACAAGGAAGGAATAAAAGTCTGTCATTGCCTTCTGGCTTTGTTTCAGTAAAGGGGTCATATAATGGACCTGGGTTCTCAGCTGTGAAATGAAAAGAATCGAACCAAATGATCCAAGGTTCGTTCTGGCTCTAACATTCTCTAGGACCCCAAAACTGGGATCCTAGTTTTGGAAAAAAATTTCCAAGATTATTTGAAGAATAACCATAGGGCCTTCCAAAAAAATATTGAAGAGACATTATATAATTGTGGTAACTGAAAATTTTGTAACTGAGAATTATGAACATTCTCAATTCATAATTCACCAAATGTGATTCTGTGATAAAATTCTCCTGCCTGTAGCAGTTAGAATTTTCACAGAGAAGTCAAAAATAATAGGCGGGTGGATCACGAGGTCAGGAGATCAAGACCATCCTGGCTAACACGGTGAAACTCCGTCTCTACTAAAAGTACAAAAAAATTAGCCAGGCGTGGTGGCGGGCGCCTGTAGTCCCAGCTACTTGGGAGGCTGAGGCAGGAGAATGGCATGAACCCAGGATGCGGAGCTTGCAGTGAGCTGAGATCGTGCCACCACTGCACTCCAGCCTGGGCGACAGAGCGAGACTCCATCTCAAAAAAAACAAAAAAAAAAAAAAAAGAAGAAGAAATTTAAAATATTTTCATTAATGTCTTCACAAATACCCTCATTATCTCTTAGAATTTCATTTTTCAACCTAAAGGTTTTATCTGAAAGACATATGGCTTTTTAATGTATTTATTTCCTGTTTTTCTATGTAAATAATGTTTATAATATTTTACTAAATGTAGAAAATATAGAAAAATAAAAATTATTTGCAGTCTCTCAGGTGACTCTACAAAGATTAGAGATATTAACCAAGAACATCATTAAGACTTTTTCTATAAAAATAGTATTTGTTATTTAAAATTGAGCATTCTGTAAATATTATTTTATAACTTACTTTTTCATTTAACAGTATATCTTAAGCATTTAAATATGTTGTTAAATGCTATTATTAACATGATTTTGATCATTGTACAATACTTTATCCAATTCTAATGTTAAGACATTTATTGCTTTAGGTATTTCAATATCATAAATAATGCCTCAATGAAGATTATTGTACATAAGTCCTTCATGGATTTCTTTAGATCTAAAAATATGTTCCTAGAGGAAAAATTACCCAGTCAAAAAGTGCAAAGATTGTAAGGCTCCTATGAAATATTGCAAAATTTTCTTCCAGAATAGTCATAATTGCACCCCAGCCCAAACGGGGTATTACCATTTTTCAAAGCATGCAAATTTGAAAATTTAGAACTGGTAACATGTTTCTATTTATTTTACTTTGATTACTACTGGGGTTGAACATTTTTCCATATTTTATTGGCTAGTTTTCTTTTTGTAGATTATTTGCTCAAGTACTTAACTTATTTCTCTGTTGGGATATTCGTATGCTATGTATCGATTGCTAGCACTGATTTTATATTAAGGATGTTAAACTCTTATACCATTAAATATTGCAAATAGTTACACAAGTGTGCCACGTGCTCTTTAGTATTTTTTATTTTTCAGATATTTTCAGTAAAATCTCATTATTTCTTCATAAGTTTTTGTCTTTGACTTGATGTTTGGAAAGTACTTTCCAACTTTAAGACCAGAAACATATTCAACATTATTTCCTTCTATTTTCCTATACCCTCATTTTTTCAATTTAACTCTGCTGTATTGAATTTATTCTGATACAGAATCTGAAATGAAGAGAACTAACTTCATATTGGTTCCAAAAATTTTATCAACTATTGAGATAATAATTGTTTAATAATCCCACTAATTTGAAAAGCTATTGATTTGTCCATTCATCAGATCTGCCTATTATGTTTCCTTTTCTGTCACATACAATATTTACATATTATGTGGTCTATACCTAGTCTTTATTTGAATCCACTGACCTTCTGATTATCTTCAGGCCAATAATATACCTTTTAACTACTTTAACTTCATATCTCATTTTAAAAGGTCTCTGCAAGTATTCTTGTTATAAGTAGTCTTTACTTATAACTTTAACTTATTTACTTTACAAATAATCATTTGATATATATTCTGGCTCAATACTTATTGACAATGCCTTTTTAAAATTTCCCATTTGTACGTATGGGAAATTTGAATAGTAATACATATGGTTAAAGAATATGGCCTTACAATTCCTAGTTTGAAAAATTCACTGATGCTTTTTTACCCTAATTAGGGAAATTTTTGCAAATGTCTATGAGATTTGAAAAAGAAAATATATCCCTTATGCACACAAAGATTGCTAGCTATCTGTTAAATTACTTCAGAAACTTTTTGCTTTAAATATTTTTCAAAAAATTATTTGTCCAAGTTATTTCTTTTTCTTCAATGAATGGTTATTGAACTCTGCAAAGCACTGGGTTAAATGTGAGTAAAAAACTATGTGGCCCCTATCTTCAAATATAAAACTTCGCTCTAATCTAACCTAATCCATAGGCTCTAATTGTTTTTAACTCTTTTTAATTCCCTTCTAGATTCAGGTAGAATTTCTCAGTTTATTCTCCTATCATTTATATAATTTTTTTCAAATTATTCATTTTGCTTTTTCCTGTCAAAAATACATTGTGGTTTTAGATCACAAATAATCATTTCTTATTTCACTAATCTCTATTTTTAACTAAAATGTTCTATTTGTGATTTTCTGCCCTTTTTTGATCATATGTGTATTAATATATTATTATATTATATTTGGAATGCCAACCATCTATGTGCTACAGCACAAATTTTCAAAAACATGCTCCTTCTCTGAGTATTTAGAATGTTTCCTTTCTTCTGATGTATTTCATTAATTAATAGACTTATTTTTTCTCTTTATTCATATTCAAAGAAAATAAGGTTAGTGAATTTCAATTCATGTCATTAGAGAAAGTTTGGGTTTTGCCTTTGGCTTTGATCACTTTGTCACTTATATGACAGTCGAGTTCCATTCTTGGAACCTACAGCTGGAAGACAGACCAGCAATTTTCAACACAATTTCCAGTTTCTAGAAAATGTATGTCTATTCCACTATGCTGCATTGAGATAGAGTCTTCTTTTAAACATCCAAAAAACCCATCGATGGAGCAGTAGTCAAATAATTATGATATACTTATTGAATGGGATACAATGCCATTTTTAGCAAGAATTAGGTAGCTCTTATGCAGAAACATGGTAAAGCCTCAAAGAGTTATGTGAAGTGTAAAATTAAGCTCAGAATTATGAATGTATTATGTCTTCTCTGTTTTAAAGAAAGACAAATTCATATATGTACATATGCATGTATGAAATGCACAGATAAATGCCTAGAAAGATATACATTAAACACAGTGGAGTGGGATGAGATGGGTAGAAATAAAGCATAGTCCCAGCACTTTGGGAGGCCGAGGCGGGCGGATCACAAGGTCAGGAGATCGAGACCACAGTGAAACCCCGTCTCTACTAAAAATACAAAAAAAGAAATTAGCCGGGCATGGTGGCGGGCGCCTGTAGTCCCAGCTACTCGGAGAGGCTGAGGCAGGAGAATAGCGTGAACCCGGGAGGCGGAGCTTGCAGTGAGCCGAGATTGCGCCACTGCACTCCAGCCTGGGCGACAGAGCAAGACTCTGTCTCAAAAAAAAAAAAAAAAAAAAAAAGAAATAAAGCATAGTTTTCACATCTCATTCTATACTCTTAAGTCTTGCTTTAATCTTTTATAGCATAAATGTATTTATGGGTTGCTTTTCTAAAATCTTAAATTTTAGGCTGGGTGTAGTGGCTTATACCTGTAATCCCAGTGTTTTGGGAGGCCAAGGCAGGAGGATTGCTTGAGCCCAGGAGTTTGAGACCAACCTGGGTAACACAGGGAGACCCAGTCTCTACAAAAAATAGAAAGAAAAAATTAGCCAGGCATGGTGGCTTGTGCCTGTCATCCCAGCTACTTGGTGGGTCTCAGGTAGGAGGATCGCTTGAGCCCAGGAGGTCAAGGCTGCAATGGGCCATGATTACACCACTGCACTCCAACCTGGATGACAGAGCTGAGACTGTGTCTCAAAGATAAATAAATAAATAAAAACTTAAATTTTAAAATTAAATTAAAGTTAAAATTGGGAGTTATAGTAGCATGACCATAGACATTGGATTAAGTCCTGCAGTTATAAAAAATCATGCTTATCTTAATGTAACTCAAACAGGAAACCTGAAATACAGAATACTTCTCTTTTTCTTCTTTATTTGGTTTTGAGACACATTCATGGAAGAAACAGTGGGTATTCCTAAAACTATTGCTACATAAACAAGCCTATTTTGTCCTGACTTCTGTTGCATTATTCCCATAGCACAGTAATGATAGGTGAGAAAAGAAGCATAGTCCAAAAGTTTCATAAATTAAAATGTTCAATATTGTGAATCTGGAATCTGAAATCAGCCTCTCTGAATAAACATTTAAGTGATGAATTTTTTATTGCGGTAAAAAAAAAATCATATAACATAAAATTTACCGTCTAGCTATTTTTAAGTGTACAGTTTGGTAGTGTCAAGTATATTTACATTGTTGTAAAACAGATCTTCAGAACGTTTTCATCTTGCAAATCTGAAGCTCTGTGTCCATCACACAACTCCTATTTTCCTCCTCTCTCCAGCCTCTGAGAACTATTATTCTACTTTCTGTTTCTATGAATTTGACTACTTTAGACATCTCATATAAATAGAAGCCTAAACTATTTGTCTTTTTGTGCCTGGCTTATTTCACTTGGCATAATGTCTTCAAGATTCATTGACGTTGTAGCACATGACAGGATTTCCTTCCTTTTTAATGCTGAATATTATTTCAGTGTATGTATATGCTGCATTTTGTTTATGTACTCATCCACTGATGGACATTTGGGCTGCTTCTACCACTTGGCTTTTGTGAATAGGTGCTGCTATAAACATGTGAGGGCAAATATCTCTTCAAGATTCTGCTTTCAGTTCTGTGGGATATATCTCCTGAAGTTTGTTTGTTTGTTTTTGTTTTGTTTTGTTTTTTGAGACAGAGTTTCGCTCTGTTGCCCAGGCTGGAGTTGCAGTGGTATGATCTTGGCTAACTGAAGCCTCTACACGCCAGGTTCAAGGGATTCTCCTGCCTCAGCCTCCTGAGTAGCTGGGATTACAGGCATGCACCACCATGCCCAGCTAATTGTTGTATTTTTAGTAGAAACGAGGTTTCTCCATGGTGGCCAGGCTGGTCTCAAACTCCTAGGCTCCAGTGATCTGCCTGCCTCAGCCTCCCAGGGTGCTGGGATTACAGGCATGGGCACTGTGGTGGCCCAGTGGTTCTATTTTTAACTTTTTAGGAAAATCCATACTGTTCTTCATAGCAGTTACACCATCTTACACTCCCTCCAGCGGTGCAAAAACTTCCCAATTTTTCCACACCCTCACCAGTGATTGTTATTTTCTGGGTTTTTTGTTTTTGTTTTTTTAACAGTAGCCATTCTAATGGATGGGAAGAGATATTGTAGCTTTTAAGTTTTTAAACCTTCCTTGGCTCACAACACTCTTAGTGTCCTATTTTTTTTATGACATGTATAAGCCAAAAGAAACGCCTATCAGTTCTGTATATTAAATAGTTAAGTACAAATAACCTAATGAGTATTTGTATCCTATTTAGTAGCCATATTGTATATACATATATATATATATATATATATGTATATACACTGAAAGACAAACAATATTGTTCATTTTATTACTAACTAATGTGCTTATTGGACACTGCATTAGTTCTCAAATTTTGGAAACACACTGGAAACTCCCACCCTCATTTTTGGTTCTATATTGATGTTTGTGCAGTATTTAACATTTTGTCACAGAAATCCCTCTCCAATTCCTGCTTCTTAAAGATATGATGTTATCGAGGAAATGTTGCACAATCTAATGGGGAAACTGAACTCTATTGAACTAATACTTCATATGGTATCTGGCAGATTTCAGTTATTACTGTGTCTCCCCTGAAAAATTTAAAATATCTAATTGTGCCCCTATTAATTTGTCACAGTGCCCTGGGACTTTGAAAACTGCAGTCTTATAGGCCTGTTGCAAAAATTAACAAATTGCAATAAAAATGCCTATCACATAGTCTGACTCATGGCAAATGCTAATAACTCCATATCTGTTTGTGTAGCAATCTGAGACAACTGTCAGACAGTAAGAAATTTAGGGAAAGATATAGCCATCAGGTGTGGATGATCCTAGAAAACAGACCATCGAACAACTTTAGTAATGATTTAACGTGGAACAGAGGTGTAGAAATAATGTATTTCAGATATTAAAACGGGATACAGTACTGTTTCTTTGTTGCTATGAAGCATAACTAAATAGCTCTTTTAGGGTTTTGCTGTACACTTTATGTGCTCATAGCTATATTAGTTGCCAATGCTTCATAGCAAAATACCACAAACCTGGTAACTTAAAATAACACAAAATAACACACATTTATTATCTCATAATTTCTGTGAATCAAGAATCTTGAGTATTTTTCAGTTGAGTTTTCTGCAAGGCTACAAACAGGATGTCAGCCAAAACATGGTTCTTATCTGGAGGCTTGACTGGGGATGATCTTCTTCTGTGCTGCCTCAGGTTGTTGACAGAATTCGTTTACTTGTGCCTGCAGGATGTATGGAAATTTGCTTTTTCAAAGCAGTAAACAAGGGACAGACTGTATAGCAAGTCTATTAGCAAGACAAACGCTTATATAACAACATAATAACAGGAGTGCATTCCATCACTTTCACCACATGCTATTAGTGAGAAGCAAGTCACAGATCCCACTCACACTCAGGAGAGGATTATGCAAGCTTATGAACACCAGGAGATGGGAATCATGGGGGCCATCTTAAAGTCTGTCTATCTCAATAGATAATACTAAAATAAATATATATTTTATTATTAAGATTTCATATTTGGTGATATATGTACGCTAAAAAAAACTTGAAGGAAAGTTACTTATCCAAACCATGTCTATCATCTTAATGAGCATTAGTTTTTATTGCATTTATTTAAATATCAATTTTAACAAAGCATAACAGCAACTCATAAACAATTTCAAAAAACTAAAAATGTTTTCAGCAATCCTGCATCTATATGCAGCAATGAGGAGCATGACTATTTTCATTCCTGCATCATTTTCTCCTGCCTTTGGTAACATGGTAAATATATTGTCTATGGGAAGGTGTTAAGTTATAAAAAGGGCAAATGATACTGAGCAGAGGGAATACTCTAATGAAGCTTCTATACCTGGAAAGGTTTATGAAAGTGTAGGGATGTGGTTTCCAAAAGTTCACTTATTTATTTATTTATTTATTGAGCAAATAGTTATTTGTAGATGTAGCATGAGTATTCTTATACTTCTCTATCTACTGAAGAGGATCCTACTTTTCAAGTATAAACAGTACCATTGACTTCCAATCAATTAGTTTCGATAATATTCAAAAGAGAGTAATCAACCTGACACTAGCCCGAGTAACCGACACCTTACTGGCCCTATTACTAATACTAATAGCATTTTGGCTCCCACAACTTAATATTTATATAGAAAAATCTGACCCCTATGAATGCGGATTCAACCCAATAACTTCCGCCCACCTCCCCTTTTCCATAAAATTCTTCCTAGTAGCCATCACATTCCTCTTGTTTGACTTAGAGATCACTCTATCACTACCACTGCCATGAGCCCTTCAAACAACCAACCTGACACTAATAATCAGCACAGCCCTTATATTAGTTACCATTTCAATCCTAGGTTCATTTATTATGTGCCAGATACTGTGCTAGTTATTAAAAATACAAAGAGAATAAGGTAGCTATTTTCAAATCTGCTTTTGGATTAGCACCTAAATATTTCCCTAGAAAATTACCCAAGTCTACTGACTTATTTAAGGTTCAGATTCCTTACAAATTACACTTTCTACTTTTATTAATGAGTTGGTAAGATCTTCATTACCTTCTAATTAGCCACATTTATTCTCTTTCCTGTTCATATTGATGAGCAATGGAGTCATTATTGCCTCCATTTTAGAGTCATTAATTTTATACTCTTCATTTCTTGGAATAATAGAATGGAATGACAAAAAGCAACTTTAAATGTCATTTCAGTAACAATCTATCTGATCCTTGAATATTATACAGCATCTTGACAACTGCATGTCCAGTCCATATTAAATACCTTCCATCACAGGCAACTTCCTCCCTCCAAGGGCAACTTATTCGGTATATTTGTCCAGAAAATACTTATGAAACCACTATCACAAGTTGGATATGATACTAGATGCTGGATATTCCTTGGAGAGTACAACACACATGGTCCTTATTCACCAGGAGGAAGCAGACAATAAACAGGAGAAAATCTGTAAATATAAACGGTAATGGGTCTTTAGAGAAGTGAGCACGATGCTGTTATACTGAAGAGCAAAAGATAGTCAGAAAAAAACTGTCTTCAGAAATAGCATTTACGTCAAGATCTGAAGGATGACAAAAATCCAACCATGCTAATAGTGAAGTAACAGAAAATTGTTTAAGGAACTGAAAGGAAGCTAGTAATGACTACGGCAGAGTTCACAAAGGAGGACGGTAGCAGGAGACAAACTAGAGAAGTAAAGAGCTCTTGTCTAGAATTGAAATTGCTCTCCCTGCCTCCCCACTCATGAGGCCATTTGTCTCTCTTTGGACCATTCAGAAAAGACAGATTCAATCTACTTCTAAGAGGCAAACTTTCCAGGATTTCATGGGCACGTGTCTCTTGTTTATCACTCCACTAAACTTCCTCATCCTTTTATCCCTCCTTCCTATGAATGGCAGACCACACTTTCAGGGTCAAACTCTGATATCTGCTACATAACAAGCAGGACGGAGGGTTGCTTCATTCATTGGTTTTAGTATTCTAGTTTTTCTTTAAGCATCCTCTTTACACCTGGGGATTCCCCAGCTCTCTCCTTACTAAACCTCCCCACAACAGGATTAGCTTCCATAAAGAGCACCACCCTTATCCCTGGCACTCAAAACTCTCACTCCTGATTTTGTATTCTCTTCCACCCACTCTTCTGCACCACTTCAAATTGCCTCTCGTCTGTGACCCTCTGCTGCCCTCTTCTGACCATAATCCACACAAGCGGCTGACAAGACACTCAACCCCTCTGCTCCATGCATCTGCCTAGACCCTGAGCCGGGCAAACTTACACCTTACTGTAAAACACGTCCCCTGAGCACAGGCACGTAACAGTTCCTCAGATAGAAGATGTCTTCCCTGCATTATATTCCAGCTCCACCCACATACTTCAAAAATATATATGTATGTGTGTGTGTGTGTGTGTGTGTCTGTGTGTGTGGAAATCCGTCAGTCACTGTGCTGGTTTTTTTAAATATATCAGTGGATGAGAAAATTCATGTCCATTAAATAGTATGGCTTAGTGGAAGATATAGCTATATAAACTAGAAATAATATATCTTGACAAGTGCTGTGATGAGGAAATTTTATGATACTATAGAAGCACTTAAAAGGATTACATAACTATGACTTAAGGGACAAGGAAAGCTTCAGACCTCAGATTGTGATCTGAAAATTGAGAAGAAAGGTGTTCCACGTAGTTCAAGTGTTGGCACATAGAACCCAACATTTATTTGCCACTCTGGAGAAAATTGCGTCCCTCATGTAGCTCACGCCATCAAACCAGATTTTAGGCCATTTATTTCACTTCTAGACCTACTCATCTATCAAAGGCTAGGACTATTGGGCAAAGAAAATGCCATAAGAAACACAAGAACTCTAGCCACATACAGAGTAGAGCCAAGACTGATTATCTAGCAACTTTACCAACAGATAAACTCACCTACTCCAAATCCCTGCTATCTTTAGACAGTACCAAAGGAAAACTTTCTGGTTTGGTATGCTCTCCCATATCAGCACCCACAATATTCTTTGCTGCTTTTTGCTTAACACAGTCACCTACTGCTACCCTCTATCCCAAACTTTTTCACTATGTCAAATCCTGAGTAAAAAAAAAAAATCCTCTATATCCAGTCTTCTATCTTCTTCACCCATTTCATGGCTTTAAGTTTGTTTCACCTCTCAAAATACTGTTTTTTCTGCAGTCCTTTCAAAAGGTTTCTCATTCTCTCATGCTGCAAACTCTTCATTATTACCACCGTGAAGAATGTGCCATCAAGTCATAGCACCCTCTCTTCTCCTAGTTGCTATGAGTCAACATAATCTACTCCTACTTCTTTAAAGACCTTGGCAATAACTATTCACCTCTCCACTCTGTTCTTGCCTGGGAAACTCAAGATCCATACAGATGATCGGAGCTCTAATGAGTTCATTGGTTATGAATATGAACTTTTCCGGTTTTCCTCCTACTCTCTGGCATCTCCATCTCAACCTCATTACAGGATTTTCTTCTCTACATATCCCTGTATTAGCAAACCACATGTTGACTTCTTTTCCTGTCACTCCACACCCTTTCTTTGGTAAATACTGTCTCAGTTAACTGTGGATTCAATTAACATCTATGTGCTAATAAATACCGAATCTTTATCTCATCCAAATATATCTCATGAGCTCCAGAGATGAATACCTAACCATCTAAATAGATACTTTTTGATGACTCACAGACATCTAAATTCAATGTGTCCACAGATGAATTCATCACCTTTTCCCCAAATGAGTTAGTTTTGAGAGGGACACCTAAATGCTCAAGTCAGAAATACAGGTTTCTTCTCTTATTCCCCCTCCTCCAGTTTCTCTGCACACCTACCTCAAGGCAATTTCTGTACTTCTTTCTCCATTTGCCCTTTTTCTAACTTGTCACCATTTTATTCCTCAAGTTCATTGTCCTGCACCTCCTCCTGCCACCCTTCAATCCATTCTTCACACTGCATCCATCCTGACTGTCCAAATATGCATCTGCTTATATCATTATCCTAATTTTTAAAAACAATGAAATAAAATGCTTAGTGGAACCCTTCTACCCTCAGGATAAAGTTCACATGCCCCAGTGTAGCATAACATACTCTTCTGATTTGCTTCCTCATTAACTCTCCAACCTCATCTCTCATCCTCTCAACACCAGTATGCCCCATTCATGCCAAACCGCTGTGTGGCAGGATCCAATGACAATGACAAATTTCATGAAACAGTTACAATTCTACTTGTATCTAAAGTTAGAGGACGTTTTTAGTAAGTGTCTGGGGGTGAAGGATGGGGTTTCTAAGGAAACCTATGTCAATGAACCCCATTTGTGTGCGTAAAGATAACCAGTTACATGTAGGTTTGATTTCTGCAGAACATAGGTAATTCCCAAGGGGACTGCTAATGTTAGCTTCACCAGGCTCCTTAAATTATGACAACAATTACATATGACTGGCCCAGAATTTAGGCTGCAGTGAAGCATTTCTAATGGCTCAATTCCAAGGCTAACAGAGCCAAGCAACTCTTTGAGGATCCTCTATGTCCTCTCATTTTTTAAATCCCCAGATGCTAGCACATAATCAATGCTTAACTCTATGTTGCAGATTCTTTGCAGGGATTGTGCTCATATAAGCTACATTTTCCAGGACAATTGTGATTTCAAATATCCTCCTCTGTAAACCATGGAAATGTTTCATAAATTACAATTTTATGAAAATAATAACGGAGAAGACCAAGAAAGTTAAGTATTGTAGTAAAATTTTAGATGTGAAAAGATGAATAGCAAAAAGCACCAAGACATCAGCGGCCCAGAAAGCATTGTGATATATTATGAAAACAAAGTATACTATCCCATGTCATATACATCTAGGTATGGCATGTTAAAGCTGTGTAACATGTGGCACCCTCAGATAAAAATAAATCATGTTAAAGTGACATTCTGCAAGGAAGCCACTTTCCTGTTTGGCACAATGTGAGGATCAGAATTGAAATGAAGAGTCAGATAGGTATTGTCTTGTTTTATTGTTTGTTTGTTTTATGATTCTTGGAACTTCATGAAAAAATTAATTGAGAAAATTGAAAACCTCAGTGAATTACATGAAAAGAAAACAATATACATTTTACTGTGAAGTTACGTACAGTAATTTATTACAACTTTTACTATTTTGACCACTGCAAGATATTTTGATGGACTCTTGTGACCTCACTTGTTCACTCCTTTAATGAATATTGAGCATCTCCCATGTGTTGGACACCGTCCTAGGTACTTGGAATACGAACCTAATGAAACAACACAGGTCACTGTCTTCAAGAAGCTTATATTCTAGCAGTGGACAGATAATACCAATAGGTTTGTAAATTAGTAAATCACATCAGATGTTAAAAGATGATAAATTTTATGCAAAAAAAAAAAGGAGTGTAGGGCAAAGGAATTCAGAGTGCCATTAAGGGAAAAGTGTAAGGCTGTAGTATTAATAGAGTGATCAAGGTAAGCTTTATTTGGAAGACAAAATTTGAGCAACCCCTTGAAAAAGGTGAAAGAATTAAACAGACAGCTGGGGAAGCATGTTCCAGGCAGAGGGGACAGCTGGAGCAAATGCCCTAGGATGAAAGGACTTCTCACAGTTGTGATTTCACATTTGTATTTTGATCATTGTATTAATCTGCCTCCTTCCTTAGATAGTATCTCCAAAAAAGGTAAGAACCATATCTGCTTTGTTCAATTTTCTCTTAGCATCTAGACCAAGAATGCTCAGAAAATATATATACTGAATGATTAAATAAATGAAGGAGATTAATTTGCACATTTTTCTAATGAACTAGGACAACTCTTAACCTGGTTTGACAAAGATATCTTCTATTCTAGTCCATTCTAGATTTTGCTCATACATTCACTCGTGGCTGATTCTGGTCTTTGTGTCCAGCTCCATTACTGATTCATACTAGCCTGTAATTGAATGATACTCCCTTGCATCAGCATACCTATTACTAATTACAGAAAAGCTATAGCTTCATTCCCTACCTGATAGAACTTCACCTTAAATATGAGAGTGCTTATAAACCTTCCAATACCATCTAATAAATGTCTGCTGCAGATTTTTTCCATGGGAGTTCATTTTGGTTTCTCCTAGCATGGCTGAGCAGATTCTGTTCTGTTTCTTTATTCTTTGGCTGACTGCCTATGTTCTGCAGAATCAGTATTCTGCTCTGTTGTGTGATGGACAGGGGGTTATCCCACTTCTTTTTGGCAGGAAGAGGGACTTCAAGTTTGGCTCTGAGCTGAAAATGAATAACACACTAGAAAAAATAAGGTCACCACTATTCCTCCTGTGTAACTCGCTATTAAATATTTCCTTTGCATGCATTAGCTCAGGAATTTTAGTGTTTAACTATTTTGAGCCCAGCACCATAAAACATAAATGTACAATATGCCAGTTAAGCTCTGTTAATTCTACAGCACATAAAAAATAAAGCAACTGTCATTGGAAAAAACACAAAATTACATTCCTGCAGTTCAAATTTGTATCAAGTATATTTGAAAATATTTTATTATTGTATTGCACAATACAAAAAAGTGAGCAGAAATACATAAGAGAAATCTTCTAATACAATATGTGAAAAGGTATACTTTTTCTAAATAATATGTCCATTTTTATCGCATTTGACATAATACACAGAGTTATGATGGAAATAAAGTTTACAAAGCACCTACTATTTTCTAAGAATAAATAATATAATGCATGTAAAGTGTGTCTGTTCATAATGAACCCATAATGTATATAAGATATTATTATCTCCATGGATTCATCTTTACTCTGCATTCATCCATGGGCTAATCACAGAATAATACTGAAGTAAACTTTGTAGTTGAAGAATTTGATCTCACTTGACATATATAATCTAAGAAATACTAGTAAGCCCTGAAATGTGTAATATACAGAGGCAGTATATTACAATGAAGGTTTGTAAATACACACACTATCTAAAAGATGATTTTGGTCTAATGGAGTTTGTACCACAAAAAAAGATAATTCTGTATTGTAACATTTACATTTATCAGCTTTGCATGTTGAGAAAGAGCACATTTATCAGAGGTAGCCTCCTTGAATTTGAATCTCAATTCTGCTACTTACTAGTCCAATATCTACGAGAAAGTTATTTAATCTCTCTGAGCTTAAGTTTATTTCATCAGCTAAAAATATTACCTACCTGTATTAGTCAATTTTATGTATCAACTTGACTATGCTATGGTTCCCAGTTGTTTGGTCAAACACTAGCCTAGATGCTTCTGTAAGGTATTTTTAAGACGTGATTAGCATTGAAATCAGTAGACTTTGAATAAGGCAGCTTTTCATAATATAGGTGGGCCTCATCCAGTCAATTGAAAACCTTAAGAGAAAAGACAGATCTCTCAGGGAAGGAATTTTCTGACTTCTGACAGTCTTTAGACTCAAGACTGAAAATCAGATCTTCTCTGGTCTCCAGCTGCTGGCCTGACCTGACCTGCAGATTTCAGACTTGCCGGCGGCCACAATCATGGGAACCAATTCCTTAAATTTCTCTCTCTCTCTCTCTCTCTCTCTCTCTCTCTCTCTCGGCATACACACACACACACACTGTATTGTTCTGTTTCACCAGAGAACCTGGAGAACCCTACCCTCCTGCTTTTTGGAGTGCTATGAAAATCTGCTCTGAAATCTCAGCTTTCCTGTGATTATTGTTAGTATATTTCTCATTTTCTATCCTTTTACTTTTGTACTATTTCTGTCTTTATATTTAAAGAATGTTTTATTTTGGCAATATATTCTTAGATCTTGCTTTTTCAAATCTAACAATTTCTGCTCTTAATTGGGGTGTTTAAAATATTATTTTGTCCAGCTCCATATTTCCATATGGGTTCATTTTCCTTCTATTTGAAGGATTTTATTTCATATTCTTGGAATACAGTGGTCTTTATTTTTACCATTTTTTAATTTTAAGTTCCAGGGTACATGTGCAGGACGTGCAGGTTTGTTACATAGGTAAACGTGTGCCCTGGTGGTTTGCTGCACTTATCAACCCATCACCTAAATATTAAGCCCAGCATGCATTAGCTATTTTTCCTAATGCTCTCCCTCCCCCTGTCCCCCACCTTTATTTTTTAAAGATATTTCACTGAGTATAATTCTAGGTTGGCATATTTTTTCTTTCAAAACATTAAAGACGTTACTCCACTACCTTCTCACATGTATTTGTTCCAATGAGAAAGCTGCTGTTATTCTTATCCCTGTTCCTCTGTATATCGTATAGCTTTTTGTGTGTCAGTTTTTGTTTTTATCTTTGGTTGTGATTATTTATTTATGACGTAATTTGGTGTGATTTTCTTCAATGCTTCTTGTGCCTGGATTCCCTGAGTTTCTTGGATCTGTGAGTTTATTTGATTTGAAAACTTTTCAGCCATTATTTCTTCAAATACTTTTCTCCATCTCTTCTTTCAGAAACTCCAATTATATACATATTAGGTGACTTAAAGTAGTCCCACAGTTCATTAATGCTCTGCTTATTTTTATTACTATTAATATCCTTTTTTCCCAACTTTTGTGTCTTGAAGTTTACTATTTTTTCTGCAATGTCTAACCTGTCATTAATCCCACCTATTATATTTTTCATCTCATTGTATAGAAGTAAAATTTAGATTTTTTAAAATATCTTTAATGTCTCTACAGAAGTGTAATTTTTGTAAATATCTTTTATGTCTCTGTTTAAAATATTAGCTTTTCAGCTTTTGAACATATAGAATGTCGTTATAATAACTGTTTTGGTGTCATTGTCTGCTAAGTCTAATATCTGTGTCAGTTCATTTTTCTCCTTATTACAGAATGTACTTTTCTGCTATTTGAATGGCTTATAGTTTTTTTATCGGATGCCAGACTTGTAAACATTTTCCTGTCTGTTGCTATATATTTCTATGTTAATAAATATTCCTGAACTTCATTCCAGGATGCTCTAAGTTGTTCTAAACTTAGTTTAGTCCTTTTGAGCCTTGCTTTTAAGATTTATAGGGCAAAATCAGAGTAACATGTAGTCTAGTATTAATGATTTCTCACTACTGAGGCCAAACCCTTCTAATTACTCTATCCAATGCCTCATGTATTATGAGATCTTCCAGTCCAACTAGTGGAAACCGTCACTATTGCTGGCCTTGTGTGAGTGTCAGCTATGATTCCCTCTAATCTTTTCAAATTGTTCTTTTCCCTGTGCCTCAGTAGTTTTCTTCATATGCATGTGCTGATCGGTACCCTCTTGAATACTCAAGAAGGAATCTCTGCAGATCTCCAGAATTTTCTGTGCAGCTCCCTCCTCTCTGGTACTCTATGCTGTGAACTCCAGCTACTGTGGACTCACCAAGCATTCCTCTGTGGCTTTTCAACTCAAGAATCCTCACAGGCTATACCTAGATTCTTTTCTTCCTGTACCATGGCATAGAAACACTCTCAGTAAGCTAGGGAAATGATAGGGGTTACCTCAATTGTTTTCTAGCTCTCAGGGGTATTTCTCTGCCAATTGTACAATGTCATGAAAACTGATCATATATTATGTCTGCTATTTTTTAGTTATTTCAAGGAGAAAGGTAAATCTCATTGTTGCTAGTCCACTTTGGCCAGAAGTCCAATGCTGTAAAAAAAATCTAATGAAAGAAGGGTACTTGGGAGGATCCCATTGAATATTAGCTATTATTATTATCATCAGAGGTTTGAGCCATTTAAAGTGTACTTTTACACAACCCTCTCATTCTATTAACTCAATTTTCATAAATATGAGGAAAGTGTAGAGCAATGAAAATATTAATAGCCAATAACAACTGAGTGCTAACTGCTTCAAATTAATTGTCCATTTAATTTCAGTCCAACACTATAAAGTAAGATAATATTATGTGCATTTTATAGACGAGGAATCTGAGGATAAAAGAGGTTAAACAAATTGTTCAAGGTTAAGCATCTCCTAAGTGGTAGATAGAAAACAAAGCCAAGGTCTATCTAACCCCAAAACCCAATTTCTTTATACATCATTGCGAGATCACTCCTAAGAAACTCTTGAGAAACATCTTTGTTTCATAGACCCAAAGACTTTGGAAAAGAATTGAAAATTGTGTCTTAGTGTTATCATAGGTTTTACTGACTACTGATATCAGAAAGTAATTTCCAAAAATATGTTATAAAAGTGTGGATTTTAGTTTGGCATTCTTGAGCTTGGAGTCCTGCCACATGGGGCAAATAACAAATGTAATGATGATATTTACTCTCCTCAGATTTGCTGAGGTTTGCTCATCAGCAAATCTCAAGTGTCGGATTTGTTAATGAGGCTGTCCAGCTTCAGTAGTGCAAAATATAAAGGTAATAAGAATAATTTCATGAAACTTTCAGTTAACTGCAACAGAACAGGATTAGGGCTAAGAGACAAGGGCCGTGTGTGTAATCATCATGCCAAACAACTCATCAGATGTTTCTCCAGTTGATGTGGTAGCTGTTATATTATGAAATATCCCATTGTTTCCATAGATAAACCATATGAAAAATTAAACTCAAGACATTCTGTGAATTTATCTAAATAATGTTCAGTCAATTTTGTTACATGCAAATGTAAGATTTCCAAAGCCCATGTCTTAACCATGAAATAATACCAATATAACACTTATTAGTTATTTCAATATTAATAGAGAACATTTTAAGGAAAAAAAGTACCCATAATTCTGCTGATTTGTTGACTTAAAAAAATTAATCTGCATATGTGGTTTAAAACTTCAAACGTTAAAGAAATATTCAAAAAAATTAAGCATTCTTTCTCTATCCTTCCCCTCAAAAAACCTCCACTCTTTTCAGTTCTTTTCCTAAAAGGTAATTATGATGAATATTTGTTGGGCTCATTTCCTGAAAAAAATAAAGAAAGCTTTGAAGATAAACATATACAGAAACTGCCTTATTAAAAGTCTATTGAGAATACCCTCATTATTTTAAGACATTTTTGAAGATATTACATTACCACATACATTCTTGCTTCTACCACTAATTCAGTCTATTTCAACTACAAGTTATAAAATATTCCATGGTAATATTTTCTAAATGTGAAGGCCACATGTATCATCCCAGAAAACCAAAAACAAATATCTGAGCTTTTGTTGAAATTTAGGCTTTGTTTGTAAAGTGCAAAAGTTGAAGATACACGTGGTTCAGTAGTAATCACTGCAGTTTGCAACTACTAAGCAAGCAAGGAGGTATGGTGAAGTTCTATGGTAACTGAATAAATTTTTCAGATCATTTAAAAAAATACACATGCAGTACCAACACCTTATAGTTGAAAAATTGTAATTAGATAACCTATGAAAATATGACATATTTTATCTTTTTCCTTTTTTCTTTTTTTTTTTTTTTTTTTTTTTTTTTGAGACGGAGTCTTGCTCTGTTGCCCAGGCTGGAGTGCAGTGGCGCAGTCTCAGCTCACTGCAAGCTCCGCCTCCCGGGTTCACGCCATTCTCCTGCCTCAGCCTCTCCGAGTAGCTGGGACTACAGGCGCCCGCCACCACGCCCGGCTAATTTTTTTGTATTTTTAGTAGAGACGGGGTTTCACCGTGGTCTCGATCTCCTGACCTCGTGATCCTCCCACCTCGGCCTCCCAAAGTGCTGGGATTACAAGCGTGAGCCACCGCGCCTGGCCAATTCCTTTTTTCTTATTATTTGCTTGCTTTTCAGTCTTTTACTTGTGGTTTCTAGCAACATGCTCTCATTTAGGGTCTGTCTGAGATTTTTGTGGGAATCTTTAACTGCCTTGCATTTTGTTTTGTGATATTCAATTAATGAACTCTGACATTAAACAACATCATAATGAGATATGATTATTTAGGAATTTCTCCTTAGACAATACTCTCAAGACTTGGATTAACTTGATCACTGATCTGAAACTTACACACCTGAACTTGTATATTTTGCAAAAATTAAGAAAAAATAAGACTTCGACCAGGCACAGATCCTATGATTGCCATGATTTTATACTTACCATTCTCTCCTTTGAGAACCAATAAGAGATTCTGAGAAGAGAAAGGGAAAAAAGGGGGAGAAATTGAAACATTCTTTTCACCTTCTTCAAGAATAAAATTACAAGAATGTGGATATGGAGGATTTTTAGTGAATAATCTGGAAAGTATGTCAAGAAACAGGCTATGAAAAACCCATTTCTGGTATTATTTGAAGTCTATAACTGATTAAGAGATATAATTTTAAATAAATAGGGAATCCTTTCCCCATTTCTTGTTTTTGTCAGGTTTGTCAAAGATCAGATAGTTGTAGCTATGCGGCATCATTTCTGAGGGCTCTGTTCTGTTCCATTGATCTATGTCTCTGTTGTGGTACCAGTACCATGCTGTTTTGGTTACTGTAGCCTTGTAGTATAGTTTAAAGTCAGGTAGCGTGATGCCTCCAGCTTTGTTCTTTTGGCTTAGGATTGACGTGGCGATGCGGGCTCTTTTTTGGTTCCATATGAACTTTAAAGTAGTTTTTTCCAATTCTGTGAAGAAAGTCATTGGTAGCTTGATGGGGATGGCATTGAATCTATAAATTACCTTGGGCAGTATGGCCATTTTCACGATATTGATTCTTCCAACCCATGAGCATGGAATGTTCTTCCATTTGTTTGTATCCTCTTTTATTTCATTGAGCAGTGGTTTGTAGTTCTCCTTGAAGAGGTCCTTCACATCCCTGGTAAGTTGGATTCCTAGGTATTTTATTCTCTTTGAAGCAATTGTGAATGGGAGTTCACTCATGATTTGGCTCTCTGTTTGTCTGTTATTGGTGTACAAGAATGCTTGTGATTTTTGTACATTAATTTTGTATCCTGAGACATTGCTGAAGTTGCTAATCAGCTTAAGGAGATTTTGGGCTGAGACAATGGGGTTTTCTAGATATACAATCATGTCATCTGCAAACAGGGACAATTTGACTTCCTCTTTTCCTAATTGAATACCCTTTATTTCCTTCTCCTGCCTGATTGCTCTGGCCAGAACTTCCAGCACTATGTTGAATAGTAGCGGTGAGAGAGGGCATCCCTGTCTTGTGCCTATTTAATAAATGGTGCTGGGAAAACTGGCTAGCCATATGTAGAAAGCTGCAACTGGGTCCCTTCCTTACACCTTATACAAAAATTAATTCAAGATGGATTAAAGACTTATATGTTAGACCTAAAACCATTAAAATCCTACAAGAAAACCTAGGCAATACCATTCAGGACATAGGCGTGGGCAAGGACTTCATGTCTAAAACACCAAAAGCAATGGCAACAAAAGCCAAAATCGACAAATGGGATCTCATTAAACTAAAGAGCTTCTGCACAGCAAAAGAAACTATCATCAGAGTGAACAGGCAACCTACACAATGGGAGAAAATTTTTGCAACCTACTCATCTGACAAAGGGCTAATATCCAGAATCTACAATGAACTCAAACAAATTTACAAGAAAAAAACAAACAACCCCATCAAAAAGTGGGCAGAGGACATGAACAGACACTTCTCAAAAGAAGTCATTTATGCAGCCAAAAAACACATGAAGAAATGCTCCTCATCACTGGCCATCAGAGAAATGCAAACCAAAACCACAGTGAGATACCATCTCACACCAGTTAGAATGGCCATCATTAAAAAATCAGGAAACAACAGGTGCTGGAGAGGATGTGGAGAAATAGGAACACTTTTACACTGTTGGTGGGACTGTAAACTAGTTCAACCATTGTGGAAGTCAGTGTGGCGATTCCTCAGGGATCTCGAACTAGAAATACCATTTGACCCAGCCATCCCATTACTGGGTATATACCCAAAGGACTATAAATCATGCTGCTATAAAGACACATGCACACGTATGTTTATTGCGGCACTATTCACAATAGCAAAGAGTTGGAACCAACCCAAATGTCCAACAACGATAGACTGGATTAAGAAAATGTGGCACATATACACCATGGAATACTATGCAGCCATAAAAAATGACGAGTTCGTGTCCTTTGTAGGGACATGGATGAAACTGGAAAACATCATTCTCAGTAAACTATCGCAAGGACAAAAAACCAAACACCGCATGTTCTCACTCATAGGTGGGAATTGAACAATGAGAACTCATGGACACAGGAAGGGGAACTTCACGCTCCGGGGACTGTTGTGGGGTGGGGGGAGGGGGGAGGGACAGCATTAGGAGATACAGCTAAGGCTAAATGACGAATTAATGGGTGCAGGAAATCAACATGGCACATGGATACATATGTAACAAACCTGCACATTGTGCACATGTACCCTAAAACCCTAAAGTATAATAAAAAAAAAAATAAAATAAAATAAAATAAAAAAAAAATTGAGAAAAAAAAATAATAATAATTTTAAATAAATTATATTATAAAATTAAATCTCTTTAATTTCTATACTTTTTTCATTTTTCTCTGTATAACATCCTGTAGTAATAAGTAGAACGTCCAAACAAAAGGTATTCATGTGCTTGTTGAATGAGGACTTAGTGATACTGCCCTACTAGGTAGATAGTTTTCTAATCCAAGTGATTGCCTGGGTTCAAATCTTGATGTTGTGATTTAGCATTTGTCTTTGAAAATATTATTTAATTCTTCTAAATTTTCGTTTCTTTGAACATAAAATAAAGATAATAATTTCCAGCTGGGCGCGGTGGCTCACGCTTGTAATCCCAGCACTTTGGGAGGCTGAGGCGGGTGGATCACGAGGTCAGGAGATCGAGACCGAGACCATGGTGAAACCCTGTCTCTACTAAAAATACAAAAAATTAGCCGGGCGTGGTGGCGGGCGCCTGTAGTCCCAGCTACTCAGAGAGGCTGAGGCAGGAGAATGGCGTGAACCCGGGAGGCGGAGCTTGCAGTGAGCCGAGATTGGGCCACTGCACTCCAGCCTGGGCGACAGGGCGAGACTCCGCCTCAAAAAAAAAAAAAAAAAAGATAATAATTTCCGCACACAGTTGTAAAAATTAAATGAGAAAATTCACAGTAAGCATTTAGTGAAAAGGAAAAAGAAAGAAATATAGAAGTCTAATGTTTATTATATGTCAACTATTGCCAGATATTAGGTATGTTTCTTCCCTACATGGCTAATAATTCTCACGCATGGTAGGCATGATACTTTCAGCTCAAAGATTACGAGCCAAGAGTTCAGAATTGATTACTGATTGAAGTGCACACATATAGCAGTTAGGATTCAAGCCTAGATTTTCTAACTCAAAAGGTTTTTGTCTCATTATACTACAGTGCCTCCCAAGCAGGACAAACCAGTAGTGAATGTGGGCTTCTTGCCTTTATAGGGTTATTTGTGATTGTTTTAAAAAGATAAAAAATCTGAAGGGTTTAGACTAGTACTTAACACAGGAAAGGTACTCATCATCATCATCATCATCACAATCCCATTTTGCTTTCTAAAACCCTGGTGGAGAGTAGAATTCTGTCTTCCATGCTCGAAATTGGTCAGTCTCTGCTAAGCTATTTTTTGAAGTATATCAAAGTTAGTCACCAGACCCATAAGGTAGATAACTAGAAATTCTCACTCTGTTTTAAATACCGTGCAATATACAATATCATAAGTAAAATAGATACTGATTTTAGTATTTCATTATTTTTTCCCAAATATACACATACCTCAGATTATCCTGTTACTTCAAATGAGCCAAGCCTGCGGGAATATCTCTAAGTAAAGGAGCCACTAGATTATACAGATTAATATAAAAATATGACGATAAAAATAGAGAGAGTCCATACCATCCACAATATTCAATGTATCTGAATTTGTTAAGATACTAGGCATTGAAATGCATTTCAGAGCACAAATCTGGGTTTTTTTTCTCTTTCTTGTTTGTTTTGTTTGATATGATCTAGATCAGTGGTCCTCGACTAGTGGTAACTGTATCCCTCAGGGGAATTTGACAATTCCTGGAGAAATTTTTGTTTGACATAACTTGGGGGATGGAAAGTGCTACAGGCATCTAGTGGGTAGAGGCCAGGTATGCTGCTAAGCATCCTCTAGCACACAGGTCAGTTCCCATAACAAAAAACTATCCAGCCTGAAATGTCAATAGTTCTGAAGCTGAGAAACCCTGGTCTAGATCAGTAGTTCTAAACCGTGGTAGCACATGAGAATTACCTGGGGAACTTTTTTAATGGCAATTCTTCAGTAACCCAAACCCAGAAATTTGAACTTAAGTGGTCTGCGGTGGACCTTGCATACATTTAACTTCCCTAGTTCCCCAGGTGATTCTAATGTACGGTGCAACCAGGATTGTGAAGCACTGGCGTAAATAAAGCTAACTAGTTTTAATAAGGAAATGGAAAAGATGGTTACAATGAGAGGAAATCCTTACTGGGATTTTGCCAGAAGGATTCCTGCCTTTCTCCCTCTCTAACTTACCAGGAAAGTCCTCAATTTTTTCAGAGATACTACTAAATTCACTTTTTGTTGTAGCATTTTCCAAAACCACATTCTGACTAATAAAAATAAATATTATTTTAAAAGAGCCAGACTCAAAAAAACAAAAGCAGGAAACTAGACCTCACCCACACACAAAATACCCCACTGCTGACAGCACCACGTATACGGCTTTTATGCACAATCCTTCCTGTGAACAGCCATGAGGTTAATTTTTGTCTCAAAAAATGTTTTTGTCTACCTCTCTTAACTTGGATCTGCAATGTTACCATCCTTCTGCAAATTCATTCTGTCCTTGGCTCTTTCTTCCCAGGCTCTCTTTGACCCACTGCTTCTCCTGCTCATCATGGAAACAAACATCTTCCAGCTAGATTTTCTCATGGGATCCTAAATCAAAGTTCAGTAGAATGTGAGATCCCCATTAAATTAAATATCAATGATTCAGAATCTCTACAGGGTCTCCTTTCTGTACCAAAAGTAGCTTATTAAATTGCCACAGTTATTGTTTAATGGAAAGCCAAAAGGTATAGAATAAGAGGTTATTTAATTTCTCTAATTTCAGTTTAACCACACAGATTGACTTAGAAATCTCACCAGGCTGAGTGAAAGATTTAAAAATATACTATGGAAGATGATTTCAGGCACATTTGTAATAGGGTTGATGATTGTACACAATAAACATACAGGTCATTCCTTCCTCTGGATAACAGCTTTGCCATCGGCTGCTGGAAGTCCAATTTCTGCCAAAGAAGGAAGGTTATGCTGAGCTACTTGACAAAATGGTTTTAACTCCTAGAAATAAGACAAGATACTCTAACGCATATCAGCTGTAGACTTTACTGCCTTCTCATGTCACCTGCTTCTGCAGAGTAAATAGAAAACTCCTACACTCTATGGAACTTAGATGTTTTCTGTTTTTAAAAATGGCAAATGTAAATGGGAGAAGCAACATAGTTAGAAATTTCAGAATTCTGTTGGTTGCCATGCAGCCAAGGTAATCTCAGTAACACATAATGAGGAGAACACAGCATTAAAAATAATGTGATTTGTAGCATAAAAGTATTGATCATCAGTGCCAAAGAGAACCTGAGTGTTTGAACAAGAAATAATCTGGAGTAAATAAACACCCACACTCATGAATGACAAAGGAACTATTCTTTTCTTAGCAATTTTATCTCTAAGCTCTTTGAATTGGGTAAACCTGAAAGGTACTATTTTATAGCAAAGGTCTTTTCTGTAAAGGACCAAATAATAAATATTTCAAGTTTTCAGGACGCACTGTCTCTGTCAAAACAACTCAACTCTGCCACTGTAGTATTAAAGCAGGTACAGACAACACATAAACAAATGGGCTGGAACGTATTCCAATAAAACTTTGAATGTGTTCCAGTAAAACTTTATTTATGAACACTGAATTTTGAATTTCATCTAATTTTCACACGTCATGAAATATTATTCTTCCTTGATTTTTTTCCACCCTTTTAAAATGTTAAAATCATTTTTAGCTCACAGGCCATGCAAAAAGTGGTAGTAGACTCTTTGGTCCATGGGCCCTAGCTTGCTGACCCCTATCTTGCAGTATTTATTTACCATTATTGAATTTTTGAAATGTTTATTAAAAGTTGTTAGAAAGCACTTATGGGACTTCCACTTCTGGCACAGGAGTATTATAGAGATGCTAAAAATATCCTGACACTGACACCTAAAAATGTGTAGGCAGAATTTTAAATGGTGGAATGAGGGAAAGAAATATCTTAATTGGCTGGGCGCAGTGGCTCACGCTTGTAATCCCAGCACTTTGAGAGGCCGAGGCGGGCGGATCACGAGGTCAGGAGATCGAGACCACGGTGAAACCCCGTCTCTACCAAAAATACAAAAAATTAGCCGGGCATGGTGGCGGGCGCCTGTAGTCCCAGCTACTCGGAGAGGCTGAGGCAGGAGAATGGCGTGAACCCGGGAGGCGGAGCTTGCAGTGAGCCGAGATTGCGCCACTGCACTCCAGCCTCGGCGACAGAGCGAGACTCCGTCTCAAAAAAAAAAAAAAAAAAGAAATATCTTAATTAAATGAGCCTACAAGAAAGTAAGGAAACCTGATGAAGTTAGGAACACAGTGGAAACCTTAATCAAGGAAAAAACAAGCACAAAAGCCACTGGAATATCCTGAAGAAGAATACAGATCCCTGGGTATACAGAGCTTTAAAATATGAGAGAGACTGGGCACAATGCTTCAGGCTATAGAAACTTGAACCAAGCCACACAAAGCTCACAAGTGTTTCACCTTCGGGAAAAGGGAAATAGAAAAGAGAGAAAGAGGCAGTCAGCAAGAAAGATTGACTTTCCAGCCTATACCTGTGTGAAAACAACAAAAAATTCTCACCAGTAACTTGCAGACACCAGCCTGGACACAGGTGGATTTGCGGACTAAATATAGACTATATGATGGTTCCAAAAACCGCAAACTAATAATTGTAACTTGCAAGTTTGAATTAGGTAACTGGCAGAGGCAAACACAAATCTTGGTAGTAGAACCCATATTCAGAGTTCACAGAATTCTCATACATAGAACTTCAACAAATAATTGCAATTACAGTAGTTTCTCATGATTAAAAAAGATTCACAAAATGCACAAGGAAACAAGTCACAATAAGCAAGAAAAAGAGAAATAAAATATCATAGATATATATAATACATAAAGAATTCCTATATTCCTAGAGATTATCAGATAATAAAAGATAAGTAATGTTATTAGGTTTAAAGCAAACAAAGAAAGAATTGAAAACAGGATCAATCAGTGAAAAGAGTCTCAAAAAACGACCAGGAAGTTCTTTAAAATGAACAAAATAGTATTTTAAAAAACAAAAATGTTAATAAACTGAAATTTAAAACTCAATGAAGGGATAAGATACAGGCAAAGAGAATTAGTGAACAGTTAGGCAGATTTTAAGAAACTGTTCAGAATGTAGTACCGAGAGAAAATAATTGAAAAATATCAGAGTGCTATTAGGTAACATGAAGAAAGGAGGAATAAATTCTAATAATTATCTAGCCAAAGACCCAGGCTGTCTGGATAATAGATATCCCTTTTATTTATGAATCCAAAAGATAATAAAAGTGAGTTTTTTCAGAATTATTCAAAGATATTCATAGATTCAAGAAGCCCAGTAAATCTAAAGAAAGATAAATTTTTAAATTCACAAATAGATACAAAATGAAAACTTTCCTAAAAGACAAAATATAAAACAGCTAGAAATCAAAGATAGATGGGATCTAGTGTCCAGATTGCGCTTAGATTTAAGGGTTCAAAAAATTCAACTCTAGCACCAGAAGGAAAAGCCAAGTGTATGGGTATACATGTTGGCAGGGCGGCGGGGAGAGATGCAGAAGAGGGAACTTGTAGAAGTTCTATTCTGAGAACCACTCTCTCCATAAAGTTGGAAGCAAGGTCACCAATGGAGAGTAAGGTATAGATTGGTGGAAGAATTGGGGAGGGGGTTAAAAAAAGTATGGAATTGTTAAAAGAGTTTAACACTGAATAGAATTGGAAACTATATTATGAGTGCTGGCAGCATTAATAATCTTCCTGAGGTTTGTAGTCATTAATTTTAAGTAATATCATGTAGCTTCAGAAGTACAGGAAGAAAGTAGGCAAAGAACTGGATTTAACAAGGGCTGGGTTTTGACAATGTAAACAAAATGAATTAAGATAGGAATAAGGAGAACAAAGCTGTTTACAGTGGAGTGATTATAACGATTTGGCTAGATAAAGAGAAAAGTGAGAACAGGAAATGGGTGAGAGGTAATTAAAACATGACCAAAACTGTAAATTGTAGGTCTTCATAGAGTGACATAATTGGAATCAGAAGAGGAAAGAGCTTGGAAAGACAGAAGGCAGTGGCCAGAAAGTGGCCTACTCAGTACAGTTTATGAGGGGCTTGTAGTTAGTGTTCATAACAAAGAACTTCTAGGAGAAGACTGTGGGGTTCATGAGCTGGAGGGCAAGTTCACTAATGGGAAGAACTGAAAGGCCAAGAATGTTGGAAAAATTTTCTATGTGGATATTGAAAGCAACAAGAAGTAAGATGGAAATTTCTGGAGAGAATGACAGTGAACCAAGAGGTAAATGTCCTAAAAATGATAGGAAATGACCTAAGAGATATTAAGTGACTACAGCATAAAAAGACAGTGGATGTGAGAAAGAGTTGACAACAGTTTCAAAGCTGAATTTTACTGAGGAGGAATGGAGAATGGTCTGTATATATCAGCGAAGGCTGTTCTGTGCATTGTAAGATGTTTAGCAGCATTCCTATCCTCTATTGCCTAGTTGCCAAGAGCACCCCCTTTTCCCAGTTGTGACCATCAAAAATGTCTCCAAACACTGACAAATGTCCCTTGAAGAGGAAAATTGCCTCAAATGCTCTATAGGAAAACCTCACACCAAGTTCATCATGCTTGCTCACTTCAATTCTTCTCTTGCTACTTTCTTACAGTTTTCTTATCTGTCATTCACTTCCACCACTCCATTAAATGTGCTTTTTTTTTTTAGTCATATATCTCTATAATATATATATATTTTTTTTATTATACTTTAGGTTTTAGGGTACATGTGCACAATGTGCAGGTTTGTTACATATGTATCCATGTGCCATGTTGATTTCCTGCACCCATTAACTCATCATTTAGCATTAGGTATATCTCTTAATGCTGTCCCTCCCCACTCCCCCAACCCCACAACAGTCCCCGGAGTGTGATGTTCCCCTTCCTGTGTCCATGAGTTCTCATTGTTCAATTCCCACCTATGAGTGAGAACATGCGGTGTTTGGTTTTTTGTCCTTGCGATAGTTTACTGAGAATGATGTTTTCCAGTTTCATCCATGTCCCTACGAAGGACATGAACTCATCATTTTTTATGGCTGCATAGTATTCCATGGTGTATATGTGCCACATTTTCTTAATCCAGTCTATCGTTGTTGGACAAATGTGCTTTTATTAAGGTCACTAGTGACCTCCCCATTGCTAACTTCAGTGTTCACTATTTGGCCTCCCTTATATTCCTCCAAGCATTTGACGGAGTTGATCATTCCCTTTTCTTTGAAACACTTTCTTCACTTGATAACAGTATATACTCACCCAATTTTCATTCTCCCTCAGCATCTTCTCCCTTTTACTTTCTTTCTGAAACTTAAACTTGTTGGTGTGCCTAAGATTCGATCTTTTGTGCTCATTCTCTTTTCTAGTCTCACTTTCTGGTGAGCTCTTCCAGTCTCATAGATGTTACCACCTATATATTGATGACACCCAGTCTTATGCCTCTATCCAAGTCTTCTTTACAGCATGGAGACTTATACAGCCAGTTATGTAAGTGACATATTCACTTCCATGTTTAATTGGTGTGTGAAATTATGTCAAAAATCAATCATCCAATATTTCCCTCAAACGTCTCACTGACAACCCTTCCCCTCACAGTTAATGGCAACCCCTGTCTTTCAGTGACTCTGGTCAAAAGTTTTGAGTCTTCTTTACTCCTCTATTCTTCCATGCCACCTCCAATCCATCAGAACATTCTGTTGACTTTAATTTCAAAACATCTATAACTGTATTAGTCCATTTTTCTGCCGCTGATAAAGACATACCCGGGACTGGGTAATTTATAAGGAAAAAGAGGTTTGATGAACTCACAGTTCCGCATGGCTGGGAAGGCTTCCCAATCATGGTGGAAGGCAAAAGGCTGGTCTTACATAGCTGAGGCAGGAGAGAATATGTGCAGGGGAGCTCCCCTGTATAAAACTATCAGATGTCGTGAGACTTATTCACTATCATGAGAATAGCACAGCAAAAACCCACCCCCATGATTCAATTACCTCCCACCAGGTCCCTCCCACACATGGAGATTATTACAATTCAAGGTGAGATTTGGGTCTGGATGCAGAATCAAACCATATCAATAAAAAATTTCCACTTCTCTTGTGTCTACTCTCAATCCAACACATCATCTTCTGGGATCTGAATTATTTTAGTAATAACGGTGGGCAATAGTTTCCCAATGAATCTCCCCTCTCTCTACCTCTGCACCATACAGTCTATTCTAAATGCACCAGCCAGAGGAAATCTTTTAAAACTTAACTCAAATCTCGCCACTTCTCTGTTCAAAGCCCTCCTATGGCATCCCATCTCCTCAGAGCAAAAGCCAAATATGTTACTATAGCCTACAGAGTCCTAAATGATGTAGCTCTTTGTTTCTTCTTGTACTGGGTTGTAGAGTGTTTCCAAAAAATTCATGTTCACCTAGAACTTCAGGAAATGACCTTATTTGGAAGTAGCCTTTGCAGATGTAATTAACATGAGGTCATACTGAATTAGAATGGATCCTAACCTATGACTGATCATATTAGAAAAAAAGAGAAAAGAAAAGAGAGATAGACATACAGGGTGTGTGGGTGGGTGAGGAAGCTGGGAATGCCATGTAAAGATAGAGGCAGAGATGGAGTGTGGAGTCTACAAGCCAGGAAACACTAAAACTTGCTAGCCCCACCAGAAACTAGGAAGGAGGCATGAAACAAAATCTTGCTCAGAACCTCCAGTTAAGGAATTAATCCTGCCAACACCTGTACGTCAAACTTCTAGCTTCCAAGACTGGGAGAGAATAAATTTATGGTCCTTGGTACTTTGTTATGGCAGGCTTGAGAAATAATACATTTCTTTTATCTTTTTATTTTCCCCTCTTTCCCTTGCTAATTCTACTCCAGCTGCAACCTACTTGCTAGTCTTCAAATACCTAGGCATGCCTATGTCCCAAAGCCTTTGTATCTTGTGTTTCCTCTGCCTGGAACACCTTTCCCCCAGATGCTTGGATAGTTCCTCCATTCCTTCCTCGTCTCTACTTAAAAGTTACCTTTGCCTGGCCAGGCGCAGTGGCTTAAGCCTGTAATCCCAGCATTTTGGAAGGCCAAGGCAGGCGGATCACAAGGTCAAGAGTTCGAGACCAGCTTGGCCAGTATGGTAAAACCCCGTCTCTACTAAAAATATAAAAATTAGCCGGGCATGGTGGCGTGCACCTGTAGTCCCAGCTACTCTGGAGGGAAGAATTGCTTGGTGTGCACCTGTAGTCCCAGCTACTCTGAGGCGGAACAATTGCTTGAACCCGGGAGGCGGAGGTTGCAGTGAGCCGAAATTGTGCCACTGCACTCCAGACTGGATGACAGAACGAGACTCCGTCTCAAAAAAAAAAAAAAAAAGTTACCTTTGCCTGATGTCTGATATATTTAAAACTGCTACAGCACTCCCTTCCTTCTCCCCACCTTTATTTATCAACCTAAATGCTTTCACCTCCCAACAGTCTATGTAATTTAGTTATTTCTAAAATTGTCTATCGCCTTTTATCGCAATGTAAACACAATGAGTGCAGAGATTTTTGTCTAGTTAGTTCACTCACATATCCCCAATGTTTATAACTGTGAATGGCACACAGTAACATGTACAGACTATCTGTGATAGTTATCACTGATGATATTAATCTTAATCACGTGGATAAGGTAGTGTTTTCTCTGTTTTTCCACTTAAAGTTATTTTTACTTCTTTTCGTTATCTATTCTTTGGAAGTCAGTTGCTAAACACAGTCCACATTGTTGGGGGAAGGTGGGGGGAAGGGAGACAAGTTAAGTTTCACCTCCTGGAGGTAATGTACTTAGATAAATTATCTGGAATTTTTCTCCAAGGAAGCATTCACCATGTATTTATTTCGATCATTTATTTGTATCAGCTTGTACTCATGTAGATGTATTTTATACTCTGAGTTATAATCCAATACTACACTGCTTATTTTATCACTCAAAATGTCCTGGTTTGAGCCATCAGGAGCTCTTTCAGGATGGCCCCTGCAATGGACTACATTGTTTGTATTCCCCTAATGTTTATATGTCAAAGCTCTATCCCCCGATGTGATGGTATTAGGTGGTGGAGCCTTTGAGAGGTAATTAGGTCATGAAGGTGGAGCCCTCATGAACAGGATTAGTGCCCTTTTAAAAGGGGCCCCAGAGACCTATCTCACCTTCTTTCCTCCCTGTGAGGACACAGTGAGAAGAGAGTCATCAGTAAACAAAGAAGTGGCCCTTACTAGACACCAAATCTTTTGGCACCTTGATCCTGGACTTCCAGCCTCCAAAACTGTGAGAAGTAAATGTTTGTTGTTTAAGCTACCCAGTCTATAGTATTCTGTTATAACAGCCCTTATTGATGAAGACAGTCTCTATGAATTGATAACATGCTCCTATCCTTTTGTTCCTTACTCTCTAGAACTATAAGATGCTCCAGTGTTGCATTTTCCTTTTCCATTCTTAGAGTCAGCCATATATCCAAGCATAGTGGGAGAATTTCATATATCTCTCTCAATAATTGGAAAAGAAAAAAGATAAAAGTCAGTAAGAATATAGAAGATGTGAACAGTGTAATAAAGGAGCTTGATCTAATGGACATATATAGAATATCACAACTAAGAATTGCAGCCTTTATACATTTCTAAGCATGACAGAAATATTTATAAAGATTGACCAAGTACTAGGCCACAAATATAGCTTTAATAAAATTCAGATAATTTTATCAAACAGATCACATTTGCTGAACACAGTGCGACAAATTAGAAGATTAATTATAAAAATATGACTAGGCAATCTTCTACAGTCATTAAAATTCAAAAGCATTCCTTTAAATGACTCATAGATAAAAGGAGAAATCATAATGGAACCTTAAAACATTCATAGCTGAACAAAAATTAAAATGTGATCTATTGCAACTTGGATATACCTAAAATAGTTCTTTGGGACAAATATAGAGCCTTAATCATTTTAAGTAGGAAAAAAAATTTCAGAGTTAATGATCTAAGCATACACAGTAACACATTAGAAAAAACGCATCAAAATAAAGCCAAAGAAAGCCAATCGAAAGAAAGGTTAGAACAGAAAATCACATGCTAGCAACCAAACATGGAATAATGAGATCACTAAGGCAAAATGTTGTTTTTGGGGAAAGATGAATAAAACTAAGAAACGAGAATAACCAGAGAAAGTGAAAATGTGCAAAAAAAAGAAAACCACAACAAAATTTTTAAGAATGAAAAAGGAGACATACCACAGATGCCGTAAGCAATAAACATACAATAAGAAGGTATTAGGAACAATTCTTTTTTAAAACATAGATGAAATATACAAATTATTTTCAAATATTAACTGGCCAAAACTGATTTAAGAAGAAACAGACCATCCTAATAGTCCTATAACCATTAAAGAAATGGAACCAGCTAAAAATCTTTCTATGAAGAAAACAAGAATTTTAGATAGAAATTCAGGTGACTTCTAGCAAACATGCAAAGACAGGTTTTCCAGTCTTACACAAACTACTCCAGAGAATAGGAATGAAGCCAGAGAATGAAGCCAGAGAACAAGAAGAAAGGGGGAATTCCCCAGCTCACTTTATGAGGCTGGTATAACCTCGATACCAAAACCTAACAAAGACGGAACCAGAAGACAAAATCGCAACTTCATTATGAACATACACATAAAAAAGTTTAAACTTCAGTGAAACAAATTAATAACACTTAAAAAAGATAACTAATCACGACCAAATTGGTTTCTCTGAGTTCTACAAGCTAGTCTCATATTAGAAATCAAATAATGTAACACACCAGGAATGAATTAAAGCAGAAAATTATGATCATCTCAATAGATGAGAAAATTACTTTTGAAAACTTTATTATCTTTTCAAGATATTAAAACACATACATGCACACACACACACACACAAACACAGAGAGACAGAGAGAGACACAGAGAGAGATACAGAGAGAGAGAGAGACAAAGAGAGATAGAACAAGACTAGAAGTAATCATCTTTAACCTGATCAAGGGTAGTTATCAAAAATCTACCATACGTAATGGTGAAATGTTAGAAACATTTGCTGTACTGTAAGATCAGCAACAAAATCTACAAAATCAGTAATTCTATGCAGTTTTATATTAGAAGTCCTGCAGTGCAGAGTTTAAGAGAAAGTAAATGAAAGTTATAAAAATAAAAAACAACCAAATTGCCAATACTTGCAAATGCTGTAATTATTAATAGCTCTGCAGAAAACCTGGAATGAATCTACAGACAAATTTTTGGAAATACTAAAAGATTTTAATAATGTTGCTCAATGTAAAATCAATACACAACAATCAATTGCATCTTTTAATACCAACAACAGTTTTTAAAATGTGGCTTTGAAATACCACCATTATTCTAGCAACAAAAACATAAATAGGAATAAATCTAGAAATAAAACTAATAAAATAGTTATAAATACAACTGGAAAACTTTATTGAAAGCTATTAAGAACAACCCAAACAAATGGAGTAATAAACCATGTTATTGGATTAAAAAAAACACAAAATCATAAAGATGTCAATTCCCTCAGGTTGATCTATAGATTCAATGCAATTCCAATTAGAATCCCAACAGGCTTTCTTTTCTCTCTCATGGAACTTGGCAGCTGACTCTAAAATTCATATGAGAGAGCCAGAAGCAAAATTTATATAAGACATTCCTATAGAAGAAGGCAAGGCTACAGATCAACAATACTTTATCATAAAGCTATAGGTATTAAGACAGTGTATGCCTCAGTATGGCTAGAGAAATAGACCAACAGAATAGGAGAAAGAGCCCCAAAACAGACCCACACAGAGATAGTATTGCAAAGCAGTAGAAAAAGAATAGACTATTTAATAAATGGTGCTGCAACAATTGCTTATTCATATGGAAGAAATGAAATTGGATCCTTATTGCATATCATATATAAAAATCAATTTCTAGAGGATTAAAAATAAATGTGAAAAGCAAACTCATAAAATATTTAGAAGACAATATAGGATAATTTTTTATGAATGTGTGATAAGACAATATTTCATAAAAAAGTCAAAAAGATGCAAACTTTAAAAATAAAAGATAAATAAATTTGAACATTTTAAAATTCAAATTAAGAGCTTCTGCTGATCAGAGATAAAAAAATATGTATATATGTGTGGGTACACGTAACAAACAAAAGTATTAAAGGATTAGTAGGCATAGAATATAAAGCTCTCCAAATTGTTATGTAAAAGACAACTAAATTGGGGGCAGAAGGGAATGCGATGAAAACATGAACAGGCGTTTAATAAAAAAGAAAGCACATGATCACTTCAGGCTGGGAGTTCGAGACCAGTCTGGCCAACATGGCGAAACATATGAAAAATACAACAGACAAACCAACCAACCAACCCAGTGACAACAAAACAGGTCCACCCTGGAGTCATACTCTAATTTTTTCTATTTTCCTCCCTTTCTGATCCTTTATTCCACTTTCTTTTTCTTCCTCTTCCTTCTCCTTCTTCTTTGTCAAATGGAGGATTGAGCTGTTATCACTGATCCATATAAAGTCCTTCTCTCATTTATTTTGGTTCCCACCCCTCATTTCTATTCCCCGACTTCCCATGTGCAACCTTCCTAATTTGTTTGATACGCATCTTTTTGTTTGTATGTATTTTTAGAAAATGTTTATTGTTTTGTGTGCAAAAAAAAATTAATAAAAAAAGCACAAATGGCTCATAATTACATAAAAAGATGCTCTACCTCATTATTCATAATTAAATGTAAATTAAAATCACAAATCTAGGCTTCATATTTAATATATTATTTGATGTGTATGATAAAGTTCAGAAAAGCTTATTTTTTAAAAGTCACTCTAGTAGCAAGGTAAAGAATTGGCTGCAGAAAGGGTAAGCCAATAGATTCACAATATTACTACCCTAAGCAAGAAATAATGAATGACTAAACTCTTAAGACAATACTAATGAGAGAAAAAGGAGGAGATATGTCGGTGAATGATATTAAGGAAGACGTTATCACTCTTATTCATCATTTATTCCTAGTAACTAGAGTAGTAACTAAAATACAGTAGACATTTAATGGATATTTGCTCAAATAGTAAATAAATGTAATGATTTATATGACACAAGAAATATAAGAAGTGAAATAACTGAAGGGATATATAGTAATGTCAACTTATTTTTTATTTTGTTACTTTTATGAGTATAAAATTTTACCTCCATACTTTTTGGTTTTAATTTTTGTACCTGAATAATTTAAGAGGTTGAACACTATTCCATATGTTTCATAGCTAACGAAGTAGAAATCTCCCATATGTTTGTTTATATTGCTTCCCTTTTCTATGAATTATCTTTTTATGTCATCTGTCAAGTCATTTATTGAACTTATATTTTGTATGATAATGTTGACATAAACGCTTTGTCTTCCATTTTATGCAAAATCCCTAAAATAAATTTATGATTTATGTTATATTAATTTTAGTCTTACAAATGTTTAAAATGTTTATATAGTTGAACCTGATTATATTTTTCCCAAGTAATACACAGAAAAATATTAGCTCTCCAAAATTTAACTCTACTCAACTCTAATCAAAACTGAGTGGGTAAGAATCTAGTCTTTGGTCTTTATACTTAATTTATATATGTACTTACTCATAAATTTAGGTTTACAATATAAGGTATGAATCTGAATTTTTTTCCCAGACTTCCAAGCTTTTCCCAGTTCCACTATATTGTCAGACAAGAAATTATTATATAAAAATCAACACCTTTTTCTTAGTTTACTGTGTTACTGCATTGATCCACATCTTTATTTTTGAACTTAGTTGTAACTTTCCAATAGATTGTCTGATACCCGCTCTCTGTTCTCTCTCCTTTCCTAACACCTCCTCCTTTTTGCACTTTAAAATATGCTGTTCACTACAGCTTTCTTCTCAGCCCACTTATTTATCCTGTGCATTCTCATACTGTCAATCGTATCTTGAGCACACTGACATTAGAATCTGTAGCTTAAATCTTTTTCTGAGCTTCATATTCATGGATCAAATGACCTACTGGGCATTTCTTCAAGATGTGCTAGAGGAACCCCAAGAGTAACATGTTCAAACAAAATCTGTTTTCCTTTCCTTTTTCTGCAAACATATTTTTTCCTACATTTTCTTTTCTGTGGAAGGTAGAACCTTTGCTTCAGATACTCAAGAGTGATCAAAAACCTGGGAATACGCCTTTATCTACTCACTACAAATGTCCACGCAATCGCAAAGTTTTATCTATTCTCTCTCTAATTGCCTTTCAGATAGGAAAAACAAAACCAGCAATATATTTTTTGAGCTCTAGGTCAATGACATGTTAAGTATTTCAACATATTATTTCACTGAATTATCATAGAATCTTATGATATGGGGACTAATTGAAAAAATTAAGACTGAAAGACTGTGTCAATTCAGGTGCCCCACAAGCTGGCATCAAGACAAGATTAGCAAAGGATTTCTTGAGAAAATCACCTGTGAGGGGGAAAATAGGATGGGAGACACAGAAGGCTGGGAAAGGTGTCAGATGAAGATGTTACTTCTGCAAACCAGGGAGGGAAGAAAGGAAAATTGAGTAGGAAATTCTTAATACTTCGGTGCAGTTATAAGAAGGTTTTGAAAAGCAGATGGAGAGTTCCCAACCTAAATTCACTGTCCAGAGGGGCTCACATCTTCAGGAAAGGGCCTGTTTTAGCATCCCTCCCATGCTCAGTCACTGGCCAGTGAAAGCCCAGGGAAATGTGGCTTCAGAGGAAATGCAGTGATGGATTCAGAGCACAGTGGCTGGGGCTGCTACCCTCCCTGCAAGTCAGAGATATGGCAAGCATATTTTGTAACCACCGTGAAGAGTGTAAATAATTTGCCAAGATTTCACAGATAAAAAATATATAAAGCCAATATTCTACCCCATGCAGTGACTTCACAACTCAAACAACTGACTACCATGCAAATCTCCTTCCATCTTCCCCACTTCAAAGGATGTTGGAACACTCATCTAACTCATTTCCCTACTTCCAGCCTTGTCCCTAATCCATCCCTCCACACAGAAGCTAAGTAATTATTATGAATGCTACCCACCTTCTCAAAATTATTTAATGCCTTCCACACTCTCTCAGAATAAAATCTAAAGTTTCTAACACAGCATACATCACTAATGATCTGGTTTCTGTCTACTCAAGTCTTATGTTCGGACACTTCCACTGTTTTTCAGCTCTACAAAAATATTCACCTCTTCATTCTTCACTCATCCACTCAATAAGCATTTGTGGAGCATCTATCATATGTGACAAGTCTGTTTTAACAACAAGAAATTTCTCAAAGTTAGATGATGCCCCTATTCTCTTTAGTGAGATAATAAGTAGCAAAATTAACAAATTCAGAGAAGGATAAATGCTATGAATCAAATGAATCAGAAAAAAAAATGTTATAGGAGTAACAAGACTGGAAAGATGGTCCAGAAAGGGCTGAATGATAATTTGGAGGGAGAAGTTTCTAGGAGAGGGGATGAGGATAAAGACTCTGAAGAAGAAGGAGGTCAGTACCTTCAAGGAACAGAAAGAAGGTCAGTGTGTCAGAAGGGGAGTAAGCAGGGAGAGAGTAGACCAGAAGAGACAAGAGGGCTTGACATTGTGAAGCTAAAAGAGGGTACCACGCAGAGGGGTGACATAACAATACTTTTATGTTTTAAAAGGAGCACTTTGGTTGCTGGGTCAAGAGTGAATTATAGGGAACAAATACAGGAGCTGAATTTGTTGGTTCCTGGGCATACCACGTTTGCTTACTCATCTCTATTACATCTACAGAAAATGTTTGCTCTATTACACCTACAGAAAATTTTTGCTCATACTTGAAATATCAGCCAAAATATTAGCATCTCTGTGACACCTTCTCTCATTCATCTAGGAAGATCTAAATACTTCTTCTTCTAGAATTCCATTGCATCAGGGGGAGTTCTAGCAAACTGCTAGAATCCATTATCCTTTGGAGAGACCAGAGAATCATGTAGACTTCTGGCATTTGTACTATTTTTCTTTATATACTAGAGAAAATGCTGATACTGTCACTGTGCACCAGTTAACTCTGGCTCCCAAGTTGTAGTTGGATGAAACAATTAGTCGGCCTTGGCCAGGCACGGTGGCTCATGCCTCTAATCCCAGCACTTTGGGAGGCCGAAGTAGGCAGATCACAAGATTAAGAGGTCAAGACCATCCTGACCAACATGGTGAAACCCCGTCTCTACTAAAAACACAAAAATTAGCTGGGCGTGGTGGTGCACACCTGTAATCCCAGCTACTTGGGAGGCTGCGGCAGGAGAATCACTTGAACCCAGTAGGCAGAGATTGCAGTGAGCCAAGATCACGCCACTGCACTCCAGCCTGGCGAGAGAGCAAGACTCCATCTCAAAAAAAAAAAGAATTAGTTGGCCTTTGGCAGAGATCATAATAATTTCTATTAAAACCAACACATATAAGTTAAAAGGAGAACTTACCAATGGTAAATGCTAAAAGAAATGCCTATGTAATAACTAAGTTTGATTTTTTGTTTGTTTGCAGCTTTTAATGCTGATTTCAGCATTATATAACAGATGCTATCTTGGGCATCTACAGGCATTATTTTATAAAACCTTTCCAATATTCCTGAGAGAGAAGTCTGCCCTCTGTAGTCATTACCAAGTTGATTTCTTTCAAATGCATCACAATCTTGACATATTTATAAAATTAATGCTTCTCAATTTTCAAACTCAGTCTTTAGCAAGAAGTAAAGTATATCCTTGATAGCTCCTTGTAGTAGAAATATTTTTCCTCTGACATTTTAACAAGTTTTCTATTTCACTCTCTTGTCCTCAGAATGCTGCCTTGAGGATTTTCTCATCTTCTAGCCATTGTCAAACCCTAATCCTTCTTACAGGCTTCAATATCTATATTCCAAACCCATAGATAAAAAGCAATTTCTTCCTCAAGTTTCCTGATGGGAATCACAGCGGACTCACAAGAACCCACATTGGGAAGTATTATGGAAACCTATGAGGCATTACATTCTTTCCTCCAAGTCTGCCGAAAGTCTAAAAACAAATCAATACATGTTGAGTGCCTAAATGCCTTCCTGCCAGCCAGTTTCTTTAGGATTAAAGGGATTCTCCAACCCTCTCCCTACAAAAAACAAGTGAAGAGCTGCACTGAAACTCTCTATGTCTAATTGACAAATGCATTACAGTGGGAACTCAAGTTCCTTGATTAACATGATGCTTCCCTTTCACCTGCCTTCTAATGACTAGGCCATCCATTGCTTCATTGTCGAATCATTGCAACTTTGAGTTGCCACAAATGAAAAGTCCTTTGTGTAAACACAGTTCGCTAAGTAAGAAAAGCAGCATAGACTCACCAAGTTGTTCAGGGCCAGCTGTCAAATCAGAGATGAAAGAACTGATTTTTAGAAGTTCGCAGAGCAGATGAGGAAAACACTTTTAAAGTGCTGTCAAGGTGCAGCTGTCCTTGAAGAAATGGCTTCCTGACAGCTGCTGGTGCCTTCCTTCCTGCCAATGTTTAATTTCTCTGAGAGAATGAGGGCTTTAATTAGGTTCCTAGGGCAGCTAGCTCTGTATCTTTGACCTTATCAAGGATGCAGGATTTCAAAGCACAGGCTTAGATAGGTCTCCCTTCATTACTGATCAAAAGTCTCCCTAGGAACCCTCCTGGGCTCAGACTTCAGTTCCTCAGAAACCGAGGTTGCCTTTTTGTGCTTTCTTCTAAACGGTAGTCTTACACCAGCTTCCCTGACATTGCCAGACTCTTCAAGGGAGAAGGAAGTGTTCAGGAAGCAAAAATTAGATGCAATTCATACAAGAACTTTTTACGTCTAAATCTACTCTTATACATCACTGTGAAGGCCTTCTAAATATTGGAAGAGGTTTACATCTGGTTTATTGACTTGATTTTCAAATGAATAACACTCTGAGTTTTAAAAAAAAAAAAAAAAAGCCTTCAATTAAGTACCAAGACTTACTTTCAACCTGATTGAGAGTATGTAATTCCTCTAAAAAAGACAGATGTTGAATTTTAATAATAGAATTTTTTGGCATGTAAAATTAAGCATAGAGCATCTGCTTTTACAATGCCAGCATCTGTTTCTTTGACATCTCTGCCCTCCCTTCTGCTAATCCAACTGTGAATTTGGTATAGAACCTGATATGAAAAATGGATAAAATTGTTAATGATATGCTAGATTCTACAGGGCCAGCATAAACTAGGCAATCAGAATTAGACTGTCATTCTAAAGGAATAAAATCTTCTGAGTCACTCTTGCTCATGATACTCAGATTTCCAACTGAAATTAACAAATGCAATTTTTTTTAAGAAAACAGTGACATAATTTACAAATGACATTGTGTGTTCTGGGGCTTTCTTTTGGAAAGCTTTTTGAAAAATTATTTAAAAGGCAGCAATTTAAGACTCTCATTAATACTATCACTCATTATATATTATTCACATAACATCAAGAAAATTCACTCAAGGAAAGAAATTTCCTTGATCATAATCTTTTAAAAAGGACATTCAGAGAGACTAAAATGGAGTATAGTTGTACAGTAAGAAGAAACTTATCATTAGATAACCATAATGACCTTCTATTGAATGAAAACAAACACTTGGTTTAATAATGATACGCCAAACTCCCTACTCCTGCATCCCTTTAATTCCCATGTATATATTTATTCATTCAATCAGATGTTATTAAAAACTAATTCTGTACCAGCAAGGCTAGATATTAGGCATATAGAAGCTACTAAGCCAAAACTTAGGCCCTGAATGTAAGGTCCAGAGGGGAAAACATACACTTCACATACAAGTAAATACGCAATTTAAAACTCTGTTATGGGCGTTGAGTAAAAGCTACAAATTATTCTGACATAAATTAAAGAGGATAGTATATTTTAGAATGATTAGTTAAGGAAGACATTCAAAGAGAAGGATGCTTAACCCAAAACCTGAAGAATAAGTAGACGTTAATAATTAGGAAAGAGTAAAATCACCAGAAGAAAAAGATTAGAGCAATACTTAAGAAATCAAAAAGAAATCCAATGCATCCAGAAAGTATAATTAGTAAGGGCAGGGAAGATAAGATGAGACTGGAGAAATACAACTGGATCCACGTAGATCCTAGCAACAGTCTCAATCATGCCCTAGGTTCCAAAGCCACTGTTGTTTTCGGTCTGGGAGAATGAGGAGACCCAGAGAAGAGAATCTCTGGCCCACTGAGTAGTGGCATGGCCTCACTGCTGGACTCACACTATTCATGTGCCCGTGGTCACAAGTCCAGCCTTACATCCCAGCCTGCATAATAGCTCACCTGTCACTTTCTCCTTGATGGAATTTTATAGTTAGGATTCTCATCAAGGTACCCAGCCCTGCTTGCCATGAGGTCATCCCCGCTCTGGCAATGCCCCTGAGCTAGTCATCAAACCTTCTACCATGATTGAGCATTCTTCCAATGTTTCTGTTATCAGAAACAGCAATTCATTCAAGTTCCTGCAGGCAATGAAAGTGGCACATGAAACCTAGACATACAGGCTTCAGGAACAGCAGAAACTAGAGACTTGTTTCTTGGTCTATGACAGCTGTATGAATCTCATGCCTTTTTCAAGACTCGACTACTTTCTCTCCCTCCTGCATCTCCCTGCTTCTCCACCAGCTTTGCTGTCCCCCAGTCCATAGCTTTTCTATACCTCCTTGTGCCTATTATCCATGGCTTCTGTTCCCTCATAACTGCGGCTCTACACGAATCTGCCATTTCCTCTCAGCATTCTCCAGAGATAGAATCTAATACACTCAATTTATCTTCTGCATTCAGGCCAGTTTATTGATTGATTGATTTTTGGATTAGTCTCATCCGTTAATCCCATTGACTATGTCCCCAGGGCATAGAGCCTGAGGTCAAAAACATTGCTGCCAACGGGTTGTCTATTCAACATAGATTGTATTGATAGCATGGCTGCTTAGAAAGATCTGTACTGATTAAACATTTTTTACCTCAATGTCTTTATTTGCAAAATGAAAGCAATGCCATCTTTATCTGCTTCAAAAACGTATTATGATTATAAAACTCCTATACTCGTGGCTACTAGGGAGGCTGAGGCAGAAGGAGTGCTTGAGCCCAGGAGTTCGAGGTTACAATGAGCTATGATCACACTGCTGCACTCCAGCCTGGATGACAGAGTCAGACTCTGTCTTTAAAAAATAAGAAATAATTTTTTAAAATGTGATACGGGTTGTAAAATCACTTTAAGAAGTTAAAACTCACAAACTGTAATTCAGGTATTGTACCTAAAATATTATGATTATCAAATTTAAGATATAACAACAGAATTCCATCATACTGCTATGTTATATTAAGGGAGAAAGATATTTGTGGCCTTTGGTATCTACTTTCAGTATCATCTCACTCTTTTTTTCTTTTTTTTTGACAGAGTCTCTCTCTGTTGCCCAGGTTGGAGTGCAGTGGCAAGATCTGGCCTCCCTGCAACCACCACCTCCTGGGTTCAAGTGATTCTTGTGCCTCAGCCTCCCAAGTAGATGGGACTACAGGTGTATACCACCATGCTCGGCTAATTTTTGTATTTTTAGCAGAGACAGGGTTTCGCCATGTTGGCCAGGCTGGTCTCCAACTCCTGGCCTCAAGTGATCCACCTGCCACCCGCCACAGCCTCCCAAAGTGTTGGGATTACAAGCGTGAGCCACCACACCTGGTTTTTATATCATTGTTTATATATCATTTATATTATTTACTATAAGTTTATATCCTTACTTTTCTCTACTAGATCCTTAACTTGGCAAATATTTCTTATTGAGCCAGACACTATGCTAGGAAATCAGCATGCAACAGCAGAAAACATAGAATGGTCTGAACTTAAGTTGCTTATTGTCTAGCCAGAAAGAGAACTGAAAAGTCATACCTATAGACAGTAATAAGCACATGAAAGCTTTGTATGTCCTCATGAATAGACAGCACCTGTTCATGGAAGGTGATGACCATGCTAATTCCTATCATCATCCCTTCCAGTAGATAACATCATCCTGTCACCTACTACAGCATAATAAGTTTAATAAGTTCAACCTTCTGGAACCCAGCCAGGAAAAGGAGAGTCCAGTCTGGAATTGAGAGAAAGAAATCTCAAGGACAAAACTGTAGTCAAGGTAGAGGCCACTACCAAAGAATCAATTGCTCAAATCAAAGAAGTGATCAACTGGGTAGCCATTTTGGAAATATTGAACAGAAAAGACATAGAAGTGATGAAGTAAAGGTCAAACCACCACCAAAAAAAAAAAAAAAAATGGAGATAATGGTAAGTGGAGGGCATTTTTCAGATTACTAACTCAATACTAACTCAAAACAGTCAAGTACTAAATTTCTTTAATAGCGTTTTTCTGACACAATATGTGTGTGTGTGTGTCTGTATATATATTCTATAGAGAGTAATAGGCATATAGTAAGTAGTCAATAAATATTAACTATCATTGTTATTAGTAGTAATATTGCCTCTGGACTACAAATATGACATCATAGTGAAGAACCAAGCCAAGCATTTAGAGGCTTTTTACATTATATTATGAAAGCTACAACATAAACTATGAAAAAAAAGCAAATTATTTGACTCACATTATAATTGAATCAAGGCTAAAATGAGATGTCTCCTAGTGGGGGCTACAAAATCATTTTTATTTCCCTGATTGCCTTTGAAAATGATCCTGTAAATCCATGATAGAAACAATTAGGACAAAGAGGGAATGACCAAATGAGTTCTATTTTGTAAAAACAATGAATGTTCATTGTTTTTAAATTTCCAGGAATGTTATACATTGCATAACTGTTGTTTTGCTCTCATTGAATTCTATTAAGTTTGGAAGATTTTTGGTTGGTTATGCCGAATGCTTCTCTTCATTATCCTTAGAGCACAAATAATAAGTTGATTTTCAAACCACAAATGCTTTCTTTTGAATCAAGCTTTTGCAACAGTAGAGCTCAAGTTCAAGAGTTGTTATTACTTTAAAAATCTGTTTTAACAACACACATCACTATGGTTTCTAAACACTATTGCCTCCAAATCGTGTTAACATGTGCACCCGGAGACTTGGGTTTTGGCCAAGTCTTATAAATTTAAACAAAGAAGAAAGCAAATTTCAATGACTATAGCTTGAAAAACAAATATGATGAGTGCCCTGGTTTTAAACACTTTTGGTTATTTTAAAGATCATACAGAAAAATGTGAAGATATTTTATACATAATTGTACTGAAATTACTAGTTCTGAAGAATACAAAGAATATCTTTATTGGACATTGGCATGTATACTGATTTTTAAAAATTATTTTATAAGATCCTCACAATTTAAGAAGACATGATATGAATAATCCTTTGCCACTATTGAATTTGGTTGCTTGGGAGATTTTAGGGTAATCAAACTCAATTAACGATTAGCCTAGGATCTACTACCCAAGTTAATGGTATATTGCATTGCCTTCTCCAAAAATTCAAAATATACCACACCATATTTGACAACTCTACATGATTTTTGACTAACACTGAGAACTTGATGATTCTAAATTCTGAGATTGCAGGTCTCCCTGTGGCATCATCTAGGGTTTCCATTTTATCTGATTCCTGAATCTTCCCCATAACAACTTGAGAGGCAGTCATCCTGCCTCTGTTTCAACAGCCCCCAAAGTGAGGTGATTTCTACAGCTAAAGATAGCTATATCTGAAAACCATCTCTTAAACTAAGCCCAGAACCTCCAGAGCTTACCTATGGAAAAAAAATGTCCAAACAGGATCAGTGATTACAACTAGGTGCTCCTTAAGTTCTACCTTTCCCTCTTGGATCTCACTTTTGGACTTCTGCAGCCACCATCATATCAGCTGTTGGAGATCATACTGCTCTCTCTGGAGATATACAATTGGATCTATTTAGATCCATGTAACTCAGGAATGGATGACAACCCTTCCCTATAATCTCTCTAGGATAGCTGAGCAATATGAGGATTTCAAAATACTCCCTAGTGTACAAGATAAGTGCATAGAGTGTACAAAGGTTGCTGTCTACATCTTTTTACAGCCAGCGCTCTTCCTGCTCCTTTTATACCAAGCCCAATAAGATGATGCTGTCACGTCTTCCTTCTGCTTCCATAATAATAGAGTCTCAAGAGCAACTGGACTGATTCCAGTGCCTACAGAATAAAAAGGAGGCCCGTGGGCTATGATGACTTCAGTACAACAATCCTACTGCTACAAAGCCAAAATTGGTCATCATATTGAGAGAAGGGGAGAAAAAGGAGAACATTTGATGGAGGACTCAATGGCAACAATAAAATTATGACAATGCCTATAAAATAGTGTGTCATGATCATACGTGTTCTGGGAAACACGTGTGTCATTTAGAAGAATTATTTAGGTCACTTTAGCAACCATGTCCCATATTCTGGTTTTTAATTACCATAAATATTTCTTGTGTTTTTCTCATCGATGTCTCCAGCATCACTTTCACTGTGTTTCCAGCTTTTTCCCAGGAAATGTCTGACCTGGAACCTGGGAAACACATCTCACGTTATTCCCACACTGTTTTTTTCTCAGCGATTTAGTTCCCATACCTGTCCATTTCAGTTGACTGCTTCCTCCTTTCCCAAGTACTTGAGTTCCTTTGTAATAGTTTTTGGAAGTTCACAGTATTCAGAAGCCTGCCTGGTCTACTTTAGAATCATGATTTGTCCTGAGGTCAGAAACACAATATCATGGACAATCAAAGTGGCTATCAATGAGCTCTTTACAGGAACATTGAAAACTATTAAATAGACCATTGGAACATCCAGAGTCCAACGCTCAGCCTATTTGGCATTCAGATAAAATAGCCAGGTTAAGGGAAAATAGTAGATTCAACACTTAGAAGGCCAAGCTAGGCAGCGGAGCAATATAGATAAGAACAGTGGGACTTAGGGCTTGGAAAATTATAATTTGATAAAGCAAGTTTCAGCTACTACTCCATTTGGTGTCTACGTGTATGGCATACATGTCCATGTAGAAGTTCATAACGTTGTGTTTCTTTTTTAGCTAAACTGATGCCTTTATCTATCTTTCTAAAATTTGGTTTTTCAAATTACAGTGTATCTTGTGGATTTTCAAAAGTCAGCACGTGTATATTTACCTGATTGTTTGAAATTGTGAAACACGTGGTGTTCTACTGATGTGAGCACTATAATTTATTCAAATAATTACCAATTGATGGATTTTTATCTTACTATTAATGCTTTGGCACACATCTTTCTATTTACCTTCTATTTCTGATTACTTCTTTAAGACAGATACCTAGAAGTGGGATTGGTGCTTTGAAGATTATCCATACGTAAGTTTTTATTAGATGCTGCCAAATTGTCATCCAAAAAGGCTGTACCAATTTGTACATCCAGCAGCAGAGCCTGTATGGAATATTTCACTCTATAACTTCATGGTTATCAATCTTTCAAAATTTTGCCAATTTTCAGGTGAAAAATATTGTCTTGCCTTATTTGCATTTTCCTGATTATTATTAAGATTGAGCATTGTTTTATATGTTTATGGAGCATTTGCATTTCTTCTTCTGAGTCATGATACTTTTTATGATACATTCTCTATTAGCATTGTTTTTCTCCTGAGAAGACAATAAAAGAACTGGGCTTTGAGGAGAAGAATGATATTTCAATGGGGAAATGAGTTCAGAGAAATGAAAAAGAAACTGTAGACAAACACATCTTTCATTGTTACTGAATTCTGTACCCAGAATCACTTCGACCAAGGAGAGTCAATGTCATCAATGATTGAATAGATTAAATGCACGAATATACAATAGTTAGAATGCTATGTGAGTTTCACTTAATAGTATTTGGTAACCTTTGACAAATCACTTAATTTCTCCGTAGTTCAGTTATCTCATCTGTAAAATGAAGATAATATTACCTACTTGATAAAGTAACTTTAAATATTAAATGAGTGTGATGTGTATAAAGTGCTTGAAATAGTACTTGGCACATAGTAAATCTATAGAAGTATTCATTATTACATTATAATTTCAGAATGAAAAATGTATAAATGATTCACTGCACATACAGATTTTATGTTTTTTAAAAAAGTGATTTAAAAAGAGCAATGTCAGTCAACAAGCATATGAAAAAAAATGTTCAACATCACTAATTATTACAGAAATGCAAATCAAAACTACAATGAGATACCCATCTCACACAAGTCAGAATGGCTGTTTTTTAAAATCAAAAAATTACAGATGCTGGTGAGGTTGCAGAGAAAGGGGAATGCTTATACACTGCTAGTGGGAATGTAAATTAGTTCAACCATTATGACAAGAAGTTTGACAATTTCTCAAAGAACTTAAAACAGAACTACCAGTTGACCTAGCAATCTTATCTTTGGGTATATAACCAAAGGAATATAAATTGTTCCTTTTTATATAACAAAGGCACATGCATGCCTATGTTCATCACAGCACTATTCACAATAGCAAAGATATGGAATCAACCTAAAGGCCCATCAACAATATACTGGATAAAGAAAATATGGTACATATACATCATGGAATACTATGCAGCTATAAAAAAAACACATGAAATCACGTCCTGTGCAGCAAGATAAATGGAGCTGAAGGTCATTATCCTAAGCAAACTAACATAGGAACATAAAAACAAATACCACATGTTCTCACTTATAAGTGGGAGCTAAATATTGAGTACACATAGACACAAAGAAGGGAGCAACAGACACCAGGGCCTAATTGAGGGTGGAGGGTGAAGATCAAAAACCCACTTATCAGGTACTATGCTTATTCCCTAGGTGACAGAATAATGTGTACAACAAATCCCCATGACACATAATTTACACAAACCTGCGTATGTACCCTGAACTTAAAAGTTTAACAAAATAGAAAAATCAAGTTAATAAAGTATTAATAATGAACATACAAATAAAACAAAGCAGAACCATCAAGCCATTTTAGACTCACAGCATCCCTCCTCCTTTTCATAGGCTGGTTTGCCTTCATACAAAGTAACACCCAGGCATCCACCTTAAAATAAATAAATAAAATGTAAAAATAAAAAACAGCAGTGCAAGAATGTTTTTCTCTTGTTTTTTTTTTTGTTTTTTAAATTTTTTTATTATTATACTTTAGGTTTTAGGGTACATGTGCACAATGTGCAGGTTTGTTACATATGTATCCATGTGCCATGTTGGTTTGCTGCACCCATTAACTCGTCATTTAGCATTAGGTATATCTCCTAATGCTGTCCCTCCCCCCTCCCCCCACCCCACAACAGTCCCCAGAGTGTGATGTTCCCCTTCCTGTGTCCTTGAGTTCTCATTGTTCAATTCCCACCTATGAGTGAGAACATGCGGTGTTTGGTTTTTTGTCCTTGCGATAGTTTACTGAGAATGATGTTTTCCAGTTTCATCCATGTCCCTACAAAGGACATGAACTCATCATTTTTTATGGCTGCATAGTATTCCGTGGTGTATATGTGCCACATTTTCTTAATCCAGTCTATCATTGTTGGACATTTGGGTTGGTTCCAAGTCTTTGCTATTGTGAATAGTGCCACAATAAACATACGTGTGCATGTGTCTTTATAGCAGCATGATTTATAGTCCTTTGGGTATATACCCAGTAATGGGATGGCTGGGTCAAATGGTATTTCTAGTTCTAGATCCCTGAGGAATCACCACACTGACTTCCACGATGGTTGAACTAGTTTACAGTCCCACCAACAGTGTAAAAGTGTTCTATTTCTCCACATCCTCTCCAGCACCTGTTGTTTCCTGACTTTTTAATGATGGCCATTCTAACTAGTGTGAGATGGTATCTCACTGTGGTTTTGGTTTGCATTTCTCTGATGGCCAGTGATGATGAGCATTTTTTCACGCGTTTTTTGGTTGCATAAATGTCTTCTTTTGAGAAGTGTCTGTTCATGTCCTTTGCCCACTTTTTGATGGAGTTGTTAAAAATGTGTTCTTTTAGCAATTTTGAAATACACAATTCATTATTATTAACAATGATCACCGTGCAGTGCAATAACTTATTCCTCCAGTCTAAATGAAACTGTGGACACTTTGATCTGCATCTCTCCCCATCCCTCCCTCTTTCCCACAGCCTCTGGGAACCACCTTTCTATGCTCTGTTTCTATGAGATTGACTTTTCCTACCATAAAAAAACTAAGTTGGTGAGGTGAGGGATATGTTAATTAGCTTGATTGACTCTATAAAGATGCATCTTTCTACATAGACCAAACATCACATTGTACTTCCATAAATATACACAACTATTGTCAATTAAAAATAAATATTTTTAAAAGAAAATAATTTTAAAAAGAAAGAACAAAGTAATGCAAGAATAATATAATAATAATATGTATATACACATATATGAAATTATCATTATGCTAGTGGGGAATGGTGTAGTGAGTAATGATTGTGAAATCCACTGAGAGAGGAACAGATATCTAAGAAGTCTGCCTGATGCCACTGTATTTGTCTTCCTGGGCTGCAGGTAGGTAAGTCAGTGGGAGGGCAGGAACACCAATTAGCACTGGATATCCCAGGGAGAGCCAATAACACGTCCAAGCCATCAAAGCCAATATCCTTGAGGGTGATGTGAAAGCTAGGAGCTCCTCAGACACAATGTAAAGAGTAGGAGAGAATCAGTCCAGTGCCAGAAATTGGACAGGAGTTGAGTCAGAATGAGAACAGACAGTGATAAGAGAAAAGGAGGTAGGACAATTACATCAAATTTGTTGGAACTTTGTGCTTCACTTTTCTGGGTCAGTGGCTGTTAGGGAGGCTTAAATGCAAAGGATAGAAGGGTTCACCTAAACCAAATGGAGAATGAATGGTCATGACATAGATGGACTAAATTAGAACCACTGCTACCTTGAATTTGTACATGGTTCCTTTGTGCAAAAGGTATGATATGCAGCAGGCACTCTGAATTCAGGGCTCTAATGACTCTGAATATGACCCTAAATATCTCTTCATCACACTGGAGTCTAGAGTTCAAAGACTTGGACCAATTTTATCAGGTATCTAACCGATGGAAATCCTACATTACCTTATTCCTTCTGCACAAAGGAAATACTCCACCCCCAGTTGAAAAATGTAAATACTAAAACTATTTTAAAGTTGTAAATGGTAAGAGGCTTCTATAACTAGAAAAAATGGATACTAATGAGCGAGCAAGAGATTGTAGTTTCCCTAGGCCATGAAATAATTGTGAATTCTCCCTAAAGTAAGACTAACACAGTGAAAAGTGTGCTTTTATGCCCTTCTCCTGTCACTTCTAGTCTATGCTTTGTATGCACAGAAAGGTATCTTTTTTATTTTCTTTTTAAAATTCTGTCTTCATATTTCAGATTGACATATCCCCTGAATGATTTCTAGAGACTCGTTCTGGTATTGTAACCTTTCACATTTTGACATATTTGTGTGTGATTGCAACCTTCCAGGGGGTTTCCATGAGTTTAATTTTAGTTGTGGAATTAAGTTTGAGTATCAGGTTTATGCAATTGTAAAATTATAGCAACAGTAAAAGTTTTAACAGGAACTTGCCTATATTTTGTCAGGGGAAGGAAAGGAGGGACAGACAGGAAGCACGTTGTAGGAAATTTGGGGTCAAAAGATCCATGATTCAGACAAGTATCAACACTTACCAGCTAGACAAATCACTGAGTCTCTTTTCTTATAAAATGAAGAACTGCGAAAGGGATTAAAATGCTCAAGTGTGTGAAATTTTCCCATAATAAAAGCTAACACGTCGGAGTGCACACTGTGTGCCAGGAACTCAGCTAAGTGCATTACATGGATCATTTCATTTAATCCTCACAACAACCCTGTGAAATAGGAATTATTAGTTGCATCATTTTACAGATGAACAGCTTAGAGAAGTTAAATAACTTGCCCAAAGTTACAAAGCTTGTAAGCGTAGTAAGTGGGGTTTCAAGCTCAGCACTAACTCCAAAACTAAACTTAATCACTGTTTTATGTACTAGTTCCTTCAATGTTTTACTGGCTCCTAATACACATGTCAGCACAAACTAAGTTTTAGCTGCTGTGCCAACTCTGACTCTCTAGAGTTCTATGCTTGGCAAGGACTTTTCTTAATAGACTACCACTGCTCAATAAAATTCTGTGCTACGGGCTTTGCATATGTTTTCATTTAATCTTCAACAACTCTGTATTGTAAGATTATCCCCATTTTACAGAGGAGGAAAATGAAGCATAGAAAAGTTCATTGAATTTTCCCAATCACACAGCCAGTTATGAGAGTACTGTGATTTGAGGCCAAGTTTACCTGGCTCTGGGGTCCATTCAGATAAGAAAAATACTATATGGAGTTACATCTTACTTGGAGGTTAAGTTCTAAAGTGAGCACATGAAGCAAAAATTGGATATAATCAAAACTAAAACTAAAAATCCCTTTAATCATGGATGAAGTACCATGCATGGTTGTATTCTATGCTACACTAGAGACCAATAAGATCAACACCAGACATCTTCCTCCAGGATTTGAAAAGATTGCTATTTCTTCAGTTCACCACAGATAAAATAGTTTATGTTGAAAGGCCATGTTTTGTAAAAGTAAGTAACTTTAACATAAGAATTATACCCAGCTCAATAAAGTGTACATATCATAAGAAGTAAATGGAAACTGAAGTCAACTGACTGAACAGCAAAGTAATATCTCCCATTTCATGCTCTCTTCAGGGCATATAGCCATTGAGTGAGATGGCTTGCTTGTATTACTAAATTTTTACATTTTAATGTTTCTACTACATTCTGTGAGGCCACATTAAGAGTCAGGGGAAATAGGATCACCATTCATGATTCATGTAGGTTATGAGTGCTGGAGTGGCAGTTTTGGCCATAACTTTAGTAGGTACTTAAGTATTACCTAAATTTGAAACTCACTTTTCCTCTTATATTCACATAGTTTATGTTTCTCTTTTATAAAATTTAACACACTTTTCTTATTTGATCATAAGTTTACAAGTGCAGGAACAACGGCTGTCCTGATAGTCACTTTACTTTGAAGTCCAAGAGAATAGATGGAACACAATAGCCCAACTCGAAAGTTTTCATTGGATAATGAATGAATAAACAAGTAAATGATCATGTTCTCATTTAAAGTTAGAATCATGCTGCAATGTCAGAAGAACCCATAATATTTTATGGAGTTAATCTTCACTCAGTTTGATTATCTCCTTGAGAAGTCATGGAGAACACAATCTATTTGATTTCCTGGACCTCTACATATCAAATACACATAGAACTTTATTATAGATAATGTTCAAAAAAGGCAAGAAAATGAACTCAATAGTCAATTTGCCTGAGTCAATGTGTCTCAGCATTTAACTGACCTCTACAAGCCTCAGTTTCCTCATCTGTAAACTGGATGAGACAATAATTATAACTAGTATTTAAGTATAAATTATATGACAATTTGTGTGTTATTCCATCATAAATGCTTTTCACTATTAAGCTCATTTAACATTTCCAGATACTCTGTGAGATAATGTCTCTAAGTTTAAGGATCTTGTTCAGGGTTGCACACCTAAGAATCAGGAAGCTATGCTGCTGTTTTTTACCCAGGCACTTTGACTCCAAATCCTGAGTTTATAACCAGTTCTTTCTATTGCCTCACGCGGTTATCATGCTTAAAGTGGCTAGCTTCGTAGAGCATTAGGCACAGTGCTCCATGCATAAATATGTCTCAATTAAATGCATAAATAGGTCAAGGTGTTAGCTCTGATCATTAATAAATAGCAATAATAATATAATAATTGTGTGCTCTGTATTCTACAGCACATGGTAACAACAGGGAATGCTGTGGTCAGGCCATCCTAGTCCTCCTTCAAAACAGAGATCTCATGATCCCAGTGTACTAGTCTCCAAAGAAACAGAACTAATAGGATATACAGACAGTCCCAACTTACCATGGTTCAGCTTCATGATTTTTCAACTTTATGGTGTGAAAGTGATATGCATTCAGTAGAAACCATACTTGGAGTACCTATACAACAATTCTGTTTTTTACTTTTAGTATAGTATTCAATAAATTGAATTAGATATTTAACATTTTAGTATAAAACGGGCTTTGTGTTAGATGATTTTACCAAACTATAAGCTAACGTAGGTGTTCTGAGGATGTTTAAGATAGGCTAGGCTAAGCTATGATGTTTGGTACCTTGGGTGTATAAAATACCTTTTCAACTTACAATATTTTCAACTTATGATGAGCTTATGAGGACATAACCCCACTGTAAGTTTAGGAGCATCTATATTTATTATGAGGAATTGACTCACATGACTATGGAGGCTGAGCAGTCTCACAATTTGCTGTCTGCAAACTGGAGACCCAGGAAAGTAAGTGGTGTAGTTCAGCCCAAGTTCAAAGTCCTAAGTATCAGAAGAACAAAGGTCTCATGTCTGAGGGCAGGAGAAGCTCAAGTAGTCAAACAGAGAGCAAATTCTCCCTTCCTCTGCCTTTTTGTTCTATTCAAGTCCTCAACACATTGGATGATGCCCACCCATACTGGGGAGGGCAATCCGCCTTACCCAGTCTACAGATTTGATGCTATTATAATTCAGAAACACTCTCACAGACACACCCAGAAGTAATGCTTAGCCAAATATCTGGGCACCCAATGATCCAGTCAAGTTGACACATATAATTCACCACTACACCAGCTATCAGGAATGTTGATGGCTGATAACTCATGACCAAGTCACACTCTGAAAAGTGGCCTCTGATAAAGGGATCAAAGTTGCCCAAGGCTCACACCCTCTCTCACAAGACAGCCCTTTTCCCGTGTCTGCTTGATAGGAATGGTTGTGGGGAGGAGCAAAGGGCCTATCCGCTTGCCTCAATTTGAGCCAACTCTTAATGGCCCGCCCTGTTGCAGAGCTCCCTGTGGGATCTGCTGAGGCTTCTGTTGCACCTGCATCAGCTTCTCCCTCTGCCTAATCCTGCTTCCCTCAACCCCAACAGGTGCTGCTTCTGAGCACATTTCCCAGTAAACTTCCCGCAGGCAAATCTCCATATCAGAGTCTATTTCTGGAGAACCAGACCTAAAACAGTAACAGAAGAACATACAGTGTCTCACAGCTTCCTGAAGCCATAAGGAACTCCATAAATGCATGGTTTCTCACAGAGAACTGTATTCCAGATCTCTTACAGTCTAAGGAGAGTGGGACTCTTCTGTGATAGACCAACTCTCTTACTGACCTCATCTTTTATACCTGGCCTGTTACATTTCTACCCAAACACCTTTCCTAACACACGTCTCTCTACCCTCATATTCCAATATTGACGTGGTCATAAATTTTTCATTGAAAAGCTGATAACAAAAGTATACAAAATTACTTTGAAAGTATAATGATATAGTTTGGATGTTTGTCCCCTCCAAATCTCATGTTGAAATGTGATCCCCAGTGTTGGAGATGGCGCTTAGTGGGAGGTGTTTCGGTCATGGGGGTGGATCCTTCATGAATGACTTGGTGCCATTCCACTTGGTGATCAGTGCATTTTCATTCTGTTAGTTCATGTGAGAACTAGTTGTTTAAAAAGCCGGGCACCTCCTCCCTCTCTCTTGCTCTCTCTCTTACCATGTGATACATCAGTTCCCCCTTTGCCTTCCACCATGATTGTAAGCTTGCTGAGGCCTCACCAGCAGCCAAGCAGATGCTGGTGCCCTGCTTGTACAGCCTGAAGAATTATAAGCCAAATAAACCTCTTTTATTTATAAATTACCTAGCTTCAAATATTCCTTTATAACAACACAAAGTAGACTAACACATATAGTATCAATTCATCTACTACAATAAAAATAAATAAATAAATGAAAGCATGCAAAAAGTAGTTTCCAAGGTAGTGTAAAATTTTATGCAATTTAATATGTCTTTACATTTGTTTATTAAGTTTGGTGCCTAAATTGGAGCATCATCTTCAAAGTAATCTTGATTTGATGTATGCACAAATATTAGCTCTCATAACTTAAAAATTCAACTTTGTGTTATTAACACAGTTAGTAAATCATGTAATTTTCCTAAATTGTACTGTAAAAACAGAATCTCCATCTCAGATTAGTCCTTCATGAAGCCCAATTTAGGCGGTAATTTTATATAATCTGGGTTGGCCAAGTTGAGCTTCTGTGACCTGTGTTTAGCAGATCATAGAATAGTTGTAACCTGCTACAATTGCTGCAGGTTATACAAAGAGTTAAATATAGGCCAGTGGAATTAACACAAAGAAAATAGAAAAAAAAATCATCATTCTTCAATGCCTGGCCTGAGTATAAAAACACAATGATCTACTCTTAATTATGGCTGAAGATTTATGTGGGTCAACACATGCTCTGGCAAGTGATATAGTTTCACCTGAAAATTGGTCAAGTCTGATTGGAAGATTAATTTTTGACTGATCTGGTATTGATGTTATTCAGAAAATAAAAAGCCTGTGTATTTTTATCTGTATCCAAACACTTCCTCATATGATAATAAAATAATTTTACACTAATTGGCTAACTGACATGTGATGTGCTGAAGCGATACTAATAAATAACAAACCAAGAGAAAGAAAAGAGCAAACACAAGCTGTCATCTCAAGATGCACTTTCAGAGAAAATGCAGCAGATATTTGTCCATGAAGAAATGCCCATGGTCTTCCACTTGGGGTATCCCTCAGCCTATTTTTGGTTATCTTACAAATTTAAGTTGGGAGACACAAGAGACATTTTGCAGAGAGTTCTCACATTTAAAGATCTCTTCTCTAAGCACCCCGCAGAAGCTCTCTGAAGGAGTAGTTTAAGTCTACCTAAAATAAATAACTGAAGCCTTTCTGCATTTCTTTATGAGGAAAGGAATGTCACAACCATTTACATATGACTCAAGATTTCTTAGAATGAACTCTTTCCACAAGGCAATTCCTCTGACAAGGCTCACCGAATCAGGAATTGGATGATTCAAAGGGCAAGATTCTACAACAGCAACTAACAGTCTCAACACAGTCCAGTAAACCCAGCTGTGATGACTGCCCATTTCTACACAGAATCAACCATAACTAGCAGTTTTACTTTCACTGGCAGCTACTTTTATGATTCAGATGTCCCCAGTTTCTCAGTTAGGTTTTCCAAGGCTGCTAAACAATCTTCCTATATTGTCTGCAACCTGACCGGGTAGCAGGGGAGGTGGAATGTAAGTAACTTAAAAACCACCATGAACTTTTGCTATCCTTTTCAGCTAAGCATGTACAGGTCATTTTTCTTGGGATTGTTCGCCAAGTTTATAAGTTTTTAAGCTTACTATATTTTGAACTCCAGCCCAAATTCAAATAATAATGAAATAAATTGCTGTACATTTTTTCAGAGTTGATGATCTTAGAAAAGCTTATGAAGGCACAAATTAGATGTTATTTTTAGACAGCAAATAACTCTTATCTATCAGCACTTAGATAAATAAAAAGTATTTAGAAACAAGTGGTTTAAATGAACCTTAGGATATTTACAAGTGTATAAATTATGGGAAAAATAAAAGAGATTAAAATACTTTTAGTTAAAATGATTTGATTTGCTGTGATGCACATTATCATTATTGAACATTTCTATCTTAATTTCAGTGAGCCTGTTTTTAATATGCTTATTTATCACAAGGTATAAAAATGGAATTATACTCTAAGTTCTAAAAAAATCTTTAGAAAATACGATACCAATGAGAACGCAAAAGCTAAGAGTCAGATTGAAAATGTAACTAGGTGACCTCCAAAATCCTTTCAATCCTAGCAGTTTAACATCTAGAAGTTCTTTGTTTGCATTCTGATTATTTTCCTCATCAGATTTAATAAATTTAGATAAATGCATAATGTGTTATTTGCACACTTCTTAATTCTAACAGAATACACAGCATAGAATTGATATATTGATTGACTGAATTTCTGTTTACTCTTTTCCATAAAGGACTTGAGGCAGCTGGCAGTTAGAAAAAGGGGGAGGGGTGGGGAAGCATGAAATGCAGTAGCAGAATATACATGAATATAAAACAGAAAATCGAGAAATTAATACCGAAGAGAAAAAAGAAAAAAAATAGTGTCAATATATTTGGTTTACCTGAATTTCTAAGTTGGCCCTGAGCTTCCTGGTAAAGATAGTGAAACAGGTCATCAGAACCAATTATATTGCTCATTTTTTTTCAGAAAGGAGGGAGTATTATTGTTCTTAAAAGGGAACCAAGGTTTTTTAAATAAATTATTTCTAAGAGAATTGCTCACAGAAAATTTTGTATTAGCATGCTAAGTTAGATAATAGAGAAAATCTTCAACCTCATTTCCAGCAAATGCTTTAGCATATTTTGTCATAAGACATGTGTAATCTTAACTATAATTTATGATGCACAATTCTTCAAGAGAATGAACCAATGCAATCCAAATGTGCAGACTTGCAGTGATTCAATCTAATTGAAAGGGAAAGTAAACTGATCTTTGCCCTCTATCACACTCTATTGAAATGCAGCGATGATCTCAAAGACTTTTGAGTTGTATAATACAATTTGCCTATACACTGAAGCTCTATACTTTTCAGAGTTCTCTTTTGAGAAAAGAGATTTTATAGTATCAAGTTTCTACTTTCAGTTAGTAATAATAATAGCTAATATTAATTAAGTGCACGCTAAGTGCCAATTTGACAATTCAGGAGTTCAGAAGTTTGATCCATTCAAAAATGTGAGCCTTCTCTCTTACCCATATGCTAGGGGTAGGGCCTAATGTTGATATATGACCCATTCCTTTCCCTCTGCACATCACATGAGTGAACTTTCTTGTTTTAAATTTGCCAAAAGCACCAGTAACATTCCCTAGCACTTGTCACCTTAACACAAAGAAATATATACGTATTAGAACATTTCAACCTGTTTGGGTCCCAGCTGTGGCTTAGTTGTCTATTTGGCCATAGTCCTAAGCTCATCAGTGTATCACAAAACAGAAGACAAGGATGAGAGATTGTCAACATCTGTAAGCCCTGACCCCAGTAGCTTTTACCAGGTGCTTGTTTGTTTGTTGGTGTGGGTTCTTGTTTTGTTGTTGTTCTTATTGTTTTGTTTTTGTTATGAATCAGTTTTATATTCTTGCAGATTGGGATGACGGGTGGGAAAAAGGCCAGAACTGGAACCCCTAGTGGTGCATGTACTTATTCATTCATCATTCCAAGTATGTGACATATCTATTTTTCTAATTGCCAGAAAGTAAGTAAAATATGGCATATTCAGTTATCACATAGTCTTCTGCAAGTAAGAAGGTCTGAATTTGCCATTAATTATTGCCCGTCTGTTTAATATCATACAGCAGTTTGGAGAGGTACCAAAGAGTTAAGCTTTACTTATCATCTAAGGAAGAGTGGATCCCATTATCTCTGTAGGCATATAATCAGATCTGCTTTCTTGGAATTAAAGTTTAGCTTATTAAAACAAAGACATATCGGAAATGCAGTACAATGCATAAAGATAGTAAATGCCAAGGATGTGTGGTGCATATCACCATGTGCGCTTGTGTGTGCTGAAAAAAATTAACAGCACCAAATTATTTCCCTAAGCAGACCTTTTGTGGGTCCTGGATAACCTAGAAAATACCAACTAACCTGGCCAAAAGAACCTTGGAAAACATTAAGTACCCCATGAAGCCAAAAGACAGCATGAGAAGGAATAATGCGACGCCTCAAGCTCACTTCAAAGGAGTGCCATTTGACCCCGGTTAATATAGATCACAGAAGTCTTTTCTCATGATGGAAGCTTTTGATGTCCATTTTTGCAAGCCTTGTCTTTGTAAAATCCATGATATAAAGCAGCACCAAGTAAAATTCCAGATGTTTCCACTTATTGAGCTTTTCTGGCATGAAAACTGGCACTTTTATGTGAAAAATCTCAGTTTTGCCAACTTTTTAATGCCATGATTGGAATGAGAACCATGTAAACTAAAACAACTGTGAAGACAGAGTGGCAAGGATATTCTAAAAGAGAGAAATCAATTTCTATACAAATGTCCATTACAGTTATTTTTTTCTTAAAATAATTTCAAATCCCAAAGTGAACGTACAATAAACTGTTTATTCAATTTGCAAGCTAGAAGATTCAGTGAAAGTAAAGAGATTAATTCAAACTTAGGACACCTGTATTTAAGTTGTATGATTTGGGGCAAAGATACTTAACTGCGTGTATTCTTCTGTGAGATGAGCACAATAAAAACTACTCAAAGTTTTTGTATGAATGAAAGGAAATATTTCATGTGAATGCACTTTATATAGTATAAGATAATGTATAGCTCTTATTATTATTAAATTTTTGAGGTTTGCTCCCTCTCTTTTGATTATCTTGTTTAATCTCCTACGGTATAGCAATCATGTTTGTTAGAATGCTCTGAGTGAAAGTTGTATGTGTTCTTCTACAAATAAAATGTGTGAACTTCAGAGCATCGACACTCCAGTGTATTTTTTTGGCTCATTTGATATATATTTGTTTATTTTCTAGTTCTTAAATATGTTTTAAATATGAGAAGTAGCTGGGTAACTATTTGCTAGATTAGCTACACTTTAATTTGCTTGTCACTGTTTCATTTTAAATTGTGTAAATGTGGTACTACTAATATTTAAAAATGGTAACAATTATTTTTATATTAATATTTTTCTGACCTCCATGTGTAAATGAAGAGTTGACACACAGAATTATAATCAAAGTATATGCAATTCATACTTAATTTTTTTCCAAGGTGATTTACAAAAACTAAAATTTTTATCCTTATCATTTTAACTGACTGGGTGAAATTACATAGAACTAATATGCCATAAATAATTATTCCCCTATCATTAAATATTTATATTGTTTTCCAGTTTTCTATAATGTTTGAATTGTGCTGTTATAAGTATCTTTCTATATACACATTTTAGTTTTTCTTTTTTTTCTTTTTTTGTATTAATTATCATGAATAGGGTAATTTTATCAAAAAGGATCAATACTTGTGGGGCCCTTCACATGGGTTGATAGCTTGATTTTATTATCAGCATGGGAGATGATAGCTTGATTTTATTATTAGCATGGGAGTATTCCTATTTTTTCAAAGCACCAACAATGTAACTCTGAGCTATATATTTTAATGTTTTTATGTGATTATGCACAGCTCCTTAATCTCACTGAAGCATATTAGGTAAAAAGTGAGTTTTCTCAATGTTGACATGTAAGCTTCCAAGAAGCAGTCATTAAATGATAATAACTTTCCCCGCTGTTGTTATGCCTAATAGGCAAGAATTATACTTTCAAGTAACACCTGATATATTTTTCCCTCTTGATAATCAATTTGTTTTTAGTTATGCAACCATTCCACCATTAAAACTAGATGGAGATAAGGTTTATTATTTAATTTAAGAGAGAACAAAGAGGATAAAATCATACTATTAACATTTTAGCTTCTGAGTATACTTTTGCAAAATTACAGCAAAAGTGATCACTCTTGAAGCCCGTATTTTAAAGAGCCAGGCTTGACACAGAAAAGCTTTGCTGTTGTATTTGTTTGGGAATTCTACAAACCTTAAAAGATCTAGAGCCCAATCCCTGGAAAGGTTGTAAATGTGTTTCATAGATGGATTGAAAAAAGTATACATGATGATTTAGGAGTTAGCTGAGGGAAGAAAAGCATTACCAGCTAACAGGAAAGGGAGAATTAGAGGGGGTATGACTACACATTTTCTGCAGTGGGCCTCCAACTGTGCTCAGCTCTCCAACTCATTTTGGGTTTTGTGGTGAATAGACTTCAGGGTGGCTCCCATAATCTCCATGTCTTGTGTCCATGCCCTTGAATACTCCCTCTCCTTGACAGAAAGCAGGTCCCGTGACTTGCTTCTAACCAATAGAATATAGCAAGTTAACAGGATGTCACTCCTGTGATTAACATTTTACAGCAAAGATGGTGAGATATCTCTCCTGTGATTAGGTTATATTATGTATTACATAAGGACGGTGTCTTAATAGAGACTCTCCTTGAGGGATTAATGAATAAGTGGCCATCCATATTGGAGAAGTCCACATGGAAAGGAACTCCAGGTGGCTTCTGGAAACTACTGCTGGTCTCTAGGACCTGAGGACAGCCAGCAACCAACAGTCAACAAAAATCTATGGCCTTCATTTTTACAACACTTCATTGTATTGTAAAAATTTCCCCAAGGGGGAAACAGATGGACTACATAAATACTCAATTAGGCTAAGATAATCCCACATCATAAAGAACTCTTCTCCAGCAACTTAGAGCACAGCTTATAAGATTGAAAGCCTTATAGAGAAACCTCAAGTCCACAAATCGCCTAAGCATTAGAACAGTGGCCCAAGGAAGCACCTAGATTGAGGCCTAAGATCAACCTCCTCAAGTTTCACACTACCCAGTGTTGAATGGATGAGTCTCAGAAAATTCTCATCACTCCCTAAGAGAGATGCAAAAGTGACTGAAAGAGCCCATGGCCCAGAGAAGTCAGGAGTTGGAATAGGGAGGATACAGTACTTAAGGTATCAACAGAAGGGGCAGGCCCACATCAGGAGTCACCATAGCAAACAAAGAAACCTCAACAAAGTCAACTCCCTTCCTTCCACACAAGGACAATTCATAAACCCACTTCCACACTGCAGAAAAGGTGAAGGAAAATGAGAGTGAAAGAACCCTAAGGGAATTTGTTTAATCTAAACAGACTAAATGTCTTTACATTTATCTATTTAAGTTTTCCACCATCAGTAGAAATGGAGATTTGAAAGGTAAATTAAATTTTAGTTACAGAGAAGTAAAGTGGCATTTTTGCAACCAAAAAGGCCATCCACTTGGGGACTATATAATTTTGAAACCACTATATTTACTATGACAAATAGAAAATATATATTTATGCATGCATGCTTTTATTAATGGCATATTTTGTCTCTATTTTATCTTATTATTCTAATTTACGATTTCTGGCCTATGCTGTAATTTTCCACTATCCACCATTTTTTTTCATTGATTCTTTTATGTTTGACATCCATACAAAGAACCCAATTGCAATTAAGAATGTTTCTTCTATTTCAAACCTTATTCCTTTATTCCTGTTGGAATGATAAAATTTTCCAGCACTAGTGAGGTTTCCAAGCAGGAACCTTTTTATTTATTTCTGAGTTCTATACCAAACATCTATCATCTTCCTAACACAGAGCTGATTTAGTCTTCACAAGTGATGTGTCAACAGTTATTAAATTATGCATGTTCTCAGCCTCCATTCTAACCCAAGATACTAAGGAAGATTCTGGCTTGAAGTCGTCAGTCTCCTGTCAACTGAATTAAATCCATTCTCCTAAGGTTTGTTATGCAGAATCAGGAAGAAAGCTAGAGACAGAGAAAGACTGGGAGGCCATAGGCTACAGCTGGGGAAATCTTTAAACAGGGAAAGTTTGAAGATTATAAGTAAAGTTTACAATGAAAAAAAAAATGCAAAAGCAGTTGTAATGAGTAAAGAAAATGCATGAGAGAAAGAGGAAAAAATATTTTTAAATTACTGTGATACATGTATTTTTCTTTGTGCTATTTGAAAGTTACAAATAAAGGATTTTCATTTTAAGATTATCTTGTGACTGGATGTGTTTATTCTAAGCTAAATACCACTTACTCTAGGCACTATATGAATGTATGGAATTATTCTTAATAAATACAACATGCTGAGTATGTTCATTTCTTGATGGTTCAATATCTCCATTGTGTTGGGTCATACAAAGATCATGAATCTGTACTGTATAAGGTTACAGATGTAAATATAAGGGCTTGGACTGCACATGGGCCATCTAGAATATGTCATAGAATGATATGAAGATTTTTTCTTAGCCCCCAAGTCTCTGATTTATCTTTGGACTATTTCTCCTAAAAGTGAACAGAATGCATCTAATTAAAGCTTTTCCCCATAGATATATACATGTAGATCAGTCACTTTGCTGCATAATAGAGAACCACAAAGTATTGGGGATGTAAAACAGCATTTATTTCTTGCTTACCAGCCCGTTGTCCACTAAGGTCAGTTTGACTCGGATCTAAGTTGTAGTTGGGTCCAGGTCTATTTACATGTCTCTCAGGGTCCTTGGACTAGCAGCTATCCAAAGAATGTTCTTTGAATGCAAGGCAGGGGCTCAAGAAACAAAGCCCAGCTGTGCGAGTACGTTTCAAGTCTTCGTTTGCATCATGTCCACTAAAATCTTATTGGTCAAAGTAATATTCATTGACCAAGTTTCAACTCAAAAACAGAGGACATACACCCCACCTAGCATAAGATTATACTACCACTACAGAGGAATGAAGATGTGAGGCTAATAATTCAACATATACATTTTGCTAAATTATATTTTATTATACATATGGCATATTTTTCATTATCTTGCAGTGAAAACATTGCTAATGCCTTTCCTAATATACTCACAGGATTCCACGTAATCTTATCACTGTCATCATAATTTCTGTTCTTGTGAAAAATATGGCTAAAGGTCATATTCGCTAGTTTTATTTCTTAAAACCATATTCTCTGGCTATAAAAACAAATAAGACTTGTTAGCATTAGCATCATCAGTATAAAATGTTATCTACAGAGCCTATAGACATTGTTAGCCTCTTGAAAACTGCATGTAAAGGAAAAAATGCTGTAGGCAACTTCCTGTACCCATCCCATACAACTATCTGTGCCTGTACCACCAACTGTGGATGTTGCTTTATACTTATTTCTGGTCCCCCACTTTTGGAGTGAAGGTGACTTTTGGCATCAGTTTAAAAAAAATCTTTAATAGCAAATTTAAACCCCATGATAGAGAGGCTGATAAACCCGGAAAATCACAGCTTGATTTAGAAAGCAGCAGGGAGCTAGTAGGGAGACTTAGAGAGAAAGATTGAATTGCTGGTACAATAGAAAAAGAAGATTGCTTTTGCTAAAGACCATTTTTGAAACTCCACAGAAACATGACTGTGTCACCAACCAGAAGAAGAACTTCAGGAAAAAAAAACATACCAAGGCAGGAGGAAATTGCAAATATCCCAGTTAGAAAGCATGAATGAAGATTCAAGCAGATATGGCCATTATAAACAAATGGACAGTCAGTGTTTTTATTACCAGAAAAGCTCAGCCACCAACTTAACAGCATTAAATGTCAGAACCAGACTAGGATCTTGCCTGAGAGCAGATCAAAGAAGAAACACCAGCCTATACAGTACCTACTTCTCTAGTAGTAGTAGCAGTAGTAGTAGTAGTAGTAGTAGTAGTAGTAGTAGTAGTAGTAGTAGTAGTAGTAGTAGCAGCAGCAGCAGCAGGAACAGCAATAGTAAAGATTGCCTCCCAGTTTTGACTGGGAGGAAATTTAAGTTCTGCATCTGTGGAAACTTGGGCTATCCATTTATTGACTTTGTTTCAGGTACCATCTATTAATAATTGATTTAAAACTACATAAATAGATTAATATGTCTACCCTCTTCTTACCTGAGAGAGAATAAGAAAGAAATCTGCAAAAATGTATTAAGCTCTTCAAGAGAGGTGTCAGCCCATCTCAGAAGACAGTAATTATTATTACTTACATCCTGCCTCTTCCAAATCTATCTCGTTATACCAGCATTTTTTTTAACGGATGAAACCGTTTTCCCATTGAGTTCTTGGCTGAGTTCCATGTGGTCATAAGCTAATCACTACTGCCGTTGTTTCAGTCTTCTTCAGTCTGCTCACCATTGTGTATGCTGCAATGATAATACTGTTGGGGTTATGAGTTTTTTAACCCAATGATAACACCCCAAATGAAAAAGGTACAGGGTTTTTTGATGGGATTTCAAATTCAGAAAGAAGTCATTTCTCCTTCAACAACAATAACTAGATGACTAGCTCTCATTTCAGAGTGGCTTAGTCCCCAGAAGATACAGCATACCCATGAGATTTTTTTCCAGCACCTAGAAATGGCAACTCTGTTTAGCAAAAGCTCACACTTCATGATATAAAGTACGTCCAAGCTCATTTTTGGGTAAACTAGCTTATACCAGGCAAACTCTTCAATCCTTTCACACAGATAAAAATCTGTCAATTAGAGTATGTAAATAAGAGGCTTCAGTCTACCTTATAGAGAGTAAGGGCTCCCCTAGAATTGAACTTTTTCCAATGAGAACATTCCAGAAGCACTATCACAAATCATGCAGATTTTCACATATTAAAATATTTCTTCATATCCTGAGTATGTGGTTGCTGCACAGAGACCCTAAGGAAAATAATAAATTACGAGATCATATTGTAAATGGCATTAAACTGTAGCCAAGGTAGGAGTCATCACAGATGAAATGAACAAGTGACATCTGGCTGTATGTTTTGTGGCCCAATAAGAAAATAGAAGATGATGATGATTCGTGCCTATTTGTATTATTAAACAATAGGGAAAACATTTTCTGAGATCATCTTAAATATTACAACTTTGAATTTTCATTTGTATACTCTGATAAGTAATAAATAATCAAATAACTTTGTAATTCTGTTTATCCCTGTACACTAGACAGATAATGGTTCTACAGTCAGCCAAGACCGACATAATGGTTCCACTCATGCTGGAAGTAGAGATGAAAAAAGCATGAACTTTGAAGAAAGAATATAAAATCTGGGTTTGCATCCCATTTCTCAGCAAATGAATTGACCTCACCAACCCTCAGTTTCATCATCTATAAAATAAGGAGAGCTGTCTATTCTTGAAATTAAGAAATCATGTATGCCAAGTACCTGGCATGCAGATGTCACTCAAGATAAAGGCTCTAGAATAATGAAGACTGCATAATTCTTGAACATCATCTAAAAGTCTTTCTTGAAGTCTCTTTCTAAAGGAATAAAAACTATGTTTCTGTAGACTAAATGTTTTTACAGATGCAAGGCATAAGATCCATGAAGGCAAATAAGCTTTTAGAAAATTTCCAAATTCTTTTGGCTGCAGTTATAAAACTAGTTCTGCAAATTAAGCACAAAAAAGTCCTTAAAAATGTCCCAGTCTGTGATGGGCCAAGTTTTATTCCATAGCTCATTTGGATAAACACTAAATTGAAATGATTATCACACACACACAAAGAGAGTGATTGAGAGAGACTGCCATATTAGCTTCTCCAGTCCCTATTTGAGTTCCCTTTAGTATGTGGTTTAGAAAAGAAATCAGGAAATTCAAACACTCAGCTAATAATCCGGGTGGATGTTGAAAAGGCCAAGCACTTGTCACAGCTGATGACTGACTCCCCTGACAATAAATAGATTAAGGATACCATAATGTGCTTTTTCATAGCTAAAAGGTAAACAACTATTGGCAGTTCCTAATTTACAGATAGGTAATAGCCCTGGCCTGAATTTGGTTTCTTGGGTGTAGGGGATTATGTGATGCAAAAGAAAAGACAGTATCCTTTGTGTTTTCCAGCATAAGGTCAAAGCATAGGCAATATTTTAAATTGGACAAAACGGACTAGATTTTTGCTTCCTCTTTGTCACCCTATTTCCTTAGTTTCTAAGGTCCCTTTTCTCCTGTTTCCAGTTTTTCAGTCTGCCTAGAAATTATTCAGGGAAGTTTCACCTGGATCCTGTATACAATGTGCCTGGCATGTAGAAGTTACTTAAGATAAAAGCTCTAGAGTAATGAAGATTTGTTGTACACCTTCTGAAATTCTTCCCTAAGATCTCTTGTGTTCCCAAAATCCTTTATAATGCAAAATAAACTTCTTTCCCTTCTCTTCCCCCAAAAATCCCAACAGGATATTAATTTTATACCAATCAGGATAAAATAATTTATACTAATCTGTGATTGACTGATAGTCCCAAAATCATAAGAGTTATTTGCATTTTTAAAAGAGAATAATTGCTGTCAAAATTAATGCCTAATTAGTAGAATGTAGAACAGTGTTACAAAGTATTGAGTGAATATAGGCTTATTTTTAATTGAGGGAATGAGAAAAAATTATTAGGCTTTGGATAGATGAGCCCTCAGGATCTGCTCCTCTAAACTGACCTAATTTTTTTCTAGATTCGTTCCCTCCTAAAATTCTGCTACCATAGATTCTCTAAGAGCTCCACATATTTTTTGTTTGTTTGCTTTTATCCAGGAAGATTCACATGACAACAAGATCCTTGGCAATAGAAACAAAGGAGCCAATGTGGAAGACAGCATAATTTGAGACTATGGGTATGCACTAGCTAGGGGAGAACACATTTTTCACCTGAATATTGATAAAAATTTACATAATTACTATTATAAAAAAAAAGGCAGACCCAGAATTGGGGACATGCCATTTAATATTATGGCCATTTACAAAAACAAAGATAGATGTGAATGCAACTTGTAATAAGTCAAGGTATAGGAAAAAACACAAGATAGTTCTCCAGACTCACCAGAAGCCTCCCATTCCTGTGGAACTTGAAAAGATTCACAGGAGGCTGCATACTGTTGCATCTACATAGACAACTGTCAAGATCTGTCGCCGCAACCACAGTACAGAGGAGGAAGCTTCAGCTGTAAGAGGTTAAATGTCACATCCATAGAAGAAACAATACTGAGAAGAGAATCTAACTCCTAATTCCCACAGCATCCTTTACTGTAGCCTTTCCTTGGCTACCACCACAGCAATATATCTCAGCTTTTAGTCCATCCATTGCTGGTACCAGAAAACACAGATGTGAACAAAAGCACGTGTTAAATTGCGAGCATTTGGATTTGTTCTGCTTTGACTCTCCAACATGGGTTCTTAGATCAGTAGTTCTCATTTTGAATCAGATAATAATTTTTAAAAAGCTTAATCTCTGAGTAAGCCAATTTTGAAATTTGACTGATTTTAGCTACCAACCACACAGCTGGGAAGAAGTTAAAATACTGAAGCCACAATGCCACTCACTATACAATGATTTTGTGCAAATAACTCAACTTTTCTCAAATTCAATGTCCTCTTCTTTAGAATGGGGATGATCACAGAAACATATTGAGGTTGATTTCTATGATTTGACAGTAGAGTTAATTTTCATGTGGCTTATCGCAATAGCCTCATCTCCTTTTCTCATCTTCTGGCTTCCACTCTTAACCACCGTTCATCTATTAGTAACAAAACAACTGTAGCGATCCTGTTAAAGTATTAATTCTATCACTTTTCTGCCCAGTGTCCCTGCCCTCATGCCTTCTCATCTCATTCAGAGTAGACACCAAAGTTCTTCATTTGATTACGTTGTCTGCCACCTCTTCATTGCCTCTCTGACCTGACCTGCCACCACTTTCACCCTGGATCATTTTGCTCCAGCCACTCCAGACCCCTCATTATTCTTTAAACCTTCCAGAAACACTCGGAGCCTTGGCATGTAGTTTCCCCCGCTTGGGAATTCTTGCCTAGAGTACTCACATGAATCACTCCCTTACCTCCCTTTACATCTTTATTCAAAAGCTGTCTTCTCTGAGAGGTCTTCCCTGGCTTTCTCACCTAAAATTACAACATATCCTCTTCCTAATACTTCCTCTACACTGCTTTCTTTTTCTACTTAGCACAAACCAACATACCCTACATTTATTTACTTGTTTCTATATTTTATTGTCTCTTTCATACTAGAATATAAGCTCTATGTTAGCATTTTGTTCACTTATTGACTATGTGATGTTGTGGAAAGGGGAAAACTCAACTTTTCTAGAGTTTATTCATCTGTTTCCAGGTGGTCCTACAACAATGCTTGACACATACTAGGAGCTTTATAATTCGTTGTTGAATTTAAGTGAACTTTGAAAATGATGACCCTTGACACATGAAAAAGGTGGACAAGAAGGAGAAAGGGAAAGGGGAAAAGAAGATTTGGGGAAAGGAGAGAGAACAATTTTGTCAGATATGCTCAGACCACCACAATATGGACAAAGAAAACCAAGCAGCAAAAGGAAAACAGGAAGGACACCAGTGAATTATGATGGAAAAGCCCGGAAAGAAACAAAAGGAAGCCCAAGAAGGGAGAGCCATTCTTCATTGTTCACTCAGTATTCGCCAGGTTTAACTAGAGTTTTATCATGACCTGGTGCAGTGTTATCCTCAGAAACTTGGGAAGGTCTTCTGTGTAAGAGCAGTTCAGTTATTCCCTCAAGGCAGTCATGAACTTGTGAAAAACCTAATGCATATACAGTGATTCTAGGATGCTATTAATGATCAGATCAAACTATTCTCCATCATCATGTGTTTTCTTGGGAACCGCATCTGAACATAAGTGTAATGCCAAGGACTAAGAGTACCACTCTGAAGCATGGTCATAACCTAGAATGTTACACATTATATTCTTCAAAACACACACTCGAGTACAGACAATTATACCTCCTTACTATACAATTAGCAGATACCCAATCTTCCTGCAATGCAAGGACCTCAGACTTCTACACTTTTATTATTCAGATCTCAATCAGTGGAATCCTCTGGAACAAGAGGGAATTTCCAGCACACTAGAGGCAGCTTTTCTCCATTCACGGATTGTTCTCTCAGGCTTCAGGAGGGTTTCTTTCCCTCCTCATTCAGCCTGCTACTATGATTTTCACTTTTCTCTCATGGGAGACTTTTCTTCTCCAGCAACCCATTCTTGCAAAAACGATGCTGAATGTCTGGTAAATTTGTTCTGAGATACCTTTAAAGATCTGGGCTGGGGAAAACAGCATTCACTTTGCAACCTTCTTGGGATTTTTACTTAACTAGAGTCTCTTCATCCCAGGATTTAAAACATGATGGAAACTTTAACTCATGAATCAAAACAACCCTCCAGAGCTAAAAGCCAGCTGTATTTGCATAACAATTTAGCAGATCCAAACAGCAGGGCAAAGTCAGGTGAAATAAATTGCCAAGGTCATGGTCATGAAGTGGTATTAGATTCAGAAAGGCTGATCCCCAGTACTTGCTCCACCCCATGGATCTCTCTCACCCTCCTTCTAAACGATACTGTGGGATAAAATAAAATTAATCTACTGTATATGTGCAAACCACAGGCCTGCCCTTAACTCTTTCCTTACCTTCTAGTTTCAGATTATTCAAATCATGAAGGAAAAGATTAGATCACATGTTAACTTCACTGTATTACCATACAAATGAAATAACTTAGTACAAACCGTGATCTGGGGACTCTTTATCTAAACTGGGAACTGCTGTTGACTGCATTTTAAACTCTAAAAGTATTTTGAAACTCTTTAATTTCTTGAACTAAAAAAATTGCTTTGAATTCACTTTGTTTTAATTCTGAGAACCTAAAAATAGGGATTCTCTAAAAAAAAAAAAAAAAAAAAAAAAAAATGCAAAGGCCTACATGCCATAGACAAAGAAGCTGAGGAGATAGAAATGTGTAAATAATATTTACTTTAATACCCTTAGCTAGAAAAACCTTAAAAGCGACACATCTAGAAGCTCATTAAGTCACAGCCTCTTTGAACCTATTTCAGTGAACCACCGAATTTCAGATCCCTCAGGTGCGACTCCGAATTCAGAATTCTCACCAGCTCAGAGTCCTTTTTTCCTTGTTAGGTTTTAGTGAATTTTGCAAACTACGACTCCCAGCCTTTGAGGGTAAAGGACTTTCCAGGGGCGCGGGATGTGCCACTCGGGAATCTCACCAACAGTGGGCGTTTAGCGCAGCCAAGCGACAGGCAGGCGCCAGGGCTCAGCTACAGGGAGGCGCCGGCTGAGGCGGGGAGAACTTTGGCGCTCGGAGCAAAGCCACCCTTTGCTGGCCAGTCGCGTTGCTCCTCCGAGGAAGCAAGCTGAGGTGGCGACTCGGTGGAAAAATAACGAAAGAAAGGCAGAGAGGAAGTAGCGAGAGAAGAGAGAAAATGAAGTCAGCGCTGGAGGAGCCTGCAGGAGGGTGGCCGACAGTGGAGCAAGGTGGATTTGGCTTCTTTTCCGCACCCCGGGCGTGAACGCCCTCTCCAACGCGACCCCAGGAAATAAGTGGGTCTCGCCTGGGCAGAAAAGGAAAAGAATCCAAGCGAGAGCGCGTCGCTCCTCTGTCACTGCTGCCCCCGAGGAACTCCGGCTGCTTCTCAGCCCGGCCGCTTCTCAGCCCGGCCGCCTCGCGGGACTGGACGCAGTGCCCGAGGCGACCTGCAGATGGGGCGGGCAGGGAACGGGCGCTCCAGCCGCGGGTGACAGGCGCCGGCCCGCCTGCCTGCCTGCTCAGCGCAGTGACCCGGGCGGGCAGAGGATGCCAGGCGGAGGGACCTGGGAGCGGGATCTGAGACTGCCGGGGGCAAGCTAGGCTCCAACTTGCATGGCCTAGAGACCGCTCCAGCTCCTGGGACTGCTTCACCGAGTGGAGTGAAGCTGCGCGCGGGACCTGGAGGCGGAGACCTCAGGCAGCGGCTGCAGAGGGGCAACCCGGGCGCAGAAGGGGGCGCGCTTTCTCCCTACGGGTCTCAGTAATGAGGAGACTGAGTCTGTGGTGGCTGCTGAGCAGGGTCTGTCTGCTGTTGCCGCCGCCCTGCGCACTGGTGCTGGCTGGGGTGCCCGGCTCCTCCTCGCACCCGCAGCCCTGCCAGATCCTCAAGCGCATCGGGCACGCGGTAAGGGTGGGCGCAGTGCACTTGCAGCCCTGGACCACGGCCCCCCGCGCGGCCAGCCGCGCTCCGGAAGGCAGCCGAGCAGGAGCCCAGAGGGATGAGCCGGAGCCAGGGATTAGGCGGCCCCCGGCGCCCTCGCCGGGCGCACGCTGGTCGGGGAGCGCGCTGCATGGCCGGGGGCCGCCGGGCTCCCGTAAGCCCGGGGAGGGCGCCAGGGCGGAGACCCTGTGGCCACGGGACGCCCTCCTATTTGCCGTGGACAACCTGAACCGCGTGGAAGGGCTGCTACCCTACAACCTGTCTTTGGAAGTAGTGATGGCCATCGAGGCAGGCCTGGGCGATCTGCCGCTTTTGCCCTTCTCCTCTCCTAGCTCGCCGTGGAGCAGTGACCCTTTCTCCTTCCTGCAAAGTGTGTGCCATACCGTGGTGGTGCAAGGGGTGTCGGCGCTGCTCGCCTTCCCCCAGAGCCAGGGCGAAATGATGGAGCTCGACTTGGTCAGCTTAGTCCTGCACATTCCAGTGATCAGCATCGTGCGCCACGAGTTTCGGCGGGAGAGTCAGGTGAGAGGAGTCTGGTGCGTGGAGTGGAGACGGGCGCTGCTGGGGGCCGAGGCCATTGCATGAGGGGAGATAAAACGGCTGGGTAAAGTCTGAGGGGAGTTGTTGCTTTATAACTTTGATATTGTTTAACGATTAGGCCATGTTCGTAGGTGGTAGGTAGAAGGACATTAGTAGAAGTAGAATAAAACATTTTAAGCGCGGATGGAAATAAAACGCGCAGTGAGGTCGCGGCTGGAAGGAAAGAAGTGGGGAGAATATGAGGGAAAATCATATTTTGACCCGCTGGGAGAAATCTAGTAGATGCCCGACGGGAAGTAGAAGTCGAGGTTCAGGACCGTGGAGAGTGGTCAAGTTTCTGAAGACCGACAAGAGCAGGGTATGGGGGTGGGATATCCCTGACTCCTGGCTAGGTGTCACACTCCCAAGAGGAACTCTGACAGCATGTGTCGGAAAAGCAGCATCTGCTCTCTCTGACTTCTTCGGAAGGTGTGCCTGAGCCTTAGGCAATGGTGTAAGGAAGAAAGCACATCGGTCTGAATTCCTTTGGGTAAATAGAAAATCTGCACCTAGTACAGAAGCCATAGGTAAAGAAGAGTGGTCAATTAGTCTCTGATATTGGAAAGCATTAGAAATATATAAAAGTGTAAAGATGAACGGGGAGATTTATTTGGGGATTGTTTCTTTGTCCCTACTTTCCTTCTATGTAATGTGGACTCAGAGGCTGGTATTCAGTTGCTGTGTTCAGCCCATTTCTGTCCCCATCATCTAAGAATTTAACAAAAGGAATTAAATTATTTAGTGTTTTATTAAAAAGGCTAAATATATTTTCAATGAAAGAGCTATTTGTGAACTTAACGTTGACAACTAATAATGAGGAGATGAATATTTAAGGACAAGACAGAGTCCTTTTAGTAATGAGTTTTCTGCCTTTTGTATGTTACTTTTATCATAATCTCAAGCTGTGTTAAGCCTTGCACAAAGTATCTATGAAGCAAATAGGTAATTGGCATGGGCCCATTTTAAAGACTGAGAAGCTGACAAAAGTCCGGGGACTCGATCAACATTGGTCAGTGTACTAGTAAAAAAGTCCACACTCTGGAGGATTTCTGACTCTACATCATTTTCACTCAACTCTTGCAGCTGGAAAAATACGTATTTCCAATCTTCTTCCACTTCTGATATATGTGCCGAGATAAAAACTAAAATGAGTAAGGGCAATATACAATGGAAAATTTGATATCATCTATGCATAAATTGTCAAGGGAGTACTAAAGATTTCTTTTTCTAGAAAAAAATAAATCTCACATTTTTAATCTTAGGAAGGTTGAGTACAAGCCATTTTCAGCAGTTGCCCAGAAGATTCCTAGCCGAACTACAGAGATTTGATCTGTAGAGTGCAGGCTAATTAACTTTTATATAAAATATTTCTGTCACCTGAATCTGAATGGTGTAGGCAGCAGATGGGAAGGCACGGAAAACATAGGTACACAATGCTGCCAATGACCAAAGTGTTATAAACATGAAATTGCATCCATAGGGTGCATCATTATTAATATACATGCAGAATCGGATCTAACAAAATGCAGGAGTCAGAATCACTTGCTTCTCATCATTGCTTCTTTATTACCTAATACTTCGTAAGTGGCCAATAGTGGTCACAGTCCCCAGACTCCTTTTCATTTGTAGATTGTTTGGCAAGAGTCTTAAGTAGCAAGAATTTTTCACCAAAATTCGTGTTCCTTAGTTAGAAGGGAAGTTGTGTTCTAGAATGGATGTGTGCAGCATACAGCACATTACAACAAGGGGACCAGAAAAACCATGAAGCAGAATCCAGAATCTGTAAACTTCAAAGCTCTAAGACCAGGGGTGGTGGGGGGGAATAAAGTCCTCCAGGGACAAGCTGACAATAAAATAAATACTCTGTCAAGCACATTTGCTTCTGTATTTCAACTCAGAAACATATTTTAAATCACTGTTGACACTGTTACTTTCATGGCACACATCTTGAAAGGGAGAGATTATTATATTAACTCAGATCTAGTTTGTTCAACTGACTACATTTTCTTTCATCCCCCTTTTTATTTTAAATTCAAACATATCTAACTTGTCTTTCTTTTGGTATATCATTTAAATGTCATTCTATAATATTCTGTATTAAGAATGTTCTGGTCAATGCCAGGTCACTGTAATATGTAATTTTGAGATGACCGTAATCTGCTTTCAGTGAAAATAATAACTGATGTTTCCCTTGCTTCTCTGGAAAAGTGGACCTTCCTCTAATGCAGTGATGTGATTTTTAAAAACTTTCTACATATAAAAGGATGTCAAACTCATTTTACACATTAAATAAAATTGACTTAATCTAGCGACCATCCTCGGAGTCTACTGCCCAGTGACCTAATTTGTTGGTTGTGTGCGGCTCCCTGAATAAAGGATTCTAGAAGAAAGTGGACTTTTTCACACAACCGAGTAAAATAAAATTTTGTATCTTACTTAAATCAAAATTGCTTTCAGAGCAAGAGCAGCAACAGCTGTTTTCTCTCTCTTTTGGACTGCTGATTACATTCATCTGAAGGTTTTAATTAACCAGCAATAGTTTTGGTAACATCCTGCCACAACTCTTAAATGGAAAGAGCTGCCACTGAGATGGACAAACCCCTGAGAAAAGCATAATAGTTTTATTTCAATATACTATGTATTCAAAATAAGATAATCACATAAGATCATCACCTTCTAGGGAGTCAGCTTCTTTCAGGTAGGGAAATTCATTAAAAGTAAGTTAGTTAACTACATACTTTCGGAAAACATGTATATTATAACTGCATAATAAAAGCTTAATAAAACATTAAACATAGGATGGAGTCAAAGCAGTTTTCCATCAAAAGAATTCTGACTTCACTACAACACTCAAACCCCACTTGAGGCTAACCCATTTTATTAAAATGATTACTTCTTTGTTCTAAATTCTATTCTTATGACCATCAAATAATGATGCTGAATATGAACCTAATTCCATTTACACTTAAATTAAATTCCTGCAGTTATACTTTCTTTCTCTCTCCTTTCCATATGACTTTTTCTTCTACAGGTTTTGTGTAGTTTCTTCAAAGTTAACTCCCTAAAGTTTACTTGCTGAAGTAGTGACAAGTACACATTTTTTAAAAAAATATACACCTCACGTTAACTTTATATTGGTTCTATTAGGCAGAGTTAATGATGTAATATAATTGGCTTAGATCCAAATCCATGCAATTAAAAATTGACTGCACAGCCAGGCATGGTGGCGCCTGCATGTAGTCTCAGCTACTTGGGAGGCTGAGGCAGGAGGACTGCTTGAGCCCAGGAGTTCCAGACCACCCTGGGTGACATAGTAAGACCCCGACTATTAAAAAAATTTTTTAATTAAAAAAAAAGTGATCACACTACTGTTTTCAACACTCTTGTTGAATACACCAACCACAACTTTGCCTGCTTCATGAGCGATATGTACTAACAAATTAATATATGCTTCTTTCATGGAAATATAAGTGTTTTAGACTGTGCATTTTCTCTGACAGTACAGAACTAAGTACTGAAGCCTATTTATTAGAATTTGGCTAACACAGCACTATTTTTGCATGGCACAGGGGTACCTCATGAGGGGACCAGTAAGGGATATTTATTTTTAAAACATCTGCTCTCAACTGTGTTGGCTTTCTTTGACTTGCTCTATGCAAAGCACAGCTCTTTCTCATCTGCAAGAAATATATTCCGCAATTCATGATGAATAGCTGATAGTCGCATCTAATTGTTGCTGACTTAAAGATAAACAATTTCAAATTAAATGTCAGGTGATGCAAAACTTTTTAAAGCAGTGATCTTTTACAGGTTCCTCTTGAAGAACAGAGACCTGGCATTAACTTGGAAGTATTTTTTAATTTAGTTATTTACTTACAATATGTATTCGTTTTTCTAGATAAGTGGAGCAAAGGAGACTAGCAGGCACCATTTATTGAGCAATTAGTTTGTCTCTCCCACTTTTCTTTGTGCTTGCCAGAAAAGTATCACTTAATCCATGAAGAATATATTTGCTCGTGAATTTTGTCTGACCATTATATCTTAGTTAATTTATGATCGAATCAGCTGAGCTATCTGAAGACTAATGCCAATTTCTAATTCCTCATGTTTTATCTTCTGGTGCTGCAGAAGGCAACATGGATTTTGTGCCATTAGATTTTATTTTATAAATAACCCCCCAGTCAAATTCCAACCACAATAGTTAAAAGGGCACAATGTAATGAAAAGCATATGAAATAGTGGCCAAAACGTTCCCAATCTGCCTGTTTCGTTGCAGATGTTCCCAATCTATCTCTTACTAGCCACGTAATTTTGGGCAAGTGACTATCTCTGAGCATCTACACTTATCAATCAAAAGAAGGTACTTTACCAATCTGACAAAGATGTTGTGAATCAAACGAGAAAGTAAAAGTACTTTGGGAAAGTTATAGTGTTACCCAAATAACTAGTGGAGAGGTGTTGGTCATTATCTGATAAGAATCACTTAAGTGTTAAAGTTTAACTAATTTTCTATTAGAAATTACTAATCAAAATGAGATATGATTCACATGTAAAATGTTTCCATTCACCCTCACACCATCCTCTTTACCCTCTCCCTCATTTTTTTTCTCTTAAAAAAAAGTGAGCTTAGAAATAAACAAAAAACTAGGTTCCTAAGTAGGTTGCACACTTGCCTGGAAAAAGAAGACATGCCACAGTACTGTTTCTGTATTAACAGCAACTTTTAACCTATGGCACATCTAACACAGCTTCTAGAGCCTTAAGTCCTGCCATAGAAATATCATTAAGATCCCCAAGATATTTGAGAAATGTTGGTCCTTCACATTGCTCATAAGTTTTTTCTATAGGCAAACTATCATTCAGGAAATTATGACCATACAGAGTCTACCCCACTCCCACTCCTATTCCACCAACTACACCGCAAAGCAAACATCCAAATTTTTTCATAGCAAGCTTTCTTGATAAGGAAAGCAGTGTGTTGATTCATACTGACCTAAGCTCCTTATCTCATCATGGATATATAATTTACAAACCAGCTACTTTGAGTCCCATTGCCCTAGATAACCGTATACTCTCTTAGGAAAGTATTGCTCATTTTAGTGGCAACAGTAAAACTAGAGATGAGAAATCTCATTGTCTTTTTTTCTGCTAGCTCTGGCTACTGCCACATATACACAAGAGCAGAGGACCTATGTAGCACCAGAAATGTGATGCCAAATCCATAAAACTAGGCAAGAAGAAAGAACATCTCTTAGCATCTGCCATATTACTTTTTGAGTGAATGTATGAATGACAAACTCATAGAAATCTTTAACCTCTCAGTTGTCTTTTGCTGATATTTTCTCTATGAGATCACAGGAGAAAAGAGCAATGGGGAAGAGGTGAGCTAAGAGTAAGCCAACTCTCTCCGTTTCCTTCTCCTTTCCTCAACCTGACACCTCAGCCAAATTCTCAGATATTTTATTTAATTGTGTAAGATTCATGCACTTTCAGGGAGACTGTCAACTGTATTTGATCTCCTGCCTTGAAAAAGTGGGTTGATCCCTGACCTGGCTGGCATTATGTCATGAGGAGTAAACTCTGACATTGAAAGGCTGGTGTCTAATTGGCCAGGGCTGGTTTGTTAATGGAGATGAGCCTGCAAGAGTTCATGTGGTAGAGAATTAAGCAGGATGACTCCTTTTTTAGTCAGGATGAATTACACCTCATCATTATTCATCTGAAACATAGATTTAGGAAGAATTTTAATCATATATATTTTTGTAGCATTTATGTTTTTCAAGGCTTTTTCACAAATGTGTTTAAATAATCTCCTAACAGCCCTGTAAAGTAAATGATTATGTATAGACAAAATATGGAGAAATAGAAAGAACTATGCATTGTAGGAAGTGATAAGCCATCCAGAAGAAAAACAGACTAATAGCACCTTCTTAACTTAGTCTATTTGTCAGCCTTCAACCAAAGAACAGATTGGATCCATCACAGCTTTTGTAATAGCCCAGAAAAAAAAAGGGATAAAAGAGAGAAGTATCTACTTCCAGGATGGACTATTAAAAGCATATTATATAATAATGTTCAAAACAATGGGAATTTAATTAATTGAATCATAATCTTTTAACGGAGGACAATGTACTCATTCAAAATGAGGATATATTTATTGACACAGAAAGATAGAACAATTTTACAAAAATGTATGTAAAGTGTGACCTTGTTCCTGTAAAATATGAAGTCTAGAACTTTATAAAAATCTTAACAGGGATTACAGAGGGTGAAAGTCTACATTTTTCTCTATTCATGCTTCTATTTTTCTAAAAATAATCATTTTTACCTACAGAATTAAAAAATAATAGAAAAAAGATAAGTTGTCTTTACACTTTCTCATCTAGACTTTCAATACTTCAGTATGAAAATACATATTTTAGAAAGAATAAATTGTAGTGTATGTTTAAATTTATCAAAGCCCTCTCTCATCTCTTTTATAATTTTATCCTCACAGTGACTTTGTGAGGAGAGCCAGACAAATATTATTACCGTTATAATGTAAATGAGACAATTATAACATATGATGGAGGAAAGATAAGGTGGGAGTTAAGAGATTACATTTTTGAGAAGCTCAGAGCTATGTTAGAATCTTGGCTGTACAACTTTTTAGACATCCTACCTTGGAAAACATACCTGATGTCTCCATGTTTCAATTTATTAAGTCATAAAATGTGATTATCTTATAAGTTTATGGTGAGGACTGCACCATATGTACCTAGAGCAGTGTGTTCTTATGATGTTGATAATTGTTCTTTTAGCATAAAGTGTTGATGTGGCAAGATTCATAAAAACTAATCAGAAAAAGAACTCAAATATTCTACCTTATTATGCATTCTCAATGTGTCTATAATATTCAGGCTTAGGACCTCCAGCTCCAGCAAACTAACCCTGAGAAAAATGAAGAAATCTGCTGTTTTGAAGTCCCACTTAGAGTTCTGGTTCACTGAAGTGTACTCGCAATTTAAGTGTGTGCAAAGTAGGTCAGCAAAGAAGTGAACTTTGAAGTCCAGTTTTACCTAGTTGCTCCTTTATATGGGTTCAGGGTGGTTGGAGTTTTGCAGCAGTTACATCAAGGTTAAGAAGAAGCATGTTTTGGTCTATTAGATGGTCTTAGTGAGGAACTCATAAGTCTTTCCTATCTATTGCTATAACTTCTCATAGGAGGCCCTGAGGAACTAAACTCAGGGAACAATAGAACAGAAATGACGGTTTCATTTTATTAATAAATGCATTAATGCCCAGTGCCCTGCTGCATAGGTCTTTAGGAAAAGATTGGGTTGGGACATATGACTTGGGCTTCAGGTTTGTGTGGCATTTCTTAATTCTAAATCTTGATCTTCCATCTAAGCAAACAAAAGAAAGAAGTGACAGAAGAGATGGAGGACAACAGATGTGAGCTTATGAAACAGGAGTGAGCTTATTTTGGTGTGGTAGGGCTGAGTCCCCAAAAGAGTTCCAAATCTGAATCCTCAAAACCTGTGAATATGGTTTTTTTTTTTTAATGGCCAGAAGGACTTTGAAGATGTGGTAATGTTACGCATCTTGAGATAGAAAGGGTATCTTGGATTATCCAGGTGTACGCAATGTCATCACAAGGATTCTTATAAGGAGGCAGAAGAAGTCAAGGTCAGAGGACGAGGTGATGTGACAATGTGATAAAGGAAGCGGAGACTGGAGTGACACACATTGAAGATGGAGAAGAGGCCATAAGTCAAGGAATACAGGCACTCACTAGAAACGCAAAGGCAAGAAAATGGGTTCTCCCCTCAGAGGCTCGAGAAAGAATGCCACCCTTGACTTTAGCCCAGCAAAACATATTTCAGACTATGACCTCTAGTCACAAGTAATAAGAGAATAAGTGTGTGTTGTTTTAAATCACTAAGTTCTTGGTAGTTTGTTACAGCAACAACAAGAAATGAATACAATTGCCCACACAGACTTATGCAGGGAGGAGGTGACAAAAAGATAGAAAGGGATCTGGCCCACCTTATCCTTGGAAGGCAGCTTCCATTTCAGCTTATACACTTTGCATCTGGAGAAAAAATGTTGAGAAAGGTTAAGCTTGGTGATTCTACCCACTAGTAAGTACAACCCAATTGATATTTGGGGATTCTTGTTAGAAACAGCAGAGTCTACCTGGACATGGATTGAAGGTTCAGCAGTCTCCCCTTTTTCATACAGGCTTTATCTATATCAAAGTAACAATATGGCTTACATTAACCCAAAGATTAAGGGAAAGTAGCACTGCTATAGGCCAGGGCTTTTAGAAATGGGACACCTCATGAAGCAAAATCGCCATGTTTTATTGGATGCAGGCTATATCAAAACTGATGCACACAACTTCGTGGGACCTTCTAGATGCATATTGCTTTTCTGATTATAAAAGCTGTGCCCATGCACTACCACCTGTGCATTTCCACAGATTAACCCTGAGTCTCATTTAATGTGTTTTATTCTTTCAAGGATAATGGTTTGAATTTTAGTAACAGTGGAGTACAATTAAGAAAAACCCTGTTATCACTCTAACTGGGCACTGGCATCAAAGAACAGGAGAAATAAAGAAAAAATTAATTTTTTAAAAATTTTCTGAAAATGCAGATTTGACATGGCTTTTGAAACTTGAGCATTATGCTATTTCCATTTAAAAGGCGGGACTTTCCTTTGTGTTTGCAGTCTGTATTTTCATCACACTGCAAGTGGCTGAGCCTCTACGTTTCCAAACAATAGCTCAACTTGTACCTTTCAAAAACATTCTTAGAAATAACTTAGAAATGGGTTGTTATTCCTCTCCTCGCCGCTAGGGGTGGTATTAGCTGAAATTACTGAACATTTGGGGCAGTAGCAAGCACTTTGATGGCAGTACAACCTGCATGCAATCTATGGGTGTTTTTGGATAGAAGGCCTCAACTAGAAGCCAAACAGAAGCTGTGTTAATACTCTCCAGATTAAAAAGAAAAGTTTTTGTTTTCATAAAGTTGAACATGCAGCATGTCTTTGTCTAACAGAATCACAATCTGGCTTAGTTGTGGAGTGCTATTCTTAAACAGAGATTCCTTTAAACAAATAATTTGCTTCTACATATTGTAAATGTAGGAATGGGAGCAGATATATACACAGAGAGATGTTATTGTGTTGCTGATACAGGAGGAGTTAATTTGAGTCTTATCACACATTGTATTATACACATAAAGAAATGCTTCAATGTATGCCTGAACATGAATGATAAATCTAGATCCGAATTTATCTAGTGTGCATTCACCTGGTCACAGACACAGAGAGCCATCTAGTGGTCTCCAAAATATAGCTTTAGGCTGAAGCGTCCTAGGAATCCAGTCTCACAAAACAAAAAAGGATTCCAAGCAGCTATTAGTTCATTCCTGGTCATTTGACTGTGGAAAACGTAGGTTAATTCACCAAACAGAAGATCTTCTGCCTTCTACTAAGAAGAAGCTTCATCAACTTCTGCTGTACTGCCAGCCTATCTATAATTGCAGTTAACAACTATAAAGTAAGATATCTCAAAGTGTGTCCAGTGGGGTTGGGAGAAAAATGAGATAAAGTCTTACTATCTTTAGAAATGTAGAGTCATTAATTCTTTGTAGCTGTATTTGCTGTCACTTTCATTCATAAGGCAAGATAAAGAGATGCAGACATTTTATTATGCTAAGCATATCATTTATTCCTTTATTTCTGATTTTAAAAAAAATCTATGCTCTTTATGGATAGTTCTAAGAGTTAATAAAATGCCAAAGAATTCAAATCACCTATAAATACACAATCAAAAGATCTACACATATGTGTGTTATAAAATTGGGGCCATCCTACTTTATGGATTTTCCTAACATATTCACACATTATAAATGTCTTCCCATATCACAAATATTTTTCTCCATTATTTATAATGGCTAGATAGTTTGCCTTTGAATGGGTTATTTCTTGATTTGTTTACCTAGTCCTTGCTGTTTAAAATCAGATTTGCTTCCATCAAAAAAGAAAAGAACACTGTTACCGAAGGGATTTTACTATACTCATCTTCCTTAACATTTTTGTAGTTACTTGTGCTGCGGAACACCCTCTACTTGAGTTTTGTGACACCGTCATTGTTTTCCTTGTTTTTTCCCCTGTCCTTTCATTGTCTTTTAGTGATTATGCTTCTTGTCCTTGATCCCTTATAATAATCACCATCGTACTGTGCTGTCTAATATTATAGCCTCTACCCAAATATGGATACTTGAATTTAAATTAAGATTATATAAAATTTGAGTCAGTTTCTCAAGCACATGAATCACATTTCAAGTGTTTAAAACATCTTATGTACCCCATAAATATATATGCCTACTATGTACCCACAAAAATAAAAAATTATTTAAAAATTTAAATTTAAATTTAAAATAAATAAATTTTTATTTAAAAAAATTAAATATTTTAAAATTTTTAAATAAAATATTTTTTTAATTTTAAATAAAAATTTTTAAATGGGAACACATAGGTAGTGACTACTATATTGGACAACACAGATATAGACATTTTCATTTCCATAGGAAGTTCTATTGGATTGTTCTGTCAAAGGATGTTCTGTTGCAAAGAAAGAGAAACTCCCACCATGAAGCTCAAAAGCAGGGAATTTGTGCTGAAATCTTACAGGGAAATGACATGAAATAGAAATGCATGAAGTATAGCTGAGCTGTACTGCCAGAAGGTGTTTAGGTAGCACCTCTCTCTTCCCTTGCTCTGGGGCCCAGTGGCTCTTCTCTCAGTTTCTCACTTCACATCTGCTACAAACTCCTCTCGGGATACCAGCTGATTCTTCTGCCTTGCCATAGCTTTTCCATGGATGTGGTTTTTATGGTAGGACTTAGCCTGACTCTATATGACTTTACAACTCTAATCAATTTATCTGACTACATTTCTTATATCTCTTAGTTCAAATTATCCAGATATCTGATTGGTTTAACCCAAATTGGTTTCCCCTCATCCCAAATTATATGTCCTCCCTTAATCCAATCAGAAATGCCCAGATTCTTAGGTTGCATGCTCAATACGAGACTGACTTAGAATACAGTAGTAAATAAAACAGCAAAGCCCAGGATCTCAAAGAACTCCCATTCTAGCAGGGAAGATAGAAAATAAGACATGCAAACAAATAAATACGTAATATATTATTATTAGACAGAGACAAGTGCAATGGAGAAAAACAAATCAGAATGTAAGATTAGAGAATGACTACAGTTGGTAAAGTAAGGTATGTCTGACCACGGCATGTGAGCAGAGAATGAAGTAAGGAGTGACCCATAAAATCTTCTAAGGAAGGAGCATTGCAAGCCAGGCCAACAAAAAATACAAAGACCCTGAGACAGGAATGAGCACAGCAATAAATAATTGTTGAATAAGTGGACTATTCTTAGTACCATCCATAACACAATTTTTAGTGGGCACTATTTCAAAGGAGGTATCAATAGAGAACCAATAACCAGATCTAGTACACCCTTTCATACAGGCCTTTTCCATAGTGTCAGCTACTGAATTTATCTCTTTGCGTGTGGCAAGGCCAGGAATTTCTAACTTGAATTTGTGGTTATATCTCCAATTCTCACCTTAAATTAAAAATACGTAAAGATGTCTTGAAAAAGTGTTTTTCTCTCACCTATAACAAGACTTTTCATAACATCTTTGACTTCTCCCTTTTCTTGTTACCAGGTTCTGTTGCTTTCCTTCATATATTTCTCATAGCCCCATTCTCCCTTCTTATTGTCACATTACCTTCTTGCATCAATTCTTTTGAATAGCTTTTTATTATCTAGCTTCTTTCCACCAGACCATTCTGCGCACTGCTGCCAGATAAATTTTCTTAAAGCAATTTTTATTCTTTCATTCATTCATTCAACAAATACTTATCAAATATAGTGCCCTGAGCTTCATGCCATTCCCTTGCTCAAAAACCATTTTACTATAACAATATTCCCTTTCTTTTTCCATGACCCAACACTTCTGTGGGGTGAAATACACACCTTAATAACAATGACTCACTACAGCATTAATTCACAAAATTGGAGTGGGGTGTGCCACACTCAAGAAACTGTATTAAATTATCTAGATTTTGAGAGTATAATTCAATAAAGCATTCCATCTCCTACTGACATGCTAAGATTCAGACATGCTCCCCATAAAGCCAGAGAAATATAGGTTAATAATCAGCAGCAAGTTACAGAATCTGGCCCTCAAGTCCATCCACAAACATGTACTGTATTAGTTCATTTTCACATGCTGATAAAGACATACCCAAGACTGGGAAGAAAAAGAGATTTAATTGGACTTATAGTTCTGCATGGCTAGAGAGGCCTCAGAATCACAGCTGGAGGTGAAAGGCACTTCTTACATGGTGGTGGCTAGAGAAAATGAGGAGAAAGCAAAATCAGAAACCCCTGATAAACCCATCACATCATTACTATCACAAGAATAGCACGGGAAAGACTGGCCCCCATGATTCAATTACCTCCCCCTGCGTCCCTCCCACAACACGTGGGAATCCAGGAAGATACAATTCAAGTTGAGATTGGGGTGGGGACACAGCCAAACCATATCATTCTGCCCCAGCTCCTCTGAATCTCATGTCCTATCATTTCAAAACCAATTATATCTTCCCTACATTCCCCCAAAGTCTTAATTCATTTCAGCATTAACCCAAAAGTCCACAATTCAAAGTCTCATCTGAGACAAGACAAGTCCTTTCTGCCTATGAAGGTGTAAAATCAAAAGCAAGCTAGTTACTTCCTAGATACCATGGGGATACAGGTATTGGGTAAATACAGCCATTCTATATGGGAGAAATTGTCCAAAACAAAGGGGTGACAGGGCCTGTGCAAGTCCAAAATCCAGTGGGGCAGTCAAATTTTAAAGCTACAAAATAATCTCCTTTGACTCCAGATTTCACATCTAGGTACCACTGATACAAAAGGTATGTTCTCATGGTCTTGGGCAGCTCTGCCCCTGTGGCTTTGCACGGTACAGCGTCCCTCCTAGCTTCTTTCACAGGCTGGCGTTGAGTGTTTAAGGCTTTTCCAGGCACATGGTAAAAGCTGTTGGTGGATCTGCCATTCTAGGGTCTGAAGGATGGTGGCCCTCTTCTCACAGCTCCACTAGGCAGTGCCTCAGTAGGGACTCTGTGTGGGGGCTCAGACCCCACATTTCCCTCCTGCACTGCCCTAGCAGAGGTCCTCCATGAGGGCCCTGCCCCTGCCACAAACTTTTGCCTGGGCGTCCAGGCATTTCTATACATCTTCTGAAATTTAGGCAGGGGTTCCCAAACCTCAGTTCTTGACTTCAGTGCACCTGCAGGCTCAACACCACATGGAAGCTGCTAAGGCTTGGAGCTTCCACTCTCTGAAGCCACAGCCTGAGCTCTACGTTGGCCCCTTTCAGCCACAGCTGGAGCAGCTGGGACACAGGGCACCAATCCCTAGGCTGAACACAGCACAGAGACCCTGGCATTTTCCTCCTGAGCCTCTGGGCTTGAAATGGGAGGGGCTGCCATGAAGCTCTCTGACATGGCCTGGAGACATTTTCCCCATGGTCTTGGGGATTAACATTAGGCTTCTTGCTACTTATTCAAATTTCTGCAGCCGGCTTGGATTTCTCCCCAAAAAATTGGTTTTTCTTTTCCACTGCATCATCAGGCTGCAAATTTTCTGAACTTTTGTGTTCTGTTTCCCTTTTAAAATGGAATGCTTTTAACAGCACACAAGTCACCTTTCGAATGCTTTGCTGCTTAGAAATTTCTTCTGCCAGATATCCTAAATCATCTCTTTCAAGTTCAAAGTTCCACAAATCTCTAGGGCAGGGGTAAAATGCCTCCAGTCTCTTTGCTAAAACATAACAAGAGTCACCTTTGCTTCAGTTCCCAACACGTTGCTCATCTTCAACTGAAACCACCTCAGCCTGGACCTTATTGTTCATATCACTATAAGAATTTTTGTCAAAGCCATTCAACAACTCTCTAGGAGGTTCCAAACTTTCCCACATTTTCCTGTCTTCTTCTGAGCCCTCTAAACTGTTCCAGCCTCTGCCCATTACCCAGTTCCAAAGTCACTTCCACATTTTCAGGTATCTTTTCAGCAACGCCCCACTCTTCTGGTACCAACTTACTACATTAGTTAGTTTTCATGCTGCTGATTAAGACATACCCCAGACTGGGAAGAAAAAGAATTTTAATTGAACCTACAGTTCCACATGTCTGGCAAAGCCTCAGAATCATGGCAGGAGGCAAAAGGCACTTCTTACATGGTAGCAGAAAGAGAAAATGAGGAAGAAGCAAAAGTGGAAACCCCTGCTAAACTCAGATCTTGTAAGACTCACTCACTATCACTAGAATAGAATGGGAAAACTGGCCCCCATGATCAATTACCTCCCTCTGGGTCCCTCCCACAACACATGGGAACCCAGGGAGATACAATTCAAGTTGAGATTTGGGTGGGGACACAGCCAACCCATATCATGTACTCTTTCCAATTCATGGCATTCTGTTGAGATATAGGTACACAGAAAGCACAGAATTTCTTTTGTTTCACTTCTATTTTAAGTTCAGAGGTACACGTGCAGGTTTGTTACATAGGTAAACTTGTGTCACGGGAGTCTGTTGTACAGATTATTTCATCACCCATGTATTGAGCCTAGTTTTCATTAGTTATTTTTCCTGATCCTCTCCCTCCTCCCACCCTTCACCCTCCAGTAGGCTCCAGAGTCTATTGTTCCCCTCTATATTTCCATGAGAAAGCACAAAATTTCTAGAAACAGAAATGTGTGTATGATTTTTTAATCAATAAATTTAAATCATTTTATTAAAAAGCATTTTTCTATTATCTATCTATATGGAAAGACAGATATATACCCAAGTTGTCACAATTTGCAGATGAATTATGCTCTAATTCAAAATTGATTTTTCCATTGAAACAATGTTATCTGTACTTGTTAAGACCTCAGGCCAGGCCTCAAAAGCCTATTTGACCCATTATATAGCAGAGTTCTGGTATTAATAATTCTATAGACACTGAACATCATCTGTAACAGACTCTTTCTGTTTGAGACCAAGGGGTTATGGAGTGGGGAGGAGAATCAGAGACCTGTCTTCAAGTTTGGTTTTACAATCATCTGTAGAGCTTTGGGAAACCTCTCTGAGCCTCAGTTTATAAATAGTCATTCATTAAACAGGTTTTTATTGAGAGCCTACTGTGCCATTTAAAAAAATTAATACAGACTTCAGTGAATTAATACACATAAAAGCACTTTATAAATTCAAATTTTAAAAATAGATGAGAGGCATTGTTATTGAAGCATCTTCTTCAGGAAAACACACTCTTAGCTTCAATTCTGGAAAGTTAGGACATATCTTCCTTGGTACTAATTTGGCGATACGAACAGCCCACCCTTGTTTCATCCTCCTGCAATGGACCAACACAGTCAAACTGTAACTTCTAAATGTTCAGCAGCAGCTGGAAGGGGTGGAAAAAAGAGCAGGGTTTCATAATTCCCAAACGGGGACTTAAAAATGCGTTTATCTTGGATGCTCCCATAGTCAGGGAGAAGAACCCAGGGTGCTCGGCTGTTCACCTTAGGCCTGAGGAGGAAGAAGGGAGGTGGGAGAGTCATCAGGATAGGAGGACTACAGCCAGAACACAGGTTAGAATAAGACACACTTGGGAAGTCAAGTATTAAAGCTAGGATTGCTAGTTTATATTCATAAAAATATATTAGTTAAGATTTAAGATTGCATCAGTTTCTAAATAGTACTGGGTAGTGGGTTGAAACACTGGAAATGATCATATCCTATTCATAACCTATGAAAGTTACTTCATTTCAACTCTGCCTTTAACACTTGCAGGGCAGCAGCCACTTAAAGTCCTTTGCATCTCCAGCTTTCAGAACCACTTCAGGATTTAGCCCTGAGCTCAAGCCAGGGGAACCATTAGGTTCTCCTTGCAGAATGAAAGAGGCAAGTAACACTAAGAGAGATCAGTAATAAAATCAGTAAGCTTAACCATGGTCATACCATCTCTGCCTACAGTATTTCAATGGCTCCTAATTGACTTAAGAGGCCATTGAAACACTGAAATTTAAATGACCTCCTAACCCATCCTTTACTACCTTTTTTTTTTTTTTTTGAGACAGTCTCGCACTGTTGCCTGGGCTAGAGTGCAGTGGTGCAACCTCAGCTCACTGCAACTTCCGCCTCCCAGGTTCAAACAATTCTCCTCTCTCAGCCTCCTGAGTAGCTGGGATCACAGGCGCATGCCACCATGCCTGGCTAATTTTTTCGTGTTTTTAGTAGAGACGGGGTTTGACTATGTTGGCCAGGCTGGTCTCAAACTCCTGACCTCGTGATCCGCCCGCTTCGGCCTCCCAAACTGCTGGGATTTCAGGCATGAGCCACTGCGTCCAGCCCACCACTTCTATTCTCTTGTCCCAGCTTCTGTCAGAAAGAGAATCAGCGTACTAACCTGCTTAAACCCTTCCACTACTCCCCTAAATGGCAGCAGTATGTCCCAAACTTCAGGCATTCAGGTACTGCCCTCATAATTTTTGCCATACCTCTGCATCATCTACTGCTGTTAATGTTTTAAATTAACTTGTTGTTTTACCTAAATAAATTCACTTTTAAAAATCTTTTCATGACAACATTAATGAAATACCAGTACCACTTGCCATAAATAGAAATAAACTATAAGAATAAATACACAATAAAAACTAAACAATTCTAGCTAGGTACCCTTGCCTGCCCGAGGTCTGAATCTGAGTGCTTTTTTAAAAAAGGAAATTTCCAGGTGTTATAAAAGTGTTAAAGACACACTGACACCAAACTGAGGCTTTATGCTTGACTAAACAGATGGATTAAATGCTAATTGAAAAGGGATTAAGTTTCTCACTATGTGATTCAGTGTTATATTAATGTAAAGCTTCTGAACAACCTAAAATCATCTCATGAATCACCTACACTCTGCCAAACAGTAACCTATAAGGTGAATTCTAAGCAACTTAGCGTAGCATTCAAGACCCTTCATTATCTGATCCTCACATCACTCCTCTCCTCATTTATTCTTCATACTAACCCTTGCCCTTTGTACTTTGTGCTCCAGTAATGCCTAAATGTGCAATACTACTCCAAGCGTATGCACATGTTCTCACTGCTTGGCATACCATTTCCCCCTGTGTCTGCCTGAAGTTCAATCTTCATCCTTTGCTCTTCTGTGCATGGTACACTGGCCACTCTCTCCCTACCACTATTAACAACTTTCACTTCTATGTGACTTTTCTACAGTCGTCTTTCTAGATCTGTCACACAGTTATGTAATTATTTGTTAACATGTGTCTCTCTCCTCCTCTCTCACTAGACCAAACCCTGTGCTCCTCACACAATGTCTTGCTGATAATAGATGCTCAATGACTATTGGATAAACTGAATTAATGATCCACTTTCATTCATTCTAGTGTACCACTAAATCACACCTGTGGAAAACCCACCATCTGTCAAGGTATGGTAATGTGAACCTAAGAGAGTGCAATGCCCTGTGAAAGAGGGTCCTCATTCACTGCGGTGGACAGAATTCCTGACCACCTAGAATTTACCATGTTATAAGATGTAGAACAAAGCTGGAAAAGTAAGGCCTTGTGAAAATTGATTTTGTAATACATAGAAAACCTGTTTCTACTACCCTATTAAACTTTTCATACTTCCTTCATTCTCCCCAAATCATTTTTCAATTTGCCACTGACCACAAATGACAGAAAGTGACATTGTTCTCATATCTTTGAACCACTGCTTTCCCAACTCCTCATTCCCCTCTTCTGCCAATTTCTCTATATTTCATAGCCAAAGATTCTTGACATTTAAAATTAGAGAAAGTCAAAGTTGATGAAAAGTAAACTTACTGGAAATAATCATCAGTGAGAAAGGAAAAGCCTGGAATTGTATTTTACCTTGTTATCTCCTGTCAAACAGAGGATCAGGAAATCAGACAAGAGTTTCGATCTTGCTAAGATTAGCCAACTGTATTCCTAACTTCCCATTTTACTCACTGCTCATCCGTCATTAAGTATGATTCTTTAGGTTTCAGCCGCCGGGTGTGGTAGCCATCTGTTTGTTAGCAGCACCCAGATAATTTCAAAATATAGATTCCCAGATTTATCAAATCAGAACTCCTGAGGTTGGAGCACAGAAATCTATTTAAAAAGCAAACAAACAACTTCACATGTGATCTGAGTATCATTTGTTTTTTGGACCACATTATAAGAGTGTCATCCAACATAATTTTCAAAATGTGACCAGGAACCACCTGGAAAAAAAAAAATCACATTTGGTGGTTTTTAAAGTATAGAATTTTAGCCTCACTGAATTCCACTGTATTATATGCTATGACCTCATATCTCTGTTTTCTTTTTAACAAACTCCTCCAGGTTATTCATATATGCACAGTACAGTTTGAGAATCAACGACCTGGGGCAGAGGTCTCAAACTCAGATGCCTTCTAGAGGCCATGAAGGTAATGGAACTGTCCAAAATAGTCCCAAATAATACAGTAGGGAGTAGCGATATCATATGTCACCGAAGAGTGCCTGGCCTTTCTACAGCAGCCAGCTAGCCACTACTCAGCTGCAACCAGCTGTTACTCACAGGGAATGTTGCCAGATATTCTGACTTTTCAAGGGAAGACAGACTGGATTTTTAAAATGTAAAAATCTCCTTAAATGTTGACAACTTACTCACTTTTTAAAAAACAAACTTCATGCCTGCTAATGCTGGAGGGTCACCAGTTCAATACCTTCTGGACAAGGAAATATCGAGGGATTTGTAAAGCAGACAAGTATTAGCCAGAAATGCCTCACTGCCTGGCTGAGTAAAGGGAGATGGCATAGGATAGGGCTGTAATCATAACAAGTACAGTTCCTTTAAGGTACAGCTAGAAAGAGCTAGAAAAAGTATATAATATAAAGGACAGGTGGACACCCTCATGTGAAAGCAAGAGACAAGAAAGAAAAAAGGCTGTAAAAGATAATGAATATAATCCATTCTATTCATAACGTGCCCATAAATGAATCTTAGAAAACCTTACTCATAAAATAGAAATAATGAGATAATGGTTACTACTCATAGTGTTTGAGGTATTAATTAAATAGAATAGCTTATATCATGTGGATTAACAACAGCAGCTGACATGTAATATATATTCAATTTTTTTTAATGCAAGTTCTTTATTTTCTGTTTCCTCAGGCTTCTGTTCCCTCACACTAAAATTCAAGAGGCACTAAAGAAAAGCAATCTCATGGCAAAAAGCCAACACACTTTCTTAATTTCCATGTGTGTGTTTAAAAAAAACCTGACATTTCTATGATGTGATAATTAACAAGATTGTGATGACAAAGCCATTCAGCCCCTCATTGTCCTTTTCTCTCTTAATTCTGCTTCTTCCTTCCACTCTTTAGTGTTTCCAAATTCTATGCAAAAGAAGTTGCTAAATAAATGGACTTGAGAATTCTTCTGAATGATTCGGGAAAAGTGGATAAAGTCTGGGCTACATTGGTCTAGAAAGATTGCTTTCATTTTATTGCATTCTTGATATATCTACTTTTTAAAATATAATTTATATATAAAAACAATGCAACGGTGATGTTTAAAAATGTATTTACAAGGCAAAAGATTCACAATTTCACCACCTTAATATATATTTCCTTCCAATTTTTGTTTTTCTGGGAGGTTACTGTTTTCTGTTTTATTTGCCATTGTAATTCAAGGGTCTATTACACTGCTTTGCTCATAGTAGTCACTCAGATATTTGTTAAGGAATGAATGAATGAACTCCTGAAATTGTCATGTACAATTGACTTTGTTTTCTACTTGCTCACTTTCATTATGTCATGAAACTTTTATGAGTCTCCACAGACTTCCAATAAATAATATCTCTCTACCTGTTTTGCTGATTTTTTAATGATAAAAATTTAAAAAATGTGAAATTTTAGAAAAGAAATTTTAATCCCACTATCCAGAGACAATTACTCTTAATTTGTTGAGATATTTTATCCTAGCATTTGTTATATAAAACTTTTTCTTTAAACATGGAGAATTTTGAACTCCTAGCCTTAAGATGCTCCCATTTCGGCCTCCCAAAGTGCTAGGATTATAGGCATGAGCCACCATGCCCAGCCTTAAACATGAAGAATTTCTATTTAGATTATTTCATTTAATATGGCATTGCCAGTATTTCCCATATAATGAGATGCCCATGGTCCACACCATTATTTTATTAACTGCTTATTATTCCAGGCTCTTGGATATGCACAGAGTGTTGACATTTTCTTTTTTTTACCATTTTTGTCACAAAATGTCTCATGATAAAGGTCTTTATTCATAGGCTCTTATTTCCTTATCTTACATTCCTGGAAGAGGAAAATAATACTAGTTCATTGAAGAATGTCCAAGGATCCTTCTCATATTAGTATATGAATGGCATATTTTCTACATCCTCATGTATCCCAGCCTGTCTTTGTTATTTTTCTTACAAATAAAAGACAGATTGACAGGGCATAAAATTCTTTCCCAAATAAACTCAGTTAGATATCACTTTACGATCATTAGACATTTAATGTAGCAGAACTGAGAAGCCCATGATATTTACATTTATCCCTTTGAAGATTACCTTTTTAGTTTTCTTTCTTCCTAAATATTTGACAGTTTTTCTAATTAAAACATTTTGTCAGACATGTCTATGAATAGTTCATTTGCATTGATTTTGTCAAGATTAATTTGGGTCCATCAAATTGACTTTTTTTTAATCTCAGAAAAAAATTTATCTTGATGTATTTTTCACCAGCACTTCTGTTTTTGTAATGGCTTCTTTCTTAGGGGCATAATTCTTAGGTTGGGGCTCTCTTGTTTATCCCCTATACATAGGGTGGCCAAATAGTTTATATCCAACCAGAAAAATGTTGAAAATTAAAAGGGAGAAGTGCTAATAATTACAGGGGACAATAGGAATAAAAGAGGAGCTGTCTGAGTTCTAACTGACACACACAGCCACTTTCCCCTCTTTTCTCTCACTATGTATAGTTGTTGATCCTTTTGTTCTATATCCTGTAAGATTTTCTTAATTTTGTCTTCCACCTCACTAATTCAACGTTTGCAATATTTACCACGCTTTTTATGTTTCCAAAGCATAATTTGAAATCTAGTATTGGATTTACTTTTCCTGTTTCTTTCCATATCACACTATTTCTTTTCATTCTATCCTATTATTGTCTATCTCAGCATGTTCTCTCGTGAATTTTTCATGTTTCATAAAAATCAAATTATCCTGCTTGTTATATAAATGTCAGGGTTTTTCTTTTCCAATTTTCTTTTGGCTTCTAAAGTAAATCATTTTCATAATATGTCCTTTATTTTCTTTGCCTTGTTCTATAGCATTTAGTTTCTTTGCCTTGTTCTATAGCATTTAGTTTCTTTGCCTTGTTCTATAGCATTTAGTTTCTTTGCCTTGTTCTATAGCATTTGTAAAGGGCCCATGTTGCTTCCTTGTTTCGTTTTTAATTTTTATTTTTCAGAGACAGGATCTTACTCTGTTGCACAGACCGGAGTGCAGTGCCATCATCATAATTCACTGAAACTCCTGGGCTCAAGGGCTAATTTTTTGTTTGTTTTTACTTTTTATTTTTATTTTGTAGAGATGGGGGCTCCACTCTGTTGCCCAGTCTGGTCCACTCTGATGCCCAGTCCTGGCATCAAGCAATCCTCCCACCTCTGCCCCACAAAGGGCTGGGATTACAGGTGTGAGGCACCATACCCAGTCTTGGTTTTGGTTTTGGTTTAATTGGCGGGAAGAATTCTTATTCTAAAAACAGTGAGGAACCCATCCATACCCTCTGTTTACCAACCAATAGGCTACTTGGACTGCACTGTCTAACTTAGGATTCACCTATGTGCTAGCTAAATCCCCATCTAATAAATACAGATAGACACTAAGTTACCATGCACATTGCCTAAACCAAATCCCAGTTGTCAGCAGCCATCAGGCATGTCGTGTGATTCTGGTGACCCAAGCTGGAATTTGTTTATCCTCTGCTGCATTGCTTTCTGACACACAGTTCCTCTACCTAGTCATCTGTTACAGAATACATACGTAGGCTCTATCCTAGACTTCCTGGTTCAAAATCTTAGAAGGCATCAGCTTGTGTATGTAACAAATTTCCCAGGTGTTTCTGATATGCCCTTTTTGTTGGGAATCACTGATCTGAACCAATCAAGTACATTTAAAAATAACACAGCTGTCAGTTCCATGTCTGCTGGGGTGAATGTCTAATTCTGCTACCTCCTATGGTGTTTTTCCTGTGGGAATTAAACCTCTCCCAAATACATTCTTCTTGAAGATGCCTATATTAAGTAATAAAAATGTTTATCAGAGCGGGGAAGTGATTGAATGTCATTCTGACTGCCCCAAAAAGCAGAGCCCATGCAGTAGAGGAGCTGTAGTAACTTTTCCAATTGAACTAAATGGCCGAAGGAAAGGGATGGAAGTCTTTAAAGGAATTAAGAGCCAGAGGACCCAGATTACCTGGGTTTGAATCCCATCTCTGCCAATTACTAACTGAATGCAATGGTTAAGTCACCTAACCTCTCTATGCCTTAGTTTCCTCATCCACAAAGATAGGAATCCTAATCTTAATCTTTTCTCATCCCATAAGATAGAAATAATAGGATCTATCTCATTCAGTTTTAATAAGGATTAAATGAAATAATTTCTATGAAGTGTTAAGAATTGCCTGGTCCATAATAAGTGTTTCCAGGAATATTAGTTATATCATTGTTGCATGGAATAACAATCTCATATTTTTTATTCTGTTTCCACTGGCTGGTAGTTTGTGCAATATCCTTCTGTTCTAGCAATAAGCTGATTATTAGTAGATGTTTTTAGAGTGGTGAGCTTTCACATTTTTGTGTCTTATTTGATATTTTACTGGGAAGTTGAGAGACATTTCATCAGATCAGTTCCTGCATTTTATTGGAATCTTATGGATCAGTTCTAGAATGGTGATCCATCACTGTAATTTGGGGTTGAACAAGAAGTCAGTCATTTCATTTCCATCCATGCTTTCCTGCCATTTCCTACTCACTGTCTTGTCTACCTCATTTGTTCTTCCACTTAGTTCTGTAACTTTGAAGCAGCTCTGAAGTACAGTGAAACCCATGACCTGGTTTGAAGCTAGTGAAGTCCAGAAAGAAGTTGCACTCTGCAGTTCAAAAGGCTCTTATGGGTGATAGTCATTAAGAGAGAAATTTAGCTCAAACCAAGATCTTTCTAGGTTTTCCAAGTAATTAATTAAACCATCAGATAGTAAGTGTATTGGTGAGACTTAGTCAGTTATTTGAAGAGCGAAATTTTAATGAAAAGAATTGTTAATTAAGTACAAAGTTGTTAATTAGGTAGTTGGAAGGATAATAGGAGAAATTTATGATATCATGAATTTAAATTCTCAAAGCAGTTGCCGTTCATTGAGCTGAGGAAACAAGAGGCTGGAAATAGAAATACTTAGAGGCTTAGAGGGGTAGCCCCATAAAGCTGAAATTCAGGCATCTGGGGAAAAGGGGTGTTGCTCAGCCGGTGATGGAATCTTTGAGCTCCAAGGAGGGACCCTGAAGAGCTCAGGTTCAGAACTTTACCCTGCTGGTTGATGTTGGTATCTCCGAGGGCACGGAATAAAGTGGTTCTACAAATATTGAAAAATAGCTGCTGTCTCTCATTTAAGATTTTTTGAAAGTTGAGACTTAGAGCCTTAATTATCTTAGCTCTCTAGTTTCCATTCACCCACCGCTACTCTGTCCAGCTTTCCAATGTTCGCTTCGCTATCAATTATCTCCAGTTTTTACTTTTATTTATTTTTATTTATTTATTTTTTTTTTTGAGACAGAGTCTCGCTCTGTCACGCAGGCACCCAGGCTGGAGTGCAGTGGCGCGTTCTCGGCTCACTGCAAGCTCTGCCTCCCGGGGTCACGCCATTCTCCTGCCTCAGCCTCTCCGAGTAGCTGGGACTACAGGCGCCCGCCACCACGCCAGGCTAATTTTTTGTATTTTTAGTAGAGACAGGGTTTGACCGTGGTCTCGATCTTCTGACCTCGTGATCCACCCGCCTCAGCCTCCCAAAGTGCTGGGATTACAAGCGTGAGCCACCACGCCCGGCCCAGTTTTTAAAGACAGCACTGGATTCAGCCACTGCTGTGGAAAAGAACCACTAACAAGTTGAAGAAGTACTGCTGGGGTGATGCTTACAGGAACCTAGAGCAGTCAGGTAACCCACAGAAAGCAAATCAAAGGCCAGAAGCAGCAAACCCTTTCTCTTCCTTCAGTCTTGCAGTCTCCCCCTAGTGGCCTCTACTGGCAAAGCTCACCAGAACCGGAAACGTGATGGGTGGAATACAGTAGTCTCCCCTATTCAAGGTTTTGCTTTCCAAGGTTTCAGTTACACATAGTCAACCGAAAATAAACAATTCATAAGTTTTCCATTGGACGCTATTCTGAGTATCATGATGAAATCTCCCACCGTCCCACTCTGACCTATCGGGACATGTGAATCATCCCTTCGGTCAGTGAATCCAGGCTGTATGCACTACCCGCCTGTTGGTTATCAGCATCGTCTGCCTGTGACATCCAATCATAGATGTCATCATGGCTCGATGATCCAAGATCTCCCAAAGCAGATGGTGCTCCTTCTGACATATGGTCAGAAGTTCAGTAGTAGCCTAATGCTCTGTGACAATGCCAATGCCGTTCACCTCACTTCATCTCATCACATAGGCATCTTATCATCTTACGTTATCACAAGAAGAACGAGGGTGAGTACAGTACAGTAAGATATTTTAAGAGAGAGAGGCCACATTCACAAAACTTTTATTACAGTATATTGTTATATTGTCTTATTTTATTATTATTGTTATTAATCTCTTCAATTAATTTATAAATTGAATTTTATTATAGGTATGTATATGAGAAAACATAGCATAACTGCTCAGAGCTGTGGCGACTGCAATTTTCCAGTTCATCTAAACTAAACAGTGAAAATCAGACAATTCAAACTTTAGAAGAAATCTATTAATGTGAATGATTTGCTTTAGCCATCTGCTTTGTCATTCAGAGTGCCTAAAACAATGTCTGGTTGCCAGTCGACTCTGTACCACATAATGTCACCGTAATTGTTTGGCAAAATTTCTACCTGGGATACCTCATCACCAGAGGTTGACTTTTCTCAGTAGTCCCTCCCTTAGGAAAGCAACTTGAGTAAACTGATTATATAATTTTGCCATAAATAGAAATCCCTGAGTTACAACATGAATCCACAGAACAGGGTGGAAATCGGAAGGTATCAGCCTATTGCAGATCTCTAAACTAGAGGAGATCTCCATCCAAAAACTAAATTATTACCCTTGAATATGGACTTGGGGCATCAGTCATCTGCCAAATCTTAATATATACATTGATGCCACTGATGTCTGCAAAAGATTACCAGCATTTGCATATACTTGACATTCTCTATACAACAATAAGTGAATTTTTATCTTAATTTGTATTTATGCCTGAGACTCAATAAGAATTCTCTGAAATAGAAAGATTTGTTGGAATACCAAATAGCTACTATCTGTCGTTTAAGATTTTTTGATAGTTGAGACTTAGAGCCTTAATTATCTTAGCTCCCCAGTTTCCACCCACCCATCTCTACTCTGCCTAGACTCCCAATGATCATTTACCTATAATTACCTCTCCTGTTCTTAAAGACTGAACTGATACTGTCCATACTTCAAATCTAATCTCTGTATTTTCTTCTCCCAGACCCCAAAATCACTGAGATTCACCCACAGTTCTCTAAAACAGGATTTCCAGGAAAAACAATTTAGAGAATAACAATAAGAGACCAATTTTATGTAGAATAGGTTTAAGTTCAAGGCATCCAAGCAACACTTTTTGAAATGTTCTTTAAGCCATCATGTTGATGGATCATAAAATGACATCTATCATTCTCTGAGTCTTTGATAACTGAAAAAGGAATAAATGCAGTGTAGAGTCAGGCTAGAGTGTTTCACTTCCTTGGGGCCTTGGGTACTTGTATAATAATTTTTAAAACATTTTTGTACTTGTATAATAAAAATAATCACTCACCTTGATATGCATTTTACAATTTGCAAAGTAATTTCAGTCACTTAACCTTGCATATATGTAAAAACCTAAAACAACTTTGAGAGGAAGGTACTATTCTCCCAAATTACAAATGAAGAAACTGAGCCTTGGGTAATTTATTTTACCGAGCAAGTATTAAAATAAAATTTTCTGATTTTAAGTCCAGTTCTCTCTCCTCTAAATCACCACAGATGCAGAGGTCCTTCTGAGACCTTAGACGGCAGTGTGAGCTGCTACAACATCAACTTTGGAATTTGTAGGTCCTAACTTCTCTCCTGACACATTAATAACCAGGCTCTGCTGCCTCCACAAAACCAAGTGTATTTTACCAAAGGTCCCATAAGCAGAAAGTTGTACTCTGTTTCAATAAATGGTATATTTTTTAAAGCTGCCTTTAGATTACCCCCTTAGCACCTTAAAACTTTATTGATTATCATCTGAAACTGGTGACATAGATAAATAATGAATCTTATTTCTTACCAGAAAAGATCATTTGAATTTTCTGAGACCTATTTGACCTCAAATACACATTAACATATTTATCATTAGCTTCCTTTATCATGTCTGGCCTCTAGAAATGGGTAAGCATCTCATCTTCCTAGAAAAAAATCAATTTCAAAAGAGAAGAAAAATAAAAACAAAGAGTTAGACTACAGATTATGGCTGGGAAAATGTGAGCAGGCTGTTTAAAGAGTGAGTCCATTGCCAAGGGTCATAGGAATATTTTGAAATTGCTTGTGTGTTACGATCATTTAGAATCCTTTCCAAAGGTTTCTGAAAACATTTACAAGAGTTAAAGATTCAATCTTGAGCTTTCTACTATTATGTGGGATTTATAAAATATGTCCTATGACATATTCATATGTTGGAGATTTACTGCAAAATTTTATGTGACAGTCTGCAAAGTTACTTTGAGGACTTTTAATAAACATCTGGGAGATGTTAGTGTAGACCTTATAATGTGAAAGGTAGATGCTCACTCATCTAGCATAAAAATGTCAGGCTAGCCACAGAAATGCACAAGACAAATCACTACTCCTTATTTCTGAAGATTTATGCTTTGAATAAAGATGATAAATTTAATTCTGGATCTCTTAGCCAAAATGACCCATTACCATACTTCTATTATATCTATAATATAAACAGAACCCTATCATGGTAGGGATCAAATACGTATTTCCTAGACCACATTAATATCTATGACTTTGATCTCATTTGGGGGGTTGGCCACAAGACACCATCTCTCCTTTCGTATAGAGCTTTCTACTACTATGGCTTAGCAATGCTACAAAATAGTCCCCTAGTGCCAATGGAAGAAAATATGCTATAATTGGCTTTATCTATAAAGCTATCACAAAAACCACATTATCCTATTCGAAAAGATATATAAAAGTCATATAATTCCAGTCTCCTCAACACTGGACAACACATTGCTCCGAATAAATAATGTTAAATTCCTGAGAATCATAAAGTCTAATTTGCTATTCAAGTCTTAAAATCAAGATCACATTAGTTATTTAGTGATCCATTGACTACTATTAGCGTTCATTCACTGACATGGCCTCAGGACCCTTTGGATTGAAAAACATTTTATTCTCAGCAACTAACTCATTTTGCACTCTTCATCTAAATTGTAGCATTGTTTTCATTCTCCTTTTTTCTAAGTCTATTACATATGTGGTGCTTCCATAGACTGGCCGTTACCCCCCAGGGACCTTTTTTGCAATGAGGAGTTCTCTTTTTTTCCCCACTTGATAATCAGCAGGGTGCAATGAGTCAACATTAAAAGGAAAGCCTCACCAAAGAACTATCAAGAGAGAAGTGAGCAAATTCGGGCTTCATGCTCCTTTCCACTCCCCTCCCTAGCAGAAACATTAAGCTTGAAGAATTGTAGCAATGGTCTTTCCCAGGAGAATTCTGAAAAAGAGTATTCCAAAAAGGAAGCCAAACTTCGCTATCCACTATTCCCAAATCCTAATTCCTTAACTGTGGTTGCTTGCCACAATTAAGGGTACAAATAATTGTCTCAATATTGTCTTAAAATTTAGGCATATATAGTGTTAGAAATGTCTCTGTTATTACTGGGAGCAATGATAAAAGGCTAAATCAAAACAAAATCAATGTTGCTTAAACTATAGAGATGAGTGTATTAAAAATAGTTTACCTTTAAAACAATATGACCTCCCTCTATATTCATTTCTTACTTCTCAGAAGCTGCCAATCTGGAATACTTCAGAGGACATATGAAGAAGGCATTACCAGGGCAACCAAAAGGGAGGTTTTTCTTGAATGTGCCAAATGTATACAGCATCAGATAATAAAGCAGCCATGAAGAAGAGCAGTCAAATGGATGCTTTTCAGAGTTGGATTTGGATTCTATCATTTAAGCTTATTAGATATAAACAATAATTGGTGATAGTAAATTTATCTAGCCAGCATGTCTGCAGTCCAGTTCATTATACCATTATCATAAACAAAGAAGTACAGACATTTCTGCTGATGTAGCTACAACCCTGGGGCTACTGACAGACTACTGTGCATACTGCTACACTCCATAAGAAAAAATACTTACTGCTGGGAAATTTTGCACTACATTTTTAACCTGCTGTTTGCACAGTTGACATTTCAACATCATGATTGTTTACTCTCCTGGGAGATACTGGCATCTTTTGCAAATTTTAGCGGCTGTCGAATAATTGCTATTAGGATGTTTTTTGCTTCTCATTTGCTGATTTAGTCTCACCACCTCGTTACAACACTGTGGTTTCTTTTCTGAAATCTGTGAGTTTCATCTGCAAGTGAGAAGGGAATAAAGGGAGATCAATCTCCTTGACTTGAGAGACTATAAAACCTGGTCATTTGACAACACATTCACTCTCATTATTTCTCTCCGTCTCCCTGTGTGCAACATTCCACATTTGTAGGTAAGTGCTGGAGTGAAGAAAGAAATCTGTGTCCAAGGAACAAATTGAAGCTTCCTGGTCTATCTGAGAATTAAATGAGTGGTTGCTTGAAAAGAACCTGTGATGACTTCCTCTGGTAACACACTCTAGTGCTCTGCCACCTGGACAATGAGGAAGTTTCTCCTAAAGAGCTTTAAAAGAGGAGGCACTATTTCCCTGAAATGGTTTACTATATAAGTGTCATAAATCAAATGCAGTAATGTCAGTCTTTCCAGCACCCTGATTACATAATCTGATTCTGATATTCTTAAATACCTCCAATCCTGTTAACCCCCCAGATTCTTTTCCGGCATCCTGGACCAATCAGATCACACGAACTGTTTAAAAGGTGATGAATGCGGAGACTTTATTGAGCAGTGGATGAGGCTTTCAGCGGGATGGGGAGTTGGAGTGGGAAGGTGGAGGCAGGAGAGGTAATCTTTGCCTGGAGTTCCGCCGTTCTTCTTGGCGGTTGGCGTCGTTCAGACACCTCTTCCTCCTTCTCTGCGGCGCTGCCCTACTGCTCTCTGCGCTCTCTGCCTCTCTGCTGTTCTCTGCAGCTCTGTTCCTCTGCTCTTCTCAACATTCAGCCGGTTGTGTGTGTGCCCGCTAAGTCTCAGGTTTACATGGGCACAGGATGGGGGTGGGGAGGCGTGGTAGGCTAGAGTGGTCTTGGAAATGCAACTTTCGAGCACAAAAACAGGAGTGCCTGTTCTCACTTAGGTCTATGGGCACAGGCCCAAGGGTGGAACCCTCGCCAGGGACCTAGCCCTTCTCTACCCAGCATTTCCCTGCCCCTCTTCCTTATCAAATGTATTATCTTATTAATATCTGCCTCCCTTTTGAGACTCCAGGAAGGCAGAGAGCATGTCTGTTTTGCTCATTCCTGCTGCATTCCCAATACAGATGCTCCTCAACATACAAAAAGTTTACAACCCAATACACACACTATAAAATACACATACCATAAAAATACACACATAAAATACAACATAAAACAAATTAAATTAAAATATCTTAAATTAAAAATGCATTCAATACACCTAACCTACCAAACATCATAGGCTAGCCTAGCCTAGCCCACGTTAAACATGCTCAGAACACTTCTATCAGCCTATAAATAGGCAAAATCCTCTGGAAACATTGCAGAGTATCAGTTGTTTACCCTCCTGATTATGTGGCTGACTGGGCGCTGCAGAGCTCACTGCTGCTACCCAGCATGGCAAAAGAGTGTAGAGTATTACACCTCATCTCACTATTGTGGGAAATGATCAAACTTCAAAATTTGCGTCATGGTTTCTACTGAATGTGTATTGCTTTTGCAACTTGGTAAAATCAAAAAATCATTAAGTCAAATCATTCTAAGTTGAGAATTGTCTGTATATGTCACAGTGCCTAGCACATAGTGGGGATTCAATGCGTATTTTCAGAACAAATCAATAAATCTAAAATATATTGCCTAGAAACATGAGTTACCCTGGAAGTGAATATGACCTCAAACATCAAAGGATTGAGTTGGGCCTCTGTATAACATGACATGAAGACATGGAATGGACTAGCCCTATTTTACCAGGAAATCCTAAGTGAGACTATTTTAGGATCTAAAGGATATCCAATTTTGCAGTAAAGACCTGTCCCATAATGATTTTGTTCAATAACAGCTAAAACGTCTCATCTTTTGAAGACATTAACTAAAGCAGCAAGCTGCTTGGATATGATGATAATGGTTTCTAATGTTTAGTAAATACAGTTGTTTGCTATTATTATGCTCATTTTAAAGGAAGCCCTTTCGCTTGTGTTTAAACAAAAGAGAAATACAAAAATAAAGCCTCAAAGGAACTAAATGTTTAGATAAAGGTATTAGAGATAATACCTTTATCTCTAGATAAAGGTGATAGAGATAAGATCAAGATGGAGATGTTGATAAAGAGACAGTAGTGGAGGCAGAGGGAGTATCAGACTGGGATGGCTCAAGACAGAGGCAGCAAAAAAAGACAGATTTCTACAGGTCAGCCAAAACGGATTAATAATAAACCCCAGAGTAATGATAATAAATAATAAGCCCCCAAAACAATTCCACAAGGACAATTTCTGAGAAATGCGTTATCAATCAAAATGTGAGCTCTTCAGTAGAAAGATAAATTTTAATGCATGATACAGAGACATCCTGAGTCAGTATCTCAGCCACCAAATGCCACTGAATGTTTTCCTAGGCCCTGAGATTATAGTGAGGAACAAGTGTCTGGGCCCTCTAGGGACTTACAGTTTAGTAGTGGGGAATTTTTTAACAAACTCATGAAGAACTAAGTAAGATAATTTCAGCTATTGACCGTGCTCTGAGGAAGATAAAATAGTGTCATAAAAAGAAAATATGCATTTGATGGTGGGTGGTGCTGTGAGGAGATTGCTAATGTCAGGGTGGGCAGCTCTGAAATTTGAGCTGAGACCTGAATGTGAAGAAAGAATCAGCCACATAGTGATCTAGAGGAAGGGGGTTCCAGTCAGATGGAGCAGCAACTACCAGGCTCTGAGACAGGAACTAGCTTGAACCTCAAGGCTTTGGGACCACGTGGGTGGAATAAGTGAGGTGAGAACAGTAGGCAAGGCCAGATCATTTAGGGCAGAGAGAAAAGAGCTTGCATTTTGCTTTAGTTGCAATGGGGAAGCGATTGAAGTGTTTTCAGCAAAGGAAAAATGTGAATTTAGATTTTTTCTAAAAATCGCTCTGCCTGCTGTCTGTGTGTCAAACTAATTACTGGATAGACAGTGGTGGAGGCAGGGATACCAGTGAGTCTGTCACAATAGTCTGTCACTGTAGACCAGGTGATAGACATGGAGGCTTACTCTACAAGTGGGGAGATGATGAAAGTGATTGAATTCACAATATATTTTGGAGTGAATGGGACTAACTGATGGATTAAGGAGTGACAAGAAGAAAAAGAGAGATTAAAAGCTGATTTCTTCATTTTTGGCCTGAGCAGTTGGTGTGAGTGATAGTGCAGTCATGGTGACTTGAGAAGGGCTTTGAGAGAAGTGAATTCGGCAGGGGTATCTAGAGTGGGGATAGAGAAAATAAAGTAATACATCTATCTGGACTTCTTAAGTTTCAGATGCCTAACAGCAATCCTAAAGGAGATATCAAGAATGGAGTCCAATATATAAGGTCTCTATGTTGAAGAATAAGGGGTATAGATGATATCTAAATTTAGCGAGAGTGCAGATAAGAAGAGAGGCAAAGACAGTGGCCTGTGGCACACCAAACTTAGAGAAATGACAGACTGGGAAGAATCAGCTGCTGAGATCAGAAAGCAAGGCCTATGAGACTGAGAAGCCTAGAGGATGAGGTATTTCAAGAGGGAATGAACAACTGTGCTGAAAGGTATGTAGATGTGAGTCACATGTACACTGAAAATCAACCTTTTCAGCAAGATTTGATCATTGATGCTTGTTATAAAAGTTGTTTGGATGGATGGTGAGTTTCAAGGCCTGATTGGATAAGAAAATGTAAAGTGAATAAAAGTTTTTTTTTTGAGACCAGAGTCTCACTCTGTCACCCAGGCTGAAGTGCAGTGGGACGATCTCGGTTCACTGCAATCTCTGCCTCCCAGGTTCAAGCAATTCTCGTGCCTCAGCCACCTGAGTAGCTGACATTACAGGTGTGCCCCACCACACCTGGCTAATTTTTGTATTTTTAGTAGAGACAGAGTTTCATCGCGTTGGCCAGGCTGGTCTTGAACTCCTGACCTCAAGTGATTCGCCCAACTTGGCCTCACAAGGTGCTGAGATTACAGGCATTAGCTACCATGCCTGGCCAAAAAATAAAGATTTTAAGTATAGATAAATCTCAGGATTGTACTGAAAAAAAAGTCTATATGGAATAGAAGCTGACGGAGGAAAGTAGATGATACTAAGAATATCTGTAAGCTGATGGGAGGTCTCAGGATAGACAGAGACTGCTGATAGAGATTCCAGAGCAAGGTCATTGGGGAGGTAAGAGAAAGGAGTGAAAAAACTCCTGATCATCTAAATAATTGAAAGTTTGCAAAAATTTTCTCCCATTCTCTGTTTCTCCCATTGTCTGTTTACTCTGTTGATAGTTTCTTTTGCTATGCAGAAGCTCTTTGGCTTAATTAGATCCCATTTGTCAATTTTTGCTTTTGTTGCAATTGCTTTCGGCATCTTCATCATGAAATCTTTGCCCATGCCTATGTCCTGAATGGTATTGTTAAGGTTTTTTTTTTTTTTTTTTTTCTAGGGTTTTCGTAGTTTGGGGTTTTACAACGAGGTCTTTAATCCATCTTGAGTTGATTTTTGTGAAAGGTAGGGGCCCAGTTTAAATTTTCTGCATATGGCTAGGCATGTTCTCACTTACAAGTGGGAACTAAATGATAAGACTACATGGACACATAGAGGGAAACAATACACACAGCAGCCTACTGGAGGGCGAGAGGAGGGAGAAGATCAGGATAAACAACTAATGAGTACTAGACTTAATACGTGGGTGATGAAATAATCTGTACAACAAACCCCCGTGACACATGTTTACCTATGTAACAAACCTGCACATCCTGCACATGTACCCCTGAACCTAAAAGTTAAAGAAAGAAAGAAAGAAAGAAAGAAAGAAAGAAAGAAAGAAAGAAAGAAAGAAAGAAAGAAAGAAAGAAAGTTAGTTAGTTAGTTACCAGGTACTTCAGAAACTAACTCTGTGCCCACCTCACTTAGATTCATAGTAATCTGAGCTTTATTTCCCTGTTAAAAAATAAGCATTTCCAACATATACCCTTAGTGGCAAATCTGGGGCAAGAAGAGGGGAGAAGTTTCCCAGTAGTTGTCCATGTTTCCTTCTCCCATCCTCCATGCCAAGAGTAATTGTGTCTCTAACTTCAAGTAAACAGAGACCTAATTGCTTTCTTTTTTATGCAAAATACTAAGGTACTTTCTAGGATGCATAATGATAATAGATGTGTTACTTTAGCATTTAAAATCTTGATAAAACTTCTGACATCTTTCTTTGTCTTCTTTCTCTTAACATTTTCTTCTTTATTTCCTGTAATTTCCATTTTTACTTCATTAGGGTACCATTCTATGTGGATCACTGAAATTTCAATTATGTCTCCAGTTCTATAATGGTATCTCACTTTACATAGCAGATAAATAACTGAAAGGTTGACACAATATTGATACATTCCTATATTGAATTATTTTAAATATATATCAGTGTTGAGCATTTAAACAAATTCTATTTTGAATAATTCATAATAACTATGAATAATTTATAAAGCACAATCAATATTTTCCACGCAACCATCTTTTTTTTTTATTTTTATTTTTTATTATCGTACTTTAAGTTTTAGGGTACATGTGCACAATCTGCAGGTTTGTTACATATGTATCCATGTGCCATGTTGGTGTGCTGCACCCATTAACTCGTCATTTAGCATTATGTGCATCTCCTAATACTATCCCTCCCCCCTCCCCCCACCCCACAACAGTCCCCAGAGTGTGATGTTCCCCTTCCTGTGTCCATGTGTTCTCATTGTTCAATTCCCACCTATGAGTGAGAACATGCAGTGTTTGGTTTTTTGACCTTGCGATAGTTTACTGAGAATGATGGTTTCCAGTTTCATCCATGTCCCTACAAAGGACATGAACTCATCATTTTTTATGGCTGCATAGTATTCCATGGTATATATGTGCCACGTTTTCTTAATCCAGTCTAACGTTGTTGGGCATTTGGGTTGGTTAGAAGTCTTTGCTGTTGTGAATAGTGCCACAATAAACATATGTGTGCATGTGTCTTTACAGCAGGATGATTTATAGTCCTTTGGGTATATACCCAGTAATGGGATGGCTGGGTCAAATGGTATTTCTAGTTCTAGATCCCTGAGGAATCACCACACTGACTTCCACGATGGTTGAACTAGTTTACAGTCCCACCAACAGTGTAAAAGTGTTCCTATTTCTCCACCTCCTCTCCAGCACCTGTTGTTTCCTGACTTTTTAATGATGGCCATTCTAACTGGTGTGAGATGGTATCTCGTTGTGGTTTTGATTTGCATTTCTCTGATGGCCAGTGTTGATGAGCATTTTTTCATATGTCTTTTGGCTGCATAAATGTCTTCTTTTGGGAAGTGTCTGTTCATATCCTTCACCCACTTTTTGATGGGGTTGTTTGTTTTTTTCTTGTAAATTTGTTTGAGTTCATTGTAGATTCTGGATATTAGCCCTTTGTCAGATGAGTAGGTTGCAAAAATTTTCTCCCATTCTGTAGGTTGCCTGTTCACTCTGATGGTAGTTTCTTTTGCTGTGCAGAAGCTCTTTAGTTTAATTAGATCCTATTTGTCAATTTTGGCTTTTGTTGCCATTGCTTTTGGTGTTTTAGACATGAAGTCCTTGCCTGTGCCTATGTCCTGAATGGTAATGCCTAGGTTTTCTTCTAGGGTTTTTATGGTTTTAGGTCTAACATGTAAGTCTTTAATCCATCTTGAATTAATTTTTGTATAAGGTGTAAGGAAGGGATCCAGTTTCAGCTTTCTACATATGGCTAGCCAGTTTTCTCAGCACCATTTATTAAATAGGGAATCCTTTCCCCATTGCTTGTTTTTGTCAGGTTTGTCAAAGATTAGATAGTTGTAGATATGTGGCATTATTTCTGAGGGCTCTGTTCTGTTCCATTGATCTATATCTCTGTTGTGGTACCAGTACCATGCTGTTTTGGTTACTGTAGCCTTGTAGTATAGTTTGAAGTCAGGTAGCGTGATGCCTCCAGCTTTGTTCTTTTGGCTTAGGATTGACTTGGTGATGCAGGCTCTTTTTTGGTTCCATACGAACTTTAAAGTAGTTTTTTTTCCAATTCTGTGAAGAAAGTCATTGGTAGCTCGATGGGGATGGCATTGAATCTATAAATTACCTTGGGGAGTATGGCCATTTTCACGATATTGATTCTTCCAACCCATGAGCATGGAATGTTCTTCCATTTGTTTGTGTCTTCTTTTATTTCATTGAGCAGTGGTTTGTAGTTCTCCTTGAAAAGGTCCTTCACGTCCCTTGTAAGTTGGATTCCTAGGTATTTTATTCTCTTTGAAGCAATTGTGAATGGTAGTTCACTCGTGATTTGGCTCTCTGTTTGTCTGTGATTGGTGTACAAGAATGCTTGTGATTTTTGTACATTGATTTTGTATCCTGGTACTGCTGAAGTTGCTTATCAGCTTAAGGAGATTTTGGGCTGAGACAATGGGGTTTTCTAGATACACAATCATGTCATCTGCAAACAGGGACAATTTGACTTCCTCTTTTCCTAATTGAATACCCTTTATTTCCTTCTCCTGCCTGATTGCCCTGGCCAGAACTTCCAACACTATGTTAAATGAGGGTGGTGAGAGAGGGCATCCCTGTCTTGTGCCAGTTTTCAAAGGGAATGCTTCCAGTTTTTGCCCATTCAGTATGATATTGGCTGTGGGTTTGTCATAGATAGCTCTTATTATTTTGAGATACTTCCCATCAATACCTAATTTATTGAGAGTTTTTAGCATGAAGCATTGTTGAATTTTGTCGAAGGCCTTTTCTGCATCTATTGAGATAATCATGTGGTTTCTGTCTTTGGTTCTGTTTATATGCTGGATTACATTTATTGATATGCATATGTTGAACCAGCCTTGCATCCTAGGGATGAAGCCCACTTGATCATCGCGGATAAGCTTTTTGATGTGCTGCTGGATTCGGTTTGCCAGTATTTTATCGAGGATTTTTGCATCAATGTTCATCAAGGATATTGATCTGAAATTCTCTTTTTTGGTTCCACACAACCATCTTTAGTATAAAGTAAATGAAGGACACACACTGAGTTTGTGCATATCATGATTTGCCTGTATTTCCAGCCAGTGCCTCAGACATGTATACACTTGAGCAATTTTGTGAATTCTTTCAGCATTCAGGTGCCAGTTTTCTGATTGACATCAGAGAAGATCTGTGCCATCTGATAGAATGTGATTTTATGGGAATGCTTTTATGCTTTTATGGAATCATAATTACTCTAGCCTCTAGGTAGAAACCGTATTTGTCTACTTGGAAGGAAACTGACTCATAAAAAATAGACATACTCTTCAGCCAAAGGTCAGCCTTCTTCCTGTAAATCTAAACTACACATCACCATTTACTCATTTATTCATTCAATCAACAGATCTCTTCTGTGAATCTGTCATTTTCTGGACACTGTTATTTGGAATTTTACTATATAAAACAGCATGTCTGTCTTCTGAACAGTCCAGGGAAGGAGATAGATGAGTAGACTCATAATTACTATAGCATGTAATAAGTTATTACGGGTTGTACAGAGGGTGATGAGGCAGAAGATGAGGAGAGACAGGTAATACACCTTGAGAATGAGGCAGGAAAGGGATGTTTAACTGCATAAGAAACCTGAACACAGCCTTGAAAGTTGACTGTGAGTTGACGATGCAAAAAAAAAGAGGCAAAGCAAGTTCTGGGCAGAGAAAATGACTTACCCGTGGATGTGGAGGCAAGAGAACTTGGAGCACTTGGGGAGTTCCAAGTTTTTTTGGAATGGCTCTGTGAAGGTCATCAGAAACTAAGATATATTTAGACAATTGAACAAACAGGACAAGAAACACCACTGTTGTGCTTCAGAGAAGATAAGCACGAGAGCTAGAATACACGAGGATATATAACAGTCTGCTGTGATGGCTCACGCATAGTCTGGGAAGGGAGGCAAGAGATCCTGAGTCTTCAGGATCATCCATGACCCAGACAAGAAAGATTTGAAATAAATCATCAACATTATGAATTTAGCATTTTGAGATGCTAGACTATGATATAAGGGCTGGTTCGCAATTCTCTCTTTATCCAGAAATAGTCATGTGCTGCATAACATTCATGGACCACATATGCAACAGTGATTCTATAAATTATAATTGAGCTGAAGAAAACCTATCACCAAGTATTTACTATAATGTTTATTGTTATTTTAGAGTTTATTCCTTCTACTTATTTTTTTTAAGTTAATTGTGAAACAAACTTAGGCAGGTCCTTCAGGAGGTATTCCAGAAAGCAGCATTTTTATCATGGGTAATGACAGCCCTATGCATTGTCATTGAAGACCTTCCAGTGGGAGAAGAGGTAGAGGTGGAAGTCAGTGATATGGATGATCCTGAACCTGTGTAGGCCTAGGCTAATGTCTGTTCATATCTTTATTTTATACAAAAAGTTTTAAAAAATAAAAACAAATTAATACAAAAAAGCTTATAGAATAAGGATATAAAGGAAGAAAACATTTTTGTACAGCTCCATGATGTGTTTTATACTGTGTTATTTCAAGAGTCAAAAAGTTTTTTTATAAATTAGAGTTACATTAAACTAAAGTTAATTTACTATCGAAGAAAGAAAACTTTCTAATAAATTTAGTGTAGGCCAGGAACAGTGGCTCACACCTGTAATCCCAGCACTTTGGGAGACCAACATGGACGGATCATGAAGTCAGGAGATTGAGACCATCCTGGCTAACATGGTGAAACCCCATCTCTACTAAAAATACAAAAAATTAGGCAGTCTTGGTGGCACGCACCTTTAGTCCCAGCTACTCAGGAGGCTGAGGCAGAAGAATCGCTTGAACCCAGGAGGTGGAGGTTATAGTGAGCCAAAGATCCCGCCACTGCACTCCAGCCTGGCTGAGAGAGTGAGACTCTGTCTCAAAAATAAATAAATAAATACATAAATTTAGTGTAGCCTAAATGTACAGTGTTCAGATATGTTTAGATACCATTACATTGTAATTGACTACAGTATTCAGCATAGTAACATGCTGTTCAAGTCTGCAGCCTAGGAGTAATAGGTTATACTACGTAGCCTAGGGGTGTAGCAGGTTATACCATCTAGGCTTGTGTAAGTGCACGCTATGATGTTCATATGATGAAATTACCTAATGACAGTACCTTCATCATTAAGTGACGCATGACTGTAACAAAGATCTCTCAAGGTCCCTGCTTTCTTTGTCAGTCTGTGCTCACTGGACTGCTCTAGGAAACGTAATAATGGTCTTTGGAAATTCTTTCCATTTTAAAGTCTAAAAGCTTTTGGTGTAATATGCAAGCATCTCAAAGAAAATAACACCGACAGATGCTAAGTAATGCTAACAAAATAAGCATATTAAATAGCAAACGATTTCAGGCAGAAATAATTCCAGGATTATTACAGTAAATCTTATGTAAACCCAGAAAATGTATTTGACTAGATTTGGACTTTTTTTTGCATTAACTATATTAGTAATTAATGTTTATGTCCTCATAAGACATGTGATTGTATGTTTGTCACAGTGGAGAAGAAAAATTAGTAACTTCATAAATCAGTGTGTTCTTTATTCCTCTCTTATAAATGGCAATTATCTGTGGCTTAAACATTACAGAGAGGTGTTAGAGTGTGCATGTTTTAGCTAAGCCAGAATCTTTCCTTTAAAATTCAGGAGGTAAAATTAACCACAAGTATCATTTATACATATTAAAATTAAATCATACTTATTAAATATTATATTGAAGACAGACGATCTCAACTCAACAAATTATTAACCTTTATAATAGAAAGAGAAATACCTCTAATTCACTCCTGCCCCTTAATTTGTGGCATTCTATAAACTGCACAAGAGTTTGAGATAGGGGAGCTTTAAGTTCCCTTCCAAACCAAATGACAAAGTCATAAGTGCACTAATTGGTTTCCAGTGGATTGTGGAAACTAAATATTTCCACCCTTTGTGATTATACTGGGCTTCAGTGGATGCAGGCAATGATTTGACAAGCGAGTTCACAACAAGGGCCAGATGCAACCCAAATGTTAATATTTGAAAAGTAGCCAACCAGGCATTTTTTTCATTTCTTATTCCATAACAATGCTCACATAGACCTTCCTGAAAGACACAGACCTGTTCATTCAGGATTCATTGTCCTGGGCCTGAGGTCGTCAGAGCTGCTTGAAGAGCCTTTGAGTTTGATTACTAATTCATGGGAAAGTATCGCCTCTGTGACCAAAGACTTTAAGAACTAAATTCAACATTCTCAATGTCTCTTTACTTTCAACCATGATTTGAAAGGTACAAAGAGTTAACTATACTGATGTATTCCACAATTAAAGTGAAATAAAATGTCATTGCAGCAAAGTGTAATCATAATTAATAGATCACAAGTTTTGAAATAAGTTGTTAAAATAGAAATGTATTGAGATATTGCTTAATGTCATGCTAATACCATTTCTAGTGTTAAACTCGTCAATGTCAGGTAGCAAGCAATGAATGTGAATCAATAAAAAGTGTTCGAATTCTCAAACGAAATAGGAAGCCATTATACAATAAAGCTGATTTAATAATTATGAAATTATTCTGAGGTGATAAACCGACATATATAAAAGGAATATTACATCACAATTAGTTGAACTGTGATTTTGACATACAAAACATCCTTATATCAATGTTTTAAATGTCTTGAGAGTATGGAATTGAGTGAAAAAGTTTATGTCAACTATGATATCAGTTCTAGAGGGTCTTTAAAATAAAAATAATCAGAATTTAGCTGAGTTTTCATTCTTAATGCAATAAAGCAAATTAGCATGTGACATATGCCATCTCTTAATAATAGTTTCAGGCTGCATTGACATGAAGTAATCAAATTTCTTTAGGGAATTTAACTTGCATGCTAGACAGTTTAATTATCTGGTACTTATTTCAATAGTTGCCATTATGAGAAAATATGTCCAAGTTTGTCACAGAGAATGTCTATAACAATGATTTTAATATTCAATAAATTTTAATTATCTTGTAAGTCATCTGCCTGTGTATGTTCCTTCAGATGTTACTTAATTTGACCAAAACCAAGGTGGTGAATTAGGAACTAAAATCAGTCCTAGAGCAACATCTTTATTCCAAGAGTTCATAAAATTCAACAAATAATCTTACTCTTTATAATATACAGATTAAGAAGTTGGCATCAGATTTGAAAATTATATCTAACTTTAATATCCTACTGCAGAAATGCCTCTTTCATCCCTGACTGGGTTATTGATTCTACCATTCCTACTGTCCAGGAAACAGATATGCAAATGCATTATGTCTTCTACTTTTATAATATTCTCTGCTTCATAAAGCACTTTCATACACATAATATCATGTGGTCCCCACATCGCTCCGAAGTAGTTGTTTGACCATTAGTATTATTCTCCTTTCACAGTTGATAAATGCAAGTCCAAGTTCCCGACAAGAGTCTGGATCTCTAATCCAGTCCTCACCCTCCTCAATGCTGCTAAAGCTGGTCTATTTTGCCTATGAGATAGTCTCTGATGTATTTTACTCTCATGAAGTGAAATTGTAACATGCTAGGTAGGCTTTCTCTTTAGCTCAAAGCATATTAAAAGAGACTGCAAGGGAGTAATGAAGGTAGGCACAGTGACATAGCGAAAGGGATAGCAAGTACCTAACACTGGCAAGAAAGACAGAAAATGCATTTTCTAAATAGGCTCGAGAGCTCCAGCATTTCCAAAAGCTTGGCTCCACTTGGTTCAGTCAACATGGAAACCAGTTGTCTCTGTAGCCCCTGAGCACATTATGGTCTGGCTTCCAGGCATAATGACTGGTGTTGACATCAGAATACTATGAGTCATTGGGAAAGCATCAATTACGCCAGCACGAAGGAGTTTGCTAATGATAATTAACAATAGTAATAATAAGGCTAATATTTACCAAGCACTTACTACATGTCAGGCATGTGATGAAGCTTCCTTAATTGTCAGGTTCTGTTGTCACATTTACAGCCACCTCCTCTCTTTCCACTCATCTATGGTCCTTTGACCTCCACCTGCAGACTTGGTCTTGCTCTAGTAACCAGGGCTAGTCTAAAACGTAGGCTGGAATGAAGATATTTGTCTCAAATCTAAAACTCAAAAACTACATCACCATTCCTTTTAGAATGGCTCAAACGGGGGCCTTATTTTTTGTCTGCTACTGTCTTATTCCTAATCTATTCCTCAGTTTGTTTCCTGGTGCTGATAATACTGCCCTCTAGATTTTAAAATCCTGAAAGAAAAGACCGTATTGATTACTTTCACTACTGTAGTCTCAGCAATCGGTAGCCAGTGCCTTGCACAAAATAGGTACTCAAGTGTTTTTAAGTGAACTGAATGCACCACCACTCTGGCTCTTGCACATCAGGTCTCTTAGTGCACAATTCCTAATCTCAGCATGGTCACCATCATTATAAACTACCACTTTCTGAGTATGACTGTGCTGATGCTTTGCATATATATTATTCAATCTTTACAAAACTTATAAGGTAAACAGTATCATTTTCATTACGCAAAAGAGGAAAATGGTTTTCACAAGGTCTCACATACATAATTGGTAAATCGAAGAACAATAATTCAAATGAAGATGTGAGTGACTCCAAATAAAGCCACCTCCTTCTAGATGCTCCTAAAGATTGCAGTGACTTTCTGAAGTTCTGACCAAGGTTTTGGATTTCATTGCTTACTAATAGTCTTTCTTTATGTCAAATGCCCACATTTCTAACGATTATCTGTTCTTAGATTACCTTTCCCCATGTTGGAACATCTTGCCTGAACAGACTGCCCTCCTAAGTCACCATATGACTAAATATCTTCTGTAGCCACGCCCTTTGATCAAAGCTCTCTCATTCTCAAGTACGTTGGTGGCATTTTTTAAGCGCCAAAAGTTGTATTTGTCTGGGGCATAATTTATACGAGTGGGCTGGGAGAATAGGACCCAGAGAATGAGTGAGTCAAAGGCTTTCAAGATTACCAAGGGTTGGGTGAGAGAAACAAAGTGTAACCATACTGAACAAAAGGCAGAAATGGGATGATGTGTAGATGAATGAGTTGGGTATCAATAATTAGGTGGAATTATCTTGGGAAAAAAGTCCATGATTAGAAGCTTGCTGCAGGTAGCTTGAGTGATTATTACCAATCAACCTGTTATGCCCGACACTCCTTTCTGTAAATCATCCTGGGGCTCAGAAGGATTGGTTAGCTCAAAGTATGTAATATGCATGCTTCTGCTATTTCTTCTGCCTGAAGACATACAATTCTTTACCCATGGCCTGGTATATAATGGACTTTAAAATAATTTGTTGTATGAATAAATAAGCTGTCTGTCTTTGAAGACAGTGGTGTTGTGCATGCCAACACTTTCTTCTAATTGTGTATACTCTATTTTAAGAAGTGGGCCCTGTTCCAGATCACCAAACCTTTCAGCGTTTCCAACACTGCTGCAATGAAATAGACCAGACCTAGCATTGCCAGCAATATTATGTCAACTGCACCATGCAGTGATAATCCTGCCTTCTGAAACATTCATTATATTGTACTGCTCTGTTACATATTCTTTAATATATCAGCCACTCAAAAATCCTGAGAGATATGTGCTAAGATCTTTGTTGACATCCCCATATGTGGTGTTTGAACATAGTCTAGATTATAGTTTTGACCATGAAATTCAGTAAAATTGAAATGAAAACTTTAGGTGAGCTTTTCCCAACTTGCTTACTCTACCAAACACAAAACTGATGTCATTAATTATGCAACTATCATTCTTTTTTAAAGTGTTGTTCATGAAGAAATACAAGTTTCATCATTTCACAAGAATTGCTACATATGGGAGGATGAGCAAAGAAAACAGCTGGGAAGCCGTGTGCACACTGGGCAGCAGGCTAGAGACTCTCCCTGACTCCCATGGCCCAGACACACAGGGAATGTCATTCTAACTCATGCCTCAGACATCTTAAAAGTGGTTTTATTCCATGGGCCTTTAGGATTACCGGCAAATAATTGGAAATTATTAAATCTACAAATGTCAAGGATCTACTGCACATGTTGCTCTTATCAAGTAGAGGGAACAGTATAGAATAATGGTTAAAAGCACAGGCTTTTGAGTCCAACAAATTGGGGTTTTGAATCTAGGCTCTATTTTTTTTTTCTTTTAGACAGAGTCTCACTCTGTCACCCAGGCTGGAGTGCAGTGGCACGATCTTGACTCACTGCAACTTCTGCCTCCAGACTCAAGCAACTCTCGTTCCTCAATTTCCTGAGTAGCTGGGATTACAGGCACGTGCAACCACTCTGGGCAATTTTTTTGTTTGTTTGCTTTTTTTTTTTTTTTTTTTTTTTTAGCAGAGACGGGGTTTCACCATGTTAGCCAGGCTGGTCTCAAACTCATGACCTCGGGTGATCTGCCACCTCAGCCTCCCAAAGCAATGGAATTAAAGGCATAAGCCACTACGCCTGGCCCAAGCTCTATTTCTTAGTAGCTGTGCCACCTTGGGAAAATTACTCACTTTTTCCGAACCTAGATTTTGTCTTCTATTAAAGGGGGATGATCATTGCAGTCACCTCATGAGGCCATTGTGAGGATGAAATAAAATAATATTCATAATGCACTAGGGACATCAGTAGGTATTAGCCCTTCATTTGTATAATTATTATTAAATTACAATTTCTGGGCAGGGACTACACCTTATGCTTGTCTGTGTCCTTAATGTAACCATAAAAACAGTTAATTTACTTAAAAGCTTGGGCTGCTAAAGGAATAATCTTCAATTTTCAGAAGAAAACGTCTTCTGTATAATATAGGTCAAATGAGATATAAGATAATGAGAAACAGAAAACCTCCTACAGCCTCTTTGGCTGAGGAGAAGTGATAGCTGTGTAGAAAGCCTGTTCTGAGCCTCTCAAATGTATTTAGTAATCAGCAGATGGATGAAAGGAAGGAAATTTCATCTCTGGTAAAAGTAGTGGAAACATTATACTCACTTGAGCTTTCTGGGCTTTGACCTAGCTCATTTGGTTCCCCTTGCCCAGGAAAGAGCTGAGAGAATTGCATCTTTTCTCTTCTCTTAAACCCAGCCCCGTCACCTCTTTTATTCTGTCAGGGAATATCTCAAAGCTCTGTGGCAAACTCTTTCCTGCAGGCAATCCTGTTTCTGAAACTCTTACTAATCCACAAACTAGCAGAATCTGTGCTCTCTGGGAGAAAAAAGATTGATGAGGGATCTCCAGGAGCTGGCACGAAGAATTCCTTAACTTGCATGCTGAGTGGCACTGGAGCTTGTTACTAAAGAAAGGAGAGTTGGGGGCGTGGGGAGGACTCTACTGTGAACATAGTATCTCCCAAATAAACAGCCCCTCCCAACATGATACAGAGCACTTCCATTTTCCTGCTGAGAAGTTGGTGTAATTTATGTTTGTAAAATATATCTATTGCTGAGACCATTGTATGAAAACAGACAAGAAAAAGGAGAAGGAGCAAAAGCAAAGAAAAATACTGTATTGCAGTCAGTCACTTCCAACAGTGACTAAACTCTGTAAGTCAGTTGTAACAACTACTACTTATGGGCCCTCACTCTGCGCCAGGCACTTTCTATGCATTCTCACGTTCTTACATTTAATTCTCAAAATGAATCCATAAGTTAGGAAGTAGCATTGTCCTCATTTTAGAGATGAGGGAGGTATGACTCAGAGATGCTAAATGACTTACAGAAGGCCGCATGGTGCATAAATCATGAGACAGAACTTAAGCATAGGTTGCCCTGACTACTAAGTCCTAACCACTATACTGCTTCTCAAAAGAGGACAGAAAAGCCCAACTGCTGAAGAAGACAGTGGCCCTACCAGCAAGGAAAACTTGGAACTTAAGGACACTGTAGAACCTGCTGAAGAGGACAATGCAGAATCACACAGGAAATATAGAAGCAGGTGGTGGATCCAACCATTTATCTGAGACTAGGAAGATAGTACCCAGTCAAAGAAGAATGGATGCTCAAAATGAGACTACATTTTTAGTTATATGTGTTTACTTTTATAAATCATTATATATATTTACCTATATAGTGATCAATTGTTTTCAAATACATCTCATTTTTTTCTTAAGTCCCAATTACAGAATGCTTGTATAGTACAAATACTCCTCTCTCCCAACCCCTACAAATCATAATTACTAAATTAATATTTCCTAGTTTCTTCTTCCTCTCCTAGTTTTGCCAGACCCTATTATTTCATTTACAGTAATTTTCATGACTTTTAGTTATAGGAAGTGTTTATTCATCTAGTTAGTTACATATTGTCTATCTCCCATCCACCATAGAGACAACAGGAAATGCCATGCAGAGGTCATGGCTCAAGGTAGGAGCTTAAAATTATTTTTCCTGATTGAATAAATGTTCAGTAAAGGATTCTATTTCCTTATTGACTAGTAAATGTTTCATACATTTGGTGAACATTAACTCTTTGTCTACCCAATTTATTACTAATATTCTCTCGTTTTTCATGTTCCTTCATTTTTTATGATGTTTTTAAAACTAAAAATAAGGTGTGCTGTGACAATTTAATGTTTTCCTTTTATTATTGTAATTTCTGATACATATTTACCTTTTGGTCTATCTTTTAATGATTTAATACTGTACTTTTAGCTCTTTAATGGCCTGGAATATATTTCTAATATATGATGTAATGAGAAATTTAATTGTTATTTTTCTAACTAATCTATTTTCTCAAATTCTAATCTCCTATTTCCTTCCCTATTTCTTTATTATTTTAATTTATAACACAGTAATTTGATATATTTAATTGACTTACTTTTTTATACATTAGCATTTGCTCCATTTATCTATTAGTACTTCCCTGTTTTAATTATTATTGCTGTATAAAAATGACATTTTCTAATGTGTTCTAATACCCTCCAAAGCAAGGGCTATCATTTTCTTTTTCCGAATATTTTTTACCACTCTTGCCTGATTTTTCCGTATATGGAACTTTAATATTTTACAGTCTGATCCGTAGCAGGTTAAGCAATCTTCTCCCACACCACTGAATGATTCTTGATGCTTTGAACCAACTTCTTGGTGGCTCCTCTCTCCCTGCAGCTCTGCACTTACTAGGGATTTCATGCCACGAGTGCATGGCAGCATGCACATTCCCCAGCCATATTTCCTGCCCTATTCTTTTGGAAATTTCAGGCTCTGAAACAATGTCTAACCAGATTATGATGGAACAAAACCCCCAAAATCAATGGAGTAGAGTGGAGTGTCATCTCCACTAGAAATGAAGATTCAATTCAAAGTGTAGAAAAATTACATTTTAAAATCTTTTAAATTACCTATTTAGCTTGACATATATGGCTTTGTGTATACAATATGAATGATAATATAGCTACATTAAAGTATGTGATAATATAAATAATATACCGTAATATAATAAATAGCACACTTATTTAAGGGAATGAGAATTATCAGTACTATTTAAATTCATATTTGCTCCCTCCCACCTCTCTCTTCTGACCTGTTTATTTTAATATATATAAATTGAATGTACTTATAAGGCAGTTTCACTCTATCTGCATCGTAGAGACAGGCTTCCTGCTTCTTGAGTTGTTCTGTTTCTGGATCTCTGATTTAGGAGAAAAACAATGTGGAAATTACTCTTAAAATCTTTGTATCTTCTTCCAGGCCATGAGTTTGCTCTTTTGCAAACAACAAACCATATGTAAGACACAGATTTTCCTTTTCAATTTTACTCAATAGGTCATGTTTAATTTTTGTCCTGGATTTTGACAAAAATTTTACTATCATACTTGAATTTTAGTGTTATAAGTTTTCATAATCTTTGTGTGTGCGTGTGTGTGTGCCTGCACATGTATGCATGTGCATATGTGTGTGCCTTTGTCCTTATATGGGGAGAAATTGGAAAACACTGCATCTGAGGCTGCTAAATAAATAATATATCATTAGATGCTTCTAAACTATCATTTAATAATTTTCTGAAGAAATGTGTCTCAAGTTTGTGTATGGATTAAATTCAACATCTGGAATTTCTCAGTAGAGTTGTTTGTAGGGGTGAGTGTGATTATATGAATTAATCATTATCCATTGTGGGGGTCTTCATTTCACTCCCATGTCTCTCTCTCTCATGCCTATTAGATTTGTTTCTCTGTCTAATACTAAATGCTCAATATGATTAGCTAATTCAACTTCCTATTTAGCAAGAAAGCAACAATTTCATCTCTGCCTCTTAAGCCATACTATTGATTTTTAAATCTGTCCTGTGGGTGATTCAGAGGTTATGGTGCAGGAGAATGATATGGTCATGTTTGTATTTTAGGAAGAAAACTGGCAACAGAATAGGGAGCTGAAGCCAAGAAAACAGTTGGGAATAATTTGTTCCTGCTAGCTAAATGTAGAGCTTGCCTTCCATTGCTTTCTGCTTCTAGAAGAGGATTAAGACAGAGGAGGAAATAAAAAGGAAGAAGGAAAGGAAGAAAGCTAAAAGAGGAGGGCAAAAGAAAACACGGGAGCAATTTATATGAATCAAAATGAGGAGTGAGGAAATGAAGCTTCCGTTTCTCTCACCTCAAGATCCTGCTGGCAGCTCAAGCCTGGACACCCGGAGCTACCTATTGGATCCTGTCTCCGGTTTTTGAGAACTTTCTCTCTTTTGCCTCTCACATCTGATCTTGTCACTAAATCCTTTTTATTTTATTCTATTCTATTTTTGAGACAGAGTCTCACTCTGTTGCTCAGGCTGGAGTACAGTGGTGCAATTTTGGCTCACTGCAACCTCCACCTCCCAGGTTCAAGCAATTTCTGGCTAATTTTTGTATTTTTAGTAGAGACAGGGTTTCACCATATCAGCCAGGCTGGTCTCGAACTCCTGAACTCAAGTGATCCTGCCTTGGCCTCCCAAAGTGCTAGGAGTACAGGCACAAGCCACTGTGCCTGGCTAATCCTTTTTAATTTTAAAAAGACCATTTTTCATTACCCTCCCTACCATGAACAGCAGTAGAGCACTTAGCATGTAATCAAGATCCTGAGGGGCTTCTAATTCCCCATCCCTGTTGAATGCTTCCCAATGATGATTTTTCCAATGCTCTCTTTTTATCATTACAAGCTTTGCTCAAAAGCTTAATTTGGAAGGACAAAAGACAAATTCTCAGAACAAATTTTAAGAATAAATTTTAAGACTCCATTCTACCTACCATCATGAGCACCTATGGTCATAGTTTTCCTCCTGTAAACCTCTGTGTAGTCCTCATTTTTTATTCTACACATATCAAAGTCATTTAAATCGTTCAAAGAGTTTAAAGTGCAGCTTAAATTCTATTTCCTGTTACACGTTTTTTGGTAGGTAGGGACAGGCCACACTTCGTTTCATACAAGGGCTTCAGATTTTACTGAGAAAGCCTTCCTCATTTCTCAATGCATATTATTGAATGTTTAGCAAGCTCTTAAAAACAATCCAATAGTTCCCAAAAGAAACATAGTTAGTTCAACTCCACTAATATTTATTGTGCCCCTAACGTATATAAGACATTGTGCTAAACATTGTCAGGATGTCAGATGCTGGTTCTTGAGAACAACAATTAACAAATGTATTCACTGGAAGACTATTTCCACTTCAATTATATGACTAATAATTTGTGACTTTTCAAACAAGTTTCTCTTCTTCCATGAAGTTTGTGAATTCCACAAATAGATAAAATTGTGATAGAAGTTACATAAGTGTGTTTAATGGCACAGATTTCACTCTTCACAGCAAGAATCCAGGTTCAGAAGATACAGAAAAGTAATTAAGCCTTTAACATTGCACTACACACTTAGTCTTGATGTATGTATTGCAAATTATTCTGTACTTATTAGAAGTGTCTTCCTCAAGGGGCTGGAAGTTTAGGAAACTATGATGCATCCATCTTTCGCATCATCCTTATAAAAACACCTGCACTGTGCTAAGATTTCTCCACCATTAATTTTAAAAAGAAGCAAAAGTAATTTCTTCTCATTATTGCATATGAGATGAAAGTTTAACAAATGAGGTCTTAATAGCGATACCAAGAAATGGGAAGCCATAAATGAGACTGCCTGTAAGGCAGTAGACAAGCTTGACAAAAATCCTAAGCCAAATGTATGATTGTGTTACTTCTGATATTCACACCAAGAACCATCCACCCTCTGGTACTCTTAGCAAAAATTACTAGGAAATCAGTTGTTAGGAATCAATAGTTCCATTAGACAGGAAGCATAGTTTTCCAAACTATGGGAATTTTATCCCAGAAGTATGTGAATATCAAAGTGAAATTAAAAGATTAAGCCTCATAAGAAAGCAAAAGTACCCTATGTTAAAGTCTTTGGTCAATGCTTTCTAATTCTTCTTTTTCGTATCTTTAAATACAGAATCCCCTTCACCTACAACTGAGTTTAGAAAATTCATTAAGTTCTGATGCTGATGTCACTGTCTCAATCCTGACCATGAACAACTGGTACAATTTTAGCTTGTTGCTGTGCCAGGAAGACTGGAACATCACCGACTTCCTCCTCCTTACCCAGAATAATTCCAAGTTCCACCTTGGTTCTATCATCAACATCACCGCTAACCTCCCCTCCACCCAGGACATCTTGAGCTTCCTACAGATCCAGCTTGAGAGTATTAAGAACAGCACACCCACAGTGGTGATGTTTGGCTGCGACATGGAAAGTATCCGGCGGATTTTTGAAATTACAACCCAGTTTGGGGTCATGCCCCCTGAACTTCGTTGGGTGCTGGGAGATTCCCAGAATGTGGAGGAACTGAGGACAGAGGGTCTGCCCTTAGGGCTTATTGCTCATGGAAAAACAACACAGTCTGTCTTTGAGCACTACGTACAAGATGCTATGGAGCTGGTCGCAAGAGCTGTAGCCACAGCCACCATGATCCAGCCAGAACTTGCTCTCATTCCCAGCACAATGAACTGCATGGAGGTGGAAACTACAAATCTCACTTCAGGACAATATTTATCAAGGTAGGATGCAAGGTCTCGGTTATATCCCCATTCACAGGGCCATGACAGAGAGTAAAATTCCCCTATCTGTCCGCTTTGCAGAAATCTTGACTCTGAGTAGCTTTAAACTTTAATAATATTTCTTAGAGGATTTCTGATTATATAGGCTAGTATTTCATGATCTGCTATCTGTAATTTGATCTATAAACTTGTAGGTACATGGTATAGTGGGAGTGCTCAATCCTGCTTCTAAATCTTGGTTTAGCTTCTTACTAGCTGTTGTGTTCTTGGAAAGTTATTTAAAAGCTCCAAGTCTCAGTTTTCTAACTAGCAAAATAGAATAATGAATAGCTCGGTATAATATAATAAAGATACCATGAAATTTATATATGAAAAGTACCTAATACATGCTTAGCTTATAGTAGATGCAAAATAAATGTTTCTTTTCCTGCCCACTCTTTTCCATATCAATAAAATTAATCAAATTTCTCTAAATATATACAAAGAAAAAAATTAGGCAAGAAATGGACTTTTCTCTCTCCTCCCTGGCCTTGATGCTTAAGGCAGTATAGAGTAGTAAAGGCAAAGACTCTTGAACTCAAGTTCAGACCGTCTGAACTTGAAGTTTAGCTCTGCCACTTACTACTTGAGTGACTTCATCAGGTTACTTAACTTCTCTGAGCCTTAATTTCCTTTGTTCTATATTCATTTACGTAAAATGGATATAACAGTTGATCCTATTACCCATAGAATCATTGTGATTGATGATTGATAGATAGAGATAAGAGATGATATATAGGTAGTAGAAAAACAGGATACATTAATAGAACTAAGAGTTTCATAATATATATGTATAATATTATTTATTTGTTTATACATTCATAATTATATGTGTTTATTTTTAAATTAAATACATTTCTGCTCCGGTTCCTCAATATGATTCAGAAACTAGAATGAAAATGTCCATTTAAAATAGAGAATAACACATCATATGGAAATGGTTTTGGCGAGTCCCAGGAAAGGGGGAATATCCTTAAAGGATATTTCATTAGGGCTTAGACTTTCTTCTGAAAAAGGACCACAGAGGCCAAGTCAGAAGATTATTATTTCTTCAAAGATGAAGGTTTCCCTGTAGACTAGGGCCTGTTTTTAGGCCATCCTGAAATAGTGGCATCTGACTATGTTGAAGACTGCAAGGCAACCTCATAGCTTCTTACCTTTAAAAAAGTCATGATAAAAGCTCAAGGGGTGTGAATAGTTGTACATTTAATTATATATATATGTATAAATTGAGCACCTACTATGTACAAGGCAATATGCCAAATGCCATATGCAAGGGAAAAGTGAAAGACTGAACACAACCTGTAAACTCTTTAAAGAATGTTGTTAATAAAATAAAATTATTCAAATACATTTACTACAAATCTATTAATAATAAAATTAGATGTTCTAACATCATCTGAACTTTCCCTTTTTCCCATATTATAATTTCCACAAGATTAAAATCCATGCATATTTTATTTTATAGCCACTCTCCAGATTCAATCTACTGTTTGCACACTAGCACATAATTAAGGTTCAGAATTTTATCTAAGACAAGAAACATTCTCCTTTACAACAAAAATAAAAGCAAAGCTTTGATTTATAATTTCAAATAGTCATTGTTTTGGAAGGACAGTCATAAACAGCAGCCAGGAAAAACCACTTATGAAAACTACATTGAGTTGCTTAGCATCTTTTTGTCTCATGTAAAAAGGAGAATGCAAGAAAAATGATTCTGTTTGAATCCTATAAACCTTTAGAATCTACAGAGAAGAATATTTGTTGACTTAAGTTGTATATACCTTAAGGTCTCATTTTACCAAGATCAAACTGATCTCTCTGGCTCCTCAAGATTTAATTTATACTAAAATTATGTTCTTCCTTCCACAAGGATCCCATGGCATTTTGTATATAAAATTATATAATGGTACTTGGCTCATTCTTTCATCAATATTTGTCTATATGTCTGACTTCTGAGATAGAATATAAATTCTGTTAAGTGGAGATGCTGTTATTCAGCCTTATCCAATGCCTAGCCTATAGTAGGCACTTAATAGATATTTATTGAAATTGACATAGAGGCCGGGGGCAGTGGCTCATGCCTGTAATCCCAGCACTTTGGGAGGCTGAGGTGGGCGGATCATGAGGTCAAGAGATCAGACCACCCTGGCCAACATGGTGAAACCCTGTCTCTACAAAAAAAAAAAAAAAAAAAAAAAAATTAGCTGGGCATGCTGGCACCATGGCTGTAGTCCCAGCTACGTGGGAGGCTGAGGCAGGAGAATCGCTTGAACCTGGGAGGCAGAGGTTGCAGTGAGCTGAGATCACGCCACTGCACTCCAGCCTGGCGAGACTCCGTCACAAAAAAAAAAAAAAAGAAAAAAGAAAAAGAAAAAGAAAGGAAGAAGGAAAGGAAGGGGAAGGGGGGAAGGGAGAGGAGGGGAGAGGAGGGGATTGACATAGAAAGAAAGAAAAGTAACTTTCTGTTTTATTTACATCCTACATTATCTGTTGCTGTAGAAGAAATGGGTGGTTGGTATATATTGTCCAAATTAAGCACTTTTTAAATTTACATAAATACTGGATGATTTCTGTTTGGTTTTCTCTCTCGCTTGCTCACTCTCACTCTCTCTCTCTCTCTCTCACTCTCTCACTCTCTCTCTCTTTCTCTCTCTCTCTCCTATGGTGGTATGTTAGGTTAGTATATAACCTCTGCCCTCGTGACTATTTATTCCACAAACTTTGAAGCTGTAAAAGAAGATTGTGAGGTTTGAAGCCCAGCAGTAATTTACACCGGGTCAGTGACAATATTTTCATCATGATGAATGTGTTTGAGAAATGAACCCAAAGAACTTCAGGAAGTATGCTTGAGACTTTTTAAACTCCTGAGGGATACAGGCAAAGAGAAATTTTGAAAAGTGTTCAGGAACAAGTCAAGGGAAATGAGCAAAACCCAGGAAGGAGACTTTATAATGAATAACTGAAAAGCTGCCTTAAGCCATAAAACATCTGTGGATTTTCCATCATCCTTATTTATTTTGTTTAATATAGTCTTTTAGAAAGTTAGTTATTCTCAGTCCACAAGTCACATCTACATACAGTAATTTTCTTAATTGTTCTTAAATTTTGTAAGGCTGACCCCACTTCTTCACTGCATAATGAAAGTGGGGAGGATAATGAGCCATGAATAGCAGATGTCAGAGTTATGCAAGTTTTCATTTCTCACACAGTCATTTTCAGTTTGGGCTGACAGAACTGTTAACATCTTAAAATGTTAATGAAATCACCAAAAACATGGCATTTTCAGCTAGGCTTTCAGATTAGAAAAGTCATTTATCATGGCAGACTATACACACTTAATTACAGGTATTACAGATTTTATTCTTCCTAGGTCCCCACATGCCAGAGCAAATGTCCATCATAACTAAATGTAGACAAAACATTCAGGGACCAAGTTCATAGCATGATCTTCAACAATCTTCAACAATATATTTACAAGATTTTTTTTTTTTTTTTTTTTGAGATAGAGTCTCGCTTTGTTGCCCAGGAGTGCAGTGGCGCAATCTCGGCTCACTGCCAAGCTCCACCTCCCTGGTTCACGCCATTCTCCTGCCTCAGCCTCCTGAGTAGCTGGGACTACAGGCACCTGCCACCACGCCCGGCTAATTTGTTGTATTTTTAGTAGAGACGGGGTTTCACCATGTTAGCCAGGATGGTCTCGATCTCCTGACCTCATGATCCACCCGCCTCAGCCTCCCGAAGTGCTGAGATTACAGGCGTGAGCGACTATGCTCAGCTACAAGTTGGTTTTTAAATGTTAGTTAATTGGAGCAATTATTGGTGGAATATTATTTTGAGAATAATATGAATGGATGTTTTTGCCTAGCCAATGACCATGTGTTGAACTACGGTTGGGTAGACAAAATGAAGACTTGAATTCTGACATTTAGGAGCTGACAGTCTAGTGAATGAGGTCGAAATGTAAGTAAATGGTTATAAAACAATGGGATGTGTGATTTATAAGAATAGAGATATATTCAGATATACAGAGGGAAATAATTAACTCTTCTCAGACATTTGGTGATGAGGGAAAAACACTGGAATTGGATCCTATAAATGAAAAGGGGTTTTTAGGTTTGGAACAAATTCACAGACAAAGGAAATGACATATGCAAATTCACTAAGACCTGAAAGATAAATTTAGTATGGCTGGAGCATTAATTGCATATGAAAAGGATTTGAGATGATTCTGGAAAAGTAGTCAACTTGATAACATACCACACAGAGCTTGTATGCCAAGCTAAGGCATTTGCATTCTATATGCAGAGCAGATGTCAACTGAATGGCAGAACATTAGCCCTGACATATTTATAAAAATCATAATCCTGTAACAAATTAACCAAATAAAGTAATACGGTATAAAAGCTTTGCAAGTAATTTTTTTAAACATTAGGATATAAACATTGTTTTTATTTCTCAAAATTGGTTTTAGCCTTGCCCACATTTACTCCCTGGCTGCATTCCGAACATCGGACTCTGGGGAAAGTGAATAGGAGTTTGAGAATTTACCTGCTGTTCCCAGGATTACGATTTGCCCATGCTTACCTAAAGGCCCTAAGTGCTAATAAATTCATTGTTCCTGAAGAGAAGGCTCCATGGGTTGGTCATAATCTGATCATGAGCACTTATCTTTTCTTTAAGAATCCCAAGATTCTGGACACTGACAGACACCTTGTTGCTCTTGGTCTAAGAAGTCCCTGACCCTTTGACTAATTAGCCATAGTTCTGATAGTTTATTCCAGCTTCTAATAGGGATGTAGAATCCTCCCTTTCTTCTTTGAACAGCTTCTGCAGTCCTGTTCTGTATCCCTTGAGAACTGAATCAAGTAGGCAGCGATTAATTCATTCCTTTGTTCGCATATATTTGCTGAAGTTAACTAATATGAGGTCAAGCCCTTGTCTGGAGACACAAGGAATAGAAGGTAAGAGGCCGTGCTGTCAGGAAGCTAGCAACCCTCTTCTGTTCTTCCACCAGGAGAAGACATGCTCATCTAATTATTCATAGTTTTATCCATTTTCCTTCACCTGGCTGTTTTGTTATTATTCTTCACTGGGATAACACCCTTTATACCAGTGATTATACTCTGCTGGTACTAGCATTTCTAGGCCTCCCTCCTCAGTTGACCCTGAATTACAATTCAACACACTAGAGACTCTTTTCTCTCCAAACTATGTTTATCTTTATGCTTACACAGTCAAGCAATATCAGTACTCACTGGCCTTTTATTAATAATAAGTGTTTTCATTATTGATTCTGCATATATTGTTAAGAACCTATTATGTGCCAGGCATTGTGAAGAATTAGAAAATCTTCAAAAAAATGAATCAAACAAATGTCCATTCAAAAAACCCAACATATAAATTGATAATCATCACAATTTATTCCTGAACATTAGCAGAGTTCCAGAAGAACTTGAGGCTGAATGCTATAATTCTAATTTTGGATATTCTGTCCACTGTCACCATAACTTAGTGGCATTGTGACCATGTTATAGTTATTTAAATGCCATAAACTTTAATTTCCTTAAGTATAAGGATACCTATCTCAAAAAGTTAAGTAGTATGCCTAAGGTCATTCAGCTACTACTTTGTAGGCGAAGATTTAAACCAGTTTATCTAAATCCATATTCCAGGCTCTTTCAGAATTAGTATAAGCCTTCCTTAATTGGGATCCTATTACTTTTTAATTTATATTCTTTCAGCCTGAAGCTATATAAATCACATCTGCATACAGTAATTTTCTTAATTGCTCTTAAATTTTATAAGCATTCTTGTCCTAAGGACTGCTACCAACACAAACTGGTTAACCCACATATTTCAACATGTACTTAAAAGAAATGCACTTGCATTAAACATGGAAGCCAGGGGTTGGAGGCTGCTTAACACTAGCTCCCTGGAGTCCCGAGAAGAACACATTGCTTATGGCTGATCTAGTATGCCTAACTATTACTCCTAGGTTAACTTTCTCTGCTAGAGCTACTAAGGTGTTGATACTTCTAGAAAAGACATGTTTGGGTTAATGAATCTCAGGGATCAACACTTAAGATCTGTGTGTTGCTATAAAGACACATGCACATGCATGTTTATTGCGGCACTATTCACAATAGCAAAGAGTTGGAACCAATCCAAATGTCCAACAACGATAGACTGGATTAAGAAAATGTGGCACATATACATCATGGAATACTATGCAGCCATAAAAAATGATGAGTTCATGTCCTTTGCAGGGACATGGATGAAACTGGAAAACATCATTCTCAGTAAAGTATCGCAAGGACAAAAAACCAAACACCGCATGTTCTCACTCATAGGTGGGAACTGAACAATGAGAACTCATGGACACAGCAAGGGGAACATCACACTCCGGGGACTGTTGTGGGGTGGCGGGGGGAGGGGGGAGGGACAGCATTAGGAGATATACCTAATGCTAAATGATGAGTTAATGGGTGCAGCAAAACAACATGGCACATAGATACATATGTAACAAACCTGCACATTGTGCACATGTACCCTAAAACCTGAAGTATAATAATAAAAAATAAATTAATTAATTAATTAAAAAAATAATAATAAAGTAAATATTTTTAACACCATTTAAAAAAAAAAAAAAGATCTGTGTGTTCAGATGTTTTCAATAGGAACCCTTGTCAGTGGAATCATTTGGCTGGAATTCTTTGAAATTACCTCTGCTGCAGGTCACTTAAGTCATGCCAAGAGATGAGTCTAAAATTTTCCCTAAGTCACCACGGGGCGGGATGGGGGGGGGCTCACATAAGGGACACTGGAAAATATATATTCCCTCAAGACTCTATTTTGATGAATTCAGCTCAAATTTACTTAATCTAGGATTCAGCAGATTTTAAACTGTGGAATGTTTCCCAATTAGGAGAGCTTCCAAGCTTTTATGTGCCCGAGAAGGAACTGTATTCTTGGTTGACTTTTTCACTTTATATTCATCTACTGTAAAATCTGGAAATCTGCCAAAAAGTATGAAACTATGCAGAGTAATACTGAAGCTCTACTCTGATTTTCAGATTTCTCTCTTAAGACCACTTCAATCTGCATACCCTACAACCCTTAGGATAGATGTTTGACTGGTAAATACTGCATAATGTCTTATTGCCAGGGCTATGCCAAGGCAATACTTGAAGGGACATCAACACCTTGGCTAGCACTGGGGCCAGATCCAAACAGCCAGAATGAATTGAGTTGTGATGTTTCACAGTGTGACCAGGAACAGTTCAAGGGCTAGGCGGAGATCATAATTGTATAGAAGAGTCAAGGGTCATACCAAAAAGCAAAAGGTAAGGACAATGTTATAGGGGTATGGAATAAATCAAACTGTTAGGTAACATATCAGAGAAGAAAACACAGAGAGAAAAAAGTGCCAGCTTGCCAGTTACAACACATGGAAGCAAGCAAAAGAGATTACCATGTATGTGTGTATGACTTCTTGATGTAGCAAGCCCCTCATACACACCAATAGTTACACAGCACAAAACATGTATTAAATTATGGCCCCACCACATACATTAGTATTGTTCTCTTCTTGGTGAAAACTTCAAGAAAGGTAGGAGCTCTCCTTCCACCCTACCGTTTCACCTATAAGTAATTGAATTTTGCAGATATTGACAAACATAGACCCAAATGATTCAGATATGTGTACATATATGTTAATATATTACTAAATTGCTGTTGACCATTAACTGATAGAAATATTTTTTAAAAGATGAGCCTTGTATGCAATTTTAAAAGATGACATAATCAGGGATTACAGTGTGCAGGGCCTTCTGTTCTGAGGATGGAAATTTAGCAATTTCCAAACCCTATTAAACTCCTTCTCATCAGAGAGGTTCCCCATTGAACTAACTTCAATTTTTTATATTCTCCATTATTCAGGAGGAAAATGTATTGAAAGTTTAATCCTTCAAACAATTTGTAAATTACAAACGCAAATGCTTCCTGACTTAGTGAGCCCCATTCTTCTGACAAAGTGATGAAGATCGCTCTAAGAGATACATGTCTGATTTGAGCAGAAGACACGTGTTTAATTGCATTTACCCCAAAACATTACTGAGCAGTTACCCTGGCCAAGCACTGTGTTGTGCCTAAGAGTCAAAATGACTCAGTGAGATAGGTACTTAGATAAACGCTGAAGCCTCTTTCAGCTTGACAGCCTGCAGCGTTATGAAGCAGAGCAGTGGGGAAGGGAGAACAGCAATTCTGTGGAAGATGCTGCTCTCCAAATCTGGGGTAGGTCCAAATCCATGCCTTTGAGGGCCTTATAGTCTAAAAAGTCAAAGATGAGATAAATAAACTGCCAAATTCTTCTACTTTAGGATAGTAAGAGGACAGTCAAGGAGTCATTTTACATGTAAGCTCAAGAAATCACCCACATTTAATGTTTAATTTGGAGATCTGTCCCATATATGGAGAAGAAAATCGAACAGAATTGGACCACAGGTAAGCTCTGTGGCTAAAATGGACAAATTCATGTTATCATAAAAGAAAGGCAGATACCACAGGGCTCAGCTTTGGTGAAACAAGCCACAAAATGAAAGCTGAACTAGTAACAACTCTCCAGCAAGTACAGAAACATTCCCTAGGGCCGTAAGAAAAGGGAAAAATGGCAAAAGAGACATAAAAAAATAAAGGGAAGCAAATAGATGGATCTCAGAAGGCAGTGGGAAGGGAGCTGGAATGGTGACAAACAGTAAATTAACTAACGATGGTCAAAGAGCTGCTTTAAGACAAGATCTCCCACTAACAGGACAGAATACTGGCATTTCCGCTACACAAAAACCACTAAAAAGAAAAGGGGGAGAGGGGGGAGAGAGAAAAACGAAACATTCAGAAAAAATAAAATAAGAGAAAGAGTATTAAAGAAATAATGAGCTAACTGTAGATTAACCCACATGCCACAAACAGTGAGAATACTGGAGGGAGGGGAGCCAGAGGAAGAGGTGTAAAATGAGAATAATTTAGGAAATCAGAGAGTTTAGGGGAAAGCCCTAAAAATTAAGAAATATACACATGGAAAAACACAAATGTAAACTATGTATAGTAAATAACTCAGATAACTGGAGGTCTGTGGACTTTGTGAAATATCAAAATTGGCTGTAAGAGTTCTAAAAGACAATCCAAAGAGAGAATAGCTTGGGGTTCTTGAATGAAAAAGAGCAGGAGAAAAAGACTACATAAGTGTGAACTTGTGACAAATGCAAAAGTGTAGAACTCTGGAGAATGTGAGTTTTTAATTAGAAGATTCGTCGTAGATATGAATCACATTAAGCAAAGATGGGATTACTGAACATCTATCTCAAGTTTCTCTTTCTCCCAGAAAAAAAAAAAAAAGGAAAAGGGGAAGGTTTAAGAATATTCCTTTTCTCACATGAAAAGGACTTTATTGAGCTGGGTTTTCTACTACATGCCAATAGTTGGTAGATCCAAAGCTAAATTAAAAGTAACCAAGAAGCAAATATTTAAATTCCATGTATAGGAGCAAGTAATCCTGACAAGTAAACTCAGTAACCCTAACAAGAATTAGGTGATGCTGGTAGGAAGGGAGTTTGAGGGAATGTTACTAGTAATAATATTCTTAAAGATTCCTCATCAGGCAAAAGCAAAAAATCAAAATGAAGTTCTCACAGAAAAAAAATTGATAGAGCTTTATGCAGCATGAACAAATCTCTCATTCTTCAGGGGGGAAATATCGAATACGATGAGATGATCCTGGGAAAAGAAATTCAGCTTAGTTTTCAAGATATAAGAGAAAGAGGATATTGATATGTTTAATGATACAAAGACAGTTCCAAGGGGGAAAAATTAATTTTAAGGCCTTGTAGTACAAAATAGATATTCACATAGACAGATATGATTAATGGAAGGTCATAAACAGGGGGAAAAAGAAAAGGTAATAGGGCAATTTAAAAGAAACAAAAAAAGAGAGGTAGATATACAAAGAGACAAGTTGATGAGTGAAAAATTACTGAAGTAGAAATAAATATATAATCTATAAATAACTAGGTCATGAAAGAAGATACATGAGGATGGTGATGCATTTAAACAACACAAAAGTAGATTAATATGTAGCCAGAAATGAAGGCTGAAAACAATGGAATTATTTCAGAGGTATTTCCACAGCAAGAAAAAATACAAATTCATAATGAACATAAAAACATAATACTAATAAAACTTGATGTGTCAAATAAGACAAGAAAAATCGGGGGGCAACAATTCTTAAAATCTCTAAGAAAAGGGCAACATTATTTGTAGTGGAAGATTTTTATTTAACTTTAGCAAATTTTAGAGCAGGTTACAAAAAGTAAAAATAACACATGACTAATGTAATTAATACATTAAGATAATCAATGTATTAACTGCAGTTAACATTTCACAGAGAATGTACACCCATTTTGATTAGTACATAGAATATTTACCCAAATGACAGTATTTCAGCATCCAAAACAGGCTATAAACTTAAGCAGCAGATTTTTTATATGTGAAAAATACAATAAATCAGAGCTCAAACCTTTTAAAATTACATTAAAAAGAAACCCTCCTATGTCAACATTGTGCCAGGTCTAAATCCTACATGTATTACCTATTTATCATATATATTCTGTCTCCTTCAATAGAATATAAGCTGCATAGATTGTGGTCTTACTTCACTACTACATCCCCAGAACCTAGGACAGTGCCTGGCACATAGTATTCTGGAATAAATAGATGATTGAATGTGTGATGTGTTGCTCATTTTACGATGAATAAATAAGAAAATACTTTAATTAGGATGTCAACATTTTGAATGCAAATATGGCTTTTAAAATGTATCTTAAATATATTAAATATTGATCTTGCTTATACTGTGAACTGTCTCAAAAACATTTTCTAAGTAATTTGCAAAGTGCAGATTTTATCTCAGCTGTTATGCAAATCAACACATATTCTTAATTAGTGACATATTGGGAGATTTTAATAAAGAAAAATTCATTAGTAAGCCTCATTCTTTTAAGGGGAATGGTATCTTGGGAGGTTTGTTGATAAAAAAGCTGAATACCTGAACTACTTTGTTAAACACTCACTAAACAAGATTCTCACTCATGGAGTTAGATCCAGGCCCTTACCAACCATGACAAAGATATTGTAAGTGGTCTCTTAGTCACCATTTCTCTTTCCTATATGTGTATTTTACTTGCCTCCAGACCAATATTAACTAATGTAGATCTCTGTTAAAGTAATTATGCTACTCAGTAATCTTCATGGTTCCCCTTTTCCTACTAAAATAAAATCCAATCTCGTAAAACAGGTACATGAGGCCTCTATAGTCTAGTTTCAACCTGCTTTCCCTATGTTATTTTCTAATATTTTTCTACCCTGCTCTCCAATCAGATTATTATGCTTACTACCTCCTCTTACATTTTCCACCTTCTTACATTTCTTCATAACATTTCTGACGCTGGAAGATTTGTTTAGAGTTCATATCCAGGCTGGAGCAGTTATCTAATCAGCACAGAGACAGAGAATGGTAGTATTATTGTTCCCTTTGATCCAGGCTCTAAATTTTTATTAAAGGAACTTAAGGTTACTTTTTTATGCCCACATTGCTATATGGGCTTACATTGAGTTTATATTCAACTAAATACTAACAGGTCTTATTTATATGACCTTCTGTCAAGCTGAGTTCCACACATTCTTAGTAAAGTTTGCAACCGTGTACATTTGGCCCTCTTAAATCACTGCTTTCCTTTTTGAAGACAAAATATCTCTTGATTATACCATCTCCTCTCCATTTCTGCTACTGCCTTAGCCCTTACCACCTTAAGCCCTTTACGAAACTAGCAGAGAGAGAGTAAGAGAGGAAGCAAAAGAAAGAAGGAAGAAGCATTGTTCCTCACATGTGGACTTATGTTCAGTCCCCTCCTCCTTCCAGACTATGTCCTATATAACTAGCAAGGAAAAAAATCATTGTAAAATTAAATCGAATGATGATGTCTCCCCCCAGACAAATTCCCCTCAATGCCTCCTTGTTGTCTTCACTGTAGCCTCAGATCTGATGTAATTCATTTCCCATCCTCATCTCCCTCCTTATTTTTCATCTCTTATCGTCAAACAGCTCACACTCTCTGTCTCTGGCCTTTGTATTTCTATCTCCTTGAGATGACAACATCATTTCCCAGCTTCTCTTCCTGGCTTACTGTAGTTCCTTCTTCAAGACTCAGCTCTGGCACTTCTTCCTCTATGACGCTTTCCTTGGCACCCTACAGTAGAATGTGCAGGTGCTCTTGCTCTCTGTTCCAGTGACACCAGATTTACCTCTATCATGATGCTCTTTATGTGGGTCTGAATTGCCTGCTCACTTTCTCTCTCCCCAGAATTAGACTTTGAGCTTCTTGAGCTCCTTGAGACCAATGAGTTTGTCTTTCATCCCTGTAACTCTAATGTTGGAACAGTGCCCAGGAGTTTGTCAGTTTATGGTGCCAGTAAAACTATTCCTGATTTTTCTTCTTGTTTATCCAAGAAGAGTAAAGGGCAAGATAAAAAAAGAATGTGATGGAATTCAGTTTAAGCAAAATCAGGATTTCAGCCTTTTGATATTTTAACTAATCTAGTTAGCATTTAAATTTTGCTATGCATTGTCATTCCATTAGTACAGGTGACTATAACTAAAGCTTTCATGAGATTATTTTGATTCACCCTTATCGTAAGACTAAAAATGAAACAGACACAAATAATCTGTCATAAACGGTGATTCTGTGGGACCCAACTTTTTGGAGCCAATAGTGATACAAGCATTGGATTTTCTGGGCTGGGAAAACTGGAGACATTCAGGTCCCTATTGATTTGCCTTCTTTGGAAAATGACTGGCTTGAAGACAACTGGGCCTTGTCCCTCTATCGTGGCCATCTTAAATGTTACTTAATACCAATAATCAGAAATAGGTTTTACTGGAATGACGGAGTTGTGTAATCTCTGGCAATTTTCTGAAGATTTCTAGTGCCTTTTTCTGATATGGTTTAAGCATATATTTGGTCAAAGGTAGTCTCTCAAGGGTCCATCCAGTTAAGAATCTATAATCATTAAGCCTCAAGCATTCTTAGAATAACGAAAGATTCCTCTTTCCACAACTTCCTCTTTACTTTCCTGATCAGTAAATTGACCAGAAGAAATTAACCTACTTACTACTAACCGTTTATTTCTTATATCAGCAAGTGTGCATATGTGTGTGTTTTAACAAATCTAAAAGTAGATTTCTTATAAACAAGTGTATCAGCTTTCCCTTATAGTACCTAGGTAATTATCAATTGATTAATCTGTATATTTTAATGATTTGGCTCCTTCTCTAAAGAAGCAGAAAACTATTTCAAAATCTAAGATAGCTGAGACTTCATTACTTGTTGCAAAATAGAATTTAAGTGGTAGAATCCCACTGCGGAGTACTAACATGAATAATTACCATTACGCGCAATCTTCCAAAATGAACAGTTTCACTGCATTTATTCATAGTAGCATCTTCAAATGTGATTTACACTTATATCGCTAACGAAAATTAGTACGTACTTCACACTTTCTGATTTTTCTATGTCCCTTCTGTGGCAACATAATGTCTTATTACTTCTATCTGCATTTGTAAATTATGGAGTAATATTTGTGACAGGCAATGGGTAAATGTGTTTTGTTAAGAGCCTACACTTACATCATCTGATTTTTCAAAATACCTACTGTGTTCCACTCACATTTCAATTTAATTTCTTTTAATTTGAAATGTATCTTGAGTAACTGCCATGGATTTATCATAATGCAATACTTTGTGTTTTCAACCTTAAAAATTTTATTAAAATTATTGGAAAAAGTAACCTGGAGACAGGCTTTACTGAAAAAAACTTGAATGACATTAAGTCAGAGTTACCAAATCTGGAATATTTGTTACATGTTAGATGTATCATGTGCTTTACATAAATTATTTCCAACTCTTGTAATGAAGGAAGTATTTTCTCTATTTTGCTGGTGACAAAACTAAAGCATAGAGTTAAGTAAATTGTTCAAGGGCCATGTTAGTAGGTGGCTAGACCAATATTCAAATGGGGGTGGATCTGATGCCAAAGCCTGGGCTTTTATCCAACACAAGGCCACAAGCCACATTAATCTTTATTATTGCCACTAATATGCCACAAGCTTATATGTTACCTCTTACTGTCTAATCTTCCCAGACTCGAGAAGGACAGAGGCTAAGATCAAGCCATATTAGTCTAGTTTTTCTGTCTAGTCCATATCAGAACATATACTGTAAGTGCCCTAGTTCACAGGGTTAGGAATCACTATGTTATTTAGTTGGTAATTTTCCTTTCTGTGGCTTCTGGCATAAGCTCTCTCTAGAACCAGGGCCAACTGTTTCTCTCTAATGATTTGGGGGGAGGCTAGCCTGAGGCTATCCTTAAAACTGCAAGTTGATTTATCATCTTTTTCTTTGTTCCATGGATGAGATCCAACATGCAGCTTCAACTAGCCTCATGGGGACAGATATGTTAACTGATTTCATTCTACAAGAAGAAACACTGGTGACAAGATTTGGCTATTTTCTAATGTTATGAATGCAGTGTTTAAGTAATTATTAAAGTATATGCATACTTTTTAATCTCATTCCCTGTGCCAAATATCTAGATAGACTGATAGATACATAGATAAATAGAAGGTGTAGTTACAATTGAACATAGTCAACAATAGAAGTAGGATATGTTAAAGATGCTGAAAACCTTCATAGCTTGAAAAGTTGTGAGAATATGCAATTAACAGTTTACAACAGAAAATGGTTAACACATCTCTTAACTAGGAATTAAAACATTTGGAGTAAGACTAAGAGTCAAGCACCTGGCTAGAATATTAGACCTGAGAGTGAAATCTCATTTGCTTAATGCAATAGGACTTTACTCTTATAGTAGAGAATGAGTCCAACTTATTAACATCTGAAGAAATTATAGGCACTATCTTTTTAAATAAAAATTCGAATTTATTTTTATTAACACAAGGAAGCAAAGATGAACACTGCCTCCTATCTTTGGCCTCACTTCTTTTCTTACTTTTTGCCTTTGCTCCTCTTTCCCAGGTTTCTAGCCAATACCACTTTCAGAGGCCTCAGTGGTTCCATCAGAGTAAAAGGTTCCACCATCATCAGCTCAGAAGACAACTTTTTCATCTGGAATCTTCAACATGACCCCATGGGAAAGCCAATGTGGACCCGCTTGGGCAGCTGGCAGGAGGGAAAGATTGTCATGGACTATGGAATATGGCCTGAGCAGGCCCAGAGACACAAAACCCACTTCCAACATCCAAGTAAGCTACACTTGAGAGTGGTTACCCTGATTGAGCATCCTTTTGTCTTCACAAGGGAGGTAGATGATGAAGGCTTGTGCCCTGCTGGCCAACTCTGTTTAGACCCCATGACTAATGACGCTTCCACATTAGACAGCCTTTTTAGCAGCCTCCATAGCAGTAATGATACAGTGCCCATTAAATTCAAGAAGTGCTGCTATGGATATTGCATTGATCTGCTGGAAAAGATAGCAGAAGACATGAACTTTGACTTCGACCTCTATATTGTAGGGGATGGAAAGTATGGAGCCTGGAAAAATGGGCACTGGACTGGGCTAGTGGGTGATCTCCTGAGTGGGACTGCCCACATGGCAGTCACTTCCTTTAGCATCAATACTGCACGGAGCCAGGTGATAGATTTCACCAGCCCTTTCTTCTCCACCAGCTTGGGCATCTTAGTGAGGACCCGAGATACAGCAGCTCCCATTGGAGCCTTCATGTGGCCACTCCACTGGACAATGTGGCTGGGGATTTTTGTGGCTCTGCACATCACTGCCATCTTCCTCACTCTATATGAATGGAAGAGTCCATTTGGTTTGACTCCCAAGGGGCGAAATAGAAGTAAAGTCTTCTCCTTTTCTTCAGCCTTGAACGTCTGTTATGCCCTCTTGTTTGGCAGAACGGTGGCCATCAAACCTCCAAAATGTTGGACTGGAAGGTTTCTAATGAACCTTTGGGCCATTTTCTGTATGTTTTGCCTTTCCACATACACAGCAAACTTGGCTGCTGTCATGGTAGGTGAGAAGATCTATGAAGAGCTTTCTGGAATACATGACCCCAAGGTAATACTTCCTTTTACTTTAGCTTTCTTGATTGTTCATTACAATTCCATATGTTGTATCTTCTGCTGTAGTATGCTCATGTTCTTCCATCTAACACAAGAATATTCTCTCAGCCAAGTACAGAGACTAGTCCAAAAGCCTGTTGCCTGATTGAACTAAATATTTCATTATTTGTTTCATAAGTGAAACAAAAAGACTGAGAAGTTTTGGGGAGTGTCAAGATTTTGTCTATCCAGGATACCCTTGATATCCTAGAAATCTGACCCTAAGGGTAGAAGGAAGAGGAAGTGTAGGGTGCAGGTAAACAGCCAAAGCAGGTAATACTTAGGTAAGGACAGCCATGTCCGTGTTCTCTCTGGATTGAACCAGGGCCCCTCTAAGTGACCTGGGGTAGAGAAAATTAGCCCAGCCCAATAGGACTAGAGAGAGGGGACTGTCAGGGACCAAAGCAATTAGAACAGAGCTCGAGGGAGTACTGCAGTCCTGATGGGAAACAGAATGCAGATCTGAAGCTGCAGTGCAATCCAATATGTAGGATACATTAAGTAGAGACTGGAGAAAGGTTCAATTCAGCAGGCACACTCAGGACATACCATGTTTAAAGCAACTTGAGCTAAGCTGAGCCTTTCAAATTATAAAACATTCACATGCTTTTCCAAATGCCCCTTGTCACACACCAAGTCTCAATGTATTGAACTATTTACTATAAGTTACTATTAAACATTTAAAATTAATTTCATAGAGCATCAACAAGTAGGACATTTGTAGCTATCTTTACTAAATGATAGAATGCCCCAGAGGGCTGGTGGCAGCTTTAAAGATTTTTCATAGATGGTTTCAATTGGATGTAAGTTCTGTTTTGCAACCAAAAGAATGTAAGAAATTTGACCCATATACTGCAAACCTCCTGATAAGTGACACGAACCTCATGAGAGGATTCAGCCAACAGTGCCTCATTGATTAGGCAAGAAATTTTGTAATTTCTCAATGAATACTCAGGGCTTTATGTTAGGAGCTGGAATTCAGTGAACACAAATAAAGTCATTAGCATAAAGAAACGCATCACCCTAAAGGGAGATGTTGGTGATGCTTCTGCATTCATATTCTGCACTAGCATCAGCAGCCTTTGTTTCTTCTTTGCCCCAGGAGTCCTGTAAATCTTCTGGAGGTTTTCCAGCCTCACTAGAAACTTAGATTATTTGTGAGAATCTCAACAAAGTGACTCCTAAATTATTAGCTCAAAATTAAAAGTATTTAGTCTGATCTAGTAAAAAAAACTAATATATGCCTGTTATGGAGATTTCAGGCCATTATCTTATGCAAAAAGATGAACACAATACTAACTAGAGTTTCATTTATCAGAACCAGTGATTGCCAAAATTAAGCCAGGGATGCTATGCATGAAAAAGCTGTAACAGTGATTATGCTAAAGTATTGAAAATAAAATTATAAAGACAAGCTATACGCACCAGTAAAATTATTTTTAAGCAAAAAGAAATAATTATTTCATCTCTGACTCTACCAGAATAAAGAGTGAAATTTTTTAATAAGCCTAACCCAGTCCACAAGACAAAGCCAGCAGAACTGGACAAAGTCAACTTTGCATTACAACTAGTGAGTTCTTAATGAAATGGGACAAACCTAAATCTAAACTATTTTCAATTTAAGATAATAAATGAATTTCCACTAAGTTTCCTAAAAATGTATATGTGTGTACTAGCGTTGTTTCTACATTAAAATATCTCTTTTGTAGGTTCACTTCTTTCCATAAAAAGACACCCAGATTACTTAGCTAAGCAACGCTTGACCCCAGGATTTAGGAAGAATAATTGTTGTGATAGAATTTTTTAGTTTTCATCCAAATATGTCATATTATGTGGACTACATAATGTCCTCACTCTCAAACAGATACAAGATAAAAATTACTTCCACATCCGTCAGTCACTCAGAATGTACTCTTATTATACCATAGTTACTCACATGAGTGTTTTTCTCTCCTATTAATGCGAAATTCCTTGAGGAGGGCCTATACCATTTCTTATACTGAATAATGTAGAGCAATTCAGAGGTAAATGAGTCAAATTGTTTGACTTCAATCAATTAGGGAAGAAAAGACATAAACAAAAGGAGAAGCAACTTAGAAGGTTATAAATACGCCAAAGTTTAGCAACAGATGAAATACTGTCCAAGTTCAAGGAAAGAATGATCACCTTCAACTCATTACAATGGAAGAAAGTTTAATTAATAAAGTAATATTTGTGCCTATTCTTAAAGAATAGTAAGAATTCAGAATGTGTGTCCAGGGAGGAGAAATGGACATCCTAAGTGAAGGAACAGAATGAATTGCTTGGAGGTAATACTTTATATTACCTATAAAGTATATATTACCTATTTTGTAATATAATGTATTACCTCCAAGTAATTCATTCTGCTCCTTATAATATAAAGTATATAGGTATATAGTATAAAGTATATAGGTAATACGAAGTATAAAGCACAGGCAAGATATGAGGAATCCAATTTAGCTACAGCATAGGTTACAGGAGTGGAAGGAGGTAAGATCCAAGTCTGGAAAAAGTAAGCTTAATTGAGATAACAGAGGAGCTTTGATGTCAGGCTAAGAAGAGTGAACTTCAATATAGATCCATGGCCATTTTTGAACAATAGAATAGCACAGTATAGTGGTATCCATTTAGGATGGCTGCTTCAGCAGCAGGCAAACAAGATTACAAGAGAAAGAAAATGAACAGAGCTGAAATTATAGCTTTGGTCACTGATATAAATTTGGTCACTGAAGAAAGGATGTGAGAAATATTGTGTTCCAATCAGCAGGACTTGGCAATTAATTGGTTGGGAGAGGCAACAAAGAGTCACACCTTCAGAGCTGCAGGCCTGAGTGTCTGAGAAGATGCTGGTACATTCAAGGAAGCAGAGAAACAGCAGTTCACGGGCTAGAAAATATGGCAGTCAGTTCAGTTTCATGCATGGCATTTTTTTAAACTTTTAATTTAAGTTTAGGGGTACATGTGCAGGTTTGTTACATAGGTCAACTTCTGTCGTGGGGGTTTGTTGTATAGGTTATTTCCTCGCCCAGGTATTAAGACTAGTACCCATTAGTTGTTTTTCCTGATCCTCTCCCTCCTCCCACCTTCTACCCTCCTATAGGCCTCAGTGTGTATTCCCCTCTATGTGTCTGTGAGTTCTCATCACTTAGCTCCAACTTATAAGAAAGAACATGTAGTATTTGGTTTTCCCTTCCTGTGTTAGTTTGCTAAGGATAATGGCCTCCAGCTCTATAGCATTTTTAAATCTGTTTTGAATATTTAGGTTAAATCTAACAGACATTTGGAAACATGGAGCCAGAGTTCAAGAGAGAGATTGAAGCTAGTAAGAATCCTGGCAGAGGGAGGCAATACTGTTTATTAAAGCCCTAGGGGAGAAGGTGATAGGGAGAAAAATTTCTATTTGAAGGAATGCACCCTGAATAAAGAGTCCCAGGACGTTGGTGTATAGGATTTGTGGAGAGATGAGGTGAAAGATAAAGAGGAAAGGTGGCTCATAAATTCATGCAGCTCCACAAACGCCACTCTATAGTTTGAATTCTAATTTTTTGAGGTGACTATGGTAATCATCCTATCCGCTATGCCTACCTTCTTGTCAGTGGTTATCAGAAAAAAATAGAGGCAGATTCATGCCCAGAACAAACCATGAGAATTAGCATGCATGCACACCTGCGTGTGTCTTAATGTCTGATGAAACTATTATGTTGGTGCAAAAGTAATTGCAGTTTTTGCCTTTGAAAGTAATAGGTTTATGTGATTTAATTTTTTGAGCATTTTTCAAAATTCCCTTTTCACTTCTCAAATTCACTTTGATAGCATTTTAGTTTTAATCAGGGAGAATTTAGTGCCTATGGAGAAGTCATAGATCTCTGTGGTTCTTTTGGGACATTTATTCTTCTGCTGTAAGCCGAAAATTCCCCCAATCTCAATGGGAGGTGACATTTTATATGGAGTAATGGCCACACTCTAAAGATTCTTCCACCACTGACTTACTATCTGCTTTATTTCTCTTCATATCCTTTTATCTACTGGATATTAGGATGGTTCCCCTTATACCATGTTGCCATTTTCATCCCGTTTTCACTACATAAAACTCACCTCAGTTAATTCACCTCGGGAAAGTTTTCCTGTGCTTCCCCATTAATGCTCTTAAACACCTGCCTTCTTTCTCCTTTAACGCTTCCTTGGTTATCTTGAGATAATCTCTCCAAGTCTTTCTGTTATAATTGTGTGCCTTAAAACTTTGGAAATAATAGAAGAATTTTACTAAGAAATGTGCTCCAAGGAATTGATGTTTTTACCTCTTAGAGGCTATCTAGGCACCCCAAATCTAAAAATGAAACTCCCCAAAGTTCTATCTACTATTTTCTTAAAACTACATTTCTGTTGCATATAATATTTTAAATTATAATAACAGTGTTTTCTTACTTTTGTGTAAATAGTTTATATTTCTAGCTCAAAATTTAAGCTGTTTTTTTGGTATTAGTCTTGGAATCTAAACACCACTTATAAAATATTTATATGGGAAAATATGTTCAGATGAAAAACCTATGACTTAAAAGGTAAGATTTGTGATCCTCTGTATTTATACACCATCTGTCTGCAAGTTGAGTCCTGGCTACGTATCTGTAACCCTGATAGCAGATAACTTACAATGAATGCAATAGCTCCATTTTTCTTCTTGATCCTAATTGTTTAGAATGCTGGCTATACATTTAACACAATTAATAAAACTGTTAAGAATTAAGAGGGTGAATATTTTATCACCATTTTAGGGCTGAAATTCATTGGCTTTAACCAACTACTTTGAATCAGAAATAAAATTAAAAGCAAAAGCCTGTGCAAGAAAGATAAACTTATGATTCACTGCATGTTGCAGCAGCCATGGGAGGTTGAAATTTTTTTTTCCTGATAGGAGGTCAGAAGAAAAAAATAATCTTGTTCCTGGCTGCTCTTGCAGATAACATCAAGGGAGAGGAACTGGCCTGCTGTGCAAATGAGGTTCGAGAGGATGATTCTATCCTCACTTAACTCTTTTTGCTAGAATAATTTATTTTACACTAAAAGTAATATAAGTTGCTTCTCACGGCCTCCTACCAACTCATCTGGGAAGCAAGCTCCATGCTTCAGAGTGGGTGGGCTCTTGAAGCATGAGACCATGAAAGCAGGAATTTCTGAGTGATATATTTAATAGGACTTATTTGGTTATTTCCTCAATGTAAAATAGCACTATTCATTATAGGCAATGCAGAAATTAAAGTAGACAGATGGAAGCAAGTATCTACTACCTTATCATCCAAATCATGTTATTTTAGCATTTGGGGATGATTGACAAGTGGATAGAACCTGCAGCCGTGTTTTTATCCAGTGAGGTTTCTCTTTGGGTCTGCAGTCTAAGGAGTGCATCTGGGCACTTATAGGACCTTTCAGCCATTGGCATCTGTTCTGCTGGCATCTAAGATGGGATGAGAAAATAACTTCACAGAACAAAAAGTTCACTGGAAAATAAAGCTCCACTTCCCCTTATGGAGTTGAACTGGCCCAGCTGAAAGGATACATGAGGAGTCAAAATTAGCTATTTGCTGATTTTAGTGGACTTTCTAGTACTTCTTTTCCAGCTTCTCCCCTTTTAGCCCTGAGAAGTATCTAATAAAAAAAAAGAAAAAGAAAAATTCAGCTCTGTAGAGGGAATAGGAAGCTAGTGTCATTGCTGTACAGGCAAATGACAGTACTGTTTTAGAAACACAGTCCTGGCGAACATTCAAGTAAATATTAAAAATTAAATAGACATGCTGTGAGGGCAAGGGCAAACTTTAACCAAAAATATTAAAGCAAAGGACATTGGCATAGCCCTAGTAGGAAATGAGAAGCATTTCCCAAAATAAGAAAAACCACCTTTATTGATCATCATATAACAGCTTGTGGCTGCCCAATAAAACATATGAATTCATATAATAAAAGCCGGCCATGAAGAATGGAAGGATGCCATAACTCCAAGGCAAACAAGACACTGAAAATAGAATTTGAGGTGAGGGGAAAGAAACTGAGTTACACCAAACCACTCATTCACTCTTTCTTAATTCATCCAATAACAGCAACTTCTAGCCCAAGCACCATGCGAGGTGCCTGGGAATTTAAGAGTAAGCAAAATAGACACTGTCCTTGCAACATGGAATTTAGTAGGAAAGAAAGACATTAATCAAGGGAGCACATAAATTAGTCGATGATTGATTTAAGCCATGCTAAATTACTGAGAAGTAAAATACAGCATAATCTAGGAGCCTGGCAGGAGACCTGATCTCAATGGGGAAAGAAGGTCTGGCTAAGATCTGAATGAAATAAATGAGTTAAAGGGAAGTTGATGAGGATGTTAGAGAAGAGCATTTTAGGGGGATGGGGCTGCAGGTGCAGAACCCCCGAGGCTAGAGAGAGGGGAGTGCAACTGTCTCATCAACTATGACATTGGAAAGCCAGGAAAATGGGAATGAGAGTCAGACAAGTAACAAGATAGAGTTTTGATCACTAGACATTCTAGATAAACCATTTCTCAGAAGAAGAAAAATCCAAAGAATGTCATACTGTAGGGAGAGCTGTACTTCCTACAGGCTCCATGTACTTCCAAATAGAAAACATAATAGGAGAAATATCCTATTCAGTGTAGCAACAAAAGTTCATGATAGATCATGGAAATGTCCTCTGTAAAAATTGGGTTAAAAGAAAAAATGTGTTAATGTACCAACACATAAAAGATAGTTGGGATAGAATAACTACCATATTACTGAGTTGGGAGACTGAATACTTAAAGATGTCAAAATTCCTTGATTAGTTTATAGGTTTGAGGCAACTTCAATCAAAATCCCAAAGGACTTTTTTGTTTCTTTGATTAATATTTTAAAAACATATTAGTATATTTACATATATTAATGTTAATCTTTTCAAAAAGGCTTAAGGTATTTACTTTTCTAGATATTGAAATGCTTAATATTGGTCATAATAAAAGAAAAGCTAATATTCATTGACCATTTCCCATATGCCAAGCACTATTTTAAATGAAGTTAATATAGCACTCCCACCTCCATTAAGTAGTTACAGAGATTAAATTAAATAATTCAAGTAAAGCACCTTGCATAGTGTCTGACACCTAAGGGGCACAAAATAATAGTAACAATAGTTAAAATCTCTTCATATTTTAATACCAATAATTATATTTATCTTGAACAATCATTCCCCCCACCCATTGTCAAGGTGAACACGGTAAGTGACAAGATTCCCTTACTGAGCTACCTTATAGAGAGGAGTTTGGAGACAAATTTCTTGCCCACTAAAAACAGATTAATTGTCATTATGGTATGCATTTTAAGCATCATTCCTGACTTTGTATTTTCTTTCTTAGTTCACTCTGTTTTAATTTTTGCTACCTTGTATGTTATGCGACTTTTAAGCTGCCTTAAATCTTTTCGGGAAGATAGCAAGGTATATATAAGTAATGTTAAAATCAAATAAATAAAGAATTGTAACAGTAATTCAGGAAATAAATGTGACAATTAATAAAGAAATTTAAATCATACTTGTAATTAAAGAAATGCTAAATTAAAACAGAAATGAGACATTTTTGCCCATCGCATTAGATATTTTTTATTGATATTTCTCAACCTTAGTGGAAGCACATTAAGGTGAGCACCAGCAAACACTATTACTGGGAAGCTGGGTTTATGCAATGCCCATAAATCATTTTGGCCATTTGGATCGAGAGCCTTAACAGGGTTTATGCCCTTTCGCCCTTGACTTTCACTTCTAAGAATCTGTCCACATAATATAGTATGTGGACAACAACTTATTGCAAAGACTCACTGCAGCCTTACTTAAAATAGCAAAAACTTGTAAACCATGCAAGTGTTCAATATGTAGCACAATTACTAAATTATAATATTCCATATGCTATAAAATGCAGCCAGAAGAAATGATATTGAAGAGCCTTTTAAGGTGTCAAAAAATCAAAATATAATGTTAAGTGAAAAGTCAGGATACAAAACCACATACTACATTTTCAATTTTGTAATATACATATGTACATGCTATAAAGGGACATGACTGGAAGGAAATATCACACAATGCATATAATGCAATGTATATAAAATATCACAGCACTGTTATCTGGGCAGTATAATTAAGGAAATATTTATTTTATTATTTCTACCTCATATTTTTTACAACATTCATGTATTATTTATGTAATGGGAAAATACTTAATAACCCAAGTAAGAATGAGAGTATTTCAGACATGAGACAAGAGTGGTGACAATATCACAATAGCAATATTTGCTCCACATGTGCTGCTGCTATCTGTGGCCTCAAGTGAGATGAGTACCTCAATGAGTACCACTCCCACAGCAAAAATTTTTACATTTTAAAGACATTTATACTGTCCACAGAGGCTTTCAGGAGCAAATTTTCATTTCCACCCAGTTTATTCCCCTCCTAGGACTTAACACAATCTGTAATTGTCATGCAATCTGTTTGTTAACTGTCCCACTTTATCTTGCTTAACACTGTATCCTCAGAACCTTGCAGAGTGCTGGGTGAACAGCAAATATTCAGTAAATGTTGTTTGACTAATGAATGAAAACTGGCAGCATCATTGGAATAAGAGTATAGTGCTCTGATGTGATTACTTTGAAATCAATGTTTTTGATATGACCTTTCAAAATCATTCTTATACTAGATGCTGTGGAACAAATAGGAGAAAAACCCATGTTGGGGGCAATGTAGTATGCTATAAAGGACAATCTGGCATTGGACAGCTCTGTTTGATGTCTCATTCCATTACATATTAGTTTTGCGAAGCTCTGCAAGTTACTTAGCCTCTCATGGCTTCTGTCTTCTCATGTGAGAAGACTAAAGAAGATAACGGATGTGAAATATCCAGCTAAAGTTCTGATTCGATCTACCACTAGACTATAAACTCCATGAGAGTAGAGACTAAATCTTTCTTATGCACCCTGTTCCTAGGGCCTAAGCAAATGGCAACTCCCCATTTGGATAACTATTGAGTAAGTAAATGGACTTGATTATGACACCTATTGAAGCAGAGGTGGCCAACATGAGACCAGTAGGATTGAGGTAGAGGGTGAGAGCACCTCTCATTTGCAGCTGAAATTATGTCCAAAGGTGACCCAGAGTGTTTGAGCCAGGACATTGTATATAATTACTGTATGTATTTTGCATATATCACTGTATATAATTTGCTTTCATTAAAGCAAACAACACCTAAGACCATGATGCCCATAGTGGAACCAAGTCTCAGAGATGCAGGATCCTTGAGTAGGAAGGCACTGTGAGGGAATACGAGACAGATGATGCTGCCCCAGCCTGGGTGGTTCTGGATCCCTGGTGGTATATTATGTAGTTGGATTAGAATCATTCAGTGAGTTTTATATGGATCCAGACACATAGTACACGACAATTAGTGGAAATTGGTGGGGTGGGGGGAATGGTATATTCTTTCCCTTCCTGAATGTTCTCCAATTCAAGAAACCATAGGAAAATCATCAAGGCTTTGCTAATTCAGATTGATAAGTCAAAAACTGAACAAATATACATGTAACTTATTTATTTATTTATTTTCTCACCTACTTCTAAAATAATTTTGAGGTGGCATCTTTACAGAACTTTTAAAATAACTGCAGTTGTATTACTTTCAAATAGATACAGTAATTCATATTAAATACAGCAAAGTGTTTTCAATTAAATACCGTGCTGAGTTTGCCTTAATGAATGTCTAAGATCATTTCCTTTATTTTAATACAAACAGAGAATATGTCAAATTTTTGCCAAGCTTTCTCTTAAATTAACGGAAAATTGGCTTATACCCTTGTTTACATTATTAACCTTCTTAGCAAGTATTAAGATATTTGCTATACCAATACATAGATACTTCCTTTTTTTTTTTTTTTTTTTTTTTGAGGCGGCGTCTCGCTCTGTCACCCAGGCTGGAGTGCAATGGGCACGATCTCGGCTCACTGCAAGCTCTGCCTCCTGGGTTCACGCCATTCTCCTGCCTCAGCCTCCCGAGTAGCTGGGACTACAGGCGTATGCCACCTCGCCTGGCTAATTTTTTGTATTTTCAGTAGAGACGGGGTTTCACCATGTTAGCCAGGATGGTCTCGATCTCCTGACCTCGTGATCTGCCCGCCTCGGCCTCCCAAAGTGCTGGGATTACAGGCGTGAGCCACCGGGCCCGGCCACATAGATACTTTCTATGTATAAATAAACACATAGATACATACTTTCTATGCCAATGAATATGTCATGGGATATCTATAAATATTTGTGTGTATTTATATACATATATATCTTGGGTAATTATAAACAATTATCAGCATACATGTCTATTAACTCTGTGTTCACATAGACACATTAATATTATTTTAAAAGTTCATGTAGGTTAAATGGACTCACATTTGGAATACAGAGAACTAAGTTAATGATGGTTTGCTCTGTGAAGAATCTTATTTTCATGCTCAATAAATATTTATCTGTGTATGAAGAAGTTGCAGGCAGTCCCCCAAGAGGGCTCCTTTTGTGTCTAAAATATATGTATTTTAGCTCCACAGGCACAGTGTAAATAAATTAAGTTGAAAGTTGGATTTTTATGATTTAGCCTCAACTTGATATTTTGATCCCTGATCAGATGAGAAGCTAGTGTGATTCAACCACTGGTGTATCCAGTGGCAAGTCAAGAATCTTAACAGAGTTCAGGTCTGTTGTGAAATCAATATGCGAAATTTGGCCAGCTAGGACTCAATTTTCTCAATTGCAACTGAATACAAGCCTACTCCAGCCAATTGCATGGATAGACAGACAGACAGACAGACAGATAGATAACATGTATATAAAATATATGATGTTATTCATAGCTTACTTTCAGAATATTTTGTCAGAATCTATTAATATTTTTCAAACTCAAGAAGTGAGTTTACCATAATATTCTATCAGAAAGCTGCTGCCTAGAAAATGCCAAAAAACAGAAAATTTTAACAATGCCAACCAAACAAAACCTATCAATGTTTCCTTAAATTATATTTCCACTAGGTTTTTTTCTGTGCATGATCTGAAGGCATATAATTAATGGAGGTAAATCAACTGGCAAATAAGAATGTAAATGAATATGGGTATAAATTTATCTCCTATGGTTTGTGTTTTAAATGATGATTAACCATTAACCTAAAGGTGATAAAAGACTTATTTCACTTCATGGTAAGATCATAGATACAATTTCAGGAACAGAAAATAAAAACGTCAATGTCAACAAATAATAATATTAACATGTATTACATACCTGCTATAGTCTAGGGACTATGCTATCTGCTTTAAATTGAATTTTCCTCACTTGAATTTTACTGCATACATACAGATGAGGAAATTTGGCTAAAAGAAGGTAGATGACTTGTCCAAAGCCATATAGCTAATAAAAGGTAAAGGCAGGATTCATACCCAACAATATCTGATGATAAATTATTCCTACTCAGTATTTCATTAACACATGCAGTAAAAATGTTCTCCCCGACCCGATTTATTCCACAAGTCCTTTCCTCACCTCTGGACTTAGGCTGCAAAAGCTGCTCATACCACAAAGATGCTTGAAGAGCAGAGACTGCTGCTAAGGCTGTGATATTTGAATCTTTGCACAAATGGTACAGGATTCAGTCTGGGATGAAGAAGCGAAAGAGACACAGATGCAGGGAGGAATAACTCCCACACCTCCACCGCCATTACCATCACTACTCCCTTTCCCAAGGAAGTACTGTGGCAAGAATATATCCTCTGGATACTTCATAAACTAAGAAGAAGGAGTTGCTTATCTGCATAGTGTCTTCCATCCACCACCACTGTGGCATGCTGTCAGTCTCAGATGCTGCCCCACTCTCCTGCCACCACCCCCTGTGAAATGGCAGCTTCCCTTCCTTCTCTTTCTCCCCTGCAGTTAGACATCTCCAAATGAAGCTGTAGTGTCTCAGTATGAACTCTGGTGCCAATTAATATTCCCACTGTTAAATCTCTTCATTGTTACTCCACTCTACCTTCAGCACTGCTAATGCTCAACTCACATAAATTTTGCTCAAAGCATTAGGTCCTTCCCTGTTCACTGAAATACTGTACACTATTGAAAGGCTAGAAATAATCTATAGTCATCAAGAGTAGCTGGGTTAAATAAAGCAAAGTACATTTCTTCATTGGAATATGGTATTACTATTAAGGAAAGAAATTGAGCAGGTTGTGAATTATCAAATTAAAAAGTAGATTATACAAAATATGAATCTATAATAAAATTCCATATAAAACCATTGTACTAACATTTTTTGTTTTACTGAATTGGCACTCATGAAAAAGGGTTGCTCACCACTAGAATGTAAAGATATCAGAGGCACCTCAAATCTTCTTCCTGCCATATATTCTGGAAATGCCCCCAACAGTCATTTCTTGGAATTAAGAAATTTTTCTCCAGAAGGCCCCTACATATACTGCTTACATTTCAACATAAGACAAATGTTACCTGAAAGAGATGACACTCCTGTTTTCTACATGGGTTACTAATTTAGATGAGATTATTTTGCTTACATAGAGAACAAGGGGAATATATATCACTGGTCAGTTTGATGAATTTCAGGGAGAAGACACAAATTATCAGATCTATAGAAGAAGAAACCAGAAAAAAAAGGCAGCTGGCACAGCTTCCTGCCAAGATTCAAATCCCTGTGGCTCTGTACTCCTCATAGATGAAGCTGCTTCTCCCTCATTTTCAAGCACTGACTTTTTCCTTGTCTTTCCCCAACAAGGCTCAGGAACAAATCCTGTTCTATCTTAGGGAGAATTTAAGATGCTATATCTGGATCCTTTCTCTTCAGAAGTTTGGTTCAAGGACAAGCAGTTCTGGCATCTCCAGGAGCTTGTTAGAAATGTAGAATCTCAGACCCAATCTCAGGCTCTACCCTAGACCTACTAAACCAGAATCTGCATTTTAACAAGATCCCTAGGTGTATCCTGCACAATACAATCAGAGAAGCAAAGCTATATAGGTCAGTTTCCATATGACCCAACATCAGATCACTACTGCTACTGGCCCCACTCTTATCTTTCACTCTTGAATCTGCGACATTCTAGGACTACATCTAATAGTTGGTTCTATTCCCTCTTAACAAGCTTAATGTTCCATTGACTTCCGTACTGTGATCCTGCTTAGCTCTGGCCTTCTCTCAGCATCTGGGAGATGCTTTGACTCAGAGTCCTAGCTTGCCAGCTACAATTTTAGCCCAGCTGGTTGACATCTTGGATAATGGACCTACACAATTATCTTTTTCATTGTTCACCCAGAATTCTCCCACCCCACTGCTAAACTGATCTATGCTACCTCTGTGCCAACCCAGCACAAATCAGTCTATCCTCTAAAGAATTTCAGAAAAGATTCCTTTTGCAAGCCTTTTTACCCTTGTTCTTTCCCCTGTGGTGATAGTAAGCAGCTTTATCAGCTTCTTTGTTGAACCATTATTAACCCATTTCTCACTCTGCTCTTCACATTTTGTAAATCAGTTCACAAATCACTCTTCCCAGCTTCTCTGAAGAAATGAAAGGTGCTGCCCCTGTATTCACATAAGTTTATCATCTACACACTTTTACACAGGCCTCTCATCTGCAGTTGAATGCTGTAAGTGGAAAAAGTGTTACATACTGAAAATACAAGTTTTAGCCTAATCCCATTATTTTCTTTTCATTTTTACAATCTTTTAGAAAATGACTATTTTGCTTCACTAATATGACAAATAATTACGACACACATCATTTGTAAAGTCCTTCATTGCCTCCCGAACACTTTCACTTCATCACCTCAATTGATTGCCTACATCTTTGTGAAGCAGAAAATGCATCTGCTGTTGGAGGAGACTGAGACTCAGGGAAGTTAAGTGATTTTTCCAAGGATCAAGCTGCTACTTAAACCCAAGTTTTAATTTCATATCCATCATAATTTTTGGGATAATGTGCTGCCTCATATTAAACTATATTCCAAAACATATTAAGCATACAATGATAGGAATGCTCACAGCTCTCAAAGCTTTGCTCAGCATTTCGAGAGTATAGTTTGAGAAGAATAATTATCAGAAAAAGAAATTCATAATATGCTCACTTAATTACTGCTCAATGCACATCTAGTACTTGTGAATTACCATAAGTTTTTAGATGGTTTAACTTTCAAGGAGCTGAATATCTTGCAGGTCAAATATGAAATCAAGTAGTCAATCTACTGAGAGCCAAACTGAAGTCCAAAATTGCAGAATATATTTTGCTTTATGTCATGTACCGAATGACTAATAGGCAGTGAAGGTTTTCAGGATTATAATTTTAGCCCAAGGCTCTGGTAACTACATGAAATCTTTGAGTGGTTTATGATATCTTAAGCTGAAATTATAGCTCCCCATGGGCAAAATTTGTTGAAATGCTTTCAGCCACTGAGTACTGTAATTAACCTGTCCTCTATAGCAATTATAGGAAAAACTATATTGAATGCCTAGTCATATTGACTAATGACTTTAAGTATACAAATTACTTTTTAAATAAGAATGGAAGGAAGGAAATTCATTCACCCATCAATTCCATAAATCTATATGTCACCATATATATTTTGTCTGTTTGCCATTAAGATAAAGGCTAGGAATACAATAGCAAACAAGTCAGATCCCTACCCGCCATTTCCAAAATCTTACACTTTAACAAGATAATTAGACCTTAAATGACCATACCCATGAGATGAGTGTTACGATGAAGAATGGAATATTATCCCAAATATATTAACAGGAACCTGGCAAACTGGGCTAGATGTGAGGAACACAGTCAGAGAAAGCCTCCTTGAGGAAGAAAACATGAATTCTGAATGATGAATTAAAATTATGAAGGAAAAGAGGAGAGGAAATCTCTCTTAATAGGCAGATAAAGTAAATGAGGAAAAAAAGAAGAGACCTTGAAGGGAGTACACAGGGAATCAGTCTCCCTCTGAATGACAGGAAGAGTTGTGTGGATATATGAGAGGAAAATGTGGGAAACAATCAGAAAATAATTTGTATAAAATAACATAGACTAGACATCAATAAGAAATATGTATGTAAATTTCACATTATGTTACACATATATATGATATGCATATGTTATATACAATATATAACAGTATTTATATATCATACATGTATATATTATGTATAATATATAATGGAAATATAAAGCATGTATAATATAGTACATAAGTATATTTGATATGTGTGTGCATAGGTATATATAGGTGCATGTGTATGTACCAGAGCAGAAGTTGTAATGATAAAACATCAAGCCATTTTCTATAAAATGCCTCATCTTCAGTCACAAGAAAAAAAAAACTTCAGATTCAAAGACTGTAGGATAATGTTCAAAGGGTAACTAATTAAGATGACAAAATCAGATAATAAAACACTGTATTGAATGAAAAAATAGGTACACAATTTTAAAAGAGACCAAGAGGTTATTCAATGTGAAATATTTACCTGCTAAAGATGTAATTCATTTTGGAGAATACAAAGATTGCCACCAAATGGAAAAGCCCAGAAAGAGCTCCTAACCACACAAGTCAGCTCTAAATATTTCAATATTACTTCAAACAATTAAATTATGTTATTATTTTCAGTGATAATACAATTTTCATTTGTATTACACTTGACAATATTTTTTCAGCTTAGTGACGAGGTACACACATGATAGAGTTTTAGCATAGTTAAATATAAATTATCAATCATACATACAAAATGAAAAATAGATATAAGAAAGATTATGTTTCAGAATATCAAATTGTATCAATAATAAGTGGAAGGTGAAAACAAAGTAGAGACACAAACCAATAGAATAAAATACTTAAATATGTGCCTAAAGTTCTAAATAGCAGTTCTTAGATATAGGAAAAATTGATTTCTGGTTTTAGGGTAAGTATTAATCATTCTACTCCCTAAAAGTTGGTTTTACTAGGGAAGCAACATTATTTTTTAAAGTATTTTATCTGTCAAAGGACAGAGAAAATAAAAAATAATAGGATTTTTGAAGTTTCATCAATGTGCAATTTACAATGGATACACTTAAACAGATGTAAGCTAAAAAGTTAAAAGCTTAATTAACACAGTTCAATAAGTATAGAAATTATTTTGAAATGCATTTTGTCACTTTAGAATTCATCATAAATTCAAAAATAGTAAAAGTAATCTAAATATTTTCTCTGTGAAAAGCTCTGTGCTAAGTAAGCATTACAATGATATTATGAAAATAATGAAAAATTTTAGGCATTTTTGCACTAAATGCTTCAATATAGTTATAAAAAGAAAGAAGCTAGTCCTTGACAATTATAATTCTTTTAAATCTTGCTCAGATGAAATTCCTGACACAAGTGACATGTGATGACTGAAGTTTTAATAACCACTCATACTTGGAACATTTTATGCATTAATAATACTTGGAGTCAAAATGAACACCATTTTCCAAATACAATAACTCAAAAATAAACGGAAACGTTTGTGAAAATGTTTCATTTTTGAAAATCTCCTTGGGCTGAGTCGAATCATGAAAAATTTTAGCTCAAACAAAAATTCTTCCTCTTTCCCAGCCCCCCTAAAAAAAATCACAAGGATCTGAAAACAGGATTATAATGGAGGCTGTCTTGCAACATTAACTGCAATGTTCATTCTCATAAAAGCCATAATTCATGGCTGCTCCACAGCCCTTTTCTTTCAGCAATTATGCATATTAGAGGAAAGTTTGAATACATAAAAACCAAATGCTGATAGAAAAGCAAGCCTCATAAAAGACGCATTTACTCGACCAGTTTTCCCCAAAGGAAAATGTGAAAGCTAACTAGGCTGCCCCAGTCCAAGGTGTCCCTAGTTCAAAGGAGTTGGAGAAAGCATGAAAACTACAGCTGCAGGGCGTTATACAAGGCTTACTGCCTAGGATTTTTTGTCAACCCATTGGCAGTCAACTCCATCACTAGAGGACAGCACCTTTGGTGGAAGGAGGATGTTGGGACCTACTACCGGCTCTCCTGGGAATTTAATGCAAAGTTGCTGTTTTAAAAGGAGAGTGCCAGAAGAGTACCTCAAACACACTCTTTCTTCTTCATTCCTTTTTTCTTAATCCCTGTTTCTTCTGAGTTTCATAGGGTGTCATGGAAAGCACCACATGAGAACCGCCCATGCCATTTTGATGACCTTACTATTTCCAGAATCTGGTACAGAGACTGGCACTTGATAAACATTTGCTGGAAAAAAAAGAATCAAAGATTTCTAAATGCTGTTTCAAATCAGAAATCTTGGGTTTGAATTTTGTCTCTGTTCCATAACTGGGTTTTGTGACCCTGGGAAACAAACAGAGTACTTATACTCTGGACCTCAGTCTCCTCACCTAAAAAATAGAAATGAAAATTATGTCTCCTCATAGCACCGTCCCCAGACAATTATGAAATAATGTATGTAAAATCTTTTCACACAGTAGCTGACCTGTTTAAATGCTCTGTAATTATTTGTTAAATCCAAATTCTTCATTTTGCCTATAATTCCAGAGTTGTAGGAGACTAAATGAATGAAAAAGACAGATTTTATCAAGTTTAAGGGCTCAGAATCCACTCTAGTGATTTTTTCTGTTACTTCTAATAATAGGCCAAAACTAAATGCATCCTTGACTTCTCTAGGAAGAATTACGGCCAACATTTATAGCATTCAGGATTTATGCTTTGATATATATCTTTAAAATAAAGCCTACTGCCATTTTTAAATGGGAAATCTCAGAAGCAGCTCAGAAATATTAGCAAGAATTACAAAATTTATTTATAAAATTTAAAGACTTATAATAACCCTCCAAGCAAGTAGCATAAATTTTAAAATCTGGAAGGATGACCACACACACAATGGACTTATTGCGTACATCTTCAGATTAACAAATCAACCAGCAAGCTACTCTTTGTGCATAGGGTCTGTGGAGGATACAAAGAATAATGCACATGATCTTCATCCTCAGAAAATGTGTGATCAAATTAACATTAAAATGCTGCAATAAAACTGGGAAAAGCAATGTGTTCACCAGAGTATCAAATAAGTATGTTAGTATCTCTGACCACTCTTTATCAAAAGTAGCCTTCCCAGCTGACTTTCTAGCACATCATATCATTTTTCCGTTCCTTTCTTTAATTTTGTATTATCTGTAATTATCTGGTTTGCTTGGTGTTGTTTTTCTCCACAGGAGCAGAGACATTATCTGTATTATTCATAGGGATTATCAACTGATATAGATTATATATTAATGGGGTCTTTGTTCTTGAACCTATCACTGACCCAAGGACCGTAACTAAGGTGGTAGTTAAGACCAAATAAGAAATATGCCAGAAACATTTCATTAAAAAATCATTCATTCCTTCTTCCATGTTATTTTTATATCAATTAATATAATTCCAAAGATATTAATAAGGTGCTATGACATTGTAAAAAGACTTCAGAGAAACATATTTCCTTGAGAAATACATACAAGTAAACAAATATTTATACTACACTGTGACTCATGAAATAATAAAAAATAGATAAAAGGGAAACATAGTACCCACAAGGATGGCTAACTCTTTCTTGGAAAGATCACAGAAGGTTTGAGAAAAAAGGTGATACTGAGTTTTAAAGAAATAATAGCAGTTTACCCAGGAACCAGACTTTGAGGAAAAAAAAAAGTGTGTGGAGTGGGGTGGAATTCCAGGCAGAGGTAATAGCATGTGCAAATGCCAAAAGGTAAGACTGGACCAAATGACATGAGTGCTGGGATTAGTGACAGAAGATCTTGGTTTAGTTTCTGGATCCTAATGTATAGTTGTTACCACTGTATCAGTCACCTATTTCTACAATAATGTTGCAAAACAAACGCCCACAAAATATTGGCATACAACAAAAAGCATATATATAGTTCACAAGTTTTGCCAGGTTTGGTTGACCTGGTCCAAACTTACTTACCTATTTTGGGATCAGCTGGCTGTTGGATGATACACAGTGGCTTCAATAATTTGCTGTGGTGATGTGGCTCTGTTCCACCTGTCTTATCCTCCAACACACTCATTTGGGCATGTCCTTCTCATGGTGATAACAGAGGGCTATGGCACAAGCAAAGATGCAAGTACTTTTCTAAGAGTGTGCTTAGAACATGTTTGCTAACACTCCAGTGACTACTGGCAAGTCACATGGCTAGGACCAGAGCTAGAGGGGAGGAGCCTAATAGTGACATGGCAAAGGGTGTGAAACAGAAAGGAGAGAAGAGTTGGAGCCACTAACATAGTCAGTCAACTGCACCTACTTAATCTCTAGAATTTGGGTTCCTTTTCTATAAATGAAGAACAAAACAATTCTTCCCTCCTGATATCCCATGGTTGTTGGGAGGAAATGTATAGAAGGTGTTTTAGAAGTACTTTAGCTGAAAATAAACAGGTAAGTAGCCAAAAAGTTGTCATGGAAATCTAAAAGATTGGTGTTACGCTGTTCATGGTTTGCACATCAGCTAGCGACACATTTAAGTTTCAACTCCTATTCCATTGCTGCAAACAGTGCTCCGCTCTTTGAATCCAACTCACTCCAGGTGGTTCAGCCATATTAGCACTCTCAGAGACAAAACAGACAAAATGCACTACACTTGTTTGAGACTATGTTTTGTTCCAGAGACAAGGGTCATACATTTTCTAGACTGCAGTCAATAAAAGACATCTAGGTTAAGCCCTGGTGTGCATCAGTGACATTAGCAAAATGGCAGAATAGAAAGTTTCCCAGCAAAACTCTCCCAACAAAAATACAGATAGAAACTATTCAAAAACAAGAATACCTCCCTGAATATACCAGAACTCACAGGAGAAGCACAAAAATCCCCTGGGCCCACAGAATTTAGACAAGCTGCAACCAATAAGAGAAATAGTTATTTCAGAATGCACCACTCTTCCCTCAAGCCAGCATAACACCACTCAGAGAATTTCCCTAGATCCATGGTTGTTGATGTGAGAGGAGAGAATTGGAGGTGGAGGTTCATTCTCCCCACCAGTCTGGAATCTTCATGAAAAGCCCACTCTGGCCCTGTCCCATGGGAACCATTGGGAGTGCTAACATGGCTGAACCACCTGGAGTGAGTTGGATTCAAAAAGCAGGGCACCGTTTGCAGCAACTGGTGCACAGATCTTGGAGGCTACTTGGCACTCTAATCAGCAAAGACACCATGTGGCTGATGCTACAGTGCTGCAGGGGAAACAATAGGCAGAGGGGCCCAAACCCTAGCCAGATTTTCCACAAATTCCATGTGCTCACATGGAGAACTCTCCTGGCCCGGAAACAACTATAAGGCAAGGATTAAGTTCCATTGCTCGTTTTAGTCTTCACCAGACTGTGAAACAATGGCAGGGAAGCAATATAGTTTTATGGCAGCTTCTGAGCTCTGGTGCTCTTGATAAGTCTTCTTCAGAATTAAAAACAATGGAAAGGCATCAATTTAGTTCAAGAATAGTATTTAAGTTCTGGTGTCCATTATAAGTCTTCCTCTGATGGGGAAACAACGACAGGGCAGTGACTTAAGTTCAATGCAATGTTTTAGTTCCAGTGCTCACTGTAAGTTCTTCCCATAATGGGAAAAAACAACAGTCCAGTGTTTAAGTCTGACATTAGAAGTAAAGTTCTAACACCGCCAAACAACACCAACAAAAACTGGAAAAGATGGCTGTCTCCTCAAATGTACAGGCATCGAAGTAAAGATTCAAGGATTGTGAAACTAGGGGAAACATTACATCACCAAAAGAAACTAACAAAGCTCCAGCAGTGATAAAAGAGTCATTACATAATGATAAATGTGTCAATTCAGCAAAAGGATATAACAATTGTAAATATATATGTACCCAACACTGGAGTACCGAAATATATAAAACAAATATTAATAGAACTAAAGGGAGAGATTAATGGCAATATTTTAATGGTAGAGACTTCAGGATCCCACTTTCACCAATGAACAGATCATACAACAGACTATCAACAAGGAAAAATTGGAGTTAAATTACACTCTAGACCAAATGAACCTGATAAATATTTACAGAACATTCCATCCAGCAGCTGAAGAATACACATTTTCCTAATAGCACATTGAACATTCTCCAATATAGACCACATGTAAGGTCACAAAACAAGTCAACAAATTTTTAGAAATCAAAATTATATTGAGTATCTTTTCTTACCATGATGAAATAAAACTAGAAATCAATAGCAGAAGGAATGTTGGAAACTGTACAGATTATGGAAATTAAACAATATGCTCCTGAACTATGAATAAGTCAATAAAGAAATTAAAAAGGAAATTTAAAAATTCCTTGAGACTAACAAAAATAGAGATACAACACATCAAAACCTATGGGATACAGCAAAAGCAGTTCTGAGAGGAAGGTTTACAGCAATAAACACACCAAAAAAGCAAGACTTCCAAATAATGCACCTCAATGAACTAGAAAAGCAAGAATAAACCAAACCCAAAATTAATGGAAGAAAAAATGATAAATATCAGAGCAGAAATAAATAAAATTGAGACTAAAATAAAATACAAAAGATCAACAAAATGAGTAGTTGGATTTTTGAAAAGGTCAACAAAATTGACAAACCTTTAGCTAGACTAAGAAAAAAGAAAGAAGATGCAAATAAATAAAATCAAAAACAAAAAAGGAGACATTATAACTGATACCACAGAACTACAAAGGATCAACAGAGACCATTATTAACAACCATACTCCAGCAAATTGGAAAACCTGGAAGAAATTCTTGGAGGTATACAACCTACCAAGATCAAATGATGAAGAAATAGAAAACCTGAAAAGACTAATAATAAGTAACAAGACTGAAGCAGTAACAAAAAGTCTCCCATCAAAGAAAAGCCCAGGAGCTGACAATTTTGCTGTGGAATTCAACAAAACTTTCAAAGAACTAATACCAACTCTACTCAAACTATTTTGAAAAAAATTGAAGAGGAGAAAATAATTCCAAACTCATTCTACAAGATCAACAGCATCCTAGTACCAAAACCAGACAAGGACACAACAAAAAAAATGAAAATTACAGGCCAATATTTCACTGATGAATCTAGTTGCAAAAATCCTCAACAAAGTGCTAGCAAACCAAATTCAACAATCCCTGAAAAAGATCATTCACCATGACCAAGTAGGATTAATCTCAAGGACAGAAGAATGGTTCAACACACACAACTCAGTAAATATGATACATCACATTAACAGAATCAAGAACAAAAAACATAAGATCATTTCAAGAGATACTGAAAAAGCATTCATAAAATTCAGCATTCCTTTATGATAAAGCTCTCAACAAACTGGGTATAGCATGAACATGCCTTAAAACACGACAGACTCACAGCTAATATCATACTGAATGGGGAAAAACTGAAACCCCTTACTATAAGATCTGGAACAAGATAGGGATGCACACTTTTACCACTTTTATTCAACATAGTACTGGAAGTCCTAGTAAGAGCAATTAGGCAAGAGAAAGAAATAAAAAGCATCCAAATTGGAAAGGAAAAAGTCAAATTATCCTTTTTCACAGATTTTTTTTTATATTTATAAAGCCCTAAAGACTCTACAAAAAAACTCTTAGAGCTAATAAATTAGTTTGGTAAAGTTGCAGGATACAAAAATTAGTAGCCTTTATATGTACCAACAGTAAACAATCTAAAAAGGAAATTGAGAAAGCAATCCCATGTGCAGTAGCTACCAAAAGAATAAAATAGGAATAAATTTAACCAAAGAAAGATCTCTAGAATGAAAACTATAAAACACTGATTAAAGAAATTGAAGAGGAGAGAAAAAAATGGAAAGATATCCCATGCTCATGGATTGGAATAATTAATATTGTTAAAATGTTCATACTACCCAAAGCGATCTACAGATTAAATACAATCCCTGTGGAAATACAAATAATATTCTTCAAAGAAATAGAGAAAACAATTCTAAAATTGTAATGTAAACCCAAAAGACTCCAAATAGCTAAAGCAATCCTAAGCAAAAAGAGTAATACTGGCATCAGCACACTGCCTGATTTCAAAATATACCACAAAGCTATAGTAAGTGGAAGCACAATACTGACAAAAAAATGGACACATAAAACTTGGGTAAACAATGTATATTGCTTCAATGCATATTGAAGAGACAGTCTCTTCAATAATTGGTGCTAGGAAAACTGGATCTCTATATGGAGAAGAATAAAAATAGACCCCCATCTCTCACGTTATACAAAAGTCAAATCAAAATGGTTTAAAGACTTACATATAAGACCTGAAACTATGAAACTACTGGAAGAAAACATTGGGAAATGCTTCAGGACATTGGTCTTGGCAGATTTTTTTGGGTAAGATCTCAAAAGCACAAGCAACGTGAGGAAAAATAAACAAACATGACTACATTGAGCTAAAAGGTTTCTGTACTGCAAAAAAAAAATAAAACTAAATCAATATAGCAAAGAGACAAAATAAGAGAAAATATTTGCAAACTATCCATTCAACAGGGGATTAATAACCAGGTTATAAAAGGATCTCAAACAATTCTGTAGCCAAAAAAAAAAGCAAATAATCTAATTTTAAAATGGGCAAATGATCTGAATATATATTTTTCAAAAGAAGACATAGAAATGGCCAGCAGGTGTATGAAAAAATGCTCAACATAACTAATCATAAGGGAAATGCAAATTGAAACCACAATGAGGTATTGTTTCACCCAGTTAAATGGCTTTTATAAAATATATACAATATATAACATACAATATATAATATATAACATTTAATATATATATTTTGTATATATAATCTATATATATGCCATCAAGGATGCAGAGAAATTGGAATTCTAGTACACTCTTGGTAGGAATGTAAATTAGTACAGCCACTAAGGAAAACATTATTGGGGCCTCTCAAAAAACTAGAAGTAGATCTAGCAATCTGCTGCTGATCCAGCAGTGATACCATAAGATCCAGCAATCCCACTGCTGGGTATATATCCAAAAGAAAAGAAATCAGTATATCAAAGAAACATATCTGCATCTGCATGTTTCTTACGGTGCTATTCACAATAGCAAAGATATGTAATTAACCTAAGTGTCTATCAACAAATGAGTGGATAAAGAAAATGTGGTATACACAATGGAACACTATACAGCCATAAAAAAACTTGTCATTTGCAGCAAAATTGATGGAACTGGAAGTCATTAGTTTAAAATAAGCCAAGCACAGAAAGACAAATATCACATGTTCTCACTCCAACATGGGAGTTAAAAAAATTGATCTCACGGAGACAGAGAGTAGAATGATGGTTACTAGAGGTTAGGAAGCATGGGGGGAGGGGTGATGAGGAGAGGTTGCTTAATAGGTGCAGATAACACAGTTGGAAGAAGTAAGTTATAGTGTTTGGTAGCACAGTAGTGTGACTGTAGTTAACAATAATTTATATTTCAAAACAGCTAGAAGAAAAAATTAGGAATGTTCATAATACAAAAAATGATAAACATTTGAGATGATTAATATCCTAATCATTCTGATTTGATCATTACACATTGTATGCATGTCTCAAAATATCACATGTACCCCATAAATATGTGCAATTATTTTGTATTAATAAAAAATTGAGGGAAAAGGGACATCTAAATAACAAGCTCTGCCCCAGAAAATGGGGGCATGGAGAAAGTGAGATGAACTCAGAAATACTCATGATGGCCACTAAAAAATCAACAATGGCTACTTCTGAAGAAGGCAATAGAATTAGAGAGGAAAAAGAGATAATACATTTGTTTATGCTATAAAACTTCTGTTTGAGTTTTACAGTGAGAATGGAGTCATGTATTACTTGTCGGATTAAATAAATGAGTATGATTTTGAAGAATTTTTATGAAGTAGAACTAGTTAAGTTTTTCCATAATTTCCATTTAAACAGTTCAAACATTGATACAAATATTCAGGGTTATTTTTATTCCATTTTACCTTTACCACATACATATCTATGTATTCACACTGTGTTTTTGTTTGAGTGACTAATGTAACTTCACGGGGCCAGGAACTAAGTTCTGATCCCACCTTTTCAATAATCAAGTCTTTGATCTTGAACAAGTCCTAACATCATCAATTCTGGTTTCTTCATCTGTAAACAAAAGATTTTTAATTAAGATGTAACATCACTTTAGGGCTAACATTCTATAATTCTAAGAAGAAATAGTCTACCTGGAAATGAGCCAGTTTATCTGAAAATTATCAGAAAATGAAGAAAAGAAAAATGAAGAGTTGATTTGGAGTTTATTAAGTAAACAAATTTAAAAATCAATTTTTATTTATTCATTTAAAAAATGAAAATTATATACATTTAAGTTTTCTAACATGTTTTATATATGTTTACATTGTGAAGTGATTTTTAACTATTTACATATCTATAACCTTATATAGTTACTTTTGTTTTGGTATAGTAAGAACATTTAACAACTACTGTCTTACCAAATTTTACATATACCATATACTATTATTAACTACAGTCACCATAGTGTACATTAAATTCCCAGAACTTATTCATCTTATAACTGAAAGCTTGTACTCTTTGACCAGTATCTTGCCATCCTCACCACAGTCCCTGGCAACCGCCATTCTACTCTGCTTCTACAAGTTTGAATTTTTTTTCTTGACTTCACATAGAAGTGGAATTATACAGTATTTGTCTTCATGTGTCTGGCTTATTTCATTTAACATAGTGTCCTCTAAGTTCACCCATGTTGTCATAAACAGCATTATTTCCTTCCGTGTTAGAGCTGAATAATATTCGTGTGTGTGTGTGTGTGTGTGTGTGAGAGAGAGAGAGAGAGAAAGACATTTAGGTTGCTTACATGATTTAGCTATTGTGAATAGTGCTGCAATAAACATGAAAGTAGAGATATTTTTTCAAGTTACTGATTTCAGTTCCTTTGAATATATACCCAGGAGTGGAAGTGATGGATCATACAGCAGTTCTATTTTTAGTTTTTTGAGGAAACTCCATGCTGTTTCCCATAATGGCTGTATCATTTTACAATACCACTATCAGTGTGCAAGGGTTACCTTTTCTCTGTATCCTCACAAACACTTGTTATTAACTTTTTGATAATAGTCATCTTAACAGGTATAAAGTGATAACTCATTGTGGTTTTGATGTGTGTTTCCCTGATGGTTAGTGATCTTGAGCACTTCTTCATATACTTTGTGGCTATTTGTATATCTTCTTTGGAAAAATATCTATTCAAGATCCTTAGCACATTTTAATTGTGTTATTTGTTTTTCTTTGTTTGTTTGCTATTGAGAACGAGTTTCTTATATATTTTGGATATTAGCCCCCCATCACATATATCAGTGGTCCCCAAACTTTTGGCACCAGGGACCAGTTTCACAAAAGGCAATTTCTCCACAGATGGTGGGGAAGGATGGTTTTGGGATGATTCAAGTGCATTACATTTATTGTGTACTTTATTTCTATTATTATTACATCGTAATATATAATGAAATAATTTCTACATTATGATACACAACTCATCATAATGTAGAATCAGTGGGAGCCCTGAGCTTATTTTCCTGCAACTAGATGACCCCCAGTGACAGATCATCAGGCATTAGATTCTCATAACAGAATCATTAGATTCTCATAAGAATCTAATGCATGACACCTAGATCCTCACATGCGGAGTTCACGATAGGGTTCATGCTCCTAAGACTCTAATGCTGCTGCTGATCTGACAGCAGGCAGAGCTTAGGCTATAATGTGACTGATAGGAAGTGGCTGTAAATACAGATGAAGCTTCATTTGCTCACCCACCACTCACCTCTTGCTGTGTGGCCAGTTCTTAACAGGCCATGGACCAGTTGGCCTATGGGCTGAGGATATGGCTTGGGTATATGGCTTGCAAATACTTTATCTCATTTCATAGGTTACCCTTTCATTTTGTTGATTATTTACTTTGCTAGGCAGAAACTGTTTAGTTTGATGGAATCCCATTTGTTTAATTTTACTTTTGTTGCCTGTGCTTTTAGAGTCATATTCATAAAGTCATTGCCAACACCAATGTCAAGGATCTTTTCCTCTGTGTTTTCTGGTAAGATTTTTATGTTTTCAGGTCTTACATTTAACTCTTTAATCTATTTTAAGTTGGTTTTAATGTATGCTGCAAGGTAAGGGACCAATATTATTCATTTGCATATGGATATTCAATTTCTCTAATATAATTTATTGAAGAGACTATCCTTTCACTATTGTGTATTCCTGGGACCTTCACTGAAGATTAGTTGACCATATATGCATGGATTTATTTAGGGGTTCTCTATTCTGTTCTATTGGTCGATGTGTTTGTTTTTATGCCAATACCATACTGTTTTGGTTACTATAGCTTTATAGTATATTTTGAAATCAAGTATTATGATGCCTCTAGCTTTGCTCTTTTTTTCTCAAGATTGCTTTGGTTATTTGGGTTCTGTTGCGATTACAAAATCATCAATTTTATAGTTACTTTTTAAATGAATACTGGTGTAACAGATGATGATTATCAAACAATCAAATAGCCACTACTCACAGTTATTTTTTTAAACCAATGAAATACATTTAAGTGCAATTGTGTAAACTAATTAACATCATGAAGTTTTAGGTTCTAAGTCAACTTTTTATTTTTTTTCTTTTTCTATGCTTTAGGCATATTCATTCATCCAACACTTAGTAAGAATTTACTGATACTATCTAGTCACCAGAGAGACAGTTCATAAAGCTGGTCTGCTCTTTCAGTTTTCACTTAGCCTATTTCTCCATATGAATTGTAAACTCCACATTTCATGTTTAGTCTGTGTATTAGCCTGTTTTCATACTGCTGATAAAGACATACCGAGACTGGAAAGAAAAAGATGTTTAATCACTTACAGTTCAACATGGCTGGAAAGGCCTCACACTCATGGCGGAAGGCAAGGAGGAGCAAGTCAAGTCTTATGTGGATCGCAGCAGGCAGAGAGAGTGAGCCTGTGCAGGGGAATTCCTCTTTATAAAACCATCAGATCTCATGAGACTCATTCACTATCACAAGAACAGCATGAGAAAGACCCACTCCCATGATTCAATTACCTCCCATTGGGTCCCTCCCACAACACATGGGAATTGTGGGAGTTACAACTCGAGACCTGCGTGGGGACATAGCCAAACCATATCAGTCTGTTTGCTGTGAGGATTACACAAGGTAGTGGAAACAGAACTAACATTCTGGTTATGTCAAATGTATGTAAGCCATAGTTCTACTTCACTGTCTAATCTTGGCCAAATTGCTTAATCTCACTAATCCTCATTTATCTCAACTGCAAACTTTACAAATCATTGCATGTGTTTTTTGTTACTGATGTATGAAAATTTTCTTAAATTTGCAAAGAAAGAAGAAGGAAAGTGTCTTTTTTACTCAGCTGACTGCTGCCTTCAGATGCTTGGCTCACAAAGTAAAATGCTACTTTAGTTGTGCTGCTCTTGTGATTCATGTAGCAGAAGCAAATGTGCTGAATAGAAAAGAAAGATAAGCAAACACTAGATTAGTCATAAACTGGGAGATGGTCTCAAGTGGAAATGCTGGGTAGAAAGCTACAGGCTTTATACTACATACTATATGGTATATATAGTATATGTATACTGAAGGAGGCAGGGGAGAAGGGAGCCATCCACTATTCCTAAATGTAGTTATTCAGAATAGATGCCTGAATCTTTGAGGCTTCCTCCATAATAATGGCTCACTAACTGATTCTCTAAGCATTCCAGAACAAAGACAAATTGACTATTTAGCCATGACAAACAAAATTATGAGATACAGCCAAGTCAACCCCAAGAGCTAGCCTAAGAGAAAAATAAAGCAAGAGGAAAGGATTTTTCTTTTTATTGTTATTCAGTAGTTTATCTTTCTGTTTGTCTGATGATTTGCTTTTAGGAGCCTGTAAAGCTGGTTTCCTGGGGTCTGTGCTGTATAATTGCTTACCTTTAGCTTAAACCTTCTACTGATATTTTTGTAACCAGCCTATCTTCAATGAAGGCCAAATTGGACATGCTTTAATATTTAATCCTTCCGAGTTATCTAATTAAGTAAAAACTGGCATTTTAAAAGTTCCTATGCCATGAGGATTTGAGTAGCTGTGCCAAAAGGCTTACATCACTAGACTGGAGGTACATTTATAGCTGTTTTTATTCATTTGCATTTCATCAGCCCAAAATTGCTGACTCTAGGTTCGGCAAGGACCTTACTGCCTGCTCAGTCTGCAGGGTATAGTACACTGCTGGTGATGGGCAATGACTCAAGACAGAAGTTTGAGTTCCACAGTCCACAGGTCATTTTTCACCTTGAAGTTTGGCTGTATAGCAAGTCAATTATATAAACAAAAAGCCGGGGTTATTCTGATGCCATGGGCTGAAAAGGATCCTCCTTTTTTTTTTTTTTTTTCTGTAAGAAGCTCTTTAGCATCAGTTCTGGCCTCAGCTGACCTAGTTCAGCCCCAGTCCTGACAATTACAGTGAAATCACATCTTAAGGTGAATAATGGGTCTAAGGTAATTATATTATGATCATAATTACCTTTAAAATTCTCATGTAAGACAGTATCGCACATGGTAGTTGGGTTCTAGAATCAGCTTATAAGTATGCATAACAACTGACTCCAACAACATAGGCTGAAGAGCCTGGAGAAAGTTACCTCATGTCTCTAAGCTTCATTTCACTCATGCATGAACTGGAGTTATTAACAGAGCCTACCTCGTAGGGCATAGGAAGGCTGAAATGAGATGACGAATGTGGAGGGCCAAGCACATAAACCAGCACAATCAATGATAGCTACTAGTATTAACAGATTGTTATGGGCTAGTTAAACTCCTACCGTGCGTTGTTGGCTACATGTACAACTCTTTCAACTAGCCATTTTGCAGATAAGGGAATTGAGTCTAACGCCAAGCAATTAAGGGGATAGCTAGCAATGCCAAAAACTTGTTTACTGTGTACTACAGTAATCCAGGTCGTATACGATAGAACCAGCTCTGCCCAGTTTTGTCATTTACTGTTTCCATAAACTTATAGAAGTTGGTTAGCTATTCTAAGGATTTTAAAAGTTCGTACATATAAACCATTCAACAATGCCTGGCACATGGTGAGCTACATCATGATCATCATCACCATCATGGTTATTAATGTCCCATGCTTTGTGTGGAAACACCAATGGTGTTGGCAGCACCAGTGGTGAAATAATTTGTCTTACACGTAGGGGAGAAACGGACTTAACTCCACAAGATTACTCAACATAAAATAGGATTTGAAGGGGATTTTCAATAAGACAATTGGAAGAGCCTCAGTGAACTAAAAAGGATAGACTGCTCCAGATGAATAAAGTGAGAAGACATGGAGGCCAGGGTCATAGAAGAGGCAAAACAAAATGACTTGCATGAAAGAAAGGGAAAGAAAAGAAACAAAGAGATAGAACATTTGCAGCAGAATAGCAATGATTCCTTTGTTGAAATTCTATAATTTGTTGGCTTGGTCTCCGTAGTATCTAAAAGTAGACAGATGCTTCACTTGGAGACCATGATGATAGGCTCTACTCTTTTATTACAATAAATGGGACAGAAAAATACCAAGGTACATCCAGAGGCTCAGGAAATGAGTACTGCAGTGCTATTTCACGGATGTGGCTGAGCAAATATAATTCAGAAAATTATTCCTTCAAAAAGAAACTAAAGACTAGAAACTTACAATTTTATAAATAGTAGATGGGGAAAGTTGAACATAGGATACCAGAGAGGAACAAGAACAATTATTTTTATTAGCCATATTCATGTGGGGAGGGGACAGATTGTATTTAGCCCTGAGTTAGGATTTTTCAAGCTCACTCTTGCATTACTTTTTGTGACCTGGAGCAAGTCCCTTCTTCACACTTATTATGGGCCTAAATCACCTTCTTGCCTAGATCAGGAAGTAGTACAGTATACTGTTTAGATACAAAGGCTCTGGAATTAGATTTAGTTCAGAACTCTCCTTTATGCCTATTTCCTGAGTTATCTGGGACACATTAGTTAAATTTGAGCCTTAGTTTCTCATGTGAAAGTTGGAGATTGTAACAAATATTGCTTATTTAGTATTGTTGGTACATGTTTAAATCATATAATTCACGTTAAGGTGTTAGCAAAATGTTTGAAATATGGGAAGTACTTAATAAATGGGAAATATTTAATAGATGGAAAATACCTGTATTGTTATCTATAAAACTAAAAGAATGGACTAAAAGATCTCTAACATCTCTTCTAGTTACTCATTGTTTTCTCCAGCCCATGCTCCATATTTTTACAGCCTCCCAACTTTGACATCTCTCTTCTAGTTTATTCCCTAGCTCCCACCTGTAAACAGAGTGGAAAAAAGAAATGTTAGTATGTCCAGTGGTTTGGGAGGCCAAGGCGGGTGGATCACGAAGTCAGGAGATTGAGACCATCCTGGCTAACATGGTGAAACGTTTTCTCTACTGAAAATACAAAAAAATTAGCCGGGTGTGGTGGCAGGTGCCTGTAGTCCCAGCTACTCGGAGAGGCTGAGGCAGGAGAATGGTGTGAACCCGGGAGGCGGAGCTCGCAGTGAGCCGAGATCGCGTCACTGCACTCTAGCCTGGGCAACAAAGCGAGACTCTGTCTCAAAAAAAAAAAAAAAAAAAAATGTCCAGTATAGAAGCAGAAATGTGTATGAAGAAAGAAGGAGCAGGTCTCAGTCCTCCTACAGACACCACTGAGATTGCTAGAAGTTAAATACAAATGTTTGAACCCCAAAGGGCACATAAGGAATGTCTTGTTTTAGAAAATTTAGTCGATATATTTAGCTTGTTTTTTACCTTTTATGAATGAATAGGACACAGAAGTCATCAGACTGTTTGTGACTTGTGAATGAAATAATATCCATGGATGCATTTTGTAAACAGCACTGTTCAAACATTGCTGTTGTTGCTGCTGTTGCTAAAACTGTGATAAGCATATTGTTTATAAACCCAAAGATTATGGGCTATTTGTCTTATTTCTATAAACTGGCACTAATTTTTTGGATTAAATTTCATTAGGTTTGAGTAATGCCTATCTTATCTACAGCTTCTCTAAGAAGAGAAACCTTTCCTGGAGGCAGTTATATATTAGAGAAAAATTTAAAATAATATACTCGACATAATATATACTAGAGGTAAGTAAACTAGAGATTAATAGTGCAAGTTCTCAGGTTTCTGGATTCACGTCCTTGATCTGCCACATTCCAGTTTTGTGGCCTTGAGCAAGTTGCTTAACAGCTCCAAGCTTCAGTTCCTCCATCTTTAAAACGGGGAAAACAACTGTATATACCACAAAGGACGCCATGAGCATTCAACAAAGCAATGAATTTAAGATCCTGGCACAGTGCCTAGAATGAAGGAGGCACCCAATAAAGGTTAGCTATCATCATTATTAAAATAATAGAAGACAGAATATAGAGATAATAAATATATCCACTTTAATGATATGGCAGATACACAAAGTCTGGACAAAAAGGATGTGGAATGGAGGAAAGTGGCAAAGAAGAAGTTGGAATGAACAAAACTCAGCTAAAGTGAGTGCGGTGGCTCACGCCTGTAATCCCAACACTTTGGGAGGCCAAAGCAGGCAGATAATTTGAGGTTAGGAGTTCGAGACCAGCCTGGCCAACATGGTGAAACCTCTTCTATTCTAAAAACACACACACAAAAAAATAACTGGGCATGATAGTGCATCCCTATAATCCCAGCTACTTGGGAGGCTGGGGCACTGTAATCGCTTGAATCCAGGAGACGGAGGTTGCACTGAGCTGAGATCGTGCACTCCAGCCTGGGTGACAGAGTGAGACTCCATCTCAAAAATAAACAAATAAATAAATAGAGTAGGTGGGCCACTGGCCAATTTTATAACCTCAGCCTTATGGGGTCTGCTCCAAAAGCCTCTGTCCCTGGGATAGAATCTAAAATCAGTCCAAATGTCATACTGTTGCTTCAGTTTGAAATTTCGTGACCAGTGTCTTCCTATTTCTAGTCCTAAAAAGAAGCAAAGAGTTGCAGTAGTCAAGACCTCCAGTAGGGAGACTGATACTCCATTGCAGCTAGAAATAAGGTGTGTCATCACACTACAGCCTAAATCTGGACAGTGCCAGGAAGCCTGCTGAGATTTATTAAAACTTACCTCTGTTTATTTACCTGCAAAGATGACTCTTTCTAAGTGACCATTAGGATTTTTAGAATAGAGAGAAAAATTTGAAATATGGGAGTCAAGAAGCTAGTTAGATTCAAATTGTCTGTATCAGGGGACAGCAAACATTTCCTGTTTGGGCCAGGTGGTAAAGATTTTAGGCTTTGTGGGCCATATGGCTTCTTTTGTACTTACCTCTACTGTTGTAGTGCAAAAACAGCCATAGACAATACATAAATGAATGGGCATGGCTGTGTTCCCATAAAACTTGATTGACAAAAACTGGTAGCAGGCCAGGCATGGTGGCTCAAGCCTGTAATCCCAGCACTTTGGGAGGCCGAGGCGGACGGATCACGAGGTCAGGAGATCGAGACCATCCTGGCTAACATAGTGAAACCCCGTCTCTACTAAAAATACAAAAAATTAGCCGGGCGTGTTGGAGGGCGCCTGTAGTCCCAGCTACTTGGGAGGCTAAGCAGGAGAATGGCGTGAACCCGGGAGGCGGAGCTTGCAGTGAGCCGAGATCGCACCACTGCACTCCAGCCTGGGGGACAGAAAAAGACTCCGTCTCAAAAAAAAAAAAAAAAAAAAAAAAAAACAAAAAAAAAAACTGGTAGCTGGCTAGATTTGGCCCATAGACCATAATTTCTGACCTCTAGTCCCTACAAGATACTTGATGCAATGACTCAAGTTGTCAGAAGAACCTGGGCTAAGGCTCATATAAATCAAACATGATGTCGAAGAATGTTGTTGACTAGAGATTAGCTGACCTAACGTAGAGGGCTTCGGAATGAAGAAGGGAGAAGCAGCAAACTGCTTAAATTTAAATGGAGGAAGCAGCTTCTGTGGAAGAAAATAGGAATAACACGAAAAAGAACTGCAGCATAAGATGTACTTAGTAATTCGCATTAGAAAAAATACAGGGTGGACCTCAGCAACATTCTTTTCAGCATCGTTTTTCTGTATTCTAATATTCAGAGCATGAGTAATAACTAGGGTAAACATATACTTGTTTTCCAGGACAGTCCTAGTGTGTCTTTTGTCCTTGTATGATCATCAATAATGCCCTCTTTTAGAGAACTGTTCTAGTTTGCACCATAAATTATATGATCACAACTATAATAACCGAAATGATTTTGAAGCTGCAGCACAAATAGGTATATATTAGTTGGATTTTCACAAGACTTGGAGAATAATACAAGTCTATAAATGCAGAATGTAGTGCTAGATAAGGGTATGTTAAGAACTTCAAGTCAGAGTGGGTTTTAAATCCAACTTAATCACTTTCCAATCATCTTAGACAAGGTGTTTAATCTCCCTGAATCACAGCTCCTTATATGTAATAAATAATAAAAGTAGCAATCTCATTAGATATAAATTTATTAGCATATAATAAATATTATAAAATATTAGCTGTTATTTTATTATTATTATATATTCAGATATAATCAATTGGTTGTGTGGAGACAAAAGTCACCCTTCATTTACAGAAGATATGCCTCAAGAGGAGTAATTTTCTTGTCACTGGAGACAATCAAGCAGAGACACAACAGGCACTTCATAGGAATATTATAAGTAAAATCTTGCTACTCAAAGCCTGGTCCATAAACCATGACATCTGCATCAATTAGCAGCTTGTTGGTGCAGAATCTCGAGCTCCCACCTAGACCTACTGAATCGGAATCTACATTTTGAAGAAACCTTAGTCAGTACATTTAACGTTGCTATAAAGCAGCAGTCCTCAACCTTTTTGGCACCAGGGACTGGTTTTGTGGACAATTTTTTCATGGATGGGTTGGGGGTAGGTGGTGATGGTTTGGAGATAATCCAAGTATATTACATTTATCATTAGATTCTCGTAAGGAATGTGCAACCTAGATCTCTCACATTTGCATTTCACAATAGGGTTCATGCTCCTATGAGAATCTCATGCCACTGCTGACCTGACAGGAGGCAGAGCTCAGGCCATAATGCTCACTTGCCCATGGCTGCGTCACCTGGTTCCACCAGACCACGGACCATTACCTGTCCATGACCCGGGGGTTTGGGACCCCTGCTAATTGTCCACTGATGACTCAGACGTTAGTGGATGATTAGACTTACAAAACCCCTTCCATCCCTGAGACCACTTGATACTATAGCATCCACAGGTTATAAGTGGATAAAGTAATGCCGTGGAAGGGAGCTGTGAATTCACTACCTACTATATCCTATTCCATTAGGCAAGTTAGGAATAGCCCTTTCCACCCACCCCCAAAGAACACAATACAGGTCCAGTGACTACATTTCACTGATGAATTAAGTACTAATCTCAGATGGGTACAGATGTAGCCCTTAAGTGAGTATACTCAGCATTGGGATTATTTTTTAGTCTGCAGCATTACATCTACCTTGGATATAGCAACTTGATTATTTCCCGAGTTCGCCTCATTTTGTTTTGAGCCATTTCTCTGCTTTCTGGGAAATGTCTGTTTGATTATTCTCCATGTAGGTACTCTGTGTAGAGTTCAGTATTCCATTAATACTGAACAATTCACATACAAATAGACAGTTTAACCTTCGATATTTCCCCAAGGCCTAAAGAGGTTGATGCAAATATAAACAGAATCAGAAGAGCTGGTGAGGTATTTAGCTGAAACTTTAAAGAAATTCTTCTCTCACTGGGACTTCTTGGTGATGATTGTAATACAGCTCAAATGCTTAAGCTGTTTGTACACTTTTATCCTTTTTCCTTGATGCAGGCTTTCTGACATCCCTGGCTGTCTGAATTACACACGGGGTAGACTATCCTGGCCCACTCGGTTGCATCAATAGCTTCTTAGATCCCTTTTCTGATTGTGTTATTCTGTGACTGCTGAGTAGCCCATGGTTATTTTTCAATATAATCTCACACACAGAAAGAAAGAAGAATATATCGTTTTGAAAGAATTTAAGTAACAAAGGAAAAAATTAATTTTAAGGAGAAAAAAGACAGCAGGAGGTGTGATAAAACCCATCAAATTTTTAATGTATCTAACCTAAGAGAATTTCATTAATTCCCTTAATAATGATGATAATTCATTATGCCAGTATTTATCAAGCCTATACTATGTGCTGAGCACTGTGTTTGTCGCATAACAATGATAATAATAATAGCAGCTAACATTTGTTGAACACTTACGACCACACAAATGAGATCACTATGGGCACCATCCTCATGGAAACTTACAATCTAGCAGGGAAGGCAAATTATAAAAATAATTCCAAGGGTCGTCAGTGCTATGTGAAACTGTAGGTATAATGGGAGGGTGTTACAGGTCTAGGGGTCAGTGAAGGCTTTCCTCAGGAAGTGACATTTAAGAGTTAGCTAGACAAAGAAGTAGGGATAAGGAAAAAGTGTCCCAGGCAGACTGAAGACTATATGCAAGAGCTCTGATCAAGCAAAATGTTTGTTTTGGAAATGAGAGAACTGACCAAAGCTTGGAAGGCCAGGAGGAGAGCAGGATGACAAGGCTAGGAAAAGGAAGTCAGGAGCCAAACCTGCTGAACCTTAGAGGCCGTGTGAGGAGTTTGGACTTCATCCCAAGGGCCATGGGGGAGCCACTGATGGGCATTAAGCAAGTAAGGGACATGATCAGATTTGAATTCTAAAATTTCTCCGAGTGGGTCAGAAAGGAAAAAAGGAAATATGTGGATGACAGAAATGATGGTGACTCAAATAAGAGCATTGGCAGTGTTTGCAAAACATCTCCATGTTAGAGTGAGGTCCCTGTCAGGCTAATAAGATGCTTTCTTTCCTGGAGTCTGCTTATTTGCTAATCCTTGAAGGAACTTTCCATTCTCAGACCTCAGAACCTTTGCCTTCACAGAGCCAATAAGGCAGATATGTGAGCTGATGAGCAAATACAACAGAAAGTTATGCAAAGGAAAAACAAAAAGAGACAGTCCTCCAGCAGAATTCTGAGCCTGGGTCTGCTGGTTCCCTGATTCCTTCCATGCTTTGGAAAGGAACGATGTGCTGGTGCATTCAGAAAAGAAAATGAGACCCAGAAAAGCAGGATTTCCCTAAAAGCAGGTAATAGGCTATAAAAGTATTATCACAACATAATGTGAAGAATGTACTTCTGGAAGGAATTCTGTTTCTATATGAGAGTAAGGTATTTTAATTAATGATTCTACAGCCCTTTTACTTTAAAGAGAGGGTTTATTTAGAAAGCTTGAGCTGTAAGCTATACTGTTAGCATAGTTTGTGCTAAGTGAGATGACAAAGCTGTCACCTTCCTCTAAGTTCAAAGAACAGTTATCAATTAATTACTCATCAAGTATTTTCTTGAGCAACTACACAATGAAAGGCATTAGAAATACAAGGATAAATTAAAATTAACATTATTCTTGTTTACATGGAGCTTCCAGTTAGTGAAGAAACTGAGAGTCTAGACACTAATCACATGATTACATAATTAAATTTAAAACTGCAACTGTGATAGATTCTACAAAAGATAGGTATATGTACTGTAAGGGCTTACGAGAAAAGAATCTGGCCTACACAATAAGTTAGGGAAGTAATTACTGAACTGAGAGCAAAAGAATGCATATAAGTTAAATGGATAAAGCAGGATAGAAAAATAGACTAGATAAAATGAATTAACTTGACAAACAGATATAGACTACCTGCAAGGTGCCAAAGGTCGTGATAGGTAACTGTATGACACAAACAAATGAAACTTGGTCTGCAAGTTACAGAAAATAGGATGGGCTGAAGCTTGTTAATTCCTAGTTGTGAGAAGTTGGTGTTACTTTATCCACGCCTCAGTGTTTTAATCTGCAAGATAAGAAAATAACATCTACCTTGTAAGATTATTGTGAAAATTTTAAAAGCCCTTAGCTTACTGCCTGGCATACAAGTAGCAAATTTTGTAATGACCAGACAGAGGGAGTCAGTATGATATAGTATCAGAAGCAGTGTTCCACAGTTGTCAAAAGCTGAATGTCTTTGATCAGGCTGAATTCCAATCCCAGGTACAATTACTAGCTCTGTGACATTGGACAAATGACACACTTTCTAATCTTCAGTTTCTTTATGTAAAAAGATGATAGACGTATCTACCTCACATTTCTTGGTAGGATCAAAGGAGATAATGCACGGAAAGGTCAAAGATTGCTTAAATGAATATTTCCCTACATATTTTATATGTACAAGCTACTGTATCAGCACAGATAAATAAGTAGTTATGCTTTTCTATTGTTGTTGTTTTGGGTAGGAGGGTGAAGCTAGACAAGACCAAAGGCTTCACATAGAAAATTTTCACCTAGGTCTTTGCTTACATATTTTATATGTACAAGCTTCTATATCAGTACAGATAAATAAGTAGTTTTTTTATTGTTGTTGTTCTGGGTAGGAGGGTGAAGCTACACAAGACAAAAGACTTTACATAGAAAAATTTGACCTAGGTCTTGAAAAATTAATAGATGTTGGACAGACAATGCTGATAAATGTGCCTTGTGCAAGCCATATGACTGCAATTTGCTACTATGAGAACAGCCCCGGGGGTTCAAGGCATGAGGATGATATTTTTAAAAGCCTGGTGAGTTCCTCCTAATAAACATCATCACTTCAGTTGTTGTCATGAGCTAGAATGCAAGATGATGTAGTAGATGATAGCATATGCTTTGAAGTAAGATAGACATGGGTTCTGAGCCAATCTCTGCTACTTACAACTGCATGACCTTATGCCCATTACTTCACTTCTCTGAGCTTCAGTTTGCTTATCCCTAAGAGGAAGTAACAACAGTGCCCTCTTCACGAAGCTATTATGAGGATTCAGCACAATAATGTATGTAAAGCTCTAAGTATCACGTTTGGCGCATAGTGTTTAATAAATATTCAATATTGTTATTATTGTTGATGTGGCATTAAGGTTATGCTGGCATAAAACATTAGAATTTGTTCAGCGCATGGAACAATTACATTAAACTCAGAGTAAGCTATATTACTGACTTAACAGTGGAATACCAAAGAAATACAATGAACAACAGGTTTTAAGAGTTCCTATATGGCAGTGGTTGCAGGTATTTATCTTTGTCACCCTAGTAACTTTGAGAGCTGTACAGAGTAGGCCTTCAATAAGTGTTGAATAAATGAATGATTTTGCTGATTTTAAAATATTTTTTTCTACTTATAAACATGGTGTTTCTGCAGATAATCTGTAAATAAAAAATACATCTGTAAATTCAACACCAATGTGTTTTCTTCCAAGGTGTGTGTGCATGTGCGTATGTGTGTGTGTATAATATATATGGGAAATCATAGCATTTAAATAAATGTATACATATTTAATTTTGATCATACCATATGAAAGCTTTTTTCCACTTGTCATATGAGCATTTACCTTGTTTTATGAAACATACTTTACAAACATGATTTATATGTTGCATTACACTCTATAAGAATATGCCATATAATTTATTTAACTATTACCATATTATTACACCTTTACTGTGTGTCAAAACTAATTCATCTTCAAATATATGTTATTTGTCACCATATTCAGTGAGTTCTTAATCATTTTTATGGTAAACAACTTAAAAATCTAATTATTAAAAAAATACTCTGTATTATCTCCCTCCCAGATGAAAATTATAAACACATTTACAAAAACTATTGCCTACTATTTCAGGAGGTTTATAAACTCCATGAAGCCCATCCATAGATTTCTGTCCCCAGGGATTCACATCAGAACTAATTATATAAAATGTTAATATCAAGCAAAACAAAAATGTGCAAAAACTTGACTATAATTATTATGGAGATGTATAATCTCTAAAATATTGCTGACTACAGTAATGTGGCCCAATCCCAGTTCATTCTTACTTTTTAAATAGTGCTTTAGATTACACATTAATGCTTCTCTACAACTTTCATTGAATAATAATGTTTCGTGTGATATATCTTTATTCTCCTTAGTGACAGAAAGTCTCTGCAGGACTCCCAGTGCACAGTCGTTTCTCTTTTGGCTGAGTCCCCATCCAAATATCATCGTTAATTGTAGTTCCCATAATTCCCATGTGTTGTGGTAGGGACCCAGTGAAGATAATTGAATCATGGGGTGGTTACCCTCATGATTTAGGTTACCTGTTCTAGTGATAGTGAGTGAGTTCTCATGAGATCTGATGATTTTGTAAGGAGCTTCCCCCTTCACTTGGCACTCATTCTCTCTCCTGCTGCCCTGTGAAAAAGTGCCTTCTGCTGTGATTTTAAGTTTCCTGAGGCCTCCCCAGCCATGCAGAACTGTGAGTCAATTAAACCTCTTTTCTTTATAAATTATCTAGTCTCAGGTATTTTTTCATAGCAGCGTAAGAACCGACTAACACACGCGGTGAGGTCCTGTATCCTGGAAACCTATGAAATTATTAAGTCTGCTCCTGCCACCCCCCGCCTCTGTTGCTCCAAGTTATCTTAAATATCATTCCATTTGAGCAAATACACAGCATGACTCAGCATTGGATAATACAGTTATTTGAAGGAAAGAGAGCATTTTATAATAACGCTAAAAATAAATTCAATGAACAAAATGTAATATAGCCTAAAGGTGGCTAAACACAAAAGTGATGTAGTCACAGCATTAGGGCAGGTTTATTGTAATCTCAGGATGCAAGGTTTTAACTTGGTCTTTACGTTATTCTAACCAAGGAGTATCATAATCTTTATTATGAACGTACACTTTGTCTGATATGCAGTTTACAATAATGGGAATAATTCTAAATGCCAATCTGCACAGCTTCTAAAGAATTCTAATAGGTTCCAATATAAAGCAAAAAAAATTGTTTTGTATTTTTTGTTTGTCATTTCCATCTGTTTGCTTCTAAAGATAGAACCATTTCTGATGTAAAAAGCATGTAGCCGTGTCTGCACATTTCTATGTAGATGTTTCTGCATGTGGGGGTTAGAAAAGTTCCTAATTATTATTAAGTTTCAAAGAATTATGGAAAAAATGTTAAAAAACACTTCTAAGAATAATTTTTATTTAAGCCATTTCTTTTTCTCCCTCATAGTTACATCATCCCTCCCAAGGATTCCGCTTTGGAACTGTCCGAGAAAGCAGCGCTGAAGATTATGTGAGACAAAGTTTCCCAGAGATGCATGAATATATGAGAAGGTACAATGTTCCAGCCACCCCTGATGGAGTGGAGTATCTGAAGTGAGTGTCAACCTCTTGGATCCAAAGAAAAATTCTCACTGAAGAGAAGTAATTTAGCTACTGATGTAGTGTATGTTAGTTTCTGAAAATGACAGATGAATATACCCACGTTGTGTTAAGTAATACTTTATACCGTGTGAGATCCCAGGAGACAGTGTGAAATAGTGTGTATTTAATTATGTGACCTAGATTACTTGTGACCTGCATAGTCTCAAGTTGGTAGTAGCTTTGTTCAAAGAGCCAGTGGGGCCATTAGCATAGCAGATGGTGGAGGAAGTAGATGTTGGCTTTACATCACTTGAGAAAACAATGGTGCTGAAGTGGTCAAACACACAGGGAATATGGCCAGAGGATAAAGTGTCCCAAGGCAACCTTTTCCTTCCCAGTGAATGTATCTCTAAGCCCATGGAATGCCTCCTCTTGCCATGAGGAAATGGAATTTATCTTAGAGATTTCCTGTAGAAAGGAAATAAGATAGAAGACAACGATACCCATGCCTGCATTCTTCTCATCAGAATTTATGAGAAGCAATCGTGAGAAATCACACTGCCATGGCAGATTATCAGAGCCTGTAATTCAATGAAGTTGAATACAAAGGCAGACGGTGCAGTGATGGGTTTGCTCTGTCTAGTCTTTCTGAGAAAAGGGAAAGAATTGTTCCTGAAAAACAGGAAGGCATGAGGGTGAGCAGTCCTCTCCCTCCTGCTTGATGGAATCAAGATAATAACAGACATCCACACCTCCAATTCCTAGAATTGTGCAGAATCAGGAAACTGGTTTCTCCATGGTGAGCATCAATAATCTCCCTAATGGACAGCAAGACATGCCACCTCAAATTCTTTTTTAAGAAAGAATAGAAATAAATAAATAATTTCATGGAACATAAGGGTTTTGTCTTTCTCAACAACTTTAGAAACAGGCCACTTTAAAAATTTTATGGACTTTTAGCTATAGCTTAGAGAAAAAGCCTTGTTCTCTCATATTTGCAAAATAACATATGATGTATAAGTATTATGAAATGCCACTTTTAATTTTGCAAGAACATCAACACATTACAGTCTCTCTCTGACATGAAGTTTAGAATCCCTTTGCCTCCCAGATCTTCTTGTGTGTTCTCTTCTTCAGGCGAATTTACGGTTGAGAGAAAGAATAAGATGTCAGGGTAGCAATGGCTTCCAGCTCAACAGAAATAGCAGACAAACTAGGCTCTGCTGACAGTATGAAAAGGATGATATGAGCTACTGCTGCAGTCCCCAGCAGTTCCACTCCACTCAGGGCATTCATGTATCTCAGGAGCTTTATCTGAGAAGGCCCACATGCCCAGCACTGGCCCCGCCCTAGCCTGAAGAGAAGCAATCTTCAGGAAAGCAGCCACAGATGAGGGCTCAAAACAAATCAATTTTCCTTGGTAATACAACTAGCAAGTGGCAGAGTCAAGACTAGGACCAGGTCTGTGGAATCCAACTGCTGCTTCAGACTAGTCTAGGAACGATGATGAAAGAGTAGGCCCTTGATATTTGCAGAATAGTCCATGTTCCAGCGACATCTATGTTCCAGTTGGTATCTGAAAGCTAGTTAGAAATGCAGCAACTCCAGCCTCATCCCAAACTTACTACATCAGAATCTTCATTTTAACAAGCTCCCCAAGCAATTCACTGATTGAGGTGAAATTGGAATCTAGGCAGAGTTTATAATTAATACTCTCTCACCTCTTCTCTCTGGACCTTAACTCTCCATTTTCGGCCTTGTCATTTCCTGTGCCCTTAGCCACCACTTCCCACAACCACAGTCTTCATGTTACCTCCCTGGCATCCCAGAGCTCTGACCTACAAGGCACAACCCCTAGCATTGCCTGTGCAAGGAAGTTTTCTACATATTGAACCTGTCCTTTCCCTCTCCCATCAAAATTCTCCTGGACTTAATTCTGCTCTCTCAGGGCCCTGCTTTCTCATTAACAGTTTTCCAAAAAAATTAACTCCCATTAAAATGCTTATTCCTTTTATTATGTTAATATGTGACTGGTTTTCTTGTGATGTGTGATATGTATTTTTAAATAATGCTTAAGAAAAGACAGGGCATGATTCTATAAAAGAAATAACCACTGGGGGCCCTGTGAACCACAACAGTGATTCAGCCAATCTAGAAGCTACTTGTACCTGGATCCCACTTGGCCATTTCCTCACCAGTGACTCAGGGTCCCATGGGAGTCTGAGAGCTGACTGCTTTTTGCCTTTTCAGGTAATTGAAATTTATCATAGCTATCTGCACTTTGCAGTCCAAAATCAAGAGTAGTTATTTAAGGAAGGATCCCAGAGACATTAGGCTTTATGAATTACTGGTTTTAAAAAAATGAAATGAACCTCATCTTTTTTATTGTCATATTCCTACCACAAATATTTGTGGAATATTGGCGAGTGATAACTTGTTGCTAGGTAGCTGTCAAGGTACATTATGGTACTGTGGCAGTTGAAATTTGATTGGAGAAACAGCTTTCAGCTCAATTTTTATTTTATTGCCAGGATTCCATTAAGATTCCTTATCAACTCCTAGGAGACAATCCACATCCCCCACACTTTCTACAGCTTCCCATTACTGTAGAGCTGGGAAGTGCTTCATTTTGGTTAAAGTTAAATGTGGGCCTCATTGTAACTTGAATCCGATACCCCTTGGAAAAGGGGATGCATTTTAAATTGGCTATTTCACTTATTTGAAGAGTAGGATAAGAAAGCAATGGTCATTGATACCAAAAAGGGAAGCTGACTTGCCGACTATGTGTCTATACATGACCCAGAGAAAGCCATTCATGTAAAGATGTGTTTCCTGCCCACTGATGAATCTTCTGGGTGTCTAGGGATATCTTTCTCTTTTTGATTTTCTATGAATTCTAGTCATATTCTCCTCTGTTTAGAAGCCACACTGTGTTAAAAATTAGAACAGCCTCACCACTGGATCTAAGAAAGAAAGGACTGAGTTCAGAAGGGATAGAAAAGAGTTATTCTTTTTGTAAAGCTGTTTGGACAACTCTAAGGGTAGAAAATCCTTTCTTTTTTTCAAATTAATAAATATTTTTATTTTAAAAAAATATCTACACCTACACAATAAAAAGGAACTGAGGTAGTCATTGCATGAGATAGAAAGAAGTGTAATACAGAGTTCTTATTCTCAAGAAACTTACATTTTAACTGGGGAGCTAATATAGTGCACAAAATGGTTGCTTTTCTGGTCTTCACAGAATACATTCCCTCTTTTTGGTCACAGCATCCTGCATTTCTTCATCCCTCTTCTACTCTCACTGATTTATATGCGGTGAACCCCACCCCTGGCTCCAGTTGACACCACCTAGCCAATAAGAATAATAGTCCATTTCCATGGTAACAATATCCAGGGATGGGCTCATGACATAGTCACAATAAAAGCAAATTAGACTAAGAGTTTTTCTGAAACTTTTGCTGATAGAAAATCCTTTCTTAAATGGATGTATGCCTTTCACCTTTCCAAAAAGAATTGGAAGTGGCTGAAAACAAACAAGTTGTTGCATGTATTTTAGACAGTTATTTCCTTTTAAAACTTCTCCTTCCTTGCCCTCTTTGTAGGTGGAAGCTCGGCCTATGCTGAGACTCACCCTTCATTTGAACCCGGTCCCAACACTTACTAGCTGTGTAACTTGGTTTAAGTTACTTCAACCCTCTGAGCCTCAATTTCCTTATCTGTTATATTACAGTCATTCTGAGTGATAAAAGGTATAGAGAACAATGAATGCAATGCCTAACAACAAGAAGTCACTCTGATAGTGTAATAAGAATAAACCTTCTCTATTCACTTCCTATTCAATTCAGAGTGGCTCTGGCTTTACTGATGGAATTTAGAAGTAATTAAAGGAGCTGGTAGATAAACCCATTGGAAAGATGTCATGCTCTCGTATAAGAGTGCCTGTCTCCCCTGGTCTGTAGTCTAGAGGTCAGTGAGAAGCCAAGACAGTTAAGTCAGCACCTAGGTAGCTTGTGCGGCCCTTAGTGTCCAGGTTTCTGTCCCCTAAACAAAAGCCGGCTGTCAGCCTTCATGCTTCCTTCCCATTAATGAATCATTTTCACTTTTCTCCTCTGGTCTTAAATATAGGAATGATCCAGAGAAACTAGACGCCTTCATCATGGACAAAGCCCTTCTGGATTATGAAGTGTCAATAGATGCTGACTGCAAACTTCTCACTGTGGGGAAGCCATTTGCCATAGAAGGTATTAATCAGTCACTCTTTATTCACTTTTACTCGGGATGTGCTCAGTTTGCCAACCTAGAAAGTCACAAATGCCAAAGTCAGAAGCAAAGAGCTATTCATCTTCCCTTGTTTTCATTTTCAACTCATAAGCACTTAGCTATTAAGTTGCTGAAGTTAGGAATTTATTTTTCACCTATTCAACAAATATTTATTTACCCAATTGTTAGGGGGAAAAAATCATTGTTACCCATATGATGTTGCTTCAGATAGCTGGGAGTGGTGGCACAGTGTAATAAATTTTAATTTAATCTGTACTGTATGTGTGTGTGTGTGTGTGTGTGTGTGTGTGTTTAGTGGCGGGGTGTTGCTATGTGCTATGTTGCCCAAGCTTGTCTCCAACTCCTGGCCTCAAGTGATCTTCCTGCCTTGGCCTTCCAAAATTCAGGGAAATCTGTATTTTCTAACAGCCAAATACTCTAGCAAATCTGACAGAAAAACTGGAATGATTACATTTTACAACTGGGAGGGCACCAATATTGATCTAATCCAATCTACTCATTTGATAAACAAGAAAGCCCAGGGACATTACATAACATTTTCATAATTGCACAATTAGATGATAATGCTGGGACTGAAATCTAAAGCTCATGGTTCTTAAATAAGTATTCTTCCACTAGTTGGAAAATAAGTAGAAAAAAAACTCATTCTATAGTTTAATGCCCTTTAAGGTCCCAAACAAAACCTTGGGATCCTTGTTTGGGATCTCAGGTCTTTTTCTCTACTGGCAGCAAATTTTTCCTTCTAATGTGATCACCCAATCAATCGAACTTCAGAACCAAAGAAAGATTGCTTTGTCAGGAGCATCTTTCATTCTGAATGACGGTTGATATATGGAGCTGATAGTTTGAACCAGCAAATTTCACTTCTCCCAATTCCCAGCTTCCCTTCCCCGATAGTACATGTGGCTCTCAAGACAGCCATGCTCACTTGTCAGAAAAACACTTTAGCTTAAAACAATCCCGTGGGGGTGCCCAACTGCTATTTCCAGAAATCTATACTTTCCTGTATGTTAACTAGGATATCAAGACTATTCTGATTTCAATTTCCCAACCACAGTTGGTCTCTGTCTCCTCTAAATGTATCAGTAGATTTTTTACCTCTGTCTTCATTTTCATGATAAATGAGAAGGTTACAGCTGACTATTTCTCCACATCTTCTCCTAGCAGAAATCAGTTCCCTCTCCAGGCAAAGTCACCCCCACCTGAAGCAGGGATGGAACTCAGAAAGAGAGGCAATTAGCAGTAGTGGTCTTCTATTAAGACTACCGTCTAAGATAGCAAAGGGAGAAAAAGAAAAAGCTAGAAAAATAAACAACATTATTCAGTATATAATCCCATTTTTATGTAACAATGAAAATTTTCTCCTTTTTGTGGCATCTGGGGATGTTACATTTTATTTCTGTCCTAGATGCAGTGGGGAACTGAGATCCCTTCTGCCATTAGGAGCTACTAACAATGAATCATGGGTAGAGAACATAAGAATGAGGGGCTCCATTTTCCACCTTTATCTTCAGGGGACAACTCTATCTTGTCAAAAGACAGTGGTAAGATGGCTTGTTTGCCTCTGCTGGACCCTGGTGCCAGATGCCACCCAGATGCCACGCAATTAACTCCCCACTGGTTTCCTGTTTACATTTCCATCTGTGTTCCTGAGACTTAGTGTCTTGCAGTTCCCATCTTCTCTAGACATCACATTGTTTTCAAAGGAGATGGGCACAAAATGGTGCATGGAAAAGCCCTCCCTGCAAAAGAGTAGGAATACTGCAGGTTTTAATTGAGAGAATATTGTTATCATTGTGAGGTTATTCTCAAAATGGATAGGGTACACATCAGAAAATTTAATTCAATTCTGCTTCTGACAATAAGTTCATACCCCAAAAACATAACTCAGTAAAATACAAAAGGATACGTATAAATTACACAAAACAATGTGGTAGAAATACTAGTCAAAGTCTTGATTGCTTTTCTTAAAAATATGAATTTCACAAGTTCTGTTTTTTTTTGTTTTTTTTTTTTTTGAGACTGAGTCTCACTCTATCGTCCAGGCTGGAGTACAGTGGCGCGATCTCAGCTCACTGCAACCTCTGCCTCCCAGGTTCAAGCGATTCTCATGCTTCAGCCTCCAGGGTAGCTGGGACTACAAGTGCCCGCCACCACGCCTGGCTAATTTTTGTAGTTTTAGTAGAGACAGGGTTTCACCATGTTGTCCAGGCTGGTCTCAAACTCCTGGCCTCAAGTGATCCTCCTGCCTTGGCCTCCCAAAATGCTGGGATTACAGGCGTGAGCCACCTACAGTCTAAATAATAAAGCTCACATTTTAATAAGTTCGAGAAACTTTAATGTTATTAGAGGATAGCATATATTTTTAACAATTTAATTGAGAGAAATAATTTCATGAATTTTTAAGAAAATATTTCTCTCAATTAAATTGTTAAAAATATGCACTATCCTTTGACAACATTTAAGTTTCTTGAACTTATTACAATGTGAGCTTGGTTATTAGGTTAGACTGTATAGGGATAAAAAAATCATCAAAGTGGTTTATGAGCAATACTTGGTCATTTAGGTTACAGGAATGTTTTATATGCCTACCCATATCCTTTCACAGGGCCTAGTACAATGCTAGGCATATAACATGAATGTAATAAGTGATGTATTACCTATGAAATAACTAATTAGGTTTGAAATAAGTACCTAATTCACTCACTTAGGTAGTTTATAGCTTGTACTTATACTTTCCCAAATGTTTAAATGTACTTAGGAGAGAAAACAGAATGCAATGATTCCTTCATGCTGAATGTAATGTCACTGTATATAGTAGTAACACACTCAGTACATATGTGTGACACTCAGTGTAACTACTGCTGTGGTCTGAATGTTTGTGCCTCCCCAAAGTTCATATGTTGAAACCTAATCCCCAAGGTGATGACATTATGTCATGAAGTTTCCACCCTAATAAAATGGAATTAGTGCCCCTGTGAAATAGGCTCAATGAAGCTCATTCACCGTTTTCAGCATGTGAGGACCTAGCTACACGGCACCATCTATGAACCAGAAAGCAGGCCCTCACCAGACACCAAAACTACCAGTGCCCTGATCTTGGACTTTCCAGCCTCCAGAACTATAAGAAACAAATTTCTTTTGTTTTTAAGTCACCCAGTCTATGATATTTTGTTATAGAAGCCTGAGCAGACTAAGATAACTATTAACTATCTCTCCAAACTTCACCATTCTGCATTTATTTTGACTTAAAAGGGAAAAGTAAGGCAAATAAGAAACAGTGGCTCTACACTGAATTTGAAACCCTTTCGTGAGTACTCATTGGTACAGAGTATATAGCAAAGCAAACCAAAACAACTGAGGATTCGAAAGCATGTGGAAAGCCTTTGGTCGAATTAAATATCATAAACCAGGGGCACAAACACATATTGTGTGCAGAGGGGAAAAAAAAAGTGTTGAGATAAGTGAATACATGTCTCCAATTTGTGCATTGGAGTTAGCTGACAATAAAGCTCAAACAAGGAGAAAGAGTAATGTAACTGCACAATAATGATGTGTGACCTTTGTGCCAAAGACCTTTGCCTGCTTTTGAGTTTGTTCTTTTACTTGCTTTCCAATAATTATTTAATACAGTGCTTGGAACACTAGCTCTAGAGTCTGAGTGCTTGGGTTAGGATAAAATTGCTGTTATTAACTGGCAAGTTATCTAATCTACTCTTCAGGTTCCTCACCTGCATAGTGGGAAGATGAATAGGAAATTTATGATAGAATTGTTGTGAGGATTAAGTAATACATATAAAGCATGCACTGTAGGAACCTGTTTGGCACATAAGAAATGCTCAACAAATTATTATTATATAGTATATCGATTAATACATTAAGACCAATTAGCTGTAAAATTCTTCCAGGATAGTCTTCATAAGTCTCAACTTTTCCCACACATTTCTCTCCCCGCTTTGATGTGCTGAGGCTAAGGGAAACCCATTTTATAATACCTTTATAGTTGGGACAATTACAATATGTTCTCAACCATTGTCCCAGAGTAGCTAAATATGGTATTCCAAGGACAGACTGCAAAATTGAATAAATCTTTCTCCCTGAAGCCTTTTTAACCCTATCTGAGATACTATTTTCAAAACATCTCTTTTCCAACCACATTTCAGAAGATTCTTTAGTCTATGATTTTCTAACTATATATTTGCTAGCCAAAATATATTTCCACCATTCTCAGCTGAATAAAGCTGATTTATCCATGGTGAAGAGATCAGGATTCTATTCTGAAAATTGTTCTCTTGGGCTATTAAGCTGTATCCAATTTCCAGGATGCCTGACGCCTTCATCTTTAGGGTTGAAGGATTCCATTTTGCTTCATTCATCAACCACAAAATAGTCAACCCTGTCTTTATTGCAAAGCCACGTTTCTAATAATAATGAAAGCAACTCAGGCTGCCAAGTTGAGTCAGCAATTTAAAAATGAGAATTCTTTGACCAATGAACACAAGCAAATTTGAAAAGCAACTATAAATGGGGACAGAAATAAAACCCTCAAGGTTTTATTATTTTATGTTTTTGAATAAAATGGATTTTTATCTCTTTTAACAAATAACTCTTCTCATCACATAATTTATTTTCCTATTTTTCCCATCATTCCATATGCATAGTTTGTTTTCATTAGCTAAAAATGATTGTTATTGCTAGAAATCATTAAAATATCAATATTCAATACATGTATTAAAATAGAAATTTTAAAGGGATAGTAATCTGTTTTTAGCAACTGATTGCTAATTAACCTAGACATGACCGAGTGGAGTGATATAATATTTATTATTTCTTGTGTAACAATTTTTATAAAAGTCTCTGAAACTTCAACATAGCTTTTTCATTAGGGAATCTTAACACTTTTGTTGTAGTGCCAAAATTCTATTCTTAGAATATGTAGATTTATTATAAGTCTGAAATTAAGAATTTAAAACTTTCTTATCATATACTTTTGTCTTATCTACCAAAAATATCGTGATCAAGAACCAATTCAAGATGCCATCTTTCATCCTCTCCTCTGGTGCCAATCTCTTGTTCCTCTGAATTTTCACGGAGCTTCGCCTGACCTCATTGTGTCCTAGGCATTGTATTTTACCTTTTTTTGAATTTATGCCTCACTCATCTTTCTTTTCTTTTTTTTTTTTTTTTTCTGAGACGGAGTCTCGCTCTGTCGCCCAGGCTGGAGTGCAGTGGCGCAATCTTGGCTCACTGTAAGCTCCGCCTCCCGGGTTCACGCCATTCTCCTGCCTCAGCCTCTCCGAGTAGCTGGGACTACAGGCGCCCGCCACCACGCCCGGCTAATTTTTTTGTATTTGTAGTAGAGACAGGGTTTCACCGTGGTCTCGATCTCCTGACCTCGTGATCCGCCCGCCTCAGCCTCCCAAAGTGCTGGGATTACAAGCGTGAGCCACCACGCCCGGCCCTCACTCATCTTTCTTTACCAAGAAAAGTCAAGTAACTTTCTACCAATTTGTGTAGTTTTTTTTTTTTTAATGTATAGCTCATTTCACTCATGCCACCATAAGCTTCTTATGGAGAGACTCTGTGTTTGCTTTAACTTGGTAACCTCCATAACATAGGAAGGAGTGCCTGACACAGAATAAGCACTCAAAACATGTTTATGGAATTAATCAATAGATGAATAGGTGAGCAATAAGTGCTTATCAAATGAAAAACAATTCTGCCATGATTACATTAATGTGGGTTGGAATGATTAGCTTTAAGAGGGTTTTAGGAGAAACAATTAGTGAGTGTCCTTGCTAGTGAATTTTCTCATATATATAATCATATACAAGTTAGAGCTGTTCTCACACTATTTCTACATAACTTATTGAAAAGTTTATTAAGTAAAATCTGCCTGTGAATAATGTATATTTATGTTTACTAGAAACAAACCAACAGTTTAGATTATTGTGTTTTTTAAATGAATTACCTGGTTTAAGGCATTACATCGATGTGAATATAGTGTTGAGCCTGCATTAAAGGGAAAGAAATAAGTAGTTCCTTGACATGGTCACATGTTGTAATGGACATGGTGGGAAGAGCATTGGTTTTAGAATCAAACGGACCTACTTTAAAATGCTAGCTTTGCCAACTACTAGCTGTGTGACCTTGGTAGTTTATTCATTCAATCTTTTTTTTTTTTTTGAGACGGAGTCCAGGCTGGAGTGCAGTGGAGCAATCTCAGCTCACTGCAAGCTCCACCTCCCAGGTTCACGCCATTCTTCTGCCTCAGCCTCCCGAGTAGCTGGGACTACAGGTGCCTGCCACCATGCCCAGCTAATTTTTCGTATTTTTAGTAGAGATGGGGTTTCACTGTGTTAGCCAGGATGGTCTTGATCTCCTGACCTCATGATCCACCTGCCTCAGCCTCCCAAATTGTTGGGATTACAGGCATGAGCCACTGAGCCCGGCCTATTTATTCAATCTTTAAGTCTCCAAGTAATACACATTCTGGCGTGGGTTCATGTAGGGATACATGTGGAATAGTGCTTGGCACACAGTAGAGCCCAGTATGTCCTAGTACTTATTATTAGAATCCAAGGATGATTTAAGCCAGCTGTGTGCCACAGTCTGTTGTTGTTGTTGTTGTTGTTGTTGAAAACTATTGACCCAGGGAGGAAAAACACACTGATATTCGGCAAACCTGCCTAATTATCCTAACCATCAACCCACTCCTACCAGATAGTAGCAAGTCCTCCTACACTCTGTTCTTATATGGCCCAGTTCTCCCTTATGGTGCCTATCTCAATTGTAATGAAATAATAATTATGCTGTGTCTTGTTTAATATCTGTCTCCCCTGTAGAGTGTACATTCCATCACAGCAGAGACCATATCCACCTTGGTCACTGCTAAGTCCTGACCACTTAACATGGTGCCTATTTACTCAGGGAATATTTGTTGCATGAATGAATGAGTGAATGAATAAATGAATGTGTGAGTGAGTCAGTGAATCAGTGAATATTATGATATGCTTGTGCCTAGTATTGTGCCTGATGGGCAAATAAGTCCTGAATAAATGTTTGTGCAGTTGAATTGGCAACAGCATTCATTATGTTTCTAAAGAAAACTGATTACTTCCTTCTAATAAATTACCCATTATATTTAAAAATGTTATTTAATAATAACATCAGCAGAATCAAAAGCTACCCATCCGAACTCTTTTGTTTTCAGTCCTGCCTTTCAAATCAAAACTACTAGGCATAAAACAGGCACTCAAAATAGCTCTTTGAATGGAAAATTCTAATCATGCTTTTGACATTGTCATCATTTTCTTGACTCCCTATTGCTAAGGAACAAATAATGTTATGAGAAAAAAAATACAATCCATTAAAACTCAGTTTTTTATGCGTTATTTCATCTCTTTTATTGGTTATACACACAGCTCAAATTTTTTTTTTTTAAAGAAAAAGATTGTGTATCTGCATTAAAAAAGGAACAAAAGGGTCGGGCGCAGTGGCTCACGCATGTAATCTTGGCACTTTGGGAGGCTGAGGCCGGCGGATCACAAGCTCAGGAGATCGAGACCATCCTGGCTAACATGGTGAAACCCCGTCTCTACTAAAAATACAAAAAATTAGCCGGGCGTGGTGGCCGGCGCCTGTAGTCCCAGCTACTTGGGACGCTGAGGCAGGAGAATGGCGTGAACCCTGGAGGCTGAGCCAAGATTGAGACTGTCTCAAAAAAAAAAAAAAGGAACAAAAATCGGTGTTCTTGAAATTGAATTGTAAAATAGAATAATTACAGGAGGTATTTGTTTCCACTTTGGATGCTTGACAATCTTTTAGTCTTTATCCACGAAAAAGGAACTATATTTTTAATCTCTCTTCCTCAATCATGTTGAAGGCAAAAAAAAAAAACTCTTTGGGGTTTTTTTTTTTTTTACTGTTCTGTCCAATAACTGAAACAAAATGTAGCTAATTCGCTTCTTTGACATGGCTTATCAAAGAGATTAACAGTATAGTAACATTTTGGAAAGCAAGTAAAGCCACACAGTGTGAGAATACAGAGTCTAAGCTGACTAATAAAACTCTGACAACAAATTAACTCCATCTTTATGTTCCTCCCTCATTCCTTCCCCTTGCTCCCTTGCCCTACATTACCACCACCCTTTCATTTATCATATCCTTTGTTTTGTTAAAAAAAATAATAAGTATTATCACAGGCTGGGCATGTGGCTCACACCTGTAATCCCATCACTTTGAGAGGCTGAGGTGAGTGGACTGGTTGAGTCCAGGAGTTCAAGACCAGCCTGGGCAACACGGTGAGACCCTATCTCAACAAAAAATACAAAAATTAGCCAGGGTGGTGGTGTGTGCCTGGGTTCCAGCTACTTGGGGGGCTGAGCCGGGAGGATCACTTGAGCCCAGGAGGTCAAGGCTGCAGTGAGCCATGATGGCACCACTGCACTCCAGCCTGGGCAACAGAGCAAGACCCTGTCTCAAAAAGAAAAAAAAGTATTATCACATATATATGCATATATATGTATTCCTAAAACTTATATTGTTTGGTTTTGAATGTTTTAATATTTACACAATGAATTCATGCTGCAAGTAATCTTCTGGAACTGACCTTTTTCACTCAATGGCATATTACTAAGGTCATCCATATTGTTGCCTCTAGTTCTAGTTCATATAGTTTTGATTATGTAATATTCCATCTATGCAAATAGTCCACAGTTTCATTACTCATTCTCTTGTCAAAGAAAATTTGGGTTGTTTCCAATTTTTGCTATTATGAACAGTTCCTCTAAGAACATTTTTGTACGTATCTCCTGGTATGCTTGTGGCGGAGATCTTTGGGAATGGACTCAGGAGCAGAATTGCTGGTCTTAAAATATGTAAATGTTCAACCATACAAAATAATACCAAACTGCTTTCCAAAACAATTGTATCAATTTTCAGTTTGCATTACAGCAAGCAATATATAAATAATCTTATTGATCCTCATCTTCTCTAATACTTGGTATTACTTCTTATTTATTTTTGGACAATTTAAGCTGATTTTTATAAGTTCCTGTTGATGTTTTAGTTCTCATACTGTATTGTTTATTCACATGGTCTTATTACATTATTCAAAAATTAAAAACAAATTTAAAAAAGTAAGAGAGGGTCATGCTTTAATGCTGATAAGAGAATGTCATCAACCACAGACTAAGATTAATCCAATTTTGTGTATTTAAGGTTCAGAAGAGGGGTTCTGGAAGAGGTAGATAGGAAATCCTAGCCCTGATAAAGACCTCAAAGATTACCTCTAAGGAATCTCTTAATGGGAAAGGCAGAAGATCTTAAAATTTTTCACTAATACACTGTGCACAGCCCATTCCTCTCCTTTTCCGATTCAATTCATCTACCCAGAGATGTAGCTGATTTAAGGGTAATCATGACGAGGAATGTCTTTGAGTGCTTTGAAAGAAAGTTGATGAAAACTCATCACGCCCTTTTTTTAGGTCTGAATGCAGTATCACACAAGTATGTACTGTGGTGGCAATCTCTCAGGAAGGGTGTAAAAAACTCATCTAAGATTGTATTTTCTCCTAGGATACGGCATTGGCCTCCCACCCAACTCTCCATTGACCTCCAACATATCCGAGCTGATCAGTCAATACAAGTCACATGGGTTTATGGATGTGCTCCATGACAAGTGGTACAAGGTGGTTCCCTGTGGCAAGAGAAGTTTTGCTGTCACGGAGGTATGGAAAGACTGCTGAAAATGGTGACACATTGTATAGCTGTACCTCAGAGAACATAAGGAAATGCTATTACTTGTGCCTCATCATCTAGGTTATTGCGTTTACTAGACTCTTACCTAATATTTGGATTATTTTTTACTTTGCCCAAAAAGTGTCCATTCCTATAGGAATTTACAGGGAAGTGGGTTTGTTTTAGATTTAAATGTGATGCTATTTTGATGAGCAAATATCTAAATTTCTACTATTCCCCCATAACCTCTATCCACAAGTACAGAAGAAATGCTGTTCTGAATTACAGCAATAGTATCTGAGATTGACATGAACAGTGTTTGATTTAATCGTTAATTGATAGACATGATGTGTACTTCAAAATATCCTGCAAAATCTAATCAAAACATTGCTAACTTACCAATGGTTACCACCTAAAGATAAAGCCTTCGTGGATGTAGAAAAATAGACATACCTTAGCGAGTACTTCTTAGATTACAGAGTCATAGATTTTTAAAACTGAAAACAATCAATTCCCTTCTTTTATAGTTAGGAAAAGAATACCTAGAGATAATCAGTGGTTTCCCCAAGGCACACAAATAATCAGAATCTCTTTCTATTGCAGTACTCTGACTTTACAATGTAATTAGAAAGAAACCTATAAAATAAGGCAGAAATTGGATGATTAAAATTGGAGACTGGAAGGTATAACCAGAGTCACAGGCTCAGATATTTAAAAGAGGAGCCAAATATACCTGAACAAGGTCAGCCTGACAATTAAAAAAAAAAAAAAAAAAACACCTAAAGTGAATAATAATGGTTTCAAGTAGTCTCTATTTGCCAAGAACTCCCAAATTTGTATTTCAACACAGACCCTTCTTCTGAGCTCCAGACCATATATCCACCTTCCTATTTGACATCTCCACTTGAATATCCTCCAGCATCTCAAATTTAACTTGTCAAAAGCTGAAACTTGATCTTCCCTCCTAAATCTATTTTTCCTCCTGTGCCTCACATCTTGGTAATGGCTCCTCTGGCCATCTAGTCACTCATTCTGGAAACTGGCAAGGATCCTTAATGCTTCCCACATCTCATCTTCCACATTCATCAACAAGCCATGTCTTTTCCTTCTATAAAATATGCCTCGAATATGCCCATTTATTGTCATCTCCACTGTTGTCACTCGAGTCCAAGCCATCATTCTTCACCTGGACCACTATAAAAGTCTCCTAACTAGCTCTCTGCTTTCACTCCTGCCTCCTCAAATTTGTTGTCCACATGGCAGATCATTCTTCTGCTTAGAAGCCTGCAGTGGCCTCCCATGTTAATGGGACAAAAATCTGAAATGTTGGCATGGCCCACAATGCCCTGTGGGACCTGGCCCTGCCCACCTCCCAGCCACTTTCCTCCTGGCTTCCCTGCACAGGCTGTTGCCTCCTCTTCCTCAAATACTCCATCCTCTGACACTTGCTCAGCTGAATCCTTTATATTATTAACTCCCAGCTGAAATCTCCCTTCTTCAGACTCTGATAATCCCAGACCAATATGAATCATATCTCCCTTTATAATCTCATATATCTCACATTATTTCATAGCAGTTGTCATAATTTATAAATCATACTCTTTCAAAAAATATACTTAATTGAGTTTTTGTTTTAGTGTGTCCCTTCATTAAACTGTAAGAGCTTGGGGAGGGACAAAGATTTTGTTTACAATTGTATTCTCAGTGTCTCATATATAGCAGCACTCAGTAAGTGATTGTGGAATAAAGAATTAGAGAAATTGAACAGCATACCTGAGAAAACATTGGGGAGCAGAAGGCAAAAGCATACATCGGGAGTGAAATTGGTAGTGTACTGGGACAAATAGTGTCCCCCCAAAATTAATGTCTACCTAGAACTTCAGAATGTGACCTTATTTGGAAATAGGGTCTTTGAAAATGTATTTAATGAAGTTAAAATGAGGCCATACCGTAGTCAAGTGAGCCCTAAATTCAATTATGGGTATCCTTGTAAGGAGACCCTGTGGAGAGACACACAGGGAAAAAGTCCACATGACAACAAAGGGAGAGACTGAAGCATGCAGCTACAAGCCAAGGACATGCTAAAGATTGCCAGCAATCCTCAGAAGCTAGGAGAGAAGCACAAAACACGTTGTCCCTCAGAGCCTCCAGAGGGAACTAACCCTGCTGACACCTTGATTTCAGACTTTTGGCCTCCTAAGCTGTGAGGTAATAAATTTCTGGTTTGTTTGTTTGGTTGGTTTTTTTTTTTGAGACAGAGTCTCACGCTGTAACCCAGGCTGGAGTGCAATGGCATGATCTCGGCTCATTGCAAGCTCCGCCTCCCAGGTTCACGCCATTCTCCTGCCTCAGCCTCCTGAGTAGCTGGGACTACAGGTGCCCACCACCACACCTGGCTAATTTTTTTGTATTTTTAGTAGAGACGGGGTTTCACCGTGTTAGCCAGGATGATCTCGATCTCCTGAGCTTGTCATCCACCTGCCTCGGCCTCCCAAAGTGGTGGGATTACAGGCATGAGCCACCACGCCTGGCTAAATTTCTGTTGTTCTAAGCCAACCTCTTCCTCAAATACTCCATCCTCTGACACTTGCTCAGCTGAATCCTTTATATTATAAACTCCCAGCTGAAATCTGTTTTTTACATTTGTTACATCAGCCCTAGGGAACTAATACAGATAGCTGATACACATCTAGATGATAAGGATAAAAATGTAGATAGATAGATAGATGATAGATAGATAGATAGATAGATAGATGCAAGCTGATCAATGCCCTTGATAATTAAATTTACTTCTGATTATCCTGGAAGCCATTACAAAAAGGAATATAAGATGGGTTGGAAATTTTTTTAATTGGAAAAAGAAGTTAACCTATCTTTAGTTCTAGATTCTAAAATAATTCTTTTTGAAAAATGGCATTGAGTAACAGAGTTAGCAATGTTTACAAGATGCAAAAACATTTCTCCTCTGGATAACTTTTGTATTGATCAAACATTTGAAGGAAGCATAGAGGAAAATGGGGACTTAGGGAGCTAGCACGTTCTGTTTCCTACCATGTGATAGAAACTGTACAAGGAACATTAACTTTGGTTCTCACTACAACCCTGTAAGGTAGACATTTTTATCTTTGTTTGGAGAGATTTGCATGGCGTTTCCTAAAAGAAATGAACTTGTGCCTACACCAGTCAATTCAGTTAATTCAACCAAGGAAGGAAACAAACCAGTTGCCTAACCTGTGCCAAATAACAATCACTTGGTGTTTTCTGTCATTTGTTGTGACCACAGCTGACTCAAGTCAACATCTTCAAGTGATTCAGAATTGACAGCAAGACAAGGCTGGGTGCAGTGGCTCATGCCTGTAATTCCAGCGCTTTGGGAGGCCAAGGCAGGCAGATCATTTGAGCTCAGGAGTTCAAGATCAGACTGGGCAATGCAGTGAGACTCTATCTTTACAAAAAAGATTTTTAATTTAAAAAATTGGAGAGCAAAGCATTAAGAGAAGAGGAGCCTCCCAATCCTGTCCCCAAAGCCAGCATTACTGAATGATTTTAACCTCCCTGATCACATGCAAGCTTCTAGGCTATTGTCATTCCAGAGGATCATCTGACCAAGACTTCAGCTGGAGGGACCATATGATTCCTAGGTGGAGGAGTACCTAAGGACAGACGGCTCTGCAGACTCAGAACCTAACTCTACCCAGACACGCAGAAGGGAACACACTATTGGAGACTTACCAACACAATTATTAACATAAACCTATGTCAAATTTATTCCAAAGTAAAAGTAACTAACCTAAAACAAGATACATCGGAAGCCATACATTTCTGGATTTGAATCCTGTCTCTACTATTAACAGCTGAATTGCTTAACTGCTCTTAAGTCTGAGTTTCCTCATCTATGAATGGATATGATAAAACCTGTCATCCCATTTTGTTCTAAGAATAAGAGGTCATTTATGGAAGCACAGCATGGTGAATAGTAAATAATAGAAGTACTAATTCTTCCTCTCCCTACATTAGGGTATCTTCAGGTGTCTTTCTATGGCTCTTTTTAAAGTGAAGAAATATTCCCAGATACCCTCCATTAGATTTCCTCATATTTCATTGGCCAAAATTATATCTTCTGCCTATGCCTAAGCCTATCATTGGTGAGGGAATGGGTTCATCATGATGGATTAGGCCAATCATGACTCATCCCCTAGCGTTGGCAATTGCACAGCCTCCCTTGAAACACAGGGTCAAATCACGAAGTGTGAAGGCCTAAACAAAAGCAGGGTTCCTTAGGAAGGAAGAGACAGAAGAATATATGTTGAATAAGCATCCAACCACTTCTACTGTCACTCTGCAGACTTTGAAAGCTGCTTCTTCTCTCATCCTACCTACCACCAGCCATCTGCACAATGAGGTATTTTGATTTAATCGTCTGCAAAGCAAGTCCTCCCAGCTTTGATACAGTGATTCTGGCTTCCCTTAATATTTTCCTAAAATATGAATATTCAGTATTCTATACAGTATAGTGTAATGGTTAGAAACATGGGCTTTGAAGACAATTCTATATTTGAATCCCAGCTCTACCAACTGTGATACCAGGACATGTTATTTGAGCATTTTGAGGCTCAGCTTCTACAAACTGGGGAGATAGTCATATATACTTTATAGGATTGTGGTAAAAATGAAATTCGATAGTGCTTTTCAAATATTGAGCATATTCCTACATATGATAACCACAAAGTTACCCATGTTCTTAAGGATTATTAGGTTTCACCATATATGTTACAGGGCTATATGGATTTATCAGCAATTTCAAACAAAATCAAATTAAGTATAGACCAAAAAAAAAGATGTTTTGAAAAACAAGTATCAGTGAAAGCCATAAACTGTTGAGATGATGCATCTAAAATACAGCAAAATTTTTTCCATTGCAGTTTTTAACAGGCCAAATTTAGGGGAATGGCAGTTGGGAAATTCTAGATGTAGTCAGCTGGAAGCATTGAATAAGAGGCTAATATCAGGATCAAGTTGTGCTTGTCAAGGCAATGCTGGGCCCACATTCCAGGTCAGCTAAATTTGAAAGAGAACTAGGAATGATAAGAATGGAGGAAAGTTGTGCCCTTACTAGAACTTCAGAGACAGAAATAGCAGAGTTCTGGTAACATCAGTGTGTGTAGAGATAGGAGGTACACACACACACACACACACACACACACACACAGCACTTCTTCCTCAGGGATGGTGGCCAGCTGTATGGTGTATCCTGGTCTATGGAATAGGAAACTATTTTGTAATGATGCTTACCTGGGTACATTGAAACAGCAATGCATATTCTTGTGTGACATTTTTGTTCTGAACAACCTAAGACAGAATTTCAGGATTGTCCTCACAGAACCTAAAGATAGAACATAAAACCAGTCTTCAGTTCATTGACTGAGCTTGGTCTCCTCTGCACAAAGACCCTCTGCCTGCTGGATTTCCCATTGCTCAATACACTAAGTCTCCAGCTGCTACTTTTTTCTTAACTTTCTCCCAGAAAAGGTCAGAAGGAGAAAGCATACTTATTAATGCTTCGCTTGCCATCCCTTTTGCCTCAAATGTCATACACTGCCGGGCTCTGTTAGTGTAGGGAACCGGGATTAGCTTTGAAATCAGACAAGCCCTCCTTGAAGCCTGCTTCAACCACCAACTTACTTTTGGCGAGTGCCTTAATCCAGCCCTGCTTTAGCTTCTTCATCTCATCAGTGACTCTCGTGTGGAGTAAATAAAATGATGGTCTCATACACACGGCCCTCCTCCTTCTCCCTGTTCAGGGGGTGGAGTGCAAGGCACAGTGTGGAAGAACAAGGTATATACTCTGGATGGTTCCCCTCCCAACAGGTGCCCCTGATCCCTGAGGATTCCATTTTTCGGTTTACTTTTTACCTTACATACCGTTTGGCTAGTTATATTTCCTGTGTAAGTCTGTTGCTATACAGCAATTAAACACTTTCACTCTGAAAAAAATTCTAGTTTAGATAACAAATTATATGATGACTTAGTAATAAAATCACTAGGTGCCTTTTTCCCCCATTTCTGGCAGTTAGACATTAATACTTGGCCCAATGTGAGAACCTTGACCTATTCACCTTCCATCTCTTTGCAGCCCCAGAGCTATCTAGCCGCAGTTTCTCTGGAAGATAAACTCACTTTTTTTTTTCGTGAATTCCAGGGCTTTGTCTGCTCCCCAGAGGCACTTAGGAAATTGCAGGTCCAATTCTGCCGACCAGACTCTGGCAATTTTCAAAGAGGAATTTTAAATTGACCTCAGATGTTTCCCCACAGTCCTCCCTGCACACCTGTGCCTCTGCCCACAGTGGACTCATTGTCAATCAGTGCCATTAGGGAAAACACATGGCAGGGTGTAAATTTCCTTCGTTTTCTTTTGACTCAGCAGAAAAAAAAAACAACGTAATTTTTTTCTACTCCCCAAGTGAATTTAAGAGCTCCAGAGCGAGAGTTTTATGACATCGCTTATTCGCAAACCAGGAAAGCAAGGCAGCAGACCACAGTTTAGCAACCTTTAAAATTCTTCAAGGGATTACTGACACATCCAGACGATAACTTCTTTCTTTTTGCAAGCCTCCTTTAAATAATAGTTTGAATAATGCACTTTTTACCAAATGGAACTAGTCAGGAAGAAAGAGGAAACAGTGGTATTGGTGGGAAGCAGATAGAACACTCCAATGATCAAAGGAGAATTTTAAAGAAACTGTTTGCAAAAGTATGATTTAAGGAAACCAGTGAAGATACTACAGTCTCCCAGGGCAGGTGAAGTGAGGGAGCCATTAACACATCTAGGTTCAAAGGGAAGAATTAAGAGAGCCATTTCTAGAACCCAGGGAGAAATGGGAGAGGGCTTTCTAAGAGCCATGGCCATTTGACCAGGGGTACAGCCATCCCACAGCGACCTGCCTGGAAGACACCCAGGGAATAAATACCTGAGTTTGGTCTCCTCCTACCCTTGCATCTTCTACCTCAAGCCAAGGGAGCCTGTTGATATGGTGCAGAGAGGTCCACTTCCCAGGGCACAAAGCAGGAGGAAGAAAGGTGGAGAGTAGATCTGGAAGGGCAGAAGAATGTGGGATGGAGTCAGCCACAGAAAAGTGGCCGCAACCCAACCGTCTGAGAGTGTGCAGCCTCTGCACCTCCAGACAGGGGTCCAGCCTGCAGGGAGAGAGACCATGCCCTTGCACTTGTTGGGGAGGAGAGAGAAGTACAATCAAGTCCACTTAAATGACCTTGGTCTTGGGAGTCAGACCACCCTGGCTCTCCCATCACTATGAGGAGGCAGCTCTATGTCCTTGAGAAAATGACCTAACCTCTCTGAGCCTCAGTTTAATGCATATCTTACTTGATTGTTACAAGATTTTCTTGCTGAATCCAGGGATCTCCTCCGTTGTTATTGAGTACTGAGGGAAACAAATACATACTAAGCAAGAAACCAAACATTAGAGTGAAAGCTCTAACCTTGGAACCCAGAGACCTTGATTGCATGGGATAGGGAAAAGGAGAAGCATATTTTGAAACAGTCCAAAAGTAAATCATTAAACTCTCCAGGGATTTTATTATCAGGGGAAGTGCGCAGCAGGAAACAGTGCCCCATATCTGAACTTTCCCGATCTTTTGCCTCACCTTATTCCTGAAACCACCAGCCTCCAACTGACCTTCAGTCCATTCTTGACCTTTCCTATCCTCCCCCAGCCTTTACCTTCACCCACTAAAAGATGGATCCATAGGGCACGGATGGAGTGAAGATAGCTATTAACCTCGTTATGAGGTAGTTTTAAAAATGGAAGTTTAAATGGTTTGTTTTTAAGGAGCATGGTATAGGTGCAAAAGTAAAAGTAACCATGGTATCAAAACATCCACATCAAAATGTCATGAACACAAATTGCTTAACCTCCCTGACTTCCCTACACTGCAAAACTGAGATATTTTATGTTTCTGGCTTGGTATAAAGAATAGAGATAATGTACATCAAAGTGCCTGACACATAGTAGGTGCTGAATGGATAGTGTTAATCATATTTGTCCTGACACTGCTGCGAACCAGTTCCATGACCTTTGACAAATCACTTCACTTCTCTAAACTTGTTTCTTTGCCTTAAAATAAAGGCCCGTGTACCATGGCCAGCAAAGAGACGCTGTGATTCTCAAGTAGGATTGTTTGAGAGGATTCCTGGCCTGACTAATTGAAGATATGGATCCCGGGGCACAGAGGAGGACAGTGGACTGACCGGCCTCCAGCCTGGGCTGCCCGTACTCGGCCAGGGACCCAGACTTGATTCCCAAGGACCACCAAAATGCATATATGATATATTAATATGTGTTTACCTATTAATATTTATTGAGGAAATGGAGTTCCCTCACAGCAGATCCATTCTTCCCTCTGTTAACTTCTTGGAAGGGCAAAGGGAAGGGTTAGTCAACTATACGTTGAAAGCCAAAGGGAATCCCACAAGTCACATTGAGAAGCTTCAATGCCGATCAGTTTTTTCTGTCCAGTTTGTCTTTAATACATATTAAAAACTCAAAGGGAATGGTTAGGGCAGTGGGGGAGGGCAGTTTTAATGCAGTATTTTCTGCTCTTGACAGCTAGTCCACATCTCAACACCCTCCTGCCCCTTTCTCATTCCTACCCCTTCTCTTTTCCATTTAAAATGTCACTGTCTGCTATTCAACCTGATGAAAGTCATGGGGAGGCAAGGAGAGTTAATGACTGTAGATTGCTTTAAATTGAAAACTCATGTATATCAATAGCCACCTTGACAGCTGAGTGCTTTCCTTAGAATAGCCTAAGTAATTAAGTTTAATATTTAAGCCAAGCATAAGGTCAGATGGAACCTATCCACGTAGTATGTTCTGAAAACCCGAAGAAGCACAAAGTTGTACTTGTATTCTTTTATGACATAGAGTAAAATTGGGCCTGAAGAAAGGGAAGCCAGTCTGAGAAAGACCTCATTTTCATCTGTCTTGCTACAGAACAATTTCCAAATTCATTCGTTCTTTCTTTTGCTTCCTTTCTTCCTCTTTTCTTCCCTGTCTTTCCTTTCCTTCCTTACCTTCATTCCTTCCCTTTCTCTCTCTCTTTCTCCCTCCTTCCCTTCCTTCCTTTTCTTTCTTTCTCTTCTTTTCTCCCATCCATCCATTAGCAAACGTGTTGAATTCCCACATACCATGTCCCATGCTGGGTGCAGCCAATGCAGAGATGAATACAGAGCTCACAGGCAGGGAGCTCATAGGAGCTCAAGAGAGACTTGTGGGCCGGGCGCGGTGGCTCACGCCTGTAATCCCAGCACTTTGGGAGGCCAAGGCAGGCGGATAACAAGGTCAGGAGATCAAGACCATCCTGGCTAACATGGTGAAACTCCGTCTCTATTAAAAATACAAAAAAAATTAGCCGGGCGAGGTGGCGGGCACCTGTAGTCCCAGCTACGGGAGGCTGAGGCAGGAGAATGGCATGAACCCCGGGGGGCAGAGCCTGCAGTGAGCCGAGATCGCGCCATTGCACTCCAGCCTGGGTGAAAGAGTGAGACTCCTTCTCAAAAAAAAGAGAGACTTGTGGAAAAAAAACCAATTCCACACCGCCACAGAGGCAGCAATAGATGAAGATATAAGGCAAGCCGTGACACAAACAAGGCCATAATTCACACATGGAAGAGCTAGAAGGAATCAGAGCAGGCTTCCTGGAGGAGGTAACCCCTGTAGCGGGAGAACCCTCCAGGCAAAACCAGAGTAAAACACTGAGGCATGAAATTATAAGCAATGAAATTTGGCCTTGCCCTTCAAAGACACTGTACCCAATCATACCGGATTGACAGAATTGCATGCCCTCTTAATAGTGCCCCTTCCCCAGGAATTCTACAATTACAGGTGGCAGCTTTCTTTGGCCCACTTGTTATGCAGTCACAGGTGGACCCACAAGTAAATTACAGGCCTTTAGTTTTCCTGCGCTCGGCCTTGTAGCTTCCCTATTACCTCGTCAAAGGCAGGGACATCTTTTCTAGTCTTATATGGAAGGCAGTCTAGAATACACAAGAATTTCAGCTCTGGAAGCAACATACCAGGATTTGACTCCCAGCTCCACCACTGTGTGTCTATGCAAGCTGTGCAACTTCCAAAACTTCAGATCTTCCTCCAAACCCCGGAATAATAATAGGGCCTTCCTGAAAGTGTGAAATATATTTAATGAGATAGTTTATGGAGAACACCTGGCTTGACAAATGTTCCCTCCTCCTTCCCTGATTATAGAACCATGCACACAGAAAAAATATATATATATTGGTGAATAATAAGCATAGACAAGAAATTACAGTTGGTGCACCCACCCTCTTAGGCCCATCTTGGCCCCATCTCGAAAAAAGCAGGAGCATCTTATCATTACAAGCATCTTCTAACTCCGACATAAATACTCTTTTATTTATTGCTTATGTATATTACAGAATCAAGTAATTTTTATTGTAAAATGAGAAATGCATGATTCTGGAATTTTCTACTTTTCAAAGTGCTAGTTTAACTAACTTTTGTAGTGTTGTGTTCTTTCTTTGCTCCAGCTCAGTGTCTAAGTATGAATGGAAAAACATGAAGATGCTTTATACAAACCATTAGGCTGCACTTAAAACAGATCTTTACAGAAACAATGGTAACTTGGTCTTTGCATGTAGTCAATGGTATTTCAAAGTTAGGCTCCTGTGTGAACAGGCCCAAGACCTACAATTCTCTAGTCTTGTTTTCCCCTCCCTCCATATCATCACAAGATTAGGGCTGCTTCTCTGTTGCTCTCTGGCTACTATAAATAACAGAAGTTTGGATTCTGAGAGAAGGAAAACTAATTTCAGCAAGTGTCTCCTTCACCCTTGCTAATGACCAAGTAAACAGATCTCTCAGAATAAGAGTCCCCTCTTTTATATGCCAGAGATACTTGGGCATAAATTACACCCAAGACCACATACTGTTAAGATTCTTGCTTTTCCCCTGGTTAAATTCAGCAAACTCATGAATATTTATGAAATGCTATTTATTATGCAACTAAAAGGTATGAACGGTGCTCAAACTGATTAGGACTATTGTGAGAGACAGTCTTCCTTCCATTTTTTTAGACTTCCATGCACTAAAGTCTGTGGGGGATCACAGGAAATGGGACTCCTCCCTCATCTCTATTCCCTGTGCAGAGAGGGGTTGCCTCCGGGCTCTGAGGATTCGGGCTTGAAGAACGCAGAGAAAGCATGGAAATGTGTGAAGATTGCCATCTAGTGGCTCTTGATGAGAGTTGTTACAAAATACTGCAAAAGCCGTCTTTTTTCTTTCTCACAAAAGGCAAAAACCAAGTCTAAAAATGTGACAAATTGCCCTGACATTTCCTCCAGGGTATCTGAGGACAATTCCTCCCCATGCGACTGTGGGAGTTGGTAGAATTTCAGGACGTGTTGGATGAGAAGGCAACATCATGAGAGAGCCCTGGAGCCTTTATAGAGATGCCCCTCTTCTCACACAATATAGGTGGCTTCCTGCAACCTGAAAGCTTAGGGCTAGCTGGCCAGGGAAGTCAATGCACGCACATTTGGGGCCTCCTCTGAGCTCCTTCCCTCTGTCCTTCTATCCAATAAGACTTCAGCCTAGTGTTATGGGTTGGATTGTGTACCCCAGAAAAGATTTTGAGGTTCTGAGGTCCTAATTCTCAATACCTCAGAATGTGTTCTGGTTTGGAAATAGGGTCATTGCAGACATGATTGGTTGAGCTGAGATGCAGTCATACTGCAGCAAGAGTGAACCCCAAATCCAGTATGACTGGTATCCTTATAAGAAGCCATCTACCACACGAAGACAGAGACACTCAGGGAGAGCAACATGTGATGATGAAGGCAGAGACTGGATTTATGCATCTGCAAGTCAGGAAGGCCAAAGATGACCACAAACCACCAGGAGCTAGGAAGAGGCAAGCAAGGGTTGCCCTACAGGTTTCAAAGGGAGCATGACCCTGCCAACTCCTTGATTTCAGACTTCTAGCCTCCAGAACTGGGGTACAATAAATTTCTGTTGTTTAAGCCACCCCGTTTGTGCTGCTTCAGTACAACAGCTCTTGCAAAATAATTAGTACGCTCCACATTTTACTTCTAGTGCCTCTTGTATCCCAGCTCAGGCTCTTCCAGACAAGCATTTGTAGCTGTCATTGTTTCCTAGCTGCTCTCCCAGATACTGGTCTCTTGTCCTGTTCAAACTACCCACAAAGCCAGATTAATCTCTCCAAAATATAATAGTGATTAAGTTGTTATTTTGATAAAACTTGTGCTTTCCCTACTGGATAGAAACTAAATGTCTTAGCCAAACATTCAAAACCCTGCTTCATCTGATTCTGTCTAGCTCATCTTCTGCTATTTCGCTCAAGTACTTCAGCCATTATAAGCAACTTGCTAATATCTACACCTGCACTCTTTCCCACTTCTGTGATTATGGTGCTTGTTCCCTTTGTCTCCCTCAGGATCAAATACTTCTTGAAAAAAGAAAAAAGTCTTCCTCTATTGTTCCCCGCAAGAAGTAATTTCTCAATTCTCTGAGTTCTTATAGTTCTTTTCCCTTACCTCTCTGATGACATGTTTTGCTGTCCATCTTGTGTTATTAATTGTAACTCTTTAATGCCTCAGTTCACTCGCTGATCAGTAAGCTTTCTGAGCAAAGACCATCTCTGAATGTCCCAATGCTTTACATGTTAAAACATGATTGAATAAATGATACCCTATAAAGAATAATTGAGTAAATGTCTTTTCTTCAGCGTATGGGGAATGGTCAAACCATCTTATCACTTCATCCAATACCATACTCTCCCTTGACCTCCCTACTCCAGTCACACTGGCATTCTTTCAGTTTCTCCTACTTGTTTTGTTCCTCCTGCCCTAGGGCCTCTTTGCACATGGAGTTTCTTCTACCTGGAACACTCATTCCTTCCCAGAACATCTAGTTAACTTCTTCTGCTTCTTGAGATTGTAAATCAATCATCATTTCCCCAATAAAAGTTTCCTGTTGTCCAAACTCTCCTGGCACCATGTACTTCTCATCTGTAACACTCAAGGCAGGTGCTCCTTTACATCTATGGACATGATAATTTGGTTAATGTCCATCTTCCCATCAAAACTGTAAGCTCCAGGAGAACAGGGACAACAAGAAAAGTATCCACTTTAGGTCACTATTATATTCTTCTCACATAGTAGATCCTCAATAATTATTTGTTGAGAAAACAAATAAATAGCTGAGTATATCTGTGTGCATGTATGCATACAGTCTATTTGAGTTTTTAGGCAAGCCTAAAGTAGGCAATAATTATAATCTCTACCATTCCTGTACCTACTATGTGATAGGCATTGAGCCTACTTCTTATAATCTATCTCATTTAATCCTGAAAGTGATGCTATGAGTTAGTAATCATCATCCTTGTTTTAAAGATGAGTGAAAAGATTCAGATAAGTAACTCTGCCCAAGGTCACAAAGTTGTTAAGTAGCAAAACTTTGATTTAAAACCATACATGCCAAAATTTATTAAACAGCATCTCAGTATTACAAAAGAAAACCAAACAGATGACAAACCTGATGCTCAGAAACAGTTTAAACTCGGGCTATGTGGTTCCACAGTCTACACTGTGGCTAATGTCAGTACACTTAGATATTAAATATGGTGACCAGCAATGCTGCAGAAAGGTGAGAGCTTCCAACCAAATGTCAAGGACCACCTGTATAGCTTCTAGAACAGCTGTGTGACTTGGTCTCCTGACTGGCTTGAAAAATGAAGCCTTATATGAACCTCAGGTCTCATTTCCATTTCTGTTGGTTTGATTTTCCAATGTCAGTTATTTTTACATGTGACCTACTCATATTTCTTTATCTGAAAACTTTTGAGGGAAAAAAATGACTAGCTGAAATAGAGGTGCCATCAAAGCTCCTGGTTTCTTCCAAAACAGTTAGTCAACCCTTTCAATTTACTTGCTTCAGTGAATGTCCTACAGTCCACATCAATCCACAGTGATGAACAGAAAAGTAACAAATAGTGTTTTCCATGGAAATTACTAAGAATCATTTACAGAGAAAATCAAAACAATGGCATTGAGTCCCATAATAATGCTGAACTACATAGTTTATGAAATGTAGAACAATGGGAACTCAACTTCACATTGACTAAAACTCCAGATCTAGCATAATGTTACATCCTCTACAGCACAGAGTAGAATGGTTCTGCTTGTACACCTGAATTATTCCAGTGAAGTGGTACCATCTTCCCAATACTGTCTGTGTAACCATTCACTATTCCTGTGACAAGATTTCACTTCTTACATAACATTTCTATATACGCTACCTCATCTGACTCTTACAATAACACATCAGTAGATAAAGCATGTATAAGTATTATCACCATTTCACAGATGAGGATGTTGAGGCTGGTACAGCAATGGCTTCACTCAAAGGCTCACAGCTAATATGGTAAAGAGCTGAGGCTGGAACCAACTATTTACCCCCATGCTCTCTCCATTACCCTTTCCTACCTCCTAACCACACACTCACATAGGGAAATACAGCTGACTAAGAGTTTTCACACTGGGAGCTCCTTTCTAAATGACTATCAAGCAATTACTCAGGAGAATGTAAGTGAGGAATCCATAAGAGTGCCTGATGGGCCAGTGATGTTGGTTACTGCGTTTCTCAAGTCTGCAATGGAAGGTCTGTAATCAGTCCTCAAAGAGTTTTGAACTGGAGGAGCCAATTTTTATGCTGGTATAGTGTGTGAGCAGCCTGTGGCATACTGTAACCAATACATGAGGAATGTTGTTAAATGGCTATATGTACACTTAAGTGTCCAGGGCAGGCTGGTATCCTTCAAGACTTCATCTCTACTAGCAAGGTAAGTAACAATAAAATTAGTAATAATAGCAATAATGATAATGACATTATATTGACTAACATTAGCTTTAATACTCACAAAAATGTACAAAATATATATTATTGGCCCCATTTTTCATATGGGAAAACTAATGTCAAGCAACTTGTCCAAGGTCTTACTGCTACTAAGTGGACTGTTAAAATTTGATGTTGGGTTGTCCCATTTTAAATCCTTTCTACCTTATAATATAATACCTAATTAATAATACCTAATAATACCTCTTTTTAACCTAATTAATTCAGTCAATTGGGATAATAATTCAACCATCAAATATTTTGGCCTCCAAATCTTTCCTTTTCCATTGAACTGTCCAGATCTGTGCTGTCCACTATGATGGCCACGTGTAGTTACTGAGCACTGGGAATGTTATGAGCTCTAATTGACATGTGCTGTAAATATAAAATACAGTACAAAAAAGTGTAAAACAACTCATTCATAAATGATAATATTGATTACATGTTGAAATGGTAACACTTTGGATATATTGGGTTAATACAAATATATTATTAAAATTCACTTTTTTGCTTTTTAATGTTACTAAAAATTTAAAAATATATATATAATTAGACAGCACTGCTATAGATTATTATTTCAAGATTCATCTACTTTATCCCCACATACTGATCTCACAGAGAATCAACCAGTATGAAAATGTTTTTGCTGTTGAATTATTCTCATGGCATGAGCCTATAACATATCAAAACACTATGTTCTATAGTATATGTCAGATTGTCTTTATTTTTCACCATAATCCAAGCAAGAAAATATCTCATATTGCAAACCCAGAATGACTTGGTATTCCTTTATCATATATATACTATATTTAGTTTTACAACTTTATGAAGTAAACTTTTTACAACTTTATAAACAACTTTATGAAGTAATAGTACTTCCCCTTACTGATGATACTTTCTTTTCAATTATCTGCTGTTCTATTTTTTTGATGTTGTTTGTAACTCACTAAACCAACTTCATCACTCACTAATGTGTTGTAACCCACAGTTTGTAAACACAAGAATGTCTGCAAGTGAGATACTAATTCTATCTACACAGAGGTGAAGGGATATTTTAGCAAATAATAAGATGGACCTGGCAGTAATGAATGAGCTAGTGGAGGCCTGTAGCTATAGCAAGATCTGTGGCCTATTCAGTTGGCAAAACTGAAGGGAGTTCAAAATGCTTCCTCTCTCCTGTAGAGTCAGCACTAATGGACCTGTCTAATGCCCATCTGTTCTGTCTGCTCAGCATTACCCTGTTCTTATAAGGAAGAGCATGTGCTTCTTTTGGTACCTGCTCTTCCTACCCAGCCCCCACTTCCCCCCGACCAGTTCCATCCATGAGGTTCAAATGGAAGCTCCTATATGTTATAAGCCATGTCTGATGGCTCATAGGTGGGAACCCAACCCAAATGAGACCAATCAGAGCCTGTTCCTGGGATTTGTGGGCATCTAACCAGAACAGGGAAAAGTCCATCTTTTCTGATGATAAAATCCCCAAAGTCTTAACTTGGAATCTGTCAGTGGTTCTGTCCTCTGCAATGAGGAAGAGTTGCTTTATCATAGGAGAGAGTGAAGGAAAGAGAAGCAGAGGTGAAAGGCACAGAGAGGTCAATGGGCCCAACTCCTTGCAGGGCCAGCTTCATGGGCATGTGGCCCATGCAGTCTCAGAAGGCCCCATACTTGGTTTAATGTTCTGCTGTGGCCATCTCGAAGCTCTCAATCATTTTCAAACAAAGGACACTGCAAATTACATAACTGGTCCTCAGGCATTGGTTCCAATTTTTCCTTAAACCCAGTGGGATCTTCACCTTTCCTAAGACTGAATCATTCAGCTCTTCTTTACATTATGTGAGATTCTTCCAACAAATTATCTTTTGTGCTAAGCTACTTAGAGATAGATTCTTTTACTTGCAGCCAAGAAACTGGACTACACTGTGGTCAAAGACACAAGATGAGAGAAATAACACAATTCTAGAGGCTCCCAGCCCCACTGCATGCCCAAAAGATAGAGTTCTGTCCTTGCCCTTGAGGTTTCTGATTTTTTCAGAACTGCACCTACATGGCCTGGATATTTCCCCCAGAGAGTCCAGAAAGGTCTTTGTGCTTTAGAAAGAACTCAGGCTATAGTGGTTGGTATCATTAAGAGACCAACACTGATTTTAGGCATCTTGTAATATAATTTCAGGTGGTATCCTTAATATTGCAAATTCAATAGGTTTATATCTAAACTATACCATGCTCATTTCTCTGAATAACTGAAAAGCAAGCAAATAAGTAAAATAAAACACATTCCAATATCACAGTCTAATTGGGAAAGGGGGTTTCATTTGTGTAATGCCCATAATCAACTTTAAAACATATCCATGGATTATCATTTGTTTATAGAAGAAAGTAAAATGGCCAGACCTAATGATAAGGTGATCAGTGGTTTAGTTTTGCTAATTCCAGCATGGTTATCTTTAGACTGATATTTTGGCTGAACTATAGAACACAGAACTTTCCAACATTCTTTAAAGTGAAGGAGTGTTTGCCTCTTTCAGTTCGATTTAGTGGCCTGAGGTTCCCCCAAGTCCCTTTGAACTGTTTGCTCTTGAACCACATTTGTTTCTTATGCATTTGGAGTAATTGATGTGCTCCTAAAGGAAGAAGGAATAGGAGGGGGCATGTGAGATTAGTCTTAAACAGAAAGAACAAATCTAGTTGAAACAAAAGGAGAAAAGTGAGATCATCCAGAGGCTACTGTCACTCTCAACACACACAAAAGGCTTCTTTGGGCACACTGCAGACGTTCCCCCAAGGTATTCTGCAGAATAGCCGCCAGGCACCAACAACAAAGATGTGACTTGAGCATGAGATGATGGATTCGAGGGAACAGAGTGACAGAGGTTGTGTTCTTGAGACCTGTGTCATCTTGAAAAACGCCCTGAATTCAGCATTGTTTATATTCCTCGGGAATATGTTAGTGCCTGTAGGTGATCCATGTAAGAAATTCTACGTGGTATCTGCCTGGTCTCTTACAAACACTCTGAATCCTATGTCCTGAAAAAGGTACAGAAGGATGTCAATCCTGGCTTCCCCTCCCAGGGAATCGTGGAAAACATACTATATCAATGCCTTGATGTGTCACCTTGTTTCGTCCTTACTCTAGGTCTGTAAAGCAAGTATACAGTGTCCTTGGTTGCAGTTCAGTCATTCGGCATATATGTGTTAAGCACATATTGCCTGTGAAGCACTGTGCTTCTGGGATACTGCAGTGAATAATACAAATGTGACTCCTTCTCCTTTGGGGTTTACTTTCTCAGAGAAAAAAAAAAGGAAATAAGTAGATAAAATAATTGCCAGGGGAATTGGGGTTATTATGGAAAGGTACAAGGAGTTTGAGAGAAGGAAAAAGAGAAGGGGCAGCCCAGCTTTCCACCTCTGCCTCTCCTGGGCACCCCCAGGCTCCATTCTCTCCTCCCTATACCCCTGCCCAGAAAGCACCCACCTCCCCTTCCGTCCCCTTTTCCCTCCTTCTTTCCCTCCTCTCTCCGCTCCCTCTCTGACTTGCCGACCCTCCCTCGCTCCCCTGTCCTTTTGCTCGACCAGGGCCCCCGGGAGCCTTCTACCCTCACCCCATGGCCCAACCGTCGGGGCACGCGCCCTGCCCGAGCCCACCGCCCCTGCTCCCTCCTCCGACCCTGTGAGCCGTGGCGGTTGCCAGATGTCCACAATGGGAAACGAGGCCAGTTACCCGGCGGAGATGTGCTCCCACTTTGACAATGATGAAATTAAAAGGCTGGGCAGGAGGTTTAAGAAGTTGGACTTGGACAAATCAGGGTCTCTGAGCGTGGAGGAGTTCATGTCCCTGCCGGAGCTGCGCCACAACCCGTTGGTGCGGCGAGTGATCGACGTCTTCGACACCGACGGTGATGGAGAAGTGGACTTCAAGGAATTCATCCTGGGGACCTCCCAGTTCAGCGTCAAGGGCGACGAGGAGCAGAAGTTGAGGTTTGCGTTCAGCATTTACGACATGGATAAAGATGGCTTTATTTCCAACGGGGAGCTCTTCCAGGTGCTGAAGATGATGGTGGGCAACAACCTGATGGACTGGCAGCTCCAGCAGCTGGTCGACAAAACCATCATCATCCTGGACAAGGATGGCGATGGGAAGATATCCTTTGAGGAATTCAGTGCTGTGGTCAGAGACCTGGAGATCCACAAGAAGCTGGTCCTCATCGTGTGAGCCTTTTTCTTACAAGCACCACCCAACAAATTCTGCTTTCTTCCTTCTCTTTCAAGATTTGCTCAAGACGTCCAACTGTCTTTCTGACTTATCTGGAAGTATTTCTTATTGTGAAGCCATATGTCCTAACAGGAGCTTCATCACCAACTCAGTGCTATTAATTCTCCTTCTCTGAATGACTCAGTGTACCCTATAGGGGGAAGAGCAAGTCAAATGAACATAGTGGGGAAAGAAAAGGAAATGGCTTTTATAAACATCTTTTTCTTCGTTTTGATTCAAAGACCAAACTAGAACTTTAAAAGTTCAAAAATAAGAAAATATACATTTTTGCTGTTATTTCTCATCATTTTGTATATGGGAGGAAATTTATAATTTGCATGGGTGTTAGGTGAACTGTTTTCATTTGCTTGTGTTCAGATATCTTGCCAGATTGTTAACTTCCTATTGTAGCAACAGGGACAAATATGTTTGTCTTTGCTGCGCATCTTGTAATCACTTTTCTTGGGGGACAGAATCCCATCTTTTCCTTCAGCAGATTGCAGCCCCATTCCCCACAATGCATCCAGAAATCGCTGTGCATGTTTGAGGCGTAGGAGTTCATTTGGCCTCCTCCTGACTCATTGCTCCAGCTCCTGAACAGAAACTACCTTCAGGGCTCTTATAGGAAATGCTAAGCCTGGACTAAGTGCCCAGCTCAGCCGTCATCCTCATTAGCAGTGGGTTTCCAGGGTTGGCATCCCACACCAGCATTAAGTCCAATGAAGGGGATCTCCAGCTAAATAGGGCAAGGAAAGTGTTCTCCTATAAAGTGCTCTTACCTCCGACACTGGTCCCTACCCCCAGGTGGAGAGAATGGGACATTTAGTTAGTTGTCCCATGGAGAAGAGGCAGTAAAGATTCAGGCTGCAGTGGAATCTCCCTAGGATGCCGAAGTGGCATTATGTCTGTTGCTGAGAGATGCAGAGGCTGACAATTGTGTCTCCACAGCAGAGGTGGATGCTGGCTACACTAGCTATGCTGATTTTGAAAATCAGAACTGAGGCCTAGCAGAGAAACTGAGAGCTCTCTCATTCCAGGAAGCCTTTTCCCTAGTGGAACATTCAGTGCAGAAGTCCTCACACCCTAATAGATCTCCACCATTGGGTGAGCTGGAGCCTGTGGTTCCGGGGCAGATCCAGAATGCATGTGTCTCTTCCCACTCATTTATGTCATGTTGGTAGCTTTAGATCAGCCATGGTGAGAAAAGAACAAAAGCTTTTAGTTGTTTTTGTTTTGTTTAGGAGAACTGGTTTACCAGTAAATACATCACTGCCTGTACCCCAAATGTTACCAGCTCCCTGAGGTCCCACATACTATTGTCAGTTCTCAGAGCATGAACTGTCCTCAGAAGAGCAGGGCTAGGACTTGTCCCAGCATCTGCAGCTCCACACCAATCCTCTTTCTCACAGAGAACCACTTCCCATATAAGATGCTTAAGGCTCTCAAAACAGCAGAACAATGAAACATACTCTCCCTACACTTGCTTAGCCAAGGGATACCACTCAGGTAATTTTTTTCAGGACATGGAAGATCTGTTGAGATTTACCGCTATTTTATTTGGAAGAAGCTGGAAACTGATCTTGACCAAAAATAGAAAAAAAAAGTCCACAAATTTAATCACTTGTAGGGAACCCATCTATCAAGGCACCCTACCATATACTTTTTTATTTAATAGATTACTTAGAAACCACAAAAATAGGAATCCTTACCCCTTCAATTCCTGTTCAACCCTAAAAATTGTGATAAATGCTCCCAACCCTGTGGTGATCAGGGTTATGCACTGTTCAAAGATTCAGACACACCTGGGTTTGGATTCAGTTGCAACTGGGTTGTTATCACACTCACTTCTTTCAGCTGCGTGAGCATGAATGATTTACTTAGCCTCTCTGTGTCTTTCCACCTAATTAAAAAGAGGATCCATCCCAGGGTTATTTTGAGGATTTGAAAAGGCATGCAACACACCTGGAGCACAATTCCACTTTCATTCAACTAATTCCCTTCCCTCCCCCCTTCCTCCCCTTCTACAAGATCAATATGTAAAGGAGACATGAGGCTTACTGGTTGCTTTTGAACACTTACTTAGTTCTTAGCTACACCCACTCTAAAATTAACTGGACAATAGTGTACAGCCCATGTCCAAGCCCAGAGAGAAAACAATGGGAACAATTTCAAGGTCCTCACCACTCCTTCATTTGCAGAGGTGACAACAGACTTTCTGACTTGAGAACTGGAGAATTTTTAAAAGAAAATCTCTATTCCAGCCCAAACTATTTAACTTTTTGTGGAGGAATTTTACATGGAGAAAGTGAGCACATGTCATGCTAGCCAAGAAGACATTATTGTCATTAAAGAGAGACATTATTTATATACCCTGAAATGTGCACATTAAAATATGGAAATTTTAAAATTATGACCAAGAGTTTGAAACATATTGGATTACATGCTCACATTTAACAAAGAGAGAAATTGTATTTCAGTTTCTGGAGTGGCTGGAATTTACAAGCTAATTGTTCAATAAATCTACTCAAGATAGTTACCTAAGGCTTTGTGGCAATGACCTTGAACTGAGAGCCTGTATCTGGATTTAGCACTGGAAAGGTCTAACAGGATATTTGGGTTAAAAGAATCACATTTATTCCCAAATCAGAATGTTTTGTTTTTCCTGTCAGTTAATTGCCAGTTGCCAACAAATCTAGTTCTATACAGTTTCTTGGGATGATGATAATAAACATTTATTGAGCAATTGTCCCATAACTTTTGATATAACCTTTGTTATACATATCATTTAATTATCATAACAACACTGTGAGTCTGGTGCCATTATTTCAGCGTTAGATGATGCCATGTAGAGATCTAGAATCTTCTCCAAAGTCGCCCAGCTGGTAAGTGGCAAAGCATGGATTTGAACCAGGCTTTCTGACCCCAAATCCTGAGCTTTATTTCTACCTCTCTGCATTTATCTTATTTTTATAGCTCCTATATCTACCTGTTACAAATTATTTATTATAGTCTTAACCATGTAATCAAATCAAGCCTCAGTTTTCATAAATGATGAAACTGAAGCCCAAAGAGGTAAACTACTTGTCAAAGAACAAGCAGCCTCCACCTCTTTGGTTCTATACATTGCAATGAAACAGATATGTTAGACAAGACAGTTTTAAACCATGTTCCACCTTTGGCTCATCTTGAGAAACAGGTGACAATATTTAGATTAAACCGACAACACAGGCCAATATGCCCTGAGGCTATAGAGATCAGTCACAATATGTTGTTATGAATCCTATATTGATGGATTGTGTTGCAATCCCCAGACCATATGTTGCAATCCCCAGACCACTAGACACTCTTTTTGAAACAGAGAAAAAAATATGGCCTCAGCAAATTCAATTTAGCTTTGGTGTATATTCTATCATGCTTTAGAAACATTCTCAAGGAAAAAATATCTTCCAGACATTTTTGTTAATTACAAATTCCTAAGCCACTGTCTGAGGAACAGTATGAATTTTTTAAATGAAGACAATTTTTTATTTAAAAAAATTACAAATTCCATTCTCCACTTATACTACTGATTCTTTCTCTCTGTTAAGAGAGAGTAGGTAGTTGGTCTGCTATGGTGTTATATCTATTTTGAATACTTTGAGCAAGAGGAGGCTTGGATGTTTTTAAAAACAGAGTGTCGGCCAGGTGCGGTGGCTCATGCCTGTAATCCCAGCACTTTGGGAGGCTGAGGCAGGCAGATCACAAGGTCAGGAGATCGAGACCAGCCTAGCCAACATGGTGAAACCCCGTCTCTACTAAAAATACAAAAATTAGCTGGGCGTGGTGGCACGTGCCTGTAATCCCAGCTACTCAGAAGGCTGAGGCAGGAGAATTGCTTGAACCAAGGAGACAGAGGTTGCAGTGAACCGAGATCACACCACTGCACTCCAGCCTGGGTGACAGAGCGAGACTCCATCTCAAAAAAAAACAAAAAACAGAGTGTCATTATGGTAGAGGAACAAGGCCACTAGACTGAGAATCAGACTGGACTACTCTGCTGCTGTGTCAACTACCATACCTACCCCAGTAGCCAATGACTGTGAACTATAAATCATGAATCATCAGGAATTAGCTGATTCATAATGAAAAATTATAACACTGAAGGGTCACCATAGTAGCAATAAAGCTGTGTAGATCAGAAGACAGTCTGACCACTCACGGGCTAACTCTGACTCTAAATGTTTGCTTTTGTTGTTACTGGTTTTACATGGTGTTTGTTCTCACAATGCTTTTTAAAAATTACGAATATTTTAAAAATCTGAAGATTGTAAATAAAAAACTAAATTACTACAAAGAAATGCAGGTCACTCTAATATGGAGGTAGCCTTTTATTGACTAAGGAGTCTCTGAAATATTGAGATGAAATTAAGAGTTTCAGTGAAGAAAAATTAACATAGTTACACTCTTTGGCACAGAAGTTCAAAACGGACTGAAGTGTTCACTATTTTTCAAAAATATAACACTGGACACAAAATATTTATCCCTACAATCAATATTTTCTAATGCCTGAAACAGTAGAAAAATGTACAATAATCAAAATAAGTATAGCTGTGTAAAACTTCAAACTTTTATATAATAAAATATAACGAAACAAAGAAAACAAGAAAACATAGAAAAGGAGGAACATAACATGTTAGCAAAAAGGTTAGCAGTTTTTCAAAAAAAAAAAGCCTCACTGTGTCTGATATGCATAAATAAATATGCAAAAAGTCATTATGTGATTCATTCAAAAGGAGATAGGTAAAACAAACACGGAAAAATAGCCTTGCTAATTCAATAAATACAAATTACCATATTTAAAACAGGAAAAATGATTCATTATAAAACAGAATTGGCAAAAATAGAAGCCTTCTAGGCATTGCAGTATCTTTGGTGGCACTGAGAATGGCTTCCACCCTTTTTATGGGTCATTTTACACATCACAAATCATCAGAACAGTTGTATCCTTTGACCAGGTAATCTCACTCATTGCAATATATATCTCAAAGAAATAAAAATATCTTAAAATGCTATACATTGCCAGGCGCGGTGGCTCATGTCTTTAATCCCAGCACTTTGGGAGGCCGAGGCAGGTGGATCGCTTGAGGTCAGGAGTTCAAGACCAGCCTGACCAACATGCTGAAACCCCACCTCTACTAAAAAAATACAAAAATCAGCCGGGAGTGGTGGCACATGCCTTTAGATCCAGCTACTTGGGAGGTGGGGGCAGGAGAATCATTTGAACCCAAAAGGTGGAGGTTGCAGTGAGTCAAGATCGCTCCACTACATTCTGCCCTGGGAGACAGAGTGAAACTCCATCTCAAAACAAGAAAAAAAAAATGCTATACACAAAATTTTTATTGTAGCAATATTTGTCGTATATACAATAAATTATAATATTTAAAAAATTAAACATCTACAGTTGGGGAGTAGTCAAGTCAATTATAACAAAAACAATAGGTGATAGTATTAGGCCACTAAAGTTAATAAATAAAATAATATTTAGAAAATAATATTTTTAGAAATTAATATTAAAATAGTTTATTATGTTAGAAAATAAGTTCTTTTAAAAGCATAATGCAAACTTATTATATCCTATGTTTAGAACTCTGAAAAATATGTGTGCATATGGTCATTCTTCAGAAGAGAAAATGGAGAATTGAAAGTAATTGTTTTATAGTACAAGGATTATGGGTAATCTCACATTTAGTTTTTAAAAATATTTTTCTGAGTCGTTTTAATAATAAATTTTTCAAAAAACTGCACAACAGAGCTAATGTGGCAAATTAAGTACCATTTCAACCCTAAAAGATGGTCGCCCAAGCTTAGAAGAGATGGCGGCTCAAGAATCCCAAGAAACAGGGAGAGAGAAGTATCTTCGCAGCAACATGGGCAGCGCCATGTTGATGAGCCACTAAGCAGTTTCCAGGTTAGAGGAATGCAGAGAGTTCTGTCAAAATCCTTGTTTATCCAAATGTGTGAGCACTACTCACTTAGGCTCATGCACTGTCTCCCTGGATTTTGTGTTGATAAATTATCTCCTCTTCTGTTTCTTTTGTTAAGTGTGATCTTTCACAATGTCTTGGTTAATGAGAAAATTCCAGGTTCTCTGAATGAATCTCTTTTTTCTCCCTCTTCATTTCTTGTTAAATATATGTTTTAATTCCAAATGATTGCACCGCACAATCTTACCTAACTCTCTTCAACCAGACTCTCTCCCCTGGGAAACTCTGTCTTTCATACATCTGGAGCCCACATTTCATGTGGATATCATTCTCCTACTTCTCCCCAAAAAGGGGCCATATGCATAGACACAGCAATGAATCTGCCAAGTTCTTTTGAGCAACTAACTACTCTTCTGGGCAAAATAATCAGGAGGCAATAAACAAATAAATAAATAAATAAATAAAATAGATACCAGGTCTTCAAAATTAGAAATAGTATTTGCTTCTTCCTTGTCCTGCTTCCGAGCATCTATGAGTCATCCATATTTCAGAAGCACCATAGCCTTTTTCTTTTCCTTACCTCTCATTAAAATCATTATTCCTGCCCCTGCCACCAGCTCTCTTATTAAGGAAAAAAATTTTTGAACATCAGCATTTGGCTGTGCAGATCCAGAGAGGAGATGATACAAAGCTTGGTGCATTAGGTCACTGAAAAATACAGTTATTTTCCCAGGTTCTTGCAGTCATTTTGCTCTGGAGAAAAATATTTAATAGGGAATGTCAGAGTAAATGTAATTGTTACTTTTCAGACGTGTGCTTTTTATTTTTTATTGAACTTACTATATACTAGGCTGCTGGAGACAGGCAAAAGCAACACAGCCTTACCCTGTCAGAGAAGACTTCCTAAAACAGGCTCCACCCATTCATTTATGAGATCTGCATCAGGATACAGTCTATCTCAAAAGAAGTTATATTCACACCTTGGAGCTAGAGGACCTTAATCCTTTAAACAGTACATATATTGAATCAGATTATTTGGTTGCAAGCAACAGATTTTTTTTTTTTTTTTTTGAGATGGAGTCTTGCTCTGTTGCCCAGGCTGGATTGCAGTGGTGCAATTTCAGCTCACTGCAGCCTCTGCCTCCCGGATTCAAGCAATTCTCCTGCCTCAGCCTCCCGAGTAGCTGGGGCTACAGGTACGTGCCACCATGCCTGGCTAATTTTTGTATTTTTAGTAGAGACATGGTTTCACCATGTTGGTCAGGCTGGTCTCAAACTCCTGACCTCAGGGGATCCACTTGCCTCGGCCTCCCAAAGTGCTAGGATTACAGGCGTGAGCCACTGCGCCCGGTTGCAACAGATTTTTAAACTTAAGCAAAAACCTATCAAAAGAATAATGGGAAAGCTCAATGTTTTGAAGTAAGAAAGAGAGTAATAGATGAAGCCTCGAACCACAGCACTCCAAGGATGCTAGTGCAGGAACTAGGGGACTATGTCTTTGGGGCACTGACACTGGAAATGACTCATCTCCAAACACCTTTGATAGCCAGTGTTTCTGCTTCAGATTCACACTGGCTGGCCTTGAGTCCCATGCTTTGCCTGGTGAACAGGGAGCAGGGAGTCTGTGATTGGTAGATACACCAAAACCAAATGAAGCAGGAAGAGGGCAGTTCCCCAAAGAAAGGATCCTAAGAAAACAAAATCAATACATTCCTCCTGAAATTTTTGCATTCAGTTTTCAATGTTTTACTTCAGTAATTTAAAAAATTTTTTGTCCCAGTTTCAACAGTAGGTCCCTAGATTGGTGAATATTAGCATGATCAGGTCAGGCAAGCAACCCTGGGCCTGGTTTCCTCTCCTTTTAATTGAGAATGTCCATCTCCACCCTTCTGTCTTAACTCTTCTAGGAAGCTTCTGTGATATAATGAGACTGTTTGGGATTGGGGGTGGGGGGAATTATGCAAATTTATTTTATACAAAAAAAATCCTAGTTTTCATATGCTTTCATTCATTCATTTAAAAAATATTCACAGTGCTGGGCACTGTTCTAAGCAATTAGAGTATGTACTGAGCAAAATGGACAAAAGTGCTGCCCTCCTGTAGCTTACATTCTACTTTGGTGGGGAAATAGGCAATAAACAAATAAACACATATTATGTCAGGAGAGAAATAAAGCAAAGTAAGAGAGATAGATTGTATCTGAAAGAGGAGGGAAGGAGGAAGAGAATTTGCCTTTTTAAGCACAATGATTAGAGTAAACTTCATGGATAGGTGACATTTGAGAAGAAACCTAAAGAAAGTGAGGGAAGGAGCAATATTGATTCCTGGCAGAAGAGTTTATAGGCACAAACAGAAAATGAAAAGACCCTCAAGTGGCAAGTTGCTCAGTAGATTTAAGGAACAATAAGGAAGCCCAAGTGGCTGAGCAAAGTCAACCAGTGAGAGAGAAGAAGGATATGAGGAAATAGATCTTGTAAGGCCTTGTAGCCCATTGCAAGGACTCTGAATTTACTCTGCAAGAGACAGAAAACCATCACCAGGCATTGAGCACAGGAGTGACATGACAGTCATTCTCACTGCTGTGAAGAAGACAGAAGGGGTTAGGGAAAACAACTAGCAGGCTGTCTCAATAATCTATGTGAGGTGAGAGGGGATGGTGGCTTGGATCAGGGTGGTTGGTGGAGGTGGTGAGATGTTGAATTCTGGATATACTTTGAAGGTATTATTTAAAACTCACATTGGAATGGAAAATCCACTATCATCTGCCTGTGAACACAAGAGGTTTCAATTGTGTCTGAGTCTGAGTGACAAGATATACAGCTGCCTTTGTAATTCAGCAGTTCCTCCCCTAGGATCACATTGTTTAAATGTGCTATGCATATGTGCATCTTCCCACCATATTTGCAGATACACAGGGTAATGGGATGCTAGAGAAAGACAGGAATCAAAGGTGGTTCTAAGGTTTTTTTCCCTGCGTCATGGCAAGGATGGAGGTTCATTGATATGAGAAAGACTGTGCAAGCAGCAGGTTTCAGAGGGAAAATTAGGAGTTTGCTTTTAATGTGTTATCTTTGCAATGTCTATTCATTACCTAAGTAAAGAGGCAGACTAGGAAGTTAGGACAGAAAAGCCCTCAACTCTTGGGAGTCATTGACATCTGGGTGGTATTTAAAGCTGACTCTGAATGAAAACATGAGTGTAGCTGAAAAACTGAAAGCATGCCTATGTTTACAGTCAGAAAGATGAAGAAGAAAAGCAAAAGAGACTAAGGTACAACAAAGAGAGAGAAGTATCACAAAAACAAAGTTAAGAAACTATACCAAAGAAGATGGAATAATCAATGGCATCCAAGCTGCCGATACACGAATAAGGTGAAAACTGACCATTAGATTTGGCAATATGGAGGCCATTTTTTACTTTTACAGGCATTGTTTGACAGGTGATGGGAGGGGACAAAAGTCTGACTGAAGAGGGTCTAAGGGAGAATGGGAGAAAAGGAATTAGAAGCAATGAGTATAGACAACACTCTAGAAAACCAGATAAATCAGGTGGTTGCCATGTGCTGGGAGGTGTGGAATGGGCACAAGGAAGGATTAGCTGCATAGATCTTGATTAGTAACATCAAAAACAAATGATGAGTGAAACACTCTATCTGCATTTCTTGCTAGAGACTTGAGAACTAGTCACTAATCGAGCCAGCTGTCAGATGTTTCAAGTGACGACATCTGAACAAAATACAAAGCAGGGTTTGGGCAAAAACAAAGTTTATAATCTTATCCTCTACATGTTACTGATCTTGTCAGAGACCACACCTGTGATAGTACAAACATCTCCTTTTATCTGAATTTGGTCCGTTCCAAGAAATGTGTTGGCTAGTAAATTTTTAGATGGTGGAAGCCCTTTCCATTATTTCAAATGGAAAAAATAATAAAGTATTCCCATCTCATCCAAAAATCTCAAGCAGTTTCCCTAAATTCTCTAAAACACTCTTAGGCACCTATATGTATTTAATATCTAATGCATAATGTATGGATATGTGACAATCTACCAAGAATTTCTGCATAATATAAAACATTTAAAACATTAGTTTTATAATGCATAATTAGTTGCTATTCCTGGATGCAACATGCCGAGTACAGTATCAGATACAAACTATGTTTTTTCTTCACAGTGTAGTAAATATATACTAACATAAATTAATAATAAAATTCTAAAGAAATATAATGAATATAAATAACATTTAGAAAAATGAAATACATAAGCAAGGCAATTTTTTGAATGATTACTTACCAGTTAAAGAGTTGCCTAAGTGAGATGGGGTGGGCTAGAGTAAGTCTGTGAAGGACCAAGTGGAGCAATTTGGGAGGCTGAGGCAGGTGGATTACCTAAGGTCGGGAGTTCAAGCCTGGCTAATATGGTGACACCCTGTCTCTACTAAAAATACAAAAATTAGCTGGGTGTGGTAATGCATGCCTGTAATCCCAGCTACTTGGGAGGCTGAGGCATGAGAATTGCTTGAACCTGGGAGGCAGAGGTTGCAGTGAGCCGAGATTGTACCACTGCACTCTAGTCTGAGCCTCAGAGTGAGACTCTGCCTCAAAAAATCAAATCAAATCAATCAATCCTGTGACAGCCTTCTCTCTTTGGCCCTTGAGTCTCTGGAAGTGTGTGGCTATGAGCTAGCAAATGAAGCTGCAGCTGAAGCAATGGGATAACGGGGGGAGAAAACAACCTCAAAACATATGTTTGTTTGCATTCTTTTTGCATTCATTTACAAGGCTTTTGACAGCATGAGACTGGACTTCTGCTTGCATTTCTGAATGTGCTACCCACTCAAGTCACTCGCAGCTGCAATTATCATTTTGTCTGCATCACCTCAATGTATTTTAAATATTTGATATTGAATATTCATAACTCCTTTTCTTCCTCTGACCAGTAGTGAGTATCGAGTTGAGCAGTTTTTTACTAGGAAGAAAGTTTCACTTGATAATATGGGGAAGATGCACATATGCATAGCACAGTTAAACAATGTGATCCTAGGGGAGGAACCACTGAATTACAAAGGCAGCTGTATATCTTGTCACTCAGACTCAGACACAATTGAAACATTTTCTCTTGTGTTCACAGGCAGATGATAGTGGATTTTCTATTCCGATGTGAGTTTTAAACAAAAAATTTTGATAGTTGTTATAGTGAATAGTGAGGATTCAACTAGAAAAGGATACCTATAAATGGCGATTGCTTGAGAAGCATTGCAGGCTTTGGCATCAGACAGTCCTGGATCCGCAGCCTGGATCCCAACTTAGTAGCTTGCATGATCTTGGGTAAGTAAGGTTATTAACCCCTATGAACCTCTGCTTTCTCAAATGTGAAATAAGGATAATAACACTTAACTTACAGGGTAATTATAAGATCATAATACAGGTATATTTTATCTGGTATATGTATTAAATGCCAAATTTAAAAACAATAACTACTTCTGTTAGTCTATTAGCATGTGGGTATAAACAACAGAAGTTTAAAGAAAAAAATGTGTAATATAAACAATACGGCCTATTTGTTATTGAGGTACTAAGAGAAAAATAAAACTAAATATTGTTATGCACAAGAAAACAGAGGGAGCCATGTCCATAAAGGCAAGATGACTCACTGCGAGTTACATCTTTCCTCCTCATCTTGGCAGTGTCTTATAAAAAAGCAGTGCCCATCTGCTCGGAGTTTAACTGAATGTTTGATGATATTACAGTCCAAACTAAATTCTCCCAGTCTGTTCTTAATCCACAGCAATAACTCACTGAATCTTTCATATTATAGCCATATCCTGTACACATTAAAATAAGTCTAGGTCAAGGACTATTTTCAGACATATTTGTATGTACTTTCTGCATGTCAGGTTTACATAACTAGTCACCATTTGCACACAGAGATGTCCCAGGAAAATCCCTAGTACCTCTGAAGCCCTTGGGGTCCAATGTGCTTCCCTACCAAACCCTTTCCCAGACCAGCATTCCTTGTTTCCTAGGCCTGGGCTTCGGCCTGCATTCCCAAGTCATCTGCCCAATTTTCCTGCCTTGTGCCAGTCTCTGAGCCCCTGCTCAGCTCCAGACTTTTCTTTCCTAGGGACCCTAACACTGGTCTTTGATTCACAGCCTGCAGTACTGGCATGGAGGGAAAGAGATTTCCTGAGCTAGGATCCAACACAGCCTGAAATCTCCGACCTTTGCTTCTGAGTCCTGACTCCCAGATAGACTTCCTTATGCACCCTATGCCTGAATCATGCCTGGCCGGCTGTTTCTCCAGAATCGAGGTGAAGAGAGGTGGGGAGAATGAAAGGAAAACCTTTAAAGAGGATGGGAGGATCATTCACATCAGACAAATTAGTCAGTGAAGACTGTGGGCTCTGAAAACAGACGGCATGGGTTTGAATCCCAGCTCTAACCTTCACGAGCTATGTGACCTTGGACAAGTTATTGAACTTCTTTGTTGCTCAGTTTCTTCACTTACAAAATGGAGATTATACCAGTACTTACCTTATAAATTGTCATAAAGATGAGGAAAGTTGCTACATTGATAAAGTGCTCAGAATCATGCCTTACACATATTCAATGCTAAATAATTATAAATTATAATGATGATCAAAAGCTTCCAGCAAAGGGATAACACCCAGGCTCCTTAGTATGGCATCTGAGGATTTGCCTAGTGTGGCCCTGTTTCTCTCCCACTGCATATCTTTGTCCATGTGTGCCATTATAACAAAATACTCGAGACTGGGTACTTTAGAAAGAAGAGAAGTGTATTCCCCACAGTTCTGGAGGCTGGAAGTTCAAGATCAAAGCACCACCAAGTTTATTGTCTTAGTAAGGGCCTAGTCTCTGCTTCCAAGATGGCATCTTGTTGCTTGTCCTCCACAGGGGACAAATGATGTGTTCTCACATGGTGAAAGGCTGGAAGGGCAACAAAAGGGACTAGCTAGCTTCCTCAAGCCCTTTTATAAGGGCACTCATCCCTTCATAAGGGCTCTTAATACCAACCCTTGGAGTTTAGGTTTAAACATATGAGTTTGAGAGGGACATATACATTCAAACTATGGCACTATTCATGCCTTGCATACTCTTCCTTCAGCCACAGCAGTCAGTTTCACAACACTATACCACTGTCCGGGAAAGTCATGTCTTTTTTCCTTGGTTTATGCTACCCTCGGGTTAGTATGTTCACTTTCCCCACCCAACCTCCCCATCCTGCCTCTCTTATTCAAATGTTATCTCATGAGCCAGCTTCCCCACAAATCCCAGGAAGCGTGGATCAAATGTATCATGGAGGTATATGTTTGTTTTCTCCCTACACTCAAGCTGTTTAAAAGGAAAGATATAACTTTCTTCTATCTCCATCTCATGATACGCAGAAGAGTGCCTGGTACCCAGTATTAACTCAATATATTAAGTATTTTTACTTCTACAGGATTGACTCTTGTCATTGATGCCAATGGCTAAATAATGGCTGTTTTAGAGTACATAGGAGGGTTTTCTTTATCTACACAAATCACTTAGCAAAGTGCTGGCCACAGATATTTATTGTTAACTACTATTGTTGCTATAACTGCTGCTGTTTTGGTGTATAGCAGTAGAGCAGAAAGAGCCCAGGCTTTGGAGCTGAACAGAAATGGACTGAAAGACCAACTTTGCCACGTAAAAGCTGCAGGAACTCCACTTTCCTTAGTTATAAAATTAAGGTTATAATATCTATTTTAATGTAAAACACTTGGCAGAAAGTAAGCAACCAATAAATATCATTAGGTTCCTTCTCTTTCTCTTCTATGCCTATTTTTGTGGCTTGGCTCAGTTTACTACACTTCTCTGCTCTCACTTTCCTCATCTGTAAAAATGAACTAGATGACTTCCATGTTCCCTACCAGATCCAAATTCCAAAGTTACTGAACTCACTATCTTTTTCCCCTTAAATCTACTCATTCTCTTCCCTGGGGGAGGTTCTTTTCTTGATAGCTACCTAGTATATTAAATTGTTTCAATTCTCTATCTCTCTCAATCTCTCTCTAAGAGGCCATAAGGTGGTCCAGACCCAGGGCCTTGGCACAACTCCAGGGGCCATTTGCACAGTGGATTAACATAAGAATAGCGCCTGTCAACTGAAGAATCATGAGCTTCATAAATTTGGCCAGGAGATCTTTATTTCTCATAAAGGGTTGCAGTCAGCAGGCCAGCCATCCTGCAGAATGGGAAGCATAGCCTCAGCAGAAGCTGAGAGCAAGCACTTCAAGGGAGGGGTAAAAGGGAACAGGAATTTATGCTGAGTGGGGTGGCTGAGTATACATATTGAGTAAGCTATAGGAGGAGTCATAAATATTTATGAAAAGAGATACATACACGTGCAGTTGAGCTTCATGCCTCTTCCTGGGCCCCATGTTCAAAAAATGGTGGCATTAGCATGACCCGAGAGTGGAGATTTTGGTCTTCTGATGTCCAAATGTGAAGCAGAGGACATGAAAACCCTCATTGTGCATCCCCCACAAGTTGGCCAAAACCATCTGGAGATTGTGGTCATTTTTTAGGAAGGGTGCATTGGGAAACTGGTGAGCTGTCACACTGAAACTGCAAAGAGGGAGGGAGAATCTGGTTATGGCCTTAGATCATTAGCTAAAGGTGATAAAGCAATGAGTTATCGGTTTCTTGTTTTCCAGAGCTAGCTTCTGCTTACTTCTTAAGAAATAATTATGGCTAAAGGTTAATAAGGAAGGGACATACTGAGGCATGACAGACCTCCCATCCTATCAAGGCCAGGAACTCAGTTTTTAAGGTTTCTTCGGGGTCACCATGTACAAGAGAAAGTTCGTTCAGTCGGTTGGAGAGCTTTTAATTTTATTTTTATTTCTCACCCTCTAGGCATTGGGTGCTCCTCGGCAGCCCTCAGTCCAACCCTGGCTGAATTTCTTTCATGATGTATAATGAAGGTCACAGAACACACAGGGAGAAATAGTCTCCAGCTTTCCTTGAGTCCAGAAAAAATGAATATCCATCTGAAAACCAAAGAGTACACAAAGCATTGGGCCAGGTATATCATTGTATTCACAGCCCTTTCTTTCCTATTCTGTCACAGACTTTGCAAATGGGCATCAAACACTTCTCTGGACTCTTTGTGCTGCTGTGCATTGGATTTGGTCTGTCCATCTTGACCACCATTGGTGAGCACATAGTATACAGGCTACTGCTACCACGAATCAAAAACAAATCCAAGCTGCAATACTGGCTCCACACCAGCCAGGTGAGTGCCACAGGTGTCTTGCTCCGATATTCTTAAACTGTAGAATTCCTAGTGATGGGAGGATCCAGAGCCCTATGTCAGATCAATATGATATGTTAACACAATAACGAGGGTGGGGTAGGCACTCTCATTAGAGCAGAAGGAATTCTGTCTATCCCATTAATTCACTTTTGCCTTAAATTAACCTATCCCACAGTGCTCCTTCCTTTCCTATAACCCTCCACTGTTGCTCATAATAGAAGAAATAGAACTTTTTTTTAACCAGGTTTCACTTAATAGTGACAGTCTGAAAAGATGGTGTGAAAGATTTATTTCCTAGGTTCTTTTCTTGCCAAAATTGAAACCTATTACATGAGTTTAAAGTCCCTGGTCCCCTTTAAGTGACCCCACTTGCCCCTGTTCTCTCTGCTTTTTCCCTGGTCCAGAGAGGTTTGAGACCCACTGGGGCCAAGGCCAAGCTTCACAAGGCTGCAGTTCTCTCCTGTCATCTAGACATCGACGCACTGATTTACAGGAAGAACTGAAACTGTCAAGCAGACTGGTGATTCAAACACACTCATTTGCACATCTCTCCCTGAATGAAATTGGCATGGAGACCCAAAATATAGTCAGAAGGCTTCATAATGATGGAAGAACTCTAACAAAGGGAATGGTTTCACTTGACCACAGCAAGGCTGGATGAGCCATCCTGGCCTCTCCTGTGGTGAGACCGCCTCCTGCCCTCCAGTGTACCATGGATTACCTCCCAGCATGGAGGCTGTCACTTCTGCATTTACCCTATTCATGTATTCATATACCCTCATACTAAACTCCTCACTTTGGTAACACTTTTTTTTTTCTAGTTAGGTTACTATCATTGGTTTGGTTACAGTCGAACCCTGTTCTTCCTACTTTCTTCCTGGGAAGTATTTGGTCTTCTAGGAGAACTCCGCAGATCTTCCTTATTGTATGCTCATATGACTAATTCTCAAGAGTCCTCCTTCCCTTCTTTGTTTTGGTTGTCAATAATTTTATAATTTTTACTCATCTTTAGCAATTGTTGAAGGCCTTTTTCTACACATTAGTTATGATTGTGCCTCCTTACATCACATACCATTTTATAATACTGAGCTTTCCATCAGAACACTTTTTTGTTTGTCCAGGTGGAATAATAACCTCTAATTAGAATTTTTGTTCTTTTGAGATTTGAGGCTGAATGTTGATCTATTTTTAGGCATTTCTGGAATTTGTTTAAAGAGGCCAAGGTTTGTAATGACTACATATACTGTTAAATCTCAAGTGGTTCTTTGTTCCCTGACCTATGTGTTTCTCATAATTTCTACCTGTGAATCTGTTTTCTCCACCAGAGATTACACAGAGCAATAAATACATCATTTGTAGAGGAAAAGCAGCAGCATTTCAAGACCAAATGTGTGGAAAAGAGGTAAGAAGGGGCCAACGGCAACTGTCTTTATATTTGTAAAATAATATTTAGAGATCGAACTGTATAATTATTCAGATCAAATCAGGACAATTTATCAAAAGAATCAGTATAAATAGAGGGAAATAAAACATAAAATAAAAAATGTATATGGAAACTAAAACGCAGTGTACACAATATACTGTCATGGTTAGAAGTGTAGTCATGGACTCTAGGATCAACCCTCTGGATCCAAATCCTGTCTCCAAGACTTATGATATGTGTTATTTTGTGTAAGTCACTTATTTAATCTCTCTGCACCTCAAGTTCCTCATTCGTAAAGTTGAGATAAAAACAGTACCTATTTCCTAGAGTTGTCATAAAGATTAAATGAGATCATACATGTAAATCTCTGAATGAAAGGAAATGCCTAATAAATATTAGCTATTATCATGTACAAAATACATGTAAGAATTAATGAGTACTGCAGGCAATTAATTCCATGTTTTACTGTCTTTTTGGCATATTTCCACTCCCTACTCCTTTCTAGCACTCCTAGGAACAGAGTATTGGAAATACAAAACAGACATGTCCTGCCTAATTCATTTCCTGGCACTTTTCTATAAACTCCCTAGCAAAGAGGATCTTGTTAATAGGAAATAACAAACATTAAATGCATTGATGACATCTGAAAATTGAAGCTCTTCACTCTCACTGCACCAGGCTGTGGATGACTGTTCCCTATTTCATGGTGACTAAAGATGTCAGAAGCACTTGGGTCTGGTTCCTGGCTGGTCTCTGCTGCCTGTTACCTAAGGCAACCCTACTGATTCTTTCGTACGCCCAGAGGCCTCAGATGAGGGCACACCTCTCATCATAACAGAAGAAAAAGGGATGGAAAACAGGATTCTTTTTCATTGTTTGTATCTCCTCTGGGACTGCTGCAGTCCCCTTCTATGCAGTCTCCATCTAGCTTGTCAGAATCATTTCCTTCATCTCTTGAAGTATCTCTTTCCAGTCAATGAGCACTCCCCCCGCCCCTCTCAGTCTGTGGTATTCCCACATCATCTTGCAAGTCTGTTAGTGACAAGCTGTATACTAGTCCAGTCACAGCTGTTCCATGACATGTTACATCTATTTTTTCTATTTTTAACATAAATTTTTAATAACAGTAACACAAGAAGACATAGCAGCAAATGTGTCATCTTACAACGACAAAATATTTGTTTTCCAGCTATAATAGAAACAGGAAGCCCAATGATCCCATTTCCAACTGTGATATGATTCATATTCACATCTTTCTCACATAAATTGAAAACCATTTGTGTCTTTTGATGCAACTTACCCATTTTTCTTGGCAGATTCCCTTCCTAAACCCCTTATTTTGAGGATCTAAGGAGAACCCCTTATTTTGAGGATCTAAGATGTTCATGGTTTAGCTTGGGCTCACATTTCCTGTGCCTACCTCTATACAACCCAACATTAGCAACCTGTCAAACACAATGAGTGTTTGGGGTACCATAGCTGTCATGTCTCTTTGGAATAGTCCAGTGGAGTATTGAACCTCAGTGTTACATAATTGCTCCAGGGAAGCCTATTTTACCCATTTTTAGTGTTAAATACAGCTCACTCACTGGTCACGTAACACTCTAAGACTGAAGAAGGCTTGAATCAAAGCAAAGCCTAAATGTTATTGAGGTTAGGAGTACAACACCGGCCTTGGGTTATTTTTTCCAAGTAGACACTGAGTCTTACACTCAGCATTTGTCACCTTGCACTCATAAGTACCCACATCAAATATCAGATGCCTGGTGATACTAGCAACTAGAATTTGGCACGAAGTCCAGCATTTGTTTATTCTTCTATATTACCGGATAGACATACAAAGCTCTGGAGAAGACCAGTCCAGCTATCTTTACTTACCTTATCACTGTGGCTGTCTAGACAGTCGAAGAAAATGTGTAGATGCTCTACTCTCAGGTTTTCCCTGCTATGAACCATTGTAGGGCATTAGAACGCTCTCCCCCTCTTCTCTTGGAAGTGTATCTATGCAAATGCTCACGCGTGCTACAACTTGACATCCCTCCTCTGTGCTCCGTATTTACTGAACAAATAAAAGAGCAAATAGATAAATGAATGAATTACTAACATGGGTTTGAGGAAATGCTTGGAGAAATTTGGGGCCATGATAATGGAAGTAGGTATTGTCCCTTTTTCATTTAATGCAAAGAAAATAAGGTACATACTGCAGGAGATGATTTATATATAGCCCTGGGTTTATTCAACATGTGATTTCACGTAAGGTTTTGGTCTATACTTCACCTTACTGTGTTCCCAGTCAATACACGCCACCCCCCTTTTCCCTTTCCTCTCACCCCAAGACACACAAAAATTACAAACTACATAACAGCACAACAAAGATTACTTTAAGATTATTCAAATTCAATAGGAAAAGATTTGAAGAAAAAAATTAAAGGGAATTATAAAGCTAGAAGGAAAATTACATCTCCTCTCTGATTCAGGTCTAAAGCCAATGGAGCTATAAGTGGGTTCATTACAGAACTTTTGCCCAGCCCAGGATACAAGAAAACTGAGCTCTGGTACCCTCTGCTCATTTATATAAAACTTAGACTATGAGGCATGTTAAAGAACCACAGGGTGGTTTGGAGTGTTTCAATGGCTTGGGGCATGTATAAGTTGGTCTTTGCTACGTGATAAATCATCCCAATACTTAATGTTTTAAACAACAGCAAGTTGCTTACTAATTCATGGATCAGCTGTGCAGTTTGCTGATCTGAGCCAGACTTGGCTGATTTTGGCTGGGTTTGCTCATATGTCTGTAGCCAATTTTGGGGGACGAGGAAAGCAGCTAAGGGCTGTCTGGTCCATGATGGCCTCAGTTGATCAACTGGAAAGCCTGAGGATTCTCTCCATATGGTCTACCATCATGCAGCAGGCCATTCTGCACTTGTTCACATTGCAGCAGCAGGGTTCCAAGGGAGTGGAAATGTGCAAGACTTCTTAAAAGTTTAGGCTTGGAACTGCCACTCTGATATGTCTGCCACTTTCTGTTGGCCAAAACAAGTTGTGAGAACAGTACTAACTGAAGCGGGGAGGAAAGCGGATTCGGCATAGGTAAGAGCTGCAAAGTCACATTACAGAGGGCATAAATGAAAGGAGAAAAGAAGGTTTATGGCCACTTTTACATAAAGACTTTATTATTCTTCTCTTTCCCCTTCTCCCTCCAGATTGTCCCCTTCTCCTGGCAAGTAAGAGTCCAGGAAAAAAGTCAATTCAGTTACATGAATGGGAACAAAAACACAATGGCTTGGTAGGGTGTTTCTATTTAGTTTTGTCCTGTGGTAGATTGCAAAAGTTGTCATAACCCTCCTACTCCTCCTCCTGCTTCTTCTCCTATGGTGGAAAAAATCAGCAGCTATGCTGCTTAGGGCTCTAATCTGTTCTTGTAGTGAGAAACTCTTCTTATCGCATAAATGTCAAAGTGTATTTCAGAAACAGGATCAGCCTCCCCCTGTGACTATTTGGCAATAATTCTCATGCTGTCTATAGCCATCTCTCCACGATGGTAGTAAGTTATACGATGCAAGCCTAAAACAGGATTGCAAATTCCTTTCTATATGACTTTCATGATCCCAGCAAGAAACTGAGGGCTTTCTTGGGATTTTTTTAAGCATCGGACCTGACCTGTCATTCTCGACTCACATAAAAATCATCCCTATAGTAAGAAACACTTTGCTGAGACCTGTGGCTTATATGCTTTTATTCTCCCCAAAATCAAGTAGTAAATATCAGGACGGTCCTGTGGGACTAAGGATGAGCCATGTTATGAGATCTGTCAGCAGGCTGATGCTCAGAACCCAACAAGTGAATAAATAGATTTTGCTTTTATTAAAGCATCATCTTTCAAATCATCAAACGTTTCAAGGTGTGGCTAGTTTCTGAGCTTCCCTTGCAGAAAGGAAATTAAAAGCCACCTGAGGTTGTTCGCAAAAACAAAAAAAAAATGTGCCATACCCCGTCCTATCAGCCCTTCAGATGACACCCAATTGCAGTTTCAGAGCAGCATCGGACTTGAACTTTTGTATGTTCATGACTCTTTATTGCCCCATGACACCCTAGCAGGTAGTCTGTCCATGGCTTTGTTACTTCATCTCTAAATGCACACCCAGCTCCATATTATTGACACAGGAAATGGCTAACAGATGAAGACAGCACCTTGAGAGCTGCAGAATGGAAAGTAAATCTAAAATTTCTCTGTTTCCTAGGTCTAATGTGGGACCCCGTCAGCTCACCGTATGGAATACTTCCAATCTGAGTCATGACAACCGACGAAAATACATCTTTAGTGATGAGGAAGGACAAAACCAGCTGGGCATCCGGATCCACCAGGACATCCCCCTCCCTCCAAGGAGAAGAGAGCTCCCTGCCTCGCTGACCACCAATGGGAAAGCAGACTCCCTAAATGTATCTCGGAACTCAGTGATGCAGGAACTCTCAGAGCTGGAGAAACAGATTCAGGTGATCCGTCAGGAGCTGCAGCTGGCTGTGAGCAGGAAAACGGAGCTGGAGGAGTATCAAAGGACAAGTCGGACTTGTGAGTCCTAGGTGACCACACTTCTTCCCTTTCTCAGTTCCTGACCTTCCTCTGAGCCCTTGAGACACTGTAATGCTCTTTTGTAACTATCGACAAAGGTGTGGGGAAGCTGAGGTCTAGGTCGTCTTAGAGGTCAAGTCTGCTCTCCCTAGCCTAAAGTGCAGCAGCAGCTCCTCTGAAGCTCACTCCCTAGGTCTCCAGGGTAGGAGTGTTTTTCTAGCAAGAATCTCAGTCAGGAGTAAGCTCTGTGTGAGAGATCTGTGAATAACCAGATAACCCCAGCTCCCGTTAACCTTTTCACCAGGTGCCACAGTAATATTTCTGATTTTTAGCCCTTTCTCTGCACTACCAACAAGAGATAAAATTGTTACTCATACTTATGTCTTACTGGGTTGTTGGTTTTCATCGTAACACAGAACGAGGTTATCTAGGGTTGTAGCTTTTGATACAACTCCCCGATCTAGATTTATTCCTACATTCTGAATGGGGAGCAGGTAAGAGCAGAGCACCTCCCACTGGGGGTGGGGTACTTAAAAATTAACTCATTAGTATCATAAAGGTCAAGGATTGATTGGACCAGGCAAGAGCCATGTTTTTGAGAAGGTTCTGGATCTCTGACTCCATCCTGACTGTTTAGTAAGAACATGCTTACATGCTACTGTGAAAGGGGGAGAGGATGTGGTAAGCGGGAACAGAAGACAGGCAGCAGAGGCATTAAAAATGCATACCATGCTTTCTGGGTCAGAAAGGCAATTTGGCTAAAAAATGAACATGACTACTTCAAATGTAACTAGGCATCTCCACTATGGTGTGTGCCTTTTATAAAGGAAAAGAGAGAAAAAGGCAAAGCAAGGTTGTGGCATTAGGTTGGACCTGGAATATCCCTGCTTATTGCCTATAATGGAATATGTGACACTGTGGGTGAAATGTTCTACACACCACACACTAGGCCATTTTCAGATCAGCAGTCACCCATCGCTTAGCATAGAAATCCCAAAACCTCCAGCCTGGGAACACTACAAGCTTCGACCATTCAGGAATCTGCCCTGCACTTTGCATATCTGTATAGAAAATCAAGTCAATCCCCCATCCTCACACCCACTCATCTCTGAGGAGCTATGAACTGGTTTTGGTCCCTCTAATGATCCTCCAGCCTCATCTAATGCCCCCCAAAGACTGATACAAGTAACCTCTCCTCTGCTTAGGTGCCGCTTTCTCAGCATATCATGTTTAGGCAGCAAGGGAAAGGAATATGGGTCAGTTCTCAAATGTCAATGTAGATAAGAGTCATCTAGTAGAGAACTCATCAGAGTGCGGATTGCCAAGACCCTTCTCCAGAGATTATGGGGTTGGGGGTGGAGGTCTAGAAGTGAGCTCAGAAACCTACTGTTAACCAGCACCCCCAAGTGACTGACACAGGTGGTCTAAAAATTACTCTTCTAGAAACACCATTCTGGAAGTTTGGCTGCCCACAGGCAGAAGGAGAAGCATGAAGAGAAAACCTGTTTGAGAAGTTTTGTTTTGTTTTGTTTTTTAATAACTTTAGTACACATCTGCTGATTCTCCTTCAACATCCTCACCCCCACCCCTGGGCACCATTTAGGACAAGACTTCCTTATTTATCAATTACCTGATTTATCTTCTCAGGACTCATTGTTCCACCCCCAAACAATTTGAATGCCTACAATAAGTTCAGGAGCTGTGCCAAGCACTTTCCTCTTTTACAGCTGGAGATCACTGGAAAGGTGTCTCAAGTCACAAAACCTCTCCCTCTACTACTGGAAGAAATGTCTGCATTTCCACCAAAATCTACCCAGTCGCCCAGGGAATAACAACTTAAGCTGTAGTTAGATAACACCTAGTGATTAATTGGCTGAGAAAACCCTGGAGTGGAGGGAGGCTCAGAGATACTGATACGGATGTGGGAGGGCTCTAAAGTTAGAGGTCACCAACTCCACAGATGAAACAGTTCAATAATGAGGAAAGAGGGGAGCCCTGAAAACACAAAAGGACAATTCTGTGTTGAAACACCCCATCCCCTCACGTTCTCACCCCAGGCCCAGAAGTAGGTTGCAACTGCCTTTGGAAGATTTTGCCCTTAGCCATCCCCACCCACTTGTACCAGCTAAGAATGCTGGAGACTCTGGCACCATGCTCTGCGTGCCCCTGAACCTCTGTGCAGCCCGGAAGGCTGATGTACAGGTGTACCTCAATCCACATTACAGCCATGCTCCTAATGTACACGGACATTTTTGTAACTCAGCTCATATTCTGACTGTATTTGAGAAGCTGGCTGTTTAAGGGAACCCAGAAGTGAATTCTTTTGTAAAGTAAAGCACCCTTTTGTAATGCAATTAATTATCCCTTAATGTATCTGTTTTGTAAGTCTGAATTTTTGTATATCGGGTTTACCTTAAGCTTCTCTAGTGAGACATTCTGAGCAGTGGTGATCACTTGCCAGATCACCCTGCCTATCCACAAAGTAGATTACCAATGCACGCTCCTCAAACTTCTTTGGAGGAACTACCTGGCCAAAACACTGGCCAGGATGTAGCAAGCAGCAGCAGGGGCTGACGACAGGCTTACTGCCATCAACATTGCTTGAAATGCCTCTATGTTCTGAATAAAGAAAAACCATAATTGCTTGTGGTGAAACGAAGCAGTCTTCATGTTAAGTAGCAACGGTTATTTTTATTGGTAGTAATTGAACAGTGTTTTGCAATTTGTGAAACAGTGTATTGTGTTTTGTAAAATGATGTCATGAAATGGTGGGTCCTTGGAAACCTCCTTTCTGTTCAGCTCCGCCTCTGTTCTTTCAACTCCTTTCAGGCTCAAAAAAAAACACAAAGATCAGAAGCCTTCAGATAGAGGGTGGTAGGTATTCTGGTAAAGAAGAAAGAGGTAAGGGATGCTACCTTGCTTTTCTGGCACAGGAAGCACATAGTAAAGCATGCTTGGATGAGCTGGAACAGATACAGCTACCTGGTTCGTGTAAATAAGAATAATAAAGGCCCCAGAGTGTGTATGCTTCCAGGTGGAGGAGAAAGGGGAATATCCCAAAATTCAAAAACAAGTTGGAAGAATAACCAGGACAGCCAAGTGAGGCAGCCACAGGGACCTAAGCAGTCAAGGTCTTTAATGTGCCTGGAGATGACTCTCTGCTATTCATGAATCTTGCTATTGCACAAACCCTATCAGGAGCTGCTGCTTCCCTTCCAGCCAGAGAAGTGGTAAGCGGAGCAAGTGCCAAGTAGAACAGACCTTATCCTCTGGGTAACAGACTTCTCAGTGTTGGTGCTGTGTCTGTTAAAGCCTTAGAGCAAGTTAAGCACTTCCTTGGTGTGGGTAAAGAATAAAGGGGAAAGAAACTATTTTAGAGCCTCTTTTTCTCCCAACTCATATTTTTTGATAGGAAAAACAGAAAACCCATCTAGTTCTTCAGAAATTTCTTTCTAGGCATTAATACCACTTTACTGTCTATACTGTTTAGTTATTCCTTTCTTCACCCACCTAAACTACCCATCTAATCCAGGATTCCTTCGCTCTTTTTTTTAGTTACTAATCATTTTAGGAAAACAATGTATTTATAAGTATTTTCTTAAGGTTTGTGAAGAGTATTTGTATTGTGTCTTCATTTTAATGTGTTTGCAATCGCTCCGCTCCAGGAAGAACGGAAATGCTGTCTTGTGAGCATGAAGTGAACGGGCTGTTTTGCTCCAGCCACTTTTCTTGTACAACCACATGGATGGATTAGATGTCCTCAGGTCTTTTCCATCTTCAGTTTCTATGACTGTGGAATAAATGTTCAGATAGAAACTTCACTTTTGGATGTACTGCTGGCTTTGTCTTTGGGGATTCAAATGTTGACATGACACCAGTTCCTTCTTAACAGGAGACCCATTAATGCTATGATTTATGCTTGTTTCCTTGCTATAGTCCGAAGAAGAAACACAAGATATGCTGAGAAAACTCAGAGCTCAGGCATCATGAAGTAGAACTGAAATGGCTTCATCTGAGATAGACATTCTAGGAAAAAGCACAAGTTCAGAGGTCTCTAAAATCCTATACTGATCACCCTCATTAGTAATTCAACAAACATTTGCTAAACAGCTTCCATGTACGTGCCAAGTGCTGGAGACACAATAATGAAGAAGATAGGTATGGTCCCTAACTTATGACCTTTTTTTTTTTTTTTGAGACGGAGTCTTGCTCTGTTGCCAGGCTGGAGTGCCCTGGCGTGATCTCGGCTCACTGTAACCTCTGCCTCATGGGTTCAAGTGATTCTCCTGCCTCAGCCTCCCGAGTAACTGGGACTACAGGCACCCGCCACCAGGCCTGGCTAATTTTTGGTATTTTAGTAGAGATGGAGTTTCACCATGTTGGCCAGGATGGTATCGATCTCCTTACCTCGTGATCCACCCACCTCGGACTCCCAAAGTGTGGGGATTACAGGAGTCAGCCACCACGCCCACCCTCAATCTGACCTTTTAACAACCTATAAACAGGTAATACTATAACAACTAACATATATTGGGTACTTACTATAAACCATGATCTCATTTAGTCTTAACAACCCCACAAGACAGGCACTATAGATGCAGTCTTAAGTAGGTAAATGAGACCTCCAGTTTACAGATAAAAAAACAAGAGTCAGAGAAACTATGTAATTTGCCCAAGGTTGCAGAACTAGTAATAGTAACAGAGATTAGTACAACCATACAGGATTCTGGTCACTGCCTCACAATTTTCTATTCTTCCTTGAATCTCCTTTTAGTCTTTCTGCCTTATTGCTTCTTTCCCATGCCTCGGCCTGGCCCCTAGCTCCACAGAACAGAGAGGGAAGCAGATATTATAACTGCACCTTCATTGGTCCATTTAACTCAACATTGTAATACCTATGTCTCATAAAAACAGCATTTCAGCATCTTTTCTTTCTGCTTTCTAGCCCCACCAAGAACTGATGCAAACACAGTTACAAATCAGCAGCAGCCCTGCAGTCCCAGACATACTGGCAGTTTCTGATAACCCAAGCAGTTTTAGCTGCAGGCAAATTTGCCTTCATGAATCTGCTAGCCTGTTGCCTTCTTCACACACATTCTTTCCAAATAGAAACAATCGAATCTCATGAAAATGTAAACCCATTATAACTTAATTCGACTACCTACTTACCTAAGGATGTTTTTGCATTAATCAATCATTCATATTTTGGATGCCTATCTGTACCCAGGCATTGGGGCTAGTTGCTGGAAATAGACTGATAAAAAGAGTAGATTCTGATCCCATAGAGCTCAGTGTAATGAAAGGACACAAACTGACAACATATTGTGGTGTGTACTCTAATAAGGAAATGCACATTGGGTACTATTGGAGCGAAGAAGACACTGTGTGTATGTGTGCATGTGGGTGTAGGTGTATGAGGTGAAGAGACTGGGTGCAGGGTAACAGGCAACTAAAGTAAAGAAAGCATGTATAAAATTCCAGATTTGGGAAACCATGGCAATCAAGACACTGGGAACTTCAAATCATTTAATATAACAGAAACACACAGCTTAAGGTGGATGACAAACTATATGAACTGGAAAGAGAAAAGCAGAGGCAAGATCACTTGTGCTAAATTGGATTTATGTCCTGAAGACTACAGGAACCACTAAAGGAATTTAACCTGAAGAGAGAACTAGTAAAAGAACAGGATCCTCACCACTAGGTGGAGCTGGATGTCACTCACATGCATTTTAGTTGTAGGACAGTGAGCAGATAAAGTTAACTTTTTGAACTTTTGGAATGAGTTGGCCATGACATCATTTACAGGCAGACTAGAGATAGACAGACATGGATAAACATGTGCCTTAGATTTCAGGGAGGATGTCAGTGTTTTGTCTTTCCCCTAGAAATAGGAAGAAAATGTAGGTGGAAACAAAAGTTGATCTATCAATTCCTTTATTTGCTCAACAATTATAAAAGTTAGCATTTGCTGGGCATTTACTAGGTGCCAGGCACTGTGCTGAATGTCTCCTGTACAATGATTCATTTCATCCTTCATACAACCCTATGATGTAGTTATTATTTTATAGATGAAGAAACTGAAGCATAGAGACATGAAGTAACTTGCTAATAAGTAGCAATGCCATACCCAGGCAAGTCGGACTTCATGAGAAATATATTTAACACAATGCCTGGAATCGCAATAAGCACTCAGCAAATGCATATCATTGGGAGAGCAGGAAGAAATCTAAGATCCCTTGATTCAATTCTACTGTACAACAAGGTTGCTAAAGGAACTCAGTGAATTCAGAAACAAAATGTGGTTCTAATCCAGGGCCTGGCAAAGAGTCTAGTTAGATTAGAATGATCAAGGATAAGTATAGTAGGTATATATAAGTCTTTAGAAGACTTCAAAATGACTCAGAAAGTATTTTCCCTTATTATCTACCTGACGACATGTACTCTATTAGTACAGGTCTCCAACTGGGATAAAAGAACAATGGAGGTCTCATAGTAGCATTTCAATTCTGTGGCTAACCTGAGTGGCCCTGGAACCTATTTCCTCACTTCTAAAACAAGAACATGGTCTGAGTTCCCTTTCAGCTCTAATATCCTCAGAGCATATTATTATTATATTAATGTAAACATAGCTTCCCTCAAAAAAAAAAAAAAAAGCTTAACTTACAATAAATGAAGCCTTTAAGCAGGTTTCCGTAGTATAGTGGTTATCAAGTGTGCCTTGCAGTAAGTGAAGTCTCAGCTATCATGGACTGCCACTACAGAAGTGTTAGTTTTAGAATTCATAATAATTCCTTTTATTACCACAAAATAAATTAAAACTGCAGTCATATATTTTTGGATAATACGAATTTGAAGGGTTACTTCAATATATGGGGAAGGATTGTTTCTACTTAGGGGGTGAAAAAAAGAGTAATGTTTGAATCACACATTGGCCCAGTAAAGCAGACTTCTGAAGATGTGGCAGCAGAAGCATGAAGCAGAATTAATTTAATCATGAAAAACTTTACTGACTACTATGTGCCTCTGCTAGATATTAGGGATTAGACTGTTAAGACATTGTCCTTTTCATGTCCTTTAGTAATTGTGAAGTAGGCTATAAATAAGACCTTAATAGCTAACATTTGGAACAGACCAAACATGGGCAGGAATCCCAGAAGGTAAGGCTCATTCTTTCCGATAGGACAACTTTTAAGTATTTCCAAACTTTAAGATCTAGAAAATATGTAAGTATTTCTATGCCACAGGTTTCCTATTGTGCAAACCCAATCCAACCTACACATAATCCACCATTTTTCTACTAATCTCAGTGTATCTGTCTTATCATCCGTAAAGCAGACTTCTGCAATAATAACTAATCAAAACTTTTCTGCAGATCCACTGGGACATGGTTTATCTGGCAGTCCTCAGATAAATCTTCAAAGAACAATATGTAAAGGCATTCCACATCCTAGCAAATGACAATGGGAATAAAGATGAGAGCAGCATATGCTTCCGGCAAGTTTAAGCATCACCATCCCAGTAGGCTTAGAAGACTGATGATCATTTATTGTCTAGAATCTTCACAAAATCAAATCACAGTCATCACTCTAGTGGCATGTACATTAAACTATGTGCATCGAATTCCAGCCCTTGAAGAACAAGGAATCCTACGGATCTGGACAGAGAAAAAGGAAAAGGAATTGCAATGGAAATTCATGTAAGAAAACAATTGCAGAAACAGCTCAATACCTTTGAAAAAGATCCCTATAGTAAGTAAGAAGGTAAGATCCAAGCCATGTAGTTATGCATACCTCACAGCACACCTGACTTTGGTCAAAATCACTAAGAAATTTCCAAGGTAACAATGAAAGAAAGAAAAAAGAGAGAGACCATCCCTACAAAATCTGAAATGATTTTTGTTTGTTTTTGAGGCAGGGTCTCACTGTGTCACCCACGCTGGAGTGCATAGCACAATCACAGCTCACAGCAGCCTTAACCTCCGGTGCTCAAGCTATCCTCCCGCTGCAGTCTCCCAAGTAGCTGGGACTACAGGTGTGCACCACCACAGCCAGCTAATTTTTGAAATTTTTTGTAGAGACGGAGTCTCCCTATGTTGCCTGGGCTGGTCTCAAACTCCTGGGCTCAAGCAATCCTCCTGTCTCAGCCTCCCAAACTGCTGGGACTATAGGCATGAGCCACTGCACCCAGCCTGAAGTGTTTTTAAGAAATGAGAAGCCTCTAGGACTTCTACAATAATCTTTGAAATTCGCATTTATAAGCATTACCTTAAAGAAATTACCCTTTAAGTTCATATGGATCAAGGGCTGTGATTGCTAACTAGGATCCAAAAAAGCTACGAATAATGTACATACAATACAAATAAAATTTGGTATGCAGTTTGCGAGTATTCCTAAAGCACATTCATTGACATCTTCTGTAGTGAGAGAAGCCAACTGCCAAAAAATCACCATCATTTTGGGTTGTTATCTGAAAATGACTTTAAGAGCTCAACTTGTGTTGCTGGCACCTCAAGCCAGTTGGGATCAGGGGCTCCCTGCTCATCTCAACTGGAGGAACTTCCTCTAAATCCAACTTCCCATGGGGCTAGTGGTTTCCTCCACAACATTCCACAGGCCCTATGGTCCCCTGGTGCTGAGCAACTGGCTTTCTCAGCCAATTGTCACAAACAGCCAACAGCCAAGCCCAAACCACCTGTTGACCAAGCAGTATATCTGCACCCAATCAACAAAGTTATGCTCAAGCTTACCCTGTAAGAAGAGCAAGAAGCAGGGGGAAAGTTTCTGATTACTAAATGAAAACTCACTGTGTCCAGAAGCAGGAGCTAATCCTGTCATGATGGTTCTGTGGGGGTGGGGGTGTCTGCTGAGCAGGGGGATCAAGGGACCCATGACCTCTCTTGATGACCTAGTAAGATTCTCCAATCAGACTCATTGCCTAATTCATACCACATGACTTTGTGGGATTCAGTGCAAATCCTGCTGATTATAGCTGGTGACCACAAAAAGACACAAAATTTGCTCTTATCTGTCTTCTAGGACAGGTGGTGATCAAGAAGGATCCATTTTACACAACCCCTTGCCAGAGATTTATAAAACCTCTGGTTTGCTGGTTACTATAAAACATAATGCAGCTGGGCATGCTGGCTCACACCTGTAATCCCAACACTTTGGGAGGCCGAGGAAGGCAGATCACCTGAAGTCAGGAGTTTGAGACCAGCCTGGCCAACATGGTAAAACCCCAACTCTGCTAAAAATACAAAAATTAGCTGGACATGGTGGTGGGCACCTGTAATCCCAGCTACTCAGGAGGCTGAGGCAGGAGAATTGCTTGGACCCAGGAGGTGGAGGTGGCAGTAAGCCAAGATTGTGCCACTGCACTCCAGCCTGGGTGACAAGAGCAAAACTCCATCTCAAAAAAAAAAAACCAAAAAACCCACCACCACATAATGCAAGAACTCTCACCCTAAAGCTAGAGGCAGCAATATGCTGCCCCCAAAAAACAAATTATAGTCTCTTACCCCACATAATGAACTATGAAAGATAACTGAGTAGTCAAATAAATTAATCTTTTAGGCATAATTTCTCCACAGAATAGACTCAATAAAAGAATTGGGAGAAAAGTGCTTCAATTAAGCAAAGATCTAAATACTCTAAACAAGGCCAACCTCTTAACCTAAGCTGATTATTTCCATGCAAGAGAATTTAATTCTATAACTGCAGATATAAAATCAACTCGTAATAATAAAGACAAAAGTTTCAAAGAAAAACCATAAACACAAATGCAAACTGAATCCTGCTTTAATTCAAGCTTGTGGAGAACAAAGTCCTACAGAAACATTCCACAGAATTTTCTGGAAAAGAGGGATCACAACAACCCCTGTAAAAAGGAGACTAAGAGTAATTCATAGCTCACCAAGTTCTCTCTGTATCAAATTCCCAGAATACCCAGAAGATTTCTTCACCAGCTCAGTCCTGACTCACCCTCTTCAATCTTTATTTCATTAGAAGATGAAGGGTCATATTATTTAAAATTATTCTAGTCTCAAGAAATTTAAAGACTTGAAGTAGTAGAGCATTTAAAACTTAAATAACTTTAACAAGAAAGCCAGCTGATCTTAACAAGTTACTCCGCTAGTAAATGGGAAATGGACTGAATCATCCTAGACATAATTTCATTAGGGCTGCAAACCACCCAGGGGAGAGTAGCACAATTATACCATTTCGTAATCCACATTCACAAAAAGTTTGCTACACAAATGAAGAAAACTGTGTGCCCATAGACAACTTATTTTTTAAAATATCACTCCCCAAGAGTAGCCATGTTTCCACTTTTGTTCCCTTCTCCACATCAAAAATACCAACTTGATTTCTTCAGGAAGAATGGACAATCCAAGTTTATATAGTGGGCTGGAAAAAGAAAACACTGAAAAGTCTAAAAGCACGAAATAAACAAAGCTGGGAGGGAAGACACTAAGAGTTGTTTGTTTCTAATTCATTCTGAAACCCAAGGCTTGTATTTACCAGTCCTTTCTGCTAAAGTCATCCAGCTATTGAAGAGGAGAGCCTGGAAGTAAAGTCTGGAGGAAAGGTAGTTGACTGATAAACTGTCCTACAGGTGACAGTCAAGGAGAGAAGAGGTAGAGGTTTGGTGGTTAATGAATAAGTTCCTGACTAGCCAGCTCCTCTTCTTCTCTTGAATTAGATCAACCAATGTAGATGCGATGAAAATCATTGGCACCAAAAGCAGCATTACACTTGGGACATTTGCGCTGGCGGGTGTCATAGCGTGTCTTCACACACTCAAAGCAGAAGACATGAAAACACTTAGTAAGAACAGCATCCTTTTTACGCATGTTACAGCACGGACAGGTCAAGCGTGCCTAAAAAGAAAAGATGTCAGAGTTTCAGCAACCATTAAAGTTTATGATCCAAACGTCTCTCATATAGTACACAACCAAGAAAGAAAACCCACAAGGCACTAAAAAAAACAGCATCATTTCCCCCCGCCCGCCAAAATAAACCATTCTCTGGTTACTATCACGTAAATTATTCTCCCAGTCTATTAGGCCACTTAAAGCCTTGACAAAAAACAAATCACTGAGGCATTTTTTCTAACCTTGTAATCCTTAATCTCTTCCATCAGAATCTCATCACACTTGGGTACATTGTCTGGTTTCTTTGTGGTCTCCAGCTTCCTGCGAAGTCTAGAGATGTCCTCCTGTGGTAGGATAGCATACTCATTAGACACACTTACCCAAATCTACCATTTCTGAGAAAAATAATAGACTTGAGTTTTCTGTTGTGAAAAGAGAGGACTTTCTGTCCTTTTATGTCCAATTATCTTGTAGAAATGTATAGAACTACAAATGGCAGGATTCAGAACAGACAACCATAATCATATCCCCAAATTAGAACTGCATCTAACTATTACCAATTCAGTCCTGTGAAAACACATCTAAAAGTTTAGAGGATAGTCTATTTTGTTTTATAGTAATTAGTTTTAAGCCGAAGGTAGAATGGTTTAAAATAATTCAGAGACTTACAGATAAGGACAGAAAGACATCATGAGAAACAGCTAGCATGACAAAAATAGAGACATTATAGGAGAACTTGAAAATCCTCTACTGCTGCTATGCTGCTACTTCTTTAACAATTTACCAATTCATTAATTTAACAAATATTTATTTTGTGCCTACTAGGTGCGAGGCACCATAAAAGGGTGTGAGGATATGGCAGTGAAGAAAACAGACTTACTCTCTTCCCTGAACAAACTCCCTCAAGTCTAGTAGGAAATGACATACATTGGACTAATGATTCTTTCATGATATGGGTCACTTCCGACCTCAGAAAACACCTAAAGGTGACAAGAAAAGACAACTGCTTTTACCTGAGCTCGTTTGAAATTGAACATGTCCTTTTCTTTGGTAACACTGTTCTCCACGATCTCATCCTGAAAATCATGTAGCTTCTTCTGAGCCAACTCCAGTTGTGCTTTGAGGTCATCTGCAAGCTGGGCTGCCTCCATTGCCTATGTAGGATGTGCAAATAAGTAACATCATTGTATCACCTCTTATTCCCAGTGAGACAAAATGTTAGCCCAAGTTGAAGGAATAAAGTGAACTTATAATCTCAACAGTGTTATACTTATTTGTTCCGCTGAGACTAACCATCATTAGATTAATCAATCATACCTTGCGTTTATTCATCTCTAAGGCTTGGGTCCTAAGACCCAGCTCTTTCTCCCCTGTGCCAATGTTGCTCTGTAACAGATGCTCCTTCTCTTCCAGTTTCCTTACTACCTGTAGCTGGGCATCAACCTTTGAACAGAAAATCAGATTTTAACACAAATGAAAAGACAAAAAAAAAAAAAAAACTATTCTGTTAATCTATAAGCCCACAAAATACAATATGTTAGAAATCTCAAACTATTACTGATTTTGCCCATGAACCCTTCAAAATACATCAAGACTATGATAACTGAAAGCTTTACTTTTAATATAAAATACTCTGAAAGATTCACTAGGAGTCTGAAAAATGACTGAAAAGATTCTTTTCCAAATTGCCAAAAATAGAGAATATCATGCTAATGCTTAAAACCTGACAATTCATCCTATAACGTATAAATTAGAACTCAAACAAAAGCCCAACAGTACTTCCTTCAGAATGGCTAGACATTCTAAAAGAGTGTTTTTTGAAATTAATGCACAAAGTAGAATCAAACAAAATTAAAGTGCAAAAAGTAAAATCACAAACACCCACCTCCTAATCTCACCCACAACTCATCCCAATAAGTGGAGGTAACCATTCTAATAGTTTCTCACGCTGCCTTCAAAAAGCATATCAAAAAGATAGTCCACCATGATCAAGTGGGTCTCATACCAGGGATGCAGGGGTGGTTTGACATCCGCAAGTCAATAAATGTGAGACACCACATAAACAGAATTAAACATAATCACATGATCACCTCAATAGATGCAGAAAAAGCATTTGACAAAATCCAGCATCCTTTTATGATTAAAACTCTCAGCAAAATCAGCACAGAAGGGACATACTTAAGGTAATAAAAGCCATCTATGACAATCCCACAGCCAACATTATACTGAACAAGGAAAAGTTGAAAGCATTCCCCCTGAGAACTGGAACAAGACACAGATGCCACTCTCACCACTTCCATTCAATATGGTACTGGAAGTCCTAGCCAGAGCAATCAGACAAGAGAAAGAAATAAAAGGCATCCAAATTGGTAATGAGGAAGTCAAACTGTCACTGTTTGCTGATCACATTATCATATACCTAGAAAACCCTAAAGACTCATCCAAAAAGCTGCTAGAACTGGTAAATGAATTCAGCAAAGCTTCAGCATACAAAATTAATGTACACAAATCAGAGCTCTGCTATACACCAACAGCAACCAAACTGAGAATCATGTCAAGAACTCAACGCCTTTAACAATAGCTGCAAAAAAATAAAATAAAATATTTAGGAATATACTTAACCAAGAACGTGAAAGACCTCGACAAGAAAAATTACAAAACACTGCTAAAAGAAATCATAGATGACACAAACAAATGGAAACATATCCCATGCTCATGGATGGGTAGAATCAATATTGTGAAAATGACCATAGTGCCAAAAGCAATCTACAAATTAAATGCAATTCCCATCAAAATACCAACATCATTCTTCACGGAACTAGAAAAACAATCCTAAAATGCATATGGAACCAAAAAAGAGCACATGTAGCCAAAGCAAGACTAAGCAAAATGAACAAATCTGGAGGCATCACATTATCTGACTTCAAACTATACTATAAAGCCATAGTCACAAAAACAGCATGGTACTGGCATAAAAATAGGCATGTAAACCAATGAAACAGAATAGAGAACCCAGAAATAAAGCCAAATACGTATAGTCAACTGATCTTTGACAAACTGAACAAAAACATAAAGTGGGAAGGGACACCCTATTCAACAAATGGTGGTAGGATAATTGGCAAGCCACATGTAGAAGAATGGAACTAGATCCTCATCTCTCACCCTATACAAAAATCAACTCAAGATGGATCAAAGACTTAAATCTAAGACCTGAAACCATAAAAATTCTAGAAGGCAACAATGGAAAAATCCTTCTAGACAATGGCTTAGGCAAAGACTTCATGACCAAGAACCCAAAAGCAAATGCAACAAAAGAAATGATAAATAGATGAAACTTAATTAAACGAAAAAGCTTCTGCACAGCAAAAGAAATAATCAGCAGAGTAAACAGGCAACCCATAGAGTGGGAGAAAAAAATCTATACATCCAACAAAGGACTAATATCCAGAATCTACAAAGAACTCAAACAAATCAGCAAGAACAAAACAAACAATCCCACCAAAAAGTGGGCTAAGGACATGAGTATACAATTCTCAAAAGAAGACATACAAATGGCCAACAAACATAAGAAAAATGCTCAACATCATTAATTATCAGAGAAATGTAAATCAAAACCTCAATGCAATACCACCTCACTTTGCAGGAATGGCCATAATCAAAAAATCAAAAAATAATAAGTGTTGGCATGGATGTGATGAAAAGGGAACACTTTTACACTGTTGGTGAGAATGTAAACTAGTACAACCACTATGGAAAACAGTATGGAGAGTACTTAATGAACTAAAAGTAGACCTACCACTTGATTCAGCAATCCCACTTCCAGGTATCTACCCAGAGGAAAAGTCATACCATGGAATACTACTCAGCCATAAAAAAGAACAAAATAATGGCATTCGCAGCAATCTGGATGGAATTGGAGACCAACATTCTAAGTGAAGTAACTCAGGAATGGAAAACCAAACATTGTATGTCCTCACTCATAAGTAGGAGCTAAGCTGTGAGGATGCAAAGGCATAAGAATGATACAATAAACTTTGGTGACTTGGCGGAGGGAGGCAAGGGACAAAAGACTACACACTGGGTACAATGTACACTGCTTGGGTTATGGGTGCACCAAAATCTTGGTATCACCACTAAAGAACTTATTCATGTAACCAAACACCACCTGTTCCCCAAAACCTACGGAAATTAAAAAAAAAAAAAAAAGTAAAATCACCCATACCTCCTAACCTCACCCACAACTCATCCCAATATCCAGAGGTAACAATTCTAACAGTTTCTCATGCAGCCTTCCAGAAATTTTTAAAATATACAGCACAGGAACATAAGTAAACATACACTTTAACGCAAAAAGGATTACAAAACAAGTCACTTGATTTTATTTCAGACATGTTTCCATATTAGCAGATCCATATTTGACAGCTATACTATACTCTTTTGTAGGAATAACAGTAGAGATGTATAATTTATTTACCAATACCCTAATGATGAACATTTAGTTTTCAAATTTTTTTCCAATCACAAAAATGTGCCACAATAATCATTCTTTTACTTATATCATCATGTAGAAAGCACCCTATTTCAACAGAACAGAAAGCTCTACTCATCCTAATTACCTGAGTCTTCAGAGTCAACACCTGGTCTGCCAGCTCCTCCTTCTCTTCTTTAAGCAACTTATGGATCTGATTGGACTTGATACGCTCTGACATGAGCTTGAAATTTGCATCATCCTTCTCCCGCAATTGCTGCATCAAACGGATATTTTGCTCCTGCATGTCTTCAAATGCCTGGCCTGTGACATCCATCTCAGAGAGGAGTGCTTCTTCTTCCTAAAGGACGGAGGAAGAGAGTTCATTTTAGAAGAATCTTCCAACTTCAACGGATGAGCACAGGAAACTAAACTTTCCCACTGTTCATTTAGATATAAATTAATTTAGTGACAGAGTTTTAGGAAGCTGTGTTTTGTCACTAGGCATACAGAAGCTCTATTATCTGAAGTCACTGGCACCAATTGTTGGTCTGATACTTACTAGTTGATCTGTACTCAACGTCAGTTAAAGCACACAATAATTGTATTTACCTTAATCTAGACAAACGGATCAAGCAGCAATTGGTTAAGAGTACTTCCATTATAACCTCTCACATTTTCTCACGCTTTTCGACAATTAAAATACTGAATCTACAGGATTTCCAGCAGTTGCAAACATCTAAAGCCTCGTAACAATCTGATAGGTGAAGACTGGTATCTAATAATAGCTTTACTTTATATCTATTTCATTTTAAGTAAGACTGAGCATCTTTTCACATGGTTAAGACCACTTGTATTCTTTCTGTAACCTATTCATTTCTTTTGCCTATTCTTCCATTGGATTCTTGAGTTTTTTTCCCTATTTTGGAGAGGTTTTTTTTGTATCACATAAGCCTTCCTTGTAACAAGAGTTAAAAATATTTTTTACTTTTTGTCATTTAATCTTTTGGCTTTGCTGTTTTTTGCAATGTAGAAGTTTTGCATCATTTTAAAAAATAATTCAAAATTATCAATTTTTTGTTCATGTTTTCTAGTCTTTTATTCATAGAAAGGTCTCCACTCCAAATTATAAAGGAATTTAATGATTTTCTTCTAGCTTTTTGATGGATGCATTTTTAAAAATATCATTATCTATGATCCATTTGGAAATCATCCTAGTGTATTCAAGTATGCATGTAACTTTTTTCTAATTTTTTTTTTTTTACTTTTGTCCCATCACATGTCAGTTTTTCTTTTCCTCACTGATTTAAAACTATGTATTTAGCATATAATAAATATAATGTGTACTTTCATCTATTTCTCAAGTTTCTATTCAGTTCTAATAGCCTGTCTAATAGTCCCAAGCTATTTTACCTACAGAAACTTTATGTTTTAACATATGGAAGAGACCCCAGGGCTGTTCTTTTTCAATTTCTCTTGTTACTCTTGTTTACTTATCCACATGTACTTTAAAACCAGTTCGTCTAGTACCAAAATAAACAAAAGCAAAACTTAAAAAAAGCACTTTTATGAGATCACATTACATTAATACATAAACTTAGAAAGACTGAACATTTTTTTTTTTTTTTTTTTTGAGACGGAGTCTCGCTCTGTCGCCCAGGCTGGAGTGCAGTGGCGCAATCTCGGCTCACTGCAAGCTCCGCCTCCCGGGTTCACGCCATTCTCCTGCCTCAGCCTCTCCGAGTAGCTGGGACTACAGGCGCCCGCCACCACGCCCGGCTAATTTTTTGTATTTTTAGTAGAGACGGGGTTTCACCTGGTCTCGATCTCCTGACCTCGTGATCCGCCCGCCTCGGCCTCCCAAAGTGCTGGGATTACAAGCGTGAGCCACCGCGCCCGGCCAAGACTGAACATTTTTAAGATAGTGAGTCATCCTATACAAGAACATAGGTCTCTTTTTACTTGTTCTAGAACCTATAATAGTACAATTTCCTGATAATTACCTTAAGAGAGAGGGAAGAAAAGAAAAAGCGGCAATTACCAGATTTAAGAAAAGTCAAAATTACACTTTTTTTTTTTTTTTTTTTTTTTTTTGAGATGGAATTTTGCTCTTGTTGCCCAGGCCGGAGTGCAATGGCGCGATCTCGGCTCACTGCAATCTCCGCTCCTGGGTTCCAGCAATTCTCCTGCCTCAGCCTCCCAAGTAGCTGGGATTACAGGCATGCGCCACCAAGCCCAGCTAATTTTGTTTTTTTTTGTCTTTTTTTGTTTTTTTTTTCAGTACAGATGGGGTTTCTCCATGTTGGTCAGGCTGGTCTTTAACTCCCAACTTCAGGTGATCCACCCATCTCAGTCTCCCAAAGTGCTGGGATTACAGGCATGAGCCACCACGCCCAGCCAAAAATTACACTTTTTAACAAAAGGAATGTGTATAGGATCTAATGAAGTTCTTTTCAAGGCACTTCATGATCAACTTACCATTAAACCTACTCCATCTGTTACTTTGCTATTTCTTAAAAACTATGAAGGTGTACTAACACAGAATACATATATGGTTTTTCCAAGCATTTTCAGTATCTTTATTATTGAATGTTAATAAAAATTCACTGGCATTTAAAAATAAATACATATTCATTATGAGGAGGAGAACAACCTCTATAGTTCTATGACCCCAAAATAGCCATAGTTAACATACTGCTTAATCAATATGTTATTATATTGGTTAATATATTATATCCTTATTACATATAAATCACATATTTATATGCATAGTTTTTCTATGTAGTATATGTACTACATAGAAATATATAATAATATATATTTATAAGCATAGTTTTCTTAGTTTCATATATTTGTAATCATAATGTATATAAAATCTTACACCTTATTTTTCATTTTATATTCACTATAACCCTTAATTCCAGGTCAGCAAAGAAAGACTAGATCTTCAATAAATGTCTGAACAACAGCAGAGAAAGACTAGCTCTTCAATAAATGTCCATTTAAATAAAAGTAAATTTCTTGCCTCACAAATACACAAAACAAAATAACAAAGATTAAAGACTTGAAGGTAAGAATTAAAACATACACACAAAAAGGAAAAATACATATTAACAATCAAAAAAAGACCAAAATGAAAAAGCAAATTTCACAGGCAATAACTTATTGTCAAGTAACATTTACTCAAAAAGTCAATTAAATAAAGAAAGTGTGTCCACCTGCTTGGCCATGGCTAGCTTCTTCTGTAGGTATTCTATCTGCTCCTCCACTGCCCGGATCTTCCTCAAGGCATCCTCATCAGCCATTTTTTTGTTCTCTTTCTTCTCTTTATCTTCCAGATCCTTGAGTCTTTGCCTTAGATCTTCCAACTATAGGAGGAAAGGAATTGCACAAAAATAAAAAGTTATAATACATTTTCAAAAATCAATTAATACTGTACAAAGATAGAGGGTCCATAATACCCAAAGAGTCTTTACAGAATTATAGAACAAGAAACATAATATACTAAAACATCACATAACACCATTTGTTTTAACATCACTCCATTCTACTATGACATGCTTCTATAAGCAACATTTTGGAGAAGTGCACAGGTACCTTTCTTTAAAATAGTGGTTCTCATCCTTTTTTTAGGCCTCAAAATTTTAAGAGCGTAAGACATTCCTCCCAAAAGTAATGAAAAAGATTATCCCTGTAGCAATGAATTACATAGGAAAAACAAGGAATAAATACTTTGGAAAGCCTACTCATAACCCCAGTAATTCAGATATATTTTACCATCCTATGGAGAGTTTTAAAATCTCTACTTCATATGGTCTTTGAAAAGGCAGAAAATGTTGCACTTAAACACTAATTTTAAAGATAAAGAAAGAAATTATATCCTTGGCAAGTATGAAGGAAAATCCCACAAATGAAGATTTTAACCAGAAAGACAGGTAATAGCAGACTAGAATACCTCTGCCTTAGACTTCTTCTCAGCTGCCATCAGCTGAACTTTGTCTCTCTGTTCCTTTGGGGCAGAGCGGTACATATCCAGCAATAGTTTCATCTCCTTTTGGCTCTCCTGTGCCTTCCTATGACAGGTGTAATAGAGGGAGGGGAACAATGTAATAAGAAAATAAAAGTCATCACAGCAAGGGAATTTTGATTGAGCAAAACATTTTTAAACAGTTTCATTTTACATTTCATATCACACCTAAAAGATAAAATTTTACACAGACTATCAAAAGACTTTTGGATATGCTTAGAAAGTACAGAAAGGTAAGCTGTATAAAAATGAATCATTTCTCCCTTCTGACAAAGTCCTCTAACAAAGTTATAAAACAGACATTTGTGTACTTGTTATATAGGCAAATTTCTGTGGCCCCCAACCCTGAGTAACTGAGATTCAGTAGGTCTGGGGATGGAGTCCAAAAATTTAAATAAGTGATTTAAACAAGTCACTCAGATGATTCTGATACCATACCAGAAAAAAAAAAAAAAAATTTCCTTAAAGAGTTCAAGAGGGGGAAAAAAAGGGAAAAATTTGAAAGTTTGAGATATACTGTTAATCCTAGATTTGACAGCTGAATGATTAACCATCAGCTAAAGACTAAAACTTCACCTCTTATTAAATTACTAAACCTCTTAACTAAACTTTTATATACCAAAAAAGTTCAGCATTTTGAGCACAGTGGTCCCTCAAATCCAAATATCAACAAAGGGTCAACCCTAGAAAATAAGGAGCAAGAAGTAAGCCGTTCTGCCAGAGAAGTTATTGGTTTTACAGGAGAAGGGCCAATGCATAAGGTTATGACAGATAAATTCACCGAGTTAAAGGTCTATCTTAGTGTGTCAATGTCTATAGGAGTAAATCTCCTAAGAAAGATATGACATATTCACAAACCAGTTAACTCTCAGGCAAATAGATCAGATATTGTTCAAGTTACAGTGATATATAAATACTCCACTTATTATCATTTAAATTACAATTAACGCCAGCTATCTGCTCAAATCCAGTGAAGAGCAGTAGTTAATTTCCAATAATTCTCAGAAGCGTTACCTCAGTCATAACATCCTTTTCCTTAATTTGGATTCATGAAAAATAAGGCTACAATCATCGGTTTACTGGTACTCGATCACTGAACCAAAATACTAAATAGCCATGCAGGCCATTTTGGCTGTGCACTTGAACAAGACTTGAAACCAAATTAATTGTACAATCTAAAACACTACAACGATCAGAACCAAACATTTCATGCATTATGTCTTAATCTTAGCTTTTCAGTCAGAAACTGTTAGTCTAAATATGGCTCTTACTTGAGTTCAATCTTCAATTGTTTGATAATTTCTGCTTCCTTTTTCCTTCCATCATCATGTTTGCCTTTCTCTTTATCCTTAGCAGAATCTCTCTCAGATTTTTCTGACTCTTTTAGCTTCTGCTTCTCTCGTTCTCTCTCCTTCTCCTTCTCCCGTTCTCTTTCTCGTTCCCTCTCCTTCTCCCTCCTTTCTCGTTCTCGCTCTTCTTCATCCCGTTTAGACTTGATTTCATTGGCATCCTCCTGAGATGCCTTTGAAGCTAAGGACTGGGAAGATAAGTCCTCAGAATCTGGTTTTAGCTCTGCAGGCTCATCCTTAGGGTCCTCAGTACTAGACTGGGACTGGAGGAGGGCACTACCACTACGCAGACGTGTCTGGGAGAATAAAGAAAAGAAAGATGCACATCTCTTATGATAACCACATTGCCCACCTCATTCAAAAACAGCTTTACGGCATTAACAGCAAATGATATTTATTCTATTCCTTCTGGTTACCTTGTTCAGGTCAGACTGGGCTTCTCTCAATTTCCGCTTATATCTCAGGACCTCCCCTTTCAGCTGGTGATTGTGATTCTGGAGGCTACTGATGAGGTGGCGCATCTCCCGGTTTATAGGGCCTTAAATACAGCAACAACAAGGTTATGAGGAACCATGGTAAGGGCAAAGGCACAAGGACAGAAAAAGCAGAACACATCAGGAGGCACTGAGAAAAAGGGAGAATTACCAAAGACAAGACTCGTTCTCAGAAGATGAAAACAAAACTGGTCAACTTGAGTTAAAAAACAAACACCCAGGCTGTGAACCAAAATGAATTACAGGATTTACGGTACTTAGGACTTCTGAGTTGAAGTCAGCATTAACAAACCCTGGGGTCTGTGTTGTATCTTTCAAGGAAGGTATTTACAGCAAAATACTGCATGGAGTGAGAATCATTATACCTGCTTGTTCATTGGCAGCAAGGGTCTGCTCAAATTCTATCCTCAGCATTTCATACTCCTTGCGGACCTGGGCCAATGTATCTTCTAGCTGAATTACTTCAGTCCTCAGCTTCTTATGAAGACTAACCTCATCTCGCTACATACAGATAAAGGAACCAATAAAAAAAATCTTATTAAAATGTAGAAATATCATCATAATCTATTATTCTATCTCCTAAATTTGATCTATAAGAATCTAAAAAGAGAAAAATATATATCAATAATGGATTACTCTGAAAATTTCCAGTTCAATCTAAAAGTAATGAAACCAGATAGCTACAAAAGACTAATTTGGAAACTGACAGGATACGGAAAAAATAAAGAAAATGGCCCCCTATTCTGAGAACATTAGAATTTAGTTGGAGAACTAAACTATAAAACAGTATATAAACATATGTAAAATAGTATTCAATTCATTTGTCAGGCATATATTAAAAGACCAACTATTATAACCATTACCTTAAAAACTATGGAAGATACAGAAATGAATATATGAATAAAAGCTTCTATCTTTTAAAAAAATCATCTACTGGTGCCATTATATGCTTTTTGTTTATGTAAGTAATTTTGCAGCTTCTACCCACTATTTCCTCCCATACATGTAAGCTCTAGCCATATTAAACTATTTCTCATTCTCTCTCATAACTTTATATATGCTGTTCTCATGCTGGGAATTCCTCTTCTCCTACTTTCAACTACCAATAAACTTGTATTTATCCTTAATATTCAAACCTTACTTTTTCGAGTAGAATCAGGAAACTTCCATAGTCAAATTAGACACTCTGTTTTCATGTATCACATCTTTTGGCTATGCTGCCATTGTACCACATTGCATTCTAATGGATACTATTCTCCCACTACTGCAGACAACAAGATCTGTGAGGGCAGGAATTCTGTTGTCTCATCTTTATATGCCCAATACCTACCAAAGACCTACTGCCACTCTATGAATGGCAGCTGAATGAGAGATTAATTGCATGTGAGGGAGTAAAATTGTAAAACTTAGGAGGCAGGAAAGCTTATATACAAAAGACAAGGCAAGGCTGTTACCTCAATAAGCTCAACCTGGTGCTGGTGGGTTCCCCTGGTGCCATGAAGCAGGGTCCGAGCTTCATCCAAGTGTGCTTTCAACTGTAGGCTCTCATTATACAGGACGGAGAACTGTGACTGCATGCAGCGATATTCTGGAGTTTCCTTAACGACTTGCTCCACTGCACTCCGCAATTCCACCTTAGGAGGGCCCAAAGCAAGGTCAGAAGCAGAATCTAGCATTGCCCCAGAGGCTAGACAGGAAGTAAAATTTTGAACTCACTGATGTCCTACACAAGACAGACAATTTTATAAAGATTATTATCTACCCATTGTTCTAGTTATGAAAAATCTACCCCAAAATTAAATTAGACTAACTAGGAGATGGTACCTAGATATACTGTATTCTTTCCTCCTAGAATTGTTTTGATATGTGTTTCATATTCTGTGTCAAATGAGCCACCAGAAGAGTAAAATTTGTCAGGATGCTTATTTTAAAAACATAGTTGAGGACCCCAGTCACTAACTTGTTCTCTTTAATAACAGTGACAGAGAAAAATATTGACAGGGTATCAAAAGTAGTTATGCCTCTCCTAAGCAACTATCAAACACTTTTAACTGATTTAACTTAGGCTGTTTTTGTTTTGTTTTTTATTTTTCAGTTCAAACATCTTTATTCATATCATTTAACCTAGAAACAAATTATAAAATAGAGATGACTATGATCGAAAGAGGAGTGAGGAAGACTTCCAGAATCTCTTTTATTCTCCTAAGAACCTAAGAAGAAAATTCTTCTGGGCAGGTTTGAAGACCAACAGGATCAACAATCCTGTTTCTTTCTCTGTTTGGGTAGCAAAAAACTGCAGAGCCTAATCTATGGAACCACTTAGGCAAGTACTGACATGTGAATGGCCTCCCTTCCACAGTATATATATGCCCCCTGCAAACATCTTGTATGCAAGCCCCACTTTAATGCATTTTGGATCCTCACCCTAGTTTACCCTACTTCTCATTTTTCTCAACAACTCCTATATTAGAGCACCTTGATTTAGTCTACATATCTTTGCACGTTGCTTTAAATCCTTTTCAGGACAAGGCAGGGTACATATAATAAGTAAATATGTAAGTGAAGAAGTAGATATATCAACAAAACTTAATTATTTTTTCTTTGTTCCCCCCAGCTTTATTAAGGTATAATCAACAAATAAAAATTATACATATTTAAGGTATACAATGTGATGTTTTGCTATACATATACACTGTGAAATCGTTACCACAATCCAGCTAATCAACAAATCCATCACCTCACATTATCTTTTTGTGTGTGGCAAGAACATTTAAGATCTACTCTTATACGGTATTAATTATAGTCACCATGCTACGCACCACCAGAACTTATTCATCCTGAATAACTAAAACTTTGTACCTTTTCCCCAACAACTCCTGATTTCCCCAACCCTGGTAACCACCATTCTACACTGATTCCAAGAGTTTCACTTTTTTAGATCCCACATACAAGTGAGATCATGCAGTATTTGCCTTTCCGTGCTTGGTTTATTTCAGTTAGCATAATGTCCTCTAGGTATATCCATGCTGTTGCACACACACACACACACACACACAAATATACACACACGACATTTCTTTATCCATTCAGTGTACAGTTCTTTCATCTCGCTGGTTAAGGTTATTCACAATTTTTTTTAATACTATCGTAAGTGGGATTGTTTTCTTAATTTCTTTTTTATATAGTTTGTTGTTGGTATACAGACACACAATTGTTTTTGTATGTTGATTTTGTAGCCTGCAACTTTACTGAATTCATTTATAGTTCTAACAGTTTTTTCGTGGAGCCTGTAAGGTTTTCTATATATAAAGTCATGTTATTTTTAAACAGAAACAACTTTACCTCTTCCTTTCTGATTAAGAGGCCTTTATTTCTTATCCTTGCCTAATTACTCTGGCTAGGACAAAAGTAATGAGAGCGAGCATCTTTATCCTGTTCCTGATCTTAAAGGAAAAGCTTTCAACCTTTTGCCATTGGGTATAATGTTGGCTGTGGGCTTGTTTTATATGGCCTTTATTATGTTGAGGTACACTTCTTTACAACTAATTTGTTAAGAGTTTCATCATAAAAGGATGTTGGATTTTGTCTACATTTTTCTTATCCCTCATGAATACGCAGATTCACAGCTATGTATATACGTGAGTTGAGCAGCAAAATGTCTGATTTTACTGCCCTTCAGGGATGCGTTCCTACCTTCAGCTTTTCATTTTGTGTAGTGACCTCCTCAAAGTCTTGCCGAAGTTTCTCCAGTTCACAGAGACGGTTCTGAGCCAACTCTTTGTTCTCCTCAAGCTCTGCATTCATTTCCTCAAACTGGAGAGAAGCAGAAAAATACAGAATAAATAAGTATTCTTCTTAAATCATTTCTAAGCTTCCTATCTTCACTGATTCGCTATTCCAGCAAAACCCCACGATGTCACTTGTGAACACAATCCTAAGTACCTAAGCATGAAGGCTGACATACAGTCCAAAACATGTCCTGAGTCACTGATTTTACCTTCCGAGCATTGATAGTGATTGTGCCGCCATACAGACTGCTCCCCGCTCCATACACCTTATAACCTTTGGAATTCACCTAGAGAGAAGACAAAGATTCTTTAGTGAGAGACTCTAAGATTTCAGTCTATAACCAATGTACATTCAAAGGATGAGGTTTTTTCCTCAAGTAACATGCCCCAAGGTGAGTCTTCCTGAGAACACTCCTTAAAAGATTCTAGTCTCCAAGCCATAAAACAGCACTGACCCGTTCTAGGACTTCTGCTAAGTGTCGGTTGAGTCGCTGCTCCCTCTTTCGAATTTTGTCAATATCCCACTGCAGGTCATCAATCATGGACTCCAGGACAGACACTCGTGATTCAGCTGTCTCTACTTTACTCTGCAACTTGGAGAACTACATCCCAAAGACAAACATTCAGAAACATATAGCAAAAAAAGACCAAATTCCACAATATTAACCCTTGCTTATGTGTAATTATAGAAAGGAGGCAAATAGAAGATGCTTCACCCTCTTCCCAATGCATGATTATAAAAATGAAATCATGGATTCCTCCAACAATTCTGGGTCAGTCATAATCATGCAAACTTTAAGTCTAAAGTCTATAAGAACTCTCACACAAAGAAAAGACCACCTAAGATTCAATAATTTTTCTACCTCTGAAAAGCACCATTTCTCTGGACGGACCACAAACTCATAAAAATTTTGTAATTTTTAAGAGATAAAAAATAGTATCTTTTGTTTTGTTAGATAAATATTTTTTTCAAAAAAACCATTTTTACCCCCAAACTTCTCTCTCCACATTCCCACAAAAGGTAATCCATTCAGAACAAAAGGAAAACTTCCATACTTTTTCAAGCTCACCCCAGAGCAATCTAGAGTCAGATACAATACAGTATAGATTATACTATAATCTAGAGTCAGATACTCTATTTAGGAGCTATACACCAGCTAACACTATTTAGTATTTTAACTACTAAACTATTACATGTTCACATTAATCTATATATACCCTTTGTGCTAGGTTTTAAAACATGACACAAAAATCCTTTGAAAGTCCTCCCAACAAGAGGTGGGATCTTTGTTCCCTCCTCTTGAATCTGGGTCAACTTTAGAGACCCAATGGAAATGGCATTACACAATTTTGAGGCTATATCAGAAAGGCCATGAAGGTTCTACCTGGTGATCTTGGGATGCTCACTGGAAGAAGTCAGCCAACATATAAAAATTCCAACCATTCTGAGACTACCATGATGGAGAGGCAACCTGTAGGTATCCCAGTGGACAATTAACCCAGCTGACAGGCAGCATCAACAGCCAGTCATGAGAGCCAACAAGGACATCACAGTTTAGCAAACTGCCCTCCAGGTTAGTAATACTATCTGAGATTTGTCAAAGGGCTAGAAAAGGGAGACCTCTCCATCTTGGTAGCACCTAGTCAATGTCTTAAAACATGACAAAAATATTCTATTTTCTTACTAGACTCTAGTTTATTTATAAGGGCTACTACATTCTAACCTCTTTGAAGATCCAGGATAATCCATATGAATTAATAAATTCCCCAGATGATATTCATGCAACCAGCCCAGCATGGACCTTAACACTGGAGTTTAGTAAACAAAGGCATATGAAGAACAAGAGCTTTGAAGTCAAACAGACCTACAGTCACAACACAGCTCAATCACTTTCTAGCTATGTGCCCTCAGAATAATCACTAACCTCTTTGAATTTGTTTCTTTGGCAATAAAATGGGAGTTGTTTTGACATTGGAGATAACATTCATAAAGTGCTTAAATTCTAGGCACTAAGTAAATGGTAACTACTAAATTACTAATTAGCATGAGAATTCAGTGGCCAAACTAAGGTAGGGCAAATTCCAGTAGAATCTATTTTGAACTAAATCAAAATGATCATCAGAAGTATCAAAAAAGTCGTTTAAGGCCTATCATCACTTTATCTTGATCATTTTGTGTAAATAAATAAATGTCCTAATCTTGGCATGGTTTAATCATGGCATTATTTGCGCCCAAGTTTAGACTGAAAATTCACATTCCTCAAATTCCTAGGACATCATCAATATAGTAGTTTCTACTTCCCCATTCCCTGCTGAATTTCTACCATGCCATTCCTCAATAACATTATACAGTCTTTTATATTTAGGGTAACTCATTATTTGGAGGTTTGGAGTTGTGTTGTGTTTTACAAAATCCCCTATGATATGATAGGCCTTCTAGAGTAAGGTAATCTTTGAGGTGCTCAGGATTGTAAGTCAATGTCTGCCACAGCCCACTAGACACAGCCATCTCTCCTTTTTGGTTAAGTACCTCCTGAGACATGGTGCGATGCTTTTCCTGAAGAAGATCTGTCAATTCCTGTAGCCTCATATTCTCCTGTGCGAGGAAAGAGTTCAGCTCCTGCACTGCTTCCTCCACTATCAGATTATCTGGGGAAGAAGAACTATACTTTAATTTAGCATCTATAGTGTCTTCTTTTTTTTTTAGATGGAGTCTTGCTCTATCGCCCAGGCTGGAGTACAGTGGCGTGATCTCGGCTCACTGCAACCTCTGCCTCGTGGGTTCAAGCCGATTCTCCTGCCTCAGCCTCCAAAGTAGCTGGGATTACAGGCGCGTGCCACCACACCCGGCTGATTTTTGTATTTTTAATAGAGATGGGGTTTCACCATGTTGGACAGGCTGGTCTCGAACTCCCGACCTCAGGTGATCCACCCACCTCGGCCGCCCAAAGTGCTGGGATTACAGGTGTGAGCCACCACCTAGCCTATAGTGTCATATTTTAAAACTGTGTATCCTTGGCCAGGTATAGCAGCTCATGCTGTAATCCTAGCACCTTGGGAAGCCGAGGCAGGGTGATCACTTGAGGCCAGGAGTTCAAGACCAGCCTGAATAACAAAGCAAGAATCATATGCTCTTATCACATATTCTCATATCATATATTCTGAAATACTGTTAGGGGCACTTCTGAAGCTTAAAAACCAAAATGTACACTACTATTTACAAAGCAGGTAGGTAAATCCACAGAACTCATTACACCAAGTTAGTATGTTTAAAATTAGAGTTGCAAATACTATAGCTGAAATCCAAATGTATTAAATGAAACCAGATACTCTCAGGATATATACCACCCATCAGAGGGAGTTAGGAAGAAAAACATGCTTTTTCATATCATCTCTTGGCATTACTCTTAGTATCAATACAGAACAGGTTCGTCATATGGTGGTTTTCAAGCTAGGATTGCCCATCAGAATCACTTGTGGAACTTTTAAAACACATTTCCCTAGGACCTATCTCATACCTACTCAATAAGAACCCCCATGGGCAAAGCCAAAAATAAGAATATGCTCAGAAAACTCCCAAGGTGATTCTGATTCACAACCTGAGTTAAGAAGTAGAGACTGAATTTTAGTCCTCTCAATATCCTAAGCACTGAGGACAGGGCCTAGAATACAATAAAAGCTCAATAAATGTTTAGTGAATTTATAAACAAGCCCATAAATGCGATTCTTTTGAATCAAAGACCAAACAAACATGTGAGGGGTCATCAACTTTCAAACAAGTTACAGTTGATGCTATAATTCATACTTTATACATCTTTATCTCTTAGAAAGTTCAGCTGACCAATGGCAATTGCCTTTTGTGTTACAAATGGCATGGTTATTTGTAATGTTTCTACTTTTTAACTTAAACCTGACCTTAAAATGCATGCCATCAAAGAGTAATTTTAAAGTGGTTTGATATACTACTCATTTTATTCCCTTTTTAAATAAAACAATTATTTCACTTGATATTCATTTATGAAATCAAGTTTAACATAGTCAATGCACATGGCATATTAATTACCATATTACTAAAATTTAACAATACCTTTTAACTATTCAATGAGAGCCAAAGGAGAAAGAAGCATATGTGCATACACAAAGCACCATTATTTAATATTAGGTGACAGGGAAGTTCACATCCATTCATTCCCCATTGACTAAACATCTACTAGATGCCAGGTACAGTGCTAGAAACTAGAGAAACAAAGAAAAGTAAGCCAAACCACTGAACCAAGACACAGTTTAGCTGGGGACATGCAAATAGATGTAATATATGAATACAAAAGTACAAAAGTCTGAGAGGACATAAAACACATTGTTTAAAATGGTTATCTTTGATAAATGACACAGGGAAACTTTTGTAGTCTACTTATTTGTATTTCCGATTCGTATATTTTTAAACAAGTATCTGTTTTCCTCATAATAAAATACAGAAATGCATAATCTAACGGAAAAGCAAAAGAAACCCTTGACCAAATTTTCACAGGCCATCTACAAACTGCTTAATTCTGTTGACAACTTAGACCAATTACCCTTAAAAGCAAAATTACAGAATAATACAATTCTTTTACGCTCATCCAATGGTTCAACCTCCATTACATTCAACTTATTTCCTTCAGAAATGAAAGGTTAAACATCTTAATGATAAGCAGGGAAATTAAGATATTACAAACTAGACCATGATTATTATTGAAAACATGAAATCAAGGCATTTTTTTTGCATTTGAGCAAGGTATTTATGCCACAAATGACTAAAGATGTAACCTAGCTACACAAATACTTTACTGTACAAATATTAATTTTTGCATTAACTCTGAGTAACACATTTATTCCAAATAATTATTTTATTTCAAATAGATACTCTTTCATCTATACAATATTTTCTCATCATCCTTTTAACCATACAGATCACCTGTCAACGCTAAAACCTGCGCCAACTCTTTTTAAAAACATTAGAGATAATGAAAAATAAAAAAGTTAAGTAAAAATTAACTTTTTCAAGTCAAAATTCTGTAACTAATAAATTCTTAAATAATATAATTGTTATTTAAAATAAAGTATTATCACTATAAATCAATAGCCTACATACACAATAAAAACATCCAGATATCAGAGCTGTTTATTAAATAATAAAGTTAATTGTGCTATTTACAAAACTGTCATTAATAGAGTATATCAGTATAGAGCTGATAAACTCTTTACTCAGCTTATTAAAGGATTGTCATGTGGCTCAAAATGAGAAGCACTGATAAAAGATTAATATACCATAATGAAGACATTACCAGTAACACTGAAGGTCAGAATTTTAAGAAATTTAATTAAAATATGTAGTCCAGGCACAGTGGCTCATGCCTGTAATCCTAACAGTTTGGGAGGCCAGAAGGGAGGATCTCTTGAGGCCAAGTTTGAGACCAGTCTGGGCAACATAGCAAGACTTCCTCTCTACAAAAAGGTTAAAATATTAGCCAGGTGTGGTAGTATGTGCCTATAGTCCTAGCTATTCGGAAGCTGAGGCAGAAAGACTGCTTGAGTTCAAGGATGCAATGGACTATGATGGTGCCATTGTGCTCCAGCCTGGGTGACACAGTGAAACTTTACGTCTTAAAAAATAAATAATAAATAAAAATAAATATGTAAGCTTGCAAACTACAAATTAGCATGCAAAAATAAATTCCTATTCCTCCTCCACTACTCCCGGCCTCCAGGCTCTTGCCTCACCTCCACTGTTTAGCTTCCGGGATAGGAGCTCCACTTTTTCTTGCAATTTATCATAGACAGTCACAATCTGGGACACAGCTCGGCGGGAAGACTCCACACGTTCCTGCAGCTGAGACTCCATCTCTTCACTGGAACTGCTGGCCAAAGTAGCAAGGAAAGAGAAAGCTGGCTCTTGCCCTTCCCCTGAGGACACAGGGGGAAAAAAAGAAGCCCCTCAAAATTATAAACTGGAAATAACAAAATCCATTTTTTTTTCCCTCAAATGGAAAGCCTCAAAGCAGAGCTCTACTTCAAAAACCCGGATAGCATGCAGTGATAGAATCCATCACGAATACTTGCCTCTCTCTCGGTCATCTTTACGCTCCTGATTGCTATCAGAGTCTGGTTCTGGTTCAGGCACAACAAGGGCTTTTCGTTCTGTGAGTAGGTCTCCCAAGCCCTGCTCCAGATCATAACGTTTAAGGATGATACGGATGTTTTCATCAAACTGGAGAAGGGTAGGTACAATTATGAAGAAACAAAGGACACAACTTTGGAAATGAAGAGAACAGTAAGGAGAACTAAAGTGGTCAAATAAAAATCTGAGCAAATAAACAAGTTAGCTACCTGACTCCAGTATCGGTTGACAATCAATAGGGAGGCATCATCAGTGGCCTGTCGTCGTTCCAGTTTTTCAATGTGCTCACGAAGTTCATCTTCAATGGCCTGCCGCTGATCCAACATTTCTGCCAGCTTGCGATTTTTGGTTTGCAGTGTTCGAATGTCTAGCTCCTCCTGCCCAGTAAACCAATCATATTAGTCTCCACAAAGAAATTAGAAAAATGAGCCGTTAAACTCAATAAGGTCACAATTATTCATTAGTTATTTTCTATGAATAAAGCTGTTGACTTTTTAAAAATCTTACAAGTAATTAAGAAGTAGAAGCAGAAGAGATAAACAACAGATATATGATGGTGTGAGGAAAGAATATACACAAATACACCAGAACCTCAACCCATCTCGCTGTTCTAGTCACATGAACATGTACAAAGTAACGCTACTTTAAGGCCACCACCCAGCTAGATCACCCTCGACTCCAATCAACACTGTCATCTATCTCCTAAGCACCATCCTTCCTTCATTAAAGACTTCAGCACCTGGATCCCTGTCTATCCCAGTTCCTGCCAATATATCTGGTGACTTCACCATACATGTGAACAGACCATCTAATCCTCTAGCATCTAGGCTGTCAGTTTTTCCAGTTTCTTCACTCCAATGATTATCTCCTCCACTGTGCTTCAGCCATGCATTTCAAAAGACACATCTCAGACTTTTGTCATTATCTGGAACTGTACCACATATGAAATCTTAAATTCCAACTTCCCATTCTCTGAATAACACCACATCTTTCCAGGTATCTCATGCCCTTAACCCAATATACCAATCCCTTTATCTCATCTATATCTCCAGAATGTTGAATTCTTTTCTTTCTCCTTTCGGTCTCCTTCTATATCTGCTACCATCCATATCTTAATCATATACTATATAGCACATTCCTTCAAACACCTGCCTAACAGCCTCCTTAGTTCTCTGCCCTTAATCCTTTTATTCTACCTCTGTGAACAAACCCCAATCTGAATTAATCCAGATATCTGGCTATTCCATTCCTGTACCCAGTATGCTGAGATTTCTAGAGAAGTTCATCAAACCACAGAAACCCATGCGTTTACAAAATGAATTCTGAACCTAAACAGATCTTGTAATTTGTCCAGAAATCTTTCTTTATCAAGGGAGCTATCTCCCATTCTCCATCAAGGCAACAACAACCTCTACCAAACCCTGCCCCCTTTTACATCATACAAAACAGATAGCTTTACTTCCTATTTTAATGAGAAAATAGAAGCCATCAGATGGGAAAACACCTCAATTCCCTATCTCTTTGACCCATTCACACAATTATGCACACATCCTTAAAACCTCGGCTTGTGCTCAGGATCCTGTTCTGTCTCTACAAAACCCTCACTCCATTAGTAATTTCACATCCCTCTCAGTATTTTTCTCTCTCCAGCTCCTTCCCTAGGACAAGCCAGGGAGGGGTTGGTGGGAGGTGGGATGCGGCGATATAACAAGCAAAGAACCAGCATGTGGAAAAATATTCTTACTTTTCTGAGGAATTAATGAAATCACTATTTTAAAGTAACAATTGCTTATTACACCACCCATTTTTGTTTCATTTTTCTCTTTTCCATTTTAATTAAAACATTCCTAATACGCCAAAGTAGTCAACAGTTTTCCCACTGTACCAGTTTATTAACACTATTAGTAAACTATATCCTCAAACTCTTCTCTGAACATTGCCTTTCCCTTCTTGCTCTAACTGAAACTTGGATGAGAAATTGTTTCCCTGCAGGCTTCTCCAGTGGTGGCTGTTTCTCTTCCACACCCCTTGAAGCCAGAGAGGGATGAATATCCTCCTTATTTTCCATTGCCACTTCCAGGCCATTACCCCACCTTCCTCCCTAAAACCTCCTACCTCTGCAGCTCATGCCATTAGCCTATACCACCTGCCGCCATGCTCTGTTGAATTCATCTATAAATGCCCACGTCGTTTCCTCACATTTCTCAGACTTAGCACCTAGCTTATTATCACTCTCCAATACTTTTTCTGTCATCATCCTTAATGATTTCAATACCCATACAGATAACCTTTCCTATACTTGAATCATCAAGTCATTAACCTCCTCTTCACCAATGATCTTGTCTTCTACCTCCTTCAGCCACCAACTCCCACATTTAGTCTTACTTGTACCTACATGTCCTCTATAAGCTCAATTTCAAACACCTCATTCTTCACAACTACCACTACTCCAGCTCACTCTCTCCAGTTTCCTTACTCCAAAAATTCTTTAATCTCTCCAGGATCTACCATCCATTGGTCCTATACCTTTCACTTCTCTCACCTCCTTCTTTACTGAACTTAAATTCCATGATCAGTCATTATACAGTCATCTACTTTACAGCGATACTCCTTTAAAGCATTGTCTCTACTCTCTTTTTCCTAATTCCTCTCCCCTCATATTCTCTAATTCCTCTCCCCTCATATTCTCTTAAGCTCACTGAAAACTGGGTGCCATCCCCACTATTTCACCAACATAGGTGTTTTGGTATCTCCAATGAAATCTCTATTATTAAATATAACACCTCTGTCCTCCCTTTACTCCCTTTGTTCCAACTGAAACCTGAATGAGACCACATCAGCGGCACCTAATCAGCTCCTTCTTGAAATACTTTCTTCATTGAGCTTCTAGGAACCCATTCTCTCTTACTATCCTCTTACCTCATTGGTCCCTCTTTGTTTGTATCTTTGATTAGTCCTTTCTCATTCCTTGACATGAAAATATTGTAGTGCCCCAGCAGACCTCTTTATGCTTATTCCTTAAAGGAGTCTGTAGTCTCATAGATGTAAACACAACTTACAAAATGACAATTCCCAAATGTACAGGTTTAGCTCAGACCTCTCTCCAGCATCCAGCTTATTAACTACCTATCCATTCAGAGGTCAAATAAATATCTCAAACTTATATGTCCCAAACCAAACCAAACTCAATTCATCCTCCATGACTCCCAAAAATCTGCTCCTCTCATACACTTCTCTAGCTCAGTAAGTAAAAACTACATTACTTTCAAAATCCTGGGATGATCCTCCCTCCTATCTTTCACGTGAGTTATCCAATCCATCAGCAGATCTTATCAATGCTACCTCCACAGTGGTCCAAGCCACCACAATTTCTCATTAAGATTACTGCAAAGGCCTCCTATAGCAAAAAATCTGTGCTAAGTCCTGTCAGCCTGCCAGATTTCAGCACAGTTGTAGTGGACAGCTCCATTTACACTGCCATTGTTCCCACTTCAAACACACTTTGGAGACTCAGTTTTTCTGTCCCCAATCACAGCTGGCTCATAACAGCAATCTCAAAATGCACAGGAGGTACTGCTTTCAATGGCAACCTTCAATCAATTGGAGTGGGGATCAGTGGATACATGCCTCAGATCCCCACCTTTGGAGAGATGCAGTTATAGCCAAAGAGAGTAAGAAGGAGAGAAGAAAAAAGTCTGCTAACTGGACTCTTGTTTATAACCCTTGCTCTTCTATAGTCTCCAAACACAAGTCAGAGCGTGTTAGTCCCCTACTTAAGACTATCCAATAACTCTTCATTGCCTCTGGATAAAGTCCACACTGGGGTGTGTGCTATGTGCTTCCCATAAGTATGTGCTTATCCCTGTGAACAGCACATATCCCACTCTAAACAGTCTATTCCCTTGTCAGTGCTACCCTACAAATTAAAGTCTAGGGGCTGTCTTCAGTGTAAAGCACAGTGTCTGGCAAATAACAAATACTCAACAAATATTTATATATTGAGTGAATAAATGCCTTTGGAATGCATGATGTAAGGCAGTGCTAAGACAAAAATCACTTCCTGCCAGCAATATTAGTACCAGAACCCCAGGCAGCCTCAGAAATGACACTTCATCAACAACTCACTATGAATGTTCCTATTATTCTGACTCAAAAAAAAAAATAATCAGCCTCTCTAAAATAAACCTTGGCCTCGAAATCAAATAAGTAATAGATGTGGTTTTGCAAGCCATACAAATGTAAAGCATTTTAACATCACATCCCCATGTCTGATTTTCAAAAAAGCAAAATCTTGATGTAGATCAAAACCTGTAAACTTCTGATGTCTAACAGATATATAACATTACTATGAGATTTTGGTATATAATACTCATTTTCTCAGCTCCATAAGAGCAAGGATAGTATCTATGTTATGCACCATTATATTATCTAGCCCAATACTAGCTCACATTTATCGACTATTTACTATATGTCTCACATTATATATCTATGTTATGCACCATTATATTATCTAGCCCAATACTAGCTCACATTTATTGACTATTTACTATATTAAATGCAAAGTGTTAGCCCTTAACAGGGACTCTCATTTTATATGCATAAAAATCTAATGTAGCAGGTACTCTAATTACATTTTACAGACAAGAAAACAAGCAAAGGAAAGATAACACAAGGTCAGCCAGCTAGGAAGTGGTACAGCTCAGAGTCAACCCCAGGCAGTCTGGTCTCAGACTCCCACTCTTCACCATACTCTCAATGATCGCTAAACTGTCTCTTAGAATCTGGTACTGACTTTTTCAGTGAATGAAAAATAAATGTATTCTTCCCACTGCTAAATACCTATAGTTAATGTTGTATCAGGCACCACATTCCCAGATTCTCGAAAGAATATAAGTATACCTTGAAAACAAAGAACAACTGTCAATCTATCTCTCCTCCAGAACTGACTACCACATCATTTTACCTACTTTCAGCCTGTTTTATTTCCCTCTTCTTTTCAAATAGCTTCCCCATACTCCAGAAAGCTTCCATGAATTTTTAGTTTCAAGTTGCAACTGACAGAAGAAAAGCACACTTTCATGGCACTGTTTCCTCATACCGTTGAAGAGACACCTCCTAGCTTAATTGTTTCCACTGTGGTCCCTGAATCTTCAACAGCTGCCTTCTTCTCAGGAGGCATGGAGGTGCCAGGTTCTCCAGCTGCTCTTTTATTTCCAATTCCTGACATTTTGGCAGAAGATGACAGCGGTTTTCCTGATAGAAAAAAAGGCAGAAACTGACATATGTAAGCAAAGCAACAATAGAGTAAAACAATAGAGTAAAAACTAGCAATTTTTCTGGCCAACGCTTTAACCTGGATCCATTAATTCCACAACCATCTCCATATTCCTCTTTGAGGAAAAAAAAACAATTAAATTGTAGAGTAAAAGTCAAGGCGGGCTGGGCGCAGTGGCTCATGCCTGTAATCCCAGCACTTTGGGAGGCCGAGGCGGGCGGATCACGAGGTCAGGAGATCGAGATCATCCTGCCTAACACGGTGAAACCCTGTCTCTACTAAAAAATACAAAAAATTAGCCAGGCGTGGTGGCGGGCGCCTGTAGTCCCAGCTACTTGGGAGGCTGAGGCAGGAGAATGGCGTGAACCCAGGAGGCGGAGCTTGCAGTGAGCCGAGATTGAGATTGCGCCACTGCACTCCAGCCTGGGCGACAGAGAGGGACTCCGTCTCAAAAAAAAAAAAAAAAAGTCAAGGCTAAATTTACATGACTATAAATTTCTAAATAGGATGGTGATAAGAAATGAGACAATGGGCAAAGGGTGAAGAGACCAAAAATAAAGTTCTGGAATCTCCCTTCCTGTAATGCCAAAATCAGAAAAGGGCAGTTTGATTATGCCAGAAGTTAATACTACAGTGTTGAAAGAATCACAGAGCTGAAAGAGATCTGTGAAATGCTTACTAAAGTCATTAATACTAGACGTCAGTTACCATCTCTGAGCCTCAGTTTCCTAACCCGAGAATAAATAACCACAGTATGTACTTCGTATGCTTATTATAAAATAAAATGGATGATATAATTATAGAAAGAATTTGGCACAATGCCGAACACAAAGTAAGCACTCAGAAACCCCAGCTTTTCTTTAACGTTTGCAGTGTTTTCCCTATTTCCAAACCCTCTCTCCACTGTTTTCTGCAACCCTACGTTAGTTCCCAGTTCTGCCTCTTAGAGGCCGTGTTGCTTTGAAACAGTGAATTCGCCAAGAGCTTCGGTTTCCTCAACTGCACAATATTAACGAATATATTTTTCGTCTGCCCTGCCTACCTTCCAGGGTGCTCAAAGGATGCGGAATGGATACTAACGCACTTTGGCTACTTCAGGAAACAACCCAGCCATCACCGAGACTAACAAGACTACTCTGCTTCCAATTCAAGCTCCAGGAGAGGACTATCGCTGGCAACAACCTGAGTAGGACCTCGCCTGGAGAGAGAAGACACAGAAGCAGAACAAGGCTGCAGTCCAACTCGCGAAAAGCCAAAGACCTCAGCCTCAGCGGGGATGATTGCAGGCCCAGGAGACTGACGGCCCCAGAACTGGAGAGGGTGGAGACTCCTGAGGCCCGGCACAGTCCTGTTGGGCCCTAAGCGTCATCTAACCTAAGTTCTTTGAACTGGCGCCGCGCAGGAACAGAACTCACAGCAGTTACTCACCAAGGCCTGTGCAGCGATTCCAGCTCTCACCTCTGACCCGCGGCGGCGACGGGGCAGAACTTCCGGGAGGCGGGGCCACGGAGAGGAAAAAGGGAAAGAAAAAAGGAAGTCGCTTCAACCCAGCCCATAGGACTATGAGACCCCGCCGGGCGGAAGTGACGTAAGGAGAGGGCACGAGAAGCTGGAGCAAGCGCCGCCTCTCTAGCAACTGTGGGCAAACGCGGGACCCTCTCCTGGGTACGACCTCCAAGAGTACCCGGGCCTCGCTGATGCCCGACGGAGAGCCCTTGGCTTTTGTTGACTTGTTGACCTTTGCTACTGCGATCTGGTTTTTCTGCGGGGATAAAGTTCCTCATTCTGTTGCTCGTCATTGGGGTTACCATCACTCGTTCAGACGGCCGATTGGCTGATGGTCCCCTCAATCTCCGGGGAAATGACTAGCCTCAGACACCTCAGAAAATTGTTCCTTGGTGCCCCTTCGTGCTGAAATGAAGAGTTCTGGAGAGAATCTGAGGGATTTGAGGAATTTCAGATGTTGGGGATTTTTTCCCCCGCACAGGCAATGGTATTGTGCCCTGTCTACACGTTAGAATCACTTGGCCTGGACAAAAGCTTTTTTAAAAAAGTGTTCCCCTCATCTCCTCCCCCCCAAACCCCGCATTTCCATCAGCTAGATTCTCACGCGTAAACAGGATTGACAACTACTGCTCTTGTGCTTTTTTGGGAACAAGAAATTGTCCCGGGAAAGGATAAACGCCAATTAGTCTCTGATCTCAGTACTAGTCTACCTAAAGCTAATTAAGCATTGATTTTTTTAAGTTTATGACAAACTGCTATTTTCCATTCAGTTAAATTAAATGCGTTTCAATGATAGGACGGTAATAATCTAACCTATTAGTGAAAAGCTGTATGTCTCGCAGAACTATGATAAACTACCCAATGACGTTAGCTAAGGGTCTAGAAATGGAAGAATGATCGCTATATCTTTTTTAAAAAATAGAATTTAGGCACCTTGGGAAAAAAAGAACCTAATCTACACTGGATTTCTGTTAGTGTGAAGACTTTTGTCCCTGTACCTGCTAGGGCTTACCTGTAAATGAAGTAAGATGGTCAACACCAGGAAAACAAGTGTTGCTGGTGCCTGGCAGTAGAACACCTTGACTATCTTGGAAAGAATTAACTGGCCCCAAATGGACTTCACATTTCATTTTGTGAAGTGGGAGCCTGAGAGCATGTGAGTGGGGACACACCTGCCAAAAAGCATTGTATGAGACAATGACACTCATTCTCTCATCTTTGATTCCTCTACTCTTAGCAAGCCTTTCATTCATAGAACTACTGAATGGCAAGTAATGGTTTTTCTAGTCCAGAGCTTGTAAACTAGAGGTTCACAGACTGCATTTAGCCAACAGTTATGCTTTGTTTATTTTAGACAGTATTGGCTGTCCTGCGTGGTTAAAAACAAGAACAAAAGTGAACTTAGTTGCCAACATTTAAAATATGGCTATTTTACATAAAAATCCAAATTATCAGTTTCTCTAAAAAATGATGATCTTGCAACAGAAGGGTTATATTTTTGCATGGTCACGTTGCTTACAGCAGAGTAGTGGCTTCTTCTTTTTTTTTTTTCTTTTTTCTTTTTTTCGAGACAGAGTCTTACTCTGTCGCCCAGGCTGGAGTGCAGTGGCATGATCTCGGCTCACTGCAAACTCCACCTCACAGGTTCAAGCAATTCCCATGCCTCAGCCTCCCAAGTGGCTGGGATCACAGGCACACGCCACCACACCTGGCTAATTTTTGTATTTTTAGTAGAGATGGGATTTCACCATGTTGGCCAGGCTGATCTCAAACTCCTGACCTTGGGCAATCCACCCACCTCAGCCTCCCAAAGTCCTGAGATTACAGGCCTGAGCCACCGCTACTGGCAATGAGCCGCCGTGCTTGGCGTGGCTCTCTTTTATTAATAGATCATGTTATTCTTGTTTACCATAATCCCCACTATTCTTTACTGGTTCCTTAGCACTAGTATAGTTTAATTTGAGTATCATCACTTGTGTGTTATATTGTGATAAATCAATTGCTGGTACTAGGTAAGTGTCTGGTGGACATTGTTGATGATCTACCCAGCATCTATTCCCCTTCCCTCACCTTAGCAGAACCAGGATTTTTTTCATGTATCCATATAGCACTTTGATTCCATAAGTCTTAGGGAAAATTGATTTCACCCCAATCTCCAAGGATTGTCTTAAATACTAAGTTCCATTTCCCAAGCCAAAGTCCTAGTCAGCAATTGACAGTTTAATCAGGGTGAATTTCTTTGAATACTAGAATTGAAGCAGTTTTTTATCTTCCAGATTTTTTGTGTGAGGCTGAAACTGTTGGAGGCTTCCTGCGACCATTCTTGAGAATGGAGCGACCACATAGGGGTGAGCAGAACCAAGAGAATCTCAGGGAAATGGAGCCACATCAACTGAGTTAGGTCACCCCTAACTTCAACCCACACTTAAAAGTGTTAGAGAAGATTCTACGAAGAGAGCAGACTCTTCTAGTACCTTTCAATTCTCACCATGTAGGTAACCATATTCTTTAGCAACTGGGATATATGTCTTTCTCAAAAGTTTCAATTATCTAACACCTTCACAGGTGTCACAGCTCTCTAGAAAATAAAATCAACTCTGTGTGTGTGTTTGTGTGTGTGTGTGTGTGTGCGTGTCTGTGTGTCTGTGTGTGTAGAAAGAGATTTGAGAAAGAGAGAGAGAGACATTATAAGGAATTGACTCACAAGATTGTGGTGGCTGGATAAACCAAAATACAAGGCAGGTTTGCAACCTGGAGCCCCAGGAAAGATTTGCAGTTTAAGTCTAAAGGCAGTCTGCTGGCAGAATTCGTTCTTGCTCAGGGGAGGTTAGTCTTTGTTCTATTAAGGCTCTCAACTGATTGGATGAGGCCTACCTACATTTTGGAGGGTAATCTGCTTTAGTCTACCAATTTAAATATAAATCTCATCCAAAAAAAAAAAAAAAAAAACACCTTCACAGAATGATCCAGAATAATGTTTCACCAACTATTTGGGCACAGTGGCCCAGCGAAGTTGACACATAAAATTAACCATCATAGTAGGTAACCATATTCTGCAGCTACTGGTGAGATCTGTCTTTTCTGAGTGCCTCAGTCAGCCATCTGACATCTTCACAGTAGCCTGTCTCACTCTAGCGAATTGGGAAAATAGAATAGATGAAGAGGAGGATAGCAGAGATCTCTCTCATTGAACACATTCCCCATTCATTTCTGACCAGCCACCTTCTGTTCACCATCTTAATCAAGAGAAAAAGGAATATCCCTGGAAAAATAAGTTTTTCCCTCACTTATAAATGGGAAAACAGCATTAGCAGTGATAAAAATAATACTTAATATTTTATTTCACTTTTAAAGTCTCATTGCTTGTATCAAAAACATAATTTAAGCAAATAGTAATCTTTTTTAAAAGAAGAAAACAGACTCAGATTTTAAGTGATTTTTTTTTTCAAATAACTTAATGAGTATTTGTTGAAGGACCCAAGTCATTTGACTTCCAGCTGGTCTTCATTAACTACCCAATTCTGCCACAAGGTGGCATAAGGCGACACGCCTCCTTACTCAGTTCCCGCTCTAAAGCTTTGGTTGCAGAGTACTGCGCATCAGTCATGTCCTCTCTTCACCTTAACTCTTAGAAATTTGGACAACTACTGAGGGTAGGCTTAATGCTCTCAAAATGGACAAAATTAAGATATTTGGGATTTTTGTTTATTGTTTTTTTATACACTCCTTACAAATGTTTTGTTCTAAGATTGTTATATCTCCATGCATTCCAATATTCCATGAAATCTGGATTGGGTTGTATGCCAGACATAATTCAGGAACTCCTTTATTTTAAACAAGTTGTATTTTACTTAGCATGATATCACTTGTTAAACAGAAACATTTAGATACCATAGCCCTTGCTCTAGACTTGCTGACTCAGAATTTCCAGGGGTAAGCTCTCTGAAAATGCAAGTTCTTACTTTTGTAATTATGCTTCCTATCTGGGCACATTTAAGGAACACTGCTCTAGGTAATGATGTCCATGTCCACCTGAGAGTGTCCTACAAAAACGAGCCCCCTCCTCTTGTCCTCAGCTTTCCCTTCTCCTACCATTCACCCCCGCCACACCTTTCTCCTTCATTTCCATACCCCTGCCTCCTTCTTCCCAGATCACCTGGCCCACTATACTACATCATGCTCAGCCCTCTTTGTAATTTCTGGAGACCAGGGAGGTGGCTTGCTCAGGGGAGCTAGAGCCAGGTCTCTCTTTTTTAAAGAGTGAGGACAAGGTGTCCTAACAGTCTGTGGAAACATGAGAGCTAATTGGTAGTCACAAATTGTCAGAGGAGCCCCATTTAGTTTAATGTTCTCTTAAAAAGCTGAGAGAAGGCCGGGCATGGTGGCTCATGCCTGTAATCCTAGCACTTTGGGAGGCCAAGGTGGGCGGATCACCTGACGTCAGGAGTTCAAGAACAGCCTGGCCAACATGGTGAAACCCCGTCCCTACTGAAAATACAAAATTAGCCAGGCATGGTAGTGGTCGCCTGTAATTCCAGCTACTCGGGAGGCTGAGGCAGGAGAATCACTTGAACCCGGGAGGCAGAGGTTGCAGTGAGTCGAGGTCGCACCATTGCACTCCAGCCTGGGCAAAAAGAGTGAAACTCTGTCTCGGAAAAAAAAAAAATAAAAAGCTGAGAGACACCATGCAGCTATAAAAAAGAATGACATCATGTCATTTGCAGGGACATGGATGCAGCTGGAGGCCATTATCCTTAGCAAACTAACACAGGAACAGAAAACGGCACGTTTCCACTTATAAGTAGGAGCTAAATGATGAGAACACATGGACACAGAGAGAGGAACAACACAAGCCAGGGCCTAATGAAGGGTGGGAGGAGGGAGAGGATCAGGAAAAACAACTAATGAGTACTAGGCTTAATATCTGGATGATCAAATAATCTGTACAACAAACCCCCATGGCAAATTTACCTATGTAACAAACTGCACATGTGCCTCTGAACTTAAAAAAAAAAAAAAACTAAGAAGTATCTATGTTACAATCATACAATTGGTCTCTTATGTCCTTATGCCCAGCTATGTGACAGTCTATATTTGGGTTTCTAACATTTTTATCATTTGTGTTTTTATTATGCTTTTGTGTTTGGAAAGCAGAAGCCAAGTTGTCTTTGTGAATTTTCACTGGGTAGGTCTACTCTTCCATATTACTGTTACTGTGCAACTAGAAACTCATCTGGCCTTGGAGGAGAAAGAACAGCATCACTGAAATGCTTGCATCAGGCATTGGGGATGGGGGTACAGCATGTAATTACAAAGGTAAGATTTGGAATTTCCATTTCCAGAAGCATGGCATGACCGTCTTTCAGAAAGCAAGCTGAGGACTAAAACTGGATTTCAGCTGAGGGCATTTGTCAAACTAGGTAAAGGAGAATTTAGGTTTTCATGGCCTTGGTAGGCAAGCAGAACAGGAGACAAAGCCCAGGGACTATTATGATTGGGTGCGTATTAGAAACCCCTCCCCATACAAGCAAGGTAGAAACAACTACTTCGAACTGAAAGAAAATTGCCTGTCTCAAACTTTGGTATAAATATTTTTGCTGACTGGTACAGAATTCTAGAAGGCACTTAAAAAGAATTTCCAGAAATGTGGAAAAATAGAAGAAGGGCCCAAAGAGGCCATGGGCAGTGCCTATAATCTTATTTTTACTTTTAAAACTTAAAAAATGTAATAAATCTTATCCTGACCCTGGGTAATTGTGCTTATTTAGTACAAATCTGAGTACAGATTTTGGGGCAACAGTACCTAATTAGGCACACCCAGGCACACCCTAACTTACCCTTGGAGCTTACAGGAGTTCCAAGAAAATCCACATGGATAGAGATTGAGCGTCTTTCCCAATGGGCAGTCAAGATGATAAGATGGATCACTAAATTCCAAAGAATCTATGTCATGCTGTATACACACAGCAAGGAGGGCCTTAATATTAGCAAAACAACATCAAGTGTCACATTAAATAAATGTTGTTAACTTTAAGCTTATTTGGCTCTGTAGCCTTGTTTATATTTAATTTGTAAGTATATTTTTGTTTGTAAGCTGTATAAGCATAAGGCATGCATACCAAGTTTATGTTTATACATTTTAACATTACAATTAAAATATTTTAAGTAAACATTAAGTAGCCCATGAGAAAATTGTTTTCCTTTGAAAGAGGGGTCTGTATATTACTTAAGTTTGTAAAACATTTATTACTTAATTGTGTATCTACTGTCTTGTGTGGCTCATAATTATGTCTAGTCTTTTCATTTTCTTTTAAATTATTCTAGGATCAATAAGGGAGAATTGATATAAATATAACTGATATAGTATATCAGTTTAAACATGTATTGACTCCAACAACGACATGTATTAAGATATGAATTTCTGGTGCCCAAAGGCATGTGGCCAAATTCAGTTAAAAGGAGGTCTTACAGCACTAGTATGTGGCCAGGAATCCACGAATGTTCGGAATCTTGCCTCATCAGCACCCCTTTCCTGCCTCAGAAGAAAGAATAAGGCTGATTACATTGATGACTAATGCAGTTGCCTCGAGAGTTATGAATTCTCCAGAGACTGCCTCCAGAATCTCAGCGCTTGTAAAGCCCTTCCAGGTGGGGCTGCCATCCTCGTCAACCCTGTGATACTTGTAGCACTCAGCCAACTCTCTCTTCTCACTGTCACAACTTCAGGAAACACTTTGATCTTAAATATGCACTTGCTGATATATAGTGAATTCAAGCTTCATCTTTATTGCAGGACGACGGTAGTATCTCCTCCCAAAGGCATTTATAAAACAGGAGACACATGAGTTAATTTGGAAGAGGTGGAAGGAAGTTCAGGATTTCCTGACATCCCTTCCATGTTCTTCCTCCCAAGCATAGTTCTGGTTGGTACCATTTACTTTGGAAAAATGGAATAAGTCATTATGCTTCACTTATTGAACTAAAACTTGAAATTACAATTTATGAACCACCCTAGAAGCTGGATCCATTTGCAACATGTACTTGAATAAGGTTTTAAAAGTAACTGGGGCCGGGCGCAGTGGCTCATGCCTGTAATTCCAGGACTTGGGAAGGTCAAGGTGGGTGGATCACCTGAGGTCAGGAGTTCAAGACCAGCCTGGCCAACATGGTGAAACCCCATCTCTACTAAATATACAAAATTAGCCAGTCATGGTGGTGCACACCTGTAGTCTCAGCCACTTGGGAGGCTGAGGCAGGAGAATCACTTGAACCCAGGAGACAGAGGTTGCAGTGATCCAAGATCATACCACTGCTCTCCAGCCTGGGTGAGACAGTCAGACGCCATCCCAAAAATAAATAATAAAAATAAATTTTAAAAAATAAAAGTACTGGATGCGAGGGTAATAGGGATTTCAAAAGTATAGAAAGATACTTTTCATTGACTATGTCCAAACCATGCAGCAAATCTTGACATTGCATTGACATTTCAAATATTCAGTTAACCTTGAAGACTATTCCCTTTATCTTATTTGTGCTTGCTTTTATTAATAATCTAATAATTATGTGGGTAGCCACTTACAACAGAGTGATGGCCAAGCCTAATTAGATGAGTGTGTTTGAAATGTGATCTTAACATTTAGAAGAACAGCAAGGAGATGTGTTGTTTCAAGCTGTTAAATGCTAAAATATGTGAAGTACTGAACATCTTGTTTTGTATTTTTTTCTTCTTATGAAAACTGTCCTTTTATAAATAAATGTCAATTTGTACCAAAAGCCTAAAATATGTCATACCCAATGATTCAGCTATTCCAGGTTTGATTATATGCTTGAAAAAATAGAATCACATACTTGTTTAAATATGACTGTACAAAAGTGTTTAACATAGCATTATTTATTGCTTAAAATTTTAGAATCAATTTAAATAAATCATGAAATGTCCTCGAATATAGAATTCTATGTAGTCATTAAAGTTGTGATATAGATTTGTATTTCTTAACATTGAAATATAAAAATATGTTGTTGAATGGGATAAGTAGGTTTCAGGAATATATGCATAACATTTCTTCTCTCTCTGTCTCCCTTTTTTTTTTTTTTTTTTTTTGAGACGCTCTGTTGCCGAGACTGGAGTGCAATCTTGGCTCACGGCAAGCTCCGCCTCTCAGGTTCAAGTGATTCTCTCTGCCTCAGCTTCCTGAGTAGCTGAGATTACAGGCACCTGCCACCACACCCGGCTAATTTTTGTATTTTTAGTAGAGACGGAGTTTCGCCATGTTGGCCAGGCTGGTCTCGAACTCCCGACATCAGGCAATCTGCCCACCTTGGCCTCCCCACGTGCTGGGATTACAGGCATGAGCCATTGCGCCCGCCAACATTTATTTTCATAAGAAATAAAAAACATTTAAAACCAATGTATTACTAATTTTAGACGTGCACAAATTGTCTCCACTTGTAATCTCTGCTTCCTCATCTCCTATTCACTCTATTCTCTAAATGAAATATTTCATCAGCTATTTACATGTAAATAAATATGAAGGGGGTTTAATATGTAAACTAAATAGCAAACACAAACCTAGCTATTTAACGAGAGGGCTTACTTTAGAAGGCAGTTTGGAGATTTCTCAAAGAACTTAAAAAACAACTATTTGACCCAGCACTCCCATTACTGGGAATATACCCAAAGGAAAACAAATTGTTCTACCAAAAAGACATGCACTCGTATATTCACTGGTGCACAATTCACAAAAGCAAAGACATGGAATCAACCCAGGTGCTCATGAACGAAGGACTGGAGATAGCAATCATCATGGCAGATGGGAGGCAGGACTAGATTGCAGCTCCGGACAGAGCAGTGTGTGGGGGCTCGCATTATGAATTTTAGCTCCAGATCGACTACAAGAACAAACCAGCAATCCCGAGAGGACTCACAGACCCTCTGAAGGAAGCGGACTACTCCTGCAGGACCCAAGAGAACCCCCTAAAACTGTAAGTGCCCCAACTGTGGAAGTGAGAAAGGGAGACCCTCTTCTCCTGAACACATACCCCCACTGGAGAAGCTGAAAGTCTGTTTGTGGGAGAAGTTTCTGACTTTACCTGGAGCTGAGTCAAGTTAGCCAAGTGAAATACAGGGGTAGAGAAAGCAGCAGTAACGCCCTGGGAGCTCACGGGGTCCCCAAGCAGCCCATTCCTGCCTGGTACCACAGGGATCCATCGGGAGGGTAGACAGAGGAGCAGGGGCTAAAACTCCACAGGGAGAAGGAAATCTCTAGCTGAATTTTGTAACAATTTGAATAGGGTGAGAAGCCTCCTGGCCAGAACTCAGGGCAGGGCAAATCTGGTGTGCAGACTCACAGGCTGAGAAGGAACTAAGCCCTTTTCTTTCGCAGCTGGGAGGTAGATAGCCTGGGGCAGGTTTTCAAGCCATATAGCCCTCCACCTGGAAACAGACTGAGGCTGATGGCAGAGGACACAGTGAGAGTGAGACCACCCCTTCGGTTTGCATGGGAGCTGGGTGAGGCCTGTGACTGCCGGCTTACCACCACTTACCTGACAACCTGCATGACTCAGCAGAGGCATCCATAATCCTCATAGGTACATAACTCTACTGACCTAGTGTGCTAAGGACCCTCACGGAGTCCATTGCACACCTGCCCCCCAACCTCCACCAGAAAAGGCACTAGTATCCATGGCTGAGAGACCCATAGACAGTTCACATCACAGCACTCTGTGCAGACAACCCCCCCCAGTACCAGCCCGGAGCTGGGTAGACTTGCTGGGTGCCTAGACCCAGAAGAGACATAACAGTCACTGAAGTTCGGCTTGTAGGAAGCCACATACATAGGAAAAGGGGGAGAGTACTACATCAAGGGAACACCCCATGAGACAAAAGAATCTGGAAGACAGCCTTCCACCCTAGACCTTGCCTCTGACAGAGGCTACCCAAAGGAGAAGAAACCAGAAAACCAATCCTGATAATATGACAAAACAAGGCTCTTCAACACCCCCAAAAAATCACACTAGTTCAACAGCAATGGATCCAAACCAAGAATAAATTCCTAATTTACCTGAAAAAGAATTCAGGAGGTTAGTTATTAAGCTAGTCAGGGAGGGAGCAGAGAAAGGCAAAGCCCAATGCAAGGAAATAAAAAAAAAAAAATGATACAAGAAGTGAAGGGAGAAATATTCAAGGAAATAGATAGCTTAAAGAAAAAAACAATGAAAAATTCAGGAAACTTTGGACACCCTTTTAGAAATGTGAAATGCTCAGGAAAGTCTCAGCAGTAGAATCGAACCAAGTAGAAGAAAGAAACTCAGAACTCAAAGACAAGGTGTTCAAATTAACCCAATCCAACAAAGACAAAGAAAAAAGAAAAATATGCACAAAGCCCCAAGAAGTCTGGAACTATGTTAAATGACCAAAACTAAGAATGAATAATCAGTGTTCCTGAGGAAGAAGAGAATTCTAAAAGCTTGGAAAATATATTTGGGGGAATAATCAAGGAAAATCTTCTTGGCCTTGCTAGAGACCCAGAAATCCAAACACAAGAAGCGCAAAGAACACTCAGGAAATTCATTGCAAGTCATCAGTTTATCCAAAGTTAAGACGAAGGAAAGAATCTTAAGATCTGTGAGGCAGATGCATCAGGTAACCTATAAAGGACAACCTATCAGATTAACAGCAGATATCTCAGCAGAAACTCTACAAAGCTAGAAGGGTCTGGGGTCCTATCTTTAGCCTCCTCAAACAAAGCACTTATCAGCCAAGAATTTTGTATCAAGTGAAGCTAAGCATCATATATGAAGGAAAGATACAGTCTTTTTCAGACAAACAAATGCTGAGAGAATTTGCCATTACCAAGCCACCACTGCAAGAACTGCTAAAAGGAGCTCTAAATCTTGAAACAAATCCTGGAAACACATCAAAACAGAACCTCTTTAAAGCATAAATTACACAGGACCTATAAAACAAAAATACAAGTTAAAAAGCAAAAACAAAACACACACACAAAAAAGTACACAGGCAACAAAGAACATGATAAATGCAACACTACCTCACATTTCAATACTAACGTTGAATGTAAATAATGCTCCACTTAAAAGATACAGAACTGCAGAATGGATAAGAACTCACCAACCAACTATCTGCTGCCTTCAGGAGACTCAACTTACACATAAGGACTCACATAAACTTAAAGTAAAGGGGTGGAAAAAAGGCATTTCATGCAAATGGACAGCAAAAGCGAGCAGGGGTAGCTATTCTTATATCAGACAAAACAAACTTTAAACCAACAACAATTAAAAGAAACAATAAGGGACATTATATAAATGGTAAAAGGCCTTGTCCAACAGGAAAATATCACAATCCTAAACATACATGCACCTAACACTGGAGCTCCCAAATTTATAAAACAATTACTAATAGACCTAAGAAATGAAATACACAGCAACATAATAATAGTAGGGGACTTCAATACTCCACTGACAGCACTAGACAGGTCATCAAGACAGAAAGTCCACAAAGAAACAATGGATTTAACTATACCTAGGAACAAATGGACTTAAAAGATATATACAGAACATTTCATCCAACAACCGGAGAATATACATTCTATTCAACAGTGCATGCAACTCTCTCCAAGATAGACTATATGATAGACCATGAAATGAGCCTCAATAAATTTAAGAAAATTGAAATTATATCAAGCAGTCTCTCGGACCACAGTGGAATAAAACTGGACATCGACTCCAAAAGGCATCTTCAAAACAATGCAAATACATGAAAATTAAATCACTTGCCCCTGAATGAGCATTGGGTCAAAAATTAAATCAAGATGGAAATTTAAAAATTATTTGAAATGAAGGACAATAATGACACAATCTATCAAAACCTCTGGGATCCAGCAAAGGCAATGGTAAGTGGAAAGTTCATAGCCCTAAACACCTACATCAAAAAGACCAAAAGAGTGCAAACAGACACTCTGAGGTCATACCTCAAGGAACTAAGAAACAAGAACAAACCAAACCCAAACCCAGCAGAAGAAAGGAAATAACGAAGATCAGAGCAGAACTAACTGAAATTGAAACAAACAAATAAAAAATACAAAAGATAAATGAAACAAAAAGCTAGTTATTTGAAAGATAAATAAAATTGATAGACCATTGGCAAGATTAACCAAGAAAAGAAGAGAAAAGATCCAAATAACCTCACTAAGAAATGAAACAGGAGATATTACAACTGACACCACTGAAATACAAAAGATCATTCAAGGCTACTACGAACACCTTTACACACATAAACTGGAAAACCTAGAAAAGATGGATAAATTCCTGGAAAAATACACCCTCCTAGCTTAAATCAGAAAGAATTAGACACCCTGAACAGACCAATAACAAGCAGCAAGATTGAAATGGTAATATAAAAATCACCAACAAAAAAAGTCCAGGACCACATGGATTCACAGCAGAATTCTACCAGGCATTCAAAGAAGAATTGGCACCAATCCTTTTGACACTATTCCGCAAGATAAAGAAGGAACCACCCCTAATTCATTTTATGAAGCCAGCAACACCCTAATACCAAAACTAGGAAAGGACACAACCAAAAAAGAAAACTACAGACTGATATCCTTGATGAACAAAGACACTAAAATCCTTCATAAAATACTAGCTAACCGAATCCAACAACATATCAAAAAAATAATCCACCATGATCAAATGGGTTTCATACCAGGGATGCAGGGATGGTTTAACATACAGAAGTCAATAAATGTGATACACAACATAAACAGACTTAAAAACAAGAATCACATGATCATCTCAATAGATGCAAAAAAAAGTATTCAACAAAATCCAGGATCCCTTTATGACCAAAACCCTAAGCAAAACCCTGATTTTGCTTAGGGACATACACAAGGGACATACTTTAATGTAATAAAAGCCACCTGTGACAAACTCACAGCCAACATAATACTGAATGGGGAAAAGTTGTAAGCATTCCCTCTGAGAACTGGAAAATGTCAAAGATGCCCACTGTCACCACTCCTCTTCAACATAGTACTGGAAGTCTTAGCCAGAGAAATCAGACATGAGAAAGAAATAAGGGGCATCCAAATTGGTAAAGAGGAAGTCAAACTGTCACTGTTTGCTGATGATATGATCATTTACCTTGAAAACCCTAAGGACTTCTCCAGAAAGCTCCTAGAACTGATAAAGAAATTCAGCAAAGTTTCTGGATACAACATGAATGTACACAAATAAGTAGCTCTTCTATACACCAACAGTGACCAAGCAGAGAATCAAATCAAAGACTCAACCACTTTTACAATAGCTGCAAAAATAAAAATAAAATAAAATACTTAGAAATATACCTAACCAAGGAGTCCAAAGACCTCTACAAGGAAAACTATAAAACACTGCTGAAAGAAATCATAGATGACACGAACAAATGGAAGCACATCCTATGCTCATGTGGATAGAATCAATATTGTGAAAGTGGCCATACTGTCAAAAGCAATCTAACAATTCAATGCAATCCTCATCAAGATACCACCATCATTCTTCACAGAATTAGAAAAAAACAATTCTAAAATTCATATGGAACCAAAAAAGAGCTCATATAGCCAAAGCAAGACTAAGTAAAAAGAACAAATCTGAAGGCATCACACTACGTGATTTCAAACTATAATATAAGGCCATAGTCACCAAAACAGCATGGCACTGGTACAAAAATAGGCACATAGACCAGCGGAACAGAAAAAAGAATCCAGAAATAAAGCCAAATACAGTCAACTTATCTTCAACAAAGCAAACAAAACATAAAAGCAGGGAAAGGACACCCTTTTCAACAAATGGTGCTGGGATAATTGGCTAGCCACATGTAGGAGAATGAAACTGCATCCTCATCTCTCACCTTATACAAAATCAACTCAAGATGGATTAAGCACTTAAACCTAAGACCTGAAACCATAAAAATTCTAGAAGATAACATTGGAAAAACCCTTCTAGACATTGACTTAAGGAAGGATTTCATGACCAAGAACCCAAAAGCAAATGCAATAAAAACAAAGATAAATAGCTGGAACCTAAACTTTAGATATAATAAAATATATCTATATATAAAATAAAAAATAAACTAAAGAGCTTTTGCACAGCAAAAGGAACAGTCAGCAAAGTAAACAGACCACCCACAGAGTGGGAGAAAATCTTCACAATCTGTACATCTGACAAAGAATATTCAGAATGTACAATGAACTCAAACAAATCAATAAGAAACAAACAAACATGGCCAGGCGTGGTGGCACACACCTGTAATCCTAGCACTTTGGGAGGGGGAGGCAGGTGGATTGCCCGAGCTCAAGAGTTTGAGACCAGCCTGGGCAACACAGTGAAACCCCATCTCGACTAAAATACAAAAAAATTAGCTGGGCATGGTGGCGTGCACCTGTAATCCCAGCTACTCAGGAGGCTGAGGCAGGAGAATCGCTTGAACCCGGGAGGTGGAGGTTGCAGTGAGCGGAGATCGCACCATTGCACTCCAGCCTGGGTGACAGAGCAAGACTCTATCTAAAAAAAAAAAAAAAAAAAAAAAAAGTGGGCCAAGGACATGAATAGGCAATTCTCAAAAGAAGATATACAAATGGCCAATAAACATATGAAAAAATGTTCAACATCACTAATGATCAGAGAAATGCAAATCAAAACCACAATGTGATGCCACCTCACTCCTGCAAGAATGGCCATAATCAAAAAATCAAAAAAACAGTAGTTGTTGGCATGGATGCAGTGAACAGGGAACACTTCTACACTGCTGGTGGGAATGTAAACTAGTACAGCCACTATGGAAAACAGTGTGGAGATTCCTTAAAGAACTAAAAGTAGAACTACTATTTGATCCAGCAATCCCATTACGGGGTATCTACTCAGAGGAAAAGAAGTCATATGAAAAAGATACTTGCACACGCATGTTTATAGCAGAACAATTCACAATTGAAAAATCGTGGAACCAACCCAAATGCCCATCAATCAGTGAGTGGATAAATAAATTGTGGTATGTATACACAATGGAATACTATGCAGCCATAAAAAGGATTGAATTAACACCATTCACAGAGACCTGGATGAGACTGGAGACTATTATTCTAAGTGAAGTAACTCAGGAATGGAAAAACCAAACATCGTATCAGAACATTGTATGAGAACATTCTCATCATATGAGAACATTCTCACTGATATGTGGGAGCTAAGCTATGAAACACAATGGCATAAGAATCACACAATGGATATTGGGGACTTGGAGGGAAGAGTGGGAGGAGGAGGGTGAGGGATAAAAGACCACAAATATGGTGCAGTGTATACTGCTCGGGTGATGGGAACACCAAAATCTCACAAATCACCACTAAAGAACTTACTCATGTAACCAAATACCACCTGTACCCCCAATAACTTAGGGAAAAAAGATTGATGGACTGGATAAAGAAAATGTGCTACATGTACACTATGGAATACGATGAAGCCATAAAAAAGAATGAAATCATATCCTTTACAGCAATATGGGTGCAGCTGGAGGCCATTATCCTAAGCAAATTAACCCAGGAACAGAAAACCAAATACTGCATATTCTCACTTATAAGTTGGAGCTAAACATTGAGTACACATGGACACAAAGATGGGAACAATAGACAATGAAGACTGCTGGAGGAGGAAGGCAGGGAGGAAGGTCTGAGGGATGACCTATTGGGTGCTGTGCTCACTGCCTGGGTGAGGGGATCACCCATACCTCAAATCTCAGTGTCACACAGAGTTCCCATGTGACAGACATGCACATACATCTCCTGAATCTAAAATAAAAGTTAAAATTATTTTTAAAATAAATACATAAAATAGTGGGCTTTATTGCCACTATTAAAAGACATCCCAACCCCTTACAAAAGAGAAGCTAAATAGAGTCTGGCTTAAGCTTCTGTGGAAGTCATAAATCCTGGGAAACATACAGCTCACAGCAGTCACTGAGCTGTATACCACACCTCCAAAACAAAAGCTAGGGCCCCAACCATAACTTACACTAACTATATAGTCTCTCCTGTCCCACTCATTGCCTCCCCCAACCCAACAACCATCATCGTGAATCACATGTTTGTCATTCCTTTGCTTTTATTTTTATGTAGTTTTCTTGTATCTAGATGTACCCCTCTAAAAGCACATATTTGATTTTAGTTGCTTTTAACTTTGTGTTTTTAAAACTTGATATCTTATTTTCCTGCTAATGAAACAAAAAGTTTAGCATGTTCTCATATCCTTTCCTTCTCCCTCTCTTCTCCCTCACCCCATTAGCTTGTTATAATCTAGACAATTAATTTTATGGATATAGATATATTTTCCATTTTTCTTTGGTCTCAAATATTTTTCCAAGCAACAAGAAACACTATTTGATCACCTTTATTTCATAAATTTCTTAGAACACAACATCTTCTTTGTCATTGATTTTCTTTCTTTTTTTCCCATGTCATTGCTTTTCTCATTTCAGCAGCTCATCCAAAATTTGTCTTCACTTTGGAACTTGGTGAGGTAAAGCTTCTGAAATCTTATATACAAGCAGTCCTCATTAAGCATAATTCTGATATGTGCAAATTTCAGTTACTATAATTTAGTTAAATAACGGCAGACTCTAACAGCAATGGTTCAATTTCAGTATATAGTTATTATAACTGTGATTAATTACATAAAATAAAAATTTTGCTCTTTAGTCTTCAATCATCATGTAAATAAGAGATAGATCATGAGCAGTGACCACCCACACCACTCTTTCAAAGTCTGTTGGCGATCAGTCACTGTGCAACTGTTAATCATGTCAAATGAAAACAGCAAAGCATGTAGCTGTGTTGCCTCATTGTCTCCCAGTGATAACCAACCTCATGTGATGTTTTTGCAAAAATGGATAATCAAATGAAGGAACTGGCTAACAAAGATGAATTGCAAAAGAAATAAAAAGTGTTAAGTCTGAAAGTGAAATTGGATGTAATTATAAGATTTGAAAATGGCAGCAGCAAAGCAAAAGATGAGAACTAGGTCTGCAGGATGGTACAGTATGAACCATGTTGAAAATGTCTGATAAATACAAAAAATAAGATAAAGTCATATCAACATATTTTAGTTTAAATTGCACCATTTAAGAGAAAGCCACTTATCATTGAAATTGAGCATTTACTTCTACTTTAAAGATTTAACAAACAATTCCAATCATTTGGCAAGCATTCAAGGCAAAATGTGAAATTAGTTACCACATGGAAAACAAACAGTAATTACAAGGAGAATGAAAATAAAGTCTGATTTCACCATTTCAGAAATTAGCATGAAATGATTAATGTTAATCTGGTGAAGCTACTATTGCAAATAAAAATGTTGCTGTAAAATCTGCACTCAGATTCTGAGAAATAGTTAAGGCAGATGGTTATAATGATCAGCAAATATTTATATTGATGAGACAGACTTTTTTTGGAAGGGAATATCATCAAGAATTTAGGCAAAAAAAGAAAACATCACAAAGTGGCCAGTAAGGAGTAAAATAGATTAACTTCTTTAATTATGAGGTAATTTATACATCATAATTTATATGAAGAAAAGAAAGCAAGCATTATTCAAACTACTATTGATACTTTTTAATTATGATTTTTAATTGACAAATCATAATTGTATTTATAGAAGATAATGTGATGTTTTAATAAATTTTACAATGTAGAACAACTAAATCAAGATAATTAACATATTCATCACCTCACCCATTTTTTTTTTTGTGGTGAGACACTTGAAATTTACTTTATTAGTTATTTTGAAATATGTTATACACTATCATTAACTAGTCACCCTATTATGCAATAGAACTCAAAATTTATTCCTCCCATCTATCTGAAACTTTATATCCTCTAATCAAACAATTCAAAGATATGAAAATATCATATTCTTGATATTTTTCACAAAGAAATATGTTAATTCTCAATGTTTCTAAGATTTAAATCATAATATACTAAATAAATACTAGTTTTACTATTTTTTCATTTCCTAATACATTTATGAATAAGAGAGTTTTTAATATTTTGAAAAAATTTCTGAAGGGCATGGAACAATTCCCAGTTTTCTGATTAATTATTAATATAGCTTTGCATGGTTTCAGCAAAAGCTTTTTAGTCCTGCATTACCATGTAAACTGAGGAGTGCCTATACTTGGAAACATTTTTACCATGCCTACACATCTGAATAACAGTTTGCTGGATATAAAATTCTGGATTTCAAGTTTTCTTCCTTTAATAATTTGAAAACCTTATATGGCAAAAGGGTCTTTGCCGATGTGATCTTCAGAAGGGGAATTATCCTGAATTATCTGGGTGGGCACTAAATGTAATCACAAGGGTCTTCGTGAGAGAGAGGCAAAAAGGCCAAAGAAGGAAGAGGTGATGTAACAACAGAGGAAGGGGAATGAAAGGTGACATGAGTGGGATGATGCCCAAGGATGTAGCAGCCTCCAGAATGCAAAATAAGCAAGGAATGTGTTCTTCTTCACAGACTTCAAAAGGAGCAACTCTGCCAACGACTTGATTTTAATCCATAACACTCATTTTGGACTTCTGACCCCAAGAATTTTAGGAGAATAAATTTGTGTTGTTTTGAATCTGTGGTGATTTGCTACAACAGCAGTAGAAAACTAACATAGCACTCAACAAAGATTGACTGGAAAGTTGAATGAATGTAAAATAGCATCACATATATGTACACCCAAATATAACACCTCTCAGCTTCCCCTCCTCAAAGCAGAAACTTAGAGCCAATTGAAGTGTCCCCTGGTTCTTTCCAGGAGTTCCCAACAGATCCTATATACATACCACATCAGTATAAAGTCATGATGAGGGAAATGGTACAGACCTGATCAACTATAATTCAGTTCGTTCCGTTTTTGGCTCTGATCAGTGACTCAAACCTAGTTGAGTGGGTAGGATGAGAGAGGTGCCACCTTATTCCCTTTAGTTTCCTCCTTCTCTTCTTACACTCTGCCCACAACCCAACTCCTCTGTTCTCCTCTACTTGCAAAAGAAAAGCCACAGCATTTCAACAGATGCAAACACACACTGGTGGGAAATTTTGGTGAGATAATTACCAACTTCAAACAGCCAAAGCTGTCCTTTTACAGGCACACACACGCACACAGGCACACATACACACATGCACATGCACATGCAAACATACAGAATGAGAGACAGAGAAAGGACCACAATGATGTTTAATCTGACTTATAAAATTTTGATTTTCTTTTTGCTTTACTATATTGTTATTTTTCCACAGTGAGAATAAATCATTTGTAAGATAAGTAAATAAAACTTTAAAGCAAAATATTTTAATCAGTTAAACCTATTTTTAGAAGGACTATGGAGTTGCTGCCAAGAGCTAGACAAAAACATGAGAGACACGAAAGGAATGTAGATTCCAATCATTGCAACAAAGAGGCTGAATACAGAGTGATGGAAGTTAACTAATGTGATGGCTAATTTTATGTGTCACCTTGGCTGAATTAAGGAATACCTAGAGAACTGGTATAGCATTACCTCTGGCTATCTGTGAGGGTGTTCCCAGCGGTGACTGGCATGAGAATCAGTGGACTGAGTGGGGAAGATTCAACTTCAATGTGGGCAGGCACCATCCAATCAACTGGGGGCCTGAATAGAACAAAAAAAAAAAAAAAAAAGAAGAGAAAAGAACTTTCTCTTACTCTCTCCTAGAGCTGAGACACTCTCCCTTGCCCTTGGACATCAGAACTCCAGGCTTTCCAGACTTGGAACTCCAGGACTCACAACGGTGGCCTCCCAGGTGCTCAGGGCTTCAGCCTTGGACTGAGAATTACACTATGGGTTTTCCTGATTCTGAGGCTTTTGGACTTGGAATGAGCCACACTATTGCCATCCCAGGGTCTTGAGCTTGCAGAGAGCCTGTTGTGAGACTTCCCTGTCTCCATAATTATGTGAGCCCATTCCCTAATAAATCTCTTATCTATCTGTCTGTCTATCTATCTACCTATCTGTCCATCCATCCATCCTATTGGTTCTGTTCCTCTGAAAATACTAATACAGCTGCCAACTCAAATTAGGCAACTAAAATTGTTGCTAAGAGGCATGTACATTACAATCCTCAATCAATAGAGTGGCATTGTAGCTACAACAGGGCACTTAGCATATCTGTGAGAGGTGATGTCCTTGCTTCATCATGTTCTTCTGTTAAAAGTTCAAGTGTGTGGAGTGAGGGGTCTGACTGTTCCTAGATTCAGAATGTTAGTTTGGGCTAATCAAAGTTTTATTGTGATAGAAATAGATTAGAACATCTTTTGGACTTACCTAAAATGGTGCCTGCTTTTTGTTTTTTTCTCTTTTGTAAGGTTGGAAGAATCACAAGATTAGGTGATGGTTATAGAGCAGAGAGGATATAACACCATTTCTAGTGTCCTCTCACCTTTAGGTTTATGAGCAATTGCAGATACTTCATTGTGGACAATGAAGAAAATCAAGGGTGGTCAGGCAAGTTATAGCCACTGCTCAGCACAGTCTGTATGTGTCTTTGATAAAATGTTTGTGGTATTTGGTAAAGTAATAGTTTTAACAAAGTAAGGGTTAAAATTTCTTATAAAAAAAAGATGTTTCTGCCTATGACTAGTGACAAATGCAGCAATAGGATTTACTTGTTCAATGACACTGAGGTTTCTAGGAAATTTGCATGGTTAATGCTACTATGAAATTCAATTCCCAAAATGTCAGTCAGCTTCCTAAAAAGGTGAGTCAATTTGTGAAACCTTAGAGAATCACTGGGAAATACTCAAACTCCTTGAACATGGAAAATCCACTGAGATGCTTTTACTTTCTCTGCTCCTTTAAAAAAAATTGAATGCAAATATTTCCCCCTTGAATCCATGGAGAGGAAATGAGTAGAAACCACACTGATGAAAGTTGTTGTCAGAGTTCTAGTTTCATGTTAGGTGGTGGTTTTTACAATGTGTATTATTGTCATTATTGTTATTGTTAATAGATAGAAGTCCTTATATGGGCATTTGATAAAAGCATATCATGAATCAAGAATCATGATTAATCTTTTCATGTACCCTTTTAAAAAACAAAATTTCAACCAATTTAGTTTAAATGTCTAATTGGCTTTTACTAGTGATTCATGAATCAGTCAGCTTCCCATGTAAAAATAGAGGGAAGCTCCACTGGACATGGCAGAACAGTCAGTTTTGTGAGATAGCTTGAGCAAGAACAAGGAGACAGAAAAACACAAAAATAAATGTGTATTGGTTAACATCAGGTTACTTCAGGTCACTTTCTTTGTAAGGGTTAAAGCAGAGAGGCATGTTGGCTCAGGGTAACTGGGCCCTTTCTGATTGGCTGCTGTGAATCTCCTATTTTTAGGAAAAACTGGCCTTTGGGGCGGGCAGGGCAGGGTGCAGATTATCTTGCTTCCTTAACATTGCAGTTTGATTATGTGGCAAGCAGCATGAGTGACTGCATTTTGGTTTGGTCTGTTGGGGTCTAGCAGAGGAGCTCAATCCAAAACAATGGCTTCCTATAAATTTTATTTAACAAACCCCTGCTTTTGGTCAGGCTCTCACCCAGGTGAGACATAGGGCATCAGTGCTACACTCAGTGATCATCATTCTGGATTTTCAGTCTCAACACATTATTTACAGGTTAGAGTGTCCTCATTATTACACATTTCTTTGAGTTTTTGTCATTCTGGCTGGAGACAGACTATTTGGCATTGGGTGGATGACTGCGTGCAGGAATTTAAGACTTTTGAGAGTATGCACCAGGAAGACTATCCCCATCCTAGGCCTGACCCATCCAGAAAACATACAGACTATAGCAAGTACATATTGATAACCCATACTTGGTAGGAGTTAATTGAAATCTAATTATAAATGCTCAAATGGGCCTGATGGACCGGAATCATCCCAGGAAGAACAGAAAGGGACTTTCCTGGCTTCAGAGGTTGACAGATTAAGCACTGATTATAAATACTATTTGCAATTTTATAATGGTTTCCTCACCAATACCTACTGATTCTTTGTATCATCTTACCAATACCATTATGGGTAAAGAAATGTAAGGAGCCTAACAAAGGTCCCTTAAGGAAGCCTGGGAACACCATGTAACCCTCTTCATTTTCCCACAGTTAGGAAAGGAAATTAAAATAGCATCCCACTCATTGCCAATATTCTTTTTCATCCTTAGAAGCACTTTGTTGTCCATAGGCAATAGTGTCTAGGTTTAAGGAGGCAAAGTCAGGTAGCAGGGAACGTCCTTTATAGCAGGGATCCCCAGCCCCTGCTTAACCCGTCTGTGGCCTGGGGTTTGGAGACCCCTGCTATAAAGCATGCTCCCTGCTACCTGGACTGGTAACTGGTCCTTGGCCTGTTAGGAACTGGGCCACACAGCAGGAGGTGAGTGGCAGGTGAGCAAGTGAAGTTTTATCTGTATTTAAAGCCACTCCCCATCACTCACATTACCACTTGAGCTCTGCCTCCTGTCAGATCAGCAGCAGCATTAGATTCTCATAGGAATAAGAACCCTATTGTAAATTGCACATGTGAGGGACCTAGGTTTCATGCTCCTTATGAGAATCTAATGCCTGATGATCTAAGGTGGAACTGAGGCAGTGATGCTAGCACTGGGGAGCAGCTGCAAATACAGATTAACATTAGCAGAGAGGTTTGACTGCACAGAGACCATAATAAATCAATTGCTTGCAGACTCATATCAAAACCCTATCGGAGAGTGGCAAGTGACAATTAAGCTGCATCTGGTGGCAGGCTTTATAGTGGAAAGTGAGTTGAGGTACTTCAATTGTATAGCTGCATCTGGTGGCAGGCTTTAAGTCAGAATCTGAGGCTTAATTTAGTCCATGTGTGGCCTGCCCGTTATTTTATTCACCACTGCTGTCCGTGAGTCTTTCCCGCATTGTGCACTTGTCACAGTCACAGTTTTGGTAAGCCCACATGCTAACCATAGCCAAAATGAGCAAAAAACAAATGCCACTGGAGAGCTTCTTTGAAAAGGGGGAAATACCCAATGATGGAACAGCAGAAGACTAAGACTGTGAGCAAAAAGAAAGCTGCATTTAAAAGAAAATACCAAGAGTCCTACTTAAATTACAGGTTTATTGCAACAGGTGAGTCACATTCTCCAAGCCCACTACGTATAATATATGGCAACTGGCTATCCAACAAAGCCATGAAACCTTCAAAACTGCTTCACCACATAGAGACAAAGCACCCTGCATTAAAAGGTAAGCCTCTGCAGTTTTTCAAAAGAAAAAAAAAAACATGAACATAACAAACAGAAGCAATTATTGAAGGACACCACTTCATCAAATGTGTCTGCACTCAGAATAATTCTTAGTGACTAACTGCACTGCTAAAGCTAAGAAGCCCTTTACTATTGGTGAAGAATTGATCCTGCCTGTTGCTAAGGACATATATCATGAGCTTTAGGACAGACTGCAGTTCAAAAGGTGGCATGTGTTCCTCTTTCAGCTAGCACCATAACTAGATGAATTGATGAAATAGCAGAGGATACTGACGCACAACTGTTAGACAGGATTAATGAGTCTCTGTGGTACACAATCCAGGTTGATGAGCCTACTGATGTTGACAACAAGGCAACAATGCTTGTTTTTGTGCACTATTTTTCAGGAGGATGTGCATGAGGATGTGTTATGTGCACTTTTCGTTGCCAACCAACACTATGGCTGCAGAACTATTCAAGTCTTTGAATGATTACATATTGGGAAAACTGAAATGGTCATCTCGTGTCACATATGCATAGACAGAGTGGCTGCCATGACTGGACGGCTTTCTGGTTTCACTACTAGGGTCCAAGAGCTTGCTTCTGAATGTGAGTCTATGCACCGTGTCATCCACAGAGAAATGCTTGCTAGCTGAGAAACATCACCTGAACTTAATATTTTGCAGCATGTGATTAAAATGATCACCCACATCAAAGTACATGCCCTTAACTGATTTCTGTTTGTGCAGCTCTGTGAGGAGATGGATGCAGAGCACACAGGCCTTCTCTTATATACAGAAGTGAGATAGCTTTCTAAACGTAGATTGCTGGCCAGAGTTTTTGAATTACAAGAGCCACTCCAAAGATTTCTTTTAGAAAAACAGTCACCACTGGCAGCACATTTCAGTGACACAGTATGGGTCACAAAACTTGCTTACTTATGTGACATATTCAACCTGCTCAACAAATTCAATCTGTCACTTCGGGAGAGAACAACAACTGGGTTCAAGTTGGCAGATAAAGTGGCAGCATTCAAAGCCAAACTAAAATTATGGGGGCCACAAGTGAACGTGGGTATTTCTGACATGTTTCAAACATTAGGACAGATTTTGAGAGAGACTGAGCCAGGGCCTTCTTTCTTTCAGCTGGTGGATGATCACCTATCTCAGCTTTCAAAAGAATCTGAGCATTACTTCCCAACCACAAAAGACCCCCAGACTGGGAAGGAATGGATCCACGACCCATTTGTGAATAAGCCAGGTGAATTGACTTTGTCCATGCTAGAGGAGGATCAACTGCTTGACACCGCAAGTGACAGTGGCCTTAAAAGTATGTTTAAGACAACTTCAAATCCTAATTGTTAAGATGGAATATCCGGCAATTGCCACAAAAGCACTGAAAAGCCTGTTTCCATTTCTAACATCCTACTTTGGTGAAGCAGGGTTTTCTGCAGTGACAGCAAATAAAACGAGGTTACAGAGTAGACTGAATGTAAGCAACACATTTCGGGTGTCGTGGTTTTTCATCACTCTCAGACTCAGATAGGGCCATCTAATTGCAGGAAAACAAGCTCAGGGCTCCCATAGATTCTGCATTATGGTGAGTTCTATAATTATTTCATTATGTATTACAATGTAATAATAATAGAAATAAAGTGCTCAATAAATGTAATGCACTTGAATCATCCTGAAACCATGCCTCCACCCCGTCTGTGGAAAAAACTGTCTTCTACGAAGCCAGTCACCAAAAAGGTTGAGGACCGTTGCTTTATAGTTTTTCTTTTTAGCTGAAGGATTTAGATAACAGACCTCACACGGTGGAGTAATAGTTTTGGAATGAAAGCTGGGTAGAGCATCTCCCTGATAGCAATAAAGGCTTTTTGTAGGAGCCTCTTTTTTATGATAGCAATCTCTTTAGACAGCAGTATAGCAGTAAGGAACTCATCAACTTATGGGTCATTTTTATTGATGTGCCTGCAGATGTGAAGAAATCTTTTTGTTTCCAAAGCATTCCAAAGTTATGAACCACCGCAAAGGCATAGCAACTGTCAGTCAGACTGGTTTTTAGATAAAATACAGGCACGGGCAAGTGCACAAAGCTCTGCCTGTTGAACAAACTTCAAGTAGGGAAGTTTGCCACTTTCAATGAGCTCATATTGGATGGTGAATGCATATCCAGTGCACAAGTTTTCTTCCTGATCTTTAACATTAAGATCCATCCAAAAAAAAAATGCTTAAAAAGGATTTTGAAAAGGAATGTCCTGCAAATCAAGATGGGAAATAATGACTGATTGAGAGGTTACCATTTTACAGTCATGTGGTTGACCTTCATCAGATAAGGGCGACAAAGTAGGACTGGGAGCATTATAGCATTTCAAATGAAGATTAAACAGTGAGATTAAAAGGATTTCATAAGAGATTAGTCTGCTCACAAAAAGATGTTGGACACAGCTAGAATTGAGAAGACTGTACTGCAAGTGGTGTGTGGGGATACACAGCATTACCTAAGATCAGATTTCCAGAAGCTACAACCAGTTTTTCCACCGCATCTAGCTTTAAGGCAATTTGGGTATGCCCTAGTGACTGAGTTTAATTAAGCACTATAATAATCCATGGCCCAAGCTTTCCACCATGTAGCTGTGTGACTATTCCCAAAGTCTGGTTATTACTGTCTTGCACAAACAGGGTGGAAGGTTTTGAATAATTGAGCAATCCCAAAGCAGGGGAGCTTTGTTATTTTATAATGCCCTTATTATCCTACAAAGGCTGTCTCGTGTTTTTTCTTCCCAAGGAAGGGGTTCAAGAACTGAGCTTTTAGGGGTTCAAGAACTGAGCTTTTAGACTTCATAAATGTTAATAGGAAAACATTAGGGACTCACAGACAGCAATATCCAACTAAACCTAAACACCTGCAAAGTTGTCTCCTATTCACAGGTCTGGGCAAATCTTGGATAAGCCTAACTTTATTAGGAGACAGTTGGAGACTTGCAGCACTTAGATCATGTCCCAAATAGTGAACAGTATCTGATGATAACTATAATTTGTCTTGGGATACCTTATGTCCCTTCTCTACTAACCATTGTAACAGATAGATAGAGTCCTGTTGGGATACCTCCTTAGTCAGTAAACACAGTAAGAGGCCATCCACATATTGCAAGAGAGAGTCAAGCCTCTAGGAACTGGAGAGCACTCAAGTCTCAAGCACTGGAGAGGAATAGGAGGCACCTTCAGTGAACCCCTGAGGTGTGACCATCCAGGTATATTATTGATTATTCCAGGTGAAAGCCAACAGATATTCACTGTTGGGGTCAACTAGAATGCTAAAGAAGGTTAATCATAGGTATACCACTGTAAACCATTCAGAATTTGGGAGAACCTGTGACAAAAGAGTAGGGTTTGGAAGCACTGGAAAATGGGAAATAACTATCCTGTTAATGGTTTGTAAATCCTGAACAAATTGCTACCTTTGGCTGTTAGGCTTTTACAGGGAAGACTGGGGAGTTACAAGGATTGGTACATGATATAATTAATCTCTGAGCAATTGAGTCTTCTATTATTGGCTCAAGACTTTGTATGGCCTCCAGCTTTAGTGGATGTTGAGGGAATTTGGGAAGAGGCTTAGTGGTGTCTATTTAAATTTTAATAGGCTCTGCACTTTTTATTCTTTCAATACTAGTATTAGACATGGCCAATATGCCACTGAGTTTCTCAGTTAAGTCAGCAGCATTTTGTAGACTGTCCTCTTCTTCTTTATGTAGGACAGATGGTCAAGTGTACAGGAGATCTGGCTCAGGTGAGTCAGGAAATTTCAGAGTCAAGTCTCCATTAGAGGCAAATCATATCAGGCCTTTTAGCTCAGACAGAAGGTCTCTGCCCAATAACTTGACCAGAGTTGTGTTACACAGCAAAATACAATGTTTTTTAGAAAAGGGCCTTGAGTCACTTGTATAGGTTGAGAAGAAATACTTCTTGAATTTGATTTCATACCTCCTGAGCTAACATTTCCTTTTTGTTCCAAGAAAAAGGCTATCTTGTAAAAGTGGGGTGTAAAGTAGAAAGAGTGCCTCGAGTGTCTACCAAAATTAGGTGAGACCTCCAGTGGATTTTTATCTTTGTCTCCTCCTGACTATTTAAATGCATAACTGGTAGCAGCTTACCATAGTTTTCCACAGAGGCCCATCAGTCCTGGTGAGTAACATGAAGATTACTACTGGAGGGTGGGCAGTTTGTGTTTAGAGGCCTCCTTTGAAATCTTTGAGGGCAGTTCCTATTCCAATGTCCCAGTTGTTTGCACAAATGGCAACATTTTATTGGAAACTGCTTTTTTAAGGGTAACTTCTTAAGAAAGCACCGTGGTAGGTCCAAAGGTCATTTAAATTGTTGATGCTATGGAGTTGCTGAAATTGCAAAACCAATATTTGAAAGCTCTTTGTTTCTTATCTTATTCTAAGGTCTTTTCAAAATATTCAGCTATAATCACTAATTCAGCTAAACCTGTAGCCTCCTACCCTATCTTTTGTGTTTTTACAAACCAGATAATTTCAGCGGAGAGTCCATTTACAAATGGTGCGAGTAGGGTTGGTTGGGTTGTATTATCCACTGTGTAGAAGGCAGAATGCTAAAGAAGAGAGCTTCCCTAGGTTTGGAAAATTCTTTAACTATAGCCCTAAGCTCATTTTTTGTCCAAAGATCATAAGTCATTCGAGGACTATCTCCTGAATTCTCAGGTGGTTGTTTCTTATAAGGAAACTATATAACCATTTTTTTTTTCAGAGAAGAAAGGTAATTCAGACAGAGGGTCAGTAGGCTGGACATACCCAGGAAAAGGAGAATAGAGAGGGGCAGTAGGACTCCCATCAATCATACCATCCTTGGTGTGGGAGATAGCTTGTGTTTTCAATTTTTCATTAGCTTTTTGCAATAAATCTAAAATATCCATTTTAGAATCTTGTAATCTCTTAGAAGCTTCTGTCAATTAAAATATGCATCCCATTCTGTCTTCCTAATTCAGGAAACCTGGGTTTCAAGTACCCCTTTTAGATGAACAATCTCCTCCATTTGGAATGTTCCACATATGGCTATTGTAATTCTGAATTATCTTTGGTAAAAAATTGCCACTTTTGTAAGTATTCACAGCTTCTGGAGCCATAATTTTCATATGTGAAAAAGATAGGCATGCTGCAAACTGGAGTACTCAGTCCTTTAGATAGTAGGATCCCATTTTTACATTGAATCTTGGGTCTCTCGGAGCTGAGATAAAAGCTTAAGGAGGAAATGTCATAGGGTTCAGTTGTGTGCTATTTTCATCGTGTTTTTCATTGCATAGACATTTTCTTGAGGTTGGCGGGTGACCTAGTATCATCTAACCCATCTATGACCAACTTAACATAGGAGTCTTTTTGTAGGTGACAGGGTGCACTGACAGCTTTTTGGTGCCCAACCCAGTGCCCACCAGCCAAGTTGTGGCTTGGCTCTGAGATTCCCTTGACCAACTAAACCAATGATTTTTCCTTACCTTAGCCCATAAGAATAAAAGCAATGAAAACTTGTGAAAGATGGAGACACCTTCTGGAAGTAATTGCCATTTACTGCAATTGCTCTCAGTTACCTTTAAAACTAAAGCCCACTGATCACTGTTAACACCCAAAATCATATGCCCTATGACAGCACAAACAAACTCTTGGGACAAAAAAGCCAAAGAGATCAGGGTGCTCAAATATAAAAGACAGCAGAGCTTGGACCTGAGAGAAACAGAGAGAGACAGAAAGAGAGAGAAAGTTGCTCATGACTTCCAGGCACTATGAGGAAGACAGTAGACTTTAAAGGTATCAGCAGTCTTTCCTTTGGGTCCCTTTGTGGTAGCCAGAATTGTTAAAAATAAAATTTCAACAAATTTAATTTAAAGATGTAATTGGCTTTTATTAGTAACTCATGAACCAGGCAGCATCCCACCTAGAAATACAGGGAAGCTCCACTGAACTTAACAGAACAGTGTTTTTTTTTTTGTAAGGTAGATTAAACAGGAAAAAGAAAAGAGAGTAACACAAGAACCAAGAAACCAACCAAAACACACACCACACACACACACACACACACACACACACACACACAAATAAAAAAACAGAAAGCAGATTGGTTAATATCAGGTTACTTTCATAGTAAGGGATAAAGAGGACTGCCTTATCATGCTGGCTCAGGTTGATTGGTCTCTTTCTAATTGTTTGCTGTGAATCTCCCACTTTTTTAGAAAAAAAACTGGCTTTTGGGGGGATTGACTTCCTTCCATTGAGTTTCAGTTTGATTATGTGGTACTTAGCATGGACTACATTTTGGTTTGGTCCCTTTGGGTCTAGTGCAGGAGCTCAGTCCAAAACAATGGCCTCCTATAAATTTTATTTAACAACCCTGAAAGTCCAATTTTTTTAAAAGCAGAACAGAACAAAAGTATGGGGAAACATAGCAAACTCTTCCTACCACAATTGGTACCCAGTGAATGATTTGGGGAGGGGAGAAGGTTAGGGTAGAACCAAAAAGGGGGATTTCCAGAGGGGAACCAGGATGCCATAAGCTTGTCTTCCCAGGACTTTTTCCAGGCTTTCCCAGGTTACCACCTCTCTTACCTCCACCTCCCATCCCAGAACTTTTCAATTCACTTTCTTTTATAAAAGACCTTGATGGCTTTTCAATTTGGGGTTCTAATCTGAAAAAAAAAATGGCTCCCTGTGGTAGAGAATGTAATTATTATCATCTATGCATAATAATAATCATATAAAGCTATAATAATAAACATCCTTGAAACTACCACCCAACATGAAAATTATAACCCTATGATTTTAACAAACTGAGTATGAAACAACGTCAAATAACTGGGTATTCCTCTTCATAACCCATACTGGATTGTTTAATAGCATATAATAAGACAAAGTAACAATAACTTGAAAAAAATTAGTTAACCTTCTCAAGTGAAAGATGTCTGGATGAAGGAGGACCAGGATTGAGGCTCCATGGTGATCAAGGATCTGAGACTTCCCTCATTTGCTCTGCCATCTTTAACTTGAAAATTTTTTTTGCAAGACCACTTTTTAGTCCAAGATGGCTGTAAGAGTTCCAAGCTTCACATCTGCATTCCAGACAGCAGGAGAAGCTTTCCTGGAAAACTCACCCAACTACTTCAGCTTATATCTCATTCACACCCCAACCCTGAGAAGTGAGAGAGAAATGTAGTTTTCCATTCAGGCACACTGCTCTAGAATCTATCACAAAGGATGAAAAGGAGTATTTGCTACTGGATTGGCACCTGGCAATCTTGTGCCACATGCTTCGTGCACAAATGCTGCTCAACACTGAAAAATATTTTTATCAACCCACATCTTTATTTTTCCCTCACTCACCTCCATTCCTCAGGAAAAAAAGGAACTTTTAGCCCAAAGTGCATCAAAGTTATGATTATGAGAAGTGGCAAGAAAAAGATGTCTTTCTTATAGATGTTCTTTTCTGAAGAATCTGACAGAGCCAGGATTCATGTTCTTCTGGTCTCTGACCTGCAAAATGCTGCAGGTGTGGCCAGGCCTCTAGGAGATAGCACAGAGAACAGAGCAAGGGACATCCAAAGCTAGTTATCTGGGGATGGAAGGATGCCCTAACAGGAAATATAAAGGCACACAATGTATTCTTCTTCTGGGCTCCTCATGGTTTTCCTAATCCTCTACTATAAGATCAGATTTTTGGTATCAGGATGGTGGGGTGACATTTTGTTTTATAGTATAACTCTCAATGTCTGTCATTGGAGTATTTGGCTGGGTGAGGGGGAAGAGTCTCATCACTGGAATCACAGAGGCATAGCTTTAGTTTTAACTGCTTAAGTATTTAGAAATTATCTCCATGAAAACTCATCCATTTAAAGTTTTCATCATTTGGAACTTCTAGGATACCACATCCAAACCCAAAAGAGTACTTCACTGAGGACACAGGTATTTTCTTAACAAGTTCAAACATGAAACTGGGATAACATTTCAGATCGCACTTCCCTTTTCTACCCCTCAAAAAATTCCAGATTAAGAGTGTCAAAAGAGTATGTAGGATTTAGAGAGGAAGATGCCTCCAAAACAAACCCATTTGAAATGTATCTGTAGAGCCAAGGATTTTACCCACACTGGGGACCACAGGAAATGACCTACCCTGAGATGTGTTTGGTATTTTTGAAAGAGGGCAACTCTAAGCTGGACATTTGGTGATGAGAGAGGATAGAGAAAGGAAAACCTTGTTTTATCTGTGTGGGTGTCTTTTGTAATCTTAAAAGTTATTATCCAGCAGATACTTCTTAGCCCAGGGCCTGGTGGCTACGCTGGTTCTTTCCTTTCCAATCGGAGGCCTCTGCCACAAACATCCTCCGCCAGATCATCAGTCAGGCCAAGAGACATCTGAGCTTGATCCCCCTTTTTGTATTTACTGGAGCTGGAGGTACTAGAGCAGCACTGTATCTGTTGTGTCTGGCATTGTTCCATCCAGATGTTAGTTGGAACAGAAAGAATAACCCAGAGCCCTGGAACAAACTGGGTCCCAATGATCTATACAAGTTCTACTCAGTGAATGTGGATTACAGCAAACTGAAGAAAGAAGGTCCAGATTTCTAAATGAAATGTTTCACTATAAGTCTGCTTTAGAATGAAGGTCTTCCAGAAGCAATCCACACAATTTTCCACTTAACCAGGAAATATTTATCCTCTAAATGCATGAAATCATGTTGATGTAATCTACTGGAGATTACACTGATTAATAAATAACTGAAACTTGAAAAAGACAGTTATTATCCAACTTGATAGTCAGAAAACTGGAGTCTGGAAATCTGAATTACCACCTTCCTATTTTCATGCCGCTCTTCTTCCTGCTTGTCAATGGAATTCACTTCCCGTGGTGACCATCTTGTTTAGCCATCAGATCCTGCTCAGCTCATATTCTGAATCATTGCTAATTCTAAGGGTAAGTTTTTCTGTTGTGGCTACAGCATCACTATGGTAGCAGTTATAGCACGGATTGGGAAATGCAAAGAAGAATCAAAGTGCATTCTGTAGGCCCAGGAGAATGTCAGATGTGTATGTGCAACAGGGAGGAATGGTAATGTGGCTTCATGCTGGATATCCTGGAGAGAGAAAAGGTTGACTTTCTTTTTAAGCTCCAACTTCTACTTCACATAAAGCAAACCAACTACTTTTTTACAATGAGTTGTGAAGTCGTGAAATGTATCTACTTGCAGAAAAATAATTCTACAGGTATAAAGCTGTGTATATTTTTTGAAATTTATAGTCTATACACTGGGATAGAATTTAAGGACTCAGAAATCACTTTTTCTCATGACAGTCCCCCACCGCAGACATCAGACATCAACTTTTTCCCAAACTTGAAGCACTTAAAAAATAGGTCCAGAAAAGGGCATATTGCCTTTTTCCTTACTTCTTTCAAGAGGGGGATCTAGATCTTCATCAGTTTGCCAAACCAGAAATGCAAACTAATAGGTGTATCTTCCTGTCTCCTCCCTTTCCTGAGCTTCTTTTAATTTCCCACTCATTATCTTCTTCTACCTGCTTTTCTGTCTTCATTTCCATCTATCTTCTTTTCAAAAGGACTCACAATGACTTTCAAAAACATACTGTATCATGAGCACTCTGGTGGGCTGACTAATGCCCCCCAAAGATATCTATTTCCTAATCCCTGAAACCTGTGAATATGTTACCATACATAGTAAAAAATAGTCTTCGCAAATGTGATTAAGAATCTTGACATGCAGCGATTATCTGGATTATCCAGCTAGGCCCATTATAGTCACAAGTGTCCTTGTAAGAAGGAGGCAGGAGAGTCAGAGTTAGTAGTCACAGATATGGTGATGTATGTAAAAGGTTACAGTAATGCGAGGAAGAGGCTCAAAGATCCAAGAAATATGTGAGAGCCCTAAAAACTAAAAAAGACAAGAAAATGGATTCTCTCCTCAAAGCCTCAGGAAGGAACCAGCTCTGTTGACACCATGACTTTGGATTACTGGCACTGACTTCGGACTTCTAAGATAATAAATTTGTGTGTTTTTAAGCCATTAAAGTTGCAATAATTTTTATAGCTGAAGTAAGACACTAGTGAAAAGACCAAGAAACAGTTCCAGATTAAAGGAGATTAAAGAGGCAAAACAAATACATGCAAAACATAATTCTGGATTTGATCTTGAACTAAACTTTTTCCTTCTGCTAAAAAGTATATTAATGAGACAAATGATGAAATTTAAACAAGGGTTATATATTAGATAATATATTTTATTAATATTCTCAATTTTGAAAATTAAATTAGGGTTGTATATAATGTCTAGAATATCTTTGTGCTTATAAAATGACATGGAGGTAGTTAGAGATAAAGGAACACTGTCTGCAAGTTAATCTCAAGTAGTCACCCCCTCATGCACACACAAATATTGTGAAAGTTGTCAGAATAAAAATGGAGTCACTAATGTCAAGAAAATTCCAACAAATAAAGCCACAGAAGGCCATGAAGAGAGAGTTCTCAGATTTGTATGCCTGATAATACAAAAGACTCTACAAAAATCACAACTTTGCACAAAGGCCATTGCAACCTTACGCAAAAAAATATTTCTGCACAGACATCTGTCCAGCAACTGCCTGTCCAACCTCAAAATGGTGTTGCGCTTGTTACAGATCTTAGTAGTCAAGAATAATTACTTCAAAACAATTATGAGAGCCTCCTTTTTTTTTTCTTTAAAAACCTTAGCCTTCCTTTACCTCCTTGAGTACAAACATAGTTTACTATGGCATGCATATTCCCACTGCAATGTTCTATCCCCAAATACACAATTTTTTTTTCTTTTTGAGAGACTCTGTTATTTAGGTTGACATATATAATATCAGAAATGGGATGTGAAAAAGGTCACTATTGGAAGAAATTGATGGCTTTTGGAACCAGTGTGCGGTACTCACTTGAGCCCTTTGATCCCTCCACTTCCACAGCTCACCTTTTTGGCCCTTATGAGCTGAGCCTCTCTCCTTTTGACAAGGGCTTTTTTACTTTATTTGGGATCCAGTTTAAATAAGACCACTTTAATAAGAAATCTTACATCCCTTCTGGGCTATAAAATACTTTTTTTTCCAGTCTTTCCTGGTAAGTCCTGGTATAAAGACAAGTCTTTTTCGATTGTGTACTCTTGCTTTCTAGAGAATTTATATTCGGTCTGTGAGGCACATCTTCTCTGGATTCCATGCGTAGTTTAGTATTTCATTTGATGTGCACACCAGGGTTAAAATTTTGTGAAAACTCTTACCTTGGTTTCTTTTGATTATGTTTGACTCCTTTCCCTTATTATTTCTGAAAATCTTCTGGGAAGAAAAAAATGGACATTCTAAACAGTAGACACAAGATGGCTAATTAAAAGCCACTAGAGCAGTCACCACCATTTAAAACACCAACTTAAACCCCTGATATTCCCTGGATTTATAGTATTTATAGTTTTGTTGCTCTTAAGGGATTAATAAGAAACAGAATGGAATTCTCAGATATTAAGGCATGCCAGGTTTCCTGGGCCTCCAGCTGGCTATGTATTATGGCCATTATTTTAAAAACCTGCAACTATACAGTTAACATGCAGTCTTTTAAGTTCTGTATCTCTCCATTTTTTTCTTCCTACTTTAAATATGTTGGCTTTTCTACTAGTGGCAAAATAAAACTCACTGCTATCTCACTGCTCTGGCATTCCAGCTAAGATTTAACAACAACAAAAAAAATTCTTAAAGAGCTTGCATATTAATGGCTTTACAAATTACAACAGCTCCACAGTAACTAACAACATGGACACCTTCCAAAAATATAAATTTAGGTTTGCCTGATTAGCAATTGAGTACAATGATAAAACATTTAATTCAAAACTTAATAATCTAAAAAAAGAATATTAAAATGCTTCCCTGCCCTCATGTGCTAATCAAACAAATCAGACTGGCAAACAAAAGACAGATTTGTTACTAATTCAAAGCAACTTGGGAGATGTTTTTCTTACACAATTCAGCTAGTCCTCACCACAATGCAAACATTAAAAGTTTAAATCTATGGCTGCATAGTATTCCATGGTGTATATGTGCCACATTTTCTTAATCCAGTCTATCGTTGTTGGACATTTGGGTTGGTTCCATGAGTTCGTGTCCTTTGTAGGGAGATGGATGAAACTGGAAAACATCATTCTCAGTAAACTATCGCAAGGACAAAAAACCAAACACCGCATGTTCTCACTCATAGGTGGGAACTGAACAATGAGAACTCATGGACACAGGAAGGGGAACATCACACTCCGGGGACTGTTGTGGGGTGGGGGGAGGGGGGAGGGACAGCATTAGGAGATATACCTAATGCTAAACGACGAGTTAATGGGTGCAGGAAATCAACATGGCACATGGATACATATGTAACAAACCTGCACATTGTGCACATGTACCCTAAAACCCTAAAGTATAATAAAAAAAAAAAAAAAAAAGTTTAAATCTAAACTCATCTAAAACTGGGCAAAAAGCAGTAAAAGAGGTTTTTAAAAATCAAACTGCCCTGAAAAATGCTTTACTCAAAATTTTGATCCACAGCCTTACCTACTGGGGCAAAAAAAGTTTAGCCATATGAACAGGTTCCAATTTTGTCAAAAATATAATTTGGATCCAACTGTCTTTTACAGACTGATGGGTTTATATTACCATCCCCTAACTAAAATTCTAAAATAAAAACTATAAGCTCTTTGTTTGTGTATGTATGTGTTTGAATAAATTTATACATATGTACACGTATTGTGTTGTATGTTGTGTCTATATGGCAAAATCTGGCTTAGTTGACCCAAATTCCCTTAACAATTTTTATTTAGATAAATGGGCACTCATATAAAATATAGAATATATAGTTATTAACCCAAATGCTTCTTAGTTCACGACTTAAGTAAATCTTTAATAAATAAGCTGGTATTTAAATTATTGATAAAATAAAAATAAAAATTTCTTCAAAATTGTCAACATACATTTTCACCTGGATTTGCTGGCCAGACAGCTTTATATTTTTTGCTTATATAGATAGATAGATACACACACACACACACACATATATGTTTATATATATTAAGGAGTCAGGGTTTGGCGTGAGAGTTATGAAACTCTTAACCCAGCCTAAAACAAAATGACCTTTGTGTAATATTTTGATAAATAAAACTAAATTAATATTGTTGGTTTAATAACAACAGCTAACTCTTCAAAGTTATTAGGATAATACTCATATATTTAACTTTAAAGTTCTCACTTAGGTGAACACCTAATGTTTACACGTTATAAAAATTGTTAACAAAAAAAGTAACTTAAAGTAGTGACTATCTTTGTCTAACATCTCAGTTCTTATAAATAATCTAGGTAAACTTAAAAATAAAGTAAGTAAATATAAATGAAATAAATGCTCATAAATAAACTTTTCATAGAACTTAAAATCTTAAAGTTCTGTTAAATTAAATAATAGATATTCATTAAATGTCTGAGTTATTTCCAAATAAAATTTAAAAATTGTTATAGAAAAATGTTTCTAAAATTTATAAAATAGTTTTCATCTATAAATGAGAGAGATGATTCCAGATTTCTTGCTTTCTAAGTTTTCACTCAAATTTAAGGATACTAACAGTTAAAAATGCTAATTAATATGTAATTCTGTACATAAAGTGTACAAAAAAGTTTTTAATATTTAAAAATTATGAAAAAACATTCTTTATTGAAAAAATAATTTGTCTAATTTGAAGGTCATTTTAAATTTGTTTCAAAATGTAGATTAAAAAACAAAATAAAAACAAACCAATAAATTCAAAGAATGTAAAACATATTATAAAAATGTATTTTTGTAAAAATAACAGCTAAAGCAATAACATTGTATTAAAAAAACTTGTACGGTAAATTTGTGTCCTAAACTAAAATAACTGTTTTTGTTTTTTTTTAAAGAACATATAAGACAAAGCAAAATGTCTAAACATGTAATCCATGGTGTATACAAGTTGTAACAAAGTTCATAAAAAATTTATTTAAAAATTTTTGTGTGTGATCAAGAGATATTATAATTTTTTAGAAATTATTTAAAAGTCTCTAAAGATTAAGCTTTGATATTAAAAATACACTAATACAAAACTAAAAATTATGGTCCTCTACGTTGAAACAATAAGGTTTTCTTAAAATATTAATTTGCTCTTACTAAAATTCCAAGTTTTGATTTTTAATTCTAAAATATATATTTTTAAATTTCTCAGATTTACATCTCAAAAGTTCAACTTTTGCTGTACTTCACTGCACATGATTTGCAGATCACACATCATTGCCTTCTGTTCTTTCTCCCCTTAAAAAAAGATTTGTCTTTTTTCTTAGTTGAGGTGATAACTCTCTCTCTCAACCTTTGTCAACTCCTGTAACTTTTCTTTATCTGGTTTTAACCCTGCTCTTCTGGCATAATGCTGAGATGTTGTCATAAAGTTCTAAAAAACCAATGTTTTCCTCCAGTGTAACTTGATTCTTTAGTCTTGGCTTTTCTTGACATGCCTAAATTGTTCCACATAACCAAAAGTTTCCATGCTGTTAGTAACAGCCAATGTATTTCCCTGTTCAAGGCATTTTCCTGTTACATTCCTCTATAATATAGTTAACTCACTTTTCTGGTGTCTGAACACACTTTTCTGGTGTCTGATTAAATTCAAGTACCCATTTCCTCAGATTTGACTTTCCAGTTATTTAAACGAGCTTCACATAAGGAAACGTAATCACACTATGGGAGGATTTTTTTGTTTTGGTTTAGTTTGGTTTTTTTTAACTTTTTGTAACTGGCCTTAAAAAAAAAAAATTCAAAGATTTTATGTTTTATTAAGATAATTGCTGCATTGAATTTACTAGGTTTTGGATTACTTTAAAAGTAATAAATAAAGCTACAAGGATGTAAAAAGTAACCCTTTTAACTCCTTAAAAACTCTATTTTTTTAAGTCTTTTGGTTATCACTCTGGCTAAATAAATAAATTTTATATAGCCATGACCTGTAATGCTGTTTTAAACAAGTGTTTTAAACCTTTTGACATCTTTGGTAGGATTCCCTAGGTTTAAAATCCTAAATTAGGTCTTTCTGACATAAAATTAACTTTAAAATTTTCCAGTTGAGCCACAGAAAGCATATATATATATATATATAAATATATTATAAATAAAAATATATAATATATAAAAATATATAATATATATAAAATATATAAATATATAAAATATATATTATATATAATATAAAATATATAATATATATTATATATAATATAAAATATATAATATATATTATATATAATATACAATATATAATATATATTATATATAATATACAATATATAATATATATTATATATAATATAAAATATATAATATATATTATATATAATATAAAATATATAATATATATTATATATAATATAAAATATATAATATATATTATATAATATAAAATATATAATATATATTATATATAATATAAAATATATATGTTATATATAATATAAAATATATAATATATAAAATATATAAATATACAATATATAATATATATAATATAAAATATATTATATATTATATATTATATATTATATAATATTTATATATAATATATAATATATTATATATCGTATATCTTTATATATGATATATAATATATAAAATATAAATGATATATAATATATCATATATAAAATATATATGATAAATAATATATCATATATAAAATATATATGATATATGATATATCATATATCATATATAAAATATATATATGATATATCATATATCATATATAAAATATATATGATATATGATATATCATATATAAAATATATATGATATATGATATATCATATATATAAAATATATATGATATATGATATATCATATATATAAAATATATATGATATATGATATATCATATATATAAAATATATATGATATATGATATATCATATATATAAAATATATATGATATATCATATATCATATAGAAAATATATATGATATATCATATATCATATATAAAATATATATGATATATCATATATCATATATAAAATATATATGATAAATAATATATCATATATAAATATAGATGATATATAATATATAATATACATAAAATATATGATATATAATATATAATATACATAAAATATATATTATATATAATAAATAAAATATAATATATATAAAATATATATATAAAATATATTATATCTTATATATTATATAATATGTAAAATATTTTGTTATTTATATATTATATATAATATAATAAAATATTTTATTATATTATATATTATATATGATATATATTATATATTATATTACATTTTATTATATTATATTTAATTTATATGATATATATTATATATTATATATAATAAATAATATAATAAAATATATAATATATATTATAAATAAAATATATATAATATATTATATATTATATATAATATATGTAAAATATATAATATAAAATAAATATATATAAACTATATATAATATATTATATATAAAACATATATATAATATATAAAACATATATCATATATTATATAATATATAAAACATATATTATATATTATATAATATATAAAACATATATTATATAATATATAATATATAAAACATATATTATATAATATATAATATATAAAACATATATTATATAATATATAATATAAAACATATATTATATATCATATAAAATATAAAACATATATTGTATATCATATAATATGTAAAACATATATTATATATCGTATAATATGTAAAACATATATTATATATCGTATAATATGTAAAACATATATTATATATCGTATAATATGTAAAACATATATTATATATCGTATAATATGTAAAACATATATTATATATCGTATAATATGTAAAACATATATTATATATCGTATAATATGTAAAACATATATTATATATCGTATAATATGTAAAACATATATTATATATCGTATAATATGTAAAACATATGTTATATATCGTATAATATGTAAAACATATGTTATATATCGTATAATATGTAAAACATATGTTATATATCGTATAATATGTAAAACATATGTTATATATCGTATAATATGTAAAACATATGTTATATATCGTATAATATGTAAAACATATGTTATATATCGTATAATATGTAAAACATATGTTATATATCGTATAATATGTAAAACATATGTTATATATTATATAATATGTAAAACATATGTTATATATTATATAATATGTAAAACATATATTATATATTATATATTATAAAACATATATAATATATATTATATATAACATATATAATATTATATATAAAACATATATAATATTATATATAAAACATATATAATATATATTATATATTATACATAAAATATACATATAATATATATAAAATATATATAAATAATATATATCATATAATATATAAATAATATATAATATTATATTATATTATATATTATATATGTTTTATATATATTATATATAACATATACAATATATAATATATATTATACATAAAATATACATATTATATATAAAATATATATAAATAATATATATTATATAATATATATAAATAATATATAATATATATAAATAATATATAATACATATAATATATATAAATAATATATATTATATATAAAATATATATAAAATAAAATATATATTATATATAAAATCTTATAGAAATAGTAAATAATTAGGCATTTGATAAATTGCAGAAAAGACATTGTCAGGTAATGATAGTAAATCTTCTTTCAGTTACATTTAGGAACATGGTATTGATATAAATATTCCAAAAATTATATAAATTCATAATAATCTAATGTTATCAGTGATCATTTGATTGTTATATTAATCTTTTCTAAAGTTATATTTATATAAATATGCTATTCAGGTAACTTTCTAAAGTTATATTTATATAAATATGCTATTCAGGTAACTAATTGAAAAAATATATAAAATTTATAAAAGTCTAATGGTCCTGGTGTAATGCTGTCAGTCCTGATTCTGGTTATCTTAAAATGCTACATACAGTAAAAATAACTAGCTTCCTTGTCAACTGAAAACTTTCATCAAATTTTGACCATGGCTATTCTGAGTCCTTGTTATCCACAGTTACTGCTTTAAATCCTTTAAAAGATTTTGCAATCAGCTATAGTCTAAAATTGCTTCTCATGGAAAAGCAATGAACTCTAATAAGTACTCACACAGATTTCTGATAAGTTTTAAATCAATGAACTAAATAAAAATTTCTATAACTCTAATAAAAAACTAATAGACTTATAAAACTACTAATCAGGATTAAACAAAACTAAAAATTAATTACATGAAATTGAATAATTGATACGAATAATGTTCTTACGACTTTTATTTAAAGCATTGTTGGCTCTTTACTTAAATGTTTTTATTTCCAGATTTAAGAAAATTTTCTCTCATAACCTATCTGTAGTTTACAAAAACTTGGGAAAGTATACTTTTGTAAACAAAGATGAAAACATTTGCTTTTTCTCCCTGGTTGATTCTCCAAAAATGTAAAAAGCATTCATAAGTATTTTTATTTTTATTTACATAATTTGAATTAAAATCTGATCTCTCTTTATAAACAAAATACACTTTAAAAATTTGGTTATATTAACAAGGCTTTAGCTAAAATGTCATATTTTTAAATGTACATAAAATGCCTGTCTTCAAGAATTCTCAGCCTTAAAATGAGTAAATAAAAATTGTCACTTCCTGTCAGGCTCAGGAACTTAAGACTATAAATAAAATCTAAAGTTGGCCTTCATTTGGCTTCCAAGCCTCAAACAGTTTTTAAATCTAAAATTCTCATATGATCAATATTTTAAAAAATAAAATTATATTTCTTTAAAAAAACCCTATGATACACCTGTTACTAGATTATATCCCTGCACATTGTTTTCAAGATCTTGTTATCTACCTATAGACTGAACTAGATCCTACATTCTCCTAATCTCCCCGAATATTTGGCTACAACTCTTCAACTCAAAACAAACACTGCCTTATTCCCAAAGCTCTATAAACTAAAACCAAATGGATTTTAAGAAACAAGCCTCATGCCTAAGATATGGACCACACAAAAGTTCACCAAACTGCCCAATGTCATGACCAGAGACATTCAAAGTACAAATCAAAAAGAAAAGTTAATGTTTTCATGCTGTAAACAGCTTTGACCAAGACATTAAATAAGATTCCATATCATAATGAAATTTATGTCCCCTTAATGCTACCGTTTTCACTTGGCAAGATCATAGTTTAATTAAAATTTCACAATCAATGGCTTCTGCTGGTAATTTCACAAAACCTAACCTAAGAAATCATTTAGTATCCATTAGTTAAACTGAAAAAAAAATTTTACATATTCATGGAGTACACATGATATTTTGTTGCATGCATAGAATGCGTAATGATCAATCTGAGTATAAACTCTGCCCAAATCCATGGCTGACTGCTAAACTACTCACCTGTGGGTAACATCCAAGGGAGGCCAACAAAAAAAAAGCAGAGGAAAATAAGAAGAGTCTATCTTTGAAAGATAAGACTGCACTTAGTGAGATTTATAAGTTTACTATTTATTTTTATTTTTTATTTATTAATTTTTTTTGAGACAGATTCTCACTCTGTCACCAGGCTGGAGTGCTGTGGCACAATCTTGGCTCACTACAACCTCCACCTCCCGGGTTCAAGTGATTCTCCTGCCTCAGCCTCCCGAGTAGCTGGGACTATAGGCGCCCACCACCACACCTGGCTAATTTTTTGTATTTTTAGTAGAGACGGGGTTTCACCATGTTGGCCAGGATGGTCTCGATCTCTTGACCTTGTGATCCACTGGCCTCGGCCTCCCAAAGTGCTGGGATTACAGGTGTGAGCCACCATGCCCAGCCTTAAGTTTACTATTTTTTAAAACTAAATGTGCACAGCTGAGGCAGCAGAAAGCAGAAGCTTTACTTGCTTGAGATATCAGAAGGCAGCTTAAAACCAGAAGAGCAGTTTAAGGGGGAGTTTAGGGAGAAAACTCCAGAAGCAAAAGGCAGAGAGAACAAGCCCAGAATCTGAGCATAATTTCTGCCCAAATGCTTGACTAATGACTAATCTACTCAGTCCCAGGAAAGATACTTAGGGGGGCAGTCTAAAAATCAGAAGCAGAGGGAAGAAAGAAAAACCAGCAGAGATAGTAGCAGCTACCGGAGACATATGGTTTGAAAATTGAAATTTGAGACCAGGCAAGTCAAACTGCCCACTAGAACAAAAAGCCAACAACCTTCAGGAAAATGTAACAGAATTCAGAGTTGCTACAATTCATTACAACGTCCAGCTTAACCAAATTTATCAGATGTGCAAAGAAAAAGAAGCATGGGAATGCTAGAGATGCTATTTTAATATCAGAGACTTTAAGACAAAAATTACTGCCAGACGGTCAGGTGGATCACGAGGTCAGGATATCGAGACCATCCTGGCTAACACAGTGAAACCCGGTCTCTACCAAAAGTACAAAAAATTGGCTGGGCATGGTGGTATGCGCCTCTAGTCCCAGCTACTCAGGAGGCTGAGGCAGGAGAATCGCTTGAACTCGGGAGGCAGAGGTTGCAGTGAGCCGAGATTGCCCCACTGCACTCCAGCCTGGGCAACAGAGCGAGACTCCGTCTCAAAAAAAAAAAAAATTACTGCCAGAAACAGTTATTTCATAATGATAAAAGATATCACAATCATAAACGTATTTTTGCCAAAGCAAAAAATACATGAAACAAAAACTTATACAACTAAAAAGAGAAATAGACAAATTCACAATTATGTGTTTAACAGACTTTTCCTATAATTGATAGAACTGAAAAAAATCAGTACAGAGGAAGATGTAAATGACACTATTTCTACACAGATCTTAGCTCATGATTAAAGAACACTACACCGAGCTATTGCAAAATGCATCATCTTTTTAAGTGCATATGAAACGTTCCCCAAGACAGGCTATATTCTGGGCCACTAAAAAAATGTCCCAACAGATTTTAAAAGAATATATATATATATATATATATATATATATATCCTTTAAGATTTCATTCTTTAAAAATATTTATATATCCTTTAATATTTAATATATATTCTTTGAGTTTATACATATAGTTAATGTATTTTATATACATTAAAAGAATAAAATTAGAAATCAATAAAAATACCTAGAGAAGCCCCAAATATTTGAAAATTTAAAAATACATGTCTGAATAACATGCATAAAGAATAAATGACAAGGAAACATTGAAAATATTTTGATCTGAATCAGGTAGTCAATATGACCTGTCTGGTAGATGTGAATCAGCTTCTTTAGTCAAGTAGTGCTTGTTTAATGGGCCTGTGTACAAAATGGCTGTGTCAGTAGGGACAGATTCTGAATGATTTCAATAATTGTACTGATCAATTTCAATAATATGCTGATTTTGCTACCGTTCGTGTTAAGTGCTCAAACTGTCAACAGCAATGATCAAATGCTGGTTCTGTGATATGGCATTATTTCCTAGAAGAACCAACCAGCTACCTGGTGCCAGGTTGGTTATACTGCACATCTATTATCATAGGGGGAATAACCATTTGTCCTCTGTAGAGATTTCTAGGTATCAATTTTCTTTCCTAGGCCACAGCACTTCTGCTAATACCACTATTCATGAACTTACAGAATAAGCGTACCATTGCCTTGCTCTACCACGTATTACTTTTGCCCAGGGGACCCATTTTACAGCGAAAGAAGTATGACAATTAACTAATACCTTTGGAATTCAGTGGTCTTACCACGGATCCCATCAAACAGAAGAAGCTGGTATCATTAAATGGTGTAATGGTCTTCTGAAGGCTCAGTTATGACACCAGCTGTGAGACAACACCATGAGAAGTTGAGGTGCTATCCTCAAGAATGCAGCATGTTCCTTAAACCAATAGCCAACATGTGGCATAATTTGCCTATAGCCGGAATTCAGACGTCCAGGAAGCAAAGATATATTCTTCTCACTATTACAGCAAAAAAACTTACTACAGAGATATTTTTTTCTTCCAAGCCCCACAAACTTAGTAGATTTGGAAACTCTAATATCCAAAGAAGAAGTACTTCCACCAGGGAATTCACAGCCTATTGAGCTGGAAACTGGGACAAGAAAAGCAAGGCACCACTATATAGCCTTAGGTAATTGATTACAATACCAATGGGAAATTAGTTGCTGCTATACAATCAAGTCAAGGAGGACTATATCTAGAACCTAGAAGTTCATTAACAAGTCCATGTGAGTACACACATATCCAATGGTCCTGATCAGTGGAAAACTGAAGGAACTCAGTAAGAAGAGATGCACCAAGAACCTAAATCTTGTAGGATCAAAAGTTTGGGGCGAGCGCTGTGGCTCACGCCTGTAATCCCAGCACTTTGGGAGGCTGAGGCGGGCAGATCACTTGAGGTCAGGAGTTTGAGACCAGCCTGGCCAAACACCATCTCTGCTAAAAATACAAAAATTGGCTGGGCGTGGTGGTATGTGCCTGTAATCCCAGCTACTCGGGAGGCTGAGGCATGAGAATTGCTGGAACTTGGGAAGTGAAGGTTGCAGTGAGCTGAGGTTGCGTCACTGCACTCCAGCCTCGGTGACAGACTGAGACTGTGTCTCAAAAATAAATTAAAAAAATAAAAATAAAAAAGTTTGGGTCACTCTGTAAAGAGGCTCATACAGTGAAGTGCTGGCAGAAAGGGGAATATGCAATGGGTAGTGGAAGAAGAAAGCTATGATTCTCAACTTAAATTTCATGACCAACCATAGAAGTAGGGATTCTAACAGTTATGTTTCATATTGTTCATCCTCCATCCTCACTCTTCCCATTAGGAAGGGTAATAGTAATGATTAATATTTTACGTCTCAGGTATATGCTCAAATTCAATTACTCTATTATGACACCATAGTTACTGGAACTTTTTTTGTGTGTCCCAAAAGGTGTGTTCAATTTTTATATGAACAAAGTACAAGAGAAGATGTTCAGAGCAAGAAGGAGTAGACTTTACTGGGTATCTTCTGTTTATGCCTCCTGATCATCCAATCAGCTCTGTGTCCTGGGAATTTGAGCTACATGGATTGCATCAAGGGCTCTCTTGCCCTCTGATTTCTGGTTGGGTTCAGCCAATGGCAGACACCACCAGGAGATAAGATGGGAGGAAGAAAGTAGAGTTATGCTATTTATTCTCTTGTCTCTTTCCCTGATGGGTCACCATAGGTTCACTGCCTCATTCTATTAGTGACAGGTCCCATAGGATGTCTCCCTTTTTACAATTATTGTTTTGTTGTTTTAATAACTGTTTCCTTACTTTGCTCATCAGGCCTAGGATTAGTAATAGTTCCTTGGTATCAAGCCCTAGGGTATGCACTGCACTGTGCCTTATTGGTTTTCTTTCATTTCACCCACACCTTTGAGAATAGATTTTTGTCATTATCCTGTTGTAGTGTGTTATTTTTGGTCAAAGTCTAACCGATAAACCACCCTACTTGCATGGAGGTTAAGATGTTTACTATGCTAATTGTAAGAGTACCCACTACTAGTCTCTAACCACTTATTTTATTATTCTTCATTTTTTTTTCTATTTTTGCTTTGCTTTGAGAAGAAATAGAGCATGTAGATTAAGAGAATGGACTCTGAAGCCAGATTTCATGGGTTTGGATTTTGGCTTTTCCTCTTTCTAGCAGTTTGACTTTGGGTGAGTTACTGAGCTTACCTGTTTCATGGGGTTGTTGGAGTGATTAAGAGTTAAGAAAAAGCACTCAGGACAGTATCAGCCATAGAAAGTACTAGGAAAGTGTTTGATTTTACCATTAAAAATATTTATCAATACCTGATGTGGTATGTATTTATTTGTTTATTATCTATTGTCCACCCAAATGTAAGCTCCCTAAAGGCAGAGATTTGGTTTTATTCATAGCTGAATCCCTACTCTCTAGAAAAGCACCATCTCATAGAACTTTCTGTGATGATGAGATGTTCTATAGCTGTACTATCTAATACAGTAGCACTAACCATATGTAGTTACTGAGCATTTCAAATGTGGCTAGTGCTACTGAGGGACTGATTATTACATTTTATTTAATTTTAATTAATTAAAATTTAAGTAGTTACATGTGACTAGTGACCATGAGATTGGACAGCACAGACATTGCCTGGAACGTCATAATAGGTACTCAACGAATTTTTGTTAAACAAGTGAATAACTACCAACCATTTATAGAAAGCTAGATATTTTGACAGGTAGAATGCTAAGCACTTTATAAACATTATCTCATGTAAACCTCTCAACAAAACCTATGAGGGAAATATCACTGTTCCCAATATATAGATGAGAACACTGAGGCACATAGGAGTTAATTTGTCATAGCCAGTAAATAGATTAGACCCCAGCACTGAGCCAATGACAGTGAACTGAATTCGACTCAGGTTGGTTACAATCCTCCAATTTCGGAGTATCAGACTCCCAGTTTTTCTCCCAGCAAATGAAACCACCTTCCCAAGCTCACTTTCTGTGCTATATCCAGCTCTCATACTACCCAACCTCAGATATAGATTTTCCAACATTCCTAATGACAAATTCCTTGAGTGCAGGATCCACACCTCATTCTTACTTCATTGTCATCTATAGTGTTGGCACTATGCCAGAACCATTCTTCAGTAAATGCTGGCTGAAAGAGTAGATGATGAATGGATGCTCAGGTGGATGTGTGTAAGGTTCTAAAGGAAGTTAATATCTAGTATCAATTTTACTTACACAAGAAGAAATCATATGAGCATTTACTGGCTTTAATGCTTTATTTTGTGACCACTGAACAGACCTTTTAGAGCAGGTGTTGGCAAATCAGGCAGTAAATATTTCAGGCTTTGTGGGTCATGAGGTCTCTGTCACAACTATTCAACTCTGCTGTTCTTGCATGGTAGCAGCCATAGACAATATGTAAATAAATGATCATGTTGCAATAAATGACCATGTTGCAATAAAACTTTGTTTATGATCACCAAATTTTGAATTCATATAATTTTCGTAGCCCTGAAATATTCTTCCATTTTTAACCATGAAATATTGCAAAAAACATTCTTAGCTTGTGGGCTGTACAAGAACAGGCAGCAAGCTGTAGTTGCTAACCTGTGGCCTAGACAGGCAAACCTAGGATTAGAAGCACCGAGTAAGGCTGTACAATTGTGTGGCGAAAACCCATTCACAAGGGAAAGTCCAGGGTGGAATGTAGGAGGCTGTTACTTTTCTTTTGACCTCCACATTTTTCCTCCCCCGGATCATTCCGTATCTTTTTCCTATTTGCTTTGCCGAGATTGTTCTCAATCAATCTGCATACTTTCTCATACCTCAGGCGTTATGTCTCTCGTGGCCATTTGTGTTTAAATTGAGGGTTTGGGGAAGACTGAAAAACATTCAGGACCCAAAGTAATAGCTTTCTCATGAAGCGTTTACACGCATTGAGAGATATCGTTCCACTGGTGTGAATAAGTCTCTATGTACCCACCTGATGAAATATAATGCTGGCTTCTAGTCCCCTCACAAAAGAAACAGGCTTCCTGTTTGCGTGACTTGGGGGCGACTCCTGCTTTTCCCTGGCTGCCCATCAGTTGGCGCCTTTTGCCGTCCTTTTTCCCCAAGCCGCTTTGGGGACCGCGGTCTCTCCGCAGCTCGCGGGTCACATGGCCCGCCTGAGCAAGGAGAGCCCTGCGCCTGAGCTGCGAGGCGGGAGGAGGTGAGGCTACGGCGCACACCCAAACCGCGCTGCGCCCGCTCCTTCCGGGCCCGGGCGATGGCGCCTCCACCGGGATGAGCTAGCCAGCCTGGGCAATACCAGAGGCGGCCCTCGGCGCGCGCAGGGCACCCAGCTGATCGCCCCAACCCGGTAGGTTTCTGTTGCGCACGATCTGCCCAGCCCTTCTGGCGCGGTGGTCGGAGCCCTGGACACTAGAGCGAAGGGACAAGGATTAGGGGTGGCCACAGCTGGCACAAGCAGGGCAGCTGGGGGTTGGGGAGAGGCGTCGCAGAGGGCCTGTCCCCCCGGCAGTGCGCCTCGGGCGGGCGGGTTGCCTAGCGGCCCTGCCCGCAGCTCCGACCGCTTCCTGCTGGAGGATTGCGAGGACCCCGCAGGGGTCCCCAGCGCGGCAGGGGCCCGCATCAGTGCGGGGATGGTTGAGTGTCGTGGGGGCGCCTCCCTGGCCCTTGCCTGCGCCAGCTGCGCTGACAGGTCAGCAGAAGGAAGCGAGCGCGGCGCGTGCCAGTCTGGGTAAGACCCTCGCCGAGCCTAGCAGGGCCGAAGCGCCGAGGGGCCTGGCGCCTAATGGCCGCCCGCAAGCAGGGGACCCTCGCGGCGCATCCACACCTTAGGTTCGCCGGGCGCGCCGAGAGCGCGGCCTCAGTGTTGGGTTTCTGCGGGCGACCTCGCAGCCAAGGGCTGGGGGAGGGCGACTGGGCAGAGGAAGGCATCTCTCCCAGCACCAGGAAAAACCAGCAGAAGGGAAGGAGCGCGGCAATGGAGACGGTCAGCTCGGCCTACGGGTGGGCAACTGAGGCTCGAGCGTGGCAGGGACTGCCCAAGGTCAGCGACAGACACTAGATCCAGGGCCCTGGACATCGACCCCCATTCTTTTTCCAAGAGGGATGGTTAATTAGGTCCACCTGGGCGTGTCTCGCCCTCTTTCTGGCCCTTGGCTCGGACGTCGCCAGTGTCGCACTGCGCTCGCGGTGTCTTGGGGCGTGAACTCCTGCAGGGTCGTTGTGACCCGCATCCCCTGCTCGGCCTACGCTCTCTCCCGGGGACCGCAGGGCGGCTCCAATGATGATCTCACCATGCGGACCATTAGCAACACATGCAGGTGTGTGTGCGCGTGCCTGTGTGTGTTTCTCCAAGAAAACTAATCCTTCTATAGGGGAAATAGCTTTTTTTATAGGGGTGAATTTCTAGAATGCACTGCACTAGGTACTTTATGAGGTGAGAAGAGAAAATTAACATTATTAGAATTATTAGAATGTTGTAAGGATACGCATATTAGAAAACATCCAGGAAATAAAAATCCAAAGGAGAAACAAAATAAAAATAATTTAAAACTTCAACTTCTAGATGGTTTAGATTTTCTGCATATCTTAAAATTTTCTCCATGTATACACATTTGAAGTTTTAAATCAAAAGCATGGACCAAAAAATGGTATCTTGTCTTAATTTGCATGTCTTTGATTACCCGTCGGAATTAACACTTTTTCCTCTGTGTAGTAGCCTTTTGCATTTCTGTAGGTGAGTTGATTGTTAATTCTTCTGCCAATTTTTCAGTTGGAGTATCTTTCTTTTCCTGACTTTTAAGCACTTTATATGTATTACACATTAAAGTAGTAATTCTTTGTCACATGTTGCACTATAGCGAGTATTTTCTGTTAATTTTTACTAGTTCTAATTCCAAATGATCTTTTGGATACTTTGGTCAATTTTTTATTTTTGGATACTTTGGTCAATTTTTTATTTCGATGTTTATATGGGCACATAAATTTGACAAAACTCATCGAAATATATATATTTAAGTGGTGCATTGTACTGTATGTAAATTGTACCTCAATAAAATTAATTTTTAAAGGCCTAGAAAATTATCATGCTGGGTAATGAGAGAGAATCTGCCTAGTCAGATATTAAAACCTGTTATAAAGCTTTCATAATGAAAATAACATGGCACTGGCACCGCAATGCAGAGAGAGATAGATGCCAAAATCCACAAACAGATATATATGTAATTTAATTTATTATAGCTATAGCAATTTAAATCACAAATAAAAAAATGGATTTAACAGGCGCCCTGACTGACATGTTCACCTTCCCCGTGTCTAATACAAGACTCAGTGCTGAATCGAATGCTTAATTATGATTATAAAAGTAATGGTCTTTGCAGAAGTATAGATATCAGAACAGGAAATTGCCATTCCCATACGCTTCATTCCTCCTTCACTAAATTACACTCCACATTAAAAATAAAATGGTCATATCTCTGTACATTTTTCTGTAATTCGCACTGATGTAGTTTGCAGTTCTCCCTTCTGGTCTTAGTCTACTTGACCTGCTGTAACACATTCTCAAAGACTAGGTGGCTTAAACAACAGACACATTTATTTCTCCAAATTCTGGAAGCTGGAAGTTCCAGATCAGGGTGCCAGCATGGTCAAGTTTTGGTGAGGGCCCTCTTCCTGGTTTACATGTGAGACAGCAGAGAAAAAAAGTGATCTCTCCTGTCTTTTCCTATAAGGGCACTAATAAAGAGCATGCATTACTGAGGTCTGCACCCTTATGACCTGATGACCTTCCAAAGACCCCATCTCCAAATACCATCACATTGGAGATTAGGATTTATAACACGCATTTTGGCTGGGCAGGAGGAGGACAAACATTCAGTCCGAAGCACAAACCTAGCTAAGATTTCTTTTACGTCAGCATATTTAAACCTTTCTCTTTCTTCTTAACGTGTCCACAGCATACCCTTTTATGATTCTCTAAAAATCTGTTCCCTTTGCTAGTCATTTCATTTACCTGCAGTTCTTCCTTTCTTCCTTCCTCCCTCCCACCCTCTTCCTCACTCTCTTTCTTTCTTCTTTCCTTTGCTTTTTCTTCCTTCCTTCCTTTCTGCCCTTTCTCCTTTCATTCCTCTCCCCCTCTTTCTCTCTTTTTCTTCCTGCTACATACAAAACAGCAGTCAACATTTCTTATCCATCTTTGGTAGCATGTGTTGGCATTTCTGCAGAGTAGATTCCTAGAAGCAGGATCATTATGTCAAAGGGGATGCACTTATAAAACGTTTATAGATACTGCCCCAACACCCCAACATTTCCTCCAAAGATTGCACCAATTTATATTAAAGTGCCTAGTTGTTGAACTGTGCCACTCCCTCTTGAAGTAAATTAAATTCAGATGTTAAATATAGAGATTAATTATGGAGAAAGGGAGCTCTATTACCAAGTCTTTCCACCTGAGCATTATTTTTCTGTTTATTAATGACTTTTTAAATACCCTTTGATAGAATTTTGTAGTATGTGTGTATATTCTGCATATTTCTGAAATTTATTTCTAGGTATTTGGGTTGCTTATTTTTTTCCCTTTTGACTGGGATCTTTTATTCCCTTAGTTCACTGGTGATCGTTTACATGAAAGCAATCATTATAATATAGATACAGATATGGATATGTAATGCATATGTATAGTACATGTGTATATATACTTGCTATATATATTATATATTATTTTTACATATTAATTCTGATACCAACCATGTCTTGAAAGTCTATTGCCATTTCTAATGGTTTTTCAGTTGATTTTCCTGGGCTCCAAATTTACGCAGGCAGTAGTGCATATTGGTTGAGAAGGTGGGTTCTGGACACAGTCTGCCCGGGTTCAAGTTTTGCCACCCTGCTTAAAAGCTTAGTTTTTTAAAGTATAAAATGGGCTTCATAGTCATACTTCTTGGAGGCTTTTTATGAGGATCGATAGATGAGCTGCTTAGAGCAGTGCCTGGCACGTAAGTGCTCCGCAAACATTTACAAATAAGTTGATCTCTACACAGTATATGACCGGCCCTTTGATACTACCAATTTTATAGCTGAGGACATGAGACCCATCGAGGTCAAAAGAGGCCATTTACTTGCTCAACAAGCATTGAACGTCTTCCATGCATAGTTCTGTGCTGGGTCTGTGAGGGATACCAAAGATAAATCAGACTGAATCTACTGAAAAGGGATTCAAATGTCCAGTCAGATAATAAGTCAAGGGCCATAAACAAGGCCATGGAAGACAATAGGCATCATGGAAAAACATGAGCTTTGAAATTTTTCCTTGTGCTTGAATTTCCTACTTGCAACTTGGTAGCATCAGTTTTGTCAACTAAATGTGATTAATTCCATTGCTATTTGAGAGTTGCTATTTTGTTCAGAAGAAATAGGTGCAAGGGTCTAGCACAACACTGGGATATGTAGTATGGCCTTAATAAGCAGTAGCTACAAATAGATGAGTCTGAAGTACAAAGTGACAAATGAATGCCCTGGAGGAAAAGTTCATAGAAAGGGCCCCAGTACTTGAGGGGAAAAAAAGAGATTCTTTCTAGTTGGAGAGGTCAGGGTTGGCTTTTGGAAGAGGTACCTTTTGAGCTGATTCTTGATGGTTGAGTTAGACAGTGTGAGGAGTAAAAATGCAGCTGGGAAGATAGTTGGAACTGGATTGTGAAGAATCTTGGCAAATAATTTGGACTTTATTCTACAGTCATGGGGGAATCATTGAATAATTTTACAGAAAAGAGTGCCATGTTCTGACTTATGCTTCAGAGTATCAGATGGATGTTGATCAGGTAAAACATCACCATCATTTGCACAGTGTCCTATGCCTGACAAAGGGCTATCATAGCTATTGTCTCTCCATCGTCACGGTCTCACTGTGTTGCCAGGCTGGAGTGCAGTGGCGCAATCTTGGCTCACTGCAACCTCCAACGCCCTGGTTCAAGCGATTCTCCTGCCTCAGCCTCCTGAGTAGCTGGGATTATAGGCACGTGTCACCACGCCCAGCTAATTATTGTATTTTTAGTAGAGATGGGATTTCACCATGTTGGCCAGGATGGTCTTGATCTCCTGACCTCGTGATCTGCCCACCTCGACCTCCCAAAGTGCTGGGATTACTGGCGTGAGCCACCACGCCTGGCTGAAGTATCTTTTATTTTCCTATTTCACAGAGAAATAAAATAGGCTCAGAGAGATAATGATTTTTTTATACAAATTGAACAAATTAGTGAATGTTGGGATGAGAACTGTACCTAGATCTTTTGGCTTGTGTTGCTCATTCTGCAGGTCAGAAGCTCTGTTAGGAGCCTGTTGCAAATCAGCTGGCTTGGAGGTGCTGAGGAGGAACTAGAGTGTGGCAGGGAGGAAGGCTTGACAAGGGGAAGGGGAAGGGAAAAGAGAGACATAATAAAAGAGGCCGTAGAGGTGGGATTAGGAAGTGACTGCATGGAGGTAAGAAGTTAGAACTAACTAGTGTTGTAGACTGAGTTGCCTGGGAAAGTGGTCGTGCCATTCATATAGTGGATTTGGGAAACATAGAACATTCTTGAGCACTCATCCCCTGACTCACACCCTGGTATTGTGTCTTCCACACCCCTGGATCCTTTAGTTTAATTTTCAAAAGTTGCACTAAAATATAACTGTTGTTGTCACTCCATTTATTCATCTAAGCCCTAGTTCACGTTCATTTCTCAGAGTCTGTGTCCTTTACTGTCTTCCCTGAGCCCTACGCTCTAGACACAGTAACAGGTAAAGAATTCTGTTTAGGGACGGGTTGTGTTTCAAAGAGCACATGCAAAGCATAGATAAGAACTGGGTATGTATTGTTCTGTAGAATCGGAGCTGTAATGGTGCGACTGTTATTAGGTCAGCTCATAGGTGCCAGTCAGTCCACAGTGTCTCCGGAGTGTGGGCCTCAGCCTGTGACATCATGGGCAACTGGAATTCTGGAAAAAGGCAATCAGAGTGGTAACAGACATAGCCCTCTTGTCTCACCCTTATGATTGGGCTGGGAGTAAAGAAACTCCTTCCCCAAACTAGCAGTGAAAAATCCTGTGTTTTTGTATCTGTTCCCCTAAGGCCATTTATCATTTATCTTTTGTTTGTTTGTTTGTTTTTGTTTGAGACAGGGTTTTTCTCTGTCACCCAGGCTGGAGTGCAGTGGTGCGATCACGGCTCACTGCAGCCTCGACCTGCTGGGGCTCAGGCAACCCTCCTGCCTTAGCCTCCTGAATAGCTAGGACTACAGGAACATGCTACCATACCTGGCTAGTTTTTGTATCTTTTGTTGAGACTGAGTTTTGCCATGTTGCCCACGCTGGTCTCAATCTCCTAGGCTCAAGCCATCCACCTGCCTCAGCCTCCTAAAGTGCTGGGATTACAGGCTTGAGCCACTGCATCCAGCTGGCCATTCTTCTTAAAACCTGATCAGTAAGGTGAAATAAATTATAGGTGGCATTGGACACCACAGCCTACTGTGCAACAATTGGTTAAATCTTTTAATAAAATATTTTAAAAAGTAAACAAGAACATACTCCTAAATGACTACATAACTCCATGTGGTTGGATTTTCAGCAAAGCAGCCATTTAATCTTGAATGATGGATCTGATCCCAGCTCCTGTGTCTTAGGTGGGTGTGGTAGATTGCATTATTGTTCAAAATGCCCCTCTCTGGAGTACATTTTCTGCCCCTCCCTGGAGTACATATATTTCTCCAGTCATTGGTGTCAGGTGTGGCCATGTATCTTTTGGCACTCCCTTCTTGCAGGAAAATGACATAACTCTGCTCTGTTGAACTTGAGTTATTATGTGACTTATTCCAGTCAGTGAAATGTGGGTGGAAGTGATCTGTGTCATTTTTGAGCAGTGGCTTTGAAAGCCAGCTTGTGGTGCACTATTCCCCTTTTTTCTCTCTACCACAAAACCAGCAATGTTAAAACAAACAAACAAACAAAAAAAAAAACAATTCTATCTGCCTGGGTCCTAGAGTACAAACAACAGGCAACAGAGGCACAATTGACCTATAAAGGACAAGTAATATGAGCAAGAATTAAACCTTAGTTCTTATAAGCCACTGAGATTTTTGGGATCATTACTGAAGCCTGTCCTTATTCGTGCAGTGTATAATGATTGGGGTTGGGGGCTGGGTCTTAAGCCCTGTGAGCATTCTAAAAAAATTTCCATACTCTCTGAGCCGATTGCTAGACGCTTTCTTTTCTCTTGAGGATTTAGAAATTGGCCTGTTGCTTTTTTTTTTCTTTCTATTGAATCTTCATTTTTCCCTCCTTCTGCTCTGTGGGAGGAGTAAGTCTTCCTGTCCCATTGTTTTGGCCAATGGATAATGAGTGGACTTGATTTGTGGCACACTGAAACAAGGATGTAAATGTACCTGCATGTTTTAACTTGGCCTCTTGTGCAGCTTCCAGGCAACATAAGAACACTCCCCAGGTGGCTGTTTCTTCTGCAGCTTGATCTACAAGGAGGGGCATGTGGCATGAACTAATTCTGACCTACATTCTGGAGCTAACCCCAACTGAGCCACAGCTATCCACAAACCCGTATGCAAGAAATACATGTTATTACTTTAACTTATAAAGATTTGAGGCTATTAATCACCCCAGCAAAGCTGATTAATATAGGTAGGGACCATGTGTCCTCTGAACCGAATCCCTCTCTTTTCCTGATTGTCAGTAGAACAGCAGTCCCACAGACGTAGTTTTAAAGTAAAGGACTATGTGAGATGTTAATGATTTTATTGTCCCCAGTAGGATAAATTCCCTGGGACCAAAGGTTCTCTTGATGTCAGTACTAGGTGTTTCCATTTCTTTCCCCTCTGACATATCACAGTAAGTGATAGCCCTTACTATGTGCCTAGCATTTTCCAAACTGCCTGCCCTATCTCATTGTCTCTAGTTCCCTCTCTAGATTGATCCAGCTCCCTTGTGGTAATAACAAAGGCAGGGATAATAGTGTGAGCAGAAAGCCACTCGAATGCCCCCTTTTCCAAGGCCAGTACTGCAGGAGTGTGAGCTCAGCCCAGTTCTAGTATTGGCTTCCATTAGCAGTGATGTGGAACTGGTGAGGCCACGTTCAATCACATGCAACCACGTGGTTTGTTAACTCCATCGCGCTGAGCAGAGCAGAGGAAGAAGCAACCAGTCTGCAATATGCTGGATGTTCACAAACCAGCAAGACTGGGGTTGCATAATTCAAACCTCTCCTTGCTTTGTTCCCTCTTTGGGTACTATCCATATCTCTTAGTACTAGGATAGTCTGTCTCACCTTTGGAGTCCCATAGTACAATCTGCTTATGTGGCTGAAATGAAACTTGTTTCTCTACTTGAGAAATTAACCATGTTACTGTACTATAGACATTTGGTATTCTACACAACTGTAGAGGGCAGAGTAGGCTAACTGCTGTAATAAAGTCCAAAAATTATTGGTGTCTAGGCACAGTGGTTTATGTATTGCTCACAACACAGTCCACTCTAGTTTGGGAGGGTACTGGGAGGTGGGCAGTGGGAGGGACATCTGTTCCATGCCGTCCCAACACTGGGATATGTATGTAAAGGATTGAAGGACCCAGGCTTCTGCCATCTGGTGGCTGTACCCTCCTCTAGATCCACCAGGGCTCTCCATTCAGCTGGCAGATGGGGAAAGAGAAAGTCAAGATGGCACATCTGTTCTCAACTACCTTGTCCCAGGTGTCACACCTGTCACTTTGCTGACAAGCCCTAGTCACATGACTCCACCTGGAGAGGGCAAACTAGGAAATGAGGTCTTTCTGTGTGCCCAAGGGGAGACCATGGATATGAGAGCACTGGCTGAGTCTGCTCCACAGCAGCCTCATATGGTTCCTGGGCAATCCTCCCTTTGCAATAACTCACAAACTACACAGTTTTCCTCCAAATGTGTGTAAACCTTATTATGCTTCTGAGGCAAGAGATTTGCTTTCTGTACTGCGGACACTGTTTAGTTTTGCCTTGACCTTACTAGCAATTATTATTTTGTACTGGCTTTGTCCTTTTAATTCTGTTTTTTGGCACTAGTCTGTTTTCCATCAGAACATTAGACCTGCTTACTTCTAAAATATTTTTGTGAATTTGAACACATGGATAGATTTTAATGGCATTTTTACTCTGCATTATTTTGCTTTCTAACACATTTAGTGTTCACAGTAACCCTATGAGACAGGTATTATTATTTCCATTTTAGAGCTGAGAAATGTTAAGATATGGAGAGATAAACTGACTTCCCACCAAGTGAGAGGCAGAGCTAGGATTCACACCAATATGAGACTGGCCTCAGTCCCATGCTCTGAATCATCATATCACACAGCATTTTTTCCTGAACCAAACTGAGGGCAACTGTCTCTTCCATATTCACCTCTGCCTTTCCCCCCACTCCCTCATTGAAAAGCTGCTCATGGATCTTCCTCCAGATGTTTCCTCCCTCCCCAAGCCTGGGGCTCTAGAGTTTGCTTGTTTATGGGAAATACTTCCTCTCATTGGTTCCCATGATCTATAAAGATAAAATGGGAGAACAATCAGGATTAAGTTAATGTGCAATGTTAAGTATAGTTGTGTGAGATTAGAAGCATATGAATGGAAAATGACATTAAATAACAAAGATACTTCAGATAATCCTAAGTATTCCTTCTCTTGTTGGACAAGTTTTTTTTGGAAATTGCTATATGCACAGTTAATCAACAAGTATTTTCTGGGCCCTTATGCTGGAACTTGCTCTAAATGTGTATATTTCCTTTGTGCCAAGCCTTGCTTTTTTGCCCCCGTTTTAAGAACCCATTGTCTGTGTAGCTGGTGAATAGGAATAATGATCCTAACAGCCTACCTGGAGATTTTCTGGCACATTGTAAACCTAAGTAAGTATCTTTAGGCATGGAGACTTGGTTGGATGCACCGAGATCATATTACTCATGGAAATAATAAAAACATCCCAGAAGTTGTTAGCAGACACAACCAAAGAACGGTTTAGTGCAGAAAATACTTTAAAGTCTCTAGAACCTACAGAACGTTGAATTATAATTTCTGGTTTGCTATGTGCTGAGTTCAGTTCTTGTCCCTTTGTTTTTTTTTTTTTTAAAGTTACCCTTACCATTCCCTACTTCCTCTCTCTTTAGGTTTGACTTCTGATGACTCTGGCCTGAGTTCCAGGATGGTTTTTTCTTGGGACCAGACATGAACAAAAGTTGACCTCATGAGCACTTCAACCTCTCCAGCTGCCATGCTTCTCCGGAGGCTGCGGCGACTCTCCTGGGGCAGCACCGCTGTCCAGCTCTTCATCCTAACAGTGGTGACATTTGGCTTGCTGGCCCCCCTGGCCTGTCACCGACTTCTACACTCTTACTTCTATCTGCGCCATTGGCATCTGAACCAAATGAGCCAAGAGTTCCTGCAGCAAAGCTTGAAAGAGGGTGAGGCTGCCCTCCACTATTTTGAGGAGCTTCCCTCTGCCAATGGCTCAGTGCCCATTGTCTGGCAGGCCACCCCGCGGCCCTGGCTGGTGATCACCATCATCACCGTGGACAGGCAGCCTGGCTTCCACTACGTCCTGCAGGTGGTGTCCCAGTTCCACCGGCTTCTTCAGCAATGTGGCCCCCAGTGCGAGGGGCACCAACTCTTCCTGTGCAACGTGGAGCGTAGTGTGAGCCATTTTGATGCCAAGTTACTCTCCAAGTACGTCCCTGTGGCCAATCGCTATGAGGGCACTGAGGATGATTATGGTGATGACCCTTCGACCAACTCGTTTGAGAAAGAGAAGCAGGACTATGTCTATTGCCTGGAGTCATCCCTGCAGACCTACAACCCAGACTACGTCCTGATGGTAGAAGACGATGCTGTTCCAGAAGAACAGATCTTCCCAGTCTTGGAGCACCTTCTGCGGGCTCGCTTCTCTGAGCCACATCTCAGAGATGCCCTTTATCTCAAGCTCTATCACCCTGAGAGGCTCCAGCACTACATCAACCCAGAGCCCATGCGGATCCTGGAGTGGGTTGGTGTAGGCATGTTGCTGGGGCCCTTACTAACCTGGATATACATGAGGTTTGCCAGCCGCCCAGGGTTTAGCTGGCCTGTAATGCTCTTCTTCTCCCTGTATAGCATGGGTCTGGTGGAGCTGGTGGGTCGGCACTATTTCCTGGAACTGCGGCGGCTGAGTCCTTCCCTGTACAGCGTGGTTCCTGCCTCTCAGTGTTGCACCCCAGCCATGCTCTTCCCGGCACCTGCGGCCCGCCGGACCCTCACCTACCTGTCCCAAGTGTACTGCCACAAGGGCTTTGGCAAGGACATGGCACTGTACTCGCTATTGAGGGCCAAGGGAGAGAGGGCTTATGTAGTGGAGCCGAACCTCGTGAAACACATCGGGCTCTTCTCCAGTCTCCGGTACAACTTTCATCCCAGTCTCCTCTAGGGTGCCAAGAAATGCCTTTCTGAAGTTGGCCACTTCTTGAAGATTCAAATATCGATCTCCTTATTTAGACATGGTTGCCTGCAGGTATTTCACAGTTTACTGTTGTTAGAGACATAGGCACTGGGGCAGCTGAGGACCATCGATAAGTTAAGAGCCTTGGCTTTGGTAGCCTCCTGGCAGGAGCAGCAGTTTGCCACAGGTCCGGACCTCTCCCTCCACACAGCCACACTGCCTCATGCAGTCTGACCCACCCAGTGAGGGTGCATTTGAACACTGGTTATATTCTCCATTTGTTTTAAGCTCTGCTTTGTGATAGAGCTTGTGACTGCCAAAAATCTTGTGCACAGTGATATGACTGTTTTAGGATCTTAAGGGTAGAATTTTGTGAAAGGTGAGATCCTTTGGAATTGAGTTCTTTCTCATTGGGTATGAAAATGGATGTATGTTTAGAATATATGCCCAACGAGGCAGGACCATGTGGATAGATTCCATTTGTTTCCTTGACCTGATGTAATAAAAACTGATAAAAGCCATGCAGTGCCCGGCATCTTGGAGGCAGATGATCTGGCTTTTCTGTTACCTGACATTTTCTTTTCCTATATATCTGTAGTGCACTGATAATTGATATTGTTAGTGAGAACTTTAAGGCACGACAAGACCTGGAAGAGCTTCTGAACCATTAAAGTCAGATTGCTTATGTTAAGTAGTGATTTAACATTGGACATTTCTGTACTACTCTGACTCTTTGAAAATTGGACATTTCAGAATGATACAGTATAGGGGAGCTCTTTACAAGTTGCGTATCATTTTTCCTGACTTTCCTGGCTGACTGCTTACGCTCATTTCTTTTTCTTCTAGGTAGCCTGATGTTATAGAAAAAAAAAAAAAGCATGGACTGAAGTCAGAAGACCTGAACTTTTATTTCAGATCTCTGCCATCCCCTAATGATGTCACCACCTTGGGCAGGTCATATAATCACTCTGGGTCTCAATTTCTTCACCTGTAAAATGAGGACAGTAGTACTTACCTGTTAAAGTTGCCTTGAGGATTAAATGACAGAATATATGTAAAACACCTAGCAAGTGCTTAGTCCATAGAAGACACTTGGCAAACTTTTCTCTCCTATAATAAACATATACAACTGAAGCTTATTTCGGAAAAAGATATTGGTGATATTGTTTAAAGTATGAGATAGGGCATGGGGCTGCCACCTATGTACCAGCTATTCCAGACGACCAAGCCTTGATAGAATAAAGACTGACTTTTCATTGTGACCTCTGAAGGATGTGCAGCTCAGCTTTCACCTAGCCCCACCTTCAGCCAAGCCAAAAAGAAGAATTGTTCACTCAAACTGGAAATGATCTCCAGCTTGGAAATGAGACTCCTCATGAGCTTATTCTAAGATCAGAGTCTGAAAATTACTTTTCTCAAAAGTTACAAATAAATGTATTTTAACAGTACTATCAGACTAGTGACCAACAAGTTCCTTTATGAGGATGGATAATGATATTAGAGTTCAAGCAGTTGTCCAGTTTGTTTCAATGCCACAGTTTGCTTTTAAATTCCCACAGTGAGCTTCCATCTTCAGACCCACTCAACACAGAAGGATTACATAAAGGTTGATCACCCACTCTCTACAGATGAACAAATTGAGACCCAGAGATGCTAAACTGCTCTCCAGGTCACAAACCTGAACAGCAGCATAGCCAGAATGGGAACAGAGCTCTTCTGACTTCAAGCCCCTGCACTTTTTTCTTAACCACATTAATTTTATGAATATCTATGTGGTCAAAGTCTCTTTTGTAAAATCTGAGTATAACCTGGACTAAATCATGTCTCTGTAAGCTAAGATGGCAGAAACACATTGTCATGTTAGTTTGGAGGAACAAACAGATATAAGTATGTGTTGTAATGTTATAGTGAGCTGTTATGTATCCCCCAGCAATGTCCAAAGTGATAAGAGCTACTAGATGACTTATTACAATGTTCAGATCCCACTCCTGCATTCCTTCTCTCTCAGTGACCTGTCTACCCCCAAGCTTTAGAACTGAACTATCTCCAACTTAGAACTCATTAGAGTTTGTTGCATTAGTGATTGGATCTCCTCATGAAAGTTTTTTGACCAATAACAGTGGAGCCACTATAAGCTAGCCAGGCCCAAGATAGGGAAGCACTGCTGGTTTATATATCTGCTCTTCCTAATTCAATTGTCTATTGCATGCAGACATCCCCTCCCCTGACTTCTCCATTATGGAAGACTAAGGCCATCCTTCCTTGTCCAGTTTCTCTACCTACACACTAACATGGCTTTTCCCCATGGAACTGAACTCTGCCAGTTGTCTTTGGACATTTTCTGCATATGCAGGCTCAGTTCTGCTCTTTTGTTCCCACCCACTTCTAGATCTTCCTCCGTTTAATCCCTTATTCTTATAAGGAGTCTAATTTTTGTGTATTGTCCTTGATTAGGGCAGCTGACAGCTTTACACCAAAGCTGAAGTCTCTCATTTAATCCTTAGCTAGGGGCTAGGGAGAACTAAGATATCCTTCCCATATCAAGGGACATAGGTTACTAGAAGGGTGGAGGTCTCTTAACAGGCTCACTCACCTTTCAGAGTTTAAATTATGGTCAGGCTTAAGAAGCTCTCTCTTGTGACTGAGTGTATTTGCATAGACATGTCTGTGAAAATAAAAGCACTCATTTTGGTAAGACTTTCTGAGAAGACTTTTATCATTCTCTGTCTTTCTTTTTCATGAATGGATTTTTCTGATGTGGCAAATAGTATGGGCTCCCTGCCCCCACACACAGTTTTGTAGTCCCAAGGGAACCATTCAGAAGTATTGGCTGCTGCCTGCACAAGCAACCGTGGCCACAGATCCCTGGGTCACAGCAATGTCAGAGCATTTATCCATCTTTTTCTGGGTAAAAAAATTGGGGGTCACCGCTACCACCCAGATCATCTTACCTCTCACTGGTATACCCCTGGTACAATGTGGTGATCATTCCTTCACTCTTTCCTGCCTCTTGCCCTAAAAGTCTTAGAATAAGTTGCAGAGCTGCCATGGGTAGTATTCCTGTCTAGTGCTCCATTGGCAACCGCAAGAACATGCAGCAACACCTGTAGCCTGAAAGAGAAAACCCAGCCTTCCCCTGAGAGAAACACACAGGGATCCCTCACACCCATCCTCCCCCCACTCCCAACACACACACTGAAAACAAAACCACTAAGAACAAAGTAAAAAACAGCTGTGTGTGGGGTTGGAAAGACTCCCTCTTAGCACTTGCCATTCCCTGTGCTTGGAATGCATGTGAAAAACTTTTTTATAGGGGCTAAAATTGTACACTGTAATCAATTCTCAGTCCCTAGACCCCATTCTTTATTCCTCTTCTTCCTGATTTTCTTCCCTAGTCCATTTCTTTTTGTCCAGTATTCCTTTTGTTCGTAGGCAGTTCCACTGTGAATCCTGTACTCTTTCTCATTCATTCATTGCTCACTATGTGTCATGTTCTATTCTACGTGTTGGGGATATAGCAGTGAACGAAACAGAAGACCCCTGACACTGAGGAGCTCATGTTCCATGGGGAAGGTGAAGCGGAAAAAAACTCAAAAGAATAAATAAGGGAATTTCAAGAGGTTTGAAGGAAATCTAACTAGGTAATATGATAGTGGGACCTAGGGAAATGGAAGGGCATGGGCTGCTTTAGATAGGATGGGAAATCTCTTGGGGGAGATTAAAATTGAACTAAGACCTGAATTACATGGAAAAATTTAGCCAAAGGAAAAGCATTCCAGAGAGAGAGCATGGCAGTGCAAAGGCCTTGCAGAAAGAATCAGTGTAAAAAGTCCAAGAATGAAAGAAAGCCAGTGTAGCTAGAGCTTGAAGAATGGGGATGGGAGTGGGAAGACATGAAGGTAAGTTTGCAGGGGCCAGATCATATCAGGCCTGGAAGATGATATAGCTGTTTAAAGTTTATTCTAAATGCAATGAGAAGCCAGCTCCTAGCAAGATAATAAATTGCTTTTCCAGAACGTTAACTGTCCATTATATAGTTCCTTTGCATTCTCCATAGGCTGGTCTTATAAAGGTTCTATGACAGTAGGGAATCCATTAAAGATCTATTACATAAGGGAACGTGGGACATGGAAGAGCAGATGACAAATGTAGAAACCCTCTGCTTCACTTGGCATCTCTGTCCTTTCCTTCATCTTTCTGATATTTTAAAGCTACTGTATTCCTACATACATATGCTATCTGTTCCTTCATTCTCTTTGATAAATTCATCATTTGCCTTTACATTTTCATCGTTTTTACCCCCAAATGGTTAACGTAGGTGCCTTTTTTTTGGAATCATTTTATTCTTTCATGTTTCTGTGTCAGTTGCTAGGAGAAAGACCAGGAAAATCTGTTAAACTCTAAACCAAAAATTCCCATTCACTGCAGAGTGATGATTCACAACACTGCTGCAATTCAGGTAGTGGGGTGTCCTGAAGCGACAACACATCACCACTGCAGTCCTAATAAGTTAAGTCTTTTTGTTTTGCTTTGTTTTGTTTTTTGGTCTGCTAGCTCTATTAAATTTCCAACCATCTTTGAGATAGTCCCAAAGATTTTCCAAATAGTATCCAACCTAGAAAACAGTTTCAGTTAATAAGCATTTTTCTGCAAATTCTATTATAGTTGGGATAAAAATATCCAGTGGCTTAAAATCACCCAATTTTACATGATGTGGTGCTATAACTCAACAGTGCATCACTGTATATAAAAATCCCACAGTAATCAACTCCAATTAAAGTACCTCTCCACCTAAATTAAATTACCAGTTAAATAAATTCTCCCAAATGAGGAATATATCTAAGGTAAATTAGATTAGTTCTATCAAACTTGTATTCTGCAGTCACACTGTAATATTCTCACCATTTTTCTTCAAACAACAACAAGAATGCACAATGCAAATGTTTCCATTAAAGAAACAACAAAATCAGTTATCAATTTTTAAGCAAACAGCCGTAATCTAATTCCCCATTGTGTGTTTTTTTTTTTTTTTTTCTTGCAAACTTTGGCTGCCATTTAATTTTGGAAAAGAAATACACAGAATTTTCAGTTTTCCTATTAGGCATGTTACTCACAGAGGTTGGGATTCAATGTTTCTAGCTTTACCCCAAGCAGGGCAAAATTTCTGATTAACCAGTTTTCAAGTCAACCAGTCTGTGTAGATTTATTTCCAGGAATGTGTTTGTGCAATGCCTCCTGTCCTTCTCAACCGTACCTTTCTCCAGACCCAGTGTATCCAGAATCCATGGCCAATTGGAGTTCAGCAAAAGTTTGGCTTCCATTTAGCTCCCCCTCCAAATAAGTTTATAAAAGAGGAGGCAGGATTTCATCTCCTTTCTGGATTGTACACATAGAATACATCTAAATTTTAAAAGCTATATATGTAAAAAATGGTGTGTGTCTGTATCATATTCAAAATCTAGTTCATGTATTATTCTGCAAGGAAATACATCAAACAAATTAATCATGAGTAAACCTAAATTTAGCAGTTTATCCTTATCTTAATGAATACCTAAATCCTGTTTGCGATATTGACTCAAATGACTCAAGCTTTCTCCTTTTTAATCTCGTTGAACTTTTAGCTGAAATGCACCAATCTGCAAGAACACATTTCCATGTTTGAATCAGGAAAGGCTTGGAAGAGATTAGAATGACATTATATTTCATTTTGCCAGTTGACACCACAGGAGGAACTATTTCAGCCAAACTAATCCCTTCTTGTCACACTTAAACATTAACCTCAACCCCAAGGTAGACACATACTAAAATTCAGAATTGCATCCCAGGAGGCCTTTGGGACAAATTAATTTTTGTTCTGTAAAAGGCACCACGTGTCATGTTTCATATCAATTTACATTTATTGAGTGCCTACTGAGTGACAGGTGCTGTGCTCAGTGCTGGAGACTCAAAGGTGAGTGAATAAGACATGCTTTCTTCCTTTCAGAACCTTGGCCCCCAGTGGGGGAGTTAGCAACATGAGGTAAGTCCTGAGATGGCAGGATCACACAGTGCTGTCTGTAAATTGCCCCAAAGCACTGAGACTCTAAGTTATCCCAACTTCCTTAACTTCTGTGCAACCTCTTTTGCTGAGGACAACATGATCCAACAAAAATGTCTCCTACTAACAAAGAGAATGTTTGACACAAACACTTATTTTCAGAAACAATTGTCTCCCAAAGCACTTGGCTTGTCCAAAGATGACTTACCTTGTTGGCAGCCCCTTGCCACACCTGTCTCAAAAAACAAATCAAGCTGAACCCAAACAGTTTCATTGTCCTCTCCTCCTTGCTGACAGAAGCTTGCTGATCTGCAAATGGAGAGAGGACCGGGAAGGTCACAACTTGTCCTTGCTCCCTCAAGGTAAGTGTCATCCCTTAAAGCTTGCCTCCTGCCTCATTGCCTTTCCCAAGTCTTGTGCCAAGTTGGTGCTTCTTCATATCTTAACTTCATATCATAACTTCATATTGAAGTTATGCATATCATAACTTCTCTATAGCTGATTGTGAGTTGGATGTGGTCTCCTGGAGTTCCCCTCACAGAATGACTAGAGCTCACCCATCACATGATGTGAGAGTGTCCTTCTTTGAACCCTGCAGAGTTTTTAACTGAAGACCACATATTTCTTCCACCTGTTCTTGTCAGTGTTTCCATAGGGACCCACAGGCCTGAGAAGACACATTCCTTACTTTTAAAAATTAACTTGTTTAGACTACCCACACTGGTATTGGCCAGAGTCCTCAGACTGGCTCTGAGGATAGCTGACTAAGCTGCTGCTCCAAAATGCTGGAATATGTCATAAGTCACAACCATTGTTCATAACTGTTTGACTACCCTAAACCTTACCTTCAAGGATTCTCTTATCTGTATGAACTAAGCAGAATAAACTGAACAATAAGAGTAGGGCTTGAAATCCAATTCTTAATTAATTAGAAAGCATGTATGAGCTAAGAGTTTCTTATCCCTTGCCAGGAGGGAAATGGGAAAATTTGATTTATATGTGAAAATTCTGCTTTTCAGCTTTCACTTGCCAAAGATAGGACAACTCAAATGAAAAGAAAAAATGATGTTATCCATTTATTTTCCCAAAAGAGATGTTTGGAATGCTTTTTTACGTTCTCTTCATACCTGGGCAGAGTTTGTGCTGTAAATTTTGCAAGCTGGTTTCAGTGCAAGAGATGGTTACAGCATTAGGACGCATTCAGTGGCAAGTAACAGAATCTAGTCTCCCAGGAGCTTAAGCAATAATGACATTTAATTTTCTCACCTGGCAAGGGGTCTGTCTGGAGAAGGCAGTTGCAGCAGTGCAATGAAGTGATCTAGGATCCAGATTCTGTCTGCTCTTCTGTTCTGCCATCTTTTGCCACCTCAGTTACTGCAGCTTCAAATATCATGTCCTAACAGAGCTGCATTCCATGGGAGTAGGAAGGGGCTGGGATAAAAAGCTTCCTCTTGTAAAGTTCTCTGGTTGTTGTTTTGTTTGTTTTCCTCCTTCCAGGAAGAGCAGTTTCAGAAAGTCTCCCAGCAGACCTCTCCTTTTGCTTCATAGGGTCAGAAATAGGCCACATGCCCACTCCTAGACCAATCACAGGCAAAGGAAAACAGAACAAGCTCAGCTGCAATTAATTCTCTTGGGGCTTGGATAGGGGCCCATCTTCTATGATCTCAGTGGCTCCCTACCCACCACCTAAACAAGATGGGGCTTTTGTTGGCTAGGAAGAAGAGGCACATAGATAGCTCTTGGGTAAAATGTGAACAGCAACTGCCCTGTTGCTGGGGGAATTGATCAAGATTTTTAATACCCTGTCTGCTCATGCCATTTTATTTAGAAATTGAAGTAACATGGAGATTTATTTTAATATGGTCATATAGTTAAGTTAGGCACATTACTGAAAATATATTCTAGCTGCTGCAAGATTAATTGTTTGAAGATATCAAAGGGCTTTGAGAGGCATAGCTTCTTAGATTCCTGGCGGCCCATAAGATTGCGTTTTCTTTCTCATATGATAGAACATCTGAACAGCTGAACATGAAACATCATGGAAACAATAAGATCATTGTTGCTACTTTCAAGGAAGTACAGATAATCAAATTCAGATTGGACATGGGATTGACCAGATAGCAACGGAAGCTTGTGCTTATTTTCAACCTATTGTGGAATTGTCTTGAATTGTTGATTTGGGGCGCATGAAGAGCTTTTTATTTTTTTGAAAATAAATTCACAATTTTAGAAAGTAGTCATATGGATTTTGATGTATAGTATAAACCATGCTGTAAATTTCTGAAGCTCTTTTTGGCATGCAAATGTTAATACATCTGCATCAGAAAGTATTTTCCTGTCCATATTCAGTTTCAAGAAAAAAACTATGATAATGAAATTAAATTATGTTCTCCAAAAAAACACAGTATCCCAGAAAAGACATAGGGGGGGTCTGACATGAATCCCAGGAGATCCTGAAATTTCTTGTTTTTTTTTTTTTTTTTTTTTTTTTTGAGACGGAGTCTCGCTCTGTCGCCCAGGCTGGAGTGCAGTGGCGCAATCTCGGCTCACTGCAAGCTCCACCTCCTGGGTTCACGCCATTCTCCTGCCTCAGCCTCTCCCAGTAGCTGGGACTACAGGCGCCCACCACGACGCCCGGCTAATTTTTTGTATCTTTAGTAGAGACGGGGTTTCACCGTGGTCTCGATCTCCTGACCTCGTGATTCACCCGCCTCGGCCTCCCAAAGTGCTGGGATTACAAGCTTGAGCCACCACGCCCGGCCGATCCTGAAATTTCTAGACATTTGAGCAATGTGTGACACTTTACTCTTCAAGAAAGGAGTAAGGATGAAGATAGGAACTAAAATCATTCCTGCCAACTGGAAACAGAATTGTGACCTCTCCCTAATGAAATCGATCCGACAGCTCAGTTAGCACCTAAAGATGCCATGTGTCGCCAGTCTTTGGATGTAAGCAGTCATGTTAAGATTAAATAATGCAGAGTTTCCTTTGTTGATAACGCTCTTTCTCAAGCCCCAAAAGTCCTACTAAATATTTCTGGGAGTGTGCAAAAAGCTACCTTACATATATGTACGCACAAAGAAGTCTGCTAGCTACAGTCATTACAGAGCATCTATTTTATCTTTCCTGTTCTGGCTCCACGCTGCCTTGCAAAGTAACTGGAAAGGCCTCTCTTTTACCCCCACTTATAGTAGCTATTTTGAAACCACCAGTGCCTATGCCAGAGGTACTATTTTTTAATGCTTCCCCAAGTATCAGTTCTCCAGGCTAGGGTAGACTGGGGCAGCAAGACCCAGTGTCTTCTCAGTGGCTTACCATGATAAAAGTTTATTTCTCGCTGACACAAAACCTAACAGAGATCTGGGCAACCCTTTAGGACAGCTGTTTTCCATGACGCCTCCCTGGTCAACTAAGCAGGTTTAAATTGATAACTTGATGGTGGTTACTCACTAGCTCTTTGCTTCAGGCTGCAAATGCTGGAACTAATCAATATGGCTCTACTTTAACTGCAAGAGAGCTAAAAAGTGCAGAGAGGTTCATGTATATGAAAAGGGAGAAGAACAGATTTTGGTGAATACTAGTGATATCTACTTTACAGGTCAGTACTTGGTCCTGGGGGAAAGTGGAAACAATGACCCTCTTTCTAACTGTTGCTTTGTTTTGTCACTTGATCTTCCAATCAGTACGGCTTACGTCCAGAATCTCAAAAACTTTCTCATGAGTACACTCTATTGTAGGCTCCAACACAGGTCAAGGGTGGAAGGAAATGCTGTGCTATCTTTCCCATTCTATCTGACTCATGTGTGTGTGTGTGTGTGTGTGTGTGTGTATGTATGTCATTATATATATGAGTCATTATATATATATATAATATATGTGTATGAGCCATGAGCCATTCTCTCTGACTCATATATATATATTTCATGACAAATACACCCTCTTTCCCCATTTTTTTCCACCCTCCTTCAAACAATAACCAACTTGTTTATTACTGTATTATGAAGTCTTAGCCCAGTGCCTGGAATTCAGAAATGTGTTAGCGACTGAATGGATGAAAGGATGGATTGGTTGATGAGTGGGTGAATGGATAAATGATAGTCCTCTCTATCCATAGATGATGCAACAAAGGGAACCTGGTTTCACTATCTACCCTATGAACTTGTCCTGTTATCTTGACCCTAGTTGTAGTCCTTCTGGCTTAGATACAATTTTTGCCTCTTTTTTCAGCTCCCTTTGGATGGAAATTTTGTTTAAGATTAATTATGTTAGTGTCAGGGATTCAGTTTAGGGACTGAAATCCTACCATTCAGGGATTTCTTAGTAAGGAATATGCACATGAGAATAATACCAAATAGAAAATAAAATATCTTTTTATTAACTAAGCACCCATTTCTCTCCCAGGGCAGAGACCTTTGTTAAACCAAATCAGATTATACCATGTAGGTTTGGAATCCTACGGAAGGTTTCCCTCACTTCCACCCTGGGTGATGAAAAGGTCTGGAACAGACCAAATACAATTTATGCACATAATACATAAGCACAGGGCAGAGAACGGCCACACCCTTTCCCAGTGTGCTGCAATAAATGGCCTGTAATTGCCAATGAGGGAACATCAGCTTAGAGACCTTGCCCTCTAGTGAAATGTGGTTTGGTAATTGCCTTGTGCTTTGAGTACTTGAGTAATTCCTCCTCCCTCTGGAAGAAGCTAAAAAGTAAGGAAGACAGAGGGGACGGGGGTGGCAGAAACGCCTCTTCCTCTCCAGACCAAAGTGGAAATGGGAGGAGAGCTGGCTTCTGCTCTTCTTATTCATCTTGAATGGAATCTTCACCTCCCCTTTGCCCAAGCCCTTCAGTCCTTTCTCCAGGATCACATTCATTCTACTCCATGACAAAATGACAGTTTTGTCCCCAACCTAGATCTGTGTCCTCACTCTACTATGTGCTTCCTAGAGGACAAGTTCAAACTCGAGGTTTATAACCATACTTTTGTATAAAGTTCTTCTTATTTTTAATATGAAACTTGCTATGCACTACTGCTGAAATCAATATAAACTTTATTTTGCCAACACATGGATTTCTGATCATGTGGTCCACTATTGAAAATTCTTGGCAAGCTTATCACAATGAATAGCCAATAGCTAGATTCTGCTGCTAAGCTAGTCTTCATCTCCTTAACATATTTGCTATAAAATAAAAAATCCATAATAATGAAAAAATTGGGGAGATGGGGAAAGACTATGAAGGGTTGGCATAATATAGGCAGTGTGGGAGGGAAGACTTTGGATGGGGCAAAAATCAATATTCCCCTTTCTGGCTTCTTTCACTATCTCCCATTGCCTCCCAATAATATGCCATCATTTCTCCCCATTCACCGTCACTTCTGCCAGCCTGAATAAGTGTAAACAGCCTCTGTCTGTGCCATAAATAACCTATTGTGATAGTTCTCTGTTAGATTAACACAGTTCTCCTTCGTTTCCCATTAACTGTGCTATTTATTTAGTAGTTCTGTCAACAAAATTTTAGAATAGACAAGTTGCATAGACAATGCTTCAAAAACTTGTCATTACTGCAGAATCTTAAAAACGAAAAGAAAAATGAGGGCAATTAAAAAACATAAGTAATGATTACAAACGCGCCACCAGAGAATATTGTGGAACAGTGTCTCAAACGATTAAAGAAAAAATTGACACAGAAATTCTTCAGTTTTCAGGATGGCAAATAAGAAAAGGAACAACTCACTGAAACACGAAAACTCTCTCTGCTTGTAGGATAACAACTGGCTGAAATCGGTTGGAACCATTATGGCCAGCTGGAGTCTGTGTAGAACAAGCTTGCTGACATCACAGCCTGAATTTCCACTGCATGTTTCATACTAACTTCCCCCAAATTTGCACATGTATTCCATGAGGTAGCATGAAGAGATAACTGCATGCCAGAGGACTTTCCAGACCTCCCCTTTCCTTCTACCAATCGGGGTAAATCCCAGAATCAATCCCCTAAACCTTCATAAAAGTATTGCCTTATAGCCAGCATGAGCAGATAGATTTGAGTTGGACTCCTGTCTCCTTGTTGGTCGACCTGCAATCAAAAGTTATTCTTAGCTGGGCACGGTGGCTCACGCCTGTTATCCCAGTACTTTGGGAGGCTGAGACGGGTGGATCACCTGAGGCTGGGAGTTTGAGACCGACCTGGCCAACATCGTGAAACCCCATCTCTACTAAAAATACAAAAAATTGGCTGGCCATGTTGGTGGGTGCCTGTAATCCCAGCCACCAGGGAGGCTGAGGCAGAAGAATCGCTTGAACCCGGGAGGCAGAGGTTGCAGTGAGCCGAGATCATGCCATTGCACTCCAGACTGGGCTACAAGAGCGAAACTGTCTCAAAAAAAAAAAAAAAAAAAAAAAAAGTTATTCTTTTCTCAAAAACCCAGTATCATCATAGCATTGGCTTCTAGCACATTGGGAAACGAGCCTCTTTTGCTCAGTAACAATGGCAAATAAGTACATTAAAGGATGCTTAACATTATTAGTCATAAGGGAAATGAAAATTAAAACCACAATGAGATACTACCACACATTCATTAGAATGGCTAAACCTTTAGGAAACTGAACATACTGAGTGTTGGTGAGGTTATGTAGCCACTAAAACTATTGTACAGTACAGCCACTTTGAAAGACAAATAGGCAATTGCTTGAAAAGTTAAACATATACCTACCATTTGATCAGATCCAGCCATTCGGCTTCTAGGTATGTACACAAAAACAATGAAAGAAAACATGTGTCCATATTAAGACTCATACAGCAATATTCACAGAGCTTCATTTGTAATAGCCCAAAACTGGAAACCATTCAAATGTCCATCTGCAGCAAATGGACAAACAGATTGAGAATACCCATACCATGGAATACTACTCAGCAATGAAAAGAAAAAACTATTGATATGTGCAGCAATATGGATAAATCTCAAAATAATTATGCTGATTGAAAGAAGCCAGATTTTAAAAAAGTGTGTATGATGTCATTCATGTAAAATTGTAGAAAATGCAAACTAATCACTACAGTGACATGAAGCAAATAAGGGTTGCCTGGAGATGGGGATGAGGTGAGGTGAGGTAGGGAGGAAGAATTTACAAAGGTGCATAAGAAAACTTTTCGGGATGATGAATATGTTCAATGTCTTGATTGCAATGATGGCTTCATGAGTGTATACACATGTTGAAACTTACCAAATGTTATACTTTACATATATGCACTTTATTATGTCAATTATATCTCATAAAGTTGTTGTTTAATAAGACTTTTAACAGTGGTTTTTGCACCAGCCAAAGATGAAGGAATCGGCTTGTATCTTTCCATTAAGTTTCAAATTACTCTCCAGGAAGCTCCCTTGAAAGTGTAGGTCAGTATAGCGGAGGGGTGAGCGTGCTGAGTCACCTATCACCCCACTGTGCTTTTATCCACTGGTTTGTCTATAGTTTCTCTAAAGATTTTTTTCCAAAAAGACCAGGCTTAAGGGGGAAAAAAATGGAAAAGACTTTAAAATTCACTGGATCTTTAATGCCTACTAGCTGTAACATTTTATCAATCTAAGATTCTATAAATGAGGAATTTTGTAAAATATTGTCTTTTCTAACTGAAGATGCCTTCAATTATAAAAGACACACCATATCCCTAATTTTCCTTAACAGCTTTTTAGGGGAAAAAAGCAAAAGAAATAAGAGTATACTTATTATAAGATGCACTTCAATTTCAAAAATATTCAGAAGTACGGTTTTAGAATACACATTCCAGCAAGTAGTCCTGGAGTTTTGGAAAGGGGTGGGTGGGATCGGCCTTCATAAACTTAAATTGCCTGAGTTGTGGTCTCAGCATCCGGGCTAGTCTCCTTCCTTTAAAGAAGAAGCAATACAGTAAAACCCTAAACACTGGATTCAGCACTAGTTTTTTTTTTCTTTTCCCAGGCTTTGTAGATGTTGAGGTTATAGCCAAAATCCCATTTAACTCTTAAAAATTTAAGCTAACTTTCATTCATTTATTTATTCACTCAACAAAAACTTATTGGGCACCTGGCACTATTCTAGAGTCTGGGGACAGAGTAAGAAACAAGACAGATAAGAGTCCCTGACCCCACAGAGCTTACATTCTAGCAAGAAAACAAATGTTTAAAAAGTATACAGATAAAACACAATATGGGTCGGGCATGGTGGCTCATGCCTATAATCCCAGCACTTTGGGAGGCCGAGGCAGGTGGATCACCTGAGGTCAGGAGTTCTAGATCAGCGTGTCCAACATGGTGAAACCCCGTCTCTACTAAAATACAAAAATTAGCTGGGCATGGTGGTGCGCACCTGTAATCCCAGCTACTTAGGAGGCTGAGGCAGGAGAATCACTGGAACCCAGGAGGTGGAGGTTGCAGTGAGCTGAGATCACGCCATTGCTCTCCAGCCCAGGCGACAGAGTGAGACTCCATCTCAAACAAAACCAAAACAAAAAACACAATATGATTTCAGATTGTGATAAGTGCTATAAGGAAAAGCAAAGCTGCTTAAGGATGTAGAAGTTGTGTGGGTTATTTCTGATAAGGTGTTATAAACACCTCTCTGAAATGACATTTAGGCAGGGATATGAATGATATGAACAAGTAAACTATGTAAAAATCTGGAGTGTAGCATTCCAGGCAGAAAGCACAGCAAGTAGCATAAGTTCCTGAGGAGGATGTAGCTTGGCCTGTTTAAGGAGCAATAAGGTCAGCATGGCTGGGGTACAAAGAGAAAGAGGGAGTGGTCAGAGATGAAGTGGGAGAAGGAAGCTCTTTTAGGTCACAGTTAGGAGCTGGCATTTTTTTTTCTCAGTGTGATGGGAAGCTATTGGAGAGGTGACAAGTTTCTGAACCCCCCACTGAGATTCAGAAGAAACATCTTCTGAGCACAATATTGACATCAGCAGTCTTATCTAATCTCCTCTACTGCAAACGGTTAGATTCCCTCTATCAGCCTCAAAAGATAAAAGCACGAAGAACACTACACTGTGCTAGAAATCAACGAAAAGGGTTGGTCACATGCTACAGGCGGAAATTTTTGCAAGATGCAATACAGATGGGATTAGTTTGAAAAAGTGGCCAGTCCTATCTATTGCAACTCAGTCACAAGAAGGAACAGCTAACCAAGAAGTGGACCCCAGCAGAACCCCCCTATTTACTCAGGGGCTAGGGTCAGAGATGAGAGTGAAACAAGAGATGATCTGGGGGTATATCTGGATCCCCCCAACAATTCTGGAACAGTTTACTTGATACCGGAAGTCATACCAAGCAGGATCCTTTGGTGTCATTTACCACCAATGTGCCTTTGACAAGGATAAATATGCCTAGCAAATACCCAGGGTGCTACCTTGGCTGGTATCTAACAAGGCAAACCTTGCCATGCAAAGAATAAAGGCATAGACCCAGTTACTTTCTAATTACACAGCAAACAAAAAAATGAAGCTCTTTAGTATACAAGTGAATTTCCTAGCCACAACTACCTCAGGAACTGGTGGTTTCCACGCCATCCCCAGTTTGATTCCAAAAGTACCAAAGGAAAACAACTTAAAAATCAAGATTTTCTATATAGCCTTCATTTAGACATCACAAAAACTCTGAGAGATTACATTTTAACTTTCCATGTGAGGCAATCAGAAACTATCCTAAGCTTACTTCTTTAAGAGTGTGCAAATGGGAGCATTTATAGGTAATACAAAGAGATAAAAAAGAAGAGCATCAATCTATCAGAGAAATATCTTCCCATGAAATACAGTTGCTACAACAAACAAGAGAAATTTTAGAAAATTCCAAATCAAGTTTTTGCCAGATTCAAGAGGACTTTGAGCCAGGTGTGTGTGGCTCATGCTTGTAATCCCAATGCTTTGGGAGGCTGAAGTGGGAGGATCACTTGAGCCCAGGAGTAAGAGGCTGCAGTGAGCCATGATGATCACACCACTGCACTGGGTGACAGAGCAAGACCCTGTCTAAAAAAACAAAAAAACAAACTTCAAGAGGACCTTGAAACTTCAAATCGAGATCACGTAGTCATGAAACCGTACTGAAAAATAAATCTAGAACTGTCTGCTGGTTGTAGTGAGTTTGAGAAGCCTGTCTGGGTCAAATTTCTTAATCCTATCCTTCCACCTCCTTTCAATACCTTGAAAAATGCCACCGTTTAGAGTATGTGCACAAGTGACAAGTTATGGTCCTGAATCATGATCTTATCTAACCTTGTGAGCTAGGCTGGACTGAATGTCTTGAGCCCAAATGAGTCCTCTTCCTGCCCATGGGGCTTCCTTCACTCTTGTTCTTCCTTAGTCTTCTAAGTGGAGGGAGCAACGTTTTTAACTGGGAGGGATAACCCAATGTCTTTCCATAGCACCAGCTTCACGGGAGTAAAGTAAGAAGCCATTCAATAGAAAATACGTAACAAGAGAGAACTCCAAGACCAAGTAGCATTGGAGCATTTATCCTAACCCAATTCAACATATCTATCTACACCCTTCTCACTGAAGCACTAATTCCATTCAGATATCAAAGGAGAAAGCCTTGAGCTCCCCCTAGAGGACAAAGCATTTAGCCAGTATTTCCTGATCTTAGCTCTCCGTAGGCTTCACAAGTCTTGCCTCCCCTTCTCTGGAAGAGGCACAGGGGCCTCTTACTGCCTTGGGCACACCTCTTTACAGCACTTACCGCATTGTGCTATTTGTTGCAGCTCATCATTCCCTTACACATGTGAGCCTCTTGACGGCAATCAGACTGTCATTAGGTTTTCTCTTCTATCCCTTAAAATGGTGTCTGGTGCAAAGCGGGCCCTCGGCAACTGTGTTTGCTAGGGAAATGAAAGCATTCATGAGAAACAAAAAATATTAACATTCCTGGAATGTTAATACTTTGTCTTTCAGTGCTCAATTATTTCTCCTGCTTTCTTTTCTACTTCTTTACTCCATCGTATGTTATAACTAGCAACTTACATAGCCCTTGTTCATGCAATATGACACTGAATCCTACAATTCTATGGGAATAGAATTTCCCTTTTGCTCTTTCTAGAAAAGAAAACTGACATTCAAACAGGTGAAGCGAGCTGCTTAAGGTCACATAGCCAGGAAGTATTAGAACAAAGAAACAAAGCCAAGTTTTTCTGACCAGATTTCATGATCAACTAGGTGACTTTACTGTGTTCCTTTGTATTTTTACCAGCTTTAGCCTTAGTTTGTGTGCAACCGCCACACATGCACACTGCATACACACTATACACACATGCACACTGCACATAAATCAGCAAAATGAAGATAACTTCTTCTGGCTCTTCCTTCTTCCTGCTTTATAAAATGATCACTGATTGTAAAGCATTCAAATAATATACTCATTCTCAAGCTTGATTGCACATTGAATCATCTGGGTAATTTTAAAAATTACTAGAACCTGGGTTCACTTCCAGTAGTTCTGACTTAATTTGTCTAGAGTGGGCTGAGCATTCAGATTTTTCATAGGTTGTTAATGTACTAAATTGAGAACCACTGCAATACAGAAAACTGTAAATAATTTTTTAAAAATCTGTAATTCCTTGGCCAGGCGTGGTGGCTCACGCCTGTAATTCCAGCACTTTGGGAGGCCGAGGCGGGCAGATCACTTGAGGTCAGGAATTCGAGACCAGCCAGGCCACCATCGTGAAACCCCGTCTCTACTAAAACACAAAAATTAGCCGGGAGTGGTAGTACGCACCTGTAATCCCAGCTACTCAGGAGGCTGAGGCAGGAGAATTGCTTGAACCTGGGAGACGGAGGTTGCAGTGAGCCGAGATCATGCCACTGCATTCCAGCCTGGGTGATAGAGCAAGACTCAGTCTCAAAAAAAAAAAAAAAAATCTGTAATTCCACCACTCTGAGATGACCACCATAGTTAATATTTTGGTGAATTTATCTTCTCTTTACATTGAAGCATACATCCAGTGGATAACCTACAAGTTGTTTTGTAACTTAGTTTCTTTACCTGCACCCTTTTCCTCACCTGTATGTGTGTGTATGTCTGTATATCTGTAGTGTGTACTCATATATACATTTTAATGGCTTTATAGTATTTCACTGTATAAAGGTAATACAATCACTTAAAATCTCCTCCAGATAGATAGATAGATAGATAGATAGACAGATTTTCTGTTAAAATCACTACTTCAGTAAACACCTTCATATATACTATTAAGCCACCAGGCTTGTTACAGCATCATTACCTAATCTGATTTACATGTTATTACCACATTTTCTCCTCACCTAAATTAAGAAAAATGAGAGAGGACGCAAGAAAGAAAGAAAAAAAAAAGATATGAAAGGCAAGTCCAGGAAACAGAAAACCCATCTCTCTTACAAATTTTCTGAGCTTATTTTGGACACACATTGGAATGATGCCCTTTGTTTGAAACCAGGGACGACCCATTTCCTAACTCTGATTTCTTTGGAGCCCTTTTTCTGTAGCCCAGGGAGGGGTGAACATGAAGCAGCAAGCCAGGTATATTCCAGAGGCAGGGTCTCAGCAGGGTGTCCGTCAGCCACAATAGGTCACTAGGGGGATTAAAAAAAACCCTCTGCTTCCCTGAGCAAACTCTCCCAGGTGAATACACTAGTTTTCAGAGTGTGTTGGCAATGGTAGAAATGATGGGAACAGAGTGATCTGACAGGATACTAGAATTCTGAAATTATTGTAGACATTGATTTGCTGCAAGATGTAAAGAAAAACATTTCTTTTCCGAATCACACCACCATTGTTTTAGAAATTATCTTGCCATCATAGAAAAGGAGAGAGAAGTGGTTATGCTCATAGGCTTTGGAGCCTTAAATACTGAAATCATATCTCAGCTGAGTATTACCTTCAGTGAGTTACATAAGCTTCCGTTTTCTGATCTGGAAAATGGCCACAATGAATGATGATACCTAATACATGAAATAAGCCTGAAAAATGCTTGGTACATGTTAAAAGCTAAATAAATATTAGTTTCGTTTGTGTCTGTGTTTGATATTGGAGGAGAGATGAGTTTGGTTTGGGGCATTTTGAATTGGACATGCTGTTGAAATAGCAAAATAGAGACAATAGCAAGAGCAGAGGGAAACATTTGTGGTCATACACTGCTCGTGGGGGTGTTAACTAAACATAGGGACATAGTCTCTTTGTTATACAATTGGCAGTATGTTTTGAGAACTAAAAGTGTTTTCATTAGTCAGGATGCAAAGTGTATAAAAGGGACCTCAAAATACAACAGCTTAAACTAAGTCAAAATTTATTTCAATCTCATTTAACATCCAGTAGGCAGGCAGTCCAGGGCTCCGCCACCCAGAGCTGGCTTTATGAGGGTTTGTCTTGTGCAGTCACACAGAGCCCCACAATCAGAAGGGCCCAATGTGTAGCCTGATACTCTGCGGCTGCCATCTCGAAATTCTTCATAATTTCATCTTTGAATTTGTATTTTGTAAGTCAAATCCAACGGGACAATGAAGCGTGCACATAAACAGAGGAATACACAGTAGGTGCATCTGTCCTTTCTTCGTGTGACACCTGTCATTCACAGTAGGTATATCGTGTCATGCCACCATGTTTGAATGTAGTAACAGCAATGCTCTCTGACCACAGAATCCCAGTGGACCCACGATGCATGGGAGTTCGGAGAGAATCCAAGTGAGTACAAGTGAAGTGTGTTATGTCTATGACTAAGAAGGGTCTGGGAGAGAGTACTGACAGATATCAAAAGGCCACGCTTTCCATTCAAACTAGACTTGCTTCTGTTCCAGAAAGAAAGCAATGGCATTTAAGAAACGTGAACAACCAAGGAACCCCACCACATCCTTTATTACTTGTGCTACTTCCCTGTATCAGCCAGCAACTTACTTTGAAAATAACACAGAAAGGGAACAATAGAGTAACCTGTAGTTCCTTTTCCTGTCAGTCCTTCCTTACTCATCAGTAGGTGGAAGGCAAAGCATGTTGATAGAATATATTTTATCAAGCAGTGAAATAAAAACAGTTGAATTTTTTGTGTGTGCATTGTTCCTACTCTTCTGGTAAGAATGAACTACATATCCATGTATGAACCACAAAATACAGATTGTAATTTTTGTGATTCGACACGAATTAAATGCTCTTATATTTACATTTAAAATGGGTGTGGCACAATATAAAAATGAAAATTTATACCGATTTAAACTTTTAGTTTACTTAAAACAACATTAAAAAGTAACAAAAATCCTATAAGAAATTAAAATAAAGGGCTTGGAAGAAAGATAAACTTTATCTTTTATTACCTTTAATGGCACCTCCCCCCTCTTTTTTGAACAAGAGGGCTTATATTTCCATTTTGCACTGAGCCCCACAAATTATGTAGCCAGCCCTGCTGTGTTTTCTACTTGCGGGTTCTGTGTCTGCTTCAGCTTTTGCTATCTTCTCACCAGTAAAGAGCTGGGGAAAAAACAACAATGACAGGGAATTGAAGCATAATTCTGTTTGTTTGTTTGTTTGTTTGTTTTTGTTTTTTGAGACAGCGTCTCGCTCTATCACCCAGGCTGGAGTGTAGTGGCGCGATCTCTGCTCACTGCAACCTCGCCTCCTTGGTTCAAGCGATTCTCCTGCCTAAGCCTCCTGAGTAGCTGAGATTACAGGTGCACACCATCACGCCGGGCTAATTTTTGTATTTTTAGTAGAGACGGGGTTTCACCTTGTTGGTCAGGCTGGTCTTGAACTCCTGACCTCGTGATCCTCCCACCTCAGCCTCCCGAAGTGCTGGGATTACAGGCATGAGCCACCATGCCTGGCAAAGCATAATTCTTTAATGGGCCCACATCATTTCATTACACTAACATCCCACTAGCCAGACCTGTCACACAGGCACATCTAGCTGCCAGGCTGGCTATATAGAAATATCATTAACGAAGTAGCTATAGACCCAGCTAAAACTCTACTACTTTAGAAGGGGAAAATGGATATTGGGGAACAATTTGCAGCTGGCCACAGAATTAATTCAATTTGATCTAATATTTCTGGTGCTAGAAGTTTATGAATGAAAAAAGTAGAAGTGTATAAAAAGCTTTACCTATAAGGTTATTCATTGCATCTTTATGTATAATAACAGCAAACAATTAGAAATAGGCAGACTTCCAATAACAGAAGTTGGTTTGTTACAAGAAAAACTTGGGACTTTAATGTCCCCTCTAAACTGAGAAGGAATGAAGAGACCAAAGAATGACTTGAACGAGTCCAGCTTAACAAGTAGATGAGTTTATTAGGACTTATGCACAGGGCACTCCTGGATGGTGGTGGGACAGCTCTAGAGATCTGCACCACCTCCCATCTCTAAACTGCTTTTAAGCTATTTACTGGCTCTTTGCCTGCTGTGTTTGAGCAATGAGACTGTTTTTCTTGGTAGGTTCTCAGATACTCTCCGGGATATTTGGGTTTTCAGGGACACTTGTTTAGTTCTCTGCAGGGCATCATGACTGTGAGTCACTGCCCAGTCTTCAGGGTTCAGGCAGCAGACATATACCCTTAAGTATTCTGGTGGGGGACTTCTCACACTACCAGTCAAATAAACGCATATATATTTGACTTAGAATATTATAGACCTATTAAAAATTACATTCTCAGATATGGTTTTTCTATGATTATGTCATAGGAAAATGTTCAAGATGTAATGGAACACAAAAAAGCAGAATGCAAAACCCTACATATAATGCAATTTAGTGGCACTTTTTCAACTATGGGGGTAGTGTCTGGGTTTATCCAGGGATCAAAAGGACAAGACTACAGGCCTCACAGGGTAAGTTTCTCACGGCATGTGGTTTGAACTACAGCCCTGCAGCATCATATCTGGATTTTATTTATAGGCTCAGAACAGATACATTTCTCAGGGTGAATCATCTTAACCAGGATCATAAGATAAAAACATAGATCCAGAAGACTAGTTATTCATTTACAATGAGGTATAATAGTGACATAAACTGTATGTGTGTGTGTATATATATGTGTGTGTGAGTGTGTGTGTGTATTAGTCCATTTTCACACTGCTGATAAAGACATACCCCAAACTGGGCAATTTACAGAAGAAAGAGGTTTATTGGACTTATATTTCTGCATGGCTGGGGAGGCCTCACAATTATGGCAGAAGGTAAAAGGACGTCTCACATGGCAGCAGACAAAAGAAGAAAGAACTTGTGCAGAGAAATTCCCCTTTTTAAACTATCAGATCTTGTGGGACTTACTATCACAAGAACAGCATGGGAAAGACTTGCCCCCATGATTCAATTACCTCCTAACAGGTCCCTCCCACAACACATGGAAATTCAAGATGAGATTTGGGTGGGGATGCAGCCAAACCATATCATTCCACCCTGGCCCCTCCCAAGTCTCATGTCCTCACATTTCAAAACCAATCATGCCTTCCCAAGAGTCCTCCAAAGTCTTAACTCACTTCAGCATTAACTCAAAAGTCCACAGTTCAAAGTCTCATCTGAAACAAGGCAAATCCCTTCTGCCTATGAGCCTGTAAAATCAAAAGCAAGTTAGTTACTTCCTAGATACAATGGGGGTACAGGCATTGGGTAAATACAGCCATTCCAAACTGGCCAAAACATTGGGGCTACAGGCCCCATGCAAGTCTGAAATCCAGCAGGTCAGTCAAATCTTAAAGCTCCAGAATGATCTCCTTTGACTTAATGTCTCATATCTGGATCAAACTAATATAAGAGATGGGTTCCCATGGTCTTGGGCAGCTCTGCCCCTGTAGCTTTGCAGGGTACAGCCTCCCTCCTGGCTGCCTTCATTGGCTGATGTTGAATGTCTGCAGTTTTTCCAGGTGCACTGTGCAAGCTGTCAGTGGATCTGCCATTCTGGGGTCCGGAGGATGGTGGCCCTTTCTCACAGCTCCACTTGAGCTGTCCAGTAGGGACTCTGTGTGGGGACTCTGACCCCACATTTCCCTTCTGCACTGCCCTAGCAGAGGTTCTCCATGAGGGCCCCACCCCTGCCGCAAACTTCTGCCTGGGCATCCAGGCGTTTCTATACATCTTTTGAAATCTAGGCAGAGGTTCCCAAACCCCAATTCTTCACTTCTGTGCACCTGCAGGCTCAACACCACATGGAAAATGCCAAGGCTTGTGGCTTCCACAGTCTGAGGCAACAGCCCAAGCTGTACATTGGCCCCTTTTAGCCATGGATGGAGTGGCTAGAATGCAGGGTACCAAGTCCCTAGGCTGCACAGGGCAGGGGGGCCCTGGACCCAGCCAGTGAAACCATCTTTTCTTCCTAGGCCTCCCGACCTGTGATGGGACGGGCTGCCGTGAAGACCTCTCACATGCCCTCAAGATATTTTCCCTTTGTCTTGGTGATTAACATTTGGCTCCTTGTTGCTTATGCAAATTTCTGCAGCTGGCTTGAATTTCTCCTCAGAAAATGGGATTTTCTTTTCTATCACATTATCAGGCTGCAAATTTTCTGAACTTCTATGCCCTATTTCCCTTTTAAAACTGAATGCCTTTAACATTACCCGAGTCACCTCTTGAATGCTTTGCTGCTTATAAATTTCTTCTGCCAGATATCCTAAATCATCTCTCTCAAGTACAAAGTTCCATGAATCTCTAGGGCAGGGGCAAAATGCTGCTAGTCACTTTGCTAAAACATAACAAGAGTCACCTTTGCTCCAGTTCTCAAAAAGTTATTCATCTCCATCTGAGACCACCTTAGCCTGGATTTCATTGTCCATATCATTACCAGCATTTTTGTCAAAGCCATTCGACAAGTCTCTAGGGAGTTTCACACTTTCCCACATTTTCCTGTCTTTTCTGAGCCCTCCAAAGTGTTCCAATCTCTGCCTGTTACCCAATTCCAAAGTCATTTCCACATTTTCAGGTATGTTTTCAGCAGCACCCCACTCTACTGGTATCAATTTACTGTATTAGTCCATTTTCACACTGCTGATAAAGACATACCCAAGACTGGGTAACTTATACAAGAAAGAGGTTTAATGGACTTACAATTCCACGTGGCTGGAGAGGCCTCACAATCATGGCAGAAGGCAAGGAGGAGCAAGTCACGTCTTACATGGATGGCAGAAGGCAAAGAGAGAGCTTGTGCAGGAAAACTGCCCCTTAGACAACCATCAGATATCATGAGACTTATTTGCTACTATGAAAACAGCATGGGAAAGACCTGCCCCCATGATTCAATTACCTCCCATCAGGTCCTTCCCACATGTGGGAATTCAAGAGGAGATTTGGGTAGGGACACAGCCAAAACATATCTCTGTGTGTGTGTGTGTGTGTGTGTGTGTGCGTGCGCATATCTATGTATATATAATTATATATATCATCTCATATATATGATATAAATATATAGAGATGATAATACAGCATGGCCAAGGAAATTTCAGTCTAGCAAAAAGATAGATGGTTTTATTCTTAAGGAATTTTCCAAGAGGATTTTTTGAGAAAAGCAGCCAGAGTGAGACAACAACTACATTTCTTAGAGGGCCTTAACTTCTTTCTGTAGAGAATTACAGACAAATGGAGGCATAGAGCTTCTATGTCCTCCAGCTGTTTTCAGGAGCCCTGGTGCAGCTTGTGAGCAGAAATACTAGTGTTGGCTTCAACTTCCTGTGGAGAAGAGATGTGGTGTGGCACAGGGAAGGAATACCAAAAATAATCTGTTCTAAAGACTTATCTGGGTGACCTTTGGAAGAGATGAAAGGGAGGGCTTGAGATAGTGAGAGACTCTGGAGTATTTATGGAGTGAAAAATCAAAGAAAAGTGGGTATAAAGAAGTGTTACTGTGCTTATGAATCTGATCTTTGTTAATGTCCCTTGAGAAACACAAATATGCTTTTAAATTATTTTTTCATTACTTTTGATTACATGACTTTGCATGTGTTCATGGCAGGACTGAATTCCATGGGACTTTGGTTTATAATCAAGTAATATTCCAAGGATACAAATGATATAAAGTAATTAATGATATCAAAATCTTCATATTAGCAGTGAAAAACAAAAAAATTATTTGTAATGGCCCCAAAGACTTTGATAATACTCAACATCTGTTCCTTTTTTCTTTTTGACAGATGAAACATTTAAGATATATATATCCACTGAAAAAAAATTATTAAGTACCCTTAAGACGGCAGTCTTCAAGCTGGGAGTGGTGGCCTGAGCCTGTAGTCCTAGCTACTCCAGAGCCTGATGCAAGAGGATCACTCAGGATCACTCCTGAGCCCAGGAGTTTGGGGCTGTAGTGCACAATGACTGTGTCTGTGAATAGCCACTGCACTCCAACCTGAGCAACATAGCAAGCCCCCATCTCTAAAAAAAAAAGAAAAAACAACAACAAACAAAAACAAAAACAAAAAAACCTGCATTCTTCTCAAAAATAATTTTGAGAGACTATATACACTTTTGCATTTTAAATGAGTATCTATGTTTCATTATAAATGTAAATAATTCCAAAGGATGGCATATCCAGTGTGTTTTAACACTGGTGACCCTTTTAAGTACAAATCATGGAATTTTAAAAAAGATAATGATTAAATACCCATTAAAGAAAATTACATGTTAAAGTTCAGAACATTTACATTATTCGGTTCCATATCCCTCACAGAACTTTATGTAAATGTAATATATTTTTAGGCTTGGAAGTTTTATTGATAACCATATCATACTTCTCTGCAACAAACTAAAAATTTCCTGGGTTTTCTATAACCTTAGAGGTCCAATACTGCACTGTGCAACACTCTTGCCACTAGCAACGCGTGGCTAGTAAGCACTTGAAATGAGATTAGAGTGACTACGGTACTACATTTTTAATTATATTTAAATTTTAAAATTAAAATGATTTTCTAATTTTCTCCATAGAGATCTTACCTATTTGCTAGGTTTATTTATAAATATTTTATGCTGTTTGATGATGTTGGAAATGATTTTTATAAAGATGCATTTTCCGTTTGTCGTTGGAGATATTTATATATGTCTGAGCACTCGTTCTTTGCCTGGTAATATGTTGCTTTAATACGCTAAGGTGACACATTTTATTGTACTTGTAAGGTTAGTTCAGCAGACTGTGCTGTTGCCCAGAATTATGGTTACTTACGAACTATACCTTTTAGTAAGCTGCCTGGAGACATATGGTTTTTATGTTGCTATTTCTCTTTTCTGGAACATCCGTCTGGGATTTGCACAGGACAATTGTGCTTGCTCTTGGAAGGTCACATGGATTTGACTGTGGCTCTGCTCACTGATGCGCAGCAAGTGTTGGCTCCCACCGCCGCCAGAATCCAACTCACTGGACACCGCTGCCTCTTCGGCCACCAGGTACCCGTGCGCCGCCTGGTGACGCGTTTAGTGCGGGCATCGGGGACTAGCAAAGGGTCAGTCCCCTCCCTGTGGAGCTCTTGGTTCTGTGCGCTTCGTTCCTCCTTCGCAGCCGCTTGTTCCTGACTGCAGGACACAGCGGCCGCCCTCTTCCCACGAGAGTGACCCGGTTGGGACAGGGTCCCCGCCCTAGCCCTGCACCCTCGTCCCGGCCTAAACAGATAGCCCACCTCGGCCCTGCATGCCCCACCCGGCTCTGACTGTATCCCCGCCTCCAACCTGGGCCGTCAGCACCTCCTGCAGGCGCCCGGCGCCGCTGCCTCGCACCGGCCGGAGCAGCTGCCTCCACAGCGGTTCAGCTGTTATTTTAATGTTTTAAAATTGTCAGTCGCCTGCCTGCCTGCCTGCCTGCCCGCCTGCCTTCTTTTCTTTTCTTTTCTTTTCTTTTCTTTTCTTTTCTTTTCTTTTCTTTTCTTTTCTTTTCTTTTCTTTTCTTTTCTTTTCTTTTTTTCTTTTTCTTTTTTCTTTTCTTTCTTTCTCTTTCTTGCTTTCCTCTCTTCTCTCTTTCTTCTCCTTTCTTTCTTTCTTTCTTTCTTTCTTTCTTTCTTTCTTTCTTTCTTTCTCTCTTTCTTCTTTCTTTCCTTTCTTCCTTCCTTCCCATCTTTCTTCCTTTCTTTCAACTTTCTTCTTTCTCTCTCTTTCTTCCTTTCTTTCTTTTTCTTTCTCTCTCTTTCTTTTCTTTCTTTTTCTTTCTCTTTCTTTTCTTTCTTCCTCTCTTCTTTCTTGTTTGCTTGCCCTTTCTTTCTCTCCCTCGCTGTCTCCTTCCTTCCTTCCTTTGTATCTTTTTTCTTTCTTTTTTTATTCTTTCCTGTTTGTTTGTTTGTTTTGAGACAGAGTCTCACTCCATTGCCTAGACTGGAGTGCAATGGCATGAGCTCGGCTCACTGCAGCCACACCTCCCGGGCTCAAGCGATTCTCCTGCCTCAGCCTCCAAGTAGCTGGGGCTACAGGCATGTGCCACCACGCTTGGCTAATTTTTGTATTTTTAGTAGAGACAGGGTTTCATCATGTTGCCCAGGCTGGTCTCAAACTCCTAGGCTCAAGCTTTCCTATAATAAAAAAATAGATTTTCCAACAGCATTAATAGGTTAAAAATATAATAAGAAAATGTCCAATTTAACATAACAGAAATCTTAAAACAAACTTCAGAAGTGCACAGGGCCAGTTGTCAAAAGAACTACAAACATTTAGTGAATTATAAAAATTAAGATGTGAATAGAGAAGCATATTATTTTTCTTGATGGCAAGTTTCACTAACATATCAATTATTTCCTAATTTGTTTATAAGTTTAGCATAATTTCAATCAAAATATCAAATTGGGAACTTCATGAAATCATTCTAAACTGTTTAAAAAATTAAGAGGTAATAAGAGCAAGAAATATTGGAAGGAGATTGTGAGGAATATATTCTTTCAGATGTCTAAATGCATCATAAAGCTACAATCAACAAAACAGTGTTAAGAATAGCACAACTATTCTTAATTTTCTAATCAGATGGGGATCTCTGAGCACTTCATAAATAGCATAGCCTATGAAGAGATTACTGGACAATAGCCCGAGAGTAAGTTGAATAGATCTTTTTCTGATGATGACCTTCAGACAAATCAGATGGTGTCATACCAAAAGCACACAAGTGCTATTCCTCCAAGATGATTCCAGTAGGAAAGGTGTAGGCACAAGCATATAAGGTTCTCATTCTTGATACCTCTGAGATCATTCAAACTAGGTGGACTGCATCTTCTTCAAGTAATCCTCCCCTAATATTTCTTTGCAGTGATTGTTTGCTAAATCATTAGGGAACTTGAGGCCAAGTTTATTTTCCTTTGCTGTGGAATAAAGATATGTGTGTATATACATATACATATATATATATATAGATATATATATATATATGTGTGTGTGTGTGATTCATATATAAGATACATATGTATATAAATCAAGATAGGTGAAAGACAGGGCCTTTCAAAGGCCAAGGGACACACAGGCTACTTCTATACTTTTAAGTTTCCAGTAAATATAATAAAAGTGAAGAAATGGCAAAACCAGAGTTACCAAAACTTGTGGTATAAATTGGATTTATATGTTTAGTAAAGTAATGCTTTGAATCCATGCATGAAGCAATAACTGTGTAAAACTCATTTGGTGATAACATCCAAAATGAATATTAGGCCTGATATGATTTGGATGTGTGACCCCTGCAAATTTCATTTTGAAGTGTGATCTGCGATGCTGATGGTGGGGCCAGGTGGGAGGTATTAAATCATGGGGGTAGATCCCTCATGAATAGCTTAGCACCACTCCCTTGGTGATGAGTGAGTTCTCGTGCAGTTAGTTCACTCAAGATCTGGTTATTTAAGAGTCTGGGACCTCCCCCTGCTCTCTCTTGCTCCCTCTTGCCTTGTGGTATGCTGGCTCCCCCTTTGCCTTCTATTATGACTAAAAAGCTTCCTGAGGCCCTCACCAGAAGCTGAACTGATGTTGGTGCCATGCCTATACAGCCTGCAGAACTGTCAGCTCAAATAAACCTCTTTTCTTTATGAATTACCCAGTCTCAGATATTCCTCTGTAGCAATTCCTTTTAGCTGTGTCCCCAGTCAAATCTCATCTTGAATTGTAGTTCCCATAATCCCCATGTGTCATGGGAAAGACCTGGTAGGAGGTAATTGAATCATGGGGGCGGCTACCCCCATGCTGCTGTTCTCATGATAGTGAGTGCATTCCCATGAGATCTGATGGTTTTATAAGGGGCTTTTCCCCCTTTTGCTTGGCACTTCTCCTTGCTGCCACCATGTGAAGAAGGACGTGTTTGCTCTTCCTTCTGCCATGATTGTAAGTTTCCTGAGGCCTCCTCAGCCATGCCGAGCTCTAAGTCAATTAAACTTCTTTTCTTTACAAATTACCCAGTCTTGGGTGTGTCTTTATTAACAGCGTGAGAACAGACTAATACACAACCCAAACAGATTAACACAAAGCCTTTCTTCATTGTGAAGCTCAGACTCTCCCCTAGCATTGGTCTGATGAAAGTTAAGGAGCCAGACCATTCAGCCTCTACTCAGCAGACAACAACACACGTATGGAAGCTGATACAAGCATTGTTTTACTCTATTTCAAAAATTGTCTTTACTTTATTTCAAATGAGTGCCTAAAACACCAGATTCTTATAGTCTGTATATTACTAACTAAGTAGCTCTAGTCTTGGCTAGATTTCCTACATGCCTATGATAAAAACATTGATACATACCTAATTTTAAGCAGTGTTATTCTTGATTTTAGCAAGCAAATGTGTAAGTGTCTTTTCTTGTGTGGGCTTTGAGTTTTATAACCCAGTTTAAAGAGGGTGGATGTCTATTTAAAAAATATCTTCAGGTTCAAAATCTCCTGTATCTTCCCTTGCCTTTCTTCCTGGCAATGATTAGCTAACAAGGCCAGTGTCTGTTCTGGTCATGTCTAGGTCAAGAAAATGAAATTACATCATCTGAGTATAAAGGAATGCTTGTCCTTTGTTAATTCTTCTCTGGTGTTTTCTTGTCTATTTCAACCCCAAAGTCACAGGGCAAAGGGGCAGGAGAGAAAACAGATACACAGAAGGACTGCTTCTCATCACAGCTCAGCATCCAACTCCATCCTCCATTTCATACAAACAAACACACTGTGAGTTCTATCTCGGAGCAGAAACACTCTACACATTCCCAACCTGTTTGCAGTTTCCTTATTTTGATTCTTTCCTGCAGTATCAGAGGAAAAGAGACTGCCTTTTCTCTGAACTCATTTACAGCATTCCCCTTTGCCTCTCCTGTGGCCTCACAACACAACCTTGGAATATACTTAAAAGAGAAACTAAAATTGTGATGCAATACCAAAAGTGCTGTTTAAAGAATACGGAATGTGTTAAAGGAAGAAAATAGTTTTTGTGAGTCAACTTGTTGCTAGCAGAGCAGACAGCCCTGTCAATAGGCCAGTACATTGATCTGTTTGGAAATATAAAGTTTAAAGGTGAGTTGAAGACTGTTGCCCAGGGGAGAAAAAGTAACTCAGATCTCTGAGTAGAATCTGTGAGTAAATAGATGAGGAGGAGAGATGAGAAACGAGAGAAGAGAAGCAGAGTTTGAAGCAGTGAATGGAACACACCATACATGGTATCTCATATATGGTGGGGTTTTTCAAAGGACTTCTACAAATAAGGATGACTAATGCTCAATTTTGTTTATTTTCTTTCTTCTTTTTCTTTTCCTATGATCAGTTGACAGGATTAAGGCTAAGTTTTAAATTGATCTATTGCCACCATGTAATTCCCATTTCTTTTTGTAAACTTTTAGTTATGTCTACATAAAGGCTTTTTGAAAGTGAAATTTTTGTTTGTTTTGGGGTTTTATGGAAATCAAATAAAGGGAACCATTTTCCCATCACGGTACTGGCAGGGCTGGTACATGGGTCTGCTGTGATGAGCCAGGTACTTGACTGAACTGAGTCAGTGAAATGAGAAGCTCTGAGCCAAAGTGACATTAGTATCATAACTCCCTTGGGAAGTTCCCCCAAATTAGGGGAAGGCATTGAACTTTCCAGAAGTTGTAGAATGAAGATTTGAGCCAGCCCTTTCTGGATCTAAAAAGGCAAGGAGAGCCCAGCTGAGATCTGAGCTATACATACCTATGTGTGATCCTGCTTTCTCTTCCCTATTAGACCTGAGTCAAAAGGGACCCTCACTTTTGTAGAATCTCTATAGGCAACTTCCCTCATAGGTCCAGGATGGATAAGGGAGTACATGCATTTTGAGGAAGAAGATGTCAGAGACTGTGCCTTTGGGGTTGGAGGAGGGGAGAGGGCACTGGAGAAATGTCTGGCAAATTTACCTTCACACACTGTGAGCAAAATGTAGCTGCTTGTTTTCTCTGACCACAACATCCCAGAATATAATTATTATATTTTTACTTATTCATTTACTTAACAGCTGTGTGAGACATAATTTGAATATCGTAAAATTCATTTATTTAAAGCACAAAATCCAATGGTCTTCAGCAGATTTACAAAGTTGAGCAAGCATCTCCACTATCTAATTTTAGAAAAATGTTGTCATTCCAAAAGAAGCCCAATGTACATTAGCAGTTACTCCCCATTCCCTCTGCCCTAACTGATCTAGGCAATACTAATATATTTTCTGTCTCTGTGAATTTGTATATTTTAGATATTGTATATAAATGGAATCATACAATATGTGAGTTTTTGTGCCTGGCTTTTCTCACTTAGCATAACATGTTCAAGGTTCATCCATGTTGTATCTTGTATCAGTACGTCATTCCTCTTTATGACTCAATAATGTTCCATGGTACGGATATATCACATTTTGTTTATCCATTTGCCAGTTGATGAACATTTGGGTTGTTTCCTCTTTTTGGCTGTTATGGATGATACTGCTGTGCATAGTAGGATGTGTGTTTACGTGGATGTATGTTTTTATTTCTCTTGGGTAGATACCCAGGAGTGGAATTCCTGGGTCATATGGTAAAAAACATAATTATTTTTTAATAAATGACTGCCTTTCTATTCTTGCCATTTTTTTTTAACTGACAGCTTTTCCATTCCTCCCTAGGATCGGAGGGTCTCTGTTCTCACTTGGCAAATGACCCAAAGAAGAGCCATTAAACGGAGTGGCAAAAAGGGCAGGCCTGCCCTGGGACTGGGTAGGAAATAAATTGCAAGAGCATGAATATCCTCCTTTTCTCCCCTTCAAGGAAGCCAGGACATCTGCTGCCTGCTCATGATCACTGAGCATGCAGCCTCCTGCTGGAGTGCCAGCAATTGGACGAATTTTCCTGGGCTCCCTGCCACAGAGATAACTTGTTCCAGCCTCTTATTTACACCTCCATCTGGCACCACAGTGGGGGATCTAGCACGCCTAAAAGTCAGCTGTGCCACAGAGGACAGGCGTGCTCTGGTGCAGGCCAGCCACACACCTTGAATGATGTAGCGGAGGGGTGCTAACGAGGTCAGATGTCTCCCTGCCTGGAAGGTTGGGTCTTCCAGCTGCCCGATCTTCTTCTAACTTAGGAAACATGGGTGCAAGGCCTTATCTCCTTATTTATCTTCCCTCCTTCATTCCTTTTTACACTTTCAACAAATAATATTGCCATTTTCTCTATTTTCCTCAAACCTGCTTCTGCTTCTCTCCATCTTTTCTGAATGTAAGTTATACTCACCTTCGGTTTATGTAACAGGGGATGAAGTCTTCCTTTATTTATAGCTCCCCACTGCCTTCTACAGGGGTACTCTTCTTGGATGCGGTTATACAACCTCTGAGATGAACTCAGGGTCCAGCTTCATTTTCTACATAATAAATGGAGAAATCTTTTGAGGGTGGAAGTGGGGTGGAAGATTCCAGATGAAGGACACGGGAGATAATGAGATAGAATACTGTGGGAGCAAAAGTTTTGAAAGGACTTCTCTTTGGTGACAGAGAGGGAGAGAAGAATGTGGAGAAGTGGAAAGGAGAAAGGCATAATGACAATGATCATCACAGGACGTGTTATTTATGTGGTACTTACCTTTGCTAGGTATATGCTTAACGCTTTGATTCATTATTCAACCTAATCCTCCAACAATGTTGTAGGGTAATTTTTATTATTTTTTTTTTTTTGCTGAGGAGGAAACTGAGGTTCAAAAAGGTTAGAGAACTTTTCCAAAGTAACCCAGCCTAAAAGCTCTGGGCTGGAATTTGAAACAAATTTGATCTGACTTCAAAGTCCACATTCTTAATAACTAAATTATATTGACACTCCAAGAAGGTTTATAGCTGAACCTTCTGAAGGGCAGAGAGTTGAATTTGTAGGTGACTGGATTAATAACCTGGGAAGCGGAGTGGCTCCATTCTTCATTTTGTGTGACAGCAGGTGGCACTGAGGTGGCCACTGACTGGCCTGCCACCCGCACATGCTGCTGGCTGCTTGCCCCTTGCCAGTCTGGGACTTTTAGCCAGGCTTCCAGGAAAGTGTAGTTCTGGATTTGGTCAGGCTGGCATTCTTCATTCCTAAAGGGTGCTGAAGTGGGATGCAGGAAATCCAAATAGCTGGAGGAAAAGAGGCAGGATATTAGAACTACCCGTTTCTTCCATACATACCAGCATTCTGAAGACTTCTAGGTAAGAGTGAATAAATAATCCATACCGACAGCACTTCTCAACAGAAAACATTTCTTCTTCTTCTTCTTCTTCTTCTTCTTCTTCTTCTTCTTCTTCTTCTTCTTCTTCTTCTTCTTCTTCTTCTTCTTCTTCTTCTTCTTTCTTCTTCTTCTTCTTCTTCTTCTTCTTCTTCTTCTTCTTCTTCTTCTTCTTCTTCTTCTTCTTCTTTCTTCTTTCTTCTTTCTTCTTTTTTTTGAGATGCAATCTCGCTCTGTCGCCCATCCTGGAGTGCAGTGGCCTATCTCCGCTCACTGCAACCTCTGCCTCCCGGGTTCAAGCGATTCTCCTGCCTCAGTCTCCCGAGTAGCTAGAACTACAGGCGCCCCCGCCAACACACCCAGCTAATTTTTGCATTTTTAGTAGAGATGGGTTTTCACTATATTGGCCAGGATGATCCACCCGCCTTGGCCTCCCAAAGTGCTGGGATTACAGGCGTGAGCAACAGTACCTGGCCTGAAAACATTTTATCTTCTAATCTATATTTATTATATTACTGTTTATAATTATTTTCTTTTTTCTAGAGTAACCATATATCTCAAAAACATGCAATTTGGGCAGCAAAGACCACAGAATATCATAGCTAGAAGAGACCCCCATTTTGCTGTATAGATGAGAGTTCAAAGCCCTGGGTGGCTTAAGAGTCATAGATCTGTGTTTCAGTCCTTACCCTGCTGCTTACTAATGGTGGGACCTTGGGGAAGATACCAGATCATCTCCCTCCTTTCCAAAACAATGCCTACACTGCTGAGGTAGTGGAGATTAAATGACACATTCTAGAGCCCAGAAGAGTCTCCCTAACAGTACGTGCTCAACTAATGGGAATACGCTCCAGTGGGCAATGTCATCAAGGCAAAGCTAGGGCCAAAACCTTGTTTTCTGATTCTCAAACTTGCGTGTGCGTGCGTATGTGTGTTTGTGTGTGCACACACAGGCATCAGCTGTGTAATGCTCGCTTTATAGTGTTTTACACTTATGTAAGTCTTCGTAGTTTTCAGAGCACTCATTTAGATGATATTGTTTGATCACCACAACAACATAGTAAAATTAGGCAGTAGTGATATTATCAGGCCACTTTACACATTAGAGAAGAGAGGCTGGGAGAAGCTGACTTTGTTCAGCCCCATGGCCAGTCAACAGCAGAACTGGACTCAGCACCCAGATACCTCATGCCTCCTTATCTAGAGATTTTTCCACCCTAGCACAAGCCCATCTCACCTTAATGCCAAAGAGTTTTATGAAAGTTTTATGAAAGAGTTTCTGAAAAGTTGTTATAAGGAAGAGTGAAATAAATACTGTGCTGGGGTCATAAATGACCTAGGTAATTAACAACCTGATTAGATAGGGAAAAACTGAACTTTGAGATGATTGAGCAAATGGCAAAGAGAAAACACTGACAAGGCAATTAACAACCCAATTCAAAGACATATGGGGAAATGGCGGGTTGGTGGACACTTCAGACCACTGTGTAACTCTTTCCTGTCAGCTAAATACTTGTCACTGAGTGTGAAATTATTTCCTGTTCACTCTGCCTCTGCAACATCCTAACTGCATGTCCATATTTCCTCAGACAAGGAAATCCTCCAGTTCTTCAACATACTTCAAGCATCAGCTTTACTCTTTAGTCTCAAAGGGGTATTTTTAAGCCCCACAATTTGGATACTATTGAATTTACTTACCCTGGATACTTGAATATAAAAGGCACTCTAGTGTTCCTAGAATACACAGAGTTCAGATTTCTTAGTGATGAAGAGCATCTAAAAAAATTACCACAAGGAAATGAAATGGGACCCATGACTCTCATTCTCATATCTGCCGCACCCCAGTGGCTGTTGCTCCTGGACTTCATGGTGGTGCTTTAAAACTATTTATACCATCAGATTTGGAGCATCTTAAAAACCTACCCATCTCTCTCACAAACTGACATCTAATACTCTGATTCTATGAACAGACTAAAAAACCACTGGAGTGTACATTTTAAGTGAGTGAATTGTAACTGTGTGAATTCTATCTCAATAAAACCATGAAAGAACTGAAAGCAGAGTCTAAATAAAGATATTTGTACACTCATGTTCATAGCAGCATTATTCACAATAGCTAAAAGGTAGAAGCAACCCAAGTGTCCATCAACAGACAAATGGATAAACAAAATGCAGCATACAATGGAATATTATTCAGCTTTAAAAAGGAAGGAAATTCTGACACATACTACAACATGGATGAAACTTGAGGACATTGTACCAAGTGAAATAAGCCAGACACAAAAAGACAACAACCCTATGATTTCACTTACATGAGGTACATAGTGTAGTCAAATTGATAGAGACAGAAAGCAGAATGGTGGTTGCTAGGGGGTGGTGGGAGGATGAATGGAGAGTTGTTGTTTAATGGTATAGAGTTTTAATTTTGCAAGACGGAAAGAGTTCTGAAGATTGGTTGCCCACCAATGTGAACACACTTAATGCTACTAATCTGAACACTTAAAAATGGCTAAGATGGTGAATTTTGTGTTATGTGTGTTGTACCAGAATTTGCTCAAAGTAGGGAGGTTGTGATTCTTGTGTACCACTGCAAGGCGCTACAACCTGCATTCCTGTGAAATTCCAAATGAGCAATGATAGAAGAGTTTTCAGAACCTAGTATAGTTTTAGAAAAAGGAATGTTCATACTCTACTTATTATTTATTTCAAAGTTCTCTGGGATGAGAATTATAAGCCAGTTACTCTAGACTTTTCTGAGATTGATACTAATATACACCCATATTGATACTCATGTATCTATTGATTCATTTATTCCACAAAAGTTGATTGGGTGTCTAATGCATTCTAGGCATGGTGCTGGATAATGAGGAAACATTGGTAAGACATTACTACCCCCTACCCCCGTAGGTCTTACAGTCTGACAGATTGAATCAATTGACTTGGCCTTGTAAAAAAAATCTCGAATATTTGGGCTTTTCATAGGACTTTTCTTTCATGTTACTTCACACAGTCATCCATGAATGCTGCAGTAACAACAGCAACAACAACAACAGCAATCTCTTGGTGTTTTTATGTACATTCTTGTATTTGGTTTGTTTTATTTGATTCTCAACTTCAATCTTCTCTTCCTTTTAGAATGCAGGTTTCTTGAGAATAGGCCAGTCTTACTCACCTCGTATCCCCAAAAAGTCTCCATAGCTAACAAAATGCCTTATGCACATAACAGCAAAACACTTTTGAGAATCATGCTGAGAAAACATAGCTCCATCTCTAGACCAAAGTAACAACTACTGATTTTGGGGTCCTGAAACTATTCCAACCACCAAAGCAGATTGCAATATGATAAGGAAATATCTGTACCACAGTTTGGAAAATATATTTTAAAATGCCAATCGTGATTCTTCCAGTTGCATTGTGTAATGTGGTCTCTTTTTATGAAAGTTCTTTCTCTGTAATATTGCTAATTCTACAGTAAGTGTAGCTCTATAATATGTGAGATTTATTTGCATGTAGAAGTTTGCTTATGACTCAGACCTCATGTTATGCATTAATAACACATTTATCTCATGGCCTGTGGATTGATTTATATAGATACCACATTCAAACCAGAAGAAATATCTAGAGTTGGGCAGGGAGTAGAGAATAAGCAAGGCTGTTCTTGGAAGTATTGACTGTAATGATCATGAATAGTATTGTTGTTATATTGCCTATTTTAAGATCCTGCAATCAAAGGCCTCTAAACCAGAGTTATGCATTCAGATCTAGCTATTTAATGAAAACCTATTCTGTACAAAGCGCCACTCATCTATTATTTCATTCATGCTTCATAATACATTTCTGACAGAGGCGTTCCTAGTTCATTTTACAGATGGGGAAACTGTGGACTAAGGTTGAAGAACTTCCCAGTGTTTCACAACCTCCAAGTCCAATGCTGTTTCCACATATAATACTCAATTTTGAACATTTTATTGTGTTAGGAGACTTAAAAAAAGAAAAATAAAAACAAAAACCCTGCAAGCAGTGTATGTTGGTCAAGAGTTGCTGTTTCTCTAAGGCCCAGTAAGCCCTTAGCTTTGTTTTCCTGAACTTTGAGTGTCGGTTGCACATCAAGCCCCAGTGGTGGGCAAACGCTGATGCTACAAGAACAGCAGCAAGTGGCAGCACTCAGGGCAGGAGTACTCATGCTGTTCTGACATTCCTAGCCAGGCTGTTGTTCACGTGGAGCCATGCCCAGCTCACCAAGGACACCTACGTCTGCCGACGCAAGTCATTCCTCCCTGATTAATGAAGGTTTAATGTCCAAGGTTATAAACTGCTGAGAAGGCAATAGGGAAGGAGCTAATTTATGAGTCTGCAGTTACCAAAATGTAAGCAGCTCTGCTTTAGATCACTGTCTTGGAATGAGACAGACTCTCCAGCTACCTATACTGTGACTCTAGACAAGTTACTTGCCCTCTCCGAACCAGAGTTTTGTTATGCATAAAATGGGGGTAATAAGCCTTTCTTCAGAGAGGCACTGATATTGGAGATAATTTATGAAAAGAACCAGGTACATCATAGACTCTCAAAAAAAGGATAGCTATTATTGTTGTACAACAAGAATAATTAGTACTAGTAGCATCTCTCAGCAGGTAGAATGTTTTAGCTATGGTTCTGACTACCCCAGCCCCGACTCCCAACAACTTTCATTACACCTACTCTCTTCTTTCATCACCATCCACCTCTTGTTCCTCCATTCTCCTTTACCAAAAATCACAGAGGATGAAACCTCACATAGCCCCAAAGCTGGTCACATTGGCCTGACAAATCCGGTAGCAAGTGCTTCAATGAGCCCAGTTGAAGATGGGGAAGCCAGGAAATGCGCCATCAGTAAGTGGAGTCAAGGGAGCTGACAGGACCTTTCCCTGGTCTATCCCTTTACTATCCTCAGGACAGGGCTTGGTGGGAACTTCCCTAGCCAAATGAGCCTCAATATTGTGTTTCAAATGCTTCAATTTCCTTCAATATTCACATTCAATGATGAATACTTACCATTCTCAGAAGCGGACTAAACCAAAACTCTTTTTAGATCACCTAGTTCTGTTTGTTTTTTCCTTCATTTTGTTGACATTTCACCTTTTCATCCATAAATTCTGGTGTTACACTCTGCACAATCAAGCATCTTGGTTTTGTTTTCCATTTTATGAATTATTCCAGAGGAACATGTTCATGAGAATTTACCCTTTTTTGTAATTATGGTCATTCCATCACTTTTAGATTTCCCTCATTTATTTGCCTCATTCATCATTTGCCTCTGGAAGCATATAACATTTTTATTTACCTTTTCTGGAATTAAATTTGGGTTTCATACTTAGGAAAAAGCCCTGCAGAATGAACCCATACCCAGACAGTACCATATTTAGGGGTGCTGATGGCTTAGTTCAATCACTTTGGGTTTAATTCTAGTTTTTAACCAAATTTGAAGACAAAAGTACAAAGACTGAAAGAGAATGGGAATAAAAAACAATGATTTCTGGCATTAAATACATCAGAAAGCCCAGCTAGGTTTTGGAGGACTGGAAAAGATGGGAGAGACAATGATTTTTAAAAACAGAATGTTTTGAATTTTATTTCCGATTTGGACAAAATTCACACATGGGAAATTCAAGGATTCAGAATCAATTTCTTTTATTGAAAGATTATTTAAATTTAAGTATAAATTATAGAATAAATTGTTGGAATTGACTACTAATGATAAACTGAAGATAAATAATGAAAATATAGCATTGATTACCTAATTTGGAAATAATTCTTGAATGCCTACTGCGTACAGACACTATACAAACTCACTTAATGTTCCTGTGAAATCGAGATCCCACTTTACAGAGAAGAAAATAATGGCTCAGACACATAAAAAACAAAACCAAAAACCCGTCACCAAGTTCATGTGTTTTGTAAGTGTTACAGCTACGCTAACATTCTTCCTGGTATCATTTAAAGGACCCTAGAGCTCCGTCATTGACTAGCTGTATGACTTATGGGAACCTCCTTATCTTCCTTGCCTTAGTTTCCTCATCTGTAAAATGGAGGGTCTGGATTAGGAACTCCACGGTCTAAAGACATTCCTTGCAGCTTTAACATTCTATGAGCATAAGGAATATATGGGCATGATTTTAAGGACTGGTTGTTTATGAGCCAATCAGAGGTGTTGAATAAACACCTCCCTACTAGGTCAAGGTAGAAAGGGGAGGGTAAACATTGGAAAAAAAAAAAACATGATGAGAAGTCTATAAAAATTGTGTGCTACCAAAGATCTGTCTTATTTGGCAGCTGCTGCCTCACCCACAGCTTTTGATATCTAGGAGGACTCTTCTCTCCCAAACTGTAAGTAAAAAAGCTTCCTTTGTAAACCTGGACAGCACCAGTGAATAAGGGGTTAGTAACAGTACTAAGCTTATAGAAGGGAAGATTGGTTTGCCTTTGTTTTCAGGAAAAACTTGATGGTGGCTGAAAACATGATGGCTCTGCTTGGAGGGAAATGCTTGTTTTCCTCTCTCTCAGTATAAATGCTCATTCACACCTTTCCTGTCTTTTTGAGAGGTGGCAAAATGCCCAAGATTGATTGCCAGTTATATGTTACCTGAATGAGGCTCTTGTGAGTCTCTGATCTAAGAAAAACAACTTGAACACTCCTATCGTTAGGTTCTAATCAGTTTTCGAGATTCCTGTTCATTTCAACTCTCAACTCTCTTTTCATAACAACTGCTTATTTTAGTGATTTATTTACATATCTACTGCCTTATGTCATTTTCTACATTCTCTTCCCACACCTACTAGTACTGACACTGAGGTTTCTTTGTCACAGAAACAAATCCTTGGAGTGTTTTGCCCTTTGCCTTCACCCACTGCTCGAATGAGGAAATGCGACAGGGTTGGAAACTTCACAGAGCATAGTCATCATTTGATTATGAATTTCCAAACCCTTCATGTTTGACACTTTCTAGAACATTTCCTGCTGGCCCCAGACACTGTGAAGACCCTACAGCTTAAGATAGTAGAATCAAAAGGTTGTGTATTTTGATACATTTGCTCTACTATCTGAAAAATAGGCATTGTGAGAATATGTTGACTTTTTAAAAAATAACTTCTCTTTAAATAGTTACCTAGGTCTCCATTAGACAATTTGGATGCACCAGAGCTTGAACTCTGCTGCCCTGCTATTCATCACTTTAGCTAAGGCACATCTGGGTAGCACCCAGGCCCAGGTTAGAGCCAGAGATACTGGGTCAGGGAATGGGGAAATGCTGAATATCTGAGAGGTCCTTGGGCTTCAGTCCAAGTTTAGAGGAAAGAGCACCATTCAGGACTCATTCTGGGCTGCTCCACATGTGTTAAAGGGCACTGGAAATCAGGCTGTCCTAGGGCTGCCCTAGATCATCCCACTGTACTTGTCACTGGGACATTGGGGTGGATAATAATGAAGCTATGGGCATCTTTAGGTATCATATACAAAAGTGCTGCATGCAGTGCCTAGAAATCATGGGCTTTCAATAAATAAGCCTCCTCATATTTGCCTTAAAAATCCATTTGTCTTGTACATAGAGAAGCAAATGAACTTTCTGGTGCCTTCTATTTCTCCAGGAATTAAATATCCATGTTACAAATAATTATGTTTTCACAGAACGTCTTCAAGGAAGGCAGAAAGAACCATACCATAGGATTCTACCTGCTATTTTACCGAAGGATTAGAAATAGAATTGTAAGTCATAAGCCAATAGGACGTAACTTGCAATCCTAGAACATCACAACTTAGAAGGCACATCAGACATAGTCTCTCTGGCTTTAGTTTCCTCATCTCTAAAGTGACTGGGTTGACGCAAGTATCTCTGAGGTCATCTGTAGCTCTGTTTTTCTGTGGTTACCTTCTGTTGTTAATACAACTTTCCTCCAGATTTATATGCACACTTGTTACACATATGTAATAAAGTGTGTGATAAAGAATGTATAAAATGAAATGTGGCCGGGTGCAGTGGTTCACGCCTGTAATCCCAGCACTTTGCGAGGCCAAGGTGGGAGGATCGCGTGAACTCAGGAGTTCAAGACAAGCCTGGGCAACACAGCAAGACTTTGTTTATACCAAAAATAAAAAAAAAAATATAGCTGGGCATGGTGGCAGGCGCCTGTAGTTTCAGCTGCTTGGTGTCTGAGGTGGAAAGATCACTTGAGCCCAGGAGGACGAGGCTTCAGTGAGTCATGATTGTGCCAATGCACTCCAGGCTAGGCAACAGAGCAAGACCCTGACTCAGAAAACAAAAAAGAAAGAAAGAAAAAGAAAAGAAATGTGAGAATCTCTCCACCCTACCCCATTCTTCAGAGGTAACTCCAGAGTTGTTACTCTTTGTTTATATAGACACAAAAACAGTATGGGTATGTATCATTTTTTAATTAAAAAATAGGAGGATAGTATATATTGCATACTTCTCTGAAACTTGTTTTTCATTTAATAATATAATGTGAACAACTTTCCATCACACTGAAAAAAGTTGGCTTGAGATCTGAGAGAGCAGAGGCTTAGGAGTACGGAAATCCTTCTGTGTCATTACCCATCCCAGGCTGGCCTCCTGTCTCCCTGTGGTGAACATTGACCTGTGACCCTGTTTTATGATTAACAGAGAGGTGACATTTGTGCTAACGTGGTACAGACCTTTAATCCCGCTGTAGAAGTTTAACTCCCTGTAAACAGTATTAGTTTGAATTGACCTTTTCACTGTTATTCTGGTTGAGTCAGCATACCCAGATTGAAGAAAATAGTTTGGAAATAGGCAGTAAACAAAGAAATGGAGGTCCCTTAGATAATTTTTTTCATTAAAAAAAGGGAATTAGTAATACATTGCATTTTATAGTGCTTTGTAAAGCATCTTCATGTTTATCATGCAATTTAGCAAATATATTTTGAGCAACTACAATGAGCAGGGTGCTCACAGATGGCATTTGAGTTACCTGGCAAAGAGACAACCAGAACAGTTATTATCACCATTTAATCCATAGTAAACTGAGACTCAGGAAGCTGCCTGACTTGTCTGAGGTTCCAGCTAGCTTAGGCAGAGCTGGTTCTTAAACCTAGGTCTGTCTGATCTACTAGCAGCAAACCTCTACATAAATGTGTCAGATGTTTATGAATAAGTAATGTCCATGGTGTAATCACCCACAGTACTCTGGGGTGTCATCAAGGACATTAGGAGTCATCCAAAGGCCATTTTTTTTCATCAAGCTCACTCTTTCCCTTGAATGGAAAGGAGTACTACCCCTTATCCCAACTTGATGCCTTATTAGCTACTTGTCCTTGGATAAATAATTTACACTCTCTTATATTCTTTCCTAATCTATTAAATGGGAGGGAAAAAGAGCCCAACCACTTTCTGGGATTATTTTGAAGAAAAATTATATACTGCATGTAAAGCCATTAGCAGACTGCTTGACAATACATGATCACTTGTTGTTATTATTATTATTGGGCTGATTTTCCCTTTTGTTTCATTAAGAAAACATCTTTCTTTTTTGGTAATTGTCAACTCCTTTGTGCAAATGCCTAAACTGAGAGAGAAAGTTTGCACCTTGCTCTGAAGATCACCCCCACGTTGGCTTTTTTCAGCATAATGATCTGGAGGCCAGGTCCAAAGCTAAAAATCTTTGACTCCAATATTACAGCTAATATATAAACAGGGCAAACATGCTCTGCTGGTGGCTGGGACATAATGGGCCTTGGAAGGTCATCTTCTCTAGAAATTATTGCCCACTAGCTTGTCCTATTACCCCAGTAACAGCATTGCAGTTTCATTCTTTTGGGGTAAGACAAGAACCTCTGTTGAAATGGAGAGGCAACAGTGAGGTCATCAGTTATACCTTCTCATGAATTAGCTCAGTGGCCACTGACTTTTTGTATCAAGGGACAGAGTACTGACAGCCTACCCCGAAGGGATGCAGAAAATGTGGAGAAATATATTTGTCATGAGGATAGGACTGGATAGGGACTCTGCTTCCTCCTAGCTGGGACCTTGAACAAGTCAGTTAGCTTCTCTACGTCTTAGCTTGCTCATTAATTAATGAAGATAATACCTGCTATAATTACCTCATTGCCAGTGGATCAAATGAGATCTGAGGTGTCCCTGGGCTTCCAGGAAGTAATATGTAGACATGGAGCATCCACCCTGTGCTGAGTGTATTGGAGGGAGAGAAGATTAGAGAAAGGAGGAGACCCCGGCATTGGATAGGAAGCTACCCAAGATAATCTTCATTACCATTTTGTCTTTGGTATCCCAACCTATGCAAAAAGCACTCTTTGTAACACCCAAAGTGAGGGCTCTTTGAGCTTGCATTTTCAAGATTAACCCAAAGTGGCAGCCGAACAGGGGCAACGATCTCCTTCGGAGCACCACCACTGTGGAGGCTGCTTGGTTAGGGGGTCTTCAAGCCGGAGCCTCCCCTTGCTAAAGCAGTGAAGCTGGAGCAGGGACTGCCATACAACTTTAGCATCCTCATAGGTAGTGAGAAACCTGAGCCCAAAGGCACTTAGGAAACATCCTCTCTAGAGGGTTGAATATAAGGAAAAGGAAACTTGCACCCAACCCTCTGTAGCCCGAGGCCAAATGGAAGTTAGCTTTAAGACTATGTATAGATTTCTCCTTTCAAGTTTGTTGCCTGGAGAATAATCTGTTGGAAATACAGACTAATAGAGCAAAGTGGAGGATAACTGCAGAGGTCAAGAGCGTCATTGTCCTGGCCTCAAGCCATTAAGGAAATCCAGTGGCACCAGGAATCCACAGAATAGCGAGACAGTCCATTACTGCAGTCCCTTCTACTAGTCATATTTTAGTGGGTCACTAATTAGCTGGTTCAGTGTTTTGATTAGTGATTCCAAAGGTCTGCTGGAAAGCATTCTGTCTAGGGTCACCACGAACATTCAGTAACCCACCTTCATTCATTGCAGCTAATTGCAACTAATAAATGATGGGGGAAAAACACATGTCATTTGTTTATCCACCGGGGAAATGGGTCAGAGGTGTCACAGAGGTCTGCACAGCATGTCTGCACCCCCAACTGTCTTGATCATGCATCCATCTGAGGCACCCATGGTTCTGTGCACAACTCTCGCACACTCTTTTCCAGACCTGTCACCATGGCCCACCGATTTCCAGCCCTCACCCAGGAGCAGAAGAAGGAGCTCTCAGAAATTGCCCAGAGCATTGTTGCCAATGGAAAGGGGATCCTGGCTGCAGATGAATCTGTAGGTGAGTGTAAAAAGCAGTCCCATCATATAACAACATATTATTTTTTCTACACTTAGCAAAAACAACTTGATAATCATATTCTTTATGGAAGTAAAGGTTTATGTACACAGGAGTGGGAGCAGAAGACTCAGTAAGCATAGAGCTTTTGAGTCCTGTAAGTAGTAGGCACATTCCTGAAAGTCAAGGAAAGAGGCTCAAGCCCTTCATTTTAAGCCAGGGGTCATTTGAATCCAGCCTTGTAGTAAGGCCAGAAACTTAGTAACTAGCATAAGGTCAGATACACAGGCATCTGCTACTAGTGAGAAGTCAGTTTAAAGTCAGTTTAAATTCAGTTGAGTCAGGAAAGGCAGGAAAGTATCTGCATCTGGAATAGGACAGGGCTTATGGATGGGAGAACCTCAGGATGACACAAGGAAGAGCTGTGGCAGAGTTGCACAGCCTGCCATAAAATGACAGAACCCTGAGAATCAAGAGCATGCCCCATCCCTCCTTCTGCATGTACATCCAGCGAGACTGAGGACTGGATCAGGGAGGCTAGAGAGGCCTGAGGGCCTTCCATATCCACCTGGACCTGATGGTGGCTTCCACCCTGACCTCTACATGCCCAGCCCACACACTCTCTAACCAGTCACCTGATAGCAACCAGGGTCTTCTCCCTGGAACACAAAAAATTGAGGCAGGAGCTTTGACTATCTGAAAAAAGAAAGTGAGTCTTCCTTTCCACCATGTTGAGGGTCTCTGAGGTGATGTGGAGAAGGGTGACAGGAAAGCCCTGGCTTGCTCCTTATGCTGCCCTTGGCCCTCCCGCCATAGGTACCATGGGGAACCGCCTGCAGAGGATCAAGGTGGAAAACACGGAAGAGAATCGCCGGCAGTTCCGAGAAATCCTCTTCTCTGTGGACAGTTCCATCAACCAGAGCATCGGGGGTGTGATCCTTTTCCACGAGACCCTCTACCAGAAGGACAGCCAGGGAAAGCTGTTCAGAAACATCCTCAAGGAAAAGGGGATCGTGGTGGGAATCAAGGTGAACACCTCCATTCACACCTCACCTCTGCTTTGTCCTAGGCAAACTCCAAGCACACTGGCAAGGACAGGGCCAACACTCTGAACATTCTCCTCATCATATTTCTCTTCTCACCCTTTTCCATCCTCATCTTCTCACAGAGAACAAGATCCTCTTCTAGAGTTTTCCTCCAGTGCCCTCTTCTTTCACTCAAATTTTCTACACGTTCTTAATCTCTTTGCATCTCAATCTCATTTCTTAAAATGAGAATCTACCTCACGATGCTCTTATAGGGATGAAATGACTAAAAGTTTCTAGGCTGGACGTGGTTGCTTACGGCTGTAATCCCAGCACTTTGGAAGGCAAAGGCAAGAGGATCGCTTGAGCTCAGGAGTTTGAGACCAGACTGAGCAACACAGCGAGACCTTGTCACAACTAAAAATGAAAAAAAATTAGCCAGGTGTGTTGGTGCATGCCTGTAGTCCCAGCTACTCAGGAGGCTGAGGTGGAAAGATTGATCACCTGAGCCCTGGAGGTCGAAGCTGGAGTGAGCTATGGTCATACCACTGCACTCCAGCCTGGATGACACTGTCTCAAAAAAAAGAGTGAGACTCTGCCTCAAAAAAAAAAAAAAAGAAAAGAAAAAGTTTATATTGCATAATTATTCAGTTAATGGTAACTATTATAATTATTGAAGCATTTACTATTCTATCTTATAACTAGGTCTTCCAATAGTGCATAAACTTCTCAAAAGTGAAAACTAGTATCCATTGAATAAGAGTTTTTACCATTCCAAGAATTCATTTAATTCTCTTAACCTCTGGTAGTAGACTCAATTATTACCCTTATTTAGAGATGAAGTGAGAAAACTGAACTACGAAGAGTAATACAACTTGCCCACACAGCAAGGCAAGGTCAGAGCCAGTTTAGGCTAATTCTTGAGCTCGTGACTTTTGCCTTTGCTATGTACAGAGTAGAGGATGTATCCTTAATTCTCTTTACCTCCTGTACTAACACAATACCTGGTGTATACAGGTGCTCAATAAATGTTAGGGTAGACACTCTCACAGTGTACCTTCCAGGTAACTTCCCTTCTGCTATGGACTGAACTGGGTCCTTCGCACTGATACACTTTAGTAATTCAACTCCTTGATCTGTAAAAGATGCAAGCTGTTAGTTAGTTCCAAGAGTTCTGCTTGTGTTTTCCTGACATCTGACATCTGTTAATTATTTGTATCCACAGTTAGACCAAGGAGGTGCTCCTCTTGCAGGGACAAACAAAGAAACCACCATTCAAGGTAAGGATATTGGCCACTGAGATGAATCATGCCAGTATAAGCTAGAAATGAAGGCAAGTAAAGACGGAAGCAAGGGAAAACAAAACACAACTATTACACTGGTCTTAGAGCCACACATACCTGGTTTTCAATAGCAGCTCCTTCATTTAACAACCGTGACCTTGGGCCAGTCACTGAAATATTGTGAGCCTCAGTTCTCCTATCTCGAAATGGGGATTTCTCGAAATGTTGTGGGGATTAACTTAGACAATGTACATAAGGTTCTTACCACAGTACCTTGGACAAAGAAGATTAAACTCTGCACCTGGAAGTATTATTTTTAGAAAAAAATTAGCAGCAGTAGAATGGAAAGTCCCCACACTTTGAGGTCAGACACACCTGGGTTTGAATCCTGGTTCTATCACATGCTACCTAGATAATTTTGCAAGGTACTTCTGCCCAAGTAGACAAGCATTAACTCACAACATTGGGTTAGCTAAGCAGAATTTGAATCCCAGCTCTGTCACTCTTGAGCAATTCAAACTTGGTAAAGTCACTTATCCATTAGGAGCCTCAGTTTCCACATTTGTAAAATGAGTATCATATTAACTATTGGTTTCTTCTATTCTATATATAGAGTAGATTGTATGTATGTCAAAACACTATTTATTAAATCTAGGTCTTCTGGTTCAGTGTTGTGATTAATGCTGATATGCTTGGCTGTTTTCAATCCTCAAGCTCAGTGGATTGAAAGCTAAGCAAAGGGAGAACTCCTTCCCTTTATTAGAAGCCCCATGGATCAGGTACAAATGTACAAAGAAGCCTTTCTCTCTTTTGTGACTTGCAGGGCTTGATGGCCTCTCAGAGCGCTGTGCTCAGTACAAGAAAGATGGTGTTGACTTTGGGAAGTGGCGTGCTGTGCTGAGGATTGCCGACCAGTGTCCATCCAGCCTTGCTATCCAGGAAAATGCCAATGCCCTGGCTCGCTACGCCAGCATCTGTCAGCAGGTGCTCTGTCTTCCCCTTGGGCTGAAAAAGAATAGGCTAGAGCTTTCTTCAGAGCTTTTCTTTTCAATTATACTATAACTACAAATGGACCTCCTTTTCCCTCACCAGTATATCCTAGTGGCATTTTTCACAACTTTTGCTACAGCCAACTGTGGTAGGGAAAGATTTGGTCCCACAAGCCAGTAGGAGTCCAACTAAGCTATGCGTTCAAAGGATAATGCCATCAACTGCTGCCCTGTCAAAGCTCCATAAGCTGTCTTATAAGTGATCAGGCTTTTGAGGCCAGGGAACTTGGTTGTCTATACTCCGTAACATCTAAGACATGATCCTCTTAGATTCCTAGCTGAAGAGTGACAGCTCTGACCGAGTTCCAATCCAAATAATTCCTTGGAGGATGGTGACCAGATGCTAAAATTTCCAACACACACTAAAATGTCTCTGGGTCCGAGTTAAGTTTGATTTTCTTCTGTGAGTACTATGTTGGGGTTACTAGAGTTGTGGACAGCTGGAGATTCCCAATTAGAACTCTAAACACTGCTTTAATTTCTTCATTAACCCAACTTAGAGACATCTTTCTTAATGATTTATGCTTAGATGCCCTAAAAAGGCAGTAGCTAGGTTCTGAGGCAGCTAGAATAATCTCTAGAAAGAAATACAGTAATTAGGGGTTTGTATTTATTTTTTACCTCATTCTGAAAAATTCTACTGCCTTTAAGTCATCTATGTAGTATTTCTCCATAATGGCTTCAATTTATACCAATTGCAACTGTTGGATCTCCTCCTAAGGAAAGGATAACAGTAAGCACAGCTTCACTTTTGCTTCCTTGATTTTCCTTTTTAGAATGGACTGGTACCTATTGTTGAACCAGAGGTAATTCCTGATGGAGACCATGACCTGGAACACTGCCAGTATGTTACTGAGAAGGTAAGTTTTAAATATGAAGGCCCCAATTCTAGTTGAAAAATCTTAATTTTAGGTAACAGCTGTTACTTAACATATAACAGCTATTATATCTGAAGTAGCCTTTAGGATGGATAGCATTGAGAAGGTAGGGAGGTGCTCATCAGCCCTTCACCTTTTTGGCACATGGTATGCTCCATACAGAAAAAGCACAGGAGTTGCAGTACCAAGACTTGGGTTGGAGAATCCGCTTTTCCACTTGTGGGATCTTGGGCAAGTCGTATTATCTCTTTTGACTTCAATTCAATTACATGTACACAAAGAAATTTTAAAATAAGACATGTGGCTCAAATGAGAAGATGTAATTAGAAAGTACTTTATTCCATCTGACTTTCTAAATTAGCCACAGTAGATCTGAAAGAGGGTGGTTCTATTCATACACTGGGAGAAAGTAGGAGTCATAATGTCACCTGACCTTAGTTTCTCTACTTGGAAAATTATGTGGACTGAAATGCAATATAAAAGCACTTCCACCTCTAAAATGTATACTTCTATGACTACTCAGCTTCTGTAAACATGGACAGTGGAGGCCTGTTTAGATGACCCCAAATAGCTAAAGCAATGCAGTCTCAATAAGGAACGATATTGACCAAGGGAGTAACGGAAAGAAAGGAATGAAGGGCTTCTAGGAAGCAGAGCCATGCCTGTCATTCATGCAGTGAATGAGAAGCTAGATTAGGGGTGATGAAAACAGGCCAGTTTGGTTGTGCTCAGTGGCTATGGATTGCAACACATTGGTCTAATGAGGCCTGGAGGTTGGTTCAGAAACTTTTGCCAAGCAACAAATGAGAATTCCTTCATCCTGCCTCCCTGCAGTGTAAATGTGCCAAAGTCAGGTGACTCTATGACCAGCTTTGAGTTTCACCTGGTGGGACCTCTTGTCCTTCAGGTCCTGGCTGCTGTCTACAAGGCCCTGAATGACCATCATGTTTATCTGGAGGGCACCCTGCTAAAGCCCAACATGGTGACTGCTGGACATGCCTGCACCAAGAAGTATACTCCAGAACAAGTGGCTATGGCCACCGTAACAGCTCTCCACCGTACTGTTCCTGCAGCTGTTCCTGGTAAGGCCTTCTTCCTTCTCTAACTCAAGGTCTTAGCCCTTATTCTTTGGAGAGCCACAAGCTTTGTGTTTGTCCAGAAATCTGCTTCTATTCATGAAACAAACCTCTGTTATCTCACAGGCAGCCAGCACTTCTCCTCCCACTTCAGAATACCAAGCATCCCAAGTCTGCCCAAATGCCCACAATCCATGTATTTCTTCAACATTTCACTGCCTTCCTTACGTATTTAAAGCACTTATCTCTAGCCCAACTAGCTTCAGCAAAAGCAAACTGATTTCTCAGTTTGCTTTAAGGCAAATTAAGCAGAGAAAAGACTGAGACATTACTTTTCTGGTAGGTTCATTGCTTGCTTTCTCAAGCAGGGTACATAAGGTGGGACTAATAGAGTGAAATGGCTTCTCTCCTACCAGGCATCTGCTTTTTGTCTGGTGGCATGAGTGAAGAGGATGCCACTCTCAACCTCAATGCTATCAACCTTTGCCCTCTACCAAAGCCCTGGAAACTAAGTTTCTCTTATGGACGGGCCCTGCAGGCCAGTGCACTGGCTGCCTGGGGTGGCAAGGCTGCAAACAAGGAGGCAACCCAGGAGGCTTTTATGAAGCGGGCCGTGGTAAGATGCTGCCACCTCTTATTTACTTGATGATGTTCACATTTGGGGCTTGACTTTCCAACACGGAGAAGCATTGTTTTCTTCGGGCCAAGAAGGTATCTACAGATAGCGTCTATTAGGCATTTGAAGATGTGGCAGTAGAGGTCAGTATGAGGATTGAGGCTAGAGAGAATTTTGAATTATCCACACTAGGAGTATAGTTGATGACAGGAGAGTGAAGGACAATTTCAACAGAAACACTTCAGAGGGAAGGAGATAAGAGGACCAAGAACTGAATCTAGGATACTTTTTATTTTGGGAAGATGAAGAAAAGAAGCAACCAAGAAAAGCAGTGATTATATTGTAGGGTGAACCAAGCATTCTGGGAATAAAGAGTGAAGAATTTCTTTCTTTCATGTTTATTTGTTTGTTTGTTTTGAGATGGAGTGTTACTCTGTCACCCAGGCTGGAGTACAGTGGCACAATCTCGGCTCACTGCAACCTCCAACTCCTGGATTCAAGCAATTCTTCTGCCTCAGCCTCCCAAGTAGCTGGGACTAGAGGCATACGCCACCATACCTGGCTAATTTCTGTATTTTTTAGTAAAGACGGGGTTTCACCATTTTGGCGAGGCTGGTCTCAAACTCCTGACCTCAGGTGATCTGCCCACCTCAACCTCCCAAAGTGCTGAGATTACAGACATGAGCCACCACACCCAGCCAAGTAAACAATTTCAAAGGGCCAATTATAACATGCTATAGAGAGATTCAAAACAAAGGCCAAGAAAAGACCCTGAGATTGGCATTTAGGAGCATATCAGTGACCCTCACTGAAACAGTTTCAATAAAGAGGAAAGGAAAGGTGCCCATTCAAGAAGTTTTTCAGAAAAAGACCCAGAAAGGTTGCCAGGAGAAATGGGGACCAACAAAGTTTTTATTCAAATAATAAAAAAAAATTTTAAATACCCTTTATGAGCCAAGAACTGGGGTGAACAAATGAGACATAGCCATGTCCTCCAGGAAGCTTGGAGTTTAGCCAAATAGGAGAGAGCTTGGCATGTTTAAATGTAAAGAAAAAGGAGCCAGAGGAGACAGTAAAGATGAGGAGAGTGGGGATAATTGAGTGGAGAAGAACTTAGAGGAGCAGGACTGCATGAGACTCAATATTAAGCATAGGTGGCACAGCTGGTGTAAGACAAAAAGGAGGGAAGAGGCAGAAAAGAGAATACGGTTGGAATCAGCTCTATATAAGTCAAGAGATGTAGCAGTTGATGACTGATTACAGTTGAGGGTATCTGCTGAGAATGATGAAGAAATGGAAATTTCAATACTGACAGTTGGAAAGGGTAGAAAAGCAGTTAAAGGAACTTGCTAGGAAATTGATCGGACATTATGGCCAGACATAGCCGAGCATCAGGTAAGGGGCAGCTGAAATAAGAGTGAATGTGTGGTAGCTTCATTCCTGAGTTTTCCTAACAGCTGTCTAAAGCATGCAGGAAGATTCAGAATGCAAAATAGTGGGGTAGAAGAGTGAAAGTTTAATAGGAAGATAGAAGAGTGACAAATTTTAGCGATAGCCCCTGTTAGCTTGTTGACCATAGAGGAAGCTAGGCAAGGAATCAAGAGTAGTCGGAAGTGTGGTGATGAGGCCCTAAAGGGAAGGAAGGCCCCAGGGAAGCTAAATCATCATCTCACAGGCGTAAGAGAGGTATGAGATTTTCAAAGTAGTGCTTTACCTTGACTGTGGAAAGCAGGGTGCAGCGGTGCTGCTGCGTGGCTGATGGACTGAGGAGACCTAGCTCACGTGATGGAAGGATTGTGAAAGCGCAGGTCATAAGAGACATCCACACAGAAGAAGGGAAGCTGAGTTTATCATCAAGGATGGTGCTTCCCAAGCTCTAGTGTGGATCTGAATCACCTGAAGGACTTGGTTTGTTGTTGTGATCTTTTATATTTACACATAATAATTTTATAGATTTGCGGGGTATCTGTGATATTTTATAAATGCATATAATGTATAATGATCAAATCAGGATAATTAGGGTATTCACTCCAAATATTTATTATTTCTTTGGGTTTGGAACATTCCAAATCTTCTCTTCCAGCTATTTTAAAATAGGTAATAAATCATTGTTAACTATAATCACCTTACTGTTCTATCAAACACTAGAATTTATTCCTTCTGTCTAACTGTATTTTTGTACCCATTACCAACCTCTTTTCATTTCCCCTACCTCCACTTGAAGCACTTGTTAAAAATGCAGATTATGGGTCTCACCCACTGAGTTTCTAATTCAGTAGGTCTGGGGTAAGGCCAGGGAATTTCTATTTCTAACATGTTCCTAAGGGATCCTGGTAGACCATGAAACACAGTTGGAGAACCATTGATGTAAAATGTAGAAATAAGTCCTGGAGAGAACAGACAATAGCAACACTGACTGGAAGAAGTGATACCACTGAGTGACATTCAAATATTGTCATAAGTTTCATAATTCTGAATTTATCTTTAACTGGAATGTATACAGGAAAGCAAATGATACTATAACAACTAAATAAAAATTACATATTCTTCTAGACCAATATAGGTAGAAAATGGAAATATTTTTAAATAAACATGTTTTTCTTTTGGTATAGTGTACTATACTAGTGAGAAATTTCTCAACTTCAGTTGCCAGTACTGTTGCCACAATATTGTTGGTACTGAACAGAGATTTCCCCAGTAACTGACAGAAACCTCAAGCTTACCAAAGAAATGCTCAGAAAACTGGGATAAAAAGGGGAGACACTTTATAGAAGGGGATGGTATCAGCGGCAATATTCAGCAACATTGCTGTAAAAAGAAGAAAATCTGAGTGAAGGTTTGGCTGGTTTCCCATGAGAAGTAGACAGGGTCAAGGTGGGGTCACATTTACTCTAACCGGTCTCCTCTCTCATATTTGTCTTCTAGGCTAACTGCCAGGCGGCCAAAGGACAGTACGTTCACACGGGTTCTTCTGGGGCTGCTTCCACCCAGTCGCTCTTCACAGCCTGCTATACCTACTAGGGTCCAGTGCCTGCCAGCCTAGCTCCAGTGCTTCTAGTAGGAGGGCTGAAAGGGAGCAACTTTTCCTCCAATCCTAGAAATTCGACACAATTAGATTTGAACTGCTGGAAATACAACACATGTTAAATCTTAAGTACAAGGGGGAAAAAATAAATCAGTTATTGAAACATAAAAATGAATACCAAGGACCTGATCAAATTTCACACAGCAGTTTCCTTGCAACACTTTCAGCTCCCCGTGCTCCAGAATACCCACCCAAGAAAATAATAGGCTTTAAAACAATATCAGCTCCTCATCCAAAGAACAACTGCTGATTGAAACACCTCATTAGCTGAGTGTAGAGAAGTGCATCTTATGAAACAGTCTTAGCAGTGGTAGGTTGGGAAGGAGGTAGCTGCAATCAAAAAAGAAATACATATTCTATAAACCTTTGGCTGCTATCAGGTTTCACTTTTCTGCTCTTGTTGTCCAAAGACTCAGTGTATTTCATTACTTTTGACTCTACTAGACATGACTGGGTTTCAACAGTAAAGGTCTTCAACTCTGGCTATTCATTGGAATCAAGCCACAAAATTTTAAAAACTGAGAGGCTCAGGCCACACCCCAGCTCAATTAAATCAGAAACCCTAGACCTGGGATCCTCTAACTATTAGATTTCTTAAAGCTCCCTCAATGATTCCAATGTACAGTCAAGTTTGAGAACTACCAATCTAAATTTCAAGTTTGAGGGTGTTTGAAAATTAAAGCCATTCACAATATGAAGCCAGCTAAAAATGTAGAATGATTTTGAGCAACTTGTGGAGTATAATAAGAGAATTAATGTGACTTCAATGCTTGGAGCATTCTTCTTCAAGTGGCCCAGGTTTGGTGAAACAGGACTACCTTGTCATCTGCACGTCCAGGCACATTTCGTAGTTTTGCAGTAAATAATATTCACATAATGATACTGTATTGACTTTCAATTTTCAGAATTAACCTATAGTTACAGCACTTAAGACAACCAGAGTTACAAAAGAGAATTTAAATATTATAACTTTGGACAATATAAAAGTGATGATTTAACTGACAGAAGCTGGGAAATATAAGGGGGAGGAGAAGTGGAGGAAAGCAAAGAGAGTCAGGAATACTACTTAAAACTGATGGGTTAAGAAATAGTGCTTTAATTCTATTTAAGTAATAAAAGAAATGGATGTAAATCATAAAAATATATATCTAAAATTAAAATATTGATGGTAGTATGCTAAATTTCTTACCTGGAATAATACAAAGACAAATGGTATTGTGTAGATTTACAAATGAAGAAACAGAGGCTTAACATATTATTTAGAGGAATAAGACAGAATTAGCCAAAGGGGCTTACTCTAAGACCTGGGAGAAAGACCTGGGAGTCGGGGCACAGGAAAGATGACATTTCCTTATTACCTGCCCTCTACAGTATTTGAATGTTTATTTCCATGTACTTGTCATTACTTTTCTAAAAACTACATTCATACAAGCAACTCAAGCCTATATTGGAGATCTATTAAGCCCACGGTTTTCATTTTACAGATGATAAAACCAAGTCCAGAGAAGTAAAATTACTTACTGAGGGTCACACATTTATGGCAGAGCTGAGAGATTAAAATTCAGGTCTTCTGAACTCAGGTCTCTCGCCCAAAAAATGGATACACAGCCAGAGATCTTACAGGGCAAGGTGACAGGCTGTGTTCAGTATCTCTGCCACCCGTGGTGTAGGTCTTGTACATTTCTCCTTGTACATTTCAGTCAATCGTCAAGCACTTCATCTCCTACTATGTGCCAAGCTGTCCTAAAAGCAGGTAGGTAACACGTTGTGAGACAAAGCTTTTCTGCCAGATAGTTTTTATCCAGATCTTACTCAGCATCGCTGAATTCTTTAGATATTTTAAGAGGTATCTAAAGAAACCTCTTAGATTCTTATCAGTTAACCATGAATTTATAATCAAGGATGAGTTACTTATATATTTTGGTCAAGGCTGAATTACATTTTACTGGGAATGAGGATTTATATAATGCATTTTCCTGGCTGTCATCTGATATATTTTCCCTATTAAAGGACTACTGTTGTCTTTGAAATCTTAATTCCAGTAATTTCCTCCTTTCAGGGTAATATGCAGACAAGTGTTTTATAAGGCTACAGAGTTCAATTTCACTGTGATTACTAAGTGAGTATTTAGTGACTTCCCAGCTTTGGTTACTTTGTCAGATTTATTTTAGTAGTTATTAAACACCTACTAAAACTAAAACCTGGTACTAGACATGAAAAATAGAGAAATTTCAGCTTTAGGGCACACCAGACAATTAAGCTTAAATAGCTAAGCAAGAAACACACAAACCATTGACTGGGAGTTGGTAAGTGGGGTGGAGAGTCAGGGTGTAGAATCAGATGTCTGGGTGTAGGAAAGGGAGAGATGGCATTTAGGTTGGACATTACAGGAGAACAAAAAGGAAAGGAATGCAGAGAGAGGATACTGCCTGTGTGTAAGAAAATACGTTCATAAGTCACTGGGAGAAGATGACATTTTGAAGCTATCAAGAGCCAAGGCCACACACACACACACGACTAAGTTGTGGGAAGAATAAAAAGAGGAATTTGTTTTTTCTCTGAAGAGGGAAGAGGGAAGAAGGAAGGGAATGGGCAAGAAAATGAGGGAAGAGAAGAAGAAATGAGAAAGGAAGGAAAAGGAGGAGGCAGGAAAGAAGCTAGGGCAATATGTAATTGTGGGGAGGTGACGGGCTTTTGAGAAGGAGGAGAACTATTATTAAGCAATCTAAAGATACTGTCTTCTTGTGAGGAAGAACTGAGTTTCTCATTTGAGTCTACAGCATGCTTTATAAAAACAATATACTGAGATGATTCATAATGTGAATTAATTTAGGAGAAGCAAAAAACAACTGTGACAGTGAGAAGATAAGCTCTAGAAACTTGCAGCAATCTTGGAGTGAGCTTTAGGCAAAGCAGAAATGGGATTTCCAGATCATCTGATTTAGCCCTGCTGGAATGAAAGACTCCAGCTGCCGTCTAGATGTCACTCATAGTGACAGAGGAGAAAACTGGGGTCCAGCGTGCTAAGGAAGTTTTCCAAGGTCACATAACCAGTTGGTGGTGAGATTTAGGCTAGTGTGATTTACAAAGTCCTGTTGGGTGGGAGTACTCAGGGTTCTTCAAAGCACAGGTTCTGGAGTCAGACAGCATAGATTCAAATGCTGGCCCTGTCACTTACTAGCCATGTGGCCTTGGACACATTATACCTTTCTGTCATTCAGTTTCTTCATCACTTCAAAAAGTACATGATCATATATTGTTGTAAGAATAAATGAGTTAATACATCTCAATAACAAGTTCACAATCCCTTATTCACAATTCTGAAATCTAAAAACTCTGAAGACCAAAAGTTTTCTCATAAGTTTTAGTAAATTATTTGGTGGCAAAACCTGACCTGAACCTATCTGTCATCTTTATTCCATTTGATGAGATGCAGCAATATTAATGTGCTTGATTTCAGGTGCTTCTTGAGACCCTGCAGAGGGAGTTATACGATACATACAATATATTGCATAAGCAATATATTTACTCTCTAAAATCTGACAAAATTCTGATTTCCAAAGCACATATGGCCTCAAGGCTTTCAGATAAAGAATTGTGAACCTGCCCGTGGAACAATATCTGCCACATTTCTAGAGTAAAAGATAAATTGCCCATGCTCAATGCAGCCTGGAGGGCTCATGCAATGCTACCAATCCCAAAGCCCATTTTGAAGACAGGATGAATTAAGAGAGAAAAGTGATGCAAAGCTCAACACAGCCAGTCACAGCCCTTTTACTGCTGCTAATATAAACATGGTATTCTGGCTGGAAAGCAGTCTAAGCCTCTTGAAATAATCTAAAGCACTCAGTACTGGGCATCAATATGTATAACATATATAAAAATCAGACAAGTACTCTTGCAGCACCTACTGTATGCTCAGCACTGTAAAGATACTACATAGTCCTTCTATGCTTACCATGGAAATGAGGAAGACAAGCATGCAGTTAGAAAACAAAGAAAATGGTACACAATAATGTGCTAAATTGCAGTGGCACAAGCTAGATGCTGAGATTAAAAGGGAAAGAACATTTTATGGAAGAGGGAGGATTAGATGAAGGCAGTTTATTATTAGTTATATGATCTTGGGAAACATAGTCTCTCTGAGCCTCAGTCTTCACATCTGTAAAAGAGGCTTGTTTTGATGGCAATATTTTATATACAGTGCCAGATACATAAGTAGGGAATAAATATTAGTTTTCCCTGTCAGCTGGCTCTTGAAGAAAGGTAAAGGCTCATGAGAATGAACATGAATTGTGCATCCTTACTAGAGTACAAACTATGTGTTGAGAGAATTATGGGAAATCAACCTGGAATGGTGAGGCTGATTTCCCATAATGGAGCGGCACATGGATGGGCAGAGATACTTTAGAAAGTCTTGCCTTGAAGTGATGAGAAATAGGGAACTGTGGATGACATTTAAGGAAAGAATAACATAACAGCAGTGCTGAAAATTACTTTCTAGAATGTAGAGGATCAGGAGGGAACCAGGAGCCAGCTAAGTGTCTATAATAGCAATCCAATGTAGCACCTGGCCTTTTGTCGGTGGGGTAGGTGAGTAGACATGACATCTTTAGACTAGAGAAAACAACAAACAATTCCTTGTATGTAGCATAGCCATTTACCATCTTAATAAAGTCTGTTTCATTGCAACCTGATAGGCAAGTGCTTGGGACAAATGAAAGCTCAAAATTCTTTACCTAGTTCTCAAAAAGACTTACATACATGCCGGGCTGAGTAGTGTGGCAGATGAAAAATAGGGCATTTTCAATCTAATTAAACTAAAGAACTTCTGCACAGCAACAGAAACTACCATCAGAGTGTACAGGCAACCTACAGAATGGGGGAAAATTTTTGCAATCTACTCATCTGACAAAGGGCTAATATCCAGAATCTACAAAGAAACAAACTTACAAGAAAAAAACGAACAACCCCATCAACAAGTGGGTGAAGGATATGAACAGACACTTCTCAAAAGAAGACATTTATGCAACCAAAAGACACATGAAAAAATGCTCATCATCACTGGCCATCAGAGAAATGCAAATCAAAACCACAATGAGATACCATCTCACACCAGTTAGAATGCCAATAATTAAAAAGTCAGGAAACAACAGGTGCTGGAGAGGATGTGGAGAAATAGGAACACTTTTACACTGTTGGTGGGACTGTAAACTAGTTCGACCACTGTGGAAGACAGTGTGGTGATTCCTCAAGGATCTAGAACTAGAAATACCATTTGACCCAGCCATCCCATTACTGGGTATATACCCAAAGGATTATAAATCATGCTGCTATAAAGACACATGCACACATATGTTTATTGCGGCATTATTCACAATAGCAAAGACTTGGAACCAACCCGAATGTCCATCAGTGACAGACTGGATTAAGAAAATGTGGCACACATACACCATGGAATACTATGCAGCCATAAAAAAGGATGAGTTCATGTCCTTTGTAGGGACATGGGTGAAGCTGGAAAACATCATTCTCAGCAAACTTTCTCAAGGACAAAAAACCAAACACCCCATGTTCCCACTCCTATGTGAGAATTGAACAATGAGAACACATGGACACAGAAAGGGGAACATCACACACTGGGGCCTGTTCAGAGCCCTCAGGGGAGGGGGGAGGGATAGCATTAGGAGATATACCTAATGTAAATGATGAGTTAATGGGTGCAGCACACCAACATGGCACATGTATACATATGTAACAAACCTGCACATTGTGCACATGTACCCTAGAACTTAAAGTATAATAATAATTTAAAAAAAAGAAAAATAGGGCATTTTCTAAACATAGCACTAATTCTTTGAGCAGTTCAGAACAGCCAGGGCTAGGCAGTAGCCCAGGGTCTCAGGTGTCAGAGAAATGTATTCTGCCCTCCTACGATAATCAAGGTCAAGGCAGCCTTCTGCAGCTATGTACAACTTTTCCTTCTCCTGCTCTGTTACTCTGTCCTGTTCAGAGTGCACTTCTGGGTTGCAGGGACACAATGACTGTCATGTAATGTGAGGATTTACCTCAGCCAGTGGACTAACATGAGAAACCTGTTCTTAGAGCATGGCTCCCAGATAGGCAACAACACAGGGAAGACACACACACCATGTTTTATTTGTGTGAATGAAATCACACAACCAAAACTCAGTGTTTTGGAAAGCTGGATGATTTTTTCCCCCGTCTCATGTAACACATGTGGCTTACTATGCATTCCTCAAGTCTTCAAGTCTCCTTGATTATAAAGGGCTGCTTGACGCAACTATCAAACTAACATAACACCTAGCAGGTATTTTTAAATTTTTTAAATACATGTTAATTGATCTTGTCCCACTTGTGCAGTAAAGCAAATGTGTCTCTCTTCTATTTGTGCATTATGGTTATAGATGGACTTAATTTTAAAGAAACCAATCAACCCACTGCTACTACCCACCTGGGGCCACAAAACACTTTTGAATGAGGGAGAATAATGTCAAATGTATCAAATACTGACTGGGAACAGCAACTTTAAAAAAATGATTGGAATACCTGGACTAGACTGTTTTCAAAAAAGGAGTTGAAATTTATTCTGCAAGCACTGTGCTCAACTAGGTGTATTTTGTGTGCCCCTAGATTTGCTGATGACATCCTCCTTTAGGAGACAGATGAATGTGAAATGCCTCACTCATCAAAATTACAGAGAAATAGAATATTTTTGCCTGTTTTTCTTTTTGCCACCAAAGACCCCTTTTACCTGCTCATTTTAAAATTTTATCTAATCAATAATTTGCTTCATCTACTTTAAGCTCAATTTTCTTTCAAAATTGTCTCATATGTTAATACCCAGAAGAAATATGAGTAATTTCATTAAGTTCATAGTTTTACTTCTTATGATGCCATAGGAGTAAAAAATATAAAATAATTTTTAAAAGTTTTATTTCAGCTGGGCTCTAAATAAAATCCCAACTATCCCCAGCTGCTCCTTCAAACCTTTATTATTGACAAGACACCTAACTCTACCCCTAACCATGTCCACCCATCTTCCTTCCCTGATCCTCAAAACATGGATTTGATTATTTTTTTAATGGGTCATCTCAAGTGAATTCGATTTTCCCCTCACCCAACCAGACACCAAATTTGTCCTCTTTCATTTTCTCCCAAGTTGAAGAAGGTCCCTGAAGAAAATCTTTCCGTAACTGTTAGTACTCATTTCAGCATATCTAATAACTTAATCAACTTTCTTTCTGTTCTCCTCTATCTTCAACCTATCCCTCAACTGGCTATCCACTCAAATTTTTCTTTAATCTCCATCTACAGCCCTCTTTATACTCACAGACGAGTAATCTACTTTTATTCTCTAACTTTATAGAACAGTAAAATTAAGCAAGTAAAAAGAATAACCAATAAAGGGTTGCCATTTTTTTTTAAGTAAAGACACAAATGTAACAGACTATCCTCCCAAATCAGTATTATTTCAAAAAAAGACTTAATTTTTTTTTTTAGAAAAGAGCATACTTTCAGAACAAAGGTCTCTAATAATCAATTTTTTTTAAACAAGGATATTATATTATCATTATTTTTGCTACTTGAATGTAGAATAATTTTTAAGAATTGACCGTATTTGGGAGCTGATGATCTACTCTCCAGACACCATTTAGCCACCTGAAAACTGGCTCTTCCTAACTCCAGAAGCTGTTCTTACAGAAACCCATTAATGACTAATTATCAAATCTAAAAGACACTCTTCAACCCTTCCTCAGCCTCTCTGCAGCACGCTTCTGGATCACTTTCCAACAGAAGTTATCACTACATGTTGGGTTTCCCACACTTCTGGTTATTCCTGTCTCCTTTGCACCTTGCCTACCCACTAAACAAAGTAGGCCCTAGGATTCCAGCTCTGGACTTCTTTTCTTGCTGTATTCTTTCCTTAAAGCCTAATCCATTCATGTCTAAACACTGGTGAATTCCTAAATCAATTTCTAGCCCAGTTCTTTTTCCTGAGCACCATATCCATATCTGCAATTGCCTCTGGACATCTTTACTATCTCACAGACAGACTAACACACATTCAAAATGTTAGTGATCTCCTCATTCCATACAAGGTACACTTTTTTTTGCCCTGTCTCATTGAATAAGAGCACCAACAACCCAAACGGACTTTGAATCTTTACTTTTCCTTAGTTTTCTCATCCAATTAGCAACAAAATCTCACTGTTTATAAATATTTCTCAAATTCATCTCTTTCTCACATTCCCACTGCCTTAGTTGAAGCACCATAATCTCTCAACTGTACTACTTTAAAGACCTGTTGAAGTTTTTACACAGAAACAAGGCCCTGGCACAATATTTTCCATACGCAATTTTCTGAGAATTAAGATCCACAAATCTAAGGAAGGTCAAGAACTATGGTCCTTGCACACTTAATAAGAACCAGGTGAAAATTTAAAAAAAACAAACAAAAAACACAAACAACCAAAAAACCTGGTGCCAAATCTTTCTCTCCCTATGGAACACAGGATTTTTGGGTTTAATATTTGGAAAGTTGCACAAGGGAAGTATTTGTAGTACTAGTAATGTTATTCTTAAGCTGAGTGCTGGTTACATAGGTGTCTAGTAGTGAAAACTAAGAGCTGAACACCTCAAATATGTATCCTTTTAATGTACACAGCATACTTAAATACAAAATAGTACCCCAGAATTTTAGGCAGAATAGTCTCCCTAGCATGACAACTCTTGATCTGCCCTTACAGAAGGGCAGCCTTACCTCCTGTCACATTCCCAATTCACCAAGCAATCAGGAGTTCAATTTGTAGCTACCAGTTATCTCACAATTCCCCTGCCTTCAGATACTATTCATCTTCCCTGGTCTCATCTTTTAGCTTCATCTTAAGTATCCTCTTGATTTAACTTTTTCCTTCCCTTCTCTTCTAGATACTTCATTTCCCTCTCTAGAGCCTTCTGCATACTTTTATAATTTTCTTGGGAAACAGAAATGGACACTCAACTGCTTTTTTTATTTTTATTTTTATTTTTTTGAGACAGAGTTTTGCTGTTGTTGCCCAGGCTGGAGTGCAACGGTGCGATCTCGGCTCACCGCAACCTCCGCCTCCTAGGTTCAAGCGATTCTCCTGCCTCAGCCTCCCGAGTAGCTGGGATTACAGGTATGTGTCACCATGCCTGGCTAATTTTGTATTTTTAGTAGAGATGGGGTTTCTCCATGTTGGTCAGGCTGGTCTCAAACTCCTGACCTCAGGTGATCTGCCCGCCTCGGCCTCCCAAAGTGCTGGGATTACAGGCGTGAGCCACCATGCCCGGCACTGCTTTTTTAAAAAAATGAATTTTTATGTAAAAATGGCCATATTGCCCAAAGTAATTTATAAATTCAATGCTATTCCCATTAAGCTACCACTGACTTTTTTCACAGAACTAGAAAAAAAATACTTTAAATTTCACATGGAACCAAAAAAGAACCCACATAGCCAAGACAATCCTAAGCAAAAAGAACAAAGCTGGAGGCATCACACTACCTGACTTCAAACTATACTACAAGGCTACAGTAACCAAAACAGCATGGTACTTGTACCAAAACAGATATATAGACCAATGGAACAGAACAGAGGCCTCAGAAATAACACCACACATCTACAACCATCTGATCTTTGACAAACCTGACAAAAACAAGCAATGGGGAAAGGATTCCCTATTTAATAAATGGTCCTGGGAAAACCAGCTAGCCATATGCAGAAAGCGGAAACTGTACCCCTTCCTTACACCTTATAGAAAAATTAGCTCAAGATGGAATAAAGATTTAAATGTAAAACCTAAAACCATAAAAACCCTAGAAGAAAACCTAGGCAATACCATTCAGAACATAGGCATGGGCAAAGACTTCATGACTAAAACACCAAAATTAACTAAAACACTAAAGCAACAAAAGCCAAAATTGATGAATAGGATCTAACTAAACTAAAGAGCTTCTGCACAGCAAAAGAAATTAGCATCAGAGTGAACATGCAACCTACAGAATGGAAGAAAATTTCTGCAATGGCACCATGCAGAATGACACCATGGCACATGTATACCTATGTAACAAACCTGCACATTCTGCACATGTATCCCAGAACTTAAAGTATAATTTTAAAAAAATGATTTTTTAGGGTTCTATGTTTTTTATAAGCAATGATTTGTATATGCAGTCAAGAACTGTTCACTGTTACTGGAGTTCTGAGTTGTCCAAGGATTTTAAAATTATGAAATTTCTATAAATTCCAGATTCATGTCCAAGGATATTAAGAATTATGTAGGAATACTTCATACAACCATAGCCTCAAACTACTATGAGGTCAACAGCAGCCAGTGCTTCTGTTATGGAAGATAACCATACATGAAACTGATGTGACTTCAATAAAAAGCAAAGAAATGTGTTTCACTGTACAGGCAGTGAAAACATACACAATAGATTTTTAAAATACTGAGAACAGGTCTAAGAACCTCATTAGTTGAGATCCTGATCTGGGAACCACTAGTGTAAAATAAGTACAACTGGGAAGGTCCAGGGCAGGATAATTTTATATGAGTCAGGCACAGTATGTTGTTTTTTATACTTTTCCTTGGACTACAAATTGTTTTGAAATGTCAACTGTATAGTAACTATGAGTACCTAATTTGAATAAAGGAGTGCACAAAGATATGTATCTTTCTATACATGTACCACAATCTCCACACTCACATGCAGGCACACACATAAGGAGATGGGAAGATGAAAGTCTGGAGGTAATTTTTAGAATGAGGTACAGGAGAAAGGGAGGGGTCATTTGCTCAAACTATTAGGAAGCTGGAATTACAGAATTCTGGTAATTTGGAATTCTATACAAAGAAACTAAAGAACCTGGGCTTAATTGAGCTACTCCATAAAAGGTTAACTAGTCACACACAGAACAAATGATGGCTATTTCCTTCCTATCTTTGATTCTAATTTTAAAAACACAGTAATGCATTTGACAGAATTGGTTTTACACTAAAGTAACAACTCTTACACAAAGCGGAAAAACAAAACAGGTTTTAATGGTTAAAACAGATGAATTAATAGGTTTATAATAACCATTAACTAAGGGAAGCCCTAGAACAAGAAATAAGGATTTTTAATTGCATGCAAAACCTAGTTACCATAAAAACCAATGCAATACCAAAATATCTCAGCTTCCTAGCATAGACTCCAGGTCTTTTCATTTCCAATTCTTGGCAGTCAAAATATGTACACTTGTATATGCACCTGGTTGTGGAGGGATAAGCTCATTCACATAGGACTACAAATATCTCTCACAGGTAGGAGGGCACAAAAGAACAATATCTTCCTCCACTTTTTTGGGTCCATCTTGAAAAACAAAAAAGGCACTCCCAAAGGTTCCTTGGTAACACCTTTGTTAGGTTTCTTGATTACTAACATAATCTTTACATGTAAGGTTAATGGTCCACTCATTTCATAGATCTGGGAACCATCAGGCATTGGAACTGCCTTTAACTCACATGCCAAACAACTGGCTTCCTTAAACAATGACAAAAACTGTATACTTGTTTTAAAAACATTTGGGCTTTGTTTCCTTGACAACTTATATATGCTTAATCACTGGACTTTGGCATGCAGAGCCAAACATATCGTGGAACTGAAAGAACCACAATATGACATGGTGACAGAAGACTCTTTGAATCATTATTCTCAGTTTTCCACTATTGGCTGCTCCAGCTCCCTTATACTAATCCAACTTTGTCCCTCAGAGCACCCATGCTCTGAACCTAGGTTTAATCTCTCTGCCGAAAGATTTATTAAAGATACTTAGATAAATTACCAAGTCTTTCTCTATGATCATCAAAGAGTAAGGGAAGTCAGATGCTCATGGGCAGTTGTCCACTACTCACAGAATCTTTAGAAACTATTTGCCTGAGGCCAAGGAGAATTTGCTTTATCACTAAATCTGACCCATGTCGAGCCATACTAAAACTGCACTTGGGTACTAGTCTCAAATCAAATTGAGCTTATGTATTGCTCTACATTTATTGCATCCATGCTGTGTGCAATTTCTGATGCTGAATAAGAGAAATGCGGCAATTAAAGGCTTCACCACAAGCGTCACATTCATGGGTTTCTTGGGTTTTCACCTCTGCATGGATCTTCTGATGGTTGACAAGACTGCGCTGTTGACTGAAACTTTTGTCGCACTTCTCACACTTATAAGGTTTCTCTCCTGTGTGTATTCTCTGATGCTGAATAAGACCCGAGTTCCGGCTAAAGGCCTTTCCACATTCATCACATTTATGGGGTTTATTACCTGTATGAACACCCTGATGTCGAATAAGATTACAAAGCTGACTAAAGCTTTTTCCACACTGTCTGCACAAATAGGGTCTCTCACCAGTGTGGATCCTCTGATGTTCAATAAGAAATGAGCTCCGGCTGAAGCTTTTCCCACAGACAGTACATAGATAGGGCTTTTCACCAGTGTGAATTCTTTGATGTTGTACAAGATGAGCACTAACACTAAAAGTTTTCCCGCATTCATCACATTTATAAGACTTCTCCTTAGGGTAGACTTCCTGCTGTATAACAAGACTGCAATTTGGATCAAAACTTTCCTTAGTTTCATTGTATGGATAAGTCTTCTCCCTGGTGTGAATTCTCTGATGCTGAATAAGACCTGAGCTTCTACTAAAGGCTTTTCCACATTCCTCACATTTATGGGGCTTGTCTCCTGTGTGAATTCTCTGATGACGAGTAAGGTTGCAAAGTTGACTGAAACTTTTCCCACACTCTTTGCACTGATAAGGTCTTTCACCAGTATGGATCCTCTGATGTTCAATAAGGAATGAGCTCCGACTGAAACTTTTTCCACACTCAATACAAAGAAAAGGCTTCTCGCCAGTGTGAATTTTTTGGTGTTGTATAAGGTATGTGCTTAATCGAAAGGCTTTCCCACATTCACCACATTTATGGGGTCTTTCCCCAGTGTGAATTCTTTGATGCTCAACAAGCAATGAATTTCGACTAAAGCTCTTCTTACATTTGGTACAGTGATAAGGTTTCTCACCAGTGTGAGTTCTTTGATGCTCAATAAGGTGTGATTTCCAACTGAAGGCTTTCCCACAGTCACTACATTTATGGGGTTTCTCACCTGTATGAATCCTTTGATGTTTAACAAGGCTCCTTCTCTGGCTGAAGCTCTGTTTACACTGATTACACTGATAGGGTCTTTCTCCAGTGTGGATTCTCTGATGTCTAATAAGGGTTGAGCTCACACTAAAGGTTTTTCCACAGTAATTACACTCATAGGGCCTTTCCCCAGTGTGAATTCTCTGATGTTCAATAACAAATGAACTGCGACTAAAACTTTTCCCACATTCATTGCACTGAAAAGGTTTCTCACCAGTATGGACCCTTTGATGTTGAATGAAATGGGCCTTGCGGACAAAACCCTTTCCACATTCTTCACATTTATGGCATTTCTCTTCTGAGTTTGGTCTTTTACGGATAATGTTAGTGTTTTCTCTGAACATTCTCTGTTCCTGGGTCAAAGATTCCCTTGGTATTTCCCATAGGAAGATCCCTCTTTGTTTATCTAACCTACCAACAAGTTCAAAGGTTTCTCTACCCATAGGATCCTGGTCAATTTCACTTTTGATTCTTGTAACTATTACACCCTGTGGTTCCACTTCTTCCTCAATTTCTTCAATCTCTTGTTTTACAGTTGGCTCCTCATCCTTATCTCTGTTCAAAACATCTGGAATAATAAAAAAGACATACAAAGATCAATCAAGGTCTTTGAAGCAAGGAGAAACAAAGTACGATGGGCAAACAAAGAAACAAATCAAGTGAAGGTGGGATTAATCAGTCTATCAAGGAAAACAGGGTAGGATGAAAAAAAAAACTCCACTAAGTTCAAGAAAATTTAGGATGAGAAAGCATTATTGGAATATGATCAGACCAAATAATTAACAGAAGGGACCAGATGCTAATGGCTAGGCATAGTGGCTCATGCCTGTAATCCTAGCATTTTGGGAGAGTGAGGTGGGAGGATCACTTGAGCTCAGGAGTTTGAGACCAGCCTGGGCAACAGTGAGATTTCATCTCTACAAAAAAAAAATTTTTTTAATTAGCCAGACATGGTGGTGCACACCTGTAGTCCCAGCTACTCAGGTAGCTGAGGTGGGAGGATTGATCACTTAAGCCCAACAGGCTGAGGCTGCAGCAAGCCGTGTTTGCGTTGCTGCACACCAGCCTAGGCAATAGAGTGAGACCTAATCTCAAAAAATAAAAATAAAAATAAAAAAGATGCTAAGAAGGATAAAAGACAAAGATCCAGGGGAAACAATAATTCATTCATTAACAAGCATTTACTCATGTCAAAAACACTCCAGAAACATTGTAATCAGCCAGTATTCAGAGATAAGACATGAAGCCCCCCTGCCAAATGGAATGGATGTTAAGTAAAAAATGGGGAAAGAAAATAATATGATAAAGAAAATATTAAGTAAAAAGCAGTTCCTGTATAAAGAGACAAAATGGCTTTTAAAAACAACAATAAAGGGTTAGGTGACAGAGAGTCTATGATATCGAGATGCAGAATAAAATAAGTATTAAGAAACATGGTCAGAGTTCATGGGAGCAACAACCAAAAAGGACAGTCTGTGGTAGCTTATGACTTCACCTACCACAAATCATACCTCAAGTACAAGTGATTCTAAACTCTCTAACAATATAAGACCCAAGGTTCACCATCTTGTTCCAACTGAGAGGCTGCATGACATCTGAGAAATGAAAATCTTGCATGTGTTGAAGAAAAGACAGCACAGTGGTCTATGATATAACAAAGCGTCATATAGTACATTTAGGCCTGCTTCTGACATCTTCCTGATTTTCCATCTCTTGCTGGAATAGATATTAGATAATTCTGCTAGAAGATTCAATAATGACCATATTTATATTTGGCCCCAAACAAGCTCCTTTTTCATACGTCCTCTTTTCTCTCAATTTTTTGTGGAGCCATCTTTGAATTTTCTATTTGCTTACTTCATTATTTTATTCTAAAATAACCTTTTCCTATTCCCTTAAGAAACTACTAGAAATTTTATTTCTTTTAGCTAGTGTCCCCTCTCAAATTTTTCAGTAGGCTGTATTGTCTTTCACATAATGAAAAAACATGAAAGAACTCCCTCAACTTTCTGTCCTCTACCTATAAAATTATCTGCCAATGGTACATAAAGATATATCTGATTCTTATGCAAAGCTAATCCATCCACCACTTATCGATCCCACTCACCTCTGGGCATTTGCTTAATTATCCCGTCTTTCCTCTTTCTTCAATACACACTCTCTATTGACACTTTCCTACCATTACATAAATATGTCCAATTTTATCTTGAACCTGAAATCCTTCTCTTTATGAAAGCCAAGCATTGAGAAAAAAATCTTAACACCGAGGTTTTCTATTTCTTGTGTTTTCCATGCCCAACCTCTTCCTATTCAATCTATTCTGCAACCTATGGTGAAATCTGGTTTCTGTTTCCAGCATCTAGAGAAACTTCTCATTAGATTACCAAGGACTCAAATAAAAATAAAATGGGCATTTTTTTTTTTTTTTTTTTTTGAGACAGAGTTTCACTCTTACTGCCCAGGCTGGAGTGCAATGGAGTGATCTTGGCTCACTACAACCTCCACCTCGTGGGTTCAAGCAATTCTCCTGCCTCAGCCTCCCAAGTAGCTGGGATTACAGGCACCCACCACCGTGTCTAGCTAACTTTTTTGCATTTTTAGTAGAGATGGGGTTTCACCATATTGGTCTCGAACTCTGACCTCATGTGATCCACTCACCTCGGCTTCCCAAAGTGCTGGGATTACAGGAGTGAGCCACTGTGCCTGGCCTAAAATGGGCATGTTTCAGTCCTTATGTTATTCAGCAGCATCTAACACTGTTGACCACCCCTATTTCTTGACATTATCTGTTTTTGGTTTCTACGCTATTACATTCTTTTATTTCCTTCCCTACTTCTTTGGCCTTTTCCGATGAATTTCCCTCATTTTTTTTTTTTTTTTTTTTTTGAGACGGAGTCTCGCTCTGTCACCCAGGCTGGAGTGCAGTGGCGTGATCTCGGCCCACTGCAAGCTCCGCCTCCCGGGTTCACGCCATTCTCCTGCCTCAGCCTCTCCGAGCAGCTGGGACTACAGGCGCCTGCCATCACGCCCGGCTATTTTTTTGTATTTTTAGTAGAGATGGGGTTTCACCGTGGTCTCGATCTCCTGACCTCGTGATCCGCCCGCCTCGGCCTCCCAAAGTGCTGGGATTACAAGCGTGAGCCACCGCGCCCGGCCCATTTATTTCTTTTCCTTTGTCAACTGATTTTTGTTATTGTTACCCACATTTACATCCTTACTTGTTCTGTATATACACCCTCTAGATATCTCCAGTTAAATGCCTCACGAAGGGCTCACAATTAACATGGTCATAATCATCTGGTTTCATGCCTTTCCCCACCTTTAATTATCTCTTGAAAGGCACCATCATCCATTACCCTACAGTCTCAAAGCAGGACTCATCCTGTATTTCTCCCTTCTTCTTACTGTTAATCAATCATCCAAATCCTGGATTTCTCTCTAGCACCTATCTTTCATCCCTCACAATCATGTAGCTGCCTTATAATCTTTGGCTCCAGTCTTCAGGCTGCCAACACATTATATATGCCTTACTGATTCTAGAAGAGATCTCTACAAAACAGAATTCTACTCATGTCATCGCCTGTAGATTTAGCAGCTCCCCATTACCTTTAAGATCAAATCAAGCTCTTTGCTATGATACAACTCTTCATGACACAGTCTCTAAGCCTCAAGTCATGTTCCTATCTACTTTATCATACTTTATGTAGGCAAATTGTTTGTGTTACAGTCTTTCATGTCTTATCTTTACATATCTCATTTACTAAATGTCCTTCAACACTGTTTACCTGGCAAACTTTTGGTTTCACTTTAAGATTCAAAGCAATCTTTAAGTTTAAAGCTACAGTTCCTCTACAAAGCCTTTACTAAGTCCACTAGACAGATTTAGGTGTTCTATTTTTTTATTACCAGCCCTCCACCATAATTCTATTATTGCTATGATTACACTGCATTTTTTAACTGTTTGTTATTTGTTTGTCTCTTCCACTAGATTGTAAATTCTTTGTGAGAAGGCAGTCTCTTCAGAATATTTGTTCAGTTATATTAGTTGGATTAGTGGATACTGTTCTGTCAATTTCATTCAAATGAATAAGATAAAATGATCATTACTTGAAGATGATATGAATATATACCTAAAATTCCTAGAAGAAGCAAATAAAATATAATCATAACAAGATTAAAAAGCTTATGCTTAGTACAAAAAAGTTAGTAAGTATTATACAGAAATGATATAAACTCTTCACAATAATAACAAAAAACATAAAACCTAGGAATAAACATAAGAAATGTGTAAGATCCATAAAAATATTCCATAAAATTTTTCTGAAAGACAAAAGGATACAGTTAAACAGAGTCAACCAAATGGCTAAAGAGATTCAATATTATAATGATCTCAATTCTTTTCAATCTATGAAACTAATCACATTCCAATCAAAAATCATATGAACCAATAAAAAAGTAAATAAATCTAAAGTTTAGAAGAAGGCAGACTAGGGCCGGGCGCGGTGGCTCACGCTTGTAATCCCAGCACTTTGGGAGGCCGAGGCAGGCGGATCACGAGGTCAGGAGATTGAGACCATGGTGAAACCCCGTCTCTACTAAAAATACAAAAAATTAGCCGGGCGTGGTGGCGGGCGCCTGTAGTCCCAGCTACTCAGAGAGGCTGAGGCAGGAGAATGGGGTGAACCTGGGAGGCGGAGCTTGCAGTGAGCCGAGATTGCGCCACTGCACTCCAGCCTGGGCGACAGAGCAAGACTCCATCTCAAAAAAAAAAGAAGAAGGCAGACTAGTGAAGTACATCCTGAAAAAGATTATTAAAGAATGACTTATATTACCAGACATAAAATGTAATATATTGTTAAAGCGAATAAAACAATGACATTCTCATAAAAATAAATAGGTCAACAGGATGGGCAGGTGAAGAAAACAAGTGTAAGGCTTCCACACAGAGCAGCCTTGAAGTGACTATCCATTAGAGCTGGGCTTGGCAATGCTTATGCAATATCTTCCCATCCTGTGGTCATGGCCAATTTTTCTACACAGATAGTTGACTCAAAGTGAGTTTCGCCAAAGAACCTGGAATTAAAACTGAAAATGCTAGTTATTCAGAAGGTAGCTAGAATTGTAACCTATCAAACCAGAAGCCAAAAGGACAGAAGTATGTGAACATAAGAAGGAAAGGCTAAACTGTCAAGGAGAAAAAAGAGATAAGACAGTGTTATAGACTGAATGTTTGTGTTCCCACCAAATATTCATATGGTGAAGCCCTAATCCACAATGTGGTGATATTTGGAGGTGGGGCCTTTGGGAAGTAATTAAATTTAGATGAGGTCATGATGGTGGGGCCCCCATGATGGGATTAGTGTTCTTATAAAAAGAGGAACAAAGACCAGAACGTTTGCTCTATCTCTCTCCCCTTCTGCCATGTGAAGACACAGTAATAAGGTGGCAATCTGCAAGTCATTGCGGAAAGAGTCATTAAAATTGAAGATGTCAAAGATCTGAGAAATTAAGCGATCATCCGTATCATCGATGTAGCTATTAAAGTTTTTTAAAAATAAGCTTGAAAAGGAAAAGTGTGAATGAAAAGCCAAAACTATAAAGCTAGACAAGAGTTGCATTATGAAAAGCAGTTAAGATGATGTAGAAGAGAATACTGCATTGCAACAGTAGAGTAATAGTGATCTCTCATCAAGGGAGCTCTCACCAAAGGGATGGAGATAGGGTCTATTGAGGAGGATGAAAAGACTACAGGAGGAGAAATGATGAATGATGGAAAGCTGTATTTAAGCTGAAATAAAGAAGACAGCCTACAAGTACAAGATCATCTATGGGCACACTGTCACACCTAGTCCATATGGTATTTACATGCTCCAGTTCTAGGAGAAGGCAGGGCCAGGCACTTACTTGGTTCTATCAACCAGAATACCGTATGTATGGATAAGCTGGCAGTGACTGAGACACAACATGGCATATGGCATATTAAAACACACACACACACACACACACACACACACACACACATCAGCAGCTGATATGGCTGAAGACTAAAGTGGTGTGCAGGAAAAAACAGGTGAGGCAAGAAAGATAGGCAGAGGCTATACTTGAAAGGTCCTATATGATAAGAAATTAACATTTTTATCCTTTAAGCTATCAGGAACCATCAGAAGTTTTACACAGTTAACTAATACAAAATCACTTTGGTGGCAGTAGAGAGAATATATTTTAAAAAAGGAGACTAGTGGCAAGGGGGTAGTTTAGGGGTTAATGCAATAATCCAGTTAAGAGATACTGAGTCTTAAATTAACTGTACTTACTCAGTCATATAAATATTTAAGAAGCATATAATATAGGCCTGGCTCTGTGCTAAGTGCTGGAGAAATCAAATGAAACAGGTATGTTTACCATCCTCATGGTAATCAGTGAGGTTAGAAAAGTAACATATATAGAATGATTGTAGTATAGTATGATAAATTCAATAGCAGGAGTATATACAAGGTAAAACAAAGAAAGGAGTGCTTAACTCTGGAGAGAAGCCCTTGATTTTAATGGATTGAAACTTGCCAGGTTTGAGTTACTCATGTGGTCTTCAAAAGATGACTAGAATTTGAAACTCAACAGAGAAGATGATGACAACAATATAAGTCAACATTTATATTGTTCTTACTACATGTTAGTGTGTTAAGTGTTTTACGTATATTAATTCAGTCAGTGCTCACAATAACCCTATGAGGTAGGTGCTATTATTATTTCCATTTTATAAAAAAATAAACTGAGGCAAAGAGAGGTTAAATTACTATAGTCACCAGGCTAAGTAAGTGGTGGAACGAGGATTTAAACCTAGGCAGTTAGGCTCCACATTACCTTTCTTAGGTGGAAATAAAGATTTGGGCCAGGCACGGTGGCTCACGCCTGTAATCCCAGCACTTTGGGAGGCCAAGGTGGGCGGATCACCTGAGATCGGGAGTTCGAGACCAGCCCAGCCAACACAGTGAAACCCCTTCTCTACTAAAAATACAAAAATTAGCTGGGTGTGGTGGTGCATGCCTGTTTATCTCAGCTACTCAGGAGGCTGAGGCAGGAGAATCTCTTGAACCCAGGAGGCGGAAGCTGCAGTGAGCTGAGATCACGCCATTGCACTCCAGCCTGGGCAATAGAATGAGGCTACGTCTTGAAAAAAAAATTGGGACTTATTTTCACAGAGTGGTAGCTGATGACCTGAGTGTAGGTAAGGTCCCCCAAGGAAAGAGTACAGACTGAGGGGAAGTCTGAGAATGCAAGCCAATGGAGGGAAACAATAAAGAGTTTCACATATTCATAGAGAGGACCATAAAATAAGGTCCCAAAAGAGTCTACTGCATTTGACAATGATGTGTTACAGATCACTGTTAAACAATTTAAAGGGAGTATTAGAGGCAAGACAAAGGGGCTCAGACACAAGAGGAGGTAAAGAAGTACAGAACACACATTAACTACTCTTACAAAATCTTGACTATGAAGAGAACAAGTAGTAAATTATAGGCAGCAGCAAGAGGGAGAGTCTGACTCATAGGAGGGATTTTTTCTTTTTTCCTCTCTTTTCTCCTATTGAAGAGTTATGAACATACCAATCATCAGAATAAGGGTACCAAGGGAGAAGAAATAGTGACTGAAACTATAAAGGAAAAAAGAATGACTGATTAGTTTCTGGAAACGTGAGAAGATGAGAGCAGCTTTAAGTGTGTAGATAAGAGGCAGAGAAGTTGAGAGTTCGTGCTTATTGGCCTTTATTTTCTCTGAGAAACAGAAAGTGAGCTTCACTACTGAATGATGGATAAGCTTTTGGAATAGTCACTAAAAAGAACAGGGCAGTGAGCATATCAAGGACAAAAAATATTGCTAAGATACAAAAACCCAGTGGAGAGTAGAAGAAAAAGGCCATACTTATATACAGGATATCAATCTCTCTGGTTAGAGAATTTCTCCTGCTATGTTTAGCAATTTGGGTAGGAAAGAGGGAAAGGTGCATTTTATAACAAATACAGGATTTGAAGTTTGCAGAATGGGTAGAGAATAATGACAAGCTAGCAAGAGAGCTTGCTGGTGATTAGATGGGGAGACAAGCCCAGAAAGGTTGGACACCTTGGTGAAAAAACAGAGATGTCAAGGGACAGGAAACATCGTTAATAATGAATGGGTTTAGGTGGAAAGGAGTAGGAAAGATAGAGAAGTTGTAGTAAGCTCCACAAGGGGAGAAAGCCTGTCTGTTTTGGTTACCCTTGTCTAGTCACAGTCAATAAACTTCCATTGCCGAATAACTGGTCAGAGAATAGGGTATTGGGATTTACGATTTGCCTGTTATGACAAAACTAGTATGATCAATGATGTAAGGTGCTGAGAAAAAGTGGAAAGCAAGGTGCCTGAAGTAAGATCCACTGAGGCTGAAGTATTAACTGGGTCATCCAGGCACGAGTTAAAATAGACTATGAAACATGTGACAAAGTTATGTGTGAAGGACCAAACTAAAAGTTGACAGATAAGTGAAAAGGAATTGACTGGAAAAAGCAAGACTGCTGAGACCTCAAAGAAGGAGAGATTTTGTTTGAAGGTGGAAAACCGATGCTTTGGGGACAGCATTTAAAAGCTGAGTGAACAATAACTTCCCCCTTCCAACACTGAGACAAAGGATGGGGAAGGAGGCGGATGTGGGAGAATAAGCAGCCCCCACTTGAAAAACTGCCAGAGAAACGTTGTCCTTGGGAAAGTGCCAGGTTTCAGTTAAGGCCAGGAGGGAAGGAACATTATGTGAAGATGAACAGGGGCTCCAGAAGGCAGAGTGAAAAGGGGTGGGAGGAAAGCTGTGGGAGGATGAGCCAGGACGGAAAGTACAGAACAATATGGGAATGAGATTATGAAGACAGGATGCCCGAAAGGCTTGCAGTTTGGTCACTTCAAGGAAGCTAGGGATGAGAGTTATGGAAACAATTAATGGCTAAAAGGTTTGAATCAGAACTTTGGAACAAAGCAGTTTTGGTACTGGTTTCCGTCCAAATGTTCTGTTAGTCTGATTTCTCTCTACCTTCTTAGATATTTTAATTAGAGAAACAGCAGATTCTTACCCAGTGAGACCAGGTTTCCATAATTCTCCATCATGACATCTTTATACAGGCTTCTCTGAGCTGGGTCCAGATAATCCCACTCCTCCTGGGTAAAAAACACAGCCACATCCTCAAATGTCAGCAACCCCTGAAATAGTATGATTTCTGTAGTCAGTTCCTGTTGTCTCAAGGACAATTCGACCACTAAAAGTGGCAGAGGCAATCACTTATCGTGGCCAAGTAGGCTAGGAGGAACATGATAACTGAAAGTTCCATATGTTGCCCAATTCGGGGAACGAACTGTAACTGACAGACATCTCAGACTAGAAAGGACCTATGGATAAGCCTTTTCTGATTTATTATGCCCTAAGAGTTTAATTTTAGTAAACTGCCCCAAGGCCTCTCCAAGCTTCCCTCACCTCACTGCCTACTTCAATTTTCCATTTGCACTGCCTTGTGACTCTATTCAATTCAATTCAATTCCTTGAGGTTCTCTAAGGGTGTACCTTGGGGTCCAGGCACTGTGCCAGGAACAGAAGACACAAGGGAAGGTCAAAAATGGTGCTTCACCTGAAGAACTCACAAATGAGAGAACTAGTCTGGAGCATTACTTATTTTCTCAGGCCGATTTATCAAGTCTCTCTAGAAAAAGAAAAAAAAAAAAGGGAGCCAGTGGGCAGTTTGTTCGCGAACCGCACCCCAGTGCACTAGTGGGGAGTTCCTTGCAAGGCGCTGGCCCTAAAGAGGCGGTCAGGAGGTTGGTGGGGGGCCTGGGGGAGAAAGCAGTGGTGCGGCCTAGCTGGGGTAGTGACGAGACAACCGGGATCCCCGGGGGGTGCTTACTTACCTTTGACTCCGGCGGGGGGCTCGGGGAAGCCATCTCCCAGGCAGGGAATAGGGGCAGGAATTGGGGGCGGCCTCACGGAAAGGAGCCTCTGGTGAGGCCTACCCGGCTGCTGGAAATTAGGCTCGACGAAGACGACGATCCCTGGCTGGGTCTGGCCAGTGCCTGCCTCGGCCCCCAGGCGGTCACGACCCCAACAGCATATCAGACGCGATCCCTGGCTGTCCCCCAACCCCGAACCCCAACCCCTACTCCTGCCTGGTTACGAAGCCTTTCAGGCCTCGCTAGAGCCTCCTCCCCGCTGCCAGTTCCTCCTCCTTTCAGCCAAGTAACGCTATGACCGCCCGCCCCCGGACCAGAAGGCGTCACCCAGGTTCTCCCCGGGGCCCCCACAACTACAACTCCCGTCATGCTCGGAAAGAGCGCCGCGGTCCACACGCCGCCAGCAACAGCTACCGGACTACATTTCCCAGCGTGCAAAGGGCGAGGGAGCCTAAAGGAAAAAGAAAGCTCTTGCCACTGGGATTGTATCCGATTGGCTGGTCTGAGCGCGTCACTGCTGGCTGAAGGCAGCGCTCAGGCCCGTAGATCTCATCGAAGATGGCGGCGCGATCTATGTCGGGCATTACCAGAAGAATCTTCGTGTGGACAGTCTCAGGGACACCACGTAGAGAATTTTGGTCTCGATTCAGGTAAAGCTGAATGGTGGACGGTGGGTCATGTTCAAGGAAAGTTAAGGAGGATTAGGGACGAATTCAAAAGAGAGTGTTACGCCATCGTGGTCCCGCGCCTGATCAGAGCAAGGACAAGGAGGTTAGGGTCCCGAGTTGAGAAGCACTCATTGAGTGGTGGGACCCAGTCTCTTCCACTCTCAGCCTTAGTTTTCTCATCTTATAACGAAAATACCACCCCCTTTCCTTTTCACTTCACTCATTCATTTATTTATTAAGCAAGCAGGATTAACCTCGTGTGCGAGACACCGAGTGTGTTGTCTGCAAAGACATGAAAGCGCTTGGTAAACTAAACTAATTTGCCGGCTGTGTTTCTTCACAAGCAAGGTTCAGTAATGAAGTACTGCCTCCTCATTTTGTTTGTTCATTCATTCAGTCATTCAACAGATTTCTTAGGGCCAGCATTACTCTAAGCGCATAGGATACAGCAGGAAAAACAAAATCAATTCTCATCCTCGAGGTACTCCAACATATGAGGAAACAGACCCACAGGAGGGAAGTGATTTTCCCAAAGTCACAAAACAAGTTAATTGCAAAGCTGGATCTAGAACATACGTCTGCTAACTGCCCATCTACTGCTTTTTCCGCTGCACGGCCGCACCGTGTGTAATTGTTTAAAGGTAAATCTAATTTGACTTAGATAGTGTTTAGGAAGTCAAAACGTATGGTAGGAACCCTAGGGAACAATGTATGCCCTCTTAGGTTTCAAACAGAAACCACTACAATTAGAAAAGATCTTTTTCATCAGTTCATATATTAGCTTTCCCTCTTCTTTGGTTAATATTTGTTATTATCTCTCAAATCTCTTCTAAGTTTGTTTTATTCATTCACTCAACAAATATTTTTTAGGCTGTTTGCTATAGGCCAGGCTATATCTTAGGTGTCGTAAGAATACATTGGTTACTAAAACAGACCAAATTTTTGTTCTCGTAGGGCATATGTTCTAATGGAGGAAGAAATGAACAAATGTGTAATGTAATTTCAGGAAGTGCTAAATTATGAAGAAAACTAGGGGAAATAAGAGATTACTGAGAATGATGATTATATTTTCTTTACTATTTTAAAAATTTTATATATTTAAGGTATAAAACTTGATGTTGATTATTAGTCAAGCTAATTATCATATTCATCTCTTCACATACTTTCTGTTTTGTTTTGTTTTGTTTTGGAGAAAGGAGTTCTCACTATGTTGCCCAGGCTGGTCTTGAACTCCTGGGCTCAAGTAATTTTCCTGCCTTGGCCTCCCAAATTGCTGGGATTCCAGGGGTGAGCCACCATGCCTAGCCAGTTAGAATTTTTGTGTGTGTGGTGAAAACACTTAAGATTTACTCTCAGAAGATTTCAGGTATACAGTACAGTATTACTAATGATCGTCACCATGGTGTACATAAGATCTTAAGATCTCTGGAACTTATTCATTCTAGATAATTTAAATTTTACCTTTGTCCAGTGTCTCTCCATTTCCGCCACCCCTGGTAACTACCATTCTACTCTCTGTTTCTATGAATTTGACTTTTTTTTTGTTTGTTTTGGAGATGGAGTCTCACTGTGTCTCCAGGCTGGAGTGCAGTGGTGCTGTCTCGGCTCACTGCAACCTCTGCCTCCCAGGTTCAAGCGATTCTGCTGCCTCAGCCTCCCGAGTAGCTGGGACTACAGGTGCCCGCCACCACACCCAGCTAATTTTTGTATTTTTAGTAGAGACAGGGTTTCTCCATGTTGGCCAGAATGGTCTTGATCTCTTGACCTTATGATCCACCTACCTCAGCCTCCCAAAGTGCTGGGATTACAGGCGTGAGCCACTGCACCCGGCCTAATTTGACTTTTTTAGATACTACATATAAGTCAGATCATGTGGTATTACTCTGTCTGGCTTATTTCTCTTAGCATAATATTTTCCAGGTTCATCCATGTGTTACGAATATCCTTTTTTAAGGCTGAATAAAATGCCATTTTATGTGTGTGTATATATGCACGCACATAATATGTACATATATTCATAATGGATATACATATATACACATGGCATTTTATTCAGCCTTAAATATTTTGTGTGTGTGTATATACATTTATACATTTACATGTATACACACATGCTGCAATGAAGATGAGAGTGCAGATACCTCTTTGAGATACTGCTTTCATTTCCTTTGGATATATACTGAGTAGTAAGATTGCTAGATCTTAGGATAGTTGGGATAGTTCTGTTTATAACTTTTGAGGAACCTTAATACTGTTTTTTATAATGGCTATGCCAGTTTTCATTCCCACCAGCAGCATATAAGAGTGCTGTTTTTTCCATGTCCTCATCACACTTGTCTTTCTGGTAATGACCATCCTAAGGGGTATGAGGTGATGTTTATTTGTAATTTTTTTTTAATGTTTATGGATGCATAATAGTTGTAGATATTTATGGGGTACATATGATATTTTGATGCAAGCATACAATATGTAATAGCCAAATCTGAATAGTTGACATATCCATCACGTTATTTATCTCTTTGTTTTGGGAACATTCTAAATCTTCACTTCTAGCTATTTTGAAATATAAATAAATGACTACTAACTATAGTCACCCAATTGTGAAATCAAACACTAGAACTTACTCTTTTTAGCTGTATTCCTCTTCTCTAACTGTATTACTCCTTTTAACTGTATTTCTAGCCAATCTTCATACCTTACCTCCTCACTACCCTTCCCAGTCTCTGGTAACCATCAATTTATTACTACCTCCATGAGGTCATTTTTTTTTTTGGTTCACACATAGGAGCGAGAACATGCGATATCTTTCTGCACCTGGCTTATTTCACTTGAATGTCCTCCAGTTTCATCCACGTTACTGCAAATGACAGGATTTCATCCTTTTTTTAATGGCTGAATAATATTCCATTGAGTATATGTACGGTTTTTTTAATATCCATTCATCCTTTGGTAGAAACTTAGTTTGATTCCATATCTTGGCTATTGTGAATAGTGCTGTAATAAACATGGAGTACAGATATCTCTGTTAGACTGATTAACTTTCTTTTGGACATATACCCAGCAGTGGGATTGCTGGATCATATGGTAATTTTATTTTTAATTTCTTTGGGAAATTTCCATACTTTTCTCCATAGCAGTTGTACTAATTTACATTCCCACCAACAGTGTACTAGTGTTCCCCCTTTCTCTACATCCTTGCCAGCATTTGTTATTTTTTGTCTTTTAAATAATAGTCATTTTAACTCAGGTGAGATGATACCTCATTGTGTTATTGAGTTGCATTTCCCTGATGATTAGAGATCATTTTTTTATTTACCTGTTGGTCATTTGTATATCTTCTTTGAGAAATATGTATTCAGATCTTTTACTATTTTTAAATCAGGTTTTTTTTGTTGTTGTTACTGAGTTGTTTGGGTTCCTTGTATATTCTGGTTATTAATCCCTTGTCGGATAGTTTGCCAGTTTTTCTCCTGTTCTCTAGGTTGCCTGTTCACTTTGTTTATTGTTGCCTTTGCTATGCAGAAGCTTTTTAGTTTGATATAATCCCATTTGTCAATTTTTGTTCTTGTTGCCTGTGCTTTTGAGGTCTTAACTCAAAAGGTCATTGCCCAGACCAAAGTCTTGAAGCATCTCCCCAATGTTTTCTTCTAGTAGTGTTATAGTTTTGTAACTGCCCAACGGGTTCACTTTGCCTAGACAGAGCTGATGTATCAAGGCAGAGGAATTGCGATGGAGAAAGAGTAATTCACAGAGTCGGCTGTGCAGGAGAATGGAGTTTTATTATTAGTCAAATCTGTCCCCCCGAAAACTTGGGGACCGGAGGTTTTAAAGATAATTTGGCAGGTAGGGGCCCAGGAAATGGGGAGTGTTGATTGGTTGGGTTGGAAATGAAATCATAGAGGGTCTAAGTGAGTTCTTGCCAACTTATGTTCCTGGGTAGGATCACAGAACTGATTGAGTCAGATTACTGGCTTTGGTGGTGTAAGCTAATCCATTGAGTTCAGGGTCTGCAAAATATCTCAAGCACTGACCTTGGATTTTACAATAGCAGTGTTATCCCAGGAGTAATTTGGGGAGGATCAGACTCTTGCAGCCGGAGTCTGAATGACCCCTAACCATAATTTCTAATCTTGTAGCTAATTGTTAGTCCTACAAAAGCAAACTGGTTCCCAGGCAAGAAGGAGGTCTTTTCAGAAAAAGGCTATTATCAATTTTGTTTCAGAGTCAAACCATAAACTCATTTCCTTCCCAAGGTTAGTTTGGCCTATGCCCAGGAATGAACAAGGACAGCTTAAAGGTTAGAAGCAAGGTGGGGTCAGTTAGGTGCGATCTTTTTTTTTTTTTTTTGCTTAGCATTACTTTGGCTATTCAAGGCATTTTGTGGTTTCATACGAATTTTAGGATTTTTTTTCTATTTCTCTGAAGAACATCATTGGTATTTTGATAAAGATTATATTGACAGTATATCGCTTTGGGTAGCATAAACATTTCAACAACATCAATTCTCCCAATCCATGAATGTGGGATATCTCCATTTTTTGTGTGTCCCCTTCAATTTTTTTCATAAGTGTTTTATAGTTTTTATTGTAGAGACCTTTTACTTCTTTGTTGAAGTTTATTCCTAGATTTTTTTTTTTTTTGGTGGCTATTGTTAATGGAATTGATTTCTTGATTTCTTTTTCAGATTGTTTACTATTGGCATATGGAAATGCTACTGATTTTGTATGTTGATTTTTGTATTCTGAAATTTTACTGAATTTATAATTTCTAAGAGTTTTTTGGTGGATATTTAGGTTTTTCTAAATAAAAGATCATACATCAACAAGATATGTAAGATTATATATCTTACATATGATATGTAAGATTATATATCTTACATATGATACGTAAGATCATATATCAAATAAGAACCATTTGACTTTTCAATTTTGATCTACTTTATTTATTTCTCTTGTCTAATTGCTGTGGCTAGGACTTCAAGTTCTGTGTTGAATACAAGTGATGAAAGTGAGCATCCTTGTCTTGTTCAAGATCTTAGAGGAAAGGCTTTCAGTTTTTTCCCATTCAATGATGCTAGCTTGTTTTGTGTCCTTGTTTGGTGGGTTTGTCATGCATGACCTTTATTATGTTGAGGTATGTTCCTTCAGTATCCAGTTTATTGACAGTTTTTATCATGAAAGGATGTTGAAATGTATGAAATGCTATTTCAGCATCTATTGAAATGATCACATGATTCTTGTTCTTGATTCTATCAATGTGATGTATCGAGTTTGTTGATTTGCATATGTTGAACCATTCTTGCATTCTGGGATGAATCCCACTTAATCATGGTGAATGATCATTTTAATGTGTGGTTTAATTCTGTTTGCTAATGTTTTGTTGAGGATTTTTGCATCTGTGCTCACCAGGAATATTGACCTGTAGTTTTCCTTTTTTATTTTGTCTTTGTCTGGTTTTGGTATCAGGGTAATGCTGGTCTTGTAGAATGTGTTTTCCTTTTTTATTTTGTCTTTTTCTGGTTTTGGCATCAGGGTAATGCTGGCCTTGTAGAATGTGTTTGGAAATATTCTCTCCTCTTCAGTGTTTTGGAATAGCTTTGGTAGAATTCGTATTGATTGGCATTAGTTCTTCTTTAAATGCTTGGTAGAGATCAGTAGTGAAGCCATCAGGTCTTAAGCTTTTCTTTGATGGGAGACTTTTATTACAGCTTCTATCTCATTATTTCTGTTTGGGTTCTCTTTTTCTTCATGATTCAATCCTGGTAAGTTGTCTGTGTCTAGGAATTAATCCATCTCTTCTAGGTTTTCCAGTCTATTAACTTATAGTTGCTTGTAATAATCTCTTATTAGCCTTTAAATTTTTGTGATATCAGTGTAATAGCTCCTTTTTTGCCTCTGATTTTATGTATTTGTGTCTTCTCTCTGTTTTTCTTAGTCTAGCTAAAGGTTTGTTGATTGTAACTTTTCAATAAACCAACTTTTTAATTCATTGATCTTTTTTATTGCTTTTTTAGTCTATTTCATTTATTTCTACACTGATCTTATTTCTTTCCTTCTACTAATTTTGGGTTTGGTTTGTCTTTTTCTAATTTAAGGTGCATCTTTAGATTGTTTATATGAAGTTTTTCTTTTTTCATGTAGATGTTTACTATAAGCTTCCCTCTTACTACTGCTTCTGCTGTATCGCATAGGTTTTGATGTGTTGTGTTTTCATTTTCATTGCTTCAAAACGTTTTAAAATTTCCTTCCTAATTTCATCATTGACTCATTGGTCATTTGGGAGCATGTTATTTTTTATGTAGTTGTATAGTTTCCAGAGTTCTTGTTATTGATTCCTAGTTATACTGTTAGAGAAGTCCTTGATATGATTTTGAGTTTTATGAATTTGTTAAAACTTGTTTTGTGTTCTGTGATACAATCTACCCTGGAGAATGTACCATGTACTCATGAGAAGAATATGTGTTCTGCAGCAGTTGGGTGAAATGTTCTGTAAGTGTCAAGTCCATTTGCTGTAGAATGTAATTCCAGTCTTTCTTTGTTGATTTTGTCTGGATGATCTGTTATTGAGAGTGGATGTTGAAATCCACAACTATTAATGTATTGTAGTCTATCTCTTCCTTTAGATCTATTAATATTTGTGTTAAATGTTTAGGTTCTCCAATATTGGTTGCATATATATTTATAATTGTTATATGCTTTTGCTGAATTGACCTCTTTATGAGTATATAATGACCTTCTTTATCTCTTTTATAGTTTTTGACTTGAAATTTATTTTATCTGATATAAGTATAGCTACTCCTGTTCTTTTTGGTTTCTGTTTGCATGGAATATCTTTTTCCATCTCTTCACTTTCTGTGAAGTAGAACGTAAGTAAAATTAAAAGTCAGGTAGGATGTGATACACTCTGAGAGCAGTATAAACTGCTGAAGAGATAACATGAAATCACAATTATATTTGATTCTGGAAATTAAGTAAAGCCTCTTGGAAGACAACAATTTTATCCTAAGACTTACAGAATAAGCAAGATTTCCATAGGTGAAGATAAAAAACAGGCATTTTAAGATGTGACTTGAGCCAACACATTGTGTCAGGAAAGTGGGACTGTGCTTGGGACACAGGATATAGAGTATCACATGGAGTATATGTAGGTAATCAGTGAAAGGTAAGACCAGAAAGGTAGATTGGGATGGGATCTTGGAGGATGGGGAATCCCAGACAATGATTTACCTTACTTCTTCACCCATTCTTAGGAATTCTTACAGTATGTAAAATATGTACTTAGTTTTTTTCTGTCTCTCCCAACTCAGTTCAACCATGAATGTTCCAAGGGCAGGGGCCTACCATATTCTTTCCTACTCTCAGTGGTCCCCAGCGGTAATCAGTGTGCCATTGTTGATTTTGGTTGGTAGGCAACATTTGGTCTGGTGTTTGTCAGCTTCATTAATGGATTTGTGTGTTTGTTTTTGATCATTCCAGAAAAGAGAAAGAGCCAGTGGTTGTTGAGACAGTAGAAGAGAAAAAGGAACCTATCCCAGTGTGTCCACCCTTACGAAGCCGAGCATACACACCACCTGAAGATCTCCAGAGTCGTTTGGAATCTTATGTTAAAGAAGTTTTTGGTTCATCTCTTCCTAGTAATTGGCAAGATATCTCCCTGGAAGATAGTCATCTAAAGTTCAATCTTTTGGCTCATTTAGCTGATGACTTGGGTCATGTAGTCCCTAACTCCAGACTCCACCAGATGTGCAGGGTTAGAGATGTTCTTGATTTCTATAATGTCCCTATTCAAGATAGATCTAAATTTGATGAACTCAGTTCCAGTAATCTGCCCCCCAATTTGAAAATCACTTGGAGTTACTAAGCAATTTGGAAGAGAAGCACGTTGAAATCACTGTCTTTCCCTGAGCAAGGGTGCGCTCATTAGACCTTTTGATACTTTACCGTGTAAAATACTACCAGAACTGTTCTCCAAACCCACTTTTTCTGTAGAGGAATGTATCATCTCTTTTTGTCTCATATTACAAATGGACAAATAATGGACTTTCTATTTTCATATTTGCTGAAACCATTTTTTAAATGAAATTTGGTCATTATTTATGAAAAGTTTTGAGAGGGCACTGTCATTAACTCGGGTTTACGACAGGAGGACATTGCAAGTTCACACCGTTCATAAGCATAAAGTAGTTGCAAGAAAGTATTTTCATCCTGTTAGGATTCATATCTAAGATAGAGTTATGCATTGCACATATACAAATAAACTTTTATTAGATACCTATAAAAGAAACATAAAAGTATGTTGTATATTACTGACAGTTCTAGATTAATTTCTTTTAGAATTAAAGTAGATTTGTTAAAGTGTATTGTGTGTTGTAAATTTTTTCAGTGAAATTTGCTTGCGCTCTGCCTTGCCATTTCTTTCCAGTAAGTATAACTTTGAAAAAATTAGAATATGTGCCAAATATTGAGTGCTATGACTCTTCCTCATAAGAGATGTGCCAGATTCTATGTCTCATTGTGTATTCTCTTCAGAGGAGATGATGCTTATTTTAAACGTTTTTCTCTATAACTTTTAAAAAGTGGTGTTGAGTATTCACTAGAGTGGCAAGTCTTTGTACTTTAATGCACTTAATTTGTGGAAATTACTTAAATAGCAGGTTATCAGATGGTTCTGAATGACAAAGGTGTTAAATTCGGGATTTTTTTTTCAAGCTTTAGATACGGCTGGAGAGTAATGAGACAGAAGGAATGTCTTATATTGTTTTGACTGCTGACAATTCCTAAAGAAAAGTGATAGAAGGGTTTTTAACAAAAGAAATTGCATTTATTCTCTTTCCCAGGGTTACTCCTTTGAAGAGGGCAAAATTAAGTTGGGAATATAAATTCTGGCATCTTCATTAAGAAAATTAGTTAACAGTATAGACATGCCCTACAAATATCATCCACAGGCACTTCATTCAAGAACTTCAGGTGTCAGAGTGCCTGGAGCTCTGGAGCTTAGACATTAGAGTTGATCCGTTGGGGATTGGTTCCAGGACACCTACTTGGATACCAAAGTCCACAGATGCCCAAGCCCCTTTTATAAAATGATGTAGTATTTGCATATTATGTATGCACATCCATATACTTTAAATCATCTTTAGATTACTTATACTGAATAGAATGTAAATAGTATTTACAGTTGTGAATAGAATGTAAATAGTATTTACAGTTGTGAATAGAATGTAAATAGTATTTACAGTTGTGAATACAATGTAAATAGTATTTACAGTTGTGAATACAATGTAAATAGTTATGTAAATATGTAAATTTTAAAGTTATGTAAATATGTAGCTATGTAAATAGCTATAAAATAATATTTGCAATTGTGAATACTATAAATAGTTGTGAATGTAACTATTGTGAATACTATGTTATATGTTATAGTTGTGAATGTAAATAGTATTCACAGTTGTGAATGTAAATAGTATTCACAATTGTGAATGCAATGTAAATAGCTTTCACAATTGTGAATACAGTGTAAATAGCTATGTAAATAGTGAATACAATGTAAGTAGCTATGTAAATAGTTATGCTGATTAGGGAATAATGAGAAGGAAAAAAGTATACATATTCAGTACAGATGCAGTCATCCTTTTTGTCCCTGAACATTTTTGATCCACAATTGGTCAAATCCACAGATGGGGAACACACAGTCTTGGTAAATTTAGCCAACAAGGAGGGTAAACACATCCCAACAGGGAAGGTAAACTGCACATCCATCAGTACCTCTAGAGGGCATCACTGGTTTATAGTTCGATACAGTGACTGTATCAGAATAATGGCCTTTAGTTTTCCTGAAAGATTAAATTAGGCTTGCTGTTGTTTAATGAGATAATCAAACATATGATGTAATTTTAAAGGGTTTACATACAGAAGGCCTGCTGTATGTCCTTCTGCTTCTGCTGTGTAAAAGATTCAGCATGGTGTCATTGGAATTTTATGTACAGGATTTCATTATCTCATTTTCTATACAATTTTTCCTTCTGATCCAGAGACACAGAAAAACAAAGGGCAAGATGGAAATAAGGGATGAGAAGGTCTATGTGGAAAAACAGTTACAACTGGAGTGGTAACTGCAAAAACCAAGCAGCTTCGTGTGATTGTTAGGACAGAAGAAATTTCTCCTTTGTAGCCTAGAGCAAATTCTCAAAATTTAATGTGCATGTTAATCATTTGGGGATCTTTTATTCATTTTTTCATGTGGGCATCTTTTAAAAATGCAAATTCTGATTTGGTAAGTCTGGAGTAGGTCCTGAGCTTCTGCATGCTTCAAAAGCTGATTATGTTTTGAGAACATGGATCTAGATGCTAGTATTGAGGTGGGAGACAAGTACTGCCACCTGAAACAACAGTCTTGGTAAATTTAGCCAACAAGGAGGATAAACACATCCCAACAGGGAAGGTAAACTGTACGTCTATCAGTACCGCTAGAGGGCATCACTGGTTTATAGTTCAATACAGTGAATATATCAGAATAATGACCTTTAGTTTTCCTGAAAGATTAAATTAGGCTTGCTAACTTGTTTAATGAGATAATCAAATATATGATATAATTTTAAATGGTTTATATTTTTAAAAATTTAATGATTGCTACATAAAAAGGGTATCAGTTAACTAATTTTACTTAGATGGAACTTCTACAAGCTTAGTAGGTATGCTTAAATAAAGCCTGCTAATAAAATAGATTCAGACTCAATAGAATGGTTTTACACATGTAATATATGTTTTAAACAGCATAAAATAGACTCCTTCCTCTCTTCTTAACGTGTCATTTTTCTGATTACAAAAGTAGCACATTCCTTTTAGAAAATTGGGAAAGAAAAAAGCAAAATCAAGAATGAAAAAACTATCTTGCCACTCATAATTACTTAACATTTTGGTGTATTTCCAAATGAAAACAATTATTTTCCTGTATTTTACAATTACTATGGCATCATGCTCCCCTTCACATTATAAGCATTTCCCCATATTTTTAAAGACAAGAATAACAAATTTGATTAATAGCATATTATTGTATAATTAGATGTTATGCAATTATTTAACCAATATTCAGTTGGATATTTAAATTGTTCCCAGTGTTTTGCTCTTCTGGTCTTTTTAATCCTGCTTTTCTAGTTCTGAGAGAATTAGTCTGCCATAAATCTTTCTACTCAGAAGTAGAAGCTACTGTATTGTAAATTTCTTGACCCCAAACCTAAGAATGAACAATTTGGTCCTACTTCTTTGATTCATAATCCCATTAACATGTATTCTATGAATCCTAAAACACAAAGTGACAAGGACCTTGAAATTTTCACTAGGTTGTTTCACAGTGCAAAAATCCTAAAGCTTTTACTTGAAAGGTTTCCGAATTTAAAAATAGTCTGTAACCTCTGATCCCATAGAATTCCAAAGTTAATCTTAGCTGTACAGTAACACACTGGAGCAATCATCAAAGTTTTGCTTTCCATCATGAAATACCAAATTCAAAATATGTAACACTGATGTAACAATAATCATATACTGTCCATATGCAAATTTCACCAATGTCCTAGTAATGACCTTAATAGCAATTTCACTTCCAATCCAAGATCCAATCCTGGTTTATTTAGTTGGTCATTAATTATTATGTTTCTTGGTCTTATTTATTCTTCAGTAAATTTTTTCAAGTAATTGATTTCATGTAAGTTACTAAATTAGTTAGCATAAAATTGTTCATAATATTCCCTAATTAATGTCAGCTGGATCTGTAATAATAGGCCCACTTTCATTTTGAGTTGTTATTTGTGTCCTATCTTGTTTTTATGTAATCAGTCTAAGTTGTAGCTTACCAATTTTTTAGCTTTGGCTTCATTTTATAATTTTAAAAATTATATTATTATTCCTTTATCATTCACTTTGAAATATTTCCTAATTTCTAGTGTGATTTCTTTTTGACTCATGACTTATTATAAATATGTTTGATTTTCAAATATTTGGGAGTTTTCTAGATGGCTTAATGTTATTCTAATTTCATTGAGAATATATGATTTCAATATTTTTACATGTATTGAGATTTTATGGCCTAACTTATGGCCTATCTTGTTGAACATGCTGTGTACATTTGAAGTTGTTGAGGTGATTAGGGTAAGGTCATTATAGTGTTCAAATCTATGCCTTTACTGATTTTTTTCAAGTTTTCTACCAATTGTTAAAAGGGATTTAAAAACCTTCACTCATGGTTATAGAATTGTTATTTTTCCTATTTCTCCCTTTAATTCTGTCAATTTTTGCCCCATAAATCTTGAAATCCATTATTCGGATTTATGATTTTTATAATCTTGTCATATAGATATATGATATTTATAATCTTAGTCATTACTACTTTAGGTTTCTTTTGCTTAATGTTGCATGGTATGTGTTGTGGGAAGTCAGGGACCCCAAATGGAGGGACCGGCTGGAGCCGCGGCAGAGGAACATAAATTGTGAAGATTTCATTTTAATATGGACATATATCAGTTCCCAAAACTAATACTTTTATAATTTCTTACACCTGTCTTTACTGCAATCTCTGAACATAAATTGTGAAGATTTCATGGACATTTATCACTTCCCAAATAATACTCTTACAATTTCTTACGCCTGTCTTATTTTAATCTCTTAATCCTCTTATCTTCATAAGCTGAGGATGTACATCACCTCAGGACCACTGTAATTGTATCTAACTGTACAAATTGATTGCAAAACGTGTTTGAACAATATGAAATCAGTGCACTTTGAAAAAGAATAACCGCGATTTTAGGGAATAAGGGAAGACAACCACAAGGTCTGACTGCTTGTGGGGTCGGGCAGAATACAGCCATATTTTTCTTCTTGCAGAGAGCTTATAAACGGATGTGTAAGTAGGAGAGATATCGCTAAATTCTTCTAGCAAGCAATATTAAATATTAAGACCCTAGGAAAAGAATTGCATTCCCAAGGGGAGGTCTATAAATGGCCACTCTGGGAGTGTCTGTCTGACGTGATTGAGATAAAGACTGAAATGCACCCTGGTCTCCTGCGGTACCCTCAGGCTTATTAGGATGGGGAAAAAAAAATCCTGCTGTGGTAAATACGAGATCAGACCGGTTCTCTGCTCTCAAACCCTGTTTTCTGTTGTTTAAGATGTTTATCAAGACAATACATGCACAGCTGAACATAGACCCTCATCAGTAATTCTAAGTTTGCCCTTTGCCTTGTGATCTTCGCTTTGCCCTTTGCCTTGTGATCTTTATTGGCCTCAGAAGCATGTGATCTTGTTCTCCCTTTTGCCCTTTGAAGCATGTGATCTTTGTGACCTACTCCCTGTTCATACCCCCCCTCCCCTTTTGAAATCCTTAATAAAAACTTGCTGGTTATGTGGCTGAGGGTCATCACGGTCCTGCCGATATGTGATGTCACCCCCGGAGGCGCAGCTGTAAATTCCTCTCTTTGTACTCTTTCTCTTTATTTCTCAGATCGGCCGACACTTAGGGAAAATAGAACCTACGTTGAAATATTGGGGGCAGGTTCTCCTGATAGGTATGTATTTTTTTCATTTACTTACTTGCTTTCTGTTAATGTAAACTACATTAATAATTTTTCACCACAATCCAGACTCTCAGTAATCCTTTCCTTGCTTTTGTTTAAAGATTTACTCCAAAAGTGTGGCCTATAGTTTTAGTTCAGCAAATACAAATTTGAAAGATTTATTTATGTGTATTTATGACTAGTTTCTAATGACATTATGTTTATAAGATTCATCCAGGTTATTGCATGTAGTTGTAATTCATTTATTTTTATTCTCTAGAAGAAGAATTGCTGGGTCAAAAGTTATTCATATTGTCACATTTATTAGACAGTGTCCTGTTGCTTTCCAAAGTGGTGGTACCAATTTATATTCCCTTAGTAGGGCTTGAGTCTGAGTGATTCACTTCCTAACCAACTCTTATTTTTGGAATTTTTAATTTTTGCCAACCTTATAGGTATGAAATACACACCATGATTTTAATTTGCATTTCTTTGATAATAAATGAGATTAAGCCTTTTCCCATATGCTTATGATTGTGTCTTATTGTCTGTTAAGTACCTGTTTAAGACTTTTTCTCATATTCACCTGAGATTTTTAGACATTACTTTTTAGGAATATTTTATGTATCCTAGTTAATAATTCTTCATCAGTTGTATCTGTAGCATAAGTCTTGCAAGTTAGTAGCTTATAGTTTTCAAGTTTTTTATGGAGTATTTGGCTCATCAGACTTCCTTAAAATTAAGTTGAATTTACCAATAGTTTCCTTTAAGTTTGCACTTTTTAAATGCTCTGTCACCTCAAAAAAGATCCAGTACTTTTATGGAGATAGTCCTTTTATTGTCATGTAAAATCCTACTAACACTCCATTCTGTAGCTATTTCAAGAAACCATGTGAATTAGTTGAGGAAGATTAGTAGGAGATTTGGTGCTCCCCAAATTCTGAAAGTGGGGCTTGAGTATTTTATTAGTCATTACTGTGATCACATTTGTAGTTTTCATCTTTTGTTGTCTCAGGAAAGAAAAGCATTTGCAAATGCAGAGCCCTTCAGAAGTTACCTTGAGTATTTTATTGCAGAAGAAAAATATGCCCTAATGGTGCTAATAGGGGTCAAACAACTTCTATAAAGAAAATTATTAAAATAATGTGAGTAAAATGTAGTGACAATCCCTAAGAGGGAGGGATTTAGAGAGAACAGAAAATGAAGAGGGAAAATAGTGATATGTTTATTGGGTTCAATAACTGTTAAAAATTAATAGGAAACTAGAGCAAGAAGTATGTGGTAACTAGCACTTAAGTTAGCTCTGTTATACTTCCAAAGGCATATTTGAGGTTTTGGCCTTCTGGGCAACTTTTGGTAGGGTGTCTGTCATTTTCCCTTTACTGCTGGAAAAGAAGTCTCAAGAGGAAGAATCCAGGTACTTTGTATTTTAATCAGGACTATTTCATTTGGGCCAATTGGAAATAAGTTAAAATCTCTGCTCTTGAATTAAATCAGTTAGTTTATTTACTTCAGTGTTTGGAATTTTAGCAGTTCATGAGGACAGATAGTCTTTTTGCTCATTTCATAATCTCAGCTATACAGCTGCCCGGAGTGCTCAGATAAGTGTGTCTTTTCATTTTGATTTGCTTAGAAAGGATGTCAGTAGGGACTTGCTATTATGACGATATTGAGCTGGAATTTATATTTCTGAGGAAAATGAAAGGCTATCAGAAGTCATTTGTTAAAATTTCTTTATTCTGTCTTCCCCATCCCCATCAATAGTTCTCCCTCTTTTGAAAGACTATTGCCTAGAATTTTATAGAATAAGCCCTCCTATTCTGGGAAACTGTATTGTGGTCCTATTTATATTTTGTTTGAAGGGTAATTTTGTTTTAATGTAAGACTAATGCCATGTTAGAATTAGATTCTGTGAAAATATTTCTTGAAGCTTTGAATATATGTTATACCTATTTATGTAATTCAGGAATGCTTTCTGGTAGTGAAATGTAATGTTAAAAAATACCAAAAAAAGCAAGTATAAGTTGTGCTAAAGCTAATGACTTTCTAATTGACTTATTTCTGTTTGGGCACACTGGTTGATGCATGTGGTATTTGAATAGAAATAAATTTAATGGATAATATTGTTAGGGGTGGTGAATATCTGAGTTACTGGTGGCAAGTCTGTATGGGTCTGCAGCAATCTCATTTCTTGCCTCCTCAAAAGAAAGAATTCAACTGAGGGGCATAAGGCAGTAAAAGAGACCGAGGCAAGTTTCAGAGCAGGAGCAGAAGTTTATTAAAAAGCTTTAGAACAGGAAAGAAAGGAAAACACACTTTGGAGAGACCCAAGCAGGCATCTTGGAGGTCAAGTGCCTCGTTTAACCTTGAACCTAGGATTTTATATGCTGGCCTACTTCTGGCATCTTGCACCCCTTTCCCTTCATCCTTCCCTTAAGGGTTATGGGGAACCACCCACATGCATGGTACCCTGCTTGTGCTTGGGATGTGGGCATGCACAGTGTGTTTACTGGAGTTTTATGCGTGCTTATCTGAGGCTTTCTTTCAAATTCTGGTGGAATGCCCCTGGAAGGTCATACTCTGCCGTTTTGACTCTTAATGCACATGTTTGAGCTCATTCGCCCAATTCCTGAAAGCTGCTGATTATCAATTTCAGGTGTTTTTATCTGTTGAGAAACTGCCTCACCCTGGTGCTGGCTGTGACCAATTGTTATTTTAGAGAAGCAGAATGACCATCACCTGATAGTCACCTGACATTCTGGTGGGTGGGGCAACCCTCTCCTGCCCCACTCATGCATGACTAACTACCTACTGTAACAATATGTAGAAGAAATACTATACCTTAAGCTTATTTAGAGTAGGAATTGCATCTTATCTGTCAGTGACTATGACATGTAGACTCTTGATAAATTCTTTTTGAAGTACTAATCAATTTGACTAAGAGTTGGAAATGTAGATTCCATTTCTGACTCTCTTGTATTTCTGTATGATCTTAAGTACTCAATTTCTTGATTACAAGAAAACAAATGAAATATGGTACTTGGAAGCTATAGTATCACTTATTTTTAAGCTTCTCGGGAAACAGATTCAATGTTTACTCACCACTGAATTATCATTCTCAGGACTTCTCTCTCTGTAGGCTCATTCTTGTCAGCATGTATTTATGTCTGTGTCTGTCTCATCTCTCATCTATATATACACATATATATGCAACACAAACGCTGTTGCATATATTTTCTTTTACTTTCAATCTGTCTTTTTTTGACAATGTGTTTCTGAAAAATAACCACTTGCTTTTTCAATTAGTTTGACAATCTGTCTTCTTTTTTATTTTTATGTATGTATTTATTTTAGAGATAGGATTTCAGCTCTTTCACCCAGGGTGGAGTCAGCTCTTTCACCCAGTGGCATGATCACAGCTCACTGCATCCTTGACCTCTTGGGCTCAAGCAATTCTTCTGCCTCAGCCTCTCAAGCAGCTGGGACTACAAGTTTGCCCCACCACACCCAGCTAATTTTTACTTTTTTTTTTGTAGAGATGGGATCTCACTATGTTACCCAGGCTGGTCTCAACCTCCTGGGATCAACTGGTCCTCACACCTCAGCCTCCCAAAGTGCTAGGATTACAGGCATGAGTCACCACGCCTGGCCTGTGTCTTCTAATTGGAGTGTTTGATCTGTTTATGTTTAACATAATTACTGATATGTGTGGGTTTAAAACTCCCATTCCCATTCATCCCATTTATTATTTGCTCCTTTATTCCTCCTTTCCTCTTGTGGCAGATTGCATTTCCCAAAAATATATACACAAATATACATACAAATACACATACACGGCCAGGTGCGGTGGCTCATGCCTGTAATCCCAGCACTTTGGGAGGCCGAGGCAGGCAGATCATTTGAGGTCAGGAGCTCAAGACCAGCCTGACCAACATGCTGAAACCCCATCTCTACTAAAAAAAACACACAAAAAATTAGCCAGGCATGGTGGTGGGTGCCTGTAATCCCAGCTACTTGGGAGGCTGAGGCAGGAGAATCACATGAACTGGGAAGTGGAGGTTGCAGTGAGCCAAGATTGCACCATTGCACTCCAGCCTGGGTGACAGAGCAAGACTCCATCTTAAAAAATAAAAAGCAAATACACATACACATTTCATCCACTCAAAAAAAATTTACAATGTGATTGACATTCTACTGTTAATAGGTATCAATTTTTTCGCCACTTGAATTTTGATGGGAGCTTGTGACTGCAATTAAATGGCAGAGATTATGCTATGTGATTTCCAATGCTAGGATATAAAAAGGATACAGCTTCTACCTAGCTTTTTCTCTCTTGTGTTGCTTGCCCTTCCAACCCAGCCACCATGTTGTGAGTAAGCTTGCTCTGTGGTAAGTGAGCAGGTCTATGCAAACCTACCCCCAAAGGCCAAGGGAGCTGAGACACTAAACAAAGAGAGTAACAAAACAGTTTCTCAGAGAGCAACATTTAATAGGGGCTTACAAACAGAAGCTATGTCTCAGGCAGCTGTGAGACAAAGGATTCCCTCACTGTTACTCCCCAGACCCAGGGTTGATATACCATAGGGAAAGGATATACATGCTTCAGCAGGAATATGTAGGAATTTGCCTAAGGGTAGGATTTATGGTGTGTGCTCTTATACAAGAGATAGTAGATTAGGCAGAAATCTTAAAGGCATTCCTAGAAGTGGGGTTAATCAGATGTCAACATGGCAGATTAGAATCCAAGATGGAGTTGCTATAACCTCCACACTCCAGCTTTCTAATCGGGCTCTTAGAATCTCACACACTGTCCTCTTCTTCAATGATCCTTGAGTTTAGAGGAAGGGTGCTTGATATTGTATAGCTTTAGCAGCAGTGCACTGGCAATGGGAAACAGATCAGGCCCAGTGGGATTTCAGATGAGAAAAAATGCATAGGCTTTCTTGAATCATCTCTAGTCTTTGGAGTACCATGATTTTGATTTTCTCGGATTAAGTAAAACAATGAGAGCTAAATAACATTAATATGCACACAAGGGACTACAATCAAAAAGAGAATTTGTATGCCAGAACAAAAAAAAAAAAAAGAACCTATTCCATTAGGGAGCCAACCAAAAACAACATGAAGAAAATTAAAACCGGGTTTGTCTTTAGAGACTTCTTGTAGCCAGAAAATAATTTAGGATTTAGTCCAAATTGTAGGCAGGTAGTAAAAACAATGGTTAAGACTAGAATCTAATCATGGGTGTACAATAGTTTTCTTCTGAAACAATTTTTTTCTAATTTTCTCTATTTCTACCAAGAATAAATTATTGTAGGACCAATTTATTTGCAAAATGAATTTTAGTCTCATTCTACTTGACCTGATTATTTGCATAAAGTGCAGCAAGAATAGTGATTGACCATATAGATTCTTTTTAAATTGGCTTTTTTGAAACTTTTAAATAAAGAATCTCAGACTTTTTAACTTGAGGCTAACAAAGCCGGGGATTTGCCATCAGGCTGCAATACTGTATAAATTGGGTGAATTCTTCTAAAGATTTCCAAATAACTAGAGATTCCTGGGCATGTCAAAACGTGACACTCGCCGGGTGCGGTGGCTCACGTCTGTAATCCCAGCACTTTGGGAGGCTGAGGCGGGCAGATCACCTGAGGTCAGGCATTAGAGACCTCCTAACAATGGTATTTCTGGTTTTAGATCCTTGAGGAATCGCCATACTGTCTTCTACAATGGTTGAAGTAATTTACACTCCCACCAACAGTGTACAACTGTTCCTATTTCTCCACATTCTCTCCAGCATCTGTTGTTTCTTGACTTGTTAATGATCACCATTCTAACTGGCATGAGATATTATCTCATTGTGGTTTTGATTTGCGTTTCTCTAATGACCAGTGATGATGAGCTTTTTTTTAATATGTTTGTTGGCTGCATAAATGTCTTCTTTTGAGAAGTGTCTATTTATATCCTTCACCCACTTTTTGATGAGGCAGTTTGTTTTTTTCTTGTAAATTTGTTTCAGTTCCTTGTAGATTCTGGATGTTAGCCCTTTGTCAGATGGATAGATTGCAAACATTTTCTTTCATTCTGTAGGTTGCCTGTTCACTCCAATGATAGTTTCTTTTGCTGAGCAGAAGCTCTTTAGTTTAATTAGATCCCATTTGTCAATTTTGGCTTCTGCTGAAATTGCTTTTGGTGTTTTAGTCATGAAGTCTTTGCCTATGCCTATGTCCTGAATGGTATTGCTTAGGTTTTCTTCTAGGGTTTTTATGGTTTTAGGTTTTACATTTAAGTCTTTATCTTGAGTTAATTTTTGTATAAGGTGTAAGGAAGAGGTCTAGTTTCCATTTTCTGCATATGGCTAGCCAGTTTTCCCAGGGCCATTTATTAAATAGGGAATCCTTTCTCTCTTGCTTGTTTTTGTCGGGTTTGTCAAAGATCAGATGGTTGTAGATGTGTGGTATTATTTCTGAGGCCTCTGTTCTGTTCCATTGGTCTATATATCTGTTTTGGTACCAGTACCATGCTGTTTTGGTTACTGTAGTCTTGTAGTATAGTTTGAAGTCAGGTAGAGTGATGCCTCCAGCTTTGTTCTTATCGCTTAGGATTGTCTTGGCTATATGGGCTCTTTTTTTGGTTCCATATGAAATTTAAAGTAGATTTTTCTAGTTCTGTGAAGAAAGTCAATGGAAGCTTGATGGGAATAGCATTGAATTTATATATGGCCATTTTCACAATATCAATTCTTCCTATCAATGAGCATGGAATTTTTTTTCCATTTGTTTATGCCCTTTCTTATTTCCTTGAGCAGTGGTTTGTAGTTCTCCTTGAAGAGGTCCTTCACGTCCCTTGTAAGCTGTATTCCTATGTATTTTATTCTCTTTGTAGCAATTGTGATTGGGAGTTCACTCATGATTTGACTCTCTGCTTGTCCAATATTGGTATAGTAATGCTTGTGATTTTTGCATGTTGATTTTGTATCCTGAGACTTTGCTGAAGTTGCTTATCAGCTTAAGGAGTTTTTAGGCTGAGATGATGGGGTTCTCTAAATATAGAATCATGTCATCTGCAAACAGAGACAATTTGTCTTCCTCTCTTCCTATTTGAATATCCCTTATTTCTTTATCTTGCCTTATTGCCCTGGCCAGAACTTCCAATACTGTGTTGAATAGGAGTGGTGAGAGGGGACATCCTTGTCTTGTGCTGGTTTTCAAAGGGAATGCTTCCAGCTTTTGCCCATTCAGTATGATATTGGCTATGGGTTTGTCATAAATAGCTCTTATTATTTTGAGATATGTTCCATCAATATCTAGTTTATTGAGAGTTTTTAGCATGAAGGGGTGTTGTAAACATTTTAGCTTTTATAATCCTATCAATCCTTATGTTTTATGCTCTAGTCTCAGGAACTTCTGTACTTCACCCCCAGACCATTTTACCCTCTCTTGTGAAAAAACCTTTGGGTTCCCAGCAAGGAGTTGAGCCAAGGGATGTGGGCCTTTTTGTCAATCTTTATCTGATTAGCCTGTCTCCACATTGCCCCAGGAAATTATTAATCAGCTTTCTCGTTGTCATTTTTGCCTTCTGATTTTTGAAACTTCCCCAATCTCGTGTAAATATAGAAAACTGGTTTGGGGCTCTTTAATGTTGGAGAACCAGCAGAGACTCCCTTCGGTCCACCCAACATTTGATAGTGTTGTATTAAGACTCAAAAGGTAAACAAAAATTTTATTCTCTCATTAATACTGTCCGAAAATCTTGTTCAAAGAGAAAACTAAATTTTACTTTGTATTAGAGTATTATCAATAGTAAATCTAATTTTAATACAATTTTATGAATGATTTCATTGACTCTCACTCAGCTTTTGACCACACAAGAATCCCATAAAGCTTTTATCTATCCAAAGGAATATAAATAAATCGCTCTACCTGAAAGACACATGCATATGAATGTTCATTGCAGCACTATTCACAATAGCTTTTCAGTTTCAAAGACGTGGAATCTACCTAATGCCCATTAATGCCCTCTTACAAAATTGCTTTCTATGTTTCTCTTTCTCCAACTTTTAGATCTATTTAATTGTATCTATATCATTTCTTCCATTCATTTTGAAACAATCTTTAAAATACCACTAAACCGGGCCAGCATGCCTACATGCTCCTAGTCTTTGTGCACAAGTGGGAGGTGGCAGGCCTCCAACGATGCAGCTAGTCTTTGTGCGTGAGTGGGAGGTGGCAGGCCTCCAACTGTGGCCTTCTCTGCTGACTGTTCTAGTGAGGCATCTCCAGCCATGAACCATTTTGGTACCTGGTTGGTGGGAGGCATGGTGACCTCGTTGCTGCCACTGAAAGCCTGCAACAATGAAAATCTCAGCAAAATTGGTATGTCTTTGGATGATATCATCAAACTAAATTGACAGGGAGGAAAGAAGCAGAATTTTCTAACTGGAGCCTGGCAATTCAGGATGAGCGTATGATGGAGAATTCAACGGAATTCTGGCTTTGGTAAGACTAGTCTGAGCACAGAGGAAGAGTAATGCCTGGAAAGAGACAGCTTTATGGAGTTATCACTGGCCTTGCATCCAGGAAAGCAACTGGAATTCACAAAGAAATTAATCCTATGAATCATCCATCTCTAACTGACAGGAATATAGAACGATATTTTCTAGTGTTAAAAAGGAAGGCAAACCTTCTGGGACAAATATGAAGTGCAGAAAAAAACAGTTGCAGTTCTCAAGGGACCTAACTAGCTAAACAGAAAAAAATAACATTCCAGCCAATTTTACCAAGACTGGAAATAAATTAAGCCATCAGAAACATATGCGTCGGGCAACTTTTCAGAAGAGACCTGAAGGTTCAGACCCAGTTGAACACAACAGCAATTGCTGGATAATGTAGTACGAAAGAGAACTCATCAATGGCAGATTTTTGTTGCAGGAATTCTTTTTAGTTCAGCTAAAGATGTGGTCCTTGTCCCATGGCCACAAAAATTTAGGCTCACAATCTGTGGAGTGAGAAAAATGGAACTTATTGGGCAAAAAGGAGAAAAGGGGGAACAGTTACTTTCGGCAAAGCCGGAATCGCCGCTAGTGCGCTCCCTGCCTCGCCATTTGAATCCAAGGTTCCACACAGGAAGAGGAGGGGCCAGGCTCCTCCCTACTGCAAATGGCAGAAACTTTGGTGGCACCCCAGTGTGCATTCCTCCCAGTGCTTATATGCGGTTGGAGTTTTTCCATGGACTCCTTCCCACTGGCTGTCTCACTTTCACCACAAACGGAGGAATTTTGACTCTATCTTTGGACAATCCTGGAGCAGTGCAATGCCCAACAACACAGAAATCAGGATTAATTCATACTGCTGTATCTTCATTTTTAACAAAATGGAAGCAATCTGACATAACGAAAGTTCTTGAAGTGGAACCCTACAATTGACACATAAACCCTACAATTGACACATAAATTCCAGCACATAAATTGTGCTGGAAAACAGACAGAGATGACTTTGAATGAGAAGTTTAGGATCCTGAAGGAACAAAGAGCCACTCTGACAAACAACAAAGGAGGAAGCTGCTTTGTAACTGTATTAGTCTGTTCACACACTGCTAATAAAGACATACTTGAGAGTAGGTAATTTATAAAGGAAACAGGTTTAATGGACTCAAAGTTTCACGTGGCTGGAGAGGCCTCACAATCATAGCAGAAGACAAAGGAGAAGCAAAGTCATGTCTTACATGGTGGCAGGCAAGAGAGCTTGTGCAGGGAACTCCCATGTATAAAACCATCAGATCTTGTGAGACTTACTCACTACCATGAGAACAGTATGGGGGGGGAACAACTCCCATGTTTCAATTATTTCCACCTGGCTCTGCCCTTAACATGTGGGAATTATTACAATTCAGGGTTGAGATTTGGTTGGGGACACAGCCAAATCATATCAGTAATCATGGAATAGATCCCATATCAAAGGGAATTTTGAGTGATGACGCTGAAAAATTGAATTGCTTGAAGAGTTTCTCACAGAAATTCAAGAAACTATGCTTCAAAATATTCACAAGTCTAACTCATTTTTATTTTTGAAGGTTTTATTTTTTTAAAATAAAGCAAGTATAATATAATGCCCTGAGAGAATAACAGGGAATATACCTGTTCTTAAAGATTTCATTGTTGGCTCAGACAGAACAATTATCTATTTGACTTCTTCGGTTCCTCTTATAGCAGAAGGAAGATAGAAATATAGAAATTGATTATTTTTATGTTAGTGGTATTTAGGATCTCATTGCCTTTGCCCATTTTTTTTTTTTTGAGACTTGCCCATTTTTTTAGATTTTATCATGACAAATCTTGGCCTTCTGAAATATGAGTAGGTCCCTTTGTTGCTGTCACTTATCCTTTAGTAGTGTTGATGCAGTAAATACAGTTGCCTTGTCTTCATGAGAGATATTTTAAAAAATATTGGAATTCTAGTTTGGAGTTTTAAGATTTATGAAAATATCTGAAACTTGGTTCACTTTTCAGGTACATTTTAGGCTAATGCCCCAGAATTATGAATTTTTAGTGCTGAACTTATAATAAGAAATGTGGCTCTAGGCATTAGTCTCAGCTTAAAGTGTTGGTGCTTAAAGGCTGAAGATGCATATTTACAAAGTTATCTGATAGGGCCTTGGAGGAGAGGGTCCAGTTTAAGAATCTGACAGTTTGTATTTACTAAACGAAAGCATGAGAGCAAGTAGCAAGTTGAAAGACAGGTAACTGAGATGAAAAACTTCAAAACTTAGGTCATATGTGTACTGTTTGGATTTAGTGTAGTCTTGAGTCTAGTGTCCACAAATAATTCTTCAAATGATATTTAGAAGAATTATAATTATTAAATGAATTGAGTCCTTCAGACATTTTGATAGTAAAATTAATAGCCATAAAGTCCTAAACTTTAGTTGAAAAGTTACTTCTCATTTGAAAAGTTAAAATTTATGAGCTTTGAAGCTTGCTAAATTAATTTATAGCTCCAAAACCAAAAATATACTGGTATATGTCACAAATAACAGATGCAAAATATATAATAGAATTACATTGTACCTTGTTGTATACCTTTCACTGATTTCTTGTATGGTATAAAGTTCAGTATTGATGGGGAGAAAAGGGCTTCACCCCTACCCCGCAGACCTTTGATGGGCGGGAGGCGTTAGTCTGTTTGCCAAGACAGTGCTGAGTCCTCAGATGTTGTACACTATAAATTATAGTATAATAATAAATTCAGCAAAATGTTCCAGCTGTAAGTTACAAGTTTGGTCATTTTGAAGCTTGACATTTTAGTTTGCTATAATGTTAAAAACATCCAAGTAGGTGATAGTTTCTCTGGAGTATATTATTAATGTTGACTTGTCCTATAAAACAAAACATCATTATCGTTCAGCCTGCCTTGCATTGTATACTAGACTTCATTCTTGTCTCTCATGCTTCTTGGGTTACTTAATGGTTTATGCTAGCCCTGGAAAGCTATCAGTAAAAATTTCATGCTTATATCAAAGAATTAAATCTGATCCTTAATATCTGATATTTTGCCAATACTTCTAGTGATAAGGGATTTTTGGAAGTCAGTCATAGAATTTAAAAATAAATTCTAGTCTTTCCTCAGCTATTTGATACTCTTCCCTGTTCCCGCAAAAGACATGATCACATTATTTTTTATGGCTATGGGGACAAATAGGCCAAGTACTCATTGCCAAGCATTTTTCTAAGTATGCATGCTTATATTTGGTCCAGAAACAATGCATTCTAGATTGGTTTAGAATTACTGGTAGCTTATTTTACAGCAAGGAAAAGCAGCTGAGCAAGAATTTGCTGTCTTTAGAACAGTTTGTGAAATATGATACAAGGGTGTTTTCATTTCCTATTCCCTATTCTCTCTCTACTCTGCTCCTCTGACCCCATTCATTGAAAGGCAGCTGCCTTATTTTACATGAAGGCCTGCAATGCCTCAGATTTCTTTCAGCTTGCACCCCTGATCTCGATCTGAGCATATGGTGAAGCTCTACAGAAAGTTGGCAGGTAGAGAAAGACCTACTCTGTGGCTACAGTTTCTTCGAATTCTAGTTTATCAAACCAATCCACACATACCCATTAAAAGTGCATTAAATTTTCTGTTGATTTCTCCTTATTTTTTTCTGTTGGGTTTATTTTTCGCTGCTTTATCATAATTGTAAATCAGCATGTAGAAGAGAAAATTTCCTGTTTCCTATGGAGCAGCTTGTCACTTGCTGGAGTTCAATTCATGTAGATTCTTTGCATTCTCAGTAATCTAATGAGTTACAAACAAAACAAAAATAAAGACCAAAAAAAAAAAAAATCAACAACCCCAAAACTAATTTTGTAGTTTATGCAGATAGTTGTGTTTGTTAGAGAGAACAGTGGTAACTCCTGTGGCTTTCTTCACGCTAATTAAAAGGAGATGGGCATTTCTTAATTTTTAAAAGGTTACAAAAAGCTCAGCAAGACTTTTATGTACCTGAAGGGCTTGTCAGCTTCTAGTTTTGCTTTCCTTTGGGTAAATCCTAAGTACAAAGCTATGGATGTTTTTTCTCTAGAGAGCAATACACACACCACCCCTTTTGTTCTTTCCAAAGATTTTATTCTCATTCTTTTGAGATCCTTCTGGGTTTTTTTTTTTTTTAACTTTTATTTTAGAATCAGGGGTTATATGTGCAAGATTGTTACATAGGTATATTATGTGATGATGCTGAGGTTTGGGGTATGACTGAACCTGTCACCCTGATATTAAGTAAAGTACCCAATAGGTGGTTTTTTAGCCCTTGTCCCCCTCCCTCTCTCTGTCCTCTTGCAGTCCCCAGTGTCTACTGTTCCCATTGTCCATGTGTACCCAATGTTCAGCTCCCACTTATAATTGAGAACATGAGGTATTTGGTTATCTGTTTCTGCATTAGCTCACTTAGGGAAATGGCCTTTAGCTGCATCCATGTTGCTGCAAAGGACATGGTTTCATTTTTTCATGGCTGTATGGTATTCCTATTCCATGATCCCTCTATTTTTTTATGTTCTGTTGCAGATAAACTCTTGGATGCAAGGCATTCTGTTTCCAGGATGTGGGGAAGGGATTAGCGTGAAGTCAAATGTCTCATATATATATAGACATTCAATAAATAACCATATTTTCAAACCCACATCTTATTTTTATCCTCCATTGTACCTGATTTTTTTAAAGGTTCTGTATAACAGATTGTGTTATCTTCCTAGATGTATTGATACCATTCATGCATATTTTGGCTGCTACTTCTTTAACACTGGTTCATTATTGTTATAAAATTTGTCAGCTTGCTTACTGTCTTCTAGAAATTTGTTGAAAACTCTCAGGTGTCCTGTACTAGAAGACTATATCAGGAAGTTTCTAAAGAACTAGAGGGTTAGAACTGACTCCTAAGTGGTCTGAATGCTGATTCAATTCACCTTTCATCAACCCTTATCTCTACTATATTTTACTGCTCCTCTTTTTTTGTTTTTTCAGGTTTTGAGGTTTTGCTGAAGATATTCCTGAAGAATCATCCCAGGTGCCACACTAAAAAAATGATCCAGTTGACAGCTACCCCTGTGAGTGCACTTGTTGATGAGCCAGTGCATATCCGAGCTACAGGCCTGACTCCCTTTCAGATGGTGAGTTTTCAGGCATCACTGGAAGATGAAAACGGAGACATGTTTTATTCTCAAGCCCACTATAGGGCCAATGAATTTGGTGAGGTGGACCTGAAGCATGCTTCTTCACTTGGAGGGGATTATATGGGAGTCCACCCCATGGGTCTCTTCTGGTCTCTGAAACCTGAAAAGCTATTAACAAGACTGGTGAAAAGAGATGTGAATAGGCCTTTCCAGGTCCAAGTAAAACTTTATGACTTAGAGTTAATAGTGAACAATAAAGTTGCCAGTGCTCCAAAGGCCAGCCTGACTTTGGAGAGGTGGTATGTGGCACCTGGTGTCACACGAATTAAGGTTCAAGAAGGCCGCCTTCGAGGAGCTCTCTTTCTCCCTCCAGGTGAGTAGAATTACTCTGCTTATTGTTATTCTTGTTTTTCCACTTTAAATATATTATCCATCTAGAAATTTAGCTTGAATAGCTTGTAGAATTACTCTGGTTATTGTTATTATTGTTTTTCCACTTTAAATGCATTATCCCTCTAGAAATTTAACTTGAATATGGATAATACCTAGAGCACTGCTTCCTACCTTACAATCAATGTTAATCTTGGGTCAGAACAAGAATGTGGTAATATTCTACTCCAGCTCAAGTTTCATCTCAACAATTCTGAAGCTTGTCTAAGAATGTGACTACATACAGTTTATGGAGTCCCTACATTATGGGCTTTACATAGCTTTGGATTTATGCTAAATTTTTCTGCATTGAAGCCAAGATGGGAGGATTAATAGAGGCCAACAGTTCAAGACCAGCCTGGGCAACATAGCCAAACTCTTTCTCTATAAATACTAAAAAAATAGCTGGGTGTGGTAGCAGGCACCTGTAGTCCCAGCTACTCAGCAGGGGCTGAGGAGGAAAGATCTCTTGAGCCTGGGAGGTTGAGGCTGCAGTGAGCCATGTTCCTGACACTGTACTCCAGCCTGGGTGACAAAGCAAAAAAAAAAAAAAAAGATAATGCATGCAAAATGCTTATCATAGAACCTGGCAATACTAAGCACTCAAAGATGAACAAATGTTAGACAAAACTTTCTATGATCTGACTTCTGCATACTTCTTCAGCCTTATCTTATAGCTCTAATCTTATAGCTATATGAAGACCCTCATCTTGATGTGATGGAAACCATATCCCAGATCCTTGTACAGGCTCTGTCAGGTTCAGTTTCAGTTTAGGCATGGGTTATTACCTTGTTGCCACAATAAGCTGGAGATAAGATGGAATGAAAGATTGCAGCAAATATAGAGGATGCAAGAAACTTTGTACCCTCTAGCTTTATAAATATTACATATTTATAGACTATTCCATGAATCTAATAATATAGCATGCTTCCTAATGGCTATAAAACTTATCAGAACACTCATAGTTTCCCACAGAAATCTCCAAATACCAATAAATAAGTGGTTTAAACATCTTTTGGTACATTTCTCAGAGTTTATTGTGGGGCCAAATAAAGCAAAGTTAATTTCCCAGAAGAAAAAAAGCAATAAAAGCTTTCCTTTCCAAATTCGCCATAACCCATGTACTTGTTCAGATAAATTTGAATTTTTAAAATACCCAGTAAATAGTATGTAGACCACTTTATTATGTATAGGGACCAAGAATTAAATGGCACAAATTGCTGTGCCTCTATTATCCCACTCCAGTTAAAAATCTGTTTATTGGTATAGGCCTTCCATCTTGGGATGATGTAGTGGTTTAGAGTGTGCTGTTTGTGAATCCTCTTGAACACTGCATGTGCTGGGTCTCCTGCTTCAAGTGTGTTTTCTATAGGGGGAACAAAAGAGAGCTGAGTTGTGTCAGGTTATAAGGAGGTTGAATCAGATCACAAATATTTCTTTTTTTTTTTTTTTTTTTTTATTATACTTTAGGGTTTTAGGGTACATGTGCACAATGTGCAGGTTTGTTACATATGTATCCATGTGCCATGTTGATTTCCTGCACCCATTAACTCGTCATTTAGCATTAGGTGTATCTCCTAATGCTGTCCCTCCCCCCTCCCCCCACCCCACAACAGTCCCCGGAGCGTGATGTTCCCCTTCCTGTGTCCATGAGTTCTCATTGTTCAATTCCCACCTATGAGTGAGAACATGCGGTGTTTGGTTTTTTGTCCTTGCGATAGTTTACTGAGAATGATGTTTTCCAGTTTCATCCATGTCCCTACAAAGGACACGAACTCATCATTTTTTATGGCTGCATAGTATTCCACGGTGTATATGTGCCACATTTTCTTAATCCAGTCTATCGTTGTTGGACATTTGGGTTGGTTCCAACTCTTTGCTATTGTGAATAGTGCTGCAATAAACATACGTGTGCATGTGTCTTTATAGCAGCATGATTTATAGTCCTTTGGGTATATACCCAGTAATGGGATGGCTGGGTCAAATGGTATTTCTAGTTCGAGATCCCTGAGGAATCGCCACACTGACTTCCACAATGGTTGAACTAGTTTACAGTCCCACCAACAGTGTAAAAGTGTTCCTATTTCTCCACATCCTCTCCAGCACCTGTTGTTTGCTGATTTTTTAATGATGGCCATTCTAACTGGTGTGAGATGGTATCTCACTGTGGTTTTGATTTGCATTTCTCTGATGGCCAGTGATGAGGAGCATTTCTTCATGTGTTTTTTGGCTGCATAAATGTCTTCTTTTGAGAAGTGTCTGTTCATGTCCTCTGCCCACTTTTTGATGGGTTTGTTTGTTTTTTTCTTGTAAATTTGTTTGAGTTCATTGTAGATTCTGGATATTAGCCCTTTGTCAGATGAGTAGGTTGCAAAAATTTTCTCCCATTCTGTAGGTTGCCTGTTCACTCTGATGATAGTTTCTTTTGCTGTGCAGAAGCTCTTTAGTTTAATGAGATCCCATTTGTCGATTTTGGCTTTTGTTGCCATTGCTTTTGGTGTTTTAGACATGAAGTCCTTGCCCACGCCTATGTCCTGAATGGTATTGCCTAGGTTTTCTTGTAGGATTTTAATGGTTTTAGGTCTAACATATAAGTCTTTAATCCATCTTGAATTAATTTTTGTATAAGGTGTAAGGAAGGGATCCAGTTACAGCTTTCTACATATGGCTAGCCAGTTTTCCCAGCACCATTTATTAAATAGGGAATCCTTTCCCCATTTCTTGTTTTTGTCAGGTTTGTCAAAGATCAGATAGTTGTAGCTATGTGGCATCATTTCTGAGGGCTCTGTTCTGTTCCATTGATCTATGTCTCTGTTGTGGTACCAGTACCATGCTGTTTTGGTTACTGTAGCCTTGTAGTATAGTTTGAAGTCAGGTAGCGTGATGCCTCCAGCTTTGTTCTTTTGGCTTAGGATTGACTTGGCGATGCGGGCTCTTTTTTGGTTCCATATGAACTTTAAAGTAGTTTTTTCCAATTCTGTGAAGAAAGACATTGGTAGCTTGATGGGGATGGCATTGAATCTATAAATTACCTTGGGCAGTATGGCCATTTTCACGATATTGATTCTTCCAACCCATGAGCATGGAATGTTCTTCCATTTGTTTGTATCCTCTTTTATTTCATTGAGCAGTGGTTTGTAGTTCTCCTTGAAGAGGTCCTTCACATCCCTTGTAAGTTGGATTCCTAGGTATTTTATTCTCTTTGAAGCAATTGTGAATGGGAGTTCACTCATGATTTGGCTCTCTGTTTGTCTGTTATTGGTGTACAAGAATGCTTGTGATTTTTGTACATTAATTTTGTATCCTGAGACTTTGCTGAAGTTGCTAATCAGCTTACGGAGATTTTGGGCTGAGACAATGGGGTTTTCTAGATATACAATCATGTCATCTGCAAACAGGGACAATTTGACTTCCTCTTTTCCTAATTGAATACCCTTTATTTCCTTCTCCTGCCTGATTGCTCTGGCCAGAACTTCCAGCACTATGTTGAATAGGAGCGGTGAGAGAGGGCATCCCTGTCTTGTGCCAGTTTTCAAAGGGAATGCTTCCAGTTTTTGCCCATTCAGTATGATATTGGCTGTGGGTTTGTTGTAGATAGCTCTTATTATTTTGAGATACGTCCCATCAATACCTAATTTATTGAGAGTTTTTAGCATGAAGGGTTGTTGAATTTTGTCAAAGGCCTTTTCTGCATCTATTGAGATAATCATGTGGTTTTTGTCTTTGGTTCTGTTTATATGCTGGATTACATTTATTGATTTGCGTATGTTGAACCAGCCTTGCATCCCAGGGATGAAGCCCACTTGATCATGGTGGATAAGCTTTTTGATGTGCTGCTGGATTCGGTTTGCCAGTATTTTATTGAGGATTTTTGCATCAATGTTCATCAAGGATATTGGTCTGAAATTCTCTTTTTTGGTTATGTCTCTGCCAGGTTTTGGTATCAGGACGATGCTGGCTTCGTAAAATGTGTTAGGGAGGATTCCCTCTGTTTCTATCGATTGGAATAGTTTCAGAAGGAATGGTACCAGTTCCTCCTTGAACCTCTGGTAGAATTCAGCTGTGAATCCATCAGGTCCTGGACTCTTTTTGGTTGGTAAGCTATTGATTATTGCCACAATTTCAGAACCTGTTATTGGTCTATTCAGAGATTCAACTTCTTCCTGGTTTAGTCTTGGGAGGGTGTATTTGTCGAGGAATTTATCCATTTCTTCTAGATTTTCTAGTTTATTTGCATAGAGGTGTTTGTAGTATTCTCTGATGGTAGATTGTATTTCTGTGGGATCGGTGGTGATATCCCCTTTTTCGTTTTTTATTGCATCTATTTGATTCTTCTCTCTTTTCTTCTTTATTAGTCTTGCTAGCGGTCCATCAATTTTGTTGATCTTTTCAAAAAACCAGCTCCTGGATTCATTAATTTTTTGAAGGGTTTTTTGTGTCTCTATTTCCTTCAGTTCTGCTCTGATTTTAGTTATTTCTAGCCTTCTGCTAGCTTTTGAATGTGTGTGCTCTTGCTTTTCTAGCTCTTTTAATTGTGATGTTAGGGTGTCAATTTTGGATCTTTCCTGCTTTCTCTTGTGGGCATTTAGTGCTATAAATTTCCCTCTACACACTGCTTTGAACGTGTCCCAGAGATTCTGGTATGTTGTGTCTTTGTTCTCGTTGGTTTCAAAGAACATCTTTATTTCTGCCTTCATTTCATTATGTACCCAATAGTCATTCAGGAGCAGGTTGTTCAGTTTCCATGTAGTTGAGCGGTTTTGACTGAGTTTCTTAATCCTGAGTTCTAGTTTGATTGCACTGTGGTCTGAGAGACAGTTTGTTATAATCTCTGTTCTTTTACATTTGCTGAGAAGAGCTTTACTTCCAACTATGTGGTCAATTTTGGAATAGGTGTGGTGTGGTGCTGAAAAAAATGTATATTCTGTTGATTTGGGGTGGAGAGTTCTGTAGATGTCTATTAGGTCCACTTTATGTAGAGCTGAGTTCAATTCCTGGATATCCTTGTTAACTTTCTGTCTCGTTGATCTGTCTAATGCTGACAGTGGGGTGTTAAAATCTCCCATTATTATTGTGTGGGAGTTTAAGTCCCTTTGTAGGTCACTCAGGACTTGCTTTATGAATCTGGGTGCTCCTGTGTTGGGTGCATATATATTTAGGATAGTTAGCTCTTCTTGTTGAATTGATCCCTTTACCATTATGTAATGGCCTTCTTTGTCTCTTTTGATCTTTGTTGGTTTAAAGTCTATTTTATCAGAGACTAGGATTGCAACCCCTGCCTTTTTTTGTTTTCCAGTTGCTTGATAGATCTTCCTCCATCCCTTTATTTTGAGTCTATGTGTGTCTCTGCACGTGAGATGGGTTTCCTGAATACAGCACACTGATGGGTCCTGACTCCTTATCCAGTTTGCCAGTCTGTGTCTTTTGATTGGAGCATTTAGCCCATTTACATTTAACGTGAATATTGTTATGTGTGAATCTGATCCTGTCATTATGATGTTAGTTGGTTATTTTGCTCGTTAGTTGCTATAGTTTCTTCCTAGCCTCGATGGTCTTTACAATTTGGCATGTTTTTGCAGGGGCTGGTACCGGTTATTCCTTTCCATGTTTAGTGCTTCCTTCAGGAGCTCTTTTAGGGCAGGCCTGGTGGTGACAAAATCACTCAGCGTTTGCTTGTCTGTAAAGTATTTTATTTCTCCTTCACTTATGAAGCTTAGTTTGGCGGGATAGGAAATTCTGGGTTGAAAATTCTTTTCTTTAAGAATGTTGAATATCGGCCCCCACTCTCTTCTGGCTTGTAGAGTTTCTGCTGAGAGATCAGCTGTTAGTCTGATGGGCTTCCCTTTGTGGGTAACCCGACCTTTCTCTCTGGCTGCCCTTAACATTTTTTCCTTCATTTCAACTTTGGTGAATCTGACAATTATGTGTCTTGGAGTTGCCCTTCTCGAGGAGTATCTTTGTGGCATTCTCTGTATTTCCTGAATCTGAATGCTGGCCTGCCTTGCTAGATTGGGGAAGTTCTCCTGGATAATATCTTGCAGAGTGTTTTCCAACTTGTTTCCATTCTCCCCATCATTTTCAGGTACACCAATCAGACGTAGGTTTGGTCTTTTCACATAGTCCCAAATTTCTTGGAGGCTTTGTTCATTTCTTTTTATTCTTTTTTCTCTAAACTTCCCTTCTCTCTTCATTTCATTCATTTCATCTTCTATCAGCGATACCCTTTCTTCCAGTTGATCGCATCTGCTACTGAGGCTTCTGCATTCTTCGCGTAGTTCTCGAAACTTGGCTTTCAGCTCCATCATCTCCTTTAAGCCCTTCTCTCCATTGGTTATTCTAGTTATCCATTCTTCTAATTTTTTTTCAAAGTTTTTAACTTCTTTGCTATTGTTTTGAATTTCCTCTCGTAGCTCAGAGTAGTTTGATCGTCTGAAGCCTTCTTCTCTCAACTCATCAAAGTCATCCTCCATCCAGCTTTGTTCCGTTGCTGGTGAGGAACTGCGTTCCTTTGGAGGAGGAGAGGTGCTCTGTTTTTTAGAGTTTCCAGTTTTTTTGGTCTGTTTTTTCCCCATCTTTGTGGTTTTGTCTACTTTTTGTCTTCGATGATGGTGATGTACAGATGGGTTTTTGGTGTGGATGTCCTTTCTGTTTGTTAATTTTCCTTCTACCAGACAAGACCCTCAGCTGCAGGTCTGTTGGAGTTTACTAGAGGTCCACTCCAGACCCTGTTTGGCTGGGTGTCAGCAGCGGTGGCTGCAGAACAGCGGATTTTCGTGAGACCACAAATTCAGCTGTCTGATAGTTCCTCTGAAAGTTTTGTCTCAGAGGAGTACCCGGTTGAATGAGGTGTCAGTCTGTCCCTACTGGGGGGGGTGCCTCCCAGTTAGGCTGCTCAGGGGTGAGGGACCCACTTTAGGAGGCAGTCTGTCCGTTCTCAGATCTCCAGCTGCGTGCTGGGAGAACCACTACTCTCTTCAAAGCTGTCAGTCAGACAGGGACATTTAAGGCTGTGGAGGTTCTCGCTGAGTTTTTGGTTGTCTGTGCCCTGCCCCCAGAGGTGGAGCCTATAGAGGCAGGCAGGCCTCCTTGAGCTGTGGTGGGCTCCACCCAGTTCGAGCTTCCTAGCTGCTTTGTTTACCTAAGCAAGCCTGGGCAATGGCGGGCGCCCCTCCCCCAGCCTCGTTGCCGCCTTGCAGCGTGATCTCAGACTGCTGTGCTAGCAGTCAGCAAGACTCTGTGGGCATAGGACCCTACGAGCCAGGTGCGGGACACAATCTCCTAGTGAGCCGTTTTCCAGGCCCGTTGGAAAAGCGCAGTATTAGGACGGGACTGACCCGATATTCCAGATGCCGTCTATTTCCCCTTTCTTTGACTAGGAAAGGGAACTCCCTGACCCCTTGCGCTTCCCGAGTGAGGCAATGCCTCGCCCTGCTTTGGCTCGCGCACAGTGCGCTTCACCGACTGTCCTGAACCCACTGTTAGGCACTCCCTAGTGAGATGAAACCAGTACCTCAAGCAGAAGTGCAGAAATCACCCGTCTTCTGTGTCGCTGGGGCTGGGAGCTGGAGACCGGAGCTGTTCCTATTCGGCCATCTTGGCTCCCACAAATATTTCTTGACTGTAACATTCTTCCAAGATAAAAGCCTCAGTGCTTTTAAGTGTTCCCCCATTCTTGTCAATCAGATGGTAAAAATATCGTTATTCATTTATGCAAATGATAATTTAAAACTAAGATATATTCAACATCACTTTCTTCTTTATTCATTGTAATTAATTATAGTAATTTAAAAAAATTCCCAATACTCCTTTAAATCAAGCCACTCCTTTCAAATATGGATGGGATCACTCTGTCTTAGTTAAAACCACTTATGAAAGAATAGAATATCCCTAATAAGTGCATCGTAAGTTTCTTTCAGTGTGTGGGCTCTGCTTTATTTTGGAAAAAAGCTGCCTATATGGAGTGAGTGTAGAATGATACTCTGGCCGTCCCTACTTTTTACCATGTGTCAGCCTGCAGAAAATGAACATGGTGTTTTTGAATAAAAGGGCTCGTCATTTACATAAGCTTAGGTGTAAGATTTCATCACTGTATAGTCAAATGAATGTAGCAGAGCAGTGTTAAGTCAGGATTTTAGCTAATACAATCATTTAAAAAAATTTTTTTGAACCATGTATTTCTTTGAGAAGCAAATTAAATGTGTGGAACCTCTCATAAGTAAAATTCACCTATAAATATATATATACCATATTTTGCATATATTGTAATTTCAGGATCTTCACGGATTTCCTAAAGCATATTTTTATACTTCTTTATAGGTTAAGAAGCCCTGGCCTAATTTCTATGCCTTTCTTTACAACAAGAGTATAGAAACTACTGTGAATTCCCATTTCCCCAGCTGCAGAAAGTAAATATGTCTGTGAATGTAGTTCCTAGTCAAACGTCCAGATATTGTGTTCCATTATATATTCAATGGGCCTTAATTCTGCCCCAGGTAGAAGGCTAAAAGTGTTGGAATTGTATTTAAATATTTAAATGTTAATTTCAAAATTACATTTGAATGTAATTTTGCATTTCTGCTTTGTGTTCTCATGTTTTTACTCTTTATTTTATCTTTTCTTTTATTATCTTATCATTTGCATTTCTGCTTTGTATTTTCAAGTTTTTCTTATCTTTTCCACACCTTCTCTGTTTTGTTATTTTTCAGGAGAGAGTCCCTTCCCAGGGGTAATTGATTTGTTTGGTGGTTTGGGTGGGCTGCTTGAATTTCGGGCCAGCCTCCTAGCCAGTCATGGCTTCGCCTCCTTGGCCTTGGCTTACCATAACTATGAAGACCTGCCCGCCAAACCAGAAATAACAGATTTGGAATATTTTGAGGAGGCTGCCAACTTTCTCCTGAGACATCCAAAGGTAATTTTTGCCTTTTCAGTAGGTTTGAGTCCCTGGGGTTTTTTTGTTTTTGTTTTTGTTAAGAGACAGGGTCTTGCTCTGTCACCCAGGCTGGAGTGCAGTGGCATGATCTGACACTTGGCCAGAAGCCAGTGCCTTTTGATACTACAATGTGCACAGGCTGCCTTCCTATGCATTTTGTCTTTCTGAGCAAAAGACACTGGATGAGAAATAAATCATGTGAATTATAAATAACATGGGCATGAATAGAATTTCAAGTTCACTGAGAATCGTACTTGGAAGTTAACAGAAGTCATGGGATATTATGGTTATTCTTTAAAAAGGGACTGGCTGGGTGTGATGGCTCAAGCCTGTAATTCTAGCACTCTGGGAGGCCAAGATGGGAGGATTAATAGAGGCCAACAGTTCAAGACCAGCCTGGGCAACATAGCCAAACTCTTTCTCTATAAATACTAAAAAAATAGCTGGGTGTGGTAGCAGGCACCTGTAGTCCCAGTTACTTAGCAGGGGCTGAGGAGGAAAGATCACTTGAGCCTGGGAGGTTGAGGCTGCGGTGAGCCATGTTCGTTCCTGCCACTGTACTCCAGCCTGGGTGACAAAGCAAAAAAAAAAAAAAAAAAAAAGAAAGAAAGAAAAAAGGATAATGCATGCAAAATGCTTATCATAGAACCTGGCAATACTAAGCACTCAAAGATGAACAAATGTTAGACAAAACTTTCTATCAAAACTTTCTGTGATCTGACTTCTACATACTGCTTCAGCCTTATCTTATAGCTCTAATTATTAACTAGCTATCATTTTTCTCATCACTATACTTAACTGGACAGATAATCTGTATTTCTTTGAAGAATGAGTCTGAATTTTTAGTTACTCGTGAGCCCTTAAACATAATACTATTAGTGCTTTCCTATGATATGGGACAGAGTTGGAGTTTATTAAACCTTGTTAATTGCCCAATATTTTTTCTTTCCTTTCCTTTTTTTTTTTTTTTTTTTTTTGACAGAGTCTCGCTCTATCGCCTAGGCTAGAGGCAGTGGCACAATCTCAGAATCTCAGCTCACTGCAACCTCCACCTCCCAGGTTCAAGCAATTTTCCTACCTCAGCCTCCTGAGTAGCTGGGACTATAGGCGCATGCCACCACACCTGGCTAATTTTTGTATTTTTAGTAGAGACGGAGTTTTGCCATGTTGGGAAAGCTGGTCTCAAACTCCTGACCTCAAGTGATCCACCTGCCTTGGCCTCTATTTTTTTTTTAATAAGAATTGAAATAAAATTAAATCTCCATACTACATGGTTTTTTATATAAGGATCACCAAAATATAATCAGGTTTGCAGAAATAAGATAAGCAACAATTACTGACAATCTACTGATGTAGTGAACATTTTAAATGGCTATTTTTGATGCATATAATGGAACTGCCCTTGAAATGTCAGTCAGTATTATCATTGTGAGCCTTCTTGGCTTAGATGAGAAGTGGAGAGGTTATGTGACTCTCTTTTTTCATTGTCTTTGCCTTGTTCCCCTTATATTTGCTGCATGACTTTTTCATCACTGTTCTTGCCAGTGTCACATAGATAGCTAGTTAATGATTAATCCAGGCCTGGAAACCAGATTTTTTTCCCCAGACTCTGAGAAATTCCATTAAACCTGCTTCACATTGTCTCTTCTGAAGGATGATAAGAACAGAGATCTTTCTTGCAGGTCTTATTTCTCTATGTGTTGATTTTAAGTAACTTCTAAGAACTCATAATTTCCTGATCCCAAATTTTGTGATAGAAGTTGTAATAAGAGTTACTGTTTTGGCAAGGGCCAGAAACATTAAAAAGCCTGCACAGATTTGAGTCATGCTTTTTTGTTCTTTCATGTTATACTTGCTTTTACTTTATCTTTCATGGCCAAATCCACTCTGAGTTCCCATCTTTCCTTACCATAACTGTCGCTCTCTATCTTATATATTAAGATATAGGATTGGGAGAGGTGGGGGAGAAAGGTAGGTCAAAGGGTACAAAGTTTCTGTTAGACAAGAACACTAAGATCTGGTGATCTGTTGCACAGCATGGTGACTATAGTTAATAATAATGTGTTGTATATTTCCAAATTGCTAAAAGATTAGATTTTAAATGTTCTTACCCAAAGGAATGGTAAGTTTGTGAGGTAATGGATATGTTAATCATCCTGATTTGTTCATTCCACCATGTATATATGCACTGAAATATCACATTGTGCCCCATAAATATGTATAATTATTATTTGTCAATTAAAAACAAAAATTAGGCCAGGCACAGTGGCTCATGCCTGTAATCCCAGCACTTTGGGAGGCCAAAGTGGGCAGATCACCTGAGGTCAGGAGTTCAAGACCAGCCTGGCCAACATGGAGAAAATCCAACTCTACTAAAAATACAAAAATTAGCCAGGTGTGGTGGCGGGTGCCTGTAGTTCCAGCCCAGGAGGCTGAGGCAGGAGAATTGCTTGAACCTGGGAGGCGGAGGTTGCAGTGAGCCGAGATTGCACCACTGCACTCCAGCCTGGGCGACAGAATGAGACTCAGTCTCAAAAAATAAAAATAAAATAAAAAATAATAAAATTAAAATTAAAAAATATAGAATTTCAGAGCTTGAAAGGAACTTTTAATTGATTCAAGCCACCCCTGTTAAATATGCAGAGTAGAAAATAGAGAGTATATATGACTCATTCCATTTGTTTAGTTTTTTTTTTCCCTCTTACCCTAAGAATTTCTCACATTTTCATCAGCTTGGCATGAGTTGTATATTGATTCATGTGTTTCTAAGTAGTAGGGAAAATATCCCAAACATTGGTTTATAAAATGCCTTTAAAATATAGGAGATCAATTAAAATAAATACAGGAAGTCAACAAAGGTTTTAGAAAAGTGATGCTTCTCTCTAGGACTCTGTCCTTGCCAGGAACCAGTGCTCAGGGAGAATCAGAGCTTTATTTTGTGGCACAAAGAACAATTTTCTTTAACTCCTCCTTAGAATTCCCAACCAAATTGGTAACTGGGAGCAATACACTCAATACTAAAAAATAACTCATGAACATGTAGTTTCCTTTTCATTTTTACTGCTGTTACCTTAGTTCAGGACAGTATAATTTCCTGCTTATATTAGTGCATTAAGCTATGGCTTTTCTGCCTCCATTTATGCAAGTCAGAGTTGTAAAATGGGCCTTCCTAGAACACAACTATTTTACTCATTTGCTTAAGAGTCTCCCTATTTATTATAGGATAAAGGCCAGGCTTCCTAGCATGTTAGACAAAACTTCCTATGATCTGACTTCCGCATATTTATTCAGTCTTATCTTATGCCCATCCATAAAATTTGTCCTAATTTTCCTCCTTAGTTAGGAAAAAAACTGAAGATGCTTAATATATCTTTCAAAGCTATGCATCGTAAAGTTGGTGTTTTCTGTTTCAGACTTATTATGTTATTTCCCACCTTATACTCTAAATTAAAATCATGAAGAACTACTTGTCGTTCCTCTAAATGCCTTGCTCTTCATTGCCTCTCAGTTTTTGCATGAGTTTCTCCCATGGTGAATACATTAGGAATGTTTTGGCTACATTTCTCAGAAAAGTGGCTGATGGTGTCTTAAACAACATCAACATAAGGTATCTTATTCTCTTACATAACAGGTTTGGTGATAGGTGGTTCAAACTCTGGCTTAGAAACTCAGTGTAGTTTTTGATCAAGGAAATTAGATTGACAATTCTGCAATTCTCTAGCCTTACTCTGAAGGTCACAGAATGACTCTGGCAGCTTCAGGAATTAAGTCAACAGGCCAGCATCCTAGTCTAAAAAGAATGATCATAAACATAGGCTTTCTCTTCATGATTCTGTGTCATTTTGCATGGGGGGGGAAAAGTCCTTAGGTAGAATATGTTGGCCTTAGAAGAGAGGCTGAGAAAGGGAAATAGATGAGGATCCATCAGAATTTATCCCTTGGGGCTGGATATATTGCTATGCCACACAAAATCAAGGTCATATTAGCTTTGAAATTGTGGAGAATGGCTCCTGTGTAGGCAACTAACAGTGTCTGCTATACTCAGCATAGAATACCATTCCTTCTTGTTGACTTTCTTTTTATTTTTATTTCTTGAGACAGGGTCTCACTCTATTGCCCAGGCTGGGGTACAGTAGCACAATCATGGCTCACTAAAGCCTTGAACTCCTGGGCTCAAGTGATCCTTCCACCTCAACCTCCTGAGTAGCTGGGCCTACAGGCAGGCACACACCACCATATCCAACTAATTTTTTAGTTTTGTAGAGATGGAGTCTCACTATGTTAACCAGGCTTGGCTTTCATTTTTCGATATGAAGACTCATTTGTTTTGTAGCCCATTTCCTCTGAGAGCCTTTCTTTGATCCTGCCTTTATTCCCTGCTAATCTGGGTTGGCAGTCTAGCCTATATGCATTCTTATATCATAGAATTTATGATGCTCCAGTCTTCTATTGTGTTTTTTTTTCCTCCTGTGTCTTCATCTGGCAGTGAGTTCCTTAATGACAAGAGATTGTTCCTTTTCTCTCTGTGACTCCCAGTGCTTGCCATAGGGTAGATAATTTAAGGATGCTTATTTGATGACTGACAATGAGGCAGGAAGCTGAGCCAAGCCTCCTTTATGACATTTTTCTCCACAATGAGAAAACTTTTGGAAAAAACAAAACAAATCTAGAATCCTCCGTTCAACTCTATCCTACTGATCTCACTTTCTTTCTCAGTCTCTTCCTACAAGGTGCCCTTTCCTCTGAAGGGAGGAAAGTGTACCAATCATCTATACCCTGACCCACATGATTCACAATAGTCATGTGCCATTTCTTATTTTCCCCACGACATTTGCATTTCTTTAGGGCATTTTAAACTCAGAACCTAACACAATACTGAATCCATAATATACAGTCGGTAAAGCTTGACATATTTTTGGAGTATTTCTTTTGAATACATATTATATATTCCAGAACTCTATAGCTAGGGATGTGGGTAGGATTAATACTTGCCGTGTTCTCATTAGCCAGTGAAGTTCTTTGGTTGTTTGAGATTGTGGAGTTTTCCTAAATGAAGGCCAGAATAATTTCTCATTTCTATTATTTTTTTCAGGTCTTTGGCTCAGGCGTTGGGGTAGTCTCTGTATGTCAAGGAGTACAGATTGGACTATCTATGGCTATTTACCTAAAGCAAGTCACTGCCACGGTACTTATTAATGGGACCAACTTTCCTTTTGGCATTCCACAGGTGTATCGTGGTCAGATCCATCAGCCCCTTCCCCATTCTGCACAATTAATATCCACCAATGCCTTGGGGTTACTAGAGCTCTATCGCACTTTTGAGACAACTCAAGCTGGGGCCAGTCAATATTTGTTTCCTATTGAGGAGGCCCAGGGGCAATTCCTCTTCATTGTAGGAGAAGGTGATAAGACTATCAACAGCAAAGCACATGCTGAACAAGCCATAGGACAGCTGAAGACACATGGGAAGAACAACTGGACCCTGCTATCTTACCCTGGGGCAGGCCACCTGATAGAACCTCCCTATTCTCCTCTGTGCTGTGCCTCAACGACCCACGATTTGAGGTTACACTGGGGAGGAGAGGTGATCCCACACGCAGCTGCACAGGAACATTCTTGGAAGGAGATCCAGAGATTTCTCAGGAAGCACCTCATTCCAAATGTGACCAGTCAACTCTAAGAAGACTAGATATTCCTAGAAAATAAAGAAGCAAATCTCTTTACCAGGACCTTCTCTCAATTTTCATGGTGGAATGTCTCCCCCAACTGCCACACACATTTTGTATTAATTTTAATGATTAAAAAGAGCATAGGGTAAAAACCTGATATTTCACTTATACTGCATAACAAGCTATGCATAACATGGTGGATAAATCATAAAACAAATCATTTTACTTATTATTTACATGACTTTTCTTTCCATCAGTTCTTCTAAATAGGACTGAGGTATAGCACACTGGCAAAAATAAGAAAAGGCAAACAAGAATAGCACCGAAGTAACAGATATCTAAAACCAAATACTATGTCAGAAAACACTATATAGTAAGAATTTATCAGATTAGAGCAGCAGGAGAAAATTAATACTAAATTATAATCATTTTAGTGATATTTTTCAACTTCACCACGGTAACTTTGCAACATCATTTTTCATTTGTGGGGTATTAAAATTCATGTCAAAAAGGAAAGAAGGAATGGAGGAAGTCAGTTAGTTCATTGCAATGAATTACCTCTTCAGTTCTTAAAAACATGCCCATTGGCACATAATTGAGACATAATAACTAAGACTAGAAGAGCCTTGGTTTAAGTTATAAAGCAAATTAAAATGGAAAATAGAAGAAAATAGAACCAATTAGGTTGAAAATGCCCCTTGCTGAAAATCTGTATTAAAAATAAAATTAATAAAACTAAAAAATAAAAATAGAAACACAACTCTACTAGTACAGGCTAGCCTGGGGAGTTTGATAAACTGAGTGATTGGGTCAACTGTCACTGTACTTCCACAATGAATTTCTTCAGTCATGTTAGAGTAGCACATGAATGTGAGCTCTATAAGGACAGGTACTATATTTCCGTAAGACCCAAATAGTTACTGTACATCCCGTAAATAAAAAATACTTTAGTTTGATAACCAACTGAATATATGAGGGCTCCATATAATTCAACCACATGGTTGTTTGCTGTACAGTCCTTTGCAAATATTAAAACATTTTTTTTTTGCTATAAGGCTTTGATCATACAGTTCTCATAGCAACATAACTACCATCTAGCATGTACCACATTTTGCAAGACTTTAAGTTCAACATTCCAAACTGTCAATTTGTATTATGTCCAAATGCAGTATCCTTGAGGAATATAGTGGGTCAGTTAAATATCTAGAGACATAGAAACATCTGCTAATTCGTCTCATTGAGATGGATCATTCTGATCTCCAGCATCAACCCGCTTTTCATCAGCTTCTCCTACTTCATTCTCCTCATAGTCTTTATCATGAGGGATTCTGTATCCTGTCTCTCATCTACACTTTCTGGCCTTCCTGGTTGTGATTTATTGGTACAGTCTACACAAAAACAATAGGGTCAAGATCCATGTCTTACTCCAACACTGGCTGCTAACATGATCTTACATACCATATATTTGCATTTTTATCCTTCTTATGCACCAAGAAATGTTTTCTTACATGTTTTCTTCAAGTGTAAAAAATCACAGCTAAATGATCTAACTCCTGTATGAATAAGCAAGTGCTTTTTTAGTGTTTGTTTGCATTTGGCTGCTTAGCTACAATGATGGCATTTTAACTTATTCATGATTAGAGATGATGATATGGTTTGGATATTTGTTGTGCCTAAATTTCATGCTGAAATGTAATCCCCAGTGTTGGAGGTGAGGCCTGGTGGGAGATGTTTGGATCATGGGGGTAGACCCTCATGGTTTGGTACTGTCCTCATGAGAGTATGATAGTGAGTGAGTTCTCAAGAGATCTGACTGTTTAAAAGTGTGTGGCACCTCCTCCCCATCCTCACACTCTTTCTTGCCTCCTCTCTCACCATGTGAGATGCCTCCTCACCGTTCACCTGCTGCCATGATTGTAAACTTCCTGAGGCCTCCCCAGAAGCCAAGCAGATGCAAGCATTATGCTTCTGTAAAGCCTGCAGGACCATGATCCAATTAAATCTCTTTTCTTTATAAATTACCCAGTCTCAGGTATTTCTTTACAGCAACACAAGAACAACCTAACACGAATGATTCACAATTTTCCCAAGTTTCTTGTTTTGGCCAAGATTCTGGCAATAATCCATATTTGAAATCAAAGTATCTGGTATCAATTCATACTTGAAGTCACTTGAAGTGCCAGGCATCAATCCATACTTATTATAAAATCATGTGAAGTTCTAACATCACCTCCATCTTGATTAGACCCAGCTTCAGCCAATACATTCTTATCATCATCTGGCCCTGAAAGTAAAGCAACATCCAAATCTGGTTCTTCCAAGATTTCTACTCAAATGTGAGTAGCATATTTTCCTCTGAAAAGGCAGTAGGTGGCTGCATCATTGAGTAATCTTCCAAATTTGTTTCATTATTAGATGATGTATTATAAATAAATCTCCTTGTAGTTTGGTTTTTCCTCCATATTTCCCAGTTTCTTGAATTCCCTGAGAGCCCATATTATTCCAAGCAAACACTTGTTTGATCTTTGGATTTGTTTTCAGCCATTTCAGGAGATGCATTCTGGATCCAACTATTGTCATTCACTTGGTAGTTTTCTGTTTGGCCCTTGTTGACATTACAGCCATCATTTTCAGTTTTTATATTACTTGCCAAATTGGTAAGATTTATTGTTGCCCAAAAATTGGCAATTTTTTGATACCATGATGAAGACAGACCATCTCTATTAACTGAGTTTTGTTTGTTTGTTTGTTTAGACAGTCTTGCTCTGTCACCCAGGCTGGAGGGTAGTGGCACAATCTTGGCTCACTGCAACTTTTGTTTCCCAGGTTCAAGCAATTCTCATGCCTCCCGAGTAGCCGGGATTACAGGTGTGAGCCATCACCTTTGGCTAATTTTGTATTTTCAGTAGAGACAGGGTTTTGCCATGTATGCCAGGCAGATCTTGAACTCCTGGCCTCAAGCGATCCATGTGCATTGGCCTCCCAAAGTGCTGGGATTACAGGCATGAGCCATCATGCCCAGCCTGGTTTTCTATTATTATAGTCCACAACTGCAGACCCATGGAACTTCTGATTTAATGCCTATATTTAATCTTTAATAAATTTAGGAATCTTTAATAAAATTTCAGCAAGTTTGAAATTTCACTTGTTTGAAGATAGGCCACTGTCATTATTTTGGCTTGTGAGCACCAGGTTACCAGAATACAAGAAGTCTACAAAGACTGAAAAATTTTGACTGCAGCAATATCTAAGTGGGTAGTATTATTTCGGTTAGGGCTTTCTTAGTTTTTAATGCTATATAAAGTCTTAAAGAAATGGCTGCCAGCAACCAGGATGTTCTTAGGAGCCTTACAGATTTTCTGCTTACCACAGTGCTGACACCACAAAGGCTACCTTTCTTTTTTTGTTCATTTTGTTGCCACAGAAGTTGACAGCAGTAATAATTCTCATTTAGTCTTCTAGTACACTCACAGTACTCCTCCTCTAATGGTATTCCTGACTCTTTGGCATTATCTCCATGGAGTCTGTACTCAACAGAGATGCGGTACCACAGGAGAAGGGTGTTTTTGTTGTTGTTGGTCCCCCCAAGAAAGCTCATCATGCCCCACTTGGGGAAGGTTCAGACCTCCATCATCCATGGGGTCAGTTGGCACCAACCTCGAGATATAAGGCCAGTATCCTTGGAATGCTGCAGAGAGGGAAAGTCCTTGAGCTACAAGGTCTTTGAAAGGAGCACTGCAGCTTCTGCACTAGAGACTTCGACTGCATGAGCGGGAAGTTCTGGACAGTCTCTCCTTCACCAGCTCCTACACTCCTGCCCTTCACAGAGGAATGTCTTCGATCTTTTATTGTAAGGGGAAGTCACAGCAAGAGAAGGGCAAGAGGACTGAGAATGGTCGCCTTAACTTTAAAAGGGAAAAACGGTTTCCACTTAACCCAATATCATACACTGTTGTACCTGACCTAAAATGTTCCAGTTTGCAATCATAGCAATACGTAAGGGAAAAAAAGCTACCACTATATACTACAGAATGCCCTGGCTTATAAAAGAGACATGAAATGAAACAGAGGTTGACATTTGTTGATGTCCTAAAACTCAAATTAAATATGCTTAGATCTCTCATTTTAAAATAGTAATGCAATTGTTATCAGAAAACTAGATCTGGGAAAATAATCCATTAGTTTAAGGCAATATGGAAGTTGATATGGATATAAGATCACAGAATGGGTCTACAATCAATAATTCAGCAAAAGCTAATAAAATTAAATAAACTTAGTTTTGTGCTTCAAAATGTCCAACATTTTGGCGTTCTCAGCAATGAGAAAGGAACCATATGAAATTCACAGAATTGCAACTTGGGGACACAGCCATGATGAGCGGATTGTGTGTCTCTAAATTAGGAGCTGGCAAACTCTTTCTGTAAAGTATTAGATAGCAAATATTTTCAGTATTGCAAGCCATAAGGTCCCTGTCACCATTACTCAGCTCTGCCATGATAGCACAGCAACACCTATGGATAGTGTGTAATGAATGACTGTCTGTGTTTCAATTAAACTTGATTTATGGACACTAAAATTTGCATATAGTCTTTGCATCACAAAATAGTAATTTTCTTTTTATTTTTTCTCCAAGTATTTACACATGTAAAAACCATTCTTAACCCACAAGCAGTACAAAAATTGGCTGTAGGTTATCTGGCTTGCAGGACATAATTTTATGGTCCTGGGCATGGTGCAATCCAAGTAACCTTGTCCAAGGTCAACTTTGAGGAGTTTTCTCTAAGGGGCAAGTCACAGCCCAAATATTTCTGAGCTACTAAATTGCAATGTATGGAAGTGGAAGGTGATTGGTGGATAATCAAGGTGAAGATAGATGACTAGAAATATATTTTAATCGTTTTGTAGGTAGGTGGGGAGCCAGTGAAGAATTAGAGTAGTGGAAGTAACTTGAGGACACTTTGGTTGTGTGTGCCTAAACTCTTTTCCTTCTATCTGATTTCTGATACTCCCTCTGTTTAGAGTAAAATCATTCCATTTTGTTGAGTGAGACTAATAGCCTCCCTCCTCTCTCAGTTATAGAAGTGGTCATATTTCATAGACCCAGTCAATAGGAACATCTCCTTTGACTATATGAGTAATAATCATGCAATGGCTAACACCTCCAATCCAAAGTTATATAATAGTTGTCATAATGGGTGTAATTTTCTTATTTCCTGTTTGGGACTTTAAGAGGAATGTTTTTGCCTATATAGTATGATGTTGGTATTTGGCCTCATGTATATCCCTTGATTTATAGTCTATGAAAAATTTTTTTAAACTAAGAATTTTTTGAATTATTTTTCAAGTGCCTTTTTAGCATCATCAGAAATAATTCTATGGTTTTTCTCTGGATATCTAAATGGAATAAATAATTTTTTAGTATTTAGTCATCTTTGCATTTGAGAAATGAAACTCATTTAGTCATGATGTATTCTTAATTAACATCAATAAATGGGATTAAACTGTTGTGTCCTTTTTCATGATATTTTTGAGTTAGATGTTATACCAATGTACTTCTTTCATAAACAGAATCTTAAAAATTTCTTTTTTAATATAATAGTTTAATTACAATAAAAATTATCTCCTTTTTAGAAAGTTTAGTAGTATGATCCTGGATATATAATTATTCCTGGTAATTTTTTAAAAGACAACCTGGATTTTTATTGATATCTAGTAAAATATATTTTTTCTATATTATAGTGGATATTTCCAGTCCAAACCAGTTCTTTATATTTTTTAGCCTTTCACATACCAGGAAAATAAAAAAAATATTTAAAATTAAATTACATGATAAAATCTTTAAAAAAAAACCCTTAATATGGCACATTAATGTTGCCAGAGTTAAAATAGAAAAGGACATGACCTGACACTTTTCAAAAGAAGACATACATATGCCCAACAAGCATATAAACAGAAGTTCAACATCACTGATCATTAGAGAAATGCAAATCAGAAACACAATGAGATACCATCTTACATCAGTCAGAATGGCTACTATTAAAAAGTCAAAAAATAACAGATGCTGGTGAGGTTGCAGAGAAAAAGGAATGCTTATACACTGTTGGTGGGAGTATAAAATTCAACCATTGTGGAAAGCAGTGTCGCAATTCCTCAAGAGGCTAAAAATACAACTACCATTCGACCCAGCAATCCCATTACTGGGATTCCATTCCCAAAGGAATAGAAATTGTTCTGTCATAAAGACACATGCATGCATATGCTCACTGCAACACTATTCACAATAGCAAAGACATGGAATCATCCTAAATGCCCACCAATGGTAGACTGAATAAAGAAAATATGGTACATATACACGATGGAATACTAAGCAGCCACAAAAAAAGAACAAGATCATGTTCTTTGCAGGAACATGGATGGAGTTGGAAGAAACTAACATAGGAACAGAAAACCAAATAGTGCAGGTTTTCCCTTATATGTGGGAGCTAAATGATGAGAATGCATGGACACAAAGCGGGGAACAACAGACACTGGGGCCTATTTGAGGGTGGAGGGTAGGAGGAAAGAGAGGAACAGAAAAAGTAGCTATTGGGTACTATGCTTAGTGCATGGGTGACAAAATAATCTGTACAATAAATCCCTGTCATATGAGTTTACCTGTATAACAAACTTGCACACTTACCCTTGGATCTAAAATAAAAATAAAAAAATTTAAGCAAAAAAAGGAATCTAGATAAATTTTTGCTTAATAAAAACTATGAACAAAACTTTGTAAAAGATAGACATTTTATTGTGATAAAATAGATACAACAAAAAATAGACATAAAATTTTTAGTTCTATAATATATATGCTGTATACTGGCATTAAGGACATTCACATTGATATGCTATCATTACAACTGTCTATCTCCAGAATTTTTTCATCTTTCCAAACTAAAACTTTATATCCATTAAACAATAACATTTTCCCCTTACCCTAGTTCCTGGAAACACCTTTTTATTTTCTGTTTTTCTGAATTTAACTATTCTAGTTTCCTCATATAAGTAGAATCCTTATTTGCCCTTTTGTGTCTGGCTTATTTCACTTAATGTAATGTCTTCAAACTTTATCCATTTTGTAGCATGTGTCAGAATTTTCTTTTCTTTTTTACAGCTGAATGATATTCCATTGTATGTGTATTTACTCATCATTTTATTTAGTCATTCATCTGTTGATGGACATTTGGGTTTTTTCTACCTTTTGACTATTTTGAATAATACTGCTATGAACACTGGTATATAAAGATGTGTTTAAGCCCTGCTTTTCAATACTTTTGGATATATACCCAAAGTGGAATTATTAGATCACATGGTAATTATATGTTTGATTTTTTGATGAACCATCATACTGTTTTTCATAATGGCTCCGCCATTTTACATTTCCAACAGCAATACACAAGGGTTCCAATTTCTCTGCATTCTCATCAGCACGTGTTTTTTTCTTTTTTCTTTTTCTTTTTTTGATAATACCCATTGTGTTGGGGCATACCTTAGATGGCTTTATTCAGCTAAGGTAATCCTTGAAGATGGCTGACAGCTGAGTGCTGTTTCCCAGCAGTGATTTCAACAGCTGGATTACAAATGCTTGATTTCTGAAGGAGGATCTCAGTGCAGCATCAGTGTGTCCACCATAATGGCTTACTGAGTTCTGCCACTTATGGGTCCCACTCTCTATTTCTGACAGTTCTCTTTCTGCCTCACCTGGAGATTGATTTCCTCACAGATGCTTCCTCTTCTCACACTGTCGTCTCTTTCTGGGAGTGAATATTTGTAATTTGTTAGATTTAGCTGTCTTCTAGTTTCACCGAAAGTGTGCCTTTTTTTGTAACTCTGATTGGTTTTTAGGAAGAGTGGGGTAATTTAGAACTAAGCTGCCGCAATATTCCTATTAGAGCTGAAAGTCAGGAAAATTCTTATAATTATCTTTGATTTTTTTCAACTCTTTCAAATGACTCTTCACAAAAGATTGTTTTCAGAAACTTCTGATGACATTTGGTAATTCAAAAGATAAAAAGAATCCAATATATTATGATTAAGGTGTTCGTTCACCTTGCTAGATTTACAATGGCCATACTCATGTTGTCTTGTGTGGAGAACACTGACTGATATAAATTTGATTTATAAGTATAAATTCAGGTTGTTCAAATAAGCAGATCAATTTGCATTATATGTTAACTTGCATGTCCAGTCCAAGTCATGAATACTGTTGTAGAGATGAACAATTTCATCACCTCTTTCAAATTTTGTTCAAATCTTGAATTATTATTATCTTTTTTAGAGGAGGACAATACATTTAGTTTTATTTCAATAAAATCACAACGCATTCTTTTCCAACTGCAGCAAAGTGCATGTAAAATTTTCTATTACAGATCCATTTTTAAAAGGTTTCCTATGACATTGCAGCAAGCCCTTTTTTCCAAACAGAGGAAAAATCCCAAATTCTTCCTCAAATAAAAATACATTACAATCAATGGTAAATACATAAAATTACAGTAAGCCAGACACTTAAAAGCAGAGCCAAGAAGTCTTCCAGCAGTTTATTAGAAAGAATGTAGACATAAAAAAATCTCTACTGTCACTAACATAAATTGAGGTTTTCAGCCTTGGTACAAGCAGAATAATTAAAAAAAAAGAAAATTAAAAATCCATAGTGCACTAACATTTTTTTCACTCACTTGCCATACTTCCAGTGCAAATATAAAACTGGTCTAAAGCTGCAGACTCTCAAGCAACAATGTACAGCTTCCTTCATCCTCCATGCTAAGAGAATTAAAAGCTTATGGGCCAAACAATACCAAACGTACAGGTTTCAGAAACCATCTAAGTTAAGTCATTTACTAGTTTTAGCTAAGATAGATCTGGCACACTGACAAGTGATCACTTACATACAATAGTGTGAAGTTTTTGAACACTAAATGTTAGTAGAATAGCCCTGAAGTATACACCAGAAGAACAGCAGGTTATCAATTTAAGGTGTCAGCCAATTTGCTTCATCTGCTTTTAAGTCCATATTCTATACCCTAAATTTAGTTATCTTTCCCTAAGCTGAGAGCTTCCTATCAGCATCTACATTATGAAGAAAAGGAGACTTAGATGATATGTTTTGTTTATCACAACTGCTGCATCAATTGCCTAGGACCGCAACAGCTTCATGGAAGTGTGGGAAATGTTCATGCATAAGGTTACTGCCTTAGCTGACTTCAAATTGCCCCATACAAATGATACATATTAACCCTCAGTGAAGCCTTTAAAAACACAAACAAGTTGACAAATGGATTAAAGTAGGCAAATACAGCAACTGCCTTCAGAGCTGTCAACTCAGGTATTCTCTCAATTATGAAATCTTGCAGAGAAGTTGCTTTTCTTTTTCAAAATCTAGGGGATGACCATATTCCTTACTCCAGATCTGGCATTTTTTCATCACTATCTTTTAAATCGGCATCTGCTCCATTGATTTCTGGTAAATCCACATCCTCCTCACCACCCATGTTGTTCATCATTGTTGGGAACAGGCCCCCAAATCTGGCCATAAATTGGCCCCAAAACTGGCCATAAACAAAATCTCTGCAGTACTGTGTTCATGATGGCCATGATGCCCACGCCAAAGGTTGTGGGTTTACCGGAATAAGGGCAAGGAACACCTGGCCCACCCAGGGCAGAAAACCACTTAAAGGCATTCCTAAGCCACAAACAATAGCATGAGCAATCTGTGCCTTAAGGACATGTTCCTGCTGCAGATAACTAGCCAGAGCCCATCTCTTTGTTTCGGCCCATCCCTTTGTTTCCCATAAGGAATACTTTTAGTTAATCTATAATCTATAGAAACAATGCTTATCACTGGCTTGCTGTCAATAAATATGTGGGTAAACCTCTGTTCGGGGCTTTCAGCTTTGAAGGCTGTGAGTCCCTTGATTTCCCACTCCACATGCTATATTTCTGTGTGTGTGTCTTTAATTCCTCTAGTGCCGCTGGGTTAGGGTCTCCACAACCGAGCTGGTCTCAGCACATCATCTCAGAGAAATCATCCTTATATATCATACAGGCAACTTGCTAATTATTAGTCTTATTTTAAAATATCAAGAAATCAGGGGATTGACACTAGCCTTGAAGTACTGTTCAGAAAAAGAAACCCAGACCAAAAACCCAGAATAATATGATATATATTAGTTATACACGTGTTATTACTTTATCATGAAAATATATACAATAAGCATTTCTTGTAAAGTATACAGTATTCTGTATTATTTACATTTTTGTGCATAAATGATATTATTTAAAACAACAATAGGAGTAGTTAACAGTGACAATAGTGAAGAACTAATTAAACAAATAATATGTGCTATATTTAAAAACATGTTTTCTAAATGAATTTTTTATTTTAGAATAGTTTTAGATTTACAGAAAAATTGTTAAGGGCACCTGTTTTTTTGTTTTAGACAATCCCCTTCTTACATATCACATACACTGCCGCCATCCTTACACGTTTATGAAATAATACATGGGTGTCCCTGTTACTTAGCATTCAAGAGATGTCACTTAGCACCTCAGTTTCAGGTCCCACATAGCTTATCTTATGTTCATGAAACAAAAGGAAATAGCTTTCCAGTACTGGGAAGGTTTGTGCTATATCAGTGTTGATGTAGGAGAATTTATCTTTGGTTTTCCTCTGCAAAAGACAAGGCCAGGTAATTACCATTGATTCCCCTCAGATAGCACAAATGCAACAGATTCTTGGGTAACAAAATGTTCTTCCCAATAGTGTAATGTGTATTTTTTTTCTTTTTGTTCGAATTTGTGATCCTGGAGGTATTCAGGATTAGCGTAATATCTGCAATACTTGCATGTGGCAGTTAAAGGACATTTTGCATATAGTTTATGTTAATCTTAGATCTGTATCTGTGTTTAGATAAATAGGTGTAAAGTGTGATGTCCGTTCTTTGCATAAATGTATTGATGTTGGTATCACTTGGAAAGTTAAAATCACAATATAATTGATAGAAATTTATATAATGAAATTAAATATTTTATAATATTTTCTGCAGTTATAATAATTTATCATTTACAAACTTTCAAGTTTATCTTGATATGTATATTCCTGTTTTATTTCTGAATTTAAGTATTACTATAAAAATGTTTTGACTATTCAGTTTCTATAGCCTCTGCAGAACGAAATTTCTCCAAATTCAAATGACTAAGAAACACCCTAAAAACTATTATGACTGAAAGAAAGATGTTTCCTTAGAAATGACTGTCAATGGAACAGAAATTATGTGAAAATAGGTTATAATAACATAATCAGTTATTTTGCTAAAATGAAACAGAATAAATATATAATAATTTATAAATTATGAATGTCTTTATACTCACTTGAAATATTACTGGCCTATCAAAAGGACACTTAGATATGTACTATAATTATGTTTAGGAATTTTTTGGTATTTGTTGACTTCTAGTCACTGAAAAATTAGAGTTTTACAAGTATTTTTTATTTTGTCCTCATGAAGTCATATTTAAAGGTAAGAACATAGAGCATATTTTATTGAACCGTTTTTCTTGATTTCTTAATTTTAAATAATTATTTATTTATTAAGAGACAGGGTCTAGCTCTGTTGTCCAGACTGGAGTACAGTGGTATGATCATCAGTCCTGCAGCCTTGAACTCCTTGGCTTGAGTGACTATCCCTCTCATCTCAGCCTCCTGAGTAGGTGGGTCTAAAAATGTATGTCATCTGACTAGCTAATTATTTTTTTAAAAACTTCTGGCTATTTTGACTACTGCCATCCACGTAAGATATGACTTGACTTGCTCCTCCTTGCCTTCCACCATAATTGTGAAGCCTCCCTGGCCACTTTGAACTAGATGGGGTTTCGCCACATTACCCAGGCTGGTCCCAAACTCCTGGGCTCAAGCAATCTGCCAGCTTCAGCCTCCCAAAGTGTTGGGATTACAGGTATGAGCCATCGTGGCTGGCCAATATTTGAACTGAGCGTGGGGTGGCACAGGAAGAGTGGGGAAGAACTGGAGTGAGCCACTAGCTTCAGGTCAGATGATCAGGTTTTAGTGAGGAACGGGGTCCATCTGCAGACTCCTCTTCAGACTGCCAGTCATGCTCAGGGGTCAGATCCTCTCTTAACAGGGGTTCCTCACATAGCAGTCAAGTGGGAAACTGGAGATTTGCTTGGAAAATACGCCCATCTGTGTCCCTGCTCTGAGCCTCCTGTTTCTGGTAAAACAGCACACAGGGAAAAGGATCAGTTCTTTCTGTTGACCGGCCTAGAGTGGTCCTGCTGTGAGTCAAGAGGAAAGGTTTAAGAGTATTTACCAAGATATCTTCCTGAGAGCCCTCTGATGTTACGGTCACCTGACCCTTCTCTAAATGGCCTCTATTTAACTATTTCTCTCAGCCTATAGGACTTGCCCAGTGATATGGTTTGGCTCTGTGTTCCCACCCAAATCTTCAGAGGTGGGGCCCTCGTGGAGAACCTCTGCTGGGGCAATGTGGAAGGGAAATGTGGGGTTGAAGCCCCCACACAGAGTCCCTACTGGGGCACTGGCTAGTGGAGCTGTGAGAAGAGGGCTGCCGTCCTCCAGATCCCAGAGTGGTAGATCCACTGACAGCCTGCACTGTACGCCTGGAAAAGACTCAGGACACTCCACAAGAGCCTGTGAAAGCGGCCATGAGGGAGACTGTACCCTGCAAAGCTACAGGGGCAGTACTGCCCAAGACCATGGGAACCCACCTCTTGCATCAGTGTGACCCAGACGTAAGACATGGAGTCAAAGGAGATCATTTTGGAACTTTAAGATTTGACTACCCTGCTGGATTTCGGACTTTCATGGGGCCTGTAGCACCTTTGTTTTGGCCAATTTCTCCCATTTGGAATGGCTACATTTACCCAATGCCTGTACCCTCATTGTATCTAGGAAATAACTAGCTTGCTTTTGATTTTACAGGCTTATAGGCAGAAGGGACTTGTGTTGTCTCAGACGAGGCTTCGGACTTGGACTTTTGGGTTAATGCTGAAATGAGTTGAGACTTTGGGGCACTGTTGGGAAGGCATGATTGGTTTTGAAATGTGAAGATATAAGATTTGGGAGGGACCAGGGACAGAATGATATAGTTTGGCTCTGTGTACTCAACCAAATATCATCTTGTAGCTCCCATAATTCCCATGTGTGTGGGAGGGACCTGGTGGGAGATGATTGAATTACAGAGGCGGGTCTTTCCCATGCTGTTCTTGTGATAGTAAATAAGTCTCACGAGATCTGACGGTATTATAAGGGGCAGTTTCCCTGCACAAGCTCTCTTAGCCTGCTGCCATCCATGTAAGATGTGACTTGCTCCCCTTGCCTTCCACCATGATTGTGAGGCCTCCCAGCCATGTAGAATTGTGAGTCCAATTAAACCTTTTTCTTTTGTTAAGAAAAAAAGTTTTAGAGACAGGGTCTTACTACGTTGCCCAGTCTGGTCTCAAACTCCTGGCTGCAAGCAATCCTTCTGCCTCAGCCTCCCAAGTAACTGGGATTAGAGACATAAGTCACTGTGCCTGGCTTTTCATTGTAAATATTTATAATATTGTATGTAGGTTTTCATTTTTTACTCTTGCTGTAGGTCCCACAAATGTAAGGGATAGGCTTGTACATCACATATGCCCATTACTATGATCTTACTATTAATGCCCCCAAAATTTATATGTTTAAAAACCTAATCCCCAGGGTGATGACATTAAGAGGTGGGGCCTTTTTGGAAGTGATTAAGCCATATGGGCAAAGCCCTCATGGGATCAGTGCCCTTATGAAAGAGGTTGAAGACAATCCGCTGAGCTTACATGTGTGGGGGTGGGGCCCCATGGCTTCCCCCTGCACCTCCAGGCCACTGAGGTCTGCATCTGCCCTCTGGAGTTCAACCCTCACTTAGTGGCACAGTATGATACCTTAGGAGTGACTGGTGCTCCTGGAGGCAGCTTATACATACCTTGCACCTGACTGGGGTGCCTCAAGGGCCAGTCAAGGGATATGAGGAGGATGAACAGTTTCTGAGGAAGATGCACCATGTGCTGCTGGAGGTGGATGTGTTGGAGGGCACCCTGCAGTGCCCAGAGTCTGGAGGTGTGTTCTGCCTCAGCCGCAGGATTCCCAATATGCTGTTGAATGATGAGGAAACTGAGAGTTGATTGTGCCAAGTGCCGGTTTTCCTTCTTATGATCATGTGAATTTTTGTTGATGTATATCCTGTTTCCTAATTCTGCCACGGGTATCCCCAACCCTTGGCCCAATGACACACCAAACACACCATATTCTTGAGCTCGACAGTATATGTTTTTTCTCATTAAAGCTTCAAACAAAAAAAAGTAAAAATAAAAATAAAAATAAAAAAAAGGTTGAAGGGATGTGCCTTGCCACCTTCACCATGTGAGGATGCAGAAACAAGTTGCTATCTATGGAGCAGAGAGTAGCCCTTACCAGAGACCATATCTGCTAGTTCCTTGATCTTAGACCTCCCAGGCTCCAGAACTGTGAGAAATACATCTCTATTGTAAATTACCCCATCTAAGGCATTTCGTTATGGCAGCAGAGACCGACAAAGACAGAATTAGGCACAGAGAGATAGGGTGATGTGTTAATAACAAAACCTAAAAATGGGAAAGCAGCTTTGGAACTGCATAATAAATAAAGGATGGAAAGAGTTTACAGCTCCACTGCCATGAAAGGAGCCTTCGGGGCAACTCAGGTGAGGGTTCAGAAGAAGGTGAGGTTGAAGAAGCTGTAGAAATAGTCTCCATCTTCTTAGAGATTACCTAAGTGTTTGTGATCAAAATGTTGATATTATAGAAATACAGATGGTAAAGTCCATTCTGATGAAGTCTCAGAAGAAAATGAAGGACACGTTATTGGCAACTGATTATGATCTCTGAAATGATCTCTGTTACAAAGGGGCAAAGAACTTGGCTAAATCATGTTCATGTTCTAGAAGAAATCTCCAAGCAAAATGTTGAGGATTTTGACTACTTATAATAAAATGTGGAAGCAGAACTTAAAGATTTGGAAAATTCTCAGCCTGGTGATATTGTGTAGAATGGAAAGTTGTGTTCAAGAGAGAACACCAAGGGTGTGGCTAAGTAACCATTTGATAAGGAGATTAGTACGGTGAGGCAGAAATCAGGTGCTAGTTATCAAGATAATGAAAGAATGACACCAAAGGCCTTTCAGTGTTTATTTGTGCTGTCCTTCCTATCATAGGCACAGAGTGCCAAGGCTGGGGGCAACATATCTGTATCAAAAGAGGAAGCTTGGGCACCTGTAGGACCTTGACGCCAGGTGGCCTCAAATCTCCACTTCCTGCATTCTGATGCAATTCTCCTCAGCTGCCCCAGGTATCGTTCAAGCAGGCCCATGTGCAGTTTGGGCCACTCTCTGGAATGCAATATAGTAAATCTTGGTGGTGTCTATGCAGTGCTATCTCTACCAAAGTGCAGAGTGCACAAGTCGTGAGGGCACGCCTGCCTCCCTTAGATTTCAAAGGATGCCCCAGAAAGCCTCAGAGCCCAGACAGAGAACTATCACAGAAGCAGGACCACCACAGAGAGCCCCACCCCAGTATGGCAATGCCCAGTGAAACCGTGGGAGCAGAGCCATCCCCAAGACCCCAGACTGGTAGAGCCACCAGTGTGCAATGCCAGCCTGGGAGAGCCATAGGCATGTGACTCCAATATGTGAGAAATGCTGTATGGGTTGTGCCCAGCAAAGCCATGGACAGGACTACCCCCCATCCCCCAAGTGTTTAGAAGGTAAAATGTCAAGTCGAAGATTATTCTTGAGCCTTAATATTTGCCCCGTTGGGTTTTGGAGTTAGTCAGGATTTATTATCTTTTTCTTCTTTCCTACTTCTCCCTTTTGGAAAGGAAATATCTGCCCTGTGCCTATCCCACCATTTTATTTTCAAAGCATGTAACTTGTTTGATTTCAGAGGCTCACAGCTGAAGGGGAATTTGCCTCAGGATGAGTCACACCTTTGAATCTCAGTCATATTTGATTTAAATAAGACTTTGGAATTCAGACTTTTGAATTTGTGCTGGAACAAGTTAAGGCCTGGGGAGATACTGGGGTGGAATGAATACATTCTGCATGTGAGAAGAACATACATTTTGGAGGGCCAGGAGCAGAACTCTATGGTCCGAATGTTGGTGTATCCCCCAAATTTGTATGTTGAAACTTAACCCCCAAAGTAATGGTATTAAGAAGTGGAACCTTTTGAGAAGTGATTAAATCACAGAGGCTCTGCTCTCGTGAATGGGATCAGCCTTAAAAAGGTTGAAAGGAGCGGTTTTGCTCCTTCTGCCATGTGAGGATGCAGCAACAAGGTGCCATCTGTGGAGCAGAAAGCAAGCCCTCATCAGACACTGAGCCGGCCAGTGCCTTGATCTTGAATTTCTCAGCATTCAGAACTGTGAGAAATAAATTTCTATTACTTACAAATTACTGAATCTATGTTATTTCCTTATAAATAAAGCGGCCAAGGACAGTTATGTGATTCCAGATCACCCATTGCCATCATGTTTTCAGGTGAGACTTACTGGCCTTCAACTCTCAGCTGCCTTCCAAGCCCATCACTATGAGAATATGGAAACTTCCAGAAGCCTTTCACAGAACAGGAGAGCAAAAAGAGGCTTGCGTATGCTATCTTTGAATGTCTATTTGTCTAAACACACAATATCCCATTTTACTGTGTTTTCCAGAACTCCAAACAGGAAACAGAACAAAAGGTTCCTCTGGAATTTTCAGTTTTTCATAATCCATTCCCACCTTTGGTCAAGGCCTAGACCTTTCTAGGCAGGGTTGCCTTCTTCCCTAGGACAATAAGCCCCAGGGCTTTGCCTAATGTAATAAAGCTTCAGAGGAACAATAAAATGATTACTGAGAATTGTAAATGCATTGAAAGATATTATTAAATATTATTCTTGCCTTACAGTAATAGGTCAGGGAGTACCCAGATATGGCAAAAATTATAAAGATGCTACTATAGTGAATTCTTATAATTTTATCTTGCCTTTATATGCGTGTATACTCAAATGTATCCATTTTGAGTATAAGTTGGACTTTCTCATCCCAGAAGCAGGACTTAGTCACCCTTGACAACAATTTCTAGTTCTCTGCCTCTTCCAACTTCCTCAGTGTTGCTGACCCAGATATCTGCTTATACAAATGCCTTTTTGTGACCACCTCCTTAGGGCACAGCTAGATACAACTTACTTGACTTGCCCACTGACCCCCACACCTCATACGAACTGTGCAGATATGCTCAGCAACCACCTCTTAGTTGCCTGTGACCTCTTGGAACTGTTGCCTACTTGTTCTAAACCCATCAATTAAAACTCCCCTTGGGAAACCTGCTTGGGTAACACCCTGAACCCCAATAAAGGCTTTGGCCCAAAGGTCCCTCTCTCTCTCTTGCTCCCCACATGCTGATTGAGTGCATATCGTGGACAGCTCTCCCCTTCCCGTTAGCGCTCTTTCCCTCTCGTCTCTGATCTGTAAGTAATACGCTCTTCTGTTATTTCATGTGTTTTGCTAATTTGCCTCTTCTGTGTCTCACCTGACCAACACACCCAAACCTACCTTCTTTCTCCATCAGGGCTCTCCCAGAGAGGGGCTGTCTTGGTAGGAATAAACTGGACACAGGTCAGACAAGAGCCCCAAAGGCATCTTCCAGTATAAACAAGTTTTTTGTGAGAGGAACACCCTGTCATGGGTTGGACACCCAGGCATTAGGCTGTCTGCTGATATAGAAGTGTCCCATAAAAGACGCAATATAAACATTCATGACCGAATCCCTGGAGCCCTGGCAGGGTAGGGCAAGAGTTTTTACCCATGCTCCTGAGAGAGACCCCAAGACCAAATTAGAGGAAAATACAATAGCTACATAATGAGTAACTTTTTTGAATATTGTTTAGAGCCAGCCTTCTCATTACATAGGTAAATAACAAAGCCTTGAATTTTTTTTTTTTTTTTTGGCAATTAATTTAATGGCAGGACTGGGATTAGAATTCAGGGACTTATCCCTATATTTTCTACATTCCATTATATTGAGATTTTCTCCCATACGCTGTTAAACTCTATTCTCTGGAAATTTGAAATAAATTTTGGTCACACGCCATCGCTGTTTTTATCTCAGGACAGCTAGAAACACTTCAATTTCTATATTTACCCTTCTTATAGAGAACATTTTTTAGGTTCCATTAATGACTAGGAACATTCTTGGATCTATCACAAAGAGTCATAGTTTCCATTTATTGTGTTGTAGCTATGTGGAAACTTCGTGGAATCCCTAAGTATACATGGTGACTTTAAACCATTAGAATAGTCTTCACTGTGGCCAGGTGTGGTGGCTCATGCCTGTAATCCCAGCACTTTGGGAGACCAAGGCGGGCAGATCACGAGGTCAGGAGATCAAGACCATCCTGGCCAACACAGTGAAACCACGTCTCTATTAAAAATACAAATAATTAGCTGGGCATGGTAGCGGGTGCCTGTAGTCCCAGCTACTCAGGAGGCTGAGGCAGAAGAATGGCGTGAACCCCAGAGGCAGAGCTTGCCTGAGCTGAGATGGCGCCACTGCACTCCAGCCTGGGTGACAGAGCAAGACTCCATCTCAAAAAAAAAAAAAAAAAAAAAAAAAAGAATAGCCTTCATTGCAAAATCATTTATTTTTGCTACCATTTCGCGTCTCCTTATCCATGACTTAAGCAATCAGATGTTCCCAAATTTTAACCTTTTTGTCAGTAATTCTAGATTTTTTTTTTTTTTTTTTTTTTGAGGCGGAGTCTCGCTCTGTCACCCAGGCTGGAGTGCAGTGGCGCCATCTCGGCTCACTGCAAGCTCTGCCTCTGGGGTTCACGCCATTCTTCTGCCTCAGCCTCCGGAGTAGCTGGGACTACAGGCGCCTGCCACCGCGCCCGGCTAATTTTTTGTATTTTTAGTAGAGATGGGGTTTCACTGTGTTAGCCAGGATGGTCTCGATCTCTTGACCTCGTGATCCGCCCGTCTCGGCCTCCCAAAGTGCTGGGATTACAGGCGGGAGCCACCACGCCCGGCCTAATAATTCTAGATTTCTTAAAAAGATACTTTAAAGATTATAATGGGCACAATAATATACTTCCAAGATTGCAATCTATTAAGTAAAATTTCCTTGATAAAAGATGTTACATGACACATGGTATAAATTAATTTGATACTAAAATTTATATTAGGAAAACGACCTTTTTGCTAAGCATGGCAGGTAGTCAGGAGCAGTTCAGTGGGGTAGGTTATAACAAGAGTCCTGAAATACTTCCTGGGATTCAAAAATGAAAAATAATATTCTAGGATAACTGGAAGATTAATTTTAGTTGTGAATAATCATTGATAAGTGTTATTGAAGACCAATCTACATTGTGACCAAAGGAGGGAAAAACGTAGAGCTTACTTATGCCTTAGCCAGAAATCATTTTTTCCTTCACTATACAATTGAAATCTTTCATTTAAAGTAGTATTTTCATACTGACATATTTAAAACTAGCCAGTTATTTCCCCCATGAGCATGCTATTCATAACATTTCTTAGGTTTGTCAATCGGCCATTGGCAAATGAGGTAAGACAGGGACAATGTTTTATTATTTCATTCTAATTAAAACTGTTGGCTCTAAACCCCCTAGTCATGGCTACTGCATCCAAGTAAATAAAAAAGATGAGGCATTAGTGGATACAGGCTTGAGTTAAAAATAATTGTCATTTCAAAAACTTTCCCCTTTCTACAGATTTGGGCACTAGTCTCAAAGCACATTCCAGAGAGAAAATTCATAAATTTCCCAGTCTCCATTAATCCCCTCCCACCTCAACCTCTAAAATCCCTCAAGTAATAATCACTGGGTTTGGAGGCCAGAATCCAGCAGATAAGGACTGTTTTCGAAGTCCAAACTAATCTGCCATTAGTGATGTAAATACTGATCAATGTTCAAAAACTAGCATATGATTTCTGAGGCCTCACCTTGTTGTTTGGCTTGATTATATAACTGTCTTCCTTCCAAACTCATCTTCCCAGTACTCCAGCCATTTGAATGTTTTGAATTCATTCAGTGCATATTTATTGAGCACCCTCAGTGAGCCAGGAATAGTTCCAGGTGATTGGATAGTTTAAGGAATAAAACAGTAAGAAAAAATGCCTGCCCTCATGAAGCTTTTATTATATTGCAGTCCCACAAAGGGGATATATCTATATATAAACTTGTCCTTCCTTCTAGAAGGCACTTCTATACTTCTTTATCCAGTGAATCCCTACCCAGGTGTCAAGCTCCACTCATAGGTACCACTTCCAGGAATCTTTCCTGCTATGTGTTAGGTGCCCCTTCTGAGTATTCCTAGGATTTTATTTTTGGAAGTGCACTTACCACACTCCATTAGAATTGCCTGTTTACTTTTTCTATCTTTTCAGCTACACCAGGGGTCAGCAAACTTTTGCTGTAAAGGGGTAGAAAGTAAATGTTTTAGGATCATAGGCTGTATTAGTCAGGGTTTTCCAAAGAAACTGAAACTATTTATGCAGTTTCATTAAACTGAAAATCTGAAATCTGAAATCTGAAATGCTCCAAAATATATGGTCTCTATTGCAATCATCGACTGCCATTGTAAAGTGAAAGGAGCTGTAAATAACACATAAACAAAAACTTTATCTATTAAAACAGATAGAGACTGGATTTGGTCTGCAGACTGTAGTTTGTCAACCCCTGAACTAGTCTACGAATTTCTTGAGCAGGAACAGGGTGCTGGTTAATTCAAGCATCCTTGGACATAATGGGAACTTAATGAATTATTGTTGAATGAATATGGAACTGATACCATAATAGCTATGTGATTGCCATTATGGATATGGATGTTGGCAAATTCACAATCATCTTGGTTACTATCAGGAACTATATCTCACAATAGTTAAGGATGGCTGCTAATGATTACAAGTATGCTTGATTATGTCATCTGGATGACCATATGTGTTTTTCTTCAGTTTGCATGTGCATACATTTTAGTTAAGCAAATATGCACATATATAGCTGTGTCATATTTTAAGTTTTCCTATAATTTTTCCAAATGGAATAATACAAAGGCACCAAATAAAACAGAGGTTTATTTAAAATAATTTGTCAATGTTAGGGTATACAGGCACTCTAAATTTTTCTTTAATTGTTTGCAAGGAAAATCAAGTAACAGTCATTAAGCTCTAAAATATGCCAACTACTTTATACCTTAACCTCTATTTTACAGTTCCTGATCCTTATGGAGAATGTGGAAAATCTTTTCTCCTGAAAACACCCCTGACAGTTATTTGTAGGGTATCCTTATGGATGTCTCATGTGTTAATCAATAAGTTCTATCTGCTTCCCTGTGACGCTGACCATTCATTTTTTCTTTTTCTAGCTCTACTTGCTCCAGGCCTTCTTCAGTGATATGACCAAAGCTGAGTGATGTCCTCTCACTTTTGGTGTGTGTGTGTGGCTCACACTTACTACTGACAACTGCAAATACCTCCCTTGTATATGGTGAACACCTTACGTCCAGTGCTTTGCCAGTGTCCTAAATTCTCATTGGCTATATCCCTTGATGGTCTATGGAGTACCATATTCCCTGTTCTGGGGAGCAGGGTGGAGAAGGCCTGGATGTACTTCTTAGCTTGTACTTCACTTTGCCACCTGGGTCATCATGACTTGCCTACCCTTTTCTGTGTTTCTCTTACAGTCTTAGCAAAAACAACACTTTCTATTTCTGCTGCACCTCTCCTCCACTTTACCTCCTATGTTTGTATCTGGTTCTGGAAATTAGTCATTAATATGGGGTCCTTGCTATCTAGTCAATGTACCTCTCATCCAGTATGAGAACTGTGTACCAAAATACCTCCCTCTTCTTCTAGACATCCCAATATGTCTTTGAGTTCCAAGATCAACCCCTTTTTTTCCAAGTCTTATGTTTCACTTTTATTCCATTTTATCATATTACTCCCATTTTACAAATTAGAAGGCTGAAGCACATGGAGAGTTAAGTAATTTGTTTGATGTAAGTCGCACAGGGTAATGAAGTAAGGGTTCTAATCTAAATCTGAGTCCAGAGACCAGTGATCTTCCAACTATACCTTACTGGCTGCAAGAGATACAAAAACAAAAAGGCAAGGCCCCTCCCTTAAGGAATTCACTCTAAAGCAGAGTCTACAATCTGTAAGTTAGCTTATTTATACATTTTGACAATGGCCATTGGCTGATGGGATTAACAATGGGACAATGAAAATTTCAGTAGTTCCAGTTCTGGGTAGCATTTTTGTCTGGGAAAGCTTTTGCTGTCCTTTGGAAAAGTGGTTTCCAGATTAGGATACACATTAGAAATCCCTGTTAAAAACACATGTGCAAGAACCTTATCTCAGATCTATCAAGTCAAAACTTTCAGGTGCAGGACCCAGGAATCTTTACTTAACAGGCTTCTCAGGTGAGTCTTATGCCACCAGCTCACATTGCTCCTAAAATTGGTATTTGGGACTTGCTCTCTTAGACACTGTTCCAGAGGAAACTGTCCAGAGACCACTGACTTAGAGGAGGAGACACAGAAGGAACTAAAGCAAAGGAGATTAGAACCAGGAATTGAGTGAGTCAAGAGAAAAGGCTTAGAAACCTGAGCTGTGTGATGAACTATTAGACTCCATTGTGAACACCTGAACTAAAACCAGACTTTTTAGTCTTTTTAGAGAGACTGGGCTCTGCCCAGACCCTTCGGCAGCATCTGCTGGTAGCCCTGTCACTGGGAACTTAAAAAGAGGAGTAGTGGATGGTTTCTGTGCAGACAATTTCAACTTTCAATAGGCTGGGTTGTTTTAAATGATATAAATTAGCAAGCAACAGGTAAGCATCCTGTGCTTCTAAGTTGGCTTCGAAGTTCAGCAAGCCATCCTGCTTTAGTCTGCCTCCTGCAGCTGAACTCACGGTGAGTATCTGGGGAGTCAGGGATGCCCTTGCTTTGTAGAGAGGGTCTGCTTTCTGATACATCTGCCTGCAGGGCATCTGGAAAGGCTGCTTTCATCTTGCTGTGTTTGTTTCTCTCATCCCAGAGGAAAACACAGTTCTCTGAGGGACGAGTAATCATCATCTCAGGTGGTTCATTGCTCTGAAACACAGATTTTTGTCAGATGCATCAACCTAACTAAGAGATTGTTGGATGACTATTTTGGAGGCAACATGCACAGCTGGGCTGTCAGAGTAGTAAGGGTCCAGCTAATATGAATTTATAGAGATTGTTTCTTGACTTTCAAAACACTTTTCTCTGGGATTTAGTGCGCGGGAGTAGGAGGAGGTGAGCTGGGGGCGATATTTCTACCTGGACTGAGAGATGAAGTGCCAGTGATGACAAAAGCAATAGGCTCCTAAAGAGAATAAGAGTTTTGTTTCTTGATTAGTAATTTTAATCTGCATTGGTGACCTTCTGTTCTTTTATTCTTTGTTTTCTGCCTCCTCTTTTTGGTGCCCTACCAGTTTTTGACTTCTCTTTCTTCTAACAGGCCACTGTCTCCCAGTGATATAGACTTGATCCCTTTCACTGTGGTCAGGGACGTCCGGACTCCATAACATTGCTTTCATGTTCAGCCTCCAGTAAGGCTGTCTCCATATTGCTAAGGGCTCCCTCCCCAACCACTTCAAGGTGAATCCTGTGGGAGGCAGCAAGGTTAATGCTGCTTGTTCTCCACTGCTTTGTATCCTTTGTTTCCTGGATACCCTGCAGTGTGGGGAGTCCTGGCTTCCAGGGCAAAAAAGTGGGGAAGCTGGGAAAATATATTCAATCGGATCTTGAAGCATCTCCCATCTTCAGAAGTAGACTATAAACAGTCAAGTTGGCTTCTATTCTTTCTTATTGTCTCTCAGAAATTTTACTCAAGGTTTTTATTTTATGCATATCATTTATTCTTTCATGTATTCATCAAATATTTATTAAGCAGCCACCTGCTTAGTAAATATGTGTCAGGCCCTATTCTAAGAACTGAAGAACATAGTGTTGAACAGGGTAGAATTTCTGCCCTTGAGGAATTTACAATCTGGAATAGTGCTATCAAATAGAATATTCTCTAATGGCAGAAATGTTCTGTATCTACATTGTTCAATATAGTATCCACTAGTTACACGTGATTATTGAGCAATTAAATTGTGGTTAGTGTGGCTGAGGAACTAGATTTCTGTTTTATTTATTTTTAATTAATTACATTTAATTAGCTATGTATGGCTAGTGACTACTGTACTTGTATAGAGCAGAAAATGGATAGTCAGATAAAGAAGCAGACTTTCACAATATCATATGTTAAGTTTGTAATGAGATAGTTGTTTAGACTAGTAAATAGATTAGGGTTAAAGGCTTTGATTGAATCAGATTATGAAGGGTGCCAAGCACAAAGGACCATCCAAGTCTAATTTACAGATTCAGCTGGTAAAGAAATAATGAACTAATTTTAGATTCAGCCAGATTATTATATATATAGTGAAGACAAGAGAAGCTAAAGATGTCAGCCCCGTGAGTCCTTATCACACACACCAAAAGGACGGCACTGAAACAAAAGGGGTCAGATGGCTTCAACAAGAGTTGTGATGCACCTTATTGCTGGCCAGTCAATTCCAGACTGCAGCTAAATGGCTATAGAGCTGCAGTTCTGCCCTACGGAAGCATAGGGGTTAAGTTGGAAAGTCTCATGTTCCTCTGGAACCTGGGAGGTATATGGCAGCATCCCACAAGATGGAGGCAGATGAGAAAACAACCTTGTGAAGCCTTCTCTGAAGATTTCCTCCCTTGCCATGTTCCTAGGAGGATCACAGGGCATTCCACCCAGATTTAGGTCATATGGCAGTCCAAGCTTTGCCTCTGCATCCCATGTAGACACATGTAGAGTCTCTAGGGCTTCATGGTAGAGCCACTCACTTGGAAATGGTCTCAAGTGCTATGCCAAAGGATTTAGATTCTACCCTTAAATGAATCTAGGAGCTACTGGAAGTTTAAAGTAGAAGAGTAATTTGACTTTTGAGTTTTGCAGAGATCGGTCTGACAATATTGTAGAGATTAAAAAAAAAAAACTGTAAAAAGGAAGAAAGATTTGGGAAAAAGAACGAGAGTTTGTGGGAACGAAGAAGAGTGTACAGTACAGGCCGGGCGCAGTGGCTCACGCCTGTAATCCCAGCACTTTGGGAGGCCGAGGGGGGGGATCACGAGGTCAGGAGATCGAGACCACCCTGATCCTGGCTAACACGGTGAAACCCCGTCTCTACTAAAAATACAAAAAAAAATTAGCCGGGCGAGGTGGCGGGCGCCTGTAGTCCCAGCTACGCAGGAGGCTGAGGCAGGAGAATGGCGTGAACCCCGGGAGGTGGAGCCTGCAGTGAGCCGAGATCGCGCCACTGCACTCCAGCCTGGGTGAAAGAGCGAGACTCCGTCTCAAAAAAAAAAAAAAAAAAAAATCATTTATGAACACATGGAATGTGAAGGGCTCTGTATACAGTAAAAGTGATGAATAAATCAAACAGAATTCTGCCCTCAAGAAAATTTCAGATTACTAGGAGAGAGAAACCAACATAAATGATTATAAGGCTCAATATATTAAGTGCTTTGAGAGGCATGCTGGAGGGCCCAGAGGAAGGAGAGACCTCTTCAGATGGGTGTCCCTTATACAGTAGGTAGTTTATTGATGATTATGACAATGCAGTGTTGGCCAGGAGAAGCCTTAAGGATCTTATAAATTAACACTCTGGAATCTATGAGGAGCTAGCTCTGAGAAGCAATAAGCCTTATCAACTAACAAGGGTATGAATCCATGTATATGGATTAGTTGGGATCCAACTGAGAATAAGGTAATACAAATGTAATAAAAGTAGGAAAAAGTCATATAGATTAAGCATGGGGAGAGGTGGCAAGGAGAAGGTTTGAAGACTTCGGATTTTGAGGCCAGTGTCAACTTGTTCTTCTTTTTTTTTTTTTTTTTTTTTTTTTGAGACAGTGTCTTGCTCTATTATCACCCAGGCTGGAGTGTAGTGGCATGATCTTGGCTCACTGCAACCTCCACCTCCCAGGTTCAAGTGATTCTTCTGCCTCAGCCTCCCGAGTAGCTGGGACTACAGGCGCACACCACCACGCCCAGGTAATTTTTGTATTTTTAGAAGAAATGAGGTTTCACCATATTGGCCAGGCTGGTCTCGAACTCCTGACCTCATGATCCGCCTGCCTCGGCCTCTCAAAGTGCTGGGATTACAGGCATGAGCCACCGTGCCTGGCTGAACTTGTTCTTTGTCACTGGACATATTAATTGATGGGTCCTCACTTCCCACTTCTCATCCCCTCATTTTGGCATTTCCACTTTGTCGTCCTTCTTCTACCTAAAGGAGGCCAGTTGATATCCATTGCCTTAAAAAAAGGTGGCACATCAGAAAGAGGGAAAAAAAATCTTCTTTTGGCTTTTGAGTTACAAAAATCCTAATGGCTGGTATGCACTCCAGAAGTCATAAATGAGTATGTTTTGTTTGGTTCACATCTTGTTTTGTTGCACACTGAATACCTTTAGACTGGGCTAAAGACTAGGTTGTCTTTAGTTCTTTACAGTTCTGTATCTCATTTATTCCTGGCCCTTATCTATAAATTTATGTTACCTGCTTGGTCCCCATGGGTATCTGAATTTGGAGCCTCTGGCATACATTGCACAGCAGGTTCAGAAGAATGCACAATAATGTATAAGCTTCCCGAGTCTTTCAGCATTATAGAAGTCACAGAAAACTTATTTGGATTCCAAGTAATTTCTGTTTTGAGTCTTTGTTTCTTCAGGTGGCAGAGATATAATCTTAGAACAAAGACTTAAAGTAGAATTTACTTGGAATCTAGAAAAATAGAAAAAAATACATTTTGTGCACACATGAGTTTGTGGGCTGTAATTCTACTATTTCACTATCTGTCCTGCCAAAGTATGCACCAGTGTGTATACTTAACTAAAAGGTTCAGAGTCAGGAAAAATAAAGATGAAATTAAAAATAAAGTATTGAGAAAGAAAAAAAGGAGGGGTAGGTTAAGAGAAGAGTGAGTTTTCATATTTCTACTCTCATTTGGGAAAAATAGTGCAGTTTTATATGTTGGGTCACTTGGTATGAGTTAAGATTCTTGCTTCACCATTGACTGCACAGGCAAACTTGGCTCAATCATTTAACTCACTGAGCTCTATTTCCTAATTTGTAATGTAAGGAGAGTAATATATTTTTATTCCTACAGGGTTGTCATTCCCACAGGGAATAATGACCTTGAAAGAGCCTTGAAAAGTGAAAAAGCTTTACTATGGGAATTAATATTATCCAGTAGCTAGCTTTTAGTAAATGCTTAATAATTGCTGTTAGAGAAAAAGAAATTAAGGGGAGAACAGAATTGCCCAGTCTCAAGTATGTCTTTATCAGCAATGTGAGAAAAGACTAATACAGACTCGTATGTCTCGTGGCTGTTTAATGTGCACGCTCAGAGTCCTAAAGACAGTCACTGTCCTGATATACAATTCAACAGGTGATTCAAGGACAGAAACATGATGGAATCATTGTGTTTCTTATGGACTGAAAATCAGGTGTCTACGAACAAATACCCCAGCTTTAATGAGAATTGGTAGTAGTGGGCTGAGTATAAAAAAGCACCCACACTCATGGGAAAAGATTGATTTTTCTGTAGCTAAACTAATAAATCCTACAACTGATCTCCTTAGTTTACAGTGTGCTGATGCTATCAATTCACCAGAAATGAATCTATACATGAAAATGTATAATATGTCTTTTCAGTTTATGATAACAAGATCATTTTTTCCAGATTAGATATCTTTTTATTGGTAAAGGTTAAGTGGGATTATATTGAAAGATCTCTTTTTGGGACTAGGGGCCTCAAAATTTGGAGATTTATGTACCTCAACATTAGTAGCCTTCACTAATATGGAGTAGCAGAGACAACACAGAGAGGTGGTGAGTGATGTGGGATACCAGGCCTTTATGTAACAGGGTGAGATTGATTCTATCACACAGTCTAGGGGCACAGCAAGCCTGGTTTTAGAAAGGAGTTTAATGCTGGGATTTTCTCTGTTGGTGGACTCTCAGATACGACCAAAAGGAAACCCCAGACTGCTGGGATATCCTAGAGGAATTTCTCACTTAGTAGAACTTTTTAGAAAAAGTAAAAGTCATATGCTTTCCCAAAGTTTGAATCATAGTCTGTTGGCCAGTAAAAAAAAAGCATGCAACTAAGTCAGGAAACTTGGCACCTTTCCTCTCTTGACCATGATGTGACCTTACAGAAATCAATCATCCTGAGCTTGTGAAATACAAAGCTGAAATAGTTGACTCTTTGATTGCAAGTAATAGTTATCAACTCAAGCTAATGTAAACAAAGGGATTCTATTATAAGGATGCCAGAGTGTCTCAAGGAACTCAAGTACGGTTGACCTTCAGGAGTGGTTAGAACCAGGAATTTGAAATCCAGTAAGACTACTTTCTCTGACTTTCATCTTTGTATCTACTTTATTCATTCATAACTTCTCTCTCCCACTCTCCTCCTCCCCCCTCCCCCTCCCCCTCCCCCTCTCCCTCTCCCTCTCCCTCTCCCTCTCCCTCTCCCTCTCCCTTCAAACTCCCACATCTTTGCCCTACGACTGATTTTCTGGGATTATCCGGATACGGCTTCAGCTTCTGAATTTTATGGATTCAATTGCATGTGAGTCCAGGGCCAGGGTAAGGCAAGAGAGGTTCCAAGGGTGCAAAATATCAGGAAGACCTTAGAGGCTTGGTCTCTCAGTGACATGAAAGTAAATTTTGGTCCTCTAGGTGCCTCTCTTGCCTCACCTTAGTCTTGACCCTCATAAAGTGACTGGTGATCTCTGGGTCTCAATTCTAAGCTAGCAAGGTGAAAACATCGTTATGACATCTTGAATCTGAAATTCAGCTCTAATCCAATCAGCAATGGCACCAGGGTTGATACCACAAGGTACATACATAGCTCCTGGGTGATCATAGCTCTGGGCTTTAGGAGACTATTCTCAGATAAAACGGAACCACAACTTGGGAAGAAAGCCTCAAATCTTCAATCACAAATGTACTATATAAGATTTATTTCTATTACATTTTTGGTGCTATTTTATTCTGCCCCTTATGAAGCTTATAACTCCTAAACATGTACATTGTATAATTTATTATATCGATGTCGAAAGGATCCCTAAAGTTTTCATACACAGTTACTACCCTTGAGAGGCTCATTTGGGAGGATAAAACTAGATACAGGATGCATGCTGAGGAGTGGTTATAGTAAGCAATTCAAATTAATTAACTATAAAAATAAAAGCTGTATTGGGCTAATGCATTGTAGAGAAGTTTAGAGAAGGATAATAATAGCAAGTAGAGGAAGAATCAATGATGTCTTCTTAAAGATATCTTTTTGGGGGACAAAGAGGACAGCAGATACAGAGGCTTACAGGAAGGAATCATATCAGAAAATATTAATACCTACAGAACATTGAAATGTTGCAGGGGACACTAGACACTCTTTTTAATATTACATGTCCCATCTCCCTAACATGAATGAAAGACTCATGAAGTTGGAATTGATGCCACCTTCTGTCACGAACTTTCCCAATATTGAGAAAAAATATTCATAATCATTCTATTTATTCAAAATTATTGTATTGACCATGAATTTAAGTGTGTGTAAAATGGTCAGTAGTGCTGTTTGTTAATGAGGGATCAGGTGGGAGTCTGTCCTTTGCAGAAAATCACTTTTTAAAAGTAAATGCAAAAAGACGATTTCCCCTTGATCCTCTTCTACCTCTGATGACCAATCCCTTCTCTACAGTAGAGAATTGGGCATTGCTATAGTTGGGATGTCTGACCCCTCCAAATCTCACATTGAATTTGATCCCTACTCTTGGAGGTGAGGCCTCTTGGGAGGTATTTGGGTCATGGTGGCGAATCACTCCTGAATGTTTTGGTGAGGTCCTGGTGGTAATGAGTCCATTCTCCCCCTCTTAGTTCCTGTGAGAGCTGGTTGTTAGCAAGAGCCTGGCATCTTCCTGCCCTCTTTCTCTTGCTTCCTCTTCTCTCATGTGATGGCTGTACGTGCCGGCTCCCCTTCTCCTTCCACCGTGTGTGGAAGCTGCCTGAAGCCCACATCAGGAGCAGATGCTGGAGCCATGCTTCTTGTACAGCCTGCAGAATCATGAGCCCCAAGTAAACCTCTTTTCTTTATAAATTACCCAGCCTCAAGTGTTCCCTTATAGCATACACAACAAACTAAGACAGGCATCAGTTGCTCTTTTCCTCCACCTGCACTACCGGAGCCTATTTATTTCCACAGAAGCTTTTCTGCTCACAAATACAAACCCCAAAGTCTTTATTTTGAATTTTCCCCTAAATAAAATTAAGGACCCCTTGGAGAGTCAAGCTTTTAGGGGAGACACGTATTACTGCTATTTCTGTGAAGATATTGTTGAAAAATGGTTCAGATGTATATGCCAAAGTCTCAGGTGAGAAATATCTTTTAGAGCTAAAGATCTTTTTGGGAAGGGCCTCACTTTTTCCTTTCCCCTAAGGAACTGATAATTTTTTTCTATGAGAAAAGTTAGAACAACATAACTGACCAGGCAGCCCTTTTTCCTTTGGCTATCAGTAGATTGGCACCAAACTTACAACGCACAAAATGCCCTTCTTTTCGTGTTCCAGATTTTCTGTGACAAATACTTGTAATCCTAGTCCATATTTTCCCAAATCTTATTTTATTTAATTTTACTCTTTAACTGTTTTACTCTTTGTCAGTAAACAGAGTCAAATCTTTTGTGCAATGGGGTACAGAGGAAAAAAGAAAGGAAGGAAGGGAGGGAGGGAAGAAGACCCCCAGATTTTCCTTATAATGGAGTAGGGTACAAAATGGCCAATCAAATGTATATCGTAGTCTCTTTACTACAGACAAAACTGGCATTCATAACTCTATTAGAAAAGCATAATAGCAAAGACAAGAGCATGAAGTTTTATTTTCCCTTAAAAAGAACAAACAATGGAAAATCTGCAAAGAGCTAGAGGTCTAACAATGGCACGTCGGGATGACAGACTAAAAGGAAAATAACGACGACAATAACCGAGTGTGTGTTTATGTAATTCTGTGCCCACACCCATACCCAACAGATGTGGGGGCTGAAAAGCAGTGTTGTTTCAGAGCCCTTTGTCATGTATTATCCCCCTTGGCTCCTAATATCTTGTAAAGATAGGTCACGCGGGTATTATTTCAGCTGAAGAATTAAACCTTAATGTACTGAAAACCACAAACCTAAGATTTACTAGTATTATAATGGGTAAGACAGGAGGCTGTGGTGTCAGATGTAGCTTGAATTCCCACTTCTACTATCAACTACTTGTGAGACTTGGAGCATGCCATATAACCCGTTTCCTCGTCTGTAAAATGAGAACAATGAGTACTTTCTGCATGTCTCTCTCTCCCTCCTCCAAAAGTTCTGCACATTTTTCACTAAGTTCCCAGAAGTTTAATTTGGTCAGACCTAATATAAACATTGCCTTGACCTTTTCTTGGGATTTAAATCTCCAACTTAAAGTCTTCTCTCCTACTACAGGGGGTGAAGCACCACTTGGTCCCTTGCCAGTTGCCAGTGTTCCAGCTGTCAGCCACCCCAGCAAGTGCCCTTGCAGATGATCCAGCGCATATCCAAGGGACAGGCCTGCCCCCATCCCAGGTGGTGACTCTGAAGGCCTTGCTGAGGGATGAGAAGGGGAATCTGTTCCAGTCCATGGCCTTCTACAGGGCTAATGAGGCTGGTGAGGTGCACCTGGAGCAGGATCCCTCATTTGGAGGTGACTACATGCGGGTACATCCAATGGGCGTCTTTTGGTCTCTGAAGCCTGAGAGGCCTTTCCAGAGGCTGCTCAAGCAGTATGTGATCAACAGCCCCTTTTGGGTCAGTCTGGACCTATATGACTCCATTTGTTTTCAAGATTCAGCCACTGTTCAGCCCAAGGCCAGCCAGACTGTGCAGCGCTGGTTCTCAGGCCCTGGGGTACAGAGGAAGCAGATACGAGAAGGTCGAGTGTGAGGAGTCCTTTTTCTCCCTCCAGGTGAAACTAATCTTTGGTGATATAGAAACCACTGTTAATGTGTATTAGTTCATTTTCCTGCTGCTGATAAAGGCATACCCAAAAGTGGGAACGAAAAGAGATTTAATGGGACTTAAGTTTCACAGGGCTGGGGAGGTCTCATAATCATGGCAGAGGGCAAAAGGCACTTTTTACATGGCAGCAACAGGACAGAATGAGGAAGCAGCAAAAGCAGAAACTCCGATAAAACCATCAGATCTCGTGAGACTTATTCACTATCACGAGAATAGCATGGGAAAGACCATCCCCTATGATTCAATTACCTTGCCCTGGGTCCCTCCAATAGTATCTCCCAGAATTCCTTCTTTGACTCTGGGAATTCTGGGAGATACGATTCAAGTTGAGGTTTGGTTGGGGACACAGCCAAACCATATCATAATGGAAATAAAAACAATAACAAATTGTATCAAATTATTAGAGAACCAGTATTTCCCATAAAGTTTTAAAACTAATGTGCTAGTGTGTGTGTGTGTGTGTGTGTGTGTGTAATTAATTTTGCTCACCTTGTATTTTCATGGCTATTTGACCCTTTTTTCGCTCTTTCTGATCCCATTCTCTTCTTTCTTCGCACTTGGCAGGGGAAGGCCCTTTCCCAGGAGTCATTGATTTGTTTGCGGCCACTAGGGGCCTAGTAGAATTTCGGGCCAGTCTTTTGGCTTCCCATGGTTTTGCAGTGCTGGCATTAGCATATTTTGCCCACGAAGACTTGCCTGACAAACTGCAGGAGGTGGACTTGGAATATTTTGAGGAAGCTGCCAACTTGCTACTAGCTCATCCCAAGGTATTTAAAATACTTTCCATTTTACCTTGGACAACTACAAAAAAACAAGGTCACCAGTGTCCGCTCTGTTTTACCAATTTGCGCAGACTTGGACACAGCAGAGCTGACAGTTAAATGGGGATGGTAATAGCTGCCTTGTAAGATTGTTGAGTTGATTTGTGATCAGTTTTGTGCTTATTGGCACACAGAAGACAATAAATAAATGGTGGACATAATGTGATTATTTTTTAGTGGAAAAAAACCAAAATGTCTTTCATTTGAAGTGTTTGTAACTTATTCATAAGGGTCTCTTCAATGCTTTACTGCCACTCATCTCAAATCATGAATTCTCTGATTTGACATGTTTTCAAACTTCAGTGATTATCTCTGCAGGGGGATAATGCTGTAGTAAGTCACACTGAAGAGTCCCGGAACTAAGATCAGGACAAATGTGCAAGATCAGTTTGGGAGCATCGGCAAAACTGGCTTGACTGAATTATCTGACTAGCTGAATTAGCTTTTTAGTTAGTTTCAGAGCTAGGGGCAGAGTGAAGCATAGAGTAAGTGTCCCATGCCAACAGCCAGGCTAGAGAAAGGAATCTGAAAAGGAAGGGTCATTTATCACTCTTTGTCAAGTGTGTCCTTCTACTTTTGAAAATGTAGTTCATGGACCAGTGGCCACAGCATCACCTGGAAGCCTTCAGAAATACAGCATCTCATTTTCCATCCCTGAAACAGCAAACAGCATATTAACAAGATCCTCAGGTGATTGTTATGCACATTAATGATTGAAAGGACTGGAATAGTAACATTAACCTAGCTTCTTCTAAGAGGTAAATATTAGTTGAACTAGGATCTATTCTCTTGAGGAGTTCCAAAATACTGATATTTGTGCTAATGATTAAAAAGAGAGGCCGGGCATGGTGGCTCATGCCTGTAATCCCAGCACTTTTAGAGGCTGAGGTGGGCAGATCACAAGATCAGGAGTTCGAGACCAGCCTGGCCAATATGGTGAAACCCCGTCTCTACTAAAATTACAAAAATTAGCCAGGCGTGGTGGCAGATGCCTGTAGTCCCAGCTACTCCGGAAGCTGAGGCAGGAGAATTGCTTGAACCCGGGAGGCAGAGATTGCAGTGAGCTGAGATCGGGCCACTGCACTCCAGCCTGGGCGACAGAGTGAGACTCTGTCTACAAAAAAAAAAAAAAAAAAAAAAAAAAAGAAGAAACCCGGAAACAGATATCACAATATTAAGTATCAGGGTTGGTATTCTACTAAGTTTAACTTACTGTTTTGCATATCAAAATGTTCAAATGTCAGCCATTTCTTACGGATCAACATTTGTTGAGTGACTATTTGTTAGACTCTATGATAAACATTTTATATGCAGTCTCATGTAACATTCACAATAGCCTTATGAAGTACTATCAACAGCAACCTCATTTTTCAGATGAGAAAGCATATTTAAAGTAATGTGTCAAAACTACATAGGCAGTAAGTGACAGATACAATCTGATAAGGTCCTTGCTCCAAACCATTCAATTATCTTTGACTTCCTCAAATGTTTTATTCTTTTCCACCCTAACCCTGGAGAGCCTTAACTCTTCTCAAGGAGAGAGAGGATATGTTTCCTATTGGGACATTATCAATATCTTCATCTTTAGTGTTGAGAAAACATGTGTAATTTTTCTGAGCTTATTTGGGTCTTTTTAAAAGTTTGCCTAAAAAGAATTAAATCCCAACTAAAATGTTTTCAAATTATTTTTTTTTCCATTTCAGATTTAACTATTTGTGAAATTAGTCTGAGGAAGAAAAGTCAACTGCAGATATTCAACTTAGATTTAGATTCAGGGGATAAGCTTCAATTTCCACCTCTGTCCCTTGATAATGTTATGGCCTTAAGCAAATCTTTTAAGTTTCCTGAATCCAGTTTGGCTATTGGAAAGACCAACTGAGATAATGTGTGTATAGCAGTTAGCATAGAGTAAACTCTGAAAAAAAAACCACTTCGTTATCTTTGCCCATCTATTTTCTTCCCTCTCCCCCCAAGTCTTCAACCAATCACAAAGTGTTTTAGGTTCTACTCCTGTCTTTCTCAATACATCACACCTTCTTCATCCTCCTTGAGATTGTTTTAGCCTACTAATCAATTTCCTACTTCCAGTTACAGCCATCCTCCTTCACTCCCTCATTCATTAATCACACAGATGTTTCCCGATTTCCTTGGGGGACATTTTACAGTATCAGATTCTTGGGCCCACTCATACCTATGGGAACAGACACTCGAAAATTTGAGTTTCAGGAAGCTCAAATTAAAAAAAAAATCAGATGATTCTGATGACAGGAAGTGCTGGGGGTACAATTGTGAGCAAAATAAGCAAACTAGGTCTTTATGTACTTGTCGTTGTCTGTTCAGAGTGTCCTTCCTTTCCCCCCTCATCTTTCAGACCTTTCATGTCCCCTCAGCTCCCTCAGTCTACCAGAGAATTAATGATCCTCCTCTATAAGCTACTACCTTTTCCTGTTGGTACTACAATTCAATTATTTACTGAATCCAAGCCTTTTGTCTTTATACTCTCATTGCTTTCAGGATTAGCTCTTGAATTTATGGAGATAATATATGGGCAAAACCTTTGTAGCTATAAAATGCTATTTAAATGTGAATTCCATGTACATAATATTTGAGAGAACCTGAAAAACACTTTTTTTTCTGGCTAGAGACAAGAATTTTATTCTTCAGAAAGCTTACCTGGCTCTATTCTTGTAATGCCAAGCATCTCTGGTGCATTAGACTCTTTTTGCCCTTACAAAACTCTACCATTGATGAAGAGTGTTTATTTCTATTGTTTCACTTGATCCTCATAACAACCTTGCCAGGTCGGTATCATCCCTACAAGACAATAAAGGTTAGTGAGAATAAGTGGGTAACATTCTCAGTCCCAGGAGCTGGTGAATCTGAGTGCCAAGACTCGACCTTCTTTGACTCTTTCCATCATACTTGTTTATTGGCATGCCCGGGACAGCTCTTTCTCAGCTTGTGACCTGTAACAGATTCCCTTTGTTTTGTGCTTTAGATCCAAAGGCCAGGAATTGGAGTGATCTCCGTGTGCAAAGGTGCTGAGATTGGCTTGGCTATGGCCTGCTACCTGAAGCAGGTGGTGGCCACCGTCTGCATTAACGGGCCAAACCCCAGCTTTGAAGTTCCACTCAGATGTGGGGATCTGATTGTGACACCCATCAACTCAGCTCAGGAGCGCCTGCAGGTCCACGTCTCTGGAGCTGTGCGCCTCCGCCACTGCTCCAGGGAGACCCCCAAGATGAGCCCCATCAGCAGAGCGTGCTTCCTGTTGAAAAGTCTAGGGGTTGGATTCTTTTCATCGATGGGGAGAGTGACGAATGCCTGGATAGCAAAGCGTACGCTGAGCAGGCTGTGGACCAGCTGCAGAGCCATGGCAGAAGCAGCGGGGGATGCCGGTGTACCCCGGGACAGGCCACCTCCTAGAACCGCCCTATGCTCTCTTGTGCTTCGCGTTCTGGAACCTGGGCATTTCCAGGCCCTTGCTCTGGGGAGGAGACGCTGCTGCTCATGCGGCAGCCCAGGAGCACGCCTGGGGGCAGATCCAGAAATTGTTCAGGCAACACCTCGTTAAGACCAGAAGCAAACTCTGAGCAAAGGCTGAGTGATGATGGGGTGGACAGAGGCTGGAGTGCGGGTGGGAGGATAACTAGGATAAGGCAAGAACGCAGTGGGGAGAGGGGGCTCTCCTAGTTTGGCTAGATTCACAGTCATCTTGAATCAACTGGAAGGAGGTCAGACAAAAATCAAAGGACCAGGCACACATTAATGGGAAGTATTTCTCATAAATTGGTACGTGTTTCAAATTTTTTTAAATTGAATCCTAGTTTATACGAACTAAGGCACATTATTATTTCAAAATGGTGATACCCTTGCAAATTGTTTTATTGTTTGTTTTTGTTGTTGAGACAGAGTCACATTCATTCACCCAGGCTGGAGTGCAGTGGCAGGATCATGGCGTACTGTAGCCTCGAACTCCCAGGCTCAAGCTATCCTCCCACCTCAGCCTCCTGAGTCACTGAGACTGCAGGTGTGTATCACCAAGCCCAGCTAATTTTTTTTGGAGAGACAGGATCTGGTTAGGCTGGCCTCAAGTAATCTTCTTGCCTCTGCCTCCCAAAGTTCTGAGATTAAAGGCATAAGCCACTACACCTGGCCCCTTGCAAACTGAATAATCTTTTATGCCCCAGTTAGCAATACCCTGGGCCCAGGCATTGCCAATCTAGATAAATTCCCTAGAACCTCCAAGTTACTGACGGAAATACATTTTCTGTTTAAACGATTTTGAATTGCGTTTCTGACACTTGATATGAAAAGTTCCAAAACCACCATTAAGTATAATGCTTGCTATAGATTTCCAGTAGTCTTAATATTTTTTAGAATAGTGATGCTTCTATTTATTCCTAAAATATATATTTACCATTTTAATAAAATTGAATTTTATCAAATGCCTTTGTGGCATTTATTAAAATTAAATGAGTTAATATTTTTAAAGCTGTTAGAACAGTGCCTGGCACACAGCAATTACTATTCTAGAGTTAGCCATTATTATTTTCATAAGGCTTTCCTTCTCCAATCTGTTAGTGAGGTGAATTTCATTCATTAATGGACTCATTTTTCTTATGTATCTAATTTTAATAAATTAATTTCTCATATTGATTAATGTGGGTTTTAAAATTTGTTTTAGAGCCAATCTGGTCATTTATATTTTTTCAGAATTGCACCCATGTTTTCTAGAACACATTTTTCTCTCACAATTTTTGACATGGCCCCTATTGTTTATATGCATGTTTTCTTTTTCTTCTCAGCCTGATTTGCCAAATATTTCTCTTTGATTTATCTTTTCCAGGGACAGTTTTTGGTTTATCTTTTGGTCGAATTGTTTTTTACTGATTCATTGATTTTTGATTTTTAGAAATAAATTATTTTCTGCTGCCGCTTTTGTATTTTTCTGGCTTTGTGATATGTAGTGCTCTCATTTCATTAATTTCTAAAAAAGTTCTGATTTACTTTTTGTTCCGTTTAAACCCAGGAGTGATTTTGCAAAAGTACAAAGCGTTATCCTGTAAATAATTTGCCATTACTAGGAGGAGGGGAGGAATGTCACTTTGCAATGAAGGAATCAGATTATTACCACCTGAACTCACTGCTTAAATTTAGCATCTGTAAAAGGGGTCAGTGAGAACATGCGGTGTTTGGTTTTTTGTCCTTGCGATAGTTTGCTGAGAATGATGGTTTCCAGCTTCATCCATGTCCCTACAAAGGACATGAACTCATCATTTTTTATGGCTGCATAGTATTCCACAGTGTATATGTGCCACATTTTCTTAATCCAGTCTGCCATTGTTGGACAGGGAATTGAACAATGAGAACACATGGACACAGGAAGGGGAACATCACACACTGGGGACTGTTGTGGGGTGGGGGGAGGGGGGAAGGATAGCGTTAGGAGATATACCTAATGCTAAATGACGAGTTAATGGGTGCAGCACACCAACATAGCACATGTATACATATGTAACAAACCTGCACGTTGTGCACATGTACCCTAAAACTTAAAGTATAATAACAATAATAAAAAAAAGCAAAAAAAAAAAGGGGGGGTCAGCGACATATGCTTCGTGATGGGATGTAATGTGGAGGCCCAGCACTGCTTAGAACTACTACTAACAACAGTTTCAGGAGTAGTGAAACTAATCCTAGGAGTAGGCTTGAAACTAATCAAGCCTTTAATAATTAATTAATAATTACTATGGTATCTGGAGAACAAGGTAAATGGCCCTGCAAGTTAACAAACCCAGAGTATGGGTCATTCTGTGGGACAACTACCTTGTTTCTTCATCAAGTTAATTGCGTGAAGAAAAGAAAGGCTAGAATGGGTTGGGGCAATTAACTTCAGAACTAAAAGAGACTTGAGACATATCAACAAAATGTGATATGTGGCCCTGGTTTTAATAAAGTAATTGTAAAAATACATTTTGGGGATAATTCGAGAAATTTGAATCTAACTGGATATTAAATGACACTGAGGAATTGTTATTATCTTATTGCGTGTAATACTACTACTGTGGTTCTGTAAAAAATCACTATGTAGAGATGCTTTCTGACACTGTTAGCGTAATAGAGTCGTGATATCTGGTAATTTAAAATACTATGGAAATATGGCAAAATGTGAATAATTATTAAGTTTAGATATTGGGTGTAGTCAAGTTTGTTGTATTATCTCTCTATTTTTATGTGTGCCTGCAATTTTTCATAATAAAAAGTTAAAAAAAGAGATATATTCAAGATATTTACCTTTCTGTCCCCAAAGACAAGAATGTTAGTATGTACTACATCTTTTTCTCCATGGCATTCCCCATTAATTTCAGATTTTTTTTTAACAATAATAACTATGCTTTAATAATTTCCTTGCTCTTTCTTTTTATATTTACAGCAATAACTTTGACATCCTTGCTCTTTCTTACAATTCATTTTTAAGAAATTCTTGGCTTTACTTTTATTTTGCCATTTGTTCAAAGTACAAGCTCACATAATTCCTTAAAAGATTCATATTCATTTGAATCTTAGTACATCTGAAAATATCTGTCTTTTGCTCTGACATGTTAATGATAATTTGTATAGAGAAAGAATTTGATATTAACAATTATTTTCTTTCAGCAGTTTGGGTTTTTTTTTTTTGGTGACAATTTTTGCCAATGAGAAGTCTGATTCTCGTTACTTCGTGGGATTTTTTTCTCTCTCTCTGGAAGCTTTTTACAATTTTCTCTTTGTTCTGAAATTTCATCAAGATAGACTAAGGGTAGGGTTATTAGTACTCTTTAAATTTATCTTGACTGGCACTATATGGCCTATTTCAAACTAAAAACTTGTTTCTATATTATAGTTTGAATGTATGGCGTCCCTCCCAATTTCAGGTGTTGAAACTTAAGTTCAACACTTAATGTAATGTAATATACATTAAGTTCCAACACCTGAAATTGGGAGGGGTGACATACAATGTAATAGTATTAACAGCTGAGGCCTTTTAGATGTGATTAGGCCATGAGGCTTCCGCCCTTGTGGATGAGGTTAGGGTTCTTATAAAAAGAGGCTTCACGGAGCATTTGGTCTTTTTGCTTTCTGCTGCATAAAGACATGGTGTTCCTTCCCTTGAGGACTCAGCAACAAGGCACCATCTTGGAAACAGAGCAGCCCTCACCAGACAACTGAACCTGCTGGCACCTTGATTTTGGACTCCCAGCTTCTAGAACTGTGAGAAATATTTTTCTCTGTTTTATTAAGCACCCAGTCGCTTGTATTCTTTTATAGTAGCACAAACAGACTAAGACAATCTGTCTTCAGCTTTAGGACATTTGCTTCTGTTAATTATCTGACCACTTCACCTTTTCCATTTTTTCTGTTCCTTCCTTGGAACTCCTATTAAGAGGATTTTGGACCTTCTGGATTCATTCTCCGTGAATATTAAAATTTTCTCTTACTTTTCGCTCTCCTTTCCCCTCCTGCATTCTTGGAGAATTTTACAGTTTAACCCTTCAAACCGCTAACTTGTTTTTAAGGTGTGTCTAATCTATTTAGCCAATCTCTTGGGTTTTATTTTGATCATTTTTAATTTTCATGTTCTATAGTTGGATCTGATTCTTAAAATGTGTTCTTGTTTTATAGATATGTCATCTTTTCTTATTCCTCCTTTTACCCATGGTTTTCATGAATACATCCAGGTTCTATTGTGGGTGTTGTCATTATATTTAAAAAACAAAATGAACTGCAGTCCCCTCAACGGGATCAGCACCACCCAGGTCTTACTTTTCAGGGATCTGATTTCAGCAAAATAAAATGTGGGTTTTTTTTTCAGCTTTCTTCTTTGCAATGTTCTGCTGGAATCTTGGCTCCCGGGTCTGCCTTGTAGGCTTGACTTAATTTTACCAAATGTACAGAAATTAGTTTTCAAGGTTGTCACACTTAACTTAAATCCCTCAAATGATGAATTAATTCCACAAGTGGTGACTGGTTAGTTAGTTATTCCTAGGTACAGACCTCATTGGGCCCAGGCCCTGAACCAGAGAAACCTTCACCAGACAATGGGCAGCTGTGGTGGAGCTGCACCTGCTCACCAGCACACTTAAACCCTATGGCTGCTGAGGAACAAAAAAATGCCAAGATGAGAAAACACCTGACTGCACCATCCCTACAAAGATAAAAAGAAACTTTTGGCTGCCAAGAGGGGGAATAAAAAGAGGACATATTTTGTATAGAAAAACATATAAGAAGTCTGTGTGACTTTAGTGAGTCTGGATTTATCCAATCCTGAAATACTAAAAAACATCACTTGAAGTTGAAAAAAACTTTTGGCCTTATAGGACAATTCGACAGAGAAATTACTTTGTATAACAGCATTAAACATCATCCCAAATGAAGAGTTGTTCTCTGTTCCAAAGAACATGAAGTAAATTGATAGACGGACATTCCATTAAGGTTAATAGGGAAATGTAAGCACATCTTCTTTTTAAAGAGAAAGAGAATGCTTTTAAGGAAAAGAGCTTTACCCTCACCCTCCCCTCCACTGATCACATAGGTTTACTTGGCTTCATAGGAAAGCCACAGAATGTAACTTTTTATAGATGCAGGATACCAAAATGACAAGCCAGGATGAGGACAGAGGCACCAGTTTGGGGAGGTGCAAAAGTTAATTTTCCTGGCAGAGTCATTTCTAGTGTTAGAAGTACGTGTGGTGTTACCTGAGTTTCCATGAGAAGTAAAACTGTTAAGGTCAATGGGCTAGAGAGTAAATCCAAATTCAATTTATTTTCCTTTCCAGCTTTTCATCTATCACCGGGCTCCTGTGAGTTGGGAGAATCAGATTTGGAAAAGTGTTCTCTAGGAAGAAAGTGTTTATTGAAAACTATGATCCCACCACATACAATCAGGTCTCAAACTCTGTTGAGTCTGCCTCCTAGATATTTTTCATATCTTTCCAACCCCTGTTCTCTTTATCATTACTGCCACTGCCCTACATCAATCATAATCATGTTTAGTCCAACACAATACCCTCTTAATTGATTATCTCACTTCTCTTGATTGCCTCCAACCCTTCCTACACACAGATGTAGCCCAGAGGGACCCTTTAAAAATACAAATCTAACTATGCCATTCTCGTGTTTACTGGGGGCTTCCTGTCCACCGAGGGCTTCTTAACATTTTAGGATAAATTCAAAGTCCATAACAAGTCCTCCAAGATCTCTGATCTTCAGTATCATTAAATATCTTTTTCCCCTTCACTCACCAGCCAGCCTTCAGTTCTTCACATGTATAAAGCTCTTTCCTGCCCCAGGGTTTTTGTATGTACTGTTCCCTTGGCCTGATATGACTTTCCTTAGGGTTTCTGTCTCATTACCTCCTTATTCTAAATAGTCCAACATGTATGTCACTTCTTTAGAGAAGCCTTACCTGATAACTCTATCTTATCTGTCTAAATCAGGAGTCCCTTAAAAACATTTATATATTAAATGTTTTGTGTTGGTTCTCCTCTTATCCCACTCAACTCTAAGCTTTGTAAGGGTAAGAAATAGGTCTGTTTATTTTGTTGTGGATCTCCAGTTCTTCACATGATCTTAGCACATAATAGATGCTCATTAAGTATTTATTGAATAAGTGAATGCATCTATCAATCCTGGAACAATCTGGATCAAGAATGAGGATGTGAGCAAGGGATTTGGCATTTATTTAAAAATCCTATAGTCGTATAGGGGATGATAGTAAATGACATGCTAGTTCTAGTACATGTCTTGAATTCAACAGAGCATGTTGTGGGAAGCCAGGGACCCCAAACGGAGGGACCTGCTGGAGCCATGGCAGAGGAACACAAATTGTGAAGATTTCATGGACATTTATCAGTTCCAGAATAATACTTTTATAATTTCTTACACCTGTAATCTCTTAATCCTGTTATCTTCCTAAACTGAGGATGTACATCACCTCAGGACCACTGTGATAATTGTGTTAACTGTACAAATTGATTGTAAAACGTGTGTTTGAACAATATGAAATCAGTGCACCTTGAAAAAGAACAGAATAACAGTGATTTTTAGGGAACAAGGGAAGACAACCATAAGGTCTGACTGCCTGTGGAGTTGGGCAAAAACAGCCATATTTTTCTTCTTGCAGGGAGCCTATAAATGGATGTCCAAGTAGGAGAGATATCCCTAAATTCTCTTCCTAGCAAGGAATATTAATATTAATACCCAGGGAAAGGAATGCATTCCTGGGAGGAGGTCAATAAATGGCCGTTCTGGGAGTGTCTGTCTTGTGTGATTGAGATAAGGACTGAGAATACACCCTGGTCTCCTGCAGTACCCTCAGGCTTACTAGGATGGGGAAAAACTCCACCCTGGTAAATTTGTGGTCAGACCGGTTTCCTGGTCTTGAACCCTGTTTTCTGTTATTTAAGATGTTTATCAAGACAGTATGTGCACCGCTGAACATAGACCCTTATCAGTAGTTCTGCTTTTGCCCTTTGCCTTGTGATCTTTGTTGGATGCTTATCAGTAGTTCTGCTTTTGCCCTTTGTCCTTTTCCCTCAGAAGCATGTGATCTTTGTTAGACTCTTAGTAGTAGTTCTGCTTTTCGCCCTTTGAAGTATGTGATCTTTATACCTACTCCCTGTTCTTACACCCCCTCCCCTTTTGAAACCCTTCATAAAAGCTTGCTGGTTTTGAGGCTCAGGCAGGCATCTCAGTCCTACCGATATGTGATGTCACCCCCGGTGGCCCAGCTATAAAATTCCTCTCTTTATACTGTGTCTCTTTATTTCTCAGCCTGCTGACACTTATGAAAAACAGAAAGAACCTATGTTGAAATATTGGGGGTGGGTTCCCCCAATAAGAGCAGGAATAGTATAATTACCATAATGTAACCTACTCCTTGAAACAGACTTGGGCAATCTGGTATTTGATTTATTTACCTCTAAGACACTGAACACATTTGAGAGGTTCTGGCAGTTGCATGTAATAGGGAGTCTAATCAGTTTTTTGAAACAAAAATGCCACTTGTGGTTCTTTCACTCTTGGTATCATCCCAGTGATCCCTACTGTCTTGCATCTTGAGGATAGAATTTTGCCTGCTTGCATTCTCTGATTCAGTACAGAATACACATTCTCTCCTGAAGGGCTATCTATTCAGCTACATATAGCCCATCTGTCTATCACAGCCTGATAGGGAGATCTTTAGAACTTACCAAAAGGGGCACCCACATGTTTAGCTGGTAAGTGCAGTTTCCTCACCATTGTTAGTCCTGCATCTAAATGTATTCGTCTTTCAGCTATCTTCAGGCTCCACTAAAATCCTCTTTATTTCCAAATGAGTCATAGTCTCCCTTCAGCCAAAGTAGGAAGAAGTCCGGCATCTATTCATGTATTACAGAAATTTTAACTAAGTGATTTTTCTCTGTGTCAGGTGATGTTCTTGGCACAGAATAAAAAAAAATCATAGATAAACACAGGGGCTAACAGCCTCATGAGGTTGCTTATATGTCAACACACCTGGCTATGCTTCCTTTGTTTCTCCTCCCCCACTTTGCTCTTCCAGTGAGTCAGACTTTCTCATGCACCTGTGGGCTTTCCTTAAGAGAAGTTTACTGCAGAATTCATTCTCTGAGGCTACAGTCACCACTTGTCCTATTTAGACAGATCACTTTTTCTTTGGCAGACAACCCACATGGGGGAGTCTCTAGCCTGAAGAATTTCAAATGACAGACTTGACAGATCAGTGTGAGGCCTGTGAAGTGTCTTGGGGCTAAATAGGAGGCAGCACTAAAGTTGCCATGCTGTAGTAGTAAGGAATCAGACTCAGGGATTCCAGGGGTAGGAGTCCAGAGATGCCCCTTAGCTCCAAGTGCACCAGGGTGCTGTCTCGGCATGGCTCAGTCATACACCAACATCTCCCAAGTCCAAGGCCAGGAAAATGGAGTCTGTGGCCAAAGCTCCTAGCATACTACAGATAGGTCCCTTTAAAATCAGAACTAGAAAGAAGAGTAGAAGGATAACATGACTCACTCTACCAACTTATGTTCTTAGAAATGCTATCTGGTAGCCAGATAGATTGTGACAAGAAATGGGTAATGTAAAAGCAATTTAGACTGCCAGCAATTTTCAGCATGTCTTATGATGAACAATAAAATAAAATGAATCCCTCATTGTTTCTTTTTTAAAAATCCTAAAATATGTTTAGAAAAAGAAAAATCATTCTGAAATTGCGTGACATTACATGTAGGTAGCTTATACAGGATTGGAGAGCTCAGAGCTTACAAATTATTTCTTCTCACTGTTTCCTTTTCTTCTAGCAGTATCCCTTAAACCAGATAAGTAGGTAGATTACACTGAAAACCCATGAAAAGATGTGGACTCGGTTCAAAGGCATATCTTGATGTAGTGGAAAGAATGAAATTTGAATTGGGCAGACCTGGGTTTTGATATTACTGCTGACATATATCGTACTCCTTTGGCTTTGTCACAGCTTCACTGGGCTCAGTGTTTTGAGAACAGACAGATTATGTTTGTGAAAGTTCTTTGGTTCCCTCTCCCAACTGTAATCAGATATCACCCAGAAGATGTGTATGACATTGTATGTGCATAGGTAAGCTTAGGCCAGAATGAGATGGGGGATTATGAAAAATTTTAGCAGAGGTAACTTTTGTTCTTAAAAACTACTGTCTAACTTTTTATTGACGACTCAGAAGTATCTATGAGTAGGCTGAAGGTAGAGGGAGCGTGCTAGGGATCCAGAATGTTTCTGAGTATCTTAATAATTTAAAGAATTTTATTTGCCTAAACGCTCACATATTCTCACACACACCTGTGAAGTTATCCCTCAGTTATGCACCTATTAGAATTTATTTCAGCAGACGTGGAACTGAACAGTGCAAACACTTGAGTTCACTTCATCATGACTCTTCAAATACCTTTGTCCTGTGGATAAAGCTTAAGACAAAAGACATGAGCCAGAATGCATTTTGTGATAACTTTTTCTTGTCTTTAGAAAAAAAAATATGTACAAAAAAAGCTGAGAAGAGCCAACATGGAAGTGTCAAGAAAACATTCTGATAGGTACAGACAAAAGAGCTCCTTCAATCAAAGGAGTTACATGTTAGTTATCACCATGCTAGAAAAATGAGATGCAGTTAAAATTCTAGAATAATTAAAAGCCACAAAAGTGAAACTGTTGTTCTGGGGCCCCATGTTGTAGATTCTCTGATTCCTTTTCTGTAAAATAATACTGTGCAAACTGTAAAATATTCATTTTCATATAAAGTCCATATAATATGAGATACAAAACTGTTGAATTGACAGGGGAGGCTGATGTTGGCTGCTTTTTGGAGAAAAGGTGACAGTGACACCTGACTGCCAAAAGACATTCCAGAAAGATCTTGAGTTCTTTAGTAGAGGCCATTATCTAAGAAAGAATCATATAACCCCAATACCCTCCAAATCCGGAATTCTCTGACAATTGTTTGTGTAACTAGGTGACTTTGTAAATATATCACTTTAAACTTTGAATGTAACAATTTGTTAAGAGATCAGAGCGCAACGTTCTTTTTGAACACAATTTTTTTTCTACAGTTGACTTTGAGATTTATTATTAACCAACGTGGTCCTTCCTGCAGCTCAAAAGTTTGCCTTTTATTAAAATTCAAAAATTCCGGAGGAGGCAGCAACTGTGGTAATAACAGTTTAAAGTGAATTGTTATATTTACTTCTGTGTTTATAAAACTGAGAAAAGAAAATTTGTGTACAAATATCACAAAACGTCAACCATTGAATAAATGTGGTTCTTCAATGCACGCTTGAACAAGAAAATTTTGTTGGTTTTAAAATTCTGGCATAAATATATTAAAGCTGACCAAAACAAAAAAAAAAAATCAGGGCAAGCTACATCACTTCCTCATACAAAAAATGTACAAAACATTAGCTTCTAACTAGATAAACATAATATTTGTCATCACAGTTTGACATTGAGCAACTGTGTGTTTTGAAGTATAGAATTGGAAGATGATTTTAAAAAACAGCTTCTGACACATCAGTCGTCTCAGGTAACTTCGGTCATGGACGCAGAGTGATTCTGTGGAGCAAACACAAGCAGATAAAATCTGAGATAGGGTTGCCTGACACATGCACACTCACTTGTCCCTAAATATTCCCTTGTTTTGTATCCTCAAGGGTGCACAGTCTGTTCCCTCCCACTAATATGCCCTTCCAAGGCCCCTCAATTTCCCTTACCTCTTTTGGTTTTTTTGTTTTATTTTATTTTTTGAGATGGAGTTTCACAATTGTTGCCTAGGCTGGAGTGCAATGGCGCAATCTCGGCTTATCGCACCCTCTGCCTCCTGGGTTCAAGCGATTCTCCTGCCTCAGCCTCCCGAGTAGCTGGGATTACAGGCATGCACCACCACGCCTGGCTAATTTTGTATTTTTAGTAGAAACGGGGTTTCTCCATGTTGGTCAGGCTGGTATCAAACTCCCAACCTCAAGTGATCCACCTGCCCCAGCATCCCAAACTGCTGGGATTATAAGCGTGAGCCACTGCGCCTGGCCTCCTTACCTCTTTCATTAAAACTTCCCTGATTTTTCATCCAAAATAGGATAACTTCTTCACCTAAACTTTTTTTTTTTTGAGACAGGGTTTACTCTGTCACCCAGGCTGGAGTATAGCCTTGACCTGCTGGGCTCAAGTGATCTTCCTATCTCAGCTTCCCGAGTAGGTAGGACATTGGGCACATGCCACCATGCCTGGTTAACTTTTAAATTTTTTGTAGAGACAGGGTCTCATTATGTTGCCCAGGCTGGTCTCGAACTCCTGGGCTCAACTGACCCTCCCACCTTGGCCTTCCGAAGTGCTGGGATTACAGGCATGAGCTACTGTGCCCGGCATCTTCACCTAAACGTATTCTCTATATAATTCTGTCTTATGCTTAAGTATTTTCTAATATAAACATTTAAGAGCCTCAAAGTAACTTAGCATCCCACACATTTTTAATGTAATGTTTTAAATATGAAACAGTTCCAACGTTTAAAACCTTTCTATATGTTTTATCCTTAGAGTCACAAGTTACATAGAAGTGAGTTTATTATTTCAAAATGTATAGAATTTTGGGGGGATTTGTTTTTAGTTTAACTTTTTTTGGCTACAGAAAATGTGGTTTACATAATACAGATGCATTAAAATATTTTTCTTGAGACTTGTATCATGGTCTTGTATACGATGCATTTTCATAATGTTTCACGTGTTTTGAGGAGGGTTATATATAATGCACATCAGATCAACCTTATTGATCATGTGTATCCTTACTATTTTTGTTTGCTTATTACTAAGAGAAATGTATTACAATCTCCTATGACTGAGGATTCATCCATTTTCCTTGTAATTATGTCAAATATTTTTGTCACTGGCTGGCTTTTAATTAGTTTTAACTATTAAGCTTTTATACATGTAATCAACTAGGTGAGGGTGGATATTTAGGTTCTTCTTTTGAGTAAAATGGGCTCTTCACTGTTTACAAGGTTATTTCTCAGTTGCAAAAATTCTCTCTCCATGTTTTCCCTACCATTACTCCTCTATTCAATCTTGGCTGCCACAATCAGACAGAAAGCTCAAGGACACTTTTTTTCTTGCATTGGTAATATAATAGAAACTTTAGCAGCAGATAGTAACTGCTCCAGGTTCAACAAATGGAAGCATTCAATTAAAAAAAAAATATATATATATATATATATAACCTCCCACTTCTTGCAAACCTAAGGTCTTATCTTTTATTTGAACTTAAAACTCAATGCTTTGGGTCTATGAAATTATTAAATCTTTAACAAACTGTGGCTTTGATCTAATTATTATTATGGCTTCCCTGATTTCTGTCTTTTTTTTTTTTTTTTTTGAGACGAAGTCTTGCAGTCTTGCTCTTGTCCCCCAGGCTGGAGTGCAATGGTACAACCTCGGCTCACTGCAACCCATGCCTCCTGGGTTCAAGCGATTCTGTTGCCTCAGCCTCCTGAGTAGCTGGGATTACAGGCGCCTGCCACCATGCCTGGCTAATTTTCGTATTATTAGTAGAGACGGGGTTTCACCATGTTGGCCAGGCTGGTCTTGAACTCCTGACCTCAGGTGATCCACCCGCCTCGGCCTCCCAAAGTGCTAGGATTACAGGTGTGAGCCACTGTGCCTGGCCACTGATTTCTGTTTTTAGGACACTGGGGAGATTTACATTATATTCTTTAGAGCTCAGATACACATTTTTAGAAACTGAGTATTTTGTATTTTTCAAGGTACATTTGTCTGAAATCTTTGTGAAAACTGAGGTTTTGGTGCATTTCTTTCCTAAGGCAAAAATAACTTTACTTTTTATTCTTCTACAATATGCTTTCTATTTGAATTTTTTTGGGTCAACACTTTGGTCATTTATATAAGATTCCATTCAAGAGTAAATGGTAAAGATAAAGCCATTCAATATCCTAAGATAACTAGGTAGATGACTTGAGGCAGATTACTTTAACTGTCCCTCCAAGTCTTTTTTTTTGTATTGATAATACGAAGTCTATAATATCACCAGTTCTGAAGCAAGGGGCCATCAGAATTCTCTAGGAGTACCTCCTTCATTTTTTTTTTTTTTTTAAACTCCACACCTGCTGAATCAGAATATCCTGGGGTGAGGGTCTACGTATCTGTGGGCAATACAGATAGAATTCTTTTTTTGTGTGTTTAAAACATATATAATATATAAATTTAATAAATATATATTATATAAACAATATATATTATAGTTATAACTTATATAATATATAATTACACATTATAAAATTAAATATAGAATTATATAATTATATATTTATATATATAATATATTAACAATAAAAATTTAATATATATAAAATATATTAAATATGTATAAGTATCTTTTAACTATATATGTATACATATATAAGTATATATACATACATAGATGAAGAAAGTAAGGCACCAGGTTTAAGTAATATGCCCAAGGTCACCAGTCAAAATTAATATGTATGTATGTATATATGTATGTATACATACGTATATATACATACGTACGTATGTGTATATATACGTACATATGTACGTATATATATACATATGTACGTGTATATGTATATATACGTACGTATATATACATATATATTAGTATATATATGTATCTATATTTAATATATATTTTATATAATTACATATATTTTTCCTCCATGGGGAAGACATCAGGAGACTCTATACCAACATCCGGAGTGAGTTAACACAGTTGCTTCATTTCTAATTTAATTTTTGTTATTAGAAACTGTGTGGACGAGAACGCAACTGAACAACACTCAGCTGATTGCTCATGTACATTGTGAGCGGGACGGGGTGCAGAACATGGATAATTAAGAATTGCTTCCTTTGGGATCCCAACAACTTTATACAATCATAAAATAATTCTTTGAAAAACTTGACTATTTTTGTTTTATAATTGTTTACTTTTTGGTTTCTCTATGGTATTTGGGAAAGATTTTAGAAAATGCACCCCGTCTCAATCAACTATACTAAGGGGAGTCACGGAAGGCAGATATTCAAATTTGAGGTAATGTTTTAGAGAGGACCAGAGCACTGTGGCTCTGAGGGCTCCATGTGGCAAAGGGGAAAGAATGTCTTGGGAGAAAGGGAAATGAGGTTGACTGATGCCCTCCCCATCCAGTCTTCTCCTTAAGATATTTTGAATAGTGGGATGGATTTCATGTGTATGAATGTGTGCTCTGAAGAGAGGTTCTAATCTCTGATCTTAAAAGGTCCACATGCTGGGAAGATGGTTCTGTTCCAAAAATTACAAAGATGCCATTTCTAACAGAAACCATGGCTGTTGGAGTTGCAAGGGAAGTTCTTGCCCACAGGAAGGTATTTATTTTTGAAAAACTGTAGCTCAGGTTCAATATACCAGCCCCCTGTAGCATGTTTTCATATTCAATGCTGGGAGTTGTGGATTTCAAAAAAGAATTTTCATTGAATGAAATCTCAGACTGTGTGGTGTAGGAGAACCAGCAGGGCCTCCAGTATTGGATGAGTCTTCATTTAATTTTAACTGGGTGACTTTGGGCATATTACTTAAACCTGGTGCCTTACTTTCTTCATCTATAAAATAGGATACAATAAAACCAATACAGTATCATGAATATTAAATGAGACGACTCTCAATAAATGCTAGTTCTCTTTTCTTGACCAACAAATAAAGGGTTTATCTTTCTAACTATCCATGTGGAAACATTTATTACTAAATACAGATGCTTGGTGACTTGGATTTTTCACAATTGGTATGGATGGCATAATGTAAGAGGCAATACTTCTCTTTAGCTTTCTGTGGCTTCATTCTGGCTAGCCTGCAGAAGTCCTTCTCATAGTTTCTTATAAATCTCTACTTTCCGTGGATGTTCAAATAGTGATTATGGTCAAATTTGAGGTTCTTGGTTTTGGCTAAAGTGTCTACTTTAGGTTTTGGGACAAGTTTGTATTCATCCATCAATATTTATTTCACACCTAGTGGATGCCAGGATACATGGTAAATAAGACATGGTTTATAGGGTCCTCAAAAAGTCCCAAGTCTTTGGAGGAGGCAGACATGAGGGAACACTTGGCTTTAATTATGAGTGACAGTCACATGAGAGGGGTCTGGAGGGTCCTTTGGCCCAAGCCTGGTGTTCAGGCAAGGCCTCAGATTGTATCCATAGGAGGTGGCATCCATAATCACAAAGATCTATTGACAGGTTTGAGAGAAGTTCAACTACTACCTGTAAACAATGAATTAATATCTATTTTAAGAATGCTTTATCTATCTTGTGAATAGCATTTTTTGAAACCCTGTTTAGCACTTCATTTTTCAATTTAAGTAGAATCCCTCAAAATAGACCATCAGTGGCCCTGAGAACTAAGAAAGAAAGAAGTCTAGGGAAGGCGTTAGACAGATGTCATGCTTGAGCAGTGCTGGGTGGAAGGATGAGGTGTGCAAAAGGGGTGTTCTTATATCAGGACATTCGGGGGATAGCATTTACAAGGACACAGAGACTGGTATGTCTATGGAACTCAGCAAATATTTTCTGTTTCTTTTTAAAATTCACTTGTTTTCATTTTACCCCCCAAAATAGAGACCCTCTCTGACTTCACTAAACACAGGATTGTAATTAGGGAAGAAAAGTTAGAGAGATTCTATTTCAGTATTTCATTACAAGGTATCGCTATTTAGCTAATTTGATATTTAACCTGTAGCAACAGGCTGTATATAAATAAACCAGAAATATTTTTGTTAACATTTTATTTCTAGACCAAGTTAAAATGTTAGCCTTAATACGAATTAAGGGAAAACAAAACAATACTTGGTACTGTATTAATGGAGAACCTTAAATATTTTTCCCAAAATGGAGATATGGAGGTAGCTTTCTTGTTCCAACCCCTGCCCCCCACAAAACCTGGTTCATTAATAATATTCGATTTAATTAAAGGTAAAAAGGCATAGGATATTGAGACCAGCCTGGCTAACATGGCTAAAAACTGTCTCTACTAAAAATACAAAAAATTAGCCAGGCGAGGTGGCGTGTGCCTGTAGTCCCAGCTACTTGGCAGGCTGAGGCAAGAGAATCGCTTGAACCCCGGAGGGAGAGGCTGCAGTGAGCCGAGATCGTGCCACTGCACTCCAGCCTAGGCGACAGACTGAGACTCCGTCTCGGGGAGGGGTGGGAAAGAGCCTAGGGTAGTTTATCTTAGAGAGATGTGATAGTTAATCATCGTTAAATAGTGAAAATATGGCCGGGCGCGGTGGCTCACGCTTGTAATCCCAGCACTTTGGGAGGCCGAGGCGGGCGGAACACGAGGTCAGGAGATCGAGACCACGGTGAAACCCCGTCTCTACTAAAAATACAAAAAAATTAGCCAGGCGTAGTGGCGGGCGCCTGTAGTCCCAGCTACTCGGAGAGGCTGAGGCAGCAGAATGGCATGAACCCGGGAGGCGGAGCTTGCAGTGAGCCGAGATTGCGCCACTGCACTCCAGCCTGGGCGACAGAGCGAGACTCCGTCTCAAAAAAAAAAAAGAAAAAAAAAATAGTGAAAATATTATTTTATATTGCACTGATATGAAGTACATAATAATTCCAAAGGGAACAAAAGGAAGTGATTTGCTTATCTCTTATATCTTCTATAAAAATGCTTGAGTAGGAAAATGCCAAATACAAACAAGATTTCAAGATAGACTGTGACAAAACATAAACACTTTAGCCGGGCTCAGCTACCTGAAAAAGATGACATGCTAATGAAAATCATATTAGTTGTCCCCCTATCTGCTTAAATAACTCCTCATCCAGTTTTCCTACTTGATACCTATACGGCCTTGGGCAGGTAATCTAACATCACTGTCTTCAGTTTTTTTTCTTTTTTTTTTTTTTGAGACAGGGTCTCACTGTCACCCAGGCTAGAGTGCAGTGGCGTGATCACAGCACGCTGTAGTCTTAATCTCCCAGGCTCAAACACTCCTCCCACCTCAGCCTCTGGAGTAGCTGGGACTACAGGCATGAGCTACCATGCCGGGCTAATTTTTGTATTTTTTTAGTAGAGACAGGGTTCTCCATGTTGCCCAGTCTGGTCTCAAACTCCTGGGCTCAAGCAATTCACCTGCCTTGGCCTCCCAATGTGCTGGGATTACAGGCGTGAGCCACCACGCTCGGCCTGTCTTCTGCATTCTTATCTTTACCTGTGAAATAGGAATTATAGTATCTATTCAATAGGGTGGTTGTTCAAGTAATGATAAATTTATAAAGCTCCTAGCAATTGTCCTGGGCAAAATTAAGTGCTTCATATCATCTGTCCAGGCTCCTTTCAGTTGGCAAGTCATCTTCCTGGCTTTCCATGTCTTCTCAGAGTAGACTTCTTCCTCTTCATTTGTATTCATACAGCACTTCATGCACCTCTGATTCAGCATGTAATATTATGACTACCTATTTATATTCACCTTTCTTGATCATCTGTGATTTATTTATTTATTTAGTAGAGATGGGGACTTGTTACATTGACCAGGTTGGTCTCCAACTCTTGGCTTCAAGCAATACTCCCACCTTGGCCTCCAAAAGTGCTGGGATTACAGGTGTGAGCCACCATGCCTGCCCCTCATCTGTGAGTTATTTGAGGGCAAGGACTGTGTCCAATTATTTTTTGTATCCCTGGTATGATGCAAGGTTCTGTTGTAGAGTAACAGATCAGGAGGTACTGTTGCATTGAATTTTTGTCACAAAAACAGGTCCAAAGGGACATTTAGTAGCCTTTTAAAATGTGTCTCCAGCTTACATCACTGTGTGTAACACAACCTATTTCTTTCCAAATATTATCCTAGTTATTAAGTCAAATTGGTTTTTTCCATATGATTAGTCGAAATTTCATAAATGTGATATTATATTGTAGGTCAAAATATCCTGAAACAGCTAAGGTTTAAGTTAGACATTGCTAAGAACTCTCTGAGGATTCATGATTGCCCCAACACCCAGGATAAGTATAGGAATAATTGAGGGGAAAAAGTGAAGACTGCCTTTTGTGAGGGCCTTTACAATAAATGAATCAGATTCTCTTTGATGCTGGGTAGATTTAGTGGTATTCATGGATTGATACTGACTTCCCAAAGTGTTCAGCCTGTGGGTTTGGTTTGCTAAAACTGCTTTACCATACCTGTGCACTTAAGGTTTCCAGAGGGCTTTCTATCCTTGGGAAAGCCATTAGGGGTACTCCACGGGGATCCTCAGGCTTGGGTTTGGAAGGAGATCCTTGCGTTCCTTTAAAGTTATGAACCACACACATTCCCTGCAGGATAAGAGGGAAAAAAGAATGGGGTCAGACTGCAGCCATCAATGCCTGGCATCTGTGAGGGTGGCAGGCCTTTCCCCTTGAATATCATCACCAGAGTGATCTTTTTCCTTTGAGAGAGGGGGAAGGGACTATGGGAAGTACTGAGGAAATGTCTGTTTCATCACCAGATGACCAGTAATAATCGCTCCCCACCCCATTGGGTCTGTTTTCTCACCTGTAAAATAAGAATAGTAATATCCACTTCACAGATTTGTAGTGATTAAAGACACGGTGAATGCAAATCACCTCATAATAACAGCTAAAATTTATTGAAGGCCGCTATGTGTCTGGCACAACTCTGAGGATTTTATCCAATTTCACTTAACCCACCCAACAATTTCATAAGGGAGGTACTATTATCTCCAGTCTAGATAGGGGGGCACAGGGAAGTTATCTAACTTGCCCAAGGTCACACAGAGATTGAAACTCCAGAGCCCCTAAATCATATCCCTATACTAGTTTGCCCCTTAAAAAGTGCCAAACGCATAGCAAGTATTCAGTCCATGTTAGCTGGTCTTTAACTCATCATCTTCAAATTAGGACTATTTGCTTGAGATTAGATAACTCTTGAGTTTTCTTTTATTGCTTCCATTTGAAAACTTTCCCTGTACTGCCCACTTTTCTGTTTCCTGCTGAGGTCTTTTCATAACTGACTGTTTCTAGCATCTTCCCTGCTTTTTTTTTTTTCGCCCAAGAAGGACTCTCCTTTTCCCCGCCTCGTTCATGCTTTCTTTGTTTCTTCATCCAGCATCTTCGAATCTTTCCTGCTACTCTTCAAACCCTGTAGCACATTGGCATGTATCCTGTCTACCTGGCTCATCTCCATCTTACTCTTACACTCAGCTTTTTTTTTTTTTTGAGACAGAGTCTCACTCTGTCACCCAGGCTGGAGTGCAGTGGTGCAATCTCTGCTCACTGCAAGCTCCGCCTCCCGGGTTCACACCATTCTCCTGCCTCAGCCTCCCGAGTAGCTGAGGCTACAGGCACCCACCACCAGGCCCGGTTAATTTTTTGTATTTTTTAGTAGAGACGAGGTTTCACCGTGTTAGCCAGGATGGTCTCAATCTCCTGACCTCGTGATCTGCCCGCCTCGGCCTCCCAAAGTGCTGGGATTACAGGTGTGAGCCACTGCGCCCGGCCCTACACTGTGCTTTACCTGCCCCCATCAGGAAATGGGAGGAGGGGAACCTGGAGTAACTTTGGAGTGGAGAGACCCAGGTTCCTCTGCTGGTTATTGGTTGGGTAGCTATTGGGCAAGTTACGTATCTTTGAGCCTCATTTTCCTCATCTATAAAATGAGGATAGGAATATTGTTAGAGTTGCCCTGGGGGCACTTGATTAGATGTCTATAAAGCATACAGCATGTGGTACTTGTTCAGCTAATAACTTCCTTCCCCTTCCTCCCACATTCCGCCTCATGGGAAACACAAACATAAAGCACTATTGAACATTTACAGTAGATATCCTGCCATTTTCAGTGTTTGCTCTTCTTTTTCTGTCTCCTCTCCAAGTCTCTGCTTTGGAATGCTTCCAGGCTCCTCCAGGACATCCTTCTCCTCCCATTTCCCAGCTTTGTGTGTGTCTGTGAGGTGTGTTCACATGCACGTGCCAACAGGGTGGCCTCTCTCATGCCAGAGGAATTCAGCCACAGATCTGGGTCTTACATAAAGGCCATTTGTGGGAAAACAAATTTTGACATCAATTGGGAAGTCACTTGAAAGCACTAGCAGACCAAGTAGTTACTGAGTGATGAGAAACAGGGCTGCATGTTATGGAGAGAAAACAAGTTTAACATTGAAGCAGGATTTGTGTATGGGGCTTCAGCAAACCCCAGTATCATCCCACAAAGACCCTACAAAACTGCTTGGAACACTCAGAATGGCTCTTCCTCTCTAACGGGGGATGGCAGCTTCAGAACTGATGGTCAGCAACATTGTTTGTCTTTTCTTGAGCCGAAGTCTATTTATATACCATTGATCTCCCTTTGAAACCCTTCTCTTCCCTTCAAGTCACCTGTTTTCTTTCCTTCTTAAAAAAATTCCTCAGGAAGGGTAGTAGGCGGTAGGGGGAAGAGGAGTTGGTTAATCAGTACAAAAATACAGTCAGATGGAAAAAATGAGGCCTGCTCACTATAACAGTAGAGTGACAATAATTAACAATAATTTACTGTATATTTCAAAATAAATGGAAGAATAGATTTGGAATGTTCCTAACACAAAGTAACAGTATTTGAGGTGATGGAAATCCCAGTTACCCAGATTTGATCATTATACATTGTATGCTTGTATCAAAATATCACACACACCCCCTGAAAAGTGTGTAACTTCTATGTATCCATAAAGTGTTGTTTTTAAAAGGTGTTCCTCTGCAAAGTTCCTAATGAGATATCAACATTTTATGATCACTTCAGCACTACTTTTCCTGCAACTTCATCCAGAGTATTTGCATTTTAGTTTTTCATCTTTCACTATAGAAAGAATGCCTGGATCCATTCAAAATACTGGCACATTTTTGTTTTATTTCTCTTCACTTTATTGCATGTTGCAGATATTGTGTTTTTTTAAAATTGAAGCTTTTTGACAACACTGCGTCCAGCAAGTCTATTGGCACCATTTTTTCAACAGCACGTGCTCATTTTGTGTCTGCGTCAACACTTTTTTAAAGCCATAAAGTGCTTTTAAATTAAGGTAAATACATTGGTATTTTTTTTAGACATAATGCTATTGCACACTTAACAGACTACAGAATAATGTAAACATAACTTTTTATATGCACTGGGAAACCAAAAAATTGTGTGCCTAGCTTTACTGTGATATTCACTGTTGCAATGGTCTGGAACCAAACCTGCAATATCTCTGAGATATGCCTGTCAATTTGAATTAGAAAGAAGCTTCCCAATCAGTGTTCTGAATGTGAGCATTGTCTATATCTTAGCAGATTTTTTACAAGTTGGAAAACCGAGTTAGAGGCTGGGAGAGGCATGTGTGTATTTTGCATACTGGGGAGGGTAGAAAGAGGGGCTAGGAAAAGGAAGTGTTAAGTCATATGACTGAAATCCATCTATGTGTGATGCTAATCCTAATGGATCTTGGACCAGAGAGGGCAGAATAGGAGGAGGGAGGTCCTTCAAGACTGTGATGGCTTCTTTCTCCTTGGCGAGCTTCCTGAACATTGTTAGGGGATTCATTTCATGCACAGTGTGAGGGTCTCCAGGCCTGATGTTTCACTGTAAATTTTTCTGGGCCTGTTTTAAGTCCTTGAAGATAATAGAAATCTGCATCTCTGAGGTGTGACCATGCAATGGAATACTACACAGCAATAAAAAGGAATTATTGATACATTGCACAACATAGATGAATCTCAAAATAATTATGCTAGGTGAAAGATACCTGAAAAAATACATTATGATTCAATTAATATGAAATCGTAGAAAAGGCAAACTAATATAGAATGACAGAAGATCACCAGTTGCCTGGGGATAAGAGAAAAAGAAGGGTGAGAGAGAAAGTTGTATGCCAAAATTGATCAAATTGTACACCTGATGTGTCATTTATTGTATACCTATTATACTTCAATAAAACTGTGAAGGAGAAGACAAAAAGAATAAAAATTAACCTCTTTTTATCAAATGCAACTCAATTTAATGCATTTCCTAGGTGAGCAGGTGGCCAGACCGCCATCTATTTGAGGAACTAAAACATAATCAGAAATACAAGAAAAATGTATTAACCAAACTCTTCTCCAGGAAGACAGGTGGTTGAGAAGCCAGTTAGTGGAAGTAAGATTCCCAAGAGGCATGTTCCAATAGTAACAGAGGCCCACTAAAAAGGGTGGGTGTGATAATCTGCAGGATTTTTAAAATTTCCGAGTAGGAGATGCAACTTTGGAGCTAGAGTTGAGTTTCTTGGGATGCTGGAGAAGAGGCTGCTTGCTTCTACCAGTGCTCTTCATTCTCTATTCTTCCCTGAAAGAACACTTAGCTTTTGCCCCCAATATGCTGAGAACAAATATTTAAAGCAGATTGGTTTGAAGGTATGCCAATTTATCATTAGTCTGCTTGACCCCAGTCCCAAGCCCAGTGTTGAAAGAGGTAGAGCCAGCTGTCCTTCTAGGGGCAATTCTCTCCCGGCCACCCAGAAGGAATTTGGCAATCCTGTTTCTGAAAGGAAAGGGTGTTTTGAAATCATTTTTGTAGCAAAAGCATGCATAATACTTGCAGAATAATTGTAATTCACAAGGTTGGGACAAAAGGAACACAGATGGTGAAGTCTGGGAAACCTGACTCACAGTTTTTCAGAGAGTAGAAGGGGGGGAAAAGGTAAAAAGAGGGAAGTCAGCCTACCAGAAACAGGGCCACTGCAGTGCCCAGGATGAAGCCAGCAATCACGTCCGAGCAGTGGTTCCGATACTCAGAGACCCGGTTGAGGCCTGTCAGGAAGGCTGTGCAGAGAGTTCCGAGGCACAGCACCGGCTTGGCCAGTCGACTGCTCTTCGTCTTGATTGTGCTTGTAATATACATCTGAAATGGGACAGAGGCTAGGGAGTGACCAGGCAGCCTCCTTGTACTGGTGTGTACACATGCCAAGCAAGCAGGTACATACACCAGCACACACAAGCAGGGGCTGGTGTCAAAGCAACCACACTAACTAGTATTCCTTGAGCAACTCCACTAAGCTATTTAATAAAACATTTAGGTAGGAAATCAGTGCAGCAAGAACAGTGAGCAGATGTACATTAATCAGTCTTTTGTAACCTAGCGGACATGTGAACAGAAGTTATTAGTGACACAAAGAACGCATTAACGATTAGATTCAGAACATGCAGTTTTTATGTGACAAGTTTAAATATCATTTGGGGTATAAGAAATCCATATGAGTCTGAGATACCAAATAAGCCTTCTATAGGAATGAAACTTTTGGTGGAGAAGACCAGGTAGGAGAGTGACTGTAAGCGACAGTACATTTTATTTTTTGTGTCCCCAAAAGTTCCTAGCTGCTTCGTCACACCTTCAGGCGATTAATACCAAAGTGTTGACTGATAAGTTAGTTGATAGGCTGAATTAGAACCTCCCAACAACTGTGTCACATAAATAGGTTTCAGCTGTGCTAGTAAATGGACTCCTACATTCCTTAGGACAGCTGTGATCAGCTTTACTCGTTCATTTACTCCACTGTTTCTTAAAATATTAAAACTTTTCAATGTGTTCCACAAGATACAAAAGGTCAAGAAGACCTGAACTAAGTAAAAGATGATACACTTTATGACACCTGAGATGTAGGCGGCTGTTATTAGTTTGTTGTGAGGTGCTGGGTAAGACTCTGACGTTTTATAGGTTCAGTTAGCAAATGTGTCCCTGGTGATCTAGAGTTAGGAAGCCATGCCTTTTTCAAGTAAGTACACTTTTTTAGCTAACCTTTGGTAGTAGTTACAAAGTACCACTAGAGGGCACCATTGGTCTATCATTTCTTAACAAATGGGCTATGTGAGCTTAGCAATTCTAAAAAATAATGTGCTGATACTTATATAGTATGGGTATATGGCCTGAGCACATATAAGTTAAAATAGATGCACTTTACAGTATTACAATAGAAAGTCTTAATATCCTAAATGATGCCTCAACACTGGTGAGAATACCAGAAGATAGGAATCTCTTCTATGTAGCAGATTCCCTATAAAACTGGTTAGATCAAAGTTACATAAATTACAGCACATTATTACACTATTTTCAGACTCTGTGGTAAATGTCACTTAAAATCTACACCGTATATATTTAGTTGTTCATGCTATTATGTTTTCCAATTATATCTGTCATAAATCTTTCCTATAAGATTAAAAACTATTAAAAGTATAAGCCTATGGTTAGTTGGTATTCTTCATAGTATTAGCTAGTACTTTGGAAATCCTTGTTGAGTAATTTCTGAAAGCATTTGACATGTAATAGATGCTCGGAAGATTTACGCAACTGGAATCTTATATCAGGGTTTATCTGACTATAGTCTGTGAGGCATGATTTGAATTGGATAACATCTGAATCCTTGAGAATATGTTATAGTCGCATTTATTCTGTGTAAGCTGATGATATTTAGTTCTTTCTTGCCCAAAGAACTTCATGTCTCATTGTTGAGACAGTAGTTTATTATAAGTAACAGAATAATTTTTATAATGGCACTATAAAAATTAATTTCACACAGCGATGACTTGAGTCTGATAAAAAAAATACAGGAAAAAGCACAAGAATACATTGTTTAGATTCTAGGTAGTTAGGACAAATCAACATTCTGAAAATTTGAAAATATGTTGAATACTTCAGAAGGCTTTATTTGTTTAAAAAAAATACCCGCATAGAGGTTTTTTGGTTTGGTTTGGTTTTTGGTAAAGCAAAGACATTTGACCAAGCTATAATCTGTTTCGTAAATTGAGGCTTTTGTGTTATTTGCATCTTTGTTTCTTTAACGTGGGGATAGCTGAAGTCATTTTTGTCACATATTCATTAAAGAGTAGATCCAAAAGAAATAACTAGAAAGACTTATATTTGGTAGTTGGCAGTTGACAAAATAACCCTATCGATGTGATCCCGTAAATGGGATACAAAGGCACTATCTGCTCCTGGTTGTTTTAAATAAATAGATCAGACTCATAGTCACAAAGAATGACTGTGTATTAATTATTAGATTCAGAACATGCAGTTTTTATGTGACAAATTAAAGAATCATTTGGTGTATAAGGAATCCATATGAGTTTTTGCCTTTTTTCCACCCTAGGGGTGATGGCACAGACCCGTTTTCTTCCCACAGAGGCAGAACATGCCTCCTGCAATTACACTCAGTGACAGGAAGGGTAGCATCTCCCTGGGGGGTGGGTTGAGGGCATACTCAGAATGTTTGGGAAGAAGGACAGTTTGAAAGGAGTCTTCCCTCTGTCTTTTCCCTTCCCCCACTTTCCATTGAGAATCACCAGACTAGTCATATTCTGAATATAAAATAAGTTGAAGTAAGGAAAGGGGGTGTTTTTGGCCAACAGTTGCTCTGCCACTGGTAAATGCACCTGATGTCCACTGGCAATATCGTATCAGCCTGTGGAGCCTTTGAGCTGGTATCTGCATGTCTATATTCTAGGTCCTAAGAATGCATAAGCCAGACAAGAGTGAAGTGAAGTGATTTCCAAAATGAATACAGTTAAGTTGGAAAATAAGAGAGACACCATTGTTCTTTAAGATGTGGGACATACTTTGGTTTTTCTGTTACTACAACAAAAAGAAAACAAGAGAAAATTATACCCCAGTGGGGCAGTCAATGGCTGTGCGATCTGGGGGATAATGAGAAACATACTTTGGGGTGCTGAGGTTTTTCTAGGATCATCCCTGTCTCCTAGCAAAGTCATGGAGAAAAGTATCAGAGCAAAGGAAAGCTGTGTATTTATCCTGGGTATGCATGTTGTTGGGGCAGCCATTCATATAAGACCCATGCTCGCAAATTTCTAGGCAGGTGTGAGAAGGTGTGCTGTTCCGAAAACAACCAAAACTTTGACAAAGAGTACTGGTGTGGGAGGTAAGAAAATCTCAGACACGGTACCAGGAGTCTGGGTCTCTGCTCTTGTTGTATGATCTTAGCTATACTGTGGGACCCAGCTTTCACATCTGTAAATGGGAGGATGTAATTAGGTGATTATCAAAACATTCCAGAACTAATATCCTCTGGTAGATCAGGAGATTGAAAGTGGGGTAGAAGTGTGTGTGTGTGTGTGTGTGTGGAGGGGGGGGGGGCTAGTATATCAATAGCATAATATAGAGAAATATGCCATACCTAACTTTAAGAGTCACCATAAGTGACAATGAAAGAATGGAGACAGACAGGGCAGGGAGACACACATCCTATCAAAAACTGGACTTAGGAGAGACAAGACTTGCACACTCACCGTGGCATATAAGGCAGAGTAAATGCTCAGAGCAGCGTGTTTGGAGGGAAAGGATCTCCGAGCCTTTTCTATCACTTCCAGGTCCCCAGTACAAATGTTCCCATTGTTTATAAACTGGTGGTGTGCTTGGCAGTCTGTACTGGTGTAGTTCGGCTTGCACACAGTCAGGAAATATGGCGTTAAGTGCCCAGTGACCACTTGTCCGGCGTTTACAAAAATGTCAGTAGCAAAAAGTCCAAATGCAAACACCCCTATAAGAAGATTTAAAATCATTAGGAATGGTAACATACTCCGTCGATTGCATTTTTCTCCTAAGAGAAAACAGCGGTGAGAGTCCATGATGACCTATCAAAATGATTCTAGGTACTCCTCGGAGTATCTTCCCAGGAGTGGTACCTGCTTCCCAAATCACCATTTCTTCCAAATTGATGTAGACATTCTACTGTTAGCACTTTATGGTTTTGTATCAGTAGTTTAGAAAAAGCACAGTCTAACGAAAATAGTTTGAATTTTGAAGTCATATAGACTCATCACTGGTGACTCATTCACAGTGTAAGTTATTTATCTTTTTTGAACCTTGGTTATCTTAGCTGCAAAATGGAGTAGGGGTAGTTTGGGGAAAACAGAATAATATATGTGCAAAATACTCGCTATGGTGTCTACATAATTAATCAACATCAGTTCTCTCTCCTTCTATATAAAATACGTTCTCCCTGATTCTACTTGGAAATGCAAACCATCTTGGGAAGAGTTATTTACAACATGGCAGGTGAGAGTAAAGGAGGATCTTATGGAATTATCTTTTAAAAAAATTATTCTAGAAACTTTGCTTGGAGTTTCATCTGATGTTGGAAACAGAAAATGAGAATAAAGGAAAAGTGTTAAAAACAAATGTTGTTGACCAATAGTCTCCTATTGCTGCTATAATAAATTACCACAAACCAAGGGGCTTACAACACAAATGTATCCCCTTCAGACTTCTGTATTCTGGAATTCAGAAGCCTACAATAGGTTCCACTAAGCTAAACTCAAAGCATTGGCAGGGCTGTGTTCCTTCTAAATGCTCAGGGTATCATCCACACCTTTCCTTTTCCATATGTTCTAGAAGTTGCCGTCATTCCTTATCTTATGGCCTCTTTCCAGCACTTCACATCATTCCAACTTCTGCCTTCACTGTCATATCTCCTCTGACTCTGACCCTCCTGCCTGTCTCTTATAAGGACCCTTGTGATTATATCTGGATAATCCAGGATAGTCTCCCTATCACAGCTTCAACCACGCCTGCATTCCCTTTTGCCATGTAAGGTAACATTCAGTTTCCAGGGACATGACCATCTTTTGGTGGGGAAGGGTGCATTATTCTGGTTTTGCTGTTAGTCTGAAAACCCTGTGAGTAGGCTACACTTCCTGGATTTTATTTGTTCTCTGGTAAATTCCAGAGGATTAGCCCCAACAAGCTTGAACATACAGAGGTTTCCTTACAGAAAGCTTTGCTGTGAATTATTTCAAGGCCTGTATATTACATCTATGCACCGAGAAAGGCTGTGTAGAGCTATAAGTGGGTTGAAGAGATGAAGATGTCTTATATGCAATTGAAGGTAGAAGTTGACAAGTGTGAGAGGCAGCATTAACCCTTGTAAATGTCAAGGGTCTGCTATAGTTTCAACTAAATGTCTACCCAATTTTGACTCCTGTATTCAGTGTTCTGAATCTGCAAATTGTGCTGACTTCAGCACCCAAAAATTAATCCATTATAGCGGAAGTGAAGACTAGTTTGGCTGAAACCGTCATCTGGTTTTCATTTGTATCTGTATTGATTGCCATAATCTTTCTTTTTGTGGCCTTGCCAGAATGTGCTTTATCATAATGAGAACTAGCTCTTTTAATAGCTTCTGCTGGCTCATACTCATTGGCCCTGACCTCTGAGAGCAGGCATTCTTTGATCATCCGAGGCAGTTTTCACCCCCAGGTACTGGAAGTCTGAATGGTTGGAGATTTTCTACATCTTCAAGCAAGATTCTCAAAGACCAGGTTGCTGGGTCTTTCAAGGGGCACCAAGTCTGTCCAGACATAACTTTTCCAGGAAACTAGGGTAATTTACGATCTGAAAAAGGAAAAGTGGCAGGATCTCCCTTTGGCGTTTGGTCAGAAGTGTTTCCAATTAGGGCAGGTTTTATTCTTCCTTTGGCAGAGGATTTCTAGGCTCTTTGGGTCAGTGCCAGCTCTGTGGTCACAGCGATCGTATGACAGCCACTCTCCACGCCACTGTCCTGTATGCCAGGGCTGAAAGTGGCTTTCTCTTCTTCTCTCTGACTTCTGTGGATTGTGTCTGTTTCTTCTGCTGGCTTCAGAAGCATCTGCTGTCCAAGCACTTCATTCTGGTGCATTTGATCCAGCTTCAGAAGGTACCGCATCAGCCTGGGAAGCCCACTTGCCCCGTGCAGGCCACACCAACAAAGCACGGGGGAACCTGCACTGGTGACTCACAGACCATGTCAGATCATACAGGGCTTTTCTAAAGGAACTCAAGCCATCTCTGTGTTACTTAACCCTGAGCTCCTTGCGTGTATTTTTACAAGCCTCAGAAGCTAAAAACAGCTACTTTTGCCCTTACAGTCAGATGAAACACCATTTGGTCTCCAGTATTGCAAGGTATGATTTGAAGATGTTTTAAAAATGTCTCTGTATCTTGGCTTGGAGTCTAAAATTCTTCAGGTGAGATCATATTTTTTAATAGATATTTTTCATTTCTGTAACCCCGCACCCCTCGGATGGTTCTATTTATCTTAAGGCTGTGCTTCATCTGTGATGTTTCTTACTTCAGAGAAGCCAATTATGTTTCTGAATGGATTTTCCAATTTATAAGAGACACAAAGGTCCAAAAGTAAAGCACTTTTGATGTGCCAGAGCTAGTGCTTGTTGTGATTGCTGTGGCTGTGTTCAGAATTCTGAATATGCTTGGTTTGGAAGATCAAGAGCTATAACCCGGAGGGTGAGACAGTCTTACAAAGTTTCTCAAATCAGCTGCAGAGCAGGGGAGGAAGCAGATGTGGGTGTCACAGGAGGAGCTGGAGCCCTGCCTGGTCTGATTACAAAAGTAAAGAGGTACTTCCAGGCTCCCTGCCTCAGGCTGGTGTCAAGCTTCAGGGGCTGGGAAATACAAATCTCCAGAAGGGTTTTTTGGAAATGTGGACAAAGGGCATCGTGTTCCTGCTGGGGTGTAGATTGGGAACCCTACAAACCTGCTAGAGAAGTTTCACATCCAGCTTGGCACCACAGCACAGGGTAACTGCATTAGCAATGGCCAAGGAAGGGTCAAATTAGTTGAGAAGAGGCTTGGAAGAATGATAAAAAAATTGGTGTCTGCTGCTGATGGCCATGATCAGGTCCCAGTAACATGGATTGTCTAAGGAAACCTGAGCTCTTTGTGTCCTAAAAGAACATAACTGATGCACACTGGGCTAAACAAAGGATGAAGAAAGAGGATGATGAAGGTGTTAAAGTCTCTCACGTTTTTTTCTCAGGGTTTTACCTGGACCCCATCTGATCTCAGATAGGATGTCTTTGGACAAGTTAGGATCTTTGATCCCTAGTAGTTTAAGACATGGAGTGAAATTCTGTGACCCTATTCCTGCTATGGACTCAGCACAGGACTCCAGCCCTTGACTCCACCAAGAATGTAGTAGAAACAGTGACAGAACCAGGAAACGTGCATGATGGAGATCTTCAAAGTCACCAATAATTGGTCTACTGACAAACAATAATAGGGCTCATTCCAGGATCCCTTCAGAACTGGGAAAAGTACAGAACCAGACTGCTCAGTGCCATCCACACAGCAGACCTTCATTAGGAAGCCTAGATGCATGCAACAGAGTAACAATTAGCAGGGCTTGGTGGGGTGATCAAAGGAAGGACCATGTTCCTTTTAGGCCCCGAAAGTCTGGGACCTTGGGTACAGCCTCAAAACTGAAGGCCAAATGTTGCATACTAAATGATAAGTGTGTAATTCTCCAGTCAAAAAAGGCACTTTGCTGACAGCTTCTGATGGATCATCTCTCATTATCCACTAAAATCATACATGACAACAGTGAAAAAAGATGGAAACTTTGCCAACTGATGCCAAACTGAAGGGAGGATGAGTGAGGGGTCCACTGTTGATAACCTTCATATGGAGTATGTTTAATCTGTCTCTCTCTCTCACACACACACATACACACACTTGCGAATGCACACACGCACGCACGCACACACACATACACACACACTTTTACCTCGTGGGAAACTCAAGCTTCTCCTCAGAAGACAGAGACTACAGAGACTGCAGGAGAAAACCTGGGGAAAGGTTTTCTTTCTCTCGTACTATCGGGCCCCTGAATCTGAGATCCAGGATTTAGACTCCCCAGAAAACAAGGCTTCTGTCTCCCCACTGGATGAGTTTGCTCGGAATTTGCCAAAGACTCTCCTGTCTTATCTGTTTTTTTCTAAATGTATTTAGAGAGAGACTCCTGGACAAGAACTCAACAGGAGGTGGCAGGGGCACAGGCATGGGCATTTCTCATTCTGAGAGGACTAGATCCACGTGTTCTGGAGAGCATGGCTGCTGTTGGCTATAGAAGCTTTGTGCACGCTCTATAGAGTACCAATGAGCCACACAGTGGGGACAGCAGATGCTAGTTCCTTGGAGCTGAGGAGCTCTAGTAGGAAGCCTGCTAACTAGGGACTGGACTTGGGGCTGTGCACATCTGCTTTCAAGCTGTAGCTCTGAAAAGTTGGCCAAGAGCAAGTCACATTTCTGTTGATGAACAGACCGTGCACAGGTCTTGCCCCATTTAAGAGTAAATAGGGAGAAATAATCACAGATCACATCAGACGTTGGAAAAATCTCCTATTTTAGACTAGTATGGCACCGTTCTCTTTTTTATTTTTCTTCTTTCTCTTTTTTGAAAAACTATTTGTTTTTTTATTTTATTTTTATTTTTATTTATTATTATTATTATTATACTTTAAGTTTTAGGGTACATGTGCACAATGTGCAGGTTTGTTACATATGTATCCACGTGCCATGTTCTTGTTTCAGTAGGAATGTTACACTTGCATAGATTATTCAATAATTTCCATCTGTCACATTAGAATTGTTGAATATGCAAGCTTTATTACAGCAAGGAACACACTTGTTTTTGCTCATCATTGTATTCCCAGCACCTAGCATCAAACTTGGCACATAGTAAACATTTAACAGATAATTGTAGGATCAATGAATGAATTGCTGAAGAAACTTTAGAGATTAACAGAAGAGGATAAAAGAGCATAGAAACTTGTCCATATTTTATAATTCATGTTGGTGCCTTGCATCCCTGATTTCAGACAACATAGAGTTGATAACAAACCATTTAGCATGTACGTTGCAGGGATCATATCTCCTTTTATAAAATTCACAAAGTCAGGCATAGTGCTAGGCAACTAGAAAATAAGTGATCATTAAAAATTGGGACTTTATAAGTGTCCCATGAATTGGAAAACAGTAAATCATAATTCACAAATCAAAGAATTCTCTATTCTAATGCAGTGAGAATAAAAAAACCTTAGAGTATGGAGATCTATGTCTTACACAACAAATACTTTTTATTGGAGATGTTTGTGAAGCACAAGAAGCTCAAGTCATGATGAACTTGGGAAGTACTGATGGGTAGTTTTATTGAGACATGCCTATCAGAAATGTCCCTATTTCTGATTCTGAGAAATTACAATGGTTGTCAGTTTCAGTATTAACACGTGGGCACATAAAAACTCCTGTATGTTTTCATGTGGGGAAACTAACACGTGGAACTTTAAAAAAGAAAAGAATAGTGAAAGACTTAAAAACAATTTATCTGGATTAAATTGCCAACAATACTCTGCAATTATGTTGAAAAGCTACTCTGTGGGCAGTTGCTTAGTCTGAACTGCAGCTTGTGCCACCCCTCCCTACTTTCCTTAACATTCGTTCTCAATCTGTTACCAAAAATTGTTGGCCAGGCACGGTGGCTCATGCCTGTAATCTCAGCACTTTGGGAGGCCGAGGCAGGCGGATCACCTGAGCTCAGGAGTTCAAGACCAGCCTGACCAATAGGGTGAAATCCTGTCTCTACTAAAAATGTAAAATTAGCCAGGTATGGTGATGCATGCCTGTAATCCCAGCTACTCAGGAGGCTGAGACAGGAGAATCACTTGAACCTGGGAAGCAGAGGTTGCAGTGAGCCGAGATCGCGCCATTGCACTCCAGCCTGGGCAACAAGAGTAAAACTCCTTCTCAGACAACAACAACAAACAAAACAAAACAAAAATCCTGTGGGTACAGTGGCTTGTCCCTGTAATGCCAGCACTTTTGGAGGCGGAGGTGGGTGGATCACTTAAGGCCAGGAGTTTGAAACCAGTCTGGCCAGCATGGTAAAACCCCATCTTTACTAAAAATACAAAAATTAGCCAGTGGTGCTGGGCGCCTGTAATCCCAGCTACTCAGGAGGCTGAGGCAGGAGAATCACTTGAACGTGGGAGGCAGAGGTTGCAGTGAGCCGAGATTGCGCCACTGCACTCCAGCCTGGGCAACAAAGCGAGACTCTGTCTCAAAAAACAAAAACAAAATAATAACAAAAATAAACTGTTTAAAGAGGACTGTTCTTTTGTTTCTCTATGGTAAAATGATGTCATGAAAGATAGTGAAAGGAGTAGCATGTTGTATGATATTGAGGATACTTGAACATTTTCTCATTTTCAAAATCTAACCAGCTTTGTGCATCGCTTTGTGGTAGCTTTTTTGCCGTGATGTCCACAAAATGAGAAAACGTGCTCTCCCATCAGCTTCTGGCCTGTTTTGGTAGAAAAAATGATGAAAAATCTTATCCCACACAGACAAGTACAAGCAAATGGCAGGGGTTTACCAGTGCCATTTCGACACTATAAGAGGGATATCTAAGGAATTCTTACACTGTTTCCCCAACCACATTCTGATTCAACCACCAACTCTTAGTCTAGATCGCATCTTTCATCAAATCACCACTGGAAATGGAACACAAGATTAAAGAAACACATACAGTTCACTTTTGCTTGTTCTTTTTCACATCAGGATCCCCAGTAGAAAATCTCCATCTAATTTCATTTTTGCCAAGGCACCTCAATTCAACTATTGAAGACCATTCCTTCAGGAAACCACAGTTTCTTTAGGAAAAGGAAAAGTGGTAAAATGCTTTCTCATTAACATGCTTTATTCAAACTGGAAGTTTCCTATGAAGATAATTTATCTAAGGTTACCATGTTCATCCCATTTCCTTATAAAGGTGTACTGACCTGATGAGATGTTTAACTATGACTGCCATGGATACCAGGTAATAATAAAAATAGCTAATATGCTGTGCTTAGTACATACAAAGTATTGTTCTAAGTGCTTTGCAATATTAGTTCACCTAATGCTCACCACGACTTTGAGGTAGACACTATTATCTCTACATTTTACAGATGAGGAAATTGAGATCCAGAGAAGTCAATTAACTTGACCACAGTCATACAGCTAGTAAGTAGAGGAGCTTGGGTTAGAAACCAAATAGGCTCCAGAGTCTATATTCTTAATCATAATTCTCTAAGCTTATTTATTATTAACATACATATGGATAAGCATCAGACCATAAAGATATTTTAGCTTATGCTTAGGAGCACACACACACGCACATACACACAGCACTGAGAAGAGGCAAGGACTTTATAGCATGTCCCTCGTGAAATGTATTGCACTTGCCACAACACAATACGAATTCTTCAATTTTGTAGTCAATTTTCCAAAAAGGCGATTGAATATCTATGATATCATTTGAATAAGGCACTTTTCTCGTCACTTTAGGAATGAATCTGACTTTTTTCTAGTATGACACAAACACAATTGGTGCAAATTGATCCGTATGCCTTATATATTGTGCTTCAAATATAAGTTTCTGGCAAAATTGAATACATCAGTTCCTTGGATAGTAAATTTTAGGTGTTTACAGAGCAATGCTATAGTCTCTTTCTCCTATCGATACTGCACAAACACCAAAGGCTGAGAACAGCCTGCTTGTCTTGATCAGATGGTTGAAATCATAAGAATAGATTTTATTTAAGTCAATTAATCTGAACCTAGTTACTTTATCTGTTAAAATGAATTATAAGTAGTCCTTGTATCACAGGGTGATTATTCAAATCATAAAAAACAGTTGTAAAAACACTTTGTAAATTGTGAGCCCTTTATTGATATTGCTCTTATAACTGAAAGAAGTAGATGTAACTAAGGGAAGTGGTTATAAATTGATTATAAAATTATTTTTTAAATGCAGGAAAGAGATAATGAAACCTACAATTGTAACAACCTGAAACAAACATTTGACTCAGTTATTCATCCTTTGCGTTAATAAAGCACCTTTTACAATGCGATAAGCTGGTGGTTTAGAAAAAAATAGCCTGTATTTGTCATTGTAATTACTCATGATGATAAGTGAAGATGAAGGATAATTACTTAATAAAGATGATGAGTCGCGGTGGCTCACGCTTGTAATCCCAGCACTTTGGGAGGCCGAGGCGGGCGGATCACGAGGTCAGGAGATCGAGACCACGGTGAAACCCCGTCTCTACTAAAAAATACAAAAAATTAGCCGGGCGCGGTGGCGGGCGCCTGTAGTCCCAGCTACTCGGAGGCTGAGGCAGGAGAATGGCGTGAACCCGGGAGGCGGAGCTTGCAGTGAGCCGAGATTGCGCCACTGCACTCCAGCCCGGGCGACAGAGCGAGACTCCGTCTCAAAAAAAAAAAAAAAAAAAAAAAAAAAAAAAAAAAAAGATGAGTAATCAACTAGAAAGCCCACCAAATATTTTTATAAACAAAAGAACAAACAAATACATTTTTACTTCCTCAAAGCATAAAATTACTCTACTTCTTAACAGGATTTTATCTCAAGAATGTCCTCTTTACTCCTTTGACAATTCCCCAGGGCTTTATCTCACAAATATGAGCCTTCTCTCTCACCAGCTCGCCGCTTAATATCTTCTCGGTCCCTCTCGGTGGTATAATGCCAAATGCTGCTTAATACAGAGGAAAACATAAAAGTTTGCCAGAGGCTGTGGTAACTTTAAAGTGGAATGGAACATGTGGATGCAAGTTAAGTCTAGAAAATATGCCCTAGATACAAACTAAACATGGAGAAAAAAATGTAGCTACCAAGAGATATCGAAATACAGGAATATTGAGGCCTGGATTTTTAGAAGGCTTCAAATTCGGCTTCTGTGATTCCATGTTTATAAGTTTCTAAAGCTGAAGTGATGACCTGAATCTACTCCCATTCCTACCACAAGATCAGCATCAAGCCCCCATGGGCAGCTGCCGGCCCTGTTGGTGGTTTACAGATACTGAGATCTGGCGCTGTTGCCCTCTGCTTGATGCATTTCCTAAACAATTTCATTATGTTCTAATGTAACAACTTAAATAGTTTCTGCTCACACCTATAATATCAACACTCTGGAAGGCTGAGGCTGGAGGATCCCTTAAGTTCGAGACCAACCTCGGCAACATAGGGAGACCCTGTCTCTGCAAATAATAATAATTTAAAATTAGCTGGGTGTGGTGGTGTGTGCCTTGCTCCCAGCTGCTCTGGAGACTGAGGTGGGAGGATTGCTTGAGCCTGGGAGGTCAAGGCTGCAGTGAGCTGTGATCATGTTACTGCACTCCAGCCTGGGTGACAGAGTAAGACCCTGTCTCAGAAAATAAAAATAAGTAAGTTGCTTCCAAAAACACACACTACTTTTTAAAAATAATTATAGAAAGTTTTGAAACTACTCTTTACTAACTGTTGAGTCATCAGTTAGTGCCTAGTTTTGTTATATGAATATTTTTGTTAGGCAAGATATTGTATAACTTCTTAAAAGTCTTTGAAATATACTTAAAAAAAACCTTTACAAAAGTAGTTGTCAGCTGAGGGTGACCCTGCCCCAGGGAACTTTTGTAATGTTTGGAGACATTTTTGATTGTCACTAGTGGAGGAGTGAGTGCTATTGGCATTTGGTGGATAGAGGCCGGGGTACTACTAAACATTGTATTAATACAACGCACACAAGTCAGTATTCTACTTCTACACAAAAAAAGAATTATCTGGCAGAGAATGTCGATAGTGCCGAGGGTAAGAAACACTGTTTTACAGCAATTAAGTTCACTGTAGTGTCATGAATTTGCATTGTCTAACCTGCAAAGTGCTAGAGAAAGCAGTTTTCTGCTCAGTCCTTTATTGGAGTCCAGCCTCTAAACACTAGTGCTAAGGAGGACCCACAGAAAAGAATCACTAGAGCCTCATATGACTCAATAACTTTCCTCTTGATAATTAGGGTAATCTAGAGAGTTCTAGGGTAGGAGTCTTGGTCAGATCTGTAATATTCTGGCTCACCAAGGATGATATTCAAAGGGGAATAGATTCAGTCCCTGCACTGAGCAGAGGAACCAAAAGTAACCTCATCACAATTTCTTGAGACCCAAGCAAAGTTGCTCCCTGGCTACACCTTCTAGGCCAGTCATGGTACCAGCTTCAGCATCCTTCCTCCCCTGCATCCTTGAATCCCAGCCACAAGCCCAATCCTGATCCCTAGTAGGAAGCAGCAAACATCTTAGTCTCTAATCTAGTGGCTTGGCTGCTTAAGTGGTCCAGAAACAGGGGTTCCATTTTTTTCCCTTAAGATTCTTCCTGGCTCCTTCCTCTTAACCTGTGTACCTGAGCTTCAACTACGGTTCCAGTTGCTGAGTTCTAGAAATTATCTCCATCTGCTTATAGGCCCATGTCCTGCCTTGCTCTTGACATTTTTCTTTTATGATCTAGACTCATGGCTCAGAAAGAAAGTTGGGTGCCTGGGCACTGTCACTTATCTTTAGATTACCTGGGTAGCTTGAACTTCCTCGGTCAGCACATGGAGCTGGCCTGGTTCCCTGGGCATCTGGTTCCCTGGGATCATCCCTGTCTTGATTGCTCTGTCCTGCTATGAATTCACCGCCAACTCGACAATTCTCATGGTATACAGCTTCCCCTCTCCATTTAAAATTATGTATCTGCCGCCACAAACTCCCTATTTCCTTTCCCTATTTTTCTCTGTACTACTTATCTTCTAACCATAATTTATTTTGTTTAGTGTCTGGCTTTTTCTATCAGACTATAAACTGAATGAGGGCACATTTCTATTTGTTTCACTCACAGATTCTCAACACCTTAATGTGTACCTAGCATCTAGTAGGTGCTCAATGAATATTTCATTGAAGGTTGAATGAACATGACCGGTCCCCCAGCTGTATTTTAACTATAAATACTGAATGCAAACAGAAATAGACTAACTGAATCAAATAAAGTCTTTTTCTGATAAAGTACATTTAAATGACTTTCAAAATCGAGGATTTTCTAGTTCTCAAAAAGGCTGACATTAAGCTCGTCTCAGGGTATCAATTCTTACAACCATAAAACGCCATGACCTTTGAAACTGCATTTAAAATATTCATGCTTCACTTAGACCACACTTGATTTATGGAAATTAATTAGCGTTACATGAATTCGCTGTTTACCACGGCACTTTTTAGTCTGTCCAGTGCTACCTAATCCTTGGACCGGACCTAAATGGCAGAAGACTTGGCTGGTATTTAATTAAATTTTTATTAGAAGTAATAATGGATCAACTGTGTGACCCCAAATGAAAAGACTATAATGAAGAGCTCTGGATGACAAGCTATTTTAGTGATAATAGTCTAATGTTTGCATATTTGGATCAGTTTTTTAATTAACTCAAAGCAGCTATTCAGGAAGGGAAAGTTAATTTAGTTTTCCTCCTATATGGTAAATAAATAAAAAACCCTCATCAAATTCTAATGCTGTCTATTCATTACTTTTCAATATTAAAAAGTTACTATTTAATAATTGATATTTACAAAAATATTTACTCAAGAATATTTGTGAACAGAACTGAATTTCATATTTTTTTGGGAAAATGTAACTTCCTTATTTAGTCATTGTCAGTGAAAAAGAAAGGTGGGCGTTTAACTTTCTTGAGAGCATAAATCTGTATTGCTGTTACTATGCAATGTAATGTAGTAGCAAAGGAAATGGTATAAAGTAAAAGAAATGAAGAGGGAAAAAATGAGAGGAGTCTTAATACATGTTACTAATTTGATTACATTTGTTTTTATAAAGTACAGGTAAAATTTGTTAGTTTAGCCAGTTTCTTTCCTCCCTTCCCACATTATATAAATATAACTTGAGATGGTTCCAACTCTTTGCTATTGTGAATAGTGCCGCAATAAACATACGTGTGCATGTGTCTTTATAGCAGCATGATTTATAGTCCTTTGGGTATATACCCAGTAATGGGATGGCTGGGTCAAATGGTATTTCTAGTTCGAGATCCCTGAGGAATAGCCACACTGACTTCCACAATGGTTGAACTAGTTTACAGTCCCACCAACAGTGTAAAAGTGTTCCTATTTCTCCACATCCTCTCCAGCACCTGTTGTTTCCTGATTTTTTAATGGAACCAACCCAAATGTCCAACAACGATAGACTGGATTAAGAAAATGTGGCACATATACACCATGGAATACTATGCAGCCATAAAAAATGATGAGTTCGTGTCCTTTGTAGGGACATGGATGAAACTGGAAAACATCATTCTCAGTAAACTATCGCAAGGACAAAAAACCAAACACCGCATGTTCTCACTCATAGGTGGGAATTGAACAATGAGAACTCATGGACACAGGAAGGGGAACATCACACTCCGGGGACTGTTGTGGGGTGGGGGGAGGGGGGAGGGACAGCATTAGGAGATACACCTAATGCTAAATGACGAATTAATGGGTGCAGGAAATCAACATGGCACATGGATACATATGTAACAAACCTGCACATTGTGCACATGTACCCTAAAACCCTAAAGTATAATAAAAAAAAAAAATAAATAAATATAACTTGAGAAACTATACAATGGTTTAGAAGTGGATAGAGAAGTTTAGCTATGATGTTTTATGCTTAAAACCTGGGAGGACAGGCAGCTTTCTTATAATGAGAACGTTGGGGGAAAAAATGTATTGTTGGATTTGTGAATCAAAGGAATTTAATACTCTCTGTCAAAGTCAACACCGTTAGCATTTGCTAAAGGAAGAGATGGTTGAATTTGAATGTTTTCTCTTTGATGTCACTATTCTTGCCATTGTCTCATTTAAAACTTAATTTGGATCTGTGGGGTGAAGCAGAAGCCTATCCTTCAAATCCATGCCACACAGATGAGAGGAGACAAAGAATTAGAGAAGCAAGTTGAAATTTTTTCTCTTCTATCCACACTGGAGACTGTTAGAGAACTTGGCCATCGTTCTGGATAGCCTTTATTCTGCCCTCACTCTTTAAAAAAATTATCTTTAGTTCTTTTTCTGATTTCTAAAAGTAAACATATTCATGAAAAAAATTAAAATTACAGAACATTAGAAAGCAAAAAATTATTTGCCCAATTTGCCCATTATCCTACAATTCAGAAGTGACAACAGCTAATTTTTAGTGTATTTCCCTTCAGTCTCTTTGCTATGGATAACACACAAATACACATATACACTTAACATAATGTTGTATTCTTTTTATTTAAAAACAATTATGGATTCATAGTGTTTTAACTTTTCACATATCATGAATATTCTCCATGAAAAATTCTTAATACCGTTTTCTGAGGTTGCAACTTATAATGGCAGCATTTTTTAAAAAATAGAGATATCTAACTTATAAAATAATTTTAGTCCACAAAAATTAATCTACATTTCTGATTATTTCATTAGAATGGATTATTTGCAGTGGAATTTGGGGTTAAAAAAAGACCATTATTTGTAAGGTTATTGAAATACACTGTCAAACTGCAATGCAGAAAGGGTTAAATATCAATTTACTTTCACCAGAATTGTATTAGAATCCCAAGTTTTTTTCATCTTTTATAACATAAAGCCTTGTTTTCTTAAAAACTAATTCATTGGCCTTTTTTGCAATGCGAAGCTGATGATATTTCTTGGAAAATACTATTTGTAGTAGATGGTAGAATAATTACATAAACTGCAAGAGAAAAGTCATGCCATTTCAGGTTTGTTAGAATGGTTAGCTAAAACAGTTGTCATTTTCCAATGTCAATTGCGTAGTATGTATTTTGGTAGCTTTGGGGCTAGAAAAAAGATGGTTAAGCTCTTCAAAATAAGTTTTTCTAGTAATTTTGATTACTCCCTCATTTTACACTAATTTTTTCCAAAGAAAGCATTTCCATTTAAAGAGTCTTTATTCTAAGTAGTACCCTTTCTTGTGAAAAAAATTCACGTATACTCAGAGTAAGTTACCCTTCTCAAGATAAATAGATGCATTCCTTCACCCCTCCTACATGAAAAGTCAGAACAGACTTCTCTGGCTTTCTCTTAGAAATTACCTCATTTATGCACTTTAATTTCTTAGGACTAAGCTGAAAGCGGTAATAAAGTTAAACAGAAGGCAAATGAATACTTAAGAATCAGCTTTTATGAAACTAGTTTTAGGCAAATCCATGATTTAACAAAGTTTATCTTTGCTTTTCATTCACCCTAATAAAGACATACCTGAGGTTGGGCAATCTACAAAGGAAAGAGGTTTAATGAAGAACTCACAATTCCTTGTGGCTGAGGAAGCCTCACAATCATGGCAGAAGGCAAGGAGGAGCAAGTCATATCTTACATAGATGGCAGTGGGCAAAGAGAGAAAATGAGGAAGATGCAAAACCAGAAACCCCTGATAAAACCATCAGATATTTTGAGTCTTATTCACTACCAAGAGAACAGTATGAGGGAACCACCCCCATGATTCAAGTTATCTCCTACCAGGTCCCTCTCACAACATTTGGGAATTATGGGAGTACAATTCAAGATGAGATTTGGGTAGAGACACAAAGCCAAACCATATCAACTCTCAAAAATCATTTTTTGGCAACCTATGTGCCAGGTACTTTGAAGTATGCTGTTGATACGGAATGAAAAAGATACAACTTCTGCACTCCAAGTGATCACAAATTAATAGGAGTAATAGATTTAAGTAATTATAGTAATGGGAAGTGCCTATAACAGATGTAGGTGCAAGGCTCAGTGGAGGCCTAGAAGACGAGGCAACTACTTGATGGGATTGGTAAACAGGTAATGTCTAAACAGCATTCTGAAGATGAGTAGGGTTTGGCCAGCTTCTAAAGTGAAGGGGTAGCAATAGAATATTCTAGGCTGAAGGAGCAGCACATGCGCAGGTACTGAGGCAAGGTGTCACTCTTTCCTTTGGAGGGCATGTGAAGCTGTTTAGCATGATGGGAGAGGGCCTCAGGAGGGAGTGGCTCCAAATGAGGCTGGAGACATTTGAGGACATCAGATTGTGAAGGGCTCTGTAGGCTATGTTAAGAACACTAAAAATCTATTGAAAGGTTTTAAGCAGAGAATTGAATTGCTCATATTTTTGCTTCAAAAAGCTCAATAGCTACAAAACGGTCAATAGATGGTAGCTTTGTGGGGCTGAGGTGAATGCAATGATATTGCAAAACAAGATATAGGGAGAACAGAACTTTTAATCGCCTAAACAAGTGGTTCTCAAACTTTCCATGCATCAGAATCACCTGGATGACTTGTGAAAACACAAATAATCAGACTTAATCCCCATATTTTCTGATTTAGCAGGTATAGAATGAGGCTTAAGAATTTATAACAAGTTCCCAGATGGCGTTAAGTTCTCTCTCAGGTTTTCTACTCGACCAACTGGGTGGATCCTAGAGTCATAAAAAACAAAAGAAGGAAAGCATGAAGCAAGTGCTTTTTTTTTTTTTTTGTTACTAAACCCAGCAATCCCCCTTGCCTTTCAATGCTGTTTCCTCTAATTCTCCAAAGTTTAAATGTTACCTTTTGGCTATCTCTCTGCTCTAGCATCCCTTCCTTAGAAGCAGAATCTCATGATGCTGAACTCTAACTCACCTATTTGAATGTCACTGGCTTATCCTCCCAAGGTCCAGATCTCTATTAGCTTATGATAGACCCAAATGGACTAATGTGTCATTGATTATAAATGGGAATTTGATGCTCCTCCAGTGTGACAAATTTCTACTTTAATGGTAGTCTTTCTGAACCATGCTCACTCCAATGTGGTGTCTCAGGTGGGAGTTTTGGATACCACAACAGACAATCAAGAGGACTGGTTCCTGGATGGTAGGGATCTTCTGGCATCCCTCAATGAACAGAGACTTGTGCTATCAATGCATAAAGGTCTATATAAACGACAAGTGCCAGTCAAAATTTCTATTCCTTGGACTCTGCTCCAAGTGGGTGGGTCACAAAAGGTGTAATTTATCTTTGCCAAGGGAAATAACAGTGACTTTTAAAGGTATTCCAATTTAATTGTAATAAATCTCTGCTTTAAATAACTTGCTTTAATTATATGTACAGGAAACAGATCAGACAGTGGTCATAAAATCTTCCCTGAATCAAATTATGTACATGTGTGTGCATGTGTTACTACTTGGGAAAAGTTACTTTACCCCATTTCCTGTCAAGATTCTTCATATGTACAACTAGGACTATGAAATACGTTACGGGGGCCGGGGAGAGTGGCTCATGTCTGTAATTCCAGCACTTTGGGCGGCTGAGGCAGGTGGATCACCTGAGGTCAGGAGTTCAAGACCAGCTTGGCCAAGATGGTGGAACCCCATCTCTACTAAAAATGCAAAAATTATCCAGCCTTAGGGACAGGCACCTGTAATCCCATCTACTCGGGAGGCTGAGACAGGAGAATCACTTGAACCTGGCAGATGGAGGTTGCAGTGAGCCGAGATCGTGCCATTGCACTCCAGCCTGGGGAGAGAGCAAGACTCTGTCTAAAAGATGAAATACCTTACAGGGTTTTGGGTAGATTAAATGAAATAATTTCTGTAAAATGTCTATTTCAGTGTTCTGTATAATAAATATTCTCTTCTCTCCTCATTTCCCCTTGATGATCTCTTATCTTGCCCCTCTGGGAAGTGATCAAACTCTGGACATCTTTGGAAGGAACCATTGTTTGGAATGAGTGAACTAGACAGTAGTGGCATCATATTGATCAGGGTATACCCCGTAAGCCAATTGCAAACTTCCATAATCTGCAAAAACTTTTATTCTGCAAATAACATCAAATGCCTGAGACTATTTTAATGTTAAGGGTTACTTCTTTTAAATTAGATTTTCTTAGATTTCCCACTGTACTATTTCTTTCATTTCCTCTCCAACCAGACAAGTTATTACATATTTGATTTTGATGTGGTATTTGCTTATTACTTGAAGAAATTCAATCATTTCCTACAACAGGAAAACAAGATTAAGGATTACCAAAAGGCTTGTTGACAGCATGCTGTATTCTGACCCTCACTTTCTCAGTTGTCAGTTCTCTTGTTTTAAATGGTATCATGGCTCCCTTAAAAATCTGGTCAGTAGATATTTGTAGGATCTCATTAGAATACTGTAATCGTTATCATTTATAGAGTACTTAATGTGTAGGAACTTTGTAAGATCTCTATTCCTACCTGTACCCATACACATTTATTCCCATATCTGTAATTATTAATCACTAGCACCTCAGGAGTTTTCATAAAAGTCCTAGAAGGAGGGATGTAGAATATGCCTTCATTATTCCCTATCATGAACACTAATAAAAGTATTTGTTTTCCAACTTTGAAAAGGCATTATTTTCAAGAACCTGATGGCTGAGATTTCCCACTCTTTGTTAAATTCCCCGCATAACAAAATTACTGGATGGGAAATCTCTGTCAGGAAATTTGACTATTTCTAAACTTATTTTATTGGCGTCCCCTATGCTCCCCGCACCCCAACCCCTTGCCTGACTCTCCTAAAAGGTGTATAGCAATATCCAGCCAATATTAAAACATACGTCCAGGGGAATCTCAGATAACTGCTATGTGGGGGGAAAATCAGTTGAAATCATTCATAAGACAATTTAAGAAGTACCATTTCGAGAGTCAAAAATTTGATGTGGCAGTAGGATCAGAAAAATCCCCAAAGCAGCCCTTGTTTTTAATTTTGATACTTCCATAGTTTATTTTACCAAGTGTTTGCCTTTAGTAATTTTACTTTTATGTGAGAGCTTAGTTCAGCACCATCTTGTACTCACCTGTGAACCTTATGATCCTTCGAAGTAAGGGGTTCAGGTAACAGCATTCTCCAGTCAGAATTGTTTTCTCCTGAGCAATCAGGGATTCTCTTGTTGATTTTATGAAATACATGGATATCTCACCAATAAAAATCTAGGGAAGGAATGTTTAAGAAATGTCAAGTTGGAAATCTGTTTGATAAGAGAGGCCCATGGCTTTAAAAACAAAACAAAACTGTTGAGGACCCACAATCCTTTTAAAAGATGTTGGAGAGAGATGGTGAATTAGATAGTAATTTGCATTTAACACTTCAAAAGAATTAGAGAAAGTGATAATTGATCATTTCAGATAGAGTTTCAGCCTATAATATTAAAATCTAAGGTCACATGGAAACAAATTGAAATAAGTTGTAATAGAATTTATGACAAGGTTCATGCTGGGATTGAATTCTTTTTTAACTTTCTGTGTGAGTTGCAATGATGAGGAATAATTCAGACAGCCAATGTGCCCAAGAAGGCATTATATACCCAAGAAGGCATTATATACACACATCACAAGAGGTGACAGTAAGACCTCACTTTATATCAATAGGTTCGCGAAAACTGGAATTTTAAGTGAAATGACATACTGTATGCTATAAGAATTTAACTCTTGTTTATATCAATTAGTCTATGGTAAAATTAGTTTTGTTACATAGCATGTTGTTTTGCTTAAACTTGCAGTTTCCGAGAACCTATCCACAACATTCAGTGAAGACTTTACTCAACTGCATTACTTTATTATGTGCCATTACAATTATTTACATTCTAAATTCTTATTTGATCACATTTGCCTCAGATATATTTCTCCTACCCTGAACTGGTTGATTAGCCCTTCTTTATTATAGGCATCTCTCTCTTGTTAAACTAATAAATATATGTTACCCTTTAACTTATAATGCCCTCATGTAGATTGGAAGCCCCCTAATAGCAGGGACTACATCTTAATAATTCTTTAGTATCCTTATGGCACCCAGCACAGTGTATTCCCATTTAAAACAAGGAATTGGCAGGAGACAAGTTTTCATGAACGATGACACTGCCATAACTGAAGATTGAGACTCATCAAGGAAGAGTAAAAGGTTAATTACCGTCATCTATTAAATACTAGGCGTTAGGCACTTCAGCATAGTATTTTCAGGCTCACAAGATCCCTCCTGTAGGCATAATTATCCTTACTTTACTGTTGAGGAGTGACAGTTTAGCAAGTTCAGGTAATTTGCCCTCCAAAGCATATGGATGGCACATGGGGAACAGGAATTAGTATACACGTCAGTTGGATTCCAAAGTCCACATTTCCCACTGTTCATATGTCATTTTGATTTTCCTAATCCTAATTTTAACATTTCCCCAGAATAATGTGATCTCATAGATGATCATCTTTGCTGTACATAGACCTGTGATTTTAGAGAAAATTTATTAATGTTTTAATTCCCATACTTATATTTCTCCTGTCATGCTGGAATATCTGTTTAGATGGATAAAGATGATGACATAATGAAAGGCACATGGATAACAGAAATTAAAAAGTATAAAATTTCAAAACTAGAATCATTTATAATGTTCTCCTCCCTTTATGGGTTTCAGGAACTCGGACACACACAGACAGATAGTATCTGAAGCATCTCTAGAATGTGACCTATAGTTCTATTTCCACTACACTGTTCTACCTCAAACATTAAGAGCATATTAAGTCTTTGGCATTTAAAACATGTTGAATTTAACCTGTTTTGTTTTCTCTGTCCTCAATATTAAGTAAAAATTTAAGAAATATTTTTATTAAGTCACTAATATGGACAAGTGTAGTGGTAAGGAGGGAGAACTCTGAAGCCAGGGTTTCTTGGCTTCAAAGTTGGGGTTTGTGATTTATTAGTTCTGATGACCTTGGACAAATTAACCTTTCTATGCCTCAGTTATCTGTGTAAACAGGATAACAGTGTCTATTTGTAGGTTTAATAAACACACTCATATATGCATGTGCATGAATTGGATAGAACAGCACCCTAATATGTACTATATTATATAAGAGGGTGAAGTTGTTATGAAATCAATTACAACTGCATTAACATTGTTGTCATCATTATTACTATTATTATTATAAAGCACTTTGTAATGTCACTGGGGAGGCAGATTGCAAGATGAATAAAAGACTTATAACCTCCATGAGTATATAATCTACTGAGGAACACATACAAAGATCTCAGAAAATCAGATTAGGTCTTATACACATTGCAAGGACAAAGTGGTAAGCGGCCAAGGCTCCTGGGTAGAAGGGGATTTCTCTCCTCTAGGAAAGTCACTTTTCATCCCTAATGCCAAATGAACCTCATGGCTAGGAGACTCTGCTGCTTGTTATATATGTAAAAGATGCCATCTTTATTTACAGGAGGGCCTTTTCCCTCCTCTGCCAAGAGTACTTGAACCAAATATCTATTATGGTTCTTACCCCGTGACATGGAAAATCTCAGTCTATCCTAAAGACATTGAGTTCCTCCAGTTGAGAGCCATTAATATTTGTATTTTTGCTCCTACCCCTGCCTGGAATCTGAAATGTGATTGGTTCCTTCTCTCTTTTTTTTTTAATTTTAATTTAAATTTTATTTAAAAGGAAAGAAAAATAGACTGAACATTTTATGTGGCTTAAAAGATTCTTGCTCTTACAGGCAACAAGGCCCTTGGCATCTCTGTAGCTCAGCAAGGCTTTTGGAGTTCTCCTTAATTCATGGCCAACTTCCCTGGAATTGTCCTAAATCTGGATGATGTGACCTTGAAATGGACAGTGCTGGTTGAAATTGACATTGGAGAGAAAATGGGGAAGGGAGAAAAAAACAGAAAAACCACTGAAAAATAGGAAAGTTACTCAATGTACAGGCTAAGATGATTTTAACAGTCATAAGCTACTTTATTTTGATAGAATGCTGTTTTAAAAACTTTAGTAATAATATTTAGTCTAGCCATAAATCTGTTAGGACTACATCTTAGCCATTTTTTTTTTTAACTAAACAAAATGGTTCTTAGACTTTAGATCTGAAGATCTTGCTTTACAGTTCTGTTACACTCTAAAAGTAACAAGACTTCCTTGGAGTTCAGCATCAGCCTCAGCAGAGACAGGGCAGATATGTGAAATAACACATGGTACCATGGTGTTATTGGCTGAATCAGAGAGAAATCCACAAGGAAGGGCCAGTGAGGTACAAGAAAGAAGCAAGGCATAGGTGGGTTGCAGGAGGGATAGTGGCTTGGCACTGGCACAGAGGGAGTCAAGCAAGGAAGAACCGGGGTGGAAAGTAGGCAGGAAAAATAGAATTCAGAGTCAAATAGGTAAACAGTGACCCAGAATGGATCACCTTGGCAGGAGGTACCTATGGTTGTGCAGAGTTAGAAATATTCTGTTCCTAATATCCCTTGGAATTAACAATGAATTGATGCTCTACCGTATAAAAATCTTTGAATAGCTTCTGGAACTCAGCCCTCTCTCTTTTCGTATAAGACCTATCTCTGCCAAAATAAGGTGCCAAGGGGCTTTGTTTGTCCCTAATATATATGATGGTACTACACTACCGTTTTTCATCTCAGTGAACAGATGGGGATAAATTCACACATGATTGGATAAATGAAGTAGTTATTTCCTTGACGGAGCTTTCCCTGCTCTTGCAGACTAGATTAGGTATTTTAATTATACATGAATCTCTTACCTTGTCTTTCTCGTTTCTAGCTCTTATCACAAATAATTACATATTATTGTTTTTCTTAGTTACGGGATGTCCTGCTTGTCTTATTCTTGGTTGCGTCCTGAGCCTAGACCAGTGAAAAGTTACACAGTAGTTGCTCAGTGTTGAATGAAATAAGCATATCAAGTTAAAGAAGGTCCTTGAGAATATAGGTTTAATGAAGCAGACTTAAGAAAAAGTGATTTCTATTACTTTTCAGACTTAATGAAAATGTGACTGCCTTAGTGGGGAAGCCTTTGTCAGGCCCTGTAGGAAAATTAAGAGGCTGTCCTGTCACTGCCATAGTGTACTATACGGATCTCTAGCCCGACATCTACCCAATGAATGGGATTATTGTGTGTATGTCCCTCTCCATTTGTCTGTGATGTCTTCAAGGGCAGAACTTTTTTCCTACCTTGTACAATGCCTAGAACGGAACCTGGTATACAGTAGGGGCAATATCTGTTTTTGTGGTTTTCTACAGCCTAATCTTGGAAATGAAATATTTGTTGGAATAAATATGACATTGAATCCTTAAAGGATTTACTTTTGGATAGAACACTCCAACTTTAACTGCCCTGAAGATGAACACTGGAGGAAAACTGCACTATGTGCCAGAAATCACAGAATTCTGGCTGTAGTGCTTAAGAATAAATAAAAATCAGAGAATAAATATAAACTATCTCTTTTATACTAAATTTACTTATTTATTCATGTAGTGCTCAACAATTTGGGGGAGGGGAACACCCACTCTGTGCCTGGCATTGTACCAGCACTGGAGACACAGAAGTAGACAGATACATAGTAGGGAAATAGAAATAAATCATAATGTGATATGATGTAAGAAGTGTGTATATGTGTGTATATATATATATATGTTTCTGTCTCCAGTTCCTGAAACTGAGTTCCTAAGGTCTTTGTAATTCCCTAAGTGATTAGATCATCTTTTGTTCTAATGAGACAACTTGGTGAGCTCTGGGTAGCCTAAGGGTAGGGGTTGGTTGCCAGAGGAACCAACCATATGCTTAGAGATTTGGAACTTTCAGCCCCACTCTCAATTCTGGGGAGAAAAAAAGGGGCTGAAGGCTGAGTCAATAAGCAGTAGCCAGTGATTTAATCAATTGTGTTTACATAACGAAGCCTCCATGAAAACCCCAAATGGACTGGGTTCAGGAAAGTTCTGCACTGATGAACATAGGGAGGTACCCACAGGGTGGTGAGCCCTGAGAGGGCATGGATGCTTTGTGTCCCTTCCCACATACCTTGTTCTATCCATCTCTTCCATCTGGCTGTTCATCTGTGTCCTTTGTAATATCCTTTATAATAAATGGGTAAATGTTAGCAAAGGGTTTCCCTGAGTTCTGTGAGTTGTTTTGCAAATTACTGGAACCAGTGGAGGGGTTGTGGGAACCTCAGTTTATAGCTGGTTGTTCAGAAGTATAGGTAACAGATTGTTACTTGCAAGTGGCGTTAGAAATAGAGGCAGTCTTGTAAGACCAAGCCCTCAATCTATAGAATCTGACACCAATTCCGGGTAGACAGTGTCAGAACTGAGTTGAATTAAAGGACAGCAGTTGGAGAACTGGTTTGCGTTTGAGAGAAATATATCCGTATCTGGGTTAGAAGTGTTGTGTTGACTGTGTAAAAGAGTAGGAAAGACATTTTTTTCCCCCTTTGGAAATGTTGTGAAATCACACATGATTAAAAAATAAACCAAGGAGAGATGGGAGAGTGACAAACACGAGATAATCAGAAAATAAAAAAGCATTGCTTGTCTCAGTCATTTCAGAAGCCCATTTCTTACTCTACAGAAAATAAGTACAAATTCTAGAAATGCTCCATTCAGTGAGGCTTTTCAATACTTACACAAGGGGATAAAAAAAAGATAGTGACAAAATTTACACACAACCTATCTTCATTAAAACATATGAGTGTGTACACACACAGATCTAAACAAAAGCACACCAAAGTATAACAGGCTAAACAGAACTTATGCAACAGAGTTGGGACTCGAATTCATAAGTAAAATGTCCTAATACTCTCATGTCAAAAGTGATAAGTGGTATATTACTGTCAGCCAACAACAATCAAATAGCAAATGTGGATTTATTTCTGGGTTCTCTTCTATTCCATTGGTCTTTCTTTATATGCCAGTACCATGTTGTTTTGGTTACTAATAGCCTTGTAGTATATTTTGAAGTCAGGTAGTGTGATGTCTCCAGATTTGTTCTTATTGCTCAGGATTGCTTTGGCTAGTCTAGGTCTTTTTTGATTGACGACTTTTAGGATTGTTTTTTCTATCCTGTGAAAAATATCATTGATAGCTGGGTGTGGTGGCTCATGGCTGTGATCCTAGCACTTTGGAAGGCTGAGATTGGAGGACTGCTTGAGGCCAGGAGTTCAAGACTAGCCTGGTCAACATAGCAAGATCCCATCACTATAAAAAATATGTCATTGATATTTTGGTAGCAATTGAGTTGAATCTGTAGATTGCTTCAGGCAGTATTAAACATTTTAACAGTATTAATTCTTCCAATCCATGAACATAGAATATTTTTCCATTCGTTTGCATCTTCAATTTCTTTCATCAATATTTTATAGTTTCATTGTAGATATTTTTCATCTACGTTGGATAAATTCTTAAGTATTTTTTGTAGCTATTATAAATAGGATTATTTTCTTTCAGATAGCTTGCAGTTCATATATAGAAATGCTACTGATTTTTGTATTTTGTTTTATATCCTGCAACTTTACTGAACTAGTTTATTCTAACAGGTTTTCAGTAGAGTCTTCAGAGTTTTCTATATATAACATGTCATATGCAAACAAGGACAATTTAATGTTTTTGCTGCCAATTTGAATGTCTTTTCTTTCTCTTGCCAAATTGCTCTGGCTAGGACTTTTAGTACTATGTTGAATAGAAGTGGTAAGAGTTACCCTTGTCTTATTCTGCATCTTAGAGAAAAAACTTTCAACTTTTCTTCATTGAATATGAATTTAGCTGTGGGTTTACCACATATGGCCTTTATTGTATTGAGTTACATCTCTTTATACCTAATTTGTTGAGGGTTTTTTAAATAATAAAAGGATATTGAATTTTGTCAAATCTTTTTTTTGCATTTATTGAAATATCATTTTTGTTCCTCATTCTTTTAAAGTGATGTACTACATTTATTGATTTGTGTATGTTGAACCATCCTTGCACCCCTGAGATGAATCCCACATGATCATGGTAAATGGTCTTTTAAAATGTGCTGTTAAGTTTGATTTGTTAGGGTTTCTTGAGGATCTTTGTATCTAAGTTCATCAGGAATGTTGACCTGTGTTGTTGTGTCCTTCTCTGGCTTTGGTATTAGGGTAATGCTGACCTTGTAAAATGAATTTGGAAGTAGTCCCTCCCTTTCAATTTTTTTGGGAGAGAGTTAGAAAAGGTTTGATATCAGTTTTACTTTAAATTTTTGGTAGAATTCAGCAGCAAAGCTGTCGGCTCCTGGGCTTTTCTTTGCTGGGAGACTGTATATTATTGATTCAATCCCCTAACTTGTTATTAGTTGGTTTGTCATTTCTATTTCTTCATGATTTAATCTTGGGTAGGGTGTGTGTTTCCAGAAACTTATCTGTTTCTTCTAGGTTATCCAATTTATTGGTGTATCATTGTTCATAATAGTCTAATATGATCCTTTGTATTTCTGTAGTATCAGTTGTAATGTTTCCTTTCTCATTTCATTTTGAATCTTTGAATCTTCTCTTTTTTCTTAGTCTAAAGGTTTGTCAATTTAGTCTATCTTTTCAAAAAAGCAACTCTTGATTTTGTTTTTCTCTATTGTTTTTCTAGTCTCTATTTATTCTTATTTTATTAATTTCTGGGTTCTCTATTCTGTTCCATCGGTTTATGTGTCTGTTTTCATGTCAGCACCATGCTGTATTGGTTACTATAGCTCTGTAGTATAATTTGAAGTCAGGTAATATGATTCCTCTAGTTTCGTTATTTTTGCTCAAGATAGCTTTGGCTATCCTGGGTCTTTTGTGATGTCATATAAACATTAGAATTACTTCTTTTCTATTTTTTTGAAGAGCATCATTGGCATTTTTATAGGAATTGCACTGAATCTGGATCACTTTGGGTAGAATGGGCATTTTAACAATATTCTTCTAATCCACAAACATGAAATATCTTTCCATTTTTTGTGTCCTCAATTTTTTGCATCAGTGTTTTATAGTTTCATTGTAGAGCTCTTTCACTTATTTAAGTTTATTCCTAGGTATTTTATTTGTAGCTATTGTAAATGGAATTATTTTCTTGATTTTTTTTTCAGATTGTTCATTGTTGGCATATAGAAATGCTACTATTTTTTGTTTGTTCATTTTGTATCCTGAAATTTTATTGAATTTATGTATCAGTTCTAATAGTTTTTTTCTGGTGGAGTCTTTGGGTTTTTCCAAATATAAGATCATATAGTCTGCAAGGAAGGATCATTTGACTTCCTGTCCAATTTGGATGTTCTTTCTTTCTTTCTTTTGTCTGATTGCTCTAGCTAGCACTTCCAGGCCTATATTGAATAACAGTGGTGAAAGTGGGCTTCCTTATCATGTTCCAGATCTTAGAGGAAAGGCTTTCAGTTTTTGCCCATTGAGTACATTACTAGCTGTGGGTCTGTTTTACATGGCTTTTATTGTGTTGAGGTATGTTCCTTCTATACTCAGTTTTATGAGGGTTTTTATTACGAAAGAATGCTGAATTGTATCAAATACATTTTCAGCATTAATGGAAATGATGATTTTTTTCTTCATTCTGATGATATGATGTATCACATTGATTGATTTGCATATGTTGAACCATCCTTGCATCCCTGGGATAAATCCCACTTGGCCATGATAAATGATCTTTTTAATGTGTTGTTGAATTCTGTTTGCTAATATTCTGTTGAAGATTTTTGCACCCATGTTCATTAGGGATATTGGCCTGTACTTTTCCTTTTTTTGATGTGTTTTTGTCTGGTTTTGATATAAGGGCAATACTGGCCTCATATAATAAGTTTGGAAGTATTCTTTGCTCCTCTATTTTGCAGAATAGCTTGAGTAGAATTTGTATTAGTTCTTCTTTAAATGTTTGGTAAAATTCAATAGTGAAACCATCAGGTCCTGGGCTTTGGTTTGCTGAAAAGCTTTTTATTATGACTTCGATCTTATTACTTGCTATTGATCTATTCAAGTTTTGGATTTCCTCATGGTTCAATCTTGGTAAGTTGTATATGTCTGGAGGTTATACATTTTCTCTAGGTTTTGCAATTTATTGGCATATAGCTGCTCATAGTAGTCTCTAAGGATCCTTCTAATTTCTGTGGTATCAGTTGCAATGCCTCTTTTTTCATCTCTGATTTGTTTGAGTCATCTCTTTTTGTCTTGGTCTGGCTAAATGTTTGTCAATTATCTTTTCAAAAAACCAACTTTTCATTTCATCGACCTTTTGTATCGTTTTATAAATTTCATTTATTTCTGCTCCGATCTTTATTATGTCTTCTCATAATTTGGGTTTGGTTTGCCCTTGTTTTTCTAGTTCTTTCAGATGCATCATTATGTTGTTTGTTTGATGTTTCTCTACCTTTTTGCTGTAGGAGTTTATTGCTAAAAAATTCCCTCTTAGTACTGCTTTTGCTCAATTCCATCCACTTTGGTATGTTGTGTTTCTATTTTCATTTGATTCATGATATTTCTTAACTTCCTTCTTATTCATTGATCCACTGGTCATTCAGGAGCATATTGTTTAATTTCCACATGTTTGTATAGTTTCCAACATTCCTCTTATTATTGATTTCTAGTTCTATTCCATTGTGGTCAGAGAATATACTTGATATGATTATTTTTTGAATTTAAGACTTTTTAATGTCCTAAGATATTACCTGTCCTTGAGAATAATCTATGTGCTGAGGAGGAGAATGTGTGTATTGTGTAGCCATTGGATGAAATGTTTTGTAAATATCAAGTCCATTTGGTCTATAGTACAGATTAAGATCAATGTTCCTTTATTGATTTTCTGTCTGAACTATCCAATGCTGAAAGTGGGGTATTGAAATCTCCAGCTGTTTTTGCATTGAGTTCTCTCTCTCTGGCTCTAATAATTTTTTGCTTTGTATATCTGCACGTCCCAGTGCTGGGTGCATATGAATTTATAATTATTATATTCTCTTGCTGAATTAACCCCTTTATAATTATATAATGCTAAATGTAACATCCAATATAATGTTAAATTTCTCGTTCTGCTCACTGTTTTCCTCATTTACTTGTATTGTTTTTCTGTATTTTCTTGAAGTTCATTGAGCTTCCTTAAAAACAGTTCTATTTTGAATTCCTTGTCAGTGAGTTCAAACATCTCTATTTCTTTAGGGTCAGTTAGCAGCATTTTATTTTGTCCCTTTGGTGATGTCATGTTATACTGATTCTTCTTGGGGCTGTGTATCAATATATACACATTTGTAGAAGTAGGTACTTATTCCAGTGTTTGCAGATTAGCTTTGTCTGGAAAAGCTCTTTGACAGCCCATTCAGAGATTTTGGGCAGGCCATTGAGATTGGTTCTGAATCCCAGGATCACTACAGGGGTGGGGTGTGCCCAAAACCTGGGGCTGCTGAGGCCTGCCTGCTGCTTAGGCCTGTCCAGATCCTATAGACACTGAAGTCAAGCCAGCGGTAGTACAACTGGGAGATCAAGTCTGCCTCACAGGCTTGAAGTCTGGGACTGCAGGGTCCCACCCAGCACTGGGACTCAGTCTGTGGGTACTGCTCTGGAGTCTGGGGCTGTGGGTGCCTGCCAGCCTGCCTGATGCTGGATTTTACTGTGGTGGGTCCAGGGTTGGGGTCCAAGGCAAAGTCCTGTTCTTACACCCTCTCTTTCCCCCAAGTGGATGGTGTCTCTCTCAGTGTTGTGATGGTTGGGGGAGGGCTGGTACAGGTAATGTAAAACTCTCCTTTCTACCATTTTCAATGCATCTTTTATTATTATTGTGCTCCAACAGGTTACTCTGATCTCTTACCTGGTTTCCTTAGCTCTTGTGAAGGTATTAATATTTTAGTACATGGATAGTTGTTCAAGTTGATGTTTCAGTTGGAGGGGGTATGATTACTGCATAGTACTATTCCACCAACTTGCTCCATCCTTCTTCTTCACAAATATTTTTAAAAACATGTGGTATGCAATAAATAACTGATATCAATACAAAAAGTTTAGAGGAAGTTTTTAGATTTCAGAATATAAACAGTCTGTGGAAAAAAACTAGTCACTGAAAAATGTATTATAATTTTATATTGTAAGGAAATTTCACTGCATGTTATATGTGGTTGCAACTTAAAAGGGCATTTAGAATTCCCAGAATACGTATTTTGTGGTCATACATATGCTAGTTGTGGCTCTAGTACTGGGCGATATCAAAGTTATTGCTGTTTCCTGAATGCGGGCTTTGGAGTTGAAATCTCAGCTCTCTCATTTATTGATGTGTGACTTTGGGTAAGTAATGGAAACTTTTTGAGGTTCAGTGTAAAAGCATATATACATGTCCTATGTTTTCTGTTTGTACTTGCTGATCTACCCAGGCAAGAATGTGTGTTGAAACAGGAGAAAGAAATCATTGTGCCTAGTCCTGGAGTAAGGAAATATAGTGTAATTCTAGCTTGGCTCTGCTCTAACCAAGTGTTTAATTTTGGACTAGTTGCTTGACCTCTTCGGGTGTCAGTTTCTCATCTGTCAAATGAAGAAATTTTACTACAGGATCCCTAAGGCGCTTTTTTAGCTCCAACATCTTTGCCATTATGATAGGAGCTAAAAAGAGAGGGCTCGTTACGGGAAACTGAAATCACATAACTGGGCTTCAATCTCAGTTCAGTCAGTTAAGCTCTCCAAGGCCAGTGTGATTTCTTGCATTGCTTCTTCCTTCAGCCATCATTTCCTTCTACAATCCCATGGGCCTTTACCCTCACCAAATAACCTTCCCTGAAAGCAAAGTAGACACAGCCTACCCCAAAGTCATCACATTTCCTGATATCTTTGTTACTTTGGGTTCTTAAAGGACAGCAGAGGCTGGTTATCAGATTTTGCCCACACTCTAGATATTCTAACACTCTGAGGAAGAGGAGAGAGTTCTTTATATACTCCCCAATATTAGTCTCTAAGTAGTTTCGGGGCTCTCAGTCTTACGGATTTTTAGATACTTCTAATATTCTCCCTGGGAGGCTTCAATAGTAATAAACATCTCCAAGAAGGCAGAAATGGTTTTTGTTTTAGATTTTGTTTAAAACTCACCCGGGAGATTTTCAGCCTATAGACCCTGCTGCTAGCCCTAACTGCCAATGTCTCCATGCTCCACTTTAATCTTTCCTGATGAGTGCTGTCACATTGATAACCCCAGATCTGCAGAGAGCTTCCTGTCCCCTTACTTGCTGAACTTTGGCTAGTTCAAGAGCTCTTGACTTCTGCTTTATTACGCCTATTACACATAGGCGTAAATGATGCGATTCAGCTCTAGACACTTCCTAAGTGTTTCAAAGCTCAAGGCTTAAATGAAACTGAGACTGTTTGGATGATTCTGAAAATAGTTCAGTAAATGGGATAATAAGTGTTTTTGTAAACTGGAGCCTCTCTACTGGTCTTACTCCAGAGGCCACATCCACCCGTTCAGAAGGTGTTTTTAGTTGACACTTGATATAAAATACAGCACCAAGGCGGTATCATATTTCCAAAGCATAGTGTTCTCTTATATCGTTTTTTTCCTGAACAGTGAATACAAGAGAAATGGGAATTTAAAATGAGTTAGCTAAAATACTGCTTTCAGTAAAAAGTAAAATGCATTGAAAATGCATTGAAGTAAAAATAGAGTAAAAAGTAAAATGCATTGAAAATCCCATATTTTTAGGCAAAAAATATTCTTTCCAAGAAACAAATTGTCAAGTTCCTTAACATAATCATCTAGTCATCAATTATTAGGAGAGGTATATTGAAGATGGAAAGCATATCTCTTGGTGGAACGATGTCAGGGGAAAAACAATCTCTAAAGGAGATTTGGAGCAGTCATCTGCAGTATGGGCAGAAAATGAGAAAATGGATTTAAGTTTTTAAAAAAATCCACAATAATTAATGGGCATATATAGAAATCTTTTCCAGAAAAATGTAAATTATAAACACTGAATATATTAGCAACAAAGAAAATGTAGTCATGGTGAAATTTTTTTTTTTAAAAAAGGAAGTCATGTGATAATGTACAAAAGGGAAAAAGATGTGAATTATAAAATGTTATAAAGAGTTTCAACAGATGAGGTTGTTCAGAGCCTGGAAAAGGCAGATTATGAGGAAGTACAAGACCCTACAATGTCTCCTTTGCTTCGACAGCTGCACCCCTCGTCAGCTAGCCAACAGGCTTGCATTATTGAGAGCCCACTTTGTGATCTGCACTGTGCTCTGGGTTTTTACATTTGCTGGAAGAGCTTACGGCCCAGAAACCCCCAAATGAAGATTCACAATTTTCTCCAAATTGTGCCTTTCTATCAAGTTGTGTTTGTCTCTTCCTTTCCTAGGAAATTCTAGATGAGTCTTGTAATGCATGCGTGCACACTTGCATACAAAATGTGAGCTATTTCAATCCTCGGGCTGGAAGTCATGTTCTGCTACTTCAATACTAAATACTCCCCTGTCACTTCATTGTGAGGCCAAGAAAAAAGGTTTAATAGCCATTTTTTTCATGCCTTGTGCTGCTGGGGCTGAGATAAAATGAGGGTAAATCAGATTCTCTGCTGAGTAAATCCTCTTATCCAAACAGGCTCTCTTCCTTTGACTCTGAGTGTATGAGTTTATTCAGAAGGCCCGAGGCAATAGTTAGCCAGGGTTTCCAGGTGGTCAGAACATACCCTGCAGATTTCTTTCAAGCATAGGCTGCCACTTTGGGCTAAACGGGGACACAGTAAATCCCCCATGCTCTAACCTTTCCTGAAGATCTGGGACAGCAATGGCCTTGGCCTTTTGCGGTTTATCCCATGTGGCTGTGTCTCAATATGATGCTGATCTTTTCTGACAGCAAAGCACAAAAGGAGAAATAGGAAATGACAGGTTGAACATACAGCAGAGTCTTTCCCCTCAAGCATTTCTTGTGCACCCCTGCAATTGTGAATGAGGTCATTAGTGCCCATCTGCAGACACCCAGCAGTGTAGGGTGCTGGGTTCTTCCATGGTTAATGTGCTTGAGGGAGCACAGAAAACCAAGGACAGACAAGTCCATATTGAGCTACACTTTTGAGATTTGATATTAGTTAGTGTCTCATAGATCACCCAAGGGGAGTCACGACTTCATTATACTCCACAGAGAACAGGAAATGGTTTTAAGAAGGAATAAACAACTGTGCAGTTCTGTGAAACACTTAATCCGGCACAGGGGTGCAAAATCAAACTCCAGAAAGAGAGTCATGACTTGGGAGTTTGGAAGGCTCCGAATGTTAGCTTCTGATGAGAATGTTCCTTTTTCAGTTTTCATGGAATCTGGGAACTGGCAGGTGCTTAGAGATCATTTAGCCTAACCCTTTCTTTTAGGTACAGATGAGGAAACTGAACCCACAGAGGGAACATGGCTTATCAGAGGTCACGCAGTTACTGGGGGCAGAGCTGTGACATGAGATCTGCCTCTCTAGTCTTATCAAACCTGGGAAAACATGACCGCATTGTGAGGTGAGTGGAGGATGCATACTCAGAAGCAGGAGTGTGTGTTGAGGTAGGCACTTGGGAGCCGCAACAGGTCATACCTCACCAGGATGGGACAGGAGAAGTGAATATGCAGCTCCTTGTTCCCAGGAAACTGTTCCCACAAAACTTCTCTGAGCATTATTAGAAAAGTTCTTCTGTTTTCTATCTTGCTGCTGCTTACGTATTTTTAGGTCTTGAGGGAAAATTAAGCACCATTAGCAGGGTAGGAAAGCCACACTGCTCTTTGCCATTGACCTATCAGCTGCAATCATCCCTGGTTCCTACCAATGCCCCTCATTTGCGAGGAAAATAAGTGGAACCAAATGGGTGGCTGTCTAATCATGTACAGAACTAGGTGGAACCTTCAGCAAATCATCTAACCTACTTGAGTCTCAACAGTCTCAACTCAAAATGAAAGAAACTGGACCACACACTTTCTCTATGTTCTTTGGCTGTTCTGAGGATAAATTAGGCCATGTCTGCACAATATAAGTATATTAAAACATGTTATTCTTGTGACCATCATTTATGTAATATATTTGGGGGGTTTGTCAGTATTATCAAAGGAATGAAAAAGCTGAATCAGGATTTCATAATCGAGAACTAGAGTAGAACTGTAGGTGCTTAATGCACTGTCCACTGACCATATCACCTTGACTTCCATGGGAGCAGTTGTACTACATTTCAATTTGTGTCACTTGGGTAAAATGAATTAATGGAAGAGATAAGATCAAAAGCTGTAGCCTGGAGAAGAGCTTTTGCTGAAAATCTTAAAATGAAAGAAGACCTATCACTTTTACTCTGCGAGAAGAGAAAATTCTTTGTAAAGTTTTGGTGATGTGTGTTTTTATTAGAATTGCCATTTTCAAGTCTTATTAAAAGTTTGGTCATTTCGTAATTATTGCCAAAAGAAACAGACTATATAATTTGTTTTAGAAGTATGTCTTTGGTTTAAAAACAATATACATTCATGTAGAATTTGGAAAGAAATATATAAAAGTATAAATGAAGAAAAAAAACTAACATTACCATTCAGAATGTTTCAATTACCATTGAAAATGTTTACTTTCTTTCTCTTCCTTTTATAATTATAAATTTGGGATTATACTTGCAACATCCACAATGTATCTTCTTAGGATCTGTTAAATATTCAGACCCACAGACTATATTTGGTGCTAGTCCACTTGGAAGAAACCACAGCTTGCCGGCAGGGTAGCATTACTGATTTATATTTAGCACATGTCCTTGCAATGGTCCAGCAGAGCAATACAGCTCAGGTGCATGGAGGCTACATACAGTTCAGGGGATGCAGGAATTACCCTGGCTGAAAAGCCACATGCCCTGTAGGAGTCAATATATGGTGTAACAACTCCATAGGCATAGTTTCCGGGGACCCACAATAGATACGCCAAGTTACCAGAGTCACTGTTATTGGAAGTCATAGCAGAAGCACTCTCTCAGGTCATAACAGTTATCTGAGAACAGATGCAATTCACCAATAAGGGCTCAATTTTACCTAGTGACATAATTGATACATACTATCTTTTTCTAGGGAAGCAGAGGCAGAAAATTGTGAGGTCAGATTCTCTTACAGAAGAGAAAAAGATCTTACCCACAATACTGCATACAATTTTTTGGCCTTAAAAAATCCTAATATTAAATTACAAACATGTTCCATCATTACTTAAGGTGTTTCAAAAACATGGCTGGCATATAATGTATTAAACCAGTCTGGTATTGTGTATTTAGCTAGTTCCTAGTTTCTCATTATTAAAACTATTACTGACATGAACATCCCTATATACAAATCTTTGTATTTTTATAAATCTGGAAAATGTAATTAATGACTGTGTCTGAAGTTTATTAAGCTCTTAATACATCTTTAACAAACTGCTCTTCAGAAAGAAAATATTAGTTTATGCTTTGACTAGAATTACATGAAAGTCTCTACATTTCGTCAACATAGACTAAGTCCCTTGAAAACATTTGCCAATTTTATATGAGAAAAATGCTATATCCTTTAAAAATTGATTTTTCGTTGGTTACTGATGAGCTTAGAAATATTTATCTGCACATAGTCTATTGATTGCTGGTTGTTAGTTGTCTATTCTTGTCCTCTCTCATTTTGATTTTGGGAAGCTCAACTTTTTAAGTATTAAGGGTACTTATATTTGAGTCTCCTCTGTGGCAAACTTTTTTGCAGTCTTTACTTCTGATAGAAATTTTTATTCTTAGGTAGGCAAATCTACCAGTTTGTTTTCATATGTTTGCATCAATACTGCTAAGTGAGATTATTGTTACTATTCAGGATGCTTTTGTGGGTATTTATGTGGACTCGCTTTCTAAGTGCTTGACATGCATAATGCATGGAAAAGCTTTTCATTTATGAAAAGACCTTGAAACATTTTATATCATTTGAGATTTCTTGTTCCTCAAATGTTCGAGGAAAATTATTCCACAGCTATGTGTCCTGAGTACTATTTTTTAAGATAAATTTTGTCATGTTTAAAATTTTATTCTGTTGGCATTCATATATTCAGCTTTGCTATATCTTTTAAAAAATTTGATATAAGGCATCGCTAGTAAATATCTTCATAGTTATCAATTCTATTGAGATGTAAGCATTTATTGGCACAGAATTGTACATACAACTTAAATAAGTCTTAAGTTTATATTTTTATTTATTTTTGCTTTTAAGTATATGTTTTCTTAACTGTATTTGTATGTCTGACTTTCTATTATAGACTAGCCAGGCAGATGTACACTTATTAATTCTATTTTCTGACTTTAACTTTCTGCTCACAATTTTTATTAATCCATTTCCTTCCCTTTTTTACATTTTTTTAAATGTAAAACAATCTCTATAATTATAAAAAGTAGCTAAAGGAGAACCTAGGCAATGATAAATGAAATTTCCTGGGACTGGGAAGAAGAGAGGAAATATGTTAGTAATTCAGTGGATCACTCAGGGATGCCTGTCTGAATACACAGGAAAACGATATGCTTATGAGACAGGAAGAAACCAGGACCCAATTCTAGACTGAGCCCACGGCCTCCAGGTAGAGCCACCATGAAACCATACCAGACAGAACCCAGTCTGGCCTCCTAGTTTTACGCGGAGTGTGTCACATTGTGAGGTACATGGAAAGGTGTCCTGTATGCTTTCTCTTATTCTGTAGGCTGGTAGAGGCATACAGAGATTAGCCTTCCTCTGGGGAATGGGCATATCTCCCTTCACTGTAGAACTGGAGAGAAGAGGTCTTAATGAGGGTTCTCAGTGGAATTTCATTCCTTTCAGAAGTAGGAAGTTGGTCTGTGACTCCAAAGAGGGCAAAGAGCAGTTCCAGCCAGGTTTTTTGTTTCCCTATTCCTGAACACTTCGTAAATGCCAGGCACTGTGCTAAGTCATTTCTAAGCCCCACAGCAATGCATGAGGTAAGCATTCAGTTGTCCTTATTTTGTATGGGAGGGAACAGCGAGGTGAGTTGCCCAAAGCCAGGATGTGAATCCAGGTGTGCTGAGCAGCAAAGCTTGTGTTTCTTAGCCTCTCTGATACATCATGTTGTGGCTCATCAATGCCGATCTTAGTCCTTACAGCACAGTCTTATCATTTAAGGGAGAGCTTTGTAGAGCCTGGGATCAATAAGCCAAATGAATTTATTACGCCTGTATTATTTATCTTCAAAATTCTATTCCATTTCTCATCTGAAAGCAAGCAAAACATTGGCACAGAAAAACAATATTTGAACTGAGTATCTGAGCAATTGCTGTATTCCTCAGCATGCCAGTCAGTATTTTCATTACTGCCGAATAGAGGGCAGGTAGGGGGGGAGGGAGAGTGGGGGGGGTCAACTGTTAGAAGAGAAGGAGGGGAATGGGAACTAAGATCACAACCCGACTAATCGGACCTTATGGCATATTTAGGCAGAAACACTTAATTTAAAATTCCCCCAATATCATTTTTAAAATAAAAATCAAAATGTCTAAGTGTTAAATCACTTGACCAGGTAACACAGATCTGCAAACTTTATGCTGTCAAGCAATCTCCCTAGAGGACTGTGTGGCCAATTTTTTGCCTCATGAAAGGGAACATGAAATAAATGAAGGTAAAGTTGCAACTTAATTTAATGTGATATAATGTGAACAGAGCCAGAGCCATCAAGAATGAATCACAGCAAACTTCAGGTTAAGCAATTTGTCTCATCTCTGGCCTCTCTGGAAGTTCAATGAGAACAGCAGGAGGTATTGACCTGAGGGATTCTATTCTACTCTAATCTCAGCCGTTATATCAGTGCCAGCACTTACATTCAGAATCTCTTTTGAATACTCGCAACTCATAGCATATTTTTTCAAGAGGACAATAGCTGTTCTTAACACATTAGCCAATCACACCTGTTGATTTGTAACATTCTCACATGCTTTTTAAAAAAACATCTTTTTAAAATTCAGATACCGAAAAACAAAAGCCACCCATACAAGACAAGATCTATTTTAATGAGTTTTTCTGCAGAGCTCCATTCACTGTGTTTTGGCTGAAATAGGATGCCACTGATAAAACTGCTGGTGAATGCTCAGGAAGAGAAGAAAGAGGAGAAAAAGCAGACAGGAAATATTCTTGGGTATCTGACAATAAAGAGGAAAGTCTATTTCTGTACTTACAATAGCAGTTGGGGTGGCAGCCAGCACACAATAGAGCACCAAAGGGGTGATGAAGCTTTCTTCCTCTGTCCCTGGGTAAGGCTTCATTAAGTCTCCGTCCTGACAGAAGAATCCTTGGATATGCACCTGAAAAGTGTCAGTGCATTCGAAGTAGTAGGCAAGCAGCACTGTCCCAGCCATGATGACAAGCTGAAAATACAGCATGGCCACACAGAGACATTAGCAGGGCTTCGGAGCAGCCCTTGCCCCTCAGAGCACACTCCCTCCATCACCCCAGCAGCGGCTCTCCTGATATTGGTATTGGCGAGTGTGTGCGTGCCTGGCGCAGCGTGCTCTGGGAGTGTGTGCTTGCTTGTCTGCCTTGTAACATCTGTTCTATAAACCTTCCAGCAAATAATGAGCAGCTCCCATCTGAAAGGCAGATCCCAGCCAGGCTTGTAGAGAGCTTCAGCCCCTGCTGCCACCCTTTCAGAGTCTCAGAGTATGCATGGGAACCAAGGCACTACAGCCGTTTAGGACAGAGGTGAAAAGTCAAAATGCAGTGGCAAAAGAGTTGTCAAGACGTAGATGTGAGAACTGTTCATGAGCAATTTCATACAATATTACAGGTAGACTTACCTTATGAAATATGAAAGGTAGGTAAACCATGAGTAAACGAAGAAATGGACAAATGAAGAAATTAACAGGAAAACTAAATCCTAGATGGGTTAAGGGAAACTTCGACACCCTAAGTTACTGGCAGGTATTCTACATCAGTCATAACTTTCATCTTTTTCCAAAATGGTTTCTGCCAGTGAGTCAAGGACTTTGCTGACGATCACATCTTATTATAGAAATATAGCCTTCGTAAGATTTAGACATAAAAAAAGACACAGTTATCCTTTTGTTTTGACTCAGATGTCCTAGATATTCACCGAAGTTTAGATATAGTTTTTAGCAGGTATGTGGAATTGAGGGGATATGGAAATGTAACATTTTTTTCCATTCATATTTGGAAATCACCAATGCCAAGATAAGATGGTGATAAAGGTAGACAGAAAATACATCTGAGGTCATGAAATTACAGAAACTTAAGCTGGGAGATATCTTAGAGTTCTTCTTGTCTGACACCTTTATTTTGTAGATGAGGAAAGTGGAACTGACCACTGCTTGATTATCCAAAAATTAAACTAAATATGTGCTTAGATTGAGCATTAACAAAACAAGGAAACTAAAATGAAGAAAATATATTTTTTAAATGTTGATATGTTTAAAGGTATCAAAGTTATGCAAAAAAAATTCAGAACTTGGTAGGACATCTTTAGATATCTATGGCTTAAAGTTGTTTGTATTTTGAAGTACATATAAGGCAGTAAAGGGAAATCATAATCTTTTCAGGGCTTAAGAAGACTAATGTTCTTATTTCAGCCCCAGAGTGACTAATCCAAGGCCACACAGCTGGTTAGTGTGAAAGTCAGGACTAGAAATCCACATTTCCTGATCTGTAGGAAAAAAGGAAAAGCTGAGCTGTATCAGGATCTAAAACAGCATCTTATACGAAAAGGTGGAGAGCGATGGGGGAGGCAAAGTAGCTAAACTCCAGCACAGAGAGGTAATTTTTGGTATACTCATCCATTTTCCTATCCATTGCTTTAGCCACAACATTGAAGCACAGCCTTTACCCTCTGCCCCACTCTAAACCATTCTCTGGAACCAGCACAGCCTCTACTTCTGGGATAGTAATTCTGCAACTCTTCCTTACAGTAGCAGATAGCATCATTTTCTTTTTTCTTTTGCATCAAAGATTTTATTTTATTTTATTTATATATTTTATTATACTTTAAGTTCTAGGGTACATGTGCACAACGTGCAGGTTTGTTACATATGTATACATGTGCCATGTTGGTGTGTTGCACCCATTAATTCGTCATTTACATTAGGTATATCTCCTAATGCTATTCCTCCCCCCTCCCCCCACCCACAACAGGCCCAGGTGTGTGATGTTCCCCTTCCTATGTCCAGTTGTTCTCATTGTTCAATTCCCACCTATGAGTGAGAACATACGGTGTTTGGTTTTTTGTCCTTGTGATAGTTTGCTGAGAATGATGGTTTCCAGCTTCATCCATGTCCCTACAAAGGACATGAACTCATCATTTTTTATGGCTGCATAGAGACTCTGTCTCAAAAACAAAACAAAACCAGACAGACGTTTGTACTTGAGACACATTATAACAGATACCAAAGAGGAAAGGCATCAAAAGAGGAGAAACTGGAAGGACAGGGAAGATTCTTAGTTCAAATGATCCACCCACCTCGGCCTTCCAAAGTGCTAGGATTATACAGGTATGAGCCACTGCACCCAGCTTCAAGTACAAATTTCTGACCATCTTATCTAAAGGTGTTTACCCTCTAGCTACATCCATTGCCACCTTTCCTTTTATTCCAATTAGGCCACAAACCATCTCTTCATTCACTAGCCCTTATACATGACTTGTTTCTGGCTATTTATGGATTACATTCTTCTAGTATCTAGCATTTTCTGCTCCCAGAGATGTGGATCTCGGATCACAACTTTGGACTGTCCAGTAATCTCTGGACACTTCCATGTGTTTTTCCATGCCTGGGGTTGTTTATTGGGGCCACATGTAAATCACCAACCTTTATGCCAGCCTTCTCTGCTGTTTGAAGTAATTGGTTTATTTATTTTCCTTATAGCAACAGAGAAAAGACTTGGATAAATATGTTTCCTGTAAGATTGAGAGGGATACTCCAAAGCTACCCCTGCTAATAGGTGCTCCTGATTGCAGCTAGTTTATAAAATCAAAGCTATGAAGTTTCTGTTTCTTTTATGCTTGACTTGTTAAGTGAGTTGACCTGATGGAAAGGAACCTAGCCAGTTGACTTGATGTTTTGAAGATGAAATAACACCAGGTTTCCAACAGTTTTAAGGCTCTGTCTCTGGAGTCCGTCTGTCCCCCTGCACAGCGCTGATCTGGGATTTTTGTGTGTCTCATGTGTCTCATCCATGTGGCTGGAAATACTTTTCTCTCTCGGCTTCATCAGCTCTTGGGAGATACCTGCTTGGGAATAGGCAAGATCTACGGGGGCTTCTGGATAAAAAAAAAATAAAAACCAAAATGACATCTAGCTTCCTCTTTTATGGGAAGAGGATTGTATTATATGGGTATCTTTGTGATACCACTTCCTTTTTCTAAAAAAAGTGAAAATGATGTAAATAAAAGCAAAAACTTATATATAAGAAAAGAACTCAAGACAAACACAAGGAATGGAAACTCTTAAAACAGAACTATCTTAACACCAAATACACTGAAATCAATGAATATCTAACAACAAAGAAAGCATTACATGCCTAAATTTGAGATCTATAGAACAAATCTTGAATAGTTGCCTAGTTGATTTAATCCTGGAAGCAGCATTCAGAGAGAACTGAATAAATTAAAAGTTTATAAAAATTTGCAGGACATAAAGGACAGAGAACCTTGAAGACCCAAAGGGTGGTAGTGGTAGGTGGGAGCTTCAGCAGCTTATGTGACAGAACTGACCACCCCCCTCGCCCCGAGCATGAATTAGCTTGCCTTGGCTCTTCCCCCGAGCAGCCACAAACTCTTCCCTGTCATTTTCTTTTTCTTTTTTTCTTGGAGACAGGGTCTCATTCTGTCTTCCAGGCTGGAGTGCAGTGGCGGGATCTCGGCTCACTGCAACCTCCACTTCCCTGGTAGCTGGGATTACAGGTGCATGCCATCATGCCTGGCTAATTTTTTGTATTTTTAGTAGAGACAAGGTTTCATCATGTTGACCAGGCTGGTCTCAAACTCTTGACCTCGAGTGATCCACCCATCTCAGCCTTCCAGAGTGTTGGGATTACAGGTGTGACCCACCATGCCCAGCCTTCCCTGTCATTTTCAAGCAATCCTCAAACTCCCTGGGAAATAAGTCCCCCAAGAATGCTATTTAGAGATGCACAGAAGCAGAAATAGAAAACTCAGATTTTGATTTCTAGTTGATTTTCTATTGAACATTCTTCTGTGACTTTTCTTTTCTTTTTTTTTTGAGACAGTGTCTCGCGCTGTTGCCCAGGCTGGAAGGCAATGGCACGATCACAGCTCACCGCAACCTCCGCCTCCTGGGTTCACAAAATTCTCCTGCCTCAGCCTCCCAAGTAGCTGGGATTACAGGTACACACCACCACACCCGGCTATTTTTTCGTATTTTTAGTAGAGACAGGGTTTCACTATTTTGGCCAGGCTGGTCTCGAACTTCTGACCTCGTGATCCACCTGCCTCGGCCTCCCAAAGTGCTGGGATTACAGGCTTGAGCCATCGCGCCTGGCCTCCTGTGACCATATTTTTAAAGGAAACTGATGCACATACTGCAGGAACAGAAACAACACGCATTGATTCTGTCTCCATGAGCAGAGAGATCCATCTCACTGCACTGATGATGCCACACAATTAGCCATCAGCATAATCCTTTCTTCCTCCCTGTCCTGAGACATGATTTATCACTATGTTTGTGTCACTGGTGCCAGCTGGCACAACTGTCATCTCTGTTGCCTTCCTCAGCTCCATTTAGGAATGCATGGAGGGAGGCCATAATGTTGGTGTCACATGAGCAGATGGTGAGGCCATGCTGGGTGCAAGTACTGGTGGAAGGGTTGAAGATGTCAGTGTGAAAGAAGCAATTATGGCTGTGGGAGTATAACAAGGTGTAAGGAGCTCGTGTACCAGGGACTTTCCTCAGCTGTTGCTTTCCAAGAATGACAATCCAATGTAGTAGTAAAAAATGCATTAAGTGCTGATCATTCCACGAGGCTTCAGAAGGCAGAAACCAGCAATATCGGAAATTCAGCTTCCTGTGGTTGAAAGCAGTGTGTTTCTACCAAGGCCCTTTGCTGGTTAAAGAAAAGTAAAAATGTCAAGAAGAGCAATAATTGTGAAGGTCACAAAGCTGAGAGAAGAGGATGAGAACCTTTTCCAACAGGCTGTTAAGTCTGGAGGAACTGTGGACCAATAATTTATATGTCCTGATACGAGCTGGGGAAACAGGGAATCAGATAATGATGGTGTGACTCATGTAAGCCTGTGTGTCCAGGGCAGTAGGACAGAGGCAAGAGTTTGGAATGAGAGTATACATGAAGCATCTTGTCTCAAGTGTAAAGGGCATATTTCAAACTGGGGAATCCTAGTGCTAGGTGACCAACCATCCAGTTTGTTGAGGGCTGAGGGGCTTCCTGGGGCACAGGACTTTCAGGGCTAAAACTAGGATGGCCCTGAGCAATTTGGGGTGACTAAACACAAACAATGAACCAAGCACAGACAAACCAGAGACAATATATCCCTCCCCAAAGAAGTTTCTCATTCTGGTTCGGCCATGAGCTATCAAAGCCAGTCAATCAGCAACTCTTCTTGTGAGCTGCCTCTGAACTCAGTCTCACTCTAAGTGATGTGAAGGTGAGGAATTCAGACATGCTCTCCAACCCCAAGTAGTCTGTAATCTACCCGGGGCGTGCCCACCAACACAGGGAACAACGGAGGTTGTCTGCTGATCCCAAGTGGGAGTCATGCGTGGCTGCAGGTGCCTGGTGAACTGGTTGGGAGGGGAATTGATGGAAGGAGAACAATGGAAGAGGGGATATTGCATGAGGGAGAAGAGGATGCATGTGGAGGGAGAGGGCTGTATGGTGTCTGCTTAGGGTATTGGTTTTGGCCCAGCGCCATCAATATATATGTTCAATTCCATAGAGCAAGGGGATAAAGGAAATATTGGGCAGAGGGAGTATGACGTCAGAGCTTAGGTGGTAAGAACTGACATGGTTGTGACATGAAAGCAATGTCTTAGCCAGAACACCAGGGAATAGCACACTTTAAGGATTCGGATGTTTTTTGGTATTGGGAAAAAGCATCCTAGTCACAAATGTCAATGGTTGCACACAAGGGCTGGGGTGGGAAACCCTCAAGTAGCATTGACAGAACTGGAAACCAATGTAGTAGGCTAGAGGGGAAGCACATAAATTGATAGCCCCCGTGAGACCTCACTGGGGAGCCTTAGAAATAAGTTTGACTCCCTGAGAGGGGATGGAGGTCCTCCATATACAACAGACGCAAGAGCCAAGGAGGTGGAGGAAGGAGAGAGAAGGAAGAAGAGAGGGAGGAAGAAAAGGAGAAGGAGGCAGAGATGGTAATGTTACATTGTGCATGTCCCAGGAACTGTTTTAAACACCTTACATAAATTAACTCTTCATCTGCCTAACCATCGTGGGTGGTAAGTACATTATTATTTCCATTTTACATTTGAGGAAACAGGCACAGACAGATTGCGTGAAGTCACACAGCTCACGGGGTAAACCTTGGATGATTACTATAAATATCTCTCTCCACTCAAATTTGTGTGGCCTAGGGGAAAGTCAGGTTCCAAATATAAGTCAGCAGAATATTAAGAACTAAACTATGTTAAATACTTGGACACTTTAAATGTTTCCAAGTGTCAGTTTTCTCGTCTGTATGAAGGTTAATAACCATCTCACAAAAATGCAATGAGATGTGTTTATGTATTCCTATTTTGTTCCAAAAATCAACTTTCATCAAATAAAGTAAGCTAGCATCAGCAAGAAGTTGGAATGGAAGCAGGAAGGAAATAAATATGGTGATATAAAATAGAGGCAGGAATTACATGCTTCATTCTAAATTGTCTAACAGTCAATGCAATAAGGAAATGGTGGTCAATATCTATAAGATCAAAAGCAAACCAATGGTTAAAGGATAAGCAGAATACTTCTGATATAGTGACCAGACAGGAGTTCTTCCTTTGGGTTCTTGTAAACAACGTAATAGGATAAACAATGATTCAGTGGTGAGTATGATGGTGCTGTTCTTTTTTTAATTTTTTTTTTAAATTATACTTTAAGTTCTGAGATACATGTGCAGAACGTCCAGGTTTGTTACATAAGTATACACGTGCCGTGGTAGTTTGCTGCACCCATCAACCTGTCAAGTACATTAGGTATTTCTCCTAATGCTATCCCTCCCCCAGCTCCCTACCCCCCAACAGGCCCTGGTGTGTGATGTTCCACTCCCTGTATCCAGGTGTTCTCATTGTTCAACTCCCATTTATGAGTGAGAATATGCATTGTTTGGTTTTCTGTTCTTATGTTAGTTTGCTGAGAATTATAGTTTCCTGCTTCATCCATGTCCTTGCAAAGGACATGAACTCATCCCTTTTTATGGCTGCATAGTATTTCATGGTATATATGTGCCACATTTTCTTTATCCAGTCTATCATTGATGGGCATTTGGGTTGGTTCCAAGTCTTTGCTATTGTGAACAGTGCTGCAATAAACCTATGTGGGCATGTGTCTGTATAGTAGAATGATTTATAATCCTTTGGGTATATACCCAGTAATGGGATTGCTGGCTCAAATGGTATTTCTGGTTCTAGATCCTTGAGGAATCGCCACACTGTCTTCCACAATGGTTGAACTAATTTACACTCCCACCAACAGTGTAAAAGCATTCTTATTTCTCCACATCTTCTCCAGTATCTATTGTTTCCTGATGGTGCTGTTCTTAATATGAGACCTCATATCAACTTAATATGAGACCTCATATCAACTTAATATAGGTTTCATATAAGCAAAACTCACAAAAACAAGACTCTCAAATAGAATGGAAGGGGTAGGCATTATGATTCAGCTGCAGCTGAACTTGAGAGAGACAGCATAACGAAAGGTTAAGAGTACAGGACAGACTGCCTAGGTTGGAAACCAGCTGTGCTGCCTACTAGGTGTGTGGTCTAAATTTTTGTGCCTCCATTTGAAAAATTGGGTTAATATTACTATAGTACTTAATGCTTCAGATTATCATGAAGATTAAATGAGGACTGTGTAACAAGTACTTAGAACAGTGTCTGACTCATAACAAAAATCGTTTCCTAGAAGAGTAGATAGATTGTGTATCTTTCAAGACTCATTTCTTGGTACAGTTTTTCTCAGTTTAGTTTTTAAGAACTAATGGACAGCAGTGAATTAGAGACTTTTTCTAGCAAGTCTCCAGTTAGTTAGTTAAATACAAACCTATATCTTTTTTTTTTTTTAACTTTTAAGTTCAGGGGTACATGTGCAGGATGTACAGGTCTGTTGCATAGGTAAATGTGTGTCATGGGGATTTGTTGTACAGATTATTTCATCATGTAGGTATAAAGTCTAGTATCCATTCATTATTTTTCCTGATCCTCTACCCTCCAGTAGGTTCTGGTGTGCATTGTTCCCGTCTATGTGTCAATGTGTTATCATTTAGCTCCCACTTATAAGTCAGAACATGCAGTATTTTGTTTTCTGTGTCTGCGTTAGTTTGCTAAGGATAATGGCCTCCAGCTCTATCCATGTTCCGGCAAAGGACATGATCTCATTCTTTTTTATGGATGCATATTATTCCATGGTGAATATGTTCCACAGTTTATTTATCCAGTCTATCATTGTTGAGCATTTAGGTTGATTCCATGACAGACCTATATCTTTTAATTAAAGCAATTAAACTGTGGTTAAGAAGGACATCCTCTTGTGAAAACTGAGGGACTTCAAATGTACCAGTGTGTATATGAGAATTCATCCCCTCTTCTTTAAGGACTAAAGAGGTGCCCACAGGCAAGGATATGTAGATGAAATGCGATCATCCAGTCATTCAACTAATATTGAGTGTCTACTATACACAGACAACAAGAATACTTAGTTAAAAAAACTGAGCAACAAAAATGTTAAAATAGCCATGGTCTTTGGACTCATGGGGTTTTCTGTCAGGGAAGACAGATATTATAAAAGTAAGCCCAAAAAAATAATAATAGTGACTCTTACTGATTGCCCATGTAATCAGCTATGTAACTTTAAGTATATTATCTTACATGATACTTACACTACTCTGAGGTATAATGAGTTACCTCAATCTGAACCTCTGGAGCCATTTAACTGTTCTTTTTACACTTAAAACCTGCAATTAACACAATGACATGATGTATATAAAAAGCTTAGTACAATGCCTGACACTTGATAAGTACTCAGCTCTTTTTCTTGCTTTTAAATTTCTATTTGCTCTTCCTTTTCAGTGCTTTTTTTACTTTGGGGTGATAGTAGGGGTTGACTGAGGTCTCCTCCTCCTCCATTCTTCTTTCTTGACTATCTGAAAACACTGTTCCTTTAATTTTCCCTTTTTTTCAGCCTGGTCTATAAATGGTGGTACCCACCCAGGATCTATGTTTAACCCCTTTGTCATTTTCTTTCTATGTTCTCTTCTAGGGAGATCTCATCTCTTTTTGTGGCTTCCATTCTTATATTGATTCCATTGACTCTCCCATCATCATTTGTAGCTCTGGGTTTTCTCCTGACCACCAACTTGGTGTGTTCCATAGGTACTCCAAATGCCACAAGTCTAAACTGGAACTCTTATTTCTCCTCTCCCCAGGCTGCAGCTTCTCTTGAGTTCCCTATCCTAGTAAATCCAACCACCATTCTCTCAGTTACACAGGCTAGAAATCTCAGTGTCATCTTAGACTCCTCCTTCCCCTAGCTTTCTCTTCACACCATACCTGGTCAGTTGCTAAAGTCTTACTGCAGGGTCTCCTTACATTTGTCTCATTTGTGCAAACTGCCACTGCCACCTTCAGGCTTCCACATTCTCTCACCTACACTATTGAAATCTCGTCCGACCTGCTTTTGCTGCCTTTGGGATCTCAACCTCTCCATGCCATCATTTACCCTGCTGCTAAGAGTTACCATCCTAAGGCATAGCTATGATTATATCTGTATACTCCCCAAAATCTTCAGTGATTACTTTGTATGGACTGAATTTTTGTGTTCTCCCCAAATTCATATTTCAAAGCCTAAATCCCCAATGTGATGGTATTTGGAGGTGGGGTCCCAGTCTCACGTATAGGATTAGTGTTCTTAGGAGACATGAGAGAGCTGATCTCTCTCTTGGCCTCAGTGAGGTTATAGCAAGGAGGCAGTATGAAACTAAACTGAATCTTGGGACCCCAAAATCACTAAGCCAAAGGGAAAAGTCAAGCTGGGAACTGCTTAGAGAAAACCTGTCTCTCATTCCATTTCTTAAAAAAGATTAAAAAGCTACATGCCTCCCTCACAAGGGACAAAGGACAGACAAAACTCAAAGTCATCCCTCTGCTGACAGATAAATGCATATCTGATTGCTTCCTTTGGAAAGGCTAATCAAAAACTCAAAAGAATGCAACCATTTGTCTCTTATCTACCTGTGACCTGGAAGCCCCTTCCCTGCTTCAAGTTGTCCCGCCTTTCTGGACTGAACCAATGTATATCTTACATATATTGATTGATGTCTCATGTCTTCTAAAATGTATAAAACCAAGCCATGTCCTGACCATCTAGGGCACATGTCATCAGGACCTCCTTAGGCTATATCATAGGCATGTCTCTTTAACCTTGGATAAACTTCCTAAATTCAGACCTGTCTCAGATATATGGGGTTCACAGCAGCTACCTGCAAACCAGCAAGAGGGCCCTCACTAGACAGTGAATCTGCTGGCTCTTTGATTTTGGCTTCCCAGTTTTCAAAACAGTGAGCTATATGGTCATTTATGCTTCCTAGTCTATTATAATTTGCTATTGCAGCCCAGATTAAGACACAGCTATTCTAGGTAAATCCAGCAATTTTCTCTGCATTGAACACACTGGCCTTTGTCCTGCCCATATTTTTTGGTAATGGATAGAAGCAGCCTACCATTTGAATAGAGTCCAAGCCAGCAAATCCCATCAGGCATGGCCCCTTAGCTAGTGGAGAATACATAGGTCTACCTCTCTTCCTGGGCTGCCTTCACCTTCTTACTTGGCCACTCCTTAAAGAATAAATGCAAATAGTACATTCTTGTCTTCATTTAGTACTTCCTTCCTCCAGTGTCTTGGTGGTTGTTTATGGGTGGATGATATGGAGAAATGTAGAATATATAATAATATTACTAAGTAGATTTACAATTACATCAAGAAAGGGATAAATATTGGGTATAACTTAAACTAAATTGGGCTACAAAATTTTCTCTTTGATCTTTTGCTGCTAGGGATTTTTTAATTCAATGACATGGATGAATACATAGAAGAATGTTAAATGTATAGTGATATAAAACTGGCAGGCATAGCTGATATCAGAAAGCAAGATTAAAAATTCAAAATGATTCTGACATTTGGGATAAATATAAAATCCTACAGCAAGTTTCTGATAGTCAATAATTGCAAGGATCAGTAGAGCAAAAGGCATAGAACTCGAGCCTGAGAGGCTAAAGAGCTCTGTTCTTTCCCAGGGCTGCCTCAAAGAAGGGAAGGGGCAGAGCTGAATACACATGGTATGCATGAGAAAGTGACCATGCTGAGAGGACGAGCCAAGAGAATTCTGTGAACAGAAGGTCATGGATGACTTGTGCATTTTACTTATTTATTCATTTGTTTAAGGGAGGGGCAGGGGATAGATGCAATCCATCAAGGATCTCTACGGTCTAAAATTTTACAGTTCTGCTATATCTTTTGTTAAACTAAACTGATTTTGGTGCTAACTTGAGGTCTCTCTGGTAAAGCAATAGAAGTCAGCAAACTCCTGCTACACACCAACCATGTGCCAAGCCCCTCAGAGGGATGAGAGAAATATAAAGATGAAGTTCTTAGCTTTTCAAGGATATGAGGATGTGACCATATTATCAGTGTTATAACACAATTGGTTATACCTTAACGGATGGATAGATGAGTGGCTGAGAAAGATGGAAGGATGGACAGACACCACAATGACATCAAGAAGTGAATATTCACTGAGAGACAGAGAAGTATTGTGGCAGCAGAGAAGTATTGTGACAGCAGTGACATTTGAGCTAGTTGTTATGGTGTAATGGAAATGTATGGACTTTGGAATTTTAAGACCCAGATGCAGTACTAGATGGACCATTAACTACTTGTGCAGCTTTAGGCATTGTACAAAAATGAGTACTGAACTGGCTTTGGGAAGACTGGTTTAACTTTCTGCCTAACGTGTGGCTTTTAGGCTTTCCCTTGTTCTAACAGTCATTTTGAGTCTTAAACCTAGACAGAAGAGTAAAGAAAACTTTTATAATTAATTCTGTTGGCCTGTTCATGCTATAATAATATCCACATTAAAACCCTAATGTGTGATGTTGTAAGTCCAAAGTAAAGATAACTTACTTAAGGATTTAAAAATAGATTAATCCACTTAAGAATAGGATTTTAGCCCAACAAAAGAAGTTTGCCTAGTCATTATGGATGGGCTACAGTGGGATTAAGTTGCATGGGGTTTTGTGATATATTTGATGCTGTACTTTTCATTATTTGAGGATAGGAGCATGTAATGTGTTTTCTATCACTAGAATATTCTAGTACAGAACACTAGTTGTTGAATTATAAAGAAGAACCCAGAAGTGGATGGACATTGGTTAGATGAACACTAAAGCTCCTGAAATTGCTCGGAAGTCTTCATAGCATAATGTGATGGCTCCCTCCTATGCTCCTATACACTTCCTGTGCATACCTGCCAGGAACTGTGCCCTTCTGGCATGAGGTGACTATCCCAATCTCTTCAAACCAAGCTGTGAGGCCCTAAGGGAAAGGATCCTTCAAATCTGTAACCCCAGTTTAGCACAGGCACATAATAATAAAATATTGGTTGAATAAGTGGCTGAGAGTCTATAGTTTGTGATATGATATGAAACTGTTTGGGACATATTATTACATTGGTTAAAACTAAACTATTGGTTTAATATAAATGTGTTCTGAATGGTGCTCTCCAATATACAAAATAGTAATAAGTGCTCTGGGAAAGAAGAGGGAGTGTGGGGACATGAGACAGAGAGATAAGTATCTGGGGCCAGGAGAAGTTTGTGAAATCCTGGGTTAAACTCAATTTGACAGATTTTGTTACTGGAATATTCTCGGGGCCTACTGGTATTGGGGAATTCCCAGAAATGCATTTTAGCATACAGTCATTTAAACTCATTTGAACATAGAACTTCCCCCGCTTTCTACCCATGGTGCACTAAATTATCAATATAAAGAATATTTATGGAACTGAATTTGGGAAATGCAGGCACAGTTTCTGAACTGGAAAGAAGAAGGGAGGAGAGAAAAAGTATGACTGTTTATTTGTATTGGGGGTGTTAGAAGCAACCTGTTTACAGGCATCAAATTTAATAAAAGTCTTTTGTATTGCTACAATCTTTATTTCTATCAGGATAAATATACTATCTGTTCTTGATCATTGAACCATTGACCTCAATTGTGGTTACAAAATAGGAACATTTTGCTTGGACCATTTTGAGGAACTCAGAGACAAATGCCATCTCATAAGTTCAGGCATAGGGACCCCCAAATCAGGTTCTTTGCTACACTATTCACTATTATGCATATGTCATAGCAAGCTAAGAAAGGAGAATGAAAGAATGTGGCAAACAATAATAGCAGCAACAACATACTTCACAATGAGCACCATCCCTGGAATTTCTGCAATCACAGAGGTCCCTTTTGGATCTCTGGGTTGCTTAGGGGCAATTCTGGTGAAACCGTCAGCAGTGGCAGTCCGCTCACCCCCTCAACCCTCAAAAAAATACGGCTTGGAGCTCCTCAACTCCTCACAAGATAGTTCTTCTCCTTCAACCCAGTCAGGCTCAGCATCACTATCACCATCGATATCTCTAAAAGACTTACAAATATTTCTTCAAGGCTTATCTGGGTGTAGTTTTATGTGATCACACCATTCTATGAATGTGTAAGCAAACACCTACCTAATATTTTAAAAATTAAACTCTTGAGTTTCTATCAATTATTATGTAAAACACATATATCCTGTTTTAAAGCTTATAAGCTATATGCAGAAAGTTTCAAAAGAGAGGATGCAGTTCAAACAGTTGGATTAAAGGATAATAATACAAGAGTTGCTGCTATTGTTGTTTTTTAAGGAAGCATAGGGAGGAGCAGGAGTGGAAACTAAGAGGAGGAGCAGCAAATGTGTATGGCCAGAGAAATGGGTTAGCAATGGAACGCTGGACTGGGCTCCACCACTGCTGTAAGAAAGATCATCTCAAGTTCTGTTATCTTTGGACAACTTTCTCAAAGGAGACAAGATGAAATTCCCAAGACACTAGGATGCTTTGTGAAGTTATAAGGAGTTATTACTTTACCTCTCCTAGCTCGTGAAGTTCAGACCTTTAATCATTCACATAGATGCACTATTGGGGAAAATTGTTTTGCTTTGCAAAGGCACATCTAAATATTTGCAAATGTAGCAACAATAAGCACATTCCATATTGTATTGCCACTACTCAGTTGCATGTTGTTTTCTTGCCCCTAAACTGCAAGCTCCTCAGGAACTCATCTTTGAATCCCAGGCAGCAAGAATGAAACCTGGTGTTTGATAAACACATTTGGAGTAAGATGCATTTCTTAAATAAGATCCCTAAAGCAAAAGGCCAAAGGAAAAAAATGGAAACAATTGATTACATCAAACTTCAAGGCATTCTGTTCAGTAAACTAACTCTTCAATAAAGTTAACAAAAGGGTTAACTCTTGCAGAGTGGGAGAAATTATTTGCAATCTTCGAAACACAGATGTAATTAACATCATATATATAAAACAAACTCCTGTAAATCCTGAATGGAGAGACAGGAAATCAAATATTTACATGGGCAAAGTTATGAATAAGCAATTTCTAGGGGGAACAATCCAATAGTGTCCTGGAGCTGTGTTGTGCCATCTTATGAGAGCCTATTATGAAATTTCATGAGCTAGTTGCTAAAGGGTAGCTTGAAATTGGTCATGCCACAGTATTTATACCATGGAAATCGACAAACTGCACAACAAATCAACCTCCCTTCTCTTTCATCATCCCCTAAAGCCAGGAGTTAAACATTTACCAGCCAAATGCTAGAGAAATCCAAATGACTTTCATATACATGAGCTCACTAAAGGAGAAATGCAAATCAAAACAACAGTGACATGCTATTTTTATGTCTAATCAAATTAGCAAAAATTTGAAAGTTAGATAATAAGTGTTGATGAGAATATAGGCAAATGGAAACACCATGCACAGCCAAGAGATTTTAAGTTGGCACAGACTTTTTGGCGTACAACCTGGCACTGCCTGGAGAAGGGGAGTGTGCATATGCCCTATAACCCAGTAGTCCCACTCGTTGGTATACCTCCCTTAGGTTTGTGCAAGGAAAGACATAAGGATGTCAATACAGTGTCATTTTTGGTTAAAAAGTTGGAGGGAACAGGAAAATAAGTAAAAAGATACTGTCTATGATGGAATATTACATAATTGTTAAAAATAATGTATTGGATTTTCATAAACACATAAGTGGCTGTTATTAAATGTCTAATACTTTTCGAGGCCTAAGTTCTTTACACACGTTCATTCAGTCCTTATATTTTTAGAAAGTGGGTATTAGTAACTATTTTACAGGTAAGGAGCATGAGGATCAGAGAGTTTAAGTTATTAGCGTAAGGTCACACAGCATGGAAGAGCCAGCATTCACCCTATGTAGTATAATCTAGATCAGGGATTCACAACCCCCCTGGTCTATGGCCTGATAGGAACTGGGCCACACAGCAGGAGGTGAGTGGCAGGCAAGTGAGCAAAGCTCCATCTGTATTTACAGCTGCTCCCCATTGCTCACACTACCACCTGAGCTCTGCCTCCTGTCAAATCAGCAGTGCCATGAGATTCTCATAGAAGCATGAACCCTATTGTGAACTGCACAAGTGTGAGATCTAGGTTTCATGTTCCTTATGAGAATCTAATGCCTGATAATCTGTCACTGTTTCCTATCACCCCCAGATGGACTATCTAGTTGCAGGAAAACAAGCTAAGGGCTCTCACTGATTCTACATATGATGAGTTGTATAATTATTTCGGTATATGTTATATTTTAATAATAATAGAAATAAAATACACAATAAATGTAATGTGCTTGAATCATCCTAAAACCATCCCTATCCCCTGGTCTGTGGAAAAATTGTCTTCCACAAAATTGGTCTCTGGTGCCAAAAATGTTGGGAACCGCTGCTCTCAATTTTCTACTCTTTTTTTTTTTTTTTTTTTTTTGAGATGGAGTCTCGCTCTGTCGCCCAGGCTGGAGTGCAGTGGCGCAATCTCGGCTCACTGCAAGCTCCGCCTCCCGGGTTCACGCCATTCTCCTGCCTCAGCCTCTCCGAGTAGCTGGGACTACAGGCGCCCGCCACCACGCCCGGCTAATTTTTTTGTATTTTTAGTAGAGACGGGGTTTCACCGTGGTCTCGATCTCCTGACCTCGTGATCCGCCCGCCTCGGGATTTTCTACTCTTAATCATTATGTTCTACTGACTAAAAAGCTTAAAAACGAAGCTTAAAAGCATTAAGTGAAAAACAGAAAAGAAGCAGAGAAAGACCCATAGTACAATGATTTTTATCTAAGTTAAAAACGTGTACTAAAAACACTACATACTTTTCAGGATATATACATATTTAAGGGCATATAATAAATACATTAGAGTCAGGATAGGGAATGATGAGGACAAATCATCAAATGACTAAACCACATACTGGGCAGTATAATTAATTCAATTTGGTAGACACAAAGACCAAATAGAGCCCATGAATGAATATTTAGCATCCTATAGACTTAGAAGGTGTTATGTTGAATAAAAGGTGGCATTTGATAACAGACCCAAACTACTGTCTTTCTCAATTTATGGTTGCAATAAATCTGACTTGTTGAAAAAGAAGCAGAATGAGTAGAAAATAAGAATCATGCTGCATGCTAATGCATTCTTTTTATTTTTGGAGACAAAGTCTCACTCTGTCGCCCAGGCTGGAGTCCAGGGGCATGATCTTGGCTCACTGCAGCCTCCTGGGTTCAAGCAATTCTCGTGCCTCAGCCTCCAGAGTAGCTGAAATTACAGGTGTACGCCACCACACCCGGCTCATTTTGTATTTTTAGTAGAGACGGGTTTCACCATGTTGGCCAGGTTGGTCTTGAACTCCTGACCTCAAACGATCTGCCTGCCTCGGCCTCCCAAAGTGCTGGGATTACAGGCATGAGCCACCATGCCTGGCCACTAATGCATTCTTAATCTTTTATTAAATTAAGGAAAGACATCTGATTGCTGTTGACTCTTGTACAAAAGTCCACAACCATGAAATGCTGTGGAACCCTCCACTGTAATTCATTACAGATATCAGTGTAATAATTTTGCTCTAAAAAATGAGGAATATTTTCATGAACCTACTGTTTCATAGTTTTCAAAGGAGATCAAAGATATAATAAAGTTCTATTTAAATATTAAAATCACACTTATCTCAAATCTTTTTAAAAGAGTTTTGGTTATAATAGGAATTATTTTCTCATCATGAGTGTTTAAATTAGGGACTTAGGTACTGAAAAATGATTTTATGATTCCACATTAGAATGAAAACATAAAATGAACATCGAGTTTTCATCATGCCATGTGGAACAAATGTTAAAGATTCCAATTAAAAAAAAACTTAGGAAACATGGTAAGAGTTTTCTATGTTTGCTTTCAAACAGTTTTAAACAGAAGTACTTATGGTACCGTTTTAATTTCCTTGCCAGAAAGGAACATGATTCTTCTTTCTCCATGTGCATGGCCAAGTTATTTGGGAATTAGGCAAATAAGATGAAAAGGAAAAACATTCTCTCAAGTCAAGCAGTTTGTTTTTCTAATTAAAACAGGTAAATCTCAATGTTGCAAAGAGACTCAGATGTTCTCATTTTCCTTTAAAAATTACTGGGTAAGGATTTTTCTTATTTCCCTTTGAAATTACTCAATAGGTTGCCTCTAAGATAATGTCTTTCCCAAACACATTTAAGGATCCTGCGTAAATGAACAGATTGGGACTTCGGTCAAACTCCTGGTGGCTGTCAGATCACAAGTGTTCAGACCTGCATCTGCTTCCCTCTGGCTGCATCTAAACGAAGCCAATTATACTAGAGAAAGCAATCAGGTGAACATCTAGCTCATCTAGCTTGACAGGTGTTTCACATTGTGGGAGCAACACTGTGCATTTATGGAAATGTTCTATATCTGTGCACTCAATGTGGCAGCCACTAGCTATAGGTGGCTCTTGAGCACTTGAAATGTGGCTAGTGCAGCTGATGGATGGATTTTTTTTATTTCACTTTTAAATTTAAGTGGCCATACGTAGCTACTGGCTCCATATTGGATGGCATATGATGCCATTGCATTAGCAGGGTGATACCATGAACGAAGCATAAGTTTAAACCTTTTCTATAGAATATTCTAATATATAAATATGTAAATTGGAAAATATATCATCCGGATTTTTTACTCACTAGAGGTTAATTATTACTAACATTTGGTGTATATTTATTCTTCCAGACTTTTTCTTCCTCAGGCATATAAACACACTCAACCATAGGTAGATTTTAAAATATATAAAATTAGAATCACAGTATACATGCTGTTCTATGGCTTGCTTTTCTCTCAACAATATATTGTGACCAACCATCTTTCTATATCAGTACAGAGACATATTTACAGCTACATGAGACAATATGTTCTCTTCTATCTCATTTCTGTCATTTCCAGCCAAGAAGTCCTGATGAACATGAGAGACCAGAGTCACCTTTAGGGTTATGATGCTGCTTGGTATCAAGGGCCCTATCTCAGGATGGAGATGGAGAAGTCTCAAAAAAGGAGACCTTTGGATGCCAGGTGGAGGAAGTTAAATTTCTTTATATACTCCAAAGCATTTTGAGCAAGGTAGTGATATGGTCAAATCTGTCATTGAAGAGATTGACCCTGGTGGTAATCTATACGAGACCGGAGCAGAAGATGGTAGGCAGAAAAATCAGATTTTGTACAATGGTTTGTTTACACGTCAGTTACTAAGTACTCAGAATACCTCTAACACTGCTGTGCTATTGCATTTCCAGAGCAAGCTCTCACAACATTCTATCTAGCTTACTCTCTCATAATAAAGCAGAAGTGAAATATCCTGCTTTACAACAGTTTAGTTTTAACTACTGTGAAAATAAAAAACGATTCATTCACTAAACTTTTACTGAGCACCTACTATATGCCAGGCAGTGAAGAAACAACAGTGCACAAAAATGAAGTCTTGGTCCACATGGGAGAGGCTGTAAAAGGAACAAATTTGAGGACTATGGGTTTAAAATTAAATAAGTTTAATTTTGAACATATTTTGATATGCCTATTAGACATCCAAGTGAGAATGAAGGAGGCAGCTGAATATGAATTGAAGAAAGTTCTTGGTTAGAGACACATTTTGGGGAGTCATCAGAGTATGTGATCAGCTAGTTAGTGAACCCATAGAATAAAGACGAGTCTAAGAGATGAGATTGAAAAAGGTGATGACAAGAATAGACCTGGAGAGAAAGCAACAGTGAGCCATGGAAAAGGACCAGAATCTCCAAAGAAGAGGGGAGGTGCTGTGGTGTCAGTGAGGATGGCTATCTCTTGCCACAGTTAAGTCCCCAAATCTATCACCTAACAGTGTTGGCATATCATGAAGTTTGGCATGGAATTTGGCCTAATCATGGTGATTCTACCTAACTCACAGCATTGAATGCAGCAAAGATTTGTTTCGTTTTTTAACAACTATGTATAACTGCAGCAAGGAAGCAGGGTTAGTGGTATTGACGGATGGTATGAGTTTCCAAGTGGATTAATTTTAAGAAGGAGAGCAGGACGTTAGTTTGGAAGAAGCAATGAGGAGCAAAAATAACACCTAGCCTGTCACTAAGTCCATTAGTACAAGAGGTACGGGAAATAAGACATAGCCACTTGGGAGGGCTCTAGGGAAGCAATATAATTAAAGAGAGCCAAATTTCCAGTAGGAAAGGGAAGGTACTATTCAGACAAGGTTAAGAATATAATGGATTTTGCTGATTGCGGGTGAGTTTTGGAGTTCATAGAGCAACTCATACTTTGAGTAAGCATAAGAAGATGCTCTTTGAAATGGAGGAGGATGGAATCAGTTCGAGATGCACAGAGCTGTGTGAGCACAAGAGACCACAGGGTGAGAGAAGACCCGGAGTTCTTATTTTCTAAGTGTGGCTAATACAGATAGGAACAAAGGGCATGACAGAATTAGTCCCAATGTTCTTTGAGGCAGAATGGTGGGGCTGTACTGAGAAGGGAGGAAGAGCTAGCTCTTCGGTTTTGTGCTCTTCCATGTTGTGCTATAAGTTGGAAAAAAATATAGGCCTTTGGTACTAATGTAGAAATGCAGTCATTTAAAAAACATTTTTATCATGTAATGTGTTTCCTAAATTGTGGCAATCTAGCACTAGGCAGCACGGATTTAATTCTTATTGCAAAAAATATCGGTTGAACCCCTACTATTGTACTGGGTGTGGACGACAATGTAGAGAAAGGAAAGCAGTCATCTCCAGAAAACATAAGCCCTCAAATACAGCTGTGCCCATTGTCCAGCAAGCAGTTGTCTCCAGAAAACATAAGCCCTCAAATACAGCTGTGCCCATTGTCCAGCAAGTGATGAGAAGAGATGTGCCAGCTACAAAACCTTTTCTTGCTCTTTGGGATTCTAGGAGATGCATCTTCTCTATCTCCAGAGCAAAGACCAGTTGTCCACTTCTAGTATTCCTATGTTGGGTATTTGTAGTTGAGAAAAACCTGTACCATTTCATAACACCCACCTAACTAAATGATCAGACAATGACACACATTAGACCATCTTCATTGTTCAAAATATGGAGGATCTAAGCCCTTTTCCACACCCAACCGGGCTTCCATTTCCTGTGTTTAAAGAAGTGAGAAAATGTGAGGAAAAAAATAGTATAGAGTCAACAGAACTAGAAATGACAAAAACATGCTATATGTGCCACCCTCCTCCATCCATGATTATGACAGATGTGCTAATAATTTTTGGGACTCTTTCCTGTTGATCTTTTCCACATGGTACTTCAGACAGTCATTACCAATCGTTTATAATTGGGCCACCCCTGATAACACAAGTGGTACCAACTTTTTAGATAGTAGGTTCTAAAATGGATAGAATATCATGGGGTTTTAAATACATGCTTGAATGATTTCTAAGCTCACTTAAAGTACCCACAAGATCCTGAGGAAACTCTGGCTTCAAAGCATCTTCTCCAGAAGAGAGGTGCACAAGAGGCAATCTAGCATGAGATACTGCTAGACATTTGCTCACCAATGGTTTAATTTTGTAGGAAGCCAAATGGCTTCAGTGAGGATGGCTATCTTTTGCTACAGATAAATCCCCAAATCTATCACCTAATAGTGTTGGCATATCATGAAGTTTGGCGAGGAATTTGGTATAATCATGGTGGTTCTACCTAACTCACAGCATTGAATGCAGCATAGATTTGTTTTGGTTTTTTTTTTTTTTTTTTTTTTTGAGACGGAGTCTCGCTCTGTCGCCCAGGCTGGAGTGCAGTGGCACAATCCCGGCTCACTGCAAGCTCCGCCTCCCGGGTTCACGCCATTCTCCTGCCTCAGCCTCTCCGAGTAGCTGGGACTACAGGCGCCCGCCACCACGCCCGGCTAATTTTTTGTATTTTTTAGTAGAAACGGGGTTTCACCGTGGTCTCGATCTCCTGACCTCGTGATCCATCCGCCTCGGCCTCCCGAAGTGCTGGGATTACAAGCGTGAGCCACCGTACCCAGCCGATTTGTTTTGGTTTTTAACCTCTAATCTTAGATTAAGTTGTTCCCAGATGTATTTTGGTAGGAAGATGTTATTATACTCCCCTAACAATCTTAAGACCACTTTTTGAGTTTTGGCCTTGGAAAGTCTTTCTTCACCTTTTTATATTTAGAAGGAATGCCTAACCTATTTGGTCAACCACTTAAGCTCAGAGCTTGGAGTAATTTAAAGTTTCACTTGGAGAAGCAGACACGGAACAGATACAGCATTTTTGTTCTCTCTAAATTGAAATAAGAACAAGCATTAAGCTGCTTAGAGATTTGAATTAGAGAAACAATTATCCTAATACACATGATAGGGGAAAGGATCTCAGAGCTCATAATCTCCTGATTCGTATGAAAAACTGTCACTCTGTAGATGTCCATGCTTGACTGGAGGTTCTGAAAAGTAATCTAAGCCTCCTTTTCTCACTTTTATCCTCTCAGATTGATTTCTGGTTCTTTTGAAAATGATTGTTCCTCCTTAAAACTTTCTGAACATAGCACAATGCATAATCTGTATCATTTGGCACTCTAACTACTTTGCTATTATACTAGGATTCTTACGCCTGAGCATGTCTTGTCAGTATTTGCAGTTGAAATGTATTCAATGAAATTTGAAAGTACTTTGTAAGACACATTTAGAGCATTTGACTTAGGCCAAGCATGCTGAGCTAAAAAGGTTCAGGAAGTTATATTCTTAGATAGTTAATATTGTTCATGACAGGGTACCTTTTCATTTTTGACTGCCTGCTTTTTGACCTCTTGCAATGGCCACCAGAGGGTAGGGAACTCAGTGTGTGAAAGATCATTTCAATGGTGTCTTCACATTTTTGACATCTTTGATGTCAGAACTGCCATAACTAGGGTGAGTAGTCAGGGAACTGGTCTGAGCTTCATCACCTGACACCTTATACCTCACCCTCTGTCTCCAGAAGTAGATCCTTAAAATTGTTAGTATTGCTATATGAGCTCACCTAGTCTTAGGCCACCCTTTTCCTGAACAGTTTCTTTATTTTTCTGTGAAGGAGAATAAGGACTCTATTCCCTGAGAATCAGAAAAAAAACTTAGCTGGATATACTTAAGAGGTGGTTATACTCACTCAGCATGTTCAGAGACTGAGGAGCCTTAGGAAACAGAATAGCAATAATCAGGCTGCTTTAATTCCTACAAATATTTCAAGGAATACCCTGGGCCTGAAAGACACATCCCTCTACCTGGGAGCCAGTGAAAAATTATAGTGCTCCAGATTAAGAGATCCCCAGTGATTGCAAACACAGCACAGCTTATGTGTTTTCAGTCTGGTACATGGTAACTGCTCTATGTGTGCTTGTTTAGTAAATGGGTGAAAGGCAAGATTCAGACATTAGCAGCTAGATGGTAATACCAGACTACTACCCATATCCAGACTACTGCACACCCACCTTCTCTCAAGTGTGTAAAGACAACTGCCAGCCAGAGATGCTCTGTAGATTGACATGTGGTAACTGTCAATCCCATTAGAAACTGAAAACACTTTTCCTCATAAATCTCTCTTTAGGCCTCCTTCCTTTTTCTATGGTGGCTATGCAAATTCTCCTCTCAGATGCTAAGTGGTTGATGTAAGTACCCATTGGGGTCATCTAGAAGCCTGAGGAAGGCTGCTGCATTTGCCTTTGTGTTGTTGCTTCTGTTTTTTTCTCTCTCATTGAAAAATCTTCTATGGAGACCAAGTTTCTGAATCCAGTTGTCTTAAAGCTTGGATCCAAATGACACATTGTTGGGCCTCCCTCCTTCCAGGAGCTGCTGTTCATGGCTTCAGGAAGGAGTCTTGTCATTGTCGCAGAAGCTGCTTTGGGCATCTCTTAGCGTGGCTTTTACAGTAAATTAATGCGTTAGAGGTCTCAATTCTTCTGTGAGACCTCCCATATACACATGCCATTTCCCTTGTAGTTTCTCTCACTAAATAGGAAGAGTGACTTATTTCAGCCAGTAGAGATGTGTGCTGATGTGACTACAAGCAGAGGCATTTCAGAGTTCATAACTGCTCTTGCACCTCTGCCAGGAGAATATGACTGGGTTAGCTAGCTGGAAGGATGTGAAAGATTCATAGAAGAGAGCTGAGTCATGCAGGTGACAGCAAAGTAACTCCCAGATGTGTGCACCACAGACAATAGCTGGTTAACTCTAAGACCTAGGAGTGTGCCCAGACAAGACCAGGAAAACGGCCCAGTATAGTCTAGACAACCAACCTACAAACTCATAAGATAAATAAATGCCTACTGTTGTATGTCACTGAATTTTGGAGTGCTTTGTTACAAAGTGTTATTACGGCAATGGACACCAAATATCGCTACTTTCTTTTGCTGTTGAGGGATAGTATAATTCTGTGATTAAGGCACCAGACTCTAGAAGCAAAGAGATTGGGTTTACATCTTTCCTCTGCCACTCAGTAACTGTAGAGAATCACTTAAATTCTCTATAACTCAGTTCCTTCATCTGTAAAATGGAAACAATAGTATCTACCAATAAGCTAATTACCGGAAGAGCTCAGAACTATCTCTGGCATATAGTATGCACTATAAATGTGCTATTATCATTTGCTAGTATGTTGATTAGCATTGGTGAAAAGTCAGCCAAGTGGTTTGAGCCTGTGTGTCCCAGAGTCTGTCCCTGTCCTCTTAATTAGGGAATGTTAATAGGGTTTTTCTAAGGAGTTTTGTTTTTTATTTCGTGTGCTACTACTGCTTTCTTAGGATGGGCAAGAAGTTTGTTAAGTTGGCCTCAGTGTCTTCTCTCTTCCTATGAGTCAATCTGTGTCATATCTGGAGATATTTATTGAGACTTTTGTCATTTGAATGTCATTTTTCCTAGATTTCATATATATACGGATTTGAATGTATAATTGAAAAATATATATATATATATTTAATTTTGAAAGCTATATGGGAGATTATGGTTAAGTAGCCCTTTGACCCACAGGTAAAACAATATAGTTACAAATAACCAAATACAACCTTATTTGTCTTTCCTTATTTGGATTTTCCGTGATTTAGAATAACCTGGCAGATTAATATTCTTTGTCCTTTTACCCTATTTTGAGTCTATGTCAAAATATGTGATTTGACAGCTACTCGGGGAAGTTCCCTGACTTACAGACCATGTTAGTTCTTTGGCTCATGGGACTAAAGATTCTTGGAGCTGGAAAGCACTTTAGAGATTACTCAGTCTTTCCAGTTACAGATGAGGGAACCAAAGATCAGACAAGTAACTTTTTTTGTGGTTCCAGAGAAAGTTAGCAAAAGAACCTGGGTAAGAATACAGAGCTCTCCCAAGTCCAGTGGATTCTTACTCTTTTAGTGTTTAATACTTGATATGCACTAGAAAAATATATAGTGTAAGTTGGACACATAATAAAATAAATACCTAGATATATCACCAAATTTTTGAAGTAGGACATCATCAATGACATAGAGACTTCTTGTATATACAGCTCTAATCTTAGCCTACTGTATCTTGTTGCAACCCTAACCTGATACAATCCCTAAAGAGGTCAGCATTTTTCTGAATTTTATATTTATCATTTCATTGCTCATTGTATGTTTACCTAAATTATATATTTAAATAAAAATAGTTTATCAGTCATGTTTTTTCACCGTACATTATATTGCAATACTTATCCACATTCTTGCATGTAGCTGAAGTTCATTTATTTTCATTGTTTAAATTGAGCTCTATTTTTTGCTATAAGGTAAAATTGCTATGAATTATCTTGATCATGTCTAATGAGACATGTATAAAGTTTATTTAGGGCAAGTAATAACAAGTGGAGTTTCTGGAACATAGGTTAATATACATGCTCAACTTTGTAAGATAACACCAAATTGTGTTTAAAGTGGTTTTTCTTTTCCATGCTTAGCAGCAGGGTTTTAGAATTCTTAACTACTCACAGGATCCATTCTTGGTGTAGTCTTTCAGCTAGTAACTATAGTACTAGTAGGTGTATTGTATTCTTGCACTTCTCTAATGACTAATAAGGTTGGCCATCTTTTCATGTTTCCTGTTTAATAAAATGCCTATTTGTATGTTTTTTTGCATTCTATTTTTCTTTTAGTTGACTTGTAGTTATTAATACATTCTGGACACTAATCTTCTATCAGATACATATTAACAAATTTTCCCAGGTATTTATTGGCTTAACTTTTTATTTTACGGCATCTTTTAATGAATAAAAGTTCTTGGTTTTACCATTGTCTTCAGTATGATTTTCACTACATCAAAGATGCATTTTATTGTATGTCAACCTAGAAAAAAGATTATCTCCAAATTATAGAGACTTGTTATGTGCAAATAACCTACTATCTTTGTCAATACTGTATCTGAAATGAGAGACTGAATTTTTTTTAAATCATAGAGATAAAAAATGGAAACCCCTAACACTTTGTTCTAAAAGGATTTGTTGCTCAGATAGTGGGTGATGATCATGAGAGAGCATAGATGTAACAACAGAAATACCAAAAAAAATTAATTATTTTTCATCTTTCTGAATCTTGAATCTCTTCATCTTCACTGCTTCTGAACATATCTCAACATTTAAAACAAAACAAAAAATAAAGCCATGCTTTGATTTTTTTCTTTTAAATTTTTACTGCCTTTACTCAATCTGTTTACATTCCTACACTGCAAAGCTTTATGGGGGTTAATTTCATTGACTTCCTCCACTCTTCTCAAATCATCTCATTAAAGTCATCAATAACCTCCTAATTGAAAAATTCATTAGGCACTTTTCAGTCCTAACATTATTTGATGTCTCTGCAGCATTTGACACTCCTGTTCACTCCATTTTTTCTTGAATATATCTCTGCCCTTGCCTCCCTTTTTTTGTGGTTATTTTCCTAGCTCTCAGAATTCTCAAGTGTCTTTCGTCAATTCTCCTCATGTGCACACCTCAAATGGTCATGTTTTCCAGGGTTCTACCATCAACTCCGTATTCTTTCCCTACTGTGCTGGGAGGAATGTCATATACTCCCAGGGTTTCAGCTATCTCTTGTATGTTTAAATATTCATTTATCATGTGAACCCCTTTCCTAAGTTCTAGACCTTACTTTCTACTGAGCTTTTCCAGTGGCTTCCACTACCACCTATACTTTGATGATTCACAGACCTAGAGTACCAGCCCAAAACACTCTCTTGAGCTCCAGACCCTTATCTCTTAATCCACACTTAACATCTCCTCCTAGAAGTTTCTTAGGCACTTTTTATTGAAGATTTTCCAGTCTGAACCATAATGTTCCTTCCCTCCACCTCCTGAAGCCTCCTCTCACAGTACTTCCTTCTCTGAAAATTAGACAACTATCTATACAGTTATTCAAGACAGAAAATGGAGAGTCATCCATGAGTCCTCCTTTCTTTTCTCCACTCCATATTTAGCCAGACTCTAAATCTGATCAATCTAATATTCTTAATACACCTCAAAACTGTTCCTCTTCATATCTGCTGCTCTTTAATTCAGGCCCTCATCACTTCTTTCCAGCACAAGTCTCTTAGCTAGATTCCCAACTTTGGGTCTTGCTCTGGTCCAGAAGAGTCCATTTTCTGCACTTCCACTAATGTATTTTCTTTCTAAAAAGTTAATTGATGTCCTTTTTCTAGAGGATAAAAATCCCAACTCCCTACTGTGAAATTTAAGATTCTGATGACCTGGGTCCTCTCTACCTTTCCAACTTCATCTTACAGCTGTCGCCTGCAAATATCCAACTGATGAATCGTACATTTCTACTTCAGGTAAGGTTACCTACATGTGTCTCACTTTGTTATACCTCTGTGCTTATTCATATGCTTTTCCCTCTGCCACAATTATTCTTTCTTTCATTTCTTTGCCTAATGAATTTCTTTGAGGCATAATAAGTGTTCACAGGCACTGCGAAGCCTCTTTATTTTTTCTAGGAAGCATTAGAAATTTTCTCCTCTGTGTTCACTTAGAGCCTTATTTTCCTGTTATAGTACATGACAGAGAACAATAATTACTTGTTTGCATGACAATCTTCACCATTAAACTGTGAGCTCCTCAAGGAAAGTTGCCAAGTTCTAGTTATCATTGTAGCCTCAGTACTTATAGTTCCCAGTACACAGTGAGCACTTAATTAATGTTTCTGTAATAGGTTAACTCAATGTGCATGAATATTGTGGCATCACTTCCACAAAAGCTTCTGTCTCCCATGGCTCCATTAGCAGCTCTAGAACATATAGGCAGTGATAGTTCTGCTTTTCTGTAGGGTGATCAGTCTACATTTAGAATACTTGGTATGATGCTGCTCTTAGATTAAGGCAGATATAAACTGAAAAACATTAAGAGAGCAATCAGGTACCCAACACCATGTCAAAGGAGCAATTATTGAAGAAATGGACACTATTTTGGCGAGGCATCACAAATCAAAAATAATTTTAACAGTATCTATTATAATAGAATTGAGAGCAAGCACTCTTATTCTAATAAAACACAAAGATGGAAGATCAAAGTTGACAAAAAATTCTTTGCTGCTTCTCGCACTGAGGGGTTGAATCTAATTCCCCTCTCCCTGAAGGTGGTTTGCTTGACCAATAGCATGGGATTAAAAGGGTATGGCAAGGTTTCCAAGACTATATCAGAGAAAAAAAAAAAAAAAAGAATTCCAGCTCCTCCCTTGGTCTCTTGGAATGTCTCTTCTTGAAGTACCCACACTCCAAAGTCACTCACTCATTTTCATACTGTGAGAAGCCCAAGGCTCATAAAGAGGACACATGTTGGTGCTGTTAGTGCCAGCAAACTCCTAGCTAACAGGCAGCTTCAACTGCCAATGACTTGTGAACCACTTTGGATTCCCTGGTAGATAACTTAGATAATTGCAGCCACATGAAAAGCCTAAGCAAGAGCCAGTCAGCCAGATTCTTTCTGAATTCCTGATCCACAAATTTCTGTGCAAAATAAAATGTATTTTAAAAAAATAAATGATTACATCTGGGGCTTTTAACTGTTAAAATAGGGTGGTTTGTTACCCAGAAACAGACAGCTAAAGCAACCACTACAAATGTTGATTGATTGATTTGGTAACGAAAAACCATTGTGCCAAAAGCTGACTTGTACCACTCAGATCTTCCTTCAAGAAAGGTTTTGCTGCCCAGTTACAAGGAATGTGATTATCCGGCACCCTCCAGCTGTTAGCTCCTTCAGGGTCATCTACCTCATATCTGAGCTGTGAGCTTGCTCTTTTCAGATAAGGCACCAGCCAATGGCTGAGTAGCCATTGCCATAAGGCAATGGTAGCCAACGCCACAAGACAATGGTAGCCAACGCCACATTCTTAGGTGTCCCCAGTCAATGGCTAACCAAAATGGGGTGTGAAGGTCTATCTCAAGCTTGTCCAGCCAGCAGCCCATAGGCTGCATGTGGCTCAGGACGGCTTTGAATGTGGCTTAACACAAATTCATAGATTTTCTTAAAACATGAGATTTTGTTGTGATTTTTTTCAAAGCTCATCAGCTACTGTTAGTGTTAGTATATTTTATGTGTGGCCCAAGGAAATTCTTCTCCCAATATGGCCCAGGGAAGCCAAAAGACTGGACACCCCTGGTCTAGCCATTTCTGTACAACTGAGGACTCCTTGAATGAGCAATCTTTGCTCTAGAACACCTCCCTGAGGCTGGCGGAGACTTCATCTGTCTGCATCATGAGCAATGTCTCCACTTGCCCAGTACTGCTGCCTCTCTCTTCATATGTATATTCCCCAATAAACCTTTCATGTACCTATTCCATCTCAGTGTCTGCTTTGGAAAGAACACAAGACATACAACCATCTTGCATTATTTTTAGAAAATTATAATAGCAAAGAGCAACTTTGAAGACACGGTGGCAAAACAAGCCCATGAACACTTGTGTGGCTATTGGTCCGTTATTCATGGCTTAAGGTCATTACTTGTTTTACTGTGTTGAAGTAAAGTATGGCAATGCCTTCATTATTGGCTACCTATACACTTAGCAAATAGCACTGCAAATAAAAGGAGGGAATGAGACTTGCACAGAAAGCACCAGGATCCTGATTCTACATCTGCCTGAAGTGGCAGGACACTCAGTGGAATGATAAGCATTTAACAAAGGTCCAGTTGGCCTTGTAAGACATTGGCTGATTTTTTTAAACCTTAATCCAACCTCAGCAATTTCCCAACTTTATTGGAAATCCTCGTCTGACACTGCTTGCTTAAAAAATATGTGGGCTAAGAAGGGAGGTCAGATAACAATTTCAAACATGTATGAAGGAACCTTGAGATTGAATCTTTTGAAGAACATTCAAGTCACATTTTCATAGAAGCTGAAATTGTCTCTTTTTTACTTAGTTCAAAGACAGTAATTTTTTCATGTCATCCTAATAGGTTAGAAGAATTGATATTGTTAAGATGACTGTGCTACCCAAAGCAATCCACAGATGCAATGAAATCCCAAATCAAAATGCCAATGATATTCTTCAGAGAAAGAGAAAAAAACAATTCTAAAATTTGTATGGAACCACAAAAGACTCTGAATAGCCAAGGCAGTACTTAGCAAAAATAACAAAGCTGGAGACATCACACTACCTGACTTCAAAATATACTGCAAAGCTATAGTAAGCAAAACAGCATGGTATTGGTATAAAAACAGACATACAGACCAACGAAATGGAATAGAGAACCCATAATAAATCCTCATATTCAGAGAAAACTGATTTTCAACAAAGGTGCTGGGAATATACATTGGGAAAAGGACACCCTCTCAATAAGTGATGCAGAAAAAAACTGGATCTCTATAGGCAGAAGAATAAAACTATACCCCTATCTCTCATCATTTACAAAAATCAACTTAAAATGAATTAGACTTAAATGTAAGACCTGAAACAATAAAACTACTAGAAGATAACTTAGGAGAAATGTTTTAGGACATTGGTCTAGGAAAAAATTATTTTATGGGTAAGTCTTCGAAAGCACAGGCAACAACAACAAATAATAGACAAATGGAACTATATCACACTCAAAATCTTCTGCACAGCAAAGGAAACAACAGTGTGAAGGAACAACCTGTAGAATGGGAGAAAATATTTGCAAGCTATTCATCTAACAAGGGGATATCCAGGATATACAAGCAGCTCAAACAACTCAACAATAAAAATCTGATTAAAAATGGACAAATGATCCAAATAGATATCTCTCAAAAGCCACACCAATGGCCAAGAGGTACATGAAAAAATGTTCAACATCACTAGTTACCATGGAAATGCAAATCATAATCACAATGAGTTATTTTCTCATCCCAGTTAGAATGCCTAATATCAAAAAATGGCTGCTAGCAAGGATGCAAGAAAAAATGAACTGTTACTGTTTTTTAGGAATCAAATCTTATTTTTTCAACTTTTATTTTAGATTTAGGGGGCACATGTGTAGGTTTGTTACCTGGGTATATTGCATGATTCTGAGATTTGGGGTATGAATTATCCCGTCACCTATTACTAGGCAAAGAGCCCAACAGTTTTTCTACCCTTACCTCCCTCTCTCCTACCTCTAGTCTCCAAAAAGGGAACTCATACACTGCTGGTAGGAATGTAAATTAGTACAGCCATTATAGAAAACAGTATGGAGGTTTCTGAAAAAACTAAAAATAAAACTACCATACAATCCAGCAATCCCACTACTGGGTATTCATCCAAAGGAAAGGAAGTATATGGAAGAGATACCTGCACCCCAATGTTTATTGCAGCTCTAATCACAATACCAAAGATACAGAATTGCCCAAATATCCATCAACAAATAAATGCATAAAGAAAATATGGTATGTATGTATGTACACACACACACACACACACACACACTCAATGAAATTCAGCTATTTATTCAGCATGAGTAAGCCTTGAGGATATTATGTTAAGTCAGGCACAGAAAGATAAACACTGCATGTGTAGGAGCTAAAAAAAAAAAAGTGAGCTCATAGAAGGGGAAAATAGAACAGCAATTGTTAGAAGCTGGAAGGGTAGGAAGGAAAGGAGGATAAAGAGAGGTTGGTTAATGAATAGAAAGTTACAGCTAGATGGCAGGAATGAGTTCTGGTGTTCTGTATAATATGGTTAACCATAATTTTTAAATTTATTTTTATGTATTTAGGGAGTACAAGTGCAGTTTTGTGACATGAATATATTGCACAGAGGTGAAGTCTGGGCTTTTAGCCTACCCATCATCTGAATAGCAGACATTGCACCCAACAGGTAATTTTTCAACCCTCACTCTCCTCCCACTCTTCCACCTTTTAGTGTCTCCAATGTCTGTTATTCCACTCTCTATGTCCATGTGTACCCATTGTTTAGCTCCCACTTGCAAGTGAGAACATGCAGTATTTGACTTTGTTTCTGAGTTATTTCACTTAGGATAATGGCCTCCAATTCCATCGAAGTATGTTGCTAAAAGACATGCTTTCATTCTTTTTTATAGATGAGTAGTATTCCATTGTGTGCATATATATATACACACACACAATTCCATCTCATATATATACACATATATATACACACTTGGGTGTTTGTGTGTATATATATATATATATATATATATATACACACACACACACACACATTTCTCTGATTTAAGTCTATTTGGAGAATAAGCCTATATATATATATATAGCCTATGTGTGTATATATATATAGCCTATGTGTGTATATATATATAGCCTATATGTGTGTATATATATAGCCTATATGTGTGTATATATATATAGCCTTATATATATTATATGATATATATAGCCATATATATGATATATATATGGCCTTATATGTATTATATGATATATATATAGGCTTATTCTCCAAATAGACTTAAATCAGAGAAATTTATAGATGTGTATCTGTGTTTAAATGTATCCTTACTTTTTGCTATATACACACACACACACACACATTTTCTTTATTCAATCAACTGATGAACACTTAAGTTGATTCCATGACTGTGCTACTGTGAATAGTACTGTGATAAATATAACAGCACAGGTATCTTTTTTATATAGTGATTTATTTTCCTTAGGGTAGACACCCAGTAGTGAGACTGCTGGATCATTTGGTGGTTGTATTTCTAATTCTATTGAGAAATCTCCACAGTGTTTTCCATAGAGGCTGTACTAATTTACATCCCACCAACAGTGTGTAAGTGTTCTCTTTTCTCCACATCCTAGCCAATATCTATTGTTTTTTGACTTTTTAATAATAGCCATTCTGACTGGTGTAAGATGGTATCTTGTTGTGATTTTAATTTGCATTTCTCTGATGATTCGTGATGTTGAGCATTTTTCACATGTTTAAAGATACACTTGTACGTTGTCTTTTGAAAAATACCTGTTCCTGTCCTTTACCCACATTTTAATGTGTTTGTTTTTCTTGAGTTTCTTGTAGATTCCAGATATTAGCCGTTTGTCAGATATATAGTTTGCAAATATTTTCTTCCCATTCTATAGGTTGTTTGCTTACTGATTATTTATTTTGTGCAGAAGGCTTTTAGTTTAATTAAGTCCTATTTGTCTGTTTTTGGTTTTGTTGCATTTGCTTTTGAGGGTTAACAATAATATTTTCAAAAAGCCAGAGGAGAGGATTTTGAATGTTCACATACAAAGAAAAAAATGTTCAAGGTATTAGATTTGCTAATTATTCTGATTTGATTATTACACATTGTATACATGTATCAAAATATCACTGTATCCCATAAATACGTACAGTTATTACATGTTAACTAAAAAAGGAAAAAAAAGATGGTCATTTTTTCAAGTGTGTCATGGTAACTATGAAGAAAATGTGTGTGTGTGTGTGTGTGTGTGTGTGTTTAGAGAGAGAGGGTAACAATTAGTCTATGATTTAAAAATAGGAATTATATATTCTACTGGCATTCTGTCCTTTGGTCCACATTTGTAGAAATATTTGCCTTTTCTCTGACAGTTATTACTTTTCCTAGGGAAGAGAAGAATTCCGGGAGAAGGACGTGATTCCTGTGTTCAAATATTAGAAGAATTATGAGAAATTAGATTTGTTATAGCAAAAGTTGTTATAACAGCCAGAGGGTAAAAATTGGTCCAATATGTATTTGGAAGTTAGACAAAAAAAATTTGCATAAACTTTTTTTGGAATTGTTTAAAGATAGATGCTATAGTTTGCTTTGATAGGTAGTGTGTTTTCTATTGCTAGGGAAAACTAGGCATAACCCTGGCAATTACTTGATGGAGAGAATATTAGAAGGCATTCAAGTAAACCTAGAACAACAGGCTTTAAAGTCTCTCTACCAGAAATTCTATAAATACTGAAGAAACAGTAAGACAAATATGAAGGTATTATGAGGAACTCTCCCACTCTAAATATAAATATAATGTAACAGGAATTACATTACCATAATCAAATAGTTCTGGTTCCCATTTTGTCAGGTATAAAGCTCTGCTGATATTTTTAAAATTATTTTTTTATAAAGCCAGCCAAGCATGAAATAACTTCATAGCTGCTTTAGCAAAGACTAATTCAGGAAATTACACTAATGAGAGGCTAATAAGGCACACTAAGATGAGCCTAGAAGCACACATCTTTTTCAGAGGAAGATGGTGAATACTGTGCCTGTCAGTGAGAGGTTTATGTTCTCATTTTCTAAGGAAAGGTTTTCAGAAATTTATCAGTAGGGGGCATTGGTGTTCTGTCAGTAGGAGAGCTAGACCCAGAGAAGTGCTCTCGGTAATTGAGCACTTAGAAATAATCAACAAGTCAAAGCAGATAAAGTATTTTTTTTCTTAGAAAAAATTCACATAGAAATGTCATCTGTTCTCAACGAAACTTTAAAAAATGAAAGTACAGCATGTACATATTTGGTTTTTCCAAGATAAACGAAAGATGCTAGAGGTTTTAAAAAAATTTTGTTAAAGAGAGACTAGTATCGCAGCAGCTGCATATTCAGCACTTCCAATCCCAGGAATTGAGAAGAAAGCTGAATTTGCATCATGGTGAACTAGCATCACTAATGCTTACAGCTCCCATCTAACTGTCATGAGAGTGAAATTAAACAGTTCTCCCTGTGTTTGAAACTTATTCAGTACAACAAATACTGGTCTGTTCTTCCCTCTCCCCTTCTACCCATATAGGCAAAGTCAAACAATCATGAAAGGAATTGGGGGAAAAAGTAAAATATGCAAATGTGGAATGCAGAGATGAGCTAAAGAGCTGCACTTATTTACCTTAGACACACAAGACCCACAATTTTTCATGGATAGAAAGATTGTTAAATACCATTGAAAATAAATGCAATTCTTTCCACATCTGCCATGATATAAATGCCAGATGTCAGGTATAATTATGTATGAATTATCATAGTTTATAGAAAAACTTGATATCCCAGCTTTTTTTTTAATCTCTGTACTCAAGAATATGTTAGTTTTATAACTTAGAAATTAGAATCCTGAGACTTAATGAAATTCGGGATCTTAAGAAACAGCAAAAAGTAAGGATATATTTAAACACAGATACACATCTATAAATTTCTCTGATTTAAGTCTATTTGGAGAATAAGAAGGCAGACTAATTCTCACCCACTTTTAAGGTTCATTCAGATTTTACCTTCATTTATTTAACACAAATCAATGAAGTCACTTCTAAGTAATTGGCAGACAAAGGCTAGGTATTCTGGTCTAGAATTTGCCATGGCCTATGGGGCCATATTCTGAACTCCTGGAACAGGAATTTCTAGTTGAGATCTCTCTCTCTCTCTAATGCCTGAGATATATATCTCAACTTAAGCCCTTATAGCATTAAGGTATAGAACTTTTGTTTGTTTGTTTTTAAAAAAATACACTTGGAGATTAGAGAGAAGGTAAACCCCTAAGGACATGATAGGAACCAAGTCAATAAAAGGGAGGGATAAATGGCTCTGCATTTTTAATAAATTATAAATTTGTAAATTGGGAGAGAGAAAAGGTGGGAAGTCATTGAGATAGTTCTCTGGAGGTGAAGTAGCCATTAAAACTCTCCACATGATGAGAAAACTTTTTAGAACTAAAATGTCTAAATATGAAGTTATTTGCAACATTTCAGGGTAAACCCACCCTCTTCTCCTTATACTTTCTACAAACAACTGCCTTGTGAGTGGGTATGTGTATGTTACAAATAGTGGGGGGTGAGAAAACAACACGTTTCCATGTTGATGACATGCGGAAAAGGATAAGAACTTGAATGACAGAGAAGTACAGAGAAGTCACACAAACTAAGCTGAATATGCAGAATCAGGACCATGAAGCTAGAGGAGGCCATGTAAATGTAAATCCTTATCTCATTCCTTGCCTCTCACTACCTTCTCCCTACCCCAAGAATTCACAGAAATCTTGGGTAGGACTCTGGACCTCCGCAAGTACAGAATGGAGGACTGAGTCAGTATTATAATGATATTAAGGGGTCAAGTAGCCTTAGCTGACTTTGGAATTACATGGTGGCAAAGCCCAAAAATTATTTTCAAGCCATGTTTAAAGGGTAATTTTGTCTTCCTTACACCCTCCAATGCAAAGTTGTTCTGGCCACTTTCTGAATAACTGAGGTCCTGAGATTCTGGTCTCCACTTCTGTCTTAGATAATTTTTGCAGCTGTATCACAATACCTGAGACTTATAATGGACAGTCCTGGAGGGTGAAAAGTCCAATATCAAGGAGCTGGGATCTGGTAAGGACCTTCTTGCTAAAACATTACATGTCAGAAGGTGAGAGAAAGAGCAATAGCAAGAGAAGGCCAAATTTGCCTTTATATAATGCACCAATCCCACCCATGAAGGTGGAGCCTTCATGGCCTAATCATCTCAAAAGTCCTACATCTTAATACTGTTACAATGGCAATTAAATTTCGCTATGAATTTTGAAGGGGACAAACATTAAAACCATGACAACTCCCTTCCCCCTTGGGTCATTCTGGCAGGGCCCAAGGCACAGGGTGCCATCTCTACCACCATCAACCCTTCTGATGAGCTCACTTTCATTTTAAGTCTGTGATTCAAACTTTCTCTTTTTGTTAACATTACTCCATTTTCCCCAGGTACAAAATAATTTTTTAATCATTACACTTTCAGAAGTAAATGAAGAATGGCCCTAAAATCACACACCTACATCCAGTTTGGCATGTCTATGTTTAGAGAAGCTTGTTATGGTAAGTAAACAGAATTAAATACAGCCATCTGTTGGTAAATGAAATATATGTTGAGTAGCAGTTACATTTCAGTTCAGAAAAAGATTCTGGGCTTCATCTAAATTTCCTTTGAAAGCTAAATCAAGTATATTTGGAAAGATCAGTCATACGTATGAGATGTATATTCCAACACAGGTTTAGAATCTGAAGTGCTCAGATGCTGACCTGAATGGGGAAGTTTCAGTGATTGGATTAGGTAAGAAAGTTGTTCAGTGTAGGATCAGACACATATTTATTTTAGCTGGAGTCAGATAAGCCAAAAGAAAGTTAATAAGATAAAGGGAAGTCTTTAGGTACCTATGAACAACTGAGCATTTTCTTTAAAAGCCCCTCATAATGTTGAGTGCCTTTATACCCATTTTACTGATTGAGAAAACTGAGGTTCACAGAGAAAAAATAACTTGCCTAAGGCCTCATAGCTAGGGCAAGGTAGTGATGGGGTTTAAATGCGGGTATAATTCTAATCTGTCCATGAAAACACAGATGTAGCTCAGCAGGCAGGCAACAAGGGATGTGATTACAGGCCCAAGGCTATTGTGATATGTGAATCAGTGCTGAGCAGTACAAAGAGCAGATTTGTAATCAGAAGGTCCAGGCTTTGCTACTCATTAGACCTATGACCTTGGGCAAATTGCTTGTTACTCTTTAACCCCAATTTCTTCATTACTTTTTTTTCTTTTTAAGGAAAAAAAAAAAGAGGAGGAGGAGGATACAATTATCTACTTAACCTGAAAAAAGCTCCCCAAACAGAACAATTTAGGAGCAGTAAAATGTAGCCTTTTTATGTCATGATGCCCAGTTGCCTAGTGACACTAGCACCACTGTGAGAACAGACACTCCAAGGCCACTGGTCTACTTGAACCAGTTTTTGCAGAACCAGGAGAGCAGATGAGACATATCCCAGAATTTCTCAGTGAGGCTCAGAGACCTGCAAAGAATGCCTTTGGATAATCAGTTGTTTACTTTCGAAGACATTAAAAAAATAAAACAGCACCAGAAAAATTGGCCTCCCACAAATCAGTTCAACTTCCTGTCACTAACTGTACTCAAATATTTTGTTCATTCACTTGTGGCTGCACTTAGGCCTCTTTCCACGGCAACATGCTTCTGCAAGCATAAAAGTGCTGAAATGTGTGTTTGTATGTGATTTTAAATTTTACCTTTGAAAGTGTAATGCTTTGGAAATTACATTTAACTAGGCCACATAATTTGATGATCAAGAATAGGAAGTCTGAAATATAAGATAGAAAAAGTAAAACTATATAAGGAAGATAATGAGGGAAATTCAGAATATTTGTGTCAATAAGGATTAGTATAAACTTGGTTTTCTCTCTGATGCTGCATACAGCAACAGGAAGGAAAATCGACTACTTTAAAGCAAGTGAATCAACAATGAGCAAAGTTCACTAAAATAAAATTGAGTATACTTTGATGTTTCTCTAATATATGGGTTTTATTACTGTGGTGACACAAATGAATCTTTCTCAAGGGTGAGAATTCCCTGGGTAGTAAACTCAAGACATTTTGACTTTTGTAGTAAAGCCATTAAACAAATTCGAAAGAAAAAGGTCATCAGATTTGTTTTGCAATTGAAAAGAGCCTTGGTTAGCCCCAGTCAATAGCATAATCACATAAGACATTTTAAAAAACAATGGGGAATCTTCCTCCATTTTCAAAAGTACCTGAGAAAATTAAACTCTTGCAGTAGGAGAATTTGTGCTAAATCTCTGCTTGATGTATATGGCTTAACCTGCTTGGGGGTAGAAAGAAACCAAAACTAAAAAAAAAAAAAAAAAAGATTTCATTTACAGCCAGGAGACTTCAGGCCACAGATGGTTCCCACTGCTCTCTTACAAGTTTGTTTGTTTGTTTGTTTGTTTTTAATTGGGGCACCATTTTCTGTTTCTTTTTTTCCCTTCCTGCAACAGTCATGATAGTGAAAGGACTGGGCATGGTGTAGGGGTTGCAGGAAGGGATATAGTGAAAGTTTTCCTGAAGAAAAACTCTGGCCTTGGAGCTGGACAGTTCAAACCCCTGTTCTGCTGCTAAATGGCTGTGTAAGCTTGGATGATTCACTTAACCTCATCAAGTGGTCATTAATAGGGAAAGTAATTACTAATATGACAGAGGACAAATATCAATGCATGAGGAATAACAACGTCCTGCCAAAGAAAATTCTGGCCAGACAGCTAGATCTCTTCCTTTTTCTTCAATAGATCTAGAATTAAATACTACAAAGCAGAGAGTACAGCAGAATTCACTGGGAAAAAAAAAAAAAAAAAAAAAAAAAAAAAAAACAAAACCTGCAAATTCAGAGCAGAGAATGAATAGTTCAAAAAAAAAAAAAAACTTTAATAATGTCTGAAAGTCTGATATTTTAATTCTTTTTTATTTTGAAACTAGCCTTTGTGTTTTGGTGGTGTTGATAAAATAGCACCCACTTCAGCCCACGATGGGTTTTGAATCAGTTGAGAGAGGTGTGAGAGATATCAAAATAGTCCCTCATTACTTCCAAAGGCTGGGTTAGAGACTTAGGTGGACCTCCTAATACTGAACCACAAAATTAGGTAGATGTGCCTACTCAGTCATAGATAGTGCTAGAAAACCACAGTCCTTCTCCACACAGAAGGAACAGACTAGAACACATATTTCCTGTGGTAGCTGGCTCCCAAGGGGAAGGAGGAAGGAAGATGCTGAGCTATGCTTGCCTAGTTTTTCTTCCAGACTTGGCAGTCGTGTACTTTATTGCATCCCAGGGGAAGAACAACTGAAGGTGTGGACAGAGGCCAGGGTTTATGCCCTTACGGGTGTCTTTCCATATAAAGGAAATATCAACAATCAAAAATGTGCTTCCGTGAGCATCAGTCATCTCAATTCATCCTTGTTCAGTGGAATGAATTGGATTTACAATAATTTATTGTAATTAATAGAACTCTGCATCAATATCCTTAATGTTTAAACAATACATTTCAGCATCCTGATGAATACATCCTGGTTTTATTCTGGAATGGTTTGAAATGAGGTATGATATGTCCGGATTTTCCTTTTCTTTATTAAACCTTTTAACGCATTTAATTTCCAGAGATGACTGGATTGGTTCCAGGAGAGGGAGGGGAGAAGCCTGTATACATCTGTAATGATCTCTGACAGTGTGACATGGAGAACTGATTTTTACAGCAGTAGACAAAATTACAGTAATTAAGAGAAAATACCCACATCTTTATAAACAGACTGTTAACTGATTCAAAAAGAACTTAATGAGAACTTACAAGAGGAAGTGCACTTTTGCCACTGACTATTAAACATTAATTAAAGTCAGAAGGCAATAGTCAAATTGCCTCTCCACTTCAGTCACTTGGCAAGGCACAGAAATTGAAGAGGCTTTAGAATCTGCTGACTTTGCTGGCTCTGACCCTCCAAATGGGTTCTGTAAATTTATGGTCAGTTTTGCTGCTGAATTTTACTTCCTATTAAAGATCTTGTTGTAGAAACTCAAAGATGAAAGTTTTCAAATGCACACAGCATTTCAGAATTGGACACCTTATTTTAAAAGAGTATTTTAAGTGCCCTTTTTATTATAAAGATAAATTTTTAAAAAGCCATCTGTGAAATACAGCATGAAATCATGAAATAAAATATGCCTAGAAAATATTGGAAGGAAATACATCAAATTATTAGAAATGGATTCCTATGAGTGATTAAACATTTGATGAGTTTTTCTTTTTTGCATTTTATATGTATTGGTTTTATAAATGGAAAAAAAATAAAGTGTTAATTTCTCAAAGTTTGTATATTCTCATGGAATAGGTAATCAGTGCCCCAAAATTGGCTACAGGGTACATATGAGAACTAGCTTTTGTTTCTGTTTCTGAGATCTTGGGAATGTTGCAAATTTAATAAGATGCAAAATAATAAACACAGCTAATCCTTGAATACCACACTGCACTGTTTTTCTTTTTACTGAATGACTGCAGATACACTGTCATTTCAATATACAATTACACTTGTGAATTAATGTGTCCTTGTGGCTCTGATCCAACATCAAACCCTTGATCTGATAACAAACAAGACAAACTTCTAGAAGCAGACCTAACAACTTTTTTATTCTGAGTTTAGAACTGACCAATTTGAACAAGGCAGGTCATAGGAATGGTCAGATGAATCTCTTTGGGGGCTCCAACCCATGAAACACTTTATATTAACTCCTAGGTAAATAAGACAGTGACTTGAGGTGGGTGGGAGGGGGCAATCTTTCCTTGTCTTATTCATTCAACTCACTTATTTTGTATTTTTCTCCTGCGGGTTTCTATTAACTTCCTATTGGTCTTCTCTAGTCAATCTACTCTCCCAAAAATTCGGCTGCTACTTTGTCCAGTTGCCTTTGACTTCTGCACAAAATTCACTATTTAACTATTTTAGATTATGACTCCTCCTTTCCCGTCTAGCGTTTATGGTGTGCTCAATTGTTTCTGCTTTCAAATAATCTCATTTCTCTAATACGTCACATCCCCAGTAGTTCCACTGGAATTTACTATCAATTTCAACCTCTGTCTAGTTTTTCTTTTGTTTAAATTTATTAAGTTATTTACCTTTTCTACTTCTTTACATCTTACCCTCTATACTTTATTCCCTCTTGTCTGTTTTATATACTTATTCTTTGACAATGTCTTTAAAAATTTTTTACACCGCACTTCTAAGTGTGATATATTCTAACCAACCCTCTAGTTGGTGAGGCCAGGATCACGTCCATTAACAGGTGAAGGAATTAAAGAAACTAGGATCCAAATAAAGGATGTGGACCTCACTCTTTGCTTTCAAAATCCAGTGTTTGTTCCACTGCATCCCTACTGTGTACGAGGAGCATTTGAACCAGAGCTTTGGTCAGTGGAGGGAGCTTAGATTAGGCCTGGAAGGAGACACCTGCCGTGGGCATGTGGGTAAGGGGAGTTTGCAACATTATTTTTCTCACCATTTAGGTTGATTTTACCTGCTCTCCTTAAACTTCTTGATGGAGTGTGTGCATGTGTGTGTGCTCCTGACAGCAATAACAAAGTGTCTCAAACATCCTAGGCAGTCATCTTGAATTTGTCAGATTGATCTGAGTTAAAAGGAAAGCCGGCTGAGTGCAGTGGTTTGTGTCTGTAATCCCAGCACTTTGGGAGGCTGAGGTGGGTGGATCTCCTGAGGCCAGGAGTTCTAGACCAGCCTGGCCAACATGGTGAAACCCCATCTCTGCTAAAAATATAAATAATTAGCCTGGTATGGTGGCACATGCCTGTAGTCCCAGCTACTCGGGAGGCTGAGACAGGAGAATTGCTTGAACCCAGGAGGTGGAGGTTGCAGTGAGCCGAGATTACACCACTGCACTCCAGCCTGGGCAAAAGAGTGAGACTCCATCACAAAAAACAAAAAACACAGGAACAAAATTGAAAAACTAGAAACTTCACTTCTTCTGAATAACTGTGGGTCCTCCTGTTTTCATTATGTCAAATGAAGAATGAACAGATTTGGGGGTTGTTTAACCTCAAAATGAAATTATGTGTAGCCTGAGCTGCTGGCCTACAATTCACTCAGAAACTCTTTTGAAGGAAAATGTTAAAGACAGGCAACATACAGAATGGGAGAAACTTTTTGCAATCTATTAATCTAATGTCCAGAGTCTACTAGGAACTTACTTAAATGGATTTACAAGAAAAAAACCTCATTAAAAAGTGGGCAAAAGGCATGAACAGACACTTTTCAAAAGACGACATTCATGCAGCCAACAACAAACCTATGAAAAAAAGCTCAACATCACTGATCATTAGAAATGCAAATCAAACCCACAATGAGATACTATCTCATGTCAGTCAGAATGGCATTTATTAAAAAACATCCAGAAACAACAGATGCTGGCAAGGTTGCAGAGAAAAAGGAACACTTTTACATTTTTTATTTTTTAAAGTCAATGTATGTATGGCATTGAAGCCACCATCACATTGGGCCAAGGGAAATGTATTCCCAGTCATGATTATTGGGGCTCCCTACGGGATCCTAGTGCATCAGAGGCCCTCAAGGTGCTGATCTATAATGGTTAGCTCTGCAGCCCTTTGTGTGCAGCCCCACACAGTCCCTTCAAGTTCCCATGGCTCTGCTGCTTCTGTGTCACAATTAGGGCACAGGCACCTTTGCTGGGGCTTGGAGCTGCAGGGTCCGAGGTTCAGCCTCTTTTGGTGCCCCCATGTGGTCATCACCTTTGAGGCTCCGCTACCTCACAGAAGATCCGCCACCCAAGAGCACATATGTCTCCATTAATAGACCTAATCATTTTGTTCCTCTTTTCTAGTTTTGGGGAATATGCTCCTTCCTTCTCCCTCTGGCCCTCCAGGATATGCCTCTTCTCTTCCTGCCCCTTCAGGTATACCAGTATAACAACTTACTTAAAAAAATATAAGCTTTGATAAAACACAAGAGCTGTGTCAAATTTATATGTTCAAATCCCAGCCTCCAAGGGATGGTATTAAGAGATGGGGTCTTTGGGAGGTGATTAGGTCTTGAGGTTGAAGCCCTCATAAATGGGATTAGTTTCTTTATAAAAGAGACCTAGCAAGCTCTCTCACTCCTTTCTGCCACATAAGAACACAGGGAGAAGACAGTCATCTATGAACTAGGAAGAGGGCCCTCACCAGACACTGAATCTATCAATGCCTTGATCTTGGACTTCCCAGCTTCCAGAACTATGAGAAATACATTTCTTTTGTTTATGAGCCACCCAGTGTATGGTGGTTTCTTATAGCAGCACAAACAGCCTATGACAACAGGAACAATCAGTAACTTTCAGTAGCTTCAGCTGTTTTCCCTGGCATATATCTCTGTAATGACTAAGGCACACTCAAGCCCTGGCTACTTGCTTGGTATTGAAATGGAATGGGATGAGTGAGGGGGGGAATCAACACACATACACGTGTGTGCACAAATTAATATCTCGAAATCTTTTTCTGCCTCCTTGTAATAAGCAAAGGGATTCCCAGGAAAATCACCTTTGGGAAAAGCTACCATGACACTTGCTCGTAGTGCAAGCAGCTAAACCATCATGTCAGAGGGTAAGCTCAGGAAATGAGATTGAAAAGTGATGAAAATAAGCCATGGGCTCTTTGGTTCTGTAGAAAGAACGTTAAAAGGGGAGTCAGGAGACCTGAGGTCAGACCTCAGTTTTCTCACTTACTGCATGATCTATGAAAAATGACTTTAATCTCTCTGGGCCTCAGTTTCCCCAGATGCAAAATAAGGGGTATTGATGGGTTGATCCTAAACATCCTCCAAGCCTCAATATTGACAACTGGTTTGGTAAAATAGGAGAGGATCTATCATTTTTACAAAGCATCTTAATGATCCACCAGATCACTCACTGTCTCTAGTATCTGACACATTTAAATTATATTTCTTGGTTACACAGGGGGTGGTGGTGGGGTAGGGGGCGGGGGGATAATGCTAACTGAGTGTACGAAGCCTCCAAGAGTGAACACAGTGTGTAAGCATGGGTGTGTGACATTTCAAAACCATCGCATTCTGACTGCTTTGGGTCCTTCTTTCTTTGTTCTTTTGGAGTTATTTTCACTGCATGCTCCCGCTTCGTGTTCAGCTGCACAGGAAGTTTTTGCAATTGGGATGAGAAATTCTGGGAAACAGGAGTTTATGGGTAAATCCTTGTATGGCAGTGGGCCAGCTCTTGCTTTGGGTGAGCTGTGAAGAATTGGAATGAGCCAGTCAGCCCTGCACAGAGAGGTGAGGCATGGCTCTCGTTAAATCCATCTGCGGTGCCTGCTATTTTAGGGAAGCCACAGTGTGAGCAGTGGCAATATTTCACTCCACAAATGGGCTATAAGAAACATTAAAGATGTCATGTATTCTAAAGAAATTGACTTAATGATCCTACTTACTTAAGGAGGAATTGCTGGCAAAATTCATTCCTTAAATGAGTCCAAATGACAGATTCCTGCACAAACACAAATTCATGCTAACATGGTAAGTCCTCAGTAAGATCTTGGAAACTGTGACTTTCAGCAAAATGATGTACAACAAAGCCAATTTTACCTAATTGATATAAACTGGAGTTAAGTTCCTATGGCACATTTCTGGTTATAAAAGTATCACCAAATTTCCAAAGACAGGTATCAAAACACTATTAATATTAAGCATTGCAATAAATGTGAACTATACGTACATTTAAGAAAGATTAATAGGCCGGGCACGGTGGCTCACGCTTGTAATCCCAGCATTTTGGGAGGCTGAGGCGGGCGGATCACGAGGCCAGGAGATCAAGACCATGGTGAAACCCCGTCTCTACTAAAAATACAAAAAATTAGCCTGGCGTGGTGGCGGGCGCCTGTAGTCCCAGCTACTTGGAGAGGCTGAGGCAGGAGAATGGCGTGAACCTGGGAGGCAGAGCTTGCAGTGAGCCGAGATTGCGCCACTGCACTCCAGCCTGGGTGACAGAGCGAGACTCCGTCTCAAAAAAAAAAAAAAAATTAATAAGATAATTATATACTAAGGGTTGAGGGTTGATATTATTTATCCCAGCAACTGGAAGAACCAGCCCTGGACAGGACGCCATCCCATGGGAGGGACACTCACACCACACCCACTCTCTCAGGCTGGGACCACATAAGCACACCACTTCACCTAATGTGCGTAGCTTTGGGATGTGCAAGGAAGGCGGAGTACCCAGAGAAAACCCACAGACATGGAGAAAGCATGCAGACTTCAGCCAGACTGTGGCACTGACCAGCAATCAAATTTTTTTCTTTATCAACATTGTAATGAAACAATGTTATTTGAAGACCTGCTGCACAGCCTTTTTGCACCCTCAGATCTCCTGCATTGTGTCTATAAACCCCAACCCTAGGCCTGAGGGCACTCAGAGCTCATAGTGTGTTTTCTTTCCCAAGTGAAACTGTCATCACGATGCCCACTTTATAAGGAAGGAATAAAACACTCTGTGAAAGACTCAATGACAGCAGCCCGAGCATCATTAACTTTGAGTTCAGTGAAAAGAAGGGAAACAAATTCAAAGTCAACAAAATGGAAGCTTTTAATTGTTCCCCACCATGAACGAAAATGAATGTTCAAAATTGAATAGTGGATCATATATTTTGGATATGACCCTGGCATCCCCCCTATTTTCTGGCAGAACACTTTAAATCATTGTTAGTGTGTAATCATCAACAAAAGCAAAGACCTTCACCCAAATTTGTAGAGAATGTCCATTTTTGCAGAATTTTTCTATTTTCTTCAGCTTCTTACATTGCCAATTGCCAGAGACTATGGCACAGTGGAATATTCTTATTCCTCACAATAGCTCCCCTAGGGAGGCTTGAGGGCTTGTTACTCCATCTCTATAATATGGGGGAGATTTAGCACCAGATATCAAGCCATATGTTATAACACATCATTAATTGAAACAGGAGAAGAACTCGGACAGAGGTTTCATATTATTACATAACGTTGACACATTTTAAAGAGAAACTAAAAACTACTTGTTTTCTACAATGATGAAGTACTGGTTTGGTTATACACACATATAATGTATATATGTACTTCATATATATATATTTGTATTGGTTTGTTCTCATGCAGCTATGAAGAAATACTTGAGACTGGGTAATTTATAAAGAAAAGAGGTTTAATTGACTCAGTTCTGCATGGTTGGGGAAGCCTCAGAAAACTTAAAATCATGGTGGAAGGCACCTATTCACAGGTTGGTAGGGGAGAGAATGAGTACAAGCAGGGGAAATGCCAGATGCTTATAAAACCATCAGATCTTTTGAGAGTCACTCACCACCATGAGAACAGCATGGGGGAAACTGCCCCCATGATTCAATTACCTCTACCTGGTCTCTCCTTTGACACGTGGGGCTTATGGGGATTACAATTCAAGATGAGATCTGAGTGGGGACACAAAGCCTAACCATATCAATATTCATCCATCATTTTCTTTAAATTGATACAACTAAAGTGACTGGATGTTTGATTTTACACTATTTGCCGTTTCATCACTTCCCAGGGGAACTCAAGTTATCTCAACGTATAGCACAATTTCCCCAATTCATGTTTTGCTTTTTTTTTTTTGAAACAGGGTCTCACTCTGTCACCCAGTCTGGAGTGCAGTGGTACCATCATAGCTCACTGCAAGCTCAAACTCCTGGGCACACGCAGTTCTCCCACTTCAGCCTCCCAAGTAGCTGGCGCTACAGGCTCATCCCATGGTGCCCAGCTAAAAATTTTTATTTTATTTTTTCATAGAGATGGGTCTCACTTTCTTGCCCAGGTTAGTCTCAAACTTCTGGCTTCAAACAATCTTCCCACCTCAATCTCCCACAGCACAGGGATTACCTGTGTGAGCCACTGCACCATGCCCCACTCCATTTCTTAAATGCATTTCTTCACACTCTTAGATGGTAGGTTGGGAGAGAAGTAGTCTGTAGCCTCTTTCACTGTTACTAGTTGGGATAGACGACCAAAACACTTAAAGTCCTGGTGCTTTACTTAGAATGTATCATTATAGGTCCTGTTGGCTGTGGGTGAATTAATGAAGGATCTAATATCATGGAGTGGCGGGGTGGGGGTTGCTTTATGGTGAATGGTCTCACACAAATTCTTGAAATTCTATTTTTAGAATGTCACGACCGACACTATTGTACACCAACAAGCTGTTGTTCCTGTGCAAACTCAGGAGAGACTTGCCACCAACAGCTGGTGTCCTCCACAGCAGTTGACTTCCATATTGTTTTAAGACCTGTCATTCTCAGGTAACTTAGACATTTCAGAGGCAGATATGTACTTCCTTCTAGGACTATGGCTTTTAAACCTTTGTTAGTGTAAAATGTCCTTCACAGACACAATCTTACACAGAACTCCAATATTAGAAACATGCTGAAGTGGAGGTACCCCAGGAGAAGCAGTGAAGAAAAAACACAGAGGTTTCCTCCTGGTCCCACCTCATACCATCTTTAAGGCTCTCTCTCAGAAGGCTAGCCCTCTGCAGAACCCAATTTGAGGACCCCTGCTCTAGACTATCTGTAGAACAAGCCACATTACATACAATTGCCCATATTCTCTGAGACATATAATGGAAAAATGGTAGACTGCAGAATCTGCCTTTTAGCAAAAACCATGCTGGTGTGTATTGGCACATCACTAACAGGAATTCCCCTAAGACACACCAGCCTGAGGGGAGAGCTGAGTTGCCTTACAATGGGACTGTCGTACATACTGCTGGCTTCCCCAGTCTCTCAGGTGCTACTTCAATTCCCAAGTTGCTGCAGGGCTGCCCCAGCTGCTGCTATATTTCTCTGAGGACTTGGTGTCACTGCCTAAAGAAGTCATGCGTTGCTCTCCTGGTGAAGAAATTGCTTCAGCATTGCTATAGATGCTGTTGTTGTTATATGTTGATGCTGATTTTCTGCATGGTCTCTTTACTACTAGAACAGCTAAGGATTCTCTCATTACACAAGGACTTTCGCTTTTCTATTTTCTTTCCTTCTTCCATTCATTTAATCCTTGGGAAAAAAGAAAAGGCTTTGCGTTCTGTCTTATTCAAATAGTGTTGAGCATATTTCTTGATAAGTAATAGATTCTTAGCAAATGTATATATTCTGTAAATATATATTCTTCTAAGATGTCCACTTTTGGAAACAAAAAGCACAGGCTTCAGAGTGAAACAGCCATTGGTTTGAACCTGTGTACTGCTTCCTGCAGGTGGTAAGATTTGGGGCAAGTTACTTCACCTCTCTGAGCTTCCATTTCCTCATTTTTAAAGCAGGGTGGCAATACCTACCTCAGGGTTATTGTAGAAAGAAATAATATGGTGTATGTGACTGGTGTGGCATGCAGTAAGAGCTCAAAAAAGGTAAGTTCCTTTCTTTTCCCCTTGAAGAATGAAGTGCTGTACTACTTGCAGGGGGTCAGTCTGGCTCTGCCCTTCAGGGAGTCCCTGTGAGCCAGGGGTTCCAGACATTCCATAGGAGCCAGCTGAGGGAAGCCTCTCCAAAGAGCAGGGTGGGACCCATGGATCTGGGTCCACCATACTGTTCTTTACTGACTAATGGGCTGTCCCTGGACACTTATCTCAAGGAGCTTCCAGCAATGTCAAGCAAAGAAAACAGGCCTTTGATAAGAATGATACAATGGATTTTGGAGACTTGGGGGGAAGAGTGGGAGAGGGGCAAGGGATAAAAGACAACAAAAACGATGCACTGTATACTGCTCAGGTGATGGGTACACCAGGATCTCACAAATCACTACTAAAGAACTTACTTATGTAACCTAATACCACCTGTACTGCAATACCTTATGAAAAAAGAAAAAGAAAAAGAAAACAGGCCTATGGTAAAGTTGCAAAAATAGAACAGAAAGAGGGGTAGTGTTAACAAAAACTATCAACTGTAGGAGGCATGTTAACATTGTTAACAAAATTGGTGTAGAAGCATGTTATTTGTCCTCAACCCAGCATCCATTTCTTCATCTTCTGGGATTATACTTCTAACATACTTTGAAAAACCAGTTCTCCTCACTTTTGGCTATATCGTTTGAGGGGGATTAACCCTATCCATTGCTCCAGGGTAGAGCCTTGATTGGCTAAAGCCAACATGTTCAACCTTCTAGCTGCAACCGTTGGTTCAGAGATGGGCATATGACTCAATGAGAACCAATGAAATATTTTTCTGGAGCTTAAGAGGAAAAAGAGTTAACTTTCTGTGGAGCCACCACAAAAGTGTGTCTTTTTGGATGGAGTAATATGAAGCTATATGACATGAACTACTACCACAAGGGGGAAGTCTAGAGCTGCTAGGCCAAGGGGTGAAACATGAAGATAAAGAAAGGGAGTTAGGGACATGGATGAAACTGGAAAACATCATTCTCAGTAAACTATCGCAAGGACAAAAAAACAAACACCGCATGTTCTCACTCATAGGTGGGAATTGAACAATGAGAACTCATGGACACAGGAAGGGGAACATCACACTCCGGGGACTGTTGTGGGGTGGGGGGAGGGGGGAGGGACAGCATTAGGAGATACACCTAATGCTAAATGACGAGTTAATGGGTGCAGGAAATCAACATGGCACATGGATACATATGTAACAAACCTGCACATTGTGCACATGTACCCTAAAACCCTAAAGTATAATAAAAAAAAAAAAAAAGAAATTAAATTAGGTGGGAGGAGTGTGAGAGGATAAAATCCATATTGTCCTTGTACTGCTGGATCAAGCCTTATCTGAAGCCTGTATCCATCTGGACTATTAGATTATGTAAAGCAATCAGTTTGAAATCAGTTTTCCTGATATTGCTGCTTATTAACTCTGTAACACTTGGCAGGGCCTCAATTTCCTCATCTGAAAGAAAGGGTTTAATAATATCCTTTTAGAGTTGAGGTGATAAATAATGAGTTAATATATGTAAACCACCGTGCTCAATTAAATGACATTTTTAACATAAAAGTGGTCAGAAAGTCATATAGAAGTATCATCTAGAAGAGTGGTTCTCAACTGAAGCAATTTTGCCCCTCAGTGGACATTTGGCAAAGTCTGGAGACATTTTAGGTTGTTACAATCCAAGCAAGACACAATCTCAGAACAGCATGTTCCCTGCATCTTTAGGTATTATGAGGTGCAGCACAGTCAAAATGTTGAGAACTTTATACCACAAGTAGGACATCTTAATATCATTAACGATCTACTGACTTCCTGTAGGTAATATATTGTTTTATACTCAAACATTATACACATACATCTCTGCACTGAGAGAATTTGCAAATTCTGGCATGGTGAGGAAATAGAACACTGCCTAGTTCAGTCTAACAGATATTCCTAGATATAACAGAGAGCAACAAGGTGAGATGGTCCTATAAATCATAATCTGGCCATTTGTAACAAGGATAATTATCATGAAGTTGCAGAATACTTCCAGATTTCAGCATTAAATGCTTCTTTTCTCACATACCAGGTAGCTGGAGTGAATTCAGTGTTATGTACCCACCTCCTAGACTTGGGACAGAATTGCTTAAAGTAACCCAACTGCGAACCTCCACGGACCATCTATCTACATGGTGTCTGGGAGCCCCATCCACCTACAGTGAGAGGTGAGGACAAAGGCAAGGACAAGCTTTAACAGAAAGCTTCCGTAGCATTAATGCTGATGCTGTGTGACTTCTCTTCCCCTTTCACAGTAGGGGAGAAGCTGGATGGAGGAGCGTGTTCATGACATGACCGGTTTAATAACTATCTTTTCCTCTGTTCCTCTGCTGACTCAGTCAATTTCCCTACAGATGTGTGTGAGTGTGCATGTGTATATGTATCTGGTGGCAGCTTTAATTATCACCGCTCATTACCTTTTTCCCTGTGCTCATTTTAATTGTCTTTGTGACTTTCCTTAGCAACTTATTTGAAAGCATTTCAGTAATTCTTTTCCCATTTCTATTGGTGAAATCTTTATAATAGTCTTTTTATTATCCGTGTTTTAATGGTTTTGGTTTGCTACCTGCCGAGATTGCTGTAGTCTTAAACATTACATTTTAAAAGACAGCTGTTAGAAGTTTCTTTAACTGCACAAATAACATGTTAACAGCTGAACTAAAAATGAAATAAACTTTTAATTTCCCATGCTTTGCTAATAAAAATAGTAATAATAACAATAATAGCTAACATTTGAAAGCTTACTATGGGCAAAGCACTGCATTATGCCCTATATATTTTTTCATTTAAGTGTCACATCCTTATGATATAGGGAGTATAATGTTATCTACATCTATTTGGTAGAAAAAGAAACTGAGTCATAGAGAGGTCAAGTACCTTGCTCAGGGTCATGCCAAGAGGTGCTCTGTCAAACAAGGAGGGGCCACATGTCCCACTCAGGACTAGACTGATGTCAGAGTTGGAACTCAAAGACTGTATCTGATTCTTTCCTCTCTGGTTTCTTCCAATATTTATCATTATGCACACAATAGTTTTTACATTTTGCAAATACAGCATCGACAGACTTTATTGCCTATTCTTTCCACTTAACAGCATACTGAAAACACTTTCCAAGTTGCTATCTCATATTCCCAATGTGGATCATTTTTGATCCACATTGATAGCATATTCTTGATATACTATCAAGAATAGTGTATTCTTCCATAAAATTGATAGATCATACTTGAATTGAGCATACTTGTGTTATATGGTATTTATGTGGTTTTTGGTTTTTCATCTTTTAAAAAAATCTAGTCATGTATATAGCATTTTCTAATTTTGATTTATTTTTTGAGATAAATTCCTAGGAGGGAAGTTACTGAGTCAAAGGGTAAGTGTCTTTTTTAAAAATTCTTCAAATGTGTTCTTCGAATGTTTTCCAAAATTATGCTTGGAGTGAACATTTCTTGAGATACTAGGTTTATCATGATTTTATTAATATAGAAATTTATCATTAAGTTTGTATTATTTCAATAGTCATTTTCTGTTAATAGGCAATTGTTTAAGAATTATTGAGGTTGGACAATTCATTAATATGTGGTTATTTTCAATTTCTATAAACATTCTATATCATATAGACAAAGAATCAACAAACTATGGCTCATGGGCCAAACCTGGTCTATTGCCTGTTTTTATAGTTTTATTGGAATACTTCCACACTCATTCATTTATGTATTATGTATAGCTGCTTTTGCATACTACAACCACAGAGTTGAATAGTTTCAACAGAGATTGTATGGCCCACAGGTAGAAGTGACTATATAATTTACAGGGTCCAGTAAAAATTGAGAATGTGGAGCCCCTTGTTAAACAATTATTGAGAATGTTGACAGTGACAGCAGAAGTTTCAACCAAGTGCACGTAACAAGTCCATGAAACTATCCCTGCCCACAAGGCCTAAAACATTTATAATTTGGCCCTTTACCAAAAAAGTTTGCTAACCCTTCGTATATATGTTTAATCCTAAATCTGTTATAATATGTTCATATGTCTTCTTTTTCTATGATTTCCCTTTTTAATTATGACATTCATGTCAAAACACTGATTTTTTTTAAGCAGGGCAGTGATTTTTTTTTTTAATGTGATAGAATCTCCAGATAATTTCTTTCAATAATTACTACCTCAAAGATCAGACAGTTCAATCTATTCTCTTCTGGTTATTTTTAATGATATTACTTCATATATTTAATTCTATTCACAGCATTAATTTTAATGTATAGTATTAAATATGGGTTATATGCTAATCTACTTTAAAATTGAGAATCACAATTTCAACTGTAAATATTTTCCTTATTCATTGCTTAGTAACGCCTACCTTACCATACATGAGTTTCTTATATCTAACTGGTCAATTTTTGAGCTTTTCAATATATTTCATTAATGTCTGATTCTATTTTTTGTTCTTTAGCTCAGTGGTTCTCAACCAGGGGTAAATTTTCTCCCAAAGGCACATTTTTGGTCATCACAACTGAAGGAGAAGGTGCTACAGGCATCTGATGAGTAGAGTAGAGGCCACTGATGCTACTGAACATGTTACAATGCACAGGACAGCATCCACAATAAAAAATTATCTGGCCCCAAATACCAATGTTGCTGATGTTGACAAATCCTACTTTAGCTTTGTATTTTATTTACTGATGTAAGTACCTTAAATGCCATTAAGGGAAGATTCTCTTCCTAATTTCTGTTTCTTTTCAAAATATTTATTTGCTTTTGTAAAATTCATTTTGTAAATGAATTTTAAAACAGCTCTGTCAAATGGGATCACATTAATCTAAAAAGCTTCTGAGTAGCAAAGGAATCAATCAGCAAAATGAAGAGACAACACTCAGAATGGGAGAAAATATTTACAAACTACTCATGTGACAAAGTACAAATAACCAGTCTATCTAAGAATTCAAACAACTCAAGAGGAAAACAAACAAACAAAAAAATCCAATCAAAACGGGCAAAAGATCAGAGTAGACATTTCTCAAAAGAAGACATACAAATGGCCAACAGTTATATTTTAAAAGTGTTCAACATCAATAATCATCAAAGAAATGCAAATTAAAACTCCAGTAAGATATCATCTCATACCAGTTAAAGTGGCTTTTATCCAAAAAATAGGCAAAATGAATGTTGGCAAGGACATGAAGACAGACAGTAACAAATACTGGAGAGGATGTAGAGAAAATGAAAAACCTTCACACCCTGTTGGTGGGAATGTAAATTAGTACAACCACTACAGAGAACAGTATGGAGGTTCCTCAAAAAACTAAAATTGGAACTATCATATGATCCTGTAATCCCACCTCTGATATATATCAAAAAGGAAGGAAATCAGTATACCAAAGAGATAACTACACTCCCATGTTTACTGCAGCACTATTCACAATAGCCAAGATTTGGAAGCAACCTAGATGTCCATCAGCAAATGAATGGATAAAGGAAATGTGGTATATATACACAATGGTATATTATTTAGCAATAAAAAAAATAAAATCTTGTGATTTTCAACAACATGGATGGAACTGGAGGACATCATGTGAAGTGAAATAAGCCAGGCACAGAAAGACAAATATCACATGTTCTCACTCATACGTGAGAGGTAAAAAATGAAAAATGAACTCATGGAGATAGAGAGTACAATGATGGTTACTAGAGGCTAGGAAGGGAAGCAGGGAGGAGCAGATAAACTGAGGATGATTAAATGAGTACATAAGTACAGTTAGATAGAATGAATGAGGCCAGATGGGCGCGGTGGCTCACACCTGTAATCCCTGCACTTTGGGAGGCTGAGGTGGGGGGATCACGAGGTCAGGAGTTCGAGACCAGCCTGACCAACATGGTGAAACCCCGTTTCTGCTAAAAATAAAAAATTTGGCTGGGCATGGTGGCACATGCCCTGTGATCTCAGCTACTCAGGAGGCTGAGGCAGGAGAATCCCTTGAACCCGAGAGGCGGAGGTTGCAGTGAGCTGAGATGGTGCCACTGCACTCCAGCCTGGGTGACAGAGCAAAACTCTGTCTCCAAAAAAAAAAAAAAGAAAGACCTAGTGTTAGGTAGCACAATGTTGCTGCCTGCCTACATTGCTAGGTAAAGCTTTCTGAACCTTTCCTGGTTCTGAGCACTGGACAATTCATAAATCATTGTTTCTTTGTTCAGATAAACTCTGCTAAATTTAATTTGACTACAGTTTTTCTTTCAACATTTCAAATAACTTTACTATTACAAACATAAAATTTGAGGAGAGTTTATCTGGTCCCTTTAGCTTTTTTCTTTTTTTTTTTTTTTATTTGATGGAGTCTTACTCTGTCACCCAGGCTGGAGTGCAGTGGCGTGATCTCGGCTGACTACAACCTCTGCCTCTCAGGTTCAAGTGATTCTCCTGACTCAGCCTCCTGAGTAGCTGGGATTACAAGCGCCCGCCACCATGCCCGGCTAAGTTTTGTATTTTTAGTAGAGACAAGATTTCACCACGTTGGCCAGGCTGGTCTTGAACTCCTGACCTCAAGTGATTTGCCTGCTTCGGCCTCCCCAAGTGCTGGGATTACAGGCGTGATGCACTGCACCTGGCCCCTCCTTCAGCTTTTCAAGCTATAAAGTAATATAGTTTGTAGATTCTTTCCAATGTTTATTTTTGTTTAGTTTTGAGAGCATAAGGTTGGACTTCCAAACCAATTTAATGAATAATGCTGATAGAATTAAAAGTGTGAATTATTTCTCAATTGAGCAAAATGTTCTTTAGAAGATTTATCATTTAAGTTAAAAATAACAACTTTTAATGACTTTCTGCATGAAAATTTAAGCTCCAGATTTTTGTCTTAAAATAGTTACTGCTGGCGTTTTGATTTTATTACACAGTTCATTCACGTGTGTGTATATGTGTGTGTGTGCATGTGCACATATCTACACACCTATCACATATATAATAAACCTCTAAAAATTAATGTGACATGACAAAGTGCTGGGTATGTGCTAGCTAGTTAGAATATGTTGACAGTGCCATGATGTACTTAAGCTTATTGAAGTATAAGGAGCTATTCAAGGATAAAAGGTAGGTCTGTAGCAGGTCAAATTGTAATTTTCCCCAGCATTCCTGCAGAATGTGATTGATTCTTGAATGGACTTGAACAAAAATATTTCTGACCTAATCCTTAGTCCTTCAGTCCTTCAGTGATAGCAATCCCTAAGCTCCCTTTTTGATTACCAGGATCTGTCTTGTCGCCTCATCCATCTCTTTATACAGATTTTTCTGGAGGCCTTACAGAACAGTCAAGAGTGACTGAATTGCACTTCTCTTCAGAGATCAGAACTGTAGCCAAACACTTCTCTGTAAACTGACCCACGTTCCTGTTTCTTTCTATGAATATAAAGAGTCATAGAAGTTTGCATTAAGAGATACAATACTGATGAAAGAAATTATTTAATTCAATTATAACCTTTATTTCTTTCAGTATTTAACCTTATGTGAATTATATTAAGACAATGATACATTTGCATTTGAGGTGTTTATGATTAAACTAAGTTTCTCTCTGCTTTTTTCACAGTGTATTTTCCTTGTTAAGTACCGAACATCAGCTTTAGAATCTGATTGGCAATATGGAGGAATGGAAGGATCATAAAAATGAATTGCAACCCAAATGGTATAAGGTAGGAATTGATAAAGAGTATCCTATAAACAAAATGCTAAGATATATCCTAAAGACTCAGGTGGTCATAGGTTTTCCTATGATTGCCCCAGATAATGGACATGAAAGCACACAGTAACCATGTTTAAACCATACCTTTTAATTTATAAAGTTGACATTGAAAAATGACAGAAAGGTAATGTATTTATAAATTTTATATGCTTCTGCAGTTTTACTATTTTAATAACCTTAGAATTTCCACATAACATAAAATTTAAACAGATTCCTTATTTTGAATTTAATATAGTGCTTTTAAAAAGTATTTTTAAGGATTTTATCTCTTTCTGGTTGCTTACTTAAACTATGTTATGCATTTTTGGGTATTCAAATAAGCTCTTGATTTAGTAACTAACATGGATCAAATGTTTAAAGGTTTGAAGAGGTATAAAAATGGCTAAACTATTATAAAAATTCTGACAAACTGTAGAAGAATGGTAAGTTTGCTTTAAAGGAATGATCGAGTAGACGATAAGATAGGAATAAAACCACTATGAATTTGAACCCTAGTTTCACCATTAGCTATAATCATCTTGGGCAATTTAATTCACCTCTCTGTATTGCAGTGTCCTCATCTGTAAAGTGAAGGCAATAACAGCATTCACTTCATAGGCTTGTTACAAGGACTAAAACAAGTTAATTTATGTAAACTATTTATGACTACAATGGACAGAGAACAGTGAAGAATGAGAATGACTGGCATAAAAGAAATAAAATACTCTAGGGCAAACTGAATGGCACCTCTAGATAAAAATACTCAACAAGCTATTACCAGTGAGGAAGAGAATTACACAGGAAATGTGTTACAACTGACAACATCATCATACACTTGTACTCAATCCTCATGTTATAGATATCTCTCATTCCTTTCAATATAGATATGTACCATATTCAAAGAAGACAACTTCCTATATAGTTATACAATGATCCTTGATAACTCAGAGAATATACATCTGACAATACCTGTTTATATAATCTGAAACCTATAGTTATATACTGACAACAGCGCATTTTTCTCTCAAGAGTTTGATCACTGGACTCTATTGTACTAAGAAGAATGATGTTGGAAATTACATTTAACATAAGATAAAATATGCAAATATTTTGACAATTATTATTATGATCTTCTGGAATCATGTATGTTACTCTGTATATAGCTGGCATTTTGATTTACTACTATCAGATTTTAGGGAAGAGAAGGCATCTCAAAAGCAACGGAATGTGAGTTAAGAGCAAAAGATGTGGCCGGGAGTGGTGACTCATGCCTGTAATCCCAGCACTTTGGGAGGCTGATGCAGGCAGATCACTGGAGGTCAGGAGTTTGAGAACAGCCTGGCCAACACGGTGAAACCCCATCTCTACTAAAAATACAAAAATTGGCCAGGCATGTTGGCAAATGTCTGTAATCCCAGCTACTAGGGAGGCTGAGGCAGGAGAATCACTTGAACCCAGGAAGCAGAGGTTGCAGTGAGCCAAGATCGCACCACTGTACTCCAGCATGGGTGACATAGCGAGACTCCATCTCAGAAACAAACAAACAAACAATAGCCAAAATTTGGAAGCAACCTAGGTGTCTAAGAAAAAAAAAAAAAAAATCTCAAAGCAAAAAAAGCAAAGGATGTGGTGTTAGAACAACTTGAATTTGAGCCCTACCTTCACCATTAGCTGTATAATCTTGGCCAATTTAATTCACCTGTCTATATTTGTTTCCTTGTATGTAAAGTGGAGCTGGTAATAATATCCATTTCATAGGCTTGTTACAAGGATTAAAACAATTTATGTAAAATACTTAGCACAGTGCCTGATATATAGTATTAGCTGTCAGCTATTATCATTTATAAATGAAAGATCCATTTTTAGTTTGGATTCTAAGAAGAAAGTTACTCTTTCTGTCCAGAAGACTAAAATCTTTTCATCATACGAGCCCATTAATAATAAATCTCCCAGAAGAACTGAAGTCACAGAGAGGGACAGAGTTGCTGTAAGAACAAGCCAGGCCTAGTGTTAAGGAGGTGGGCCTAACTAGTAGAATTCAGATTTGTTTTCCAGAATGGACACAACTGAGTAATTAGCCCATTTATAGAATATTTTCTGGCCAAAGACCACCAGGAATACCCCTAGAGTTGAACCAAGTTTGCTTTGCTTGTTGCAGCAAGGGATGATGCACACCATGGGACTGTGGTCTCAGATACCTCAGTCACTCATTAGACAGGAAAATGTTTCCTATTTTATGATTTGGACAATGTTTTCTCTGTTTTCAGATGTGAATTCAGAGTAGTCTTGTTTTTGTCTTGATCCATCATCGTCATAGAATGGCCTTGTTTGATGATGGTGTGTATGAAATTGTTTGTGTTCATAGGAGAAGACCAAGGCCCAGTTGATAGTACTAGGACAGCTCCTGGGTGGCAGGGGCTGCCTTTTTTTCTTATCATGTTAATGAATCTTATTTCTGACTGAGTAGGTAACCCCTTGTGAAATCCCCTATTTTTTCTGAACATTAATTTCAGCATCAACATCTTAATTCTGAAATTAACCAGGGGCAATAAAACCATAATTATAGGCTGTGCGTGGTGGCTCACGCCTGTAATCCCAGCACTTTGGGAGGTCAAGGCGGGTGGATCACGAGGTCAGGAAATCGAGACCATCCTGGCTAACATGGTGAAACCCCGTTTCTACTAAAAATACAAAAAATTAGCCAGGCGTGGTGGCGGGTGCCTGTAGTCCCAGCTACTCGACGCTGAGGCAGGAAAATGGCGTGAACCCAGGAGGTGGAGCTTGCAGGGAGGCGGAGCTTGCAGTGAGCCGAGATTGTGCCACTGCACTCCAGCCTGGGCAAAAGAGCCAGACTCCGTCTCAAAAAAACAAAACAAAACAAAAATCATAATTATAATAATAGGATGAATATAATATTAAGTTCAATTACAATTAAAAATGGGGGGATACCCACTTCCATGGTAAAGATAAAGCAGTAGATTGCATTCTTCTTCTAAATTCTAGATTTTAAATGCCTATTTTTATTAACAACATTGATCAATATAAATGTGTCAAATCCATCATACTCATATGATGCAAGGCCAAATTTTGAAGAAAAATTGATTGGAAACTATGAATCCTCTTATAGTCTGTCATAAAGAATGAGAGAAAGAAAAAAAAAGTCAAGTACCCCCTGCAGAAGACTCAAGAGGGTGGGCGGGAATGGCGAGGCACAGACTTGGCTTCCCAGTCTGTTCTTTAACCACCACTTACTTACCATACAAAGCCCCACAGAGCCCAGGGAACCCCTGAGCCCCCTGGATTAAGGATTCCTAAGTTTCTTGTGTCATTATCTCCTCATATTCCTGTCTTATACCAGATGATCTCTGCAGTGCTCTAAAGAAATAGCAGGGGCTACATTAATTTCTGCAAGGTATATGCAATTCATACCTCACTAAGCCAGAGGTACTTTTGCTATGACAGAATGCCATTGTATATTGTACTGCAGCACTAGCCACTATTTGTAGTGTTAGCAAAGCATGGTTGATGATCACAACTTAAAGCAATTATCAGGACATAGAAAATGTATGTAACATTTGGTTTTATAATTCTAAAAATAATCCTACATCTGAAGGAAACTTACAAGGTTATGAAAGTAATCCATATACTTCCAGGAAGTATGGCTCATTTTTCACATCTAAGACAACATTATTCCTGGGCTCATACCTGGGTTAACAGTCACTGCACAATCAAACTGTCTGCAGGAATCAATGTCAATCTTGAAGACAGAGCAAATGATTAGATCAGCGAGGCTGTGACCCAGAACATAGCTGATGTGCTATTTTTAAAACTTCTCGCTAAAAAATTATCCACATTTGCAGTAATTCGTTACAGTGACTACCTCAGTAGCTGAAAAATGAACAACTGGAATAGTCAGATTCCTTGACATTGATTTGATGTGGAAATCAAATAGTTTGGCTAGCAAGAAAACTGCAGTGTCAATTACTAAAACTATGTTGCAGGTTTTACCCCATTCATCTTCATGGTTTAAAACAAACATCAGTCCCTCATGTGAATTGGTAGAACCTATCTTTCTAATGAATAAACAATAAAAAGGGGGTTTTTATAAAGGAAAGAAGCACAGATTGTTGGGCTGTGGAGGTGCTGATGGACTGATGGGGCCAAGAAATCCAAGAAACGACCCTAAAGGGAGTGATAGATAAAGAGCAAAGATGTTTCATTCATTCCACAATTAAGGTTGGTCCTGTCTATAACACATCTATGCTGAGTTACCCACACATATCTGCCAGACAGGAAAAATTCACAGAGGAAAAAGTCCACTTCTTTGAATCCACAGACCTCTGCTTAGTTTATTCATTTCATTTCAGAGAAAGCTTTGTGGAGAAACTCATATAGTTTCTGTCAATGGAAGACAGAACACACACATTCTCAAATATTTATGCACGTTACAATCACCTGGAGGGCTTGTTAAAACACGAATTACTGGGCCCTACCCCACAGACTTTCTGATTCTTTAGGTTTGAAGTGGGTGTTGAGAATTTGCTTTTCTAAAAAATTCCCAGGTAATGATGGTGCTACTGGTCCGGGACCCCACTTTCAGAAAAACAATTTTTTAAAATGAATTCCTTTAGTTTATTAGTTTCTGAGCTGAGGGTAGGCCTCCTTTCTTGCCCGATAGGCTCCACATGTGCTCAATAAATGACAGTAAGTGAATGAGAAACCACGGCACAGACAGACTAAATGGCATGCCCAAGTTAGATCCTTCTTTTCCCTTAGCCTGGCCAAAGGTGGGAAGCACTAAAGGATGTGGAAGTGGCCAGTGTGATCTGTCTCTGTAAATGTGAAAGGTACCAAATTACAATGAATTAGAATTTTTGTGGGTCTTTTAGAAAACCACTCCAAAGCCTCCATTATAAATGTTTTATCTCCTTTTTCTGACTGCTGTGAAAAAAAAAAAGAACTTAGTGGAATTACCTTTACAAATGTATTAATGTATTATACCTCAAGGATATTATATTTGATTTGGCAAAACTAATCTGAACTAATAACAGGCACATTTGCTGAGACTAAGCAAATTTTCCAGTAGAGAGCTACTTAGCCACTTGGAACAAATGAAGGTTGAAGTATAAAGATTAAAGAATAGCTGTAGTGTCCAAAAGAGGTAAGAATGTTTACAGAGACATAAGCACAAATTGACAAAAATGCAAAGCCAAGGATGCTAACAAAGAAAACGATCTCCAGGGTGTGAAAAATTTACCAGGAAATTTTCCGTCACTGACAAATGCTCAGGTTCAAGAGACATTCTCCATGTGTGTCTCCAGAGGACTTTTAATCACTGTGTGACAACACCACCTTCTCAGAGCCTTTGGTTCTATCTAATGGAGTCCGGCAAATAGTGACTGCATTCACTTCTACACTGTCCCTTTAAAAATCCTAAATCTATTCCGTAGACGAGAGTTGAAATCTCACAGCCTACTGGAACCAATATAAATGAGTAAAATTGGGAGAATATAAGGTAATAAGTAGTAGTGAGACTTGGCTCACCAAAAAATATATGCTCCCTTTAAAGGGGGAGCTGCACCCCAGCTTCAGGATATTGTTGCTCCATGGGATGTGATCCCAGTGTCACCAGAGCTTTCAATTTTGCAAGAGGCATCAGAATTTGGATTTCCTGATAAGCACTGTGTGACCCAAATGAAATATGTTTGTAGGTAGAATAGGGCCTCTAGCTTTTCATTTGAGACCTTTCCTTAGGCTCTTGGAAGTCCTCTGGTCCTGTTTACCTGGTTCTCTTATAATCTCCTTCTGGATATATATTATGTCCCCCAGTCCCCCCAAAAGCACTCTTTCTTCTTTCAAAATCTCTCAGAGGCACAGAATTCTTCTTCCCCTAATTCTTGAAGGACCACACAGATAGATAATGGCTCTATCAGGAATTGTCTTTGACTACTTCATATGCCAAAATACAGTCCATTAGTGATGGGTTTGTTTTCCACGGTGAATGGGGGTGTTCCAGTATCATACAGCCTCATAAGGGGAGCTGACTTAAGGGGAAGACACTTAGGTTCTATCTGCCCTAGCCAACTTACTTCCCACACCCCCACTTCATCTCAGGCCCCTGGAACAACTTTCAAAAAAATGCATCTGGGCTCCAAGAAAAAAGAATACCCAATTGTTCAGAGCATGAACACTGCCAATCCCCATTTGGGCTTTGAAAAAAACTGAACTAAGGAATAAAGGGTTGGAAGACAGCTTTGCTTAGTTCTTCCAATTTAGGTACAACTAAAGTGTAGAGGGCAATAATAATCCTGCAGGGAATCTGGTCTAATGCTTCTAGTTCCTTTTCTGTCTCATTTTCCTTCCTTTTTTAAGAGGAATTAGTGAGGGGAAAGAAAAGGTTTGAATATTTAGATTTTTCTTTAAAGGTTTATGCACTCATTCCCTGAGCCAATATTTATTGAGTATTTTACATTTGTCAGATATGGAGCTTACAGTCTGTGAAAGATACACACACAATAAAAAAAGTAGGCAAATAAAAATTAAGATAATTATAAATTATAAAAAGTACAATCTGGAAAATAATCAGGATAATGCAAATCACAGAGGAAAAATATCTTAGTACTTATTGCATGTTTATATTCCAAACCTAGGGTGGAAAGGGGTAGGTGATGTCCCTTTTTGAAAGATTTCAGTGTCAGGGGTTATATTCACTATAAGTCCTGGCTTGGCAATGGAGGGGTTGCTTTGGTGGTCCACTCTATACCATTACAAAGGATGTCAAGGTCCTGGTGGTGCTTGAAATCTCTTTGGCCCTGGTGCAGCTTGGTCCTTGAAGCAGCTCTGAGTCCTGGAGGAATGAGTACTTTCAGGTATGGATAGTAGTTACAGGGAAAATATAATTAGCTAACAGATAGATAGACATTCAACAGATGAACAGGAAAACCTACCTAGTTGTTGTAGTTGGGAGCTGAATCAATTTTCATGTCCAACCCTTTTCAAGAAGAGACTCTGCTGGTTAAGTGAGCCAAATTTAAACCAATCCTGTCCTCCATCCCCACCTCTGCCCCCTTGCTGTGGATCAAGAGAGGGTTGGACGATGTGCCCACAACTCAAAAGCACAGAACAGAAAAGGCACCTAAACAGCAAGCAGAGAGCTCAGACTCTGGGAGAAAGCTCAGGCTGCAGAGTAGAACAAATGGAGTATTGGGTTAATAGATCAAAACAGCAGGCATTTTACTATGCATTTGCAGATATAGTCGTGCAGCATAATCTGTACTCAAAGGAGAACTTCCAAAAAGTTAACCATCAGGTTGAGAGTATGACCCTGAAAATCACATGTGTATTGTGTGTATGTCACAAGACTTGGTCCTGAATATCTTCCTGTCCTGAGTATGAATGCAAACATTCACAGATAATTGTTGTATTTACAAAGTCCTAAGTTTAAAAATGCCTCCAGAAATCATTACAGGTCAATAGTTTTAAAATCTTTTTCTTTTTTTTTTTTTTTTTTTGAGACGGAATCTTGCTCTGTCGCCCAGGCTGGAGTGCAGTGGCGCAATCACGACTCACTGCAAGCTCCGCCTCCCGGGTTCACGCCATTCTCCTGCCTCAGCCTCTCCGAGTAGCTGGGACTACAGGCGCCCGCCACCACGCCCGGCTAATTTTTTGTATTTTTAGTAGAGACGGGGTTTCACAGTGGTCTCGATCTCCTGACCTCGTGATCCGCCTGCCTCGGCCTCCCAAAGTGCTGGGATTACAAGCGTGAGCCACCGTGCCCAGCCTAAAATCTTTTTCAATCCCATCATTTTTGAGAAATGAGCTAGTTCCCCTAAATCCTGCATTCACTAAGACTTTAACAATTTTCCCATTTGCCAGAATCTTTGGGGAAATGTGATGGTACAATTTGTGGGCACACTCTCCCCACCCTCATGACTGTCTTACCCTCTTCCCACCATCAGTTGACAGTCTCTCTGAGGAGATATAGAGCATATCCTTCTTCCCAGTTATAGGAAAGATTATGGTAGCTAAGCTGACTAAAACTAAGTAAGCAGCACCTCTTTGCTTTAGTAAAACTCATGTTTGTCTGAACCTGTGCTATTTTACACAAGCCTATAAGTACAGAACACTCATAGACCATTTATAGGAGAGTTCAAATATGATATCACTTCAGTGCCTGGCATAGGGCCCAGCACAAAGAAAAATTTCAGTAAGTATATATTTAATAAATGTTTGTTACATAAAATCTGATTGAACAGTTTTAAGGTCACAGGGTAGTCTATGACATGACAGAGCTTTTAAGTGGTTATATTTGCCATACCTAAAGGGAATTTGTCAATGTAAACTTTATGAACATCAAAAAAAGGTGAATATACAAAACAAAATGTTTAAATACATATATGTCCCCAAATAACAACAATGACTTTCAGATGAGCATCTCATACCTACTATTTATTTTCCTGTAGATAGCAATGCATTACTTATTCATGATTTATGTCTTCTTAGAAACATCTAATTTCTGGCATTGACAAGGCCCCTTCTAGGTAAAGAGATTTTTCAAAAACATTTATCATATGAGCTTCTCTAAAACAGTTTTTCTCAAAAAATAAGATCCACCTGCCAACAGCATTTAGCATCAGGTGGGGCAATTATTTAAAATTTAAATTTCTAATCAACCACTTTTCCTGAATCTGGTCTTTGAGAGGAGAATCAGGAATCTACATTTTTTAACTCTCCTAGTGATTCTCATGCATATTGAAGTTTTAAAACCAGTGCTCTAATGCCTTCAGGATAGAATAAGATAACCTGCCAAAAGAAATAAAAACATGCATTGATCTTATGAAGCCCCCTAATAGATACATAAGGATTTTGTGAGCAATAATGACTCCATTCTTTCTTCTAATAGGGACTTAAAACTTTGAGACATGAGTACCTTAAGGGGTACAAAAATAAAATCCACATGCAACTATAGAATGAGTTGGTTGCCACATTTCTCCTCCCCCATCCCCCCCACCATATACACAAATCTTCTCTCCAAAGATAGATCCTAAACTTCTTTCAGGGACCCTAGTAAAATTGAGTCTTACTCACTTTAATTTGTGGTAGACTAGACTGGACTGGGGTGAGCATCTCATATACCTAAATGTTCTCAGTTCTTAAAAAGTTGAAAGTTGAATTTGACTTGCAGGTCTTTTGAGATCTCATTCATAGTAGCCCAATAAGAAAATACCAACACCTTAGAGATACTAGAGAAGCTTAGAAATCCATTCAGTACTCCCAGAGCCCTCAAGACCCAGTCTGGAGTGGGGTTGGTCTCCTGGGAAGTGCACACAGTAGCCAAGCCCTAAGAGAAGAGCCCAGCTGTGGCTTTGCTTTCTCAATATATGGAAACAGCAGCTGCAGAATGCTCATCAACATGACTGGCTGGAACTTAAAATCAGAACTAATCATACTCAGCATTTTCACCTAAACATCAGCAAAGCCTAGGCATTCAGGTGGAGAGGATCCAGGTGGGAAGGTCAAAGCCAGGGATGATTGGGTTTAGTGCTAGTCTAGAATGTGAATTGCCTTTTCTTTACCATCTCCAGTACAATATGATTTTCATCCTTATCTTGAAACTCCTGATTTCCCTTATTCATAGTGTGACATAAAGTCCTCTAGGAAATAGAGGTTGGGGCTGGTGAGCCCTACAAATATCCAATGGGCTTGAACTGGTTGCTACTACCCCTTTCACACCACTCTACCTCTTGAGAACAAATAACAAAAAATCTTGCATTTTTATTGGGTTATGAGACCAAGCTTAGGTTAACTCAGTAAACTGTGAAGTTTCTTTTTTTTTTTTTTTAACCCAAAAGGTAGGGAATCCTTTTATACTGGTATAATTCTGAAGACTAATGGGAAATTAAGAGAAACTTGCATTACAGACGAAGCAATCTTAGTACATCCACACAAAGTTTCCACTGATATTTATCTTTATAGACCACTTAATCAGGCCAGTAATAAGAAAAACAAAGATATAACCCTTTCTCAAATTCCTTTCCCTATTCTGATCCTACATGGAAAACACATTCTCATTTCTAAGTGGTAGAGAATATTTGCTTTCAGGAAAAAAGAGAAAAAAAAATTGCAAATCACATTCTGAATGCCATAAAATGTCTTTTAATTTTAGAGTAAAAATAACTTCTGAAGTTATATATCTATCTTTATATATAGATAGATATATAACATATCTATATAATGTGTATATAGATATATAACATATCTAATATGTATATAGATATATATATACACACATGTATATACACGTTACAGATATATGTATTTGCACAGATGTCCATTTTTTTCCTCCCAATTTCTACTAGATCCACATAACTTTTATAAGTCCCATTGCCTTATTTCATAGGATCATTATGCTTGAATCTGGAAGAAACCTTAGTGTTCATATGTACATTTTACAGATGAGAAAAATGAATCTAGAAACTTCAAAGTGATTTCTTCAAGGCCACATGGCTACAAGTTTACACAAGAATGAAGATGAAAATCCAAATTCCCTGATTCCTGGCCCAGCACTGTTTCCAAAGGACCATAAAGTCTTTTTCTCCCCGCCAGAGTCTCTGCTGAAATCCTATGTAGCTTGGTTTAAAAAGCATAAAAGTTATGCTTTAAAAGTAATGACAAAAACAGCAATTACTTTTGCACCAGTCTAAGACTTTTATTGCTCCATCTTGCTCCATCTGTAACATAGCCTGGGTATAGAAGACATACCAATAATGTGAAAGAATACTGTGTTTGAAGAAAAACTGCCTCGCTGCATTTAGAGGTGGCACTGCCCCCAAATCATTCAGTAATGACAGAGTTGATACTGTTTAAAACATGTATCTGCAAGAGGTTTGTAAAAAAATCGATGATTTGAGGTCTTGGAGTTATTTGACATTTCTTATAGCTCTCAGCAACTTCCATTCAATTCTGTGCAATAGGAGTTTATTGAGCAGTACTGCAGAGGCGGCTAGTGCCCTGCCCTAGTCCCTTGGTACTCACCATTTTCTTACAAGAGTGAATCTGTGCCTGAGGGTTTTCTGAGATTCAGAAGTACACTGACTGTATGCAAGGCTGGCCAAAGTGCCCAAAATTCAATGCCTCTGGGAATAATCCTCAAACAACAATGTAGCTACCATATGACAGATATTCCAGCTTTCTTGCCCCTCGGCTGGGAGAATGCTGAGGCATATTCTGGCAGCCTCCTAGAAATCTCTAGCATGCACAGAGCCCCATTTCTCCACAATGAGAGGTGCTCTTTAATGCACCCTGTATCAGCTTCATTTCTTTTCCATTTCCATGCTGTCTATAGTACTTTCTGGGATTACCACCCACATAGACTACTTGCATTCAAATCCTCATTTTAGGGTTGGCTTCTGGAGGAATCCAGTCTAAGACAAGCATATACTTTGTGCACATAACTGTTCAATAGCAAGCCTTGAGGGATATGAAGACAGAAATGATATTACCCCAGCCCTCAAAATGTTGAGGCCAGGGAGGGATGACTAGACTTCTAAATATGCAACCACACAGGTAAGACAAGAGAAGACAAAATATTTTGGGAAGATAAGGGATGTATGCAATAAAAATATTTTCACAAATAAAGGATTCTAACAATGAACAGTAGAATTTGCCAATAAGAACTCACCATGAAATTCTCTATAGCATGACATTCTCAAATAGGCTAAGCAGCCACATTATGCACATTAAACAACAAACCAAGGTCTTAATTTTCCTTGGAAGCATGTGTCAGAGAATTTGTCATTGCTTATACAATGCAAGTTTGCATGACCAATCCAAAGGGAAAAATTTCATGCAACTTCTTGTTTTTTAGTGGCAAGAGTGGGCACATAAACCTCCAAACTGGTTGGACCCGATTAATTCCTGATTTTGCATCTTGTGTTTGAAGAGTGTCAAAACTATCCGTTTTTTCTTTCCATTCAGTTATGTCAAAGTATGCTAATTTCTGTGGGAAGCAAACGAATTGAATAAATTCTGTGTATGTCATTAGGTTGAGAAGCCAGCCCTTTGAGCTTTCACTTGAGCTAGGAATCATGCCAAAGTCAATCACATGTTTGCAGGTCACAGACGTTCACCACACAGAATCCTATAAATAACTCTTAACCCAAGATGAGTTGCTGAATAAATGACATAATAGAGCAAGTTGAATAAAACTATGTGATAAGAAACCTGAAGAACACCCCTGAGCTGATACAAGGCTGGCTTTTTCATATTGGCTCTAACTGGATTGTCTTGTGAGCTAATGATTATTGAGCATGTAGCCTTCCAGGTTCTACACAACTTACAAACTCTATTTTATTTAACTCTGAAAACAGCCTAGTAAAGCAGGTATTATCATTATTACCTTTTTATAGTTTAGAAAACTGAAAGTCCGAGATGGTCAGTAACCTGCTGAAGGTCATACAGATATTTTGTCAGACCCTCAAATCCAAACTTTCCCTAAAATACCATGCTGTCTTACTCCAGAACTGAAAATAAAGCATATTGTATTTTAGCTTCAAAGTGTTTCATCTTAGGAGATGCCAAATAAGAGTCTGAGGAAATATCAGCTAAGAGGAACTTATATTTTAACAGAATAGAGTTGAAATTATTAGGTGCTAATGGTTTCAATATGTCTCCCCCAAAGTTCAAGTTTTGAAACTTAATGGCCAAAGTGATAGTATTAAGGGATGGGACTTTAAAAAGGTGATTAGACTATGAGGGCTCCTCTCTTATAAACAGAATTTAGGTCCTTATGAAAGAGGCTGCATACAGCATTCAGCTATCTTGCCCTTTTGTCCAGTCATGTGAGGACATGGTGTTTGTCCCCTCCAGAGGATGCAGCCCTTACCAGACAAGCTTGATCTTGGACTTTCCAGCCCCCAGAACCATGAAAAATACTTTTCTGTTTTTTATAATTTACTGGGGCTCATATATTTTCTTAAAGCAGCACAAACAGATTGGGAAATTGGGTCTAATAACATGTAGTTCCAGGGAAAATGAGTCTTTACTTTTTTCTGTGATTATTTTATCTACTATCAAAAGAAAATTAATGAATTTTAAGTTATCTACATTCCAAGCAATATATACCAAATATTTATCCCCAGAAAATCTGAAGATGTTCTCAAGGAAAAGTTGCAGGGTTTAATATCAAATGATTAAAATGCATTGGTTGGGTAGGATGTGGAACACATTAAATTTCACAGAAGGATGGGGACCTACACAGAAATAATGGCATACAACATGAAAAATAAATAAAATGAAATTGTCTACACTGACTTAATTTTAATTCGGTAATAAGTACCCTGGATTACATAGCTCTCAGGTTTAATTCAAATCTCTTTAAAAATTGTTTTAGCCCTCTATCCTTCAAATCGTATCACCTAGTTTTGTTAGAATAAAGGTTTTCTACTCTGTATGTATTCTCTGCCTTACTGGGTTTCCCATAAAGTGAACTTTGAAACAATGATGTGGGTGTAAGCCGTTTATTTGTGAAGTGATCCCAGGAAACATGTTGGATGGAATCACTTCCCAAAGGGATGGGATAGGATGGAAAGGGAGGGAAGCCAATGAGGTCCATTAATGAGTGTGTTATCACTATGGGCAACTGGCATTCTATTTTGCTGGTACTCTCTCAGAGACTATATCAAACTCCTGTGAATTGTCCCACTGAGGAATGAGGAAGCTGGATTATTTATCTACCATCACCCCTCCTTCTTTAGTTGAGGGCTGCTCCTGAGACTGCTAATGCCCCATCAATTATAGTCTATTTGTCGACCTAGCATGTTCCTAAAGCTGGAGAACAGCCTCAGGCAGAGGACAGAGAATCCTGTCTGTTCCAGAACTGTTTGCAAGGCCCCTGGGGATAGATCATGAGAAAATGAGCATCTCCCACAATCTATTGGTGTACCTTCCCACAATGAGGTTCTTTATTCATTTAGTTCTTAAGCTTTACTGGAATGACCTGAAAACTTATAAAATGCAAATCTCTAGTTTCGTCCCATTCTGATTAAAATCAGTGATTGGGTTCAGAATGTTAACAAGAACTCCAATCACTCCAAAGCAGGTAGTCTGTGTGCTGCAGTATGAAAAAAGTGTGCTAGCAAAACCAAAGGCTATTAATGAATCTCCATACAGGCTAACTAGTACCTCAGAGATAAAGATCTCTGTCTCAGCCATAGATGTACCTTATTTTTCTGTGTCTCAGTTCTCAAATATAAGCTGTTGCTCCTAAAGAAAATATAATGAGTATATGGATGAGTTAACACTTTGCCAGTCCAATTCTGAAAAATCATTTATATGGAAAAACAAATCACTTTTATACCCAACAGATCATGCATCAGGAGAAAAAGTATCAGATACCCTTATGCTAGAGTGACCACATTTTTCTAACACATGGTCTGCTGAAGGAGTAAATTTATGGGGAAAATAGGACAGAAGAGTTGACATTAGGACAGAGAATAAAGTTGTTGTACTTACATATGCTGGTTAGAAATCTTGGGAAAATATTTTCAAGCCCCTGTCACAGGGACTAGCAGATAAACCAAAGCAGCTTTGCAAAGCATCAAAGTTAGGCCAACCATTGAGATTGTGTTTTTAAGTTTCCTGAGTTATAAGAAACGGTGACATAGTCGTTCAGGATGCAATCCCTTATATTCAGAAGTTTTCCAATAACTGAGTTCCTTTCACATTTTTATCTGTCTACTATGTATTATAGAAAGTGGGCAGTGAGAGCACTGGGGCCATGACACTTGTTCCCCTCTGAGAAAGATATTCTGCAGTCTGAAGGAATATTGTATCTATTGTATACAATGAAAACCTCAGCTCATGTCTCCTTTCCATGGCTCCAGGTTCTCAGCATCACTTCTGTGATCTCATATCACCAGGTAAGGTCTAAACTCAAAATATTCAAGAATGCTCTTGTTTCCCAAAGCCCTTACAATAAATAAACTACATAATATGGCCTGCAAGGTACTGCATGATTTGGCCTCTGCCTACCTTGCCAGTCTCCTCTGTCACTACTCCCCGTCTCATCCTCTAAGCTCCAGCCCTGAAACCCTTTCAGCTCTTCAAATTCTCAGTACCTTCATAGGTCTTGGTCCATGCCAAGCTATCCTTTCCTTCTGAAGCCCTTCTCCCATGAGCCTATGCCTTCACTTGGATACCGCCTCACCATCTTCAGGTTTTGATCTACTTGTAAATTCCTCTGGATGGCTTTCCTGACCACTTCAGACAGGTGACTGGAAGCTCCTATAGAATCTTTGTAGACCGTGATGCCTCCAGCTTTGTTCTTTTGGCTTAGGATTGACTTGGCGATGCGGGCTCTTTTTTACCACATGTTCTCACTCATAGGTGGGAATTGAACAATGAGAACTCATGGACACAGGAAGGGGAACATCACACTCCAGGGACTGTTGTGGGGTGGGGGGAGGGGGGAGGGACAGCATTAGGAGATACACCTAATGCTAAATGACGAGTTAATGGGTACAGGAAATCAACATGGCACATGGATACATATGTAACAAACCTGCACATTGTGCACATGTACCCTAAAACCCTAAAGTATAATTAAAAACAACAACAACAACAACAACAACAAAAAAAAAAGAATCTTTGTAGACCCTGGCCTCTCCTAATCTTGAAGGCTCCACCTCTCATCATGTTATGTACTTGAAGATATACCACACTGCCCATTATGAAATCATTCTTGCTATAAACATTCTGAAATAAGTTTTATAGTTCTGCTTTTGAAATCTTTTGACATTTTTGAGTATGAAATTTGTCATTGATTAGGACAGAATCAAGATCTGCAGGTTTGGTTGTGAACTCAGTTAATAATCAGTTGTATAATCTTAGACAAGTTACTTAACCTCTATGAATCTGTTACCTTATCTGGAACGAGGGATTTGCATAAGTGATCTAAGGCCCCATTTAGCCCTAAGAGTCTATGCTTTTATCATTAACTGTGGGGAGGGATGTTTTTGGTGGTGGTAGGTTCATGGGGATGGGAGTAGGGCACAGATTCTTTACTGATGTAACATGTACCACAAAGACTGAGAATACCAGTGGGTATGCTGGCCAGAGCTACATACACAAGTATATGTAGAAAATATAGTACTAAGACTGAAAATAAGGAAAACTATTTTATGCAACGAACAATTAATCTAAAATAAAAGAAATTCAGAGTACTCAAATATTATTTATTTTCCTAAACAAGACTGACAAGTGAAACGTGAGTATATTTATTTATAGTCATACTCCCTAAGGCTTGGCATTGGTGAAAACCACATAGAATGTGTTGTAAAAATAATCGGGTATTAGAAAGAGCAACTCTCATTATTTCCATTGTGCTTTGAGAAATGACATAAGTCTTTGGATCTTTTGTGAATATAAATAGTTTTCAAATCGCAGAAGACATAACCAGTCTCTAACTTTGTATAAAGAATTCTGTATTTCATACTACACACATCAATAATTTAACGCAGTCTTTAAACATAGTTATTTTTTCTGATAAAAACTAATACAAGTTCACTGCACAACATGTGTTTTTAATCCCAATACCCAGAAACAGACACTGATTTTGGTGCATACCTTTTCTTTCTAGGCATACGCTTTATAGGCACGTAGTTCCAAAAAGGCATCACATTTTACATCTGTCTTGCCCAGTTGGAATGGAGAGGTTATCTGGCTTGGAGCCTGCAATATCTATTGCCATGACTAACACACCTGGCATATCTGAGAAGTTAGTGAGTCTGATGCTTCACAGAAGCCATTTTTATGAATTAATCTGCATAGACAAAGTAGAAGAAAAAATGATAGTAGGAAAGACAAGGAAGTCTGCCTTAAATATTTGTCCTTAAGACACAGCACCCCACTGATGTTCAGTTGACAGTGAGCCATCAAGTTTGGGAGCCGGGCTTCTTCCCGCCTCTGTGTAGAGAAAGTATAATACTAGTGTGTCAATATTAGCATCCTTCCTGTGAGTGACTCTGGCAATGGCAGGGTGAGGCAACTTTACATGGTTTCTTTGCTTGAGGAAACAGATATGCGTGACCAAAATTGACAAGGAAAAAGGTGGCTAGTTCTCTGGGTAACAAGGCAAGAGACTGCTTCATGAACACAGATGAAAATCTCAGGCTCAACCTGGCAATACTGTAGAGCTGTTGGAATCCTCTGTGAACAGGTCTGAGCAATAGATACTGGTGTTTTAGTTCTTACTGATACCATGACTGTCATCTATATTCATGTACTGGCGAAGCCTAGGGAAACTCAGATTACATACTGCTTTGAAGCCATTCCCTCCCGCATTCACATAACTATCTAATTTGAATATTTCCTCATGAGGCTAAATCTTTAACAATTTTTTTTTTTTTTTTTTTTTTTTTTTGAGACGGAGTCTCGCTCTGTCGCCCAGGCTGGAGTGCAGTGGCCCAATCTCGGCTCACTGCAAGCTCTGCCTCCTGGGTTCACGCCATTCTCCCACCTCAGCCTCCCGTGTAGCTGGGACTACAGGCGCCTGCCACCACGCCCAGCTAATTTTGTTTTTGTATTTTTAGTAGAGACGTGGTTTCACCGTGTTAGCCAGGATGGTCTTGATCTCCTGACCTTGTGATCCGCCCACCTCGGCCTCCCAAAGTGCTGGGATTACAGGCGTGAGCCGCCGTGCCCGGCCAATAATATGATTTTTTAATCAATGCATAGTAGTCCACTATATAAAGAGACAAGAATTTTAAAACCAATACCCTGCAGTTTAGTATTGGGAATTTTATTTTTCATAATTATTAACAATTTTGTGATAAATTATCTTGCAGTAAAATCTGTCATATTCATGATTATTTCTGTAAGATAGATTATTAGGAGTGTTCTTTTGGGGTCTAAAAAGAATACAAAGTCTTGAAAATTTTGCTAAACATTGCCAAGCTACTCTCTCAACAGATTGCCATTTTATATTTCATCCTCTTAAAAGTAGACTTCCTATAAAGTCTGTTTTTATAGGCTCCAAGATAGATTAGAATGGCAGTTGTCTTCAATTATTATAGCACTGCATTAGCTTAGAAATTATGCTTCATGTAATTTTGGAACTAAGATTCAAGAGAAATTCTAATACCTTGGCCAGCCACACATATCAATAATGGTCTCTAGACTGGTTGATATTATATTCAAAGGGGATTAATTCAGGGAGAGAAAAATGCATCACAAAGCAAAGAATGAATTTACCAGCTACCTGTGCAAAATAATACACTGCATTAGACAAGATGCTATCTTTTATAGTTCTTACAAATATAGTATGTTCACTTCAGAGTCTGTCATTATCTTGGAATGGTTGCCTCGGCTTATGCCCCATGAGGGAAGGCAAGAATGTAAAATTCTATGAAGATCAAAGTATTGGTATATTCATTCAACGTTATGAAGAATGCTTGGTTTAATGTACTGTAATGCTAATTCTCAGGGAAATTGACAGGGAACACTTGGTGTTACCACATGGTATACAGCACAGGAACAAGGTGGTCTGGAAAACAATGCAAAGCAGGTGGCAGATTGAGGAAAGCTGGGGTAGAAGCTGGGAGATGCCAGATACTTTGGTATATATGGTTGTCACTAGGACTGTCATCTTTGGAATGACAGGTACTCAGAGTCATAAGGAAATGTTAATGGTCTCCTAGTCCAGTCACTCATGTAGTGCTAGAATCTTCTCTTCAGCCTCCTACCACTTGGCAAACTGGTCTCTGCTTGAACTCTTCAGTGACAGGGAATGCTATCAGCACCACTTACTATATAAATTATTTAATGAATAAAAAACCCAGCAAGCATATGCAAATGCCTTTATGAACTAGAATATGTCTAAGTAAAACCTTTTATTATCTGGATGATTTGGGACTTACTTTTCAGTAGGAAGACATTAAACGATGAGGGAACTGTGGTAATCATTTAGGCTATAAAGAGTCTCGTTCCCTTCAATATATTTGTAGAATGCAATTCCCTACTCTCTTTGAAGTGGGGCATGGCCACATTTCCATTGCTTTGGCTAATGAAATGTGAGTGGAACTGACCTATATCAATTAAATATGAAGCTATAAAAGCCTGTGTTGTGAATCACCATGTTTGTTTGTTTCCCTTTACCAAAGTGACCGTAAAAGCTTGTTGAGATGGAGATGCCAACAGGATGGGTCCCTGAGTGATTGTGATGAACAAGCTCTCAAACCAACATACATGGGACTGGCAGTGTGAGAAATCAGCTTGTGATATGTTAAGCCACTGAGATTTAGGCATAGTCTGTTATTATGGCAAAACTATTGCATACTAATTATTAAGGTCAGTTTTAGCAGAGATTATTTTAAAATGCCAATTTAGAATATTTAGCCTGGGTCAATATATGTATTTGGTCCAATTTCCTAACATCTAGAACTACGACAGCCTACAATCACAACCTGTGGTCAATACCTTATTTAAAAAAACTACATGTAATTGCGCTCAGTGTTTTAACTTTTGTTTTTGAAACGGAGTTTCACTCTTGTTGCCCAGGCTGGAGTGCAATGGCGCTCGATCTCGGCTCACCGCAACCTCCGCCTCCTGGGTTCAAGCGATTCTACTGCCTCAGCCTCCCGAGTAGCTGGGATTACAGGCGTGTGACACCAGGGCCTGGCTAATTTTTTGTATTTTTAGTAGAAACCGGGTTTCTCCATGTTGGTCAGGCTGATCTCAAACTCTCGACCTCAGGTGATCTGCCCGCCTCGGCCTCCCAAAGTGCTAGGATTACAGGTGTGAGCCACCATGCCTGGTCAGCATTTTGAACTTTTTAAGGCACAAAGTAAACGCATTTTAGAAAATTGCTCAAATCTTAGAAAACGACATGCATCAAATTCAGTTTGGTGATGATCACTGGAGAGGCAAAGAGGAAGACAAGATCCTGTATGGAAGGGTTCATGGGAGCTTCAACTATATCAGTTATGCTTTTACTATTTTATTTTAAATCTGAACTAAATAATGTCAAAATGTTAAGATTTTATATAGCTGGGTTGTAAGTACTTGAGCAATTATTATGTTTTATTATATAGAATATGCTTGAAATCACTCAAAATACATTTTTAAAAGAATGTCACTTAACAGTTATAGACATCAAAAGAGTTTTCTGATTATCAGCTAAACCTCCATCAAACAAAATGAGCCTGTATCCAGAGTTCCAGATAGTTGAGATTTACCTGGATTAAAATGTAAAAATATTCTTTAAGCTCTTAAAGGAGGACAGATTGTAGAAAGCTCGTATTTCAACATGTCTGTATGTCTGAACATATCAGAAAGGACTTCCTTACTCTATCTTTGTTATCCAGTGGAGAAAGCTGACTTCCTGAATGTGACTCTGAGACCAATAATTATGCCTACATATTTGTAGTGGAAGGAATATAAGAGTTGCATTTATGTTACATTTAAATCTCAACTGTAACATCTATTGGCAATGTAGCCTTAAGTAAATCAATTAGCTCTTCTGTGCCTTTTCATTTGAAATTTAAAAAGTGAAGATGAATTTCTATTGCATAGGGTCAATATTACCTTATTGATTTTTTCAGTACTCTAGTTTCATACTAAAATACCATACAAATGTCAAATATGGTGTATTTAATGATATAACACCAATATTTGGGGATATAAAAAATCTGAAACCTGAATAATATATCTTAAGATATGTGCAGATTTATCTATTTCATCAAAATGTTGACAAGAGCAAGGCACTTTCATTCTGACCTTATCCCTTCTCATTCAAAATGCTTCCATGGTATGTTACAGTTATTATCATTACAATTTTATAGATTACTAGTGAGGCTGTATATCTTATACTTATGAGATTTGTATTTCCCACCCCCCCCGCCAGAGTAAGATTGGGTCTTTATTATCTCTGAAAGGGCAGGGTGGGGAGAGAAGGATGAACTATTAAGGAAAATAGGAAAAGGGGATAGTAGGGGAATTACAGAAAGACAGGAGATGGGATATTTCCACGCTCAACTCCCAGTCCTCTCTTGGAGTCTAACCACCTGATTTCTGTGAGAGCAGTATTTCCTTCTCTCCTGATTCCTTGTCCTCCAGTGCCAGACCCATTTTCTTAGTCCTACATTCTCTTCTATTCTTTGTGACAATTTATTTTAACAGGGGACTTTATCTCAAAATACTCTACTTGAAGAGCCTCAATACTGAAGAACAGAGGAACCCTCACTCAATTGGAAGAGCATCTAAAGACAAGGATAAAGGGTGATGGAAACCATAGCTCATTTTAGAACTTAACACTAATATTTCAATACCGTGAAAAATAGATACTTGAATATTGGTATTGTCCTCGTTCTGATATTGCAAACACTAGTCAAATGATGTTTAAGTAAGAAAATGCATGCAGAAGTACTTTATATTTGTCATTGCAATTTAAAAGACTCTCAAAAATTTTTATTACTTTGTTTGAAACCTTATTCAGTAACCGCCTTAATATATATTATAAAAATATTCAAGCCCAGCAATGTCACATTTCTAGGGATTAAGCTATGCAGAGTCCCTCTTAGTATCAAGGTTTTGTGTGTGTGTGTGTGTGTGTGTGTGTGTGTGTGTGTGTGTGTGTGGTTGGTTGACTTTTCAACTTTGTTGTTTTATATTGGGTAGAAGCTGTTGTTTTTCATTATTTTCATGTTAACATTTATTAATCACCTACCTCTTGGCAAACACTTTCAGGTACATTGCCATGTTTTTTTTTTCCCCCAAAGATTCCCATAAGGAAGTCATTTTTATTTCCATTTCACAGATGAAGCAATTGGGATCCAGAGAAATTCCCCAAGTTTATACTAGCAATAAATGGCAGAGCCAGGACTCAAACCCTGTGCTTTTGACATCAAATTATTTTCTCTTCTCACTCATTCTACATAAGGATAAAATTATGATACTTTAGTAAGATCCAGCAGAGTTTTTAAAAAGCCTCTTTTGCTTCTTTAGAGAAAAAGCTTTCGATGTTATTTAAATGTAAAAATATGAGTTGCAATCTAAGTCTCAGGAACAGGGCAGTCAGCACTGCTGAATTTGGGCACCTAAAAGTAAAGGGCCAAAAGCAAGGCCAAGAGACATTAGTTTTTCAAAACCTGAGACACACAAAATAAGGGAAACATTGAAATGGCATTCAGTGTCCAAAAGTGATGATATGGAATTCCTTAAGCTCTGGCTCCAGAGAAAGACACTCGAAATCATCAAGTTCTTGCTGAACTTCATGATATTATTTATCTGCAGTCTGCAATTTATAACAATCACCTGCTAGGTTCAAGCTGAGAAAAATGAGTTGTCAAAAATAGGCAATAAAAATTGCAAGTATGAGCAACCATCAAAATGATAAAACTGTTAGACCTGTACACATCAAAAACAATTTCATTCATTCTGTCTAATTTCTGGTACTTAATATTGTCTGCTGTGGTAACTAAGCTCCACTTGGAGTTGCTATTAGCACAAATATATATAAAAGAGACTTGGCTGAGTTATTAATGGTTTCATAGAGAACATGGTAAAACTGTCTTGAGAGGAATCCACTGATGTCTGGGACTATCTGTCGAACAGGACATCTCAGTCTTGAGCATTTTGGAAAATATGCCTGGTATTAGCTGTGAGAAGGCATGAGAGACCTCAAGAAGTTTACATTCCTGTTGTTCAGATCCCGTTTCACGCACCAATTATAATGTGTTTTTCCTCAGAGAAGTCCTTTTTACAAAAAGAGCCTCAAGCATGAGAAGTGTTGCTGAAATGACAGTGAAAAAAAGGAAGGAGGAAGAAAACAGGAAGAGAGAAAGAGTATCAGAAGTGGAATGGGAGAGAAGGAAGAAGGGAAGGCAGAAGGAAGGGAAAAAGGACTAAGAATGAAAATCACAGTCTATTTGTATTTTTATCTCTTTTTAATTTTTTTGGGTATGTTTAAGTACCTTTTTTCTAACAAAAAGTAATGTTATGAGTTTAAGGAGAAAAAATGATGAGAAAATAGATGTCCTCATGCTCATTAAAGATTGTCAATTTTCGCCTTTTCCTGTACCATCTGACTTCTCTAGCTTTTGTCTGGCTCAGCATTGTTTCAGCTTGCTCTGGTAGAACCAGGGCAGTAAAGAGCTATGACCTGTTAGCCAGAAATATCATTGTGGACTATCTTGAAATTTTAGTGATTCTGTCTGGTAAGTGATAGAAAAGTTTATCTCCTGGCTTTTAAAATCACTATCCTATTTTTAAGGGCTCTGGCCAGGACTACAAGATACATTTCAAGATCAGCTGAGACTGGGAGATGTACAAAAGAGAAATTTTTCTGAATGTCTATCATTCAAGGATTTGGTTTTCAGAACTGCCTGCCATGTCCATTACATATACTTCTTGATCCATTCTGCTTTCCTCCCACTGTTAATCCTCTCCCTTTCAGCTTTTCCCTGTAGGTGCTCTCGTAATCTACACTTTGTTCTCTCTCCAGTGGTATCTTAACTTTTCCTTTTGGTCTATAAGAAATTCAAGGATTACCAGGGGCAATGCTGCTCCTGACTTGTGGTCCCCATAAGACCTTTTATGTTGCCTGCTGTATTGTCAGGTAGCTTCGCTACCATTTCAGCCTTCTGGGTGAGTCCCAGGCAGGCTCCTCAGTCATCAGCAACTTTGAATTGTAGAGGCTGGTTGGCATCTGTTCTCCTCACCAACTGCCTCAAATAAACAAAACATCCCCAAGTCAAAACTCTGCTCATACAATTAAAATCACCAAGAAAATGCACATCAGCATTCCACTATGAGCAGCTTATATGTCTCATTCCCACCCTGGATCTGTCACATACATTTCAAGCATGGCCCAACAGTCCTGGCTCTATGAAGAACTTAGTGAGATCCAAGTTACAGAAGGATAGTTACTATGTAAAGTATTCAAAACGGCAAAAGACATAATGCCTTGGGGAAAAATGTAGTTACTGAATAAGTGTTTGTGGAATGAATGAATGAATGTATTCATGAAACAAAAATGGCATGAAAACATTCCACTGCAAATATCTACAAACAATGGTTATCCCTCTCTCCTTCCCTTTCAATTCACAGGTAAACTGAAAGTGTTCTATATAATCCACTTGCTGGTATAGGAAGACTACAAGGAAAGATCAACTTTATACATTTGAGACTTTGCAAGTTTGGTTGCTGAATATAGAAATTAAACCCAAGGGCAACAAACATTTATGCAAAATTCCTCCACAGTGATACTCTCAACACCTAAGGTCTACATGAACCTTACAGAAGAAGTAAGCTCTGCTAACTGGAGCTAAACAAAAACCACAAATATAAGCAAACAGTCCACCATGAGAAAATAGATGTCCTCATGTTCATTAAAGACAGCAGACACAACCAACAGGAGGATCAGAGTGCCAATATTTTCAGATAATAGGACAATCTGAAAATATATAATTACATTTAATATAATTAAAAGACAAAAGAAACAAAACTATAAGCACAGAAAATGACACTATAAAAATAATTTTAAAAACACATAGGATTTCTGGAAATTAAAAAAACAGCAACAAGATGGGCTAAGAGATGGAGTGAAAGAATGAGAAGATACACATAGATGTTGCAGAAAAAGTATTTGAAGCAGCAATGGCTGAGAGTTTTACAGAATTAGTGACAAACATGACTGTTAATATTCAGGATACACAATAAGTCCTAGCTAGTATAAATTCACACTTAGACATATTATATTGAAATTTCAGAGCACCAAAAAAGGCAGAAGATTTAACCCCCCAACTCATGACAAGGTTGGAGGGTCAGACATACCTCATTATACCCTCCTTCCTTTTGGAATTCAGGAAAAGCTGAACAGCATTTACCATCTACACAGACTTTAAGTCTGATAAGAAACATTTACAGTCTATTCTCTCTGGAGCCTGCTACCTGGAGGCTTCATCTGTATGATAAAATTTTGGTCTCCATAACCTCTTATCAAACCAGACATTCCTTTCTATTGATAATGACTCTTTCAATAAATTGCCAATCAGAAAATTTTTAAATCTACCTATAACCTGAAAGCTCTCCCCTTCGGATTGTTCCACTTTCTGGATTAAACCAATGTATATCTTAAATGTATTTGATTGACGTCTCATATTTCCCTGAAATGTATGAAACCAAGCTTCACCCTGACCACTTTGAGCACATGTTCTCAGGGTCTCCTGCAGGCTGTGTCACAGGGCGTGGTCACTCATATTTAGCTCAGAATAAATCTCTTCAGAGTTTGAATCTCATCAACAGTACTAGACTCTTGCTGAAAGGATTGCTAAAGAATAAACTTCGTGAGGAAATTACAGTAGGAGAGGAATAGTAAGCAAAGAAACTGATGAATGCAGGTAAATTCAAAGAAGCCCAACTGAAAAAAAGTGAAAATTTTAAGGAAAATATAAAAAATGAAGGATGACATGTAAGAGGTCAAAGTAGCCAAAGGGTGGTCATTGATTAAGAGAATCATGGAGCTATTGATGAACTGCAGTTTGTGTTCTCAAGTATGTATATTTAAAATTTTAAAGTAATTTTAAAAAAGAAATATAATTTCTAACCAATAAAGGAAGGAAATGGAGGATTAAAACAAATTAAGTAATCCAAATTCGATGATGGTAGGGAGAAAGAAAAAAGTAAAAATCCACGTTTATTCATAATTCAATAGTAAAACGCTTGAACTATTTTCTTTAAAGTCGGCAACAAGGCAAAGATGTTTTCTACCACTGCCTCTATCCAATGTTACAGGGGAGTTCTTAACCAAAGCAATAAGACAAGGCAAAAAAGTAAAACCATGACAATTGGAAAAGAAGAAATAAATCTGCTGCCACTTATAGATGATGTAATTGTCTGGAAAAAAAACTACAGAATATATGACATACTCATAAAATTAATAATAGAGGTTTTTAAAATTTCTTTAAAGAAATTGATATACAAATATCAAGGTTGCTTCTATAATGCAGCAGAAAACAACTGGCAAATGTAATTATCCCCTAGCAATTCTGCTATGTGTCAAACTAAGAAAGCTCTTGCATATATGCACAAAGAGACAAAAATAAGAATATTTTCTGCAAAAACATTTATGACAGTGAAAAAGCATATTAAGCAAACAAACGCATAAACAAACTGTCCCTCAGTAGGTATATTTGCACAATAGGATAAATTGCAACAATTAAAATGAATGGACTGCCAATCTGGATAAATCTCAGAAACACAATGTTGAATGAAAAGGCAAGTTGCAAAAGAAAGGTTCAGCATAGTGTCATTTATGTAAAATTTTCCTAAAATATTTATGAATACATACATATGTAGGAAAATATAAAACATGCATGGGAAACATGTAGGGAAAAGAAGCCCCAAATTTCATATATATAATGACTTCTGGCTTCAGGACAATAGGATTTTGGCCATATCTGTAACATTTTATTTCCCTTGACAAAAATATCTGAAGCAAATATGACAAAACTTTAAGATTTTGTCTTGATGGTAGGTGCAGGGATGTCAGTTATTTTCTGTGATTAAATTATTTCATAATTAAAAAACAGTGAAAAGATATTCATTGGTCAAGTTGACATTTTTTACCAAGTTTTGTGATATCCTTGTTATAGTACCTGGAATAATATAGGTAAACAATAAGTGTTTGATGAATGAAATACATGAGAATCATGAGAGCCACTTTGAGATTCACCTCCCTCCCCCTCAATGTCTTCTGTGTCCTACTTCCCTTCCCTTTTGCCTGCCTATTTCTAAGAGAGATCTAAGAGAACTTCCATGCAAAATAAGAACAATACAACAAGAAAAAAAAAAAAAAAACATCTTTCCTCTCCCAGATTTTTAGACTTCTATTTATGTTTGTGTCAGGGTAAGCTATGGAAGAACTAATTTATCTCCCTTGTTGCTGCTCCACCGGCCAAGCTCATCATTCACACATTAGAGAGCTGAAAATCTTCGGAGACTACAGCTTCCATCAATAAATTAAACGTCTCACTTTGAGGGTTGCTTCCTCCTTGATTTTTAAGAAAACATAAAATAAAATTGCTGCAGGGAGGATCAAGATGATGATGGATGACTTATTCCCTAACTTCCCCCAGCCTAGTTAAAAAATTATTTTTCATATAACAAAAGAGAAAGCAAACACTGAAAAAGGTACTATTATTTTATCTTCTAACCTTTTCACATAAGCAGCAGGAAAAATGATTTTTTCCCTTCACCACAATATTAAGAAGAAGAATAGTAACCAGAACCCACAATATATATAATTATCACTATTGTCTGAATGGAGTTATTTTGGCATCATATAGCAAGTTAAATGCAAAATATGAAGAATATGTGTTTCTTGTTGAATGATGAGTTCTTTGTTTACCCGTTCAGATATTTAGCTTAAATTGAGTCTATATGTACCTTCGCTTATATTAACATCTCTGTTCCAACCTTCTCTATCTTTACCTGATTCTGCAATATGAACAGATTATCAAATATCACCAGAAAATAAATTATGAAATATTTGTTCATCTAAAAGTACCAAGCAATGTCTATAAGGTGAAACTCAATGATCAGCCAAACACCCATATATTTGATCAAAAATCAGAATGCTCAAAATTATCTGACTATATAGGCAGGTAAAGTTATTTCAAGTTGGAGAACATAAAAGTTCTTGTCTAAGTGTTTCACAGGATTTGTATAAACAACAGACGTGCTGAAAGTAAATTTTTGCTAATATGAGTAGTGGTTTAACCAAACTTTGTTTTTATATGGATAATAAAGTGGATCAACACACATTTCTCCCACAGTCAGCCAAAAAGGTGCCGTAACAAAGAATATGCTACACAGCTCACCCCTGGAATGTGGATACTATCCTTCAGTTACCCAGACAGAAGTTCAGGATATTCACTTTTTAGCTCTTTACACTGTCACATTTTAGGTCTGATCTTTAGGCTAAAAAAACTGATACACTAGATGCCCTATTTTCTTGATAAGGCAGATACAATAACATCTCTGGCAAATCAACATCTTATTTTGAGATAACCTAGAAAGCAGTTTTTAATTTCCTAAAAAATTCATGTCTTGGTCTCCTCTATAGCAAACATAGAAACGGAGGTAGAGTACAAAAGGAGTCCAGGAAATTTAACCAAAAAGATGCTGGAAAAACTGCTAGTACAAAGTTGGAGCAACTGAACAAAGTAATTCAGGACAAAAAAAAATCACACATTACACAAGCTCCCAATACCCTACTAAAATGTCCAGAGGAGATAGTAAACTCTAAGATTATTTTTCTTTACTTGGGTTCCAAGGCAAAAGACCATGAACTAATATCATCTGTAAAATGCCTGGATTATTGACTTCCTGAAACAGGATATTGATTTTTTAATAAAAAAATTAATTAAAATGCTTCACTCTCTTTCATAGTTAACATGCACATCATTGTTGAAAATGGAAGAAATACAATAAAACACAATATTCGTACCCCAAAGGTGAAGTTTAAAAAATTCTTACTCTATGACTTCCTAAGAAACATTTTGCATACTTTATTAATCTTTACCAATATTTGTGCTATCAAAATTGAATTACCAACCATAAAATTAATTTTATAAAATAATCTAAGTTATCAGAATAAAAACTGTTACTTTTATTTCAATTTGCCCATAAAGGTTAAAAAAATACACATACCTCAACAAATATAAAACACGGGATGATGGAATAACTTCGTTGAGTGTTGTTTCCTACAGCCATTTCTCACACCATATAGCAAGACGCACCGTCTAAAACTGTCCAGGCTGAAATAGAAATAGGTTGCATAGTATAAGAACCATATAGTGAAAAGTCCCTTAGGTACTTACATAAAAATATCAGCTACCTTCTAGATAAGCAGACTGTGTGCAAAAGCAAAACAGTGATCTACAACACAGTGAAGTCAGACTAATAATCATTCCAATAAAAAGCAAATAATATATACTTGCCATGAATAGTTTTACAGCCAAAATGACCAGGTCAGGAGCCTCTTGTGCACATAGCTAGTAAATAGAATTCTAATTGCCTAGTACTGCATAGTGCCTTACCCCAGTAGACTGCCCTAAGGCCATGAAATACAATTTTTGGTATAAAACTTTTTTTCTTGTCCATCCTGCATGGATTTCTCTTGCTTGTTCCTAATCCTCCCAGTTTGCAACCTAGAGAATTGTCTGCTTATGCTCTGGTCTCTCCCTTTGAAGCTGACATTTAGTACACAGCCACCAATCCCTGACTTCCTTCCTTGACCATAATTTGTCCTTGCTCTCTTGAATACACAGCCATGAACAACTTCAGGTTAATATGTCACTGATCTGTTTCACTGGTTTCCCTCAGCCCTGTGTGTGACCCAAACATAAAACAGTAAAGGCATAACACATTTCATTTAACTTATAAGACATTCACTTAGCTTACAAGAATGGAGTAGCTGGGCAATAGCAGATTGTCATTAAATATTTTATTAGAACATATCTTCCCTGCTTTGAACTGAAAATATAATTGTATTAGGAGATCAGTTAGTTTTGATTCTTCTTAATACAATGAAGTAAAGATTTTAAGCTTTAATGAAATTTCCAGAGTTTTAAAAATCCAGTACATTTTGTATTCTCTAGCCAAAGCAGTACTACACATTTCAGATATCTGCTCTTAAAGTCATTATTTTTCATTTGTTCTGTTTCTCTGTCATCCCTACCTACAAAATCTTGTAGATTTTGATTACAGTATGAAAGGTAACATAGGAAGTACTAGTCTATTTGAATGGCCAGCTGTACTTTTTAAAAGGTCAGACATTAATTTTAATGTCTTCATTTCTATCCTTCCCAAGTTTCTTTCTGCCCTTTTCCAGAATGAAACTTTAAAATACATATCCTTCCCTTTTGAGATATCAACTCCTCACTTGTCAATTAAAAGTTTCTCTGATCAAATTTAATATTATGTGCTTTATAAATCCATACCAATCACAGTATTTAAGTTTTAGGCAACTTAATTTTTTTCAATTAAAATTGGATATTTTCTGTTATAAAATCATACCCATACTACATGTGTTATGTCACCATTCTATTTTAGGATGTTATTTTCTACAATAAGAAAGGAATCTATATGTAGAAAACACATTGAATTGATTGGACAACCATCATTTTAAAATGGATAACCATTTTAATTTTGCCCTTACTTAACCCAAATATCTTAGAATTTACTTAGTATTTATGATATAAATGAACTTTCCTGTTAGCATCAGCCAAATACAGTGTTGTACATCCGAAAAGAAAATTAAATATTAATCATGTTAAAGAAGGCAGAGGCACGAGAAAAAGCAAAGGCATCAGTCACCTAGTGTTTTAGATGGCTTCTCCATGCAATTAATAAAGAATAACAATAAAGTAGAGAATATAAGACAAGTTTTAGGATACGAAATTTCCCTCTATTTTCATTTTTCTGGTCCAAAATGCAACCAAGATTTTTATATGTATATGGCTACACACACACACACACACACACACACACACACACACACCAATAAAGAGACGGGAGTAACTATAGTGAGGTATATTTTATATATACCAGTTCACTTATTTTAAGTGTACAATTCAATATTTTAAATAAATTTACCAAATTGTGCAACTTTTCCATAAGATAATTTTAGAACTTTTTAATCCCCCCTAAAAGAATTATCAGGTCTATTTATTGTTAATTCCCACCATCAACCCCTTCACCATATCCCAAAGCCAGGTAATCTACTTTCTGACTCTACAGATTTGCCTTTTCTGGATATTTTAAATGAACAGAATAATATAATACATGACGTCTTATTTCTGCTTTTCTTCACTTAGCATATTTTTGAGATTCATTCATGTTGTTGCACATTCAGTAATTTTTTTTCCTTTTAACTGCCGAATAATATTCCATTGTATGGCTATTGCACCTTTACCAGTTGGTAGAAATTTAGATTGTTTTGAATTTTTGGTTATATCCAGTATTTGGTTGTATCCAATATTATGGAAAACCATGCTAATAACATCTGTGTACAATTCTTTGTGTGGATTTATATTTTCATTTCTCATGGATACTAGACACCTAAAAGAATTGCTGGGTCATACGTTAAATTATGTTTAATTTTTTAACAGCACTACTAAAATGTTTTCCAAAGTAGCTATGCCATTTTACATTCCCACCAGCAATGTATGAGAGTTCCCATTTCTCCACATTGTCATTGACATTTTTATTGTTTTTCTTTATTATAGGTATTCTACTGGGCCTGAAATGATATCTCATTGTGGTTTTAATTTTTTTTGCTAATAAAAAATTATGTTGAGCATCTTTCCATGTGCTTATTAGCCATTTTTATATCTTCTTTTGTGAAGCGTCTATTCAAATACTTTTTGTGTTTGGGATGTTCGTCTTATTATTTTCAAGGTGTAAAGGTTTTTTGTATATTCTATATACAAATCTTTATCAGATACGTATTTTCAGTATTTTCTTCCAGTCTTTTGCTTATGTTTTAATTTTATTTTTTCCATCTTTTTCATTGATTGAGGTGAAATTCACACAATACAAAGTTAACCATCTTAAAGAATACAGTTCAGTGACATTGAGTACCTTCACAATATTATGCAACCACCACCAAGTTCCAAAATATTTTTCACCCCAAAAGCAAGCCCTGTTCCCATTAGCTGCCACCCACTTTTCTTTAATTGACAAATAATAGTTATATATATTTATGAGGTATAATGTGGTGTTTTGATTTTTATAATATGAAATGATTAAATCAGCATAATTAACAAGTATGTCACCTCACATACTTATTTTTACTACCAAAACATTTAAAATCTAATTTTATAGGAATTTTGAAATATATATCATTATAATCACCATTCTGCACAACAGATCATTAAAGCTTATGCCTCCTGTCTACCTGAAACTTTACACCCTTTGATCAACATCTTCCCTTTCTCCATCCATCCCCCTCTTCCAGCCACTGGTAACCATCATTCTACTAACTATTTCTATGATTTCAACTTTTTTAGATTCCACATGTAAGTGAAATCATACGGTATTTGTCTTTCTGTTCCTAGCTTATTTTACTTAGCATGATGCGCTCCAGGTTCATCCATGTTATTTCCCCCTTTTTAAGGCTAAATAGTATTCCATTACAATACTACATACATATGTTCACCAAATAGTATAGTAACACTATACTATATATATGCTATACTATATATATACTACCTAGGTGTCAATTATCAATGAATGGATAAAGAAAATTTGGTTTATGTATGTATATGTGTGTGTATATATATACACATATGCACTATATATATGTGTATATATGTATGTGTGTATATATACGTGTATATATATACACCCACACACTATATGTATACTACCTAGGTGTCAATTATTGATGAATGGATAAAGAAAATCTGGTGTATTAGGTTTGTGTGTGTATATATATATGAGTGTGTGTGTGTGTGTGTATATATATAAAAATATACACACACCCCCAAATAGTATAGTAATTTGGTGTGTGTGTATATATGTGTGTGTGTGTATATACATATATATAGATATACATACATGTATATACATACATATACATATACATACATACATGTATATACATACATATACATATACATACATACATGTATATACATACATATACATATACACACACACACATACATATACAAAATTTTCTTTATCCATTCATTGATAATTGACACCTAGGTAGTTTTAATATCTTGGCTGTTGTGAATAATGCTGCAATGAACATGAGAACGCATATATATTTTTGGCATACTGATTTCAATTCCTTTGGATATACACTCAGAAGTGGGATTACTGGATAATATGATAAATTATATACTTAGTTTTCTGAGGAGCCTCCATACTGTTTTCCAGAATGGATATATTAATTTACATTCCCATTCAACAGTACACAAGGATTTTTTTTCTCCACACCCTCGTCAACACTTACTATCTTTCATCTTTTTTATAATAGCCATTCTAACAGGTATGAAGTAATACCTCATTGTGGTTTTAATTTGTATTTCCCTGATCATCAGTGATGAGCATATATATATAAAATATATATAAATTTATAAATAGATATTATATATTACATATCATATATTAGATATTAGATATATATTACATATTTAATATATATTAGATATATATCTAATATATATCTGTTGGCCATTTGTATGTCCTCTTTTGAGAAGTGTCTACAAAGATTCTTTGACCATGTTTAGATTGGGTTGTTTTATTGCTGTTGAGTTGTTTGAGTTCTTCATATATTTTAAATATTAGCCCCTCATCAGATGTATGTTTGAAAATATTTTCCCCTGATCTGTAGGTTGTCTCTTAACTCTACTGTTTCCTTTGCTGTGCAGAGCTTTTTTGTTTGGTGTAATCCCGTTTGTTTATATTTTGCTTGTGCTTGTGCTTTTGGGGTCATATCTAAAAACATCTTTGTCCAGTCCAATATTGTGAAGCATTTCCCTTGTTTTCTTCTTGTGGTTTTACAGTTTCTGGTCTCATGTTTAAGTACTTAATCCACTTTGAGTTAATTTGTGTTTATGGTGTGGAATAAGAGTCCAATTTTCTTCTTCTGCTTGTGCAGATCCAGTTTTCCCAACACCATTTATTGAAGAGACTATTCTTTCTCCACTAGTGCTTTCTTGGCACCTCTGTTGAAAACCAATTGACCACAAATATATGAGCTTATTTCTGGGCTGTCTATACTGTTCTGTTGGTCAAAATGTCTGTTTTTAATGCCAGGACCATGTTGTTTTTGTTCATTATAGCTTATAGATTTTTAAGTTAGGTAGTGTAATGCATTCAGTTTTATTCTTTTTTTTCTCTATTCCTTTGACTGTTTGAGATCTTTTGTGGTTCCATACAAATTTTAGAATTGTTTTCATTTCTGTGAAAAATTACATTGGAATTTTGATAGGGATTTCATTGAATCTATAGACCTCTTTGGGTAGTATGGACATTTCTTTTAATTTCTTAATTGTATTAGTCGGGGTTTTCTAGAGGGACATAATCAATCAGAATTAATGGAATATATGTGTATATATATGTGTATGTGTATATATATATGTGTATGTGTGTGTGTGTATATATATATATATAATGGAGAGTTTATTATGTATTAAGTCACACAATCACACGGTCCCACAATAGGCCATCTGCAGGCTGAGGAGCAACGAGAGCCAGTCTGAGTTCCAAAACTGAAGAACTTGGAGTCTGATGTTTGAAGGCAGGAAGCATCCGGCATGGGAGAAATATACAGTTTGGCAGGCTAGGCCAGTCTAACCTTTTCAAGTTTTTCTGCCTGCTTTATATTCTCTGGCAGCTGATTAGATGGTGCCCATCCAGATTAAGGTGAGTTTGCCTTCCCCAGCCCACTGACTCAAATGTTAATATCCTCTGGCAATGCCTTCACAGACACACTCAGGATTAATACTTTGCATGCTTCAATCCAATCAAGTTGACACTCAGTATTAACCATCACAAGTCTACCCTTTGTCAACTTGAACCCATACACATCTCCTGAGATTATGCATAATCTTCAAATAAAGACAGTAATAAGGTCATAATTATGTCTAATGTAATACAACTACCCTTCATACAACCAGAAATGTACCAATCCCCAACCCAAATACATAAAGTTAACAATACTTAAATGCTGATATGAAGTTAATAAATCTTATGTCACATGATAAAGGAAATAAAATGAAGATATTTTCTTAGTACAAGTGTATATGTGCACAAACATGTTTTTAACAAAAGGAGGAGGAAATACTTATGACAATTACAGTCCTCATTCCTGCAGCTGGTCAAGTGGTCATAGCTGGTATTGGTGATTAACTTCTTCTACTACCCATTCTGTATTCCCTTTGCCTTCAGCAGGCAACTCAGCAGGTTGTGTTTTTTTTCCTGATGGTGTAACCCAAACCTTCATTCCTGAAGGGTCTGGGCCATTTGTAGTCCTGCCTGGATTAGGCTGTTGTAGTTTCCCATTGACCTTAATCACAGGGCATGGTAATACCAAGCAACACCCTAATGGATCTCCTAATGGATTCCATGCATACTCTTCCTTACCTAAGTTGTAGAGTAGTAGACTGATTTCATCTTGACAGTCCAGGTCTATTATCCCAGCCAATACTGTAACTCCCTTCTTAGCCCATTGACTTAAAGGTAGGAGAAGCCCAAACTTTCCAGTTGGCTCTCTTAACTTTCAGTTTAATGGAATCATTGTTGTGTCTCCTGGTGACAGTGTTCCTCCCTCTGGAATTAAGACCTCTATGTTAGCAGAACATAATGTCACGGGAACAGGAAGCAAAACTTTGGTAGTGGATCACTAGGGGTGATGGTGAGTGGTGCCACTTCCACTTCCATTCCTTGATTCCTGGACTCATGAATCCTGGCTATGGGAGAAACAGTACCGTATATTGGACTCTGATTCAGAGCATACATGGCCTTCTGGAGAACTCTGCCCCAGCCCTGCAAAGTATTGTCACTAAGTTGGCATTGTAATTGTGACTTCCAAAGGCCATTCCACCATTCTATCATTCTAGCTGCTTCAGACCAGTGAATTCCATGAGCATGAGCCCACTGCTGCACTTCTTTAGCCACAAAATGAGTGCCTTGGTCAGAGGCAATGCTGCGTGGAATACCATGATGGTGGATAAGGCATTCCATAAGTTCACGGATGATAGTCTTGCCAGAAGCATTGCATGCAGGATAGGCAAACCCATATCTGGAGTAAGTGTCTACTCCAGTGAGGACAAACCTCTGCTCTTTCCATGATGGAAGAGGTCAAATATAATCAACCTGCCACCCCAAGGAATGGTGCCATATCTAGGGCTCAGTGTTGGTCTCCGCTGCTGGCAAATTGGGCACTCAGCAGTGGCAGTAGCCAGGTCAGCCTTGGCGAGTGGAAGTCCATGTTGCTGAGCCCATGTGTAACCTCTATCCTTTCCACCATGGCCACTTTGTCCATGGGCCCATTGGGTGATGACATGGGTGGCTGGGGAAAGAGGCTGAGTGGTGTCCACAGGTCATAGGTCATTCTATCCACTTGATCATTAAAATCCTCCTCTGCTGAGGTCACCCATTGGTAAGCACTCATATGGGATACAAATATCTTCACAGTTTTTGGCCACTCAGGTCCATCCACATTAATGTTGTCTTTTATATTTACATTTTACTAGTTAGCCATTTTTACTCAGAGACTTTCCTTGTTAAACTTTAATTTCAAAGATCATTTAATTCAGATACTGATTACCTTACTATTATTATACCAATCCAGATTTTTGAAAGCAATTTACAATGTAAAAAATACAAATCAATGTCAAAATAGGCCAGGCGCGGTGGCTCACGCTTGTAATCCCAGCACTTTGGGAGGCCGAGGCGGGCGGATCACGAGGTCAGGAGATCGAGACCACGGTGAAACCCCGTCTCTACTAAAAATACAAAAAATTAGCCGGGCGTGGTGGCGGGCGCCTGTAGTCCCAGCTACTCGGAGAGGCTGAGGCAGGAGAATGGCGTGAACCCGGCAGGCGGAGCTTGCAGTGAGCCGAGATCGCGCCACTGCACTCCAGCCTGGGCGACAGAGTGAGACTCCGTCTCAAAAAAAAAAAAAATAAATAAATAAAACTAATATTGGGAATTATTAGAAAAGACTAACAACTTAACAGAAATTATATAAATTATACAACCTAATAGAAAAATGGGTATAGTCAATTTAAAGAAGAAATATGGATGACTAACATGAAAATATTTACAACCTCATTAATAGGTTATAAAAACTAAAATAATATTTTCTGTTTCACATCCATGAAATTGGAAGAAGGTAAAACTCTGATAGCATCAAAGGTTGGCCATATGGAGCAGCAAATGCTCTTCTACACAGCTGAAAGAAGTGCTATTTGGAACAACTATTTTGAAGAATGATTCAGTAAAACCTAGTATGGTGGAAGATTCTCATTCCTTTCACCACAACAAACAAAAACAATAAACACCCTTAGTAAAACTCTTACCATACAAAACATACATCAGTTTTGTTTCTATACACTAACAATGAACTGTCTGAAAAAGAAATTATGAAAAATGAGCCAATTCACAGTAGCACTTACAAGAATACGATACTTAGGAATAAATTTAAAGAGGTAAAATATCTGCACAGAAAACAGTACATGTTGCTGAAAGACATTGAAGAAGACACCAAAAAGGAAAAGGCATCCCATGTTCATGGATTGGAATAATTAGTATTGTTAAAATGTCCAGACTACACAAAGCGATCTGCAGATTTAATGTGATTCCTATCAAAATTCAAGTGGCATATTTCACGGAAATAGAAAAAAAATCCTAAAATTCCTATGGAAAAAGGACCCAAATCGCCAAAGCAATCTTGAGCAAAAGAACAAAGCTGGAGGCATCATACTTTCTGATTTCAAAATATATTACAAAGTTACAATAATTAAAACTTACTTTCTTTGCTGAGACTATTTTTTCATTTGTTTCAAAGATATTTGTAATTTTCCATTGAAGCATTTGTATGATGGCTGTTCTATGATCCTTTTCAGATAATTTTAACATCTATGTTATCCTGTCATTGGTGTCTTTTGATTGTGTTTTCATAATTAGTTTGAGATCTTTTTGATTCTTGGTATGAAAAGTGATTATTAAAACCTTAGGATATTATAAGGCTCAAAATTTTCTTTTGATCTTGTGCTTTATGTAACTCCCCTGACACTGCTCAAGGGGGTGGAGGGGGAATGTCACTTTGTAACTGTCATGTGAAGGTGAAGTCTAGGTTCTCCATTTGGCCTCTATTATACATGGTTAGAGAGGGGCCCCTTGTTATTGCTTAGCAGAGGTGGAGTTCAGCACACCCACTAGACCTCTACTGATACCACCCTGGTGGAGACAGAGGTACCTCATTACTGCCCCTAGGTGGCCTCCACAGATAATGCAAGAAGGTGGCATTGTTATTGGTCGTAAAATTTCTAACTTCACATTAGGCTTCCTCTGATACCATCCCAGTGAGGAACATGTAGGAGTGCCTCATTACTGCCTGTTGGAGTAGGAATCCTGGCTCCCCACATATTCTCTCTTAACACCATGGGAGGGAAGACACTCATTGCTCATCAAGAAATAAAGTCCTGGCTCCCCACTTGGCCTCTGTCCTGACCCCAGCAAGAGTTTTGGGAACCTCCTTACCTCCTGGCCAGGGTGGATATCTAAGCACTCAGTTCAGTCTTTTCTAGTAGGTGGAGGTGGGGCCTCAGTTTTTTTCTGTGGTGTTTGACTAGGGTCAAGAAGGTTATTATCTAAAAGTTGTCTGGCTTGTCAGGCTACCCTTTTCCAGGCCCTTTGGCTAGAACAAGCAGTCTTTCCTTGGGTCATTATTTGTCTGCTCCTATTGGCATTTGTGGTTGCCAGCTTCTCCAATATCAGGTCTGAGACACTTGAGGCAAAAGAAAATCCTGAGAAGTCACTACTATGTTGTTCCTTGTGTTGTGAAGTCCTTAGCCAGTCTGGCTTTTCTCTCTCTTGAGTCTTCTTTTCTTTTATATAAAGCATCCAAGCTTTCTAGTTGTACTTAGTGAAAGGAATAGGGAAAAGTATGTCTTACTTTATCTTCTCAAAGCAAAAGTCATCACAACTCTTTCTGAAGAAGTACCACATATGGCAGCCACCAAGATTCTCATTTAGCCCAGCCTTGCTGTGTTCTCATGAATTTTAGTTTCTTGGTGACAAAGGTTTCAAAATACCATAACAAGCCATATAATTTCTTCATTCACTTATTCTTAAATTATGCCAGTGTCCCATTAGGCATGACTAGAAGCAATAAGCTAGTCAAATACCCTGTATTCTATGGGCTAACAGATATCAAGAAGAGACTGAAAAATATATAAACAAATATAACAATGTATCATAGGCACTTATAAGAAAAAGAAATAATGGTGGCACCAAAGAATGATCAATTCTAACCCTTATGGTCAGAGATGTGTTATCTTTTAGGCACAGTAGACAGTGCCTAGGACCCACAATACTTTTTAGCAGTCTACAAAAATGTTTTACTTTATTTTAAAATCAGAAGAAAAGTTAACTTTTAGGTAGACAAAAATGTTTTCAATGTATAATACTAATATATTCAGTTTTATGCCAATTCAATTGTAAAATACAAATTTTAATTTTTTCATGAAGAAAGGTGCCCACAAAACTGCTTAGGGCCCACGAAATAATAAGCAGCTCTAGTTGGAACAAACATAAGTAAAGGTTTGTTAGAGGAGACAGCTTGTCTAAGTTGATTAAAATAGTGTTGGTGTTCCCCTATCAGACACGGGAAAGAGAAGCATTTCAGCTGAAAGGAACAGCAGGAGCAAAGGTTTCCAAAGATAAGAATCAGCCTAACATGTTTGTAAAACTCTAAAAACAATACCAGGTCAAATGTATGAAGTTCAAGGAAGAGCTATAGATGCTACCAAAATTTGTTTATATACTTGAAGCTCATTATGCACAAACTCTCATAATTAGAATACTTCAAGGATAAGAATTACAGAATTAGTTATTTCCACATCAGATAGAAACTTAAAGCAAAGAAAAAATCAATATTGACAGACACTGATGTTTCTTGCTAATTAATTCAAATAAAGCTCTTCATTTCTAGGAGGTAAATATATTATGAATCAGACTTCATTGGAATATGAATTTCAGTAAAAGATTCAATGCTATCTCATGTGCTCCCATGGAATTTTCTACATAACTTCTTTCCTCTTGTTTATGAGAAACAATCATTCCTAGGCAACTCGGGACAAATAAAAATAATTACCCATTACAAAGTATCTGTGTCTATGGTACAGAAAATGGATGATGATGGAACATGGTGATAGCAGGAGGGGAACAAACCGCTTTCATTTCTAAGCTATGCAAAGTCAGAGCCATATGATCAGTCAGGAAATGTGCAGAGAACAAAAATGCCCTTCAAAAGGGTCTCCATGACCTACTGGGCCTTTCTGCCCAGCCTTGATGTCAGTTAAATTGCTAGTGGTCAAGTCACAGACCATGGTCATTTGTAATAGCCCAGCACTTCTGATTTTAAGGAAGCTACAAATTGCTCTTTGTATAGAGGATATGTTTAATTAATCTTTTCAAAATGTCATGATGATTCCATTCAAAATTATAATGACTTAATAGAGTTCACTAAAATAAAAATCTAAAAAGCTAGGCAACAACAAGCCCACCAAAAATTGTACCCTTCGAAGTAAGCCCAAGAATTCTGCACTTTGAGCCTACATTGATTTTTGAGCAGTGTTTTTTCCTTTCTTTTCTTTTTCTGACAGGATCTCACTCTGCTGCCCAGGCTAGAATGCAGTGATGCCATCACAGCTCACTTGCACCATTGGCCTCCCTGGTACAACCAATCCTCCCACCTCAGCCTCTTGAGTAGCTAGAACTACAGCACACGCCACCATGTCCAGCTAATTTTTAAAGTTTTTGTGGAAACAGGGTCTCGCTATGTTGCCTAGGCTGGAACATTGTTTCTCAACTCTGTCACTGTTGATCTTGCAGGCCAGATAATTCTTTGTTGTGAGGGGCTCTACTGAACATTGCTGGATGTTTAGTAACATTGCCGGCTTCTATCCACAAAATGCCACTAGTAGCAATTCTCCCTTTGCCACCCAAGGGTGAAAACTGAAAGTTTCTACAGACTTTGCCACATGTCCTCTTCAAGAGGAGAAGAAAAAAGGCATGAAGACTTCCCCTGATGGAGAACTACTAATTTAGGAGAATTAAGAGCAGAGCCCCTAGGATGAGAATTTTTGGGCTGGTGAAGAAACTTCTTTAGCTGGGTTAAATGTCATAGTTTTAGCCAAGGGGACAACCATATTCCTGCCTAATACCTAACAGAAGGAAATCTGAAAATTACCTCAGTGCCTTGTTGTACTGGGGGAAATAAAGGGCTTCCCAAGCCCAGAGGCTATGGGTGATACTAAAACACTCTGAACTCCAGAAGAAAGCAGGGCTGTTTTATCCATTAGGTACTATAGGGCCAGTTGCTAGAGCCTGTGAGCTATTTAAGAGCCCATGAAAATACATAAGAAATTGTTTAAAGGCATCAAAAATATGCAATACCAAATGAATAAATATGTAAGAATACGCCTGAAAAGGTAAAACTCTAGCAGCTTCATTAACTATTAAACTTAGTCTTCACAACAATTTCATTAATATAAAAATGATTTGTAAGTAGGCTACTCTTAATATAAAAATAATCCTTTGCAGAGGAACTATAAATAACTGTATATTAAATTAGTGACTCAGGAAAAGGATTTTAAAAGAATAGTTAAAATCTTTGCATTTCACTTTGCAATAAAATAAAAGTTTACTCTTAGATGTAGATTATTCTTTATGGGTTTGTTATCCTAGGGATTGAGGCCTCAAAAAGTGAGCACTGACTACAATCTTAACAACCTTAAAATAGCTCTGGAGGGATTTTGCTTCCAGCCAAGATAAAGTAAGTGAGATTTCATGCCTGAAACAACTAAGAAATACAGACAAAAATAAATGAGACAATGGTATTCAAGACATTGGACATGAGGCAATAAAGTACAATGATCCTTGAAAGATGGGAACAAGCAGAGGTGAGCCCCATGATTGCCCTAGCTTACAGTCTGGAGAGTATCTAGGCAATGATACAACAAGTGGAATCCAGGCAAGTGGCCAGCTATCACCCTGAGTTGGGTAGATAGAGCTGGGAATGTGGGGAGGCCATGGCATCTCAAGTTCACAAGGCAGAGTTCCAGAGAGGAGAGTGCTGCAGAGAGAGAGCCCTTGGGGGTTTGCAGAGGGACCTTGAGTCTTCAGCAGAGTACCGATGAGCACATGCATGGGTGGAAACTACCCAAGGTCCAGAGAGAAACCGTCTAAGAGAATTAGAGTAAGTAATCATCGGGGTTTACACGGGGCCAGGAATACTTTCTCTTCCCACCAACCAAAGTAGAAAACCTCCTAACTAACTCACCAGATATCAGGTATACTTAGGTTTTGACTGAATAATAATTGAGCATGAAAACATTTCTCATCCAGGGACCATAAAGTGACACTGAAAAGTACTCCTTGTAGCATATTTTGTTTTTTTTTTCCCTTTAGTGTGTCTGTTACCAAATACTGAATATTCATTTAGATATCTTTTATTTCGCAAAAGACATCTTAACATGTTATAGCCAGTCTTTGCACTACTGAGTGGTATGCTTTTTCCCTGGTGTTGGGGCCTCCTGGAAGCAAATATGTGTGACAGCACAATCCATGGCCCAGGTCAAGGTGAAGGCATCTCTAATATGAGTTTCACAACATTTAACAAGGTGAAACTTCCTAGAAGTTCCTCAAAATTAGGTTGGTTCACAATAAAATGAGATTATGGCTAGAATTAAGGGAGAGTGGTATATTTCTATATGATGCCAAATCTTAATTGGAGGTAAGGCGGTTGGAGTAGAAAAGGAAAAATTAAAAGATAAGAAAGAATGAGACGTGAGAGTTACATTTCATCATGTTCCCCAATACTCAGAGCAAGCCATGATCCCGAAAGGGAGCTCATCTTTGACACAGTTTAAATAGGCATTCGTTTCCTCAGTGGTACTGAGCTACCCCTCCCTATTCTGGATCATTTCTGTTCAGTACATGATCCTCAACTAAGATCAAATTTTATTTTTAAATTAATTTGCATTTAATTTCTCAAAGCTAGAAAAATCTATTTTTTAAACAACAAAGACATTAAGGGATAGGAACAAATCCAATGAGATTGCAGGTGAGTGCAAAATAGATTTCACCAATAGACGGTGTGGGATTTAGGAATACACTATTTGAGCTTTCAAAAGAAATACTTTGTTCACTTTTAGAGAGTTGCAAAGCTTATAAAGGATGACAATGTGAAGACCCAGACACAACAAGAGGGTGGCATTGGCACTGCCCTTCTCTACAGTCCCTCCGCTCCAGTTTCTTATAGCTAGATCTACAATGCAGCCCTTGAGCTATCCCCGACTAAGGCAGTGAGATACAAAGAATGGAAGACCTACAATCCAGGGAAATCTGAAATTTAGTCAAGTCTTTGCAAACAACCCAGATTCAGGAACCCTGTGAGGACACCTGGGCCCCCACATTGTTCTTAAGTGACTTTTTAGACCCAGGGGTAATTCCAGGTTTCCTCAGGGCTCCCACAGTACATTGTCCTTGTTCATAAGACTAGTTTTTCAGCTTTGTTCCTATGGCTTAAATCTGGTGCATCACAATTACCTCATTCTCCCTGTAATCCTGGATCCCCGCCTGGACCTCAAGTGAGTGACCAGGACTCAGCTGCCTTATTTATCTATATGAATCCTTTGAACTTATATGTCTGGTTCACAATTAAGTTCTGTGCCTGAATGGAAAGTCTGCAAGACAGTCATTGCTGTCTTGGGGTTGGGGACCCCTGGCCTAGAACACTCTTACCCCTCTATATTTGCCTAGAAAAATGTCTGCTTGTCTTTCAGATCTTCAATTAAATGCCATTTCCTTTGCTTTTCTTTTTTTTAAGAGACAGGATCTTGTTCTGTCACCCAGGCTGGAGTGCAGTGATGCAATCATAGCTTACCATGCTCTTGACCTTCCTGGTTCAAGTCATTCTCCTACCTCAGCCTCCCCAGTAGCTGGGATTACAGGCACATGCCACCATGCCTAGCTATCCTTTTGAAAATGTTTTTGTAAAGATGGAGTCTCACTACATTTCCCAGGCTGATCTTAAATCCCTGGACTCAAGTGATCCTCCCACTTTGGCCTCCCAAAGTGCTGAGATTACAGGCATGGGCCACTGTGTCTGGCCTAAATGCCATTTTCGGTGGAAAAGTTTTGTCACCTTCTCAGACTACTTCAGGTCTATTACACATTTTCATCATACTTCTTACTAGTATGTGATATGGTTTAGCTGTGTCCCCACTCAAATCTCATCTTCAATTATAGCTCCCACAATCCCACATGTCATGGGAGGGGCCCGGTGGGAGGTAATTGAATCATTGGGGGATCTTTCTCACGAGATCTGATGGTTTTATAAAGAGGAGTTCCCCTGCACAAGTTCTCTCTTGCCTGCTGCCATGTAAAACATGTCTTGCTTCCTCTTTAATTTCTGCCATGATTGTGAGGCCTCCCCAGCCATGTGGAACTGTGACTCCATTAAACCTCTTTCCTTTACAAATTACCCAGTCTTGGTTATATCTTTACTAGCAGTGTGAGAACAGACTAATATAGTATGTATTGTGTAATTGTTTCATGTCTTTATTTTTCTGGACTGTCAACTTTGCTCCATGAGGCCAGGACTATGTTTGTCTTGGTCAGCATAGTAACCTTAGCACTTCATACAGTGCTTGGCACATAGTAGGTACACAGTAAATGTTAATATAAAAAACATCCCTCAGCTACTCAGCTCCATCATTTGATTCTACATTGGCCCTAGATCAGTTTTTTTAAGCTCCTGATCCACTCTTAGGTCTTGGGTCAATCCTCACTAGGTCTTGAAAGAACTCAACAATATGGTCTTAATCTAAGTCTCAGGTCAATCATCTCTGCCTACTACAACTAGATAGAACTCACTCTACCTTGGACCCAAAGAATAGTGAAAAATAAAGTATTTAGAAGTCCTAGACGTAAAAATGTAAACCAGAACACATTTTCAAACATAAAATTGAAAAGAGAGATGATTCTATTGAATTCTACCTCTGGGACTTCATTCTTATGAAAAAATCACTTTAGATTATTTTTTAAAAAGATATATACCTTGATAACATTTGATAACATGTAACAAAAAGCAAAATTTTTTTTAAAGTCCAAGTTCATCTAAAAAAGTAAGCCATCTCTGTTAGAGACTAGTCTTTTTAAGACAGCAATAAGAACAAGAATGATGCCAACCACAAAACTCAGCAGGTGACCTGAAACAGTTGAGAAGAAAACAGAAAGCATGATAATGTCAAAATAAACTCATGAGAAGGGAGTATCCTGAATTATCTTACGGTCCACCACCAGGAGAACTGCTAAGTAGGAAAACACCATCCCCAGACTAGAAGGGCATTGTCCTAATTTCTTCTTAAAATTGTTCTTATTGTTTACCTCTAATTTTCCACTAGAAAAAAATAGCCACAAAAAGTAGAAGGGCACAAAGAGATTTGCTTAATTAGAAAGTAGTGAGTTAATGTTTCCTTCAATAAAATCAAATGATGAAAGAAAATGAGTTTTTGATGCTCAGTTAAACTGAGACCTTAAAGCAGTGGAGCAAGAACCGAAGCACATAGACACACAGACACACACACCCCAAAAGGGATGAGACATTGGGAAAGTCCCCAGCGAAAGTTATACTTGGTTTAAAGTCTTGGGAGAAAATAGCCCAAGAATATGTTGTCATTGCTCTCAACTTAAAAGTAATGAATATGATTCTTAAGCATACTTATGTATTTGTATTCTCTTCTTGCTTTGGTTATAAAATTTCAAATAGAAAAAACTGAAGTTATCAACAACAAAATTAACAATGAAACCCCTATTACATTGCCATTATGATTCAGGTTGTAGGACTGACAACATAAAAGGTCAAGGATTGTTTTGTTGTGGTCTCTCACACTCTTTCAATAAAAAATGTCCATTAATAAGCCACTTTATCCATTTACCCACCCACCCGATAATGTGTTAAGTACCTTCTGGGTTCAAGGCCTTATCTTGGGCTTTGAGTCATGCAAATATGAGTCAAGCAGTCATTGACAGCAGGTAGCTTACAATCTAGCAAGAGAGTATATGCAGATGGAAATGCAGAATCTGTTTTAAAAAATAACATAGAGAATGAGAATTCATAGGAAGTAGAATTTTTCCATGGATGATAGTTGAGCTAGGTCTGTGAGGACAGGTTATTTATGAAGAGGCCCAGGAGGAAGGAGAAGGATTTCTAGTCATAAGGAATGGAATGAGCAAAGTATGGAACAGAACATCCCATATCATATCTATGGTATGAAATGAGGGTTAGGCAAGTTTGGCCAGCACATAAAAGACACCAAGGAAAGTAGCACTGCAGATAGTGACTGGGTTGTTGAATGCAAGTTAAGGATGTTAGAGTCCCTTTATTAACTATGGCTAAGAGAATGCAAGAGGGATGGCAGTGGGTGTCCACTAGAGGGAGACTTATTAGGTGCCACTATCATTTAGGACAGAATTAGAATTGATATGGTTTGGCTGTGTCCCCACCCAAATCTCATCTTGAATAGTAGCTTCCATAATTCCCATGTGTTGTAGGAGGGATCTGGTGGGAGGTAATTGAAGCATAGGGGCAGGTCTTTCCCATGCTGTTCTTATGATAGTGAATAAGTCTCAGGAGATCTTATGGTTTACAAAGGGGAATTTCCATACACAAGCTCTCTTACCTGCCACTATGTAAGACGTGACTTTGCTCCTCCTTTGCCTTTGATTTTGAGGCCTCTCCAGCCATGTGGAACTGTGAGTCAATTAAACCTCTTTCCTTTATAAATTACTCAGTCTCAGATATGTCTTTATCAGCAGTGTGAGAACAGACTAATACAAGAATGATGCAAGAGTTGGCTTCAATCTAGATTTTGTATTTTTGAGATGAGCAGGGAGGAGAGGTAGATAGAAGCTCTTGTTTGAATCTGGGATTCTCTGAAGTGGTTTAAAAGGGACATTTGTTATGTTATTAAAGTCAGAGGGACCAAAGTGCCCTTTCAGAACTCCTGTCCTGTCATTGATTCCTCTCCATTGCCCTTTGATGTCTGCACTAGTTCTCATCTCCAGGGCCACAGTGGTTTCTAATGACTCAAGAGATGAGGATCATTAATTGAGCAGAGAGAAAAGAAGCCAAAGATCAATTCCAGAGTAACAAATTGCAGGAGAAGAGAGGAAATGCCCTGATAGACTAGAATTCTGAAAAAGCTGTACAGGAAAGTATTTTTGGAGGTGGTGGTTCCAGTATATTAGACAGCCCTTTATGGTCTTGCCTGCAGGGATGTATGTCACAAGCTGTTCTGAGCAGTGGGGAGGCTGTGATATTGTTGTTCTGCCAAGCAAGGCTGCATTTTCCAATTTAAAGCTAAGCTGCCCAGGAACCAAGCTGTTTGTTTTTCAGAAGGGGAGACAGGAAGAGAAAGTGTGTGTTTGTATGTGTGTATGTGTGTGTGTGTGAGAGAGAGAAAGACACACACACACACACACACACACACACTGAGAGACATAAAGACAGAGACAGCAATCCAGGAGTTGAGATACCAAATCTATCTGCATGTCTACTCTCTGGAACAGTGTTTTGTTTTGTTTTGTTTTTTTTCAGTAGATCTTCTGGCACCCTCAGGAATCATTGCCAGGAAGTGTCTATGCCCTAGCGACAGGGTAGCTAATTAGCTCTGTTAGACCCTGTTGGAATCTCACAGGAGACAGGAAAAAGAAGTGAGAGAAATTCTCTTTCACCACAGGAGATTTCAGAGAAGAACTGAGACAATGCTGGGGTTGGCCATGGTTTGCCTGCACTGCTACACAGTCAGGGGAGCACTGTGTGCATAGTGGGGCTAAATCAACTTTAGAATTTTAAATGAGTGTGATCTGAAATTTTTGCTCAGTAATCTCCTTGGCAAACATTTATTAATGACTTACTAGTCCATGCCAGGCTTTATTGAGGCCATTGCTTTATATTTTAAGATTTACATTTAACACTATAGTATTTCTGGAGTTAATTTTTGTATGATATAGACACATATTGACCATTCTTTTTAATACTGCAAACTGCTTTCCTTATCTAAAATTCCTCATACTTACTCTATATCTTCTCTTTCATCGATGTCACTTATCATTGGACAAACATAATTTCTGCTTGGTTTACTAATTGTCTTTCTTTAATGTCTGAATGTATTACTAAGTTTCACAACTTCTTGCCTATTTTGTTCAACAGTTGTACACTAAGTGTCTTTTGGAAAGATGATATTACACAAGTCATTACAAGTGGGATAAAAACGATGTCTCCCCAGAGCCTATAATGTGGTATTTAACATAGGCTAGGGGGCCAGGAAACTGTCCCATGAAAAACTGATCTTTGGATGTATAGGAATTAAGTGAGGGTTAGAAATATATTCCTGTCAAAGGGAATCCTATATGGGAAGTTCCTGAAGTGAAAAAAAAACGTGGCCGTATGGTTGAAACATAAAGGGCCCAGGCAATGTGGACGTGCAGTGATGCTGGAGAAGAGGCAGGGCCTGGGATGCAGGAACAAGTAGTTCACGCTATAAAGTTTGGAATTAATTCTAAGAATAGTAAATTATAGAAAGGTTTTAAGGAAGAAAACTGCCACGATCTGATTTGCTTTTATTAAAGATTGTTCATTTGGCAGAGAGTGAGACACGAACGAATATGGTAAAGTGGCCAAAGATTCCTATGATCATCTAGACAAAAGGAGATGGTGGCTTAAGAATTTGGCATTTCAGACAGGCAGGTGAGTGAATTCAAAATTATTAAAATAGCAAATAGATAAGATTTAATAATTGATTAAAGTGAGAGTCATGGGGATGTCAAAATGCTTTTCCTTATTTATTTAAATCCCTCACACTAAAACAGTCATCTTTTCTGTTTTGTCTCCAGTGGTGATGAACAGATGACGAAGAGCCTTCTGCTTACTCTATTGTTAAATCACCTGCAGCCTCCTCTTCTGTCCTTTTCATGAATCCCAATTTTTCCTCTCAACCTTCATCTGACCCAGAATCAGGCACAGCATGGAGCAGATTATTATTGAGAATTGCCTTTAAATATCTCTTTTAAAAATACCATGCTGCAAGAAAAATGACAAAAATAATATCCTATTGTAAATTTATTCCCCAAATAAATTGGAGTTCCTGCAAGTGTTTGCATCCTTTATTTTCTCTTTGCTTTTCCAACTCCTACATATCCTTCAAGGCATAGTTCAATTTCTACCCCTGCCGTGAAGCCTTCTCAGATGACTGTATTCAACTCAATCATTCATAACAGTCATGCTTTGATCTACCAATAAGCCATGCAACACTTACCATATCAGCCATTGATTTGGTGCTTAACCACAGGCAACATTATGTCAATGACAGAGTGAGAAAATCACCATCTCTTAAACCCTCTTAAGCCCAGTCTGATTTGCTTTTTTGCACTCATTTTCTTTCAGTCAGACTCCAAAGTTCTTATTTCACTTCCTATAGACATATGTGTTATCTTTCAACCCTGATTATAATCAACAGGGATCTCTGACTTACATAATTCTTTATGTCTCTCACAGCATCTGGCCTGGTGCTTTAAATGTTACCTAAGTGAACAACACATGGCAGGTATTTATGATTGTTCCAAGGAGAACTGTGGAAGGGGTGACGAAAAGTTTGCCTTTAGCTCCAACTCCCTCTCCTCTCACCCTCGCCTCTCATATCTGCAAAAGACTCTGATTAATGCATAGTAAATCGTAATATTCATGTTGGAAAGAAAATGAGTGAAGTCAAACAACCTGGTTCACCTGGTTCTTGTGCTAAGATTACTAAAACAAACAAACAAACAAACAAAAAAACACCCTGAAAAACAAACACTTTTAGTTTTACTTCTACTTCATCTTTCCCCTTTAAATTTTAGGGAAAAAATTTATAATGCTGTCAAAATGTAAGGATCACAGGAATGAAGAAAACAGCAAAATTTTGGCCAGGTGCAGTGGCTCACGACTGTAATCCTGGCACTTTGGGAGGCCGAGGCAGGTAGATCACTTGAGGCCAGGAGTTCGAGACCAGCCTAGCCAACATGGCAAAACCCTGTCTCTACTAAAAATACAAAAAAAAATTAGCTGGCCATGATGGTGTGCACCTGTAATCCCAGCTACTCTAGAGGCTGAAGAACAAGGATCACTCGAACCTGGGAGGTAGAGGTTGCAGTGAGCCAAGACTGTGCCACTGCACTCCAGCCTGAGTGACAGAGCAAGACACTGTCTCAAAAAAAAAAAAAAAAAGAAAAAAGAAAATAGCAAAATTTAAATAGCATTCATTTATTTAAAACTCGTAACAACTCTATGAAATAGATCCAATTATAAACTGCATTTTATAGATGAGAAACGTTTACAGAGAGTTTAAGCAGAGTGCCCAGGTTCACACAGCTGATAAGTATTAGAGCTGGAATTTATACCCAAGTGTCTGGCCCCAGGTTTGAACACTTAGTCACCACATCAATTTCTTCTCTGTAAAAATTTAAAAAAAAGGAAGGAAAGGGCTTAATCCACATACTTGGTCATTAGCTTTCTGGCTGATGGTTAGTTTACTCTCTGATACATTAGTTCATTTTAGCATAAAATAAGCATGCAGGGATGGTGATTCCCTGATACATGTCCTGAGTTTTTCATAATTTCAAACAAATACCCACAAATTCCTAACAAGATACATTCAATGACGATATTTAGGAGACACCTGCTCTTCTTTTCTATGTCATTGAAGCTCCACACCTCACAGGATAGTAAAAATTATTCCAGGGATTTGATACTATTTTGTCGCCCAACTTGGAATGGTTAACATAAATTAGCCCCCCCCAAAAGATTTACATCTGCTGACTGACCATGCTGCTATCTATAAATAAACTTCGGATGAAGTTAACACCTGTTACAGTGTTCTCATCCATTTGTCCTTTTTTTTTGTCTCAGTACTTGCTGGCTTGTGATCTACAGAGTAAAATCTAGATGGATTCATTAAACAACCTGTGCTTCAGCCGGATGTCACTAGAATGCCACCTGAATAGCAAGATTTCCTCTCCAAGTCAGCACCAACCCCATCACCTGAGTGCACGTATGTAACTTTGCACCTAGACGAAAAAGCACCTGTTCAACAGACTTCAGCACTAGTTTTAGTCTGACAGGTATGGATTTGAAGCCAGATCACAACTGGAATCAAGTAAGCAAGCTAGTCCCTGAAACTTGCTGCATTTCTGCCTACTCCTTTGTATTATGAGAGGTAAATTTTTTGATGTGTGTACTGTTTAGCACATGCCAAGTGTTCAATAAACATTTGTTGAATGAAAGTTCTTACCCTCAGCATTTGTAGTTCAGTTCTCTATTTTTGTCATGGAGTGTTCAGACACCAATTAGGAACAAACTACGATACTATTGTGTTCCATAAGAAGGGACTGCTTTTAGAGAACATTAGCAAAACTTATTAAACATTCTCCTTATTCACACAGATAAAAAGATCATTAATTACTTAGCTTTGGTTAATTCCCAGGACACCTAATTTGTTCACATCTATTTTCAGAAAAGCTTAAGATTTAAATATGAATTAATTTCGACAATTATTTTTTCTCACAGAGAAACCACAAGGCAGTCAAACTGGCAGCAGTTTGCAGGCTATGTGTCAGCCAATGGGGCTTTATGAGAAGTTCATTCTTGAGATTGGAGGAGAAATGTGGATAATAAGATAAGGAGAATGATGAACCAATCAGCAAGAAAAACCTAAAAAGCACTTGTAGGTTCTGCCTGAAGGCCTTAATTAACTGCATTCCCCACAGCACAGAAGAAACCCATCTGGACAACCAAGAACATAAAAACTCAGCATGCAGAGCTCCGTGATGGGTCAATGCTAACAAAATGGTAGGTCAAACACCCAAAGCTTTTACAAGACCCAGAAAACAAAAATCAAAAGCAATGGTAAGGTTGAAGCTAGAATGTCCCAAACTTAATAACACAAAAAGTCTAATTCTCTCTAGTTTAGCCCATCAAGCTAAGAAGCCTCAATGGCTCTAAAAAGGAGGAATAGATAGCTACAGTAATGTGTACATATGCTGTTGGCACAAAATTCACAAATTCTTCCCTAAGCCAATAAAGCCAGTCACAGAATCATTTGCTTTGCCTTTGGAAGTTGGTCACTTTTGTCACTGCTTTGTGAATGAGCCAAAACTGTTTCTAACCAAAGCATTTATTTAGGGCTTTTGTACTGACACAGCCTGGGAACAATCCAGAATCTTACATCAATTCTGTATTAGGACAAAGGCAAGATAGAAGATATTCCTGCTGCTTGTGGGGTGGGGACGAAGCACTCTCAGGCTGTGTTTAATCATGCAGATATACCTGGCTGGCTGAAAAGTGAAAATTGCAACCTTTGGAAAGATTGTTTGCTGGATACCCAGTACCATACGTTATAACATGAAATAACTCATTATGCTTTTCTTCCGGTCCTTTAAAAATAATATTATCTTTTTTTTTTTTTTTTTTAACAATTGTGGATACTGAGGCTCAGAGAGGTTAAGTAACTTGCCTCAGGTGGCCACCAGGCTAACAAGTGTCAAAACTAGAATGTAAACTATGGCCACTGTGCTCTAAAGTCGGAGGGCTTCATACTTTACCATGCTAGCTCCTTATCCTATACAATGCTTACCAAAGATAGCCAGGCTATCAGTATTTTGAGAGAAAAAAACATTGAAATATTTATTCTAAATGAATGCTATGAATTAAATACTTAAAATAATGAAGTCTGGGGTAAAAACATATCCCATGAGTCTAGTCCAAGTACCCAACCTATGCTTAGAGTTTCAGAAAAGAACTTTTACAGTTTGAAAAAGGTAGTAACTTTTTGGAGAGACAAATGGTCCTATGGTGTGGGAAAATCCCCTTATAAGACACTCTTTTGTCTTTATTTTAATAAAAAGATTATATTTTGAATGCTTCCTGTGAGGTAGGCAGAGTGAAACTCTCCAGGATTGCTTTAATGAACCCCCATAATAATCTTAAAAGGCAGGCACTCTTATTAATAACCCCATTTTACAGATAAGGAAACTGAGGCCTAGAGTAGGTCCATAACTTGCCCTAAATCAGACAAGTAAGCCTTAGTGCAAGGGTACAAATCTAGTTTGTTAATGTAGTTTTCAAGGTATGTGGAGACACACAGTAAAATACAAGGAAGTAAAACCTACTGAGTTCCAAATATTCTCTGGCTTAACATCAGTGAACAGCTGTGCTTATTTGCAAGTTTGTAAAGAGATACCCCATAACCCAATACTTTCCTCAGCTTAATGTGTGTCCATATTCTTCTCATCGTCTTTGGTTTCCTAGAGCCAGAACATCTTAGAGTAACTGAGGCAACATGATAACTACTATATATTGAGCCTATATTTGAACACCTGCAGTGAACAAAACACTCTTACAGCTTGTTCTATTTGTAGTCAGCACAGAAAATCATACTTATATTCAGCTGACAATGTTGAAATGACTTTTAGGAACCTCCCACTTGTATCTCTTATAGGTCAAGGGCAAAAAGCTGATGAAATGACATTATCAAAAGCAAAGCGGTTTAATGCTATTCATTGAAGCACAAGTGATCTTGAAGGAAATTGAGAGATATTCTTTTTCAAGGACAGCTTTAATAGCTGAAGGGGTATAATGTTTTATATCCAGTCAACCATCCGGCCACAGACAACTTGTCACACTAAAGTGGTTTAAGTTTTTTATTTTTTTAATATTTCAATGACATGTTGAATGCATATAAGAGGTTAGAGTGAACAAGGAAGTTAAGGGCTTTCTTTTTTCAAAATCATATTTGCATTTAACTTGAAATTCTTTCCAGTCATATGATTTTTGCATAAATATTTATGGGATCTTGATGGCTAATTAGATTATGTCTTTTATCCAGGAATTTGTCTAATTTTATGCTCTCCATCAAACCTGACCTCTGTGCTGATCTTCAGTCCATGTTAAACAAAATTGTTTTAACACTCTTTAAGGCTGCATTTTAAATTCTCCCATTTGTTACACATACTATGTCATGGAATAAATACTTTTATTTTTGGATGAAAGTTTGAAGACCCAAATCCCCCAAAAATTGATTTCCCATGTGAAAGCTTTCATTTTGATCAAAGAATAATAAAGTGCCAAATGCCTCAAAAGCAAGTAAAGCAAAAAGCACAAATAGGCACTTTACATCATCTGCCAGGCAGATTTTTACGTCAATGTCTTCATGAGGTCTCCACAACAACCCTTAGAAGTGGAGATTACCATCCCATTTTACTGTGAAAGAAAGTAAGGAGGAGAAAGGCTAAGTGATCTGTTCAGTATCATGAAGCAAATAAGGAAAAATTGTTCTCCAACCAAGTCCTCAGACACAACCCCAATTTTCTAGTTGGAGGAAGGTCAATTTGCAATTATTCAGATGGGAATAAAACCATACTCCCATTGTTCTTCTCATTTCTAGATGCTCAAGCTGTCTCCAGGCGTGCACTTTACAAATCCGAATGGGTTTTGAAAAGGCCTTTTCACCTACACTTAGCATTCTCACTCCATGTCTTTATCCCTTAAGTTAATGCTATCATTGCCATCAAATTTTTCTTAGTACATTTTGTTCTAGCACCATCATGTCACAAAAAGCAAAATAAATCCTCTTTGTGGAAGAAACTTAAGTTAATAGTCTTAAGCATCCAGCTCCAAAGGTCTCACTCCCTGGAAAATGACATGCAAAGGTTAAAACTATCAACACAAAACTTGAAACACAGTAGTTGTTCATTTCAACCAGGTGGGTACCTATCAGTGCCCTCTTTCTTCATGGAAGCATTGTACACAATATCCCTTTGTGCTCATTTGTGGAAGTGATTTATCATCCTTGTATGCCTAGAATCTTTGTTCTTTTGCACTCCACTTCTGACTCTCCACCTCTTTCTAACTGGTCTCTCTTTTAGCCCTTCTCTTTTGTTCTACAAACACTTATTTCTTCATAGAACATTTAGAAATAAAGTAGTATAAGTGCTGAGTTTAAAAGGTCAAATAAAACTACAAGGTTTATAGCCCAAATAGAAGTCTCTCATTCTACCTTTCAGCTCCATGTCCCCTTGAAACATTTCAATCATTTCCTTGATATTTGGTAATTAGATGAACACATTTAAGAGTAAATAGTATTATTCGTATCAGTATGCAGGAGAAAAATAATTTTTACCCAAATTTCAGAGAACAAATTCAGAAGGGAAACATATTTCCAGAGCCTAAACTATCACTCAAACCTTTCAAATCAACTCAAAATCGTATAGATTTGAGGCCAATGCCTATATTTACATCTCTATAGTAATAGAAACCAACTATAGGATGATGATTTTTCCTAAGGATATGAATTCTGTGATTGGGGGCTTGTTTCCCCACTTTAATTTCTAAATACCTAGATTAATCCACTGATTATTTTGAATCAAATAAGACCTTCTACTTCTATTGAAACTGGAGCCAGGCATCATCAGGATTATATTATCAATTGCATATGTAAGATGGGGGTAGGTTTTTATCCTATAGATTTCTAATTAAACCTGTTTGACTCTTAAAATTGAGAGTATATGAATTTAGTGATAAATTTTGAGAGTATCTAAATTTAGCACACACAGAATTATTACATGAAAGGTTAATGGAGAGTCCATTCAATGCCATGCCTCCATTCACTCAGCTGAAGTCAGTCCTCCAAACTATAGGAGAAGCAGTTGGTGCCTAGCATGTACCCCTGAGCCTTACTGCTTCAGTTGATCTGGCCCAACTCCCAGCTGTGCAGTATCTGCAACCTCTGTTTACCTGGAGCTATTTTCCTGAAGCAGAGGATAATTGCTCAATCACCTGCAATTCAGGCTAGAAGTGCTAGAGAAGTAAAACTCCAGAAAGCAACCCTCAACCAACGTTTGAAGGTAGTTGGAGTAAAAATGCCTCAGCGTTCCCACCCTTTGGTTGAGAAAATTCTGAGGCATGCATTTTACACTGTTACAGACTTTCCCATTGAGTTAAGTTCCAGCGACTCATGATGATAGCTGACTTGACAGTTTATCCTTTGTCAGCTGTCTTCCTTCCCTTTCTCACTGTCCCACTCCACTACTGATATTTCCTCTGCTTCCCAAAGAAATTATTTGTATCTGCTTTTTTGTCTCATGGCATGTCTCTGGAAAGATCCAAACTGAGATGAAAGCCAGCTTCTTCATTTGAATTCTGGTCCTATCGCCTTCTGTCTCACTCTCTCCTCCATTGACCTCTTTTTCTTCCTAGGAAACAATTTTTTCTCACTCTGTGATGAGACCCTCTCTCATCCCTTTCCAGATATCTTCCTAACTCTACCCTCCATTTTCCTTTTCATTCAATCTAAATAGTGCTTTGGGGTTGTAATTTTCCCATCTTTACTAATTGCAATCTGGCTTCTTTACCATTTCTCTACTGAAGCTTTTTTTACTAAATAACAACAAACTTTTTTTTTTTTTTTGAGACGGAGTCTCGTTCTGTCGCCCAGGCTGGAGTGCAGTGACGTGCTCTCAGCTCACTGCAAGCTCCGCCTCCTGGGTTCACGCCATTCTCCTGCCTCAGCCTCTCCGAGTAGCTGGGACTACAGGCGCCCACCACCACGCCCGGCTAATTTTTTGTATTTTTAGTAGAGACGGAGTTTCACCGTGGTCTCGATCTCCTGACCTCGTGATCCACCCGCCTCGGCCTCCCAACAAACTTTTAAGTGCCAAACCCAGCTAACATTTTTCTGCCCCTAGTTTACTCCATTTCACTGTAATTTGTAACACTGTAGAAACCATCTTCCTTAAGCTTATTTTTTGTTTTATTTTTTATTCACTTATTTTATTTTTTGAGACAGAGTTTCCATCTGTCACCCAGGCTGGAGTGCAATGGTGCAATCTTGGCTCACTGCAACCTCCGCCTCCCAGGTTCAAGTGATTCTCATGCCTCAGCCTCCCCAGTAGCTGAGACTACAGGCATGTACAAATAGGCCCAGCTAATTTTTAATTTTTTTTTCAATAGAGATGGTGTTTTTCCATGTTGGCCAAGCTGGTCTCAAACTCCCAGCCTCAAGTGATCCACCCACCTTAGCCTCCCAAAGTGCAGGGATTACGGGCATGAGTCACCATGCCCGGCCCCGATAAGTTTCATTTACCTTGACTTCTGTGACACCACTGTCTTGATTTTCCTCTTACATTTCTGATTATTACTTTGTAGGCTGCCTTGCTGGATTCTGTTCTTCTGCAAACTATTTAAGTACTGATGTTCCCCAGGGGTTTCTTCTCAGACTTTTCTTTTCACCATATATGCTCATCCTGGGTAATTTCATTTATCTACATGGTTTTAACCATCACAATATGCTAATAATGCTCAAATCCATATATTCAGGATTGATGACTCTTTTAAATTTAGACACAGATAGCCACCACCCAACTGGACATATTTACTGAATGTTTATAGATGTGTACAGTTCATATATCCAAGACTAAACTCATAGGTTTTTAGCTCAAATCTCATAGAATCTGCATCTTACTTAGTGAAACCTTGATAGGCCTAATCACCCATCCTTCCTCTTAAAGATCATGACCAATCACTTGGCAAGTGAATTTTACCTCCTGAATATTTCCCAGATTTGTTCTCTCCTTTCCATCTTCATTAACACAGAAAAATCAAGTGAAGTGGGGACCAAAAAGTGTAAGTTGGCTTAGGTATTTAGAATCTGTCATTTCAAATCTGTGACTGAAATAGGTCATTATAACTCCTCATTAGCTCCCTCACATGGTATAATAACCTATTTATGTTCCTTATCTCCAGGCTTTATTCCACCCATTAATCCATCCTCAATACTGCTACCAAATGATCCTTCTGTAATAAGTGGGACCATGTCAATGTCAGGCTCACCAGTATATAAAGACAAAGTTTAAGCTTCTTTATATATCATATAGGGACCTTTATTATCTTAATCCTGCCTAATGCTTGCCATTCAGAATCACTTATATTTCTCTGCAAATACTAGGCAATAGCTCTCTTTAGTTTTTGAACTCAAGATATTTCCTCCATCTGGAAAGCCTCCCGCTCTCCTCTTCCCATTGACATACCATTCATTCATTAAAACCTCCCTCAGGTATTCCCTTTCTCTGATTCCCAAACCCTATAAGACAGAATTAATCATTATGTCTCGTATTTTTTTCTATTCTTTGTATATAACTATTTTACTGTATGTAGCATACCAAGTTCTATTAGTTTGCTTCTGCAGCTATTTCTTTTTTTTCTTTTTTTTTTTTTTTTTTGGAGACAGGGTTTGACTCCCATCACCCAGGCTGGAGTGCAATGGTGCAAATTTGGCTCACTGCAACTTCTGCCTCCCAGACTCAAGCAATTATCTTGCCTCAGCACCTCCAAATAGTTGGGACCACAGGCACACACCACCATACCTGGTTAATTTCTGTATTTTCTGTAGAGATGGGGGTTTGCCATGTTGCCCAGGCTGGTCTTGAACTCTTGAGCTCAAGTGATCCATCTGCCTTGGCCTCCCAAATTACTGGGATTACAGGTGTGAGCCACCATGCCTGGCCTTCTGCAGCTATCTCTAACATTAGCTGGAAAACCCCTCCACCCACAATAAATTCAGAACCCATGGTCAAATGCAAGTAGTGGTATACAGCCTACGACTTTGTAGGACTTTATGTACTTGTTAGTTAACCATTATATATGCTGAATTCCCATCTTCCTTTTAGACTATTCGTTTCATGAGGACAAGGTCAGTATCTCTTTTGTTCTCTGCTATAACCCCAGTGCTAAGTATTAAGGCTGCCAGAAGAAGTGTTGGATAAATACTAGTTGACTAATTGGCTGACTACTTAAAGACAAGGCCTAAATTATATTCATATTTGATCTTGTTTGAATGTGTCCCCAAAATCCATGTATTAGAAATTTAATCCCCCGTCCTGGCCAGTGGCTCATGCCTGTAATCCAGCACTTTGGGAGGCTGAGGCAGGCAGATTACTTGAGGTCGAGAGTTAGAGACTAGACTGACCAACATGGAGAAACCCCATCTCTACTAAAAATACAAAAATTAGCTAGGTGTGGTGGCACATGCCTGTAATCCCAGCTACTTGGGAGGCTGAGGCTGGAGAATCGCTTGAATCTGGGAGCTGGAGATTGCAGTGAGCCAAGACTGCGCCATTGCACTCCAGCCTGGGCAACAAGAGCAAAATTCCATCTTAAAAAAAAAGAAAAGAAAAGAAAAGAAAAGAAAAGAAAAGAAATTTAGTCCCCAATGCAACAATGTAGAGAGGTAGGGCCTTTAAGAGGTGATTAGGTCATGGGGGCTCTGCCCTTGTGAATGGATTAATGCTGTTGTCATGGGTGCGGGTTCCTGGTAAAAGGATGAGTTCACCCTCCTTAATCTCTTGCATATATATGCTTTCTTGCCCTTCCTCAAGGGATGACACAGCAAGAAGGCTCTCACCAGATGCAAGTCTCTCAACCTTGAACTTCCCAACCTCCATAACTGCAAGAAATAAATCTCTGTTCTTTATAAATTACCCACTCTCTGGTATCGTTATAATAGCACACAATAGACTAAAACAATCTCCTTTCTCCAGTTCAGCAGGACTGGCCCAGAGAAGGCATCAATAAATATTTAAATTAAATGTCAGTCACCCTACTTAAATGGCCTGGAAAACAAGCAAATAGACTGTTTCCTGACAGTTAGACAATCTCATTTACTTTTTTTTTTTTTTAAATTATACTTTAAGTTTTAGGGTACACGTGCACAACATGCAGGTTTGTTACATATGTATACACGTGCCATGTTGGTGTGCTGCACCCATTAACTCATCATTTACGTTACATATATCTCCTAATGCTATCCCTTCCTCCCTCCTCCCCACCCCACAACATGCCCCAGTGTGTGATGGTCCCCACCCTGTGTCCAAGTGTTCTCATTGTTCAATTCCCACCTATGAGTGAGAACATGCAGTGTTTGGTTTTTTGTCCTTGTGATAGTTTGCTGAGAATGATGGTTTCCAGCTTCATCCATGTTCCTACAAAGGACATGAACTCATCCCTTTTTATGGCTGCATAGTATTCCATGATGTATATATGCCACATTTTCTTAATCCAGTCTATCATTGATGGACATTTGGGTTGGTTCCAAGTCTTTGCTATTGTGAATAGTGCCGCAATAAACATACGTGTGCATGTGTCTTTATAGCAGCATGATTTATAATCCTTTGAGTATATACCCAGTAATGGGATGGCTGGGTCAAATGATATTTCTAGTTCTAGATCCTTGAGGGGATATCACCACTGATCCCACAGAAATACAGACTACCATCAGAGAATACTATGAACACCTCTAAGCAAATAAACTAGAAAATCTAGAAGAAATGGATAAATTCCTGGGTACATACAACCTCCCAAGACTAAACCAGGAAGAAGTTGAATCCCTGAATAGACCAATAACAGGCTCTGAAACTGAGGCAATAATTAATAGCCTACCAACCAAAAAAAGTCCAGGACCAGATGGATTCACAGCCGAATTCTACCAGAGGTACAAGGAGGAGCTGGTACCATTCCTTCTGAAACTATTCCAATCAATAAAAAAAGAGGGAATCCTCCCTAACTCATTTTATGAGGCCAGCATCATCCTGATACCAAAGCCTGGCAGAGACACAACAAAAAAAGAGAATTTTAGACCAATATCCCTGATGAACATTGATGTAAAAATCCTCTATAAAATACTGGCAAACCAAATCCAGCAGCACATCAAAAAGCTTATCCACCATGATCGAGTGGGCTTCATCCCTGGGATGCAAGGCTGGTTCAACATACGCAAATCAATAAATGTAATCCAGCATATAAACAGAACCAAAGACAAAAACCACATGATTATCTCAATAGATGCAGAAAAGGCCTTTGACAAAATTCAACAGCCCTTCATGTTAAAAACTCTCAATAAATTAGGTACTGATGGGCCGGGCATGGTGGCTCACGCCTGTAATCCCAGCACTTTGGGAGGCCAAAGTGGGCAGATCATGAGGTCAGGAGATCGAGACTATCCTGGCTAACACAGTGAAACCCCGTCTCTACAAAAAAAAAAAAAAAAAAAAAATTAGCCAGGCGTGGTGGCGGGTGCCTGTAGTCCCAGCTACTTGGGAGGCTGAGGCAGGAGAATGGCGTGAACCCGGGAGTCAGAGCTTGCAGTGAGCCAACATCACGCCACTGCGCTCCAGCCTGGGAAACAGAGCGAGACTCTGTCTCAATAAACAAATAAGTTAGGTATTGATGGGGCATATCTCAAAATATGAGCTATTTATGACAAACGAACGGCCAATATCATACTCAATGGACAAAAACTGGAAGCATTCCCTTTGAAAACTGGCACAAGACAGGGATGCCCTCTCTCACCACTCCTATTCAACACAGTGTTGGAAGTTCTGGCCAGGGCTATCAGGCAGGGGAAAGAAATAAAGGGTATTCAATTAGGAGAAGAGGAAGTCAAATTGTCCCTGTTTGCAGATGACATGATTGTATATTTAGAAAACCCCATCCTCTCCACCCAAAATATCCTTAAGCTGATAAGCAACTTCAGCAGTCTCAGGATACAAAATCAATGTGCAAAAATCACAAGTATTCTTACACACCAATAACAGACAAACAGAGAGCCAAATCATGAGTGAACTCCCATTCACAATTGCTTCAAAGAGAATAAAATACCTAGGAATCCAACTTACAAGGGATGTGAAGGACCTCTTCAAGAAGAACTACACACCACTGCTCAACGAAATAAAAGAGGACACAAACAAATGGAAGAGCATTCCCTGCTCACGGATAGGAAGAATCAATATCATGAAAATGGCCAAACTGCCCAAGGTAATTTATAGATTCAGTGCCATCCCCATCAAGCTACCAATGATTTTCTGCATAGAATTGGAAAAAACTACTTAAAGTTCATATGGAACCAAAAAAGAGCCTGCATTGCCAAGTCAATCCTAAGCTGAAAGAACAAAGCTGGAGGCACCATGCTACCTGACTTCAAACTATACTACAAGGCTACAGTAACCAAAACAGCATGGTACTGGTACCAAAACAGAGATATAGACCAATGGAACAGAACAGAGCCCTCAGAAATAATACCACGCATCTACAACCATCTGATCTTTGACAAACCTGACAAAAACAAGCAATGGGGAAAGGATTCCCTATTTAATAAATGGTGCTGGGAAAACTGGCTAGCCATATGTAGAAAGCTGAAACTGGATCCCTTCAATCTACACCATACACGAAAATTAATTCAAGATGAATTAAAGACTTAAATTTCAGACCTAAAACCATACAAACCCTAGAAGAAAACCTAGGCAATACCATTCAGGACATAGGCATGGGCAAGGACTTCATGTCTAAAACACCAAAAGCAATGGCAACAAAGGCTAAAATTGACAAATGGGATCTAATTAAACTGAAGAGCTTCTACACAGCAAAATAAACTATCATTAGGGTGAACAGGCAACCTACAGAATGGGAGAAAATTTTTGCAATCTACTCATCTGACAAAGGGCTAATACCCAGAATCTACAAAGAACTCAAACAAATTTACAAGAAAAAAACAACCCCATCAAAAAGTGGGCAAAGGATATGAACAGACACTTCTCAAAATAAGGCATTTATGCAGCCAATAGACACATGAACAAATGATCATCACTGGCCATCAGAGAAATGCAAATCAAAACCACAATGAGATACCATCTCACACCAGTTAGAATGGCGATCATTAAAAAGTCAGGAAACAACAGGTGCTGGAGAGGATATGGGGAAATAGGAACACTTTTACACTGTTGGTGGGACTGTAAACTAGTTCAACCATTGTGGAAGACAGTGTGACGCTTCCTCAAGGATCTAGAACTAGACAATCTCATTTTCTACGTATAATTTCACACATTTCTACTTGCTCATCATTATTTTTGGAAGATCATCAAATCAGGAAGTCCAATGGCGAGTTAGACAAAGAGTGGCAAACAGATTGCTTTTGTCACGCCAACTTGAATGGATTTATAGTAGTGCTTTAAGTTTTGTACTGGGAAAGATTCTGAGGCCATGTTCGACCTAAGCGTAAGATCATGAATTAGCACTCATTTATGGACTGGGAGAGAGAGAAGTGGCAGCGCAAGTGCTACATAGTTGCCATCCCTTTGTAAACCAATAGTGGGGGAGGGTGACAAGTAATACTGCCACACAGGAGGCTTCATTGGTACATGCTCAAGCATTCATCCAGAATGTCAGAGAACCTGGCAATTAGCTCATTACTTAGGATGCTGCTCTGCTATTCTGTATGACTCTAGAACACATCAAAGCAACATGGCTTTATCTCACATTTATGCAATAGCTGATATTTGCCTCTGCTTAAGGACACTAATGTATTTTCCTTTGATAGTAAGTACAAATATTTGAAGCCAAATAAATAAAAAGGCCTTTGGGTATTCCAGCAACTAAGTTTCTTAGGATAAATTTGATTTACATAAATTATTTTCTATAGAGAATATTACCACCTTATACTTAGTTTGCTACATTTTAAAGTTGTTTTTCCGCCATTATTTCATCTGAGAAGAGTTCCAAAGAATTACACAGCCAACTCACAAGGGCAACAAATACCCATTACTTTGGTGTTATCTAGTTCATAGAGTATTTTCTATAAACCACACATGGCTTTCTTTTCATCTGATTTGACCTTTAAAAACATACCATCTGGACCTTTGCTTAAAGATGTAAAGGTGTTTCCATTTTATTCTGTTCTCTAAAATACCACATGTTTAAGACTATTACAGGAAAAAATTCATTTAAATAGAAATGACAATGCTGTCCCAAGTATAAAGCACAGCAGACCAATCATGCAAAATGTGTATATGTAAGAGTGAACATGTATGCCTCAGAACTCAAGTAGAAAGCAGACTGCACTGAGAATGACAGCCACTGCCCTTAAAGGCATGCTGAAATGTCATTTCGTTAGAGGCAATGAGATCTGAGTTCACAAACCTATCATAAAGAAGCAGGTCATATCCTGACAGATCAGCAGGGAGCTGGATCTGAAGTGGAAACAAGCCAAGTGGCTCTTCCTATGATCCACAGCATAACCACCTAGTTGATAGAGACAGTCAGAGGAGAACAGGATGATAGAGAGACAAGAGGCAGCCATCCCCAGATCATGACACTAACCAACAATGACTTAGAGGTTTTGCTAAAAACCACACCAGATTTTTGAGTGACAAAAATTGAAATCAGATACCTAAGATCAAAATAAATAATAAACACAAAACATAACAGATTTTGTGAGAAGGCTTTTGACATAAGAAGGCTCAACTAAAGTTGTGGAATGTTCCAATTTAACTGTTCTCTTTCACTGTATATAGATATATTCTTCAGAAGCTAGTAGCCCAAATCAAGAATAACTAATAACCAGGAAGGCACCAACTTGAGACCTATGCACAAAACTACAAAACTAAAGCAAGCAAAATTAAACAAAACTGAATTCCCCCAACAAAGAAGAAGAAAAATTGGATTAAGATCATTTAACAGAAAAAGAACCATCTGATAAAAAGGAAGGATTCTACAAATAAATCTCAAAAGACACAAAAATATTTCATATAGCTGTACAATGAGCTTAAAGAAGAGATACAGAATTTCAAATAGGTGATTACTATGAGATTATAGAAGATGATAAAAAGTGAGTTGGTAGAATTCAAGAAAGAAATGGAAAATAAACATAAAAGCATGATAAATTAAAGTCCCATTAAAAGCACATATGTAAAAGAAACACAACTGAAAAACAGTTGTGGATACAGTGGAGAGGCTTAAGGAAATGATATAAAACAAGATAAGAAAAACAAAGATATTAACATGGTTATAAAGATGATAGATGTAGAAGTCAAAGGGAATCCTACATACCTATAATTGGTGTTCCTGAAAAAGAGAACAGAAAAAATGGAATACAAATATTAAAAGATTTAAAAGAAGAAAATAAGCCTGGACTAAAAATTTGAAACTGAAAATAAAAAAGACGTATCTTTCCCTAGGAAAGCCTGACGTAGTACTGATGATGTTGCTGAACTCCAAAGATAAAAAACATTCTATGGGTGCCCACTTATAAAGAGCAAGGAGAATAAAAACTTCTATTGGCTTCTGACTCCTTTCTAGCAACATATAGAAGATATATGACAATGTAATGAATTAGAATAGAATATAGAATATAATGAAAAACCATGGATAAATTCTAAAGAAATGAAAACATGACCTGAGAATTTTATAATCAGCCAAACTGTTCTCACTGTCTAGCCACCTCTAGTGTAAGCCAGGTATAGAGCTTACTGTAGGGAAGGTAAAGCCCATAGGTCTCAGATGGAATATCTGGTGCACACATGGGTACCCCCGATAACCATAAGACTGTGGGGTCTTATAGAGTTCTGGAGTCCTCATAGATAAGACCCAGAAGTGTTTAACATGGTAATGGTTGTAAGGTTAGGGATTTTTAAAGACTGAACTCTTGAGGAATTTTCATTTGCTTATTTATTCATTCATTCACAAATATCTGTAGAGTCCTTGTTATATTCCAGTGTCTATGCTTTACTTAATTCTGGATGTGTAATGTATAGAGTTTTATGTTAATTATTCCTTTTAAACATAGCTCTGATAACAATGTTTTCCCACTATCTCACACATGTGGGGTAAATGCAAGAAGAATGTGTCAACTGTTCACAATTCTGTGGAGCAAATTTCTGCAAGAATACATAACACTGGTGCTTATTACCTAAATATTTCAAATACAAATTTAAAAATACAATTGTCTTGAAAGAGTTTTAAATAAAAGATGGTGGGAGATCATTACTTCAGCCAGAAGGATGGGGAAGAGAGTGCTAATAAAAGGTTTTGGGGATATCTGGCATTGGAATTACAGACAGATTTGGACATGTGGGTATGAAGGGAGAATGACTTCCAAGCAGATGGAATTGTGGGAATAAAGGCACAGAAATGGGAAAAATTCTAAATATGCCCTGGAATAGGGAACGCTGGATTGGAGAGTACTAGAAGTTAAGGTGGGATGAGTCTCTGTGGAACTGGGTGGAGGGCTTCAAAGGCCAAACTAAGGTGTGGGAGTTTTATTCTGCAACTGGTGTGACCAAGTGAACATATAGCAAGACGTACATTGTGTTTTAGGTAAGAATCATCTGGCAGAAAATCTTTAAGAGGAACAATGAAGAGACCCTGGCATGGGGCTATTTACAATGCTAATGGAGGGGCTTAACAAAAGACAGAAACAGCTTGACCTCACATAATGGGAGCAGGGAATAGAGCTGGAGAGAATGTTGGAGATTCATTCCATGAGGCAACAAGAGAGCTGAAGAAACAGTTCTAACAAATGACTGAAAATGAGATGAGAGAAAGGTGGTGGAGGATCCAGCTTCCAGGTCTGATTACTTGGGAGCTGCTAGCAATTTTCTTACTCTTTAAGAGTTTTTTGCAGGAGTTGTATATGTAGTTTCATTGCAAGGCAAATGACCAGGGCGGGGTTTGAAGTCAGATAACCAGGGGCACTTAAGTTTCCTGTAAACGAGGGCAGAGTCCTCAGGCAATGAAATATGGGACTGAAGTAAAGAAGATTGGTCACAAGGGCATTTACTGTATGACGGTCCAAGGGAGGTACACTCCAGAGGAGAGAGTATGGAAGACTCAACTCATTTACCCACCTCACAGTTATACTAAGGCAAGGCACCCTAGGTAATTGAAACTCCATTCCACCCACTGGTAGCAGAGAGGCAGGTTGATGACAGCCTAACTGCACACATGTAGGACCCTCTCCTAATATCCACCCTCAAGTGAATGGGCATCCAAATTTGACTTCAGTTATGACCATGGTTTGCAGAATGCCCTGAGCCAGGAAAAAGAAAGCCCCTTGGACTTGACCATAAGAATGGGCTTTGAGGTCAGAACACTCCTGGGCTTAAATTCCATTTCTGCCACTTACTAAGTGACATTAGGCAAGTGACTTAACTTCACTGAACCACTGAACCAGGATGTTAATATCCCACAGGGTTCTTAGGAGGATTTGACAGGATAATGAGAGTAAAGTGAATAGCAAAGAGCATGAGATGTGTAAACAGCAAATGGGTGCCTGGGGCCCTTCCCCCCACACTCCCAAAATACCTGCTGTATGAGCTGCTGGTTTCCTGCACAGTCACCTCCAATTCCTGAAACTACGTCTTCTCTCTTCTCGACATATGAACCCCTCTTTCCTTCTCCTTCCCTGGAATTTATTTCTCTTTGTTCATTTCCTGGGTCTCTTTTTCTCCTAAATTTTGCTCTCCCGTCTTCTTAATTCATCGGTCTCTATGCTTTATGCTATTCTGCTCCTTCCCCACTAAGCAAGTATTACTAAAAAGACAGGATGAGCCAAAAAGGCAGTTAGTATGAAAATTCATCATCATGATTCCCAGAGTAATTCAAAATATCCCCTAATATTATGAAGAAATAGGTGCCTTCATAAGACTAAAAGTGGCTATTTTTGTAAAACCCACCCAAAGACAGAAAACGGGTAATTCTCACAGGGAGCCCTTACTGTGAACAAATACAAGACATTCCTTACAAATTATAAATGTGCAGACATTGGAAATATACTAGACCACTAAGCACGAGGTAGAATTCTGCTCTGAGCCACAGAGAACAACTTGTGAGTGAAGTTCAAACGAGGCCATCAAACCAGCCAATAGGTAATTCCAAGCACAGGACCTCTTTTGTAGGGAAGTTACTCTCAGCCTGCACATAGAGTTTCTGTATAGTTTTAACGTTATCAGGTAGCTGAGCTGTGACTCCACTGTTTTAAAAATGTCATAGCGACATTTCACCCAACAACACAGCCTTAACAACATCCTAGTTCTTTTTAATTAAGTAGCATAAGTCAGAAACAGAAGTTTCTTAAAATTCTTAATGCCATGTGAAATCAGAACAAGGCTTACAATTGCAAAATATCAATATCACAAAATAAAGCATCTCTGTATTTTTCACATTCTAATGTCATGTGTTTCTGACAGAATTTTAAGCTTCTTGACCCTAGGATGATGGCCTGTGTCATCACTGAGAACTCAGGCAATGTACTGTGTCCTGGCTGGAGGTGAGAGGGAGATTAGAGGCAGAGAACATTTTGTTAATTGCTTCTTAGGCCCTTACTAGGGAGTAAGGGAACTCATTCCTTCTGCACTTCGTGCTTGGAACTTGCTTGTTCAGCCAGTTTGTTCAGCTGTGCTTTCAATAATGGTACTTCACTGGTTTCTAAAATTCCCAGGTAATCCAAAAGGAGGACAGGACATGGGACACATGATTTTGAAACATCCTGCCTTTCTTTCTGCATAGTTAACAGAAAGTCTCTTAAATTAGACTGGCTGGTAGTTTGGGGAGTGTTCTAGGAGACCTATACTTTCTACTACATGGGCCTCCACCTAGGGAGGCTTAATATCAGGTATCCTTGTAAGAGGAGATCAAGTGTATTCCCCCTTTTTTATTCAAGACTGTTCTGAAGGCTCTTCTCCAACCACACTAAGAATCTAACTGCCTAACTAGTCATTTTCTCAACAAACATTTATTGAGCATCTGTTATGTGCCAGGCCCTGTGCAAGTCATCAGGGATGCAGAAGCAAACGAACCATAGTTCCTCAAAGCAAGAGACACATAAAGAATTATGATACACTATGAGAAATATCAAGAGATATGAAGCACTATGGGAGACAGAGGGAAGTAGTAATTAATTTTATCTAAATAGTAGAATGAGGGAAGGATACTCAGAGGAACTCTTATATTTAGGGAATTTTTTTTTTCTTTTGAGACAGGCTCTTGCTCTATCACCCAAGCTAGAATGCAGTGGTGCCATCATGGCTCACTACAGCTTCAACCTCCTGGGCTCAAGGGGTCCTCCTGCCTCAGTCTCCTGAGCAGCTGGGACCACAGGCACCTGCCAGCATATTTGGCTATTTTCATATTATTTTGGTAGAAATAGGGTCTTGCCATGTTGCCCAGGCTGGTCTCAAGCCATCCTTCTGTCTTGACCTCCCAAAGCACTGGGATGATAGGCATGAGCCACCACATCTGGCCTGACATTTCTTTTCTTATTCTGATTCTCATTTTTAAACTGACAAATAGTATATATTGCCAGTCATGGTGGCTTACATTTGTAATCCCAGCACTTTGGGAGGCTGAGGCGGATGGATCACCTGAGGTCAGGAGTTCGAGACTAGCCTAGCCAACATGGTGAAACCGGTCTCTACTAAAAACACAAAAATTAGCTGGGCGTGATGGCAGGTGCTTGTAATCCCAGCTACTTGGGACGACGAGACAGGAGAATCACTTGAACCTGGGAGACGGAGGTTGCAGTGAGCTGAGATCATGCCATTGCACTCCAGTCTGGGTGACAAAAGCAAAACTCTATCTCAAAAAAAAAAAATTGTATAGATTTATTGCATACAATATGGTGTTTAAAATTTGTATACATTATGAAATGGCTAAATCAAGCTAATTAATATATGAACTACCTTAAATACTTATCATTTGTGGTGAGAACACTTAAATCTACTCTCTTAGCTATTTTCAAGTATATAACACATTGCTATTAACTGCAGTCCCCATGATGTGCAATAGCTTTTTAACTGATTCTTCCTGCCTGAAATTTGGTATCCTTTGACTAACATCTCCTCAGTCCCCTCAGCCCCTGGTATCCACCATTTTACTTTCTGCTTCTGTGAGTTACAGCAACATGAATGAAACTGGAGGACATTACGTTAACTGAAATAAGCCAGGCACAGAAAGACAAACACTATATGATAGGTCTGGACTTTCTCACCATGGTGAGAAAGGGGAATAAGTATTAAGGCAAGAGAAACAGCATGAGCAGAGGTAACAGATGAAAAAGTATTTGGCATGTTGAAAATGCTATGAGTAGTGTGGTTGGTTAGAACACTATTATATAAGTGAATGAGAAGGTGGGGAAATGAAACTGGACATAGACCAGTTTATGAAGGATTTAGCAAAATGTTCTTCAGACCAGTAGTTTTAAAAGTATGGTCTCTGGACCATCAGCATCAACTGAAAATGTGTTAGAAGTGCAGATTCTCAGATCCCACCTGTATTTGCCTGCTAGGGCTGCCATCACAAAATGTCACAGACTGGATGGCTTCAACAACAGAAATTAATCTTCTCATAGTTCTGGAAGCTGGAAGTCCAAGGTTAAGGTGTCAATAGGTTTGTTTTTTTTTTCCGAGACCTCTCTCCTTGGGTTGAGATGGCTGCTTTCTCACTGTGTCTTCACATGGTCAACCCTTAGTCTGTGTGTCTCTGTGTCCTAATCTCTTCTTACAAGGACACCCGTCATTGGATTAGGGCTGACTCCAATGACCCCATTTAACTTAATTACTTCTTTATTATTATACTTTAAGTTCTAGGGCACATGTGCACTACGTGCAGGTTTGTTACATATGTATACATGTGCCATGTTGGTGTGCTGCACCCATTAACTCGTCATTTACATTAGGTATTTCTCCTAATGCTATCCTTCCCCCCTCCCCCACCCCACGACAGGCCCCAGTGTGTGATGTTCCCTACCCTGTGCCCAAGTGTTCTCATTGTTCAGTTCCCACCTATGAGTGAGAACGTGGGGTGTTTGGTTTTCTGTCCTTACGATAGTTTGCTGAGAAAGATGGTTTCCAGCTTCACCCATGTCCCTACAAAGAACGTGAACTCATCCTTTTTTATGACTGCATAGTATTCCATGGTATATGTGTGCCACATTTTCTTAATCCAGTCTATCATTGATAGACATTTGGGTTGGTTCCAACTCTTTGCCATTGTGAATAGTGCCACAATAAACATACGTGTACATGTGTCTTTATAGCAGCATGATTTATATAATCCTTTGGGTATATATCCAGTAATGGGATGGCTGGCTCAAATGTTATTTCTAGTTCTACATCCATGAGGAATCTCCACACTGTCTTCCACAATGGTTGAACTAGTTTACAGTTCCACCAACAGTGTAAAAGTGTTCCTATTTCTCCACATCCTCTCCAGCATCTGTTGTTTCCTGACTTTTTAATGGTCGCCATTCTAACTGGTGTGAGATGGTATCTCATTGTGGTTTTGATTTGCATTTCTCTGATGGCCAGTGATGATGAGCATTTTTTCATGTGTCTGTTGGCTGTGTAAATGTCTTCTGCAGAGAAGTGTCTGTTCATATCATTCGCCCACTTTTTGATGGGGTTGTTTGATTTTTTTCTTGTAAATTTGTTTAAGTTCTTTGTAGATTCTGGATATTAGCCCTTTGTCAGATGGGTAGATTGTAAAAATTTTCTCCCATTCTGTAGGTTGCCTGCTCACTCTAATGGTAGTTTATTTTGCTGTGCAGAAGCTCTTTAGTTCTTTAGAGGCCCTGGCTTCAAACAGAGTCACATTCTGAGAGATGAAGGGTTAGGGCTTCAACATATGAACTTGAGGAAAGACACAATGCAGCCCATAGCACCACCCAGACCTACAGAATAAGAAGTTGGCAAAGGCATGAAGGATGAAGAGGCAGCCTGTAGTCTGTCTGGTAATCTCTCTAGATGATTTGATAGACTTAAGTCTGGAAACCAATGCTATAAGTAGAGGGCATTAGAAATTTCTAGTCAGAGCAACAATATGACACACCTGTGTTTTACAAAGAACATGCTGGCATTAATATGGAGTTGTAGACAGGCAGGAGCTAGATGTAATGGGGCCAAATAAGAGATGATGAGGAAATGAAGAAAGCCATTGATCCATCTACTTTCTCCGTGCCTCATCCAACCGGGCAAATGTTACAAGAGAAAAAAAAAATCACTGAACTTGGATCTCTAGTTGCACAAAAAATTTATGAACATCTACCTCACAGAAGCTTTTAATACCCTCAGGCCATCCCACTATACCCCACTCTCTGGAGTTTGCTTTTCTCACTCATACTTGACACTTGTCATAGTACTTATCACAATCTGATCTCGGTTGCATCCTCTGCCCACTGTAATGGGAACTCCTTGAGGACAGGGGCTTTGTCTGTCCTGTTCATCACTGAATCCTTAATGCCAAGGGGAAAAAAAAAAAAAAGCAGCAGCAGCCAAATGAAGGAATTAAAGAAAGAACAGTGGAAAATGAAAAAAGGACAGATTCAAGAGAGTGAGTTTTAGGAGAGCCCAGGAAGGATTCTCGGGCTATTCCTGAATTCTTATCTGGGTGAATGTCCTCAAGTAAAACAGGGAATGTAGAAGAACTAGCTGAAACAGGCGAAGATAAGGGGAGCATCTGTTCTGGCCACACAGCAAGCTGGGACAAAGCAAAGACTAATCACAGAGGAAATTCCTTTTAGGAGTTCCTCTTATCCCTGATGAAAGGGCCATCCAAATAAAACCAAGTCCAAACAAAAACATGTGGGGTCAGGCCACATTTATGTACAAGCCTAGCTGTCCTGGCTACTATAGGCCAGAAGCAGCCCAAGTTTCAAGTTCTGATGGGTCTTTAACCCATCTACTCATTTTTTTATTAAGTCACTCAAAATGTATGACCAGAGAGAGGCAGAATGGTATAGTGCAAAGTCTATAGCTGGGCAAAGTCTATAGCTAGAATGACAAAGTTTGAATCCCTGCTCTACTATTATTAGCAGTAAGACTTTGAGCAAGTTACTTAAACTTTCTGTACCTCCTTTCACTTACTGTGTGAAAGTCTAATTAGACTTTATAAGATAAAGTCTAATAAGATATTCTCTTGGTGAAGGAGAAAGTTGGGATAACCTAGTGAGAGAGATGATCAGATAGATTTGGATTCAGAAAACTGGTAATGGTTTGGACTAGACACTGGAAGATAAAAAGCAGACTGACTAAACAGGGAGAACCAATTGGGCCCAAGAATGAGAAATCTGCAGTGATCTGGCCAATTAGCAGGGTTATGCATTTTATTTTCTATATTGTTAGGCAACAAAGGAGCAGCAGTAGAGAAAGTCAACAATGGGGTTGATCTGGGGTGGAGAATCACTGGGTGGACTTAGAGACTGAAATTCCAGGGAGTGTGGGAATAGAAGGTGTCAGTGACGGAGGTTCACGTAAAGATGTGTGTTTTCATGCAGTTTTCCAATCTCAGTTACTCACATACTTCTCTATGTCTTTCCCATGTCCATCCTATTGCTAGATAATTAACTTTGAATCTACTATTTTTACTTAGTCTCATTCTAAGAACTAAGGGTTGGATTCTTTTCTAAGCCTTATTCAATAAATGTTTTTAAATACTCATCCATATACAACATAGAATCCTCCTGCTCATCATATGTTAGGAAAAAATTCACCATTATTGTTAAGAACTTGAATTTTACTTAGGTTCAATTTCATCTAACAGGGAGTAGTAAGATTTGCCATTTGCGGTGTGGTTTTTGGCAAAGTATTTAATCTCTCTAATCCTCCATTGGTAATAATGTCTACTTCATAGATGGTGCCCAGAATTAAATAAGATAATTCACATCAAATGCTTACCCCAATGACTGGCATAATAAGGATGCTCAATAAATTACAGCTATATTTGTTATATCAACCCTCCTAGTCATTAAGAATTTATGATGCTAATGATTAAATAACATGAAACATAGCCAATACTTTCACAGTGTGGAATCTTCCCTTTTGCCAGAGGAGATTTCCATAGATTCTCCTAGGAGACCAATCTCTCTTCACAATGTATAACGTGCCGTGTTCTTCATAGTTGGTAATTAATGTTTATTTTCCAGTCAAGGAATTCATATTGAAATAATATGACTCTCCTACATAGAGTTAAATTATACAGAAATGTCATATTTTCTTCCAAACAGAAACTTCCATGTTTGGATCCTTTTGTCACAGGATTCCTGCTAGGCGTCATCATCATGAGACCTCTAAGCAGAGAGTGTTGCCTTCTGGCAGACCCTGAGGTCACTTATCTCGTGGAGCACACTTTCCACCTCTTTCTTACATCTGCCTTGCATCTTGCTATTGCCAGTTAGTTTATCATCCTAGTACTGTACTGTTCTTCCTACTAGACTAGACAGAGTACACACGTACCAAATTGTGGGAGTTCAATAAGTCTTATTACGCTTTTCACAAAAGTCATCCTCCCCACCTCTCATTGGCCAAATCCATTGTAAGTAATTAGTTATTATCTTTTTATCCCTATTCTGCTCCACACTATCTAAGGGTGTAACAATTTTACTGGCTTCTGTTAGGTTATTATGTGTCATTAAATAGCTGCATATTGTACCTTCTAGAAGGAGCTATTTATTCTTCTACAACAGATGAGATGATGAAGAGCTATTTAAATGGGGGAAAGTCCCTGTGGAGACAGCCTGTTTTGTAAAAACGTAAGGCATCCTCTGCTGCCTTTTAGCCACTTGCCAATATGTGTAAAGATATAAAGAACATTTTGCATACCGATTTCCACCCTAACAATTTCAAGGCTATTTTATCCTTGCTGGCTTTTCAAATACCTACACATTTTCTGGTCAGTCACAACCAGAATCTACTACACAGTAGACCTCTACAAACATTTGCTGAATGAATAAGACTCAAATTGGCTTCTGTACATTTCAGTAATCCACTTTCTCTACTTATTCACCTTATTTTCTGTTTCTCTAGAAAAAACAAAATCTGTTCTTCGAAAGCAATTTTTATGAGAATGTTTAAAACCTTAGTCCTTTTGGTGACACGAAGTGGGGAGTAGAGAGGGATGTAGGTGGACAGGGAAGTAATGATACCTTTCTAGTTCCTTTTGTACTCATACTATCCCTCTCATTTGAGGTTATAGATTCACAAGCTTTGTCTTATTAACTCTATTGAATGGCAATTTGTGGCAGATGCTTATTCCACTAGTTCGTGTGAGTAGTTGAGGTACAGAATAGGGAAAGGCTCTCCAGCTGTTTCAGATCATAGACTCCAGCTGATTCCAGATTCAGGTCTAGATTCCAGGCCCTCAGTCCTTGGTTCCAAAACCACATCCACTTTCATCTTTTAGTTCAAAATGGCCATTCTAGGGAGGCTGTGCATGTGTGGGAATAAGGAGTATCTGAGAACTCTGTACTTTTGGTTCAATTTTGCTGTGAACCTAAAAATGTATTAACTTCTAAAATATGGTCACTCCATTGGCCAATTATATATAACTCTTGGTTTACATTTCCACACTTACCTGGAAGAAAATGGCAATATAATGGCAACACTCCCAATTTGAGTGTAACACACTGCCTGTTCATTCTTTTTGCAATTACTTCCCGGCATCTTATCTGAATACCTCCTCACCACACTGTCAATCCTGAAGGGGAAAAGGAACCCACACTCAATGAGAATTTCTCTTTTCTTCCAGTCTAAATCTAAAAATCATGAGAGCTTTTTAAATGTCTATAGAGTAAACAAATATGAAAAGCTTTAGTTTGTAAAGAACTGTAAGCCCAGTTCCTGAGGACCAACTAGTCAGATTCTCTCTCTCTTTCATGTCTTTGGTGGTGACGTTTTCTCCTTTATGCACACACCCCTCATTAGCTCTGGCAATGCACACTCTCACAGGTCTCACCGCATGGGAGACAATGCCACTGGCTTCTTTCCAAGGATGTAGAGGCACAGCCAAAGTGGCTAACATTCCATATGGTGGTGAACACAGTTCTGTCTTTATAATGTATTCATCCCTAGAGGCCTCATGGCAAAATAATTAATTTCACAATTGGTAGATTTTTTTCACGTATTTGTTGTGAAATAATCTATATTTCTTCAACCTTTGAAGACATTGGTGTCATTAAACATGATACTTAGACAACATGAAAAAATTGATACTTACAAAACATTAAGTAAATAGTTATAATGAGTTCTATTGGTAAAAACAGTTGCTGGAGACCCCTTCCCTTAATATGAAAAGACAATTATGTCCCATTGGTAGGATAGGCGCACAGAAGTGGTCACAGTTCATGAAGAGTCAACTTTAATCCTACCAAACCCTGGGGGAAAAACATGAAATTTGAAATAGAAATACATAGGTTCAAATCCTAGTTGTGCCACTTTTTAGCTTTATCATTCTGGTAAGGTATTATCTTCTCTGAGCCTTAGTCATCCTCTGTCACTGGAGGGTGATAATTCCTGCTTCACAGGCACTTTGTGAGCATTAAATCAGGCAACAGATGTGGCACACATATCAGAGTGCCTGGTGCTAATGAGTGAAGTAACTCAACAGAGGTCACATAGCTAGTGAGAGCCAGGGCTGGGGTTCAAATTTAATAATTCTGGTAGCTAAGAGCATAAGATTTAGGACCAATCTTGTATCTTGATTTCCTTACTTGTGAAATGGAGGTTGTCATACCTATCCTGCATCTCTGTGATGAGAAATAAATATTATTTGTAAAGCATTTAGTACAGCACCCAGCAAGCAGTAAACCTTCAAATTCATTAATTCTTTCAATAGATAAGCAGACAGATAGATAGATATAAAACACCTGTTTGTGCCAGGTACTACACTAGTCTTTGGGATACAGCAGTAAGTGAAATATAGCCTGTCTTATCAATGTTAACATTCAGAAATATGACCATGACTTTTAACAACTCAGTGAGTTATGAGGTAGATAATACTGACCTCAGTTTACAAATGAGGAAATTGAGGCACAGGAATTCATTTCTCGAAATCACCTCAGTGGCAAGAACTCTGATCTGTATTGACCCATAGCCTACTTTCCATATTACGGAAAATAATATTAGGACAGATAAGATGGTACAAGATGACAGAGCTGTCTTAATGACTGGATGTGCATAACTTAATTACCCATATGCATGAGGGGTAATAATGATAATTCACACACACAGCCTATCTCTGTGCTGTGTAGGTAGCCTGGTACAGCAGAAAAGCTCAGGATTTTAGTCTGAGGATCTGGATTTAAATCCTGCCTCTGCCACTTGCTTATTACTTGTGAATAACCTGATAGCTTGAAACTGTCTGTTCATTTACACAGTGGGTATGACAGTACAGTCAGGGCTATTTTGGGAATCAAATCAGACATGGATGTTTAGGAAATCTGTAAACCCTAATACATTATGGAAAGAAACATTATGACTATTTCAGAGGCAAACTATTTTCTTGCATTACATTTTAGCCTCCAGTTATTTCCTAGTGGTACCACATACTAGAAGCTGTAGACTGCTCTTTAGAGGATATGCTTGAGCAGTTCACCCCAGGCTGCCATGTCCAGTATGCAGGCTATGCCTTGCACAAGGACATCCAACTAAGAAGGCAAATGAAAGCTAAAAAGCAGCCTGCTCTCTGCTCACGAAGCTGTACACCCCAGCACAGGACCACCTCCACCCAGAGGAACTGGCATCCTTTTCTAATTTACCCAAGGCAAAGTATGAGCTATCAGTGTCCCGAATTATACTTTACATTCTCCTGCTTTAATCTTTCCTTCTTCCATCGATTCCTATCCAACTATGTATTTCTTGTCCCTCCAACTTCCATTCCTTGTGACCTGTGCTCTTCTCCTACCTGACTTTTTCTCACCTGGCAGTGAAAACCAGCATGGTGCCTCTCCCTGCCAGTTGCTTCTCTTGCCTTTACATATTTCCAAGCCCAGTGCACTTCCTTCTCTCCAGAACTGCCCCTCAGTCTGCCAAAGAACATCACCTCTCTGACTGCTCTTAAGACTTAAGGAACAGGCTCAGTGAAGAGTACATCTTTTTCATTTTTAATTTTTGTGGGTATGTAGTATGTCTACATATGTACAGGGTATGTGAGATATTTTGAAACAAGCATACAACGTGTAATAACCACATCCTCGTAAATGGGGTATCCATCACCTCAAGTATTTATCATTTTTTTTTTAGTTACAAACATTCCAATTATGCTTTTAGCCATTTCAAAATATAAAATTATATTTTAGAATGTACAATAAATTATTATAAAATAATCACTCTGTTGCACTAACAAATACCAGATCTTATTCATTCTATGTAACTATATTTTTAGATCCATTAACCATTCCCACATCTCTCACCCCTGTCCACTGCCCCCACTACCCTTCCCAGCTTCAGGTACCCATTATTCTACCCCGAGAAGATCACCTTGACTAAGTCAGAAGAGCCAGATGCTGTAAGCCAGGTAACCACGTTCAATTTCTCACCATGCTAGTATGACTTATAATAGTACAACATGCTTCCATACATAAAGTTCTTAAAAGTAAACATACAGAATAAATACAATTCATGAATAAACATATGCTGATCTTATTGACCAAAAATTGGACAGGAAGGAAGAGATTTATGAGTAAAAGATTCAACAGTAACAAGTAAAGGTAGAGAAATTGGAAGCTTCACTAAGGTGATAAAAGCAGCTTAAAGTCAGAGGAAAAAAGGGCATTGTCATACAAACCATGTGTTAAATGGCATCAAATAGGATCAGCAAAAGAGAATCTACAAGCCTTTTGTCCCCCAATTTAAATATATCCAGTGAAAGAGATCTCCGATTTAGTGTACATACCTGTATTTACTCTCTCAACTCTAATACTGACCACATAAGCTATTCATGTGAACATTATATGTTTCTTCCAGGCACTCTGGAGCAATTTGCAACATACAAGCAGTATATCAGATTCTAGAGGGAAGTGGGCTGGTAATAAATGGTGAAAGAGAAGATGAGATAATTATTCCCCACTAATTCCTATTTACCCTCCACTAAAGGAGGGAAGAAGAGGAGGAGGAGGTGAGGTAAGAAGAGAACTCCGAAGTAATTAACACCCACTCAGAGGTGAAGGAGAAAGACTAAAGCTGATGAGGGGGAAAAAACGTATCAGAGAAACTTTCCTAAATCCCTGTAACTTCAATCACGGAACACACTACCTGCTTTTGCATTTTGTCTGCAGTTTCTGACCTGCCTCCTCTTCCCAGCATAGCCATCTAAAATAAACCTTGGGTGTGTTAATGGACAGGATTTACCTGACTCTCCTGCTGCTCCTTTCTTCATTGAGAGCCTGCTGGGCAGACAGAGGCAGGAAGGGAAAACTGAAAAATGTAAAGGTGAAAATGTACAAGAATGTAGCAGCAAACAGGGATCTCCGAGGAGGTAAGTCCCCAGCTTTTATCAAGAAAGGACTCCTGCAGCAATAAGATCTGCAACCTTTAAGCCTGAGGTAACTCAGAGTAGAAGGGAAACGTCTTTCTACTCTAATGACCTACATGATTCAGGAACACAACCCGACAGAATATAAACTCCAAACCAGCAGATCTTAGGGAGCTACAGGGAGAGCAATCCTGAGAGCCCCATTTAAGTGGAAGAGGATAATGTGTCATTGATCTTGAGGTAGTTGGTAAAAGTGAGAGAGAAAAATACACTGTAGGAAAACCAAACAAAACTGGGCCATTTAGCCTGGCAGGGACAGAAACAAGGAAACCCTTAAGAGCGGAGTTTGAAATCACAGTAAACAAGTGCAAGTGATGTGATACAATGGAAAACACGTTGCCTGGGAATCAGTACCTGATTCTAAGCCATCACTCCAATAACCAAATGGCTTGTTTGGGGTTGAATGTTCCCAAATGGGGATTTAGATAAGGCCTTTGTTTGAGTGGCCTATGAATTAACATTTGCTTTTTTTGCTTTAGGGAATACGGTGTGGGTAGAAAAAGGGCAGCGATTAATCTACAAAATTAGAAAAATGACCATGGGGATAGCATCAAGCTAATTTCCCCAGTCCAGGTTCTTTGTAATCTCTAATCCCACACAGTGATGCAGTTGCAAGTTCACTAGCTAGGGAGTCAGGACTAATAGGGTGGCCCTAACACCGACTCTGACTCCAATTAATAATGACACAGAGAAATAGTTTTCATGCCTCAATCACCTCATCTGTAAAATGGGGAAGGGTGTGAGTTGAGCCATAAGCTTGACTCTTTGCAGGTCCTCTGTTGCCTCATAAGCCATACCCAGCTCCACGTCCCACTATTTGCCCACAGATATCCTCTGATTCTCCCAAGGTTTATCATTCATCTGCTGCTCCATACCAGGCCCAGTTCCACCGTGTCCCACACATTTGCTCTTGCTGTTCTGTTGGACTAGAATTGGAATCCATCTCTACCACCTTCCAAACTCTTTTAGTTATTTGCCATACACTGAACAATTGAAGTTCATCTTTCAATTTTTCCTGTTCTGGCCATGCGTGGTGGCTCATGCCTATAATCCTGGCACTCTGGGAGGCTGAGGTGGGCAAATCACTTGAGCTCAGGAGTTCAAGACCAGCTTGGGCAATGTGGCAAAAAACTGTCTCTACAAAAAAAAAAAAAAATTTAGCCAGGCATGGTGGGGCATGCCTGTAGTCCAAGCTACTTGGGAGGCTGAGGTAGGAGGATCACTTGAGCCCAGGAGACAAAGGTTGCAGTGAGCCCAGGTCACACCACTGCACTCCAGCCTGGGTGACAGAACAAGGAATGGTCTCAAAAAAAAAAAAATCCTGTTCTTACAGACCACAATATATCACTTGACACTTGGACTGTATTATCTGATGCTCTCCTCAAATTATTTTCTATGACTTAGGCTTGTCTCTTTAAATAGCAAATTCCTTAAGTGTTAAACTTTCATATTTTCTATAATTCTTAAGCAGTCAGTAAAGGCTTAATACACAGATATAGTCAGTTTGGCTTGAAGGCTGGCAGAAACTACTAGCAGATGCCAACTTCATCTTTATACAGTAGAACAAAACTCCTGAACATTTCCTAGAACTCCAAATCTAAACTTGAGTTTAGTTAGGCTAACAATCTGTGATTTCCTCAACTATTCTTCAATATTAGTAATTCAAATATTTGAATGCTTTCCATGAGCCAGTTCTATGTGCCAAGTGCCTTGTGTATATCATCTTACTTAATTCTCACAACTACCCAATAGATAGTATTATGGATCCAATTTTGTAAATGGAGAAAATGAAGCACAGCAAGGTTAAGCAACTTGCCAAAACTCAGAGTAGCAAGGAGTGGAGCTGGGACTTGCACCTGGGTTGTCTAAGCCTATAACCACCATACTATTCTGCTATATGGCTTAAGTGTGTTTTTACTTTGCTCTAGTTTTCTTCACTTTCCTACAGGGATAAACTCAAGTATAGTAGGCATACAACAGTCATCCTCTTTCTAGTGTGGAAGGAAGATGTTCTTTAAGCTGAAAACATTGAACAACAGTGATACAGTGTTACTAACTCTTTTCTGAGTGTTCACTTGATGCCAGGCAATACACTAAGCACCTGTATATGCCATATCGTTTAATCATGATCGCCTAAAACTATCCATGTAAATATCACGTATAGTAGATCCAACTATTATTCAGTTTTTGCAGACAAAGTGATTGGAGCTTAAGTTAAATAATTTATCAAATGACAAAAGGTTTCAGATGGTGAAGCTAGAATTCAAATTTAGTTCCATTTGATATTGGAGGCCAAATTCAACCTGTTCACTTTCCTGCGTTCTCATGTTACTACAAATTATAATGCTTTAATGATTTAATTACAGCAGATTTTCTTTCATAATGGACATAAAATCGGGGGAAATAATTAGGTCTATATTCCTCCCAGCAGCTGAAAACTATGCTTATTAAAAGAAAAATAATATTAAAGTATAAGATCAATTTCAAGCATGTGTAATATAAGAGAGACAGACCATGTGTGGCAAAGGAAATTTTGTGGATCAAAGTGGGTATTGATGGGGAAAATTCTATATATGGAAAAAGAAAGAAAAAATTATTTTATTCCTAAGACTGTTACTCAAGCTTATCTAAGTTTCCTAATTGGAACTTGATTCCCAAGGGATTTCTATCACAGCTAAACACTAATTCAGTTGCACAGCTTTGTAGCATGATTGAATCTGGCGGCTAAATTTAGACCTGAGAGAACACAACCATAATCCTTGCTTAAAATTATTCAAGACAGAGACAAGTTCTAGAGACTGAGGAAAAAAGAAGGGATGAAAAAATCCACTTAAGTACTGGAATTCACTAATGCATTCTTTTATTATTAAGACTTAATAATAAAGCAAATTTAGGCTTACAGCAAAATTGGGAGGAAGGTTTAGACATTTCTCATATACCCGCTGCCCATACATATGCATAGCCTTCCCCAGTAACAATATCCCCCACCAGAGTGGTGCGTTGTTGCAACTGATAAACTTACATTGACACATCATAAGCATCCAGAGTCCATAGATTACATTAGGGTTCATTCTTGGCTTGAATATTCTTTGGGTTTGGATATATGGATAATAACATGTATCCATCATTATAGTATCATATAAAGTAATTTCGCCACCCTCAAAATTCTCTATGTTCTGCCTATTCATCTCTTCCCCAATCCCCAACTCCTGGTAACCACTGACCTCCTTATTGTCTCCATAATTTTGCTTTTCCAGAATGACATATAGTTGAAATCTTACATATTTAGGCTCTTGAGATTGGCTTCTTTCACTTAGTAATATGCACTTTAATTTCCATCATGTCTTTTCATGGCTTGATAGCTTATTTCTTTTTAGCACTGAATTTTACTTTGCTCTAGTTTTCTTCACTTTCCTACAGGGATAAATTCAAGTATATAGTAGGCATACAATAGTCATCCTCCTTCTAGTATGGAAGGAGGATGTTCTTTAAGCTGAAAACATTGAACAACAGTGAAATAGTGTTGTCCAATGAGAGGACACTGAGAAGGCACAGTGCCCCCTCAGTTTCCAAACTATCTGTATTTAAAAACCACTACAACATCATTAGACATTACTAGCCAAATAGTCTAAGACAAATGTAGTTATGGAAAACCAAGATAATTCCAATACACCACAGCTTCTTTTCTTATGAAACTTGCTGTAGCAAACATTCAAAAAACAATAACCAACACAAATACAGCACTTGCTATAAGCCAGATACTGTTCTGACCACCTTGTTTCAACTCATATCAGTGCTGGGAACAACACTATGAGGCAGACACTATTATTATCACCATTTCACAGATAGGGAAACCAAGAGAAAGATTAAGTAACTGGCACCAGACCACACAGCCAGTAAGTGGCAAAGCTAAAAACTGAACCCAGGTAATCTGAGTACAGAGTCCATGGTTTTTACTCTTTACAAACCATTTCTTTCAAAGCAAAGTTCTTCACTACGTGTTTCTCTAGAACTTAATTCCTCCTTTGAAAAGTTAGGTTACGATATGTACCTTTCTCAGACTCTGTGGAAAGTTAGCTAAGAAAAAGAAGGTGAGTATTGGCAAACCTTCCATATCCACATGTAGATGTTGGCGTCTGAGGGCGAGCCTTCACTGAGCTGACCAAGTGAGCTTCCCGCTCACGACGAGTCCTCTACATTCCGGCTCCATCTGGCTCACTTTCTGCTTCTACTTCCCTAACAGAACTTCTGAGTCCTAAAAGTCCTCCTCAGGTGGCCCCTTTAAACCTGATGAGCTCAACAGCAGACACAGCTGGGGTCAAGGAATTTGGAATTGCCTTAGGAATTAGAGGCTTGGGTTTTGGCACCTGTCTTCACTACTTTTAAACAAAAATACTGCTTCAGCTACCCTCCTCAGCTTAGGTTTCAAATATGACAGGTTCACCCCTTAAAAGAAATATTAATGAGAGGGTTCAGGAGTTCGGGTAATCTCATTTCTCCCTGCATTCACACATACCCATGATTATTCCAGAATGAGTTTACAGAATGCTGTACCAGGGCATTACAATAGGCAATTTTTTAAAAATGCCATCAAGGTCAGGTTAAATCACATGATTATCATTATTAACTATGCAATTTGCCTTATCCAGAATGAGACGGGAGGTAGAGGCCATTAAGCACATATTTATCATTAAAATTATCTCTAATATTGACATGATTATTATTCTCACAACAAATTTGTGATGTGTGTACCTTTATCTACATTTTATACATGCATAAACTCAGGTTTATAGAAGTTTAATAACCTGTCCAGGGCTTCCTCTGTAAGTAGTAAGAGGCTGAGCTCATATTTAAAGCCATACCTGTCAAAACCAAAACACATACTTTTTCAAGTACTTCTTGACCAGTTTATTAAATCTCTCTTTGCACCTGATACACATTCTCTGTATTATCCTATTCTCTACTGAAAACATCTGAACACACTTGCACATAGGTTGCCAACTCAGCTTAGCACAAGTGATGGAGAATGGAGAAGATAAGCACCCAGAAGTGATCTTGTATTATATTTTCAGCCATAGTCTGCTCAGTCTTTGTTAGTTGCTTTATTCTTAGTAATTGGTTGAGAATCAGCAAGAATTAAAATCAAACTGAGAAAGTTCTCAGTAAATTTGTGCCAGTCTCATAAAAAATAAGTGCTTAACAATATGTAATAACATGTATCTAATAGTGATAGCTACCATCTATGAAATGCCAGACATTTAATCTAATTAGTTTTTAAAGCATCCCTCTGAGGTTGGCATATAATTAGCTCCATTTTATGGAAGAGAAAACAGGTGTAGGGATGCTGAGTAACTTTCCTAGGGTTATGCAGCTGATAAAGTGGCAGAGCTTGGATCATGCAAGCTCTGTCTGGCCTGAATGCCCCCAATCTGCTCAGTGTCATCCGTATGATTGTCTCAAAGCAGGAGCTTCTCACCATGAAAACATGGAGACAGTGGAATACTAAAGGGAGATGCAGAATAGTTTCTGTACAATTTTTTTTTTGCTTTTTCCCCCAGCTTCATGAGGTATAATTGACAAATAAACTGAACATATTTAAAGTGTAAATTTGATGGCATTTGACATATGTATATACCCATGAATCCATCACCATAATCAAGATAATGAGCGTTACCATATCCCCAAAAAGTTTCATTGTTGTCCTTTATCTACTGCTCTCTGTTTTCTCATCCCCAGGCAACTACATTAACTGCTGTCAAAATACATTAGTTTGCACTTCCTAGAATTTTACGTAAATGGAATACTATTAATATATATTATTTGTTGTCTGTCTTCTGCAATTAGAATAATTATTTTGAGATTCATCCATGTTATTGTATGAATTTTTTTCCCTTTTTTTTATTTGTTTATTTTTTTGAGACAGAGTCTTGCTCTGTCACCTAGGCTGGAGTGCAGTGGCGTGGTCTCGGCTCACTTCAAGCTCCATCTCCCAGGTTCACACCATTCTCCTGCCTCAGCCTCCCGAGTAGCTGGGACTACAGGCGCCTGCCACCACACCTGGTTATTTTTTTGTATGTTTAGTAGAGACAGGGTTTCACCATGTTGGCCAGGATGGTCTCGATCTCTTGACCTTGTGATCCACCTGCCTTGGCCTCCCAAAGTGCTGGGATTACAGGCGTGAGACACCACACCCAGCTTTTTCCCTTTCTCTTATTGCTATTGCTGGGTGTGTGGATATACCAAAATTGCTTATCCATTCACCTGTAAGTGGATAGGTTTTTGGGTAGTTTCTAGTTCTGGGCTGTTACAAATACAACTACTATGCACAATTGTTTACAAGTTTTTGTGTGGACATATGCTTTCACTTCTCTTGGATAAATATCTAGCAATGGAATGGCTGGGTCATATGGTGCATGGGTAACATTTTTTTTTTTAAGTTTCTGAACTGTTATTTAAGGTGGATGTACCATTTCACATTATCACCAGTGGTGAATGAGAGTTCCAATTGCTCCATCACTTTGCCAACATTTGATATAGGCAGTCTTAAATTTTAAACAAGGATCTCTTGGGCCCCTACAGTGTGCTCTATAATGAACAAGAGGGCATGGGAGCACTAAAGAATTAGAGGACAAGGAACTCTACCCTATATGGTTCAAAATCTACCTGGGGAGACAATAAAGTAATTAGAACACCTTTAGTACAGGTGTATATTTATATCTATGATCTGTGAGATATAAGAAGGATTAATATTATATAATATCTATATATGATATGTTAGGCATTATTAAGTATAGTTGATCAGGTTTAGCTTCCAGAAATAGATCAGCTTTGTACCAACTTTGAGAGAACAACAGGATTTGTATCATTAGAAAGAGGAAAAAGATGGGGTTTCAAAGTCCTCTATTGATTGAGTTAACTTGAGTCTGCATTTTAACCTCTCTATTCCTCATCACAGAGGGTTATGTTGTGAATTACCCTCATCAAACAATAAGACAGAGTATTATGGAATCATCTGCTTTCAAAGCTCTCACCAGAGAAGTTGTCAACCCTGCAGATTACATGGATTTAGGCAGAGAAATTGATAATACCTACCTATGTATTTGGAGAGATAACTCAGATTAACTTGGGCACATCAACAGAAAAAACATCACCCTCCTGTCATGTTAAACCTGCACTCGGGGCCGGGTGCGGTGGCTCACGCTTGTAATCCCAGCACTTTGGGAGGCCGAGGTGGGCAGATCACGAGGTCAGGAGATCGAGACCACGGTGAAACCCTGTCTCTACTAAAAATACAAAAAATTAGCCGGGCATGGTGGCGGGCGCCTGTAGTCCCAGCTACTCAGAGAGGCTGAGGCAGGAGAATGGCGTGAACCCGGGAGGCAGAGCTTGTCGTGAGCTGAGATTGCGCCACTGCACTCCAGCCTGGGTGACAGAGCAAGACTCCGTCTCAAAAAAAAACAAAAAAAAACCTGCACTCGGCTGAGTACCAAACACAGTATCTATTTGCTGCTTTGAAGAAAGTTCAGGTCTACCATGACTTTAAAACAGCAAATGGAAACTGAGTTTGGCACTCAGTAAACTGCCTGCATAGATTGGTTCAAATAATACAAGAGTTTGGCAAGAGTAGGTAAGATTATTATCTCAAAGGAAAAAAGTACTTATATGCACTTTTAAAAATAAGTACTTATCCTTTTAAAGAAATAACTTCTCTGAATTTAAACAAAAATCTATAAAGATACGTTGGGAAGAATCATGATTCCAGTGAAGTTTTTCTTCCTTTGAATTTCTCTATAGCTGGATGTTCTGGTTTGTGTTCCAATGTAAGCCACAGACCACTTGGTTCTTCAAAACTATGGTCCCAGATTTTCCTTAAATATATCTCTAGACACAGAGCCCATGTTCCCCAAGAAAATTCTCAATATCCCAAAGTGCTTAATGTTTTCTAGATCCCAGTAAAATTTCCGAACTACTTTTTCTAGAAATTCTGTTAACCTTAATCCTTACCTGCACCTCAGCCCAATATCCCCTACACAGCCCAATATCTGATGGATTTAATTCTTCCTACTCTCTTTCTCTATTTCTCATCCCTCATCCTCTTGAAATGATCCTCTAATTGTCTATCTGTTTCATTCTCCTTATTTACCCCACCCCTTGTTGGGAAAAGCTGAGTGTTGGGAGAAGCTGAGGCAGGGCTTGCATGTCTGATATAATGTAAAAGAGTCTCGGAACATGTCTGGGGTCCAGAGTCTAAGACCCCCTGTGGCCTTTGGAACACCAAGCTCTGTGCTAAAGGGTGGAAGGCTACCCTGAGGCACCATAATCTAAGCCCAGGGCATAAAATCCCTCATGACTTGGATAGAATCCAGGGCTCGTGGCTCTGGAATGTGTCTAGACTTGCTGGCTCTTTGCTCCTTGCTCTCCCAGGATTGATTGTGTCTTGAGTTAAAAGAACCTGCTCTCCACTACCTCAAGTAGCAGAGCAAATGCTAAACCATCACAGCTGTAAATCATGTACTTAATGCAACGTGCCCTTTCAACCTCCACATTCTCACCAGCTGTTTCTTTGTTGGATTACCAATAAATAGCGTGGGCTCCCAGGCTCAGGGCCTTCACAGCCTCCACAATCGCGATGGCCCCCTGGTTCCACTTTACTTCTCAAACTGTCTTTTTCTCAATCCTTAGACTCTGCCGGACTTCGTTGCCCCCACGACCTGGTGTTGGGTCTGATCACACCAACATTCCTGGCGCCCAACATGGGGTGATGAAGACCCCGGTGAAGGAACACTAGAGTGTATGAAAGCAAAGGACACATCGTCAAAGGACACCCGAGGATGTTTAAAAGAAGCTCCGCGGGAAAGTTGAGTGCTTGGAAGAACCAGGGTAACAATGGGACAAATTGAAAGCAGACATTCTGCTTATTTTTCTTAAGGCATTTGTTACGAAGAGGGGGAGTGAAAGTTAGTACTTAGAATTTGTTATCACTCTTTAGTGCAGTAAAGCAGTTTTGCCCGTGGTTCCCGGAACAAGGGACTATGGAGTTGAATAAATGGGAGAGAATTGGCAGAGATTTTAAAAAAGCGTATAAAGATGGAACAAAAATTCCAGTCTCGGTTTGGTCAATGCGGGCGCTAATAAAAGCAGCTCTTAAACCATTTCAAACAGATGATGAGGCAGATTCAGATGAGGAAGAGGAGGATGAGCATACACAACTAACTTCAGATTCTGAATGTGAGGAACAGAAATTGGAGGAAATTAAATAAAAGAAAGGGAAACTGAAAAAAAGTATGTTTTACTAGCCCGTCAGCTCCACCTGCTGAATTAAGTGAATGGCTACCTTCTCTTTCTCTCCTTAGTGGGAGAGAAAATCAATTAGCTATAAAACTTACCATTCCTGTAGCTGCAACATTAAAACCTGGAGCAATTGGTAGTACTAAGACCCAGTGGAATCTGAGACTTGTTTACTCCGAGAGCACCTCAATAAACTGAGGCATATCTGGCAGAGTCAGTGCCCTTACAAATGGCAACAATTGTCTCCCGCCGTGGCGGGCAGTGCTGCCATGGACCTCTGCAGCACAATTCCCGTCTCCTTACTTCCTGGAGAGCCACCAAAAAAGGTCCCTATGGGAGTTAGGGGACCCTTGCCCTCAGGAACAGTTGGTCTATTGCTTGGAAGATCTGGTCTAAATTTGAAGGGTGTCACTGTGCATACAGGAATGATTTGTTCTGATTATACCAGAGAAATTCAATTAGTTATTAGTTCCTCAACTCCATGGTCTGCTTCCCTAGGAGAAAGAATTGCTCAGTTGTTGACATAAAGCTGGGAAGCAGCACAGTGAAAAGAACAGGAGGCTTTGGTAGTACTAATCCAACAGGAAAGGCTCTATATTGGGTTAATCAAGTATCTGACAAAAGACCTATTTGTACAGTAGACCTGCTGTTGGATGCTTACAGATTGACACACAGGCCTGGTTGGCAGTAGTCCCCGGAAAAAAATAAATCATGGGCTGCTTTGCACAGGACAAGTAAAGCCATCTTGGAGCTTCAGTTTCATGGTTAACCTGCTTCTGCTAGAGAAAAACAGATTTAATGAGCACACAGGCATGATATGGGCTGAATGTGTTCATTGTGGTTGTTTGTGGCCTTTATGATGGGAATGTTCAACCTCTACTCCTACTACATTGGTGTAAAACAAAATGGAACCTTCACAACAGAGTTTTAAGACACTGTTCTGGGCTATATTTGGACTTTCTGAAGTGAAATCAGTGGTCATCAATTATAACCACAAATTCATTGAAAACATTGGTTATGTTCTTTATAGAGTCTGTAATGTTACAATGGTCATTGTTTTGCTAAATATGTGAATTGCCATGATCAACAATTTATTCCAGGAAATTGAGGATGACTCTGATGTGGAGTGGAAACTTGCAAGGGCCTAACTCTGGTTTTCCTGCTTTAGGGAGGAGAGAGCACTTTCTATTCCCTTCAATCTGGTGCCGGGTCCAGGGTCCCTGTTTTGTCTCTTGCTGAAGTTTTAAGCATGGATTTCTGAGCTCTACCCAGGGTCATAAAAAAGGTTTCCAGGAAAGATGTAGAGATAAGTAAGTAAGTAGAGATAAGTAAGTAAGCAGAGATAAGTTGAGACAAGTAAGTAAGTAGAGATAAGTAAGGTAGAGAGGAGTAAGTAAGTAAAGTAGAGATGAGTAAGTAAAGTAGAGATAAATAGAGATAGGGACTTGCAGGAACTCACAGGAACTAACAGGTACCACAGGGACAGATAGGGATAGATGAAGACTAGCAATATAAGGTCAGTGCCCTAAAGAGGTACAAAAGCAAAGACTAGCAATATAAGGTCAGTGCCCTAAAGAGGTACAAAAGTAGAGACTAGCAGAGATTTGCAGGGACAGACAAGAACATTCTGAATTATGGAAATTAGCTATGGCTCAAAGGGCAAATATAAAAGGAATAGAGGGGAGGGAAGTAAGGATAAAAATGCTCTTTCTTCTCTCTCCAGGACCTTTTGGTCCTTTAACTAAACTTAATCAAGGGGTGGATGCATTGGTTTCTGCAGTCTTTGCTGATGCACAAGCATTCCATTCTTTAACTCGTCTTAATGCTGCAGGCCTTAGAAAAAAATATGGTCACATACAAAGAGCTGAGAAAAAGGAAAGATAACTATATGGGGAAGAGGATTTGCTTGTGTCTCTCCAGGTGATGATCAGGTGCCTGTGTGGGTGCCCACCAAACATCTGAAGATCTATCATGAGCCACAGCATCTAGTGGGCCCACCTGTACAGTGTGAATTGAAGGTTTGAAATGCCTTGATTTGCTTTCCCTGTGCCTTCTGTTAGAAGGGGCCTGTTTCTCATTATCAGTGGCCTCCTGGCTAAAAAGTTTTTGCTTCTGTTTGAGTAGATTTACTAATGTGGGGGTGAGGGTATGCTTGTGTTTTTGCAGGAGATGAATGAACCATGTAGGTGCAATCCCCATAACATGGGGACAGATCAAGAAAACCACACAGGAAGCTGAAAAACTGTTGGAGCACCAGGGTTTTACCTACAGATGCTTAATGGACCAATGTTTTCTGACTGAGCTTCTTTCTTCCCTGAATACAAGAGACCTGAACAGTTAGGCAGGAGTATCATCACCCCTATTCAGCATGAAGAAGTTACAGAAGATGGACCTTCATTCTTCTGCAACCCCTAGAATTAAGGGTGCTCTTGAAAAAGGTAAAGGGGAGATATGTGGGAAGTATTCAAACCAGAGCGACTCCAGTTTGAATAAGGGCTAAGAAAAATGAAGCTGGATCACCAACCAGCAATTAAGGGCTGCAGAGCATGAAAGTGCCTTGCTCAGTTAAAAGAGGCCACCTTTTATGCTAGAAATAATGATAGCTAGTAATAATGACAGTAATAATACCTTCTGTTTTACAAAAAAGAGAAGGGGGGAATGTTGGGTAAAGCTGAGTGTTGGGAGAAGCTGAGGCAGGGCTTGCATGTCTGACATAATGTAAAAGAGTCTTGGAACATGTCCGAGGTCCAGGGTCTAAAATCCCTTGTGGCCTTTGGAACACCAAGCTCTGTGCTAAAGGTGGAAGGCTACCCTGACGCACCATAATCTAAGCCCAGGGCATAAAATCCCTCATGACTTGGATAGAATCCAGGGCTCATGGCTCTGGAATGTGTCTAGACTTGCTGGCTCCTTGCTCTCCCAGGATTGATTGTATTTTGAGTTAAAAGAACCTGCTCTCCATTATCTCAAGTAGCAGAGCGAATGCTAAACCATCACAGCTGTAAATCATGTGCTTAATGCAACGTGCCCTTTGACCTCCACATTCTCACCACCTGTTTCTTTGTTGGATTACCAATAAATAGCGTGGGCTCCCAGAGCTCAGGGCCTTTGCAGCCTCCACAATCGCAATGGCCCCCCGGTCCCACTTTACTTCTCAAACTGTCTTTTTCTCAATCCTTTGACTCCACCAGACTTCATCACCCCCACGACCTGGTGTCGGGTCTGATCACCCCAACAACCCCTCTCCATGGGCTTCCTACTATCCTGTGAGCACCCATCTATCACTGGACACATTACATTTATGGTAACCCACAGTTGCCCGTACAGGCCAGATCAGACTCAGGCCATCTGATTTCCAAGCTCAGAGACCTAACCATAAAAATATTCTACTTCTTAGTGACTTGAAGACCTCGGGACTAACTTATAGGTACAGCTATTCAATATTCCTAATTTGGGAGGATGTTCAGATTTTTAATGTTTGGTATCAATTTTAGAGCATAGAACACTATTTTGGATTTTGAAAATATAGAGATATATTGATATGGCTTATAGGAAGAACCATCTATAACAAAGAACTTGAGAAGCTTCAGAACAGTAATTCCTTGGCACAAGCCCAGGTGAATCTACCATACCGATGTTACATTCAGGTCTAAGGGAAGAGTGCTTTTATGAGGCCCCAAAACATTGTACTTAAGAAAAGCTATTTATATTAAAAGTTACTATTTGCAATTCTGTAAACAGATGTAGACAAATACAGACCTAGCTCCTCTGGACAGAACTGAAACACAGCAGTCTTTGACAGTAACCAGTTGCTAACTAGGTGTTAGAAGAAAAACTGGCTAGGTGTTAATGAAGATAGAAGTACAGTAGTATACAAAATGCAACAGCTCTCATTCAGAGTTTGTCCTGGGTCATATTTAGAACAGAGTATTTTTCATAGGGATGTCATTTATTTCACAACAAATTTAGTGGCTCGATTGATTCTGATTAGCTACAGAAGTCTTTAGTGATGACTGAACATTAAGGTGAACAATAAATATGACTCTACAAATAACTTTGGGAATATACTACTTTGAAACTGTTTTTGTTTTGTTTTAAATTAAATATCAACCTTAAAGCTTGCAGGGATTTTGATTAACCTTATTTTTTCCTAGTCTATTAAGAAAAAAAATTAAGCTTTATACAGTTTCCACTTCTGGAAAATGAGATTCATCTCAGAGTTCTTGTGAGATAAAAAGCTCTTAGAACCATGCCATGCACATAGCAAGTGCAATTAACTGTTTTCTGGTAATATTATTAAAACCAACAGTTGTAGACAGTCAGTATTTGTAAAATGAGGGAAAGATAAATATGTTTTAAAATGCCTGGAAAGGGTATATATCTTTATGATGTATGACAGTGTTCCTGTGGTGAGATTAGCCTTCAGTGACAGATCAGGGAAGATTGCCAGATAAGATTCCTTGTTACAGCTCAGATGCTACTTCTGAAAAATCCCTTTACACACGTTCAAAGCAAATGGCAATAACTAACCTGAAAAACAAATGAATATAAAGCAAGTCTCAATGTCTGTTTTCATACAAAGGAAATAAATACCCAAAGGCTAACAATTTGGACATGCTCTAGCTTTCTAGATAGTATTGGAAAATGCTACCTCCGTGTTCCTTGGGGTGGCACTGACCTTTTTGTGCTTTAAACTACATATTAATGAAATCACTTAACCACATTGTCGTGGCCACATTTGTAATCAGTCTTCAAACAGCTTCCCTAGTGCATATCCTATATCTAAAGAAGAGTAGATACTCAGCCAGTGTAATAGCAAGGGAAAAAGCTGCTACCTTCTGGAAGAATTCACTAGTCTTACTTGACCACATGCACAATTCATACAGCATAGCTGGTTATAAAATTTTTGTAACTCTTGTAAATCTAAGATGATCACTTATTTTTTGCCTTCTTTGAGCACCACATCCACTCCATTTGCTGACATTCAGTGTGAAAGCTGACTATATACACACTCTGAGGTGAATGTAGAATGAAGCTGAGGTAGGTTTACCCTGCAGTCATTGACAAAAAAAATGCTCCTTGATTATGTATTACTGTTTTAAATATTATTTGCAACTAAAATGCATGGTAATACTCAGGAGAACAGAGCTTTGGTCAGCATAGCCTTTATTTGTTCATAAAAGGCAGCCTGGTGTGTTGAAAAGACAGCCACTCAGACAGATCTGGCTACAGATTTGGGTTCTACTATGATGTGAACTTAGACAACTGACTTAAATGCTCCGAGTCTCTGTTTCTTTACCTGTGGAATGAAAAGAATAACCCTTGCCTAACAGGGTTGTTGCAAGCATTAAAGGATGTAAAGTGCTTAGCACAATACCTGATACATAGGAGCTCAATGAATGCTAATTTATATCTCATCTGATAAAAAGAAGTTAGATATTGTTTTTAAAATGCATTGCACTATTCTGCTGGCTATGATTTCAGGTGTTAGTAGTAACTTGTTAGAAACCCATTTTAGAAGCCTGTAATAATTATGTGTCCCAAGTGCTACAGACTTTACAAAGAATCTGATCTGGCCATCAGAGAGAACCAGTGGTGACAAGTGGCCTTCCCCTCTACCTAAAACCCCCAGGATTACAGTTCACCTCCTTGTGAATCGGCCCTGTCAATCTTTAGGCAGGTTTAACTTAGAAAATGCTATTTAAGTTGAGTCATTGTTTCCCTGTAATAGCCACTCACCGATTAATTCTAATTCTGTCCTCTAAGCCACCATATGTCCAATGCAGTGGATGTGATTATGGTAATAAGAAAAAGTCACTAAATTCTGGATATAGTAGGAAGGGCCTCATAAGGCCATATTCTCTTCCAGGATATAGAGATTCTTAAGCCATTTGGGATGAGTGGCTGGGTAACTGGTCCTCAAACCCTTTCTTTGGTGATGACCCCACACTTACATCTGTTGAAGGATGGGAGCATATGGTGGTGTAATCATCTCCATTGTTTAGCTGAAGAAATGGAAATATCTTAAGACAAAAGAAGGAGATGGCACTTATCTTATAGACACATACCCATCCATTTATTCAACTGCACCTGTCGCTAACCAACTATGAACAGAAAGGCAAGGATAAGTCATTGAAAAAGATACCTTACAAGGAAGTGAGGTTCTAGCCAGTAAGGATATTTATGATGCTTCCTTAAGGTGTAATAAATATAGATGACACAAGGATAAAGACATTGATAAGATACAATTGGCCAATGACCTTGAACAAAAATGTGGACATCCAAATGTTATCTTTCCTTGAAATAAGTTGCAAAGCCTAATGACAGTAATATCAGCAACTCTAGCTATCAAGGCTAACAATAGGAACTCACAATAATGGATTCCATTGGCTGTTACAGCTAGAGTGAAGGTGCTAACAGGAGTAAAAAAAAAAAAAATGGAAAACAAATTGTAAGAGATTTCTGTCTTTTTCTCACATGTGGCAGATGATTATTTTTATTATTACGTATGCAAATATATTTTGGCTGGAACATCACTTTAGGTGTCAAGATGTGTGACTTAAATTAGCCACAGAAAGAACCCCGAGACCTGTTTTAGCCAGTAAGCAAAGCCAATAAAACAGAGGCTAAAAGTAGAAACACGTGCTAACTTCTAATTATGGCAGTAAACTGAGGTTAGATTGGCCACTAGTGAGGCTGTTGAGTAGCCACCGATAACCTGAGTTTTCACCTATGTATGGCACTAGCCTCTACAGTTGAGTATAAAACCACGGATGAGACAGAAATGGGTGGTTTTGGTGGGGAGGGAAGTGAAGAAGGATGGGGAGGAGATTATTATTCCAGAGCCCAGAGCCACTGCATTCTCTAAGCTAGATAGAGGGCCAAAAGGCCAATTGAGGTTCTCTTTGAGGTCCTCTGGAAGGCATCTCATCCAGCTCTGGCCTCTGGTGATCTGCAGAAGGCAGAAGTATTATTGTTATGGTGTTAGGCTGGTCCTTACTCCACATGCCGAGTTTCTAGTTTCCCACTGATATTCCCTAATCTACTTCAGGGTTTTCAAGGTGCCAGCTCCTCAATTTCTCTACAGCCTGATCTTTCTCCCAAGAATCTATTGGTTCTTCTTGATTCCTGATAGGCATTTTCCTATCAATCTTGCACTCTCACATCCAGATACATGTCCTGATAGTTCCATGACCTCCAGAGGGACACTGGACCATGCTCTGCAGCCTTCTGCTGCCCTCCACTGGCCACATCTGATGGCCAGGGTTTGCTCTGAGCTCCCCAGGCAGGACAGTGTGAAATGGCTTACTCTTGAACCATCTCCCAGGAGGCCAGTGGGCTGCCACATTGCCAAAGCAGCTTACCACCCTGGAACACAAGGATACCATAACACAGGGGGAAAGCACCACTCTGAAGGCCCTGTCCACAAATTACTCTTCAAAGAAGAGGTATCAGCCTTTCATGTACTAAACATATGTTGAGCTCTATGGGCAAGAACATGGTAAGGCTGGGGAGACAAGAGATAAAAAGAAAGAGAAAAATACTCTCAGAAAGCTCCTGGTGCTGCATGTCCAATTTGGCTGGCCCATTCCCAGGGCCTTGATTTTAGCATTGGAGAGAAGCAACTTACTCTCTGAGCCCCAAGCCCAAGTCCTTCAGGAGTTTCTAGAAACAAACTTTTCATGTCTCATGGATGTCATCCAAATTTGAATTTTACCTGCCATGTCTTTGTCTTAAAAAACAAACAAAACCAAAAAAAAAAACATGGCATCAAAGTCAAAGACATAGGGTCTGCCTTCAAGAAATTTCACAGTTGGAAAGTGAAAGATAGTCATAGAAAAAAAAAATAAAAAATAAGCCATAATTTGGCAAGAGCCAAGCTGTGTGGGAATGAGAAGCAAAGACAATTAATTAGGACTGTGGGGATAAGGTGAAGCATTTAAGGGTTGTCTTTGTAAAACAGAAATCTGATCAACATTGTCTACAGGTTCAAATAGAAACCCCTTAGCATGATCTAAAGTAGGCTTCATAATATTTCCCCTACCTTCCTTAACATCTGCTCTCATCATTCTCCAATATCTGCTGGTCCAACTGAAATTCATCTTTATCTCAACCAATGTGCAATCCCAGAACCCAGGGAGAGAGAAAGAGAGAGAGAGAGAGAGTGCCAGGTATCCCTTCCCAGTTCAGATATCAGTCTCAGATCTTCTGCGCTTCACTTCCTCCTCAATTTCTCATCATCTCTTGTTTGATTTATTCAGCTCTCTCTTTTAGACCTTTATCTGGAAAGACAATTTTGATCTGTAAGGTCTGAAGCCAGACACATTCTCTCCCTTGGATTTTTATGTGCTTTCTCTTTGGCTGTCTCAGCTCAGCCCCACTAAACCCAGATACTCGGAACCCAACCAGGCAACACCTATGTCCCATCTGTGAAGTGGCATCTGAGATCCTGAAACATTATTGCCCACAGCAGGTCATAGCCTCTGTTTATCAGCTTCCTCCCCATCTCTGTCCTAGGATGTTAGTCATAAATCAAAGCTATAGCAGCTACGCTGTATCTTAGGTAATTTCTCTGAATATTTTATTTTATCTTCTTTCACCCATTGGCTACCATCTGAATTGTTCCTTTATGTTTTTTCCTTGAAAATACTGTTAAACTTATACATTCTGTCTCTACTGACAGTGTCCAACAAAGCAGCGCTTGGACAGGGTTAACCCCAATATCCCAGAGTACCACTTAATTTGAAAAGAGGGAGTCAGACAAAACTATGGTGATTATGAGAATACTGGTAGGATCAAGGAATGTTTATTGAGTGCTCAGATGTGCCAGGTTCTGTGCTAGGTACAGGATGTCATTTGATCTTCACAATTGCCTTTTGAAAGAGGTAGTATCTCCATTTAAAGAGACGGACACTAAGACTCTGGAAATTAAACTATTTGCCTAAGGTTTTCTTTCACATGTATGATTTCAGAGCCTGTACTTTTTTTTTTTTTAAGTGAAAGCAAGTTTATTAAGAAAGTAAAGGAATAAAAGAATGGCTATTTCATAGGCAGAACAGCAGCATGGGCTGCTCGTTGCCCATTTTTATTGTTATTTCTTTATTATATGCTAAACAAGGAGTGAGTTATTCATGAGTTTTCCAGGAAAAGGGTGAACAATTTCCGGAAGTGAAGCTTCCTCCCTTTCTGGGTCATATAGGGTAACTTCCTGACATTGCCAGGCCATTTATAAACTGTCATGGCGCTGGTGGGAATGTCTTTTAGCATGCTAATACATTATAGTTAGTGTATAATGAGCAGTGAGGACAACTAGAGGTCACTCTTGTCATCATCTTGGTTTTAGTGGGTTTTGGCCGGCTTCTCCACTGCAGCCTGCTTTATCAGCAAGGTCTTTATGACTTGTATCTAGTGCTGACCTCCTATCTCATCCTGTGACTAAGAATGCTCTAACCTCCTGGGAATGCAGCCTAGTAGGTCTCAGCCTCATTTTACCCAGCCTCTATACAAGATAAAGTCACTCTGGTTTAAAAGCCTCTGACATTTTCCCCCTTCCTTTTATAAGAGAACTCTTAATCCTAAGGGTTGCAGAGGGATGAAGATCCATCTTCTGTAACTTCTTCAGGCTAAATAGGGACGATGATATGATATCCCTGCCTAACTATGAAGGTCTTTTATATTCAGGGTAGAGAGGAGCCTGGTCAGAAAGCATCAGTATGTTGAGGGCCACTCATAAATCTTGAGTTTCAACAAAAGGTGATATTTGGAAGATTAATAAGTGCTCAATTTAGGAAAACATTCAATAAGCTTATCTTGCATTTCTTTTTTTACTTTTTTTTTTTTTTTTTTTTTGAGATGGAGTCTCACTCTGTCACCAGGCTGGAGTGCAGTGGTGCAATCTTGGCTCACTGCAACCTCCACCTCCCAGCTTCAAGCGAACCGTGTCTCAGCCTCCTGAGTAGCTGGGACTAGAGGCACGCACCACCACACCCAGCTTTTTTGTATTTTTAGTAGAGATGGGGTTTTACCATGTTGGCCAGGATGGTCTTGATCTCTTGACCTTGTGATCCGCCCGCCTTGGCCTCCCAAAGTCCTGGGATTACAGGCGTGAGCCACTGCACCATGCCCTTATCCTGCATTTCTACACAAAGAGTACAACAGCAATATATCCCACAACAGTTAAGCAAAATTATCCCAAGTAAACTAAATAAGAAGGCTTTCCATGAACTGGGCAACTGATGGAACCAAGCTGATATGGGACTGCTAGCTGATTCCAATATGTGGACAAAATTAGAATATTGATTCAGACTTTTACATTACCCATCCATTTTGATTCTTCTGAGCAGCAGCCAGAGATCACTGGTGGTTTCACAAGAATAAGCAGAGTTAGTTTAAATTCAGAAAAAAACTTAAAAAACAACTCATGAGACTAGAATCTAATAACAGACATACTATAGTTCCCAGAACATAATTATTCTCTCAGAGCCTGTACTCTTAACCCCATGTTTTTTCCTAGTTGCCTGCCTCTCAGACAGTCAGTACTCTATAGCTATTTATTGGATTTTCTAGATGATACTGACATTTGGCCACAGAACCACATTTGGATTTGTATTAATTCCTAGAGAATCTTGAAAGTTTTGTGTTTCTACAGAATGTTCTTCTCATTCTCTGAAAAACTGGAAGGTCTTGAGTAGAGTCCAAAATCTACTGTTAAGTAGTGAGAGTTATTTGGAACTTAGCATAAAGTGGTCATCTTCAATGGAGTAAATTACTATTATTGTTGCTGTTAGTATCTCTTCTAGTTGAATCTGAGGGAATTCTATGAGTATAAAGAAAGCAAGATATCCCTTTCATTAAAATGGGATGCAGCTAAGTGTAGTTGAATCTGAGGGAATTCCATGAGTATAAAGAAAGCAAGAAATCCCTTTCATTAAAATGGGATGCAGCTAAGTGTACATTCAAGTAATATGATAAAAGCATAATACACACATGCCATATGGTATATATGCTCATTTCACTGTCAGGTTTTAAGTAACGGTTGCTAAAAAGGCTATTATGCAATATGGTTTTTTATGTCTCTTACATCTATGATTTTCTTTTAAGCTCAATTATTTGTCCTCTTTTATATTCCCTAAGGGAAGAAAAGACACATCTTTCGATCTCAACTGGCAATTTGTACTTTTAAAAGTAAAATTCCAAAAGTATGATAAGACTACATCTGTTGTGTTCATCACTATAGCCCCAATGTTTGCCCATTGTAGGCACCCAATAAATACTTGCATATTGAAATCAGTCATCACTCTCACAACTATCACAATCGCCCTCATAGGCTAAATTTATGCAGGTTGCTGATGCTTTGTGTGAATCAGCCTGGGAGCACGGATACATGTAAATGCTTAGGCTGCCTCTTTTCCCATACATTCCTGAAGCTCCATTTGGAAAGAAGAAAGCCATCTTCCAGAAGTGAGTGGGGCATTTCGTTTCACTAGGGCTTTGGAGTGGAAATGGATTGAGGTGTCATAAATGAATGTACTTTCAGTACTGTGGAGATGGGACAGAATGTGAGAAGGCAGCATAATCAAATGCAGTCTGGCCCCAGAGTGTGATGCTGAAGTTACCTGGAGAGTCATCTCCAGCAACTGCAGGGCTCAGACTATGCTGAGAAACATAATTAGCTACAAGAGATAACAAAATAAAAAGGAGACCTCTCCACCACCTCTCAAGGGTACTGAATAAGTTCATCTAAACCAGACCACTAACAAATTGTCCTAAGCTCTCCCCTTTATAGAGATGCATGTCTACCAGCATCCACCTACTGTGCTTTTAAGGAGTGCAGGAGAAACAGTAACCCCTCGCTGACCATTCAGGTCTTCATTAAATTGGGACCAGTTCTACCTAAGCACTTTGTACTTAGAGAGGCAGATATGTAATTGTTAAGAGCATCTGTCCCAGAACCAGATTAAGTTCAAATCCCTTTTCCACTGGTGCTTACCCCAAGATCTACCTTAATCACGCTGTTCTGTGTCCTGAGGCGTTGGCCTGTGTGAGTCACATCAACTGGCTTCCTTATCTTCCTGCCTCCCAATGGGGAGCAATGGCAGGAGACAGGAAGAAAAGAGAGTGAGGTCTGATACTCCTACCTCTCTCTCTGCAGAGTGACCTTGGGCCAGCTACATTCCTTATCTAAAGATCTCAGTCTTTTGTAGATGACTCTATCCACACAGCCATATCTATTTCCTGGATCTTCAGGTTTAAGATCTCCTTAAATCAGACAAATACAAGTGTGCTATCTGTCCCCTGTTGGGATCCTGCCTGATACACCATTTACTAGTATGTGATTTTGGCGAATTACTTAACCTCTCTGGGTCTTAGGCTGCTCATTTATGTTGGGGATGATAGTAGTACCCTGGTCACAGGGGTGTTGTGAGGATGAAATGATACATTAAAGCAGTTAGAACAGTGTTCAATGAAATATTAACTACTGTTATTACAGAAGCTCAGTTTGAGAAGATTCCTCTTTTTTAGCCTCAGATTGGCCTCATTCATTCTCTCATTCCTATTCTTTCTCTCTGACTTGAAAGGAAAATGCCTACACTTTTTTTTTAATGCCTCAGACCATCTGAACTGTCCCTATTTTCTGCATGTCACTGCCTTTCCCTCCTTCCCTATCTGTGCTTCCTCATATCATCCCCTTCCAGGTTCCAGGCCTTCATCTCTGCCTGCGGACCCTGCAGCTAACCTTTCCAAGTTTGCCTTCATTTATTGCTGGGCAGAGACTTCTGCACAATTCTGCAACATAACCAAAAGAACCACAGAGCTTCACGTTTCTGCAGAAATATGCAAATTGCTTTTTTAAAAGTTTTCTTGTGAAAAAAAAATGTATGTCTATCAACAATGCGAGAGTTTGGTTGGTTTTCTGTTTTTGTTGTTGTTTGTTTTTTTGCATGTGAAAAAGCCTCGGTGGCAAAATAGACTGTTGTTTTTTTTTTTTTTTTCTGTTCTTTCTTAACACTTACATTTTCCCCCAAGCATATTCAATACTGGACTATTTAAGAAGTTGTAAAAATTCCTATTAGGAATGTAAATTGTAGTGCCATGGGTACATTTGAATTTTGGTTTGCAAAGATCTTGGGAAGATAAATTTTCTGGTTCGTCTTATAAGAGATCTATTTCCTGCAGAAAAATTAAAAACATAAATAATAGTTATATATCCCTTACTCATATCACTTTCTTGTTGCTTCTCTAAACAGCAAACAGTATTTACAGAGTATAAAGGCATAAATGTACAAAAACACTGACCTAATGCCTTAGTGTTTTGTTTTGTTTAGTTTTGGTTCAAGTGAATCAGAACTAGTATTTAGTTTTCACACTGGAGGCTACTAAAACATCTTCCAGGGTTAAAAAAAAAAAAAAGGATTAAAATGCTTAAGAATTCAGCAAGAGAATAAAATTCTTCTTATAACTTCCTCTCTCAACTCTGATTACCATTCTACGGCCTCCTGAACTTGAACGTCTATGTCTAAAAGAATAACACAGCCGTGGTTGAGGTTCCAGATATTGTGTGAACAGATAATTAGAAGCATCTTTCACGATTTTTCAGTTCCCAAAATGAGAAGTAAAAAACTAGAAGAAAGAATCCATCTTTTAAGCTGCAAATCATGTTCACTGAAAATAAAAAAAAATATCTGAGGCAGACATCTGAATGGTCAGTGTCTGCCATGTGAATTGACAGGATCTTGTTTCTGCTGGGCTTATTTTGAGATAAATGATAAACAAACAAACAAGCAAGTGCTGCCACCTGGCATTTGACAATGTGAAGATGAAGTTTTAACACACCTGCTCAGATGTTCCACAGACAGCTGCCAGCACCACTTCCTGTATCAATTTGGAGGAATGAAAAGTGCACTCTCAGCATTCCTCATTCCCACATTTCCCCAAAGTATGAAGCACCATACGGAAACTGTCAAGCTCAGTTCTGCACTGCTTGGGGTAACTATGGAGTCATGTGGGGGTTCTGCATGTGGAGGGAAGGAATTACTGCATGCCAGGAGAAGACAATGATTAAATGCAGGAAGAGATAGCTTCTGTATTAAACCATCTGAAAGACTGCTAATGACACTGTTTGCATCTGAAGCTGTTAATCTTGGATATGTTTAGATGAGAACAATAGCCAAACTCCTAAAATCAAAAATTGTATCCTCTCAGAATATGAACCCAATACTAAATAGGTAAGGACAGCAATCTTATCTAAATGCTATTCATGAAAATAAGCTTTTATTTCCTTCTGTACTCACTTTTTAATTCTATATGTGGAATACCTGTTGCCTGTTATGTAAATGTAAATACATATACGTATGTGCTTCATGAAACAATATAGAAATGACAGAATCTGAAAGTTGTCTTCACCACCGTGAATGCTTTTGTGATACAAAAGTTTCTAAGTGACAAACTAGGTGTTAAGCTAATATGCAGGTAGGATGTTTAAATAACATTGTAAAACTGCATTGTCTTTAAATATGATTCTCAGTTGACATGTATGCCTGCTGATAAGGTGTGTATATGGGGACAGGGAAATTCCAAATGATCCTCTGAATTTCAATTTGTTTAAATAAAGCACATTATGTGGTTGGGAAGGGAGAAGGTGAGGCTGAAGCAACGCTGTATCTATTTAAAAATACTGGTATTTGAGCGAATAAATTTTATTCAGTTCTACTACAAAGACTTTCTAATATTTATTTGCCTTTCTAAATGTCTCATTATCCATGGCAGGTTGGGTGGACAGATACCTTAAAAACGATATGATTCAATTGGGTCAAGCAGAGAGAAATGCTAGCATTTGCACTGCTGTGGGGTCAGACAGACCCAGAAAATAATAATATGCAGTGTTTACAACAGTGCTATTAGGTTTCACTACCTGGTATTTGAAATTTTCACAAAGTAACTGACAGTGCTTCATAATTTGTCTATCTTAGCAAAGTAAATAAATCTATTTATAAAATACCAGACTAGCACTAACAGAATACTGACAAATCATACCAAATTGCATTGATTATTTAATGTTATTTAGGCATGCAAATATAGGTATAACAGGAAAATATTATCCCCCAAATATTTCACCATACAATCTCCAAAATATTTTTATTAAAAGAATTGACTGCTAAATAGAAAAGATCTTATGAATACATCGGTTACATATAAATTCTATTGCATAAGCAAAGCATTATTAGCATTACTGAACTATGAAATTGAATTGGGCTCAATAATATAGAATCAGATATTCTAATAATATCAAGAGAAGATTGATTTACCTTTAGCAGGAATATCTTCCTAGCTTTTATTTGTTATTTTCTGAAAATGACTTGAATTGCTTATTTTCTTTTTAATAGCAATAACAATTGTTCTTTGGAGAGTACTTAGAAAACATAGATTTAAAAATAAAAAGAAGAATATAAAAATCACCCATTACCCCACCACTAGTCATGTTTTGGTATATATAATTTTAGATATTTAGTTACACTGTCCATACTTTTCCAAGGGTCATCATCTAATAATATATGATTAATATTCCTTTATGACATTATTTTTAATAACAAACTATAATTCCATTAACCCATCTTCTGTGGTTGATCACTTATATTGCTCCCAATTCTTCACAATTATTAACAATGCAAAAAGAACATCTTATGGGACCATGGCTTTGCACGCATACCTAGTTATTCCCATAAGATTAATTCCAAAATGTCATATTGCTGGATCAAAAGGTATACATCTTAAGGCTCTTTATAAACTATTACTAATTATAGAAGTAACACATGAACATAATTTCTCAAAAAGCAAACACCTATACTTTTTCTTCCTCCATGCCACCCTGCACTTTAGATGTAACCACTGTTAGCAACTTCTTATTCTTCCAGAAATTACAAAAATTGAAGCATGCTAAAAACTAGAAATACCCCTTGGAGAGTATTCACTATCAGGACATTATATCTCTACCTCAATCCTTTTGATAATTTTACTAGATTTAGTGGCCTGGATATATCATGGCTCATAAAAACAGTCCACAATTGATAAACAGTAGGTTTCATTCAATTTTTGCTATTACAAAAAATGATATAACATTCTTGTATGTATATTTTGCAAATTTGTGTAAATGTTTCAGAATAAAAGGAATTTGCTAGGTAAATGGATGGATGCCTTTTAATTTTGCTAGATGTACCCATATTGCCATCTAAATAGTTGTGTTTACATTATTATCCTCAGCAACACTGAGTATTATGCGACATTTTAATCCTTGTCACTCTGCAAGCTAAGAAACTGTATTATTTTTGTTGTTATTTTCATTTGTATGTTTTAAATTATAAGTGAGATCCATCACTCAATCTGAAACTCAAATTCAAAAATCCTGTGAAATCATTATATGAATTCCGAAGCCTGGTGAAATTCTTGTTCCTGCTATTCTTCAGCTAATTTGTTAGCTAAAAAATTGTTTTGTAATTTATATTATTCACTTTACATACATATTATATTGCTTTTATAGATGATAATTTAAAACAATAACAAGAGCTGTTTTGTTTTAGTACTGTTAAAAATTATTAACTGTTTACATGTCTGGGATACTTTGCTGTGAAATTATTGAACAGAAGCATCCCCACCTTTCCTAAAGCAGAGTCACTCAGCACCACACAACGGCCATTTGTATATGCCAAGAATTCACAGTAACTTTGAAAGTGTTATGTCACAAACAATCTGCCCAGTGGCAGATATTATATATGACTAGTTGATTATGAGGAAAATTTATTAAAATATAAGGTTGTACTCAAATACTCAAAACTGTATTTAAAAAGAAAAAAAGAATATATCCAAGAATACTAACAGTGATTATCCCGGGGTAGTAGGATTACAGATTACTAAATTATAAGAAGATCTTGCCATGGGAATGCTAAAAAAATCAACGTTAAGTGCTCTGTGCATGAACCTACTATGTATACCTTTTGAAAAACATACTAGAAGAATGTTTGAAATTTATGGAAATAATAATTCACTCAATGAGTACATTTTGAATACTTCCTGTGTAGCTATGATTGTGCTATAAGCCAGAAGTATATGGCATAGCACTGGCTTTATAAGAGCTCACAGTCTCAGATCTACGAAACATGATGAGCAATGTCAAAAGAGAGAAGATAATAAAATGCTTATTTAAATACATCAACTATGCCCTTGGGGAAATCTAAGTTTCAGTTTTCTATTGAAATGATGGTGTTTAATTACAGTAGATCAGAGATTCCCAAACTATTTTATTTCAGGACCCCTTTATACCCTTCAAAAATACTGAGGAACGGCCGGGCGCGGTGGCTCACGCCTGTAATCCCAGCACTTTGGGAGGCCGAGGCCGACGGATCACAACGTCAGGAAATCGAGACCATCCTGGCTATGGTGAAACCCTGTCTCTACTTAAAAAAAAAAAAAAAAATACAAAAAATTAGCCGGTGGTGGCAGGCGCCTGTAGTCCCAGCTACTTGGGAGGCTGAGGCAGGAGAATGGCGTCAACCCGGGAGGCGGAGCTTGCAGTGAGCCGAGACCGCATCACTGCACTCCAGCCTGGGCGACAGATGGAGACTCCGTCTCAAAAAAAAAAAAAAAAAAAAAAATTACTGAGGACCAAAAAGAGCTTTTGCTTATGTGGGTTATATCAATCTTTACTATATTGGTAAATAATATTGATAAATTGAAAAATATTTATTAATTCAGGAATAACACTAATAAACCCATTGCATATTAACATAAAAACACATTTTATAAAAAATAGCTCTTGGAAATGAAAAGAATTCTGGAACTTCCAAAGCAGACAAAAAGTGTAGCTTAATTGTTTGGAGTTAGTTGATGGCATGAAGTGGGATTTACCAGAAAGAAAGAAACAAAGGAAGAATAAGGATAAAAGGAACTGGATTACAATGCTATTGGCTTTTATTTTCTCTAAACAGAAATCCATTTTGCTATCTTAAGGTGACCAAATTTCTTGTATGCCTGGAGAGTTCTTGTCTATGCCTGTTGTTCTGGCATGACTACTTAGTTACTAACGGTGCCTGTCTTCACAAAGAGTCTCCAAGTGGACAATAAATTATTTTATCATACTACTTATCCAAAACATTGCATAATCATTTCTTCATGCATCACTTATGCATGTATTTATTTCATTCAACAAACATCTATTGAGCACCTACTGGGTACCAGATTCTATGCTATCTGTCAGGAATACAAAGTAGAATAAGCCTTTGCAAGATGCTTACTATCTGACAATTCCTGGTCCATAGACAGATCAACTGATTTTTATCGTGCATTACCTGATTCAAGTCTCTTTTAACAAACATGATTATTATTATTATTTCCAAAAACATGGAATTACAATAGTAGAAGATAAAAGTGGTTCCTACCTTCAAGGAGTTTACAAGCTTATAGTATAATGGGAAAGCAGACAATTACATAAAAGTTACTAGAAACATGATAAGTGAAAAAGGTAGTAACTTATAAACAGCATGGAATAGGTGATAGCAGAATTCTTTTTTTGGGAGAACAATACTGCACTTGTATTTGCAAGTACTCTTTAAAGGGCTTCTAGCCTGGCTTTAAAGGAAGAATTTTAAAGAGAGGAGCTCATCTGCTTTGTGGTATAGGGTTATCTGTATTGGGTTCATGGGTTTATTCTTTAAATATATTCAAGAAATACCATAGTTCTTGAGAATCAGCTTCTATAGAATGATGAAGAATGCAGAAAAAAAAGATTTGCCCTCAAGGAGCTAATAGTTTTGCTCAAGGGTTTGAACCATATGGTCCATTGATATCTAAAGGATCTTTACATTTGTTTATTCTTTCATTCATCCTTTTATTCCATTTATTCAAGAGGATGACCATATATTCGGTAAAGTGTTTCATAAGAAATTTTGGAAAGCAATAATGTCTGATGCTGAATTGTTATTGTTTCCTTTTTTTTTTCCATTTGAATTACCTCAGATTATCCTCAGGTCTTCAAGAAATGTGTCAACCACTGTCCAGAGCTGGTTCTGGAGCTGCAGCTGGACCAAAAGGTGACATATAGTAACAAAGATTCAGGAGCATTGACAGTAAACACTCATTTTCAGGACAGGACCACGTTTCCTTTAGTATTAGGGTACTAAATAAAAGAATGATAAATAAAAAACCAGAAAACCCAAGGACACCTATTATATTTTGACGGGAGAAATATATGATGGTATGTAAGTAATCACTGGCACATTAACCCAGTCCACATGTTTCTTCAGAGAGTTCCTAACTTTGATAAATCCTCAGAAGAATTCATGACTGCCATCCCACCACACAAAAAAGTCAAGAACCATTGATAAAGAATGAGAGAAATGTAACTAATTATAACAAAGAGCAAATGCTATAATAAAAGAATGCACAGAGTTCCAGCAGTAAGCTCAACAAGACACTAACAGGAATGGGTGTGCATTTCTTAAGGCTTAATTTACTTACGCATACCTTTTCGTATTCACAAGACTGCACACTGGCTCAAAGTGTGAGTTTTGAGATCAGGCAGATCTGCATTCACATTTGATTCTCCCACTGTTTAGCTATGTTACTGTGGGTGAATTACTTTGCATTACTAACCACAGTTCTCTTAGCTATAGAATGGGGAAATAACAGTCCTAACTGTGGGGCCCTAACTATGAGGATTAAATTATAAAGAACCTGGGGAAATACCTGTGTATTATAACTGCTTGATAAATATGAACTAGGAACACAACACACACACACACACACACACACACACACACACACACACGGAACAAAGAGTAAATAGTTTGTGATGAACTGTCTTTGAGCTTCTCCCATATATTATCAGGAAATAATTCCTTGAAATTTCTTAAATGCTAGCATATAAAAGTGTGTGTTCTAAAATACATTTCCATAATAATTATATTATTTTAGTGGTCAAAAGTAATGATGTTGCACTTTAAGCAGGTGAGTTGAGAGAAGTGTGAGGAGTTGGGGTGGAAGACTCATACAAAGGCAGACAGTTCCAATAATACCTAGAAAATGCAGTCTTAGGTTTTTTTCACAAATAAAAATAAATAAGTAATTAGAAGGTAAAACCTAATTCTTATTCCTTTCCTAGGTCCCCCCTAATCCACTCAGTCTCATTAGCCTGCCTTTGCAAATGGAGATGAAATAATTCTGCATTGCAAAATAATCACTGCCACCCCAAAGGTGAGATCTTCCCCTCTTCTTCACTTTCCATGTGTGACATTCCTTAAATCAGACCCTTTTATCTTTCTACTTTGCTGGGTTCTAAATTTAGTTAGGGACCCACACTAACTCATTTTTTTTGAAAATTTCATGTTCAGAATATTGCACATAAGAAAAAAAAATGCCTAAAATGTGATTCTTGTAAAGGAAATGATGAGTCCCTCTGACCATATGTCAGAAAAAAAAAGAAAGAAAATAATCAGCCACCACATTTTTTTCCCAAATCTATAACTCTTTCTCATTTTACTGCAATACACTGAGAAAAAATAATAATCAGTGACTGGATCTGGGAAGCAATTTATTATTGGACATTAGTGGAAAACTCTCTTTCAGTTCTATACAGCACAGACTCCTTCACTGCCTCAAGGGGAGAAGAGGAGAAAGAAGGGCACTTTCTGGTGAGCCATATTTTTTTAGTGTACTGTCATCCCTTGGTATCCAGTGGGGAGTGGTTCCAGGACTTCTCAAGAATACCAAAATCTACAGATACTCAAATCCCTTACATAAAATGGTGTAGTTTTTGCATATAACATACGCATGGACATTCTCCTGTATATCCTAAATCATCTCTTAATTCCTTATAATACCTAACACAATGTAAGCGCTATATAAGTAGCTGTCATATCGTATTGTCTAGAGAATGATGCAAAGGGAAAAAAAGTCTGTACCTGTTCAGTACAGATGTAACCATCCTTTTTCTCCCCATGTATTTTCAATCTGAGGTTGGTTGAATTCATGGATGGGTAACCCACAGACAGGAAGAGCTGGATATATTTGCATTTCATGCTTTTTTTTCCCACCACAATTAATTTCTCTTGACTTTGCAATATATGTCAGAAATCAGAAAACAAATCCTTCTTCCTAGTCAATATTTAAGACGTGAATATTTACCAAGTGGCTCATCACAGGATCATAGACAAAAAAGGGAAACAGACACAGACAAAGAGTACTGGGCTAGGAGGGACATTAGAGACAATTTAATTCGACTTTCTCCATCACAATAGCATTCATAGGGTTTTGTTTTGCTGTTGCTGATTTGTTTGCATTTTACTAAGCACTTTACATGACTTGTCTCTTTAAATATTCACATCCCCGCTGACCAGCACACTCCTCCCCCTGCCTCCCCCCAACACACACACACCACATCCATTAGACTTATTTTATAGAAAATTGAGGTTTAGAGGGATTGAGTAACTTTCTGAGAGTCAAAGAACTAGTAATTGGTGCCTTTAGGCTTTGAACCCAGGACTGAGCAACTCCAGAGCTTGTCTTTGTATAACAACAAGCATGTCGAGGACAGCCTTTAAACTCTCATCTATAGACAAAACAGAAGTTAGTGGGCTCTTGTTCTCTTATATTCAAGACTCACTTCTCACTTTCCATATTTGAAAACGGAGGCCCAGAAACTCAAATTAATGAACCAAGACCACAAAAGTACCCAGTGGAATGGTCAGGATGGAACTCAGGAATTCCTGCTCCCAGTTGGTTCCTCTTGAACCGCACACTCTATCCTTGACATTTACATTAAATACACTTTTCCTATTTTTAAAGGGATGCACTGTTTTGAGAGGCCACTTGCTGCTGCATCTTGCCCGCTTCCCTGATGGGCTGACTTCATTTCCCTTTCTCTTCTTTTACCCACCATTCATATGTTGGTGACCCTGGGGCTCCCCTTCTTTAGCCTCTTTGTTCCCCACTCATTCACTAGTCAGTCCCATTCCCATGAGTTTAGTTATCACTGACAGATCATCTCCACACTTCTGTCTTTGACTGGAACTATCCCCTACCTCCAGACCCTAGAAGGGGTATGCAACCTCCCCTTCTGAATGTTGCAGAAGTGCCTCGATTGACTGTGTCTGATATCAAATGCATCATCCCTCCCTGGGCGTCCTGCCTTCCTCCCCCATCTCATTTATTCATTCTACCTGATACTCATGACCCACCGGGACACAAGTCCACGAGTCCTATTGACTTTTACTTCTAAAATGGCTTCTTATTCTGCCTCTTTCCACTGTTTTTGCTATAATTTAAGACCTTATCATCTGGCATAAACAGATGTTGCAGTAGATTTCCTGCTACATTTCCAATCTATCTTCCACTCGGCCTCCAGAGTGATATTTCTGAACACAAACCAATCACATGACTTCCCTGCTTAAATCTATCCATTGATGCTCTATCACTTACTGAGAGGGGGGAAAAAAGCACCACCATGTTCAGGTTCAGTGTTATGGGCCACAAGGACTTCTGTGACCTGATCTCTCATGAACACTCTAGTCTCATTCTCTACTCCTCATATTTTCGTTATACAAATCCAAAACTACATGAGGTTCTCCAGACACGCCAAGCTATTTTATATTTTATGCTTATTGCCTTCGCTGGGCCCTCTTACAGAAATACCTCCCCCACCTACCTCTTCCTGGCATCCTGAAGAATTCCTAATCAGCTTTTGAAACAGACCTCACACGTCATCTCTTCCATCCACACATCCTCCTCTGGATGGATTCCATTCCGAATGTGGCCATTGTTTCTTGTGTGTCTCTGTTCCTTGGACACTCATTGCTGCATTTCCCACAGTGTGTGGTAATTATTTGTATATGTTTGTCTTATGATACAGACAATGAATACTTTCAGGTGTAAAACATATACATATCTTCTAGAGGTTAAATCTACTCAGATGGTACTAGCACTCACTCAGATATTCCACATACCCTCAGATTTTAAGCATGCTTGTTCACATGTTTCACAGAGGTATTGAGATGTAACACAGGTTCACTTATATTCTAAACACATCATTCAAATGTTACATGTGCTCCTGTAGATGGCACAATACTTGTTCGGGTGATACATTTATCCCTTAAATGTTAACATGTTCACTTAGATCTGACTTAGATGTTAATCAGCTCACTTGGATGCTACATGCAGGTGTTACACACACTTAGGACAGTGGTTCTCAAAATGCACTTTCCAGACCAGCAGGAACAGCGTCACCTGGAAGCTCATTAGAAATGCAAATTCTAACCTCACCCTTAATCTGCTGAATCAGAAACTCTGGGGGGTGAGGTCCCAGCAATCTGTGCAAGTCGTGCAAATGATTCTGGCCATGCTCAAGTTTGAGATCCACTGACTTAGATGTTACACACCCTCATTCAGATGTTCTCCCTGCCTGTTCAGATCATGTCCTTATTCATGTGGGTGATATACATGTTCACTAAAATGTTACACATGTCTGCAGCTTTGATCTCCTGGGCTCAAGCAATCCCTCTCACTTTAGACTCCCTTGTAGCTGAGACTACAGGTGTGGGCCACCACATCTGGCTAAGTTTTAAATTTTTTTGTAGAGATGGGGTCTCACTATGTTACCCAGAGTGCTTTCAAACTCCTGGGCTCAAGCAATCCTTCCACATCAGCCTCTCAAGGTGCTGGGATTACAGGTGTGAACCACTGTGCCTGGCCAGCTTTTCTAAAAACCATATTCACTTAGATGGCAAAGAGCTCCAACATTACACACTGATATTCATATAGCGCATGTGCTTATTCAGATGTTATTCCTGAGATATTGCAAATCCTCATTAGACAGCACACATGTACATGAAAATAATGCAAATGTTCACTGTGTTGTTAACAACGCTCATTTAAATCTTACATATATTAAACTATTCACTTTGATCTTTGATATTCATGTGCTTATTTAGCTATTACCTACCCTTTTGCAGATAATACACATGTTCACTCAGGTCTTACGCATGTTCATACATATGCTTCACAAACATCTTCTGATGTTATATGTGCCTATTCAGATTACTCTTGCTCATGTAGACACCCATGGATCATTGCATCATATGTCCACTCACTCAGATACTGTATCCTGTGCCAGGTGTGCATTGCTAACCAATCCATGCTAGAGATGATCAAGGAGTAGCTACTGTCCTGTCCACTTCCCATTGTGATGATGGTATTCTTCTTCCGAAAGGTATACTTGGTCCTCTATGGCCCCCAGCCTCTTTCCTGATGCTGCTGGCATTCCACTGCTTTTTAAGAAGAATGCGCTGGCCTACCCATTGCCTCATCACTGTTTGTGATCTTCAGGGTAGCCCAAACACACCACTGTTTACACAGAATTTATACCTGTTTGCCACACTCAAATACCCTCATCAACTTGAAGAAAATTGTTCCAGCAATTCTAAGGCTTTTGCTGGATTTGAATGTGCTTATAACCACATCTTCTGTCATTTTTGGCAACCCACAGTGATGTAACTACAAGGCATTCCATGTTCATTCATTTCAGGGAAGCTTTTGATTGGTTCTACTTCATGATTTTACAACTGCTTTAACCACAATCAATAAGAAAGGCTTGGACAGCAATACTGGGTCAAGCAAAGAGTATTGATTGAGAACTTATTATGAATTCAGCCTCCTTCAGAGGCCCAGAAATACTTCTCTGTGTGTCCCAAGTGTTTCCTCCTCCAATTTGCAGAGAAAGAGCTTGGTGTTTGGAGTCAGACTGGTGGTAATTTGAATCTTGGTTCCACCACTTACTCTGTGACCTTGAGAAAATCATTTCATATTTCAGAAACATGGTTTCTTCATCTGTATAAAGGGGATAGTAATGCTTACCCTGCAGCTTTTATGTGAAAGTTTTATGTCTGGCACATAGTATGTGATCAAGGAAGTTTAGCTTTTAAAAAGGATTATGTTATAAGCTAAATAAAGGCAAAAATTATGCTTTCTCACATTGAAACTACCATGATATATGTAGGTAAGGTTTGGACTGGCAGGCAAGCTCCATTTATACATGCAGACAAGCCCATCACAGTCTCAGGAAAGATCCAGACCAGGAACCTCCAAGGAGTAGTAGGGACAATGCTCAAAAGTCCAGCAGTCTAACAAACAATCAGCTACTATAATTCTACCCACAGCTGTCAGAAAACTCCTCAGCAGAAGCATAGGAAGCAGTGGGGAATGAATAGAAGTCCCAATTATCTCAGAGGTTACTCAAAAAAAATCTTGGGATAGGGATTCAGTCTAAAGTCCCATCCTATTGACTGAGGCACATGAGGATAGAAGAAGTGAGACTATTGAGCTTGGAAAACATGGTACTAATGGACCATTCCAGGACAGACAATTTCAAGATCTGAGAAAGGGATAGACAACTATATAAACACTGACTATAGATCACTATTCAGACACCTCATACTGGATCAGATTAGCTGCAAGGCCATTGACAACACAGCCCGGAACTTGTGTTCAGCATTGAGGCTTGATGCTACCAGGCACTAGGGAAGAGGATGGGGTTTCTTGAAACTTCCTGCCCAATATCAGATTGTTTCTAGACTGGAGATAGACTGAAGCCCCATGGGCGGTCACTAGTGAGCTGAAAAAAGTGGAAGCAAGGAAATGGGATTGTGGGTTGGTGACAGAGTGGCTGCTAAAGTAGTTTTCCCATGTTTGCCACATTTAACTCACAATTTGGTGCTTATCAACCAAAAGGATCACCTGGCTGTATGCATTCATTCTTTAAATGAGGCAACCTATGTGCAGTGCTTAGAACAGTGCCTGACATAGACTAACGACCATATAAGCATTTTCTAATATGATGGTATTTATGAATTAATTCAACAACTATATAATGTATAGCTGCATGTTTTAGTTTTGGGGGATATAGGAAAATAAAACAGTCCTGAGCTCAAGGGATCAATAATCTATTAATCTAATCTGATTTTTATAAACATAAAAATATAAAGGAAAGAATGCCCAATTATGCATGGGTTTGGTGAGGTGGGTGTGTTCCAGAGAGCTTCTCTGATGTGTTTGAGTGCATTGTGCATTCCTGTGTATTCAGCAAGACAGAGAAAGTAGGATATTGCAAGAGAACACTAGCAACTGCAAAGGCACAGGAGGGTAATACAATCAGGGAAATGAAAGGAGCCAAAGAAACTATACAGAGAATAGAAAAAATGCAAGCTATAGAGGAAGGTTAGAACCAGATAGCAAAGGCCTTAAGTGTCTTGATAGGAGATTAGACATAAGCCTATGGGTAATAGGGAGCCACTGAAGGTCTTTAAGCAAGAGAATGGCTCGAATTGATTTGTCTTTTAGAAATATCACTCTAGCTACCATATGAAAAATATCTGGATAGTGGCAAGGCAGGAAGAAGGGAGCTTACTAGAACATTCTGGCTGCAATTCAGATGGATGATGATGATGCCCTGGATAAAGGAGGAGCAGGAAAGCTGCAGATGGGAGGTAAGAGGTAAAAATTATGGGATTTGATGATCACATGAACGAGGGGTTGGGGAGAGAAATGTATCCTATCACACTTTCAGAAAAACTGCAAGTTACAAATCAAATGTTGCATTGGAGCTGGAAACAATGGTCTGCTCCCTTGGTGAGTGATCCAGGAATGCTGGCAATGATTCACAGATTCCTGGTCATCATGCATTCTGGGTCTTGACTACTTCTGGGATGATAAAGCCCCAAAGCTGATCTACTGAAAAGAGGTAGTCACAATCTGCATTTCATTTAAGCAAAGAAGATGGAAGTGGCTGCTGTGTAGTAGTGATGCACTTACCTGTCAGTTGAGTGGATGGATGAAAATTTCAAAGTTAAAGTAGAAGAACATAGGGTTGAATGCAAAATTGGTCCATGGTTGTGGCATGTTTGCTACATGCATCAAAACAGACAAGGAATGAATTACATGACTCCTGAATAGGCAGAAGGCTGACATTCTGAAGTTTCTAAGCTCTATTATAGCTCCCATGACCAAAATATTCAGTTAAAAATGTCAGGGCTACATATTAAGTGGGCACTCAATCGAGTGAATAAATTAATGAATGAATTTTTCTGAAATATTAAATCTAGCTTTCAAGATTCCCCAGTGATTACTTTATCGTTCATATTTTCTACATGCGCTTGGTGGCAGCCTATTAATAACTGAGAGTGTTGATTAATGGATTAGTATTAACTTGGAGGGAAGTTTTAGCATTCCCAGGTTTCTGTATTTGGCTCAATCCTGTTCAAGCTTTTAGTCTATAATTTAGATGAAAGTGCTATTGTTATTCTTATCAAATTTGAAAATGACTCAAAGCTGGTGACTTCCCTCTCTCCTTCCTTCCTTAGAAAGCAGTGAGAGTGTGTCTAAGCTCAAGCTGCCATGACAAAAGACCATAGGCTCGGTAGCAGTAGCTTAAACAACATTTATTTCTCTGGAAGCTGGAAAGTCCTAGACCACAGTGCTATTAGATTTGGTGTCTGGTGAGGGCCCTCTTCCTGGTTTGCAGATGCTCATTTTCTCACTGCGTCTCCACAAAGAAGAGAGGAAGAGCAAGCTCCAGTCTTTTCCTCTTCTTATAAGGACACTAATCCCATCATGGGGACTCTCGCCTCATGACCTCATCTAACCCTAATTCCCTTTCAAAGGTCCCACCTCCTAATACCATCACACTGAGAATCAGGGTTTCAACAGATGGATTTTGAGGGGACACAAACAATTAGTCCATAATAGGATGGAAGTCAAGGAGGATTTCCCTGAAGAGCTGAGCCGAGATGTGGAGGATAAGCATGGGCATGGGAATTCATTTCAGAATGTTCCTGCAGAACGAGGGAGTAAGGGCCCCTGGAAATGCTGAAAGGCCAGTGTGGATGGGGCACAGGGAGGTAGGATGAGGCTCAAGAGGTAGGCAAGGCTGGACTGGGCACCCATTTTATTTAATAAGGATTTAAACTATGGTGATTCTTTCCCTTATTCACCAAATCTATGTTGAGAAATTACTATGTCAAATATACCAGGAGTGATAAACAGGACAGATATGACTCCTTCCTGGTCCTGATGAAACATGGAGTCAAGAAGAGCAGAGAGATAGTTAAATAAACAATAACAACAATAAATCACAGTGCAAAATTAATAGATTCTGAAATAGGGAAGTAGGGACATAAACAGTTTGGAGGATGGGGATCAGCAGAGGCTTCCTAAAGAAAGGGACATTTAAAATGACACCTGAAAGAGAAGTAGACTTTAGCAAGACAAAGATAGAAACACAATGTGTTCTACTTTGAAGGAACAGGTGTACAGGCCCAGAGGTGATAGAGAGCATGTTGTGCTGGGGGAAGATGAAGTTCAGAAGCAGCTGAAATAAAGGGTGCAAGGAGAGAGTGTCAAGAGAAGCAGCTGGGAATATAAGCAATGGATACATCAAGAGGGGACCCATGCTTCACATTAAGAAGTGCAGAGGGAAGGAAGCGTTTCGAATGCCTTGGCAAGGAGAAAGCCAAAAGCTGAGAGGCCAGTCAGGAGATTATCTGCATAATTCAAGTGAGAGTTAATGAGATCCAAATTACAAGTCAAGACAAGAAAGGAAAAGGAAACTGGAGTGGTTGAGATATATTTAAGATATAAAAGCCTTTAGATGGAGTAGCTAATTAGCTAACAAAGGTATGGTAGGCAGAAAAATAACTACCCAAAGATGTCCCTGGCTGAATCCCCAGAATCTATGAATATGCTAGGCTATACAGAAAAGGGGGATTAGGTTGAAGATGGAATTATGTTGCTAATCAGATGACCTTAAATATAGATATTATCCTACATTATCATGGTAGGCCCAACATGACCACAAGGAGCCTTAAGGATGGAAGAGGAAGACAAAAGAGAGAGCCAGAGGAATTGGCAGTGTGAAAAGGGCTTAGGCCGACCTTGCTGGGTTTGAAGATGAAGGAAGGCAGCTACTAGCCAAGGAACACTATGAAAAGCAAGAAAACAGATTCTCCCCCAGAGCCTCCAGAAGACATGCAGCCCTGCCAACAGCTTGACTTTGGCCCAGTGAGGGTCATTGTGAATTTCTGACCTCCAGAAACGTAAGATACTAAATTTGTACATTTAAATCACGAATTCTGCAACAATTTGTTAGATCAGCAATAAAAATTTAACACAGCAAGAGAGAGGAGGGATTGAGGATGATACCAAGATTCTGTCCTGGGCAGCTATATGAGATGGTGCTTCTGTAAGGAAAGATAGGAAGGGAGAAACAGGTTAAGGAGATAGGTGTTGATTCACTTCTAAACACATCGAATTTGGAATTCTGCAATACTGATGTCAGGTACATGCATGGGTCTGAAGATCAGAAAAGAACTCTAGATTGGAGATGCACATTTGAGATTGATTAACATATGTGGTAATTTAGGCTACCAAGCAGAGGAAGAGTGGAGGGGGAAAGAAGAAAAGGAAGGAGGGGAAAAGAAAGGGAGGGAGGGAGGATAGGAAGGGACCTAGCACATAACCATGAAGAACAGTGGAATTTAGAGGATGGGGAAAAAAACCGAAGCACACGAAGTTGGAAAGGAGCAGCCAAGAAGAAAGGAAGAAAACCAGAAAGGCACAGCCATGCAAGGCAAACTTAGAATATGTTTCAAGAAGGAAAGTTAGGTCCCAAGAATGCATTTTTTTTTTTTTTTTTTTTTTTTTGAGACAGGGTCTCGCTCTGTCGCCCAGGCTGGAGTGCAGTGGCACGATCCTGGCTCACTGCAAACTCCGCCTCCCGGGTTCAGAATGCATTACTATTGAAGAGGTTATGGCAGTTAAAAAACTGAGACGTGAACACTGAACTCAGGTGGAAGGAGGCTACTGGCACTCTGGAAGCCAGACTGGGGTGGGTCAAGGGTGGATTGAGGGAAAGCATAATCATCCATAAGAAAATGCACAATTTCAACAGAAATCAAACAACACATGCATGTGTGTGCACACAGTTTTTCATCTTTAAATCAGCAAACATGAAATCTTTTTTATTTATTAAATTTTACGCAGTCCTGGTAAAATTTCAGGGAAATAAGGACTCTTATACATTGACAAGATTGTATACTTTGTGATATGTGTTGAATTATGTCCCCCCAAAAAGATACATTGAAGTCAGAACCCCCTATACCTCAGAATGTGACCTTGTTTGGAAACAGGGTCTTTGCAGATTTATCCAAGTTAAGAGGTTCTAATCTACTAGGGCTCATGTCGTTATATAAAAAGGACATTTGAATGCAGACACAGAGGGCAGAAGGTGTGAAGAGACATAGGGAGAATATGCTGTGTGAAGATTGGAGTCATGCTGCCATAAACCAAGGAATATGTCTGGGGCTCCCAGAAGCTGGAAGAAGCAACAGATGATCCTTCCCCTACAGGTTTCAGAGGGAGCACAGACCAGCCAACACCTTGTTCTCAGACTTCAAGCCTCCAGTCTGTGAGACAATAAATTTTTGTTGTACTAATCCACCAAGTTTGTGGTATTTTGTTACTGCAGCCCTGGACAACTAATACATCTTGCAAACATCTGCCCCAGGACAGTTTAGAAATATGTATCAAATGCTTTTAAAGTAGTAATTTTGACTCAATCTCAATTTATAATAATTAAAAAACAAGAGACTCTTAAACAGGAAGGTTCACTGCGATAAGTTTATAATGATGAAAAATTAGAAAAACAAATCAAAATGAAAATAAGAAGTTGTCTGACTAAACCATGTATTTATAAGGTGAAATATCACGTGTTAAACACTATTAAAATACCATTTTAGAAGAAAACTAATGACATAAATAAATGTTCATACTACATTTTTACATGGTAAAGCAGGTTACATTTGGTCCAATATTATTCCAGCTTTATACTTCATGTGTATATCTAAATAATGACAAGCATTAAAGGAAAGCATGGGTGATTTCTATCTTCATCTTAACACTTTTCTTGTTTTCTGATTTTTCTACAGTGAATATAATCATGAGAATACTAATAGTATTTTTCAAAAAATATTTAATTAAACTAGTTACAATAACAATGTGTTTGGTTAACAACAATTAATTGCTATCTATCTATCTATCTATCTATCTACCTATATTCTAGCTTTATTACTTACTATGTATTACTGGGCAAGTCCCTTAACTTTTTGAGCATCAATTTAATAATCTGTAAAATGAGAATAAGAACTTTCTCATTTGGCTGTTGTGAGGATTGAATGATAAAACTGATTTAACACATATTAGCATAATGCCTGCCAAATACTACATAGTTAATAAAAGTTACCCACTATTATACGCCAGTCTCCTAGAATTAGCTTATCAGGAATCAGAGATCCATGACAACTCACCAGGAAAGGCAATCCCTGTGAGTTTTAAATGTTCACGATTTATAATTGTAGTAAGGTGTCAAAATATTTGTTTCATCAGCTGAGTACTAACATTCCGGGATCAGTAATGATGCAGCACAGCAAATTTGAGCAGCTCTTTTGTGTTTATGTTGTTACTTTCCATTTAATGTTGTAATTTCATTATAAAGGGGATTTTTAGACATGGAATAATAAAAGGCTACGCAGGTTAAAAGTGATTACTATAAGATAAATGACAGCTGAAATATCATTGCCAACCATTTCTCATTGTAATCCTTGCTATAATTTCCTCAAAGCATTTTACAGGGTGAGAGCAATAAAAAATGTATTTTTGCTCATATAGAGCTCAACAATGGAAAATTTTATTGCTGATTACTTAAGATGTTCTGATATAGTTATCATGAAAATCAACAGTTGCTCAATATTACAGAACTAAACTCTGTGTTTTTTTTTTTTAAAAGAAAGGAAACACAAAGTGAGACTATTTATTTTCAACTTTTATGCTATTCATCTGGCAATTTCATTTGCCTATTATATGGCCTATCTGACTTCTACAAATAGAGAGGAGACAGGAATTTCATAAGCAAATAAATATTTTTATATTATAATTATTTACTTTAACTTTTTTCAATAATTATTTTATTTTTAATTTTATACATTTAAGGTGTACATCATGACATTTCAATATACATACCAAAGTGATTACTACCATCAAGTAAATGAACAACCATCATTGCACATATTGGAAATTTGCTGAGAGTAGATTTTCTGTACTCTCACCACAAATTCTTTATGGGTCCTCAAAGTCGCTTTCTATCTGGACATACCTGCACCATTTTATCAGAAATTGCTTGACTTTTCCTGCACTATCTAAATTCAAGTAGTCATTTCCATGAGGATGAGGAGGATAGAATTGAAGTCAGGGAAAATTTTGATGCTTCTTTTCATATTCCAAACTATCAGTAAGGGTCTTCTTCTAATTTGTACTTGAAAAGGCCTAAAAGCATTTGTTCATGCAGTGTTGACAAAGTCTCTACCATGTACCAGTCTCTCTGCTTAGTGCGGGCATTTATCAGAGAGACAGAGATACATCTAACACCTGTTATTGATGAGTCAAATTTCAGATTAAAGGAATGATCAGTGATTTCATTTGTGGAAGAAACATTCGCCTCAGAAAACAATATGTAGACAATTCTGAATAAAATAATACCAAATAGTCACTGTTACTTCTAGAAAAGATTACCACCAATGTTTAGCAACACTGAATGGGTTAATTTCTCCCTCCCCACTTCCCAGATAATCTACTATGTAAGACCCTAGAGACTTATTTACATAAAATGTATTGACACTTCACATCAGTGTAAATGTGGTTTCCTGTTCATTATGCCACATTTTCTGAGAACAAAGAACAAGTAAATTCAACCCAGTCTACATTGGTTTTAGAGGGCCACTAAAGTGAGACCTAGAGAGAAAAGCTAGAGTGAATAAAAAGTGAAAACCATGGCAAGCCAAGTATTTATCCTACATTTTCTAAACGTTTCTTTGGTAGAAGTAGATATAATTTGTACATCTGTTGTTCTTTTCTTCTCATGATTTCTATGGCTTCCTGAATAACATGTATGGAGACTTTTAGTAGAAAAATGAAGATGACAGTGAGAAAAGACTAGCAGAATAAATAAACATAAAAGAAAACAGGGACATTAAAATACATATTCAATTAAAAATTTCGTTTCTTAAATGAAGAGAGTGTCAGTAAAACTTCACTTCTTAGATTTTATAAGAATAATCTGTCATCATAGAAAATACAAATCTAATCTCAATTTTTTTAATTTTTATTTTATTACTTTTTTTTGAGACAGAGTCTTACTCACTCTTTCACCCAGGCTGGAGTACAGTGGTGCAGTCTTGGCTCACTGCAACCTCTACCTCCTGGGTCCAAGTGATTCTCTTTCCTCAGCCTCCTGAGTAGCTGGGATTACAGTGTACATCACCATGCCTCACTAAATCTTGTATTTTTAGTAGAGATGGGGTTTCACCATGTTGGCCAGGCTGGTGTCAAACTCCTGACCTCAAGTGATCCACCGTCCTTGGCCTCCCAAAGTGTTAGGATTATAGGCCTGAGTCGCTGCTCCCAGACTCTCAAATATTTTTTTGATTTGGGGCTGACCTGCTTCTCATGAGATAATATTTAGATTAGTCATCAAAGCCTTGGGACACTATGGATATAGAGTTTTCTGTGCTGCTAAGAAGTCCATGAAGCAGTATGGGAACCTGCTTATGGATTTGTGGCTATTGGCCTACTATACAGATTTTGTATATAGATTTTGACCAAGGATATGAAAGTTATCTACACACTTCTGTTCTACTCTGTGACTGAAACCTCTGATACTACAACAAATGTTGGGTGAGAGTCTCAGATTTCTATGAGCAGTGGTGTGGTTGACATAGTAATGTATAGCCCAGATCACCCTTCAGGGGAGGATTACTGAAGACAGCCTCCAGATATAAGCATCTTCACAGTCACTTCACTGTAGGCAGCTACCTGGCTATGGGACACACCCTTCATGGGGTAGACTACATTTGGTTACTGAGCAAAATGGGCAAAAAGTCCAATCATTGTGACCCATCATATGAAAACTCTGATGGAAAATTCCCATCCCAGAGCTCCCTGACAGATTGGCTGAGATTTTGTCAGATACATATCACCGTTTACCTTCTTCCCCGGCCTAATCTTGCTTCCTCCCACCTCTTCCATAAGTGCTGATCCCCAATAAAACTCTTGTGCCCCAAATTCTAGCCTAATATCTGCTATCAAAGAGCTTAAGTGATGACATGAGTTGAGTATATGGAGATAAATGTCCTCAGTGTTCAAGAAGCTACATTAAAGACAGTAGACAAATGAACATAGTCATCATATCAATAGATTAAAATACAAAAAGCACATGATCGACTTTTCATAAAATCTAACACTCTTTCATGATAAAAACACTCAATAAACTAGGAATAGAAGGGAACTTCCTCAACCTGATAAAAGGCATCTACAAAACATTCATGGTTAACCTCATACATAATGATGACAGATTGAAAATTTCCAACCTAAGATCAGGAACAAGGCAAAGAGATGCTTAGAGTTAAGATCTGGATTGGGATGAAGACAGTAGAGCCCCCCTGGTCCATTTCCAATGAGGGAAGTGGAACCCCAAGAAGCCAGAGTAAGTTCTGGGGACAAGCTAAAGAAGTGAGTCCACTTTACAGATTATCCCAGTGCCTCCAGCACCACCTTCTTCTGAAAACCAGTCCCAGCCTCGTTTAAAGGTCCTGTCTTTGACCTACTGAGGAATAAAGGAATCCATTTACTAAAAACTTTCTGGCAAAAGTTAATGAATTATGACTTCACTTCCAAATAGGAATTGAGTTTTTTCTATCGTTCTTTTCCCCCTCTATTTCCATAGTATCTTTTGTCTTTTAATGTTGGCCCCAATGTTTGTTTCTAAGACTTCATGCTTCTATGTTTAGGATTATGATTATAAATGGCCCCATCTGGCCATGTGCTCTGTAGATGGATGCCATCCTCTCATCCTTGACTCTCCCCTACCTCCTTCATCTTCCTTACTGACCTCACAGGCAGCCCTGTGAATTAGTCAAGTCATTTTTAGATTCAAGGGTAGCAATTGAAGTTAAACTAGCTTTAGCCAAAGAAAAGGATCTTGGAAAGATACTCTAGAGTATCTTTGTTTGTAACTAAATAAATAATTGAACAACCAAATTGCAGGAAATGTATCACTGGGCCTTGGAGACAACTGGGGCCAGGGATATGAATGCCATCTGGACTCTTGTTCACCCCCTCCCTCTTGTGTCTGTTTCTCTCTGTGAACCTGCTCCATTCTCACTACAGTGGCATCCTCAAAGCAGGAGATCATGGCTATCCATTGGCTCCTAAGCTTCCATAGCAGAGAGGTACAGAAACTATGTTTTTATTTTAATATGAAAAATCACAAACATTCTATTGGCCACGGAATTAAGAAATAACTAGCCCACGAATCACAAAAATAATGACTAGGCCTAATCCATCCCAGAGAGGAGTTCTGCTTATGTGGCAAGGATTTTTGTTGCCATGGCTGTTTATCTTAATTGGAACACTTTTAGGTGGGACATGCATTCTCTGGCCAGACTCAGGCCCTGTCACACTGTCATATTCATCAATGTCACACAGCATGATTGTCCCTGAAAGAATTTGGGTTTGTAGCCCAAGGTAGACTGAATTTCTTAAGGATAGGCACTAGGCCTATTTTCCTTTCTTTATGCTTAGTACCTAGTCAAAGACCTACATACCATGTACCAAAGAAATCCTTGAATCAAAAATTGAACAGAACTGTAAAAAACCAAAGAAGCCTTGAAAAGTAAACTGTCAAATCATGCATTAGAAAAGCATGACTCCCTCTATGAAGCTCTGGTTTTCCACTTTTTTCTTTCCTAACAAAAGCCAGAGACTTTACTTCTCCTTTATAAACTTGGTATTATAATAGTACCAACTGCACAGAATATTGCACAGAATATTAAAGATAAAGAAAATAGAGCATGTGGCTCTGGGCCTACCAGAGCAGCATTAAATAAAAGTAAATCATGGTCATCACTGTCACCATCATCATGTCAACATCATCATTGCCATGCTGCTTTCACTCTTAGGAAACCCCCTCCACAGGCATCTGGTGATGCATAAGAGTTTTAGATCCTTTAGTATCATTGGTAGGAATTTTCACCATGTACCTTGCTGGGCACAGCATCTTCAATCTATCCAGATCCTGGAATTTAGAAAAGAGACTGGGTCCAAGCAGGTCTCAAAAGCATAGCACAGACTGTGTTACTCCTCCAATGGCTAGGACCACCTGAACATTTCCAACAAATTTTCCCTGATTAGACAGCCTCCCAGGAATCCCACACAGAAAGCTCTGAGTCAAAGTCCCCTTGTGTGCAAAGCTTAGAATAGGCCTCATTATAGTGACTGTAGAGAACTCCTCTAAACTCAGCCATTCAGGCCAAACACAATTTATCTTCTATGCTCCATAGTTATTAGATCTACAGATTGGGACACATTTAAACTGCATCCTCCTTACAGATAAGCTGTAAAGATTAACTAGGCAGTATCAGCCAAGGTAGAGGTCTCGTGAGAATTATGCATGACTGTACTAACTCTTGTTTTTATAAGGCTTGGGAATATTCTTTCTTTCTCTTAGTTATTTAAAATAAAGAATCTGATCATTTATAAGTAAACAGATGAAAGAACAAACCTTCGTTTTCAATGCGGCATTCCTCAATCAAGCCTTCTCTCCTTTAAAATAGATAAAGGAATCTACACTGAGGATGCTGCATGGTAAGTGATCACTCCTCTTACGGGGACACTGCTTTATGGTGTAGATGCAATTTTCAATGCCATTTTGATTCAACCTTTTGTTAAAGATCTACCTTGAGTAACCAATTGATTTTTGTTAGTCCCTGGAGTAAATGCTTACAGGAGGCTTCATTGCATTTATTTAAGAGGCTCCTGCTCCTTGATGAAATGCATTTGATTTAATAACAGGAGAAAGAAAAAAGGCTTCATTTACGACATGCTATTCTTTCCAGTCAATTTTGCATAACTTTTTTTTTTTTTTTTTTTTTTTTTTTTTTGAGACGGAGTCTTTCTCTGTCACCCAGGCTGGAGTGCATTGGCATGATCTCGGCTCACGGCAACCTCCGCCTCCCAGGTTGACACCTGTAATCTCAGCTATTCAGGAGGCTGAGGCAGGAGAATCGTTTGAACCCCAGAGCCAGAGGTTGCCTTGAGCCAAGACTGCGCCACTGCACTCCAGCCTGGGCCACAGAGTGAGACTCAATCTCAAAAAAAAAAAAAAAAAAGAAAAGAAAAATTCTAGAGAGAACTAGTGGATGTTTCTGTTCCATAAAGCAGGATTCATTTGCGAATCTGTGCTGTAGAATCAAGCGTTTACAGGCCTTAAACTAGATTCTAAAGAAAAGGCCAGGCCTCAGCTTACTCCCACGCCACTTAGGAAATTCCTGTTTCTCCCTTCTGATATTCGGTATCTTTGAATAGTCATGACAGCAATGAAAATCAGGGTGATGACAGTAGTTGTCCCTCACTGGTACATGCTGAGCAATTTACTTGTATTTGCTTATTTAATCTTCACAGCAACCCTAAAAGGAACATTCACATCATCCCCATTTTACAAATAAGAAGGCTGAGATTTAGAAAGATTAACTTGCTTGATCCAAGTCACACACGTTTAGACCCAGGTTTATCTCACCCCAAAGCCCATGATCTTTACTCCTGAGTAACACATGGGACCGGAAAATCCTTGTCAAATAAATAATCGGTATACCAGCATTATCGTTCCAAATTTAAAACTCAGAAAAGGTAAGGAGTGGCCAAGCTTCTAGTGCAAACTAGTAAATGACAACTTTATTTTCACGAGCTTGACTTTGCAGTTAAACATATACCCAATCCAGTTTAATGCATGGCAAAGATAGCTTTCTCCCTGCAGCACCGGATTCACCATATGCAATAACATCTCATCACCTAAGGTGAACTTCACAAGGGCAAACCACTTTTTTCCTAAAAAAATAAAATTAAAAATCCCCTCCTCAGTGTGGGAGGAGGAATGCTTTTCTGCTTACTCCAACAACCCCTCACTCTCACCAGAAGAGAGGAAAAAATTACCCCCAAAATATCTAGGTAAGCTAATGTTATAACTAATATGAAGGATAACAGAGAAGAAAAATGAATGGCAAAGCAAGTAAAACTAGGGACTGTGATAGTAACAGGGTAATCAGACACCACTTTTCCAGCAAGAAATTGGAAGATATAGTATTAATAGGTGGGTTACATATGGTGGTTTTCATACCCATGGCTACAGCCCCTTATTCCCCTCCACAATTGTCTCTAAGGCACTGCCCGTCTGACAGCCACTACATCCTCCACTCTCAAAAATGAAGCCCAGACATTAATCTCAGGGACAACTCTGCAATATCTAAAGATGCATCAACCAGAGCATTGCACCTGCTTAAAATTGCAGATATTTCCTAATCCAGACAAAGAAAAGAGTGTGCTTCTTCTTGCACCAATTGTTGTGCCTTACAAAGGCAATGCCAGCCAAGTTAAGATCCAAGCTTATGCTCCTAGCTCTGTGTCAATTCAGCTACTCACAAGCTTCAGCGGATTCCCCTGATAACACATTTCAACATCCCACACAGTCTGGAGATTTCTGCTATTACCTAATCTCCATTCCTTTTTCTGAGATTTAAATACATCGCTGCTCATCTTATCTTAAGCAGAAACAGAATTGGACCATGTCAATATGTAACACAGAGAAAAAAAATTAATCTAAATTTACTGTACCTATTTCTGACTTCTAATGGGGAAGTATAGGGATAGAGATGCCATAATTCATATAATTCTCCACTTCTTCTAACCCAATTCAGAGACTAGAGGGGAGGAAATGGATTGGAAGGCATTTCTGATTTAAAGTGGTGAATTAAATACATGCATTGGCCGGGCACAGTGGTTTACGCCTGTAATCCCAGCACTTTGGGAGGCTGAGGTGGGTGGATCATGAGGTCAGGAGTTCAAGACCAGCCTGGCCAAGATGGTACAACCCCATCTCTACTAAAAATACAAAAATTAGCTGGGCATGGTGGCAGGCATTTGAGACAGAGTGTTGCTTGAACCCGGGAGGGAGGCAGAGGTTGCAGTGAGGTGAGATCGCACCACTGTACTCCAGCCCAGGCAACAGAGAGAGACTCTGCCTCAAAAAAATAAAAATAAAAAAGATACACACACTTAGTTCTGCACCCACCCCCCAAACCACATTAAATCCCAAGTAAGATATTTTTTAAATGCTTGAACTCACAAAGGAAAATGGAAAAGGAGACAATAATCTAAAATGTTGGTGGCTAGAGAATGGATGGATGGGTGACAACTGACTTGGTAGACTGAGAAAGCAGAATTCTAAATGAGCAGCAGGAAAAGGCAAGAAACAATCTGTTCTACACTGCAGAACTCCCACTAGGCTCCGGAATGAATGGCACAAGATACTTCTGAAAGGGAGAAAGATGATACAGCTAAACACAGGAAGATGTGTTAGAAGAGTGTTTAGGAAGCATTTGCTCCTCCTAAGTCAACTACCATTGTTCTTTCTCCATCTTAGTAGAGCCTGGAGCTCTATTCTCAGAAATGGGAAAAAAGGGTCTCCAAACAGTTGAGTACAAAGCCCCATACTGAAAACGACAGAATTATAGAGCATTTACAAACGGAATGCTCAGACCTCAGCCCTTTTCCACCTCTCAGTTCCCAGAGGTTGGCAGACATGCAGGGGATTAGAAGAGACTTCTCTGGGGATTGTAGCCAGCCAAAGAGAAAAATCTAAAGATATTAATATCAGTATTTTTATTGTTTGGTTGTTGTTGTTTTGGTGGGGGTTAGTTGTTTGCTTGTTTGTTTGTGTTTTTTAGGTTTTTATTTTTATTTTATTTTTTGAAACAGGGTCTTACTCTGTTGCCCAGACTGCAATGCAGTGGCACAATCATGGCTCATTGCAGCCTCAACTGCCCCAGGCTCTGGCAATTCTCCCACCTCAGACTCTTAAGCAGCTGGGACCACAGGCATGTGCTACCATGCCTTGCTAATTTTTGTAGAGGCAAGGCTTTTCCATGTCAGCCGGGCTGGTCTTGAACTCTTAGGGCAGCCTCCCAAAATGCTGGAATTACAGGCGTGAGCCACTGCACCGAGCCATATCAGAAGTTCTGTAAGAAAACAGTCCATCCAATAACCCTACAGTAAAGGCCAGAGTCAACAAATCTCTCCATAGTATGCAGAGTTTCTAAATATGTTCACATTTCAAAAATCGAATCATCAGATAGAACAGAGAAAATAGAAGAGAGGAACTGTCAGTGAAAAAAAACTCAAGGAAATTTTCTACACATGAAAGATAGAAATCTCAGATTTAAAGCTCTGACTAGCCTAATGGCCCAGTGTAATGAGTAAAAATAGATCCCTATTAAGGCATTGTATGAAATTTCACAGTAAAATTTCAGAATTTTAGGGAGAATTAAAAGATGCCAGAAACTTCCAGAGAGAGAAAAAAAATAGGCTTTCCTATAAAGAATGGAGAGTCTAGGCTGGGCGTGGTGGCTCATGCCTGTAATCCCGGCACTTGAGAGGCTGAGGCAGGTGGATCACGAGGTCAGGAGTTCAAGACTAGCCTGACCAACATGGTGAAACCCAGCCTCTACTAAAAATACAAAAATTAGCCAGGCGTTGTGGTGCACACCTGTAATCCCAGCTACTTAGGAGGCTGAGGCAGGAGAATCGCGTGAACCTGGGAGACGGAGGTTGCAGTGGGCCAAGATCGCGCCACTGCACTCCAGCCTGGACGACAGAGCTAGACTCTGTCTCAAAAAAAAAAGGCAATCAAAATGAAAAGATAATAGAGCAATACCTTCAAGATGTGAAGGAAATAGTGAGTTTTGATCTAGAAGCCCTTACATGCCCAACTATTATTATTTAGCATGAGGATGAAAGAGAAACAGATTCAGACATGAAAATTCTAAAACAAAACACACAACAACAACAAAACCTTCCCTCTTGTGTATCCTTTCTTGGGAAGATACTGAGAGATGTGCTCCAGCAAAACAAAGGAGTAAATTAAGAAAGTAGAAATAATGAATTTCAGGAAACAGAGAATTTTACACAAGAAAGCAGAAAAGAGAATCTCCAGGATGACAACAAAGGGAGATGGCAGAATAAAATGTACCCAGCCTGCCTAGGGGCTCACCAGACCAGACTGGGCCAGGTCAGAAGTCCATGGGAATGATTTCTACAAGAAGATAACATGAGTGGAAACTGCTGAAAGGAAATTTACTTTAAAACATGGAAAGCAGATGCTTCTAGGGAGGTGAAAGTGGTAGGGAGGATGGCATTTCCTCACCAACATATTAAAATATTAACTCTTAATACCACCCACACATATAACTTTAAAAATATTTTTAAAAACACTATTTTTAAATAAAACATACATGAAAGGGTAAGACCCTGACAATCTAGCACATTGTTTAGAAGATGACATTAATTAATCTTTGCATGTACAAAAGGAGGTCAGAATCAAGCTTGAGGGCGGGGATAGGAAGAGGGCTGAGTTTTTCTGTATGAGAAACTGAGAATAATTTTTTTCTTACTAAGAAAGAAACAAGAATTGAGACAGGAGGGAATGAAGATAGAGGAGAGCAAAAAGGAAATAGACTGGAGCAAGTACTAGCAGAAATGGCCAAGAGATTTACTTTTTTTTTTTTTTTTTGAGATGGAGTCTCAGTCTGTCGCCCAGGCTGGAGTGTAGTGGTGCCATCTCACCTCACTGTAACCTCTACCTCCCAGGTTCAAGTGATTCTCCTGCCTTAGCCCCCCAGGTAGCTGTGATTATAAGAGTATGCCACCATGCCCGGCCAGATTTACTTTAACTTATAGGTACCTGGACTATCTCACATCATCATTCTCTAACCTTAAGGCCAATCTTAACATGGAAAAAAATCTAGAAGCACACACAAATCTAATTCCAAAAAAACTGAAAATCTTAACTAGAGATTCTCAAGGAGATCAGGAAGGAAGTTGTATTTTACTTCACACAGAAAGATTTCCTAAAACACCTTTTTAAATATCGTTGTCTGTCCCCAGGGTTTTCTACATTCTACTCTGAACAGGACCTGCTCACATCTAGCCCTTTTTTGTTGCCAGATCTCAGAACTCAGCCTCACTGACACTTCTCTGACCCTACCTGGAGCCTTTGACCCTCCTCCTCCTCCTCTTCCTCCCCCTCCCCCTCCCCCTCCCCCTCCTTCTTCTTCTTCTTCTTCTCCTCCTTCTCCTTCTCCTTCTCCTTCTCCTTCTCCTTCTCCTTCTTCTTCTTCTTCTTCTTCCTCTCCTCCATTCCAGACTCTCTTTTCTTCCAGGTAAAGCCATTTGACTTTCTCCTAGCTCCTCCAGGTCTACTTTTCACCTATCGGCCATTAGCTCATCAAAGCTATGAAAAGGAATGATCATAAACATTTACAAATTCTGTTTCCCCCTCACATATAAAAGTGAAAGGTCTTTCTGCAACTGTAGTATATAGTGGTACAGAACCCATATCCGCTTCCCCACCCTTCAGGACTAAGGTGCTGGTTTTCACACCTGTGTCCTTTTTGGAAATTGCCCTTTCTAAGGGAGTGGCCTTGCCCAAGGTTAGGGGCCCCCTACCCAGGTCATATAGGGGGGTTTCTAGATGCAGCTCCCTTGCCTCAATTTAGGATGACTCTGAAGGTCTTTCCCAGCTTTGGAGCTCCTTGTGGGATTGTCTAAGGCCTCTGTGGTGATGCATTGCAGTTTCACTCCCTCCTCTGTCCAGTCAGCTTCCCACCCCCTCACAGGTGCTATTCTGAGCACATCCTCCAATAAACTTTCTGCACACTAATCTCTATCTCAGAGAAGCTGACCTAAGACAGTCAGTTACAGGCTTCAGGTAACTTAATTAGCACTATTTGAATGCATAACTATTTGAATGCATGATATACCTACTAATAGGGCTGCATTTGTCTAGAATACATGAAAAAAAGAAAACAAAGGCAGCAAAGTTTCAAGTAATACACAAATGGTTAAGCCAGGTGGCTGGAGAAACAGGGTGGCTGATAGAAAAGAGATCATATGGGAAGGAATGAAAACTCAGGGTTGGTCTCGGAGAATTGCCTCTGGCCATTCCTAGGAATCCTGTCTAGTCCTAAGAAGACAGAGGGACATAAGCAGGAATAAAAAGAGTGGCTTTTTCTCAAAAGATCTGTGAGATGTGAAGAAGCAGAGGCAGCACTTATCTGGGTTTAGTCTGTCTAACTTTGGCATCAATGGGGTGTGAGGGATTTGCCCCTTCAGCAAAGCAGCCACAGCACTAGTCCACTGGGATGCTACCACAGGGCCACAAGGACATACGACAAGAGGTAACACCTCCAGTAATGGGAGGTGGCATAGGTCTACTTGTGATAGTTGTGGCACAGACAAAATACCCTCATACAACTTTATCAGGTATATCATAGGAAAAGAGGGAAGTAGGGAAGAAGCAGAGGAAATGGCAAATGTGAGTAGTGGAAGAAGACTTGTTCTAGAACATTCTTGGATCATCCCTTGAAGACTCAGTAAATATCCAGAGGAAATTTATAGTAGGAAGATTAAGTTTCCACTTTAGAAATATGTTTTACACACACACACAATACCAAAAATGAGCTGATATCCAGAGTAAAATAGACAACTAATATTAATTAATAACTCTCCTAATTATGTTCCATTGCTAAAGTCAATTGTTCATTTCAACTAGGAAATCTGCCTTATTTAAGACATTAGTACTCAAAGACAATTGATAATGGGTTTGCATTTCCACAAGTGTGTTTGAGTTTCAGTTATCTGACATCTCACAGTAGGGAATTGCTATTTGCATTTTCAGGTACAGACATCTGGGATTCAAACATGAGACTGAACACAATTATCCTTCACAATAAAAGCAAATAGAGCTCAGCACGAATTTGCTAATTGTTCTTTCCCGCTGAGCCACAATTTTTAGTCAGAACGTATACATAAAAGAGTAAGTACCAATATGCCCATTCTTCTCACAAAGGCCAAAGTTATCTTCTCAAAGGCAAAGTCACATTATTTCAGTCTTTTGCTTGAAAGCTTCCAATAGAGACTAAAACTCAAATTCCTTATCACGGCAAACAAGGCTCTAGATCAGTAGATCCAAGCTTAAGCATGCATCAGAGTGACCTGGAAGGCTGGTTAGAACATGGATGGCTGGGCCCCACCCCAGAGTGTCTGATTCAGGAGGTCTGGGGTGGGCCTGGAGAATTTGCATTACTCACAAATTCCCAGATGATATTGATGCTGCTGGTCCAGTGACTGCACTTTGAGAGCCACTGCTGTACCTGCTCAAGTCCCTGTCCAATCTCCAGCTTCATCTGACACTCTCCCGTGTGCCCCTTCTGTGTCACTGGCCTTCTTTCTGACCCTCAACACCTCATGCTTGTTCCAGGAAACTGATTGTTTCCTCTGACGAAACTTGTTCTCACTTTGCTCTTCACCTTCTCTGAAAGGCCTTCTTACCCTATCCCCCGGCTAAAGGAAATCCTCATCCAACCACTCTCCATCTACACCACTGTCCTATTTTATTTTCTATCCCTGGCACTCATCTCTATCTGAAGGTATGCTATCATTAATTGCTTATATGCTTATTATCTGCCTTCTCTACACAGAGAAAGCTCCAAGTAGGCAAGGAATTCCTCTGGCTCTCTGTTTATTTGTAGCACTAGGGGGTAAATGATAAATAATTTTTGAATAAACAACTAAATCTGTGGAGGAGACCAGATAGCAGTTTGAGTTTTCTAGTCACAAGAGAGCTTTCTTTATTAGGCACCAAATGACTCTACCTTGATTGGTCTCTTTCTGTTACTTTCATCTGAGAACTGTTTGTGACCTACGTCATCTGTAATTAGAAAATGTATTCCACATGTCATTTGTAATGAGAAAATTAGACCAGGGCTTATAATTTAGTACAAAGCTGGTGGAATGTTCATTATGCTAATCAGAGAATGAATACAGTAACATTATCCTTACTCTAACAAAGACAATAAAGCTATTTTATAAAAAGAACAATGGTGTTGTGAACAAATCAAACATATTTTAAAATGAAGCAGAATCCAAATTTATTTTGATGTGAGGCTATTATCTGTGATCTCAGGCATAGGACTCTTAACAAGTCACCAGACTGAAAATCCATACAAGGAAATGCTAATTTACAATACTTGAAAAATTCAGTTTTCAACCCAAACAAAAATATAAAAGATCTACTTCTCTTAAACACTGGATTATTTAAGAATTCTATCTGTTCTTCCAGCTCTTAACATAAACCTTAATTTTTATAGCATTAATTTGAGCAGTTTCCCGCAACTGTTGTCCATGAAAATTTATTTTTAGGAGATGCTTAATGTTTGGTTCAAATTCTGTGGCTCACAGTAAGTGATCTCCCTTAATTCCTTTTGCTTGGGAAGAAAAGTAAAACACCCCACTTTAGAATCAGATCCTGCTGGGGGTTGTTTTAATGACACTTCATAAACTTGTATCTGTAGTTCTTCCTTTTGTTATCATTGCACCAAGCATGTTTCTATTATTTGAAATTATTTTTCTGGGTAATCACTTGATAATTAGCGCAATACTTAGCTCATCCAGTATACAAACTACTCATACACCATTCTCTTGCTGTTCTATTAAACCTGGCAGAAAACCTACCACATAGTGATGTTCAGTGGGTAATAAATGAATGAATGACCGACACAGCAACCAAAGAGACAGGAGCACAAAGTCATAGTTAGAGAAAGGATAGTTGGAGGAAGGAAACCTGTTTCTCCTATGCCTTGCACTGCCCCATTTTCTCAGAGAAATATTTTACTTAAGAATGGACAGAGCCTTGATGCTTATTCAAAGAGAAGAATATTTGTGGACCTGCTGCTACAAATGGGTTATCATGTAATGTGGCAAAACAAGTCATTAATTAGCTGGGTCATGTTGGGTAAGCTGCTTTACCTCTACGAACCTCATTTTTTCTTTTAGGGAAAAATTAGTGAGTTTAAATGATTTATGAGAGCCAAAATTCCATGCTTATCTATTAGATCTATTTCTAATAACTGAGGAAAAATGCTACATCCCAATGTCATACTTGATTTTGTGACAGCTAATCACCTAAACTGAAATATATATAGCATCCACAAACCATCAATTTAATGTATTGCATGTTATTGATCCACAAAGACACTGGATGCCATGTTCACTTTTCCTGATGCATCGGTATACCTCCTAGGACTTCACAATTGAATTCAGAATTGAAACCTCGGAGCCATAGTTTTTTACTATGGCAAGGCCTGAATCATACTTTGTTTCATGTGCTTTCCTGGCTTCATTTCTTTGGGACAGGAATTATATAGAATATCCTGGCATCCTTTCCTTTCTCATTTTGTAATTTTTATGGTATATGTGCTTGGAATATCATCACGTGATAATAGGATATTAATATTCATGGCTTCATCTTCTTTCTTCTCTCTCCATAAAACAGATTCATGTAGATTAGCACTGGCTGCTTCAGTGCAGATATGCAAACATGAGCCAAGGCATGGAAATCCACGTAAGGAACAACTTAGAGTAAGTGAAACAGATCGATCTACTTTTATTTTTCAAGCTGAACACATTGTAAAAATTAAGCAAAACAAAAGTCAAGTGTGACAAGGATTTTAATCAGAGAATATAGTAGATTGCCGTCATCAAAGCCCATAGGAAAAGACAAGGCTATCTTATTGAGGTTATCTGGGTATTCAGCAATGACCAACCCCAAGAAACCCACTGTTCTACAATCAATTTCTCCACCAAGGGAACTTAGTTTATTCAGGCTAATGAACTGAGGGAAGGCATAAGACTGCAAACAACGTCTGAGCTTTTTTTTTTTTTTTTAGGAGAAAATGTAAATGATCCAGGTTGCATACAAACCAATAGGATGGTTCACTTTTAATGAAACATGTAAATTTTCCTTTACATGTAGCCCTGAAAAGTTGCAAATTGAAGAGAGTCTTTTCCCTGATTAGTGGCCCTTTGCATAACACCCCTCACTATATAGTCATTGAAACAAAACACATGCTGTGCACAGCTGCCTCAATTTGTGCAATAGATTGGCTGCAAAACAAATTTCAACTCAGAATCCTGTATTGGTGAGCTACAATTGAGTTGGAAGTTCCTTTGAGAAATAACCCAGCAAAAATTAGAGTTTTAAAGTATCACCATGCTATACAAACATGCCATGATTTATTACTTTGTGATCAGATCATCTAAACTAGACCCATTCCTCTCCAATTGTCTTTGTTTTATCTATATAATAGTAGTAGCTACCTTTGATTTTCTGCATTTGTCAAGGTAGTTATATGAGTTTGTGTATTCTTACCCTACTTGGTTAAACCAGTTAAGAATTCCTAAACCTCACAAATTTGGACACATGCTTTCTTAAAGTTTTCATGAATAGCAACCATGAATGGTGAAATTATTTTCTTTAATAAAACATGCGAGAATAAAAAGCTTTCATGTGGATGCAAGAACTTCTAAACCTCTCTGTGAATCTTCTTCTGAGTTGCTACAATATTTTCCTTTGTTTTCTTCTGAACTACAAAGCCCATAATGACAATCTAAGATCTGGGAAATATTAACATACGTTTTCCACGGCATATGATGTAAATGTCATTTCCTTGGCAGCAATTTTATTTGAAAAATGTATTATTTGCCTACCCTACATCCCACGCCCAATCAATAGCAATTTTACTGCCAATTCCACTTGCCCAGTATCTACTGAATGCATCTCTTCCTCTCTATTCCCTCAGTTAATCTTTCTCTCTCACCTTCATTACTTGTGGCACAGCGTGATTTATTATACACGAAATCAGTTCCCTTCTCTGCCTGGGCACATAGCTAGACTACATGTCCCAGCCTCCCTTGCAGTTAGCTGAAGCCACATGATTTGGTTCTGGCTATAATGGAATGCATGCAGGAGTGTTATCTGCTCCTTCTGGATGGTCCATAGAATCCTTTTGAGAGTATCTTCCTTTCTCTTTTCCAAACTGTGAGCTGCATGGAGGAGAGACTCCAAAGACCTAGAAGAGGGCTAAGTTACAACATATAAGGAAGACGAGGGCTTGAGTCACAATTTGGAGGACAGCTGTCTGTACAAACGAGCCACGCAACCAGAAACATCTGCAGTGGATTTGCAAAAATGAGAGGCAAACATTTACAGTATTGACACTAGACTGTAGGGATATCTGACACAGTAAATAGGCTATCTCACTAATTACTAAAATAGCCTCATTTCCCAGCTTCTTCCCTCTCTATCCCATTGTCCATAGTGAAATCATGTGTATCTTCTCCAAATACCACGTTTCAACCATTACCCCCATTCAAAAATGATTCGTAGATACATTGAATAGACAGTTGCTGTATTTCTATTCTGTTCCAAGCTAACCTCTTACAGAATCTTACAGTTGAAATTCCTTCACCTGGCTTTCCAGGATTTCCATTTGTGTTTACAAGTTTGCCTCTCATTACACACCCTACCCTGAGCTCTGTGTTCCTAATTCCTAGCAACCCAAATTATTCACTATTACTGACATAGTATTTAGATTGTTTGCCTTCATGCTTTTGATTTCCTTTGTTCTGTTTCTAAACTTTATATTTCTTTTAAGCTCCACTGTAAATGCTCCCATTACCAGAAAGCTACATTCCCCTGAATCCCTAGCTGAAAGTAATCTGTACTATCTCTCTCTGTCTCTGTCTCTCTCTCTCTCCTTCTCACTCCCATCGCTCTCACATGATTTTTTCTGTTTCTCCAAGTTCTGCAAGTGCAAGGAGGAGGAATCCACACACCTGTCTCATTCCCCACTGGAGCTGACACTATGTCTGGCACATAGTGAGTACTTCATTGAATGACTACCATTTACTCGTTGGGGCTTACTATAGTGCCAGAAGGGTAATAGGTCATTGTTTAATGCATGTGAAATCTACATTTCCACCAGGTTACATCAGTCTGCAATTTTTAATACTTCAAAACAGCTTAACTTTTTCCCTGCAAATATCTGTTCTTCCTCAGCACTGCCTACAGATGGCTTTCCATCCTTCTGATTGCCTAAACCAGAAATCTAGAATGACTCCTCTCTTCCTCAACCCTGAGCTGTCTCCTGCTGATGCTACTTCCTAAGAAGACCTCAAATGCATCCTATCTTCTTCAGCCACTGCTCCCTTAGGGTAGGCTGACATTGTCACCAAACTGGCCTTACCTTGCATTTAGTGCAGCCCTCGGCCTCCCCACTCCTGGGTCCACTGGCTACACACAGCCAGATGGTCTTTCTAAAATCAAACCTGAACTTGTTCTTCACTCATTTAAACTCCTGAAAAGGCTTTTGACTGATTTCACAATCCCACTCTAGATAAAGTAAGCATAACCTAACCCAAATTTTTATAAATTGATTAATTCATTAACTCAGCAAATAAATGTGAAGCACCTCTTTGAAGTGTCAGATACTGTTGTTAGTGCTGGAGGATACAATGGAGAACAAAAACAAAATCTGCGCGCTCGTTGAATTTACATTCTAGGGTGGGGATGTGCAGTAAAGAAAGACAAAATAAATACAAAATAAATACACCATTTAGCATATTAGAAGGTTACAAATGTTGAGGGGAAAAAACGGAGCAAATAATGAAGTCTGAGAGTGCAAGTTTAGAGGGAAGATTATGATTTAAACGAGGAAACCAGGGTAGGCCCTTATTGAGAAGGTATCACCTCAAGTGGAAGATATGAACCAGGCAGACAGAGGAAGTAGGCAGTGCTCAGTCTTTAGTCCTAGAAAGAAGCATTTCTCGTCTGTATGAAAAGGTTGATCTAATAATCTCTTGGTAATCTCTGCTTCAGCCACCAAGACCTGCTTCTAGTTCCTTTATGTGCCATTCTTCCTTTTCTGGGCCTTTGCGATGTTATTCTCATATTCACTATGATGGGGATATGTCAAAGGAGCCCAGGATCCAACTGAAAGAGTTCCCAATGGCCAAGGCTGGAAAAATTTGAGCAAATATAGTAGTATTGGATTACAACCCAAAGCATACAATAAACATCCACGAGTCCATACTGACATAAATGATTAAGTAAATAAATGAGGGAGAAGAAATGAATCTCCTATACAGAAGAATTCTAAATAACTTAAATTGATGCTCCTCCTAACCCCATGAAGTCGGAGCATGTCTTCCCATTCCTTAAGTGGGAAATGTGCATAGTGAATTCCTTCCAACGTATGGAAGGGGGTAGGGACAAAAGTAATTTGCTACAGTGGAGAAATCTGACACACACTATCTCAGCCAGGTGATCAAGGTTAACATCAATAGTTATAAGTTACATTTATAGTATGTACTCTTGATATGACATGGGTAGAACGGCACTATTTTCTTCCCCAAAACCCATAAGCCCTGTTAATCATGAGAAAACATCAGAATTCCCTCTGTTCTTCCCTTCCCACTTTCCCTATCTAAGTCCTCCTAATCCCCTAGGGGTTGGCTGGGCACTGCCTGCCATTCTCTCAAACTGTGTGTATACAAATCACCTGAGGTGAAGCCTGGCAGTCTGCATTTCTGACAAATTTCCAGATAATGCTGATGCTGACAGTTCAGGGACATAAGTGTTTCCAGTCCAGAGGTCTGGTCAGTGGTTCTCAACTTTGAATTATATTGGAACCAACTAGGGAAATTTTAAATACCTGCCTTTCCTACCAACGATGCTCCACCCAGATCAGTCAAATCCAAAATTCTGAGAGTGGGATTCAGGTATAAGTTTATTTTCCAGCTTTCCAGGTAATTCCAATGTGCAGACAGGTTAAGAACCTGTGGAGTGTCTAAGATGCCTTCTAACTCAGAAACCTATCAGTGGGATGGCCAGGCCTTTCCAGGGAGGACACCACTGATACTTCTCGGTTATGTCACAACATTACCATTGTAGACACAGACCTGCAGCACAGTGATTCTAATCATGGGCTCTAGAGAGGGGAAGTGTAGGTTGACATCCAACTCTATTGCTTGATCTTGGGAAAGTTGCTTTACCTCTATCAGCCTTAATTTTTTCATCTCTAAAATGAAAATCATTATATCTAACATGTTGATTGTTGTTCTATTACAGGATTTAAAAAGGTGGTTACGCCCAGCAACTCACAGGTTATCAGGAGCCAGGCTGCTGTAGATTTTAATATGAGTTTTGCAGCATCACAGCTTTTTATCCTTTTTCTAAACAAATATGCTGGTTTGTTTTCTTGCTTTCATCCTGAAGAGCATCCATATAGAAAATAACAACAGCCACTAGGGAAGGCTAGATCATCTTAAGTGCCACCAAGGGAACTCTTTCCAGTAGTCAATTTCCTCTTCTGTCCTCAGTTCCCAAAGATACCCTAAGCAGAAGTCACTGTTTTATTTTGTAAAACATTTGCCCTGGATAATGGACAGTAATTCTAAGTAGTCTTTCAGCAGACAGAGCCCTTTTCCTATCCCCTGTCATCCTGTGCATAATAAGCGAAGTTGATATACTACACTCACTAGAAGTAACGTTCTTGCCTGTCTTCATTTGCTAGAAGTGGATTATAGTTTTGATTGCCTTACATGAATCAAACACTCTCTTAGTGGAAGCTGCAACAGCAATGAAATCATTAGATGGTTCCACCTAATTAGTAAGTCTTGAGCACATTTGTCTCTCGGTGTTTGGGAAAGGGATCGTAGACTCAGGGAGGCTAGGTTTTAATTTATACTAAGCCTATGGGCACCTGAAAAATAAGAGCATTTTCCCTACTCTTAGTTCATAAAGTTTCACCCATACCAAATGTTTCAGCATTAGAGCAATCTCAAATTCTACCCCTTCCCACCCTACCAGGCCTGGTTAGCAAGTCTTGAGAAAAAAAAATATTGAAAATGTATTCATAAATCCAGGTCTTTCCAAAGCTCTTCAGTGATGACTGAAAACCCTGCTCCCAAATACTGCTTTTTTAAGCCCCTACCGGGACCTGTCTGCTCTGTTCACTTCCCCTCGGGCTTCCATCAATACACCGGCTATGTCTCTACTCTATTGCCATGATTCTACTGACACTGGAGTGTTATCTTTCTTCTCGCCTACATCCAAAATTTGAGAAGTATTTTCCCTAGAAATAATTTATAAAGACTGGTTGGATTCAGTAATATCATTAGTATAATTAATTCAGTTAATACATGTAAGGCCCTAGAACAAGGACTTGTACATGGTATTTGCTCAATAAATGTTTGGCCTTAATATAACAATTATTGCCCTTATAATAGTGGATCAACCATATTATTCTCTGAATAGGCTTTTGCGGGCTAATGTGTACTTTAGACACCTTTTAATAATAATTGAGTACCTTCTCAGCATTTAGCATTATGCTAAGCATATGCTTTGCCTCAAATAATTCTCACAACAGCCCTATGAGGAAGGTACTGTTATTCCTCCCTTAAACAATAAACAAACTAAAACTCTGGAAGGTTAAAGAACCTACTCAAGGTCATACAGCTCATAAGTGCCAGGCCTAGGATTTAAACACATGGCTTTTCTGTTCTTAAAGCCTGTTCTCTTAGTGACGACACTCAACTCCCTAACAGAACAATGCTTGGTCTACCCTGTCCATCTTTGCTGTTCTCAGCATCCACCTAGAGGAAAGAAAGGAATCTGTTAGTGCCAAAGGGTTTGGAAGTCCAGGGAAGACTTTTTATCTGCACTCCAGACAAAGTTTTGAAAGGTGGATTGTGACCTGTCTCGGCAGAATAAAAAGCATTTGACTTTTCCTCTGTTCTTTCAAGAGTCCTTTCTGGCTTCACGTTACTCATCCTCCAACTTCCTAAGACTCACTCATGCATACCCTCTTATTAAAGTCCTTTAGTTATTAATGAATCATTAACTTCTATTGATTATATATATTTTTTACCCATCCTATTCAATACAATATTCTTGAGGGCAAGAACCATATTTGTTTTACAAAATGCACAGCCCAAGGCCACAAGAGCCAAATGTCTCCTCTGATTGACCGTACTTCCTCAAATCCTATCCTAAAGCAGACCAAGATAATGATGGTGATGTTATATGAAGTAATGTTATTTGCTCATTAAATATAGGTCCTATCTTTGAGTCTTTTTTTTGGTGACTTGTACTGAGACAGAAATATTATATTGTTCAGTTGCAGTTTGAACCTATAAAATAGTTGACTACCAGCAGGAAAAAAATTTATGACCTCGCAACAGAGTTGAGGCATCATTGCAAATGAACACTGTCCTTACCATTACAGAGAACAAAACCTGAATATTAGCTTTGCCATTTACTAGCTCTCTATCTCAGGCAAGACATTTAACATATGAGAATTTTCTCATCTGGAACACCATCATGCAGGGTGAGAATTTATTCATCTTGTATAACTAAAATGTCTAGCTCAGCGTAGCTGTTCAATAAATGATAGGTAAGTGTTTATAAATAGTAGGCTGGGGAAATTCAATGAACCCACCCCAGGAGCAACAAGCACATCTAGTAGCTAGTTCTTGGTTTCTAATATGATTTTCCAATTAAAGGACCAGGAATCCTTGAAAAAATGGCTGATTCTAGGGCAGGGGAATAAAATATACAAGATGAGTTTGGAACATCTTTTAGTGCCAGAAAGTAAGGAAGCGCCCAAAGAAAAACACTATGATGGGGATATGTCAAAGGAGCCCAGGATCCAACTGAAAGCACTCCCAATGGCCAAGGATGGAACAATTTGAGCAACAAAATATAGTAGTATTGGATTATAACCCAAAGTATATAATAAGCATCCATGAGTCCATACTGACATAAATGATTAAGTAAATAAATGAGGGAGAAGAAATGAATCTCTTGTACAGAAGCATTCCTTAAATGGATACTCCCCCGCCCTCACCCCATGAAGGTGGAGCATGACTCCCCATTCCTTAAGAGGGGGATGTGCATGGTGAATTCCTTCCAAAGTATGGAAGGGGGTAGGGACAAAAGTAATTTGCTACAGTGGAGAAATCTGACACATACTATCTCAGCCAGGTGATCAAGGTTAACATCGATAGTGATAAGTCACATTGATAGTATGTGCTCTTGATATAACATGGGTAGAACAGATTATTTTCATCCCCCAAATCTGTAAGTCCTGTTAATCATGAGAAAACATCAGACAAACCCAAACTGAAAAACATTCTATGAAATATCTGATCAGCATTCCTCAAAACTGTCAAGGTCATCAAAAACAAGGAATATCTGAAAAGCTATAACAGTCTACAGGAGTCTAGGGAAACATGAGAAGTAAATGCAATGTGGTATCCTGAGTGGGATCCTGGTACAGAAAGCAGACAGATAAAAATTAAGAAAATCTGAACTAAGTGTGGATTTTAGTTAATAAGTGTATCAATATTGGTTCATGAATTGAGACAAAAGTACCACAGTAATGTCAACAATAGGAGAAGTTAGGTGAGGGTTATACAAGTGTTCCCTGTAATAGTCTTGCAACTTTTCTGTAAAAATAAAACTCCTCTGAAATAAAAAGTTTTTTTTAAGTCAATGAATCCTTGCTTAAGGTCACACTTGGAACAGTATATTTCTAACTATAAATAAAGTCTCATAGTAAAAATAATAGTGGGATTATGTTACACATTTGATAAGGATTTCCTGCGTATTTTGGAACTTGGAGTAATCTAACAGTTTGTGAGTTTTCTAACACAAATTATCCACCTTTTAAACCATCTCATGAGAAGACTTTACTGAGATGGTTATAGAGCAGCATCCCAGAATGCTTGACAATTTATTCCTACAGAATTGTGACCAGGGTAAAGAATATTTTTGACCCATTTGTTTTAAATAAAATGCTTTAATGAAAACAGAGATTTGTTATATAGAATATTAAGGCTGGGAAACCAAGACCAATTATTCTGAGAAAAGCTGTTTTCGACAAATGTGCCAGAGAAATGTTAAGAATCAATACAGCCTATTTCCAAAGGTATGAAAAGAAGTAAGTGCTCGATTCAATGTCAGGGTTCTCATAATATGACATCTACAATATCCTGCAGAGGAGGCATTTTTCAAATAAGAAGTTCTGAATACATACATACCTCAGCTACTTAAAGAGCGTTCTGTGCAGGGAGGAGGTTAAGTGCTATGGAACTCCTTACTGGCCTGTATAAAAAAGTAGGGTGAGAGAGAAAGCCTGTAATAATAAGTCCTTAAAATGCTCTGCAAGTCCAAGGATTCATTCCCTCCTGGTTGATATGACAGTTTAAAAATATATCCACAAATCCTTTGATATTTCTTGATACGGTTTGATTGTGTCCCCCAAAAGTTCATGTCTTAAAAAGTTGGTCCCCAGTGTAGACGTGTTGAGAGGCGGGACCTTTGGGAGGTGATTTGGTCTTAAAGACAGAGCCCTCATGGATTAGTCCATTCATTGATTAATCAATTATCATGAGAATGGGTTGGTTATCGTGAGAGTAGATCTGTTATAAAACCCAGTTTTGCCCTCTCTCATGAGCCCCCTTTCCATGGGACTCCCTGAGCGACCTCAGGACTCTGCAGAGTCCCCATTGGAAAGAAGGCCCTCATCAGATGCGCTCCCTCAATCTTAGACTTCCCAGCCTCCAGAACTGTAAGAAATACATTTTTTATAAATTACTCGGTCTCAGATATTCAGTTATAGTAACACAAAACAGACTAAGATGCACCTCCTACCCAGAATTGGGGTCTATGTCTGCTCCACTTGGACTAGGAGGGCTTTTGTGACTGTTTCAACCAATGGCCTACAGCAAAATGGATGGCCTGCTTCCAAGGCTAAGTCATAAATGTCAATGTGCTTCTGACTGGCTCACATGAATACTTGATCTTTGGAAACCTGCAGCCTCTGTGTTTGCTCTGGCCCTGCTGTTGGTCTAGCTCCAGCAAATATTTGACCATAACGCCATTTATTCATTCATTCATTCCATAAATATTCATTCCATAACCCCATTCATTCATTCATTCATTCTATAAATATTAATTCCATAAGAAACTCTGAGCCATGTTTAGCCAAACACTTTCTGAATTCTTGCCCCGCAAAATCCATGAGGTGATAAAATTATTGTTGCTGTCTTCCTGGGTCATTCCTGGACCGGGAGCCGTGCTGGGGCTCACACGGGGGCTCCGGCGTGGACGACTCGGCGCCTGCGTGACCTCCCCGCCGGCGGAATGTGGCGACTACGTCGGGCCGCTGTGGCCTGGTCATCATAAGGAAATTCGCTTGGATTAATCTTATGGAGTTCATTCAGATTGCATATCTTGATGGTTTCAGCACTAGCTGATTTGGCATAAAAATCTGCTAAAGCGGGGTGGAGCCAAGATGGCCGAATAGTAACAGCTCCGGTCTCCAGCTCCCAGCCCCAGCGACACAGAAGACGGGTGATTTCTGCATTTCTGCTTGACGTACCGGTTTCATCTCACTAGGGAGTGCCTAACAGTGGGTGCAGGACAGTCGGTGAAGCGCACTGTGCGCGAGCCGAAGCAGGGCGAGGCATTGCCTCACTCGGGAAGCGCAAGGGGTCAGGGAGTTCCCTTTCCTAGTCAAAGAAAGGGAAAACAGACGGCACCTGGAATATCGGGTCAGTCCCGTCCTAATACTGCGCTTTTCCAACGGGCCTGGAAAACGGCACACTAGGAGATTGTGTCCCGCACCTGGCTCGGAGGGTCCTATGCCCACAGAGTCTTGCTGATTGCTAGCACAGCAGTCTGAGATCACGCTGCAAGGCGGCAACGAGGCTGGGGGAGGGGCGCCCGCCATTGCCCAGGCTTGCTTAGGTAAACAAAGCAGCCAGGAAGCTCGAACTGGGTGGAGCCCACCACAGCTCAAGGAGGCCCGCCTGCCTCTGTAGGCTCCACCTCTGGGGGCAGGGCACAGACAACCAAAAACTCAGCGAGAACCTCCACAGCCTTAAATGTCCCTGTCTGACTGACAGCTTTGAAGAGAGTAGTGGTTCTCCCAGCACGCAGCTGGAGATCTGAGAACGGACAGACTGCCTCCTAAAGTGGGTCCCTCACCCCTGAGCAGCCTAACTGGGAGGCACCCCCCCAGTGGGACAGACTGACACCTCATTCAACCAGGTACTCCTCTGAGACAAAACTTTCAGAGGAACTATCAGACAGCTGAATTTGTGGTCTCACGAAAATCCGCTGTTCTGCAGCCACCGGTGCTGACACCCAGCCAAACAGGGTCTGGAGTGGACCTCTAGTAAACTCCAACAGACCTGCAGCTGAGGGTCTTGTCTGGTAGAAGGAAAATTAACAAACAGAAAGGACATCCACACCAAAAACCCATCTGTACATCACCATCATCGAAGACAAAAAGTAGACAAAACCACAAAGATGGGGAAAAAACAGACCAAAAAAACTGGAAACTCTAAAAAACAGAGCACCTCTCCTCCTCCAAAGGAACGCAGTTCCTCACCAGCAACGGAACAAAGCTGGATGGAGGATGACTTTGATGAGTTGGGAGAAGAAGGCTTCAGACGATCAAACTACTCTGAGCTACGAGAGGAAATTCAAAACAATAGCAAAGAAGTTAAAAACTTTGAAAAAAAATTAGAAGAATGGATAACTAGAATAACCAATGGAGAGAAGGGCTTAAAGCAGCTGATGGAGCTGAAAGCCAAGTTTCGAGAACTACGCGAAGAATGCAGAAGCCTCAGTAGCAGATGCGATCAACTGGAAGAAAGGGTATCGCTGATAGAAGATGAAATGAATGAAATGAAGAGAGAAGGGAAGTTTAGAGAAAAAAGAATAAAAAGAAATGAACAAAGCCTCCAAGAAATTTGGGACTATGTGAAAAGACCAAACCTACGTCTGATTGGTGTACCTGAAAATGATGGGGAGAATGGAACCAAGTTGGAAAACACTCTGCAAGATATTATCCAGGAGAACTTCCCCAATCTAGCAAGGCAGGCCAGCATTCAGATTCAGGAAATACAGAGAACGCCACAAAGATACTCCTCGAGAAGGGCAACTCCAAGACACATAATTGTCAGATTCACCAAAGTGGAAATGAAGGAAAAAATGTTAAGGGCAGCCAGAGAGAAAGGTCGGGTTACCCACAAAGGGAAGCCCATCAGACTAACAGCTGATCTCTCAGCAGAAACTCTACAAGCCAGAAGAGAGTGGGGGCCGATATTCAACATTCTTAAAGAAAAGAATTTTCAACCCAGAATTTCCTATCCCGCCAAACTAAGCTTCATAAGTGAAGGAGAAATAAAATACTTTACAGACAAGCAAACGCTGAGTGATTTTGTCACCACCAGGCCTGCCCTAAAAGAGCTCCTGAAGGAAGCACTAAACATGGAAAGGAACAACCGGTACCAGCCCCTGCAAAAACATGCCAAATTGTAAAGACCATCGAGGCTAGGAAGAAACTATAGCAACTAACGAGCAAAATAACCAACTAACATCATAATGACAGGATCAGATTCACACATAACAATATTCATGTTAAATGTAAATGGGCTAAATGCTCCAATCAAAAGACACAGACTGGCAAACTGGATAAGGAGTCAGGACCCATCAGTGTGCTGTATTCAGGAAACCCATCTCACGTGCAGAGACACACATAGACTCAAAATAAAGGGATGGAGGAAGATCTATCAAGCAACTGGAAAACAAAAAAAGGCAGGGGTTGCAATCCTAGTCTCTGATAAAATAGACTTTAAACCAACAAAGATCAAAAGAGACAAAGAAGGCCATTACATAATGGTAAAGGGATCAATTCAACAAGAAGAGCTAACTATCCTAAATATATATGCACCCAACACAGGAGCACCCAGATTCATAAAGCAAGTCCTCAGTGACCTACAAAGGGACTTAAACTCCCACACAATAATAATGGGAGATTTTAACACCCCACTGTCAGCATTAGACAGATCAACGAGACAGAAAGTTAACAAGGATATCCAGGAATTGAACTCAGCTCTACATAAAGTGGACCTAATAGACATCTACAGAACTCTGCACCCCAAATCAACAGAATATACATTTTTTTCAGCACCACACCACACCTATTCCAAAATTGACCACATAGTTGGAAGTAAAGCTCTTCTCAGCAAATGTAAAAGAACAGAGATTATAACAAACTGTCTCTCAGACCACAGTGCAATCAAACTAGAACTCAGGATTAAGAAACTCAGTCAAAACCGCTCAACTACATGGAAACTGAACAACCTGCTCCTGAATGACTATTGGGTACATAATGAAATGAAGGCAGAAATAAAGATGTTCTTTGAAACCAACGAGAACAAAGACACAACATACCAGAATCTCTGGGACACGTTCAAAGCAGTGTGTAGAGGGAAATTTATAGCACTAAATGCCCACAAGAGAAAGCAGGAAAGATCCAAAATTGACACCCTAACATCACAATTAAAAGAACTAGAAAAGCAAGAGCAAACACATTCAAAAGCTAGCAGAAGGCTAGAAATAACTAAAATCAGAGCAGAACTGAAGGAAATAGAGACACAAAAAACCCTTCAAAAAATTAATGAATCCAGGAGCTGGTTTTTTGAAAAGATCAACAAAATTGATGGACCGCTAGCAAGACTAATAAAGAAGAAAAGAGAGAAGAATCAAATAGATGCAATAAAAAACGAAAAAGGGGATATCACCACCGATCCCACAGAAATACAATCTACCATCAGAGAATACTACAAACACCTCTATGCAAATAAACTAGAAAATCTGGAAGAAATGGATAAATTCCTCGACAAATACACCCTCCCAAGACTAAACCAGGAAGAAGTTGAATCTCTGAATAGACCAATAACAGGTTCTGAAATTGTGGCAATAATCAATAGCTTACCAACCAAAAAGAGTCCAGGACCTGATGGATTCACAGCTGAATTCTACCAGAGGTACAAGGAGGAACTGGTACCATTCCTTCTGAAACTATTCCAATCAATAGAAAAAGAGGGAATCCTCCCTAACACATTTTACGAAGCCAGCATCGTCCTGATACCAAAACCTGGCAGAGACATAACCAAAAAAGAGAATTTCAGACCAATATCCTTGATGAACATTGATGCAAAAATCCTCAATAAAATACTGGCAAACCGAATCCAGCAGCACATCAAAAAGCTTATCCACCATGATCAAGTGGGCTTCATCCCTGGGATGCAAGGCTGGTTCAACATACGCAAATCAATAAATGTAATCCAGCATATAAACAGAACCAAAGACAAAAACCACATGATTATCTCAATAGATGCAGAAAAGGCCTTTGACAAAATTCAACAACCCTTCATGCTAAAAACTCTCAATAAATTAGGTATTGATGGGACGTATCTCAAAATAATAAGAGCTATCTACAACAAACCCACAGCCAATATCATACTGAATGGGCAAAAACTGGAAGCATTCCCTCTGAAAACTGGCACAAGACAGGGATGCCCTCTCTCACCGCTACTATTCAACATAGTGCTGGAAGTTCTGGCCAGAGCAATCAGGCAGGAGAAGGAAATAAAGGGTATTCAATTAGGAAAAGAGGAAGTCAAATTGTCCCTGTTTGCAGATGACATGATTGTATATCTAGAAAACCCCATTGTCTCAGCCCAAAATCTCCTTAAGCTGATTAGCAACTTCAGCAAAGTCTCAGGATACAAAATTAATGTACAAAAATCACAAGCATTCTTGTACACCAATAACAGACAAACAGAGAGCCAAATCATGAGTGAACTCCCATTCACAATTGCTTCAAAGAGAATAAAATACCTAGGAATCCAACTTACAAGGGATGTGAAGGACCTCTTCAAGGAGAACTACAAACCACTGCTCAATGAAATAAAAGAGGATACAAACAAATGGAAGAACATTCCATGCTCATGGGTTGGAAGAATCAATATCGTGAAAATGGCCATACTGCCCAAGGTAATTTATAGATTCAATGCCATCCCCATCAAGCTACCAATGACTTTCTTCACAGAATTGGAAAAAACTACTTTAAAGTTCATATGGAACCAAAAAAGAGCCCGCATCGCCAAGTCAATCCTAAGCCAAAAGAACAAAGCTGGAGGCATCACGCTACCTGACTTTAAACTATACTACAAGGCTACAGTAACCAAAACAGCATGGTACTGGTACCACCACAGAGACATAGATCAATGGAACAGAACAGAGCCCTCAGAAATGATGCTGCATAGCTACAACTATCTGATCTTTGACAAACCTGACAAAAACAAGAAATGGGGAAAGGATTCCCTATTTAATAAATGGTGCTGGGAAAACTGGCTAGCCATATGTAGAAAGCTGCAACTGGATCCCTTCCTTACACCTTATACAAAAATTAATTCAAGATGGATTAAAGACTTATATGTTAGACCTAAAACCATTAAAATCCTACAAGAAAACCTAGGCAATACCATTCAGGACATAGGCGTGGGCAAGGACTTCATGTCTAAAACACCAAAAGCAATGGCAACAAAAGCCAAAATCGACAAATGGGATCTCATTAAACTAAAGAGCTTCTGCACAGCAAAAGAAACTATCATCAGAGTGAACAGGCAACCTACACAATGGGAGAAAATTTTTGCAACCTACTCATCTGACAAAGGGCTAATATCCAGAATCTACAATGAACTCAAACAAATTTACAAGAAAAAAACAAACAACCCCATCAAAAAGTGGGCAGAGGACATGAACAGACACTTCTCAAAAGAAGACATTTATGCAGCCAAAAAACACATGAAGAAATGCTCCTCATCACTGGCCATCAGAGAAATGCAAATCAAAACCACAGTGAGATACCATCTCACACCAGTTAGAATGGCCATCATTAAAAAAGCAGGAAACAACAGGTGCTGGAGAGGATGTGGAGAAATAGGAACACTTTTACACTGTTGGTGGGACTGTAAACTAGTTCAACCATTGTGGAAGTCAGTGTGGCGATTCCTCAGGGATCTCGAACTAGAAATACCATTTGACCCAGCCATCCCATTACTGGGTATATACCCAAAGGACTATAAATCATGCTGCTATAAAGACACATGCACACGTATGTTTATTGCGGCACTATTCACAATAGCAAAGACTTGGAACCAACCCAAATGTCCAACAACGATAGACTGGATTAAGAAAATGTGGCACATATACACCATGGAATACTATGCAGCCATAAAAAATGATGAGTTCGCGTCCTTTGTAGGGACATGGATGAAACTGGAAAACATCATTCTCAGTAAACTATCGCAAGGGCAAAAAACCAAACACCGCATGTTCTCACTCATAGGTGGGAATTGAACAATGAGAACTCATGGACACAGGAAGGGGAACATCACGCTCCGGGGACTGTTGTGGGGTGGGGGGAGGGGGGAGGGACAGCATTAGGAGATACACCTAATGCTAAATGACGAATTAATGGGTGCAGGAAATCAACATGGCACATGGATACATATGTAACAAACCTGCACATTGTGCACATGTACCCTAAAACCCTAAAGTATAATAAAAAAAAAAAAACAAAAAAAAAAAAAAAGAAAAATTATTGGCTAAACTTAATATAAATAAAATGTTTCTCTTTTAAAAAAAAAAAAAAAAAATTATTGTTGCTGTTTTAAGCCACTAAGTTTTCAGGTAATGTACTATATAGCAATAGCTAATTGGAATAGTCAGTTTATAATCATTCAAGAACGAGTTGGATTAATATAAAGTGTCAGTACAGGGTAATAATGATGCATTGACTGTGTTTTGTCAAACCTGTCTATAGAATCATAGATCTATAAATTTATATTAATGGTAATGGTGTTTTAGTTTAATACTATAATTATTTACTCATAACCCAGAGCCTTCTGCTTTAATTTAGAAAATATTTGTTAAGCATCTACTATATGTCAAGCACTGTGACAAGCATTAGGAATTCAATAGTGTAAAAGACAATCATATACCTAGTTTCATGAGCTTACACTCTAGTAGGAGAAACAAACAAAAGGAAGTAAACAGATCAAATGATTGCCAATTATGGTAAGTGCTGTAAAGAAAACCAACAAGGTACTTGGGACAATCTTACTTTTGACAGGTGGTTAAGAAAGGTGTCTTTGATGGGGATAGTGTTTAAGAAAAACCTTAAGATTGAAAAGAAAAATGACCAGACAAGTTAAGGGCAGCAGAAATTTTCCTAGAAAAGGAACAACATAGACAAAGGCCCTGAGATGGAAACATGCCAGGATCAGGGTAAAAAGTCAGGGTGGATGGAGCTTAACATGTGAGGAGTGTGGAAGAAACAGCTAGTGTTCTACCAGAGAATGTCTATTCTGTGTTGAGGAGCTGAATTGGAGAAGTGGCTTTCCAGTAAAATACTTTATTTTCTCCTCCTTCCCCCTTGTATGTAAGCATAGTTATGTGACTGAATCTTGGCCAATAGCATGTGGGTGGAAGTGCCACCACTAGAAGGGTCCTCACAACCTCTCCACTCTCTTCGCTTAAGTGCCAGCTGGACATTGATTGACACCTAAAGGGTCTCTGAAAACCACATGTGAGGATGCCATATCACCTTCACCATGAGGCCCTGAATGACTGCATGGGGCAGAGGCCCATCCTCCCTTCCATTCACAGCTTGGTCCAGAAGAACAAAGTTCACAAAATTAGAATTTCTTTTAAATGAAAAGAAATAAGTATACAGTTCAAGAAAGTGCCTTGTGCATTACCTAGCAGCTTTTATACTTTCTGAAAGTCTTAATAAACACCTTACATGTTTTAGAAAACATAATCTCCTCAAATATCTCACTCTAGCTGTGTTAAAGAAAGTTTATGTCAGGTTTCTCACCCTTTGGGACATATGAAAAACAGTTGACTGAGAACACACAAAGATCATGTCATCTTTATCAAGCCAAGCCCATTCCTGCTGCTCCCAAAACTGAACTTTGAGCATGACCTAAGACTCTGTAGCAAATTAAGTTATCATCACCATGAGGATTACAAAAATCTGGTGGACACAATGATAAATGAATGACCCAGAGTAAACCATATTTCCAAACACAAGCCCAAAGACAACACAAGCGCTTACGTCATATGATAACATAGAGCCTATTATTTTTGCGATACCTTATAATTGTTATCTATTGGATGAGTTTTCATTTGAAAGTCTCTTCTGGGAAAGAATATTTAGACAAAAAACAAATTTCAGGTAATTTTAGTTACCTTTCCTCTCTACATTTCAGGAGTTAGTGCTTTCAATGCAGTTATAATGCATCATAAGATGTTCCCTAAATGTAACAGTTTAAATCACAGCATAAAATAATACAGTCTAAAATATGTGAGGATTATGCCTATAACCTAGCATTAAAATAATTTTTTGCTATGTTTAAGTATAAAACCTATCAAAAGGTTTGCTTATTCTGCAAAACTCAGGTCTACCAATATTAAAGGAATATTAGCCTGTATGTAGTTTAATGAGAGCTAAACTAAAATCCAGGAAATCAGTGAGCCCCATTTGCACAATTATTATCTGAAAAGAAAACATATATTTTTAAAAATTACCTTCTTTCAGAGAATGTCTGTAAGTTTGATGGGATTTTTCAGCTTGCATTGAAGTAGTTAATGTTGTTTAATGTGATCCTTGACAGACATTTGCATGAAATCCTGAGGTTTGTGAAGGAAAACACACACACACACACACACACAAACACACACACACACACACTCCACATTTTGTCATAACTGTGAATGCCCCAGAAATACTTGCAAAAGGCAGAATTTGACCGACAGCTAGAAACTGCATACGTTAACCATTTTTCAATTTTGGCTACTTTTGCCTTTACCTATGCAATTATATCACCTGATGAACAAAATGCAGCTGTTACAAGTAATCAAAGCAATTCCAAATAGCAGATAATTCTTATCTCTCCTGAAGATTCTAGACTCAAGCCAGCTAGATAGTTATTTCTTGATTTTCTCACCCCAAAATTTCGTTCAGATTTGAGAGGAACTGTAGAGGTTATCATATTAAAGCAGTTCGAACTGATTTCCAGAAACCCTGACCAATTATTTGTTCATTTATTCCACATATATTAACCTGTATCTGCTATGTGCCAGTTACAATAATTATGTTTTAAGGACTCTGCATAAATACAACATCTTCCTTGATCTTGAGAAGAAAATAGTCTCTAACCTGTCTAGGGAACACAGACTAGGGACAATTAACTCTAAACGACCCTGGGAGCCTCAGGAATCAAATGAGTTAATCTTACTAGGTTGGTGCAAATGTAATTGCTCTTTTTGCCATTAAAAGTGATGGAAAATCCAGAAGAAAATCCCAAAATAATAAGCTTCAGTTGTTTAAAATGTGACTTGTGCTCCATAATAAAGATGTCTGACTGAGCTGCTTTTTAGTCAGTTGTCAGAAGTGTATCCTGCAGTGAAAATCTTCAATTTCTGAAAGTCCCTCCCTCTCTCACACACACACACACAAACTGCAGAGCATTTTGCAAGTTATATCTTAATTAACATGTTATTTTTTTAATATCATAAATGAAAGTTAATGGGATGAAGAGCTCAGAAGAACGTCTCACACTGGCTAGAAATTTGCCTCTGATTTCATAGAAGAAATTAGATATATTTCATATCTTACAATTTCAAGATATTAGAATGGCAAAATGAGATCTTCAATCTATATATGTGACACTACGGAGTAATGCTGCTTTTGTAACGGGCAGAGCAGAATCTATCACCTCAAAGACATGCATGCCCAATCAGGGTATAATCCACACTGGGAAGTTAATTATTAAATATTCTGGGGGCTTCCTCCACAGTCCTTTGGATTTCTTGAATGGTAACAAGTCTTCATACGGAGACACTAGGATTAGTTTGGGAAAATGGTCAAAAGCAGTTCAGAATTTGGTTTGGTAAATAAGATGAATTACAGAATGAAGAGTTACCACTTTTTTGTTAAAAAAAAGGAGAGAGTGATTATAAATTGATAAAACATTTTTGTACTTTATAAAGTGGCTCTGGGGAAAATTCACAAAAGGAAATTTTGAAAGTGTTTTAATAAATGGCATTATTACTGGAATAAATTATATAGAAATTCTAAAGTGACAACTTTAGAGAGAAAAACACACATTTAAATGTATAAAATCCCTTGTCTTGCTACAGAGTGAAAAGCTTACACTCATTATTTTTAATGCATTAAAAAGTAATTGTTAAATTATCTAAATTATTGTATATATTTTTAATACTCAACCCCTATTTTAATTGACAAGTAAAAGTTATATATATTTATGTATGGTGAACAGCATGGTGTTTTGTCATACGTATACACTGAGAAATGGCTAAATTAAGATAATTAACATATGCATTACCTCACATATCAATTTTTTTATAGTGAAAACACATGAAATTTACTTTCTAATGAATTTTCAAATATACAATATGTTAACTGTAGTCACTATGACGTACAATAGATTTCTTGAACTTATTCCTCCTGTGTAACTGAAATTTTGTGTTCTTTGACAAGCATCTCCCTAATTTTCCTACTCCTAGCCTCTGGTAAACACCATTTTACTCTGTTTTTCTGAATTCAACTATTTGACACTCCACAAATAAGTGAAATCATTTGGTATTTGTCTTTCTGTTTCTGGCTTATTTCACTTAACATCATATCCTCCAGGTTCATCCATCTTGTGGCGAATGACAGGACTTCCTTCTTTTATTAAGGCTGAATAGTATTCCATCATGTATATATAACTCATTTTCTTTATCCATTCATCCATTGATGATAACTTAGGTTGATTTCATATCTTAGCTATTGTGAATCATGCTGCAATGAACATGAAAATACAGGCATCTCTTCAACATACTTATTTCAATTCCTTTGGGTATATACCCAGTAGTGGGATTCCTGGATAGTACTGTAGTTCTATTTTTAGATAATTTTTAAAGCAACCTTCATATTGTTTTCCATAATGGCTGTACTAATTTACATTCTCATTAATGGTGTGCAAGGGTTCCCTTTTCTCCACATCCACGCCAGCACTTGTTATCTTGTCTTTTTGATAATTGTCATCCTAACAGGTGTGAGGTGATACCTCATTGTGGTTTTAATTCTCTTTGCTGATCAGTGATATTCAGCATTTTGTCATATACCTGATGCCCATTTGTAAACCTTCCTTTGAAAAATGTTTATTCAGGCCCTTTGCCCATTTTTTAATTCGATTATTTGTGGTTTTGCTATTAAGTTGCTTGAGTTCCTTATATATTTTGGATATTAACCTCTTAACAGATACATGGTTTGCAAATATGTAAATTCTTACATATTTTTAATCTCATTGCTTTACAGCCATAATGCCTATTCCCTCCATGTAATTATAGGAAGCATTTTATATACACCAAATTCAAAAGCCTTTTACAGACAGGTGGCTGGTGAATTACCAGATCCTTAATTCATAAATTTAACTTCTTATACTCATTTAGTTTATTGTGTGTAATGCACACAAACCCTGAATGATTCACATAAACTATTTTTTACTCATAAAAACATGTTAAAACCTTTTCAGAGAGTTGCTTTTGTTTCCTTTTGGAGTGCTCATTCTTGAGTGTGTATAAACAAGCAAATTCTTTGATATTCAAATTAATGAAAGCAGTGGAAATGAGAAATGAATCCATCTGAAAACCATATGCTTCCTTTTGATACATATTAATGAAAAGATCGCACAAAAAAAAGTTATTTAAGAGAATGTCTACCTCATATGCAATGAAAAACTCCCTTGCTGGTAAAAAATGGATGGAAAAGTTATTTCACAGATAATCACGAAATCAGAATTTTAGTTCTCCTCCCACCAGAATAGCAAGTGGCTAGAAGTGTGTACTTTTAGGTGGGAGTAATATGGATTGAAGCCCTGACTCAGAAATTTGTTAGCTGTGTGACCTTAAGTTAATTAACTTTTTTGAGCCTTAATTTATTCATCCATAATATGAAAATAATACCAATACTCATTTTACAGAGTAATTTTAAGGATTAAATAGTAGTGCACATAACTTGCTTAGTATAATGCTTTGGAACTTAACTATTGTTGTTACTGTTGTTCTTATTATTTTTAATTTGAGCAACTCTTTTGCCTATAAAATGGGGCTGCTGCATAATTGAGCAGTGAGAAAGAAAAGAGATAACATAGAAAATTAGAAAAAATAATTTAAATGTTATGCTATCCTGGGTATCATTATGAAGTACAAAATGCTATTTTGCCTATATCACAATTAACAGTAAGATGTCTATTCCCCATACTATTTCAGACTGAACATACACTCTAAGTAGTTGCATCTCCTCTGTTAGCAATGGGGGATTGGGTAACTTTAGTCTGGAATGGTTAAGTTTCTCTGGGCTTCACCAACAGATGGGATCACAGTAGCTGTAATAAATCAAATTTCACTGTCTCCTGCCCCATCTGTTCAGGCAGGACCTGCAAACAACCCCACCCCCACCTCCTCAGAGTCTCACTCAGATATGTTTGGTGGGCCCCACAAAGTCTCTTATGTGAGCTCACAAACGGCTCTCTTAGTTCTCATCATCACATGGTACTTGTCAGGGTCTACCTCTCCCACTCCGGCTCTCTTGGTCAATGTTCACAGACAGCAAAGACATTTGAGGAGGGTCCCTTGCTGCTACCATAGCTGCTGATACCGCCCCCTCTCCCATATAGAATAGTCATGCCAAGCATGATGTATCTCAGTGCTCACAAAACCATGGACCTCTAGGTTTGTTCAAGGAAGAAGGCTCCAGTTCCACACTTTCCCTCTCAGCTTTGCCACACCGTTACTTAGAAATGGGCTCAGATGGGGCAGAGCATGAAGGTAGATGTTTCACAAAAGCCATCATGTTGTACTCCCCAGGCCCACTTTCTCTTCCTCCTCACCTCCAAATTTACTCATGCAAAAAGAAACTAACAGCCTGTCTAGCCCGTTGTCTTCTCAGGTGTACACAAATATGCTTGGTTATAAAGGTAGATGCAATGTGGGCTCAACCAAACACTCCTTCCGATAGAAAAGAGTATAACCTAGTGGTTAAAGCATGTTCTTCAGGAATAGACAGAAGGTTCAAACTCCAGCCTTCTTATTTACTAAGATAATATCTCTAAATCTCAGTGTCTTTTTCTGTGAACTGGGAATACTAAGGACACCTTCTGAGCTATTGAGAAAACTGTCAGTAAATTAGTATAAATATATAAAACACTAAGCATAGGTCCTGGCTCATAGTAAGCACTAAAAAGTCAATAGTTATTAAATGAGGTATTTTTTTTTACAATATACCATCACCTTGTTTATTGTGCATTTCCACAATGCCCATTAATATATAACAGTTAAAAATACTAAGTTTTTCACTAGAATGATATACCTTGATAATGCAGATACTGGCTTATTCATTTTAGAGAAATAATCCACTTTTCTGATCATAAAAATAGGTTTCAAAATGGTATTGCTATTTACAGTACATTTTTGCAGAATATTAATATCATTCCTTTAACCAAGAAAATAGTTGATCAAATCACTTTTTTGATCCTTATATATCTAACATTACACTAAAAAATTGGATTACTTTTTGGGAATAAGAATAGGATTCATTCAAACATTTGCTAGTAATGTATTATTTCATTCATTTATTCTAAAGACACAAATTGAGGCCAACAAAATGCTAAGCATTGAACTAGGTGCCAGATATATGGGGTTTACAGGTGAGGAGATGGCTTTCAAGGTGGGCAGAACAACATAAACACTGGCAGGCTTCATGTATTAGGTATGTTTGGTGTATTGTCTTGTGCCTGGAAAGCTGGGCTAGGGGACACAGGGCAGAGGGCTGGGGGGGTGAGTAATGAGTAGCCTGGCTTGACTGATGTGGTAGGCTCATCTCTGAGGAGCAGTGGAGAATAATCCTCAGACTAGAATTCCTCCCTCCCTACCACTCCTTTGGGGTTCACACTTCAGTCCACTCCATCCCCATTTCTTTTTTTTTTGGAGTCTTGCTCTGTCTCCCAGGCTGGAGTGCAGTGGCGCAATCTCGGCTCACTGCAAGCTCCGCCTCCCGGGTTCACGCCATTCTCCTGCCTCAGCCTCTCCGAGTAGCTGGGACTACAGGCGCCCGCCACCACGCCCGGCTAATTTTTTGTATTTTTAGTAGAGACGGGGTTTCACCGTGGTCTCGATCTCCTGACCTCGTGATCTGCCCGCCTCGGCCTCCCAAAGTGCTGGGATTACAAGCGTGAGCCACTGCGCCCGGCCTCCATCCCCATTTCTAAGCTCACTGGTCCACGGACATGATCACAATCTCCTTATCTACATCTGCATCTCCAGCTCTTGCACACCTACTGAACTACTTCTTTGGAGTTCAAAGTTTGAGTAATTGATGAATTCTTCCCCTTAGCCCTTGTACATGAATCCCCTTCTAATTTGCTCTAGTACATTTGCCCTACTCAGGCTATATTCTGTGATGATTTCACTCTCATCTTGTTTGTCTTGCATTTTCATAATATTCTGGGTCCACTGCCGCCATACCCATTCATCCTCTAACTTGAATCACTCCAAAGGTCACAAAATATTGTTGCAGAAAAACAAAAATGTACTAGCCCATGCTATAATAAATCTGTGATAGCCTACCTCAGGGGCACTCTTAGTGTGGCCCAACAATCTCTTTGATTTTTTTTTAATTACCTAAACCAATTCTCTCAGGATTTGTCCCAAACTGCAAGAATTCAAGCTTTAAAGTGGAAAGATTTTACTTTATAATCTATCACTGTAACTTACTAGTTGGGTTAACGTCATCAAACAACTTACTCCTTCATCTGACAAACTTCATCTCTAGACTAGAGTCAATAACATCTGCCTTACATCTGTCACAGATGTGTAAAGGCTCTAAATGAGAGCTGGCAGAAGATCATATTTTTCCCTCCATCCACACAAGCGCTGGGTTTCCTCTGTCAGCCTCTCTTTTCTCACCTAAAGACTATGGGTAATAATAGTGCCTATTTGCCCAGAATACTAAAGGATTAATAAGATAATGCCTGTAAAGCACTTACGCAGAGACTGGCACTTAAGAAGACTCAATAAATGGAAGCTGTTGCTATTGCTGCTTTTGTATTAATAACTTGCATAAAGTAGAAGCTGCCAACTACAGATACAAAAGGCAGTTAGCTTTGGGGAACATGACGTAAATTCCAAATGTATTCCAAGCAAACAATGGCTTTATAACTGACAGCTTGAAGAGATGAAGTTAATTGTGTCTACTAGCAAGAGAATCCTCAAAACATCTACGGCTATTCACTGTACCTCTCCATCCTACCCATGTGATGTGGAACCATGTGGCCCAACAATAAACCAGACAGATCAATAAAGTTAAAACAAGAATTCCCACATGAGAGAATGCAGGGGGAAAGACCCATCAAATTGGATTATGACATAAAGAGCTTCTGTGTGCGTGATGAAAATATCTGTAAGTGATTTTATGTGACCTAAAGCAGAATACTAAGGGCCAGTGATTACATAAATAATGGAGCAGGAAGATAGCATAAAGTATTTAAGATTATTCAAGACAAGGAGTAAGCATAAAACTGCCATTTGAAATGAGAGTGTCTAATCCAATTTGCTAAGGAATTGATTAGCCGATCTTTTGATTTACTTGAAACACTTGGCCAAACTGCTTTCAGAAAGATAAATACAACTGTCTCAGCTGGAGACTTAAAGGTAAGCTCTGTCTTGAACGAAATAAGAACTCACAACACATTTCATAGCCTATTATTTGGTTTTAGAGATTGTCTTTATCAGGTGGGTATCAAAAGGATGCTTCCTGGATTTAGCATAGGAGAGGAAAGACTAATCCATTTATATCTTTTTCACTGTTAGCATAAAAACTCAAAAACAATTTAATGTTAATGTTACAGATGATCCTCCTGTACAGGATGCAAAAATCCTTCAAGGAAAATAGAACTTAATTTTATTCAAAGTGTGAAAAGCCCCATCCTGATGATAACCGTTTTACATAATCATTGGTTCTAGTTGAACCTTTCAGTTAAAGGGACTTGGAATTGTAAGAACTGAACTACGACCTCAGGTTAAGCAGTCCACATGGAGCCTTTTGCTTATGAAATGACCACGTTGTTAACCAAGAAGCAAAGAAAAAAGTGCTTAGCTCCCCTCCTGCCACAGACTGTCCCTGCCTTCATGCTCACAGCAGGGCCGGGGGCTCTTCGTATCTGATTCCTGCTGCTTCAGCTCCTAATGGCCTTCCTCAATTCCCATTCTGTCTTTTCACTTTTGGCTGACACAGCAAATGCACACGGAGAGGTTTTGCGGCATAGTGAAAGTCAGAGACTTGAAACAAAGAAGGCTCGTTTATTATTTATGTATTTGTTTATTTATTTGCAATTCCCTCCATTTGATGGTCAAGGATTTCAGTGGCTGGCACCTTGGAAAGGCCCTGGAACAAATCAATTTTCAATAACCTCAGGGATCACAGGGCACTGGATAATAAGCAATAAGTCTTTGTGAAAAACAAATCGTGTCTAAAAGAAAGGTTTGTGCAAAGCACAGCTGAAGACAGGAAGGCCTAACAGAAATATTACACCTTAATGCCAGTATGCCAATACCATTTTGGATTCTGTTCCAATTGAGTCTGTCATCAATATGCTTCAGAAATGTTTCTGGAATCATTTTTTGATTCAGGTCAAAGGTTGTGTCCAAATAAATGAATGCATGAGAGAGGCTTGAAAAATTATCTGGTGAATTGAAAGCCTTTGTGAAAACTACGTTATAGAATTCAGGCTACTTGGGGTATTAAGTTTCATGAGGAAATTATAGTTCAATATGGGCAAAAGTATTCACATTAATAATTTTTGATATTGAATTCTATGATAAAAAGGGTTTTTTTGTGTGTTTTGTTTTGTTTTGTTTTTGAGATGGAGTCTTGCTCTGTCGCCCAGGCTGCCGTGCAGTGGCTCTATCTCAACTCACTGCGACCTCCGGCTCCTGGGTTCAAACAATTCTCCTGACTCAGCCTCCTGAGTAGCTGAAACTACAGGTGTGTGCCACCATGCCCAGCTAATTTTTGTATTTTTAGTAGAGACGGGGTTTCACTATTTTGGCCAGGCTGGTCTCGAACTCCTGACCTCAAGTGATCTGCCCATCTCAGCCTCCCAAAGTGCTGGGATTACAGGTATGAGCCACTGCCCCCAGCCTGATAAATGGGGTTTTATATACCTTTTTCTAGAGATTTTGTGAAGTATCAGAGGCCATCATATGCATCTAATTTTTTACAGAATAAAGCCTTGTCTTCTCAGCCTCATACACAAGGCCATTTATGATCAAGACCCAGACTATCCTTCAAGATGCATCTTTCCCCTACAACTTCCAGATCCTTTACTGCAGCCACACAGAAGTACTTCCTTTATATTCACTTATTGATTCATACCCTTGTTCATTCATTCAACATACAGACAGTATCTCATTTGTTTTTCCAAACAATCTTGTAAGGTAGGCCGAGGAATTATCATTCCTCCCAGAGCAGGGACATGAATACCCTGTTAGGGCATTTGAACATAATCCCTGAAGGACACAGAGATTCCACAGAGGACACAAAATTCAAGGAATTTTTGTCATGCAATTGAATTGTTTATTTTTGGAAGATAACTCTGCAGGCATTAGAGTAGAAGAGTTGACAGTGGACACAAAGATATTGTAATGATTCAACCAAAGAATTCTGAGTCTAAATGAATCCGGTGGTGACGGGAATGGAGAAGTATGAAATCAATATGAGAGACCTTTAGGAGGTAAAGTAATGGAGGGCTTGATGATATTAAGAAAGGAAGTGAGGGGGAAGAAGCCTCCAGGAGGAGACCCGGTTTTCAGGCTCCAGTGATTAGATAATGGTGGCCCCATTACCTGAAATGGGAAGTGTAGGCAATGCAGGTTTGTGAGGGAAGGTAAATGTTTTTACATGTTCTGTTTTAGGTACTGTGTGGCATCCAAGTTGAGATGTCATCAGGCTATTTAACATGTGAATCTGGGCTCTTCTGAGTGGAGATATCAAAAATGGATTGACATAAAGTATCTATTTTGTGCTACTTCCACCCTGTCCTTTGACTCTCACCTGAATGATCAAAGACTTTAAGTGCCAGTTTCTATGTACCACCAGCTTAGAAGTATTTGTGTGATAGTGAAATACAGGTGACCATTGCTGACTGAGTCCAGTTGCCTCCCTGGAAGGCAGTTTAGCAAAAAGAGCCTCAGTTGACAGTATGCCCACCCTATGTGGAAGATTTTCTTTTAAGCCGCAATGGATTGCAGCTCTGATTAAAAAGTGGAATCTCTTTTCTCTACCCCCTGAAACTGGGCTTGGCCATAGAACTTGCTTTTGCCAATGGGACATTAGAAAACATGACCTAAGCAGAGGATACAAAAGTTTTTGCACATTGGGGTTTGCCCTCTATTACTGCTGGGAAATCTTCTGCCACCATGCAAATAAGCCCAAGCCAGCTTCCTATGAAAAAAGGCAACGTAGAGGGAAATCCCAGCCGCTCTAGCCATCTCTATCTTCTCCGCTATCTTGTATGTGCCAAGTGAGGCCCTAAATGCCCTTGATTGTGGCTTCTTAGCCATGCCACTATTGATTATAAAATATTATAGATTGTTCTTTGCTGTGGGAGTGGAGGGCTGTCCTGTGCATTGCAGGATGTGTAGCAGTAGCTCAAGCTTCTATACACTAGACACCATAGCACTACTCCTTCCCCCATTGTGGCAGCTAAAAATATCTCTAGACATTGCCCAAAGTTCCCCAAGGGGACAAATCACCACCAGTTGAAAACCACTCGTCAAGACCATACATACGGTCTTAAAGCTATATTCAGATATATTTTTATAATAGTGGCAAGTAACATTTATATTTATTATGTGCTTAATATGTTCAATACACTATGGCATATTTTATGTGGGTTATGTTATTAATCCTTACCATAAGCATAAGAGATAAGTATTATTCTTATCTATATTTTACAGATTAGGAAACTGAAGTACAGAAAGGTTAAATATTATGCCTAAGTTTACCTAGCTAGTAAGCAATAAAGCAGATATTTGAACTCAGGCAGTCTGTTTCTAATATAACTCATTTACCTACCATTCAATTCTTATGTCTCATTACATACTAAAATCCAGTTATAAAAGAATATGTATAGGGTAATATCATTTTATTTTTTAAATGAAGAAAACTATATATGGGCATAAAGAAAGCCTACAAGGATACACGTTAAAATGTAAATAGTTGTTGTCACCAATGCGTGCTGGAATTACTTACACTTGCTCTGTATCTCTAAATTAAAAAATAAATGTCTACCTGCCTTGAAGAAGGTGCAGAGTAAATGGAAGAGAGTAACATGTGTATAAAATAGCTGCAAAGCAAGAACAGTAATGAAGTAAGCACTAGTAGAAGTAGAAATCTAACTTGAAAATTAAGTAGAAAATGGTTATTTCTGACTAGAAGCATCTGAAAGATGGAGGAGGATTTCAGTAGGTACTGAAGGATAGTTAAAACTTTGACAAGTGCACACGAGACAAGAAGGTCTAAGACATGGGAGCAGGAATATGTGGGGCATGCTTGTGGAAAGGCTATAAATCTGATGCATCTTGAGTAAGTAGAAAATAAGGTGAGGAAGAAAGTCTGGTGCTTACTATTGGAGGATATTGAGTGCCAGAATAAAGAGCTTAGATTTCATGATGAGCTGCTGCTCATGTTGAGTAATGGGGCAATAATGATTAGCAAGAGAGAGAGAGGTAGTGGTAGTAGTAGTAGTAGTAGTAGTAGTAGTAGTAGTAGTAGTAGTAACAAAGAATTGGAAGGGATGGAGAGAAGAGGATATGAGTAAAAACCTATGGGCGAAATAATTACATCCTTAACTGAGATAGCAGTAAAAACAGAAACAACACTGAATGTTGTGAAGAACAGAAAATGGAAGTTCATCAATATTAGCATTTAAGGGACAATAGAGTGAGATATGCTAGAAAAGTAGACTGAAAATAAGAAGTAATAGAGGCAAGATGAAACTATGAAAGGATCGTCTTCGGGAAGTCCTGGGAGGAGACAAAGTGAACCTAGAGTGACAGCAGAGTTTGGATGAAACATTCGATTGACAAAGAGAAGGCTAAGGAGACTGGGTAAGAGCCGATGGATGAAAGGAGATGTGCAGAGGCAATGAGATGAAAGGCTAAGAGGTTGTGGTAACACAAGGGTTTCAGAATTTCAGGTTTTGAAACTCTGTGAGTTTCAAAGTGAGAACAGTTCTGGTTTGTCTAGGATCAATCAGTGCTGCTATTAATAGGCATCAAGATGGGCCAATTGTGACTATTATAAATGTTTTGTATCAATTTGGCACTACCAATAGAAAGACCAGCAGAAAGACAAAATCCACTGTGCAATTTCATCATCCCTCCTCCCTCTTCTGGGTGCATGTTCTATCCTACTCCACAATACTCAAACACATCCTTACAATACTCCCTGTCCCAGATGCTGTCTCTTCACACTTGGCTTTGCCAGGAACAAATAAACAGCAGAAAACCCAGCACCTACTCATTTGGGAAATCTTCCTCACAGATGTCTGGATATCAAAAATAAGACCCAAGCCCTACTTGGAAAGCTCAAATATACGTGTAGTTTTCATTACTTTTCTGTCTTTTATATTCATGACTTCATATTTAAAATAAAATCTTTGCCATTACTCCCTTCCACCTCTCATAGTGGACAGAAAATTCTCTCAACACATGTACATCTTTTTTTTTTTTTTTTTCCAAAAAAAGACATTGAGGAAAATTCAAATCAATTTGGAATTCACAGAATCACAGATCTTGGAATTTTCTGGAATCTTTAAGGAAGCTCCTGTTATAGTTGTCTGGTCTGAGTGTAATAAACTCAGAGAATTGCTTATACTCTTTTTTTTTTTTTTTTCTGAGTTGGAGTCTCGCTCTGTCGCAGGCTGGAGTGCAGTGGCATGATCTAGGCTCACTGCAACCTCCGCCTCCCAGGTTCAAGCAATTCTTCTGCCTCAGCCTCCCGAATAGCTGGGACTACAGGCATACGCCACCACACCTGGCTAATTTTTGCATTTTAGTAGAGACAGGTTTCACTATGTTGGCCAGGCTGGTCTTGAACTCCTAACCTCAGGTGATCTGCCCACCTCAGCCTTCCAAAGTGCTGGGATTACAGGCATGAGCCACCGTGCACGGCCTATACTCTATTTTTTTTTTTTTTTAATCAAGGCTCTTATTAAAAAGATCACTTGTTAACATACATACACATATACATGGTTATTTTTTATCTTGTTTTTATACAAAAATAGAATTTTACAATACCCATTACTCTGTAAGTTGAAAAAGAGTATACCATAGTCGTGAAGAGTGGCAACTTCGGAGCCAGCCCATCAGAGTTTAACTCCTAGTTCTACCCCTAAGCATTTGTGTGACCTTGGACAAGTCATTTAACCTATATCTGCTTCAGTTTTCTCAACTGTATATTGATATTGTGAGAACTTAATGAAGCAATATGTGTAAAATACTTGGAATAGTGCCTGGCATATAACATGAAGTATGTACTTTTAAGCCACTATTATTATTTTTCTAGCTGCCAAAGGATAATGAACATTCTTCCAGGTGAATAGACATAAAGTCACATTTGTCAAAGTGGCATAATGTTTCAATTTATTTAATACTCTATAAATTTATTCAATGTCCTCTTGTTAAGTATTTAGATATTTTTCCAGATTTTAGCTACTAAATGCTGTATCACTGGATACATCCTTAAATATTCATATTCTTATTTTTCTAGAATATCTTCTATCTTCCCTGAAGTTGGATTACTGAATGGAAACATAATTAATTTTGAAAACATTTGCCAATTAAGTCCCAAAACTGTTATAGTAATTCACACAACTCTCTGCAGTGTTCGAAGTGTGTTTGCCCACACACAGGGGCACACACAAGTGCCAGTGCTCAATGAAAACAATATTTTAAAATTGTTTACTGATCTGATAGCTGCAAAATGGTATCTTGAGCTTTTATTTCTCTAACTACTAGTGAAATTGAACTTCCCTCGATATGATATTGACGATTTGCCTTTTCTCTTTTATAAGTTTCTTATTTATATACTTTGCTCTTTTTTTATCATCTATTTCTTATCATTTTGTAATGTTCTTGGAAAGTATGTTTATTAACCAATTTTATGCCATATGGCATGCTACCCTTTTCCTGTATTTTAAGGCATCATTGCCTATGGGTACTAGTGGATAGCCACCCTGTAGACGATGGCTCTGAATCAAGATTTTTCCTGACCTCTGAGGATTTGTGGCTATTGAAGTATGTATATTCAATGCAAATGCATTAGGAGATGTGCATGTTTCCTATTATAAAATCAATGCTTCTATGAATCTCCCTGAAATGAGACAGTGTCACATTAATCTTTATACTTTACCTCAAGTAAAAGAAGCCTTTTCCTGAAAAGTGATTTTTGGCTTATTGTGATTTATTATCTCACTGTAAGCCCCATTTCTCCAGGTTAGCCTTACAACCTAAAGTGGTGTATTCTTCTTTGATATCTTGTAGGAATGTATAAGAGACTCAGTAAGAAGTTAACACAGTTTCTGAGAGGCCCAAGGGCTCTAGGATCCCTGTGACTTTTAACTAGCTCAGGGAAGGCCTGGTACCTCCTATCTCAATGTTCACTAGATCAAGGATTATGCTGTCTTATGTCTATGCCTTTTGTCTTCCCAGTGAAATTATAAACTCGGTTGTCACTTTTCATTTTGCTTTTCAGGAGCCCCAGTGTTTCGTTGGACACAGAACAAGCCTATTTGGCATCTCTCCCTATGAGTAATGATCTATTTATGGACTGGTTTCTCTGACACATTTCTGCTGACATAGTTCTCAAGACACAGAAAAAGAAGAAATGAAGTTGGGCCAGATGGTACCTGAGTGTGGCAAATGGGCTAAAGGAGCAGGTGATTCACTCAGCCAGTCAAGTCAACACATTTTTTTCTAACTCCTTCTATATACTAGGCTGCGGTCCACCTACCGGTGTGGCACAATTTGAGGAAAACTGCAAGATATACCTAAGTTAAATCACTTCCTTCAATATTAAAGGTCAGTTTCTAAAGTTCTTAGCAATACCTTAGCTATGATCAGTAGCCTGAGCAAAGGAAACATGAGAGTAATCAAAAGGGTAGAAAACAAAATTGAAGAGCTGCTCAAAGACAGGAGGGTATTCAAAACAGACTATTGTTTTGAGCATTATAAATTACATTTGAGCATTATAAATTACACGAGCATTATAAATTCATACTTTTAAAAAGCATAGGTACTGAGCATCAAATACCGAGGAAATCACATGGTTCCGACCTGGGGGTGGATCATGCTGGCTACAAGGAAGCTGAAAAAATGAAAAGAGAGAGAAATTGAAGTGATACCATTGTAAGGTTACAATGGAGACTGCTTGGGCTGATGAAGGGAAGGAATGGTGTGTTCCTGACACAAAGCACAGAATATGCACCATAACAAGGCAGAGTAGGTATAGAAGACAAATATCCACAAACTGGCTAAAAGACAATTTGCTTGACACAGTGCTCAGATATACCCATAACATCTTTTATGCAAGTTCACTTCTCAATGGACAGATGAAGTCATTAGGTAAATTATTACTCTATAACTAATTCTGATCAACAGTGATGTGAAAGTATGGAAGACATCCTCAAAACTTGAGAGTTCCTGACTGTCAAGGAGGAATAGTGCAAGACCTTCCTAGAAGGAGCAAAAATCCCTTAATCTAGAAATGGTTAAAAGGACTAAATGTATGTATATGAGAGGAGGGCAATCTCAGAGTAAAAATAAGACTCAAAAAACTATAAGTCATTCTGCTGGGGAAGAGAAGATGTATTATCTAGGGCGGCATTAAGTTCTCATAGGAGTGCGAACCCTATTGTGAACTGCGCATGCAAGGGATCTAGGCTGCGTGTTCATCAGAGAATCTAATGTCTGATGATCCAAGGTGGAACAGTTTCATCCCAAAACCAACCCTCTTCTCCTCCGACCCCCAATCTAGTGAGATCAATGTGACCAAAGAAGGGGGGTTTTCAGTAAGTTCCATTTTAAAGGCCATATACTAGTAGTGATACTTTACCAAGATAAATGCGTTAAAATAAAATAATTAAAAGGATTTATGAAATTCGTAACAGCAAGAATAAACTGAGGGAATAATAGTTGAGAAAACACTGAGAGATAAAAGGACGTTTTACCGGGTTTTGTAAGAATAAAAGAGGTAGGCCGGGCGCGGTGCCTCACACCTGTAATCCCAGCACTTTGGGAGGCCGAGGCAGGCAGATCATGAGGTCAGGAGATCGAGATCATCCTGACTAACATGGTGAAACACTGTCTCTACTAAAAATACAAAAACAATTAGCCGGGTGTGGTGGCAGGCGCCTGTAGTCCCAGCTACTCGGGAGGCTGAGGCAGGAGAATGGCATGAACCCAGGAGGCAGAGCTTGCAGTGAGCCGAGATCACTGCACTTGAGCCTGGGCGACACAGAGAGACTCCGTCTCAAAAAAAAAAAAAAAAGAATAAAAGAGGTAAAGAAAAATTGGAGCAGATGATGGAGAAGGAAAAATGCAACTTAGCAATTTTCCTATTGCTCTGGGCAGGGGTGGAGGGTGAATATGAACTGTAAAACGGTCTGGGGGAAGAGGAGGGCGTCATGCATTTAGGAACAGCAAGGGCTGTCTAAAATGGGCAGAAGAGTAGACAAAGATAAAAGCAAGGGAAAAGTAGCTCTGGGGAAAAAAAAGGGCAGAAAACTAGAAAACTGTCCAAGGAGAAACTCTCCTGGGTGAAGTCCACACACAGCAATGGATAAAGTGAAGTTTATGTTTAGTAGGGCCTCAATGCAGTGCATTAACAGACACATAGATGCATTAGAATGTGTATGTTGAATTTTGTGGAGTAAACAAGTGTTGGTTAGTTAATATAAATTTCTGTAATTTTGGAAGAAGCTATGATTTTTTGTTGGTTTTCAACATGTCCATATCTGGAGGATGTTGCTGATATTTTTGTAATCTTAGATCAAGGAAAGGGGAAGACAAATGATATTTATTGAGAATGAACAATGTCTCAGAAATTTACAGACAGCTCAGATGCTCCTTACAACAATCATATGTGGTAGGTACTATGAACTCATTTTACAAGGAAGAAATTGAAGGTTAGAGAGGTTAAATATCTTTCCCATGTTAAAGCTAGTAAATCAGAACTGAAAATCATCTGGTGGATTCCAGAGCCCAAGCTCTTCCTATTATCCTATACTATGTCCACAAGGCAGTGCAAGGATATTAAAAACTCTTCAAACATCAGGTGGTGTCATCATTCATGGCTTGTACAGCTTTGGGACTAGCCTCTTATCTGACCCTGTCTTGTTAAAAATGTGCTTCTTTAGAGCAATCATTTCAGATCCCTAATCCAGTGCATTGTTGGCTCATTCTCTCCCTACCTATTGCCAATTAGGCATCTAGCTTCCAACTCTCAGAAGCTCAGAGTCATTCCATTTATTCATTGCTCTTTTGGTTCACTTACTCATTCACTTGCATTCACTTACTTATACACTTCCATTCACTCACCCATTCCACAAATATTTAATACATACTTAAATATATTGAATAAATAAAAGAACAGGAATGTGCCTAATTTCAACTATTGTCTAACTGCGAAGACCTCCATCAGCCTGTTCAGATTCTATCTAGACTATTCATCCAGTTGAATTTTCCTAGTGATTCAGGTAAAAATGGTTTTAGCTGCTCCCAGCTCTACAGAGGTCGAGGGCATTGAGACCCTTCTTTTGGCACTGAGTTTGGTGCTTTCAAACCACACAGCTATGTCTGGCAAGACCTTGGTGCTTCTACTCTAGGTAGTCTTGAAATAGCTGATTCCTTTTGGATCAGTTCAGACCCCTACTCCCTTGACCCTTTCCATTTTCATCTTTTGTAAGCAGCCCCCTTCTACACCCACCTACAGTTTTAAAATCAAGGCTGAGAATCTTCTTAACTCCTCTGGGTAATCTCAGATAGTCCTCAGATTAAGAAGGGAACATAGTAAGCATAACACTTAATACCCTTAAGTAAGTAATTTTGGGCAAATTAGGTAAAGAGATTCCCTGTATGAATGCCAAACATGTACTCTGTTTACCATAAAACACTTCCTAGACACATCAAAGAGAAACACATCTGATCCTAGGGTGATTTATATCCTCAGCCAGCACATGCATTTCCATCTGATTCATACTATATGCTTTGGTTTTCAATTGAAAAATGAACAGTCAAAATTTGAGTTTCACATTGCTGGAAGAGTTACTTCATCTCCCTTCATTTTCTATAAAATGATGGTGCTAAATTAGTAACAATGTATTAATGAGTACTTGTGCAGAATTTTAAAATTTACCCTGCAATACTTTATCTCAAAACAATTCTCTTTGAGTTACCCTTGTCTTCATTTTACAAACGAAGCAATTAAATCTCAGAGAGGTTAAGAAAATTCTCAGCTGCACAGTGAATAAGCCAGAAGTAAGGCTCACACTCAGAACTTTTGACAGAAATCTCACACTCTTTACAGCACACTCCACCACTTCCAAATGTTTTCTGTGTTCTCTTTCAGGGGGGCGTATATGAACTGCAAAGTTGTCTAGGGGAGAGTGTGGGGATCATGCAGTAGGAATCAGCAGCAAGGGCTGCCCAAAATACGCAAGAGAGCAGACAAATACAAACACAAAGGGAGAATTGTCTATTCATTCCTTAGCCTACTTTTTGACGGTATTGTTTGTTTTTTTTTCTTGCTAATTTGTTTATGTCATTCTCATTTACAGAATATTACCCTGGGAATTATAATTTCATTAAACTTTCTTTTGGTCAAAAGTATAATCACTTAAGTTATAGCAATTCTTTAAACTCAAATTGAGAAATAATCCAGAATTTTTTTTGAAGAAAAAGAAAAGTTCTCAAGTCTCTTGCTGTGGTTCTAGATGTTCAGTAGCAGGTCTCTTTGAAAGGTGAATCTACCTTGGCAGGTAACCCATCATTGTTATCAGGATGGTGTCCAGTGTGGCATGAGGGGGAGTCTAGCAGAGTCTCTTGGCTACAGAAGATCTGGTAGGCCAGGCAAATGCCTAGACAGAAAGAAGTGTCCCTGGAGTGATTGGTAAATGCTGTCTGAATGAACGAGAAGAAAAAGAAACCCTCGTCTCAGAAACTGTCCCCTTGGATCCACAACAAAGTATCTTGAATTCAAGAAAACACCTAAAGGAACAAAAACTTGCAGGTGAGGGGAGAGTTTGGGAGAGAGGGGAAAGATTTCATTCTTGGATGAAGGCTCACCCTTTGATGAAAGAAGCTATGTGGAGTTCTCTCCTCCAAATGCTCTATTGAAAAAGCTACAAATTATCTGATAAATTCTGATTTATTCTCTAGTGACTTTAATCTTCTTGTAATGTCAGGCAATCCATTCACCCAGTGCTGAATGATTAAATTTCTCTTCTCTTAGTTCTTCTTCTATAAATTATATTTTTTCTAGATGTGTTTAGCTTTCCACCACCTGCCTCCAGACTTATTTTCCCTGATGACGCTCATAAAAGCTAACATCTAGGCCATCATATTCTCTTTTAACATGGTTAAACTTTCCAAGAATTTTACATTTCCTTTCGATTGGTTTAGTACATTCTTCCATGTAGTTGGCATTTAAGTGAGTGAAAACTTCTGTTCAAAGCAAGAGAACCATAAAACATTCAATAATTGCTCTCCAAGGAAATCCACAGAGACAGAGACTCAGACTTATGTTTTTCAGGCAACACTGCCACTCCTTACACAGCTTTCCCAGGAGGGACTCCGGGCACAACTTCAAGTAGTCCAAAGCTTCTTTATGGCCCCAAAGTCCTCCACAGAGCTGCCTCTGGCTGCTATCCCCTAGACCACACAGACCACAACAAACCACATAAGAACACCTGTCAGCATTTCACCCAGAACCAACCCTAGTAGCCAGAGGTACACTCACATTTAAAGATCCCAAGATAGCTACATTTCCCATAGAAATTTGTGTTTCCTCAATAACAGTTCATATATAGAAATAAGAAGGTATGTGTCCTAAATATTTTTAGTTTGCCAAAGGTATTTTCTCACCTTGATTCCTTAATCTGTGTCCCATTTGCTTATTTTGTTGTAGCACTATACAAATGAGTCTTTATATTAATATAAAATGGAGTTTTATTTCTATGGGTACCACTTAATTTCATCTTCTTCCATATGAATTGCACCCCTTTACCTGGCCATCTTCCATCAAGTAGATAGAGGGAGGCAGAATTCAGCTCCATCAGGAAGAATGCTTTAATGTTGGAAGGTCCCACAGTGAAATAGACTCATGGCATAAGTAAGCTCTCTGGCATATGCCCCAACTACCAGAGATCCATGTACTCGAAATCCAGGTTGAGACACCTCTGCCTCATTAAGAGCTGTCCTATGGGACCAAGCCCCTACATTGGGTACCATTTTCCACTATGTATTCACAGATCTCCCCCATTCTGGGCCTCTGGAGCTAATGTCACATTTTAGATGTTCTCTTGCTCTCCTGCATTTCAGACCTAGTGATTGCTACTGGATTCTTAAATCCATTATCAATACGATAATTATTTTTCGTTTGTTCGTTTATTAAATACATTTTAATTAAATTTATAGAGTGTGACAGGTACTCTTCTAGGTCTTGGAGGTATAACAATGGACAAAATATACAGAGTCCCTCATCTTATGATGCTTACATAGCAGGAGGAGGCCAGTCACAAATAAACAAGTAAACAGACATATGAATAATAAGGCATTTATCAGCACTAATGCAGAAATGCAAATCAGAGTAAAGAGTTAAAGATTAATGGGCTGGGTGTTTTAGACAGTTATGAGGGAAGGATTGTCTGATGACACTTGAGCAGATGTGGTGGTGGGAAAGGGAGCCATTCAAGTTTTTGCAGAACAGGCATTCCAGACTGAGCTAACAGCAAATGCAAAGATCCTGAGATGAAAGTATGTTTGGGATGTTTGATGAACAACCCTCAGGATCCTGGTCAACCACAGCTCACACCCAGCTTCTATCTTGGGTATATCCATTATAGTCACCAAGAAGGGGAAGGAATGGAGCCCTGATGCCAAAAAGGAGAGGCTGGACAGTTTCTTGTTACATAGTATGAAAAAAGAGATTCCAGCACTGAGTAGGTGGCTGGGATTCTTAACATTCACACCTCAGTCCATGATACTGTGCAAGCATATATATGTGTCTACATCCAGGTAACCTACCAGTATAACTAAGGCAAATGAGACTTGAAAAACGTATTTAACTAATAGTGATAATAGTGTTATCTTTATGTTTGAGAAAGGTAGACATTATCACCAATTCCCAAGTATTTGCATGAAAATAAAATCATGCAGACAAAGAGGGCTGAAGTTTAATTTTTATAGCAAAGTTTTAATGTATTGATCAAATGCTTTCGTTTTCCCACCTCTTGCTATGTTTCTGAATTCTACAGTTCATGGATCAGCAATGACTAAAGGTGATATTCTGAAAAGTTTTCAAATTATTAGCATATTGAGTCATATTTTCAACTTCTGGTTTAAGTCTCAATTATTTTTTTTTAAGGAGGTGATATGGTTTGGCTGTGTCCCCACCAAAATCTCTTCTTGCATTGTAACTCCCACAATTCCCATGTGTCATGGGAGGAGCCCGGAGGGAGATGACTAAATTATGGGATGGATTTTTCCTGTGCTGTTCTCACGATAGTTAATGAGTCTTACGAGATCTGATGGTTTTAAAAAAACAGGAGTTTCCCTGTGCAAGCTCTCTTTCCCTGCCACCATCCACGTAAGATGTGACTTGCTCCTCCTTGCCTTCTGCCATGATTGTGAGGCTTCCCCAGCCACGTGGAACCGTGAGTTCTCCATTAAACCTCTTTCCTTTGTAAATTGCCCAGGCTCAGGTATGTCTTTATCAGCAGTGTGAAAATGGACTAATACAAAAGGTAAGAGTGTTATTCAGTATTTTAAAGCTTGACATCTAAGTGGTTCTAAGGGCTATGTCAAGTGATATAGCCCTTATAGCTGTATATCATGGGTATATCAAAAATAATGAATGATAATGGCAGCTACAGTTTCATTGGTCATGCTGTAGATTCTGTGTTAAGGCAAGTAATTTATTTATCTCATAAAAACATCACTGTGGGGGGGGTACTTTTATTATCTCCATATCACAGATAAAAGATCTGAGACTTAACAAGAATAAGGAATTGGCATAACATCACAAAGCTAGTGGATGGCAGAGCTCAGCCTAGAACCTAGCTCCACCTGACACTCCAGTCCAAGCTCTTAACCACCACATGATCCTGCTTTCAGAGCAGGGAAGGATAATTAGAGTACTTAAGAATCAGAGTTCTATTTATGCTACTATCATGGAGAAAAATCATTGGTTAGTATAACACAGACTTCATGACTTGATTAAAATTAGCAGGTAAAATTCATTTATCTTGGAATTCATTCATTAAGGTTCAAGATGGCAAGAAGCTAAACTGAAAAATAAATCTCTACCAATATGTTTACAGATGAACACTTTCCCTAGGTAACGTGGGCACCACCTGATCTCAGTATCACAGCTGATTGTTGTCTAACTTCAAAGTGTTATTGTAATGTGAGAATATCAGGCCATGGAGGAGGAGAAGATGGAGTGCAGTGAGGGGTTATATGGGAAGGGATGGGTGGGAGGATGAGGACACAATCTCTGCAGCAGCCATTTGTGGGTAACAGCAGTTACACAAGGCATGAATTTCAATGTGCCAGAAATCCGTTGCTCAAGCTAGTATTTGTGGAGTTCCCTTGTTCCCTCTTCTTGATGTGGGAGTTGATTTGCAGTCAAGTGTAATGAAATCAGCACTGGTTTAACAGGCTGGAAACTGCCTGTTATCCCAGCCTCTTCAATCACCAGTTGTGGAACCCTGGACAAATCACTTAACCTTGATGGACCTCAACTTTCTTATCTAGAAAAATTAGACAATTTAAAAGTTAGATTAGCCCTTCAAGCAATTCTGTGAATCAAGGAGAATTTACAGCTTTTGCCATTTATTAAGTCCTCTCGTCATTTTTTTCTCTTGCTAGAATGTGAATGTTTCCAAAGTACATCGTACAGTAGGTAGCTCTTCAAATGAGCTCAGAAAAATATTTGTTCAATGACTGAATATACATGAGGACTGATGGCCAAAGGACCCTAAGATATATCAACTGAGCTCTATTTTAAGATGGAAAGCAGCATTCATGCTTTTCATATAATAGTAATATTTACCAAATATTTATTAATGAAAAGAAATTGCTTCTATTTGAAATTATAGCTAAAAGTAAACAGTAAAATAATATGTAAAGTTAATTCTACCTTTATAAAAATAATAAATGTAAATGTTAATGGACCAAAAAAGTTGAAGAAATATACACCAAACAACTGATAGTGGTTTTCTGGGAAAGAGGTTAGGGCAGAAATATGAGTGATATTTACTTTCTACACTAAGCACCTCATTATAGCTACATTTTATATTTTATCATAGTACACATATAATTGGCTTAATTCATTTTTAACTGCTAAAATACATTGTTTCAAACTAGCCTGGCCAGGAACTGTCTGTGTCACATATTACATGTCAATCCATGCAAAAAAACTAGACCCAAAAGATTGTCTCAAACCTAGAGATATTCCCTTGCTTTTACACTGCAGAAAAAAAAAAATACAGAGAGAGAATGTTTTTTCCAGTTAATACAAGTGTGAATGAAAAGGTCTTTCTATTTTTTAGTTCCTGTGACCCCCAGGAGGGAAGGCTGTGGGCTGATTATTAGAGCATTTGAGTGTGTGGGTTGCCTAGAAGCGACAGCTAGCAAAGACTGGGAGATGGGAAAATGATAAAGCATGCTTGGCTTACAGAGCTGCTGAGCTGAACAGCAGTACTGTCACCCAGATATTATTCTTGTTAATTGTATCTGATTCCACTTGATTATGTATTTCATTGAATCTAAATGTTGGTGGGGGAGGTCACTGCTCCATGCTACTCATCAGAAACCTTAATAAAAAGGGCACCCCAGAACCCCTTGACAGAGAGCCATGCAAACACATTACCCTTCATTGTGACAGATTTGCTCCAGTAAATATGATCACTTTTTCTTCACCCTGTGTCTGTAAGCATTTCTAGAACACTTGATGTCATAATACCCAGAGAAAAAGCCCTTTCTAACATAATGGAGGCAATATAAAATATGGACTTTCATGTCATGTAAAAATTTATAACATTCACACAAACAGGGGATTTATTTCTTATGTGTATGCAGTTCTTCTCTCTGTTGTTATTGATGAATGGAAAAAGATAAATGTACCATACAATGAGGAAATAATAGCACAATGTGGAGCTGACTGCTGACTTCCCATCCAGTTAACATGGACAAGCTGCTGAAGCTCTCATCTATGGCTTCATGGCATCATGGGTGGCAAGAAGGTTATGGGGTGATCTAAAACTCCACGCCTTTGAGAATCAGAAGGATTAAATAGGATAAGCATAGATTTTGGACTCAGAACAGGTTTTCAGTTCAGCGGTAGTTTTGAGAGCTTAGGTAAGCTCTTAATTCAGTTTTCTGAGACTTGGTTTGCTCAGTTGTCAAATGGGGATACTGATATCTATTTTCCAGTGTGTTGTAGAGGTTAATAATCCATCGTAGTAGCTCATATGGTCCATAGGAGGCCTACTCAAAATGTCTTTCATCTATCTGTTTTTATCTTTTCCATTCAAGCTTCTTTCCTTTTTTTTTTTTTTTTTTGTTGTTTTTTTTTTTGTTTTTTTTTTTTTTGTTTGGCAGAAATAGCCAAACTCTGTCATTCTACCTTCCAAGTTTGGCCATTCTACCTTCTGACCTCAAATCTTCAAAACAGGCCAGCAATGCCATAAGCCAAGACCAGCCAAGTTTATAAATGGAATAGTTTTCTTCTCTTTTCTATCTTGGGTCTTGGGTCTTCAAAAAACTTAAAAATATGGAAGTGGCCGGGCGCGGTGGCTCAAGCCTGTAATCCCAGCACTTTGGGAGGCCGAGGTGGGCGGATCACGAGGTCAGGAGATCGAGACCATCCTGGCTAACACAGTGAAACCCCATCTCTACTAAAAATACAAAAAATTAGCCGGACGTGTTGGCAGGCGCCTGTAGTCCCAGCTACTCGGGAGGCTGAGGCAGGAGAATGGCATGAACCCGGGAGGCGGAGCTTGCAGTGAGCCGAGATCGCGCCATTGCACTCCCGCCTGGGAGACAGAGCAAGACTCCATTTCAAAAAAAAAAAAAAAAAAAAAAACTTAAAAATATGGAAGTATAGTAATAACTACATGTAAATTTATAAATTAAGGACTAGTCTAGATGATCTTTACATTTTCCTCTAGCCCTAAGACAAAGAGATAAATAGAGAGATGACAGGCAGATAGAGCTTTTATTCTTATCCTTTTGGCTTTGCTTTTACAATGTGAATATAACGTTTATTGACCAGAAGATTAGCCAGGTCATGAAATGCTTATTAGCAGTTCATACCGCCATGATGAATGGTGTTTCAATATTTTCAATCAGGGCCCTTGCCATATACACTGTTCCTGCATTTTTACACCAGTGTAGGAAAGCTAGGATGTATCCTTTGTGGAAAGAGCAGGGCTGGGACTAGAGTCAGATGAGTAAGGCACCTGCATTGGGCACAAAATTTAAGACATTCCAAAAAACTCAGTAATCAAGATAAACAATATTTTAATGTAACATTTAAAAAAATCATAATGCAACATTCCATGATGAACACACACAGTATCAAAATTTTAAATAAAGTCAGGAACCAGTCCTGCATTTGCTTCTCTCACCCCAGCCCTGGGCAGAATCTGGGTCTGAAATCAGAATATGAGAATTCTGGCCTCCATTCTGATATCACTTAACTACAGTAAGCAAAAGCCTCAGGTAAGTTGCTGCAGTTCCTTAGTTCTCAGTTTCCTTGTGTCATTTCACTTGAAAGTCTGATTAGGTAACTTCTAACGAATCTTTGAACTTGGTACAATTCTATGATTTTCTATAATATGAAGTTGTTTTATTGGAAGTGTCATCAATGACTCAAAAGGAGAAGTTGGTTCAGTAATTGATTCAGTTCAATCACAAACATTTACTGAACACTTATTATATGCCAAGCACTATGTTAGGCACAAAAAAATACGGAGTTGGGGATTATTGAAACGCATAGAAAGAGAAGCCAACCTTAGAGTTAAGAGGTCAGGACAACGTCCCTAGAAAGCAACTCTGACCTAAAAACCCAAAGGAGTTAGCGGAAGACAAGGATGGAATTCCAGAAAGAGGGAACAGCATGGTTAAAGGCCTGAAGATAAAAAGAAAAATCTCATGGGGGTAACTGTAAGCAGTTTAGTTTGGATGAAACGTTAATAGGATGGGTGGGGGGAAAAAAGTCTTTGATTACAGCACAGTAATAGAAGTATTTGTCAGAGTATAATGCAAAGACACAGAGTTATGAGTCAAACCTGGGTTGCAGTTCCTGCCCTACTGCCAAATAGCTAGATGACAGAGTTTCCACATCCACTGGGATTCTGTTTTAGAACACATGACAAATTTTTCCATGAAGGGAGGCATTTAATTTCCTATGGAATGTTGTAAATCTCACATTTGAGATATTTACAGTTTATGTCCCTCAGTACCAAAGAGGTGCTGTAATTAATGCAAGTAGTCGTTTCCCTAAAACAATCTGCTGAACAGCTAAGTCCCTGTTGTCTGATGCCTATGAGCCTGAAGGTTCAAAGACTAGGCTAAACGCAAGCAAACTTTCATCTTCCCCAGACAGGTGTGAGCAGTGGGCAACTAGGCAAGTGTTATTGGCAGGTACTCCCAGCACATGTCTACTCTACCTAGGCTTATGACAGCCGAGCTGGTCTGCTCCTGCCATATTTGTGTCTGCTAATTTAATTTCTGCACTTAGGAAGACAGGATTCGAGCCAGCTATTTATAAGCAACCTCCCTGCCTCCAAATTTTTTAATGAATGCAAAAGCACACCATCTCTTGAGTCCTGAGCATAAAGTCAAAGCTTTATGTTTTTAACCTCACTGCTATCATACATAATACTCTCCATTTATTAGGTACTTACTCTGTCCGACCTTTACAACGAACTCAGCTAATCCTCTCAATCCTCTGCAATGGGTTCTACTATTGCTCCATCTTAAAAGCAGGAGTAATTGAAAGCACAGAGAAGTAAACCATGTGCCCAAAGTCGCACAGTTTATAAGTGGCAGAGCCAGAATTAAGAATTTAATTAATTTAGAATTCTGAATTAATTCAGAATTAATTCAGGTCAACAGCCTGTCTAACTCTAGAGCCTGTGTTCTCAACCGCTGTGCTACATAGACAAGTCAGGCTCATCAGCCTGCATACCCAAGTGGTACCATTGAGGTATGGCACTCAGAGGCTCCTTAAGTTTCCAGGACATTCAAGGATCTGAATTCTCTGAGTTTTAGAGGACTCACTTCAGTCATTTAGTTGTGGGGAAGAAGAGCATCCTCTATATCTGTCCTCAAATCTATCTTTGCATGCTCTTGGAGAAAGGCATCCTTTCTCCTCTCTGTCTCCTCTCCTGTTCTCATTTCCCAAACCCTTTGTTCTTAGACACTAGCTCGTTCCATCTGCTCCCCCTTGATAAAAACTGCACTTGAGACTCACTGTACCTTCTCACTGTACCCATAACTCTTTCCCCTGCTAGACTTCATAAATGACTGATAGTTACGCATTGCACGTTTTTTTTTTTCCTCCCATTCCCCACTGAACTCTCTGAAATGGTTTCTGAGCACACTGCTATACTAAAATTGCTTTCCTAATGGTCACCAGAAAACTCTTTTTCATTGTCCTTTTTCAGTTCCCTACTTTCAACCTTTTCAAACGTCCCTCACTTAAAATCATCCTGGTAATTTATACATTTGATGAAAGGAAATTGCTTGTACAATTATGAAAATGGGCTTTGAGACCTGACTCTGATACTTTGTAACTTGGTAGCTATGGACAAGCTACTGGGACCTCTCTGCTTCAGCTGCCTCAGCTGTAAAGTGGGAATAGGAGTCATAGGTGTTGTGAAGATTAAATAGGATTCCACGTGGAGGCACTTAAACAAGTCCTGGCACAGTTGGGACTGTTTCTGTGAAGTCTGAGCACTCCTCGTGATTCCCTGAGGCTTTTGCTTTCATGCCAGTTCTTTTCCTTCTTGTCTGAGTACTCACTTCCTATGCTCTTTCCTGGGGCTTATTTCTCTCATTAATCCCTACTTTTGCTAAATGCTGAAATTTAGTCTTTGTCTCTATGGTCTCCTCCTCTTCCCATCTTCTTCCCTAATAAAAATAATAGTTGGCATTTACTATGAAATCACTAGATACTGGGATCTGTACTAATGCTTTCCAAGATGTTCTGGTGTCACCCCAAAATCAATTTCTGCAAAACAGCATTAAGCCTTTTACTTTCCTCAGCTAACCTCCTTTCCCATCCCTCTGTCACCATCAATCCAGCTACCAATGGTCAAACCCAAAGTGCTATCTTTGATTTGCCTTCTGTTGTACTCCCTGTAGTCAATTTGAAAACAAACTCTATGTTTTTTCCCCATTCTGGCATCTCTTAATGGCATTTTCAGATTGAAATTCAACATGTTTGGGCTTGGTTCAGTAAGGGACCTAGTTCCTGGGTCTGCAGTGTTGATGGCTGGAACACATGATCTGGCCCTCATTCCAGGATGCCAAGATGCAATGAGCTCTCTAAATGAGATCCTTATGAACTCTCTGGTGCAGATTATTTTGAAAGTTTTCACAATGTATATTAAATTAGGAAATTCTGACAAGAAAGGGGGAAAAGGGAATTTATACACACTGCCATCCTACTATGTATCAGCAACTGTGCTAAATGCTGTTGCTTCCAAGATGCAGTGATGAGCTCATTTTTTAAATATAAAAAAAAAAGTCATGATGCTATTTCCTAGTGGCACTTCAGGGTACAGTTATTCTTCATAGGGGCAGCTGAGAAAATGTGTTTTTTGTTTTGATTTGTGGCCTCCCTGGCACATTTTAACACTGACCTCCAAGTCAGTTGATCACCTCGGAGAAATGGAAGTCATGATTTATCTTCTATTCTAATGCAGGAATCATCACCTCATGGCTGGATTTCTCATTCATTTATTTAATGATTCATTCAACAAATATTTATTGGGTCCCTACTCCATACCAGGCCTGTGCTAAATGCTGATGATGCCACTGTGAATGCCTTACTCTCACAATGCAAAAAAGGCAGCTACACAAGTGAATGCTGGGAAAGAAGAGGGTGATACAGGAGCACACAGAAGGAAGGCCCTTCTTATATTAGCAGGGTTTACTTTCTTCACTTGTCTTTCAGATACATCTCCTCTTGTCCACCCCTACTGCCACCACCCTCGTCATTTAACACCTATATTTCCACAATAAGTTCCCTGCCTCCAGTCTCACCACCTCCAAGTCATCCTCCACACTGTGGTCACAGTCATCATTCTCTAATGCAAATCTGATCATGTCTCAAACTTTCTCAACTTTCAAACAAACACCCCTAGCCTTCCCCATAAAATTGAAGTTCTTATGCTTGGATAGTTCCATTCACACTTGATTGCTGCTTATGTCTCTTGCTTGATGTTGTGCCACTGCAAAAAGCTGAGAACCCATATCTCTTGCTACAACCATACAGAACTACTTCCAGGACTTACAGAGATATTTCTGCCTGGAAAGCCCTTCTTTTCTCCTTGTCCTTGTTCAAGACTCAGCTAATGTCAAGCTCTCTGAGAAACCTTCTTGATCTTCTTACCCTTCTTGAGTTGGATGCCCTCCCTTTGTGCTTCCATGGCATTCTGGGCATATCTCTGAAAAACTCACTCTATAGCATTACTTGTTAATTGGTGTCACCCAGGTGCTGTTCACCCTCAGTGGCTCTAACCACATGAGATGGCTTATTGTCACCCTAATTTATCAGGCACTCTCAAGTATTTCCTCTGCCTGGAATGTCCTTTCTATCCTCTCCTCCCTGGTAAAAGACTATTCATTTTTCTCAAAGATCACCTGCTGAAATCCTCCAGGGAAAAGAAAAAATCACTTTCATGCCTGTACTATTGGCACATGGTCTATCCTACAATTATAGCAGTTAATCAGATTGCATCATAGTTAAATACCTGTTTCCTTGATGATTGGGACCATTTTTTACTTTCTTACCTTTTTTTCCCAGCCTCCAGCATGTAACAAGTACTTATACATGTTTTCTGAATGTTGAGAAAATCCAGGAGGAAGGGATGAAGTGTACAGCATACACGTTAAGAGCTCATAGTACAATACAGAACTATCCTGCTTTCTATTTCATGTGTGTTCATCTTGCATTTACAACTAGAACATAAACACTTTGAGGGACAGAACTATGTTACATATTTTATATGACTTCCAATGCTAAATACAGGATAGGTTGTCAATAAATGCTTGCAAATAGAATCTAGTATAATCAAAATAAACTGATCTTGCAGATGAAGGAAGAGGAAATATATAGTAACAAAGCAAATAAAGAGCTCTAGTGAAAGCAAAAAATATTCTTGATCTTTTCTTGCCAAGGTTTTCAAAGAAAATGATGAGAGTGTTCACCATGGGATAAAAAGGACATATGCTGACAATTATAGTTAAATCCCCTCTATGCCAATTTCACTTGAAAATATTCCTGGAAAGGTCTTTACTTCCCTAGTTATTTGAAAATAAAACACTCAGATTTCTATCTTACTGAATACCTTTAAAAATCATAAAAGCGAAACTATTTTAATAATAAGCATTGCTTTCCCGATTCCCCCCTGCCCCCCGCTTTTTTTTTTCCTTTCTTAAAAAAGCTTTTCACCTTTGGCTATGCTTACTTATGAGTCAAGATCACTTTCATAAGTGATTTCTCAATTAATCTCACAAATATCATGCTTTCTTCCACTTCAAAGAAGTCACAAAATGTTAAAGATAAAAAGGTCCCCATCCCAAGTAGCAGAGAGATTCCCCAACCTGTCATCTCAAAGTGAAGAGAAGCCCTCACCCCCAGCCGTGAGGAGCAGCAGGCATAAGTACTGGATCTGAGCTTCCAGAGTTTACTTCTGTCAGCATCAGCTTGGCTTCCAGATTCCCCATCCACTTTTCCTAAAAATCCAAGGCTCCCGACGTGCACAAGAGCCAAAAATGTACCTGTCTGCCCATCCCGCCTTCCAGGTACAACCGACACGTCAAGATGGAGAAACTTTCACACGAGGCACTTTCTAGACCTAAACAACTAATTTTTAAGTCTGCTAAACGTTATCCAAGGAATAGTGAAGTCTATTACGCTCCAGATGTGACATTCCAGATACCTCAAAACTAGAGTCCCACCAAAAGAATACGAGCTGCCAACCATACAAGCAGAAGGGGCATAGAAATTCAGTGAAGGCTGTAGTGTACGTCCCCTCCAGTCAACCTCTCCCTGCCTTCATTAACCTCTAGTCACACCTCTCCTAAGTGACCATTATTTGTCCCTCTTCTATCTCCCTTTGTCCCAGTCCTGGACTCCTCACAGGCTGACCCAGACTCCGCTGTTTCAAAAGGCCATTCGATTTGACGCTTTTCCCGAGTGCAGCGGGTGCACTGCACTCTGAGATCCCGCCCCAGTAGTAGAAAGGATTTTAGGAAATCCTTTTCTCAGGACCTTTTCCATCGGGCCGAAGAGATATTCAGAACCGTGCCTGTCCACCAACTAGATAGCAGACACCACAGAACCTCTCCCAGGAAAGAGGTTGAAAGGAAAAAAAAACGACATCCCCACAAAGAAAAATAATAACCCAGAATCCTCCACATATTCCACATGTGCGTGTCATAAAACCCTTGGGAAATGGGTTGGGAGAGGATAAAGCCCCGTCTTCCCACTGCCGCCGCCGCAGCAGCAGCTCCTGTCCAGCTCCCAGCGCTGCCGCGGTGGTGTGCGTGAAGACAGCACCTTCCCCGGGGAGGAGAGATCCTAGCGCCCTGCGTTCTAGGAGGTGATTATGGCAAGCCTTTCAGTAACTCATCATTTATCCCCGCACTGACCCGAGCCTCACCCCGGCGCCTTTGGCACCTGAGCTCGATGAGAAAGCCGAAGGCTGCCCCTCCAATTTTCCAGGTGACATACACACCCCACTATGCGCCTAGGACGCAGAGGGGTGGAAGGGAAGGATGACAGGTGCCGATGCCTGAGGGAAAATCAATGGCGACCCTTACAGCTTGGGGTGAGAAATCCCAACCCCCGCCCGGGTGGGAGGACTTGGCACCAGCTACCTGCAGGGCGCCCCCGCCTGCACACCCACCCAACGCGTGCAGGCTCGCGTTGCAGCCCGGAATGCAGTCAGGAGGGTGGAACGGGACAGAGGGAGCCTCCACGCCCCCTTTGTCTCCACGTTTCCCAGATGACATGGAAGGAAAGTTTATGAGCAGGGAGGTGGTAGCTTTCTGCTGGGTCAATCTGACACCTCGCAGGAGGCGACCCTCCCTGGGTTCGTCCTCTCCTCTGCACAGCCCCGGCGCCGCCTTCATCTGCACCTCGACACCCACAAGCAAGGCATGGGACACCTGCGCCGCCGGGTCCGGCCAGGAGCTTGCCCCGCGCTGCCCCACTGCCCCGGCGCAGCGACTTCCCCAGCGGCCCGGCTGCGGGAGCCGCACTCACCTCCCGCGGCGGAACGTCCTCCAGTGCGCCCTACTGGGCCGTCCGGCTCCCGGGAGCGAGGTGCATTCAGGCGGCGGCCCGAGACACGCTCTCCAGGCGCTGCTGCATTCCGCTTGCGTGGGAGAGCAAGCCGGCGAGCGCGCGGCGCGGGCGTGTACGAGTGTGTGTTTGTGCGAGTGTGTGCGCGAGTGTGTGTATGTGTGTGTCCGTGTTTGTGCGCGCGCCCGTGGGGCGGAGGTGGCGGGATCACAGATCCCGCTGGGCGCCCATCCCGCGCTCTGCCTCCTCCGCTGCCTCCTCCTGGCGCTGCAGCTTGCACAGGGTCCAGGTTTCAGGATCTCCTGTTCGTTTAATGAAAGGAAAGAGCAAAAGGCTGGCGCGGAGGGGGCGGAGGAGGGGAGAGGCGGGGAGGGTGCCGGGATGCGCATGCTCAGGAGAGACAGCGCTGGCTTCAGAGCCCAGGCAGAGCAGAGTGAATTCGGGGTAGAGGCGAGCCAGCCAGATTGCGTCCAGCGGTAGTCGCTCCGCGGGGTTCCCAGAAGGCAGCGGGGAAACCCCGCCGCAAAGGTGCGCCCTGCGCGGGGACTCCGCGGCGCATGCAGCGCTGGAAGCCAGTGGTGGGATCCCCACCCATTCTTGGAGACCGCTTCTGCCTCGAGTCCTCGGTAACGTGGGGCTGTCCTCTCCCGGTGTGGTTTCAGCGCTGGTGTGCGAGTTCCTGTGGGCCACTCTCTTGCTTTTACCCTGCGGGCAACCGAGATGCGTCTCCCCAGAGGTCCAGGAGGAACCACAGGCTGCAGGTCGCCCCGAACTAAAATGAGTTTCCTGGTGTGTGTTTCTTTCTTCCTCTCCCAACTTCCACTCCTTTAAGAGCAAGAAAAGGCAACGTCCAGTCGGGTCCTACAACAGCTTTAATGGGGCGAGGGCGAGGGCGAGGGCGAGGGCGAGGGCGAGGGCGAGGAGGGGGCTAGGGATAACTCTTCCAAACAACAAAGGAGGAGTGGAAGGAAGGTGACTCTCTGAGGACCCCATACTCAGCCTCCTTTGGTGACAGGGTTAAATGGAAGAGATATTTGCCCTATTTAAGAAGGCAAAAACAAACAAACAAAAAAAAAAACAACAACAAAAAAAAAACAATGGGTTCATTGTCCCCTTGCCTAGAATGCCAGCGCAATTCTAGGTCTTTGTGAGGCCTCTGGCTACTTGGTAAAGTGGGAGAACTGTCAACTCGAAGAGAGTCCAGTAAGAGAACCTGAGCCTGCGATGGCGCAGTAACCTGAGGCCAGGGGAGATGGCAGGTGAGAGTCATTGCAAATGGAGTGGAAACTTCTTGGATCAGATTGTTCTGTGAGCAAAACAGAATGGTTAGGATCCATTCAAGAGCTTCTATTTTCAATCTCTTCCCTGTTTAATTGTTCTGTCTCCCCGCACACCACACCCCATTTTCTCTCCTACAGAAGAAAAGACATCCCAAGCAGGAAACTCCCTGTAAAGAGATTTCTACTTCTTTTTTATTCATTTTCTGTCCCTCCAGAAAAGGATCACCTTTGGTCCCCTCTGCTTTAGAGGAATAGAGGACAGCCTGCCTTGTGCAAATCTTTTCCAAGCTTTCATTAAAGATCACCTCTAAGCATTTCCACTTTACAGTGGAAGCGAGCAGATGCCTTCTTGCTGAACTCTGACCCACATCCCATTCATTTTCCCAATAATAATGCCAAGTGACACTCGAACAGCAGGACAATTAGATCAAATCCTAGAGCACACCCAGAGGAGAAAAAAACAGCATGTCTAAATACCACCAACAAAAAGTTTAGGAGAACAGACTTAGAGGAAGGAAAGAAAAAAGGGAAAGTTCTTAAAAAGAGAAGTGCCCTGAGTGTAGCGGCAGGTTTATTTTCTCAGTAGATCCTTGAAAGGAGTAGAATTGCAGCATCTCTTTGCTTAAAGGACAAGTGAGAGTGAGTCTCCATCCACCAGGGAGGGGAGATCAGGTTCTCCTGAAGAGCAGCAAAGCCTCTATAGTGAACCACGTAGGGGATTTGGAGCTCCTCCTTCCATGCCTGTTTATATCAGGACTTCCCTTTGGTGCTCGGCTTCTTGGAAGGCATCCAAGATAGATCTGCCTTGTTGTCACGTTCCCCTCAGAACGGTAAACAGTGTTCACTAGAATTGCAAGGTGTGAGTATTGGTGGGGCCAATTGCTTCCTTGAGGCAAGATAGCCATTCTCTTTGCCCTGGTGCGTAAGCACAATGTAAGTGACGGCTTTGAATTCATGAACTAAGAGGAGCTGGGGTTTACACTTCACTCAGTAGGAAACAGTTCTAAGGCACTTCTTCCTACAATGATAAGTATCCAGGGTTGCCTGGCCAAGAAGCCCACTCTATCTGAGCCTGGCCTTGGTTGAGAGGGAAAGAGATACCACTCCCATCAATGCTTAGGGACCATCTCTAAGCAGATGGACCTGTTCACCATCTCAAAGCAGAAAGTAGCTCCAACAAGGTCAAGGGTGAAGGAGAATTTTTAAATGCAGAATTGCAAATAAGGTGAAATCTCTTTATGGTGTGTCTGCTAGGAGATGGTGAATGAGCAGTTCTGGAAGAGATTTTTACTGTTTGGGGACAGCAGGGAAAACCCAGGGACATTAAGTGAGATGATGTACATAAAGCACTTAACATAGTGCCTACTGCATAACAAGCTCTCCATAACTTGTAGCTCTTATTTTGGTTATTAATATTTTCATTATTGTGATAGTTTATTTAAATAAAAAAAAAAGGCTAAGAAGATCTTTTTTCCTTAGCTTAAACAAGCAAAACAGATAAAAGCGAAAAGCCTTCCAGTTTTTCCTTCTGGCTTCCTCCATCGCCCCCTCACTCATCACCCTGATCACTGATGTATTCAAATTCTTGTAATGAAAAGCATGCTATAAAGATGTGTGGCAGTGTGAATGGGGAATAGCTCCAACTCTCACCCTTCCACCCTCAAATCGAGACGTAAGTGTGAGATAGCTTTGTCTTTCAGTAACATGCCTCAAGCACTTTTTGCCACTCACGTCTCACAGTGATTAAGGACTCCTGCCTGGCAGGGTCTCTTGCTATAACACCCCACCTACATTGGAACACTAAGCTTTGTATTTTCACTTTTTTTTTTTTTTTTTTTGCCTGCCTTCTAATTTTAGCTATCATATGTGTTACTCCTCCTAGGTAACAAAATGCCCAAAGCCAATTAATATGCACACATCTGCAGATGGTTTTGAGATAAATTAATGGTAAGAATTTCAGTGGCTGCCAGTATTTTTAATGCTCCTTTATCAGATTTCAGACTTAATACTCATCTGCTCTACTTAAAGAATAATCCCTAAACTTCGTACTTCCTTCTACCAACCAAGCAACATACCTAATGGCCTTACTTCCTATATCAGCAAAATAACCCAGCATTGTTGCCTGGATATATATGAAATTATGTATTTTTTATTTTTTATATTACATATATATTAAATTATATATTTTATATTTTTATTATATATATATGAAATTTTGTATTTTTAAAGAAAAGCTATTAAATTTTAAATAGAACTAGCTATCCAAAACATAATATCCAAAAAAATTCTATAATTAATAAAAACAAGTAATAGATGAAAGGACTGAACGTTAAATTCTACCGAGTTATGGAAGCTACTGAGGTGTCTGGATTCTTAGAAAACTGTATTTTCTTATAGTTTTCTTTATATTTACATATAGTTTTCTAAGAAAACTATATGAAAATTGTATTAGGTTATATATAGGTGAAGTAACGTAACTCTGTCATGACACAGCATGTGCCAAGATTCTGCTCTGAATATTTTCTAAGAAATAGGAAACACACCATTTCCATTTGAATTGTAGCCTACCTATAATTTTGGTTCTTTTCAAACATCACCCAAATAAGACAAATAAATATATAATGTTTTGTTCCTGTAGAAATTTCTTATATATAGCAATCTTTTCTGGTTCAATAAAAATGTCAGGCCATTAGCATAAGGGCCAAACTAGTGGTTTCTTATTCCAAGAATCAAAGTGTTTCTGGAACTATCAAAAACTATTACAAGACTATCCCTATAGCCCTTTGCATATATTCTTACTGTAACTCTTAACATCAAGTTCTTTTTTATGTCTGACTTGTCCCGCCTAGGTTGGATGTAAGCCATTCAAGAGGAGAGTTTATTTCTTTTTTATGCTCCTAGTGCCTTGTGAAAATAAGAAAGATGTATCTGTTCAGTAAATGTTTAAGGAGTAAATGAATAAATACATTGCCAAAAATGAATTTATGTTGGTAACACGCTGACTTTGAAATAGACTACCAAGTACCATGATACTTGGCATTCCTTATAGATGATGAAGTCAGTAGACACTGTTTTGTGTGTGATTATCTATAAATGGGAGCTGAGATGAGAAAAGCAAATCAGGCTTCTGTAGATAGTTTTTATCCCCATGGAAACATATATATTAAGCCCATTCTAATTTTTATGGTTTAGAAAGCGAATTAGTTTTGGCTCAGAGTGTACTATTATTCAAAGGATAGATCCATGCTGGCCAAACTAATCCACCAGAATAATGTTCTAATGTATTAAACTTTGCCCATAAGTAGGACGAAATATTTGGGTCAATCATGGTTAGAACTCTTTTTTTGTCATCAAGAAAATCCAAAAAGCAAAAAGGACCACCCCCAGAACTTTAGCCCCAGCATTTCTACTATAGCTGTCTTGAATGAAAGGGTCTAGTAAGAAGCTGGTTCTGTTTTCATGGATGGGAATTTGGGTAATGAGGAGTTTGTGGGGTGGAGGAAGGCTTAACTATGAACAGTCTCATCTCTGATCAAAACTACTCTGAGACAGGGAAAGGAGGATGAGAGGACCAGGGGATCGGCATCCTGTTTATCTTTTATCTTTCATTCATTCACACACCTAATAAAAGAGTTTATTAAGAATGATCATCAGAGAGAGAGAGAGAGAGATCCCAAAATAGAAGCTGCAGTCTTTTATAGCCTAATCTCAGAAGTAACAGACCATCACTTCTGCCACATTTTTTCAGTCACACAGACCAACCCTGGTACTCTCCTCAGATTATCTTAATTTTATCTTAATTTTAGGGTGATTTATGTTTCTTGCTGGGACCCTGACTGATACAGATCTCAAGAATCTCTTTGTTATTTATGGACTCATCTCACCCACCTTGGACCTAATGCTTGTTGCTATTTCATATGCTCTGATTTCTAGGTTTCTCCAGATACCGTGGTTTATAACCTGGGTTAATGCCTCATATGGCCCAGTCCCCAGGATCTATGCACATGTGTTGCTGGAGCTCCCGCCTAGTTTTCCATATCTGCCCAAGTAGGACCCAGACACCTATCACTGATTCCACCACTGTTTGATCCCACCATCCCAGTTATCCCTCTCGGAAGCCTCATTGGGAATTATGAGAATTGTGATTCAACCTCTCTTGGACTTTACATTTTGTAGATATTCTACTGTTAGCTTTTCCCTTCTGTGGACTCTGCCCTAATCCAGGAGAGATAGGTTTGCAAAAGCCCATCTATCTCTTTTTCTCAGTCTGTTCCATGCTGCCAGCATGGAACAATTCACTCTCAATGGTTGATAAATGACATGACGTATGTCTTTATTTATTTTTATTATCTTTAAAATGAGAGAGCTGAACTAAATTACTCAATCATCCTTTTTTTTTTTTTTTTTTTTTGAAACAGAGTCTTGCTCTATCACTCAGGCTGCAGTGCAGTGGAAGGATCTCAGTTCACCGCAACCGCCCCTTCCTAGGTTCAATTATTGTGCCTCAGCCTCCCAGGAAGCTTGGATTACAGGCATGTGTGACCACGCCAGGCTAATTTTTGTATTTTTAGTAGAGACAGGGATTCGCCATGTTGTCCAGGCTGGTCTTGAACCCCTGGCCTCAAGCTATCCACCCGCCTCAGCCTCTCAAAATACTGGGATTGAAGGGGGGAGCCAATACACCCACCCCTCAATCATCACTTTTTAATAGTCTAATCCAGAGGTCAATAAACTTATTCTGCAAAGCACCAGATTGTATATATTTTAGGCTTTGTGGGCCATATGGCCTCTGTCATAACTACTCTACTCTACAGGCATGGACAATGAATGAAAGAATGAGAATGGCTGTGTTCCAATGCATTAAAAAAAAAAAAAAAAAAACAGGTGGTGGACTGGATTTAGCCAACAAGCTATAGATTGCCAACCCTGAGTTTAATTCTTTATTTTCCACACTTCACCTCTGGCATCAGCAATGTGTTCGATAGAAGGAACTTGAATCTTGCGTTCTGTCCTGCCTGTAGGAAAATAATAAGAACCATGAAATCGGTGCAGGAAATCTTAGTCTGTTGTCAGTTTAGGGGCTCTTCATCAGCGAGTGTGGATTTCACACTATCTTAAGAATGTATTCAGAAAATTATTTTTTTTCCTTTTTGTAAGGCAATTGGCTGTGTTTTCCACATGGAACAGTGGAAGCAAGGGCAACTATACTATTTTTAACCTAAAACCAACTTTTGTAGCCTTAAAAGTTCAGCGAGAGGAATATTGTAAAGGAAAATAAAAACAATAGTGTGAGCATGATACTCCTATTAAAATGGGGCAGGTAAATATATTCTAATTACAACTAGCACCTTAGGAAAACTGCCTCTAAAGATAAATTCAACCTCAATAAAAAAAATATATTCTTATACAGGCCCCAGTATAGGAGCAACACTTCTGAGTTGAATTCACACAAGTTGAGCTGCTGTCTGAGCATTTTTCCACATTCAGCCCAAGTTATGAAATTCAGCTTATCTAAAAATTTCACTCAAATTTCACTCTGAGTTACAAATACAATGCAATCCCTATCAAAATTCCAACATCTTTTTTGCAGAAATAGAAAAATCCATTTTAAAATTCATATGAAATCTCAAGGTTATTTGGGGGAACCCAAATAACCGAGACAATTAGAAAAAGAGACAATTTAGGAAAAAAAAAAACAAAATTGGAGGTCCCAAACTCCCTGATTTCAAAACTTACCACAAAGCTAAACAAAATAGGGTAGTAGTGGCCTAAAGACAGACATGTAGACTATTGGAATAGAGGACCCAGAAATAAACCCTCACATATATGGTCAAGATTATTATTGACAAAGTTGCCAAGACCATTCAATGGGGGAAAAGACAGTTTTTTCAACAAATATTGTGGCCAACAGGCACAATAATGAAGTTGGACACTTACATCATATACACAGATCAACTCAAAATGGATCAAAAACCTAAACACAAGCAAAAACTACAAAACTCTTAGAAGAAAACTCTTAGTGGAAAAGCTTCATGACATTGGATTTGGCAATGATTTCTTAGATATGACACCAAAAGCATAGACAACAAAAGAAGAGATATAGATGAATTAGACTACATCAGAATAAAAGGAACAACATATTAAGACGACACTAAAATTTTAGATAGGGCTGCCTTAACGTCAAGTTTTTCATGCAAGCCTGGGCTGGGGAATCTAATTTTGACATGTATCTTTCGAAGCATTAAAATCTAACATTTTAATTTATATACTTTCTATTTGCAAACAAAAATAAAGTCAAGCTTTAAAATAAAAGCTTTAGATGACTTTTAAACAGTAAAGAGAAACAATTTTTATACTTACAACAAAAAAATTAGACTACATCAAAACTAAAACCTTCAAAGGACACTATCAATAGAGTAAAAAGGCAACCCATGGAATGGGAGGAAATACTTGCAAACCATATATCTCATATGTCTGATAAGGTATTAATATCCAGACTATATAAAGAACTGCAACTCGACAAAAGGAAAAAAACAAACCCAATTAAAAAATGGGCAAAAGAGTTGAATAGACATTTCTCCAAAGAAGATACACGAATGGGCAATTTTTCACCATAAAAAAAAGTTCGACATCACTAAGCAAATCGAAACCACAATGAAATACCACTTCACTCCCATTAGGATAGCTTTTACTTAAAAAAAAAAAAAAAAAACAAAACAAAACAGAAATAAGTGTTAAAAAGGATTTGTAGAAACTGGGACCCTAGGTCCAATGGTGGGAATATAAAATGGTGCAGTCACTGTGATCAAATTCTAAACATAGAATTACCATAAGTTCCAGCAATTCCATTTTTGGGTATATACCCCTAAAAATGAAAGCAGGGACTTGGACAGACATTTGTAAACCCATATTCATAGCAGCATTATTCACAATAGCCAAAATGTAAAAGAAATCCAAGTGTCCATTGACAGATTAATGGATAAATAAAATGTAGCATATACATATACATACAATGGAATATTATTCAGCCTTTAAACTGAAGGAGAATCTGATGCATGCTATAAACCTTGAAGACTGTGAGAATTAAGCCAGTCACAAAAGTACAAACACTGTATGACTCTACCTATGTAAGGTACATAGAATAATCAAATTCGTATAAACAGAAAGTAGAATGGTGGTTACCAGAGGCTGCAGGTAGCAGGGAGTAGGGAGTTATTACTCATGGGTAGAGTTTCAGTTTTGGAAGATGAAAAATGTTCTTTTTTTTTTTTTTTTTTTTTGAGACGGAGTCTCGCTCTGTCGCCCAGGCTGGAGTGCAGTGGCGCAATCTCAGCTCCGAGTAGCTGGGACTACAGGCACCCGCCACCAAGCCTGGCTAATTTTTTGTGTTTTTAGTGGAGACGGGGTTTCACCGTGATCTCGATCTCCTGACCTCGTGATCCGCCCGCCTCGGCCTCCCAAAGTGCTGGGATTACAAGCGTGAGCCACCGCGCCCGGCCAAAAAATGTTCTTAAGATGGATGATGGTGATGGTTGCACTTAAAAATGGTTAAAATGGTAAATTTTATGTTGTGTGTATTTTACCACAATTTTTAAAATTAGGAAAATAAATGCAATTCACTCCTTCAATTACTCCCTCCCAGCAAGCTTTCCCTCTCAAAAAGAATTACATTAGTGATACCTGTAATCTAGTAAAAACAGGATATTAGGCTGACATTGGGTTGAATTCCAGCTCTTTCAGGAAATGTTTTAGCTACGTGCCCGTAGGCAAGATACTCTAAGCCTGTTTTCTCATATATAAAATATGGAAAGTAATTTATCTTACTAAATCATGAGAAATAAGATAACACAAAAGTCGTCTGGCAAGAAATTGACACTCAGTAAACAGAAGCTATCATCAGCAACATCTTCATGTTTCCCATCCAAAAGTCATCTTAAAAACTTGAGGTCATCTTTGGCCTCTTATTTTAACCAGTTATCATATTTTGTCATGCTGACAGGACAATTCTTTTTTCAAAATGTTTCATGATTTTTTTTCTTTCTTTTCTCAAGGCTAACATCCCAAGTGTCATCCCAAGCTGGGGTGATAAGGATCTACAAATGGATTTTGGTACCTATATATATATTTTTTAACTTTCCTGTAGGAATTAGACTATGATAGTCATTCATTCATTCTTCTTTTATTTAACAAATAGGTATTGTTTGTGCCAATGTAATCAAAATTGAGGTCAGGACCTCCAGATAGTACTCTGAAAAAATCATGCCTAATATTGTGACTTTGTGTATTTATGTTACTTTCAATTTACAAATGTATTTGGTAAAAAAACAATTTCATGAAAGGTATAAAGGAAAAGCCTCCGGGACTTAGCTAAAAACAATCTTAAGGTGTTGCTGGAATAATATACAATAGTCATATGAATATTTTATGTTAACCACCTAACTTTGATATAGATATGAGTTATGATTTTAAGTCATATGATTTAAGTCATAAGTCATAAGTTATGATTTTAACTGAAATGTTTTAAGACCGTGGCTCCTAGCCCTTGGATAATTCCACAGCACTTTTAATGGTAAATGATACGTTAACTTAGCAAAGTGTCTAAACCACTCTTCTAACTAGGAAATTGTCTCAGGAAAATTACTCAACAATATACCAAACTATCCAAATCTCTTCATAAAATACCAATCATAATTAATATCATTAATTACCAATTATATTATCATCATCAACAGATAACCTTCATCGGAATTATCAACTTTAGTCCACAAAGCTTGGTAAGCCAAAGATTCAATAAAGTGAAGTGTCTGTTGTTTTGGTTTGTAGTTTTCCCCTTTTGGCCAGTAATGGTGTCTGTATTTCCTCATTTCCTCTAAGAAAGCGCCATTCTCCAACAACTAATCCGTTTGTTTTTAGTGGGATTGAAAAACTTCTCCCCACTGCAAGCATGTGCATAGAATTCCAGCCTGGTTAACCAGAGTTTCCCATTGCTCTAGTCATTTTCCAAAACACGAAAACTAGATTAAAATTCAGAACTTGTGTTCCCATGGAAAAAAAGCCTCTTTTATACTAGGATACTAAGCAGTTAAAATGCTGTGAGGCTGGGAATGACAGAAGAGAAACTTTAACACAATTTTGAATCCCTAATCCTACTATGCCCTAAAATATCAGTGGACTTTTCAGTTACTTGAACAGTTAATTCGTTTTTTGCTTAAGGCATTTTGAATTAGATTTTCTTTCTCTGGCCCCATTGAAAATGTCTTTATCGACACATTCATTTGGGCATCTCTGTAAGAATAAAAATGGTAAACAAAAGGGAAAGCAGGCAAAGGATGAGGACAGTATGTAAAGGATCCCTATGGCCACACTGTGACTGGTTTCTAGCCCAGGACATTTTAGGCAGTCTTTCACCTATGAGCATATATCTTATGTGTCCTCTTCTCCTTTCCAGAATTGCCAGAATCGATGGCTGGCACTCTTCAAGGCTGACACCCACCATTAGACAGATGGAGCTGAGTGGGGTAAGGCAGAGGCCAGGGAGACCCTGCCAACTCATTTGGCCTCAGGCCCAGCCCTACTCTATAACCACTGCTGCTGTCAATATCCAGCTAAGGCTGGTCTGAGTTCTCTTTACTGTCAGCTTTTCTAGACTCCTGAAGTTGACAGTGGCGTTGCTCCTCCCAGGCCTAGTGGATACATGTGCCAAATCACAGCTTTGCATGGTTGGTAAAGTATCCCATGGCACTCAGGCAGACTGAAGCTGCCTCTCATCCCAAAGGCTCCTGCACTGCAGGGGTTGTCAGCGAGAATGCCTGGAACAGCTGTCACCCCTCTGCTTGCCAGACTGATGTGACTGGCTTTGTTGGTATTCTCTCCTTCCCCACACCTCCCAAAGTTGTCCAGTTCATAAGCGTCAACTTCCCAGAGAAAGAGGAACTGTTCTTGGTTTGTCCTTCTCACCAGGTTCATCTTTTATTCTGCATCTAGAAGGGATCTAAAATGTGATCATGTCACTCACTGGCTTAACTTTTCAAGGGTTTTCCAAGCTTGATGCTCAAGGTCCTTCATGATCTTGGCCAAGGATATATCTGCCCCAAACTTCACCATTCACAACCCACCCAAATCTTGCTACCTCCAAGCCACTCCAAATGTGCCAAATTTTCTTCTATCAGCACCTCTTACATGCTGCTGTGACTTACCCCATCATGTCTGCTTAAGTCTTTTCTGTCCTTCTAGTGTCAGCTCAGATATACCCTCATTCAGAAAATGTTTCTGAACCCCCCAAAATAGAGGAGGGGAAATAAAGTACCAGTGTTCTCACAACCCTCTGAGTTTACCTGTATCCTAGAACCTCTCATACTGTATTGTAACCACACATTTATACATGGCTGTGGTTTGACTATTTTCATCCCCACCAAACTTCACGGTGAAAGTTTTCATCACCGTTGTGATAATATTAAGAGGTAGGGCCTTTAGTAAGTCATGAAAATGGAGCCCTCATGGATAAGACTGCGGATCGTATAAAAGGGCTTGAGAGTGGGTTTATTCTCCTCTACCTTCCCACCGTTTGAGAATATAGCATTCCTCCCCTTTTTGCCCTTCCGCCTTCACCATGTGAGGACCCAACAAGAAAATTCTCACCAGATGCCGGCCCCTTGATCTTGGATTTCCCAGCCTTCAGAACTGTGAGAAAATAAATTTCTATACTTTACAAATTATCCAGTTTCAAATATTTTGTTATAGCAGCACAAACAGACTAAGACAATATGTGATTCCTTTTATAGCCTGTGAACAAATTGAAAATAGGAGTTATGTCTCTTACCTGGTACACAATAAGTACTTCACTTATGTTTGTTAAATGAATAAATTAATGGCATATAAATAGCTGTGCTTCCATATTAGAATTAGAGCATAAAATAAGACAGTAAATGCCTAACTCCCAGGAGATGTTTCATTTCAGGAAAAATGTTACTGCTGCCTTCTGCTAGTCCACAGGGGTGCTTGATTCTAAGTGAATGTGAATTGTACTGGCCAAGACATAGAGGAGCAGGAGGACTCTCACCACTGTTTCTCGCCTCTTGTAGGTCTCATAGAGAAGAACTCTTGGCTGTGGAGTATCCCATCACCACTTCCACCAAACCAAATCACTTTATCTCTGTGCCCACTCTCAAAGAGTAGCACATCATGGGTGTATACAGAGCACCAGGGAACACAGCCCTGCTTTGGCAGTCAGTGGTACCAGTGTCCCCACACTATCTATGACTGGCAGGGATACCTAGCAGCTACTGTACCACTGCATGCCCATGGTAATGAGCATCAGCAGTATTGAGGGCAGTGAGACTTCCATGGCACCTGCAATGCTGGCTCAGTGTATTTGTTTTATCCCAAATATTAGGATCTGTGTTAATAATGGTGTGCTGCAGCGGCAGTTACAATGTTGAGGCTCCCTTTTCTAGATTAGTAGTGTCCTCTTACCAGCAGCCAGAACTAGAAAATAGAAAATTAAATAAATTAAACCCAAATAAAAATTAAAGAACAAAATATAGCTGGTAGAAGAGAGGATCTTTTCATCAATACTTGTGCTTCCATCTCATGTACCATAGAAAACTGGAAGAAGCTAGAGAATCATTTTTTTCTTCTGTCAATGAGACAATTTCCTCTAAACTAATATGGTCTAAGATAATATTAAAACTCTAGGTACTGTACTGAAATAGAGCCCCAAACCTTGAGTTCAAACCTTGGTTTTGCTCTTTATTTATTTCTCACAATGATGTTGGATAAGATCCTTCTCAGCCTAGGGACCATTATCTGTAAAATGGGCATAATGAAGACCCATCTCATTGGATTAATATATGGATTACATAAAATAATGTATATCAAAGTGCTTTACAAACATGGGGTGTGATCCGCAACCACTCTGCAGGGCATAGTCCTTTACACACAGAAGGTGCTTGATGAATATGGGTTGAATTGAAATGCAAGGGAGCTATCACTAAACACAGCATTGAAATGTTGCAGGATAAATTGACAGTTCCTTACTCTCTCCACTTCAGGTCATTCTCCTCAGTTTGGGAGAAAGAATTAACATTTACCAGATGGTTTGCAACTGGGTAGGAAAAATAAATAGGAAGTGAGTCTTCATTTCAGTGAAAAAAGTGCCCTCAAGGTTCTGAAGCAGGAATCACACTTCCTGGGTATCTCTAGATATTCTCACTGTTCCATAAAGCTCCTCCATATACACCCTAAGGAAGTTTGGGGGTGAAGAAGCTTCAGGGAGTGGTTAGCTGCATTCTCTTGACTGTTAAGTGGAATAGGGTTTTGCTAGTTGTGGGTAATGGACGTACTCAACATAGCCAAAGAGGACCAAAAAAAAAAAAAAAAAAAAAGTCACACATGGCTTCACCACACACCGAGAAGAGAAAAGGGCAGTCTTGGCTAATTGGCTGTTAACAGATGCCTTGCTAACAGTGCTTCAGATGATGGGAGTCATGATTCAAGCAAAGCAGGAATCAGCAAACTGTCAATGCCTGCCTAGTGGGCAATGAGAATCATCAAGGAATGCTAGGTATAGATGAAAATACAGACTTACGGGAGAAAGGTCCTGCAGTAGACCAGAGTGTATGCCATTTTAAAGGAAGATACTCACAGTTGTCATGCAGAAAAAGGACACAGTGTTATCAGTTCTTGGTGTTTCAAGAAAAGGTGCAAGTCAGGTTTTACATGAAATCTTTGATTTTTTGTAAAAGTTGAATATTTTTGTTTCCCAAAGCACAGACAAAGAACCCCTGTGTTGGTCAAGAAAATACATCTATAAGCAAGATTTAAATCACAGTCAGCCAGTGTGCATCTTCTGATGTAGAGTTTCTCTGACACTCTTCAGAGATTTATTGTTTTCATGAGGGTCATAGTCCACACAGTGGAACATCCTAAGGCCTGTGGATGACTGAATTATGCTGTAGTCACAAGAAAACCATGAAGTGCATCAGGATCCTTAGGAAAAGAGCTGTGATGTGGTAGGGCACAATTTCTTGTGAACCAGGGCAGTATGGCAACTGAGGGGGTGAAGACTTTCCTGTGCAGCTCAAACAACATAGAAGACACCAAACACACACACACACACACACACACACACACACACCAGACTAGATCTCACGGACAGCATCACGCAGGTAAAACCATGCAGCAAACTCAATAGGAGAGTCCTGTAGGTGAATGGAAAGAGCATTGTGCTGGGAAACATAGACTTAACTGCAAATCACCTAGCTTGTAAAATGGTGACTAAAATAATGCACGCTTTGTAAGGTAGTTTAAAGGATTCAATGAGATTCTATGTTTGACACCTAGCATACTGTTTGGCAAATAGTATATTCCATTATTATTGTTATTATTAAAGAAGTTAAGCCTTACTCAAACATAGACTTTTCCTGTAACACACATTTCATAGCAGCCAACTCACTGAGTGATAGACGTCACAAATATCATCTGTGGTGGGTTGGTTTCATGATTTTGCATATTGTTAAAGAGGAAAGGGTGAGGGAATCAACTCAAGAGGATTGTTTTGGAGAATTTAGTTACACTGCTGCCTCTGCCAGCTTTGCTCATTATAATTTTCCATTGGGCTGTGGGTGGAGAGTCAGTAATGTCACACTGGACAGGAGGAAAGCTCCTGGGTAGCAGAGCTTTTTGCTAATAATTAAGCCCTTTCCATAGTGGGAAATTCAGCTGAAAAATGGGGCTATCACCATTTTTATTATAGTTGACATATTTCCCTTTACCACTGACTAAACAAGATCTTTTTAGGAATGGAGAAGCAAATGCTTAATGACATTTTCCAAAGGAGTCTTATGTATATGTGAGCTCTGATCTGTAAACATGGCTCCAGTTGAGTAGATGGAAGCTGTGTGTTTGCAGTTCTGAATTTGTCAGCCTGTTCACCTGTCGATTTCCATGTGCATTTACTCATACCCTCTGTCAGTCTTAAGAGTTAGTCCACTTGAGTGATTGGTATATAGATGAGATATCATAAAATGGGCAACATGTATAAATGTCTGCAAATAAAAATTTAAATTAACAGACAATTCCTTGCTGGCCACCAGTCATGTGTATTCAAGGTGAACTAACTAGCCCAACAGGCAACATTTAGTGAGGGGCTCATTTCTTACTGCCTCTCCTTGAAGGCTTGGATCATTGCACTATGGACTATAGGAACTGTTGCTAGAAGACACTGTTATTATGTGAAGAAAAAGAACAGATTTTTTTTCTGCATACATTTTGATAAACATTGAAAATTTTGCTTTATATACAAGCGGCTACAACTTAACAATTTAGCATATACACAGAGAGCTTCTTTTGACAATAGGTATAAACCTAGAAGCCAATAAATTGCATTTTGTCAATAAAATATAATGGATAATCTAGATAAATAAAATAAATTACTTGAATTTTACTGAAAAGCCTCTCTTATAATGTCACAATTTTTATTTTGTTGTTTCACATTTATACATGATGCATTCACGTTGAAGCACCTTCCAGCAAGGGAGAGTTACTGTAATTTTTTTAAAAAAAATAATAAAATACAAGTAAACAGAGAACACCAGTATCACAGAACATAGCAGGAAAGTCATATATTGGCTACAAGGATTAATCAGATTTCTGAACATAAGTCTCAAAACTTTCTCTATGTTCTCTGTATGTTTGAGCAAAAAGCAAAACGTGAGATGATCACACCATGGAAAAGAGAAGCAGCTTACCAATTTCTCAGGAATACAAGCTTTGGTTGATTTTGTATTATTTCACTTATTACACAGTAGTTTTATTATTTTATTATTTCTACTGATATATCTATTAGATCAGTTTTAAAATAAAGATCCAAGCATGGTAGTTCCTCCATACTGTGGGAAGAATAACTCATGCTGTTTATTAGTAGAGCAATTCCCGTGTCTATTTTATAGACTCTATGATTACTTTCTGCCTATTTTGCTATTTCTTAGTAAACTTTTGTAATCCACAGTTTTCTTCATTGAGTATGTAAAATGTCTGTTCAGTTTCAGCAACATTGTGATTAATTTAATAAGAAATATTCTTACAAAAGCACAAAAACAGGCAAAATATATTTTACAACAGTGTTCGGATAGGGAATCAGAAATTACTTATCATTAAACAAACTATCATCACAATCGCCTTCTGTGATGATGCTTAAAGTCGTTCCTTTGCCTTAGCTTCAATCTATGGAAAGTGGAAAGAATAAGACCCACACTTGAGTATTTATTTGGATGAACATTCCCCCTTCCTCGTTCCTGCCGAGGTTTTTGTAACTCTGCCTGAACCCAGTCTACAATCAGCATGTATTTATGGCAGAAAGAAGGGCAGGACAGGTTTCATGTCCACTTTATGCACAGGTTGAACAGCATGATGGGAAAGTTTCTTAAATGTAGACTGAAAGGAAATGTAAGGTAGGATACCTTCATCTTTCTCTATGTAGGACCATACTTGATTTTACAAGCGCAAACCCCTCTGTGGAGCTGCTAAGTGCATACACGAAGGGGATAATTTCAGTTAATTTATATCTAACACAAAGCACCCCCTAAAGAAAGTAATTTTAAAAATTCGTATTTTCTACTTCTTGTTGTATCAGTTTTTGGTAAGGTGAATTTTTTTGGTACGTTAATTGCATTTATATTTCAATTTTATTGCCATAAAATTGTCCACAATGCCATCTTAACTACATTTTTACTATTTGTGCAATATATAATGAGGTTCCTTCCTACTTACTATTCCTGACGTTGGTTATTTGTATCTTCCTTTTTAAAAATCAGTCTTTCCAAGTGTTTCTCTATTTTAGTAGTCTTTTCAAAAAAAAAAAACTTTTGGCCTTTTTATTCTCTTTATTGTTAATTTTCATTTTATTAATCTTTGTTCTTATTATTACATCCTGCTAATTTCTTAGAGTTTAATTTACTGGGTTTTTCTTACTTTCAAAAGGTAGATGTTTAATGCATTGATTTTCAGCATATACATATATATGCTCTCTCTATATATGTACAGTTATTTTTATATTTTTAAATTTTCAGATTGACAGATTAAATTGTATATAGCATGACATTCTGAAACACATATGCACTGCACAATGGCCAAACCAAGCCAAGCAACATATGCATTACCTCACACGGTTGTCATTTTTGTGGTGAGAACGTTTTAAACCTCAGCATTTTTTAAGAATACAATGTATCATTGTTTATTATATAGTTGCCATGTTGTACAATATATCTCTTGAACTTATTCTATCTAATTGAAATTTTGTAACCTTGGATCATTTCCTCAACCCCCTCCTTGACCACCACTCCAGCCCCGGTAACCATTATTCTAATAAGATCAACTTGTTTTAGATTCCACATATGAATGAGATCATGTGGTATTTGTCTTTCCGTGTCTGGCTTGTCACTTAACAAAATATCCTGCAAGTCCATCTATGTTCTTGCAAATGTCAAGATTTATTTTTTATTTGTATATATTTTAATTTATGCATATTTTAAATCCACAAGGACATTGTTATACATTCAACATCTACTTCTATTTATCTATGTATTACCTTTCTATTATCTTTCACTTATTTCTGCATCTCCAAACTTTCATCTGGGATCATTTTCCTTCTGTCTGAAATGTACTTTTGAATTTCCTTTAGTGATGAGGTATCACCATTTTTGTTCATCTGAAGATGTCTTCATTTTACTTCTATTCTTGAAGGATATTTTCATAGGGTGAATAATCTAGGTCAGTAATTTTCTTCCAGGGCTTTGAAGATACTCTTTTTTCTGGCTTCATTGTTTCTATTGACAACTCAGCTATCAGCCTTGTTCCTTTAAAAGTAATGATTTTTCATTGGCTGCTTTTAAGATTTTTAAGAAGAACTTCCAAGTATGGATTTCACTTAACTTACCTTGCTTGGAGTTCATGGGACTTCTTGAAAATGTGACTTGATGTCTTTCACCAGTTTTGAATAGTTTTAGCCATTTTCTCTCAAAATATTGATTCTGGACCATTCTTCTTCCTTCCTTTTTGTTCAATTCCACATACATCGGGCCTTCTAACCATGTCCTGTATATCGCTTATGCATTCTTCTGTATTTTCTATCATTTTGTCTCTTTGTGTCTCATTTTGGGTATTTTTTTTCTAATCTGTCTTTCAATCACTAATTCTTTCTTCAATTGCTTCTAATCTGCAGTTAATTCCATCTATTAAGTTGTTAGTTTTGGCTATTTTTTCATTTTCAGATTTTTATTTGATTATTTTTTAGTTTCCAATTCTCTACTGAAATTTCTAGTCTTAACTTTTATACCCTTGAATATATTGGGCATACTTATTTTAAAGTCTAGGTATTAACACTGCACTATTGGGGGTCCTATAAGTCAGTTTCTATTGTTTATCATTTCTGCTGCTTTTCATCTGCATTGTTTTATCTCTTGATTACTTTTACTTTTATTGTAATAATTTCATTTCATTTGTAGGAATAATTTGAGACCAAATCTCTTCCATGATTAGTTTCTGCCTGGTCCCTGGGGCACTAGCAATCTAGGATTCACTTTAATCCAGTTGAATCATTGTTAATATATTTGCTAGGGCTGCTATAACAAACTGTCACAGACTGGGTAGCTTAAACAACAGAAATTTATTTTCTCATGATTCTGAAGGCTAGAAGTCTCAGATCAAGGTGCTAGCAGGGTTAGTTTCTTCTGAAGCCTCTCTTGTTGGTTTATAGATGGCTATCTTCTCCTTCCTATGTCTTTACCTGGTCTTCCCTCTGTGTGTGTCTGTGTCCTAATCTTTTCTTCTTATAAGGACACCAGTCACATTGCATTAAGGCCCACTCTAATGGCTTCATTTTAACTTAATTACTTTTTAAAGACTCTGTCTCCAAATACTGTCACAGTCTGAGGTACCAGGGGTTAGGATTTCAACATATGAATTTCAGGGGGACATAATTCAGCCCATAACAATGAGTGAATGAGATGACTCAAAGCTACTGACATATTGGGAAGGGGTGCTATTTACCTCTTAGTTCAGTGCTGCCACTCTTTAAGATCCCAAGACAAAGTCAAGGAGTTCACCAGGGTCTGTGCTTTTTGGTGGTCCCTGGAACTCAAGTCCATAGCCCCTTAGTTTTATGAGATTCTCAAAATGTCACTCAGGTTTGTAATCTCTCAACACTCGCCCTCTGCAATCAGTAAATTCTCAAAGAGGAAAAGCTCTCTTCCTCTAGCCTAGTAAATATTCAACAACATGTTGGCTGTCTAGTATCTATGAGTAGATATGTAATATATTTTATCCAGATTTTCTAGTTGGCCTCAGTGGAAGAACTGGCACATTTCTTTCTTTTCTTTGTCTATCAAGAATGAGAGATTATCTTAGTAATGTGTATAAGTGTTTGTGCGTGTATTTAAATAAACACAGTTGTGTATATGATTAGTTTATTACAAAATAATGTTATGAAAAATTCAAGGCATAGAGATATGTTTACAGAAAAAATAAACATGGACCTCACTGCCATTTTCTACTCTCCCACCAATCCCACTTTCTCCAGAGGTGATGACTATTGACGTATTACTGTATATCCTTACATAAAATTTGCTGTACACTACCATATGTACATAAAATATGTGGTCCATTTTCAATAAATGGCATTAGACATACCTTAAGTTCACTTAATGTCTTTCTTTCTGTGTAGGTTCACACAGATCAACCACATTCTTTTTAATTGTTATATAGAACAACAAATATGAATATACCATCATTTATTTACCCATTGCTGTATGATGATCATTTAGATTATCTTTTTTTGCTATTTTGAACAGTGTTGTAATGAACATCTTTGCACATGTCTTTTCCTGCACTCAGATGAATATTACTAGGTAGAAGTGTGCATGCACTTCAGATTTTAATAATTACAAATTTCTCCCCAAACACTTTACTAGTTTATACTCCTGGAAATAAAAATGTGTGAGAATGCCTGATTCACAGTAGTACTCTCACAAACTCTAATTTCCCAAAATATTATGAGCATCTTTTCCTGTTATTGATGATTTTTGTTTTTCTGTAAATTGCCTGTTTATGGCCTTTGCTCCTTTTACATTTATGTCCCTGTCTTTTTCATTTTATTTGTATCAGCTATTTAATATTTGCAATAGTATTTTCAAATATGATGCCAAACTGCTGCCTGGTTTTAATTTTTGTGACAATTCAATATTTTTAAATTGTATGTGATTAAATCAATTTTTTTTCTGTGTTCAAAATTTTTATCACTCTTCTGCCTTTCCTTATTAGATATTAGTTTTAAAGTCATCATCATAAATTTCCTTTTACAATCATGTATGTGTTGCACTGAACCTATTAATGTGGAAGAATTGTCAACCTAAAATATTGACTCTCTCCCTCCATTAAAATAGTACCTTTTCATTTATTCAGGACTTCTCTTAGGTCTTTCAGGAAAGATTTGTAGTTTTTAATATCAGTATTACGTATTTCTCATTTGGTTTAGTTTTACATATTTGAACTATATTATTATTGCAAATGCTTCCAAATTTTTATAGGTCAATGTGATTTTGCTTTGTTTTCTTGTAGAGACACTTGTGTTGAGAAATTTTCTTCTTTCTAGGTTACTACAAATTTTATCAAGAATGAGCATTTAGTGGAGCCAAGATGGCCGAATAGGAAGAGCTCCAGTCTACAGCTCCTAGCATGAGCAACGCAGAAGATGGGTGATTTCTGCATTTCCATCTGAGGTACCGGGTTCATCTCACTAGGGAGTGCCAGACAGTGGGCACAGGACAGTGGATGCAGCACACCATGAATGAGCTGAAGCAGGGCGAGACATTGGCTCACTTGGGAAGTGCAAGGGGTCAGGGAGTTCCCTTTCCTAGTCAAAGAAAGGGGTGACAGACGGCACCTGGAAAATCAGGTCACTCCCACCCTAATACTGCGCTTTTCCAATGTGCTTAAAAAACGGCACACCAGGAGATTATATCCCACACCTGGCTCGGAGGGTCCTATGCCCACGGAGTCTTGCTGATTGCTAGCACAACAGTCTGAGATCAAACTGCAAGTTGGCAGCGAGGCTGGGGGAGGGGCGCCTGCCATTGCCCAGGCTTGATTAGGTAAACAAAGCAGGGAAACTCAAACTGGGTGGAGCCCAACAGAGCTCAAGGAGGCCTGCCTGCCTCTGTAGGCTCCACCTCTGGGGGCAGGGCACAGACAAACAAAAAGACAGCAGTAGCCTCTGCAGACTTAAATGTCCCTGTCTGACAGCTTTGAAGAGAGTAGTGTTTCTCCCAGCACGCAGCTGGAGATCTAAGAACAGGCAGACTGCCTCCTCAAGTGGGTCCCTGACCCCCGAGCAGCCTAACTGGGAGGCACCCCCCAGTAGGGGCAGACTGACACCTCACATGGCCGCGTACTCCTCTGAAACAAAACTTCCAGAGGAACGATCAAGCAGCAGCATTTGCAGTTCACCAATATCCGCTGTTCTACAGCCACCACTGTTCTGCAGCCACCGCTGTTCTGCAGCCACCGCTGTTCTGCAGCCACCGCTGCTGATACCCAGGCAAACAGGGTCTGGAGTGGACCTCTAGCAAACCCCAGCAGACCTGCAGCTGAGGGTCCTGTCTGTTAGAAGGAAAACTAACAAACAGAAAGGACATCCACACCAAAAACCCACATGTACGTCACCATAATCAAAGATCAAAAGTAGATAAAACCACAAAGATGGGGAAAAAACAGAGCAGAAAAACTGGAAACTCTAAAAACCAGAGTGCCTCTCCTCCTCCAAAGGAACCCAGCTCCTCACCAGCAACGGAACAAGCTGGGTGGAGAATGACTTTGACGAGTTGAGAGAAGCAGGCTTCAGACAATCAAAATACTCCGAGCTACAGAAGGAAATTCAAACCAAAGGCAAAGAAGTTAAAAACTTTGAAAAAAAACTAGACGACTGGATAACTAGAATAACCAATGAAGAGAAGTCCTTAAAGGAGCTGATGGAGCTGAAAGCCAAGGCTCGAGAACTATGTAAAGAATGCAGAAGCCTCAGGAGCCGATGCGATCAACTGGAAGAAAGGATATCAGTGATGGAAGACGAAATGAATGAAATGAAGTGAGAAGACAAGTTTAGAGAAAAAAGAACAAAAAGAAACAAAACCTCCAAGAAATATGGGACTATGTGAAAATACCAAATTGACGTCTGATTGGTGTACCTGAAAGTGACGGGGGGAATGGGACCAAGTTGGAAAACACTCTGCAGAATATTATCCAGGAGAACTTCCCCAATCTAGCAAGGCAGGCCTACATTCAGATTCAGGAAATACAGAGAATGCCACAAAGATACTCCTCGAGAAGAGCAACTCCAAGACACATAATAGTCAGATTCACCAAACTGGAAATGAAGGAAAAAATGTTAAGGGCAGCCAGAGAGAAAGGTCGGGTTACCCACAAAGGGAAGCCCATCAGACTAACAGCGGATCTCTCGGCAGAAACTCTACAAGCCAGAAGAGAGTGGGGGCCAATATTCAACATTCTTAAAGAAAAGAATTTTCAACCCAGAATTTCATATCCAGCCAAACTAAGCTTCATAAGTGAAGGAGAAATAAAATACTTTACAGACAAGCAAATGCTGAGAGATTTTGTCATCACCAGGCCTGCCCTAAAAGAGCTCCTGAAGGAAGCACTAAACATGGAAAGGAACAACCAGTAACAGCCACTGCAAAATCATGCCAAATTGTAAAGACCATCGAGGCTAGGAAGAAACTGCATCAACTAACGAGCAAAATAACCAGCTAACATCATAATGACAGGACCAAATTCACACATAACAATATTAACTTTAAATGTAAATGGACTAAATGCTCCAATTAAAAAACACAGACTGACAAATTGGATAAAGAGTCAAGAACCATCAATGTGCTGTATTCAGGAAACCCATCTCACCTGCAGAGACACACATAGGTTCAAAATAAAGGGATGGAGGAAGATCTACCAAGCAAATGGAAAACAAAAAAAAGGCAGGGTTGCAATCCTAGTCTCTGATAAAATAGACTTTAAACCAACAAAGATCAAAAGAGGCAAAGAAGGCCATTACATAATGGTAAAGGGATCAATTCAACAAGAAGATCTAACTATCCTAAATATATATGCACCCAATACAGGAGCACCCAGATTCATAAAGAAAGTCCTTAGTGACCTACAAAGAGACTTAGACTCCCACACAATAATAATGGGAGACTTTAACACCCCACTGTCAACATTAGACAGATCAACGAGACACAAAGTTAACAAGGATACCTAGGAATTGAACTCAGCTCTGCACCAAGTGGATCTAATAGACATCTACAGAACTCTCCACCCCAAATCAACAGAATATACATTTTTTTCAGTACCACACCACACCTATTCCAAAATTGACCACATAGTTGGAAGTAAAGCACTCTTCAGCAAATGTAAAAGAAAAGAAATTATAACAAACTGTCTCTCAGACCACAGTGCAATCAAACTAGAACTCAGGATTAAGAAACTCACTCAAAACCGCTCAACTACATGGAAACTGAACAACCTGCCCCTGAATGACTACTGGGTACATAATGAAATGGAGGCAGAAATAAAGATGTTCTTTGAAACCAATGAGAAAAAAGACACAACATACCAGAATCTCTGGGACACATTCAAAGTAGTGTGTAGAGGGAAATTTATAGCACTAAATGCCCACAAGAGAAAGCAGGAAATATCTAAAATTGACACTCTAACATCACAATTAAAAGAACTAGAAAAGCAAGAGCAAACACATTCAAAAGCTAGCAGAAGGCAAGAAATAACTGAAATCAGAGCAGAACTGAAGGAAATAGAGACACAAAAAAACCTTCAAAAAATTAATGAATCCAGGAGCTGGTTTTTTGAAAAGATCAACAAAATTGATGGACCGCTAGCAAGACTAATAAAGAAGAAAAGAGAGAAGAATCAAATAGATGCAATAAAAAATGATAAAGGGGATATCACCACTGATCCCACAGAAATACAAACTACCATCAGAGAATAGTTCTGGCCAGGGCAATTAGGCAGGAGAAGGAAATAAAGGGTATTCAATTAGGAAAAGAGGAAGTCAAATTGTCCCTGTTTGCAGATGACATGATTGTATATCTGGAAAACCCCATCGTCTCAGCCCAAAATCTCCTTAAGCTGATAAGCAACTTCAGCAAAGTCTCAGGATACAAAATCAATGTACAAAAATCACAAGCATTCTTATACACCAATAACAGACAAACAGAGAGCCAAATCATGAGTGAACTCCCATTCACAATTGCTTCAAAGAGAATAAAATACCTAGGAATCCAACTTACAAGGGATGTGAAGGACATCTTCAAGGAGAACTACAAACCACTGCTCAGTGAAATAAAAGAGGATACAAACAAATGGAAGAACATTCCATGCTCATGGGTAGGAAGAATCAATATCGTGAAAATGGCCATACTGCCCAAGGTAATTTATAGATTCAATGCCATCCCCATCAAGTTAGCAATGACTTTCTTCACAGAATTGGAAAAAACTACTTTAAAGTTCATATGGAACCAAAAAAGAGCCCACATCGCCAAGTCAATCTTAAGCCAAAAGAACAAAGCCAGAGGCATCACGCTACCTGACTTCAAACTGTACTACAAGTCTACAGTAACCAAAACAGCATGGTACTGGTACCAAAACAGAGATATAGATCAATGGAACAGAACAGAGCCCTCAGAAATAATGCCCTACAATCATCTGATCTTTGACAAACCTAACAAAAACAAGAAAGGGGGAAAGGATTCCCTATTTAATAAATGGTGCTGGGAAAACTGGCTAGCCATATATAGAAAGCTGAAACTCGATCCCTTCCTTACACTTTATACAAAAATTAATTCAAGATGGATTAAAGACTTACATGTTAGACCTAAAACCATAAAAACCCTAGAAGAAAACCTAGGCAATACCATTCGGGACATAGGCATGGGCAAGGACTTCATGTCTAAAACACCAAAAGCAATGGCAACAAAAGCCAAAATTGACAAATGGGATCTAATTAAACTAAAGAGCTTCTGCACAGCAAAAGAAACTACCATCAGAGTGAACAGGCAACCTACAGAATGGGAGAAAATTTTTGCAATCTACTCATCTGACAAAGGGCTAATATACGGAATCTACAAGGAACTCAAACAAATTTACAAGAAAAAAATCAAACAACCCTATCAAAAAGTGGGCGAAGGACATGAACAGACACTTCTCAAAAGAAGACATTTATGCAGCCAAAAGACACATGAAAAAATGCTCATCATCACTGGCCATCAGAGAAATGCAAATCAAACCACAATGAGATACCATCTCACACCAGTTAGAGTGGCCATCATTAAAAAGTCAGGAAACAACAGGTGCTGGAGAGGATGTGGAGAAATAGGAACACTTTTACACTGTTGGTGGGAGTGTAAACTAGTTCAACCATTGTGGAAGTCAGTGTGGCGATTCCTCAGGGATCTAGAACTAGAAATACCATTTGACCCAGCCATGCCATTACTGGTTATATACCCAAAGGACTACAAATCATGTTGCTATAAAGACATATGCACACGTATGTTTACTGTGGCACTATTCACAATAGCAAAGACTTGGAACCAACCCAAATGTCCAACAACGATAGACTGGATTAAGAAAATGTGGCACATATACACCATGGAATACTATGCAGCCATAAAAAATGATGAGTTCATGTCCTTTGTAGGGACATGGATGAAACTGGAAACCATCATTCTCAGCAAACTATCACAAGGACAAAAAACCAAACACCACATGTTCTCACTCATAGGTGGGAATTGAACAATGAGAACACATGGACACAGGAAGGGGAACATCACACTCCAGGGACTGTTGTGGGGTGGGTAGAGGGGGGAGGGATAGCATTAGGAGATATATCTAATGCTAAATGACGAGTTAATGGTGCAGCACACCAACATGGCACATGTATACATATGTAACAAAGCTGCACATTGTGCACATGTACCCTAAAACTTAAAGTATAATAATAATAAAATTCTTTAATAAAGAAACTCATACCATGTTCATGGATTGAAAGATTTAACGTATTAAAGATGTCAATTCTCAAAAAAAAATGAGCATTTAATTCAATTAAATGCTTCTTTGGAATCTTTTGCAATGATGATATGATTTTTCCTCTCTCAGTTTGTTAGAGTGGTCACTCGCTTTAATAGAAATTATTTAATGCTTGACCCTTCTACTATTCCTGAGACTAAACCATTTGATAAGGATTTTGATTTTTAAAACATTAGTAGATTTTTCTTAATATTTAAGGATTTTACATCTATTTAATAATAAAATTTATAATTCTCTCATTTTTATTTCTCTGTCTAGTTTTTGTATCTAGATTACAGAAGCCTCATGTACTGAAGTAAAAAAAAATTTATCTCTCTCTGCCTTGAAATGGTTTATATAGCATCGGAATGGTTGGTTATTGAGTAACTTTTTGTTGTTTTTTTTTGGTGTATCATTCTAAGCAACCTCTATTTGGACTAGTTTTGGTACAATATATACCTCTGTTTCAATGTGGAAATGTTTTTAAAAACTTTTTATTTCAGGTGTACATGTGCAGGATGTGCAGGTTTGTTACATAGGTAAATGTGTGTCATGAGAGTTTGTTGTACATATTACTTCATCACTCAGGGATTAAGCCTAATGTGCATTAGTTATTTTTCCTAATCCTCTCCCTCCTCTCACCCTCCAGCCTCCAATAAGACCCAGAGTGCATTGTTTCCCTCTACGTGTCCATTTGTTCTCATCCTTTAGCTCCCACTTATAAATGAGAACGCGTGGTATGTGATTTTCTGTTCCTGCATTGATTTGCTAGGGATAAGGGCCTCCAGCTCCATCCATGCCCTTGCAAAGGACATAATCTCATTCTTTTTTATGGCTGCACAGTGTTCTGTGGTGTATATGTGCCATATTTTCTTTATCCAGTGTATTATTGATGGGCATTTAGGTTGATTCCATGTCTTTGCTATTGTAAAGAGTGCTGCAATAAACGTACGTGTGCATGTGTCGTTATAATATAACTTTTTATATTCCTTTGGGTATATACCAGTAATGGGATGGGATTTCTGGGTCAAATGGTGTTTCTGTCTCTAGGTCTTTGAGGAATCACCATACCGTCTTCCGCAATGGTTGAACTAATTTACACTCCCACTAACAGTGTAAAAGCATGCTTTTTTTCTCCACAACCTCACCAGCATCTGTTATTTTTTGGCTTTTTAATAATAGTCATTCTGACTGGTGTGAGATGGTATCTCATTGTGGTTTTGATTTGCATTTCTCTAATAATCAGTGATACTGAATTTTTTTCATGTGATTGTTGGCCACATGTATGTCTTCTTTTGAGAAGTGTCTGTTCATGTTCTTTGCCCACTTTAGTGGGTTTTTTTTTCTTGTAAATTTATTTAAGTTCCTTATAGATGCTGGAAATTAGAACTTTTTCAGATGCATAGCTTGCAAAAATGTTTTCCCATTCTGTAGGTTGTCTGCTTACTCTGTTGATAGTTTATTTTGCTGTGCAGAAGCTCTTTAGTTTAATTAGATCCAATTTGTCAATTTTTGCTTTTGTCCTCTTCATCATGAAATCTTTGTCTGTTCTTATGTCCTGAATGATTCAATGTGAAAATTTAATCCATTCACATTTATTGTGATTGAAGATACATTGGAACCTATTCTTAGCATCTTATTTTCTTTTTACTGTGTTTGCTTGGAGGTTTTCTCCCTTTTTAATACTTTTTTTAGAATTGACTAATCAAATTTTGTTGTATTTTTCTTTCCTTTAATGGTTTGATGGTTTTCTATGTGCCCTTTGATGGCTACACTTTTTTATTTTAATTTATTTATTTCCCTCAATATCTAGGGTTAGTATTATAACCTCCTCTTGAATTAAACAATAACATTATCATATTTGTAATTCTCTTTCTCTATACCCTGCCACTTCCTTTGTTAGCTCCATGTTGTTGCCTTTTTTTACTATACATTGACAACTACATAGTTGTAACAATATAATTTTATTTTTATTTATTTTGTTGTATACCACTGTTTTATTTTCCCTTATGTTTTTTTTGGATTGTATCTGTTTTACTGGCATATCTTCAGTTGCTATTTCAAGGGGTTTCCCTGCGTAATTATATTTTTGAGAGTGCATGTGAGAGAGAGAACTTAACTTTTCCGCTTATGCGCAAATTTAGCTGAAGTGGAATTCTTGATTCAAAATTATTTTCCTTAAGAATGGTTTAAGGCATATTTTCATTATCTTCTGGAATCTAGAAAAGTCTAATAAAAACCCATTTTTCGTACCTTTGTAGGAGAAATATGTTTCCCCTCTGGAAGTTTTTAGGATTTTCTTTTAACTATTGTCCTGAAATTTAGTATGGTTTTTAAAAATCTTGGGGACACTTTTCTACTTAAAAGTTTTGGTTTTGTTCAGCTACATAAAGTGCTCGTTTATCTTTCTTTTATTAATTGATCTCCATTCTATTGTCTCATTCTGAAATAGCTTTTTAGGCACATATGTTTGACATATGTGTCTCTTCTCCTCTACAGTTTGTCTCAAATCTCTTTCAGTCTGTCTTTTATAAAAATATGTCATTGCATTTAGGGTTTACCCAGGTAATCCAGTATAAACTCTGACTTTTAAGACCCTTAACTTCATCATATATTTTGCCACTTAAAGTAAAATGCATTTGCTTAATAAGATAATACTCAGAGGTTCTAGGTATTAATAAGTAAATTAATTTTTGCAGAGGAGGACATGTTTTCAGCATACTACAACAAGGGAATCATAGTTCAAAATAGAATACATTTCAGATCACATTTACTTATTTGCTTTTCTTTGGGTTAAAATTTATTGGCTCATGGGATTGCCTAGACTGACTCTTATATTCAGTTCAACAAATGCTCAGTCTGTAAAATTGGCAATACAGCATTTAATTCTTATCTACTTCATTAGCACATGGAGAAATAAAATGAGATATGATATATAAAGCATTTTCTGATGGTATCATGGAAAGAATAGAGGGCCTATATTTTACATTGTAGGTTCCAGAATCAGACATTGGAATTATAGCCAGAGTCTTGCCACTTAATAACTTGGTGACCTTGGTGTCTTCATTTATAAAGTAAAGGTAAGACATCTGTTTTTACAAGTTTGTTGTCATAATTAAATGAGAATTCATGTAAAAATGACTGACATGCTGCCGGCTTCTTGGCTCATAGTAAGATTCATCTTCCTCTTTCTGCTCTGCTAAAAAAAGGTTTTGTACACACTCTGTATTGCTAAAAGATGTTAAGATGCAGATAAGCTTAGATCAGCAGTTTTTATTTCAAGCAAGAAAGACAAACATAGATAATAACTATTTAAATAATTAATAGGCTGGAACAAACTATTCACTGATGCTATGCATGAAAAATAAGAATTCTCTGCCAGGACCTAATTCGTGTCCTTGGTCAATACGTTTTTCCCCTTCTTTGCTTCAGGAAAAATTAACAGTATTGTGCAAATAAATAAATAAATAAAAATTAAAAAAATAAAAAGCCTAATCAGGGCCTAGAAAAGTATAGACAAGTAAATTGTAGTTATTGCTACTAAGTTATTATCATTGACTTGAATTCTAGAAGATATTACTGGCAGTATTACTATTCATATACAAAAGCAAATGAGAGTGTGATTCAAAGGACTAATAAATTACTGTAAGTTCACTCCATAGTAGTTCTATTTCCCTTCCCATCTCTGACTAAATGGCTCCGTTCATTAATTCTCCAGACTGATAACATCAAGCCTGTGGAACTAGCTACTAGGTGGCCTTTTACTCATGGCCTCTCACAGGATCACAGACTGAAACCCTGGTGTCAGGCAGAGGACTCATAAATGGGGGCCTTTGACCAAAAGGAAGGCTTGATGAGGACCCGTTTATATTAAAATAAACTCCTTCTTTACTTCTACCATTTAAGTGGTGGCATTTTTCACGGCTTCAATATCTGTATTCCTCTATTCTGGGGGACGGTAGCAGTTCCCTGGGGAATCTTGCACAGTCTCATGCATTCAGCTACATCCTATGACCTTCAAATACATAACACCAACTCTAGCTCAGCCTTTTATCTTCTCTCTCTCCCTCTCTCCTGCATCAGGCCAGTAGCCATAGCCTCTAGCCTTTAGATTACTCAGGCAAGGAACCATAACTGTCTCTGTGAGGCACCCTTGGAGGCTCTCTCACCAGATTTAAGGGGCAGCCACTACTCTCTTTTCTGACCCTCTGGGCTCAGAGCAAGAAGAGGCAAAAAAAAAAAAAAAAAAGCAGGTTTTGGGGCAGGGGTAGGAAACTTCACACTTAACTGCTGATACAAATTTTCTCATGGGCCTGGTCGATGTTTAAAAATTACTCTAGCTCTTGAGACACTATTAAGCATCCATTGATGACTTCCTGCTGGCTTTTCCTAACCATAGTTCTCTTGACCTGGTAGAGACTCTCCTTCAGCTGGCCACTACAGGTATCCTTCAGTTTCTGCACCCAGTGCTTCACCCTCAGTTTCTACAAGATTCCCCCTGTACTCTGGTAGACACTTTTTGGGCAAAATGTTATTTTCAGTGACCTCAGGCCAACATTCTTGTGATAGACATGGATTCCATGCCTGTTCCCCAGGATCTCCTTTGGCTCTCTATTGGAGGAAAATGCATTGTTTTCAAAATTTAGCCTTTACTGTTCTTCCATGAGCAGGTTCAGTTAGCATCTCTCTCTTTGGTAGTCTCTGGCACAGGCCTGGCATCAGTCCACAGTATCTTCCAAATGCAGGAAAGAATCTGGCCCCCATCAGTAGATCTGAAGTGAGGAAAACTCACTCATCCCATACCCCTCACCCCTCCCAGGATGGTTAGGAATCAGAGTTCTACACAAAGAAATTTTGTCGTCTTCAATCACCTTAACCTCTTATAGCCTCAATATGTATAAGTTGTTTAACTAAACCCACTCATCTTGGAACATACCATCCAGTCTTTATGCCTTAGTCAAAAGCCAACGATGCATCCTATTTTAACATCCAATTTTTCTAAATTGAAGGACTTATACAAGGTAACTCATATAGTTTGAATGTTCGTCCCTGCTCAAATATTATGTTGAAATGTAATTACCAACGTTGGAGGTGGGGCCTGGTGGGAGGTGTTTGGATCATGTGGTCGGATTCCTCATGAATGGCTTGGGCCATCCCTTTGATGATAAGTGAGTTCTTGCCATGAATTCACACAAGATCTGGTCATTTAAAAGTGTGCAGCACCTGCTGCCCGCCGCCGCCCCCACCCCAACAACTTTCTCTTGTTCCTGCTTTGGCCATGTGACAGGCAAGCTCCCCCACTTGGCCTTTCACCATCATTGTAAGCTCCCAGAGGCCTTCCCAGAAGCAGATGCCAGCACTATGCTTTTTATACATCCTGTAGAATCTTGAGCCAATTAAGCCTCTTTTCTTTATAAATTACCCAGTCTCAAGTATCTTTTAAAACAAGGCAAGAGTGGTATAATTCAGTAACATTCATGTTTCTCTCTCTTGCTCTTCATGTCACCATTTTGTGCCTACAAAGGTGAAATAGTGCCTGTCACGATTGCCACTTTGCGAATTTATATGTAATGAGACTAATTCAACTTCAGGTCTTATGGATAGACTTCTTTTTTCATAAGAAGCAATTTTTATTTTTTATTATTGTAAGTCATAATTTCATCTGACAAACAGCAGGATGAAAATAACAGGGGCTGGATAAATAAATGAGTTAATTATGGACGTTCTGATTTTAAAGAAACATTAAATCACGAAGGATTATGCAGAGTGGGGTAATTGTTCTTGATTTTAATTATTAGAATATAGCATTTATAAAACTGATACCTTGTTGGTTTGCATAATTCAGTTGCAAACCAAGTGAGTAGTATTGGTTCCAGCGTAATTCTCCATCTCTGCGTTCCTCCTTCTGCCAATCCATGGGTCTCCTTTTACCCCACCTGCATTGTCAGCCCCACCCGCAGGTAAGAGGAGTGTTGCTATAACAAATTGCCACAAACAGCACAAATTTATTACCTTACAAATTTGGAGGTCAGAAGGACCAAGTGAGTCCCAGTGGATAAAATCAGGCTGTGCTCCTTTCTGGAGGCACTAGAAGAGATTCTGTTTTCTTGCATATTCCAACTTCTAGAGGCTGCCTGCATTTCTCATCTCACAGCCCACTTCATATTCAAAACCAGCAAAGGCTAATCAAGTCTTTTTCACATTGTATAATTCTGGTCACCGCTTCCATAGTCTTGTCTCCCTATCTGACTCTAACTCTCTTCTGCCTTCCTCTTCCTCTTTTAAATACATTTATGATTATATTGCACCCACTTGTGTAATTCAGGTAATCTCCTTGTCTTTGGGTCAGTTGATCAGCTACCTTAATTCCATCTGCAACCTTTGCCACATTACAACATGTTGACAGGTTCCTGGGGTTACAATTTGGACATGTTTGGGTAGGGCATTATTCTGCCTACCACACAAGAAATAACCCCAAACTGCAGCAGAAGTTACCTAAATCTCTCATTGCCTTCATCTTCCATCACCCCTTAGGAAGCAGGTGTCTACTATTCTAGCTGCCAATCTGACCCTGGCATCCTAGCCAATAATCTACTCAATAATACCTTCCACAAAAGGACAGGATTCTGAGCCTGTGTTGCAAATACAGGAACATTCAGCCATGCCCAGGTGTTTACATACTGTCTGTGTCTGCTCTCATGCTACAGTAGCAGAGTTGAGTGTGAAGCCTGCAAAGTCTAAAATATTTATCATCTGGTCCTTTACAGAAAAGCTAAAACGTTTGTTGGTACCTGCTATGCAGAGCTGCTCCCTTTTGAATTTATTCTTATTCTTAGACTGTAGCCTTTCATTGTCCCTACTGAAAAGTGTAGACCAGGGGCCTCTCCCCATTAGTGGACTCTGAACTTCATTTCTCACACCACCAGACCTGTTAGTCTGCTACAAGTTGAGATCAATCTCTCAACCTCTAGGCTGACACTTTCAGAATCAGCAAACTGTTTTGAGAAAAAAAGTGCCAAATGCAAGGTTAACTTATTTCCCAGATTTTTTTCCTGCAAATCCCTTCTATTTTAGTAATCCTCCAGTGCCTTCAAACATACATTGTTTTTACTTTGTCTAGCTTTGCTAGTTGCTCTCAGTAATAGGACTGATCCAAGCAATCTGGTCTGCTATTGCCAGAAATATACTTTTAGTGCTGGTGTTATATTTTTGTTGCCTCCAAGTCCTTGTTATAGCATCCATATTCCTTTATATTTCATTCTCCTGTCTTTTGGGTTTATCTTATGATTTCTTCATGGCTTTTATAATTTCCTGGGAAATATGTTTCCTTGCCTTTTTTTTTTTTTTTTTTGTGACAGAGTCTTGCTCTGTCACCCAGGCTGGAATGCAGTGGCACAATCTCGTCTCACTGCAACCTCTGCCTCCCAGGTTCAAGCGATTCTTCTGCCTCAGCCTCCTGAGTAGCTGGGATTATAGGCATGTGCCACCATGCCTGGCTAATTTTTGTATTTTTAGTAGAGATGGGGTTTCACCATGTTGGTCAGACTGGTCTCGAACTCCTGACCTCGAGATCCACTCACCTCAGCCTCCCAAAGTGTTGGGATTACAGGTGTAAGCCACTGAGCCTGGCTTGTTTTCTTGCTTTCTAATGAGGAAGCTAGGTCTTACGAAATATTCTGAATTCTATAGTTATTTTCTTAGGTAAACTTATCTTTACCTATTCAGAATAACACTTTTTCCCTTGTTGTGCACTGAGTTACTAGAGCCCTCTGGATTTAGTTTTGTCTCTGTCTTTCGATCTATCTTCCAACTAAGCAAAATTAATTTAGACTTGATAATAAATTGCTTGCTTTTAGTCTCCCTTATCAGATGAACAACAAATCTGATTATTAGTTTTGTCCTCAACTAGAGGAAAAATAGATGCATTATTTCCATTCCAAATTTTGTCATAGTTTCCTCCATCTTCTGGTGTATCGTGCATCATTGCTCTATTCAAGTGAAATATCCTATTCTCACTGCTCATTCTTTCTGATTCTGAATTGAATGACTTCTTAACATTTTTTCTCTTACAGCATTTACCGCAATGAAAGTTCTAACATCTCTCATTTTTGATATTTTTTCCATTTTCTTTTAATGAATAAATACGCAAAAGTGAGGTACAGTGTTTCTGCCATCCCATGGAGAAGCACTGATAATCAGAGACAACTGGTTAAGTTTTCTGATTCAATGTTACAGTCGCTAGTTTTCTGGTTCCAGAGATGTACACAATTTCTTAATTTCTCAGATTGAGTCTGTTTCAAGGGGTGAAGCCTGGATATGTTCTTCTCTAGCCCAGCACTAAATGCACTTGTGGAAATCTCTCTCACATTCTTGTATTATATTTCCCACAGATCTTAGTGTTTTTTTTTTTTTTTTAATGTTGGCTTGAAACGTACCTTATATAATTATACTCCTGTTTAGGGAGTGTATTTAGGAACTGTGAATTAAAGGTCAGCATCTACTACTAGTAACAATTCTGTAGAATTAAATCCTGCAATTATCCAGGGACTGGGTCATTCCCTTCATTCCATAGAGTTAAATGCTTTTCATAAATATTCTACTCGGGCTTTCCAGATTCAAAGGAATGACATGGTTTGTGATATGAGTCACAAAAATGTAAATTGATACCAATGTAGGTACTTGGCATAAATTAAACTTAATTTTCTTAAAAAATACTGATTTGTGATTTGATATCCAGGAATTAGTACAGTCAAGGATTTCTTTTTGTTTTACGAGAAGTACTAATGAGTTACAACTTGCATTTGGATGTCTAATAGATAAGCAATGTTGTACAGTGGGGTCAGAAGGACTGGATTTTAATCCTTTCTCTTGTGCCTATAACTCTGTGACCTGGAGAAAAGCACATATCTCTGACTCTCGTGTCCCTCTTCCATAATATGAGAATAATGATGATACAGTCTTACCTATTTCCCGTGTTCATTGAGAGAATAAATTGATATGTGATGTGGAAGAACTTTTATAAACTATTAAGCCCTGCTTATACTTATTTTCAAAACTATTTCGGAATGAAAACTGAGAACTCCTCTTTGACAAGGTTAAATCTGAATGACTTATACTCCTGTTAATCTCTAATTATTCATTCATACCAGAATTGACATAGAAAATATTTAATACTTATTTTCTCTATGATAACAAGAGTATTCCAGGGTAAACAGAGAAGCCTATGAGAAATGAAGCTAGTTTAAACTTTAAAGGTATTTTTCGGAAAGGTCAATCCATCCTCTCTTCCCCTGATAACATGTCAGACATCAACTACTAGCACATTTCTCAGCCTCAGATGCCTTCGGTCCATTCTCTGAATCTTTGAGCAACTTGGGGACAGTTGAGTCCAAACGTTAAAACAAAAAACAAAATAACTAAGAGCAAAAATGATAAGAAATTGATGCAGATGTTTATTTTCAGTTATATTCAAAGAAACTTCATGTTAGGCATCACAGTATGTTAGAGATTTATATTTTACTATCAGAGAATTGGAAATATGCATTCTTTCCACCAATGAAAAAGACTCAACCCTGAGAATACAGTTCATGGTTAAAGCCAGAGAAGAGCAGATTATAAGGGAAGATTAGCTCGCTAGAATTAAGAATTTTTCTGATGTCTTTCAGTAGGAAACACCGCTATCTCAGGGGCAAGACTTTGATAATTTGCGTACACAGAAAAGGGGATGAAGGGTATTCCTGTAAAGGCTGCTGTTATAACGAGAGCACCAAAACTGAAGAACATGCTCAATTGATTTCTTCTAATAACATTGTGAAAATCATAGTGAGTAGATTATTACTTTGAAACATGATTTCATTTATGATTAAAAAATGTAGTATAACCCCATTCTGTCAAGAAATATGAGAAATTATCTTTAATTAGTACAAAATTATAAATCTTTACACGGTTTTTACTAGTATTAGTAGCTGTAAACTTGCTTAACTTAAGGGTTACAGCTATAAAAATTGGCAGTAAAAATTCGTAAGTTCTATGTTTCCTCCTAAATTTCATTATGTACATATAGATTATTCATTTGATCCTGTAAAAAATGATTATTGTTACAAAATCCTTATTGTATACATTTTTATTGTTAATGTTATTTGTTATTAGATGGCTTTCCTGGACATCAATGAATACATGATAAAGATTTAAAATAATTAGAAAGTACAGAAGAATATAGCAAAGAGAAAATATTCCTAATGTTACTACCCAGAAATAATTATAGTTTAATTAATATTTTAATTTTTTTCTATGTATCCATTCACCTTCATATATACTGTAGTTTGAAATTTTTGGTCATAGTTTGTATTTAGTTTTATTTTTACTTAATAATTTGATCATTTTTACTTAAAATTTTGTGAGCATTATCCATGTAATTAAACATTCTTCAACAACATTTAATTTGAAAGGAACATATTATCATATAAATATAGTACCTAAATAATTCTCTATTGTCGCACATTTTAGTTGTTTTCAAGTTTTTCTGGTTATAAATAATGCCATGACTAGCATTCATACACCTAAATCTTTGTTAGCAGCTTTGATTAATTTATTCTGTTGAGTTCCCCTCAACTATAATTATTCAACCAAAGATATGAACTCTTTTAAAAATCTTACACAAATGACCAACCTATTTTGCAGAAAAGTCATACCAACGTTCATTTCTATAACAGGATGTTAGAATGCCTTTTAAACTATGTCTGCCACTGCATTTAAACATTTTTTAAAGTATATATTTATTAATTGATAGGTGAAAATGGCATGTTATTTTAATATTTATTGCTGAATTACTAATGAAGATAAGCTTTTTTTAATCTTTTGAAATGTCTGTTTATGTTCCTTGCCCATTTCATCTATTGTTTGTTACTGTCTTATTCTTTGTTGGGCTTCACAGATATTGAGGTTTTAAAAATATTTTTATGGTTCCCTAAAAATCTTTTCCCAATTTGTCAAGGATCTTTTATTTTTGTTTGCTTTAAGCTCATAATTTTATTTTTCCTTTCCAACTTTTATTTTAGGTTCAGGGGGTACATGTGTAGGTTTGTTACAAGGTGTAAACTGCATGTTGCAGGGGTTTGGTATACAGATTATTATCCAGGTAATGAGCATAGTGCCTAATAGGTAGTTTTTCAGTCCTCGCCGTCCTCCCACCCTTCACCCTTAAGTAGCCCTGGTGTCTATTGTTCCCTTCTTTGTGTCTATGTGTACTCAATGTTTAGCTCCCACTAATAAGTGAGAACATGCAGTATTTAGTTTTCTGTTCCTGTATTAGTTCATTTGGGATAACAGTCTCCAGCTGCATCCATGTTGCTGCAGAGGATGTGATTTTATTCTTTCATATGGGTGTATAGTATTCCACGGTGAAAATGTACCACATTTTCTTTATCCAATCTATCATTGATGGACATTTGGGTTGATTCCATGTCTTTGCTATTGTGAATAATGCTGCAATGAACACACATGCATGTACCTTTATAACAAAATGATTTATATTCCTTTGGGTATATACCCAGTAATGGGATTGCTGGGGCAAATGGTATTTCTGCCTCTCTATCTTTGAGGAATTGCCACGATGGTTGAACTAATTACACTCCCACCAACAGTGTAAAAGTGTTCCTTTTTCTCTGCAACCTCACCAGCATCTGTTGTTTTTTGACATTTCAAATCATTGCCATTCTGACTGACATGAAATGGCAACTCATTGTGGTTTGGATTTGTATTTCTCTAATGATAGTGATGTTGAGCATTTTTTCATATGCCTGTTGGCCACATGTATGTCTTCTTTTGAGAAGTGTGTGTTCATATCCTTTAATCAGGTTGTTAGGTTTTTGCTTGTTAATTTGTTTAAGTTCCTTATAGATCTGGATATTACGCCTTTGTCAGATGCATAGTTTGCAAATATTTTCTCCCATTCTGTAGGTTGTCTACTCTGTTGATGATTTCGTAAGCCCATAACTTTTGAACAGTTAAAATTTTCTACATTTTTAGACTTAATATGAAGTTTTCTATCTCAATGTCAGTTCAATACTCATCTACAGAAATGTCTAGTTGTTTAGAGTGTTATTTTTAAATACTTAATTCTATATAGCATGAAGTAAAAATAAAACTGTTTTCAATATCCTGCAATGAATAACTTGTTCTTCATTATTTATAATATTTATTATGTAATACATTTTTATATAGAGTAAGGTTTCTTTTAGGTCTAACTCTACTGCTTCTTTGATGAACCAGGCTTTTCTTACTCAAACCCCACACTATTGTAATCTCTGTGATTTTGTAATACACTTTAATGGTCAGAGAAACTTCTTCCCCTATTACACATATTTTTAATCTAGATTTTAAAATTATTTTTTCAAGTGATACAAGTGCTTATACTTGAAATGCTATAAAACTACAAATTAGGGAAGAAATCATACCTTTAAGATATTTTCTTTGTCTTCCCATACTGGAGCTGGTATAATTTTCCACCAATACAAGTATTACTTTAATATCATCAAGTAAATATTTGTAATTTTCTTTATGTAAATTTTTCTTGTGAAAATTATTACTAAATATTTTCTGACTTTTGTCATTATTGATAATGGGAAATATTACCCCCATTCATCTCCTACTCGCTTACTTTTAGTATATAAGAAAGACATTGATTAAAAAAAATGCTTATCCTATGTCTGATCCCTTTGCTGAATTATATTTCTTAATTCTAATAATTAGCTTATCTTCTTCCTATATGGGTGTATATGTAGACATATTATCTACAAGTAATAATTCTTTTGTCTCCTCAAGTATTATACATTTTATATCTATTTATTCTTTTATTGAATTGCTATAAATTCAAGAGCTATGGTAAATGGCCACCATGAAAAAACAGTAATAAGTATTTTGCTTTCCTATCCTCCAAATCTTAGCTTAAATGATACCTTTCTAGTGAGAGCTTCTCTGGCAAACACTCTACATAGCATCCTACAAACCTCCCATTAATTTTATTTCATTATTCTGTTAACTTTCTTCACAATACTTCTCACATGAAAATTGTATTTATGCAAATAGAAATTATATAATTTCCTATTTCTTGTATATATTCTATTACAGTGCTACACTGGAAGTAACATCAGAGCAGGGATAATGTCTGTTTTGTTCCCCTCTGGTATACCCAGCATGTTTCCTAGTCCCTGCCATAGAACTGATTAATAAATAGTGTGTCTGTTTCTGATTTAAGTGGAAAGGTCTTTGGTGTTGCATATTTTTAAAAAATGATTATTGGTTCCAAATAAACATTGATGTTAAGAAATACTTCTATTCCAGCTTTTAGGATTGTTTTATGAAGAATAAATGCTGTGTGTTATCACACAGCATTGCATTTTCAGATTGCACTGAAATTATAACATATTGTCTCAAATCTATTTATTCTCATTAAACCTATCCAAATTATTGTATGAGCAGATTGTCTAATACTAAATCATTCTTGAAATTATCACATGAATCCTACTTGGTTGTGGGTGGACTTCAAATATACTATTGAGTTCAACTTTCTTGCTTTTTTTTTTTTGAGACAGGGTTTCACTCTGTCACCCAGACTGGAATGCAATGGCATGATCTTGGCTCAGCACAACCTCTGCCTCCTGGGTTCAAGCCATTCTCCTGCCTCAGTCTCCCAAGTAGCTGGAACAGGTGCGTGCCACTACCACCTGGCTAATTTTTGTATTTTTAGTAGAGACGGGGTTTCACCAGGTTGGCCAGGCTGGTCTTGAACTCCTGGCCTTAAATGATCTACCTACCTCAGCCTCCCAAAGTGCTGGATATTACAGGGGTGAGCCACAACACCTGGCCCTTTCTTGCATTTTATTAAGGATTTTTGCCTTTGTAGTCATAAGGAAAATTAATCTATGTTTTTTTCATTGCTGTTGCAAACTGTCTCATGTTTTCATAGTATTATTAAAGAATTAATAAATTGGATACTTTTTTATCTATTTCATAAACGAAACAGTTTATATATGATGGGAATTATTTGTGCTTCATAACTTAGAGAAAATTCACCAGCTAAATAGTCTATAAGTACTTTTAAGAAGTAATTATTGTGTGACTTTTATAATTTCTTCCATAAATGTATAATTTTTTTTCAATTTCTATTATTTTCCTGAAGCAATTAATGTATGGTCTCATTTTCTTAATGTAAAATTAGTTTCTGTTCTCTGAAGAATATTCAGTAATATATATAGAAGTAAATGAATATCATCTATAGGCTTACCACCTAAAGTTAATTTCTGTTGATACCATATTTCCTTCTAGGCCCTTTCTTATTCATTTATTTGTAACTATACACATATTTATATAAAAACGGTATCATTTTGTATATATACAGATATAGCTCTCTATATAGTATTTTGTCATGTTTTCAATTAACACTGTATCATGTTCATTTTCTTACATTTGTGAATTTTCTTTGAGAATATGAATTTTATGAATGTACAGTATCTAATATTTAAAATAAGTTTCCAATATTTTACTGCAATAATGCTTTCATAAGCTTCCTTGATATTTGCATGTATGTCTATATCCTTAGCATCAATTCTTAGAAATAAAGTCATTTTATGTTGAATACCAAAGTGTCTATGCAAATTTAACGTTTACCAAAGTGTTTGAAAGGGCGTATTCCACTGAGCCATTTGAAACTTTATATATGTATTTTGATATATAGCATTTTGAAAAGCAGACCATGCTTCATTGTTTGTTTGATATGTCTTTAACTACTGCAAAATTTTTCACACATTTATTTGTAATTTGTCTTTCTGTCTTATGAAATTTATTCACCTAATTTGACCAATTTGATTTGTAAATGCTGTATACATACTGGAGATATAAATCTTAGCTTGACCTTCAGAAATTGTAAACAAATTGCTCAACATTAGTCAATAATGAAGCAAAGATTATAACCTGTTTTATTTCTTGCTACTTAATTGATGTTTCTTTACACTGCAATAAATTATTAATATTTCCTAGCCATGTGATCTTCGGCAAAATATTTTACCTCCCTGGACCTTGTTGATTAATTATTATACATATTTTAATATATTTATGTTTATTAACATTATATATGAATCATATTTATCAAATTTTTCAAATAAAATGTTGAATTTTGCTTTTTCTCCTGAATATTAAGTAATCTCACACCAAAATCAAACAAACCCTGATTCTAAGGATATTTACTGATAATCCAGTGATGTCTGCAGATGGGTTTGAATAAGCTTTTTGAACTTTATATTATAGGTCCCTGAGAAAAGGATACCTTCCTTCTAGCCACATCATCACTGAAGCTGAAGCACGTTCCTTTTCCTGTTCAGAGTTGAACACTTTGAATATATTATGGCAATTATGATTTGTTTGTGCCATCGTGTGTGTGTGTGTGTGTGTGTGTGTGTACATATATATATGCTAATAAAATCTTTCCATTAACAAAACTCATTGAAAACAAATTCTATGTCTACTTGTGATTTATCTTCCCTGAGACCTCAAATATCTAGAAATATTATTTGCATTTATCCTTGTCATATTTCAATATTTTATTGTCAATGTTGAGTGTAGAAAGAGGTGGAAAGGGAGAGTAAATGATAATTGTGAAGTTGATCACTGGATGAATTAGTAGATGCTAGAAGAAGGCTGTGCAAAAGAAGCTTGAAATAAAGAAGTAGTGACATTTGAGTAAATAAGTCACTGGTGAGTCTGTCTCTTTTTCTTCTTTCATATTCTTCAGCCTGAAAGATTTGACTTGCTGGCAGGTTACCCTTCAATCTCAGAGTGGTGTGAAGTAGTGAGAGAATAATTGGAATTGCTCAGTCTTAAAGAAGATTTGATCTAGCAAAATTAACAATAAGGAGCTTTATTCTCAAAGTTAGTGTCTTCAGGGATAGGTGATCCATAAAATTTCTGCCTCTTTCTCAAAAAGGGGCCAACAGGACTTGATAAGGTAGGCCTGGCTATAACCATTCTCATTCTCTTACCAACCCCAAGAAACTAGACCCATTTTCAAACTGTTAAGCTTCAGAGAGTTGCTTTTAATTTTAGCTCCTCTCCAGGTCCCATGAAACTTGTCCCCTCTTCATGGGGATATAAGATTATCTGGGGTTGAAACTTGGCTTTAAATAAGTTGCTAGCCCTTCTCATCTTTGCTCATGATTTGAGAATTAAGGTCCTGACACAACATCTAATTCCCAATCCCAGGTCTATGACAAAGTCTAAAAAGTAATGTTGCTCCCATTTAGGGCAGTTATTTTTCTAGCATGAATGCAAAGAAATAAAAGAAGCTGGAGAAAGAAAGCACACCCATGAAAGAGAGAATTTTCGGTTAGATCCAGTTCCTTTCAAAGACCAGCTATACATTTTTGCCCTTACATTCCATTCCATGAGAAAAAAAATGCATTCTTTTAATAAGTGCTCTTCAATGTAAGTTAGCTCTGAAAAATTTCTGCTAGTTTCAATCAAAACAACATTGGCTAAAACTAGCCAGAAAAGTTTATTCCATATCTACCTACTAGACCCCAGCTATGATTCAAACATTATTTTTTGCAAACATTAAATCTCTGAATGTCCTGTTTGCCCCAAGAACACTTCATGCCCCCAAACTGCTTCTCTAACTTTCTTTCCTAAAACATACAAACAAGCAAAAAAATCCTTTATAAACAACTTCCTATTATATTTATGCAATATTTGAAATTGTGATTGTTTTTAAGAGGCAAAATGGTCATATTGAGGTATTACATGTAAAAGTGTGAATGACCAATAGTTTAAGTCCCCCAGGGATATTTCTCTTAGAAGTACAACTTTAAATCCTACTTGTTGAATTGTATGCATTAGAAAAGGCTAAAAATGACATTTTTATTCCTCTCCAATTTAAATTAATCCAACAGAATGAAATTATTGTCTTTGGAACCGTATTTGATTTCAACACTAAAAGTAGCTAATTTCCTATATCTTAATATCCTTAGCCACAAAATAAAGACAAATATATATCTTTCAGATTTGTAAAGACAAATAAGATAATATCTGTAAACTATATAGCAAAATTTGTAACATTCAAGTCACAGCTGTGACTAGTTACATTAATTAATTTATTCAAGAACATATTAAATTTGCCTTACAATAGAAGTCTCCTGCTTGGCTTCATATTAAGAACAATCCTCAAGGCATCAGTGAATTTGTTGACTAAGGTTGGTTGGTCTCACAGCAGAGTGGAAAAATAAAACCCTACAGTAGATAATTACAAATACTTGGCACAAGTGTCACCAATCCTAGCTTCTGTATCTATAGCAGACATTGCTAATAGATCCTTGCACACTTTCTTATCAACCAGAGACTCAGAGTTTTCAACACAGTAAGTCCGGGCAGTAATTCCTGACCAATCAGAGCTCACATCAAGATTAAGGCATGTTTCTATTAATAGTCTAGGACAAAGGTCAGCAAACATTTTTTGTAAAGGTCTAGAATGCTGTTTTGTTTTTTTGCTTTGCAGGCCATGTGGTCTCTGTTGCAGATACTCAACTTTGTCTTCGTAGTATGAAAATAGCCACAAACAATATGTAAATACATGGGAATGCCTGTGTTCCAATAAAACCATATTTACAAAAATAGGCAATAGATGGCTTGAAACTTGCCATCCCAAGGTTTAGAGGCTCTCCTAAAGTCAAAGGGAGTCACAATAGTGGCAAATCCTGCTGAAGTCATTTCAGGATAGTTTGCAAAAGAGGTGTTTTAGCAGCCTGGCAAGGGGAGGGTTATAAAAATGGTCCTTAGACCTGGGGAGTTCCCTTGCTCAATTTTTTCTGAAATCCTGTTGTTTCAACTTTTCTCTCAACTCAGAGATTGCAGAAGGCACTGTGCCCCATTTCTCTTGGGTCTTAGCTGATGCAGTGGTGCTGTCCCTGGTATTCACCAGCTGATGTTTCCTACCCAGGCCATTTACTAGGAGTCTAGTTATGTTACCTTACAATACTGGTTTTAGCCTTGAGTTTGAGGTTCCTTCATACTTATACTCATAATCTAAAAGATCATTGGAGATTCCCATTCTCTCAATATTTAAAGTAATCCTACAGTGTTGCCTCCCCTATGGAGTTGCAGATAAGCAATACCAGACCCTTCTACTCTCTCTTGGAGAATTCTCAAATTGAGTTGAGTGTTTATTTTCTTTAATAGAGAGAAATATGGGCGGTTGAGAGTATGATCCTAGGCAAGTCATTTTACCTTTCAGAGCCACAGTTTCCTCATCCACAAAATAGAGGTGGTAATAACCCCTTTGCTACCTACCTCAAGAAGTTACATGAGGCTCAATGGACGCCTCTTTTTCTTTAACTAAGGCTCAAAAACATTATCCACCAAAACTCCTTTCAAACTACCTTTAACACTGCCATTAACTCCCACCCACATTACCATAATTACTCACATCCTGTGACAAACATCAGGGTTAATACTGGAGGAATAAGTCTATTCGCAAATCAAAGATGTTTGTCCCCGTGAGCGTCCTCCTACCTTCATTCATCAGCCTCTTGCAACAGAGAGCTTGTAAAGGTCTCCAGATGGATCCTGGCTTTCATTTCCTTTTTGGCGTCTCAGCACCTGCAATCAGACACACACAAAGTTATGGAAATCCCACATGACTATGCCAAGGAAGGTGGTAATAAAATAACCTAAGACATAATGGACTCAAGTAGTGACTATTGCTGGGAAGCATTAGGTAAGAATCATTTACCATAACAGCTTTGACTTGGGCAGAAGAGCCCTTCAAATTTCAACTGAAGTCCTCTTCAAGAAAAATGAGTAACTAATAGCCTTATTGTAAAATCAAAGCTGTTGCTTGCATTCTAAATTCCCTAAGCTGCATGGAAGTGTATATTTGACTTCTGACTTCTTGAACAAATTCAGATATGAAAATATTCCCATAGAACTTTTAAAACATTCATTTCAGAAAAATCTACCTTTTCTTCTATATGCATTTACCAAATGATGGTAAACACCATCTTTTTTGTGTCAAAAGAAATTCATGACAAGAGATTTTCCCAAGGTCGCTTAGTTCTTTTGTTTGTCAGTTTCCCCACAGTAGAAACTCTACTTCTGCCTTTGTAAAGTAATATTTACAAATATCTGCTTTCCTTCTTTGTGAAGGTATAAAAAGGAACAAATGGAAATATACAAATGTAAGTACTTTGAGGTTGAAAGATCCATGTTTAAAAGTTCCGTAAACTTTTAAAATGATCTCCTATAAGTTAAATAGGAACAATAATCCCCTTGCCAGCAGTGTTTTCCTTGAAATGATTTCTGCAATGAAAAATCAAATAACTCATATTTTTGTTACCCTCTCTTTTCCTCCAAGTGTCTGCTGCCTCTTATTAAACATAGTCTCTGCTGTTCAGCAGTTTTACTACCACTCTATTGCCTCCTAAACTAATAAGGTGACCAACTGTGAAAAGCAGGACATACATCATTCTTACAAAGTGCATAACGTTTACTCTTCACAGAGCATGATGGTTATAATTTGCATAGTCCAAAACTGACAGTATGTTTGGCTATTTTCCCAACTGGGAAAAAAAAATCAAGCTGTTTCTGTTCAGCTGCGTGGGTCCAGATGCGGGGTACCTTATATCGTACAATAGTCCCAGTAGTAAATTCAGGATCCCACTGTTTTTGTTCAGGAGATTACAAGTGCCCTGCATTGTTGAAGTGGAGGATTTTCCACACAAATTAGTTTAGATGGGCCAAGTGAAGTGTCGAGGCCCGGGCAGCATCACAGCTATTGGAGGGTCAATGGGTCTGTCTCTAGAGAGCCCTCACAGACATGATGAAGATGCTAACAGCACCTTGGCAGGAACCATCACACACTGTTATGGACAGTCTGCAGGTGAGGCTCATGTCCACAGCTTCATGATTCTGGCCATGAAATGTGCCCATCCTAAGAGACTAGGCATTGTTTCCTACATGAGGACTTTCCACTCACGGAGCCTGCTGGCCTTCTCCCTAGTCTCCCTCCTCTCTTTCTCTTTACTCTCTAAGCCTGGGCTTCCCAATTCCCACCCACCCTTTACCCCCAGGTCAGAGTCTTCTGACTGGTCACCTGTCTTGTTTTCAATTTTTATTATGTAGGATTTCACTGTTCCTTTAGGGCTTTACTGGTGGACTTCTGAAATGCTGTTTTCCTCTCCTGGGTCTTGCTCTCAAAGTTTGCATCAAAAGCTTTGTCTTTCACAACCTGTTCTCTGAATTGGGCTACAAGAGTCCATTTTGGAAGACAAAAGTTAAACAGTTTTTCTTTTATAATCATCCAACCATTCTCAAAGTATTGAGTGTCTCTGGTTGAAATGGGGAAAGGTGATAAATGAAATACGAGCTAACTGGCATATTCCAGTATATTATCTCCTTACATCAGCCAGTGCTCTCTTGAGTTTTCTCTAAAGGCAGGAGATCCAAACTGAGGTGGTCTTCTTCTGATTTTCGTCTCTTCTGCTCAGGGACTTGCCCACAGACTACTTCCCACTCATAAGGAGACAAGGAGAGAGCCAGGACAGTCACTAGCAAGGAGCCATTTCCTCTATTACCCAATGTATCATGTTAAGCAATATATTGCCGTGAGATACTGTTTTAAGAGTTTCTCTGAAATCATGTCAAGGTGCTAATGGAAGTCATAATGAAAAGTGGACCATAAATGTATCTCTTCTTGAATTAATGAGAAGGCACTGCTCCAAAGTAGGCCAAACTTTAAAAATTATAGTGTAATGAGTACCTTCACACCGCCACAAAAATACTTTTCAAAGAGATTTATTTGAGCATAGAAAGATTTTGTCAACTCTCCATAATAATAATAGCAATACCTTCTCTTTCTTAAACAGGAACTCTGTACAAGTGCTTCACATATGACGGCTCACCTAATTCACCCACAACTCTAACTGGTAAATATCTCCCCATTTTACTGAAGAAATTGAGGCTCAGCAAGATTAAATAACTTGTCCAACTTCACATAGTAAGTACATACTCACACAGTCAGAATTCAAACTGTATGTTGTATGACTCAAAAAATGTACTTCAGAATAAACTGCAGAGCTGGTAACAATACAGATACCCACCACCTAACTCCAGTGATTGCTGCTAAGTCTTGGGGGTACAAGTCACCAGGCAGCTTATGTCCCTAGAGTTGGGTGCTAGGTTGCCTTGGTTTATAATCCTGAGCACTGATCTGAATGGTTGTGTGATCCTGGAATATTTGCTTCTCTTTGCCTCAGTTTGCTCATTTTTTTAAACAGAGAGAAAAGGATTGTAATAATGTCTTCCTCATAAAGTTATCCTGAGGACTAAATGAGTCAGCATATGTAAGTAAGCTGCTTATAATAATATCTGCACATAGTAAACACAGATATTATTATTATTGATCTGATGCATTATTAATCTGATCCTCACTTACCCAACATATCACATTAAGCAGCATGTTTCTGTGATATATGGTTTCAGATCTGAGAATGATTGTGCTGCACTCTTCTTCTGACCTCAGAAGAATTTGTGGGAATAAGCATCTAATCACATACAAAAATTTCAGATAATTATCACTTTTTTACACTGCAAATTTTGTATAAAAATCATACAAACTAGCCACAAGACATCTGAAGAATATATTCCCAGCTGTACTATAATATAGAATAACATCTGATAAAACAATTACTTTTCACTAGACTGTGAGATATAAAGCAATTGTTCGAATGTAATGAGTCAAATTTGTTACATTTTAAGTCTCAAACATGTTTATAATAAACAGGTGAGTTTTTATTACAAAATTAGAGTGCAGGCTGTTGGATACATGAGAAAATATTAGTGCAGTTCAGGCAAGTAGCTTCTTGCCCAAAGCAACCTATCACAGGTGTGCATAATAAAAATATTCTGTTCACAATGCGTCACCTCTTTTATCAGCTCTTTCCTCATTCTAGGTAGGTAGAAGCATGTGTGCTTTGAATTCCCAAAATAAAAATGTCCCAGATAATCCTGTGTTCACTCTCAATATATGTAATTCAACAATGATTTAGAAAAAATATATATAAGTGAAAAAAAGAGAACACCTCTTAATTAGGTTTGTCTGAAGTTCTTTTGAAGAAAGGAGATACTTCAGCCATTTCAAACATGCTGATTGCATTAGTCTCTTTTCGCACTGCTATGAAAGACATATCCAAGATCGGGCAATTTACAAAAGAAAGAAGTTTATTGGACTTACATTTCCACGTGGCTGGGGAGGCCCCACAATCATGGCAGAAAGCAAGCAGGAGCAAGTCACATCTTACTTACATGGATGGCAGTGGGCAAAAGAAAGAGCTTGTGCAGGGAAACTCCCCCTTATAGTACCATCAGATCTTGTGAGACTTACTCCCTATCATGAGAACAGCATGGGAAAGACCCGCCCCCATGATTCAATTACTTCCCACCAGGTTCCTCCCACAACACCTGAGAATTCAATATGAGATTTGGGTGGGGACACAGCCAAACTATATCACTGACATAAAAAGACAAACATAAAAGAATTTATAATACATATTTAATAATTCATCAAATCCTTATTGAATGTCACCAGCATCTTCATCTTTGCAGATGCTCAAGGTCCAGGTGTTTCACAAAGTCATGTTAATATAGGTACATGTTGCAGTAAATGTATTCCTTTTCAGATTCTAAATCGTTCTCATAACTGCAATTGTTACTACATTTTGCTATTAAACCCTAGTTAATTTTAAACCACATTAATGTAATGTATTTTATTTTAAAATGTGATAAATCTCTTGATTAATTTGATTTACAATATAAATATTGAACATTACCAAAATGCTAAACAACTTGTTTTTGGAATTCACATGTAAAGCATTTAAACCTTATTTGAACTATGCTTTTATCTATTCAATCCTTGCTACCAAATGCATTCTTACATTCACAACCTAGAATTAATATTTTTATCTCAAACATTTTAAACTAAATCACTTATATTTTTATTGGAAACCAAATCCACTCTAGCATTAATTATGTTTGTGTTCAGTTTTAAGCATTCAATTATATTTGTGTTCTATTTCAAGCACACGACTCTTTCAATGAGAATTTTATAGCTAGAAGTGTATCCCTGCTCTTTCAATACCTCCATTTTCTGCCTCTGTGGGATACCATTAGTCATCATTAGGATAGGATTCTGATCAAGGAAAGAAGCATGTAGATAATGGAAATACCAGTATAAAGATGAGCATTGTGACATAAAATACTATATTTATTAATTACTTCCAGCTAACACTACAGAAATAATACAGTCCTCTGCTGAAGATTTTACAACTTACGAAAGAACATGGATGGAACCTGAAATCCTGATTTGAGGAACGCTTACTTTAGAAACTACATTATTAATTTATTGTCAAATAAACAGGCATATAATTTAATAGCTTATATACTATGTAACACAAACTGTAAAATAGCAGACGTCTAAGACATGTGACTCAAACAAAAATTCACAATTATTGTTATGATATAAACTGCTGAGAAAATTATTAGAATTTTATAACGTAGTGTTTCAAACCTGAACCGCAAAAATAAGAGAGTGAGACCCATCTATTGGGATATGATGAATTCAGTTATAATATAATATATGGTGTTATATTATAAATTAAGAAATCACTTTTTGTACATTTATTATTGCATAAATATTTACTGAGTGGCTATCAGTATGCTGAGGGTTGAATATCTCAAACATAAATAGGGTATATTTCTTAACAACAAGATGCACACTGCATTCACCAACAAATACATATCAATAATGACCATTCTGTTTGAAAGGTTTTATCCTACAAGTCTGTACGAATTACCATGAGTGCAAGGAAAATGGAGTGACAAACTTCTTGGATCACTCTGAGGAGTATCACAAAAGGAATGACATTTTGAATGTGGGTTTAAAGAATAAGAAAGAGTTCTCTAAGTGGAAAACTGAGAAGAGGTATTTCAGAAAGCGGGAGTACCAACTGAAAATTAGATGCCTGATGGAACAGAGTGAACTTGCAGAATTGCAGAGGGTCTGGGATTGGCAGAGGGTCAGAGGCATGGTGGTTGGGAAACAGAAGCAGCTGAGCCCAGAAAGGCATATTAGGAGGAGATTGCAAGGTTTGGCACTGGCAATCATGTTAAATAGGTTGTATTTCATCCTGGGGGCAAAATAAAAAAAGAGGCCACTAATATTCAGCAGGAAAACCACAGATTTGTTTCAAATATATTACTGCAGTAGTCACTCTCCTTGATGACAGCACTCGGTGGTTATGAGTCCCTTAGCATCTAGCACCTTGCAGAGTGATTTCTCAGTGGACACTCAAGAGACAGTGTCAATTAACCACATGAGAGTGGCTTGGATTGAATGGTCCTAATATAACATATTGTCCTGGTGAGAGGTGAAGCAAGCTGGGCTTCTGGGTCGGGTGGGGACTTGGAGAACTTTTCTGTCTAGCTAGAGGATTGTAAACACACCAATCAGTGCTCTGTGTCTAGCTAAAGGTTTGTAAATGCACCAATCAGCACTCTGTAAAAACGCACCAATCAGCATTCTGTGTCTAGCTAAAGGTTTGTAAATGCACCAATCAGCACTCTATAAAAACGCACCAATCAGCATTCTGTGTCTAGCTAAAGGTTTGTAAATGCACCAATCAGCACTCTGTAAAAATGGACCAATCAACGCTCTGTGTCTAGCTAAATGTTTGTAAATGCACCAATCAGCACTCTGCAAAAATGGACCAATCGGTGCTCTGTGTCTAGCTAAAGGTTTGTAAACGCACCAATCAGCACCCTGTAAAAACGAACCAATCAGCACTCTGTCAAATGAACCAATCAGTGCTCTGTAAAATGGACCAATCAGCAGGACATGGGCAGGGCCAGATAAGGGAATAAAAGCTGGCCACCCGAGCCAGCAGCAGCAACCTGCTCATCCTGGTGTATGTGTGTGAGTGTGTTTGTGTGTGCATGCGTGTGCATGTGTGCACATGTGTACAAGCTTTGCCTAACTCATTCATGAATTAATTCATTAATTTAAAAACATTCAGTATAGATTCACTATGACCTATGTATTATACTAGATTCTGGGATACAGAGGAAATAAAACAAAATCCCTGACAAATTATCCGGTACTGTCTTATTTATTCATTCCTTCAATGACCCAGCTATTATTTGAGTGTCTCCTCCAAAACTCGCAATGAAATTTAATTGTCATTTCATTGCCTACATGGGTGGGATGAATGCCTCTATAGACAGGTGAGTTCAGCCTTCTTCTCTCTTGCCTCTTCTGCCCCTTGAGATGTGAGTATCCAACCGTCCTCCCCTCTGGAAGACTTCACATGCAAGGCACCATCTGGGAATCACAATCACCAAACCTGCAGCTGCCTTGATTTTAGACTTCCCACTTCCAGAACTGTGAGCCAACACATTCTTCATACATTACCCATCTCAGGTAGTCTACTATAGAGAAACAAAATGAACTAAGGGAGACCACTTTAAAAATATCTGAGTGCCTGATGTGTGCTAGTTACTGTTTCAGGAGATATACCGGTAAGTAAACAGGTAGTATAACTGTGTATAAAACAGGAAAGCATTGATAGTTCTGTGGGACAGTTATGAGAAATTTTCTACTGGAAGTGAAGTCTGAAATGAGGGAGAACAATAAATACAACTTACCAGGAGACGAATGGGAAAAGGAGGATAGTGGCCTGAGGCCTCAGAGAAAACAGAGTAGCACTTCTCAGGCCTGTGAAGAAAAAGAACTTTGTACACCCCTCAGTCTGTATACAGGAGGTCAACATGGCTGGAGCAGAGAGTATAAGGTGGGGGAAAGGGAGTTGGAGCTGGAAGAGGAAAGCAGGAGCCAAGTTGTGAAGGGCCTTGTGTTTCCTACAAGGTTTGGATTTGATTGATCATGATGATATAATGGTAAATCAGACAGCTGTGATGTCTTATCTGTGAAAATCTACAGCCTAGTGCCATTGACTGGACATGGTCAGATTTGCACTTTAGAAAGATCACTCTTCATCTCTGTAGAGAATGTGCTGGATGAGGAGATGAGAAGGTCAGAAGCAGAGAGACCAGTCCTGCTCATGGACATATTCCCAACAGCTAACACAGGGTCTGGTGCATAGTAGATGTTCAATAAATACAAACGTGGTGGAGTGGGGGTCAAAGATAACCCCTGTTTGTTAGCTCTGTAGTACACCCATCAGCTGCAGTCAAAGAAGCCAACCATAAGTTTCTAATAAACACTCAGTCTGTGAGGTTATATCTTTGCATGTTGTCTTAAATCCCTAGGCTAGTTATTTTCTGTTTCCAAAGCCTATTAATAGATGGTCCCTTAGGGACCTATAAGAACAATAACTAACCTCACACACTATTAATCAAACTCACTTTTGTTCACTTTGTCAATATGTACTGAAATTACTGATTTATTATTTTATTACCCTGTTTGAAATGTCCTATACAAAATCCATAGATCTACTTTAAAGCCTTTTGCAAACAGCCAGTGATCTTTGGGAAAAGCACATGATTTGGTGGCATAAAACCCAGGTTCTACTTCTAGTTCTGCTTCTTACTGGTTCTATGATCACAAATAAATTATCTACCTTTCTGAACATAAATTTTCTTACTGGAAAAACAAATATAACAATACCTAATTCATGTGGTTGCAAAGATTAAATGAGATCATATACATGCACATTATTTTGTAAAATCTATGGAATTATACCACCAAAAGTTTCCTAGAACTGATAAATGACTTCAGTAACGTTTCAGGATACAAAATCAATGTACAAAACTCAGTAACATTTCTATACACCAATAAAGTTCAAGCTAAGAGGCAAATCAAGAACACAACCCATTTACAATAGCCACAAAAAAAAAATACCTAGGATTACATCTAACCAAGGAGGTGGAACTTCTCAACAAGGAGAAATACAAAACACTGCTGAAAGGAATTATTGATGACACAAATAAATGGAAAAACACTCCATGTTCATCAATCAGAAGACTCAAGATCATTAAAGTGGCAATACTGCTCAAAGCAATCTACAGAATCAATGCAATTCTTCTCAAACTACCAACATCATTCTTCACAGAATTAGGGAACAAAACTATTCTCAATTTCATATAGACTCAAAAAAGAGCCTGAATAGCCAAAGCAATCCTAAGCAAAAAGAAAGCCAGAGCCATCACATTACCCAACTTCAAACTATACTATAAGGCTACAGTAACCAAAACAGCATGATACTGGTACAGAAACAGATACATAGACCAATGGAAGAGAAATAAAGTTGTTCACTTATACCCATCTGATCCTTGACAAAGTTGACAAAAATAAGCATTGGGGAAAGGACTTACTATTCAATAAATGGTGCTGGGTTAACTCGCTAGCCATATGCAGAAGAAAATGGATCCCTAACTTTTACAATATATAAAAATTAACTCAAGATGTATTTAAGATTTACATGCGAGATGTAAAACTATAAAAATCTTATAAGAAAACCTAGGAAATATCGTTCTGGACATTGGCCTAGAGGAAGAATTTATGACTGAGTTCTCAAAAGCGATTGCAACAAAAACAAAAATTGACAAGTAGGACCTAATTAAACTAAAGAGCTTCTGCACAGCAAGAGAAACTATATATTAAAAAAAAAGAGTAAACACACAACTTACAGAAAGGGAGAAAATATTCACAAACTATACACCCAGTAAAAGTCCAGTTTCCAGAGTCTATGAGGAACTCAAACAATTCAACAAGCAAAAAACAAATAATCCCATTAAAAAGTGGGCAAAGGACATGAATAGGCACTTCTCAAAAAAAGGCATACAAGTGGCCAACAAACATAGGAAAAAATGTCAATATCACTAATCAGAGAAATGCAAATCAAAACCAATCTCACATAAGTCAAAATGGCTATTTTTTTTTTCAGAACACGGACTTTATTGATGGTACACAACAAAGTATGATTCCCTAGGCCCCTCTCTCTTTAGAAGGTATGACATGGAAACTGTGGCAAGGGAGATTCTCAGTGTGGTGCTGGACTGAGGGCCTCTCTCTTCCTCTGGAGATCTTGCTGGGGCTGGTGGCCTGGAGGTTCTTATTCCTTGGAGGTCATGTAGACCCTGAGTTTCACCACCCTGTTGCTATAGCCAAAATCATGGTCATACCAGGAAATGAGCTTGGTATAGTGGTTTTCAAAGGCAATGCTGGCCCCAGCATGGAAGATGGAAGAGTGGGTGTCATTGTTAAAGCTGGAGAAGACAATCTGGTGCTAAGTGTAGTCCAGATGCTCTTGAGGGGGCCCTCTGATGCCTGCTTCACCTTCTTGATGTAATCATATTTGAAATCTTTCTCCAGACAGCAAGTCAGATCCATGACTGACACATTGGTGATAGGGACATGGAAGGCCATGCCAGTGAGCTTCCCATTCTGCTCAGGGATGAACTTGCACACAGCCTTGGCAGGGCCACTAGATGCAGGGATGAAGTTCTGGAAACCCCCAAGGCCATCACACCACAGTTTCCCAGAAGGTCCATCCATAGTCTTCTGGGTGTGGCAGTTTGGCAGCGAAGGCCATAGACTGTGGTCATGAGTCCGTCCATAATGCCAAAGTTGTCATGGATGACCTTGGCCAGGGAGGCTAAGCAGTTGGTAGTGTAGGAGGCATTGCTGACAATCTTGAGGCTGTTTTTGTATTTCTTATGGTTCATGCCCATCACAAACATGGGGGCATCAGCAGAAGGGCCAGAGATGATGACTGTTTTGATTCTCCCCTCTAAGTGAGCTCCAGCCTTCTCCATGGTAGTGAAGATAATGGTAGACTCTATGACATAATCACTGTTGGCATCACCCAGTTTGATTTTGGTGGGATCTCACTACTGGAAGATGGTAATGGGATTTCCATTGATGACAAGCTTCACATTCTCAGCCTTGATGGTGCTGTGGAACTCGTCATGGGTGGAATCATATTAGAACATGTAAATACCATGTGGTTGAGGTCAATGAAGTAGTCATTGATCACGACAAAATCTACTTTGCCAGAGTTAAAAGCAGCCCTGGAGACCTGGTGTCTAATACAGCCAAACTCATTTACTCCACCCTTCACTTTCTCCATAGCGTCTCAGGGATGTGGCTGGCACTACACAAGATGTAGCTGTCTGTTGAACAGGAGAAGCAGAGAGCCAGAATGGCTGCTATTACCAATCAAAAAATAACATATCCTAGCAAGGCTGTGGAGAGAAGTGAAAACTTATACACTGCTGGTGAGAATATAAATCGGTTCAGCCATGTGGAAATTGGCGATTCTCAAAGTTTAGAGATTTCCGAAAGAACTTAAAACAGCACTACCATTTAACCTAGCAATCCCATTACTGGGTATATACCGAAAGGAAAATAAATAGTTCTATCAAAAAGATACATGTACTCGTATGTTCATCACAGCACTATTCACAATAGCAAAGACATGAAATTAACCTGGGTACCCACCAACAGTGGACTGGAAAAGGATAACGTGATACACATATACCATAGAATACTATACAGCCATAAAAAGAACAAAATAATGTCTTTTGCAGAAACATCGATACAGCTGGAGGCCATTATCCTAAACAAATTAACAGAGAAACAGAAAACCAAATGTCATTTGTTCTCACTTGTAAGTGGGAGCTAAACACTGGGTACACATAGACATAAAGATGGGAATACACACGGAGATTTCTAGACAATGGAGGGAGGAAAGAGGGGCAAGGGCTGAAAAACTATCTATTGGGTACTGTGCTCACTACCTGGGTGACAGGATCATGTGTACCCCAAACCTCAGCATCATGCAATATGTCCATGTAGCAAACCTGTTCATGTACCTCCCAAATCTAAAATAAAAGTTGAAATTATTTTTAAAAATCTACAGAGCTATTAATATAAATACAGTATCATTGAAGTTATTATAAAAACAATTAAGAAAATAATTGTACGTTATAATTTAAATGAATATGCCCCCATTTCGTGACAAGTAGCTCTTCTCTCACTAGTATGGTTTACCTGGGATTATAGATTTACTTACATCCAGACTCTAAAGGGATGACTTAAAGGAATCACAGTAACAAACAAGAATTGTGAATATGCCAGTTTCACACTCCTGGGGTCTAATTTGGTCTCCCTGCTTAGACCCAACCAGGAGGACAATTAAGAAGATATTTACCCAAGGAAAGAATGCAGCAACAGGTCCATGGAGAATACAAAAGGCTGTACTCTGTGTAAAGGAATCATACTGTGGAAAACATAAGTAAACTATGAGGGTAAAGTCACTTGTTGAAATTTGAGGAGATTCTTTACTGTTAAATCTAGAATGACAGAAAAGTGAGAAGCCATTAATATTGGTCTGAGAAGGAGTCATATCTTGTTTATATAGTCCCCATGTACAAGTGGGTATTTATTAACGCTATATGCTGCAAATACAAACAAGGAAGGTAAGCCATGATACTTTGGGGAAACACTATCCTTACCTCAAAAGGAAAATAACCCACAAAAACAAAAAGGAAGCTTCTTAGCTGAATTCTTCATCGATTTCTAATTCGTTTCTAATTCATAATAATTTGCATTTTCATGGAATTTGCACATAATATTGCCAAAGCCATTATGTTTATTGCTACAAATGGACTGAATCTGTATAATTTACACTTTCTTTCCAACATCTTTTATTCACTCCTCAGAGCATAACTGGCTAAGAAGAGTAGTAAAATGTTCCTGGAGAGGCTGTTCGCTATTCCTTAGCACTTTCTTGAGAAAGGTATATGCCTCCTAGTCCCCAATTACATATAAATATATTATGTCAAATATATATATACATATATTCACTATGTAGTGCTGTTTTCCATAATTAATACACCTTAGTCCACCTCTCAAGAGAAACATTTACTAATTCATCTCTTAGGAAGGCATATTTCTAGCTGAAGAAAGCCTACACTTAACCACCATTGCATGTAAAGTTCTAAGCACAAGGCCTGGCACAGAGAAAACCCTCAATAAAAATAAACTATTATTATTGCTGTTGTTTAATGGCACTCTTTTTAAAGTGTGAAGTAGAAATTTGTGCATGGCAAGAGTATGCCCTTCCTTTCCCAAGCACCTCATTAAAAATCACCTTATTAACATCTGGCTATCTCTCCAGGTGCTGCAGGCCTGCAACTTCCCACATAATCCGGGGACCAAATTTTATTCTGAAAAAAAATTTCCTTTGTGTGATGCACTAGTTTCCAGATGACCCAAATTGAAAATATAAAACTCTCCCCCAAAATGCAAGGCTGAGCCTTGTGAGAGTTCTACTTTACGGAGTAGTGGAGCAAGCTTAGGCTATGGAAAACTGGATTCAAATTCTTGTGCAACCATTTACTTAAAGTAACCTCGTGTAAACTATTTCTGTCTCTGAACTTTGAGTTCATCTTCTGTAAAATGAAGATATTAATACTTGTTAATGGTTGATATAAAAAATAATGTATTTTTAATAAATATATATCCTCTTATATCTTGCCTGGCAAAAGGTAGGTGCCCATCAAATCCTAGCCTTCTTCCTATTTGAGTTTCTTGAAATTATGAGGTTGAAGGCTATAAAGACCTTCTAACAGGTCTTAAAGAAGTTTTATTTGCTGTGTACTAGAAGTCAGCCCAGAATTCAGTCTAGTTTCTTCTAAAGCTGGGATATATCAATTTCTGAGTGAAGATGAAATGTGCCTGTGTTTCCAGCTGGTACTTAACTGATATACCTGGGCTTGTGGATCCTGACTGGTTTACTTTTCCAACTGAACGCTTGTTTCAGGCAAACAGTATCAACTCAACATAAGTAATCTCTGTCTCTTCTTCTGTGGATCTTGCCTCCAGGACCTGCTGCAGATTTTTCAGAATGGCTCCCATGCCCTCGGAGGATCCATTTCTATTTTGGAAACAGCCAAAAATCATTTGAACCCAGACAACAAGGCAGGGGAACAAGCTCACGTAACGAATTTAAAAAATGTTTTCAGCATTGGCGATAGGATTGCCTCCCAGGACGATGACTTTAAAAACCCACAGCTGGGTGCATCCATGGGTGTGTTTACAAAACAAAAGAGTCTCTGTGCCTTTTCAAAAAGTATTTTCCAGTTGTGAAAATAAATGCATACCATTGTCAGTACATTAGGATTATATTAAAGTGTTTTCCAACAATTTAGAAATTAAAATCACACACAGCGGCTATGACTCATATACAGCGTATGTGAACCAGAAGAACGCTTGTGAGAGAAACAGATGTGACTTGGATGAACTTGGGGAAGCAGACCTAGATTTTGACACTATTTGGTAAGTGGATGTCTAATTAATTACACGTGAAGAGGAGGGAAATATGAAGAGCCAGAAGTTGGCAGCGTTTTACTCATCCCTGTCCAGGCTGACAAGCATATACTCTCCCATCATTGGAAAGGTGAATTCTGCTGCAGAGCTGGGTGATTTATTGGGTTTCCCTTAGCCACAATAAAATGTCTCTTAAGACTCACCACCTTCATTTTCTCTGATTCTCAGCTAGGAAAGTGACCTTCTGATAACACTGGAAGTGTTATCAGGGTGCAGGCTAACCCAGGGCCACAGCGAACTCTCCCAAAAAATCACACATTATAAAGAACCTCACAAAACTGCAGCCCATCTTCTGTCAAAAGTCACCCTTTTTGCCTACAAAATATGCCCATTACTGGAAATCTAAGATTGTAGAAAATTATTCAGAAAATCAAAATCATGTTAAACTCACAACCCAAAGATAATCACTGTTACCACATTGGTGTATTTCATCTGAACTGTTTTTTTTACATTGCTGAGATCAAATTGTACATTCAGTTTTCTATGTTGTTTTTTAATTAAGCATTAAAAATAGATATTTCTTTAATTATCATAAAATATTCATAAATATAACCATTAAAATTGTATAATATCTTATCAAGCGAATTTTTCAGTGTATTTATTAATCCTCTATTGCTGGATATATTGGGTGGTCTCTAAATTTTTGTTGTTGTCTTTTTTTTTTTTTTTTTTTGAGGTGGAGTCTCGCTCTGTCGCCCAGGCTGGAGTGCAGCGGCACGATTTTGGCTCACTGCAAGCTCCACCTCCCGGGTTCACGCCATTCTCCTGCCTCAGCCTCCCAAGTAGCTGGGACTACAGGCGCCCGCCACCACACCCGGCTAATTTTTTTTTGCATTTTTAGTAGAGACGGGGTTTCACTGTGTTAGCCAGGATGGTCTTGATCTCCTGACCTCGTGATCTGCCCGCCTCAGCCTCCCAAAGTGCTGGGATTGTTGTCCTTTTGTAAAGAATACTGTAATAAGCATATTACTGCAAAAAGGCTTATTCTTTATTTGGGAGTATTTCCTGGTTCAAGTCATCACAGTTAATTTTTAAGCTGACTTATCTCCTTGTTTCTATATTTAATTGCCTATTGAACTCCTCCATTCTAAAATTAACACGGTTGAAGAAGAGCAGTACTGAGGGTGTGACCATCCCTTGCCTCAGTCTAGGCACATTAAAGTATTTTCTGCTTCAAGAGAGACCAATCTTAAAGCATGAGCCAGGGAATTGCTGACAGGGGAAAGTGACAAGGATTGATGGGAGCGGGAAGTTGGTGTGGGAGGGAGAAATGGTAGCCCTCATCTCATCCTTTAAAATCTGGGCCTATAGATCTTGGCTATGTAAACTTCGACACCAGTCAGAGCATGTAACACTTCACTCTATTTCAAAATGTATTAGCTCCTTTATTACCTTGTCAATCCTCAGAATAGTCCTGGTTCTGGACTATAATAACTTCTAATATCAATCTCATTTTACTGAGACTCAGAAACAGCTTGTCCAAAGCCAGATAAATAATAAAGTTGTACTCAAATCCAGATCTGTTCACTGAGTTTGTAACATTTCTACCTCACAGTGATGTTTCCTCTCCAGTAGTTGTGTCGGGGTGGAAGAGAAAGTAAACCAGGCTACTAGATCTTTTATTATTTGTGAATGTGTTCAAGGGGCAATGATGGCAGGCATCAATCTGTAATTCTAACAAACACAGTTTAAAATCCCACATGGACTATCTCACATATTGATCCACCTGAGACCCCCCAGTTTGAGTGATGATAGAAGCAGATGGAAATTTGCAGTAGTTACGGGAGATTATATATGTTCTGGGAACTCAGAAGGTCTAAGTACTCCACTATCTATAATTGAAAATGTACTGGAGCAAATGGAAGCTTGTGATCCCACATATATTTTATCAGATGCTTTGGACATTAAAGGAATTCTTGGGAAAATTATAAATTGGAACACTTGTCACGTAGCTTTAACAGAAAAAAAATCATACTTAGTCTTTGGAAAGAAAAGAATAAATTGGCCATAAAATAATTCATAATAGACTTGCAGCTAGAATTGGTTATGAGAGAGTAATATGGTATAAAAGATAAGAAATAGAATTTCAAAAATGCATGGGAGCCATCGCTAATTCTTTATGCAGGAGCAAGAAGAATTGTATGGTGACAGTTAATTATTCTGAATGGAATGCAAAAGAAAGACAAAAATAAGCATTAAGAGAATAACATAAGGCACATGAGGGAGAAATAGAGGAAATACATTTTTCTTTATCTCCAATTCTATAGGAAGGAAATTCCAGTCAAAGGAAAACCAACGAATTGCTTTCACAATAAAAAGTACTATGCAAACATAAAAAAGTGCCTTCATTTTCTCATTTCATAAAGAGAGGGACTCTTACACAAAGAACTTGAGAGCCAATTTTAGTAAAAGGTAGAGGTATATTATTTAATTAAATACTGTAAAGGTACTTTCAGACAAAATGGTGGCAAAGGCTGTCCTTACCCCAAAATTCCCAATAAAATGTCCAACAAAGTGTATAAATAGAGTCTACATATTAGAAATCAGCAATGGATTCCTGACAGAATAGACAAAATGGACCAGATTAATGGAACCCATTAAAGAACGACCCGAGATGAATTACTGAGAAAGAATAGCATACCTGAAAGCAATGGGAGAAAGCCCCAGCTTGAAGGGTAAGAGCTTGAGAACAAGAGTTGGCTGCGTTGCTGGTGGGAAATGTAACACGTGAAACATTTGTGGAGCGGCAGCAATGGGCATAATACTGAAGACCACTATAGAGATCTGCACTGGGTGAAAATGTGTAAAACAAATAGAGATGTGGGTTTTGCGTGGGGTATGGTATGTGTGCATGCGTGTGTTACAGAGAAGACTTCCACGGGGTTCCACGTTATAACAACAGTAAATAAAAGAAAGTCCAATCTTTGTCTAGAGCTGATAATCTGCTTCTTCCCTCATCTTTGTTCTTTTTTCCAATCTGCACCTAAATTTCCATCCATAAAAAATTCAGACAGGAACACACAGGCTCTCTAATGGAACCACCTGAGTTATATCCCCAATAGGGGTAAGAATATATTAGCACAAGGGAGCTATGAAAAAAAATTCCACTGTTCAAAGAAAAGGGGAAATTGGCAGGTATGTTTCTTTTCTTTTGCTGTCTTCAACAGGTTTTTGTGTCAGAGTTACCTTATAAAATGAATTGGAGAACTTACACCTTTTTCCATGAGCAAGAACAGTATAACTATAATAGCATAGGAATGACCCATTTAAAAGGTTGGCTAAAAACGCAGTTGTAAGAAAGTCTATACCCAGTGCTATTATAGGGGAGAACTCTCGGACAATCTTTGCCAATTTTCCTTCTTTTTAAAGTTATTTAAATTTCTTTTTATTTTTTATTTTCGATTTATTGCATCAAATTTGTGTGGGACTTCCCTCAAAAATAGAGACAGTAACAGCACTGTTTTAAAACTTTTATTCTGAAATTGACAGTCACTTTTGGAGGCCCCACCCCATACCACATCACACATTAATTTTGAGTGGGGGGTAGTAAAATAACTGGCAGAAAATATTTTTTTAAGTTTTTCTTAATTTTATTGTAATTTTAAATATATAGGTTTATTAGGTTGGTGCAAAAGTAATTTCAGTTTTCACCATTACTTTTACTTTTGCACCAACCCAATACATGATTCCAAACTCAAAAGATTCAAAAATGTATAAAGTCCTCACTTGACGTTGTTGATAGGTTCTTGGAAACTGTGACTTTAAGCAAAATAACAAAAAATGAAACCAGTTTTTTTCTCATCAATGTTATAATGAAATAGGTTGAACAAAATGACAATATTCAAGAACCTGTTGTGCATCATTTTGCTTAAAGTCACAGTTTCCAAGAACCATCTACAATGTTAAGGGAGGACTTACTGTACCCAAAAAGTCCCATATTTTTGTCCACAAGCTACTTGGTTCCATTACCAAGACACGATTTATTGTATATTCTGAAATGATTTGTAAGGTTGTATTTTTTGACATTAATAATTACAGTTTCTAATTAGTAGTTGATGTTTCTAGCTTACTTCTCATTCTTTTTATTTTCAAGTGTATGTATTTCCATGCTTACAGTCCTTTGGGATGCCACAGGCTCTGGGTCTAATCACTGTGCTTGTAGTGCCCAACTGGCAACAGGGTCCTAGAGCAGATTTTTTTCTAACATCTCTGCATTCCATTTGCACCCCTCCCCAGTGACTCCCACCAGCAGCGACACCACCACTATGCCCTTTCTGTGCCCTGGGCAGAAAATGAGCCATTTTTAAAAAAATCTCAAGGGCCATTTCTTAAAGAATGGCCGGGCGCGGTGGCTCACGCTTGTAATCCCAGCACTTTGGGAGGCCGAGGCGGGCGGATCACGAGGTCAGGAGATCGAGACCACGGTGAAACCCCGTCTCTACTAAAAACACAAAAAATTAGCCGGGCGTGGTGGCGGGCGCCTGTAGTCCCAGCTACTCGGAGAGGCTGAGGCAGGAGAATGGCGTGAACCCGGGAGGCGGAGCTTGCAGTGAGCCGAGATCGCGCCACTGGACTCCAGCCCGGGCGACAGAGCGAGACTCTGTCTCAAAAAAAAAAAAAAAAAAAAAAAGAATGATACTTCAAATCTGCTGTTCTTGATCAAAGTTTTATCACCTCTACTCCCCCATTTCCAGAGAAAATGTTGGAAGATATAGAAACTGGCATTTGGGATTGTGTGAGGTTAAACAGATTTATAGGATTTACAGTACTTACATTCTTCCCAGAGTAAGCACCAGGTAACCATTCCAGAGCTCTCTTGCAAAGCATTTTGCTTAAAGTTACAATTTCTAAGAAGCTATCAACAATGTGAAGTGAGGGCTTACTTTATACATTTTTTAATCTTTTGAGTTTGGAATAATGTATTAGGTTGGTGCAAAAGCAAAAGTAACGGATATATATATACACATATATGTATATACACATATATATACACACGCATACATATATACGCATCTCTCTCTCTCTCTCTCTCTATATATATATATATATAGAGAGAGAGAGAGATACCCCTAAGTATGTGGTATGTTTGGAATTACACCCAACAAGATCTTAAAAGTGATAGTCCCTGGATTACAGAATTATGGATGTATTTTTTCCTTAATTCTACATTCTAGTTTTTCCATAGTAAAAATGAATAACTTGTGTTTAAAAATGAATTAAGAGAAAAATGTGTTCATGCTTTAAACTAAAAATTACACTATAAGAGATTTATTCAGAGGTAGTAATTAATAGGGACCACAAAAGCTGGGATATGGGGATGTTTATCACAGTATTTGTCTTTTTTAGTTTTAATTTAAAACTACTTCAACACAAAAAATTCTAGCCAGAGTACCTAGACACCAGTCACCCGTGCATAGATAAAAATTACCTATAGACCCCTGCACCCAGGTTAATCATGTATTAAGATTTTGCCATTTTTGCTTCAGATCTTTGTATAAAAAATAAAATATTACATTCAAAATCAACACTTAATCATCCAAATTCCCTGCCTCCTCAGTGATAACAATCCTCATGAAGTTGCTGGGTAGCCTTCCCATTCATATTTTTGTACCTTTTTTAATAGGTGTATATCTCTTCAACAGTACATAGTATTTGGGGGCAATTATAAAATTTACATGAATCATGTCTTTCTGTATGACTACATCCATAAGTTCGTTTTTAATAAAGCATCATGTTTCAAGATGTATCCATATTGATGTATATAAATTTATTTTGATTGATGTTACTCTATTAACATATCATAATATATTTATCTATTATTTTATTAGTGCACAGTTTAAATTACTTAACAGTTTTTCATTATTAAAATGATCACTAAAAGACATCCTTGTATGTGTCTCTTTGCACATATGCCAAAGCTTATCTCTGTATATACCTAGACGGAGAATTGCTAATCCCCAGGTAGATACATCAACTTTCTAGACATTGCTAAATTACTCTGCAAAGTTAGTGAAGCAATTTATACTCCCACCAACTACATATGGGAGTTCCTGCTTCCCCATATGTTCATCAATAAATGATTTCGTCTTTTTTTTTTTTGGCCAGGCATATGGGCATAAAATGGTAACCCATTTTATTTCTCTCCTTCAATAGCTAAAATATTATTTATAGTTTCATATAGTATTTGACCATTTGGGTCTCCTTATTTGTGCAGTTCCTGCATATATCCTTTGCATATTTTTCTCCTGGGTTATGTTATCTCTCTTTTAAATATGTAAAACTTTTTGTATATTCTGGTTACTAATTATTTGTCAGTTACAGGCATGAAAGTGTTCTTCCAGTCATGACTTGACCTTTCATTTTGCCTTTTTTTATATAGAATGTTTTCATTTTAGTCAAATGTACCTATCTCTTTCTTGATAGTTGTGCTTTCGGTATCTTAAGAAATTATCCAATATTCTGCCCTCATTTATTTTTCCTGTGTCTGAAGATAACTTTACAGAAGCCAGTGCTCCCCTGCTCCCTCTGCCAGTGTACTGAGTTGGATAAACCACTCTGCCCGATGCAATGTCTACTATATCTGAGTCTGAAGACATCAAGGCTCTCGGGTGATGCAGCTCTCTCCTCCTTCATTTATAAAGTATCTCCTCAGAGAGTCTTAGTTATTACGTGGCATTTTGTGACTTTAAAACATTTTGTAAATATCAAATGCTAAGACTTTTGGAATGGTACAAGAAAAGCAGTTGAGGGTCAAGAGGCCTGTACTCAAGACACCACTCTTATGACGGCAGAAACCATGGCACAAAACATAATATTTTTATTAGTATAATATCCAGCCATAAAAAAGGATGAGTTCATGTCCTGCACTGGAAACCATCATTCTCAGCAAATTAACACAAGAACGGAAAACCAAACACCACATGTTCTCACTCATAAGTGGGAGTTGAACAGTGAGAACACATGGACACAGGGAGGGGAGCATCACACACCAGAGCCTGTCGGGGGTAGGGGACTAGGGAAGAGATAACAGGAGAAACACCTAATGTAGATGACGGGTTGATGGGTGCAGCAAACCACCATGGCACATGTATACCTATGTAGCAAACCTGCACGTTCTGCACATGTATCCCAGGACCTAAAGTATAATAAAAAAAATAAAAATAATAAAAATATCCACCAACTATAACTCCCTTACAAAACATGTAATGCTAACTTTAAATTCAAGCATGCTTATAGAAGTTCAAATCGTTTTACATTTACCTAGAACTATTAATATTCTTATTTAACAAATACACATGAATAGTTGACATTTACGTAAAGACGAAAAAACGTGCTTGTAGGAACGAAGAAGTTTCAGCATTCTGAAAACGTTGATTTTTTTCTTTCAAGTGTAACTTTAAATAAGAAACATAAAGTTATACCAACGATATTATAGGGATGAAAAACAGTAAAAGCCAAAATCGAACAATCTCCAGATATTTTGCCCCTTGAGAAAATTTATACAAGAAAAACTTTAGGTGACAAGTACTGCCAAAGGCTCTTAGAATTAACTCCAGCATTATCAGGACTCTTCTGCAATCACTACCAAAATGCAGTGATCATTGTATGATCTCATATGTAAAGTATAAAAAAGTCAAACTCATAGAAATAGAGAATAAAATAGTGGTTACCAGAGATGCTAATCAAAAGACTAGAATTGTCAATTACATACTAGGAATTATTTCAACGGTGCTATTGTACAACATGGTGACAAAAGTTAATAACAATATATTTGAAAATTGCTAGGAGAATAGATTTAAAGTGTTCTTACTGCAAAAAATGAGTAATTCAGATAATTCATATGTTAAACAGCTTGATTTAGCCATTCCACAATGTATGTATATGTAACAAAACATCATGTTATATACCATAAATATATATAATTTTACTTGTCAATTAAAAACAAATAAATACATACATATATAAAATCCAGTAGTCATAAGGGGGAGACAGGCATTGAAAATACATAAAATTCCTGAATCAGAAACAACCACGAAGTCTCTTTGCAGTCAAAGTGTTGATAATTACATTTAGAATGACTGTGAGAGGGGTATTTTCATAGTGAAGAAAATATATATGTCCTATCATGCCTGGAACAGAGTAAATACATAACAAATGAAAATTTTCATTATTTTTAAAATTATTACAGTCAACAAGGAAAAACAGAACTAAATTTGAGGGAGCAGAGGGCAAATTATTATACCAATTCTGCAAACAACAACATTAATTCCTCTGACATAGACTGCACAACAAATGAAGACTCTAAAACAGATTCTAGTTTCAATGAATGTATGAATAATGATTTTGATGTCACTCTAAAATAGAGACAAGTGAAAAATATAAAAGATAAGAAGAGTAAAAGAATGATGAGAACTTTCCTAAATCCAAATTTAATAATGTGACTTTAACCAGTCACTTAACTCTATTCTGACAACTATCACAATAAGAGTTCTGTCCATTCCAAAGGTAGAGCATAAAGCTGCATACACATTTAGTCTTCAGTTGCAATTCAGAGGACCCCCTGCACTCCACCTTCAGTATAAAGAAGCAGATGGCTTCTTTAATTTAGTTTCCTAATTATACACCCTGTCTTCAAGTGTATAATTTGTCCTGTTTATCGAGAGTTAAACCTCTGCATCCAAGTGTTCCTTCCAACTAAGAAAATGAAAAGGAAATCTTCTCTCATTAAGGAAATTACAGGTTTTGAAGTATGTTGATGTTTGAAGAGAATATTGTAACATAATACAGTTCTTTAACATTTTATGTAAAAGTTTCTAAATTATTCTGTAATTACCTTGTTTAAAAATTAAGAGACAATGATGAGATTTGTAGAAATATTTCCTAATTTCCTTTCCTAAGTCATACAAATTTTCTCATTTTCCATCAATGATATCACAAATACATCTTTCTAAATACCACATCGGTTTAACTTACAAGAAATCCTTTCACATAGTCATGGCAATCCTAAGCTGTACTTCCATATCTGAGCTAAGTTTTAACTTTCTCAAGTTGTTATCAAATTAATGATAAGGAATTTATGTGGAAAAGTAAAAGTTACTCTTTTTATTTTTATTTTCACAGATCCTTATAATCTTTTGTAACACAAAATAGATGTGGGCAATACTGAAGCTTCCAATATGCTGCTAGATCTCCCCTTATATGTAATACACGTACAGTTACTAAGTAGAAAATACATCCTGATCCGTAACTGTTCTAGAAATACAAAATAAATCTGAGTTCCTATTACAGAGAATATCAGACTGGTTAAAATATGAAAAACCTATTAGGTGAAACTTATAACTGTCCTTAAAGAGCCCTAAATATTTGAAAAGTGTGCTAGAAACAGAACGGAATGGGAAACACACGGATGATTAAAAAGTTGATCTCTTGGAATCAAATGACATTAAAAAAACATTTACTCTCTGAGATTCATAGATTCAAAATTGGATTAGGCACAGAATCTGGCCTCAATGAGTTCACATATAATATGTAAAGTAAGAATAATACTTATACATTTTATATTTCTAGGTATTATCCAAAGTGCCATACAACCTCCGACACCTGGGTTCAAGCGATTCTCCTGCCTCAGCCTCCTGAATAGCTGGGATTACAGGCGTGTGCCACCACACCTGGCTAATTATTGTATTTGTAGTAGGTTCGGGGTTTCACCATGTTAGTCAGACTGGTCTTGAACTCCTGACCTCGTGATCCACCTGCCTCGGCCTCCCGAAGTGCTGGGATTACAGGCCTGAGCCACCGTGCCCGGCCTTTTTTTTTTTTTAACCAACCAGGGGCTTCTGCCAGCAGTTTTCTGCAAGGCTCCTCCCATCCTGGAGAACTGCCTGGGAGAACATTTCCAGGCATGGCCTCTGCGACACTCAGTCAGCCTTGCGTATTTCCGGTTTCCAAACTTTTTCTTGAATGCATTTCTCTCTTCAGTCTCCCCTTGGTCATGACACTTTGAAGCATCGCTGGCTACCTGAGTTCATCCTTGCGGAAGACTTAGATTCTGGCCCCTCTTCACCCAACACCTCAGAGCTACCTGCTGTTCTCACTCATTCCTGACTTGGGTGGATCTTGGAGCTCCAGCTGGCCCTGAGCCTGGGCACTCTCTTGCTCCTGCTGGGAAGTCAGGGAAACTTCCAATGAACTCAAGTTAATGTAATAAACTTTAGAAAGATGCAGGAACACCTAAATTGATCCCACAAGGACAATAAGTTGCCAAGTGCTTGAGCAACTGAAAATTATGACAATGATGATAGCCATCTTTTATCCTTAGGCACTCTATCCCTACATACAGGTGAAGAAACAGGTTCACATGAGTTAATAACTTGCTTGAGTTCACACAGTTTGTAAATGTGAGGAACATAGCTGATATTTGATTCCAAGTTGTTCAGCTCCAAGGCTGTACTCCATGTAAGAGTATATAGTTTTATTTTTATTTTTTTTCTTTTGTCTAGAGATTTTTATATTTTTTATATATAGGCTTATATGTATACATTTTTTCATCTTTTATATTTAACATATAATTTTTTATTATACTTTAAGTTCTGGGGTACATATGCAGAACATGCAGGTTTGTTACACGTGCCATGATGGTTTGCTGCACCCATCAACCCGTCATCTAAATTAGGTATTTCTCCTAATGTTATCCCTCCCCCTAGCCCCCGACCCCCTGACAAGCCCTGGTGTGTGATTCTCCCCTCCCTGTGTCCATGTGTTCTCATTGTTCAACTCCCACTTATGAGTGAGAACATGTAGTGTTTGGTTTTCTGTTCTTGTGTTAGTTTGCTGAGAAAGATGGTTTCCAGCATCATCCACGTCCCTGCAAAGGACAAGAACTCATCCTTTGGGAGAAAATTTTTGCAACCTATCCATCTGACAAAGGGCTAATATCCAGAATCTACAATAAACTTAAACAGATTTACAAGAAGAAAACAAACAACCCCATCAAAAAGTGGGTGAAGGATATGAACAGACACCTCAAAAGAAGACATTTATGCACCCAACAAACATATGGGAAAAAGGTCATTAGAGAAATGCAAATCAAAACTACAATGAGATACCATCTCACACCAGTTAGAATGGTGATCATTAAGAAGTCAGGAAACAACAGATGCTAGAGAGGATGTGGAGAAATAGGAATGCTTTTACACTGTTGGTGGGAGTGTAAATTAGTTCAACCATTGTGGAAGACAGTGTGGTGATTCCTCAAGGATCTAGAACTAAAAATACCATTTGATCCAGCAATCCCATTACTGGGTATATACCCAAAGGATTATAAATCATTCTATGATAAAGACACATGCACACGTATATTTATTGTGGCACTGTTCACAACAGCAAAGACTTGGGACCAACCCAAATGCCCATCAGTGAAAGACTAGATAAAGAAAATGTGTCACATATACACTATGGAATACTATGCCGCCATATTTATTTATTTTTGAGACAGAGTCTCACTCACTCTGTTGCCCAGGCTGGAGTGCAGTGGTGCGATCTCAGCTCACTGCAGCCTCCGCCTCCAAAGTTCAAGCGGTTCGCATTCCTCATCCTCTTGAGTAGCTAGGACTACAGGCGTGTCACCTCGCCCAGCTAATTTTTTTCTTTTTTTTTTTTCTTTTTTTTTTTTGTATTTTTAGTAGAGACAGTGTTTCACCATGTTGGCCAGGTTTGTCTCAAACTCCTGACCTCAAGCAATCCACCTGCCGCCTCGGCCTTCCAAAGTGTTGGGATCACAGGTGTGAGCCACCGTGCCAGGCACATTTCATTTTTAATAACAGTATCTGCATTACTGACAGGATTGAATCAAGATGGCAAATACTATAATGGAGGATCTAGAGGCCACTGCCACTTAATAATTGCTGATATTAAATGTTTACTATATACTAAGAACTGGGCTATACACTTTATAGAAACCATCTGATTTAAACCTCAAAAATAACCCTATGGGATATACAATGTTCTTATCTTCATTTTAAAAAGGAAAAGAAACAGCTATGGCCCAGAGAAGTTTAGTAGGCCCCACAGCTATTAACCAGTAGCGTTAAAGTACCTTGAGTCCAGAGCCCATGTCACCAGTCATCATACCTAACCATTCTATCAGCCATTCTGACAATTTGTCAACTTGACAGATGTGGGGATTTGTTCCATTCCTCCTTGCTTAGATGGCATCTCTCCCCTCCTTACCATTCTTGCAGTTCCAACTCAAGCTACGTTATCAATCCTTGCTGACACAGTAATCTTAAAAATAAGTGTAACTAGTAAAACAGGATCCCAAAGCAAACTCTGAATTATACTTTCTTTACCTGTTTTCTGCAATGGCTACCAATGTCCACTAAAGATATATATCTCTGTCTCATAATCCCAGGATGCAATAATCTCATCCAAACCCAGAGGAGATATGTGTGTTGTGTGTTTAAAAGGTAAGAACTGGGTAACTCTACATTAGGAAAACTAGATATATTTGATCAGTACAATGATATATTGTGCTATTGTTTAAATAAGTGTTACCCAAACTGTATTCCTTTGACCTCCTTGCTTTAGAATTATTTGGAATTGTTTTTAAATGCAGATCTGTAGGCCTCCCTCAGCCTGTCTCCAACAATTCTGGAAGGGGTATGGAACTCAGTAATCTTTATTTAGCATTCACAAGCTGCCCTAGTATTTTGGATACAGATGCACAACAGAACCCCTGGCCCCGTTGTGCTTATTTGTATACTCTTCAGTATTATATAACTTGGTTTTGCAATTGTTTGACAGATTAAAGATCAGGATTTATGTTACCTCAGAGCTTACCGAATAATTTATTACTCCAATCATTATCAGAATAGATTACTGATATTATAGATACACCCATATATTTCAAGAATTTTATGTACTCTATTGTCATGGAGGCCCAGTGTGCAATGATACACACACGGCATGCCCCTAAAAGTAGCAAACAAAATTTAACTTGAGTACTTTTTATGCATATTATATCATATTGATCTTTAATTGCATTAGCCCAAGCACTGCAGAAAGATGCTAATCAGTATTTTGAGTACAAAGTGTTTTACACTCAACAAAAGCTTAGGAAACTGCTTTATTAAATCCTTCTCCTGAGGATTCGCAGTCATACTAAAATTTTGAGATGCTCCAGTGTGAAAAAGAAACTTGTTAACTTTATGTAGTATTTCACACACAAAAAAAAAACTTATTTGTGCAGAGGATAAGCTTTTTTTCCTTCTTTTCTGCACATTTCTTACCACCAATTTGCTTAGTTCTGAATTCATTTACTCAACAAATGTATGTTGTAAATATATGCAACAACTGTAAGCTAGGCAGTTATGTTAGATCTGAGGATAAAATGATGACTAAACTAGACAGACTCTTCAACAGCCACATTCATTATCATTTGAAACTTGTCAAGTCACACAGGCTTCTCATAGCCCAAGGGGCTCTGATGCAATGCAATCAGCTATATTGCCTCAGTTCCACTACTGACCTTACTTTAGTTACAGCTTTCAAGAGGCTTCGAGAATCTCCAAACAAACCCAGAGCTGCTGCTGAGCTGGGCTTGACAAGCAGAAGAACTCCCCAGGTGGCTGCATATCCAAGTTAGCCCTGTAACAAGTAGAATATTATAGAATCTGTTTTGGCATACATAGTGCAGTGGCTGCTTCAAAACAGGCATTTGAACTAGTTGTTGAATCAAAATTTAACCTGCAAATTTTTGTGCTAGGCAGGAGTTTTTTCATACCATGAAATAATGCTAATTATTTGTAAGGCTATTTTGAACTTCCACTGACAAATAATGCAGATAATTGAGGTATTTATTTGATAATGCAAGTGGACAATCCTTTGTAATTACACTTTTATTGTTATTGGCTTATTACTTTTCTCCTGAAATAAGGAGCACAAATGAGTTCACTGAAACGGTAGATCTTCCTTTTACCCATAATACTATTGCTTTGAGAATGACTGAAAGCATGGTACATAACTGACACATATGAATTAATTTCGGAGTTTTATTTATTTTAATGGCCACACCAATGGTACATACTCCTAATTCTATAATGCTATATATATCCTCATAGCTGTTATAATTTAGGTGATTATAATTTTGTATTTGCAAAAGATGCCTTCCAACATGGAAGATGCAGCTAGCATCCTACAGTACCCAGAATTGTAACCTATAAAGGTTTTATGATTGTGAAACATTAAACTCTGCATTAGTTCCCTCCGATGGCAGAGGAGATAATACCAGAAATTTAGAAATTGAAATAGGATCAAAAATTAGTGGTCAAAAGGCTCCTAGTCTTCAATGCACATAGCACAGTGCTATTAGAGATGTCCTACTGACACATAGAGGAAAATACCACTTCACCTTCACAGTCTCCTAATGCATAGGATATTGTCCAAACTCTTCAATGTGGTTATCAGAGCATGCCACAATTTGTTCCCAATCTACTTATCTTAAACTATTGCTTATAACTGACTGCATGTTACACTTAGGCTCATTGTTCCATAATATACTGACCTTTCCTGCCTCTTGGCACATCTAGTTTATCATTCTGGAATGCCTTTTCAGCCTTAATCCTCACTCTAGTCATCAAAATAAAACTTGAATCTCGTTTCATAAAATTTTTCTAGATCCATCTAGCAATTCAATAAATGTTTTATTAGAGGCTTTGCTGTGTGCCCAATACTAAGCTACATGTTAGAGATTTTTAAAATAATTTTTTCTTTAAAATCCCCCAGGTCAGAAAGAGATGTTTGCAATATAACATGATAAATGCTATAATCAAGAAAAAAAAACTCAGGTCATCTACTCATACATGCAGTCATTTTTCCACAGTTGCATCTTCTGCTTCACTCAACTGTAGCTTAACTGTGTACACCTAAACCTTTAACACCATAAGACTCTTGTAATCCTCAGGAAGAATAGCATGACTCACTTTGGTACCCTGTATTCTAGACATCAGCTGGATCCACCCTGCTCATCAACACAGTGACAGATATTGCTGCCAAATCTTGCACACATCCACATTATAACTACTAGCTTTCAATGCCTTGTGCTATTCCTATTTTTATCTGACCAAATAACGGAATGCTTTGCTTTGGAATTTGGACAAAACTGACAAAATCAGACCTAGACTAAATCAAATATGTTTGTTTCTTTGGATATGTTTGTTTCTTCAAGGCTTCAGAATTATCCTTCATCTATTTAATCAAGAAATAGTTAGCAAATGTCTACTGTCTGCCAGATACTCTGCTAGGGAGTGTAGATGCAGCAGGGAAAATAAGACGACGTCTGGAATTAAAAGTACATTTTCTCGAACCATATGAGGTTCAATTCTGAATATGTAAGACAATGTGCAAAATTAAAATAGCTTCTTCGTTTTGAAGTTGTATGATCAATTTGGGTCATATAGGCCTATAATCTTTTCCAGGCTCACTCCCCAACCGGCCCACCAGCCACCTCTGCCACTATGGGGCTATTTATGGAATCCTAACTTTCAGCTGAAGAATTTTCAAAAGGAATACTAAGTAGAAAATTGATGGAAAAAATAAAGCTCATTTGGGAGGTAGAATTAATAAAAAGTATTAAAATATAATTGAGTGACCTAAGTCCCTTGTGTAAGAGGATGTAGTATACAGGTTACATGTAATGGTTGAGATTCTCTCCCAAAAGAAAATTATCAAAGATACCACTCTGGCAATGTGAAGTTTACCATTTAGCATACCAAAAAAAAAAAATGCAAGTTGTGTTATGGCTTTATAATTTGAATTTGGGAAACTACCATCTGATTTAAAAAGAGAAAATAAGAGTGAGTAGGAAATTAACATTCTGTTACCAAAAATCTAGACCTCAATCTCTCGGCAGAAAATTTTACAATTTTTCTATTAATCATTTATTTACCTTTTAACATAAGAGTTTCTTATTTGCCTGTATTTATTCTTATCCATTGAATAAAATCTATCAGTCTTCTAAAATCTGTCACTCTTAGAGAGCATAGTATAACTAGATACGGAATATAAATGCAATATGTGCATGTGTATTTGCATACCAATAAACTGTAGCACTAAACAATTCATTTGGGGAGCTTGTTTGTGATAGCACTTTATGAGGTGGCTTTAAACAAAAGGTAGAAGAAACTGGAGCTATTTGTGTTTGTCTCAAGAGAATAAAAGCTTTTTCCTTGAGTTCTCTGATGCATGTAATGTTTGAGATTTACAGAAATAGCATCCTTCTCTCAAGAGAATAAAAACACCCCAGGCAGAAAAATAACCCTGCAACATGTAACTAGCAGGTAGTCTGTTTCATCAATTACTCAGACAAAAGATGCAGAAATTTGAGAAAAACAATTTTAAACTCCATTACAAAAGCACATATTTCCCTAACAGGGCTGATAGTCCATTCTGCTCCACCAAAAGAGATGGCATAGAATTAATCAATTCAATTCTTTCTGTTTTGCCCCTCTGCCCTCCTCAGTTCCCTCTTCTACCCCATAGAAATTCTAAAGTTCCAAGGGAAGCTTTGCAATTAAGGATAGCTTTTCACAGCATCACTGGTCAGGTTGTCCTGCTATCTACACTGCTGGAAATCTCACTGAATTCTCCAGGTATTCGGGAGCATTCTCTGACAGGTAAGCAGAGAATGAAATCCTTCCTTCTTTCCAAGATAAAGCTTCTTCATCATCAAAATCCTGAGTTTCCTTCTGCACCTCTTTAATTCCTGCAGGTTGCCTTTCCCCCCACAGGACATCAGAGTCCTGACATCCTGTTCAAGGGATGCTTTCCCCTGTAACAACACTAGATTCTTAGCTATTCCCTTCTTCCTGACCCTCTCTCTTCCCGTGGCTTCTCCATCACTTCTTGAGCCTGGTTTTCCTTGAGCACATCTGACTCTCCTTCCTAACTTGTCCTGCCTTCTTATCTTTGAAATGTTGGTGTTCCAGATGTTTCATCCTCAGTCCTCTTTTGTGTCCTATATTCTCTTCTAAGCTAGGTGTTTTTAGGTAAGTCACTTACCCTCTCTGATACCCAGTTACACATATGTGGTAGGGGTGAAAGAGAGTGGACTGGATAGTTTGTAAAGTTTAATCCCATACTAAAATTCAGTGACAATAACTCAGAAGGAAGAAATGACAGTGGAGATAGAGAATTGCAAATCCTGAATGAAAATAGATGGGCTTGGGAGAATGGATCTTGGTAAGAATACCGTGAGAGAACTGGATGCTGCAGCTCAGAACAGGATGCCCCAGTAACCCTGTGGATCCCACTCTCTTTGGGATCCATTGAGATTCTCTAATAAATGCCAAGGGCAGTGTGAAACAGGGAAATAGTCACAAAAGGGAAACCAGAAAAGTGTCTGGATAAGGGGACAGATGTGGGGAATCCTTTTCCTTGCTTCCTAACTCAGAGAAAAGCAAGGTAGAAGCAACATACACTAAGAGGAGAGTTACTGCTTACCTGGTTTTGCTCCAGGAAGCCCAAGCACAAGATATTTTACTCTGATATTCAATTAGAGCTCACCCAGGATTCAAAACAGTCGTCAAAGTACTCTTTTTTTTTTTTCAGACAGTTTCACAATCGTTGCCCAGGCTGGAGTGCAATGGTGCACCATCTCGGCTCACTGCAACCTCCGCCTCCCGGGTTCAAGAGATTCTCCCACCTCAGCCTCCCCGGTAGCTGGGTTTACAAGCATGCACCACCATGCCCAGCTAATTTTGTATTTTTAGTAGAGATGGGGTTTCTCCATATTGGTCAGGCTGGTCTCAAACTCCCAACCTCAGGTGATCCACCCACCTTGGCTTCCCAAAGTGCTGGGATTACAGGCTGAGCCACCACACCTGGCCCAAAGTACCCTTTGATCATGGATTCTATTAGGACAACAAAAGGTTTTCTTAATAATTCCAGGTATTCTGGAACTAAAACTCTACACACGTGGTTTATGGGTAACTTACATGTAAAAATGATTTTTTGATGCCTGGATCACAAAGTTATACACAAAAATTATAAAGAGTATTCATTTGGGAGCTGATATAAATGTCCAGCTCTTCCTCACTAGGGACCTGGTAAGAGGTCATCAGGCGTGGCTCAAGGCTATAGCTCTGTCCTAGCTGGGTTCACCTTCTTTCACTGTATAAGTGTTGTTGATTCCTATCTGTGAATCTTACTCTGCCTACATGGGATGCCTCTTCTTGTTTGGGAGCTCTTAGTGCTATCTTCCACCTTCTATCACTGCCCAAGAAGTTTGTTTGTGCCAATAAGTCTACAAAATGCCTGAAGTACATACTCGTTACCCAGATGTAATGGATCTGGCCTGTTCCACAAGACTCAGGTTCAGATAACGTCTTGTCATTTTCTCACATTTGTTTTAGAACAGTGGTTCTCAACTGGGGAACCCCAGAAAACATTTGGCCATGTCTGGAGACCACTTTGTCACACTGAGGGACTAGGGTGCTATTGGCATCTCACAGGTGAAGGCTAAAGATGCAGCTAACCATCCTACTGTACACAGAACAACCCCCACAGTAAAAAATTATGTGACCCAAAATATCAATAGTGTCAAGACTGAGAACCCTCAATTAAGACCCAACTCAGAGTGCTACCAGTCAAGATTCATGGGAACTCACCTAGGGACTCTCTCCCCCATCTCTCCCTCTCTTCTCTTTGGGGGTTTATTAAGTCTGAAAAGACACCTGTGTGACCCCGAGCTGGGCGTGGGGAGTTGTGACTCTCAGTATATCGTTACCTGATGTTGTTCCTGGTGGCCAGATGGTACCACTGATCTGACACACCAGGAATTTGTTCTTACCTCTCGTTTCCCCACAAGAGCCCCTGATTCTCATTAGAAATATCTTGATGTCTCAGGATCCAAGACTAACAGAAGGTTTTTTGCCTTTTCTGGAAGAAATGAAAGCCAGGGCTTTAGGCACACTATGCCTTCATTAAACTCCCAAGGGGGGAATCCACATGCCTTTCAATTCTTGCTGATAGGACCACAGCAGTGGAAACAAAGCACAAGGTAAGTTCCCAGTAGGTTCCCCTGCTCTGTATAAATTTGTAGTAACTTAATCTGATTCTGGTAATGGCACCTCTCACTCTGCCTGCCTCCTCTTAGTCTGTGACTCCGCCTGTCTTCTCCTGAGCTGGGCCTTCAGGGTCCTGAATTCTGCCCCTAGAAAGACTGTACCCTCATCTATACTCTCACTATTGGGCACATCTATACCCTCACTATTGGGATGGGAGAGGGCAGGAAAGTGCCACCCTTTAGACAAAAGAGTAACTCTCTGATAGGACCTCAGAGCTACAAATGGGTGCCATAGGATGCTAAGCATGACTCTTCCTGTGGCCTACCTCCCATGTCTCATCCTCACCATCAGTAATAGTCTGAGATTTTCCTGTTTAACCATTTCATACTGGATGTGTGTAGATACCAAGTGATATGGTTTGGCTGTGTCCTCACTGAAATCTCATCTTGAATTGTAGCTTCCATAATTCCCATTTGTTGTGGGAGGGATAAGGTGGGAGGTAATTGGATAACAGGGGCAGGTCTTACAGTGCTGTTCTCCTGATAGTGAATAACTCTCATGAGAGCTGATGGTTTTATAAAGGAGAGTTTCCCTGTATAAGTCCTCTCTTGCCCACTGGCATGTAAGAAGTCCCTTTGCTCTTCCTTCATCTTCCACCATGATTGTGATGCCTCCCCAGCCATGTGGAACTGTGAGTGCATTAAGCCTCTTTTTCATTATAAATTACCCAGTCTCGTGTATGTCTTTATTATCAGTGTGAGAACAGACTAATACAACAAGTCTTCATCACAATACTTATATCATGGAATTGTAATTATCTGTATACTCATTTGTTTTCCCACTGGGCCTAGAGCTCCTTGAGGAAAAAGACTGTTTTAGTTATTGCTACAAAGAAAGCACAAGACAGAGTGCTTGTGCATAAGAAGCACTTAGCATTACAGAATTAAAAATGCATTTAACTACAATATTTTCCAGTGAAATATTTGTAAAGATTTATAAAGGAATGTATTAATAGGGTGAGACTAGCTATCCAGAATTTACAAGGTGATTATTTTATTTTATTTTTTATTTTTTTATTTTTTTAGTTCTTTGAGAAATCTCCAGACTGCTTTCCATGGGGCCTGAACTAATTTACATTGCCACCAACATTGTGTGTTTTCTTTTTTTATTATACTTTAAGTTCTAGGGTACATATGCACAACGTGCAGGTTTGTTACATATGTATACATGTGCCATGTTCATGTGCTGCACCCATTAACTCGTCATTTAACATTAGGTATATCTCCTAATGATATCCCTCCCCGCTCCCCCCACCCCACAACAGGCCCTGGTGTGTGATGTTCCCTTTCCTGTGTCCATGTGTTCTCATTGTTCAATTCCCACTTATGAGTGAGAACATGCAGTGTTTGGTTTTTTGTCACAAGGTGATATTTTATATAAACCAGTTAAAATACCAATACACAGCTCTTCTGAAGCTTTTAGCACAATGGAATAAAAATGAGAAAGATTTTTTTCTTTTTTTTTCTGTCATTTGGAAATTGTGGCAGCAAATAAATTCCTCTGTCTTTTATTTTTAGAAGACGCTGATAAAATTTCACGCATCATCATTTGAATTATTTATTTCACAAGGTTAGATGAAAAACTTACCTGCAAGTTAAATAGAAGAGACACCAGAGTGAGCTTTCACAGGCTTGCTGGCTCTCATAATCTCAAGAGAGAAATGATTAAAATCAAAGTGTTCTATGGACCTATAAGCAGCTTCTCTCCAACGCCCTCTGTAATCTAAAAGCTGCCTGCTTTTAGAGATAGTTCTGAGTTATATAAATGATCTTTCTATTGGTCTCATTTAGCCCAAGGTCAGGTAACTAGCATGCATGTGTATTTCATTAAGAAGAAATCTGGTTTTGCACCATTGGATATACTTGACTCATAGGAAAGAGAAACGAATGAAGTAAAGTTTGCACTTACATTTTTTTCCTGGCTCTTAGGTGCTTGTTACTAAACTGTTGAACCACCTGAATTAAGTCTATGGGAATAAGTTTGAAGTCTTTATAATAGCAAATTATAACCTATGTTTTAAGGTAGCTACTCTCCAGGTACCTTAAAAAGTGGCATGAAATTATCAATACAATTTATTTTTATTTATTTTAAAAGATTGACCTCTATTACGAAAAAGAGGGACTCAGGTATTGATGTGAGAATAATTATTATAGCCAATGTAGTTAATATTAATCTCAGATGTGCAAATAGGTAGACCATTAGAATAATATTAACAACTTGACCTAATATATACTTTGAATTTCCATTCCACCAATATAGGATAAACTTAATCTCACATATTTTGGGGTTCCTATATCTCAAAATAATAAAAGCCATATATGACAAACCCACAGCCAACATTATACTGAATGGGGGAAAGCCGAAAGCATTCCTCCTAAGACCTGGAACAAGACAAGGATGCCCATTTTCACTGCTCCTATTCAACATAGTACTGGAAGTCCTAGCCAGAGCAATCAGGCAAGAGAAAGAAATAAAAGGCATCCAAATTGGAAAGGAGGAAGCCAACCAAATTACTTCTGTTTGCTAATGATATACCTAGAAAACCCTAGGGACACCTCTAAAAGACTCCTAGATTTGATAAACGAATTCAGTAAAGTCTGAAGATACAAAATTGTTGTACAAAAGTCAGTAGCATTTATATACATCAGTAAAGTTCAAGCTGAAAACCAAATAAAGAACTCAATCTCATTTACAATAGCTACCAAAAAAAAATACCTAGGAATATACTTAACCAAGGGGGTTAAAAATCTCTGTAAGGAAAACTACAGAACACTGATGAAAGAAATTCTAGATGACACAAACAAATGAAAAAGCATCCCATGCTTACAGATCGTAAGAATCAACACAGTTAAATGACCATACTGCCCAAAACAATATACAGATTCAATGCAATCCTATCAAAATACCAATATCATTTTTTCAGGAATTAAAAAAATTAAATTCATATGGAACCAAAAAAGAGCCCAAATAGCCAAAGCAATCCTAAGCAAAAAGAACAAATCTGGAGGTATCACATTACCTGACTTCAAATTATACTGCAAGGGTAAGGTAACCAAAACAGCTGGTAGTCGTTCAAAAATAGACACCTAGATCAATGGAGTAGAATAGAGAACACAGAAATAAAGCCACATAACTATAGCCAACTGACCTTTTTACAAAGTTGACAAAAACATACACTGGGAAAAGGGTACCCTGTTCAATAAATAGTGCTGGGAAAATTGGCTAGCCGTATGTTGAAGAATGAAACTGGACTCCTATCTCTCACCATATACAAAAATTAACCAAGATAGATTAAAGACTTATAGACCTAACACTATAAAAACACTAGAACAAAATCTAGGAAAAACTCTCCTGAACAATGGCAAATAATTCATTGCTAAAATCAAATGCAACAAATACAAAAATAGATAAATGGGACTTAATTAAACTAAAAACCTTCTATGCAACAATTGAAATAATCAACAGAGTGAACAGACACCCTGAAGAATGGGAGAAAATATTTGCAAACTATACATTTGAAAAATGACTAATATCTGGAATCTATAAGGAATGCAAACAACTCAACAACCACAACAAAATAACCCCATTAAAAAGTGGGCAAAGGACATAAACAGATATTTTGCAAAAGAAGACACACAAATGGCCAACAAACAGAAAAAAAAGCTCAGTATCAGTAATCCTCAGAGAAATGCAGGTTAGAACCACAATGAGATACCATCTTATAGTAGTCAGAATGGCTATTATGAAAAACGTGTAAAAATAACAGATGTTGGTGAGGATGCAGGGAAAAGAGAAAGCTTACACATTGCTAGTGGGCATGTAAATTAGTACAGCTTCTATAGAAACACAGTATAGAGATTTCTTAAAGGAATAAAAATAGATCTACCCCATCCAGCAACAATCCCACTCTTCGGTATATACCCAAAGGAAAAGAAATCATCGTATCAAAAAATACTTGCACCCATATGTCTATCACAGCACTATTCATGATAGCAAAGATATGGAATCAACCTAAGTGTCCATCAACAGATGATTGTATAAAGAAAATGTGTGTGTATATATATATATATATACACACACATATACACACACACCACTATATATATATATATATACATATACACACATTTTCTTTATACACACACACACACACAAAATGGAATACTATGCAGCCACAAAAATGAATGAACTCATGTCTTTTGAAGCAACATGGATGGAACTGGAGGCCATTATCTTAAGTGAAACAACTCAGAAACAAAGTTAAATGCCACATGTTCTCACTTATAAGTGGGAGCTAAATAATTTGTACATATGAACATATGAAATAATACATGTAAAATACTCAGAAGTGTGGAAAGGTGGGAGGGAGTGAGGAATGAGAAATTACTTAATGAGTAAAATTTATACTATTCAGGTGATGGTTACACTAAAATCCCAGACTTCATCACCACACATATAGCTATGTAGTAAAATGGCACTTGTACCCTCTAAGTCTATAAAAATAAAAATTTAGGGTTCCCTCCCTTGCCCAAGAGTGTGTTTAAAATCTGGGTGATTTATACAGTGCTATGCCATTTTGATGTAAGGGGTTGGATTCCCATCTGATGTTCAATATCATATTTCTATGCAGTTTACCTCTGAGAATGCTGTGACCCCTTTTGGTTCTCTGTTATCAATTTGCAGAGATCACCACTAAAAGAAATATCACCAGCTTCTCTCTGCCTGCCCCCTTCAAGTTGGATGTCTTTCTCTTCTTCTTCCTTTTGTTTTGTGGACACATAATATATTCTAACCTTTCTGTGTCACACTCAGACATCAAAATCTCCACCAAACTGGCTAAGACCCATTCTCTCTAAACTTACCACATCTGTTTCCTCTCTGAACTCCAGGCTTCCCCCAGAAAGCAAGATACAGGATCCATGTTTCTGGACCAATCCATCCACCTTCTTCTACCTGGGAGTTAGCAAGGTCAACCTCTTTCTCTTACATTCCAAATATTTTGGCTCTGCCTAAACTTCTCTCCAGTCACCTAAGGGCCTAGGTTTTTGGAGACAAAGTCAATAAGACTCCCTTGTTTCTATCTTTTATCCTATACTGTCCCTGCCTTGAGCAAGGAACATAGAACTGCCCAAATCATTGAATGGGGTAGGGGTAGGAGGTTGATGAAAAAGTGAAGTACACTTAGGAAAAAAAATGTTAGTATCTCAAAATGTTATCTCCCCACACTTACCACATTTATTGAGTATCCTTCCCTAGTCATTTTTTGAATTGCCTCCTATGGTTTGCTTTTTGGTTTTGTTAGTTTGGGCTTTTGGTTTTGGGGTGTGTTTTTTTTTCCCCGTTTACTATCTTCCAATCCAACTCCACTGTTTGTCCTGAGTAAGCTTGGGTGGATTGTCACTCCTCCTTACACCCCATTCTGATGCTGCCACTTTCCTTCACGTAAGGAGTCTGGGGTTTTCTGCACAACCCAGCTTCTGCACAAACAGCTTCATTTGTGACTCCTAGCAGATGGACTAATGAGCTAAGGCTGGATCTTCCCTTCCTCAATCTGGCCATTTCTTTCATCCCTCTCTATTCACTACTATCTGTGTTCCACATGTCTCTACCTGTTTTCATTTTTTCTCTGACCAAATATCCCATAATACAGGACATTTCTTTCATAATATACCACACATCACAGTTTTTTCTGAGCCTCTCTTCCTCCTGCAGTGTGTGTCTTTGACATTGTATTTACCTCATGGACTGGAGAAAGAGAACTGCCATTGGAGGGTTGATGGGCTGGGGCACTGTCACGGAGTCTGGGAGAAAGGATTCCAGATCAGTCTGGCTCAGAGGGGAGCAGTGTGTGCATAACTTGCAAAATGACCCTGGATTTTTCTAGTTGTGTGACTCTTCATTATCCTGAGTTGGGTATAAAGGGAAGGGATTGGTTAGAGTTTTTCATCACCTTCCAAGGGACTAGATTAGGTGGAGCACATGGCACATCATCTAGGAGAGTGCTTCTTAATTCTTCCCCCTCAATGATGCAGTTAGTGAAAAGTTGGGCCAGACTTTGAACTACATTCTTTCCTTTGCCAGTACCATTGTTAATTTTATTATTTTTTCATATTCTTTTGGATTTTCAGTGGAATTTTCATGGCATATCTATTAACCACATCCAATATACCACCCTGCAAACACAGATGTCCCAAAGCTGGAATTTTCACCCATGTACATGTAACTCCAAAGCCCCACATTTTCTGCTACTTCATGGTGCCACCTTGAATGTAGTAGATTCAGTTCTGCTCCTTCAATTCATGAGGCTGTTTCAAAATAGATTCTAATACTCTATTTTATCCTTGATTTCTGTTTCCTAAATTCCCTGAAGTTATTCAGTAGGAAAAAATGAGCATTGTACATGTGTGGCCTATTTCTCAAATAACATCAGTGGATGGAAACACTTCCAGAGAGAAGCCAGCAAAAGGCATGAGACACATGGAACACAGAACTTTAATAAAAATATCTGTTTTTATAAATGTTTAATAAAAACATTTTTTAAAAAGTGACCTGGGACCCCACAATTGAAATATAATATGACATAAACAGAAAAAGTCCAGGCTTTGGGGTTTTGATAGAAGCAAGCCCACTACAAATCCGTCTGTTCTGCTACCTTAAGCAACAATTCTAAGCCTCGGCTTTCTAATTTGTCAAATGGAGATAATTATGTTTACTTCCCAGGACGGTATAGAAATTAAATGAGTTTATGCCTAAGGCTTTTGACAAGTACAGGAGGTAAATGAAAAATAGTAGTTGTCTTAGGTAAGATACTGTTGATTTCGAGTAAAGAATACGTAACAAATTGACTTAATTAATAATGAAGGTGATTTATCATGTAGATGAAAAGTTAAAAGATAGAGTGGGTTTCATATACAATTTAACGTGGCGGTTCCTTATGTCATTTCAGGATGTCAGTAATTCTGTGGGCTTGCCTTAGTTCTGCTCTTCTCCTCGGGTCAGCTTTGTGTTGAAGCTAGCTTCCCCAATATTAATAAAATGGTTCACTGCAGTGAGAGAATGAACACTTGTTTCAGAATTACTGGCAGGAGTCATGAGATTCACTCCAGAACCAAGTGGCCAAGAAGATGGAATCCACTGATTGACTCAACTCAGGACGCTGAGTTGGGAGCAAACTACAAGCTTATTCTCTTTGTTCTCAAAATATCTACTGTTTCATTTTCCTTCAATTTCTTCTATATACTCTAAGTACTCCTTTTAAGGAAACCTTTTCTAGTCTAGGTTTGAAAGATGAATAAAGAGTACCCTCTCTTCTCAAACTATGTAGAATATTGTACATATTTCTAAAAACTCAGGTATTTGGAAATCAAAGCTAGAAAGTTCTCTTTGTCTCTGTGTTTTATCCATGTCGGTCCCTCCTCTGTGACAATGCTCACTTGATTCTTAATTTTTCTTTTCCTCGAGTCAAAAAAGTTAGAAAGTCTGACAATCATTTAAGCCACACACTCATATTTGTCTGTGGAGATGAGATATATTACACACATAATACTTATTTCAATAATCATCAGCAGTTTCATCGTGATATGATTTTTTTGCAGCTGCCTTGGTATTAGCAATAAACTCTAATGACCATCTTGCCGATACTTTGAACAAATAAATAAGAATATTTCTAATCGCTAGCCCACAAACACAAGGACTTGAGCATGCACAAAATCTTAATATACTCCCCAAGCACTACTTGTGAGAGCTACACTAACTCTTGGTTTGGATTCCTATTACCAGATATTGTTGACTCCAGGTATTCTAGTTTTCATCAGGCATTTGGGGTTTGGTACTGAACCTAACAATCTTTGGGATTCTCTTCTTGATCTTATAGTTTAAAAATAAATCAAGCAACACCACCAAATGGCTGAGAACAAAGAAATTCAGCTTTTATGATTCTAGACCAGTGGAACCATAACTGCATCTAGTTACATATCTTCACATATTTTGCCTATTGTTTGTCCAAACACAACATTACTTCTCTAGAGCTGTGGGTAAGTATCAAACAAATCTACATACAGAAAGACAAACAAGCAAACCTATCTGGCTTCTAGAATGGCTTTCTTCTTTTCCTCTCCAAACCTAGAAAGTTGATTTGAGAATTGGTGACATCATAATTTACATAAGGCATTTAGCAAGTACTCAATTGATGGCAACTTTACTCCTTACTATCATTATGAGAAGAAAGATATACAGATGGTCCCCAACTTACCCTGGTTTGACTTACAATTTTTTTACTTTACTATGGTGCAAAAAAGATAGTCATTTGGTAGCCTTCTTGACTTAAGATGGGACTAAACCAATCAGAGGTTGAAAATATTATTAAGTCAAAAATGTACTTTCAACTGATGATATTTTCAATTTATGTTGGATTTATCAGGACATAATCCCATTGGAAATTGAGGAGCACCTGTGTATTCTTCCCAAACTCCTGGTCTGGGTCTTCAATTCTGTTTCTAATTACAGCCCCAGAGGGTGGTAGAGAGGCTTTGTAATAGAATCCCTAATTGAAATTAAATACATGGTGATTTTCAGTGAAGCTGCAAGTAGGAGATCTGTGTTTCTTAGATTAATCTAAACACTGTTCTGTGTTGTTAAAGTTGTCTTGTATTTGCTGATGTTGGATTTGGCTGAAATTTTAAAGATAAGGCCTTTTGTCTGAAGGCACTTTTTTAAAGAAATGAGACCAGGCATGGTGGCCCATGCCTGTAATACCAGCAATTTGAGAGGCCAAGGCACAATGATGGCTTGAGCCAAGGAGTTCGAGACCAGCCTGGGCAACCTAGAGAGACCTCATCTCCACAAATAATTTTTAAAAATAACCAGGCATGGTGGCATGTACTGTGGTTCCAGTTACTCAGGAGGCTGAGGTGGGAGGATTGCCTGAGCCTGGAAGGTCAAGACTGCAGTGAGCCATGATTGTGCCACTGCATTCCAGCCTGGGTGACATTGCAAGACCCTGCCTCGAAAAAAAAAAAAAAGAAATGCAATAAATACAAACCAAGGAGAGATTAATACAATTTTGAGGAATGAGGGAATAATCTGGTAGTTCATAACTGTGGTCCTCATGTACCACTGAAGATGTTTAACCATACCCAGGAGTCACCAAATCCCAGTTGGGAATCCTAGTAGATAACTAAAAATCACCTAGGGAGACAATCCATAAGAGTGACAATTCCTGACATTGGACTCAAGTCATCTTCTACACAGAGTTCTTCTAACCTGGATTCTTTCTTTAATAATAGTTTGCCTATGACAGTGCCTGGCACAGAGTGAGCATTTAATATACAGGCATACCTCACAGATATTGTGGGTTTAGTTCCAGACATCCCAGTAAGGTGAGTATCACAATAAAACAAGTCACGCAAATTTTATTTCCCAGAGCATATAAAAATTATACTTACACTATATTGATATTATAATCTATCAATTGTACATTATGCCTAAAAAGATGTACATACTTGCTTTTAAAATACTTTATTGCTAGACAGTGCTGACACAGAGACAAAAAGTGAGCACATGCTATTGAAAAATGGCAATGGCACCAATAGACTTGCTCAATGCAGGGTTGCCACAAACCTTCAATTTGTATTTTAAAAGAAAAAGGCAGTATCTGTGGAACACAATAAAGTGAATCACAGTAAGATGACATATGCCCAAATATGTGTTGAATGAATAAATAATTAATGAGACACCTTCAGGTTTTGTGGGCTTTGACACTCCAATCACTTTCTGCACAAGCAATGGCCTTCAACATTAGAGATGTCTTCAGATAGATATGCAAAGACTCCAGGAACCAGTGTTAAAAAAATCAGTCTTTTCTCCCATAACACATTAACCCAGGAGAGATGTAAGCATGAAGACATGCCATCAAGACTGATCCCTACCCATTTATTAATTTAGAATAACCAGGGTCTTTTGTGGGGGTAAGGGAAGGGCAGGTAAATGCAAAACTGGGAGTCTTGGAAAGAAAAACACAACATGTATTTCCCACCAAATGTTTTCATATTATATTTTAATCTGGGACGGTCAAATGCAAGACTACAAACAGTGAGCAGGAAACAAGCGCTTCTGAGCAGACAAAACAAGGAAGTGTTTTCTGTCACTCTATTAATCCAACCTCATCCATGCTATTGTAAGGCCCTGGAGTAGAAAGGAAAGTACAGTCTCTGTCAGCCTTTCCAACTGCATCAAGCTTCCCCAGTTAAAAAGGTCTGCATTCTCTACTCTCTCCTGTAAGAGCTAAACTCCAGTACTGCAGCAGTTATGGACATGTGGAAGCTGCAGACAAACAGTTTTAAGAGTAAACAAAGTATTAAGTAGGCTGTCAAACCACTTTCTTAAGGAGTGCACTAAACCAACTGTATCTCACAAATTGGTTTTTCCTGACAAGGCTCAATATTTATAAAGTAATCAAAACAAACTAAATTACCAGGAAAAACTTCAGATAATTTACAAATACATGGAAATTAATCAACATGCTCCTGAACAACCAATGGTTCAAGGAGGAAAATAATACAGAAATTTTAAAATATCTTGAGACAAACAAAAATGGAAACATAAAATACCAAAACGTATAAGATGAAGCAAAAGCAGTTCTAAGAGGGAAATGTATAGCAATAAATGCCTACATCAAAAAAGAAGGAAGAACTCAAATACACAATATAACATTACATCTTAAGGAACTAGTAAAACAAGAACAAACTAAGTCCAATGTTAGTAGAAAAAAGAAAATAGTAAAGATCAGAAAAGAAATAAATGAAATAAGGACTAGAAAAAAATCAATGAAACTGAGAGTTGGTTTTTTGAAAAGATAAAATTCATAAAACTTTAGACAAAGTTTAGACTGAGAAAAAAAGAAGACTTAAATAAATCAGAAATGAAAAAAGAGAAATTATGACTGATACAAAAGAAACACAGAGGAACATGAGAGACTATTATGAACAACTATATGCCAAAAAATAGGATAACCTAAAGGAAACTGATAAATTTCTAGACACATGCAACCTACTGAGACTGAATTATGAAGAAATAGAAAATCTGTACAGACCAATAATGAGTAAGAAGATTGAATCAGTAATTTTAAAATCTCCCATCAAAGAAATGCTCGGGACCTGATGGCTTCACAGTTAATTCTACCAAACATTAAAAATTTCTACCAATCCTTCTCAAACTCTTCCAAAAAATTAAAGAGGAAGGAATACTTTCAAACTCATTTTATGAGGCCAGCTTACCCTGATACCAAAGCAACATGAGGATATTACAAAAAGAAAAAAAAAAAAAAAAAAAAACTAAAGGCTAATATCCCTGATGAACCTAAATGCAAAAGTCCTCAAGAAAAAAAAAAAAAAAAAAAAAAAAAAAAAAAAAAAAAAAAACACTGGCAAATCAAATCTAACAGCACATTTTTAACACCATTCATCATTAGCAAGTGGTATTCATCTCAGGGATGCAAGGAGAGTCAAACATACACAAATCTATAAATGTGGTAAAAACACATCAACAGAATGAAGGAAAAAAAAATATGACCATCTCATTAGATGCAGAAAAAAGCATTTGACAAAATTCAATATTCTTTCATAATAAAACTCCCAACAAATTTGGTACAGAAGGAATGCACCTCAACACAATAAAGGTCATATATGAAAAACCCACAGCTGACATACTCAACAAGAAAACTTGAAAGCTTTTCCTTTAAAATCCAGAACAAGACAAATGTGCCCACTGGAACCAATTCTATTCAACATAGTACTAGAAGTTCTAGCCACAGCAATTAGACAACAGAAAGAAATAAAGGACATCAAATGGAAAGGAAGATGTCCCTGTTTACAGATGATATAATCTTATATACAGAAAATCCTAGACACTCTGAAAAAAAATTGTTAGAACTAATAAACAAATTTCGTAAAGTTGAAGGATATAAAATAAATATACAAAAATTAGTAACATTTCTATACACTAAAAGCAAGCAATATGAAAAATAAATCAAGGAAACAATTTCATTTACAATGGCATTAAAAAACCTTAGGAATAAATTTAACCAAGAAGGTGAACTATCTCTACACTGAAACTGTAATACTTTTATGAGAGAAGTTGAGGAAGACACAAATAAATGCAAAGATATCCTGTGTTCATGGATTGGAAGAATTAAGGAAAATGAATATGTTTAAATGTCCATACTACCCAAAGCAATGTACAGATTCAATGCAATCCCTATAAAAAATACCAATGATATTCTTCACAGAAGGAGAAAAAACACTCCTTAAATTTGTGTGGAACCAAAAAAGACCCCAAATAGCCATAGTAATCTTAAGCAAAAAGAACAAAGCTAGAGGAATTAGACTGCCTCATTTGGAAGTCTACTGTAGAGCTATAGTATTCAAAATATCATGATACTGGCATAAAAACAGACATACAGATCAATGGAACACAATAGACAGCCTTGAAATAGATTGACCCATTTATAGTCAATTGATCTGTGACACAGATGCCAAGAACATACAATGGGGAAAGAGCTAATCTCTTCAATAAACGATCCTGAATATCCACATGCAGGACAATGAAATTAAATGTCATCTCACACTATATGCAAACATCAACTCAAAATGAATAAAGACTTAAACCTAAGAGCTGAAACTTAAAACTACTAGAAAACATGAAGGAAAATCTCCTTGACATTAGTCTGGGTAGCAATTTTTTGGATATAACTTCAAAAGCACAGGCAACAAAAGCAAAAAAACAGGCAAATGGGATTACATCAAACTAAAAAACTTCTGCGCAGCAAAGGAAATAATCAACAATAAAGAAACAACCTAAGGAATAAGAGAAATATTTACAAACCATTTATCTGATAAGGAGTTAATATACCAAACATATAAGAAACTCAAACAACTCAAAAGCAAAACAACAAATAATGTGATTAAAAAATAGATGAATTACCTAAATAAACATTTCTCAAAAGAAGACATACAAATGGCCAACAGGTATGTGAAAAAATTTTCAACATCACTAATCATCAGGGAAATGCAAATTAAACCACAAAGAACTATCACCTCATCCCTGTTAGAATGGCTATAATCAATAAGACCATAAGAACTGTCAAGGATGTGGGGGGAAAAAAAAGGCATCTTTGCACATACCAGTGGGAATGCAAATTAGTACAGCCATTATGGAAAACACTATGAAGTTTCCTCAAATATAAAAAATAGAATTGCCATATGACCCAGCAATACCACCACTGGGTATACATCCAAAGGAAATGAAATCAGTTTGTCAAAGAGATATCTGCACTTCCATTTTCACTGCAGCATTATTTACAATAGCCAAGATATGGAATCAACCTAAGTGTCAATCAACAAATGAACAGATAAAGAAAATGTGATATATATACACAATGGAATAGTATTCATCCATTAAAAAGACAAAAACGCTGTCATTTGCAACAACACTGATGAACCTGGAGGACAATATGTTAAGTAAAATAAGCCAGGCACAGAAAGACAAATACCAAGTGATCTCACCTATATCTGGAATATAAAATTGATCTCCTAGAAGTAGAGAGTAAAATAGTGGTACCCAGAGGGGGAAAGGAGGATGAGGAGAGGGTGGTCAAACGATATAGAATTACAGTTATATAGAAGTCATATATTCAAGGATATCTAGTGTAAAGTGACTATAGTTAAATGACCACTTATTATATTACTGAGAAAGGCTAAGAGAGTAGATTTTAAGTGTTCTCGTCACTAAAATAACTTTGTGAAATGATGCATATGTTAATTAGCTCAATTTAGTATTTCTTTAATGTAAATATTTCAAAACATCATGTCAAACATGATAAATACATACAGCTTTACCTGTCCATTTAAACAAATAAAAACATACTAAGGAAACTAATTCAATTTTTAAAATAAGAAATGAAAAGGGAGAAGGTAGTATAAAAGGGAGGGAAGAAAGGAGGGAGTGATTAAGGAAAGAATTCAATTGTTATTTTATTTTCTACTTGAAGAACAATATAAATGATACCAGTCACCATTTTCTAAAAGGCTGAGTAATGTAACCATTACTCGATTTGATTTCTATAGCTATAATTTGGAAATGAGGACCTTCATTTCTTTAAAACTAAGTACTGTAAATAAAGACCTCAAAGTAAACAAAATTAAATCCATGAGTTGAAGTTTTTGCAAAATACAAATTGACTATTTTTTATGTAATTTTATTTTTCAACTTCTATCCTTTATGTCCATCAAAGTCCCTCTTCCTTGATAACAGTCGTTATCCAGCTGGCTGTATCCTTGTGAAAACACCATCAGCCAATGTAGCTGCTGGTGGGAAATCCAGGGCAAGTTTCCCCTAAGAGATTTCAAGAAAGTAGGTAGACTAATTTACAAATTATTTTCTTATGTTTCCTTACAAATTAGTAGTGACTGTAGAATAAATGAATTTATATTTTAAAAGAAAAAGGAAAGGAAAAATAAATTTTCCATCTTTTCTTCATTTATACAAGCTTTGACTGGATTTCAAAGGACTCCACTTAAAAAAATCATTGACTCCCTGGGTTTAAGGGATTATTGTCTGTGGGATTTTTAATTACTTTTTGAAGCTAAAAGATAATTGGATTGAGGATTTGACCAATAAAACAGAAACTGATTTGATTTTTAATTGTGGGGATTTTAATTAAAATCTATAGTCCTTATCTAGTTAGTATCTGATAAATTTTGGCTCAAAGGGTCACTCTTCCTCCCATGTATAAATTCAGTTACATGAGCACATATACCTCTTTAGACTTTTCTATACTATATAGTAAATATGTCTATTAAATGAAGAAATAAATACATGACCACTCAAGGTTTGGAAGCTGTGAGTGGCAGTGTTTAAATGTCTGGACTCTCAAGTCAAATGTCATAATTCACATGCCATGCTCATTTCAATCACTCTTTGTCACTGTCAAATAGATTTTACTGTGCAGGGCCCTGAACTATATGGGCGCTACAGGGACAAAAAGATCCCAGCCTACATAAAACCACACTGTTGTCTTTCCAAGCGTACCTGTATCTATCCTTCTATGGCCTACCTAATTCTTTATTTAAATTTTACCATTATTTATATTTATGTAAATATTATTTATATTCCTGTTTTAAGCCTCTTCAGATACTTAACAAACACACACCAAACCAACCAACCTACAAGGTATTTATGTTTCTCAAGATTTTAAAGACATCTCTAAGCACTAACGTTCTGAAGGTACAATCCCCATCAGATTCCTTAGGCGTTACATGTTCTCGGGAAGAAACAAAAGTTTGTATGACTTTCATTCATCTCACCCTCTTTGAGGAATGATGCTGAGGGCACACTTGGGTGTAGCTATTACATGTGATTCAGTACCACTGCTGATGACTTTTTGTTGTATGACCACTGGTGCAGTTTTCAAAGTCTTCCCTCTGTCTTTTTAATTCCCCCAGTCATATTTATCCAAAATTACCTTGCTGGAAACTATCCTTTGGAATGATCATGTTTCTTTCCTAACCTTGCTCTTGAGGTAACCCCATTTGAGTTCAGCCAGGACAAGCTGGTTTATCCTCTGATGTCATCTCCACACATGGCTGGTTCAATTATGCTTCATCACTGCAGTCCTAAGAGGCATTCCCCAGAACTGATTTTAGTTTTAGTTTCATATTTAGGTTTAGGAAACAACTCAAGTACTCCCACTGTGACATCTTGGAGTTGATATAGGTTTCCCAACTATGTAGGACATAATAAATTCCCCTATTGGACATATTTGTGTTTAGTGTTGAGTTGGATACCATATCCATTATACAGTCAGAGGCCATTCTTCAATTTTTAATCACATTCCAAATTCTTTGGTCCTCCAGCCATTGCCGACAAGAGTGTTACTTATGTAGCAGAATGAACTGGGAGCTTTCTGCTGTCTCAGCCAGTCTCCATAAGACTTATGAACAGCCTCTGGGACTTTGATTTTGTTTTTACAGTTTATTTATGTCCATGACACTACCAATTTTCTAAAAGTTAGCCCTTTGTGTTTTATATTAAGCAGTACTAGCTTGGCATACACTAATAATAATTAATGAAATATTAATTGTTGCATTTATTTGTTTGTATAATTACCACTTTTATTACTCTCAAATCATCCTTCCTAAACTTAATGACTTTGCTCTTAAGAGAGCAACACCCAACTTTGTGATTAAAACAGGTTTCAAGAGGGATAAGCAATTGAAGTCAAACTCTTGTCCCTAAGACAAACTCAAAAGTGTACATACTTATAAGTACATACTTAAATTATTTTATGCAATACAAAATAAGTAACAAATATTTATCACTGGACAGAGTAGAAATTCTAAGTTTGACGTAAAAAGGATGAAAATTCTTCCAATCAGTTACTACATGCTTGTCACCATCGTTGGTATTTACCAATCAAAATGCGCAGGTTCTAGAAGCTCAGTGGATGCTTGTCAACACTATGGCTCGAGCAATCATATGAAAACTATGCCCAATTGGACACACAAGTGAGTGTTTACATACATCAAGAACAGAGAAAATTGACATCATGCTGGACAAGCAGAGCCATCCAGTGTAGTTGTTAAGAACGTGAAGATTACTGTAGAATTAAATTCAAGATGGCTGACTAAAAGCAGCTAGTGTGTGCTGCTCTCATGGAGAGGAAACCGAATGGTGAGTAAACACTAGCTCTTCAAGTGGATCGTTAAAGAGACCACATCAGGATTCACCAAGGAAGCAAGGGGACCCACAGAGAATAGAGAGGAGTGAAGCCAGGAAGCTGCCTATCCAGGACCAGCCTGGAGCAAGGGGAAGCTGCCTAATGCAGAGAAAGGGTGAATGAGTGAGAGTCCCAGGGATCCACACTTGCCACATGGACTTTTGCAATCCTGAACACAGAAGCACCCACTGCCACAGCCCCTGTCTAGACCACACAGAGAGCTGCCTGGAGTTTTTCCAGAGGCACTGCTCTGGAAACCCCATAGACCCTGGATCCCTAAGCAGCCAAGCACCAACTGCCATAGCCCCAGTAGAGGTCAAAGTCACGATGCTGAAGAGTAGTCAGACTGCCCCACTCCTCCTCTCCAGGAATGGCTCAGCTTGGGCTTCCAGCACAGCAACCCCACCTCTGCCTGAACTCTACACTCACCCAGGAACCACCTGGACAGCAGACCATCCACTTCTTATGCCCACTGCTCCTAGCAAGGCAAGGCTTGCCAGCTTGGGCTTCCAGTGTAGCAGCCCCACCTGAACATTACGGTCAGTGACAGCTCTGTGTTCCTCTAGGGCAAAACTCCCAGAAATAGCAGAAAATGCTTGGCACCTTTATGTGCCCCCAGTAGTAAAGTTCAGCATCGCTTGGGTGGGAGGGAAGTATGAGCGTGCCATGTTCCCTACAGCCACCAGTCTCCATTGCCCCAGCTAAGGGGTCCTGCCATCCCTAGTGAAAAGCCCACAGCACAGCTGTCCTGCCCCCACCTGGTCATTTCACCTACAGCCCAGAGCCCCTGAAAACCCAGTCCCCACAGGCCTGTGATCTTCCTTCAGGCTCCCACCACCTAAATGTTCCACCAGCCCCTGCCTGAGAGTTTGACAAGTTACCAGGGGACCGGCCTGCCTGCCCCCATAATAGCCATCACGTCAACTCTGGGTTAGCTGGATCCTGATCGAGCCCTTTCAGGACTCATACCTGCTGTTTAATGGACCATATAGAGAGGCCTGGGAACTGGGGATCTACCTAACCCAATTCAAGTTCCCTGGAACCTGACTACTTTCCCCAGAAACTAAGGCTGAGCTGACTCAAGCAGCTGACACCACAACCAACACCCACTCACACTGGCCCAAAGGTGGAGCACCCCTCCACCCCTCCTTTAAGAGAAGCAGTAGCATTGCTACATTGGAGAACAGGCAAGTCTAAAAGCTATCTGTGTCAGGTTGAGTGACAAGGTTATGCCCTGAAACCACTCCCATGGAGAGTCACAAAACAAGCATTGCCCATACCTCCCAGCTACACTGCAGTCCAGAGACAGATGACAGTGTGTGTCTGAACTAGGAGTCACAAGCCCTGGAACAGGAATATGACAGGGAAACAGACCATATTCCTGCCTACTTAAAAGAGGGGGCCAGTTCAACCACTCCACCCCCCTCTGCACAACACCCTCTGCCAAAACTTCAGCACATTTTACCAGGAACTCCCCCCAGCCACCCTCATCAAGGGTAGTGCCTTCTGTCACTATTGGGATATTGGTGGGAAGCCAGGGAGGGGCTCCAGCTCTGCTCAGCTGTGTCCTGCCACCTCTGTACAACAGGAAGCTCAGGACACTGGGCACCCCAATGTCCAGTCCTTCACCCAAAACAACAGACAGCACCTCACAGTGAACAAAAATCAGGTTCACACCCACCAACTTGTGAAGCATCTGGCTCTTACCTGCAAATTCCATCTACCGGCCTGCAGGTTGAGCCATATAGCCCAATAAAAAACATGCCAAGAGAAGTGCGTAGGACTACAGAAGCAAAGCCAAAAAGCCCTACCCAATACAATCTTTTCCAGATGAGAAAGAACCAATGCAATAATTCTGCCACCATAAAATATCTGAATGCTGTGATACCACCAAAGGTTCACTCTAGCTCTCCTGCAATGATCTCTAGCAAAAACGGAGGCACAGAGATAACAGATGGAGACCTCAAAGCATGGATTGTGGAGAAACTCAACAATATACAAGACAAGGTTGAAAATGAACAAAAATCAACCTCTAAAGCAACTCAGGAAATAACAAAAGAGGTAAATATCTTACAAATAAATCAATTAGAGATACTGGAACTGAAAAACTCACTTAAGGAATTTCAGAATACAATTGAAAGCTGTATCAATAAACCAGATCAAGCAGAAAGAAGAATTTCAGAGCTTGAAGACTGGTCTTTCTAACTAACCCAATCAGAAAAAAAATGTTTTAAATTTAAAAGATGAACAATATAGGATCATGTAAAGCAATCAAACCTATGAATTACTGGCATTCCCAAAAGAGAAGAAAAAGTAAACCATCTGTGTATTAGTCCATTCTCATACTGCTATAAAGAACTACCTGAGACTGAGTGATTTATACAGAAAAGAGGTTTAATTGGCTCACAGTTCCACAGGCTATGCAGAAAGCATGGCTGGAGAAGCCTCAGAAAACTTATAATCAAGGTGGAAGGGCAAAGGGGAAGCAAGCACATTTTCACAAGGCAGTGGGAGAGAGACAGAGTGAAGGGAGAAGTGCCACACACTTATAAACCATCAGATGTCATGAGAGCTCACTCACTATCATGAGAACAGGAAGGGGGAAATCTGCCCCCATGATCCAATCACCTTCCACCAGGTCCCTCCCCCAACATTGGCAATTAAAATTTGACATGAGATTTGGGTGGGGACACGGAGCCAAACCATATTATCCTGGAAAACATATTTGAGATAATAGTTTAAGAAAATTTCTCTAATCTTGCTGAGTATAGGAAACCCAAAGAACACCTGCCTGATACTATACAAAGTAAACATCAGCAAGGCATATGGTCAGTAGACTATCTAAGGTCAATGCTAAAGAAAAAATCTTAGTGGCAACTAGGGAAAAAAGTCAGATCATACACAAAGGGAGCCACATCAGGTTTAACAGCACACTTCTCTACAGAAATTCTATAAGGCAGAAGAGATTGGGGGTCTATATTTAGCATTCTCAAAAAAAGGAAATGTTGATCAAGAATTTAATACTGGTCAACATGGTGAAACCCCGTCTCTACTAAAAATACAAAAATTAGCTGGGTGTGGTGGCAGGTGCCTGTAATCACTCCTACTCGGGAGGCTGAGGCAAGAGAATCACTTGAACCCAGGAGCAGACGTTGCAGGAAATAGGAAAAGAAGAAGTCAAATTATCTCTCTTCACTGATGATATGATTCTATATATAGAAAACCCTAAATGTTCTGCCAAAAGGCTCCTAGAGCTGGTAAACAACTTTAGTAAAATTTCAGGACACAATGTACAAAAATCAGTAGCATTTCTATACACCAATAATATTCACGCTGAGAGCCAAATCGAGGACACAATCCCATTTACAATAGCCATAAAGAAAATGAAATACCTAAAAATACATCTAACCATGGAGGTGAAGGTTTTCTACAAGGAGAATTACAAAACTCTGCTGAAAGAAATCATAGATGATGAAAGAAACAAAAAGAAAAACATCCCATGTTTATGGATCAAAAGACTCAATATCATTAAAATGGCTACAATTCCCAAAGCAATCTATAGATTCAATACTATTTCTATCAAACTACCAACATAATTTTTCAAAGGATTAGAAAAAACTACTCTAAAACTCATATGGAAACAAAAAAAGGAGTCCAAATAGCCAAAGAAATCCTAAGCAAAAAGAACAAAGCCAGAGGCATCGCATTATCCAACTTCAAACTACACTATGAGGCTACAGTAACAAAATAGCTTGCTATTGGTACAAAAAACTGACACGTAGACCAAGGGAATGGAATAGAGAACCCAGAAATAAAGCCATACCTACAACTATCTGATCTTCAACAAAGTTGACAATAACAAACAGTAGGGAAAGGACTACCTCTTAAATAAATGGTGCTGGGATAACTGGCTACCATATGCAGAAGAATGAAACTGGATCCCCCACCCCCCACCTTTCACCATATACAAAAATTAACTCAAGTTGGATTAAAGCCTTAAATGTAAGACCTAAAACTATAAAAATTCTAGAAGAAAATCTAGGAAATATCATTCTAGATATCAGCCTTGGCAAAGAATCTACGACTAAGTCCCCAAAAGCAACTGCAACAAAAAACAAATATTGACAAATGGGACCTAATGAAACAGAGTAAACAGACAGAATAGGAGAAAATATTCACAAACTATGTATACAGCAAAGGTCTTATATCCAAAATCTGTAAGTTTCAACAAGCAAAACTCAAATAGTTCTATTAAAAAACGGGAAAAGCACATGAAGAGACACTTCTCAAAAGACAACATACATGTGGCCAACAATTATATGAAAGAATTCTCAACATGATTAATAACTCAAAACCACAATGAGATAACATCACATTCCAGTCAGAATGGCTATTAAAAGGTCCAAAAACAACAGATGCTGGTAAGACTATGGAGAAAAGGGAACACTTATACACTGTTGGTGAGAATGTGAATTAGTTCAGCCACTGTGGAAAGCAGTTTGGAGATGTCTCAGAGAACTTAAAAGAGAACTTCCATTTGACCCAGCAATAACATGAGTGAGTACAATCCACCCCCCAAAAAATAAATCTTCCTATCAAAAATAAATCATTCCATTAAAGGAAACTAAATCATTCTATCACAAAGACACATGAACTCACATGTTCATTGCAGCACTATTCACAATAGCAACCTAAGTGCCATCAATGATGAAATGGATAAAGAAAATGTGGTATATATATATACCATGGAATACTAAACAGCCATAAAAAAGAATGAACTCATGTCCTTTGCAGCAATATGGATGCAGCCACAGGCCATAATCGTAAGAAAGCTAATGTAGGAACAGAAAACCAAATACCATGTGTCCTTACTTATAAGTAAGAGCTAAATATTGGGTACACACAGACATAAAAATGGGAACAATAGACACTAGGGACTACTAGAGTGGGGAGGGAAGAAGGGGGCAGGTGCTGAAAAACTACCTATTGGGTACTATGCTCCCTACCTGGATGATGGGATCATTTGTACACCATGCCTCAGAGACACACAGTTTACCCATGTAACAAGCCTACACATGTGCCCCTGAACCCAAAAAAAGTTGAAAAAAATAATAAAAATAATAAAGATTACCATAGCTGGAAAATGTGTACTTCATGAAACTCTTAGGGCTTTGTTAAACTATTCTTTGCCTTTTGAATGTTTGAAATGTGCCTTAATAAAATTCAAAACTAAAGCTTTAAAAAACTGAACTAACAGGGCTGGGCACAGTTGGCTCATGCCTATAATCCCAGTGTTTTGGGAGGCTGAGGCAGGAGGCTTGCTTGAGGCCAGTAGTTCAAGACCAGCTTGGGCAATACAGCAAAACTCTGTCTCTATGAAAAAAAAACAAAAATTAGCCAGACATGGTGGTTCACACCTATAGTCCTAACTACTTGAAAGGCTGAGGCAGGAGGATTGCTTCAGCTCAGGAGTTCAAGGCTGTGGTAAGCTATGATTGTGCCACTGCACTCTAGCTTGGGTGACAGAGCAAGACTCTAGCTCTTTAAAAAAAAAAAAAGAAGAAAAAACCTTTATTTTAAAAAAAAAAAAGAACAGAAACTAAGGGCCTGTTCACCGTGGAATATTATGCAGCCATAAAAAAGAATGAAATCATGTATTTTCAGCTACATGGATGCAACTGGAGGTCATTATCCTAAGCAAATTAACACAAGAAGAGAAACCCAAATACTGCATATTCTCACTTATAAATGGCAGCACACATTGAGTACACATGGATACGAAGATGAGAACAACAGACACTGGGAACTACTAGAGTGGGAGGGTGGGATGGGGCTCACCTATCACTCTACCGACTCATAGCTGTGTGATCAAGTCTCTGAGCCTAAGTTTCCTTATATGTAAAATGAGAATGATAATAATATATATATATATTTCATAGAACTGTGAAAATTCAAACATATATAAACAAAATAGATAAATAGATGTAAGTAAAAATAGTAATAACTACAGTTTCTGCTTCTTACCTTAAAAGTACCTAGACATGGTACCTGGAATATATTAATCATAAGCTATAATTGTTATTTTTTATTTCAGTGTGTATTTGGAGTGGTCAATGTGTCTGAGGTGGTGAGTCTGTACTGAGATGCTGACTTCTCAGTGTATATAAAGCAAACTGGAATGCCAGTCCTTAAATTTGGTCAGGAAATCAGGAATAGACAGTGGATGTAGAGTGGTCAGGCCATCCAAACCCCAGGGGGCCTAGGGTGGGCAGTCAGCAGAGGCTGGTGAGGTTGGTGCTGAGCTTTCATACTTTTCCGAAAGCAAGACCAGGGTGAAATCTTGCTTCTCCAGGGAGAGTGGACCCTAAGGCCTTTATAGCCTGGATGGAGGCAGGTGGTTATTGCTGGCTACTAATGTGCAGATTTATTCTGTTTTTCTAGAGACTAGTCCCTAAATGAAGCCCCCAGTGTAGATCCCAGGTGGGCTGGAATGCAGGGCTCTTCCTTTTCTTTTCTTTTCTTTTCTTCCCCTTCCTTACCCTCCTAGTTCTTCATTCCCATAAAGTTGCCCTCTCCAATTTTCAGGCCTTTTCACAGTGAAGTTCGCAAAAGGCAGCACAGCTGGCAGGTCTCCAGCAGGTGCAGACTCTGGAGAAGCACTGTTCAATGGAACCTTCCATGATGATGAAAATGTTCCATACCTGTGCTGTCCTGCAGATTAACCACTAGCCACAGGTGCCTACTGAGCACTTGAAATGTGGTTAGTGTGTCTGAGGAACTGATCTTTTAATTTTAATAAATTTTAATACTATTTGAAGCTAGTGGCTAATATATTAGATAGCACAGCTTTAGAGACAGATACTCTGTGTTCAAGTCCAAGCTCTGCATTTTCTTGGCACCATGAAATTGGGAAAGTACCTTTAATTCTCCGAGCCTCATTCTCTCATTATACATGTGGGTTATATTATTACTGACCTCATAGTGCTATAAGATTAAATAAACTCTTAAACGAAAGCACCTAGAATCAGATATAATCTACCCTAATATTTCAATAATGGTAGTTATATGCTTCAACATGCATTAGTTTTTTCCCTGTGTTTCAGCTGGGTTTGCTCTTCTCAGTGTATTGACTGGTTGAAGTAATCAAACCAAAAATTATGTCCAGCTGACCCTTTGGTAAACTTACAGAAAACATCAACCAGTAGTCCTGATGGAAATTTAATAAAAGACATTTTCAACTGTACCTTGAGGAAATAAACCAACAATCATGCCTAGCTGAGCCATGTAGAAACATACCTAAGCCTTTTTAAAAAAAAAATCAAAAGATATCTTATTCTAAGGGTGTTTGAAAGGCTGAGTCATAAGAAAATTTCTTAAAGCAATGATATATTTTGTTTGATTATGGAAGCATTGGGCCTTGTCTGAACTATCTAAGATATTTAATAAATAAAGGATAATTGACGATAAAGTATCAAAGGCGTAAATCAATTTAATAATTTTCAGTTGAATAACTGCTCTGTGTCTAACTCTGTGCTAAGTGAAATGGGATCCCAAAAAAGAAGATGACATTGCCTCTGTTTTTGAAAATTTTGCAGTGTCTTTAGAGATGCAATTTTTTCTAATACAAATGGCAGATGTACAAGATAGGATAAATACTATAGGTGTTTGGAAAGAGCAGAGCTCAATAGTGGCTAAAATGGTCAAGGCGTTGTTTTGTGGACAGAAGTGTGCACTTGGTCATAAAGCCTAAAAACAGACAGTGCTTATTATCTAGGTCTGAAGAGATTAGAATAGAAATAATCATTTCTGAAAGCATGTTCATGTGGCAAGCATTGTTTAAATTGTGTAGGCATGTATGTGAGTTTCCTTTGGATTCAATTCAGCTAACAAGTATTCTCTGAGCATCTAGAGGGTGCCTGGCAAAAACACATCATAGGCAGCTTGTGGCTTGCTCAGAACTGTACAGTTGAAAACTCCACGAGGGATGGGGAATCTACATTATGTAACGGCAACTTTGTAATCACATATTCATAAATCAGAATGTCCTAGTACATGAAGAAGTAAACTTATATGGTTATCATGACAACAATTGTTACAGTAATACGACTGTCCAGTTATCTAGTGGTGTCCACGTTAAATCTTTACTTCATTATTGTGCGCTTAATGTTTCTGGTTTCAATACCCTTCATTACGTCTTTTAAAAGAACATCTTTTAACAAATATTCTCACTTAGTAGACCGAAATCTTATTACTTTTAAAACAGTTACAAGTACAGGTCTATCAAGGCTTCCATATCTCATATTCTAAGCAACAATTTTGATCTCCAGCCCTGCCCCAGGCCTACTGAATGAGAATTGCTGGATCTGCTTTTAACATAATTTCCAGGTGATAGATATGCACATGAAAAGTTGAGAAGCACTTCTCTAAGGAATATTAGATACTATTGAACTAAATCAAAAACGCGGTGCCAGTTAACTCAGCCCTATGCCCTTTGGTTTCATTCACAGCTAGTTACATGTAAATTGGTCCTGTGAAATAGACAGGAGTAGTGCTTTCAAGGTGAAATGACAAAGGATTCCTAACAGGTACTGACATTCTCTCTTCCTCAAATAAATATTGAACATGAATTTTTAAGATGCCAATTTAAAAAGCTGACAAATTGCTTTCTTATCTAGGTCACCTACATGATTCTCTATAGTCATCTTTCTCATCAACTGTTTCTTTTTAAAAATTAAAGTCTGAGATGTAAATGCAACCTAATTAGCACTATAAATGGTGAATTAGATCATGATGAAAGGAGAATTGGAAAGAGTAAGGAAGAAATATCAAGGAGGGTGAGAGAAATGGAGGAAGCCAGCTGTTTCTTAGAATCCCTGTTTCCTTAACTTCTCAGGGTACTCCTGTCAGACAACCTGTCTCCCACACCCACCCTGAGCAAGTCCTCCACACTTTAGGATGACAGAGCAGAGCTTAAAACATGACCCTATGCCAGGGACACTCATTTATGAGATACTTTCTAGAGCAAATGAAATTAATTCCATTATTACATAACTGGAGGCATACATCCTCTAATTGATATTAAAGTTTACTTTTTTTAAAAAATGGAATAGAAGTGCATCTTTTAGCATGGGATGATTGATTTAAAAACAATCAAAAAAGGATCTAGTTTATAGCCATTGCATTTTTGTAGTTATTAGCCACCAACCAACAACTCCTTATGAAAAACAAGGGAGGAAGTCATTGCTTGAGCATGGTTTCCTGCTCTGGTGTAAAATCAAATGTATGAGAATTTAAATCCAATATCATTGGCTGACTCAACCAATCACAATGATGAAGGCTGGGAGTTTTATATAAATAAACTAAATATAATCATATAAACTTGGGAAAGAAAGTATAAAAAGGGCCCTAATAATTGCAGTGTGCTGATAAATGTTTAACAACTGGCATTCCAGTGGAGGGAACCCTAACTGTAGCATTTGCTGATTTCCATGACATAAATGCTCCAAACGTGCTGTGTTTCAAGCTGTCAGTGTTGTGTCACTGAGCAGAGAATTTGGAAGAGATGCACACAATTGGTCTCTGGTTCCCATGAAAGTCACACTAGCACACCCTCACAAATAACTAAAGGTACAGATTTTTCTACTCATCAATAACTCAGCAACATTTGATATTTGATCTAGATATGTATTTATTTATATTATGAAAAGTTTAGTTGTTCTGTTAATCTTTTTTTAAAAAACAAAAAGAATGGAGTCTCTCTCTGTCACCCTGGCTGGAGTGCAATGGCGTGATCTCAGCTCACTGCAACCTCCGCCTCCTGGGTTCAAGCAATTCCCCTGCCTCAGCCTCCCAAGTAGCTGGGATTACAGGTGCATGCCACCACACCCAGCTAATTTTTTGTATTTTTAGTAGAGACGAGATTTCACCATGTTAGCCAAGATGGTCTCAATCTCCTGACCTCGTGATACACCCGCCTCGGCCTCCCAATCCACTGTTAATCTTAATCACAGGTGGCAAGGCCAAAATTTAAACTTCAGAAGAATAAGCATATGAATTTTAAAGTCTAGATTTCCTTTTTCATTTTCAGCATATCAGAAAAAGCCTTCAAATTCTTGCACTTTTATAATATCCACCTGCATGTCAATCATTCTCATGCTTATGTTTTTAATACCTGTTAAAGATGGGGATCTATTCTCTGCGGCTTAGGTTTTGCTTTCTTGGATATCTTCCCCTGAGTTTCTGTCACTACATTGGATGTAATCATGAATTCTGAGGAGGGATATGAAGCAATGGCCATGAATATGTATGCTTTGAGTTACTTCGTCATAATTTTTGGCAGCAATATTCTTCAAGATTGGCATATAAAGTTGAGGTGGTTCTTCAAAAATAATTTTAAGCTAGATATTTATAGCATGTACAAAGCAAGCTTATAGTTATTTGTCACAGATATTTTAATCACATAATAGAAAATAATATTACTTATGAGAAAAGTTTAAAACACATGAAATCACAAATCCCTACTGCTATACATTGTGTTCAACTAATAAGACAAACTCTAGTATGCATTTATTGTAATATATGTAAAGATGAGATTTCTCATTCAAAGGAGTGTCTTGTTAGCATTTACTTATGCAGTGTTTCTCAATCTTTCAAAGAAATATTAATGATAATATATTTTTTAAAACACAATTCACAAAGCCACTAGATATTAAGGCTGTCACACCACCTAATGCCAAAATCTGGGAGAAACTAATAATAACTGTAAGAAAGATAACATGAATTTAGAAAATTGACCAAAGCATCAGCTCATGGCATTAACCATCTTTGCTTTGTGGAAATAAAAGAACCATGAAAAATAAGGTAGGAAAAATCTAATATAATCCTTGCAACATAAAGTGTTTCTTAAACCAACATAGAGGAGCTGCTCTCAGGAATCATCATTGTATAACTCTTAGAATTTTAGTGGAACATGAAGACCTCTGAACTCATGAAACCACTTTTTCCCATCTCCATAGGCATTCCTCTACATCCTCTTAGAGTCTGTAAATCCTAGAAAAATAACTGGGCAGGAAATGGAAGTAGAGGGTTAAGAGAGGCACAATTACAAAGACATGGGGCATCCTAGCAAATTTATTCATAGTTTTTAATATCCTAGAAAATTAGGCAATGACGGAGAAGCCGCCCTCACTGGGGTCATGGCTGCCAAGAAATGGGAATTTAAGACCTGTGTACATGAACCTTCCTTCTTCCAACAAGAAAGCTAAGAAAGAGATTTGATCTCTGTGCAAATAGGAAGAAGTACATAGGCCAAATTAATCACCCTATTTGTTAATAAACACTAAGTCTATGTGATAGTTATTTTTTTATGTTAACTCGACTGGACTAAAAGATGCCCACATAGCTGGCAAAACATTATTTCTGAGTGTGTTAGAATTGACAGGCTGAGTAAAAAAGATCCGTCCTTGCCAATGCAGGTGGGCATCATCCAATTCATTGAGGGCCTGAACAGAACAAAAAGGCAAAAGAAGATGAATTTGCTCTTTCTGCTTGAGCTGGCACATACATCTTTCTCCTGCCCTCAGACGTTGGCTCTCCTGGTTCTCAGGCCTTCAGGCTTGGACTAGAACTACACCACCAGCTTTGTTGGGCCTCCAGCTTGCAGAGAGCAGATTGTGACAGATCGTGGGACTCCTCAGCCTTCATAATCATGTGAGCCAACATCTCATAATAAATCTCATATACATATATATGGTATATGATATATATAGCTATAGCTATAGATAGATATCTCTTAATGGTTCTGCTTCTCTGGGGAATCCTGACTAATGCAGTCTATATAGCTGTTACCTTTACCAAGGATGAGTAAAAAAGAAATGTAAATATGGAACAAAACAAAATATAAAACTGCATAATAGGAAAAGGCAACATCCTGGAGACTCAGAGAAAAGCATACCTTTATAATACTGTCAATTGCAAGGTATAAAAAAAATTCCAGAAAATATTAATAAAGTGTAAAAGATATGTTATATATTTTAAAAAGCAACAAGTTCCTTTCAAAGCCGAGATGGGATGAAAGGGGGAAATGGATGAGATAACAAGGAATTGAAAAAACCCAATAGCAGAATTTAAGACCACATTGAGAGGATAAAGAACAAAATCAATGCCGCAGAAAATGGAAGAAGTTATTGAAAAGCCTTCTTAGAATGCTGGATTAGTCTGTTCTCACACTGCTATGAAGAAATACCCAACATTGGGTAATTTAGAAAGAAAAGAGGTTTAATTGACTCAAAGTTCTATAGGGCTGGGGAGGCCTCAGGAAACTTACAATAATGGTGGAAAGCACCTCCTCACAGAGTGGCAGGAGAGAGATGAGTACTGAGCGAACGGATAAGGCCCTTATAAAACCATCAGATCTCGAGGGAACTCACTCTCTGTCACAAGGACAGCATGGGGGAAACTGCCCCCATGATTCAATTATCTCACCTGGTCCTGCCCTTGACACATGGGGATTATTACAATTCAAGGTGACACAAAGCCAAACTATATCATTCCACCCCTGGCCCCTCCTAATGTCCTCACATTTCGAAACACAATCATGCACTTCCAACAGTCCCCAAAGTCTTAACTAATTGTAGCACTAACTCAAAAGTCCAAGTCCAAAGTCTTATCTGAGATAAGGCAAGCCCCTTCTATGAGCCTGTAAAACTAAAAGCAAGTTAGTTGCTTCCTAGATACAATGGGGATACAGGTTTTGGATAAATACACCCATTCTGAATGGGAGAAATTGGCCAAAACAAAGGGTCTACAGGCCCCATGCAAGTCCAAAATCCAATAGGGCAGTCATTAAACCTTAAAGTTCCAAAATGATCTCCTTTGGCTCCATGTCTTACATCCAGAGCACACTGATGCAAGAGGCAGACTCCCATGGCCTTGGGCAGCTCCACCCCTGTGGCTTTGCAGGGTACAGCCTCCCTCCTGGCTGCTTTCATGGGCTGGCATTGAGTGTCTGCAGCTTTGCCAGGCACACAGTGCAAGCTGTTGCTGAATCTACCATTCCAGGGTTTGGAGGACGGTAGCCCTCTTCTCACAGCTCCACCAGGAAGTGCCCCAGTGGGAACTCCGTGAAGGGGCTCCAACCCCACATTTCTCTTCCACACTGCCTAGCAGAGGTTCTCCACAAGAGAGCCACCCCTGCAGCAGACTTCTGCCTGGACATCCAGGCGTTTCCATACAACCTCTGAAATCTAGATAGAGGTTCCCAAACCTCAATTCTCATCTTCTGTGTACTTACAGGCTCAATACCACATGGAAGCCACCAAGGCTTGGGGCTTGCAAACTCCGAAGCAATGGCCTGAGCTGTACCTTGGCCTCTTTTAGCCATGGCTGGAGCTGAAGCAGCTGGAACTCAGGGCACCATGTCCTGAAGCTGCACAGAGCACGAGGAGCCCTGGGCCCAGCCCAAGAAACCATTTTTCCCTCCTAAGCCTTTGGACCTATGATGGGAGGGACGGCCTTGAAGGTGTCTGACATGCCCTAGAGACATTTTCTCCATTGTCTTGGTGATTAATATTCGGTTCCTCATTACTTATGCAAATTTCTGCAGTGGGCTTGAATTCCTCCCCAGCAAATGGGTTTTCCTTTTTTACTGCATTATCAGGCTGCAAATTTTCCAAACTTTTATGCTCTGCTTCCTCTTGAACGATTTGCTGCTTAAAAACTTCTTCCACCAGATACCCTAAATCATCTCTCTCAAGTTCAAAGTTGCACAGATCTCTAGGACAGGGGCAAAATGCCACCAATCTCTCTGCTTAAGCATATCAAGAAGCACCTTTATTCCAGGTCCCAACAAATTCCTCATCTCCATCTGAAACCACCCCAGCCTGGACTTAATTGTCCACATCACGATCAGCATTTTGGTCAAAGCCATTCAACAAGTTTCTAGGAAGTTCCAAACTTTCCCACAGTCTTCCTGTCTTCTTCTGAGCTCTCCAAACTGTTCCAACCTTTGCCTGCTACCCAGTTCCAAAGTCACTTCCACATTTTTGGGTATCCTTATAGTAGCACCCCACTCTCCCAGAATCAATTTACTGTATTAGTCCATTCTCATGCAGCTATGAAAAAATACCCAACACTGGGTAATTTATAAAGAAAAGAGGTTTAACTGACTCACAGTTCTACATGGCTGAGGAGGCCTCAGGAAACTTACAATCATGGTGGAAGGCACCTCTTCACAGGATGTCAGGAGAAAGAATAAGTGCCCAGGGAAGGGGGAAGCCCTTTATAAAACCATCAGATCTCGTGAGAACTTACTCACTTATCATGAGGACAGCATGGGGGAAACTGCCCGCATGATTCAATTATCTCTACTTGGTCCCACCCTTGACATGTGGGGATTATTACAATTCAAGATGAGATTTGGGTGGGGACACAGAGCCAAACCATGTCAAATGTGGGGACTAAAAACAACCATATATAACTATTGAAAGATATCATTATATATATGGAAGAAAGAAAACAGAGAACAAATATTCCAATTTTTAGTGATGTTTAGTGATATTAGAGGAGAGACCAGGGCAAATTGAACATTACAAAGAAATCAGAATAAATTTTAAAAGAAAAAATGGTCAAAGCTATAGTTTAACAAAATCCTTGAGCTTAGGAAAAATAAGTGCATACATTTCTTAAAGGGTTCCATACGTCTAAGAAAAATCTGCTAAAGATACACAACCACCACCTATTTGGATGCCTTTTCTTTCTCTTGCCCGATTGCTCTGGCCAGGGCTTCTAGTACTATATTGAATAGCAGTGTGAGAGAGGGCATCCACATCTTGTTCTGGTTTTCAAGAGGAATGCTTCTGCCTTTTGCCCATTCAATATGATGTTGGCTGTGGGTTTGTCATAGATAGCTATTATTTTGAGGTATGTTCCTTCAATGCCTAGTTTATTGGGAGTTTTTTTTAACATGAAGGAATCTTGAATTTATCAAAAGCCTTTTCTGCATCTATTGAGATAATCATGTGGGTTTTGTCTTTAGTTCTGTGTATGTGATGAATCACATTTATTGATTTACATATGTTGAACCAACCTTGCATCCCAGGGATAAAGCCTACTTGATCGTGGTGGATTCGCTTTTTGATATGCTGCTGGATTCAGTTTACTAGTATTTCACTGATGATTTTTGCATTGATGTTCATCAAGGATATTGGCCTGAAGTTTTCTTTTTTTGTTGTGTCTCTGCCAGGTTTTGGTAGCAGATGATGCTGGCATCATAGAATGAGTTGGGGATGAGTCCCTCCTCCTCAATTTTTTCGAATACCTTACATGCGGCCAAGAAGCATTAAAAAATGCTCAATATCACTAATCATTAGATAAATGCAAATCAAAACCACGATGAGATATCATCTCACACCAGTCAAAATGGCTATTACTAAAAAAATCAAGAAATAACAGATACTGGCAAGGTGCAGAGAAAAGGGAGCACTTACACACTGCTGGTGAAAGTATAAATTAGTTCAACCATTGTGGAAAAAAGTGTGGCAATTCCTCAATGAACTAAAAACAGAACTACCATTTGACCCAGCAATTCTACTACTGGGCATATAACCAAAGGAATATAAATCATTCTACCATAAAGACACATTCACATGTATGTTCACTGCAGCACTATTCAATATAGTGCTGCAATACAATAGCAAAAACATGGAATCAACCTAAAAGCCCATCAACAGTAGACTGGATAAAGAAAATATGGTACATACATACCATGGGATACTATGCAGCCATAAAAAATAACAATATCTTGTTCTTTGCAGGAACATGGACAGAACTGGTGGCCATTATTCCTAGCAAACTAGGGCAGGAACATAAAGCCAAATACTCTATGTTCTCATTTATAAGTGGGAGCTAAAGTATGAGAACAAACGGACACATAGTTGGAAACAACAGACACTGGGGGACTATTGAGAAAGGAGGATGGGAAAAGGGAGAGGTTCAGAAAAAAAAAAAAATCGTCAGCCAGACATAATGGCTCAACGTCTGTAATCCCAGCACTTTGGGAGCCCGAGGTGGATAGATCACCTGAGGTCACAAGTTCGAGACTAGGCTGGCCAACATGGTGAAACCTCATGTATTTTGTATTTTGTAAAAATACAAAAAAAAAAAAAAATAGCTGGGTGTGGTGGCACGTGCCTGTAATCCCAGCTACTCAGGAGGCTGAGGCAGGAGAATTGCTTGAACCAGAGAGGCGGAGGTTGCATTGAGCTGAGGTCATGCCATTGCACTCCAGCCTGGGCAATGGAGCAAGACTCTGTCTCAAAAAACAAACAAACAAATGAAAAACTGTCAGGTACTATACGTAGTACTTAGGTAATGAAATAATCTGTACACAAAACCCCCAAGTCATGAATTGACCTATATAACAAACCTGCACATGTACCACCAAACCTAAAAGTTAAAATATTTTAAAAATAAAACACAACCTCTTGGCAAACCTGACAAAATTTTGAGCAATCAACATAAATGAATTTTTTGAAATCTTGTAAACATCTGGACAAGATTACCGATACCTGAATAAACTTAACTCTAAAGAATTGTCTTCCAGTGGGTTCCCCCAAAGAAGATTCTGAGACAAGAGTTTTCTGATCCCAGGAGGAACTTGTAGAGGAGTGGGTACATGAAATAAGGAAGAGTCAGTAATAATTAAAGTCACCTTTATTGAGATTGTTACAGCTGTAGGCAACTGAAGCTCAACTGCAATGGAGAAATCTAGGAATATAAAGCATTATCCCACTTAAGGGATGAGGAAGCTGAGATATTTATCCTGAACTACTATGCAACTCTGGCTAAAAGGTGATGAAGGGATCTTAAATCCTGTTACTTCAGGCCGGCCCGTGTGCTGACAGAAGTTCTCAGCACAAAGTCAGATGCTTGTAGTAGGACACTGTTGCCACATGCTAAAAAGGTGAATATTTAGGTTATGTGGGAGAGTACTGAAAGCATCTGTGTACAATGATCAAGAACCTAGCTAACCAAAGCTTCCTTTGTACAACCACCACAACAAAAAATGCTAGAAGGCAGTGAATTAATGTCAGCAAAATTTCGAGAAGAAAAGAATATGTATCAGTAACTTGATATCCAACCAGCTCTTTTATAGGAAAATACAATAGCCAGACATCTACACATGCAAGACCTCAAAAACTGTATGGCCCATGCACCATACCTTTTAAAAAATACTTGAAGATTTTCATGCAAAAATAACATTTAATCCTACTTATTTAACTCTCTTCCCTCCCAAATTCCCTTTGAAACTTCAAAGCAAGAAAAAAATGTTCATCCTCAGCATAACTCAGAAAATAACTTCATCCATCATCCAGAAGCTTCAAGGTACAGCAATTTCTACAAGGTATAGGAAAAATAAGATCTGGCTGAAAAATTTACTGAGCATCCCAAGGTTCAATGCATGCATATTTAAAGTAATTATTAAGAAGAGATCTAATGTGGGGCAGCTTCCCAAGTGACTCCCAGTTATCTCTGCCTTTGGTATTCATACTTTTGTGTAATTCCTTCCCAGTGTACATGCATGTGTGCTGAACCTAGTGACTTGCTTCTAATAGAATACAGCAAGAATGATGGCATATCATATTTTAGATTAGGTTATAAAAGACTGTGACTTCCCTTTCACTAGTCCTCTCTCTCACGCAGGTGCTCTTTCTTGCCCTCTACCTTTCTCACTCTGCCATGTTGTGAGATGCTCTGTGGAGGGACCCATGTGGCAAAGAACTAAGTGTAACCTCTGACCAGCAGCCAGTGAGAAACTGAGGCCTGCCAACAATCACATGAATGAGCTTCGAAGTGGGTGCTTCCCCAGGTGAACCTTGAGATGAGACTACAACCCCAGCCTATACCTTGACTGCAGCCTATGAGACCCTAAAAAAAAAAGTCCCAATTAAGATGCCTAGATTCTTAGCACTCAAACTGAGATACTGTTTTAAGCCAAGTTTAGAATAATTTTTTACAAAGCAAATAATATACCCAGAAATCTCTCCTAACATGGAATTTCAGGACTTGTCAATAAGGCTGGGTCATCAGGATGCAGTGGATACGTTGAACAAATTTAAGTTCTGCATCAGTACCCATGCTAACCTTCCTTGTGAAGCAGTGCTGTTCTCAGTGTTGGAAGCGTTACTACAATGAGCTCCCAAACAGTGTGGGCATGCCTGTCAGAGGTCAGCTTTAGACCCTCAGCCAACTCTCTGCTGCTGCCTGTAGTGTACCCAGGGCAGGGCAGTGGGAGTGCTCATATTTAGTGTGAGAGCAATAAGTGGGTGCATATTCTGGGGAAAATTTAAATACTATAAATAAAGCCACCTTAAAGTCTGATTTCTGTTATCACTATGTACTGGCAATTCTAAACAATGTCAAGGCAACTCCTCCCCATCAAGGCAGACAGCCTTTACCGCCTCCCCTTTGGTACATCACTGACTGCTATGACAAAGATTTTACAAATGGTTGGCAGAGCTAGGCTCTCTGCTGTGCATAGCCTTCTTGATAACTCCATCTGTACTTTTTATGGGAAATTGGATCCTTACCCAACAGATGCCCCCACAGATCAGAGTAGCAAGAAAGAGTAGGAGGAACAGCAAAGGTAATGGCAGGCTCAGGATCAAAGCAAATGAGACTCTTACGATTGACTTCCAGGAGTGCACCAGTGCGGCATGCACAGAGTGACCACCCATGCTCACCTGTCAGGGGCAGTGTGCATTCTCATTTATTCAACAAATATTTATTGAGTGCTCAACTTGAGCCAGATACTGTTCTTGGAACAGGGAATCAGTAATGAACAGACACAAATAATTGCCTTTGTGAAGCACATATTCTAGTGGAAATAGACTGGCATAAATAAATTAACAAGTAAAATATATATCAGATGCTGATAAATGCTATGAGGAAAAATGAAGCAGGGAATGGGGCAATGGAAACTTGCCAAGATGGTTTCTGTATTTTAAGTAAGGTGCTTGGGGAAGATTTCAGGAAGTAGAGGACGTCTGAACAAAGACTCTAGAGAATTGAGGGAGACAGTCACGGGAGTATCTAGAAAAAACAATCCAGGTAGAAGGATAATTGAGTGAAAAACCCTTATGGGGTAGTATCCTCATTACTGTTATCTCAATATCAATGAGGTTGAGAGGAGGGCTGGAGTGGTGAGAATATGCAGACAGTAGTAGGAGTTGGGTGGAGGGGTGGACAATTATTTTTTTTCTCTTCCTCTCCCAAATCTTCTATGAATCCCTGTCATCTGTGGCATCTGCAGTAGGAGCCTGCTGGCAAAGAATTCTGGAAAATGAAGTGCGCAGGCTTCCTGCCTCTAGGACACTGAGGAGAGAACTCAGGTAGGCAGAAAAAGTGCAAGATACCAACAGGCAATTCAGCACCTTCACTGTCTCCAAACTTTCCTTCCAGGATCTGAAAATAATACCATCAAAAATACCTTCTAAGACCTTACAACACTGACACAACCTGAAAGCATGAAAGAAACACTTGCCTTCCAGAAAACTGTATTTCTAGTTCAATTCTACCACTTGACCTTGAATAGGCAGGCCCTTTAACCTTTGTGAATCTCAGTTTCCCAACCTGTCAAATGGAGATAACCATATCTATATCTCAGAGTCAAGGGGGTCTCATGATTCAGTGCATGTGAAGGACTCGTCCCAGTATCTGGTAGGCTCTAAACAAATAGTAGATATGATTATAGATGTAAAATAAAAGGATCTGTGGGTTCTAACTCTGGCTCCACCTCCCACTAGTGAAATGACCAAGCAGTTGTTTTCACTTCTCCAATCACTGATTTCCTTATCTCTAAAATGAGAATTCCATGTGTAACTTGAAGAAAAGAAGAAAAATTTTGACTCCAAAAATTAAATAAGTAAAATACAAATAATAAGACCTAAAGCCCTGTTATTTTAAGGATTAAATGACATAATAGAGAGGTGATACATATGCTGGCACATAGTTAGGTTCTCAATTAATGCTAATTATTATAATTATCTAAAAAAAATCAAAGGATTGGATTTCTTCAAATTTCCTTCCCATCCTCAACAGTCGTTGGTATTCATCGTCAGTGGTTCTACAAGGTTCTAAAAGTTCCTACCTTGTAGGTAACTTTTGTGTTACCTCTTCAAGAACTTGTGGGATTTACAAATTTTAAATTCCACTTAAGTAAATTCTACTTGACACACTGTCGCCAGAACGTAAGAAAAGTAGAAATACATGCTTGTCCAATTGCCTGTATGTCCACCGTCCAGATTCCTGAGCAGGAGCTGAAGTCAAGAGGCAGGAGTTACCACCGGAGGAGACCTTTCATAGATCATTTAGATAAACTCACTCCATTACTTTCTCATTTATCCACCACTTGGCCTCCTAGTCTCACCTGAAAGGGCAACTGCAGGCGGCTGTCCCATTTTCTGAGGCTTTTTCAGCAGAGTAAACCCAGCATGTAGGACTTGGCTGTCACCAAGCAATGTGAAGCCAAAGTCAGTGACAATCAGGAAAGGGGAGAGGAGAGCAGGCAGCAGCCATCCAATCATCAACCACCCTGCTTCCCAGAGTCCCACACACAGCCCTGGGAGGAGTGAGAACACACACAGCGGGAGCCCATTCTCTCACTTCAACCCATCAGGGCAATTTCCCGAATGCAGCCAGAAGTGATGCTGAAAGAAAAACTGTTGAAGGAGTGAGGGAGTCAGTGAATGAGAAGATCCAGGTATGAGTACCCTGAACTCTTGGCCAGAATGGAGAGTCACTGATTAAAGGCCATATCAATGCACAGCTGACACAGGAACGTGAAACAATTCTTCACATGACCCTTTACTGTGACAGTGAGGAAACAAGCTGCAGGTGTACTCCATCTGAACACGTTCTCAACAGCCACTAACTAGATAGGCTACACGTAAATAATGCTCTTTCTACTCCTCCATTAACCACTCTGTATTAGTCGGGGTTCTCTAGGGTATATGGATACATGTATATACGAAAGGGAGTTTATTAAGGAGAATTGACTCACATGATCACAAGGTAAAGTCCCACAGTAGGCCATCTGCAAGTTGAGGAGCAAGGAAGCCAGTAGTGGATCAGTCCAAGTCCCAAAACCTCAAAAGTAGGGAAGCTGACAGTGCAGCCTTCAGTCTGTGGCTGGAGGCCTGAGAGCCCCTGGCAAATCACTAGTGTAAGTCCAAGAGTCCAAAAGTCAAAGAACTTGGAGTCCAATGTTTGAGGGCAGAAAACATCTGGCATGGGAGAAAGATGAAGGCCGGAAGACTCAGCAAATCTGTTCCTCCCACCTTCTCCTGCCTGCTGGCAGCTGATTAGATGGTGCCCACCCACATTGAAGGTGGGTGTGCCTATCCTAGTCCACAGACTCAAATGTTAATTTCCTTTGGTAACACCCTCACAGACACACCCAGGAACAATCCTTTGCATCCTTCAATCCAATCAAGTTGATACTTAATATTAACCATCACACATTCCAATTGTTCTTAGAGGGAGAACAAGGCATGTGGACAACAACTTCTCCACTTGTCCCTACAGAATTAACATTCACTTAATTATTGATTTATTCATCCATCCAACTGCCATGCTGGACTCCTATCTAACTTCATTAGGTATAGCACCAGGTTCAAGATGCTGCAGAAGACACCTGACACTAGCAAACTAAAACATAGGTTTATTTAGGGGAACTTACAGGGTGGTCCAGTGGCAGTGGGTGTGGCCACTTGTAAGAAACATGCTGTTTATACAGCACTTTCATTTATCACCCTCCACCCCATCAGCCTCTATATGGCAACCCTAATTTATTTTTTTGTTTTTTGTTTTTTTGGTGTGGGTTTTTTGTTTTGTTTTTTTTTTTTTGAGATAGGGTCTTGCACTATCACCCAGGCTAGAGTGCAGTGGTGCAATCATAGCTCACTGCAGCCTCAACCTCATGGGCTCAAGTGATCCTCCCACCTTAGCCTCCTGAGTAGCTGGAACCACAGGAATGAACTACCATGTCCAGTTTTTTGTTTTTTTGTTTTCTTAGAGACAGGGTCTCACTTTGTTGCCCAGGCTGATCTCAAACTGTCAAACTCCTGGGCTCTAGTGATCTACCCACCTCAGCTCCCAGAGTGCTAGGATTACAGGTGTGAGCCACCGGTCCCAGCCTCTCACTTCTTACTTTCTTGCTGTCAGGTGCATCTGCCATGCAGGGTCATCCTCCTGGAATGCCTAAGTTAAGTTACTGCTTTCAGATGTGTCAACCCCAGCATCCCCTTTAATGGCCCCCACATTCTTAGCATACCATTCTCCCACAATTCCCCTGGGGCCAGGTGTGCAGAGGCGCATTGCGGCCAGACACAGCAGCAGGAATACAAACTACAACAAAAAAGAATAGTGAATATAATAACAATCATAAAGTTTTTCTAAGTGCTTGGGAGTTGATCTTGGATGTGCCACAACAGGCCCATGGTGGAGGAGAAGGGCAGCTCTCCACAGACCCAACCATCTGTTGTGTTCTGGAGAGAAGCCACTGTCTGTGCCTAGTCAATGAAGACGTTTGCTGCACACTATGGGCAGAAGGTGAGATGTTTAGTGGGTACGAGAAAGGACAAGTTTGCAGTACTAAATGGATTTCCCCTCCTCCTCCCCACCATGTTGCACATGAGGCCAGTGCAAGACACCAGGGGCACCACAACATTCCACAGTGAGAAGATGATCATCCCCCCTGTGCATGGGCAGATCAGGACTCACCATTCCAAAAAGAAATATGAGGGGGAGTAGGGAGCAACACGGTGTGACCCAATATCTCCCTCCAGGCCTTTCCCAATAGAGGGGAAAAACAAAACCACTGGGGCCTGGTTTGCCATTTCCAAGGCCACATAATGATGTGCTCCCCAGTGGGCAGGTTCCATGGCAAGGGCAATAGCAGGTTACCTTGATCAGTGTGCACCCTACACCTACACAGTTTCTCCATTTCCCCAAAGCTGGCAGCCACTTGGGCTGCCCAAGACACTGGTTGTCCTACCAAGGGGCTCAGAATAGACACTGGCATGCCATACCGTTAGATAGGTGCCAACTGTAAAATGGTGTCTTTCATGGCAGCAGTGAAAATCTCATTGTCAGGACCTCGGTAATGTTAAGCATAGGTAGCATGCTTTGTCCCTAATTCCGGGAGGATATCCTGAAATTCCTCCATAGTCTATCATTGCAGAGGAGACATAGGGATGTCTCCCTCATTTGGCCAGGCTGCCTTGCAGCCTGCAACCACTCAGCTAAGAATAGGAATGGCCCGATGTTCACTATTGAAGCCGTAGAGGTGCTGCCTTAGGGCTGCGTGGCTTGCAATGGGTGCCATTCCACTCATCTTGAGTCCAGAGAGTACGACACCCTTTGCCCCATGTCCCATAGATGGAGAAATCACCCCATGATCAACTCTCTCCCCTTCTGCCTGAACCTCTTTCCCAGCTCCACCAATTACACAGCAGTATAGTCCTACATTGTGGCATGCTGCTGCCTTTCAATTAGGGGCAACTCTTGGGGGCCTACTCCCTGCAGGCCCAGTTGGCTCACTTTTATCTTGGTGGTGACCACTGGATGTGCAGAGGGTACAGGAACCTCTATGGGCTGATCTCAGTCCTCACTCTCCTCCTCACTAGAGCTCTCTATAGAGTCCCAGGACAATTTAGTCATGATAGCCCTGACTCATTGATGTGGCAGCCAGTGACCCTTCAAACAGTCTACCTGATAAGCCAAGGTCTCCATTTTGTCACCCTGTGCTCACAGGTGGGACAGCAAGGTCTCTGACATTTCAGCCTGAACTAACCTGGCACCTCTTTCTAATCATAGCTCATCCTACAACTCATAAGCCCTCACCTGTGCTGCAAGCTCAGCTTCCTCGGCTGTTCACAGTGTAGTCAGGAGCAACCAGCCAACCACAGCTGCCACAGTCTGGGCACTTTCACGTAGTTGGATCCACCCCCTACAACAGATCTTCCAGACCCTTCAACGTTTTAGGGTATGCCTGTACTCACATGTTGGGCCTCATCCACCAAAGACAGGGGCTACTGGGCCCCACATAAATGTGGATGGCCAGCCTGGAATTTCCCCCATGGATTTCCCCTTCCCCAATCCCATCTTCTTGGCATTCATGGGATTTTTCTCCAACATCCCAGCTAGCTCGCCCATTGTCTGGTGGACCCGTGTTAACCTCAATAGGAAGGGCACCAGGTTCAAGAGGATGAAGAAGAGACGCAAGGCCAGTGAACAAACGTAGGGTTTATTTGGGGGGAACTTACAGGATAGTCCAGTGGCAGCAGGCTAAACAGGAGAATCACAACCACTTGTAAACACCTTGCAGTTTATATACCACTATCACTTGTCACCATCCTCCCAGCAACCTCCACGTGGCAACTCTCACTTCTTATGTCGTTACTGTCAGGTGTGTCTGCCATATAGGCTATGCTTAAGTTATTGCTCCAGGTGTGTCTGCCATAAGGGATTATTCTCAGGGATGCTTAAGTTACTGCTGTCACGTGTGTTTACCATATAACAACGTGTAACTATTGAGTACACGCTATGCCTCAGCTAGAAACTGAAAATGTAACAAGAACAGGACCTCATTCAGCCCCAGCCCTCAAGGAGCTCTTGTTTTGGGGAAAGAGACAAATAAGTTAATGCACAATTATAGTATACTATGATAAGTATTGTGGGAGAGAAGGAAGCGGCAAAGGATGCCAGAAGGAAAGCATAAAAATCAGAAAGACACATGGGGAAAGCTTCCAGGAAGAGCTTCGTTGGAACTGAGTATAAAAGAATCTGGAGGAGTTAGCAAGTTGGAAAGGCAGTGATGTGGGGGTGTTAGTGGTTACCATTAGAGATGGGATTCTAGGCAGAGGAACCAGCAAGGGGAAAGGCATTGTGTGTTCTAAGTCCTGCAGGTAGCTCCTCATGAATAGGAGTGTGGTGGGAGATGAAGTTTGAGTCTGCAACTCAGAAAAAGAGCCACAGCCTAGAGCCAGAGCCTTGCAAGTCCTCATCCTCAAAGATCTTGCTGAAGCCACAGATGAGAAAACTATTGCCTGTGGTGTGTAGTGTGAGAAAGACAGTTCAAGGACCAAGACCTGCAATGGAGCTGATTGTTTCTTAACGTTCTATTCAATTCCAGACACCAAACTTCACCACACTCAAGCTTCCCCGCCCTTTCTCTTCTGATATCCAGACCCTCCCTCACCCAGCTACCATTTCCTGTCTCTACAATTTCTAGTGTTGCCCCCAGTTGTCATTCATACAAAGATAGAAGAATAAGGGCTGTCAACTCTTTAGGTTTTTAAGTGACAGTGGGACTTTGGGTATGATTCTGCTGTAGAGAATCCTTTTATAGTAAGAATAATCATTTGTAATAGGTCTGTGTAATACATTGGTCATAGAAAGATGCTGACATTTTTATAAAATAGAGTGTAAACTGTATTTTAACCTCTACATGTTGCTAATTAAGCATTTTCCACCAAGTCAGAGAGCAGACGGTTTCATAGACTTTACAGTCTTTTGTTTTAATGATGCCTTTGTAGGAATCCTGGCAGAAAATACATTCTGTTATTTTTCCTTATTCATCTTTGCTTACAGGGAAGACTTGACAGATTGTTCTCATTGAACTTTTTCAAGTTAAGATTTCGGACTCCTTTTGGCCAGGGAAGCCCCAGGTTTGGCCTTCCGGACTTTGAAAGCACGTGAATTTATTTTTATTGGAATTCTTCTGACTAATCATTCTGCTGCCGCATGTTGTAATTATCTGCCCAAGTTATCTTCTGGAAGGAGATGCTGCCTCTTTTTTCTTTTAAGGACTGGACACTTTTCTGTCTGTGATGGTGAAGGGCTCCCCAGTGCATTTTGTCCCTATTGAAGCTTCCTAGCTCCATTGTCATGGTAACACCATGGCATGGCAAGGAGATGCAGAGGACCTATGATGACATTCAGGCTCAGCTTCATGGGTGTATGATCTGTGCATTCACTCAAGGCCCTGCACTTAGAACGGCAAAGACCAGCCAGGGTGCAGTGGCTCACACCTGTAACCCCAGCACTTTGGGAGGCCAAGGTGGGCAGATCACGAGGTCAAGAGATCGAGACCGTCCTGGCCAACATGGTGAAACCCTGTCTCTACTAAAAATACAGAAATCAGCTGGGCATGGTGGCACGTGCCTGTAGTCCCAGCTACTCGGGAGGCTGAGGCAGAAAAATCACTTGAACCAGGGAGGTGGAGGTTGCAGTGAGCCAAGATTGCAGCACTGCACTGCATCCAGCCTGGTAACAGAGAGATACTCCATCTCAAAAAAAAAAAGAAGAAGAAGAAGAAGAAGAAAGAAACAAAGAAACAAAAAAGAAAGAAAAAAGAAAAAGAAAGAAAGGCAAAGACCCCATGCTTGGCTTAATGCTCTGTCATCCCTGCCTTGAAAACATTGATAATGTTTTCACAAGGGGCCCCAAATTTTCATTTTACTTTAGGCCCCATAATCTCTGTAGCCAGTCCTGTTGACATTATAATCCCTTTTAACAACAAGAATCAGCCTCAATTGTTCCATAAACACTAGGTTTTCAGCCGCAGCAAAGCCAGTTTATTTCTTCCTGCCATTGGTGCATGGCTGCATGCACCTGGTAAACTACAAGATTTCAGAAGTCCAGAGGGCACTGGTACACTGGGAGAACATGGACAGACACATACCCACACTCAGCTGAACATCGCCAGGCACCATACGCAGCTTCTTTGCCAAACATCAGCACTGTTCAGAATAATAAAGACAGAATTGTCAAGGCACTGCGAGTTTCCCCACAGCTGTGGCTAGCTGTGGCTAACCTCAATCAACCTAAGGGCTGTTCCCTAGAGAGTGGTACTTGAATGATCCAAAAAAAAAAAACTTACAAAATCACAATTCACAGCAATCTGAATCTGCTTTCAGGAAGTGTGAAAAGTGATGCCTGTTCAATTAGACCTTTTATTCATTTAAATGCAGTACTAAAAACCGGGTTAACAGAACAATGCTCTGTTTTTTTTCTTTTTAGTCCAAGAACACCTGGCTTGTTAGAAAAGCAATCTGAGAAGAGAAGAAGGCATCTCTCCAATTGTGGAGAGGTTTTATGCCTAATCTCTTTATTCATTTAGATTTTATCCAAAGAAGTAAAGCTGTTATACTGGATTTCACTTGCAATCACATGATACTCGGTTGTCAAGGATATGAATATGCCTAAAATTCTAGCTACAAAAGAAAAGGAGGCTGGGCGCGATGACTCACGCTTGTAATCCCAGCACTTTGGGAGGCTGAGGCAGGCGGATCACGAGGTCAGGAGATCGAGATCAGGGTCAAACCCCGTCTCTACTAAAAATACAAAAAAAAAAATTAGCCGGGCGTGGTGGCGGGCGCCTGTAGTCCCAGCTACTCGGAGAGGCTGAGGCAGGAGAATGGCGTGAACCCGGGAGGCGGAGCTTGCAGTGAGCCGAGATTGCGCCACTGCACTCCAGCCTGGGCGACAGAGCAAGACTCCGTCTCAAAAAAAAAAAAAGAAAAGGCGATCTCTGTGCATGTGTGTAGGTATATGTGTGTGCATACATAAATATATATATATACATAATACACACATAAAATATTTTTCAAATCGTGTAGCATAATTTTGAAATACTGACTAAAGTTTTCTTAGTCAAAATATTTAAGGTGATAGATATCCCAGGAACACTGATTTGATCTTTATATGACTGTATTAAATTATCCCATTTACCCTGAAACTATGTACATCTATTATGCATCAATAAAAAATTGTTTAAGAAATATATACACACAGACTTAATATGAAAAAAGGATGTATTATTTCATTACTAACTTTAAGATTTTGATTACACATTGAAATGATATCTTATATATATTATATATATATTCTGTTAACAACAGAGGCAGTGGCATACTAGAGCAGCTTCATTGGCTCTCGAGTGCTGAATGTACATTTTCAACTCCACATTCAGTGATGTTATATTGGCAGTTTGAAATCAGCCATGATTTCGATACAATTTACATCATGGTTTCATGGTGACATGTGCTACAAACCAAGGCATTTTCCTCCTGGAAATCCATATAACAACACACCATTCTATTGAGCTTACTGTAAAAGTTCTAAATAAAACTTGGAAATTGTGAAAACTAAAACATTGTAGATCCAAGTGATTAAAACAAAACAAAACTGATGAAGAATGATTATAGTAGGAGTTTTCAATTCCACGTAAAGGAAGAGAGGAAGCTGGAAGAATAGCACTTACCTCCATCAGTTCCAACCTGTTGCTTCAGACTGTCTTCCAGGACAGCACATGATAGCCTAAGACACAGCAGTTAAAATACCACATGTTCTCACTTATAAGTGGGATCTAAATGATGAGAACACATGGACACACACAGGGAAACAACACACATTGGGGCCTTTCAGAGGGATGAGGGTGAGAGGAGGGAGAGGATGAGGAAAGATAAACAATGTGTACTAGGCTTAATACCTGGGTGATGAAATAATCTGTATAACAAACCTTCATGACACAAGTTTTCCTATGTAATAAAACTGCACTTGTACCCCTGAACTTAAAATAAAAGTAAAAAAAAAAATCCTTCCCCCGAGCAACACTGCACCTGAAAATGCAATGAGTGAATATGTATAGTCTATCTTGGAGCTAGGCTACCTAACATCATGAGTATGAATCACAAAAATAAATAATTACATAAAATATACGCCTTCATTTTCTCAAAGTCAATACTACTAAAATAAACACATTTGATAAAGATGGGGACAATTAAACCAATTAGAACTCTATTTAATTATCCCATTTTGCTTAGGTATGTTAAAATAACCCAAACATTATATATAACACAGAGGGAAATAATGTTTAAAACTGAATAAGAATATTGTCATTTTCTTTCATATCAAGTCTAATCATATGAAGAGACCCCTTCTCAACAGGGAACTATGAGAAATTAAAGAATTTATTGCTCAGCTGTCTGTGGATGCATAAATTTATGGCCAAAGGGAAAATTGCACCAGATGTATTCTGCAGGGGGAAAGGGACCACTGCATTTCATTAGTGCTAGCAAAGGTCTTACAGGAATAATTCAGCCTTTTTTATTTCATAATTTCGGCTTTTAGATATATCACTAACCACCCTCCACAGCCCACCAAATACTCAACATTTTATTTTCTATTGACTTATTTCTTTCTGCAATTCCTTAAAGGAGGAGAACTAGAGAGAGGGAAGGAGAAAGTTTATAGGAATCTTCAGGTCATATGTGTTGTTTAGAAGGAAGGATTGTTTATACTCTTGTTTTATAATACAAATTAAAGAAAGCAAATCTGGGCAAAATCTTTTGGACTAGTGAGAATCCAGAGAAGATGCAATGCCAGCATAAAGACACTAATTTACAGTACTAACTACTAACACTCTGGGGCTAACTATTAATACTTTAGTGCTTTGTGCCCAGCACTGTTCTGGGGTGTCACAACAATACTATCAAGTGATTATCTTTTATAGGCCTCATTTTACAAATGAGGAAACTGAGCACAGAGAGGGTAACTAAAATATCAAACTAAATTATAAAACCAGAAAGTGTAGTTGTAAACTAGACTCTAATATTTGTGTACATATCTCTATACTCTGCCGCCTAAAGCATGAAATACCTGCCTTGAGAAAGCCAAAGAGATGAAAATACAAAGCCACCAAACAAATCGTTTGGGGCAGGATTTAATGACTGGTCTTGTACAAAAAGTTGATCTTGTATAAAGTACCATACATGTTAACACATTTCTGTTTTCCTTGGAGAAATTTTTCTACCATCCCAGACTCAACTCTTGTTTATCTCCTTAAAAAGATGTCCTCTTCCCCAGCTCCTGATACAGCTAGCATCCAGAATAGTGTTGCTTATGAAACAATTTTTCAATGAATGAATCCATCAACCAATTAATGTTAGCCAATGAGTGAGATAATAGCTACAGCGTTAAATTTATCTGTAGCTGAACAGTGCTTGATGTGGTTTATTGTTTGAATAATCCTTTATGGTCTCAGAGTATGGGGACAAGCTTTGAAAGTTTGTAGACTGGAGCTGTGAAGACCTAGTATGGATAAAATGGAGAAATAATCTTGAGAAAGATTAGTATTAGTCTTTAATGATGTACTGAGGATGTATCAAGCTCAAGACTGTTCACATAATTTAACTCATTAATTCTCACAACAATACATTTGATAGATGAAAAAATGGAGGCTCAATGAATAAAGTTATTTGCCAAAAGTGATGCTGGCAAATAAGTGGAAAATTGAGGTTGTGAGGCCAAACTTTTTAACTCCAAGGCTCTTTTCACTACCATCCAGTATTTCAGGGGGAAGTGCAGGAGTGGAACAGGAGATGGGGAGGAGGACAGAGAAAGAATAAAGTGAGAATAAGATGAAATTTAGCCAGGAGAGAAGCCTTATCTGTGAACTTCGGTTTCTGCTCCAGTTTGACCTAGAAATATCCAGGCGATTATTTTAATCCCCCAATTTCCTCAGCTGGGAATAAAATAAGCATGACCCAGTTGTCACAGTCCTCCTGACAGGAAAGTCAGTGCTGACATGCAATTAACTCAGGGCTTCACTGTGTGCTGGCAGGAGTTCCCATTGGGAGGTAGCCTCCATGGAAGTTCTTTTTCACCTTCTGAGTTGGAGGTAATTGTCCCTGTATGGGAAATTCTAAACCTTGGCGCCTTCAGGCAGAAATCTGGCCATTCATTTGCGGAGCCTTGGTACTATCCTGGCAGCTGCAGATGCCCCCTCAGCAGTTACAGCTGTCTGGTGGGACACCTGTTCTCCCTAACTGAAGGTGATGGGCAAGGGGCTGGTGAAGAAATATTGGCAGCAGCTCCTCTAATATCTTGTGATTGGACAAAAACTCACAAGAAGCCATAATGTAAAGGAAATTCTGCCCACAGTAGCACTTTTCCAGAGAAGAACCAGCTTGAGATGCAGTAAGTTAGAGACACCCAGTAGAATCTGATGATGGGCAGTAGAGAAACTCCTTTAGAAAAGAATTCCTGGCGGTGGCTCACGCCTGTAATCCCAGCACTTCGGGAGGCCGAGGCGGACAGATCATGAGGTCAGGAGTTTGAGACCAGCCTGACCAACATAGTGAAACCCTGTCTCTACTAAAAATACAAAAAAAAATTAGCTGGGCGTGGTGGTGGGCACCTGTAATCCCAGCTACTTGGGAGGCTAAGGCAGGAGAACACCTTGAAGTGGAGGCGGAGGCTGCAGTGAGCTGAGATCATGCCACTGCACTCCCACCCAGGCAACAGTGTGAGACTCCGTCTCAAAAAAAAAGAGAGAGAATTCCTAAGGAGAAACTATAAAGAAGTGAATAGTGCAGTGCCCTCTCCATATGGTAACACTATACATTTAAAAATCTCCATCATTCAAAAGGGCTTTCTTCATCCACCCTCCTCCTACTTTTTAGTAATTGGTTTAATGGACACTAAAAGCATGATGAAGAATGTAGTGTACCCAATTTATTACTACAGCTCATTTCATAGATAGCAAGCCCACACCTTACATGCTGCATTGAATATATAGGTTACATTTAAAGATCAATATCACTTGACTGCAATTTGATAAGTGCTTATAATTTAATTTCCAGTTATGACATTTACTTAATCAAAACTTTGGCAATGAGAGTCCATTCAAGTACAATATGCAATAAGACGATCTGGAAAAGAGTCAGAGGAAATCACAGGGTGAATATTCTGAAACTTAAGTGCATGATTTACATCCACTATAACTTCAATAAAAACTCTTACATAAGTCTTTTAAGAAACATTCACAAGCATTAACTGTCCCAACACTTGTGGAAAACATAGTAATTATAAAACATTTTATATGTAGGGAGTCTGGTAGAAGATATGAACAATCCAGAAATGGCATGATCAATGTAAATAATGAGATTTAATCAGAAATATCTTATTAACTAATTATATATAAATGATGTCTTCATATTGCATTATGATCTGATACTTTTAATCACTTTAAATATATTTTGAGTGTGATTTTTAATTAAAAAGTAAATCATACTCAGGAAAGTTTAAAGGCAGCTTGGAAACTGTTTTTAATGTATCTAAAAGTTATCTAACTTAAAGCTCTCAAGTAGAACTATTTTGTTATAAATGATCAAAAATTGTTTTTGTCCCACTAGAGCTCCTGAATGGCAGGAGTTCCCATAGGCATGAGGAATACAGCATCGTTTCCCTCATTTCATATTTTAAAGACATTGTGTCCTCCTAGTAAAGAGTTCCACAACCACACGTGAAATCGTTTATATTGGTCCTTTTACTTGAAACTTTGGGCCTTTAGAAGAACATGGTTAGAGTAAGAAGAAAGAAAACAACTTTTAAGTAAATGATGAAAGATGAAAGACCAACACAGGATGTACAATATTTCAACTCAAACCTTTAAATGAGAGTGCCAAAGAAATGTACTCTTCACCTAAAAGGCAGAAAAAGAGCATGGCCTTGCCATGCCAAGTAGAGAAGATTCTGGGAGCTTTCCAGGTGCTCCTTCCCTTAGATCTATCCTCTATTCTCTTCCTTTTTCTCCAACATTTCAGACATCAGCAATTTGCAGGAGAGAATTTCCCTGACTCAAAATGTAGTATAGGGGAGTTAATCTTGGCACCCCAGCACTTCATAAATGATTTTTTGTGGACTCTTTTCCTAGGATTCAGGAAGGGGATATGTGCTATCCTCTCCCCTCACCCCTCCCCCCATACACACACACAGAGAGACAGAGAGAGAGAGAGAGAGAGAAAGACAGAGCACAAGGTAGGTAAGGAGAAAACTTCCTTGTGTGAATACAGTACTCCCCAAGAGGATACCTCCTTCTCTCTTCCAGGCCCCTTATTATACCCAGTTGGGAGAGGGCAAGCCTGAAGAGAGGCAGATGGTACCTGTGGATGATGGTCCAATGAAGAGAATGTGAGGCATTTTTGCCCTTAGCTTTAGACCTTAACTGATTTCTGCATTTCTGAGCCAACTGAAAACATCCTACTCCACACTTAACACCAAAGTCTTACATTGAAAACAGCCTAAGTGCTTATCTATGGTGAAATAGAAAAAAAAAATTGACATATTCAAATTATATAATATTGTATTAAGAGGAATTAGCTAGATCTATGTATACCAACATGGAAAGACCTCAAAAACATAATGATAAATATAAAATGAGGCAGAATGAGATGTATAGTTCTCTCTAGCCTCAGTTTCCTCATCATTAAATTAATTCATTCACTCAGGAAATCTTGGTTGAGTGCATACCATGCCCCAGAACTTGTTTTAGGCAATAAAGATATAGCAACAAAAAATGAAAGAAAAAAAAGCCTCTTCCTTCATAGAGTTACATTCTAGTGGTGTGAAACAGGGAAACTAACAATAAATGAATAATAAATTTATGGTAAATCAGATCTATTGTTTTAAAAAAGCTATAAAGAAAAATAAAACAGAGAATTAAAAAATGTAGCATTAGAGGAAGAGGACTAAAAAGTTTTGCAGATAAGATTTTGCTAGAAAGGTGATATCCTAACAAAGACATAAAAGAGTAGAGAGGAATAAACCCTTGTGTGACAAATGCACAGATTAAGATTTGAGGTTGTTAGTGAAGCCTTCTCAAGCCTATTCTGATTAACATACATCCTTTCCTATTTTCTTTTCTTCTTCTTCTTTTTTTTTTTTTTTTTTTGAAATGGAGTCTTGCTCTGTCCTCCAGGCTGGAGTGCAGTGGCAGGATCTCAGCTCACTGCAACCTCCACCTCCTGGGTTCAAGCGATTCTCCTGCCTTAGCCTCCCAAATAGCCAGGATTATAGGCACATGCCACCACACCCGGCTCATTTTTGTATTTTTAGTAGAAACGGGGTTTTACCATGTTGGCCAGGCTGGTCTCGAACTCTTGACCTCAGGTGATCCACCCACCTCAGCCTCCCAAAGTGCTGGGATTACAGGTGTGAGCTACTGCACCCAGCCTGAAAAAGGGTGGCTTTTTTGTTTTTTTTTTTTTTGATGGAGTCTCGCTCTGTTGCCCAGGCTGGAGTGCAGAGGCACAATCTTGGCTCACTGCAACCTCTGCCTCCCGGTCAAAGCGATTCTCATGGCTCAGCCTCCTGAGCAGTTGGGACTATGGGTGTGCACCATCATGCCCAGCTAATTTTTGTATGTTTAGTTGAGATGGGGTTTTGCCATGTTGGCCAGGCTGGTCTTGAACCCCTAACCTCAGGTGATCTGCCCACCTCAGCCTCCCAAAGTGCTGGGATTACAGGTGTGAATGACCAAGCCCAGCCTCTATTTTTTAATGTAGATAAAAAACATTCTTTTTTTTTTATATCTTTTCAGGCAAGTAGATTCTGTGGGAATCTACTTCCTGGGGCTGAGAGGCAGACAATATCTTTTCAGGCAAGTAGATTTGGTGGGAATCTACTTCCCAGGGCTGAGAGGCAGACAATTAAACTTGGAACTAATTTTATTTTGAATCAATGCATACCTTTTAAGGGATTTGGTAGAAAAAAAAATTATTGTTATTGAGCTACTCAGAAATAATTGTGCCTAATATACCTGATGCTCAAGCAGGAGTCACTATTAAGAACCCTGATATTGAAAATTTTTAGGAAGCTGAATAAAAGCATCTGGATTGTTTCTTGAAGAACAATCCAATATATGTCAAAATCTCACTAGCTTGCCTCTCAAATTTATTGTTTAATCTAATGTTAGCTACAAAGCTAACCATAAAGTTAATGGCAGAAGAGATTCTGTGATAAATGGAAGAATATCAAAATTAATGTCTAGAAATAACTGGATATAAAACCCAGCTTCTTAACAGACCTGTGATATTAAGCAAGATAGCTCACTTCTCTGGGACTCAGTTTCCACATTCATAAATGGAAATACATTCCTTCCTCTCAGAAGTTGAAAAAAAGAATATATAAATGTTTGCTCTACATCTTTCCCTGTGCAAGAATCTAAGCTCTGTAAAGGCAAAGAGCATGCCTGCTGTATTAGTCCCAGTGCCTTAGGACCTATCAGAGGCTATCCTGGAACATAAAAAGTGCTCATTAAATTCTTATGGACCAAATTAATGAATATATGATAATATCTGAAACAGTGCCTGGCACAGAAAAGATCTTCACATAATAAACATCAGTTTTATCCTTTCTTTTCTTTCTTTCAGCATTCTAGACACTTTTCTCTGCCTAAACTATTTAACCTAGTCCTGTGCTAGTACTCATGAATCTCAACAGCTTTTTCTTGTTTGGAAGTTGACTTGTTTGGAAGTTGTTTGGAAGTTGTCAGGAGTATAACAGGAATCTTCAAGCCATGATCCCTGCACTGAAAATTGACTTTCACCAGAGCGTGACCCCTAGGTAGACCCTGGGTCTCTCTGTCACCTCTGGCATCCTAATATACAGGTTGTGCCTCTCTAGAAGTCTTTTGTGATGTAAAAAGAATGCACTGATCAGCTTACCTCATTGAGGGCCTCAATCCAGGTATCCTGCTCCTGCCTAAATCAGGTGTTTCACTCAAGGTGTTCAGAGCCCAGGAGGAGTCAGCAGCAGGCTATCACAGCCTCCTGGCTTGTGGCTAGAGGCACAAAATGAGGCCACCTGCTACCTCTCTATGGTTGGCATGGCATCTCAGAGGTAGGAGGTGGGGAGTGCAGTACTAATAGTCCAGAGATCTAAGCTGTTACTTGAAGTAAAGAAATTGAGAAGAGACTGCAGGTATAAATGCTGTGAAGAGAAGCCACATAGCATAATATTTAAGTGGATACTGAAGTCAGACATGATTCAAACTGCAACTTCACTAACTTTACAGCACCTTGGCAATTGCCTAATCTGTCTGTGCCTGGGTCTCCTTCTATATGATTTGATACCAACAGCCAACATCTACCGAGCACACCCTATGGGTTAGAAACTGTTAATACATGCCTGTATTAAATCCTCACAATAACCCAATGAGGTAGATGCCAGAATTATCCTCATTTTACAAATAAGGAGACAAACACATGGAGTAGTTACATTACCTGCCAAATTCCCACAATAAAGTCCATTACCTGCCTGGGTTCAATTCTCAACCAGCCAGCACTCATGTTCACTACACCATGGTGAAGACTAAATTCGATGATATGCAGAATAGTTTCTGGAATGTCATCATGCTTTAGAAGGACCATGACCAGAACTGCCTGGCCAGAAATAAGGGATCATGAAGTTCCATAGGCAGTGGGATTGGCTAATAAAAATTGGAGTTTTGACTCTCATACTGCAAGGCTTGGGAAGGAATGCAGTTTGGAGCAGATGAGAGGAAGTCAATTAAGAGAAGGGTGACTATTTGGAGAGGCAACCAACAGAGAGGGGACTTTAAAATGGTCCCATGAATTGGAGCAGGTAAGGATAGTACCATGCCTTTAAAAACTGGTGGGGTCACAGGGCCAAGAGTGAAAGTGGGCTTTCAGAAGAGGTGAATGCATTCAATTTCAGTCATTTTAGATTTAAAAAGAAAGCAAGACATGGCAGCCATACGTAAGATGACAAAGCTTCTTATGAATACATGAGAGTAGACATAATAAATAAAATGGTGTAATTAAAAAGAAATGGAACTCACCTTGAGTAAGCCTCTGTTTTATGTTTTTCTCTCAACAATCACAATTTATTAGGCTCCAACTTATTATTATTACATTTTCATACTTCCTTTACATATGAAAGTAGGAGAGCTTTGCGAACAATTAAGAAATTTTCACATGTGCTTCTTTTCCGAATAAATTGTTATGTGAAATAGCTTATTTTGGCAGATTCTTAGGGCTTGAGCCTTTATATGGAAAAGAGGAAAGAAAGGTCTTTCACTTAAAGTGGCTTCTCAATCATTATAACTGAAAGAGACAACAGGAAGGAAAAAGCTTTCACAACCTTTTATCTGAACATTCTGTTGAACTGTTCAAATTAGAAGAACTTATACCTGAGTCTTAAATTTTCAAAGTGCACAAAATAAACTTTCTGTTCGCCTCAGAAATCATGTGATATTATCCCCGCAGGAGAAGAGATTGGGAATGTTTAGAACATTCTTTAAGCTTTTCAATTGATGTCAAATGGAATGGGATACCTACCTATGTCAGGAGGCTCATTTGCTTCACCCTGTGTCTGCCAAAGTCCAATATGCTGAAATTCTCACTCAGTTGTTCCATTCCATGGGATGCTTTATGCCACCAGGCATTAACTATTGAACTGCCAGTCTCAATTACCTCTATAAATAGCCTTAGTCGCCCAGAAGAGTTACTTGAGAAATGGCTGCCTTTGCAGGAAGTGGTGCCTGGAATAGTGCGATGTATAATGAATATTTCACCAAGCATTAAAACAGATGGTAACAAAGGTGAGAAGTCACCCAAAGTGTTTTCTTCTCAGAGAATCCTCACCATGCCACATCGGAAAGGTATAATATCCACGGTATTGTTGACAACCATATTGTTCAGCCTCTACCTGGTTGTGTAGTCCTGGACAAGTTACTTAAACCAGCTGGGTTATCAATTTCTTCAGATGTAAAATGAAGATAAAATGCCTAGTTCACAGTACTGTTATTGAAAAAGTATATGAATAAAACACCTTAGAATAGTGCTTAGGCATTCAATACATGTTAGTATCTGTCTCTCAGTTCTCAGTCATAAGCTCGTTCTCTAACTATGGTCCAAGTACTACCAGAATCCACTTTTCTCCGCATTTACGCGTTTATGCCCCCTTTGGAGGGGGTCATAAGATCAGTATAAATGGTCAACAATATTTCGCTGGCAAAATATTACGTTTTTTGACACCTGCTGTACCTTACACTGTGGACATTAAGAAATGTCTCTGTACTAGCTTAACCCAAAGAAAAATACTTACACATGGATTTTGCGACTAAATCTTCCCAAGACAACATGAGGATCAAGCAGAAGGTTGCAGAAAGAGGCACTGAAGAAGACACCATAGAGGTAATATATTTAAGAGAGAAAATGCACTCTTTGTCCATTGCCCTAGGAGATTTGCTCCCATATTTTTCTATTCTCTCTTGGTATTTTGTCTTTAGCATCTGTTAATAAAGTCATTTACTAGAGCAGGTTGATCCATCTGTGGGTCAATAGGAAAATGCACAGATTATATAGATCCTACATATCAACCTGAGGAAAGCTAAAGAAAGAAAAGGTATCATTTGGGGACACTGTACTGGAGAAATTCAAGATGGTAGGCTAAATATCTAATCCTAGAGCTGCTATAATTCCAAATTCATAACGCTTATCTAGGTAATACAAAATACTACCTCAATCCCCCTTGAGGCCTTCCTAAATTTCTATCCTTCTGACCCATCACATAAGCCCATTTGACTATGTGTTGTCCCCAAGTTAGCTGTGGAATCACAATTAGTAAGTCATTCTAGAAAACTGTACATATCACAAATAATTTTAGAGTAACACCATCTAGAGATGTACCAATCATTTGCCAATTTGTCCAAAAAAAAGACAGATTAAAATATGTGTTGCAGAAGCATGTGTCATACATATATCAGTAAGAAGAAGTGATCATGTCAGAGGTTCCGATATTACAGTCATTCAAATGACTTTCTCCTCTTGGTTCCAGGTCAAAGGAGCTCCCTTTATTTCACACATAAAGATAAAAATATAACACATTTCCAGTGATAAGTGATGATAAAATACCTCAGCATTAGACCATTATGCTCAAGATAAACCAAAGAAAGCACATAAATCTGTTTGGTCCTGTTCATTCCTTAAACCATTTTAGAGAGCAGTATATCAGTGACAAGCACCATTCTACATGCTAACAATATAGGAATAAATGACAATTTTCCTGTCTTCAAGGAGGTTACAGCCTGTCAGGGGAGATTTGCCCACCACTACATATATACAAAATAGCATGTCGTGTGCTTTAGTAACAGTAGAGTTGCCAGGTACCATGAGAGCACAGAGATATCAGCAATTCAACTGGATCTTTATTAATAATGGAGAGTGGAGGCACATTCCAAGTAGAATATCTAAAAACAATGCAAAAGATTGGTGAGTTGAGGAATGATGGTGTTTTAGCCGAGGTCCCCTAGAAAGCGGAACCTGAAGTAAGTCTTAAGGCACTAACACTTAATTTGCAAGGTGTATTCCCAGGACCACAAAAGTAACAGAAAATAGAGTGGGGTGGTCGGGGGGTGGAAGATGTGATATAGGGTGATACAATGCATTACAACAGCTATAGCTTCACAAGCAGAGAGACAGAGCATGCCACTCAGCAAGCTTGTTTGCTAAGTACAATTCTGGAAGCACCACATGTGGAAGTAGTCTACAAGGGAGAGGAAGAAAGAAAATGTCTGTCAACTTTCTCATCGATCAAGGTTCTCCCAGTGGTGGGTCAGCTGGCCCCTTGACAGCTGCTCAAGAATGCAGATCATACACTAGGGAGTGATGTTCATCCAAGCCTGAAAATGAAGGAATGATCTGAGGCAGGTGGTGTGACGACAAAGAAAGACAAAGATGCAAGCAGTGGAGGACTCTGGGAAGCCGCTCGAGGTTTTTGTGACTAGAAAGCATGGAAGGAAGACAGGGCAGAAAAAGCAGAGATTAACTTGTGAAGACCTTTGTGTACACATTTGAAGGATTTGGATTTTGTTCTGTGAGTGAAGAATATTTTTAGGAAAGGGGAAGTCAGTCAGACATTGTTCAAAGTTAATTGATTATCTAGGTAAAAGTGGATCCACATTTTCTACTGATTGCTTCAATATTTACCCAAGGTTAAAGAAATTCATTTTGGGACACTCCAAATTTAGATATAGAAACAATCAACTGAGATGCAATAATTATTCAGGGAGCAGACAAACTGTCAATGAACAAGCAATGGTAGATGCTCTTGTCTATTTTGTTTAACTGAAAATAGAAATTAAATTATTATTTACTCAAACAACAGATGGATACCAGGTCCACATGGCATCTTGAGATGGTCTTGAATTACGTGAGTTGGCTGATATCACTGTTGAAACTCTCTGGGAAAGAGCCTCCTTTTCGCACCTGGCTTACAAAGCAACCACCCTGGAGGATGCAACCATATTTAGTGCTCTTTGAAACACAACCAAGAAAAACATCTGGCATTTTTTGGAAGAATGGTTTTTTTCACTGTATAGTAAAAAAAAAAAACATTGTTGTTTGACAACAGCCAACATTTCTAGACAGATTTCATAATCCATAATCTCATTTAATCAACATAGCAAGTTTGTGAGAAAAGAATTATTGCCCCCTTGTACAGATGTCAAGATTCAAACAGATTCAGAAAGATTAAATAGTGTGCCCAAATCCTACACCTAATTAGTGGTGCTGCTGAAATTTTGGACCTTAATACATTTGTCTCCAAAGTGCACATTTTTTCTGGACTACTTTGCTGCCTCACTTTGTGTTATGAAAAGACAAAGCCTGGTTTTTGTTGTTTTTTGTTAGTTTGCTTATGGTGAGAGTACAAAGCCATAGAATTTGAAAATCTATTAAAACACTCACACCGATAATTTTCCTATGGCAAATTTCTGAGAATCTTTCTTGATCAGATTTATCTTCTCACATGGCACAAAATCTTGAGGAAATGAGTTCCACATATCTGACATGAAGTTGTTCTTCCCATTAAGGGTATTTAGTTCATACCCTTAAAGCTTACAGAGTTCCCATGATTTTAATATTCTGGAATTCACCTCGATGATTTCAAAGATTTTTTTATATCATACACCATCCTTCAGTCAATAGACCTGAATTTAAGTCTGAGTTCCTTCATTACATAGGTTTGAACAAATGATTTAAATTATATGAACTGCCTCTTCCTTGGATGTAAAATGGGGCTTTCTTATGGGGTTTCTAGTCTGCTAGATTAGAGATTTATACAAAGCACAAAATAGGCCATTGTTTGCCTGAGAGTTACAAGGGCATCGATGATCAGCTCCCCCCAGTGTTGCACACACCTGTACATGATGCTGACTTGAAGTATGTATCACTCTTGAGTGCCCAAATCCTCTGATTTCCTTCAGAGTCAGAAAAAATGAAAATTTGCCTTCTGAAATAAAAACACTGTATAGATGAGCTGTGTTTGTATGCATGCACCTTAATCTTTACAGTGAAAAAGAAGAGTGACCCTTTGTCTCCTGTGTTCTCTTTTACAGTTAATGTCAAATACAACAAGATAAAAGGTGTAAGACCCCGCCTCAGACTCTGTCATCTTTCCGGGATCTATTTCTCCATGTTTGTCTCTTCTGTCCTATGGGCTTCACCTTTGTGTCTCTCTCTCCTTCCTGCTCTGATGCTGCTGTTTCTGAGATGAGATTAGCAAACTTGACCCCCTGGCATAGATTCCTAGCTTTCAGTTAGCAACTAGATTCTGGTTCCTTCTCATTCTCAATTCATTCTCAACTCATTCAAAAACTGTTGCAGAAAATTCATGATAAGATGTGCTAGAATAATAAATGTCTTACCCTTTTCCCTGATCCCATTGAAACTACCAATGAACATAAAAATTAAGCTGTAAACATATTTTGAATATTTGAAATTGCAGGGATGTAACAATATCTGGAGGATGTTTCTTTAAATTAATGTATTTCCACATAGGAAATAAAAGCTTAAACAGAACATAAAATAATAAAATGCCATGACGTTGTGAGTTTTTTTGCTTTATTTTACTCTTATTTGCTTCAAAATGTTAAATAATGAGACTGAATCACTCTGTAAATAGAAACAAGATAAACGCTATTTTTTAAAGAAAACAAAAGAAGATAAAAACAAAAACATAACATTGACAACATTTTACAACTTAATAGACACTGTAGTTCATTTTCATTTTGTCTACTTTGGATCATAAATAGCAATACTAAGTACTTTGAAACATGCTCCAAGGCTAGTAAATAAGATGTGCCATATAATTCCCACAGGAAAAAGACAATGTGCATTTTAACAGTCTTCTGGTTAGGCAAAATGTAGACATTTGAAATATCTTCTAATGAGTTTGGTACTAAAATTTGAAATATGCTGATAACATACCACAAAACATTTCAACAGCATGGCTATTAAGCTGATTTTAATTTTCCATTTAATCATAATCATAAAGAATATACAGATTAAATTTAGATTTATTTTAATGATCTTCAGCATTATTATTCTATTTCTTGAAGCATTCTTCATCAGCACTCTGGCAAAGGGAATTTAACATCTTTATTTACTTCTACAGCTTTCTCTTTTGCAAGGGACATTATGATCCAATAGTCTGCATGTAAGAAATTCACCTAATTATGGTGTTCCAATCTTAAGACATGTCATAAAAGTAGCTTAGATTGATAGCAACATGGAAGGGGTAGGGAAGAAGAAGGCACAGGCAGATAATTAGAAAACTCCATTGAAGAGCTTGAGAAATGATTAAAGTATCAATGTTGAATCTTTAGAACACTTCTAGTACAGTCTGTGACCGCTACACAATGATTTATGAATTTATGTTGCCTTAGATTTTCTTCATATTCACATCTTCCCTCCGTTCTATGTCAATTATTGAAATATAATTTTTAGAGACTTCTTTCAATTATATTTTTTAATTAGGCTCAGAAACACTATCTAACCCTCTCCAAATTTCTTTCTTTCATTCTTCTTTCCTTTTTTTTCCCTTCCTGCAAGTCAAGCACACTATGTTCCTAGAAACTGCTAAAAGCCAGTTGTGCAAGTGACACAAGATACAGACCTTGCCCCTCAAAGAGCTCATAGTTGAACATCAAGCCAAGCTTGTAAATAAAGAACTGTGAGTTCCATAAGAACAGTTTTCACAATGCCCTTAATAGCACAGAGAAGGTGAAAAACTCATGTATGATACAGTTAACAGGGAAGAGCCCAGGTAGGGAGACTAGTTAAGATCTTATTGCAGTGTTCCTCCAAAGAGAGAATGATGTCTTCAAATATGTTTTATTAAAGAGAAGAGGTCAAAAGGAAACAATTCTGATTGAATAGGAAGCCGAGGGCAGGAACTAGTAGGGCCAGGCTGCTGCTCTCAAGTATGATACAAGCTAGGGATGGAGAAACACAAACACAACGTGGTAAAGATTAGAACTGAGTTAATTTTTGAGTTTAAAAGGGAATTATAAAGGCCAGAACCCAGAAGTAACAACTATTTTTTCTATTGATAGTGGCTAACATTTATTATGTGAGGTTTTAGGCTAAGTTCTTGACCTGCATTATCTAAGCTAATGTTTACAACAGCCCTAAGAATTAAGTAGAGTATTTTCTCAATTTTATAGATGAGAAGACTGAGTCATAGAGAAGTTAAGCAACAAAATACACAGTAGTAAAATCAAGATTTACCTACAGTCTGACTATTCTGGGCTCTTAACCACACTCCTAGGGGTTCTACTTGACTGCATGTTAGATTTGCCTGGGAACCTTAAAAAATGTATGGATACTCAGGCCCTACTTCGGACCAAATAAATCAGAATCTCTGGGTGTAGGACTCAGAATTGGTATTTCTCTTTTTTCAGTTACCTAGTGATCCCATGTGCAACCAAGTTTGAGAACCACTCCATTATTCTCTTCTTAAAGAAAAGCTAAGAGATACTGAGTTGATGTTTGAGGGATTAATAAAAGTTTAGCTTATGGAGAAGCAGAAAAGGGCACTCCAGTCGAAAGAGGAGCATGAGCAAAGGCATGGCATATTAGGACAAAGGGTATGCATCATATCCAAACCAAGAGCTTTGTGGGATGGAGAAGGCAAGAGAGGTTAATTGAAACCAGATTTTGAAAGGCCTTGAATTCCTCAATAAGAGCCTCTTACTTTATTCATTGTGTAACAGAGAGCTTTTAAATGTTTTTAAATATGGGAGTGAAAGAGAATCTGATCTACATTTTAGAAAAAAAATGGCTCTTTGGGGTAACAGGTATAATAAAGTTTAGTAAATGACTTAGGGTATATTGAAATAATTTGAAGAATTCACATTTACCAGTGATTTGTTCTGTTGCATCCTACTGGAAGTGGACATACTCTTTGATATTTATAATATAATTCAAAGTTAATTCTCTATTCTTACACCACAGCTGTTATCCAAGAGTACATGAACTTGAGAGATTGAAAATAAATTTAATAATCATTTAGGTATAAATAGAACCAAAGTGACTCACTAGCCTCTGTTTGGTGTCAGGTTTTCATCCTGCATGGAGTGAAGACAGAGAAAAAGGTGAGAGTAGGAATTAAAACTCACATTTTTAAATTAGACTCAAATATTTTTTGTCAATCAAGAAAACTCTCCTTGAACCATGAAAACAAATGACATTTCTAAAACCATGGCCTATCTCATAAATCATGTTTTCTTTACCAAACTATTGCATGTTTTTAATCATCTTACCATTTAGGAATGGGATGTGGAAGGCATGGGAATACTGCAATGAATTACAGTAGAAGGCCTTCTCTCATCTTCTCTGTAATCTCTCTAAAAAGCCAGGCTTCCTGCTTCCTTTATGACTGGAGTCAGCTGAAGAGACCCCTCAAGAATGACACGTAGCATAGTGTTTAGCAGCTGTTTTCATGTGACGCTCCATAAGAGAATTAACTACAATTCTAGCCTAAGGTACTCATTGTACAGAATAAATTAACTTCCCTTATATATCTAAAATGGTACTAACTTGTACTGTCCTTGGGAAAATTGAGAAAGTAGTCACTAAAATCATTTTCTGTGGGTTTAATTCTCTGGTAGAACCCAAGTGTTAAATCAGATGTATGGAAAAAATCATGGGTTGTTCAAAGAGGAGGGAGCAAGAATATAAAAAATACTCTTATCTCAAAAATAAACCATCCCAGATCCATATAATTATGAGACTGAAATTTAGGGAAATACATATATCAAGACTATTTTACTTTTTAAAATTATTCTACATTTCCTGAATATAGTACTAAAAGAAAAACATTAGCCAAATTAAATTTAAAAGAGTTTAATTGAGCAAAGTACAATTCAGTCAGTCTCCCAAGCTCAGAGACTCCAGTGCAGCCATGTGGTGGAAGAAGATTTATGGATGGAAAAGGAAAGTGACATACAGAAAACAGAAATGATGTACAGAAACAGCTGGATTGGTTACAGCTTGGCTTTTCCTTATTTGAACATGGTTTGAACAGTTGGCCACCTTTGATCAGCCAAAACTCAGTGATTGACACAAGAGTAGACAACAGTTTGTATATAACTCCATTTAGGTTATAGTTCGCAAAGTACAGAGAAACATTTAGGCCAAACTTAAAATATGTAAGGAGGCAGATTTAGGCTAAATTGGTCCAACAATTCCCCTCTTTTGGTCATCTTCTCAATTTTGAGAGATTGGCCAAAACTTTAGTCATTGATGTCACAATCACCATCATAAATATACTTCTTTGGTGTTTAAATTCACTGGGAAATAGCAGAACATGGGTTTTGTAAGGTGGGAACAAGGAATTTAGGTTACTTTTTTTGTGAGGGTTAGAGTCGAGGTACCTCCTTATATGCTAGAATGTCCTGTTTACAGGAGGAAAAAACAAAACCTGGTCTTTTCTAGAATCTATGTGTTTCTTTAAAGTCTTAGTTTGATTATGTCACATTTAGCACAAGTAACTCCATTTTGGTTTGGTCTGGTCTGTTAGGGCCTACTGCATGAGCTTAGTCCAAAACAATGGCCTCTCATAATTTTGTTTAATAATTCCCCCCTTTTGGTCAGGTTCTCACTTAGGTGAGAGTATGGCCGAAATTTAGGGCCTTAGCGCCTCTCTCAGTTACCATCATTTTGGGTTTCTGGTCTTAGCACGTAATTTACAGATTATGGTGCCCTCATGGTCACACATTTCTTTCAGGTCTTGTCATTCCAGTTGAAGAGAGACCACTTGACATTCTACAGATGGCTGCATGCAAACATTTAAAACTTTTGAGAGAATACAGTGCATCAGGGAGACTACTATTATGACTATCAGGAGGATAATACCAAGAGCTTGGATTATGCTCCTTAGCCAGGGCTCCATAAACCAAAGCACCTAAAATCAAATACATAAAAAAAGAGCTAGATAAAGAGTCTACTCACTTTAACTAAGCAGTCTCTTCATTAATCCCCTACAACTGAATCTCTGTAATGCCTGATGTGATGTATTTCTCCATGGGCAACAAGTGCCAGCAGCTGCACAGATACTTCTCTGTTTAGCCAGTAAGTAATCTAGAGCAATTCTATTATTTAGCATAACTTTCACAAGAGAATTTAAAGTCTGTTATGTAACCATAGCCTTTATGGTAGAATCTGCTATACAGCCTATCATGAGGGATAAATTTCTAATCATTGCCTCATTTACTCCAAACCATGGCAAAAGAACCTAACAGATGATGCCCTTCCAGAAGAGGAAAAACCTCCTGGCAATGTTCTCTTTAACCTATGATGTGGGTTAAGAGGAATGAACCAATGTTCTATTTCTGACTGATTATGAGGCAATGTATGTACCATTAAAATTTCTCACCTACATTGAGCCTTCATCTTTCATCTATCAAGGCATAAGTTTATCAAATGTGTAAGTTGGGCAACAAAATCCTTCACAAGTAAAAGTATACCCCATGAGTACACACAACAGACTCCCTTTACACTTCTATTGTTTGTAGAGGCATAAGTAAGGGGAAAAAAGTGAAAGAGTCTCATGATAGTAGAGAAAGCTTGACCTGTGATCTTGGGGGAAAAAGCTGTTTCCATTAAGGAGGCTATCTTCTTCTGGGAAGAAATTTCCCTGGTTAGCTTTACCTTAAGGTTTCCAATAGGTATACATTCCAAGAGTGTGGAGGCATCCTTCTGAGTTGTGAGATTATGAACCCAAGATTCAAAGTCCTGAAGTTTTGCTGCAGTGTGGATGACAAGAGCATTCTTTCTCTGATGTTCTCAGATCTAATCTTTGGGTTCTGGATTGTAAAGAGATTGATTGTCCTCAGTCAGTCAGTGAACCATGAAAAGCTTTCTTTAGCTGGTGAAAATACACTGCGGCATAATGAGCTACTCTTATAACATCAGCCCTCTTGCATGGAAAAGCCTTCATACAACCAGAAAACATGCATTGAAAATGACAATTGGATGAAATCTGTCTACAAATATTTAAAAGGCCCATCGGGTAGTGAAATGTACCTGAAGTTTTGATTGTCTTTTCAGGAATATGGGTTTGACAAAACCACACGTTGGTCATAAACTATTTTAGCAATTTAGAAGTCACCACATCAATATAATATTTAATTTGGATCATTTTATCTTTTTCATGATGAGTCATGAATGCAGAACTTGTAATTAAAAAAAAAAAGGCTTAAGGACTCAGGAAGGGCAAGGCAGGCATCCTGGTTCTCCATGCTTAACACTGGACTTATGTCCTCTTGAATACCAGTTGTTTCTCCAATTTAGGTGCATAGCACTGACAACTGATGGGTTACCATAGGTAATTTCACTTAGACCATGGAGTTCATTCAAATTGTATATCTAAACAATTTCAGCATTGGCTGACTTAGCCTGAAAATCTGGCAAAGTATTTTCTTGGTATTCAATTAATTTTTGTTCTGTTTGAGTTAGCACTTTTATAAACCAGTCTTTTTATTAAAGTTCTAGGAATTCTTATCTAGTCCAAATGATATCATTCTAAAGTTATCAGAAACCCACATTCCAGAGTGATTTTCAGGGCCCTTCCCACCCTTTCATGAACCTCTTTAAAGACACCATATTATAGGATTTTGCATGCTTGTGAAGTTTTCAGAAACTGCACCATAATACATACAAATGGCCAACAGACATATGGAAAAAAAGGTTCAACGTCGGTAATCATTAGAGAAATGCAAATTAAATCACAACGAGATATCACCTCACACATGTTAGAAAGGCTGTCATCAAAAAGACAAAAGATAATAAGCGTTGTCAAGGACGTGGAGAAAAGGGAACTCCTGCACACTGTTGGTGGAAACTTAAACTAGTACAGCCATTATGGAAAACAGTATGAAGTTCCTCAAAAAATTAAAAATGGAATTACCATATGATTTAGCAATCCCACTACTGGGTATATATTGAAGGGAAATGAAATCAGTTTGTCAAAGAAATGTCCGCACTCTCTGCAGTGCTTGCAGCACTATTTTTTACTATGTTTACTGCAGCACTATTCACAATTGCTGCATTATGGAATCAACCTAAGTGTTCATCAACCAACAAATGGATAAAGAAAATGAGGTATATATACACAATGGAATGCTATTCAGCGATTAAAAAGAAGGAAATCCTATCATTTAAAACAACATGGATGAACCAGGAGGACATTACGTTAAATGAAATAAGAAGTCACAGAAAGACAAACACCAAGCTTCACTTAAATGTGGAATCTTAAAAAGTTGGACTTGTAGGAGCAGAGAGTTGATAGTGGTGACCAGGGGCTGGGGATGAGGGTCGTAGTGGACAGATGTCATGCAGAGTATACAAACTTTCAACTAGTTAGGAGAAATAAGTTCAAGAGATATACAACATTGTAACTATAGTTAATAACAATGCATTGTATTCTCAGAAATCAGTAAGAGGCTAGGTGTGGTGGCTCACGCCTATAATCCCAACACTTTGGGTAGCTGAGGCAGGAAGATAGCTTAAGCTCAGGAATTCAAGACTAGCCTTGACAACATAGTAAGACCTTATCTCTACAAAAAATAAAAATAAAAATTAGCCAGGCATGGTGCCACATGCCTGTAATTAGAGCTATTCAGGAGGCTGAGGCAGGAGGATCACTTGAGCTCATGAATTTGAGGTTAGAGTAAGTTACCATTGCACCACTACACTCCAGCCTGGGTGATGAAGTGAAACCCCCATCTCAAACAAACAAACAAAAAAATCAAAAAGAGAGTAGGTTTTTAAGTGTTCTTAATAACAATAAAAAAAGATGAGTATGTGAAGTAGTGCATACACTAATCAGCTCAATTTATCCATTCCACAATGTATACATATTTCAAAACATCATGTTGTACACAATAAATATATATAATTTTTATTTATCAATTAAAAAATAAAAGGAAAATCTATTTTGTTCTTTTGAGTCTATTAAAAGAGGAGATTTCTTGATTTTTTTAAGCCATTATCCTCAGCAAACTAACACAGGAGCAGAAAACCAAACACTGCATGTTCTCACTTAAAAGTAGGAGCTGAACAATGAGAACACATGGACATAGGAAGGGGAACAACACACACTGGGGCCTGTCTGGGTGGGGGGACGGGGGAGGGAGAGCATCAGGATAAATAGCTAATGCATGCGGGACTTAATTCTTAGGTGATGGGTTGATAGGTGCAGCAAACCACCATGACACACGTTTACCTATGTAACAAACCTGCATGTCCTGAACATGTATTCCAGAACTTAAAATTAAATTAAATTTTAAAAATAATAATAATTGATTACAGAGCAGGTACAAATGTAAAGAATCTACAGAAGTCAAATTAAGATGTAAAAGGAATCTTGGTAGGAAACCAAGCAAAAAAGTAATTTTTTCTTAAGTTTTTTGTGAAGAACTATATCTCTTTTGATGGCTGTACAGGTCACTGAGGAGACAGAAAAAGTCACAGGTCTGTGTAAAATAGGGAAATCCCTCCTTCACAAGGCCCCAAATAAAGCTGGAACATCTAAGATTTTCATCGTACATATAATGGTGGAGATGTGAAGTAAATCCATCTTGCAAAATAACATTATTCATAAACCAAATTGTCTTGGCCCTGGTGCTGGGTGGAGAAGAAAAATACCATCCCTGCCTGAGAATTCATAGATAAAACTTACCGCTCATGCTACCAGTGTGGTCTGAAAAACCTCAGGCAGATAATTCGATATAAAATAGTTGACTGTGCTCCATGGAATAGTAAACACAAATTATTTCTAAAAGAATGTAACTGCAATCTAGGCTTCAGAAAATTCCCATAGATAAAGTTCCAAAGAACATGAGTTCACAGTCAAAAATCCCAAAACACACAAGAACCCAAAGAACAACCACTGAAAGCATCCAAAACAATAACAAGCAAAGTCGGACCAGCAAAGATTCTAGACAATGGTATTCCTAGACACAGAACACAAAATAGCTATGTCTTACATGTTTAAAGAAATGTTTAAAAATCTTTAAAATGTGAGCAGAAAACCAAGAGATTTAGGAATAGCCAAACAGATTGGGAAAAGAACCATATAATTCTTCCAGATATTAAAAGTATATTTTATCTTCCACCTAGGATGCAAAAAGTCAGCAGAGAAAGTCACTCCTACCCTAACAATAAGAACAAGTCTGATAGCCTATAAAAAACGTCTAGTCTCCACAGAGAATTGAGGTTGCAAGGTAACCTACTGCACTAAAATCCAAAACGATGGCAACACCCTCTGAGAATAAATGAATCCCACAGCTGTTTCATCTTTAGCAAAGGAGTGGAGGTAGGAGGTAGCCACCACAGAAGTTGGCAAGAATAAAACATCTGAGGCTTTAATAACATGTTAAATGATGAGTTTGGGTTGGCACAACAGTTTAGAATGACTGGGGGCCCCAGACAAGGGGGGATTCTTACCCATCCACAAAATCTTTTTACTAATTTCCATTGAATGTTTGTGAAAAAGATTAGGGGCAGGAGAGGAAACTTGAAAAAAATTGTCCCCACAGTAAAGACAAGCAGGGCCTGCCTAAGTTTGAGGTTGAGAGGAAAATGAGAGCTGACCTCCTAAGCCCCAGACTCTGTGTGAGTAAGAAGCAGAGTCCTCCTCTGTTGGGAGAGGGCAGGAAATCCTGCTTTGTTCCTCTGAGAAGAGCCATCCCCACCTGGTCTCAATCTGACTTAAAGTCACTAATCTTTTTAAGTTGAAAAACATACCTGCTGTAAAGTTAGTTTTATCACTTTTACCAGATCTTCAAATATAGGGAAAAACAAATAAAAATCTAGCAATCTCAAGACTGCTTTTTAGGTAAATGTGTAGAATAACTCCATGAAACATTAAAATAGTTCATTGAATCTTGCAATTGAGTGCAGTTACCTGATTATCTAGAATTCATCGGGCAAAAACGGGAATCTTTTTCTAGGGAAACATCAGCACTCTATAGAGAAGTGTGGCAGAAAAAAAGTGCTATTTCATGTAAAGGTGGAAGAAGAAGTTCTTCCTATGCCATGGTCATGGTCTTCCCCACTACTGCCACCAACAACAAAATACCTCCTCCAACTTCCAAACACTTCTAGACCACTGGAATTAACAGTGGTCTAGATAGATAAGGAAAGAGTGGGAGAGAGAAATTTAGAAGGCAAAATGCCTGTATGAAAAGCAATCATATTGAGATGATTTTATTCTTAAATGTGAGTGAGTGATCTAACAGAGTAGGTTATAACTACAACTGAATATGGAGGGAGAGGGAGAGGGGGTATCTGAAGAGGGAGAGGGGTTAATTTAAATTTTATAACCTAAGAAATTTGTTACAAATTAAAGAAAAAAGATAACAGTAAAAAGTTCAGGTTTCATATGGATTTTCTGTTTCTGGTTTGACCAAAACTAATAATCAATATATGCCTTCACTGACACCCACATTTCTTCAGTCAACCTAATTTTATTCAACAAATATTTATTGAACTACTATTATGTGACAGGTACTGTTCTGACCATCTAGGATACATCATAGAGTAAAGATTCCTGTCCTCATGGAGCTCCCATACCAGTGGAGAGAGATAGAGAATAAACAGTAAATATGATAAATGAGTAAATTATTTAATATGTTAGGAGGTAAGTGTGATGTGTAAAAGAAGGGGTAGAGAAGATGGGAGATCAGAAATGTAGAAAATTGAAGTTAAAATATTAAACAGGATGATCAGGGTAGACCTCATGGAGAAAGTCAGATACAAGCAATGACAGAAAGGAAGTAAATCAAGCAGTTAGTTTCCAGAAAAATTCCTGCAGGTGGGACATCTGGTATTCCAGCTGTATTCAAGGAACAGGAAGGAGGGCAAAATGTAGAGCAAGCAAGAGCAAAGGTAATGGGATTGGAGGTCATCTCTTCCTTTTTATTCATTTTTATTCCCACTCCAAGCTATTAAATCCCAGTTAAGGAAATCACACAAATGCAGTGATGGACTCCACCTTGAGATAAATTATCCAACTTCAGCTGCTGTAACTCAGTCCTAGTTATGTTCTCCCTTCCCTAAATCACTTCCCACAGCAGACCTTCCAACTATATTCTTACCAAGGTGGCATTCCTGCCTCCAAACCGTCACCTCCAAAGATGCCTTGACTCCTACTTTGTTCAGAGAGGAGAAAAGACACTGGCTGTGCTATTCCCATGTAACCCCACTCCCCATCTCATACAGTTCAAAGGGAGACTATCCTCCTACTCAAGGCCAGTCTCTGCACCTGGCCTGGGCCTGTAGCACTTCCATTGCCCCTCTCTCACGGACCCCTGAGTCTCCTTCTCTGAAGTTTCCTTATTGAATGTGGATGTCTCTCCTCAATCTCACTCTCCTTGAGCAGTTTTGTTCATGCCATCACTATATATTTCCATCTATATGTTGATGATTTCCTCTTCGACTTCTCTAGTTCTGAGTTGTTTCTGAGGTCTAAGCAGGAATTCCAAACTGTGTACTAGACACGTATGTTCTAATGATACATCAGATATAATGTGTCCAAAATCAAGCATAACTCCACCTTCCAGATAAATTAATACTTCCCTCTGTTTCCTGTCTCAACAGATGGCATCATTACTCTCTCAGTCATCTTGACTTTACAGTCAGCTTCTCTCTTTCCTTTATCTCCTATTTATAATCAGTCAAGTTCTATAAACCCTACTTTATAAATGTCTACCACATCAATAGCTACCTTTTACCAAATACCTGCATTTACAACTCTCACTGGCCTCTTCATTCAAAGACAAAAATCCAACCATGAGCATCTTTTACACTGATGCAAGGAATAATGAGCCAAGTGCCATTTGCTGTCTCTACATAGTCTTTTTTGATAAATGACATTTGGATTTTTGCTTGTTGTTTTGTTTTGTTTTTGTTTTTAATTTTCTAGTACCCAGTGAGGTAGGTGCTTAATTCCATTGAACAATTCATGTGAACAAGGAAAAATTGATTGGCTTCTATGCAAATTAAACTCATCTTAAAACCACACCATAACAGAAAAGTTAACAGGGTGAAGCACTTGAGTTCAGACTGGAGAAAAATTAAAAGCTTTCAAAGCAAATAAGGGAGTCTGGAAAGAACTTCAGTGGGAGAGAGAGAAAGAGAGAGAGAGACAGAGAGAGAACACCAATGGAGAACATACATTTTTCAGAGGAAGCCTAGAGTTTAGGCTGTCATAGGAAGGATAATGAGGAATATAGTAGGCAAGAGTGAGCTATGATTGCACTACTGCACTCCAGCCTGGGTAACACAGCCAGACCCTGTCTCTCAAAAGAAGAAAATGTAGTAGGCAAGAGATGGATTCTATATCCACCAGGGAGCCATTGAAGAGTTTTCAGCAAAAGAGTAACCTGAGAAACATAGATGTTAGGAAGGCCCCACTGTATGTTGGTGGGAGGACTTGGCTTAAGTCATTTTTTATTATCCCCCACAGAATCCAGTACAGTGCTTTCAAAGAATGTGTGAAAGTCAGAAATGAATTGTATTCGATTGAAGTAAATGATAGAGACTTTGTGGAAAGCAACGAGTGGCTGTGTTGTGTGCAAAGCACAGTCCTGAGCTGCCTAATTTGAAAGGGGATGTATTGGGCTGTTGTAAAGTTGAGACCAGCTTGTAAGCCCCACTCTCCCTGTTTGAAGGCTGGTGGTTGCCATGGTTACGGTTGCATGGGTAGGCTTATTTATAGCTGTACACTATCTTTAGTGAATTCCACAACAGATGAGAGAAAAATTCAACTGTGAAGCCATTTAAGTGCATTGGAAGCACTTAGGAAGAGCAATAGAATTAAATATACACTAGAGAATCTCAAAAACACTAAGGAAAGCCCCATTTTAAACAACTGTTTTGTGAAGAGTGTTCTGCGTAAATTGAAAAAATAAAGGGGTAGAAACTGTGAAAATCTAGGCTTCTGCATGCCCTCTACTAGCTCTGCCTCTAACAACTTATAAGCATAAGCTCTAGGATAGGTTTTGGAAATAAATAAATTTTCTTTACCACTAATCCCATGAAAGACACCTACAGATATCAGGTCTTTCAATTCTTACAAAAACAAAATAAGATAGGTACTATTATTATTCCCATTCTGCACATTAGAAAAGGAAGTAAAAAAGGTTAAGAGTTTCCCAAAGCCACATAGTTGGTAAAGACCAAGCTAGCCAAGAGCCCAGGCAGTCTGCTTCCAGTAATCTTAACCACTATGATACACTGCCTTGTTTTAATATGTATAACAAAAAGGTCTGGGGACCAGAAGTCACTGGAGACCAAGAAGCTGTATTTATTTCAGTTTAAAGCGAATACAAATATAAAGTGATTATTTGATAATGCAGAAGACTGAGAATTCATGCTGCAGAACCAATTGTACCCAACCCTAAAATTTCAAATAAAACAAACCAGGGACATCCTACTCCTATTTCAAAAAGAGCAACAGTAGGATTCCTTTATAAAGAAAATTTATCTATTTTATGTCAAATTAAATATAATTTTTAAAAATCTATTTTATGTGTGGGTGCACATGTATATGTTCATGCGCACACACAAATTTTGGGAACACATCCATTATGAACCACAAAGTAAAACTATAAATTATTTTTAAAGGGATGGATATTGACAGCTATCGAGCGTGTTCATTTAATCTTGACAATTAAATGAGGCAAGTATTATTGATCCCTAGTTAAGAGAGGAAAAACTGAGGCTCATGCTGGATAAAACTCCCCTAAACACACATATCAAGTGGGCAGCAGAACTGGACCTGAAACGTAAGTTCCCCTAATGTCAAAGCCTGAAATTATTTTCTCTGTATCTTTCTGTGTCATCTTGACTTCAAGGGAACCAAAATTTGGCCAGTTTCTAACTGAGGCGCTCCTCAAAGCCAAGAAAGCTGTCTTTGAAAAACCACAGCTGTTCAAAGGAGGATGACAGGTAAAAATTTGCCTGGACAAGTCCTAATTCAATGCAAGAACCACTCACTTTTTGGACAAATGTATATTAAAATACCATGACTTGGGCTGGAATACATTATTGTAGTATTCCTATATCCTACACTGAGAGTAGTTTTGAATAAAAGTAATATGGTAAAGCTTTGGAATTTGTATTTGTTGTTAGTGATCTTATAATCTAAAAAATCATATGATGTTTGTTCATGCTTTTATCAGATAAATGTTTACTAACTCCTTAAAATGTTCCTCTAAATGTGGTAGGTTCTGGGGATTTAGTGTTGGATAAGACAAACATAATTTTGAATGCCAATGAAAGTGCAATCTTAGACTCACAGAACATCCAGAATATTCATTTATTCAACAAATGTTATCTAGTGACTCCCATAAACCAGACAATATGGGAGCTACTGAGGACATAATGGTAAATAATTCACATTACTAGAAGTAACTTTAGAGATCAAACATATGACAAATGACCAAACTGAAAATACCAGGAGACTCAGCACTCATCCAAGGTCCTATAGTGAAATTGGAGTTAAAACCAATGGTTAGTAACTGTCTTTTTGACCCCTGTACTTTTCCTGAGGGCCCAAAACAGTGGAAAGCCTCCTACCTTCTCTAGCACTTTATAGTATGACATAATTACTGCCTGCTATCTTTTCTTCTAAACTGGGGGAAGTGCCAGAAAGAAGCAACATCGCACCTGCCATAAACGTGTTGGAGCCACAATTTCAATAACAAAGAATTATCTGGTCCAAAATGTCAGTAGTGCCCAGGTTGAGAAACCCTACTCTAGCCTATCTTCTTATTAATAAAAAGGACTATAGAATATGTAAGACAAAACAAAAATCATCCTTTCTCTCTAAAATAAAATACAAACTCACTTAAGGAACTAGGAAGTAGTTTGGTGTGACTCAGAAAACAAAAAAAAGGTAGAGAGTGGTTAACTTGTTATCTTTAAATACTGAAAATGGCGAGGGGGATATTTTGGGAGTTTATCAACAGTATCAGTTTGAATAAAAGGTTCATATCCAACTGGACCATGATTATAGGTTTAGACATGCCTTGACATGCACATCTAACCCATTTCGGAGTCTGTATACTTACCAGGTAATTCTCAGACCTCTGTTGCTTGCATATGCAGATTATTTCAAGGAGAAAAAGGCCCACTTATTGAGTAGCAAAAATCATAGGGCAGATGGTCTTTTTGGCTTTCAGATACAAAGTGGTCCTGTTTGGTCTTAAGCCACATGTAGGTACACCCAAAACTCTGGTCAGTGAGGTCCTAGGTCTATAAAATATTATAGTTCAGAGACATAGAGTCTACGCCAGCCCTTAATTGCTTCCTACTGCAGCCACTACATGCCAACTTCTCACCCCACTATTTTTGTTCCCTATGTAAGTATCTAAGTTAAAATATTGAAGTCCTGGGCTTTGGAGATTTAAAAGATTTTTAATAATGATGTGAACTGAATTAATACCCTAGCAGTACCGGAAATTAGCCATGAACACAATAAATAATTATTTCTAGTAATGACAAATATTTTTAAGATACTACTGATGAAATCGAATCTCTGCCTTGAGGAGTCCTCTGACAAGAAATGATAAATACAAAGGAATTGAAGGCCAACAAATTGGCAAAACTCAAAACATTTCTCAAGAAATTTCAGGAAGGGAAGAGTTGTAATGCTAATATAAAACAAAACTGTTTGCAACCAGCCTGGTGAACATAGTGAGACCTTATCTCTTAAAAAATGATGTTTAAAAAAACCAGCCAGAAGTGGTGGCATGAGCCTGTAGTGCCAGCTACTCAAAAGGCTGGGGCAAGAGGATCACATAAGCCCAGCAGTTTGAGTGAGCTATGCTGACACCACTGCGCCAGCCTGGACAACAGAGCAATACCCTGTCTCTAAAATAAATAAACAAATAAACAATCTTTAAAAATTAAAAGAAATAAAATAAAATTCAAGCCCTGAAGGGGTAAATACAGCATTTTATATTGATAAAAGCTAAAAGGCCATGTTGAACATTTATGTACTAAACAAAATAGGATGGAAAACAAAAACAGCTATTATTTGTTTAGTTCTTTGACTTTAACCTTCAAAACAACCTAATGAAGTAAGTATTTTGAAAGGATGAGGTCAAGACTTAATATGTGAAACAAAAAAAGCACAAAGCTGATTTTATTGCTTATCTAAATAAAGAAGAGCTATGCTGGTCAGGCACAACCTCTCCAAGCTGCTGATATAAGGAGAAAACGATGTATCTATAATTAAACTTCATGTGCCAAATAATGTTGCCTCAAAATATATTTAAAGGAAAATATCTCGGAAATATATTGAGAAATTGACAAAAAGACACCAGTGAAAGATATCTACAGAGCAAGCAAACAATACATGTCTCCTTATGGGGACATGTATTGACCTTCAAGGTAGAGACCTCCACATTGTCATTAAGCCAGAGGGATCATCAGCATTTAACAGGGAGGAGCTAGTCACTTCTGTAGGCCCAGAGGGTTCAATAGGATCTGAGATTTCAAATTTATGGAGTAAAATGATACAGATAGCTCATTCCATATCTCAGAGTCCCACACCTTTCCAATCATGTCCTTCTGAATTTGGCATAGAAGATTTGTTGGAATAGAGAGTTCGAATTTCTCAAGAACTCTGCTACTCTTAAGATTGGGGCCTCAGATTTTTCTGCTCTTTCAGCTAAAAGAGGTACATCTCTATATACACTGCTAAGGAGGCCCTCTGATTTACTTATTTTATCTTCATCTGGTGATTAACGTTTAGCCTTTCATTGTCTTATCCAATGCATCAGTATTATGAAGCATGATCCATTCCATAATTCTCATAATTTGTTTCCCACACAACTCTCAAGTGCCTGCGATATTGCAGCAACCAAGGCATTCTCTTCCAATATTATACAATCCCAATGAAAATTTTAGCAATTGCAGAATTACAGCATGCCAGGGGCCATGTACTCTACCTACTGTTGGTGATGAGGTTTTCCTGCTCCAAAACTGCACTATAGATTCGGCTCCCTAAAACCATTTCTGGTACCAACTGTCATAGGTTTGGCTCCCTGGAAACATACTGTAGAGTAGAGATTTGCATGAATCACCCCTTGGAGGGTGATTTCATGAATGACAACTGTGAGAATTGGGCAGAGGGCAAAGTTGATCTATGATATGTGATGCAGTTAGAACAGAGGACTTGCTGATCCCACAGGGAACTCTGGAGAAAGAATGGCCCTTTAGCGTTGTCTGAAATTAAGGCAAGGGGCAATCCTCATAACTCCACCTTGACCCTTTATTAGAAATGGGCTACCACTGTGGAGGGATAACCTTGGGAGAGAAGGCCCCATTTGACTGAGGCAGCTGCTGGAGAGGAACACCTGCCAGCCATCAGCACATAACATTCCTGGCAGCTGGGGGAATGTGTTCTGGAATGATCTGGGTATTTGGTACTCTATGAACAGGAAATAAACCTTCTTTTTCATGTAATATTGTTTTCTGTCTAATATTTTACCCTATTAATAGAAAATAGACCTTAGTGTCCGTAGTAATATGAGGGGTTTTGTTTTCATATTTTCTAGAGTGTTCTGACTCTGCACTTTCAAGCCAGCTAAGTATTTGTTTTAAATTTATATAGAATTGTTTAAGATAACCCTTTTAGCACTTCCACCCCAATCACCTACTTTGTAAAGAGATGTTTTCCCAAAATATTTTTAAACCCATCATGTAGACATAATGGGATATCCAAATTAATTGAAGGTTTTCTGAAAAAATTAGGTAGTCTTGATTGACTTTTGGCAAGTAACTAGTTGTGGTTAAGAAATTAAAATCACAGGATGGACGTGGTGGCTCACGCATGTAATCCCAGCACTTTGGGAGCCCGTGGCGGATGGATCACTTGAGGTCAGGAGTTCAAGACCAGCCTGACCAACATGGTGAAACTCCCGTCTCTACTAAAAAAATACAAAAATCAGCCAGGCATGGTGGTGGGCGCCTGTAATCACAGCTACTCGGGAGACTGAGGCAGAAGAATTGTTGGAACCTGGGAGGCAGAGGTTGCAGTGAGCTGAGATTGCATCATTGCACTCCAGCCTGGGCGACAGAGCAAGACTCTGTCTCAAAAATGAAAAAAAAAAGAAATAAAAATTATAAATAATATATTTGAAATACTCACCATGGTCTTAGGGCCTCTACAAAAAAATTAATATAGCTTGGGATATGGCCAAGGGTTCTGATTTTATAGGACCTTAGTTCTTTATAATGGAAAGAGATGAGGATAGCGAGCCTGTATTATTCAAAAGAGCAAAAGGTAATGATTTATTCGTTTATTTATTTTTTAAATTTAGTAGACATTTTATGTTGCTTACCACACTTTTTTTCAGAAATGAGGCTTATATGTGAGTTAAGCAAAATCTCTTTGAAATTAAGATATTGGTCACTTTCAGTCACCACTTACAGTGTTACTTATTTTTAAGGCAGCAGCTCAGATAAGCAAGACAAATTCCTAGAAGACTAAACATCAAATGATCTGATACCTGAAAAAAATAGACAAGTTTGACAAAAGATCTGGTCCTCTCCTCAACTTTTTCTTAGTACAAAAATGAAGTAATATACTCACTACTTGTGGTCAATGGTATAACCATGCTGGATGACATTTTAAAAAATCAGAACTCCTTAGCTCCTGAGTTCCATTTGCCTTCATTGTCCAATTAACAGGAATAAAATCAAAACTAATCAAGAAATACTAAGAAAACATCAGCTACATTATATCACCCTAAGTCTTATAGCCCGAGCACACCATATCGATGGATACAAAATTAGAGAACCAGCTAATGTCACTAATATTTGATGAGTCACAAAACTGAAAAGGATGCCAGGACATAGAACATGGAAAAAATGTAATCCCAATATTTAAGGAAGAGCGCCACAATATGAAACCAATCATTGTGGTCACCTATAAAAATACAGAGATCACTAGGGGCCAACACCAGTTCACTAGGACAACAGGTCAGTTTGTCCTGACCAGTTAGTAGATTGGCTAAATTAGGAGAATGTAAGGTATAGTCTGTGTAGAGTTTAGCCAGCATTCGATGTTTTATCGCTCATGAGATCTGTGAGAACAGCACAGAGGAGTATCAGTTGGTTCCCAGTATAACTACATGTATTCGCTTCTGGTTGAATTATTGTACTGTCAAAGAAGACTTATGAACCCTCTTGAGAAGTGAGGGCGGAAAGGTTGGTAGCACATATAGATGCAATTCGGATTTTAGAAACAGCTGAGATGAAAATTCCAGTTCTGGCACTATCCTGGCTGACTCTCTGAGCAAGTCAATCCCTGCTCCGATGACCTGTAGCACCACTCCAATGGAATCTCTATCACATTTGTTCTCTTAAGACTAGTCTTTGACATTGGTTTTCAACATAGCTTCCTAATTGAACTATCCTTTCAGATTCTGTCCATGCCTCTGCAGAGAATATAGACTTCTCTGATTATAAAACTCAGTGAGGAAAACTTTCTTTCCTTCCATTGCCCTTTTATTTCTTAGCAGCTCTCTTCTTGAACTTTTAGCGTCCCTAAATTCTATCCTTAGCTCTTCCTTTGACTAGCCTTGGAATAGCTTTAAGCTGAAAATAGTTAATACTCAAAGGCTGTTAACGAATTACAAAAGCTGATATCTACCAAGAAGGACAGTTCTAGTGACAAGCCATGGGGCATTGAAAAGAGTAAAAAGAATAGAAGCACAGAGGTAGCTGTGTAATCAGACCTAAGGGCTGAAAGTAAAAAACAAGTGGAAAGTTAGTGGCCAGGTCAGCCCATAAAAAGAGCAGTTAGAAAGAAGAGACAGGAACTAGGAAGACATACCAGAACATTCCTCATGTAAGAAGGAACTGTGGGGCCCTGAGCTTTGTTAGAGATTTTCTACACAGATGTGTGATGATAGCTCAGAGTCAAGTGGAAGAGATGTGGCTGTCAGCTTTCAGGAGTCCCTGAATAACAGCCATGTAGTACTTCTGTGGAATGCTGCCTGAAGAAAACAATATGGTCCCACCTTCTAGAACACACCCTGCCTTATAAGCTCACCTACCCCTTGGGATAACAAAATTCACACTAACAACTTTGTCTCACTACAGATCATAGGATAATTTTGAGTGAACAATATTTAAAACAACTGAAAGAAGTGTGATGAAAAGTCATCGTGGTATGTTCTTTTAATAGGAATAAGAGAGATAATAGTTACAAAGACTTTTTAAACAACATAGAATTCTATGGCTGTGTGCCCTGAAACTAGCTGTTTTCTTTAATGACAAACTATGTATTTTAAAGAGTGAGCATTATTGCCTTTTAACTTAGTAGCCTAAATCATTATGTGATATGAATTTTCTTCTCCAGTGACCCATGGTTCCAGGTGCTATTGATTTCTAAAATAGTATTCGATATTGAAAATCTTCCAAGGTTTTATGATTGCTATTTGAAAGAAGTATGATACAGAATAAAGCTGTAGTGGCTCCTACAATCACATCAAATTTCACATCTCAAGTATAATTAGCATTACATTTTATGGATTTAGCTTGAAGAAGTCTGCAAAATAATCCTTATTTTGCAGAATCAAAGAAAATTAGGCATTTAGATAACTAGCAGTTATCTTTGCTCAGATTTTATTATTAAAGTGAATTCCTAATTCTATCCGCCAAGAACTCCATTCTCATTTGAAAAAAAAAAGTCTTTCTTCTCATGAGCTCAATAACTGAAAGTCCATGAGAGTCACATAAAATGTCAAATTTATTATCAAGCACTCATTGGTTTAATTCTATTTTATGCTGGCAAACATCTGGAAGATTAAGAAAAATAAATTAAGAGTATTAAAACAATAATAGGGAAAAATTAATTAGGATTTTGCTTACATATTCATTTGTAAGTCAACAAATATTTATTGAAATCTATTAGACCACCCAGTCCTTATCTTACCAAAGCCAATTATTTATTATAAGTCATTAGCATATAAAACTTAAGGATAATTTACTTTGATGTTTGCTACATGTGAATTCATGAAGATATTTGAATTTCATATCTAGCACTTCTCAGCATCAATCCAAGATCAGTCACTTACTTTTTACACTGGACGCTGTGGCTGAGCATAAAGTTTCTAGAGTAACATAAGACTTATAACAAAGTTATAAATAGTACTCGAATTGGGTCTTGCTAATGCCACTGATGGACATTGGCTAGGGTTTGGTCTTAACACAACACACACACACGCATACATACATACACACACTCGAGTAGTGACCATCTGTTTCTCTGGTTGCCATCAGAAACTCATTTTTCATTTCAGGAACCACTTCTCCCCTACTCTTAAACTACCTGGTTTGAGTGAGGTGACCTCTACTTTTCCTTCCAGAGAAAGACACATGACAGGACCTGGTCAATCATTGTCTATCCTTCTGGTCGCAAATGGCCAGGTGACCAAAGTCATACTAATCAGAGCCCTCCTTGGAAGTTTTTCTGTGACTACTGGGGAAAAAAATTGCTTCTCTTCTATGATTATAGAGGCTAAGGACCCACTAAGAGGATGCGGTTAAGAACAGCTTTGTGGCCCTATGAAAAGAATCTTTCTGGCCGGGCACGGTGGCTCATGCCTGTAATCCCAGCACTTTGGGAGGCCGAGGCGGGCGGTTCACGAGGTCAGGAGATGGAGACCATCCTGGCTAACACGGTGAAACCCCATCTCTACAAAAAATACAAAAAAAATTAGCCGGGCGTGTTGGCGGGCGCCTGTAGTCCCAGCTACTCGGGAGGCTGAGGCAGGAGAATGGCGTGAACCCAGGAGGCGGAGCTTGCAGTGAGCCAAGATCGCGCCACTGCACTCCAGCCTGGGCGACAGAGCGAGACTCCGTCTCAAAAAAAAAAGAAAAGAAAAGAATCTTGCTGAGAATGAGTCCAACAGAGGAGTGCAGCTCTGAGAGACGGAGAACACAACACAAACAAAAAAATTCTTAATGACATCAATCTAACCTCACAATCCAACCATTTCTAAAAGTAGCTTGACCCCTTGAAAAATCCCAGTTATATAAGCCAATTGATTCCAATTTGTGTTTCTTTGTTTAAGCTGATTTGAACTGAATTTCTGACATTTGCAACCGAATAAATCCAGACAATATACATACATACCCACAGACTCATTATCTTCTGTTTGTGATTTTTTCCTTATACCAATATACATCACACACACACACACGCACACACACACAGTGTGCTACAGAAGCTTAGCATTTGTCCTGTAGATGACAAAAAATTTTACAGTATGGTTTTCACCTTCATGGCCAACAGGATTTTGCTGAAACTCAGCAACTTTTTATCTGATTGATGTGCAACAACATGTTCTGACTGCTTGCAGAAACTCTTTTAGCCATTGACCCAAACGTGACAATACTTCAGATTGTGCATCAGCCCTCCATCTGGGTAGCACTATTTCTGCCTAAGCTCTGAGAATCAGAAAACTCACTCACGTTTCTCACAAAGTTGGAGTCCCGTAAATTATCCAGTCTCTAAAATGTTGGGCCTAAAATGATGTAAACACCTGGAGGTTCTTACCCATGATTATATAGGCATCTGTTTTCAGTTGGAGCTTTATTCCTTATTGATGCCAAATTGAGACTGGCTTAGTTGTGCATTTTCTATATCTTTGGCTGACAGCATATTGTCAGAGTTTGCTCGATTATAGCAGAAACTCATAATTGTTTTCAGCTGCAAACAAATGCAAGGCTGACCCTATAGTGGTACATGTCTTTTGTTCCTTTGATCAGTAGCTTCGGTTTGTCCCATCAAGATGGCGTCTGTACACAGTATCTCAAGGTTAACTGCATTCAGTATAATATGTTCTGTTGTATTATTTGACATGTGTACTAGTTGTTAAATTTTCTTTCCTTCAAGATAGTAGAATTAGGACCACGTTACCAAGTAGACACATGTTAACCTTTAGAAAAGTCCTTTCACCGCTCTGAATTTCAGACTTCTCAACTGCAAAATGGAAGAATGACTGACAACTTTCTGAAACTTCTTTTAAACTCAAATGAGAAAATTTACATGAAAGCACTTTACAAAATGTAAAGTATATGAAAATATATGACGGTATTGCTGCCATTTCTGCTGTGGTTGTCTTCATTATTGGCATTGGGGTATTAAAAAAAAGTGTATTTGTATGTATTAAGCATCTAGCATGTACCAGGTTCTGGTCAGACAAAAGTCCTATTCTCTAAATGCTTATAATCATTGAAAAGACATTAACAAGAATAACTTCAAAACAAAATATAGCCTTTTTTACTATTTTAACTAGCAAATCCCTTTCACAATAATATAGATAAATGTGGTCTGATAGAATTATCTATGATAACACCAATGTTCTACATCTGTACTGTACAATATGATAACCACGAGTCATGCATACTACTGAGCAAGAGAGATGTGGCTAGTGTGAGTAAGAGACTAACTTTTTAAATTTCATTTTAATTAATTTAAACTTAAATGACCACACACAGCTAGTGGTTACCATATTAAATTGCACATATCTAGAAGGTCTTCAATACCTTGATACTTGTTGGTGGATTTGACAGTTTTTGCATTGTATGCTATAATGATGTGATTTTAGGTTGAAAATCTATTACATTCTAAATTCCATTTAAATGCAATCTTCCACAAATCATATATTTATATTTAATATTTATACATAAAATATAATCTATAATTCCAATTTTGAGCCCAGTTTCTTATTTCAAATGATTTACATTATTTACTTGAATATTTGTCCTTTTTAAGAATTATTTATCACTCTGGGTATATGTTGCCTGAGGCTACTAAAAGCCAAAGAGAGAAAGAAGAAAAAAAGAAAAAGAAAAAATGTATACCACCTATACATAAAAACAAGCTTTGACTTTTTCTGCTAACAGTGAGAAATGCTATTTAATTTAAACTAATTTTGTAAGTAAAAGTATAATTTTAAATGCATATTACATTGATATGGGCAGCCAAGAGCATAATAAAATTTAAATTTAACTGCATTATGGCATAAAATAGATTAAAAACTCTCTTGCTGAGGAAGTTTGAAGTTCATATATTTTACACACAAAAATACAAACTTTTCATATTTTGTTTTGTTTGTCTGAGGATGCACACTCCTCTAATAGTAACACACATGGTAAACAATAGTCTTTATTCCCACACAAATGAAAAGTCAACTTTACATTCTCCATTTAATATTTATTTTTGAATTATTCTCAACTGTCCTGCTGTGCTACATGAGAATTTTGATCAAATGGATTCAGCTTACAGATTTGAGAACTATTAACATTTTATATGCCTCATTAACTTGATGTATATCAGTTTCTATAATCCTTATGTACCTATCTTAATTGTTGAGCATTAATAATAATTTTATTTTTTTATTATACTTTAAGTTCTAGGGTACATGTGCACACATGCAGGTTTGTTACATATGTATACATGTGCCATGTTGGCGTGCTGCACCCATTAACTCGTCATTTACATTAGGTATATCTCCTAATGCTATCCCTGCCCCCACCCTCCACCCCATGACAGGCCCTGGTGTGTGATGTTCCCCTTCCTGTGTCCAAGTGTTCTCATTGTTCAATTCCCACCTATGAGTGAGAACATGCAGTGTTTGGTTTTCTGTCTTTGCGATAGTTTGCTCAAAATGATGGTTTCCAGCTTCGTCCATGTCCCTACAAAGGACATGAACTCATACTTTTTTATGGCTGCATAGTATTCCACAGTGTATATGTGCCACATTTTCTTAATCCAGTCTATCATTGATGGACATTTGGGCTGGTTCCAAGTCTTTGCTATTGTGGATAGTGCCACAATAAACATACGTGTGCATGTCTCTTTATAGCAGCATGATTTATAATCCTTTGGGTATATACCCAGTAATGGGATGGCTAGGTCAAATGGTATTTCTAGTTCTAGATCCTTGAGGAATCGCCACACTGTCTTCCACAATGGTTGGACTAGTTTACAGCCCCACAAACAGTGTAAAAGTGTTCCTATTTCTACACATCTTCTCCAGCATCTGTTGTTTCCTGACTTTTTAATGATGACCATTCTAACTGGTGTGAGATGGTATCTCATTGTGGTTTTGATTTGCATTTCTCTGATGGCCAGTAATGATGAGCATTTTTTATGTGTCTGTTGGCTGCATAAATGTCTTCTTTTGAGAAGTGTCTGTTCATATCCTTCACCCACTTTTTGATGGGGTTGTTTGATTTTTTTCTTGTAAATTTGCTTAAGTTCTTTGTAGCTTCTTGATATTAGCCCTTTGTCAGATGGGTAGATTGTAAAAATGTTCTCCCACTCTGTAGGTTGCCTATTCACTCTGATGGTAGTTTCTTTTGCTATGCAGAAGCTGTTTAGTTTAATTAGATCCCATTTGTCAATTTTGGCTTTTGTTGCCATTGCTTTTGGTGTTTTAGTCATGCAGTCCTTGCCCATGCCTATGTCCTGAATGGTATTGCCTAGGTTTTCTTCTGGGTTTTTATGGTTTTAGGTCTAACATTTAAGTCTTTAATCCATCTTCAATTAATTTTTGTATAAAGTGTAATGAAGGGATCCAGTTTCAGCTTTCCGCATATGGCTAGCCAGTTTTCCCAGCACCATTTATTAAATAGGGAATCCTTTCCCCGTTTCTTGTTTTTGTCAGGTTTGTCAAAGATCAGATGGTTGTAGATGTGTGGTATTATTTCTGAGGGCTCTGTTCTGTTCCATTGATTTATATCTCTGTTTTGGTACCAGTACCATGGTGTTTTGTTTACTGTAGCCTTGTAGTATACTTTGAAGTCAGGTAGCGTGATGCCTCCAGCTTTGTTCTTTTGGCTTAGGATTGACTTAGCAATGCGGGCTCTTTTTTGGTTCCAAATGAACTTTAAAGTAGCTTTTTCCAATTCTGTGAAGGAAGTCATCGGTAGCTTGATGACGATGACATTGAATCTATAAATTACCTTGGACAGTATGGCCATTTTTTTAATTATTATTATTATACTTTAAGTTTTAGGGTACATGTGCACAATGTGCAGGTTTGTTACATTTGTATCCATGTGCCATGTTGGTGTGCTGCACCCATTAACTCGTCATTTAGCATTAGGTATATCTCCTAATGCTGTCCCTCCCTGCTCCGCCCACCCCACAACAGTCCCCGGAGTGTGATGTTCCTCTTCCTGTGTCCATGTGTTCTCATTGTTCAATTTCCACCTATGAGTGAGAACATGCGGTGTTTGGTTTTTTGTACTTGCGATAGTTTACTGAGAATGATTTCCAGTTTCATCCATGTCCCTACAAAGGACATGAACTCATCAATTTTTATGGCTGTATAGTATTCCATGGTGTATATGTACCACATTTTCTTAATCCACTCTATCGTTGTTGGACCTTTGGGTTGGTTCCAAGTCTTTGCTATTGTGAATAGTGCTGCAATAAACATACGTGTGCATGTGTCTTTATAGCAACATGATTTATAGTCCTTTGGGTATATACCCAGTAATGGGATGGCTGGATCAAATGGTACTTCTAGCTCTAGATCCCTGAGGAATCGCCACACTGACTTCCACAATGGTTGAACTAGTTTACGGTCCCACCAACAGTGTAAAAGTGTTCCTATTTCTCCACATCCTCTCCAGCACCTGTTGTTTCCTGATTTTTTAATGATGGCCATTCTAACTGGTGTGAGATGGTATCTCATTGTGGTTTTGATTTGCATTTCTCTGATGGCCAGTGATGATGAGCATTTTTTCATGTGTTTTTTGGCTGCATAAATGTCTTCTTTTGAGAAGTGTCTGTTCATGTCCTTTGTCCACTTTTTGATGGGGTTGTTTGTTTTTTTCTTGTAAATTGGTTTGAGTTCATTGTAGATTCTGGATATTAGCCCTTTGTCAGATAAGTAGGTTGCAAAAATTTTCTCCCATTTTGTAGGTTGCCTGTTCACCCTGATGGTAGTTTCTTTTGCTGTGCAGAAGCTCTTGAGTTTAATTAGGTCCCATTTGTCAATTTTGGCTTTTGTTGCCATTGCTTTTGGTGTTTTAGACATGAAGTCCTTGCCCATGCCTATGTCCTGAATGGTATTGCCTAGGTTTTCTACTAGGGTTTTTATGGTTTTAGGTCTAACATGTAAGTCTTTAATCCATCTTGAATTAATTTTTGTATAAGGTGTAAGGAAGGGATCCAGTTTCAACTTTCTACATATGGCTAGCCAGTTTTCCTAGCACCATTTATTAAATAGGGAATCCTTTTCCCATTTCTTGTTTTTGTCAGGTTTGTCAAAGATCAGATAGTTGTAGATATGCGGCATCATTTCTGAGGGCTCTGTTCTGTTTCATCGACCTATGTCTCTGTTGTGGTACCAGTACCATGCTGTTTTGGTTACTGTAGACTTGTAGTATAGTTTGAAGTCAGGTAGTGTGATGCCTCCAGCTTTGTTCTTTTGGCTTAGGATTGACTTGGCGATGCAAGCTCTTTTTTGGTTCCATATGAACTTTAAAGTAGTTTTTTCCAATTCTGTGAAGAAAGTCATTGGTAGCTTGATGGGGATGGCATTGAATCTATAAATTACCTTGGGCAGTATGGCCATTTTCATGATATTGATTCTTCCAACCCATGAGCATGGAATGTTCTTCCATTTGTTTGTATCCTCTTTTATTTCACTGAGCAGTCGTTTGTAGTTCTCCTTGAAGAGGTCCTTCACATCCCTTGTAAGTTGGATTCCTAGGTATTTTATTCTCTTTGAAGCAATTGTGAATGGGAGTTCACTCATGATTTGGCTCTCTGTTTGTCTGTGATTGGTGTACAAGAATGCTTAAGATTTTTGTACACTGATTTTGTATCCTGAGACTTTGCTGAAGTTGCTTATCAGCTTAAGGAGATTTTGGGCTGAGACAATAGGGTTTTCTAGATACACAATCATATCATCTGCAAACAGGGATAATTTGACTTCCTCTTTTCCTAATTGAATGCCCTTTATTTCCTTCTCCTGCCTGATTGCCCTGGCCAGAACTTCCAGCACTATGTTGAATAGGAGTGGTGAGAGAGGGCATCCCTGTCTTGTGAGTATGGCCATTTTTATGATATTGATTCTTCCTATCCATGAGCATGGAATGTTCTTCCATTTGTTTGTGTCCTCTTTACTTCATTGAGCAGTGGTTTGTAGTTCTCCTTGAGGAGGTTCTGTTTATATCCCTTTTAAGTTGGATTCCTAGGTATTTTATTCTCTTTGAAGCAATGGTGAATGGGATTTTGCTCATGATTTGCCTCTCTGTTTGTTATTGGTGTATAGGAATACTTGTGATTTTTGCACATAGATTTTGTATACTGAGACTTTGCTGAAGTTGCTTCTTAGCTTAAGGAGATTTTGGGCTGAGACGATGGGGTTTTCTAAATATACAATCATGTCATCTGCAAACAGGGACAATTTGACTTCCTCTTTTCCTAATTGAATATCCTTTATTTCTTTCTCCTGCCTGATTGCCCTGGCCAGAACTTCCAACACTATGTTGAATAGGAGTGGTGAGAGAGGGCATCCCTGTCTTGTGGCAGTTTTCAAAGGGAATGCTTCCAGGTTTTGCCCATTCAGTATGATATTGGCTGTGGGTTTGTCATAAATAGCTCTTATTATTTTGAGACATGTCCTGTCGATACCTAGTTTATTGAGAGTCTTTAGCATGAAGGGCTGTTGAATTTTGTTGAAAGCCTTTTCTGCATCTATTGAGATAATCATGTGGTTTTTGTCTTTGGTTCTGTTCATATGAGGGATTACTTTAATTGATTTGCATATGTTGAACCAGCCTTGCATCCCAGGAATGAAGCCAACTTGATTATGGTGGATAAGCTTTTTGATGTGCTGCTGGATTTGGTTTGCCAGTATTTTATTGAGGATTTTTGCATCAATGTTCATCAGGGATATTGGTCTAAAATTCTCTCTTTTTGTTGTGTCTCTGCCAGACTTTGGTATCAGGATGATGCTGGCCTCATAAAATGATTTAGGGAGGATTCCCTCTTTTTCTATTGGTTGGAATAGTTTCAGAAGGAATGGTACCATCTCCACTTTGTATTTCTGGTAGAATTCGGCTGTGAATCCGTCTGGTCCTGGACTTTTTTTGGTTGGTAGGCTGTTAATTATTGCCTCAATTTCAGAGCTTGTTATTGGTCTATTTAGGGATTCAACTTCTTCCTCGTTTAGTCTTGGGAGGATGTATGTGTCGAGGAATTTATCCATTTCTTCTAGATTTTCTAGTTTATTTGCATAGAGGTGTTTACAGTATTCTCTGACGGTAGTTTGTATTTCTGTGCATCTATTTGATTCTTTTCTCTTTTCTTCTCTATTAGTCTTGCCAGCAGTTTATCAATTTTGTTGATCGTTTCAAAAAACCAGCTCCTGGATTCATTGATTTTTTGAAGGGGTTTTGTGTCTCTCTCTCCTTCAGTTCTGCTCTGATCTTAGTTATTTCTTGCCTTCTGCTAGCTTTTGAATGTGTTTGCTCTTGCTTCTCTAGTTCTTTTAATTGTGATGTTAGGGTGTCAATTTTAGATCTTTCCTGCTTTTTCTTGTGGGCATTTAGTGTTATAAATTTCCTTCTACACACTGCTTTAAATGTGTCCCAGAGATTCTGGTATGTTGTGTCTTTGTTCTCATTGGTTTCAAAGAACATCTTTATTTCTGCCTTCATTTCGTTATGTACTCAGTAATCATGCAGGAGCAGGTTGTTCAGTTTCCATGTAGTTGAGTGGTTTTGAGTGAGTTTCTTAATCTTGGATTCTAGTTTGAATGCACTGTGGTCTGAGAGACAGTTTGTTATAATTTCACTAAGAATAAAAACACTTTATAGTATGTGTTGGCCAAGTTTACCATGGTTGGTGGTTATTGTTTAGCTCAGTTTTTGGCCAAGTGACTGAGTCATAAGCACATTCATCTCCACAATGGGCAATGACCACCTATTCAAGAACTATAACACTGTCCTCTTTTAAAGGGATATTTTTGACAAAAATTACTTTATCTGTTGCTCCTTAATACGAATGTAAATATGTTAATATTATTGCTTTTGATAACAAAGTTAACATGGCAGTAAACTTCCCATCTTATTCTGATATGTTTTCTTCTTTTTTTATCAGTGGTCATATTCTATTCTAGTTCCTAACGTCACTTAATTTCTTCAGTAGTCAAGCAGAAATTCATTTCAATATTTTTCCCAATAATTTTTGGAATTTATTAATCAAATCTTCTTATTCCTGTGTTCTAATCCACCAAAATCTTCTTTTATCGTTATTAATTTCTTTCTCCTGGTCTCCTTTCATTCATTTATTGTTTTCTTTAGGACTGCTTGAATTGAAAGAGTGGGTATATCTCTGATGGCCAGTGATGATGAGCATTTTTTCATGTGTTTTTTGGCTGCATAAATGTCTTCTTTTGAGAAGTGTCTGTTCATGTCCTTTGCCCACTTTTTGATGGGGTTGTTTGTTTTTTTCTTGTAAATTTGTTTGAGTTCATTGTAGATTCTGGATATTAGCCCTTTGTCAGATGAGTAGGTTGCAAAAATTTTCTCCCATTCTGTAGGTTGCCTGTTCACTCTAATGGTAGTTTCTTTTGCTGTGCAGAAGCTCTTTAGTTTAATTAGATCCCATTTGTCAATCTTGAGAGAAAGAAAAAAAAAAGGTGGGTATATTTATTTGTATTTTTTCTAGTCAATGATTTTAAAAAGATAATATATAATTCCAGTTTTGAACCCAGTTTCTTATTTCAAATGATTAAAATTATTTACTTGAATATTTGTCCTTTTTATAAGAATTATTTATCACTCTGGGTATGATATTGTTACCAAATTTACAACTGATATTTAGGCTTAATTTTTAATTTAAGTTTGTTTTAGTATTTCCTATCATTCCTTTTCAAAAAAAAATTACATCGAGTAAAATTCACCTTTTTAGGTGTACAGTTTTATACACTTTGACAAATGTAGTTTTCTAACTATCACAATCAAAATAAATTTTATCTTCATCAAAAACTTTCTTGTGTACCTCTCCTACTCCCAGCACCTAACAACCATTGATCTAATTTCTGTTCCTATAGTTTTACTTTTCTACATGTATTTTCTACATGTATATACATATTGTTGCATGTATTAGTAGTTTGTTCTTTTTTATTGCTGAATAGTATTCCATTGTATGGGTGTGCCAAAATTTCATTTATCCATTCATCAGTTGATGGACATTTGGGTTGCTATATTTGCATAGAGACCTTTGTGTAGGCAGATGTTTTCACTTCTCATGGGCAAATACCTAGGGGTGGGATTGCTGGCCCTATGCTAAGTATATGTTTATAAGAAACTGCCAAACTGTTTTCCAAAATTGCCATACTATTCTGCATTCCCACCAGCAACATATGACAGTTCCGGGTACTCCATATCCTCACATCCTTGTCAACACATAGAATTGTCAGATTAGGGTGAAGGTGCACAAACAAATGAAGGGGTGGAGTTTATTCATTTTGTTGTTGACATTCTAATAAATGTGTGGTGGTATTTACTGGCATTACTTTGCAATTCCCTCATAACTAATTGCGTTAAGTGTCTTTTCATGTGCTTACTTGCAACTAGCCATCCAGTATCTCTCCTTCGATAAAGTGTCCACTCAAAGCCTTGGTCCATTTTTAAAAACTAGATTTGTTATTTTACTACTGCATTTTGATACATCTTTATATATTCTGGTTACAAATCCTCATGTGTTTTGCAAAGATTTTCTTTCAACTATGGCTCCCTTTTTTCATTTGTAATAGCATGTTTCAGTTTATTCATTTTTAACTGTATTTTCCAAAGAGCAGAAGTTTTTAATTTTGATGAAGTCCAGTTTATACGTTTTTTTTCTTTTATGGTCTGGGCTTTGGGCATCCTCTCTGTGAAATCTTTGCCTAACTCAAAGTCTCAAACATTTGTCTCCAATGTTTTCCTCTACAAGTTTAAGTTTCAGGTTTTATATCTAAGCCTCTGATCCATTTTTGCATTCATTTTCAAATATATGTAAGATATGGGTCACTTTTTTTCATATGGATGTACACTTGTTCCAGCACTATCTTTAAAAAGACTATCCTTCCTCTTATGAATTACCTCAGCACCTTTGTTGAAAATTAGTTGACCATATTTGTGTTGTTCTTTCTAGACACTATTCAGTTCTATTGATCTATACTGCTATCCTTTCACCAATACCACCCTGTTCAGATTACTATAGTTTTAAAGTAAATTCTGAACAGTCTTCACTTTGTTCTTTATTTACAAAATTGGTTTGGCTATTCTAAGTTCCTTGTAATTCTATAACACTTTAGAATCAGTTTGTTAATTTCAACAAAGCCTTTGGGGATATTGATGGCTATTTCATTCGATCTATAGATGACTTTGAAAAGAACTGACATTTTTTTCAATGCTGAGTCATTTAATCCTTGAACATAAGATCTTCTTCCATTTGTTTAGGTCCTTTTTAATTTCGCTCATCACTGTTTCCTGTTTTTGATTTTCAACATTCAAATATTGATATTTTGTTAAATTTTATCTTAGGTTTTTTATATTTTATGATTTTATTGCAAGTAGTACTGCTTTTACTTCAATTTCCAATTTTCATTGTTCATATGTAAAAGAACAGCTGATTTTCTAGTATCTTGATCTTGTAATCCACAACCTTGCCAAACTTGTGTAGTTCATAGTTCTAATAGCCTTTTTTTTAGATTTTGGGGAGAGTGTCTACATTGACAATCAGGTTGTCAAACGAAGATAATTTTATTTTCTCTTTTCTAGTCTGATTGTCTTTTATGTTTATCTTGTCTTCTTGAGCTAACTGAAACCCAGAGTACAAGGCTGAATAGTGGTATAAGAATAAACATCCTTTTTTTGTTTTCATTCTTAAAGAAACTGTGTTCCATCTTTCATCATTAAGTTTGATACCTGCATTAGATCATCATTGATGTCCTTTATCAGGATGAAGAATTTCCCTTCAAGTTCTAGTTTGGTAAGAGTTTTTATCAAGAACTGATGTTGAAATGTGTCAAATAATTTTTCTGCATCTGGTCATATAATTTTCTATTTTAATCTGTTGATATAATGTTATGCTGATTTTTATGTTAAACCAACTTTGCATTCCTGGTACAAATACCACTTGGTTATCTCTACCCCTTTTAAGCCACAATTTCATGTTTTGTTCTCTATTTTTGTTTTATTTCTCACCTTAGTATTTCAGCAACTATCTTTGATGTCTACTATATTTTAAGCATTGGTCCAGGTACTGGGAAAGGAGTGTGAATAAGACATTAGAAATCCCCTGCCCTTCTGGAGCTTAGATTTCAGAGGTGAGGAGAGACCCACAATAAAAAGCAAACAAATAATTTTAAATGGTGTAGTAGAGTATCAAGTAATATGTTTTCAGGTGCAAGTTGCAAAAAAAATCCGAAAACTTATAAGCTTAAACAAGAACATATTTCACAATTTTATACAGCTTAAGTTCAGAAAGGCTTCAAGCATGCTTTAATCATTGGCTCAATAATGTCCTAAAAAACCTGAATACTTTTCCTCACTCCACTGTTTTCTCAATGTAACCTTTGCCTAAGACTGTTCTTCTCTCCTGGTCCTTATTAGGCTACCAGTGAGCTTGTTCTTGTGGATTTTCTTACTCAGTTTGGAAAGACTAGAACATTAAAATTACCTCCTAAATTTCCTTACAGCTATATTTCCATATGTAAATTAAGTTCTGACAATTAGAATTACCTACTTGAGATTTAGAAAGCAGGAGTGAGACAGGATCTATTTTCCCAGACCTTATTTGGCTGTTTCTGCCAGCAACACCATCATGGGAGCATGAATTTTCTCTGCAGCAGTGTCCATTCTCCCATTGCCTGGCTGGTGAGTAGTTGTGGGGGTGACTGAAGTGGCAGCATTGACTTCATGCTTTGGTTTGCTACTTTACTTCAGGAATCAAAGCAATGATGTGTGTATTCTAGTTCCCTATGTTTCCAAAGGGAATTGGAATGGTCAATGGCAGCAGGAGGTTTTTCATTTGTAATAGGTCCAGTAGTGGTCTCAGAGGTAGTTGCTCTCCTGGTGGATCAGTCTTATATTTTTCTGAGAGTCATTCCTAAATATTCAGCCTAGAATCTACTCCCTCAGTGCTTCCAAAAATTTTTAAAGCACTAATCTCCTATGTTAAATCCATTTCTGCTCCCCAGATTCTTAATATGATTATCTTCACTGAAACCTGGCTCATGAAAGATCTAGGGGATTGCCAGAGATGCTTATAGTGTCAAAGAAGTAAACTATCAGCCATATTAGAGATGCATCTGCCCTCCTCATAGGAATTACAGGTGAGAAATTCCTTGCAACTTGGGGAGGTGACTCATCAAATAGCCCATGAAGGTGGCCTGGAAAGCAAGAGTCAATGTTACATACACACCATGTCTACAGAGTTCTGATGCTATTTCACCAAGACAGTGCCCATGACATATGAAATTTATTGCTCCCCTTAACTCATCTTCCCCCCTTGTGGTCCAATCTGCAGTTCTCAGAAACAAAGGTTTGCAAAATAGAAAAAAGTAAATGTGCTAGATGGAGAAACACAGCACTTTTCTCTCCTCCTCAACTGCAGTTTGGCTGCATTAAAAAGGCCCAGCTGGGGAGGAAGAGAAGTCTCAACTTTAAACTGAAACTGAAGTTTTAAGTGTTACAGTGGACTTGATATTTTAATTATTAAACTGTTTCATGGTTTGAATTGACCTCAGAATTATGTATTACCTAAGAGTAACTAGAAGAGTAATGGATCCAGTAGAATGTTCATCCCATGAGTGGGTGAGAATTAGCCTCGTATACTAACCTTTAAGATACAATGGGTCTCTAAATTAAGTTGCTTTATTATTATACACCATGAACTGTGCTTATTCAGTATAATGTAACACTGTTCTTATATTTCATTGATATTTATCCTATTAGCAAGAGCTAAATAGGATGCCCTTACGCAATCCAGTATTTTTTCCCATAATCTCTATTCCTTCCTTCCCTTACTCTTCAAAATATATATTTCTTTGGAAATTCCCCAGCCTTATAAATAACCTCTTATTTCAAAAACTGCTTTTAATAGCCCAAACATCAGTTTTCTTCCCTAAATAACTTTTCCCCAGTTTGACACAGTGGCAATGAGTGCCGCTTACCTGGTTCTTAAATGAACAGTGCCAGACAATCATGAGACTTAAAACAATGATGTTGCTGGATACTGTGATAAAATGATAATATATTCTGTTACCAAGATCAGTTGTCACCTTCAGTTGTGAAATTAGGATAAGTAATCCCTTCTCATAAGATTGATGTATGGATTAAGTTGAATACTATTTAAGAAAGTACCTCACAGAGATTAAGTCACATAAAAGTCACTTAATGAAAGTCAGTTGACTCTAAATCTGATTTGAACTTCACTCTGTGCAGCTCTATCTCAAAATCCCAGACGACAAATGTCAAATATCCTTATGTTCCAACAGCATAAAGCACAATTTTACCACTGAGTTTCAAAATTCATTTGGATTAACTGGACTTTATACCACAAACAGAAATAATGGAGGCCACAAAGAAGAAATGTTTTTGAAGAAAGATAAACCAGATTGCTAATCAGTAATGATCATTTCCCATGAAATGAATTTATTTTTGACTGAAAATGAACGAGTTGTACTTAACAGCAGGACCTATTACTGTATTAATATACCTTCAGTAAAATGCCATTAACTTTCTCTACCTCACTTCCTCCATCTTTAAAATGGTGGTTATGGTTATAGTTGATGACTTTTATGACTGTCAAATTAAAAGTTATGTTCCCAGTGGGAGAGACGGATTTGTGGATTTTAATAACATCTTTCCCTTCTACGCAGTATTGCCTGTGACAGCAAGTCCCTAGGACCTGAGTACTGGTATGGATGTGGACTCATATAATAGAGGTTATATTTTTAAGTTTGTAAAATAGCATTAATAATGTCCCTCATCTGCCATATTGCTCCAAAATTTTTTCCTTCCACAGTTGGTGAGAGGAAAATCATTCTTTAACTTTGTGAACAACCTTCAGAAGTAATTTCAATGGTAGCAGGCAGGATTGCCAAGATAATAATGGACATCTAGAGAGTATTTGAGAAAATTAGATCTGAGGTTTTTCAATTCTGGATATAAAGAGAAGCCCCAGGTATGACCAGATTATCTGCACAAAGAGAATTCATCCATGTGAAGCAGAATGTCCTGAAAGCCCCCAGGAAGGTTGTTTTTCTTAATGCCTGATTTCAACGCAAGAAATACCACTAAATGAAACTAACCTTCAGTCTAGTAAGCACACGTGGGCTTAAAGATAGTTTGTCTTTGGAATTCAGTTTCTATTTAGGATTTCCCTCATGTGCTGTTCAATATAATTAATCATATACCCAGAAAAGCAGAAAGTCATTTCAATTCAGGGTACACTGTCACTTACGAAGCTTTCTACTAGAGGTTGGATACTCAGAACTGAGAATGCACGGTTGCTATTCTCAGATAGCTGGTGTAGTGATGTTCACTGAAGCACGTCTCTCAGAAATGCTTGCATAATGGAGAATATGACTGTATTAGTCAGGGTTCTCCAGAGGGACAGAACAAATAGGATATATGTACCTATGAAGAGGAGTTTATCAAGGAGAATCGACTCACCCTATCACAAGCTGAAGTCCCACAATAAGGCATCTGCGAGCTGAGGAGCAAGGAAGCCAGTAGTGGCTCAGTCCAAGCCCCAAAGCCCCAAAAGTAAGGAAGCCGGCAGTACAGCCTTCAGTCTGTGGCTAAAGGCTAGAGAGCCCCTGGCACACCACTGTTGTAAGTCCGAGAGTCCAAAGGCTGAAGAATCTGCAGTCTGGTGTTCAAGGTCAGGAAGCATCCAGCATGGAAGAAAGATGAAAGCTGGAAGACTGAGCAAGTCAGCTTATTCCACATTCTTCCGACTGCTTTTTCTAGCCTCACTGGCAGTCAAATGCATGGTGCCTACCCACATTAAGGGTGAGTTTTTCTTTTCCAGCACACTGACTGAAATGTTCATCTCCTCTGGCAACACCCCCATGGACACACCCAGAAACAATACTTTGCATCCTTCAATCTAACCAAGTTGACACTTAATATTAACCATTACAGTGAATAAAAGTTATGTTTTTATGAATCCTCAGTGGACCTCCTGGGAAGGCAGTGGAGGGGGCATGTAAGTGATGGCTTGTATCTGGGATACTGGAATGTAAGTTCCCGGTGAGAAACGGGAGTGGACATTGCTCGTGCTCTACACAGAGCCCTACAATCCTACAGTGAACTCGACAAAGGTGCCAAGAACATAACACTGGGGAAAAGACAGTCCCATTTACTTTTTCTGTGTGCCCCTTCCCCAGCTTTGGTGTACTTTTGCTTTTGACAGCGCATACCTACAACGCTAATCTGGAAGGCTGCACTGTGGCTGCTGGAGCCACGTTGCCCAAGCACACAGAAAATCAGAGGTGCCTGGGAATTCACATCTCCAAAGGGTATGGCTAAAGCATACAAGAGTATGAAAGCTCAGCTGCCTTGCTTTGGGATGGGACAGCATTGACATAAAATCGGCATTCCAAAATTCTTCTATAGGATCAAGCTAACACTCCCTTCTATAGGATTTTCTGAAACTGCACACTTGTATGGCTCTGTCCTCTTTCCTGTTCCACTTTCCACACTATCTTGCTAATTTCTCCTGGGAACATGTCCTTAATCAGTTGCTCACATACAAATCCTCTTCTCACGGTCTTATTGACAGGAATCAAAACAGGCTATGCCCAAGCTCTTAGGAAATTCCATGGATAAGAAAGAAGCAAACCAAAAATAAAAAAAGAACATGAGGGTATACCCATATTCATAGCAGTGTTATTCACAATAGCTAAAACATGGAAGCAACTCCTGTTCATCAAGAGATGAATGGATGAGCAAAATGTGGTACATACATGCAATGCAATATTTTTCAGCTTAAAAAGGAAAGAAATTCTGACTTATGCTACAACATGAATGACACTTGAGGACATCATGCTAAGTGAGATAAGCTGATTGCAAAAGGACAAATACTATATGATTCCACTTATATGAGGGACCTAGAGTAGGCAAGTTTATAGAGGCAAAGTAGAAGAGTGGTTGCCCGCAGTCAGGAGTTGGGGGAGATAATGGAGACTTGCCATGTAATGAGTATAGAGCTTCATATTTGCAAGATGAAAGGAGTTCTGTGATGAATGGGTGTAATGATTACACAACAATGTGAATATATTTAATACCATTGAACTGTCCACTCAAAAATACTTAAGATGGTAAATTCTATGTGTATTTTACCACATTTTTTAAACTGAAAAAAAGAGAGAATGTAAGGATCTGGGGGGTCATTCATGGGACATGGAACAGTAGCCTTGAAGACACTACTGGAAGTAAAATACTGCAAGGTGCCTATAGAATATCTCTCACCGCTGGCTAAGGAAAAAAGTCTCACATTCCAGGTATCCAGAGCAGGCTACAAAAGGCTGAGAGAGTTCAGTAGCCCTCCTTAGAAGCAAGGCACCACAATCCACCCACAGACCCCAGCAAAATCCTCCTAAAGGTGGCCAGGTTAATATGAGAGTAAGAGAAAGGGGATATCAAGATTGTCAGGTGGTGGAGTAGAGATCAGACACCAGCAGGTATAAGACAAAACTTTAAAAACAGTGCTATGCAGAAATAGAAAGAACTATTCCACAATTCATATGGAACCAAAAAAGAGTCCAAATAGCCAAAGCAATCCTAAGCAAAAAGAATGAAGCCAAAGGCATCACACTACCCAACCTCAAACTATATTACAAGGCTACAGTAACCAAAACAGCATGACACTGATACAAAAACAGACACTAGATGAATGGAACAGGTTATAGAACCAAAAAATAAAGCTGCATACCTGCAACCATCTGTCTTCAACAAAGTTGACAAAAACAAACAATGGGGGCCAGGTGCAGTAGCTCACGCCTGCAATCCCAGCAGTCTGGGAGGCCGAGGCTGGCAGATGACTTGACACCAGGAGTTCAAGACCAGCCTGGCCAACATGGCCAGAAACCCCATATCTACTAAAAATACAAAAATTAGCCGGCATGGTGGTGCATGCCTGTAACCCCAGCTACTCTGAAAGCTGGGACACGAGAATCACTTGAACACGGGAGGTGGAGGTTGCAGTGAACCAATATCACACCACTGCACTCCAGCCTGGGCAACAGAGCAAAACTCTGTCTCAAGAAAACAAACAAACAAAAAAAACAGCAACTGGGAAAGGACTCCTTATTCAATAAATGATGCTGGGATAACTGGCTAGCCATATGCAGAAGATTGAAACCAGACCCCTTCCTTTCACCATATACAAAAATCAACTCAAGGTGGATTAAAGACTTAAATATAAAACCTAAAACTATAAAAACTCTAGAAGAAAACCTAGGAAATATTCTGGACATCAGCCTTGGCAAAGAGCAAACAACTCTATTTTTAAAAATGAGCCAAGGACATGAACAGACACTTCTCAAAAAAAGACATACACGTGCCCAACAAGCACATGAAAAGATGCTCAACATCACTAATCATTAGAGAAATGCAAGTCAAAACACAGTGAGATACTACCTCATGCCAGTCAGAATGACTATTATTAAAAAGTCAAAAAATAAGAAATGTTGGCAAGGTTGCAGAGAAAAGGGAACACATATACTGTTGGTGGGAATGTATATTAGCTCAGCCACTGTGGAAAGCAATTTGGAGATTTCTCATAGAACTTAAAACAGAAATGCCATTCAACCCAACAATTCTGTTACTGGATATATACACAAAGGAAAACAAATAATACTACCAAAAAGACACATACACTACTATATTCATCGCAGCACTATTCACAATAGCAAAGACATCAAATCAATCTAGAAGCCCATCAATGGTGGATTGGATAAAGAAAATGTGGTACACATACACCATGGAATATGATGCAGCCATGTAAAAGAATAAAGTCATATCCCTTGCAGCAACATGGCTGAAGCAAGAGGACATTATCCTAAGCAAATTTATACAGAAACAGAAAACCAAATACCACATGTTCTCACTTATAAGTGGGCACTAAACATGGGGTACTCGTAGACACAAAGACAGGAACAAAGGACACTAGGGACTACTAAAGGGGGGAAGAGAAAGAAAGGGGTAAAAGCTGAAAAACTACCAACTACCTTTTGGATACTATGCTTACTACCTAGGTGACAATGCCATTTGTACTCCAAACTTCAGCATCACACAATATATCTATGTAACAAACCTACACGTGTACCCCGTGAACCGAAAATAAAAGCTGAAATTAAATTAATAAAATAATAAAAATAGTGCTATGGACTGAATGTATGTCCCACCAAAATTCATATGTTGAAATCTAACCCCCAATATGATGGTGTTTGGAGGCAAGCCTTTGGAAGGTGATTAGGTAATGAGGATAGAGGCCTTGTGAATAGGATTAGTGCCCTTATCTCCCAGTGGCCTGAGAGAGTTTTCTTGCCTCTTCCACTACATGAATACTCAGCTAGAGGACAGCCATCTCTGCACCAGGAAACAGGCCCTCACCAGACACTGACTGCCAATCTTGGCAGGCCTTGATCTTGGACTTCTTAACCTCTATGACAGATAAATTGCTGTTGTTTATAAGCCTCCTAATCTATGGTAGTTTGTTATAGCAACCCAAATGGACAGAGACAAATAGCAATAGGAATTTACGAGTCACACAGAGATAAACTCACAGAGATTTACCAGGGAGTGGACTCAGAGTCTGACAGTTTTTGCGTCTTCTAAAGGAGACAGCATGTGTACAAATCACCCCCCACCACAAAAGGCAAGACATGATGTACATCACAAGGCATATGCAAGTTGAGTATTATAAAAATGCAAGTAGAAAAACTTGCTTCCAGATGAGAAAATTTGCAGCATCTGGGACCACGTGAACAAAAGCATGGAAATGGTGTGTTGCAGGACATAATCACCTATAGATTTAAGAGGAGCTGTGATACAAGTTATAAATGCCATGGTATATTGATTAAAGCATGTATTGACTCCAGCTACCTCTAGAATTTAAGTGTTACTCACACTTAAATGTCACACACAGACACTCAGGCATTGCAAATATTCCCAAGATATACAAAGCCATTTGTTACAAATGCTCATAGGTCCATTCCAATTCAAAAGTTTCTATTCCATGCCTGCTGGGCATGGCCAGAATAAGAATATCACCAAAGCTGGAAGATTCATACTCTGATAGAATTTTCCTTTCTCATAAAATTCTGTCTAACACCTTGTAGTCTCAAATAGAAGGTCCAGTCCAATCTTGGTCTTCCAGTTTTACTGTCATAAAGTACATGCTAATCTGCTTTGTAAACCTTCAGAAACTCACAAGACTAACAAAACCTTCCCCAAAAACATTAGGTTTTGCTGGTCTTCTCAGCACTATTAATGACAACTATAGTCAGTTTTTGATCACATATGAACTCAGAACAATAATAAATTTATGATTTTTATTGATCATAATTCATAACAAAGCCTATTTAATAATTTGAAAATAAAACCTATTGATGGAGAAATTACACTCCCAGCCTTCCCAACCAACCCCAAACCTTCTCCAGAGTTTCTTGTCTCAGTAAGTGGCACCACAATCCACCCACAAGCCCCAGCAAAATCCTCTATGTCATCATTGCTTCTTTCTATCTCTGTTCACCCACGTCCAATTAATCGCCATATCCTGGTGTGTCTGCCTTACTTAAATTTCTTACTTCTTGCTTTTTCTCTCCTTCTTTACTTATGTGACCTTAGTTCAGGCATGACCACGACTCAGTTAGACCACTCTAACAACTTTCCGTCTCCCCATTTCCATTCTGACCCACTTCAATTGGCTCTCCATATTATAAACAGAGTGATCTTTCAAAAGTACAAATGTTAAGGATAAATTGTAAATGCTTTACATGACAGGCATACTTTATTTATTAGAGTCTCAAAAGGAAACATGATACACTCAAATTGAGAACTTGAGAGTATAATGAAAAAAATTTTTGCAAAGGAACAGCAGGATTTAGAGCCTAGTTAACAGTAGGGTGGCCAACTTTTTTGGCCAAAACCTAAAAGTTTTCCGAATTCAGGACTTCCAGTGTTAAAACCCAGAAATTCCCAGGCAAACTCAAGATGAAACGTTCACAGTCAGTTACAACCAGAAACCATTACCATCCTATGCCTGAAGGCACATGAGAAGGGAGTGGTTGGTGAGATCCAGAGAGAAAAGCTGTAAAGAGATGGCCACCTCCCAGGAGTTATGGCATTTGGAAGACTGGTAGACACCTAACCTGTAGAGACCCAGAAGGAAGGAGACTAGAATAATAAAGCTCAAATTCATCATGCTCTTTGGTCTCCTGCTGGTGTCTCTCAGTGGCCTAACCTGGAGGAAAGGGCAAGAGAGATTACTTGATGTCATTGTATGGGTCATCTTGGGGGAAGCAGAAGAGGGAAAACCAGAGGTGACAACATGAAAAAGATGCAATCTGACATTTTTGGCTTTGAAGATAGACAAAGGGTACCACAATCCAAGGAATACAGCTGGCCTCTAAAAACTAGAAAAGGTCAGCAAGTAGATTCTCCCCTAGAGCCTCCAGAAAAAAATACAGGCCAGCTAATAACTTCATTTTAGCCCAGTGAGACCCATTTCAAACTTCTGACCTCCAGAAGTGTAAGAAAATAAATGTGTGTTGTTTTAAGCCACCAAGCTTGTGGTAATTTGTTACAGCAGTGATGGAAACTAATACAGAAGGAAATTCAGAGGGTATCTGGTCTAACATCTCAACCAAGGCATGAGTTGAACCAGAGCTTTGACGAGTGTGGGAAGTGACTTTACTCTGCTGACAGTGTGAAGTTTGTGAAGGTCTTTAACCTGCGAAGTGACGTACTAAAATCTATGCTCCCACCTCCATTATAGGTGAGATGGGAAGGATGAGCAACTAAACGAAGGAAGACCAGTTAGAAGGCCACTATGAAAGTCGGGTTAAGAGGTATAGGCTTAAAATAAGGTGGAGACAGTAGGCATATAAAGGAAGACAAGTGTGGCAGAGATGTCAATATGTGATGAATGCAACTCTGTGATGGTTAGAAGGAGAACAGAAGCCAAAGTTTTTAAGACTGACTGACTCCAATAATGATGCCATCATTAAGAGAGCCAACATGGCCTTTCCTGTTGGCATTGTGCCTGCCACCTTTAACAGAGTCAAGAGTCTCTTAGAAAACATTTGAAACTCAGCTTTTAAATAAACTAAAATGTGAAAAATAAATTATTTATTTAAATAAAGCCCAAATCTAAAGTAGTTAAAAATAGCTGGAATTCAATCAAGTAAATTGATGGTATGAGTAACTGCAGAAGTGCTTACTGTGAAAATACTATAGTTATCTTCCATTTCCATTTTTCCTTAAGTTGCTCCATTTTAGGAAATTTTAAGTAAATGTTTTTGAGGTGTATAGCAAATATGGTCAATTTTTCACACACACATTTCTTTTTTTCATTTAATGAAAACAGCCTAGTGAAGGCACTAAACCACTTTGGATATGTCTTATAAATAATGAAGATAGAGTTTGAGCAGATGGTTTTTATTCTATAACCAAGATGGACATCAATAATCCACCAATGAGGTTGATGTTTGTTTGTTGTTGTTGTTTGTTGTTTGTTGTTGTTTGTTGTTTGTTGTTTTTGTTTTAAGTGTTTTAGGTGCTATCCCTGAGGGATACATGGGAAGTGATTTATTAGGAAGTTTCTCAAAGAAAACTGGTAGAAAAATGTAGAACTGGGATAGGAAACCAAAAAAAAAGCTGAGCAAGGATATGATATCAAGAAAAGTCCTGCAGTGAGCTCAGTCTGCAGGCGAATTCTGGAGACTGACCATGCAGTTGTGGTAGCATAAAACAACAAAGCTGGAATATTTGTATTTTAATATTAAATTAACCTGGCTTAATTTTGGTTAAGGCTGCCCCTCATGAACCTGAAAGCACATCCTTCTCTCCAGCTGGGCAGGCAAAGTAGATTCCAGCAGCCTTCGTGCAGCCCTACAGCAAATGAATACAGGGACTGGCTGCTGGGAATGAACGTATACCTGGAGCCTGTGTACAAGGAAAAGGTAAAGGAATCCAAAGGGACCATTGCTGAGGACTTACAGTGTCTGCGACAAAACACTACTGAAACTTTCAACATTTTATATGATCATTTGACTAAGAAATTGATTCAAATGGTTCAATGGGGTTTCTATATCCATAGGTCTAGCAAACTCACTCTTAATAAAAAATCACCAATGATTTTCATTGTTACCAAATCTAATAAATGTCTTTTGTTCACATCTTACTCTTATTTGTAGCTTTGCCACTGCCTCCCTATTGAGACACAGTCCTCTTCTTTCTCAGCTTCTCTAACACTGCAGTCTTGTAGGTCCCTCCCACCCAGGCTCCTTTGCTGGCTGTTCGTATTTTTCCATAAATCTTAAAACTCATTCTCCGGCCTTTCTTTTTAAAAAAAATTCTTTAACTTTTTTATTTTAAAACTATCTCAAACCCTCAGAAAAGTTGCAAGTACAGTACAAAAATTTTTTATCTGAAATATTTGAATGTAAATAGCCAACAAAATGCCCCCTCACCATTAACTATGTTATTGTGTATTTTTTCCAATGAAAACATTCTCCTACATAGAAACAATACAATCATCAAAATTAGTAAATTATTACATAGATACAATAATGTCATCTAATTCCACATTTTCTTCCTTTGTCTCACCTATTCCCACAGCTTTTAAGACCCTAACACTGTAGTCTCTTCGTTTTGAGTCTCCATTCCAGATCTCTCCTCCAAGCTTAAGCCTCACTGCCAACTGCTTACTTGGTATCTTTGCTTAAATATTTTTAAAACCGTATCAATTTTAAAGTACCATAATTAGAAGCTCTGCTGGTCTCCGCATCCTATATTTTGCATCCAGATGGTCAGGACAGTGCCTGGGACTCAACCTGATTGTTTTCTAAATTCCTGTATCTAGTCCCACAGCATTCCATATGGGCAATACTTCCGAATATAGCATGGATATGTTCACTGCTTTCCACCTGCACTGCCAAAACTGTGGTCCAACCCTAGTCTTTCATCTGGATGACTACAGTCATCTCCCGACTAGTCTTCCTGCTGTTACTTCTGTCCCCTTAAAATTCAATCTCCAATAGCAAAAATGATCGTTTAAAATTGAATTCTGCCATCTCCCCATTAAAACACTTTATTGGCTTCCCATGGTGTTGTAGCTCCTGTCACTCTCCTGATTAAAACACTATAGTGTCTTCCCATGGTATTTAAAATTAAATATGACAATGTCCTGTGGCACTTGGCCTCTGCATGCCTTTCCAACCTCATCTCACATTTCCTCTGCTTGTTTTGATTTGTCACACAGGCTTCTGACATTTCCCAGACATCTCTGTCTGCACTGGTCCTGGGACACCTTAATACTTAATACTAGCTCTCCACATTGCTGTCTCCTCCTTATCCTCTTAGGTCACAGTCTAAATATCACCTCCTTGAAGAAGCCCTCCCTTATCCCTCTCTCTGTTTATTGCTTCTTACCCTATCATTATTTATGGAAAATTTCTTCTTTAGCACTTATCACAATCAGTACCTCTTTTGTTTGTTCATCCAACTGTTTAAGTGTTCCTTCCACTAGAAGGTAAGCTCCTCCAGGATAGGCATCATATGTGTTGTTCACCATTGCATCTCGGTACCCAACAGTGTCTGATTCACATTCGGTGCTGATTTTATGAGTAAGTGAATGAATAAAACACAGGGCTACTACATCTTATTTCACTTTCACTCCTAACAACTTGACTATTTGAGGTCATTTAAGGTATCATCACTTTATATACAAGACCTGACCAAAGACCAGGCATGGTGGCTCACGCCTGTAATCCCAGCACTTTGGGAAGCCAAGGCAGGTGGATCACTTGAGATCAGGAGTTCAAAACCAGCCTGGCCAACATGGTGAAACCCCATCTCTACTAATAATACAAAAATTAGCCAGGCATGGTGGCACATGCCTGTAATCCCAGCTACTCGGGAGGCTGAGGCAGGAGAATCGCTTGAACCTGGGAGGCGGAGGTTGCAGTGAGCTGGGATTGTACTGCTGCACTCCAGCCTGGGCGACAGAGTAAGATCCTGTCAGAAAAAAAAAAAAAAAGATCTGACCAAATCTTAATTATGACCAACAAACAAATTTGCAATCCTGGGGGAATAAAACTGATGCTTTTTTTCCATGTTGAATTGGTCAGTTAAACAAGGTTTGTATATGACAGATAACTTTTCAGAACGGGTACAAGACTCTAACAGACCTTTCCAGCATCATACTGTCTCTATTTTAGATAGTTATGCAGATAGTTTCACTGATATGTTCAAACTGTTTTGTGTCAAGTCTTTTCCTCAACTGTCCTTACTAATGTCTGGTAGATTCAAGGAGACTAACCCCTGGCAACTATTTATTGAAACTAAGAAGTAGTACTTGACTTTTTAAAATTACTTTTCTCCTTATTTGACAAGTTTTATTTTAGAATCTTAAAAGAGGATCCAATTTAGTTGATGGTTTTTGGCCCAATTTCTACATTATTCAGTTAAGCTAACTGGATGTGTTAGATGTGTGAATACTTTAAGATGATGCAAGCTGACACTCTCATTTCTAGGAAATTTGTTCTTTATAGTATGCATAGTTTATTATCTTTTGTCAATCTAATTGAGATTAACAAATTGACATTATAGATGCTATCATTTATTAAGATGTGGCTTCCATTAAATACCATTTATTTATTATTCTAACAATCATGTAATTAATAGGTATTCATTTTAGAAAATTTGGAAAAGACAGAAAAAAGGAATTATCTACAAAAATCCTCCTATAAATAACCCTGTTATTGCATTTTGCTATATGTTATTTCAGTTTTTTATTTACACATATACATATTCATTCCTTCACTCACCTATTCGACAAACACTCTTTTAGTATCACTTGTCAAAAACAAGTGTAGGTGCTGCTGAACAAGACATATACATTCATGAGGCTTGCATTCTAGAGAACAGACAAAACAAATAAATAAGATCATTTGGTTAGTGACAGAACACAAAACAAGTAATGTGACAGAGTGAAAGTCATAAATGGGGAGACAGTGAGGGCTGGCTACTTTAGAGAGGGTTAACAGAGAAAACCTTCCTAAGAAGAAAATTTTTGACCTGAGACCTAAAGAATGAGGAAGGGCCAGACACGGGAAGATTTGTAGGAAGAACATTCCAGGCAGAGGGAGCAGCATATGCAAGGAAGGGTCTGGTTGTTTCTAGTAATTGCCACTAGGTTATTGTGGTTGGAGCTAGAGAATGAAAAGGCCAGGACCTCTCATATGAATTAGGCATTTTAGCCAGCTTTGTGTACACTTTTTTGTTTATGGTACTTTTGACCTAGAGAATTTAAATTTTAGTGTTGTCACATCAATCTGTCATTTTCCTTATTTATCCCATTAGAAAGCCTTTTTTACCTAAACTTCATTCTGAAAAAAACATTCACCCATGTTTTCTTTGGGTACCTTTATTATCTCATTAATACACCCACAGTTTATTATAATATATAGCAAAAGATTTACTTGGGAATTTTCCCTAAGTAAATAACTCATGTCTAAGCACAACTTTTTGAATGATCCTTTCTTCTCTGCTTATTTTGATGGTGCCATTAACACATACTTATTTCTTATATTGAAGGCCCATGAAGAGAAAAGTGATAATAGCAGAGTGATCGAAATAGTTTTTTAGAATATTTATTCTGGCAAAAGTTTGAACCATTTAAACAGAGATGGTCAGGAGCTTGAAAAGTGGAAGATCAATTGAAAAGCTACAGTAGTCATTCAGACAAAAGGTGATAAGGGCTTCAATTAGGACAATAATACTGAGAATGGAAGAGAAGTCACAGATTAAAAAAAAAAAAAATTGAAGACACCAAATAAATAGAGCTCATCAAATGACTGGAAATCATGGCTGAGAAAAAAATAATTCTGAGCAGAACCCAAAATATAAAGCCTCCACATCTTGATTCGTGTTACTTGTTCAGAATCAAACGTGCACTCTAACTCATTTATTCTGAATTCTAATAAAATATTGGGACAGGGAAAAATCAACTAATCTTTCTTCTTGGCACATTGGAAGCAAAAAATCACAGAGCCCAGTTACAAACTGAGTCCCATGCTGAATTTAAAATCCCCAATCCCATCTATCCCCACTAACTCCTTCAAAACCTTGCTTATCTAGAATTTACCTCTGTAGACTGGGTGATACTTGTTTCACCTCCAGCTCTCAAAATCTTCACACTTGTTTCTTTTTCTTTCAGGATAAACAATGTGGCTTCCTTCTGGTCCTCACCTAGATTAGCCTCACCAACAGCAAGAATTTAGTTAATGCTGAGGGTTGTGATAAGTTCTAAGATAGTTCAGTAATTCTTAGCCATAAGTCAGTCATCAACTAACTTGATCCAAGTCTTTCTGAGTCTCCAAACTAACACCCATAGTTCTCTGGTAAATATCTCTCTGTAGAAATTTTTCCAACACAAAATTGGAATGTTTTATCATGTAGATAAAACAGTTCTCCCCAGGTGCTGATCCTGGTGGTTTCCAAGGTGAAGGAGGCCATCCACCCTCTCTTCTTCTGCCAAATCAGTTTTTCTAGACAGTCAGAATTATAGAAGACTTGAACACAAACACAGAAATGGCATGATGTCACCCACTGCTAACTGTGGCATTATAATACATAGGGTTATGAAATTGTTTGTTGCGTTTACTGTAAAAATGTTGTTTAGACAAAAAAACAAATTGTGGTTGCCAGGAGAGTGACTATTCCGTGGGTGTGGGGTTTTCATCTAATGAAAAAGTTCTGGAAATAGAACATGGGTGCTGATGGTTGCACAATAATGTGAAAGGACTTAATACCACTGAATTATACATTTTAAAATAGTTAAAATGGCAAATGTTATATGTTATGTGTACTTTATCACAATTTTTAAATGAATATTGTTGATGCCATCATCTAGATTTCAAAATTATCTGTCTATAAATATCCATGAGAGGAATGTCTCATTATATTACCAACGTTATGAATTGCATTGTGAATCACATTTCCCTGGAATACTGGCATACAGGAAGGTTCAATCCAACTTTCATCCCTTTCCTGACAAGTGCATAAGATGTCTTTTTAAAATAACCTTTTATTTTAGGTTCAGGGGTACATGTGAAGGTTTTCTGCTCCTCTCCCTCCTCCCACCCTCCACACCTCCCAGTGTCTGTTGTTCTCCTTCTTGTGTTCGTGAGTTTTCATCATTTTACTCCCACTTTTATAAGTGACAATTTGGTTTCCTTTTCCTCCATTAGTTTGCCGATAGTAATCTCCAGCCCCATCCAGGTTCCTGCAAAAGACGTGACCCTGTTCTTTTTATGGTTGCCTAGTATTCCATGGTGTATATGTACCATATTTTCTATATCCAATCTGTCATTGATGGGCATTCAGGTTGATACCATGTCTTTGCTATTTTAAATAGTGCTGCAGTGAACATTCACATGCCTGTGTCTTTACGATAGAATGGTTTCTACTCCTCTGGGCATACACCCAGTTATGAGATTGCTCGGTTGAATAGTAGCTCTGTTTTCAGCTCTTCAAGAATCGCCATGCTGCTTTCCACGTGGCTGAACAAATTTACACTCCCATCAACAGTGTATAAGTGTTCTCTTTTCTCTGCAACATCTTCAGCATCTGTTATTTTCTGACTTTTTACTAATAGCTGTTATTACTGGTGTGAGATGGTATCTCATTATGGTTTTGATTTCCATTTCTCTTATGATCAGTGATGTTGAGCTTTTTTTTTATATGTGTGTTGGCTGCATATATGCCTTCTTTTGAAAAGTGTCTGTTTATGTCCTTTGGCCACTTTTTAATGGGATTGTTTATCAATTGTAAATTTAAGTTCCTTGTACATACTATATATTAGACCTTTGTCAGATGCAGAGTTTGCAAACATTTTCTCCCGTTCTGTAGGTTGTCTGTCTACTCTGTTGATAGTTTCTTTTGCTGTGCAGAGGCTTTTTAGTTTAATTAGTTACCATTTGTCAATGTTTGCTTTTGTTGCAATTGTTTTTGGTGTCTTTGTCACGAAATCTTTGCCTATTCCTATGTCCAGGATGGTACTGCCTAGGTTGTCTTCCAGGATTTATACAGTTTTGCCTTTTCTGGTACTAAGTTAATTCCAGACTCCCTCATAATTTCCTAACTTTATTTTTCTTTTTTGTCTCATTTTTCATGTCTATTTTCAATTTATTTTATGTTACTACTACTATATGTGGATTTTTGTAAGATACCTTAAATCATTTTAAGAACCTGACAGAATATAAATAACCTAAAATCAAAATATAACCAGATATAGTGTTTGCTTATTTTATCTCTCATAATGTGGTCTCCTTTCCTGGTGTGAACTTCAAAATGGTCCTTGCATTGAGATCTCCAAGAAATTCTATTAGACAAGCTGTTATTTGATAATTAACTTACTCACAGTGAACGTATTCTTTTTACTGACTTTATTTGCACCTGGTATTTTCCTTTATTAGTGGAGCACCAACCGTCAAGCACCATATTATAAATGCAGTGATAATGATGAAATGTCCTTAACTCTGAGTAATAACCACTGCTAGGAAACTGAATCATACTTCCTCTCTGCCAGGTTTTTACTGCTTTTCATGCTTACAAGCAATGCCTTTTTGTCCTAAAAGTGCAAACATTTGCTACCTTTTAGAAAAAGAAATAATAGACAACTATAATGTGCATTCTTCTTTTTATGGCAAATTGGAAACATAAAAATAATTCCTCATAGCAGCAATGCAAGCTTTTGTCCTTGGAGGATGGGAGAGATTCCCCATAAAACAGAGGCTGGCTACAGTGGCAGATAATTCTTAAATAGAAATCTCCATGTTTGGCCTAAAACAAATATTGAATATATGGACATTTAGAATATGTCTTGGAGATTAGATGAGTCATCAAGACTGTATTTCTGACTAATACAGTGACAATACTAATTACTTTATCCATTTGCTCAACAAATATTTGAGCTATATGTACTGGGCACTGTACTATGCCCCAAGGATAAAACAGTGGGAAAAGATGTTTACTGTTTAGTCAAGGAGAGAGATAAATAAGCATACAATTATAATAAACATATTATATTGTGCTAGGAAGCACAATACAGGTGACTGGGAAAGCTCCTAGAGAAAGTGTCATCTACATTGAGATCTGAAGTCAATCTTAGGAGAGGTGGGACTGAACTGGAAACCAAGAGCGCTTTCCAAACAAAGGGATGAGCACATCCAAAACCCCAAAACAGAGGAGAGGAGAGGAGAGAATAGTACATTTGACAAACAAGTAGCTCAGTATGTCTGGAACTTAGAGGGCAAAGGAGTGAACAGCTAGAAACAAAGCTGGAGGGGGAAAGCAAAGGACATTTCAAGGAATTTGAGGGTCATTAATATCTAGGGTTTATTCTGAGAAAACTGGGAACCACTGAGGTTTTAAAGCAAGAGAAGAACATGATCAGATTTACATTTTAGTAATAAACATCTAGCATCAGTGGATGGGATTGGAGGAGAGTAAAACATACCAACATTTTCAGAGAGCAAACCATTGCAGCAGTATAGGTAAGAAATGATGAAGACCTAACCTACTGTTGCCTAAATATTTTGATCATGCACTCATATCATTAAAATAATCTTGAGCAATGTACTCTTATATTATGCACATTTATATATGTATAAACTATAAATGTGTATTATTGTATTAATAAAACTAACAAAAATAAATGAAATAAAATAAAATAGATAGAAACAAAAATTCAGTATTTTATTCTTACATCCCAACAGAATGCCTTATACACATCCCCGAATGCACATGCCACACTCTGAAGACCACTGGCCTGAACCAAGAAAGTGGTGCTGAAAATAGAGTAATGTTAATAAATTGGAGAGACAGATAAGATATACAAGCAAAAATATTTGAATGATTGAAGATAGAGGGAGAAGAAGTGAAATAACAAACACCAGAAACACCTGGGTTTTCAAGGTTTGGGTAGCTGGTGCTATATATTGAGTTATGGTGCACTGGAGAAAAAGTTAGGTTTGGCTGGAAAAAACTAGAGCACCTTTTTGCACATATTGAATTGAGATAGCAAAGCACGGCAAACACTAGTTTAAGCAGGTATAATGATTAATATTGAGTGTCAACTTGATTGGATTAAAGGAGGCAAAGTATTGTTCCTGGGTGTGTCTGTAAGAGTGTTGTCAAAGGAGATGAACTTTTGAGTCAGTGGGCTGGGAAAGGCAGACCCACCCTTAATCTGGGTGGGCACCATCCCCTCGGCTGCCAGTGCAGCTGAAAAAGCAGGCAGAAGAAGGTGGAATGAGCAGAGGTGCGGAGTCTTCCGGCCTTCATCTTTCTCCCATGCTGAATGCTTTCTGCCTTCAAATATCAGGCTCCACGTTCTTCAGCTTTTGGACTCTTGGACTTACACCAGTGGTTTGCCAGGGGCTCTCGGGCCCTCAGCCCGAGACTGAAGGCTGCACTGTCAGCTTCCCTACTTTTGAGGTTTTGGGACTTGGACTGATCCACTACTGGCTTCCTTGCTCCTCAACTTGCAGACGGCCTATCGTGGGACTTCACCTTGTGATCGTGTGGGTCAATTCCCCTTAATAAACTCCCTTTCATATATACATGTATCCTATTAGTTCTGTCCCTCTGGAGAACCCTGACTAATACAGCAGGTATGGAGAGAGTTTATTGGGCACTGACATATGGAGAGACAGAAAAGTCACCTCACCTTTCCGGCTAAACTCACGAGTCACAGAATTTTTTTAGTTATGATGAAAACTGGGAATTCTCTTCCTGCCATATACACAAAGATCTCCTTTCTATTTGTGGCTGCATAATTAGGGAACTCTATGAGACAGAAAACATCAGACTTTCCTTCATGAAGGTATCAATTTCCCTTAAGAATATTGGCCTTGCATAAGAATGATACAACGGGATTTGGGGACTCTGGGGAAAGGATGGAAGAGGGGGAGGGATAAAAGACTACATTGAGTACAGTGTACACTGTTTGGGTGATGGGGGCACCAAAATCTTAGAAATCACTACTAAAGAACTCATCATGTAACCAAACACCATCTGTTCCCCAAAAACCTATTGAAACTTAAAAAAAAAATTAAAAAAAAGATTCTTGGCCTTCAGGTCTTGTATTCTATTAATCCACTACATCAGGGTTTAGTAATGGGTACCATTAGTTAAAATACCTGAAATGTAATATGTTCCTTAAATGAAGATAGGCTGTCTGTGACCTCTAAACTCGTGTACTTCAAGGCAACTCATTTAGAAGCTAGAACATCTATTCTAATATAAAATTGGGAAGCTCTAACAACATAAAAATATCTACTATGTACTGAATGCATCTAATGTCGTACAGAGAGCTAATGCAGAAGTCATCTGAAAGCTCCCAATGTCAGTCACTGAGGCCCACTGTGGACACCAATTATTTTGTGGAGAAGACAGAAAAAGTATAAAAAAAGGGCCAAAGCCATTTATATACTTTCACCCTTACCTTTAGGATGTTTAACTGATGTCTTCCTAATGTTTAACTGATCTCTTCCTAATTCTCTCTCAAATGAGTAAAGTAGTGACTAAAGATTAATGTCAGATTTATTACCATGTTTTTTGTTTTTGTTTGTTTGTTTTTGTTTTTTGAGATATAGTCTCGTTCTGTCACCCAGGCTGGAGTGCAGTGGCATGATTTCAGCTCACTGCAAACTCTACCTGCCAGGTTCAAGCGGTTCTGTTGCCTCAGCCTCCCAAGTATCTGGGATTACAGGTGCATACCACCACACCTAGCTAATTTTTGTATTTTTAGTAGAGGCAGCATTTCACCATGCTGGCCAGGCTGGTCTCAAACTCCTGACTTCCAGTAATCCACCTGCCTCGGCTTCCCAAAGTGCTGGGATTACAGGCGTGAGCCACCCCACCCAGCTGTCTTACCGTGTTTTTATCTTATATTAAAAAGGCATCAAGATTTATCATTGTTAGAAGAGAAGTTGTTATTTCATTGGAGGATGTTTATTTTCTGGTGCAGATACATTCTCACTTGAAGCTCACAATAGCCATATTCAGGCAACTGTGGAAACACTACCTGAAAAGCAGAGAGCACCGCTGATCCTCACCGTGACACCATGGCATCTCACTGGCTCACCCAGCAATGCTGAGTGAGTGTTGCTCTCATATACATTTTAAGGACGGCAAGAATAAAAAAAAAAAGAAAAGAAAAGAAACACTGCTATTGCAAATTTTTTTTTTTTTTTTTTTTTTTTTCTGAGACAGAGTGTTGCTCTGTCGCCCAGGCTGGAGTGCAGTGGCGCAATCTCGGCTCACTGCAAGCTCCGCCTCCCGGGTTCACGCCATTCTCCTGCCTCAGCCTCCCGAGTAGCTGGGACTACAGGCGCCCGCCACCATGCCCGGCTAATTTTTTGTATTTTTAGTAGAGACAGGGTTTCAGCGTGTTAGCCAGGATGGTCTCCATCTCCTGACCTCGTGATCCACCTGCCTTGGCCTCCCAAAGTGCTGGGATTACAGGCGTGAGCCACCGCGCCTGGCCTGCAAAATTTAAAAGTTCAAAGAGGCAGTGGTTTTCACTAAGTCACCTAGACCATGAGTACAGGAAGTAAAAATAAACGTAAGTTTCCTACCACCCAGTCCGGAACTTTTGCACTATAGCACATATGCAACCACACTTACTTGTGCACATGCACACAGAATAACAAGAGCTCAGCTTTACAACTGCCAGGCAAGAAATGCACCACCTTACACTGAAGAAGCTGTGAAAGCAGAAAAATCAATCTACCGTTTTAATGAAAAAATGTGAGAAACTGAGATGAGGTATGGTGCAATCACTTTGGGCAGATTTGGCTGTTTGGCTATTAATCATTCCTCTACTGTGCAGTCAGCACAACTAAGTCTATTTAGCGTATTGTTGGGGCCACTGTAGAGACACTGTAACCAAGTCAGATGAGATTATTAAACCATCATTGTATCATAAGGACCAAGAACTGTGCAAAAAATTGCAGTTTTCAAGTAAAAAAGATTAACTCTAGGAAAAAAACAATCATTTTCCCCAGGACTGGAATATTGAAATTTCCTGACATGACAACTTACATTCTAGCAATTACAAATCTTGGATTTAAGATAAAATTTTATACCAAATCTGGAGTCAATCTTCAATCACTTTCTGTTTAAAGAAAGTACAAATAAGATAATACCTTATAACCTCTTATTATAAGCTATTATCAGGTTAATACTTTATAATAAGGGTCTTAAATTTGCTTATAGATCTAATTATTTTTCTTTATCTTTGCCTTCTGCTCCCAAACTAATTTAGAGACCTCAGTGACTGCCTCAGAGGCCATCACACTATCCTTCCTAGTGTTTGATACTTACAGAATCATTCTGCTGACTACTGAGTTACCTAGAGAATATGGAGTATTTTCTAACAAGCCTCTTAAATCCACCCATATAAGCCTATTGTATTAGTCAGAGTTCTCTAGAGGGATAGAACTAATAGGATAGATATATATACCTATATAAAGGGGATTTTATTAAGTATTAACTCACATGATCAAAAGGTCCCACAATTGGCCGTCTGCAAGCTGAGGAGCAAGGAGAGCCAGTCTGAGTTCTAAAACTGAAGAACTTGGAGTCCAGTGTTTGTGGGACAGGAAGCATCCAGCACAGGAGAAAGATGTAGCCTAGGAGCCTAGGCCAGTCTCATATTTTCACATGTTTCTGCATGCTTTATATTCTAGCCTTGCTGGCAGCTGATTAGATGATGCCCACCCAGATTAAGGGTGTGTCTGCCTTTCCCATCCCACGGAGGGTGTTACCCAAATATTAATCTCCTTTGGCAACACCCTCACAGACACACTCAGGATGAATACTTTGCATCCTTCAATCCAATCAAGTTCACACTCAGTATTAACCATTACTTTTATTGAATACCTAAAATACCCAAGATCTTGAAGCAAAAGCCTAAGTATTGGAAGTCAACAGTCAATAGAAGCAATAGTGCCATCAAGGACCCATCTCCACTAACCCCCTCTACTAGTCTCAGAGCTCCACACTGTCTATATCCAAGAATCCTTCATGGGAACGGATGTCACTGGTGGTGCATCCAATGTTGCTGCCCCTTCTTGAACAAAGGTTGGTTGGCATTGGTTTACCAACTTCAAGAGCTGGTCCAAGGTAAATGTGTCAAGTCTCAGCATCAATCCAGCAAGCATAAATAAGATCCCTTTTCTCAATACCATATTCCCTTCTAAGAGAGTCAGCTAAAGCAGGGGCTTTCTTCATATTAATTCAATTATTTTCTATTGCTTAGTGAAGGCAAAATCCACAACACAAAAACAAAAAGATGCATTTGCTGAGGAGTAGAATATTTTCTCTACTTTCTTTACCTAAACGTTAATCTCATTCCAGTCCTAAACATCTTTAGCCTTTTATGACCTCTTCCCTTTACACTCTGTCCCAAGGCTGGGATAATTATAACAATATCCTTTTAAAAATATCTTTGTGTAATACAGATTTGCTACCCTGATACTGCAGCAGCCATGGCTTGGGCTTTAGTGGCCTCTCCACATGTGCACGCTGTGTTACCTCACCCTGAGCTCAGTCTTCCTGTCCCCTCTGTTAATGCCATGCACTCTCCACCGCCTAAAAAGGCAGCTGTTTGCTTTTGTACATAAGGTATTAACGTGATAATACCTTATCTCATTTGTTACTTACCTTCTCAACTGCAGCAGCAAAATCACATCATGATTCACTAAGGGTCTACGTGACCTCACATTTGGCAATACTGTCCCAGGATAAAAACCTCACTGACCACAATTTGGGTCCTCTAAATGCCCATCCTTAACACACTGGCCACAAAATCTGAGACTTCACTTATTTTAGGTTCTTCTGGTTTGGATGTCCAACCTGTCTCACTGTCAAATCCACTGACCAGTCTATCCTCAGGATCAATAGTGGCCTCAGACTAACTGTTAAATATTTGTGACCTCAAAAACTCCTACAATATGATATGAATGTGTCTCCCTGTCAGATTGTTCTAAGTGTGGTAGGCAGAATTCAAATCTGTATGCATGCATTCAAGGCTATTTTATCCCAGTCCTATTGTTTGGGGTACAGAAGAATCTCTTTGGGATAAAGAGCCCAAATAATCTCTAGAAAGATCATTCTCTAGAAAACTACACTTCCTTCCATAGATTTATCCTGTTTCTACATTTCAACATATCCTTTTACCATATTTAGTACATAGAGGTAAAGTTTTGACTTCATATTTAGAGCAAGTGGGTGGGGCTCCAAAAGAAAATTTTCAGAAATCAGATCTTCTAATTCTTCCTATCAGCTCCTTCCAGGAAAACAATTACATCTACATAGACCAAATGCTGAGTTTGTACACAAGATGGTCATCAATTTTGTACAGATTAATAAAAGTATATTCATTCAAATCCCATTAATTTGAGATTTCTCATGAAGTCAGATGATTTCCCTGTATTATGTGAGGAAAAAAATGCCATCCCAAGCATATTAAGACAAAATGACAGGGGAACTACATATGATATCAATCTTCAATCTCTTCTAAGTACATTTTTAAAGCACTCCTAGAAGTATCAGTATACACATATCACAACATTCTTCATTCATTGTTGAGTCCAATTATTGTTGAATATTTTGTTTTTACCAAATAGCTGCCCTCGAAGAATTTACAATCTAGTAGCCACAAACTACAAATTTCCTTAGTTATAAATCATCCTGGTTATTGGATTTTTTAATTATATAATATTGCACACGGACAAAAGAAAGTCTATGTACATATATTATAAAGTATAACAATGAAAAGTAAATATCCTATGATTCTACCACCTAGCCTAAGAACTAGAATATTCCCAGCATCCTTGTATTCACCTCCATGCCCCTTTCTTATTCCCTCATCTGCCTCTTTCCCCATCCCCACCGGAACTAACCACTATCCTGAAATTTTGTGTTTATCATTCCTCTGCTTTTCTTATAGTGTTATTCCATATGTATTCCTAAACACTAAATTAAGCTTTGCTTTTTGGAAATTTTTTTTAAAAACGACATTGTACTGTATGAAAACCAGATTTTGTAATCTGCATTCTTCATTCAATATTAAGTTTTAAGATTTATTCATGCTATAGCTGTATAGCTGTGATTTGTTCATCTTCACCACTGTATATTATTCCATTTTATTTATCTAGTCTCATGATAATGGACATTTGGGCTGTTACAAGTATTTTTCTATTACAAACAACACTGCTAGGAACATTTTTGCACATGTGTGGTGTTTATAAACAAGAGTTTCTCTAGAATATACCTAGAAAGAGAAATGCTGGGACCTGGAGCATATTCAAGTTTGCAAGTACTAAAGTATTTCCAAAATGGCTGTATCAATTTATAGTTCCCTCAGCAAGGTATAGTTTTCCATTGATCTATACTCACTTCAACAGTTAATATTGGTAGATTTATCTTTTAAATTTTGTGAATTTAGTGAATGTGAATATTATATCATTGCAATTTTAGTTCACACTTCAATGATTATCAATAAAATTGAGCACATTATCATATGTTTACTAGCCATTTGGATTTATTTTGTGAAATGCTTGTCCAAGTCTCAGAAATTTTTATATCAGATTGCCTGTCTTTCTCTTACTGATTCGTTGGTGTAATTTATATATTAAAGATACTAGTCCTTTGTCAGTTACAGGTGCTGCAAATTTCTTAGTTTATGACTTGTCTTTTCATCCTCCTCATGGTGTTTTGTAGTGAATAAAAAACCTTTATTTTAATTGAATTGAATTTATCAGTCTCTTCTTTTATGATCAATTTTTCATATGTTAAGAAACCATGTCCACCTCTGAGACCATACAGGTAAAAAATCACTGTTCTTATAAATTAATTACTTGTCCTTGCAAATAGCATAACTTTATTTCTTTTAAACTATTCTATGATTTTGACCAGTGTTTATTTGCCAAGGTGTATTCGTAGGACCACCTGCATCAGAATCACCTAAGTATTTTTAAAATGCTAATTCCCAGGCCCCATTTTTTTTCCAGCAGATATTTAAGTAGCTTTTAAATGCTTGGTTCTAAACTTGAGAACACAAAAGTAAATAAAATAGACAAAACACCTCAAAATTATGTAACTTGGAAACAACAGGTGCTGGAGAGGATGTGGAGAAACAGGAACAGTTTTACACTGTTGGTGGGACTATAAACTAGTTCAACCATTGTGGAAGTCAGTGTGGCGATTCCTCAAGGATCTAGAACTAGAAATACCATTTGACACAGCCATCCCATTACTGGGTATATACCCAAAGGATTATAAAACATGCTGTTATAAAGACACGTGCACACGTATGTTTATTGCGGCACTATTCACAATAGCAAAGACTTGGAACCAACCCAAATGTCCAACAACAATAGACTGGATTAAGAAAATGTGGCACATATACCCCGTGGAATACTATGCAGCCATAAAAAATGAATGAGTTCATGTCCTTTGTAGGGACATGGAGGAAGCTGGAAACCGTCATTCTCAGCAAACTATCGCAAGGACAAAAAACCAAACACCGCATGTTCTCACTCATAGGTGGGAATTGAACAATGAGAACACATGGACACAGGAAGGGGAACATCACACTCTGGGGCCTGTTGTGGGGTGGGGGGAGGGGAGGAGGGATAGCATTAGGAGACATACCTAATGTTAAATGACGAGTTAATGGGTGCAGCACACCAACATGGCACATGTATACATATGTAACAAACCTGCACATGGTGCACATGTACCCTAAAACTTAAAGTATAATTAAAAAAAAAAGATTATGTGACTTATATGTATGGGCAGAAAGAAACAACAAATAAATAAAATTCAGTCTGGGCATGGTAGCTCATGCCTGTAATACTAGCACTTTGGGAGGCCAAAATTCAGTCTGGGCATGGTAGCTCATCCCTGTAATACCAGCACTTTGGGAGGCCGAGGCAGGCAAGAATACCAGCACTTACTGGAGGCCAAGAAACCCCTTCTCTACTAAAAATACAAAAATTAGTGAAGCATGGTGGCACATGCCTGTAGTCCCAGCTACTCAGGAGGCTGAGGCAGGAAAATTGCTTGAACCGGGAGGTGCAGGTTGCAGTGAGCCGAGATTGCACCATGGCACTCCAGCCTGGGCAGTAGAGAGAGATTCTGCCTAAATAAAATAAAATAAAATTCATAGTATGCCATCTTCCCATTTGTCTTCCTCTCTTTATTTCTCTACTCTGGGACTCTCAATTTTTCTGACTTAGGTCTTTTACACTGACTGTAACACTATGGCAAGGATGTCTTCACAGACGTTGCCAGAAAATTGCAACTATGACATATGTTTTAGCCTTGAGGATTTCATTTTAGGGAGAGCTGTTAGCATAGGGCAGTTAACAAGGTGCTAGTAAACTCTTGTAAACTCTCGCCTCTTCTAACATATAGAGCAAGTAACCTCAATAAATATTTCTGTCAACTTAGTAGAAGCCCATCATCTTGATTGATGTTTAAACATCTGATCAGATTAATATATACACTAATATTAATGCAGCTACTCTAAAATCTAAGGCTTTCTCCAGGAAATAAACATTTTTTCTCATTTGACAAAATCAGTGCTGATTTAAAGGCAAATTTAGACCTTACAGTTTGAACTTGCAATAGAAATATTCAAAATTGATAATTATGGAAACTGCACTTTAGGAAAACTCAAAGACTGAACCAAGACAGAAAAAAGATCCCATATCTAATATTGCTTACTGTGCAGATTATTCATTTGCAATTTAGCTCCAAAATCCCTTTACGTTCTCACTTGTGTCTCAAGGGATGACAGCCTGGGAACTACATTTCCCAGAATCCTTACAGCAGAGTTCTGGTTAGAGAATGCCAATGAGAAGCTTCTAATCTTGTGCATGATTAGAAGGTAAGAGAGAAGGAACTGCTATGTCATTGTTCCCCCAGCAGCAGTGGATGGACATATGCAGGATTTGAAAGGACCTCTACATGAACTTCCTAACGTGGTGCTACAGGAACTCTGTGAGGTTCCTGCAACTTTCTGATTTCCTGAAAGTGAACCTGAGAGCTAGTGATGGCCTTCCTTGAACTTGTATACCCGTATCTTTTCCAATGGTTTAGAAAACACCCAATTACCTATATTAATTGCTTGAAATACCTACAGTGGTTTCTGTTTTCTAGACTAAACCTTGGATAATACACCATACCATTCCACTTCATTTTCTTTCTTTCTTGATTTCTAAATTCCCAAATCAGAATTAATTTGATTGATAAGCTTCAAAACACAGATGACTCCTTCCCCATTCCCAAATTAGAGATCTGAAACCTCAGAAAATCTAAACTTTAAGTGAAATGATGATTGGGAGCCCAATAGATCCTTCAAAATACAGAAGAAGAAAAAAACATAAGAATTTGTATTTTATTTCATTCTTACTGTGACCATGAAATTTTCACGATTCATAAATTTCTGTGTACACATACTGAGCAAGATGGCCTTTTTTAAGAATTATATATTTTAACATCTGATTTAGAGAATTAAATTTGCTAAACTTTAAAGACATATTTCTACTAAAGGCCAATTTACTGAACATCAGAAATATGTCTTCCAATTTAGCATCTGTATTAGTTTTGGGAGGCTGTCATAATAAAGTACCACAAACTGAGTAGCTTTAAACAACAAAAAGTTATTGTCTCAGTTCTGGAGGCTAGATCAGGAAGTCTAAGCTCAATATGTCAGCACAGCCCTCTGAAGGCGCTAGGGAAAGATCTAGTGCAGGAGTTTGCTGGCAACCTTTAGTGTTCCTTCGCTTGCAGCTGCATCAGTTTGATTTTCCTTGTATGTGTGTATGTCTGTGTCCAAATTTCTCCTTTTTATAAGGACATTAGTCATATTTCATCAGGAACCATCCTAATGACTTTATTTTAACTTAACTAATTAAATCTGCAATGACTCTATCTCCAAATTATTCACATTCTCAGGTCCTGAAAGTTAGGGTTCCAAAATATGTTGGTGGGGAGACACAGTTCAACACGTAACAACATCCTTCAAAATTGTCTTTCAGCAGGGTCAAAGCAAAACAGAGAAAACACTGATAGACTGCAAGCCATATTCTCAAGCTGGTAAAATCCTAACAATAAAATATAAGTATATTTTAATCCTTTTTCTTCTCATATACCACGGAAGTGAAAAAAAAATGGTAACTCTAGATTATCCATGAAGATGGGCAGTTTGGCAGTTTGGGGCAGATAAGGAGCATTAAGAAAGTTATACAGAAGACCTGGATTCAACCATGCACTTGAATTTGCTAGTGATGTAAATTTGCACAAGAACTTGCTCTCTAAACTTCCATTTCTCCATCAGTAAAATAGAGAAAATAACTTCCATACCAGCAGCAGTTCCATAATTTTGAAACAGGAGAGTACCCTTGCACCCCCTCTCAGGACGTCCAACAGGGTTGTGGCTCATCTGTTCGGCCACAGTGTGCACTCAAACCCCTCATGCGAGCGGGAGCACACACATGGGCAGGTGCAGGAGCTGAGGTGAGCGCCCCTGGGCTCTGGCTCAACATCAGCGTCCACAGGTGGGAGCCTGCAACTCCCAAAGCACAAGTGAGTATGTGTTACAGTGCGCTCCTTTAGCTTTGCCATCTGCGGATGGCTTAAGTGTCAACCAACTCAGTGCCCTCTTGGTACCCAGGTCCTTGTCTGGCATCGAGGAAGAATCAGGTGGCATACGGACTTGAAGGATGAATGCGGGGGTTTTATTGAATGGTGGAGGTGGCTCTCAGTGGGATGGATGGGCAGCTGGAAGGGGGATGGAATGAGAAGACAATCTTCCCCTGGAGTTTGGCTGTCCAGTGGCCTGTCTCCTCCGCAGCCAAACTCCCCTCGGCCTTCATATTCTCCTCTTCTCTCTGCCCTGCCATTCTGCCATTCTTCTGCTCTTCTGTTCATTTCCTCGTGGAACTGGGAGTTTGGGGTTTACATGGACACAGGATGGGGGGTGTGGCAGGCCAAAAGTCAACTTTTGGGCTCGAAAACAAGAATGTCTGTTCTCATGTAGGGCCACAGGTTTCCAGGCTTGAGGGTGGGGCCTTTGCCAGGGAACTGTCCTCTTCTACTCAGTATTTCCTTGTCTCCTGTTTTTGTCAATTTCTATGTAGAAGGAGTTCCATAGAAGCAATCACATTGGAAAAGGGGTTAGAGGTAGTACTTGCACAGCATTTTACATAGAGGAAATACCAGTTTTCTATTTCAAACTATAAGAGGAGTTATTTTGAAAAATTGTGTGGAAAAGCACTTTGAGACAATATAAAACTATATAAAGGCCAGGAGCGCTGGCTCACACCTGTAATCCCAGCACTTTGGGAGGCCGAGGCAGGCGGATCACCTGAGGTCAGGAGTTCGATCGAGACCAGCCTGGCCAACATGGTGAAACCCCGTCTCTACTAAAAAATACAAAAATTGGTTGGGCATGGTGGTGCATGTCCCAGCTACTCGGGAGACTGAGGCAGGAGAATCGCTTGAACCCAGGAGGCAGAGGTTGCAGTGAGCCGAGATCATGCCACTGCACTCCAGCCTAGAAGACAGAGTGAGACTGTCTCAAAAAAAAAAAAAAAAAAAGCTGTATGAAATCATAAAAGTCATCATTATATACTTTGTAGATCATCTTTGGTAATCCAATTTTCAACTTACTTTAAAAGTTTTCAGTAATATTAATAGTTATAACCACTCCTATTTACCTAATATCTTTAAATTATTGATTTGATTCTAAGTTTAGAATAATACATAGTCATCATAGAAAACTTACCATTCAGAAAAAAACACACAGAAAAGTAATTTAATATCAACTATGGCCCCCAGGCCAAAAATATGTTTCACTGCCTTTTTGCTTTTGTATCTCACCAAGACTCTTTTACAGATAAGTTTCAAAACACAGAAGAGAAGACCCCTCTGTTTGTGCCTGTAGGGACAGAGGAGGAGTTATAAAATGGAGTCAAACTTTATGTTGTATAACCTTTTTTCTTCTAACAATATATTGTGACCATTTCTCCATCTCATTAAATACTCTTCTCCAATATCATTTCTAAAGACTGCATAGTATTCTATAGCATGAACATACTGTAATTTATATTAGGATTACCTGCTATTTTCATTTTTTGTTATAATATATAACAATATAATATCCATTATTGAACATAAATTTTGATGTAATCATAATTTCCTTTTTAAAAATTCTATAAGTAAAACTTCAGTTACAAAGTATAATATTTTTAATATGAGTAATTTTTTTTAATCTTTTTTTATTATTATACTTTGGGTTTTAGGGTACATGTGCACAATGTGCAGGTTTGTTACATATGTATCCATGTGCCATGTTAGTTTGCTGCACCCATTAACTCGTCATTTAGCATTAGGTATATCTCCTAATGCTGTCCCTCCCCACTCCCCCCACCCCACAACAGTCCCCAGTGTGTGATGTTCCCCTTCCTGTGTCCATGTGTTCTCATTGTTCAATTCCCACCTATGAGTGAGAACATGCGGTGTTTGGTTTTTTGTCCTTGCGATAGTTTACTGAGAATGATGGTTTCCAGTTTCATCCATGTCCCTACAAAGGACATGAACTCATCATTTTTTATGGCTGCATAGTATTCCAATGTGCCACATTTTCTTAATCCAGTCTATTGTTGCTGGACATTTGGGTTGGTTCCAAGTCTTTGCTATTGTGAATACTGCCGCAATAAACATACATGTGCATGTGTCTTTATAGCAGCATGATTTATAGTCCTTTGGGTATATACCCAGTAATGGGATGGCTGGGTCAAATGGTATTTCTAGTTCTAGATCCCTGAGGAATCGCCACGCTGACTTCCACAATGGTTGAACTAGTTGACAGTCCCACCAACAGTGTAAAAGTGTTCCTATTTCTCCACATCCTCTCCAGCACCTGTTGTTTCCTGAGTTTTTAATGATGGCCATTCTAACTGGTGTGAGATGGTATCTCATTGTGGTTTTGATTTGCATTTCTCTCATGGCCAGTGATGGTGAGCATTTTTTCATGTGTTTTTTGGCTGCAGAAATGTCTTCTTTTGAGAAGTGTCTGTTCATGTCCTTCGCCCACTTTTTGATGGGGTTGTTTGTTTTTTTCTTGTAAATTTGTTTGAGTTCATTGTAGATTCTGGATATTAGCCCTTTGTCAGACGAGTAGGTTGCGAAAATTTTCTCCCATTTTGTAGGTTGCCTGTTCACTCTGATGGTGGTTTCTTTTGCTGTGCAGAAGCTCTTTAGTTTAATTAGATCTAATATGAGTAATTTTTATACATATTATAACATTATCCCTCATTTTATTTGTGCTCACCTAAATGGGTTTTTCTTTCATCTTGGCAAATTCACTGGTAAAAATATAGTATGTAATAGTTGTTTCAAATGAATCTTTTTAATTACAAGTAAAATTGAGCATGCTTTAATAAACATCTCCATTTACAATTTTTAGTATGTATGAAATGTCCCATTATAGTATGGTACATTGGAATGTTGTCTTTTTTATATTGATTATTATAGGATAAAAATAATAATGCCCTATGTTATTTGTATGCACTTTGTAGTGATTTTATAAATATCCATAAACCTTAGATTTTTAAGCAAATGGCTGTGAAAATCTTTTTCTTTATGATTCTGCTTCTGTATATAGATTTAGGAAACCTTTGCCCAGCCTAAGGTTAGGAAAATACCCAACATTTATTCTTGAAGTTTTTTTGTTTCATATTTTACATTTAGATCTTTTCTTTAATTATAACAGCTATTTTATATATATATATTGAAAATCATAAAAAAATTTAAGCCACATAGAAATGAACAAAAAAAATGTCTTTTCCAGTCTCCGCCTCTACCCACCTCAAGTCCTATGTCACAGAGAGGTTTGATTCAGAATACATCCTCCCAGATCTTATTAAAGCATGTAAATACAAAATATTTTTCTTTTTGTTTATCTAAATTTCCCAATGTGTATAAATGAACACATAGTGCTTACCTTTAAAAGAAAAAAAGAGAAGCTTTGAAAAAATAAAATGGAAATTTTATTTTGAGATATCTTATGTGTATCTCTGGAATTGCATGGGCAAAGGAAGACAGAGTTACCCTTAGTGGGGAGAAAGGCAACATTTGTTTGCATATTGCAATAGAAATATTCTCTATGTTTATTACCAGACTCATTACTATTCAACTGGGCAAGAACTAACTAGCTCAGTTCTTGGCACACAATAGCTCCTCAATAAATATTAATTATTAATTAATTAGATGATAAAGTAGTTTCCAGGAAACATCATTTGGGACTGGAGATTCTTGATTAGGAAGCTGTGAGGGCACAGGTGGTGTTGTCATTGCTTCTTCCAACTAACAGTTGGGAGTTTCAAAGAGAAAGAAGGCTATGGGAGGTGAAAGGCTGGCTATGCAGATGGTGTCAAATAATGTAATTTATATTTCTGGACCACAGTCTAAAACACCAAAACGATAAGCTTTTGGCTAAAAATGCAATGCATGTTAGTAATTCATGGAAGCATATGTTTGTCCAAAAATGAGCTAACCTGGTTAAAAGGTCCTGAGAATGGAGCAGGGGATCTGGACACAAGTTGAAGTTTTGCCTCAATTAAACTTTATTAAGCCAAATCATTGCACTAATTTTATACTAGCCAATTTTTAAATGACAAGGCAATGTCTAAGAGCTCATCTAATCTTAATATTCAATGTGTCTCTAAAGAGGGAGGGAGAAAATAAGAAACCGAAGTGTGTATCCACTTATTATGGAGACCCAGTAGAAATAACCTGGTACACAGTGGTGTCCACAAAACAGCAAGTTTTAAAATATTCAGAAATAATAGTCATTGCCTTAGATGATTATATACCATTATGTAGAGTGTAAGTAGAGAACAGAGAAATCTTGATATTGTAAAAACAAAACAAAAAACACAAATGCAACATCATTGTAGTCCTCAGACTTGATAAGCAGCTGCATGGAAATGGAATATTGTGACTTATGTGAAGGAAGGAGGGGAATAATTTTATTGTGTGTTGATAAGATATACACCTGCTGAAAGATTCTTAAATGTGAGGGTGATATCTGGAAGAATACACAGGTAAGGATAAAAGAAGAGATCAACTCTAATAATGTATTTATCCATTCATGCATTCAACCTAGATGATATTCAAAACATTTAAAACATTTATCAATGGGTATAGTATAGCAAATCAGAACGTAAGCTTCCGCCCATCAAAAGAGATACCAGCTTTAAACTAATGGCATAATGGTGTGGGGCACCTGGTGCACACATGCAAGCTATCATGTCTGCATTCAGCAGTTGAGCACATAAAAACAGTGTGTGCATGAATGCGTGTGTGTGTGTGTGTGCGTGTGTGTAAAACTACATGGAACACTTTTCACCACATATATCCCCACCTTACATAATATGTTAGGTCAAAATTATTGCTAATAAAATTTTAAGATCACATATTTTCTTTTTTAATTTTTTTTTATTATACTTTAAGTTCTAGGGTACATGTGCACAACGTGCAGGTTTGTTACATATGTATACATGTGCCATGTTGGTTTGCTGCACCCATTAACTCATCATTTACATTAGGTATATCTCCTAATGCTATCCCTCCTCTTTCCCCCTACCCTACAACAGGCCCCAGTGTGTGATGTTCCCCTTCCTGTGTCCATATACACCATGGAATAATATGCAGCCATAAGATCACATATTTTCTCATTGAGAAAAAATTTTGAAACCCTCATTTAATTTAAAAACTCATTTTACTATAAATGTTTGACTTAATTCTGTTTCACTGGTTTAAAAAAACCCACAAATTCATTTATACCATGTTTTATTTATTTTTGGAATGTTGGAGTAAAACATCCAATATATGTATGTATTTCTCCATGCCTTTCTGAACTTTGAAAGATCCAATCCCTCAAGATTAATCCTAAGTGACTAACTGGGCCGACCCAAACAGTCATTTGCTTACTAGGGGTCACACACGTACTCTGAGTTCCAAAAGAACCGGCACATCTTCTTAACTTTGGAACTTTCATAGCTACCTGTGTTTATGCTACCTGAGCTAACCAATAGGCTGTGACCTACATTGGCCAATCATAACCCAGCAAGCATCGACAACAGTTCAACAAACACCAACTAATCAGAGTAAGCAAATTTGAACGCTTCATTTACATAAGTGAACGTGAACAGGAACTTTCCAAATAAAAGACAAACCCTCCCTTTATTCTCTGGAACACAGCTTTATTTTTCAACAAAGTCTGCTGGATTTCACCAAAGGCTCCTGTTGCCCTCATTTGCAAACTCTTCACTGAAATAAAGTATCTTTCCTCTCATTTCTTTTCAAATGACTTTTGTTCATACCCTACATATATGATATGTACTTCTCTTGCCTTTACACATAAACTCTAATTTAAATAGGCATTAAATTGGTAAGGTCTCAAAAGTTTCTTTATAGATTTGAAATCAGTGTCCCATTGTTCTTCAGCATTTATCCTTTCTAAGGAGAATTCTGAGTCAGGAAGATTTTTGTTCCTTTGCAGGTAAACATCATATGCAATGAAATTGTTTCCCTTTCATCTGAGTAAATTTTGCCAGTAACTATCCAGGTATGGTTTTCTTCTTAATTTTTAATTCTCTTTTTCATTTTTTATAAACTCCTTTCAGGAAACATTTCTGCTTCTGTCTCTATGATTTCTGTTTCCTTTCCTCTATCTATTCTTTCCTTATACTATTCTTTCCTTTTTCAAAAGACCTATACCTCTTATCAAAAAATAGTTTTCTAAAATATGTACATGTGTTTTATAAATTTTTTGTTTAAATATATGTATATATACTATAATTAATAAAATATAAGTATTTTAATAAATATATACATGATAAAATATAAATATTTTTATAAATATATACTCTCTCCATATATATTTTTATATTTTTATATATCCATTGATATATACATATATATATACACATAATTTTTAGCCTCAGCCTCTGAGTTAGGCTATTTCCTTTTCCTGGCTCTGATGCAATTTTTCTGTTGGCCTCATGTTGCTGTGGCAGATGTTGCTGTGGTTGTTGCTGTTGCTGTTGTTGTCTTCAACATCAAATGAGAAGCAGTCTGCCTAGATATCATGTTTTTCAACAAACAGGTTTTTTTTATTTCCTTGACTTTGTTCTATGTACATTTAGACAATGATGAAATCCCCTTTCTGGGATCTAAAAATGAAGAGCAGGTTGATGTACCCAATCATGGCTAATAAGTGGCAGATTAGAATAGGAAAACAGCTCTTTTGACTCCATAATTTTTCTTGATGCTACACTATAAGAAGAATCTAATGTACCCAGGTATGGCATTGTGATAAAGCAGTGATGCTAATTTTAAAAATGTATGTCTATGTGAATGCATATGTAAATATATATAATATATAATGACAGTCCGTCCTATAAATACTATTCTATAACAGAAGAGGATTCAAAATAACACCAAAACCAAAAAGAAAAAGTAACACTAAAGTCAAAGATGATATACTAAAATATATTGTTACCAACATGACGTGAGCAGAGCTCAGTATAGCTTATGCAAAGAGTAACCCAAAGGGTACTATGCACTGAAGTAAATCAAAGGACTTCTTTCAAATTCGTAATATATGCTTGATAATTCTCCTCCCTTTGGTTTTCACATTTGCTCTAAAAGAGACTGGAGAGTTGTGTAATTGCAAAATGACGTGCAGCATGAAGAGTGATTTTTTTTTCATTTTCTGCCATCCACTGATTAAGCGATCCAGTTTTCAACAATGTCAGCAATCTTTAAGAAAATCAGAGATTAAATACTGTATAAAAAACATACAGAGGAGGCAAATGAATAAATTGTTTTTTAGGACTTGCAGAAACTTGATAATGGAATTTCATGTTTAAATTAAAAACTAATTTACCTTTAAATAATGATGATATTAGCAATATCCAAAACTATTGCCCTGCAGTGCATTTCCAGTATGCCTTCTATGGTCCTTACATGGCAAGTCCTTTATGTTATGCATATTTATAATCTTGATTCTTTGGAGGACCATGGTCATACAGGATCACCTTGAACTCAACTTTGTAGAAAAGTCTAGAAACCACTCCTACAATAACATTAACCTGTTCACTACCCTTGCTAAATATTTAATAAGCACCAAATTGTTAAGAAGCCAAATTAGCATGACCTTACAGTCTCTTTAAAAGTTTAAATGCAAGTTTCCGCCATTTAATTGTAAAAATATAATGAAATTTTTGTATCTGATTCAGTCACCTAATAATCCATCAAAAATTTGCTACTCAATTCTAAGCAGATTATTTAGCTTATGCTTTGCTAGTTTGCATAAAAACAAAGTAATTCAAACAAATTTCCTTCCACTCCCTCGAGATTATATAGGCAAAAACCACTTGGATTCAGATCCATGACTTTTGAATTATGTATTGTTTATTTTTTTCTTTATATAAAATAGTAGTTTAATTATATTGATTTAAATTTTGTTCAAATGAAAAAATGAAGAAGATCATCAGCAGTATTTCCACCATTAAAAACAATTGTGGTAGAGACTTGCTGGCAAGATGGCCAAATAGGAACAGCTCTGGTCTGCAGCTCCCAGTGAGATCAATGCAGAAGGTGGGTGATTTCTGCATTTCCAACTGAGGTACCTGGTTCATCTCATTGGGACTGGTTGGACAATGGGTGCAGCCCATGGAGGACGAGCCAAAGTAGGGTGAGGCGTCATCTTACCCAGGAAGCACAAAGGGTTGGGGGATTTCCCTTTCCTAGCCAAGGGATGCCATGAGAGACTGTACCAGGAAGAACAGTGCACTCCAGCCCAGATACTGCACTTTTCCCATGGTCTTCACAACCAGCAGACCAGGAGATTCCCTCTGGTGCCTGGCTCAGCGGGTCCCACCCCCACAGAGCCCAGCAAGCTAAGATCCACTGGCTTGAAATTCTTGCTGCAAGTGCAGCAGTCTGAGGTCCACCTGGGATGCTCAAGCTTGGTAGGGGGAGGGGCATCTGCCATTGCTGAAGCTTGAGTAGGCATTTTTACCCTCATAGTGTAAACAAAGCTGCCAGGAAGTTCAGACTGGGCGGAGCACACCTCAGCTCAGCAAGGCCACTGCAGCCAGACTGCATCTCTAGATTTCCTCCTCTCTGGGCAGGGCATCTCTGAAAAAAAGGCAGCAGCCCCAGTCAGGGACTTATAGATAAAACCCCCATCTCCCTGGGACAGAGCACCTGGGGGGAAGGGGCGGCTGTGGGTACAGCTTCAGCAGACTTAAATGTCCCTGCCAGGCAGCTCTTAAGAGAGCAGCAAATCTGCCAGCATAGCATTTGAGCTCTGATAAGGGACAGGCTGCCTCCTAAAGTGGTTCCCTGACCCCCATGTATCTTAACTGTGAGACACCTCCCAGTACTGGCCAACAGACACCTCATACAGGAGAGCTCTAACTGGCATCTGGCAGGTTCCCCTCTGGGACAAAGCTTCCAGAGGAAGGACAAGGCAGCAATCTTTGCTGCTCTGCAGCCTCTGCCGGTGATACCCAGGCAAACAGCGTCTGGAGTTGACCTCCAATAAACTCCAGCAGACCTGCAGAAAAGAGGCCTGACTGTTAGAAGGAAAACTAACAAACAGAAAGGAATAGTAGCAACATCAACAAAAAGGATGTCTACTCAGAGGTCCGAAGGTCACCAACATCAAAGACCAAAGGTAGATAAGTCCACAAAGATGGGGAGAGACTAGAAAAAAAGGCTGAAAACTCCAAAAACCAGAATGCCTCTTCTCCTCCAAAGGATCACAACTTCTCGCCAGCGAGGGAACAAAACTGGACAGAGAATGAGTTTGACGAATTGACAGAAGTAGGCTTCAGAAGGTGGGTAATAACAAACTCCTCTGAACTAAAGGAGCATGTTCTAACCTAAGGCAAGGAAGCTAAGAACCTTGAAAAAAGGTTAGATGAATTGCTAATTAGAATAACCAGTTTAAAAAAGAACATAAATGACCTGATGGAGCTGAAAAACACAGCACAAGCACTTCGTGAAGCATAGATAAGTATCAATAGCCAAATCAATCAAGTGGAAGAAAGGATATCAGAGCTTGGAAATCAACTCAATGAAATAAAGCAAGAAGACAAGAATAGAGAAAAAAGAGTGAAAAGAAATTAACAAAGCCACCAAGAAATATGGGACTATGTGAGAAGACCAAATATAGATTTGATTGGTGTACCTGAAAGTGATGGGGAGCATGGAACCAAGTTGGAAAACATTCCTCATGAAATTATCCAGGAGAACTTCCCCAACCTAGCAAGGCAGGCCAACATTCGAATTCAGGAAACACAGAGAACACCACAAAGATATTCCTCAAGAAGAGCAACCCCAAAACACATATTCTTCAGATTCACCAAGATTGAAATAAAGGAAAAAATGTTAAGGGCAGCCAGAGAGAAATGTCGGGTTACCCACAGAAGGAAACCCATCAGACTAACAGCAGATCTCCTGGCAGAAACCCTAAAAGCCAGAAGAGAGTGGGGGCCAATATTCAACATTCTTAAAGAGAAGAATTTTCAACCCAGAATTTCATATCCAGCCAAACTAAGCTTTATAAGGAAAGGAGAAATAAAATCCTTTACTGAAAAGCAAAAGCTGAGAGATTTTGTCACCACCGGGCCTGCCTTATAAGAGCTACTGAAGGAAGCACTAAACATGAAAAGGACCATGACTGGTACTAGCCACTGCAAAAACATGCCAAATTGTAAAGATCATCAAAACTATGAAGAAACTGCATCAACTAATGGGCAAAATAACCAGCTAGCATCATAATGACAGGATCAAATTCACACATAACAATATTAACCTTAAATGTAAATTGGCTAAATGCTTCAATTAAAAGACACAGACTGGCAAATTGGATAAACAGTCAAGACCCATTAGTGTGCTGTATTCAGGAGACTCATCTCACATGCAAAGACACATATAGGCTGAAAATAAAGGGATGGAGGAATATTTACCAAGAAAATGAAAAGCAAAAAAGCAGGGGTTGCAATCCTAGTCTCTGATAAAACAGACTTTAAACCAGTGAAGATCAAGAGAGACAAAGAAGGGCATTACATAATGGTAAAGAGATCAATACAACAAGAAGAGCTAACTATCCTAAATATATATGCACCCAATACATGAGCACCCAGATTCATAAAGCAAATTCTCAGAGAACTACAAAGAGACTTAGACTCCCACACAATAATAGTGGAGACTTTGACACCCCACTGTCAACAGTAGACAGATCAACAAGACAAAACATTAACAAAGATATCGAGGACTTGAACTCAGCTCTGGATCAAGCAGACCTAATAGACATCTACAGAACTCTCTACCCCAAATCAAGAGAATATACATTATTCTTAGCATCAAATTGCACTGATTCTAAAATTGACCCATAATTGGAAGTAAAACACTACTCAGAAAATGCAAAAGAACAGAAATCACAACCAATAGTCTCTCAGATCACAGTGCAATCAAATTAGAACTCTCGACTAAGAAGCTCCCTCAAAACTGCACAACTACATGGAAACTGAACAACCTGCTCCTGAAGGACTACTGGGTAAATAACAAAATGAAGGAAGAAATAAAGATGTCCTTTGAAACCAATGAGAACAAAGACACAATGTACCAGAATCTCTGGGACACATTCAAAGCAGTGTGTAGAGGGAAATTTATAGCACTAAATGCCCACAAGAGAAAGCAGGAAAGATCTAAAATCGACACCCTAACATCACAATTAAAATAACTAGAGAAGCAATAGCAAACAAATTGAAGAGCTAGCAGAAGACAGGAAATAACTAAGATCAGAGCAGAACTGAAGGAGATAGAGACATGAAAAGCTCTTCAAAAAATCAATGTATTCACGAACTGGTTTTTTTTAAAAGATCAACAAAACAGACTGCTAGCAAGACTAAAAAGAAGAAAAGAGAGAAAAATCAAATAGATGCAATAAAAAATGATAAAGTGGATAGCACCACTGATCCCACAGAAATACAAAGTACCATCAGAGAATACTATAAAAACCTCTATGCAAATAAACTAGAAAATCTAGAAGAAATGGATAAATTTCTGGACACATACATCTTACCAAGGCTAAACCAGGAAGGAGTCAAATCCCTGAATAGACCAATGACAAAGTCTGAAATTGAGGCAGTAATTAATAGCCTACCAACCAAAAAAAGTCCGGGACCAGATGAATTCACAGCAGAATTCTATCAGTGGTACAAAGAGGAGCTGGTACCATTCCTTCTGAAACTATTCCAAACAATAGAAAAAGAGGGACTTGGCTGGGCACAGTGGCTCATGCCTGTAATCCCAGCACTTCAGAAGGCCGAGGCAGGTGGATAACAAGGTCAGGAGATCAAGACCATCCTGGCTAACACGATGAAACCCCTTCTCTACTAAAAATACAAAAAATTAGCCAGGTGTGGTGGTGGGCGCCTATAGTCCCAGCTACTCAAGAGGCTGAGGCAGGAGAATGGCATGAACCTGGGAGGCAGAGCTTGCAGTGAGCCGAGATCCTGCCACTGCACTCCAGCCTCGGCAACAAAGCGAGTCTCCATCTAAAAAAATAAATAAATAAATAAAAAGACGGCATCCTCCCTAACTCATTTTATGAGGCCAGCATCATCCTGATACTAAAATGTGGCAGAGACACACACAAAAAAGAAAATTTCAGGCCAATATCCCTGATGAAAATTGATGCGAAAATCCTCAACAAAATACCGGCAAACCAAATCCAGCAGCACATCAAAAAGCTCATCTACCACAATCAAGTCTGCTTCATCCCTGGGATGCAAGGCTGGTTCAACAGATGCAAATCAATAAACGTAATCCATCACATAAACAGAACCAATGACAAAAACCACATGATTATCTCAAGAGATGCAGAAAAAGCATTTGACAAAATTCAACAGCCCTTCATGCTAAAAACTCTCAATAAAATAGGTATTAATGGAACAAATCTCAAAATAATAAGGCTATTTATGACAAACCCACAGCCAATATCATACTGAATGGGAAAAAAACTGGAAACATTCCCTTTGAAAACTGGCACAAGACAAGGATGCCTTCTCTCACTACTACTATTCAACATAGTATTGGAAGTTCTGGCCAGGGCAATCAGGCAAGAGAAAGAAATAAATAAGGCATATTCAACTAGGAAAAGAGGAAATCAAATTGTCCCTGTATGCTGATGACATGATTGTATATTTAGAAAACCCCATCATCTCAGCCCAAATCTCATTAAACTGATAAGCAATTTCAGCAAAGTCTCAGGATACAAAATCAATGTGCAAAAATCACAACCATTCCTATAAACCAATAATAGACAGACAGCCAAATCATAAGTGATCTCCCATTCACAATTGCTACAAAGGGAATAAAATACCTAGGAATACAACTTACAAGGGATGTGAAGGACCTCTTCAAGGAGAACTACAAACCACTGTTCAAGGAAATAAGAGAGGACATAAATAAATGAAAAAACATTCCATGCTCATGGATAGAAAGAATCAATATGGTGAAAATGACCATACTGCCCAAAGTAATTTATAGACTCAATGCTATCCCCATCAATCTATCATTGACTTTCTCCATGGAATTGGAAAAAACGACTTTGAAGTTCATATGGAACCAAAAAAGAACCTGCATAGCAAAGACAATCCAAAGCAAAAAGAACAAAGCTGGAAACATCACCCTACCTGACTTCAAACTATATTACAAGCGTACAATAACCAAAACATCAGGGTACTGGTACCAAAACAGATATATAGACCAATGGAACAGAACAGAGACCTCAGAAATAACACCACACATCTACAACCATCTGATCTTTGACAAACCTGACAAAAACAAGCAATGGGGAAAGGATTCCCTATTTAATAAATGGTGTTGGGAAAACTGGCTAGCCATATGCGGAAAGCTGAAACTGGATCCCTTCCTTATACTGTATACAAAAATTAACTCAAGATGGATTAAAGACTTAAACATAAGACCTCAAACCATAAAAACCCTAGTAGAAAACCTAGGCAATACCATTCAGGACATAGGCACGGGCAAAGGCTTCATGACTAAATCACCAAAAGCAATACCAACAAAAGCCAAAATAGACAAATGGGATCTAATTAAAATAAAGACCTCTGCACAGTAAGATAAACTATCATCAGACTGAAGAGGCAACCTACAGAATGGGAGAAAATGTTTGCAATCTATCCACCTGACAAATGGCTAATATCCAGAATCTGCAAAGAACTTAAACAGATTTACAAGAAAAAAACAACCCCATCAAAAAGTGGGCAAAGGATATGAACAGACACTTCTCAAAAGAAGACATTTATGCAGCCAACAAACATATGAAAAAAAGCTCATCATCACTGGTCATTAGAGAAATGCAAATCAAAACCACAATGAGATACTATTGCATGCCAGTTAGAATGGTGATTATTAAAAAGTCAGGAAACAACAGATGCTAGAGAGGATGTGGAGAAATAGGAAAGCTTTTACACTGTTGTTGGGAGTGTAAATTAGTTCAACCATTGTGGAAAAGAGTGTGGCAATTCCTCAAGGATCTAGAACTAGAAATACCATTTGACCCAGCAATCCCATTACTGGGTATATACCCAAAGGATTATATATCATTCTACCATAAAGACACATGCACATGTATGTTTATTGCAGCACTATTCACAATAGCAAAGACTTGGAACCAACCCAAATGCCCATCAGTGACAGATTGGGTAAAGAAAATGTGGCACATATACACCATGGAATACTATGCAGCCATAAAAAAGGATGAGTTCATGTCCTTTGTAGGGACCAGGATGAAGCTTGAAACCATCATTCTCAGCAAACTAACACAAGAACAGAAAACCACACATCGCATGTTCTCACTCATAAGTAAGAGTTGAACAATGAGAACACATGGACACAGGAAGGGGAACATCACACACCATGGCCTGTCAGGAAATGGGGGGGTAGGGGACGGATAGCATTAGGAGAAATGCCTAATGTAGATGACGGTTTGATGGGTGCAGCAAACCACCGTGGCACATGTCTACATATGTAACAAACCTGCACGTTCTGCAAGTGTACCCCAGAACTTAAAATACAATAAAATAAATAAATAAATAATTGTGGTTAAAATAGACATTTATCCCAGCTAGTCATTCCATAAATATTTACCGTAACTTTACCATATACTGTGCTAAGTGCTATAAAATACAGTAGTGAGCAAGAACAAATTCTTTCCCCCATAGAGTTAACAGCCTGATAAGAAATGAAGACACTGAGCAAGTAATCATAATTTGATTGGTAGTTCTGAGACAGTAGTTCTGGATATTTTAGGTGCATTCAATCAAAGGTTCAACTAGTGTATGATTAAGAAAGCGGTTCCTTGAAGAACTGATACTCTCTCCTTCCACTAGAATGTAAGCGCCACATAGGCAGAAATCTGTTCACTGTAGTTCCCAGCACTGATAAGTATGCATAGACACTTAATAAATATGTATTCTATGAATGATTGTAGCTAGAAATGTAGGGAAGTAAGCAGAGTCTAAAGAAAATATAGGGATCTATGTTAAGAATTTGGCACTTTGAAGTAGTAGGAAACCATAGAAAAATTTTTAGCACAGATGTAACATAATCATATTTATATTTTAAAAAATATTTCTGTAACAATAAATGGAGAATGGTATAGAAAGGGACAATAGTGAGCCAGTTCAGATGCTATCTAAGTAATCTACATGAAAGATGATGGTGACAGGGACTAGTGAATGGCAGTAGGATTAAAGAGAAGTGAATAGACTTAAGAGATAATTCGAGCATAAAATATAGGGTTCTTGGTCACTGGTTGGATGAGAGGAGGAAAGAGAGAGGAAAAATCAAAGATCACTCTAAAGTTTCTGGCTTTTTAAACTAGGGAGATGGTAATACCATTTGATGAGAAGTGGGCAACTAATATTGGTGCAGATTTGTTAGTGGGGATTAGAGATGATGGATTACACTATAAATATTTGAGTTTGAGGCACTAGTGAGACTTTCAGCTGGAGATATTCAATAGGCAGCTGCAAATAGAGGTCAAGAACCCTGGGAGAAGGTGCAGGCTAGAAAGAGACTTTTGTTTTTTTTGTTTGTTTGTTTGTTTTGAGAGACAGAGTCTCGCTCTGTCGCCCAGGCTGGAGTGCAGTGGCGCAGTCTCGGCTCACTGCAAGCTCCGCCTCCCGGGTTCACGCCATTCTCCTGCCTCAGCCTCTCCGAGTAGCTGGGACTACAGGCGCCCGTCACCACGCCCGGCTAATTTTTTTGTATTTTTAGTAGAGACGTGGTTTCACCGTGGTCTCGATCTCCTGACCTCGTGATCCGCCCGCCTCGGCCTCCCAAAGTTCTGGGATTACAAGCGTGAGCCACCGCGCCCGGCCTAGAAATAGACTTTTAAGGATTGTTAGAATATAGATGCTAGGTGAAGCAATGAGAATGAGTCACATTACTCAGAGAGTATATACAGGAAAGAAGCAAGCTTAACATACTGAATTATTACAATATTTAGATTGGATTAAAAGGGTTAGAACTACCAGACACTGGGAAGGATCAACAGAGAGGAGTAAAGCAACCCGAGAGAGTGTGCTGTCATGGAAACCAAGGGAAAAGACTTTCAAGAAACAGAGAATGGTCAATAACATTGAATGCTACTGAGAGGGCAAATAAGGATGGAAAAATGACTGTGGGAATAAGTTACGGGAAGACCATTGGTGAACTTAATGCACACAGTTACAGCAGCATGGTAAAAGATATTTTAGAATAGACTGAGAAAAGAAAAGGAAGAGAAGACATGGAGATAATCACTAAGATTTATTTAAGAAGCTTTGCTGTGAATGGGAGGAGAGAGGTGTCTGTACAGAAAAAAAAAGCAAGTCAGACTGAGATTTTTTTTAAGATGGGAAAGACATTATCAATTTAAATATTTATGGAAGTTTATATTAGAAAGGGATGTGTTGAAGATTCAGAAGCAAGAAAGTATAAATTATTAGTAGATAAAATAGGTGGGAAAATAGATAAGAGGAGAGACAACTCTTCAAATAGGTGAGAAAGATGAAAAATAAAAGAAAAAGCAAGATTGCAGGTTAACAAATTTGGTGAAGGGAAGTTCACAGAAGTCTCGTCTGAAAGTATCTATTTTATCTGTCAAGTAAGAGGTACTGTATCTTAATCTGCTTAGAGTACTATATAGGAATAATTGGGAAAAGGAGGCATCAGATGTCTACGGAGAAGAAAATATGAAACAGTTGTGTAGGGCCAGAGTTTGAGTTGCTGAGGAAACTGGTAATTATAAATTTATAGTGACAAAAATTTGATCAGATTGTGAATTTTTGCGCACAGAACGAGGTAAGCTGCATGCAGGCAAAACAAAGGCAGATAGTTGAGTTAATCCAGGGTTGGGGTTTTTCCAAACAGATACATTATACGAATAAGGGACAGGAGAGCATAATGTGTTTCAGGTTCATCCATGTTGTGGCATGTGTCTGTAGCTTATTTCTTCCAATTGCTGAGTAGTATTTCATTTTATATATATATATATATATATATATATATATACACACACACACTATATATAGTAGTACTATATATATAATATATATACTATATCTACTATATATAAGGATCGTTATATAGTCTGTTAACTGGTGAATGAATAAACAAAATATAGTATATATAGTATATTTTATATATAGTATATTTAGTATATAGTATATATAGTGTATTTTGTTTATTAATTCACCAGTTAACAGACAGTGGATTTTGGAGGTTTGGGGGCTCTTATAAATCATGCTATGATGAACATTTGCAAACAAGTCTTTTATTGGGTAGTTACCTAGGAGAAGAATTGTTATAACATCTGGAAAGTATAGGTTTTTAAGTTTTATGAAACTGAAACTGTTTCCCAGAGTGGCTGCTCCGTTTTTCATTCCCACCAGTAATGTATGAAGGTTTCAGTTTCTCCACATCCTTGCCAACACTTGATATTGTTAATCTTTTGGATTACAACCATTCTAGTGAGTGTGTAGTGGTATCTCACTGTGGTTAATTTGCACATCTCTAACAACATTTTAAGATGTGCTGTGGCATTTTTTCTCTACTTTGCTTGACTGGGCTGGCTCTATTTTTAATTCAGTTCCTTGTTCTAATATGTCATCAATCAACTACTTCTTCAACAGTTCATGTTTTCTTTAACTGACAGCACTGCGTAGGAGCACTTCTGTTTCTTGCTGAAAATTATTCTCAAAAAACATGCTTTTCTTCTGCCTCTTTCTCCTTTTCTTATTTTATCTTTCAGAATTACTTCATAGTTTCTATGTCAGATGCCATTCTATTTTATTTGGCTTTATTTTTCATTTTTGAATGAAAATAACTTTAACCTGGACTTTCATTTACCCTCAAAATGATCTGGTTAATTTCTTCCTAGGTCCTTTCCCTGATGCCCTGAACACCATTAAAGTCCTCTTAAATTCTAAAATGAAAAAAGCTTTCACAGTCTTGCAGCCTGACAGAGGATCTGAGACTAGGGGAAATCTCAGCAATTGTCTTTCTGTAACCACTTCTTTGTTGAGAAGCCACAACCACCTTTCTGTATTTGATTCTCCACTCCTTGTACTCAGTATGACTGAGGGAATCCTTCTTGCTAATATTACTGCCCATCATTTTTGGGGTGACCCCATCTCATTAGTGGGAAGTCATGTCAAGAAAAAGCCTGACACCTGCTGGTTTCCTATTTGGTATCGCCATGTTACTCTCTTAGCCTCATCAGAGCCATGTCCAAACGCTATTGATCTGTGGTGAAGAAAGAAGCTCCAGGTGGCATGGTCCTCACTATTGATTCTTCCTTTGTCCATGAAATTTATTCATCTTACCAGGATTTTCACTGTAGGTACACTGAGCCCTTTTGACCTGCAGATTCAGGAGGTTTTCCATTGAGTAAAAATTATTTAACGCAACTTATTTTCCTTTTGTCCTGATTTCTTTATATGGCATGCATTTATATTTTTAATATCTGCCATATTTGACATTTTCCTATCATCTTTACATTTCATAGCCTTTTTTCTATATTCCAAGAAAGCATCTCAAAACTGTCTTCTGCATATATTATATAATTTCCTAAAATCTTTTCTGCTTTATGTCCTTCTAATTCTAAGTCTGAAATTATATTTTTAATTTAATTAAACTCTAATCTAGGTCTTTATTTCTGCATGCCTTTCAAGAAACTCTTTTCTTCATTCTTAATATAATGCTTCGTTATATTGTCTTTTACCTTTTATCATAGAGTCACTGAAACACCAAGTATTTAGTTAATCCCAGAAACAGATGTTATCAAAATACTTTGTAAATCCTACAGCAATTTGTATCAAAATGTTTGTCCTTCTTCTGCATTTTTAATGTCTTTGTTTTGCCATCCTATTTTTGAAGAATCCCATATGATTTTTCTTTACTTCTCACTCTGTAATTAGAAGAGGCCTAAGTTTTCCCTTGCTGTCCACCTGATTGTTGTTGGAATTTCTTCAGTTGTAAACATGAATGCTTCTTTATGCGCCTTTATATCACAGTTCAGAGAACCAATGGCATCTGTAGCAAGGAAACTTCATGTGTCATTTTCTCCTCATGTTCCGTTACACAGTTGTGACAGAGGCCAGCTTTCTCTTGAGAGCTTTTTCTTATTATTATTATACTTTAAGTTTTAGGATACATGTGCACAACGTGCAGGTTAGTTACGTATGTACACATGTGCCATGTTGGTGTGCTGCACCCATCAACTCGTCATTTAACATTAGGTATATCTCCTAATGCTATCCCTCCCCCCCACCCCACCCCACAACAGGCCCTGGTGTGTGATGTTCCCCTTCCTGCTTCCATGTGTTCTCATTGTTCAATTCCCACCTATGAGTGAGAACATGCAGTGTTTGGTTTTTTGTCCTTGCGATAGTTTGCTGAGAATGATGGTTTCTAGCTTCATCCATGTCCCTACAAAGGACATGAAGTCATCATTTTTTATGGCTGCATAGTATTCCACGATGTATATGTGCCACATTTTCTTAATCCAGTCTATCATTGTTGGACATTTGGCTTGGTTCCAAGTCTTTGCTATTGTGAATAGTGCCGCAATAAACATACGTGTGCATGTGTCTTTATAGCAGCATGATTTATAATCCTTTGGGTATATACCCAGTAATGGGATTGCTAGGTCAAATGGTACTTAGCCCAGCCTCCAGGCCTGTAACATGGTTTGGTCCTCCTAAGCCTCCTTCCTGGGCCTTCTGTTGGATACAAAGGCCTGGCTGTGCTGCCAACATTTTGCTTGATTTAGCAACTGGGCAGATCCTGGAGCCGCCTTCAAGTGTTCTTGCTCCGAGACAGCAAAAGGGATTCTGCGTGACTTATTCCCCTGCTACTTCCCAACTCATAATTGCCTCTCCCAAAAATGGCATTGAGGTGAATTTCTACCAGTTGTTACTGTCTCAGAAAGGACAGCAATGAGTCAGCCTTTAGGTTTCCTTCATCTTTAAACTTTTCTTAACTCCAAAAACCTGGAACAGTTTGTTTGTTCTAAGTGCATTCAGTCTCCTAATATTTACTGATGGTAACTTATTTCACTTCTCCAACCAATCTTGGACTCTCATGTAAGACAAAAATACAGATGCACACACATGCATATCAATTCATAGCGTTCCTGACTTTAATGGAAATGTGTTTAACTCTGTTATGCTATGAATTCATATGTGTGTGTGCATATGAGTTATTAGCCTATCATGTTCCTGACTTTAATGGAAATGTGCTTAACTCTGTTATGCTATGAATTCATATGTGTGTGTGCATAAGAATTCACAGCATACACAGAGTTAAACACATTTCCATTAAAGCTAGGCTCATGATAAGCTAATATTATCACAATTAATTGTCATTATCCTGGAAAGCCAATGCAATTAAGCATGAAAACAAAATCAGTGTTATAAATATTGGCAAAAATATGGTAAAAAAATATTGTGTGATAGGTCTAAATACAAGAAAATTCATGATGAAAGTATAGAAACTGATAAGAGAATTCATTGTGATTATAACTTATTGTTGGGTGGAACACATGAAAAAACTTGTTGAATATTTTTACCCTCTTTTGGTTATTTGAAATGGTGCATATGTGTGTGTGTGAATGTGTCTGTAAGACAAAAATATCAAAATGTCAACCGTATCTTTGAGTCATAAAATTACAAATGCCTTTTCCCCTTGTCTGTATTTTCCAAATTCTCTACAGTGAACATGCATTGTTTTTAGAATAAAAAGGTGTTTTAAAATAACAAAATGACAATGAATGTTAACATGCCCACCTACATTAGTAGCTCCTTTCCTATTCACTAACCTTAGTGAATATTTAGAAATACATTAAGAAAATCCTTCTTGAAATAATAATTCATGTAAAAAGATTTTTTTATGATAGTGCCTTTAACAAAGGAAATCTGAAAAAGAAATCCAGCCAAGCATAAGTACAACCTGAAAAATGAAAACAAGAGCAAAGGACTAAAATCCTTCACAAAGACCTTGCAGATTGGTACATAATGAGATTCAGAGTTTAATAATAGAAAAGAATCTCAGTGTAAAATGTGTACATTAATGTCAAGTTGGGATGAAGTGCAAATAAGACTCACAGCTCTGCAGAGTTCTCTCATCTGTATTCTAGATTCCCTTTCTTGCCTATCCCCGAATAGCCTGGGAAAATGCCACACATCTTGAGATTCAAAAAATATTTATAAAGATAAATGGCAAAATAACTTTCCAAGGGTCTCTCAGCTATTTTCCAGGAAACTAGTGAATACTAGAACAGATACCTGGTGCAAAGCTCTCCAAATACAGATCCCAATTTTAAGTTAGCAAACATTTGTCAGACTATACCAAGTGCTCTAGGCATTTATACACACTTTAGCTAATTTAATTTCATAACGTCTTCAAGAGATAAATGTCTTTTTCCCAGAATAGATATGAGGACACCTTGGCTCTTTAAAGTGATGAATCTTTGAAGAGCAAGGTGGGTAATGCTGTCCCATGTGACAAATGAACAAATAGAGGCAGATGGAGGAACTGCTGTTGAAACCAGGTAAGAGGTTTTATTTGATGTTAGAGTGAAAATGGTGGGTCTCTTCATTAAACAAGGCCCGAGAACTATGCTAGATGCCAACGACACTGTGGTTTTTAAAAAGTGTAAGCCCTGCCTTTTCATTCATGGTGCTTACAGTCTAGTTGGAAAGACAAACATTAAGTAGACAACCTCATTAGAACTTATTTTGAATAGTAAAAAGGACTAAAACAGAGAAGCTTGGGTAAATAGAAGTTGTCCAGGTAAAGAGTGTAGGTTAAGACCATTCCAGGTAGCTGACACAGTATATTTGAAGATGCTGAGACAGGTAAAAGCTGTGAAAATCCAAGACAATGAACAAGAGCCAGCTGCTGTGAGTGGATGGTTACCAAGGGCAGATGGTGGCAACAGATGAGGCTGGAGGGATAGGCAAGGCCTGATCACAGTGGGACTTGTAAGGCATGATAAGGACTTTTTTTAAATTTTATCTTTACCCAAAGAGGAAAGTGAAGCCAGAGAGCAGTTTTAAATAAAGAAGTGGCACAACACAATTTTCTTTTTTAAAAGACTACACTACCTAGACTGTGGAGAAAAGATGAATGAAGGCAAAAGTAAATATAGTGTGGTGGATATCTCATGCATGCTGCCTTTTACCTTCCTTCTAAGTTAACACTTCCTCAAAATCCTTCAGGTAATTTCCCCTGTGACATTCCTAGCTATGTGGTTGAAATAAGATTTATCCTACCTTAACTCAAAGAATGAGTCTTAATTAGTTACTTCAGTCAGCAAAATCCATCCCTCTGACTACAGCAAAAAACACATCACCCAAATTGGGCAACTGGGATATGAGAGGATGTCTTCTAACAAAGACCACTGGGAAAGAAGCTTTGTCACCATTCTATAAAAACTGCTGAGAGAGATGTTCTCTCTTCCCTAAGATCATGAACAAAGAAGCATGAGGCTCTAAGACCTCCTGACAACCCCCTTGTTTGACAATGTGAGCCAGCTTCAGCAGCAAGATAAAACAGTAGAAGGTTGAGAGGAGAAATAAAATAAACCAGAATTTTGTTGACTTGTTGATATGCTCAATCAAGTCTTGCCTGAATCCTACCCCCAACTCTGGGCTTTTCAATTATATAAACCGATAAAAGTTTTTTATTGTTTAAGCTGTTTTCTGTATTTGCTACTAAAAGATTCCTAAAGAGACATCTCTCAGGAGTCTATATTCCAGGATAAACATACCATTAGCATGGGCTAGGGTTGTAACAATAAACATGGATAAATGTGATACATTTCAGATTTATTTAAGAGCTATACTTAACAGAACTGGTGATGATAGGTTTGAAAGAGAAAGAGATGACAAAGATGATTGCCATGTTCAGAGGATGATTGAAGAAGGAGCTGGCTTCAGATTAGTTTGGGGGAAGGGAGTTAGAGAAGATCATAGTTTTAGAGTCTGAGGACCCTCTGATATAGCCAAGTAGAAATAGCATAGGCAGTAGAAATGCAAGCACCTAAGGAGGAGTAATAAAATAGTACTACATAACCAGCTGCTTCTTTCTCACTTTGGATGTAAAAGAGCAAGTCTGTACAATCTCTTAAAGTCAGCCTGTCCTCAGCCTCTGAAATTACAGATGAATGATCAGAAAAAGACAGGGCAACATAATCTTTGTTTAACAAAACAGGCAAAGAATAGTATTTCCCATTCTTTATAAGAATGAGGTACACAGACAAGAGGAGGGTGAATAAGATGAAAAGGAGTTTTACTGAGTGTTAGAACAACTCAGAGGATACCAGCAGTGGGTCTTCTCTCTGTAGGCAAGTCATCCCATCAAGTGTTCAGCTCTCAGCAGGGAGGAGGCCCTGGAGAGGGTAGCTCCTCTCTGTAGCTGGTCAGCCTGATGTCTGCCTAGCTCCTAGCAGAGGGGAGGCCCTGGAGTGGGTAGCTCCTCTCTGCAGCTGGTAGTCCTGACATCCCTGAAGTTCTCTGAAGCTCTCAGCAGAGAGGGTAGCTCCTCTCTACAGCTGATCTTCCCATCCTCTCTCTGTCCTCTACCCTGCTCTGACTGAGCCCAGGGCTTTTATGGACGTCAGAGGGGAGGTAGTGCATGTCGATTGGTCCATGGGCAGCCATAGGAGGCCTGGAAAAGGCACCACAATTCCCCACTCCAGTGGGCAGGTCTGGCAGCCCAGCCCCAAGCCTTCAGGCCTTCTCTGGCCTGAAGGTGGGGCCTTACTAAGCACCCTCCCCCTTCCACCCAGGAACCTGTCAGCCTTTAGCAGCCATCCATGGTGCCCAGGCTTCTTTCATCAAGCGGCACCTGCAGGCCAGTGCCCAGTCACCTTCAGCTCCCCTTCAGTTTCCCCTCTCATGCTGGTTGCTGCCTAAATTCCAGAGGGAGCCAAGGCAGCAGGGGGCAGGCATGTCAGCACTGCCCTGAGCCATGTGTACACCCAGCCAAGCTGTGACAGCACCTGGGCTTGGCCCCAGCCCTGCTCCAAGATTGGGGCAGGTGCTGTGAGCAGAGAGAGGCCAGGCAGTAGGAGTGGCAACCCCTTGGGGATGGTGGGGGGCCTTCCTACTTCATGGAGCAGACAGTAGCCCCACCCTCCTTGGTAGAGCTGCAGCTGCCCAAGTTGTGGCAGCATATCTGAGCCTCCCTGTGCTCTTAGGGGTGCCAGGAGCAGGCAGGATCCCTGCTCTCCCGGGTGCAGCTGCAGCCACCCAATCCCTGGCTGCAGACCCAGGTCTCGTGCTCCACATAGCAGGCAGGAGCCGGGTACAAGTGGGAACCCTGCCTCTTCTGAGTTGGGGTGGGAGCTCCCCAGGTACCACTGCAGCTAACCAAACTGCACTGTAGACCCAGCCTCCTGCTCCATGGAACAGGCAGGAGCCTCACCCTCCTGGGATGTGGAAAAACCAAAGACAAGAAAGCTGAAATATAAGCGCATAAGGAAGGCAAGCCAAAGAAATCAACTCTGACTAATATAAGAAAGGGGAATGATTTCAAAGGATTTCAGTGGCACACAGAATCAATAAAAGCCTGGAAAACTAGGTTTGGAAATAGATGGAAACCAACCAAGCTCCAGGAAGCAAAGAGGCAGGAACTTTAGTCCATCCTGTGGATAGAAGAGGCTCTAGGATATGAAGAACTTCAAAGGACTGCCACTCGTTGGTCCTGTCCCACTTGCTCAAGTTTCAAAGTTCTAGGAAAGGAGGTTCAATTGTCCAAGCTTGAAACAATATTTCCAGGATCCTTGAATAAATTCCACTAAACTATAAGCTCCTTAAAAGTCAAGACCAAGTAATATATAATGTACATGCAATATACACAGTCCTGCCATGCTTACAACAGTGGTTTTTTTAATGCAGCTACTCAATAAATGCTCATTGAATGACTGAACAGAAATCAAAACCATGTGGACACTAAATAGGCTATATTTAGAATAGTCTTTCAGATAAATTAATGACATGAAACGAAAAATATTTCCTTCAATGCTGTCTCCAATCATTCACAAATGCCCTTTAATTTGCTTTTATTTCTAAGAGATTCTTCAATTCCACCCCCTTCCCTCCATTCTCACTTCCACACTGTGAGTTCAGGCCTGCTCTAACCACACAAAACTTGCCAAGCTTCTTCATCTCACCAAGCCTTGATTTTCTATTATTAAAATTCATTATATTACAGTTTTGGAGGTCAAAAGTCCAAAATTGGTCTCACTGGGCTAAAATCAAGATGTAGTTGGGGTTAGATCCTTCTAAAGACTCCAAGGGTGAATCTGTTCCCTTGCCTTTTTCAGCTTCTAGAGGCTGCTTGCACTCCTTGTCTTATGGCCTGCCTCCCTTCATCTTTGAAGCCAGTAGCAGAGCATGTTTCTGACTCTCTTCTATCTTTGCATATCTATGACCACAGCAGCGAAAGGCCCTATGCTTGGAAGGACCCATGTGCTTACATTGAGCTCACCCAGGTAATCTAGGATGATGTCTCCATCTCAAGGTCCTCCATCTGATCATCTCTCCCAAGTCCCTTTTGCCATATAAAATCACATATTCTTAACAAGTTACAGGAATTAAGATATGCACACCATTTGGGGGCCATTATTCAGCCTACTACTGCCTCTTTCATAGGGTTAATGTAAAGATGAGACAATTATGAGCACAATGTTGTACAGCAGACCTCTAGAACTTATTCATCTTGTATAACTGAAACTTTACATCCAATGAACATAAATTCCCCATTTCCCCCTTTGCTCAGCCCCTGGATACCACTATTCTACTCTCTGCTTCTATGAGTTGACAACTTTGAATACCTCATATAAGTGGAATCACCTAGTATTTGTCCTTTGTGACTGGTTTATTTCACTTAGCATAATGTCCTCATCAAATTGTACACTTTAAATGTGTACAGTTTTCTGTATATCAATTATACCTCAATAAAAATGGTATTTTTTAAAAGATGAGATGTTAGCATATTTAAAGTATTTAGAACAGTGCCTGCCACATAGAAAACATCACATAAGTATTAGTGAATATTGTAACTATAATAATCACACAGTTCTGTTTTGTCTAAGCCAGTCAGCAAATAGAGATGTGGAAGGAGCAGAAGCAGGAGGCAAATGTAATTCCAAAACAAGTTGCTACAGTCAGTGCTGAATTTGCTCTTAGAAAAAGCAGGTGAGGCCAACTTCCATGCCCACTCCAACAATGAGTCGCACAGGAAGCTGGTCATTTTCCAGGCACTGATTCCTCATTAGCCAGACCTGTAAAAGTTGATGTTGCACAATATCAACTTGTAAGAGCCTAATTTGTGCCCAATGGCTCACTTCATGTTTTCTTTATATTGTGACAATTTAACCTGATCACAAATGCTCTTCCTCAGGATAAAATGGAAAGGAAATAAACATGTTGGAGCACCCATTACATAATGGTACTCTGCCAGATATTCACAAACAGCATTTCATAAAATCTTCACCATACTCCTGGGAAGTTAGTATTCTTGTCCCCAGCTTCCAGATGAGAGAATTGAAGTTTGGAAAGGTTAAATAATTTGCCACCATCACACAGAGTAGTAATTGGTCAGGCCAGGTTCCTAGCATAGGGCTATCTGGTCTGTCTGACCCCAGTGCCCATGGTCTTTTCATTACACACATCTCATAAAACTCAGAATGTGTGTGTGTAAAGATATATCTTCCTGAATTCTGCCAGAAAGAAGAGAGCCGTGAGTTTGGGGAAGTCAAAGCATCTGGGAGTCATCTTAGCACCTCCCAAACAGGTGATGGGAGTAGATGACCTCTGACATCCCTATAGGGCAGGGCTTCTCAGTCTCAACACTAAGACATTGGGGCCAGATACCCCCTTGTTCTGAGCCTTGTAGGATGTTGATCAGCATCCTTGGCCTCTCACGCGATGCCAGTAGGAGCTCCTCTGCCCCATTTGTTACAACTAAAAATGTCTCCAGATATTACCAAATGTTCACTGGGGAACAAAGTCACCCTCAGTTGAGAAATACTGCTCCAGGCCCAACATTCTGCAATTCTGAGATCTTCAACACAAGAAAGGAGGACAACTGCTCAATATAAACAGCCTAGGTCAACGTTGGTCTGAGACCAATTAAGGGACAAACCTACAGTGAAAATGAGAAGCTTTGGTCCTGCTCTCCTGCTCTCTCTGTGGGGCAGAGGGCTGATGGGCTCAAAGCTAAGTCATGAATATCAAATAGTGTTGGATCCACACAGCAAAACTATGTTGTATTTATTTTTCTAGTCAAATAAATGTTGTTTGCACGGACAAATTAGTTAGCCAAATTTGAGAGCCACTACTTGTGGTTCCAAGATTCTCTATTTTGTGTAATGTTATTTTGTAAGTATGGTTATCCTGTTTATAAATGCTCAGAGGAAAAAATGTTGCCTGTAATCTTAACAACACATATATAATCACATTTCTATAATCAATATTTACATATATATAACATATATATGGATAATATGTGTATATATGTATATATAATTTATAGTAAACAACACATATAGGAAATCACGTTCAGCTTCAGAGGTTGTCTTTTTAGTCTGTCTAAGCAGTGGTAGTTGTGGTTAACAGCTCAGACTTTGGAGTCAAGTTTTTCCCAATTGAATCACTGTTTTGCCTAGTGACCCTGAGCAAGTTATCTAAGGTTTCTGTGCCTGTTTCCTCATCTGTAAAATAGGGGCAATAATAGTACCTCACAAGTTTTGTAAAGAATTAAATTATTTAATACACTTAAAGCAACTTGGGTAGTGCCTGACACACAGTATTCACTCAATGTACATTAACTATTACTATTATTTCTACATCAAATACACCCTTTAAAAATACATATGTGTTTTTAACAAAAAATATTATTAATTACTTGGTAGCCTGGTTGTTTTACTGAGAAATGTATCATAAATACCTCCATGCCTCTAAATCTTTTTCTACAACATGATCCTAATGGGCTGGATGTGCCTCATTTAGCATAAACAGTTTATTTGAGGACATTGAAGAAAGTTGCAGATTTGAGTTATTGAGAAATATTACAACTGGGCATGCTTGAACATCTCTCTCATTATTTCCTTAGGATACAGTCCTAGAAGAAAAATTGTCAGGATAAAAGGTATATTTATTTTGATACACTTTAGGTCCCAGGATTTCTGTCACCCAGAGTTCTTTGTGATATTTTATTCTTGGCTTATATGAAAGAGGCCATAGGCGACTGCCTATGAGCAAAGTATTAAGTTGGTGCAAAAGTAACTGTGGTTTTTGCCATTCAAATGTAATGTCCTGTGCAGGGACCTAGATGAAGCTGGAAGCCATTATCTTCAGCAAAGTAATGCAGGAACAGAAAACCAAACACCACATGTTCTCACTTATAAGTAGGAACTGAACAATGAGAACCCATGGACACAGGGAGGGGAGCAACACTCACTGGGGTCTGTCAGTGGGGCGGGCAGAGCATTAGGGAAAAGAGTTATGCATGCAGGGCTTAATACTTAGGTGATGGGTTGATAGGTGCAGCAAACCACCATGACACACGTTTACCTAGGTAAAAAACCTGCACATGCTGCATATGTACCCCAGAACTTAAAAATAATAATGATAATTAAAAGAAAGAAAAGAAGAAAAGGAAAAAAAAAGTAATGGCAGAAACCGCAATTACTTTTGCATCAACCTGATAACATAATCAAATCAGGGTACTGTGTTCCTCAGCTACTCTGAACAGAAATGTGATGCTGAATTCCAAGTTGTGGGTAATATGAACACCCAATGAAGGTGATTTGGTGATGGATGTGGACTGGCTATCATGCCAGCTCCTCTCCAACCCCATGCTGTTTGAAGTACCAGTGTTCTTCCAATATAACTAACTCCAAAAACGAAAAGCATCATCTGGCCCAAGTGTCAGGAATCCTTAGCTTCAAACTGAGATAAATTCAGGGAACTCAGAACAGCTGCACTGACACGCATTTCTCAGGTTATCTCTCTTCATTTATTCCATTCATGGAGAATTCCTCTTGGCAAGGTGTTACAGCCCTTGTGTCAAGAAAGACTTGTATAATTTAGAAATGTGTTCCTAAAATAGTGAAAGCGCTGAAATGTCTCAGAGGCACAAAAATGACCTGAAAGGACTCCATCAAGAGGAATCTTGCCAGAGAGAGCTGATCACGTGGAACTGCAGGTGAGGCAACAACATGACATGAGATCCAACCTATTAGTCCAACACTTTATACCTGTCTGTAATTAAAGGGACACCAATAAATAAGTGCTTTAATATTTAGAGAAGATATAAAATCAAGAATTCCTGGACTGTCAATATCATAGGGATCTGCAAGGTCATCTATTCTAGCCAATGGTCAGCTGTTGCTTGAATTCCATTTACAATTGTCCTGACAAGTGATCTCCAGCCTCTGCTTGGATATTTCCAGTAGCACAGAACTCACCACTTCCTGCAGGTGATTCTCTCCTTAGAATACCTAATTTTTGTTGTTGTTTTTTATTTCTTTTGAGGCAAGGTCTTGCTCTGATGCCCAGGCAGGAATGCAGTGGCAAGACCACGGCTCACTACTGCCTCGACCTCCCAAGCTCAAGCAATCTTCCCACCTCAGCCTCCTGAGTAGCTAGGACTGCAGGTGCACACCACCACACTTGGCTAATTTTTGTAGTTTTTGTAGAGAGGGGGTTTCTACAACCCCCATAGAAACATGAGGTTTTGCCGTGTTGCTTAGGCTGGTCTTGAACTCCTGGACTCAAGTGATCTGCCTGCCTCAGCCTCCCAAAGTTCTAGGATTACAGGCATGTACCACCATACCTGGTCTTAGAATACCTTTTGTAACTAGAAATTTTATCCTTATTAAGATCCTGAAATCCATCAGCCTAAACAAACAAATAAATAAATGTTTTCAAAGCATTGGTGAGTGATACAGGGTGTTGAAAAAAATTAATCTTAATAGCTGGCTCCCTCTTAAGGAGGGAACTAACTTTTTTTATAAAAATACTTGATAACCCATTTTGATTGACAAAGATGAGGTCCTAAGGGCTTATAGTAAAGTAAAACCAACTCTTATGCCCTAGAAATTAATGGAAATTTGTGGGTGGGATGAACAGTCTAAGGTTAGAGATGGAATTTGTAGTAGGCAGAAGGGAGCTGAAAAAGGCGTTGGGTCCTGTAGGGAAAAGGCAGCCAGTTAGAAATTCCCTGTTCCACAGGTATTTTAAGAACAATATTCCATTTTAAATTTGCTTCATTTCTACAATATGAAAAATAGATTGGTATAACACTTTAACAAGCAATTTGGTTAAAAATACTCAATTTGCAATTAGCTGAGAATAATCCTAATTCTTGACATCTATCCTGAAAAACTGAATCAAAATGTGGACATGCAAAAAACTGGAAGCAATCTGAATAATAAAACAAGGACTGCTAAGTTAATTATGGTACAGCCACTTGGTGGAATATTTTACAACTATTAAATATGATGTTAAAGATAATTTAACATAGGAAATGTATGACAAAATGTTTTTGAAAATATAAGAAAAGTTATTCTTCAATGTTACCTAATAAGTAAACAAAATGACAAAGAAATTCTATGCATAGAAAACATTTTCAAATAAATACATAAAAATGTTGATAATCATCATTTCTAATGGTAATTTTCTATTTTTCCAATTTTTTACATTGTTAGATAGCAAACATGTTTAATACCTAGGATTAGGAAACCCTAACATAATCTATATTTAAACATTAATGTTAAGCCTCACTTAAATTGTCTTTATTGCTGGGTTCTTCAGCAACTAGCTGAGGAAAGCAGCTTCTTGATTATAAAAAAGAAGCCAGCTATCCTTTCTTTTAGACTGAACTCTGACACCTTGGTCAATTCCCTTCATCTTTTTGAGTGCCATTTATACAGGACTGTTGGGGATACAATGAGTGAGTGAAAATAAAAGCTCTCTGGATTCTACATCCTTATAAAATTACAAAGAACTGTTACTGTTAGAATAGAATCTAGAGGTGGTCACTTCATTCTTCCATCTTGCACTATATTATTTTGCAAATGGCCATTTCATACAACCTAGGAAAATACATTGCATATGGGTCACATTCCTATATAGCACACATTGTGATAAAATTTATACCTTGGGATAAAATTCAGAGTAATACACTGAACTTCAGTGTATTATCCTGAAAACAAAATATACAAAGGGTCCCAAAACCGGTAATATCATGCATTCTCTTTACATGCATTCTCTTCAACAGTGTGTGCATGTGTGATATGTGTGCAAATGTGAGTGTGTATACACATGGTGTGTGTGTGCATGTGTGGTTTGTGAGGCGTGTACGTGTTTATGTGAGTATTCATACATTGAGGAGACTTTGAGAGCCAGAAATGAATTTAGAATTCCTATTGCCCTGTAAAGAATTTTTGTTTTTGGGGTTTTTTTTTTTTTTTTTTTGCCTTACTATCCATGGCATATCTGGACATTAAAACAGAAATGTTCAGGACCACAGATTACAGATTCAAGTTCTGGGAACTTGAAATTATCACATATAAATGACCTGATGAAGCAGGCCATTCATTGGAATCTGATCACAATACTTTAACCTTTGAACAAAATTCAGAATAAGTCCATCTTTTATCCCTTCAAAAAGCCAGGTGAAGAATCACTAGAAGACCCACATATAAAGCAGTTTCAAGTGATAATTAAATAACTTTGCACTAATATTCAGATATCTATGGAATTTGCACTGAATTTGAGATAATATTCAGATGTGTATACTGAGCAGAACACAAGGCTTGAGTCAGAAGCACGAAGTTATGTTCCTAGTTTCACTAACTACAAGGCCACTTCTGACTACCCACTCAGCAAATGGCTCCTCCCCATAACTGGTGCCAGTTCATTCCACTCTACTCTTTACTTCCCCAAATGACTGAGCCCCACCTGGCTATCCTTTCCCATTGCCAGTCCCTCCCAACTCATTGCCAATTCTATGACCAGATCTTTTGGCCTCTTAATTCTCACAACTGTAACCCTTCCCACTCCCAGCTTGTACCATTTAAGCGAGATCAAGCTCCCAGCCTGGCCCCTTCCCAAAGATTATTCAAGCCATGTCTCAAAGTGGACACTACAGAGCTAAGAGAACATTTTTAAGTTATTTAACCTCACCAAGGCTTATGGGCTAAATGATATCTAATGACCTTCCTTGATCTAACATTCCATTGCTCTATGACAACATAATACTACTAATAATAAATATAATAATTATTACACCTGACATTTGTGTAGAGGGCCAGTTCTCAGTGCATCTTCACTCACATTATCTTTGACTCACACAACAGGTAGATAAATCAGGTGCTATCATCCCCATGCTGCAATCGAGATTGGAGATTATATGATTTATTTTTCCAGAACAGTGAGATTCAGGGCCACATCTACTGACTCCAAATTTTAGGCTGGTTTTTTTTTCAATCCACAGAATGATAAAATGAGGCAAAACTCTATTGCTATTTATTCACAGTGGAAACAAGAGATTCGTGTAATTATGGTAATTCCAAACTTTCAAATATCAATAACGTGACTTTTTCAGACTAGATTCAAATTCTTTTGAGTCTAATAAAGCATTTCAGCTCTTACGAAGCAAACCACATCTCTTGCCCAGAAGAGAAACTAGTAGGGTTTCAACGACTCTTACTGAGCTCAAAGGGACTAGAATTGATCACAGACCCTACTAGCTTGTCCAGATACATAGCACTGTGAGCCTCATCCTTTCTACAATGGCACAAACTCTTCAACAGTCTCTAATTCTGTATTTGTTTTCTATTGCTGCTATAACAAATCACCACAAACGTAGTGGCTTAAAACAACACAAATATATTCTCTTACAGTTCTAAGGCTCAGAAGTCTGACATGGATCTCCCTGGACTAAAATCAAGGGGTTGGCAGAGCTGGTTCCTTCTGCAGTCTCTAGGAGAGAATCACCTCCTTGCCTTTTCTAGCCTTTAGAGACCACCTACATTCCTCGGCTCCTGGGCCCCCTTCTTTCATCTTCAAATCCAGCAATATAGCATGTCTCTGACTCCACTCTGTCCTCACATCTTCTTCCCTGGCCACAGCAGGAAAAGGGTCTCCACTTTTAAGGTGGCCTGTGATAAGATTATGGCCACCCAGATAATCCAGGATAATCTCCCAATCTCAATGTTCTTAATTTAATGATATTTGCCAAGTTCCTCCTGCCATGAAAAGTAACATATTCAAAGGTTTCAGGGATTAGGATGTTGACATCTTTGGAGGGCCATTATTCTGCCTACCACAATGACTATTTTTTATTAATCTTACCAAAGATGATAACAGCTGAAATGTATCCATATACCTTCCAAAGGTCGAACATCAGTGTAGGAACTTTACATACCTTACCACAAATTTTTTTTTAAATTACCACACGATCAGTATCACTATCCCTATTTTACAGTGAAACTGAGATTCAGGGGCTAAGTTACCCTACAAGCTAGTCAGAGGCAGAGCAGGCTTCTAAACTGCTGTAAAACAACTGTGTGCAGCAAAAAAAAGCCACTTCTCAAGGAGATCATTTATTCCCAGGCATAAACCTGCTATGTAGCTAAGCTCAGCTGGAAGCCTGGCAAAGATTCTACACAGGGGAAACCCCGCCTATCCAGATTCCCAGCTTGCAGCCTGAGATTCCTCTGCGGTGGCATCTTCCATCCACAGCACAAGTGAAATCTGGAGATTAAGATGGCAAAAGCTCCCTATGAATAAAACTCTTCTAAAACCTCTGTAGACTCGAGGCTTTTGGTAACACATTTGCCATGTGACAGGTTTCCTGGGCGTCTGCTACTACTTGGCATCATCACACTCCACAATCAATTTTAAAATTGTCATTTTTGTCCCACTGAGGCTTTAAATAGCACCTCCTAACAGCCAGGCCAGCTTCTGCAGCTTTTGCTTTCTATTAAGAGCATGTGAGGGCTCTCAAGCTATTGAAAATAAATGCCACAGAGTATTTGCTGTGATGGTTAACACTGTCAACTCGATTGGATTGAAGGATGCAAAGTATTGTTCCTGGGTATATCTGTAGGGGTGTTGCCAAAGGAGGTTAACAATTGAGTCAGTGGAGGCAGACCCACCCTCAATCTGGGCGGGCACCATCTAATCAGCCACCAGCATGGCTAGGATAAAGCAGAGAGGAAGAACGTGGAAGGATTAGACTTGCTGGATCTTCCGGCCTTCATCTTTCTCCCGCGCTGGATGCTTCCTGCCTTTGGACATCAGACTCCAAATTCTTTAGCTTTTGAACTCATGGACTTACACCAGTGGTTTGCTAGGGCTCTCAGGCCTTTGGCCACAGACCGAAGGCTGCACTATCGGCCTCCCTACTTTTGAGGTTTTGGGGCTCGGACTGATCCACTACCAGCTTTCTTGCTCCTCAACCTGCAGACGAAATATCATGAGACTTTCCCTTGTGATTGTTTGAGTCAATCCTCCTTAATAAACTCCCTTTCATATATACATCTATCCTATTAGTTCTGTGCCTCTGGAGAACCCTGTCTAATACACTTTTATACATTTGCATTGTTTAAATTACTTTGAGGACATTGAGAATGAAGACACATAATTCAAAATAAAATTTTCCAGAATAATACCATATATTCCAAGCACACAAAACATCAATGCCATCTTCTCTCTGCAAGTTGCTGAGATAGAAATGCACATGTCACATTAATGCTAGGACCAAAAAGTGAGAGAATAAAAGAAAATGAAATTTCAAAATGCTAACATTTATAGAGCACCTTCTGTTTGCCAAGTGCTTTGGACAGCTAATACCATTTAATTCATACAATAGATATAAGTAACCCAAAATTACCAGTGAAGACATTGAGCCTTAGAGAGGTTAAGTAACAGGTCCAAGGTCACTCTGCTGGAAAGCAGTGAAGCCTGGGGTTGTCTGTCCATGGAAACAATCCACTGCACTACACACCCAACAGAAGAAACCAGTCTCAAGGGTGTAAAGCAGGAGTCAGCCCTGATTCATTTGAAGGCACGGTGACTTGGGAAAAAATATATATTTATTTGCTTATAGGCTGTGTGAGAGACAGGAAGCATTAACGCTGAAGGTAAGAGACAAGCAGCTGCAGCTGATTTAGTTTCAGCTATCACAATCTCCATGCACCTAACAGCAGCAGTGATAGTAACACCTTGTAATTACAAAGCACCCTTCTCAAAGATGCTCAGAGCTCTTAATGGACACATTCACATCCATCTTCCCAACAGCTCTGGAATGGAGCAGACAGCACAATTACCTTCCTTTTACAGCTGGAGAAGCAAATGCATTTGCCCAAGGTCATCCAGGGACAAACGGACCAACAAAAACAAAAGCCCTCAAACTACTGTCTAGATTGTTACCCAATGGCTATGGGGAAACAAATTCAACACCCTGGTTCCAGAGACCCATGGGTGAAACATCTATCCATTCAGACTTGCTATGCTCTGTAAAGTTCCCTGTCAAAATGACCCACATATCCAGAAATATGTGACAGGAAGGGTCTCTGTATCCTCCATCCCTCCAGATACTCACTCCTGGTACAAAAACCTTTCTTTTGATAAACAGTACATTTGCATTATTGAATGCAGAGAAAGGTTTATTTGTCAAATTGATGATCTATCCTAAAGAACCTCAAAGTCATGGCCAGAAAGGTCCCCAATACCATTCCCAGGAGGGATGCTAGGATTTGCCTCTCTGGCCTTGACTACAAGAAGCACCAACTGAAGAAAGCAGGAGCCAGAAGGCTAGAAGAGAGAAAAGGAAAAGGAAGGGAGATCCTGCAGAGAAGTGTGCAGACCCCACATGTGGGATGTCCAAAGTGGACTCTGTATGGGCCATTTCCCAGGTGAACCATACAGATGGCAAAGTGTTACTTAGCAATAGCTTTGCACACCCTTGGTGATTATAGCTGACTACTGGTATAATTGTGTTCTTGATGAGTATTGTGTTTTTATGCTCTTGCAGATATTTCAAGGCTTAATAGCAAGTTTACTCAGGGTTTGAAAAGTATTGTCTAAAGCACAATACTAGAGCATATAAAACCAGGTAGAACTCTATTGGGTTATTATTATTATTATTATTATTATACTTTAAGTTCTAGGGTACATGTGCACAATGTGCAGGTTTGTTACATATGTATACACGTGCCATATTGGTGTGCTGAACCCATTAACTCGCCGTTTACATTAGGAATATCTCCTAATGCTATCCCTCCCCAATACCCCATGCCACAACAGGCCCCGGTGTGTGATGTTCCCCTTCCTATGTCCAAGTGTTCTCATTGTTCAATTCCCACCTATGAGTGAGAACATGTGACGTTTGGTTTTTTGTCCTTGCGATAGTTTGCTGAGAATGATGGTTTCCAGCTTCATCCATGTCCCTACAAAGGACATGAACTCATCATTTTTTATGACTGCATAGTATTCCATGGTGTATATGTGTCACATTTTCTTAATCCAGTCTATCATTGGTGGACATTTGGGTTAGTTCCAGGTCTTTGCTATTGTGAATAGTGCCACAATAAACATACCTGTGCATGTGTCTTTACAGCACCATGATTTATAATCCTTTGGATATATACCCAGTAATGGGATGGCTGGGTCAAATGATATTTCTAGTTCTAGATCCCTGAGGAATCGCCACACTGTCTTCCACAATGGTTGAACTAGTTTACCGTCCCACCAACAGTGTAAAAGTGTTCCTATTTCTCCACATCCTCTCCAGCACCTGTTGTTTCCTGACTTTTTAATGATTGCCATTCTACTGGTATGAGATGGTATCTCATAGTGATTTTGATTTGCATTTCCCTGAGGGCCAGTGATGATCAGCATTTTTTCATGTGTCTTTTGGCTGCATAAATGTCTTCTTTTGAGAAGTGTCTGTTCATATCCTTCACCCACTTTTTGATGGGGTTGTTCCATTTTTTTCTTGTAAATTTGTTTGAGTTCTTTGTAGATTCTGCTTATTAGCCCTTTGTCAGATGACTAGATTGCAAAAATTTTCTCCCATTCTGTAGGTTGCCTGTTCACTCTGATGGTAGTTTCTTTTCCTATGCAGAAGCTCTTGAGTTTAAGTAGATCCCATTTGTCAATTTTGGCTTTTGTTGCCATTGCTTTTGGTGTTTTAGACATGAAGTCCTTGCCCATGCCTATGTCCTGAATGATATTGCCTAGGTTTTCTTATAGGGTTTTTATGGTTTTAGGTCTAACAGGTAAGTCTTTAATCCATCTTGAATTAACTTTTGTGTAAGGTGTAAGGAAGGGATCCAGTTTCAGCTTTCTACATATGGCTAGCCAGTTTTCCCAGCACCATTTGTTAAATAGGGAATCCTTTCCCCATTTCTTGTTTTTGTCAGGTTTGTCAAAGATCAGATAGCTGTAGATGTGTGGTATTATTTCTGAGGGCTCTGTTCTGTTCCATTGGTCTATATCTCTGTTTTGGTACCAGTACCGTGCTGTTTTGGTTACTGTAGCCTTGTAGTATAGTTTGAAGTCAGGTAGCGTGATGCCTCCAGCTTTGTTCTTTTGGCTTAGGATTGACTTGGCGATGCGGGCTCTTTTTTGGTTCCATATGAACTTTAAAGTAGTTTTTTCCAATTCTGTGAAGAAAGTCATTGGTAGCTTGATGGGGTTGGCATTGAATCTATAAATTACCTTAGGCAGTATGGCCGCTTTCACGATATTGATTCTTCCTATCCATGAGCATGGAATGTTCTAAAATTTGTTTGTATCCTCTTTTATTTCATTGAGCAGTGGTTCGTAGTACTCCTTGAAGAGTACTAATTGGATTCCTAGGTATTTTATCCTCTTTGAAGCAATTGTGAATGGGAGTTCACTCATGCTTTGGCTCTCTGTTTGTCTGTTATTTGTGTATAAGAATGCTTGTGATTTTTGCACATTTATTTTGTATCCTGAGACTTTGCTGAAGTTGCTTATCAGCTTAAGGACATTTTGGGATGAGACGATGGAGTTTTCTAAATATACAATCATGTCATCTGTAAACAGGGACAATTTGACTTCCTCTTTTCCTAATTGAATACTCTTTATTTTCTTCTCCTGCCTGATTGCCCTGGCCATAACTTCCAACACTATGCTGAATACGAGTGGTGAGAGAGGGCATCCCTGTCTTGTGGCAGTTTTCAAAGGGAATGCTTCCAGTCTTTGCCCATTCAGTATGATATTGGCTGTGGGTTTGTCATAAATAGGTCTTATTATTTTGAGATATGTCCCATCAATACCTAATTTATTGAAAGTTTTTAGCATGAAGGGCTGTTGAATTTTGTCAAAGGCCTTTTCTGCATCTATTGAGATAATCATGTGGTTTTTGTTGTTGGTCCTGTTTATATGATGGATTACGTTTATTGATTTGCATATGTTGAACCAGCCTTGCATCCCAGGGATGAAGCCCACTTGATCATGGTGGATAAGCTTTTTGATGTGCTGCTGGATTTCGTTTGCCAGTATTTTATTGAGGATTTTTGCATCAATGTTCATCAGGGATATTGGTCTAAAATTCTCTTTTTTTGTTGTGTCTCTGCCAGGCTTTGGTATCAGGATGATGCTGGCCTCATAAAATGAGTTAGGGAGGATTCCCTCTTTTTCTATTGATTAGAATAGTTTCAGAAGGAATGGTGCCAGCTCCTCCTTGTACCTCTGGTAGAATTCGGCTGTGAATCTGTCTGGTCCTGGACTTTTTTTGGCTGGTAAGCTAATTATTGCCTCAATTTCAGAGCCTGTTATTGGTCTATTAAGAGATTCAACTTCTTCCTGGTTTAGTCTTGGAAGGGTGTATGTGTCCAGGAATTTATCCATTTCTTCTAGATTTTCTAGTTTATTTGTGTAGAGGTGTTTATAGTATTCTCTGATGGTAGTTTGTATTTCTTTGGGATCGGTGGTGATATTCCCGTTATCATTTTCTATTGTATCTATTTGATTCTTCTCTTTTTTCTTCTCTATTAGTCTTGCTAGTGGTCTATCAATTTTGTTGATCTTTTCAAAAAAAAAAAAAACCAGCTCCTGGATTCATTGATTTTTTTAAGGGGTTTTTGTGTCTCTATCTCCTTCAGTTCTGATGTGATCTTAGTTATTTCTTGCCTTCTGCTAGCTTTTGAATGTGTTTGCTCTTACTTCTCTAGTTCTTTTAATTGTGATGTTAGGATGTCAATTTTAGATATTTCCTGCTTTCTCTTGTGGGTATTTAGTGCTATAAATTTCCCTCTACACACTGCTTTAAATGTGTCCCAGAGATTCTGGTATGTTGTGTCTTTGTTCTCATTGGTTTCAAAGAACATCTTTATTTCTGCCTCCATTTCATTATGTACCCAGTAGTCATTCAGGAGCAGGTTGTTCAGTTTCCATGTAGTTGAGTGGTTTTGAGTGAGTTTCTTAATCCTGAGTTCTAGTTTGATTGCACTGTGGTCTGACAGACAGTTTGTTATAATTTGTGTTCTTTCACATTTGCTGAGGAGTGCTTTACTTCCAACTATGTGGTCAATTTCGGAGTAAGTGCAGTGTGGTGCTGAGAAGAATGTATATTCTGTTCATTTTAAACAAAAATGTGAGCCTTATTCCAATTAGCAGAGTTACAAAAGGCTTCTATTGCACTTACATACAAGTCTTTTTTTTTTTTTTTTTGAGACGGAGTCTCACTCTTTTTGCCCAGGCTGGAGTGCACTGGCATGATCTCGGCTCACTGCAACCTCTATCTCCTGGGTTCAAGCAATTCTTCTGCCTCAGCCTTGTGAGTAGCTGGGATTACAGGCACCCACCACCACGCCTGGCTAATTTTTTTGTATTTTTTAGTAGAGATGGGGTTTCACCATGTTGGGCCAGACCGGTCTCGAACTCGTGACCTCAGGTGATCCACCCGCCTTGGCCTCCCAAAGTGCTGGGAGTACAGGCATAAGCCACTGCCCCCAGCCCACAATCAAGTCTTAAAATTAAAAATACTACTCCAAAGCTGGGCAGGATGGCATGTACCTATAATCGTAGCTACTTGGGAGGCTGTGGCGGAAGAATTGCTTGAGCCCAGGAATTCAAGACCAGCCTGAGCAACATAGCAACACCCCATCTCCAAAGAAAATACTACTCCAGGCACAAGACTTAGCACTCAAGAGCCATGCCAGTTTCCTCGGCTGCAATGTTAGGCCAACCATTGAGCTATTCTCGCCTCCTAGGGAAAAAGTTCAGTGATACTTGTTTCTCCTTGGCAGAGGATACCATCAAGAAAATTTTGAAAGCTAATACCTGATTTTGGAAATGCTACATTCTTAAATGTGAATTTAATGAAAATACTATGTTATTTTGTTTGGCTTGTTGCTCCTGGACTTGATGAATAAGATCAGGGGCTTTTAGATTAATAAAATAGGTTTTACCTACCCCACCCTTTCCCAATTTCTGATGAGTAAAATCTAAAGGAAAATAGAAAAGAAAGGAAAAAAAGAGCAATCTGAATTAGAAGAAATTGGGAGTGAAGTTTCAAGAAAACTCTGCTACATTGACAGTAGATGAGAATAAAATAAAGCAAAAATGGAACACAATCTGTCAGAAGAAAGTGGCCAGAATCCAAGGAAAAATTGACAAACAGCCTCCCCAGCCCAGCCCTGAGCTTCAGTGGTCAGAAGAAAGAGATGGCCATGGAATACTAGCTGTGAGGTCAACTCTCAGTCTCCTAGGCAATCATAATTATAACTATAAATATATCATTAATAAAATATAAGAAAATCAAGTCTGTCAGGATATTAAAGGAATAATATGCCATGATAAAATAGGATTCATTCCAGGAATAAATGCAACTGTGGCTCAATATTAGGAAATATATAATTCATCACGTTAATGGGTCAAAGGAGAAAGCCATCTGATTGCCTTAATAGATGTTTTTTTAAAAGCAATTGATAAAATTTTAAGTATATATCCTGGAAATAGAAAGATATACTTTAATTTGATATGGAATATCTATAACCAAATTAATCAGAAACACAATACCTAAATATAAAACACTATGAATATTTTGATTACTATAAAGAAAGAGACAAAAATGGCCAGCATCACAACTAATATTTTAATATCCTTCTGGTAGTTTTAGACAGTTAAATGAGACCACTAGAAGTAAAAAACAAAAAAAAAAAAACATAATATTAAGAAACAGGAGAGACTTTATCCTTACTTGCATATAATAAAAATATCTATCTGAAAAAAATCTAAGACAATCAACTGAAATACTAAGAGAGTTGAGTAATACAGCTATTTCAAAAATATAAATAAATAAATACTTCAAATGATAGATTTGCTATATGCCAGTTGTAACTATTTTCTTCCCAACCCTTGGGTACATGTTGCTGAGTTCTAGCTGAGGTCTAATGCTGGGGCCCACCTACATTGAGAAAATCCAAAGAAAAATGAGGGTAAAAGTAATTTGGACACATGAACAGAACATTTCGGGAAAGTTAAAGATACCAAAAGAGCACCAGCTCTCTAACTTACAATGCCCCAAACTACAATGGCATGGTTGAGAAAAGGTAAGAAACATTTCAAGGTGACCACAATTGTGTGAATAAATGGTTACTTACAAATGGGACAAGCAGCATTCCCTTCCCTTTTTTGTCAGAACATTCTAAAATTTCGTAACAGATGGTATCTTTAGCATAGTGTCCCACATCCATGCATCAACCTGCTGATTAGATCACAACTATATCTATACTTGAGATTAGAGAAGCCATGCCTAAGTCATGTTCTGGACCCCCAGTCACAAATAGGTCACCTCACTGCAAACCTTCATAATTCCTAAGATAGCCTCTTCTGATCTTTAGCAACAGTTGTCTTCCTGTCTTTCTAAACCCTGGAGTTATTCCTTTACTTACTTTTCAAACACTGGTCCTTCATCAATGAAATCAATCCATAAGCAAGGAGAACTTTGTATTTCTTTTATTTGAGAATTAAAATACTGCTACCCACTCAGGGACTGCTCTATGCACTTATCCATTCATAGGTTATCCAACAAGTGTCTATTCTGTGCCAACTATAGGCTAGGCACAGTGGCTGGTTGCTAGTGGCAGAGTGATGAATCAGTTGGATAGATTAAGGAACCTCGGATACTTTTTAGCTTAGTGGGATAATCAAACAAGTGGAGAAGCAATTTTGATACAGACAGCAAATGTGTGCTAAGGGAAGCACTAGTTGCTAATATAATAGAAAGGAGGATCTTCCAACCCTTGTTGAGGAAGGAGTTGCAGACAGACCTGAAGGATGACCAAGAGTTGAAAGACAAAGTATAAGGTGACGATAGGGAGGGGAGAGCTTGACTCATTTTACTCATTTCTTGCATACAAGATAGCCACACCCTCAGTTAATATTCTCATAATCAAGAGGAGACCTTCTAATAGTTGAGCCTTTTTAGCTGGTGCAGACACTGTGTCACATGCAGTGTTTTTTAGCTTCTTGGAGATCTCTGACAGCGCTTTAAATAATCCTCTTGGAACTCCCAGAAGTTTCAATTATATGTGATGAATTCTAGGCAGTGTTTTTAAGGGCTTCTTTATCCTCTGGGCCAAAGTGCCTTTCAAGGACAGTGCAAGCGATCCTCGTTGCTAGATGACAAACCGCATGGTTACCAAGGATGAGAAAACCATACGAAGAAAATATCGTTTTACTCTTCAGTAAATGTTTGAACTTTGCTGGGTCTGACAGCAAAACTCCAAGGACAAAGAAATGTTATGAAGTAGGCTTTCCCCATCAGGGCTCATGACAAAGATTTCTTAGGCTCAAATCAGGGTCTGCTACTATGGTCAGCATTTGAAGTATGCAGCCTAGAAAAGAGCAGCTTTGTAGATTTGGACAGTCTTATTGTCTTTTGTCCAGTAGAATGTGAATGTTATAGAGCAAACATTTTTGCTAATCCCCTGAGAATCAGTACTTCTGCCCAATTTCAACTGATTCTCAGCTACTACAAATACTATTTTGTTAATATATTACTGCTAGCCCCTTCAAACATAATTTACATTTTAAATATAAAAGACATGTTTATTATCAGAAAGTAGTTACTATCTTGCCTCCCTATCCTTAAATATTTACATGCATTCTGCTACATCCTGAAAGAGAACAAATTCTAGCATCTCTCTTATTAATTACAGTAAAATTGGTTTCAAAGCTAATTTATATTAAACACATATATTGATTGCTGAAAACACGACCTAATTGTTACTTCCAGGAATAAGCAACTTTTGTAAATTATAACGAAGAAAAACATAACAGTTTTTCCCCTAAAATCAGGAATAAACTTAGGATGTCTACTCTTACCACACCTATTAACATGGTACAAGATGTTCTAACTGAAGAAGTAAAACTGTCTTTATCCCAAGACAACATGATTGTTTATGTAGAAAATCCCAGTATGTGAAGAGGAGAGGAGAAAAATGGAGAGGAGAAGAGGAGGGGAGGAGAGAGGAGGGAAAGGGAAGGGGACTACTACTAAGTAAATTTATCAAGTTCAACATTCAAAACCCAACTGCATTTGTATATACTAGCAAGAAATAATTAGAAATGGAAATTTTTTAATTTCCATTACGACAGCAGCAAAATGTGTGAAACACTTAAAACATCTGATAAAAGATATGCAAGACTTGCATGCTGAAAACTACAAAACATTGCGAAGAGAAACTAAAAAAGAGACGTAAATCAATAGAAAGATATACTGTGTTCATGGATCCGAAGATTTAATATTAAGATGTTAATTATTTTCAAATTGATGTATAGATTCAATGCAATCCCAATCAAAATTCCAGGAGACATCCTTATAGAATTTGACAAGCCAATTATGTAATTCGAAAGGAAGTGCAAATGGCCTAGAATAACCAAAGCAAGCTTTTAAGAACAAAGTTAAAGGACTTACATCGCCTGACTTTAAAACTTAGTACAAAGCTACAGTAGTCAAGACACTGTGGTGGGGCATCAGGATCAACAAATAGGTGAAACAGAATAAAGAGTCCAGTAATAAATCCACACGTACATCATCAGTTGATTTTTGACAAAGATACAAAGACAATCCAGTAAAGAAAGCACAGACTTTTCAACAAATGGTGCTGGAACAATTTGAAATCCATATTTAAAAAATCAACTTCAACTGGCTATAGTTGCTCATGCCTGTAATCCCAGCATTTTGAAAGGCTGAGGTGGGAGAATCACTTGAGCCCAGGAGTTTGAGACTAACCTGGGCAACAAAGCAAGCAAGACTCTACCCCTACAAAAATTTAAACAAAATAGCCAGGCTTGGTGACACGTGCCTGTAGTCCCAGCTACTTGGAGGGCTGAGGCTGAGGATCACTTGAGCCTGGGAGTTCAAGGCTGCAGGGAGCCGTCATTTTGCCACTGCACTCAGCCTGGGTGACACTGCAAGACTCTATTTCATAAAAAAAAAAAAAAAAAAAAAATCAACGTCAATTCAAAACTCAAATCACATGCAAAAAAATAACTTGAAATGGATATAAATGTAAAACCTAAAACTGTAAAATTTGTATGGGAAAATCTTTGGGTTGGGTGAAAATAACTATGATACAACATCATAAGCATGGTCCAATTAAGAAAGAATTAATAAATTGGGCTTCCTCAAAATTAAGGCCTTGGCTTCGAAAGGCATTGTTAAGAGAATGCAAGGATATCCTGCAGACTGGGAGAAAATATTTGCAAATAACATATCTGATAAAGAACTTGTTTCCAAAATATACAAAGGGCTGTCAAAACTCAATAATAAGAAATTAACAACAATCAATGGGCAAAAGATTTGAGCAAACACATTTCCAAAAAAGATAGACTGATGGTAAATAAACACATTAAAAAGATGTTCAACATCAGCAGTCATTAAAGAAATGCAAATTAAAACCATGACAATATAGATACTACACAGCTTTTAGAGGGACTAAAATTTAAAAGACTGACCATATCAACTTTTGGCAAGCATGTGGAGGAATTGGAACTCTGATAAACCACTGGTAGGAATATAAAATGGTATAACCACTTTGGAAGATATTTTGTCAATTTTTTAAAAAGTTAAACATACACCTACTGTATGATCCAGGCACTACATTCCTATTTACCCAAGAAAATGAAAGTACATGTACACAAATGTCGATAGCAACTTTATCTGTAACATCCAAAGACCTCAAATCGTCGAAATGTCCATTAACAAGTAGATGGATAAACAAGTGATAAATCTATACAATGAAATTGATACAGGCCACAACATGGGTGAATTTCAAAATAGTTATGCTGATTGAAATAAGCCAGACAAAAAAGAGTGCACATATAATTTCTTTTGTATAAAATTCTAGAAAATTCAAGCCAATCTATCATGACAGAAATCAGTGGCTGCTTCTCAGTGTTAGGATTGGAGGAAGGAATTATAAAGGGGCAAAAGGAAAGTTTTGGAAGTGAAAGATACGTTTACTTGCAGTGATACACATATCATTTGTGTATATATGTATCAAAACTTATAAATTATACACTTTGTGTACAGTTTATGATATTTAATTATACCTCAAAGAAGCTGTAATAGAAGAATAGGCATAGACATACATATATTAAAGTGTTATTTTAGGGTTATAAAGTTAAGACTGGCTTTTATTTTATTCTATATGCTTCACTTTATTTTATAACTTCTAAAAATAAATACATTACATTTTTACTTGATATTACATTTAAAATCAGACAAATAACTTTCTGGTCTTTGTATGCTTTTTTGTACAAATCGTAAAAAGTTTAAGCATACAATTAAATAATCCGATTTTTTTCACCATGTTGTTCTCATATATCTGACGTATAACAGACTTCTGGTTATTTTTTTAATAAATCCATAATATTCCTCTGTATAACTGGACCACAATTTACCTAATCATTTTCTTTCATTGAATGTTTAAATTTCCCCCTCTTGGTGTTATCTTTAACTTTCTATTTTATTTATTTATTTATTTATTGAAGACAGAGTCTCACTCTGTTGCCCAGGCTGGCCCGGTCTCGGCTCACTGCAACATTCACCTCCCAGGTTCAAGTGATTCTTCCTGCCTCAGCCTTCCAAGAAGCTGGGATTACAGGCACATGCCACCACACCAGCTAATTTTTGTATTTTTAGTAGAGATGGGATTTCCCCATGTTGGCCAGGCTGATCTCGAACTCCTGACCTCAGGTGATCCACCCACCTCGGCCTCCCAAAGTGCTGGGATTACAGGTGTGAGCCACCGCAACCGGCCTGTTATCCTAAACTTTCAAAACCACTTTCATGCACATGGCTTACATATTCTTTTAAAATACAAGTATATGTTACCTAGTTGTTTTCCCAAATAGAGGCAACAGTTTATATTTCCCTCAGCAATACATGAATGTGTTGGTTTTATCATAATCTTGTCAGTTTTGCACTGATCTTTTTTGTTTGTTTCTCTTTGGATTTTTTTTAGGGTGAGGAGTGTAGAATAGAAGTGTCCAGTAAGGCACAAAATGATACAATATTATTAACAAAGTTAAGCATTTCCCACGTATTTATTTTCGATATTTTGTCCTGTGTAATGGTATTATCATTATCTCATTAGCACAAGAAAACATTTATAGTCAATTATTTCAAAAGGAGATAAAGGAAAGAATGGAAACCCAACTACATAAAATGAGGAGGAGAATGATATATTTTACTGAAAAGGATTAGTGGTGACATCTTTAGGCAGGCAGAGGATAGCACACAAGTGTATAACCTGTCATGAATTTCCTAAATCCAGGAAACACCCTTCTGGGGATGGAATGGAGGGTAAAATCAAATGCCTCAGAGCTTTAAGTGGAGCAGACGTGAGGGCAATTGGCAAGCCAGGTAGCAAATGCACCAGGTAGCAAAAGTCACCCCTTATATCTTGCCAATTGTTACCATGCAATAACCTGCGACAAGATTTTCTGATTTGTTTTAAAGATGTCTGCATTCTTGGCTATAATTTGAAATCTCCCCCATTTTTAAAACAGTACATATTAAATAAAGACTTTGTATATCCAAACAAAGTACATCTCGAGGCTGTTTTGGACTGCAGACTCCCAGTGTTACTTCTGGGTTGAGCCTCAGTCTGAATATCTTTTACTTGAGTTCTAACACTTTTCATGAGTATCCATCATCATGTGTATGAGTTGTTCCTAGACACAAAAGACTTTCCATGAAGGACATCTTGTTAGTCACAGTGTATTGAGCAAATGTACTTATCTCTGGCTTATTCCTGAAACTCTGCTAATGAGAATAAGGAAAATTAAAAGGTAAAACTCCATAAGGACTGAAAGAGCAATAGAGAAAACCATACTAATAAAGATAACAGGAAAAGAGACAACACAGATAGATTCAAGGTGTCAACAAATTTTTGGAAGGTGGAAAATGGAGAATTAAAATTATTTTAAATTAATTTTAAAGGCTGAGTCATAGCTTGGCTTTATCACAACCAATACTGGGCATGTAATAGATATTCCTCTGAAATGTGTGACTTTGTGTTGCGGATTTTTTTTTTAATTATACTTTACGTTTTAGGATACGTGTGCACAACGTGCAGGTTTGTTACATATGTATACATGTGCCATGTTGGTGTGCTGCACCCATTAACTTGTCATTTAGCATTAGCTATATCTCCTAATGCTATCCCTCCCCCCTCCCCCCTCCCCCTCCCCCTCCCCCTCCCCCTCCCCCTCCCCCTCCCCTCCCCCTCCCCCTCCCCCTCCCCCTCCCCCCACCCTACAACAGTCCCCGGTGTGTGATGTTCCCCTTCATGTGTCCAAGTGTTCTCGTTGTTCAATTCCCACCTATCAGTGAGAACATGCAGTGTTTGGTTTTTTGTCCTTGCAATAGTTTGCTGAGAATGATGGTTTCCAGCTTCATCCATGTCCCTACAAAGGACATGAACTCATCCTTTTTACAGCTGCATAGTATTCCATGGCATATATGTGCCACATTTTCTTAATCCAGAGTGTTGTGGTTTTTAAATATATGTAAATTTTATCATGCATACTTGAGTTTCACAACATGATATTATAGGGTATATATATAGAGAGAGATGGTAAGATGGTTACTGTAGTGAAACAGATTAACATGTCTCTTATCTCACAGTTACTTATTTGTGATAAGAGCAACTAAAATCTACTTATTCAACAATAATCCTTAATACAATATAATTTTATTAACTATTGTCCTCATGCTGTACATTAGATCTCTAGACTTGTCAATCCTACATATCTTCTTCTTTCTATGCTTTGACCTATATCTCCCCATTTTCTCTCATCCACCTACCCTCACCCACATCCCTGATAACCACTGTTTGATTCTCTGTCTCTGTATGTTTGATCTTTTTGTTTTTAAGAGTCCACATAAAAGTAAAACCTTGCAATCTTTTTCTTTCTGTGCCTGGTTTGTTTCACTTAGCATAATGTCCTCCAGATCGATCCATGTCGTGGCAAATGACAAAATCTCCTTCTTATTTAAAGCTGAATATAAAATATTTTATTGTGTGTGTATATATATATATATATACTACATATTCTTTATCTATTCATCCATCTACAAACACAGGTTATTTCCATATCTTGGCTATTGTGAATAATACTACAATAAACATGGGGGTGGAGATATCTTTACTAGGTGGTGATCTCCTCTCCTTTGGGTATATACCCAGAAGAGAGGTTGCTGGGTCATATGGTAGCTCTGTTTTTAATTTCTTTAGGAACTTCCACACTGTTTTCCATAAGGGCTGCACCAAGCTACCCTCCCACCAACAGTGTACTAGGGCTCCCTTTTCTCCACACCCTGGCCAACAATTGTTACTTCTTGACTTTTTTATAACAGCCATTCTAATGGATGTGAAGTGATATCTTATAGTGGTTTGAACTTGCATTTCCCCCCAGTGGTTACTGATGTTGGGTAACTTTTTATATACCTGTTGGCCATTTTTATGTCTTTTTTGGTGAAAAGTTTTTTCAGGTCCTTTAGCCATTTTTTTTAATTCAGTTATTTGTTTTTCTTCTATTGAGTTGTAAGAGTTCTTTATAAATTTTGGCTATTCAGCCCTTATCAGATCTGTATTTTGCAAATAATTTTTCCCAATCCATAGATTACCTTTTCGTTCTCTTGATTGTTTCCTTTGCTGTGCAGATGCTTTTTAGTTTGATGTAATGTCATTTATTTATTTATTGCTTTTGTAGCCTGAGCTTTTGGTGGCGTTGAGCCAAGGTCAATATCAAAGAGCTTTCCCTTTATATTCTCTTCTGGGATTTTATGGTTTCAGGGCTTACATTTATGTTTTTTATCAATTTTGAGTTGATTTTTATGTATGGTGTAAAATAAGGGTCCAAATTCATTCTTTTACATGTGGAAATCAAGTTTTACCAGCACCATTTATTGAAGAGACTATTGTTTCCCCATTGTGTCCTTTTGGTGCTCTTGTCAAAAATTAGTTGACCATATATATTTGGATTTATTTCTGGGGTCTCTATTCTATTTCATTGGTCTTTTTTATGCCAGTACCATACTGTTTTGATTACTGTAGTTTTGTAATATAATTTTAAATCAGGAGGTATGATGCCTCAAACTTTGCTCTTCTATCTGAATATTGCTTTGGGTAATCAGGGCTCTTGTGGTTCCATATACATTTTAAAATTTTTTTCTATTTCTGTGAAGAATTCCATTGGAATTTTGACAGGAATTGCATTGACTCGGTATAGTACTTTGGGTAGTGTGAACATTTTAGCAATATTCTTCCAATCCATGAATACAGGATATTTTTCCATTTATTTTATCTTATTCAATGAAATGTGTGAGTTTTAAATGCATAATCAACTATGTTCCTTTAATATTTAAGAAAATGATATATTTTCAAATATTTCAATGATTTCATTTGATATAGTTTTCAAGATTTAAGAAACTAATATACATAGTTGTCTTGTTTTTGATTTGACAATATGTTTACTAAGAGACATGCCATGAACTTACAAAATTACCTCCACAATTTGGAAAGTATAAAAAAAAGACAGTAAAATTTTCTACTAAGAAAGATTAGATTTAGGAAAATATATTTTAAGAATGTTTATAATAATAATAGCTATCATTTACTAACCAACTATTATGTGTGCCAGGCATTGTGCTAAATGCTTCATGATGCTACGTTTTCTTTAATGTAATTCTCATGTTCATCCCATGAAGTATTATCCCCAGTTTTTTGGGGTTTGTTTTTTTGTTTTGAGATGGAGTTTTGCTCTTGTTGCCCAGGCTGGAGTGCAATGGCATGATCTCGGCTCACTGCAACCTCCACCTCCCAGGTTTAAGCGATTCTCCTGCCTCAGCCTCCTGAGTTGCTGAGATTACAGACGCCTGCCACCACACCCAGCCATTCTGCCACCACACCTGGCTAATTTTTTGTATTTTTAGTAGAGACAGGGTTTCATCATGTTGGCCAGGCTGGTCTCAAACTCCTGACCTCAGGTGATCCACCCACCTCAGCCTGCCAAAGTGCTGGGATTACAGGCATGAGCCACTGTGCCCGGTCCATCCCTAGTTTTTAAAAATATTTAATTGACAAATAAAGATTGAATATATTCATGGTATTGATAGAGGTATACATTCTGTAATGATTACCACAACCAAATTAACACATCTATCACCACCCAAGCTGTACATTAGATCTCCAGAACATACTCATCTTCTAACTGAAAGTGTGTTTGTTGAGTCGTATTTTTATTAAGCAAATTACTTTTTAAGCATTCACATATTTCTGGAGATTCCAATCTGAACCTACTGGCTGAATTCAACCCAGATAAAAGTCTTATTTGAACACTGCCCTACATTTTTGTATTTAAATGCTAAGGGAACATTCTAATTAGCCACAAGCCACACTACCTCCCTGTGGTGTTACACAAAGTCCATTATACTCAATTACACTGCCTCGGTCCTATAAACATTTGAGTTGTTGAACTTTTATTTAAACCAAAACAAAAACAAACAACAAAAAAAACCACCATGAGCTTACAAGTGCAGTCAATACAATCTTTTATGATTCAAAGGGAACTGAATTTAAAGTATGACTGGGTATGCAAAGAGAACTGAAATTTGAGCCCTGTATAAACCATTCAAAATTTATTCATTATAATCAATTAATATTTATAGTAGTGTATACTGGTCGGAAAGAATGGAGACCAAAAAAAATTCTTAACAGTATGGCCCCAGGTTTAAGATATAGTAAACACTAATTGTGGTTGTAATTCTATCTGTATCTGCTTAAGTTATCTACACTTACAGCTTCAGCATTTTTGTCTGGGAAACAGATAAGGCTTACCTTTGTCATAGTGGAATTAGGAAAGCTTAGTTTGGAAGAGGGAAAGTTCTTTGAAAAGGATACATAAATAGTCTTACTACATATTATAGTCCTAATACTAATGTATTTAGGAAAATCCAATCAGGTATTAAGACATTGCTCTAGAAAACTCATTTTTCTTTTCTTAATCAAAGTATAATTTTCAAAGAAAAATTACTTTTATCCCTAAATAATCTTTCCAGATCCCTCTGGCTTGTGAGGTGTCAGGTCTCAGCAGTTTTCAACATGAGCTCCTCTAAGGTAGGCGCTTGCTGTCCTCAGGGGCAGATGCCATCAAGAATTCTTAAAGAAAAATGCCTTTTTCAAATACATGTTAATGCCAGTAGAGCCACAAACCAACCTAACAGAAAAATTTTAAAGGTAGGGAGGACTAAAAGAAGTTTTATACTTTGTAACCACCTAGCAACAATTTTCTTTTTTCCACTTTCACATTGCCATGGCAATAAACAGACTTAAACAACAGTTAATAAATAGGTGAAAAATACCACCAGAAAGCATTTATTTCATAGATTTACAGGGCCTTGGCCCACTGGATATGTTGGCAGCATGGAGCACTTCTTGCCAATGATTCTGCTTCAATAAATTCCAAGCAGTTCCAAAATATTGGCATTTGGGATGCTAAAGCCACTTCCTGTCGCATTCATTTTTCATGCCTTTTCCTACTGCCTCAGATGAAGAGACTCTAGGAAAAGCAACTGGAAAATATATTTATCTTGCTCACAGGCTTTCAATGTACATGTAGAATTATTGGTCAAGCAATGGCAGAGACATCAACCCTTCTCAGCCCCATATTAAATTTTACTAAAGAAATTCACAAAAAATATAAAAACAGACATAGAAATCAAATTTTTTTGAACTTTTTTCAATTTAACTCAAATACAGAAATAGGCAGAGGCACTTAAAACCTCGGGGCTCAGCTTTTAACAGCTGTCCTAGAGCAAGCAGAAGTGGAACTCAAATGACTGAATAGCAAGCTCTATATGACTCAGTGGTAGGAGAGAGTATTTTGCCTCTGGAGAACAGGTATTTCAACCATTTTTTCAACTTACTACCATTTAAAGGGAGAATTCCAAGAAAGGAGTTTAATGTTAGCATATCTGGGATCATAATGAAATATGCTGGGGCTTTTCAGTGTACTAGGGAAAAGGAATTTGGATATGAACATCCGTTATAATTTCGAAGAGATACCTTGTTAATTGCTCCATTCTGGAGCAAGAAATATTTTTAACCAATGAATTTATGAAATTAGCAGCTGAATTTCTGGCTACAGATTTTGTTCTCTTTTTTACTTGCAATAATACAGAATATGAGTTTATGAGTCACATTTATTCATTAATAGAGCAATGAATTTTCTCTTTAACTACAGATCAAGGCACTTTTAAAAGCCTACAGCAAAAGGAATCCTCCCACTTAGAGAAATCACTAAGCAGAAGGCTGCCAGGCTCAGCTCCAATGTTCCTGGGCAGAGAGCTTTCCTGACAGTATTAAGCAACTATGCAAAGTTCATGGCATGCCTATCTAATCTAGTAAGACCCTGAAATTCACAAACATACCCAATGCTGGGGACTGTGATACTCATATGCCAAAAATTTGGGGGCAACTAAAGAATGCAGACATTCTACCCCATAATTTGGGCTGCAAAAGCCTCTTTTGTCACAGGGCCCTATACTTCCCTTTCAGCACCAGTTGGTTATAAAAATAGGCTGCCAGGGAATAGAATGTGGTCAATGGTGAAATGTAATAAAGCAGCCGGTGTGTTCCATTAGGCTTATGAGCTGTGAAGTTCCCTCAGAGCCGATTTTGGGAGTAGCAGCCTGCCAGGAGCAAACATATATGTTTCACCTAGATTATTAAATGTTTTTATCAACCAAATAGCTGATGAAAGAATGTTCTTTTTCATAGAAGAAATTCTACTAATAATGCAGAAGAAATAAGGGCATTGGAAAATCACCCATTTTGTAAACCCTAATGAATAAAGGATATGAATCTCAATGGGATCTAAGACGAGTAAGTGACAATTGATGGTGAACTTTACAAAAGATAGTCAGCTAATACCACCTGAATCCACTAATCAACCTTAAAATACCATTTAAGTGGAACAACCAGTCATTCTGTGCTTTACCACCTGTGAATTATTCTTGCTGGAGTAATTGAATTTAAATCTAGTTGAGCCTCTAGATCAAGATACTAAGTCTACAAGAAATACATAAAATTGAGGATGATGTTAAATAACCCTATGAGGATGTAATCAGCCAACTTCAAAATGAGAAAACCGTTACGGTAAAAATGTCCCAGTTTCTTTAAGAAATAAATGACATGCAAAAGTGGGGTGGGGGGTGCTGTGAGAGATCAAAAAAGACTTCAGAACCTCAGAAAAATAGCGGCCAAATTCAACATCTGAACCTTATTTGGATACCAAATCAAACAAAACAATTGTAAAAAGGTATTTCTGAGACAAATGTGGGAATCTTAAAAATATATATATTTAATCAGATGGTATTGTGGAATCTTGGCTAATTTATAGTGGTGTTTTTAAATCCTTAGCTATTATAAACATACTACAGTTGACCCTTGAACAACACAGAGGTTAGGGGTACCAAGTTCCATGCAGTTGAAAATTTACATATAACTTTTAACTCCCCAAAAACTTAACTACTAATAGCCTACTTTTGAACAGAGGCCTCATCAATAACTTATACAGTCAATTAGCACATATTTTGTATGTTACATGTGTTATATACTGTGTTCTTACCATAAAGTAAGCTAGAGAAAAGAAAATGTTATTAAGAAAACCATAAGAAAGAGAAAATACATTTACTATTCATCAAGTAGAAATGGATTATCATAAAGGTCTTCATCCTCATCATATTCACGTTGAGTAAGTTGGGGAGGAGGAGGAAGATGAGAGGTTGGTCTTACTGCTTCAGGGGTGGCAGAGGTGGAAGAGACAGAAAGGAAGGCAGGACAGGCAGGCACGTGCAATGTAATTTTTAATGAAAAAAAAATACATAAGTGGATCCATGCAGTTCAACCCCATATTGTTCAAGTGTCAGTCGTAAAGCGTTTATGAGTAAAATATTTCATGGATTTGTTTTAAATATGCCACCAGACTATGAAGATATGGGGGGAGGGGATAGATGAAATAAGATTGGCAAAATTTAATAACTTTTGAAGTTCGTTAACAGGTACGTTAGGGTACATTTTACTATGCTACTATTGTGTGTATTTGAAATATTGCATAATAAAAAGACTAAAAAGAGAGAGAAAGAATTGCTATGGAAGGTTGTTCCCTTACTTTAGTCCCCCACTAAAAGAACCCATGGACAGACAAAAAGTTTGCAAGGGGTAAGGTGGACAGAATGAGAGGAGAAAGAAGCAAACAAGAGGAAGAAAAGCATGAGAGCTGAGAAAGTAGCTGCAGGTCATTTTGGTCTCTCTAAAGGAGAAGATATGAATTCACCATTATGACTGATGCTGCCTTTTTTAAGGAAAAAAAAATGTTAGATCAGCCCTTGGTCTAATCACATGTTCTCACTCATCATTCTTAGTGAGAAATTATGAAATTATGTGAATGTAGATATTGAGTTTGAAAAGATAAACTATATATATTGTTGATGCAGATTATTGTAAAAATATATTTTCCAGAGTGATGTCTCTAAGCCTTTATTGTTTATTTTCACAGTAATTTTTTTTCTATACATGGATTTAAATAATACTATTGTTTTTCCAATGGAAACGGATAGGTTCAGGGACAGGGAAAGGGCAGGTATATTGAGAGTTGATTATGTAGATAAGGATATGAGACCCCTAGGATGGCAGAAATATAAGTAGGCATGATCTTCAAGTGCTTTAAAAGCAAATTAAACTGGGCTCAGCACAGCTCAACCTGGACAGGAATACTGCCACCTTTCTCTGATATGCCATGTTACTCAAACTAAAAACCCCTCAATGTCAGGATGCTGGATAATTGTAACTTCGCATAATTACCCTGGTGGGAGCCATTGGTCAAGATCAGTTGCCTGTGGGATTTCTTTGAAAGGAGTAAATGTTTTCACTGTCAGCTGTTCCAATAAAGAGTAGATCCTGGGGCCAAAAATGGGATCTAAAAAGAAAGAGTCTAGAAAAACAGACAAATTCCTTTCTCTCTCTGAAAATTGAATCTGGCCTCCAAGTATCACCAGCCTTGAGGACATCATCTGTGACTCATCCTCATGGATGCAGGCCTGTGGAGCTAAGAGGGTCCTCATCTAGCAATGGTTTTAAGTTACATGTTCTATATGCCCCTTACAATGTCCTTGAATCTTCATTAGAGTTTTGTCAGTGTTGTGACCAGGTTTTCGCCATTTCATTGGGACACTCAAGAAAGGGCTTGTGCCCATATTCATGCAAAGAAGCAAAAAAAAAAAAAAATTACCAGTCAGGAAATATACAGTGACCTAAAGCATAGTGAGCAGAGACTCAGGTACACATCAAAGCAGAAATCCAGGGCCGGGCCTGGTGGCTTATGTCTGCAATCCCAGCACTTGGGGAGGCCAAGACAGGCAGACCACTTGACGTCAGGAGTTGAAGACCAGCCTGGCCAACGTGATGAAACCCTGTCTCTACTAAAAATACAGAACTGGGTGGGCGGGGATCACCTGAGGTTAGGAGTTCGAGACCAGCCTGGCCAACATGGCGAAATCCCAATTCTACTAAAAATACAAAAATTAACCAGGCATGGTGGCAAGCGCCTGTAATGCCACCTACTCGGGAGGCTGAGGCATGAGAATCGCTTGAACCCAGGAGTTGGACGTTGCAGTGAGCCAAGATAGCGCCACTGCACTCTAGCCCGGGGGATAGAGCAAGACTCTATCTCCAAAAAAAAATAAAAAAATAATTAGCCGGGCAAGGTGGTGCATGCCGGTAATCCCAGCTACTCTGGAGGCTGAGGCACAACAGTCACTTGAACTGGGAAGCAGAGGTTGCAATGAGCCAAGATCACACCTCCAGCCTGGGCGACAGAGCAAAAGTCCGTCTCAAAAAAAAAAAAAAAGAAAGAAAAAAAAACTTCAAAGCTAAATGGCTCAACACCAGCACAGAGTTTTGTTTTTCTGTGTGTTTGTTTTTTTATTATACTTTAAGTTCTAGGGTACATGTGCACAACGTGCAGGTTTGTTACATATGTATACATGTGCCATGTTGCTGTGCTGCACCCATTAACTCGTCATTTACATTAGGTATATCTCCTAATGCTATCCCCCACCCCACAACAGTCCCCAGTGTGTGATGTTCCCCTTCCTGTGTCCAAGTGTTCTCATTGTTCAATTCCCACCTATGAGTGAGAACATGCGGTGTTTGGTTTTTTGTCTTTGCAATAGTTTGCTGAGAATGATGGTTTCCAGCTTCATCCATGTCCCTACAAAGGACATGAACTCATCATTTTTTATGACTGCATAGTATTCCATGGTGTATATGTGCCACATTTTCTTAATCCAGTCTATCATTGATGGACATCTGGGTTGGTTCCAAGTCTTTGCTATTGTGAGTAGTGCTGCAATAAACATACATGTGCACGCGTCTTTATAGCAGCATGATTTATATTCCTTTGGGTATATACCCAGTAATGGGATGGCTGTGTCAAATGGTATTTCTAGTTCTAGATCCCTGAGGAATTGCCACACTGACTTCCACAATGGTTGAACTAGTTTACAGTCCCACCAACAGTGTAAAAGTGTTCTTATTTCTCCACATCCTCTCTAGCACCTGTTGTTTCCTGATTTTTTTAATGATGGTCATTCCAACTGGTGTGAGATGATATCTCATTGTGGTTTTGATTTGCATTTCTCTGACGGCCAATGATGATGAGCATTTTTTCATGTGTCTGTTGGCTGCATAAATGTCTTCTTTTGAGAAATATCTGTTCATATCCTTTGCCCACTTTTTGATGGGGTTGTTTGATTTTCTTCTTGTAAATTTGTTTGAGTTCTTTGTAGATTCTGGATATTAGCTCTTTGTCAGAAGAGTAGATTGCAAAAATTTTCTCCCATTCTGTAGGTTGCCTGTTCACTCTGATGGTAGTTTCTTTTGCTGTGCAGAAGCTCTTTAGTTTAATTAGATCCCATTTGTCAACTTAGGCTTTTGTTGTCATTGCTTTTTGTGTTTTAGTCATGAAGTCCTGGCCCATGCCTATGTCCTCAATGGTATTGTCTAGGTTTTCTTCTAGGGTTTTTATGGTTTTAGGTCTAACATGTAAGCCTTTAATCCATCTTGAATTAATTTTTATATTATAAGGTGTAATGAAGGTTTCCAGTTTCAGCTTTCTGCATAAGGCAAGCCAGTTTTCCCAGCACCGTTCGTTAAATAGGGAATCCTTTCCCCATTTCTTGTTTTTCTCAGGTTTGTCAAAGATCAGATAGTTGTAGATGTGTGGTATTATTTCTGAGGGCTCTGTTCTGTTCCATTGGTCTATATCTCTGTTTTGGTACCAGTCACATGCCGTTTTGGTTACTGTAGACTTGTAGTATAGTTTGAAGTCAGATAGCGTGGTGCCTCCGGCTTTGTTCTTTTGGCTTAGGATTGACTTGGCAATGCGGGCTCTTTTCTGGTTCCATATGAACTTTAAAGTAGTTTTTTCCAATTCTGTGAAGAAAGTCATTGGTAGCTTATGCGGATGGCATTGAATCTATAAATTACCTTGGGCAGTATGGCCATTTTCACGATATTGATGCTTCCTATCCATGAGCCGGGAATGTTCTTCCATTTGTTTGTGTCCTCCTTTATTTCGTTGAGCAGTGGTTTGTAGTTCTCTTTGAAGAGGTCCTTCACATCCCTTGTAAGTTGGATTCCTAGGTATTTTATTTTCTTTGAAGCAATTGTGAACGGGAGTTCACTAATGATTTGGCTCTCTGTTTGTCTGTTGTTGATGTATAAGAATGCCTGTCACCTTTGCACATTGATTTTGTATCCTGAAACTTTGCTGAAGTTGCTTATCAGCTTAAGGAGATTTTGGGCTGAGATGATGGGGTTTTCTAGATATACAATCATGTCATCTGCAAACAGGGACAATTTGACTTCCTCCTCTCCTAATTGAATACCCTTTATTTCTTTCTCCTGCCTGATTGTCCTGGCCAGAACTTCCAACACTATGTTGAAGGCATCCCTGTCTTGTGCCAGTTTTCAAAGGGAATGCTTCCAGTTTTTGTCCATTCGGTATGGTATTGGCTGTGGGTTTGTCATAAATAGCTCTTATTATTTTGAGATACGTCCCATCAATACCTAATTTATTGAGAGTTTTTAGCATGAAGGGCTATTGGATTTTGTCAAAGGCCTTTTCTGCATCTATTCAAATAATCATGTGGTTTTTGTCTTTGGTTCTGTGTATATGATGGGTTATGTTTATTGATTTGCATATGTTGAACCAGCCTTGCATCCCAGGGATGAAGCCCACTTGATCATGGTGGATAAGCTTTTTGATGTGCTGCTGGATTCGGTTTGCCAGTATTTTATTGAGGATTTTTGCATCAATGTTCATCAGGGATATTGGTCTAAAATTCTCTTTTTTTGTTGTATCTCTGCCAGGCTTTGGTATCAGGATGATGCTGGCCTCATAAAATGAGTTAGGGAGGATTCCCTCTTTTTCTATCGATTGGAATAGTTTCAGAAGGAATGGTACCAGTTCCTCCTTGTACCTCTGGTAGAATTCGACTGTGAATCCATCTGGTCCTGGACTTTTTTTGGTTGGTAACTATTAATTATTGCCTCAATTTCAGAGCCTGTTTTTGGTCTATTAAGAGATTCCACTTCTTCCTGGTTTAGTCTTGGGAGGGTGTATTTGTCGAGGAATTTATCCATTTCTTCTAGATTTTCTAGTTTATTTGTGTAGAGGTGTTTATAGTATTCTCTGATGGTAGTTTGTATTTCTGTGAGATTGGTGGTGATATCCCCTTTATCATTTTTTATTGCATCTATTTGATTCTTCTCTCTTTTCTTCTTTATTGGTCTTGCTAGCGGTCTATCAATTTTGTTGATCTTTTCAAAAAACCAGCTCCTGGATTCATTGATTTTTTGAAGGGTTTTTTGTGTCTCTATTTCCTTCAGTTCTGCTCTGATTTTAGTTATTTCTTGCCTTCTGCTAGCTTTGGAATGTGCTTGCTCTTGCTTCTCTAGTTCTTTTAATTGTGATGTTAGGGTGTCAATTTTAGATCTTTCCTGCTTTCTCTTGTGGGCATTTAGTGCTATAAATTTCCCTCTACACACTGCTTTAAATGTGTCCCAGAGATTCTGGTATGTTGTGTCTTTGTTCTCGTTGGTTTCAAAGAACATCTTTATTTCTGCCTCCATTTCATTATGTACCCAGTAGTCATTCAGGAGCAGGTTGTTCAGTTTCCATGTAGTTGAGCGGTTTTGAGTGAGTTTCTTAATCCTGAGTTCTAGTTTGATTGCACTGTGGTCTGAGAGTTTGTTATAATTTCTTTTCTTTTACATTTGCTGAGGAGTGCTTTACTTCCAACTATGTGGTCGATTTTGGAATAGGTGTGCTGTGGTACTGAGAAGAATGTATATTCTGTTGATTTGGGGTGGAGAGTTCTGTAGATGTCTATTATGTCTGCTTGGTGCGCAGCTGAATTCAATTCCTGGATATCCTTGTTAACTTTCTGTCTCGTTGATCTGTCTAATGTTGACAGTGGGGCGTTAATGTCTCCCATTATTATTGTGTGGGAGTCTAAGTCTCTTTGTAGGTCTCTAAGGACTCAGCACAGAGTTTTTAAAACAGGTAAGCATCTGGATTTCCAAAGAACCTGGTGAAAACCGTACTTATTTCTGGAAGCCAGAGTGGAAGCATGAAGACTTTGTGATGCAGAGTACTAATGCAAATGTGTTCTCACACACTAATGTGGCACATACTAGTTAAAATTATAAAAGGAAAATTTAATTTTAGTTTGGATTTTAAAAAATTAAAAAGCAGTGCATTCAATTGCAAAGAAAAACATGCTGCAGCTGAAGCTCTGACCAAAAAAAGCTCAGAAAGAAAATGAACCCAAAATTAACTTTGTTAGTTTTATGTATGCACACACATGTGTGTGTTTGTGTGTGTGTGTCTATGTGAGTAACTGATACAGAATTGCATCAGCCTTCACTAGATCCACATCTGTTAATGTCAAAGAAATGGAAAAGGATTTGTTAGATATTAAATTTTGTATCAGACCCCTGATTTTGCTGGTGGCCAAATGCTCTGAATATGATGGTTTGATTCTATTTGGAGAACTATAGTGTTCATCAGTTGATGCCATCAGGCTTCAGGACACATTAACTTATGATAAATAGCAGAATTGACCTCCTCCAAAAAGATAATGGTGTGAACACAAGTGACCAACCTCCCCAGCAGATGCCAATTAGAATGATGCCAGCCCAGACTTGACTCTACCTTCACTACTGAAACTATGTGATGGGATCTTCCTGAGCATCTGACTCTAGTTGGCCTCTGCATAACATTCCTTACTCCCATCTCTAAGACGTCAACTGAGAGTCACTTACCTGATAGAGTCTAAGACTGAATGTGAGTAGGTGGCACTGGACCTCCTCCCAGCACTTGATTCTCCTCCCACCTCCTCATCCATGTGTCCTAACCAGGCGGGAAATCCAGTTCTCATGTCTAGTTCATTCCAATATCCCCCGTTCTTATCAACACATGCTCAGCCAATGATAAATTATCCTTTATCCTATCACCTTCTGATTAATCCCCACTATACTTTTCCCTCCCCACAAATATTTCTATCAAATGAATATAGCCTTTTCTGGTTGTCTCTAAACAGGTCAAATCTTGGCAAAATCTCATCATATAAATTCATAGGAATCATCAATTGAACAATTTACCAACAACTCGTTGTCCCCATCTGTGTGCCCAATACCACGTCAAGTCCTATACTACTCTTTCTAAAATATACCAACCTTTTTAACTTACTAATTTTACTTTTTTATTTCACCATCACATACATTGCTTATTATTTCCCTGGAACTATTCTAAGTGCTGCTACAGAGATTAACTCATTTAATCCAATCAGCTAATATAGATTGACCGCTTATTATCTACTTAGGTATTAGACATTATTAAAGGAACAGAAAAATATAATTCCCTAAACTTCAAGACCTTGAAATGTAGTTGAGTAGATAAGACTTAAATACAAATAACCATAAAACATCAATCAGTGCCATATAAGTTGTTCAGACAGCAAGTTTTATAGGAGCTTAGAAGTGGGAGAAAGATATAACTGACACATAGTAAATGTGCAGTCAATGTTTGATTGAATTAAATTGAATCAGGGCACTTAATATTGAAAACAAAGACAGGTAGAGTGACATAAATTTACTAATCTGGAAACGTGCAGGAAAATTGCATGTTTCCCTGTATTATATGCGTTTTCTTTTAAATAGATTTTTACTTAAAATAATATAAAAACGTATTAAAGGGACACATTTTCTTAGACAATATCACCACTACACATGGGAATTCCTGCAGGTGGTATATCTGATAATATGCTAAAAATATTATCATAATTATAATTAATTCTGTTTTTTGATAGAACATCATTGTAATTGGTGTATATTCTGTAGACTTTGGCTTAATCTGAGCCTGCTGAAAAAATGTCATTTGATTAACGAAGTTTTTTCTCTAATGTTAAATTGGTTTTTCTGTTTATTTCAAATCCCCCAAAAAAGCAGAACATGACATTATTCTAAAAATTCACAATGAAAATTCAAAAAGTCACATTTTGGGGGAAACACTACACAGGCAGTACCATAGACATGAAGGAGTGGCGACAAGACTCTATCTCACTTCTTTACTGTGACATCGATTCATAAATTGAGATTAGCATGCCTAAAATATCACTAACGGTTTAGCACACTAGTATGATTTTCATGGCAGAATCTCAGAACTGAAGTATTTGTTAAAATGGCAAGCCCATAAATTGAATCAAAATGTTCATACTAAAATGGAAGACTCATAAATTAAGATTCCAGGTAGTAATACCAGTATCCCAACCTGAATGAGGTCTTAGAATTCCCATTTGTAGTCAGGAAGAAAAGAAAAGATCTTGCAGAACAAGAAAGCAAGGGCACCTTCTGAAAAAGAAACTAGTAAGGACAGGATGTAATGAACATATTAAAATAAAACATATTAAGTGACCTGGATAAAGAACAGGCTACCACAAAGAGTAGGCAGCATGGAGCAGGGAAAAGAACAGTCAGGAAGCCAGGGCTCGTACCAGTGTCTCCCTCATTGATTAGATGAAGGGCCCTGGCCACTTGAGAAGAGATGAATAGGTCTGGATGATAGTGTCCATTAAGATCCTTACTACACTTCCTGCTGTGGACTGGCCCCTAAGGAGCCTCTGACTATTACTGAGTTTTACCTGAAGTTGCTGCTTTGATCGAGCTATGAGGGTTGCTATCTTGGTGAAAGTGTTCTCCTTGAAATAAGTAAGTTGGCATACATTTCCTACATTTTCGTCTTGAAATCTGGTTATCCTGTATTCAATCTTTCTGAGATGTAATCAGTATGTAGTTGGCATTATTGATCTGTGCACCCCCATACTGTGAGACCACTTTAATAACAATAATCACAACTAATATTTATAGCATTTTATCCCATGTGCCAGACACTACATTAACAAGGTCTGCCCATCACTGGCAGTGAGAAAACATTTGTCAATGTATTTATTTAAGGTCCTAGGCACTGTACCTGGCATATAGTAGATGCTTAATAAATATTTGTTGAATAGGTGAGCAAAGTAAACCTTAAAAACCCAAGAAATTCCTAGCCCTGCCCTTCCTAAGGAAAAAAGCGTTCACAGCGAGAGAAAGAATCTGCCCTCCCTGGTGCCTTAATTAACAGCAGGTGGAATGACACAGGCCCACTTTTCATGACAGTATCTCTACCTTGGCTTTCTTAACTTCAACCACTTCCTGCACATCAGGTCTAAAATATGAATTAGAAGAGTCTAATTCTTACCCTCTTTATGTCTCAGACTAGAATATTCAACATCCCATGCCTGATAAATATTAATATATGTTGAATCAGAAGGGAGGTTTTTTTAAGCAACAGAGAAGATTCAACACATGAAAGAAACTTGTAAAAGCCAAATATGAGTGTGAGTGCAGAGTCAAACTCCAGTTTCCAAGAAATATAAACACTAATCTGAGTTTGAAACCTTTTTTTGGCCAGAAAATTCCCACTGAAAAAATAACAAAGGATTTCTCTACACTTAACTTTCCTTTTTTTATTTTTTCAAGGCTGTTTCTCAGTGTGAAAGATTTAGCTTTCTTTAGGTATCATTCTGAGATGAAGGAGAAAGGGAAAGGGATAGTTATAGAAAACCTAGTCCTGAAAAAGTCCAATATTCACACATTTATTCATTTGCTAAGTATTTATTGCAAATCTATTACATACATGACACTTTGCAGAGCACTGGCTATGTAGTGATAACCAGGACCTTGCAGTCTGGTGGGAGAGACACATAGCAATCAGGACTGTGTGGTCCCTGTTTCTTACATGAAGCTGCAAGACACAGGAAGGTCACCTACCTCAGCTGGATACCATACCTATACTAGATTACATGCAGAGCGAAAGGTTCGCTCTGCAAATAAACATTTCAGCATGCTCTTTAGAGCAAGGGTGGCACTTGAAATATCTTCTCAGGCAATGCCAAAGCCAATGCTGAAAATCTCCGGGTGAAAACCAAAGGCAGGTTGTGAAAACTTTCCTCTGTTTGTGTTAGTGTACCTAATGATATTATGATGTTTTTGACAATCTAGGAAAGATGTTCCCCCATGAAAACTTAGCCAACCAAGGCCTAAAATAATCTGATGGTTTCAGGAAACAAGATCATCTATACATTCCCTCAGCTCAATCCAAAAAAATTTATTGAGATAAAGCCTTATCAACTTATTTTCTTTCTAAATCCCTGTATGAAACTGCCTTTAATATGTTTTTAAATGCAGATATTCTTCATGCCAGAGGATGGCATGAATAAAAATACTGTAAATGCAGTTTTGTACACTTGTTTCTTCATGGGCATCATCAAGTATTTTACATAATAATGTCATAATACAGATTTCTTCCCACTGAAGAAGAAAGAGCTGAAATATAGGGTAAATAACAAATATTTCATTATTTGTGTTTTCCCATCAAACACTACAGATTCCAATAGCTGAACCTGGAATAATGTACTATTTTTCCTTTTTCTATTCAATTAGTCTAAGATTGCACATAATAGATTCCCAGTGCAGTTGATAAAATACTATCCTTTTAAAGGAACTGGTGATTTTAATGTTTCTAGTTAAATAATAAATAAGATTGCATTAAGTAGGCTACTAATGGGGTTGATAAAATGTGATCCCTTTAAAGAAACTGGTGACTTTAATGCTTCTGGCTAAATAATAAATATTACTAGTGCTATAGACTGAATATTTGTGTCCCCCTAAAATTCATATGTTGAAATCCTATCCCCCAAGGTATTAGGAGGTGGAGCCCTTGGGAGGTGATTAGGTCATGGGAACAAAGACCCCATGAATGCAATTAGTGCTCTTATAGAAGAGGCTGAAGAGAGATCCTTTGTCTCATCTGCCATGTAAGGACACATCAAAAAGATGGCAGTCTATGGACCAAGAACAGGTTCTCGACACACACAGAATCTACCTATGCCTATGGCCTCCAAAACTGTAAGAAATAAATTTATCTTATTTATAAGCCACCCAGTTTATGGTATTTTGTTATAGCAGCCCAAACAGACTAACAGCTAGCACTAATGTTTTAAGTATGACTGTGTGGCAAGGGAAAGAGAACGTGATCAAGGACTGAGCTAGTACAGAATGGGTGGCTTTCCATCTTCAATTAAAAAGCATTTGTTAATATTACAAAAAAGAAATACAAAGTTAACCTGGAAATAAATAAATATATAAATGTCAATGTTATGCCAAGTGTACCAAGAGTGCTAGGGAAACTGGAAAGCATTTAGCTCAAGAAAAAAAAATTGTAGTTTTTATAGAAAGTCATTTCTATAGGAGTCAAATATTCCCGTTTAAAAATTATCATGTCTTACTGTATAGTTGCATGGAATTTTCTTATTGCCAAAGTAAATGCCAAAAATGTAGGGAAAAAAGATAAAGTAGAAAATAAATTACCAAGATTTCTACTTACGGCAATATGGTGGATAAGAGTCAATGAATAGCCCTCAAGTTTGAAATAATAACACACTGATAAAATTTTGAAATGAATAAATTCAATTCAATGCAAAACCGAACAGGAAAGAAAGTAAAGTATACATAGAGCCCAAAAATAAAGTGAAAGCAGGAACCCCAAGAGTAATCAAACACTAAAGTTAGCTTTTATCCTAAGGTTTCTGTTGAGCCCTAAGGACTTTAAGCTTACACTTTGAGGCCGTGAAGATCCCAACATAAAGGAGATGAAGCCTGTGATTTCCTCAAAATGAGTAAACCAGTTTTTTTTAACTACATATAAAAGCTAGGACTCCTCGATCCAAGATGAAAAATGAATCTCACTGAACAAAAAGAAACAGCAAAATCTTGCCTGTCTTTACCTTGACACTAGGTGGAGAGAAAAATATCCCTGAGAATTAGTAACAAGCTAGTTCTCACATAAGTAAGTTTGCAGCCCCAATTCACAACACCTGTGTGAGTCCTCAACCAAAATTCAATTCGAAGTTGTTCAAGGTTGGTAGTTCCACTAAGCAACTGGCAAAAGCCAATGCTAATCCTATCTAGAGGAATTCAACTTCAATCCAGAACTCAGAGTTCCAAAGAAAATGAAGAGTCCGCAATAAAAATATTATAAAACACACAAGGGAAAAAAAAGGCACTATGAGCAAGAAACAAAAAACAGATCCCAGAAAAGGTCTGCAAAGACCATAGGTAATATAATTGTCAGGCACTGAAAATAAAATAATTATATCGACTAAGTTTTAAAGTTAACAGGGGAACTTGAAAATGTGAGAAAGAAACAAGAAACCATAAGAAATTATTAAGCATACTGAGTTGAAAAAAATGGAGTTATAGAAGTGAATGTTAAAATAAATGAACTGGAAGCCTCAATGGAGGCATAAAATAGCAGACAAGATGCAGCTGTAAAGAGAACTGGTGGTCTACAAAATAGATATTAAAAATTATCCAAAATGAAGTCAAGAAAAAAAAGATGAAAATAATGAATAAAAGGTTAAGAGCCAGGGAGGATACAGCTAGAGGTCTAATATAGGTTCAAGCAGAGTTCCATTTAAGACAGGCAGTATTTGAAAAAAACAATGACTGATCTGAGAAGACTCTATTTCTCAGATCCAAGAACCCCAATATATCCCATCTCCCATGCACTTCCAGAATAATGCACTCCCGGACACATTGCTGTGAAGCTGCAGAACATGAAAAGGAAAAAATAAATACAGACAGAAAGAAAGGACAAAGCACCAACAAAGAAATGACAATTGATTGACAGCTGACACTTCAATAACAATGGGATGCAGAAAATAGTGAAATATAGATAATTATTACAATGTACTAAGAGAAAATAACTGCCAATCTCAAATGCAATAAGATAGTGGAACAATCTTTTCAAAACAAAGGAGTCCTACATATAACAAAACTTGTGCTTTACCTTTAAAAAATGAAAATTAAAAAAAATAACCTCTAAAGGATATACTTCATCAGAAGGAAGATGACTACAGATAGTCTGAAGAAATGGTACGAAAATATATTGGTAACTACCATCAGAGTGAACAGGCAACCTACAAAATGGGAAAAAATTTTTGCAACCTACTCATCTGACAAAGGGCTAATATCCAGAATCTACAATGAACTCAAACAAATTTACAAGAAAAAAACAACCTCATCAAAAAGTGGGTGAAGGACATGAACAGACACTTCTCAAAAGAAGACATTTATGCAGCCAAAAAACACATGAAAAAATGCTCATCATCACTGGCCATCAGAGAAATGCAAATCAAAACCACAATGAGATACCATCTCACACCAGTTAGAATGGCGATCACTGGCTTAGAGGGTCCTATGCCCATGGAGTCTCGGAGTCTCGCTGATTGCGAGCACAGCAGTCTGAGATCAAACTGCAAGGCAGCAGCAAGGCTGGAGGAGGGGCACCCGCCATTGCCCAGGCTTGCTTAGGTAAACAAAGCAACCAGGAAGCTCGAACTGGGTGGAGCCCACCACAGCTCAAGGAGGCCTGCCTGCCTCTGTAGGCTCCACCTCTGGGGGCAGGGCACAGACAAACAAAAATTCAGCAGGAACCTCTGCAGACTTCAATGTCCCTGTCTGACTGACAGCTTTGAAGAGAGTAGTGGTTCTCCCAGCACGCAGCTGGAGATGTGAGAATGGACAGACTGCCTCCTAAAGTGGGTCCCTCACCCCCGAGCAGCCTAACTGGGAGGCAACCCCCAGTAGGGACAGACTGATACCTCACTCGGCCGGGTACTCCTCTGAGACAAAACTTCCAGAGGAACTATCAGACAGCTGAATTTGTGGTCTCACGAAAATCCGCTGTTCTGCAGCCACTGCTGCTGACACCCAGCCAAACAGGGTCTGGAGTGGACCTCTAGTAAACTCCAACAGACCTGCAGCTGAGGGTTCTGTCTGGTAGAAGGAAAACTAACAAACAGAAAGGACACCCACACCAAAAACCCATCTGTACATCACCATCATCAAAGACCAAAAGTAGATAAAACCACAAAGATGGGGAAAAAACAGAGCAGAAAAACTGGAAACTCTAAAAAGCAGAGCACCTCTCCTCCTCCAAAGGAATGCAGTTCCTCATCAGCAATGGAACAAAGCTGGACGGAGCATGACTTTGACGAGTTGAGAGAAGAAGGCTTCAGACGATCAAACTACTCCGAGCTACGGGAGGAAATTCAAAACAATAAAAACTTTGAAAAAAAATTAGAAGAATGGATAACTAGAATAACCAATGGAGAGAAGGACTTAAAGGAGCTGATGGAGCTGAAAGCCAAGTATCGAGAACTACGCAAAGATTGCAGAAGCCTCGGTAGCAGATGTGATCAACTGGAAGAAAGGGTATCGCTGATGGAAGACGAAATGAATGAAATGAAGTGAGAAGGGAAGTTTAGAGAAAAAAGAATAAAAAGAAATGAACAAAGCCTCCAAGAAATTTGGGACTATGTGAAAAGAACAAACCTACGTCTGATTGGTGTACCTGAAAATGACGGCGAGAATGGAACCAAGTTGGAAAACACTCTGCAGGATATTATCCAGGAGAACTTCCCCAATCTAGCAAGGCAGGCCTACATTCAGATTCAGGAAATACAGAGAACGCCACAAAGATACTCCTCGAGAAGAGCAACTCCAAGACACATAATTGTCAGATTCACCAAAGTGGAAATGAAGGAAAAAATGTTAAGGGCAGCCAGAGAGAAAGGTCGGGTTACCCACAAAGGGAAGCCCATCAGACTAAAAGCTGATCACTCGGCAGAAACTCTACAAGCCAGAAGAGAGTGGGGGCCGATATTCAACATTCTTAAAGAAAAGAATTTTCAACCCAGAATTTCATATCCAGCCAAACTAAGCTTCATAAGTGAAGGAGAAATAAAATACTTTACAGACAAGCAAATGCTGAGTGATTTTGTCACCAGCAGGCCTGCCCTAAAAGAGCTCCTGAAGGAAGCACTAAACATGGAAAGGAACAACCAGTACCAGCCACTGCAAAAACATGCCAAATTGTAAAGACCATTGAGGCTAGGAAGAAACTGCATCAACTAACAAGCAAAATAACCAACTAACATCATAATGACAGGATCAGATTCACACATAACGATATTAATGTTAAATGTAAATGGGCTAAATGCTCCAATTAAAAGACACAGACTGGCAAACTGGATAAGGAGTCAGGACCCATCAGTGTGCTGTATTAAGGAAACCCATCTCACGTGCAGAGACACACATAGACTCAAAATAAAGGGATGGAGGAAGATCTATCAAGCAAATGGAAAACAAAAAATGGCAGGGGTTGCAATCCTAGTCTCTGATAAAATAGACTTTAAACCAACAAAGATCAAAAGAGACAAAGAAGGCCATTACATAACGGTAAAGGGATCAATTCAACAAGAAGAGCTAACTATCCTAAATATATATGCACCCAACACAGGAGCACCCAGATTCATAAAGCAAGTCCTCAGTGACCTACAAAGGGACTTAAACTCCCACACAATAATAATCGGAGATTTTAACACCCCACTGTCAACATTAGACAGATCAACGAGACAGAAAGTTAACAAGGATATCCAGGAATTGAACTCAGCTCTGCACAAAGTGGACCTAATAGACATCTACAGAACTCTCCACCCCAAATCAACAGAATATACATTTTTTTCAGCACCACACCACACCTATTCCAAAATTGACCACATAGTTGGAAGTAAAGCACTCCTCGGCAAATGTAAAAGAACAGAAATTATAACAAACTGTCTCTCAGACCACAGTGCAATCAAACTAGAACTCAGGATTAAGAAACTCACTCAAAACCGCACAACTACATGGAAACTGAACAACCTGCTCCTGAATGACTATTGGGTACATAATGAAATGGAGGCAGAAATAAAGATGTTCTTTGAAACCAACGAGAACAAAGACACAACATACCAGAATCTCTGGGACACATTCAAAGCAGTGTGTAGAGGGAAATTTATAGCACTAAATGCCCACAAGAGAAAGCAGGAAAGATCCAAAATTGACACCCTAACATCACAATTAAAAGACCTAGAAAAGCAAGAGCAAACACATTCAAAAGCTAGCAGAAGGCTAGAAATAACTAAAATCAGAGCAGAACTGAAGGAAATAGAGACACAAAAAACCCTTCAAAAAATTAATGAATCCAGGAGCTGGTTTTTTGAAAAGATCAACAAAATTGATAGACCGCTAGCAAGACTAATAAAGAAGAAAAGAGAGAAGAATCAAAAAGATGCAAAAAAAAAATGAAAAAGGGGATATCACCACCGATCCCACAGAAATACAATCTACCATCAGAGAATACTACAAACACCTCTATGCAAATAAACTAGAAAATCTAGAAGAAATGGATAAATTCCTCAACAAATACAACCTCCCAAGACTAAACCAGGAAGAAGTTGAATCCTTGAATAGACCAGTAACAGGTTCTGAAATTGTGGCAATAATCAATAGCTTACCAACCAAAAAGAGTCCAGGACCTGATGGATTCACAGCCGAATTCTACCAGAGGTACAAGGAGGAACTGGTACCATTCCTTCTGAAACTATTCCAATCGATAGAAAAAGAGGGAATCCTCCCTAACACATTTTATGAAGCCAGCATCATCCTGATACCAAAGTCTGGCAGAGACATAACCAAAAAAGAGAATTTCAGACCAATAACCTTGATGAACATTGATGCAAAAATCCTCAATAAAATACTGGCAAAGCGAATCCAGCAGCACATCAAAAAGCTTATCCACCATGATTAAGTGGGCTTCATCCCTGGGATGCAGGGCTTGTTCAACATATGCAAATCAATAAATGTAATCCAGCATATAAACAGAACCAAAGACAAAAACCACATGATTATCTCAATAGATGCAGAAAAGGCCTTTGACAAAATTCAACAACGCTTCATGCTAAAAACTCTCAATAAATTAGGTATTGATGGGACGTATCTCAAAATAATAAGAGCTATCTATGACAAACCCACAGCCAATATCATACTGAATGGGCAAAAACTAGAAGCATTCCCTTTGAAAACTGGCACAAGACAGGGATGCCCTCTCTCACCGCTCCTATTCAACGTAGTGCTGGGAGTTTTGGCCAGAGCAATCAGGCAGGAGAAGGAAATAAAGGGTATTCAATTAGGAAAAGAGGAAGTCAAATTGTCCCTGTTTGCAGATGACATGATTGTATATCTAGAAAACCCCATTGCCTCAGACCAAAATCTCCTTAAGCTGATAAGCAACTTCAGCAAAGTCTCAGGATACAAAATCAATGTACAAAAATCACAAGCATTCTTGTACACAAATCACAGACAGAGAGCCAAATCATGAGTGAACTCCCATTCACAATTGCTTCAAAGAGAATAAAATACCTAGGAATCCAACTTACAAGGGATGTGAAGGACCTCTTCAAGGAGAACTACAAACCACTGCTCAGTGAAATAAAAGAGGATACAAACAAATGGAAGAACATTCCATGCTCATGGGTTGGAAGAATCAATATCGTGAAAATGGCCATACTGCCCAAGGTAATTTATAGATTCAATGCCATCCCCATCAAGCTACCAATGACTTTCTTCACAGAATTGGAAAAACTACTTTAAAGTTCATATGGAACCAAAAAGAGCCCACATCGCCAAGTCAATCCTAAGCCAAGAGAACAAAGCTGGAGGCATCACGCTACCTGACTTCAAACTATACTACAAGGCTACAGTAACCAAAACAGCATGGTACTGGTACCACAACAGAGACATAGATCAATGGAACAGAACAGAGCCCTCAGAAATGATGCCGCATATCTACAACTATCTGATCTTTGACAAACCTGACAAAAACAAGAAATGGGGAAACGATTCTCTATTTAATAAATGGTGCTGGGAAAACTGGCTAGCCATATGTAGAAAGCTGCAACTGGATCCCTTCCTTATACCTTATACAAAAATTAATTCAAGATGGATTAAAGACTTAAATGTTACACCTAAAACCATTAAAATCCTACAAACCTAGGCAATACCATTCAGGACATAGGCATGGGCAAGGACTTCAGGTCTAAAACACCAAAAGCAATGGCAACAAAAGCCAAAATTGACAAATGGGATCTAATTAAACTAAAGAGCTTCTGCACAGCAAAAGAAACTACCATCAGAGTGAACAGGCAACCTACAGAATGGGAGAAAATTTTTGCAACCTACTCATCTGACAAAGGGCTAATATCCAGAATCTACAATGAACTCAAACAAATTTACAAGAAAAAAACAAACAACCCCATCAAAAAGTGGGCAAAGGACATGAACAGACACTTCTCAAAAGAAGACATTTATACAGCAAAAAACACATGAAAAAATGCTCATCATCACTGGCCATGAGAGAAATGCAAATAAAAACCACAGTGAGATACCATCTCACACCAGTTAGAATGGCCATCATTAAAAAGTCAGGAAACAACAGGTGCTGGAAAGGATGTGGAGAAATAGGAACACTTTTACATTATTGGTGGGACTGTAAACTAGTTCAACCATTGTGGAAGTCAGTGTTGCAATTCCTCAGGGATCTAGAACTAGAAATACCATTTGACCCAGCCATCCCATTACTGGGTATATACCCAAAGGACTATAAATCATGCTGCTATAAAGACACATGCACACATATGTTTATTGCAGCACTATTCACAATAGCAAAGACTTGGAACCAACCCAAATGTCCAACAACGATATACTGGATTAAGAAAATGTGGCACATATACACCATGGAATACTATGCAGCCATAAAAATGATGAGTTCATGTCATTTGTAGGGACATGGATGAAACTGGAAAACATCATTCTCAGTAAACTATCGCAAGGACAAAAAACCAAACACCACATGTTCTCACTCATACGTTAGAATTGAACAATGAGAACTCATGGACACAGGAAGGGGAACATCACACACCGGGGACTGTTGTGGGGTGGGGGGAGGGGGGAGGGACAGCATTAGGAGATATATCTAATGCTAAATGATGAGTTAATGGGTGCAGCACACCAACATGGCAAATGAATACATATGTAACAAACCTGCACATTGTGCACATGTAGCCTAAAACCTAAAGTATAATAATGAAAAAATAATAATAATAAAATAAAAAAAAAATAATAAAAAAATAAAAAGTCAGGAAACAACAGGTGCTGGAGAGGATGTGGAGAAATAGGAACACTTTTACACTGTTGGTGGGACTGTAAACTAGTTGAACCATTGTGGAAGTCAGCATGGAGATTCCTCAAGGATCTAGAACTAGAAATACCATTTGACCCATTTGAGCCATCCCATTACTGGGTATATACCCAAAGGACTATAAATCATGCTGCTATAAAGACACATGCACACGTATGTTTATTGCGGCACTATTCACAATAGCAAAGACTTGGAACCAACCCAAATGTCCACCAATGATAGACTGGATTAAGAAAATGTGGCACATATACACCATGGAATACTATGCAGCCATAAAAAATGATGAGTTCATGTCCTTTGTAGGGACGTGGATGAAACTGGAAAACATCATTCTCAGTAAACTATCGCAAGGACAAAAAACCAAACACCGCATGGTCTCACTCATAGGTCGGAATTGAACAATGAGAACACATGGACACAGGAAGGGGAACATCACACTCCGGGGACTGTTGTGGGGTGGGGGGAGTGGGGAGGGACAGCATTAGGAGATATACCTAATGCTAAATGACGAGTTAATGGGTGCAGCACACCAATATGGCACATGGATACATACGTAACAAACCTGCACATTGTGCACATGTACCCTAAAACTTAAAGTATAATAATAATTAAAAAAAAGAAAAAGAAAAAAAAATAAAACCATTAAAGGGAAAAAAAAGAAAATATATTGGTAAATATGCAGGTAAACCCAAACAAATATTTACTACATAAAACCTAATTAAGAATATATTAAATTATAAAAATGTAATTTCAGATTAGTGGGGGAAATGACGAATCATTCAATCAATAGTATTAGGAAAACTGACCAGCCATTTTTTAAAATAGATGTCTCTTACTCAAGTGGATAAAGAAACAGTGGTATACATATTTATGATGGAATACTATTCAGCTATAAAAAGCAATGAGTTAATGGCATTCACAGCAACCTGGATGGAATTGGAGACTATTATTCTAAGTGAAGTAACTCAGGAATGGAAAACCAAATATCGTACATTCTCACTTATAAGTGGAAGCCAAACTATGAGGATGCAAAGGCATAAAAATGATACAACGGACTTTAGGAACTTGGGGGAAAGAGTGTAAGGGGGTGAGGGATAAAAGACTACAAACTGGGTTCAGTGTAACTGCTCAGGTGATGGGTGCACCAAAATCTCACCAATCACCCCTAAAGAACTTACTCATGTAACCAAATACCACCTGTTCCCCAAAAACCTATGGAAATTTTTTAAAAAGTATTAAATAAATAAATAAATAAAATGAATATCTGCTATGGCCTCAATCTTGTTTCTTGAAATATTCACAGGTCGAAGCCTTAACCCCCACTATGACTATATTTGGAGATAGGGTGTATGAAAAAGTCATAAAGGTTAAATGAAGTCATAAGGGTAGGCCCGAATCCAATAGAACTGGTGTCTTTATAAAAGGAAGAAATATTAGAGACCTCTGCCTCTCTGAGCGAGCACAAAAGAAAGGCCATGTGAGGACACGGCAAGAAAGCAGCCCTCTATTAACCAAGAAGACAGGCCTCACCAGAAGCCTGCCCCAATCACACCTTGATCTTGGACTTCCAGTCTCTAGATATGAGAAAATAAATGTCTGTTGTTTAAGCTGCCCAGCCTGTGGCACTTTGTTATGTTGGCTAGCTGACAAATATAGTATCTTAAGTGTCCATTTTTAAAATTTCAGATGTATTAAAACTTAAATATAAAATTAAACTGCTAAAAACTAATAAGTATATGCAAAATTTTGAATATTTTGAATAGCAGAGATATTTCTAAGCATGATAACAAATTAATCAAAAAGAAAACACTGATTTAATATCAACTTTTAAATACTGGCAAAAATATAAGAAAGGCAAAATTTAAATGGCACACTTGGAAAAAAGATTTGTAATATAAATGAGCAAGAGATAATTTAAGAATTTTTACAAACAATGTGAAAAGGGAAATGACTCCAGTTTACAAAAGGGCAAAGCATATGATCAGACAACTCACAAAAGAGTGAAAACAATGGGTTAATAAACATGAAAAGCAAGCAACATTCTTATTAGTGAAGGTCACACACATTATGACTACAAGCAATCAATTTTGCTTGTAAACAATTACAATTAAATTGTATTTGCCCATAGTTTGAGAGGGTATGCAGGCACATTTGGCAATATGTATTGTGTTCTTTGGCTTCATCCTTTCATCTTAACAAGAATTTAACCTAAGGAAAAAATTGGACAAGAATGCAATAATATATATGAATGCACGTGCGTGCATGTCTATTTGGATGTTCATTATAGGGTTGTCTCAAATAAGTAAAGAAAGTAAATAGTTGAGACTTGTTTTTCAGTGTAAAACTAGTTAAATAAGTGAAAATAGAACCTGCAATGGGATATTATCCAATCTTTATAAATTGTGATGATAGAGAAAGATACCAGCATTATATTAGTAAATGGCTATTATCTTGTAAGTAATGCAGGCTAAAAACTGTAGATATAGTGTGATGTCACCATGTTTGAAAAAGTATATATATACATAATATATAAATTCATGCTTGAGTAACTACTCAGAATATTTTTCTGTCATTGCAGCTGCACAATCAAAAAGTACTCCTATGCAAAACTTAAAACTCCAAACCACATTCATTGATGATGTAATTCTCCATAGTTTTGTACATTTCAGAGCTCATTATGTTTGATGGCAATTAGGCTAACAAATGCTCTAATTCTTCATATCACCATCATGTTCAAATTACACATATACTTGATGAATGCACATGTTACTAGTCCCAAAGGAAAATACTGATTTAATACTAATCAAAATTACTAACATGTGCATTCATCAAGTTTCAATGAAAAATGCTTTCTTAGCTTTATTTGTTCAGTTTCTCAGAAAAATAATTTTGATTTTAAACTTCTTTAACTTCTGCATTTAAATGATATTTAAGTTTTGATGGTTTCATTGTTTCTTTAACCAGTACACCTCGACAAATCCAGCATCTAAAAAGTAAAATTCACTATGTCTGCCAGCCAACCAAAGATTACCATGCCTGAAAAAAGAAACCAGAAAAATAGAATGCATAGTGAGGAGAAGAATGTATTAGAACTGACACAAATGTTCTTAGTAGTAGACTAGAACATTGAAAGACTCATTGTTGTTGTAATTTATATATTCAAATTAATTTGCAGAGACACAGAAAATATTTGAAAGATCCAAATTGCATTTCTAGATATTATAACTACAGTGCATAAAATGAAAATACACTGATGGGATTAATGACAAAAAAAATTGAAGAAGAAATGATTAGCAAACTTAAAGATGGAACAATAGAAATAATTTTAAAAAAAGAAGAGAAAAGAGAATTTTTTAAAATAATAGCATCAGGGAGCTGTGAGACAAACACAAGTGTAATAATATGTGTCTCCAGAGGCCCTAAAAAGGAGGGGGATTAAAAAGATGAAAAATTTTTGAAAATTTTATAGCTGAAATTTTCCTAAGTTTGGTGAAAATTGTCAACCCACAGATTCAAGAAACTCAATTATCTCCAAGGAAAATAAATGTGAACAAAATTACACCAAGACATGTCATCATCAAACTGAAAAAGATAAATCTTAACAGTGCCTATTAAAAAGATCAGTGAATCCAGGAATTGGTTTTTTGAAAAAAAATGATAAGATATACCACTAGCTAGACTAATAAAGAAGAAAAGAGAGAAGATCCAAATAAAAACAATTAGAAATGGTGAAAGGTATGTTACCACTGACCCCACAGAAATAAAGATAACCAAATAACCATCAGAAACTACCATGAATGCCTCTATGCACACAAACTAGAAAACCTGGAAGAAATGGATAAACTCCTGGGCATATACACCTTCCTAAGACTGGAAGAAACTGATTCCCTGAGCAGACCAATAACAAGCTCCAAAATTGAATCAGTAATAAATAGCCTATCAACCAGAAAAAGCCCAGGAACTGACGAATTCACAGCTGAATTCTACCAGATGTACAAAGAAGAGCTGCTACCATTCCTACAGAAACTATTCCAAAAACTGAGGAGGAGGGACTCCTCCCCAACTTATTCCATGAGGCCAGCTTCATCTTGATACCCAAACCTGGCGGAGACACAACAAGAATAGGAAACTTCAGGCAATATCCTTGATGAACATCGATCCAAAAATCCTCAACAAAATACTGACAAACTGAACCCAGCAACATATCAATAGCTAATATACCACAATCAAGTAGGCTTCATCCCTAGGATGCAATGTTGGTTCAACATATGCCAATCAATATATATGATTCATCACATAAACAGAACCAAAAACAAAAATCACATGATTATCTCAATAAACCCAGAAAAGGCTTTCAATAAAATTCCACACCCCTTCATGTTAAAAACTTTCAATGAAGTAGGTGTTGAAGGAACATACCTCAGTAAGAGCCATCTATTACAAACCCACAGCCAACATTATACTGAAAGGGCAAAAGCTGGAAGTATTCTCCTTGAAAACTGGCACAAGACAAGGATGCACTCTCTCACTATTCCTATTCAACATAGTATTGGAAGTCCTAGCCAGAGCAATCAGGCAAGAGAAAGAAATGGCATCCAAATAGGAAGAGAGAAAGTCAAACTATTTATTTTCAGACAACATGATTCTATATCTAGAAAACCCCATAGTCTTGGCCTAGAAGCTTCTTGAGCTGATAAGCAACTTCAGCAAAGTTTCAAGATTTAAAAAATCGATATATTAATACAAAAATCACTAGCATTCGTATACACCAACAACCGCCAAGCAGAGAGCCAAATCAGAAAGGCAATCCCATTCACATTTGCTACAAAATGAATAAAATACCTAAGAATACAGCTAATCAGGAAGGTGAAAAAACTCTACAATGAGAATTATAAAACAATGCTGAAAGAAATCAGAGAAGGCCGAAAAAAAAAATGGACAAACATCCATGCTCATGGATAGGAAGAATGAATGTCATTAAAATGGCTATTCTGCCCAAAGCAATTTACAGATTCAATGCTATTCCTATCAAACTAACAGTGACATTCTTCGCAGAGAAAAAAAAAACTATTTTAAAATTAATATGGAACCAAGAAAGAGCTCAAATAGCAAAGGCAATCATAAGCAAAAACAATGAAGCTGGAGATATCATGTTACCTGACTTCAAATTACACTACATGGCTACAGTAACAAAAACAAGCACACAGAGCAATGGAAAGAATAGAGAGTCCAGAAATAAGTCCACACACCTGGAACCATCTGATATTCAACAAAACTGACAAAAACAAATGATGGGGAAAGGAGTCCCTGTTCAATAAATGATGATGGGATAACTGGCTAGCCATATGCAGAAGATTGAAGCTGGACCCCTTCCTTAACCATATATAAAAATCAACTCAAGATGGATTAAAGACTTAAATATAAAACCCAAAACTATAAAAACCCTGGAAGACAACCTAGGCAATACCATTCTAGGCATAGGAACAGGCAAAAGTTTCATGACAAAGACACCAAAAGCAATTGCAACAAAAGCAAAAATTGACAAGTGAAATCTAATTAAACTTCAGAGCTTCTGCACAGCAAAAGAAACTATCAACAGAGTAAACAGACAACCTACAGAACAGAATATTTTTGCAAACTGTGCATCTAATAGATATAATATCAAGTATCTATATGGAACTTAAACAAATTTATAAGAGAAAAATAACCAACCAAATTAAAAAGTGGGAAAAGGACATGAACAGACACTTTTCAAAAGACATACATGCAGCCAACAAGCTTATGAAAAAATGCTCAATATCACTTATCATTAGAGAAATGCAAATCAAAACCACAATGAGAAACCATCTCACACCAGTCAGAACGGCTATTAATAAAAAGTCAAAAAATAATAGATGCTGGTGATGCTGTGGAGAAAAAAGAACATTTATAGACTGTTGGTGGGAGGTGTAAATTAAGTATGGCAATTCCTCAAGAGCTAAAAGCAGAACTGCCATTTGACCCAGCAATCCCATTACTGGGTATATAGCCAGAGGAATATAAATCATTTTACTACAAAGCCGCATGCACGCAAATGTTCACTGCAGCACTATTCACAATAGCAAAGGTATGGAATTAACCTAAATGCCCATCAATAACAGACTGAATAAAGAAATTGTGGTTCATATACACCATGGAATACTATGCAGCCATAAAAAAGAATGAGATCATGTTTCTATGAGAACACAGATGGAGCTGGAGGCTGTTATCCTCAGCAAAGTAACGCAGGGACAGAAAACCAAATACCACATGTTCTCACTTACAAGTGGGAGCTAAATGATGAAAATTTGCAAGCACAAAGACGGAAACAACAGACACTGGGGTCTACTTGAGGGTGGAGGAAGGAAGGAGAAAGAAGAGCAGAAACGATAACTATTGGATGCTGGGTTTAACTCCTGGGTGATTAAATAATCTTCATAACAAACCCTTGTGACATGAGTTTACCTATGTAACAAACCTTCACATGTGCCCCCAAACCTAAAATAAAAGTTTCAAAAAAAGATTTAAAAACTTCAGATTTCTAGTTTTTTTACAAAAGAGAAGCCATTAAAAAGACCCACTATGTGATATGTTCATTATGTTGATTGTGGCTATTGTTTCATTCTCCCTCTCTCTCTCTCTCTCTCTGTGTGTGTGTGTGTGTGTGTGTGTGTGTGTGTACTTGAAATTGTATACTTAAAATATGTACAGTTTATTGTATGGCAAGTATACCCCAAATAAAGCTCTTTTCTAAATCTTGTTAGATTATTTTGTTCTTTCAATAAAGCCCTTTCTAAAAGGGCAGGTTAAAGACGTGAGCATAGGTCTTCATCTCTGTCTCGAATCTCAGAATCCCCTTTTTGTTTTGTTTTATATTGCCTTTGCTTCTGTGTATAATCTTAGACAATATAGTCTTCTTCTCTGTGGTGTGGTATAATGAAAAGAATATTGGGTTAGAAGTTAGAATCAAATTTTTTTATTTTTAATTTTTGTGGGTATATAGTAGGTGTATATATTTATTGGATACATGAGATTTTTTGATATAGGCATGCAATGCATAATAATCACATCAGGGTAACCAGAGTATCCATTACCTCAAGCATTTACCCTTAATGTTTCAAACAACCCAATTATACTCTCAGTTATTTTTAAATGAATGATTAAGTTATTTTTTACCATAGTCACCCTGTTGTGCTAGCAAATGCCAGGTCTTATTTATTCTAACTGTTTCTGTACCCATTAACCATTCCCCCTTCCCCCCAACACCCCCACCCCGACTACCCTTCCTATCCTCTGGTAGCAATCCTTCTACTCTCTATCTCCATGAGTTCAATTGTTTTAGTTTCTAGCTCCCACAGATAAACGATGACTTGTGATGTTTGTCCAAACCAAATTTCTATTTTGGCACTAAATAGCTGTGTAACCCTGAACACTTTACTTAAACCTTCTTGGATTCACTGCTGTCATCCAAAAAATCAGGTTGGACTAGATGATCTCTTAAATTTCTTCAGCATCTGTGATTTCCTACAAATCAGATCAGGAGTACCACAGAAAGAATTCCCCTCAAAACTGATTCCAGAGCAACAGTAGGACTTGCATTTGGACATGACTAAATCACCTACCATTCAAAAGGAAACAGGAGCAATGAAAACAGAAAGAATATTTGGCACTGAGTCCATAAGTTTCCACCTGCTGTACATTCAAAGGCAATTAGAAAAGGAAAAGTAGTGACCTGTAGATTGGATATCAAATCAGGGAAGTCATTAAGGCTACAGTAACAAAGCAGGCAGCTCTGCCCTGTCATCCTGGGTAAGACACAGACAAATGCATACAGGGCTGGCACAATGAGGCCCATTTTAAATCACAGATCAGGGCTTTGGACTAAACGGCCTGTGAAGACCCTCCTTCTTGCTCCAACACTCTCTGATTTGCATTTTTATTGTAGAATAAGGATTAAAATGGAGACAGATGAACATTTTTCACACCCAGTCCCAGTTTAATGTGAAATGTTTCTGCACAAAAATGTTTAATTGCTTTGCAGAAGTCACAAAGATGATTAAATGCCTCTTTCCTCTCCAAATGTGTATAACTATTAACTCTGCTTGTACAATATAGAAAACATGATGTTTTGGGATAATCTAGAAAATGAACATGAACAATATTCTCTGAAATAGCTATCACTGGTATCTAACTCAGCAAATGCCTGCTGAATGGTGCTGTGTTCATTTCTCCTTTTGTCTTTGGCCCTTAAACAAACAAAAAGATTGGAGCAATTGTTTCAAAAAAAAAAATGTTTCTGAAGAATGTTGCCTAGATTTATGGGTGGGTGTGGCAGATACTCCCAATAGCCATTCCTCTTTCACCTGCCTGCCTTCACTAAAGTTTAAACACATTCCCAGCCTATCCCTGAAGCCACAATTGGCCATATGACACAATTCTAGCCATTGGGACATAAACAGAAGTCAGATGGAGGCCTTTAGAAACTTTTGCTTTTTCTGATTGGGCTTAGACAACCCCATCAGCCATCCCAACCCACCCCACCACACTTGCTTCCTGCACTGAACACAGGTGTGATTTCTGGGCTGACAGCAGCTATAGTACAACAGTGAATTACATATCAATATGCCAAGGACAGTAGAGGGAAAAGTTAGAAAAGGCTTAGGTCCCAAATGGCATAACTGAGTCAAAAAGATAAATAGGCAAATAAACACCTATTTGTTTAAGCCTCGATTAGCCAGGCTAACTAGTAGACTACCCATCTACTAGCTGTAGCAGAATATATTCCTCTTCGATACAGTGGGTTCAGGAAAAGGATTAATTGCCTTTTAGTTTGATAATGTGTCCATTACTTGCAAAACAAATAAAATTGATCCTTGATGTTTCTTAGTATAAGAAGACCATCATTATTTAACAGGGCTTGGATAAACAAGTCTTGGTTTTCATCAGTATTCCAAGAAGGAAATATTAGCATATATTGTCATCTCAGATAGACAACATATAAATAAATGACTTGTATGTATATCATGATCTAGTTTGTATCATGATCAAAGCCATAGTAATAAGTCTTTCCAGCTACCAAAGACCATATATATTTAGCATTTGCCTGTTATCTACCCCAAAAGTCATAGTCATTTCATTCATTCATGTAATAAGTAGTTAAAATGCCTACTATGTGTCAGACACTGACATTTCACACATTCTCAACGGATTAGTACAGGAATTTGTCAATCTTTGTCATCCAATGTGCTTTAAAGTCTTAAACTTTACATTTTTATGCTACAAAGAAAGTGAACTAGTTATGATTTGTCATGTTATTTTAGCTATGCTGAAAGTTTAGATGAAGGAAAAGTGAACTTGCTCTACAAAAGGCCAGAAGATAAAAATTTTAGCCTTTATACACCATGTTGCCACAACTCGGTTTTGTCATTTTAGCACAAAAACAGCCATAGACAATATGTAGATGAATTAATGGCACTGTGTTGCAATAAAACTTCATTTATTAATACTGAAATTTAAATTTTATATAATTAACAGGTGTCACAAAGTAGTCTTCTTTCTGATTTTTTGTCAAACGTATAAAAATGTAAAAAAAAGTTCTCTTAGCTCACAGGTCATACGAAAACAGGAAGTGAACCAGATTTGGCCTGCAAGCCATATTTAAATCAATCCTCTCACTTTTCCCCTAAATGCTTCAGTCACCTGATTATGCCTTATAGAATAAGCAAGTGGGAACTTTCGAAACCTCACTAATATTTCATTGTGTAGCTCTTTCTAATAAAGTGTTCAACAGAATCTCTGAAATATACTGCTTTACAAATCAGTGATTCTAAATTTCTTAATTCCTGCTTTCATTTATACGGGGGAAATCAGCCTTGTTGCATAGCAATAGGCAGAATTACCATGAATGCATTATGATCTGAAATCACGTTTGCACAGACAGCTGATAATCCCCACGGAAGCTGCCTCCACAGCACCAGGGAGTACCCATTTATCTCTGTGCTCAACCCTGTTATCTTCCCGTAGAGCTCCCCCATCGCAGGCTGCTTTTCTCATGTCACGTAAGAACCCTGGCAGAGTAATAAAGGAAGGCATTCTTTGGTTAGCAAATGATTTTAAGTGGCTTCCTTGAGTTTAGCCTGGCCACTAGAGAGATTTACACAGTTTCATCATTCATATAGAAGTTAATGGGACATCAAGGTTTTTTAATAATAAAATAGCATTAGGCAGGAAAAACATTGCTTTAGCATTCCTCAGAAAAAAAAAGACAAGGCAACATTATTTTTAGAGTATAAAAAAATGATGCTTCTTGTCATTCTGGGGCTCAGAAGCATAACCTCAAAGAGGCATTTTTTTTTACTATTGTCATATTTATTAAGACCAGCTTCTGTGCACATTTGGCATCAGTAACTAATACAAATTTTCTTTTTATGATCAAGTATTTTCTGATTCCTTCATTTTACTGAGCAGAAACAGAAACCAGCGGATTATGAAAGAGCTTTGAGCGGCTTCTTACACCCTGACCACCACAACTTTTGTCTCATTCATCTGACTTATTACCCTGGCACAACCCCTTTCAGTACTGGAGCTCTGCCCACATTTCTATTATTTTTGGCTGGAAATCAAAGTCACCTATTAAATGAAGGTGACTTTGATTTCCAGGATTAAAAAAGAGACTTGAGATATTCGCACTTCCACATTAACTGCAGCATTATTCACAATAGCCAAGATATGGGATCAACCTGTGTCCATCAGCAGAAAACATGGTATATATACACAATGGAATTCTATTCCACCATAAAAAAAATGAAATGTCATTTGCGATAGCATGGATGGAACTGGAGGACATTATGTTAAGTGAAATAAGACAAACATCTCATGTTCTCACTCATATGTGAAAGCTAAAATAGTGGATCTCACGGAGGTAGAGAGTAGAATGGTGGTTACTAGAGGCTGGGAAGGGTAGGGGAGAAGGGTAAGGGAGAAGGGTAGGAGAGATTGGTTACTGGGTACAAAAATACAGTTAGAAGGAATAAGATCTAGTGTTCAGTAGCACAATAGGGTGACTATAGCTAACAATATCTTATTGTATATTTCAAAATAGCTAGAAGAGAAGGTCTGAAATATACCCAACACAAAGAAATGATAAACGTTTGAGGCAATAGATATCCCAATTACCCAGATTTAATTAGTACACATTGTATGCTTGTATCAAAATATCACATTAGCCCAATAATATATACAACTATTTATATACATAAAAATTAGATAGAATAAAAAAAGAGATTTGAGGATGGCTAGGCAGTGAATGACTTAGTGAGCACATCTACTAATAGCAAGGCACTATGCAAAGCTCTTCATATATTTAATATCTTATCACGTATTACACCTTTAACTCTCAACAGTATCATTAGATGCTTTATCACTATTTTATACATAAGAAAACTAAAACTTAAAGAATTTTTAAAACTTAAGCAAATTCACATTGCTGGTAATAAGTAATATTCCTTCCATTGTACCATAAATTCCTCTTGGATTCTTGTTCTTTCCAGCTCTTCCCTAAGAATGAATTTATCTCCAATGTCTCCATATGAGTATGGGAGGAGCTCCTAAAACAGTCACCACTTGGCAGTGGATACTCTGGCATCTGAATATTGATTTTGGATTACCTGGAACCTTTTCCTTCCAGGATGAGACTTGAGCATATTGTGTTTGAGCAGCCTAGCTGCTTGTTCCAGGCCAAGCCTCCCTCACTGGATAACTACTCCAGCCCCTATTACATACCTTGGTAAACAGATCCCACTCCTTTCTTGACAGCCCAGTATTTCTGGATACCTATTATGCCCAAACCATGTCTACTTAAGCCACATTATTGCATTGTAAATCTCTGAATGCATAGTTCTACCGGTGAGAAAGAAGAGCATTTTTCCCACCTTAAACAACAATAAAAAATAAATTGTATGGTATGATTTGATATAATTAAACGTGAGGTTCCCTACAAAACAGAACATTCCAAGGAACTTTTATGACTTTTTTCAATAATACATCTTGAATGCCAGGTCCTGGAATATATAGTCATGTACACAGAGAGACACATGGAGCTTTCCCTACATATTTAAATTATCAGACCTACTCCCAAATCTAATGCACCCAAATCCAAAGTTTGAATAAATCTGCTACTAGTTTATTGTGTATCTGCCTCAACTGTAAGAGAGCCTTAGTTTATGTTGCACAATTACAGCATAGCAATCAGTACAAGCCTGAAGTTGTCTTTGATGTCTCTTCACCACGTCAATGGTGCCTCATCCCTAGACATCCTATGACTGTCATGTATCATGCAGACCTTCCCATGGGGATCCCCCTTGTATTAGTCCATTTTCATGCTGCTGACACAGACATACCCGAGACTGGGAAGAAAAAGAGATTTAATTGGACTTACAGTTCCACATGGCTGGGGAGGCCTCAGAATCATGGTAGGAGGCAAAAGGCACATCTTACATAGCAGCAGCAAGAGAAAATGAGGAAGAAGCAAAAGCAGAAACCCTTGATAAAACCATCAGATCTCATGAAACTTATTAACTACCAAGAGAATAGCATGGGAAAGACCAGCTCCCATTACTTCCCTCTGGGTCCGTCCCCCAACATGTGTGAATTCTGGGAGATACAATTCAAACTGAGATTTGGATGGGGACACAGCGAAACCATATCACCCCTACACTCCAGAATTTTCTTATTCCCATTTTTGTCCCTATCTTAATTATGTGTTCAGAGTCGTTTTCTCATATTCTGCATTTTGAACCAAAAAAGAGATATCCATAAAATATTTTCAGTATAAGTGCCTTAGTATCTCTCCTCAAAGGTAACAATTATCAGTTTGTCTTCTAAGATTGGAATAGAGGTCTCTGGTCAGAACAAAGAGAGTCAAGGTAAAGGATTTCAGGTGACCATGGAGGCACAGAAGGAGAGGAACTTGGCAAATGGCCAGAGATGATGACAGGTACAGATGGCAGGCATCCAGCACCCAGGGTTTCAGCTGGCAGCTAATTGACGGGAGAAAATAACCAGGCAGTTGGCTAACAGCACAGGCTCAGCTACCTGAAGTTAGGTCAGGCATAGGGTCAAAAAAGCAAGAATAGAAGTCTAAGGAATAAGGAATCAATAGAAACTGAATGATTATGCAAAGAGGCTGCATTACTGTAACATTTCCCTCTCCAGCTTTGGAATGACCTTGTCCAGACATGGTTTACCTCTAGAGGCCTGAGAATGATAGGATGCAACAAGTTCAAATGAGAAGACACCAGACAGCATCGAATGGACTTAGGTTAGTAAGATCATGGACCAAGCCTTGTGAAAAAACCTTGGTTATTACCTTCCTTCAGGAGAGTCCAGATTTTTAGTATAGGCAGAAATGTAATGACTGAAGCCATTATAAATGCAATGCTCAAGACCTTTCTATAGCATGGAGATTAATCCCACGTTACAGCAGGAAGTTGGACAGGGAAATGAGAAGGATGCTCAAGAAATGTTTCACAAAGAAGACAAAACTTGAGCTTGATCATAGTGCATAAATAGAATATTGGTCATGGGAATAAGGACTTTCTAAAGTGGATACAGCAAGAGCAAAGGCATGGAGGTTTGAAAGTATACATTGTACTTGAAGAATTTTGGATTCTCTACTATGATTAGCACATAGATAATGTGGTAAGAAGAAGCAAAAATTAAGCTACATTTTATACATACACACATATACATTTGTACATATGTATATTTAAATAACTTCACAATCTGATTCCAATTTGTATGCACACATACATATTTGTTACATTAGAATCAGACTGCAAAAGTCTTTGACTAAAACCCTTAAGGGATGGAATTTGGCCTTAAGGGAATCCATTCAGATTTTAATCAAGCAGAGGAGCATAATCGGTTTTGCAAAATCGGTTTTAAAAATGCGAAGAATGGATTGGAAGAAAGGGAGAACCACAGCACAGAGACCAGACTCATCAGAGGTCAGTTGCAACAACCCATGAAGGAGATGATGGGAGGCTAAGTAAAGCAGTGGCCAATGGGCTTGGAGAGGTAAGAGCATCTTCAGGAGCTTTGAGGGGTAGAATCGACACAACTTAGTGACCTGTTTTACATAGATGAAGAGAAACATTGAGGTTTCTAAATTATGGAAACTTAGGATAGATGTGATTGAAGTGCCAGGAATTAAGACAGACAGAGAGAGAAGACTTGGAAGATGATATGAATTGAATTTAAATTTGAAAAAAGAAAAACTCTAGAACAGAGTGAAGTAGTGCTAATGAATTAAGAATCCAGTATGTCAGTGATATTTCAAGACTTGGGACTATATGAAATCATGCAGGGAAAATTTCTAGGAAAAGGGAAACAGAAAGAGAATCTGGGGAAGACTAAATTTGGCTATACACAATAAGATGGGTCATGACTACAACAACTGAACAGATATTGCAGTCAAATGGATGTTACCTAACAGATACTTGCTTTAGAAATAGGTGGGAGGCAATGCAAGATAGCCAAATAGAAGCCCCTAGTGAATGCTCCTCCTGGAAGGAACACCAAATTGAACAACTATCCACACAAGAAAGCACTTCATAAGAATGAAAAATCAGGTGAGCAATCATGTACCTGGTTTTAACATCATATCAAGTGATATTGTTTGTCTGTGTCCCCACCCAAATCTCATCTTGAATAATAGCTCACATAATTTCCACGTGTTGTGGGAGAGACCTAGTAGGAGATAATTGAATCATGGAGGCGGTTTCCCCATACTGTTCTCATGGTAGTGAATAAGTCTCACAAGATATGTTAGTTTTATAAGGGGAAACCTCTTTTGCTTGGCTCTCATTCCCTCTTGCCTGCCACCAAGAAGGACGTGCCTTTCACCTTCCACCATGATTGTGAGACTTCCCCAGCTACATGGAACTGTCAGTCCATTAAACCTCTTTTTCTTTATAAATTACAAAGTCTCAGGTATGTCTTTATCAGCAGCATGAGAACAGACTAATACAGTAAATTGGTACCAGTAGAGTGGGGCACTGCTGTAAAGATACCCAAAAATGTGGAAGCAACTTTGGAACTGGGTAACAGGAAGAGGCTGGAACGGTTTGGAGGGCTCAGAAGAAGATACAAAATTGTGGGAGAGTTTGGAACTTCCTAGAGGCTTGTTGAATGGCTTTGACCAAAATGCTGATAATGATATAGACAATGAAATCCAGGCTGAGATGGTGTCAGATGGAGATGAAGAACTTGTTGAGAACTGGAGTAAAGTTGACCCTTGCTATGCTTTAGCAAACAGACTGGTGGCATTTTGCCCTTGCCCTAGAGATTTGTGAAAGTTTGAACTTGAGAGAGATGATTTAGGGAATGAGGCAGGAGAATATTTTGGGGGATGCAGAGTCTCGCTCTGTTTCCCAGGCTGGAGTGCAGTGGCACAATCTTGGCTCACTGCAGCTGCTGCCTCCCAGGTTCAAGCAATTCTCCTGCCTCAGGCTCCTGAGTAGTTGGAATTACAGGCACATGCCACAATGCCCAGCTAATTTTTGTATTTTTAGCAGAGACAGGGATTCACCATGTTGGCTAGACTAGTCTCAAACTCCTGACCTCAAGTGATCCACCCACCTTGGCCTCCCAAAGTGCTGGGATCACAGGTATGATCCACTGCACCCAGCCTGGCAGAAGAAATTTCTAAGCAGCAAAGCATTCAAGAGGTGACTTGGGTGCTATTAAAAACATTGTTTTAACAGGGAAACAGAGCATAAAAGACAATGTGATACAAAAATAAAAACCCATTTTCTGAGGAGAAATTCCATCCTGTGGCAGAAATTTGAATAAGTAATGAGGAGCCAAATGTTAATTGCCAAGACAATGAGGAAAATGTCTCTAGGGCTTGTCAAAGACATTCACAGCAGCCCCTCCCATCACAGGTCCAGAGGCCTAAGAGGAAAAAATAGTTTCATGGGCTGGGCCCAGAGCTCCCGTGCTGTGTAAAGCCTAGGGACTTGGTGCCCCGCATCCCAGCCACTGTAGCCATGGCTAAAAGGGGCCAAGATGCTGCTTGGGCCATGGCTTTAGAGGGTGCAAACCCCAAGCCTTGGCAGCTTCCACATGGTGTTGAGCCTGCAGGTGCACAGAAGAATTGAGGTTTGGGAACTTCCACCTAGATTTAAGAGCATGTGAAAAAACGCCTGGATATCCAGGCAGAAGTTTGCTGCAGGGGTGGGGCTTTCACAGAGAACCTCTGCTAGGGCAGTGGGAAAGGTAAGTGTAGGTTGGAGCTCCCACACAGTATCCCCACTGGGGCATTGCCTAGTGGAGCTGTGAGAAGAGGGCTACTGTCCTACAGACCCCAGAATGATAAATCCACCAACAGCTTGCATGGTGCCCCTGGAAAAGCTGCAGACACTCAACACCAGCCTGTGAAAGCAGCTGGGAGGGAGTCTGTACCCTGCAAAGCCACAGGGACAGAGCTGCCCAAGATCATGGGAACCCACCTCTTGCATCAGCATGACCTGTATGTGAGACATGGAGTCAAAGGAGATCATTTTGGAGTTTTAGATTTGACTGCCCTGCTGGATTTCAGACTTGCATGGGGCATTTAACCCCTTTGTTTTGACCCATTTCTCCTATTCAAAATGGGTGTATTTATCCAATGCCTGTACCCCCATTATATCTAGGAAGTAACTAACTTGCTTTACATTTTACAGGCTCATAGGTGGAAGAGACTTGCCTTGTCTCAGATGAGACTTTGGACTGTGGACTTTTGTGTTAATGCTGAAATGAGTTAAGACTTTGGGGGACTGTCGGGAATGCATGATTGGTTTTGAAATGTGAGGACATAAGATTTGGGAGGGGCCAGGGTCAGAATGACATGGTTAGGCTGTATCCCCACCCAAATCCCATCTTGAACTCTAGCTCCCATAATTCCCACATGTAGTAGGAGGTTCCCAGTGGGAGATAATTGAATCATGAGGGTGGTTTCCCCCATACTGTTCTCGTGGTAGTGAGTAAGTCTCACAAGATCTAATGGTTTTATAAGGGGAAACCCCTTTTGCTTAGCGCTCATACCCTTTGCCTGTTGCCATGTAAGACATGCCTTTCACCTTCCGCCATGATTGTGAGGCCTCCCCAGCCATGTGGAACTGTGATTCCATTAGACTTTCTTTTATTTCTAAATACCCAGTCTTGGGTATGTCTTTATCAGCAGCATGAAAATGGACTAATATATCAAGGAAAGAGGCACTGAAAAGAGTAGAAAAAGCAGTCTGGAAGCATCTACACCACCTCCCACTCAGCCTCCAGCAATGGCCTCAGAGAGACAATCTGTGCACTTGGAGGAGGGGTTGCACAATGATTGTGGGACTGTGCATCAGAATTCAATGCTGGCCTCTCACAGTGGAAAGCAACACAGCTGGAATCCACGGAGGGAACATTTAGATCAGCCATAGCCAGAAAGGAACTGTAAATTCCAGGAGTCAGAACCTGATACCAAAACCAGACAAAGACACAGCAAAAAGAGAAAACTATAGGCCAATATCTCTAACGCACATTGATGCAAAAACTTCGAAACAAAATACTAGCAAATGAAATTCAACAACATATTTAAAAGATCCTCATTGGCCAGGCACGGCGGCTCATGCCTGTAATCCTAGCACTTTGGGAGGCTGAGGCAGGTGGATCACCTGAGGTCAGGAGTTAGAGGCCAGTCTGACCAACATGGCAAAACCACATCTGTACTAAAAAGACAAAAATTAGCTGGGCATAGTGGTGCATGCTTGTAATCCCAGCTACTCAGGAGGCTGAGGAAGGAGAATCACTTGGACCTAGGAGGCAGATGTTGCAGTGAGCCAAACCGCACCACTGCACTCCAGACTGAGTGACAGAGTGAGACTCTGTCCCAAAAAAAAAATCCTTCATAATGACCAAGTGGGATTTATCCCAGAGATGCAAAGATGGTTCAAAATATGCAAATCAATCAGTGTGATACATATATCAATAGAATGAAAGACAAAAACCATATGATCATTTCAATTGGTGCTGAAAAAGCATGTGATAAAATTCAACATCCCTTCATGAAAAAACCCTCAACAAAATTGCTATAGAAGGAAAACACCTCAAAACAATAAAAGCCATATATGACCAATCCACAGTTAGTATTGTATTGAACTGGTGAAAACTGAAAGCCTTTCCTCTAAGATCTAGAATGTGACAAGGACGCCCACTTTCACCACTGTTATTCAACATAGTCCTGGAATTCCTAACTAGACCAATCAGACAAGATAAAGAAATAAAGGGCATCCAAACTGGAAATGAAGAAGTCAAATTATCCTTGTTTGTAGATGTTATGATCTTATATTAGGAAAAACCTAAAGTCTCCACCAAGAAACTGTCAGAACTAATAAACAAATTCAACAAAGTAGAAGTTATGATCTTATATTAGGAAAAACCTAAAGTCTCCACCAAGAAACTGTCAGAACTAATAAACAAATTCAATGAAGTAGATGTTATGATCTTATATTAGGAAAAACCTAAAGTCTTCACCAAGAAACTATCAGAACTAATAAACAAATTCAATAAAGTTTCGGGATACAAAACCAACATACAAAAATCAGTAGCATTTCTATATGCCAACTGTGAACAATCTAACATAAAAATCAAGAAAGTACTCCCATTTACAATAGCTACACATAAAATCAAATACCTAGGAATAAACTTTACCAAAGAAGTGAAAGATGTCTACAATAAAAACTTTAAAACACTGATGTGAGAAATTGAAAAGAACACAAAATGTTCTTAGATTGGAACAATCAATATTGTTAAAATGTCCATACTACCCAAAGCAATCTACAGATTCAATGCAATTCCTATCAAAATACTAATGATGCTGTCCACAGAAATAGAAAAAATAATGCTAAAATTTATATGGAACCACAAAAGACCTGGAATAGTCAAAGTCATCCCAAGCAAAAATAACAAAACTAGAGGAATCACACTACCTGACTTCAAATTATACTACAGAGCTATCATAACCAAAACAGCATGATAACAGCATAGAAACACACACGTAGACAAATGAAACAGAATAGATAACCCAGAAATAAATCCACACATCTACAGTGAACTCCTTTTTTACAAAGGTGTCAAGATCATACATTAGGGAAAGGACAGTCTCTTCCACAAATGGTGCTGGAAAAACTGCAAAAGAATGAAACTAAACCCCTATCTCTTGCCATATACAAAAATCAAATCAAAATAAAGACTTAAATCTAGGACCTCAAACTATCAACCTAATAAAAGAAGACTTTGGGGAAACACTCCAGGACATTAGCCTAGGCAAAAATTTCTTGAGTATTACCTCCAAAGCACAGGCAATCAAAGCAAAGATGGACAAATGGAATCACATCAAATTAAAAAGCTTCTGCACAACCCTAAAACTTAAAGTATAATAATAAAAAAAAGCTTCTGCACAGCAAAGAAAATAATCAAAAAAGTGAAGAGACAACCCACAGAATGGGAGAAAATACTTCCAAACTATCCATCTGACAAGAGACTAACAACCAGGACATATAAGGAGCTCAAACAACTCAATAGGAAAATATTTAATAATCCAATTAAAAAATGGGCACAAGATCTGAATAAACATTTCACAAAAGAAAACATACAACTGGCAAACAGGTATATGAAAAAGTGCTCACCATCATTGGTAATCAGAGAAATACAAATCAAAACTCCAATGAGATATTATCTCACCCCAGCTAAAATGGCTTGTATTCAAAAGACAGGTAATAACAAATGCTGAGAGGAGGTTCCAAGATAGCTGAATAGGAACAGCTCCAATCTGCAGCTCCCAGCATAAGCGAAGCAGAAGATGAGTGATTTCTGAATTTCCAACTGAGATACTGGGTTCATCTCACTGGGGCTTGTCAGACAGTGGGTGCAGCCCACGGAGCAAGGCAGGGCATCGCCTCACCCAGAAAGCGCAAGGGGTCGGGGAATTTCCTTTCCTAGCAAAGGGAAGCTGTGACAGACGGTATCTGGAAAATCAGGACACTCCCACCCTAATACTGTGATTTTCTAATGGCCTTAGCAAATGGCACACCAGGAGATTATATCCCACGCCTGGCTCGGAGGGTCCCAGGCCCAACAGCAGCCTGAGATCGAACTGCAAGGTGGCAGTGAGGATGCATCCACCATTGCTGAGGCTTGAGTAGGTAAAAAAGCGACCAGGAAGCTCAAACTGCGCGGAGCCTACTGCAGCTCAAGGAGGCCTGCCTGCCTCTGTAGACTCCACCTCTGGGGGTAGGGCATAGCTGAACAAAAGGCAGCAGAAACTTCTGCAGACTTAAACGTCCTGTCTGACAGCTTTGAAGAGAGTAGTGGTTCTCCCAGCACAGAGTTTGAGATCTGAGAATGGACAGACTGCCTCCTCAAGTGGGTCCCTGACCCCCAAGTAGCCTAACTGGGAGACGCCTCCCAGTAGGGGCCAACTGACACCTCATACAGCCAGGTGCCCCTCTGACATGAAGCTTCCAGAGGAAGGATCAGACAGCAACATTTGCCATTCTGCAATATTCACTGTTCTGCAGCCTCCGCTGGTGACACCCAGGCAAACAGGTCTGGAGTGGACCTCCAGCAAACTCCAACAAATCTGCAGCTGAGGGTCCTGACTGTTAGAAGGAAAACTAACAAATAGAAAAGATATCCACACCAAAACCCCATTGTACGTCACCATCATCAAAGACCAAAGGTAGATAAAACCACAATGATGGGAAGAAACCAGAGCAGAAAAGCTGAAAATTCTAAAAATCAGAGCACCTCTCCTCCTCCAAAGGAAAGCAGCTCCTTACCAGCAAGGGAACAAAGCTGGATGGAGAATGACTTTGACAAGTTGAGAGAAGGCTTCAGACGATTGGTAATAACAAACTTCTCAGAGCTAAAGGAGGATGTTCGAACCTATCACAAAGAAGCTAAAAACCTTGAAAAAAGATTAGACGAATGGCTAACTAGAATAAACAGCATAGAGAAGTCCTTAAATGACCTGATGGGGCTGAAAACCATGGCACGAGAACTACTTGATGCACACACAAACTTCATTAGCCGATTTGATCAAGTGGAAGAAAGGGTATCAGTGATTGAAGATCAAATGAATGAAATGAAGCGAGAAGAGAAGCTTAGAGAAAAAACAGCAAAAAGAAACAAACAAAGCCTCCAAGAAACATGGGACTATGTGAAAAGACCAAATCTACATCTGACTGGTGTACCTGAAAGTGACAGGGAGAATGGAACCAAGTTGGAAAACACTGTTCAGGTTATTATCCAGGAGAACTTCCCCAACCTAGCAAGACAGGCCAGCATTCATATTCAGGAAATACAGAGAATGCCACAAAGATACTCCTTGAGAAGAACAACTCTAAGACACATAATTGTCAGATTCACCAAAGTGGAAATGAAGGAAAAAATGTTAAGGCAGCCAGAGAGAAAGGTCAGGTTACCCACAAAGGGAAGCCCACCAGACTAACAGCTGATCTCTTGGCAGAAACTCTACAAGCCAGAAGAGAGTGGGAGCCAATATTCAACGTTCTTAAAGAAAAGAATTTTCAACCCAGAATTTCATATCCATCCAAACTAAGCTTCATAAGTGAAGCAGAAATAAAATCCTTTACAGACAAACAAATGCTGAGAGATTTTGTCACCACCAGGCCTGCCTCACAAGAGCTCCTGAAGGAAGCACTAAACGTGGAAAGGAAAAACTGGTACCAGCCACTGTAAAAACATGTCAAATTGTACAGACTGTCGATTCTAGGAAGAAACTGCATCAACTAAGGAGCAAAATAACCAGCTAACATCATACTGACAGGATCAAATTCACACAAAACAGTATTAACCTTAAATGTAAATGGGCTAAATGCTCCAATTAAAAGACACGGACTAGCAAATTGGATAAAGAGTCAAGACCCATCAGTGTGCTGTATTCAGAAGACGCATATCACATGCAGAGACACAAATAGGCTCAAAATAAAGGGATGGAGGAAGATCTACCAAGCAAATTGAAAACAAAAAAAAAGCAGAGGTTGCAATCCTAGTCTCTGATAAAACACACTTTGAACCAACAAAGATCAAAAGGGACAAAGAAGGCCACTACATAATGGTAAAGAGATCAATTCAACAAGAAGAGCTAACTATCCTAAATATATATGCACCCAATACAGGAGCATCCAGATTCATAAAGCAAGTCCTTAGAGACCTACAAAGAGACTTAGACTCCCACACAATAATAATGGGAAACTTTAACACCCCACTGTCAACATTAGACATATCAATGAAACAGAAAGTTAACAAGGATACCCAGGAATTGAACTCAGCTCTGCACCAAGCGGACCTAATAGACATCTACAGAACTCTCCACCCCAAATCAACAGAGAATACATTCTTCTCAGCACCGCATCACACTTATTCCAAAATTGACGACATAGTTGGAAGTAAAGCACTCCTCAGAAAATGTAAAAGAGAAATTATAACAAACTGTATCTCAGACCACAGTAAAATCAAACTAGAACTCGGGATTAAGAAACTCACTCAAAACGGCTCAACTACATGGAAGCTGAACAACCTGCTCCTGAATGACTACTGGGTACATAATGAAATGGAGGCAGAAATAAAGATGTTCTTTGAAACCAATGAGAATAAAGACACAACACACCAGAGTCTCTGGGACACATTTGAAGCGTGTGTAGAGGGAAATTTATAGCACTAAATGCCCACAAGAGAAAGCAGGAAAGATCTAAAATTGACACTCTAACATCACAATTAAAAGAACTAGAAAAGCAAGAGCAAACACATTCAAAAGCTAGCAGAAGGCAAGAAATAACTAAGATCACAGCAGAACTGAAGGAGATAGAGACACAAAAACCCCTTCAAAAAATCAATGAATCCAGGAGCTGGTTTTTTGAAACGATCAACAAAATTGATAGACCGCTAGCAAGACTAATAAAGAAGAAAAGAGAGAAGAATCAAATAGACGCAATAAAAAATGATAAAGGGGATATCACCACTGATCCCACAGAAATACAGACTACCATCAGAGAATACTATAAACACCTCTATGCAAATAAATTAGAAAATCTAGAAGATATGGATAAATTCTTGGACACATACACCCTCCCAAGACTAAACCAGGAAGAAATTGAATCCCTGAATAGACCAATAACAGGTTCTGAAATTGAGGCAATAATTAATAGCCTACCAACCAAAAAAAGTCCAGGACCAAACAGATTCACAGCCGAATTCTACCAGAGGTACAAACAGGAGCTGGTACCATTCCTTCTGAAACGATTCCAAGCAATAGAAAAAGAGGGAATCCTCCTTAATTTATTTTAACAGGCCAACATCATCCTGATACCAAAGCCTGGGAGAGACATAACAAAAAAAGAGAATTTTAGATCAATATTCCTGATGAACATTGATGCAAAAATCCTCAATAAAATACCAGCAAACGGAATCCAGCAGCACATCAAAAAGCTTATCCACCATGATCCACGATCAAGTTGGCTTCATCCCTGGGATGCAAGGCTGGTTCAACATACCCAAATCAATAAACGTAATCCAGCAAATAAACAGAACCAAAGACAAAAACCACGATTATCTCAATAGATGCAGAAAAGCCCTTTGACAAAATTCAACAACCTTCATGCTAAAAACTTTCCATAAACTAGGTATTGATGGGACGTGTCTCAAAATAATAAGAGCTATTTATGACAAACCCACAGCCAATATCATACTGAATGGGCAAAAACTGGAAGCATTCCCTTTGAAAACTGGCACAAGACAGGGATGCCCTCTCTCATCACTCCTATTCAACATAGTGTAGGAAGTTCTGGCCAGGGCAGTCAGGCAGGAGAAATAAATAAAGGGTATTCAATTAGGAAAAGAGGAAGTCAAATTGTCCCTGTTTGCAGATGACATGATCGTATATTTAGAAAACCCCGTTGTCTCAGCTCAAAATCTCCTGAAGCTGATAAGTAACTTCAGCAAAGTCTCAGCATACAAAATCAATGTGCAAAAATCACAAGCATTCCTATACACCAATGGCAGACAAACAGAGAGCCAAATCATGAGTGAACTCCCATTCACAATTGCTTTAAAGAGAATAAAATACCTAGCAATCCAACTTACAAGGGATGTGAAGGACCTCTTCAAGGAGAACTACAAACCACTGCTCAATGAAATAAAAGAGGACACAAACAAATGGAAGAACATTCCATGCTCATGGATAGGAAGAATCAATATTGTGAAAATGGCCATACTGCCCAAGGTAATTTATAGATTCAATGCTATCCTCATCAAGCTACCAATGACTTTCTTCACAGAATTGGAATAAACTACTTTAAAATTCATATGGAACCAAAAAAGAGCCTGCATTGCCAAGACAATCTTAAGCCAAAAGAACAAAGCTGGAGGCATCACGCTACCTGACTTCAAACTATACTACAAGGCTACAGTAACCAAAACAGCATGGTACTGGTACCACAACAGAGATATAGACCAATGGAACAGAATAGAGCCCTTGGAAATAATACCACGCATCTACAACCATCTGATCTTTGACAAACCTGACAAAAAGAAGAAATGGGGAAAGGATTCCCTATTTAATAAATGGTGCTGGGAAAACTGGCTAGCCATAAGTAGAAAGCTGAAACTGGATCCCTTCCTTATGCCTTATACAAAAATTAATTCAAGATGGATTAAAGGCTTAAATGTTAGACCTAAAACCATAAAAACCCTAGAAGAAAGCCTAGGCAATACCATTCAGGCCATAGGCATGGGCAAGGACTTCATGACTAAAATACCAAAAGCAATGGCAACAAAAGCCAAAATTGACAAATGGGATCTAATTAAACTAAAGAGCTTCTGCACAGCAAAAGAAACTACCATCAGAGTGAACAGGCAACCTACAGAATGGGAGAAAATTTTTGAAATCTACCCATCTAACAAAGGGCTAATATCCAGAATCTACAAAGAACTTAAACAAATTTAGAAGAAAAAATCAAACAACTCCATCAAAAAGTGGGCAAAGGATATGAACAGACACTTCTCAAAAGAAGACATTTATGCAGCCAACAGACACATGAAAAAATGTTCATCATCACTGGCTATCAGAGAAATGCAAATCAAAACCACAATGAGATACCATCTCACACCAGTTAGAATGGCGATCATTAAAAAATCAGGAAACAACAGGTGCTGGAGAGGATGTGGAGAAATAGGAACACTTTTACACTGTTGGTGGGACTGTAAACTAGTTCAACCATTGTGGAAGACAGTGTGGTGATTCCTCAAGGGTCTAGAACTAGAAATACCATTTGACCCAGCCATCCCTTTACTGGGCATATACCCAAAGGATTATAAATCATGCTGCTATAAAGACACATGCACACGTATGTTTATTGTGGCACTATTCACAATAGCAAAGACTTGGAACCAACCCAAATGTCCAGCAACAATAGACTGGATTAAGAAAATGTGGCACATATACACCATGGAATGCTATGCAGCCATAAAAAAGGATGAGTTCATGTCCTTTGTAAGGACATGGATGAAGGTGGAAACCATCATTCTCAGCAAACTATCGCAAGTACAGAAAACCAAACACCGCATGTTCTCACTCATAGGTGAGAATTGAACAATGAGAACACTTGGACACAGGGTGGGGAACATCACACACCAGGGCCTGTTGTGGGGTGGGGCAAGCGGGGAGGGGTAGCATTAGGAGATATACCCAATGTAAATGATGAGCTAACAGGTACAGCACGCCAACATGGCACATGTATACATATGTAACAAACCTGCACATTGTGCACATGTACCCTAGAACTTAAAGTATAATAATTAAAAAACAAATCCAGAAACAACAGATGCTGGAGAGGATGTGGAGAAATAGGAACAGTTTTAGACTGTTGGTGGGCGTGTAAATAAGTTCAACCATTGTAGAAGACAGTGTGGTGATTCCTCAAGGTTCTAGAAGTAGAAATACCATTTGACCCAGCCATCCCATTACTGGGTATATACCCAAAGGATTATAAATCATGCTACTATAAAGACACATGCACACGTATATTTACTGTGGCACTATTCACAATACTAAAGACTTGGAACCAACCCAAATGTCCATCAATGATAGACTGGATTAAGAAAATGTTGCACATATACACCATGGAATACTATGCAGCCATAAAAAAGGATAAGTTCATGTCCTTTGCAGGGACAGAGATGAAGCTGGAAGCCATCATTCTCAGCAAACTATCACAAGGACAGAAAACCAAACACTGCATGTTCTCACTCATAGTTGGGAACTGAACAATGAGAACACTTGGACACATGGCGGGGAACATCACACACTGGGGCCTGTTGTTGGGTGAGGGGGCTGGGGGAGGGATAGCATTAGGAGAAATATCTAATGTAAATGATGAGTTAATGGGTGCAGCAAACCAACATGGCACATGTATACATATGTAACAAACCTGCACATTGTGCACATGTACCCTAGAACTTAAAGTATAAAAAAAACTTAAAAAATTAATTAAAAATATAACAAATGCTAGTGAGGATGTGGAGAAAAGAGAAACCTATATAGTTTTGGTGGGAATGTAAGTTAGCACATCCACCAGAGAGAACAGTTTGGAAGTTCCTCAAAAAACTAAAGTAGAGCTACCATATTATCCAGCAATCCCACTGTTAGGTATACACTCCAAAAGAGGAATTCAGTATATTAAAGATATAGCTGCACTTCCATGTTAATTATAGTACTGTTCACAATAGCCAAGATTTGGAAGCTACCTAAGTGTCCATCAGCAGATGAATGGACAAAGAAAATGTGGTACATGTACACAATGTAATACTTTTCAGCCATAAAAAAAAATGAGATACTGTACTTTGCAACAACATGCATGGAACTGGAGGACATTAAGTTAAGTGAAATAAGCCAGGCGCAGAAAGACAAACTTCACATGTTCTCACTCATTTGTGGGAACTAAAATTAAAACAACTGAACTCAGGGAGATAGAGAGTACAGTGATGGTACTCCATAAATATATATATACCTACTATGTACCCATAAATTTTTTTAATTTTAAGAAATAGATTCGGGAGAGAAGGACCAGTCATACTTAAAAGAAAGTATTTAAAAGTAGAAAAATGTTTACATATACAAGCCCAGCCACATTGACAGAGAGCTACTCTGTCTGTTCAAGCCTTCTTGAAAGATCAAGAAAGCAGTAATGGTTCACAGAGTCTTTTCCAGTCTTTAAATTTGTAGTCCTGTAATGCTCTCTTCCTAGCAGCACTTGCTTGACTTGTAATTTACATCTTGTCTATAGAACCCTAGCCTTTCCATGGCCCGCCATGGCTGGCAATGTCACAATTATCATCTAAAATGCATTCGAATACATAGCAACCAAGTCTACCACAAAAGTTATGCATCAGCTCCCATGTTTGTTGCAGCACTGTTCACAGTAGGCAACATTTGAAAGCTAAGTGTCCATTAACAGATGAATGGATACATACATGGTACATACAATGGAGTACTATTCAGCCACAAAAAATAATAAGATCCTGTCATTTGCAACAAGATGGATGAAACGAGGTCATTATGTTAAGTGAAATAAAGACAAACCGTATGTTCTCACTTATTTTCGGGATCTAAAAATCAAAACAATTGAACTCATGAAGATAGAGAGTAGAAGGATGGTTATTAGATGCTGGGAAGGGAAGTTGGGGGATTGGGGAAGGTGGGGATGGTTAACAGTTACAGAAAAATGTAAACAATGAATAAGACCTAGTATTTGATAGCACAACAGAGTATATTAGGCTATTCTTGCATTGCTATAAATAAATACCTGAGACTGGGTAATTTATAACAAAACAGGTTTAACAGGCTCACAGTTCCACAGGTTGTACAGGAAGCATGGTGGTATCTGCTTCTGAGGAGGCCTCAGCGAGTTTTCACTCATGGCAGAAGGTACAGCTAGAACAAGCATCTGGTATGAACAGAAGAGAGGAGAGAGGGGCTACACTTTTAAACTACCAGATCTCATGAGAACTCACTTAGTATACAGTACCAAGGTAGGATGTTGCTAACCCATTCATGAAGGATCCACCCCCGTGATCCAGTCACCTCCCATTAGGCCCCACCTCCAATATTGGGGATTACAGTTCTGCATGAGATTTGGGCAGGGACACAGATTTAAACCATAAGACAGGGTGATTATAGTTAATAATAGTTTAATAATTATTTTATTATAGTCAATAATTTAATTGTACAATGGAGAACTACAAACCACTGCTCAATGAAATAAAAGAGGATACAAACAAATGGAAGAACATTCCATGCTCATGGGTTGGAAGAATCAATATCGTGAAAATGGCCATACTGCCCAAGGTAATTTATAGATTCAATGCCATCCCCATCAAGCTACCAGTGACTTTCTTCACAGAATTGGAAAAAACTACTTTAAAGTTCATATGGAACCAAAAAAGAGCCCGCATCGCCAAGTCAATCCTAAGCTAAAAGAACAAAGCTGGAGGCATCATGCTACCTGACTTTAAACTATACTACAAGGCTACAGTAGCCAAAACAGCATGGTACTGGTACCACAACAGAGACATAGACCAATGGAACAGAACAGAGCCCTCAGAAATGATGCCGCATAGCTACAACTATCTGATCTTTGACAAACCTGACAAAAACAAGAAATGGGGAAAGGATTCCCTATTTAATAAATGGTGCTGGGAAAACTGGCTAGCCATATGTAGAAAGCTGCAACTGGATCCCTTCCTTACACTTTATACAAAAATTAATTCAAGATGGATTAAAGACTTATATGTTAGACCTAAAACCGTTAAAATCCTACAAGAAAACCTAGGCAATACCATTGAGGACATAGGCGTGGGCAAGGACTTCATGTCTAAAACACCAAAAGCAATGGCAACAAAAGCCAAAATCGACAAATGGGATCTCATTAAACTAAAGAGCTTCTGCACAGCAAAAGAAACTATCATCCGAGTGAAAGTAACTAAAAGAGTATAATTGGATTGTTTGTGATACAGAGGATAAATGCTTGAGAGGATGGACAACCCATTCTCCATGATGTGATTACAACACACTGCATGCCTGTATCAAAACATCTCATGAGAGATCACCATGGTGGACAGGAGGCAGGACTAGATTGCAGCTCCAGACAGAGCAGTGTGTGGAGGCTCGCATTGTGAACTGTAGCTCCAGATTGACTGCAAGAACAAACCAGCAATTCTGAGAAGACCCACAGGCCCTCTGAAGGAAGCCAACGGCTCCTGCAGGACCTGGGAGACACCCCAAATACTGTGAGTGCCTCAACTGCGGAAGTGGGAAAAGAAGACCCTCTTCTCCCAAACACACACCCCCGCTGGAGAAGCTGAAGGTCTGTTTGCAGGAGAAGTTTTTGACTTTACCTGGAGCTGAGTCAATTTAGAGAGCCAAGGGAAATACAGGGGTAGAGAAAGCAGCAGAAAGGCCCTGGGTGCTCGCTGGGTCTCCAAGCAGCCCATTCCTGCCTGGCACCACAGGGATCCATCAGAAGAGTGGCTAGAGGAGCAGGGGGTAAAACTTTACGAGGAGAAGGAAATCTTTGAACTTTGTAACAATTTGAATGGGGTGAGAACCTCCTGGCCAGAACTAGGGGGGAGTGGAAAGAATCCAGTGTGCAGACTCCACAGGTGGGGGAAGAACCAAGCCCTTTTCTTTCACAGCTGGGAGGCAGGAAGCCCAGGGCAAGTTTTCAAGTCTGTCTCACCCTCCACCTGGAAACAGACTCGGGGCGGTTTGGGGGACAGGGCATGATATGAGTGAAACCGGCCCTTCAGTTTGCATGGGAGCTGTGTGAGCCCTGTGACTACTGGCTTTCCCCTACTTCCCTAACAACCTGCATGACTCAGCAGAGGTAGCCTTAATCCTTATAGGTACACAACTCCAGTGACTTAGGAATCTCACCCCTATCCTCCACAGCAATCACAGCAAGACCCACCCAAGGAGGGTCTGAATTCAGACATGCCTAGCCCTGCCCCCACCTGATGGTCTTTCCCTATACACCCTGGTAACGGAAGACAAGTGGCATTTAATCTTGGGAGTTCTAGGTCTCCGCTCACCATCAGTCCCTCTCCACACTACCACAGCTGATGCTTTCTGGAAAGTGCCACTGCCTGGCAGGAGGCCAACCAGCATGAAACAGAGCATTAAACCACCAAAATTAAGGACCCTCATGGAGTCCATTGCACCGCCCCTGTGCCACCACCTCCACTGGACAGGAGCTTGTATCCACAGCTGAGAGACCCATAAATGGCTCACATCACAGGACTCTGTGCAAACAACCCCAGTAGCAGCCCAGAGCCAGGTACACTCACTGGGTAGCTAGACCCAGAAGAGAGACAACGATCACTGCAGTTTGGCTCACAGGAAGCCATATCCATATGAAAAGGGGGAGAGTACTACATCAAAAGAATACCCCGTGAGACAAAAGAATCTGAACAACAGCTGTCAGCCCTAGACCTTCTCTCTGACAGAGCCTACCCAAATGAGAAGGAACCAGAAAACCAACCATGGTAATATGACAAAACAAGGCTCTTTGACATCCCCAAAAAATCACTCTAGTTCACCAGCAATGGATCCAAACCAAGAAGAAACATCTGATTTACCTAAAAAAGAATTCAGGAGATTAGTTATTAAGCTAATCAGGGAGGGACCAGAGAAAGGCAAAGCCCAAGGCAAGGAAATCCAAAAAATGATACAGGAAGTGAAGGGAGAAATATTCAAGGAAACAGATAGCTTTAAGAAAAAAAAATCAAGTATTCAGGAAACTTTGGACACACGTTTAGAAATGCAAAGTACTCAGGAGAGTCTCAGCAATAGAATTGAACAAGTAGAAGAAAGAAATTCAGAGCTCAAAGACAAGGTCTTCAAATTAACTCAATCCAACAAAGACAAAGAATGAGAAAATATAAACAAAGTCTCCAAGAAGTCTGGGATTATGTTAAATGACCAAACCAAAGAATAATCAGTGTTCCTGGGGAAGAAGAGAATTCTAAAAGCTTGGAAAACATATTTGGGGGAATAATCAAGGAACGCTTCCCTGGCCTTGCTAGAGACCTAGACATGCAAATACAAGAAGCACAAAGAACACCTGGGAAATTCATCAGAAAAAGATCTTCGCCTAGGCACACTGTCATCAGGTTATCCAAAGTTAAGATGAAGGAAAGAATCTTAAGAGCTGTGAGACAGAAGCACCAGGTAACCTATAAACGAAAACCTATCAGATTAACAAGAGATTTCTTAGCAGAAACCCTACAAGCTAGAAGGGATTGGGGCCCTATCTTCAGCCTCCTCAAACAAAATTTATCAGCCAAGAATTTTGTATCCAGTGAAACTAAGCATTATATATGAAGTAAAGATACAGTCATTTTCAGACAGACAAATGCTGAGAGGATTCGCCATTACCAAACTACCACTATAAGAATTGCTAAAAGGAGCTCTAAATCTTGAAACAAATCCTGGAAACATATCAAAACAGAATCTCTTTAAAGCATAAATCACACAGGACCTATAAAACAAACATACAAGTTAAAAAGCAAAAAAAAAAAAAAAGTACACAGGCAACAAGAGCACGATGAATGCAACAGTACCTCACATTCCAATACTAACATTGAATGTAAATGGCCTAAATGCTCCACTTAAAAGATACAGAACCGCAGAATGGATAAGAACTCAGCAACCAACTATCTGCTGCCTTCCGGAGACTCACCAAACACACAAACACTCACATAAACTTAAAGGGGTAGAGAAAGGCATCTCATGCAAATGGACACCAAAAGCGAACAGAGGTAGCTATTCTTATATCAGACAAAACAAACCAAGGCAACAGCAGTTAAAAGAGACAAAGAGGGACATTATAGAATGCTAAAAGTCCTTGTCCAATAGGAAAATATCACAATCCTAAACATATATACACCTAACACTGGAGCTCCCAAATTTATAAAACCATCACTAATAGACCTAAGAAATCAGATAGACAGCAACACAATAATAGTGGGGGACTTCAATACTCCACTGACAGCACTAGACAGGTCACCAAGACAGAAAGTCAACAAAGAAACAATGGATTTGAAGTATACGTTGGAACAAATTGACTTAACAGGTATATACAGAACATTTCATCCAACAACCAAGAATACACATTCTATTCAACAGTGCATGGAACTTCCTCCAAGATAGACCATATGATAGGCCATAAAATGAGCATGAATAAATTCAAGAAAATTGAAATTATATCAAGTGCTCTCTTAGACCACAGTGGAATAAAACTGGAAATCAACTCCAGAAGGAACCTTTAAAGCCATGCAAATAAGTGGAAACTAAATAATCTGCTCCTGAATAAGCATTGGGTCAAAAATGAAATCAAGAAAGAAATTTAAAAATTCTTTGAGATGAATGACAATAATGCCACAACTTATCAAAACCTCTGGGATACAGCAAAGGCGGTGCTAAAAGGAAAGTTTATAGCCCTAAACACCTACATGAAAAATACTGAAAGAGCACAAACTGACATTCTAAGGTCACACCTCAAGGAACTAGAGAAACAAGAACAAACCAAATCCAAACCCAGCAGAAGAAACGAAATAACCAAGATCAGAGCAGAACTAAATGAAATTAGAACCAAAAAAACCACAAAAGATAAATGAAACAAAAAGCTAGTTCTTTGAAAAGATAAATAAAATTAATAGACCAATAGCAAGATTAACCAAGAAAAGAGAGAAAATCCAAATAACCTCGCTAAGAAACAAAATAGGAGATATCACAACTGACACCACTGAAATACAAAAGATCATTCAAGGCTACTATGAACACTGTTACTCACATAAACTAGAAAACCTAGAAGAGATGGATACATTCCTGGAAAAATACAACCCTCCTAGCTTAAATCAGGAAAAATTAGCTACCCTGAACAGACCAATAACAAGCAGTGAGATTAAAATGGTAATTAAAAAATTACCAACAAAAAAAGTCCAGGACCAGACAGATTCATGGCAGAATTCTACCAGACGTTCAAAGAAGAATTGATACCAATCCTTTTGACACTATTCCACAAGACAGAGACAGAAGGAACCCTCCCTAATTCATTCTATGAAGCTGGCATCACCCTAATACCAAAACCAGTAAAGGACATAACCGAAAAAGAAAACTACAGACCAACAAACTTGATGAACATAGATGCTAAAATCCTTAACAAAATACTAGCTAACCAAATCCAACGATATATCAAAAATATAATCCACAGTGATCAAGTGGGTTTCATACCAGGGATGCAGGGATGGTTTCACATACACAAGTCAATAAATGTGATATACCACATAAACAGAATTAAAAACAAAAATCACATGATCATCTCAATAAACGCAGAAAAAGCATTCGACAAAATCCAGCATCGCTTTATGATTAAAACTCTCAGCAAAATCATCATACGAGGGACTTACCTTAATATACTAAAAGCCATCTATGACAAACCCACAGCCAACATAATACTGAATGGGGAAAAGTTGGAAACATTCCCTCTGAGAACTGGAACAAGACAAGGATGCCCACTCTTACCACTCCTCTTCAACATAGTACTGGAAGTCCTAGCCAAAGCAGCCAGAAAAGAGAAAGAAATAAAAAGGCATCCAAATAAGTAAAGGGAAGTCAAACTGTCACTGTTTGCTGATGATATGATTGTTTACCTTGAAAACCCTAAGGACTCCTCCAGAAAGCTCCTAGAACTTATACAAGAATTCAACAAAGTTTTCAGATACAAGATTAACATACACAAATCAGTAGCTCTTTTATACACCAACAGCAACCAAGCAGAGAATCAAATCAAGAACTCAACCCCTTCTACAACAGCTGCAAAAAAAAAAAAAAAAATACTTAGGAATTGACCTAACCAATGAGTTGAAAGTCCTCTAAAGAAATCATAGATGACACAAACAAATGAAAACACATCCCATGCTCATGGATGGGTAGAATCAATATTGTGAAAATGACCATATTGCCAAAAGCAATCTACAAATTTAATGCAATCCCCATCAAAGTACCACCATCATTCTTCACAGAATTACAAAAAACAATTCTAAAATTCATATGGAACAAAAAAGAACCTGCATAGCCAAAACAAGACTAAGCAAAATGCACAAATCTGGAGGCATCACACTACCTGATTTCAAACTATACTATAAGGTCATAGTCACCAAAACAGTGTGGTGGTGGTGGTATAAAAATAGACACATAAGACCAATGGAACAGAATAGAGAACCCAGAAATAAGCTCAAATACTTATAGCCAACTGATCTTCGACAAAGAAAACAAAAGCATAAAGTGGGGAAAGGATACCCTTTTCAACAAATGGTGCTGGGATAATTGGCTAGCCACAAGTAGGAGAATGAAACTGAATCCTCATCTCTCAGCTTATACAAAAATCAACTCAAGAGAGATTAAGGACTTAAACCTAAGACCTGAAACTATAAAAATTCTAGAAGATAACATTGGAAAAACCCTTCTAGACATTGGCATAGGCAGGGATTTCATGACCAAGAACCCAAAAGCAGATGCAATAAGAACAAAGATAAATAGCTGGGACCTAATTAAACTAAAGAGCTTTTGCACAGCAAAAGGAATAGTCAGCAGAGTAAACAGACAACCCACAGAGTGGGAGAAAATCTTCACAATCTATACATCTGACAAAGGACTAATATCCACAATCTACAAAGAACTCAAACAAATCAGTAAGAAAAAAACAAACAATCCCATCAAAAAGTGGGCTAAGGACATGAATAGACAATTCTCAAAAGCAGATACAAAAATGGCCAACAAACATATGAAAAAATGCTCAACATCACTAATGATCAGGGAAATGCAAATCAAAACCACAATGTGATAACACCTTACTCCTGCAAGAATTGCCATAATCAAAAAAAATCATAAACAGTAGATATTTGTGTGGATGCGGTGTAACAGGGAACACTTCTACACTGCTGGTGGGAATGTAAACTAGTACAGCCACTATGGAAAACAGTATAGAAATTCCTTAAAGAACTAAAAATAGAACTACTATTTGATCCAGCAATCCTCCTACTGAGTATCTACCCAGAGGAAAAGAAGCCATATTTGAAAAGAATACTTGCACATGCATGTTTGTAGCAGCACAATTCACAATTGCAAAATCATGGAACCAACCCAAATGCCCATCAATCTACGAGCGTGGTGGCTCAGGCCTATAATCCCAGCACTTTGGGAGGCCAAGGCAAGCGGATCACAAGGTCAGGAGATCTAGACCATCCTGGCTAACATGGTGAAACCCCATCTGTACTAAAAATACAAAAAATTAGCTAGGCGTGGTGGTGGACGCCTGTAGTCCCAGCTACTTGGGAGGCTGAGGAAAGAGAATGGTGTGAACCTGGAAGGCAGAGCTTACAGTGAGCCTAGATCACACCACTGCACTCCAGCCTGGGCAACAGAGTGAGACTAAAAAAAAAAAAAAAAAAAAAAAAGGGAAACTGTGGTATATATACAATGAGATACTATGCAGCCATAAAAAGGGATGAATTAACAGCATTTGCAGTGACCTGGATGAGATTGGAGACTATTGTTCTAAGAGAAGTAACTCAGGAATGGAAAATGAAACATCATATGTTCTCACTGATACATGGGAGCTAAGCTGTGAGGAGGCAAAGGCATGAATGATACAATGAACTTTGGGGACTTGTGGGGAAGAGTGCGGGGAGGGTAAGGGATAAAAGACTACAAATATGGTGCAGTGTGTACTGCTCGGGTGATGGGTGCACCAAAATCTCACAAATCACCACTAAGTAACTTATTCATGTAACCAAATACCACCTGTACACCAATAACTATGGAAAAATATAAAATAAATTTTAAAAAATCTCATGTACCCCATAAATATATACACCTACTCTGTAACCACAAAAAATTAAAAATATTTTTAAAATCATTCATCAGTCCTGGAGCACATCTTCCTAAAAACATACTGGTTCTGTTGTGGCCAAATACCCCATGCATATTAGGTCTTCAGATTCATCCTTATTTCCAGCTACATATAGAAAATGATCTTTTCTATTACACTGATCAGAAACAAATTTCCAGTTATTATGTTCTCCAAAACCTCAGTATTCTCAACAGTAAAATAAGATAACAAATCTGTCTTACAGGGTTGTTGCAGAGGTGGGTTCTGGTTATCGTGGATGTGTTCTGTAAACTTTTAATTACTACATAGTTGTTAGTTGTTATTAACTGTTTCAGATCTCTGGAGTTTAATGTATAGTTAATGATACATAGGACTAAATTGCAAAATGATTTTCATCTCATTTTCACTGCAACTCATAAAAAATAGTAAATGATTAAGATATTAACCCAAAGAAATATATGATTTTTTTAAGGTGTGCACTTTTATTCAACTGGTCCCAAGTCAGCGTACAGGTAAGCCCCTGGCTGCCCTCCACCCACTCCCAGGGACACCAAGAGCTTTCATATATCTCAAGTTGGGGGCCAAAAAAGGGGGAGCCATGAAGGCTGATCATTGAAAATAAAACAAAATAAAAAAAGTATTAAGGCAAAGATTTAAAAAATTTTGCTAGGCTCGGCGCAGTGGCTCACACTTATAATCCTAGCACTTTGGGAGGCCAAGGCGGGCGGATCACGAGATCAGGAGATTGAGACCATCCTGGCTAACACGGTGAAACACTGTCTACTAAAAATACACACACACACACACACAAATTATCCAGGCGTGGTGGTGGATGCCTGTAGTCCCAGCTACTTGGGAGGCTGAGGCAGGAGAATGGTATGAACCCAGGAGGCAGAGCTTGCAGTGAGCCAGGATCGGGCCACTGAACTCCAGCGTGGGCAACAGAACAAGACGCCATCTCAAAAAAAAAAAAAAAATTGCATTACATCATTTACATGAAAGCAATGCTATCACCTCCCCTGTGTGGACTCAGGAGAGGACTGGGCCATTCTCGCAGGGTTCCGTGCTCGCGGGGCAGACGTGGTATTAGCCAGAAATATATGATATTTTAACAAACAAAATTGGTATTCTGACGAGCTGGCTGAAAAAATTCATAAAATTGTACACATTTAATGTACCACCTACATAAATACAAACAGAAATTCTAACCCTTTCATTGTAAATAATGGAATAAAGTAAACTAGGCTGCTAGTGAGAATCTAAACGGATGTGTTTCTTCCAGTCGATAATATTGTGTCAATCAAAAAGGCATTAATTTCACTGTTATGTATTTGGAATGATACTGTACAGACATTGTTTTAGAAGAAATTTCTGTTCTGAAATGATCAAAGCTAGATAAAATGCAGAAGAGTGCTGTTGTTCAAGACACTAAGTTTGATAATCAGTTCACCTGGAGGGAAAACATTCTAGTTTTCACATCTTTGCAATATTTTACATCTATGCTCAAGAGAAGGCTGAGTGAAGGAAAAGATATAAACATTTTAGCAGCAAAACCCTTAAACTCATGGTAGAATAATAATGAGACTAGTTGGTTCAGAAGAAAAACAGAAGAAAAATTTGCAGTAAGGGTAAACAAAATGAATTCATATTTCACAAGAATATACATATTTTAAGAGGAATAATACATGTTTGTAAGGAGAAAAATATTAAAGGGAATACATATGTTTGTAAGGGGGTAAAAATATGTTGACAATGAAGTCAACTCTCTGGGTAACCTAAGCATTTGAGGACATCAGGGAATGCAATTCCTTAAAAGAAAGTTTTGTTTAAGAAAGAGTTATCTATTAATGGAAGCTTTGTCTGAAAACATGGGGGCCAGGAGTAGAGAAACAGAATGATTTTACTCTAGAAGAAAGCTGCAGATCTATGCACTGGTGATCTTTAACAAAGGATCTGCTTAGAAATGTAAATCTGTTTCCACTGCTCACAGGGCTTAATGTTTCCAGGGCTTTCCAGCCATTCTTTTCCACAGAGGTCCTGGCATGACAGCATATACCGAGTGGGATGGCCATTAACAAGGAAATGTGGGACCGGGATAATTATCAATCCCAGCTGTCTTGTTATAGGATCACAGATAATTTTTAAAGCCCAGATGTTTTCCTTGATTTGGTGTTATGGCTATTGAGCTCAGTTTTCAGTAGCTGAAAATGCATGACTATATATTTACCCCTAAACACTTAAAAGAAAAACAGAAAGCCATATTTTTCCAGAGAAGCAGACTTGGCTTGGCTAGACTATAGATCACATTAAGTGGGGGCCATCAGGCAAATGGGCCCAGATTTGGGACAACAAATTCTGTCAATGGATTTGCTCCATTAGACTTGGGTATAAACTACACCAAAATAATGGGATTTGGTTCCACATGAGAACAAAATTATGGAGCTACAAAAAAAAATTGCTTCTTCCCATTACAATCAACTACTAAAGGATTCTGCAAGTGAAATGCACTAAAATGAATTAGTTGTATAACTGTTACTCTTTCATTAAAATGATTTAATAGTTCTACAAATGTCATGGCATTAGCATTTTATGCAAAGCTATAAAACAGTAACAAGTAAAAAAAATTCAACTGCCTTTGAAAGTCAGCACTTTTGGACTATGTTTATGAGACTGCACGGTCACTTTGTGATATGAAATGGCAGCATCGCTAAGATAAATACCGCTTGCTGGCTAGTTTTATTTTGGGCAGGAGACCATTAAAAGAATGAGGCAGCAGAATTCATCTTTCATTTGGATGGGCTTCAACCCCCCATTTACACTGACTAACTCATCCTAAGATGTCTCTTAGGAGAAGAGAAGCTTTTTGGAGTATTTCCTTAAGAAATTATCTAATGGCATATTTTTTACAATGTTTGAGGTGAAGGTTAAACATTTTTACAATGTTTACAAAGTTTAACCTTCTTCTGTCAGGGCAATCTAAAAACGTATTTACAGGCACGTAATAGACAGGTAATATGGCATGGCAAAGCCCTAAAAGATCCATGTACAACATGGAGATTATGGTTAATAATAATGTATGGTATTTAGGAAACACATTATTATGTATGCTAAATGTGTAAATTATAGAGGCTCTTGCCACAGAGGGGAAAAATGGGTAACTATGTGAGGGATGATGGATATGTTAATTCATTCCATTATAGTAATCATCTTACTACTATATATATATATATTTACTATATATAAATATAGTAAATATAATTTATAAATAAACACAATATACACAATAAAATTTATTTAATAAATAAATTCCTAACAAATGACTTTTCTAGAAAGACAAAGGGCACATTCATAGGTGCCATTTCTGTTGACAACTCATCCCCAGTCCATTGGATCTCCAAATAAATATTAGATGTTTTCTATCCTCAATAGTGTGTGATAGGTAGGTGATACTTATATTTTTTGCTTATTGTTGCTCCCAAAACTGTTCCTTTAAACAAAATGTTGATAAGAATTAATAACACACTTAGGCAGGACAGTAACCCACAAGGTTCCACAGTTTAAATTATTCGTTGGACATTAGCCAATTGCTAGGGTTTAATGGTAACAATTGCCTAGTGATACAGTTGGTATTCATATTAAAAGTAAACATTTGGATTGCCATGATTCTGACTGTAAATGGATAAAATGTAAATGGCTAATATGCTGTCAGCAGTCCTTCAGGAGCTGATGCTGCATAAGAAATTGGTTAGCCAAAAAAAAAAGGTCAGGGGAGTACAAAATAAGTCTTCTCTTTTCTGTTACCAGCCTTATTCACACATGACCTAAGCTGCTTTTTGACTCATATGTTTAGTAGCATGCCATGCAGAGGAAATAGGATGAGGTTGTGGGAAACAATGAATTTGGAATATTAAGATCTGGGTTAAAATTCTGGCTTGACCTGAGGAAATTATATAGCTCGTCTGAAACTCCTAGTTTCCAGCCTCCTGGCTGGACTGGAAGGTGTGAGTATCCTGTTATCACAGAATAATGCAAGGCCACTACTAGCTGACTCAGCAATTGTCAACAGCCATCAGAGGGTACAGAAAAGCTTCTGCGTGACCCCTCAACATCTATCTAATTGAACAGATGTGAAAGTCTTGTCACAGTGAATTAGAAATGGACCATGTATGATCTAACTTCAATAATAAGCTAATTTCATTTATGTCTTAAATTTCTAAATGTTAGTCTTATCACTTTTTAAATTCTATATTCTAATTACAATTACTAGCTCCCGCCAATACCTCTGTTTCTTTATTATTAAAATCTCCCCAACTTCAAAGGCAGGCAAACTGAGGCAGGAAATGAAGATGTACTGAGTCAGTATCAGAATGAGAAGAAGCATTCGTGAGGTTGGTCCTAACTACGGGGCCTTTGGCTATTACCAGATGCTTTCATGAGAAGTCTCATCGTATGAATCTTTCCAATAGTTGTATGAAAACATTTAATTTTGCTGCCTATATCAGAAAAAAAGCAAGTATTGATTAAGCTTGTAGTCAATGTCTAAATGTCTATTGCAGACTTGGGGATTTAGAAGGTTGTATGTAGATAGCATAATCTCTGACCTCAAGAAGTTTACAGTCAGATTAGGAAGGTAAATAAATAAATGAAAAGTCAGCAAAGTATATGCAATGATTCTCAAAATATAGTTTGTAAGAGTTACCCGGGAAGCTTGTTAAAGATGCAGATTCCCAGGATCTACATCTAGACCCACAGATTCTGAGACAGAAATCTGGGTGGGTTCAGTAATCTGCATTGTTTTTGGGGTTTTTTTTTTTCTTTGAGACAGTCTCACACTGTCTCCCGGGCTGGAGTGCAATGGCGCGATCTTGGCTCACTGCAACCTCTGTCTCCCGAGTTCAAGCAATTCTTCTACCTCAGCCTCCCAAGTACCTGGGATTACAGGCACCAGCTACCACGCCTGGCTAATTTTTTGTATTTTTAGAAAAGACGGGGTTTCACTATGTTGGCCAGGCTGGTCTCCAAATGCTGACCTCATGATCTACCCATCTCAGCTTCCCAAAGTGCTGGGATTACGGATGAGAGCCACCGCGCCAGGCCAGTAATCTGCATTTTTAACAGTATCCATGTTGGTGATTCTAATGTACATGGTCAGAAGACCACACATTCAGAAATGCCAGTGGATAATAGCTCAGGCTCTAGGATCTAATGGTCTGGGTTTACCCAGATCCACCACTTCCCAGCTGTGGGGCCTTTATTAAGCTACTAAATTCCTCTGGGTTTCAATGTGCTTATCTATAAAATAAAGATAATAATAGTACATGCGTGTCCGGTGGTTATAACAGTGGTACTCAGTAAGCACTTAGTGAAAACTGCTGTTTGTTGTTATTGATGTTATTGAAACACTAGAAACTGATCAAGTGCTAATTGCCCTGACATTGCTCCTAGAATTTAATGAATAAAAAGAGAGTTCTGGGTGAGGGTAGGGAAAGCTTTAAGGAGGAAGAAGAGTTAAGCTAAGCTTTAAAAAACAATGAAAAGTTTATATTATCGAAGAAAAGAAGAAACTCTGGGTGAAGGGGACATAACAAGAAAATTATCAAAGAAGGGGAGAATGAGCTCAATGCAAGAAATGCCACAAAAGCAGAGGGTTGAGTAGGGGAAAAGTGGGAAATAAGTGGCCAGAAGACCCAAGGCTCAACAAACCTGGCTCTCCCTTCTATTGTTTGAAACACCTGTTTTAAGAAGCAGCTACACTAGCTATAAAGCCCCACATTAAGAAATGGGATACAAAAAGAGTAAACTTATAGTGCTCTTCTTGTGGCAAAAGTTATCCTTTCTTTACAAAATAATTAACCAGAACTTTAATTCATGGACTGGGTGAGCACACTTAAAACACATTTCGATTTACTAAAGATAAATAATTCAACCCTTCAATAAAAAAGACTGTGAGCTTTTTTGAAGGCAAGGGATTATCTTACTCATTACAGGAATCCCAGACTCTAGCAGTGCTAGGAACATGATAACAGCTTTATAAACAAATGGTTACCCAGTTAAACAGTCATATATGTTGTGATGACATAGAATGAGATGTCTGTGAAAAAAAGTTTCTTTCTTTTCGAGAACTGCCGCATCCAGTTATTATTCATATTCCTAGGTAAAACTATTGCTTTGAAAATCTAGCCAGATTTTCATTTATACTGTGTTAGTGGTAATACCTTTAATTAAATATTGTACATGTCAATAATCAAACTGGATAATTCAATTGAAAACACACTGAACTCTAATTTGACTTATAGTTATCTGAGTAACTTCATTAAATTCATAACGTGATGGTTGATGAGAATAGCACAATGCACCGAGGCACTAAAAATCTATCTTGTTCCTCGTCTCTCCTCTCCTCTATTGATAGGGATCCTTATAGGTTAACTGACAGTTGCAACTTGATCTTCCAGGAAATAAGATCTGAACCTTCAGAATAGCCGTATCCCAAACTGGTTCCCATTGCCATGAATTTCTTTTCTGACTTAGCATATTTCAATTTCTCTTTCTTAACCTTGGGAAGTAGTATTAAAGCAACATATGGGATAGTTCACTCTTTTGCATTGACTCGCCAAATGTTATCTTCAAAATTAAGTCATGACCATAAGGCATTCAAAACATAGGGTCAGAAGTTCACGAGGCTATCCATGTCCCACAGACAGAGCAGCTCTGTTGGTCACCTAGAAAGTACAAACTAAATGTGGATCATGGGATTATATTGCTGAGAAATCAGAAATCCAGGCAAGGAGAAATGCCCACATTGGTCATTAAAATAATCATTACAGTAGAAAAGATTTGCCTTAAAAACCACCAGAAAATAGAGATTTATCTAAAGTGAACATTTTATATCACTGTGCCACAAAGTAATAACTATAATGAAAATACTGCACTAATAGAATTTGTGATCTTTGATGAACTAGAAATTGTGTCTTCCCTCCCACTGCCATTCGCCTCCTATTTTTGTGAAACTGGGAATAAAATGACCAACTTAAGCTTCACTTTACAAATATGATTCCAGTTAATGTCCCAAGGGGAGCTATCAGCTTGTCTCTTCCAATTGCCTCCTAGGGAACAAGAGAGAAATATTTAAACTATTAAAAACAATGGATGCATTCACTTCTGTACTGGCCTGACGGGGACCCTGTGCTTCCGTTTACAACTACCAGGTTCATTCAGCTCTTTGATTACCTTCTATCAGTGCGTTCACAACCGATTCAAGCCAATAGTGGGAGATAATTAAATCCACGGAAACAGAAGCAGTTTTTATGGTCACACCTGCTTGATGCCCCAAGTCTATTTTCACTCACATGTAATTAATAGTGTTCTCTGTCAGCAACTCAGACTTCCAGCAACACAGAGGATGGTAGTGAGAGCTCTGGGTATTGCCTTAGAATGAGCAGCCAGGTCCGAGTTTGTATTCCAGCTGACACGCTTATTGCTCCAGCTGATACACTTAGTTGTGTGACCTTCAGCATATTTAATCTGTCTGAGCCTTAGTTTTCCTGTCTATAACAAAGGTAATAATACACACATCATGAGAACATTGGTATAAAGAACCTAACACATGGCATGTACTCAACATCAGTCCATTTACAAACATTGCTCAAAAATATGTTAGAATAACTATAACTTTGATTATATGGGACTTAAAGAATGGAAATGAAAACCAGGCAATAATGGGTTCAGAACTGTTGTTTTACTTTTACACAAACCAATGTGTCCCATAAGTTCCAATGGTAATTAGTTGCAACAAACTGGTTTCCAGTAGGTATAAATATGCCCTTATAAAAAAATACTGTATGATTCTATTTATATGACGTATCTAAAATAGTCAAACTCATAAAAGCAGAAAGTAGAATGGTGGCTGTTGGGGGCTGGAAGAGGGGGGAAAAAGGAGGAGTTGTTCAATGGGTATAGAGCTTCAGTCATGCAAGATGAATGTGTCCTAGAGTTATGCAGATGTACAGCATGGTGCCTATAGTTAACAATACTGTATTGTGCGCCTAATTTTGTTAGAGGGTAGATCTCACGTGAAGTATTCTTACCATGAAAAAAAGGGGCATGGATATGTTTATTATCTTGATGATAGTAATAGTTTCACAGGTGTATGCATATGTACAAACTTATTAAATTGTATGCATCAAATATGTGCAGCTTTCTGGATATAATTTACACTTCAATAAAGCTGTGTTTTAAAAAAAAAGAAAGAAGAAAGAAATAGAAACACTTAGAAAGCCTTTACACAGCAGCTGCTCTCTATCCCAATAACAAAGTACATCACGGTAACCAGAAAGCTCTGCAGTCAGCACTTGCTGTTTATCTCACTATAAGGAGCTTACTCGCCTTACCCAATTTTTCCTTCAAGACTCAGCTTGGACATCTCCTTCTCCAGGAAACCCCCGCTCAAGTGCCCCCTCTCATGTGCTTAGTGCCCTGTTCACACCTTTACATTTTCTTTCTTGCAGTTTAACTTCCTCTCTAGAACCATGTCTTCTCCTTGTATCCCCAGCACCTACCAAGTGCAGTGCCTGGCACCAGCAGGTACCCAATAACAACTGCCAATTGACAGAACAGACACTGGCCTCAGAGTCAGGAAGATGGAATCAAATTCTGACTCCACCACTTACCTGTTTGCCTTTTCTAATACTGTGACTCCATATGCCCACATTAGCCATGCTCTCTCGTATCACAGAATAAACATAAAGATGAAACAATACCACAAAAGGAGTTACATCTGCCTTTGTATTAACAGTCTCTGACAGCTGCTTTTCAACATAGGTAGGGGCAGAGTAGTACATTGAACTAGATATTTTTTCTTCAAAGAATTACTTGAGTGTTCTCTCTTTTGAAGAATGAGCATGGACTTTTTCTCTGGCAGAAGATTACAATAGGAATATTTGTGCCTTGCCAAGTCAGACCCAACACAATATCCACTGGCAAGCAAAGTCCATGTCTGCTGAAGAAAATGGACTGATATGCATATTGTATATTGCAGGAGAGAAGGATCTGATCCCCCAAACCCTGTTCCCTCATGGGAGAACCATGAGGGTGGACCAGGGTGGCCCAGAAGAAGGCCCAGAGTAAAGAAAGGCAAGGCCTCTGGAATAAAATTAACTGTGGAAAGGTATAATCTAGGCTAGTGCCTGAGACTTGGGAGTCAGGAGGCCTGGTAACAGCACAATGCATACTGATACTAGAAGCCTCTTGAGACTCAGCCATCCTAGCACAGTGTTGTTAGGAGATGTTTAAGTATGGACTATGGGAATAATGATCTCGAGCTCAACTTTGAGATTCCACAGTGGTCTGAACAGGAACTTGAACATTCAACATATTGCAAAGGGAAACATCTGTGGGACCCAGTTTCAACAGCAGTGACATAAGCTAATATGAAGCAGTGATCAGGGTTCCCACTTCCCTCTAATTATGGTATTATTAATAGAAGCAGAAATAATCCTCCCCTAAATTTGGATAAAGTTTGGAGTTCTTGGGAACTTTTAAGTAGGGGCAAAGGTCTTAAGGCAACCACTGGATATCTTCCTACCAGGATACCTTGGGTTTTAAACAATGAATTTGACAATATTAAGGTGACAGGATCATATTTGTACCCCAAATTAATGAAGTAAATGGTATCGGTTACGCTGATGCAACAGTAGGATCCAGACAGCCCCACACAGGATCCACACAGAAAGAGCAAGCACTGACCTGTTGGAGAAGCCAGCGCTGGTAAGAAACAGACATCAGGCTCTCAGCAGCATGGAACTGCCACCTCTGACCCCAAACATTTAGTTTATGATCTTCTTTTTTAGATTTCCAGATAAAGAAATCTTGTCATGTCCCATTCCCAGTGCCAATTTAAAAGGTAAAAGCAAAATTTTAGGTAAGAATAGTGTGTGACATCTTCAACCAAGAAACATCGAGGTATTTCAAACCATTATGCAAAGGGAATTAGGCAGGAGAAGAGCGGGCTGTTCCCATGACTTCTCTCATGCGTTGGACAAATGTACCTAAGAAATCAGCTCATGTTGCCATGCTGACCAAGTGTAGGAGCACTGCCATCACTAGCCCATTTTAAGAACAACCCTGCCACACCAGGAAAAGTAGCATTGCCCTTGTGGAAGTCTGATTGCCTCAAGAAATATGGAAGTAAATTCTGATTCTACTTCCCAGCCTTTACCCACTAGCATGCTAGATCTCTAGACTAATTGGTAAGGCAAAGTCTCCTGACAACCTAACCTTTTCCTTTTCTCTTTCTTCTTCCTATGTGCCTGAAATAAACAAAAATCCACATTCCTTCCATCAGACCCATTTCAACTACCAATAGAGAAATTGATGTCACTCTGTAAGATGAGTAAACAGGAAAAAAAAATCCCTAAACATGTAAAGCAATATAGCAAATTAAATAAGGGGAAACCTGAAGAACCGGGACAAATGCACCCCTCTGAAACAAGTTGGGGCTGCATATGGTGGCTCACACCTGTAATCCCAGCACTTTGGGAGTCCAGGTTAGGAGGATTGCTTGAACCTGGGAGTTACCAGCCTGGGAAACATAGTGAGACCCCATCTCTCCAAAAAAATAAAAATTAGCTGGGTGTGGTGGCTCACACCTGTAGTCCCAGCTACTCAGGAGGCTGAGGTGGGAGGATCACTTCAGACTGAGAGGTCAAGGCTGCAGTGAGCCATGATCACACAACTGCACTCCAGCCTGGGTGCCAGTGTGAGGTCCTGTCTCAAAAAAAAAAAGAAAAAGAAAAACTAGTGATCAGTAAAATGTAGTCTCCAAAGGTAACATACACATTAAAATTTAATACAAGTTTCAAATTATCATTCTATTACTTAATATAAAAATAATAATTTTCAAACCTTAATTCAAACTGCCAATGTACAACAAAAAGTGGCAAGTGTGGAAAGGAGTGAAAAAGTCAAGTTTACCAAATTTCTCATTTTCCAGTCAGAAGTGGGCTGAAGTTAGCTCCTACTGACTCAGAAGAGCCAATGCTGCTCTTCTCTTGCCAACTCCAAGTTCAGAGTCATTGTGCTGATAGCTTGAAATCTGCCTCAGAGGAAGCATTTACACCGTGGAAATCAGCCAATGCTACAGATAAGGCTTTTGTTTATTTTCCAGAAAGCCACCAGCATATAGTCAGTAGTTACGTGTGTGTGCGTGTGTGTGTGTGTGTGTGTGTGTGTGGTGGTGTTGATAAAATATTCCCAACATAAAATTTGCCATTTCAAGTATGCAATCCAATGGTATTAAGTACATTCACAATGTTGTGCAGCCATCGACATTATACATTTCCAGAACTTTTTCATCATCCCAAACAGAAACTCTATACTCCCTATAACTCCTCTTCTTCCCCTCCACTCAATGCCTGGTAACCACTGTTCTTTCTGTCTCTGTGAATTGGCCTATTATCATACCTCACATAAGTGGAATCATACATTATCTGTCCTTTTGCATCTGACTTACTTCTCTTGGCATCATGTTTTCAAGGTTCATCTGCATTGTAGCATGTATCAGAATTGTCCTCATTTTTAAGAATGAATAGTATTCCATTGTTTGTATGGGCCACACTTTTTGTAGCCATTCATCCACTGATGGAAGTAGATACTTTTTAATATTTGTTAATAAATAGAAAAATATGTTTAAATAATTTTACTACCTACATGAGTGAGCAAAGATCAGAACAAACTCTGAACTTCCTGCTGATAAGACCTTTGTATTCTCAGTTACTTAGAAAATAAAAGAAAATGTTGTAACCTACTATCAGTGAAATGGGTCATACTCTTATCACTGACATGGTCAAGGACTCCCAGCATGTTGTGCTGGAAGCCCTCATCAAACGTCTTGGCACAGGAGTTAATAAATGAAGAAACACGAACACATTGAGCACGTAATCAATTCCATGAACTGTGCTTGGTAACATCACATACGTCATCTCATTAGTTCTTATGATATAGATATTCTCCATATTAAAAACCTGTATGCACTGTTTAAGCCACTATGTATGTCAATATTTAAACTCTTTAATGATACCAACGAACTGGCTATTCCCTGTTAACTTATCTAGTCTATGTTGCAGTTCTTTGTACTATGAGAACATAAAAAAAGAAATCATGCTCTCAGAGGTATGTTGATGAGAAAAGAAGAGATTTTCAAGCCATTTCTGCAAGCACAGTGATATGGTTTGGCTCTGTATCTCCACCCAAATTTCATCTCGAATTGTCATCCCCACATGCTGAGGGTGGGAGGTGATTAGATCATGGAAGCCATTTTCCCCATGCTGTTCTCAAGATAGTGAATGAGTTCTCATAAGAGCTGATGATTTTAAACTGTAGCACTTCCTCACTCTTTCGCTCTCTCTCCCGATGTCATGTAAGATGTGCCTTGCCTCCCCTTCATCTTCCACCATGATTGTAAGTTTCCTGAGGCCTCCCCAGCCATGCAGAACTGGGAGTCAATTAAACCTCTTCTTTTTATAAATTACCCAGTCTTAGGTAGTTCTTTACAGCAGTGTGAAAATGGACTAATACATTCAGGCTATTTGCACTCATTACACAATACCGATGAAGAAAGACACTCTTTCCGATAAGGAAAAAGGCTTAGATGGTCCAGTAACTTACCAATCCAGTCAAAAGGCAAGAACCCAGTTTAAAAGACATGAAATAAAAGTTAGTTCAACTAGGAAATGGATATGCAGTATCTAAAGGCTCAGACTAACAGATGGACTAAAAGTTGTGAACAGTAATCAACTACCATGGTACTGCATTATTTCCTTCTAGCCATGCAGCTGCTTGCTGTTCTTATAGTTATGGAGCTATGATTTCCTTATGCCCATGGAGTTTCCTGGTTTCCTCAGGCCCATGGTGCTGCATAGTTTCCTCATAACCGTGGTGCCCCATGGTCCCCTCATGCCCATGGAGCTGCATGGATTCCTCATTTTCATGATGCTGCATGGTTCCTCATGTACGTGGTGCTGCTTGGTTTCCTTATGCCCATGGAGCTTCATGGTTTTCTCATGGACATAGAGCTGCATGGTTTCCACAACCCCATGGAGCTGCATAATTTCTTTATACCTATGAAGCTGCATAGTTCTCTTATGGACACATAGCTGCATGGTTCCCTCATGCCCATGGAGCCGCTTGGTTCCCTCATGCCCATGGAGCCACATGGTTCCCTCATGCCCATGGAGCTGCATGGTTTCTTCATGGTCATGGTGCCACATTATTTCCTCATGGCTATGGAGCTGCATGGTTTCTTCATGCACATGTAGCGTCATGGTTCTCTTATGCCCACAGAGCTGCATAGTTTCCTCAGGCACATGGAGCTACCCAGTTTCCTCATGCACATGGTGCCACATGATTTTCTCAGGCTCAAGAAGCTGCACGGTTCCCCCATGCCCATATTGTTGCACGGTTTCCTCATGCCCTTGGAGCAGCATACTACCTCATGCACATGAAGCTGCATGGCTCCTCACAGCCCTGTAGCTGCATGATTCCCTTATGGCCATGGAGCTGCATGGTTCCTCACGGTTCCCTCATGGCCATCATACTGCATGGTTTCCTCATGGCCATCATGCTGCATGGCTTCTTCATGCCCATAGAGCTGCATGGTTCCTTTAAGGTCATGATCCAGCATCATTCCTGCATGCCCATGGCCATGATGAGGTACAGGGAATTTTTGCCTCATGAATGTGCCTAGTTAAGGATAAGGGATAGAGAGGGGCATGTGTGTCCTGGAGGAATTTAGATAGACCTTACACTGCAAATATTCCCCTAACTTTGCTCTTCTGTCTTTCAAAGCAAACAAGCCAAAAAGATGGAGGGCATGGTTCTCAACATTGGCTACATATTGGAATCACCAGTGCTGCTCTTAAAAAGCAGTATTCCCAGGCCCAGCCAAGACCAATTGCAGCAGAATCTATGAGGGCATAGCCAGGATTGAAAGCAAGTAGCATAAAGGCATAACTTTCAGTAAGGGACTGAAAACTTGCATGTCTGCATCAGATATGAAGGGGCTACTACCTCTTCTATAGCCTCTCTTGTGACTCTCATTCCAGGAAGTAAAAGACAAAAGGAAACTAACAATACATGAAAAGACACATAAATGTTTCATAAACTAAGCATTGAAATGAGAAGCAACGTAATGCAAGCAACTCCAAGAACACCTCTTCAACCAACATTAAAACAGTGATTTAAATCTGCCATGGAAATTGGCTAAATCTCCCTCGGGTTTCACTTCTTCCACTCAGTTGTTTCTGCTACTTTTGACTTTGTTTTCTCTCTTGAGGGGATCCCTGTGGATTGTGCCAAACAGGCTTATTCTGGTTGACTCACTGCTGTTCAGAGACTTTCTAAGATTATCCCGCCTCAGTGGAATTATTCAGGGGGTTCCTAGTCCTTTCAGAGATAGCAAACCAATAAAATATTGGAATATATTATCAGGAGGCTGCTATAACATTACAATTATTAACACATTATCTTCCCACAAATGGTTCACAGGCACAAAAGCTTTGAATAGCCTGGGGCATTACTGAACTTGATTTCAGCTGGATGCCAATGCCGATGAGCAAATTTTTTTTCACTTCTCAAAATAAATGTACAGCCCAATTTACTTAAAGAGTGAAAGATTAAAAATACCTCCTAGTTTGAGTACTGCATTCTCCTTGAGAATATAGAAAAGGAAAGTGAACTAGCAACTATTGGATGCCATGTGAACTCCCTCTTGAAAAATAGAAGCTGCTATAGGAAGCTTTGGTGAAACCTGGGCCAGCTGCGTGGTGCTATTTACCATTGAGGTGTTACTAGATGAGGCATCTGTTATGGGTTGAATTGTATCCCCAAAAATATGTTGAAGTCTTGTCCCCTAGTATCTGTGAATATATTATATTCACAGCAGTGAATTATAGGCGTGCGCCTATAATCCCAGCTATTCAAGAGTCTGAGGCAGGAGAATCGCTTGAACCCAGGAGGCAGAGGTTGCAGTGAGCCAAGATCATCCCATTGCAGTTGTTTAGAAATATATTCTTGAAGATGATCAAATTAAGATGAGGTCATTAGGGTGAGCCCTAATCTAATATGACTGGAGTTCTTATGAAAAGGAGACATTTGGACACAAAGACATTTACAAAGGGAAGACAATGTGAAGTCACAGGGTAAACACATGCTGAGGAATGCCAGAAGCTACAAGAAGCTAGCGGAGAAGCCTGGAACAGACGCCTCCCTCACAGCCCTCAGAAGGAACCAACCCTGTTGACACCCTAATTTCAGACTTCTAGCCATTAGAAAAGTGAAACAAGTGTCTGATGCGTAAACCACCCAGTTTGTTGTACTTTGTTACGGCAGCCCTGGGAAAGTAATACAGCACCCAAAAAAAGTATTGGTTTAAAACCTAGTGAACAATTCAAAACCAAACCACAAATCCAGAGCCCTAGGTAAAGACAGGCATTCAAGGTATCATGCCAAAGAAGGCGGGTACCAGAAAGAGCTGACTAGAGAAAGTTAGAATGCCAGGGGCTGGGGTGGGATCAGGGGAGGGACCAGTGGTAAAGAAATCTCAAAAACAGAGGAAATAGGCTCACTTCATAAACACAGATTTAGCACCTACTGTGGGCCAGGCAGTTTCCTAGGTGCTGGGGATACAAAGGTGAGCAAGTCATACCCTGCCCCCAAGGAGTCATGTGTCATCTGCCCCATCAGACTGTTGTTGATATCGTATGCCAAGATAGCAGCAAGCAGAGTAGTTTGAGGGCATAAAGGGATGGGAGGTACTCACACAGCAATGTGGGTGCTTGGGAAAGACTTCCTGGATAATAGGATATCTAGACTCAATATTGAAGAATGATACATTGGCAGGGTGTACAAAAAGAGGTCTATTTTCATAAAGAACCCAGGGGCCTCTCGGTACTGGGTTGAGGGTGTCTAGTAGGATGTGATTCTTTTTAAAAAGAGAAGAGGTGGCCAGGTGCGGTGGCTCACACCTGTAATCCCAGCACTTTGGGAGGCCAAGACAAGTGTATCACTTGAGGTCAGGAGTTGGAGACCAGCCTGGCCAACATGGTGAAACCCCGTCTCTACCAAAAATACAGAAATTAGCTGGATGTGGAGGCATGCGCCTATAATCTTAGCTGCTCAGGAGGCTGAGGCAGGAGAATCACTTGAACCTGGGAGGCAGAGGTTGCAGTGAGCCAAGATCAAGCCATTGCACTCCAGCGTGGGCGACAGAGCAAAACTCCATCTCAAAAAAAAAAAAAAAGGAAGAGGCATACATTCACACACACACGCACACACACACATTCTCTCTCTCTCTCACACACACACACACACACACTTGCACATAAACCACCACAGGTTTGGCACCTCCAGAGCTGGAGAGCATCCACAGAAATAACCAGCAGAAGCAACACCACCTTACAGAGCAGAGGGGACTGTGGCCAGTGGGAGTAACTGACCCCTGTATATGGGCACCTGAGATCGGGAGAAAGGGAATAAAACCATGCACACCACGTGGAAATTGGTCGTACTTCTTCATCATACACGTGACATGCTCTGCACCACTGCTGCCTTTGAGAACTATCAGAAAAACATAGAGAGGACTTTGCAGGGGTTCATGACAGCAAGTGGGAGCAGAGCCAGATAAATCAGAATAGAAACTTAAATAATGCGGATCTCATAGTGTTGCTGTAAGAAATCAAGCACAAATAGAGCAACTGGATATACCACCCCCAGCTCCATCTATCAATGTTTGGTCCAACCTGCATTTGCATTTACTTTATCATCTTGTGTTAATTTGTCATCATTATCACTTACCCATATTCGTTTCTTGAAAGCAACCTTTTTGGGGAATGATGGCTTCGTACCACAAATGAGGCTGCTTTAATGACTCCAGTGAGCGGCAATCTAATGGGATCACTGCGGCTGCGAGCCTGAACGCAGACAAGCTCGGCAGCAGCCTCCTTTGTGCAGCAGCGCTCTCTAATTGGGTCTAATGGAGGAGTTGGAGGTTTTCTCTTTCTGCCTTCCTAATGATATTAACGTGTTCATGAGGTTAATGAAACTGCTAACCCCGGGCCAACGTGAATCGCTTCCTGTACAATATAAAAACTTTCTATTTGGAGTCTTATGCAAGCACTAGGGATTACTATTGTTGTGATAGCTGTGTCTGTTATTGTGTATAACAGGTTTTTCCTTCTTTTCTATTCCAAGAGCCAGAATCAGAGACTACCAAGGACCTGATCGAATTCAAATTCCTGACAGTGGTGGAGGATCCCAGAGGCAGTTGGTTAAGGAGATCCTCCTGGTTGGGTCAGATCCTTTATGGTCTCTACTGCCCCCTGCTGGCCTAGGGAAGGAGGAGCGGCTCTCCAGCACCCCTTGGGAGATGGAAAGTACCAGAAGACAAAATATGAAGAACTATTCTTTATTATCACTGACTATATGCTTTTATGTTTAATACTTACAAATTCCTATAGGGTAGGTCTTACTACTGTCATTTTATGTATGAAGAAACCTACCCTGTAGTGGTAAACCAGCTTACCTAGAGTTGCTAGGGTATGGGAGTGTCAGATCCAGGACAAGGTACAAGTCGGTCTGGTTTGCCACTGTTGTTTGAAGACATGGTACAGTGAAAAATGCATGTAATTTAACACCAGAGCAACTTGGGTTTTCACTTTAATTCCCTAATGTAAGAGCTATACAATGGTAAAACAAGTTACTTAAATGAGCTAAGCTCTGTTTCACCTACAAAACATGAATTATCATATCTACTTTGAAGGACTGTTGTGGGGGTTAATAACAAGGTAGGCAAAGCACAGGGCCTAGAATACAGTGGCTGCACAGTAGATGGAGGGTGGTATTGGGGGCCAGAGACAGAGGGTGGACAAGGGTAGGCCTTTCTGTGGATCTAGTGGCTCAGTGGTTGCTTCATTCAGGTCCCTGGGAGGTTTTAACTCAAAGTCTGGGCTCAAAAAATATACTAGAATGCTCAGCTAATGATGCCAGCACATCTGAATAGCTCTTTACCACTTATAAACCAATTTTGTGTATATGTTATTTGATCTTCACAAATATGTACCTGTAGATGCATAAATATGCCACAGCTAGTTGAGGAAACACACAATATGTCCAGTATTACACTAAGCACATAAAATAATGGCTGGATTTCATCTTCATAACAGCCCTATAAGTATTATTATTTTCTCTATTGTCTAGACAAGGAAAATGAGCCTCAGATAGATTAAGGAAATTTCCCAGAGTCACACTGTATTTAGTTGCAGAGCTAAGACTTGAACACTGTCCCATATGACTACAGAAATCATTTCTCTCAACCATTGGGCTACACTGCCTTTTCGTGAAGAAGGCAGACAAGTATTACATTTTCACTATATAGACCAGGATATTCTGACTCGTGTAATAGTGATATGGTTTGGCTCTGTGTCCCCACCCAAATCTCATCTTGTAGCTCCCATAATTCCCACATGTTGTGGGAAGGACCCAGTGGGAGATGATTTAATCATGGGGGTAGGTCTTTTCCATGCTGTTCTCATGAGAGTGAGTGGGTCTCACGAGTTCTGATGGTTTTTAAAATGGGAGTTTCTCTGCACAAGTTCTCTTTTTGCCTGCTGCCATCCATGTAAGATGTGACTTGCTCCTCCTTCTGCCATGATTGTGAGGCCTCCCCAGCCATGTGGAACTGGAAGTCCAATAAACTCTTTCTTTTGTAAATTGCCCAATCTCAGGTATGTCTTTATCAGGAGCATGAAAACAGACTACTACAATAAATTGGTACCAGTAGAGTGGGGTGCTGCTGAAAAGATACCGAAAAATGTGGAAGCAACCTTGAAACTGAGTAACAGACAGAGGTTGGAATAGTTTGGAGGGCTCAGAAGATGAAAATGTGAGGAAGTTTGGAACTCCCTAGAGACTTGTTGAATGGCTTTTACCAAAATGCTGATAATGATATGGACAATGAAATAGGCTGAGGTGGTGTCAGATGGAGCTGAGGAACTTATTGGGAACTGGAGTAAAGGTGACTCTTGTTATTTTTTAGCAAAAAGACTGGCAGCATTTTGCCTCTGCCCTAGAGATTTGTGGAGCTTTGAACTTGAGAGAGATGATTTAGGGTATATGGTGGAAGAAATTTCTAAGCAACAAAGCATTCAAGAGGAAAGTTGGATGCTGTTAAAGGCATTCAGTTTCAAAAGGGAAACAGAGCATAAAAGTTTGGAAAATTTGCAGCATTTGACAATGCAATAGAAAAGAAAATCCCATTTTCTGGGGAAAAATTCAAGCAAGCTGCAGAAATTTGCATAAGTAATGAGGAGCCAAATGTTAATCAGCAAGACAATGGGGAAACTATCTCCAACTATCAGAGACCTTTGCAGCAGCCCCTCCCACCACAGACCCAGAGGCCTAGGAGGAAAAAGTGGTTTCAGGGGCTGGGCCCAGGGTCCCCATGCTGTGTGCAGCCTAGGCACTTGGTGCCCTGTGTCCCAGCCACCCCAGCCGTGGCTGAAATGGGCCAACATAGAGCTCAGGCCGTGGCTTCAGAGGGTGGAAGCCCCAAGCCTTGGCAGCTTCCACATGGTGTTGAGCCTGCAGGTGCACAGAAATCAAGCATTGAGGTTTAGGAACCTCCACCTAGATTTCAGAGGATGTATGGAAATGCCTGGATGCCCAGGCAGAAGTTTGCTGCAGGGGTGGGGCCCTCATGCAGAACCTCTGCTAGGGCAGTACGGAAGGGAAATGTGGGGTTGGAGCCCCCACACAGAGACCCTACTGGGACACCACCTAGTGGAGCTGTGAGAAGAGGGCCACCATCCTCCAGACCCCAGAATGGTAGATCCACCAACAGTTTGCACTGTGCACCTGGAAAAGACTCAGAAATGCAACACCAGCCCATGAAAGCAGCCAGGAGGGAGGCTGTACCCTGCAAAGCACAGGGGCAGAGCTCCCCAAGACCATGGTAATCCACCTCTTGCATCAGCGAGACCTGGATGTGAGACATGGAATCAAAGGTGATCACTTTGAGCTTTAAGATTTGACTGCTCTACTGTATTTCAGACTTGCCTGGGGCCTTTAGCCCCTTTGTTTTGGCCAATTTCTCGTATTTGGAATGGCTGTATTTACCCAATGTCTGTATCCCCATTGTATCTAGGAAGAAACTAACTTGCTTTTGATTTTACAGGGTCATAGGTGGAAGGGACTTGCCTTGCCTCAGATGAGACTTTGGGCTGTGGACTTTTGAGTTAATGCTGAAATGAGTTGAGACTTTGGGGGACTGTTGGGAAGGCATAATTGGTTTTGAAATTTGCAGATATGAGATTTTAGAGGGGCCAGGGGCAGAATAAAATCGTTTAGCTCTGTGTCCCAACCCAAATCTCATCTTGTAGCTTCCATAATTCCCACATGTTGTGGGAAGGAACCCAGTGAGAGATGATTGAATCATGAGGGCAGGTCTCTCCGGTGCTGTCCTCATGATGGCAAATGGGTCACATAAGATCTGATAGTTTTAAAAATGGGAGTTTTTCTGCACAAGCTCTCGTTTTGCCTGGTGCCATCTATGTAAGATGTGACTTGCTCCTCCTTCCCTTCCACCATGATTGTGAGGCCTCCCCAGCCATGTGAAACTGTAAGTCCAATAAAACTATTTATTTTGTAAATTCCCCAGTCTCAGATATGTCTTTATCAGCAGCATGAAAATGGACTAATGTAAGTAGGCAACTTGTTCAAGAACTCACACGGTGTATTTGGCAAGTAAATGTAGGAGGATTTAAAGTCTTAAAACTGGAACAAATTTTTATTAGCATAAATCTAAAATAATGTTGGCACAAAAAGGTTCCAGGTGACAGCTGGAGAAGAATTTTGTGAAACTCATCATTGTTCAAAAGCATTAGTGTGCAAAGATAAATTAATAATAATGGGAAAGACCAATTATTCATTGAATCTAGAATGAAGTGAGGAGAAAAATATTATCTCTTTGCAAATCTGGCCCAGTACTTTCACTATAAATTAAAATCAGTGATAAATCACAAATAAATTGGATAGACATCTGCAGCAGAAATTAAATTACCAAATAAAAACTACACATTTGGGGAGTTTTATGAACATGGAAAGCTTTAAGAGAGAAGGCTTTCTTTGTGGATTGTTTAGTGGAGTCATTTCTTATTTAAAATATTTTAAAGAATATTTTAAGAATGCTTTTTGAATATTGAGAATTTTCTAAGAACTAGACTATAAGGAAGGTGTCTCCAGCACTTTCTCCAGGCTTTGTTGATCTCACAGTATCAGATACATAAGGACACAGTGATACACAAATGTAATGCCTAAATATAAATTTAATACATTGCAATTACAAGTCCAACTTGTGACTCTGGCTTATGAAAAATCACAGTTTAGTTATATTTATGAAAATCATGAAATCAGAATGGAAAGGAAGACCTTTATAAATATGAACTTTCTTATCTTTAAAGATAGCTTAGGTTTCTATATATCTAACATCAGCTTTGTATTTAAAATGAATAGTGAAGGGGGTTGCTTCCCAGATGGCCAAATAGGAACAGCTCCAGTCTGCAGCTCCCAGTGAGATCAACGCAGAAGACGGGTGATTTATGCATTTCCAACTGAGGTACTGGTTCATCTCACTGGGACTGGTTGGACAGTGGGTGCAGCCCATGGAGGGCGAGCTGAAGCAGGTCACAGCACTACCTCACCCAGGAAGCACAAGGCGTCAAGAGATTTCCCTTTCCCACCCAAGGGAACTGAGACAGACTGTACCTGGAGAAACGGGACACTCCTGACCAAATACTGCACTTTTCCCATGGTCTCAGCAACCAGCCAACCTGGAGATACCCTCCCATGCCTGGCTCAGTGGGTCCCACGCCCACGGAGGCTTGCTCACTGCTAGTGCAGCAGTCTGAGATTAACTTGCAATGGTGCAGCTTGACGAGGGGAGGGGCATCCACCATTGTGAGGCTTGAGTAGCTCACAGTGTAAACAAAGCAGCTGGGAAGCTTGAATTGGGTGAAGCCCACCACAGCTTAGCAAGGACTACTGCCTCTCTAGATTCCACCTCTAGGGGCAGAGCATATCTGAACAAAAGGCAGCAAACAGCTTCTGCAGACTTAAACATCCAGTGGTTCCCTCAGCATGGCATTCAAGCTCTGAGAATGGACAAACGGCTTCCTCAAGTGGGTCCCTGACCCCTGTGTAGCCTGACCGGGAGACACCTCCCAGTAGGGGCTGACAGACACCTCAAACAAGTGGCTGCCCCTCTGGGATGAAGCTTCCAGAGAAAGGATCAGGCAGCAATATTTGCTGTTCTGCAGCCTCTGCTGGAGATACCCAGGGAAACAAGGTCGGAGTTGACCTCCAGCAAACTCCAACAGACCTGCAGCTGAGGCACCTGACTGTTAGAAGGAAAACTAACAAACAGAAAGGAATCGCATCAACATCAACAAAAAGGACATCCACCCCAAAACCCCATTGTAGGTCACCAACATCAAAGACCAAAGGTAGATAAAACCACAAAGATTGGGAGAAACCAGAGCAGAAAAGCTGAAAATTCCAAAAACCAGAGTATGTCTTCTCCTCCAAAGGATCGCAGCTCCTTGCCAGCAAAGGAACAAAACTGGATGGAGAATGAGTTTGACGACTTGACAGAAGTAGGCTTCAGAAAGTTGGTAATAACAAACTTCTCCGAGCTAAAGGAGCATGTTCTAACCCATCATAAGGAAGCTAAAAACCTTGAAAAAAGGTTAGACGAATGCCTAACTAGAATAAATAGTGTGGAGAAGACCTTAAATGACCTGACGGAGCTGAAAACCACAGCATGAGAACTTCGTGACGCATCCACAAGCTTCAATAGCCAATTCAATCAAGTAGAAGAAAGGATATCAGTGATTGAAGATCAAATTAAGGTAACAAAGTGAGAAGACAAGATTAGAGAAAAAAGAGTGGAAAGAAATGAACAAAGCCTCCAAGAAATATAGGACTATGTGAAAAGACCAAATCAACATTTGATTGGTGTACTGGAAAGTGACAGGGAGAATGGAACCAAGTTAGAAAACACTCTTCAGGATATTATTCAGGAGAACTTCCCCAACCTAGCAAGGCAGGCCAACATTCAAAATCAGGAAATACAGAGAACACCACAAAGATACTCCTCAAGAAGAACAACTCCAAGACACATAATTGTCAGATTCACCAAAGTTGAAATAAAGGAAAAAATGTTAAGGGCAGCCAGACAGAAAGGTCAGGTTACCCACAAAGGGAAGCCCACCAGACTAATAGCAGATCTCTCAGCAGAAACCCTAGAAGCCAGAAGAGACTGAGGGCCAATAGTCAACATTCTTAAAGAAAAGAATTTTCAACCCAGAATTTCATATCCAGCCAAACTAAGCTTCATAAGCGAAGGAGAAATAAAATCCTTTACAGACAAGCAAATGCTGAGAGATTTTGTCACCACCAGGCCTACCTTACAAGAGTTCCTGAAGGAAGCACTAAACATAGAAAGGAACAACCAGTACCAGCCACTGCAAAAACATGCCTAATTGTAAAGACCATCAACATTATGAAGAAACTGCATGAATTAATGGGCAAAATAACCAGCTAACATCATAATGACTGGATCAAACTCAAACATAACAATATTAACCTTAAATGTAAATGGGCTAAATGCCCCAATTAAAAGACACATACTGGCAAATTAAAGAGTCAAGACCCATTCATGTGCTGTATTCAGGAGACCCATCTCACGTGCAAAGACACATATAGGCACAAAATAAAGGGATGGAGGAAGATCTACCAAGCAAATAGAAAGCAAAAAAAAGCAAGGGTTCCAATCCTAGTATCTGATAAAACAGACTTTAAACCAACAAAGATCAAAAGAGACAAAGAAGGCCACTACATAATGGTAAAGGGATCAATTCAACAAGAAGAGCTAACTATCCTAAATATATATGCACCCAATACAGGATCAACCAGATTCATAAAGAAAGTCCTTAGAGATCTACAAAGAGACTAAGGCTTCCACACAATAATAATGGGAGATTTTAACACCCCACTGTCAATATTAGATCAACGACACAGAAAATTAACAAGGATATCCAGGACTTGAACTCAGCTCTGCACCAAGCAGACCTAATAGAAATCTCCAGAACTCTCCACACCAAATCAACAGAATATACATTTTTCTCAGCACCATATCACACTTATTCTAAAATTGACCACATAATTGGAAGTAAAACACTCCTCAGCAAATGTAAAAGAACAGAAGTCACAACTGTCTCTCAGACCACAGGGCAATCAAATTAGAACTCAGGATGAAGAAACTCACTCAAAACCATTCAACTACATGGAAACTGAACAACCTGCTCCTGAATGACTACTGGATAAATAATGAAATTAAGGCAGAAATAAAGATGTTCTTTGAAACTAATGAGAACAAAGACACAATGTACCAGAATCTCTGGGACACATTTAAAGCAGTGTGTAGAGGGAAATTTATGGCACTAAATGCCCACAAGAGAAAGCAGGAAAGATTTCAAATCCATACCCTAACATCACAATTAAAAGATCTAGAGAAGCAAGACCAAAAAATTCAAAAGCTAGCAGAAGGCAAGAAATAACTATGATCAGAGCAGAATTGAAGGAGATAGAGACACAAAAACCCCTTCAAAAAATCAGTGAATCCAGGAGCTGGTTTTTTGAAAAGATCACCACTAGCAAGACTAATAAAGAAGAAAAGAGAGAATAACCAAATAGACAAAATAAAAAATGATAAAGGGGATATCCCACCAATCCCATAGAAATACAAACTACCATTAGAAAACACTATAAACATCTCTATGCAAATAAATTAGAAAATCTAGAAGATATGGATAAATTCCTGGACACATACACCCTCCAAAGACTAAACCAGGAAGAAGTTGAATCTCTTAATAGACCAATAACAGGTTCTGAAATTGAGGCAATAATTAATAGCCTACCAACCAAAAAACCTCCAGGACCAGATGGATTCACAGCCGAATTCTACCAGAGGTACAAAGAGGAGCTGGTACCATTCCTTCTGAAACTATTCCAATCAATAGAAAAAGAGGGAATCCTCCCTAACTCATTTTATGAGGCCAGCATCATCCTGATACCAAAGCCTGGCAGAGACACAACAAGCAAAGAGAATTTTAGACCAATATCCCTGATGAATATCAATGCAAAAATCCCCAGTAAAATACTGGCAAACCAAATCCAGCAGCACATCAAAAAGCTTATCTACCACAATCAAGTTGGCTTCATCCCTGGGATCCAAGGCTGGTTCAACATAGTCAAATCAATAAACATAATCCATCACATAAACAAAACCAACGACAAAAAACACATGATTACCTTAATACATGCAGAAAAGGCCTTTGACAAAATTCAACAGCCCTTCATGCTAAAAACTCTCAATAAACTAGGTATTGCTGGAATGTATCTCAAAATAATAAGAGCTATTTATGACAAACCCACAGCCAATATCATATTGAATGGGCAAAAACTGGAAGCATTCCCTTTGAAAAACAGCACAAGACAAGGATGCCTTCTCTCACCACTCCTATTCAACATAGTGTTGGAAGTTCTGGCTAGGGGAATCATGCAAGAGAAAGAAATAAAGGATATTCAATTAGGAAAAAAGGAAGTCAAATTGTCCCTGTTTGCAGAAGACATGATTGTATACTTAGAAAACCCCATTGTCTCAGCCCAAAATCTCCTTAACCTAATAAGCAACTTCAGCAAAGTCTCAGGACACAAAATCAATGTGCAAAACTCATGAGCATTCCTATACACAAATAGTAGACAAACAGAGAGACAAATCATGGGTGAACTCCCATTCACAATTACTACAAAGAGAATAAAATACTTAGGAATACAGTTTATAAGGGATGTGAAGGACCTCTTCAAGGAGAACTACAAACCACTGCTCAACGAAATAAAAGAGGACACAAACAAGTGGAAGAACATTCCATGCTCATGAATAGGAAGAATCAATATTGTGAAAATGGCCATACTGCCCAAGGTAATTTATAGATTAAATGCTATCTTCATCAAGCTACCATTGACTTTCTTCACAGAATTGGAAAAAACTACTTTAAAGTTTATATGGAACCAAAAAGAGCCTGCATAGCCAAGACAATCCTAAGCAAAAAGAACAAAGCTGGAGGCATCATGTTACCTGACTTCAAACTATACTACAAGGCTACAATAACCAAAACAGCATGGTACTGGTACCAAAACAGATATATAGACCAATGGAACAGAACAGAGGCCTCAGAAATAACACCACACATCTATAATCATCTGATCTTTGACAAACTTGACAAAAACAAGAAATGGGAAAAGGATTCCCTATTTAATAAATGGTGCTGGGAAAACTGGCTAGCCATATGTAGAAAGCTGAAACTGGATCCCTTCATTACACCATATACAAAAATTAACTCAAGTTGGATTAAATACTTAAATGTAAGGCCTAACACCACAAAAACCCCAGAAGAATACCTAGGCAATACCATTCAGGACATAGGCATGGGCAAAGACTTCATGACTAAAACACCAAAAGCAATGGCAACAAAAGCCAAAATTGACAAATGGGATCTAATTAAACTAAAGAGCTTCTGCGCAGCAAAAGAAACTACCATCAGAGTGAACAGGCAACTGACAGAATGGGAGAAAATTTTTGCAATCTACCCATCTGACAAAGGGCTAATATCCAGGATCTACAAAGAACTTAAAGAAATTTATAAGAAAAAACAAACAACCCCATCAAAAAGTGGGCAAAGGATATGAACAGACACTTCTCAAAAGAAGACATTTATGCAGCCAGCAGACACATGAAAAAATGTTCATCATCACTGGTCATCAGAGAAATGCAAATCAAAACCACAGTAAGATGCCATCTCATGCCAGTTAGAATGATGATCATTAAAAAGTCAGGAAACAACAGTTGCAGGAGAGAATGTGGAGAAATAGCAACACTTTACACTGTTGGTGGGAGTGTAAATTAGTTCAACCATTGTGGAAGACAGTGTGGCAATTCCCCAAGGATCTAGAACTAGAAATACCGTTTGACCCAGCCATCCCATTACTGGGTATATACCCAAAGGATTATAAATCATGCTACTATAAAGACACATGCACACATATGTTTATTGTGGCACTATTCACAATACCAAAGACTTGGAACCAACCCAAATGTCCATCAGTGATAAACTGGATTAAGAAAATGTGGCACATATATGACATGGAATACTACACAGCCATAAAAAAGGATGAGTTCATGTCCTTTGCAGGGACATGGATGAAGCTGGAAACCATCATTTTAAGCAAACTATCACAAGGACAGAAAACCAAATACCACATGTTCTCACTCACAGGTGGGAGCTGAACAATGAGAACACATGGACACAGCACAGGGAACATCACACACTGGGCCTGTCAGGGGGTGGGGTCTGGGGGAGGGATAGCATTAGAGAAATACCTAATATAAATGACGAGTTGATGGGTGCAACAAACCCACATGGCACATGTATACCTATGTAACAAACCTGCACATTGTGCACTGGTACCCTAGAACTTAAAGTATAATTAAAAAATAAAATAAAATGAATAGTGAAAATAATATAAATATTATACATACAAAATAACATTGTGTTTCTTAAAAGTTGTATCTAAAGGGAAATATTTTCAAAATTATTGGACATCTTGCTATTTAAAACAACCCTATAATTTGTCCTTTCCACCTATAAAGTAAAAAGATAATTTACTGTTCCTTCATTCTTATGGTTTTATTTTTATTTTAAATTTATATTTTTTCCTTTCATTGCAAATATTCGTATTTCTTCAATCTAGACTTTCAAGGCAAGAAAGTGACATTAAGGTGTTTGCCTTAAACACAGACTCACCTGCTTCGCAAGGGGAGTTTTCCCTTTCTGTGACCACAGCATGAACAAAGACACACCTGGCCATTCAGCAGTACTGAGCAGGGGAGTTGTTGTATCTCATAAACCACTATTGGTAACCACAATATAAGAACAAGACAGAGGGATGATAAGTGTCCGGGAAGGAGGGAGGTCTCCCATCTATTATGAGATGCTTTAATGTGGAGGAAAGGGAGAGTCACCTTGATAAATAATAGATATCCCTAAATCTCAGCCTCTCCACTCCAAGCCTGTGCCATCTACTGACCAATCAAGAGACATAATACCCTGCACACCACACTCCCTTTTCTCCTTATTTCTGCTATCTCCTTCCCACTCCTGTTGATGGCATGATGTGTGTAAGACTCTCTGTCTGCAACAGTGAATCCTTTGGCAAAGAAGCCAATATAGCTATTTTTATAGTTGTCTCTTGAGGTAAATAGAAACTGGGAGTTGAAAGCAGCTTCTTTCAGAAAAGCCAAGAGCAGATCCACGTAGTCTCCACACCTTCGTTTGGACCGTGACCCCTGAAGCAGACCAATGAGCCCAGGGTGTCCATGTGTGAGAGCAAAGCCTTTTCTCTCTCCCAACGGGGACGCTTTAGGTACCCAGCCAGTACAGGAGCGATCCACCAAGCCAGAGGAAATGTTCAGCCTCCGTCTTGGTCACATAGGAGGATAACACTGACATTTCAGTGTATACTTTTGTCTGGTTGAACAAACCCCTTTCTTCTAGAAAATAAGGCTAGGTAAGATGTTTGTATTTATTTATTTGTTTGTTTGTTTGTTTTTGTTTTTGAGACGGATGTAGCTCTGTCGCCCAGGCTGGAGTGCCGTGGCGCGATCTCGGTTCACTGCAAGCTCCCTCTCCCGGGTTCACACCATTCTCCTGCCTCAGCCTCCCAAGTAGCTGGGACTACAGGCGCCCGCCACCACGCCCGGAGAATTTTGTTTTTGTATTTTTAGTAGAGACGGGGTTTCACCGTGTTAGCCAGGATGGTCTCAATCTCCTGACCTCGTGATCCGCCCGCCTCAGCCTCCCAAAGTGCTGGGATTATAGGCATGAGCCACCGCGCCCAGCAAGATGTTTTTATTTTTAGAAATCCTTAAGGGATAAAATCCATCCAGGCAGCCTAGAGAGGGTAATCCATAAATCACACATCAGAGCTAAGATTTCATTGCACAGTAACTGTGAGTGGGGAGAGAAGCTTGGCAAGGGTTCACTTGCCCCCTACATGGTCTCAGACTAGAATATCATTGGAGCCGAGACCGGCTTCCAGGCAGACCTAATGAAGGTTGCCTTCTGCCTCTGCAGACAAGAAGTCCAACAGGAAGTAAGATACATGTTTCTATAGCACCTTCCTGATCTGCAGTTTTTAAAATAAAGCGAGGGCTCTTTTTTTCTAATTGTAAACCATTGTATAAATATTGGTCTTTATTATTATATGGAATAAATGCAATAAAATTGAGAAGGAAAATGTGCCAAAGGTTTATTGCATGCTGTGAAGAAGATTGGACCTGGATTCAGAAGGCCTGGGCTCTCCCGCTGCTGTATACAACCAAGTCCTCAGCTGACTCACATGGGCTCTCAGTTTCTCTGTAAACCAGGGTGATTGGAAGGGTGGCAAACTGGCAGCTCCTGGGCTGAATGTTCAATGCTTCTCAAAAAGTTGAATTTAATCACCTTTAAATGGGACACCTGCTCTCCAGATGGCCAGGGTCCTGTCGCCTTTTTGTCTCATATCTGTTTTTCCTTCACACATTTACGATACCAGCCTAGCCCTGAAAGCATTTGAGCTTGAACTTAGAGAATCTCAAGGATCTTTCCCAGTCTTTAAAAAAAAATCCACAATGTTTTGACACAGGATATCAACCACTAATGCTCCCTCTTTCCCTCGCTACTTGGATGTCTCAGCTTGAGCTGCACTTTGAAAATGAAGAAAGAGATAAAGGCAGCCTAGCAGGAGGAAGGAAAGGCATTTGTTAAGATATGACACTGGGCAGCGCCATCCCACATTCCGGAACTGCAGGCAGTTGGGCCTGACTAGAGAGAAGGGTGTAGGAAGTGAGGTAAGGGGAATAGAAAAACTGAGGCAAATACTGAAAGGAATTGTGATTTAACTGGAGGTCCTGAACTTTGTCCTGAAAGCTGGAGAGAGATGGGAGAGCAGAGAGGGCATTGAGGACTTTTAACCTGTTAAATTTCTGTTTTAAGAACATCATTTTGAAGGCTGCATGGAGGATAGGCAAATATCTTCCCCACCAGCAAAAAGTACTTTCTCCAGCAGTAAAATGATGGGCGTAGATCAAAGGTTCACAGTACCATTGCATATAAGAATTGCACGAGAAGCTTGTAACAGTGCTGATAACCTAGCCTCACACCAAGAGATTTTTATTTAATTAGGTGGGGAGTGTGGGGGGCGGAGGGGGGGGGTAGGGGTACTTATTAAAGTGTGAGACCCTTAAGGATGCTTCTTGCTCTGAAATTCTATCAGCTGTGTCAAGGGAGGTCCCCATCATTCAAACTGAAGAATGATGAGGAACCATTTCCTTTGCATCTTCAAACCCCAAAATCTGAAGCAAGGTTTAGAAAGATATCCCAACAGTTTACATCACTCTTCTTTAAATTGCTGTTTTTCTTGGTCATACCCAGTTACTCCCTGAAAAAGCATAGAATTATTTCGTAGTATGATTTCCAACTTCTATTTTAGAATTTCACACTGTCAAATCATTTTGATGTGAAAAAATACCAGCACCTACCAAACAAATGGAAAACAATTATAAAATAAGCAAAACCTATTCACAACTGATAAAGGATTGTTTAAAATCAGTAAATGAGCATATATATCAATCCTTAGTCTGTGCAACATTTTCCAGAATGAGTCATTCCAGGCTTGTGGGCGAATAGGCTCCCTGCTCATTTTCTGCTTCTATCTTCTCCTAGTCAGAACCTGAGGGTGTTTACTTGCTTGCTTTTTTTTTTTTAAGCTGATATTTATTGGGTAATTCGCATAGGCCAGGCATTGTGCCAAGGGCTTTACAAACAAGTATCTATCACCACTGTATTAATAAGGAAACTGAAGGGAGGACAAATAACTCAAGGACACAGAGCTAGCAAGAAGCAATGCTGGAATTTGAATCTGCCATCATGTGCCTTAAGTCCATGGGTTTCATTCACCATGACCCTACACTGTTTCACCCCTCCTCCACAGCTCTCTCATTTTATCTTGCCTCCTACCCTGACCTGCGGAGCCAGATTCCACTCTGAGTTCACTGAAGGTATATGCAGAGGTAGATTAAGGGTACACACACCCCTGAGACCATTTGGTCCCCGCTGTTGGGTGTAAGTTTGCTGTCAATAGGGCGCCCTCTACTGTATAAACAATGTAGATGTGTGTTAAAGATAGAGAGGACCATGAAGATTTACTTCTTATGAGGAAACCAATTTTTTTTAGATACTTTTTTTATTGTATCTTCACAACAAGAAAAATAGGACTTATATTAATTTCACAAATGAGCATCTGCATATCAGGGAGCTAGATTTAAATCCACATCTATTTGACCTTAAAGTCCAGGTCTTTTTTTTTTTAATTATTATACTTTAAGTTCTGGGGTACACGTGCAGAAAGTGCAGGTTTGTTACATAGGTATATATGTGCCATGGTGGTTTGCTGCACCCATCAGCCCGTCATCTACATTAGGTATTTCTCTTAATGCTATCCCTTCCCTAGCCCCCCACCCCCCCGACAGGCCCCGGTGTGTGATGTTCCCCTCCCTGTGTCCACGTGTTTTCATTGTTCAGCTCCCACCTATGAGTGAGAACATGCAGTGTTTGGTTTTCTGTTCCTGTGTTAGTTTGCTGAGAATGATAGAGGAAACCATTTCTTGAGATAAATGCATCCCTTATAAACAAACAACTGTACCTCCCTGTCATAAAGAAAACACTCCTGCTCCACAGATCAATCCAAAAAGGGCTTCAATCCAAAAAAGCCAGAGACATCAGTCTCATCTTTCAAGATTGATTATGTCCATATTCAAGCCATGGAGTCATTATAGTGGTCCTGAAATTAGTCTCTGCCCCTCCTGTTAGATGCTATGTTCCTGTGTTTGCACTGTTCACCCTGAACTGATGCTTTAACCTTTATAACCATTGAAAGTGTGATTATGAGAAGAGGGAATGCCTCCTACCTTAGGCATCATAATGATTCTGAGCTTGCTGCTAACAGTGCACAGCGCTGGATGCTTTTTTTCTTTACCCAGAAATTATAAAACATTTAGGGACTCGTGGGGCACGCTAATCATAAAATATTCAGCAACATCTGTGGCATATTATTTACTGATACACTAGACCCAGAAAATATGGTGCCTGTATCACATCACGTGAACGGTTATGCTGAGACTGGAGGTGCTATTTTATGGTCCTTTGCTTCCAGGCTACCTCTCTTTCACACATGATCTTTCTCCCCAGCACCTTACAGGCATGGGGCTACCAGTACAAGCTTAAGAATGGGTTTGTGCTCAGAGTCTCCTGGAGCAAAGTAATTTCTAACAAAGACAGTCTAGTCATGCTGGGATGAGGTTATATCCATCTCCTTAGGAACTGCACAGGTGAGTCACAGGGGCAAGGGAAGAACAGGCAAGGTCACAGGCGAGGTGGGAATTGTCTGGAGGATTGTGAGACCAACTCCTCCCTCCCTGGATCCTGTGCATGCAATCAACACACACGCGCGCGCGCACACACACACACACACACAAGCTTCCAGCTGCTTTGCCCCAGAAACTGACAGAATTCCTAGAAAGGATAGCAGACCAAAAATCAAGACACATGAGTTATGTTAAGCAGTCAGTCAATAAATAAACAATCAACACCTTCTCTGTGCCAGGCTGTGTGCCAAGCTCAGCCACCATATGATTCTAGTGCCCTGTGATCCTCTGTGTTCTTATATGGAGTGGGCTTCATGGTGGAGGAGACAAGAAAGTCACTTGGAGAGCTGCTGGGAACTGCACACCCTCCTGACACTGAATTCTGGCAAACAACTGCCCTCTGCAGCCCAGGCTCATCTCACTCCCAACTGCATGCTTATTTTGAAAAAGTCCCTCACTGGGTATGGCTCCTCCCCTTCAGGAACCATGAGCTTAGATCGTTTATAAGTAAAGTGGTTTATCCAGAACAGTCCCAATCTATGCCTAATATCCTGGCTATTTTATTAATAACACTCACTTTCACTCTCCAAAGTGCGTCAGGTTGGGATATAAATTATATAGTCATCCAATATAAGAATCCTTCCAGATATAGTGTGACTTTAACACACCCTCACAAAGATGCCAGGGTGTCAGAATCTTCCCTCTTCCCGCAAAGAAATCGTCCCAACTATTTTGAGATTCCCAATTGGGATGTCTCATAAATGTCTCAGCCTTCACATGGCAGCTTCCATTCTTCCTCCACTCCTGCTCTGTTTCCCCCAGAGTCTCCAGGAAAAGCTGCAGGAATGAAGACCCCTTGCCACATCCTCTGCCTCTCCCACCACTGAGGGTTTTGCCCATGGAGGCCTCCACTGAGGCCTGGCATAACAGCACCTTCACTGCCCCCAGTTCCGCATACTGAAGGGGGAGAGTCCCACGTACCTCCTGTGCCACATTCAGGCAGGAGGCCTAGGAAGCGAAGCTCACTCAGGCCCCCAGTGACCCCGGGGGTCTTCCTTGCATAACATCTAGTCTCACTGCTCATTTCTCATTTTACAGAGACCACAAAATCACGAATCTTTCAGCCAGACCTAAATTGCTGGTGTGCTTTTGTTTTTGCTTTTTACACTGGGCCAATGTTTTAGAATTAGATTTTACATGAAATCAATGATGTGCTGAAGAACCACTCGCAAGAGCCAAGGGTTAAATTTTCAAGAATTTTGTGAGTGGCTGTTAGACATAGTTGCTATTAAAACTTAAGTTATATAAACATACATCTAAATAAATGCTATTAAAACAAAGGCAACAATTAGGTTGTGGTGATGACTGTGCAACTTGATAAACATACTAAAATTTTTAGAATGCAAAGGGTGAATTTTATGGTATAGAAATTATATCTCAGTAAAGCTGGGTTTATTTGTTTGTTTGTTTGAGCAGGTTTTCGCCCTGTCACCCAGGCTGGAGTGCAGTGGCACAATCATAGCTCACTGCGACCTCGACCTCTCAGGCTCAAGTGATCCTCCCACCTCAGCCTCCAGAGTAGCTGGGACAACAGGTGCTGGGATAACAGGCATGAGCCACCACACCCAGCCTAAAGCTATTAAAAAATAAAGTTTTGTAAAGGTAATAAATATTCAAAATTTATCACTTGCTAATTATTTTATTACAACTTACTGTGGCCTATGTTCTTGTAGTAATTTACACCTATTATATCTGTAGAGTGAAAATGCTGTCTAATGGAATGCCATTGCACGTCTCTTACAATTCCACATAACATCCTTTGGTGGCTTGAACTAAGTCATGATGAGGGTATTGACACCAAAGAAATAGGCAAACATTACAAATAGGGGCTTAGTTCATTGTTTGTTGATTGTCTAGACTTAAGAAAGTAATGGAGAAAATGCTAATAATGCAGATTAAACTTAAAACTGTGTTATGCCTGTAGTCTTTACATTGTGAATAGCACAAAAAATTGACAAAATATTCTTCTAGTATCTGAAAACTATTACCCAGTTCAGAAAAGAAGTCACTCATCTCCCTGATAAACAAGTATAGTTATAATATGAATGTTGGTTGATACTTTCATGAACCATAACAAAACAACAAAAGTGAAACAACGAAGATATGTTAGAACTTCACTAATAATCAAGCTTTTATTCATAGTCTGGTTATGTGACCCTATTGTTGGTGGTAGAATTATAAAACCCGATAATGGATTTAGTAAGAAATAGCAAGTCACACAGTATTTTAAATTTTATGAGTATTTGCAAATTGTATGCTACAATGCATTCTTTATATCAGTAAAATTTAAAGTATATATTGCATATTTGCATACACATACATACACACATTTTGTTATTGAACACTTCCCAGCACACCATTGTCTAAAGTCCTCATTTCAAAGCTTCTCTTGAAAAATTGAATCTGATATTATTGCCTATCTGCCCACCTAGTAGCTGAAGCTGAGTATCACCTTGTCTTTAACCTCATTAAATAGATGAGATGCCTTATCCCCCTTTAGACAGGCATTAATTAATTTAGAGTATTGCTCTAGACCTTCTATTCAACTTGAGCATCACCTGGGAGCTGTTAAATGCAGAATTTCAGGTGCTATCCCAGGCCTACCAAACTAAATTCTGCAATTTGACAAGATCCCCAAGTGATGCATACGTACATTAGAATGTGAAAAACACAGTTCTGGGATCAGGAAACTTTTTCTTTCAAGGGACAGAGAATACACATTTTAGGCCTTGAGGGTCATATGGTCTAGGTCACAACTACTGAACCCTGTCATTGTAATATATACAAATGAATGGGTGTGATCATGTTCCAGTTAAACTTCATTTACAAAAATAGGCCCCATACTTTTCCCATCTATGGGCTAGACCAGTGGTTTCTTGAACTTTAGCATTCACTACCATCACCTGGGGAGCTTGTTTAAAACACTGCTTGCTGGACCCCACCTTCAGAGCTTCTGTCTGACTCAGTAGGTTTGGGGAAGGATCTGGGAGTCTACATTTGGGCAAGTCTCCGGATGACACTCATGCCTCTGGCCCCGGGGCACACTTTGAGAACTATTACTCTAGCATAATAGTTTTTGACTCTGGCTGTACCCTAGAATCATCCAGCAGTCTTTTTAAAAATAGTGATGCCTAGATCTCACCCCAAACCAATCAAGTCACAATATCTAACAGTGGTCCTCAGCAGCACTGGCATGTTGTAAAAGCTCCCCCAGGTGATTTTAGTGTGCAGCCAGGCACCTGCCCACTACAAAATTACCAACTACTCCCTAAATGAGTTGTGAAGGTGTTAGGAAAACAGAAACATTAATCAATAAGTTACAGTTATCTGTGAGAGACCTATCGCGACTTAACAAACCAAAGACACAAGATTTTTTTTTTTTTTTTTTGAAGCGGAGTCACGCTCTGTCGGCCAGGCTGGAGTGCAATGACGTGATCTCGGCTCACTGCGAGCTCCGCCTCCCGGATTCACCCCATTCTCCTGCCTCAGCCTCCCGAGTAGCTGGGACTACAGGCGCCCGCCCCCACACCTGGCTAATTTTTTTTTTTTTTTTTTTTTTTTAGTAGAGACGGGGTTTCAACGTGTTAGCCAGAATGGACTCGATCTCCTGATCTCGTGATCCGCCCACCTTGGCCTCCCAAAGTGCTGGGATTACAGGCGTGAGCCACCACGCCTGGCCAGTCATAAGTATTTTACAAAGAGATTTCTTCTTACGGTTCTCAAATTGATAGAATGGACAGTGTGACTAAGCACAGTTTTTAAACTTTCAGATTGCTTGGGGATATACTTTTAAGTGAGCAGAAAGAAACATGGGCTATCGTGATTTTCTTACCTACACTATTTCTGTTTTCGATTTCACAAATAATCAACAATAGCAAATACTATGGCCTAGTTCTGACCTTGCTGATAAACTGGCTGTGTGACCTTGGATAAGTCACTTAGGACTGTGCTTCCTTGACTATAAAATGAGGGGGCTGACTCTGTCCCTTCCAGCTCTAAGTGTCTTTGCTTTATGATATATATTTTGTGAATCATGAATTTTCAAAAAACATTTTGAGTTTTTTTTTTCTCTTTTGCGGAAGCAGTGGGAATTGTGTCAATAGGATCAAGGCAAGAGCGAAGGTAATTGCTTATGTAGCAATATCCTGTATGTGAATTTTGTTTATGTGGCATCTCACCACTGTGCAGCTTGCCAGCTTTATGGACCACTCTGTGAAATCAGAATCATGGCCAAGGCCAATATCAGGTTCATGAGACTTCAGCTACTGTGCCAAGGTCTCAGCTTCCTTGGAGAGCAACATTGTAGGGTGGGGAGGAGGGAGTAAATAATCTTTTTTTTTTTTTTTTTTTTTTTGGAGATGGAGTCTCACTCTGTTGCCCAGGCTGGAGTGCAGTGGCACAATCTTGGCTCACTGCAACCCCCACCCACCTGGTTCAAGCAGTTGCCCTGCCCCAGCCTCCCAAGTAGCTGGGATTACAGGCACAGGCCACCAGGCCCAGCTAATCTTTTTCATATCTTTAGTAGAGATGGGGTTTCACCATGTTGGCCAGACTGGTCTCAAACTCCTGACCTCAGGCAATCCACCCACCTCGGCCCCCCAAATTGCTGGGATTACAGGCGTGAGCCACCGCGCCCGGCCAATAATCTTAATCATGTACATACATATAAAAATAGACTCTTGGGAAAGAGGATTTATCCATGGACTAAAGAAAAATAGACCCAAGAGAAGTCAACAGAGATGCCCCAGCATTGGTATGGAATTTGGCCAAGCAGGAAATGGCAACTGCTACGTATAGTTGAGGAGGGAATAGGGCCACCATGAGAACCAGAGGAAAATAGCTTAGAGGGAAAAAGGGTAAGTAGACATAACTGGCTTCCTGTATCTACATTTTAGGCCTGACTTGAAAAGAGTCCAAACGTCCTTCAAAAACAGTAAATTTACTGTAATAAGATCAGTTCTGATTCTTTGAGAACCCCTAAAGCACAAACGGGCCTCTATTACTAGACAGACAGACTGGACTCTAGGAGTCATAATTTCTACATAAGGTTTTAAGGAAGGTAGCTTTTTCTTTTCTTTTATTTATTTATTTTTTCCAAGACTGAGTCTCGCTCTGTCAGTGCAGTGGCGCAATCTCGGCTCACTGCAAGCTCCAGCCTCCCTGGTTCACGCCATTCTCCTGCCTCAGCCTCCCGAGTAGCTGGGACTACAGGCGCCCGCCACCACACCCAGCTAATTTTTTGTATTTTTTAGTAGAGATGGGGTTTCACTGTGTTAGCCAGGATGGTCTCCATCTCCTGACCTCGTGATCTGCCCATCTCAGCCTCCCAAAGTGCTGGGATTACATGCGTGAGCCACGGCACCCGGCCTAAGGAAGGCAGTTTTTTCAACTTCACTAATATTCTTTCTACTGAATAGTCTTTTTCTTATACTGCCATGGGACTAGTTATCCAGCTTTTTTATTTTTTACTACTCTAAATAATCTCAATTTAACAATAAATTACTAAAATTGATTTTGTGAAAAAGCAAGTAGAATGATTGGCAGCAGTCCACAAATTCTATCTTTTATCAATAATGGATGTCATCAGTGTAGGGTGAGCCAACTTCTTTCTCTCCTTGAGGTCCTGCCCAGATTCATAAAACAGAAGCTTCCACCAACACATCCACCCTCCTGAGAAAATTCCATGAGCAATTCTACCCTCTTGGTCTTCTGGAAGAGAAGAGGAACCACTTATCTGATTGTTGAGATTGGGGCCAAAAATGCACAGCTCATACATAATCTCTGGCTGGGTCTAGAGAACCAAAATGAGACTCTAAAAACTGAAGAGTTATAGAATCGGGCTGAATATTACTAAGCATTCCTGTTACTCAGCAGGAAGGAAATTTGAAAAGGATATAAATGTGACAATTATTGAAGAAAACAGTAGCAGCCCATGTTTATACTCCAATAAAGTGTATATTTGTATTTGCATTTCTTTTTAATCTGAAATGCGATAATCTGTTATACATTAGTTTACAACTTGCTTTTTTCCCTTAATAATGTGTCATTGGAATCCCCCCAGGTCAATATATGTAAATCTGATTCACTCTTTTTAATATTGGTACAACAATTTGTATTGAGGATTATTCTAATTCATCTATTCTCCTATCAATGTTCATTCGTGTTGTTTTCAGTTTTTTTTTCTTCTTGCCACTATAAAACAACAAATAAGCATTGTTTCTCATCCATCCTTAAGTACTTGTGTTTTTTCTTGTAACATAGATTCCCAAAAGGGATTACAAGGTCAAACGACATGACATATTTTAAACCTTGTCAGATGTTGCCAGATGCTTTCCCAAAAGGTTGTAGCAATTCACATTTCAACCAGCAGTGTATTAACTACCCATTTTCCCTTTTCACTAATAGTGTTTCTAAAGATTCCCATTTTTACCATACTAATGGCTTAATTTTTATTTCCCAGAGTACTACTGAAATAAAGCATCTTTTCATAAGTTTACTGGCTACTTGCATTCTTCTTTTTGTGACTTTTTGGTGTATACACTTTGCTCATTTTTTTCTATTAGGTTATCTGCCTTATTCATATCAATTTATTAGAAGTCGTCATTTATTAGAGTTGTTAAATTTTGCCTTTCATAGGTGTTGAAATATTGTTTTCTTTTTGTCTTCGATCTCTTGCTTTCATTTGTTATATTTAAACTTACATATTTTTAAGCTTTTTGAAGTTTAATACATCTATCTCTTATTGCAGCACAGTTTCTTATCTTGCTTAGGAAGTTTCCCCCCCAAGGTTGTGAAAATATGCTCCTAAATTTTATTATTTTATCTTTCTACATTGAAATCTTTATCAGAAACATTTTTATTGAGGTAAAATTCACAGACACAGAAATGCATAGCTCTTAAGGGTAAAATTCAATGAGTTTGGACAAATGTGTACATCCACATAACCAAAACCTGTTGAGCTAGAAGACAATTCCATCACTCCAGAGAACTTTCGTATGCCCTCTTGTAGTCAATTTGCAGCCGTCATTGGCAACTACTGCTCTGATTTCTATCACATACATTAGTTTTCCCTGTTATTGAACTTCATATTAACGAAATCACACAGTGGGAACTCTTTTGTGTCTCACTTCTTTCAATCAATATATGTTTTTGAGGGTTTTTTCCCATATTATTGCCAGCCTGTATTCCACTGTATCAATATACAAGGGTTTGCTTACTCAGTCTCCTGTTGACGGCCATTTGTGTTGTTTCCAGTTTGGGGCTCTTACGAAGAAAGCTTCCATGAACATTCATATGCACATCTTTGCATGAACAGACTGGATATATGTTTTCATGTCCCCCTGAGGAAATACCTAGGAGTGGATTTGCAAAGTCTTAGGGTAGGCAAACGTTTAGAAAGTGCCAAAACTTTTTCCAAAATGCCTGCACCATTTGTTATGTCTGCAAGCAAAATATGAGAGCTCCTGCTGCCTCACATCCTCACCAACATCGGGTGCTGTCTTTTAAATTTCAGCCATTTTAGTAGGTTTGAAGTGGCTTCTTATTGTGACTTAAATTTATACTTATTTAATATTGTAATTAATAATGTTTTGCCCCTTTTCATGTCCTTAGTGCCACTTAAATGGGGTTGGCTTTTATTGTTGAGTTGTAGTTCTTTATATGTAAATATATGTTCTTTATATTTATGTCATATATATGTATTGTGATATATGATATATTCCTTCCATCTCTGGCTTGTCTTTCCATTTTGTTAACAATGTCTTTTTATGAGAAGATATTTAAATTTTGATAAAGCAAATTTGTATATTTTTTTCATTTATGGTTAGTGCTTTTCATAAGAAATCTTTGTGTATACGAAGTTTACTAACATATTGTTTCCTTCTAGACACTTTATAATTTTACCTCTTAAACATAGGTCAATCATTTATCTTCAATTAAGTTTTGTTTACAGAGTTTGGTAAGTGTTAAAGTTCATTTTTTTTCCCATGTCTATTCAGTTATTCCAGCACCATTTGCTGGGGAAAAAAAAAATCCTTTCCCCATTGAATACACGTGGTGCTTTTTTCAAAACTCAATTAATTGTGGCCAAGTGTAGTGGCTCACACCTGTAATCCCAACTCTTTGGGGGGCCGAGGCAGGGCGATTTCTTGAGTCCAGGAGTTCAAGAGCAGCCTGGGCAATATAGTGAGACCCCCATCTCTAAAAATTTTTTTCATCAATTGATGGTATATGTGGGTTTACATCTAGATATCCTACGCTGCTCCATTCATTAATCTATTTATCTACTTGTTCTTATGCCAATACTACAGGCTTAATTACCATGGCTTTATAGTACGTCTGCAAATCAGACTTTTTTTTCATTATTCGAGGTCCTTTGCCTTAAATGTAAATTTCAGAATCAACAGGCCAATTTCTAGCCTCCTCAAAAAAAAGGGCTCTGAAATTTTTATTGGGATTACATTCACTCTATAAATAAATTCCGGAAAAATTGACATTTAATAATATTGAGTCTTCCAATATACGAAATGGGTGTAGTTCATTTATTTAGGTCCTCTTTAATTTTTCTCAGCAATGCTTTATAATTTTCAGTACATAGGTTTTACGCAAATTTTGTTAATTTTTATTTATTTCATATTTTAGGCTATTACAAATAGAATTGCTTATAAAACTTATTTGCATCTAGTATGAAATGCAATTTTGTATTTTGATATTTTACTCTGTTACCTTGCTAAGTTCAATTATCAGCTTTAATAGTTGCTTTGTGGATTTCTATATGCCTAGTCACGTTGTCTGCAAATGAAGATTATTTTACTTCTTTTTTCTTATCTTTTTTGCCTTTTATTTCTTTTACTTGACCTTCTGCACTGGCTAGGATTTCAGGAAAATATAGAATAAAACTAAAAAGGGTGAAAGTTATTAGGTATAACCATATTTCAGAATGTTAGATAGTGCCGATTAAACAACTTTTCTTTTTTTTTTTTTTGAGATGGAGTCTCACTCTGTCACCCAGGCTGGAGTGCAATGGCATGGTCTCAGCTCACTGCAACATCTGCCTCCCGGGTTCAAGCAATTCTCCTGCCTCAGACTCCCGAGTAGCTGGGACTTCAGGCATGTGCCACCACACATGGCTGATGTTTGTATTTTTAGTAGGGACGAGGTTTCACTATGTTGGCCAGGCTGGTCTCGAACTCCTGACCTCATCATCCACCCATCTCGGCTTCCCAAAGTGCTGGGATTACAGGCATGAGCAACCACCCCCATCCATTTTATCTTTTCTAATGTCCCTCGTTATCTCTGTACCTAGTAACAGAGCTACAGAGTATGTGAAACAGGTAGAAATAAAGGGTGAAATAGTTAAATGCTCAATGTGATAAAGACCATCTATTTTAAAAATACAGTTAACTAAATGATGAAATAATATTTGAAAAAAGGTAAGGTCTTCCAGTTACATTCATCACGTGCAAATGTACAAACTGTGAAGTGTTTTTCAATGTGATTTTAGTTGACAGATTCTAGGTTTATTTTCACAGACCTGTAATTCGCAAATGAAGAAATTAAAACTGTGAATAACCTACTTTAAAAAGTTAAACCTGTTAGTAATCAAAGAAATGTAGATTAAAATGGTAATAAGAAAATTCCAAATTCTAGTTAAGTTGCTTCTTCTGCAGGCTTCAGTAGATCCCTATACTTCCTCTAGTACAGAGATAACACTGCAAATTGAAATTGTCTGTATATTGTCTTATCTCCTTCTAGAGGAAATCTTTGTGAGGGCAGGGTTAGTTCAATAAGAACACAAAGATAAAAAATAATTAGAATGCCTAGAATTGTCAAAGACAAAAAGAATTAGGCACCCTTATATACACTGCTGGTGGAGGCATAAATTGATAATGCCTTTCTCCAGAGCAATTTGGCACAGGATCAAGCTCCTTAAAATATGCATAAACTTTGACCTAGCAATTTAATTTCAAGGAATTTATTCTAAGGAAATAACTCATGTGCCCGAAGATTTCTACATAAAAATAAGTACAAGATATAGGTAATCTAAGTGTCCAAAACTGGGAAATAAGTAAAATAAATTATGATATTTATAACAGAATTGTATAATAGAATTTTAGGCAGCTATTAAAATTTGGTTCATAAATGCTTTACCATTCTTTACAGATATGTTTGTAATACAGTAAGTGAAAAAGAAGTATAAAATACCAAATATCATTTGAATACATTTTTTCAAAAAAAAAAAAATATAGCTGTAGCTGGGGGTAGTGGCACATACCTATAGTCCCAGCTATTCAGGAGGCTGAGATGAGAGGATCACTTGAGCCCAGAAGTTCAAGACCAACCTGAGTAACATAGCAATATAATGAGACCTTGTCTTTAATTTAAAAAAAAAAAAGTAGCTCTAGATGAAGTAAAAAAAAAAAAATCACAGAGATCCATCAAAATGCTCTATTCTTAAGAGCAGTTTGCCTTATACCCATTCATTCTTTTATCCTCTATAAAACTGGGGATTGGGATTATAGGTAATGTTATTTTACTTATCTATATTTCCTTTTTTCTCTACCATTAGTGAATATTGCTTTTGGCACTAGGAAAAAAAAAACATAATTTTAAAAGAAAAAATGGGGGCCTTCCAACCCAGTATGTATTTTGGTCATATGTTTCCACCCAATCAGCTTCAAAACAGCTGTCTTTCAGTTAATTGCTAGTTCTCTTCCTCACCTTCTTTTCTCTGGTACAGATATCACGTGGATTCATGGTAGGTTTACAATTACTCATCCTCTCCTCAGCACATCTATTCTTTTGATCACAGCTCTAGAAGGTGTGTGTCATGTGGGTAACAATAGAGAAGTGATGAAGTAGCTCATCAATGTCACCACAGAGTCAAATAGAAAATAAAAGACTAAGCTGAGAACAAGGATCATTTGTGGCAGGTATATCCAGGATTTCAGCTTTCATGTAGAGAAAAAATCGAGGGAAAATTGTAATTTCATTTATCGTCCATGTGTGAGAACAAACAAAGAGAACTTGTCTCCTTCCCAACTCCCTCTCACCCCATAAAATTTGTGCCATTATTTTACATGTTTGCTTTGCTCATGCAGATAATAAAAGGTACATATTTCTTGCTCTGTTTTCCTCATTATATAAAATTACATAATGTCATTAATGTAATTTTAGCCCTAACAACTGACCACATTTGACCATTGCCTGGAACCACAAACTTCTTTTAAACCTTGAGCTAAAAAGTACAATTTATTAGGATCTGATAGTCCCTTCTAAAGTTAGTTATTCTGTTGGGAAAGGAATTGTTTGCACCAAGCTCCCATTCATTCTTTTGTCCTCTGCAGGACTGTAGGACATTGAAACTAGAAAAGGTCTTAGATAATAATAGCTATCACTTAAAGTGCTCATTAAATAACAGGCACTATACTAACAGCCATGCATACACATTAATACATTTAATTCTCACAACTCTAAGGTAGGTTTTACTACTCATTACAAAGATCAAGGAACTGAGGTACAGACAAGCTAGGTTAAATTGTTTAATGTGACACAAGAAGCATCCCAGGATTGGAATAGAGGTTATATGCCACTGAAGTCCCCTCAGTTTCCATGCTCTACTGCCTCTCTGTCATCATCTGTATATCTGGTCCTCTTAGAGAACACCAAGTACCATTCCCATTGTAGAAAAATCAGAAAGCAGATTGCAAAAGTAATACATCGTTCATGCATATGTCTTTTCTTTTTATTTATGGTGTTTGTTTATGATTTTATTATTTATGTGCCAAATCATCCTCCATTTTCTTACGGCTTCTGCCTGTTGTGCCATCCTTAGATTTTCACACTTCCAGATGACATAAATGTACAGAAGTATAGATATAAATTTAGATACAGACACCTACATTTAGGCCAGTTCTTCTATATTTATTTACTTGTTCTATATACAATTTACTTCAGGTCTTTTTAAACATTTATATCTCCGGGGGAGGGGGGAGGGACAGCATTAGGAGATATACCTAATGCTAAATGACGAGTTAATGGGTGCAGGAAATCAACGTGGCACATGGATACATATGTAACAAACCTGCACATTGTGCACATGTACCCTAAAACCTAAAGCATAATTAAAAAAAAAAAAAAACATTTATATCTCCAATTCAGGTGGAATTTATTTTAGGTAAAACTTTTTCCCAAACAGTTTCCTCTGCGGTCTAGCATGACTTATGATATATTTCTTTCTTCCTTCCCACTTATTTTAAGTGTGATCTCTATCACATGGATCTATTGAGGACTCTGCCTTCGATTTCATTAATATGTCCATCATTAGTCCATTAACACACATTTTTCCATATTCTGATTTATAATACATTGTAATATGTTACCGGACAAAACCCCTCTAAATTACTGTTCTTTTAGAAAGTGTTTCATTTGATATAATTTCTCTTTCAAAAATGTGGTGTGCCTTCCTATTCATCTTAGTACTGGGAGTCCTAGCCAGAGCAATCAGGTAAGAGGAAGAAATAAAAGGCACCCAAATAGAAAGAGAGGAAGTCAAACTCTCTGTTTACAGACCATGTGATTTATACCTAGAAAATCCCATAGTCTCTGCCCAAAACTACTTCAATAAACACCTTCAGCAAAGTTTCAGAATACAGTATCAACGTACAAAAATCAGTAGCATTTTTATACGCCAACATTCAAGCTGAGTGCCAAATCAAGAATGCAATCCCATTCGCAATAGCCACAAAAAGAGTAAAATATCTAGGAATACAACTAACCAGGAAGGTGAAAGATCTCTACAACAAGAATTTAAAATATTGCTCAAAGAAATCAGAGATGACACAAACAACTGGAAAAACTCATGGATAGGAAAAATCAATTTACTATACTCCAAGGCTGCAGTAACCAAAACAGCATGATGCTGGTACAAAAACGGACATATAGACGAATGGAACAGAACGGAGAGCCAAGATACAATGCCGCACACATACCACCATCTGATTTTCAACAAAGTCAATGAAAACAAGCAACAGAGAAAGGATTCCCTATTCAATAAATGGTGCTGGGATAACTGGCTAGCCATGTGCAGAAGACTGAAACTGCACTCCTTCCTTACACCATATACAAAACTCAACTCGATGGATTAAAGACTAAAATGTAAAACCTAAAACTATAAAAACTCCAAAAGATAACTAGGAAACACCATTCTGGACATAGGCCCTGGCAAAGATTTTATGACGAAGACACCAAAAGCAACTGCAACAAAAACAAAATCGACAAATGAGACTTAAACTAAAGAGCTTCTGCATGGCAAAAGAAATTATCAACAGAATAAACAGACAACCTACAGAAATATTTGTGAACTACACATCTGACAAAGGTCTAACATCCAGAATTTCTAAGAAACTTAAACAAATTTACAAGCAAAAAATAACCCCATTAAAAAGTAAGCAAAGGACATGAACAGACACTTTACAAAAGAAGATATACATGTGGCCAATGATCATATGAAAAAATGCTCAGCATCACTAATCATTAGAAAAATGCAAATCAAAACCACAATGAGATACTATCTCACACCATCAGAATGGCTATTATTTTCTTAAAGTCAAAAATAATAGATGCTGGTGAGGTTGCAGAGAAAAGGGAACACTTAAACACTGCTGATGAGAATGTAAATTAGTTCAGCCATTGTGGAAAGCAGTGTGGAGATTTCTCAAAGAACTTAAAAAAGAATTATGATTTGACCCAGCAATCCCATTATTGGATATATACCCAAAGGAACATAAATTGTTGTACCATTAAGACACATGCACCCACACATTCATTGCAACACAATTCACAATAGCAAAGACATGGAATCAACCTAAATGCCCATCAATAGTAGACTGTGCCAGGCACAGTGGCTCATGCATATAACCCCAGCACTTTAGGAGGCCAAGACAGCAGGATCACTTGAGCCCAGGAGTTTGAGACCAGCATAGACAACTTGCCCAGTTTATGAACTCTGGCCAATTTCTGCCTGAATCACACTTACCAACCTACAGTTGAAGTGTAGGTTTCCATCCTGGCTTCTAGCAGTCAGCTCTACAATTCTGAGAATAGTTCTTTCCCCTATGTCTGGGTCTCTGACATACTGAACCAAACCAATGAATTAAAAATCACATCCCCCATCACACACTACAACAAACATCTATCATCCCTTCTCCTCCCCTAACCATAATGCTTTACCTATTGGATACTACAATATTGGTGCTGGTGGAGAACAGCTACCATGTCTTGAACACTGCTACATTCTGAATCTTGGCATCACCCCAAAATTCATGTTGGAATCTAATAACGTATAATATTACGAAGTGGGACTCTCGGGAAAACGATTAAGTCATGAGGGCAGTGCCCTTATGAAAGAAGTTAAAGGGAGCTGCCTTGCCCCTTCCACCACGTGAGGACACCAAAGGCACCATCTTTAAAGCAGAGCAAACCTTGACCAGACAGTGAGGCTACTGGTAACTCGATCTTGGACTTCCCAGCCTCCAAAACAATAAGAAATTTCTGTTGTTTAATAAATGACCCAGTCTGTGGTATTTTGTTACAGCAGCCCAAATAGACTGAGACAAACACCTACTATAGGCCAACTATATATAGGACACTCTCTACTTCAAATCCATATAATAACTCTGTGAGAGACAATATTATATACATATTAGAGATGAAGAAACTGAAGCTCAGAATAAGTCACTTTCCCAAAGTTTCTCATTTATTAAGTGGAAGAAGTAAGATTCTAACCCAGATCCATCTGTTCATTTGTTCCTCTGTAACGGGCAACATGCCCCCTGCCAGCACCCACCTCCTTCTTCCAACGCTGTTGTTTTCCAGTAACCTTTGGTATAAACAATTATAAAAAGATAGGGGAGTAGATACTTTTGTCATCTTAAAAAATCATTATGCAGAAGAAATATGAGACCCTGGGTCCCTAAGATGGCACGGATGGCAAGGAAGAGGAATCAGAGTATGCTGTGTTTTTTTTTTTTTTTTTTTTTTTTCAAATACCTATTTCATATGGTAAAGCATGGGTGTGCCGGAAAAGGAAATGAGGAGGTGTTTCTAAATCCCCCTTCTGTCAGTTAGCTTTTTTTCTTTTATCTTCTTAGGTGGTATAATAGTTTTAAGATTTTCTTTTGCGCCTCCGTATGCATATTCATGCAAACTTGAGGAAGGCTATGTCAGAGGTTGCTAACCTAATACAACTTTAAACATTGCAACATTCTATAATTAGGCCCAGTGAGAGCCAGTGCCATATATAATGCACACTGACTTTCCCATCCTTCCTCTACACCACACATGAACCTATTCCACCTATTTCCACCTATGGAAACTCTAACCTGGGAATTCACAGATGTCAAATGGGAAAAGTTGGCTACAATCACTCGGCCACAATTTTAAAAATATCCCTTGCATTCATTTGAGGTTAATTAAGAGGATGAGTTTTGTCATAAGGCCAAATACCTCCTCTAACTAGAAGAAATAATCATTCAGAGCATGTCATTAAAGGTGACAGCAAAGACTTAATGTCACTCCATTCTTTTTATATTTGCTGGTTGTAATTGTCTTTATGTGAGCTTTTTATAATGCTTGGATCAAATAATTTAAAGAAAAATAAAATAAATAGTATCCATGTTCAGCATCCCTGTTCAGGTGTAAATGTGTTCCTAAGGTATTTTTCCTAGAAAAAAATACTAACTCTATAAAAGAATGCTAAAATAGCAGAATATAATCTGCATTGTAAATTAGCAGTTTATACTAGTAAACGATGAAAATTATTCATTAAAGAGCTAGATACAATTGACAAAAAATACATTTTACTTCTTCCAAGTGTAACCTGGGAAAGAAGATGCTCTTAAAAATGTTTGACTTGGTTCTTCAATAACTGAAGCACTCTGTTTAGTTCTAAGGGGTCATAAAATCTGTCATTATTGCTGCTGTTATTAGGAATCTTGCATTTGCAACTACAAGTTACTAAAAATATTGAAGGAAATAGTATAGGGTTACAACAGATGCTCAGAGCTGAAATCCTACGCCCAGAAACTGCTGTTGCTTTTGAAATCACCCTTGTCGCTGAGTCAGTTGTTCATGTGCATGTCTGCCAGGGCGCAATGATCATTTTGAGCCAAATTTGGCAGGTGTTGTCTTCATACTCCAAAGTGAGGAGAGAATCTCTCTAAAAATATCTTTCTTCCTTATTCACACAGGCACCATATTATTCTGAGAAGGAATGCATCACTACCAACAATAGGGTATGTATGTATTTTTGTTTAGTTCTTGTACCATTCCTTTTTCCAAAAAAAAAAGATTTGTGTTTACACCATATTTTTGGATGCAGCACCTAAATGCATCTGATATGTGAATCACAGTACTCAACAGATGTTGAAGGAATTAATGATTCAGGAAAGCAACTCAGGCTCTCTTTCCCAGGAGTTATATTGCAAATTATCAATGCCTGAAGCAATTGGCTTATTTTCAAGTACCAGTACGTTTTTTGTATAATTCCTATTTATTTTCATAATGCTCGTCCTTATCTAGATATTTGATGGTAGTTTATGGAAGCACAACTTTGCCAACACAGCTCTGTCCTGCTCACAAAGACTTTCTCCTATACATATCTCCCTGGGATCCTTCTCACTAACTTTGCTCAAACCTTGCCCTCCATCTCAGATGACCTCCTTATCATTTTGCGACAATCCACGTCATTTAAGTCCCAGCTCGAAAATTTGTCTCTTGTGAGGATCTTTCCCCAGGACCTGCCGCCCCTTTCCATCTGTTTTCACCCCTCAGCACATATACACTAGGTCTGTGCTAGACACACTGGTGTTTCTAATCTCCTTTCTTTACAGTTGTTTTCAAACTGCTTATGGTGCACATATATTTTATATCTCCTTAATTATGAATGCCTTCAGGAAAGCACCTGTTCTATGTTTTGGACACAATCCCACATCCCCATAGGGTCAATTTTCCTATGTTGTATATAGTAAAAACTCAGTGAAGCATCACCATTCAGAGATCACACTTCACAATTTTTCAGCCAAAGCTCAAAGCAGTTTTTTCTTCTTAGCCATCTTCGGGCAATTTATACAAGCATCTGAGTCTCTATCTTTTATATCTGGCACTTCATTATTACACATTTTTCACTTTGGCAATATATGCCAAATGCTGATCTTCTGTAAGTCTGTCCTAACAGGACCTAGCAAGTAAGCAAGTAATTTTATGTCAAAGTGTGGTGTGGTGTGTGTGTGTGTGTGTGTGTGTGTGTTCTTTCTATGCCCAGAGCTTCTTTCCACTTGTCCAAAAATAGACTCTTCAAGGAAAAGATGTATCTTCATAAAATCATCTTTAGGAGCAAAATAGACCTCTTTTGATCGTTATTATTGTACAGGGTAGAAAATCAACCTCTGTCCTGCTCCAAGTCCTCAAACGATAATATTAAAAGAACTTGGTAAGAGCTCTGTAAGGTAAAGTGCTCAGATTTTTTTTCTAATGTCTGAGAAGCCACGAGAGTGTTGTAAGTAGACTGGGGCTTTCTGAAAGATCACCCGGGCTGCAGGGGGGAGAACAGATGGTAGGAGAAGATGAGGATTTCAGAAGGAGGCCATAGAGTAGTCCACATGAGGACAGCTTGGACAATCGTGCTTTAAAATACAATAGCTTTATATGTTTTTTAAAAAATAGAATACATGCTCAATGTAAAAAAGTTTAAATAATACAGGAAACATTCACTCCTGCTTCTTGGCAAAGCACTACTTGGGTGGGAATCTCCACGCTTCGGTGGCACCATGGGCCTTCTTACACTTCTGTGTGTACTGATCCTTCTGGCTGGAATCGCCTTCCAGATTCATCCAAACTCCCTTCTCTCCCTGGTAAATTCATACACATCCTACAATTAGTCCAAGTTCCTTCAAAGCTGTCCCTGTATGTCTTCCCCTTGCCCTCTATCTTTCCCTAACCAGACAGAACCACTGCCTCCTCCACCTCCCATAGATCTTCACTCACGCCTCTGAAAGCACTCCTCCTATAATTTGCTGTTTATGAGTCTCTCTCTTCCACCGAATTGTAAGTTCTAGGAGGGTAGGAGCCAAATTTTATTTATCTTTACCTCATGAGCATAAATGCCAGGGCACGGTTTGCAGCCTAACCTCACAGCAGGAGAAGATATAGCATCTCTGTTAGTATATGGAGAGGTAGCATAATATGGTAGTTTAACTCTGGAGCCAGATTTCCTGGACTCCAACCTGGCTCTGCCTTTACCAGTTGCGACTTTGGACAAGTTAATTAACCTCTCCATGCTTCAGTTTTCTCATCTGTAAAATGGAGGTAATAATAGTACCTATCTCATTGTGTGATATTATGACGATTTAATAAGGTAGGATTTTTAAAGATCTTGGGAGAGTACCTGGCACTAAATAAATGTTTAAAAATATTTAAACAGTAACTACGATTCAAACCTACATCTACATCACACCATTCAAAAGAGAACAGACAGCTCACATTGAAACTCTTGAGTCTGCTTTTTTCTTCCAATAGTTTTTACCAGGTATTTGTCCAGTTAGTGCATATGGACAGCTAATATAGTTCCCTGTGCTAAAAACAAATTTGGTAAATGGAATTGATTTTAAAGATCACTGAGTTTAAGCTTCTCACTTAATGGGTAAGAAAACCAAGATGAAGTGGTTTTCTGAGGCTACAGTGCTCATTCACGACAGCGTTTCTCTTGCCAACCCAGTGTTCTTTCTACACATTCTCAGGCAATACCAGAAAGCACGAGCATTGTTAAAATTATTTGGAAGAAAAAGCAAAACTTGTGTGAGCACAGGGCTGAGACTGATTAAGCAGCTGTTCTTATGCAAAACAGATCTCATTTTTTAACCAAAGTTGGATTCCACTCCTTCTTGTGAACTATTGTGCCCTTCTCCTTGGATAAAAATTACCATGAGTTTTAGAAAACGCCTCAAATTGCTTAATGAGTGGCAAGAAGAATTACAGAATGTAAAATTGCCTTTGTGTCATCTGGGGAGAATTTCTTCAATGCTGTGCTTCCAGTGGGAAAGGACAGATGATTGTTCATATTACAACAAACATGGGGATACCATGGAACAGAATGCAAAATGTGCATGCCTTTTGTTTTGCGTTAAAAGTGACACTGCAAAGAAATTTCTCACTTTTGAGGAGGATGTTTCAGGCAATACCTCCATCCTCTGGAGATTAAGTTCACACCTCCTCCCCTAAGGGTACTTCAATAGGACATTTTAAGATTCAGTGAAACAGTACAGTAAGTTATTTACTGGGGATATGCACAAAATTCCTGAAAATATATAAGTACTTAAGTCTGCCTGAAGACCTATGGGAGGCTTCCCAGGTGCTGGTGCCTCCCTAAATAACTGTAATTAGGCCATTATACTTTAAACATACAGAATTACTAACATTTTTTACTTAATCTAGTTAAAGCCACATTTTACCCAGAATTTGTTTATTTATTTAACATTTTTATAGCACATGCTATTCAACAGGCAGTGTTCTCAACAAGCACCTCTTTAAGTACTACTCACATGTATTCTTTACTTTAAATTGGCTGCTGGCATCATAAATAACAGCTTTCAAGCGAGGAAATTATTTCTGATGCAAATATTTTGTTCTGTTAATATCCAAAATTTACTCCTCCGTACCATTACCAAGTTCTACGGCTATCAGATCAACATACTTAGGCAGTAAAGACGTGTCAAAAAGAAGAATGCAAGCTCATGCACTCAACAAATATGTACTGTGTCCTAGAGCTTTTGCTACACATTGGGGTTACAAAGGCAAATAAAACACTGTTCTTCACCTCCAGGAGGGGACAGTTGTAGTGGATGACAGTTGCTTCATCAACCCTGTTTTCCCTCCTCTTCTTCTGTTAACATAACCTCTTTGGGGCTGTAAGTCATGTGGCCTCAACTTTACCCCCAAAGTGCTCTTCCGTCTATACACAGTGATTGGTTTCAGAGATGAGCATGTGACCCAAGTAAGGTGAATCAGAGATCTGATTTAGGGAACTGAAATACACACAGGGCAAGAAGCTTTATGTCCCTTTTACAATCCCAGGCACTGAAGACCATCCACGCATGTAAACCTGGCGCAGCTGGTAACCACTTTGTGAGGAGAGAGCCTGCCTACCAAGGAAGGAAAACAGGAAATGGGAAAGGCTGTACTAATTTACGTTATCACCAACAGTGTGTAAGTGTTCCCTATTCCCCACATTCTCACCAATGCTTCTTGTCTTTTGTCTTTTTTTTATAATATCCATTCTAACTAGAATGAGGTGATTTCTCTTGGATTTGATTTGCATTTCCCTAATGATTAGTAATGTTGAGCATTTTTCAATATACCTGTTGGCCATTGTATGTCTTCTCTTAAGAAATGTATATTAAGGTCTTTTGCTCATTTTTTTCATTTTTTATTTTTAATTTTGTGGGTACATCGTAGGTATGATACAGGAGCAAAAAAGAAATTATTTAGGCAGTTAGTGAGCAAAAAGGAAATTATTTAGGCAGTTAGTGAGGGTAAGAGAGTCCTCGGTAAGGCTTCCCTTGTAACAAAAAAGCGGCCCCAAGTCATTTCTTTTCTGACAAAGAGCAGCCTGTAAAATCGAGCTGCAGACATAAATAAGCAAGCTGGAAGCCTGCATAGGTAAATGCCGGCAGCTGTGTCAATAGGAAAAGGCTACCTGGGGGGCATGCATGTTCAACAAGGATGTTTCCTCTTCCCTTTTCTTTACGGCCACGTGTCAGTAAAAAGGCTCTGCTGGCCAGGTAGAAACCTTCCGCATAATAAAAGATTAGGGTGGGGTGGCCTGCTTCTTCCTGAGCTATGCAAACAGCACACCTGGTCTAACCAATCTGTTGGGACCTATGTAAATCAGACGCTGCCTCGTCAAGCTCGTCTATAAAACCCCATGCATTTTGCCACAGAAATGGAAGATCGACTTGGGAGCCCCTCTCTCTCTGCAGGAGAGCTAGTCTCTTTTCTCTTTCTTTCTCCTATTAAACCTCTGCTCTTAAACTCACTTCTTGTGTGTCCCCGTCCTCAATTTCCCTGGCATGAGCTGATGAACCTCGGGTATTTACCCCAGACAATGATGCCACTTCAGGTATATATGTTTATGGGGTACATGGGATATTTTGATACAGGCATACAATGTGTAATAATCACATCAGGGTAAATTAGGTATAAATCACCTCAACCATTTATTCTTTGTATTATAAACCATCCAATTATACTCTTTTAGTTATTTTTAAATGTACAATTAAATTATTATTAACTATAGTCACCCTGTTGGGCTATCAAATGCTAGATCTTATTGATTCTTTCCATTTTTTGTACCCATTAACCATCCCACATCCCCACCTACCTCCCCCCACACACACTCTACCCTTCCTAACCTCTGGTAACCACAATTCTACTCCACGAGTTCCAGTGTTTTCATTTTTAGCTCCCACAAATAAGTGAGAACATGTGAAGTTTGTTTTTCTGTGCCTGGCTTATTTCACTTAACATAATGTCCTCCAGTTGCATCCATGTTGTTGCCAATCACAGGATCTCATTCTTTTTTATGAATTGTACTTCATTGTGTATGTGTACCACATCGTCTTTATCCAGTCATCTGTTAACGGGCACTTGGGTTGTTTCCAAATCTTGGCTATTGTGAATAGTGCTGCAATAAACATGAGAGTGCAGATACCTCTCCAATATACTAATTTCCTTTCTTTTGAGGTATATAGCTAGCAGTGGGATTGCTGGATTATCTGATAGCTCTATTTTTAGTTTTTTGAGGAACCTCAAAACTGTTCTCCATAGTAATTGTACTAATTTACATTACCACAAACAGTGTAACAGGGTTCCCTTTTTTCCACATCCTTGCCAGCATTTGTTATTGCCTGTCTTTAGGATAAATGTCATTTTAACTGGGGTGAGAAGATATCTCATGGTAATTTTGATTTGCATCTCTCTGTTGATCAATGATGTTGATCACCTTTTCATATAACTGTTTGCCAGTTGTATGTGCCCATTTTTTAATTGAATTATTTGGGTTCTTTGTGTTTTTCTTTTTTAGGGGTGGTGGTGGGTTTTTTTTGCTATTGAGCTGTTTGAGCTCCTTATACTATTTATTAACCCCTTATCAGATGTATAGTTTGTAAGTATTTTCTCCAATTTTGTAGATTGTCTCTTGTTGTTTCCTTTGCTGTGCAGCAGCTTTTTAGTTTGATGTAATCCCATTTGTCTATTTTTGCTTTGGTTGCCTGTGCTGTTGAGGTCTTATCCAAAAACTCATTGCCTAGTCCAATGTCAGGAGGCATTTTCCTAATGTTTTCTTACAGTAGTTTTATAGTTTGGGGTCTTACATTTAAGTCTTTGATTCGTTTTGAGTTGATTTTTGTATATGGTGAAAGGGAGGGGTCCAGTGTCATTCTTCTGCAGGTGGATATCCAACTTTCCCAGTGCCATTTATTGAAGAGACTGGGTGTTCTTGACACGTGATAGGATCCTTGGGGTGTTGCTTCACCAGCTGGAAACCTTTGTGGCTGGTGACACTTTAGCTCGAGTTTTGCTTGGGCCCACTAGGCTTGTTCCACCCACTCGGCCTGGCAGGCGCACCTGGCTCATGCTACCAACCTGGATCCCACATCTGCCAAGGGTGACCCAGGCACAGAGTGGTAAGGGGTGTATGAGTGAGTGAGCACAGGGTCCGGCCACTGCGCATAGCCAGGCATACCAGCTGTGGTGGGGCAGGCAGCTCCAGGTGCTAGCATGGATGCCAGCTCCCTGTGAGGCTGCGGCTGGACCAGGCGTATGGCAAGCAGCTTCCACAGCTGGCACCAGGGAATACAGTGGCACCTGGACGCTTAGAGATGCCAGGAATTGTAGAGTCCCAAAGGGGGTGTCACGGCTCTGGCTTGGGGAGCTCCTAGGTCTGAGATCCCCAAAGTGCTGCAGCTCTTCTCTCCTTCTCCCCTCTCCTTCTCATCACCCACAATGTAGTGAGCAAGGGGCATGTTTCAGCCTTGTTTGTATTATAGTTCTTTCAACCCCACCATTCAGTGGTCCCCAAGCTCTTATCCTGTGTCAAGGAAGAATGAGGTGTGTGGACAAGTGGAGAGTGAGCAAGGTGAAGAGGTGATTTATTGAGCAACAGAACAGTTCAGAGGAGACCCTCAGTGTGTGGCTTCTCTCCGAAGGCAGGTCATCCCTACATCTGCTCAGCTCTCAGAGAGAGGAGACCCACAGTGGGTAGCTCCTCTCCTCACACAGGTCATCCCATCATCTGCTCAGCTCTCAGAAAGAGGAGACCCACAGTGAGTAGCTCCTCTCCTCACACAGGTCATCCCATCATCTGCTCAGATCTCAGCAGAGCGGAGACCCACAGTGGGTAGCTCCTCCCTGCAGGCAGGTCATCCCAATATCTGCCCAAATCTGGCTGAATCTGGGGTTTTTGAAGGCTTCAGAGGGGAGGAAGTACATGCTGATTGGTCCAGAGGAAACCATGGATGGGCCCAGACAAAGCACCACAAGTTCTCACTCTGGTCCATGGAACTGGCAGCCTGGCCCCCAGGCTTCAAGCCATCCCAGGCCTGAAGATAGAGCTGCATCGGGGACCCACCTCTTTCCACTCAGGAGCCTGTCTGCCTCCTGCCACCATCAACCTGCCATCCATGAAACCCAGGCTGTTCATGCTGAGGGGTGCCTGCAAGCCCATGCTAAGCTGCCCTCAGCCCCACCTGGGCCTCCCTCCTGTGCTCGTTGGTACCCAAAGTCTCTGGAGGGAGCCAAGACAACAGGGGGTTGGTGTGTCAGCACTTCCCTGAGCACACACACACACTTGGCTGGGTGGCAACAGCACCGAGGCTCGGCCTCAACATTGCTCTGAAATCAGAGTGGGCACCACGAGCAACAAATACTTGCTCCTGGCAGCAGGAGCAAGTATTTCCAACCTGCAGGAGCAAGGAGGATTCCTGAGCCCCCAAGAGTTCAGGAATGCCTACTCAGACAGGGGTGGGGTTTCTGCCTGTTCCCAGCTCCTGTTGATCCACACAGCACACAGCCAAGGTCACACCTCCCCTGCCGCAGCTGGCATCTTTGCAGCAGTTGCTCCAGACTGGCCACTGCTGCCATCAATACCTTTGTCAAAAATTGGTTGTCTGTAAATGTGTGGATTTATTTCTGGGCTCTGTACTCCATTCAATTGGTCTATGTGCCTGTTTTTATGCCAGTACCATGTTGTTTGTGTTACTATAGCTTTGTATTAGATTTTTAAGTCAGGTAGTGTGGTGCCTCCAGCTTTGTTTTTGTTTTTTGTTGTTGTTTGCTCTAAATTGCTTTTATTTTACTATTTATGGCCTTCTATGGTTCTTTATGAATTTTAGTATTTTTTTTCAATTTCTTTGGGGAATGTCATCAGTATTTTGATAGGGATTGCATTGAATCTGTAGACTGCTTTGGGTAGTATGGACACTTTAACAATATTAATTCTCCTAATCCATGAATATGAAATATCTTTTCATGTATTTGTGTCCTCTTTCATTTCCTTCATCAATGATTTATAGTTCCAGTGTAGAGATTTTTCATTCCCTTGCCTAATATTTATTCCTAAGTATCTTTTCTGTAGCTATTGCAAATGAAATTGTTTTCTGGATTTTCTTTTCAGATAGTTCACTATTAGTATACAGAAATGCTACTGATTTCTGTACATTGATTTTGTATTCTCCAACTTTACTGAATTTATTAGTTCTAACAGTTTTTTGGTGGAAACTTTAGGGTTTTGTATATATAAGATTGTGTCTTCTACAAACAGGGACAATTTGACTTTCTTCTTTCCAGTTTGAATGTCGGTTATTTCTTTGTCTTGTTTAATTGCTCTGGCTGGGACTTTCGGTACTACGTGTTTTTACCAGGAAGGGATGTTGAACTTTGTTAAATGCTTTTTCTGCATCTATTGAAATGATCATATGGCCTTTGTCCTTGTTTCTGTTATTGTGATGTATCACATTTATTGATTTGAATGTAAATTGGTATGACCATTATAGAAAACAGTAGGGAGATTCCTCAAAAAATCAAAAATGGAACTATCATATGATTCAGGAATCCCACTACTAAGTGAATATCCAAAGGATATAAAATCAGTATGTGAAGAGATATCTGCACTCTCATGTTTATTGCAGCACTATACACAATAGCCAAGACATAGAATCAACCTAACAGTCCAACAACAGATTAATGAATGAAGAAAGTATGATGTATATACATGATGGAATACCATTCACCCATAAAAAAGAATGCAATCCTGTCATTTGTGACAACATGGATGAACTTGAAGGTCATGACATTAAGTGAAATAAGCCAGGCACAGAAAGACAAATATTACATGTTCTCACTCATATGCAGAATCTAAAAAAGTTGATCTCATAGAAGGAGTGAATAGAAGAGTGGTTACCAGAGACTGGGGATGGTGGGGGAAGGTGGGAATAGGGAGAAGATAGTTAATAGGTACAAAGTTACAATTAGGAAGGAAGAATACATCCTGGTATCCTATTGCACGGTAAGGTGACTAGAGTCAACAATAAAGTATTGTATATCTCAAAAGAGCTAGAAGAATTATGTTACAACCACAAAGAAATGATAAATATTTGAGATAATGAATATACTAATTGCTCTTAATCATTACACAATATATACACATATTGAAACATCATACCCATAAATCTATAAAATTAGTATGTCAATTAAAAATAAAAAGAATGGAAAGGGGAGATAGTAATTTGATGGCATCATCTGAATCCCTGGGTTTATTCTTGAAGATAGCTCCTCTCTGCCTTTTACTAAACCAATTCTCCTTCTGGCTTAGGCCAGTTTGAGTTGTTTCCTGTTGTTAATAGAGCCATTGGTTTCCACAGTGATATTTTCTAAAAATATGATAGTTCTACAATCAGAAAACATGAGAAGTAATTCAAAGGGCAGCCTATAAGTCACTACGTAAAAATTGCCATTTCAACTCAATTCATTGAAAGCTTGATGCTCCTGATGATGGACTGATGGTGGCAGATAGAGTGGAAGCAATTGTTATCAGTTACATCTATCCCTATCTTGAGCTTTGAGTTCCCAGTCTCCCTCCAGTGACCATACCCTGCCTTGCTCTCATTAGAGTTTCACTGGAAGGTCAGGAGTCCTGTCTCTGAGCCTCCTTCCAGTGACTGGGGGCTTCAGACTCACAGACAGAATGACAAGTCTGCTTGCTCCTGTGGACTTGGGGCTTATTCCCAAAACCTTTCTGGACTCATTTCCTCAACTCCACCCCATGCTGAGCCCTCCAGCTCCCTCAGCCCAGCCTCCTAGTGCTAACCAAGTGTTACACATTACTAAAGTCCCTGGATCCCACTGCTACTCCCCACTCTGAGTTTGCCCCTCAAAGCCAGGGACAGATACCAGGCCCTGTCTCATTCTAGTGCCAAACTAATTCCTGAAAATAGTACATTTTGTCCCCCCTCCCCTCCACAAACCCACTCCCCCCAAAAAAACTACAAGTGAATCAAAATTAAAACAATGTTAACTATAAAATAAATATTATAAGAACACTTAAAATTTCAAAATAAGAGGCTTAATTCTCCCTATTAAAAATAAGAAAAGATCAGTTAAATAGGAGGAATCAATTTAAGAAATTTATTGTGCAATATGGTAACTATAGTTAATAATATATTTTATGCTTGAAAAATGCTAAATGAATTAAAGTGTTCTCACCAAAAAAATAATAACTATGTGAGGTAATAATACATATGTTAACTAGCAAGATCTAGTCATTCCACAATGTATATATACTTAATACAACATGCTGTACGTGGTGTGAATACATATGATTTTATCTGTCAATTTTTTTATTTAAAATAAATAAGTAGGGCCAGGCACAGTGGCTCATGCCTGTAATCCCAGCATTTTGGGAGCCTGAGGCAGGTGGATCACAAGGTCAGGAGTTCGAGACCAGCCTGGCCAACATGGTGAAACCCCGTCTCTATTAAAAAATACAAAAAATTAGCCAGGCGTGATGCCGCGTGCCTGTAATCCCAGCCAGTCGGGAGGCTGAGGCAGGAGAATAGCTTGAAACTGGGAGGTGGAGGTTGCAGGGAGCCAAAATCACACCACTACACTCCAGCCTGGGCAACAAAAACGAAACTCTGTCTCAAAAGTAATAATAATAATAAAAATAAATAAGGAAAGAGATTTCCCTCCTCTCCTTTTTCTTACAGCATTTTCTTTAGAAACCTTAAAATTGTAGGCATATTCTCCTCTCTTTGAAATGCATATAAATCTTTGCCAAAATTAGATAGGTCTTTTGTCAGCTTTATGACCTAGAAAGTCTTCCTCAAAGCCTGGGCAACCATTTCTTTGAAATGCAAACATCGAGGGAGATAGTGCCCCTATCTCCCAGTTTCTGTGGAAAGGTAGGAGCCTAACTTAGGCAGGCACAATCCTCTAAGTTGCAAAACTACCTCCTGTCATAAAGATATGAGAGGTTTGTTTTTCCTCTGGATAAAGCCAATCAACTAACACAGATGGTCACCTCAATTACCAGGTAAAGTTAGAACAAATGATGTGTGACAAATAGTGCTGTCAAGTCTTCTTACCTGAGGACTAGTTATTATTTATCTTGAGAACACATCTGGAATAGGTTGTATCTGCTTGGCTATAGAAAGGGGTGTGATTTCTTTCCATCTTTGCAATCTCTTGAGGGATTGCCTGTGATGCACATCACATTTGGGTTTAATGCTTATTCAGTAATAAAACTATTGTCTTTCTCTTCTTTTGTGGAAAAGATTTCTTGAGCTGGAAGATTTTGTTTTTAATTATATTTGCCGAACAGTGTTTGGGCATAAAGAAATCCCACAAAATTCTGGGTCTAAATAAGAATATATGGACCCAGGGAGGGGAACATCATATACCACGGCCTGTCAGGGGACAGCGGGGCAAGGGAAGGAAGAGCATTAGGACAAATACCTAATGCATGCAGGGCTTAAAACCTAGATGATGGGTTGATGGGTGCAGCAAACCACCATGGCACACGTATACCTATGTAAAAAACCTGCATGTTTTGCACATATATCCCAGAACTTAAAGTATAACAATAAAAAATATCTGGGTCTGCGCATGATGACCACTGAGATGCTTTCCTCCAATTTTTAGATACTATCCTTCCCTTAAAAAAATTGTTTGCTCCAGTTTTGCAAGTGCCGTAAACACATGCTTAGTCTGCCTATTGAATAATTGAGCCCCAATTCTTCCCCATTACCTTGCAAGAAAGCTCACCTGGCCTCTCGTAAAATCTGACAAGGCACTAACAACTAAGCTAGTTGCAGATATGAATCACCCATGGGTTCACCTTCAAAAACTCACACATGCAGTCTAGTCAAAAAAAAAAAACAAAACCATCATGGCCTCTTTTGGGGAGATGATTCCTGCTTTCCTGCCTTTTTCCTTTTGACAAATGTGGTGTGTTGCTAGGAGCCATTTTCATAAATGTTTCATTCTCCCTCCTCCAGGCACAGTATTGCCAGAGCATGAATTATGATCAGCTTGGCCAACGAGCGTCTTTCTAGGAGCACATCCTTTCTAATTTGCTGTCACGGTAGTGCCTCCAGTGGCATAGACTGGGTGGAAAGAGCTCAGTGTCAGAAAATACCAGCAGCTTCTGCATCTGCTGATCAATCCATTGCTTGAGAGCTTACCAGGCATTTTATTTATAATCTTTTCTCAAAGTCAAGATGAACACAGTTTTCTTTCCTTCCTGCTTGGTAGAAAACATAAGGAAATCCTGCTGCAACTGACTTCTCCCACTTACACTTCCCTTTTCAAGCTCTATTTCCCTTATGCCACATTCAAAGAAAAATTATTGTTCATCCTTTTTGAAAATGGCATACAACTTCCCTGGCTGCTGAGTGATAATATTCATAATTGTTGCCTATCAGGAGAATTCATTTGTGGGTATTTCCTATTGCAGCTGTAACCACAGCACCGGAGGGGACAAGCGAGGAAAAAGAACATGATGTAGCCCCAAACGCACACCCTCTGACAGCCTCATTCATCTCGCCTGGCATCCCTCTCCCTTACACCTTCCTACTTTGTACCATAAAACCGTCCACAGAAGACACTTAAATTATTGAAAAGTCTTCACAAAATATTTCCATAGTATTTAGAAAAGTAGAAATTACTGAAGTGGAAAAATTGATCCATCTTTTAAAGGAAACCCTCATTATGAGGTGAAGCAAAATGCATTAACCCTGAGAGTACTGCACTTTGGAGGATTCTGCTCTCCTCTGATATGGCTGGGCTGTGTCTCCACCAAATTCTCATCTTGAATTGTAGCTCCCATAATTCCCACATGTTGTGGGAGGGATCTGGTGGGAGATAATTTAATCATAGGGGTGGGTCTTTCCCGTGCTATTCTTGTGATAGTGAATAAGTCTCATGAGATCTGATGGTTTTATAAAGCGGAGTTTCCCTACACAAGTTCTCTTCTCTTGTCTGCCACCATGTGAGACGTGCCTTTCACATTCCGCCATGATTGTGAGGCCTCCCCAGCCACATGGAACTGTAAGTCTATTAAACTTCTTTTGTGAATTGCCCAGTCTCGGGTATGCCTTTATCAGCAGCATGAAAATGGACTAATACATCCTCCTTGGGACCCTACCTCAGCTCAGGCATGGTTCCTTTACCCACCCAGCCACTCAGCTCAAAACCTTTCTCTTCCTAACTTCCCTCCATCCCATCACCAAAACTGTCACATTTTACCTCCTAAATATGTGTTAAATGTGGCCTCTCATCCCTAACCCCACTGTCAATGCCTTGATTCAAATCATTGTTCTTTCTTTACAACAGTAGTTCTCTCGTCATTCTCAAAGCAGGATTCCCAGATCAGTAATGTGGGCATCCCCTGAGAACATTTTAGAAAAGCAAATTCTCAGGCCCCACCCCAAACCTACTAGATCAGAAATTCTGGAGTAGCCCCAGCAATCTGTATTTTAAAGCTCTCTGGGAGGTTATGTGTGTAGTAGTTGGAGGACTTCTAATTTATTACGATAGCCCTCTAATGAATCTCCGTGCTTACTGTCTTGCCTCTTTCCCCTTGCATCTTTGCTGAATGAGATTCCTAAATTCAAATATTGCTTATGTCAATTCTCCAGCCTAAAATCCTTTAGTGCTTCCCTCAAGCCCTCTAGATAAGATACTGACTTCCTCTAACAGTATGTAAGGCATTCCCTAATCAATAACTTTCCTCTCCTTCTGGTGTTGTCTCACCCCCTCCAAGTACGCTATGATTCAGCTATACCAGACAGCCCTCCTGAATGTGCTTCTCAAAGTGCATGCTATCACCTCGGCTGTGGAAGACATGGAGAGGACAGGGAAGGTTTCACAGAGGCAGAGTTCTTTGCCTGAGTCCAAAAATAAAGAATATGGAAGCCAAGCCAGATAGGTCCTGATGGGTACAGAGGTCTCTGAGGCTCTACTGTGCCCACAGGCACATGTTGTAAGGCTCAGTGACATCTAAATTCTATAACTTAGCATCTAGTAGAGGCCTATGTCAGCAGATACTCCACTGCGTGGGGCAGGAGGCCTGGCATCAATGGCTCAATTCAGTCTATGGCTTTCATCCACAACATTTGTCAGTGATCCCCATGTGAGAGTAAGAAATAAAGATAAAAAATATATTTTGGTAGACCTATTGAGTGACTAGGAACTACTATGAACCAAAACATGCAGTTATTTTTCAGGTGATATTATTAAGTAGTAATCAAGGCTCAGAAACAGGAAGTAATATTAATAGTTTGTCAACAGGAGACAGTGCTGGTTACATGACCTTGGGTAAATGAGTAACCTCTCTGTGCCTCAGTTTTCTCATTTGTAAAATGGGGTTTGTAATAGTACTTACCTTGTGGAAGTGCAGTGACTAGGAAATGAGATTTTGAAAGAAGGGTATTTAGCAAAGCTTGATTCATAGTAAGCACTCAACAAATGTAATCACTATAATTACCAACATGGTAATCCTTCATATTCTAAGAGCCTGTCAATGCCACACAGTATGCATTTGGGGAGAAGGCAACAAACGGGACAGAACACATCCTGGAAATCACAAAAGCATAACAAGATTCAAGCTGCTCATATTAAGTCTTTGCATTTGTCCCAATTCTATTCATTCCAAATAGGTCTGCTGGAGGTCCTCATTGATAACATTACCCAAGTCCAAAAGAATTTGTTTCAGGAATTTGAGAAAATGATAGGAAAGAACTTTCTCAAAGCTTTGTACAACTTACCCAAGAATCTCAGCTATAGTGATGGAGACAGAAATGAGAATATTATCTGGTAAGATTCAGCTCAAAAAATAAAACTTCCTGTATAAAGTTATCTTGATTGCTTGGTTTCCTTTTGACCAACAAAAATATCACTGAGTTTTGATAATTTCCACACCTTGTAGGTTGAGCTGTAACTACCTGACAAAACTAGAGGAACTACAAGAGAAAAAGACACTATTCTCATTTCTACAGTCTGTCCTTAAGTTCTTCTAATGCTTGACACAGGTGCCTAGGTGTTGATAAGCTGGTTACAGCGCAATCAAAATCAAAGAAAATTATTTCTGTGCTTTTCTGACAGTTTATCTTCAGAACAAATCCTAGTGGCAGTTAGTCACAATGAGAATTTAAGTTTTCTCCCAAGCTTTCTAAGTTTACACCATTCACTTTAGAATGTATGTTTCATTTTGGAATCTATGATTTTTGTGACTGAGAGACCTAGGTAGCAGAAACTGAACAGAGGCCACTAATACATATAAGTGGGGCTATTAACAAGAGAACTCATGATTGTTTTTAGCGAGAATTACAGGAGCTATTAATATAATGAAAGGAGTAACCTGGACGTAACTCTACCGTTGTCATCTCAGTAACTACTTAGGGGTCTTTTGTAATTTGCAAATGTTTATCATGAATTTCCATCTAGCCCCAATTGGGTCAAATAACACATTTGGCATCTCAGTAGAATTTATGTTGCCATAAACAAAAAATTTACTTGGTTATAGCTGGAGGGGCCTGGTTTTGAATGAAGGGGTTTCTTTTTTTTTTTTTTTTTTTTTTTGAGATGGAGTCTTGCTCTGTTGCCCAGGCTGGAGAGCAGTGGCGCGATCTCGGCTCACTGCAAGCTCCGCCTCCTGGGTTCACACCATTCTCCTGACTCAGCCTCTCAAGTAGCTGGGACTACAGGTGCCTGCCACCACGTCTAGCTAATTTTTTTGTCTTTTTAGTAGAGACGGGGTTTCACCGTGTTAGTCAGGGTGGTCTCAATCTCCTGACCTTGTGATCCACCCGCCTCAGCCTCCCAAAGTGCTGGGATTACAGGTGTGAGCCACCGCACCCGGCCTGAATGAAGGGGTTTCTAATACACTTGCACACCTTCTCTACCTCCATGGTAATAACATTTAAGAATGCCAAATCTGTTCTCGATGCCATGTTAAATACTTTTATCGATTCTCTATTTTAGTCTTTTTAAATAAATTTTATTGTGTATCTTTGAGGTTTACAGCATGAGGTTATAAGATACATATAGACAGTAAAATGGTTACTATATTCATCTGTTTTCTTGCTGCTGATAAAGACATACCCAAGACTGAGAAGAAAATGAGATTTAATTGGACTTACAGTTCCACACGGCTAGGGAGACCTCAGAATCATGGCAGGAGGCGAATGGGACTTCTTACATGGGGGCAGCAAGAGAAAAATGAGAAAGAAGCAAAAGCAGAAACCCCTGATAAACCCATCAGATCTCGTGAGACTTATTCATTATCACCACAATAGCATGGGAAAGACTGGCCCCCATGATTCAATTACCTCCCCCATGGGTCCCTTCTACAACACGTGAGAATTCTGGGAGATACAATTCAAGTTGAGATTTGGGTGGGGGCACAGCCAAACCATATCATTCCACCCCTGGCCCCTCCAAATCTCATGTCCTCACATTTCAAAACCAATCATGCCTTCCCAACAGTCCTCCAAAGTCTTAACCCATTTCAACACTAACTCAAAAGTCTACAGTCCAAAGTCTCATCTGAGACAAGGCAAGTCCCTTCCACCTATGAGCCTACAAAATCAAAAGCAAGCTAGTTACTTCCTAGATACAATGAAAATTGGGTAAATACAGCCTTTCCAAATGGGAGAAACTGGCCAAAATAAAGGGGTTACAGGGCCCATGCAAGTCCCAAATCCAGCAGGACAGTCGAATTTTAAAGCTCCAAATGATCTCCTTTGACTCCAGGTCTCACATCTAGGTGACACTGATGCAAGAGGTGGATTCCCATAGTCTTGTGCAGGTCTGCCCCTGTGACCTTGCAGGGTACAGCCTCCCTCTCAGCTGCTTTCACGGGCTGGTATTGAGTGTCTGTGGCTTTTCCAGGCACCTGGTGCAAGCTATTGGTAGATCTACCATTCTAGGGTCTGGACTATGGTGGTCCTCCTCTCGTGGCTCCACTAGGCAGTGCCCCAGTAGGGACTCTGTGTAAGGGCTCCAACCCCACATTTCCCTTCCACACTGCCCTAGCAGAGGTTCTCCATGAGGGCCCTGCCCCTGCAGCAAACTTCTGCCTGGGCATCCAGGCATTTCCATACATCTTCTGAAATCTAGGTGGAGATTCCCAAACCTCAATTCTTGACTTCTGTGTACTCACAGACTCAACACCACATGGAAGCTGCCAATGTTTGGGGCTTCCACCCTCTGAAGCCACAGCCCAAGCTCTACGTTGGCCCCTTTCAGCCACGGCTGGAGTGGCTGGGACACAGGGCACCAAGCCCCTAGGCTGTACACAGCATGGAGACCCTGGGCACAGCCCACAGAACCACTTTTTCCTCCTGGGCCTCTGGGTCTGTGATGAGATGGTCTGCTGTGAAGTTCTCTGACATGGCCTGGAGACATTTTCCCACATGGTCTTGGGGATTAACATTAGGTTCCTTGCTAGTTATGCAAATTTCTGCAGCTAGCTTGAATTTCTCCTCAAAAAAATGGGTTTTTCTTTCCTGCTGCATCATCAGGCTGCAAATGTTCAGAACTTTTATGCTTTGTTTCTCTTTTAAAATTGAGTACTTTTAACAGCATCCAAGTCACCTTCTGAATGCTTTACTGCTTAGAAATTTCTTCTACCAGACACCCTAAATCATCTCTCTCAAGTTCAAAGTTCCACAAATCTCTAGGGGAGGGGCAAAACACCACGAGTCTCCCTACTAAAACATAACAAGAGTTACCTTTGCTCCAGTTCCCAACAAGTTCCTCATTCACATCTGAGACCACCTCAGCCTGGACCTTATTTTTCATATTACTATCAGCATTTTTGTCAGAGCCACTCAACAAGTCTCTAGGAGGTTCCAAACTTTTCCACATTTTCCTGTCTTCTTCTGAGCCCTCCAAACTGTTCCAACCCCTGCGTGTTACCCAGTTCCAAATTTGCGTCCATATTTTCAGGTGTCTTTTCAGCAATGCCCCACTCTACTGGTACCAATTTACTTTATTAGTCCATTTTCACACTGCTGATAAAGACATACCTGAAACTGGGAACAAAAAAAGATTTAATTGGACTTACAGTTCCACATGGCTGGGGAGGCCTCAGAATCATGGTGGGAGGAAAAAGGCAGTTCTTGCATGGGGGCAGCAAGAGAAAAAAGGAAGAAGCAAGTGCAGAAACCCCTGAAAAACCCATCAGATCTCATAAGACTTATTCACTATCACCACAATAGCATGGGAAAGGCCAGCTCCCATGATTCAATTACCTCTCCCTAGGTCCTTCCCACAGCATGTGGGAATTCTGGAAGATACAATTCAAATTGAGATTTGGGTGGGGACACAGCCAAACCATATCAGTTACTATAGTGAAATCAATTAACATATCTATTGGCAAGCCTAAAAGGAGGCTATATTAACATTATAGATAAGGAAAATGATGTTTAGAGAGTTTTAACCTACCCAAGGTCCAACAGCTGGTTAGTGTGGGGCAACAATAGTCAGACCAGGCAGTCTGCCTCATGGAGCCCATGCTTTGAATCACAGGGCTTTGCCGCTGCCATATTATCTCTGAAAGCCTGGGTTTCTGAGAAGTTCCTTGAATATCACAGTTAGCTGATCATCTGTCTCCCATTTTTTTAGTTGCTAATAAAAAGTCAGAATCAAACTGAGGGAAAAGTCCAGTTAGCACATGGAGGATGGCTCAGCTCAGGTTAGTCAGAGACAGACCTATACCTCTGCTCCTTTCCTTAACTGCCACATGAACATGGGTCAGCAATCTTACCTCTCAGAGCCCCAGTTTCTTTATCTAGAAAACAGTACAATAATATCTGCTTAGGGTCATTGTCAGGAAAAAAATCAGATTAATTAATGTATGTTGTCTTGTCAGTAGACTGATGGTGCTGTGTTTGATGAAAAGACACCAGCCTTAAATAGTAAGGATAAGAATGGTCATAAAAAATGTTCTGGTGTTGTGTCTGCACACCCACACTGGATAGCCATGTAAAATGTGCAACTGTGAGTTGTGGCCAAAGTTTGAAAATCACTGCTCTAATCCTTCCTCCCTCCCAACCCTTATATCTGAGATCTTTGGGGTCCCTTTCCACAATTTGCTGTTCCTCTCACAATGAGAAAAAGAATCACCTTTTCCTCAGTATTTGAACTTCCTAGCACAGCTATTAGTTTAGGGTATAGAGTGAATGTATGTGTCCCTCTAAAAACTCATAGGTTGAACTCCTAACCCTCGATGTGATGGTATTAGGAGGTGGGGCCTTCAGGAATTAATGAGGTCATGAGGGCAGAATTAGGATTAGTGCCCATATAAAAGGAACCCCAGAAAGCTCTCTTGCCCATTCTATCATGTCAGGACACAGAAAGAACATGAATGTCTAAAAACCAGAAAGTAAGCCCTCACCCAACACCGAATCTAGGACTTCCCAGCCTCCAGGAACACAAGAAATAAATTTCTATTGTTTGTAAGCCACCCAGTCTGAGATAATTTGTTATAGCAGTATGAACTAAGACAAGAATATATTCATCACAATAAATTAAAAGTCTTCATTATGGGCCCTTTCTGGTTTGAGAAAAAGAAGTACTAATTTTTTAACTTGAAAGTGTCCTAAATGAAGTGGCAGAAATTTAAGGTCAGATTCTCAAATGCTGCCCACAGGCATCTCTGAACATAGAAGAAATCCCAACACACATGGTTTGCTAACAACTCTGAGTGTCCAAAAAAATTTCCTAAATGAGTGTTGCTGATGATTGGGACCAATTTCCTGGTCTTGTGTCTTTATTTGCCTTCCTTGGTGTATATCCCATTCTCCTAAACTCTTTTCACTTATTCCTGTACTTCCTCAAACCCTTCTATTTTTCCTTCTAGCCAAATAATGAATTGGGATGCAAAATGCTAATTTATCATTATTCATTGTGTATTTTAATGACAATTACACAAAACCAACATCCTTTAGTCAATTTGAATTAGCCCAACTCTTCAGTAATTGAGTGGTCATCAAAACAGTAGTTTTGGTAACAATTGTTTCCACTCTCTGTCTCCCATTAATCCATCATCAGTGGCATTAAGCTGGCATTGAATTTCCCAAGTTCAAGTAGTGCATCTACATGTAGTGACTTATGGGGCTGTCCTTTGATTTGCTAATCATACAGACTGATAGTAGAACTGCCATACATTCAGAAAGCCTCCTCATGGAAGCAAATGGATCTATTAACAACCTGAAACACTGATGCAGTCATTCAGAGCCAATAGCGCCACTATGTACACAAAACAAGATGAATGGTACAGCATATGAAGCCAAGCAGAAACCCTTCCAATACATGGTGAAAAAGATACCTGATTTACTGCAAATGCAAGGGACAATTGTCATTCTATGATATATAGTCACTTTTCTTCACTCATGTTAGCTGAGGTTTTTTTTTTTTTTTTACTTTTACCGTAAAAATTATTATGGACAGATTCATTTGGGGTAAGAAATGTTTCAGAAAAACACTGGGGGATTGCAGCAGAGCCCAAGGTATGGGAGCAGATGTGCGTTATAAAGCAATATGCAGCATAATGAGAAAAGCATTCTTCCCTATCCTATTAATTGTTGGCACCACCTAATAATCAAGAACTGCTGACCCCTCCCACCCTCCAGCTCACAGATATTTGTGTATTGTAATGCATGATGGCCCGAACACAAGCTCAACTCTCTGTAATGTTAAGAGCCAGCATTTCAGTAATGCTAATCTAAACTCTACCTGTTCTCTCTGCATTGCCTATAACACAATTTGTCAATAATATATAAGTACCTTCTAATTGGTGAATGGTTGGGTAAATGACATAATGCAATTGACTACTGTGCAGAAATTTTAACTGATAATTATGAAGCTGAATTTAAAATATGGAAAATGCTACAGATATGAGGTTAAATAATAAAAGCAGAATGCGAAAGTGTCAGAATACTAAGATTACAGTTATATAAAAATGCAGTTGGATATAGAAAAGAGAAGAAAAGGGCAAGCTGCTGTATTGATGGGGAGGATGACAAGCAATTTCTTTTGTCTTTGAAAATATCCTTTAATGTTCCTAGGTTATTCTTACAATAAAAGTTATTTTTAAGATTAAGCCCACCTCTTATGAAAAAGTTAGTTACCCCTTACCATAAAATCCATACAATAAAACCTGCATGTGATAAATGCGGAAACATTTTTTTTTTCAGGTTCAAAAATAGTGCTGGAATCTGCCAAGGAATTGGCTCACATTATTCAATGTCAGGCACATTTACACTCATATGTATTAGTAATCACTTTGGTTGACTTTTCCTTGCCGTTGTCATGGCAACCGTTTCCACTGCCATTAGTACCTCTAGGGCCCAGCCTTGTTCACATATTTTTAGGCTGTTTCTCTTCTAACATAGCAATTAATACTTATGGCATATCCGTATCTGAAGCCCTGGTGGTGGTGATCCATTGTTTCCCTTGGAACTGCTGAGTGTTTGGTTTGCTTCCTTTCTGCTTTGCAGGTACTTCTGTTTCTTTCTGGCGGTTCTTTTCATTAAATATTACAAGCCTCTTTACAGTTTCTAATTATCAGGTTGGTGCAAAAGTAATTGTGGTTTTTGCCATTGAAAGTAATGGCAAGCCAGGTGTGGTGGCTTCTGCCTGTAATCCAAGCACTTTGGGAGGCAGAGGCGGGCGGATCACCTGAGGTCAGGAGTTCGAGACCAGACTGGCCAACATGGTGAAACCCCATCTCTACTAAAAATATAAAAAATTAGCTCGGCGTGGTGGCACACGTCTGTAGTCCTAGATACTCAAGAGGCTGAGCGTGAGAATCGCTTGAACTTGGGAGGCGGGGGTTGCAGTGAGCCGAGATCTGTCACTGCACTCCAGCCTGGGCGACAGAGCAAGACTCTGTCTCCAAAAAAAAAAAAAAAACAAAAAAAGAAAGTAATGGTAATGGCAAAAACCGCAATTACTTTTGCACCAACTTAATACATACTATTTGCATTACTGAAAGTTTTTTTACACATACTTTATGTTTCCCTATCAAATGACCTTCTCTCCATTATCAATAAAATAGCACATTTTCATAAAGCTAACTTTAGATCACTACCACAGAAGAGAAGCAAAATACTTTAGGAAAAAAGCAAAACTTTGGAGTGGTTCTAGACTAATAATCACGTGATTATGTAGTCTGAATTGGCATACCTCCATTCACAAGAAGTTCCCAAAAGCATTTTCTTGCATTTTCTGCATTTTCTGACAAACGGAGTCATCTAATAGTCCTTTCTAATGAAGATATTTCCACTAATGGCTGCCTTTTTTCACTTGTCAAATTAATTTTTTCATAGTAATTAGTGCCCAGCACGGTGAGGTTGCTGTGAGATGGGCTTATTCTTACACTGCTGAATAGAGAATCAGTGTCCATCAACCTTTAGTTAAGCAATGCTCTCTATAAAAGCTTTATCAATGTTTACTCCCTTTGGCTCTGCAATTCTTACAGGAATCTTTTCTAAGGAAAAAGTCTAAAATGTAGAAAAAATTATGTATATTATTGACTATCAAGTAATTTATAATTTTTTAAAATGAGAGCCATCTAAACATCTAACAACAGAAAAAAATATATGATATATCCATGAAGTAAAATAATATGCAAATAACACATCTATAATGGCATAGTAAGTACAAATGATATAATGATAATAATTGTAAAATGTTAATTTAAAGAAACAGATGTGGTTATTATGTGATTATAACTATGCAAAAAGAATAAATTAAACCATAAGCCCCAGAAGAACAGGAACTATGTTTGTTTTATCTATCTTGTAGGAGAGAAAAAAATGATTTTCTCCTCTACCCTTTCTGGGTTATGAGTTAGAATGGACCCATGTAACAAAAACAGGTTAACAAGAGGGGGTAAAAACAGTTTATTAACATGTATATTTCATATATACATGGGAAATACCCAGGAGATGGGTAATTCTCCAAGAAGTGGCTTTGAATTCCAGCTCATAGGGTATATTTAACAGAAAACAGTAAATTTTTAGAGAAATGCCAAGACAAAGTAAAAGAGCTTTGAGTCTCTAGGGGTGGCAAATTTGGGGAAGGCAAATAAATGGCAGATAAAGTCTAGTTAGTAAAGTTTGTTCTATAGATTCCTCTGACCATCTCCAGGATGTTAAAAATCAGAAGTTGTCTTCAGTGACTAAACTTTGTCCTTCCTGGTAGAGACGGGAAGACAACTTTGTCTTTATAAGTCTATGTACTGCTTCTAGGAAACTAGGGAGAAAGCAGAGAGTTTTTCTCATACCTGCTTATCCTCTATTGCCTTCAGCTCAAAATAATCCTCATGCCAGTGTGGCACATTTTGGGATGGCATATTCTGATCTCTTATAACGTTTTATCTATATAATCTACCAAAATATCTATACATTTTTGTTGTATCAAATGAAATTAATGGATGGACAGTTAAATATGTGTAGCAAAAAGAATGTAAGGTAATACATCGAATTTTTTAAATTTTTAAATTTTCAGAGATGATAATTTTGATGTCTTCTAAATTGTTCTTTACTTATGTTTCCCATCTTACTAACTTTTAAAGACTTTTTGGAGGAATTAAATTAATCCTAAGCTTCTTCCTCTCCTGTGGAGACAATACATATCTACACCCTCTATAGAACTCTTCAAATAATCGGGGTCAGTTCCAGTGATCAAACAGACTTCATATGGCATGCATTCTCAATCCCAATTCCAAACAGGTCTTTATCTACTTCATTCTGTAGAACCAAATGCTTTTAAAGTACATGGAAAAGCCACATAAACTCTAGAATTCTGTATACATATAAGAATTCTGTACAATATAATTAAGTTTATTATTTTATAAATTGTCTTCCCAATATACGAATCAGATCACTTCCATCTTCAAAAATCTTCCTGCCTAATGAATAAAATTCAACTCCTCAGTCTCATCCAAGACCTTCCAAAACCTTGTTCCAAAGATTATCTCCAATTTCCTGTCCCATCATCGTATTACCCAAAGCCTCATCAGATTACTTTCTATTTACTCTGTATACCATGCAATGCCTTGCCTTGCCTTCCTACCCATGCTCACACTGTACCCTTTGTTTGAAAGGCTGTTTTTCCCTTCCCTCTTGACAAAATCCTTCAACACCTCAACAGCTCAAATACTACCTTCTCAAGGCCATGAAGATATGGTCAGTGATGAAAATCAGTCTGTAGAATACTTAAAATTAAAGCCCTTTTCCATTTCCAAATACTTAGGAATTTTATGTCTGCTATCAAATCAATCAAAAATGAAAGTGTCTCCTATTCATTAGCCTTCTAATTAGAATCTACTGTGAGCAAGTCTCATTAGTGATAGACAGCCTTTTTACCTGGCAGAGGTTCACTCAACTCCATTCTGACAGAGGTGTGTGCATGTGCACATGCTCGCATGCATGCATGTGTAACATGGGGGTTTAGGTTCAGAGTGAATGTAGCCATCACTCTGCTGCAGCATGTGTGCATGTGTAGGGGATGAGGAAGAGCATTTCATACTAACTAGAATTTTCTGGGATTGTGGAACCATTTCCTAACTTTTTTTTAAGAGCTCCAAAATTGAAGATTGTAGTAAGAGAGAAGAGAGTAGTAATTTTCTATTCTGATAGATAGGCCAAGAATAGCATGTAAAGGAAAAAAAATTAATTTCAAAGGACATTAGTTTTCATCTTTTAAAGCATACTTGGAAAATCCACAAAAACATGACATTTTTAAATGTTTCCCTTTTATAATGGCTGCCTGATATTAGCCTTCACCCTGCCAATGAGCACACAAGGGAGATAAAACCACCAACTCAGAAAAACACCAACTGTCAGAAGAGACTGACACATGGCAACCCCAGTTAATTCAGACACAGAAACGCCTTCACTGAAGCATGCTCTTGTCTCTCCTTCCTCCTGTGGGTGACACCTCAATGCTGCCAAACCATTTTCTCTTGCCATGCAATTGTCTTTCTGCAGTGTTTTAGAATATCTAGAATATTTTCATTATTATATGTGTTCAAATTTTCATACCCATCAATAAAAGCCATAACACCCCCTCTCCATTTGTACAAAAATTCACTCCAACCAGTTCTTTTCCAATAAAAGCAGTGTGGACATTTCCTCATTTTGTATTTCCCTAATTCCCTCAATAAGCTGTAAGAGAGTTATACCTATAGTTCATCTCCCAATGCCTTTTCTCACCGATTCATTGGAGGACTGCTAGTTCATGCTATTTCAAGGGTCTGGGTAATTGATTGATGCTCAATGGTTTTACTCCATCTCTCTGGAAGATTGAACAAAAAGAAATGTGGTTAAATCACATCCAATTCTGGATATTAGCCCTTTGTCAGATGGGTAGATTGTAAAAATTTTCTCCCATTCTGCAGGTTGCCTGTTCACTCTGATGGTAGTTTCTTTTGCTGTGCAGAAGCTCTTTAGTTTAGTTAAATACCATTTGTCTATTTTAGCTTTTGTTGTCATTGCTTTTGGTATTTTAGTCATGAAGTCCTTGCCCATGCCTATGGCCTGAATGGTATTGCCTAGGTTTTCTTCTAGGGTTTTTATGGTTTTAGGTCTAACATTTAAGTCTTTAATCCATCTTCAATTGATTTTTGTATAAGGTGTAAGGAAGGGATCCAGTTTCAGCTTTCTACGTATGGCTAGCCAGTTTTCCCAGCACCATTTATTAAATAGGGAATCCTTTCCCCATTTCTTGTTTTTGTCAGGTTTGTCAAAGATCAGATGGTTGTAGATGCGTGGTATTATTTCCGAGGGCTCTATTCTGTTCCATTGGGCTATATCTCTGTTTTGGTACCAGTACCATGCTGTTTTGGTTACTGTAGCCTTGTAGTATAGTTTGAAGTCAGGTAGCATGATGCCTCCAGCTTTGTTCTTTTGGCTTAGGATTGTCTTGGCAATGCAGGCTCTTTTTCGGTTCCATATGAACTTGAAAGTAGTTTTTTCCAATTCTGTGAAGAAAGTCATTGGTAGCTTGATGGGGATGGCATTTAATCTATAAATTACCTTGGGCAGTATGGCCATTTTCACAATATTGATTCTTCCTATCCATGAGCATGGAATGTTCTTCCATTTGTTTGTGTCCTCCTTTATTTCGCTGAGCAGTGGTTTGTAGTTCTCCTTGAGGAGGTCCTTCACATCCCTTGTAAGTTGGATTCCTAGGTATTTTATTCTCTTTGAAGCAATTGTGAATGGGAGTTCACTCATGATTTGGCTCTCTGTTTGTCTGTTATTGGTGTATAGGAATGCTTGTGATTTTTGCACATTGATTTTGTATCCTGAGACTTTGCTGAAGTTGCTTATCAGCTTAAGGACATTTTGGGCTGAGACGATGGGGTTTTCTAAATATACAATCATGTCATCTGCAAACAGGGACAATTTGACTTCCTTTTTTCCTAATTGAATATCCTTTATTTCTTTCTCTTGCCTGATTGCCCTGGCCAGAACTTCCAGCACTATGTTGAATAGGAGTGGTGAGAGAGGGCATCCCTGTCTTGTGCCAGTTTTCAAAGGGAATGCTTCCAGTTTTTGCCCATTCAGTATGATATTGGCTGTGGGTTTGTCATAAATAGGTCTTATTATTTTGAGATACGTCCCATCAATACCTAGTTTATTCAGAGTTTTTAGCATGAAGTGCTATTGAATTTTATCAAACGCCTTTTCTTCATCTATTGAGATAATCATGTGGTTTTTGTCTTTGGTTCTGTTTATATGATGGATTATGTTTATTGATTTGCATATGTTGAACCAGCCTTGCATCCCAGGGATGAATCCTACTTGATCGTGATGGATAAGCTTTTTGACATGCTGCTGGATTTGGTTTGCCAATATTTTACTGAGGATTTTTGCATCGATGTTCTTCAGGGATATTGGTCTAAAATTCTCTATTTTTGTTGTTGTGTCTTTGCCAGACTTTGGTATCAGGATGATGTTGGCTTCATAAAATGAATTAGGGAGGTTTCCCTCTTTTTCTGTTGATTGGAATAGTTTCAGAAGGAATGGTATCAGCTCCTCTTTGTACCTCGGGTATAATTTGGCTGTGAATCCATCTGGTCCTGGACTTTTTTTGGTTAGTAGGCTAATAATTATTGCCTCAATTTCAGAACTTCTTATTGGTCTATTCAGGGATTCTACTTCTTCCTGGTTTAGTGTTGGGAGGGTGTATGTGTCCAGGAATTTATCCATTTCTTCTACATTTTCTAGTGTATTTGCATAGAGGTGTTTATAGTATTCTCTGATGGTAGTTTGTATTTCTGTGGGATCGGTGGTGATATCCCCTTTATCATTTTTTATTGTGTCTATTTGATTCTTCTCTCTTTTATTCTTTATTAGTCTTGCTAGTAGTCTATCAATTTTGTTGATCTTTTCAAAAAACCAGCTTCTGGATTCACTGCTTTTTTGAAGGGTTTTTTGTGTCTCTATCTCCTTCAGTGCTGCTCTGATCTTAGTCATTTCTTGCCTTCTGCTAGCTTTTGAATGTGTTTACTCTTGCTTCTCTAGTTCTTTTAATTGTGATGTTATATGTTAGGGTGTCGATTTTAGATCTCTCCTGCTTTCTCTTGCGGGCATTTAGTGCTATAAATTTCCCTCTACACACGATTTGCAAGAAAAATATCAAACAACTCCATTAAAAAGTAGGCGAAGGATATGAACAGACACTTCTCAAAAGAAGACATTTATGCAGCCAAAAGACACAAGAAAAAATGCTCATCATCACTGGCCATCAGAGAAATGCAAATCAAAGCCACAATGAGATACTATCTCACACCAGTTAGAAAGGCGATCATTAAAAAGTCAGGAAACAACAGGTGCTGGAGAGGATGTGGAGAAATAGGAACACTTTTACACTGTTGGTGGGACTGTAAACTAGTTCAACCATTGTGGAAGATAGTGTGGCGATTCCTCAGGAATCTAGAATTAGAAACACCATTTGACCCAGCCATCCCATTACTGGGCATATACCCAAAGGATTATATATCATGCTGCTATAAAGACACATGCACACGTATGTTTATTGCGGCACTATTGACAATAGCAAAGACTTGGAACCAACCCAAATGTCCACCAATGATAGACTGGATTAAGAAAATGTGGCACATATACACCATGGAATACTATGCAGCCATAAAAAAGTATGAGTTCATGTCCTTTGTAGGGACATGGATGAAGCCGGAAACCATCATTCTTAGCAAACTATCACAAGGACAGAAAAGCAAACACTGCATGTTCTCACTCATAGGTGGGAATTGAACAATGAGAACACATGGACACAGGGTGGGGAACATCACACACCGGGACTGCGAGGGGTTGGGGGAGAGGGGAGGGATAGCATTAGGAGAGATACCTAATGTAAATGACAAGTTAATGGGTGCAGCACACCAACATGGCAAATGTATACATAAGTAACAAACCTGCACGTTGTGCACATGTACCCTAGGACTTAAAGTAAAATTTAAAAAAATAAAATCACATCTGAGAGGAAATTCTGAGACAGAGAAAAAGCTTCTTGAGTGTATAAATCAAATATTACTATGGTTTTCATAAAGGTTATAGAACACCAGTCATCATAGTTCTTTACAAAAGAGTTAACTCTATTTTTAAAGCCCCAACTTCGTTGGAAGAAGTGATTTTGAATGAAAGACCTCTTGATCCTTTTCCACCACCTTTTCCAACCACAATAATATTATGGTTGACAATATTAAAGCAGCGGAGCTGGCTAACTGCTTACCCAATATCCATTCTTCCTTCATCCTAGCTAACAAGTTCTTCCCATGCTACTAGAGATGGCCATGATACTTGGCCAATAAGACGTAAGTGAGGCGACTGGGAGGAGCTTCTGAGAATGCTTTTCAAAAAGGACTCAGCTGGCATGCTCCTTTTACCCTCTGCCGTTTGCTCTTTGTCTTTGCTCATTATTCTGACTGAAAGGCAAACTCAAAGCCTAGAAATACAGCCACTGTCTTGTGACTGTAAGGAAGCCACACACTAAACAGCAGAGGAGGAAGACAGAAGGCACCTTGAGTCAGTGCTCCAGCCATGAATGGCCTCTTCTACACTTATTGTTACAGGAGAAAATTAAACCCTTTCCTTGTTTAAACTACTTTAATAGGGGTTTCATTATTTACAGCCAAACTCAAAGCTAACTGACACAGTTACATTCTGCCCTCCCTCCCATTACAACAGATGTGGTGTCCCAACTCCTACCGAATGCCAGTTATTCCACTTGGAATCTGGATTTCCTCCTCCTTACCTTCCCAAGAAATTCCCTTCTCTCTCCTACATGTTCAGTTTCCCCCTCTCTACTTCACCATTACCATTAGCACAAGCATGCTTTAGTGATTACTGTCTTGAAAGAAAGAAACCAAGACAGAGAGAGGGAGAGGGGAAGTGAGGGAAGGAGAAAGGAAAGGAGAAAGGGAGGGACAGAGTGAGGAAGGAAAGTAGAAAGGAAGGAAGGGAGGGAGGGAGGGAGGGAGGGAGGGAGAGAGGGAGGGAGGGATCTCTTGATCCTATATCTCCTTCTAGCTACCACTTCATTTCTTGAAGTTTTCCTGAAGTTGCTATTCCACCTTCTCCATTCCCATTCTCACCTTGAGCCACTTCTCAGCCTCCATTTAGACCACTCAAATGAGACCACTTGTGCCAAGTCACTCAAGATCTCCTTATGGCCAAATCCAAGCTCCCTTGTCAGCTTTTGCTTGACCTTCCAGCAGCACTGGCCATCAGCAGCAGATCACTCCCTGGTTCTTAAAACAGGCTACCTTTGGCTTCTGTGGCACCATGTACTCCTGGTTTTCCTTCTCTCTCACTGGCCCCTCCTTCTCCTTTGCTGGATGCTTCTGTGTTCAGCCTTCTAGGAACTCTCCAGGAATCAGTCTTGGGTCTTGTCATAGGCAAAATAATGGCCCCTAGAGTTGTTCACGTCCTGATCCCCAGAACATGTAAATATTTTACTTTACATAGCAAAAGGGACTTTGTGGGTATAATTAAGGAGATGGGGAAATAACCCTGGATTATCCAGGTGGACCCAATGAAATCGCAATCATCTTTATAAGGGAAAGAGGGAAACAGGAGAGTCAGAGTCACAAAAAAGATGTGACAATGGAAACAGACATGAGAATGCTGTACTTTAAATATGGAGGAAGGGGCCACAAGCCAATGAATGCAGGTAGCCTCAAAAAGTGAGAAGAAGGATACTGCCTTAGTGTGCCCAGATGAAGCCTGGCCCTGCCAACATCTTGATTTTGGCCCAGTAAAACACACTTGAGACTTCTGACATCCAGAGCTATAAAATAATACATTTGTGTTGCCTTAAGCTACTAAATTTGTTACAGCAGCATTAGGACACTACTACAGGTCCCAATTCCTTCTTTTTTTTCTTTTTTTTTTTTCTTTTTTTTGAGACAGAGTCTCACTCTGTTGCCCAAGATGGAGTGCAGTGGCATGATCTCAGCTCACTGCAACCTCCACCTCCCAGGCTCAAGCGATTCTTCTGCCTCAGCCTCCCGAGTAGCTGGGAATAAAGGCATGCGCCACCATGCCTGGCTAATTTTTGTATTTTTAGTAGAGACAGGGTTTCACCATGTTGGCCAGGCTGGTCTCAAACTCCTGACCTCATGTAATCCACCCATCTCAGCCTCCCAAAGTGCTGGGATTACAGGTGTGAGCCACCACGCCCAGCCTCCAATTCCTTCTTTATCTATACATCCTTCCTAAGGGACCTCACGATGTTCTATAGCTTTTTTAAAAAACTGTATTCTAAGACTACCAAATCGATCTCAGTAATTCTGACCTGTCCCCCAGGATTCCAGATTCATATATCCAAATTACTACTTATGAGCCAAAAAAAAAAAGTAGCAACCCCTTTACAAAATGCAGATGTACCTGAATCTATTTTTGTTTGAATGTGTTGCCTTTTGAGTTCGTCTACATCTTCCTGTACTCCTCATGTGTGATAAGGCAGCATCTGATGAAAATGAGGGTCCAGAGCAGGCCACCATCCACTTCATTCATTCATTCTTTCATCCAAACATGGTTACTGACCCAACCTAGAATGTACCAGCTCCCGTCCCAGTCCCAAAAATGGATAAGGCATGTTCCATCTTGTGTGTTGAATAAATATCCTAAACGCCACACAGCCAAATGGGAACCCCTGATTTCACCACCTCATCCCACACACCAACACCTCCTCACAAAAATAAAAAAAGAAAAGAAAAAAAAAAAAAACTTTGCTTCTTCACCAGCCTTCTCTATCTCTGGAAACTGCACCATCAGCCAACCAGGTGCTCCTATCAAAAGCCTAAGAACTTACTTGCATTCATTCCCTTTTTCCTCAGTCCACACATCCAGCCTATGAGCAAATCCTTTCAATTCTACCTTCAGAACACACCACAAGTGCATTTGTATCTCTCCATCTCCATGGCTTCCTCTGCAGTCCAAGCTACCACCATTTCTCACATGGAATATTGCAACCAACTTTAAGAATCTATTTCCCACACAGCAGCTGGAAGTACATTTTTTAAAATGCAAATTAGGCCATGTCATGCCCCTACTTAAAACCCATCAATGGCTTCCCATTGCACTTAGAATGAAAGTCAACCTCCTTATGCCAGCTTTCAGAGACTTTCCTGCATCCTCCCGACTCTCTATCCTTGTCTTGTACCTGGCTTGCCTTGCACCAGCTACACTGGCCTTTTGAACATATCAATCTCTATTTTGCATCACGACATTTCCACTAACTTTTCTCTCCACCTAAATTGCTCTTCCCCTGATTTTCTTTCTCAACCTTTAGGTCTCATTTCAAATGTCACCATCTCAGGGAGGCTTTCTTGACCACTCTATATAAAATAGCTATACAATTATTCCCCAAACTATCTCCCTTAATTCATTGTATAAGATATATTATTATTTGATATTTTTCCTAGTGGTTTATTCTGCTTCCCCCTAGAAGAATGTAAAAGTCATGAGAGCAGGGTCTTGTCTTCTTTACTGCTATATGCCCAGGTTTTTTTAAAATTTCCTAGCACATAGTAGGTAGTCAACAAGTATTTGCTATATGAGTGAAATTTTTGCCCGGGACCTGTCATTACAGTTAGGAGCCACCTTCATCTAGTCATTACCAGATGTCTTCACTGTCACTACATGTAACAAGTACCCCTATATTTTATTTCCCTGCTTGCTTTTTCTGTCGCCTCTACTGGATGTGAAATTCTTGAAAATAGAGATTATAATACTAGTGCAGGGAGTGACTGGTACATTTCAGGTGGTCAGTCACCATAGTTGAATGAATAAATGAATGAATCAATCACTCAATTAATGACTCCATGAGTCAATGAATAAATGATAAATGAGTAAAAGGGAACAGTCTCTTGCTTTGTCACTGTATCCTCACTGTATCCTCAGATGCTACCTCACTACACATGAGGGACACATAAAGATACAAACTAAGTTAACTGGTAGCAAATTCAGACAAAAACAGGCTTTGTTAAGTCTGCATTCTGTAAAGGGCTGCTTATATGACTCTACTTTTCCACTCTGGCCAGTCCAATAGTCAGGGCAGGGTCACTTGTAGTAGATATCAATGTAGAATAACATCCTAAGGATTTTCTGCTTAGGAACACTATAAAGAGTATAAAAGGATTTGTGGGGAATTCTTAAACCTTCATTTTGTTATGAGAATGAGATACAGTTCACTAAATATACTAATACACTAAAAGTCATAAAATTTTAGAATGGATTCTGATAATAGTCTCCTTTCACTATGGAACTAATAATAAAATAATTGCATTAGCATATGTATAGCTAACATTATGGAGAATTTACTAGGTTCCAAAACTTTGCTAAGAGCTTTACATGAGGTGTGTTATATCATTGTTCTTATTTTATAGATAGCATATCTGAGTTTAAAAAAGACAAGTTCACATAGGTGTTACTTGGCGGATCCAGGATATAAACCTGTTGATCTGACTCGAGCCCACAAGCTTAACAAGTGCACTTGCCTGAATTAACCAGCAGGGCCAGGGACTGGCCAGACTTTTCAAGTGGTTCTCTCTGGACCCTCTCCTGAATGGTTTAGTATATGTGGTGCCCATCCCAGCTGGCCTGTTCTCTGCTGGGATGTCTGGATGTCTTATGTTTATTCCAGGCTCTTATTATGACGACTTGAGTCTCTGCTTATTCAAAGAGTTGATATTGTCATATCCTAAATCCCTACACATCTGGCTTTGCTTCCCTCTAATGGGTCCTGGGTAATGCTGCTTGACGTAGAGCTCCCTGGCTCTCCACGCTGGGCTCCCTTGGCCCCAGTTTATCTGCCGCTCTGTAGCTGAGCTCTGGCAGCAGGATAAGCTTATTTCAAAGACCCTGCAATATGAAGAGTGCATATCCACTTTCAATGGAAAGTTAAAATGACTCCTTCATTGGAGAGAAATATAGAGGGAAGAGCATTTCCTTTGAAACACTCTCTATTAATCCAACATAAAATGTTTAATTACTTCACTCCCAATTTTGTGTAGGTTATTCTAGAATACTATAATAGGATATGAGTCTTTTTAATCACATTTGGTAGATTCTTAATTGAAACCCTATGGTAAAGTAAATCATCAGGTACTTTCGTTTCTTAATCATTTCAACCCTGTAGCTCAGAACAACAACATAGTCATACTTTTTCCCTCAGATAATACTCCCCTGGAACAGACAGTAATATATTTTTTTGCTTTGGCATTTGACCATTTACCACAATGGGGGTGAGGATGACAGTGATAAAAGACTGAAATGTGCAGTTCTGCTAGCTTTTTTTCCTACAAAAAAATTAAAAAGCACATGTCCTCTATGTCATGTGCCTTTGCTTTGGGTTCACACTACTACTGGGATATTCAAAAGAACCAGAGACTTATTGCTGAACTGGAAAGGGAAATTCACCTAGATAAGTCATAGCTATCAGTCATATTTTTAAAGATATAAGCATATTTTTAAATGACAAATAAAAAGGCATATGAATTAAGGAATATGCTGAAAAGCTAGAAAAACACATCTACATTCAAACCACTACAACCTCCTGCCTCACTAAATGCAGAAGGGTAAACTTCTAAAGAGAGGCCATGTCACTTTAAGAAAATTGAGGCCCTAGGCATACTAGAAACACAGCCAATCACAATTATCAAAAATAATTCATGTCTATGTTTCTTAGTGCACAAGACATTGCTTATACCCAAAAAGAAATATTAGGGCTTGGTGGTGTGGCAGCTTCTCACAGCTGTCAGAAGCCCATTCCTTATCAGTCCAGGAGGAGTGTAATTAAAGACAATAGCCAGAGCAGCTGTATTGGAGAAACAAGTCATTTGTCTTCCCCCTCCCCCACCCCTTCTGTTCACATAGTTAATCCGAACACAGCATCAGCTCCATCGGCAAGGCTTCTTCAAAAGGCAGAATAATAGAAAACATCTATCTGTCTCCCACTGTGGATTATGAAGGTTAAAGAAATACTTGGTCTTATCTTGCTATTACATTATATAAAATGCAAATAATTTAGGTCTAGAAGTTCAAAAGCTCCTGAGAATAAGGCAGGTTTTGAAGCATACAAAAAAATAATCTTTAGAAACAGAGAGAATCTGGGGAAAAATGGCTTATGCTCAGTGGTGTTCTAGAAAATGTTTAACAACAGGCTCTCCAGAGGTAAAGCCCTGATTTGTAACATTTTTCCAATTTCTGTGGCATAAATACTCCCATCGTGGCTGATTGCAAGCTACCCATGTGGCATCATTGAACACAGAGAACCTTAACAGCAGATTAGGTGAGAAGAGATGCACAGTAAGATGCCATTATAGAGTATTTCGACTACACAGAAACAAGAGATGGAAATAATCTCAAGGACATGGTAGCGGAATGTGGTAAAAACAACCAGGAAGTAGTGAATTTTGAATATTTATTACTTTTGTTTGTAATATAATTTATTGAAATGTTATGTAATTCAATTATTAACAATGGCTATGTTCAATTACCACCTTGCAGAATTCCTGAAAACAATCATATCTCACAAGCCTGTGCAAACTGGCTGCAGCCCACCACTCTCTATACTCTGGCTGCCCTGTTACTAGAATAAATAGCCCTCCAGTTATAACAGTTGAAAAAAATGCATAACAACAATATTCATTTTTATCAACAGTGGAACTCAATCACTTCTTTAATAATTTTCCCAAAACCTATGTTTGCAGAATGATCTCCCTGAAGCTAGAAAGAGAGTAATTTAGGAATATCTTTATGCATTGTTACTAAAACAATGAAAACACAGGCTTTTTACATAATTGGTTGTGTTGCAAATGTACTGTATTTTGCAATCCTTTCTTCTTCATGTGCATGCAACTAGATGCCAATAGGAAATTTTGTCTGAAGCACTGAGATAATAAATTTCAAGTGAGACACAAGGCTATGCCACAAACTGGCAAAACAGGTGATTTTAAAAAACAGTTTTACATCTGGGAAGATGGAATTGACATATTTTTCCTATCTCTCCCACTAAGCACAACTAAAACCCCTGGAAATTATATCTAAAACAACCAAAAGATTCTGGAGAGAAGAAGACAGACCAGCTAGGGAATAACATGGGCGAGTCCACTTGCTTTCCTTTTTGCTGCATACATCCCAGACTAGCAGCTGGAGGAGCTGACAACCCAGAAACACCAATGAGTGCAGACTGAAAAGGCCCCCAACAGCCTGCATTTCTATCCAAAGGACCTTATGATGAAGCAGCTGTTCTGTATCTTGACTGGATTGATGTCCATTTCCTAGCTGTGAGATTGCACTATAGTTTTGCGAGAGGTTACCACTGGAGGGAAACTGGGTAAAGGGTAGAAGGGATATATCTCTACTATTTCTTACAACTGCATGTGAATCTACAACCAACTCCAAATAAAAAGTTTAATTTGAAAACAACTGTGGGCAGGGGTCGCTTCCAAGATGGCTGAATAGGAACAGCTTCAGTCTACAGCTCCCAGAGAGATCGAAACAGAACAGGTGATTTCTGTATTTCCAACTGAGGTAAATGGTGCATCTCATTGGGACTGGTTGGACAGTGGGTGCAGCCCACGGAGGGCAAGCCAAAGCAGGGTGGGGTGTCACCTCACCTGGGAAGTGCAAGGGGTCAGGGGATTTCCCTTTCCTAGCCAAGGGAAGCCATGAGTGACTGTACCTGGAGAAACAGTACACTCCTGCCCAAACACCGCACTTTTCCCACAGTCTTCGCAACCGGCAGACCACGGGATTCCCTCCCATGCCTGATTCAGCAGGTCCCACACCCACGGAGCCTTGCTCGCTGCTAGCGCAGCAGTCTGAGATTGACCTAGGATGCTGGAGCTTGGCAGGGGGAGGGGCATCCACCATTGCTGAGGCTTGACTAGGTGGCTCTATGCTCACAGTGTAAACAAAGCAGCAGGGAAGCTCGAACTGGGTGAAGCCCACCACAGGTCAGCAAGGCCTACTGCCTCTCTAGATTCCACCTCTAGGGGCAGGGCATATCTGAACAAAAGGTAGCAGAGAGCTTCTGCAGACTTAAACGTCCCTGCCTGACAGCTCTGAAGAGAGCAGTTGTCCTCCCAGCATGGTGTTCAAGCTCTGATAACAGACAGACTGCCTCCTCAAGTGGGTCCCTGACCCCCATGTAGCCTGACTGGGAGACACTTCCCAGTAGGGGCCGACAGACATCTCATAAAGGTAGGTACCCCTCTGGAACAAAGCTTCCAGAGGAAGGATCAGGCAGCAATATTTGCTGTTCTTCAGCCTCCTCTGGTGAATACCCAGGCAAACAGGGTCTGGAGTGGACCTCCAGCAAACTCCAACAGACCTGCAGCTGAGGGGCCTGTCTGTTAGAAGGAAGACTAACAAACAGAAAGGAACAGCATCAACATCAACAAAAAGGACATCTACACCAAAACCCATCCATAGGTCACCAACATCAAAGACCAAAGGTAGATAAAACCACAAAAATGGGGAGAAACTAGAGCAGAAAGGCTGAAAATTCCAGAAACCAGAACACCTCTTCTCCTCCAAAGGAACACAACTCCTTGCCAGCAAGGGAACAAAACTGGACAAGGAATGAGTTTGACAAGTTGACAGAAGTAGGCTTCAGAAGGTCAGTAATAACAAACTTCTCCAAACTAAAGGAGCGTGTTCTAACCCATCGCATGGAGGCTAAAAACCTTGAAAAAAGGTTAGATGAATGGCTAACTAGAATAACCCATGTAGAGAAAAGCTTAAGTGACTTGATGGAGCTAAAAACCATAGTATGAGAACTTTGTGAATCATATACAAGCTTCAGTAGCTGACTCGATCATGCGGAAGAAAGGATGTCAGTGATTGAAGATCAAATTAATGAAATAAAGTGGAAAGACAAGATTACAGAAAAAAGGGTGAAAATAAATGAACAAAGCCTCCAAGAAACATGGGACTATGTGAAAAGACCAAATCTACATTTGATTGGTGTACCTGAAAGTGAGGAGGAGAATGGAAACAAGTTAGAAAATACTTTTCAGGATATTATCCAGGAGAACTTCCCCAACCTAGCAAGGCAGGCCAACATTCAGATTCAGGAAATACGGAGAACACCACAAAGATACTCCTCAAGAAGAGCAACCCCAACACACATAATCGTCAGATTCACCAAGGTTGAAATGAAGGAAAAAATGCTAAGGACAGCCAGAGAGAAAGGTTGGGCTACCCACAAAGGGAAGCTCATCAGACTAATAGCGGATCTCTCGGCAGAAACCCTACAAGCCAGAAGACAGTGGGGGCCAATAGTCAACGTTCTTAAGGAAAAGAATTTTCAACGCAGAATTTCATATCCAACCAAACTAAGCTTCATAAGTGAAGGAGAAATAAAATCCTTTACAGACAAGCAAATGCTGAGAGATTTTGTCACCACCAGGCCTGCCTTACAAGAGCTCCTGAAGGAAGCACTAAACATGGAAAGGAACAACCAGTACCAGCCACTGCAAAAAACATGCAAATTGTAAAGACCATCGACACTATGAAGAAACTGCATCAATTAATGGGTGAAATAACCAGCTAGCATCATAATGACAGGATCAAATTCACAAATAACAATATTAACCTTAAATGTAAATGGGTTAAATGCCCCAATTAAAAGACACAGACTGGCAAATTAGATAGAGTCAAGACCCATGGGTGTGCTGTATTTAGGAGACCCATCTCACATGCAAAGACACACATAGGCTCAAAATAAAGGGATGCAGGAAGATCTACCAAAAATGAAAAGCAAAAAAAAGCAGGGGTTGCCATCCTGGTCTCTGATAAAACAGACTTTAAACCAACAAAGATCAAAAGAGACAAAGAAGGACATTACATAATGGTAAAGGGATCAATGCAACAAGAAGAGCTAACTATCCTAAATATATATGCACCCAATACAGGAGCATCCAGATTCATAAAGCAAGTTCTTAGAGACCTACAAAGAGACTTAGACTCCCACACAATAATAATGGGAGGCTTTAACACCCCACTGTCAGTATTAGATCAACAAGACAGAAAATTAACAAGGATATCCAAGACTTGAACTCAGCTCTGGACTAAGCAGACCTAACAGACATCTATAGAACTCTCCACCCCAAATTAACAGAATATACATTCTTCTCAGCACCACATCGCACTTATTCCAAAATTGACCACATAATTGGAAGTAAAACACTCCTCAGCAAATGTAAAAGAACAGAAATCACAACAAACGGTCTCTCATACCACAGTGCAAACAAATTAGAACTCAGGATTAAGAAACTCACTCAAAACCACACAACTACATGGAAACTGAACAACCTGCTCCTAAATGACTACTGGGTAAATAACAAAATGAAGGCAGAAATAAAGATGTTCTTTGAAACCAATGAGAACAAAGACATGCTACCAGAATCTCTGGGACACATTTAAAGCATGTGTAGAGGGAAATTTATAGCACTTAATGCCCACAAGAGAAAGCAGGAAAGATCTAAAATCGACACCCTAACATCACAATTAAAAGAACTAGCAAAGCAAGAGCAAACAAATTCAAAACCTAGCGGAAGACAAGAAATGACTAAGATCAGAGGAGAACTGAAGGAGACAGAAACACAAAAACCCTTCAAAAAAAAATCAATGAATCCAGGAGCTGGTTTTTTGAAAAGATGAACAAAATTGATAGACCGCTAGCAAGACTAATAAAGAAGAAAAGAGTCAAATAGATGCAATAAAAAATGATAAGGGGGATATCACCACCGATCCCACAGAAATACAAACTACCATCAGAGAATACTATAAACACTGCTATGCAAATAAACTAGAAAATCTAGAAGAAATGGATAAATTCCTGGACACATACACCCTCCCAAGACTAAACCAGGAAGAAGTTGAATCTCTGAATAGACAATAACAGATTCTGAAATTGAGACAATAATTAATAGCCTACCAACCAAAAAAAAAAGTCCAGGACCAGACAGATTCACAGCCGAATTCTACCAGAGATACAAAGAGGAGCTGGTACCCTTCCTTCTGAAACTATTCCAATCAATAGAAAAAGAGGGAATCCTCCCTAACTCATTTTATGAGGCCAGCATCAGCCTGATACCAAAGCCTGGCAGAGACACAACAAAAAAAGAGAATTTTAGGCCAATAGTTCAAGACCAGCCTGGCCAAAATGGTGAAACCCCATCTGTACTAAAAATACAAAATTATCCAGGCATGGTGGCATGCACCTGAAACCACAGGTACTAGGGAGGCTGAGACAGAATTGCTTGAACCCAGGAGGTGGAGGTTGCAGGGCCACCTGAGACAAGATCACATCACTGCACTCCAGCCTAGGCAACACAGTGAGACAAAAGAAAGAAAAGAAAAGAAAAGAAAAGAAAGACAGAAAGAAAGACAGACAGACAGACAGACAGACAGAAAGAGAAAGAAAGAAAGAAAGAAAGAAAGAAAGAAAGAAAGAAAGAAAGAGAGAGAGAGAGAGACAACTGTGCATGTTTCCTACTCCCTCAGCTACATCAGGATATGAAAGGGTTAGAAGTCACAGATTAGGAGATTTGGGAGAAAGCTGTTGGAATATAACAAGAGGCCTAACTCCTCTCCCAAGATGGCAAACTAAAGGATGTCTTCCCCATCCCCACAAATCAAAATAGATGGGCTTTAAGAAGACCACTTGGAAAATTTGCTATTTGGCCTTTAGAGATGGGGACACATAGACTAACTTACACCTGAAAAATGTAAAATAAAAACAAGGTATTATCATACTATAGTAATTTTCTACAACCCCTTGTATTTGAGTACAAAATTTAAAAGTATGTTAAGATGCTTTAAAAAAAAGTGGTGTAGAAAATTGTACTTTATTATATCAGTGACAAGATCTTATATGCAGAAAGCATTCAAAAATATTTCCAGAAGCTAAACACAGCAGCTCATACCTGTAGTCCCAGTACTTTGGGAAGCCAAAGTAGAAGGATCACTTGAGGCCAGGAGTTTGAGACCAGCCCGGGCAACAAAGCAAGACTCCATCTCTACAAAATAAAAAATAAAAAAATTATCCAGGCATAGTGGCATGTGACTATAGTCCCAGCTACTCAGAAGGATGAGGCAGGAGGATTGCTCGAGACCAGGAGTTATAGGCTGCAGCGAGCTATGATCATGCCACTGCACTCCAGCCTGGGTGACACAGTGAGACTCCATCTCTTTAAAAAAAAAAAAAATTATATATATTTTTTGAAAGAACAAACCACTCTGGCCCTTCTTAAAACTTCTTATTTGAAAGTTAACTGTATAAAAAAGCATCTCCATCATTTACTCATTTAACAAATATTAATTAATATGCCAATGGACCTATCGTAGTGTTCACCTATAAGGAGCCTTAGCGTTCTATCTACCTGTATTGGTTACATCAAACAGTCAACATCTAAGTCATAATAATAATAGCTAACACTTATTAGGCAATCACTGTGTGACAAGAATTTAACATACATTACTTCACTTAATCCTTCAACAATCCTATAAGGGAGATGCTGTTATTATCCACATTTTATAGATGAGAAAAGCTGAGGCTTGTAGAGTGGTTGATAAGCTTTCTGAGGCCCCTCTGCTGGTAAACTGTAGAGCCAGAATTAAAAATTATCTCATCTGATTCCAGAACTCAAACTCTTATCCTTATCATAGTCACACATAAATTTCAAAGCACACAGGCTCAGGCATAAAGCCAATAAGGAGAGGAACCAGACTGAGATCCACAGTTCCTTATTCACTTGGACATAAAATAAGGGCTGGGGGTAAGGAACCTGCTGCAGAAACTGGCCTCAAGGAAGACACATCCAAGGTCTAGACTGAAGCAAGTTTTTATTCCAAGGTTCACAAAATAGGGAGTCTCAGGCTGCTTCTTCCCGTGGCCCCATCTGAACAGGCTCAGGAGCTGGAACAGTCCTGAGCTTTAGGAGTTCAGATGTAGGGAACTGAGGGAGACAGAGTGAAACTCTGTCTCTGAACAACAACAACAACAAAAAATGAAAACAGAAGACAAGTTCAGAGGAAGACATGCTGTATTGAAAGGATGAGAAACTAAGGTGAAAGGGTTGAGGGTATGAGCTTCTGAATGGTACTTTTTTTTTTTTCATTTATTTATTATACTTTAGGTTTTAGGGTACATGTGCACAATGTGCAGGTTTGTTACATCTGTATCCATGTGCCGTGTTGATTTCCTGCACCCATTAACTCGTCATTTAGCATTAGGTATATCTCCTAATGCTGTCCCTCCTCCCTCCCCCCACCCCCCAACAGTCCCCGGAATGTGATGTTCCCCTTCCTGTGTCCATGAGTTCTCATTGTTCAATTCCCACCTATGAGTGAGAACATGCGGTGTTTGGTTTTTTGTCCTTGCGATAGTTTACTGAGAATGATGTTTTCCAGTTTCATCCATGTCCCTACAAAGGACACAAACTCATCATTTTTTATGGCTGCATAGTATTCCGTGGTGTATATGTGCCACATTTTCTTAATCCAGTCTATCGTTGTTGGACATTTGGGTTGGTTCCAACTCTTTGCTATTGTGAATAGTGCAGCAATAAACATACGTGTGCATGTGTCTTTATAGCAGCATGATTTATAGACCTTTGGGTATATACCCAGTAATGGGATGGCTGGGTCAAATGGTATTTCTAGTTCTAGATCCCTGAGGAATCGCCACACTGACTTCCACAATGGTTGAACTAGTTTACAGTCCCACCAACAGTGTAAAAGTGTTCCTATTTCTCCACATCCTCTCCAGCACCTGTTGTTTCCTGATTTTTTAATGATGGCCATTCTAACTGGTGTGAGATGGTATCTCACTGTGGTTTTGATTTGCATTTCTCTGATGGCCAGTGATGATGAGCATTTCTTCATGTGTTTTTTGGCTGCAGAAATGTCTTCTTTTGAGAAGTGTCTGTTCATGTCCTTTGCCCACTTTTTGATGGGGTTGTTTGTTTTTTTCTTGTAAATTTGTTTGAGTTCCTTGTAGATTCTGGATATTAGCCCTTTGTCAGATGAGTAGGTTGCAAAAATTTTCTCCCATTCTGTAGGTTGCCTGTTCACTCTGATGGTAGTTTCTTTTGCTGTGCAGAAGCTCTTTAGTTTAATTAGATCCCATTTGTCGATTTTGGCTTTTGTTGCCATTGCTTTTGGTGTTTTAGACATGAAGTCCTTGCCCACGCCTATGTCCTGAATGGTATTGCCTAGGCTTTCTTGTAGGATTTTAATGGTTTTAGGTCTAACATTTAACTCTTTAATCCATCTTGAATTAATTTTTGTATAAGGTGTAAGGAAGGGATCCAGTTTCAGCTTTCTACATATGGCTAGCCAGTTTTCCCAGCACCATTTATTAAATAGGGAATCCTTTCCCCATTTCTTGTTTTTGTCAGGTTTGTCAAAGATCAGATAGTTGTAGATATGCAGCATCATTTCTGAGGGCTCTGTTCTGTTCCATTGATCTATGTCTCTGTTGTGGTACCAGTACCATGCTGTTTTGGTTACTGTAGCCTTGTAGTATAGTTTGAAGTCAGGTAGCGAGATGCCTCCAGCTTTGTTCTTTTGGCTTAGGATTGACTTGGCGATGCGGGCTCTTTTTTGGTTCCATATGAACTTTAAAGTAGTTTTTTCCAATTCTGTGAAGAAAGTCATTGGTAGCTTGATCGGGATGGCATTGAATCTGTAAATTACTTTGGGCAGTATGGCCATTTTCACGATATTGATTCTTCCAACCCATGAGCATGGAATGTTCTTCCATTTGTTTGTATCCTCTTTTATTTCATTGAGCGTGGTTTGTAGTTCTCCTTGAAGAGGTCCTTCACATCCCTTGTAAGTTGGATTCCTAGGTATTTTATTCTCTTTGAAGCAATTGTGAATGGGAGTTCACTCATGATTTGGCTCTCTGTTTGTCTGTGATTGGTGTACAAGAATGCTTGTGATTTTTGTACATTGATTTTGTATCCTGAGACTTTGCTGAAGTTGCTAATCAGCTTAAGGAGATTTTGGGCTGAGACAATGGGATTTTCTAGATATACAATCATGTCATCTGCAAACAGGGACAGTTTGACTTCCTCTTTTCCTAATTGAATACCCTTTATTTCCTTCTCCTGCCTGATTGCCCTGGCCAGAACTTCCAGCACTATGTTGAATAGGAGCGGTGAGATCCCACAGAAATACAATCTACCATCAGAGAATACTACAAACACCTCTATGCAAATAAACTAGAAAATCTAGAAGAAATGGATAAATTCCTCGACAAATACACCCTCCCAAGACTAAATCAGGAAGAAGTTGAATCTCTGAATAGACCAATAACAGGTTCTGAAATTGTGGCAATAATCAATAGCTTACCAACCAAAAAGAGTCCAGGACCTGATGGATTCACAGCTGAATTCTACCAGAGGTACAAGGAGGAACTGGTACCATTCCTTCTGAAACTATTCCAATCTATAGAAAAAGAGGGAATCCTCCCTAACACATTTTATGAAGCCAGCATCGTCCTGATACCAAAGCCAGGCAGAGACACAACCAAAAAAGAGAATTTTAGACCAATATCCTTGATGAACATTGATGCAAAAATCCTCAATAAAATACTGGCAAACCGAATCCAGCAGCACATCAAAAAGCTTATACACCATGATCAAGTGGGCTTCATCCCTGGGATGCAAGGCTGGTTCAACATACGCAAATCAATAAATGTAATCCAGCATATAAACAGAACCAAAGACAAAAACCACATGATTATCTCAATAGATGCAGAAAAGGCCTTTGACAAAATTCAACAACCCTTCATGCTAAAAACTCTCAATAAATTAGGTATTGATGGGATGTATCTCAGAATAATAAGAGCTATCTACGACAAACCCACAGCCAATATCATACTGAATGGGCAAAAACTGGAAGCATTCCCTCTGAAAACTGGCACAAGACAGGGATGCCCTCTCTCACCGCTCCTATTCAACATAGTGAATGGTACTTTTAAGTTGTCAAGTAAATAGATGATCAGTGTCAAAAAAAAAAAATCAAGGATATTTCTGAACACTTACTAGCAAATGCAACTTCTTGTAAATAAAAGGTCTTTGCAAAAATGCAGACTAAATGGGATTTTGTAAAATTCTTATATCTAAATAGAATATGTTATACAACCCTGAAAATCTCATTTTAACTGTTTTTGCAACAGTTTGCCATCTATAAAAGTTCTACCCAGAACAATTAAGAGAAAAAACTGTACACATTCTTTAATAATGCTCTTGAGTATTATGGAAAAAAATGTGATGTAATTATCAAACTATCAGATTATTGCCTGAGGCTGATTAATCCCAGAACACCAGACAAGATGTTAAGGAAGCCATGGCCAAGTGTCAATTGTTGTGAAAGCTATTCAGGATCATTGTGTTTCACGGCTTCCACCTGACCCCTCCCCTCAGCAAGACAGGGAAATGAAGCAAGACAGAGGGAGGAAGTAGCCCTACTGATAGCAGAGGAATGACATTGCCTTTATATATAAAGAAAACACATTATTAGGTCAAGGCTGACATTAAATAGGTAATTTACTCAAATGACATTACCATTTCATTCTCTGTAATTTGATGTAGTTGTTTTTTAAATAGCACCCTGAACAAATATATGTCTCCTATTTACACTGAAAAACACAGCAAGTTCTCTTTCCACCAGTATGGCTCTTCTGAAGGATGAGGAACGAGAAGGTGAAGGCATTGGGAAACCACCCAGACCCCCGGCCTTAACCGCACTCTGCTTCCATCTGCCCTCTTTGCCTATGTGAGCCCATTTTGCCCGACATCAGAGCTTTTACTGCTTCCTTTCTGTTTTAGAGTTACTATCACCTGGACTGTTTCTCATGGAACCTTTCCCTGTCTCCCTGGTCCTCACCCTTCCCTTCAATGTGATATCTCAAAGTATTTACAAGGTGCATTTTTTTTAGGGTGTTGCTGTTTATCACTATGAGAAAACAGGAGTTCACCAAAGTAACACATATAAACTACAAACTGGTAAGTACTCCCTTGGCTGGGCGCGGTCGTTCACACCTATAATCCTAGCACTCTGGGAGGCCAAGGCGGGTGGATCACAAGGTCAGGTGTTCGAGACCAGCCTAACCAACATAGTGAAACCCCCGTCTGTACTAAAAATACAAAAATTGGGCATGGTGGTGTACGCCTGTAGTATCAGCTACTCAGGAGGCGGAGGAAGGAGAATCGCTTGAACCCAGGAGGCAGAGGTTGCAGTGAGCCAAGATTGTGCCACTGCACTCCAGCCTGGACAACAGAGCAAGACTCTGTCTCAAAAAAAAAAAAAAAAAAAAAGACTCCCATGAGGTCCCCTAGTAATTGTACTTTTGGTAGAGAACAGTTCTTGGTATAGAGAAGACTCAATATATGTTTGCAGAAAGAAAAAAAATGCACTACCATTTAGTAGATTATTGTACGCATGTATCTCTAAAAAGTAAGACTCAAACTACCTTAAAAAAAGAGAGGGAAAAGGTGGAGAGGAGGCTCGTTGCATATTTATATGAAATGATCTGCAAGATACGTTATGAGAAAACTAAATGTAGAACAGATAGAGTTTGTGTACAGAACGGAGAAATACTTAAATGTCTTTACTTGTAAATATTTAAAATACTCCTAGAGGAGGGTGGAGCCAAGATGGCCGAATAAGAACAGCTCCGGTCTCCAGCTCCCAGCCCCAGCGACACAGAAGACGGGTGATTTCTGCATTTCTGCTTGAGGTACCGGTTTCATCTCACTAGGGAGTGCCTAACAGTGGGTTCAGGACAGTCGGTGAAGCGCACTGTGCGCGAGCCGAAGCAGGGCGAGGCATTGCCACACTCGGGAAGCGCAAGGGGTCAGGGAGTTCCCTTTCCTAGTCAAAGAAAGGGGAAACAGACGGCACCTGGAATATCGGGTCAGTCCGGTCCTAATACTGCGCTTTTCCAACGGGCCTGGAAAACGGCACACTAGGAGATTGTGTCCCGCACCTGGCTCGGAGGGTCCTATGCCCACAGAGTCTCGCTGATTGCTAGCACAGCAGTCTGAGATCACGCTGCAAGGCGGCAACGAGGCTGGGGGAGGGGCACCCGCCATTGCCCAGGCTTGCTTAGGTAAACAAAGCAGCCAGGAAGCTCGAACTGGGTGGAGCCCACCACAGCTCAAGGAGGCCTGCCTGCCTCTGTAGGCTCCACCTCTGGGGGCAGGGCACAGACAACCAAAAACTCAGCGAGAACCTCCACAGCCTTAAATGTCCCTGTCTGACTGACAGCTTTGAAGAGAGTAGTGGTTATCCCAGCACGCAGCTGGAGATCTGAGAACGGACAGACTGCCTCCTAAAGTGGGTCCCTCACCCCTGAGCAGCCTAACTGGGAGGCACCCCCCCAGTAGGGACAGACTGACGCCTCATTCAACCGGGTACTCCTCTGAGACAAAACTTTCAGAGGAACTATCAGACAGCTGAATTTGTGGTCTCACGAAAATCCGCTGTTCTGCAGCCACCGGTGCTGACACCCAGCCAAACAGGGTCTGGAGTGGACCTCTAGTAAACTCCAACAGACCTGCAGCTGAGGGTCTTGTCTGGTAGAAGGAAAATTAACAAACAGAAAGGACATCCACACCAAAAACCCATCTGTACATCACCATCATCGAAGACAAAAAGTAGACAAAACCACAAAGATGGGGAAAAAGCAGACCAAAAAAACTGGTAACTCTAAAAAACAGAGCACTTCTCCTCCTCCAAAGGAACGCAGTTCCTCACCAGCAACGGAGCAAAGCTGGATGGAGGATGACTTTGATGAGTTGAGAGAAGAAGGCTCCAGACGATCAAACTACTCTGTGCTAGGAGAGGAAATTCAAAACAATAGCAAAGAAGTTAAAAACTTTGAAAAAAATTAGAAGAATGGATAGCTAGAATAACCAATGAAGAGAAGGGCTTAAAGGAGATGATGGAGCTGAAAGCCAAGTTTCGAGAACTACGCGAAGAATGCAGAAGCCTCAGTAGCAGATGCGATCAACTGGAAGAAAGGGTATCGCTGATAGAAGATGAAATGAATGAAATGAAGAGAGAAGGGAAGTTTAGAGAAAAAAGATTAAAAAGAAATGAACAAAGACTCCAAGAAATTTGGGACTATGTGAAAAGAACAAACCTACGTCTGATTGGTGTACCTGAAAATGATGGGGAGAATGGAACCAAGTTGGAGAACACTCTGCAAGATATTATCCAGGAGAACTTCCCCAATCTAGCAAGGCAGGCCAGCATTCAGATTCAGGAAATACAGAGAACGCCACAAAGATACTCCTCGAGAAGGGCAACTCCAAGACACATAATTGTCAGATTCACCAAAGTTGAAATGAAGGAAAAAATGTTAAGGGCAGCCAGAGAGAAAGGTCGGGTTACCCACAAAGGGAAGCCCATCAGACTAACAGCTGATCTCTCGGCAGAAACTCTACAAGCCAGAAGAGAGTGGGGGCCGATATTCAACATTCTTAAAGAAAAGAATTTTCAACCCAGAATTTCCTATCCCGCCAAACTAAGCTTCATAAGTGAAGGAGAAATAAAATACTTTACAGACAAGCAAACGCTGAGTGATTTTGTCACCACCAGGCCTGCCCTAAAAGAGCTCCTGAAGGAAGCACTAAACATGGAAAGGAACAACCGGTACCAGCCCCTGCAAAAACATGCCAAATTGTAAAGACCATCGAGGCTAGGAAGAAACTATAGCAACTAACGAGCAAAATAACCAACTAACATCATAATGACAGGATCAGATTCACGCATAACAATATTCACGTTAAATGTAAATGGGCTAAATGCTCCAATCAAAAGACACAGACTGGCAAACTGGATAAGGAGTCAGGACCCATCAGTGTGCTGTATTCAGGAAACCCATCTCACGTGCAGAGACACACATAGACTCAAAATAAAGGGATGGAGGAAGATCTATCAAGCAACTGGAAAACAAAAAAAGGCAGGGGTTGCAATCCTAGTCTCTGATAAAATAGACTTTAAACCAACAAAGATCAAAAGAGACAAAAAAGGCCATTATATAATGGTAAAGGGATCAATTCAACAAGAAGAGCTAACTATCCTAAATATATATGCACCCAACACAGGAGCACCCAGATTCATAAAGCAAGTCCTCAGTGACCTACAGGGGGACTTAAACTCCCACACAATAATGGTGGGAGATTTTAACACCCCACTGTCAGCATTAGACAGATCAACGAGACAGAAAGTTAACAAGGATATCCAGGAATTGAACTCAGCTCTACATAAAGTGGACCTAATAGACATCTACAGAACTCTCCACCCCAAATCAACAGAATATACATTTTTTTCAGCACCACACCACACCTATTCCAAAATTGACCACATTGTTGGAAGTAAAGCTCTTCTCAGCAAATGTAAAAGAACAGAGATTATAACAAACTGTCTCTCAGACCACAGTGCAATCAAACTAGAACTCAGGATTAAGAAACTCAGTCAAAACCGCTCAACTACATGGAAACTGAACAACCTGCTCCTGAATGACTATTGGGTACATAATGAAATGAAGGCAGAAATAAAGATGTTCTTTGAAACCAACGAGAACAAAGACACAACATACCAGAATCTCTGGGACACGTTCAAAGCAGTGTGTAGAGGGAAATTTATAGCACTAAATGCACACAAGAGAAAGCAGGAAAGATCCAAAATTGACACCCTAACATCACAATTAAAAGAACTAGAAAAGCAGGAGCAAACACATTCAAAAGCTAGCAGAAGGCTAGAAATAACTAAAATCAGAGCAGAACTGAAGGAAATAGAGACACAAAAAACCTTTCAAAAAATTAATGAATCCAGGAGCTGGTTTTTTGAAAAGATCAACAAAATTGATGGACCGCTAGCAAGACTAATAAAGAAGAAAAGAGAGAAGAATCAAATAGATGCAATAAAAAACGAAAAAGGGGATATCACCACCGATCCCACAGAAATACAATCTACCATCAGAGAATACTACAAACACCTCTATGCAAATAAACTAGAAAATCTAGAAGAAATGGATAAATTCCTCGACAAATACACCCTCCCAAGACTAAACCAGGAAGAAGTTGAATCTCTGAATAGACCAATAACGGGTTCTGAAATTGTGGCAATAATCAATAGCTTACCAACCAAAAAGAGTCCAGGACCTGATGGATTCACAGCTGAATTCTACCAGAGGTACAAGGAGGAACTGGTACCATTCCTTCTGAAACTATTCCAATCGATAGAAAAAGAGGGAATCCTCCCTAACACATTTTACGAAGCCAGCATCGTCCTGATACCAAAACCTGGCAGAGACATAACCAAAAAAGAGAATTTCAGACCAATATCCTTGATGAACATTGATGCAAAAATCCTCAATAAAATACTGGCAAACCGAATCCAGCAGCACATCAAAAAGCTTATCCACCATGATCAAGTGGGCTTCATCCCTGGGATGCAAGGCTGGTTCAACATACGCAAATCAATAAATGTAATCCAGCATATAAACAGAACCAAAGACAAAAACCACATGATTATCTCAATAGATGCAGAAAAGGCCTTTGACAAAATTCAACAACCCTTCATGCTAAAAACTCTCAATAAATTAGGTATTGATGGGACGTATCTCAAAATAATAAGAGCTATCTACAACAAACCCACAGCCAATATCATACTGAATGGGCAAAAACTGGAAGCATTCCCTCTGAAAACTGGCACAAGACAGGGATGCCCTCTCTCACCGCTCCTATTCAACATAGTGCTGGAAGTTCTGGCCAGAGCAATCAGGCAGGAGAAGGAAATAAAGGGTATTCAATTAGGAAAAGAGGAAGTCAAATTGTCCCTGTTTGCAGATGACATGATTGTATATCTAGAAAACCCCATTGTCTCAGCCCAAAATCTCCTTAAGCTGATTAGCAACTTCAGCAAAGTCTCAGGATACAAAATTAATGTACAAAAATCACAAGCATTCTTGTACACCAATAACAGACAAACAGAGAGCCAAATCATGAGTGAACTCCCATTCACAATTGCTTCAAAGAGAATAAAATACCTAGGAATCCAACTTACAAGGGATGTGAAGGACCTCTTCAAGGAGAACTACAAACCACTGCTCAATGAAATAAAAGAGGATACAAACAAATGGAAGAACATTCCATGCTCATGGGTTGGAAGAATCAATATCGTGAAAATGGCCATACTGCCCAAGGTAATTTATAGATTCAATGCCATCCCCATCAAGCTACCAATGACTTTCTTCACAGAATTGGAAAAAACTACTTTAAAGTTCATATGGAACCAAAAAAGAGCCCGCATCGCCAAGTCAATCCTAAGCCAAAAGAACAAAGCTGGAGGCATCACGCTACCTGACTTTAAACTATACTACAAGGCTACAGTAACCAAAACAGCATGGTACTGGTACCACAACAGAGACATAGATCAATGGAACAGAACAGAGCCCTCAGAAATGATGCCGCATAGCTACAACTATCTGATCTTTGACAAACCTGACAAAAACAAGAAATGGGGAAAGGATTCCCTATTTAATAAATGGTGCTGGGAAAACTGGCTAGCCATATGTAGAAAGCTGCAACTGGATCCCTTCCTTACACCTTATACAAAAATTAATTCAAGATGGATTAAAGACTTATATGTTAGACCTAAAACCATTAAAATCCTACAAGAAAACCTAGGCAATACCATTCAGGACATAGGCGTGGGCAAGGACTTCATGTCTAAAACACCAAAAGCAATGGCAACAAAAGCCAAAATCGACAAATGGGATCTCATTAAACTAAAGAGCTTCTGCACAGCAAAAGAAACTATCATCAGAGTGAACAGGCAACCTACACAATGGGAGAAAATTTTTGCAACCTACTCATCTGACAAAGGGCTAATATCCAGAATCTACAATGAACTCAAACAAATTTACAAGAAAAAAAACAAACAACCCCATCAAAAAGTGGGCAGAGGACATGAACAGACACTTCTCAAAAGAAGACATTTATGCAGCCAAAAAACACATGAAGAAATGCTCCTCATCACTGGCCATCAGAGAAATGCAAATCAAAACCACAGTGAGATACCATCTCACACCAGTTAGAATGGCCATCATTAAAAAATCAGGAAACAACAGGTGCTGGAGAGGATGTGGAGAAATAGGAACACTTTTACACTGTTGGTGGGACTGTAAACTAGTTCAACCATTGTGGAAGTCAGTGTGGCGATTCCTCAGGGATCTAGAACTAGAAATACCATTTGACCCAGCCATCCCATTACTGGGTATATACCCAAAGGACTATAAATCATGCTGCTATAAAGACACATGCACACGTATGTTTATTGCGGCACTATTCACAATAGCAAAGAGTTGGAACCAACCCAAATGTCCAACAACGATAGACTGGATTATGAAAATGTGGCACATATAAACCATGGAATACTATGCAGCCATAAAAAATGATGAGTTCGTGTCGTTTGTAGGGACATGGATGAAAATGGAAAACATCATTCTCAGTAAACTATCGCAAGGACAAAAAACCAAACACCGCATGTTCTCACTCATAGGTGGGAATTGAACAATGAGAACTCATGGACACAGGAAGGGGAACATCACGCTCTGGAGACTGTTGTGGGGTGGGGGGAGGGGGGAGGGACAGCATTAGGAGATACACCTAATGCTAAATGATGAGTTAATGGGTGCAGGAAATCAACATGGCACATGGATACATATGTAACAAACCTGCACATTGTGCACATGTACCCTAAAACCCTAAAGTATAATAAAAAAAAAAAAAAAAAAAAATACTCCTAGAAAGATATGCTAGAAGCAGTCAACACAGATTGTCTCCATGGAAGAGAACTGGGTGGCTGGGGGATCCATGGCAAAAAGATTTCTCCCTATAGTCCCTTTTATATCTTTTAAAGTTTTATTCTTTTCTCTCTCAGCCCCTTTACCTGTGAATGTATTCACTACTCAATAGATTAAAATGATAGATTTTAATGTAAGGAATCTAAAGAGAAAACGAGTGGCTAGGGTTCTAGGACCTCTAGTGAAGTTTCCAGAGCTGGAGCTCCATATAAGTTCTTTACCAGAGCCTTTCATAAAAATAAAATTCACTGCATAACTTAGAGTCGCCACATTTTGAAAGGAGTGGATATGTGACCTAGATTAATCCCTGTGTTTTTTCATAATACTGATATTTTAAATGTAACAAGAATTATTAGCAACATTTTCAGAGAAGACTCTCTTCCAGTTTACTAAGGCCTGAAACTCTTTATTTCCAAGAACAGACACATTTTTATTTCCTATTCTCACCTACTTAATATTACCTAGCTACCAAAAATCTTGAGATTCTTCCATTTTTAAGGGCAATATTCAATTAAAATTTGGCTTCCCCTTTTATTGTCAAGAATTTGACTAAGATACCTGTAAGTATAGTGATGTTAATGTGAATCTAATAATTTGTCTTTTCTAAAAGTTTATCAGAGATATCATCAAAGGATTCCAAGTCATCAGTCTAGTATCATTCAGGATCAATACCATCACCATTAATGACACAAAGGCATTGTTCTGGGAAGAAAACTACATCTGAAGATTGATAAATGGATTTCAAACACAGAAGAGCAGAAAATAATCCATACAAGCTGAAATAAAGCTTTTAAAGGCAGGCAAAGCCAAATGTAATATTCTGAATCAAAATGCACCTTATGTCTTTTGTAATTTGAAAGAGAAACATCTGTAGAAAGACGCCATATACATCTTCTAGTGTTGTTATTATCTTAACCATTTATCTGACATTTTAACTATATACCTATATATATAGAACCAAAATCTATAAACCCCAATCTTTTTAATTCTAGGTAAAATATAATAAGATATTTGGCCAGAATTATAAACATGGTATTAGAAAAAAATACATGGAGGCTATTTTTTCTCAAAGTACCTCATTAAAATTCAATGCTATGAACACACACTTAACATGCACACTGTTATATCTGTATATAAAATAAAGGCACAGACCAGAAAATAAAAAAGGTAAGTTTATATAAGGAGATTATAGGTGATGCTTTGGTTTATACATTAATATCTTTTTTATTATTATAATAATATTTTAAAACAATTACAAATCAATGCTGCTGCTAGCATTCTAATTTACATACAGATGTTAATGTCCTATATATTTTCATTTTAATAAACATTTAAGCATAATTCATGCACTTTTCAGAAAACATATCTCATAAGGGAGTAAAAATGAAAACAAAAGCTTCCATGGTACTACAAAAATTCTCAATTCCTTGAGCTGTTTGTTTATGCGTATTTCTACGACTAGGAAAAAAATGGAGTTCTGCTTCTAGCAATGGATGATGCATACTTTTAGAATAACCCTCCTGTGGAGAACAACTATAAGCTGTTTTAAAATATATACTTGAAATATATGTTGGCCTCAAAGAACTACGAAGACAGTGAGAAGTTGTGGGGCCAAGATCTAGGAGATAAGGGAAACCAAGAGAATTGCCAATTCTGAAAATGAAAATAACAAATGGGAGGCAAGAAAGCAAGCACAATTTTCTTCATTTTCACAAGACTCAGAGAACATTTGAGTTCAAGGCTTCCCAAAGAGAAGGGTCTCCAACAAATACCCTACACTTTCAGTAAAGTTCTGAAAGGTTGCCCCCAAAGAATAAGGGTGAACTAGAAACAAACTAACCCACCCGAGGACTGCAGCCCAGATTTGAGTCTCTCAATTTCTGAAAGAATTAAGCTGACCTGTCTAGACGAGCTCTAGAAAGAGCTAAAGGAAATCTTCCCAGGAGAAAGAAAACAATGCCCAGAACCTCAATTTTTCTCTAAAATTCTTTATAAAAATATCTGGCACTCAATCAGAAAAAGGTTGGGGGGAGGAACAGGTAAAAAGATAAGATTTATGTAAAAATCAAGAAAAAACACAATAGAAACAAACTCACAAGAGATTTAAATATTGAAATATCAAAGACAGACAAACTATTATTATGTTCAATCAATTAAATGAGAGGATAGAGAATTTCAGCAGAGAAGTGGAAAGCAGAAAATAAATGAAAATTCTAGAAAGTCTAGAAGTGAAAAATAAACATTGTAAATTGACAGTACGATAGATAGATTTAACAGATTGCATACAACTAAAGGAATAATTAGTGAAGTAGAACATCAGAAGAAAATATACAGGCTGAAGCATGGAAAATCAAAATGATGAAAAAATACAGCCAAGAACATAAAAAACATAGGAGATATGATGAAATGGTCCAAGAAGAAGAGGGGAGAGTAAAGCAGAAGCAAAAATTGTAGACATAATGGCAAAAGTTTTCCCAAAAAAATGATAAAACCACCAAGTGCTACAAACTCCAAGATGAATAAATATAAAGAAAATGTGCTTAGCACATCATGGTCAAACTGTTGAAAAACAAAGACAAAAGGAAAACCTTAAAATCAACCAGAAGAAAAGCAATACATTACATGTAAAACAATAAAACCATCGGCCGGGCGTGAGGGCTCATGCCTGTAATCCCAGCACTTTGGGAGGCTGAGGCGGGCGGATCACAAGGTCAGGAGATCGAGACCATGCTGGCTAACACGGTGAAACGCCGTCCGTACTGAAAATACAAAAAATTAGCTGAGCATAGTGGCAGATGCCTGTAGTCCCAGCTACTCGGGAGGCTCAGGCAGGAGAATGGCGTGAACCCGGGAGGCGGAGCTTGCAGTGAGCTGAGATTGGGCCACTGTACTCCAGCCTGGGTGACAGAGTAAGACTCTGTCTCCAGAAAAAAAAAAAAAAAAAAAAAAAAAAAACAATAAAACCATCAACTGATTTCCCAACAGTGGTGGAGGAAGGCAAGGGAGGCAGGGAGGAGAAGACGATAAAATAGTGTCTTCAATTTGCTAAATGAAAATAATTCTGAATACAGAATTCTATAACCACCAAAAATTCATTTGAAATTTAAGGTAAAATACACAATGCAAAAACTACAAAAATTTGTAATCAGCACAGATACACTAGTGGACATATAAAAAGGGAAAGGAAAATAATCCCAGAAAGCAGCTTTGAGATATAGGGCAGAATGCAGAATGATGGGAAGGGTAAAGTATGTCAGTATATCAGGTGAATGTTAACTATAAAATAATAATAATAATGTCACATGGAGTTTAAAACATGTCATTATATGGAATCAACCTAAATGCCCATCAACTGTTGCCTGGATATAAAAAATGTGGTACATATACACACATGGAATACTATGTAGCCATAAAAAAGAATGAGGTCATGTCCTTTCCAGCAACATAGATGGAGCTGGAGACCATTATCCTAAGTGAACTAACACAGGAACTTAAAACCAATTACTACATGTACTCACATATCAAATACATATGGACACAAAAAAGGGAAGAATAGACACCGAGGCCTACTTCTGGGTACAGGGTAGGAAGAGGGAGAGGATTGAAAAACTACCTATCAGGTACTATGATTATTACCTGGATGATGAAATAATCTGTACACCAACCCCCTATGATATACAACTTACCTACATAACAAACCTGTACATGTATCCCTAAACTTAAAATAAAAATTAAAAAATAAAATACATCATTAAAATCCTTGACATTAACAATAGATGAGGCAGGCAGGGGCTGCTCTACCATCTCTGCTTTATCCAAAACTAAAAAAAGTAACAATACATAAAATACTTGTATAAATCAAAAACGAATGTTAATATATCAAGATTAATCCCTAAAAGAGTGGTAAAAGAAGAGAGGAAATGGAATAAAAACTGATTAATCAAAAAGAAGGCAAGAAAGGGAGAAAAAACAGGATAGACTAGCAGGACAAGTATGTATTAAAATGGTAGGTTTCAACTCAAATATATAAATAATACATTGAATGTGAATAAGTCAAATGTATAGCTAAAAGAAAACATTGTCAGACTGGATTAAGAATAAATAACTCAATTATGTAAAAGATATACCATAAGTAAATGATGTTGAGAGTGAAAGGATAGAAAAACTACATATGCCAGGCAAACACTAACCCAAAGAAAGCTGGTGAATCCTCAGTAATATAAGGCAAAGCAGACTTTAAGGCAAGAAGCATTACTGAAAAAAAGAGGGACATTTAATGGGATAAAAAAATTTAAAGGGAAAATATAATAATATCTAAATTTGTTTGAATCTAAGAATGTTACCTAAAAATATATAAAGCAAAGACTCTGGCAGAAATAAAAGAAATAGAGAAATCCACACCACGATTGGTGATTTTAATACATCCTTTTCAGTAATTGACAGAAAATGCAAATAAAACATCAGTAAGGCTACAGATTTGAACAAGAATAACAAACTACCTAATCGACAGATATAGAACAGTGTGCCCAACTAGTGTCAAATATACTTATTTTCAAATACCACCGAACATTTACTAAACTGTGCAAAATCTGAGCAAAAATCGTTTCGACAAGTTTCCAAAGATTTAAATAATACAGATTATGTCTTAATTAACCACATAATATTAAGCTAATAACACCAAAAAGGCACAGTGGCTCATGCCTATAATCCCAACATTTTTGAAGGCCAAGGCAGGAGGATCACTTGAACCCAGGAGCCTGAAAGCAGCCTGGGAAACATGAAGAAAATTTGCAGCTACAAAAAATTAAAAAAATTTGCCAGGCATAGTGGCATGTGTCTGTGGTCCCAGCTACTCAGGAGGCTGAAGCAGGAGGATCACTTGAGCACAGGAGGTGGAGGCTGCAGTGAGCTGTGTTTGTGCCACTGCACTCCAGCCTGGGCAACAGAGTGAGCCCCTGTCTCAAAAATAAAAATAAAATAAAAAGATAACTTTAAAATCCTCATATGTGTAGAAATTAATCAATACCCTTCTAGATAGCCCATGGGTCAAAGAAGATGATGAAACTAAGAGATATCTGCAGTGGCAATAATTTTTTAAAAAAAAACTACATATCCATATTTGCAGAAGAAGAACTAAAGCCGCATCTAGAAGGACATTTATGGCCTTAAATGTATATATTAGAAAAATTAGGAAGGCTAAAAATTAGTATTCTCTGCACCCTAATCTTAAGAAGTTGGAAAGAGAAAAGGAAGTTAAATTAATCCCAAAGTAGAAGCATGGAAATATTAAAGATAACATTAGAAATTAAACAAAAAATCATATGAGAAGACGAACAAAGCAGAAAGTTGGTTCTCTGAAAGCCCTAATAATAAAATTAACAGGCTGGGCGCAGTGGCTCAAGCCTGTAATCCCAGCACTTTGGGAGGATGAGGTGGGTGGATCATGAGGTCAGGAGTTGAAGACCAGCCTAGCCAAGATGATGAAACCCGGTCTCTACTAAAAATACAAAAAAATTAGCTGGCCGTGGTGGCAGGCACCTGTAATCCCAGCCACTTGGGAGGCTGAGGCAGAGAATTGCTTGAACCCAGGAGGCGGAGGTTGCAGTGACCTGAGATCGCACCACTGCACTCCAGCCGGGCCAAGAGAGCAAGACTCCGTCTCAATAAATAAATAAATAATAAATAAATAAAATTAAATTAACAAATACCTATAAAGACCAGGAAAAAAGAAAAAACAGGAATAAAAAAAGAACTTCAACTATGGCTCCTAGAAGCATTCAAATATAATGAGGATATTATTAACAACTTTATGCCAATAAATTTGAAATGATAAATGAAATGGACTAATTTCTGGAAAAACATAACTTAGGAAAAGTATGGGCAAGACAGAAAATCTGAATAGTCTTATATCTAATATTAAAGATAGCCTAATTTTTAATAGCAATATGTTATAAACATTTCCTTATGTCATTAAATGTAGTTCTTCAGTGATAAAGGACATTTATTATAGCAGTAAGATTGAGGTTTCATTTAAGTTTTGCTCGTTCTTAACTATGTGACATCTGATAAATTACATAACCTCTTTATGCCACAATTTTTTAAATACTGACCCCATAAATGAGATAGCACATCATATACTTAGTATATTGCCTTGTATGTAGTAAATGTTTGATAAGGATAGCTATGAGAACATTTAATGACTTCATGGTAGCCTATTTTCTCCTCTTATAAATGCTACAAGAAAATCCTTATTTATACATCTTTACACATATCCTTATTTCTTCAGGATAAAATCCCAGTAATAAAACTAATGGCTCAAAAGAGATTCATAATACATAGGGCCCAATTTTGCTTCAGAAAAGCTGAATCAGCTTATACTTCCACAAACAGAATGAAAATGCTCATTTTCCTACACCCATACCCAACTAGATATTATCTTTTTTTGACAATTTATTGGTACAATGTGGCAGATTCATATTTTATTTATTTTTTCACTCATTTATTATTAAGTATGGCATTTATTAGATCTATTGGTATCTGTAGTGGTCCTCTCATAAATTGCCTTTTTATATCTTTTACCAGAAGAGATGAAAGTAAATCTGATGCAAATCACAAGGCCCAGTGGTCAAGGAGTCCCAAAGCAAATCCCATCTGAAGATTTTTTAGCCAGTCTTCCCTTTCTGGGGACCCAAAAATTGTTTGCATATGGGCCTTCTTCTCCCATCCATTTTTGTCCTAAGATACTTTTAACTTTGAATATTGATTTATAAGAGCTCTTTATAGGGCCTCAAGCAACCCTCCTGCCTGGCCTCCCAAAGTGCTGGGCTCTTCATAGCGCTGTTGGTTGTTTTAAATCCACTTATGCTGGTGTTCATTTACTTTCATTCTTATTTAATAATAAAAATATGAAGTCCAGATGAGATTGGGCATGCTTGCAATGTATACATCTGATGAAGGACTAATATCCAGAATCTACAACAAACTCAAATAAATCAGCAAGAAAAAGCAAACAATCCCATCAAAAAGTGGGCTAAGGACATGAATTGACAATTCTCAAAAGAAGATATATAAATGGCCAACAAACATATGAAAAAATGCTTAACATCACTAATGATCAGGGAAATGCAAATCAAGACCACAATGTGATAACACCTTACTCCTGCAAGAATGGCCATAATCAAAAAATCAAAATTAACAGATGTTGGTATGGATGTGGTGAAAAGGAACACTTTTATATTGTCGGTGAGAATGTAAACTAGTACAGCCACTATGGGAAACAATGCAGAGATTCTTTAAAGAACTAGAAGTAGATCTTCCATTTGATCCAGCAATCTCACTCCTAGGTATCTACCCAGAGGAAAGGAAGTCATTATCCAAAAAAAGATACTTGCACATACATGTTTATAACAGCACAGTTTTGCAATTGCAAAAATATGGAACCAGCCCAAATGTCCATCAATCAATGAGTGAATTTTTTTTAAATGTGGGGTATGTGTATATATGTATATATATATATATATACATATACATATATATACACATATGTATACACACACATATACATACACACATACACACACATAATAGAATACTACTCAGCCATAAAAACCAATGAAATAATGGCATTTGCAGCAGCCTGGATGGAACTGGAGACCACTATTTTAAGTGAAGTAACTCAAGAATGGAAAACCAAACATGTTTTCCCTCATAAGTGGAAGCTAAGCTATGAGGATGCAAGGGCGTAAGAATAATATAATGGGCTCTAGGGACTCAGGGTCAAGGGTTGAGGGGTGAGGAATAAAAGACTACTCATTGGGTACAGTGTAGCTGCTCAGGTGATGGGTACACCAAAATCTCATAAATCACCACTAATAAAGAACTTATTTGTATAACCAAACACCACCTGTTCCCCAAAAACCTATTAAAATAAAAATAAAGTATGAAGGCCTTGGATTTACCTGTGGTTGTAGTTTTGATCACATGCTATAGGTTCTTTATTTATTTGTCTGTTTTTGTAGAAATGGGGTCTTGCTATGTTATGCAGGCTGGTCTTGAACCCCTGGCCTCAAGCAACCCTCCTCCCTGGCTTCCCAAAGTGCTGGGGTTACAGGTATGAGCCACTGTGCCCAGCTGTTTAAGGGTTTTTGTAGGGAGTTTTCTCATTATCATTATTTTCTAAATTTTTGCATCTGTAATATTTTTTCATCATATCTGAGTTTAGCACATAAATATATGTATATAAGAAAAAAATCAGGACAACACAATTACTAATTCATCTATAGGGTTTTGGTTATTATAGAATATTAAACAAAGCACATAAAAACCATACTAAAAGGATATTTTGGACTAGAGTAGGGTTTTTGTCTGTTTGTTTGTTTTTTCAATTCAAAAGTTAAAGAAAACATATGGGAACAGGGAGAGTATATAAGTTCTAAAGGGCAAAAATTACACATATTTACTTTTAAAAGTTATATGCAGTTGAAATTATACTGTATGTATTATCAAATAATGTTCATTTTTATTCTATCAAATATTTCAACATACCAGATGTAATCTATAATGCTTAGGCTTAGAAAATGAGACAATTCCAATGCCAGGCCATGGACAGGCACCAGCTGCAGCTGGGTCTTTACTGATCTCAAGTGAAAAACATGTCATCACAACAAACTTCCCTGGGGTCTGTTTTATTGGGATTAGAAATTACTTCTCCTATTAACAATGTATGTAGCATTGTTTATATTGTAGCATTGACATTTTAGAAATTGTTGACTTTTCCAAAAGAGCCATCTGATAAGAGATTTTGAAATTATTTGAACTGAGGATAACCCGTGGCTTCTTGTCAAATTAAGCTCTTGTTGAATGCCTAGAGAGCAAGGATGAAGTGGAAGCCCAGAACAGGCTTGTAGGAACGCAAAATTGAATGAATTGATGCTGAGGCACTGACAGAACCAAGATCTTCACTAAAACTTTTACATTGCACCTTTTCAGATGAAAGCTACATGTAAAATCTGTGCCATGTAGGAGAAAAATTGTAATTACAAAACTAATAGTTAATACCCTCTCTCATGAGTAGGTATATAATCATGTCAGAGGGATCCAATTGTGCCTCATCCAATGAGATACAGTAAAAAGGGCTACGACTGTTAGAAAAAGCAAAGTAACAAAACACAGGCAAAATATGCTAGTGCAAGAGGGATATTGATTTTAGCTTCCTTTTGGGCACAAGTGACCCTGTCCCCTTTAAAGCGTAACTATAAGAACCTGAGGCGCTGGTTTTTTTTAGATGCCACAGGCATAGAGGATTCCTTGATCTCAGTATTTCCCAAACTGACTTAACAATGGCCTGAGAAACACTTTTTGGAATATATTTTGTAAAAGAGTATTGACCTGTATACAATATATTGCCAAGTAGCAGAACACTACGTATAAGATATTAACAATTAGGTCATTATGTATTTTATTTAGACCTTATATATAAAATATAAATATATGTAAAATATATTTATATAGTGTATATTTTATCATTATATATACATATACAGTCAATCCTCATTATTCATGGATTCCATATTGGTGAAATTACCTATTTGCTACAGTTTACTTGTAACCCCAAAATAACACTCAAGGCACTTTCCCAATCATTCTTGGACATATGCAGAGCAGCAAAAAATCTGAGACCCCCATACTCATGTTCAGAGCTGAGGTCAAAGGTCAAATGAGGCACTATTCCACCTTCTTGTTTCAGCTCTCATTGTAAACCCATGTCCTGTCCTTTTCACATTTTATTTAGTGCCACATTTTTCTGCATTTTGTTGGTGATGTCACTGTTCAAAATGGCCCCCAAGCATAATACTGAGGTGCTATCTAGTGCTCTGAAGGAGAAGGCTATGATTTGCCTTACAGAGAAAATGTGTGTTAGATAAGCTTCCATCAGGCCTGAGCTATGGTGCTATTGGCCATGAGTTCAATGTTAATAAATTAAAATACATTAAACAGCGTCTTTATACAGGACACACATAAAACAAGGTTATATACTGACTGATTGATAAAAATGTTGTGACCAGAAGTTCACAGCAGCCTAACCTTGTATTTCTTCTAATAGCAATGGCTCAGTATTCACTAATTCCGTGTTTGTAGCAACTTTATGAACTATTACCACTGTGAATAATAAGAATGGATGATACACACAAATGTATCAAAAAAACTTTAGGAACTTTAATTTCTTAAGCTGGAGAGATTAGCCTGAATAAGAGCCACCTCTGGAAGACATTCATTTTTTCAATCAATAAATATGTATTGAGTTCTTACTCTGTGCTGGGTATAACGCTCTAACCCAAGCTTGTCCTACCCACAGCCCACGGGCTGCATGTGGCCCAGGACGGCTTTGAATGTGGTCCAACACAAATTCATAAACTGCCTTAAAACATTATGAGATGTTTGTTGGATTGCTGGCAAGATGGACAAATAGAAACAACTCTGGTCTGCAGCTCCCTGTGAGATTGACACAGAAGGCAGGTGATTTCTGCATTTCCAACTGAGGTACTCAGTTCATCTCATTGGGAATGGTTGGATAGTGGGTACAGCCCAAGGAGGGCAACCCAAAACAGGATGGGGCACTGCCTCACCCGGGAAGTGCTAGGGATTGGGAAACTCCCTCTCCTAGCCAAAGGAAGCCATTAGGGGCTGTGCCGTGCACTTTGGCCCAGATACTGCGCTTTTACCACGGTCTTTGCAACCTACAGACCAGGAGATTCCCTCCGGTGCCTAGACCACCAGGGGCCTGGGTTTCAAGCACAAAACTGGGCAGCCATTTGGGCAGACACCGAGCTAGCTGCAGGAGTTTTTTTTCATACCCCAGTGGCGCCTGGAACACCAGCGAGACAGAACCGTTCACTCCCCTGGAAAGGCGGCTGAAGCCAGGGAGCCAAGTGGTCTGGCTCAGTGGGTCCCACTCCCACAGAGCCCGGCAAGCCAAGTTCCACTAGCTTGAAATTCTTGCTGCCAGCCCAGCAGTCTGAGCTCGACCTGGAATGCTCAAGCTTGGTGGAGGGAGGGACATCTGCCACTGCCGAGGCTTGAGTAGGGTTTTACCCTCATGGTGTAAACAAAGCCACCAGGAAGTTAGAACTGGGCGGAGCCCACTGCAACTCAGCAAGGCAGCTGCAGCCAGACTGCCTCTCTAGACTCCCTCCTCTCTGGGAAAGGCATCTCTGAAAAAAAAGGCACCAGCTCAATCAGGGACTTATAGATAAAACCCCCATCTCCCTGGGACAGAGCACCTGGGGGAAGGGGCAGCTTTGGGCCCAGCTTCAGCAGACTTAAATGTCCCAGCCTGATGGCTCTGAAGAGAGCAGCAGATCTCCCAGCACAGCGTTCAAACTCTAATAAGGGATAATCTGCCCTCTCAAGTGGGTCCCTGACCCCCGTGTATCCTGTCTGGAAGATACCTCCCAGTAGGGGCCGACAGACACTTCATACAGGAGAGCTCTGGCTGGCATCTGCAGGTGCCCCTCTGGGATGAAGCTTCCAGAGGAAAGAACAGGCAGCAATCTTTGCTGTTCTGCAGCCTCTGCCAGTGATACCTGGGCAAACAGAGTCTAGAGTGGACTTCCAGTAAACTCCAGCAGACCTGCAGCAGAGGGGCCTGTTAGAAGGAAAACTAACAAATGGAAAGGAATAGTAGCAACATCAACAAAAAGGATGTCCACTCAGAGACCACTTCTGAAGGTCACCGACTTCAAAGACCAAAGGTAGATAAATCCACAAAGATGGGAAGAAACCAGTGCAAAAAGACTGAAAAATCCAAAAATTAGAACGTCTCTTCTCCTCCAAAGGAACAGAACTCCTCGCCAGCAAGAGAACAAAACTGGACAGAGAATGAGTTTGAAAATTGACAGTAGGCTTCAGAAGGTGGGTAATAACAAACTCCTCCAAGCTAAAGGAGCATGTTCTAACCCAATGCAAGGAAGCTAAAAACCTTGAAAAAAGGTTAGACAAATTGCTAACTGCCATTTTAGAGAAGAACATAAATGACCTGATGGAGCTAAAAAACACAGCACAAGAACTTCATGAAGTATACACAGGTATCAATAGCTGAATCGATCAAGCGGAAGAAAGAATATCAGAGACTGAAGATCAACTCAGTGAAATAAAGTGAGAAGACAAGATTAGAGAAAAAAGAGTGAAAATAAATTAACAAAGCCTCCAAGAAATGTGGGACTATGTGAAAAGACCAAATCTACGTTTGATTGGTGTACCTAAAAGTGACACAGGGAACAGAACCAAGGTGGAAAACACTCTTCAGGATATTACCCAGGAGAACTTCACCAACCTAGCAAGACAGACCAACATTCAAATTCAAGAAATACAGAGAACACCACAAAGATACTCCTCAAGAAGAGCAACCCCAAGACACATAATCGTCATATTCACCAAGGTTGAAATGAAGGAAAAAATGTTAAAGGCAGCCAGAGAAAGTCGGGCTACCCACAAAGGGAAGCCCATCAGACTAACAGCAGATCTCTTGGCAGAAACCTACAAGCCAGAAAAGAGTGGGGGCCAATAGTCAACATTCTTAAAGAAAATAATTTTCAACCGAGAATTTTATATCCAGCCAAACTAAGCTTCATAAGTGAAGGAGAAATAAAATCCTTTACAGACAAGGAAATGCTGAGAGATTTTGTCACCACCAGCCACCAGACCTGCTTTACAAGAGCTCCTAAAGGAAGTACTAAACATGGAAAGGAACAACTGGTACGAGCCACTGCAAAAACATGCCGAAGTGTAAAGATCATTGATGCTATGAAGAAACTGTCTCAACTAATGAGCAAAATAACCAGCTAGCATCATAATGGCAGGATCAAATTCGCACATGACAATATTAACCTTAAATGTAAACAGGCTAAATGTCCCAATTAAAATGCCCCCAGACTGGAAAATTGGATAAAGGGTCAAGAGCCATTTGTGTGCTGTATTCAGGAGACCCATCTCATGTGCAAAGACACACATAGGCTCAAAATAAAGGGATGGAGGAATATTTACCAAGCAAATGGAAAGCAAAAAAAAAGCAGGGGTTGCAATCCTAGTCTCTGATAAAATGGACTTTAAACCAACAAAGATAAAAAGAGACAAAGAAAGGCATTACATAATGGTAAAAGGATCAATGCAACAAGAAGAGCTAACTATCCTAAATATATATGCACCCAATACAGGAGCACCCAGATTCATAAAGCGAGTTCTTAGAGACACACAAAGAGACTTAGACTCCCGCACAATAATAGTGTGAGACTTTAACACCCCACTGTCAATATTAGATCAATGAGAAAGAAAATTAACAAGGATATCCAGGACTTGAACTCAGCTCTGGACAAAGCAGACCTAATAGACATCTACAGAACTCTCCACCCCAACATTCCATGCTCATGGATAGGAAGAATCAATATTGTGAAAATGGCCATATTGCCCAAAGTAATTTATATATTCAATGCTATCCCCATCAAGCTACCATTGACTTTCTTCACAGAATTGGAAGAAACTGCTTTAAATTCCACATGGAACTAAAAAAGAGCCCGCATAGTCAAGACAATCCTAAGCAAAAAGAACAAAGCTGGAGGCATCATGCAACCTGACTTCAACCTATACTACAAAGCTACAGTAACAAAAACAGCATGGTACTGCTACCAAAACATATAGACCAATGGAACAGAACAGAGGCCTCAGAAATAATGCCACACATCTATAACCATCTGATCTTTGACAAACCTGACAAAAACAAGCAATAGGGAAAAGATTCCCTATTTAATAGAAAACTGTCTAGTCATATGCAGAAAGCTGAAACTGGATCCCTTCCTTACACCTTATAAAAAAATTAACTCAAGATGGATTAAAGACTTAAATGTGAGATCTAAAACCATAAAAACCCTAGAAGAAAACCTAGGCAATACCATTCAGGACATAGGCATGGGCAAAGACTTCATGACTAAAACACCAAAAGCAATGGCAACAAAAGCCAAAATTGACAAATGGGATCTAATTAAACTAAAGAGCTTCTGCACAGCAAAAGAAACTATCATCAGAGTGAACAAGCAACCTATACAATGGGAGAAAATTTTTGCAATCCATCCATCTGACAAAGGGCTAACATTCAGAATCTACAAAGAACTTAAACAAATTTATAAGAAAAAACAACCCCATCAAAAAGTGAGTAAAGGATATGAACAGATACTTCTCAAAAGAAGACATTTATGCAGCCAACAAACATATGAAAAAAAGCTCATCATCACTGGTCATTAGAGAAATGCAAATCAAAACCACAATGAGATACCATCTCATGGCAGTTAGAATGGTGATCATTAAAAAGTCAGGAAACGACAGATGCTGGAGAGGATGTGGAGAAATAGGAACACTTTTACACTGTTGGTGGGAGTGTAAATTAGTTCAACCATTGTAGAAGACAGTGTGACGATTCCTCAAGGATCTAGAACTAGAAATACCATTTGACCCAGTGATCCCATTACTGGGTATATACCCAAAGGATTATAAATCATTCTACTATAAAGACACGTGCACATGTATGTTTATTGCAGCACTGTTCCCAATAACAAAGACTTGAAACCAACCCAAATGCCCATCAATGATAGACTGGATAAAGAAAATGTGGCACATATACACCATAGAATACTACGCAGCCATAAAAAACGATGAGTTCATGTCCTTTGCAGAGACATGGATGATGCTGGAAACCATCATTCTCAGCAAACAAACACAAGAACAGAAAAACAAACACCAATGTTCTCACTCATAAGTGGGAGTTGAACAATGAGAACACATTGACACAGGGAGGAGAACATCACACACAGGGGCCTGTCACGGGGCTGGGGGTCTAGGGGAGGGATAGCATTAGGAGAAATACCTAATGTACACGATGGGTTGATGGGTGCAGCAAACCACCATGGCACATGTATACCTATGTAGCAAACCTGCATGTTCTGCACATGTACCCCAGAACTTAAAGTGTAATAAAAAAAGTTAAAAAAAAAAATTATGAGATTTTTTTGCAATTTTTTTTAGCTCATCAGCTATTGTTAGTGTTCACGTATTTTATTGTAGCCCAAGACAATTCTTCTTCCTCCAATGTGGCCTGGGGAAGCCAAAAGATTGGATAACTCTGCTTAATCATTTTAGCAAATATATACACTGTCCTGACTTTCTGAAAGATTGTGGTCTAGCCAGCAGGGCCACCATTTCCATATATTATATAATGTAACACCTGAGTGGAGAGCACAGACTTAACCAAATAATCCCATTGGTGAATTAATTACTGCAAGCTTGATAAATGCTTGGAAAGAAGAACATGGTTCTCTAAGAAGTCACCCTGCTTAGATGGAAGGTGGGAGGTGGGCTGGATAATCCAATGAGAAGATTGAGTGAAAGGAGCATGACATTCCGTAGAAACTGAGATAAGACCATCAGGTCCAAAGCAAAAGGAAAGAAAAATAATCCAAACTAAAGCTGGAGAGACAGCAGGGGGTAAACCTTATAATCCAAGCTTTATAAGCCAAGCTAAGAAATTTTGGTTTTATTCCAAGCACAATGAGAAACCACTAATAAGGGTTAATTAGATCATTTACCTTATACCATCACTCTAGCTACAGCATTACTGGAAGGCAGAGGTGGTGGTCAGAATCAATGTGGGGAGAATAGCTAAACTATCACAACCTCCCTCAAGTGTCTCTTAAGTAAAAATAAAGCCTAACAAATACATAAACATAAATGTACAGAGCAGAGCTGACCTTACACAGAGGGAAGAATGATGAGAAAAATCAGCATGGCCATAATCAAGAGTTTTATAGCCCTTGTTCTAAAAATTATAAACCGTGGGAATACTGTGATGACTTCTTTTTATAAATATATATCTGAGTTTACTTTCAAATGCATACTTAACCTTCTTTACTGTGGTTTCCCTTGTTTTCAAAAGTTATATTTGAGTCTCCCTTCAAATGTCATTATTCCCCCATTTTCACAAAATCTGCTTTATGAAAGCAAACCACTTTTTGAACATATAAGTATTCTTATGAATACAATGACTTCTCTCATCTGTGAATCCCAAAGCAATTTCTGGAAAGGATGGAGGTGGCAGGGAATTTTTAGTTATAACCATGAATTAAAGGTAATAGATATAACTCACGATTTAAGATATCTAGCTTTTGCTGTGGATGCTCCCCTTTTTCCCTGTATCAGACATATTAATAAATGGTAAAAGTTGTATTTCAGAGGAGGAAGTGAGGAAAGACAGGGAAAGAAGCATTGAATAGAAGAAGGAAAAAGAGAAGAACACTCCTTCCCACGTGACCTTGTTTGGATGCTGATTTGGCCTTGTTTGGATCCTGAATTGTAAAAAGACCTTCTTAAGACAAGCAGGGAAATTTGAATATGGATTAGTGGAATTGTATGATCTGGAGACATTTTGTTGGGTGTTATAATGCCATGGTAGTATGTAAAAATATATTTAAGGCCAAGTATGGTGGCTCACACCTGTAATCCCAGCACTTTGGGAGGTCAAGGAAAGAGGATCACTTGAAGCCAGGAGTTCAAGACCAGCCTGGGAAACACAGCAAAAAATAATAATAATTAGCTGGGTGTGGTTGTGTGCCTGTAGTTCTAGCTACTTGGGAGGCTGAGGCAGGAGGATCGCTTGAGCCCAGGAGATCAAGACTGCAGAGAACCATGATCATGCCACTGTACTCCAGCCTGCATGATAGAGTGAGACCCTGTCTCTATGAAAAAAAGAGAAAAAAAATTATTTAAAAGTTTTAAATAGAGATGCAGATTCAAGCATTATGTGTAAACTAATATGATATCTAGGATTTGCTTTCTAACACTCCAGAAAAGGGATAAGATAAATAAAGGTGACTGGCAAAACGCTAGTAATTATTAAGGATGAGTAGTGGGACATAGTGATTCATTATACAGTCATATGTCACTTAACAACTGGGATGCATTCTAAGAAATTCATTGTTGGGTGATTTTGTGGTCATGTGAATATCATAAAGTGAACTTAACACAAATCTAGATGTATAGCCTATTGTACACCTAGGCTATATAGTATAGTCTATTGCTCCTAGGCTACAAACCTGTACAGCATGTTACTGTACAGAATACTGTGGCAATTATAACATGATTGCATTTGTATATCTAAAAATATCTAAACAGAAAAGTACAGTAAGAATACAGAATTAGGCCAGGTACGGTGGTTCATGCCTGTAATCCTAGCACTTTGGGAGGCCAAGGTGGTCAGATGGCCTGAGCTCAGGTTCGAGACCAGCCTGGGCAACATGGTGAAACCCCATCTCTACTAAAATACAAAAACAATTAACTGGGCATGGCGGCATGCGCCTGTAGTCCCAGCTACTCAGGAAGCTGAGGTAGGAGAATTGCTTGAACCCGGGAGGCAGATGTTGCAGTGAGTCAAGATTACGCCATTGCACTCCAGCCTGGGTGACAGAGTGAGACTCCGTCTCCACACACACACAAAAAAGGAATACAGAATTATACTCTTATAGGACCACCGTTAAATATATAGCTCATCATTGACCAAAACATCATTATGCAATTATGCAATACATGGCTGTATTTGTTCTTCAGTTTTATATGTGCTTAAAAACTGAGGCAAAAGAGGCAGAAGCCAAATTGCAGTGGGCTGAAGAGTGACAGGAAAAATACTTTTATGTTTTGCTTTCTCAACTTCTTCAATGCATCTTTATGAAATGCTAAGCTTTGTTCTGACTGGGATTTGGGAAATTAAGACTGAATTGTGTTCATGGTTGGGAGGGTGATCTGGTTTAGCTGTGTCCCCACCCAAATCTCATCTTGAATATAGCTCTCATAATTCCCAGGTGTTGTAGGAGGAAGTTGGTGGGAGATAATTGAATCATGGGGGTGGTCTCCCCCATACTGTTCTCACAGGAGTGAATAAGTCTCACAAAATCTGATGTTTTTATAAGGTGTTTCCCCTTACACTTGGCTCTTTCTCACTCTTGCCTGCCGCCATGTAAGACATGCCTTTCACCTTCTGTCATGATTGTGAGGCCTCCCCAGCCATGTGGAACTGTGAGTCCACTAAACCTCTTTTTCTTTATAAATTACCTAATCTCAGGTATGTCTTTATCAGCAGTGTGAAAACAGACTAATACAGAGAAGATATTGGTGCAGCCTCATTTTTAGGGAGACAGTGGTCTAGGAACCCCAGGAGGTGGCCAATAGCACAGGACACAGCACTTGCTGGTAGAACATTGAGCACCAGCCAGGAGTCCTGCCATGCTGAAGGTGGAGACAAATGTGATAAGATAGATTTATGGAACTTGTTACAATTCCTTTAAAGTCCCAGATATGACTAGGGGAGGTGAACATGGTCAATGATGCACTACAGTGTTCAGCAAACTAAGTGCACAGACTCAAGAAGCAGGCTTGAAAGGGGAAGGCATGCCCTGGGGCTGGACAAACCAGGAGCCAAGAAATTAGATACACACACAGATAACAGCTAACACTTACAAAGCACTCATCTTGAGCCATGCGCTATTCTAAACTCTTTACATATATTCATTTATTCCTCTGTGAGTAGATATTACTCTATTTGACAAGTACAGAAACTGAGGAACAAAGAGATTATGTAGCTTGCCTAATCTGGCAAATTCTAACTCAAGCAATCTGACTTCAAACCCCTGCTTTTGACCTCTATTCTATACTATTCTTTACCCCAAACACACACACACCCTTAGGAATAACAACCAGATAGACACTCAGTAATATGTTTGTGAGTGAATATTTTTTTCTTTATGTTTGCCCATTTTTTAGGTTCTGTGAGTTAAACATATTATTTACATCTTTATTTTTAAATCCATAAATATATGTTTTAAATGAGGTCTTTCCTTGTTATAAATTCTCAAAATATTAATGTGAGATTTTGCCTCAATTAAATGAAAGAAAAAGTCCTTTCTGGAAACATTTTTGACTTATGCTCTTGAAAGGATGTTCCCTAAGAATAGGAAAGGACTATGAGATAGAAAGTGTGACTATGAACATGGAAGAGCCCCAGGAAAATGCTCCTGTATGGTCAGAGACCTCTTGACACTGCAACAGAGAGATGGGATTAACACAGTGTGGTGAATTGCAAAAATGGCCAAAAATATTTCCACCCTAGTATCTATGCTCCCTTGCAATGGGACTTTGCAGGAAGGGAAAGACCCCAGAAAGGGAAATAAAAGCCATCCAAAATACTTGCTACATCTCTGTTTTACTTTGAACCAGCACTGATCCAGGTAGATAATCACATGTTAGAAGGGCAGATTTGCTGTGGGAAATAAAAGATTAAGAAACATCATGCAGAGAGCTGCAAAGCTCCTAGCGTGACCACTAAGGATCATTGTCCACTCATTTCCTCTCTTTCCAATAAGACATTCTTCAGATTCAAATGTCAGGGAAGTCAACTTCATCTTCATACTATTTTCCCACTGTTCATATTGCCATGGAGAACTGAGCATGGCCACTGGATAAAGATAACATTTTTATTTCTTCTTTAGTGTCATTCCCTGTAAGGATGTTTCTGAACTATAAATTTTAAATGTTATGTGTTTAACAATATGTGGGGAAGCACATAGGGGTTTTTAAGCTATAAATAAACTATGGTAAGTGTATGCAGTACTGTTGAAACAGAATAGCCCTTATGAATTACATTATTCAGAGCCCCTCTATCCTCCATCACTCCTATGGTCACACCATAGTCATCTCCTGAAGCAACAGTCACTGAGTTAGACCATAGCTTCCTAATCTTCTACCTCATCAGAACTTCCAGTCCATTGGCCCATCCACCTTTTCCCAGCCATCAGCCCATCCTGGCTTCCTGCTTACCCTACGCAATTCACATGCCAAGAACTATCATTTCCATATTTCAATTTCTCACATTTCTCTGGCTAAACTCTAGTGCTGGATATGTCCAATCATCCACCTGCCTCATATACATACCTGAGCTTCTGGTCATATTTGAGAAAAATCCCCAAAGGCTTCTCTAGTCAACTTGCTCTGCACTATCACTACTGCGATGGCTAATTTTAGGTGTCAAATACACCTCGAAAGCTGGTAAAGCATTATTTCTGGGTGTGTCTGTGAAGGTGTTTCCAGAGGACACTGGCATGTGCGTCTGTGAACTGAGTGGGGTTAGATCCACCCTCAATGTGAGTAGGCACCATCCAATCGACTGAGGGCCCAGATACAACAAAGAGACAGAGGAAAGGCAGATTCACTTTTCATCTGGGACATCCTTTTTCTCCTGCCTTTGGACATCAGAACTCCAGGTCCTCTGGCCTTGGGCCTCCAGGACCCGTACCAGCGTTCCTTCTACCACCACTACCACCGCCACCATGTTCTCAGGCCTTCAGCTTCATACCAAGTCATACTACCATCAGCTTCCTTGGTTCTGAGGCTTTCAGACTTGGACTGAGCCATGCTACCAACATTCCTGGGTTTCCAGCTTGCAGGCAGCCTATTGTGGGACTTTCCAGCCTCCATAATCATGTGAGCCAATTCCCCTAATAAATCTCCTATCAGATATCTATATATCTATACATCCAGCCTCTGTATCCACCAGTTATGAATCTGTGGATTCAACCAACTGCAGACCAAAAATATAGTATTCAGATTGAAAATGTAGTATTTGCAGGATGCAGAACCCATGGATAGAAAGGGTTGACTTTTTCTATCTATAGATTCAGCCAGGCCAAGTGTGGGACTTCAGCATCCATGGATTTCGGAATCCATGGGGCGGGGGTGGGGGGGGTGGGGGGAGGAGGGAGTCCTGAAACTAATTCCCTGCAGATACCAAAGGACAACTGTATATTTATATTGATATAGATATGAATATATAGATATATATCCTATTGGTTCTGAGTCTCTGAAGAACCCTGCTCATATAACTACTTAAACCTAAAACATTTTTCTACTTTCTTCAAACATCTAATCTCCCCTTTATTAACCTCCTCACTCCCAGCAGATAATCTCACCTCTTACTCACCACAGAGAAAAAACACTATCAGATGAAAACTACATCAACTTTCCTTTCCCCCTTCCCTCCTGTTATGACTAGGAGTACTCTCCTGTCTAAAAACTACCCCTCTCACCCATGTTCTGAATCCCATTACCCCATCATCTTAGGGTCTTCTAGCTAGTAAATAACAGCCCACCCGCACTCCAACCTCACTTCCCATCTCTCTCTGCTCTACTGACTCCTTCAGGTCAGCATTTGAGCAGATCCAAGGCTTTCTTTAAAGTGATAGTTAATTGTATGTGTCAACTTGACTGAGCTAAAGGATGCCCAAATAGCTGGTTAAATATTACTTCTGGATGTGTCTGTGAGGGTGTTTTGGAAGAGACTGGCATTTGAAATGGTAAAGAAGATCACCCTCCCCAATTTTGGTAGGCATTATCCAGTCCATAGAGAGCCTAAAGAGAATAAAAAGGCAGGTGAATTTGCTCTCTCACTGCTTGAGCTGAGACATCCATTTTCTCCAGTCCTCAGACTGGATGAAATTCTGATTTCTGATGTGCTCCTGATTCTGATGTCCTCAGACATCAGCACCTGATTCTCAGGCCTTAGAACTCAGACCAAGACTTACACCATCGGCCCCCTGGTTATAAGACCTTCAAACTCATACTTGGCTTTATATCATTGGCTCATCTGGTTCTCAGGGCTTTGGGCTTGAACTGGAACTTACACAAGCAGCTTTCCTGGGCTTCCAGCTTGCCAATGACAGATATTGGGGTTTCTCAGCCTTCATAATCACAAGAGCCAAAGCCTCATAATAAATAATAATAAATCTTTTTCTCTATTTCTATCTATATCTATATATCTAGGAGAAGCCTAATACATCTTCCATCATATATATATATGTAACATCCAATCAAGTAGAACATATAATATATGTAGCATCCAATCAAACAAGCATCCAAATCAAGTAGCCCACTCCCATCCTCTGATCCTTAATAAAAACCAATGGAATATATATATATATATATATATCTCCACTCATGCCCCATCTACCCTCTTCTCGTTTCCCTCCTTCACAGTTAAACATCTCCAGATAGTTACATACCTTAACAATCTCTGTTCATCACCATCTACTCTTTCCAATCTGGATTCTACTCTTACCAGTCCCATATAACAGCTGTCACTAAGATCAACAACAATCACCATGTCAAAATCAAGTTGGAATGGAAAACTAGAAAAATTTCCTCAAGGAGCTTAAATTGATCACCTTGTCATGATTGCCCATCTTCCCTTAGAAAAAACTGTAAATATAGAAATTATAGAAACTGTCACCTTATCACAAAAACTCTAAAGAAAAATAGCTTGCAGTCACATTTATGGAGTAACAACAAAAATTTAGCAAAGCTAAGTACTAAAAGTACTATACAGACAGTAAAAAGATCAGTACTAAAAGTAGATGTTAAGAAAATTTCATAATACATACAGCTTGCTAAAGAAAGCCACAGATTTGTACTTGTTTTAATCTTTTTCTTTAATAACTTTCACATGGTAAAAATGCCTGCTTGTTCAATAACTAAAACAAAAGGTATACAAAGCAAACAATCATCCAAATCAAGTAGCCTGCCCCCATCCTCTGATCCTTAACAAAAACCAATGGAATACTCTTCCGTATCTTCCTCCCAGTCACAAAAACATACACAAGCATGTAAATACATACATAGGGATTTGGCTTGTTTGCTGGTTAGCTATTTGGTCAGCGTGGTTGGTTGGTTGGTTGGTTGGTTTTCTTCAATATACTTTATTTTCTAGAATAGTTTTAGGTACACAGAGAAATTGAGCAGAAAGTACACAGAGTGCTCATAGGTTCTCTTCCTCCCACCCCAACATCGCTTCCCCCACTATCAGCATCCAGCACCAGAGCGGTCCATTTGTTATCATCAATGCACCTACATTGACACATCATTATCACCTAATGTCCATAGTTTATATTAGGGCTCACTCTTGGTATTATACATTCTATGGGTTTTGACATACATAATATCATATCCACAGTTACAGTATGGTACAGAATCATTTCATGACCCTAAAAATCCTCTGTGCTCTGCTTCTTCATCCCCTCTGCCTCCTAAATGCTGGCAATCACTGATCTTTCTACTGTCTCTATAGTTTTCCTTTCCAAAATGTCATACAGTTAGAATTATACACTATGTAGCCTTTTCAGACTGGCTTCTTTAATAAGGCTTTAAGATTCTTCCATGTCTTTTCATAGCTTGGTAACTTACTTCCTTGTATGATTAGGAGGACTCTCCTGTCTAAAAACAATGGAATAGGCCGGGCGCGGTGGCTTACGCTTGTAGTCCCAGCACTTTGGGAGGCCGAGGCGGGCGGATCACGAGGTCAGGAGATCGAGACCACGGTGAAACCCCATCTCTACTAAAAAAATACAAAAAAATTAGCCGGGCATGGTGGCGGGTGCCTGTAATCCCAGCTACTGGGAGAGGCTGAGGCAGGAGAATGGAGTGAACCCGGGAGGCGGAGCTTGCAGTGAGCCAAGATTGCGCCACTGCACTCCAGCCTGGGCGACAGAGCAAGACTCAAAAAAAAAAAACCACAATGGAATAATATTCCATTGTCTGGATGTATCACAGTTTGTCAGTTCACCTAGGAAGGACATCTTGATTACTTCCAAATTTTGACAAATACAGATAAGGATGCTACATACAACCATCTGCTGGTTTTATGTGAACCTAGGTTTTCAACTCATTTGGAAATACCAAGGAATGCAACTGCTGTCATGTATGATAACAGTATCCCAGCTGTCTTCCAAAGTGGCTGTACCATTTTGCATTTCCACCAGCTATGAACGAGAGTTCCTGTTGCCCCATGTAAGTTTGTTTTTATAGAAATAAAATAATTCTACACACATTACTCTACATCTTCCTTTTTTTTCTTAACATAAATCATGGATATCTCATAAACCACTGATAAAGACTACATTCTTTTGTCTTAATAATTTTGTGCATATATATTTTACATCTATGTATGCTTTTATACATCTGTATAATTTTATATATATGTATGATTTTATATATATATGATAGCATACATATTTTCAAATTCTGGCTCCTTCATTTTACCGTGAGCAAATTAAAATCTCAATGCCTTCATTTTCTCATCTCTACAATAAAGATAATTTGGTGAAGGTTTATTGAGTTAAGATATATAATGTGTTTATAATTATACCAGATATACTAATATTATTATTGTAGGAAAAAGGTTATTAAAGACATTGAAATGAGCCAAAGAAATTACTAAGTGTCTGTCTAGCACACTCTTCCAGGTTATATTAGTCTTTCATCATCTTTGAGCTATTTTACAACTCTGTAAGTTGTAGAAAATAGAAAACAATGTAAATTATTTCTGTCCATAAAAATGCAAATTAATTCTCTCTAGAATATCATTGATTTTTCCCTCATAGATAGATCTGTTTTACATCTATTTGTAAATTCATTCCAGTATTCTTTATTTTCCTATATAATGTGTGGTTCTTTTAATTTCCCTTTGAACCAACTGTAATATTTTAACTGCCTCCTTCATTAATTAATGCATTAAACTCTTTATACATGTTCATTTTACATATGTATGAAAGTCATGATTTTATATATTTTTTAATTGCCCTTCAACACTATTATTATAGTGGTTTTTTTTCAAGGAATGGTTGTGAATCAAAATGTTACGCCCACTTTTTTATATGTACAAAAGCAAAGATATCCTCATAAAGGCAAGTGTGCAGAAAATGTGTGAAATATATAACACAAATACCTTCATTGTTAAAAGTGCTTGAAGAAATCAGCATGCTGAAGCATAAATCAACATTAAGAACTCCGCAACAACCAAGAACTGGAGTTAAACACTAAAATCTCATAAATATGTATCATGTAAATAATTACACCTATAGGTTACAAATAAAAAGAAAAAAGGTTCTGAAATAACATATAATATTTTTAAAATAAATTTAACTACAATAATATGTCTCTAAAACCCTTCCATGCCCAATCCTTTGGTAGATAGGAAATCTGATTGTATAATTACTTTGGACTATAAGAAAGAGATTCCCCTACATGCCTGAAAAACTTCCTACAAAAAAGGCACCATTAAGAGGAGGATAGACAGCCTGCCTGCTTTGTTTTCACAAATATTCATGAGCACATAACTTTCCTTCTGGCAGCTTCTTTCTGCAGACCTTGCCGGGGAACAGACCCTCTTGTTGAGCCATAGCAATCATCTGCCTAAACTAAGGGGATCTCACAGGGCCCAGCTAATCTCTTATCTGTGTATGCTCAAAGATAATTGGCTTGATTCTGATTTGCCTGTTTTTATAAGAACACTAAGAAATGGTAAGGAATATCCACTACCTCCTCAAAATGTTTGGCAGGAAGAGGTTCTGAATAAAGTGGATTTAAAGTGGATTATATAAAATTTGCAAAATGAATTAACCTGATTCTGACTCAGCAATGTCTGAGCACTTACAAATTCATAAATAAGCACACCATCCATGCCAAGAATATTTTTTGAATGAAGGGTAAATAGCTATAGAAGTACAGGGCCTTTGATCAGTATCTTGACAAATGAAGTACTGTAGTCCCCCCCTTATCTGCAGGGGATACATTCCAAGACACCCTGTGGATGCCTGAAATCATGAATAGTACTGAACCCTATATATACTATCTTTTTTCCTATACATATAATAAAGTTTAATTCACAAATTATGCACTGTAAGAAATTAAAAACAATAATATAGTAGAACAATTATAACAATATACTGTAATAAGCCAGGCACGGTGGCTCATGTCTGTAATCCAGCATTTTGGGAGGCCAAGGTGGACGGATTACTTGAGGCAAGGAGTTCGAGACCAGCATGGCCAACATGGCAAAACTCCATCTGTACTAAAAATACAAAAATTAGCCAGGCGTGATGGTGCACACCTGTAATTCTAGCAACTTGGAGGCTGAGGCACAAGAAATCATTTGAACCCAGGAGGTGGAGGTTGCAGTAAGCTGAGATTGTGCCACTGCACTCCAGCTTGGGTAACAAAGCAAGATTCTGTCTCAAAATAAATATATATATATGTGTGTGTGTGTGTGTGTACATATTGTAATAAAAGTTATGTGAATATGGCCTCTCTCTAAATATCTTATTGTACTATACTCACCCTTCTTGTGTGGATGTGAAATGATAAAATGCCTACATGATGAAATGAAGTAAGGAAGCAGGACAGCATGAGATTTCATCATGCTACTAGCAAAGTGCTCAACTTAAAACTTATGAATTGTTTGTTTCTGGAATTTTCCATTTAATATTTTTGTACTGTGGTTGACCACAGGTAACTGAAACTTCAGAAGGCAAAACTATAGATAAGGTGGGAATACTGTAATTAGTGTAACAGTGACTTACTAGTCCCGCTGTGGGAAAGTATGCTAAGAAACTATAAGGAATTCACATCCTATAGGCCCATTTTTTCCCACTTAAAAGAGAAAAAGATATAGCACACTTGAATATTTAATTCCTGAAATGAATTTATAAATATAATTCTGATTTATATTTCCATTTCTTTTTTTTTTTGAGACGGAGTCTCGCTCTGTCGCCCAGGCTGGAGTGCAGTGGCGCAATCTTGGCTCACTGCAAGCTCCGCCTCCCGGGTTCACGCCATTCTCCCGCCTCAGCCTCCACCTCAGCCTCCCGAGTAGCTGAGACTACAGGCGCCCGCCACTGCGCCCAGATAATTTTTTGTATTTTTAGTAGAGACGGGGTTTCACCATGGTCTCGATCTCCTGACCTCGTGATCCGCCCGCCTCAGCCTCCCAAAGTGCTGGGATTACAGGCATGAGCCACCACGCCCGGGCTATATTTCCATTTCTAAGAAACCTTAAGAATCTACATCATTCTACCCAGAACATTTGCTTCCCAGAAGGAAATCAAGTCTTTCCCCAAAAGGGTCAAATCACTATTTTTCATGAAAAGTCAGTTAAATGCTAACCAGATATTAAGGCTTCTAAAAAGCTTATATCCATCTAGACCAGAAGTTCCCAAACTTTGTCTTTAAAGGGTCAGATAGTGTTTTTGGCTTTGTAGACCATGTGGTCTCTGTCATAATGTTAGAGGCATTTGAACCAGAGCAATTCCATCTTGAATAGGGGCTGGGTAATATGAGGCTGGGACTCGCTGGGCTGCATTCCCGGGAAGTTAGGTATTCCTAGCCTCTAGATGCTTATGGTTAAGGGAACAAATTGGTAACATCTACTAAACAGACCTAGACTCAGGAATGTCCTGATATCCCAATATCTTCAGAACAGAAGCATTCGTAATTTTGCTTTAAGGATAATAATATCAACTGCTGCAAAATATAGTAATTAAGAAAATTAATCCTTTGTCACAAACTGTATTAGTCCATTTTCACATTGCTGATAAAGACATGCCTCAGACTGGGCAATTTATAAAAGAAAGAGGTTTAATGGACTTATAGTTCCACATGGCTGGGGAGGCCTCACAATCATGGCGGAAGGCAAGGAGGAGAAGTCACATCTTATGTGGATGGTAGGAAGCAAAAAGAGAGCTTGTGCAGAGAAACTCCCATTTTCAAAACCATCAGATTTCATGAGATGCATTCACTATCACAAGAACAGCATGGGAAAGATCTGCCCCATGATTCAATTACCTCACCAGGTCCCTTCCACAACATGTGGGAATTCAAGATGAGATTTGGGTGGGGACACAGAGAAACCATATCACAAACCCTTGTAGTAGAATGCCTCTCCCCATAATATAAACAAGAAGTGTACCTAGTTGGGTGCATCCCTCCTCTTGCTTTCGGGAATGCCCTGCTCTGCCTATGGAGTAGCCATTGTTTATTCCTTCACTTTTTTAATGAACTTGCTTTCACTTTACTCTAGGGACTCGCCTGGAATTCTTTCCTGCACGAGATCCAAGAATCCTCTCTTGGGGTCTGGATCGGGACCCCTTTCTGGTAACAATAACTATTCATAGTTGTACAAAAGACTTAAGATATGCCAACAAATGGGCATGGCTGTGTGCCGATTAAACTTCATTCACAAAAGCAGGTAGAGAGAGAAATTTAGCCCTAGGGCCATTGTTTGCGACCTCTTTCTCTAGGCCTTTCTTTTAGAATTCACAGTTCATGCAAAACAAAGTGTGAGATGAAGAGCAGTGAATATTATATTCCCTATGTGTCCCTATTTTCAGAGCACAGGGTTCTTGTGCTTTCCCTAAAACTGTTTCCTAAATCATGCAGTAGCCTCTCAAGCAAGCAGAAAAGAAGCTGTCTTGCCTGATAGTATTCCATACAGTTCCTCTGGGTCAGTGAAGGAGTGAAGATGCAGAGGATGTTTTCAGAGAAGTCTTCTGTATTAAGTGACTCAATCACACTCACTTCAAAGAGATCTCCTGACTCAAAGGCAATTTAACCTGAAGTACCACTTCTTTCTCAAAGGATATCAAGTACCAGAGTATCTTAGCCTGCCATCTTGTGGCAAATTGGAATATGGACAGGAAAATCACTGGACCAAGACTGGAACAAGCTGGAATACCTGCTTTGTAACAGGCTCTTTGTAATATGTGCTAGACACAGGGGCTATACAGGGAGGCAAGAAAGCAATAGTCCCTTGCCCTCAGGGAGTTTACAACTGTAGAAGAAAAGATAGATATTAATCAGAAAAATTACATGAACATATATAAAATTACAGCTGTGAAAAATGGTCTGAAGGAGCTGTCCATCATGCTTGGAAAGTGGATAAAGTGGATCCAGTCTAGGCAGGAAAGGTGGAGAAGACATCCCTGAGGATAAGACGATTCAACTGAGGTCTGAGATGAGTAGGGATTTGCCAGGTGAACAAGTGAGAGAAGAGAGAGAAGCAGTAACTGTAAAAACCATGTGGTGGAGAAAAGCTAGGGGAGACTCTGGTATGAGATAAGGCCAGGAGGTAAAGAGGGACCAGATGGTGCAGGGCCTCAGAAAGCATTAAAGGAGATGTTTTTATTTGTCCCACAATCAGAGTGAAACTATAAAACAGTTTATGCAAGGCAGAGTGACAGAATCAGGTATACATTTCAAAAAAGATCACACCCTGTATCAGTCAGGGTCCAATCAGGAAACAGAAACTATGCAGCAATTTGAACAGGGAAAATTAAACATCAAGGATTATTAGCTTTTTAACAGGAAATTGGAGTCCCAAGGGATGGTCTGTGAGAAATAAAGAAAACTGGAGACAAGAGAGAGAAAGAATTACAAGCATAGCCGATATAAGGAACTGCCACTAACCAAGAAGGAGCCTCCTACTGAGATCTGGAGCTTGTTGGAGGCGCCATGGCCGTGGCTTACTGGACAACACAGAAGTCTCAGTGGTGGAACTTACTGAAAAATGCACCCTCTAAGGTACCAGGGAAAGCCATTCAAAAGGAGGTAACTCTCCAGAGGCACTCCACAATGAAACTGCCCAAGAGCATGCCACAGGAAGCTTCTGGCCACTGGGTGCTGCTGGCCGTGATGCACTACAGGAGCTGGGCTTAGGAGCCTGGCATCTGAGAAGCTGCCCACAGGAGGTGGGCCCTGGGAAATCTATGCACACTGCAGGAGGCTGCAGAGAGCCAGAGAGCCATACAGCCCAACTAGGAGAGAAAACTCCTTCCTCCTCCAGTGTCTCTCCAGTGCCCTCTGCTGACAAAGCTTAGCAACATGCCAGTTGGCAAAGGAAACATATTTAAAGGACCCAGCCAAAGAAGGCAATGCAGAGTGGATTTGAAACTGAGGGGCCATAAATTGATAACCAGCAAACATTGGCCTCTTATATGGAGAGCTTTCTAGAAGAAGAGTAAGAGTGGATGCAAATAAACCATTTAGGAGGTGCTTAAGTAGCCCAGGAGAGGGAAGAAAAGGAGATAATAACCTATAGGTTCTGGAACAAATACATGAGCAAGTTCCCAATGGATTATGGGAAGGACACCAAATAGCATGTCCCTGTGCTCCCTGACCTTGCAGAAGAGCTGCCTGAAAAGTATGGCTAAGAGACCAAGGAGAGTCAGCTGTCATACACATAAGAGTTTTCTCTCCTAGTTGGGCTGTATGGCTCTGGCTCTCTGCAGCCTCCTGCAGTGTGCATAGATTTCCCAGGGCCCACCTCCTGTGGGCAGCTTCTCAGGTGCCAGAGATTGGCAGCACCAGCTGTATGGAGTCCATTCTTTGTATACAAAAGGCAAAGGAGAAGTGTTGCTCCCAAGAGACAGACTTGCAGGCTTAACAAGAACATCAGATCCAACAAAAGCCACGCCCAATCCATGCAAACAAACACCGTCAAAGCCAGGCCCACAAGGGCAGGCCTTTGGATCTAAAAAATTACTAGACAACAGCTAGCATGGCTTGTGACAAGGCCTTTTGGCTGACAGCCAGTAATCCTGGCCTTTTGGGGCTTCATACAGGCCTTCGAGCTACCTGCTATCTCAAGAAAATGGGGGGAGGGGAGTCCAGGTGAGGAGATGAAGTGTCACAGCATGTCTCTGAGTCATCTCTCACGTCTCCCAAACATTAAATCGCCAAGTGGCAGAACCTGAGTTCCTACTGAGAAGCCAGGGTTAACGTAAACTTATCAACAACTATAATTTACTAAACACAAAAATAAGCATTTAGAATGGCTTCCTCTAGGCAGTAGAACCGTGGCTGGAGAGAGAAGTAGGGCAAGTGACTATTGCTTTTTAAATAAACCCTTTGGCATGGTTTAATTTTTTTAAGACTTCACTGAAGGTGGAGAGTTTCCAATTGGATAAAGTTGTTATATGATTTTGATATTGGACTGGAATTTTAATAACTCAAATAAGATTACTTTGGGTCTAAAAGTAACTAGAAGAATTTTTATTATCTGAGAGTGACCAAAGAAGTTGTAAGAATATGCCTGAGATGGTCAGTGGGAAAAGGACAGTTTCCCTCTCCTGGTACCCCTCTGAATTCAGCTCTCTCAATATAATGGCACACATAGGAAGTGTGCTGAGAAAGAATCGCTTAGAATTGAGTTCTGCTGGTTGGTGGAACCAGGATTTCGACAAATCTGAATGTAGGGGTAGTCGTGGTTTCTGAGAGTTGAGTAAGCTCTTTTGTTCCATGAAAGTGTTGCTTGCTTGTAGGTTGGTTTGCATAATGCTGCAGTACCAAACTAAAATTCTTCTCATTTGGAAGTGTGAATCCATATCTCAAAATCAGTAGTGCAATAGACCATCCTGGTGGATTTGCAAAGCAGGACTTGGCTAAAACCTTGAATTCATTATCTGTCCATAAAGAAGATATGAGGTCAAAGAATAGAGATAGGAAAAGAGGTCAGGTGAGGATCCTTTGGAGAGATCTGCTGAACCCCCAACCAAAGGAGGTGGTGTGAGGGGCCTGCCTCTAACCTCAAGCTTACCAAAGAGGGCCTCCGAGGGACCACTCAGGGAGCTTGCAGTCCAAGGGATGCAGTGCACTGCTGTTTGATTCCCATCCAAGAAATCTAGAAAACAATGGTGCCTTTCAGGTGTGGCAAATTCTCAAGGCTAATTTTTTTTTCTTGTGGAGCCCTTTCAAAGTTTCCTCAAGCAATGCCTCTCTTCCAGCAGACTCCTGACAACAACCCCCCAACTTACGCATCTGACAGTGAGGCCCCAATCCCCTTCTGCTGAGCTCTCACCTTCGAGAGGAAGTGTCTTAAGGAGAATTTTTTTCCAAGTGGCCAGCTCCCCACCACTGACCCGCTTGGCCCAGGAAAAACTCACTCATCATTGCCCTCTTGTCATCATATGGACAATTTGTTCCTAAGTCTAATTCAACCAACGAGCCAGAAACTGCAAAGCTTAAACAGCTCAGTCGCCAGCCATAAATAAAACAGTGCCAGGAGAATAATTTTTCAACTATAAGGAGACCAAGACAGGGGAATAATTTACATTTCTGGTTTGCGTGAGTGGAGCTGCAAAAATAGCCCATCATATGTACATCACTATATTTTAACAAATTTCCTATTGGTAGACGGCTAGACTGCGACAGGAATTAACAGGAATTCCTACAAAACAAACCGGACTCAAGCCAGGCGCTGAACCTGGATGCTGACGGACACGGGAAGAGAACACCCGCCCCGCAGACCTCGGCGCATGCGCCGGCTCGGCACCGGCTGTCCGCGGCGCGCATGCGTTACGCCATTGGCGCTTTTCCTGTGGCTCTTCCCCCGCCCCGGCGCGCCTCCTGCGGGAAATGCAAAATTCCCTCCTCCTTGCCTGCGGAGCCGGTTTCAAGAGAGCGAGCGGTGGGTTCTGGAACCACCCTGTCCTGCCGGAAACATACGCTCCCCCGCCTACCTGGGGACTGGGCGGGGCTCCGGGCAGAGACCCCAGGCCTCCGCAGCCCCACCAGCTCCGGCCAGGTGCGTGATATTCGAGTGTATATTTGTTGTGACGGTTAAAGTACTTAAAGTTCCTTGCCTTAAAGAGCATAATAAATTGTGGCTGTTCTTACCTGCTTCCGTCACTTCTGGCGCCTGAGATTTGCTTCTTCCTCTCCAGGTTTAATTTTGTTTGCTCAGTCATCTTCCACCTGCTCAAGAATTTTAACCAGTTGCCACACCTGCGGCCTTTGCTTTATCCCTTCTTGGCTGGGCCTTCTCCTTCAGCCCATCTCCCCCATCATTTACAAATACCCTCCTGTTTTCTGTGCTCTGTCCCTACCTACGTCTCCTGTCCCCATCTCATGAGAGTTATCAAAGGTTATCACATTTGTCTCTTCTCCTCCCACCCCGTCTACCCAACTCACTGGAATCTGGCTGCTACTACCCACTCCACTCAAACTGCTCCCCCAGGCAAGGACCTCAGCGACCTTGTCATGCACCCCAATGAACACTTTTCCATGCTGCTCTCTCTGCAGCTCCTGACACATCTATCTGAAACTGCTGCAAATCCCTCTGTCATCCACAATGCTCACACTCCGGTTTTCCAAACTCTCTGATCACTATATTTGCCACAAGTGTGTCTTCCTTCCCCTGCCCATTTCTGTTGGCTCCCACACACATGCTTCCTGGTTTTTTTTCCCACACTCCACACTTTTATGGGGTGAAGATCTCCTTAATGCCATTGTTTTTGCCTTGCTGATGACTCCCAAATCTGTACCTCTGGTCTAGATCTTTCCTCTGAGCTTCAAACTCCTGGCTATCCCACAGGCACCTCAGACTTAGCACCCCCAAAACGTATCTTTTCCAGCAAACCTGCTTCAACTTCTGTACACTTTCTTCTTTGTCCCTCTTCTCACTGGATAACTTCATGTGCCGTCTCAAGCCAGAAATCCAGGAGCCACCTTAGACTCCTCCCTCTCCATCATGCCCAGCTGTGGGCTGGGTTCCCTAGGAAACAGACGCAGAGACATTGTAGGTGGCTTATTGAGTGATGCTCTCATGAACAGCACCTGTGACGGCTAAAGGATGCAGGACGGAGACAGGAGTTGAACAGTTAGTGAGGTTTAAACCGGGACCTCAGCCAATGCTATGGCAAGCTCTGGACCCAGGAAGGTCCTTCAGAGCTGTTCCACGCTGAAGCCCAGGAGCCACACACGTATCCCTCAGTCAACCTGTCACTCAATGTGGGCTGCTCTCAGGAGGGGGCATGACCTTGGGTGAGGTGTCTGTCTCTGCTGAGGGCAATTCCTGGAGACAGACTTGGGCGAGAGCCATCAGCCGTCAAAACTCCCAGCATCTGGAGGGATGAGTGCCAAGTCTTAGAGGGAATCTGATTGTCACCATAGAACCCACTACACCCCTCATACTCAGTCACCAAGTGTTTTACCTATTTCTACATTTTAATTTTCAAATAAAATCCCTCCCTTTTCAGACCACTCTATCTGAGGCACAATGGCAGGGAGAGAGCAATGGGCTGAGCAGACACAGTGCCAGTGCTCAAGAGGCTTACAATCTAGCTGAGTGAATAACCACCTAAATATATATTTTTAAACTACAACAAGTGTTCTTATTGTGTAACAGGGGAGGCTTTCCCCATCAGGGAGTGACGTAGAGGCATGGAAAGCTTCCCTGAAGAAGTATCATTCTCAGTGGAATCCGAAAGATGAACAGAAGTAGGTGTGTGCTTAGTTGGTTGGGAGGGGAGTGGGAAAGGTGTGGACAGGCAAATGGAATTGCCCATGCAAACGTCCTGAGACAGGTGGGATAAGGCATTGGAGGACCTGAGAGGCCAGTGTCTCTGGAATGCAGAAACTGAGGAGGAAGAATAAGAGATGAGGATGAAGTTAGACATGCAGGAGCCAGATCCTGTAGAGCTCATATTTGAGCCTTTTTTTCCTAAAAGTTATGAAAGCCACTGGATGATTTTAATCTCTATGTAGTAAAAATGCTATGTCTTAGTTGAGCAGAATATTCAACTGCCCACAAAGTCGATAAAATAGATCATATACATCTACAAAATGGTTTCAAACTAAATTCTGTTAATGTTAAATGCTAGGGGCCAAAAAAATGTAATGTAGATATCATTATTACAATAGCCTCTTTCTCTATCTCTAGAGGCTACTTGTAGTCCCTCTAAACAATAACACCGGCCAGGCGCGGTGGCTCACACCTGTAATCCCAGCACTTTGGGAGGCAGAGGCGGGCGGATCACGAGGTCAGGAGCTCAAGACCATCCTGGCTAACACAGTGAAACCCCGTCTCTACTAAAAATACAAAAAATTAGCCGGGCGTGGTGGTGGGTGCCTGTAGTCCCAGCTACTCGGGAGGCTGAGGCAGGAGAATGGCGTGAACCCAGGAGGTGGAGCTTGCAGTGAGCCGAGATTGAGCCACTGCACTCCAGCCTGAGCGACAAAGCGAGACTCCGTCTCAAAAAAAAAAAAAAAAAAAAAAAACGCCTAGCTATTTTTGACTGCTTACTAAATGCTAAGTTTGCTAAGTGCTTTCCATAAAATATCTGGCTTAATATAACACCTTTAGGTGGGTACCATTTAGAAACTGGGTTCAGATAATATAATTTGCGCAAGTTCTCACAGTCAGTAAATGGCAGACGCAAAGCCAGTTTTCCAGTTACAAAGCTAAAGCTCTTGATTGCTACACTGAAATACCCCATCTAAGCTTTTGGAAACACTCAACTTCATGACTTTCAGTATCTCCATGCTGCCTTGAACTTCATTCGACCATGCCCTACGCAGTAGACTCCCTTTGTAAATCAATGCCAACCTGACGCAAGCACAGGTTTGGAATACACACACCCTTAAACACCATGCAACAGACCACAGCTACCTTTTGAGGGCCACCACTAGAACCAGGACACTTTCTCCTGGCTCATCCCACCTGATACTTTTTCTCCTCCTTACCAACCCATGATTTTGATGCTCTAATCTCTGGCAGCTGAACCCACCAGTTCTAATTAATATATGCTAGATAAATGTAAATTTACCTGAATAAGAGCCAAAGAAAAACAGAGGCAAATCCACTATAGTATTCTACTAATCATCCAGTTTGTGATTTTCTGTGTTAAACCTCCCCCTCTATTATTAATCAACAGTGGATAGGTTCAAAACTGTCTGTGCAAAAACAATTATGAAAATATCCACTAGATGTCAGCCTTGAGCTGCAGTGGGGCTTAGGGAGCTGACATGGACAACTTGGGAGTTTGGGTGATTTCCTTTGCAGTGTCAACTAAGGCAGGAACTGTAGTTAGCTTTTTGTATGAACACAATGGCTTGATTTTTTCAATGAGTATAAATACAATAAATTAGATCATGTCGTTCTCCTTATTAACACGTTCCCGTGGGTCCCCTTCTCATTCAGAGTAAAACCCAAAGTCCTTAGAACAGCCTGTGACACCCCACCCCTCCCACACTTCCCACCTCACCCATTTCAACCACACTGTCTCCTGAACACAACTGAAACTTTTCCTAGAAACACCTGCATGGTTGACTCTTTATCAGATTCAAAACATTCTGGTCACCTTACCAGAGGCCTTCCCAGACACCCTTTCTAAAATAGCACCAGCCTGCACTACCCCCACTCATAATGCCCTGCCCCCTTATCTGACTTCTCCTTCACAGCACTTATCACCACCTAACATACTATATTTGCTAGTTATTAGTCTTTCTCTGGAATCTCTGAAAGCAATGACTCTGTTCACTACTTTACTCCCAGAGCCAGGCTTACTTGAGGTGCTCAAAAAAATACTCATCAAATAAATGATCTTTATTCAAAGATATTCAGAGAAGAGGCCACAGTTCAAAGAGGCATTCATTTGTTTTCGTTCAGTAGGTACTTAATACCTATTATCTTATTAATGAGAAACACAGTAAGTCCTTTGCACTAACAGAATCTCAGAGAGAATGCACACACAATTTTAAAAGGCTTTACAAAGAGAGAGATATATGGGCCAGGTGTGGTGGTTCATGACTGTAAACCCAGCACTTTGGGAGGCCAACGAGGGAGGATTGCTTGAGCTCAGGAGTGTGAGACCAGCCTGGGCAACATAGTGGACCTCACCTCTATTAAAAATAAAGAAAAAAATAGCCAGGCATAGTGGGCATGTGCCTGTGGTCCCAGCGGTCCCAGTTACTTGGGAGGCTGAGGTGGGAGGATCACTAGAGCCCAGGAGATGGAAGCTGTAGTGAGCTATGACTGCACCATTGCAATCTAGCCTGGGCAACACAGCAAGCCCCGCCTCAAAAAAAAAAAAAAAAAAAAAAAAGGCTGGGCACGGTAGCTCATGCCTGTAATCCCAGCACTTTGGAAGGCCAAGGAGGGTGGACCACGAGGGCAGGAGATCGAGACCATCCTGGCTAACACGCTGAAACCCCGTCTCTACTTAAAAAAAAAAAAAAAAAAAAAATTAGCCAGGCGTGGTGGTGGGCACCTGTAGTCCCAGCTACTCGGGAGGCTGAGGTGGGAGAATGGCATGAACTCAGGAGGCGGAGCTTGCAGTGAGCCGACATCACACCACTGCACTCCAGCCCGGGCAACAGTGAGACTCCGTCTCAGGAAAAAAGGGGAGAGAGGTGAATATAACAATATGGCTGCCTACTATGAAAAACTGAAACAACAGAAACATGATGCATGCAGCATTTCTCTCTAGGCACTTCATTTACTACTCTGCCTCCGAATACAAGATTGTTCATTCAATTCTTAGAACCTCCAGATGGAAATGTTTCTGGAGTAGAAACCTTTCTTTGTGATTAATGCGACTCCCTTCTCCTGCATTTAAATCCATTTTCTTTTGCATTTTATATTGCATTGTCCTCAGTGACAACAAAGGCCACAGGTTACCCTTCTCCAGATTGCTCCTCGTGCACAATTTACAGTGTTCGTGCCTTTGATCTTTAATTCACAGTTGAGAATTTTTTTTTTGCTAAAACTCGTAATTCAGTTTCATGATTTCCATATACATTTTCCCCATTCCTATACCTCAAGCCCCTGGAAAAAATCTAATAATCGTCATCCTTTCTACACAAAATTTTGAGACAAAGTCAGGAAAAATAATCCACCATATGCACATGACTTGGTCTCATCAAGCCACAGGAGTAAATCACAGGCTTCCTTGGACCCGGCCCAATGCAGGCTTCTCCAGCTCCTCTACCTTGAGAGGGGCTGGCATTCTGGAGAACAAAGAGGGTGGAAGGATGCTTTAGCAGATTATCGCTGGAAAAGATGATTTTAAAAAAAATAGGCAACTAGCAAATCTTGTGATTTTACCCTCCAATAAAGGTTTGTCTGAAATGCTGATGATTTCCTTTTATGTAAGATGTATGAGTTTCAAGTAGAGAATATGTTGGTGCGTTTTCCTAATAAATCTACAACTTATGATTTATTGAGATATTTTCTCTCCTGTTAAAGAAAACATAGTCCTATTTCTTGGCAGCTGACAGCATATGAATGTTTCCCTCTGAAATCTTCTCTATTGCTTTCAACTAGAAAGGAACACATCCCATGCATAATTGTTAATTTATTTCTTCTCCTTATGGAAACTGTCCAAACAAATGTGGCCACTTGAAAGGTGCTAATACAATTAAAGTGATACACTCATTTCAATGATTTTATTTTACCCTAAAACAACATATTTACATAACCAGAGTTTGTTGAGAATTTAAAACCTGTTCAGATAAAAAGCCTAGTTAGACCCTAGTAAGTTATGAATATTGGCCCATGACATTATTAGGAGACCGTGGATGCCTTATAATACTAAGCAAACTTCAGCCAGGGGTAACACCTCAATGGATTCACAGTAACAAACTGGGCCAAACTCTTCAGACAGGGGTGCTCACTGTAGTTCTAAATTTCAGCTTAGAACAACATGTAATGTTCCTCTTAAAGTGATTCTATCAGGGGCTGGAAACCAGAATGAGGATAGAGACTGTTTGCCCTTTCAAAGGTAATGACAGTCACAGACTGATCAGCAGAATATAATTTTTGAAATAAGAGTCCAAGAACAATTGTTCAGAAGAATATTTTAGAAGTTTGACAAATAAAAGATCTTTATCCACTCCTTTCAAACTGCATGAAAACTCACAATTGCACTTACCTATACTTCAACAAATATGTTATCCAGCCTTCGTCTCTGGGCTGGGATCTGTAATACCCAACTTGCCTACCTTCCACTTGGTCCTCACTTGGTCCCCGCTGAAGATACACATACCTCAATTCAGTGTGTCCACAACAGGCCTCAGAAGCACTACAGGCTGAGTATCCTGTAACTGAATGCTTGGGAACAAGTATTTGGGAGAAGTGTTTCTGGTATTTGTTTTGGATTTTAAAATATTTGCATTATACAAGTTGAGCATTTCCTTAAAGTGTCTTGTCCGCACTCAAGAAGTTTTGGATTTAGGAGCATTTCAGTTTTCGGATTTTTGGATTAGGGATGCTCAACATGGAGCAGCTAGGTTCGGTGGGCTCTGTTTAACTCTGCATAGTAGGCCTGAAAAGTGCAAACGAGGCCGTGGCTTCAAAGTGGACCCTATGTTCTGACCCAGAGGCCCTGGCCTCTCAACCTCCCCTCTCCTTGCTACCTGCTCACTTGAGTTGGAGGTGATCACAGAGAGAAAGCACTCCATCCCCACTGCTCTCCCTGGCTGAGAATGTGAGCCAGCCTGCAGGCTTCACTGCTAGCTGAAAAAATGGACTCTGCTCCTGCTCGGCAAACCTTGCTCACCTACCATCAGAGCATGCAGGTCCCAGGGAGGGCCTAAGCCACATGTGCCAGCTGAATTTACTAAATGCTGTACTTTGCGGGGATTTATTGAACACATGCCCAGCCTGTAATAAAGGTGTTTTCCATTTTGCTGACAATCCTTGTATGAACTCTCCATAAGCCAGAAACTTGGAGCGGAAGAAGAATGGGTTGCATCAAACCCACCTTGAACCCCTGATACATTTTTGATGCCATGACTCATATCTAATATGACAGACACAGAGGGATTAAATTTGAAAACAAGTACCCGCAATGAGATCGAGGCTCTTGCTGCCACCATGGCAGCTGACTGGAGAAGCTACATGAACCTGGGCAATTCGCCCTGACTTATGCAGCTGGTCACAGCAACTGTTATTGTGATGTCAGATGGAGTAATGCACAGCTTTGTCTGTAATACTCAGGTGCTCAACAAAAAATGAGATTAGAAAATGATAATCCAGGTGCTCAACAAAAAATGAGATTAGAAAATGATAATCCATTCTAATAATCAGAAGTCGCCTTTCTTTGGACCACACAAACAGAAACAAACAGAAATCCGGCCTTGAGCAAAGACACAGATGGGAAAGAAGCTTTCACAATGGCCTTAGATCTGCAAGGCAGTTCTGCTTCCCAAGGACTTTCGCATCTTGGTGGAGATGGCAAGGCACCTGCTACAGCCAGAAAAGGGTCCCTTCAAAGGAGGCTTCTTCACGCATATGTAGGAGCCACAACGGCTGGAATGGGCAGACCTCTAGTGGGGGAGCTTCTGGAGTATGGGCATAGTTCCTTTTTGTTCCTCAGCCACACTGAGGGATGAGTAGTGAAGGCTGTCAGAGGAGAGACAGAAGCATCAGGAGAGGGCTGTCTTAGGACAGTCTTATATTTCCTGTCCCAGTGACTGGCACCACTTGCGACTTGCCCAACTCAAAAACCTGGCAGTCATTTGTTCCCATCACAACCCACAGTCAAGCTGACCCCTCCATAGCTCAGTTACCACTTTACGTCAGGTACTCACCTGGAAAAATTCAAGGCCCCTACCAACTGGTCCGTCTGCCTCTGGTCTATTAACAGGACTTCCTTTAAAATCTCTCAATGGCTCTCTATGGCCTTTGAAATAAATCTTAGAACACCCTCATACAATCTCTCTAGCTGCATCTTGCCTTGAATTCTATTCTTGACTCAAATGGCCTTCAAATGCCAAGTTAAGCAACACTTTCTCTAATTTTCCCTGACAGCATTTCCCCAGATTGTGAGATATTTTTCCTCTATGTTCCCCTATCATCCTTTCTGAAATCTGAGCATGATGTGTCCATCTCCTCCACCAAGGGAAAAGTTCCTTAAGCATAGCGACCGTATCTTTCATCTCTGGATTCATGATACAGACGGCTAGCACATGGGAGGCTCTTCAAGTGCTGGTGACCCAGAGATGAGTAAAATGCAGTCCCTGACCTTAAGAAGCACAGTCTAGTCTAGAAGACAGTTACACAAATAAACTGCAATACAGTGCAAGTGCTAGGGCAGATGCATAATCAAAATGCTCTATAAACAGCTTCCATCTCCGCAGTTCCATCATCTGATACATAGCATTAGTCACACTGCTGAATTTTTGCTTGTCTCCCAGAACTGTGAGCCTGAGATATGGGATAGGAAAGGGTGGGGCAGAAGAAACTTCCATTCATCTTTGAATCCTCAGTGCCTCACAGAATCTGTGTGTGTGTGTGTATATATATAAAATATATTTATATATATTTATATATTATATATATTTATATATTATATATATATTTATATTTATATATTATATATATTTATATGTATTATATATATACACACACATATATATTAAAAATATGGAATAATTAGTCATGCCCTTCCTAGGGGATGAAGGGACCAGGGAAAGCTAAAATTAGGGAATTGACATTCTCAGTGAACTTGAAGGGCATCTCTCAGAATGAAAGGGAAAAATGGTGCTCCAAGACATACAGCATGGGCAAAGGCATCAAGTGGCAGAGCATTTGGGGAGGGCCTTTTGACAAAAGTGGTTGATTTTAGGAAGATGCCCAAAGTAAAGTTGAACTGTGAGGATATTCTGCCACTCCAGTCTACCCTCTTAGGGATCCTTGGATGTCCTAAGAGATGCACAGTGAAGTGGTTATCCTAGATCTCCTAGCCACTGCTTATGAAATACAATGATGGATTCTGACCTGGGAAGGACAACTATAAATCCTGAGACAACATAATTCAGAGGTGGCCACAAGAACAACACACAAAATTTAGCATGAAGCTTTTTCATTTTTTATTCACTACAGACAAGGGACTACCATGCCCCAAATTCAAACAGAATTGAGGATGAGACCATAATGGTCATTCCGCCGATTTGGGAATCATGATCTATAATTTTCTTAGCAGGGTTCAATAAAAGAAGCTATAGTAAACATGTCTCAGAAGAAAAATGAGCCCAATGATTTCATGTAATGGAACTGCACAGTTAACAATGGTTCCGTGGAATATTTTACATAACATGACCCTTGCTTTTTGGCTGATAGAATCAATGAACTGCAGGTCTTGATCTAAACCAAACCCTTTAATGTGCATGGAAGGCAAAGAATGAAATCAAAATGTTTTGTATTTTTATCTCGATTTGTATTTTTAACCTATGGAGGCTTCAGGGAATTCACACACACACACATACACACACACACCACAAGTACACTTTCAGCAAGCTGAATGTACTTTTCTTTTTTTTTTTTTTTTTTTTTGAGAAGGAGTCTTGCTCTGTTGCCCAGGCTGGAGTGCAGTGGCATTACCTCGCTCGCTGCAACCTCCACCTCTCAGGTTCAAGTGATTCTCCTGCCTCAGCCTCCCAAGTAGCTGGGATTGCAGGTGCACACCACCACGCCCCCCTAATTTTTGTATTTTTAGTAGAGACAGGGTTTCACCATGTTGGCCAGGCTGGTTTTGAACTTAAGGGATCTGCCCAACTTGGCCTCCCAAAATGCTGGGATTACAGGCATGAACTACCACACCCCGCCTTGAATTTTCATGTACTTTGTTGTTTGCCCTGCTTCTCTAACCTGTAAGCTAGAATCAGGCTATCACCCACTCAGAGGAAAGACCTGGATCATCGCGTGCCGGAGACAGACTTGCACCCCCCTACTCTATCCTGTCTACTCTGCAGAAGAGCCTGAGTAGCTCCATGCCCCCTGGTGTCTATAGATGCTACACTGCTCTGTCTCAGAGCAAGGAATCTTGCCAGTGGTTTTATTTGAATACGCTGTTTAAAATCTGGTATGTATAATTTCTAAAATACAGATGAATAAGTAAAATAATGTGTCCTTGTTATCTGAAACTTTTAAAATAGGAACACTGACTAGAAATATTCCTTATATCAAATGGGACGTGTGATTTTGCAGCCCATTATTTTTATATCAAGAAAATTAAGTTAAAGGAGTAATAAATTATGAATGTAGAATTTGGGAATGTCCCAAATATGGGAAGAAATGTAGAGAAACAGCAGCAACATGGAGGGAAAATCCTAGTACCAAGAAAGCAGTACAAGGTTACAATAAACCTCCTGGGACATGAAACTGTTTAGTGTTTTGGGGTTGCACAAAGTCTACCATGATGAAGAGCTGACCAGGTTACAACTCCTTCCTCATCAAAATTCAAATACAGCTATATGTGAAACGTTCCATAAAATGTCAAGTCTGGTTATATATGAATCAGTAAGCAAACTGACTCTACAAAAATTCCATGACAGTAATGTTTGCAGAAAAATATTTCAGGCCAATTGATATTTATTCTGCATAGGGCTAGAAAAAAGAAAAAGCTTGTAACTTCTTTACATTCACTGTTTGCATTATTAATAAAAATATTTATAGGACACTAACATCAAATGTTGTAATAACGTTTTCTTAAATTCATATTTATTATGGCTCTTAAGAAAATATGTGATTAGGCACCCAGGATCTTTCCAAAATGTCATAAAAACATTTTAAAATTATTCATTTGAAAGTGTTATCCAATGTTGTATACACTTTAGTTTTCAATATAAAAAGGTAACAACATGAACGATATATGATTTTATGTATTCATGCAGGGTGAAGAGGAAATGATGCTGAATCAGACTCCCAAACCCAAACATCTCAGTAATTGAGTTAAATATTTTAAAGCCGATTTATGTATGCCTGTGTGTATATGTGTACACTTATTATTTTAACTACCATATGATTATCCAAAAACTGATCTGAAAGTAAGAAAAAAAGTGGGACAGCTGATCGTTGTCCCAACTCTTCAAATTCAACAATTTCATCATTTCTTCTCTGTTACAATACCATGCTACATTAAACATCCTACAAGTACAGAATCAGTATTACCATTTCTTTTTTTTTTTTTTTTTTTTTTGAGGCGGAGTCTCGCTCTGTCACCCAGGCTGGAGTGCAGTGGCGTGATCTCCGCTCACTGCAAGCTCCGCCTCCCGGGTTCAAGCAATTCTCCTGCCTCAGCCTCCCGAGTAGCTGGGACTACAGGAGCCCGCCACCGTGCCCGGCTAATTTTCTGTATTTTTAGTAGAGACGGGGTTTCACCGTGCTAGCCAGGATGGTCTCGATCTCCTGACCTCGTGATCCACCCGCCTCGGCCTCCCAAAGTGCTGGGATAACAGGTGTGAGCCACCGCGCCCGGCCTATTTCTTTCTTTCTTTAGCAACAATAGACATTGTTCTACTTCTTGGATTCGAGGATCTAAAGCTAAAAGATAAGGGGAATCTGGCTTCCTCCCAAAGCAGCTATGATGAACTCCTATCAACACTGTTTTGGACAGCTGGACCCTGAAGGGTGCACTCAGGAAAACAGGAATATTTGTGGTCATTTCCAAACCCAATGCATCAGGGCCGACTTTAGAAATATAGTCACAATTTTATGCCTCATACTGCTCAAACAAATGTAGTGCTATAGTCCACCAAAGATCTTAATCAAAAGGAGATTAGACAGGGTCTGGCCAGGGATCATTTTGAGACCCAACTAAAACCCAAGATTTAGTTAGTCTGATGAAAAAGTGGTCACCCAAACATTTATTTATTTTTCACTCTTGATTCTGTGAAAAGGCTTCTGAAGACCAGCTTTAGTTTCTCTCCAACCTAGGACCTTACTGATTGGTGCTGAGGGCTTTTTCAGAAGGTGTAACTCTTTCAATTCTGTTTTGGAGGAACTGGTGAGGCTTGTTTTCTCTGGGTGTGCTTCTTGTTCCCACAGAATGTGTACCATTTCCTTTGATAATCACAACAGTCCTCTGAGGCGGGCAGCAGAGGCCAACCCTCTCTATTTTTACTGATGAGAATAAGCAGATGACTCGCCCAGGCTTGTAAGTAAAGCTATGATACTAGAGCCAAATGCTCAAGTCCAAAACTTCAATTTTTTAATGTGAAAGCATCAAAAAAGGGGTGTGACTGCTAATTTACTAACAAATCTGTTGATCTGAACATCTGGATGATATAACCCACACATGAGTTATTCCCCTTTGAGGCTGGCCACAATATTAATGCTAACCAATATTTAGAGTTCTCTTGCAAATGATGGCCACAAAGTTGCCCTTACCAAACACGTAACTGGCCCAACCTAGGAAACTATTTTTCTGGTGGACAAGAGAAAGGAACTAAAAAATCCACAGCTGCCGTGAGAAAGAGTGACAATAATATTTATATTATCTTCAAGATTTTAAATATAAGAAAAAACATACATTTATGTTTTCCTACATGGCACAGAAATGTAGATGACTACACTATTCAAACTAAAACTGCTTGATTAGGAGATTCATATTTAGGATATACTAAATTCCTCTTTACGATGAGTGCTTTAAATCTAACAAAAGAGATTCATCATCCTCTACTTTCACCTGAGATTTAAAAGTAACTTTTAAAGGCTCAGGGGTGGGGATTTCCCTTCCTTCATGGGCAGGATACACTGGCCTGGCTGCCTCGTGTTCTGGTTCACTGAGCTCATCAGAGTAGAGCTCACTGATGGGGCCCAGAGACTCGCTCCTGGCAATGATGTCCACGCCCATCTCCCTAGCACATTCCTCACCTTCAGCCACTGTTCGGTCCTTACCTTTCCTGAGGCTGCGCATCTTAAAAGCTTCCTTTGAGGGAGCTGCATTAGAAATAGATTTCTTAAACCTCTCCCCTGACTGTCTCAGCCTCTCCCCTGACTGTCTCAGCCTTTCTCCTGACTGCCTTAGCCTCTCTCTCCTCTCCGGGGTCACTATTCTAGTTCTAATTCTATTCACTTTCTTGTCAAGATTCTGCCGTGTCTTCTGCATGTTTTCTTTGGAAAATGCCTTCTTGATATTATCAATGCGCTCCTTGCCTGACTTCCTAAGCCTGGCAGATCTGCTTTCTTCAACATAATATTCTTCATCCGAAGAGAGATCTATTGGGGGATCAAAGATATCATCATCATCCTCTTCTTGATTCTCAGTTAGGTTTCTGTCTTTAACAACAGACAGGGATGTCGGACACCGAAACTTCTCCTGAAGGAGAGAAAAAACAAAGCATATTAGTGCTTCCTTTGCACTATAGATCAGCTCTTTTACCTTCTGGCCATGCCTTGTAAATCTTCTCCATGGGCTGTTTATCCTCTGCCCGCTCCTTAAATGTTACCATTTCTTAGGGTTTCTCTTACCTTGGCCCTTTCCTCTTCTTCATCTCCCAGGCTCACCCTGGGCAATCTTAACCACTTCATTTTTCAGATCCAATTGTAAGTAAACTCACATGTATTTTATCTTCACTTTCCTTCTCTCCTAAGATGAAGACACGTGTGAATGATGGGCAGACTGCTCCACAGTTTGAGGTTACACAGTCATCTTGAACTTAGCAAGTCTAAAAATCAAGGCCCATCCACCATCCTCTCCATTTCTACTTCTTTCCCTGTACCTCTCAGCACTAACACCCATCCAGGTGCCAAATAAGACAGAAACTCCTGAATCATAATCCCAAACATTTCCTCTCCTTCTCATTCCATATCCAACCAGTCACCAAGCTTTGTTGATAATACTGCCTAACAACTTGTCTGTTCCCTCCTCCTTCTTCATTCTCTCTACCAATGTCTTGATTCTGGCCCGTTATCTCAGTCCTGAACTTGCGCAATGCCTCCTCACTGATCCTTCTACCTCCAGAACATCACCTAAGTATTTTCTGAGAATATTACTAAAGCATAGCTTTGATCACATCTTTTCTCTGCTTTAAACTTTGGAGAGCTCATCAATACTCAACGAAGAGTTCAAATTCTTCAGTATGATTAGAAGGCTCCTCAGCCTTAGCTAAACCTACTTTCCCACTCTTCCAGCCCAGAAACATACAATCACTCTCAATTCCTCAAGCACAAGATGTTTTCATCCCTCTACGCCTATGTATATGTGATTTCTGGTATCTTCTTTTTTTCATAAAGACGGGGTCTCACTAAATTACTCAGGCTGGACTCGAACTCCGAGACTCAAGGAATCCTCCTGCTTCAGTCTCCCAAGTAGCTGGGACTACAGGCACATGTTACCATACCCAGAAGTTTCTGACATCTTAGGTCCCCTTTCACCTCTTTTTGGCTTTGTAAATGAAATCTTTCTTCAATAATCAATTCAAGTGTCCCCAACTTCCTCAAGTGGCTAACTCTATCCCAAATTTACACACACATACCTCTGTTTATAACATTTATCACAGTTTGAATTGAAGCTTCACTCAAAAATATGTGTCTCCCAGAGGTCTTCTCCAGATTCCTTGAAAGCAGAGATCATGTGTCTTATTTATGTTTTATGCCCAGCATCTATCAGAGTGTCTTGCACATAGTAGGCATACTCAATAAATGATTATTGGATCAAACAGGTGTACACCTTCCTTCAACAAAGTTATTAAGCACCACCACGAACCAGTAAATTTTCTGGTTCTAGAAACTGTGAAGCTTCTTTGAAGACAAAAGAGTGAAAGAGCTTATATTCTCAGAGAGGGACAAACGAGTAAAATCTATATAGCATGTTAGATGGCAAGATAAACACTAAGGTGAGAACTAAAAGCAGGGAAGGGGAATATGTAGTGACAAGGAAGGTGCTGTTTGAACTACAGTGGTCAGAAAGGCCTCACTCATACAGTGACATCTGAGCCTAGACCTGAAGGCTGTATATAGATCTGGGAAGAACAGAGAAACAGTGGGGAGGGCGGTGTGGTGACAGCAGAGTGATGAAAGGGCAAGAAGGGAAGGCAAGAGGGTAAGAGAGATAGCAGGTGGCCCAGGTCATGCAATGCTCTGTATCCAATGGCGAGGTCTGAGCATAAGAGGAAGTCTAAAAGCCTTGCAGGAAGCCGGGTGCAGTGGCTCATGCCTGTAATCCCAGCACTCTGGAAAGCTAAGGCAGGGGGATCACCTGAGGTCAGGAGTTCAAGACCAGCCTGGCCTAATGGCAAAATAGTCTCTACTAAAAATACAAAAATTAGCCGGGTGTGGTGGGACATGCCTGTAATCCCATCTACTCGGGAGGCTGAGGCAGGAGAATCACTTGAACCCTGGAGGCGGAGGTTGCAGTGAGCTGAGATTGTGCCACTGCCCTCCAGCCTGGGAGACAGAGCAAGTCTCTGTCTAAAAAAATAAATGAATGAATGAATGAATAAATAAATAGCTTGCAGGAGAGTAGTGCCAGGATTTGACCCACATTATAAAAGCATCACTCTGTTGAAAACAGGGTGTAGGGGCAAGAAAAGAAGCAGGGAGAACAGGTGGAGAACACTGAGGCAAGGGAGCACTGGATAAGGGTGCTGACAGGGTGGGGGTGAGAAGCAGTCTGATTTGGAGCTGCTTTGAAGGTAGGAGCCAAAAGATTTGCCACTGGATTTGGATGTGGAATGCCAGAGTGTCAAGAACGATCCTCAAGTACATGGCCTGAGCAGATGAAAGATAGATCTGCCATTAATTGAGATGGGTGAGACAGCAGGAGGAAGAGACTGGAGGGGAAGGATGGGATCTGAACACGCTGTCTTGGAGACACCCACTAGCCATGCAGGCAGAGGCACTGAGCAGGCAGCTGAGTAGATGAGTCTGGAACTCAGAAGAGAGGGCTGGGCTAGACACCCAAATTTAGGAGTCACTGATGTAAAGATGGAATTAAAGTCATGAGACCAGATGAAAGAGATCACCAAGAAACTGAGTGAATGGGTCTATGCTCTGTTTTACTCAAAACTCCTTGGCACCAAGGTGTGTTTCAGAATTCAGAATATTTCAGACTTTGGAAATAACATGATTTATTACATAACATTCCCAGCAAGATCTTGGAAGAAACATTTCTGTGGCAAAAAAAAAATATGAATATTCACACTAAGTTGGGATAAAAGCTAGAAACAGCCTCCTGCTACTTTAGGTCAGGTTTTTCCACTGAATAATTTCAGGTCAAGTTAGGTCTTGCTGTCAAACATGTTATTAAAAAATATTTTAAAGAATTTTTTAATATGGGTGTTACAGAGCATGGATTTTGGACTGGTAGAAGGAAGAAATGAGAAAAGAAAAAAAAAGGACAAATATCAGCCAGTGAGGCAGGGGGAACTCCCAAAGAGAGTAGTAACCCCAGAAGTCAAGAGGAAAGAAGTTTCAAGGAGAAAGGGAGGGGCTGGACGTGGTGGCTCATGCCTATAATCCCAACATTTTGGGAGGCTGAGGTGGGAGGATCACTTGAGGCCAAGACGAGCCCAGGCAACAAAGTGAGACCTCATCTCTAAGAAAATTTTAAAGTGTAGCCAGGCAAGGTGATGTGCACCTGTAGTCCCTGCTACTTGGAAGGCTGAAGAAGGAAGATTGCTTTCCCCCAGCAGTTGGAGGCTGCAGTGAGCTATGATTGTACCATAGAACTCAAGCCTGGGCAAAAGACCAAGACCCTGTCTCTTTAAAAGAGAGAGAGAGAGAGGAGGTCCAATCATGTCAAATGTGTCAAAAGAATAAGGATGAGAATTGGATTTGGGACATGACACACACTGGAAACCTTGAGAGCCCGCCCAACCACAGCAGCTAGAGGAACCCAACTGAATAGGGAGCATTTCTCAAACTAAACAGACAAAAGTTGAAACATCATGAGATTTTTAACTGAACCACGAGTTAAAATTTCTAAAAGAAACTGTGCCCCCACGTGAGATCCAGATTAAATCTATCCAATCAAAAAATATATAAATATATACAAAACACATTTATGCATATTCCAAAACCTATCAGCCTGATAGTCAAGAAGATATCCCTGGAACCTTATTTCTTCGGATACTTATTTAAAATTAAATTCTTTGGCTATAGGATTAGAGAGTCTAGGAGCTAAAAAAGGCAGGGGTGGGCGTCTCATAGCTCTCTGATGAATCAGTTTCAAGCAGCGAAATTATTCGTCTCCTTTCCTGACACCTGCTGCAGGGAGTAGCTTCAGCAACACAATGTGGGTTGGCACGGCCTGAGAAGGTATAATTAGAAAATGAAAGAGCCAAAAATTAATTACTGTTAGGTAGGGGAAAAAACACAATCTTGCTGTGAAGAAATCAGATATAGCTTAGCCCAGGAATCACATACCCTCCTTTAAATACACAACAAATAATATAAAATCAGGCTTTAAAGTAAAACAAAACAGGGTAGAGTCAGAAAAAAGTACTTGTTATGTAGATCTATTAGTTGCCACTCCAGTGAGACAGAGATATCATGAGCTAATGGTGAATAGACTGTTACAATAATTGAAGATTATAGATGTTGAATTATAGTTGACTTCCAAATATAATTGTATCTTTTAATATAAAACTCCAGGTAAAAAGACCATTTTTGTAACAGAATGAATACTATGCATCAGAGTACCGTGGGCTGGATTGAACATCAAACTAACATAGCTATGGGATGTGAGGGTGATTGGCTACAACATATCTGTTAACCCACTGATTGCCAGAGTTGATTCAGCTGATCTGGCTGGACTAAGTGGGTGTCCCCTTCCTCCCTCACCGCTCCATGTGCGTCCCTCTCAAAGCCGCATGCTTGGTCGAAGAGGACGACCAGCCACGATAGAGGAGGACTGGTCTTTGGTCAAGGGTATACGAGTAGCTGCGCTCCCCTGCTAGAACCTCCAAACAAGCTCTCAAAGTAATATAGCTAGGGAAATTTTGAATATACAAAAGTCTGAGGCTTAGTAGTGAAGATATAGTACGTTCGAAGAGAAATAATAAATGTATAAGAAATAGCAGGTAATTTTTACTATAGCTGAATTGCTTGGTTTCAAGTTAATTTTAGTAGAAGGGGCAATCTCAATATAACCATGTATATACCTTAACTATGATGATTAATTATAACTAATTTTAACTGCTAAGAATAACCATGTGACCATGTACAGTATTCTAACATCGAATGCATCTTTGAATCAGAGTTCTATGTCCATTATTCTTTTCTCTACAAGCTGTCCCATTATAAATGATAGCAATTACTTTTTGACGAACTGCTGCTACTCTGAACAACTTAATTATACAGAATCTTCATGGCATTATTTCTTACAAGAGAAGAGATGTGCCCTAAACTAGCACCCCTCAGTTGCTTTAAATAACTACAAGGGATCAAAGAAAGGAACAATTAGCAGTAAGTTACAGGGACTAAACAGGTGAATACAGAAACATCTTAAAGTTTAAAGAAGAGTTATGTCAATGAACAGAGTCAATGGAAACTTTTCAGAAACTTCTTTGCTCTTGCTTTTGTAAATCTTAATTGGCACTTAGTCCACTGCTTTGCACAAAAGTTCTCAGCAGTCGTGAATGCCAAATATGTTTCCTGGCCATGCGCCCATGCCAGTGGAGGGTAAGATATACCCACAATTCTGAACATCTTCAGAAGGCAAATCAAAGAATGGATACATTTCCCACTACATATACTAACACTGGAACTGGCCTCTGAAAATCAGGTGACTGATTTTTTTTTTTTTCAATTTTTCAATTTTTTTTTCTTAAGACAGGGTCTCACTGTCAACCAGGCTGGAGTGCAGTGGCACAATCATGGCTCACTGTAGCCTCAACCTCCCCACAGGTGACCCTCCCACCTCAGCCTCCTGAGTAGCAGGGAACACAGGCACGCGACAACACACCTGGTTAACTTTTCTATTTTTGTAGAGACAGCGTTTTGCCACATTGCCTAGGCTTTTTTTTTTTTTTTTCCAAATTTTTAAGCCTATAGAAGGACCTCCAGGGACATGAAAGGAAAGGGAAATGATAAGGAACTTCAAATAGCATAGTCTGCCCTATCTACCTTTGAAATAAGCAACTCTTCACTGTCCTCCCTATTACTTTTCCTAAATAACCTACAGGCTATTAAAAACAGACCTAAAATACCACTCTACCATCCCAGTGTAACCTTATCAGTCAACAGAGGGCTATGGAGAATTGCCTAATGTGTAAAGAATGCCACGAGGAGTTATGGGCCACATCCCTAGTGTTTTACAAATTATCTTCTACATAATCCAACTGTGTTCCTATTTCATTTAGTTTATATTCTTCCAGTTTTTTTCCTATATACATAAGTACTCACTTTTAAAATACAGGTGTCATTTTAAAAAATAACACTTTATATGCATCAGTGAACATTCCTACACACATTCCTGATTTTATGCATAGAACAAATTCTTTGACATAAAATTTTGGGACCAAAAAGTTTGTGAATTTTTAAATTTCTTAACACATACTACCAAATCTGCCTTTCAAAAATGTTTTATCAATTAATATTTCTACCAACAGAATATGAAAGTGTTTTCTCCCAATCCTTAAATTAACTTCTGGGTATAGGTTTTAATAACTGCCAACATTTAAATAGGTGAAAGTAGAATTTTATTCTTATTTGTGTTTTGTAAACTGCCTGATAATGACAGTTTCCCACTTTTCTACTGTGAAGGAATGTTCAATTTTTTTCCTTTTAACTGTAAGAGTTTTAAAAATATACCATAGATATTATGCATTTGCCATGAATATGTTCCTATTTCCAAAAATATGAGTGCCAAGCACAGAATAATATCGGAACTTAGCTCAATACACAATGCCACACACAAAATATTATATCACTTAAGTAAAAAGACTTTGTAATCAAACATAGGAAATTACTTATGTGACTCATATATTTGTATTACTATAACAATAAGAAAAATAATTGCCTCATTGTGCATTGGAAAATTGCTATCATTGAGATCTGTATGTAAAAATTCCAATACACAAATCACATCCTGAAAAGTTTGTATCTACTCTTTAGGCCTTTCCAGGCTCTCCATATAAGCGTAAAAAACCACATTGTGGAGCTACTGGTTGTCAGTTTCTTCTTTTAGAGAACAAAGAAGTGTTTTAAACTAGAGGCTTCTGAGTCTTCTTCTAGTTCTAACATTTTCAAAGTCTATGAGAGGGCACCATGCTAATAAGGCTAATATGCTGAAAGGGCCTTACCAATATTAAGTTTCAAAGGCAAGAAATAGCCTAAGCTATGAGCCACAGTTCATATTACATGAAATGGTTGAGAAGCTCAAAATACCGAAATGATAGATAGTACTTTGGTTAACACAGAAATGGTTTTATCCTGAGATCGCTGCTAATACAGAACTCCATTGTATTAATATATACAATAGTTAAGATGTGACACTGGAAACCTCTGATATGACTTGTTGGCAATTAAAAGATGCAAGAGACTAGAACAAGCAAGCTGAACACAAGTGCAAGCTTACCTGGAATATTACCACGCGGAATTTGTTTTTCTTCATTATTTCCTCTTGCTTGACTTCAACTTTTTTAACATGAATTTGTTGCTTCTCCACCCGGGCTTTCACATCTTTAATGTGAGCACTAACTTTTCGGGTTTTCTCAAACAACTTGTTAATTATATGCCCTGTATTGCTATGTGACTGTGAAAGCTTCAACAGGTCAATCTGGACGGATTTTATGGCATTTTCCATTTCCCTGTGTCTCTCTTCTATTCTCTTCTGGCTTGCCTGCACACTGTCCACGATGGAGGCTACTTTGTCCAGCACAGTCACAATGGTAAGAGCAGCGTCTTGGTCTTCAGCTTCTGTAACACTCGACAGGCGATTCTGGTGGATTTTATCAGCATTTGAAGCGGACCCATTATGTTCCATTTTATTTATTTCTCAGCGTAAGATGTCCTGACCACAATCAATTCTGGCACTTGGAGTGAAAAGTCAGCTTGATAACAGGCAACAGAGTTGTTTAAAGAGTTGGAAACCCCACCCCTGGAGAATGGTCAAGTATTTATAACTACAAGTACCCATATGTGACTGTTCTGCAATCTGAACCCTTGCAAAGCACTGGGGACTGTTCCAAACATGCTTGCTGACTGACTAAGGGACTCAAATAAGACTGTGTGGGTAGAAGAGGAAAGCTTTTTTAAAAAGTTCACTAAAGCCACCATGTAACTAATATTAAACCTAGAAGCTAAATGATCCAAAAAGCAAACTCCAAATGTTGGGTAAAGCTTTTGCCTTTAGATAATTTCAATCAGTATTTGTAACAGTAAAGGGGAATTCTGAACCAAAATCTGCTTTTTCTACTAATTTCACATATTAAATATACTGAAACACCAATATCAAAAAATTTAGTAAATAAACACACCAAAACAGAGGCCATATAGTGAAAACATTATATTATAACATGCTTTTCCAAACAAAATATTAAAATGAATAATTTTTAACATATTCTTTAAATTCTACATGCATACTTTTGAATATCTAAACTACATGTTAAACAGCTGAATACATTCTACTCACACTTCAGATCTTTAAACACCAACAATCTATGAATATTAATCTATTACTACAGGACAAATTTGGATAGAGGTCTTGGATAAATTTTAAGCTCACTTTAAGAGCACCAATCATTAACAATCATTTTTGTATTTTATTCACAAACACTGATACGATTTGTTTATTTATGTTAAAACATATTTTATTTAAAAATGAATGTGTATTAAAGTAGTTTAACTGGTAGAGTAGGCTTTATTCCAATCTGTTTGTTAAACAGCCTATTTTCACAATATCTAAATCTACTTTTCATTGATCTGTTCCATCATTACTAACACACTTGTTCAAATTTTTAGAATTATTTTTTCAAAGGGAGGAATAATCAAATTCCCCAGTCCATATATCTTATAAATATTTTACACCTAACACACACAGCTTTACAGTTCATGCGATAGGCAGTGTCTAAAAAATCAGTTACTAAATCTCAAAAACATTTAAATATCTATTTAAACACAGTGTCTTCTAGATTTTTTTTGTAAGAAAAGTAATCTGTAAACATCTTTACCTTTAGTTCATGCTTGGTCATTTGTTGTGGTCATTGTGGAAGAAGTGGATATGACTTTATAACCATTTGTGAAGTAGTCCATCTTTGCAAAAATATTACATTCCATGGGTAAAGAACAAGTCTTAGAATTACCATGTGGTACAAATTTGTGAAAGCAATTTCTGTATTTAAAAACATAAAACAAAGACTACTAAACAGTCCAAAACTGTCGTAGCTGAATATTCTAAATACGAGCCAACAGTACTACACTAAAAATGTCCAAAAATAAGGCCTCTGAAATAAATATTTCCATTCTTTAAAAAAAGACATAATAAATGTACATCACATGGTCAGTGTACATATAAAAGTCATCAGTTTAAACCATTCTGGATGACGTATCTGAAGTAAAATGACCTAGGTTTTGCTTCTGTCGACGTCCTCTATTGTTTTTGGGGCATTTTCTGTTGCATTAAAAAAAGAGAGAAAAATATTGTTTTGATGATTTTGTTCAGGATATTTCAAATGTTTCCAAAGTAATACACATTTTGCACATAAAGCCACATTGCAAGCAATTACATGAAAGGGAAATGAGATGGTATCTGTTGCAAGACAAGATGAAGATGAACACAATTCAGACTGCTACCTCCTCTACAAACCTGGGAGCTGAGAGGATTAGATATGTAATACAGGTACTAGCACCAGCAAAACTCATTCCCAGTGTCTATGCTACTATGTATGCATCCCTGACAGATATCCCACCCTTTCTCCAGCCTAGAAACTCCCTAGTCACAGTGACTGATAACATGAAACCCCTGACAGGAGAAAGGACTCTGGCCTATGTACTTTCCCTGAGCATTATGAGAAGACAGCTCTAAAATGACAAGAACAGCTTAGATGAAGGGAGAAATCAGGAAGAAGTGTGCTTAATAACCTCAGCTATGAATACATAAGAATGTCTACTGATTTTAGACAATGACTCAAAAGAAGCTGTCCACACCCTCCTGGGGCAAACCACAGAAGCCCATAAGGAACTGCCACACTGAGGATGCGGGACATTCTTTAACTCTGCTCTCATTTTACCACATTTCTCAACAGCAGTACAAATCTCACTGTGTTGGAACTGCTCTTGTGCCTGCACACTAGATTGCAAACACAAGGTGCTGTGCTATGCAATGTGGAATAAGGGGGCTTAGATGAATTCTGGGCTCTGCTAATAACTAACTGTGCAACCTCAATTCTCCTATATGTAAAAAATAAATTAGGAGTTGGACTAGCTTCCAAAATCTCTGCCAGCAAGAAATTTACAACCTATGGAAAGAAAGTCTTATAACAATGAGTACTCCTCATTTTGTTCAATTTCAAAGAGTACAGCTTTGCCTTGACTTAAAAGTGTTGACAATAATTCCATTTTGTATATGGTTTTACCTCGCTAATCCTCATTTTAAAAGTATGAGGTAGACAGAGTTGGAATCATCTCCATCTCATAAATGAGAAAACTAGCTGACAGGTCAAGCAACCCTCTTTTACTGTCACTAACTCACCATGACCTTGGAAAAGTTCCAATTTCCTAGTGCCAGGGTTTTTAAATCTATAAAATCAGGGCGTTTAGTTAAGGTGATGTTCAAGGTTCCTGACAATCTGTCACTCTATGAGTCTGAAAATATGAAAGGAGATTCCAAGAAGAAAAGAAGAAAAATTGACTCATGCAGTCTTGATAAACAGATCAGTGGGAACATCCTTTTAAAGAATATTCCTCCCATGTGACAGCCACCATGGTATATGTCAACAGCTGTCTCATAATGGACTGTGTGGGAGAGATACTTTAAAATTCAATGGAAATAAATCCAAGTACATAAATATTCTAAATCCAAGATAGCAAGACATTCTAGGGGAGGAAATACCATAACAAAAAGACAGGCCTCCAGGAGAAATCTGTGATGAATTCAATGAGATGACTACTTCAATCGTAGAGACAGTGGGCAGTAAAGACACTGTGACATAGTTAGAAATACACTGTGATGTCTAAGTGGCTGTGAGGGCAACAAGGAGGGATCTGGAGTATAAACTAGAGGGTACCTACTTCAAAACTGCCTGCCAGGTAATTTTAATTGAGTAGTTGAGCATTATAGCACTGAAAGACAGAGTTGGGTAAAAGACTGTTGTAAGGGGGCTTTCCTAGCTCTAGGACCTTAGACCGAGGTACTTCTTATCTCAGGGCTTCAGTTTCCCAACTTCTCTAAATGAAGGGGTTGAACTCAGAGTTGTTTCTCATTGACTCTGACATCCTTTGATCCTCTTAAAAATGGCACTATCTGGCTGGGCACAATCCCAGCACTTTGCGAGACCGAGGCAGGTGGATCACTTGAGCCTAGGAGTTGAAGACCAGCCTCGGCAACATGGCCAAACCCAGCCTCTACAAAAAAAAATACAAAAATTAGCCAGGCATGGTGGGGCATGCCTGTAGTCTCAGCTACTCGGGAGGTTGAGGTAAGCCCAGGAGGTGGAGGTTGCAAGGATCCAAGATCGTGCCACTGCATTCCAGCCTGAATGACAGAGTGAGACCCTGTCTCAAATAAAGGCACTATCTCCAGGCCTCAAACATCTTCCCTTACTTTACCTTAATTTTCCTTCTGCCTTCCAAATCATTTATTACCTCACTCCTATTTAACTCTAATAATGACTTAAATGGTCTTCCCCCTACCTCACATGTTCACTACTCCAGTGAATTTTTCAGATGACTCATTAATACTCTGAAAAATATGGTTTATACCAAGTCCTTCTCCTGCTCAAAAACCCTACACTGCTACAAAATCAAGTTTGAACCCTGCTCCCATGCAATGGTCATACTGGGCAAACATGTTTCCCAAGATGACTCAACATGGAACCTTTCAGTGTAAAGAAGAATTAATGGGAATCAAACTGAATCCAAATCCAGACAATTCCACTTACTAGTCGGATGACCACAGGCAAATTACTTAACCTCTGAGTCTATATTAAATGGCTATGGCCAGTCCTGCTGTTAAATGTTTTTTCTCTATCTTCTCTTTCTGTTATCATTATTTGTTACATGATTATGTCCCTACTTTGATCTACTGTCCAATTTTATATTCAGTAGTCTTGCCTAATGGCAGATCATCTGTTCTGTGAAATAAAGCGCACTGACTTTAGTGCCTAGGTGTTATGAAAAATATCTGTTACTTGGAGAACTTTTTTTTTTTTTATCATTTCTAGATTTATCATTTCAGCTCCAGATGGCTGAGACTACTGAAGGTCTGGCTTCTATCCAGACCTTGGATAGAAGGGCCACAAATCCATTATGGCCTGCCAATATCTGTATTTGATATGCTTCAACCCTCTGCCCAGAATAATGCAGGGAAGTGGGACATGATGCTTATGAGACTTCTGAACTGAAGCTTAAAGAAAGAGGTAAGCAGGAAGAAAAGACATTAGACTGGGAAGCACAAAGACAACACGAACTTGCTGTATTTACTCTGACTTTTCTCAGGTCCAGTTCAGTCTGACTTATGTATTTCTACTCAGTTTAGAAAAGACCCATTTTATGCCACTGCACTCCAAATAAGCCATTTAATTTATGACAAATGATTTTATTTATAATAGAGAATTTTAAAGCTTATTACTTATCACTGCAATCCAGAAAATGAAGTAATGCTAACACAATGATATCACAATAAAACTATCTTCAGCCTCTGATTTCTTCCTTTCTTACTATACTAACTGTGAGTAAAGTACATTCTTAGGGCATAAAACACCTTGCAGTTGTGCAGGGCTTAAAAATTTTCTGCATGGATCTTCCATGCATGTGCAGATCATTCTAGAAAATCTGAGCCAGTCACGGTGGTTCACGCCTATAGTCTCAGCTACTCTGGAGGACCATTTGAGCCCAGGAATTTGAGGCTGCAGTGAGCTTTAATTGCTACTGCACTCCAGCCTGGGCAACAGAGTGAGGCCCTGTCTCTTAAAAAAAAAAAAAAAGATTGCTACTAACATTATTTTCCCAGAATGCAGTGCTCAAAGACTGTATACAATTCTCAGATCCCTAAATTCCTCTATCTCATTGACTATTCTCACTCCCTCTCTGCTTGTCGCCCAGATATACCTGTAAGACTGGGAATTAGTCCTTGCTCGTATTCTAAAGAAGAAGGATAGGGAGAGACCACTGAAAATCTCAGGGAACTGATCATAAGATTTTTCCTAATAGACTGGTGGCCTCAAAGCATCTATAAATAAACAGCTGCCTGCCTCTAATTTAAAGCTGATATTTCTTACATCATTACTTACCTTGTTATGCACATTACAATTGCTACTATGATGGCGATCTGTACAGCTCCAATAATTGCTGCAATAAGAACATGAGTGAGCTTTTGCCTACTTGGCACTACATAGAGAATACTAAAGTCTGTCTTTTCACAGTGCTGTCCAGTGTAGCCGGATTCACATCTGAAAAGGCAAAATATATATATTCCTATGAAAATTACAAATTTTGATATTCCCAAGCTTTTACATTAAAAAATACAAAATAGTAATAAAATTTAAACAGGAATAGGAAATCAAGCACTTTCCTACCATCTGGGGGGAAAATGTCATTTGTATATTTCCCTACTGTCTTTTTGATATGCCTACATGGTGCTTCTTTTACCTAAGTTATATCACATTAATTTTAAAGTTGCTGAATATTGTTAATATATATCTTTTTTGTTATTGTTGCTTTTGATTTTGGTGTCATATCTAAGAAATTATTGCCTAATCTAAAGCCACAAAGATTTACTCCTTTTTTTCACTTTTTAAATTAAATTTGCTTAAAAATTGACAAATAAAATTACGTATATTTATCATGTACAACAGGGATCCTCCCCAACTCCCAGGCCATGGACAGATATTGGTCCATGGCCTGTTAGGAACCAGGCCACACAGCAGGAGGTGAGTGGTGGGCAAGTAAGCAAAGCTTCTCTGTATTTACAGCCACTCCCCATCACTCACATTATCACTCAAGCTCCGCCTTCTGTCAGATCAGCACTGGCATTAGATTCTCATAGGAGCGCAAACCCTATTGTGAACTGTGCACATAAGGGATCTAGGTTGAGTGCTCCTTATGAGAATCTAATGCCTGAGGATCTGTCACCGTCTCCCATCACCCCCAGATGGGACTGCCTAACTGCAGGAAAAACAAGCTCAGAGCTCCCACCAATTCTACATTATGGTGAGTTGTATAATTATTTCATTAAGTATTACCATGTAATAATAATAGAAATAAAGTGCACAATAAATGTAATGCACTTGAATCATCCCCAAACCATCACCCCCACCCCCAATCCCCAGTCCATGGAAAAACTGTCTTCTACAAAACTAGTTCCTGGCAACAAAAAGGTTGGGGACCGCTGATGTACAACATGATATTTGGAAATGTACAGATCTTGTGGAATGGCTAAATCAAGCTAATTAACATATGCATTACCTCATATAGTTATCATGTCTGTGGTGAGAACACTTAAAATCTACTCTCAGCATTTTTTTCAAAATAGATACATATAATTTCAAAATAGAAATATAATACTCCATCCAGTGACTATAATATAGCTAGCATATCTATTCCCAGTTCTAAGACATGTCAGTTATTTTCAATTTTTCACAATTATAAACTAAATGTGGTAAACATCTTGGTGAATATGCACTTTTCTATATTTAGTGTTATTCCTTAGGGCTAAGTACCTGAAAATTAGACTATTTAAAAAATAGGTATAAACATTTACAGTTCTCTGAATACAGCACCAAACTATATTCAAGACACTTTTCAGTGTATAAAATATAACACGTAAGATGCAAGGGGAAGATGAAAATAAGTTATTGACAGAAACAATGTCAAGCAGTCAAGGAGGTAAGCTGTAGGTGCTAATCTTAGAAATTATCTGAATTCCAATTAAAAGTAGATAAAAAAAAGACAACTGCATCAGCTGATGATAATTTGACAGGGAGAAATATTTAAGACACTTAACAGACAATTTACATTTTTAAGCTGACAGCAGTGAAATGTATAAATTAGCCAGCCTTCAGTTAGAACTCATTAATAAAACATTTGAAGTACAAAAATAGTATTTATTAAAGTCCCACAACTCATTAAGAAAAGAATTTGAGGCAGCTTATCACAAAGCACACACTAAAGCAACAAAAAAGGAATGTGGGAGGAGGGAAACAGGGAAATGCAGGGGTGCTGCAAGTCTACCAATCCAGTCCCTGAGGTTCCTAGACACTTCCCAGTACATTTCACATTGGGCTCTACACTTCCCAGCAAACAAAAAAAACAAGCAGTGGGCAGGTATATGGATCATGGAAGAGAATTGAGAGCCTAGAAATAAACCCATACATCTATGGTCAATTGGTTTTGACAAGGGTGCTAAGATAACTCAATGGGAAAAGAATTGTCTCTTCAACAATGGTGCTAACTGGATATCCACATGCGAAAGGATAAAGCTAGACCTCTTCCTCGTGTCATACACAAAAATTGCCTCAAAATGGATCACAGATCTAAATGTAAGAGCTAAAACTATAAAACTCTGAAGAAAAAATCATAAGATACAGTTATCATGAAAAACTGTATGGAAGTTCCTCAAAAAATTAAAAATAAAACTACCATATGATCCAGCAATCTCATTACTGGGTATATAACTAAAGGAAATAAAATCAGTATATTGAAGAAATATCTGCATTCCTATGTTTATTGCAGCATTATTCACAATAGCTAAGATATGGATTCAATCTAAGTGTCCATTAACAAATAAATGGATAAAATAATGAGGTATATATACAAAATGGAACACTATTCAGCCATAAAAAAGAAGGAAATCCTATCATTTGCATGGATGAACCTCCAGAACATTACATTAAGTGAAATAAGCCAAGCATAGAAAGACAAATACTGAGTGATCCCACTCATATGTGGAACCTAAAAAAGTTGATCTCATAGAAGTAGAGAGTAGAATAGTGGTTACCAGGGACTGGTGTGGTAGGAGGTGGTTGAGGACATGTTGGTCAGGGGATATTAAATTTCAGTTAGATGGGAGGAATAAGTTCAAGAAATGTAGTGTACAACATGGTGACTATAGTTAACAATGCAGTGTATTCTTGGAAAATGCTGAGGATTTTAAGTGTTCTCACCACAAAAGTGGTAACAATGTGAGGTAATGCATATGTTAATCAGCTTGATTGGACATTTCACAATGTATATATATTTCCAAACATGTTGTACATAATATGTATACATAATTTTGTTAATTTTTAAATAAATTTAATTTTTAAAAGAGAATAAAACATAGGAGTAAATCTTTGTGACCTTAGATTAGGCAACAATTTCTTAGATATGACACCAAAAAGCAAAAGCAACAACAACAAAAAAGATAAATAGCACTAAATCAAAATTAAAATCTTTTGTACTTAAGGATATTATCAAGAAAGTGAAAAGACAACCCACAAAATGGAAAAAAAAATGTAAGTTCCATATATCTGATACAGGTCTTATATCTAGACTATATAAATATCTAATACAACTCAATAATAGCCAAAAAATAAAAGGGCAAAGGATGTGTACTGACATTTCTCCAGAGAAGATATACAAATAGCCAATAAGCACATGAAAAGATGTTCAACATCATTAGCCATCATGGAATTAAAAATCAAAGCCACCATATATGCTACTTTTTACAGTTACTAAGATGGCCTAAATCAAAAAGTCAGATAATTACAAGTGTTGTCAAAGGTACTGTAGGGTATGTAAAATGGTGCAGCCACTTTGGAAAACAGTCTGGCAGTTCCTCAAAATATTCAACACTGGGTTACCATTTGGCCCAGCAATTCTACCACTAAGCTTTACCCAAGTGAAATTAAAACATGTTCACACAAAAACTTGCACGTGATCATTCAGAGCAGCATTTTTCATAATAACCATAAAGTGGAAAGAACCTAAATTTTCATCGACTGATGATGAGTAGATTAAAAACATGTGGTGTTATCCATACAATGGAATAATATTCATCCACAAAAAGGAAGGAAGTACTGATATGTGTTATGACATGGATGAACCTGGAAAATATTACGCTAAGTGAAAAAAGCTAAACACAGGAGACCCCATATTATATGGTTCAATTTACATGAACTATCCAGAATAGCTAGGTCTATAGAGATAGAAAATAAATTAGCAGATGCCCAGAGCTAGGGAGCATGAGGAGATTTGGGAGTAAAAGCTAAAGGGTATGAGGTGTCCTCTTGAGGAGATGAAGATGTACTAAAATTGATTGTGGTGATGGTTGCACAACTCTGTGCATATACTAAACACCAATGGAGAAGGAAGGAAGGAAGGGAGGAAGGAAGGAAAGAACGAAGGAAGGAAGGAAGGAAGGAAGGAAGGAAGGAAGGAAGGAAGGAAGGAAGGAGGGAGGGAGGGAGGGAGGGAGGGAGGGAGGGAGGGGAGGGAGGGATGGAGAGAAGGAAGGGGAGGGGAGGGGAGGGAGGGAGGGAAGGAGGGAGGGAGGACAGTTGACACAAAATACAATCTCCATAAAATAAAATCAAACAAGTCATTCAAAAGAAGCACAGTTATTACTGCTATGAAACTTAAGGGAACTTAATCTCATTGGTCCTCATTTAAAGAGGGCACCTTCTAACATAAAGAACATTATCCTCAACAACACAGCTGCAGTAAATTCAATGATATAATGAAGTCTCATGGGATTTTTAAAATAATGTCCTTCATGGTAGGCTAATGGCCAATGGTCAAAGCTCAGTAAAATAAAAACAGTTCCATAAGGTGCTGTAACAATGTCCTAGATATGCAGCTCTCTAATGGTTTGGCTTAAGCCAAAGATTAAAATCAGAGTATCAAAAAGAACCAATAGGCTATATATCATCCCTGCAGTTCTCCCTGGATATTGTTTTCTCCAACTGACTTTTGGTTATACTATCTGATATGGTTTGGCTGTGCCCTATCCCAATCCCATCTTGAATAGTAACTCCCACAACTCCCATGTGTCGTGGAAGGAACCCAATGGGAGGTGATTGAATTATGGGGGCAGGTCTTTCCTGCACTGTTCTTGTGACAGTAAACGAGTCTCATGAGATCTGATGGTTTTAAAAACTGGAGTTTCACCGCACAGGCCCTCTCTTTGCCTGCTGCCATCCAGGTTAAGATGTGACTTGCTCCTCCTTGCCTTCCCCCATGATTGTGAGGCCTCCCCAGCCACGCGGAACTGTAAGTCCAATTAAACCCTTTATTTTGTAAATTGCCCAGTCTTGGGTATGTCTTTATTAGCAGTGAAAACAGACTAATACACTCTCCTAATACCTAGAGTACTAACTTCTAGGTTATTACTTCTTCTGTTACTGATTAAAGGCAGATCCAGGGATTCAGTCCTCCACTTTCTATTTTCATCCCAAACACCTTCCACAGGCAATCTCATTCACTCCCACTGTCTCACGTGTGAATTCATTCACACATCCATTTACCACAATTATTGAGCACCTGCTATGTGCCACCTACTGTGGTGAGCATTTGGGATGTATCAGTGAACAGAACAGATAAAGATCCCTGGCCTGCTTACCAGCTACCGGGAGAAGAGTGTCAATAAACAAAGTAAGTGAATTAAACGGTTTTGTTAGAAGGTAATATGTACTACAGGGGATGTGGGGTGTGGGGTGTTAAGGGAAACTGCGAACACCAGGTATGAGCCAGGAAAGTTGCAGGAAGGGAGGGTTGCAATTTTAAATAAGGCAATCTGGGTAGGTTAAGAAAGTGACACGTGAGTAAAGACTTAAAGGAGGCCGGGCGCAGTGGCTCACGCTTGTAATCCCAGCACTTTGGGAGGCCGAGGTGGGCAGATCATGAGGTCAGGAGATCGAGACCACGGTGAAACCACGTCTCTACTAAAAATACAAAACAAAATTAGCCGGGCGTGGTGGCGGGTGCCTGTAGTCCCAGCTACTCGGAGAGGCTGAGGCAGGAGAATGGCATGAACCCGGGAGGCAGGGCTTGCAGTGAGCCGAGATTGCGCCACTGCACTCCAGCCTGGGCGACAGAGCGAGACTCCATCTCAAGAAAAAAAAAAAAAAGATTTAAAGGAGGTGAGGAGTCTGCCATGCAAACAATTGGAGGACAGCATACCAGGCAAAGGAAGAGCCAGTGCAAGTGCCCTAAGGTGGGAGCATCCACGCATGCATGGCATGCCCAAGAACAGCAAGTGTGGCTGGAGAGGAGGGGGTGAGGGAGAGGAGAGCCAGACAGAGAGGTGAAGAGACAAAACTGTGTAGGGCCTTCTTCACTTAGTGAGATGAAGGAACCACTGGAAGGATTTTAGCAGAGGAATGATATGAACTGACTTTTATTTTAAAAGGTTCACTCTGCACTTTGGGAGGTCAAGGCGGGTGGATCACCTGAGGTCAGGAGTTCGAGACCAGCCTGCGCAACATCACGAAACTGTCTCTATAAAAAAATGCAAAAGTCAGCCTGGCCAATGTGGTGAAACCCCATCTCTACTAAAAATACAAAAAATAGCCAGGTGTGGTGGCGCACGCCTGTAATCCCAGCTATTCAGGAGGCTGAGGCATGAGAATTGTTTGAACCCAGGAGGTGGAGGATGCAGTGACCTGAAATAACACCACTGCACTCCAGCCTGGGCAACAGAGTGAGCCCCTGTCTCAAAAAAAAAAAAAAAAAAAGAAAAAAGGCGGGGGCACTCACTCTGTCTGCTGTTTTGATTATGGACTGTAGAATACAATCACGGAGGCTACTGCAAAAATCCCAGGGAAACATTGGCCTGCACTAGGATTAGCACTGGCAATGGTGAGAAGTAATCAAATTCTGGAGATATTCTGAAACAGAATTCCCAGCTGATTGGATACGAAAGAGAAGTCAGATATACATCAGAGGGTGTTTTGTCTGAGCAACTGAAAAGATGGAGTTGGAATCAACTGAGATGAAGAAGGTGGCAGGTAAAGCAGGTTTAGGGAGGGAGAGCAGATCAGGAGATCGGCTTCAGTCCTGTTGAGATTGAGGTGTCAGACATCCATGTGGAAATGTAAAGGAGGCATATGGGTCTACGAGTTTCAAATTCAGTAGAGAAGTCTGGGATTTATGTAAATTAAGAGTTATTAGCATATGTCATGGAAAGCCCTGAGACTGGACAGAATCTCTAAGGGAAGAGGACTGGGACTGAACCCAAGTACACTACTACACTGAGAGGTCAGGGAGCAAAGGGGGAAGCAGCCAAGAAAACTGGAACGTCCAGCGAAGTAGGAAAAAAACAAGAGACAGTGTAATTCTTGACACCAAGTGAAGAATGCATATCACACAGGAGGGGGTGATTAACTGTGTCAAATGCACTGATCATTCAAAAGTAATTTGAGACTAAGTACTGACCACTGAATTTAGAAATGAGAATAGCCTCAGTAGAGTGTTAGGGACAAAAGTTTGTTGGGGTGAGTTCAAGAGAAATGGGAAGTGAGGAACTGGAGATAGACTTTAGACAACTCTTTCAAGTTCTATAAAGGAAAGGAAACAAACAAGACAGTAACTGGTGGGAATGAGGAGTTTTTTTCCAAGTTGGAATAAATAAAAGTTTATCAATATATATGAGATATACTGATATCAAGTTCTATGATACAGAGAAACAGGGAAAGGATTGCTGGTAGGTGATAGTGAAAGTGTGTGCAAGTTCTCATATCGCTTCCATTTTCTCAGTGAACTTGGAAAGAAGATCAATAGGTGAGAGTGAGGATGAGAGAGGAGGTACTGCTAATCTGAGGAGAGAGGAGAAGGTACAAAGAAATCCTACAGGAGAGGAGGAGAATGCATAAACTGCAGGTGTAGAATGACTGCCGGGGCAGCATAAAGGGCCCACCTTGAGACCGATAGGTATGTCAGTGAGACAAGTTAACCGGTGGTGTGCTTTTCACCGACAGCCATGATCAGCTGCATGTATAGGTACGCAGTGGGTGGAGAGCTGGGAGGAACCAGGACTACAGTTTTGGCAAGTGAGTATGATGAAGCAATAGAGGAATGTGGGATTCAAATGCAAAGGGAACTACAATGACTGGCCATGGAATTTACACTAACGAGGGGAAGAGAATATCCAGGGAGGGACACTGAAAAGGTGATAGGATCAATAAATGGAAGGGCTAGTGGGATAGAAGAATTGCTAGGTAGAAAGTAAAATGGATATGCTAGAGAGGGAATGATTCTCAAATGTATGTCTTCAATCACATCTCTCGCATCAGTTCCAAAACCAAAATATATCCAGCAGCCCACTAGACATCTGTAAGCGGATATCCTACAGGCATCTTAGACCAAGCATGTCAAACTGAATATATCATTTCCCCTCAAACCTTCTCCCTCTTCCCAATGCATTTCCCACTCAATCTTGTGTTAGCCAGAAACCCAGGAGACTCTCTTGACTCTTCATCCCACTAACCTCCACCAAGCCCCAGGTTCTCGTGCTCATATCCAACCTAACAGGTCAGTCACCGACATCTGTGAGTTCAACCACCTAATGATCTCTCTGCAATCCATTTATTTTCTCAGCCTCACAACTCCTTTATACTTAATTCAGGCCCTTACTTCTTACTAAGTCTCCTAAATTTTCTAATCTACTTTCCACAATGTCACCAGAGTGGCTTTCAGATTTGATCACATCATTGCTACTTAAATTCCTCTAATGGTGTCTCGCTGCCTTTAAAATAAAAGCCAAGCTCCTGGGATGGCCGAAATGTTCCTGTAAGACCTGACTCTTCCTCCAACAATGTCCCCCACCCATCTTCAGGCTGACGTGCCTTTTCTGAAGTCCCAAATCACCTCATGTATATCTGTGTATGATAGTATTTTCCATATTATAATTACTTATTTGTCAGTCTCTTCCACCAGGTTGTATGCTTTTTAAAGGCAAGATCCCTGGATCTCTGTCATAGTTGAATTTGACACCCCAATATCAGGGAGAATTTGGCATTAGTAAGTCAATCAACCAATCAATCAATCAAAAAACAAATCAGGCCAGGTGCGGTGGCTCACGCCTGTAATCCCAACACTTCGGGAGACTGAGGCAGGTGGATCACCTGAGGTCAGGAGTTCGAGACTAGCCTGGCCAACATGGCAAAACCCTGTCTCTACTAAAAATAGAAAAATTAACCAGGCATGGTGGCACACGCCTGTAATCCCAGCTACTTGGGAGGCTGGGGCAGGAGAATCGCTTGAACCTGGGAGGTGGAGGTTGCAGTGAGCCGAGATTGCGCCACTGCACTCCAGCCTAGGTGACAGATCAAGACTCCACCTCAAAACAAAAACAAAAACAAAAACAAAACAAAAAATCAATGGTGCCATAATGCTAGAAGATTTTAACCTAACAATAGGACCGTGGCTAAAAGCTGTTTATCCTTGCCTGTTTACTGCTATGCAAACACACCTACCTACTAGCAGAAGTGCACATGATATCATGGCCTGATTCCTATAGACACTGCACAGACTCAGACAAAAGAAAAAGATCAACTGCTTTTAAGGAGTTATAATTGTGCAGAAAAGGGATTCTTTAGCATTTAAGATACTCCTCTTAAAAATTTATCATCATCGCATGTCGTTCAAAAAATATTTACTGAGTACCTACTGGGCTAGGTCCTATACTAGGCACAGGGAAAATAGTGGTTAACAAAACAAAGAGCCCCTGACTAATAGGCTTAGAGTCTAATAATATCACCTGCTATTCACTAAGTACATACTACATACCAGGTATCAGGCTAAGCACTTTACATATATTATCTCACTTAATTTTAACAACATGAGATAGGTACTATTACTATTCTACTTTAAGAAAGATGAAAATGAGTCTTAGATATTTTACGTAACTTCCAAAGAACACACAGCCAATAATTGGCCAAGTCAGTGTATCCAATTTCAAAGCCTTTAACCTGTACACCATTCAATCCTCTTACTTTCAGTTAGCAAAATACTAGAAAATGACCTTGTATCACATCATTACCAGAACATGATCCTCTCTCTCATCCTTCATTTAAGTATCTTGCAAGACGCACCATCCTAAGAGGACAAGATCCAAACTTCTATCAAGCTATCCATGCCACTGTAGGACAAACATGAAGAGCCCACTATAAGATTTAGTTTTAAAACTGGCCTGGGCCAGGAGCAGTGGCTCACACCTGTAATCCTAGCACTTTGGGAGTCTGAGGCAGGCAGATTTAATGAGCTAAGGAGTTCAAGACCAGCCTGGGCAACACAGCAAAACCCTGTCTCTACTAAAAATGCAAAAAATTAGGCTGGGCACGGTGGCTCACACCTGTAATCCCAGCACTTTGGGAGGCCAAGGCAGGCGGATTATGAGGTCAAGAGATCCAGACCATCCTGGCCAACATAGTGAAACCCCGTCTCTACTAAAAATACAAAAATTAGCTGGGCATGGTGGCGTATGCCTGTAGTGCCAGCTACTCGGGAGGCCAAGGCAGAAGAATCACTTGAACCCAGGAGGCGGAGGTTGCAGTGAGCCGAGATCGCACCACTGCATTCCAGTCTGGTGACAGAGCGAGACTCCATCTCTAGGAATCCAACTTACAAGGGATGTGAAGGACCTCTTCAAGGAGAACTACAAACCACTGCTCAATGAAATAAAAGAGGATACAAACAAATGGAAGAACATTCCATGCTCATGGGTTGGAAGAATCAATATCGTGAAAATGGCCATACTGCCCAAGGTAATTTATAGATTCAATGCCATCCCCATCAAGCTACCAATGACTTTCTTCACAGAATTGGAAAAAACTACTTTAAAGTTCATATGGAACCAAAAAAGAGCCCGCATCGCCAAGTCAATCCTAAGCCAAAAGAACAAAGCTGGAGGCATCACGCTACCTGACTTTAAACTATACTACAAGGCTACAGTAACCAAAACAGCATGGTACTGGTACCACAACAGAGACATAGATCAATGGAACAGAACAGAGCCCTCAGAAATGATGCCGCATAGCTACAACTATCTGATCTTTGACAAACCTGACAAAAACAAGAAATGGGGAAAGGATTCCCTATTTAATAAATGGTGCTGGGAAAACTGGCTAGCCATATGTAGAAAGCTGCAACTGGATCCCTTCCTTACACCTTATACAAAAATTAATTCAAGATGGATTAAAGACTTATATGTTAGACCTAAAACCATTAAAATCCTACAAGAAAACCTAGGCAATACCATTCAGGACATAGGCGTGGGCAAGGACTTCATGTCTAAAACACCAAAAGCAATGGCAACAAAAGCCAAAATCGACAAATGGGATCTCATTAAACTAAAGAGCTTCTGCACAGCAAAAGAAACTATCATCAGAGTGAACAGGCAACCTACACAATGGGAGAAAATTTTTGCAACCTACTCATCTGACAAAGGGCTAATATCCAGAATCTACAATGAACTCAAACAAATTTACAAGAAAAAAACAAACAACCCCATCAAAAAGTGGGCAGAGGACATGAACAGACACTTCTCAAAAGAAGACATTTATGCAGCCAAAAAACACATGAAGAAATGCTCCTCATCACTGGCCATCAGAGAAATGCAAATCAAAACCACAGTGAGATACCATCTCACACCAGTTAGAATGGCCATCATTAAAAAATCAGGAAACAACAGGTGCTGGAGAGGATGTGGAGAAATAGGAACACTTTTACACTGTTGGTGGGACTGTAAACTAGTTCAACCATTGTGGAAGTCAGTGTGGCGATTCCTCAGGGATCTCGAACTAGAAATACCATTTGACCCAGCCATCCCATTACTGGGTATATACCCAAAGGACTATAAATCATGCTGCTATAAAGACACATGCACACGTATGTTTATTGCGGCACTATTCACAATAGCAAAGAGTTGGAACCAACCCAAATGTCCAACAACGATAGACTGGATTATGAAAATGTGGCACATATACACCATGGAATACTATGCAGCCATAAAAAATGATGAGTTCGTGTCCTTTGTAGGGACATGGATGAAACTGGAAAACATCATTCTCAGTAAACTATCGCAAGGACAAAAAACCAAACACCGCATGTTCTCACTCATAGGTGGGAATTGAACAATGAGAACTCATGGACACAGGAAGGGGAACATCACACTCCGGGGACTGTTGTGGGGTGGGGGGAGGGGGGAGGGACAGCATTAGGAGATACACCTAATGCTAAATGACGAGTTAATGGGTGCAGGAAATCAACATGGCACATGGATACATATGTAACAAAACTGCACATTGTGCACATGTACCCTAAAACCCTAAAGTATAATAAAAAAAAAAAGAAAAAAAAAAAAAAAATTAGCCAAGCATGGTGGCACGTGCCTGCAGTCCCAGCTATTCAGGAGGCTGAGGCAGGAGAATCGCTTGAACCTGGGAAGCCGAGGTTGCAGTGAGCCAAGATCGCACCACTGCACTCCAGTATGGGCGACAGAGCAAGACTGTCTCAAAAAAAACAACAAAAACAAAAACAAAACAAAAACCTGGCCTGTTACCATTCGTACAGCTGGATTTTTTAAATGTTCACAAAAAAAAAGAAGAGAAGGCTAGCTCCTTCAAAGACAAGGAGAACTTTCAATCAGGAAAAAGCAAATGTCTTAACAAAGAACTATTCAACCATTAACAGTTTACAGTGTTTTGTTTCTTGTTTTTTAAGCAGGAGAAAGGCAGGGGGAAAAAATCAGGAGCAGGGAGCTAAAGAAGTAGAAGGACCCAACAGACTGGATTTCCAATTGCTTCCTCTTATTTTTTTGGAAAGAAAGATTCACTGGCTTCTAGGTGGACCGAACAAAAGAAAAGTATAGTATTTCTCCATGTTTTGATGTTTTGACTAAGAAAGAAAAAAAAGGATCTGGTCAAACTCCAGGAGGCAAGGGTGGGCAAAATGACAGCAATGTCCCCTTGTCTACAGAAACATCACCTGGCTAACTAGACCAACGTCAAGCAGATGATGAGCTCCTAGCAGCAGCAGCAAAAAGGTGTATCCACAGACAGGCAAGAGCAGCAAAAAACACTAAGATCATCAGGTAGGGTATCAGAAAGTCTGAGACTTAGTTTTTTCCCAGCTCTATTTCTAACTTGCTGTTGACCTTGAACAAGTTACATAACCTCTCTGGAATCAGGGATTTGAGGATTTACGCCCTTTCCATTTTCATCTCTCAATTCACACCTGGTTCTTCGTCCCCATCCCCTTATTTTTAGAAATCTATTTTAGCACATATTTTATTTGAGTTACATGTTCTCTGTTCTTAATACAGTCTTTAGTCCCTCAACCACCTTGTGACAGATTGCCTAAAAACCAAAATAGTGTTGGAATGTGGTACATTTATTTTTTATATTAAAACTGGATAGTATTATATTTAAAATGTTAAGCCCATAATCTCAAAGCCCTGAAAAAAAAATTGATTTTTGTTTTCTGCATATTACTTGCCAGTTTTTTTTTTCCAAATGATGCTGCTGATTTGTTTTTTACTTGTCTACTGCAAATAAACACTACTTTTTGGTAATATTTAGTCTACATTTCATTCCCTTCTGTAGAGCAACAACCATTGATGAAAAAAAATGCTCACCACTGATCCGGAAGCACTGACTTACCTACAAGAAGCCTTCTGAGTAGAATAGATGAATTCACATTTTCCATGGATGCAGTAACCATTGAGGTTTTCAGGGCAAGGCATGTGGTTTCCAATATAAACATCTTCTCTTTGATCACTAGCATCTTAAAAGAACATAAACCAGATCGTTCAACAATGAAACGCAAGCTGAAAAATAAGGACTTTTCAAATGTTCTGAAACAGCAAATCAATTCACCCGCTGTCAACCACCTACTGGCAATTTGAAAAGAAAATTTATCAGATAAGGGGTTAGATAAGATCCAGGGTCTCTTTTAATTCCTATTATGCCATACACACAGCAGGTAAACTGTTTAGATTCAAAGCATTTAAAAATATTTGCAGAATGTGACCGCTAGGAGTTACTGTTGTTTAAAAACAATCTGGCAAAGAAAACTAAACACCTTTGCTAAAGAAATAAATGCTCTAGAAGAAAGTTCACCTCTGTGACAGACAGATGGTGTATACAGAATTGGCTTTTGGGGAATGAACTTAAGCATTTATTTGAGGGCTATGAAATTGAGGCCAAAGGACACCGAATGACAGAGCAAATTAAGGGATTCTGAAATTTTAGGGTTAAAGGTTTATTTTTGGAATGAAAATGATCAAGCATATTGATTTTTTTCCCAAGTGAAAATAGCTTTGCTGCTCTTTTCATATAGTTTTTCTTAGTATATGGTCATTATTTTAAAAATTCAAGTAATATACAGGTTAAAAAAGAAATTCAAAATAACCTGCAATCTCACTCTTCAAAAATAAAACACTGTCAACATGTTGATGAACATCTGCTCAGACTTAAGTATAATGATTTGAACTGAACTGAAGTGAAGAAAATGAAGAGAGGAAGGAGAGATGGAACGGGTCAGGAAAGATGAAAACATAAGAACTTGGTCTTCAAAATCAATCAGATTCATTCACTCATTCATTCTCTATATATACATCACACACTCACATATGCACACACACATACACAAATAAATTTGGGAATGGATTTTTGTACTTTTTTTGGTATAATCACCAATACATTAATCCTAAGCTCGAAGGACCCAGAATTCCACAATATTTACAGGCCTGTCCATGTGCAGGAAAAATCCCCAGGCTTCCTGCCATTTCTGTCTTACACAGTTCTAGCTAACAGATTATGTGCACTACAGCCGTACCTGCAGCATACTACCCTCTTAAACCTGAGACTTCATAACTATAAATTCAGAATAATAGGACCTATACTTCATGCAGTTTTGAGAGGACTAAAGGAGATAACAAATGCATGTACAATACCACCAAAACAACCAGCTATTTATATAGCACATCATGTAACATCACAGGGCCTATCTCCCCAAAATACAAATAAAAGGTATTAATAAAATTTTTAATGTTAATGGAAACAAAAAGGAATGAAATAGTGAGTTATATGTATGTGTATGGGGAAGATCAAGAGGAAGATCAAGGGAGAAGTGAGAATAGAGGTGCCAAGTGTAAAAAAACCCTGAGAACCAAAACTGCAGATTTTCTGAGGATCAAAATTTACATATAGACAGAAAAAACCTTAATGATTATTAAGGTCAGTGATAGTGGAACTAAAGCAGAGAGAAATCAGACCAAAATGATACTATTTTTCCTCAAAGTGTATATATTTACATTGTGCTAATTTAATTTATGCCTAGAAAGAGAACAGATCTAAAAGTCAGGGAACCTAACATATAAATTCTCAATTTAAAAAATGTCTTTACTGCTTTGTGACCTCATTCAAATCACTTCTTCTCTCTGAGGGAAGTGAATGAGACCAGCACTACCCAACATAGGTATAGTACAACACACATAGGTAATTTCATATTTTCTAGTAGCCCAGATTTTAAAAAGTAAATAGAAACAAGTAAATTAATTTTAATCATATATTTTAATCCAATATACCAATAAATATCATTTTCACATACTACCAATATAAAAATTGAGATTTTTTACTTTTTAAAATAAGTCTCCAAATTCTGATATTTTACACCCACAAAAGATCTAAATTCTGACTAGCCACATTTCAAGTGCTCAATAGCCACACAAGCCTAGTAGCTATCATAATGGAAAGTGCAAAACAGATTACTAATTTATCATCTACTGATCACCTTGTATATGCTGGGGACTCTGCTAGGTGCTGGGAATACAAAAATAAAAACATATCCTGTCATCAAAGGGCTTATAAGGTCTCCTCCAGCTCCCCAGACGATAATTCTGCCATGGCAAAAGAAATCAAGCCCTCTTTTGGGCTGCTATGATCCTGAGCACTCACTCCTCTATTATAACACTCACAATACTGCCTGTTTTATTGCTATTTGGGTTTTTTAAGTCAGCCTCTACCATAAGACTGTGAGCTCCTTAATAATCTAGCTGCTTGTGTTATTCGTTTCTGTATAACTCCTAACATTTAGAATGTAGTACATATAATGGCTAAGAACACAGCTCTAGAGTCAGACTGCCTAGGTTTGAATCCTGGTTACAACGCTCTCTAGCTGTGTGACCCAAAGGCAGTTACTTAACTATTTCTGGCCCTCAGTTTCTTAATCTGAGAAATGAAGATGACAGTGATGTCTACTTCTTGTAGGGTTGTTTTGAAGCCTAAATGAGATAATATATTTAGTGTATTAAGTATGTAAGTGTGTACAGAACTTAGAAAAATTCCTGGCAAACAGTAAGTACTTAATAAATAAGTATTACCAAGTATTGTTCTGTGCTCAACAAATGTTTGTTAAATGAATAAATTCTAATTTTCTCCTGGTAAAGGGAGAAAGAAACAGTTATAAATTGTATCTTTGTTGTTTTCCATTGACAAAATTATTATCCAATAAAGGTCTCCATCTTGAATTCCTTAGTGAACTGGACTGTCTGCAGTAGTCCTATCCTGTGTTTCCTAACAGAGGTCAAAACTTAATTATCACATCTTTTATTTATTAATACTTGTGATCCAAGCAGAAGACTTTCCTAAAGTAATTTAGCTTTGGTGAGAAATAGTTTATCAGAAGCCAAATAACTGAAATCAAATATACTTTTCTTGCTACAGTTTCAAACTAAAAATGCCAGTCTACATTCCTAATCAGGCCATAAGTGAACTGAGGAAAGTGGTCATCTCCCATAGCATTTCTCAGAACATGGTCATGAAAGGGTATAACCATGGGACTATAGAGAATAACGTTATGCACCAACCTATGATAATAAAGTCCTATAAGGATAAAGTCCTAGTAATAGGACTGTGCAGGTCTGTAGGGGCTGTGGTAATGTACTAATCTACCATAAGGAAGTTCTTTAAACAGCAAGGAATTTCAAGAATAATGCAGAGCTGAAAGCTATCAGAGAACTCAGCTAGGTGAAAGCAGTCAGAGAAAGTTAACCAAATTAAAAACAAGGTTTTGAGAAATTAATAGAAAAAGTATGGCACCAATAAACATATACTGAATGAATTAATGAAAGAATGTGGTATCAAGCTGTAGGCAAAGTGAAGCTACATAAAACATGAACATGTCTAATAAGGCTTTGAAACCTGTGCCAACGTCCAAATTCACAGAGTCTAATATTCCGCGCAATGCCAACTTTATTCATCCCATTAAATGTACATACTATTTCTGGGCATAGCTACATGCTCAGCTAAGCTACAGAGGATATTTTTTAAAAAAAAGCATGCATGGTCCTTGCCCTCAAGAAGCTTATAGTCAATTTAAGAAAATCAGCATATACACATGAAAAGCTGAATAACACAAGGGGAAGGGGTCCCATGTGGCAGTTTACAATTAAACAACAAAAGATGGTTTTATAACACTGGGTGCTATGGAAGTTCAAATTGAAAGGAGAACTCACTGTAGGCTAAAGGATTTATTGATAGGGTAGGACTCAAGTTAAGACTCAAAGCATAAATAGATTTAGACAGAGGAATGGTGGAAACCAAAGGGAAGGTATAATGCACATGGCATTCTCAAGAATAAACAGTAGCAACCTAGGTAGAGTGATACATTCAGACTGGGGAACGGTATATGTCAAAGTTGGAAAAGGTGGCTGAAACTAGATTACGGAAAAATTTGAATTCTAGGTGAGACATGTTTTCTTCATCATATGGACAAGGAAGACACTAAAGGCCTTTTGAAGAGCAGCACAAGGAAAGCCGGATTTTACATGAAAATTAGTTGAGAATAGTTGCCTAGAGCTGGCGGTTAAGCGAATGGGGAGTGACTGACTAATAATGGGTGTGGAGGTTCTTTTAGGGGTGCAGAAAATGTTCTAAAATTAGATTATGATAACACTTTTACAACTCTGTAAATATACTAAAAACCATTGAATTGCACACTTTAAACAGGTGAACTTAATGGCATGTAAATGGCATCTCAATAAAGATATTAAAATAATTAATTGGATACCAGCATACAAGATAATGGGGCAGGGGAACTAGGAAGACTATATATATATATATATATATATATATATATATATATGTATATATATATATATATATATATCAGGTGACCAATTAAAAGGTTAGTACATAATCCATTAACTGGGAATGGTGGTGCACACCTGTAAGCCAAGCTACTCGGGAGGCTGAGGCACAAGAATCGCTTGAACCCAGGAGGTGGAAGGTTGCAGTGAGCTGAGATTGCACCACTGCACTCCAGCCTAGGTGACAAAGCAAGACTGTGTCTCAAAAAAATAAAGAAGGTTAGTACATAATCCAAACTTGTGGCAACAAAAAGCTAAGCTAAATCTCAGCAGTAGGAGTAGATACTAGACACACAGAAAAAATAAAAATGGTTTGAAGATGTTTTGGAAAGTGAATGAGCTCAGAAACTCAGATCTGGAAGGGTCCTTGGAGGCCATCTGGTTTGATAAAGGAATCTCTTTAGTTTTATAACCCTCAGAGCCTATGTCTACTTGAACACTTCCAGAACTCATAATACAGTTTATTCTAATACCATCAGATTTTCTTTATCTTGAATGAAACCTCGCTTCAACTTGGTATAGACTTCCCCACATCTGTTTACCCTCTCCCCTCTATTAACCAATCTTTTATTTTTAAGCTCAGATTTCCCCAGTCCCACCCCTATTCAAACAATTTACAACTATCTTGAAGAGTGGTACCCAGCACTAACCCCGTACATTTAAGAGTTTAGTAGAACAAAACTGTCCTCTTTATTGAAGATGCTCGTAATCCAGAATTATATAAAAATGACTCCAAATGTGAGCCTAATGATGGGGGTTCCATACAGAGAATGTAGTAAGCTGAGGTCAAGTTTAGATCTCCAGTCATTCAAAGAGTATTTTTTAAGAATCTATTATGTTCCAGGCACTATGGTAGTTCCAGAAGTTTGAAGCAATGGCAAAACAAACAAATAAGAACAAGGATCCACCAGGCAACTGAATATGTGAAACCAGTGCTTGAAAAAAGATCCAGGCTCGAGAACAAGTGTTAACGTTCACCAAAGTAATAGCTCAGAGGGGATTAAATATCTGAAGGTAATTAAGAAAGCAAGGAAGTAGAAAAGAATTCTAGAATCATGGTACAAAGGGAAGGAGCAGCACTTAGGGTCAGAAAGTCTGAATTCCAGTCGCTGTTCTGCCATTCTATATGCGCAAAACTCCTGCAGTTTCAGCTTGTTCATCTGCAAAATGAGGATAAACTTGGTTGTTATGAGGACTAAATAACATAAATATGTGAAAGCACCTGGCACACAGTAGGGTGCTCAATTAATAACTATTAAATGAAAGAATATCCTACTGATGTCACTTACGAACCATAACATTAAAGAGCAAGACAGATAACTAACTCACCAATGGTGAGACTGTTGAGCACAGCCAGGTTACTGAACATGAAACTAGGAAACAAAAGTATTAAAAATAACCATAATAATACTGATAATGAACTCAGTAACACAGCGTTTAATATTCATAGTGAACTTAGGTAGTAGATATTACTGTCCCTAATTACAGATGTGATCTTTGAGGCTCAGAGAAATCAATACACACAGCTATTAGGCATAGACCAAGTCTGACTCCAGAGGGCAAGCTCTTAGCCATTACAGTATTATTTCTCCAAGCTATCCTAAGAGATGTGCAGGAAACAGATAAAAAGCAGAATGGCCAAGCAACTGCTCTCCAGGTCAAGTAAATTAGCCAACTTCCAAAAGGAAAGATAAAAAGGCTCAAAAAAAACCATGTCATTCTGAAATGACATGGTTTCAGAAACAACAGCAGAGATGTCACCTGCACACAGTAAGAAGTGAGTACAGAATGATCCTGCCTAAACAAGCCCTTAGCCAAGTGGTGACAGGCTCCAAGAACAACAACTGCAACTGCTAGTCTCTGAACAATGTGTGTGTGTGTGTGTGTGTGTGTGTGTGTGTGTGTGTGTGTGTGTACAATACAAAAAGTATACTTGGTCACCAAATGGCTCCTTTCACCCACAGAGGCATTCAGAAACAAATCCACCACCAGCTGCAGTGTTTTCAAATACAAAGGATAGTTGTGGTTCTAAGGGATGATGTTATGAAAAAACCCAGTACCAGATGGCTTATCTGCAAAGGCTTGTTCCACTGGCTATCTGTCCTGGTCCAACAGTGTACAACCAAAATAAAGCATGGGGAGTTGCTATTAGCAATGGAGATATGTACCTGGAAGGTAAAACCGCTGAGGCCACGACTATATCAACACTGCATCAGTAACCCTAGGGCTCATTATTTCTATAAATCTCTACAGTTAAAAAATTCAAAATATTCTGTCTTGCTTCCCCTATACTACCCTGCACCCCCCAGCCTTCATCACTAACATATCCCTCCACACATCCTTCCCTAACCACAGTCTGCTTGGACTCCATTAAGGAATTATCTTCCACTATACAAACTCCTACCCACACTCCAATGCCTCCCCCTCTCCCAATTCTAAACCCCATTGTCCTCCACACCAGCCCTGATTCCTCCTTTCCTAGCCTGCCCACTGTGCCCAGAGAAACACCTTTTCTAACATGAATAAGTTCATCTACCTCAACTACTCCCTTAGACAACACTCCTTTCATCTTCCTGATGTACCAAGACCACATTACTTCCTAGATTCCCTTCCTTCCCTTTTCCTCTGATGTGCTCGCCACTGTCACTTCCAGCCCAGCCTTCCACTCTCAGCTCCCCAGCACCTTCCTCTCTTAGGAGCCTGCTAATCATCCTCTGCATGACTCTCCACCAAGCTCCATGACATTCTCTGATTTCCTTCATTGATCTTAGCACTTGGCTCACAGTCTTTCCTTTTGATGAGGCATATCTGTCAAAATCGTTTTTAAAAGGACATATCAAAAGAGCTGGACTGAAATATCTAAACAGTCACCAGTAATGGAAATGATATCAATATCTCGCTATCTCAGGTATCCCTGGCCAGCAGCAGGAGGAGAGACTAATGAGGCTCAAGGATGAGACCAAAGATGGAGTGGGGGTTGGGACAAGGTGGAGCTCAGGAACAAAGTGAGAATGTCTTCATAATAATAAAAAGGGTGGTATAGTTAGATTATAGGCTGTATGAGCATATCTTTGAATCAAAGTGGTCACATTAAAATGTCATATACCACAAAGAAACTTCCTGTGCAGGTGGAAATGGTATCGATTATAAGACGTGGTATATGTGAAGTATATTCATTGGTCAAGATTTGTTCATTTCAGTGCTATAAATTACACCTTTAAAAACCATAAAATGAGAATAATGATAATCACATGGGTGGAAGTATACAAAGAATGACAATGCTGACAACTGTTGAAGGTGGGCACTGGGTATATGAGGTTTATTATACTATTCTGTTTATATATCATAGATACATGTTTTCTAAATGTCACATACCCATCTCCTATACAACTCATGCTCAATCATATCCTTTATGACTTCAACATCTACCACAGAGCTTCTAACACTCCAATTTCAATATTTACCACAAGTTTTCCAACAGCCCAAGAAAAGCTCTAATTCAGCAGCTATTCGAGACATACAAATGCTCCATTTCACAAACACTCTTCTCTAAGAGCTGAGTTTTAAAAGACATTTCTTACTGAGCACTATCTTCCAATCTTTCCAGCTTCTTGCTGGTGCTGTGTTCCTGCTTTTCATTTTGTAGCCTCCATCCCCAGATCACTGCCTTACCTACCCAATCTTGGCTGTGTGTTGCAGACGTGGATATTTACTAAGGGCCTCCTATAAATGCTGTGAGAACAAAAAAATAAATAAATAAAAGCAAATGAGGTAAAAATAAATAAATAAACAATAAAAACAGAGTTACCTTTTAACCTCTATTTCCTATGAGAACACTTCTACAATTTGGGTTTCATCTTTCATCCTTCATGGAAGAAACTTGGTCCAAGATTGTCAGTGATCTCCTTGTCTTCAAATTCAAGCATAGTTTAGTCCTTGTCTTCTCATACCTTTCTGTAGTTTTTTAAGCTACTGGGCATCCTTTCCCTCGTAGCTTCTGTGTACTCTTCTTGATTTTCTTCCTCTCAGTCCTTTCTGCTTCATCCAAAGTTGGGCCTTCTCTCCTTTCTAAATAATAGTGCATCCAACAGAACTTTCTTCAACTCTGAAAATGTTCTATATCTGTGCTGTCCCATATGGTAGTCACTGGTCATATCTGGCTATTGAACATCTGAAATAGGGCTAGTACGCTTTTAATTTTTTTTTTTTTTTTCAAAACAGCGTCTTGCTTTGTCGCCCAGGCTTAAGTGTAGTGGTGCGATCTCAGTTCACTGCAGCCTCAACCTCCTGGGCTCTAGCCATCCTCCCACGTCAGCCTCCCGAGCAGCTGGGACCACATTGCATACCACCATCACAGGTTAATCTTGCTTAGAGACAAGGTCTCACCATGTTGTCCAAGCTGATTTCATTTTAATTTAAATTTAAATAGCTACATGTGGCCAGTAGCTACTATAACAGACAATACTCTCTCTCACTCAGTCTTGTGGCTTCAGTTACCACCTCTATATCCAAAGACTGACTCACAAATTTATACTGAACAAAGTGACCTGGATGAGTTCCACAAGCACCTCAAGCTCTAAAATACAATCAATCATCTCCACCATCAACTCCTCCCTTACTTTATTCCAAACACCTTTACCTACCTAATATCCTTAGTTCTGTGAACAGAATTCATCATCTAAGTCATCTGAGCTTGAAGTCTTAAGTCATTTTTAACTCTCTATCTCTCATATCTAAGAAGATGTCTATTCCTTTTGACTTTACCTAACTGATATCCCTGCCTCCATTCCAACATATACAATATGCACAATATTCCTGCCAGGTATCATTCTTTCAAATGATTAACTTTGTAGCCTTGCTTTTTTCAAATATATTAATGATTCCCCACTGCCCACAAATAAAGTCTAAATTCCCTAGAGTAGCATAGCATTCAACACTCTACACAATCTGGCCCCAAGCTATCTTTCTAGCCTTGCCTTCTACTTCTACCTCTTAAGCTTCCTATTCTCCAGCCCAAAGGATTCCTTACCTTTCTACGACACATCCTGTCATAACATCGTGTGCGTATCTATGCTCATGCTCTCCTATCCTCCTTAGATATCCTTCTGACTCCTGTTCATCCTTCACGGTTCACTCAAGTTCCACTTCTTCCATGACATTTCACAGATTCTCACTGTTCCCCACCAAAGATTAATCTCGACTTTTCTGAATTCCCATTGCACTTTTAAACTGTACTACACTTATAGCAATAATCAATTTCTACTTTGTTAGAAGTTGGTTATCTGCATTTACTATATCACAAGATCTTTAAAGATCATATATTTTAGATATCTTTCTAACTACAAACAGTAAAATGACCAGTATAAATTAGGTACATAATAAATTATATCTACAAACTATGACAATTTCATTTAAATTAGAGATCAATTCTTATGTGTAAAAGATTTTCAGTATCTCAAAAGTGGCCTAGGCTCTAAATTATCCATTATCAATGGCACACAAGTGCTTCGGAACACACAATTCCCCCAACTGCCCTAAGTATAAGCTTCCAAATACTGAAAAACGGCCTTCCTATTCTAGTCAAGTACTATCAATATAGTGAATAAAACTGAAGCTGACCTATTTTGTCTCCTACGAGAATACAGGAAATTTTCTGTTTTAAATACAGCATTTTGTTTCAACATAGGAGACATATTTCAGGAGCTCATGGGTTATAACTAACTCAGGTTTGATATGATTCAAGTAAGAGAAGTAACAAATTACTCAATGATAACAGCTATCATTTGTTGAACACTTACAAGTATATCTGACACTGTTTGAAGTACTTAATATGTATTATCTCATTTAGTTTTTATGAAACTCTATGAAACAGGTACTATTATCTCTCCCATTTTACATATTGTTTAGAAGTTAGGTATAAAAGATAGATCACATATCTTTTAATGGTATAACCAAACAAATGGATAGATGATGCACTTGTGATTCAGCAATTATATAGAGGTTCTGGCATAGAAGGCCAAAGATATAGACCTGTTTCAGTTAACCAGATACAACCTCATTGATCCTCAATCTTCCCATTGGTCCTTACCTATCAGAGCAGTTATAAGAATCAAACAAAATAATGGATGTGAAAACAGCAAGAAGAGCAGTGGCCTTGAAGTCAAGGGACCTGGAATCCAGCCTCTGCTCTGATCTTTACTACATGAGACCTTGTGTAAATAAACCCTACTGCTTCTTTGAGCCATATCCACTCTTTAGACAAGCATAGAGTACCTACTTATGTGCCAGATATTTGGCTATGGTTAGGGATACAGAGTGAACATGACAGACAGGTTCTCCTCTCCTCACAGAACTCATGGCCTACAGGAGGTTACAGATGAATAAAAAGACAGTTATAATAGAGTGGGCTAAGTGTTCAGAGAGGGGAGTATACAGGAAAGGCATCTAATATAGACTTAAGAGTCAAGGGATATTTCCCAAAATAAAATGATTTCCAAGCTAAGATTAAAAGGATAAGAAGGAATTAATCAGGAAAGGGAATAAAGAGTTTCAGGCAAAAGGAACAACGTTCAAAGACCTGGGAATCGGGCAAGTGTTAACAGGAGATTCTAGAGGAGTAAAGAGGATTTTTATAAAACATATTGAGAGATCTTTCTGTATAACTTCTTACAAGTGCATGTACATCTAAAATTATCTCAATACAAACTTTAATCAAAGAAAGCACATAGGAGATTACCTTATAAAATGACATGAACTTCAGCTGTTTCTGTTACTATTAATACTAATAATTAACTGCGTTACATATATTACTATAGAGAGCAAAGTAAGAGGTATCGTTATAATGGAAACAGAACTAATAAGGACAGCTAGTGACCGTATTTCCATAGCTGGCCAAAATTTGGAGATGCATGATTCAGTACCTTTCACATCTGGTCGATATTGTAGTCCATCATCTTTATTTCCCAACAAACTAGTGTCATCTGTATCTGTAAGAGAAAATGGTTTTCAAATTAAGATATAAACAATGGTTAAGTCATATCATGATACTCCCAATAATTCCAAATTATTCCAAGTTCTTAACCTCTGCCCCCTTATCCTGCTCACGTTGTCTATCATTCTCTAAATGAATTATGTCATTCCTGTCTTAGGCCTCAAGGCATCCTAGGTATAAGTGCTCTTTGCATGATGAATAGCCAATTTCATCTATACTTTAGCTCCAATGTCGCCTCCTTTAAAAACTCTTTCCTATGCAAACTAAAACAACACCTACTCTGAGAATAAAGGGTTAACCTTTTCTTTCTCTAAAAGACAACTACCTCAAGATTTACCTTCTCCTACCACTGTTACCCTGGAAACATCAGATTAAGATAAATGGGGAATCTCAGCTGTGTTATGAAACGCTTACTATACAAAATGACCCCTGATTTGAGAACTGCACCTGGACTGGGAAGACTATAAATGAGCCATAGCCACGTGTTTAGAAGCACAAGCTTCCCAATACTAGTAGGGGAGGCAAAGGAAAGACATAGTTAGGTTTGTGGGTGAAAAATTACAGAGGGGACTAAGACAAAACTTAAGGCCCAATCACTCCAAAGGATGCATTTCAATTAAACTCTCAAGCTTGACTGATATGGTTTGGTTCCGTGTCCCCGCCCAAATCTCATGTCTAATTGTAATCCCCAGTGTTGGAAAAGGGGCCTTGTGGAAGGTGACTGGATCATAGGGGTAGATTTCCCCCTCACTGTTCTCATAATAGTGAGTGACTTCTCACAAGATCTAGTTGTTTACAAAAAGTGCATGACACCTCCCTTTGCTCTCTCTTCCTCCTTTTCCGGCCATGTAAGATGTGCCTACTTCCTTTTTGCCATCCACCATGATTGTGTTTCCTGAGGCCCTCAGCCATGCTTTTCCTCAGAGAACATAGTCCTTCTCTAAGCTAGCCTTCCCACTCAAGCTCTAAATGCCACCCCATTGGGGTGGGGGGACCATACTTCTTCAAGATCAAGGCTAAGTGGGACATCTACCCAGAAGGGATCCCTGTCAGCAGATGGTGTCCTCTATCATGCCCACACTCAACTCCTACCTAAAAATTGTCTGATGAGCTTCTTGGGTATTCTTTGGTAGTTTAGACCAGAGGTACTGCAATCAATTGTGTAGTGTGTCACAAATAATTTGTTACCAATATAATGTACCAAATTTTGGCTTACAACCTTTTCCCTTTAGCTCAGATAAAAACATAATATCCCTTTAATAAGTCTAAAGAGGGAGGAAGAAGGGAACCAGTAAGCAAGAAAGATGTACAATCCTAGTCCGTGAGAGCGTGCCTGGCCCACATATGTGACCGAGGAAATAATCCATCTTCCCAGCTCATCTGAATATTACTGAGGAAAGAAAATTGGGAACCTCTGGCTTCAGAGACTGAATATTTCTAGTAGGGGTGGAAAACAAAAACTCCTTCTTATATGGTATCATGGTTTCTAAGCTATAACAAAAAGCAAGAAGGGCAAAAAGAATTTTAAGCTAAAGGCAATAATTTTTCCTTACATTCTCTAACTTCACACCAAAATCTGTAATCATACATAATATGTACAAGGAAAATGATACAGATAATGGGAAAACAAAGTAAACGATTATGCTCTATAAAAAGAGGTTTAACAAATATATGGCAATAACATAGTTTTACTGAAATTAAAATAAGTTATCTAACTCTTAAACAGCTATAATCATTCCAAATTTGAGATGATATTAGAACTATAAATAATAATTATAATTCCATGTTAGGATCAGCTAGCAACCAAGAACTAACTAAATAAAAAACCAAGAAGCATGGTTTATGTCTTGAGAAGATGAAAATAAATGAAAAAAACTAAATTAGTAATAAAAAATCTGAAATACAAAGTAATAAAATAAAGCTTTGAGGATTTCTCATTTTACAAATTTGAAACACTACCAAATGTACAAATAAGATTATATTTATACTATAGTAAAGATGGGCCTCTGAATAAATAAAATGGATTTTACCTGTGCAATGGCCAAGATGCCTTATATCAATTTGTTCTTGCTTTATACAAGATGCTTCTCGAACAAAACAGGGATTGTTATAGGAACTCCCATCAGAAGCACACACAGGATTAAAACTGTATCCACTGCAATCTATGTTACATACACACCTGTTGGAAAAGACAAAAATTACCTATATTTTACAACAAAAATATTTCACAATGTTGCAACAGCAAAAAAGACCAATTCTTTCTTCTGCTTTCTGTAACAGAAGTCAATATATTGTTTTAAGTCACTGATGAAATTTTAAGCAAAGTAAATACCTAAAAAAATTTTTAGGTGAGGATTTAGAGATAATCTCATCAAGATATTATGAATCCAGTGGTTTCTCCAGAATTTTCATATCTAGATAAAGTAATCAGGAGATGTCAAATATCAATAACATTAATTAAAAAGCAAAATGGCACAGTGTAAAGGACACAGAATTATGAGTCAATAGTCACGAATCTAAATTCTACCCCTACTTATTACCAGATTTGTGTCCAAATTCTTCCTCTAAGTCGTAGTTTACTGATCAGTAAAATGGAGGTAATAATAATGGCCAGGCATGATGGCTCATGACTGTAATCCCAACAGTTCGGGAGGCCAATGCAGGAGAATCACTTGAACCCAGGAGTTTGAGACCACCCTAGGAAACAAAGCAAGACCCCATCTCTACAGAAAATAAAAAACTTAGCCAGGCACAGTGGTGTGTATCTGTGGTCTCCACTATTTGGGAGGCTGAGGCAGGAGGATCGCTTAAGCCCAGGAGATTGAGGCCTCAGTAAGCCATAATTGCACCACTGTGCTCCAGCCTGGGGGACAGAGTGAGACCCTGTCTTAAATAAATAAATAACCTACCTTACCAAATAACTGGGAAGGTTAAAAAATATAATAGATATGAAATATGTAAAATGGAAACCCTCAAAAGTGTTTTCTAGCTACATGTCTACCTATGTAACTGAGTATCCACTGAACACTGAGTGTTGTACTACAGAGAAGGCAAAAGAAGTCCAAAGCAAGATTACTCCCCTCAAGAATGGTAAAATCTAGTTAGGAATAGAGAAACAAAAATAAAAGTACAGAGACTCTCCTGTTTACAGCAACACAGAAGACTAGGAACCTTTACTAACCTTTCTGATAAAAACAACAAAAAATACCAGACTAACATTTTAAAACATTCTCTTAAATACATTCACAAGCTGGTAAGAAAGTCAGGAATATTTAGGACATAAGTTACAGGTACACAGGCACAGAGAAAGGTCAATTGAGCTCTCTAAAGCTGATTTTCACTTTGAAGGCATTTGTCAAACTGCGTAAATTCAATTACCAATTTTTTGGCTTTGCAGGCCTGATGTGGTTTGGCTGTGTCCTTAATCCAAATTTCATCTTGAATAGTAACTCCCACAATTCCCGTGTGTCATGGGAGGAAACTGGTGGGGGGTGATTGAATTATGGGGGCAGGTCTTTCCTGTGCTGTTCTCGTGATAGTGAATGAGTGTCATGAGATCTGATGGTTTTTAAAACGGGAGTTTGTCTGCACAAGCACTCTTTTTGCCTGCTACCATCCACATAAGATGTGATTTGCTCCTCCTTGCCTTCTGCCATGACTGTGAGGCCTCCCCAGCCACGTGGAACTGTGAGTCCAGTTAAACCTCTTTCTTTTGCCCAGTCCCGGGTATATCTTTATCAGCAGTGTGAAAACAGATTAATACAATAAACTGGCACCAGTAGAGTGGGGTGCTGCTGAAAAGATACCCAAAAATGTGGAAGTGACTTTGGAACTGAGTAACAGGCAGGAGTTGGAATAGTTTGGAGGGCTCAGAAGACAGGAAAATGTGGGAAAGTTTGGAACCTCCTAGAGACTGGGTGAATGGCTTTGACCAAAATGCTGATAGTGGCACACACAATAAAGTCCATGCTGAGGTGATCACAGATGGAAATGAGGAACTTGTTGGGAACTGGAGCAAAGTGACTCTTGTTATGTTTTAGCAAAGAGATTGGTGGCATTTTGCACCTGCCCTAGAGATCTGTAGAACTTTGAACTTAACAGAGATGATTTAGGATATCTGGCGGAAGAAATATCTAAGCAGCAAAGCATTCAAGAGGTGACTTGGGTGCTATTAAATGCATTCAGTTTTATAAGGGAAGCAAAACATAAAAGTTCAGAAAATGTGTAGCCTGACAATGTGATAGAAAAGAAAATCCCATTTTTCGAGAAGAAATTCAAGCTAGCTGCAGAAATCTGCATAAGTTACAAGCAGCCAAATGTTAATCCCCAAAACAATGGGGAAAATGTCTCCAGGACATGTCAGAGGTCTTCACGGCAGCCCCTCCCATTGTAGGAGGAAAACATGGTTTCCTGAGTAGGGCCCAGGATCTCCGTGCTCTGTGCAGCAGACCTGGGGACTTGGTGCCCTGCATCTCAGCTGCTCCAGCTGTGGCTAAAAGGGACCAATGTAAAGCTCGGGCTGTGGCTTCAGATGGTGCAAGCCCCAAGCCTTGTCAGCTTCCACATGGTGTTAAGCCTGCAGGTACAGAGAAGTCAAGAACTGGGGTTTGGGAACCTCCACCTAGATTTCAGAGGATGTATGGAAATGCCTGGATGCCCAGGCAGAAGTTTGCTGCAGGGGTGGGGCCCTCATGGAGAACCTCTGCTAGGGCAGCGTGGAAGGGAAATGTGGGGTCAGAGCCCCCACACAGAGTCTCTACTGAGGCATTGCCTAGTGGAGCTGTGAGGAGAGGGCCACTGTCATCCAGACCCCAGAATGACAGATCCACTGACAGCTTGCACTGTGCATCTGGAAAAGCCACAGACACTCAATGCCAGCCCATGAAAGCAGCCAAGACGGAGGCTGTACCCTGCAGAGCCACCTGTACCCTGCAGAGCCACAGAAGTGGAGCTGCCCAAGACCATGGGAACCCACCTTTTGCATCGGCATGACCCAGATACAAGATGTGGAGTCAAAGGAGATCATTTTAGAGCTTTAAGATTTGACTGCCCTGCATGGGGCCTATAGCCCCTTTGTTTTGGCCAATTTCTGCCATTTGGAATGGCTGTACTTACCCAATGCCTGTACCCCCTTTGTATCTAGGAAGTAACTAACTCGCTTTTGATTTTACAGGCTTATAGGCAGAAAGGACTTGCCTTATCTCAGATGAGATGTTGGACTGTGGACTTTTGAGTTAATGCTGAAATGAGTTAAGACTTTGGGTGACTGGTGGGAAGGCATGATTGGTTTTGAAATGTGAGGACATGAGTTTTGGAAGGGGCAAGCAGGGGAATGATATAGTTTGGCTGTGTCCCCTCCCAAATCTCATCTTAAACTGTAACTCCCACAATTCCCACGTGTCATGGGAGGAACCCAGTAGGAGGTGACTAAATTACGGGGGTGGGTCTTTCCTGTGCTGTTCTCATGATAGTGAATGAGTCTCACAAGATCTGATGGTTTTAAAAATAGGAGTTCCTCTGCACAAGCTCTCTCTTTGCCTGCCACCATCCATGTAAGATGTGACTTGGTCCTCTTTGCCTTCTGCCATGACTGTGAGGCCTCCCCAGCCACATGGAACTGTGAATCCAATTAAACCCTTTCTTTTGCAAATTGCCCAGTGTCTAGTATGTCTTTATCAGCAGCATGAAAACAGACTAATACAAGGCCTCTGGGAATAGGAGACAAATAACACTGATCCACCTAAGGTGGCCTCTGGGAACAGGAGACAAAGAACACTGACCCACCTAAGGTAGGGAGTCTGGAGACCCTAAAAAAGTTAGATCTTTATACATATACATACACATATACATATACATATACATATATACATATCAGCATGAAGGTAAACTGGAAATGAGCTGTCATATTCCAAAGGGACTATTTAAAAAATTAAAAAGGTTGCACTGACCCATAACTTTGAAAAACGAAAAGAAAACCAGCTCCCCTGAGAACTCAAAGCCACAAACCAGCCCTCACACAGATAATTACAACTTAAAATACTACTTGGTTGTTTTGAAAAATCTCAAACCCAGAATTAATTTTAAGGGGTCAAGGACAAGAAGAGGCTCTAGGCCAAGCTTGTCCAACCCACAGCCCAGGATGGCTTTGAATGCAGCCCAACACAAATTAATAAACTTTCTTAAAACATTATGAGATGTGTGTGTGTGTGTGTCTGTGTGTGTGTGTTTAGCTCATCAGCTATTGTTAGTGTTAATTTATTTTATGTGCAGCCCAAGACAATTATTATCTTCTTCCAACGTGGCCCAGGGAAGTCAAATGATTGGACACCCCTGCTGTAGGCAAATGACAGAAGCAGATGCAATCTTCTCTGGAGAAACTCAATTTCATCCTAGACCTAAATGATCTTCCACAGATACAATTCTGAGAAAAATATGCAGCTCAGCCCACAGAGACACATTCAGTCACATATCCACAACAAAGAGATAAAACACCATGAGGAGAACAAATCGATTTTTAAAAGAACCAAACAGAACTTCCAGAAATAAACAATATGTTACTAGATATAAGAAATGCAGTGGGCAGATTTAACAGCAGATTAGAGAAGCTAAAGGAAAATTAGTGAATTAGAAGACAGGTCAGAGGAAATTAACCAGACCACAGCAAAGACTCAAAGACATGGTGCATATTTAAAAAACAGACATGGGCTGGGCGCGGTGGCACACCCTTATAATCCCAGCACTTTGGGAGGCCAAGGCGGGCGAATCACCTGAGGTCAGGAGTTCGTGACCAGCCTGACCAACATGGAGACACCCCATCTCTACTAAAAATACAAAATTAGCCAGGCATGGTGGCACATGCCTGCAATCCCAGCTACTCGGGAGGCTGAGGCAGGAGAATCACTTGAAGCCAGGAGGCGGAGGTTGCGCTGAGCCAAGATCACGCCACTGCTCTCCAGCCTGGGCAACAGGAGTGAAACGCCATCTCAAAAAAAAAAAAAGAGAGAGAGAGAGACATGGAAGAGTCAGAAGATCTAACAAAAATCTGATTAGCATTCCAGGAGTTAAGAAAATGAGGCAGGAAAATATTCTCAGCAACTTCTCTTCAAACTTTCTGAAACTAAAAAAGATACTCATCTAAATATCCAAGAAGCCCAGTGAATCCCAAACAGGATTACTAAAAATGGATCCACATACTGAAATATCATAGTGGAATTTTATAACGAGAAAAAGAGTATTTTAAAAGCAGCCAGAAAGAAGAGAAAGATTACCTTCAGCGAAGTAAGAATAAGAGGGAAAACTGACTTTTCAAAAGCAATACTGAAGCCAAATTGTTTATAGCTAAAAGTGAAATAGTACCTGCTAAGTGCTAAGGCAGAATAGAATTCTATTTAAGACAAATCTTTTGAGAATAAGGGTAAAATAAAAGTAACTTGGAAGGAGTAAAAACTTACAAAATTTGTCACCTGCTGACTGTCAGTAAAGGAAATTCTAAAGGCAATGGAAAAATGATCCTTTAAGGAAAGTCTGAGATGCAAATACGAATGAAGAACAAAGGTCTAAATACATGAGTAATGTAAGAACAACAGTGCTCTGTGTGGTTAAATTTTTTTAAGCTGGAAATTAAAATACATGATGATAACAATAGCACACAAGTTTGGAGGAACTGAAATTCAAGTGTTTAAGGAGAACAGTGACATTAAGGAAATTTAGATTGTGATAAGCTGAATATGCATGTTAAAATTGCTGAGGTTACCATTACAAGAAGGAAAATCCATAACTTCAAAACTACTAGAGAAAAAAACAATCCAAAAGAAGGCAAGAAAGGAAAAAGAAAAAGGAAAAGCAAGACAAAAGTATAAAATAAGAAAAAAGTTAAAATATATCAGTATTCACAATATATTTAAGTTGACTACCTTTTCCAATTAAATAACAAAGGTAGTTGGCTGGATAAAAATACAAAAGCCAGCTATATGTTGCTTGTAAGATACATGTTAAAATGATGATATCAAAAGTTGAAAATAATAGGAGAGTGAAAGAGATACATCACCCTGGGTATAGAAGAAACCTCGTATGGTTATATTTAGTATCAGATATAAAAGATTTTAGGTCAAAAAATATTATAGGAATTAAAGAAAATCCCTTCATAATAATAAAAATATTTTATTCAGCAGGATAATATAATTCTAAACATTTTAAGATAGTCTCAAAATCTATAAAGTGAAAACTGATATAACCACAATAAGAAATTGCCAAATCCAGCCAGGTGTGGTGGCTCACACCTGTAATCCCAGCACTCTGGGAGACTGAGGCAGGCAGATCACGAGGTGATGAGTTTGAGACCCACCTGGCCAACATAGTGAAACCCCATCTCTACTAAAAACACAAAAAATTAGTTGGGTGTGGTGGCAGGCACCTGTAATCCCAGCTACTTGGGAGGCTGAGGCAAGAGAATCACTCAAACTCATGAGGTGGAGGTTGCGGTGAGCCAAGATAGCGCCACTGCACTCCAGCCTGGGCAACAGTGCAAGACTCCATCTCAAAAAAAAAAAAAGAAAGAAAGAAAGAAAAAAAAAAAGATATTGCCAAATCCACCATGATAGGTTTTAACACACCTCCCTCAGCAACTCATATACCAAGCAGAAAAAATATCAGCAAAACTGAAATCTTAACAGGTAAGGTGACTTGATGCTGGGATTTGCTTTAAATACTTCCCAAAAAAAGGTAAGGATGGAAGAAAAGATGTAACAGAATTAGACTTTTGAAGATGAATAAATGGGGAGGGGTCCGTCATTTTTCTCCTTTTCTGCTTGATGATTTCCTTAATTCATAATGAATTGAAGACCTAAATGTGAAAGTCAAAAACTATAAAGATTTAGGAGATCAAACGTAAGACTGAGGAATTTGAAATAAACAATGACCCATAAAGAAAATATGAGACAAGTTACAAAGAAAAAGATAATCATAGCCCACATAATCAACAATAAGTAGTATCCAGAATACATACATACAAATCAATTTTTTAAATAATATATGTGATCAATGGGAAAGGGGAGCAAAGAAATAAATAGAAATAAAAGAGGAAACATATAAGAACAACATATGTGAAAAGATATTCAACCTCATTAAGAATCAGAAAAATTAAAATTAAAATCACAATGAGATACCATCTACACTCACGAAATTGGCAAAAGTCAAAAACAAGGACAAAACCCAAGTACTGGCAAGGATGAGGAGCTAAGGGAATTCTCATCCTCTGCTGGTAGTGAGAAGTGACAACGTGCTGGCAGCCCTCGCTCGCTCTCAGCACCTCCTCAGCCTCGGCGTCCACTCTGGCCCTGCTTGAGGAGCTCTTCAGCCTGCCGCTGCGCTGTGGGGGCCCCTCTCTGGGGCTGGCTGAGGCAGGAGACGGCTCCCGCTGCTTGCAAGGAGGTGTGGGGGGAGGCGCAGGCAGGCACTCAGCATGGCCGGCCGGCACCTGCTGGGCTTGATCAGGGTACAAGCTCCCTCTGGGCTGCTGGAGTGCGCAGGCTAGATGCCGCAAGGTCCCGCGGCGAGTGCCATTGAGAGGTGAAGCCGGCTGGGCTTCTGGGTTGGGTGGGGACTTGGAGAACTTTTCTGTCTAGCCAAAGGATTCTAAACGCACCAATCAGCACTGTGTGTCTAGCTAGAGGTTTGTAAATGCACCAATCAGTGCTCTGTGTCTAGCTAATCTGGAATGGACTTGGAGAACTTTTGTGTCTAGCTAAAGGTCGGGTGGGGACTTGGAGAACTTTTGTGTCTAGCTAAAGGATTGTAAATGCACCAATCAGCGCTCTGTGTCTAGCTAATCGGGTAGGGGACTTGGAGAACTTTTCTGTCTAGCTAAAGGATTGTAAACGCACCAATCAGCACTCTGTGTCTAGCTAGAGGCTTGTAAATACACCAATCAGCACTCTGCATCTAGCTAAAAGTTTGTAAACACACCAATCAGCGCTCTGTGTCTAGCTAATCTAGTGGGGACTTGGAGAACTTTTCTGTCTAGCTAAAGGATTGTAAATGCACCAATCAGCACTCTGTGTCTAGCTAAAGGATTGTAAACACACCAATCAGCACTCTGTGTCTAGCTAAAGGTTTCTAAACGTGCCCATCAGTACTCTGTGTGTAGCTAATTGGGTAGGGGACTTGGAGAACTTTTGTGTCTAGCTAAAGGATTGTAAACGCACCAATCAGCACTCTGTGTCTAGCTAAAGGATTGTAAATGCACCAATCAGCACTCTGTGTCTAGCTAAAGGTTTGTAAATGCAGCAATCAGCGCTCTGTCAAAACGGACCAATCAGCGCTCTGTAAAATGGACCAATCAACAGGACGTGGGTGGAGTCAGATAAGGGAATAAAAGCAGGATGCCTGAGCCAGCAGCAGCAACCCGCTCGGGTCCCCTCCCATGCTCTGGAAGCTTTGTTCTTTCGCTCTTCGCAATAAATCTTGTTGCTGCTCACTCTTTGGGTCCATGCCGCCTTTATGAGCTGTAACACTCACCATGAAGGTCTGCAGCTTCACTCCTGAAGCCAGCAAGACCACGAACCCACCGGAAGGAACAAACAACTCCAGACACACCGCCTTTAAGAGCTGTAACACTCACTGCAAAGGTCTGCAGCTTCACGCCTGAAGTCAGCAAGACTATGAACTCACCAGAAGGAATAAACTCCAGACACAGCTGAACATCTGAAGGAACAAACTCCGCACACACCATCTTTAAGAACTGTAACACTCATCGCGAGGGTCCGCGGCTTCATTCTTGAAGTCAGCGAGACCAAGAACCCACAATTCCAGACACAGTAGGAAAGCTTACTGGGACAGCAACTTTGGAAAACAGGCATTCTGACGAAAAACTAGACTTGCACATGCCCAACAACTTCACAACAAGGCAAGGCCCTTGTAAATCTCCTACACACAGGCCAGGCTCAATGGTTCATGCCTGTAATCCCAGCACTTTGGGAGGATGAGGCAGGCGGATCACTTGAAGTCAGAAGTTCAAGACCAGCCTGGCCAACTGACGAAACCCTGTCTCTACTAAAAATACAAAAATTAGCCAGGCATGGTGGTAGGTGCCTGTAATCCCAGTTACTCAGGAGGCTGTGAGGCATGAAAATCATCTAAACCTGGAAGGTGGAGGTTGCGATGAGCCGAGATTGGGCCACTGCACTCCAGCCTGGGCGACAGAGCAAGACTCTGTCTAAAAAAAAAGAAAAGAATATCTCCTACTCGTGTATACCAGAAAATGTGTAAGAATATTCACAGCAGTATTATTCATGAAAACAAAAGACTGGAATAATCCAAACGTCCAACAGTAAAATGGACTGTAAAAGAATGTGATACAGGCAACAAACAAATTCAACAAGCAGTAAAACTGAATTAACTACAGCTATGTGCATCAACATAAATCAATCTCAAAAACATAATGCTGTGCATGAGAAAATCAAGAAGAATGCATATAGCATGATTCCATTTATACAAAATACAAAAGCAATCAAAAGTCAGATTATAGATTATTAAGGGACGTATCATATGTGATAAACTATAAAGAAAGGAAGGGAATAATTTCTGCAAAATGCAGTATACCATGTGGGTGACAGAAAGATGCAATTAGAGAGAGACATGGGAGGCCCTGAAGTACAGTCTGCCTTCCATATCCTCAGAGCCAACTGCAGGGCTTTGAGCATCCTGAGATTTTGGTATTTGAGGGGAGTATCAAAACCAATTCCCCCCAAATACCAACAGATGACTGTACTGCTAAAATTCTGTTTCTGGCCGGGCGCAGAGGCTCACACCTGTAATCCCAACACTTTGGGAGGCTGAGGCGGGTGGATCACGAGGTCAAGAGATGGACCTGGCCAACATGGTGAAACCCCATCTCTACTAAAAATACAAAAACAAAATTAGCCAGGCGTGGTGGCAGGCACCTGTAGTCCCAGCTACTCAGGAGGCTGAGGCAGGAGAATCACTTGAACCCGGGAGGCGGAGGTTGCAGTGAGCCGAGACTGCACCACTGCACTCCAGCCTGGCAACATGAGACTCTGTCTCAAAAAAAAAAAAATTTCTGTTTCTTGCCCTGGGAGGTAGATTCACAAAAGCTCGTTTCATTTTTGCGCATTCAATCAAATGTGTACATTTTAGTTTTCATACACTTTTGAATATATTTTATAATTTAAAAAGGCAACAAAAAAAATTTTTAATTCATAAGAATATTCACTAAAGTCAAAAAATATATATTGTACCAAAAATTTAATTTCTGGAAAACAAGAGGTGAAAGAACCAAAGAAAATAAAGTTAGCCAATCACAGAAGGTGAGTTCAGGTAAAAGTTTTGGATAAGGGAGCGGCACAGACAAATGCAGAGAACAACAATCTACTATGCATGGGTGAAAATATGTGCAAACATTTAGTCATAATATCTCTGTATCTAAACAAATATTGAAAGAATGCCATGCTGAAAAGGACTTTAGAAAGCCATCTATTCCAATCTTCCACTCAGTGCAGGGCTCCTCTCAGCAGCATTTGTGACCGTATTGTTATATTGCCCCTGCCAGAGCATTTGTAGCGATAGACAGCTTACTATCTCACCAAGGCAGTACATCTCATGGGTGAGTAGTTATTACCTGGGCTGAGCCCCAAACATGCATCCTAATTAATTTCCACCCATTGACTCTAACTCTGGCCTCTGAATCTACATGTAATAAGCCCAAAATATCATTTAAAGATCCAAAGATAATCATTATATTGAATATAAGTTTTCACCTGAAGTTAATTCAATGGTTCCTCATTTGTTATATCATCCTGATCACCCTCCAAATTCAGTATCTCATAATATGAGGCCAAGAACAAAACAAGGACTATAGTATAGAGAAGCTATTACCTTAACTGTTCTGGACACTATGCTTACATAACGCAGGCAGGATTGCGTTAACTTTTCTGATAACCACATCAAACTTTAGACACATACTCAACTTCGTAAATATACTCACCTCTGTAGGTATGGCCTGCAAAACATGGCACCACTATTGTCTGAAACCCAGGGTTAGGACTTCACATTTATCTCTATCAAATTTTAGATTATCTCAGCATGCTGAAATCTTTTGGACTCTAATTCTACCATCTAACATCTCTTCTAGACTGACATATTCATAATGTTGACAAGTCATCAATAAACGCACTGACTAGAACAGGATAAACAGAGCCATGTGTCATATTCTAAGAAACCTACCTTCAATGTTTCTAGAAAAATTAATCCATTACTGAACACCTTTTAAGGAAAGTTGTTAACCAGCTAGAATTGCAACTATCATCTGACCTGACTTCCTATGTCATGTATACCAAGCCAGATTGATGATCATCTTGCTTAGATTCATATACATTACAATTAAGGCTCAGCCCTGGTACCGCAATCTTATCACACTACCAAAAAAGAAAAAGAGGTTAGATTTAGCATGCTCTTACTAACAGTCTCAGCATGAGCTCAGAAATAAAGTTAATAATCAACAGAAGACTTAAAAGAAATGTAATCCTAAAAGGTCAGAGGCTCAAAGATCATGGCTTGCCCATTACCAAAATTAGTGACAATGCTTTTTATATTAAACAAATGTACAAAAACTTTTCCCATTACTTAAACAAAACTTGAGGTATTAAATTAATTGTGAACCTCCCTGCTCAATTTTCCAAGGAAAGGCCACATTTCTCCTCATTTTTTTTTTGTTCCCAGTTCCTCTTCTTCAAGGCTTAGCATAAAGGGGAAAAAAATCATACAATAACCACTTTCATTTAAAAAATTTTTTGAGCCCTACAATATGAAGCAAGGTCTGCATAAAAACTTCCAAGATATTATCCCTAGAAATGGGCTTTCAAAGATTTAACCTATTTTTTTCTACTAAAGAACAGTATTTCAGATTCTCTCAATAGGGTCTTGATATACACATACCATTAGTTTTACTTTTGAAATAAATGACAGACTTCTAGCACTAATAAACATAGCCTGATCTATATACACACTGCTACATTTGAGACAGCCCATGCTCATTTCCACAGAAGATATTGTTTTTTAATATATCAAAATAAAAGGTTGTTAAAATACCCTCCAAATTCCAAATTACTATATTAAATATCAAATCTAAATATATATTTGTTTTTAAAGGAGTAATATAATAAAAACAGTATTTGAGAATGATTATTCTCATGGCTACAGGTAAGCTGCAGTGAAATAACGTGAAAAAGAGTAGCAGAATAGAGAGGGTCAAATCAGGCAAAGAAGAAGACAAAATTAACTTCGAAGGACAATCTGGTAAAGTTAACAGATTTTCTTTTTTGTTGTTGTTAGTTTAGTTTAGTTTTGTTTTTTAAGATACGGTCTCACTCTGTCATTCAGGCTGGAGTGCAGTGGCACGATCTCAGCTCGCTGCAACCTCCTCCTCCCAGGTCCAAGCCTGCCTCAGCCTCCCAAGTAGCTAAGATTACAGGTGCATGCCATCATGCCTGGCTAATTTTTGTATTTTTGGTAGAGGCAGGGTTTGGCCATGTTGGCCAGGCTGGTCTCCAACTCCTGACCTCAAGTGATTCCCCCACCTCGGCCTCCCAAAGTGCTGGGATTACAGGCGTGAGCCACCACAATCAGCCCCATTAGATTTTCTGGTAAATTCCTATTAGTAAAGGATAATGAGAGAAAGGTAATAAAAGGGATGATTCAAAAAAGGGAAGTGTTTCTTTCCTTTCAATATGCCCCCAAGGAATGGGAAACATTTTTAAATGATATGAATTAAGTAATGAAGGAAGGGGATAAAGACAAAGCCTTCACTAAGCAAAACCGATTTCTTGATTCATGGAGAACACAGATGGCAAACGCAAAGGTGAAAAAAATGAAGAAGTAATGAAAAATAAAAGGAATTAAGAAACAAAAAGGGGGAAAAAAGTACAGCTCAACCTGGAATAAAGGCACTATTTGCGGTCATTTTACCATATATATATAAAAAAATACATATATATATAGATGGATGGTTTAAAGTAGGGATCAATCCTGGCAATTACAGAAGTGGGTCAATCCAGGCAATGCCTGTTTTTGCACACCCAGAAGCTAAAAATGGTTTTCACATTTCTAAAAGGTTAGGTATGGTGAAGACCACATGTGGCCTGCTAAGCCTTATATATTTACCACCTAGCCCTTTACAGAAAAATTTTGCCCACCCTGACCTAAAGGATAAAAGTGGGCAAAACTGGGATGGCAATAAAATAGAAATGGTGGTTAATGGAAGAGAATGTCAGCAACATAGCAAAATACCATACCAGTCCAATAAGAAACAAGTGATCACTTGTTTAACAAGTGGTATTGTTTATAGTGGGTATTGCAGCCCGAGCAGGAAATGCCTTGATCAAATGTGTGAAAAAGACAGTGCTCCTTAGTGGGATGGTACCACTTTCATCTAAGACTAACAACTGTGGAAACAATCGCTACTGTTTTCAATGGCATACAAAGAAAGAAGATTAAATTACCATTTCAAGTAAAGTCCAGCTCAGTGAAACAATGAGCGAAGGAGGAAAATATTAGACTCCAGAGGCCACAGATACTACTGATTATAGTGATTACAGCTGTTTGCAGACTGGCAAGTGTAGCAGAGGTCAGGATGCCCAAAGCACAGAAGCATGCACTCAAATGAATAGAAATCACTCTTTAGTAAACATGCTAAATTCTAAACATTTAACTACATTTACTCTGCACCTACTGTGTGGGTATAGTCACATTTGCCTCATCTAACCCTATCAATTGTAAATTATGAATACAGAAACTAAATATGAAGGAAATCTAAAAGCCCCAGATCAAAAAACTAGTGAGGGGCTGAGACCAGTGTTTTCTCTATTCATTCAGCTGTTATACCAAATAAATATCTGAGCATGGAAAGTACCACATGAAAAGGCATTTTTCACATTTATCATAAAATTTTTCATGAAACTACCACATCCACTTCTAACACTTCCACTTTTCTTTCTAACACACCAGGGACAGTCCTGCCTCAGGCTTTCCCTCTTCCTGAAACACTTCCACAGACAGCCTCCTGGTTCCATCCCTCACCTCAAAGTTTTTTCTCAAATCTTAAAAGAATAGATAAAGGCCGGGAGTGGTGGCTCACGCCTGTAATCCCAGCACTTTAGGAGGTCGAGTTGGGTGGATCATGAGCTCAGGAGATTCAGACCATCCTGGCCAACATGGTGAAACCCCATCTCTACTAAAAATACAAACATTAGCTGGGCATGGTGGTGCATGCCTGTAATCCCAGCTACTCGGGAGGCTGAGGCAGGAGAATCACTTGAACCCAGGAGGCAGAGGTTGCAGTGAGCCAAGATCGCACTACTGCACTCCAGCCTGGCAACTGAGCGAGACTCTGTCTCAAAAAATAAATAAATAAAATAAAAAGATAAAAAGTAAAACTAAGCATCCATTTAAAAAGTTAGAAAATGAACAACAGAAAAAAAAGCCAATAAAAACAAAAGGAAGGATAATATATAACAACAGAAATTTAAAAGTTACAACAGAGGTTAGTAAAACCAAAAGTTGGTTCTTTGAAAAGACTTTCAAATTGATAACGCAAGCTTTTCTGCAAGCTTTTTCCTGAGAGAGAAAAAGAGAAAAAGCAATAAACAGACTAAAACTTCAACAGGGATTATGATTTAAAAGACAATAAAAGGTTATTGTAAACAACATTATGCCAGCAAGTTTGAAAATCTAGGTGAAATGAATAACTTTTTAAAAATTCTATGAAGTTCTAACAAAAAAGGAAATAGAACCTTAAGGGTTCACTAATCATTGAAGAAACTAAATCAGTTGTTCTTAAAAAGTCCCTTAGAGATAGCATCAGATCCAGGCATTTTTTAAAAAGACAATTTATGAACACATCCATTCCAATCTTTCAAAGTAGGTAATTTTTTTTTTTTTTTTTTTTAAGACAGAGTCTCACTCTGTCGTCGCCCAGGCTGGAGTGCAGTGGCGCGATTTTGGCTCACTGCAACCTCTGCCTCTCGGGTTTGAGCAATTCTTGTGTCTCAGCTTCCAGAGTAGCTGGAATTACAGTTATGTGCCACCACGCCTGGCTAATTTTTTTTCCTTTTTTCTTTTCTTTTTTTGTATTTTTAGTAGAGACAGGGTTTCACCGTGTTGCCCAGGCTGGTCTTGAACTCCTGATCTCAGGTGATCTGCCCACCTCGGTCTCCCAAAGCATTGACGGGCATGTGCACCACACCTGGCCAAAAGTAGATAATTTCACTCTTACACAAAGTCATCCAGAGACTAGAAAAAAACACTCCCTAACTCGTTTTAAAAGGCCACATAACATTAAAAACTAAACAAAAGAACAATTATAACTCATTGACTACAAATGAATAAAAGAAAAATCCATGAGTCCTGACGGATAGAAAAGCAAATCTCACTCTTTCACTAGATAGAATGGCAACTAATAACGTATAGGTACCAAAAGAGATTGCAATCATAAAATAAAAGTAAAATGCTCTAAAAATGAGTACTCTGAAAACAAAAATGAGCTCCTGGAAATTAAAAATTGCAGCAGAAATGAAAAACTCATAAAGTTGAAGAAATTTCTCAAAAAGTACAGCAAAAAAAAATTTAAAACAGAAAACAGGGGAAAAAAAGATAAAATGAGACCAGTCCAGGATGTCAACATCCAAGTAACAGGAGTACCAAAAATAGAAAAAAGAGGAAAGGAAATCATCAAATAACGAAAGAAAATTTTTCAAAACGGAAGTCAGTGTAAGTATCTAGGAAAAGGCGTAACATTGTGAGATATCACTACACTGGAGACCAAAAGAAGACTCTACATGCTTCAAGAGACAAAAAAAATCATATACAAAGGATCAAGAATTAGAATGGCTTTAGACTTCCAACAGCAACACTGGAAGCTAGAAGACAACAAAGCAACACTTCCTTAATTCTCAGGGAAATTTGTCTCACACCTCGAATTATGCACTTGCAAAGTTCTAAATAAAATATTTGGTGTGGAATACAAATACTTAGACACTTCAAACAAGGTCTCAAAAGTTTTTAAAATCTTACACCTTTTCATAAGAAGCTGCTAAAAGAAGTAATAAAATGGGAGAGTAAAACCAAGAAGTTAGAAGTAAAAATAGAAGAAACACAGTACCCTATATAGGAGCGAGAGACAAAGGAATTTCTAAGAGGATCCTAGTGGTATAATAAAAAATATTCTTGGTCTTTGTTCCCAGTTTCTGGTATGGAGTTCCCTTGACATATCTTGAGTGATAGGAGAGTTCTTATATTCTAGTGAGATGACTCATGGGGTGAGGGGTCAGGGAGTTAACGTCACCAGAAAAACCAACCACAGTGATTAGAGGGTTAGAACTTCTGCCTCCCAGCCCCACCCCAATTCTTCTACCTCTGGGAAGGGGAGAGGGGTTGGATGTTAAGTTCAATTACCAATGACCAATGAGTTAACCAGTCACGATTACATAATAAAACTTCAGTTTAAAAACTCAGAATAAGGGGGGTTCGGGAGTTTCCGGTGGGTGAGCACATCTCGGTGGTGCACTTGACTCCATGGGGACAGACGGTCCTGCACTCAGGACCCTTCTGGACCTTGCTTTATGTACTTCTTCATCTGGCTGATCATTTGTATCCTTTACAAATAAATAATAAGTATAGTGCTTTCCTGAGTTCTGTGAGTTGTTTTAGCAAATTAGCTAGGGCATGGGAACTCCAAAATTTATGGTCATCTGGGCAGAAGTGGGGGTAGCCTGGGGACTTCATTTGCAGCTGGTTATAAAGTGGGGGCAGTCTTATGAGACTGAGTCCTTAACCGTGGGTCTGCGCTAACTCCAAGTAGTTACTGTCAGAATTTAACTGAATTGTTGGACATCTAGGTAGTGTCAGAGAGTTGGAAAATCGATTGTTTTTGGAAAAGATACCATACTGAAGGGAGATCCTGGGATGACAGCTATATACGAGGTGTAGAGGGCAATCAGTCCACAATGAAATAGTTTAACTCTATAGACAGCTGTGTGGATGGCCATCATTACCAAGATGCCTAGTGCTACCGTACCCAACTTTCAGTCAGAAGACAGACTGCCCAGGTAAGCCTGGCCCAGATTCTTATCTGTAGTTGGCTTGTCTTGACCATAAGATAATGAAGTTCCTCATCACACACCGGGGCCTGCCATGGGTGAGGGTCTGGGGGAGGGATAGCATTAGGAGAAATACCTAATGTAAATGACGAGTTGATGGGTGCAGCAAACCATCATGGCACATGCACTATGTAACAAATCTGCACGTTGTGCACATGTGCCCCTGAACTTAGAGTATAATTTAAAAAACAAATGAAGATAATGAAGTTCCTGCTCTCCCCTCCATGTCCTGCTGCAAGAACAACTCAGCCCACTCAGTTAATTGACATACTCCTTGACAGCTGAAGGTGAGCTATAGGGAGATTATAAGTAAACAACACAGAGCAGAGCAGTCCATTCTGATCACATTTCTACCAGTGATCCATACGTTAGAATCCTATCAGATGCCTCAACTATAGTGAGCCTACGTTCTCCATGACCCTGTGACTCCAATACTCATGGCTTTGTCCACTGACTTCCCTAAAAGGGAAACTTGTAAACTCTCTGAGGAGCTGAAAACCACACCCTACCACAGAGGCTGTTCAAAGTGTCTTCTGTAAGCCTTCCTCTCTAAGTGGGCACTATTGCCCTTTCCTTCCATGGCAAGGTTAACACAAGGTACTGGAAATAATAGCAGTATTCTATTTTGTACCCTAGGTGTTAGGTACATAGGTAGTTTTTAATAGGTATTCCTTAAATTGCACATGTATGTTTAAACACTTTTGTATGCAGTATACATTTTACAATAAAGATTTTAAATAAGGTACAGAACTGTGGGTATAGTGTGATGCCATTAGTTTTTTAAAAAAAAATAAAAGAATATATGTACATATTTGCTTGCACATACATAAAATACCCCAGGAGATTAAACAAGAAACAGATCACAGTGACTGTCTCTAGTGAAGACAACTGAGTGACTGGGAACAGGGGTGGAAATGAGACCTTTCGCTCTAGAGCCTTTTTAAGCTTTTGAATTGGCAGCACTAAATTTCAAAGGCATGAATGCATATATACATACATAAAAGAATGCATAAATTAAACATCTTCTATGATTTAGCACTATAATTTTGGCAAATCACAACTCCAAGTCTTTAAAACAGGGATAATACCTCAAAACACTGCTGACAGGATCAAATAAGATTTTGTAAAAAGCCCTTTGAAATCTATCAAATACTGTGCACATCTGAATGGTATTATTATTACTGAAAAACATCCACCCTTTCGCTTCCTTTTTTCTTAACCCTATATAGAAAGTACCATTTCTTCTCAATATAGTAAGTTTATTTAGCAGTTAGGAAAACATTGGCTTAAACTAATTCATGTCAAGTTACTGAGATTTAACAAACACCTAATAAAGCCTGCAACAAATTCAATGCTAGTCTTTTTCACACATATTAAATCCTTACAACCACCCTGTAAGCAGCTCTAAGTGAATAATAAAGGCCTAGTGTTGATTGCCACTAATTAAACAAAGGCCTATAAAAGGACTCATCCTAAGATACCCAACCTTATAGGCAGTTTACCCAAGACAAAAACCAGCAAGACAAAGTCCCTGCCCTCAGGAAGCTCACAGTATACTTAGTGCTATGCAGAGGTTGCTTTTTCAAGACTAAGGAGGAACACAGAATATGGTCACATAACTCATAGGAACTGTGCGAGAACGCAAGGTAGGCTTATAAGAAGAGGTGGTGAATCTGACCTAACTCACACGGCATCTAAGGCTAGAAGGAGGAATAGGAGTTAAAACAAGCTGATAAACAGGAATGAGACTCCAGGCAGAGGGAATAACAGGGGCAAAGTGGGTAAGAAAGTGTTCAATAATAACAGTGCATTCAGAAAACTGCAAGAGATTGTGGGGAGACAGAGTTTTGCATTTTAAAGGCAAGACTCTCTTACTGGCAACTGTCAAAGGACTTTAAGAAGATATTTCTGGGCTGGGCGTGGTGGCCCATGCCTATAATCCCAGCACTTTGGGAGGCTGAGGCGGGCGAATCACGAGGTCAGGAGATCGAGACCATCCTGGTTAACACGGTGAAACCCCGTCTCTACTAAAAAAAAATACAAAAAATTAGCCGGGCATGGTGGCGGGCACCTGTGGTCCCAGCTATTCGGAAGGCTGAGGCAGGAGAATGGCGTGAACCCCGGAGGCGGAGCTTGCAGTGAGCCGAGATCATGCCACTGCACTCCAGCCTGGGCGACAGAGCAAGACTTGGTCTCAAAAAGATATTTCTGGAAGGCCGGGTGCAGTGGCTCAGGCCTGTAATCCCAGCACTTTGGGAGGCCGAGGCAGGTGGATCGCGAGATCAGGAGTTCAAGACCAGCCTGGCCAAGATAGTGAAACCCTGTCTCCACTAAAAATACAAAAATTAGCTGGGCGTGGTAGCGGGTACCTATAATCCCAGCTCCTTGGGAGGCTGAGGCAGAGAATTGCTTGAACCCGGGAGGCGGAACTTGCAGTGAGCCGAGATCGTCTCAAAAAAAAAAAAAAAAAAGAAAGAAATTTCTGGATAAAGGAGCCTGTCATTACTAACATCCAGATTATACTTTGGATGAAATAACGCTTAATAATGTTTATGTTTTAAAAAACAACACAAAATTATTTTTCCATTATAATATAAGGGGCTACAGTAAGGACTTATTAAACCTAAAAATAGTTTTAAAATATCCAGAATAAGGCAGTGCTAAATGACAAAAATTACTGCCATCTCTGATTAGGAGGAAATAAGAGCAGAAGAATAGAAAAGGTACTTCTTCAGTTCTTGTTTTAAAAAGTACATGAAGCTTCCAGAAAGGAGGCTATATTGCAGGACACAAATGTGTAGCATTACTCTGTTTACACAAGAGAAAAGATATCACTTCACCTTCTGAGGGAGAGACTCGTCAGATTGTAGTACTGACGAGTACTACATTTTCAAAACAGAAAATGGTACCACAAATGACTACGATGTCCAGCAGGTGGATTAAACTGGTTATCCACGTTGTCGGCCACACTTTGCACCTGTACGATTCTCTGAGCAACTCTGAGACATTTATATCACTCAGGGGGATAAATGGAAACAGCATCTCCAAAAAGGAGACTGACATAAAAGAGGCAGAAGAGCAGGCACTAGTTCCATAAAGTGCATTGCAGACAAAGTTCAAAAGGAATAACTGGAGGATTTTTATAACTCACCTGTATTGGCATTAGGCCTGATGATTCTACAGACTCCTCACACCATTCCTGGGCAGGGATTTAGGTCAGGTATATAAAAGGTACTGAAGTGAAGGAGTCCTATGATTATGTGTCCCCACTATCCAGAGAAGCAGCTGATGGCTATCTCACAGCAATAACTTCGGCCTTGGACAGATTAGAAATACTGTTTAGAAAGAGAGGGGGTGTGGTACTAAGAATATGTGGTTTAAGAAATATAAGTTCCTGTAAAGAAGTGCTGTTTTCAAGTTTTAAGACCAAGTAGGAAGTCTATGCACTGTTTCACAGTGGTCACAGTGAAATACTGAAACCCACTTATGTGGGGAGTCATATTTCTTGGAGGCTCAACCACCTACACCTCTAGGTATAAATTTGAAAGGTAAGCATTAACGAACATAACCGTCACAAACCCAAGCAAAGCCCACAATGCCATCAAAGATGCAGTGAGTTTCAGGAAGGAAGGGTGAGGAGGAAGCCTCTTAGAAGCAAAAATAATTTAAATTATAAATGAATTAAAATAGCCATTGAGCAGACAAGACAGATAAAATACATGCAATGAATAAAGTTCATGCACTTCACTCAGAAGAACCTATATACTCTTATTTTACATTTAGAACTTATTTCTACTTTAGATACAGTTTCTGCAAGTGTTTGTTTCCTATTCCAGGGAGGCAGAGAAGCAAATTAAAAATTGAGGGCATCTACAGTCAAACTCATTGCCGAGCACACTGACAGCATCTAGAAGCAGCAGCTAACAGCCTTACAAGAGAGAAGAAAACATGTTTTTAAAAAACAGATATAGAACCCAAAACACAAAGCTAAATGAAGCCTTAAGCGCAGCAGTGAAACAACCACACATCATTGGCCCATACATGTGCGTGCACAACACAATAGACTGATTCCTTGTCTTAAGACCTATGTTCTGGTTCTCCATTCAGCCTTTCTAAACTCACCTTCACCTATAAAAATCAGGATAATACTTCCTTGCCCTACTACCAAACAGAACTGCTCAGAATAGCTTAAAAATATATTATGTGTAAAAAATGCTCTGAAAACTGTAACATACATGATATGTAACTATAAGAATATGTTAAACATGTTCTGTATATTCTGTTTAAGAAGGCAAAGAAGTATGTAATGTATTTAAATAAATTTCTATTTAAATGGCTAAATAAAAAAAAAAGCACTTCTCTTAATAGCAGAAAATTAACTTACACGGTATCACTTATCCCCTCACCAAAATGCCAGATTTTTTTTAACAACTATTAGCAAGAGAAAGAATTTTTAAAAGCAAGAGACATATTTTAGCTGCTCTTTGCAAATCAGATAGGTTGGATAACATTTCTTCTGACAGGAAAGACATTTCAAATTGAGAAAAGACAAAGTACGTTTGATTTTCTGGGTTGTTTGCTCGTTTGTTTTTAGAGACAGAGTCTTGTCTGTCACCCAGGCTGGAGCACAGTGGCGCAATCATGGCTCCCTGCAGCCTAGATCTCCCAGGCTCAAGCAATCCTCCTGACTTGGCCTTCTAAAGATTCTGAGATTACAGGTGTGAGCCACCATAGCTGGCCTACAATAAAATTTTAAATGAATACTTACACCTAAAAAAATACATGCAGTACACATCTATTATAGTTTCCTATAGAGCAATACTTTTCAAACTGTAGGTCATAATCACTAGTGGATTATGAAGTCAATTTAGTGGTTCACTGCCACTATTTTATAAGAAAGTAGGATAGAAAATATTAGAGTACCTTGCATTTAATAAAGGTAAGTACTATTCCACAGAATTTTGTTTGACTTAATATTTATTAGTACCATGTGTATATAAGCAGGAGTGCTGGAAAACAATGCAAATGTATTTTTTACATGAAGTGTAGTCAAAAAAGACTGAAAGTCACCGGTAAGAAATTCAATAAATAGGCATTTGATTTCTAGATGCCAGCTAAGAACTAACAGAATTTAAAAGCAGCTAGTACTCAGAGTGACCAAGACTTAATACAGAAGTAAAGAAATCACAGCTGGGACTAGGCTGATGAAGAGGGCAGTGTTTTTGTTTTTTTAAAAAAAAAAAAAAAAAAAAAAAAAGTCACTGGGTAGCAATCCTCAAAGTAGGAAAAAGAAGATAACATTCCTTCTGGGAATTTTTTCTTTAAAGGAAAATTAGAAAGAGGCAGATGGTAAGAAAAGCACTATACTGTTAATTAGAAGAATATACCACCATCAAACCCTCTGACTTTAGTCCTCAATAGTTTCATCTTTAAAATGAGAGGGTCAGACTAGAAGATAAATTATTTATTTATTTATTCGAGATGGAGTCTCGCTCCATCACCAGGCTGGAGTGCAGTGGCACAATCTTGGCTCACTGAAACTTCTGCCTACCAGGTTCAAGCAATTCTCCTGCCTCGGCCTCCAGAGTAGCTGGGACTCAGGTGCATGCCACCATGCCCAGCTAATTTTTGTATTTTTATTAGAGACGGGTTTTCATCATGTTGGCCAGGATGGTCTTGATCTCTTGACCTCATGATCTGCCCACCAAAGTGCTGAGATTGAGATTACAGGCATGAGCCACTGCGCCCTGCCTGAAGATAAATATTAAGATCCTACCTTAACACTCTGATTCCAATGGAGTTCATAATAATTAAGTCATAACAGAACTACTTGAATTATAACTGAGCTTTTGTTCTTAATAACTAAAAGTTTATCTTTTAGTAAGAAAATTATGTAACATGTTAATAAATAATAGGTTTTTATATAAAAATCAAGACTTAATGGCCAATGTCATATTTCTGCAGCTTTCCATTTTCCAGACCTAAACGGCCCAGCTGGATGGGTAAAAATTACCTTTAGATACATTACTATTCACCTGATTAGCAACCATGAAAAACACATGGAAGGTGCCTTGAGGGAGTTACATAACCACCATATAACTTTCTTGGTACCATGGCCCATTTAAAAGTTAAAAAAAAATTAAATAACCACTGAGATACATTTACACTGTTAAAACAACGGCAATCAGTAACAAGTGCTTTGCAGACTAAAAGATTAGATATTACCAACATTTCCTTTTATCTCTTTCCATAGAAGGATCAAACACTTTAGCTTAATCACTTTTTTCTAGATAAAGATACCAACTGCTTCCTTCGTATTTTCCTCTTGTTGCATCAATTTCCTTGCCTGATGTTGGCTGCTTGTCACTGTCTATGTGCTCCTTAGCCTGCTGGTAAGAGCCTGCATGCTCCTTACTATTGGTAAGCCCTTCCATGGTCTATGTCCACTTCCTTATGCTTAGAGCTGGTATCTACAACAATAGTGGTGGCAAGCTCTCAGATAAATAGACACACAGAAAATTAATTTAGTAAACACGACAGAGTTGCTCTGATTGGGAATAGGCTACATATTACATTATGAGGAGGTGTTTACATAAAGATATGTATTTTATCATGTAGATGTCTAGAACTCCTGGCCTCAAGCAATCCTCCCACCTAAGCCTTCCAAAGCACTGGGATTACAGACATGAGCCATTGCACCCAGCCTATCATGTAGATGTCACATCTGGAGCCACTTCTGAGACTAGATGGAATATGTTTCAATTCTAAGCAAAAGACCTCCATCTTTTTAAATGTAGACATGAAAAATGATAATAGAAAAATGTATAAAATAGGGATGAATAAAGGCACCATGAAAGGAATAAAAACAGACCAATAGACCAAGCCAGTCAATCACTGACAGCTATTTTGACTCTGAACACTATTACAGAAGAGTACTAAGGAAAAATACAGACACATACACATATATTAAGGTGTTTCATCATGCCATATCATTAGTACAAAATAAAAGGAAGAAACAGCATAATATCTATTATCAGTTCTCTCTGTGAGTCCATACTGCTCATCATTTCTCTATTGTTCTATAGGCCAGTATCTGCTTTGGAAAACATGTTCTTCCAAATCAAACCACTCTGAATGAAATGAACGGACACGGGTCAATCTATGTGACCAATGTGCAGAAACAGTAAATTCAGGTTTTGTTGAGTTCACTTTTTATTGAACTTACTTGTCTTTTGCCAGTTCTCACCCACTTTGAAATATGCACCAAATAAATTAACACAATTTTACCAAGTGCCATCCAAATAGCTGATTTTGTACACAATACTGAAAATTGAGTGTTCTTAATTTGCAAAACTAAATTTGGACATTAATGCTATTTAGATCATACTATTAATGCTAATTAATTTAGATCATACATTAATGCTAATTAGATCATACTATTACTGTTCAGTGAAAGACTCGAATATGCAGTTAAGGGCTGAATAAATACAGAACTGGAAAATACACACCAAAAATATGTACAAGTAAGGAAGAAAGCACAAATATCTTATAGAAATAAATGTTTTAAAATAGATACTAAGTGGAAACTGAGGAAGTGAAGAAGATCCATTTATGCTCCCAAGTCCTAAAGTCAACATTAAAGCTTTTAGAATCAAATATGCAAAAAGCCAGCACCGCAGGAAAATGAAAGAAGAATGATATTGGAAATAAAGAGAATACTGATGAAAGGAAAAATCAAACATGACTGTTGATAAATGTCTGCAGCCTTACTGTTCTACAAAAGAACACCATTTCTTACAGGGAATGAATGGGAAATTGGACAGACAGTGCTGTCAGCTACAAAACCTACCTTAATGAAGGCTGAACATGAGTGAGAAAAGCACTTGGTATAAAATATATAAAACTATCGGGAGGAAAAAAAGCATAGATAAAACCAGAAAACTATAAATGGATTATCATTCTAAAGTATAACACTTACACTGATGTAAATAGCCATAGTATTATATCAACTTAAAAGTCAATAGACTAGCATTAAACAAAAAAAAAATTTTGAAAACACACAAAAGATACAGAACCAGGTAAATGATACCTTTCCACAATATAATCATACTGATGATTAATCTCTAAATAACTTTGTCCCTTACCCTCAACCAACTCACCCAACATTTTCTGCATCTTCATCACATTCAGCTTTATATTTGCAGGGTCCACACTTGGAGTGTTTTCTGTGAACTTCTGCCCCTGACCCTTCCTCTTCTGTTTAAAAAGAAAAATCAAATTTTCAACCAAAAGTTGGGATCCTTTCCAGATATGCTTCATGTTTTCAGTAGTCATTATCCTGTTTCTGAGGAAAATGTACCTGAGCTCTTGAAAACAGTCACTTCCAAACTCTACCAATGCTTGAAGTTCAAAAATGTTGCCAGTACTGAGTACAACATATTTTGTGAGGAAAAGAAGTTTTGGTGCTGAAAAATGATCCCTTAAACTATGTAAGCAGAACAACACAGTAGGTTTGATAATAAATTGCTTTTTTAAAAAAATTACCATATAACACTGAATAAGGGAGAAAGAAAAGAGACAGGAGCAATACATTTAGTCCTGTGATTACCCTCCTGTTGCAATCAGCCTGTGCAAAGCTGGTCAGCAGATAAGCGCCTGACCACAAAAGAATGTAACTCTCATCTTTTCCTCACATCAGTTTCATACCTGTCTTTCTAACTACATAAAAACTAATTTCAGAGTTAAAAAAATACTTATCTCCACATTTTAAAATGAAAAAGGGTCTCTTTATACAGGACTTTTCTTCTTTTTCTACTTGGCGACTTAGCACAGCCAAAAATACGCAGACACAAAAGTATGCAGGTCTCCTATGACCCAATGCAAAAAAAAAAAAAAAAAAAAAAAAAAAAAAAAAAAAAAAACCAGTAAATACTGCCAGCCCCAAACTCAGCTCACATCCCACACTGAAAGGGCCTTATATTTTGTGGGTCTCAACTAGAGTGGATCATATCCTGATAATCTCAAACTGGCCAGGGAGTTCAGTTCTGAAATCAACTTAAGGATTTCAGTTCATTCAAAGGATTTCCCTCGAATTTGGTTTGAAAAAGAGTACTATTCAGGGAGTGTCTTTTTTTTTTTTTTTTTTTTTTGCAGACAGAGTCTCACTTTGTCATCCAGGCTGGAATGCAGTGGCACAATCTCAGCTCACCACAACCTCCACCTGTGGGTTCAAGTGATTCTTCTGTCTCAGCCTCCTGCGTAGCCAGGATTACAGGTGCACACCACCATGCCCAGCTAATTTTTGTATTTTTAGTAGAGACGGGGTTTCACTATGTTGGCCAGGCTGGTCTTGAACTCCTGACCTTGTGATCCGCCCACCTCAGCTGGGATTACAGGCGTGAGCCACCACACCCGGCCTCAGGGGGTGTCTTATAATAAAGACGGTGTTTAAAAGGTACACAAATCTGCCATGCCTGTTTGGTAATGCTTCCGAACTTCTTTTTGGTGTCTTCCTGTCCTTAAGTAGAAATATTCCCCTAAACTCTCATGAATACTCCCAAACAGATACCACGGATTATCATCCTAAGTAATTCTGAGGCCCCAAAACATCATAATATTCAGAAATACTACAGTTACCATGAGCTCACTAAGGTCTGTATATTAACTGGAGCAAAGCACTTAGCCCTTCTAACTCATACTCCATAAAAAAGGTCAACCTACATCCTCAGGGCAAGATATCCAGCATTTTTTGTTTTGTTTTGTTTTTTGTTTGAGACAGGGTGCAATGGCGTGATCACCACTCACTGCAGCCTCAACCTCCTGGGCTCAAGCAATCCTCCCACTTTAGCTTCCGAAGTAGCTGAGACTACATGCCACCACACCTGGCTTTTTTTAATTTTTTTTATTTTTTGAGAAGGAGTCTCGCTCTGTCGCCCAGGCTGGTGTGCAGTGGCACAATCTCAGCTCATTGCAACCTCTGTCTCCTGGGTTCAAGCAATTCTCCTACCTCAGCCTCCTGAGTAGCTGGGATTACAGGAGCCCACCACCACACCCAGCTAATTTCTGCATTTTTAGTAGAGACGGGGTTTCACCACATTGGCCAGGCTGGTCTCAAACTCCTGACCTCAGGTGATCCGCCCGCCTCGGCCTCCCAAAGTGCTGGGATTACAGGCATGAGCCACTGCGCCCGGCCTTTTTTTTTTTTTTGGTAGAGACAGGGTCTCACTATGTTGCCCAGGCTGGTTTCAAACTCCAGGCTCAACTGATCCTCCCATCTCAGCTTCCCAAAGTTCTGGGATTTTAGGCATGAGCCACTGCGCCCATCCCAACATTGTATTATATAAGCAAATCTTGAGATCAACTCTCACTTCTTTAATATAGGAACAATGACAATGACAGTTTCCTAACTGAATACCTAACCACAGGGGCTAGACTACATGATCACCTAAAATGTGTTCCAGCTCTAAGATCTGGAATTTATTATCTGATCCTTCACACGTGATTATAAAGCTTCTGCTTGAACATGTCCATCTACTTCAAATTCTATTGTTTGACAGCTTTAATCATTTTTATTTTTTTAGCTGAAACTGTCATCCTTGAATTTCTCCTCAGGACAGTTCTCCTGTTCTCCAGGAGACCTTCAAAGTCCCTTCCAACTCTGAAATTTTAAGATTCTATGAAATGTAGAAGTATGGAGTGAGGTTTCAGGCAGTTTTGAAAGGATCATAACTGCAGTTTCCATTTGCATTAAGTGTGAATTGTACTGAAGTGGGAGTTCTTTGGTGTACCCCATAATATCTCAAACATTATTTTGTATACAGTATATACTCATTAAGAATTATAGCCTCATTAGACTATGATATAGATTAGTCAATCTCAATTCTAATCATTTAAACTCCATTATATGCTATTACCAAATATTAATCTTTTAAACAACAGAAATAATTCATATATTTGTAAAATAAAGTCAAAAAGATAGGAAATTGTTAAAGGTTTAAATTAAACTCTAAATTCCACGAGAGTTGTTGGGCAAGTCTTCCTTTTTCTATACACAACTCCCTCTGGAGTTTTTAACCCTGTGCCATGAAAATTCCTTATGAGCAAAAACTTGAAAGCAAGGTATGGGAAAGAGTTACAAATACTCCGGTCCAAGCTAAAATCACTTGTGGGGATAATCCCAAGAAGAAGTCACTTTGATGCAACCTCAATTTAACAGAAACTACAACATCTTCCCCTTAGTCTGACAACAAACTTCCAGAGAAAAATGCAAGAAACAAGAATGCTTAGAGCTGAGAGGGAAGAGGGACAGTTGGGTTAGGAGTGATGGCTAAGGAGTGCATGGTTTCTTTTTGAGGTAATTAAAATGTTCTAAGAGTGACTGTGGTGATGAATATGTAACTCTGAATATACTAATGAATATATAACTGAATTTACTAAAAGTCACTGAATTGTACACTTCAAGTGGCAAATTATATGGTATGTGAATTATATCTCAAAGCTGCTTTTTTAAAAAAAAGAAAGAAAGAAAGAAAAAGCAAATATCCTTTAAGAGGTACTTGAAACTTACCTCCTTCTCCAGATCCAGATCCATTATCTGAGAAGAAAAACAAAGAATGAATATGAGCATTTTTCCTGGAAATTTCAGCTTTTCAAATAATAAAATTTCCTATCAAAAATTAAACTGTGATATCCATTCTCAGTCCTTTTCTCATATTTTTGATATCTTACAATTTATTCTTACATACTTATTTTATGCTGCTCTCAAAATATAAATTGCTTAGATACATAATCATCTATATTTCATACATCTTTGTATCCCATTAAGGACATACCCAGATGCTTTGCACAGAATAAAGACAATAAATACTGTAAAGTAAACGGCTAAAAATATAAATAATTAATTTTAATCCACTCATTTAAAAGGTAGGAGAAAATTTTAGTTTTGTTAAAACTTGAGAGAAATAATGAATAAGCTGCTTTTATTAGAAAGGCAGGAAAAGAGCTTTGGGTCTTACTCCAAAAAAAAAATCTTCTTAAGGAAATCTGCGGATAAAGACCAAAAGCCAAAAGGTAAGAAAAGCCCCAAGGTTTAGGAAGCAAGGAACCAAAGGCTTGAGGTTTTCATGTTACTAATAAAATTAACTTCCTCTAGGAAATCCAATCTGAAGGAAACTTAACTACTTGTCGCTAGTGAAATTAAAAAGAGCCTTCATCAAAGTTACCAGAAAGAAGCTAGTCTCAAGTATAATTAATGTAAAATATTTATTCTATAATCCTAAAGGAACCAGCATATTAGCACAGAACATGTTGAAAACAGGGTAATGATGTAAAATCATCAGCACAGAGTCATTTAAAAAAGCAGAGAGAGCAAGTGAGGAATTTGACACTTTATCTAGCACTTGCCAGGGGAGAGGATACTCTGGATCCTAAAGAACCCATGCTAGCTCTCCAAATTGTCCTCTAAAGCAGAAGACAACACTCAGAACAATATTGTTCCCTTCCCTTCAACCTCCTTTGGACAATAATCAAATTCCCAGATACTGAAGAAACAGGAGGAATTAGAAAAATATATATTGTATGCAGTACCAATTGTAAAATCTTCATGGGATTTTATGGAAAGTCTTAAATTATGTTCAATTTTCATTAATCAACCACAAAATGACATTTTCTCTGAGTAAATAAGGAGGAAATGAAAGAGTGATGGAACAGAAAAAAAGAGAAGGAGGAAGGAAACTCAAAATTGTTTTTATGACCAAACTCTTCTTAGGAAAACACCCCTTTATTACTTCCATTCCACATACAATGATTGGTTACATATTATGTGCCAGGCACCATGGTAAATGTGAGGAATAAAATGATAAATAAGACATATTCCCAGTACACGAGATACTACTCCCAATCATTTTTTCAAACCATGTCTAATTTTAATAAATACAAAAATCTCATACCTTCCCTTGTCGTTTAGAATCCTTAAATAAATTAAATACTGTGGCTACTCTGATAAGGTAGAATTCTCCCTGTAGGCTATATTTTGTAAATGGTACGCATTTCCCCAACCTACACGATTCCATCCCACCCTGAGATTATGATACACATCCCTAGGTAAGACAGTACCTTCCCATTGAGAAAGCACTGATTTGGCTGGTGGTACTTATGTCAGATGAATGAAATACAATATGGTATATGTACAGAAATACACCCAAGGTGTAAACAAACTCTGCCAGGAGATGTCACAGAAGGAAGATTTCACAGAGGTGAAAAGGCTTAAGATCAACCTTAAGCATAAGAAAAAGAGTTTTCAAGTAAGGAAAAGAGAATAGTATTTCTAATTCAAGGAATAGGATCCACAGAAGACCAAATAACAAAACACTGCCCCCTCAGAAAATAAAATTAATATAGCAGCTTATAACTTTGCTCATTCAATCCTTATTTAACAACCACAGGAGATAATATCCACTTAACAAGTTAAGGAATTGGGGCTCAGAGAGGCTTAGTGATTTGTCCAAGGTCACACAGTAAATAAGGGTTGGAGTTAGGTTAAGGCGAGGTCTTGTAATCCTAGTGCAGTGCTCTTTCCAATCTACCACTCTGCTGCCTAATGTTTAACATTAGGTGTTAACACTTGGTGTCTTAAATATATGCTCCTCATAAGTGAAGCATAATTTGAGACTGGAAATAACCTCCATATTCCTCTTTAATTTCTAGATCATTTTGTGAAACACAATGTACTTAAAGAAGTATATAAGAACCACACCAAATCATAGTCTACTAGCCTAAAAACATAATAATTTCTCCAAGCACGTAATTATTTTAGTGTGTATAGAAAGAATTTGGCCTTACTACAAGAGAGGTCTGGGCTTTTCCCTCCGCTTCTGGAAGGTAACCTACGTCATACCTGATAGGAGGATATTTGTTAAGGGAGGGTGCTGACCACACTGGAACTTAGTGTTGGGGGTTGGGCCACATCTAAGTCTTAGGGTGGGGGCTGGTTACACTAGAAAGACCAATCATGAAGAGTAGAGTGGGGGCTATGAGTCACAGTATTAGTGGACCCAGAGTCTTCAATTAACCACACAACCAACTCATCAAATTATATTTACATAATCAGCCCCAATAAAAACTATATGAATAGCAGGGTACAATGGCTCACACCTGTAATCCCAGCACTTTGGGAGGCCAAGGCAGGCAAATTGCTTGAGCTCACAAGTTCAAGACTAGCCTGGGCAACATGGTAAAACCCTGTCCCTACAAAAAATACAAAAAAAAAATGAGCCTGGCATGTTGGCATGTGTCTGTAGTCCCAGCTACTGAGGAGACGGAGGTAGGAGGATCCCTTGAGCCTGAGAGGTCAAGGCTGCAGTGAGTCATGATTGTGCTACTGCACTCCAGCCTGAGGAACAGAGTGAGACGTGGTCTCATAAAGAAAAGACTATGAACACTGACACTCAGGCAAGCTTTCCTGGCTGGCAGTACTCCATGTGCACTGCCACATACTGTAACTGGGAGGAGTTAACATTGTCCATGCCTCCACTGGGAGAGAAAAATCAGCAACTCCATGTTTGGAACCTTCCCAGAATCTGTCCTGGGCATCTCTTTCTTTGGCTGATTTTAACATATATCCTCTCCCTTCATAACCATGCACATAATAGCTGTCAGTGAGTCTGTTAGCCCTTCTAGCAAATTACTGAGCCTAGGGTTAGCTGCGGAGAACCTCTTGATCTCAGCTGGTGTCAGAAGTGAGAACAGCCTTGGAGACTGTCCCCTTTGACTTTGTAGTTGACCCTAAAATTGTCACATTTAGTAAAAGGGAGAATTTCTGAACACTGTAATATATAGGGAAAGAAAAGAAGTGGAAATCCCATAAGAATGGCCTTCACCTTTACCACTAACCTCAATACAATAATTCAAGTTACCTCACCTGCATCTCTATCCCCAAACATTGATACAAACACAAGAAAATAACATTAATAGTTCCCCAAATCGACCACTGCCAATTCTGGAAGGAAAAAAAGATGAAGTAAATACAAACAGCATGGGATGAAGAGATGGCAAAGAAAAAACTTGGAAAGCAACAATCTGTGATACTGCTAATGACTTTCTACAGAAATTTCTCACTTTTTTTTTTTTTTTTTGAGACGGAGTCTTGCTCTGTTGCCCAGGCTGGAGTGCAGTGGTGCGATCTTGGCTCACTGCAAGCTCCACCTCCCGGGTTCATGCCATTCTCCTGCCTCAGCCTCCCAAGTAGCTGGGACTACGGGCACATGCCACCACACGCGGCTAATTTTTTGTATTTTTTAGTAGAGACAGGGTTTCACTGTGTTAGCCAGGATGGTCTCGATCTCCTGACCTCATGGTCTGCCCGCCTCGGCCTCCCAAAGTGCTGGGATTACAGGCATGAGCCACCGCACCCGGCCTTCCTCACCTCTTTTTAAAAAGTCATCAAGACAGATCCCCTATCATTCCCCACCTCAAAGCTCATTCTGTCTAATGTTCAAATCATAAGGCAAAGGACATGCAAAGAAAGTAAGTCCCTATAAAAAGGGTGTTAAACCTTAACAATGTAGTAAGGAGTAACATAAGTCTATACAAGACCACCTTGGGGTTAAAAAGCAACAACGTGAAATGAGGGCAAAAAAGATTTCCCCCACTCCCCGCAACAACCACCACCAATCCACGCAGCACTTGTGGAAATATACCTCTGACTCAAAACCCCCTTTTAGAAATGATTCCACCATATTTTCCAAAATTTATTCAGAAGAATATCATACATACCAGAGTAGCATGGTCCTCTTGCTACTACTGTTATCTCTTTCTGGTGCTTACAAGCAGCCCTTCTGAGAAAGCATTCATTTTGATAAGTGTCCCCATTTGATCCACAGACAGGAATGTAATTTGTATGGCACTGCAAAAGCAACATAAATAAATTCTCAGAACTAGGCATGAATATTAATAGTTTATTTCACATTCATGAATGCAATACCATAGCATTATGACATACTTTGCTACTGAATAGTCTGGGGGTTTTTTTTGTTTGTTTAAAAAGAATTATGCTATTTCTTCATACCTTTTCTCACATTCATAAGGAAAATAACTACCAACTATCCATAAAAATGAGAATGAAAATATCTACTTCATTTGCTTGCTATGAAAAACCACTGAAGTAATAAGAGAAAATGATTGACAATGTAAAGAGTGCTACTTATGTAACAGCATTTTATTATTATCAAAATTCATTTATTCATTCAAACCTAATCATATTCAAAACATCTAGTAGGCAAAGTCCCAAGGTAAATGGTATAGAGGACACAAAGAAATATAGGATGATCTCTGTTCTTGGAAATCTTACAATCTTGTAAGAGAGTCATACAAGTAGGAAAAAAAAAACAATACTGCAAAGCTAGATCATGTACCAAATCAGTAAGCATGTAATGCCTAATACCTATTATTGTAAGCTGAAGTATTCAAGAAAAGCATCCTCAGAGAAAGTGGAATATGAACTGAGCCCTGAAAGATGAGTAGAAATAAGACAGGTGAAGAAGAAAAGAGGTGATACAGGTTTGAGAAATGACACTGGACCTGCATGCAGGAAAACTTGAAAACATCTACATGTTAGAAATATCATAAATGACTGAAGTTTTAAAATCCGGGGAGAATGCTATAACAATATGATACAAGTTATTATTATTATTACTTAAAAAATAGATCATATAAATTAATAAAAACGGGACCAAAGACAGACATGAAGTGTTTACAGAAAAATTACAAATGGCCAGTTAATGCATAAAATATTATTGATCTTCACTAGCAATCAGAGTTGTCCACTAAGATGAGATGCTATTTCCAACTTATAAAATTGGCTATTAAAAAATTCAATTAGGTGGACATCCCACTACACCAGTTTTGGTCATCTAAATTGGTTCTACTTTGAGGTAACATAATTAAAGAATATGTTTCAAGAATCCTAAAAAAAGGAATACAGTTTTTGATCAAGAATTACACATTTAGAAATCAATGTGACAGAAACTTGTAGACAAACATTTATTACAGCCATTTCCAACAGAAATTTATATCAATAACCTAAAAATCTTAATATCTAACAAGACAATGTTTAATTGAAGTATAAGTGTTCAAGAAATTAATATTGCAGTCATTAAGAATTACCTTTTGAACTTAAACAATCCAACAAGCAAAAGGCAAATAATTCCATTAAAAATAGGTCAAAGGACATGAACAGACACTTCTCAAAAGAAGACATACAGGCGACCAATAAACATGAAAAAATGCTCAACATCACTAATCACCAGAGAAATGCAAATCAAAACCATAAGAAAATACCATCTCACAAGAGTCAAAATGGCTATTATTAAAAAGTCAAAATAACAGATGCTGGTGGGACTGCAAAGAAAAGGGAATGCTACACAGGTGGGAATGTAAATTAGCTCAGCCACTGTGGAAAGCAGTTTGGAGATTTCTCAAAGAACTTAAAACAGAACTACCATTCAACCCAGCAATCTCATTACTGGGTATATACCCAAAGGAAAATCAATCATTCTACCAAAAAGACACATGCACCCATATGTTGTTTGCAGCACTATTCACAATAGCAAAGACATGGAATCAATCTAGGTGCCCATCAATGGCAAATAAGATAAAGAACATGTGGTATACATATACACCAAGGAATACTACACAACCATAAAAAAGAATGAAATAATGTCCTCTGCAGCAACATGGATGCAGTTGGAGGCCAATATCGTAACTGAGGAACAGAAAACCAAATACCTCATGCTCTCATTAGTGTTAGGTAAACATTAGATACACATGGACATAAAGATGGGAACAATAGACACTGGGCACCACTAGAGTGGGGAGAGAGGAAGAAAGGCAAGCGCTGAAAAACTACCTATTAGGTACTATGCTCACTACCTGGGTGGCAGGATCAGCAATAAACCCATCTACCTACACATGTACCCCCTGAAACTAAAATAAAAGCTGAAGTTTAAAAACAGTAATTGTGGCCAGGCGCAGTGGCTCAAGCCTGTAATCCCAGCACTTTGGGAGGCCGAAGCGGGAGGATCACGAGGTCAGGAGATCGAGACCATGCTGGCTAACATGGTGAAACTCTGTCTCTACTAAAAATACAAAAAAATTAGCCGGGTGCGGTGGCAGGCGCCTGTAGTCCCAGCTATTCAGGAGGCTGAGGCAGGAGAATGGCGTGAACCCAGGAGGCGGAGCTTGCAGTGAGCCGAGATTGTGCCACTGCACTCCAGCCTGGGCAACAGAGCGAGACTCCGTCTCAAAAAAAAAAAAAAAATAGTAATTGTAAAAAAGAATTACCTTTAAAAAAATATATAGTGTGACAAGAAAAGCTAACAAAGTTAGGCAAAAAGCACATATATAATTTCTGGGAATTCTGTACTTTTTTTTTTTTTTTTGAGACAGAGTCTCGCTCTGTCGCCTAGACAGAGCAGTGGCACGGTCTTGGCTCACTGCAAGCTCCACCTCCTGGGTTCACGCCATTCTCCTGCCTTAGCCTCTTGAGTAGCTGGGACTACAGGCGCCCGCTACCACGCCCAGCTAATTTTTTTGTATTTTTTAGTAGAGACGGGGTTTCACCGTGTTAGCCAGGATGGTCTCGATCTCCTGACCATGTGATCTGCCCGCCTCGGCCTCCCAAAGTGCCGGGATTACAGGCGTGAACCACTGCGCCTGGCCTGGATTCTGTACTATTTTTAAATGTATTATGTATTCCACAAAGCTAACTGTAAATGTTTTAAATAATTTGATAATATAAAATAAAACATAGCAAGAAAATAAAGTATATTTATAGCCCATTTAGAAAAAAATGAATACACGTAAAATAAATCCTGGAATAAAATGTCAACAAATTTTTCACATTACCTGTCTTCATGGTTTCCTAGTTCCCTATTTAAGATTTTCCATATTTCTCTATTTTTCTTCAATGATCAAGACTTACTTTTATCATTTATCTACTTTTAAAAAATGATCAGATTTACTTTATGAAGCATACATATGGCATGCTACCACAGGTCAAGCACTGGTAAAAACAACTTCTAGTAAAATATTTTATAACCTAGTTGACTTTACTATACATTCAGTATCGGCAGAATGTTACACCAACTTTTATTAAAATTATATTTTTATTTTAGGAAGCCTCCCTATTACATATATTCCTCTAGTTTTTCATGGATGACATTCCTTTCTTCTCTTTCCCTAAAATTTACACAATAGCTAGTATGATGTCTATATGAGTCAATATGTTACTTTGTAATTATACAATACTCAATTAGCCAAGGAAACTACTATGAGCTCTAAGATATCAGTGCTAAATCTATGAACTTTCCAATCCCACTTTCATTCCTCAACAAATGCTTACTTTCTAAAGTAGTGTTGTGTTCACAAAGGTGCCAATATCGCCCCCTAGGGGTGGCTGTCCCTGTGGAGGCATTTTTGGTTGTCACATTGACAGACGGACATTACTGTCATTTACCAGGTAGATTCCAAGGATGCCTGAAGTACTGCAAAGGAAAGGACAGTTCCATACAACAAAAACAAGTATCACACAACTTCTGAATGTCTCTCTGGCTATTCATGTAGGAATTTTGACAAGACTTTCCAAAATACTACAAATCAGTCTGATCTGTTATACCTTATCCTAATATTGGTTTTTATTCTAGCATCTACTAGACATCTACATTTTTGTTTCATGTACTCCTGGTATGAAATTGCTTTTAATTTTTTTTTTTTTTTTTTTGGAGGCGGGGTCTAGCTCTGTCGCCAGGTTGGAGTGCAGTGGCGCAATCTAGGCTCACTGCTATCTCCGCCTCCTGGGTTCATGCAATTCTCCTGCCTCAGCCTCCCGAGTAGCTGGGATTACAAGCACACACCACCACGCCCAGCAAATTTTTGTATTTTTAGTAGAGACAGGGTTTCACCATGTTGGCCAGGATGGTCTTGAACTCCTGACCTCGTGATCCGCCCACCTCGGCCTTCCAAAGTGCTGGGATTACAAGCATGAGCCACTGCGCCGGAACTGCTTTTAATTTTTTTAATCCAAACATTTATCATAAGCAGACATAAACATCTGATGACTATATTTTCTTCTATGGTAATCATACCTAAACATTTACATTCTGAAATATTTATTTTACTATAAATTACTTTTATTTCTCCTTTACATTGCAATCATGCATTAAATTCATTTCTTTAATCATGTGTTTATGTAGGTTAATTTATCCATGAATTTCTTCTAAGGATAGTAAGGAAACTGAATATTAAAAAGAAGCATTAATTCTGATAGGGCTGAGAATCTTAACATTTATTCAACAGTTTTTATCCAGTAAGCATTAGTCTACAACTTTAAGTGTCCTAACTTAAATATCATAACCATGTGAAGCACATGGCTTAATGCTTAGAGCTAAGGCTATGAAGCCAAAAATGTTTGAATTCAAATCCTGGGCCCACCAACCATGTGACTATGGGCCAGCACCATCACCATGTTCAATGGTGTACAATGGTGATTATAATACTACCTACCTAACAAAGTTGTTATGAAGATTAAATAAGATAACCTACCTTTGGCATTTCTATCTGACCATGGTACATTCTCAATAAACATTAGCTATTTTGCTATTGCTAGTACCATTTCTCAGTCATAAGTATTTGCCAACAGTCACTAATAAGTGGAAGAACCGCAATTCCTCCCAAATGATGTATTTTAACCACTACACACTCAAGTTAATTCAGTGGTATATTGCCATCTGCCACCTGGTGATACTGAGCAGAGGACTTAATGTCTCTGAAATTCATCCTCACAAGCATATACCTAGGAGTGAGTGTGAGAAGGGAGAAGTAGACCTGCTGTTGGTCATTCTCAGTTTCCATGGGTCTCTCCTGGAAGCCTCTAATTATGCTAATGGACAAATTATGGGATTTGGACAATTTTAACAACATGCGATTTCTGACTTATGTACTGATGTTGGATTCCAAGTCTAACCTAAAGTCTGCTTCCTCTATATTGCCACCCTTGTTGGGAGGAAGAACTCTCCCCTATACCTTTTCTTTAGCTAGAAGAATGTGATGATGTTGCCAGCTATTTTAAGTAGTTTAGAAAGATGGAGCAGTGTACGACTCTGGAACTGCATCCATTCAAGCATTTATTGTGCACCTACTGTGTGTCAGGAACTATGCTGAATACAGCAAGTAGAAAATAATAACAAGGTTGTGATGATTAATTTTATGTGTCAACTTGACTGGGCCCCATGGTGCCCAGACTGAACATCATTTCTGGGTTTATCTGTGAAGGAATTTCTAGATGGGATTAATATTTGCATCAGTGGATCAAGTAAAGCAGACTGCCCTCCCAGTGTGAGTGGGCACTATTCAATCCACTGAGGAACTGAATAGAATTCTTCTCTCCTTCTGCTTGACCGCTTAAGCTGGGGCATCGATCTTCTCCTGGTGCCCAGGCCTTCAGTCTCAGATAGGGACTTACACCACTGGCTTTCCTGGGCTAGTATACAGATGACAGACTGTAGGACTTCTCAGCCTCCATAATCAAATGAGCTAATTCCTTATTGCTCGCTCGCTCTCACATTCATGTGTATGTGTATGTGTGTGTTTGTGTTTGTGTGTGTGTTTCTGTTTCTGTTTCTCTGGAGAGCTGTGACTAACAAAGGGTCTAATAAGAGGGCATGGCACCTAGCAAGAGCAGACATTGATAAATACAAGAAGAAAGACACATAGTTCAGAGAATGCCAGAACAAAGATGAAGAAAGAAAACAGGAAAAAAAGTCATAGACTGTACTATATACAAAGTTTTCAGGGAAAGATGCAGTATTAATCATTTTTCTGTATACCACATTAACAAAAGTGGCTTTGTTTATATATGTGGCAAGATAATAGCTCTTATTAGCAGACTGAAAAAAAACAATTTGAATTTTTATTTAAAATCCTGTTATCTGTTAAAATGTATTTAAATAATGTCCCAGAAAGCTTCTATTTAGCACTAAAAGCATGCTGAATCATAAGCAAGTTTTTAAAATGAATTGGAAGATATTGCTAAAGCATCCAGCAGAGAAGGGTTTAATGGGCAAGTCGGGTCATTATTTTTAAGCTGGCAATAACCTAAGTCTACCTTATATAGATTTATAATCTTATAAAGGAAGGCAGAATGGTCAAAGGAAGGTTCACTCGGTAGCAAGATCAAACTATACTGTAAGCCCTGAGGCAGTTTGCTCCTACAAGGCAAGGAACCAGCCTTTAAACATCTTTACATCCTCAGCATCTAGTCTCATACCCAGCACAAGTAAGCACTGGATAAATGTCTAATGGTGTCAACTCCCAACATATTTTCCTTCCCTGCTTTGCCACAAGGTAAAAATGCAAGCAATTCAGACAGATCATGGAAGGATTTTCTAGCTGTTCAAGGACATTTTTTAAAACATCAAAAAGGCTATTTCTTTATAATCTTAGAGTTTCAGGGAAATACTTTTCTCAAAAAATGAAGAAAAGCAGGGCTGGGCATAGTAGCTCATACCCGTAATCCCAGCACTTTCGGACGCCGAGGTGGGAAGATTGCTTGAGCCCAGAAGTTCAAGACCAGTTTGGGCAACCTAGAGGTCTCGGCTCTACAAAAAAATTATTTTAAATCAGCCAGGTGTGGTGATGCACACCTGTTGTCCCAGCTACTCAGGAGGCTGGCGTGGGAAGATCATTTGAGCCCAGGAGGTCAAGGCTACAGTGAGCTATGATTGTGTCACTGCACTCCAGCCTAGGCAACAGAGTGAGACCCCGTCTCAAACAAAAAAAAAAAGACAGATAAATATAAGGTGAAAATCTGAAATTTCTTTGTGTCTAAAATATAAACAAAATGAAAATGAAACTAAGATACACAATTATTATTGTCAATTAAGAATACATAGTGTTAAAAAAAAAACAAAAAAATGAAATTAGGATAACTTCTTTAAAATATAGAGTTCTTTGGAATCTATTGCTCCGGGAAAGGAACAATCTCTAAGATAAATACTATTAAATGATTTAATATTTAAAAGGGGAATTAAACAAATTTATATACACACAAAATATTTCTAGAAGGAAATGCAAGAAGTAACAGATGTTGCCTCTGAGAAGAGTTGACAGTCTGGAGTGGAAGCTTTTTCTGCTACATATCTTATATTGTTCAAGTTGTTTACTATGGGCATACATTACTTTTTTAAAAAATAAATCAAAGTAGCCAGGCATGGTGGCTCACACCTGTAATCCCAGCACTTTGGGAGGCCAAGGCAGGTGGATCACGAGGTCAAAAGTTCGAGACCATCCTGGCCAACATGGTGAAACCCTGTCTCTACTAAAAACACAAAAATTAGCTGGGTGTGGTGGCGTGAACCTGTAGTCCCAGCTACTAGGGAGGCTGAGGCAGGAGAATCATTTGAACCCGGGAGGCGAAGGTTGCAGTGTGCCATGATTGCACCACTGCACTCCAGCCTGGCAACACAGCAAGGCTCCATCTCAAAAAAATTATAATAAATAAATAAAAATAAATAAATAAAGCAGCAGGTTCTCTTGAGAGTTTATGAGTTAACGAATATCAAATGCTCAGCATAGTAAGCAATATATATATATTCCAATATTGTATTGTACAGAGTATATATATATATATATATATATATGCATACACATATGTCTTTACAAATCAACATAAGGGAAAAAGAAAATACCCCAAAAACTAGACACAGAATATGAAATATTAATTCACAAGAAAAATTATAACAAATACACTGCACATTTTCAATTTCTCTAGTAATCAAATGCAAATAAAAATTGTTTTTGTCTTTCAGATTTATAAATTTAAAAGGACCAACAAAATCCACTACCAAAAGGTTGAGTGGAAACAGGACATCTGATATGAGGCCACTGGTGATAATGTTAATCTGCACATGAGCATCCACTGGCCCAACAATTCCACCTCAAGGAATTTAACCTAAGGAAACACAGCAGCTGAAGAGGAGAACAGCCCCGGTCTTCCCCACACAGGGTGACTAAATCTTCAACAACAAAACCCACCATCTTTCTTTTAACGAACCAGATAACAGACTTGAGGACAACCACAGCCACTAAAATGTGAGAGGGAAATCTCAGAAAGGAGAGAGTTCCAGGGGAGTCCCAGGTTCCGCATATGAACTCAGAGCACGTTTCTGGCCGACCCCTAAACCACACATGGGGCAGACTCCAAGTAGCCCCAGTGAGGCTAAAAGAAATGAATTGATACTTGTGTTGCTGCCCACCACAAGTAAGGCAGAATCTGCAGTTTGAGTTCAGCCAACTGTTTCAAAAATAATAATCTTCAAAGGAACATAACAAAACTCACGCACTCTAAAACATATGATTCACAATGTATAGGATAAATTCAAAGTTATTCTAATGTGAAGAAACAGGAAAATATGGTCCATTCTCACATGAGAAAACAATCAACAGAGGCAATACCTGAGGATGTCCTAGATATGGACATTAGCAGACATATTTTAAAGCGGCAATAACATCTACGCTCAAGGAAAATATGCTTACAGTGAATGAAAAGAGGAAATCCCAGCAGGTAAATAGAAACTGTAAATTCTAAACATAAAAAATCTACAATTAAAAACTCACTGGATGGGAAGAATGGAGGTGACAGAAGAAAGGATTAGTGAACCTGAAGACATCAATAAAAATTATCTAATGTAAAGAATAGGAAAAAAATTGGGAAAAAATGAACAGAGTATCAGGGACCTTGAGACAGTATCAAAAGGTCTAACACATCATGGAAGTCCCAGATTACAGGAAATAATAAGCAGAAAAAAAATTTTAAGAAATAGTGACAAAATATTTCTCAAACCGAGTAACAAATAGATTTCAGAAGCTCTGCCAACCCCAAGCATGATAAGTTCAAGGAAAACCATACCATAGTACTTAATAGTCAAACACAGTAAGGAGAAAATCTTGAAAGCAGTCAGAGAAAAATGACACATTAGGTTCAGGGGGAAAACAGTTCAAATTATCACCGACTTCTCATTTCATTCTGGCTAAAGTCACCTTCCATGCTATGCAGAGCTCTATGGAAAGGCGCTCTTGGCAAAGAAATGTCTCCAGCCAACAGGCAGCAGGGATCTGAAGCCAGCCAAAAGCTACCTAAGAAAGCTTGATAGAAGGTGGCTGATATGAAAATGCCCAAAAGAAACCCTCCTATCATTCTATGTAACCGAATGTAAAGCCCCTTTCGACCATGAAGAAACTGGCTGGACAACAGTATACCTACATACCCCTCCTCCTTTACCTAAACTCTCCACTTCTTTTAATTAAAATAAACCACCTGATGGTTTACAGTTTTCAAAGATGTTTCATATGCAAGCTTTCTTTCCAATTTTGATTCTCATTACAGTATCATAAGTAAGGGTAGGAAACGTGCCTTCACTTTTCAGATAGAATACTGATGCCAAGAAAATTACCTGAGATCATACAGAAATTTGCCTGAGGTCACAGGGTTACCAGAAATACTAACTCTCCTATGCTTTCGTTCCTGATTTCTGTACCCTTTCTTCCCCTCAAACCCAAATGGTGGGTACGTTTAGAATAAAATTGTGAGTGGAAAAAAAATTCTAATTCCTTTTTTGCCTCATATCAAATCAACCATCAGAGACCATCTTGTAAGAAACATTCTGAAGTCTGATTACCATTTAACCACAGAAAATAAAAAGAAAGAATTAAATGTAACATATTTCCCTTGTTTTACTTTTTTAGACAACAGAATCACAACTAAAAGAGCATCTGAAAAGCAAAAATATTTACACTGTTAGTTTGAGGTTCCACTTGCTATTCGAGCTCTAACCTTGACTTACCCCGAGTCTCCAAGTCAGTCAAGTTCTGTGGCCTGAAGAGATGAGACAGCAACAAGTAAGAATGGAAGGGAAAGAGACAGACTAGAAGGAGAAGAAAAGGAAAAAGATGCCAACATTTAAAATAAGAGACTCTAGTTCAACCTGTACCTTCTTTCCTTTCAGTGACAATTATACCTTACATTTAAATAGAAATTTGACATTTTTTCAAAGAATTGTCACATCTATTATTGTCAATCTGTCCTCTCAATTCCATGCAAGCAGCATGGAAGATACAAATAACAGGGCATCATCTGACAAAAAAGAACTGAAGGGCTGTGACCCCAATTTCTTTATGGGGTTCAAGGTGTTTTAGGTATTTTAATTTGAAGAATTTAGAAGTATAAAATACAAAGAATATAAAACTTTTCAAAATAGGTTGGGTTTCCTCACCTGAAATTGGCATGCACATTTCAAACCATCTCCATCTTCTTTACAGACTCCTCCATATTTACATGATGACTCATCACAAACTCTTACATCAGACTCCCTCACATTTAATTCTGCAAAAGAAAAAAATTGTTTGACATATATATTTGGCTTTCTATTACTAGTGTGTGTGTGTGTGTGTGTGTGTGTGTGTGTGTATGAAAAAGTCCTTAAACTGTATTGAGCCCCCCCATTCAGAAATGTAATAAGACATAAATATACAAAAAGAAATTCTATAAGACACAAAATGCTCAGTATTCCCCAAACAGAATCCTGCATAATAATGAGCCTAAAAGTAACTCAAAATAGAACTCAAAATTTCAGGACTTAACATAATTTCCAAAGGTAAATCTGTGGAATTTTTCTGTTTTGCCTTCTAAGGCCTTAAGATAACAATCTTACTATTTCTTATTTAACATTTTAGGTTATTTTTCTAGTAAGTTACTTTTAAGGCTAATGAGAATTAACAGTAATACTAATTAAATGAGATACAAATTATCTTAATTCTTTTGTTATGCAGAATAAATTTGGGGTGATCATTATTCATTCTAGACAAACTATTTTAACTACGAAAGAACAGTGAATCTGAATTTCGTACAACAAATATATATGGAGTATTTGTTTACACAGATTAAAGAGATTCAAAATCTTACTAGACTTAAAACTTTTAACGGACTGAATTAAGTTCACTGTACCAAAGCAAGCAGAGCCAATCAACGATACCAGAATTTCATGGTCATATTGCTCCTGCTCCAACATTAAGCATCAAATTAAGCTTCGAGGTTAGTGCTTGAAGCTGCCAATCAGTGAAAGTGGCTGAAAATCACTACAATGCAATTTTCATATCCTTTGTATGGGGAATGAGAGCTTACAAAAACAAATGCACTTAGGCAAACAATAAACAAATGACTGTTTAAAAAAAAAAACCATCCCAGTGTAGTGGTGAATACATGAGTCTGGGAGCAGAGAGAGTCCTAGATTAACTCCTGATTCTGCTGCTCAAAAGCTGAGACTCTGGGAAAAGAGCAAGGACTCCTGTATCTCTAGATCATGATGAGGTCCCGGCAAAGAGATCTAAGGGAGCATTTCTCCGGTTATCCCCATTCCTGGTTGTTTTCTATTTCTAGATTTCAAAGCAGGACTCAGTAAACTAAGTCAAGGGAATTCTATGTCCAGTGACAACTGTCCTAGTGACATTTCATTACCTCTCTCTACCCCATTTGTTCCCACTGCTCTGCAGTGGTGTCTTGGGTCTCCTACTCCCAGCTGACCCTCCGAGGAGCTGGCAATCAAGTACCTGAATCCCTAAGGAGTTGACAGTCAACAGTACTTACTTGAGTAGTCACTGTCAACTAAGTACTGCTCAAGGGCAAGATCATATCTAGGTAGGTTACAAAAAAATTATCTTTCTTAAATGATTTCTGGGTTACAAAAAAAAATTTCCTTAAATGACCTCAGGTGCACAGAATTGGATTAAAGCTCAAGCATTCACAAAAAAAAAGACATGAGTGGAAATTTAAAGCAAGAGAAAGCTAACACAAGCATTTTGTTATTCTTACTGTTTCACAAACTATTCCAGGTAGAGAAGGCCATCTTTTCATTCCTCATCACGCTGGCTGTGGAAGCTTTATGTCCTTGGTTCTCCTTACCTCCCCATTTTTGCTGTCTCTTCCCTTTCCTGCTTGACCATTTGCTTTAGCTCTTGAGGCTCAATCCTAGGTATAGGGATTTCCCCCTATCTACCCACACTTCTGCTAGGAACTTGGACAAGGTCTGGTTCCAATTACTATCGAATACACAACTTCAGACAAAAGGAAGATAACAAAATATTAATAAAGAACTGCCCTGTAAAAGATGGTAAGAATGTACAATATCTGCTCAACTAAGAGCTTAATCAAGTTTAGAGGCTACAGAAGTAAGAACTGCACAATTTGACTAATGAAATATAGTGCATTTGTCTTTTCTCCTTTCTTTGTAGGCTTAAAGTTCACACTGGATTCCATTACAATCAGACATAAAAAACAAGAATAAGTAAAGTTTTTATTTTGTCTGTGAGGCAAGATAATGCTCTGAGTTATGATTTGCTACTTTGAGACTCTTGAATTGTAATGTTTTACCTGTTGTACTTTACAGGTACAGCAGATTGCAAGCTAGAACCTAAACCATCCCTGCCACCAAGAGTCACGTTTGGTAACCCCAAGGAATGTTTGTATGAGGGACTACAGAATACTTTAGGGGAATAATCATCCCTGCTAATGTGAGGCAGAAAAGCTTGGTCCCATTGGCTGGGCGTGGTGGCTCACGCCTGTAATCCCAGCACTTTGGGAGGCTGAGCCAGGTGGATCACCTGATGTCAGGAGTTCGAGACCAGCTTGGCCAACATAATGAAACCTCGTCTCTACTAAAAATACAAAAATTAGCTGGGCATGGTGGCACATGCCTGTACTCCCAGCTACTTGGGAGGCTGAGGTGGGAGGATCGCTTGAACCCAGGAGGAGGAGGCTGCAGTGAGGAGATCGTGCCACTGCACTCCAGCCTGAGTGAAAGAGCAAGACTCTGTCTCAAAAAAAAGAACCTGGCATAAACACAGCCTTGAACAAGAGAAGTGATCCCGAGCATAGTCCCTTCTAAAGACTTAGTTTGCTCCTCCAGCCCAGCCCCAAGAACTCATAACAAAGACAGAGGAGCTACAACAAAGAAACTAAAGAATGATTTTCACTAAAAATGAAGTGACAAGCTCTGCTTTGATGCTCACACAAGACATAATACATGGGGAGAAAGGAGCTGGGACACAACAACAGCCCCTGAATATCAGCAATGTATCTGGCAGGACAGCATAAGACCAAGGAGATGGTAGTGTCAGGCAAAGAGGTAGACCTCTGATATCTGACAGGAGGTACCAATGTGCAACTGCGGCGGCAGCAAACAGCACAGGAAGAAACAGACAGGTGTCATGGAGCAGTGGAATGCATTAGTGGGCAAACATCAAACACAGTTTGGTGACTCCCGGAATAAATCTTGGAGGGAGGCATTTATGAGGGTGCTAGAGGTCCTATATCATTAATAGGTAAGGGTAAAAGTCATGAAATTCTGATTACTCTGGTTATTAGTCATATTTTATTTTATGCATATCTTGCTATCAAATCCATGCTAGTTTCATGTGTGTTCATGCATAAATGTGATTAGTTTATCATCAGAAAGCAATTACTAAGCATCTATTATGTACTTAATACTATGCTAAGAATTTTGGACACACAGGAAAAAAGTGTAACAGGGAATGATCTTGCTAATATATACAACAATTAGTGATGAATTCAATACAGTCTACAAGGGGCTAAATGTGTCATACAGTCTATGGCTGCTGTAGGAGTTCAAGAGATAGGGGACAAAACTGGATTTGAGGCATAGGGTGCAGTGTCAGAAAAAACAAGACTTGTATTGACCTTGAAAAATTAATAAGGCTTTTTTATCATAATAAAGCTAATATAGGATCATTATAAAGAATTTGGGGGCCGGGCGCGGTGGCTCACGCCTGCAATCCCAACACTTTGGGAGGCCGAGGCGGGCGGATCACAAGGTCAGGAGATCGAGACCATCCCGGCTAACACAGTGAAACCCTGTCTCTACTAAAACATACAAAAAAATTAGCCGGGCGTGGTGGCGGGCGCCTGTAGTCCCAGCTACACAGGAGGCTGAGGCAGGAGAATGGTGTGAACCCAGGAGGCGGAGCTTGCAGTGAGCCGAGATCACGCCACTACACTCCAGCCTGGGCGACAGAGCGAGACTCCGTCTCAAAAAAAAAAAAAAAAAAAAGAATTTGGAAAAGATATTTTAAATATAAAATGTTCCAATTGCCCACAACATATGAGTAATATTAAAAGACAGAAAGGAGAATGTTTTTATCTAGGAAAACAATGTAAGTGAAAGTAGAGAAAAAGTAATTTCACAGTACACACAAACAATATTAATATCAGTGGTTCCAAAACCACGTTCCTCAGGAACACTGGTGTCCTGGAATAGGGTGTACCTTCATTAAAATCAAATATGAAATTTTCTCATTTGCAAAGGAAAAAAAATCAACAAAAAAACTGTTCTCATTTTTAAGGGGTTTTTTTAATTTATGTTTCTTAAAGCTTCAATATCTGAGATTATTTCAGATTTGTTGCTGGCTATCAACTAACATCAGATGATTTCAGATATTTTGCTGGCCAGCAGCAAAAGTATGTTCAACAAATAGGTAAGGAATACTAATACAAGTATTCCAACAATGTTTCATGAGAACGCAGGTCAGGTCATGAATGTCACAAGCTCATGAACAGACATTTTAAATTGTTTCATAGTTGTGGCAGTCACTGCTAATTGCCTACCTTGGATCTATTCTCCCCTTCTTACTTAGTAAGAGAACTCCAATTTTGTTCAGGGAAACAAGGTACCCAATTAAATAACCTATATTTCTCGGCCTCCCTCGCTCTGTGTTCATATGTAGGCATTGTCCCTTCCTCCTTCATTCTTCCTCTTTTTTTTTCCTTGACTGGAGAGCAAACCTGTTGCCTAAAGTTGCAGCAGCCAAAAGATGATAGAGCAGAAAGACCAGGAGCAAGACAGTAAGATGGAAGAATCATGAAATCACCATACCGCCTGTGGATTTCCTCTTTCCAGACTTACCATTATAGAAAATAATGTATATAAATGAACACATTTTTTAAAAAGCCCTTATCATGGCCGGGCACGGTGGCTCACGCTTGTAATCCCAGCACTTTGGGAGGCCAAGGCAGGCGGATCACGAGGTCAGGAGATCGAGACCACAGTGAAACCACGTCTCTACTAAAAATACAAAAAAATTAGCCGGGCGTGGTGGCAGGCACCTGTAGTCCCAGCTACTTGGAGAGGCTGAGGCAGGAGAATGGTGTGAACCCGGGAGGCGGAGCTTGCAGTGAGCCGAGATTGCGCCACTGCACTCCAGCCTGGGCAACAGAGTGAGACTCTGTCTCAAAAAAAAAAAAAAGCCCTTATATAAGCCACCACTGGTCACACCACTGATACATGCAAACATAATTCCAATAGAATGATTGTGTGTAAATTTAATAAGATAAATATTTCTAAGCAATGGTCTTAAAAAATTTTGTGCTACATCAGAGACCACATGATAAAATTAATTTATCAAGACAATCATGACTTGCTGGTTCTCTGACTCCTTACGATTTTTTTTTTTTTTTTTGAGACAAGGTCTCACTGTTTCCCAGGCTGGACTGCAGTGGTGTGAACACAGCTCACTGCAACCTCTGCCTCCTGGGCTCAAGCGATTATCCCACCTCAGCCTCCCAAATAGCTGGGCCTCAGCCTTCTGAGTAGCTGGGGGACACAGGTGTAGACCACCATGTCGAGCTAATTTTTGTATTTTTTGTAGAGATGGGGTTCACCATGTTGCCCAGGCTGATCTTGAATTCTTGGGCTCAAGCCATCTGCCCACCTCAGCCTCCCAAAGTGCTAGGATTACAGGCATGAGCCACCACACCCAGCTGACTTCTAACATATTTGAGAACAGAATCACTGCCTTAGCTTAAACCCAATACAGAAGGAATCTATTTTGGGATCATCTTCTGAATGTTCTTTGTTTTCAAGTATTCTGTACAGTACCAGGCATCAAGAGGACATTCTACTACCTGTCAATGATTATGATGATTACGCACCTGCCTTCCTGAAACCAAAATGGAAATTCAGTAAAATGGATGAGCCATTACTAAGGCCCTCAAAAATCAATTCTCCAAATAGAAATATTTTACACAAAGAAGTACTCACAAGAGTTGCTCAGAACAAAATATTTTGCTCTTGTTGCAAATCTGCCCCACAATTCTCAAAATGTAAAACTTGTCTCGAGAATTTCATTAACATTTCAAAGCTCAGAAACAATACACACTAGTGGGAGAAACTGCTTTCTATGAACCTGAGCTGCCCAAATTCCCTACTTCTGGCAGCAACAACTAGGTTCAGGCTCTGATTCAAAATGAGATCCAGCAGCCTTCCAGAATGATACGACTTTTCTACCACCCTTCCATTAAAAAGAAGGTAGTTCTGGGGATCTTATGAGTTAGCTAACACTCACGGAGAGCCAAAAGGAAATAAACTTCCTTAGATGTTACAACAGAATTCAGGGTTTCTTAATCTGGGCACTATTGACATTTGGAACCAGATAATTCTTTGTTGTAGGGAATATCCTGTACACTGGAGGTTGTTTAGCAACAGTCCTGGCCTCTGCCCACTAGATGCCAGTAGGACCACACCAGCTCTGACAAACAAAATTGTGTCCAGATATAAGCAACCACATCCTGGGGTGGGGGAAGGGGGCAAAACTGTCCCCAGTTGAAAACTACAGTAAAGAGAAAGCAAAGACTTTACATCTAATTCTCTGACACAATCACTACAAGGAAAATTAGTCAAATAATCGGCAATCTCAAAAGATCTCAACATACTGCCACAGCTATTCTCCATTTCAAGAGGGACCTAAATATATTGATTCCAAGTTTATGTTAAATCCCCCTCCTTTAATAGTACCTTAACCTCCAGCAGGCCTCACTTCCTCCTTCTTCCTATAGCAACTCTTCTTCTTCAAGGTCAAAGCAACCTCAGATCCAGTGGCTTTTTTCTTAAGTCCTCCAATCCTTTTCTTGACCCTTCTAGAGCAGTTGACACTTCTGGCCTCCCCTTGTAACCAAATAGTCTTCATTATCCCCCCAATTTTCTGAGCTCTTTTCATTTACCCACTCCTTTTTCCTTCTCCTATTGCCCAGTCCGTGTCAATAACACTCTTAGAACTTATCTCCAACTTAATCAACTCTCCAGATTAACCAGTGTGGCATTCTCTATAAAACCTACAGAACAATGCCTATGGCACAATGAATTCTCAAGGCTACTAGGCCCTCTCTAGAACATCCATGAGCACTTTAGCTCCAACCAAGGTAGCTGTTCTTGTGCTTCATGAGTCAGTTACCCAGCCTATGTAGTTGTTACTACAATTATGTGATTTCAACATTTCATATGAGTGAAAATAAATTACTTCTATGAAAACTAAATTCAAAGACTTGAATAAGGTGAGCTACTTTTTAAAAAAACCTACAGTTGCATTTAGAATTCTGCATCCACAAGTCTTTAGCTTCCTTTTTAAAGGGATTAAAACTAGAATTTGTAATCAATGCATTATACAAGTGGTTTGTTCAAGAAAGAGGAGGCCAGGCGCTGTGGCTCATGTCTGTAATCCCAGCACTTTGGGAGGCCAAGGCGGGTAGATCACGAGGTCAAGAGTTCAAGACCAGCCTGGCCAACGTGATGAAACCCTGTCTCTACTAAAAATACAAAAATTAGCTGGGCGTGGTGGCACGAGCCTGTAATCCCAGCTACTCGGGAGGCTGAGGCAGGAGAATTGCTTGAACTGCGACCCAGGAGGCAGAGGTAGCAGTAAGTAAGATCGTGCCACTGCACTCCAGCCTGGGCTACAGAGTGAGACTCAGTCTCAAAAAAAAAAAGAAAGAAAGAAAGAAATTATTCTCAAAGAAAAATTATAGGCCCTCTTTCAAAATATTTAATAAATATGTATATGTTAAAATAAAATGTTACATGCGCTTATGAATCATTTTTGTGACTCCCTACTTTAAATAACTTTCTCAATTAACCAAATAACTACCAGATTCTTATGGGACCAAGACAAAAGGATCCCTACTGTATAGTAAATGTTCTGCCTTCAACCATCCCATGTGTCATCTCATTTTGTTCATTCTCTGGCAGTATTCACATTCACACCCACCACTTAGAGTCTTCAAACCTGGTTTTCCCAACCATATTAAAGCCATGTCATCTGTTTTTGCTAGTGCTATTTCTGGAGCATTGCTGGGGAAAGTCCTATAAATTAATGTTCCCTAAGGCCTTATTAACATGTGGAAAACTTTAGTTCATCTCTACTGGATTCTGTATTGACTCCCACAGAATATGTTCAAACTTTTCACCTTGTCTTTTAAAAAATTTTTTCATGAGTTTATACTGACTGTCTAGATGTTAGTAGTATTTGGAGAAATCTGCCCTTTTTCAGAAAAGCAAACCAATCCAATCCGACAGGACCCTGCTGGATAGTTTTACTCCCAGAACAAGCCCAGTTTGTTCTTGAACCTGTACCCAACTGCCTACAAAACAATTCCATGATCTCTATACTGAAAATAGCAGAAACATTTAAAATATTTAAACATTTGAAATATTGCACACCAGGAAATGGTGTGGTACAACTATGGAATATTATAAAGCTATTTAAAGATGTACATTATATAATATGGAAATAAGCTTATGAATGTTAAAGTGAAAATGCAGACCACAAAACTATATACACAGACTATGATTTTATATGAAAAACCTGCCAGGCACTGTGACGCAGGCCTGCAGTCCCAGCTACTTTGGAGGCTGAAGCAGAAAGACCAGGAGTTGAAGATCAGCTGGGACAATATAGTGAAACTCATTTCAAACACACACACACATACACACATACACATACACACACACACACACACACACACACACACCCCATACATATAAGATAATCCAGCCAGGAATAAACAAAACCGGTAACAGTAACCTGTAACAGCAGTTGAACAATGAGTGATTTCTCCCCTTTTCAAGTTTCTATATTGGTTATTATTTAATGGGGGAAAAAAAAAAAACCTCAATGTGATTTCAAAGACAACCCCAAAGACAGTTTGCTACACCACAGACAAAGCATAAGTTTAGACATCAGGAAGGGCCAAGTTCACGTGGTAGTTCTCCTTTTAGAATAATACTTTCCCTTGATATTGTAATGATTAGATAATATATTCAAAAGCAATCGTGCCTAGAACAAGTAGTTATACAACAAATATTCACTTTTTTTCTTCTCCCAGATATGACTTCAACTCCCAACCAATCTGAGGGGCACCTCTAATGACACAAATCACTGAAAATACATTTCAGGGTATAAAATCAAGCAACAGATTTAGCAAATGTTGACTTCAAGTCCCAGGAAATCAGAAGAATTAGAAATTAAATCCTCTTCAATTCGTTTACTAATCATATTAGTTATCTTCTAGTATAAAGATATGAGGAAGAAAAAGAAACTTTACCTAATGTTACATGATACAAAACCAAAAGCAGTTTACATTAATATTAAAAAGCATCAACTGCAGAGATGGCTAAAACTTCTCTAAGCTATACTTAATGAAAGAAATTTCACATATGCCACACAATCATCTGACTCCAATATTTTTCATTCCATTTTGCATACTACTGCCAACTACCCTTTGTTAAACCACATTGCTCCTGTCAATCCTCTACCCCCACTCCTGCAATCTTCCCCCGCTGCCTACTTTAATTCTAAATGCCTGTATCAGGACTCTCCAGGCAAGGTGACAGGGAGAACAACTACTGCAAGATCAGATGGAAGAAAAGGCCTGGGTACAGAGTTGAGTGTTTAAGGCTCCCAGGGTCTTTCCAGGCCTCGCCAATCCTAGCCAAAGATCTCAGAGCTGTGAAACTCTCTTCCTCACGGATGTTTCTGATCTCTGGGGTTCTGACACTAGCTTGGCAAGCCATAAACTGAATCTGTTATGGTGCAGTTATTAAAATTAATGAAAAATCTCTACATTTCCTGACATGACACATTTAAAGGCAGGCTTTTTAAAATGTATGTAACACAAATTTTTTTAATGCCTATTTTAAAAATCTGGAAGGTATACTCCCCAAAATAGGAACCACAGTTATCTCTCGGTAGAATTTAGGCCTTCTTCACTATTCTGTATTTTTCTGAATTGAGTTTTACAACAAACTTGTATTACTTTTAAAATCAGATAAAGCAATTACATGCTACAGTATATAAGAACCTTGAAAATTATGCAGGCAGGGTGCAATGCCTCACGCCTGTAATCCCAACACTTTGGGAGGCCAAGGCAGGAGGATTGCTTGAGCCCAGGAGTTTGAGATCAGTCTGGGCAACATGGTGAAACCCCCATGCAAAAATTTGCCAGGCGTGGTGGCACATGCCTGTAGTCTCAGCTACTGGGGGGCTGAGATAGGAAAATCACGAGCCGGAGGTCAAGGCTGCAATGAGCCGTGATTGCACCACCACGCTCCAGCCTGGGAACAGAGATCTTGTCTCCAAAAAAAAAGAAAAAGGAAAATAAAATATTATGTTAAAAGAATTAAGTCAGGCACAAAAGGCTACACATTATATTATTCCATTTATATGAAACATCCAAAATAAATAAATCCACAGAGAAAGTCTCTATGTGGTTACCGGGGGATGGGGGTGAGGAGTAGTGGGACTGACTGTTAACAGGTAGAAACTTTCTGGGGTGATAGAAATGTTCCATAATTAGATGGTAGATAGTGATGATCACTGCACAATATAGTAAATGTACGAAAACCACTGAAATGTATACTTTAACATGCTGAATTTTACATTATGAAAATTATCTCAATAAAAAATAGAAATAATTTTTAAATCATTTAAATCATGCTACTTAAATTTTGGAAAAATTGAAATAAAAAATTAAAAACAGGCATTATAATATGCTTTTTAAGAGGCACACCCTGGTATCAGACCACCTTGTCCAGCATCCCGGCTCTACCACTTATCACAGCTGTGTGAGCTTAGTAATTTACCACCTGTGCCTCCATTTCTTCATCTACAAAATGAGGACAATAACAGTACCTATCTCAAAATTCTGATGGAGGATTAAAGATATAGAAAGCACTTAGAGTAAAATAATAATACACATAATAAGTACTCTATTAAGTGTAAGCTACTATTGTTTTTTATTAGCACCAGTTCTGGAGAAGGTATAGAAAAATGAGCACTCAAACCAACTGTGGAAGTACATAGTGGCACAACCTCTCATGTGTCCATATGCATTGCCATTTTAATTGTCTTTATCCTTTTACCCAACATTTCCAGGAAACTATAACAGACATAAAAGAAAAACATACAAAAACCTATGTCCAAGATTGTTAACATCAGCATTTTCTGTAAAACCAAAGTAGAAAACAATCTAAGTGTCTATCTTTTGGGAATTAAATTATTGACATAACACTACACAGACTTTGGCAGAAACATATGTAGTGATATGAAAAGACAACTAAGACCTATTGTGAAAAAAAAACCACATTGTAAAACTATACATACAGTTATAATCCCATTATTTTGAAACATATACCTGTTTACATATGTAAGATTTTACAGGTATATTCAATACATTTCCTTCGTTAAATTATTTTTTTTGTTAAACTATTTTTTAAATCAATAATTAATCTAAACACAAGAACAATGTCCTCTGGTTCTATTTCTAACCACTATCCCTCAGTGTCTGCAACACTAAGTAGAATAGGAGGTAGCCAGAACCCGGGGAAATCACCCACGAAGATGAAAATCTACACAGCAACTTGCATACTGGCACTGAAAAACCTGGCATTAATGATTTTAAAAGATAATTTTTTAAAGACTTCACAAAATTCTGGTGCATTAGAAAGAGTTCCAGACTTGGGGTTCCAATTATTTGATTAAGTAAAAGTAACTATATGATCTTGGCCAAGTGCTAAATCTGAGAATCCCAGTTTCCTAGAATTAAAAAAAAAAAAAAATGAGTATAATAATCCCTTAGAGGATTCCAATGGTTATAAGAGATCCTTATAAAAGAACACTGCAAACTATGAAGAAAACTGACTGTTACTCTGGCTGAAACCACCAAAAACAAACTTAAAAAGACACTACCATAACCAGAAACCCTGACAAATTTTGTTGTAAAACACTGAACAATTTTTTTTAAACTAGGTCTAAATAAATGGGAATTAGGATGTGCTTATGGTATAACCTTGAAGTAAACAATGGTAAACACAAGTGTACCACCTAGAAAACACCTCAAACCACTTTAGAGAGAGAAAGAGGCTGGGCACAGTGGCTTAAGCCTGCAATCCCAGCACTTTGGGAAACCAAGGCAGGCAGATCACCTGAGGCCAGGGATTCGAGACCAGCCTAGCAAACATGGTGAAACCCCGTCTCTACTAAAAATACAAAAGAAAATTAGCCAGGTGTGGTGGTGGGCACCTGTAATTCCAGCTACTCAGGTGGCTGAGGCACAAGAATTGCTTGAACCCAGGAGGCAGAGGTTACAGTGAGCCAAGATAGTGACACTGTACTCCAACCTGGGTGACAAAGAATACTAATATATAAAAATTAAAAATTTTTTTAAAAATAAAATAAAGAGAAAGAAGAAAAAAAGCTATAGAAAATGAATACAGGACACGAAAAGATTGAGCTGACTTGTGAACAATAAAGAATCCAAATATATCAACTGGGCTATAAACAACAGAATTGATACAGCAACATCAGCAGTTTAGTTTCACGTGCAAAACAATATTAAATGAAAGCTGACAAGGCAAAAATAAACTGAACTTAAAAATCCCTAGCCAGGCACAGTGGTTCATGCCTGTACTTTGAGAGGCTGAGGCGGGAGTATCACTTGAGCCCAGGAGTTTGAGACCAGCCTGGGCAACACAGGGAGACTCCGTAACTACAAAAGATAATTTTTAAGAATTAGCTGGATATGGTGGCACATGCCTGTGGTCTCTCAGCTACTCAGGAGGCTGAGGTAGGAGGATCAATTGAGCCTGGAAGGTCAAGGCTGCAGTGAGCCATCATGCCACTGCACGTGCCAGCTTTGACAACAGAGAGAGACACTGTCTCAAAAAATAAAAATAAAACATCCCAAAAGGAGATGTGACCTCTGAACAACAGTGGCTCCAGCATAAACAGAAAATGCAAAGCAAAACAACATGAATATTTTTTTAAAAGTTCAGGCTGGATGCTGTGGCTCACACCTGTAATCCCAGCACTTTGGGAGCCTGAGGCGGGCCAATTACCTGAGGTCAGGGGTTCAAGACCAGCCTGGCCAACATGGTAAAACCCCATCTCTACTAAAAATACAAAATTAGCTGGGCATGGTGGCGCGCGCCGGTAATCCCAGCTACTCAGGAGGCTGAGGCAGTAGAATCACTTGAACCTGGGATGCAGAGGTTGCAGTAAGCCGAGATCACGTCATTGCACTCCAGTCTGGGCAAAAAGAGCAAAACTCAAGTTCGAAAATTTTCTGATGAAAAATGAAATAATTTAGCATAAACATTGAGATTAAAGAAGAGAATGGCAATTATTCCAGATTTCCTCTTCGTATTTTTCCATATTCCTCAAATTTTCTACACAGATTATATACTGCTTTTATAACAAAGAAAAAAAGGTGTGGGTTTTTTCCCTTTTTTAATCCATGGAAAAGACAGACTCAGAATATTTGCAAAAAAAAAAAAGAGAAATTGAGCTGTGGTTGAAAATATAATAACCTGCCAAAGTTTTTAAAGGTACAAGAATATGTTAAGAACTTTAGAACCTTAAATGACTTCTGAAAAACTGACAAGGCTGCTGAGCCATGGAAAATACATGATACTTTTTAAAAAATAAATGAATTTGAATAGTAGCAAAGGAATTACAATAAATTAAGTTACCTAATAAACTAAAAGCATATATGGAGAAAATTTTCAGATTTAAGTATAGAATTTCCAAGTACATGAGAAGTATGCCAAGCCCCTAAATGCTCAAGTAGCTAATAATAGAATAATATGAATAAAGAAAATAGTTAAGTTAAAACAATCTTTCTAACAATGTAAAAAATGAAAGGGGATAGATGGATTGAAGTTACCTCCCAATCCAGCTTAAAAGAAATTGAGAATTTAAATTCCATTAAAGAAACCACATATATAGGGAAAATGAAGGATAACAAATAGGAACTTAAATGAAGATGGTTGGTTATAATAAAGAAGACAATAATAAAGGTTGGTGAGGATGTGGAAAATGGAATGTTCACACATAGCTGATGAAAATGTAAAATGCTGCAACCATTTACAGCAGTTTGGCAAATCTTCAAATGTTAAACACAGAGTTTTACATGGACAGCAGTTTGGCAAATCTTCAAAATGTTAAACATGGAGTTACTACATGACCCAGGAATTCCACTCCTAGGTGGAATACATACACCCAAGAGATATGAAACCATGTATTTACACAAAAACTTGTACATGAATATCCATGGTGGCATTATTCATAATAGTCAAAAAGTGAAAACAAAAAAAGTCTATCAACAGATGAATAGATACTGAATGGATAAACAAAATGTGGTATTATCGAGACAATGAAATATTATTCAGCCAAAAAAAAAAGAATGAAATTCTGATACATCCTACAACATGGATTAACCTTAAAAACATCATGCTAAGTGAAGGACGCCAATTATAAAAGGTCATATTATATGATTCCATTTATATGAAATGTCCAGAATAGACAAATCTACAGCAAAAGATAGTAAATCATGGCCAGGGTTGGTGGCTCACGCCTGTAATCCCAACATTTTAGGAGGCTGAGGCAGGCAGATCACTTGAGGTCAGGAGTTTGAGACCAGCCTGGCCAACACAGTGAAACTCCGTCTCTACTAAAAATACAAAATTAGCCAGGCGCAGTGACAGGCACCTGAATCTCATGCTGAGGTATAAGAATCTCTTGAACCGGAGAGGCCGAGGTTGCAGTGAGCCAATATCACACCACTGTACTCTAGCCTGGAGGACAGAGACTGTTTCAAAAAAAAAAAAGATGGTACATCAGTGGTTGCCTAGGGCTGGATGAGGAGAGGTAGGGATTGGGGAGTGACTGCTAAAGAATGTAAAGTTTCTTGGCCAGGCGCGGTGGCTCAGGCCTGTAATCCCAACACTTTGGGAGGCCGAGGCGGGCGGATCACCTGGGGTCAGGAGTTCAAGACCAGCCTGGACAACACAGTGAAACCCTGCCTCTACTAAAAATAAAAAAATTAGCCGGGCATGGTGGCGGGCGTTTGTAATCCCAGCTATTCGAGAGCCTGATGCAGGGAGAATCGCTTGAACCCAGGAGGCAGAGGTTGCAGTGAGCCAAGATCACACCATTGCACTCCAGCCTGGGCAACAGAGAGAGACTCCATCTCAAAAAAAAAAAAAAAAAAAAAAAGTAAGGTTCCTTTTGGAGGAGATGAAAATGTTCCACAACCTTGTGACTATAGTTAAAAACAATGGATTGTGCAATTTAGAAAAAAGATGATGATGGAGGGTAGCACAGATATCAATTACTTAATTTAATGTAAATGAGTTGAATGCCACTGAAAGCAGAATGATCTATTACTCTATTGGGAGACAAATCCCAACACCTAAAAACTAAAATATAAACACAAATCCAGAAAAGGTCGGGTCCTATGATAACTTCAAGAGATACTTGAAATCTACTCTATACAAAGGTAAAAAGTACAACAAATTATGATACAAAATAATGTTCAATGTATATGTCCTACATAGAATAACAAAAATATAAGAAAAACTGAAAAATTGTGAAAAATAAACCTATCACTATAAGCGGAAGTTTTACTATTTAATTAAGAGGAGATGACAAAACAAAAAATTTAAAGTATGGAACTAATATAAAACATAAATTAACCCTCTCCCCTTGGTAGGGGCCAACTTAACAGAGCCAAGTTCAGGGAAAAAAAAAAAAAGACAGATAGATAGACAGACAGACAATAGAGAGAGAAAGAGGAGATATAGAAAGAGAGACTTAAAGCAAATGTGGTAAAATCGGGGAATCTGGGTACACTATTACATTTTTCTAAGTTTGAAATTATATGAAAATAAAGTAAACAAGTAAAACTAATAGTTAATGTAACATGGAGACTGAGAAGTCAAGGAAATAACTCCTCTGGATAGAAGAATCTTTCACAAAATTTGTTTTCATACTAGAATACAAAGATACACCTTGTTTGTTTGTTTGTTTTTTGAGATGTTGTTTCTCTCTTGTTGCCCAGGCTGGAGTGCAACAGTGTGATCTTGGCTCACTGCAACCTCCACCTCCAAGGTTCAAGCGATTCTCCTGCCTCAGCCTCCTGAGCAGCTGGGATTACAGGCATGCACCACCATGCCCGGCTAATTTTTGTATTTTTAGTAGAGACGGGTTTTCGTCATGTTGGCCAGGCTGGTCTCCAACTCCTAACCTCAGGTGATCCACCCGCCTCGGGCTCCCAAAGTGCTGGGATAACAGGCATGAGCCACCACACCTGGACACACCTAGTTTTAATATGAAAACCCAGAGATTCCATATGACACATTCTTAGACCATAATGCAAAATCATGAAAAAACCCCATCTGTAACATATATAAACTCATGTGTTTCACAACAATGAGAGAAATTTTATGATAAATGACAATGGAGTTAAAGAAACATAATGATCTATATCCACCTAAAGAATTTAGAAAGAGACAAAACGGAAAGTTTAAGGGATATAATTAAGAAAAAAAATAGACATAAAAACATCAGAGAGTGATTCAAGGACAATGGTATAATCAGAGACAGCAGGGTAGGTTTCAAATACAAAGAAGGAGGAAGTGGATTCAAGGAAAGAGTTAAAAAGAAGAACAATACAGTGGAAGTTACAAGGAGTACAGGCAGGAGAGGAGTTCCGACCAAAACACCTAGGCACTGGAGAAATAAGGTCTCCCATCCAAACATGTAATTGTGAATAACAGGAATGAGGGAATGTATACCAATTTGACTCTCCTCCAAACAGGCTCTCCATCTCAAATTAAGAGCATCACAATTCACCCCACCATCTATAGCAGGAGATCCAGAAGTTTAGGCAGAAAAAGATCAATAAAAGAGGCTGGCTGGTTGAGGACTGGGCAAAGTCAAGAGCTCATGCCTCACTAGACAAAACTGACTGATTTTTCCAATGTGGAAATAAAAGCCCAATGTTGACAGTACCTCCAAGTTTAGAAGAGAATGCAGGCCAGAAGTGGTGGCTCACGCCTGTAATCCCAGCACTTTGGGAGGCCAAGGTGGGCAGATCACTTGAGGTCAGGAGTTCGAGACCAGACTGGCCAACATGGCAAAAACCCGTCTCTACTAAAAATTCAACAATGAGCCAGGCGTGGTGGTGTGCACCTGTAATCCCAGCTACTCTGGAGGTTGAGGCAGGAGAATTGCTTGAACCTGGGAGGTGGAGGATGCAGTGAGCCAAAATCGAGCCACTGCACTCCAGCCTGGGCAACAGAGCAAGATTCTGTCTCAAAAAAAAAAAAAGAAGAAGAAGAACAAGAAGAACAGTAGGCAGAAAAATAGATTGCCAAGTGAAACCTCCAGATTTTTAATGGCTAACAACCAATGTAACTTTTAAAAAAAACTGCAGGCTAGGCTGGGCGCGGTGGCTCACGCCTGTAATTCCAGCACTTTGGGAGGCTGAGGCAGGCAGATCACAAGGTCAAGAGATCGAGACCATCCTGACCAACATGGTAAAACCCCGTCTCTACTAAAAATACAAAAATTAGCTAGGCATGGTGGCATGTACCTGTAGTACCAGCAACTCGGGAGGCTAGGCAGGAGAATTGCTTGAACCTGGGAGGCGGAGGTTGCAGTGAGCTGAGATCGTGCCACTGCACTCCAGCCTGGCGACAAAGCTAGACTCTGTCTCAAAAAACAACAACAACGATTAAAAAATAAAAACAAACAAAAAAAACCTTTGCAGGCTAAACAAGTCCTCTCAACTCTTCCAATTTCTACTGTTATCTTTCATCGTACCGCCAGACTCTTCCCTTCTCCATTCCATCTTCACCAATTTCAGACTTTGCTTTCTAAAATCACAGTGTCACTCGAACCCTTTAAAAGCTTCTTGATGTCTTGGAGCCAAATGCCAAACCTTCAGATGGGCCTTGAAGACCTTAATGTGGTGGCATAATCTCCTCCCTTAATTCCGGCAACTTAGTATTTCAAAAAGACTCCCTTCTCTTTTCCACCTTTGTGCCTTTCCTAAAGCTATTCCTTCAGCCTAGAATACCCTTCCTAAGAGGTATTTTATGTTCATTCATCTATGTTCAGCTTCTATGTTCATTCAGCCATTAATCTATTCCACAAATAAATACGTAATGGGCACCTAACTTTGTGCCAGACACCAGTCTGGGCACTGTCAATACAGCGGTAAATAAAACAGATAAAAATCTCTGCCTTCACAGATACATACAGAGACAGAAAACAAGCAAAACATATAGTATGTCAGAAAGGAAAAGGTGTTCTAGAGCAAGAAAAAGCATGAAGGAAGGTTGGGATGTGAGAGAGATATTGTGGATGGAAGTTGAAGGTTGTAATTTAAGGCACCACTGAAGGTGACACTAGAGCAAACACTTGTAGGAACTGGGACAAGATGATTTCAAGCCAAAGGAACATCAACAGCAAAGGCCACAGGCAAAAGTGTGTCTGTTGTTTCCAGGTGATGTTCTACTCTCCCCATACAGCCCAGCTCGAGTGCCACTTACTGCAGGAAACCAGTTTTGATTACTACAAATCAGAATTATACATTCCCATGACACCATATCTGTATCTTCCTCAGGGCACCTTGTACAGTGGAAATCCTCTTTTCAAACATATACAACAGTGATCACTGATCTATTTTTTTTCTTTTTTTTTTTTTTTGAGACGAAGTCTCGCTCTGTTGCCCAGGCTGGAGCGCAGTGACGCAATCTTGGATCACTGCTAGCTCCGCCTCCTGGGTTCACGCCATTCTCCTGCCTCAGCCTCCCGAGTAGCTGGGACTACAGGCGCCCGCCACCACGCCCAGCTAATGTTTTTTGTATTTTTAGTAGAGACGGGGTTTCACCGTGTTAGCCAGGATGGTCTCTATCTCCTGATCTCGTGATCCGCCCGCCTCGGCCTCCCAAAGTGCTGGGATTACAGGCGTGAACCACCACCCCTGGCTGATCATTGATCAATTAATCTAAAAGTCAGTTAAGGCAGAAACCATTTAAAATGATATCCACTTTAGCCATTTTAGTCTTAAATACATAATTATACATTCATTTCCCAATGTAGCACCAAGACCTTTTTTTTGAGTATAAGTTTGCCAAATGCAGTTCCCCACTTCCTTGGATAAATCACACCCATAATCCATTAGATCTAGAATGTCCATTTTCCTTTCCTTCAAGTAGAACAGGGGCTTAAAAATACTTGCAATGTTTTCTGGGAAATCCTTCCAAAAGTTTACAGGGTTTCTCCACTCTGTTTCAGTTGTCTTGACCATAATTTAATTCATTCAGAGGCAATTCTTTCAGCTTCTTGTCTTTATCAAGTCTTTTCAAAGCATTTTGTAAAAACAACTATTTGTATTCATATTTTATTGATTTGAGTAATATTTATTAAATTATACTTATAATTACCACTGGTATAAATAAGTTTGAAAACAAATACAACTTACTCTTGCTTAGTAAGCAGAAAAATCAAATGACACACAAACAACGAGAGCTAACTTAGCATTTGCACATCTCTGTGCTTGCTGTGGGAATTGATTAGTATGATTTACTAAGGGAATGATTACTCCAAGATGTCAAAATCAAGCCCAGCAAAGGATGTGAATAGACATTTCTCCAAAGAAGATATACAGATAGCCAATACAATTCATTAAAAGATGCTTAATATCACTAGTCATTAGGAAAATACAAATAAAAAAGACATTGAAACATAACTTCACACCCACTAGGATGGCCAAAATCAAACAGATAGACAATAACAAGTGTTGGAGAAGATGTTGGAGAAATTAGGATCTTCAAACATTGCTGGTAGAAATGTAAAATGGTGCAGCCACTTTGGAAGACTGTTTGGTAATTTCTCAAAATGTGAAACACAGAGTTACCATATGACCAAGCAGTTCCACTTCTAGATACATACACAACAGAACTGAAAACATGTCCACACAAAAACTTGTCCATGAATGTTACAGCAGCATTATCCATAACAGCCAAAAAGTAAAAACAACTCAAATATCCATCAGTAGAGAAATGGATATGCAAAATGTGGTTTATCCAGACAATGGAATATTATTTGGCCATAAAAAGGAATGAAGTTCTGATATATGCTACAACATGGATGAACATTGAAAACGTTATGCTAAAGGAAAGAAGCCAGACACAAAAGAACACATCTCATATGATCCCATTTGCATGCATATCTAGAATAGGCAAATCCATAGAGACAGAGAGTAGATTAGTAGTAACCAGGGACTGGGGAGGCGAGGAATGTGGAATGACTGTTAATAGGTATGGGGTTTCTTTTTGGGATAATGAAAACTTTCTGGAATTAGAGAGTGGTGACAGTTGTACAATTTTGTGAATATACACAAATCCACTTAACTGTACCCCTTTTAAAAAATCCTATCTTCTTCGTGCTCAATAAATGCTTATTGATGGGGAATGCTGTGGGAAAGCAAGCCCAGGTGTGTTAAACATAAACTTCCACTGTATATATCTGTAAGAGGCTAACCACCTTTGTAAGATTATAAGGCCCTTGAAAGCAGGGAAGCCTTCTCATATATTTCCCTTAACATCCAGTATATTAGATTACACTACGCAGTATTCAATGAAGGTTTGCTAAATTAATTATTATCTATCCACATTTTACACATCAGGGATCTAGAAGGAAAAAAAGCCCTGCCCGAGATTCCCCATTAATTAGGAAAATTCACTTGTTATTCCCGAGAATCCTGAATTGCCACAAATAAGGCACTTCTCATAATCTGACATTTATATCGTCCATTAATACCATTCCTACCACCACATAACAATCCAGAGGACCCATTAACTAGAAGTTAAAACCCATTTCAAATTCTCTACCTTATATCTATCGCCAAATGCCACTTACTGGTCTCTCAGTATGTTCTTCTACCTCTTTAACCGTATTCCCTAAGCTAGAAATGCCCCACGTGGTTAGCCTCATTTGTTCTTCTCAAATATCCTAGAGCCAAAAAGGACCATCATCGTCTTCATTTTACAAATGAAAAACAAAAAAAGTCAGTCTAAGGTTACCTGGTCTCCTAAATTCAAGTTTATCTTTCTTCACATATGTCATGTATTTCCAAGCTCTTTTTCTCTTTGGATAACTGGGAACTTTCTGGTAAGTTAGCTTTTAAAATATATAAGCATAAATAAAAAAGATATAAAATCGAAGCTTTTCTTTTAATCGCAATATCTAAAGTCCAGAATGAGTGGAGAACTGGGGCAAGAGGACAACCAAAAAAAAGTCTTGTTCCAGCCTGGGCATCATGGCGAAGCCCTGTCTCTACTAAAAAGACAAAAAATTAGCCAAGTGTGGTGGCACACACCTGTAGTCCCAATTGCTCAGGAGGCTGAGAATCACCTGAGCCCAAGAAGTTGAGGATGCAGTAAGCTGAGATTGCATCACTACACATCAGCCTGGGTGACAGGAATGAGACCCTCTCTCAAACAAACAAACAAACAAAAAAAAAAGTCTTGTTGAGAACAAGAAGAGATAAACCAAAGGCTCACTACTTAGGGAAGATGCAATATCAAGAGACAACAGGGCCAATTCCCTGTGCTTCATCTTCATCGAGAAGCATGATCTTCAAGCTAGGGAGGTCAGAAATCTGATAAAAGGAAACCAACTTCTAAGGTAAGTGACATGGATGGGGGACAGTAACAGAATACAGAGCTAGTTCAAAAGAATATGCTTTCTGATCCAAACAACTCACACTCCATGATGCTGAAAAAACTTTTTACATCTGCCTTAAAAACTACCACAAATTATCTAAGCTACCTTGACAAGGTGCCAGAAGACCAGAAATAAAATAAATAAAAATAAACACATGCTCAAATTTCAAAAAAGGGGAAATGCAGGCCGGGCGCAGTGGCTCATGCCTGTAATCCTAGCACTTTGGAAGGCCAAGGTAGGGGGATTGCCTGAGCTCAGGAGTTAGAGACCAGAATGGGCAACACAGTGAAACCCCGTCTCTACTAAAATACAAACAATTAGCCAGGCATGGTGGTGTGTGCCTGTAGTCCCAGCTACTCGGGAGGCTTGAGGCAGGAGAATTGCTTGAACCTGGGAGGCAGAGGTTACAGTGAGCCGAGACCATGCCACTACACTCCAGCCTGGGCGACAGAGCAAGACTCCATCTCAAAAAAAAAAAAAAAGGCGGAATGCAGATCCAGAAAAACATCTATGGGTAAATCTGACATGTAACTGCTGAAAAATTTTAAAATGGATAAATAAGTTTTTGAATACAGTAAAATGAGAATGCCACCATCAGCTCTTTATTAAGGCAGGCTATACAACATGTGCTTTTTATTTAACAGGATTACTAAAATGGAAAAAGGGAGGATGACAGGATGATATACATACATAACAATCTAACAAGACAATCTGAAAGAATCTTTTAAATAATAGGCTGGTGAACAAAATGGGAAAATGTTGAACAGCAGAAGCTCGAAACTCTGTTAAATTCAACTAACAGGATGCATAGCTAGTTGAACATCTGGTTGACTAACGCAACAACATCAACCAAGTTGGTAGAAAGTCTCCAGTAATATGTCGCAGGGTTCCATCCTTTTTCACAATCTAGACAACTTCTATTAATTTAATGAAGCCATAGAACTGCTCTTCACATTTGCAAGTGAAAAAAACCTGAGTGACCCAACACACACAGCCTGACCGAATCAGCTCCAGAAAGGTCACAGTAGGCTGAAATGATGGTCCAAAACCAAAAATCAATATCTACAGGGAATCCAGGGCTGTATTTAGTTTTAAAACTGAAATAGGCCAGGCACATTGGCTCACACCTGTAATTCCAACACTGGCAGGCCAAGGCGGGCAGATCACTTGAGGTCAGGAGTTCAAGATCAGCCTGGCCAACATGGTAAAACCCCATCCCTACTAAAAATACAAAAAAATTAGCCGGGTGTGGTGGTGGGCATCTGTAGTCCCAGCTACTCGGGAGGCTGAGGCAGGAGAATCACTTGAACCCAGGAGCCAGAGGTTGCAGTCGGCCAGGACTGCACCACTGCACTCTAGCCTGGGTGACAGAGTGAGACTCCATCTCAAAAAAAAAAAAAAAAAAAAAATGACATAGTAAACTTCAGTTTGTGTGGGGATACCTAGATAATAAAAGCTACTAAACAAACTGTGCACAATTTCGAGCTGCATTAATAGATGTGTGTGTCCAGACTGTATTACTATGGTTCTCAAACTTACTAACTAAAAAAATTTTTTTTCCATATGAATTGTTCCCAAATCTTCATCCTAAAAAGTTACAAGAATCTACAAGTATCACTTAGTTAAAACTCTAGCTTTAGACCCAGTTATTCAAGTATATCTCACTGCTAGAAAACATTTTATTTGATCAGCTTAATTTATTGACATTTATATCAGTGATAAATACGCTTGAAAGAAGACTCAGATATTACTAAATCCAAGTCTCTTTTTTAAAAGGAAACTAAGAGAAATTAAGTAACTTGCCCCAAATTACACAGCTGCTTAACAAGGGCCATGGCCCCTAGATCAGTCCCCTTTTTCCCACACCACGTATCACCCACCTCTCCTTTTCAATGCATAGTACCCCAGGGTGACTAACTAAGCCCCAGGCTTCACACACACACAACACACAAAAATACAGGTTCACTTCTCGGGCCCTGGGACTTCCCTGCCCATACCCGAGGTCACTCCAAGCCCCTACATTCCATCTTAGAACCCAAGACACACACACACACAAACACACACACACACGCACACACACAGTCGCTCTGCATCACCAACCCGCATCCTCAGGGGTATCCATCCCTCTATTTCTTTTATTTCCTTTCTTAAGACTTGAACTATGCAAGTTAGAAAGTACACACAGAAACATCCCATCAACACACACTGTATTTTGCTAAGAACAAATTAGCTTAGCAAGAACAAATACCCGGGACACATTAGCTGGAAAAATATTGACATGGTGTGATCACTTACAAGTTTGATAATATGTGTTACATAAAAAGGCACTCTAATATGCAACTGGTTTTTATTCTTAAAGTATGATTATGTAATTAAAGCATTACCCCATATCCCGTTCAACATCAGAAAAATAAAGGAAAAGTTTTCTCACGGATGGAAATGCTTTTAATGGGCATGCTATTGTTTACTGTGCTCAAAACTGCCATTCCCCTCATAAAACATTACCATATGAAAATTATTAAAAGATTTAAGGCCTTCAAACCTAAATAGCAGGCCAAAGGCTTGCTTCATCTAGGGTAGCATAAGCATCTGCGCTGAAACTCTCTTGCTCCTTTCTCACTCTTCCAGAAATAATGCCCCTTCAAGAGCCCAAAGGTATAAAGGTTGTCCGGCAGATTCCCAGTGGCCTTATGTTCCTCCTTCCTCCCCTACTCCACCTTGGTTTAAAGAAGACAAGAGAAGGGTCCAGAATTGATAAACGGGCAAGTTAGCAAGGATGTGCCTTATGATCACTAGCATCTACTAGGCCAGCTCCAAGAGGACCCTCCACTCAAAAAATGAGACCTGAATGCCTCTCTTTGCCCCGGGGCCATAATCCTTCTGCGCCTCTGGGACCCCTTTAGAAATGAAGAGGAACTTTACCGCTGGGACCCTCCTCCCCAGTGTTACCCATTAAAGCCCCAGCAAGCTCTTTGTTTCCAACAGCTGTGGGGGGACAAGCGGCCTTGGAGAGAGGGGAGAGGTCACTCCCTTGCTCCCACTGCTGCCAGTATCCAGGCCCTCTCGCAAAACACACACACACACAGGCACGACATCTTCCCTGGGACCCAATTCTCTCTTTCCACACCACTTTAATAACCCAGGGTTACACCTTGCTACACAAGGGCATTCCCTGAGACCTAATTTCCTCTTTCTACACCCAAACCCTACACAGGATGATGACTCCCAAGCCCCCTCCCCTTTGAAAAGACACAAATGGGGTTCGCTACAAGGCACCCATCCCTCCTCTTCAATGCATACCCCAGGGTGACTAACTGAGCCCCAGGCTTCACACACACACAACACACGAAAACAGAGGGTCACTTCCTGGGCCCTGAGACTTTCCCTGCTCATATCCACAGACTGGAGGTCACTCTAAGGCCCCAGATCCCATCTCAGAACCCAAAGAACACACACACGCGCGCGCGCACACGCACACACACACACACACAGTCACTCTGCATCGCCAAACAGCGTCCTCAAGGCAACCCGTGCCCTTTATCCACACGACCCCCACTCCCGAAACCCCACTGCCTTAAGGAAGAACCTCCCCAGCACATCAGCACATGGTCACTCCCCTGGCCTCACCCCGCCCAGCCCCTTGCCGTCTCCCACCCATCGCACTCCGCACACACACACAGATCCCTGCCTGGGGCCGCCCTCCCTCCCCTGAGCCTTCACAACACAAACACGCGCTCCCGCGAGCACACCCACGACCACACCGGGAGCCCCTGCCGGCCGCTCAGCCTCGCCGACCCCGGCCCCACCGCCTCCCCGCACGCCGGGCCGCCCTCGCCCAGCCACTCGACACACTCGGACGCACCCACGGCCACTCCCATCCCCAGCGCCGGTCCCCAAGCCACACCGCACGCTCGCGCCCTGCCCTCCGCCCTCGCTCACCCTCGGGCCCAGCTCCCTGGGACCCCCACGACGGGGTCTTTCCCAGCCCGGCCGACCGCAGGGACCAGCAGGGGGGCGGCAACGGAGGGGTGGGGAGACCTAGGGCCGGCTCCGACCGGTCCTACCTGAGCAGTTGATGCTCTTGCCTTTGCCGCCGGGACAGTCCCCGCCGCCGCCGCCGCCGCCGCCACCACCCGGGGGCTGGTTGGACGCACGGCTCCCGGGCAGAGAGAAGGCGAAGAGCAGAAGCACCGACGTGTAGCAGCAGAAGGCGAGCGGAGGCGCGGCAGGCAGCCGGAGCGGCGCCTCAGCTGCCGCGGCGCCCATGGCTGGTGCCCCTGGACGGCGGGAAGCGCAGGGAGCCGCAGGCCGGGGGCATCCAGCCGCGCGCCCAGAGCCCCGCCGCTGCCTCGGTGCCTCCTAGCAGCCGCGCCGCTGAGCCGGGGAGCAGCCCGTCAGCATCCCCGCCCCACCCGCAGCGCCCGCCAGGCCCGGGCCCGCGGCGCTCGGGACGGAGTCGGTGGGTCTGGGCGCGTCCGAGGGTCGCGGGCGCGCAAGGGTGCGCGCGAGGGTGCGAGCCGGCGTGGGGGAGACCGCGACGAGGGGAGCGAGCGGGCGCGCGCGCGGCGGGCGGGGGTCGCGGTCCGGAGGCAGGCCCAGCCTCTTGCTCGACTCCTCGCCTTCCCTTTGTGTCCGTGGCCGTTGCCACCGCGTCACAAAGACCCCGGCCCGCCCGGTGAGGGGCGCGTGACGGAGCCGCCGGCGGGAGGGGTGGCTGCGACCCCGCCCCGCGCACACCCCCAGCTCCTGCGCCGACAGCTCCGCCCCCGGCTGCGGCCGGCGCGGCCTCCAGGGGAGCTATTGTTCCTGCGGCAGGGCAGGGGCAGGGGCGCGGGGGCCGGGGTTGGGGCCACCCCTTGGCGGTAGGCAGCACCATAACAGACTTGTTTGCCGCCCTTTGTGAGCGGTTTTTGAAGCGTTTCCTTCGCCCAGCAGCAGGGCTGGGAATGAGGGCAGGTGGTCTGTCATATATCTATAATAGTTTTTAGGTGGAAGAAACTGAGTCACGGAAGAGGTAAATGTGACTTGCCCAAGGTTGCATACCAAGAAATGGGCAGGACCAGGATGGGAGCCCAAGTTCTGACTCTAGCCATGCAGTTCTCAGAGATGTTGGGTGAATGGTTACATTTCTAGGTTCCTCATCCCCATCTCATTCCCATAGACTCACATACAACTGAGTGAAAATAGTTTTACAAAAGTCTGTATTGCCCTCTCCCCCTAACAAAAGCTGAGATTTAGAAAGGATTTTCTAATATACAAGGCCTGGTGAAAGCTCTTTATGTGCATTATCTTAAATTATTTTTTTACAGGCCTCGGAGGGAGTTTTCATTCTTATCTCCATTCTACAGATGAGGAAGTAGGGACCCATGGTGATCTGACTCCCAGTCCAGTGCTCTTCCTACCACATCCTGCTAGGTGATACCTAGACATAGGTACTAAGATCATGGACTGAATTGTGTGAAAGTCCTCTGCCTTTTTCATTCTATTGCATCCCACCCCAGAAGGAATTTTAAGTCTCATTGAAAAACTGATCAATTTGATTCATAAAATTAAGAAATGTGTGAAAAGCCACCACAAGTAAAGCCACATTAGGAAAAATGTCTTCAGTGCAAATATGAAACAATATACTTAATATGAAGGTATATGTCAAGAAGAAAAAGTTGACATAATAGAAAAATAGGAAGCTTGACTCTTATTCACAAAAAGTACAGACAATAAATACATGAAAATAGATTTGAACCCACTAGTAATAAAAGATTAAAACCACAAAACTCTGGCCAGAGGCAGTGGCTCACACCTGTAATCCCAGCACTTTTAGAGGCCGAGGTGGGCGGATCACCTGAGGTCAGGAATTCGAAACCAGCCTGGCTAACATGGTGAAACCCGTTTCTACTAAAAACAGAAAAAATTAGCCGGGCGTGGTGGCACGCACCTGTAAAGCCTGTAATTCCAGCTACTCAGGAGGCTGAGGCAGGAGAATCGCTTGAACCCGGGAGGTGGAGGTTGCAGTGAGCAGAGATCGCACTATTTCACTCCAGCTTGGGCAACAAGAGCAAAACTCCATCTCACACACATACACACACACACACACACAGAATTATTTTCCCTTTGGATGATTAACAAGAGTTAAAAGAATTGGCAGACTGAGCACTACTAATTTATACATTTTAGGAGGGCAATTTGACTACGTATCGAAAAACCTTTAAAATATGTTTACTCTTTAATCTAGCAATTCCATTTATTGGAATTTATCTAAAGGATAACTGGATAAGCACACAAAAATGTATACATTAGGATGTTCGTCACAGCCTTTATAACTTAAATGTCCATCAGTGGGGACTAAAAGTACGGTACCTCTTAGTACAACGGAATATTATGCAGCTTTAACAATGATGATAATTAGGTTAGCGTTTACTGACTTGGAAAAAGCAGGATACTAATGAGTAATAGGAAAACCCTATTTTTCTAGAATATATATAATGTGTACACATCCATAGGAGAAAAAGTGAAGAATACTATACAGCAATATATTAACAGTGGTTATGTCTGAAAGACCAGCTTATGAGTAATAATTGCCTATAATTACCTGTTCTTTATATTTTTCTGTGTGATCTGAATTTTTTTCAATGAAAAATTTTTATCTTTTTTTTTTTTTTTTAACAGGGTCTCACTTTGTCACCCAGGCTGGGATGCAATGGCATGATCACAAGACTCTGTCTCAAAAAAAAAAAAAACTACTTTCTTTTAAATTGTACTTTCATCATACTTTTTATACAAATAAATTCACATTTTTTAACATTTTATTAAGACTCACCTCACACCTCTAAACTGTTAGTGGCATGCCAAATGTTACAACTAAAATTGAACTTCTGGCTTTCCTGAATCCTGTGGGATCTCAGGTTCCTAACTGCTAAGCCACAGCTAAGGCTTCTTCTCAGACCTTCAGCAGCTTCTCGGCTAAGCTTGACCTCTTCCATGCTTCGTTCCTGACCCGTGTCTTGGCTCTCCAAGCCCCAGTATTCTGCCTTGAATTTTCATTTCACTGCTCGCCATAGTCCAGGCAGAAATAGTAAGAGAAGTCAACCATTAAATAAAAAGCAAAAAATCGGCGGGGGTGGGCGGCTCACATTTGTAATCTCAGCACTTTCTGAGGCCGAGGCAGGAGGATTGCTTGAAGCCAGGAGTTCGAGACCAGCCTGAACAACATAGTGAGACCTTGTCTCTACAAAAAAAAAAAAAAAAATTAATTAGCCAGCGTGGTGGCGTGCACCTTTAGTCTTAGCTATTCAGGAGGCTGAGATGAGAGGATCACTTGAGCCCAGGAGTTCAAGGTTACAAGTGAGCTATGATCATGCCACTGTACTTCCACCTGGGCACTGGGCAACAGAGCAAGCAAAAAAAAAAAAAAAAATCCTGGGGCCATAAGTCACAAATTAATTTACATCTGCATCTTTCCCCAAATCAGCTAACACAAATTCAACCCAGATTTCTTGAACTCTGCTTCAGAAACAGAATTTGTCTGACTTTGATCATATAATCTCAGAGAGGGAAAACGTTGTTACAGGTGAATTAATGTAACACCCATGACATGCTTTAATACTGGTGACCCCAAAATATCAGATAGCAAAAGGCTGTGGGACTCACTACATAAAAACCACCCAGAGAATTTTAAAAGAATGTAGATTGAACAGTACTCCAAACAGTCTAGGTGATGCCCAAGTATCTCTTATTTATTTTAAAGTTGTCTAGGTAATTCAGATGCACTGCCAAGTTTGGAAAACCCTGACCTAACCTTGATCAGTCAGCTATTGCTCCCTAACAAACCACCATAAAATCTCAACAGCATGCCACAAGGAGCATTCATTTCTCATAGGTCTAGAGGTTGGCTGGGGGTTGGCTGGTTGATCTAGACTAGGCGTGGGTGGATGGCTTTGCTTCAAGATACAGGTTCAGCTGGGTTTGGCTCCTATGTGCTGGTTGAGCTCTGGTTCACTATTCTAGTATTCATTCTGGGGATGGGACCCAGGAGGAACTCTTGTCACGGAGATGGCAGTGGTACAAGGGGGCATACCCAACTGTGCTAGCACTTTTTACACACTGCTTGTATATGTCTGCTAAAATCTCACTGGCTAAGATCAGTCCTATAGCTGAGCTCAAAGACAAGGGATAGGGAAGTTTATTCTTCTTATGGAGGTAAGTGAGAGGGAGTAAATAGGAAGTGAATATTTTTAAACAAAAATCTATCAGCGATCTTATATTGAACATCATTAGTTATGCTCTACCAGAATGTTTTCAGTTCCAAGTAACAGAAAACCCCAATCCAAGTTACGGTAAACAAAAAGGGATTTATTGGCTCAGGTTTAAAAAAAAATGCCAGAGGTAGTGCCCTCTCTTATGAGTTGATTTCTGTTCTCAGTTAAGCTTCACTCATGGAAAACATTGCATTCCTTCAAGAAACCCTTATGAGCATTCGCAGCACACCAGAGTAGCCTCTGTGGGCAAGAGATCCTGCCCTCACTGTGTGGGAGAGAAGGAGACACCTGAAAATTAACAACTACAACTCAGTGTGATAAATACTAAATATAAATGGATTGAGGGTGGGGTAGATGTAAATGGCAAATCCCATCCCATACTCCCAGCCCTACCAATATCCTGGCTTTCCTAGACCTCCTGCTGGAGGGTCCAGCTGCATAACGAAGTCCTGATAAACAGTAATGAGACACTTTGGGACTGACAAATTGGCCCCAGTAGGAGAGAGTCACAGTGCTTGACCCAGAAACAGGAAAGCAATGATTTATGGTGCAGCACTGGCAAAGCCTGGGGTTGATCTCTGATCCAATTTGTGAAACTGGACCCCAATTTCTAGTTGGGGGGGTCTTTGTAAAATTGATATGTTATTTATTCATTCAACATATTTGTACTGAAGGTCTACTGCTAGTGCCTGGGAATATACAATGGTAAGTACAACAGACCTGGTCCCTGTCCTTAGGAAGTTTACAGTCAAATATTAGTCAAACAGTTATACAAATAAAATTAAAATTGCAATATTGTTAACAAATGCTATGAAAGAGAAGGTCAGAGAGGTTTCCCTAAAGGAGTGATGCTTGTGCTAAGATCAGAAGGAGGAGCAGAAGTTAACCAGGTGAAGAGGGAGTGCTCCAGGCAGAGGGAACACTTCCCTGTGAGTAAGAGCATCTGAATGCCAGCCAGTTTAGTAAGAACCTAAAAAAGCAAGGTCGGCCGGGCACGGTGGCTCACGCCTGTAATCCCAGCACTTTGGGAGGCCGAGGTGGGCGCATCACTTGAGGTCAGGAGTTCGAGACCAGCCTGGCCAACGTGGTGAAACCCCGCCTCTACTAAAATTACAAAAAATTAGACAGGCATGGTGGCAGGCGCCTGTAATCCCAGCTACTCGGGAGGCTGAGGCAGAAGAATCGCTTGTAACCGAGAGGCGGAGGTTGCAGTGAGCCAAGACTGCGCCACTGCACTCCAGCCTGGGCAACAAGAGCGAAACTCCATCTCAAAAAAAAAAAAACAAAAACAAAAAACAAGGTCAACTTATTTTGGACTTCATTTATTGATTCAACAAATATTTACTGAGCACCCAGTATGATCTAGGCACTGTGCTAGATACAGAGAAACAGCAGTGAACAAAACAAAGTCTCTGATTCTCACAGAGCTTATGGTCTAATAGGGGAGATCTGATAATAATAATAATGTCAGTGGGAGAGAATAATTGTTGGATTGAGCCATGATAATAATACACCGAGGACCTGCTATGGCCCAGGTATGCCTATGTCCCAGGCACTTCGCATTTGTTGTCATTAATCTTCCCACCCACCTTTTTGGTAAGTATTAGTTCCATTTTATAGATGAAAAAACAAAGCATGAGGTCAAGTACCCAAGGCCACAAGGTGAAGAAGTTGGAGTCATCAGGTTCATTCTGACAGTAAAGCCTCACCGCATCACTAGCAGGAGAAGATGGAGAAGCATCATCATCTGACACATGATGAAGCAAAAAATTGGCATTATCAAGACTGCAGGCACCAAAGAGTCTTCACAAGCCATCCTGACCATCTTGCAAGTGTGTCAGGAGATTTCATTGGGTTTCTTGTGATTATATTCAGAGATTCTTGTGATGACATTGGTAGGGACTTCAGTTGGAATCACTTATTCTTATCCACTTCCCCTGAATGGTCCTCAATTACATAGAAGGTAGAAGCCAAGAAGGCAAGGGTTACAGAACAAAAGTGCTATGGGAATGCAGAATGATATCCTAACTCTGCCTGAAGGAGAACAGGCTTCATTACTATAATTGTCACTTCTCACCCAAACAGTCCCTGTGAGTGGATAGAGAAACTGAGGAGGCATCTCTGGGTTTTTCCTGCAGGTCTTCTTGTCATTCAGTTGTTCAGCATTGCTCTGAATACAGAAGTAAGATTCTTCTTGATCTTTCAGCAAATGGAAATTTTCAGCCACAATCCAAAAATTTCTCCAAGGGTTTTAGGTCATAAAGGAGTGTTACCAAAGAAATAGCTTCTCTGAGAAAGACAATCACATGTAAATGGAAGTAGGAGGTATAGCACAGTAATTACGAGTGTAGGCTCTGGAACCAAACTATCTGGGTTTGCATCTTAGCTCTGCTGTTTGCTGGCAATATGACCTTGGCCAAATTATTTAACTTCTTGGTGCCTCAGTTTGATAATCTGCAACATGGAGATAAAATTTTTATCTGCTTCATAATGTTGTTGTAAGAATAAAATGGGTTCATAGATGTGAAATGCTTAGAACCATGCTTACTACATCATAAGTACTCAGTAAATCATTAGCTAGAAGTAGGAGTCGCATAGTAACCATGTGATAAATGTTAGTTATTGTTAGTGGCAGTTGTCATTAACTGTACTTATATACCAGACTAAGAGCTCCACATGTATTATCTAATATAATACAACCAAAAACCTAGACTTTTTGTGTTTTTTTGTTTTTTGTTTTTTGTTTTTTTTTAGAGACAGGGTCACAGTCTGTCACTCGGGCTGGAGTGCAGTGATGTGATCAGAGCTCACTGTAACCTTGAACCCTGGGCTCAAGCAATCCTCCAGCCTTAGCCTCTTGAATAGCTATGACTATAGGTATGCACCATCATGCCTGGCTAATTTTTTTATTTTTTTTAAGAGATGAGGGTCTCACTATGTTGCCCAGGCTGGTTTTGAACACTTGGCCTCAAGTGATCCTCCCATCTCAGCCTCCCAGAGTGCTAGGATTATAGGTGTAAGCCACTATGCCTGGCCTGAGAAGGTACTACTATTATCTTAACTGTATAGATGAGAAAGCTGAGGTTTGGTAAGATTAGGTAATTTGCCCAAGGTTACATAGTTAATGGGCAACAAGGCTGGGGCCAGGTCTGTCTAGCTCCAAAGCCTATACTTTGAATCCAAAGCCTATACTTTGAATCAAAACCCAAAAGGTTAAAGTCAACAGTGAAAAGAGCTCATCTGGGCTGGCTGGGTACTAGAGAGGCCTGTAGGACGGCAGCCTGGTAACTGGCAGAGGTAGCCAAGCTGCTGGGAGGAAAAGTTCTGATAAAAAGCCAGGTGGGTCAAAAGGAAGAACAAGATGTTTCAGCCAAGAGCCTGGGAACTTGAGAATGGCATCTACTGAGCCAAGAATCATGAAAGAAAGATAAAGCAAAGAGCTAGGTACCTGGAGGAATTACAGTGAGTCAAATGGAACTAAATAATTACATTTTACCACTGTGTGTGTTTAAGTATGTCAGCTTGCCTCTATATGTATACATATGTATTGACCATATGTCATTTGCCTGTGTGTACATATGTAATGAGTGTATCAGCTTGCCTCTGCACATATGCATAAGTGGCAAGCATATGTCATTTTACTCTGTGTACATATGTAAGGAGTGAGTATATATCAGGTTGCCTCTGTGAGAGTGCGTATGCATGCATATTGGAGTATGACAGCTGGGCCCTGTGTTTGTACATGCACATTTACATGTGTGTATCCATGCATCCATTACTGTATTTATCAACTCATCTGTATATGAACATGTGAACTTGAATCAACAGACTTTTAGTTATTCTCCCTTCCTCCCAGTTAAAAATTATTCCCTAAAGTCTAATGGCCTGGGGGTTCAGCATAAGGGTCAATACTGTTGGATTCAGTCCTTAGTCTAGTTTCCTAATTGAGGGAGATGTAAAAGTAAAACAGCAAGACTGCTTTCTGAAGCTATTTCTCTCAGCACAGAACAATAGTAATAATCCATAAGGCAGCTTTGGTAGTGGTGACTTCAACAATGATGAGAACAGGGGTCAGGGCAGGGCATGCATCTTGGTAACAATACCCCCATTCACCCAGCATTCATCCAACAATATTTAGAGATTGCCCATTATCTCCTAAGCAACCATGTTAGGCAGTGAGGAGGCAAAGGTGAACAAGATAAACACCATCCCTGTTCTATAGTCTAACAGAGAAGTCAAACTTTAAATATAAAGCCTTTTGCAAATGATTGTGAATGTGTCAGACTCCTACCATAGCAGGCACTGGGGGTATCAAGGAAAGCTTCCCAGAAGTAGTGATATTTAAGCTGAGGCGGGAAGACTGATGAGTTAGAAAGGGGTAGAGAGGGAACAGTATTCTATGAAAAAAAATCAACGTGTAAAAATGGAATAAAGGGTATGGCAAGTTCAAGAAATAAAGAAAAGGCAACCGTGGATGAAGTCTGGAGAGTGAATGACAGAGAATGAAGTTGGGGACTTTAGGAAGCAAGCGGCAGATCATGTGGACTTTTTAAGCTAGAATAAGGGGTCAGGCGCCGGGGCTCATGCCTGTAATCCCAGCACTTCGGGAGGCCGAGGCGGGCGGATCACAGGAGATCAAGACCATCCTGACTAACACAGTGAAACCCTGTCTCTACTAAAAATACAAAAAAATTCGTCAGGCGTGGTGGCATGCACCTGTAATCCCAGCTACTCAGGAGGCTGAGGCAGGAGAATCACTTGAACCCGGGAGGTGGAGGTTGCAGTTAGCCAAGATCGCATCACTGCACTCCAGCCTGGGCAACACAGCAAGACTCTGTCTCAAAAAAATAAATTAATTAATTTAATAAAATAAGCTAGAATAAGGATTCAGACTTGATTTCAAAATTATAAGCAGGGAATAACCTGCTCAGATTTGTGTTTGTAAAAGGTCACTTGGTTAAATGGGTGAACTGTAAGTTATGTTAATTACATCTTATCAAAGCTGTTACAAATCATTTGGGCTGCAGTGTGCAGAATGGATTGGAAAGGCAAAATATATGCAGGGAAACCATGAGGGGGCTATCACCATGGTCCAGGTGAGTGAGGATGGTGGCTCGGACTAGGGAAGATGGAGACAAGTAAATTAATTGAATTTAGGAGATAAAATCAGCAGAACTTGGTAACTGAAAAGATGTGGGAGGTGAGGAAGAAAAAATGTCAAGCAAGAGTTAATTCCAGATTCAGTGGCGTTTACTAAGATAGAAACTCTGGACAAAAAGCAGGTTTGGAGAGAAAATGATGAGTTTAGTTAGTTCTAAGCACACTGAATTTGAAGGGCCAGTGAGGCATCTGGATGGAGGTGTCCAGTAGCAGTTGAATTTATAAGCCTGGTGCTCAGAAGAGAGATTTATACTTTGCATATAAAGGTGGAAGGCATCAGAGGGTAAATTAATTGAAGTCATGAAAGTGAGTGTGATGATTTAATGAGATTTTATAAAATGAAAGAAGAGGACTAGGCTGAAGATGAGGAACACTGATAGAGGTAACTAAACTGTGACAGAACTGTCAGGAAATTCAGAAGGAACCCAGGAAAGAGCACAGTCATAGTGACCAAGGAACAAAAGTGTTTCAAAAAGCAGGACATGGTCAACTGGTCAAATGCTGCTGATAGGTAGAGCAAAATGAGTCCAATGGATACAGTCACTTATAAGTCATCAGTGATCTTAGTAAAGCCATGTGGTAAAGTGGTAGGAGCAGAATCCAGAAAAGAGTTTATTGAAACTTAGTAATAAGTAGGAAGTAGAGGCTGGGCGCAGTGGCTCACTGTAATCCCAGCACTTTGGGAAGCCAAGGCAGATAAATCACTTGAGGTCAGGAGTTCAAGACCAGCCTGGCCAACATGGTGAAACCTCATCTCTACTAAAAATACAAAAATTAGCTGGGCGTGGTGGCGGGCACCTGTAATCCCAGCTATTTGGGAGGCTGAGGCAGGATAATTGCTTGAACCCAGGAGGTAGAGGTTGCAGTGAGCCAGGATCATACCACTGCACTCCAGGCTGGGCAACAAGAGGGAAACTCCGTCTCAAAAAAAAAAAAAAAAAAGAAGTAGGAAGTAGAGACAGAATGTTTAGACAGCTCAGCTGTTAAGGGAAGAAGAGAAACAAAGCTAAAGGTGACTGTGGGTAAAGAAAATACCTTTTAAGATAAGACTATAAAATATTTAAATGGTGATGATAAAAATCCATTAAGGGGGCAAGAGGAGACTTGAACATAACAACACAGGAAAAAGGATAATCAGTTGCATAAGACTTTTTCTTTGAGACAGAGTCTCACCCTGTCACCCAAGCTGGAGTGCAATGGCACGATCTTGGCTCACTGCAATCTCTGCCTCCCAGGTTCAAATGATTATTCTGCCTCAGTCTCCAGAGTAGCTGGGATTACACGCGCCCGCCACCACACCCAGCTAATTTTTGGATTTTTAGTAGAGATGGGGTTTCACCATTTTGGCCAGGCTGATTTCGAATTCCTGACCTCATGATCCACCCGCCTCAGCCTCCCAAAGTGCTGGGATTACAGGCGTGAGCCACCACACCTGCCCTGCATGAGATTCTTGAGAAAATAGGAAGGAGTGGCATTCAGAGCACAGATAGAAGAAATGGCTATTAAAAGAAGACACTTTCTTCTTTGTAACAAGAAGGAAGGTAGAAAGAATGGGGGCTCTTGCAGGTGGTTTGTAGTCAGGATTTTGAGTTATTGAGGAAATTCCTGGATCACAGCTTCTACGTTCTCCCAGCAGAGCTTAGGAGAGATGGACAGCACCAGAGGAAGACACCAGAGAGGCAACCTAAAGCCGTGATGCTTAGGAGGAGGAAGGAAGTTTTCTCTCTGGTAGGTGTTCCTTGGCACAGGGAAAAACTATCCCCTCTCCTCCCCACCCCAGCAAAGGAGTTCTAAGGGAGATGATCTCTTAAGAAACATGTGGCAAAGTGGAGCCTTTGCTTTCTGAGTAGCCAGCATGACTTGAGGTAACCTAAATTCAGATTTTCTCAAACCCAGCATACCTTCTTTCCATATGAATGCTGACAAATGGTCAAGACTGATTTAATCACTACTTTGCAATCTTCAACAAGATAATGGAATCAGATAAGGATCATCAATGTATGCCAAAACCGTTGGGTGAAAGGTTACAAGGAGACAATATTCATGGTCTCAAAGCATCACCCCACAGATAACTTATTAGCTATGAGTGAAAGTAACTTTTGCCAGGAGCAGTGGCTCATGCCTGTAATCCCAGCACTTTGGGAGGCCGAGGCAGGCAGATTACTTGAGGTCAGGAGTTTGAGATCAGCCTGGCTGACATGGTGAAACCCTTTCTCTACTGAAAATACGAAAATTAGCCAGGCGTGGTGGCGCGGCCTGTAATCCCAGCTACTCGGGAGGCTGAGGCAGGAGAATCGCTTGAACCCAGGAGGCGGAGGTTGCAGTGAGCTGAGATCGTGCCACTGCACTCCAGCCTGGGTGACAAAGTGAGACTCCGTCTCAAAACAACAACAACAAAGAAGAACAGGGGTGTTTCAAATCCATAACCTTGTGTTTGAAATGAATGAAATATAATTAAAACAGGTTATAAAAAAAAGAAAGTAACTTTATAATGGAGAGATCTGACTGCTACCGCCTCCACCAGGTGATCAAATTTAGGGACAACTTGCCATTATGTGCCTCCTAAAATGATGCAATCAGAGGTTCATGACATTTATCTACATGATACCCTTGTTGACAAAGTTAAACCTGAATCTAATCACGAGGAAGTACCCAAATAAATTCAGAATGTGAGGGTACTTTACAAGGCCTGGACTTGAAAATAAATTTAAAGTCACGAAAAACAAAAGGAGAGAGGTTTGTTCTAGATTATTTACACTAAAGAGGCAAAACAATCAAATGCAATAAACCTTAATTGGATCCAAAAAAATAAACAGCAATAAAAGATATTAAGATAACTGCAGAAATTTGAGTGTAGACTATTAGATGATACTGAATTAATGTTAATTGTCTTAGGTGTGATGATGGGATTATAGTAATCTAAGAGAATTTTCTTATTTTTGGTAGATACATGCTGAAATATTTAGAAGTGTCATGATCTCTGTAACTTCCTTTCAAATGGTTAAAAGAGAGGAAAACAAACTATTAACAATTGATAAATGTAGGTAAAGGGTTAAAAAAAGATTTAAAAAAAAACCTCAGTGCAAACTATTTCTCAATTACTTCACCAAACTTTTTTTGCCATGACCTTGGATAACTTTATGCTTATAAGCATAAACTGTGCTGCTTAATGTGCTAAATTAGATTGAAATCTTTAAAAGCATCATAGCAAGAAAATTGCTCTGCAAAGCTTTTTAGACATAAAAGAACTTCTAATTTGTGTAGGAGTATAAGTAAAGATATGGTAAAGTGGTAGAGCAGGCCACAAAATAATAAGAATGCTTTCCTGGGAGTCAGAAACCCTTTGAGTCTAGCACTTAAGACTAGAGATGTCATTCTCCTCATTTGCAGAGCAGAGCTAATGGTATCAGCTTCATCAGCCTGCTGTACAGGTACAGGAAAAACAGGATGTGAAAAGGATTTATAAACTGGAAATGGGTATGCAAGTGAAGGGGTTTATAATTATGATGACATGTTGATGTCCTATTAGCAGTGGTTCTCAAACATCATATACGTAACAAGCAAATGGGCGGCTTGTTACAAGTGTATATTCCAATCCCACCTCAGAGATCCCGATTCAGTAGGTCCAGGACGGGGCCCGGAATTTGCTCTGTGAAAGCACCCCAGATTCTCTGGTGCAAGCGATCTGAAAGCCACATTTAGACAACTGCCTTGGAGGAGGTTAGAGTGATCTAAATCCTTGCTATGCATCAGTTAGTCCATGGCCAGCAATATCACCATCACCTGGGAGCTTGTTAGGAATGCAAAATTCACCCCATCACAGACTTACTAAATCAAAATCTGCATTTTAATGAGATATCCAGGTGATTCGTATGCATACTAAGATTTCAGAAACACTAATCTAAATGGCAAACCTGATTGATGATCTCTTTTTTGTCTTGGTCACTGGTTCTCAGCTTGCTATCAGACAGAATTGGGGTTGCCATCTTAGCTGATTGCTGACACTTAAAACCTCACTTAGCTCTTCTCTCTGCTTTTTTTGCTTCAGGCTCCTCAGTCTCCTGGCAGATCTTTGATGAACATAACCACCCAATCAGCGTGCTGAATTTCTCCCATGTCATAAACAGACCAATCAAAGCCTACTGACTTGGAATCTAAATCTAGTTAAGCTATTTACTAGCTATGTGATTTCCTTTTCTTTCTTGTGGTGAAACATAACACAAAATTTACCATTTTAACCACTTTTAAGTGTACAATTCAGTGGCATTAAGTACATTCACATTATTGTGCAACCATCACCACTATCCATTTCCAGAACTTTTGGTACATAATTTTGAAAAAGTCACTTTAACCTCTCCAGGCTTCACTTCCTCCTCTATAAAATATGAATATTATTACTTACATCTGCAGACTATTTTAAGAATTAAATGAAATAATACATAAATATGCCTAAAGCCCACCAGAAGGTGTTCAATAAATGCTGACTTCCTTCCATTTGAAGTAGTTTTTCACATAGACCTTGTTTTACAATAGAAATCATCTGCCATAATCAATTGATTAGAAGTTTTAAAGGACACACAAAAATTTACATATTCTGGGCACATGATTGCCTTAGAATGGGGAAATTTATAAAATAGAAGTGGTCTATAATCTATAGAAATGGGCGGTTTGAAATAAACAGCAGTCAATTACATTTTGTTGGGAAAATTACATTTGGAGCAGCAACAACCTTTTTGTTCCCATTGTATAGAAATTCTTATATTACCCATATTTAGATTGCATTTATAAACAGCTTAAGTATAATACAATAATCAATAACATTCATGAATAGTGCTTTCAACCTTGGGGGCTGATCCACTTGCATGTAGTACTTGAATTCCATTTATGTACACATTATCTTTTAAGGAGAAGGTAAAATTGGTAAGTTCGGTTACATGCAGTAAATTGAAAAAGTTAGTTTAATTTCAGAATTAGACTAATTAGAACATGAATTTAGAGATCCTCTTCTCCAACACCCTTATCTCACAAAGAAATTAGTAGCCAGAGAGACCTAGTAACTTGCCCACAACACTGGAACCAGAGCCCAGATTCTAGGATTATGTCCTCTTGTTCACTTGACCTCGAAGAACGGGTAACATTTCAGCAGCATAGGTGATGGGAAGGGATTGCAGAGAAGCTAAGAGAACTCCAAGTAGAGGGATCAACAGAAGAAATTTCACAGAGCCTGGCTCTGAAACTGAGAGACTAATGATTGTGTTCAAGGAATGTCAGAGTAATGAAGCTGGAAGGCAACTGAAGATGAGGTTTTGTGATGGGAGAAGAGATAGTCTTAGACTCTTGTAACACAAAAGATCAGAATAGAGGGTTAGAGGTTTTGGGGGGTTTGTTTTCGTGGAATTTTGTGGGGTTTGATTTTACAATTTTCAAGGCTCTTCCATATTAGTATTCTCATGAGATCATAGCAATCATGAGAAAGTAGGTATTTTGCTGGTGATGGTCTTTACTCAGGAGGTCACATCTTTGCAAAGCTAAGATTTGAAGTCAGATGCTGAATACAAAGGCTGTGTATTATAATTCTTTTTTATTAATATTTTTAAAATTTTTTTTGAAGACAGAATCTCACTATGTTACCCAAACTGGCCTCGAACTATTGGGCTCAAGTGATCCTCCTACCTTCGCCTCCCAAAGTGCTGGGATTACAGGGATGAGCCACCGCACCCAGCTGTATTGTCATTCTTTTTTTTTTTTTTTTTTTTTTTTTTTTTGAGATGGAGTATTGCTCTGCCGCGCAGGCTGGAGTGCAGTGGCACGATCTAGGCTCACTGAAACCTCCGACTCCCAGGTTCAAGACATTCTCCTACCTCACCTCAGCCTCCTGAGGTAGGAGTACACCACCACGCCTGGCTGATTTTTGTATTTTTAGTAGAGACAGGGTTTCGCCACATTGGCCAGGCTCGTCTCAAGCTCCTGACCTCAGGTGATCAACCTGCCTTGGCCTCCCAAAGTGCTGGGATTACAGGCATGAGCCACCACCCCCGGTCTGTATTGTCATTCTTAAAAGCATGAACTCTGGAGCCAGACCACTTAGGTTCAAATCTCTCCAACCCCATGTAGAAGCCATGACCTTGAAAAAAATAATAATGGCTAAAATATATAATGTTTATTATATACCAGGCAGTATTCTAAATACATATGTCACTCATTTAATCCAACAACCCTATGAAGGGTATTCTATTATTACCACCATTTTAAAGCCTCCCCCACTAAATGAAAAACAAATTTAGAGGAGGGAAAGAAGTAATGAAGAAGTGTCTCAGTAGAAAATGAGGAGTGAGGACGCATTTGTTCCCTGGGTTCCCCGTTCCTTGATTTATAATATAATCTCAACTCCTTGGTATCCCCCTAGTTCTCTTCCCACTTGTGATTCTGTGGTAGATTAGATTATTGTTCCTCCTCTCCTCACCTTCTTAGGAGGAGTCTACTTCCCTTCTCCTGACTTAGAGCTTCATGCTTTGGCCAAGGAGATGTTAGCAGATATAACACCGAGTCATAAAATGTTCTTCTACAGTTGGGCTTGCCCTTTTGTACTTCTGCCCTGAGAACAGCTTCCTCTGGATAGCTCCTGCCCCTTCAGCCTGGAAATAAAGGTGACTACATGAGACATTTGCCCCAGCCATACCCCAGATTTCTCAATGCCTGAGTGACTGGAGCAACTGCCTCCAGTCCCACCGAATGTTGAAGACCAACCAGCCCATTCCAAAAAACTCTTTGGACACTCATAGATAAGAATCTAAATCTAGATGTACAGCACCAGCCTCTGAATTTCCTTTTTGGTTATGCTGGAAGCTGAACCAGATGATGGGACAGAAAAAGAACTAGAGCCTTACCTTCCACTGCTACTTAGAGTATTTCCTCCATAGCAGGTAGTCTTTAGACTTAAAAAAAAACAATTTTTTTTTTTTTTGAGACAGTGTCTCACTCTTGTTACCCAGGCTGGAGTGCAATGGTGCGATCTCTGCTCACTGCGACCTCCGCCTCCCGGGTTCAAGCGATTCTCCTTCCTCAGGCTCCTGAGTAGCTGGGATTATAGGCATGCGCCACCATACTTGGCTAATTTTTGTATTTTTAGTAGAGACAGGGTTTCACTATGCTGGCCAGGGTGGTCTCAAACCCCTGACCTCGTGATCCACCTGCCTCAGCCTCCCAAAGTGCTGGGATTACATGCACCCACCTCAGTCTCCCAAAGTGCTGGGATTACACGCATGAGCCACTGCACCAAGCCAGAAAAAAACCAATCTCTTAAATAACAGGATTTTGAATTTTCCCCCAAAAAAACCCATAGAAAAGAAAATAGACCAGAGCCAACTTAAATCTCTTAGCAGTCACCAGGAGTTAAGAAAGAGAACCCATATGCCATTTCCCTATCTCATGGACTGACTCTAGCCCTTTAGTGAGCATGCATGGTTAGTCTTTTCCCCCAAAACTGGCTGTGCTGTAAGGGCATTTTAGAAGTGGAACTGCAGATCCTCTCATTCGGAAGTAACAAGATCACATTCTTTCCATTCCAATCAGTACCTACAGTGAGAGAACTTTCATATACAATCTGGACATCTGGATAATGCAGAAACCAAGTTTTCCACCTAATGATGATAAGCTTCACTGTTAGATTAATAATCAGCTTGCAAACCCAACAGTTACATTGGGTAATAGAGGTTCAATAGATGTGTTCTTTTAAATCTTGCATAAATCACTTCTATAAATTGAATCTCATTCTAAATGCACCAAAAGCCTATTTAAAGAAATGCCATGTTGAAATTTTTCATAAAGAAAATAATCTGAAAGTAGAGCCTGAGAAGAAGTTAAAAAAGAAAGAAAGGAAACAATCACCCACTTGTATTTGTTATGGAAGTTTTGTACACTGGGTGTTCCTAAACCATGGTACACCTGGGATACTTCCCCTACAGGGCAGCCTCTCTACAGGAGGGCACCCACATCCCAAAGACAACAATTCAATGCTTTATATCATTCTTTATTTTAAAAGTGCTTTACCAACATATACTAATCTTCACAACATTCAAGGGAGGTAGATAAGTATTACACCACTTTCACAGATGGAGAAACTGAGGCAGAGATTAGTAAGTTGTATTGAGGGGCATAATATACGGCACAATTAGGAAAAGAATTTGTTGCAGTCATGGATCACTGAAGATCTTTCCCATGATTTCTGAGTCCCATCAACACAAAAAGCAGCAGATGCAGCATGGAAGCAGGTCATCACTAGTTTGGCTAGTCTAAGGCTAAACATTACCTTGTTGATACCAGATGTTGAATATGCTGTCCTTTGGCAAGCATCCCCCTCACATGCATTCTTACATGCTTCCACCTCTAAACAGGGGAGAGGGGAAGCTATTGTGAGTGCAGAAGGAGGGGGTGGAGAAACAGGGCTGGGAAGGAAGATGACAGAAGAGAAAACATGAACTAATATAAAAGCAAGGGCAAGGACAAACAAGAGGACCCTCTGGGAACCAGTCCAACAGAAAGGAAAGCCACAGCAGAAAAGAAGTGTCATTTGAAAAGCTCAGACATCCAGAAATGCTACTCAAAGGGTAATTCTTAGCAATGACATTCAAAGCCACTCCTCATGGCTTTGCCAAATATAATCATCAGGTCCTTCTGACATTCCCAGGAGGCAGAATCATTCCTTTCCCCTGGTCCAGTCCAAGGGCTGATGTAATTGACCTGACACTGCAGAGACTGTTGACAACTCAAATGTACCCTCCCACCATGCCACCTCTCTTCCTCTGCACATCTAGTCTCTTCAAAACAAAACAAAACAATGCATTTAATATTCTCCCTGCAAAAATCCTAAGACATTTCTGGAGATTTTGATGCATAATAATGTAGGATTCCATGCATGAATTTTTATAAAAGGGGCATGATGGGTATTAACAGCCCCTCTCAGCCAATGGTTGTTTATACAACATGGAACACTTTTTAAAATTGTGGATACCAACTGTCTAGAGAAAAATTGGAGCGCAAGGGAAAGAAATAACTTCTCCTGATCTTTCTAGTGGGAAGCAAATATAAGAGATGGTGATTGACATCCCACCAGCTGCAATGGAGGTACTGATGGCAGAGGAAGCACCAAAAAAGTAGGTGAACAAGCACCCAGCAGGGAGGGTCTAAGTCAGATGAACAGGTGGAAGCAGCAGCCCAGAGAGCTGAAGAGGCAGAGGTCAGGGAAAAGACATAGTAGCCAAAGAGGAAATGCATGGAGGTGTTGGTGTTTGAGGTCTAGGCCTTCCTAGGACAGGTTGGAGCCAGAAATGCATCCTTTCTTCATTTCAATCAGCAGCATCATTCTTTCAGACATGTAGCTTTAAAATCTTATCCCTTCTCTCCAACAAACAAGGTCAACTTCCAAGCCTTACTGATTCCACTTTGGCAATGCCCTTCACACTGGTCTCCCTTGTGGGTTTTTTTGTTTGTTTGTTTGTTTTGAGATGGAGTTTCACTCTTGTTACCCAGGCTGGAGTGCAATGGTGCAATCTTGGCTCACTGCAACCTCCACCTCCTGGGTTCAAGCGATTCTCTTGCCTCAGCCTCCCAAGTAGCTAGGATTACAGGCACCTGCCACCACGTCCAGCTATCTTTTTGTATTTTTAGTAGAGACGGGGTTTCACCACGTTGGCCAGGCTGGTCGCGAACTCCTGACCTCAGGTGATCCACCCGCCTCGGCCTCCCAATGTGCTGGGATTACAGGCATGAGCCACCGCACCTGGCTCTCTCTTGTTTTTACTGCAACCTCTTCTGGGTCCTGCTATCATCTCATCCTAACCAGGGACAAACCCTCCTACGTGGTATCCCCTACTCCAGTCTTCTCTCTACTCAGTTCCTTCTTCTACTCTTCTTCCTGGAGTACAGTTCTGATCACATTACTGCCCAAATGTGAAATTCCCCATGCTGTCAATCTCTCTCAATTATGTGTCTCATTATCTTGAATCTTCAACAGGACCTTGCATCTAGTGAAGTTCCTCTGGTTTCCCAATCTCCACCTGCCAAAATGCCAACTCTGAAGACTTAGCTCCAGTGCCATCTCCTCCATGAAGACTTCCTTCATGCTTCTTAGCTCTCTGCTGAGGTACAAGCGCACTTTGAAGACATGCACTGATCAAGTGCATGATAGCTGTGTACAACCCTTATACTCCCTACTGGGCTGTGTCCGCAATTTGCCAAGGTGGGGGATGATGAACTGTGTCTTAATATTTACCTGTCTATCCCCTACACCACCTACCAAGAAATAGTTATTGCATTTCTACCTAGGGTAAGAAACTGCTCAAAAGTGAAATGAATTGTGATATACTTGCTCACAAATGGAGACACTGAAACAAGTACCCTGTAATGTGATCTAACTCTCAGGATAAAACCAATCCATGATAGAGCTCAAGGAATGGGACAAGGGCAGGCAGTTTGGACGATATATTTTGGAGTCAAGAAATCTGGGATTGAGGTTCTGCTTTGCCATTCGCTAGCTAGCTGCTTGACACCAGGTGGTTCTTCTTTGAGCATCATTTCCTTCCTTCTGCGTGGCTTCATGGGATTAAGAATAAAATGAGACACATTTGTGAATGCTAAATCAGTGATTCTCAATCCCAATTATGCATCATAATCCCCTGTAAAGCTTCTGAAAAATACAGAGGACAAGGCCCCAGCCCAGGTAAACTGAATCAGAATCCTCTGGAAGTGAGACGCAGTGGGACTAATTATTTATAAAATGCTGTTTCTAATGCATAGCCAAGGTTGGAAGCTACTGTTATAAACTCATAAGTACCATTAACAGTAGAGCAAGGTGCTTTAGGCTGTTGGTTTAATTATCCTTTATATGTAAAGTTAGGAATCAGTTCAATGCTTTTATAGTTCCATTAAAATACACTACATGTGCAAGCATTTTTTGTGTTCTTCTGCATTGTTGTGTGGTTAAGTTGTAAGTTCTGAGAGAAAGAATAATATCTAGCACCACTGTATGTAAAGATGTACCTAAGCCAAATTTTTGAGAAATAAAAACTTCCTAGAGTCCTCTGAAACCTTGCTATTCAGAAGTGTGGTGACCAAACAGAACTGGCATAAACCAGGAACTTGTAAGAAATGTAGAATCTCAGACTCCACTCTGTACTCTCTATATTAACGAGGTTCTTAGATGTGTCAATAGGTGAAGCAAAGGCAATCTTTGCTCAGTTCACATGTATGTTTAGGGTCTGCTGTTCCCTGTCCTAATCCTAAAAGGGTAGGAGGGCATGAATCATCAGATGCTATCTTCCACAAACCACTGAAGATTGGGACTTTATCCTGATGCTTCTTTCTCTAAAAGGGTCCATTTGGTAAAAACTAAATTAAGAACATAAATCCTTACAAAAGGATCTTTTCTTTCAAAGAAGACTAGTCTTCACAGGCATTCTTCAAATAACCAGTTCCTCTAAGACATTGAACATATAATTCAGTGTTTAAAATAAATTCATATCCATTTTAAGTTGTGTGCTGTGCATAAATAGCAAGTATATATGTACCTTACCAAACTTATGGTCCCCAGCCCCCAAATTCCAAAATTATGCAGGAGGGAAGGTTAGCCATTGCAGTAAACAATTTCTCCCTATTGACCCATGCTCTCCAGCTGATTATGATGTGGGCAGTACCCATCCAAGACTATACAGAACAGCCGGGCACGGTGGCTCACGCCTGTAATCCAGCACTTTGGGAGGCCGAGGCGGGTGGATCACGAGGTCAGGAGACTGCGACCATCCTGGCTAACATGGTGAAAACCTGTCTCTCCTAAAAAATAGAAAAAATTAGCTGGGCGTGGTGGCAGGCACCTGTAGTCCCAGCTACTCGGGAGGCTGAGGCAGGAGAATGGCGTGAACCTGGGAGGCAGAGCTTGCAGTGAGCCAAGATGGTGCCACTGCACTCCAGCCTGGGCGACAGAGTGAGACTCCATCTCAAAAAAAAAAAAAGATTATACAGACCACACCATAACCAAGAAGTTCTAACAGACTTGGAACATTATCTAGCCCAACTCCCTTGTTCTGTGGACAGGAAACAGCACACCAAGGGTTAAAAGGAGTTACCCACATTCATACAGCAACTTGAGGGAGAGTCGAGCTTAGAATTCAGGCCCTGACTCCAAGGCCTATACCACTTATGTGGACTCTGCCACATATACTCCTCCTTCCCCACCACATGGCCTTGAACGCTCACTGTCAGAAACTGCTGATCTGCCTTGGCACTTAAGTGTCACTTTGCTACTTCCAGCTACTGCTGTCCGCAACTCCCAGGACTGTTTTTAACAAGAGGCTACAGGAGAAGCTATACTGCAGATCAGTCAAAATATCCATTTATCAATCCATATTTCCGAATATGTTGGTAATGGATTCTCAAAAGGCCCAATGCTAACTATGTAATGCCAGCTACAAAGCATTACTACTGGCTAGCACCATGAGCATGGTGAGGGAAGGGCCTTTCCTTTAGTAGCTAAAGACTAAAAGCAAGCGCAACCATCAACTTAGTAGTACAAAGCTGGGAGGAAACTAGAGAGAGAAGAGAAAAACTGGAGCACAGCTGGGAAGGCAGCACCTTTAAAAAACATACACAGTGTGACTATAAAATTGCAAGTCTTTTTTTTTTTTTTTAATAAAACCAACATAACAGAATGTAGAAATCTAAACGAACATTTCTCCCTCAAAGTAGTTACATCCTTAGTTCCAACAAAACTACCATTGTTGGAGACTTATTTAGAACTCCTCTTTGGGGAAAGGCCTTAAAAGGTGGTTTATGAGCCACATTAGAAAAGGCTGTTTAAAAACAGAAAATCCATACTCAGAGGATGACACTGAGAAAATTAAAAAGGTGCTGCAGGTCTCACGGAGGTTCCCTAAAGACCTCTAGCAAGTTCTGAGCAACAGCATCACCACTGGAGAAACGTGTAGCCTCCCAGGACAGCCACTTTCCATGGGAGGGCATTCATTTGGATAGAAAAGTTCTGCTGTCTGTTTAAAAAGAAAAAAGAAAAAAAAAATCAGCCACACTCCTTTATAGTCACACTTGCATTTGATTTAAAAAAAAATACAACAACAACACTCACACGTGGTTCTTGTATGAATTCTAATTAAGAGACATTACATTCAGAATTATAGCACTCATAGTGATAATTTTCAGAAGACTATAACAGCTTCTTTGCCACTTAAGGGGTACAGAGGGTGCAGCTTGTTTACCTGAATGAATTCTTAAATAAGTGACTACTACCACTCTAATTTTCCTAGTTGTAGCTCTGTTACAGGTTACTGACCGCAAGTCCATGTTCCAGACATTCTTTGCCAACACAGATTAATTACAAGAGAGCCACCCCCAAAGTCTTAGGGCGAATTGGGAAAGGGCCGGTTAAATGAGGAAACAGGCCATTCCTTGGTAAAAGTTTGTAGTTTTCTTTCCCAATACATCTTCTTTTTATTGAGAACTTCCATTTTTATCCTGTGTTCCTCCTCTGCCATCTCACACTCTCGCTCTATCTGCTGGATTTTGGCCACATGCACCTCATTCATTTGTATCAGTTGCAGTTGTAAGATGGACATTTGTTGATGGTGTTCTTCCTCATGCATCTTTTTTAAAGCACCTTCCTGAGAGGTTTTGCTCCTGTAGTTTTTATTGGCTGTTATTCTGACAGCTGAACACGAGGGTTCAGGTTGAGAGGTCCCCTCACATACTGGAAAATGTATGAACTCTTTCTCATCATCGCACAGTTCTCTATTTGAAACAGCAAATGATTCTGAAAAACAGTAGCAGAAAACATATGTTCAAAGATTTTACAGGCAGAGAAAAAAAAAACAATCCTATTTCAAATGACAGGGTCCTTCATTACAGGATGTATCTAAAATCATGTCTGCTTTGGTCTTCATGTCTACAGGGACCCTAGCCACACTTGACTTTTTAAAAACCCACAAATCAAAAGCAATTTTTTCTTAAGAAATAATGACAAGGGGTTTTGTTAGGTTATTTCTAGAACTTCAAAGTATGGGATCAGTGGTCAGAAACCAAGCATATCAAGAATCAGAGACCTTGTTATGTTGATATTCTAAACTGAAATGTGCCCAACTCTGATGAGCAGAGGACCACAATGCAAGACCAGTGTGGATCTTCAAATTAAGTTCTCTATCAGTCTGATCACCCTTTGCCAACTTCTCATTCAGCTATGAACACGTATGTGTAATCTTTGCAAGAGTGATAGTGCTGTTTCCTGGTCACAGGTGTTAGCCCTTACCCTGGAGAGCCATCTTGTAAATGCTGTTCCTTGAAAGATGAGTCTGCATTCCCTGGCTTAACTCCCTCACATACATTTTCTCTTTACTCTCCAGCACTGCCATTCGGGGAGTTTTCAATGTCCCTCTTATTTAACCTGTCCCTGGTACTTGACTATCCTTGAAATTTCTTTCCTTCATTAGCTTCTGAACCATGACTCTCCTAATTTCTAAGCTACCTTCCCCTGACTGCTCCTTCTCAAGTCTTCTTGATGTACAGAGACTCTTGCTCTACTCACCTGTTACCTTTTCATATTCTCCTGGGGGTTCCCATCTGTGGCTCTGTTCTTAGTCTGCCCTAAGTAAACTCATAACCTGATTCCAACCTTCCTTTCTTTCTTGTTTGACTCTTCCAAATGCCCTGTGCACCCTTCAGTCCTACCACAAGCTACTCACATCCTTTATAAGGTCATGATTTTTTTCATAATTCTGTTTCACTGTTCCCTCTGCTTCAAGTTAGGCTATCTGTCCCTCCACTTACTGTCGTCTCGCTTTTTTAACCTCCCCCCAACTCCTACTCATCGAAAACCAATGCTGCTTGCTCTGTGAAACCTCAGGTCTCTCCTTTCTATGTACTCTTCTGTTACAGAACTTAACACACACTAGTATTGTTTTGGCACCATGACGTTCTCTTTTTTTAATGCTTGGGTACTAATTACTTTGTTTGGTACACAATGGATGCCTAGTAAATGTTTATTGGCTGAACCCTTGAACATAAAGGGAAGAGTATATGGATGCAAAAGGATACCAAGTTTGGTAGGTGCTATGTTTGCCCTGATTTTTTAATAGAGCAGTAACATCAGTGTCAATTAAGGGAGTTGCAATAAGGAAACCAATAACTCCACTAACCCATGGAGTCTTCTAGCTGTGACTCTAAGGCTTTCTTGAGAAGCTTTACATTTCCAATAATGAGCATCTTCTCCTTGGAGAAAAACAATGCCAATTTATTAACATAGTTGATTACATTATTACGTCCACTCCATTATTCTGGAAGATGAGATGCTGGGAATGTTCATGGCTACTGGGGGAAACCGAACTCAAAATAGCCTGTTAATGAAAGGAAAATGGCTACTGTTTAATTATTCCACTCCAAGACGTAAAGTAACAACCACAACTAGTCCCTAATTATGACTAAAGAAAAGGTAAGGTAAAAATCTTACTTCTGGAAGAGAAGGTTAAAAAAAAAAAAAGTACTTCTGTGCCATCCAGAAATAACGAAAATGTCCTTTGGAAATCTTTCCTGGAGACAGCTCTGGCCTCAAAGATAGCTCTTCCTTCATGCTCCCACTGCCTCCTGGGCCTACCTCTGGCAGAACACTTGTTAAAACTGGCAGTTTACCTCCCTTTCAAGTCTCTGAGTACTTTGAAGAAAGAGATTGCTTCTGCTCATCTTCATGGAGAACCCAGCACAGGGCCTGGTATAGTGCTGGGCATGTAAGAAATGTGTATGGGGTGAATAACCTGCAGTGGGTCACATCCCTCCCAACATGCCCAACGGAGAAGGAACAGTGCTCTGTGTGGGTAACCAAGGCACAGGACAAAGGAATGGGAGAGGGTTAACACTGAGAATAGGGCCCTCAGGTGTGAGTTTCAACAGCAAAGAGCATTACCTCACCTGTTTCCTTTCTAGTTTTGGATCTGAAAATGTCTTCTTTGAAGACCGGACACATTAGACATTTTGTGGTACTTCTAGTCTCTTTTCTCTTTGATTTCATTCCAGGGGATAGTTCTGGATACTCCTCTGAGTCCTTAAAGTTCATCCCCTCATAATGCTGCTGTCTCGCCCAATTTCTTTAATTTCTTCTTTTTTTTTTTTTTTTTTTTTGAGATGGGGTCTCATTCTGTCACCCAGGCTGGAGAGCAGTGGCACAATCTCAGCTCACTGCAATCTCCGGCTTCCAGGCTCAAGTGACCGTCCCACTTCAGCCTCCAACTAGCTGGGACTACAGGCATGCACCACCAAGCCTGGTTAATTTTTTGTATTTTTGGTAGAGACAGGGTTTCACCATATTGCCCAGGCTGGTCTCAAACTCCTGAGTTCAAGTGATCTACCCGCCTCGGCCTCCCAGAATGCTGGGATTACAGGCATGAGCCACTGCGCCAGCCTCTTCCAATTTCTAAATGCTCACTTTCATCTCAACAATTCCAGGCTTTAGAGACCTGATGATGATATGGTGATGACGATGATGTTGATAGCACCTACTGTTTTTTGAGCAGCTAACCAGGTCCTAGGCTAGTGCTTTATAGCATTACCTCATCTAATCCTTACCCTATGAAGGAGGTACTATTATAGAAAACCAAATACGATATCCAAGGTCACATGACTAGTTGAAAGAACCAGGATTCTAATCTAAGTCTGTATGACTCCAAAATCCAAACTCAACCACTACAATAATCAGCCTCCCACTCTTCCACTTGCTCAGCTGATCACTTGCATATCTTAAAATGCAGCCTCCAAATTGTATCCACTACAAAACCATCTCTTATTAAGAATATGGGTGTGTATTCTGCATTTTGATCTCTAAATTTCTAGAGCTGTGAACATAAAAAGACAGTATGTTTGTGTCCGGGAGCAGAAAAATGACTCTTCTTTAAAACTATTATTTTTAGTTTAAATGTGTGCTAACATCCAAATTTTAAAGGAAAAAAAAGCCAGGACTCTTAAGAAGACTCTGGCAGAAAATGGGGCTTTAAACTAGAGAGGCTCAATGGTATAGTTAATTAACTTTCACACACATATTAGCTCCAATGAATACAAACTACTGTTCAGATGGGAAGAATCTTCTCTTAATTGGAAAAAGACTAGCCTAGGAATGCCACTGTGCTGCAAATACACACCATGTAATCTCTCTCAGAGGTAAAACAAAGCCACCTGAAGGAGAAAACAACTCAATCTTATGCAAAAAGGGTATGAAATCCCAACAGATTTCCTGGGACCAGGAAAGCCAAGGGGCTGTTCCTTCGCTTGGACAACTGGAGTAAGTTTAATATCAGCAGGAAAAGCCTACTATGACAGCAAAAGGATGGGAAGGAAACTGTAAACAGGCCAAACCCCAGATATAGGAAATAGAGCTGACTGGGAACGGGGATAAATAAGATGTGTGGATGCATGCTATGGAGTATATATAACACATTAAGAGAAAGAAACTAGACTTACACATTGCAATGTGAATTTATCTTTTTTTTTTTTTTAGATGAAGTCTGGCTCTGTCACCCAGTCTGGAGTGCAGTGGTGCAATATTGGCTCACTGCAATCTCCACCTCTGGGGTTCAAGCAATTCTCCTGTCTCAGCCTCCCAAGTAGCTGGGATTACAGGTGTGTGCCACCAGGCCCGGCTAATTTTTGTAGTTTTAGTAAAGATGGGAGTTTTGCCATGTTGGCCAGGATGGTCTTGAACTCCTGACCTCAGATGATCTGTCCGCCTTGGCCTCCCAAAGTGCTGGGATTACAGGCGCGAACCACTGTGCCCGGCCCAGGAATTGATCTTAAAAACAGTATTCTAAGTGAAAAAAGAGAGAAAATGGTATCCCTAGCACAAATTTAAATCTACATAAATTTGGAATAGATGCACACAAATCACATGTAAAAGGATATGCAAGGGCGTTAGGATGATTCAGGTGCAGGAGAAGAGAATGCAAGAATGGAATAAAAATGGAACAAACACATAACCAACAAAAGAAAGGCTTTTCCCAGACCAGTGAGGCTGGTGTGCCATGACTGGAAATGTAACTCAGCCCTCTGGTACTGGAGATCTCACCCCCAAAGATTAGGATTGAACAATAATAATAATGGCATTTATTAAGAAATGTTCACAGTTATCAAGTATCATTTTATAGCATAGAATGTGAAATTAAATATAAATTATCTTAAGACATCTGGGTGCTACTCCAAAGCTTAGTTTTCTTAATTGTATTTGACCTTTGGTCATCCTAGCCTCGCAGCCACTCCTAGTGAATTTTATTGGCTCCCTTAGTTGGTTCTGTACACAGTTTCCCTCAAAATAATGGAAGATAAGTGTCAAAGCCAAATTATCACACATCATAAAATCTGCAGGGTGTAAACTGTTTTAATATATTTAAGGAGGAAATACTGGGTTTTTTTTGCAAATATTAATATATTCCTAAGTGTTATACTTAAATTTTAAGACTGGTATGTTCAAACACAGATGGACATTTTCAGAAAGTCATTGACAAAGCTAAGTATATCCAAGGGACAGTGATCAAGATGACACAGTTGAAACTATCTCATACCAAAAAGTAGTTGCAGAGAGGCCTCTAGTGGAATACTATTAGAGGCCATCCTGTTTAACAGTTTTATCATAAATTCCAACCTAATTCTGTAACAGGTACCCTGTAAGGTACTGGTACAGTATTGTCCAACAAAAATACAATATAAGCTATTTATATAATTTTAAATATCCTCAGTGCAACATTAGAAAAATAAAAAAAGGTGAACTTTATTTTGGTAATATATTTTTTAATCTGATATATCTAAAATATTATCATTTCAACATGTAACAATATAAAAATTATTTAATGAGTTTTTTTACATTTTTTGGTACTAAGTCTTCAAAATGTGGTGTGCACAATTATAGCACATCCTAATGTGGTCTACCCACATTTCAAGTCCTTATTAGCCTCATGTGACTTTTGACTACTGTATTAGTACACTGTTAGAAACAGAAAGATCACACACACACATTCCTTATGTCAAATACACAAGATGTAATGAGGGCCATAACTCTACAGCAGATTTTGCACCTTTTTCCCACCAAGTCCCAGAAAGGATGATTGACAATTCCAGGCTCCTTTTTCTTTCTTGAAAGAAAATTGAAATGCAAAATGAGTAAAACGAACTCAAAGCTGTTTTACTGTATAGAAAGAGTTCCAATACCCTACCTACTAGTATTAACAGATTACCTTTGGACACACTTCCCAAATGACAAAGCACCAAGGTTCTCCACCATCCTCCAGATGAGACCTGGATCACAATAGTAAAATAGCTAAAAATGCTGGTTTTTAATCTGGGTGAATGCTAAAACAGGTGTTTATCATATTATTCTCTGCACTTTTTTTAAAGTTTGAAATAGTTCTTTTTTTTTTTTTTTTTTTAGACGGAGTTTTGCTCTTGTTGCCTAGGCTGGCAGGCAGTGGTGCTATCTTGGCTCACCACAACCTCTGCCTCCCGAGTTCAAGCAATTCTCCTGCCTCAGCCTCCCAAGTAGCTGGGATTACAGGCATGCACCACTACGCCCAGCTAATTTTGTATTTTTACACAGGAGCAAGGAGCATTTGGCTGTGCTTTAATAATCACCAGCAAAAAGGGAAGTCCCCAGTGTCATCTATGTACAAACATCCAATTTAAAATAAATCCCTTTATACTTGAGTCACTATTAAATGTCACTACAAGGAAAACACCGAGAATGTACCTCTATTCCCTTCTTGCTGAAAATTTATAAATTACATTTATGAGTAAATGAATTACATCTTCCAAAAAGAAAGAGAAAAAAAATTGTGGGATGAACTTTCCTAGATCCCACCCCAGAATTTGAAAATGAGGAAACAAGACTGTCCAGGCCCCCTAAGAATAACCCTATGTATTCAATACACAATAATCTGGATCACAGGTTTGCAAAATGAACAGAAGGCAGCTCACACCAGCATGGTCCTCAGCAATATCTCCCAGGGAACATCAGCAATGTAAAGAGCAGCCCTGCTGATCCATTCCCTCCCTCCCCCAGCACACTCCTCCACAGCCTCACAGAAGCTGAATGGCTCTGAAGCCAGCAAGATGGAGACGAACAGAAAGTAACTGGCTAAAGCTATAAACATCTCCAAAACAAGGACACCATTAATTAGCAGTGGGGGCCCATGCACTACAGAAGCAGCAATGAGGAGGGATAAGAGAGAGAGCTGACAGTGCCCCCATAGACTGTCTGCTAGGAGGTACCTTGGCTTGGGAACTCAGGGATCAAAACCCAGACACAAGGTTCCTACACTGGAAATCGAGGCATGAGGTTCATAACATAAACCATTATGGTTACCCAACTGGTTTCCTGGACTTAACCTTGGTCAAATGATCAGTAAGCAAACTTTTGATCATAATTTGCTTCTCCAGGATCGTCTGTCTACAGGACAGAAAAAAAGGTGCTAATCAAAAACATGTATTTGATTTACTCTGCAATTATCTTTTCCACTCTACACAGATAACATTCCTGGCTTTAGACTGCTTCTTGTTACTTTTAATTAACAGGAGCCAGTCCCTCAGAGCTCAGTCTACTCTGGAGGAACTGACAATTGAATCTCCCATTCTGCAAGCTGAGAACCAGATTCTCCTGGGGAAGTGCTTGCTGGGTCCTTGAAGCACCTTATGAACAACCCTCTGTCCCCTACCAGGAAACATCCTCTGCTTCAATGTCTGTCTTCTGCAAACTGCAATGAATTTTTATATAAACTGGCCACATCCTGTCTGAAAAGAAGCAGGAATTGCTGGAAATTTATCTATGTGCATTTCCACCCTCCCTTTGCCTAGAGACATTTCAGTAGCCCCTAAATTCCAACCTTTTAAAGCTATGACACACTATCATTGCATCCTTCATTATATGACAGTGTTTTTTTCCCTAAGAATTATGTATGACATATTTTTCTCTTTTTAATGGAAATAAATTAAACTTAATTTTTTTGGAGTTTTTCAAGATCCCTGGGGTGCCACAAACCAAAACTGTGGATCACAATAGTATAATGGCTAAAAATGTTGGTTTTTAATCTGGGTGAATGCTAAAACAGGCGTTTATCATATTATTCTCTGCAATTTTTTTAAAGTTTGAAATAGTTTTTTTTTTTTTTTTTTTTTAGACGGAGTTTTGCTCTTGTTGCCTAGGATGGTGTGCAGTGGTGCTATCCTGGCTCACCACAACCTCTGCCTCCTGAGTTCAAGCGATTCTCCTGCCTCAGCCTCCCAAGTAGCTGGGATAACAGGCATGCACCACCACGCCCGGCTAATTTTGTATTTTTAGTAGAGATGGGGTTTCTTCATGTTGGTCAGGCTGGTCTCAAACTCCCAACCTCAGGTGATCCGCCCGCCTCAGCCTCCCAAAGTGCCGGGATTACAGGCATGAGCCACAGAACCCAGCCGGTTGACTCTTTTAATATGGCCTTTTGAGTGGCCTACTGCAATGCTTTGCAAATAATAAGGACCTCCAAAAATATTTTTTGAAAAAAATGAAATTGAGTGGATGAATATAAATCTTCATACAATTCTGTTTAACATATCTGAGACAGGCTGATAGGCAACTGCAGCACCTCACTAATAAGAACTCCATTAATGCAGTCCCTTATTTTTCTTAATGTTTAAGTAATAAGTCTCCAAGAGAGCTAGCACAATGATGTAAACAAGTGCTTTTGTTTTTATATAGTATATTACCTTTTTTTTTTTTTTTGAGACAGGGTCTCACTCCGTCACCCAGGCTGGAGTGCAGTGGCGCAATAACAGCTCACTGCAGCCTCCACGTCCTGGGCTCAAGTTATCCTCCAGCCTCAGACTCCTGAGTAGCTGGAACTACAGGTGCATGCTACCATGCCCAGCTAATTTTTTCTATGTTTTGTAGAAACGGGGGTCTCACTTTGTTTCCCAGGGTGGTCTCAAATTCCTGGGCTCAAGCCATCCTCCCACCTCAGCCTCCCAAAGTGCTGGGATTACAGGCGTGAGCCACCAGGCCCACCTCTATGAGACTTTGAATGTCCTATATAATCCTGAGATCTTGAATTAGGAAAATCGAGTTTGATACAAAAGTTTCACTTTTAGAAGTTCCCTCAAAATGGAGGATTTTAAAATTAAAATGTCAAACAGGTACCCAGTGACAGCGTGCACACTGGCATCAGGAACGGATACCTTGGGCTGAGGCGTCAGGGTGGTATTCGGGCTCCTCCTCCGGGGGGCTCTGCAGGAAGTAGAGCTGCTCTGGCAGCATGCTGGCGATCTTCTCCTTCCCTAGGACGTGGGTACTCAGGAGAGGGCTGACGCTCCGTTTCACTTTCTCTCTCCTTTCATGGGCCATAATTTTTTTGGTCCGAGCCTTGATGTTCTCCCAGCACTTCTTCAGCTGTTTGAAATCCCGCAAGGACACGCTGGGCTGAGAGTTGTATTCGTGGGCCAGTGCCTGCCAGGTACGCTGCTTAAGGGCAATAGTTCGCGCATCACTTTTCTTACATTCCAGCACATATTTATACTTTTCTACTAAAGCCAGCAGGATGCTCTTTTCCAATTCTGAGAAGTATTTGGCAGGCTTTATAATTTCGTTGTTTTGCATTTTCCACTATATTTCTCCTGGCCGCTAGCTATCCTGTAAAAGGAAGTTTGAAGCAATGATTACCAACTCCAGCAAAAACAATGCCTATAAATCACTGAAGCTTAATTCCTGACTTGATTCCCTTGTCTGAAATACAGTACTTTCTTTTCCATTAATGTTGAATTATGATATTCATGACTCTGGAGAATATTTAGAAATGTACTAGGAATGGGGTTTTACTTCAAAGTGGATTGTTGTGGCTATACTGTGACTATCTGGTATATAACAGCAAAAAAGGAAAAGTTGAACATTTTTTTTTTTGGCATGGAGTCTCACTCTTGTCGCCCAGGCTGGAGTGCAGTGGCACGATCTGAGCTCACTGCAACCTCCACCTCCCGGGTTCAGGCAATTCTCCTGCCTCAGCCTCCTGAGTAGCTGGGATTACAGGCGCCTGTCACCTGGCTAATTTTTTTTCTGTAGTTTTGGTAGAGACAGGGTTTCACCATGTTGGCCAGGCTGGTCTCGAACTCCTGACCTCAAGTGATCTGCCCGCCTCGGCCTCCCAAAGTGCTGGGATTACAGACGTGAGCCAACGCGCCCGGCCTAGACTCTGATTTCTTAATTGATGTTTCTTTAATGTTAGGGAACTGATTATTCCCCCAAATCATGTTAGCCAGTTTTAGAACTGAACAGCTTTCCAAAAGTTTTGTCACAGCTGAGGACAAAAGAAGCCACCATGTAATCAAATATAAAATATGATGTGGGAGGCCAAGGCAGGCGGACCACGAGGTCAGGAGTTCGAGACCAGCCTGACCAGCATGGTGAAACCTCACCTCTACTAAAAATACAAAAATTAGCTGGGCATGGTGGCGTGCGCCTATAATCCCAGCTACTCAAGAGGCTGAGGCAGGAGAACCACTTGAACCCGGGAGGTGGAGATTGCAGTGAGCCAAGATCACGCCACTGCACTCCAGCCTGGGCGACAGAGTAAGACTCCATCTCAAAAAAAGAATTGAAAAAAAAAAAAATTAGGAACCAACTTGAAAAGAGTCCCACTAGCTGAAAATGGAATAATTTGAAATCAAAGGTCATATGTACACAAGGATTCATTATTTTCTCAACCTTCGTTATGTTTTAAAATTCCATAATAAAAAATTAGGCAGGGGAGGCTGTGACTTTTAAGTTTACGGTACACTAATTTTGAATCAACTATTTCAACCCGGCTACTCACGCACTATGCCTGGGAAGGGGTTTCTGTAGTTGTGAATGGCTGAAATCTGTTTGACTGAGGCTGGAGAGGACTGGGCCAGATCAGAGACCCTTCAAATTGAGGCCAAGGAGTATGGTCTTTACATGAGGGTGACAGAACCTGATCACGGTCTCTCACTACGCACTGCCTCATCCTAAAAGTTGTTATTAATAGAATGAAGTATGAGGGTAATCCGTGTCTCCAAATACCAGGCACCCTGCTCTACATTCATACTGGACACATCAGGTATCAGACACTGGGAGGTTCAGACACATGTCAAAGGTGGTTTGGCCCTCAGATCCTGAGCAAAGCTAAATGAGTGGACATTTATCTTTGGGGATGTGTCCCTATAATGCTAAATTCCCATGCTCCTGTTTTGATCATGTTGCTCTAATATCCATACAATGATACCCAATCCAGGCTCCTTCTTCTTCAAAGGTCCCAAATTAATTTTTTATCTTCACCCATACTTTTATTCCCTATAAATCAATGTTCCCCAAACTGAAATTTATTAACACACATCCTGTACAATATCTCTCTTCTTTATTATCTCTATCTGCCAAGATGTCTATGTCCAGCTTTACTTCCTGTAGTTTTTGTTAGGAAATCAATAGGTACACTGCCTGTTCTTAAATTACACAGCAGATTCTGATCCAATTCCCCAACCTCAATGTCTCTGCTCCAGATGTCAATATGCCAACTTTCCCCACTTCTAAGAATTGCTGCTGTAAGGATTAAGAACTGTGATTCACAAATGAAAAAAGGATTACTCCCTATTTTGTTATATGTAATGCTATTTTACATATACATTATATGTATGTGTACACACACACACACACACACTTTCTAAATAAATCTCTTTTGTCTACTTTATTTCCCCAAGATAAATTCCTAGGACTGCTCCACCAAAAGATAAAAACACTTAAGACTTATGTTATATCCCCAACTTGTCCTTATAAAATGTTGCACCAATTACACTTCTATTAACAGCACATAAGCATGTCCATTTCCCTATTTTGTTTTTTTATTCTGTGCCAACTGTGGAAGTAAAAAATGTCACTTCACTGATTAATGATATATGAATTTCAGCTGTGAGGTAAGTAAGCCACACTCTGAACAAAAGTCCTGTGATCCTTAGTGGGACTGAAATTACATGGAATTAATTCCAAGCAATGTAATTCTTCCTCAAGATGTGTGCAGTACCTTTAGCTGCCACTAGGTGGTGGTGGACTTGTGAGGAGTCTAAATTTCACAAAGGTTCTTGCCCTACATGTGGCCAGTTGTCTCAGAGTAATAATAATGATAGCAATAATATAATAGCAGATAACTTTTATTGAGTCCTTACTGTAGGCGTAACAAATGTTTAATATGCGCAATATCATTTAACCCTCCCAAAAATAGCCTCTGAGAGCATTTGTTATACTTCAATGTTTTCTGTTAAAAATACATATATATGTATGTATATATATATATTTACATATATAAAGTACCAGAAGAAATTATACGACTGCTCTTAAAAGCAAATACTCAGAATTACCAACACCTGGGGACCATTAATAGCCTATTAACTAAGCTTTTATTTAATCACTAGCTAAGTAAATCCAAAGTTACCAATTGACTTTGCTTAATTTCGTAGAACAGCAGGCCTCCTTGGACTTTGTGGTTGCATTCTGCCTGGCTATAAAGGGATTCTGATACAAGGCAATGCACCCCAAAGGTTCCTTATGGATTTTCAACAGCCTTGTGAAATAGGCTGTTTATCTCCCTTAAGCAATTACTATTCCCATTTCCCAGATAAGAAAACTGTGGCTCAGTAACTTACTCTGGTCACAAAATAGTAAGTGGTCTGACTTACTCCAATGCCCATGCTCCTCTCTGCTCCACTGAGTTCTCTTGTTTCAGACCTAGTGATAGCCTCTATTCCCCTACTCAAAGTATGGACATTAACACTCTAATCATCAGCCGGGAAAGGGCCCAGGGTAGGGCAATTTAGGTGGAGTGTGTCTCCATCTGTTGGCTCTTCCCCCACTCATTTCCCTCCCTCCATCACCTCCTCCAGATTTCAAACTTAGGGCCCATAATCCTCCCATGTGTACCTTCCTCACCCTAACCAGAGCTCTGAAATAATTTCTGCCCTTGATCCACTAAGACTGTATGTTTGGACCGGGCATGGTGGTTCACGCCTGTAATCCCAGCACTTTGGGAGGCTGAGGCAGGTGGACCACCTGAGGTCAGGAGTTCAAGACCAGCCTGGCCAATAAGGTGAAACCCCATCTCTACTAAAAATAAAAAAATTAGCCAGGCGTGGTAGCAGGTACCTGTAATCCCAGCTACGCAGGAGGCTGAGGCAAGAGAATCACTTGAACCTGGGAGGAGGAGGTTGCAGTAAGCCAAAGTCGAGCCACTGCACTCCAGCCTGGGCAACAGAGTGAGACTATATCTCAAAAAGACTGTATGTTTGAAAGGTAACTGTGATCTTTTGGAGCTTTAACATGGTCCATGCCTCCGGGGAATGTTGGCATTCCACTTGAGCATAAAAACAAGTACTTCCCAAAGAGGTCTCTCCAGCAAAGCTTATTAATGCTTATTAATAGAAACTTTGAGGCTAGAAAGGATACTCTTGTTTAAAACTATTCATCAATGTCCATAATTGGTTATAAATGACAACATAAAAAGCCTTCCCTGCCGCATCAACTTTTATTAGGGATAGATTGGCCTTCCCTGTCCCCAGTTCTGCTCAGGAGCCATTATCTCTTGTGTCTGCTGTTCTGCTGGACAGTATATGATCCATTCTTATGCATGGTTGTAGGGCAACAAGCAGCCCAGTGACCCTCACAAAGTAGGCTCTCAGTAAACATTTTATAAATGCAGACATTTTGATATAGGCATAAACAGCCCACCATGCACACAGCATCATACATGACAAAACAGTACACTAAAGGCTGCATTAGCTGGGTATGGTGGTGTGCCTGTAGTCCCAGCTCCTTGGGAGGCTGAGGCAGGGTGATCCCTTGGGCCCAGGAGTTAGAGGCTATAGTGAGCTATGATTGTGCCTGTGAACAGTCACCCCACTTCAGCCTGGACAACATAGTGAGACCCCATCTCTTAATGAAAAAAAAGCTGCGTTAAAGTAGAAATGGTCACATAAAATAGCAAAATCCAAATGCAATGGAAGTTCCCCTTGGGCTAGGCAAAGACCCATAGATAGGCCTAAATAAAAAGGCACAATTCCAACACCCATAGAAGAACAAGAAGGAAACAATTAGCACAATTTCCAAAACACTAACATTGACTAAACCACCAGAATACTGTAATGCATATGTTTACTATCCAACTTAAAACAAAAATTCATCTGTTTATGGACTAAATGTCTGTGTCCTCCCAAGATCCATATGTTGAAGCCCTAATTCCCTAGTGGTTGTATTTGGGGACTGGACATCTGAGGAAGCAATTAAGTAAGGTTAAATAAGGACATAGGTATGGGGCCCTGGTCCAGTGGGGTTAGTGCCTTGATAAGTAGAGACACCAGGAAGCTGGCGTGCCCTGCTACCCTCAATGGCTTACAAAGAGAAGGTTATGTAAGAACATAGCAAGATGGCACACAGCAAGATGGCCACCACCTACAAGCCAAGAGAAGAGACCTCAGGATGAAACCTAACTTGCCAACACCTTGATCTTGGCCTTCTCAGCCTCTAGAATTGTGAGAATCCAATTTCTGTTGTTTCAACCACACAATCTGTGGTATTTTATTACGGCAGCCTGAGAAGACTAATATACCATCTAGTGATTTTTAAGTCCACCAAGGGTGAAACTAAGTCCTAAAGTTTGAGCAAAGTCTAGAGAAACTTGTCAAGATTTCACATCTCTTGCTCTTTGTGGAAAGGGGAGTTCTTTGAAGTTAATACTCAGAATAGGTACCATGACTGAAGAGCTGTGGCACTGGAAAATCAGACTTCAGGACATTGACTGCTGATCTTAAAGTGAGGTGAAATGAACCAAGACACTGGATGCAGAAAACCTGGGCTCAAATCCTGACTTTACCCCTCACCCAACCGTGTGACTTTGGGCAAGTCAATCAACCTCTAATGCTTCATCTGTGAAATGGAGTTACTCCCCCGCTATCCTGGCCCTGCCTCATTCCCTCTGTGCAAAAGTCCTGCAACATGAATAAAGAAACACAGACTACAGCTTCAATCAATTTTAGTTCTTTCTACTCTTCCCACCCATATTAAACTGCTTCCAAAAGTAGAATAGTAGTGTGTGTGTGTGCATGTGTGTGTGTCTGTGTGTGTGTATATATATATATATGGTGTGTGTGTATATATAACCAGTTATTGGCTCTTCATTTCATACACACACAATTCAACAAATATGTAATCAACTCCTGCCAAAGGCTCAGCTCTGTTCTAGAGTATGTGGGAGATACAAGGACAGGCTGAACCCTCCAGCTTAGAAAGAGCGCTGACATGCACAAACTGACAACTAAAATGATAGGCACGCTGAAACAGACACCAGAAGAGAGGACAAAGCACCTTGAGCACGAAGAGGAGGGAAGAGGTTCACTTGCATTCTTCATGAACAAGAGGACATTTGAGCTAGATCTTTAAGAATGTATAGGATATGAATGGAGACAGTTGAAGGAGGTCATCAGATAAATAATTGATAAGAGAAGGCCTGGACTCTGAGTGGGGACAATGTTATTGGAAAAGAGGAAGTACACACCAAAGACTGTTTCTTTCTTTTTTGAGAGACAGAGTCTAGCTCTGTCGCCCAGGCTGGAGTAGAGTGGCGCGATCTCGGCTCACTGCAACCTCCGCCTCCCGGGTTCAAACAATTCTCCTGCTTCAGCTTCCCAAGTAGCTAGGATTACAGGCACCCATCACCACACTCAGCTGATTTTTGTACTTTTAGAAAAGATGGGGTTTCACTATATGTTGGCCAGGCTGATCTCAAACTCCTGACCTCAGGTGATCAGCCTGCCTCAGCCTCCCAGTGTTGGGATTAGGATTACAGGCGTGAGCCACCACATCCAGCCAAAGACTGTTTCAAAGGAAGAAATGAGCAGGATGTGTATGTGTCCACAGTAGGGTAGGGGATCAACAGAAAGCAGAGGCAGGGAGGATATATGAGGATTAACCAAACACCTACTCTGTGCAGGCATCAGAGAGAATGGTATTCCTTAAGATCAAGGAGATCACAGACCAGTGAGGACATCAGAGTCCCATGAAGACATAATGCACATGTATTGTGGGATAGGCTGGTGACGAGGCAGTGTGATAAGCACAGTGACAGAGATGAGCCTAGGGACATACTCCAAAATTACGGGGATCTAGAACAGGAACCTTAATTCCTACTTGAATAGACTGAAATTAGATTAGCTTGAGAACAAAGCAGGGCCACAACTCGGGAGGGAAAGACTTAACATATTCAGAAGTGGTGGGTGAACTGAAGGACATGTGGCAGCCCTCCCCACAAGCAAGGCCTGGCAAGTAACGGGCAATCCGTCTGCTCTAAAGAAAGGCTGTCTGCTACCCTAGTATCTTGCCTGTCTCCTGACTCAACACCTCAAAAATAACCTTTGTTTTAAACTACAAAGGACCTTGGCCAGGTGTGGTGATCCCCATCTGTAATCCCAGAACTTTGGGAGGCTAAGGCAGGAGGATTGCTTGAGCCCAGGGGTTCAAGACCAGCCTAGGCAACAAGGGGAGTCCTCCATTGCTATAAAAATTAAAATTAAAAGTACTAGCCGGGCAAGGTGGCATGTGCCTATAGCCCCAGCTACTAGGGAGGGTAAGACAGGAGGATCCCTTGAGCCCAGGAGTTTGAGGTTGCAGTGAGATATGATCATGCCACTGCACACCAGCCAGGGTGACAGAGCAAGACCCTGTCTCCAAGAAAAAAAAGGTAGTATAGTATAGAGGTTAAGGACATGGGCTTGGACCCATGGCCTCAAATCCCAACCCTACCGCTGCTTCTGAGAGTGGAGCTTTAGAAAAAGAAAAAATGTAAATAAATTTTAAAGAAGGACCTCAATCTAATCCTCTCACTTTACAGTTGAGGAAACTGAGGCTCAGAGCAAAACAGGGCTTCCCGAGGCCCTAGTAACAGGGGAGAGTCTGAAATCAAGGCTTCATCATTTGCTTTCCAACCCCTCTCCCACTTCAGAACCCCCTCACCATCAAGATGCCCTTTTTGCTAGGTACTCTCAAGCCTCCCCGACTGTACCATTTGAAAACTCCAGGGCACTGCTCTCAACTCTGTCATTCATTTTTGTGACACTTGTCTTGGCACATCTTCTTTACTTGCTGTCAATTCCTCGTCTCGAAATTATAAAGCTCAAGGGGGTATTCTCTAAAGTCCTAGCCAGTACTGGTCATCCATGTTAGCACTGCCATTAAAATGGTTTTTCTGCAATCTAATTTCCACAGTTCACTGCCAAAGACACATAGTTGGTATTTTCTGATTATTTATGAGACTGGTGGAGCTACTGGCCAATGAAAGAGAGCATTACAGCAGAATGAAGTGATCCCAGCATTTTAGATGACCTTGTTATTTTGCTTAAGGCCTTTACACAGGTTTAACTGTGCAAGTTAAGCAGTTCCAGGTGAAATGGCAAAAGCAGGTGATCTGATCTGTTCACTACAGCTCCTTGAAGAGTGCCTGGTGTACATCAAGCACTCAATAAATATTTGTGGAATTAGATGCCACAACCAACCTGCTTGCCATTTGCATTTTTTTTTTTACTAATTATTGCTAGATGTTTTATTATTTTAAATTTCTCCTCTTACAAAGGATTTATCATAAAACAATCGTTTCCTTCTTGCAAATATCATTACAGTTCAAAGGAGGTAGAAATGGCAATGTTTTAAGAGCCTCACTACCACTATGATGCCTTCAGGATTTCATTTTATCCAGAGGTGAGAGTAATTGGACAGTACTCTTACCTGCCCACACATGTACATACCTGTGTGCCCAGGATGGCCATTCACCCAAGCTCTCCCTGCCTCTCCACCTTCTTTCTTTCCTTTTCGAGAGCTTTCCAGTCAAACTAGCACTAAACTTGCTTTCTCTAATGCATTCCCTCTCTACCACTTTTCCACCCACTCCAGACAGCCATGTAACTTGGAAGTGTTTATTTTCATCATCTGCGCCTGAGTGTGACTGTGTGCATGCAGAACCAGCCTTGTGTTGAAAGCCAGGGCTTCCCCACTTTCCCATCCTCACAGTCCCCTTTATAAACCAGATGAGAGTTCTTAAAAGTCCTAACCCCTTCCTTCCCCTTCCCCACACTCCATCTTAAACCATCCCCACCCACGACTTCCCTGAAATGTCTTTGGAATCGTTATTAAGGTATCTTCCATAGAAAGCAGTGTTGAAAAACAGAAGGTCCCCTTCTGTAGGTGTTCCCACTACAGCCTGCTTCTCGTCTACTGAGTACACTCTCCTCCACTCCCACCACTTCAGCTACAACCATCGGCTCTCAAATCTTCTGTAGGACAAGGGTACCAAGTATTTACCTCTTGCAGCACTCAGAATTACTCTGCACTGAGATCTATCCATATCCTGAAGGCTCTCCCTATCTGATGATGAGCTCTGAGGCATGGAACTACATTTTATTTGTATCTTAGGCACACAGTAGATTCACAGTAAGTGTTTGTTTTAAAAAAAAGTTGGGAGTGGGGACACAGGCACAGTGGCTCACACCTGTAATCCCAGCACTTTGGAAGGCAGCTGGGGGAGTACTGCTTGATGCCAGAAGTTTGAGACTAGCCTGGGCAACACAGTGATACTCCATCTCTAAAAATAAAAATTAAAAAATTAGCCAGGCATGAGCATCTGTAATCCCAGCTACTTGGGAGGCTGAGGTGGGAGGATCACCTGAGCCCAGGGATCTGAGGTTGCAGTGAACAATGACTGCACCACTGCACTCCAACCTAGGTGAAAGAGTAAAATGCTGTCTCTTAAAAAAAAAAAAAAAAAAAAAAAAGGCCAGGCATGGTGGCTCACGCCTGTAATCCCAGCACTTTGGGAGGCCGAGGTAGGAGGATCACCTGAGGTCGGGAGTTCGAGACCAGCCCGACCAACATGGAAAAACCCCGTCTCTACTAAAAATACAAAATTAGCCAGGTATCATGGCGCATGCCTGTAATCCCAGCTATTCAGGAGGCTGAGGCAGGAGAATTGCTTGAACCCGGGAGGTGGAGGTTGCGGTGAGTTGAGATCGCGCCATTGCACTCCAGCCTGGGCAACGAGCAAAACTCCATCTCAAAAAAAAAAAAAAAAGAAAAAGAATAAAGTGGCAGTGATAGAAGAACCTCTCTTCCAAGCCTCAATCTCTCTCCTTGGCATCAAACACATTTCCAATTATCTATCAGCCACCTCTGCGCCCCATCATGGGCACCTCAGAAAACTCCAATTCTCCATAGCCAAAAACAAACTAATTATTCCCCATACACCAAAATCTCCTGATTTCTGATGATGTCAGCCACATCAACTTGGCTTCCCAAAGCAGAAACATCAATGTAATCTTCAATCACATGCGACTAATTAACAAGACCTATGGTACATTTTACCCAAACATCTGTTCCCTCCTCTCCCATTCTCACTGCCCTTGTCTGTGGACAGACCTAATCTCTAAAATGGTCTCCCAAACTTCCATCCCTTCTTCCATACAACTACAGGGATCTTCCTAAAACACAGTGATCAAGCCACAGGCCTCCTTGTTAACCTCAGACATCTCTTCCACTGCCTAAACAATAAAAGTCCCAACTCTTCACATGGCATTCATGGCCTTTCTGGATCTGGCCCTGATTATAGCACCCCCACCAGCCCCTCATCCTCTCTATGTATTTTTCAACCTAACCAGACCAAACTCAACATGAGGTTTCCTTTAGCTGGAATCCTTTACCCCAAGGCCACCAAGGGCCCATTTTCAATTTCTCTTTTTTTTTTTTTTTTTTTTTGAGACAGAGTCTCGCTTCCAAAGTGCTGGCATTACAGGCGTGAGTCACCGCGCTCGGCCCATTTTCAATCTTCAAAGCCCAACTCTCATGCAATTTTTGTTAAGCCTTCCTCAATTAATACCCAGTCTGTTATGTTTATTTTCTTTATAATGGCTTCCTTCTAATATGGGTTTGAAGCAGCTTATGAATCACACACACTGCAACTAGATTTTTTTTTTTTTTTTTTTTTTTTTTTTGAGAGAGAGAGAGAGAAGAGAGACTAGCAGGGCAAAGATAAGACAAAGGTAAAAGAGATCAAAGTTAGGTGGTAAAGGAGCATTCAAAACCTGTGTCATGGCCGGGCGCGGTGGCTCACGCCTATAATCCCAACACCTTGGGAGGCCAAGGTGGGCAGATCACCTGAGGTCAGGAGTTTGAGACCAGCCTGGCCAACATGGTGAAACCCTATTTCTACTAAAACTACAAAAATTAGCTGGGCATGGTGGTGGGCGCCTGTAATCTCAGCTACTCGGGAGGCTGAGACAAGAGAATCGCTTGAACCCAAGAGGTGGAGACTGCAGTCACTGCACTCCAGCCTGGGCAACAGAGACAGACTATCCCCCCACCCCCAAAAAAAAACAAAAACAAAAAACAAAAACCTGTGTCATAAGTCTCATACTCATCTTGTTAGATATAGATTGCCCCTGAGTTCCCACTGGCTCAGAATGAGTTACTCTTCTATGAGCTCACTGCCAGTTGTACATGACTGTACTGTAGCACTTCCCATATTCTTTGCAGTTTGCTCTTTGCGTCCATCTCCCACACTGGACTGGGAAATTCCCAGGGGAATACATAATTTCTGACTCATCGCTGTATCCCCAGGATGTAACATATGACTCAGCACATGACTGGTGCTCAGCAGACATTTGTTGAATGAATTTTATCACGGACAGGGAAAACGGTACTAGTGCTTGTTGAACTGCACGCCAGGTATGTGAAAAAACATTATTTTATCCTCACAAAAAATGTACAAAGCTAAGAAATGGCAGAGCTAGGATTCAAACCCCAACCTGTCCATCTCTCCAAAGCAATTGCTCTTCCAACTATGCATGATGTTCCCTACCTTCACCATCGCTACGTACCCACCTACTCTCTCCTTCAATACCTGGTTAAAAACAAAACACCCTTCTCCTAGACGTCTTTCCTACTCACTCGGGACAGGAGTGCCTGAGTCCAGCCCTTGATCTTCCACAATACATTAACAAATCATCACCAACTGGGAGAGGAAAGGGTGCCCCCTCGGTAGCTGAGAACTGAACAGCCTGTTGGGTATTCTGCAGATGGTGGGGTGAAGTCCTCAGCTCCTTCTTCTCCTGCCTTTCCCCACAGGTGCAGTGCCTGGGCCCTTCCTGCATCTCCTCCTTCTTCAGGATCCAAACCCTTTTTAGTTCTCCCCATTCTAAACCCAAAATAATCTCCTCAGGCCCATTACTTCTCTAACCCAGTGAATGGCGTTGAAAATGCACTCCTCCATTATATCAGTGAGACCTTTATATTTTAAGCATCTCATCAACCATTAGGGCTGGCAAGCATCCCCATGCCCTGAAACCAAGAATTTTGTGAGAAGGGATAATGGCATTTTAGGAGGCCCAATCACCCCACCCTCCATCAATCTGAATATTTTTGGCAGCCTGGGAGTAAAAAAAGACAACCTATAACACCCCTCCCCACCCCCTGCCCCAGCAGCCTTTGTCCCCTAGCCCGGGTCTCTAAGGGAGGGATGAAATCTGGCCCAGCAATGCTGCACGGGAGGGATGGTGAACCCTGGTGCCTTCCTCTACATCTTCTTCCAGGACTTCAGAATCCTTCTTCTCCCCCTTGTCCATCCCATGTCTCTCTCTGGCCCCGGAGTCCCACAGCCGTCCTCAATCCTAACTCAGAAACTATGTTTTTAAATTAGTATCCAGCAATTTCCTTGGAATACAACCATCTCTGACATGCTGAAAGGAACACTCTCTGGCCCTGATATTATCCTACCTCCAGTTTTAAATGTATGACAAATATATCCCTGCATCCTATAACTACTCTCCTCGATACTGCAGGAACGTCTGTAACGTTAAATGTTATCACACCTAAGAAATACCCAACCTCCTGAATCGGAATAGGGAGACTAAATTCTTCACTGTTTCGTACTCCTAAATAAAGATTATTCATGCAATTTACAGTAACTACCTCATAGCGCCAGCGTGATGATTCAATGATAATTCATACCAACTGTTTAGTACCTAGGGCCTGGTACATAGAGAGTGCTCAAAATTTAGCTGTTATAATTTACATACATTATCTTTCACAACAGTACCTGAGGGTAGATATTATACCACGCCCCCTGACCCCTGCCTCTAATTTACAGAAACAGTAGCCCCGGCTCGGAGTAAAGGAGCTTTTCCAAGGTCAGTCGAGCAAGGATGTGATGCTCGGCCTTCATCCTGCAAGTGAGGGATCCCTCCCGTTACTCTGGTCGGGCGGGGCACTGGGGGTCTTAAAGGAGACAAGTATGGAAAAGCGCCGAGCACAGTGATCAGCACACAGTGGGGACGCCGGGATGGGAAGACCGCGGTACTGCGGGTCACCTGGATTACCCCCAAGCAGCTCCCCGAGCCCAGGAGTCCACAGCCCACCCCACTCCCCGCCATGGACGCGCCCCTGAGTCCCCCGGAGGCCCGCGCCCCGGGGCTTTGTAGGCAGCAGGCCGGCCCTACTCACCGAGTCCCATCGCAGCGCGCAGAGGCGGCCGCCCGGGGCCCGGCCTACAAGGCCGGGGTCGCAGCGGCTCGCCCCGAAAACCCGCCATGCCGGCCCCCAGCCCCCGCACGCCCGGCCCGCGCCCCCCACCAGCGCGCCCGCCCCGCTGCGGCCCGCCCGGAAGGGGAGCCTCCTACCTGCAGCGGCAGCGCGGCGGCCGCGGCGACCGGGGGAGGGGCCGGCGAGGCGCGAGCGCGGGCGGCCTGGGCTCCTCTCGCAAGCAGGGCGGCCGGGAGGGCCGCGGGCTCCCGAGCGCCGGGCGGCGGCGGCGCGCCCCCGGCCGGCCAGGCCTCGCCGCGCGCGCAGCGGCCACAAAGCCCGGACGCCGCCGCCCCCTCGCGGACCGCCCGCCGCCTGCTAGTCCGTCGGCGCCTCAGAGGAGGGCGGGACCGCGGCTCCGCGCCAGTCCGCACTTCCCCGAGCTGCGGCCGCCGGCCTCCAGGGGACTGGGGCGGAGCGCGGGGTGCCCCCAGCCCACCTGCCGGTCCGCACCGACCCCGCTCTTGACCGACGTCCTCGTGCTGATTTAGTTGCCTTTTTTCCCCACCTTTGCAGAGGAGCTCCTGAAGGGGCCTGAAAAACTGTTTTATTTCTATGAACAACAAAAGAATACATTTGTCACACGGGATTTGGCGGCCATGGACACGAGATAGTTCAGTCCAGGTACCCCGACTGAAATAAGCCCTTTTCTTTTAGGACTCCTTGATACTTGGGACAGCCAATCCCCCTGTGCTGAGTTTATCACAACTTCTGTTAATTTGCGGAATGTGCCTCCCCCAGGACAGCGACTGTGGTCACCGGAGCCCAGGACCTGTCTCGGACACTGTGCTGACTCAGTTGGAATTAATGCGTGTGTAAATGCATGCACAACAGCTCAGACCGTCGGGACGAGCCACCCTTTGCCCCTCCCGCAGAGTGGCTGGATATTTCTTTTGCCCTGGATCCATTGGGAAGATTCCAAGCCCAGAGACAGGCAGAGAGGGCTTTTTAACTTTTTTTTTTTTTTGAGGTGAAATTCACATAACATAAACCATTTAAAAGCGAACGATTCGGTGGTATTTATTACATTCATAATGTTGAGCAACCACCACTTCTATCTAGTTCTGAAACATCCATACTCCATTAACCAGTAATTCCCCAGTCCCTCCTTCCTCCAGACCCTGGCAACGACTCAGCTATTTTCTATCTCTATGAGTTTACCTTTTTCTGGATATTTCATATAAATGGAACCATACAATATGCGGCCTTTTGTGTCGTTTCTTTGACTTAGCCTGTATTTAAGATTCATCCATGTTGAGGCGTGGATCAGTACTTCACTCCTTTTTATGGCTGATTAATATCGCATTGTATGTGTATATTACAATTTGTTTATTCATTCATCCCTTGATAGATATTTGGGTTATCTCCACCTTTTGGCTATTGTGAATAGTGCTGCTCTGAACATGCCTGTACACAAATTTGAGTACCTGTTCCCAGTTCTTTTGGATATATACCTAGGAGTGGACTTTCTGGGTCATAGGGTAATTCTATGTTTAACTTTTCCAGGAACTGCCAAAAAGTTTTCCACAGCAGCTGAATGAATCATTTTACATTCCCACCAGCAATGTTTGAGGGTTCCAAGTTTCCACAACCTTGCCAACACTTGCAATTTTCCGTTTTTGTGTTTTAATTCCTTGAACATTTTTGAGACTGTTGCTTGCCCTCCCAACTCCCACTATCCATAGCCCTAAAATAAAAGCTGACCTAGGTTTTCACTATGTACAAAGAATCACGCAACCCTTTCTTCGCTCAAAAAACAATCCAGGGCAGAAGCACCAATAAAAATAAAGACCCTAAACTAAGAGCTATACTGATCATCATTCTTTTTCTTTTCTTTTTTTTCTTTCTTTTTTTTTTTTTGTTTTGAGACATAGTCTCTGCTGGAGTGCAATAGTGCAATCTTGGCTCACTGCAACCTCCGCCTCCTGGGTTCAAGCAATTCTCCTGCCTCAGCCTCCCAAGTAGCTGGGACTATAGGCATGTGCCACCACTCCCGGATAATTTTTGTAATTTTAGTAGAGACAGGGTTTCGCCATGTTGGCCAGGCTGGTCTCGAACTCCTGACCTCAAGTGATCCGCCCACCTCAGTCTCCCAAAGTGCTGGAATTACAGGCATCTCATTCATTATTTTAACAATAATTTGTCTGATGTCCAGGAGGCCTTGAAATTGTCCAGAGAGCCTGGAAACTAAAATTATGCCAGGGGAGTTGCTACAATGTGCTAGCAAACAAACTATGATACCACACTGAAAGCCAAGGCTGTACATCATTTACACTTGTTTTCCACTTAGTGCCATATTATAAGTCCAAGAAGATTTCCTTTTCAAATGCAGATACAATCCAGGGAAAACTATTGGGGTGTGACATTAGAAGGTCAATTCAGATTGGAAATTTGATTGATAAAGTGATGCAGTGTGAAAAAAGCACTAGATAAACGTGAACTAAGTTAAGCTCCTGAATCTCAGTTTTCTCATTTCTAAGATGGGAATATGATGCCTACCTGGCTGGGTAGATAAAAGCTTCTAGTCTTAACTTCAACAAATGATCAGTGTTATTTTATTGATTTAAATAATGATGATTGTAATCCCAGCACTTTGGGAGGCTGGAGCATGTGGATCGATTGAGCCCAGGAGTTCAAGACCAGCCTGGGCAACGTGGTAAAACCCCATCTCTACCAAAAATACAAAAATTAGCCAGTCTCATAACCTGGTCTCAAAATAAACAGGTAAAATCTTAAAAATAAAAAAATTAATGCTGTAATAAATAAATAATGGTGATTGACATGAGCCACAGGTAGATGTGCTGCTAAGGAGATATGGGAAACTCATATTTAGTCATGTGTCTCTCCTCAAATTAAGAGAGCAGACTAGGCCAGGTGCGGTGGCTCAAGCCTGTAATCCCAGCACTTTGGGAGGCCGAGGCGGGTGGATCACGACGAGGTCAGGAGATCGAGACCATCCTGGCTAACACGGTGAAACCCCGTCTCTACTAAAAATACAAAAAATTAGCCGAGCGTGTTGGCGGGCGCCTGTAGTCCCAGCTACTCGGGAGGCTGAGGCAGGATAACGGCGTGAACCTAGGAGGTGGAGGTTGCAGTGAGCCGAGATCGCGCCACTGCACTGCACTCCAGCCTTGGGGACAGAGAAAGACTCCATCTCAAAAAAAAAAAAAAGAGAGCAGACTATCTTGAAAACTAATGTGGCAGGGTAACTACTCAGGCCTACAATGTGGTGGCTGCCTTCCCAGCTCTCTCCTTGATCCCTGACTTAGTTCTGCATGCTACCTTGGACAACTGTCTTCTTTTTTTTTTTTTTTCTGAGACGGAGTCTTGCTCTTTCACCCAGGCTGGAGTGCAGTGGCGCGATCTCCACTCACTGCAGACTCCGTCCCCCGGGGTTCACGCCATTCTCCTGCCTCAGCCTCCCGAGTAGCTGGGACTACAGGCGCCTGCCACCTCGCCTGGCTAATTTTTTGTATTTTTAGTAGAGACGGGGTTTCACCGTATTAGCCAGGATGGTCTCGATCTCCTGGCGATCCACCCGCCTCGGCCTCCCAAAGTGCTGGGTTACAGGTGTGAGCCACTGCACCCGGCCTTTTTTTTTTTTTTTTTTACTTTGGATCACTTACATCAAATTAAATAGGTTTCTTGAAAACACATAGAAAAAAATAAATGTGAGCCATTTGATCAATAATAAAGCTATTACAGTTTCTTTGTAGAAAGTGTTAACAGAAGGGCAGCGTCTACGCAGAGTCTAGGAAAAGAAAACCATAAAGAACTCATTCATGTGACTTGTCCCTTTTTCAAATGCTGGAGGGTCCCTTCAGGAGATCCATTCCCGCGATGGAGATGAGTGATGCATTGCACTCCACAGGTTGCTGAGAATAGCTCTACATATGGTATCTTTTTGGCTGGGATCCAGGCTCACCAAGCAGTCTTGATATAGTAGTTGATTTCAATGACATCTTTTTTTTTTTTTTCCTTTTTTATTCCTTTTAGAGACAGGGTCTTGCTCTGTCACCCAGGCCAGACTGCAAGTTGTGATCATAGCTCACTGCAACCTCAAATTCCTGGGCTCAAGCGATCCTCCCACCTCAGCCTCCCTAGTAGCTGACACTACAGGAGCATACCACCATGCCCAACTCATTTTTTAAATTTTTATTTTTGTAGAGAGGGGGGTTTTCTTTGTTGTCCAGGCTGGTCTTGAACTCCTAAGCTTCAAGCAATCCTCCTAACTCAGGCTTCCAAAGTGCTGAAATTGTAGGCATCAGCCACTGCACCCAGCCTGGTTTCAACAAAATTTCCTTTCCTTTCCTTTCCTTTCCTTTCCTTTCCTTTCCTTTCCTTTCCTTTCCTTTCCTTTCCTTTCCTTTCCTTTCCTTTCCCTTCCCTTCCCTTCCCTCCCCTCCCCTCACCTTCCCTCCCCTCCCCTCCCCTCCCCTTCCCTTCCCTCCCCTCCCCTCCCCTTTCTTTCCTTCTTTTCTTTCTCTTCCTTTCTTTCTTTCTTTCTTTCTTTCTTTCTTTCTTTCTTTCTTTCTTTCTTTCTCTTTCTTTCTTTTTCTTTCTTTCTTTATTTATTTCTTTTCTTTCTTTCTCTCTTTCATTCTTTCTTTCTGTCTCTCTCTCTTTCTTTCTTTCTCTTTTTTCTCGGGATGGAGTCTTGCTCTGTCACCCAGACTGGAGTGCAGTGGCACAATCTCAGCTCACTGCAACCTCCGCCTCCTGGTTTCAAGCGATTCTCCTGCCTCAGCCTCCAGAGTAGCTGGGATTATAGGCACGCGCCACCACACCCAGCTAATTTTTTGTATTTTTAGTAGAGACAGGGTTTCATCATGTTGGCCAGGCTGGTCTCAAACTCCTGACCTCATGATCTGCCTGCCTCAGCTTCCCAAAGTGCTGGGATTACAGGCGTGAGCCAATGCATCTGGCAGGACTAAATTTTCTTAAATGAGGGAAAATGCCCTGAACATCCAACTCTGAACACTCTAGAGTTCTGCGATGAAAATACAGCTCTCTTTGAAAATTAATCCATTGGTATTTAGCTTATCCATCTGTCTGTTATGATTTTAACTGGCAAATCCAGTCTCCCCAAAGTCTAATTACTTATGGATATTAGAGGCTCTTTTCATCAGGCTCTTTTGGTGGCAAGGAACAGAGACTTATCCAAACTTGCTACAGGAGAAGGCTGTTTATTGAATCTTAGGTGTTGAAAGACAGGAACCCAAATGGAGAAGGACTTCAAGGAACTTAAAAGCCACTGGGGGACTCGTGCAGTGGCTCATGCCTGTAATCCCCACATTTTGGGAGGTGGAGGCAGGTGGATCTCTTGAGCCCAGGAGTTTGAGACCAGACTGGGCAACATAACAAAATGCCATCTCTACAAAAAATACAAAAATTAGCCAGGCGTGGTGGGAGGCTGAGGTGGGAGGCTGAGGTGGGAGGATCATCTGAGCCCAGGGAGGTGGAGACTGCAGTGAGCTGTGATTGTGCCATAGTACTTCAGCCTGGGCCACAGAAAAAGGCCCTTTTTCAAAAAGAAAAAGAGAAAAAAGCCACTGGGAACCGATTTTCCTCTCTCTCTCATTTGAAGTTAGTGTGTCTTTCTATGTCTCTGCCTCTCCAACTTTCTTTTTCTCTCAGTATTTTTTTTTTTAGACGGAGTTTGGCTCTTTTGCCCAGGCTGGAGTGCAGTGGCACCGTCTCGGCTCACTGCAACTTCCACCTCCCGGGTTCAAGCCATTCTCCTGCCTCAGCCTCCCAAGTAGCTGGAACTATAGGCAAGTGCCACCATACCCGGATAATTTTTGTATTTTTAGTAGAGACAGGGTTTCTCCATGTTGATCAGGCTGGTCTCAAACTCCTGACCTCAGGTGATCCACCTGCCTTGGCCTCCCGAAGTGCTGGGATTACAGGTGTGAGCCACCACGCCCAGCTGTCTCTCAGTCTTTTTGTATCGTTACACTGCTCTCTCCCTCTGCTTACTGATGCTGTGCTTCGTGCTTGGTCATCATAGACGCCACAGCCCAAGGTCAAGAAGGAAACTTCCTCCTTGTCTCTTGGTTCATATTTACCCAGACAAAATCTATAGGCTCAATCCATCGTTTCAAGCCAGGATGCAAGATGGCAATCTATGAATTGACTAGTTTTGGATTAGAAGTCCACTTCCGATCCAATCAGCTGTTATGAGATGGAGGGGCAGTATCACCTGGTACAAAAATAGCCACCTGGCACAAGCAAGGGCTGTAAGTGAGGGTATTTACCAGAAGTTGGCATGGGTAGGTAACTACACTGGAATCATTGTATTAATATGACCATATTTTCTGAGCCAAAAATTAGGATAAATAGTATAAAATGTATTTGGGATCCACTCTCCGGTGGTAGAGGCAGTCTGGATGATGCAGTTCAGGTGCTAAAATATCGCAACTTTTCAAGTATGTTGATAGCAAATGAGAATAATGAAACAAGATCTTTGAATTTGAAACTTTGCTGGAAATTTTGTCACTATAAAATAGTAGGTGACCTGCCAGGTGCAGTGGCTCATGCCTGTAATCCCAGCACTTTGGGAGGCCAAGGTGGGCGGATCACTTGAGGTCAGGAGTTCAAGACCAGAGTGGCCAACGTGGTGAAACCTTGTCTCTACTAAAAATACAAAAATTAGCCGGGCGTGGTACTGCGTGTCTGTAGTCCCAGATACTCAGGAGGCTGAGGTAGGAGAATTGCTTGAACCAGGAGGCGGAGGTTGCAGTGAGCCGAGATCACATCACTGCACTCCAGCTGGGCTACAAAGCAAGATTTTGTCTCAAAAAAAAAAAAAAAAAGTAAGTGATCTTATAAAGCAGAGTACTTACATCACAGAATTGTTGAGAGGATGAAATGAATTTATATATGTAAATCAATTTGATGGTTTCTATATAAATATTAACTATCATCATCACATATTGGAGAACTGGATAATCTTTTTTGTTTTTGTTTTTTAGGCGGAGTCTTGCTCTGTCGCCCAGGCTGGAGTGCAGTGGCGCCATCTCGGCTCACTGCAAGCTCCTCCTCCCGGGTTCACGCCATTCTCCTGCCTTAGCCTCCCGAGTAGCTGGGACTACAGGCGCCCGCCACCATGGCCGGCTAATTTTTTGTATTTTTAGTAGAGCCGGGGTTTCACCGTGTTAGCCAGGATGGTCTCGATCTTCTGACCTTGTGATCCGCCCGCCTCGGCCTCCCAAAGTGCTGGGATTACAGGTGTGAGCCACTGCGCCTGGCGAACTGGATAATCTTTGATCTGTGCTGACTCCACCAAGGTACGGTTATCCTGTTAGGTAATCTCTGACTGCCAATCTGCCTCTTTGCAAATTTCTCGTAAATACAACATCAAACAACAGCCAAGCAGAAGGATAGCTTTTAGGAAGCTTCAGGAAATAGCAGTGATGCCCTCTATCATCTTACCAATGCACACATAGTGTTGATATTCTATCTCAACATCCCCTTCCATAAGATGGAAACTATTCTTCAGATTGCCAGATATATCCAAATATCTTTTATAATAAATGGGTATTGAGAGAAATGGAAATACCTCAACCTGCAGAATCCAGCTGTCCAGGGAGCAAATGAGGGGAGGAGCTTGGAGCACTGAATAAGAGGCTACAGGTAGAAGTGTTGAGAAGCCCAAAAGACAGAGTTGAAAAGCACCCTAGAAAAGTGGCAGGCCAGGAAGTCATGGGGGACAGAGTCAGAATGAAATCCAGGCTGCATGAAAATTCCAGGACTCGTGCATTTCAAATGTCTACACCCCATCTTTTCCTGAGGCCCACTTTGTTGATTTTAAAATGGATAGACTTGCAAGGTACTGGCCACTGGACTTGCTGTTGCCACAACAATTTGATGTTGAGGTGGTTTTGGTGAACATATTCCAAGCCCATAATACATGGATTTTGAAATTTTTGTTTTTCTTTTTACTTTTTTTTTTTTTTTGAGACACAGTCTTGCTCTGTCACCCAGGCTACAGTGCAGTGGTGTGATCTTGGCTCACTGCAACCTCCACCTCCTGGGTTCAAGAGATTCTCCTGCCTCAGCCTCCCAAGTAGCTGGGATTACAGGCACGTGCCACCATGCCCAGCTAATTTTTTTTATTTTTAGTGGAGACGGAGTTTCACTGTGTTGGCCAGGCTAGTCTGGAACTCCTGACCTCATGATCCACCTGCCTCAGCCTCCCAAAGTGCTAGGATTACAAGCATGAGCCACCGCGCCTGGCTGAAGTAGCATTGAATTCTTAATGTAACTCAAAGTATGCAATAAATAACCATGAGTCCATACTGTACAAATAAATGATTGAATAAACAAATTAATTAAATTAATAGGGAAGAGTAGGCAAATCTTCTATGCAGAAGAATTCCAAATAATGTGTGAAGATACTCCATTCTTAAGGTGGTGGAGCATAAATCCCCACCCCTTAAGTATGAATTGTGCAGTGACTGCCTTTCAAAGGGTACAGTACAGAAAAGGGAGAAAAAAGAAGAGTAACTTTACCATGGAGAAACCTGACAAACGCTATTTCAGCCAGATGAATAAGGTTAATATCACTAGTGACAAGTCATGTTAACAGTCTGTACCCTTGAAATGGTATGATCAGAGTGGTACTACTTACCTTTTCAGATTTCCACCCCCAAACCCAAACTCCAGTCCAATGATTAGAAAAACACCAAACAAGTCCCAACTGAGGAACATTCTACAAAATACCTAATTAGTACTCCTGAAAACATCAAAGCTATCAAAAACAATAAAAGTCTGAGAAATTTCACAACCAAGAGGGGTATAGAAGACATGATGATTACATTTAATGTGCTATTTCGAATGGGACTGTCCAACAGAAAAAGGACATTAGGCAAAAATGAAGAAAATATGAATAAAATATGGGCTTTAGTTAATAATAATGTATCAATATTGGTTCACTGATTGTGACAAATATACCATTCTAATGTAAGATATTAACAATAGAGAAACTAGGTGTGGGATATATAGGAGTACTCTGTTCTATCTTCACAGTTTTTCTGTAAATCTAAAGCTACACAAAAATAAAAAGTTGATTTTTAAAAATTGGCTTCTATGTTATAGACACCCTTAACAACACTAAAAGACAAAATCAAAACAATGAGGTACTATTTTCAGATACCAGATTCACCACAATTTAAAACTAGTTGGAAAAAATGGGTTCTTTCATGGAAGTGTAAATCGATAGGACCTTTTTAAAGGGCAGTTGCTCTCAGAATGTTAAAATGTATATTCCTAGGTATCTAGAGAACGACTACTTTCACGTATGGAAAAAAGTGCATGCACAAGGGTTTCCTAAAGCATCATTAAAAAAAAAAAGTAAAACCTAACTTCTATCAAAAAGGAAATGATTAAATAAGCTATGGAATAGTCATATTTAGAACACCGTATTTCGGCCGGGCGCGGTGGCTCACGCCTGTAATCCCAACACTTTGGGAGGCCGAGGCGGGCGGATCACGAGGTCAGGAGATCGAGACCATCCTGGCTAACACGGTGAAACGCTGTCTCTACTAAAAATACAAAAAATTAGCCGGGCATGGTGGCGGGCGCCTGTAGTCCCAGCTACTCAGGAGGCTGAGACAGGAGAATGGCATGAACCTGGGAGGCGGAGCTTGCAGTGAGCCGAGATCGCGCCACTGCACTCCAGCCTGGGCGACAGAGCGAGACTCGGTCTCAAAAAAAAAAAAAAAAAAGAACACTGTATTTCATTGACTCGAGGATATGACCCTCTATAGCCTTCATTATTTTATACATCATTAAGAAAGAAAAATCATCCTAATTAAGCTATGACACAAAGCTTTCTTGCCATTTATAATTTTTATTTTATACTTATTGAAAAAGCTAATTAAGGCTTAAGATCTTTATTCCATATTATCCTTATGCATAAATTAAAAGGATTCATGAAATAAATTGATTACCATATAGCTAAATCCTCTTCTTAGAGTCTGAACCTTCTATATAATGTTTAGACTCAGAATCATCAATATGCCAGGCTGCTAACCTCCATTCTGCAAGTTTTGATGCATACCCAGCAGGCAATGACAACTACATCACTATTGCTGCCTAGCTAGCAGACAGCAACTGTAAGATGCATACCAATTTGAGAGATCATAAAATGTGAATAAAAAAGTGTGCCTTAGAAACAAGAGTATTTTGCAGCAGCTAAAGGAACTGAGGAATTCTAATTCATATTGCTAAGAAAAAATAGCAAGTTGCAAAAAATAATATGCAGTATAAGCACATTTATGGAAAAGAGCAAAATAAACCTCTATATTTGTGGGATATTCCCTGAAAATTTGGCTACTCAAATTTTCTTCCTTCTTCTTTTTTTTTTTTGAGACAAAGTCTCTCTCTGTCTCCCAGGCTGGAGTGCAGTGGCGCGATGTCGGCTCACTGCAACCTCCGCCTCCCAGGTTCAAGCGATTCTCCTGCCTCAGCCGTCGGAGCAGCTGGGACCACGGGCTCGCACCACCATGCCCGGCTAATTTTTTTGTATTTTTAATGGAGATGGGGTTTCACTATATTGGCTAAGCTGGTCTCAAACTCCTGACCTCAGGTGATCCGCCCACTTTGGCCTCCCAAAGTGCTGGGATTACAGGCAAAAGCCACCACATCTGGCCTCAGATTTTCTGTACTTGAAAATTCTATACTTTAGATACTTGAAATTACCTTTCAAGTATCTATAGAATGGCACAATAAGGGGGACCTCACAGCTCCCCTTTATTGTGCCATTCTATACTTTAGACACTTGAAAAGTAACTTTCCCAGAGTCCTATTGAGAGGTCACGTGATAAACTTCTTGTCAATGAGTAGCAGGCGGGCATTCCCTTAGGCTCCTTTTCTTGAATGAAAATATAAAACTTCACAAGAAGATGACTTTTGGCTTTTCTTATCTAGTACATGCATACAATTCCTCGAGAAACAGCAATCATCTTATGACCACAAGGACGAAAGTCACATGCTGGGAGTGGTGAACTGAAAGATAGAAGGACCCTAAGCGCCTGAGGGCATTGTTGAGCTGAGCCGCCATGCACTCCCGCTGTGCGCTGCCGACTCCTGGGCTTCTTTCCTTTCCTTTTCTTTATGTGGTAAAATATACATGAAATTTACCATTTTAACCATTTTTTTTGTTTTGTTTTGGTTTTGAGGCGGAGGCTTGCTCTGTCGCCCAGGCTGGAGTTCAGTGGCGCGATCTAGGCTGACTGCAACCTCTGCCTCCCGCGTTCAAGCGATTCTCTTGCCTCAGCCTCCTGAGTAGCTGGGATTACAGGTGCGCGCCACCACGCCCAGCTAATTTTTATATTTTTAGTAGAGACGGGGTTTCACCATGTTGGTCAGGCTGGTTTCGAACTCCTGACCTCGTCATCTGCCCGGCCTCCCAAAGTGCTGGGATTACAGGCGTGAGCCACCGCGCCCGGCCCATTTTAACCATTTTTAAGTGTGTTACAGTTCAGTGGCATTAAGTGCATCCACATGGCTGTGCAACCATTTTCACCATCCATCCAGATGTTTTCATCATCCTAAACTCTGCACCTGTTAAACACTAACTCCTCATTTCTGCCTTACCTTCAGCCTCAGGTAACCATTATTCTATGTTCTGTCTTTGTGTATAATATTTGACTATTCCAGATACTTCATGTAACTGGAATCATACAACATGTGTCCTTTTGTGTATGGTTTTTTTCACTTAGCATGGTGTCCTCAAGGTTTATCCATGTTGTAACTTGCATCAGAATTTCACTCTTTTTAAAGGCTGAATAAGATTCCGTACATACCACTTTTGTTTATCATTTATACGGGGACATTTGGTTTGTTTCCCCCGGGTTTTTTTTTTTTTTCAGGGTTTCGCTCTATTGCCCAGGCTGGAGAGCAGTGGCGCGATCACGGTTCACTGCAGCCTCAACCTCCCAGTCTCAAGCGATCCTCTAACCTCATGATAATGGTTATAATAGCACTTGCCATTTACTGGGCTTTTTCTGCGTACCAGGCACTGCGCTACCCCGATACATACGATGTCATTTAATCTTCACAAAATCCCTGTGACGCACACAACTATAATCAACTACATTTGATACAGGTAGCGATTGAAACTTGGACAGATAACTTGCCCAAGGCCACACAGTCACACCAAGCACTGGAATCTGGATCTATCTCACTGCAAAGCAGCAGTTCTTGACCACTAAAGTTAATTGAAAAAAAAAAAAAAATCAATAGACTTGATATGAGCAGTAAAAGACGCATCGTGTGTAAACTCAGGTCAGTCTCTGATGGGTTCTCTTTGAGTACCCCCGGGACACTCACTAAACGGCCCCAAGAGCACTAACCCCACAGAGCCCTAGCGGACTCCTGCTCCGATCCCTTCCGTGTTTTCCTTGTCACTGCAGTCTAAGCTTTGCGGCTCCTCCCCTTCTTCGCCACTGGCTCCTCCTACGCAAGCGCACTGTGACCCGGAACTTGACCACCGTTCCGCGTGTCTCGCAGAGCTGCGGCGCGGGCGCGGAGGGAGCGCGCGGAGCGGGGCGGTTGGGCGCGGCCTCTGTGTAAGCTGTGGGGCTTCGCGGGCTTTGGGTTGGGGAATGAATGGCGTGGACCGTACTTGTCAAATGGAGTCGCAAAAGTTTCGATTGCACAAGTGTTTCATCCATCCATCCGTTTACTCCAGAAGTCCGTACAGTGTCAATGACTGCTGTGTGCTGGCACCCACCTGGCACAAAGACTGTGCTGCCTGCGTACCCGCACTTGATAGATACAGCAGTTCATGCAGGAAATGGGGACTAGGGGATGTGAAAGATGTTCCTGGAACCTCCCTCCTTGCTCACAGCCCCCATTTCCCTATCCCCTCACCCCCACCGCCAAAATTCATATAGGAGATGCCTGCATCTAGCAGGAATGGCACCAGGTTGTCTCTAGGGTTACCATTCCATGCTCCTCTGTTATCCAGAAGACCCGTACCTACCCCATCCGCATTCATCGAGGGTCATGTAATGGCCTTTAGTGTTAATGTCCTCCTAAGACTGTATGATCTAGGAAGGTAGAGACAAGGTCTTGCTCACAGTTGAGTCCCCTCACAGTTGAATACCCAGATCCTAACACAGAGTTTGGCCCAGGTAAGATTCAGATTTACCTCAATATAAGGTACATAAATGAGCAGCTACTCTGTACAGTGGGCTATGTGATACATAGCATAAAAAATAGGCTAAGTCTGCTTTCTAGGAGCTCACATTCTAGAAGGGTTGGAACGCTTTTCATAAGATAAGGTGAGGAAAGGGGGCACTCAACAAAGGAGCAAATAGCTAGGGATGGGGACTGTCGAAGGCAGACCATTGATCCTCACGCTGGTCCCCAGAGATAGAGAAAGAGAGAACAGGGAGTTGGGGAGGGAGGGGAAGAAAGGAAGAAAAGTAGTAATTTTGTTTTGCTTGCTTATTTGTATTTTTGTGCCAAACTATTTTTTTTTCTATTATGTTTTCTCAAAAGTTGAATAGTTTCTCACATCTGCAGCAACCTGGGCCATTATGGCATGAATTCCTCTTTCCTCAATGTCTGCTTCATGTCAGTCCTCTAGCCTCTCTCTCCCAGTTCTTCCTCCCGACACCTACCACTCCTCTGATTGCTTAACAAGTGTTAAATTGTAGAAATGGTTTCTGTTCTCATTGTTCAGCTTCACAACCACTTTATTTCTAGAATATATGGTCTTTAACTCATTAAGAAATAGCCAAACGGACCGGGTGAGGTGGCTCACGCCTGTAATTCCAGCACTTTGGGAGGCCGAGTCGGGCGGATCACGAGGTCAGGAGATCAAGACCATCCTGGCTAACACAATGAAACCCTGTCTCTACTAAAAATACAAAAAATTAGCCGAGCGTGGTGGCGGGCGCCTGTAGTCCCAGCTACTCGGGAGGCTAAGGCAGGAGAATGGCGCGAACCCACAAGGCGGAAGCTTGTAGTGAGCGGAGATCGCACCACTGCACTCCAGCCTGGGTGACAGAGCGAGACTCTGTCTCAAAAAAAAAAAAAAAAAAAGAAAGAAATAGCCAATCTATCTATCTATATACACTAGTTTATAATTTCCCAGTTCCAAAAAGCTTTTCATCTATCCAGTTTTTTTTTGTTGTTGTTGTTGTTTTGTTTTTTTGAGACAGAGTCTGGCTCTGTTGCCCATGCTGGAGTGTAGTGGCATGATCTCAGCTCACTGCAATCTCCACCTCCCGGGTTCAAGCGATTCTCCTGCCTCAGCCTCCTGAGTAGCTGGGATTACAGGCACGTGCCACCACACCCAGCTGATTTTTGTATTTGTAGTGGAAATGGGGTTTCACCATGTTGGCCAGGCTGGTCTCAAACTCCTGACCTCAGATGATCCACCTGCCTCAGCCTCCCAAAGTGCTGGGATTACAGGCGTGAGCCACCACGTCCGGCTCCATCCATCCAGTTTTATAAGCAAGCATGGTAATCTGGTAGATTATTTGACACTATCCCCACTCTTACATTCCCATATCCAATATATTATCAAGTTTTGTCAATGTTATGTCCCCCACATTTCTCAAACCTGTCTGTGTCACACCATCTCTACCAGCACCTTAATCCAAACTTTTACCTGGATTAGTGCTATACCCACCTCAATTTCATTTTTGTTTGTCTGCCAATCCATTCACCCCAGAGCAGAATAATAATATTCTTAATATGCAAATCTAATCTGTCATTTGATCCTAACACCTGTCAATGATTTACTTTTGTTTCAAGGATGAAGACCAAAATCCTTAGTGGGACCTACAATATTGCCCTGCCAAAATCTTCACTCTGTTTTACTTTGTTCTCTCCCCTTTGTCTTTCTGTCTTACCCACTGGCCTTTGTTCCTTAAAAACACCCTTCTACTACAGGGACTTTGCACATACTATTCCCCCCTACTTCATGTATTATTTTCCTTGTTCTTCATATTCTTAGCACCTACACATCCTCTAGGTCTCAGATTTAACATTACTTCTTAAGAGAAACTATCTCTGACTCCCAGATCAAGTCATTACAAAGATGAATTCTGCCAAGTAAGCATGATCAAAGCAAAAGTGTGTGTTCAGAACTCCATTTGCTCCTCCTGGTGCACTCTTCACTTTTCTCTGCCATGCCTTGTGGCCAAGGAGGCTGATCTGTGTGGACTATACTAGGGAGGAGGGCCTCCCTGGCCCTCAGAGCAAGTGAGGGTGTCAAGATGTTTATCCCCTGCACCTCCAAGCTGGGTCGCTGCAGGCTGGCTACTCCCTCAACCAAGTGCCAGCTACAGCTTTTGTCAGGCAGCTGTCTCCACGGAGGTTTCTTTGTCCCCAAGTTCTAGGAACTGCTGCCTCCTCTTGCTCCTCCAGGCTAAGGGGTGTCATCAACAGTGCTGTCACATACTATATTATTACTTCTGGTTCCCCTAATCCCTGCCCACTCCTTTGTAAATAGTTCTTGTATTTAACACTTCTCAAATTACCCTCTTGCTGTGTGCCATCTGTTTCCTCTGGGGACCCTGACTGCCACATTGCCCTGGGGAATTTTTGGTGTAACTAAAGTTTACATCATTGGTGTCAAAACTTTTATTCATGGCCAACAAAAAGGATTATCTAGTCCTTTATATTTAAAAATGGAATACTATATGGTTACTGAAAAAGCATGTTTTTGAAAATAGAAACAGGATAGAAATATGTTGAATTTGGTCTCAATTTTATTTTAAAAAATCATTAACTAATATGTGTCTATATTCAACAGATATGCTTCAAAATGTTAATAGTTGCTTTCAGAGTGACAGGATTACTTTTTTGTGTATGATTTTCTCTATTTTCCTGGTTTTCTGTCATAATATTACATTTTTATGGTAATAATAAAGATATATTATATATACATACACACGTTATTTTAAGACATTTTTAATTGATCCAATTATTCGTTATAAAATCCATTAATTAATTAAAGTATAAATTAAACAAGACAATGAAAGTATATTGCCTAGGATGCTACTTGCACAAGGTGGACACTCAATATATCAATGACAATTTATCGTGACAAATAAATGTTTTCCAAACTTCTCAGCTTTATTAAACAAAATACAGAGAACACAAATTAGACCTTTCTGGATGACTTGGGAATATTAATTATTGTATTGTACTTTAATAGAATGCTCTGAGCTCACTTAATTCAATTCTTTCATTTAACATACCAAAAAAAATCTGTAAAATAGAATCATCCCCAGAGAGGTTAAGTGACTTCCCTGAGGTCATATACAGCTAATTAGTGCTCTCAGCTCATTTTTTTCTCTCTAAAGACTTCCTCCAAGATCTGCTTCCTTTCCTCCAGAGAAATACTTCTTTTCCTATATTTGTCACTACCTGCAACTTATTTAATTCTATTGCAAACTTTTTTTTTGAGTAATTAACCCTATTTCTAACTCTGTAATACTACAGTATGTATTTTTTCCTTCTCTCTCCTTGTCTCAGTTCTATTTTGATTCTGGAAATAGATGTTATCAAGTGAAATGAATACTAATAATAGATAACAGTGAAAGGAAATAAAATAGATTCAGAATAAACTTAGATTTAAGAATGAGTTGTTGCAGGTAGCAACTATCTGAGGCTGGTGACACAGTTGGTAAAAAGAATTTACCAAGGCAGGCTGGGCATCGTGGCTCACTCCTGTAATCCCAGCACTTTGGGAGGCTGAAGTGGGCAGATCAGTTGAGTTCAGGAGTTCGAAACCAGCTTGGCCAACATGGTGAAACCCCATCTGTACTAAAAATACAAAAATTAGCTGGGTGTGGTGGCACATGCTTGTAATTCCAGCTACTTGGGAGGCTGAGGAGGGAGAATCGCTTGAACCAGGGAGGCAGTGGTTGTAGTGAGCCGAGATCATGCCAGTGTACTCTAGCCTGGGTGACAGAGTAAGTGAGACTCAATCTAAAAAAAAAAAAAAAAACAAAACAAAAGAATTTACCAAGGCAGTATATGAGAGAAAATAGTAAAAATGCATTGCAAGAAGGCAATGGGCAGATCAGCAAGAGCAGAGCTGACTGCAAAGAGACAAAGGCTTGCTGGGGTTTTATAGGATGATGCTTGTGCTGGAGAGGACTATGTGCAGTACCAATAATGGCTAGCTTGCAGTTAACTAACTTGCATTTTTCTGTCAGCTGAGGGACTGGTGATAGCTGGGTGCAGGAAGATTTTGAGTTATTTGCACAGGAGGGCTATGTGTCCTGGACCATGAAGAAAGGCAGACTCACAGCTTATCTGCTTTTTCTTTTTGCTTTCCCCTGCTCCCACCAGCCTGACTCCTTTTCCCTAATTAGGACTCCACATGAATGCCATCAACTTTTAGAGCCAATTAACATGCCTTGTACTCCCCTTCAGAAATCACACAAATGCCTACCATCACCTTTCTCCACCTCCTTATACTAACAGTACTTTGGTGAGGTATAATTTATGTATTAAAAATGAATACATTTAAGTGTAAAGCTTGATGAATTTTGACAAATATATACACCTGTGCAACCATCATCCAGATCAAGGTAAAGAAATTTCCTTAACTTCGGGAAATTCCAGTATGTCTCCTTCGTGTCATCTTCCCCCCAGACCCCATGAGACACACCGCTATTCTGATTTCTATCACCATAGCTTGGTTTTGTCTGTTCTTAACCTTCTTATAAGGAATCATGCCATGCGTACTCTTTCATTCTGTGTATGAGCTGTTCATTTCTTTATATTGCCATATAGTATTCTACTGTGTGAATACACCTCAATTTATTTATCTGTTCTTCTGTCGATAGACAATTGGGTTATTTCCAGTGTGGGCTATTATTAATAAAGCTCTTATAAACATTCCTGCACAAGTCTTTTTTGGACATACAGTAAACTTTCTTAAAACATGAGGGTTTTTTTGCTTTTTTTTTTTTTTTTAGCTCATCAGCTATTGTTATTGTATTTTATATATGGCCCAAGACAATTCTTCTTCCAATATGGCCCAGGGTAACCAAAAGATGGGACACCCCTGGATATGCCTAGGAGTAGAATTGCTGCATCATGAGGTAAGTGCATGTTTCACTTTTTAAGAAACTACCAACAGTGGCTGGGCGCGGTAGCTCACGCCTGTAATCCCAGCACTTTGGGAGGCCGAGGCAGGCGGATCTCGAGGTCAGGAGATAGAGACCATCCTGGCTAACACGGTGAAACCCTGTCTCTACTAAAAATACAAAAAATTAGCTGGGCGTGGTGGCGGGCGCCTGTAGTCCCAGCTACTTGGGAGACTGTGGCAGGAGAATGGCGTGAACCCGGGAGGCGGAGCTTGCAGTGCGCAGAGATCGTGCCACTGCACTCCAGCCTGGGCGACAGAGCGAGACTCAGTCTCACAAAAAAAAAGAAAAAAAAGAAACCACCAGTTTTCCAAAATGGTTGTTTTATTTTATACTCTTTCTTTCCCATTACCCCACATCCTCACCAATACTTAGAATTACCAGTCTTCCAAATTTTAGCAATTTTGATGAATATGTGTTAGTCTCTCATTATGATTTTAATTTGTTGAGCAACTTTTCATACATTTAGCAGATATCTTTTCTGTGTGTGAAATATCTGTTCATTTTGCCCATTTAAACACTTGGATTGTCTGTCTTTTTATTACTGATTTGTAAGAGTTCTTTAGATATTCTGTTTACCTGTTCTTCATCTTTTCCAGTCTGTAGCTTGCTGTTTCACTTCTTTAAAGTGTCATTTAATAAACAAAATTTTTTAATTTTTAAGAAGTCCAATTTATTGACTGTTTTTTTGTCCAGTTAGTGAATTGTGTTATAGGAAACAGTTATCTGGCCCAGCACGGTGGCTCACACCTGTAATTCCAGCACTTTGGGAGGCTAAGGTGAGCAGATCACTTGAAGCCAGGTGTTCGAGACCAGCCTGGGCAACATGGTGAAACCCTGTCTCTATCAAAAATACAAAAATTAGCTGGGCATGGTGGCAGATGCCTGTAGTCCCAGCTACTTGGGAGGCTGAGGTGGGAGGATTGCTTGAGCCCAGGAGGTGGAGGTCGCAGTGAGCTGTGTTCACACCACTGCACTCCAGCCTGGGTAACAAAGCATGACCCCAACAATCCCCAGAAAAAGAGTAGTCCAGAGACTTTTGCAAAGAATGAATGGATGGGGTTTGCTTTATGAGATATTAAAATATTGTATAAAGAGGCCGGGTGCAGTGGCTCATGCCTGTAATCCCAGTACTTTGGGACACTGAGGCGGGTGGATCACTTAAGGTCAGGAGTTCGAGACCAACCTGCCCAACATGGTGAAACCCCATCTCTACTAAAAAAATACGAAAATCAGCCAGGGATGGTGGCTGGTGCCTGTAATCCCAGCTACTCCAGAGGCTGAGGCAGGAGAATTGCTTGAACCTGGGAGGCAGAGGTTGCAGTGAGCTGAGATCATGCCACTGCACTCCAGCCTGGGCGACAGAGTGCGATTCCGTCTCAAAAAAACAAAAAAAACCCATATATATAAAGATAAGTAATTTTAAATGTATGTTACTCCAGAGAAATAGAAATTTTTAGCAAAGAAACAGAATAGAGTTCAAATATAAACAGATACTTCTAAGCACATGGGCAAGGATGTACAAGCCCATAAATGATATTGAAACAACTATTTATTCATTGGGAAAAGAAATCAAATACTTACCTTACATTAAGGCAAAAATAAATTCCAGATGGAACTTAACATTAAGAAATCATACAAGTATTACAAGCAAAAATGAAAATTGTTTATAATCTTAATGAATACCTTATGCAAATGCAAAATAATGAGAAATTAACTGTAAGAATTGTCTTCTGCCTGAGATAATAGGCAAAAATAAATGAGAAGCAATTTAGAACAAATAAGATAACATTTTTCAGGATCAGATTAGGAAAAATTTATTAATAAAAAACACCCTTTATGTGACTAATGGATACCCTGATACATTATTAGTGCACATTTATATTGGTATAATCTTTTTGGAGGACAGTAGTTAGAATCTTAAATGTGCAATCCTTTCAATTTAGAAATTCCACACACACACACACACACACACACATATATATACTAGAGCTACAGATGTACACAAAGAGGCATGTATGAGGGAGTTCACTAGAACGTTAATTTTGATAAATGGTGTTTAAAAGTCATAAAGTAGGCCAGGCACAGTGGCTCACTCCTGTAATCCCAGCACTTTTAGAGACCAAGGTGGGAGGATTGCTTGAACCCAAGAGTTCCAGACCAGCCTGGGCAATATGGTAAGGCTCCATCTCTATTTTTTTAAAAAAGTAAAAAAAGTAATAAACATATAATACTGTATTTCATTGACTCTAATGTGACATCAATTGTAAGACCCACCATTATTTTGTATACCAATAAGAAAAAAAAATGCTGCCAATTGAACTATGGCACAATACTTTATTATGTAGAATATATATTTAATGAAAGAGATCTTTTAGACTTAACCTAGATTTATAAGTCACATATCACTTCCTTTTGCACTCATAAAATGGAAAATATAAAGGAAATAAATGAGTTAAGGTATTTTTAAAACAACTTCACAGGCGAGGTGCAGTGGCTTACACCTGTAATCCCAGCACTTTGGGAGGCTGAGGCCAGTGGATTGCCTGAACTCACGAGTTTGAGACCAACCTGCGCAACATGGTGAAACCCCGTCTTTACAAAAAATACAAAAAATTAGCTGGGCATGGGCACGCACCTGTGGTCCCAGCTACTCAGGAGGCTGAGGTGGGAGGATCACCTGAGCCCAGGAGGCAGAGGTTGCAGTGAGCCAAGATCTCGCCACTGCACCCCAGACCAGGCAACAGAGCAAGACCCTATCTCAAAAAACAACAACAACAACAAAAAACTTCACATTAGGTCAGCAAGTCCGACTCTTCTGAATCCCTTTTGAGTCAGAGTCATCAATGATGTGCTTTTTCTCCATGAAGTTGTCCCGTGTGCCATCCAAATTATTGGTGATACAGCATTTCTTTAAAAAATGTTCCTCTGTTTTAGTTTCTGTTGGATTTTCTAGCAAACTGACACCCATTCTCAGGTTTTGATGCACAATAAAGTCTGTGATAAGAGATTGTATTAATTTGTTCTCACATTACTATAAAGAAATACCAAAATACCTGAAAATGGGTAATTTACGAAGAAAAGAGGTTTAATTGACTTGTGATTCCACAGGCTGTACTGGAAGCATGGCAGCATCTCCCTCAGGAAACTTACAATCATGGTACAAGGCGAAGAGGGAGCCAGCATTTTACATGGCTGGAGCAGGAGGAAGAGGAAGAGGGTGGAGGTGCTACACACTGTTAAACAACCAAATCTCACGGTAACTCACACACTCACTATCACCAGAATAGCATCGAGGGGTTGGTGCCAAACCATTCATGAGAAACTGCATCCATGATCCAATCACCTCCTACCAGGCCCCACATCCAACACTGGGGATTACAACTGAACATGAGATTTGAGATTTGGGTGGGGACACAGATCTAAACCATATCAGAGGTTTTCACATTAAGATCTTAAAAATTGTATGTTAAAAATTGATGAAATATGTTATACAGAAATATCTCTTCTAGTACATATTAAATGAAAATAGCAATTTGCATAAAATACTTAAAATATGATTCCAGTTATGAAAGAAAAAACTAAAGAGTTTCTGTGGCAGACACTCTAAGTTGACGCCCCAGAGCCATTTATAATCCTCTCTTCTTTTTAACTTCTAATAGCTTTATTGAGATGTAATTTGGGTACCATGCAGTTCATCCATTTTAAGTGTATAATTCAGTGATTTTTAGTAAATGTATTCTATTGTGCAACCATCACCATAATCCAGTTTAAAAGCACTTCCATCCCCATAGGTGGTTAGAGAAGGTGCCAGGAAGTGATCAGGGTTCTGGCTAAGACTGCAGAGTAGCCTTGGGCTTGTGGAATGGCTGGGAGCAGTTTCTATGTTGAAGGAATGGCATAAAGCTTCAATTCCATACAGATTTCCTTTCTTTTTATCATTCAAGAAATCTGCATTACTGTCTAAAATGTGCAGGCTCCCACCAAGCAAGAGGGCTGCCTTCCCTTTGCCCCTACATTTGAAAGTATAGTAGGGACAGCATTACAATGCAGTGCAGTGAGTACAACAACAGAGGAAAATGCTGGTAGGTGTCAAGGAAGGGACGGGAGGTGCGGAAGGGGATTATAGAATGAGGTGGTGTAGGTGATGGTCCAAAAATGCACTTACCAGGGAAATGGCACTCGGGGCAGACTCTAAGCCATGCATGTCCTTTGAGCCTACAAATTTTTATTTTTATTTTTATTTTATTATTATTATACTTTAAGTTTTAGGGTACATGTGCACAATGTGCAGGTTTGTTACATATGTATACATGTGCCATGTTGGTGTGCTGCACCCATTAACTCGTCATTTAGCATTAGGTATATCTCCTAATGCTATCCCTCCCCCCTCCCCCCCGCATGAGCCTACAAATTTTTATGTGATCTCCTCCACTGTGTTCCACCCCATTCTGTACTAAACCCATCAGCTCTTAAAATGTATTGTAACTGCCAGTTTGGTTGTTGGTAATCTCCATTAGACTGCAAGCTCACTGAGGGCACAGACTGAATCTTGCCCGTAATTAAACCCCTAGCTCCAACACTTCCATACCACAGTTTTGTTTTGTGCTAAGGGTTGCGTAATGTCTAGTGTATAAAGAAGAATGAGACCTCAGTCCTAGCTTCTTGGATGTTACTCCCTAGTGGGAGTAGAAGGCAGATTCCCCACAATAAAATAAGTTGAGAAAAGGAGCACTAAACAGAGGGGCAGATAACCAGGGATGGGCCTGCAAAAGATAAAACTGTTAATCCCCCTACTAGGCCCTAGGAGTATCACTGCTGTCCCAAAGTAATTATGCTCAGGATACACAGGAAATGTAAGAAAGCGGTAGCCTCTGCCTTAGGATGCCCATAATCTAAGAAAAACAAAACCGTGGTATGGAAGGTATGGTTGCTAAAGCCTAATCAGCTAAAGGCTATGGTCAGATTATTCACTCACTTCAGTGAGGGACAGGACCCCAGAGGAACCTGGAACTTCACTCAACAAGAGGGAGAAGGCAGCATCTTTTGTAAGGTTGTAGTTACATGGAAAATCCTGAGGAGGTCTAAGGGAAGGGGGGTCAGTTTGGGATTGGCTGCTGTTTCTGAGGCAATATTAGGAGAAAGGGGATAAACTAGGGATTGGGGCCAGGTGTGATTGCTCATGCCTGTAATCCCAACACTCTTGTAGGCTGAGGCAGGAGGATAGCTTGAGTCAGGAATTCAAGGCTGCAGGGAGCCAGGATTACGCCACCGCACACCAGTCTGGGTAACAAAGCAAAACACTTTAAAAAAAAAAAAAAAATCCTAGGAATTGGCTGCTTCTGTTGATGAGATATCCTGGCCAGTCACAGAGAGAACACTGCAAAATCACCAAACATGGAGAGGTAGGACCAAACAATGGAAAACAGCATCAACAACAAGAAACTTCCCACAAAATGAGCCTGCAAACCAAAAACCAAAGTACAAATCCTCTCCTGAGAAAATGGATGATAGAGCAAATAAAAATATTTAATATTCTCAAAGGAATGAAGAAAAAATCAATAAAAGAAAACAAAATATCCCATGTGTGGCAGCTCACACCTGTAATCCCAGCACTTTGGGAGGCTGAGGCAGGAGGATCACTTGAGCCCAGGAGTTTGAGACCAGCCTGGACAACATGGTGAGACCTTGTCTCTATGAAAAATACAAAAATTAGCTGGGCGTTGGATGCTTGCCTGTAGTCCCAGCTACCTGGGAGGCTGAGGTGGGAGAATTGCTTGTGCCTAGGAGGTCAAGGCTGTAGTAAGCCATGTTAATGCCACTGCACTCCAGCCTGGAACAGAGAGAGACCCCGTCTCAAAAAAAAAAAAAAAAAAAGAGAGAGAGAATGAAATAATGAAACAAAACTACTGGAACTGAAAACTACAGTGAAATAAAATCTCAAAAAAAAATGATCAATACTGATGAATTCGTTGAGAGCATCTACAAAAAAAAAGATTCTTTTAAAAATATAAAAAAAGCAGTTAAGAAACACAGAGAGTAATTTGAGACATTTCAAAATATATTTAATAGTGAATAACGTGTACATTATGTGAATTATACCTCAATAAAGCTGTTTTTAAAATATCTATTATCTATCTATCTATCTATCTATCTATCTATCTATCTATCTACCTACCTATCTGTCATCTGTCTGTGAGTTCCAGAAGAGAATAAAGGGAATGATGGAAAAGTGATACTGAAGAAACAGCAGCTGATCATTTCGAAAACTGAATAAAGTCCAGGTTCTCTGAGAGAAAGCTCTAGATACACTCTAGTGAATCTGCAAAATAAATGAGAAACTATTAAAAACTATAACACAGAAGGAGAGAATTCATGGATTGGAAGTCCTTCTTTATCTATCCCCTTAATCTCATGTCCTGCTCCACAAATCACTAGTAAAAGTTTGGTGTATGGGTGCACATATATAACTGTATATTTATGCAAATATATTAAGCAATTGCTATGCATGTGTTTTTGCTTTGCTTGAATTGATAAAAGGATCATACAATATAACTTCTGTGCAATGTTCTCTTTTCATATAGCAATAAACCATGCGGATCTTTAGGACTCTGTAAGAATCTGTTTTTTATTGTAACATTTTCCTTTTTTAAAAATGCTATTTAAAATAATATTTAATTTTTTTCAATGTTAGAGAAAAATAAAGAGAAATTCATAATCTCATTGTCCAGATACCACTTGTTGATATTTTTTAAATAATAAAAGAAAGAAACATTCATAGCTAGGAAACTTTTTTACAGTTTAGAAAAACATAAAAAGTTTAAAGATAACGTGATTTTTTTTCAGACCTCTGCTTATTTATTTATTATTCCAGGCCTGTTTATACATTTATTAACATATGTGATTTATATGGATTTTTCTTTTGTTTTAAAAAGTGTTTTAAAGTTTTAAAACAAAAGGAATCATTATAACATTGTTCTACATGTTGACTTTTACCTTAGTAATATAGCTTGAAGATCTTTCCATATTAGCCCATTTAAAACAATAGTGTTCTTTCTTTTTAATGGATCCATAATATTTTATAACATGCAATACCCTATATGTAACTACAACCATTTACTATATAGGAGATACATTGTATGTAACCACAACCATTGATATCCTCTGAAGTTCCTTTAATATTTCTCTAAAAGCAAATTTTAAGTTGTTTCCAGCGTTTTGCTCTATAAGCAGTACTCACACTAAACATCCTTGTTCATATATCTCTGTACATCTGTGAAGTTTTCTGTTGGACAGATTTCTAGATTTAGAATTTCCGAGTAAAGGCACATGGGCACTTCACATTTTGATTACCACTTCCCCCTGCAATTTCCAATCCAGCTTCCCTCTCAAAAACCTGCACCAGTTTACCCTTCTAACAGTGTATCTGAGTGCTTTTTTCTCTATCTTTCATCAATATTGGGTGTTCGCAATTTTTAAAATGTTTGCAGCTAGGTGCAGTGGCTCATGCCTGTAATTCCAGCACTATGGGAGGCCGAGGTGGGTGGATCTCTTGAGCTCAGGACTTCGAGACCAGCCTGGGCAACATGGCAAAAACCTATCTCTACAAAAAATACAAAAATTATCTGCACATGCCTGTAGTCCCAACTACTTGGGAGACTAAGGTAGGAGGATAACTTAAGCCTGGGAGGTGGAGGCTGCAGTGAGTTGAGATTGAACCACTGCACTCCAGCCTAGGGGACAGAGTCAGACTCTGTCTCAAAAAAAAAAAAAAATTCTTCCTGCATCATGGATAACTAAAAGTGATATTTTATTATTTTAAATTACATTTTTCTACTTAGTGGCAAGAAGGATATTTAATAAATTTGAATCTGAATTTTTCTTCAAGCCCAATTTTTTGGAGGTTAGTTTTTGAATGCATGATGTGTGCGTGTGTGTGTGTGTGTGTGTGTGTGTTTAATAGTCTAATACTTGTCTTTTATCTATCATTATATATATTTTTTATCATACGAAAGCTTGAAATTTTTATAAAATCCGACGGTTAATGGATTTGGGGTTTAGTAATTTGCTTGTAAAGGCCTTCTACATGCCCCCCAAAATATCATTTTATATTTTCTTTCTACAGTTTTTTTTTAACATTTGGATGTTAGGTTGGAATATAAATAAAATTTTTATATCCAAACCCATAGCTAATCATCTCAACACCATCTATTGAATCATATTTTCCTTCACTGACTTGAAATGTCACTTTCATCATATACTAAATATACATATATTTGTATATCTATGCATGCCATATGTGGAGATCTCAGGTTTCCTCCTGCAAGGAGAGTAATTACCAATGGCTCCACTTCTTGCACTCTGAAATCCATCATTGTTTTCACTCTAAGGCCTTACTTCTTATGGGCTGCCCCCACTCAGTGATTCAGCACTGAAGAGACAGAAAGCAAGACTTTCCTGGAAGACAAAGAATTCCTCTGACAGATGACTTTTGCTCAAAACTTGGATGCTATGCTATGTAGATTGGACCTTACTCTCCTGTCATTGGAGACCCATTAAAGAGCAGACTGACAGCAAATTGAGCTCCACTTCCACTGTCAGCGTGCATAACAGATGTCTATAGTACAATTTTCATGATCATAACCATCAGCAAACACTTGTTAGGAACCTGCTATGCATATAAGACTCAGATCCAAGTTTCAGAATATTCACTTTCTTTTCCAGGATGATAGGAAATGTTGGAGGTAAACATGATGTAAATGGAAGATTAGAAGCATAGAAAGTAAATGTCACTGGTGGGGTGTGGTGGCTCACGCCTGTAATCCCAGCACTTTGGGAGGTTGAGGTGGGTGGATCACCTGAGGTCAGGAGTTCAAGACCAGCCTGGCCAACATGGTGAAACCCCATCTTTACTAAAAATACAAAAATTAGCTGGGTGTGGTAGCGCACGGCTGTAATCCCAGCTACTAGGGAAGCTGAGGCAGAAGAATTGCTTGAACCCAGGGGGCGGAGGTTTCAGTGAGCTGAGATCTCGCCACTGCACTCCAGCCTGGGTGACGGAGCAAGACTCAGTCCGCAAAAAAAAAAAAAAAAAAAGAAAGAAAGAAAAAGAAAATAAATGTCACCAAGTTCAAAGAGAAAGAAAATACTATTTGCTGGAGTAGCAGAGGAAGGCTTTCTTGAAGAACTAAAGTTTGAACATGAACCTGAAGGATAGGTAGCTCTTAGATGTGGCACAGAAAGTGAGAGGTATTCTAGGAAAAGGGGTTAGCAAAGAGGAAAATCATATTATGACACTAAAGAAAGAATTAGTTAAGAAATGAGTTCATTGAATAGGTGAATTAAAACCAAATAATATTATGTTTTAGACAGCTGGGACTCATAAAGTTTTTTTTTGTAGAAAACACTGACTTCTAAAATACAGTGTTTATTTTTTGTTTATTTATTTATTTATATTTATTTTGTCGAGACGGAGTCTCACTTTGTTGCCTAGGCTGGAGTGCTGTGGTGCCATCTCGGCTCACTGCAAGCTCCGCCTCCCAGGTTCACGCCATTCTCCAGCCTCAGCCTCCCAAGTAGTTGGGACTACAGGCGCCTGCCACCACATCTGGCTAATTTTTTTGTATTTTTTAGTAGAGACGGGGTTTCACCGTGTTAGCCAGGATGGTCTTGATCTCCTGACCTCGTGATCCACCTGCCTTGGCTCCCAAAGTGCTGGGATTACAGGCGTGAGCCACCGCACCCAGCCAATTTATTTTTTTTTGAGACAGAGTCTTGCTCTTGTTGCCCAGCCTGGGGTGCAATGGCACGATCTCGACTCACTGCAACTTCCACATCCTGGGTTCCAGCGATTCTCCTGCCTCAGACTCACGAATAGCTGGGATCACAGGTGCCCGCCACCATGCCTGGCTAGTTTTTTGTATTTTTAGTAGAGATGGGGTTTCACCAGGTTGGCCAAGCTGGTCTTGAGCTCTTGACCTCAGGTGATCCGCCTGCCTCAGCCTCCCAAAGTGCTAGAATTACAGGCGTGAGCCACCACGCCTGGGCCAAAACAGTGCTTAATATTAACTTAATCCAACATTGATGTAGAGAGGCTGCAGATCAGCGACAGGGAGAACAGCCTAGTCTGCATGTGCAATTCATTAAGGAACAGATACTGTTTGGCTGTGTGTCCTCACCCAAATCTCATCTCAAATTGTAATCCCCATGTGTCAGGGGAGGGGCCTGGTGGGAGGTGACTGAATCATGGGTGGGGACATCCCCCTTGCTGTTCTCGTGATAGTGAGTGAGCTCTCACAAGATCCGGTTGTTTCAAAGTGTGTGGCATTTTCCCCTTTGCTCTGTCTCGCTTGTGCTCCGCCATGGTAAGACGTGCTTGCTTCCCCTTCATTTTTGCCATGATTGTTAAGTTTCCTGAGGTCTCCTTGTCTCCCAGTCATGCGTCCGGTTAAGCTTGTGGAACACTGAGTCAATTAAACCCCCTTTCTTCATTAATTACCCAGTCTCAGTAGTTCTTTATAGCAGTGTGAGAACAGACTAATACACAGGCAATATGAATGACCAAACTATCAGTTAGGAGTCAGGTTTTGTGTCATGGCCTAGAAAACCAAGTAATGGTGGCTTAAATAAGAAACTCCAGAAGAAATTTTTGTCTGAACTAGTGAGGTAGCTCAAGAATTTCAAAGCAGAGTCTTTTTAGTTCTTTTAGCTGAAGTTCTAAAAGAACTATACACCAAACTATACACCAGCTATACACCAAACTATGTCACCCTCAAATTCATATATTGAAGCGCTAACCCTCCAATGTGACTGTATCCAGAGATAGGCTGTTTAGGAAGAAATTAAGATTAAATTAGATCAAAAGCCTGGGACCCTAAGTCCTATAGAACAGTAGCCTTTTAAGAAGGGGAAGAGAGAGCATTTACAGTTTTAAGTTTTCTAAAGGAAATGTTAAATAGAATGGAGATGGGGAAAATTCTTTTTCCTTCTAGCACCAGGGAAAATGTTAAAGAAAATCACACACACACACACACACACACACACAAATATATATTCAGCTTTTGATATCTATGGGTTCTGCATCCTCAGATTCAATCAACCTCAGATTGAAACAAAAATTTAAAAGCTTTATATTCAAAATTTGCAAAATGAAGCTGGGTATGGTGGTGCACACCTGTAATGCTGGCTACTTGGGGGGCTGGGGCTGGAGGATTGATTGAGGTCAAACATTGGAAGCTGCAGTGTACCATGACGGTGCCTATAGGAATAGCTACTGCACTCCAAACTGGATAGCATCTCTTAGAAAAATGCAAAATTAAATGCAAAAGAAATGGGCTGGGCATAGTGATGCATGCCTATAATCTCAGTACTTTGGGAGGCTGAGGTGGGATGATTGCTTGAGCACAGGAGTTCAAGACCAGTCTAGGCAACATAGTGAGATCCTGTCTATAAAAAAATAATAAATAAAAATAATTAGCTGGATATGGTGGCATGGTCTGTGGTCCCAGCTACTCCGGAGGCTGAGGTGAGAGGATCACTTGAGCCCAGGAGTTCAAGGCTGCAGTGGGCCATGATCATGTCACTGCACTCCAGCCTGGGTGACATCCAGACTCTGTCTCAAAAAAAAGAAAAAAAGAAAAGAAAAACGTTCAAACAAGGTTTTCTGAAGGTTTGTAGCATTTATACTTCTACAAGCATCAAAGTTTAAAATTACACTAAACTTTTGGAATACCTTGTAAAATGCCCACCTCTTTTTAAAAGTAGTTACTTGCAGAGCTGTGCTCTATATGCTTTGATCACCGAAGTTTCTTTAATGTAAAGGAAGATTTTGAAGAGCAGTGTTAATTAACATGTAATAAAAGGAACTGGACTCTAATGATAGAAAGTTATATGAACAGCTGTTTTATCATCCTACATGCTACCAAGCTGTAGTTGTCCCATTAAGTCCTGCTGTTTACGAAATAACTTATATAACCCTTAGGAACATTTACTTCAGGCTTTAAAAGGCAAGGAGCAAATAATTTTAGGAGACTGATAATGTCACCTAAATTTGAAATACTAAAAAGAGATTAGTATTCTCAACTATGTGAAATCTATTTCTCCTACTTTCTCAAATATAATCCTAGGAATCTTGCTCATAAACAAAGCATTTCTGGGCCAGGAATACTTCCTCTACTTATAGCAATGCTTCACATCATATTGTGCTGCAATTTCCATCATTTTTAAAGGACAGAGACATAAATGACAAATAGTAGTATAAAAATATTACAATCTACTGCCTCAAAAAAAAAAACCATTGTTTATGGAGTTCAGAGCTTGGAGATTCAAGTATTGATTGCAGTTTTATTTTGAAAAGAATGCTACAATTTATGTGGTTTTTATTTCTCATGCTTATATTAAAAGCTAATAAACTATTTTAATTAAAAACACACACATACACACACACACATATATATATATTCAGCCTTTGATATCTGCGGGTTCTGCATCCTCAGAGTCAATCAACCTCAGATTAAAAATATTTAAAAATAAATAAATAAAAACAATACAACAATAAAAAATATAAATTTTAAAACAATACAGTATACAACTATTTACATAGCATGTATCTTCTATGAGGTATTCTAAATAACTTAGAGATGACTTAAAGTACACAGGATGATGCTAGTAGATTATATGCAAATACTACACCATTTTGTATGAGGGATTTAAGCATCTAAGCATTTTGGTATCTGCAAGGCCTGAAACCAATTCCCAAGGATATCAAGGAACAATAAGATAATATAATTTGTATTTACCCTTATGTGAGCAGAAGTGATGTGCACCTCCTCCAGCAGATCTTGCCCATTAAAATGTCCCTATAGTGATTCTTCATATTATTTGTCCTTCCAACATCTTGATACAGAGGAGCTCAGAGGCCATATTTTACATGGCTTTTCTGGTTGATTGTTGCTAGTGTATAGAATAATTACTATTTCAAATAGGTTATATGTGTACATGGACAAAATTTCAAACAATATTAAAGGACACTGTAGTCAGCACTATTCCAGCCAGATCCTCTTTACCAGGCCAGTACACACATTCCTAGGTGCTAAATGTTGTCCCCTAATGATATAGAAGTTAAGAAGAAATGATTTAGGCACATACTGAGGGTAAGGAAGTCCTCCGTAAGGTTTTCTTTTTAATGAAAAGCAGCCCCAAAGTCATTTTCTTTTCTAACAAACAGCAGTCTGTAAAATCGAGCAGCAGACATAGACAAGCAAGCTGGAAGCTTGCATGGGTGAATGCTGGCAGTTGTGCCAACAGGAAAAGGCTACCTGGGACTAGGCATGTTCAAAATGTTGGCTCCATGTTCCCTTCTCTTTGCCAGCCATGTGTACAGTAAGGAGCAGACAACGTGGTGTCTGGCCAAATGGAAGGCCCATTTGTATAGTAAGATTAGGGTGGAGTGGCCAGCCTTCCCCAAGCGCTGTGTAAATGTCACACCTGGTCTAACCAATCTGTGGGCCCTATGTAAATCAGACACCACCTCCTCAAGCCTGTCTATAAAATCCAGTGCACCCTGCTGTGGGCCAGAATTCCCATTGGGGGATCCCTCTCTCTCACGAGAGAGAGAGCTGTTCTCCTTTCTCTTTCCTCTGCCAATTAAACCTCCACTCCTAAAGTCACTCCTTGTGTGTGTCCGTGTCCTTAATCTTCTTGGTGTGAGACGACAAACCTCAGGTATTTACTCTAGACAATGACACCGCTTCACTAAGACATAAAACTACACACCCTCCTTTAGAGATTTGCTCTGGCCAAACTTACCCCTCACCCCAAGAGGGCACTCACAGCCAATGATTGATCCAATGTAGGGGTAGAAAGGCCAGCTAGCTTGTCTCAAGTAGAAACCAACTCTTTGTGGCAATCTGTGCTCCTGCTTTTACAGTATGACCAGGTTGAAGTAACACTCTGAAACAATATCCTTGCTTAGCAACTTCTACTTGATTCAGTTTTCCTTACTCCCTGTCTCCTGAAAGCATTTCCTCAATAAACCACATGCATGCTATTTCCTGTCTCAGGCAGTACTTCTACAGAATTTGACCTAAACCGTTACATTGTGAAATGGGATTGTTAGTAAGGGAAGTAAAAGTAACTCTTCCCAACTTGCAATGTCTCCCTAACAGACATTACAAAAAGAAAGAGAAAAGACTGACACATACATATGTGCTATATGAAACTGCACATTTTAGTGTATTGCTAGACATAGTGTGCAGGTTTCCTCTTGCACGCCAACTGTTGACTATTATATGTTGTGCTGGGAAGGATTCCGAGACCCAGCCTGGGCTCAGTGTGCAAGAGTGCTGATTGAGATGGGATACTTTCTTCAGGCAGGAGATGGAGGTGTGCAGGAGGAGGGGTAGTGAAGGATAATTTCAGTGTAATTTTGCTGTTGAAACAAACCCTTCTATTTTCTTAACATTTCAGGCATACTTTTGGTGCCAAACACAAGGTGGTAAATTCCTCAGTAACTCAGTTTCAAAACAAGTGTGGATATGACATTTCAAAGGCACTACACTGTAGTGGTTAAGAAGAGAATTCCATCCCAGGCCACAGGCTCAAAGTTAAATGGCCTGGGATGGAATTCTGGCTCCTCCATTTACAAACTATATGACCTTGAACAAGTTACTTAATCTCAATTTCTAGGTCCATAAAACTACAATAGTAGTATAAAGGTTCACTATAGAATTTTTATAAGAATGAAATAAGTTGATTCATGTAAAGGTAGAACAGTGCCTGGAACATGTTAATTATTTGATGACTGTAAGCTTTTATTATTTTCATTTAATGATTTCACAATAAGTAGAGTCTTGGCCAGTGAGTGATTATTCCTTACTTAAAAAGTTTATTTATCATCGCATAACTGGTTATTCATGTTAATTTAAGAAAAAGTCCTTTGTACTGTAGAATTATAACTTTTAGGTGATGAAATACAACTACTTAAACTTTTAAGTGAATATTTAATAAGGCTGGTGATTGACCTTATTATCTGTGATTCATGAGGTTAAGGTTTGGGCGGCTTAATTCCTTCTGGCAATTACAAATGCTAATCACCTTAGGGAAGACAGTAAAAGAGGAAATCAAACTGAGAGATTTAAAATTAGAGGTTGAAACTCTTGGAAATATTGATTAGAAGAAATAACTTTTTAATGGAAGTTCTTTTTCACCTTTGAAAGTCATTTCCAATGTTGATTTACTTATTTCACTATTTTTGACGCCAGTTGAACAACATCTACTCATCAAAAAGTATTTTTTAAATGCCTTCATATCTGGTATTGGTATGATTGCTTTGTGAATAGCAAAAGCATGTAATTTAAGGATAGATATACACTATTTATTTTGTGGACATGTTTGTACAGTGTGCAAGCTACTTGAAATTATGGTAACAAAGTTGAGTTAATGGGGTTTCTACGTGAACAATTAAATTTTATGGTTCCCACAAGAAACCAGAAAGAATTTGGACTGCTGCTGTCTTAGACATGTGCTAATGTGGCTGTTAGCAGTCTGAGGTGGAAGATACTGAGGTACTGCATGAATGGTTTGCATTTAGCAGTGATTTTTTTCAAGCTATGTTTAAAATTCCATTATGGGCCAGGCGCTGTGGCTCACGCCTGTAATCCCAGCACTTCGGGAGGCTGAGGCGTGTGGATCACGAGATCAGGAGATCGAGACCATCCTGGCTAACACGGTGAAACCCCGTCTCTACTAAAAATACAAAAAAATTAGCCGGGCGTGGTGGCGGGCGCCTGTAGTCCCAGCTACTAAGGAGGCTGAGGCAGGAGAATGGCATGAACCCGGAGGTGGAGCTTGCAGTGAGCCGAGATGGTGCCACTGCACTCCAGTCTTGGCAACAGAGCAAGCCTCTGTCTCAAAAAAAAAAAAAAAATCCATTATGGTGAATATTTAATTGTAACAAAAAATAGGCTACATTTGCATTAGCCTAACCTAGATGATACCTAATTGGCACACAAATTCCATAGGAAGGCAATATTCCTACTCATTAACTTTCTTTTTTTGAGACGGAGTCTCGCTCTGTCGCCCAGGCTGGAGTGCAGTGGTGCAATCTTGGCTCACTGCAAGCTCCGCCTCCCGGGTTCACGCCATTCTCCTGCCTCAGCCTCTCCGAGTAGCTGGGACTACAGGCGCCCGCCACCACGCCCGGCTAATTTTTTTTTTTTGTATTTTTAGTAGAGACGGGGTTTCACCGTGGTCTCGATCTCCTGACCTTGTGATCCACCCGCCTCGGCCTCCCAAAGTGCTGGGATTACAAGCGTGAGCCACCGCGCCCGGCCCATTAACTTTCTTTATTTCTTTTTTTCTTTGAGACAGAGTCTCACTTTGTCGCCCAGGCTGGAGTGCAGTGGCGCGATCTAAGCTCACTGCAACCTCTGCCTCCCAGGCTCAAGCAATCCTCCCACCTTAGCCTCCCCAGTAGCTGGGACTACAGGTGCACACCAACACGCCTGGCTAATTTTTGTATTTTTTTTTTCTTTTTTTTGAGGTTTTGCCATGTTGGCCAGACTAGTCTTGAACTCCTGACCTCAGGTGATCCACCTGCCTTAGTTTCCCAAAGTGCTGGGATTACAGGAGTGAGCCACTGCACACAGCCACTTTTTTTTTTTTTTTTTTTTTTTTTTTGTGAGGGTTATAGCAGAGGGGACCTCCTTGTGCTGGAATCTCTTGTTTTCAGGAGAAAACAAAACCTACTCTATTTTAGGATCTATTTGTTTCCTTAAAGTTTTAGTTTAATTCTGTTGTATTTAGTATGAGTGACTTCATTTTGGCTTGGCCTGATCTGTTGGCGCCTAGTGTATGAGCTCAGTCCTAAACAATGGCCTCCCGTAATTTTGTTAAAAAATTTCTCCCTTTTGGTCAGGTTCTCACTTAGGTAAGACCAAAATTTAGGGCTTTAGTACCACTCTCAGTTACCATCATTTTGGGTTTCTGGCTTCAGCATGTCATTCATAGGTTATGGCACCTTCACAGTCATACTTTTTTTTGAGTTTTTGTCATCCTAGTCAGAGAGGGGCTAATATGGTTTGGCTGTGTCCCTGCTCAACTCTCACCTTGAATTGTAATAATCCCCATGTGTCAAGGGTGGGGCCAGATGGAGATAATTGAATCATGGGGGTAGTTTCTCCCGTATTGTTCTTGTGGTAGTGAATAAGTCTCATGAGAGCTGATGGTTTTATAAATGGGAGATCCCCTGTACAAGCTCTCTTTCCTGCTACCATGTAAGATGAGACTTTGCTCCTCATTAGCCTTCTGCCATGCTTTTGAGGCCTCCCCAGCCATATGAAACTGTGAGTCAATTAAAACTCTTTCCTTTATAAATTACCCAGTCTCATGTATTTCTTCATAGCAGTGTGAGAACAAACTAATACAGGGTCCATTTGACATTCTATGCATGGCTGTAAGAGAATTTAAAGAAGTCTGTTGTGCAACTATGGACTTTGTAGTAGAATCTGCTATAAGGTCTATTATGAGGAATAAATGTTTAATTACTGTCTCATTTACTCCAAATCATTTAAAAAGAGACCTAGCAAATGATGTCCATCCAAAAGAGTGAAGGCCTCCTGCCAATGTTCTCTTTAACCTATGACACAAGCTAAGAGGAGTGGACCAATATTTTCTTTTTGATTCATTTTGAAGCAACAAATGTATATTAAAATTTTTCACGCATGTTGATCCTTTATCTTTTATTTATCAATGCATAATGTTGTCCATGTATAAGTTTATAAGCTTGCTTAAAAAATCCTCTACAAATAAAAGTATACTCCAGAAGTGCACATAAGAGATCCATTTTCTGGTTTTATTGTGGGTTTTTCTTTTGAGACAGGGTTTTGCTCTGTTGCCCAGGCTGGAGTGCAGTGGTGTCATTATAGCACACTACAGCCTCAAACTCCTGAGCTCAAGTGATCATCTTGCTTCAGCCTGCTAAGTAGCTGAGACTATTGGTGCATGCCACCAAGTCTAGTAAATTATTTTTTATATATTTGGAGTTGGGGGTCAACCCATAATTTGACCACAAACAGTGTCTCACTGTGTTGCCCAGTCTGGTCTTGAACTCCTGGCCTCAAGCAATCTTCCTGCCTTGGCCTCCTAAGACACTGGGATTACTGACATGAGCCACTGACCCCAGCCTAGTTTTATTGTTCATAGAGGTGTGAGCAAGGAAAAAACTGACAGGTAAGAGCTTCAGGATAGTAGAGAAGCCTTGATCATTAATCTGTCACCTTGCGAAAGCTGTCCACATCTAGGATGTTGTCTGTTTCTGAGAAGAAACTTTGCTGGTTAGTGTAGGAGTTCAGTCAGGGTGGTGGGAGAAATTGTAAAATAGACACAAACCTTCTTGGAAGGCTGGAAGTTTTTGCAAAAGCCTCAGGATAGCGTTATGGCTGAAAGCAGCCTAATCCTCTTAACTTGAGTTAATAGCTGAGAGGATGTACAAAGGAATGTAAAGAAGTTTATCTAAAGAGCTTGTTTACTCATGTGGTGCTAAGACTGACCTTTGATCATTTGTAGGACTGCTCTCTCCTGGGAGGGTGACCATCTTAATTATCCACAAGTGTGTTAACTCAAAGCCTTTGTCATTAAATCTGTACTAAATAAAGGTGAACTTCACTGGCTTATCAAAGCCGATGCTGTGGACTCAGGCAGCAGATCCCCTTAGCCACGCTGACAGGCAAAATATCTGTGTCAATGTACATCTTTCATTCATCACTGGGTAAGGGTCTGTGGGTCAGACCCAGCAGGTGGTGCCCCATGTGAGGAACACTGCCACGAATTGTGATGGAACCCTCGAAAATGAAGGTGAAGAAGACTGTGCAGTTAGTAAATCAGTAAGTAATTGGTGCCTGCTTGAGGTTTCCAAGTTCGAGGGAATTGTTCGGGCTAGGGTTTCATCATGGGACAACAGTTATCAGCTCAACAGCAACAGTATATAAAAGTATTAAAACAGCTGCTTAAAAATAGTGGAGCCTCAGTTTCACAGGCTAAATTAAGGGACCTAATGCAAACTGTTGTATCCCATAACCCATGGTTCCCAGAAGAAGGTATGCTAGATGTAGAGCTCTGGGAACAAGTGGAGAGAAATCTTAAATAACATCAAGCGCAAGGGCAACAGGTCCCAGTAACATCTCTAATGCTATGGGCCTTAATTAAGGCAGCTCTGGCCCTGTTATACACAGAAAAGCCTAAAAAGGGAAGGGAGGAGAAATAGTCACCTACTTTACCGCCTCCTTATCCCTCAGCCCTGCTGTCACTGGGCCAAAATAACAAAGAGGAAACGGAGGTTTTGCCTGGGCTGTCTCTTCCCATAAATTGGAAAACAGACAGGGGATACGCTATAGCTATGGGACCCTGTCTTAGGTAAGCAGCATTAGAAGGGGAGCTCTTAGCCTGCCAGGTAATACAAGATCAACAAGGCAATCAGGTACATAAAGAGATAAGGAAAAGCATTAGAGATAACGGAGCCGCTAGGCCATTTAACGAAAGGATTTAACGAAAGGATTAATTGAGGCCAGGGCAGACAACTTCTATATGACTTCAGGGAACTGGTCAGTGCTAGCTAAAACAACTTTAAACGCCAGCCAGTGCCTCCTCGGAAGGGCAGAATTTGATGAATTATGTGAACTGCAAACCTCTTTCTAATAATGGCCACTGTTATTCCTCCACTACCCTTGATGTGGCTCTCTCAAAATCCTATTTGGGTAGAACAGTGACCTTAGAAGGGAAAGAAATTAGATAGAGCCCATGAATTAGCTGAGGAGCAATTAAAAGCTGGTTATATAGGACCATCTAACAGCCCTTGGAATTTGCCCATTTTCGTCATTTCCCAAAACTGGTAAATGGAGACTTTTGCATGACTTACATGCTATTAATGCTAATTTGCAGTCTACGGGGCCTCTTCAACAGAGCCTCCCCTCCCCGAAGCGATTCTTCAAGATTGGCCTATAATCATTATTGACTTAAAGACTGTTTTTATAGGATTTCCCTTGCAGAACAGGACAGAGAAAAATTTGCATTTACAATACCAGCTATCAATAATGAAATGCCAGCTTGTTGATTTCACTGGAGAGTGCTTCCTCAAGGAATGCTGAACAGTCCTACCATGTGTCAGTATCATGTAAATCAGGCTTTGCTCCCCAGTAGAAAATAATTTCCTAATTGCAAGATTATTCATGTTATGGATGATATTTACTAGCAGCCCCAACAGAGCGAGTACATTTTTTTTTTTTTTTTGAGACAGAGCCTTGCTCTGTTGCCCAGGCTGGAGTGCAGTGGCATGATCTCGGCTCACTGCAAGCTCCGCCTCCTGGGTTCACACCATTCTCCTGCCTCAGCCTCCTGAGTAGCTGGGACTACAGGCGCTCACCACCACGCCCACCTAATTTTTTGTATTTTTAGTAGAGACGGGGTTTCACCGTGTTAGCCAGGATGGTCTCGACCACCTGACCTCGTGATCCGCCCACCTCGGCCTCCCAAAGTGCTGGGATTACAGGCGTGAGCCACCATGCCCAGCCTGGAGCGAGTACTTTTAAAATTACCTGCCTCTGTTGTAAAGAATACACAGTTAAGAGATTTAATCATAGCACCTGAGAAGATACAAATGTCCTCTCCTTTGAAATATCTTGGATACATACTAACTTCCCGATCAGTAAGACCTCAAAAGGTTAAATATTAGCAACTTACACACCTTAAATGATTACGAAAAATTACTGGGCAATATTAACTGGCTTCCCCCCACCTTGGGCATATCTATTGATAAGTTGCAAAACCTGTTTTCTACCTTAAAGGGCAATACAGCTCTGGACTCTCCCAGATATTTAACTCCTGCAGCACAAAGGGAAATTGAAGAAATACAACCAGCTATTTCCCAAAGGCAACTAGTTCGCATAGACACCCAATATTCCATCCAATTATTTTCCCTAATAAACACTCCCCTACAGGGTTAATAGGACAGATGGCCCCAGGGCTACGCTTTCTAGAATGGGTTTTTTGCTGACATACCAGTATTAAAACACTCTCGACCTGTATCCAGTTAGTCAGTAAAGTCATCTACTCAGGCCGCAGACTATGCAATCAGTTGCTAAGTTATGACCCTGATACCATAAGAATTCCTTTGAGTAAAAAGCCATTTGAAGCAGTATTGCCCCTCTCTTTAGATCTTCAGATAGCACCCTCTGATTACACAGGCCATTTAGAACGTACCCTTACTGCTGACAAGCTCCTTCAGTTCTTATCTCGTACTTCCATGGTTTTGCCTACAAAAATTTCAATCCCCCATACCTAACACTTTAACCCTGTTTACTGACGGCTCTGGTAAACATGGAAAGGCAGCTGTTTGGTGGAGAACACATAATTTCCTCACTCGTTCTGGATTTACTAGCACTCAGAGAGCTGAGGTTGGAGCCTTAATATTGGCCTTGGAAACTTTTTCTGCTCAGCCCATCAATATTGTTAGTGACTCTACTTACTCTGTTTATTTATTGCAGAACCTTAAGACAGCCTAACCAAGTCTACTCTAGGGCCCATCCTGTGTGCACTTTTTCTCCAACTTCAGCAATTGTGAGATCAATGTATGCATCCTATTTTTATTACACACATTCAGGCCCACAGCTCACTGCCTGGCCCATTGGCTTATGGCAATGATCAAGCAGACCTAAAAGTTATGACATCACTGCTTGACCAAGCCACCCAATCACATCAATTTTTCCACCAAAATTGGAGAAACTTAACTAAACAGTTTCAATTTACCCAAAGACTAGCTGAACAAATTATCCTGCAATGCCCAGATTGCCAGGTCACAGGCACGTCCCCTCCTTCTACAGGTGTTAACCCTAGAAGACTAGAACCTAATCAGTTATGGCAAACAGATGTTACACACGTCCCTGAATTTGGAAAACTAAGATATGTACATGTATCCGTTGATACCAACACTCATCTAATTAGTGCACAAGCGCTTCGTGGAGAGTCCACTGGATACGTCATTAAACATCGTCTTTTAACTTTTGCATTTATGGGGAGGCCCACAACAATTAAAACTGATAATGGTCCAGCTTATGCCAGCTCACAATTTCAACAATTTTATCACACACGGAACATCCAGCATTCCACAGGCAACCCGTATAACCCCCAAGGACAGGTCATAGAACGGGCCCACTCCACCCTTAAAAATATGCTCAGAAAACCAAAAAGGGGGAGTATGGGTAAGGACCCTGGAACATAACTAGCACAAGCCTTATTTACCCTTAATTTTTAAAATTTAGATAACAAATTTCAATCAGCTATAGAAAAGCACTTTGCTAAAACCTCTCAAGACATAAAACCCACAGTTTTATGGAAGGATGTAAATAGTAATGAATAGTGTCGTCCAAATGATTTGCTAACATGGGGAAGAGGATATGCTTGTGTTCACACCCCCTCAGGTCCTCTTTGGATTCCAGCACGATGCATCAAATCATACCATGGCGTAGCTAGCATCCAACCCGGTACCAGAAATAAAGAAAATGACCCTACAGGACCCACAGCCCCAGACAACGCGGCTTCCTTGGACAACACAGGCCCCGGACAGGATGCTGAAGAGAACAACTCAGAAGGCGAAGCGAATCCTGCTCCAAACAAACACCATTCACAACCAAATAATGTATTCCTTTTTTAATTTTCTCACTTTGCCTGCAACCAGTACCTGCTACACTCTATTGGGCTCATCTCTTAAATCTGCCTTTCTTCTGCCCTGTTACTTTGACAAACACCCTCTTCCCAGCTTCTAACAACGTGACTGCTTAACTAAGAGGGATTAACATACCCCCAGTGGGGTTCCTTAGTAACGGCACACATAGAACTGAAGTGCCAGGTAACACTACAGGTCACTCCTTGATTAGAAAAGAATGTTGCTAATTATACTCATGTTTGTCTTATGTTATTTACTAATTCTAGGATGCAAAGCCAGAATACGAGCAGTGACCACCACACCTGACAGACCTGCTGCTGCACACATCTGTACTCTCTAATCAACACAACCTGATGCTAAAAACAGAAAAGGGGGAGATGTAGGAGTTCAGTCAGGGTGGTGGGAGAAATTGTAAAATAGACACAAACCTTCTTGGAAGGCCGGAAGGTTTTGCAAAAGCCTCAGGATAGGTTATGGCTGAGAGTGGCCTAATCCTCTTACCTTGAGTTAATAGCTTAGAGCAGGTATGAAGGAATGTAAAGGAGTTTACCTAAAAAGCTTGTTTACTCATGTGGTCCTAAGACCAACCTTTGATCATTCGTAGGTCTGGTCTTTCCTGGGAGGGCAACCACGTTAATTATCCACAAGTGTGTTAACTCAAAGCCTTTGTCATTAAATCTGTACTAAATAAACCTGAACTTCGAGGGCTTATCACGGCCGACGCTGTGGACTCAGACAGCAGAGCCCCTTAGCTGTGCTGACAGGCAAAATATCTTTGTCAGTGTATGTCTTTCATCTGTCGCTGGGTCAGGGTCTGTGGGTTGGACCCAGAAGGTTAGCTTTGCCTTAAGGTGTCTAATGGGTGTATAGTTCCCAGAGTGGGAAGGGGCCTGAGTTGTGAGATTACAAACCCAAGTTTCAAGGTTCCAAAGTTTTGCTGCAGTGTGAGTGGCAAGGGCAGTCTTTCTCTGATCATTTCCAAAAGACCTAATCTCTGGGTTTTAGATCCATGAAGGGTTAGATTGCCCTCAGTCCGTGGACCACAAAAAGCTTTCTTTATCTAGTGAAAATACACTTGGGCATTGTGTTAGGTTGTTCTTGTGTTGCTATAAAGGAAAGGAATACCTGAAACTAGGTAATTTATAAAGAAAAGAGATATAATTGACTCATGGTTCCTGCAGGGTGAGCAGGAAGTGTGGTGCCAGCATCAGCTTCTGGTGAGGGCCTCAGGAATCTTACAGTCATGGTGATAGGCAAAGGCAGAGCAGACACATCACATGGCAAGAGTGGGGGCAAGCAGGAGTGTTGTCACACACTTTTTTTTTTTTTTTTGAGACGGAGTCTCGCTGTCGCCCAGGCTAGAGTGCAGTGGCGTGATTTCGGCTCATTGCAGGCTCTGCCCCGCGGGGTTCATGCCATTCTCCTGCCTCAGCCTCCTGAGTAGCTGGGACTACAGGCGCCCACCACCTCGCCTGGCTAATTTTTTGTATTTTTAGTAGAGACGGGGTTTCACTGTGTTAGCCAGGATGGTCTCGATATCCTGACCTCATGATCCACCCGACTCGGCCTCCCAAAGTGCTGGGATTACAGGCGTGAGCCACCGCGCCCGGCCTGTCACACACTTTTAAACAACCAGATATTGCACGAACTCACTTATCACCAAAGGGCTGGTGCAGAACCATTCATGAGAGATCCACCCCTATGATTCAAACACCTTCTACCAGGCCCATCTTTAACTGGAAATTACATTTTAACATGAGATTTGGAGGAGAAAAATATCCAAACCATATTAGGCATAATGCATTTGCATTAATCCATTTGCATTACTATAACAGAATACCTGAGACTAGGTAAGTTTTTAAGAAAGGTAGTTTAATTGGCTCATGGTTCTACAGGCTGTACAAACATGATGCCAACATCTGCTTGGCTTCTGGTGAGGACCTCGGGAAACTTATAGTTGTGCAAGGCAAAGTGGGAAGCCAGGGTATTACACGGCAACAGAGGAAGTAAGGGAGAACAAGGTGAGAGGGAGGTCCCAGACTTTTAAACAATCAGATTGCATGTGAACTAACTCAGCAAGAACTCACTTATCACCAAGGAGATTGTGCTAAACCATTCATGAGGGATCCACCCCCATGATCCAATCACCTTTCACCAGGCCCCACCTCCAACATTGGGAATCATATTTCGACATGAGATTTGGAGGGTACAAATATCCAAACACATGAGCATTAAAGCCTTGTAGCATTTAGTTATGTCAGAATTTAGAAACAGAAGATATTTGAAGTTTTATTATTAGAAGCACAGGCCTTTTAGTGACTATTGCGTAAGAGGTCAACTTACGTTTTCACTGGAAGTAGATCTGATTGTCATTAAACTCTAATATGTTTGACCAAGGCAATCTAGTCAACTCAGTTAGCTTTGTCTAATGTTATTGTATCTGTAACACTTTATTTAACTATCTTACAACTTGTGAAACAAGTATCTTTTTTGCTGGGGATTTCTTCAGGAATAACCCAGGAGGGAAACAAATTTTTAAAATAACCTTTTATCTATTGTTATAACATCAGCGCCCTTGCACGGGAAACCTTTTATAAAAATCACCAGAAAAGATGCATTGAAAATGAAAAGTGAGTAAAAATTCCTCTATAACTGTTTAAATGGCCCATCAGTTAGAAAAAATGTACCTGAAATTCTGACTGTCTTTCCAGGATTATGAATTTAAGAAATCAAACATTGGCCATAAACAATTTTAGCAATTTAGAATAGTCACCATGCCAATATGTATTCTTTTCTTTCTTTCTTTCTTTTTTTGAGACAGAGTCCCACTATGTCGCCCAGGCTGGAGTGCAGTGGCACGATCTTCGCTTACTGCAACCTCACCTCCCAGGTTCAAGCAATTCTCCTGCCTCAGCCTCCTGAGTAGCTGGGATTGCAGGCATGTGCCACCACACCCAGCTAATTTTTGTATTTTTAGTAGAGATGGGGTTTCACCATGTTGGTCAGGCTGGTCTTGAACTCCTGACCTCGTAATCCGCCTGCATCAGCCTCCCAAAGTGTTGGGATTACAGGCGTGAGCCACCAGGCCCAGCTGTCAATATATATTCTATTTGCATCATCTTATTTCTTCCTTAAGAGTCATGGAATGCATAGCTTTTAATAACGAAAGCTTTAAAGACTCAGGAATAACTAGGCAGCCATCTAGGTTCTGAGTCTGTGCTTAACACTGGATTTACATTTTCTTAAATTCTAATTTTGTTTTTCTAGTTCAGGTGCCTACCATTGTTTATTAGATGGGTTATCATATGTAATGTGATGTGGATCATGGAGTTCATTCAAATTGCATATCTAAACAATTTCAATATCAGCTTTTTTAGCATGAAAATCTGGCAAAGTATTTTTTGGTATTCAACTAATTTTTGTCCTGGTCGGGTTATCAGTTTTATAAACCAGTCTGTCTCTTTAATCTTAGAGTTTTTGGAAATTCTTACCCAGTCCAAATGATATGATTCTAAAGTCATCAGAAACCTGTATTTAAGCAAGTTTGTCAGGGTCCTTTTTATCTTTTCCATGAACTTCTTTGAAGACACAATACACTAAAATTTTACTTGCTTTTGAAGAGTTTTTAGAAACTGTTTCAGAATTAAGTAATCAACTGTGGAAATGACTTCAAATGGTTGTAAAGACACAACTGACAAGGAAATTTGGTTATTTCTGTGGTCTACAATAATTTAACATAATAACCATAATTATGACTGATAACATATCAAGACATATCAGAATGTTAGGAATCTCATATAATTTTGGAACATATATTAATAACATATCTATTAAAATATAACTTGAAGAAGGTTAAACTTTATTCTTTATTTCACAATACTTTTCATATAATTTAACATATCAAATAAACCATTTATCTCTCTTTTGGATGTTGTAAGAGCCCTCTGTAGTATCTCAAAGTTAGTTGCAGGTCAAAAAGACTTAATTTTGAATTCAAAATTTGATTTTGAGAAACAACAAATAGGTCAAAGGTTTAAAACAATCCAAATAGGATCACAGGTTACTGTAAAATAATAGTCATTCATTTAGCCAAAATGATAAAAGGTTTTTTTTTTTTGTTTTTTTTTTTTGGGACGGAGTCTGGCTCTGCCACCCAGGCTGGAGTGCAGTGGTGCAATCTTGGCTCACTACGAGCTCCGCCTCCTGGGTTCACGCCATTCTCCTGCCTCAGCCTCTCCGAGCAGCTGGGACTACAGGTGCCCGCCACCATGCCCGGCCAATTTTTTTGTATTTTTAGTAGAGACAGGGTTTCACCGTATTAGCCAGGATGGTCTCAATCTCCTGACCTCGAGATCCACCCACCTCAGCCTCCCAATGTGCTGGGATCACAGGCGTGAGCCACTGCACCCGGCCAATAAAAGATTTTAAAAAGCAAAAACATTATTCTTTGAGAGGGTACTCAGTTTTCCAAACAATTAACAGATCTAAGAAACAGCATAAGACAGGATCTTTCTGTCTTTTTCTCTTCTTGTCTTTTTTTGTCATTTACTCAAAACGTGAACAAAAATTTTTACTATTAATACTACATGAAAATTTTTGTTTAAAAGAGAAAGTCATATTTTACTTTTGTATTTGTGTATTATAAATACTAAAGTTAATTTTACTAAAACCTTATAAACCAAATTATCTAATCTCAGTCATCTTTTGACTACACAAGATTTTTATAAACCTTTTATAACATATTGCAATGAATTTTTTTCACTTTTTATATTTAGCTTTATCAATATCTTTTAAATTTTTTTAATTTGAAATAATCTTTAAGTAACTATTAAATGAGATGAAATTAGCTTTTTCTCAATAAACATACATTTTTATGTCTCTTATTTCAATAGCTTTAGGGGTACAAGTGGTTTTGGGGTACATGGATGAATTGTACAGTGGTGAAGTCTGGGCTTTTGTAGTACCCATCATCCAAGGCCATTTTCATGTTTTTACAAAGTTTTTCACTAAAAGCCCATCTATCTTTTCCTTTATTATTATTATTATTCTTGAGACAAAGTCTTGCTGTGTCACCCAGGCTGGAAGGTAGTGGCATGATCATGGTTCACTGTAACCTCAACCTCCTAGGCTCAAGCGATCCTCCCACCTCAGCCTCTGGAATAGCTGGGACTACAGGCACATGCCAACACACCTGGCTAATTTTTGAATTTTTTGTAGAGACAGGGTTTTGCCATGTTGCTCAGGCTGGTCTTGAATTTCTGGGCTCAAGCAATCCTCCCACTTCAGCCTCCCAAAGTGCTGGGATTACAGGCATGAGCCACCATGCCCAGCCCTTGCTTTTCCTTATACACTCTGTATATAGAATTAGTATACTCTTAGTAACCTTAATTTCTTTTATTTTTTCCTTCCAACTTTCCTCATTTCAGAGGGCACATGTTCAGGTTAGTTATATGGGTAAATTGCATGTCACTGGGGTTTGGTGTAGAAATCATTTTGTCACCCAGGTAGTGAGCATGGTGCCCAGTAGGTAGTTTTCCCATCTCCCACCCTCCATCCTCTAGTAAACCCCAGTGTCTATTGTTCCCCCTTTTGTATCCACGTATACTCAATGTTTATCTCCCACTTATAAGTGAGTACAGGCAGGATTCAGTTTTCTGTTCCTGCATTAATTTGCTTATGATAATGGTCTCCAGCTGCATCCATGTTGCTGAAAAGGATATGATTTCATTCTTTTTAATGGCTGCATAGTATTTCATAGTGTATATATATCACATTTTCTTTATTCAATCCACTGTCGATGGGCATCTAGATTGATTCCATGTCTTTGCTATTGTGAATAGTACTGTGATGACCATATGTGTGTATGTATCATTTTGGTAGAATGATTCATTTTCCTTTGGGTATATACCCAGTGATGGGATTGCTAGGTTGAATGGTAGTTCTATTTTAAGTTCTTTGAGATATCTGCAAACTGCTTTCCATAGTGGCTGAACTAATTTACATTCCCACCAGTAATTTATAAGCACTCTCTTTTTTCCACAACCTCACCAGCATCTGTTATTTTTTTACTTTGTAATAGCTATTCTGACTGATGTGAGATGTGATCTCATTGAGGTTTTGATTTGCATTTCTCTAATGATTATTGATGCTGGCCATGTGTATGTCTTCTGTTGAGAAGTGCTTATCTTAGTAACCCTAACTTCTAGTGAAAACTTAGGAAGTTTGAGCTGTTTTATATCAGTATTTATAGATGAAAACATTTTGTAATTTTTAGAAAGATTTGTTTTCTCACATTTTTGTTTACCAGTTCTACATATATTTAGCTTTTAAATACCATAAGATGTCAAATTACATAAATTTAAATTTATGTTTAATAATTACTGTTCAATATTTTAAGTGACTTAGAAGTGACTCAGCCATTTTATGATTATCTATTACTTTATTTAACATGGACTTTAAGATTTTTAATTACTGAAACTATGACACAGGTATCTTCGCTAATGTCTTTCCTGGGTCTTAAGTAGGCATGTGGTACTTAGAAGGGCCATGAAAGGCAGGGCCCATCTGGTTCCTGAACTTACATACCAGGGGTAGGCTCAGGATAGAAGATAACTGTGAAGACAATGCCTGGAGGATCCAACCCCTTCTAACATAGCCAGGGGGCAAAACTGGGACAGGTAGGAAGTGGGTATAGTGGGCTTGACTGCCTTATAACTGGTGGTCAAGTTGCTAAGAACATGTCCCCAACACTTACCACAGCTACCTGTCCGGACAAGAGAATCCAGAGATTCAAAAGCAAAACCAAAAGCTTACAGACAAACCAATAAGTATCAAAAATTAAAGAAGCCACATGTTATGACCTTAAAACATGTAGTAGACACATTATAAACCTGTTGGATGAATATATCCAGGCAAAACTGTCTGAATTATATTTAACTGACAATTCTGAAGTCATTATTATTTTATTTTGCCAAGTATTTTAAAACTAGCTTCATTTCCCAAATATTATCACATACATGTAACACATATTGAGTTATAGAAATATAGACACATAGACACAGCAGGTCTTAGAGCTTTTATCAGGAATTCTAATTTGCCAGCTTTCAAAAATAAAGCAAAATTTAGACAGATTAAATTTAACAAAGTTAAACAAAAAAACAATTCACAGCTCCCCAAATCAAAACAGGTTGAGAGACACTGGCACTGCTGCAAGGTCCAAGCAATTTTATAGAAAAAAAGGTGACATACGAAAAAACAAAAATGAAATACAAAAACAGCCAAATTAGTTACAATTCAAAGTTTGCCTTTTAAAAACACTTTTTGAACAGTTGGCCACCTGTGAATGATTCAAATACGGCTTCTGTGATTAACTGAGACTTGACTACTTGTTACAAGAGTAGGTTACAGTCCATTTACACATTCAGTTAGGTTACAGTTAACCATGTACAAAAAAATCTTCAGGCCAAACTTACATTAGGACTAAACACTGGGGAAAAATATAGAAAATTATTCCTTTATCTAATATGATTTTCAAACTTTTTTTCAAGTTTGTCATTTGTCTTTTGACTTTACCTTTATTCGTTTTGTTTAGTTTTGGTTATGCAGAAAAGTTTTTTGAAATTTTGCAAACATCTCTTTTTTTTTTGAGATAAGGTCTTTCTCTATTGCCCAGGCTGGATTGCAGTGGTGCGATTATAGCTTACTGCAGCCTTGATTTCCTGGGCTCAAGTGATCCTCCCACCTTAGCCTCTGAGTAGCTGGAACTATAGGTGTGTGCCACCATGCCCAGCTAATTGTTTTGGTTTTTGGTAGAGATGAAGTCTTGCTATGTTGCCTAGGCTGGTCTCAAACTCCTGAGCTCATGTGATCCTCTTGCCTCAGCCTCCCAAAATTCTGGGATTACAGGCATGAACCACCATGTCTGGCCTCGGAAAATCTTATAATCAAGTTTTTAAAACATTTTTTCTCTGGCATTTAGATTTAAGTCTTAGTAGAAGTCCAAAATCATATAATAATTCATTCATTTTGTTTTCTGATACTTTTATGGATTTGTATTTTAAATTTATGTCTTTGAATGTGATACGTGAAGTATGGATTCAACTTTATCTTTTTCCAAATGGCTCCCTATTTGTGCAAACCATTTATTTTTATATCACTGATAGGAGATGTTGCATTTCTAATGAGGTGTTTGTATTTATTTGGGTCTATTTCTAGACTTTGTATTTTGTTTCATTGGTTTATCTATTCAAATGCCAAATTATTGATTTTTTTTTTTTTTTTTTTGAGATGGAGTCTCGCTCTGTCGCTCAGGAACCTCTGCCTTCCGGACTCAAGTGATTCTCCTGCTTCAGCCTCCCGAGTAGTTCAGACTATAGGCATGTGCCATCAAGCCTGGCTAATTTTTTGTATTTTTCAGTAGAGACGGTGTTTCACCATGTTAGCTAGGATGGTCTCGATCTCCTGACCTCAGGTGATCCGCCCGCCTCGGCCTTCCAAAGTGCTGGGATTACAGGTGTGAGCCACCACGCCCGGCCTATTGATGTTTTATAATATCTTTCTATATCTAACAGCACTGGTTCTCTCTCATTGCTTTTCTTTGTCAACGTCTTCTTGGATAGTCTTGCTTGTTTAATTTTTTTTTTTTTTTTTTTTTGAGATGGAGTCTCGCTCTATCGCCCAGGCTGGAGTGCAGTGGTGCAATCTCGGCTCACTGCAAGCTCCGCCTCCCAGGTTCACGTCATTCTCCTGCCTCAGCCTCTCCGAGTAGCTGGGACTACAGGCGCCCGCCACCACGCCCGGATAATTTTTTTGTATTTTTAGTAGAGACGGGGTTTCACCGTGGTCTTGATCTCCTGACCTCGTGATCCGTGTTTAATTTTTTATACACAATTTTAACCCTGCATAGGTCTAGAAAAAACCCTGTTAATATGTAACCCTGCATAGGTCTAGAAAAAACCCTGTTAATATGTTTATTGGAATCTCATTCAATTTACCAGTTAATTTAGAGAGAATTGATACCTACAGGATGTTGAATATTCTAATCAAGTCCTAGGATCTGCTTTGATTGCCATTTTAAATGGGCCCTCCTTTTCTGTCCTGTCTCCTAAATGGTTATTGTTTGTATATGTGATGAACACTGTATTGATTTCTGAATGTTAATTTTTACCTCCTTGCCCTTTCTGAATTCTTTTTGTTTTGAGATGGAGTCTCACTCTGTCGCTTAGGCTGGAGTGTAGTGGCGCGATCTCGACTCACTGCCACCTCTGCCTCCCGGGTTCAAGCGATTATCCTGCCTCAGCCTCCTGAATAGCTAAGATTACAGGCACACACTACCACGCCCGGCTAAATTTTGTATTCTTAGTAGAGACAGGGTTTCACCATATTGGCCAGGCTGGTCTCGAACTCCTGACCTCGTGATCCACACGCCTTGGCCTCCCAAAGTGCTGGGATTACAGGTGTGAGCCACCGTGCCTGGCCCCTTTCTGAATTCTCTTATTGTTTATAGTAAGTTTTCAGTTGATTTTTTTTTGGATATACAATTATATCTGCAAATGGGGATAATTTAACTTCCTCATTTCTAATCCTTTTGTCTTAGACTGATTTTGTGGTGTAATGGTCTTTGCACTCCTGGCCTTGCTGGTCTTTTCCTTCCTGTCTTTTTTCTAAGCCTGAACTGGTAGCCTCCCTGGCCATTCTCTATGTTATTCAATATACTTTCAATAAATTCCTTTTCACTTAATGTCAGAACTGGTTTTCCGTTACTTTATCTAAGAAGCCCAACTAAATGTTGATTTTGCACATATAGTGCAAATAATGCCCAGTGATGCATTATCAGTAGTGATATCTGTTGCCATTTATTGAGGGGCTGTTGAGGCTGTGTGCCAAGTCATTTGTATATATAATACCAATCAATTCCTAGAGAATGTGCCCCTGGTTATAGTATCATGTTTGAACTCATCATTTCAGCTTCTTCAAAGAGACTGCTTTTTGTGTTAGTAGTAGCTCTAAAATGTAAGGTAAGAGCCAGCTTAATATGTGTATGCTTTTGTTTGCTTTGAAATTATAAAGTCAATTTTTATTATGTTAACAATGTTTCAGGTTTTTCTTTTTAAAGCAGTGATACTTTATTCCCAAAGCAAATGCTGGAAGCCCAGTATGAAATACATTTTAAAGGAAAGCTGCAAAGGTTAGGTAGATTACGTAGAAGGAAGCTACTTTACCTAGAATATTGTGATGTGTCTGAGCATAGACAAAAAGGACAAATTATTTGGATGATGAAATAGACATTTCTGGACACATATCTTGGTGGCTCTTATGGGTTGAATTGTGCCCTCCAAAAAGATATATTGAAGTTCTACCCCCTAGTACCTCAGGTGACTTTATTTGGAAATAAGGTCTTTAGAGAAGTGATCAAGTTAAAATGAGGTAATTAGAGCAGCCCTTATGACTGGAGTTCTTATAAAAGGAGTAAATTTGAACACAGACAGATATACACAAGGTAAGACAATATGAAGACACAGAAGAAATGTCTACAAGGAATGTCTGAAGCTACCAGAAGCTAGAAGAGACGTATGGAACAGAATCTGCCTCAGAATCCTTAGAAGGAACCAATCCTGCTGATACCTTGAATTCAGATTCCATGGTCTCCAGAACTGAGACCCAGAAATTTCTGTTATTTAAGCTACCCAGTTTGTGGTACTTTGTTATGGTTGCGGAAACTAAACACAGCACCTATGTGGCCAATTGGACAGTTTTGGAAGTGGAGTGTCCTACACATTCCAGAATGTATGTTCGTTGTAAATAATGTTTTTCTGCCATGGGTGAAGGAACTTGATTAATTATATGCTTGTTATTTATCAAAGATCTCTTCAAGCTCAGGAAGTGATCAATCCTTATAATTGTTGAGTTCATCACTTAAGAGTTGGAAAAAGCCTATCTTCATGTACAAACTTTTTATGTCCTAAACCAGAGACAGTAAACTGGCAACTGGCAATAAGTATTTTGTTTGGCCTACACAGTGTTTTGAAAATAGGGAGAAAAAGGTACTTGCCAATATTTAAAGAGCAGATTTCTTATAAACATTTCTGGATGTTATGGTTTGAATGTCCCCTCCAAAACTCATTTTGAAATGTAATTGCCATTCTAACAGTATTGAGAAGTGGGACCTTTAAGAGGTGATTAGGTTATGAGGGCTCTGCCCTCATGAATAGATTGTTATTGTGGGAGTGGGTTAGTTATCCTGGGTGTGAGCTCTTGACAAATAGGATGAATTCAACCTGATTTGTTCTCCCTGTCTCTAGAGCTCACTTCTGCCTTCTACCCTTCTGTCATGGTATGGATGACCCTCACCAGATGCTGATGCCACACTCTTGGACTTCCCAGCTGCAGAAGCATTAGCCAAATAGACTTCTGTTCGTTGTAAACTACCCAGTCTGTGGTATTCTGTTATAGCAGCAGAGAATGGACTTAAACACTGGATTTCTGGTTTGTTTGAACTGGATTTCTGGTTTGTTTGAAAAATGAGAAGATTTGCATTTCGTCATGACAACAGTTGACTGTTGCTGAAGATCTGCTGCTTCCTTTAGTCAGGCCAAGAGTACTTCTGTCAGCTACATAGCCACCAGACCCACTTAATGGGCTGAGTCTATAAACTCTGCCCTGCCGCAAAGTAGGGAAACAATAAGTGCTAGTGTTTGCTCAGCACCACTATGTAGCAGGTGCTTCCTAGACATTTATTCAACAAATATTTATTGAGGGCCTACTAGGTGCTAGACACTGCTCTAGCTACTTGGAATATTCCAGGGAATAAAACAAACGACCCATGTAAAACTTACATATTAGTGGTGGATAAAGGACAGAATCAAATAATAATTATGATAAATAAGTAAATTACATGGTATATTAGAAGGTGATATGTTCTAAAGGGAAAATTGCAAGTCCTGGGAGAAGGTAATTTGTGATTTTAAATGAGGTGGTCAGGGTAGGGCTCCCTGAGAAGATATTTGAGTGGACTCAGGGGAGGAGAGGGAGTTAGCCACATGGACTTATTGGGGAAGAGTGTTTCAGGCAGACAGAAAAGCTAAAGGAAAGGTCCAAAAGCAGGAGTGTGTCACTGGTGTTTGAGGAAGGCAAAGAAGCAAGTGTGACTGGAGCAGAGTATAAAAGGGGACAGTGGAAGGAGTGCTCAGAGGGTAAGAGGCTGTGTCAGAATATGGAAGAGCTTGAGAACTGATACAGTTTGCATATTTGTCCCTGCTCAAATCTCATGTTGAGTTGTAATCCTCAGTGCTGGAGGTGGGGCCTGGTGGGACATGCTTGGGTCATGGGGGTGGATCCCTCATGGCTTGGTGCTTGTTTAGTGATAGTGAGTTCTCATCAGATCTGGCTGTTTAAAAATGTGTGGCACCTCTCTCTCTCTCTCTGTCTCTTTTCTTTTGCTCTCTCTCTTGCTCCTGCTTTCAACATGTGACATGCCTGTTCCCCCTTCACCTTCTATGATTGAAAGCTCCCTGAGACTTCACCAAAAGCAAGCAGATGCCAACATAATGCTTCCTGTAAAGCCAGCAGAACCACAAGCCAATTAAACCTCTTTTCTTTATAAATTATCCAGTCTCAGATATTTCTTTATAGCCATGCAAGAACAGCCTAAGAGAAGGCCCTAGAGAGGACTCTGGCTTTTACTCTAAGTGAAATAGGGAGCCATTAAAGGATTTTGAGCCGAAGAGTGATCTGATCTAACTTAGATCTTAAAATAATCACATAGCTGCTCTGCTGATACCAGACTGTAGGGGGAAGAGGGACAATAAGGGAAGCAGGGAGATGTGTTTGGAGGCTTTTTGCAGTGATCAAGGAGCGGCTTGGACCAGAATGGTAGCAGGGGAGGTGTGGTAACTGGTGAAAGTTAGGATGTCTTTAAAGGTAGAGTCAATCTCCAGATGGATTAGATGTGAGGTGTGAAAGAAAGAGGCCAAACCAAAAACCCAAAGGTTTCTGCTTGAGTAACTGCAAGGATGGACTTACTATTTGAGATGAATAAGCTGTAGGAAGAGTAGATTTCAAGGGGAAAATCATCAGTAGCTCTGTTTTGGACAAGTTGACCTTGAGATGTATACTGGATATCTGAAAGAAACATTGAAAAAACTGTTGGATACAAGTTTGGAGTTCCAGGGACATGTCTGGTTGGCAATAAATCTTTCCTCTTCTGATCTAGTCTCATAGCTTTAAATAGAATATAATGCCACATAATGCCAATGACTCCCAAATATTTATGGTTATGGTGGATTCCAGGCAGATTGTGGTGATGTGGCCATATTGCCAGCAAACGGAGGGCAGGGTTTCTAGGGTTGCCTCTTTATCTCCGATTAGGGAACAGGCATGGTTTTAGTTCCAGTGCTTGGGTCTCCCTGGATTTAGACATCATTCCTTTGAATTCCCACCCAATATAATGAAGGTCAATATCTTCGCCAGCTTTACTAAGTCTTATATCTGGTGAGGTGTAGAGACAAATTTGAATCAAGGTCTTAAGTCCTTACCTGGGGCTCTTTCTTCCATGCCATCATGCCAGTCTTTGTGAAGACATTTTTCAAAGGCTCATTCTTCTTATCTCTTTTCTAGGAATTTTAGTTTATTTCTTTACTTAACTTCAGAAATTAATTTCTCACTTCATTTTAGTAGCAGGAATGTTAGTGCTGAGAAACTGAAATGTTAGAATCCTTGACCAAGACTTCCAGGCTCTAGATACTAGGTGTGTCTTGCTCTAATTAAGGAAATCTTATCTGCTCCATCTTAGCCCGGTTTAACGTCCCCAGGAATTCCATCTTTTGCAGTCCCAAACTTTTCCCTTTTTCAATTCAGAGCAACTTATACTCTTCTCTGAAAGTGGCTCCAGGTCTGAAGAACTGCGGTCTGGGAGGACGAGAAAAGACATGCTCAGCTATAACCAGGCCCACATCCCCTAAGTTGCCTGCCCATCAAGTTATGGGCTGGACTTATGCGCCACGGTTTGTCCGGGGACCTTGCGCTGTCCTCCCTCCGGTTCCCACAGAGCAGGGGGCTTCCGGCGCGGTCCCCTCCTCTGTGGGCGGGGCCTACTGCACCCGCTCCCGCCTCCCCGTTTGCGCGCGGCTGCGGGCTGCGATCACGTGAGCACAGTAGGGAGGGGGAGGGGCCCTGATTTCCGGGCGGCGGAAGGAGACGCGGCCGCGTGAGGACGAGGCTATTTGAAAACACGCTCCGGGAGCTAGAGCCTGAGGCCGGCGGCACACGCTGTTGCCCCGTGGGCTTCTGCTCGCTCGCTTTTCCCCTCGGGCTCCGCGCCCCGGCCGCGGCCGGGTCCTCAGGTGAGCGGCCGTCGCCCGTCGGGCCGGGTCCGCCCGGGGCGCGGGACTGAGCGTGGTGGGGCCGTCGCCCCCCGATCCGCGGCCCAAGCGGGCAGGGTCGGCCGTGGACGATGTGCGTCCCCCGGGTCTGGGCCGCGGCGTCCCTCAGAGCTGGGCCTGGGTGTGCGGCCGGCACTGCGGGGGCGGGACCCCCTAGGGCGTTTGCGGAGCTTCAGGTGACTGGGCAGGTTCGCCAGGTTTCGGGTCCGAGAGAGTTTTAGGCCGGAGTGTGTGAATCGGGCCCCACTTCCCCGACTGTGGTCCTGGCCGGCGTCCCTTGGAGTAGGAGGAACGATGGTTTCCTAAAACCCACGGTGTGTTCACCTCTGGGATGGATGCAGGACCGAATACGGAGTGGGGATGAGCTGGCGTCCCCTGTTCCGCCCTCTGGTCGCCCAGGCGGGAGAGTTAAGCGAGCGGAAGGGGACCACCAGTTTGCTGGGGTCGCCCCTGCCTGGGCCATTTGCTTTTTGGGAAGTCTGTCGCCTCTGGTTGGCCCCTCAGTGGAGTTTGGAGGAACTCATGAGTTTAAGGGTTTGGGGAGTAAATTATCAAAGGCCGAATGGAGTACGATCGTTCTAATTTTTTTTGGAAAAGAAGGTGGAAATGAGGAAGGGTAAGAAGGTGGCAGGCAAACTATTTATAGTTGGAATTTAGTTCGATTGAAATCCTAAAAACGCTAGGATCTGCCTTTTGTTGGAATTAGCAGAAAAGACCTACAGCAGGAATGCGTGACATTCAGCTTTGAAACTATTGGGGATCGCAAACCTAAGGACTAGTGATGTGAGCTCCTCCTCCGAGACTGGCGTTCCTACCTTTTGCTAAAAACCGGCTACTGTAAAAGTGGCTTAGTGGGACTTTTTGATTTGCTGTGTTGTGAAAATCCTTGTTATAAGTTAAAGTCAATTACTAGTAGAACTTTGAGAGTTCTTCGCATAAAAATGCTTTGTATCCTATAATATTACTAGGTTTGAAGAGTCAAGGAAGGTCAGCCTTCTTAATTTTCCTAACAGAGAAAGCATTAATGTGACTAATACAAAGCGACAGATAATATGGCATAAAGTTGACAGTAGACTGTTGAAGATCCATCAGGTGGTTAATGGCTAAATAGAACCCACAGGAGTGGGGGAGGAAGGGAGTTAATTTTTCTGAATGTCCTGTATTCGTGTCTGGTACCAGCTAGTAATAAAATTGTAGGAAAAGCTCAGTGTGCTTGCTTAATTAATGAAAACCATTTTTGTATTAAAAGAGGCCAGGTGAGTATCATGGCCTTCTTTTTAGGCCTTATTCCCTCCCACCCACCCATCCACCCCCAGCTTTTTTTTTTTTCAGACTAAGGTAACTAGAGGTGTGGGTGAGATGAAAATTTGGGAATAGGGACAAATGAAATAAGCCAAACTGTTTTGCCACGAAGACTTCCAGTCTTCAGGTTAAATTCTGGTACATTAAAGGTGGTTTTGCAGAGCTCAGTTCCGTGAAGGAATCCCTCTTGAACTTCTTGATAAAGGCGTGACTTCCAAACTTTTCTGAGGTACATTGTTAAAATGGGTTTAGTACCACCTACCTTGCATGGTTCTGTGCAGATTGTTTACTGAGGTACACAATGCATCTAGTACCGGCCTTGGTGTGTACTGATCCTGAGACTTGAGGGACACGCACATGTTTATGCTTTGAGCATACGTATTTAACCATGTACCAGGCACCGTTCTGAGTGTTTTACAGTTGTGTATGATTATCCCTATTTTGTAGATAGAAATTGGGACAGTGTACAGCTGGAAAGCGTCAGAGTTTGGATGAAAGCGTAATCAATCTGGTTGTAGAATTGGTTCTTAACCTGTGGGAAATCCTATCTCATGGCGATCTAATATAACCCTGTAATTAAGTGAATTTGGATATATTGTCATAGCTGATTGGCTTCTGAATTTCTTGAACTTGAGCTGTTCAGTATTGCAACTATTAATATTGTAATAACGGAAACTTTCGTTTTACCCATTTTTTTTATACCCTCATATGTAGCATTGTCACTTTTTATGGCCAGGCACAGGATAATTATGATAAACCAGGAGATTAGCAGAAGTTGTATATATTCCAGAGGTACTTACCCTATTCAAGTGGTGTACAGTATTGTTCTCAGGTGTGGAAAAGGCTTCAAGAAGAATTTAGCTGGTTCCAGGTAGAAGAGGCTATTGTTTTAGATAGAGGTTAGCTTGTGGGAAGATAAAGCTGGAGAGGATGGATGGGGCCACATTAGGAAGGACCTCGTATGTCCTGCTAAGGAGGTTTTACTGTGTATGAGGAGTAGACAACTGAGAGCTCTAGAGTCTTGGTCATGAGATCTGTGTTTAGAGAGAGCTCTCTCGTAAAGGGCCAGTGGACTAGAGAGTAGACACTAGATAGTAGGCAAGAGTACCAGTGGGGAAAGTATTGAATGGTAGAAATAAAGGACTTCTTGAAAGTAGTGGCCTGGAAATGGGTAAGAGACACAGATCAAAGATTTCATGTGTAAGTACAAGGTTTGGAATGTGGTATAGAGGGGGAGGAAGTACAAGATGGCATGGTGTTATGCCAGAGTTATTTATTATAATAGTGGCTTAGCTGGTCTTTGTTCCTTATCTCCCTGTTACATTGTATTTCTTTTTATGCTGCTTTTTATCCTTTTTGGAGACCAAGGGGGGAATACTGTTTTCTGTTTAGTCTGAAGTTTATTCACTTTTGCTATGCTAGGTTTATCCCCTACACCTGATCTTTACCTTGTTTTCCTTGCTCTTGAAAGGCCTATTATTCTCCTTGCTGTGTATTTGAATATTACCCATTTTTCAAATGCTCAGCTTAGGTTCATGAATCTTTTTCTAACCGTTATAGGCTGCATTAAAGAATAACATTGGTTTCCCAACTTTGGTATTGCTAGAGAAGTTCCTCCGAGGCTTTTACGAAGACCAGGAGCACACCAGCAGATACAAGTTATATCTCTAGCAAGTCTGTGCTACTCTCCTACACTCGAACAAAGGAAAAGAAAAAAAAAAAACATTTCAGAAGGTTTCCCTTTAGCACATAGCTTGACAAAAGGTTCTGTGACCCAAGAAACTTTGCAAAACCGTGGCAAGACTGTTGCCTTGTTACAGTATTTTATCACTAAACTGAGTTTTTAATAGTTCTTAACAGCATTTTTTCATATTTTGATCTTTCAGCATAATCAGATTCTTGATTACGATTGAAATGTTACAGTAGTATGTGTTGCAAAGTGCCTTTTTTCTTCTTTTATCATTTATTCTTGTCTCTATCCATTGCTTTTAATTAATTCTTTTCATTATAGTAGTCGAGAATGACTAAAAAAAGAAAACGCCAAGATGATTTTCAAAAAGTAAAATTGAAAGTTGGTAAAAAGAAGCCCAAGTTACAAAATGCTACTCCTACAAACTTTAAAACAAAGACTATACATCTGCCTGAGCAACTCAAAGAGGATGGAACACTTCCAACAAACAATAGAAAACTTAACATAAAGGTAAATCATAAATCTTGTTTTGACAAAATAAGATTTTCTTTGGAATCATGTAGAATGTTATATTTTTGTGAAAATTTGTCTAAACTCTTAGAGTAAATAGTTTGCCTAGGGTCATAGGGTTTATTGATGTTTGGAGTTTATCTTTTACCCAAAGATCTCTCATGCAGCTGTGTCTTTCCACTTCCTCCAGAAATGTTTGCTAAACTAAATGCACAGTTGTTTCTCCCTGGTATATTTATTTGATGATTTAATTTTTTTTTTTTTTTTGAGACAGGTCTCACTCTTACACCATGTTGAGCACAATGGGGTGCTATCATGGCTCACTGCAGCCACGATCTTCTGGGCTCAAGTGATCCTCCTCCTTCAGCCTCCCAAGTAGCTGGGGCTACAGGCGAGCGTCACCATGCCTGGCTAATTTATTTTTTTGTAGAGGCAAGGTTGCAATATGTTGCCCAGGGTGGTCTCAAACTCTTGGATGCAAGCGATCCTCCAGCCAAGGCCTCCTGAGGTGCTGGGATTGTAGGCGTGAGCCATGGCACCTGGCTATATCTGGAAATAATTCTTACATGTTTTTGATGTGTCAAATTTTTGATGAACAGTTTTCTAGCTGTTTTTTTAGCTAATTAAGATACAATCCTGTCATTCATTTTTGAACCCATACAGCACATAGTTTATTATAGGTTTGTAGTAAATACTTGAAGTCAATTGAAGTTTGAGAAGTGTTGCTTAAGAATCTAACAGCTTTATGGAGACATAATTTATACATGATTAAAATCTCTCATTTAAAGTATACAATTCATTGGTTTTGGTATATTTACAGAGTTATGCTACTATCACCTTAATCTAATTTTAGAACGTTTTTATCACTCCAAGAAGAAAACCTGTACCCATTAGGAATCGCTTCTCATTTCTTCCAGCCCTAGGCAATCACTAATCTACCTCTGATATCTATAGATTTGCTTATTCTGGAAAATGCATATAAATGAAATCATACAATACATGGCCTTTTGTTACTGGCCTTTTACTTAGCACAGTGTTTTGGAGGTTCCTCCAGGTTGTATGTAGCTTGTAGCATATATCAGAACAGTAGTTCATTCCTTTGTATTGTCGAATTGTATTTCATTGCATGATTAGGTCACATTTTGTTGATCGCTGAGCAGTTGATGAACATTTAGTTTGTTTCTGGTTTTTGGCTCTTATGAATAATGCTGTTATGAATATTTGTGTGTAGGTCTTTGTGAGGATATACATTTTTCAAGTTTTGCTTTTTAATCTCTGAAGGTTAAAGAATACTAAAGAGTTATTTAAAGTTATTTTTTCCCAAAGGTTACATAAATTATTCCACAGATAAAATTGTCAAGTAGTATACTCTGAATAAAACACAAACACCCTGTGAAAGCCCATTTGAAACAGGCAGAAAGGGCCTGTCAAGAGTATATAAATACACCTTCCATGATGTTTGGTACATAGTAGGTTTTCAATAAATGATGGTGTGATTGCTGTCACTTTGTATCATAGAGTGCCTAAGCCTGCATGTAGGTTAATGTAAAGAGAGAAAATTCCAACTGAAAATTATGCAATGTTTTTATTAAGCTGAAAGTATTTTTCTGTTTCTGATCCTAACAAAATCTAAATAACATTTAAAAAGTACTTATTGAAGCAGTTTCCCCAAGAAGTGTCAGTTTACTAGTGTAGTGTTAGTTAGCATGTTTATTTGAAATTGATACATGTATGTAAGCATACATCTAAAATTTGTATTTTTATTTATAGGATTTGCTGTCACAGATGCATCACTACAATGCTGGGGTTAAACAAAGTGCTCTTCTTGGACTTAAAGACCTTTTGTCTCAATACCCATTTATAATTGATGCACACCTTTCAAACATATTAAGTGAAGTGACTGCTGTGTTTACAGATAAAGATGCTAATGTACGATTAGCAGCAGTTCAGCTTCTTCAATTCCTGGCCCCCAAAATACGAGCTGAACAAATTTCTCCATTTTTTCCTTTGGTAAGTGCCCATCTCTCTAGTGCCATGACTCACATTACTGAAGGAATTCAGGAGGACTCTTTAAAAGTTTTGGACATTCTGCTGGAACAGTACCCAGCTCTAATTACTGGCCGTAGCAGCATATTGCTTAAGAATTTTGTAGAACTGATTTCTCATCAGCAGCTGTCCAAAGGACTGATAAATAGAGACAGATCCCAGTCCTGGATACTTTCTGTAAATCCTAATCGGAGACTCACTTCTCAGCAATGGAGGCTGAAAGTCTTAGTGAGACTCAGTAAATTCCTTCAGGCCTTGGCAGATGGATCCAGTAGGTTGAGAGAAAGTGAAGGACTTCAGGAACAGAAAGAAAATCCCCATGCCACTAGCAACTCCATTTTTATCAACTGGAAGGAACATGCCAACGACCAGCAACACATCCAGGTTTATGAAAATGGGGGTTCACAGCCAAATGTCAGTTCACAGTTCAGGCTACGGTAAGAAGGATTTCAGTTATGTCCACACAGTTTTCCTGTATTGAATTATAACTGCTGACCATTGATGACTGTTGGTGGGAAGACATGCAGTTGTCTTTCATAGTTTTCATATAGTTACTCATGATGTGATTTTATTTACTGATGGGAAGAGTTATTTGTTTGTTAATTTATTAATTTATAGCAAAGCCTTTGAGAAATAAAACTTGATAATATCTTTTGGCTTTGTCGTCTTAGAATTTCATTTTTCTTACTAGTTTTGATTGATGTAATTATCAGTTCATGGTGCTTCATTTTACTAGTACTTTATATTTAAGATTTAAATTAGCAAGGGATGATAAACATTTTTTAATCACTTAATTATTTTCTTTCTTACCCTTATTAGGTATCTGGTTGGAGGACTGAGTGGTGTGGATGAAGGCCTGTCATCTACTGAAAACCTGAAAGGATTTATTGAGATAATAATTCCATTGCTAATTGAGTGCTGGGTTGAAGCTGTACCTCCACAACTAGCTACTCCTGTTGGGAATGGTATAGAACGAGAACCTCTACAGGTTATGCAGCAAGTTCTTAATATTATTTCCCTTCTGTGGAAACTCTCTAAACAACAGGATGAAACCCATAAATTGGTGAGAACTAATGGTTCTTTATTTTCTTAGTATTACCTTTTATCATAAATGGCAAGATTCGAAATCAGCTCATTACTACTAATTGGTTATGTATTTTTCTAAAAAGTACCTTGGGTTTAACTGTAAACTTGTTTGTTTTGCACAAAACTACAAATTAGTTTTCTGAAGTTATTTTCTGTGAATATATATATGTTTTTCAGTGAAATGCGTAACTCATGCTTGATTCCATTAGTTTTTTATTAGCTATAATTCACAGTAGTGTTACAGTGTATTGTTTATGGCAGATTGATTGTGTAGGAACATGCTAGTTTCTGAAGGTCTCTTACAAGGTTTAAAAAGTTGCTTATTAGTAGTCTCTTTCAATTTATTCCACGTTGCCAGGTTTAGTAGAAATGGACAAAACTGAAGAGCTCATAATCAGACTTGAATTGTTTTAAGTGTTGTGCTATAGTGAATGTAGTGCATAGTGTATGCTACACTTTTCCTGTGCAACCAAGAAGGAACAAGCTGCAAGATTAAGTTGGTGCTAAATTAATACGGTAACACACTTAAAAAGGGTAGCTGCAGAAGCAAGACTTCAAAGCTAGAAGCATCTGGTTTTCAGAAGAATTGCTGTAAGGACTTTTGATAAGGCAGGTGTGAATCCTTCAAGTTTATATAAAACTGAGAAGATAGTTTTCTTGTTTTTGTTTTATTCTTTTTATTTCAAGTTGAAGTTTAGAGTGAGTCAGTATGCTGCATAAGACGGGATAAATTAAGTAGTATTTGATAGTCTTGAAAAGCATTACAGAGTTGTAGTAAGGTGTATATTTTAAGAGCGTGTTCTATTGCTGTTAACCCATCATCTGTAGGGATGTTTTGTCAGTTGCTTTTTCAGATAAGATGGCATTTTATTGATTACAGTTTTGAGACTTTGTTTTATGATTCATTGCATACATTGGCAAAAAATTAATAATAGGGCCATAATGTAAGATTTTGAGAAAGCAAAGCTTGTTTCTCATATGACAGTTAATTTGTGATGTGGGCTAGAGACAGTAAGAATGTATATAGCTCCTTTAAAAAAAGTATATATTACTGACAGTCTTGATCTATGATCATCTGAAAGGTTCAGATAGAAAATAAAAGTAATGCTAAAGTCCTTAAGTTGTCCTATAAAAAAGAAAAAGTAGGCCGGGCGCGGTGGCTCACGCTTGTAATCCCAGCACTTTGGGAGGCTGAGGCGGGCGGATCACGAGGTCAGGAGATGGAGACCACAGTGAAACCCGGTCTCTACTAAAAATACAAAAAAAATTAGCCGGGCGTGGTGGCGGGCGCCTATAGTCCCAGCTACTTGGAGAGGCTGAGGCAGGAGAATACCGTGAACCCGGGAGGCAGAGCTTGCAGTGAGCCGAGATTGCGCCACTGCACTCCAGCCTGGGCGACAGAGCGAGACTCTGTCTCAAAAAAAAAAAAAAAAAAAAAGAAAAAGTAATATTCAACATGGACTTTGAGTGCTAGTTTTTTCTTTTCTTTTCTTTTTATTTTTGAGACGGACTTTTGCTCTTGTTGCCCAGGCTGGAGTACAGTGGCACGATCTTGGCTCACTGAGACCTCCACCTCCTGGGTTCAAGCAATTCTCCTGCCTCAGGCTCCTGAGTAGCTAGGATTACAGGTGCCCGCCACCATGCCTGGCTAATTTTTTGTATTTTTAGTAGAGATGGGGTTTTACCATGTTGGGCAGGCTGGTTTTGAACTCCTGACCTCAGGTGATCCGCCCGCCTCGGCCTCCCAAAGTGTTGGGTTACAGGCGTGAGCCACCGCGCCCGGCCTAGTTTTTTCATTTTTAGAGAGCCAAGAAGTAAAAATTCCAAACTGCTTTGGTGTTTGATTACATATAAGCACTAGTAAACTTTTGTTACTGCTTTGTTAGTAGCATTTGTATTTAGATAGACTAGTAGGACCAAAATTCAAAATCTGAAAATTTATTAATTATGCTAGTTTTGTGTCATCTTATCTGGATAACACTAACAAAGGATCTAAATACTGCTTTAATTTTATGGATATTTAAAATAGTATGCTTTAGAACTATTTCGTGCTATTATAACATGACTAGGCTTATTAGCAGCTCATTAACATAGAATGGTAAGTTTAAAAGACTGCATAGACTGTTGAAGATCAGAATACAAATTGAGATACTGTATAAAGCTGAAATAAATCAATTCAGATAGGAATAATATTTAAAAACATCCACTAGTAGAATTCTCTAATTCACCTTGACAGATTTGTAATAACTTGATAAAAACCATTATTTATTTATTTTTTTAAAAGGAACCATTATCTTAGGGACAGAGTATAAAAATGTACATCGTTGGCACAATCTATACAAAATGATAGATTGTTAGTAACATTCTATATAAAATGACATTAAAATGCACGTTCTGGTGTTGAACTTCTGGCCTTAAATGATCCTTGCACCTTGGCCTCCGAAAGTGTTGAGATTACAGGCATGAGCCTCTTTGCCTGGCCACAGCCTAATCTTTAGGAGGAACCAAATAGCATTCCTTGGCATTAATGTCAGATCACACACCATAAGCTGAATTGTAACTCTTTTCTCTCAGAAACTGTATAGATTTTTCTATTGGTAAATTGGTGTCTCGGTTAGATACAGTCTTAGGACTACTGACTGTTTGCTTTTACATGTTGGTGCTGCAGCTTAATGCATTTAGTTTGCTAGTATTTACAACAAAGTTGAGAAATTTCACTTGTATTCAAGTAGTTGTTTTTTTTTTTTTTTAACTTTTTAGTAATTCGAAGCTTTGATCCTTGGCTTTGAAAAGAAGTCTTAGGGTACATTAAGTCTTAACATGCAGTGGTTGAATAGTTAGATTCTGTAATAATCAACTGAAGTTGTTTATTTCTGAAATACTATGTGTATCCTTTTTTTTTTTCCGTTCATATAGACAGCCATTTATTCCAGCACTATTTGTTGAAAAGATTGTTGTTTTACATTTGATTACCTTGGCACTATTTTTCTTTTTTCTTTTTTTTTTGCATTCCCTTACCTATCTTTTTTATTTTAAAAAAGTCAAACCTTCAGAAGGAATACTATAAGCACTTGCTTACCCCCATCTAGATGCAGCAATTTCTAACATTTTGTGCACATGTTGAACTACTATACGTATCCTTAATAGTTAGCTAGCTATATCCTTGATATAGCTAGTTTTTTTTTTTTTTTTTTTTTGGAGACAGAGTCTCACTCAGTCTCCCAGGCTGGAGTGCAGTGGCGTGATCTTGGCTCACTGCAAGCTCCACCTCCCGAGTTCACGCCATTCTCCTGCCTTAGCCTCCCAAGTAGCTGGGACTACAGGCGCCTGCCACTATGCCTGGCTAATTTTTTTTGTATTTTTAGTAGAGACGGGGTTTCACCGTGTCAGCCAGGATGGTCTCGATCTCCTGACCTCGTGATCCACCTGTCTCAGCCTCCCAAAGTGCTGGGATTACAGGCATGACGCGCCCGGCCGATATATCTAGTTTTTAAAATGAAATTACAGTTTAACATTAGCTTTTTGATTTACTGTGGTTTTTAGGGTACTGTATTAGTAGTGTCAGGGTCAGTATTATAAAAATTGTGTCTTAGCTTTGCATTTAATGCTTGACTTGCTTGCTACTTTTTCTCTACGTGTGTGTCTCATTGCTTTTATCCTTTTGCTGTGAGGGTTAGAGTTTGTAACCAAACACTAATGCAGTCATGCTTTATAAGGCATTTATTCAAAGCTTTATTGGGCATCAATAAATAATGGCTACTTAAATTAATTAAAATTTAAAATTAAATTCCTCAGTAACCCTAGCCACATTTCAAGTGCTCAACAGCTACATGTGGGTAGTGGTTACTATATTGGACAGTGCAGATAGATGTAGAACAGTTTGATCATTACAGAAAGGTCTTTTGAATAGTACTATTCTAGACTCTGGGGCTACAGAGATAAACATGGTTGATAAGGTGCTTGCCCTCATGGTATGTACCTTCTGGTGGGATCTATAGACAGTAAACAAATATATAATGTCAGTACTAGGAAGAAAGATGAAAGTAAAATGGGGTATAAAGAGCATGGGCAGGAACAGTGATGGGGAGCTATTTTAGATAGGTTGTCAAATGCTCTCTGAGAATAAGATATCTGAATGTCATTGAAGTGAAGGTGCAAATCTTGTCAACTTCTGTGGGAAGAACATTCAGGCATAGGAAACAGCAAGTACAAAGGCTTTGAGGTGAGAACAGGCTTTGCATATTTGAAGAATGGCAGGAAGGCCTGTGCAAATGAGGTACTGGGAGAATGGTAGAAGATGGAGGCGAAGAAGAGTGATAGTGGCCAGATCATGTTTGGCCATGGTAAGGAGTTTGGATTTTAACCTGAGTGTGGTGAAAAGACCACTGAAGGGTTTTGAGCAGAGGAGTGGCATGATCTGCATTATATTTATTTAACTTTAATATGCTGAATTTATAAAAATAGAACACTAGTGAACTCCCAGGTGCTCACAGTCTAACTCTAGCAACCATCATCTCTTAGATGACCAGTCCTGTCCTACATGTATATACATTCATTTCCTTTCCCCCTTCCTGTATCATTTTGAAACACGATTTATATTTTAAAAGATCGCCCTGGCGGCTGTGTGGGGGATTGACTTTTGCAGGATAAGAGGAGAAACAGGGAGACTGGTTAGGAGGCTATTGTAGTAATCCAAATAAAAATGATGGTGGCCTGGTGTCTAGTGGTTGAAATGATGAGAAGTAGCTGGATCCAGGTAAAGCCAGCCAGACTGCTGGTATGTATGATGAAGGAAAGAGGAGTCAAGGATGATGCCAGTGTTACATCGCCCAAATGAGAAAGAAGGTCATTTGGCAGGGATAATTTGGTTTTATTCATGTTAAGTTTTAAGATGCTTGTCAGAAGTTGAAGAGGAATTATCAAGTATATATTTGTATATAAAATCTGGAGCTCAGGCAGAAATGAGTGAAGTATTATTACTGGGCAGATCCAAACATTTAGAAGTCAGGAAGAAGAGAACCCAGTAAAGATACTAAGGAGGAACAGTAATTGAGCTGTAAGGCCGGGTGCAGTGGCCCACGCCTGTAATCCCAGCACTTTGAGAGGCCGAGGTAGGTGGATCACTTGAGGTCAGCAGTTCAAGACCAGCTGGGTCAACATGGTGAAACCCAGCTCTACTAAAAATACAAAAATTAGCCGAGCGTGGTGGTGGGCATCTGTAATCCCAGCTACTCAGGAGATTGAGGCATGAGAATCGCTTGAATCTGGGAGGCAGAGGTTGCAGTGAGCTGAGACAGTGCCACTGTACTCCAGCCTGGGCAACAGAGCGAGACTTTGTCTCAAAAAAACAAACAAACAAACAAAAAAAAAACGAGCTGTAGGGTGACCAGCTGTTTTAGCACCTCAAGTCCCACATTTAGGAAACTTCTCAGTCTGACAAAATGGAATGGAAGAGGAAATAAAGAATATTCTAATTTGGAATTAGAAAGACAGTGTTTCCATAGGAGGGAAATGATAAATTCACCAATACTACTGAAGCATTTTAAGTAAATGCATTGCTTTGTGAAGGACATGGATGAAACTGGAAAACATCATTCTCAGTAAACTATCGCAAGGACAAAAAACCAAACACCGCATGTTCTCACTCATAGGTGGGAATTGAACAATGAGAACTCATGGACACAGGAAGGGGAACATCACACTCTGGGGACTGTTGTGGGGTGGGGGGAGGGGGGAGGGACAGCATTAGGAGATACACCTAATGCTAAATGACGAGTTAGTGCGTGCAGGAAATCAACATGGCACATGGATACATATGTAACAAACCTGCACATTGTGCACATGTACCCTAAAACCCTAAAGTATAATAATAATAAAAAAAAAATAATGGAATTGCTGGAGAATAGAGTTATGGTGTAGATAGAACATCAGGGAGAAAGACTTTCTTGTATATTTCATAAACATTGCATTAGTGGTCCAAATTCAGAATTTTCTTAAGTCTCAGATACTTTCACATTTTCTCTCTTAAGCAGCAGACGGAATGCAAGTAAAAGTAGTTATTAAGCACCAAAAGGATCTATAGATGAAAAGTGGGTGCTTTAACAGTTAATTCTGATTTTAAAATTTATTTACATATATTACTGGTAGAAAGTGAATTATGATGGGACATTTATTTGACAAGTTGTCAATTCTCTTCAAGTTTTATTGGTTATTTTACATTTTTTCTTGTAGATTTTTCTAATCTTTGCTATTTCAATAGGAGTCATGGCTTCGAAAGAACTACCTTATTGATTTCAAACACCATTTTATGAGTCGTTTTCCATATGCCTTAAAAGAAATAACCAAGCACAAAAGGAAAGAGCCAAATAAAAGGTATTATGATTCTTTTTCACTATATAACCTTGAAAAGTTGTTTAACCTGAAATTATCAGGAAATAATTAACCTTAATATAGAACTTTCTACACTGCTGTGTATTTATGTTTAGATTTTGTGAAAATAAAAGTAGTAATATGGCTGATTTTTGGACAAGTCAGTTTGAACCTTAGGATTAACAGGTTTTTTATTTTTTAGTCTGTAAAATGGTTTTTCTGTGCTAGATGAATGTATCAACTTATGTAAATACGAATTTAATAAAAATTGCCAAGGTGTATGGTTTATTTGGGTGAGGCACTGTGTGATTATTGAATCTCTTAAGCAAGAGAATATCTTGATGATCATGTAGTTCTGCTCTCATTTATACATGAGGAACCTGGTAATGAAACTAATATCAGTATCCCGAAGGAAGGAGGGTAATTGGAGAAAAATCAGAAATAAAAGGTAATTAGAAGGTGAAGGTTAAAAAGAAAAAAAAAAGTAAGCCTAGAAATTATTTAAAATGTCTGCCTCAAGTAAGAGCAGATAAATGTGAGAACAAGTTATGTAATAAAATTTGACAAGCAGGTACAAGCTAAAATACTAATACGGTAGTTCCCGTAAATGAGCATACACTTGCAAGGGATCTTAAAGTCTGTCAAAGGCTCTTAAATATATCAAAGGGAATACATTAGCTAGAGAATCATTGAGGTTTTTTGAGCAGGGTTCAGAGAATATGCTTGGAAGCAATACAGGTATTTCAGGCGTAAGAGTTTTTCATTCATTCACTAAATATTTGTTTTGGTTGCTTACTGTGAACAAGGTAGAGCAAAGTATTGTGATAGAGAGGATCAGATTTTTTAAGCCTTGTACCTTGCTCTCTTAAGCAGTTTTATATATATATATGTTTTTTGTTTTTTTTTTTGTTGTTGTTGAGATGGAGTCTCACTACTCTCTTTCCCAAGCTGTGGCACCATCTCAGCTTACTGCAACCTCTGCCTCCCGGGTTCAAGTGATCCTGCTGCCTCAGCCTCCTAGGTAGCTGGGATTACAAGTGTTCACCACCATGCCTGATTATTTTTTGTATTTTTAGTAGAGACAGGGTTTCACCATATTGGCCAGGCTGGTCTTGAACTCCTGACCTCAAGTGATCTGCCCACCTCAGCCTCCCAAAGTGCTGTAATTATAGTCATGAGCCACTGTACCCAGCCTTAAGCAATTATATTCTAAATCATAAAGGAATGTGTCAGGGTCCAGTCATGAGACAGAAACTGCGACAGTGATTTTTTTTTTTTTTTTTGAGACAGAGTCTCACTCTGTGTCCCATGCAATGGCATAATCTCGGCTCACTGCAACCTCCATCTCCCAGGTTCAAGAGATTCTCCTGCTTCAGCCTCCTGAGTAGCTGGGATTATAGGCATGTGCCACCATGCCTGGCTAATTTTTGTATTTTTAGTAGAGACGGGGTTTCTTTCACCATATGAGCCAGGATGGTCTCAAACTCCTGACCTCGTGACCCGCTACCTTGGCCTCCCAAAGTGCTGGGATTACAGGTGTGAGCTGCCATGCCCGGCCGGCAATGATTTTTTAACAAGAGAATTTAATGTAAATAATTGTTAACTAGGTATACAAAGGAAGTTAGGTATTATGGAGGTACCAACTGCAGGAAGCAGTTGCTACCTGTAGAACTGGGAGAACAAAGAAGGGAAGAAGCTTGGAGGAAGGGAGCCAAAACTCTAACCTCTCAGAAGGGTATGCTCCTCAGCAGGTACTGATATCTTGAGCTGAGAGCAAAAACCCCATAGAGCTGGGGCCCAGTACTCTGAAAAGGGGGTGCTGGCTGGCTGGTGCTGACGTTTCTTAGAGGCATGATGATTCTGGTTCTGTGTCAGAAAAACTACAAACTGGAGTCTGCTATGGCTGCTATAATGAACTGCAAATGACCTGAAGAAGAGCTGCTGATCGACACTGGCAGCAATAGGAAACAAAAACAAAACTAGCAAGCAAACAGAAGAGTGTCCCATCTTCCTCTTACAGCTTTCTAGGCCCTTTGTACCACCCCTTTACTGGCAGAGCCTAATAAGCCATCTACAAAGGAAAAAATGTGGGTCGCAGAGTCCTAACCCCGGGGTCACAAAGCAGAGTATAGAGGGCGACTTTGAAGCTGAGAAACAGTAGCTCTGTAACTATCATTTACATATGTAAATTTACATATGTAACAAAGCAGTATAAAAGTATCATTAGAACTATACAACTAAGTGCTATAGGAATTCATAGGAAGAGACAGATAACTGCTCATTAGGATAAACAGACGAAGCTAAATTGAAGAGTAGTATTTGAACTGGGTATGAACGTGGATATGGTTTCAGGAGGCAGAAATGCAAGGGATGAGACTATGGTAACTAGAGGAGATAGCATACAAGAAAGCTACAGGATTAGGAAATGGATGGAGAGCATGGATCTGAGTCCAGTCTGATTTCTGCTCTTCACTGGCCTTGATGTGGAAGCCGTTTCTTGACTCGGGTTCATCTTTCAGATCCTTTTGGCATTGAAGACTTTTGGTTCAGTCCGAACTGTTTTAGGGAGCTTCTGGAGTTGAGGGGACAGAATCAAAGAGACACTTTATTGAGCAAGATGTTAGACTTTTTCCCCCATACAATTTTCTTATTAGAGTTTTTCTTCTGGGATTCATAGGTAAGCTTCAGAAAATCCATGAACTCTCGAAGTATTGATGGAGAATTATATGTATGTGTAAAATTTTTTCGGATAAGGCATTCCATATATAATTTTCATCAAAATGTGATTAAATTGTGGTTTAGATGTTTAGGATTTAGTAGACTTCAGTGTAAATAAATTATTGAAGAATGTGTCAGTATATCATCATTCAAGAAATTTATTGGACTCCTATGTGCAAGGCACTTACTGTACTAGTTGCTGAGCATTTCATGGTAAAGGAAATAGAGTACCAGCTCTCATGGAGTACGGTCTAATGAAAAAGACATTTATTTCACTTGATTCTTTAATCAGTGACTGATTGTGATAAATATAGTGAAGGAAGAGCTTAGGTTAATACAGGAGTATGTAACAAGGAGTTGGTCCTGATCTTTCACGAGGGGAGGACCATCTTAGAGAAGGCTGCCCTGATGGAAGTGACAGCGTGCTGAGATATAAATGGGAAAAAAAAGAAAAGGAATTAACTATGAGGAGGTTGAGATGATGAAATTGAGGGATTTTTAGCAAAGATGGATTGCCATTGTGACCTACTTTTCAAAAGATTCCCCCCTCATGATTGATTTTTGGGGAGCCTACAGGCTACTCTTAAGTAAATGCATTAAATACTTAGCAAATAGCCTGTGAACAGCAGCACCTATCACAGTTAGGGAACTCAACAGTAGTCTAGGCCAATGGTCCCCAGCCATTTTGCTATGAGGGACCAGTTTCGTGGAAAACAGTGTTTCCATGGACCCGAGGTGGGAGGCTTGGTTTTTGGGATAATTCAAGTGCATTACATTTATTGTCTGCTTTATTTCTATTATTACATTGTAATATGTAATGAAACAGTTATACAATTCACCATAATGTAGAATCAGTGGGAGCCCTGAGCTTGTTTTCCTGCAACTAGACAGTCTTATCTGGGGGTGATGAGAGACAGTGACAGATCTTCAGTTGTTAAGATTCTCATAAGGAGCATGCAACGTAGATCCCTCGCATGCACAGTTCACAATAGGGTTCATGCTCCTATGAGAATCTAATGCCACTACTGATATGACAGGAGGCAGAGCTCAGGCAGTAATGTGAGCAATAGGGAGCGGCTGTAAATACAGAACAATCTTCATTTGCCTGCCGCTCACCTCCTGCTGTGTGGCCTGGTTCCTAACAGGCCACGGACTGGTGCCGGTCTATGGCCAGGGGTTGGGGACCCCTAATCTAGGCCAATGTTGTTCACACTTCTTATTCATGTACCCCCCAGTGTATTTTTTTGTTTGTTTGTTTGTTTATTTATTTATTTATTTATTTATTTATTTATTTATTTTTGAGATGGAGTTTCATTCTTGTTGCCCAGGCTGGAGTGCAGTGGCATGATCTCGGCTCACTGCAACCTCCGCCTCCCGAGTTCCAGCAATTCTTCTGCCTCAGCCTCCCAAGTAGCTGGGATTATAGGCATGCACCACCACACCCGGCTAATTTTTTGTATCTAGTAGAGACGGGGTTTCACCATGTTGGTCAGGCTGGTCTCGAACTCCTGACCTCAGGCGAGTCACTGTGCCCAGCCTATATTTTTAACCTGATATCTACATTTTAAAATCTCAGGTTGAAATACAGAGTTAAAAATGATATAATTTATTTTTATTGGGGTAAAATATATATAACATTAACCATTTATTTATTTTTATTTATTTATTTATTTTTTGAGACGGAGTCTCGCTCTGTCGCCCAGGCTGGAGTGCAGTGGTGCAATCTCGGCTCACTGCAAGCTCCGCCTCCCGGGTTCACGCCATTCTCCTGCCTCAGCCTCTCCGAGTAGCTGGGACTACAGGTGCCCGCCACCACGCCCGGCTAATTTTTTTTTGTATTTTTGGTAGAGACAGATTTTCATCGTGGTCTCAATCTCCTGACCTGACCTTGTGATCCGCCCGCCTCGGCCTCCCAAAGTCCTGGGATTACAAGCGTGAGCCACCGCGCCTGGCCTAACATTAACCATTTAAACCACTTTTTAAGTGTACAGTTCAGTGGCATTAAGTACTTTCACATTATTGTGTGATCATCACCATCTATCTCAAAAAAAAAAAAAAGGACATTCTTTGCATTTTTCATTGTTTTGACATTTGCACTAATGATACAAAAGCAATGGTGGGTAAAACTGTTAGTATCTTAGGCTGAATTAAGGCAGTGGCACCAAACTACACTAGTAGACATTGTATTCTTCACCACCATACACTCACAGTTTAAAAAAAAACAAGCCAGTTTCACTTAAGAAGGTCCTGAATAAGCAGTAAACATAAGTAATCGTATTAAGTCATGGCCCTTGTCCGGGTGTGGTGGCTCACACCTGTAATCCCAGCACTTTTGGGAGGCTGAGGTGGCAGACCATGAGGTCAGGAGACTAGACCATGCTGGCTAACACGGTGAAACCCATCTCTACCAAAAATACAAAAAATTAGCTGGGCATGGTGGCGGGCGCCTGTAGTCCCAGATACTCAGGAGGCTGAGGCAGGAGAATCGCTTGATCCCTGGAGATGAAGGTTGCAGTGAGCTGAGATCACGCCACTGCACTCCAGCCTGGGCGACAGAGCGAGACTCCTCCAAAAAGAAAAAAAAAAGTCATGACCCTTGAGAATGCATATTTTTAATATTCTGTGTGATGAATGGGAAGTGTACATAAAGCATTTCTGCTGCATATCAAAGTACTATGATTGTCTCAAGGAAATAGCCCTGTGGGATTTTGTTACTTGTATTTTCCTGGAATGGACTAGATTTTAACTTGAAAAAAAATGACTGACAAACTGTGGTTATTCAGATTTGGGTGTTTGGCACATGTTTTCACAAAAATGAACAAAGTGACTGGCCAGGTGTGGTGGCTCACGCCTGTAATCCCAGCACTTTGGGAGGCAAAGGTGGGCAGATCACCTGAGGTCAAGGGTTCGAGACCAGCCTGGCCAACATGGCGAAACCCTGTCTTTACTAAAAATACAAAAATCAGCCAAGTGTGGTGGCGCACACCTGTAACCCCTGATACTTGGGAGGCTGAGGTGGGAGAATCACTTGAAGCCCAGAGGCGGAGGTTGCAGTGAGCCAAGATAGTGCCACTGTACTCTGGCCTGGGTGACAGAGTGAGACTCTGTCTCAGGAAAAAAAAAAAAAGAACAAAGTGAGCCTATCAGTTCCAGGAAAACAAATGGCATTTGTTGCCAGTGATAAAATTTGAGCTTTCAAGCAAAAATTGATACTTTAGTAAATTTCTGTCTACCACTGTGAATTCTGTCCTTACGTTTACTACCTTTTTGCTCTTCATGTTTTTCATGTATCTCAGTCCTCCCTGGGATCATTTAGAATCTTCTTTAGTTCCTTTTTTTCTCCCCCCATAAAAATGTATTTCTCTCGCATTTCTGAAGAATGTTTTAGCAGGGTTAATATTATAGATTTGGCAGTTATTTTCTTTGAGCACACTGACAATAATATTTTACTGTGTCCTGGTTTCTATTGTTATGTTAAGAAGTCAGCTATGAGTCTTAACTGTTGATACTTTAAGAGTTATCTGGTTTTTTTTTTCCCCCTAAAGTTTTTCTTCTTGTCTTTCATTTTCTGCAGTTTCACAATGATGTATCCAGGTGTGGTTTTCTTTTCTGTTTATTCTGCTTGGGATTCAGTGGACTTAACTGAGATCTTGAATCTTGAAGGAAATGTCTTTTCATCAGTTCTGAAAAACGTATTACCTTTTAAACATTTGCCAATTTCTCTTCTTTCCTTTTAAGACTAATTTAATGCATGTTACATCTACTTACTGAATCCTCCACCTATTTTTTAATCTTTATCTCTTCCAGTTTTTAATTCTTTAGTTGTATTCAGTTGTAGTAAAACATAAGTCCATTGAATTTTCATTTTTTATTTTTCAATTCTAGAATTCTTTTTCCAGTTGTTCCATCACCGTTCATTGGAAAGACTGTACTTTATCCATTAAATTTCCTTTGCTCATTTGTCAAAGTTCAGTTGACTATTTTCATGGGTCTATTTTGGGACTGTGTTCCATTAATTTATGTATGTTTATTGTTTCACCAATACCATCTTGTCTTGCTTATTGTAGCTGTATTGTGAGTCTTGAAAATGGGGAGTGTGAGTCTTCCAGCTTTGTTTTGCTTTAGTGTTTTTTTTTGTTTTGTTTTGTTGTTGTTGTTGTTGTTGTTTTTTATGATGGGGTCTCTTACGTTGTCCAGGCTGATTTTGAACTGGGCTCAAGGGATCCTCCTGCCTTGGCCTCCCCAAGTGTTGGGATTACAGGCATGAGCCACCATGCCCAGCTGGTTTTGCTTTAGTCTTATGTTTGGTATTCTGGGTGTTTGACCTTTCCATATAGACTTCAGAATCAGTTTGTCAACAATTACAAAATAGCTTGCTAGAAATTTGATTTGGATTGTGTTGAATCTATCTATAGATTAGTTTAGGAAGAATTATTCCTTAAACTGCTAGAATGATGCAGAGCTAGGATTCAGGTTTATCTTAAGACTTATTTTTACTTTCCTTGGAGAGAAACCTTTAAGGGCCAAGCTTAAGGTAGGGATGTTATCCGGGCACAGTGGCTCACACCTGTAATCCCAGCCCTTTTGGAGGCCGAGGCGGGTGGATCAGTTGAGGTCAGGAGTTCGAGACCAGCCTGGCCACATGGTGAAGCCGCATCTCTACTAAAAATACAAAATTAGCTGGGTGTGGTGGCATGTTCCTGTAATCCCAGCTACCCGGGAGGCTGAGGTGGGAGGATCATGCCACTGCACTCCAGCCTGGGCGACAGAGCAACACTCTGTCTCAAAAAAAAGGTAAGAATGTCTTGGTAGGCCCTAGGCTTTGACTTTTGACTTCCTTTTCTTGTGGGGCCACTAAAAGGTTGCCTTAGTTTTGCAGCTTTTTTCTTTGGAACTGGCAGTTGCCCTCAGGACTAAACCTTGAGTGCTGGAATCTTGCACTTCTAGTTATTTTCAGCAATTTATTTATTTATTTATTTACTTTTATTTTTTGAGACGGAGTATCGTTCTGTCGCCCAGGCCAGAGTGCAGTGGCGCGATCTCGGCTCACTGCAACCTCCGCCTCCTGGGTTCAAGTGATTCTCCTGCCTCAGCCTCCCAAGTAGCTGGGATTACAGGCATGTGCCACCACACCCAGCTAATTTTTTTTTTGTATTTAGTAGAGACAGAGTTTAACCATGCTGGTCAGGGTTGTCTTGAACTTCTGACCTCAGGTGATCCAGCCCCCTCGGCTTCCCAAAGTGCTGGGATTATGGGCGTGAGCTCCCATGCCCGGCCTTAATTTTACTTTCATTTTTTGTAGAGATGGGGTCTCGCTGTGTTTTCTAGGCTAGTCTCCAACTCTTGGCCTCAAGCAATCTTCCTAGTTCATCCTCCCAAAACACTGGGATTACAGGCATGGACCACCATGCCCAGCCAGCTTTATGTTTTTCTAAACATGAAAGAAATAAGCTTTGCTGTTGAATATACCACAGTCTGAAATGAGTATGTTCTAAGTTGCAAATTTTGTTTTTATTAAAATATTTTATTTTAGATTTTTTGAAATTGTGTTTTGTTTGGCTAGAGTGAATAAACTGATATTAATATGTGAATTATAAAATTGTTTCAAATCAGTGCTTACTGGGGTATGTCGCCTTATTTCACATGTGAGAAAGTTATGGCCAGGAAAGACTAGTGATTCTTTTAAGTCAGATTAGTTAAAAGCAGAGCCAAGATCTACTGTGATTTCCATCCAAATATAAGTATCTGCCTTAAATCAGGTGTGTCAGGGTTTTTAAGTCTTATTTTTCAAGTTCCCAGGCAATATTATAAGGGCATTTATATTTTGCGTGAATAGCACCTTGAGTAATGAATTGAGCTGTATGCACTCTGTACCTTCTTAACAACTCTGATTCCATAATGAAATGGTTTATTTATAGAACTGTGGCCTAAGTCTAGCCTGTGCACCTATCTTGTTGGCCATCTATTAATTCTAGAAGGGAATTTTTTAAAACTCCACTGATAGATTATTTTAACTATTCTAATGAAGCAGGCATGGTAGACATAATGCTTTATAGATGTGTGTGTCTTTGTTTCTAGCATCAAGCATTGCACAGTTCTCTCCAATAACATAGATGATCTCTTACTGAATTTAACACTGTCTGATATCATGGTCTCCCTGGCAAATGCGTCAACTTTGCAAAAGGATTGCAGTTGGATAGAAATGATAAGGAAATTTGTAACAGAGACCCTTGAAGATGGCTCTAGGCTAAATAGTAAGCAACTGAACAGATTGCTGGGAGTATCCTGGAGGTTAATGCAAATACAGCCAAACAGAGGTAGGTGATGCTACTTTGCCCTTATTTAAGAGTGGAGCTCTTACATGTGCTATCTTAAGGTCTAGCTTTGAAATGATGGCTTGTAAACATTCCATGTAGTAAGGCTAATTCTATTCAAGCCATAAAAGGTAGCTACTGTCTACTTGAACACTGAAATTGTTTATGGCTCAGAGTATCTCTAAGTGAGTAGGTCCACTCTGAAGCAGATTGATAAAGATTTCTACCCTCTTCTGATCTAGTTTGACTAGAACTTGAGAACTTCTTCCCTTGATTGATATGGCATGAATCTTCCCTGTCGCTTTACCTTTTTTCTACCTTGAGGTTAAGTTATATTAAGTCAGTTTTAGAGTGACTTACTAATTCTTTGATTTTAAAACAAAGTTTTCCTATTTGGTTGCCATCTAAATCGCCTTTCTAATATTCTGGTTTTTGTCATTCCTAGGTTTGTTGTTAAGAAAATTTATACTGTAACTACTGATTGGTTTGATTTTTTTTATTAGGCCATTGCTATAGGACTTCAATGGTAGTTGTCAATTGACGGCTAAAATTGGCTTTGCCATAGGAACAAAGTAGAGTACTTCGGTGCATTCAGAGGAATTTGGGGGCTGTTAAACATTTTTTGATTCATATGCAAGTTGTTTTCTTTCTGTTTGTAGAGGACACAGAGACTCTTATTAAGGCAGTTTATACATTATATCAGCAGAGGGGCCTTATCCTTCCAGTTCGGACTTTGTTACTGAAGTTTTTCAGTAAAATCTATCAGACAGAAGAACTGAGATCTTGTAGATTCAGGTAAAATCTTGTTATTTTTCCTTTCTTTTTCTCTTGCTGAGTTTTTCTGTAGTCTTTAAGTATTTAAATAATTTTAGAGAGATTAAATCTTTGGAGAAGTTCATTCTTTTTAACCCTACTTGTTTGCATTTAAGAAATGGTATAAAATTTTAAAAGATGGATACATAATAGTGCCAGTAAACTTTATACCCATATCTGAACAGATAAAAGACTGCTTAGGCATGGATTTCTACCTGTCCACTTATAGCTAAGGGACAGTTGGAACAACCTCAGCCCTTTCTCTTCCCATAAAAATTATGGAGGTTGAATCTCTAGCCATTAGTGACACATTGAGGCATATGGGATAAGAGTGAGGGCAATAGAAGATGAGAAAGTTTCTGGCTTAGTTTAGTGCTATCAGAGAGAGACAACAAAAGAGCGGACTACGGAATTTTTCAGTAAGGTGAGTTTGAGGTTTATTTGGCATAGTCAGAAATGTTTGAGAGGAAGATACAGATTTGGGATACCTCAACATATATAGGTAGTTGTTGTAATGTATTCTGGTATTTACTTTAAGCCAGGTACTTTACATAATCTCAATAATCTTCATACTGCTACTGTGAGGTGGATACTGTTAGCTTCCATTTTACAGAAGGAAGCAGAAAATAAATAAATTGGTGAGTATTACGTAGCTAGTGTATAGCAGAGCTGAGACTTAAGTTCACGTCTGTCTTGACAGCAAAGTCCGTGATAGAATTACCAACCTTTCAGGGGGCCTAGTGAAAATGTTCACTGTTATTCAAGACATTTGCACTCCAGCAAGTATTCTAAAGAAATAAAAATAGCACAAATTTGAAGCCATTTTGTATGGGAGCAACTTATGGTGAATGTGTACATTTGTTAATGTAGTATAATAACACCAATTAGGATAAATAGTTAAGTGTCTTTATCCTTCAAAATAAAAATACAATTTAGATACTGCCCCAGTTAACATTAATTTAGTGGGTAAAGCCTTGGAAAATGATGCTGGCATCTTGTAGGTTCTCAAACGTTTAAATGAATAAATGTGGTATTATTGATACATAACTAGTCACTTTATGATATATTTAAGTTTAAAAAAATTTTTTTTTGGTTTAAATTTATTTCCCTTGTCTTTGAGAATTACATTTTATTCTTCTTTGGCCTTTCTAAGATACCGTAGTAAAGTGTTATCCCGTTGGCTGGCTGGCTTACCATTGCAACTTGCTCATCTTGGCTCCCGAAATCCTGAGCTCTCTACACAGCTTATCGATATCATTCATACCGCTGCAGCACGAGCAAATAAAGAATTACTAAAAAGTTTACAAGCTACTGCCCTCCGAATTTATGGTAAGAGTTCATTTGTTTAATGGTGTAGGTAGTCACTGGTCCACCCTGATATACAAAAGAAATTTTTAAGGGGAGCTCTGTAGTTTTGCCTTTCCCTTAGTCTAAATTAGTAATACCGTGGTTAAATTGCCAAAACAAAACATCAGACAATAAATTCATTTTCAATATTTATTAGAATATAGAAGGTTAATGATTGTTGATGCTTATTGCATTCTTAAATTGTCTTTCAAACCACTTGCTATTCATAAATTCAAAACTGTTCTGATACTTAAAAATTCCTTTGAGGCCAGGCGCAGTGGCTCACGCCTGTAATCCTTAGCACTTTGGGAGGCTGAGGCAGGTGGATCACGAGGTCAGGAGATCGAGACCAGCCTGGCTAACACAGTGAAACCCCGTCTCTACTAAAAATACAAAAAATTAGCCGGGCGTGGTGGCAGGCGCCTGTAGTCCCAGCTGCTCGGGAGGCTGAGGCAGGAGAATGGCGTGAACCCAGGAGGTGGAGCTTGCAGTGAGCTGAGATTGCACCACTGCACTCCAGCCTGGGCGACAGAGCAAGACTCTGTCTCAAAAAAAAAAAAAAAAAAAAAAATTCCTTTGAAACTCTGATGGCAAGACATATCTTTATTACTTATTTAATCATAATGAATATCATATGATTTTCATATATTCTTTATTCATCTGGGACTGACTTAACTAATATTTTAAGCAAAATTATTAAAACATAACTGGGATGTATGTACGCATATAATTATTTATTGAAATATAATTCACATACTATAAAATTCACCATTTTACAATGTACAGTTCAATGAATTTTAAAAAATACACTCCTAAGGTTGTGCAGCTATCATCACCACTGTCTAATTCTAAAACATTTTTATCACCCCAGAAAGAAACTTGTACTGATTGGAAGTGCATCCTTATTCCTTCCTTCTTCCAGCCCCTGGAAATCACTCATCTACTTTCTGTCTATATGGATTTGCCTATCATAGATATTTTTTATAAGTGGAATTACATAACATGGGGCCTTTTGTGTCTGGCTTGTTTCACTTAGCATAATATTTTCAAGATTTGTCCATGTTGTAACAAGTATCAATACTTTATTCCTTTTTATTGTTGAGTAGTATGTTGATGTATGGATATGTCACTGGTATTTATCCATTTGTCTAGTGATGAACATTTGAGTGGTTTCCACCTTTTGTGGGTTATAGTTTTAAATATGTATTTTTCAATATTGGTCATATATCTGTAGGTATATATATACACACAGCAAACAAAGTCTTTTGCTTTAAGTCAGGTTGATGTAATTGTCACTGTTTAGCAAAATTGCTTGTTTACTTTGCACTCAATCTCTTTTCCTTATTACCCCCCTGAAAGTTTTTATTTCTAACAAGACACTTGTATATTAAATCTTTAAATTAGGTTTGGTGTTTTATTTTATGCAGTAGCTTAACAAGCCATACATATGCGTTTTATGATATTAATATGCTTTTATGTAATCGATATTCATAAAATTCAGCATAACATGTTAGCCCATAATTCAATGGAAGTCATTGATCTACTTTATTAATCTCTGGTTTGCATGTCTTTTATAGTTGCTTTTAATATGTCTATCCACCTCACTAGATCCACAAGAAGGTGCTGTGGTGGTTCTCCCTGCAGACTCTCAGCAGCGTTTGGTTCAGCTTGTATATTTCCTACCCAGTCTGCCTGCTGATTTGCTTTCTCGGTTAAGTCGTTGCTGTATTATGGGAAGACTCAGTTCAAGTTTGGCTGCCATGCTTATCGGGATACTGCACATGAGGTAGCATGCTCAAGTGAGCTGTATTTTAAGTGTATAATCTTTTTCCCCTTTTACTGGTAATTTGTGAATTATGGAAGGCTTTTGAAGTTGCATACACTACCTTCATTTACTCTTAATGCAACAATTAAAACTATTTATATCACTAGGTAGAGTAAGTTCACAAGAGTAAGACTGTTTGAAGTTACTTGTTTAATGACTTATAGATAGGTCGGAATAAGAGTTGAAATAGAATTATCAAAAGTGTGTGTAGCAAGGGTGTTATTGGTAGGTGAGGGTGTCGTACTTCAAACCTTTGTTGTTACGGAATTGCAATATACACCTTTTCTTCAGAGAGCTCAGAATTTAATGTAGCTGATGAATTAAACAAGCTTGTGGACTGAGACCAGGAATCACGTGTAATCTCTCACTTTTTTTTTCCTGGTGGTATAATAAACATAACATAAAATTTACCATTTTAACCTTTTTTGAAAAGTTTTGCCAGGCGTAGTGCCTCATGCCTGTAATCCCAGCACTTTGGGAGGCTGAGGCGGGTGGATCACGAGGACAGGAGTTCAAGACCAGCCTGGCCAGCATGGTGAAACCCCATCTCTGCTATAAATACAAAAATTAGCTGGGCATGATGGTGCGTGCCTATAGTCCCAGCTACTCAGGAGGCTGAGGCAGGAGAATTGCTTGAACCCGGGAGGTGGAGGTTGCAGTGAGTCAAGATGGCGCCACTATACTCCAGCCTGGGCAACAGAGTGAGACTCTGTCTCAAAAAAAAAAAAAAAAAAAGTTTTAATATTTCAAGAGACAAGTTCTCACTCTGTTGCCCAGATTGGAGTGCAAGTGGCATGATCATAGCTCACTGCAGCTTTGAACTCTTGGGCTCAAGAGATCCTCCCTCCTTGGCCTCCAAAGTAGCTAGCACTACATGCCATTTTCCACAGTGGCTGTGCCATTTTACTCTGAAACTCTGAAAGGTTTTATATTGCTTGTGTTGGAAGTATCCTCATGTATATATCTTCAGTCATAGTATTTTAGTATTCAGCAGTATTACTGGTTGTGGGAAGGGTCTGATGTGGTTTTATGCAGAAATAGAAATCTAGGCTGTAGCTGAAAAGTTTTCTTACAAAGATCCCCTACCTCAGGTAGGTAAGAGTACCTTATTCTTAATAGACTTTCTTCATACCAGTATAGGACAGATATTTGACTCTGGCCACTGGAAGTGTGCTTCATAACTGACAATAAACTTGCCTTTTACCAAAACAGAGAGCAAAACATATAAATAAAATATTGTTTGTATTTAAAAATTTTAGGTTTATTTCTTCCTTATATACGCACATTAGAGGGGCCTGGACATATTTTTTAAGAATTTTAAATATTGATTAGCTTCCCATGTTTTTTCTTTTTAGATATTAAAAAACTGCACTTTGTTTTGTGTAAGCAAAATGCTAGGCCTTTTAAAGGTTAATTTTTTTTTAATTTTTTCCATAACTTAAGAGCTTGTTTTTTATTTGACTTCCAGTAGAGGGCACTCTGTTCCTTAGATATAACTTAAATTCAGTTCCGTTAAATCACCCCGTGAATGTTTCTTGAAATTGATTCTCCTTGGAAGATGCATTTAATGTCTTCATCAACATCTGTTCACTTATGTTTAATAACTTTTGTCAAGGATTTTTAAAAAATCTTGGGGTTTTTTTTGTTTTTATCTTTTTGTGGCGATGAGTGGCGAGAATTGGGAAAATATATTAATTTTACAAATACTGATAATACAGACTCTTATTTAAACTATTTTCATTGTAGTTAAAAGTCTACCAAATTAAATTTTGCTTTTTAGTATTTGTACAGAGTCCATTAGTAGACTTCTCTCTATGTAGGTGTATTATTCCCATCTAAAGTAGTCCCTTTTTAAAAAGAATACAAAATTAGGACTTTTCAGCCTTCTTGAGCCCATAGCACCATCATTTTATCACTTTTCATAGGGTCATAATAAGACTAGCTGGACGCAGTGGCTCACACCTGTAAATCCCAGCACTATGAGAGGCTGAGGCAGGCAGATCACTTGAGGTCAGGAGTTTGAGACCAGCCTGGCCAACGTGGTGAAACCCCGTCTCTATTAAAAATACAAAAATTAGCTGGGCATGGCTGCTCACGCATGTAACCCCAGCTACTCAGGAGGCTGAGGCAGGAGAATTGCTTGAACCCAGGAGGCGGAGGTTGTAGTGAGCTGAGATTGTGCCGCTGCACTCTACCCTGGGTGACAGAGGGAGACTGCATCTTTAAAAAAAATTAAAAATAAAAAAGACTGTCGGTTAGTTCATTCAGACATATGTTGGGTTACTTCATATCTTTAGTTTTTTATTCAAAATAGCTCCTCTTCTTGACCATGACTAAAAAATAGTCAACTTTTAAATTATTTCCCACTTATACTCTTACAATGTTGCTTCTCAGTCCTATGCATCCTGTACACTGTTGCCAGATTGATTTTTCTGCAGTACTCCTTTACTCATTTCTGATTTTTATCTTGTCACACTAATTGGTCTGTGAGATCAAGTTTAGCTCAATTTTTGTAGTTCTGATACCTTGCTGTCTCTATTAAAGCATTTGTCTAATGGCAGGACATGTACCACCTAAGCAAGGATTCCATGTGTTAAAAACCCATCAGCTAGAAATCATTCATGTTTATTTTCTCTCAGCTTTTAAAAAATGTGTTTAGAATTGCTCTCTCTACCTTTTTACCAACCAGTTATAGTTTTTTTAGAATCTGATGTTTTCCTCATACCATTCTACTTGTGGTGTTTCATAATAATATCCAGTGGCCTTTTCTCAGTTCCTACCCCTCTACCCCAGTTTATTTATAGCCAGATTGGGGGAACAGGAAGCATAAATATGGAAAGATGCTCCGTGGTGTTAGATAAAATCTCTGAGGAAGGAGAAATTGGTTTGCACCAAGAAGTTTGGCTTGGGTTTTAAATAGGGTGAACATATGACCTGGTCTGCCAGGAACAGTTCCATTTTACTCCTTTTGGCCCAGCATAATCAGCACCAGCACCCTCTTTTACTCACAGAAGTGTTCAGGCTTGGAAAGTATATATGGTTTTCATTGTTTTAAAGACAGTGTGATATATTGCTTGTTATTTATCACTTTTCACAGGGTCAGAATTTTAAATAGGCTGTTAAATAAATTTGTTGCCCCTTTTGGCCACTGGATGGCACAATTGCTTCCTGTTTTCATTGAGTTCAAGAAGATAATAGTTTGTTTTCCAACCACTATTTTGTACTTCTTTCTGTTGAGCATCTGTGCTTTTTATAACCCCCTTAGCATGTGCTATTGTCCCCATAGACCTTTGCTTATCACCTGGGAATGACACTCAAGAAGAGTGTTTTCATTATTTTATGCCTGTCCCCTCCTTAAGAATATTAATAAGGCCGGGTGCAGTGGCTCACACCTGTAATCCCAGAACTCTGGGAGACCGAGGCAGGCGGATCACCTGAGGTCAAGGGTTTGAGACCAGCCTGGTCAACATGGCGAAACCACATCTCTACTAAAAATACAAAAATTAGCTGGGTGTCTTGGTGCATGCCTATAATCCCAGCTACTCAGGAGGCTAAAGCAGGAGAAACATTTGAACCCAGGAGGTAGAGGTTGCATTGAGCTGAGATCATGCCATTGCACTCCAGCCTGGCAACGAGAGTGAAACTCCATCCCCCAAATAATATATATATAAATAAATATAAATGCAATTATTATAACAGTTAAAAAAAATTACTAAGTACTTACAGGTGAATTAGAAGTTCCTAATTTGTTTGATATTTATTCAGATGTCTGTGATAAAAATTTTTAGTATCAGTTTGTCTGATTATTCTCAGCCTTTTTGCAATACCCATGATTGACATCTGTTTTCTTCCTAGCCTTACTTTGAAGGGAATTTTTAAAGGAGACACTAGAAACTGATCTCATAGGAGGAACCAGATAATCCTCATTTAATGAGAAGCTGCTTTACATTTAGCTGTTCCTTTTGAGTCCTCTGCCAATACCTTAGCTGCACTATTGTGAAATAGACCTAGTTACAACTTTACTAAGAATAAGAACGCATAGTTGCCTTATAGTGGCTTTAAAGATAAGTTTTCTTTGCCTAATTAAGATACTTTTGCTTAGTTATATAGGAAGCTGAAGCTTGTTTAAACATAACTCATTTGCTGAGGGTAAGACTATAAAAATCAAATAGTAAATACATAGCAGCTGAACCTGCTACTGAAAAGCAAAACTTCATCTTGGCTCCTTGGAGTCTGATTTTCAAATGGGATGGAAATTTTCTGTTGTACTATATATGTTGATCAAGTATGCTTTTTAATGAAAGTTTGTATTAATATGTTTGAATTTCAAACTTTCCTACTATGGTGCTTGAGCCCTTGGATATGAAATTAATACAAGGCATACTATGAGTTTTATTTTAAGCTACTAAATCAAACTTGTTTTCAGTAAAGAAAAATGGTTATACACTGTGCTACCTTTGACAAGTCTGTCAAGTTGGTCACTTCTGGTAATAGTTCTCCCTTTGTTTTTTATAGATCATCATTTTCTGGGTGGAAGTATTCAGCTAAAGACTGGTTGATGAGTGATGTGGACTATTTCAGCTTCTTATTTTCCACACTTACAGGTAACCACATTCACTTGCCAGATTAAAAAAGAAAAAACCTAATACGAATCACAATTCTCCTTCTAAGATTTGCCATTTTATTAGTTTGGTTCAGTTTTGAAGATGATAAATATTCTACCTTGGAGTGATTTTTGTAACTAGTAACTGGAAATCGAAAGAATATTTCTAACCTACATACACTGTTAGGCTCCTGAGGCAGGAAGATGGATGATTTGTCTTTAAATCTCTTATAGTATGAGTATCAAAACCCTGAGCATTATTTGAATGTCATGTTATTGTATTTTTAAGTTTGATGTACTACTACTATTATTTTAAATGTATTATTTGAATATTTTCATTTTATACTCGGATAATGATAGGATTCTTTGAAATTTTCTGAAGACTTGAAATTAGGAGAGTTAATATAGTGTCAGAATCCAAAAAGAACTTGACAGATCCAATACTATGCTGAATCTAGCAAGATAAATATTTCAGAAGATAAATGTAAGCTCCTATATGTTTACGGTATATTTATGAATGTATACATTTGAGGTGGGGGAGGCTGTGTGTTTTAATAATAGTAGTTGTCAAAAAGTTTTTAGTGATTTTAGAAAGCTCATTGGGAGCCAGTACTATGACATGGCTATCAAACTAGATGATGCCTCTTTAGGTTGTGCTTACAGAAGTATAGTGATCTGAACATTAAGGTAGATAGGGTTGGGCCACATCAGTGGTATTCTGATCATTCTGAGAACTACCTTTCAGGAGTGACTTTGGCAGGTTGTTTGTGTAGGTCAGGCCAAGTGCAATAGAGGTGGTAAGGGGAACTAGAAATTGTTGAATGAATTATACACATATTGTCAAAGTAAAAACACTTAGGGGGATAGAGTAGTTTTAAAACATTTGAAGGGCTATTATCTAAGAACCTAAAGCATTTGATATATATGTAGGAGTATATTATTGCTTTTACTTGCTCATTTGCTTTTTTAAACCTACCATTAATTGGAAAGATTATGCCTTTCACTCTAAGTAAAAGTGTCAAAACCCTAGTAGAAGTGGTAAAACCTGTTTCTTGGTGTATTATAGATTGGGTCTGATCACATCTTTTATATAATTATATGAACTTAACTGTCTTCATTGCTAGCATTTTATTTTTTAAACTATAGCATGAAATGCAGAAGCTCAGAGAAAACAAGGTAGCTTAAAGAATGTTCACTTGAAGGCATGTCATCTCTGTTTTTTAAAAAAGTCACTGTTCTTTTTTTTTTTTTTTTTTTTTCCAAATTGGCTTTCTTTGTTACCTGAATTAGGGTTTTCGAAAGAGGAGTTGACTTGGCTTCAGAGCCTTCGAGGAGTTCCTCATGTCATCCAGACACAGCTTTCCCCTGTGCTTCTCTACCTTACAGATTTGGATCAATTTTTACACCACTGGGATGTAACAGAGGTAATAGTTCATTTAAAAAGAAACTGATAATTATTAAAATTCAGTTCATCAACCAGCAATAGTTACTATATATGAGTTGCCTTGTATGAGATCTTTTCAAAGATACTTGTTTAAAGTGCTTATAATCTTGGATGGGAGAAGTAAGTTTGAAAAGGGAAACATTCTTTATAAATTATGCCACTAAAACAGAACAAATCAGCAATTTGAATGATAGATCCATCTTTTTAAAAGAGGAAAGCATTATGAAAGAGTAAGAATTTGAGGTTTTGAAGGATAAGACTTAAGTAAGAATTGGTATCCGTGAAGGTGGCTTTTTAAATGGTAGATTATTCACCAGTTCCTTTGATTTTAAGAATTACTATGTAGCTTATTAAAATTAAATTTAAAACCCAAATTCTTTAAGTTTTGAAGTTTGGTTTACAAGTCTTATTTTTTATTTTATTTTGTTTTATTTTTTTGAGACAGAGTTTCGCTCTTGTCGCCCAGGTTAGAGTGCAATGGTGCAATCTCTGCTCACTGCAACCTCTGCCTCCCAGGTTTAAGTGATTCTCCTGCCTCAGCCTCCCAAGTAGCTGGGATTACAGGCAGGCGCCACTGCACTCGGCTAATTTTTTGTATTTTTAGTAGAGACGGGGTTTCACCATGTTGGCCAGGCTGGTCTCGAACTCCTGACCTCAGGTGATCCACCAGCCTCGGCCTCCCAAAGTGCTAGGATTACAGGCGTGAGCCAGCGCACCCGGCCTAGAAGTCTTATTTTTTAAGTAAATTTAAACATTTAAAAGAGGACTTTAATTTTATTCCTTTTACAAACCTAATTTTTTTTTATTTTCTTAAATAACCGTAATAGTATTTGTCCAATACTTCAGTTTTCTGACAAACCTTCACAAATAGTTGAAGTAAATCTTAGAAATATCTAATAAATTAAAGATACAAATATGGGAAATCTTATGTTTTAGTACTACTTAATGAAACTTGAAATTAAAACCACAAGTCTAAATTAATTAACTACTGACTTTAAGAAGTTTTTTGTTACTGTTTTGGGGTTTGGTGTTATTGGTTTTTTTGAGATGGAGTCTCGCTCTTGTCACCCGGGCTGGAGTGCATTGGTGCTGTCTTGGCTCACTGCAACCTCTGTCTCCCGGGTTTAAGCGATTCTCCTGCCTTAGCCTCCTGAGTAGCTGGGATTACAGGCGCCTGCCACTACTCCCGGCTAATTTTTTTGTATTTTTAGTAGAGACGGTTTTGCCATGTTGGTCAGGCTGGTCTTGAACTCCTGACCTCAGGTGATTCTCCCATCTTGGCCTCCCAAAGTGCTGAGATTACAGGCGTGAGCCACTGCTCCCAGCCTGGTGTTTTCTTTTTAAGAGATCTTGCTATTTTGCCCAGTCTGGCTTTGAATTCCTGGGCTCAAGTGATCCTCCTGCCTCAGCCTTCTGAGTAGCTGGGGCTGTAGGCATATGGCATCATGCCCAGCTGCTGACATGTTTTAAATTGGAATTATAAGGCTGATCTTTTGCCCTAATAGGCAAAATTGTCTTAAATGTTACAAATACTTAACATTAAATACACAAACAATATCACAAACATTAATACTAAAGATTTGTTTCATTTCTAAGTTTTTAAGTTTATTTTTATTCTTTTGTGTGTGTCTGTAAATTTAGGAGTACAAATGCAGTTTTGTTACATGCATAAGACTATACAATGGTGAATCAGCTATCTGAGAGTATCACTCAACAACGTACACTGTATCCATTAAGTAATCTCCTGTCATTCACCCCATTCCCACCCATTCACTTTTTTGAGTCTCTATTGTCTGTCATTTCACACTCTATGTCCGTGAGTAGACATTATTTTTAGCTCCCACTTACAAGCAAGAATATGCGCCACTTGTCTGTGTCTGACTTGTTTCACTTAAGATAATGGCCTTCAGTTACATTCATATTGCTGCAGAAGGCATGAGTTTATTCTTTTCTATGGCTAAATAGTATTTCATTGTGTGTAAATATCACATTTTCTTTATCCACGCATATGTTGGTGAACATTTAGGTCAATTCCATATATTTGCTATTGTGAATTGTGAATAGTCCAATAAACATAGGTATCTTTTTGATGTAATTATTTCTTTTCCTTCGGATACATACTTGGTAGTGGGAGTGCTGGATCCAGTGATAGTTCTATTTTCAGTTATTCAAGAAATCTTTATACTGATTTCCAAAGGTTGTACTAATTGACATTCTCACCAACAGTGTGTAAGTTCTGCATCCTCACCAATATCTTTTTTTTTTTGTCTTCTTAATAGCCATTCTGACTGGTATAAGATGATATCTCTTTGGGGTTTTAATTTGTATTTCTCTGATGATTAATGTGTTGAACATTTTTTCATGTGTGCCTTTTTGGCCCATTGGTCATCTTGAAAAATACTCATTCATATCCTTTGTCTACTTTTTAACGGGGTTATTTGAGTTTTTGTTGTTGCTTGAGTTCCTTGTATTGTAAATTTTTGGTATTAGTCTCGTGTTGGATGCATGGTTTGCCTGTATTTTCTCCCATTCTGCAGGTTTTCTGTTTGCTTAGGTAATTATTTTTCTGTGTAGAAATTTTTTAGTGTAATGAAGTCCTATTTGTCTATTGTTGTTTTTGTTGCTTGTGCTTTTGGGCTCTTAGTTATGAATTATTTGTCTAGATCAATGTCCAGAAGAGTTTTCTGTAGATTCTTAGTATTTTTATAGTTTCACGTCCTACATTTAAGTGTTTAATCCATCTCGAGTTGATTTTTGTATATTGTAAGAGAGATCCAGTTTCATTTTTCTGCATGACATTCCAATTTTCCCAGCACCATTTATTGTAAAAGTTGTCCTATCTGCAGTGTAGTTCTTGTTGACTTTGTCAAAGCTGAGTTGGTTATAAATATGTGCCATTATTTTTGGGTTCTCTATTCTGTTCCCTTTATCTATGCATCTGTTTTTATACCAGTACCATGTTGTCATGTTTACCACAGCCTTACAGGTAATGTAAAGTATCACAGGCAATGTGATACTTCTAGCTTTGCTCTTTTTACTTAGTATTGCTTTGGCTATTCAGGCTCTTGTTTTGGTTCCATATTAATTTTAGGATGGTTTTTTTCTGATTTTGTGAAAAATGACATTGGTATTTTGACAGCCGTTTCATTTAATCTAAAGATTAATTTGGGTAGTGTTGTCATTTTAACGATGTCAGTCTTCCTATCTGAACATTGAATGTTTTTCCATTTGTTTGTGTCATCTACATTTTATTTCATCAGTGTTTTCTAGTTCTCTTTGTAGAGCTCTTTTACCTCCTTGGTTAAATATATTCCTAGGTTTTTTTTGTTTTTTTTTTTTGTTTGTTTGTTTGTTTTAGCTATTATAAGTGGGATTGCCTTATTGATTTTGTTCTCAACTAGTTATTGGTATATAGAAATGTACTGATTTTTGTATGTTGATCTTACATCTTGAATTCATTTCTAGATATAAGATTATACCATCTAGTTGGATATGGTGGCATGTACTTGTAGTACTAGCTACTTGGAAGGTTGGGGCAGTAGGATAGCTGGAACCCAGGAGTTTGAGGATGCAGTGAACTATGACTGTGCAACTGCACTCCAGCTGGGGCAACAGAGCGAGACTCCATCTCTTAAAAAATAATCACATCAGCAAACAGGGATAATTCAGCTTCCTCTTTTCCATTTTGGATGTCTTTTATTTTTTTTCTCTTGCCTGATTGCTCTGGCTAGGACGTCCTATGTTGAATAGGATGATGAAAGTGGGCATCCTTGTCTCATTCCATTTCTTACAAGAAATCTTTCCAACTTCTCCTCATTCAGTGTGATGTTGGCTATGGGTTTGTCATATATGGATGGTCTTTATTATTTTGAGCATGTTTCTTCTATGCCTAGTTTGTTGAGGGTTTTTATCATGAAGGGATGCTGAATTTTATCAAATGCATTTTTTGTGTCTTTTGGAATGATCATATGGTTTTTGTCCTTAATTCTGTTTATGTGATGTATCACATTTATTGATATGTGTATATTGAACCATTCTTGCACCCCTGAGATAGAAACCTGCATCATGGTATATTATCTTTGATGTGCTTTTAGATTTGATTTGCAAGTATCTTGTGGAGGAATTTTATGTCTGTGTTCATAAGGGAATAAAAGAATGAACAAAGCCTTCAAGACATTTGGGACTTATATAAAGTGACTAAGCTTATGAATTATTGGTATTCCCAAGGGGAAGAAAGATACAAAGTTTAGAAAACCTAGCCAACAAAGTAATTGATGAAAACTTTCCAAGCCTACCAGGAGATTTAGACGTCCAGATACAGAAGGCCCAGCAGTCCTCAGGAGAATACATTGCAGAAAGGACTTCATTGTGACATATTATAATCAGACTGTCTAAAGTCAAAATGAAAGAGAGAATTCTAAAATCAGCAAGAGAATAGTGTCTAGTCATTTATAAAGAAAATCCCGTCAGACTAACAGCAGATTTTTTAGCAGAAACCTTACAGGGCAAAAGAGAATGGGATGGCATAATCAAAGTGCTGAAAGGAAAAAAAAAAAAAAAAACCCTGAAAGCCAAAAAGTACTTTATTGGCTGAAAGTTGGGATTAGAGAGGTGATAAAAGATACTCATACAAACAAACCAAAAGTGAGCAGGAGTAGCTATACTTTTACAGGTAAAACAGACTTCAAATCAAAAACAGGTTTAAAAAATACAAAGCAAATCATTATGTAATGATGAACAGAACAATTCAGCAAGAGGATATAACAATTCTAAATATATATGCACCCAATACCAGAGCATCCAGATTCCATAAGTATTACTAGACCTAAAGGAAGAAGTACATAGCAATACAATAATAGTAGAGTGCTTTAACATCCCACTGTCAGCACTAGATCATTGAGAAAGAAAATACAAAGAAACATTGGACTTAAGTTGAACTTTAGACTAAGTGGACCTTACAGACATTTATAGAACATTCTACTCAACAAACTGCAGAATATACATTCTTCTCATCATCACTATCTATCTCCCAGATAGACCATATGGTAGGTCACAACAAGTCCCAACAAATTTTAAAAAATCAAAATCATACCAAGTATCTTCTCAGACCACAGTGGAATAAAATAAGAAATCAGTACTAAGAGGAACTTTACAAATGATGCAAATACATCATTTTGCATTGATGTATTGCAAAATTAAACAACATACACCTGAACGATGACGTGCTCTTGAGCAATTATTGAGTCACTGAAGAAAGTAAAATAGAAATTCAAAACATTTTAGAAACAATTGAAAATGGAAACAAATCATACTAAAACCCATGAGATACAGGAAAAGCAGTGCTGAGAGGGAAATTTATAGCATTAAATGTCTACATCAAAAAAGGAGAAAGATTACTAATCAACAACCTAACGTTGCACCTCAAGGAACTAGAAAAGTAAGAACAAACCAAGCCCAAAATTAGCAGAAGACAAGAAATAACAAAGATTAGAGCAGAACTAAATGAAATAAAGATCAAAAAACAATACAAAGGGTCAACAAAATGCAGAGTTGGTTCTTCAAAAAGATAAGATTGATAGCCAGTAGCTAGACTAAGGAAGAATAGTGAAGATCCAAATAGACAAAAAAAGAAATGAAAAGGAGACATAACAACTGATACCACAGAGACTATTACAAACAACTATACACCTACAGACTGGAAAGCCTAGAGGAAATGGATAAATTCCTGGAAACATACAACTCCCCAAGGTTGAACCAGGATGAAACAGAAAATCTGAACAGACCAATGATGAGTAGTATGGTTAAACTGGTAATAAAAAAATCTCCAGGCCGGGCGCAGTGGCTCATGCCTGTAATCCCAGCACTTTGGGAGGCTGAGGTAGGAGGATCACGAGGTCAGGAGTTCAAGACCCGCCTGACCAATATGGTGAAACCCTGTCTCTACTAAATATACAAAAGTTAGCCGGGGTGGTGGCATGCATCTGTAGTCCCCGCTACCCAGGAGGCTGAGACAGGAGAATTGCTTGAACCCAGGAGGTGGAGGTTGCAGTGAGCCTAGATCATGCCACTGCACTCCAGCCTGGGTGACAGAGCGAGACTCTGTCTCAAAAAAAAAAAAAAAAAAAAAAAAAAAACTCCAAAGAACGAAAAGCCCAGAACCAGATGGATTCACAGCTGAATTCTGCCAAATGTACAAAGAAGAACTAATACCCATTCTTCTGAAATTGTTTCCAAAAATCAAGGAGGGAAGAGGGAATTCTCCTTAATTCATTCTGTTACACCAGTATCACGATACCAAAACCATACAGGGACACAGCAGAGAAAAGAAGGCTACATATCTGTGTGTGTCTCTCTCTCTCTCTTTTTTCTTTTTTTCTTTTTTTTTTTTTTTTTTTTGGAAACACAGTTTCACTCTGTCACCCAAGCCGGAGTGCAGTGGCATAGTCTCAGCTCACTGCCAACCTCCGCCTCCTGGGTTCAAGCGATTGTCTTGCCTCAGCCTCTTGGGTAGCTGGGATTACAGGTATGCGCCACCACACCTGGCTAATTTTTGTATTTTTAGTAGAGTGGGGGTTTCACCATGTAGGCCAGGCTGGTCTTGAACTCCTGACCTCAAGTGATCCGCCTGCCTTGGCCTCCCAAAGTGCTGGAATTACAGGTGTGACCCACTGTGCCTGAACCTATTCTTTATTTCTTAAATTTCTTTTTTTTTTTTGACCACGTTTCACTCTTGTTGCCCAGGCTGACGTTTCACTCTTGTTGCCCAGGCTGGCGAGCAGTGGCACAATCTCTGCTCACTATAACCTCTGCCTCCTGGGTTCAAGCGATTGTCCTGCCTTAGCCTCCCGAGTAGCTGGGATTACAGGCGCCTGCCACCATGCCTGGCTAATTTTTGTATATTTAGTAGAGATGGGGTTTCACCATGTTGACCAGGCTGGTCTTGAACTTCTGACCTCAGGCGATCCACCTGCCTTGGTCTCCCAAAGTGCTGGGATTACAGGCATGAGCCACCGTGCCCGGCCACTATTTCTTAACATTGAAAGGTGCTTGTCCAGTGAGAATGCAAAATTATGTCATCCTAAGTAATTTTGGTTTCATTTTTTCATGAAGTAATATTCTCTCCTGGCTAATTTTATTTTTTGTTAGCCAGTTTTGACAATGTTCTCAACAGGGTAGTCTCTAGGTTCAAGTTGCAACCTAATCTTTTGTTGTTGTTGTTGGTATACCAATTAATTTATTCACTTGACATATTCATTTTATTTTGAATTCTCTTCATGTTCTTCCTATCTCGGGAGTATATCTTTTATAGATATTTAACTTATTTCTCTCATGGCTTTGTTCGGTCACAATGCTAGGGTCATGCCAATGACATCCTCTTTTTATTACCCATAGTGCCTGGTACTGTGTTTACTTATAGGTCTTGAAATCTTATGTTTATTTTAGGTTTTCAGCTTGCTTTTATCTCTCAGGGTCTGTATGGTGACTTGTAAATTCTCAGGGAAAGCTCAGCTTCTTACGGTTATGTAACATAAGTTACGGTTATGTAACTTATGTAGCACATGTAACTTTCTTGGTATGATACTTGGGGAGAGTTCAGGTAGTCTCCTATTTGTGAAAGAGGAGATTATATTAGAGTAGTTATGGCAGACCAGTTTTCTGCAAAAAACAGTGGAGAATGGTATTTAGAAACCAACACGTGGAATTTAGGTGTGCTTATTGCTGTTGGGTGTTGCTTCTCCCATATCCTCTTATTAGACATAAAGTAGTCATTCAACACCACAGAGTTTATTCTAGTTATATCCTGTTTCTTTTTTGTACCTGTTTTCTCTGATAGAAACCTGGCTCCAGTTATACTTAATATATTTACTTGATCAGCTTCTCTGTCTGTAATTAGTCTTCCTTTGCTGCCACCTCTCTCATCTCACTCCATTTGGGCTCCGGTTCTTTCGGGCTGTCTACTCTGGGCCATCTCAGCACTCCCACCAAATCCAGTGCCAAAGTTTACCTAGTTTGGCTCCAGCCATTGGCTTTAGAACTGAATTGTTTAGGGCGGCAAGGGGAGGCAGAAGGGAAGTGATGAAGTGGTCATTATTGAATGTGCACTTTTCAAATGTGGTTTGGATTAATAAAAGTATTCACCATGTTTGCTTTGGAGTAGGAAGATGGCCTTGAAAATGAGTTTTTTCTCATTGTTACTTATAGGTATAAAAGAAAAAGTTACCAAGTAAAATATCTGGGTAATATCTACAAGATATTTTACAGAGAAATAATGTATAGATCTGTTGATTTCCCCCCCGCCCCCCACTCTCAAATCTGTAAATAACAAGTATAAAAAGGCTTGATTTTTCAGGGCTAGATGACAGCTCTCTTGAACTTAACTGACTGATCTCTCCCTAGAGTGATATTCTTCCTTCCACCATTCTTGTTTTTTCATGTGATGTTTTTACATATTTAATTTTTGGTAGTATACTGTATCAGATTCTGGAGTTTGTGCTGTGACTGATATCTGTGAAGGACTTAGTACTGTTCTTGACTCTTCTTGTTTTTCTGAGAACTTAGGAAATTAAAAATACTAGGGGTTTTACTTCTCTCTACTTTTTGTGCAGATTGCTTTTTTACCTTTAGAGAATAGGAGGCAGTGTTATGATTAAATTGAACAGGATATTTGTATTTTCTGGGTTATAAATATTTTTCTGTGATACATTTGTCTATCAGGTGGGCAAGAAAAGCTTTTGTTAGCCCTTTGTTCATATCACTCAGATCTTTCTGTCGTAGCACTCAATAGAAATACAGTATACTCTCACTTAATATCCTCAGTAGGTTGTTTAGGAAACAGAAATGGCATACACGGCAGGTCCTTGAATAACACTTATTTTTTGGAGACAGTGTCTCACTCTGTCATCCAGGCTACAGTGCAGTGTCACCATTATGGCTTACTGCAGCCTCAACCTCCTGGGCTCAGGCAGTCCTCCTGTCCCAACCTCCCGAGTAGCTGTTACCACAAGCACATGCTACCACATCTGGCCAACTTTTTTTTTTTTTCTAGATGAGGTACCACTGTATTGCCCAGGCTGGTTTCAAACTCCTGGGCTCAAGCAGTCCTTCCACCTTGGCCTCCCAAAGTGCTAGAATTACAGTCATGAGCCACCAGGCCTGGCTGAAAAACGTTTCTTAATAATGTTGATTGGGGGGAAAAATGATTGCATTATACATTATTTTGCTTAAAGTCATAGTTTCTGAGAACCTGCTGAAGTTGTTAAGTAGAGGACTTACTGTATGGTCTCCATGTTGGTAGATTGTAAGCCACTTGAGGAATATGAGAAAGAAGAGAAGGTTTCTCATTCTTTTATTCCTGTGCATGGCATCTAATAGGGGCTAGCTCAGTATTCAACATATGATTAGTAGATGAATTATTTGGAAAATTAGGCCATATATAAGGTCTATTTGTTTGATCTTTGACATTTGCATCTTCAAAATAATTTGTTATGTGTTTCCTATTAATATGTAGAGCAAGTAGGTATTAAAAGAATCTATTGCTGGGCACAGTGGCTCACACCTGTGATCCTAGCACTTTGGGAGTCTCGAGGTAGGTGGGTTGCTTGAATCCAGGAGTTTAAGACAAGCCTGGGCAAAATGGTGGAACCCCATCTCTGCTAAGAATACAAAAATTAGCCAGGCATGGTGGTGTGCACCTGTAGTCCCAGCTACTAGGGAGGCTGAGGCCAGAGGATTGCTTGAGCCAGGTCACGGGGGTTGCAGTGAGCTGAGACTGCATCACTGCACTCCAGCCTGGGTGACAGAGTGAAACTCTGTCTCAAAAAAAAGAATCTGTTTAACTTGTTTCTGACCTAAAATGTTCTGATTTGGTTAGTGGTTTTCTCCTTTTCTGACAGGCAGTTTTTCACAGTTTATTGGTTATTCCTGCCCGAAGTCAGAACTTTGACATCCTGCAAAGTGCCATCAGTAAGCATTTGGTAAGTATCCTTAAACTTTTTCTCTTAAGAACGAACACAAGATGCATTGGTTAGAATAGAGTTTTCCACAGCCCCAGAAAGAACATGTCTGGAATTCTAAGCTTAATGATACCATAGTCTCTTGCAGCATGATGCATTGGCAAGAACTGAGGAATCTTGGTATTTTTCCTGGCTGTTATTAATTTAATTCTGAGTGACCTTGGGAAAAGTCTCTTCTTAGGACCTCACTTTTCTAAATCAGTGAAACAAGGGACCTGAAAATTAAGCTTCACATCCTTTCCAACTTCTATAATTCGCATGTGCTTGGCCTCAGTGTATTGAGAATTCAACATCTAGACTGAAGTCTGGGTTCCACCTAGAAGGTTTGGGGTCCAAAGTAGGCACATCATCTAACCCGGCACAAGGTGTGGTCACTGGCAGCTGTAGACTCAACCCTGAGACTGACCTGTTACTTGATATTGGATGTCTCATTTCCATTGGTATTAAATTCACATTAGATATACCTGTGTAGTTGCTTTTAACTTTCTCCAGTGTTTACACTCTTATCTTTGGCTTTTTATTGTAATGTATTACAGTACAAAGCAGGGCTCCCAAATTATATCTTTGAGAAACACACTTGTTTGGATAAAATACAGGCACATCCAGACTCCTTTTTCTCTTAAAATGTTACTTCCCTTGAGTTGGAAGACAGTACTGCTTTGAATTCCTAGTACTTTCTCCCTGCTGTCAAACTTCCAGTCCTTATCCCTGTGTCATCAACAATGCCCACTTTTTTTTTCCCTACCTCCACTCCAGAGAATTAGACTCTCCTTTGACTACATTCATTATTCTAGTAAAAGATCAATATGCCAGTCAGTCTTGGCCACTATTTTCACATAGCCTGTGGAGGAGGTTAAGACATCAAAGTTTGCAGACTTTTTAAAATCATTACCCAGCAGTAGTCTCCAGGAGATTGAAACCATGTATATATACAGTTACAAGTTAGACTCTACCTTAATGACAATGCATACAGTACCTTCTAGATGAATTAGCTAACCCTAATGACCCTTCCTGGGTTTCCTGGCAGTGAAGCAGTCAGATGTTAACTATAGTAATATCTTTTACTGACTCCGGTAGAGGTATGTTTATTCATGTCTTAATGACTAAATCAAAGTGCAGAGGAAGGCTAATTTTGAAATGAACTATTTGTACATTTAATTACCTGGCATAGGAGTGGTGCCACATGCAAGTTTTCCAGCCTGAATAATTTAAAAATTTTTAAGTATGATTGTTGGTATTCAGATTTTCTTTGAGTCCATGAAATAATCCCTTTAAATAGTTATTTCTAACCAGCAATAGACATTTTATAGAAAATTTAGAAGATTTTGTCATGAAAGCGAGGCAGTGGTTTGTGTTAATAGCACTTCTTGCGTTTGCGTGTTTTCAAAGTCATTTAATTTAGGGATTAAATTCTCAAAGGAAAATAGGACCTTAAGGTGTGGCAGGTGGCATATGTTAGGTATGTATTAGTTTTCAGTAGAAATGATGTAAAGTTAATTGTGAATTAACAGGTTTTGGTTTTATTTGGAGGAGCGGGTCTGTTTTGAAGAGGTAATTAATCTCGTTTTTCTCTGCTTAGGTTGGGTTGACTGTAATTCCTGACAGCACGGCTGGCTGTGTTTTCGGTGTTATCTGTAAGCTCCTGGATCATACTTGTGTAGTTAGTGAGACTCTGCTGCCATTTCTGGCTTCTTGTTGCTACAGTCTTCTTTATTTTCTGCTCACTATAGAGAAAGGGGAAGCAGAACATCTAAGAAAGAGGTAATTATTTTTTATTCTTCAACCTTAATTTTCCTACTGTTCCCCCTCCCCCAAACAAATAATAATAATAGACAGTTAATTAGGTTATACAAATACCTTAAATTCTCTTTCAGAGAGTTTGTGTCAGCCTAGCTAGCTTTTTCTTTGTTCCTTCCTGAATCCCCTTTGTGTTGTAGTGAAAATTTTTAGTTTTTTGTTTTTTCCCCTTTAAGTTACAAATTTGAAAAGTTAGATGGCATAAAATTTCTTGAGAGATTTCTTTTATTAACATTGCTATAAGTCTAGCAAGAAAAATAATTCTACCCTTAGGAGGATGGGCTATTAGTACCAACCTTTGTATTTTGTTTTGAGCTTCATTAGAGCTAGCCAGAGTGGGAATTTTAAAATCTTGGATTTAAGGAAATTCTTCTAAGATGCTAGTGCTTTTAATTAGTACTTTTGCTCGCATATAATATTCAGGCTAGAGCTTTTAGCATAGTTGGGAAGATTTTACTTTAATTTTAAAAAGTATTTTGTGCTTGTATTCTTATTGGTGTGCCCATTAAAAGTTCATTGTAGAAGGTTTTAAAGCCTGCTAACAGGTTGGCAAATATTCTGTCACCTGCTGTTAATGTTTTGATGTATGCCTTTTTGGTCTTTTTTGAACTTTTAAATGACATGAAAATACATATACTGAATGTATAAAAAACATTTATGTGGTTTAAAAGGTAATTATAAACTGAACCTCCATTTAACCAATCGCAGGTTCGGATATAGAATATCATCAGCACATATACTGTTAATGTACCCTGCACAGTTAAATGTCTTCTACGTACCCCTCTGCCCCAGATCGCTTGGTGTTGATCAACTTCATTACCTTAAAAAAAAAAAATGGTTTTATGTGCATTTGTGAACAGTATCATGTTTGTTTTGCGTATTTGTGGATTTTTTGTAATGGGAATTATACTGCATGTATTTTTTGTGATTTGATTCTCTCAGCATTGCTTTTGAGATTGATTGAAGTTGACTCATTTAGCTGTATTTCATTCGTTTTTATTTATCCATACCAGGGTTCAGCAAACTTCTTTCTATAAAGGGTCAGTTAGTAAATATTTTAGGTTTTGAAGACCATTAGGTCTCTGTCACGGCTACTCAGCACTACCATGGTAGTGTGAAAGCATCGATAGATAATATGTAAATAAATGAGTATAATTGTGTTCAGTAAAACTATTTACAAATACTTACCATGGGCTGGATTTGGCCTGTGGCCATAGTTTGCTCAGTCTGCTCTATAGTATTCTGTTACATGCATGTACCATAACTTAGCCATTTTATTGTCAGCATTCAAATTTTTTCCAGTAAGAGTATGTATATAGAAAAAAATTGTGTATTTCACTTTAATATACTATAAAATTTATGCATAACAAATTCAATGATAGTTTTCTTATACATCATCAAACTTTAGGTCTGACAGGTCAAGAAAAGGCTTTATAAGTAGCAAGGAACTTCTCAGGGTTCTAGAGATTTTATAAGATCCCCACTTAATGAAACGTGTGTGTATTGCTATTTGTTATTTCCTGTCACTTGAAGTATGGCCCCTAAAACAACTTCATGCAGAGTTTCAAAGATCTATTGTAGTCTCTCATAGAGAAACGTCCTTTGACTTCATGTGGCTGGAATGAACAAAATTAAGTGTGTGTAATATGTTTGCCTGTTTAAAATGCCCAATTGTAGAGGTATTCTACACTGGGTACTGGAAAGGTTTAACATTACTAGGATATTAGACACAGTTGGCAGCCAAAGTCTTAGGTACCTAAAATTCCCATTTGGGCTGTTTATTCCCCACTGGAGAAGGTGTTTATAAGATTACAAAACGATGAGAGTGCTAGTCAAATTACTGGGGAGCCTTTGATTTCACAAATGCTGGCCAGAAAGTTAGGTTTGACCGAGTTGAGTTGTTTAGTACTGTGTCTGCTGTGCCTTGAAGATATTGTTCTGTTGTCTCCTTGCCTCAGTGTTACTAATGAAAAAATCTGCTGTTAGTCTGAGCCCTCTTAGTTTGTAGGTAGTAATCTTATAGGTAGTAATCTATATTTTTACTGTTTTCTCTTTATCTTCGGTGTGTTGCAGATCAGGATGTGTCCTAGTGTAGGTTTGTTACTTATCCTGCCCGAGACATAGTGTGCTTCCGTAATATGAAGATTCAGTTTTTTTTTCCTCAAGTCTGGAAAGTTGTTATTAATTTCTAACCATCTTCCCCCATTGTTTCTATTTTCTTCTAAAAACTCCTCTTAAACATAGGGAGCTTTTTATTCTGTCGTCTTTATCTCTTAAAAATCTTTCAATTTGCTAATTCTTTTACTTAATCCTCCTACTGAGGTTTTATTTCATCAACTATTGTTTTGTTTTCTTTTGGATTTGTTTCTGTTTTGGATTTTTATTTGGTATTTTGTCATTTTTGCGTGTTCTTGTTTACTGGTGTTTCTTTAAAGTGCTTGTTAGTTCCATTAGCTCCTTTTTCCTCCGGTGTGGGCATTCTCCCTTATTTTAGGGAGCAAGTGGAACAGACTTGTATATTTTGGGCTGCATACCTTTTCCCTAAGTGTGTCTTTTGTGGGAGTTCTGTGGAGGTTTATAGATACTTCCCTGTAGGATAGTTTGACATTTGCATTTTCCTGGCTTCTCATTCTATGCGAGGAGTATAGTTCAAACTCCCTGCCTTCCATACCTGGGTTCTAAAGCCTCAGCTTCCAGTACTGTTGACTGTTGAAAATCCTAGCCCTAAAATCCCACATACAGTTTTGTATGACTGTTGGATATCTTTATATGAATTTCGTTAAAGTTTATTTCACCTAGAGGTTTCACCCATCTGGCCTTGAGCTTGGCTGTCTGTTTTTTAAAGGTCTGTGGTTATTTGAAATCCACTCAAATTAAGAAAAGTAGAAAATGAAAATATTTGATTATTACAGGAGTAACTTGTAAAACCCAAGGGCTAGGAATTAGAAATTTAGCAAGAGACAAAGCAGCTTACTCCATTTTTCTTCTAGTTTGTGTAGTCTGTATCTCCGTGCCTTTGCGTTAGCTACGTCTGCAGTCTGGCTTTCTCTTTTCTTCTTGCACATGACTGTCCTAGCTGGGCTCTGCATAAGGCTATCTATTTGGCCTAGAATGGATTCACTATTCACCATAGATGGAATTACCATATGTGCAGTCAGGGAAATTGGTTATATGGTGAAAGGGCTTCTCCCTCTAGACCTGGAGGTAGTCAGGTTCTCTTAGAAATATTTGGGAACTAGGAGGATTATACGCTCCTGGTAAAGAAGCTGCAAAAAGGTCAGAGCCTTTCATAGTCAGTGGACTCTAGGTCCATGTGAATATTGCACCATCTAATTAACACTTGTAGAATGTGGTTAGGCTAGCTGGAAGGTCACCTGTCTCTACCATAAACATTTTGCTCTGTAAAGATACCAAGAGAATGATGTTTATTGTTCTTGATTTGGCTCTTAGCTTAAATGTTAGTGAAAAACACCATGTTTATTGAAATGTGGATAGTTTCTCTTGTTCTTGAGTTTAATTAGGACCCACTTGTCTTTTTTTTTTTTTTTTTTTTTTTTTTGCAATTGCTTTTGAGGACTTAGTAATGAATTCTTAATCTATCTTGAGTTAATTTTTTTTTTTTTGAGATGGAGTCTCGCTCTTTTGCCAGGCTGGAGTGCAGTGGTGTGATCTTGGCTCACTGCAGCCTCCGCCTCCCGGGTTCAAGCAATTCTCCTGCCTCAGCCTCCCGAGTAGCTGGGACTACAGGTGCGTGCCACCACGTCCGGCTAATTTTGTATTTGTAGTAGAGACAGGGTTTCTCCATGTTGGCCAGGATGGTCTCGATCTCTTGACCTCGTGATCCACCTGCCTCAGCCTCCCAAAGTGCTGGGATTACAGGTGTGAGCCACCACGCCTGGCCAAGTTAATTTTTTGTATATGATGAAAAATAGGGATCCATTTTTATTCTTCTACAAAAGGATAGCCAGTTGTCCCAGCACCATTTATTGAATAGGGAATCCTTGCCCTGTTGCTTGTTTTTGTCATCTTAGTTGAAGATGAGATAGTTGTAGGTATGTGGCTTTATTTCTGGGTTCTCTTTTCTGTTCCATTGGTCTATGTGTCTGTTGTTTTCTACCATTACCATGCCATTTTGGCTACTGTAGCCTTGTAGTGTGAAGTCAGGTTGTTTTTGCTTAGGATTGCTTTGGCCATTCTGGCTTTTGTTTTGGTTCCATATGAATTTTAGAATTTTTTTTCTAATTGTGTGAAGAATGATGTTGGTAGTTTGATAGGAATACAGTTGAATCTGTAGATTGCTTTGAGCAGTGTGGCCATTTTAATAATACTGATTATTCCAATTCATGAGCATGGAATGTTTTTCCATTTATTTGTGTCATCTCTGATTCCTCTCAACAGTGTTCTGTAGTTTTTCTTGTAGAGATCTTTCACCTCCTTGGTTAGATGTATTCGTAGGTATTTCGTGTGTGTGTGACTATTGTAAATGAGATTGCGTTCTTGATTTGGCTCTCAGCTTAAATGTTACTGGAAAACATGTTTCTTAAAAGGACATTTCAGTTTGGGGGAATATAGAAAGGGGGCGCTTTTCCTGTGGGCATTTGTTCACTGACTCATTTCTGTCTCTGTTATTGTAGGGACAAGCTGTGGGGGGTCTGTGTCTCCATCCTGGCTCTCTTGCCTCGAGTCCTTAGGTTGATGCTGCAGAGCCTGCGGGTGAACAGAGTTGGGCCTGAGGAACTGCCTGTTGTGGGCCAGCTGCTTCGACTGCTGCTTCAGCATGCACCCCTCAGGACTCATATGTTGACCAATGCGATCTTGGTACAGCAGATCATCAAGAATATCACGGTAAGAAGCATGGTGCCGGGGGCTTTGCAATATAAAGCATAAGAATGAATTTATGACGGGGGCATGACGGGGAGTGTGTTGAGGGAGGAAAGGGATCCCATACATTGAGTCCAGGAATTAATCCCAATATGGTAGTTTCTCAGGGTCTCCCTTGCTGTCCAGCACCTGACTGTGACTTAACGGGGGGGTGTGTCTGTGATTCCAGAATTGGTAATAAAAGTCTTAAAATAATCAAACTAAATGAAAGTGACAAAGCTTAGTTTAGTTTGAAAAGATAAGGGCATCAGAGTCATTCCTACCTAGACTGTGATACAGACTCTATTAATGAACTGTGACAGCTTGGCAAGGTTTTTTCTTTCTTTCTTACCTATCCAAGCTTGTTTTCCTATCTATCTATCTGTAAAAATGGGAATAATGCCAACTTTATTGTGTTTTGGTGATCATTAAACAAGATAACCCAAGTAAAGTTTTTAGTATACCTGACATTCGTTAAGTGCTCAATAAATGTTGTCATTAAGGAAATTATTTAGCAGGAATAAACTTCAGGCCAATTTCTAGTCACTTAGTTCACTCGAAAGTAAGAAAATCAGAAGAAGTTATAGACTTCAGCTTTGTCTAATGGTTGGCTCTCTGCCTTCAGCTGTGTCTGGCGGGGACAGCTCTGTTGTTTAGGATTCCTTTGGTGATTTTAGTTTGAGGGGGGTTAAAAAAGTGTCTTGTATAGTTTGATTTGCAGATTATCCCTTGAGATTCGTAGTGATACTTTGAAGTAATAGTGCTTTTACATGCATATAACACAGGTGCTCTTTGGAATTTTTTCAGTAGCCTTTGTAGGGGTAATGGAAGTGGCAGTGGAATAATTCAGAAATAGTGAAGGGAAGAAAATCAAGAGCTTGGATTATTCCCAGACTGGAGAATCAGCCCATCTTTGTAAAGAAGAGACTGACAGAAATTGTTGGTTGGCCCTGTAGAGTTATTCTCAGTTGGCATTGGGGTAAAGATCGTGAGACACTAGAATGGCAAGAGGGGGAGGCAAGGGTGAAGGGATGGTTGGTGGTGAAATTTCATTAGTCTCTAGCATGTGCAAGAGAGAACAGACTCAACAAGAAACCATTAGCATTTGAGGATATAACTAGGAATTTTCACTGCCTGTTGTAATGCCCGATTAATAGTTCCCTGTTTCCTGGAAGACTTCCTATGGTAATTTATAGATGGGGATACAGTTGCCAAAGCTCTGGGAAATTGTGTTTGGGTGTGAAAAATACTGTCAGGTAGCATGGTGATTTGGGTACAATTCTCAAATTACTCTTGTTTTTCTCTCCAGACATTGAAGAGTGGAAGTGTTCAGGAACAGTGGCTCACAGACTTACATTACTGCTTCAACGTTTATATCACTGGGCATCCCCAAGGGCCCAGCGCACTGGCTACAGTGTATTGAAGAGGCCATAGTACCTCCTTTTTGAAGTTGTTTATTCACATCTATCTTATTTGAAGAAAGACTGATGTAATAGTTCTTTGTCATTAAAGCTGAACTTTTAAAGAAGTTTACGAACCTTCTTTGCACTGATGTAGGAAAATAATGCTTGGGAGTTCCTATTGATGTGTAGGCTGGCTTCCTGGACTAGCACACGATACATGGTCATAGGGTTGTGCATTGTGCATTGCATAGGAGCTAAATATTTACAAAATAGAGTGATACAGTGGTACCTTCTGTTATATACCAAGAAATTGGCTAAATCTTTGTAATCCCATCCAGGCAGACCTCATTCTTTGTGTTTTTGTGATCACAAAAACGATGAATATAATAATAATTAGTAAACTAAAAACCAAGGTAATTAACTGAACACTTCATTGCCTATCTATCTCTTACCGTTAGCACAGAAGTGGCACTGATCTGAAGAAAATGAAAGCAACCCCCAAAATACTTGTGAGTAAAATATGTCACTGTTTATGCCTACTGTCTATATTCCCACAGCAGCTTTCCCTGTAAACAATGTGAAAGAGCCCATGGTCACTGAATTTTATTTAAACCAGGTGTTCTTAGAATGCTAGGATGTGTGCCGTTTCATTCTTCCCTGCCAACAGGAATGGCATTTTAAGAAGATTGCTCACTTCTGCAAGTTGGTCAGAAAATACAAGTAGAACGTTGAAGCCTGAGTTAGCACCTTGCTACGTGAACAGTCTGGTCTGTAAACCCTACCTGACAGAATCCTTGATGCTGTAATACGGCTGTTGGTATTCAGCACTGAGAAAGCCATTCAGAGAAGACGTGGCGGCAACTTGTGGCCTTGAGAGGCTAACGTAGGAACTGTAAAATGTAAGGAATCCCAGAATGTATCTATGGTCTTTTGGACAATTTCTAAATGCAAACAAACAGTGGGTCATGATTCTGATCTAAAATTTAAACCTGATTAATTTTGAAGTAACAGTGGGATGTGATGTGGTGTGTGTGATAAGTCTGTTGCATTAGATTCCAGGAAAGTGGTGAGAGGAAGGCTGCTATGGGACAGGCTTCCTATCTCATTTAGGTTCATCTTTTGAGTCAAGAAGCCAGTACCAGCTAGCTGGCAGAAATCCCAACCCAGCAGCCTTAGTTTTCCTTAGATTTTACTGTTAATTATGAATTCTCATTTCTAACCGTACAGACTGAGGTGAAAGCAGACACTCAGGCACTTTGCACAGACATAGTCTATGCAGGTCCTTTCAGTGCAGGCTACGTTGATTGACAAAACAATGCTGTGTAAGAGCAGAAAGGAAACATTTTCTTTCAGTTAACACATTTTGAGGTGAATCAGCCTTCAGGTACGGATATTAAAGTTTTCCCAGGGTGTAAAAGATTATCAGCAGAAAATCTGAACTCTGCACTAGCTATGCCAGCTCCCCCGAACACAGTCTTCCTCCATAGGCAGTCAAGGTTTTGTTTTGTTTTTTGGCTGAGTAGCTGATTGCAGGTTATAAGAAAAGTTCTTTGATCTTCCACTGTTCTCAAGGAGATGTATACACTGTAGGTTGCTCACTGTTAAAAACAAATACCAGATAGATATTAAGGTTATTTTAAGGCTGAAGGGAACAGTTCATTGGTGTTGAGGAAGAAGGATTTAGGTTTAGGCTATCCCTGGGATGATGGGCCAGTTTACTGTAGAGGCAGGATGACAATATAATAGCTTTATATTTTCTGCAGTCTCAAGATGTGGGACATCTCTTTAAGGGAGACTTGATTAAGAGAGAGCAGGCACTTAGAGAGCTGGTACTGGAACCTCGGTCTTCAGTCTGCCTGAAATAGCAAATATATTCTCTCTCTGTGTCTCTCATATAACACATTACATAAACACATAACACATCTTTTAACTCTCCTATTACACTTTGAATAGTCGTTCTAGAAAATAGGTTTGTTAGAAAATATTCAGATCCTCATGAATGATAAGCTGATGGGAATATCAAACTTAAAATGGATTTTTGAGGCCTTTTTATGACTTTGAATTAACAAATGTATAGGATGCCACAGTCAGAAAACATTAGTGATATACTTTGACAAATGATACTGAGGCCCCATATGGTTGAGAGACCTTGCTGAAGACATTGCTATATTTTGCTTCTAACTTTTTATGGAGCATATAAGCAAATACATTAAAGGTTTAGTAGTTTTAAAAAGTAACAAACATATGTCTCAATTTTTCTCTCTTGGTTTTATAACTTCCACAAAATTATTTTAATGTGAACTATTGTTTTTGGCTGTCTTCACTGTATCTTGAATGGAGTTGTCATCTGTGTACCCCTCTGCAGGTGAGCAAGAATACACTGGATTTGTACAGGGGGTACCAATACTAATAATCACAATTATTCCATTCACTGGAATGGAACTTTAAGGGGAGTTCTTTTATTGTTAAAGAGATAGACCCAGGGGTGGGTGGGTGGGGGTGTGTGTGTGTGTGTGTGTGTCAATAAAAGGCTCTGCTGAGATTCTTGGTGGGTGGTTTGCAAGGCTGGATGTAGAAGAGTGATGTGAGCAGGGATTGTTTTGCTGCCTCCCAAATACATGTGAAGAAACAGCCCGAGGAGGCTGGCATTTTGCTATATCCACCTTTATGTTTCTTCCTTTTTAAGTGGTAAAGGCACTACTAAAACCTCGGGGATGGAGGGGTCTCTCTCCAAGTTGGAGGGTGAGAGCAATAATATTCATTAACTGGTTAATGCTTAATGTGGGTGGGCTTGAGCCTAACAAAACTGTGTTCTCCTAAATTTGGGGTTAGGAAAAGATCATTTTATCCTTGTCTGATTTTAACTCAGTCAAAAATATGTGTAGGACAAATAAGTTGCTTGTTCATATGAAGTCCTAAGAAATCATTAAGTATTGATTTGAATTTATTTACTCTGTCCGAGTCCCTTAACTAAAAAACTTATATGCTGCTAAACACCATTTTAAAAGATTTCTGGTAGTCTTGGATTTGTTTTTCTCTTAAGACTGAAAAATGATCCAGTTATCTAATTTGTGCTAGTATTTGATTGTCTAAATGCCACTTCTCTGGTAGTGATATCTGACAATTCTGTGTTTGAAATGATTCTTCAATTTGCTCAGGTGTAATGAAAGGGTTTTTTTTTGTTTGTTTTTAAACAGACTGTAGGCCTTGATTGCTTTGAAAGTTTCTAACTACCCCACCCACCACTCCCTGATCAGCCTGCCTGTATTACATGAGTTGTCCAACACTTATTAAAGATTTGGCAGTAATTACTCTGTCCCCCACCTCCAGGTTTTTGCCCCCCATCAAAAACTAAATGAATGTTAAAGTTCATGCTGACAGTCATTGTTCACCTTCCCAGCTGCACTCTGTTCCTCCAGGATGACTGTGTGGATCGAGGAGGCGGGGGGGAGCGTGTTGCCATAGCCACCTATGAGAAACACTGGACCTGGCATTAGCTGCTGACAGCAATGAACTTATCACCCATATTTAATGCTGTCGTGAATGAGGGGGCCGTAAGTGAAACACTCTTGTCTTGCGGCTGAAAAGAAAGTTCCCTGAGCTTCTCCTGTATGAGGGAAAGCACGCACAGCTGAGCCTGGGCTGTACATGCTCTCAGGGTCCTCTTCATGGTGTTCTTCCCATCTTGGAGAAGGAAATAGGGGATCGTAATGTGACACCAAAATGGAACAAGGATTCCCAAGGTATTCCTTTGAAGAATGACAGTATTTTCATTTATTTCCTCCTTTGTGTGAAAAAGTGTGTAGAAGTGATCAATAATAGCTACCATTTATTTCCATTGGAGTTAATGTTAACAATAATAGCTTTTAGTTGTGAAAATAATTTGCCTCTTAGAGAGACAGATGTTGGCTACAGTAATAATCCCATGAAATCAAATGACCATTGGAAAACCCTGGCCATCTCTGTTCTAATGTCTTTTGTCTTTGGGGATGAAACAAAGGAAAATGCTTCCCCATGTTCTCCCCCACCATCTGCTTTGCAGTGGCTGCCTTACCTGAGTTGAGACGCAGCACAGAAGAGGCTTTTACAGATCTTGTAGGATGATGTATTTTCCCTTCGTGAGAACAACCTGAAATGAACCAACAACTGTTTCTTTTATTTGGCCAGGGATAGGTTTGGCCTGACCAACTTCTGAATTCCTTATTGTGGTAAAGGCTTGAGCTTGCAGGTGTATGTCAAGATAAGTTAGGTGTGGTGTGGAACCATGTAGGCCCAGGGCAAAGTCCTGAGATTTTGCTAAATGAATGTTAAAGTTCATGCTGTAGGAGATCTTTCTAAAGGTGCCCTTGCTTATCTTTTTTTCTCTTGAGCCAGCAAGGCTTCTTGAACTCTACTGGGTCTATTTGGATGGGCTCTTTGCAGAGCTGAGAATGTTTCAATTTACAGCAGTTAATCTGCTGAACAAATATTTACTGTAGTGCATGGGTGTTGAGCATTCTCATAGTGGGCAACCCTGTAACATCTTAGCATAGGAAAAGTCAAAGTGATACAGGCAGGGTCTAGCTAAGTCTTGAATGCTCCAAATGGGTAATGCAAGGAGGAGACTCAAGCAGGGGTCTGGAGAGGTTTAAACATTAAAGCTTGAGGGCACTCTGGGCTGAGATGCTAGAATGCCTCACAAAACCAAACAGTTCTGACCCAGTATCGCTGGGAGGCAGGAATGAAATGGTGCTTGAGAAATATTAGGTTGGTGCAAAATTAATTGCAGTTTTGACCATTTTTAATAATACAGTTAATTTTGCACCAACCTAATTTATCCAAATGGAAGTTTACCCAATGTAATTAAATTCTACTTCAGATTCTGATGTGGCACTCTGGGGGTACTTGTGAACTACAAAGTAGGCAGAAGGACAGTTACCATAGATTTGCTTAAGCACTGAGTGCTTGGTGGACTTTGTGCCTGAGGTGCCCTTGGATGGACTCTTGGGGGCCTTGCTTACTGCAGTGGTTTGGGGGAGTTTTAGTTCCAGTTCCTTCCTCCAAACCTGGAGGAGCAATGCTGTACATTCTTGCCTCCATCTGTCCACATCTCCAGCTCCAAGCTGCTTCATATGCCGAAGGTGGGACAGGTGCTTCCTGAGCTGGTAGCTGGTTGGGTCAGAGGAGAGGAGAGGCTTTAAGATCACAGTACTGAGAAAACTAAATTTCCTTAAGGTTCCTAGAAGCTATAGGAGTAGTATTTGCTGAATTCCTGGTAGGTTCATTCAAACTCCCATTCCTAATTTTGGCAGCAGCATGTTGAACGTGGAATTCTTTTTCCATTATCAAACACCTCCTGAACTAGGATTCAATCATGATTCCTTGCCTTCAAGGAGCTCACAGACTAGTGGAACAGGCTGCTGTGTAAAGAGGTACGTGTGGCATGAGAGTACTGTGTAAGAGCAAGGAGCTGGTTGTGCAAACAGATGCAGGACTGACTGATGGTTTGGTAAGGTTTCACAAGGTTAATATTTGTGCTGGATTTTAAAAGATGAATAGGAGCTTACCAGGCAGAGAAGGGCATTCTACGTAGCAGAACTGGCATCAGCAGAGATACAGGCATTTGTGCCAGAAAGTCAGTAACACAATGTGGTGGAAGCACTGTGTATTTGGTGATGAAAGGGGGCTTTAGAGTGGTAAAGGTATGAGCTGCATCTTATAAGTCTGTAGGAGGTGGGTTTGGAGTGGGTGAGGGATAGGGATGATGGCTATATTTACATCTAGGGTTTATTTGATGCTTTCTATCCCACATGCACTCCCCAACTTACTGAGCACAAAAACTATTTTGAGGCCTCCAAAGGAAAACTGCAGCAGTGTTTATTATCTGTATCTGTCCATATTCCCAGTGACCTATAGGTAGCTGCAGAGAGCAACAGGCTTCATATCTGATTTTACAGTGATCCCATTTGGGCTGCACCAAATGGGAAGTAATCTTTTTCCTAAGTCTGCTAAAAGCTCCTTGCAGCGCTTGGTGCAGCCCCTCCCTCCTTCCCCAAAGGCTGATTTCAGTCAGCCTACACCACTCTTCCTTCTTTCCTGGAGGGTAACACCATGGCATCCCTCTACTAGAATATGTACCACATTTCCAAAAAGCCAAGTCTAGAGAAAAGTATGGCACTACCGCGCTATAATTCAGTTTCTCCTGTTTGAAATGCTGTCTTCCATACCTTCTGCTCTTGTGGGCACAGAACTTGTGGGGAAGCCCAGGTAGTGGCTGAAGCTGTTAATGGTGTCAGCCCTCAGTGGGCCCAGCAGACCTTTCCTGCTCAGCTTGTCCAGGATCCTGTTTCAGTCTTTAAAATAGTCATCTTACTTGGTTATTAAACTGACAATTTTAAGATCAAGTTTCATTTTCTCAGGACCCAAGGTTCATTTTGCCCACTCCTTCCCTGCCTGTTTTCCAGCTCCTTTTCTCCATCCTGCACCTGTCCCCTGTAGCCACAGCCTGCACTGAGCTCTTACGTGTCCAGCCCTGACTCCTGCCCCAGCCCTCACTGCTTAGGTTTGCTATCAGACACACTTTCAGGACAGCACTTCAGGCTCCTGTATTTACAATAGAAAATGTAGTTAAAATATAATAGAATCGATAAAAGTGTGTTTACTGTCACTAGACTTGGCTTTCTGCAATGTGCAACAATCCCAGAAGTCCTTTGGGCCTCAGAATTGCACAATGGCACATCCAGAGGGGGCCTGTGTAGTTGCCTACCCAGGTGGGCATGTTAGACCATAAGCCCACTGTTCTTGGGGGAATGACTGACGGCTCATTTGCTACTCTGGTCACTTACTGACAGGATCTGTCAGCTTCTGACTCTTCAAAGGAGTCAGACAGACAGTCGGAGGAGGAGACATTTCAGGTAGGGAGCAGCTGTGGGGTCTGGCGTGGTAAACCTTGCTGGCTTGTTTAAATCCTAGATTTCAGCCAAAATACTTAAAAAGTGCATCTGGATGGTAGCCAGTGCATGTCCCAGCATAACTGCCCAATGAGGGGGTGCAATGGCCATTTCCACCTGTGGCTTTAGAGGCCGACTGTCTTGGCTCAAAGCCAGCCCTGGCACTTGCTCTGTAATGTTGGTGAGTTGATGTCTCTGTGCTTCAGTTTTCTCATCTGTGGAACGGGGATAAGAACAATACCTACCTTGCAGGGTTATCGGTGACGATTACATGAATCAATCCAGGTAAAACTAGTTTGAACAGTGTCTGGCACAAGTTTCCAACAAACACTGACTACTAGTATGTTAACAATTGGTAGTAGTAACATCACCCTTCTCCTGGTTACCCTGATGTGTGTGACACCAACCAGGCAGCCTTCTCCAGCCTATTTTCAGGCAAAGTGCATGGGGCCCATCTCCACCTCCATTAGCTTGACCACAGCAAAAACTAACTTCACTCATGTAAGGGAAAGGCCCTTGGATCTGAGTCAGCCAGAGGTTCAAGTGCTGGATCTGCACCAAAAGGACAAGTCAATTTTTCCTCTCTTGTCTGAAAAATGGGGATACTGCTCCCTGTCATGATGGCTTCCTGGTGTGGTTGGGAGATCACATGGGGTCAGGCATGAGAGGACTTTGTTAATGGCCAAGAGCTGAAACAGACATGAGGGAGAACACTGCAAAGCCTGTGCAAGCACAAACCAGATCACCCGGCTCTGGGTTAGGCAGTCTCTGGTATGATACGAATGGAGGCCTCTCCCTGGACCTCCTGGGAATCCATCTTGTTTTCTCCCTGCCAATGTTAAGGAGAAAACGTCTTCCTTTTTCTCCTGACGGGAACCTCGATAGCTCATACATCTGTGCCCGCATTATTTCCTTGCCTTGACTCCCCATCCGTCTTCCTCTCCCCAGTGATGGTGGCGACATAACTTCCACCTATCTCTTTTCTTGAGACAGGGTCTCACTGTGTCGCCCAGGCTGGAGTTCTGTGGCTTGGTGATGGCTCACTGTGGCCTTGACCTCCTGGGCTCAAGCGATCCTCCTGCCTCAGCCTCACAAATAGCTAGGACTACAGGCACGTGCCACCATGCCTAGGTAATTTTTGTACTTTTTGTAGAGGCAGAGTTTGGCCATGTTTCCTGGGGTGGTCTCGTCTCATAACCCTGGGTTCAAGTGATCCTCCCACCTCGGCCTCCCCAAGTGCTGGGGTTACAGGTGTAAGCCACTGTGCCTGGCCAGTTCCCACCTATTGGTGATGGGTCCAGCTTCTCTCTGGACATTCATCACTGTAAGGCCTAATTTAGATATAGGCTCTAGTGAGGCTTTCAGGATGAAAGAGATTTATGAGATGTGAACATTTGTAGCAATAAGACCCCTCAAGTCCTCCCATAATCATTCCCTAGTGGCATTTGTCTCTACTATATTGGGAGACTGTTTCAGGCTTTTAGGACAGCCTTCACCCCCACTCCCAGTGCCTACTATGTATTTTGAGCTTGGCAGATGCTCAGACAGGTTTACATAGTACAGTTTAGTCACTCCATCTATTATATCCAGACCCTGGATATAATAGGTTTAGGTGTTTGGAGTATGACTAGTTCCTGGGTAGTAAAGACATAAGAATAAAAATAAAGTATCTCCTATGTGTAGTAATTTAGAATTAATGAAGCGTGCATTATCTCATTCCAGCAACCTGTCATATTAACAGGACATGTGCAACAATTATTAAATCCTGTTTTACAGATGAAGAAGCAGAGGGTCAGGGGGGCCATGTGATTTGCCCAAAGTCACATAACCTGTTAGAGCTTACCTGAACCTCACATTTCATGGTTACAAACCCAGGGCTTTTTCCTTTACCCCATGCTATCCTGAGCACTTTCCCATCTTTCTAGGCAAAAACATCTTCCAAATGGTTTACACAATGTAAATTACTAGGATCTGGGGTGAATTTCATGGGTAGGCTCTATAAAATTGGCCTTACCATGCCACCACATGGAACCCACTGGGAAAACATCAAAGAGCACAGATGTCATGTTGAGAATATCAGTAACAATCAAAGAACCACAGATGCGGCAGCACCCCATTTTCCTACCTTCGCCAGGCGCGCTGGATGACTGCTGCTGCTTTGTTCTTTTTGCGAAACAGCTCTTTCCTCCTTCGTTCTCTCTGAATTATCTGCAGTCGGAGCTCTACGGGGAGAAGGTCAATATTCACACTCTGCCCAGAGAGGGGACGAGGTGCTGGATCAGTCTCCTTAGATACCTGAAAGTCCTCGGACAGGGTGGATGGCTCCAGCCTCCCGGCTCCTGACCTCAACTCCTCTGTGCTCTGTGGCAAATCTGAACAGAGCCCTCCTGTGAGCTTGGCTTGTGTCACTTTGTTTCTTGGTGTACGATGGTGGGGAGGATTCTGCCCAGCAAGGACCGCCTCCCCCCGGGCACTGCCAGGGCGGCTAGAACCAGCTGGGGAGCACCTTCCTCCTTTGAGCTCTTGAGTGCGCCTTTTCTGGAGGGCACATTTGGCCTTGGGTTCTGTGTCATGCCGCCTGCTGGGCTTCCAGTGGCTATCGTGTGGTGGAAGGCTTGCAGCTGCCCGCCTGGAGTCCTCTCCTTTCTCATCAGGCTCAGCCACCCTGATACAGGAGGGCTGCTTCATGAAGCCTTTCCCCTTTGCACACCGATGATCGCCAGCTGTCTCACCTCTGGGCTTCTCAACAGAGGGAACTCCTGGATGCCTGTTTCCATCACTGTCTTCATTGGGTCTGAAGTGGACACAAGCAGATTGGCCTTTAGAATGTTCTCTGGCTGTTTCTTGGGGAAACAAAGAAAAAATATTGTCCAAAACTTGCAGAGTAGGATAATTTTCCTAATATGTGCACATAAAATATTCAGACTTAGCCTATGTCATCACCATAATAGTGGCAATTACAGACTAGGAAAAAAACTTTAACTTCTATTTCCAGCAATATGGTAGGTTAGATAACCTGAAGCCCTTCTCACCTTAACGAAAATATAGTGGATATCATTTGGAAAGCACTGTCATGCTTTTAAGAAAATAAAGGAACTCTGGAGCACAAAAACAAAGAGAAAATTGAAAATCAAAGCAATTAAGTATGTGAGCTGATCCAGTGACTGTCTAGGCAGGTAATGGTGGTGGAGTGGGCAACAGATGGTCTTATTAAATATCTGGCTGTGTTTTAACATCTACATAAGAACAGAAAATGAGGCCTTGCAAGAAGAAAGTTAACTGGAACCAAGACTCTACATGAAGCCAGCACTCTTGAAGGGACATACCTTTTGGAAATAATCCAGATTTTAAAATCTGCTCTCCAGTACTTGGAGATGACAAGGAAGTTTGTTTCAGCCCAGGTTCTGGATGGGGTAAGGAGTCTCCCATAAGAATTTAAAACCAAAGTCTTCTTCCTTACGTGGGTTTGGTATTCATTTACTCTCAATCCATAGGAGACATTACTATAAAAACTGGTCTTAGGATGGAGATATCCCAGGATGCCTCACAGAAGCAAACACAATATTGCTTTAGTGTGACATGCCCTCAACTCAGGCTGCACAAAGGGGTCCTCTGAAAATGACTTCACGATCCAAAATCACAAAATACATGAGGAAACAATGTACCATAAGCAACAGTTAACACAATAGCAAGATCAGATCTCTCAAAACATTAGCACACACACATTGATTAAACACACAAAAGAAGTTTAAAATACGAGAAAAGGATAGATTTGAAAAACAATTAAATACTACCTCTAAAATGAAAAATATGCCAGGCACAGTGGCTCATGCCTGTAATCCCAGCACTTTGGGAGGCCGAGGCGGGAATCATGAGGTCAGGAGTTTGAGACCAGCTTGACCACTATGGTGAAACCTTGTCTGTACTAAAAATACAAACATTAGCTGGGCATGGTGGTGCATGCCTGTAGTCCCAGCTACTTGGGAGGCTGAGGCAGAAGAATCGCTTGAACCCGGGAGGCAGAGGTTGCAGTGAGCTGAGACTGCTCCACTGCACTCCAGCCTGGGTGACAGTGAGACTACGTCTCAAAAAACAAAAATCTTAATAAAACAGGCACATAGATTATCCAGATAATGTGTTTTCAGAAACAGACTTTAAAATAACTGTTCTGGCTGGGTGCAGTGGCCCAGCACCTTGGGAGGCTGAGGCAAGAGGATTGCTTGAGCCAAGTCTGCAACAAGCCTGGACAACATAGTGAGACCCCATTTCTAAAAAAAAAAAAAAAAAAAAAAAAAAAAAAAAAAAAACTTATCCAGACATGGTAGTGCATGCCTGTAGTCCCAGCTACTCAGAAGGCTGAGGTGAAAGGTCGCTTGAGGCTGGGAGGTTGAGGGTGCAGTGAACTGTTTCTGCCACTGCACTCCAGCCTGAGCAACAGAGTGAGACTATGTCTCAATAATGTAAAATAAAATATTTTTAAGTGCAAAAGAGCTATCTAAACTATGCTACTCTTCATGTAAGAAAGAAAGAGATGGGCTGGGTGTGGTGGCTCACGCCTGTAATCCCAGCATTTTGGGAGGCAGAGGCGGGCAGATCACCTGAGGTCGGGAGTTCAAGACCAGCCTGACCAACATGGAGAAACCCTGTTTCTACTAAAAATACAAAAAAATTAGCTGGGCATGGTGGCGCATGCCTGTAATCCCAGCTACTCTGGAGGCTGAGGCAGGAGAATCACTTGAACCCAGGAGGCAGAGGTTGCAGCGAACTCTGTCTCAAAGAAAGAAAGAAAAGAGAAAAGAAAGAAAGGGATATAAGAAAACATACCTATATCTGTTCATTTGTGCAAAAGAAATATAGAAAACATAAAGCAAAAACTAAAGAAATTGGTTACCTGCAGGAGTTGAGTGGGAAAGAGGTGGAAAGAAAGGAGAAATGGGAGCTGGATAGTAGAGATGAAGAGGGAGTGACACTTCTCTGACTCCACCTTTTTGTATAGCTCTGACTCTTAGAGCTGTTACAATGTATCACACATATGCCCCCCACCAAAAAAAAAAACTAAAACTACAAGATACCACTACACACCTATTAGAATGGCAAAAATCCAAAATAGTGACCAAATGCTGGTGGGGATGTGGAGCAATAAGAACTTTCATTCATTGCTGGTAGGAATGCAAAATGGTACATCCACTTTGGAAAAGAGTTTGGCAGTTTCTCACAAAACTAAACATATTCTTACGTAAGATCCAGCAATCACACTCCTTTATATTTACTCAAATAAGTTGAAAACTTATGTCCATACAAGTTGCACACGGATGTTATAGTAGCTTTATTCATAACGGCCAAAACATGGAAGCAACCAAGATGTTTCTTCAGTAGGTGAATGGATAAACTGGGTAACATGCAGTTTCTGCCTTCTCTCAAGAGTACTGCTCTGAGAACAATATACATAAGGAAGATAGTCTAACCTACTGGAGAACAAAAGGCCATATAGAAGAGAATAGAGACAGCCAACAGCCACCACCAATTGCCAGATATATGAAGGCAGCCATCTTGGCCACATCTTGTGCAAATTCTATCAACCTCATGAGTGAGCCCAGGTGATCGAGAAGAGGAACTGCCCAGGTAGCCCATGGGACTGTGAGAAATAATAAACTTCTGTTGTTTTAAGCCACTTAGTTTTGGGAGTGGTTTATTATGCCACAAGAGATAACCAACACAGATATTTATATCTATAAAAGAGAGGTGCTGTCTTAAAATATAAAATCCAGAGTATTGACATTGGACTGGTTGGTGAGCAGAAGCTGGGAAGGCAATGAAGAGACTGCTGGTGAAGGCTCGAAGAGCAGAAAAGAAATGGCTGTTGGAATCTAGAGAGAAGTGAACCTTGTTATTCAGTGGCAGAATTAACTGGCAAAATTGTTACCTGCAGTAACATAGAAGATAGAAAATATACCTAATGGAGCTGTAGATACGGTTCAGGAGGTTTCCAGGTGGAATGTAGAACAAAATGTCAACTGCTTTTTAAGCTACATATGACAAAGTATGGGGAGAAAACAAATAAAATGAAGGAAAAACTGCTCCGTTTGTAAGCAAAATTTAGAGATAATGTAAAGATCCCAGGATGTGCTGGGTTAGAAAATAAAACTATTTTAACATTTTTATTCTTTCCAGCCAGCAAAAGAGTCTCATAGGCCTCAGCATAAAGATCAAATCAGGGCAGACACAATGACTAACACTTATAAAATCCCAGCCCTTTGGGAGGCCAAGGCAGGTGGATTGCTTGAGTCCAGGAGTTTGAGACCAGCCTGGGCAACATGATGAAATCTCATCTCTACAAAAAAGAAATGCAAAAAAATAGCCAGGCATGGTAGCGCACACCTATGGTCCCAGCTACCCGGCAGGCTGAGATGGGGGGATCACTTGAACCTGGGAGGCAGAGGTTGCAGTGAGCTGTGATTGCACCACTGCACTCCAGCCTGGGTGACAGGGTGAGACCCTGTCTCAAAAAAAAAAAAAAAAAGTATGGTTGTACAACCCTTTATTAAGACTCAAAAATATTTAAGGTGGTATATAATAGGCCCTCTTAGCTCGACAAAAAAATTTCTAAGAATCTCAAGGGCATTTTCCCACAGAAATTTAAGCCACTCAAATTAGAGCAAAGCTTGTTTGAAAAATAATGGATGTGGCTTTTGAAATATGAAATGAATCCAATCAGATTCACAGGAAACCCATGAAGTTTTTGAGATAATTGCATTATTGAGAGTACCACAAGCTTGAACTGGTGACATAGTTCAAATCAAAAAGAAGCCTTTGGGGCCCCAGTATCCTATAGTCAGGAGATAGGCTGAGAAAGCTACTCAGCTGCAAACATGGGCATTTCTTAGGAAAAGGAAGGACTTCTCAGAGAGCAGAGCCAAGAATTCAGGTAGCAGAGCCAAGAGATATGGAGAACAATGGAATAGGAAGCCACCAGGAGTACAATGAGACCCTAATCAAGGAATATTTACCTCAAGAGTAGGGGCCCTGGTAAAATGTGACCAGCTGGCTTTCAGAATTGCTATGGACTAATGGCTGCTATACGCCTCCTATTCCACCCCCTTTTGTCTACTGTGGTTATTCTGTTCCTGTCTCACCACTGTTTGTTGGGTGTGGGGGGTGTTGATAATGTATCTTTTTGGCTGATTGGTCTCTGAATCAGAAAGAGTCCCAGTTGGTGAACCTGAACCACATCTAGTTCATGTCTTAAAATCCTAGACTTCAAGTGTGATGAGATAATCAGGATGAGATTTTGGGGTACTGAGATAGGGATGTATTAGTCCGTTCCTACACTGCTATAAAGAACTACCTGAGACTGGGTAATTTATAAAGAAAAGAGGTTTAATCAACTCACAGTTCCACAGGCCTAACAGGAAGCATGACTGGGAGGCCTCAGGAAACCTACAATCATGGTGGAAGGCAAAGGGGAAGCAAGCACCTTCTTCACATGGTAGCAGGAGAGAGCGTGAGCGAAGGGGGAAGTGACACACATATTTAAACCATGAGATCTTGTAAGAACTCACTATCATGATCCAATCACCTCCCACCAAGTCCCTCCCTGAACACTGGGAATTTGGGTGGGGACACAGAGCCAATCCATATCAAAGGGTAAGAATATCTTGCATGTGGGAGGAATGTGAATAATCTGTGACCAAATAGGAACTATGACAGATTGTTTAATAGCCAAAAATTCCTCCCATCTTAGTATGCACAAAGGTGGAATCTATTTCTCGACATCATTTGGTCTGGGATGGTCTTGTAACTTGCTTTGATCAATATAATGTGTGCAAATTCTAGAGTCTATTTCTCAAGAGGTCTTGTGGCTTTTATCTTCGCTTTCTGAAAATGCTGTCCTGAGACCACAATGTAAGGAAGCCAGTCTAGTCTACTGAAGAATGAAAACCATATAAAACAGAGTCAAGGAATCCCATCTGATAGCCAGCATCAATTGCTACACATTCAAGTCAGTATATCTTAGACATGGAATTCAACTGACTCTCCACCTGAATGTAGACACATGAGTGAGACCAGATGAAGCCTGTAAACAAACTTCCCAACCAAAATAGAATCATAAAAATTAAATCGTCATTGTTCAAAGTCACTTCGTTTTTGTGTGGTTTGTTATACAGCAGTAGATAATGGAAGCAACCCTGCTCTTACAGATCTTGCAGTTTAGTGGAAAAAATGACAAGTAAACCGGTAATAACAGTAAAAAGTGATGATGTTTATAAGAGGGAAGTATAGGAGAAATATGGAAGCAATAGCAGGAAACTATAGCCTCCTTTAGTGGGGAGATATTGGTTGAACAGAAGAAGAAACATTATCCCTGATATCTAAAAAATAAGGTAGAGGGAGTGGCATCTGCAAAGGCCCCAAGCTAAGAAAGAACTCAAGGAAGTTCAACATGGCTGTCACATTACGGGAGCTTAATTAAAGCTGGTTGGATGAATAAATGAATGAATATGTAGCAAAGCATCATGAGTATATAATCCTTAAGGATTACACTGTAAAGTGGATTATACAATTATATTCCAGAAATGTTTATAGTCATTTTACGTATATATATTTTTTGAGACAGAGTCTCACTGTCGCCCAGGCTGGAGTGCAGTGACGTGATCTCGGCTCACTGCAACTTCCACCTCTCAGGTTCAAGCAATTCTTGTGATTCAGTCTCCTGAGTTGCATGCACCACCATGCCTGGCTAATTTTTGTATCTTTAGTAGAGATGGAGTTTCGCCAAGTTGGCTAAGCTGGTCTTGAACTCCTGGCCTCAAGTAATCCACCTGCCCCAGCCTCCCAAAGTGTTGGGATTACAGGTGTGAGTCACTGCACCCAGCCTGTAGTCATTTTATGTATACTTTTCTGTAGTTGTTCTTGGCGAGATTAATGAGTGGCTCAATAATAATAGTTACTGAAAACCTATGATGAGTTATGGGCTATAACAAGTACACTACATGAATTATTTCTATCCATAGCTACCTTGCGGTGTAGAAAGTATACCCTCACTTTATAGCTAAGGAAGTTAAGGTTCAAAGAAACAGATTGAACTGTCCAAGCCCTGAATTCAGTAATCATGAAGTTCCAGAGCCCCTTTCTGAGAAAGTCCATAAGGTCAGGGCTATTTTCATAATAATACGAAGACATTATTTGCCTTTTTCACTGTGTTGGCATTTGCACTTAGATTTTGGGAAAGCTCCTACCATTCTCTAACTTACAAGAGTAGCTCAATGTGTTTAAATTGCTTCGTGCAAACAATAGGGTTCGTGCTGCACACCTTTCCTTCTGGGAGTCTGGAATTTTGGCATATGCTAGGCAGAGGGTATCTATGTGACTGACTCCAGATAAAAATCCTGGAGTCCTAGGTTCATGTGAGCTTTCTTTGTCAACAAAAAGTTGTCTGACTGGTTGTTACAGTTTATTGTAGAAGGAATTAAACGTGTTGTGTGTGACTCCACTGGGAGAGAGCTGTTGGAAGCTCGTGCCTAATTTCCTCTGGACATTGCTCCATACACTTTTTCTCTTTGCTCATTTTGCTTTGTGTCCCTTTGTTATAATAAATCCTAACTGGGAGTACAACTATATGCTGAGTCCCCCTAGTAAATCCTCCAACCTCACCAAACCTGGTGGTTGTCTTGGGGATGGGGATCATAGGGATCCCTGACACACAAGTAAACTCTAAATAGGATAAACTGCAAAAACCTATGCCAAGACACATCATATTAAACTTCTGAAAGCTAATGATAAATTTTAAAATCTTGAAAACAGCCAGAGAGAAATGACATATTACCTAGGACTATTACTGAGAAACACCAATTTGAATGACAGTGGATTTCTCATCTGAAACCATGGAAGCCAAAAGGAAATGGCACAATATTTTTCAAGTGCTAAAAGAAAAGAACTGCCAGCCATGAATTCTATATCTGGCTTAATGATTCTTCAGGAGTCAAATAAAAACATTCTCAGACAAAGGAAAACCGAAAGAATTTGTTGCTAGCAGACATACCCGTAAAGATTGGCCACAGAAAGCTCTTCATACAGAAAGGAAATGATACAAGAATCTTAGAGCACCAGGAAGGAAGAAGAAACAACAGAAGAGCAGAAATATGGGCGCATAAAATGTTATTTCCTTTGTGAGTTTTATAAATTGTATTTCATGATTGAAACAAAATCTGTAACACCATCTGATACCTAAGCAATGATACTTAAAAGTGGACAAGATAAATGGAAGTAAGGTTTTCACACTTTTCTCTAAAAAAGAAAACAAAATACCATAAATCAATCAAGATAGAATTTTTAAAAATGCTGAAGTAACCTACAGGAAGGGAAAAAAAGAGAACTGAGAACCAGAGGAAACAAGTAGAACACAAATCATAAAGTGGCGGTCCTAAGTGCTAATATAACAATTATCTTAAGTGTAATTGGTCTAAATACACCAATCAAAAAAGCCCACAGTCCATGGGCCGGCAGGAGATGACAAAGGCAATACACCTACCATTTGGCCTTCTGGAGTGTGTTCCCTGCAAATCTGAGGAAACATGCTGCTCCTTCTGGAGGGCTCTGCCTAGAGACCCTCCTGGAGATCCTCTGCTGTCTCTTGGCTCAGGGCCTTGTGCCACGTTGCCAGCAGGAGGCTGCTTGCTGGGGACCCGGCTCTGCCTGCTGGGCACATCCTGGGCGCTGGGCAGACAGGGAAGGGCCTGGGGTCTGCAGGAATCTGGGCTCCGCCTTCCTTTTTGCTGTTCTGCCTCTTTTCGTTTGTTTTCTTCCTCTCGCTTTCTGGAAGCAAAGCCAAAGAGGAAGAGAAAAAATTTAGAGTATCACCTGCTCGAGTGTCTGTGTGAGATTTAAATTTTAAGAGGAGCTACTACATCACAGGAGATACTTGGAAATTTGCATTTTCCAAGAGCAGACTTTTCTCCGGATAAAATAAAAACCATCTCTTTTACACCAGGCCTTATAGCCCAAAGGATGATGGAGCTGAAAAGTTTATAGATCAGTCTTTGTGCTGTTGAGACACATGACAGATAACCAGGCAACTTTTCTGTGTGAAACATAACACACTCTCAACGGTGCATATGCCCCAAGCTTATGTGTGATCCCTGGAGCTACCTGTAACTCCACCCGTTTTTCCTCCTGTTTCAGAAAGCACACCAGAATGCTACTGAGAATGACAGTCAAAGGGATAACCTTGAATCTGCTTTATTCATTTAAAAAAGCCCATTGGCAAACCTTAATGATCATATAAAAAGTCACTTGCAAAGTACCTTGCCAGTGATTAAAACACACCTGTGAGTTGCAAATACTGCCGTTGACAGCTCTAGCTAATGAGTCAAATCCACTCATTTTACAGATAAGACCCAGAAGGTAGGGTGATTTTCAAAAAGTCACACATAAGTAGCTGGTGGCAAAGCTGGAACCCTTGGGTAGCAAGAGAACAGACAAGGGCTGGGGAGGAGGGGCCCGTCTAAAGATGAGTAGCAGGGCGAGGCAGGTGGGTCTGAGGTGGCTCAGAAAGGTAGCCCAGGCCCCTAACTCAGGACAAAGGGGCCGAGTTAGGGGCAGGATTTGTTTGACCATTGCTGTTAACTTGTAGGGATTCCCAAGGGAAAGACAGGAGGAAAAACACTTAATTTCTGAGTCTCTCTCTGCTGGGCACTGAAGATACAGAAATGATGACCACAGATTTCAGGTCCTCCCCTGAGGAATCTTCTACCCAGAAGGGGACAGCCAGCAAAACAAAGACCTAATTCATGATGGAAGAAATGTTATATTTTGTATTTATTTATCTTTTTAAAGACAGGGTCTTTTACGTAGGCTAGAGTGCACTGTGCAGTGGTACCTTCTTAGTTCACTGCAGCCTTGAACTCCCAGGCTCAAGCGACCCTCCCACCTCAGCCTCCCGAGTAGCATGCGCCACCACATCTGGATAATTTTTAAATTTTTTGTAGAGATGGGGGGCGGGTCTCACTTTGTTGCCCAAGCTGGTTTTGAACTCCTGGCCTCGAGCTATCCCCCCCAACCCCCCTTTGGCCTCCCAAAGGGTTGGGATTACAGGTGTGAGCCACTGCACCCAGCTGAAAAGGACTTTAGTTCTGTGCTTCTCACACTTTATTGGGCTGAATCACCTGGTGTCTTGGTAATTATGGATTCCAACTTAGGCTAGGGAGAACTCAAGATTCTGCATTTCTAGCAAGCACCCAGGTGATCCAGCTGTTGCTGGCCGTCTGGCCACACCTTGAGTAGCCAGGCTTAAGAGCACAGGAAAGTCTAATATGGACTGTTCACTATACCACTAGATGGAATGGAACATACAATATGAAATGTGATTCTCCACAATGACACAAACTTTTTGTAAGGCCCACCTTGCTCACACATGAGCATGCCTTCTTTATAGGCAACCTGACAAATTGCAGGGCTAAGCATCAGACACAGAAGCATGAGACAAGGCGGAGACCCTAAGCCTCCAAGCAGTCATAGAATCCAGACTGCCATGGACTACGGCATTTGAAGCAAAGCTTATTTAGATCTCAAGTGACAGGAAAGCCCCAGCTGACATATATCTGGGTTACACTTTGATTTAAAACCTTGTCGACTTGTTAAATTCCCCTTCTGAAGCTCTTTCTTCCTGTATGGAGTAGCTCCTGATCGCGGGTCCAAGCTTGCTTATCTAATAGTTTTCTACTGAGTCCCATTACCGAGAACATGGCCAGATGGGTCGTGCTAACTCCTGTACAGCTCTAGTGTTTTTATTCGACTCTGGTTTTGTGACATCTTTGCCACCTGCTAATGACTGTGGTCTATAGGCCAGCTGGACAGCCTGTCATCTCGGAGCCTGAGATTCATACGGATGTGAGCAGGTGCCATTTCAGTATGATCTCTCTGGGACAAGGCTGCTTTTCAGAAGAAGACGGAAGCATCTGGGTGGCTGAAGTGCTGCTAATAGATTTAATAGCCTTGCTCCAGGAAGACAGAGGAAGTGCTATGCTTTTTATCAGCACCGATGAGCAGGGCTGTTTTAACAGAATGATATTGGCTCTTTAGACAGACACATGTGGGTGGTTGTCTGGGTTGGCACCTATATGGATCTCACTGCCATTAAGGGGGACTCTGAGGCGATAAATTAGACTTTGTTATTTGAGCAGTCTCCTCTTTCTTTTTAGGAAACCAAACAGCTCTCTTGTTCAATTCCAAGAAGCCTCTCTGTAGCCAGCCCCGGGGCAAATCTTATCACTGCAGACCTTCCTGGGCCTTCAACAAAGGCAACCACAGGAGGAACAGGGCATCTAGCCTTTTAAAGTGATCACGACATCCAGAAAGCAAGAGGGCTTTGGCTTCTGGAGATTGCTTTGGAGGGGGGATACCAGGGGGGTGATTTTTCATTTTGGTAGAACTAAGTAAGCAGAATTAGGAGACAGAATGCAATCATCTGAATGAATAATTAGCCCCTGGTCTAAATATAAATATAATTATATATATAAATATAAATATAAAATATAAATATAATTGTTTTTTAAATTGATGCATTTTGCATTAAAAAAAATCTTCCAGGTGGCACATGGCCCACAATCATGAAGTTCTTCAGACCAGTGGTTCTTTGATGTAATAGCAGTGATCATTGGGAAAAAATGGAGTGGGATTAAAACTGGAAACTATGCATAACCTGTATCCTATTTTATCTATATTGCTGCCTTAAAACTAAAGCAGCAGCAGCAACAACAACAACATACACAATTCAGCTTCTGAGAGTTGAACATGACCCCACATATATGTGTCTCCCTGGGGAAAAGGTCCAGAACCATTGCTCATAGGGTAAGAGTTTGAAGAAACCACTTTATTGAGGGTGACACCCTCATTTGGTAGATAAGAAAACAGGCAGAGAGGTAAGGGACTTACCCAAGGTTACATGGCAAACTATAGACAAAGCCAAGATAGAACTCAGCTGCTTTATCTCCTGGTAAAACTCATCCCCAGGACAGAGTTGTTTTTAAAAATTTCACCTAGGCCGGGCGCGGTGGCTCACGCTTGTAATCCCAGCACTTTGGGAGGCCGAGGCGGGTGGGTCACGAGGTCAGGAGATCGAGACCACGGTGAAACCCCGTCTCTACTAAAAATACAAAAAAAATTAGCCGGGTGTGGTGGCGGGCGCCTGTAGTCCCAGCTACTCGGAGAGGCTGAGGCAGGAGAACAGCATGAACCCGGGAGGCGGAGCTTGCAGTGAGCCAAGTTTGCGCCACTGCACTCCAGCCTGGGCAACAGAGCGAGACTCTGTCTCAAAAAAAAAAAAAAAAATTTCACCTAATCTTCTTCGATTATTTAAAAGATTAATTGGGTCATACAAAGAAGTTGGGGATGCCACTTCAAACTAACCATTAGCAGCATTTAAAAACGAGCTTTCTTTTTTCTTTTTTAGAAACAGGGTCTCACTCTGTCACCTAGGCTGGAATGCAGTGGTGCAATCATAGCTCATTGTAACCTTGAACTTTTAGACTAATTTTTTAAAAACAATTTTGTAGAGACAAGATCTCCCTATGTTGCCCAGGCTTGTCTTCAACTCCTGGCCTCAAGTGATCCTCCCACCTCAGCCTCTCAAAGGGCTGGGATTGCAGGTGTGAGCCACCGCACTCAGCCATAACTAGCTTTCAATGTAGTGTTTAGTCCTTAGCTCTTAGATTCAATAATTGTCCTGAAATTTAAATGTTTTTTTCTTAAGTTATGATGAAATGTCAAAGATCTTTAATCATTAAGGTGTGCTATGTTATAAAGATCTATTTTACTTGTTAAGTTTAGAAAAAAAATCAGAAAAAGATTATTCTAGTTGATATGAAAAATTTAAAAAAGTTCTATGACACAGCAAGCAACATTTCTATAGGAAAATTATTAACATGGCAGAATATTTGTGGATAAACTAGTCCCACCTTTCACTCTCTTTTTTTTTCCTACTATGTGAAGAGAAATTGGCTAGACAACAGCTTCTAATGGGCTGCCAATTTAGTCTGGTTTGTACTGTCTCTTTTAGAGTAATTTTTGCAGCTCTTCAGAGGCTTACAGGATAAGAAAGTGAGAAAGTCAACTGGGGATCAAATCTTTGACAACATCTGTTTCAGGTCCTGTGCTCCATAGGGTGAAGAGGAGTTTCCAGACTATCAGCTGATGGGACTGGGGCTGTCTACACAGGGAAGAAAAGATTTACAGGACACAATGCTGCTTCACATTGCTGGAGGGCTATTGTGGGGCAGAGATATTCCCCCAAAGCTCCCTAAAACCAAATCTAAGACCCACAGATAGAAATTTTTACAAATTACTAGCCTGGATGAAAATTTAGCAAGAAAAGGGCTAAAAAGAAGGTGAGTGATCAGAAATTTTAACAAATTTTAATAAAAGCTGATCAAGGGCAGTAACTTAAATGACTTGAATGTACGATGTCTTCAGCATCTCAGGAGTGGGTGTATCTGTTTGCACAATATGGCAAACTCTCGACTCTGGCCCTGCACAGTTGGAGTTACGGAAGTTGATATTTTCCTACCCCACTATGTGCCTTCTAAATACTGCAACCCACAAGAGAGTTCTATTTGCCCACTTTTGACACGAAGAAATTAATTCTATCAGACACTGCAGAAACAGGCAGGCTCTTTCCCATCTCATGAATATTCAGGTTTCCATTGCCATGAATACAAGACCTAGTGAGATCTGAGAGATGTGATTAAAATGCTTCTACAGAAAAGAGAAGTCTAGTTAGTGTGTCCTGTTGTACTGATTTAACCCAGTTTTGCCTAAATGCTGCCATTCTAGTTAATTGTCCTGGTGTAGGCTAGGGACCAATCAATATTTGTAACTTTCTCAAGGATTTAGGAGAATATTGGTGTGCTCTCTTCTGTTAGTTTTGAGGGTAATAGGAAGAGTGTTACTGAATTATATTATAGAATTGATAATGGTGGCTTGGCACCACTCTCTTAACAACGAAGGGGATCAACAGTGGCATAATTGAATGATCCAGATGGTTATTCAATCAGATGGTTGCTAGCATCTGGGAACAGCCTCTAGCATGGGCTTGGCTGGTAGGAGGATTCCCTTGAAGCAAGTAATGGTAGGTAGCTTGGCCTTGAGACTTAGATTCATGTGCCATCTCTCTTCCTTACTAGCTGTGTGACTTCAGGCAGGCTAACCTTTGTGTGCCCATCTCCACATTTATGAAATGAGATTAAGGACACCTGTCATGTCTACTTTTTAGTATTTATCTATATTTGTAATATCTAAAATCCACATTATTCAATCCGGCTTCCATTTCTTACGGGTATGTTTTTGGTTCCTAGAGACAAATTAACGTCAACTATTTGGCTAAGCTTCCTTATATCTTCTAAGCAAGAAACAGGTATTTACCTGCAGTTGTTCTTCCCAATATTCTCTAAATCTGGCAGGCATAAGACTTGTAAACAGTTTGAGTCTAAGAAGTTTACAGAATCATGGTTTCATGTTCAAGTGCAGACAGCGGTGAGCCCCTTTGCTCTAGTCTTTCTTTTTAAAATCAGAACACAGACTGTTATAATCTGTCAAATGATAATTTTCTCATGACCAATATTCAGGGAGTTGGAAAACAAAATGAATATATAAGTGTCAAAGAGCATTGTGAGGATAAGTGATATATAATGTGTTTGCTGCCTTGAGCAAGGCAAACAAGTTAAAAGTTGTACACTTACAGAGAGTCACAGTAAAAGAACTGAAAGAGACCAAGAGAGTATTTGGTCTAACCCTTCTGTTTGACAGATGGGGAAACTAAGGCCTACAGTGATCAATGACTTATGTAAGGTTTTAGACTCTTTGTAGGGGAATTTACTGAACATTTATTTATTGAATGCTTACTATATACCAAACATTATAAGGTACTAGAAGATGTGGAGGTACATAACACACAGTCCCTGTTCTCAAGAAACTGACAATCCAGTCGGGGAATCAGACCCATACACTCCTGCCAACAGTGAGTTCTAGATGTGATGAGTGCTAAAGGAGAAGTAACTATATAGAGCTATGGGAGGATGTGGGAGACATTCACTAATGAAACAGGGGGAGAAAAAGGCTATATATGAAGAATGAGAGAGGAATAAACTGAGAGGTTATTTCAGGCAGAGGGAGAAGCATGCATGAGCAGAGACTCAGAAGAGATCTCAGAGACCAGCTCCTCACATAATTTTTTTTTTTTTTTTTTTTGAGACAGGATCTCTGTCTGTCTTCCAGGCTAGAGTGCAATAGTGTGATGTAGCTCACTGCAGCCTTAACCTCCCTGGCTCAAGTGATCTTCCCACCTCCCTAGTAGCTGGGACTACAGGTATAAGCCACCACACACTGGCTAGTTTTAAAATTTTTTTATAGAGATGGGGTCTCACTATGTCTTGAACTGCTGGGCTGGTCTCAAACTCCTGGGCTCAAGCAATCCTCTTGCCTTGGCCTCCCAAAGTGCTGTGATTATAGGCATCTTCACATAATTTTAAAAATTCCTTATATACTATTGTGGAGAGATGATAATTCCACTTCTGTTGGATCATTTCCAGTAAGAGGAAAATATTACCTCATGAGACAAAAAAGATTTAGCTCTAACCTTTTCAGTTGGTGTTGCCTGGTGTCTAGGGGTTTGTCAGATTTTTATCTCTTCATTGTCACTGAATATCAGGCATAGAAATAGTTGATCTTTAACTCCCTCTCAAGGGAATAAGAACATGTCGTGTGTCTTAGGACCTTTGACTTACAGAATGTTAGAGCTAGGAGGGACGTCAGAGATCATTTAGTCCAGTGGTTTTTGTCTTTTTGTGTGTGACTCATGGACCCCCTTTGGAGAATGTGATAAAAAAAAATCTATAGATCCTCTCCCGCAAAATGCATATGTGCTCCTGACACACAAAATGCTGTGTACAATTTCAGGTATCCATGGATCCCTGAAGCCCATCTTGAATTAAGAAAACTTCTTTCCATTTTACTGATGAAAATCTGAGGCTCAGAGAAGTGGAATGGCATGAAATAGAACTATGGAAGTAATTCCCCATGGGCCCGATAACTTTGTGAGCAGATGAGTCAGACACATGGGCCAACCATTAACAATCTGGTGATGTTCACAGGAGCATTGAGTAATTACCAAGTGAACAGGAGATGAGCAGTAGCAATGGAAGTGTTATGAGCAGTTTTTTAAAAATCTGAAAGTTGGTTTATGAAAAAAGATTTAGATTTTTCTCTTTGGCTTCCAGGGGTAGCTTCAAGACCAAAGGGTATAAAAGAACTTTTGCTAGACCGAGCCCTCCACTAATGGAACATGCTATCTTCAGAGGTACAGGACTTCTTGCACTTGACTTTTTGGGGACACAGAACAACCTCTCATAGAAGGGACTTAAGCATCACAAGAGTTTGAACTGGGTGACCAAAAGTGGACGTGACAATGAAACTCTTAGAAACATAATCACATATACTAGCCAGGAAGGAGCTCAGGTCTCCCAGTAAGTGAAGTGAAGAAAGTTCAGGATGGCTGAGACATCAGGTGGGAGGGTGGTGGTAGTGGAGAGAAATGAGACTTAGAAATGCAGGTGGAAGTGAAAGAAATGTTGAAGGATCTTACAGAGCACCATGGCTGGTATTTAAGAATGAGGGGGCTGGGCGTGGTGGCTCATGCTTGTAATCCCAGCACTTTGGGAGGCTGAGGTGGGTGGATTGAGGTCAGGAGTTTGAGACCAGCCTAGCCAACATGGTGAAACCCCATCTCTACTAAAAATACAAAAATTAGCTGGTCATGGTGGCGCACACCTGTAATCTCAGCTACCTGGGAGGCTGAGGCAGGAGAATGGCTTGAACCCAGGAGGTGGAGGTTGCAGTGAACTGAGATCAAGCCACTGCACTCCAGCCTGGGCGACACAGGAAGACTCTGTCTCAAAAAAAAAAAAAAAAGAAGAATGAGGGCTTGTATAGAGTGGTGGTGGCACAGAAGAATGAAAGCAAAAGGCTATCAAAGGGGGAATGCATACAATCAATGGTAGCAGCACTAGCAAGCACATAAAAAGGCCAGAAGAGAGACAGACTGTGGTGATGAGCTGCTTCCATTTGCATGTCGGTGTGTTGCAGAGTCCGAAGTTATAGAGAAAACAGGACATGCAAATGGAAACGTCCAATGATCTAAAGTGTTGGCAAGTGACAAAAACATAGCAGAAATGCCCAGTAGGCAACTGAAAATATGAGATTAGAGTTCCAGGAGGTCAGGATGTGAGACAGATTAGGTGGCTATCTGCAGAGGTGAATTAATTTAAAATTTAAGAGTAGATACATTTTCAATGGAAAAAAGTATAGCATAAGTAGAAGTCTAAAAAGTTTGCCTTCAAGGCTGACTGCAGTGTGGAGATGGAATAATTTAAAAGATGTGAGAAGGGAGAATTGGAGAGTTACAGGAGATCTGAGATTTGAGTGAAATAAGGACCTGGCAAAAAGCGAGCTTCAGGGAAGAAGGGTGATGAGGGAAGTGATGAACATAAATATGGTTTTATTTTAGTGTACACTCAACTGTGTGCTTTGGCAGGTAAATTATAGTAATGTTCATTTTGGCAACAACATAGGCAGTGCAGTGTGAATTATAAAGTGCTTTTAAATTGATTATAGATATTCCTTAAATAGCATTTTCTAACATTACCTGCCTTAGTAAATATCACTATAACTTTTTCTCTCCCAGTTTCTCTTTCAATAAATTAGAAATCACTTTACTTAAGTTTAATAAGTGCCTTTCACATCCTCATTTTGAAGAAGATGATTTCTGCCATCCTAACATAATAAATTGGGAAAGGTACACTGAGGTGACATGCTGTGCCTGGGCCAGCTTAGTCAATGAGGCAGCAGCAGCAAGGACTGAGTTTAGCATCCCGATGTTTGTTTCTTCAAGCAAGAATTAAAAGCAAAATTAAACACTGACTCAGATTTTAAGAAATAACTTTTGAGAAATAGAAGAAATGAAATAAGTTTCTCCACCATTTAAGTATATCTCTTAGAGATCTATAGCCTCCCTTTAGGGGACATACAAAGTCAGTTGTGTTGCCTTTGTTGAGTCCCACCTTATATTCAAGTAGATATGACTATAAATTCTGAAAATAGATTCTCACACATTAAACTGGAGTTTATGGAAACATCAGTAGAAGGAAATACAACATTCCATCCCTTTACAGAGATCATTTACTTGCAACTCAGGATAATTTGTCATGTGTATTATCTACTTACGCTTGCCACTCACACGCAGAGAACTTTTATAAGAAGGCTGGAAAAAGGCATGTAGAGGCTTTTAGGTTGATACTGGATTATTTAGCAAAAGTGAAAGGAAGAGGGCATCATTAAGAGAAGAGTGCAACATAGTATTTCCTGGGATGCCATCTACTTCAGTAGCTTCAGAGTCACAGAAAATGGTATGTTTCTATAAATCTTATTTACTGAAGGCTGACATGATGATTAGCATTCCAGTACATAGTGGTATTTAACTTCTCATTAAAATGACTTATCTTGCCTCTTAATATTACTTTTAATGATTATTTAGTACACTTATGTTTCCCCCTTGTGGGTAAGATGTAGGATTTAAGAGCTAGAAGGACTCAAGATTTAGAAACATTCGAGATACAGCCAGGAAGTTACCTTTCAAGAATCTGCTCAGGCTGGGCACAGTGGCTCATGCTTGTAGTCCCAGCATTTTGGAACGCCAAGGTGGGCAGATCACTTGAGCTCAGGAGTTCGAGACCAGCCTGGCCAACATGGCAAAACCTCATCTCTACTAAAAGTACAAAAATTAGCTGGGTGTGGTGGCACAAGCCTGTAACCTCAGCTACTTGGGAGGCTGAGTCATAAGAATCGCTTGAACCCAGGAGGTGGAGGCTGCAGTGAGCGGACATCACACCACTGTACTCCAGCCTGAGTGACAGCGAGAGACTGTCTCAAAAAAAAGAATCTGCCTGTCCACATCTTTATCATCAGAGTTTTTGGTGTCTGTATTTGCTAATGTGATACACTGCTGCTATTTAAAATACTTCTACCCAACATATCTATCAAAGAAAAGGCAAACCTAAGTATAATCTAAAATCAATCTTTTTTTTTTTTTTTTTTTTTTTTTGAGACAGAGTCTCACTCTATTGCCCAGGCTGGAGTGCAGTGGTGCCATCTGGGCTCACTGCAACCTCCGCCTCCCAGGTTCAGACAATTCTCCTGCCTCAGCCTCCCGAGTAGCCAGCATTACAGGTGCTAACCACCACGCCCAGCTAATTTTTGTATTTTTAGTAGAGATGGCGTTTCACCATTTTGGCCAGTCTGGTCTTGAACTCCTGACCTCAAGTGATCCGCCTGCCTTGGCCTCCCAAAGTGCTGAGATTACAGGTGTGAGCCACTGCACCCAGCTTTAAAATCAATCATTTATGTGAAATAATCAGAACGTACAATAGGCACAGACAGCTATTTTGTATCATTGTCCAAAAAAGAAACGCGAAGTCCTTGAGGCAGGGGGGATTTGGCTTTTTTAGTTGCCATTTTCTCCCTAGGCTCTAGCCAAGCGTTTTGTCTGTATAGTGCGCATTCAATCAATATTTCTCGAGTAAATTACTTTATTTAGTACAGATGTGTTAAGAAATGGGTGAAGGAAAGCTGGGTGCAGTGGCTCATGCCTGTAATCCCAGCACTTTGGGAGGATGAGATGGGTGGATTACTTGAGGTCAGGAGTTCAAGACCAGCCTGGCCAACATGGTGAAACACCATCTCTACTAAAAATACAAAAATTTCCCAGGCGTGGTGGTGCGCACCTGTAGTCCCAGCTACTCGGGAGGCTGAGGCAGGAGAACTGCTTGAACCCGGGAGGTGGAGGTTGCAGTGAGCCGAGGTCATGCCACTGCATTCCAGCCTGGGCGGCAAGTGAGACTCCATCTCAAAAAAAAAAAAAAAAAAAAAAAAAAAAAGAAATGGATGGGAAAAAAAAACCAAGTTGGTTGCTTTAATCAAATTAAAACCAGACTTAGACTGGTCTAGTGAAAGTAGGCTAGATATTGGCATGTTTCTTTTGGAAAGAGAGGAAGGGCTAGAGGAGCAGTTACTTCTTTACAGCTTATTCTCGGAAGCAATCCCATCCCCAACTCCCTGCCATGGGTGGGAGTGGTTTGTCCCTGGGCTGAAACACTGGGACTAGTCTAGAGGAATCACCACCCAGCAGAGGTTAGGCCTCTGTCCTTCACTGCAGCCTCGGTTCCAGAAAACGGAATGCTGAGAAGAGGGAAGGTGACCGGTTGCAGGGACCAACAGTAATTCAGATTCTCTGTTTCCCTCTCCTGGCCACTCCAGCACCCCCCATATCCCCGCTTCCACCCTGATTCTGGGTGGTGAAAACGCAATCTGCATAGCTCATACTTACTTGGCAGCAGCATCTTTTCTCAACTGTTCATGCTTCATAAGGAGATTTTTCCTGTCTCGGAAGGCTTTTCTGACCTTGTACCCTTTGTAGACAGCTTGGATTTTGAAGGCGGCGATGTCTTGTATGGCTGCGATGGACAGGGCACCGTGTTCCAACATGAACTGGATCACTTCATGGCGCTCACCAAGCAAAGCATAATCAAGGGGTGTGTATCTGAAGTGGGAGGAAGATTTCTTTTTTTTAAATTTTAGAATGTAATTCAAGGCACAGTTAAACTGAAAATATTATTATGCAGCAGAAGGAAACTTCATTCTAAGATGTGGAATATTCCCCAGGCAAAGCCACCTTCTCTATAACAGGGCTATTCTTTTTTTCTCCGAGGGGCACAAAACAAGGTTGACTATGACTGAGGGTCAGGTGCTTTGTGCTGCTCACCATGTCGGTTCCTGAGTTTTACTCCCTGGCAAACAAATAGGGGCCTGTTGGAAAGACATGATCACTTCCCTTCTTTCCCATGTGCCAAATAATTCCCTGCCCCTATCTAAAAAGGTAGTGAAAATATTGTGAGATTTGTAAATTTGAGCCCATGATTACTGACAGTTAATGCTTATGAAGTAAAAAACAGAACTCCAAATGGAGAAATTCGGTATATGATAAGAATGGCCCTTTAAATTTCTGCAGAAAAGATGGATTACTAAATAAATAGTGATGGGACAACCAAGTAGCCATCTGGGGAAACAAAAGAGATTCTTATAACCACATTTTATACCAAAATAAATTCTGGATAGAGCAAAGATCTAAATATTTTAAAAAGGAACCATGAAAGTAGCAGAAGAAACCAGGAAGATTAAAAAATTATGTTGGAAGTCTTTTCTAAAAAAAGGTTACAAAATTCAGAAACCATAAAAGGGCTGGGTGCAGTGGCTCACGCCTGTAATCCCAGCACTTTGGGAGGCCGAGGTGGGCAGATCACTTGAGGTTAGGAGTTCGAGACAGCCTAGCCAACAAGGTGAAACCCTGTTTCTACTAAAAATACAAAAATTAGCCAGGCATGGTGGCACATACCTGCAGTCCCAGCTACTCAGAAGGCTAAGGCAGGAGAATTGCTTGAACCCAGGAGGTGGAGGCAGCAGTGAGCTGAGATCATGCCACTGCACTCCAGCCTGGGCGACAGAGTGAGACACCGTCTCCAAAAAAAAAAAAAAAAAAAAAATTCAGAAACCATAAAAGAAGATTGACAAATCTGACTACATAAAATAACAAAATTTTAGAGTTAAAAAAAAATCAAAGACAAAGATAACAGTTCCCAGAAGAGTAAATACTAATAGCTCTTAACACATAAAAATGTTGAACCTCACTCATTTAAGAGAAATATGAATTAGACTAACATGAGAGATTACCTTTCAATGATGATCAGATTTGCAAAAATCAGAAAAGTTAGTAACACACTGCACTGGCAAGGACAGAGACAGGCTCTCTCATATACTACTTTAACTTCTAGGGAGGATGATTTGGCAATATTTATCAAAATTATTCCTGTATATATGCCATTTGACATAGCCGTTTCACTCTTAGGAGTTTATCTTACAGATCTGCTTTCATGTGAAATGCTTTATGTACAAGGCTACTCATGGAAGTAGTTAATCACAGCAAAAGAATAGAAACAACCTCGATGTCTATCAACAGAGGACTGCTTAAATAATGCACAGGCCATCCATATAATGAAGATATCTGTATATACAGTCATTACTGCTGTATATGAATAAATAAGGAACAATCTCCAGGATGTCAAATGAAGACAAAGAAAAAAGCAAGAAACAGGAGTTATTATGGCATGTTCCATTTTGTATACAAAATATATCCCTGTATGTTTATCTATGAAAAATGTATTTTCAGAAGTTTTCCAAGAAACTGATGCCTCTGGGGGAGGAAAACTAGCTGTCTCAGAGGCAGGGGTAGGAGGAACATTGAGTCTTCAGTGAACATCCTTTTAAATTTTTTACAGTGTATATACATCACTGTTTTGATAAATACATTATTTAGAAGGGATGAATATTATTGTCATATTGTTGTATATTTGAATCTCAAATGGCAACTTTCTAGGTGTGCTGTTTTCGGCACATTTTTTTTTTTTGAGACAGGGTCTCACTCTGTTGCCCAGGCTGGAGTGTAGTGGCGCAAACACAGCTTACTGCAGCCTCGACCCCTCCTGGGCTCAAGCAGTCCTCCTGCCTCAGCCCCCCAAGTAGCTGGGACCACGGGCATGCACCACCAAGTCTGGTTGTTTTTTTTTTTTTTCTTTTGAGATAGAGTTTTGCTCTTGTTGCCCAGGCTGGAGTGCAATGGCGCGATCTCAGCTCACTGCAACCTCCGCCTCGGGGGTTCAAGCAATTCTCCCATCTCAGCCTCCCAAGTAGCTGGGATTACAGGCACATGCCACCATACCCGGCTAATTTTTTGTGTGTTTTTAGTGGAGACGGAGTTTCATCATATTGGTCAGGCTGGTCTTGAACTCCTGACCTCAGGTGATCCGACCACCTCGGCCTCCTAAAGTGCTGGGATTACAGGCATGAGCCACTGCATCCAGCCAATTTTTGTATTTTTTGTAGAGATGGGATTTCGCCATGTTCTCCAGGCTGGTCTTGAACTCCTGAGCTCAAGCAATCCTTTTGCCTTGGCCTACCAAAGTGTTGGAATTACAGGCGTAAGCCACTGCACCCAGCCCATTCTTTTAAAAAAATATTTCTTTTTAAATTTTGGAAACATAAAAAATTGGGTAAATACACAGAGGAAAATAGCTATCAACCATATTCCCACCCTGAGAATTAACCACTGTTCATATCTGGGAGATACGATTTCCTTTTTTAAAGAAAAATTACTTTGTCAAAATGATACAGATTTTATGAACTCAAAACACTGCAAAAAAAAAAAAGTTGAAGTAAAAAAAAACCCAAATTCTACCATTCAACAATGGTAACGATGACTATCACTTTTTTTTTCACTTTTTATTTTGTTTTTAATTGATACATAATAATTGTACATTATTTGTGGGGTACAGAGGGAAGTTTCGATACATGTGTACAATGTATGATGATCAAATCATGGTGTTCAGCATATTCATCACCTCATTCATCATTTCTTTGTGGTGAGAACATTCAGCCCCCTCTTTTCTAGTTATTTAGATATTTAGAAATATACACTACAATATCATTTACTAGAGTCACCCTATTGTGCTATAGAACACCAGAACTTACCCTCGTCTAACTGTAATTTTGTACTTTTTTTTCCTGAAGACATGCCAGTTTTATTATTAATTTTTTTTTGCAAACAAAACAATAAACATTTTCTAAAAATACATACAGACAAAAAGATGCACATCAAACATATTAGGAAGGTTGCACATTGGTAGACAGGGAATAGAAATGGGGGGTAGGAATTAAAGAAAATACATGAGAGAGGGACTTTGTATGGATCAATGATAATAACTCAATCCTCTATTTGACAAAGAAGAAGGAGAAGGAAGAGGAAGAAAAAGAAAGTGGGATAAAGGATCAGAAAGGGAGGAAACAGAAAAAATTAGAGTATGACTCCAAGGTAGACCTGTTTTGTTGTTGCTGGGTTGGTTCATTGGTTTGTCTATTTTTCATATGTTTCACCATGTTGGCCAGGCTGGTCTCGAACTCCTAGCCTCAAGTGATCAACCCGCCTCGGCCTCCTAGAGTGCTGGGACTACAGGCGTGAGCCACCACGTCCAGCCCCCACATTGCGTCTGGCCTCCGTGGTAGACTTCCCAGACGGGGCGGCCGGGCAGAGGCGCTCCCCACATCCCAGACGGGGAGGCCAGGCAGAGGCGCTCCTCACTTCCCAGACGGGACGGCCGGGCAGAGGCGCTCCTCACTTCCCAGACGGGGCGGCCGGGCAGAGGCGCTCCTCACTTCCCAGACGGGGCGGCCGGGCAGAGGCGCTCCTCACTTCCCAGATGGGGTGGCGGGGCAGAGGCGCTCCCCACATCCCAGACGGGCTGGCCGGGCAGAGGCGCTCCTCACTTCCCAGACAGGGCGGCCAGGCAGAGGCGCTCCTCACTTCCCAGACGATGGGCGGCCGGGCGGAGGCACTCCTCACTTTCCAGACGGGGCGGCCGGGCAGAGACGCTCCTCACTTCTTCCCAGACGGGGCGGCCGGGCAGAGGCACTCCTCACATCCCAGACAGGGCGGCCGGGCAGAGGCGCTCCTCGCTTCTCAGACGGGGTGGCCGGGCAGAGGCGCTCCTCACATCCCGGACGATCGGTGGCCAGGCAGAGGTGCTCCTCACTTCCCAGACGGGACGGCCGGGCAGAGATGCTCCTCACTTCTTCCCAGAAGAGGCGGCTGGGCAGAGACGCTCCTCACTTCTTCCCAGACGGGGCGGCCGGGCAGAGGCGCTCCTCACTTCCCAGACAGGGCGGCCGGGCAGAGGTGCTCCCCACATCCCAGACGGGGCGGCCGGGCAGAGGCGCTCCCCACTTCCCAGACGGGGCGGCCGGGCAGAGGCGCTCCTCACATCCCAGACGGGGCGGCCGGGCAGAGGCGCTCCTCACATCCCAGATGGGGCGGCCGGGCAGAGGCGCTCCTCACATCCCAGACGGGGCGGCCGGGCAGAGGTGCTCCTCACATCCCAGACGGGACAGCAGGGCAGAGACGCTCCTCACTTCTTCCCAGATGGGGCGGCCGGGCAGAGGCGCTCCTCACATCCCAGACGGGGTGGCCGCGCAGAGGTGCTCCTCACATCCCAGACCATGGGCAGCCGGGCAGAGGTGCTCCTCACTTCCCAGAGGATGGGTGGTCGGGCAGAAGTGCTCCTCACTTCCCAGACGGGGCGGCCGGGCAGAAGCGCTCCTCACTTCCCAGACGGGGTGGCCGGGCAGAGGCGCTCCTCACTTCCCAGACGGGGCGGCCAGGCAGAGGCGCTCCTCACCTCCCAGACGATGGGCGGCCAGGCAGAGACGCTCCTCACTTCCTAGGGGGGGTGGCGGATGGGCAGAGGCGCTCCTCACCTCCCAGACGATGGGCGGCTAGGCAGAGACGCTCCCCACCTCCCAGACGGGGCGGCGGCTGGGCAGAGGCTGCAATCCCAGCACCCTGGGAGGCCAAGGCAGGCGGCTGGGAGGCGGAGGCTGCAGCGAGCCAAGACCACGCCACCGCACTCCAGCCCGGGCAACACGGAGCACCGAGTGAGCGAGACTCCATCTGCAGTCCCAGCACCTCGGGAGGCCGAGGCGGGCAGACCACTGGAGGTCAGGAGCTGGAGAGCAGCGTGGCCAACATGGCGAAACCGCGCCTCCAGCCAAAGGACAAAAAGCAGGCAGGTGTGGTGGCGCGCGGCCGCAATCCCAGGCAGCCCGCAGGCCGAGGCAGGACGGACGCAGGGAGTCTGCAGCAAGTCGAGTATACTGCAGCGTGGGCCACGGAAGGAAGAAAAAAGGAAGGAAGGAAGGAGGGAGGGAAGGAAGGAAGGAAGGAAGGGAGGGAGGGAAAGGAAGGGCCTATCACTTTTTAAACAACTGACTTTACATCTGTAAGCCTCAGTTTTCCTCATGTGTTAAACAACGTAATATGTTGCAGACGTGGCATGAGGAGAAAATGGAAAAATAAGTGTAAAGAGGATAACAATGTTGCTGGCCCAAAGGAAGCAGTTAATAAATGTCAGCTCTGATTGTTATTATTACAGGACATTCACTGCTGTATGGTTTGCAATACCACAGCTGCTTATCAAAAATATTATCTCCATAGGACCCAAACTAGTATCTATGACCATCCCATGACCACCACTGATGCTGATTCCTCTCAGGATGACTTTGACCAGCCCAATACCATAAAAGGTCTTAGGAGAAAACATCAGATGGCTTATGAGGCAGAAGAAAGGATGATTATATGGATGCATGGCTAGACATAGAAAATCATCCGATTATAGAAAAAAAAAAGATTTATCTTCAAAACTTACCTAACAGTCACAGTTAAGACATAAAAGGAAGAGGTTTTCACTTTAGGAGTTTTTTGATCACTTTAGTAAGGAAACTGAGTTTGGGAAGAAACCCCAAACACTGAAATTAAGGAACCTCTGTTTTAGGACAGCTTCATTTGCCACTTACTGTTCAGGGACCAGAAGGCTGTAAGTAGAGAGGCATCTATACAAACTTTAAAACATTATTTATAAGTGGATAGCATTTTTTAAATTCAGGAGAATTAAAAAAAAATTTGCTACAAGTTTTAAAATGCCTTTCTTGACTGTACTTTCTCTAATGGAAAAAATTATCATAGAGTCATTAAACCATGCAATAGTGGAGCTAAATTGAATTTTAGAGGTCATTTAGTTCAATACCTTCATTTTATAAATGGATGAACAGATACAGAGAGGTTAAGCAACTTACCAAAGGTTATGTAAATTGTTTCTATAGAATGCAGACTAGAACTAAGATAACATGTCTCCCAGTTCAGTAATCTTCCATAACACATATCAATTACTTAGTATGTTTCCTATAGAATAAAACTGTTTCTTAAATCAATGTGCAAACAACATATGTATTTAGTAAATTTGATCTTTTTCTCTATAATTATTAATATGTAGTATCCTTCACATAATATATAAGCAGGATTAACAAAATTTAGTTTATAAGATGTAGGGCCCAAATTATTCCTTTACCTACAAATATTACAAAAGGAAATAACATGTAGCTTAATATACCCTAAAGAATGCTGATCTGGGAGTCTGGGGACCTGTGTGACCCTGGGCATTCTCTTAACTTCTCTGGGCTTTTGTTTCCTTATCTGTAAAAGGGGAAAGGAAGAAAAGAACTAGACTTCTTAGGCTGCTTTTGGATTGAAAATTATATCTTAAATATTTTTACTGTAAAAAATTATATTTTTATTATGAAAATTTTTAAGCATAAAAAGATAGAATAACATAATAAATAAACCTTTACACACTCAATACCTAAATTTAACAATTTCCTGCTACATTTGCTTCATCTAGCCCCTTCCTTTTTATTTTTGCTAGAGTATTTTACAGCTAATCTCGGAACTCCTATCATTTTGTCAGAGGTGTTGGAAGCAGAGGCCTCCATCTTGAGTGAGGGCTAGGAAAATGAGGCTGGGGCTTGCTGGGCTGCATTCCCAGAAAGGTATTCCTAGCCTCTAGATGTTTACCGTTAAGGGAACAGACTGATAATGTTTGCTAAACAGTCCCAGACTTGAGAGAGTCCTAATATCCCATATCTGGAGAACAAAGGCATTCCTAATTTTGCTTTGAAGATAATAATACTGATTCTTGAAAAATGTAGTAATTAAGAAAATGAATCCTTTATCACAAACACTTGTAGCACAGCACATCTCCCCATAATCTTTTTTTTAATCCTGTATATAAACAAGTATTGTACCTAGGGTGGATGCGTTCCTCCTCTTACTTTTGGGAACGCCCTACTCTGTGTATGGAGTAGCTGTACTTTCACCACTTTACTTTCTTAATAAACTTGCTTTTGCTTTGCACTGCAGACTCACCCTGAATTGTTTCTTGACAGAGGGGCAAGAACCCTCTCTTGGGGTTGGGATTGGGACCACTTTCCTGTAACATCTTCATCTCTATGTGTTTAAGTATTCATCAGTAAATAATATGGGCATAGCCACAATGTCATTATTATACTAACAAAATTAACAGGAATTCCTTAGTAAAATCTAAGGACCACTTCATAATCAAATTTACCCAATTTTCTCAAAAAATATATTTTTGCAATTGGTTTATTCAAATTAGGATTCTCAATTTTTTATTAAGAGACACAATCCAAATATCTAGCATCATTTTAAGATTGAAGTCTATACCTAGTATTTAAAACAAGTGTGATCATAAAACACATTGTGATTATTACTACTGAAACTTTCTTCATCCCAAATTCAATTTAGAAAAATTCAAGTGCTATGAATATTCCCATCAGTGTTGGGGTGAGTGTGTCAGATAGTTATTGACTGAAAGTCAGCAGAAGTTGGCAAAAATTATGTCTATACAGTGTTCATCAACTGACTAGTGTCAATGTAAGTGAAGTAAAAATTAGCACTACACTGATGGTAACCAACCAAGAAACAATGTGGATATAGACAACAGACAAGATACAATTGGACCTGCCATGTGGGAATGGTCTGATGGGATGAGTAGAATGCCTAAACTGGAATGTCAATAAATGTAAAAGGCAGTGACAAGTTCTGACATTTGTACATCAAGGTACATTGCTGATGAAACATTAACAGAGACTGGATTATTGCCACTGTCTCTTTTCATTTATAGTTTGGCAAGTACAGTTAGGAGGATTTTTCCTTTGGTCTTTTAGTCTGTAATTAACATAGGTTTATTCCGGGAGGCAGTAAACACCTTAATTCATGCAGTTACTTAGGTCTCATATTCAAGGTTTAGCATATAAATGAAAATTGAGTTTAAAAGTTTCATTGTTTCCTTAAAAATATAGCAGTCAGGTGATAAATGCTGTTACACAGAATAAATTTTTATAGAAACAAAACAAGTCATCACTAAGTCTGAGGATTCTTACACTTTCTTTTTTTTTTTTTTTTTTTTAAGAGTTTCAAAGGGAGACATCGTCAGCTCTCCCTCTAATGAGGGAAGTTTCTAAAAGAAGTGGTAAAGGAGTTGGTTCTAGAAAACAGGAACATGTTTCCTCTGAGATGGACCTAGAGAAGTCCCTTCTCAATAAAGTTTCCCACCAACTAATAGAAAGAATGGGTGGTGGCTAAGAGGGTGGGAATGGTATTATAGCAGAAGCCATTTTAGTTACAGCATCCATGAAACATGAAAACTAACACAAAGACCTAGGCCAGAGGGACTGTCAGAGGCATGTGAACTCCATCTTAAAGAGGATCTGGTAAAATGAGGCTGAAACCTGTTGGGCTGCATTCCCAGAAGGTTAAGGCATTCTAAGTCACAGGATGAAATAGGAGGTCAGCACAAAATACAGGTCATAAAGACCTTGCTGATAAAACAGGTTGCAGTAAAGGAGCTGGCCAAAACCCACCAAAACCAAGATGGTGACGAGAGTGACCTCTGGTCGTCCTCACTGCTACACTCCCACCAGCGCTGTGACATTTTACAAATGCCATGGCAAAGTCGGGAAGTTACCCTATAAGGTCTGAAAAGGGGAGGCATGAATAATCCACCCCTTGTTTAGCATATCATCAAAAAATAACCGTAAGAAAACGGGCAACCAGCAGCCCTCAAGGCTGTTCTGTCTCTGGAGTAGCCATTCTTTTATTCCTTCACTTTCTTAATACACTTGCTTTCACTTTGCACTGCAGACTCGCCCTGAATTCTTTCTTGTGCGAGATCCAAGAACACTCTGATGGGGTCTGGATCGGGACTCCTTTCCTGTAACAAGACCGCAGGTATGGAACTGTGATCACAAACTCAGTTGTTACCTACAAATTATAAGAATCTTCCTAGATCTAAGACCACCAAGAATCGCTCTTCCTTAGACTTCATATTCTGTTTGTTCCTTTTTGTTTTTTTTAGAGAGAGTCTCACTCTGTTGCAGAGGCTGGAGTGCAGTGGCATGATCTCAGGCTCACTGCAACCTCTGCCTCCTGGATTCAAGCAATTCTCCTGCTTCAGCCTCCTGAGTAGTTGGGATTACAGGCATGTACCACCATGCCCGGCTAATTTTTTTGTGTTTTTAGTAGAGACAGAGTTTCACCATGTTGGCCAGGCTGGTCTCGAACTCCTGACCTCAGGTGATCTGCTCACCTCGGCCTCCCAAAGTGTTGGGATTACAGGCGTAAGCCACCGCACCTGGCCTGTTTGGTCCTTTTTATTGGGCCTGGGTTCTTGGTCAATAACCCTAACATAATTCTCCAGACCTTATATTATTCATGCAATCTGCATTTAGATTAAACCCTGAACTTTCATCTTAGCTTCTCCTTATGTTTTCATGCTACAAGGTGGCATCTCTTTGTCCACTAACTGATAATATCCTCTTCATCAAGAGAAACCTCTGGAATATATAACACATTCTGCTGGCCTAAATGTACTCCTGAGCCCAGTCAATCAGGATTTCACTGACCTTATGTTAGCCAGAAGTCAGAAGCAGGACTATAGTTTTCTCATCTGCAAAGTATGTGCTTGCCCTAGGCAATAGAAAAAATTCTGAAGAGCTATAAGATTCCATGATTCTAAATCAACATTGCATGAAAGTTTTGCTCTTCTATTCTGGCTCAGTATTTCTTAGTGTAATGTTTTCTTATGAGTATAGATATTATTTCTGAACAATATCTAACCTTGAGATTTAAAAAATCTGGTAGAAAGGATGTATAATAAACAAAGAGCACTTTAAAAAAAAAAAGTCAACAACTTGGCTGGGCATGGTGGCTCATGCCTATAATCCCAGCACTTTGGGAGGCCGAGGTGGACGGATCATGAGGTGAGGAGTTAGAGACCAGCCTGGCTAACATGGTGAAACCCCATCTCTACTAAAAATACAAAAAAATTGGCCGGGCATGGTGGTGCATGCCTGTAATCCCAGCTACTCAGGAGGCTGAAGGAGGAGAATTGCTTGAACCCAGGAGGTGGAGGTTGCAGTGAGCCAAGATCATGCCACTGCTCCCCAACCTGAGTGACAGGGTGAGAAGCCATCTCAAAAAAAAAAAAAAAAAAGTCAACAACTTACCTCTCTTCATTGTTTTCCATCTGATTAGGGAAAGCAGCAAAGTCTAGCAGTAATTTAATGGCATCAAGGTATCCATTGTTGCAGGACCAATGCAAAGCTGTTCTTCCCTATAAGCATAAACAAAAATCAAGTACATCTGGAGTAAGTATTTTTGGATATGTGGTTATTTGTGCTAATTCAAAATTAATATAAGCAATCATTTTTCCAAATTGCTTATTTACAAAAAGGGAAAATATTAAATATACAGTGGAGAAAGCAAATGATATTTAATCCAAGAACTCATAATTAACACTTTTTTTTTTTTTTGAGACGGAGTTTCGCTCTTGTTGCTCAGGCTGGAGTGCAATGGTGAGATCTCAGCTCACTGCAACCTCCACCTCCCGGGTGCAAGCAATTCTTCTGCCTCAGCCTCCCGAGTAGCTAGGATTACAGGTGCCCGCCACCACGCCTAGCTAATTTTTGTATTTTTAGTAGAGACGGGGTTTTGTCATGTTGACCAGGCTGGTCTCAAACTCCTGACCTCAGGTGATCCACCCGCCTGAGCCTCCCAAAGTGCTGGGATTACAGGCATGAGCCAACGTGCCTGGACAATTAACGCTATGTTAAGGGGCATCATATATCTCCAGAGGTAATACCCTGAGAAGGATTCATATTACTTATGTAATATTCCAACCAAAAATGTGAAACCTGAATCTAATTAAGAGGGAACATAAGACTAACACAAATTGAGTCAAATTCTGTAAAATAAATGGCTTGTATTCTTTAAAAATTCCAATGTCATGAAAGACAAAGAAGAGATGAAGCATTGGTAGACATAAAGAGGGACACTTCATAGTGTTAAAGAAGTCAAAAAGGAAGATATCACAATGCTAAATTTGTATGCATCTAATAACAAAGCTTCCAAATATACAAGGGAAAAATCGAGAAAATTAAAAAGTAAGATAGTCAAGTCCATAGTCATAGTGGGATTTTAACCCATCTTTTAAAAACAACTGATAGAACAGACAAAAGAGCAGTAAAGATATATAAGACCTAAACAACAGACTTTAAAAAATGGGCCCTAAGTGATATATATATATATAAATAAAGAACACTGCATCCAACAAGGACAGAGTTAGTGCTCTTTTCACATGTACATAGAACATTTACCAAAATCAATCATATGCTGGGCCATAAAGTTCCAAAAAAATTAATGCACTCCCTCACAAAGATGTCCATATCCTAGTGCCTGATACCTGTGAATATGTTATGTTACATGAGAAGGAAGAATTAAGGTTGTAGATGGAATTAAGATTGCTAATCAGCTGAACTTGAGATGGGAAGATTATCCTGGATTATCTGGGTAGGCCTGATCTAATCACAAGGGTCCTTATAAAGGAAACAGGGAGTCAGGAGGGTGAGTGTAAGAATTATACAGGTAAGTGAAACAGAGAAAGTCTCAACCAGCCAATGTGGCTTTGAAGACGGAGGAATGGGGTCATCAGCCAAGGAATGTGGGCAGCCTTGAAAAACTAAACAAGTAAAAAAATGGATCCTCCCCTAGATCCACCAAAAGAAAAGCAGCCCTGGTGACACCTTGATTTTTAACCCAGTAAGACCCATTTTGAATTTCTGACATCTAGAATGGTAAGATAATAAATCTGTGTTGTTCTAAGCCACTAAACCTGTGGTAATTTGTTACAGCAGCAATAAATAATATAATCAATTTAAAAAATGAGAAAACACTCGACTGACTGAAAATTAAACAGTACACTTCTAAATAATCTATGTGTCAGAGAATAAACCAAAATAGAAATTAGGAAATAGAAATTAGAAGTTAGACAATAAAAAAGACAGGAGCAAGACCAATGAAATAGTAAACAAACTCAAAATACAGGCCAGGTGCGGTGGCTCATGCCTGTAATCCTAGCACTTTGGGAGGCTGAGGCAGGTAGATCGCTTGAGCTCAGGAATTCAAGAACAGCCATGAGCAACATGGTGAAACCTCTTCTCTACTAAAAATACAAAAAATTTAGCCAGGTGTGGTGGTGTACATCTGTAGTCCCAGAGGCTGAGGCAGAAGAATCGCTTGAACCTGGGAGGTGGAGGTTGCAGTAAGCTGAGATTATGCCACTGCACTCCAGCCTGGGCGACAGAATGAGACTCTTGTCTCAAAAAAAAGAAAAAAAAAGAAAGAAAAAAAATGTAATAGGCTGGACATGGTGGCTCATGTAATCCTAGCACTTTGGGAGGCTGAGGTAGGCAGATCACAAGGTCAGGAGTTTGAGACCAGCCTGACCAACATGGTGAAACCCCATCTCTACTAAAAATACAACAATTAGCTGGGCATGGTGGTGTGCGCCTGTAATCCCAGCTACTCAGGAGGCTGAGGCAGGAGAATCACTTGAACCCAGGAGGCAGAAGTTGCACAATGAGCCAAGATGGTGCCACTGCACTCCAGCCTGGGCGATGAAGCAAGACTCCATCTCAACAAACAAAAAAAGAAAAGAAAATCATGTAATAGGGTCAGGGGCGGTGGCTCATGCCTGTAATCCCAGCACTTCAGGAGGCTGAGGCGGGCGGATGACCTGAGGTCAGGAGTTTGAGACCAGCCTGGCCAACGTGACGAAACCCCGTCTCTACTAAAAATACAAAAATCAGCCAGGCATGGTGGTGGATGCCTGAGAGGCCAAGTAGCCTCTCAGCTACTTGAGAGACTGCGGCAAGAGAATCGCTTGAACCTGGGAGGTGGAGGTTGCAGTGACCTGAGATTGCACCACTGGACTCCAGCCTGGGAGACAGAGTGAGACTCTGTCTCAAAAAAAAAAAAGGCCCTGGTTCCAAGATGGCCGAACAGGAACAGCTCCAGTCTACAGCTCCCAGCGTGAGTGATGCAGAAGACAGGTGATTTCTGCATTTCCAACTGAGGTATCGGGTTCATCTCACTGGGGCTTGTTGCACAGTGGGTGCAGCCCATGGAGTGTGAGCCGAAGCAGGGCGGGGCATCGCCTCACCCGGGAAGTGCAAGGGGTCAGGGGATTCCCTTTCCTAGCCAAGAGAAGCCATGACAGATGGTACCTGGAAAATCGGGACACTCCCACCCTAATACTGAGATTTTCCAATGGACTTAGCAAACGGCACACCAGGAGATTATATCCCACGCCTGGCTCAGAGGGTCCCACGCCCATGGAGACTCACTCACTGCTAGCACAGCAGTCTGAGATCAAACTGCAAGGCAGCAGCGAGGATGGGGGAGGGGCGTCTGCCATTGCTGAGGCTTGAATAGGTAAACAAAGCTGCCGGCAGGGAATCTGGAACTGGGTGGAGCCCACCGCAGCTCAAGGAGGCCTGCCTGTCTCTGTAGACTCCACCTATGCGGGCAGGACATAGCTGAACAAAAGGCAGGAGAAACTTCTGCAGACTTAAATGTCCCTGTCTGACAGCTTTGAAGAGAGTAGTGGTTCTCCCAGTATGGAGTTGGAGATCTGAGAACGGACAGACTGCCTCCTCAAGTGGGTCCCTGATCCCCAATACCCTAACTGGGAGACACCTCCCAGTAGGGGCCGACTGACACCTCATACAGCCGGGTGCCCCTCTGAGACAAAGCTTCCAGAGGAAGGATCAGGCAGCAACATTTGCCGTTCTGCAATATTTGCTGTTCTGCAGCCTCCGCTGGTGATACCCAGGCAAACAGGGTTTGGAGTGGACCTCCAGCAAACTCCAACAGACCTGCAGCTAAGGGTCCTGACTGTTAGAAGGAAAACTAACAAACAAAAAGGACATCCACACCACAACTCCATCTGTACGTCACCATCATCAAAGACCAAAGGTAGATAAAACCACAAAGATGGGGAGAAACCAGAGTAGAAAAGCTGAAAATTCTAAAAATCAGAGTGCCTCTTCTCCTCCAAAGGAATGCAGCTACTTGCTAGCAACAGAACAAAGCTGGATGGAGAATGGCTTTGATGAGTTGACAGAAGTAGGCTTCAGACAATCGGTAATTACAAACTTCTCTGAGCTAAAGGAGGATGTTCGAACCCATTGCAAAGAAGATAAAAACCTTGAAAAAAGATTAGACGAATAGCGAACTAGAATAAAAAGCATAGAGACGACCTTAAATGACCTGATGGAGCTGAAAACCATGGCACGAGAACTACATGAGGCATGCACAAGCTTCAGTAGCCAATTTGATCAAGTGGAAGAAAGGGTAGCAGTGATTGACGACCAAATGAATGAAATGAAGCGAGAGGTTTAGAGAAAAAACAGTAAAAGGAAACAAACAAAGCCTCCAAGAAATATGAGTCTATGTGAAAAGACCAAATCTACATCTCACTGGTGTACCTGAAAGTGACGGGGAGAATGGAACCAAGCTGGAAAACACTCTTCAGGATATTATCCAGGAGAACTTCCCCAACCTAGCAAGGCAGGCCAACATTCACATTCAGGAAATACAGAGGATGCCACAAAGATACTCCTCGAGAAGAGCAACTCCAAGACACATAATTGTCAGATGCACCAAAGTTGAAATCAAGGAAAAAAATGTTAAGGGCAGCCAGAGAGAAAGGTCGGGTTACCCACAAAGGGAAGCCCATCAGACTAACAGCAGATCTCTCAGCAGAAACTCTACAAGCCAGAAGAGAGTGGGGTCCAATATTCAACATTCTTAAAGAAAAGAATTGTCAACCCAGAATTTCATATCCAGCCAAACTAAGCTTCATAAGTGAAGGAGAAATAAAATCCTTTACAGACAAGCAAATGCTGAGAGATTTTGTCACCACCAGGCCTGCCTGACAAGAGCTCCTGAAGGAAGCAATAAACATGGAAAGCAACAACTGGTACCAGCCACTGCAAAAGCACGCCAAATTGTAAAGACCATCGATGCAAGGAAGAAACTGCATCAACTAACGAGCAAAATAACCAGCCAACATCATAATGACAGGATGAAATTCACACATAATAATATTAACCTTAAATGTAAATGGGCTAAATGCTCCAATTAAAAGACACAGACTCTGGCAAATTGGATAGAGTCAAGATCCATCAGTGTGCTATATTCAGGAAACCCATCTCACGTGCAGAGACACACATAGGCTCAAAATAAAGGGATGGAGGAAGATCTACCAAGCAAATGGAAAACAAAAAAAAGCAGGGGTTGCAATCCTAGTCTCTGATAAAACAGACTTTAAACCAACAAAGATCAAAAGAGACAAAGAAGGCCATTATATAACGGTAAAGGGATCAATTCAACAAGAAGAGCTAACTATCCTAAATACATATGCACCCAATACAGGAGCACCCAGATTCTTAAAGCAAGTTCTTAGAGACTATAAAGAGATTTAGACTCCCATACAATAATCACAGGAGGATTTAACAGGCTAATAAGACAGAAAGTTAACAAGGATATCCAGGACATGAACTCAGCGCTGCACCAAGTGGACCTAATAGACGTCTACAGAACTCTCCACCCCAAATCAACAGAATATACATTCTTCTCAGCACCACATCGCACTTATTCCAAAATTGACAACTTAGTTGGAAGTAAAGCACTCCTCAGCAAATGTAAAAGAACAGAAATTATAACAAACTGTCTCTAAGACCACAGTGTAATCAAATTAGAACTCAGGATTAAGAAACTCACTCAAAACCGCTCAACTACATGGAAACTGAACAACCTGCTCCTGAATGACTACTGGGTACATAACAGAATGAAGGCAGAAATAAAGATGTTCTTTGAAACCAATAGGAACAAAGACACAACATACCAGAATCTCTGGGACAGATTTAAAACAGTGTGTAGAGGGAAATTTATAGCACTAAATGCCCACAAGAGAAAGCAGGAAAGATCTAAAATTGACACCCTAACATCACAATTAAAGGAACTAGAGAAGCAAGAGCAAACACATTCAAAAGCTAGCAGAAGGCAAGAAATAACTAAGATCACAGCAGAACTGAAGGAGATAGAGACACAAAAAACCCTTCAAAAAATCAACGAATCCAGGAGCTGATTTTTTGAAAAGATCAACAAAATTGATAGACCACTAGCAAGAATAATAAAGGAGAAAAGAGAGAAGAATCAAATACATGCAATGAAAAATGATAAGGGGGATATCACCACCGATCCCAAAGAAATACGAACTACCATCAGAGAATACTATAAACACCTCTACGCAAATAAACTAGAAAATCTAGAAGAAATGGATAAATTCCTCGACACATACACCCTCCCAAGACTAAAGCAGGAAGAAGTTGAATCCCTGAATAGACCAATAACAGGCTCTGAAATTGAGACAATAATTAATAGCCTACCAACCAAAAAAAAAAGTCCAGGACCAGACAGATTCACAGCCAAATTCTACCAGAGGTACAAAGAGGAGCTGGTACCATTCCTTCTGAAACTATTCCAATCAATAGAAAAAGAGGGAATCTTCCCTAACTCATTTTATGAGGCCAGCATCATCCTGATACCAAAGCCTGGCAGAGACACAACAAAAAAAAGAGAATTTTAGACCAATATCCCTGATGAACATCGATGCAAAAATTTTCAATAAAATACTGGCAAACCGAATCCAGCAGCACATCAAAAAGCTTATCCACCATGCTCAACTGGGCTTCATCCCTGGGATGCAAGGCTGGTTCAACATACACAAATCAATAAATGTAATCCATCATATAAACAGAACCAAAGACAAAAAACACACGATTATCTCAATAGATGCAGAAAAGGCCTTTGACAAAATCCAACAGCCCTTCATGCTAAAAACTCTCAATAAATTAGGTATTGATGGAATGTATCTCAAAATAATAAGACCTACTTATGACAAACCCACAGCCAGTATCATACTGAATGGGCAAAAACTGGAAGCATTCCCTTTGAAAACTGGCACAAGACAGGGATGCCCTCTCTCACCACTCCTATTCAACATAGTGTTGGAAGTTCTGGCCAGGGAAATGAAGCAGGAGAAAGAAATAAAGGTATTCAATTAGGAAAAGAGGAAGTCAAATTGTCCCTGTTTGCAGATGACATGATTGTAATTTTAGAAAACCCCATTGTCTCACCCCAAAATCTCCTTAAGCTGATAAGCAACTTCAGCAAAGTCTCAGGATACAAAATCAATGTGCAAAAATCACAAGCATTCCTATATGCCAACAGACAGAGAGCCAAATCATGAGTGAACTCCCATTCACGATTGCTTCAAAGAGAATAAAATACCTAGGAACCCAACTTACACAGGATGTGAAGGACCTGTTCAAGGAGAACTATAAACCACTGCTCAATGAAATAAAGGAGGAGAGAAACAAATGGAAGAACATTCCATGCTCATGGATAGGAAGAATCAATATCATGAACATGGCCATACTGCCCAAGGTAATTTATAGATTCAATGCCATCCCCATCAAGCTACCAATGACTTTCTTCACAGAATTGGAAAAAACTACTTTAAAGTTCATATGGAACCAAAAAAGAGCCTGCATTGCCAAGACAATCCTAAGCCAAAGGAACAAAGCTGGAGGCATCACGCTACCTGACTTCAAACTATATTACAAGGCTACAGTAACCAAAACACCATGGTACTGGCACCAAAACAGAGATATAGACCAATGGAACAGAACAGAGCCCTCAGAAATAATACCACACATCTACAATCATCTGATTTTTTACAAACCTGACAAAAACAGGAAATGGGGAAAGGATTCCCTATTTAATAAATAGTGCTGGGAAAACTGGCTAGCCATATGTAGAAAGCTGAAACTGGATCCCTTCCGTACACCTTATACAAAAATTAATTCAAGATGGATTGAAGACTTAAATGTTAGACCTATAACCATAAAAACCCTAGAAGAAAACCTAGGCAATACCATTCAGGACATAGGCATGGGCAAGGACTTCATCACTAAAACACCAAAAGCAATGGCAACAAAAGCCAAAATTGACAAATGGGATCTAATTAAACTAAAGAGCTTCTGCACAGCAAAAGAAACTACCATCAGAGTGAACAGGCAACCTACAGAATGGGAGAAAATTTTTACAATCTACTCATCTGACAAAGGGCTAATATCCAGAATCTACAAAGAACGCAAACAAATTTACAAGAAAAAATCAAACAACCCCATCAAAAAGTGGGCAAAGGACATGAACAGATACTTCTCAAAAGAAGACGTTTATACAGCCAACAGACACATGAAAAAATGCTCATCATCACTGGCCATCAGAGAAATGCAAATCAAAATCACAATGAGATACCATCTCATACCAGTTAGAATGGCGATCATTAAAAAGTCAGGAAACAACAGGTGCTGGAGAGGATGTGGAGAAATAGGAACACTTTTACACTGTTGGTGGGACTGTAAACTAGTTCAACCATTGTGGAAGACAGTGTGATGACTCCTCAAGGATCTAGAACTAGAAATACCATTTGACCCAGCCATCCCATTACTGGACATATACCCAAAGGATTATAAATCATGCTGCTATAAAGACACACGCACACGTATGTTTATTGCGGCAGTATTCACAATAGCAAAGACTTGGAACCAACCCAAATATACATCAATGATAGACTGGATTAAGAAAATATGGCACATATACACCATGGAATACTATGCAGCCATAAAAAATGATGAGTTCATGTCCTTTGTAGGGACATGGATGAAGCTGGAAACCATCATTCTCAGCAAACTATCGCAAGGACAGAAAACCAAATACCGCATGTTCTCACTCATAGGTAGGAATTGAACAATGAGAACACTTGGACACAGGAAGGGGAACATCACACACCAGGGGCTGGCTTGGGGTGGGGGAAGTGGGGAGGAATAGCATTAGGAGATATTCCTAATGTAAATAACGAGTTAATGGGTGCAGCACACCAACATGGCACATGTATACATATGTAACAAACCGACACGCTGTGCACATGTACCCTAGAACTTAAAGTGTAATTAAAAAAAAAAGAAGGCCGGGCGCAGTGGCTCACGCCTGTAATCCCAGCACTTTGGGAGGCCGAGACGGGCGGATCACAAGGTCAGGAGATCGAGACCATCCTGGCTAATGCAGTGAAACCCCGTCTCTACTAAAAATACAAAAAATTAGCTGGGCGCAGTGTCGGGCGCCTGTAGTCCCACCTACTCGGGAGGCTGAGCCAGGAGAATGGCGTGAACTCGGGAGGCGGAGCTTGCAGTGAGCAGGATATCGCGCCACTGCACTCCAGCGTGAGTGACAGAGCAAGACTCCGTTTCAAAAAAAAAAAAAAAAGAAAAGGAAAATCATAAATATATTTATTTTTATAGATGCATACAGTGTATACCATGTAATCTTTTATAAGAGTTATAAAATTATTCCCAGCCTATATTATAACTATGTTAAATTATATATATATAAAAAGACTGGAAGAGAACATGGACAAATAATAGTCATGATTAACGGATTTGTGGGTGATCTCTTCATCTTGTGAACTGTTGTTTTACTTACGTTTACAACAAAGAAGAAATACTCTAAATTCTTTGGAGCAAACAATATAGAAAAGACAGAATTTCTACCTCTTTGTCTTGAATGTTAGGGTCTGCATTATTTTCCATGAGAACTGCCATGCAGTTGATATAGCCTCCATATGCAGCACACTGCAAAGGGGTTCTTCCTGCATAATCCTGGACATTTGGATTGATCTTATTTTCTATTAATATCTGGCAGACATCAGCATTTCCTCCCAGTGCTGCCCAATGTAGAAGAGAATGTCCATCTTGGTCAACTAGATCTACCCTTGCTCCACCTGGAAAAGCACAAATATAATGAAAATGTCTAATATAAATAGCTTTTATTAAAATGAATAGAAGTAAAAAAAACACAATTGTTCCTTAAATGCATTTATTAAAATGAATAGAAGAAAAATAATAACAATTGTTCCTTTAATGCTTTATTCTTATGGAAATGCTTCTACATACATTGTCTACATCAGATTTTTACAATAAGCTTGTAAATTGGACTGGCTAGGAATCACTCCCCCTTTATATAAAATAAAAATGAAGATCAGGCAGGTGAAATGACTTTTCCTATATCAAGCCACTCCCAACAAGGGGAGCTAGAAGTAGAACTTGAGGTTCCTCATGCCATGTTGTGTGATCATCCCTTCATCCTTGTACTTGTGCAGCTTTCTGCTAAGGAAAGCTTTATCTCAAACAGAGTATGCAGGAATTCATACCTGTTAAGAGAGTCTTATTCGGAGTACTCTTATTAACCCACCTTTAATGAGTGTCTGAATCACATCTTTGTGTCCCATCTCACAGGCTCGGAAAAGTGGAGTATGTTTCATAACATCAGTAGCATCTACTTGAGCGTTATTTTCCAGTAGTAACTTCACGGTGCTGACATGGCCAGAAAGAGCAGCAGCATGCAAAGCTAAAAGGGAACCAAAAGAAAGTGATGAACTAGTCAATAACAACTTCACCTTTTAGATTATTGTATGTCCTTTCCTCTCTTGATTTCCCCATCATTTTGAATAAATGCAATCTCAATTTTAAGGATGCACTAATTTATTTTTTGCTTTTTTAGATTCTGCCTTCCTTCCTATTCATATGTATTACTCACACTTTCTCCTTTCCTTCTACCTTTCTCTTCTTGCTATTTTCCTCCTTTCCATCCTGTTGGTCTGAAATGGTATCCTCTTCTCAGCTACTAGTTTTCTCTTTTCAGCTATTAGTTTTCTCTTTTTCTCTTTAAGAGAGCAAGAAAACCATAACAAAGAGAAATGATTTAAATGATGTACACAATTCTGCCCAACAACCCACTCAATAAGCATATGCCCCTAAGGGGTCATGTGACTGGAGACATCAATCTACTGTTCCCTCCATTGGTTACATGCACTGTTCCTTCAGTTGGCTTGTGTACCCCAGTGGTACTGAAAGCACGCACATCTTGCTGCATTGAGTGCATTTTTAATACAATATCAGCTACAAGCCAGCTACTTCCCCAGGGCTCAATTTAAGAAACAGCGAGGTGGCACATGTCTATAGTCCCAGCTACTTGGGAGGCTGAGGCAAGAGGATTGCTTAAACCCAAGAGGTCTAGATCAGTCTGGAGAAAATAGAAAGACCTCATCTCAAAAAAAGAAAAGAAAAGAAACAGGAATTTGCTTCACTGGAGAAAAACTGAGATGGAATATGGCCTCCTCTTGTGCCTTCCAGAGGTTTTAAAGAGTAATTTTGATTAAATGTGTTTCATGTTACACTGACTCCTCTCTATGTTACTCCACTGTAATGCTTGGCTTATGCCATCCCTCTATAGGTTTGAATTAGCCACAGTAACACTTCAGAGGCCTGGGCCAGTTCTAAGTATTATGGCTCTATAAGGCCTAGAACAGTGTCTCTTTCATAAAGGGTGATCCATGGAGCAAACCTGGATGCAGATTTTTGGGCTGGGTAGTATTATAATGCTGGGTGTTTAGCATAGAATACAATATATAAGGTTACATTCTAGGAAGGGAAGCCAAACAAAGCAAAACAAATCCCCATCAATGAAGTATTATATAGTGATAATTGGTATAATTAAAGTAATAAAAATTATTTTGATATGTAGAATCACTGAGGGACTACTTTTTGTTGGTGGTTACGAGCTGACGTTTAAGTTGAGACCCGAACCATGAAAAAGACAGAGTATTTTGAGCAAAGGGAAGAGTTAGTACAGGACAGGAACGACTATGTATGTTTAAGGAAGGAAGGGTAGTTGCAGCACAGTAAGTGACAGTGGAGTATGTCAGAAAGGTAGAAAAGGCCAGATCACAAATGGTCCTGTCAGTCAGTGATGGAAGACATTTGAAGGGCTTTATATAGTGGAGTGATATTAGCTGATTTATGCTTTAAACAGATCACTCTAGCTGTTCGGAGGAAAATGTATTTGTAGTAGATTAGAATATAAGCAGGGAGACCAGTAAACATTTTGGCAGTAGACTGAGTGAAAAATGATGGTGGTCTGACTAGGGTGGTTGGAATGGAGATGGAGAGAAACAGAATGATTTAGAACACGTTTTGGAGGTGGAGTCAACAGGACTTGCTACAAGATTTGACATAGAATCTCTGTCCATATAGCCTGGGAATCTGAACTTAAACAAACACCTCTAGTAATTCTTATGCCATTCTTGAATTTGGGAACCACTGACCTAAATGGCTGAATGTTAGTTTGACCTAGACGAGATTCAGACAGGCGTGAGTAACTTCAAATATCTGAAGTGCTATCACAGGGAAGACAGCACAGGGTAGAACATTCACTTTGACAAATTTTGGCTCAGTATAAGGAAGAGCATTCTAATAGAGTTAAGATGGCAGTAGTGAGTTTTCTATATTGGAGCTGTTCAACAAGAGGCTGAAAGACCACTACTGAGAATATCATAAGGCAGATGAAAGCATCATATAATATGTGTGATATTTCAGTGATTTCACATTTTAAGAGCATAAGAACCCTTTTTCCCCAAATGAAAATTTATAAAACACCTAATATATAAAACAAGTATGAGTTGAGTGTTTCTGACTAAATCAGAAGTGGAGCATTACCCACTCGACTGTCTATTCCCTCAGCTAAGTATTTCAGGTACATCTACAGAAAGCTGTTGTTCTGAAGAACACGGTTTGGAAAACCCTGGGCTAGATTTAGTTTTAAGGTGACTTCTAATTCTGAAATGCTGCAATTCTGTGGTGTGGCATCAAGTATGAAATATACTCTATAGATAATATCAATGTCAAATTTTTTAAAAAGATAAAATTTCAATTAAGTAAAAGATAAAATTAATGATCATATTAAAGGAAATTCCCCATTTATAACTATTTGAATTTACTTTATTTATATTTATTTATTTATTTATTTGAGACAGAGTCTCACTCTGTTGCCCAGGCTGGAGTGCAGTGGCATGATCTCAGCTCACTGCAACTTCCACCTCCCCGGTTCAAGCAATTCTGTCTCAGCCTCCTTAGTAGCTGGGACTACAGGTGCCCACCACTATGCCTGGCTAAGTTTTGTATTTTTAGTAGAGGCAGCGTTTCACCATGTTGGCCAGGCTGGTCTTGAACATCTGACCTCAAATGATCCACCCACCTCGGCCTCCCAAAGTGCTGGGATTACAGGCATGAGCCACTGCGCTTGCCCCGAATTTACTTTATTTAAAAATAACCTTAGGCCAAGCGTGGTGGCTCATGCCTGTAATCCCAGCACTTTGGGAGGCCACGGCAGGTGGATCAGGAGTTTGAGACCAGCCTGGCCAACATGGTGAAACCCCGTCTCTGCTAACATTATAAAAATGAGCTGGGTGTAGTGGTGCACGCCTATAATCCCAACTATTTGGGAGGCTGAGGCAGAAGAATCGTTTGAACCTGGGAAGTGGAGGTTGCAGTGAGCTGAGACTGCACCACTGCACTCCAGCCTGGATGACAGTGAGACTCTGTCTCAAAAAAATAAAATAAAAAATAAACAGTGAAACCCCGTCTCTACTAAAAATACAAAAAATTAGCCGGGCGAGGTGGTGGGCGCTTGTAATCCCAGCTACGCGGGAGGCTGAGGCAGGAGAATGGCGTGAACCCCCCAGGGGGCGGAGCCTGCAGTGAGCTGAGATTGCGCCACTGCACTCCAGCCTGGGCAACAGTGAGACTCCGTCTCAAAAAAAATAAATAAATAAATAAAATAAAATAAAATAAAATAAAATAAAAATAACCTTGAACTTAGCTATTGTTACTCCCTCTTTGAAAAGTGCTGCAAGTTTATATAGAAACTTAATTTTTTGTAAATGTAACTTTATATTACGGAAACCTTCAAACATATTCAGAAGTAGACAATTGTCCAGTGAACTCAATATAGCTATCACCCAGCTTCAACGATTATCAATACATGGCTAATCTTGTTTTATTTAACCACGATTCATTTCCTCTACTTCTGATTGTTTTGAAAAAAATTCTAGAGTCATATCCTTTCATCTGCAAATATTTTAGTATCTCTGAAAGACAAGGATTCTTTTTTTAAACACCTCACTGTATCAGTCAGGGTCCAGTCAGAAGATGGAAACCATGCCAGATATAATAGATGGAATTCAGTATAAATAATTGCTGGCTTTTTATTGAAGAAATGAAATGGCAAAAAGAGAACACGAAGGTACTACAGAGGTAGCAAATGCAAGAAATAGCTACCAATCCTGGCACTGGGGGTACAAAAGAAGAGGATGAAATTATTGAAACCTAAAAGCTTAGAAGAGCCCTGCAGAATGAAAACTCAACCTCTGAGGAATGGCTCTGCCTGGCTGGTGCTGTTGTACCTGACAAGGGTACACTGAGGCTGACACCGTGAATGTCAGAAAACCTGCAGAGTGAAATTAACTGTTGCTGCTGAAATAAAGTATCATTGCTGTGTTGAAGAAGCATTACTAGGGTGATGCTGACCATAGCAGGAAATAAAAACAAGAACAGGCCGGACAAGGTGGCTCACACCTGTAATCCAAGCACTTTGGGAAGCTGAGGTGGGAGGATCGCTTGAGCTCAGAAGTTTGAGACCAGCCTAGGCAACACGGTGAAACCCCGTCTCTACCAAAATACAAAAAGAAAAAAAAATTAGCTGAGTGTGGTAGCGTGCACCTGTAGTCCCAGCTACTCGGGAGGCTGAGGCAGGAGACTTGCTTGAACTTGGGAGGCAGAGGTTGCAGTGAGCCAAGATCATGCCACTGCACTCCAGCCTGGGTGACAGAGTGAGACTCCATCTCAAAAAAAAAAAAAAAAGAAAAAAAAGAGAAATTTAAGATCTGCTGTAAGGCTTTAATAGAGAAATACTTTCGAAAGTTAAAGTCTTTATCATCAGATTGAATTGTCTTCTTAAAATATTTTTTTTGAGGCTGCGGTTGTCTCAGAATAGGGAGGGAGATTTTAAGTAAAGCAACTCCCCTCCCTTCTCTCTCCCTACTGTTGCATCAATAGTTTTGGTGGCCAAGAAAAATCTTATTCAGGATAACAGTAGATGCAAATGGCTCTAGCATGTTTCTACAAATAAAAAAAATAACATGGAGAAGCCTATCACTGATTTTTTATTCTATTCAGTGTTATTGTGGTGATATGTGATTTCACCTTCTTTTTCTCAGTTGTAAGTAGGATAGAGTACACAAGGAAGAGACCTTCAAGTTGACACTGAGGCAGAAAAACTTTACCTTTCATTAACCAACACATAGGTAAAGGCCTCTCCTGTTAGAGAAAGAAATTAAAAGAAGCATCTAGTAAGAGTTTTTCAAACAAGGTTGATTTGAAGCTTTGAAGCTTCTAGAGCCATGGGAGGTTATCTTTAAAAATGAGACATTCAGGATGTGGTAATCCTATTCAAACCTGAGAAAAGAGCACAGTAAAGGAGACTGGTGGGAATACACTTAGATGTGTGCATTCCTTAAATATAATTCTAATTTCTGAAAATATAATTAATGACTACTAAATATGGATAGTTTTAAAGTACAGGTTTTGGTTTTTTTACAAAAAGATAAATGATCAGAAGAGTCCTCATAATCATGTCTAAGGAGCAACCAGGGTTTTAAACCAAATGCAACCATTCATTTGGTAGAAACATGCTAATCTTAGCCATAATACTTGGAAGAAATAAAGCCTTTGGAGTGACATCCTGGCAAACCCAAACTTAAAACTGAAGACCAAAGTCAAACAATATTAGATGAGGAACAATGATTTCAAGTTGCTATTTTACAAGTTTTATAGCAACATCTACACTTTGGAACCTAAATGAAAGCAAACTGAATGTGTCTACCAGTTCTCACCTGTACCTCCATATTTGTCAGCCATGTTAATATCTATGTCCGATTTTAAGCTCAGCATAGTCCTAAGGACATCATCACTGCCTTTGCCAGCTGCCCACATAAAGGATGTTCTTCCTTCCAGGTCTGAATCATCTTTCACTGAAGGATGTTTTAAAAACACTTTAACCGTTTCCTGTAAGAAAACTTGATTTAAAAAGTGGAGACAAAACAGTAGTATTTTCTATGGTAATAAAGTCATATAATAATATGTGACTTCCATTAAGAAGCAAAGCATTTTCCCCTTGCTTTTGAATCAAATTATCTTTTTATTAATGACAGAACTACAATTTCCATCAAAGACAACAATCCTCTGTCCTTACAAATTAGTTGTAGTGTCCGTAACACTTCACAAACATAACCTAACCCTCCCATTCAACATCCTCAAAATGGAAAATAATCATCTTCAATCAAGCTTGGAAACTTGATAGGTCATCGTTTGAGTGACAGTTAAAAAACTCAGAAGTATTCAGTGTTTTATTTATTAATGACCAAAATTTAAATCTTTCTTTCTTTCTTCCCTCTCCTCTCCTCTCCTTCCTTCCTTTTTATTTTTCTTTTTTCTTTCTTTCTTTCCTTCTTTTCTTTTCTTTCTTTTTTTTTTTGAGAGGGAGTCTCACTCTGTTGCCTAGCTTGGAGTGCAGTGGTGCAATCTTGGCTCACTGCAACCTCTGCCTCCCGGGTTCAAGTGATTCTCCTGCCTCAGCCTCCCAAGTAGCTGAGTGTCACCACACCCGACTAATTTTTGTATTATTAGTAGAGATGGGGTTTTACCATGTTGGCAAAGCTGGTCTTGAACTCTGACCTCAAGTGATCCATCCATCTTGGCCTCCCAAAGTGCTGGAATTACAGGCATGAGCCACTGTACCTGGCCCATAAAATACATGTTTTCTTGGACGTTTTACATGAGACCCATCTATTCAGGAATGACTCCAGAGAAGGTTCTGCATTCTCTGTGTTTTTTGTTTGTTTGCTTTTGCCTTAAATCCAGGAACAAACTGGAACTATGTGATTAGTTACTAAACATTTTTTAAGTGGTTAATGCATTTATTGAATACTGATTGATGGTTACTGAGAAATGCAGTGCTCAATTCATTAAAACAAATATTTATTCAGCAATTCCTTTATTACTGAATGTCCTTCTTCTGTGGAATCATACAAAAATTAGGACTGGGCCGGGCGTGGTGTCTCATGCCTGTAATCCCAGCACTTTGGGAGGCTGAGGTGGGCGGATCACAAGGTCAGGAGATTGACAGCAACCTGGCCAACATGGTGAAACCCCATCTCTACCAAAATATAAAAAAATTCGCCAGGCGAATATGGTGGCGCACGCCTGTAGTCCCAGCTACTCGGGAGGTTGAGGCAGGGGAATTGATTGAACCCGGGAGACAGAGGTTGCAGTGAGCCGAGATCGCATCATTGCACTCCAGCCTGGGCAACAGAGTGAGACTCCATCTCAAACAAAAACAAAAAGAAAAAGAAAAACAAAACAAAAACAACAACAACAAAAAAATGAGGACCCTTGACAATTCTATTAGTGCCTCACAATTTTAATGGGGGTTAATATTCCAGCATTTTAAATTACCTCTTTCCTCAGAACTCAGACTCATATAAACTTTAGAAAGATCATAGAAACTTTTGATTGAATGGATGTAAAAGAGTTTCAGACAAAAAGTGCTGGAGGCTGTGAACTGATCAAAGATGTATAAAATGTTGACTCTCAGTATTTTACAGAAAGAAGAATTCAAGGGCTCATCTAATCCAGTTCCTTATTTTACAGATGAAGAAATTTAGGTTCCAAGGTCATATAAATACTGGTGGCAGATAAAGGAAGAATCCAGGGTTAAATCACAGCACTCCTTCCACAGCATCACACATTGCTTTCTACTTTTAAGACTATTTGTTGAGTTACTGAGGTAAAAGTTTGTGATTTTTCGCTTTGTTTTCTTCTACTCATTTGCAAACATTTCTTTGCTGAGCATGTTTTTACTTAATGATGAATGTTTACAGGGCTGTGTGTGTGTAGGGGAATGTGTCTGTATTTTTCAAGGAATGAGTTGTAATTTCTTGTCAGTTAATAGAGGACAAGGAGATCAAGGGACTTGAAACTGAGCTTATATAATTTGTATAATTATTAAAAATCAACTCTGGAATTGGCAGATTATCCAACAAAATATTTCTTTGAATAAAATTATTATATTACTGAATCATTATAAAGAATAATGTTCTACCATTCTTTGTTGTTTCCATTAGCACACCTATTTAATTATTGGTGTCTGTATATATATTAAATTTGGAGTCTAAATTTTGGGTTCAAGACCATGAGCCAGTCATTTAATCTCGTGGAACCTTGTTTTGTTTTGTTTTCTGTAAACAGGGGATAACATGATTTATCTAATAGCCTTGTGTTGATTTATGGGTTGAGCTGTGATTTCCGTAGATTGACTAGACTGGTTCAAGTTAATTTCCTATCTATTTGTAATAAGAAAAAGCTTCTCCTAAAATACTGCTTTGTTAGGTGATAATAGATAATGATTTGTCAAAACTCTAGGTGGTAAAGTGAATAAGTTGTTAGGAAAACAAGAAGCAAGGATTATAGGAATAGTTGTTCTGGATACCAGAGTAGGAAGTGTGTGAAGATAAGATATTTTAGAGATCTGAGTATTTAATAGAGCATCTGGAGAGATCACGAAGATGAAATTATACTATGCTTGATGATAGTATTATTTATTTATTATTTATTAATTTATTTATTTATTTTTTTTTTTGAGATGAAGTCTTGCTCTGTTGCCCAGGCTGGAGTGCAGTGGTGCTATCCTGGCTCACTGCAACCTCCACCTCCCGGGTTCCAGCGATTCTCCTGCCTCAGCCTCCCAAGTAGCTGGGACTACAGCTGCCAGCCACCTTGCCCGGCTAATTTTTGTATTTTTAGTAGAAATGGGGTTTCCACCATGTTGGCCAGGCTGTTCTCGAACTCCAGACTTTAGGTGATCCGCCCATCTCGGCCTCCCAAAGTGCTGGGATTACAGGCGTGAGCTACTGTGCCCAGCCTGGTAGTATTATTATAATTTAATGAAATGAAGGGTTTCACTATGCATACCCATGTAGAAGGCAGCAAAATCTTTTAACATGTGCATCCTTGGATGAATCTGGTTCTTGATGGCCATTCATACTCAGGAAGCTGAAGTAGCCTAGACACTATCATGTTGCGGGGTGGACTGGGGACATAATGGACGAGAAAGTGGAGGGGAAGAACTATGAATAATATTCGGTATTTTTGGAAATAATTCGTTTTTGCATTCTCAGATGTATAATACACATAATTATCAACACTAGTAGTAATGAGAGTACATTCTATTTCTTATGCACCTGCTCTATGCCAAGGTATACAGAAGGCACTTGTCATAAATTTTCTCTAATCTTTACAACAATCCTGAAAGAAAAGGTATAATTATCCTCATCTTACATATGAAGAAACTAAGAGTAAGAAACTTGTGTAAGGTAATGCAGTTTAGCAAACTGCACAGACAGGATTCTAGCCGAGATTGTTCTAGTTCCAAAGCCTTGCCACACTGCTTTAAGGACAATTACACATGGCTGAACACTAAGATGTTATTCTTAGTGCTATAAAAGTATTATAAAGATGAAGTACTCTTACTGTAAAGTAAAATGCTATGCTTAACATTAAAATAAAAACTGTATAAAACTTCAGATGTGACTAACAACTTAAAAAAAAAAAACCTCAGACTATCACTTGCATCACAGAGTGAACAGCATAAACCATTGTTAAAAGATAATTGCTACATAAAAACAGACAAATGAGTCTAAGTAAATCTGGGCAAAGCTGAATAAGATCAGTGAATTATACCAATGTCAATTTCCTGTTTATGATATTGTCGTATTGGATGTTACCATTAGAGTGAATTAGGTGTAGGAGTGCAAAAAGCTTTTTGGAAAAATAAATAAATAAATAAATAAATAAATAAATAAAAACAGAGTGAACTAGGTGAAGGGTACATGAAATCTTGTTGTATTATTTCCTACAACTACATATGAATCTACGATTATATAAAAATAACAATTTTCACTAAGAAAAAAGAGCATTGTCTTGTTTTACTTACAGCAAAGTTACTCTGAGCAGCATAGTGCAAAGGTGTGGCTCCTTGGCTGTCAGATGGTATAGTTCCAGACTTATTTCTTTCTAAAAGGAGATGGACAATCTGTGCATGGCCTGAAAAAAGACACAAAAAGGTAATTATCACTTATGAAGGACGTTAATTAATTTATAATTTATTTAAATGAAAAAGGTAAGAAAAATCACTAACACATAATACAGCATTCACAATGGTTTCTGAACAGCAGCCCCCAATGCAGCCTCTTCTAACTTCTCACTAACATATTAATATGAGGTAGAACAGAATGAAAACTTACTAAAAACTTAATGCTTCAATCAGGTAGGAATGAATTAAGTATAATTGCCAGACTGAGAAAAAACTATATTGGGTATCACCTCATTGCATTCCCTGGCTTCACTTTATAAAGCTGCCTAAAGCAAAGGAGGGGAAGGTGCTTTAGAGCCAGGCCCTCTTAGCCTTCACTGCTCCTACTCTCAAGGTTCCACTGCCCAACCAAACAGAACTGCATAGCTGTTCTCTTCTATTCAGGTGGACAAACTATAATACAACCTCTTCTATAGCTGAGGCTTCCCATCCCTATATTCTCCTTTCCACAATCTTTTATTATATTTATATTTTATAACATCTAGGCAGTGATTTCAAATTCCAGAAAACAAGTGGGCAGGCATGATGAGGCAGCGATGAAGACAATATAGCACATTCTGGAGGATGTGATCTCCACAAGTGAAGAGCTGTAGAAAATATTAAAAAATGAATAAACCTGGTAGTAGTATATGTAGGAAACCTGAAATTTCATACACTCTATTGCTTTCAGATATTGGAGAATGAAGAAGATGCCCCATTAGCAGAGCAAGGATATACTGCATAAAAGCCAAGCAGAGAAAAGTAATTTGTGTGGAAATTGTGCTCATCTATCCGGTCCCCAGAGGTGGTCTAAGATGGTGTTCTCCATAACACAAATGAGGGATTAAAGACAATCTTTGACACATAGTTACTCTAAACATATTTCATTTTGTTTGAGAAATAAAGGGAAAAATTCAGTAAAGACTACATGAAAACATACTATAGGAAAGTGAAAAAGAAACACTGTCAAAAAGATAAACAGCATACCTCTGAAAATGATCTAGAGAAGGATCCAGAGGAAAATTTCAAGAAACTGGTATCCTCGACTTAGTGCAAAAAGAGATAGCTTCTATGAAACAGAAACACAGGGTATTCTAAGAAGAAAACAGAGTGAAATGAAAAACTAATGGAAGGAAGTTAAAAGGAAATGAAATGAGATGAAAAGAAATATAGGTAAGACAAGGAAATAAAAATATAACCCAAAATACAATCTATATAGGAGGCAGAAAGAAAGCAAAACTTACAGAACAAAAAGTCAATTTAGTTACATGGAGACAAATTTGCCAAGTAAGCCCAGAATCCAGAGGAAAAAGAAAAAGGGGGCCGGGCGCGGTGGCTCACTCTTGTAATCCCAGCACTTTGGGAGGCCGAGGCGGGCAGATCACGAGGTCAGGAGATCGAGACCACGGTGAAACCCCGTCTCTACTAAAAATACAAAAAATTAGCCGGGCGTGGTGGCGGGCACCTGTAGTCCCAGCCATTCGGAGAGGCTGAGGCAGCAGAATGGCGTGAACCCGGGAGGCGGAGCTTGCAGTGAGCCGAGATTGCGCCACTGCACTCTAGCCTGGGCGACAGAGCGAGACTCCGTCTCAAAAACAAAAACAAGAAAAAGGGATGTAAGATGAAATCTGAATAATAATTATGAATCTGGCGATAAAAGTGAGTGCACATATAAACATCATTTTAAAAAAAGATAATGTGTAATTTAAAAACTGAGGTCAAGATTACAATAATTAGGAGGAAATCTCATATTAACAAGTACTAAAGAGTGATGAGTATCTGTGCTAAATTTTTTGTCTTAAATAGGTGGGAATCAATAGATGCATTTTTGCTCTTGACTCTGATTCAGGCTTTAAAAAGTTTTTGATAAATTTAAAAGTAGCCACTAATAGAATCTAAACCCTCCTAAAACATTAGGCAATTCAAAACCAAGTAACAACAAATCTAATCCATATACGAAAGAGCAGAAAGCAAAGGAAACAGGAAACAAAACAAAACAAAATGTTAAACTGAAAACACTAATAATAGAAGGATAGCAGGAAAAAAAAAAGACCTGATTATTTATCTTATAACAATGACTATTAATGGGTAAATCTCCTTCTCTGAAAGAGAAAGACTCTCAGATTGACTCCACACACAAAAAACCCCAACATACACATGAAATATACACATATATACACTCTCTCATCTATAAAAGTGATCTTCAAAAAGGTTAAGTAAAAGGCATTTCAGGAAAATACAAAGAAAAAAACTCAAATATCATAGTATTAGCACAAACATAAAATTAAAGCCCTCCTCCCCAAAAATATAGGCACTGAATGTAAAAAGAGGTTTATGTTACATTCACATGTTGTCACTAAATGTGAATTACTTTTATAACAAAAATTTAAAGTTAAGATATGATGTTGAAATTAAAACTAATATTTAACAGAAAATAAATTTATATTACTATAATTTAGTTTATAAAACAATGCAACATATCAGTTAGAAATCAAAGAGAGCTTCTGCACAGCAAAAGAAACTACCGTCAAAGTGAACAGGCAACCTACAGAATGGGAGAACATTTTTGCAACCTACTCATCTGACAAAGGGCTAATATCCAGAATCTACAATGAACTCAAACAGATTTACAAGAAAAAAACAAACAACCCCATCAAAAAGTGGGCGAAGGACATGAACAGACACTTCTCAAAAGAAGACATTTATGCAGCCAAAAAACACATGAAAAAATGCTCATCATCACTGGCCATCAGAGAAATGCAAATCAAAACCACAGTGAGATACCATCTCACACCAGTTAGAATGGCCATCATTAAAAAATCAGGAAACAACAGGTGCTGGAGAGGATGTGGAGAAATAGGAACACTTTTACACTGTTGGTGGGACTGTAAACTAGTTCAACCATTGTGGAAGTCAGTGTGGCGATTCCTCAGGGATCTAGAACTAGAAATACCATTTGACCCAGCCATCCCATTACTGGGTATATACCCAAAGGACTATAAATCATGCTGCTATAAAGACACATGCACACGTATGTTTATTGCGGCACTATTCACAATAGCAAAGACTTGGAACCAACCCAAATGTCCAACAACAATAGACTGGATTAAGAAAATGTGGCACATATACACCATGGAATACTAGCAGCCATAAAAAATGATGAGTTCATGTCCTTTGTGGGAACATGGATGAAACTGGAAAACATCATTCTCAGTAAACTATCGCAAGGACAAAAAACCAAACCGCATGTTCTCACTCATAGGTGGGAATTGAACAATGAGAACTCATGGACACAGGAAGGGGAACATCACACTCCGGGGGCTGTTGTGGGGTGGGGGGAGGGGGGAGGGACAGCATTAGGAGATATACCTAATGCTAAATGATGAGTTAATGGGTGCAGCAAATCAACATGGCACATGGATACATATGTAACAAACCTGCACATTGTGCACATGTACCCTAAAACCTAAAGTATAAAAAAAAAAAAAAATACTGAGGGCCTTGGCCATCTCCCCATTAAGTTAAAAAAATAAAGTGCCTTGCCCCTAAAACTCATGGACAGACTTCCTGGATTCAAGACATCTTAAGAGCTATGAAAACCATCTTAGAAATGCCTGCAGGCTCCTACAACTGGGTATTGTCAGGGATCAGTGTGGTTTCCTTCTGTAATTACCTAACAATTATAATTGGGAAATAAAGCATCAGTAACATAAATGTGTAATATATTCATTGAATGTGTTTCATTTAAAATTTTTCAGAATAAATTCTAGGACTTTGAAACTAAAATAAAAAAAAAAGAAATCAAAATAATTAACTAGGAGTTGGGAGTGAACAGTGGAAGGGAAGGCATAGAAATATTCCTATACTCATGCATTTCCTTCTACTGTTGATCCTTTGAGTCACGTACCTAATAAAGCTGCCCAGTGCAGTGGGGTTCGAAATAAGTTATCATAAGACGTTATATTGCAGCTTTCATATGAGGTCAAGACATCAACCACGGTCACATTCCCATCAGCAACTGCAAAGTGAAGAGGAGTTCGACCCTCGTAGTCCTGCCAGTTCAGTAAAGACTCCGTTGGAGCAGCATCCTGATTTGAAGGAACCAGAGACTTCAGACATACATGGAATCCTCAATAAATTACATTTAGTGTAAGTATTTTTTTCTTTCTTTTTTAGAGACAGGGTCTTGTTCTGTCACCCAGGTTGGAGTATAGTGGCATGATCACAGCTCAAGCAGCCTCAAACTCCTGGGCTCAAGCAATCCTCCTGCCTCAGCTTCCCAAGTAGCTGGGACTACAGGCACACCCCATCACACCTGGCTAATTTTTGTGTTTTTTGTAGAGATGGAGTTTTGCCATGTTGCTCAGGCTGGTCTTCAATTCCCAGGCTCAAGCAATTCTCCTACCTCAGCCTCCCAAAATGCTGGGATTATGGTGTGAGTCACTGTGCCCAGCCTGGCACAGGAATTAACTGAGGAATTTTCGAAATAAGACCTCTACATTATCTCTCAGCACAAGTGATAAATCATGGAAAAAGTACAAAGTCTAAATCTTTAAAAAATTATTTTCATATTTAATTATAAAAAGTAAAGAATATAACCATTACATACTGATTATCTAGAGTAAAAAGGTGTCAACATTTTCCTGATATGCTTTTGTTTATGTTATCGTTCAACTAAAGATGTATGTTTTATACTTTTGTATATATGTATGTATCCATAAACAATACATAAATTTTGTATGTGTGTTTTCAATATTTACATTATGGCAATGGACGTGTATCCTTTGGAAATTCTTTCTTTCAACACTATACCTTGGATATCTATGTTGGTAATAGTTCAATTATTGAGGTGCTTGAATAAACCATGATATAGTTATCTATTGAGGAACATTTAGGCTATTCCCATTTTTTTTCACTATTACAGATAATGCTGCAATTAATGTTTCCTTTACATGTCCCTTGTAGCACATGTGTGAAATTTTTCCATAGGCTAGACACCTAGAAGGGGAACTGCTGGGGTGAAGGATGTCTTCAAATAGGTATTGTCACATCACTCTCCAAATGGTTTTACCAATTAACACTCCCATGACAATATGTAAAAGTTTTTATTTCCCTACATGCTGGCACAAATTAATCATTTGGTATTATCAAGCTTACTGCATTTTTCCCTTATGGTTATGAAAGACATTTCACTGCTATTTTAACTTGTAGTTCATTTATGAATGGGGTTGAGATTTTTTAATCATGTGTTTATTAGTGAGTTCAGAATGTTAATTAATTTTTCTACTGGATCTTTGTAGCAAGCATTATCAAAATTACCAGGCAGATTTGAAAAAGAACCAAATAGAACTTTTAGAAGTGAAAAATGTAATCACAAAGATTAAAGGTTCAATGGATAGGGTAAACAACAGGTTGGACTTATTCGAAGAAACACTTAGTAAACTGGAAGACAGATCTGATGTCATTACCCAGGATGCAACAGAAAGAGACAAGGAGATGAGAATATAAAAGAGAAGTTAAAAGGCATGGAGGATTAGATAAAGAGCCTTAAAAGATATATAATTGGAGACCCTAAAGGCAAGAGTAAAGGGAATGAAGGAGAGGTGATATTTAAAGATAACAGCTATATATGTTTGGCAGAACTGAGATGCAATAATTAGAATGTATACCAAACAGGATTTTTTAAAAAGGCCACACCTAGACACACCGTAGTAAAACTGTAGAATGCCAAACAAAGAGCAAAATGTAAAAGCAGCCTGAGAGAAAAGATACATCATGTATAAAGGAATGACAGACCAATAACAGACTCCTTAAGAGCAATAATAAAAGGCAGAAAGTAGCAAAATAATATGCTGAAAGAGGAGAAAAATAGATTCCTAGGACTGTGTACACAGGATAATCATTTTTTTTCAAGAGGCACACATTCTTAACAATTAAAAAGCAGAGTTGGCTGGGGGTGGTGGCTCATGCCTGTAATCCCAGCACTTTGGGAGGCTGAGGCAGGTGGATCACTTGAGGCCAAGAGTTTGAAACCAGTCTGGCCAACATGGTGAAACCTCGTCTCTACTAAAAATATAAAAATTAGCTGCACGTGGTGGCATGCGCCTGTAGTCCTAGCTACACAGGAGGATGAAGCAGGAGAATCGCTTGAACCCAGGATGCAGAGGTTGCAGTGAGCTGAGATCACATCACTGCACTCCAGCCTGGGTGACAGCACAAGGCTCTGTCCCAAAAAAACAAAAAACTAAAAACAAACAAACAAAAAACCAGAGAGAGTTGACCACCAAAAGATCTATACTAAAGAGAGTCAAGAGGACAACTTGGCAAGATGGCCGAATAGGAACAGCTCTGGTCTGCAGCTCCCAGTGAGACCAACGCAGAAGGCAGGTGATTTCTGCATTTCCAACTGAGGTGCCCAGTTCTTCTCACTGGGACTGGTTAGACAGTGGGTGCAGCCCACAGACGGCGAGCAGAAGCAGGGTAGGGCGTCGCCTCACCTGGGAAATGCAAAGGATCAGGGAACTCCCTCTCCTAGTCAATGGAAGCCGTGACGCACAGTGCTGGCAGGGATGGTGCTATCTGGAGCAGATACTACATTTTTTTCAAAGTTTTTAGAACCAGCAGACTAGGAGATTCCCTAGGGTGCCTACAGCACCAGGGCCCTGGGTTTCAAGTGCAAAACTGGGTGGTCATTTGGGCAGACACTGAGCTAGCTTCAGGAGTTCTTTTTTGTACCCCAGTGGCACCTGGAACCCCAGGGAGACAAAACTGTTCACTCCTCTGGAAAGGGGGCTGAAGCCAGGGAGCCAAGTGGTTTTACTCAGTGGGTCCCACCTCCCTGGAGCCCAGAAAGCTAAGATCCACTAGCTTGAAATTCTCGCTGCCAGCACAGCAGTCTGAAGTCAACCTGGGATGCCTGAGTGTGGTGGGGGGAGGGGCGTCACCATTACTGAGGTTTGAGTAGGCGGTTTTCCCCTTAGGCGGTTTTCCCCTCACAGTGTAAACAAAGCTTCCAGGAAGTTTGAACTGAGCGGAGCCCACCACAGCGCAGCAAAGCCCCTGTAGCCAGACTGCCTCTCTAGATTCTTCCTCTCTGGGCAGGGCATCTCTGAAAGAAAGGCAGTAGTTCCTGTCAGGGGCTTATAGATAAAACTCCCATCTCCCTAGGACAGAGCACCTGGGGAAGGAGTGGCTGTGGGCGCAGCTTCAGCAGACTTAAACGTTCCTGCCTGCCAACTCTGAAGAAAGCAGCAGATCTCCCAACAGAGCGCTCGAGCTCTGCTAAGGGAAAGACTGCCTCCCCAAGTGGGTCCCTGACCCCTGTGCCTCCTCACTGGGAGACACCTCCTAGCAGGGGTCAGCAGACACCTCATACGGGAGAGCCCCGGCTGGAATCTAGCAGGTGCCCCTCTGGGACGAAGCTTCCAGAGGAAAGAACAGGCAGCAATCTTTACTGTTCTGTAGCCTCTGCTGGTGATACCCACGCAAACAGGGTCTGAAGTGGACTTCCCACAAACTCCAGCAGACCCCTAGAAGAGAGGCCTGACTGTTAGAAGGAAAACGAACATACAGAAAGCAATAACATCAACATCAACAAAAAGGACACCCACACAAAAATCCCATCCAAAGGTCATCAGCATCAAAGATCAAAGGTAGATAAATCCATGAAGATGAGGGAAAACCGGTGCAAAAATGCTGAAAATTCCAAAAACCAGAATGCCTCTTCTCCTCCAAAAGATCACAAGTCCTTGCCAGCAAGGGAACAAAAATGGACAGAGAATGAGTTTGATGAATTGACAGAAGAAGGCTTCAGAAGGTGGGTAATAAACTCCTCCAAGCTAAAGGAGCATGTTCTAACCCAGTGCAAGGAAGCTAAGAAACTTGATAAAAGATTACAGGAACTGCTAACTAGAATAACCAGTTTATAGAAGAACATAAATGATCTGATTGAGCTGAAAAACACAGCACAAGAACTTCATGAAGCATACACAAGTATCAACAGCTGGATCGATCAAGTGAAGGAAAGGATATCAGAGACTGAAGATCAACTTAATGAAATAAAGCATGAAGACAAGGTTAGAGAAAAAATAATGAAAAGGAATGAACAAAGCCTCCAAGAAATATGGGACTATGTGAAAAGACCAAACCTATGTTGGTGTACCTGAAAGTGACAAGGAGAATGGAACCAAGTTGGAAAACACACTTCAGGATATTATCCAGGAGAACTTCCCCAATCTAGCAAGACAGGCCAACATTCAAATTCAGGAAATACAGAGAACACCATTAAGATACTCCTCAAGAAGAGCAACCCCAAGACACATAATCATCAGATTCACCAAGGTTCAAATGAAGAAAAAAAATGTTAAGGGGAGCCAGAGAGAAAGATCAGGTTACCCTTAAAGGGAAACCCATCAGACTAACAGCGGATTTCTCTGCAGAAACCCTACAAGCCAGAAGAGGGTGGGGGCCAATATTCAACATTCTTAAATAAAAGAATTTTCAACTCAGAATTTCATATCCAGCCAAACTAAGCTTCATAAGTGAAGGAGAAATAAAATCCTTTACAGATAAGCAAATGCTGAGGGATTTCGTTACCACCAGGCCTGCCTTACAAGAGCTCCTGCAGGAACCACTAAATATGGGAAAGAAAAACTGGTACCAGCGACTGCAAAGAGATACCAATATATAAAGACCAACCATACTATGAAGAAACTATCAACTAATGTACAAAATAACCAGCTAGCATCATGATAACAGGATCAAATTCACACATAACAATACTAACCTTAAATGTAAATGGGCTAAATGCCCCAATTAAAAGACACAGGCTGGCAAATTGGATAAAGAGTCAAGACCCACTGGTGTGCTGAATTCAAGAGACCCATCTCACGTGCAAAGACACACATAGGCTTAAAATAAAGGGATGGAGGAAGATTTACCAAGCAAATGGAAAGAAAAGAAAAAAGCAGGGGTTGCAATCCTAGTCTCTGATAAAACAGACTTTAAACCAACAAAGATAAAAAAAGACGAAGAAGGGAATTCCATAAAGGTAAAGGGATCAATATAACAAGACGAGCGAACTATCCTAAATATATATGCACCCAATAAAGGAGCACCCAGATTTATAAAGCAAGTTCTTTGAGACCTTCAAAGAGATTTACACTCCCAAACAATAATAGTGGGACACTTTAACACCCCACTGTCAATATTAGATGGATCAACGCAACAGAAAATTAAGAAGGATATTCAGGACTTGAACTCAGCTACGGATCAAGTGGACCTAATAAACATCTACAGAACTCTCCACCCCAAGTCAGCAGAATATATATTCTTCTCAGTACCACACAGAACTTATTCTAAAATTGACCACGTAATTGGAAGTAAAACATCTTCAGCAAATCTAAAAGAATGGAAATCATAACAAACAGTCTCTTAGACCACAGTGCAATCAAATTAGAACTCAGGATTAAGAAACTCACTCAAAACCGCACAACTACACGGAAACTGAACAACCTGCTCCTGAATGACTACTGAGCAAACAATGAAATAAAAGCAGAAATAAATAAGTTCTTTGAAACCAATGAGAACAAAGACACAATGTACCAGAATCTGTGGGACACAGCTAAGCAGTGGTTAGAGGGAAATTTACAGAACCAAATGCCCACAGGGCAAAGTGGGAAAGATCTAAAATTGACATCCTAACATCACAATTAAAACAAGTAGAGAATCAAGAGCAAACAAATTAAAAACCTAACAGAAGACAAGAGATAACTAAGATCAGAGCAGTACTGAAGGAGACAGAAACACGAAAAACCCTTCAAAAAAATCAGTGAATCCAGGAGCTGGTTTTTTGAAAAGACTAACAAAATAGACCACTAGCCAGACTAATAAAGAAGGAAAGAGAAAAGAAAAAAACAGACACATAAAAAATGATAAAGGGGATATAACCACTGATCCCACAGAAATACAGACTACCATCAGAGAATACTATAAACACCTCTACACAAATAAACTAGAAAATCTAGAAGAAATGGATAAATTCCTCGACACATACACCCTCCCAAGACTAAACCAGGAAGAAGTTGAATCTCTGAATAGACCAATAATAGGCTCTGAAATTGAGGCAATAATAAATAGCTTACCAACCAAAAAAAGTCCAGGACCAGATGGATTCACAACCGAATTCTACCAGAAGTAGAAGGAGGAGCTGGTACCATTCCTTCTGAAACTATTCCAATCAATAGAAAAAGAGGGAATCCTCCCTAACTCATTTTATGAGGCCAGCATTATTCTGATACCAAAGCCTGGCAGAGACACAACAAAAAAAGAGAATTTTAGACCAATATCCCTGATGAACATCGATGCAAAAATCCTCAAGAAAATACTGGCAAACTGAATCCAGTAGCATATCAAAAAGCTTATCCACCATGATAAAACAGGCTTTATCCCTGGGATGCAAGGCTGGTTCAACATACGCAAATCAATAAACGTAATCCAGCATATAAACAGAACCAATGACAAAAACCACATGATTATCTCAATAGATGCAGAGAAGGCCTTTGACAAAATTCAACAATGCTTCATGCTAAAAACTCTCAATAAATTAGGTATTGATGGGATGTATCTCAAAATAATAAGAGCTATCTATGACAAACCCACAGCCAATATCATACTGAATGGGCAAAAACTGGAAGCATTCCCTTTGAAAACTGGCACAAGACAGGGATGCCCTCCCTCACCACTCCTATTCAACATAGTGTTGGAAGTTCTGGCCAGGGAAATCAGGCAGGAGAAGGAAATAAAGGGTATTCAATTAGGAAAAGAGGAAGTCAAATTGTCCCTGTTTGCAGATGACATGACTGTATATCTAGAAAACCCCATTGTCTCAGCCCAAAATCTCCTTAAGCTGATAGGCAACTTCAGCAAAGTCTCAGGATACAAAATCAATGTACAAAAATCACAAGCATTCTTATACACCAATAACAGACAAACAGAGAGCCAAATCATGAGTGAACTCCCATTCACAATTGCTTCAAAGAGAATAAAATACCTAGGAATCCAACTTACAAGGGATGTGAAGGACCTCTTCAAGGAGAACTATAAACCACTGCTCAATGAAATAAAAGAGGATACAAACAAATGGAAGAACATTCCATGCTCATGGGTAAGAAGAATCAATATTGTGAAAATGGCCATACTGCCCAAGGTAATTTATAGATTCAATGCCATCCCCATCAAGCTACCAATGACTTTCTTCACAGAATTGGAAAAAACTACTTTAAAGTTCATATGGAACCAAAAAAGAGCCTGCATTGCCAAGATAATCCTAAGCCAAAAGAACAAAGCTGGAGGCATCATGCTACCTGACTTCAAACTATACTACAAGGCTACAGTAACCAAAACAGCATGGTACTGGTACCACAACAGAGATATAGACCAATGGAACAGAACAGAGCCCTCAGAAATAATGCCACATATCTACAACTATCTGATCTTTGACAAACCAGACAAAAACAAGAAATGGGGAAAGGATTCCCTATTTAATAAATGGTGCTGGGAAAACTGGCTAGTCATATCCAGAAAGCTGAAACTGGATCCCTTCCTTACACCTTATACAAAAATTAATTCAAGATGGATTAAAGACTTACATGTTAGACCTAAAACCATAAAAACCCTAGAAGAAAACCTAGACAATACCATTCAGGACATAGGCATGGGCAAGGACTTCATGTCTAAAACACCAAAAGCAATGTCAACAAAAGGCAAAATTGAGAAATACGATCTAATTAAACTCAAGAGCTTCTGCACAGCAAAAGAAACTACCATTAGAGTGAACAGGCAACCTACAGAATGGGAGAACATTTTTGCAATCTACTCATCTGACAAAGGGCTAATATCCAGAATCTACAATGAACTCAAACAAATTTACAAGAAAAAATCAAACAACCCCATCAAAAAGTGGACAAAGGACATGAACAGACACTTCTCAAAAGAAGAGATTTATGCAGCCAAAAGACACATGCAAAAATGCTCATCATCACTGGCCCTCAGAGAAATGCAAATCAAAACCACAATGAGATACCATCTCACACCAGTTAGAATGGCAATCATTAAAAAGTCAGGAAACAACAGGTGCTGGAGAGGGTGTGGAGAAATAGGAACACTTTTACACTATGAAAGTGGGACTGTAAACTAGTTCAACCATTATGGAAGTCAGTGTGGCGATTCCTCAGGGATCTTGAACTAAAAATACCATTTGACCCAGCCATCCCATTACTGGGTATATACCCAAAGGATTATAAATCATGCTGCTGTAAAGACACATGCGCGCATACGTTTATTGTGGCACTATTCACAATAGCAAAGACTTGGAACCAACCCAAATGTCCAACAATGATAGACTGGATTAAGAAAATGTGGCACATATACACCATGGAATACTACGCAGCCATAAAAAATGATGAGTTCATGTCCTTTGTAGGGACATGGATGAAGCTGGAAACCATCATTCTCAGCAAACTATCGCAAGGACAAAAAACCAAACACCGCATGTTCTCACTCATAGGTGGGAATTGAACAATGAGAACACATGGACACAGGAAGGGGAACATCACACACCAGGGCCTTTTGTGGGGTTGGGGGATGGGGGAGGGATAGCATTAGGAGATATAACTAATGTTAAATGATGAGTTAATGGGTGCAGCACACCAACATGGCACATGTATACATATGTAACAAACCTGCACATTGTGCACATGTACCCTAAAACTTAAAGTATAATAATAAAAATAAATAAAATAAATAAAAAAATAGAAAATGTGGCACATATACACCATGGAATACTATGCAGCCATAAAAAAGAATGAGTTCATGTTCTTTGCAGGGACATGGATGAAGCTGGAAACCATCATTCTCAGAAAATTAACACAAGAAAAGAAAACCAAACACTGCATGTTCTCACTCATAAGTAGGAGTTGAACAATGAGAACACATGGACACAGGGAGGGGAACATCACACATCAGGGCCTGTTGTGGGGTGGAGGGCAAGGGGAGGCATAGCATTAGCAGAAATACTTAATGTAGATGACAGGTTGATGGGTGCAGCAAACCACCATGGCACATGTATACCTAAGTAACAAACCTGAACGTTTTGCACCTGTATCCCATAACTTAGAGTATAATAATAAAAAAAAGAATATAAGAACTATATTTCAGGATGTAAAATAACTTTAGAAGGAAAATTTGAGATACAAAAAAATGCAGAGCTAAGCATTGCATATACAAAATAATAATACTTTTAGTATCAGATGTTGTAAAAAACGATTAAAAAATAATACTTTAAAGTCTAATTTGTGTGCTAAAAACAAATATGACTAACTATTGGACTATCATAGCATGTAAGTTAGAAGCTGGGACAGAGGGATTAGAAAATCTCAAAGAATCTACTGATAAATATTCAAAACAAATAAGGAGTTTAGCGAATTAGATATGTAATCAATGATCAAAAATATCAACTGCATTCCTATACACCTATAACAACCAGTTAAATTTATATCCTAGATATGTTCAAAAATGTCAACGCAGCCCTGTTTGTAAATAACAAGAAACTGGAAACAGTCAAAGTATCTGTCAATAACAGAATGAATACTGTGTGGCTTATTCATAAGATGGAATCCTATATAGCAGTAAGAATTAATACATCATGGCTACATGGAGCAACATAGATAAAATCACCAGTGGTCAGACATGGTGGCTCACGCCTCTAATCCCAGCACTTTGGGAGGCCGAGGCAGGTGGATCACAAGGTCAAGAGGTCAAGACCATCCTTGCCAACATGGTGAAACCTGGTCTTTACTAAAAATACAGAAATTAGCCAGGCATGGTGGCGCATGCCTGCAGTCCCAGCCACCTGGGATGCTGAGGCAGGCAAATTGCTTAAACCTGGGAGGTGGAGTCTGCAGTGAGCTGAGATCATGCCACTGTACTCCAACCTGGGTGACAGAGCAAGACTCTGTCTCAAAAAAAATCACCAGCAGAAGGTTGAGCAAGAAAAAGGGTATTGCAAAAAACAAAACAAAACAAAAACAAAAACATGCAATATAATTCCTTGTATATCAAATTCAAAAACTTTAAAAACTGAGCAATATATTGTTTAAGGATACAAATAAATGTGGTAATGGAAATCAAGGGAATGATAAACACAAGACTGAAGACAGTTGTTGCCTCTGTGAAAGGAGAGAATAGAATGAGACTGAGAGGTACTCCACTCGGAGGACTTCAAAGGTAATGGTAATATGCTTTTTCTTAAACTTGATAGTGAGTATATGAGTATTTGTTGTTTCATTATTATTTATACTTTACATGTATTTTACTGATACTTATATCTATTCACTGTTTAATAAAAACAAGTATGAAACAAAGTAAGGAAATAAATATAAATTCAGGGTTCAGGGAAGTAGTTGCTGGGGTACAGGAATGAGCACGGCATAGGAGAATGAATGCATTTAAAAACTGGGACATAGGAAACCTCTGTGTGGTCTTAAATAGTGGTACTGAAATGTTCTACTTCTTGGGGGATGAGTCCATATGTCTGTTGTATTCTTTTGCTTAATAATTTGCTTGTATGTCAAATACACACTTTTGTATCACAATAAAAAAATTTCTTAAAAAGGCCATTCAGGTCTAGCAGTACCATTCAACTCACCAGAATGCATCTCACTGTGTGAACAGCACTTGGATCTTTATGGTTGGCTGCCCAGTGAAGTGGGATCTTGCCTTCAACATCAGGAATCCCAATGTTAGAATCATGCTTGATGAGCAGCTTCACATGCTCAGGGTTATTGTAGTAGGCACTCCAATGCAGAGCTGTTTGCTGCAAAATCGAGAGGTTCTCAAAATAACAACAGTAACAACAACTAACTTTCCCCAATCTTTTATTGTGGGACAGGCGCTGTTATAAGAGTTTTATACAGTAGTTGCCCTGTATCTTTGGTTTCACTTTTCATGATTTCAGGTCTCTGTGTTCAACCGAAGTCTAAAAATATTAAACAGAATATTCCAGAAATAAACAATTCATAAGTTTTAAATTGTGTGCCATTCTAAATAACATGATGAAATAGTGCTTCATCCCACCCCATCCTACCTGGGACACAAATCCTTCCTTTGTTCAGCATATCCCCACTGTAGACATTCCCTGCCAGTTAGTCACCCAGCAGCCAACTCAGTTATCCCATTCATTGTCACGATATTGGATTCACAGTGCTTGTGTTCAAGTCATCCTTCTTTTACTTAATGGCCCCAAAGCTCAAAATTATTGATACTGATGATTCAGATAAGCCAAAGAGCAGCTATAAAGTGTTTCCTTTAAGTGAAAAGGTGAAAGCTCTCAACTTAATAAGAAAAAATTGTTTGTTGAGTTTGCTAAGCTCTATGGTAAGAACAAATCTATCTGTGAAACTGTAAAGAAGGAAGAAGAAACTCATGCTGGCTTTGCTGTTGAATACCAAACTGCAAAAATTATGGCCATAGTGCCTAATAAGTGCTTAGTTAAGATGGAAAAAGTACTAAATTTGTGGGTGGAAGACATGAACAGAAATGTGTTCCTATTGACGGGAATTGGGTTTGACACTATCCACAGTTTCAAGTGTCCATTGGGGGTGTTGGAATATATTTCCTTTGAACAAGAGAGACTATTGTCTACTTAACCGCATGCAGTGATCTTACTATCTCTGGGAGACAAGTATGTTTTTAAATTTGCATGTGATTGATGAGGAAACAGCACATGGAACCTAAGTAATCTGCTCAGGGACATAAAGGAAGTAAGTGGCTAAACTGAGATTTTAACCCAGGCAGTCTGACTCCAGCATCTGACCTCTTAGTCATGACAGTTATTTAGTTCATCCAGTACTGATAACACTGAGAAAGAGAAAGCGGCCCAGTCATTTATAAATAATCATCAACAAAGTAAGTGATGATCTTGATAATGCACATCTGGTTATCACCAAGGACCTTAAGAACTTGATAGGATGTTTTGAATTTTAATATCTATAAAAAAATCCATGCATAGGAAATTCATGCATCTGGAACCCATTCCATATATCAGAAGATAAATTTTAATTTAACTATAATTTTAGATGATAAATTATTAGACCCAGTTATTGATAAAAAGATACATTTTGAAAACACAGCAGCACTTGCTTTAGTCAACCTAAATAACAGAGTCTCTCTAAAAGAAAATAATGTTTGGCTGGGTGCAGTGGCTCATGCCTGTAATCCCAGCACTTTGGGAGATCGAGGCAGGTGGATCACTTGAGGTCAGGAGTTTGAGACCAGCCTGGTCAACATGGTGAAACCCCATCTCTACTAAAAATACAAAAATTAGTCAGGCCCGGTGGCACACGCCTGTAATCCCAGCTACTTGGGAGGCTGAAGCATGAGAATCGCTTGAACCTAGGAGGTGGAGATTTCAGTGAGCCAAGATCACACCACTGCATGCCAGCCTGGGCGATACAGTGAGACTCTGTCTCAAAAAAATAAAAAAAAAAAAAGAAAGAAAGAAAGAAAGAAAGAAAGAAAGAAAGAAAGAAAGAAAGAAAGAAAGAAAGAAAGAAAGAAAATAGTGTTTATTTGGTATCTGGTAGTAGGGCATTGCTAAACTATGTGTACTCAAGTAAAGGAAGACAAAAGTTTTTAAAAGAAAAATGAGGAGGATTACATAATTGTTTTCAAATGATGATCCTTGGCTACAAAGATCGATAACAAAGAAAAGGTTGGGCAGGCAGTTGCTGGGCAAATGTCTTTGAAGAAGTAATTTTTGTGTAAGGTTATGATGGCCTTTGTGCAAGGCTGTGGTTTTTGCACAGTCTGTGATTTTTTTTTTTTTTAAATCAGGCTTACAAGCACAAGAATCCTCTCTTCATGGCCTTCCCTGGCTCTGTCAGGTTTTGTTGTTGTTTTAAACAGCAACAACTCCATTTTGATTTTGACAATGTTCACACTTTATTTCAGATAAAAGTTAAAAATGATCATCTTGAACTTGTTGAAGTTGCTTTAAAATCTCTTCTGCTGTTCTTATCAACATAATTCTATAAGACTGGCTTCCCTATTAGGAGAATTACTAAGAAAAAATGTAGGAACTGTTTAAATATATATTAGCCCTCATGAGTAGCATTGTCAGCAATCCAATCTACAATTAGATAATTTAATGAGCAGGAACCAAGCTCATCTGTCACATTAAAAACTTTAGAAACTGACATACACGGTATTCCTTCAAGGTGTACCTACAGGCATTTAATATGAACACTCACTATTTAATTTATTACTTTTGCTTACTAACAACTGCAGATTTTTAAAAAGCCACAAGTATAATGGCACTTACTAATTACCTATAACCGCATCTTCAATAAACAACATGTAATTCCTTTCTTTTCCTATGTTATACTTGTTCTGATTCTATTTACTGAAATGTAATACTATGCTGAACCTAACAGTAATCCTATTACCCTTTTTCCATACATACAAAAATTGAGGCACAGAGGAGTTAAGCAATTTGCCCAAGGACACAGAACAAGTTAAGTAGTGGATTCTGGGTTGAAACCCAGGAAGTCTGATACCAAAGTGTAGGCCACTAAACCACTAAGCATTTAGGACATTGCCATGGGCATTTGGCCATCATGAGTCTAACCACCTATAGTGACTATTATGACTCCCTGTCAAATATTGGGTTTTGGAGTTAAGACAGGACTGATTTTGTTGTTGTTGTTGTTGTTGTTTTGTTTTTTGAGACAGTCTCACTCTGTCACCCAGGCTGGAGTTCAGTGGCGCTATCTGGGCTCACTGAAACCTCTGCCTCCCAGGTTCAAGTGATTCTCATGCCTCAGCTTCCCAAGTAGCTGGGATTACAAGCGCACGCCAACATGCCCGGCTAATTTTTGTAGTTTTAGTAGAGATGAGGGTTCACTATGTTGGCCAGGCTGGTCTTGAACTCCTGACCTCAGGTGATCCACTTGCCTCGGCCTCCCAAAGTGCTGGGATTACAGGCATGAGCCAATGCGCCCGGCCAACAGGACTAGATTTGAATTCTAGTTCTGCCACTTGCATCTTGGGCAAACTTTTAATCTTCCTGAGCTTCAGTTTTTCCATCTGTAAAAAGAAGATGATACTACCTAACACACATGGTTGCTGAGAGGATAAAATGACAGAATTTAAGTGAAATACTTCCCTGAGATGTATGGAGATTTGGAATTGTTCTACCATACATATATGTGGTAACTTAGGCCTTCTTCCTTGAAATTTCACATCATAAAAGGAAGCATTTGCTTTCTGGTCTTATTAGTCTTTGATTTTGAGTATCCATTACCTTGTTTTTATCCTGTGTATCCACTTCTCCTGGTGCCATAAACTTCAGCAGAAGTGCCAAACACTTAGGGCTCCTGTGCCGGGTGGTCAAGTGCAAAGGAGTCATCTCTTCCAGATCCTTTTGCATCCAGTTTGCTCTGCGTGTAAGTAAGAGTTTCATGAAACGATAATTTCCCTAAATAAAAAACAAGAGATGATAAGAAAAAAATGTACTATGGGGTCAAAAATTTTTTTAATTTTAAAATGTTTTAAGTATGTTAATTATTCTCCTAGAGTAATAACATTCAGAGAAATTAATAAAGAAAAATGCTTGTAATTCCACTATACTGAGATATCAATTGTTTTATTTATTTTTTCATGTTTGTTTTATTTTTTCATGTTTCCTTCAAGAACTTTCTACATGAATGTACTTTACATAGTAGCTGGTCAATATTTTATTGCAAATAAAAGCAACATGTTTTATTTAACCAGTCTATTATTGTTAGATATCTAGAATGTTTCTAATATTTTCTTTTGTAGAAAATACTTCAATGTACATCTTTTTTCACATTTTTTTCTTAATTTTTTCACAAGAATAAATTATCAGGAACCAAATTGTTGGGTCAAAGACGTTTGCACATTTTACAGTGTTTGGTGTATTTTCCAAATTGCTATCTAACAGCAGCAATGTGTAGGTGTATTAGTTTCAGCACATTTTGACCAACATAGTACGTATTATTTATACTCAAAGTACAATAATGCAAAATAAGCAGAGACGTTAAATCCCAATTTACAGGTGAGGAAACTGAGATTCAAAGAAGTTAAATGTTTTGTTTAGGGCCCTCTGGTTAATAAGGGAGGGATGATTAGTTTTCTTAAAGAAAGCTATTTATGCATACAACTAAGGTAGAGGCAGCTTATTCAAAGTTTGGATCCCAGGTCTGGGTGTGGTGGCTCACGCCTGTAGTGCCAGCACTTTGGGAGGCCGAGGTGGGCAGATCATGAGGCCAGGATGGCCAACACGGTGAAACCCCATCTCTAGGAAAATACAAAAAATTAGCCGGGCATGGTGGTGGGCGCCTGTAGTCCCAGTTACTCAGGAGGCTGAGGCAGGAGAATGGCGTGAACCCGGGAGGCAGAGCTTGCAGTAAGCAGAGATCGCGCCACTGCACTCCAGCCTGGGCAACAGAGCGAGACTCCGTCTCAAAAAAAAAAAAAAAAACAACAACAACAAAGTTTGGATCCCAGACTCAAACGGTCACCTAAATGCCAACTCAGAAGTCATGGTAGGCCCACCCACTTGCAGGCAGTACTCTCCACGTCAGTTAAGTCCTCCAGTCTGGTAGAATCAACCCACCTCAAGAAAGAAGCAGGCCGGGTGTGGTGGCTCATGCCTGTAATCCCAGCACTTTGGGAGGCTGAGGTGGGTGGATCACGAGGTCAGGAGTTCAAGACCAGCCTGGCCAACATGGTGAAACCCCATCTCTACTAAAAAAACAAAAATTACCCAGGCATGGTGGCAGGCGCCTGTAATCCCAGCTACTCAGGAGGCTGAGGCAGAGAATTGCTTGAACCCGGGAGGCGGAGGTTGCAGTGAGCCGAGATCGCACCACTGCACTCTAGCCTGGGTGACAGAGTGGGACTCTTGTCTCAAAAAAAAAAGAGAAAGAAGCTTAGCTACAAGGGCCACAGCAAGAGTGTTAATGAGCCAGACCAACCATTACATAGTAAGTCTGTGTAACATGGGAGCTTTGAACAAAATAAGACTCTAAAAATTGTTCTTCTGGGCTCTTTTCTCAGATCTACTTCCTCATTTTTACTTCCAGTTGGAGGTTTCTATGTGCTTGGTACCTCAGATATTTCAAGGTCAGTGTGACCAAACAGTATTGCCTGATCAAGTTCTCAGCCTACTTTGTGCCTATTTATCTCTCCTTATTCAGAGGATAATGGCAGGCAGGATTATTTGTCCATTGGTCATCCTTAATCTTGTTAGAAGTGGGCCCTTTTAGCATGATAATGCATTGATGTTCTCCTATGAGGGACTATCAATATTAGCAAGGAAGACATTTTTTAATCAAGCAGACCACCTACTGTGAAGATTGTGCAGCTCTACAGCAAGCTTGTCCAAACTGCAGCACCCGGCTTGCATGTGGCCCAGGATGGCTTTGAATGTGGCCCAACAAAATTCTTAAACTTTCTTAAAACATTACGAGATTTTTTTCCTGTTTTTTTTTTTTAATTTTTGCTCATCAGTTATTGTTAGTGCTAGTGTATTTTATGTGTGGCCAAAGACAATTCTTCTTCTTCCAACGTGGCCCAGGGAAGCCAAAAGATTGGACATCCCTGCTGTAAGGCAAGGTTACTAGAGTGACAGTGAGGTGCAGAAGGACGAATGAGAACTAACTGCTTGCCCACAGGGGCAGAGATAGGATTGACTCACTCCACCACAGGGGCAGAGATAAGATAAGAAAGACCATGGCTAGGAAAGAGGATCTGTAGACTGTCTGTATTAGATGGGAAGACTTGGAATAGGTGGAAAAGCCAAGAGACTCTGCTGGATATTTCCTCTCAGAGAGGCTTCCCTTGGCGACCCTAAATAGAACTTACTTGTTATTCTTTATTCTAGTACCTATTCATTTCCTTCATAGTACTTTTCTCAGTTTGTAATTACATATATATTTGTTTATTTCTCTTCAGTGTGAGCTCCCTCACAAACTGTAAGCTCTGTGAAAGCAGAGACCATGTTTTATTGATCCCTGTGCTCAGCATAGTTCCTGGCACAGAATAGGTGCCTAATAAATATTACTTGAAGAAATGAGTAAATAAGAAGAAATGAAATATCTTCTAGAGGTTTTTGTTTTCATTTTAAAATTCTTATTTACAAGCCTGGGAGTGGTGGCTCATGCCTGTAATTCTAGCACTTTGGGTGGCCGAGACGGGCAGATCACTTGAGGTCAGGAGTTCAAGACCAGGCTGGTCAATATAGTGAAACTCTATCTCTACTAAAAATACAAAAAAAAAAAAAAATCAGCCGGTTGTGGTGGTGCAAGCCTGTGGTTCCAGCTACTCGGGAGGGTGAGGCATGAAAATCCTTGAACCCAGGAAGCGGAGGTTCCAGTGAGCTGAGATTGCACCACTGTACTCCAGCCTGGGTGACAGAGTGAGACTGTCTCAAAAAAAAAAAAATTAAAAATAAATAAATGATAAAAATTCTTATTTACAGTTGCTATATTAGATCATAACAGTTAAGAATCTTAATTCTCAAATACCTGGTATTTGGTTATTCTTACTTTTTAATGTTTCATTTTTCTGAGCTTCATTAATAGTGTACATCATTTATCTGGACTTGTCATTTCATTTGAGGTCAGTTCTTGAGAAGGGACATGCTAAAATGTCCTCAAGAGGGCACCCTGCTCTAAATTTCTTGCCATCTTTTCTTTGGGAAAAAAAAAAAAAAAAAATGTGCCCAGGAAAAACAAATCTGTGTGACACTTCATACCGAAAAATAAAGTTTGACCTTTCTGAACATAACATTTCAAATATTACAGAATAATTCATCATGACCTTTTAAAGATATTCAATCAGACAGTCATTTTGATTGGAAATTAGAGGAAAAGGGAAGGAGAAGAAGGAAACTAGTATATGTTGGTGGGGGTAACTACTGAGCTATAGACACAGTGCTTGGCATATTTACACTTTACATTATTCTGAGGACTCTACCCTCACAAGACACAGTGCAACCCAGTAATGATATTTACTCATTCATTCATTCAACAAATATTCATTGAGCCTTGTTATGAAGTAGATAACAGTACAATGCTTGTACTTTGCTTTATGTATTACAAAGCTCTTTGACATAATTTCATCTTTGTTTCTCACAGAAGTATCATCAAAAATTTTCACAGATTAAATTATCCTCCTGTGCCTCTATTTTCTCATATATAAAACAGGGGTAATAATGGTACCTGAAATTATTATGCATATGAAATAAGACAAATGATATTTGTAAAAGTTCTTAGAACAGTAAACAAAGCAAATGCTCAGTAGATGTTTGCTATTATTATAAATAGTTTTCCAGTGTGTAGTATTCAACAAAACATAGATGGTCAGATAGAACCAAGAATGGCCCATGATAAAGGCATGCAGATAGAAAGATCTGATTGTAGTATACACAGTTCAGCTAGTGATTAAGAACCAAGATTAGGAAAAGGTAAAAGTAAAAATAGTTAGAATGTTATAAATAGAGTAGTCCCCCTTTATCTCCTGGGGATGCATTCCAAGATCCCCAGTGAATATCTGAAACTGCAGATATCATCAAGCCCTCTATATACACTGTTTTTTTCATATACACACATATCTATGGTAAAGTTTAATTTATAAATTAGGCACAGTAAAAGATTAACAATAAATAATAATAAAATAGAACAATTATAATAATATACTATATGAAAAGTTATGTGAATGTGGTCTTTCTCAAAATACCTTAGTATTTTTAGACCACGGTTGACCATAGTAAATGAAATCACAGAAAGCAAAACTGTGGATAATGGGGAATTACAGTAGTGGTTTGTCTGATTTTTTTTTACACTGAGAAAGATATCTATATTCTGCCTACAGATAATATGATATAGGACCAACAAAGGCATAGCCAATAGGAATTTAGCAGGTACCCTGGGGAGGAGTCAGCTATATGATAAGGCCAGCATCTCCTATTTCAAATGACAGAGACCCATCAGATATTATCTATGAAGGCTGGACTAGAAACAACATAATTTACTTGGACCAAAGCCAACCTGTTTGTTCTCCTAAACAAGCAACTGGCGGGGCACAGTGGCTCACACCTGTAATCCTAGCACTTTGGGAGGCTGGGGTGGGAGGATCACTTCAGCCCAGGAGGTCAAAACTACAGTGAGCCATGATTGTGCCACTGCACCCCGGCCTGGGTATCAGAGAAGACACTGTCTCAAAAAAAAAAAAAAAAAAAAAATTGTCCATTGTATGCAAATTCAATCTTTGGGAATGAGCAGAAGGGACAGAGAACTTTAAGTGCTAAAATCAGGAGAATATTTCTAGTATCAATGGAACAGAGGAAGATACTAGTTTGAGGCAGCAAGCTAATTTGACAACCCTCTGAAGGTTGTGTGACCCTTCGGACCCATGTTATAGGATACTTTGCTTCCTGTAAAACCTTCTCATTATAGAAAGTCTAAATACTTCCTCAATATTTCTTGAACTGAGGAGTTCTTATGTTTTTGAGAATATTCTTATAATGCAAATACTTTTTGGAGGATTTGGAAGTTAATCTATTTTTTTTTTTTTTGGAACAGAGTCTCACTCTGTTGCCCAGCTAGAGTGCAGTAGCACAATCTCAGCTCACTGCAACCTCTGCCTCCAGGGTTCAAGCAATTCTCCTGCCTCAGCTTCCTGAATAGCTGAGATTACAGGTGCCTGCCACCATGCCTGGTAAATCAGGGTTTCGCCGTTGGCCAGGCTGGTCTCAAACTCCTGACCTCAGGTGATCCGCCTGCCTCGGCCTCCCAAAGTGTTGAGATTACAGGTGTGAGCCACTGTGCCTGGCCTGGAAGTTAATCATTTAGTATAACCTGTTAGGGCTATACAGAAACTGATCCTGTTGGGAGGACTGTTTGTTTTAGGGTCTGCTTTTATAATTTTGGAGTGGGTAGGAAATAGTACAAGAGCGAAGGAGATAATAGATCAAAAGAGTATATATGCTTAAGAAAACTCTGATGGTAGGTAAGTAGAAGTAAGGGAGCTGAAGTTACAGGAAGGTCTTGATTTAGTCATTTAAAAGGACATTACTCTGCTATGATCAGGTCCATCATGCTTCTGAAATGTGAAAACATTTCCCAATATCTCTGAAACAGTGAATAAATTTTGTTTGTTTTTCATTAGGTGGTCATAATTTTCATCTAAATCTTCCTGTAATTAACACCAACAGCTTCTTTCATCTGTCACATAAAGATTATGACACTTAGATTTTCTCCAAATGTATGAAAAGGGTGAAAGAGAATGAAAATTCTCTGACCCAGAGAACAGCACTTGAAATGAATCTGGGAAACAAATTAGCCCAAAATGTGATTTTTAACTTTATATTTGTGTCTGTCCAGGTCTCTTAAGATGAACTCCTTTTCAAAAAAAAGCATATAGCTATTTAATGGTAATAACAATGATATGGAGACTTTAAGAAAAATACTTTGATATTTTGCTTTGGATTTTTCATTTTTAAGTAATAAAACCTAACAGATAAACTTAATACTTCCTTTGTGTCTCCAATTCCATTACCTTCTCTCTGTCTTTGGAGACTACTATCCTGAATTGGGTGTTTCTCATTCCAATGAATGTTTTTATGCTTCTATTTCATACAAACATATATATATCCATAAATGACATAGTATTGTTTTACATGTTTTCAATCTTTGTACAAATGGTCTTGCATGAATCGTGTCATTTTTTTACTCAAAGTAGTATTTTTTAGATTTATTCAAGTTGCCTCGGTTCATACATTTTCACTGGAATAAGTATGCTGTCATATGAAAATAATATATTTATTCTTCTCTAGAGGAATATTTAGCATGTTTCTCATTTTTCAAGATTACCCAATATTCTAATGCATATTCTCATACATATCTCCTGGTAAGTACACAAGAATTTCTGAAACTTCTGGATTGAGATTGCTCTCTAAAATAGCTACTCCAAGTTAACATTCATAACAGTAATGTATGAGTTCCTGTTTCTCCACATCCTCACCACACTTGGTTTTGCTAATTTTTGCCAATCTGACGGTTATAGTTTTTTGTTCTGCTTTTTAATAGAAGGGGTCTTGCTATAGCTTGCCGAGGCTGGACTCAACTCCTGGGCTCAAGTGATCCTACCACCTCAGCCTCTCAAGTAGTCAGGGCTACAGGCGTGCACCACTCTGCCTGGCCTACAATTGTGTTTTAATGTGCATTTCCTGAGTTGAGGTGGAATGTTTTTATATGTTTGTTGGATATTTGTTTCTTTTGTAAATAGCCTTATTGTGTTGTAATTCATTTCTGAACTTGGCTATTTGTTTTTTTCTTACTGATCTGTAGGAGTTCTTTATGTATTCTGGATACTAATTCTTGGTTGGTTTTGCAAATATCTTCTCTGTGTGGCTTATCTTTTTGCTTTGTTTATGCTCTCCCACTAGGAATGAATTCATTTTCTGAATAATATTGTTTGCTTTATGAGCATTAGATTTCTTCAAATATTTTGAAATTTCTGTCTGCAGGTTCATTTTTGCTTTTCATTTGTTTGCTTTGTTTTCCTTTTTTCTCCTTATTGACCCATAGAGCGTCTTCCACCCAGCTCCTGGTCCATTATAACAATCTGCTCTTTCACGGATCTCCTGGAGCCCTGTCTCCAGTGATATTAGGGATGTCACAATTATTAACAGTGAGCGAGTAGCTTCCTGACCTGAGGCTTGGATGGTGTCCTGCTTCTGCCATTTCTCTAGATAAACAGCTTCCTATAAAGCTGTAGCCTCATAGTGAGGCAAAGAATATTCCAAAATTCTAAGAATTTTCTTGCCTTTTGCACAAATATGACCACCTTTTAATCAGTGAAAAGGAAGGAGGCATCTTCCTGAACCCTATTCTGAAATCATATTCTACAGGACTGCTGTTTGTTCCCAGTCAGTGCCTTTATTATTAACTTACAGAAAATTGGCAGCTGATCCTCAAAATATTCTGGATCCCACCTCCACATTTTTTTCCCAAAATGGCTACCATATTTTCTATATCTGTCTTCCTGGGGCCTTTGCTATTTGCTTCCTCTTCAGCTGAGACAATTACTTTAACAGACTTCAATGCCCAAGACTTGACTAAAACTGCCTATAGTGGCCCCTCTCCCCACTGGAGTACTGAAGAGGCCAGATATTTTCCCAAAACCAATACTTTGGGACCTACATGTTTTCCAATTAATTTCTTTGCATTCTTGTTCTCTCTGTCCCCAGTGCTTAGATTTTCTGTCACTGTGTTTGGAGAGAAAAACAATTGCTCACTATATATATAAATGTTCACTATGTTTTTTTTGTTCATTTACAAATTGGTATATAATTTTGGCCTAGAAAGATAACTATATTTATAATAGCACACACAAATGTAAAGTAGGTACTCTGTCATAGTTCATTTTAAATCCTAACTATATTATATACCCAAAATATATTACTTAAAATTGAAATGGAAAAATAGAAATATAATTTATTAATTCTAATGATAGCTAAATAATTATGTATTTATAAACTCTCAAGGCATTTACTGTATTAATTTTTAAAAAGAATTACTATCTCTAGGAAGTACATAGGTCACAAATATCAGTAATTTCATTATATCAAACTTTTCTGTAGTGGCTGCAGACACAAATGAGTTTTGGAAATACCACAATAGTGTTGGGAGAGGCAATCTGCCCTGGGCCTTGAATGTCCCTGAATGTACTTACTGGGTATGCCAAGAATGCAAAAGCTTGACTCCTCTTTACTGGGACTGTTTTTCAGAGTGGGATTTGCAGTGAGCAATCTTGAGTGATGAGGTAATGTCACCCACCAGGGCAAAGAACAAGCAGGCTTGCTTACTACTCTACTTACTAAAAGCTGGAGATTCCCAAAATCTAGCACTCTTCAGATGTCATGCAAACCCACTGTGTGCTGGGCCCATCTGAGTCCTCTATATTGCACCCATGGTCCTTGGAGGGGAGGGAAACTGATGCAAACAGATAAGTACTCCTAGCTCCTAGCTATGCCATTAGTAATAACGCTTTTTGTCTCTGATGGGAGTCTTGTGTCTTCTGCCAGCATCTGCAGCTAACTTATTACCTTGTAAATAGGGTTAATTAAATGCCAGAACTGACAAGACAGTAAAAGATGATAGGATACTGACAGAGACATAGTTTTCCTTTCTTTGTTCCTTTTCCTTTTCTTTTTTTTTTTTTTTTTTTTTTTGAGACAGAGTCTCACTCTGTCGCCCAGGCTGTAGTGCAGTGGTGCGATCTCGTCTCACTGCAACCTCTGCCTCCTGGGTTCAAGCAATTCTTGTGCCTCAGCCTCCCAAGTAGCTGGGATTATAGGTGTGTGCCCCCACGCCTGGCTAATTTTTATATTTTTAGTAGAGACGGGGTTTCACCATGTTGGCCAGGCTGGTCACGAACTCCTGACCTCAAGTGATCTACTGACCTCGGCCTCTCAAAGTTCTGGGATTACAGGCATGAGCCACTGCGCCCAGCTGGAGAGACATAGTTTTCTTTTTTATTTTATTTTATTTTATTTTATTTTTGAGACGGAGTCTCACTCTGTTGCCTAGACTGGAGTGCAGTGGCGCAATCTCGGCTCACTGCAAGCTCCGCCTCCCGGGTTCACGCCATTCTCCTGCCTCAGCCTCTCCGAGTAGCTGGGACTACATGCGCCCGCCACCACGCCCGGCTAATTTTTTGTATTTTTAGTAGAGACGGGGTTTCACCGTGGTCTCGATCTCCTGACCTCGTGATCTGCCCGCCTCGGCCTCCCAAAGTGCTAGGATTACAAGCATGAGCCACCGCGCCCGGCCTGAGACATAGTTTTCTTGAAGAGTAAGGACAAGAACCCTAAAGGCCCATTCTCAGGTATCCTCAGGTTCAAGGGTGAGAAGATCCCCTGAGATCATGCCCAGGTGGTGGGCAAGGTTAAGGGACAAGTGATCCCAATATTCTCTCTGTTAATGATTCTGAATGGTGAGAGGTGGGATTAAAGCAAGCCACCCAAATAGTGCCTTTGTTTTTGCTCACCCTCCTCTGGGCAGGCAAAAGAAGGAATGGTACGTGACCATGAGGGCAGCAAGCTGAAAGACCATGTGGTTGTGGCTGCTGGACCAAGAAATCTCCAAAACAGAAATAAATGGAGAGAACAATGAAGATCTTGCTATTTGACATGGAACTTTAGGTGGACTGAAAACATTAGAAGTTCATTTGGTTGAGACATGAGTGAGCAAGTGCTCAAAAGTGAATGTGAATGCAAAACCTTGCCTAATAGGACAGAGTCAACTGTCCTATGTATCTGATCCCTGCTTTAGCCTGACTTATTTGACACTGAGGACAAAGCACTGGGTATACAGTTGGCCACTGTCTGAAGCAAAGCTGCTGGCTTAATGGTCCCTTAAATGCCTTGGCCTGGTTTACTGATGCTTTGGCTAAGTTAAAACCCGATGGTGTCCAGTAGGGGGCAGTAGCTGTCCAACCTCAATGACAGCTCCAGGAGACTGAGTGGTAATGACTTAGCCCAATGGGCTGAAATGAAAAGCCATCACCATTACCTTAGGCAATACTTCCAAAGACTAGCCGTATTTTTACTGATTCTTGGTCTGCTAACAGTACTGTAGTCACCTGGCCTGCCAATTGGAAGACTACAGTTGGTAAATTAAAGATATTCCTGTTTGGGGCCACAAACTAGAAACAAATTGTGGCTGCCAATCACTTTGGGTCACTCACATAGATACCCACAGTAACAGTAAGGGCCTGCTCTCTGATAAGACCAACTGAAATCAAGTCACTGAACAAGTCTGTATTGCCTGGTTACTGGGATTTGCCACTAGGATCCATCACTGCACTAGATAAGGCAATGAACCCACCGCAATAGACTGGATACAAAGTAAAAGGTATGTTTTTCATGCAGAAGATACCACTGCATACCAGACTTATGTATCTTGCCAAGTTGGCCTCCTTTTCTTGTGGTAAAGGAGTCCACATTACATGGAGGATTGCCCTTGCCCCTTCCCAGCAGGGACCTCTGTCACCTCCTCTTGGGCTCACCTCGTGCCTTTCCACCATAGATATTTTTCAGGTTATGGTGTTGCTGCTCCACCATATGGAGTTGCTGCTCCAGTCTGATTAGCCTATTCAAGCTATAGCACTGAGGACCATGTTTTGGGGTTCCTAGACCTTCTATAGTCTGACCATGAAATGCCTAACAGTGAGCCAATAGTTAGGTACTTAATGGACATTCCATGCTCCCTACTATCCTCAGGTATCTGGAATTGTTGAGAGCTTGGAATGGCCTTCTTGAAAATCAACTCAAAAAGATTTCTGGCTCCACCTCTCTTACCTCCTCCTGGTCCACACTCCTGTATGAAGCAGTTTACTTACTAACTGTGGCCACCTTCAGAAAGGGTTCATTTCATCCTTGTAGCCTCCTGGGAAATAATCAGGACAAAAGGAGCGGGGGATTATATACATCTATTTTGAAAATTTGGGATTCTGCCTGGACCAACCCTGGTTATCATGCTTCTTTCTTTTTCCCAAAAGCAATCTCAGGATGGTTTGTTTCATATATCCCTTGGGTGGCAGCCAGCCAAAAGGGGGCTTAGAGATTCAAGCTTAATTCGGGTTTACCCACCTGGATTCATTTTGTTCAACTGATATGGTCCCAGATCATAAATATCCATAATGACCATCTGATGGAGTGCCCTGCTCACTGAGTCGTTCTATAGTGGTCCACATAGGCCAAAATGGAAGACATAATAGGTTTCTAAATTTGTCCCATATGCACTTACCCTTCTATAAGTTATGGGCACAAGTAGGGGACGGTTGGAGAAAAGGCAAAGTTATATCTACTGGAATGGGACACATTAACTCTGTGGCCAAAGAAGGAAAGCAACAACTTCAGCCCCTAGGAAAGGAACACATGAGACCTCAGGAAGTACAGCGATGGGGAGGACAATTAATACTTTCTTTGTCCTCTGGATCCACAAGTGCATCCTGGCAAAACAAATATATAGTTAGCTACCTGAATCAAACAGCAGCTGAGGCCAGCCATCTGACCCGCTTCTGTGTCATCTCTGACCATGTGCTTGCTATGAAACAGAAAAATTGACATGGGCATTGGTGGTTCTTAATTCTTTTGTTGTGCTTGATACCATCAATGACAGCTCCTGAATGTGGACCCCCTTGTACACATGGAAGTAGAGGGACTGGCACAACCTTATTTTAATCTGATGTACACAAATCCATATGCTTCTTCTGACATGTGAGAAGCTTTGGATTATGCCATGCATGGCAACTGAAGCAACAACTACTTGGGGATATTGCCCATGTGGTTTAGACAAATCAATGTAATGGTTGATCCAAGTTTAATGACAAATCCTGAAATAAAGTGACTCTTTATTTCAGCCTCTTTAGGCTATATGTTTGTATGTAGGAAAGAGTAGGCCATGGTATATTCCACCTTTGGGTTTGGGGGTTGCTTTTTGGCCCCTGTAATCTAGCGCCTCCTGTAACTACCTGCAATGAGGCCAAAGATTAGCATGTCAGTCCAAACTCCCTTGCATGGGTCACAATAGATAACAGACCAGCCTTAGATTACATCCTAGCTGTATAAAGTAAGATCTACTTTCTCCTCTGGGGCTTATTCACAGTTGATTTAGTCCAAGATACTGAGGCACAAAGTTGATACCAATATTACAGGATGTTTTTATCCCGCTACTTGAAGTCTTGTTAAGTAAGTGCTGTATGAGACAAATTAAAGTGATGGTCCTAGTCTCTCTTGGTAAGATTAGTAAGAGTAGCTGATGTAGTGGCATACTCATGTCAAGACAATGCTGGGCTGAGGGATGGGTTGTTGGAAGAGTCAATCTACCATGGGCCTGAAGTATTCCTAAATGTTCTTACTGGGTATGCTAAGAATGCAAAGTCTTGGCCACTCTTTACTTAGGTAATTTTTCAGGGTTATGTTTGCAACAAGCAACTGGAGAGATGAGGTAATGTCTTCCTCTGGGCTTACTAAGTGCTTACTATAAAAGTGGTAGATTCCTGAAGTTTGGTGTTCCTCAGTTGTGATGAAAACCCACTGTGTGCAGCCTCTGCAACTTCCACATGTTCTCTGGGGGCAAGGGAAGCATAGAGGTGGTGCTCATTCTTTTTGCTGTGTTGTGAGTAATAAACTACTTTGTCTCTGACCCCAGAGTCTCGTATCTATTGTCAGCATCCATGAAACAGTAACAGACTAACTTCTTAGCTTATATTTAGGGTAAAATCATATCTCAAACTCTGCAAATAATTCAATATCATTGTAATATGAAATGCATTGTAAGGGCCAGGAATGGTGGCTCATGCCTGTATCCCAGCACTTTGGGAGGCCGAGGTGGGCAGATCACTGGAGCCCAGGAGTTAGAAACCAGCCTGAGCCACATAGTGAAACCCTTTCTCTAATTAAAAAAAAAGCAAAAAGAAAAGAAATGCACTGTAAGAGGAAGTAAAAAGTAAGATCAGAGAGGTGAGCAGGGGTTATAAAATGGATAGTCTAATATGTTATGATAAGGAGCCTAAAGTTGATCATATTGGTAAAAAGGAGTGCTATAGACTGAATATATGTCCCCCCAATCCCCAATCCCCCCCAATTCATGTGTTGAAATTCCAACACCAATGTCATGGTATTAGGATACGGGACATTTGGAAGATGATTACATCATGAGGATGGAGCTCATAAATGGGATTAGTACCCCTAAAAAGAGACCTCAGAGAGCTCTTTCACTGCCTTTTGTCATGTGAGGATACAGCAAGAAGACAGCCATCTATGAACCAGGAAGCAGGCCCTCACCAGACACAGAATCTGCTGGTGCCTTGATCTTGGACTCTGCAGCCTCCAGAACTGTGAGAAATAAATGTCTGTTGTTCCAGCCATCCAGTCTGAAGTATTTTTGTTATAGAAGCCCAAGCAAACTAAGACAGGAAAAAGAGAAGATTTAAGAAGGAAATGACATGACTGGATCTGTGTTTTTAGAAAAGACACTGGAGGTTATGTGAAGCACTGATTTGAGGGGAACAAATCTTTAGGCAAGCAGAGCAGTAAGGAGGTTATTACAGCAATCCACAATAGAAATGTTGAGAGCTAAATGGAAATAAGGGAACAGATCAGTGAAATACATAAGAAGATTCTTGAATGGCTACCAGATAGAGGGTGTTACCAACAACTGAAGAGATGGAAGAAAAAAATAGGGTTAGGGATAAAAATTTTTGATTTCTGTTTTTTTTTTTTTTTTTTTTTTTTTTTCTGAAGTGGAGTTTGAGGCACCTGAAGGGAATCTATGCAGAGAGTTCTAGTAAAAAGAAAAGGTTGTGGGGGAGGGGTAGATATATACAGACCTGAAGATTAGAAGAGATGGCTAGATTCAAGATATAGATTTATGAGGCATCTATATTAATAGTTGTCTCAACTGTTTTCTCAGAAGACATTAATTTTCTGACATAAATCAAAGAATATAAATTGGAAATATGAATCTCTACACCCTTCTTGAAATATAAACATAATACAAATATCCACATAAATGACTCAGTACAATGCAATCATGAGTTAGCTACCACTGCCATATAAAATGTGGAGTAGAAACGGATTAGAAAGGAGAATGCCTTCTTGTATGCTTAGATAATTTTCTTATTTCAGTTGATTTCGATGTCTGTTTGTACTCTGGTTTCTTAGTCTTTAAAGTGATTTTACAGGGAAGCAAACAGTTACAACAATCAACTCATGAAAGACATAAATTCACTGAGCTACAGAAATAAAATGAAATCTGCATTGCTTTTTCCACTGACTGACATTCTTCCTCTTTACTTAAACTTCTGATTGTCAAGGCTTAATTCTGTGTTTTATTGCTAAAATTTCTAAGTACTTAACAAATATGATGAGAACCACATCACTAACCTGCCATCTTAAGCAAATCTTTAAAAATATATTTTTTAGTTATTTGACAATTCTCTCAGCAAAGGCTAAGAATGTGCTCCAAAGACAGAATAAGAGCTTTATTTGCTATTTTCCAAGTTTAAGATGTTCATCCATCTGGCAGAGCAGCCAGACAATACATCAGCCAAGAACATCTCTCTGGCTTGAAATAGTTCTGGCTCTCAAAGAGGATTTGACTGAGGGAAAGGCAACATCTTTAGTTGCTCTGTGGCTGAACTCTTCTAATATTTCCCCCCAATGCCTTCTCCAAGACTTGGCTCCATCCACTAGCTTGGTTTTCATAGGAATAGACAGAGCTATCAAGTGGCACGTAGTCAAACAGCACAAATGAAAGGAGAAAATGTTACTGTCAAAAAAAGGCTTTTCTCTATGAGAGGAAATTATGGAAAGGTATTCTTGACTCTGAGGCTTCCTTATCCAATGCCAGATTTTTCATGTGCTCTTCCTAATATAGCCTATTTTATTTAGATTATTATGAAAATTAATCCCTTCATTGGAGAGCCTTTTATATATAGGAACTAACCAAAAATAAATATTGAAAACAGTTATAAAATGCTGGGATGCTTATTTCCACAAGGATAATTCTGTTGTGCTTGTGAGGTACTCTCATTTATTTAGAGTGGTGCTTTAAATTGGTACAACCTTTTAGGATGATTATAAAGTATATTTGGTTTCTCACAGTTGGTATTTTATTTAAGGACAACTTTTTTTTTTTTTGTCTTAAACTCTAGCAAAAGAAGTTCTCAAACTCTAGCATGCATCAAGATCGTCTGGAGGGCTTGAAAACACATAGGCCCTCCCCCAGAGTTTGTCATTCACTGGTGTAGGGGCCAAGAATCTGCATTTTGTAGCAAGTTTCTGGGAAGTGCTGGTGCTGCTGGTCTAGAATCCTAAACTTTGAGAACCACTGTTGAAACAAAGAACCTAATCTGGGAGTTCTCAATCCTTAGGAGCTTAAAAAAAAAAGTCTGTTCCCATCCTAGATCAACAAAATCAGAATTTCTGGGACTTTGGAATTAATATTTCTTAAATTTTCGGTAGGTGATTCAAAAATGCAACCGGGATTGAGAAGCACTGACCTAATTAAACCATTCATTCAACATTCAGTGGTTACTTTTGATGTAATTACTCTGTATCAGACTCCATGCTAAGAGTTGGGGAAGCTTTATACAGATGTACACTTGTATGCAATGCAAAATTATAAGCAAGGAAGGGTAAATGCATAAAAAGGATACAAAAACAGACCACAGAGATAGGATAGAGGATGTACTTAAAAGTCATTCCTTGTGACTTCCCCAAGATGTCCTTGTGAAGAGGGGAAGGGGTTAGAACAGAATGACTTCATGAAAGAGATGGCAGTTGAACAGGATCTTAACTTAGGATCACTAACACTTTGGCACTCCTCGATGCCTCCATCTCGTTTCTGCTCCCAATTTCTTTGATATGGAGGGCAATAAGTATTTTCTGAATTTTATGTAAAGTGCTATATAAAGACAGCTTCAAATTTTACTCCCACCCCTTCCAGTCAATTTGTCCCCATAAGCTCCTCCTATATGCATATTCTGAAGCCAACATTAGTAAGTTGTGTATATCATGTCTCTTGGATCCACTTATTACATGCTCCAGTAACCCCCACACTATCCCTCACTTTGATCATAATAGAAAGTGAAACCATATGCAATGCTATTCACTGCTGTCATACAATGAGATCAGTTCTATGATAGAGGTAAGGACACACGGTAGTAAGAACTCTGTAGAGGGGCACCTAACCCAGCCTTGAGGGGTCAGTAGAAGCTTATTGGAGAAAACAGTGCCTGAGCTGCATGTTGAAAGTATATGCAATTAAGCCAGCTTAAACTAGGAAGGAAGCTGAATGTGCGAGGGCATTGTGTGTGGAGGATGAAAAAGAGGTGACTAGAATGAAAGCTTTAAATACGCAGTATGTCTGAGGATAGAGTAGAACTGGGGACACAGGACACTGAAGCCCAAAAGATAAGCAAGAACTTGATGAAAAGTGCAGGGTCAAGGAGTTTGGGCTTTTCCTTTCAGTCTTCTGAAGTAGTACTGATGGATTTTTTTTTTTTTTGAGACGGAGTCTCGCTCTGTCACCCAGCCTGTAGTGCAATGGCGCGATCTCGGCTCACTGCAAGCTCCGCCTCCCGGGTTCATGCCATTCTCCTGCCTCAGCCTCCCGAGTAGCTGGGACTACAGGCGCCCGCCACCACGCCCGGCTAATTTGTTTTTGTATCTTTAGTAGAGACGGGGTTTCACCATGTTAGCCAGGATGGTCTTGATCTCCTGATCTTGTGATCTGCCCGCCTTGGCCTCCCAAAGTGCTGGGATTACAGGTGTGAGCCCCTGCGCCCGGCCAGTACTGAAGGATTTAAGTAAGGGAGTGACATGAGAGAGGTCTCAGCCAGAACACCCCCACACCCAAAGGCAAATCGCTGAATTTTTCCTAGCCTCCGTTTCCTCCCACATGAAAAATAAGGAGGGTAGATTATGATCTAAAGCCAACCCAGCTTAATGGTCTTTGACTCTATGATTCTAAAAGGCGGAAGACCCACTCCCTATAGCTACTTCAAAACTAAGTGTTTTTTATTCTAACTGACTCAACAATGACTTAATTTCTAATAATTTTTATTTTCCTTAACCACAGGGTAACAGTTTTTACATCCATTTCCTTTTTCCCAATACTGCACAAGTAATTCATTTTCCTAGCATATTGATGTTCGCTTTAGGGAATCCAAAAATGCTACTCCATGGGGAGGCAGTGTGGTGTAATAAAATGAGAATGGATTTTGGAATCAGTCAGATCTGGGTACTTCACTGGCTATATTATTAATAACTGTGAGCAAGTTACTTCTCAAAGCCTCAGATTTCCTACTGGTAAAAAAGAAAAAAAAGTGACCAGTGCACAATGAGTACTCAATAAATATTGGTTTCTTTCTCAGATACCATCGTTGCTCTCCTCTCATCATAAAAGTAGTCTCTGTAGACAAAATAGCTTTCATTTGCTCCTAACGTTCTCATTGTTTGATGTCCATGATAATCTGTGTAGCCTGTTCTCCTTACTGACCCTGACCAGCCTTCTCAGTGACACTGCAAGCAAAGTTATTAAAACATCATGTTTTAATATTAAACTCAGAAGCTAAATGCAACAAATCTTGTTTAACTCCTGGTTCCTTTGAAGCACCCCAAGTCTTGTAGCTCCATCTTTAGTTTTCCAACAATGTACCTTAGTTTTATTGATCCTAGCATGCAGTTTAGAAAAATCAATTCACCTACTCTGAGAAGATGTGTGCCTTTGGGGGAACTGTTTCAAACAACTGATTGAATCCATCTGTTGCCTTCTCTACTTCAGTTCCACACTATGGATGGGATTTCTTAGATGGTGGGAAAAGACAAATGTATAAGTAAATTCAATTATACTAAAAAACCTTTAATGAACCTCATTCAGGCCATGCATTAAAGGGTTTAATCAAATGCTGAGCATAACCGACTTAGTAACTATTATCCATTTTCAAAATGGTAGCCTAAATCCTCACAGTGGTGATGCTTGAATTCAAAACTGTATCTTCTAGTTTCAAATTTAGCCATCTTTAAAAAATTATATCAAAACATATCTCCATCCGCAAATCAATCCCTGAACTCTATACTGTTACTCATCTGGCTGCCACCATTCTAGACCTTTTTATTTGAAACTAAGAGAAGCAACTGAGTTGAGAAAGCATAATACTACAGCTTAGTGGCTGAAGTGAGGAATAAAGATTTGCAAATTAAAGACTATTTTAGTTGTGTCAATTTGTAATTTATGCCAGGGTAGATGTCCTGTTAGTTATAGCTATGTTTTAACTCTAACTGTTCTTCCAAGTGCAAGCACACTACAATTCTGAAATCAATATTTTAGTACCTCCCTCAAGCCCTTTGTGGACCAAATGGAAATAAACAAACATACATTTTAGAAACCCATTTAAAAATTAGAAATTATATGTTTTACATATATTGAAAATTTTGAAAAACTATTAAAAACTGGGAAAACAAAATAAGAAAAAAGTTACCAACAATTTTATTACCCTAAGCCTAACACAAGCTCTGCTAGCATTTCTGTGAAAACTCTTCTAATCTTTTTTAGTTTTTTTGTTTAAAAAGAGAGAGGATTTGTATAGTTTCCATCAAAGTATACATCTAACTGTATATCTTAAATAAGCAGTGGTTTTAAAAATAACTTGTGCAGCTGTGCACAGTGGGTCACACCTATAATCCCAGCACTTTGGGAGGCTGAGGTGGGTGAATCACCAGAGGTGAGGAGTTTGAGATTAGCCTGGCCAACATGACGAAACCCCATCTCTACTAAAAAGACAAAAATTAACAGGCATGGTGGTGCACGCCTGTACTCCCAACTACTCGGGAGGCTGAGTCATGAGAATCGCTTGAATCCAGGAGGCAGCAGTTGCAGTGAGCCAAGATAGTGCCACTGCATTCCAGCCTGGGTGACAGAGTGAGACTCTGCCTCAAAAATAAATGAATAAACAAAAAATAAAAAAAGAATAAATAAATAAATAACTCTCTCATGTGGCAGCCATCATCATAAGAACCAACTCAGGTCTGAGTGGTCAAACGATGCTAACAATAGAGCGGGTTTGAGGGGTCCCAGGATATTTATATAGTTTCAAATTAGCTCCCACAGGATACTTATTATTTATAGTTACAATGGAAAAAATAGTGATGTCACAGCAAAGGAACCTGGCGGGAGCTGCTTTATTCAAGTGAATAATCCAAAGTTAACACCATTACTGGGACAAATTGATGACACATGCTTCCTGATATGAGGCACTGAGAGGAACACAACATCACTCCTGTGGTATTCTTACCAAAAGTGCATAACCTGAATCTAATTGTAAGGAAATATCAGACAAATTAAAAAGGAAGGCTACTGTACAATTTAACTGGCCTGTATACTTAGAACATGTGAATATCATGAAGTACACACGTACATACACAAAAGACTGAAAAACTGTTGCAGATTAATGAAGTCTAAAAAGACATAAATGATTGAATGGAATGCCTGATCCTGGATTTTTTTTTTTAAATACATGACATTGTTGGGACAATGGGCAAAACCTAAGTAAGATTTTTGGATGAGATACTATTATTTATGTTAACTGCCTGATTGTGATAATTGAGCTGTGGTTATGTAAGAGAATGTCCTTGTTTTTAGGAACTATGCACTGAAGATTTAGGGGCAAAGGAGTAACACACCTGCAATTTACTCCAAATGATTCAGAAGGCAATACCTACACATTCCCATATATCAAGGCAAAGTAGAGAGAAGGATAAAGCACACGTGTCAAAATGTGCACATTTGAGGAATTTGAGAGTATATGAAAATTATTTGCACTGTTCTTGAAACTTTTCTGTAAATTTGAGATTATATCAAAACATAAAGTTAGAAAAAAAGAAAAAAAACTTTAAATTTTTGTTATAAAAGTAGTAACATGTCTATTAAAGGAATTTCAAAAATAAAGCATAAAGAAGAAAACAATGATCAGCCTGCACCTTTTTTTTTAAATTTTATTATTATTATACTTTAAGTTTTAGTGTATATGTGCACAACGTGCAGGTTTGTTACATATGTATACATGTGCCATCTTGGTGTGCTGCACCCATTAACTCATCATTTAGCATTAGGTATATCTCCTAATGCTATCCCTCCCCCCTCCCCCCACCCCACAACAGTCCCCAGTGTGTGATGTTCCCCTTCCTGTGTCCATGTGTTCTCATTGTTCAATTCCCACCTATGAGTGAGAACATGCAGTGTTTGGTTTTTCGTCCTTGCAATAGTTTGCTGAGAATGATGGTTTCCAGTTTCATCCATGTCCCTACAAAGGACATGAACTCATCATTTTTTATGGCTGCATAGTATTCCATGGTGTATATGTGCCACATTTTCTTAATCCAGTCTATCATTGTTGGACATTTAGGTTGGTTCCAAGTCTTTGCTATTGTGAATAGTGCTGCTATAAACATACGTGTGCATGTGTCTTTATAGCAGTGCGATTTATAATCCTTTGGGTATATACCCAGTAATGGGATGGCTGGGTCAAATGGTATTTCTAGTTCTAGATCCCTGAGGAATCGCCACACTGACTTCCACAATGGTTGAACTAGTTTACAGTCCCACTTTCATAGTGTAAAAGTGTTCCTATTTCTCCACATCCTCTCCAGCACCTGTTGTTTCCTGACTTTTTAATGATTGCCATTCTAACTGGTGTGAGATGGTATCTCATTGTGGTTTTGATTTGCATTTCTCTGATGGCCAGTGATGATGAGCATTTTTTCATGTGTTTTTTGGCTGCATAAATGTCTTCTTTTGAGAAGTGTCTGTTCATATCCTTTGCCCACTTTTTGATGGGGTTGTTTGTTTTTTTCTTGTAAATTTGTTTGAGTTCATTGTAGATTCTGGGTATTAGCCCTTTCTTAGACTAGTAGGTTGCAAAAATTTTCTCCCATTCTATAGGTTGCCTGTTCACTCTGATGGTAGTTTCTTTTGCTGTGCAGAAGCTCTTTAGTTGAATTAGATCCCATTTGTCAATTTTGGCTTTTGTTGCCATTGCTTTTGGTGTTTTAGACATGAAGTCCTTGCCCATGCCTATGTCCTGAATGGTATTGCCTAGGTTTTCTTCTAGGGTTTTTATGGTTTTAGGTCTAACATGTAAGTCTTTAATCCATCTTGACTTAATTTTTGTATAAGGTGTACGGAAGGGATCCAGTTTCAGCTTTCTACATATGGCTAGCCAGTTTTCCCAGCACCATTTATTAAATAGGGAATCCTTTCCCCATTGCTTGTTTTTGTCAGGTTTGTCAAAGATCAGATAGTTGTAGATATGCGGCATTATTTCTGAGGCAGCCTGCACCTCTTAAACCTGAGGTAACTGCAGTTTACATTTTTACATACTCTTTTCCTGTCTCTTGTCTACAAGGAGTTGTTTCTTATCCTCAGATTACATTTAAATTTCAAAATGCTCCCTAATCATGCCTTACTTAATATTCACAGTATTCTTGTGAAAACCAGAATTATTCTCACTACTTAGATGAGGAAATATACATTCAAAAAGATTAAACTATGGGTTTACTTTTAAAAGATTATCTGTTTATTTCCTATAATAGAAAAAAAGTCACTAAATAGCTGGTTTAGCATGATTCACAAACTGTCTGCGATCTAGTTTCCTGTAAAATGAGAAGTTAGTAGTAGATGATTTCTAGGATTCCTTCTAACATTAAAATGCTACAATTCTAACATGTTCTATCAACACAATTTTTTTTTGTATAGAGAATTTGTAGTGCCTAGCACAGTGCCTCATTTATAGTAAGCACTACATAAACATTTTTTGAATAAATAACAAATGCTTTACAAATTGTAAAATAGTTATAGAGGTTATCAAGATTAAATACTATATGTGAGTGGTTTGTAAAGTATAATTTATAATTATAATTAATTATAATTATTATTGATGATTTGGAATAGAAAACATAAAACAAATTGCTCATTATTCTAAAGTAGAGATTAAAGTTAAGACAACAGCCAAAATATGTCACCTTTTTGTAGGAATCTAAGATATTTACTATGAAGTTTATTTCTATATTACTCTTGTTTCAAGTATAATTCACCTTATTCTCATCAATAACCAATTTAACTGACTGTTTACAGACAGATGGAGAGACAAATGACAAATTAGTACTCCCCAGGTTTGTGGCATGGACATAAAAAGTGAATTTATTTTTCAAATACCTTTTATAGCCATAGACTTGCAAGTAGAAGACATCTTATCTAGTTTACTATTGATCCAAATGACAAGGCTGAGCATCAGATTAAGGATATGTCAGAAACCTGAGAAAGGCTACCAACAGATGCAGCAGGATGGCAGCTTCTTTCAAAATGATCTATTAAGGCTACTGTGTTTACAAAGGCAGTAGGGAAAACACAGCACAATATACTGGGTCACCAGCAGAGTGGCCATAAAAATTTCTGATACTAATGTGAACCCCCATACACCAATGCACAGACTTTTGAAGATAAACAAAAGATACGTGACTTTTTTTTCCACCCCACATCCCTTTCCTATTGTCACAGTGTCTTCTTCAACGAAAGGAAGCATTCCCAAGAGATGACATCTGTTGTGAGATAATGGGAGATACTATATAATTTAAGCTGACTGTCAACCGGAAAGGTCAAGCGCAATTCAAGAATTTCATTTTAAGATATTTTCTTTGATGATATTAAAATATGACATAGCTAAGTAGGTAATGACCAAACAATATCATGCCAAAATGGAGTCCTAAAAAACAGAAATTCTGAGGTATTTCTTATATATAGCACAATATTTTATATAAAAAAGAAACATTATTTTTGGTATAACATACTAAGCATACTTTAAAAAAAGTAGCGAAACAACAACAAAAAAAGAAACCTGTTCAGAGGTGAGAAAATCCTTTTTTTTTTTTTTTTTTTGTGATCACCTTGGGATTAGCACATCTTTATGGAAGACCCATTACTTTCTAGACGAGAATGAATTGAAGAATTTTGTGAGAATCATGGGAGTAGAAAAAGCTTCAGAAGATTCCTCTTTCGGATGCCTTTGCACATACTTGAACTGGTTTTTCAAAACCCAGAGTGCTCTGAACAATATCAAGAGACCAATATTTGACACTGTTAAAAGCTAAACAGATAGATAGCTGTGGTCTAAGTCGATTTAAAACATCAGCCAACTATTCAACTTCTTTAGTTTGCCTTTTAAACCAGCATATGATGCTTTTTTTATAGCAATTATAAAATGTTTTTATCATCAGCTTAAATAGCAGTGAATAGAAGTGAACTGCATTATCCTTATTAAATGCTATAGGTCTAACTTGTCGGGACAGCTGGGTTTTAGTCCTGCCTCTAACTAGTTATCTAAACATAAATGTATCATTCAATTTACCAAACAATTATTGAGTACCTTCTTTGTGTAAAGCATTGGTTTTAGCTGTGATGAGTAAAACAACTTTCTGGGCTTCAGCTTCCTCAATTGTGAAATGAGGAAATTCATTCAAGTTATAAAATAGTATTTTATTTACCAAAGTGTTTTACAGATCACTGTTTCCTAAATGCTGTTAGTTTATGCTGGAAAGAAAAGGCATTGGGATCAAATGATTATGAGAAATTTTGGATTTAAAAAATTAATGGGTTTCTTTACTGTGCAACTTCTCAGAGCTTCTAGAATGCTTATCCATGCTAAATTTTCAAGGAGGAACATGCAGTATTTCCTACACTTATCTGACCATGGGACCCATTTTTTTTACACAACATTACACGAGAATATCTTTAAGAAAGAAGATTTGGGGCTGGGCGTGCCCAGCACTTTGGGAGGCTGAGGTGGGTGGATCACCTGAGGTTAGGAGTTCGAGACCAATCCAGCCAACATGGTAAAATCCTGTCTCTACTAAAAATACAAAAATTAGCCATGCATGGTGGTGCGCACCTGTAATCCCAGCTACTTGGGAGGCTGAGGCAGGAGAATTGCTTGAACTGGGGAGATGGGGTTTACAGTGAGCCTAGATCGTGCCACTGCACTCCAGCCTGGATGATAGAGTGAGACTCTGTCCCGCCCCCTCCCCCCCCCCAAAAAAAAAGGAAGCTTTGGGAAATGCTGCACTAAATGCTTTTCAAGGTCCATTTTAGCTTTTATAATTTGTATTTCTTTTTATAAGAAACACAGAGCTGCTAAATACCTAGCCTGGATAAAATAAACTTGAGAAAAAAATGTTCACAAAGCCAAAGAAAAAGTTACCCGAGACTACAGTTATTAACAACAAGAAGTCGAGCTACTGAGTAATAGGCAATATAAAACATTGAGAATGAATAACAGTAAATGGGGCAGGAAAACAAAATTACAGGTATGTTTGAAGCAAGGATTTAAAAAAAATCAAGATTTCTTTCAAGCTACTTTATAAAAAGTAACTGGTATGTGCTTCACAATGGCTCACCAAATGCTATAGATGCTAAACATCAAATGTATGTTGGACTTTATGTTTTGTACCTCAGGAGATATAATTTGCTGAGAGCTATGGTGAAATAGCTATGTTATTGCCTCCAACATGCCTTGCACTCATCCTCTACAAGCCCATCACATTACTTTCATGCCTACCACTAACTCAAATTCCCTATCACATCCTTAACTCTTTTCTGCCAATGGATAAGAGATATTGCTCTGGTTAGAATCAGGTGGCAGTAAACAGGGCTGTAAAGCTCAAAGCTTCCAAGTGCAGTCATGCACATTGGGGGAGGATTTCTGATAGCCCACAATAAATCTAGTTAGTCTAAGGAGACTAAATTTATGAATGAGACTGCTTAGTAATAGAGCCAAGTTCAAGAATGAGCCTGTGACCTAATAGTGGAATATTCAGTGGAAAGAACAAAACTTTGGAGGTTCAGCAACTTCTTTAATTCTGAAGGCCACCAAAATAAGTAAGCAATGTCTATGAATGCTACTGTGTGACATGGAAGTTTAAAGGGATAGACAAGTGATATACAGAAAGCAAGGAGAGGGAAGAGAGAAAGAAAGGAAGTTGAAAAGAAAAAGAGATGAAAAAATTTAGGATTCGATAGGAAATAAAGAAATTTGTATAACAGGAAACTCTATCATTCTCTTCTGTAATCAACTTCCTCAATGTTTCTAAAAAATGCCATGGCCATTTCTGCCTTTTAATCTTTGCTCACTCTATTCCCTCTGCCTGAAGTTCTCTCTGGGTTCTCATTCTATGTCAAAAGTTGACCATTTCTTTAAGACCCACCTGAAATTTCAATTCCTCCATGTATTAGGCAGGTTCAGTACAGGAAACAGAAGCCATTTAGGTATTTTAGGCAGGAAAGATTTTAATACAGGGAATTATGTACTTATAAAGTAAGTGGAAGGACTCTAGCTAAGCTTAAGGAATGACTCCCTGAATGATGTAAAGTCACTATTGTGACTACAGTATTAAGTTCAGTGCACATCTGCAGATGCATCAGGAAGTCAAAATAAAAAAAAAAACTATTGTAATAACTGCTTTTCAACATCCAGTCAGAAGAATAATAGAAACTGAAATGTTCTATAAAAGCACCCCCTAATGACTGTTCCTGCCTCTGAATATGAGAAGCACTATGGCCAGACTTGCTTGTATGGGACACTCAGCATACTAACACTGGCTTGTAAGATTATGCCCTCTTTAAGTATATGCGCCCATTCTCCTTATCTTGGGTGTAAGGCCTTTGCAGCTAGAACCATAGTGCAGGTCTCTAGTCTCTTCCTCTTCTGATTAAACCTAACTCAATTCCTTTGGATAGTTGTTTAAAGTATACATAAATTGCTAATTATAAACAGGTAATGCCTGCTTTTGCAGACTATACCTTTCCAGTTTAGTGTAAAGGAGTGCTAGCCCAACACTTCCAAGGTAATTCTGGCTTCCAGTCTTGTATCTTGTTGTGGGATGAAATATTTAAAACCTTTTGTGGAAATTTATGTCTATAATTAGCAAGTGGTTGAGATTCTTTTATCTTTGCAGATGGAAAGGAGAATGATAACTGGGGCTGGGGAGCAGATGGACACATTTTTGATATCTCTGAAATCATTCTCAAAACTTGACCTAAGTGGTTTGCTTTCTCCTTGTACTTGTTTAGAAGCAACTGTCCATCACGTTTCTGCATATCTGGTAATTTGGACTATCTTTTCAAAGATGTCTGCATAACTAGTTGCTTTGGAAGCTAGAAATGGTACCTCCCTTCAGGTTAGAGGACAGATTTGTTTGCTAACCAGGATAATAAAGATAATGTTTCATTTGGTGGCAAAGGATAGGCAGGTTTGCTCACAGCCTTGATATAAGATTGGAGGTTTTTTAAGTTCAAGTTTCCTCAGGTGTGACACTGACCCTCTGCCTTTGCAGCATCTACCTGGACCTGCCTCCATACCACCCTTATGGGACTTGGAGGCAAGGAGAACCAATGCAAACATGAAGCTCATGCTACCTGCTGTGCCATAAGCAATAAACTGTCTAAATCAATTTGGACTTATGGTCTTTTTAACAGCTGAACCTATGTGGCAAGCCAGCCTAGCAGCTGCAGTAGCTTGACTGCTTGACAGTATTGTCTTTTAGGAAAGTGCTCATTGACTATTTGTTACATGAGTAAATGAGTGAATGAAATCTGGCTGCAGCGTGAAGAATGGTTTGAAGAGGGTAAAGACTTGAATCAGGAAGATTGGTAGGCTACTTCAGTTGATTAGACATTAGATGTGGTAAATCAGATTAGAATGATGGAATAAAAGAGATGGGTAAAAGAGCCAAAGAGGGGAAGCCCCATATACGCATATAGACTCGCTTAAAATCCTTGGCTGATCCCTGAATTGACAATGTATGAGAGACTCCAAGATGTCTGCAGAAACCCACAAAAAGAAAGTTGAAAAGCTGATGAGAGATTTCAGCTACTACCCAAGGCAAAGGGGTAGAATTTGGAGTTTGAGTTCCACTTAGTTAGGTCTTAGTACATATTTCAGACTTTCCACTGAAATCTCAGAACAGCCATGCCCTAAAAGTATAGACTATGTACCAGGACTGTGGACCTGGTCTAATAGATTCAACTAGACTAAGGGAAAAACTGAGACACTCAACAAATTCAGTGTAATTAGTCAGCTTTAACTTTTACAAAACAAAAAGTCAACATTCTTTAGAGGAAGATAACAGAATCAAGAGTCCCTACAAGGTATCATCCACAATTCTGAGTATACTATTAAAAATTACTCCATATGTAAACAAACAGAAAAACAGGACTCAATTTTAGGAGAAAAAAACAAAATAAATAGATCTTAAGATAACCCAGATGTTGGAATTAGCACACAAGGAATTTACAATAGCTTTATAAATATGGTCAAAGACTTAACAGAAAAAGATGGTCATAATTACACAACAAATGAGGGAATCTCAGCAGAGAAAAACTACATAAAAAGAATCAATTGGAAATTCTAGAACTGGAAAGTACTATATCTGAAATGTAAAAATCATAGCATGGACTTAATAGTAGACTAAAAAACAGAAGAACAGGCCAATAAATTTCAGTTTAGATCACAAGAAATAATCAAATTTGAAGACAAGGAAAAAATGTTTCAAAGATCAACAGAACCTCAATGACCTGTAGGACAATATAGAAAAATCTAATGTTATGTGTAATTGGTGTCCCAGAAGAAGAGAGAATGGAACAGAGAAGAGCATTTGAGAAATGATTTAAATATGGTAAAAATATCAACTTTTATATCCAAGAATCTCAGTGAATCCAAAGCATGGTTAATATAAAGAAAACTACCTCTATGCATATGATAGGGAAACTATTGAAAACCAAAGCTAAAAAAGAAAACACTGAAAGAAGTCAGAAAAACAACCACCACCATTATACACATAGGAACAACAAGGACGATGGTGTACTTCTCATCAGAACCGATGGCTACCAGAAAACAATAAAATGATATAGTTAAGTTTTATGAGGCATAGTATAATATTCCAATGCAGTAAGTGAAAGATGCATACTGTAAACCCTAAAGCAACCTTAAAAATAATACATAGGTATAGGTAAAGAGCCAATTGAAGAACTAAAATGAAAAACTAAAAATTTGATTAATGCAAAAGAAAAAAACAGATTGAAAGGAACAATAAGAGATGGCTCAAAATAAAAATAATAAGATGAAAAACTTAAAATCAACCATATCAAGAATTCATTAAATGTAAATGGACTAATATTTCAATTAAAATGCAGATATTGTCAGACTAGACAAAAAAGAAAGTCTAGAAGAGATGCTTATGTTGTCTATAAGAGATACACTTTAAAGACACAGACAGGTTGAAAGTAATAATAGAAAAACATTTGCCTGAAATGAGTGATAAGAAAGTTGGAGTGGCTACATTAGTAGCAGATAAAGTAAACAATAAGATATTTACATAGTTTCAAAGTACTGTCCCTCAAAATATTTATTGATTATAAAGATAAAAAGCCTACAAGTACCTTAATGAAGTGAGCAAGTGAATGTAATTAGTGATGAAAAGCATCAAAATTTTGTGACACATAACAGGATTCAATAAGAAGAACACAGCATTACTCCTATGATGTCTCTGCCAATATTAACAACACAAATCTAATCGTGAGAAGATACCTAACAAACCCAAATTGAGGGACATTATATAAAATACGTAGCCAGGGCCAGGCATGGTGGCTCACACCTGTAATTCCAGCCCTTTGGGAGGCTGAGGCAGGCGGATCATGAGGTGACCATCCTGGCCAACATGGTAAAACCCTATCTCTACTAAAAATACAAAAATTAGCTAGGGGTGGTGGTGTGCTCCCATAGTCCCAGCTACTCGGGAGGCTGAGGCAGAAGAGTTGCTTGAACCCTGAAGGTGGAGGTTGCAGTGAGCCGAGATCGTGCCACTGCACTCCAGCCTGGCGACAGAGCAAGACTCCGTCTGCAAAAAAAGAACAAAAAAAGGCCAGGCGGCAGTGGCTCACATCTTCACATCTGTAATCCCAGTACTTTGGGAGGCTGAGGAGGGCGGATCACCTGAAGTCGAGAGTTCGAGACCAGCCTGACCAATGTGGAGAAATCTCGTCTCTACTAAAAATACAAAATTAGTGGGAGCTGGTGGTGCATGCCTGTAATCCCAGCTACTCTGGAGGCAGTAGAATCGCTTGAACTTGGGAGACAGAGGCTGCGGTGAGCCGAGATCGCACCATTGCACTCCAGCCTGCACAAGAAGAGTGAAACTCTCTCTCTCAAAAAAAAAAAAAAAAAAAATCTAGCCCTCAATCTTCAAATGTGTCAACACCATTAAAGTTGAGGAAAGATTAAGAAACTTTTCTAGATTGAAGGAGACTAAATAGGTTTGACAAAGGCAATGTGTGATTCTGAACTTAATACCTAAGGGTATTATTGGGATAATAATAGGGTCTGAGGATAATACTGTATAAATGTTAATTATCTGATTTTGACGGTGATATAGATATAGGTTTTTGTCCATGGTTTCTGGCTCTTAACTCCCACAGACCTTGTTACGGTCTTTTGTTAAAATGTTGGGTGATTTAGGCCTCAGAAACAGGCCTCAGAAAACAATCTCTCTGTCTGACCTTCTCCTGCTTTCCTTTCACCTGCTCCTTTTTCTCCCCTAGGCAGGCCTTAAAAACTAAAAACATACTCTACTCTTCCTCTGCCTCTGGCCATAAAGAAATTCTCTGACCTACCTTCTCTGACTGTAGGTTAGAAGATCTCTGTTTCAAAAGAGCTTTGCCCCATACCCTGGAGGAAGGAATGCTAAACAGAGAGGCCAAGATGAATCTGAATAGACAGGCCTTAGTGGGTTTCCCCCCTCAATCTATTACAATTAGATCACACCTTTTTGGCCCAATCACATTTCTACATGGTTGCTAATCATGCCTATCCAATGAAGTCTCCATAAAAGGCCCAAAAGGATGGGGTACAGGATAGCTGAATATGTGGAGGCTTATAGGAAGGTGAACAAGAAATTCATCTATATGCTGGGAAGGTGGTGCACCCCACTCCACAGAGACAGAAGCTCCTGTGCGTGGGACCCTTCAATACCTTGCATTATGTAGCTTATCTTTTCTTTTTTTCTATTTTATTTATTTATTTTGATAGAGTTGGGGTTTTGCAATGTTGCCCAGGCTGGTCTTGAACTCCTGGGATCAAGGGATCCTCTTGCCTCAACCTCCCAAAGTGCTGGGATTACAGGCATGAGCTATGGTACCCAGCCCATGTATCTCTTCAATCAGCTGTTTATTTGTATCTTTTAATATATCCTTTGTAATAAACTAGTAAACATGTTTCCCTGAGTTCTGTGAGCCACTGTAGCAAAGTAATTGAAACTAAACAGGGAGTTGTAGGAACCCCAACTTGAAGCTGGTTTGGTCAGAAGTTCAGGGGGCCTTGACTTGTAACTGGTGTCTGAAGCATGAGGCAGTCTGGAGACTGAGACTTCAATCTGTGGGATCTGATAACATCTCTGGATAGATAGCGTTAGAATTGAATTAGGGGATATCCAGCTGGGTGTCTGCTACAGAACTGACTGCTTGCTTGCTGGTGGAGAGGTCTCCATATATTTGGTCACTGCAGTCCTCTGTGTTGATTGCTGTGTTGCGTGAGAGAGCAGAAAAAAACCCAAACATGTGGAGTGTGTTTTCTCCCCTCAGAATTTCAAACCTGAAGAAAATGCAACATAGCAAAACTTGTGAGTTGCAGCTAAAGCAGTGGTTAGGAAAATTTCACAGGCTTAAATAATTATATGTATTTAAGAAAACTATATATGCAATTAGGTAATTATAAATAATATATTTATATATTATGTATATATATTTTATAATAATTTTATCATAATAATGATTATATAAAATCACTGACCTAAGATTCCAGCATAAGAAGCTAGAAAAAGATTGAGATAGAACAGCGACCTCTTTCAGGGACCTGCTGGGCCCCCCTCAGTATGGAAATAAAGGAACCATTTTGAGTCTCTTCAAGGGAAAGTCCAGGCACCCAGCTAGCCTTGAAAAAAGTAAATGAGCAACCAGATAAGCAAGAAGATAGTAAAAACAGTTTCCCAAGCAAGCCAGAGTCACAAGGTATTTTGATGTCCCATGGAAACTAAAAGATAACATCTTAACATATGTTCTTGAGTTGTTTGTCAGAAACTCCCACCAGATGAAAAATGCCAACAGCTATCACACAGGCCTCAGATAAAGGAGAACTGAGGACTGAATTCTGACCATCATTTTTTGTTTTAAATTTCTTCCTGAGGGGCCTTGGAGAAATCATTGAAAAAGACAGCATACTAAAATGGAGGTAGGAAGAAATAAAATCTTAAAAGTCTAAATCTATAAAAGAAAGTAGGTTTGTTGCCAAAAAACCTTCCTACCCAATCGAAAAGAAAGAACTCCAGCAGGACTAGGTAGTTTCACTGGTAAATTCTATAAAAAACTTAAGAAATAAATAATTCCAATCTTACCAATCTTACTCAACTTTATAAATAATAGAAGAAGATGAGACAGTTTCCCAGCTTATTTTATGAAGTCTGCAAATCCTGATAGGTAAACCTGACAAAGACGTTACAAGAAAAAAAAAAAACTAAACTGAACTATAGACCAATATTCCTTTTAACACTGTTGCAAAAATCCTTAATGTATTAGCAAATTAAATTGAGCAATACATAAAAAGTAGGACTTAATCCCAGAAGTGCAAGGTTGGTTTCATATTTTAAAATCAATTGATGTGGCCGGGTGTGGTGGCTCACGCCTGTAATCCCAGCACTTTGGGAGGCCAAGGAGGGCAGATCACTTGAGGTTAGGAGTTTGAGACTAGCATGGCCAACATGGTGGAATGTTGTATCTATGAAAAATACAAAAATTAGCCGGGTGTGGTGGCGCACAGCTGTAGTCCCAACTACTCAGGAGGCTGAGGCAGGAGAATTGCTTGAACCTGGAAGGTGGAGGCTGCAGTGAGCCAAGATCACACCACTGCACTCCAGCCTGAGCAATGAAGCGAGACTCTGTCTCAAAAAAAAAAAAAAAAAAAAAAAAAAAAATCAATTGATGTGTTGCGTGTGGTGGGGTGTGCCTGTAGTCCCAGCTACTCGGGAGGCTGAGGTGGGAGAATTGCTTGAGCCTAGGAGTTCAAGTCTAGCCTGGGCAACACAGTGAGACTCCATCTCTAAATTTTTTTTTAAACAATTGAAATAATGAGCAAAATAAATAAAGAACAACAACTATATGATAATTCCAATAGATGTAGAAAAGGTATTTGACAATATTCAACACCAACTCTTGGTTTAAATTCTCAGCAAATTAGAGTCAAAAGAAAGTTTCCTCAATCAGTGTATCATTTATCAGTTTTTTGCCTCTCAGCTGCAACTCAGCTTCTTTACCCTGTTTTGTGAGACTAGACCCTGTGAACATTTCTCCTTTGCCAGTTGCCACAATATTTGACTTTATCTGTAGCGGATGCAGCAGGGACACTGCAAATAATAGCAGAGGAAGGGGCTCTTCACACTGGTTCCAATGTGCTCTTTTTGCTCCTATGATACAGATGTTGGAGGTCTAAAGGAGAATCAGTGGGTCTCACACTTCAGTAAGTTTCACCACTACCCCAGTGGGCAACTTTCTGCTCATCAGCCCCAGCTCTCTACCTCTGGCCCTTGGCATTCCAGTGAACTTCACCATCCAGGGGCACAGCCACACTCATTCCTACGAGGCCTGAATCTCAGCTTCCAAGTTTGTTCCTCCCTTGGATACTCTCCCTAAGCCTCAGAGGTAGTAGCTTCCCCCTACATTTGTTATTCCTGTATTCTTTAGCTCAAGGACATCTTTTAAAAATTGAAATTAATTTCATGTTTAGTGGTGAAATACTACATGCTTACTTCCTAAGATCAGAAACAGGGCAAGGATGTCTACTCTAATCACTTCTATTTAAATTTGTAATGGAGGTGTTAGCCAGTAAAATAAGGCTGAAAAAAAGGAAAGAAGGAAGAAAGGAAAGAAGGGAGGAAGGGAGGGCATAAAGATTTGAAAAAAAAAAAAAAAAAAACCCTCATTTTAATTTACATATGACACGATTGTTTATGTAGGAGGCTAAAAAATCTATGAAACGACTAATATAATGAATGAGGAACTTTAGCAAGTTTGCAGAAACAAGATCAATGCAAAAAGATCAAAGACCTACAAATGACGAGCAGACAAAAAGATCTCAGCATCATTTGTCATTAGAGAAATGCAAATTAATACCACTACATACCTAAATGGAATGGCTTTATTTAGAATGGCTCAAATGAAAAAGACTGACTATACAAAGTATCCTCATAAGAAAGTGAGGGTATGGAGGAAATGGAACTTTCATTCACTATCAGTGGGAAAGTAAAATAGTACAAGCACTTTGGAAAACTGTTCACCATTTTCTTAAAAGTTAAACGTACACCTGCTATATGACCCAGCCATTCCATTTCTAATGATTTGCCCAAGAGAAATGAAAGCATATGCTTACAGATGAATGTTCTTACCATCTTCATTAGTAATAGCCCAAAACAGAAAACAACCCAAATGTTCACCAACAGGCAAACGGTTAAACAATCTGTAGTGTATCCAAGGCTAGGTGCTATGGCTTATGCCTGTAAACTTTAAACTTTTACCTTGTTCATGCCTGCAAGCCCAGCACTTTAGGAGGCTGAGTCAGGAGGATCACTTGAGACCAGGGGCTTGAGAACAATTTGTAATATATCCATACAATAGAATAATACTGAACAATGATAATATATAAATCATTGGTATATGCAATAATAACATGAATGAATTTCAAAATAATTATACTGAGTGAAAGAAGCTAGGCAAAAAGAATAGTTTTATATGATTTCACTTATATAAAATTCTTGAAAATGCAAATCAATCTGTCGTGACAGAAAACAGATCACTGGTTGCTTGGGGAGGGAGGGTGGAGGCAGAGAGTGGGTGGAAGAAAAGATAACAAAAGGTCATGAGGAAACTTTTGAAGATGTGTAAATATGGTACAACTTATCAAATTACACATCTGAGATATAAGTAATTTGTTACATATCAATTACATTCAAGAAATTACTAAATATACGGAAGGAATAGTGGGGATGGTGGCACCACACTGTGAATGTGCTTAATGCCACTGAATAATATACTCAAAAATGGTTAAAATGGCAAATTTTATGTTATGTATATTTTTGCAAAATTTTTATAAAGAATCTGTGCAAAAGATATTTAAAAAATCAATCAAAATATATTGCTGACTGGGCGCAATGGCTGATGCTTATAATCCCAGCACTTTGGGCAGCCAAGGTGGGAGGATTGTTCATGGCCAGCAGTACAAGATCAGCCTGGGCAACATAGTGACACCCCATCTCTACAAAAAAATTTTAAAAATTAGGTGGGTATGGTGGCACATGCCTGTAGTCTCAGCTACTTGGGAGGCTGAGGTGGGAGGAATGCTTAACTCAGGAGTTCAAGGCTGCAGTGAGCTATGCTTCTACCACTGCACTTCAGTGTGGGTGACAGAGTAAAACCCTGTATCAAAAAAAAAAAAAAAAAAAAAAAAGACATTGGTATCATAGGTAATCTAATCTGAAATCTTATTTAAAAACTTTGGTTAGTGTCTTATTGTAGTACCATCTAAAAATAATACAGAAAAAAATGAGTGAAGGACTTGAGCACACAACTTCACAAAAGAAAATATACAAATTATTATTAAGCATATGAAAAATACGCAACTTCATCAGTCATTAGGTAAATGCAAATTAAAACAAAAATGAGAAACACTAGAAATACTAAAAGTAAAAGGACTGACAAAACCAAATATTGCCCAAGATATATGGCATCTGAAACTCTCACATACTGTGTTGTTGGTCAGAGTGTAAAGTGGTAGCAACATTTTGGAAAACCATTAGGCAGTGTCTACTGAAGCAAAAAATATACAGGCACTGTTAAAGAGCATTGCACTTTTAGGTATTCATTTGATGAGTACAAATGTCCACAAAAAGACTTGTACAAGAATGTTAATTTTTTCAATTTATTCATAAGATTCTCTCATAATAGCTAAAGACTGTAACCAACCCAAATGCCCATCATCACATGAATGTATAAACAAATTATGATATATTTGTGCAATAGGATATAATTCAGCAACTGAGAAAGAATAAGCTATGATATGTGCAACAATATGGATAAATCTCAAAAATATTATGTTGAGTGAAAGATCCTAGACACAGAAGAATACATACTGCATTATTCCATTTACACACACACACACACACACACACACACACACACTCTCTCTCTCTTTTTTCCCCAAGATGGTGGACTGAAAACATTGTTAGCATGCCTCCCCCACTTGGAAAGACAAAAGAGTGTATAGAGAGTCATACTGTGAACCTTTGTTCAAGAAGCAACACAGGAACTTAACAGGAAAACTGAAAGAAACCACAGACGCTCTGAAAGAAATGGTGGGCTGCAGTCTACACTGTGAGCCAGATGGAAAACTTAAGACAGTGAACCTGCTCACACACCAAGCACATTGCTACTACAAACAGCATCTGAGAAAGCCATCAAACAAAGATTCTCTATAACCAAGGAACTCAGAGTCTTCATACCAGACATCATCAAGAGCCAAATTAGGCTATAATAAACTGTACACATTAAAGTTGCATCCTTAAGGGGGAATAAAAAAATTAAAAAACACAGTTGAATGAAAAATAAATTCAAAAATACTAGAAGAAATAGTCTGCCCAAGTGAGAAGGAACCAGAAAAATAATTCTGACAATATGACAAAACAGGGTTCTACAGTACCCACAAAAGATCACACTAACTCTCCAGCAATGGATCCAAACCAAGATGAAATCTCTGAAATACCAGATAAAGAATCCAAAAGGTTGATTGTTAAGCTACTCAAGGAGATGCAAGAGAAAGGTGAAAACCAACATAGTGAAGTTAAAAAAATAATTCAGGATATGAGTGATAAATTTTCTAGAGATAGATATTTTAAAGAAAAAACAATCAGAACTTTTGAAAATGAAAGACACATTTAGAGAATTAAAAAATGCACTGGAAAGTTTTAACAACAGACTAGGCCTAGTAGAAGAAAAAATTTCAGAGCTTGGAGACAAAGCTTTTAAATTATCCCAATCAGACAAGAATAAAGAAAATATAATTAAAAGAAATGAATAAAGTCTCCAAAACATATGGAATTATGTAAAATCGCCAAACCAAAGAATCACTAGTGTTCCTGAGGGAGAAGAGAAACAAAAAATTTGGAAAACTTATCTGAGGGAATAATTGAGGAAAACTTCCCTGACCTTGTTAGAGATTTAGATAACCAAACACGAGAAACTGAAAGAACTCCTGGGAGATTCATTACAAAAAGGATATCACCAGCTGGACACAGTAGCTAATGCCTATAATACCACTTTGGGAGGCCGAGGTGGGAGGACTACTTGAGACTAGGAGTTTGAAACCAGCCTGGGAAACATAGAGAGAGCCCACCTCTATAAAAAATTTAAAAATTGGCCTGATGTGGTGGCATATGCCTATAGTCCCAGCTACTCAGGAGGCTAAGGTGGGAGGATTGCTTGAGCCCAGGAGGTCAAGGCTGCAGTGAGCCATGATCATGCCACTGCATTCCAGCCTGGGTAACAGAGTGAGACTCTGTCTTAGAAGAAAAAAAAAAGAAAACAAAAAGGACATCACCAAGGCATATAATTATCAGGCTATCTAAAATCAACATGAAGGAAAGAATTCTAAGAGCAGTAAGACAAAAGCATCAGGTAATCTATAAAGGAAAACTTATTAGACTAACAACAACCTTCTCAGTAGAAACCTTACAAGCTAGAAAGGATTAGGGTCCTATCTTTAGCCTCCTTCAACAGAATAATTGTCAGCCAAGAATTTTGTATCCAGCAAAACTAAGTTTCATAAATGAAAGAGAAAAAAAGTTTTTTTTCAGATGAGCAAATACTGAGAGAATTTGTCACTACCACACCAGCTCTACAAGAAATGCTAAAAGGAGCTCTGAATCTTGAAACAAAAGGTCAATATGCACCAGAATAGAACATCTTGAAAGCATAAAACTCACAGAGCCTATAAAACAATAACATATGAAAAAAACAAAGTAGGTAACAGTCAACAATGATGACTGAAATAGTACTTCACATCTCAATATTAACGTTAAATGTAAATGGTCTATATCCTCCATTGACAGAATGGTTAAAAAATTACAAACCAAATATCTGCTGTATTCAAGAGACTCACTCAACATGTAAAGATTCTTACAGACTCAAGGTAAAGGGTAGAAAAAGATATTCCAAGCAAATGGAAACCAAAAGCAGGCAAGAGTAGCTATTCAGATGTTAACAAAACAGACTTTAAAGCAAAAATAGTTAAAAAAAAAAAAGACAAAGAAAGTCATTATATAATGATAAAAGGATCAATCCAACAAGAAGATATTACAATCCTAAATATATATGCACCTAACTCTGGAGCTCCCAGAGTTGGACAGAAACACAATAATAGTGGGGGACTTCAACACTCTACTGATAGCAGTAGACAGATCATCCAGGCAGAAAGTCAACAAAGAAACACTGGACTTAAACTGCACTCTACAACGAATGGACCTAACCAATACAGAAAATTCTACCCCAAAACTATAGAACATACATACTTTGCTGGGCACGGTGGCTCACACCTGTAATCCTAGCACTTTGGGAGGGTGAGGCAGGCAGATTGCTTGAAACCAGGAGTTCAAGACCAACCTGGCTGACATGGCAAGACCCCGTCTATTAAAAAAAACAACAACAAATAAATAAATAAAAGAAAAAAGAATACACATACTTCTTATCAGCAAATGGAACATTCTCCAAGACAGAACATATGATAGGCAACAAAATAAGTCTCAATAAATTTTTAAAATTCAAAATTATATCAAAGGTAATCAAGTATCAATAAGGTAAACAAGTATCTTTTCAGACCATAGTGGAGAAAAACTAGAAATCAACTCCAAAAGGACTTCTCAGAATTATACAAGTAATGAAAATTAAACAATCTTCTCCTGAATTATTTTTAACAATGAAATCAAGATGGAAATTAAAAAATTCTTTGAAATGAATAATAGTGACACAGTTATTAAAACCTCTGAGATACAGCAAAAGCAGTAGTAAGAGGAAAGTTTATAGTGCTAAATGCCTAAATCAAAAAGTTTGAAAGATCACAAATTGACAACCTATTGTCACACCTCAAGGAAGTAAAGAAACAAGAACAAACAAAACCCCAAACTAGCAAAAGAAAAGAAATAACAAAGATCAGAGCAGAATCAAATGAAATTGAAACAAACAAACATAAACAATATAAAAGAACCAATGAAACAAAAAGCTGAGTTTTTGACAAGGTAAACAAGATTGATAGACCATTAGCTATATTAACCAAAAAAAAAAAAAAAGATTCAAATAAGTTCAATTAGAAATGAACATGGAGACACTACAGCAATATCTGTAACACAGAAATACAAAAAGACATCACAGATATACAAAAGATAATTTGAGACTACTGTGAACACCTCTATGCACACAAAGTAGGAAATCTAGAGGAAATGGATAAATTCCTGGAAATATATAGCCCCCCATCTTCAATTAGGAAGAAACAGAAATCCTGAACAAACCAATAACAAGCAGTGAGATTGACTCAGTAATTTTAAAAATTGCCAACAACAACAAAAAACGCCCAAGGTCAGATGGATTCGCAGTCAAATTCTACCAATATTTAAAGAAAAATTGGTATCAATATTACTGAAACTATTCCAAAAGATTGTGAAAGAGGTAATCCTCCCTAACTCATTCTATGAAGCCAGTATCACCCTGATACCAAGACCAGGAAAGGATCTAACAGAAAAAAACAAAAAAAAGAAACTACAGACCAATAGCCCTGATGAACACAGATGCAAAAATCCTCAGCAAAATACCAGCAAACTGAATCCAACAGCATATCAAAAAGATAATTCACCCTGGGTTTCATCCAGGGCTGCAGGGATGCTTTAACATATGCAAGTCAATAAGTATGATTCATCACATAAATGGAATTAAAAATAAAAACCATAGGATCATCTCAATAGACACAGAAAAAGCATTCAATAAAATCCAGCATTCCTTTATAATAAAAACCCTCAACACATTATTATTTTGAGGTATGTTCCATCTAAGTATAGAAGGAAGCCACATATGACAAACCCACAACCAATATTTTAATGAATGGGGAAAAGTAGAAAGCATTCCCCGTAAGAACTGGAACAAGATAAGGATGCCCACTTTCATCATTTCTATTCAGCGTAGCACTGGAAGTCCTAACCAGAGCAATCAGCAAGAGGAAGAAAGAAAGGATATCCAAATTGGAAATGAGAAGGTCAAACTATCTCTCTTTGCCAATGATATGATTATACACCTAGAAAACCCTAAAGACTCCTCCAAAAGAATCCTAGATTTGATAAATGAATCCAATTAAGTCTCAGGTTAAAAAATCAATGTACACAAATTAGCAGCACTGCTATACACCAACAGTGACCATGCAGAGAATCAAATCATGAACTAAATCCCTTTTAAAATAGCTGCAAAACAACACCACCACCAAAACAAAACAAAAACCTAGGAATATACTTAACCAGAAAGATGAAAGATCTCTACAAGATGAACTATAAAACACTGCTGAAAGAAATCATAGATGGGGCTGGGTGCAGTGGCTCACGCCTGTAATCCCAGCACTTTGGGAGACTGAGGTGGGTGCATCACCTGAGTTCAGGAGTTTGAGACCAGCCTGGCCAACATGGTGAAACCTCGTCTGTACTAAAAATACAAAAATTAGCTGGGTGTGGTGGCGCACATCTGTAATCCCAGCTACTCGGGAGGCTGAGGCAAAAGAATCACTTGAACCTGGCAGGCGGAGGTTGTGGTGAGCTGAGATCGCGCCACTCCCCTCCAGCCTGGGTGACAGAGTGAGACTTCGTCTCCATAGAATAAAAAAAAAAGAGAGAGAGAGAGAGATCATAGATGATACAAACAAATGGAAACACATCCCATACTCATTGACTGGAAGAATCAGTATTGTAAAAATGACCACACTGCCCAAAGCAATCTACAGATTCAATGTAATTCTGATAAAAATACCAACATCATTTTTCACAGAATAAGAAACAATCCTAAAATTCATATGGAACCAAAAAAGAGCCTGGACAGCCAAAGCAATCCTCAGCAAAAAGAACAAATCTGGAGCATCACAATTACCTGACTTCAAATTATACTACAAGGCTATAGTAATTAAAACAGCATAGTACTGGTACAAAAATAGATGTATAGACCAATGGAACAGAATAGAGAACCCAGAAATAAAGTCAAATATTTACAATTGATCTTTGACAAAGCATACAAAAACAGAAATTGGGGAAAAAAAAACACCCTATTCAATAAAAGATGCTGGGAAAACTGGATATGCACATGTAGAAAAAAGAAACTGGATCCCTATCTCTCACTGTATACAAAAATCAACTCAAGATGGATGAATGACTGAAATCTAAGACCTGAAACCATAAAAATTCTAGAAGAAAACCTAGGAAAAACTCTTCCGGACGATAGTCTAGGCAAAAATTTATGACTAAGACCCCCCAAAGCAAATTTAACAAAAACAAAAATAAATGAGACCTAATGAAACTAAAAAGCTTCTGCTCAGTGGAAGAAATAATTATCAGAGTAAACAGACAACCCACAAAATGGAAGAACATATTTCTAAATTATGCATCTGACAAAGAACTAATAACCAGAATCCACAAGAAACTCAAATTAGCAAGGAAAAAACCCAAATAATCCCATTAAAAAGTAGGCAAATGACATGAATAGATATCTCAAAAAAGATATACAAATGGCCAACATCTGGAAAAAATGCTAAACATCACTGATCATCAGGAGATGCAAATTAAAACCACAATGAGATAATATCACCATAGCCCAGCCAGAACAGCCATTATTAAAAAGTCAAAAAACAAGAGATGTTGGCATGAATGGGGTGAAAGAGGAACACTTTATATGCTGCTGGTGGGAATGTCAATTAGTACAACCTGGCTGGACTTGGTGGTTCATGCCTGTAATCCCAGCACTTTGGGAGGCCAAGGTAGGTGGATCATGAGGTCAGGAGTTCAAAATCAGCCTGGCCAAGATAGTGAAACCCCATCTCTACTAAAAATAATAATAAAAAAAATTAGCCGGGCGTGGTGTTGGGTGCCTGTAATCCCAGCTACTCAGGAGGCTGAGGCAGAGCATTGCTTAAAACCCGGGAGGTGAAGGATGCAGTAAGCCGAGATTGCGTTACTGCACTCCAGCCTAGGTGACAGAGTGAAACTCCATCTCGAAAAAAAAAAAAAAAAAAATTAGTACAACCTGTATGGAAAACAATGTGAAGATTTCTCAAGGAACTAAAAGTAGATCTACCATTTGACCCATTTGATCCAGCAATTCCACTACTGGGTATTTACCCAAAGGAAAGTAAGTCATTAAAAAGACATCTGCATGCATATGTATATTGCAGCACAATTCACAGTTGCAAAGATATGGAATCAACCTAAGTGCCCATCAACTGATGAGCGGATAAAGAAAATGTGGAACATACATACAATGGAATACTACTCAGCCATAAAAAGGGAGAAATAATGTCCTTATAGCAACTTGGATGGAGCTGGAGGCCATTATTCTAAGTGAAGCAACTCAGGAATGGAACATCAAATACCATATGTTCTCCCTTATAAGTGGAAGCTAAGCTATGGTTATGCAAAGGCATACAGAGTGGTATAATATACTTTGGGGACTCAGAAAGGTGAAGGGTGAGAGTGGGCAGAGGAATAAAAAGCTACATATTGGGTACAACATACACTATTCAGGTGATGGATACACTAAAATTTTAGACTTCACCACTACACAATTCATCCATGTAAGCAAAAACCACTTGCACTATAAAGGCTACTAAAATGAATATATAGGCCGGGCGCGGTGGCTCACGCTTGTAATCCCAGCACTTTGGGAGGCTGAGGTGGGCGGATCACGAGGTCAGGAGATCGAGACCATGGTGAAACCCCGTCTCTACTAAAAAATACAAAAAATTAGCCGGGCGTGGTTGCGGGCGCCTGTAGTCCCAGCTACTCGGAGAGGCTGAGGCAGGAGAATGGCGTGAACCCGGGAGGCGAAGCTTGCAGTGAGCCGAGATTGCACCACTGCACTCCAGCCTGGGCAACAGAGCGAGACTCCGTCTCAAAAAAAAAATAAAAAATAAATAAATAAAAAATAAATAAATAAAATAAAATAAAATAAAATGAATATATATATTTCTATGCATATACAAAATGAAGTGTTTCTCTTGTTGACAGCAAAAAAAGAATTCTATTTATAAAAACTTCAAGAACAAGTAAAACTAATCTTTTGTGTTAAAAATCATAATGGTGTTAACCATGGAGATGGGGACTGGTTGGAAGTGGGGAAAAAAGGAACTTTCTGGTGTTGCCGAAATGTTTTATGTCCTGATTGTGGTGGTGGTGATGTGAGTGGGTACATTTATTATACATATCTAATTGTATATTTTTCTGTACATTCTTGTATGCACATTTTAACTCAATAATAATAATCATTAAAAAATATTATTGGAACAAATATAAAGATGACAGTATAAAGTTTACATTTTTGCAATCTGAGTTCATTTTAAAAAATAAATCTATTATCAACATCAGTTCATAAAAAAGTATAAGCCCTCAAAAAAGAAATAAAGGACTGTCCTTCCTGAAAGTACAGCTGGTAGCTTTTCACCAACATCTATTTACATCTTTCGTGCCTGAGGAAAATCATTAATAATTGACAATCAATAAATCTATGGCATGCATTACACAGAATTGCCCAGATAAGAAACAGCTTTATAGCAAATGATCACAAATTAATTGTAACTTGAGTATCTACTACTATCATTTTCCATTTGTGGCAAATATTTAAAATCACTGTTTTTCTGCATGCAATGTCTTTAAGAATTATGGCATCTCCCTTCCAATGACCTCTTAAATAGGCCTCTTATTGAATCTCTGAGATGCTCTGGAAGATCTCTTTGAGTGCTCCCCTTACTTTCCCCCACGTGCATTTTTTTGTACACCATGTAGCCTATAATATGAAGTCATATTATTCTAAATATGTCTTTCCAATGTAGCAAAAGGCCACCCAACTATTTTCAAGAACTGTAGTAACAGGAAGACAGACTTATTACATACAGACTATAGGTGCACATACATACACAAACCTATATGTTAAATACTACACAAACCTACATATGTTAAATACTACAATGATCTTTTCTTCATTTTTTTACAAAATGGTGAGGACTTTGTCATCAACAGGAAGCAAGTGGTCTGTGGATTCACAGGAACTAATGCTTTTCAGTGAGGTAAAACAGTGCTCTGGTGATCTGCATGGTTTTCCAGCAACATATACTCTCTCTGTTAGATGCAACATATACTTCTCTCTTACACAACTACATCCAATAACTTTGATTTAGCACTGCTAAAAACATTCCCAACACTGGCATTTTAAACATATTAGAATTAGGTGAGGAGCTTTTAAAAAGTATTACTGTCTGGTTTCTACCTCAGACCAATTGAATTAGAATCTTGGGAAGTGAAACTCAAGCAATTTTTAAGAATTCCTTTAAAATTTTTTCTCTTGAATTAAAAAAAAGCGACACTTCATTGCATTATTATTTTAGTATTTCCTCCAAGTATTATAGTTCATATCCATAACTTTACAAAGTCTATTTAGAGTTAATGTTGTATCACTTTATACAAAATGCAAGACCCTTGCAATTATATAGTTGCATTATCCCCACCCCATACTTTAGGCTGTAGATATCATATATATGTATTATATCTACATTTACTATAAATTCCACAATAAAGTTTTCTAATTTTTGCTTTAAATAGTAATATTAATTTTAAAGAAATTAAGAAAAAATAATTGTTTATCTTTAGCTACCTATTTATCTTTTCTGGTGCTTTTTTTTTTTTTTTTTTTTTTCCTGAGACAGAGTTTCACTCTATTGCCAGGCTGGAGTGCAGTGGCGCGATCAGCTCACTGCAACCTCCACCTCCTGGACTCAAGTAATTCTCATGCCTCAGCCTCCCGAGTAGCTGAGACTACAGGCGCATCACCATACCCAGCTAATGTTTTGTATTTTAGTAGAGACGAGGTTTCACCATGTTGCCCAGGGCAGTCTTGAAATGCTGAGCTCAGGTGATCTGGCCTCCTCAGCCTCCCAAAGTGCTGGGATTACAGGCGTTTAAGCCACTGTGCCTGATCATTATTTCTTTTAATATAGGTTTGTTTGGGATAAATTATCTTAGTTTTGTTTGTCCTTATTTCAGTTTTATTCTGGAAAGACAGTTTTACCAGATATAGAATTCTAGATTGACAGTTTTTCCTTTCAGCATTTTAAAGCGATTATTTTACTGTCTGCTTGTGCCTACTGATACTGAAAAGTATGTTGTCATCTATGTATTCATGCTTTACTATATTGGATCATGTCTTTTCTTTAATTATACTTTAAGTTTTGAGATACATGTGCAGAACATGCAGGTTTGTTACATAGGTATACACGTGCCATGGTGGTTTGTTGCACCCATCAACCTGTCATCTACATTAGGTATTTCTCCTAATGCTATGCCTCCTCTTACCCCCCATCACCTGACAGGCCCCAGTATGTGATGTTCCCCTCCCTGTATCCATGTGTTCTCATTGTTCAACTCCCATTTATGAGTGAGAACATGTGGTGTTTGGTTTTCTGTTCCTGTGTTAGTTTGCTGAGAATGATGGTTTCCAGTTTCATCCATGTCCCTGGAAAGGACATGAACTCATCCTTTTTATGGCTGCATAGTATTCCATGGTGTATATGTGCAACATTTTCTTTATCCAGCCTATCATTGATGGGCATTTAGGTTGGTTCCAAGTCTTACTGTGAATAGTGCTGCAATAAACATATGTGTGCATGTGTCTTTATCGTAGAATGATTTATAATCCTTTGGGCATATACCCAGTAATGAGATTACTGGGTTAAATGGTATTTCTGGTTCTAGATCCTTGAGGAATCGCCACACTGTCTTCACTAAGGTTGAACTAATTTACACTCCACCAACAGTATAAAAGCATTCCTATTTCTCCACATCTTCTCCAGCACCTGTTGTTTCCTGACTTTTTAATGATCGCCATTCTAACTGGCATGAGATGGTGGTATCTCATTGTGGTTTTGATTTGCATTTCTCTAATGACCAGTGATGATGAGCTTTTTTTCATGTGTTTGTTGGCCACATAAATGTCATCTTTTGAAGACAGTGATTTTTGAGAAGTGTCTGTTTATATACTTCACCCACTTTTTGATGGGGTTGCTTTTTCTTGTAAGTTTAAGTTCCTTGTACATTCTGGATATTAGCCCTTTGTCAGATGGATAGATTGCAAACATTTTCTCCCATTCTGTAGGTTGCCTGTTTACTCTGCTGATAGTTTCTTTTGCTGTGCCAAAGCTCTTTAGTTTAATTAGATCCCACTTGTCAATTCTGGCTTTTGCTGCCATTGCTTTTGGTGTTTCAGACATGAAGTCTTTGCCCATGCCTCTGTCTTGAATGGTATTGTCTAGGTTTTCTTCTAGCGTTTTTATGGTTTTAGGTCTTATGTTTAAGTCTGTAATCCATCTTGAGTTAATTTTTGTATAAGGTGTAAGGAAGGGGTCCAGTTTCAGTTTTCTGCATATGGCTAGCCAGTTTTCCCAACACCATTTATGAAATAGGGAATCCTTTCCCCATTGCTTGTTTTTGTCAGGTTTGTCAAAGATTAGATGGTTGTAGATGTGTTGGGTTATTTCTGAGGCCTCTCTTCTGTTCCATTGGTCTATATCTCTGTTTTGGTACCAGTATCATGCTGTTTTGGTTACTGTAGCCTTGAAGTATAGTTTGAAGTCAGGTAGCATGATGTCTCCGGCTTTGTTCCTTTTGGTTAGGATTGTCTTGGCTATATGGGCTCTTTTTTGGTTCCATATGAAATTTAAAGTAGTTTTTTCTAATTCTGTGAAGAAAGTCAATTGTAGCTTGATGGGGATAGCATTGAATCTACAAATTGCTTTGGGCAGTATGGCCATTTTCATCATATTGATTCTTCCTATCTATGAGTATGGAATGTTTTTCTATTTGTGTCATCTCTTATTTCTTTGAGCAGTGGTTTGTAGTTCTCCTTGAAGAGGTCTTTCACATCGCTTGATAGTTGTATTCCTAGGTATTTTATTCTCTTTGTAGCAATTGTGAATAGAAGTTCACTCATGATTTAGCTGTTTGTCTACTATTGGTGTATAGGAATGCTTGGGAGTTTTGCACATTGATTTTGTATCCTGAGACTTTGCTGAAGTTTCTTATCAGCTTAAGGAGATTTTGGGTTGAGACGATGCGATTTTCTAAATATACAATCATGTCATCTGTAAACAGAAACAATTTGGCTTCCTCTCTTCCTATTTGAATACGCTTTCTTTCTTTTGCCTGATTGCCCTGGCCAGAACTTCCAATACAGGAGTGGTGAGAGAGGGCATCCTTGTCATGTGCCAGTTTTCAAAGGGAATGCTTCCAGCTTTTGCCCATTCAGTATGATATTGGCTGTGGGTTTGTCATAAGTAGGTCTTATTATTTTGAGATACATTCCATCAATACCTAGTTTTTTGAGAGTTTTTAGCATGAAGGGCTGTTGAATTTTATCAAAGGCCTTTTCTGCATCTATTGAGATAATCATGTGGTTTTTGTCATTAGTTCTGTTTATGTGATGGATTACGTTTATTGATTTGTGTATGTTGAACCAGCCTTGCATCCCAGGGGTGAAGCTGACTTGATCATGGTGGATAAGCTTTTTGATGTGCTGCTGGATTTGGTTTGCCAGTATTTTATTGAGGATTTTCGCATCAATGTTCATCAGGGATATTGGCCTGAAATTTTCTTTTTTTGTTGTATCTCTGCCAGGTTTTGGTGTCAGGGTGATGCTGGCCTCATAAAATGAGTTAGGGAGGAGTCCCTCTTTTTCTATTGATTGGAATAGTTGCAGAAGGAATTGTACCAGCTCCTTTTTGTACCTCTGGTAAAATTCGACTGTGAATCTATCTGGCCCTGGGCTTTTGGAGGTTGCTAGGCTATTAATTACTGCCTCAATTTCAGAACTTGTTATTGGTCTATTCAGGGATTTGACTTCTTCTTGGTTTAGTCTTAGGAGGGTGTATGTGTCCAAGAATTTACCAATTTCTTCTAGATTTTCTAGTTTATTTGCATAGAGGTGTTTCTAGTATTCTCTGATGGTAGTCTGTATTTCTGTGGGATCAGTGGTTATATCCCCTTTATCATTTTTTATCTGTCTATTTTATTCTTTTTTCTTTTAGTCTGGGTGGCAGTCTGCTGTTAATATTTAAAAAAAAAACAGCTCCTGGATTCATTGATTTCTTGAAGGGCTTTTCGTGTCTCTATCTCCTTTAGTTCTGCTCTGATCTTAGTTATTTCTTGTCTTTGCTAGCTTCTGAATTTGTTTGCTCTTGCTTCTCTAGTTCTTTTAATTGTGATGTTAGGGTGTCAATTTTAGATCTTTCCCAGTTTTTCCTGTGGGCATTTAGTGCTATGAATTTCCCTCTAAACACTGCTTTAGCTGTGTCCCAGAGATTCTGGTACATTGTGTCTTTGCTCTCATTGGTTTCAAGGAAATTATTTATTTCTACCTTAACTTCATTATTTATCCAGTAGTCATTCAGGAGCAGGCTGGTCAGTTTCCATGTAGTTGTGTGGTTTTGAGGGAGTTTCTTAATCCTGAGTTCCAATTTGATTGCACTGTGGTCTGAGAGACTGTTATGATTTCCATTCTTTTGCATTTGCTGAGGAGTGTTTACTTCCAATTATGTGGTCAATTTTAGAGTAAGTGCAATGTGGTACTGAGAAGAATGTATACTCTGTTGATATGGGGTGGAGAGTTCTGTAGATGTTTATTAGGTCTCCTTGGTCCAGAGCTGAGTTCAAGTCCTGAATATTCTTGTTAATTTTCTGTTGCATTGATCTTTCTAATATTGACAGTGGGGTGTTAAAAGTCTCCCATTATTATTGTGTGGGAGCCTAAGTCTCTTTGTAGATCTCTGAGAACTTGCTTTATGAATCTGGGTGGTCCTGTATTGGGTGCATATATGTTTAGGATATTTAGCTCTTCTTGTTGCGTTGATTCCTTTACCATTATGTAATGCCCTTGTTTGTCTTGTTTGATCTTTGTTGGTTTAAAGTCTGTTTTATCAGAGACTAGGATTGCAACCCCTCCCTTTTTTTTTTTTTTTTTTTTTTGCTTTCCATTTGCTTGGTAAATATTCCTCCATCCCTTTATTTTGAGCCTATGTGTGTCTTTGCACATGAGATGGGTCTCCTGAATTACAGCACACAAATGGGTCTTGACCCTTTATCCAATTTGCCAGTCTGTGTCTTTTAATTGGGGCATTTAGTCCATTTACATTTAAGGTTAATATTGTTATGTGTGAATTTGATCCTGTCATTATGATGCTACCTGGTTATTTTACCTATTCGTTGATGCAGTTTCTTCACAGTGTTGATGGTCTTTACAATTTGGTATGTTTTTGCAGTGGCTGCAACCGGTTTTTCCTTTCCATACTTAGCGCCTCCTTCGGGAACTCTTGTAAGCCAGGCCTGGTGGTGACAAAATCTCTCTGCATTTGCTTGTCTGTAAAGGATTTTATTTCTCCTTTGCTTATGAAGCTTAGTTTGGCTGGACATGAAATTCTGGGTTGAAAATTCTTTTCTTTATGAATGTTGAATATTGACCCTCACTCTCTTCTGGCTTGTAGGGTTTCTGTAGAGAGATCCACCGTTAGTCTGATGGGCTTCCCTTTGTGGGTAAACTGACCTTTCTCTCTGGCTGCCCTTAACATTTTTCCCTTCATTTCACTCTTGGTGAATCTGATGATTATGTTTCTTGGAGTTTCTCTTCTTGAGGAGTATCCTAGTGGTGTTCTCAGTATTTCCTGAATTTGAATGTTGGTCTCTTGCTAGGTGGGGGAAGTTTTCCTGGATAACATCCTGAAGAGTGTTTTCCCACTTGGTTCCATTCTCCCCATCACTTTCAGGTACACCAATCAAACACAGATTTGGTCTTTTCACATAGTCCTATATTTCTTGGAGTCTTTGTTCATTCCTTTTCATTCTTTTTTTCTCTAATCTTGTCTTCACACTTTATTTCATTAAGTTGATCTTCAATCTCTGATATTCTTTCTTCCAGTTGATCGATTCAGCTATTGATACTTGTGTATGCTTCACAAAGTTCTCCTGCTGTGTTTTTTTAGCTCCATCAGGTTATTTATGTTCTTCTCTAAACTGGTTATTCTAGTTAGCAATTCCTTTAATCTTTTTTCAAGGTTCTTAGCTTTCTTGCATTGGGTTAGAACATGCTCCTTTACAGAACAAGCTCAGAGGAGTTTATTATTGCCCACCTTCTGAAGCCTACTTCTGTCAATTGATCAAACTCATTCTCTGTCCAGTTTTGTTCCTTTGCTGGTGAGGAGTTGTGATCCTTTGCAGAAGAAGAGATGTTCTGGTTTTTGGAATTTTCAGCCTTTTTGCATTGGTTTTTCCTCATCTTCGTGGATTTATCTACCTTTGGTCTTCTATGTTGGTGACCTTTGGATGGGGTTTCAGTGTGCACATCCTTTTTGTTAATGTTGATGTTATTCTTTTATTTTTGTTAGTTTTCCTTCTAATAGTCAGGCCCCTATTCTACAGGTCTGCTGGAGTTTGATGGAGGTCCACTCCAGATCCTGTTTGCCTGGGTATCTGCAGCAGAGGCTGCAGAACAGCAAAGATTGCTGCCTGTTCCTTCCTCTGGAAGCTTCGTTCCAGAGGGGCACCTGCCAGATGCGAGCCAGAGCTGTCCTGTATGAGGTGTCTGTCGGCCCCTGCTGGGAGGTGTCTCCCAGTCAGGAGGCACAGGAATCAGGGACCCACTTGAAGAGGTAGTCTTTCCCCTAGCAGAGCTTGAGCGCTGTGTTGGGAGATCTGCTGCTCTCTTCAGAGCCAGCAGGCAGGAACATTGAAGTCTGCTGAAGATGCACCCACAGCCGCCCCTTCCCCCAGGTGCTCTGTCCCAGGCAGATGGGAGTTTTATCTATAAGCCCCTGACTGGGGCTTCTGCCTTTCTTTCAGAGATGCCCTGCCCAGACAGGAGGAATCTAGAGAGGCAGTCTGGCTACAGTAGCTTTGCTGCATTGTGGTGAGCTCCACCCAGTTTGAACTTCCTAGTGGCTTTGTTTACACTGTGAGGAGAAAACTGCCTACTGAAGCCTCAGTAATGGGGCACGCCCCTCCCCCCACCAAGCTAGAGTGTCCCAGGTAGACTTCAGACTGCTGTGCTGGCAGCGAGAATTTTGAGTCAGTGGATCTTAGCTTGCTGGGCTCCGTGGGAGTGGGATCTGCTGAGCTAGACCACTTGGCTCCCTGGCTTCAGCCCCCTTTCCAGGGGAGTGAATGGTGCTCTCTCGCTGACGTTCCCAGGCACCACTGGGGTAAGAAGAAAATCTCCCACAGGTAGGTTGGTGTCTGCCCAAATGGCCGCCCAGTTTTTTGCTTGAAACCCAGGGCCCTGGTGGCATAGGCAACCAAGGGAATCTCCTGATCTGTGGGTTGCAAAGATTGTGGTAAAAGCGTAGTATCTGGACCGGAATGCACCATTCCTCATGGCACAGTGCCTCACGGTTTCCCTTGGTTAGGGGATCATCATGTCTTTTTCTTTGGCTGCTTTTTTTTTTTGAAAGGTGATATGGTTGTTGTTTTATTCATTTGTACTTAAACCAGGCAAACTAGTACTGATGTCATTGTGATGCAGCAAATACAAGACCACTGTCTATAAATATTAGCATAATCAACCAATTAGGGGCTATAGTAAAACACAGAGCCAAAGGGGTGAAATCAGTGAAGTACGTTACAGCTTAATCCTTCACCTTAATAATTGGGTTTTCAACAATAAGTAAGGCCAGGCACGGTGGCTCATGCCTGTAATCCTAGCACTTTGGGAGGCTGAGGTGGGCGGATCACAAGTTCAGGAGTTCAAGACCAGTCTGGCCAACATAGTGAAACCCAGTCTCTACTAAAAATACAACAAAATAGCTGGGTATGGTGGTGTGTACCTGTAATCCTAGCTACTTGGGAGGCTGTGGCAGGAGAATCGCATCAACCCAGGAGGTGGAGGTTGCAGTGAGCCAAGATCGCGCCACTGCACTCTAGCCCAGGCAGCAGTGTGAGACTCCATCTCTAAATAAATAAATAAAAATAAAAATAAGCAAAGCCTCCCAATCCCAGAAAATAGGAATATACCTTCACCACATCAATTTGTACTTTTACTTCCTATTCTTGAGGCTAGGTTCTAAATCCTAAAGATATTCAAACTAGTATTATATCTACTTATCTATAGCCAGAGAGAGCTTCTATCATGTTGTCCTTAGCAGCCAAGGTTATTAAAAGCTTTTTTCTCCAGAAAGATCCCACAGGAAAAAAAGAAACCTCTCTGATTTGGCTCCAATCATACCCCACCCTCCACAAAATCGACTTGATAGGCATAAAGGAAACAAAGATATGAAGGCAGAACATGCGGCTTCCAAACAAGAAAAATCCTATGAGGGAGGCAGGAGGGGAGAGGAAGGATTCAGCCAGTGCCCAGACTGAAATTGAGTAATATCAGTTTCACTCATCTTTACATATCTTCAGGCTGCATGTTCTTGGAATAGTTTGGGAATAAATCTATGGTTTGTGGAGTACTAAAATACCTAGTGGTCTGCTGTATTCCATTGTAGCTTTCTTCAGCAGTTTCCAAGGAGCCTCCAAGTCACTGAGAGAAGAATTTTGCTGGAATTGCATGCAGGACTTGCAGAGATTCCTCTCCATAGCTATAGAAGGGATTGTTCCAGGCCTGATTGTTCCAGGATTGGGTGCACCAGGTCTGAGTGTTCAGGAATGGCTGTTCTAGGACTGGATGTTCCAGGTCTGGTTGCCCCAGGCTGAACTGCTACAGGTCTGGTTGCTCCGCATTGAAAGGTTCCCAGACGTGTTCGCCAAGCATCCTTGGGGACAGGGAGAATAGAGGCTGGGGTAGGTAGGTGCTCAGGCCTTTGGAATCATACCATTGCTATTCTTTGGGCAGCTGTTTTTCTGCCACCTCTTATATTTTATTCTCTGGTTCTGGAACCAAGTCTTAACCTGTTTGTAGCTAAGATTCAGGATGCTGTAAAGTTCTTGCATCTGCTGGAGGCTGAGGTATTTCTGTCTCTGAAATCTATCACTGAGTACACACAGCTGGGTGGAAGAGAACACAGTTCTAGTAGTCTGTTTCTTGACCAGGACTTTGTCTTCCTTTTTTGCAGTGCTCTTCTCTGCAGAAGTGAGTTGTCTGCCTTTGGGACTGGTGAAAGAATTAGGGCTGTCCAGACTCTGTGTGAGGCATCTCAGAAGAAGCTATATGCAAGGATGGATAGTTTGTTTCAGGCCCACAAATCACAGACATTGGTGAAGAGTCTTACAGTTGGATGCTTCTGAGCAAGGCAGGCTTTGGGGAAAAGCTGGATGCACACTCAGGTTATTATTGAAAAAGGGGAGGAAAAAATTTAAGAGCTGGACTGTAAAAAAGCCTAAGGCTTTAAGACTCTTTTTCTGGAAGATGTCAGAGGAATATGAGCTCCAGAAGTGAAAGTATGAAGAAGTTGGGATGAAGTGAGTTCCCCCACAGTAACAGAAGGCAACCAGCTCAGTTTAGCCCTTTCGCTGCTTTTAAGAGTTTCTCTTCATCTTTGGTTTTCAGCAATTTGATTATGGTATTTTCAGGTGAGATTTTCTTTTTTTTGGAGACAGCATCTCACTCTGCCGCCCAGGCTGGAGTGCAGTGGCGCAATTCTGGCTCACTGCAACCTCCTCCTCCTGGGTTCAAGGGATTCTCCTGCCACAGCCTCCTGAGTAGCTGGGATTACAGGCACGCACCACCATGCCCAGCTAATTTTGTATTTTTAGTAGAGGTGGGATTTCACCATGTTAGCCAGGCTGATCTCCAACTCCTGACCTCAGGTGGTCCGCCTGCCTCGGCCTCCCAAAGTGTGGGATTACAGGCATAAGCTACCATGCCCAGCCAAGATTTTCTTTGTATTTATTTTATTGGAGTTCATTACGTTTCTTGAATATTTAAATGTATGTCTTTTACCAAGTTTGGGCAATTTTTGGCCATCATTTTCTTAATTATTTTTCTGCCCCATTCTCTCTCTCTCCTATCTTTGTAATTACAAACAGTTTGGTCTTTAAATATTGTCCTACAAATCACTGAGACTCACTTTTTTCTTAGTATATTCGCTTTTTTTTTTTTAAATATTGGTTAATTTCTATTGATTTATCTTCAAATTCACTGAGTCTTCTTTATCTCCAATCTGCTGATAAGCCCTTCTAGTGAATCTTTAGATATTGTATTTTTCAGTTCTAGAATTTCCATTAGTTCTTTTTATAGAGTTTCTATTTTTCTGCAAGACATCCTATCTGTTTATTCATTATGAACATATTTTTCTTTGCATCCTTAAGCAGAGTTAAAAGACCTGCTTTAAATTCCTTGTCTGCTCATTAAAATCTGGAACAACAAAGATGGTTGTTCTCCATTGTTACTTTTTTTCGTGAGTATGGAACACATTTTACTGTTTGTCCTCATGTCTAGCAATATTTAAGAATATCTCAGACACTGAAAATGATGTGTTGCAAAGATTCTGGATTCTGTTATGTTATGCTGAAGACTATTCATTTTTTGTTTTAGCAGGCAGATACCTTGGCTGAACCCAAACTCTAAATTATGTTTTTCCTGCATAGGCAGGCAGCAGCTAAATCACTGATGAGTTATTTTAGCCTTAGCTTGGCTGCCTGAATTTTTCCCCATCTATGTTTAGGTTAGGGGTTAGTCAGAGATTTTGGCAGTTTATATGTAGAGGTTAGGCCTTCCCTTATATGAATTTCTCTGTTCTGGAACATCTCTGTTCTGGAATGAAATCTCACTCTGTCACCCAGGCTGGAGTGCAATGGCACGATCTTGGCTCACTGCAACCTCTGCCTCCCGGGTTCAAGCGATTCTCCTGTCTCAGCCTCCTGAGTAGCTGGGATTACAGGCGTGCACCAGCACGCCCAGCTAATTTTTTGTATTTTTAGTAGAGACAGGGTTTCACCATGTTGGCCAGGCGAGTCTCGAACTCCCTACCTCAAGTGATCCACCTGCCTTGGCCTCCCAAAGTGCTGGGATTACAGGTGTGAGCCACTGCGCCCAGCCTGAAACATCTCTTCTGACTTACAGCCATTGCCCCAAATGCTGTCCTTTGATTCCTCAAAAAGAAAGAATGCAGATTTCTATTCAGTTTTCATCCTCTTTGAAGAACTGTGTAGGCCCTGTTATAAAAGTGGAAACTCACCCAGTGCTATCCTCTTCTTACAGTCTTCCAAGGGCTGATTATACTACAATTTCTGCCTACTTGGTCACTCTTCAATTCCTCCAGATAGTTGTTTTTATATTTTGTTCAGAGTTTATAAATGTTATCTACTGGAGGGCTGATCCAATAGGAGCTACTACACCATTTTCAAAAGCCATTGCTACTTTAAAAGGCTTTCTAGATGGTTAAGTACTGCTGTATCAATCTTGATGATGTGAGAAATACTTAGGCCATCTCAATCATCTTCATCCTTCTAACTAAGTTAATCTAAGACAATGGTAGCCCTGCACTGACCACTAAGAAAGCACACACCTTGAGCCATCCATCCAACTATTATAACCTGGGACTTGGTATCTAGTGCTTTCAAATCTAGTGATTATCACCGGGCTTTCATATTTTCCCCCAAGCGGCCAATTCACTCTATTGAACTAATAATCTGACTCACTGGGTGGAATAGCCACTCAATCTTAAGCTCTATTCTGGCTGGTGATTGGAACCCTCCTACTCTTGGACAGAATTTCAAGTTGCCCACTGCCTACCTGTAGTGGACTCACAAGTATTATCTGACTCTCTATCTACTTGTTTTTAAATCTTGTGCTAACAATAGCTGCCCTTGATTACAGGTAAACTATAATCTTTATGCAGCTCAATGTCCCCTCCTGCTGAACCTCTGTAACCAGCTTCTCTTAGAGCTTTCCTTGTCCAAGTAGATGAGATCAGTACCAAGCTTCTGTCCTTTCTCGCTGAGTTAAATGCTATATCTCATTAATAGACTCCAAAGTTGGAACAATAAAAGATTTTAGAGAAGTAGTGGTATTTTTAAACATCTCTGCAAAACTGAAAAATAGAAAACAAAATGATCCAAGGATGTTAGATATTAAACTGTATCCAGAACGAATTCTGACACTACAAGAATTCATTGTTTCATTCCTTGAAGGTATTTATTTAGCACCTATTTTGTGCAAGGCATTGTAGGAAGATATAAAGATAAATTTGATAGGATTCTGTATTCTAGAAGCTCACAGAATGGGATAAATTTGTTCATGAATAATTATGGGATAAAAAGGGCTAAGATTCATAAGTAAGGGTCCAATGTTACTCTTAGAACTGGTACCTAAGTGTTTTGGTTGACATTTCTTAATTTTAACTTCAATCTGCTTGAATACATTTTTTTTTTACATGCTCAAGGGCCTTATCATTCTGTGATCTAAGTCAGGGCTCTTTAGACTATGTGTCCCTTAACATAATCAAAGGTTTTACAGAGTCCTTTCAAATCTATTAATTTATTTAACTCCTGTAAGAACCTAAGTATTGCCACAAATTTAAAAAATAGGAAACAAAAGTCCAGAGTATTTAAACTTAAAACTTGCCTAAAATCACTCTGTTAGAAGGAAGCAGAGCCTAAGTCATGAATCTAGGTCTTCTGATTTGTATCAGTCCAATGCTTTTGCCAATGTTATACCTGATATACATCAGAGAAAAGAAAGAGATGCATGGAGAAAATTATAAAGAAGGCAAAATGTACCAATTTTGTCAAGAGGTATGAGGAAGTAGGAAAGGTATATGAATTTGGTGATCAGAAGGGCAGTGGTGAGTTAGTTGCAAATCCCTTTCATTTAGTCCAACTTAATCAATATTCAAGTTTTAAATCTAACTCTTCAGTAAATATTCAAATTTATTTATTGTCCTCCATGTAGGACAGACACTTCATGGTCTGATCCCACTTTACTTGTCCAATATCATCTCTCCATGTTTTCTACCTCATAGTCAATAATCCATACATATTGAGCTATAGTCGTATGTTGCTTAACAATGGGAATATGTTCTGCAAAATGTATCATTAGGTGATTTTGTCATAGTGTGAACATCATAGTATACACAAACCTAGATGTTATAACTTATTATACACCTAGGCTATATGGTATAACCTGTTGCTCCTAGACTTCAAACCTGTACAGTATATTACTGTATTGAATACTCTAGGTAAATAAAACACAATGGTATGTATTCATGTGTCTAAACATACCTAAACATAGAAAAAGTACAGTAAAAATATTCTACGAAAGATAAAAAATAGGCTGGGTGTGATGGCTCATGGGACCACCATTGTATATGTGGTCTGAAGTTAAACAAAATGTCATTATGTGGCACGTGACTGTACATATTCTTTCCCTCCTTGAGAATACTCCAAGGGAATGGAGGGAATACTCCTTGGGAATGGGCTTCCCATCTCTTTTCTCCTCTCCACTTAGCACAGTTGCTATCTATTGAAGGAAGCCATTCTTGACCACAACACCCCAGAATGGCTTAGATGCCCCTCTTACATTTTCCTATGATATACCTAGGCTTACTCCTTTTCTAGCATTTAACACAGGAATACTATATTTTCATTATCCATTTAGCTTGTCTGTTGTCCCCATTAAACTATGAACTTCTTTGAGGGCAGGATAGTCCCTGTCATGGTTGTATTTCCATAACTTAGCACAGTGGCTTTTGCACAAATATTTGTTGAGTGAATAATAAGGATTATAAGGAGTTACAAAGCAACAAAATATTCTAATCTAACCTCAAGGGCAACAATTTTGTTTATAGGTCATAGAAAGTATGTTCTGATCAAAACCCCAAACACAAACCTATTTAAACCTAAACTTTGAACTTCTTTTGCAAGGATATCAAATCTGATCTTACCATTTCCTTTTTTATTTATTTATTTATTTTTGAGACAGAATCTTGCTGTCACCCAAGCTGGAGGACAGTGGTGTGATTACAGCTTACTGCAGCCTCGACCTCCTAGGCTCAAGCAATCCTCCCTCTCAGCCTCCCAAGTAGCTGGGACCACAGCTGTGAACCAACATGACTGCTAATTTAAATTTTTTTTTTTTTTTGTACAGACAGGGTCTCACTATGTTGCTGAGGCTGGTCTCAAACTCCTGGGCTCAACTGATCCTCTGGCCTTGGTCTCCCAGAGTGCTGGGAATACAGATGTGAGCCATTGTGTTTGGCTGACCTTACCATTTTCTATGAGTAATTCTGCTTAAGTATAAATGTACTCACAATTATACTTCCACAGATAGAGCTCTAGAAGAACTGCATGAAATCTGAGAAATTTCTGTAATCATGAATAATTGTTTGAAATTTTAAATATTTCCAGCTTAGATCAAGCAAAGCAAGTACTTTAGATAACCATAATTCTAAATTCTTAGTCAGTAGTATTGAGAATTTTGCTGATCTTCACTGTGGATTACACAAGTGAGTAAAATCATAGAATTTTCAAGCCAGCACTGATCAGGAAGAACTTAATGAAATATTTGTAATGGTAATAAACAGTATGGACCTCAGGGTTTGAAGGGCCCAATGAGATAACCAGGTTCATCCATCTAGTGTCTTTTGTATACGCATTTAGTTCTTTTGGAGTATTTTTTGAAGTTATTTCAAATTGGTTAGCTGGGCTTTGAATGACTATAGAAAAGGGACCATGGGTTTATAGAGATGGACTAAGTATATAATCCATAAGTTAGAAATGCCTATTCACATACTCTTGGCATTACTGTCAACTAACCTTTATTCAGGGCTTTCACAAAGATATACTGTATAGATGATGCTTACAAATGCTCTTAGTACCTACCACATTGTAAAAACATTTTTAAAAAATTATACATGCTTTTGGACAACAGCAATGCACTGAATTTGTACATACAGAATGGATTCATAAAGAAGTTTATACTTTTTTTATAAAATTGTGTTTAACATTTATCGTTATTAAATTTGCTCAATTTCTATGAAATTTAGTGGAATTTAAAGTCATTTACTTGGCCTTGCAGAGGTAGTATTAAGAGCTCCATAGATTAGAGAACAAGCTAACTCATTTTTCTCAAATACCTTCTCCATTCCTACTCCAAATGATGGCATTATAGCATACATATAAAGGAGTACAGCATAAGTATGTAGGGATATACAAAAACATTTTGGGACTGAATTGGACATGATACCATTGATATCACTTAAATGCAATCCTGTCACTTGCTAAGGAAGAAAAAATTAGGCATTCCTTTGAAGAAATAATTTAGCCAATGCATAATTCTTCATTTTTTGGATTAGTTCAGGTTGGAATAAATGAAAGATTTTGTTTTATAAGAAACCACATTTCTAAATGAGCAGGGGAGAAAAATAACTGTCACATATCCATATTTCATTATTAACTAATCTATCCTTTTAATGTCTCACTTATTTTTTCTATTAATAGTATTAAAAATGCTTATCACTTGTAAATTCTAACAATGAGATGACAACTTATGCAATTTATCTCATAAAGTTTCATTTTTCACCTTCATTCAAGTGGTTTATCTTCTGGCATCACCAAAGACAAAAGAACCAACCTGGATTTGTATAGCGTTATGTGTGAATGTGTGTGTATATTACACATCCAACCTTAAAAATATCATTTAAAGTTCCATAGATTTATTATCTAAAGGGATATTTAATTAAGTTTAAAAGGGAGCACATGTTAGCTGAATCAACTTCAGGATCTATTCCTTTGTATAAAGGGCTTTCACATGCCTTTCTCCTCAGTTCTGAAAGCACAAGGTTCCTTATTCCCTTCACCATGAATAAGGCCGACATTTGACAGCTTCACAAGGCTGACAGGGTTACCCAACAGCCCACCCTCCCTATTCTCAATCCAATTAGACCTCTAATCCTCCAGATGAAAGGCCCAACTGCTCACGTTCCTCATGACAACGACAGCTATTGATTATTTGTCACTGCAGCTAACACCTTCCCTGTTGAGGCTGCTCTGACAGAAGCAAACCTGCCAAATTAGACAGCACTTTATCTGCCCTGGAGGCCAAATGGCACAACAAGTAAAGGCTAATAAATGGTATAAAAATGAACAAATCATAACATTATGACAGGCTGATCGTTGCCAGCAGCCTCCCAGCTCAAGCTTGATGTTCTGTTAGTCTGGCTCCTTCTCTTTCCCCTCTGCTGTAGCTCCAACTTTGACTGAATTAAAGGCCAGAACAATTAAGGCATTTGACCAGCAAAGATAAGCCAATTGAAGTATCACCAAGGGACAAAAATGTCAATAACTGACTGCCATTTGTCAATACAAACATTCTGGAGATGCAAATGCTCCGGCCTCTGCTCTCCACTAGGCTGCACTGACTCACTTTCCAGCAAGAGTCAGCTCAAATGGACAGTCTGTGGCTATTTAACGACAAGAAAAAAAAATAAAGAAAAGAGAAAGAAATATCTAGTCCCAAGAGAGGAAATATTCTATGAAGTACAAGCAGGAGTCGCTGGGGTGGGGAGGAAGGATTGTATGAGAAAAAGAAAGATAGCAAAACAGGATTATTCTTCCTTTAAAAATATTCTAATATTAAACAACTGGAATCTCATAGTATGTTTTTTGCCCAAAATATAGGCATCATGTAAGAAATCCTGGATCACCTGGGAGAATTATTAAAGCTATAACTTTAGAAGTACACTCATTCATTCAACAAATATTTTTTGAGCACCAACTACTAGTTCTAGGCAATAGGGATAAATTAGTGAATAAACAGACCAAAAATAAATCCCCAGCTTCATGAAGTTTATATTATAGTGGGGCAAAAGACAATAAGCAAGATAAATAAGTAAAATATATAGTATTTTAGATAGTGTTAAGTGCTAAGAAAAGACATAAAGCAGAGTAGGGAGAATACAATGTGTGAGGTGAGGCGGGTATTAGATAGGATTGCCAGAAAAGGGTTCACTGAGACAGTGACTTGAATAAGAAACTGATGAAAACAAGGGAGTTCAACACAGAGATTCCTACTGGAACAGCATTCCTAGAAGAGGGAAGAACAAACGCAAAAACCTGTGGTGACAGCTTGACTCATCTACTAGAGGAACAGCACTGAGGTCAGAGTGGTGTATGTGGAGGAAATATGTGGAAGATTAGAAATAAGGTCATACAAACAACAGAATTCAGAACATGAAATAAAAGGCTTGATAGGTCACAGGAAATACTTAGTCTTTTACTCTGAGATGGAAAATCTTATTTTATTTATTTATTTTTGAGATAGAGTCTCCCTCTGCCACCCAGGCTGGAGTGCAGTGATCTTGGCTCACTGCAAACTCCAACTCCCAAGTTCAAGTGATTCTTGTGCCCCAGCCTCTGGTGTAGCTGGGACTACAGGCACGCACCACCATATCTGGGTAAATTTTGTATTTTTAGTAGAGATGGGGTTTTGCCATGTTGGCCAGGCTGGTTTTGAACTCCTAACCTCAAATGATCTGCCTGACTTGGTTTCCCAAAGTGCTGGTGTAAGCCACTGCGCTCAACTGGAAAATCCTTTAGGGGGTCTGGAGCAGAGGAGTGACAAGTTTTAAAGGATCATTCTGGTTGATATGTTGGGCATAGACTGCAGGGGGCAAGAGCAGAAATCAGGAGACCAATTAGGACACTATTATAATTATCCAAGCAAGGTTACTACAATAATCTAATCCAACATGATGGTGGCTAGGACCAAAGTGGTGGTAAAGGGAATGTTGAGAAAAGTGGTTGCATTCTGGACAAATCTAGATTTATAGATAAATCAACAAATCAAATTTGTTTATAGATACCAGTATCATACAGGTGAACAGGACTTTGTATAAAAATATTAATAGGTGCTCAATGCATGTTAGTTGAATTGAATTCTCTACCTGGCAGTTCTGTTAAAAATGCTATGCCTTGTAGCAAGGGATCTGTGGCTTCTTTTTTTTCTTAGACAGGGTCTCATTCTGTTGCCCAGGCTGGAGTACAGTGGTAGGAACATGGCTCCCAGCAGCCCTGACCTCCCAGGCTCAAGTGGTCCTTCCACCTCAGCTTCTTGAGTAGCTGGGACTACAGGCATGTGCCACCATGCCTGGCTAGTTTTTGTTTTGTTTTGTTGTTGTTGTTTATAGAGATGGGGTCTTGCTATGTTGCCAGGGCTGGTCTTGAACTCCTGGGCTCAACCCATCATCCTGCCTAGGCTTCCCAAAGGAGCTCTGGCTAAACACAAATTTTCTAAAGATGACTTTAAGCACAGACTTTGGAGTCAAACAGATACATATTTGAACCCTGGTTCTGCCACTTAATGACAAAGTACTCAAGTTCTTGAGTCTCAGGTTTTTCATCTAGACAATGTGATATTCTATCATTCTTGACTGGGTGAGCAAAAGGAGTAGAGATGTAAGAAGAGGTTAAGTTTAAGACCTTTTAGCCCAGAATTAGAATAGGAAGTGATGAAATAATATTTTCATTGCTTAAAAAAATCCCCAAGCTCTGTCCACTATAAAAGCCTAGAAACAATCACCAACCTGGTAGCAGTGAGCACCCTAGATCCTAGATTGTGTTCTCCAAATACTTTTTCCTACTAAAAGTAAAGCTATTGGAGAAATAGCTGATTCCAGGTCTGAAACAAAAAATATAGAAATGAATCTGGAATATTTGGACATAGCAGATAGCAAGTAAGCTGTCAAATACTAGGCTCATGTCAAATGGATCCAGAAGTCTACTTGACAGGCCTCCCACAGGCCAAAAATAGAGTAATCTGAATACTAATTAAGGATAATAACTTCAATGGATTGATACAGCAAATATGTTAAAATGATACTAAAAAATTATAGGCCTTGTTCATAATGATACTAAAAATGAAAAAAAAAATGAATTGATTATCCTAGGAGGATGCCAGGAAACCAATTCATTATTTTGAAAATTGGTAAATAAAGAGGGAGAATCAAGCATTCATCCTTCCTTTCCTATATGAACTGTACCATTGAGTAATCTAATAGTAGATAAGGGGAAATTTCTCTTTAATGAATTATTCCAGCTAATAACCGTAGGATAGATGGTAGAATTAAAGTATCATCATTTTGCAACTCCTAATGAACAATGGGCTCTAGGCACCGAGCATCATAATTGTTAACATCATAAAAATAGACACAGTGAAACATTATGTCCCTCCTAAGAATGAATGTACCATAATAATAAAAGTTTGCCAAAAATTGAACTGTAATTCTAACAAAAAAATGATAAATGCTTGAGGTGATAAATACCCCACTTACCCTGATATGACTATGACACATCGTATGCCTGTATCAAAACATTACATGTACCCCATAAATACATATACCTACTAAATACCCATAAAAATGTGAAATTTAAAAAAAGAAAAAAAATTGAACAATAATCAGATCAAGTCTTTAGATACAACAGTTAATTTACAGGAAATACATAGGACTGAGGAATAGGTTTATCACACCTGAAGGGAGAATCATCTTACTGAGGCAATCAGTCTAGACTAAGACATCAAGTTAGGGCAGGGGTTAAGCCACAATAGCCAAAAAGTTGTAAAAAAAAAAAAAGAAAGAAAGAAAAAGCCAAAAGAAACAAAGAGAGATGGAGGGTGAATCTATAGATTAAAAAAGACTTGACATATCAGCCAATCACAATATATAGCTCTTATTTGGAATCCAATTCAAACGTGTAAATAAACAAAAACATTTATGACATTTATGAGACAATGGTAATTTGAACATCAATGGGCTATTTTATGATACTATGATATTAAGTGATTCTTGTTACATTTTTTGAAAAGTACTATCATGATTATATTTTAAAAGGTCATTTCCTCTTAGAAATACATATTGATATAATGATGTCACTGCAATATCTGAGATTTGCTTTAACATGGGAAGGGGAGAAGTTAATGAAGGAATACAGGAAATAAGATTAGCATGACCTGGTAATTACTGAAGCTGAGTGATGATATATGGAGGGTCATTTTACTATTCTATTTTTGAATATGTTTGAAGTTCTCCTTAAGAAAACATTTTTTAAAATGAGGCTTAAAAAAAACTTAGTGTCAAAGTCTTTGACTCTTCCTTTCACATCTATAATTTGCAGAAAATTCAAGATATATTTAATACTGGCTACGACACGGTGACTAGAGTTAATAACAATGTATTATATGCTTGAAAATTGCTAAGAGAGTGGATTTTAAGTGTTGACACCATGTATAAATATGAGGTAGTTATACATAATTAACATATGTACTACCTCATAATTAATTTAGCCAATCCACAATGTATACATATTTCAAAACATCATGTTGTACACATAAATACATACAATTTTTGTCAATTAAAATTAAAATAAATTAGAAAAAAATAAAATTGGACTTCTAACCACCTCTGCCACTACCACTCTGGTCCAAGCCAACATCAACTCTCAGCTTCCTAATTAGTCTCTCTTCTGCTTTCATCCTTTGACAGTCTATCCTCAACACAGCAGTTAGAATGAACCTTTCAAAATATAAGCTAGATCATATTTTCTGTGCTCAAACACTTCAATAACCGTACCCTCTTGTGCAGTGTAAAGGTAGAATCATTAAATAGCATACAGGCCTTCTGTGATCTCTGAACTCGTCCTTACTTGACTAGAGCCACAGTGGCCTCCTTGCTGTTTCTTGTAAATAACGAAGCATGTGCCCATTTCTAGACCTTGCACTTGGCATATTCTCTCCCAGAAAGGTTTGTTCCTTCATAATCTTTAAGTATTTGCTTAAATATTACTTTCTTAAGTGAGGTCTACCCTGATCACCCTATTTATATTTGCAAACCCCTACATTCCCTATCACCCTCACCTGTCTTATTTTTTTTTCCATAGCATGTATCCCCATCTGACATAATATATACTTTAAAAATGTATTCGCTTGTTTATTGGTTTGTTTCCCACCAACAAAATGTAAGATCCTTGAAGTCAGGGATTTTTGTTTTGTTTTGTTCACTGCTATATTCTACATATATAGAGCAGTACATTATGATTAGCAGGTGCTCAATAAATATCTGTTATTAAATTAATTCCTTCAATTTTCAGATCATTGCTTTTTAAATTCTGAATTCAGAGACTAGATCATTGCTTTTTATCACTACACTTCTCAATTAAGTTTGTGGGGTAACAACATGTGAGGTGGTGCCTGCGTTTGTTACTGGAACAGCTAAGTGATTTGACTGTTTCCTCATCTGGGAGCATTTGGGAGGAAATATCCACATTTGCTAAAAAAAAAAAAAAAAAAAAAATACAACATCAAGGTAGGGTAAAAGTTAGGGTCACCCCAGTGGCAAGAAAGAGTCTGTAGAGCTGGTTTTCTCGTAGCCTAGAGCTAAAGGGCAATGCCACTAGACGGAATTCCATGAAGGTGTCCTACAGCCTATGGCCATTGCTTTTGAAAGTAGTTAGGTTCACAAGGCTCTGTAAGTGTCCAACAGACATTGTGGCTGACACCATGGATTGCCTGGCTAATATATATGCTCATCCTCTTCTAGGCTTCTAGGCCAACAGAACCCTGATATTAGTTGGTCTCCTTTTAAGTAGATATGTCCTTTCAGAGAAGGCTGGGTCCTTGCCAAACTCAGAAGGTGACTTTTTTTTTTTTTTTTTTGAGACAGAGTCTTGCTCTGTCACCCAGGCTGGAGTGCAGTGGCATGATCTCGGCTCACTGCAACCTCTGCCTCCCAGGTTCAAGCAATTCTCTGCCTCAGCCTCCTGAGTAGCTGGGATTACTGGTGCCCGCCAAGGTGACTTTGAATGACATAGCAATCAGGAAGTTTTCATTTTCCTTGCCAAGGGATAGGATTAGGCCTGGGAATCAAAGGAATGGAAAGAGCATCTGCCACAGGGCTTCTGAGAAGATTTTCCATGTTCAAAAGATAAACAAGATATGGGTATTTGATTTTTCTGCTTCTAGATATTGTGGTCTATATGCAATGTCTGAAATTTAGGCAGCTACCTTGAAATTAACTCCACGGAAAGCTAGCCTAAGAGTATAAGCCAACATCCTGATTACAGCAGAGAATAAAGATTTAAAAACCCAGGTCCTTGCTAATATCATTGAGCCAGAGTTAATCAACTCTGGATATTAACTCTTGTTATGTAAGACTGCTTGATGTGTAAAATAATAGATGTGCTTGTCATCTAAGCCACTTTTATGTTATTCGTATTAACAGAAAATGTGTATTAATGATACAAATTTCCATGATGGACCCAAATGACTATAGAGCCACCCAAGCAAACATGAAATATTTCAGGAAAGGAAATCAGCTAGAGCATAGACTGCATTTCTGAACTCTAGTTGATTGTGCTACCAGCCCGTTACTTATTATTATACCATTTAGTCTATTATTTCCGGCTCCTTTTTGTGGCCCACATGGTGCCTCATGTCAGTTCCCAGCCTTTTCTTCCAGGCTCTATCTTCTGTGTGAGATGCTCCTTGCAGGAAGTCTAACTGTTTATTACTCTGGAGGTTTTAGTTTGAAGTTTTTTTAGTTGACAAACAATGAATGGGATTGATAATTATCTTCTGGGGTCCTTGTGACCTTCCAATTTTCCCAGTTGAAGTTCTCTATCTGTAGGGTATGCTCTCTTTCCTTCCGTTTTGGGGCTTACCTTGACTCTAATCAAGGCAAGATTTAAGTCTAACTCATTAGTGATTAGCAAGAGTTAAATCAACATAAGTGAAGCCTGACCAGATAACATAATTCAGTTTTCTGTCTTGCTCCTGCAATCCAATCCTAACCTTGTGCCCCAAGGTCTAGAAAATTGATATTCATCCACCCATCCATCCATCCATCCATCCATCCATCCATCCATCCATCCGGCCAGCCACTCGACAGCATTATGGTCTTAGTCACTGGGGCTCCAATTATGTTCTTTGTAAACTAACTTCAAAACCTTCCTGACACCCAAATTTCCTCAATTTCCTACCTTTTGTGAGTTCTCCTAAGGAATGAATTATAAGGCCCACTTCTGGCAGACTGACAAAATTAAAGTAGATCATATTCAAATTCTTTTGGAGCACAACACTCAATTTATGAGGTTTTTGTTTTTTTTTTTGAGATGGAAGTCTCGCTCTGTTGTCCAGGCTGGGCCAGAGTGCAGTGGTGCGATCTCGGCTCACTGCAACCTCCGTCTCCTGAGTTTAAGCGATTATCTTGCCTCAGCCTCCCGAATAGCTGGGACTACAGGTGCCCGCCACCACACCCAGCTAATTTTTGTATTTTTGGTACAGATAGAGTTTCACCATGTTGGCCAGACTGGTCTCAAACTCCTTATTGCAGGTGATCCGCCCAACTCGGCCTCCCAAAGTGCTGGGATTGCAGGTGTGAGCCACCATGCCCAGCCAATTTATGAAATTTTTGTCATAAGAAGACAACTGCCTAGACTAAATGGTAGTAGAGGGAATGGGAAGAAAAGAATAAATGTGGGATGACTGAAAAACAAGAGCAACAGAGGTTTTTTTTTTTTTTTTGAGACAGAGTCTTACTCTGTCACCCAGGCTGGAGTGTAGTGGTGTGATCTCAGCTCACTGCAACCTCAGCCTCCCGGGTTCAAGCGATTCTCCTGCCTCAGCCTCCTGAGTAGCTGGGATTACAGGTGCCCACCACCATGCCTGGCTAATTTTGATCGATAGAATTTGATGTGTCTTGGGACTGAGGAAGTCAGAAGGAGTCAAAGATTAGGGTAATATTTTGAGCCCAAATTACTGAGGAATAATACGTTTCTTCATAACAATGGGGAAATTAACAAAGGAAGCTATGTGTTAGGTTACAGTGGGATATTTAAATATAAATTATAGAGGGAGATAACTAACTGAACTAAATTTAGGAAAAAGAGCACAACTATAAATTCAGACTTGCAAGTCAGCCTTATGGAAGTGAAGTAGAACAACTGAGCTCTAGGGAGAATGTATAAATGCAGGAAGGGACTCTATTGACTAATAAATGTGTGTGTTTCATAATCTGCACATAAATGATGAGACTAAAAAAGTAACCTGCTATGCTGTTTGGGAAGACAGTCAATTAGACATCCAGGATTTCTTGTCATTATATATATCACTCTGTATTCAAGATACAGATGCATTCCTTTTGAACCCTGAGGGCTACCTCATAGGGTTGTACGAGGTGTACAAATGGTGCAATGCATAACCTGTGTAGTTATCTAGCAGTCCTGTCTCAGTGGCTGACTGTGCTAAATGGTGAGCTCTTTAAAACCAATGAAGAACGTCTTCCTCACCACAAGAATCCTCCATGCATAGAGAGTGGGACAGAATATGCCCTCAGAATATGCTTGCTGAATGAGCTTCCAGAAGGGCATTGTTTCAATGTTCTCTTGACCGTCTTCGTTTGGAAGTAGCAAAGGCTTCACAAGATACATCAGAGCAAAGCCTGATGCTGCTCTGTTCATAATTTTACAGCAATCATTTGTACTTCTAGAGGCTACCCTGGTTAGAAATCATGAAGTAGGTTCCTCCCACAATACTGAGGACACATAGTTTGGGGAGATGGTCCACGGCAGCATTTTCATTATGGTCAAGTGTGATGACATCCTCCTAGAACATCCATTCTGACAACAGCAGAATCATCAGAGTCGATTCATTAGAAGAGGATTTTGATGAATAAACCTTTAGCTACACTTTCTGAGAAGGCTCCAGAGTTATGAGGCAAAAAAATTATTTCCAACTACTCAAGCAGAGACACCTGGTAATTTCAGTTATTAGTATAACTCACATATAATATTTTAATAGGAGGCATCCTCAGTGATGAAGATATTTTAAATTAGTAGAAGAGAGGGGCTATGAACACCAGAGAAAACTGCCTTCTATTATAGTTTAGTCTGTATTTTTTATGTATTTGTGTTAGTCTGTTCTAGCAAATAGGAGGTAATTGGTTATGGAATTCCTATCTATAATAAAGCAATGTTCCAGGAATACCTTTGTGTCTACCTGGTGTTACTAGTCCAAAGATTAAAAATGCTGGATATAATTTTCTCTGAAAAAAAGTAAAAAACCTATCAACATAAAAGGATGTAGCTAGTAGAGCCACTCTGGGCCACTGACTATCTGTATGTCATTTACTTGGTTATCTCTGCAGAATATACTATTTATCTCCAAGCCTTTGAAAATTAATTCTGATTTTTCAATATCTAGTTCAAATTCCCTCACCTTCATGAAACCTTCCCTAAAACTTCTCATTGAATATTCCCTTCCTCTATCTTTCCATACCATTTTGTTTGTATTCTTCTCTAGCACATATGCATTCTACTTTATACTTGAATTTTTTGTAGATTGTCTTAGTCCATTTGTATTTTTATAAAGGAATACCTGAAGCTGGGCAATTTATTTAAAAAACAGGCTTATTTGGCTTATGGTTCTTCAGGCTCTACTAAATGCACGGTGCCAGTATCTGCTTCTAATAAGGACCTCAAGAAGCTTCTAATCATGGGGGATGGTGAAGGAGCAGCAGCTATGTCACATGGCGAGAGAGCAGGCAAGAGAGAGAGAGAGAGCGGGGAAGGATGCCAGGCTCTTCTAAACAACTAGCTATCACATGAACTAATAGAGGGAGAATTCACTCATTACCTCTGGCACCAAGCCATTCATGAGGAATCTGCCCCCATGACCCAAACAACTCCCATTAGGCCCCTCTTCCAACCACTGGGGATCAAATTTCAACACGAGATTTGGAGGGGACAAATATTCAAACTATAGCATAAATACAGCTCATCTACTCCATTAGAGTTAACTTTGTTTACCGTATTCCCCACAGTATTTAGTCCAGAGTACGGGCTAGATGATAATTATAATAGTTAATATTCATTGGGCACTATTTTGGTGCCAGGCACTGAGTTAAGTAAGAAGTTTGTGGGCACCAGTTCATTTCATCCTCATAGGAATGTGATAATATAGGTATCATTATTATTCTCATTTTTCAGATGAGGAAACTCAGAATTAAAGAGATAAATGTCACAGAGCTAATAAATAAATGAGCAGGGACTAGAATCAATATAGGTCCAACTCCAAGAACAAGTCTCTACTCTTTATTCAATATACTTAGAGAATTGAAGTGTAATAAGAACTCTGCTGTCATTGAAAGTTATAAATGAAAATATAAAGATTTTTTTCTGGAGTGCTAAAGCTTTTTGCATTATCAATCAAATCAATATTTTAAGAATGGAATGCAATATTTATGGTACAGAAAAGAGATAATAGGATTCCCTTGGATCAGCTAAAATATATCCTGTGAGGTCTTCACTAAATATGAGAATATAAACAAGATAGATCTACTAAGAGGAAAGAAAATCTATCATTCTTTACAAATAGGAAACTTCCCAAATAAAAGCAATACAGATGGCAGAATAATAAAAACTGGAACGAAAAATTGGATATGCTATGCCCTTATTGAGTGACAAATGTTCTGTGATATATACCATGTTAAGAAATACTAAGAGATATGAAAATAAATTTAACAAATGGGAGGTAAGAACAAGTAAGCTACTTCTGCATTAGAAACATTTAAAATGAGACCATAAAAGTGTCAGAAAAGGTAGCATTTTGTTATAGGAGATAATGAAAAATGCTTTGGGAAATGAAGGAAAACAGGATTTAGTCCCCTCTTTGAAGCCAAAGATCTGAAACTCGGTTAAATTCCAAAAAAAAAATAAAACACGTAAGGAACTGCAGGAATTGCAAGGAATTGTCGCCATTAAAGGATGGCAGAAAGTCTGGCTCAAAATAAAATTTAGAATTTTTAAGAAGTCTGTTTTTGAACTTTTTTCAGACAAAAATAATGCATGCCTCTTGTGAAAATGTTTTCCTATAATTTAAACCATGAGTTTTGTCATAATACCACTATAAGACATTTCTACTATTTCTTGGCCAGGCATAGTGGCTCATGCTATAATCCCAGAACTTTGGGAGGCCAAGGCAGGTGGATTATGAGGTCAGGAGATTGAGACCATCCTGGCTAACACAGTGAAACCCTGTCTCTACTAAAAATACAAAAAACTTAGCCAGGCGTGGTGACGGGCACCTGTAGTCCCAGCTACTTGGGAGGCTGAGGCAGGAGAATGGCGTGAACCCAGGAGGCGGAGCTTGCAGTGAGCCGAGATCGTGCCACCGCACTCCAGCCTGGGCAACAGTGTGAGACTCTGTCTCAAAAAAAAAAAAAAAAAAGAAATTTCTACTATTTCTTTAAATTTTTGCAATGTGTATGATACATATGTATAACTGGTTATTTTTAAAATTATTTATTTATAAAAACAGGTTTCTACTATACATATTCTTCTGCAGCTAGCTTTTTTTTCAGTTAACAGTATACCCTGGAGATCTTTCCATGACAGTACATATAGATTAATTAAATTTTTTAAAGTGGCTAAAAAGTATTCCACTGTATGAAAAATAGATTAAACAATGAATGATTAATTTACCCGTATTTTGCCATTATAAACGATGAATGAATATCCCTATATATATGTATATATACATATATATTAGTTTGAGTGGTTTATAAGGTACATTTCTAGTCACAGAATCTAGAGTCAAGGAACACGTAAACTTTTACTGCTTTTTTCTTCTTTTATCCGGTTTAAAAATCTTAATACTATCTGAAGCACAAAAGAGCATGTATTAGAAGAAAAAGAGGAAACAAGGAAACATACATATATGAAACATATGAAGGGTAAACCAGAAATCAATATAGTTGATTGTCTTCAAAAGACAGGGAAAATGAGACAGACAGGACATGGGAGTGACTGAGACTTGTAAACCTACCTTTTCATGTAGTTTCAACTTCTGAAAAAGTTAAATCAATAAGGATGGGAAGGAGGGGAAGTTAAACTGAAACACATAAAAACAACTGTATTTTAAATACACTAGCACCTTGGGAGGCTGAGGCAGGTGGATCACTTGAGGCCAGGAGTTAGAGACCACTCTGGGCAATATGGCAAAACCCCATTTCTACTAAAAATACAAAAAAAAAAAATAGCCAGGTGCAGTGGCTTATGCTTTTAACCCTAGCTACTTGGGAGGCTTAGGCTGGAGAATTGCTTGAACCCAGGAGATGGAGGTAGCAGTGGGCCGAGATTGCACCACTGCACTCCAGACTGGGAGACAGAGTGAGACTCTGTCTCAAAAAAAAAAAAAAAAAAGTATTCCTAACTCATAGAGTTTTAACATGTTTGTTTCCATTGAAGTAACTGTCTTTTTGCTACTCAAATTGTCCATCTTTGGAAGCTCCTTCAACATGGCTTCTGTGGCCCTTTGACATGATTCCAGTAGGCTTTGTTAGATACCTTGCCATTCAGCATGACCAGATGAGCCAGGCTCATTTCATATATTAGTTGTCTCAATTTCTAAGCAGCCACTTCTCTAAGGAGTTCTGGTTCCTTTTAGTGGTATTGAGAGACACAATCTGGGTGATGGAGGTGATCCTTCATGGGGCTAGTCATTACTTCTAGGCTTTGTCAGTAGCTAGTGCTATGAAATTCAGAGATATAAATTTTTAGCAGACACATATATCAAAAGTTTATATTTGTATACTTCTTATACTGATAATCTTGGTTACTAATGAAATTGACATATTCACTTGCTTCATCTTACCTTTACATAGTGATCCATTTATTTGTGTTGTGTCAAAATAACAGTAACAGTATTATTACTAACAGTATGTTTACTGAACACGTTTTAGGATTTCTTTGTAGCTCTCTTTGTCCTTAGGATGTATCCTACTAGGACTGCAGAGTCAAATTTACTATGTTTTAAAGTCATTTGGGCTGGGCGCAGTGGCTGACGCCTATAATCCCAGCACTTTGGGAGGCCAAGGCGGGTGGATCACTTGAGGTCAGGAGTTTGAGACCAGCCTGGCCAACATGGTAAAACCCCATGTCTACTAAAAATACAAAAAATTAGCTGGGGGTGGTGGTGCATGCCTGTAATCCCAGCTACTAGGGAGGTGCAGGCAGGAGAATCACTTGATCCCGGGAGGTGGAGGTTGCGGTGAGCCAAGATTGTACCACTACACTCCAGCCTGGGTGACAGAGCAAGACTCCATCTCAAAATATAAAAAATAAAAATAAAAAATAATAAAGTCACTTGAATAATCCTCTCTGCAGTTAAGCTACCAACTTAATACACAGGTGTCTTTGTTTTATTTGGCTATCAATCTTTAAGGACCGCTCTTTTTTTTTTTTTTTTTTGAGATGGAGTCTCACTCTGTCACCCAGGCTGGAGTGCAATGGCACTATCTCGGCTCTCTGCAACCTCTGCCTCCCAGGTTCAAGTGATTCTTGTGCCTCAGCCTCCTGAGTAGCTAGGATTACTGTGCCACCAGGCCTGGCTGCTAATTTTTGTATTTTTAGTAGAGATGGGGTTTCACCATGTTGGCCAGGCTGGTCTTGAAATCCTGACCTAAAGTGATCCGCCCACCTTGACCTCCCAAAGTGCTGGGATTATAGGCATGAGCCACTGCACCCAGACTGTAGACACTTAAATTTTTATAATTATGGAAATAATTTACGAAGCTCCAAAATCAAAACTATAGAACAAGATATATTCAGATAAGACTAGCTTCGATCCCTGTGTCCTCTACATTATCTCCTTCTCCCTTTAGGTAAGAGCCTTTATTCATTTTTCATTTATTCTTCTATCTTTTAAAAATATAAGAAAATATTTTTCTCCTCTTTCCTGGAAAAAAGGTTACACATACTCTTTAGCACCTTACTTTTTTCTCTTAACAATAAACCTGGAGGCCACTTCATAGTTATATATAAAATAGAGAATATCATACACAATATTCTGTGCTTGCTTTTTTCATTCCAGATCATTTTATAATGTTATATAAAAACATTTCTCATTATTTCCTACAGATGCCTAGCATTCCATTGTGTGAATATACTCTTCTTTATGTAGCCAGCTTTCTAAAAGTACATTTGCAGGCAGGGCACGGTGGACACACCTGTAATCCCAGCACTTTGGGAGGCTAAAGAGGGCAGATGGCTTGAGCCCAAGTTTGAGACTAGCCTGGGCAACTTGGTGAAACCCCATCTCTACAAAAAAAAAAAAAAAAAAAAAAAAAATTAGCTGGTTGTGGTGGCACACACCTGTAATCCCAGCTACTCAGGAGCCTGAGGTAGGAGGATTCACTAAGCCCAAAAAGGTCGAGGTTGCAGTGAGCCATGATTGTGCCACTGCACTCCAGTCTGGTTAACAGAGTGAGATCCTGTCTCAAAAAAAAAAAAAAAAAAAAAAAACTGCATTTGCTTTCAAGCTTTCTCTACTACAAATAATGCTGCAATTAAATAATCTTGTGTATACATTTCTTATTTTTACCACATATGTATAGATTCCCAGAAGTGACAGATCAAAGGTAAATGCATATTCTTGTTAATTTTGCTGGATATTGTTATGTTTCCCTCCATAAGTGTTGTACCAATGCTATGGTTTGAATGTCCCTCCAAAATTCATGTTAAAATTTAATCGTCGTTATGACAGTATCGAGGTGGGATCCCTAACAGGTGATTAGGCCATTGGGGCTCTGCCCTTATGAATGGATTACTGCTGTTTTCATGGGAGTGGGTTCCTGATAAAAGTGAGTTTGGTCCCCCTTTTCCCTCACTTGTTCTTGCCCTCTTTTGTCCTTCCGCTTTCCACTGTGGAATGACACAGCTTGAAGTCCCTCAGCAGATGCTGATAACTTGATATTGGACTTCCCAGTCTCCAAAATTGGGAGAAATAAATTTCCTTCCTTATAAATTACCCAGTCTGTGGTATTCTGTTATTGCAACACAAAACAGGCTAAGGAAACCATTTCCATTTCCTTCAGGAATATGTGAATGCTCATTTCCCTACAGTTTTGCCATGAGAACATGTTGTCAAACTTTTGGAGTTTTGCCAATCTGAGACATGAAGCATGTTATCTCTTTGTGATTTTAATTTGTATTTCTTTTACGATGAACAATATTGAGCATATTTTCATATATTGAAGGGCCATTTCCTTTTCTGTGAACTATCTAGATATACTCTTGCTCATTTTTATAGAATCATTGGTCTTTTTCTTCGCCACCTTATATATGAGAGTATTAAACCTTTGATAATGATATAATTTGCAAATATTGTTTCCAATTTGTCTTTTTTTTTAACTTTGCTTGCCACATTTTCTGGAAAGAAAAAGTCTTTCTTATCACTATGTAGCCATATTTATTAGTCTTTTTCCTATCACTTCTATATTTTGACTTGCAGATAGAAAGTTTTCCTTACACCCATATTCTTCACTGCAAACCTTCTTGGTATCTTTAACATTTTATAATATGTGTAAGCATTACAATCCAATTAAATAACAATTTAAAGCATGCACCTGTGTGCACCTGTACACACACACACACACACACAGAGTTTACAATCTGTACAACATTGAAATAACCAAAGTTACATACATGAAGTTTACAGTCATTACTTCAAAGTACAGTCTAATATTTTAGCCAAATTCCTTAAAAGAAAATGGCTTGAAAAGAGATGACTGACAAAGTGATAGGAAAGACTTGAATAAAAGGACCCAAACCATGTTTTCTGAAATCTGTAATTGTTTAAGATAAACTATGAGCATATGTCTAATAAATTGCTTGAAAATGAGTAGTCATATTGGTGAAATGTTGATTTTACTATTATAAAATCTGAAAGACCACATATTTAGACATAGGTTGAATTTAAAATACTTTGAGATATAGTGTAATGCCTGATACATATTAATACTAAAAATTTATCTGTTGAACAAATGAATGAATGAATAAATGAATGACATACCCATCAGAATTGGAATGGTGACCAAGTGGATTCTGATAGATTATATAAAATTTTTCAAGAGGCTGAGTTAATACTGACGACATAATTTAGACAAGTATAATAAATGAATAAAACAACTTTTTAAATTAGTGAAGTTTATTTTAGTACTAGTGTTTCAATGATTAAGGTTTTCTATAAGCAGGATCTATTTTAATATCAAAGATTAGGATGAGAATCTTGGTGACTCATAAGTGGGAGAGATGACAACCATACTGAATGGCTGACTCAAGAATCAAGAGGACTTGGGTAGGTTACATGATGAACCCAATTCAATTCAGCAAGCATTGATTGAATGTCGTTAAGTACTACTAGACATTGGAAATAAAAAAGATGACTAAGACACTCTTACATATTAAGATGTTCATCATCTGTGGAGAAATAAAATGTGTAAACAAATAAATATATTTCAGTGTAAAAGGTGGTATAACAGTGTTTGAGTACACAAGGTACTGGAGGAACAAAGGATACAATGGTCAATTTTACATAAGTATGTCTGGGAAAGTTCAAAATATGGATACAATAAGATGCTGCACTTGGGTCCAAAAACCACGGCCATATTAATATAGGATGTAGTTTAGGCAGTTGTAAGTATAAAGCAGATTTAGAGTTTTTATTTGAAAAATCTTAAATATGAATCAACTGTATTTTGTTGCTAAAATGTCAACAGTGATAGTCATGTAACACTCAGAGCTCATCAGACTGGCATTGTATTCTGTTGTAGGTATCAGATTTTCAAGGGAATTTAGACAAATATGTGCATATCTGGTGAAAATGATCAGGATGAGAAGGAGACTTGAAAGCATATTATATGAGGAATGGGTGAAGGAATAGATAGTACTAAAACTGGAGGAAAATGTCCTCACTTGGCCAGAATGATTCTTTTATAAATACATAAGTCAGACCATGTCACTCCTTTCCTCAAACCCTCCTCATCTCATTCAGAGTGAAAACATATTCTTGACAATGGCCTATAAGGCCCTACAGAATCAGGCCACCATTCTTTCTCTTTCTTCATCTCTTAGTGCTTTCCTTTTGCTCATTAATTATAAGGTATATATATATTATTTTTTTAGACAGGGTCTCACTCTGTTGTCCAGGCTGGAATGCAGTGGTGTGATCATGGCTTACTGCAGCCTCAACCTCCTGGGCTCAAGTGATACTCCCATCTCAGCCCTCTGAGTGGCTAGGACGACAGGCATGCACCACCAAGCCTGGCCAATTTTTAAAATTTTTTTTGTAGAGATGGAGTCTCCCTATGTTGACCAGGCTGGTCTCAAACTCCTGAGCTCAAGTGATCCTCCCACCTTCGTCTCCCAAAGTGCTGGGATTAAAGGCATGAAGACTAAATTTCTTGTTATTTTGCAAAAATTCTAGGTATGCTCCCATCTGAAGGCCTTTGTTTTGACTGTTCCTTCTGCCTGGAATGAATGCTCTTCCCTCAGGTGTTCACATGGCTAACTTTCTCACCTCCTTTAAGTCTTGCTTCAAATGTCACCATCTCAATGAATACTATTTTGAATGCTTAATTTAAAATTACAACCTGTCCTCCCCAGCCATCCCCTCCCTGGTTCTCTTAATCCCCTTCACTTTGGCATTTTAGTTATAATCTGTTGTCATATTTGTAAATGATCATTTGCACCTTGTAAAAGCTTAACAGCTAAAGGAGGTACAAAGAGACCTCCTTTATTGGTCCTATGATTGGTCATAGGAAAAATGTCGTGCCCAAGAGTTGACAATATTCACACTATAGGAATAATAATCGTCCTGATTCCCTCTCATCCTTTTATGAGTCATAAACTATGGGTAAGAGAAAAAACAAGAAGAGGAAATTATGTAAACAAATAATGGCCCTATGACATAAGGTAATTAGAAAATTAATGCTCAAATTTTCTTTAGAATTGATGTTATATACAAAATTAATTTTTAAAAGGTTAAATGAAAGTAAATGGATTTGAAGTCCCTTTTTACCAGCCATAAAAATATTCGCTGGCCCTGTGCCCAGAGTTTAAAAGAAACCAGCATGAGCCTAATGAAAAACAAGCTGTAGGTTTCATGGAAATTCAATATATACTCTTTGTTTTCTTTTTAGTTTTTGATTGGTTTCCATGGGAATCTAGGCTTGTGAGATCTCTGATCTATTCATGGAAAGCAGATGCTTGTATTTTCATGACTTGGTAAAAATGGGAGTCAGAGAAGAGATGAAGATGATTAGAAAATGAAGATGATTGTAGGAAACACAATCATATTTAAAACAAAATTCCACAGTCATGTAGATTTTAAAACAAAATCTTCAAGGCTGCTCTACTGTGTTTGAGAGGTATAATAAAGAAAACACACTGGATTTAAAGAAAGAAGCTTTGGGTTCAAATCCTGAATCTGACCTATGAGAAAGAAACCCTTCAGTACTTCTTTGAAGGTTTGACAGGAAAACTGGATCTGAGAATTACTCATGGCCAGAAGAACAAGAAGTCTGAGAAAGTAAGCTTTAGGAAAGTATGTAAATTTTCTCCCAGTGCAGCAGTATCAGGAACACTAAGATGAGAATCAGAAAATCAGGATAATTTGTCACTCTGCAAGTGACAAGGTGACCTTGAAGAACTTTTTCAAATTATAGCTCAGTATATTTATACAGAAAACACATAATATACAACTATTCCAACTGCTATGAAGCTACTATGAAGCTAAATGAAGTTTTCTTTTCATACTAGAAACACGTTAGAAAAATTCAAAGTGGCGATTTCAATCAAGATGTGTTGACATGTTATTCCTAGTGACTATACATTTTACCCATGTAAATAGAAGTACATAAACTATAATCAAAGTGTTAAAGGACAGACAGGTTTTTATTTCAACTCGTTTTGACTGGAATACTAATTTGAAAGTAACTAATAAGATCCTAAATATTCGAAAGCACCTTCTAAACTGGAAAATGAGAGGATAGGTTTAGAGATAGTTTCTACATACATGGAAGAAGACAAACAATGCTGGTTTAAAAACTACAGAAGTTGGAATAAAATGAAGCAAGACTCTTTAGGACTTTCTCACTGCTTGGAGAAAGTAGCCTAGCTAGCGTTGAAGTCAACTGCAAGAGCTGCCTAACATCACAATCTCAATGCAGAGGTTTCTTAAGATTCTAGGACATAAGAGTTTCAAATACTAAGATTTTCCTACATTTCTAAGTAATGTGGGCATCACAAATGTCTTTGGTGCCTTCTTTTGGAAGAATACCAACAGTCAAAAACTCATAAACTATCACTACTTGCTTACTCTTCAGATACCCATTTGCTACATAGCTTGTGGTAGAATGGGCACTTATTAAATTGCTTTAAAATGGACTAATGAGTGGATACAGCCACAGAGATGCCTAGTAGTACCCACTGAAAATGTTTAACTAACTAAAGCAAAAGGTATGAGTAATGGCACAAAACCCAATTTTTTTTTGCTACAATGAACATGTCTTACCTATATAACAAAAAGAGTTGAAGAAAAACAATGACAATATTTGATACATGGCAGTCTGTTACCTTCAGACAAGATTATGGGAGTTCTACTGTCACTTTAACAATATTAGTTCATTTACATAACACAGTCAAATCCTAGATCTAAAGTTGTTTGCATATATATGTTGCACCATGTAAGTCACCAAGATAAAAAATGACTTTTCTTGACATGGATGGAATGTATATGTGTTGGTTTTATAGAAAGACTGAAGTAGAGGTCGAGAATATATAAAGAATGGAGGTGATTTACAATATATATTCTTCATTTAAAATATTTTTGCAGCTTTAAATAACAGCTTTAATTAAAATCTTTTCATTTTAATGTGTTAAACATAAAATCTAATTCTTCTACTGCCTCTTCTCCTGTGCTAATATTTTACTTATGCTTCAGCTGTTTAAATGTTGCTGCACAGTTTAATTACTTTTCTTTGCACTAATTTGTCTGGTGCTTGTTGCCTATGGCATTATATCCTTTGTAAACTTGCAGTTACTTTATGTCTATCTCTTTCCCTTGGAATTTTCTGCCATTTCCCAGTCTTGCTCAAACACGTCTATTTCTATTAACCTTTTTGCTGCCATCATTCCAAAAATAATTTACTTTTACCTTAAAATTTTTGCATAAAACGCATTCAGATGGTTCAAAAAATAATATAAAGAGGTACATAATAAAAGCTTTCTTCTACCTCTGCTCTAGTCTGCATCATTCCTTCCTCTACCCTCACTCGGGATAAATTATTTTATTAGTTTCTTATATGTTTTTAGAAAGTTTTTATATTCTTGGCCGGGCGCGGTGGCTCACGCTTGTAATCCCAGCACTTTGGGAGGCCGAGGCGGGCGGATCACAAGGTCAGGAGATCGAGACCACGGTGAAACCCCGTCTCTACTAAAAAATACAAAAAATTAGCCGGGCGTGGTGGCGGGCGCCTGTAGTCCCAGCTACTCGGAGAGGCTGAGGCAGGAGAATGGCGTGAACCCGGGACGCGGAGCTTGCAGTGAGCCGAGATTGCGCCACTGCACTCCAGCCTGGGCGAAAGAGCAAGACTCCGTCTCAAAAAAAAAAAAAAAAAAAAAAAAAAAAAGAAAGTTTTTATATTCTTAACCTTTTTGGTGTTTTTTGTTTATTTCTGTTTTTTTTTTTTTTTTAGAGACAAGGTCTCACTCTTGTCCAGGCTAGAGCGTAGTGGCACAATCATAGCTCACTACAGCCTCAAACTCCTGGGCTCAAGCTGATTCTCCAGACTTAACCTCCTGAGAAGCTGGGATTACAGGTGTATGTTGCCATGGCCGGCTAATTTTTAATTTTTTTTTTTTTTTTGTAGAGACAGGGTCTTGCTTTGTTGCCCAGACTGGTCTCAAACTTCTGGCTTCAAGCAATCCTCCTGTTTTGGCCTCCCAAAGTACTGGGATTACAGGTGTAAGCCATGACACCTGGCCTTGTTTAATTTTTTAATTTTCTTACCAATTTATAGTCTTAATTTTACATACTCTTATTTTTAACCCGTCTCTTATTCACTTAACAATACATCTTGAAGGTATTTTCATTTTAATAGACACCATCGTCATTCTTTTCACAGTTCCCTAGTTTTCCATTGTATAAATGTACCATATCTTTTAAACCAGATTCCTTTTGATGGGCATTTGGGTTGCTTCCAACCTTGTTTTTGTAAATATTGCTGCCATAAAAAACCTTCTACATATATCATTTTTCACTTGTGCAGGCTTATTTTTAGGATAAATTACCAGAAATGGAATTGCCTGGTCAAAAGATATATGCATTTGCAATTTAGATAACTATCCCAGAAGCAGAGTATGAAAAAACTTATTTATCCACAGCCTCACCAACACAATGAGGCAATAGGTGAGAAAAAATATCTTAGCATAGTTTTAATTTGCATGACTTTTATATGTATATTTGAACATATTTTCATATGCTTGAGGGTCATTTGAATTTCTTTTAACGTAAACTGACCGCTGATTTTTCTCTAGGTTGCTTATCAATTCCAAGGAGCAATTCATATTTGCCCTCTGTTGTAAGTGAAGATGTATTTCCCAGGTTGTCTTTGACTTTATGTTTGTGGTTCAAGAAAGTCATTTTACAGAAGACTGAGTATGTAGAGGGCCTATAGAGGTCTACAGAAGACTAAGCATATAAAACTAAGCATATAGTTGTGTTTTGCCCAATGTTACACAGTTTGTGGCAGAGTTAAGTCTATAATTGAGTTAACGTGATTAGACAGAAGAGGTAAAGGGGAAAGAAGAGAATGATAACTAATTCACATTAATTTAATAAATCCATTCAACCAACATATATTTAGCACCTACAATGTGCCATGCAGTTTTTAAACTCGAGTGACTAAAAGAATACAGTACCATAAATTGACGAAAGACAATCAAATGAAGGAATTGAAAACAGGTACTCAAACAAGTACATGTACACCTACGTTGACGGAAGCACTATTCATAATAGTGGACACAGCACTTGGATGAATGAATAAATAAACTGTGGTATATACACACAACAGAAAATATTATTCATCCATAAGTTAGCTATATATTGTCAACTAGAAGCTTATTCTACTATACTACCTCTGTTATTTTCTCTTTCCTTTCTAAATCACTTAATTTCACCTAAGAAACTGTCTTTTAAACTCTAGACTCATTTAAAAAATTTAATTTAAATATAGTATCATTGGTTTCATAAAAGAAAATAAAATATTATTCAACCATAAAAATAAATGAAGTACTGATACATGTGATGGCTTGGATGAACCTCAAAAACATTATCCTAAGGGAAAAAAAGCCAGACACAAAGTGTCAGGCCTCTGAGCCCAAGCTAAGCCATCATATCCCCTGTGACCTGCACATACACATCCAGATGGCCGGTTCTTGCCTTAACTGATGACATTCCACCACAAAAGAAATGAAAATGGTCTGTTCTTGCCTTAACTGATGACATTATCTTGTGAAATTCCTTCTCCTGGCTCATCCTGGCTCAAAAGCTCCCCTACTGAGCACCTTGTGACCCCCCACTCCTGCCTGCCAGAGAACAACCCCCCTTTGACTGTAATTTTCCTTTACCTACCCAAATCTTATAAAACGGCCCCACCCCTATCTCCCTTCGCTGACTCTCTTTTCGGACTCAGCCCGCCTGCACCCAGGTGAAATAAACAGCCTTGTTGCTCACACAAAGCCTGTTTGTTGGTCTCTTTACACGGACGTGCATGAAATTTGGTGCCGTGACATGGGCCAGGGGACCTCCCTTGGGAGATCAGTCCCCTGTCCTCCTGCTCTTTGCTCCATGAAAAAGATCCACCAAGACCTCGGGTCCTCAGACCCACCAGCCCAAGGAACATCTCACCAATTTTAAATCGGGTAAGCGGCCTCTTCTTACTCTCTTCCCCAGCCTCTCTCACTATCCCTCAACCACCTTCTCCTTTCAATCTTGGCGCCACCCTTCAATCTCTCCCTTCTCTTAATTTCGGTTCCTTTCCTTTTCTGGTAGAGACAGGAGACGCATTTTATCCGTGGACCCAAAACTCTGGCGCCAGTCACGGACTTGGGAAGACAGTCTTCCCTTGGTGTTTAATCACGTGGGGACGCCTGCCTGATTACTCACCCACGTTTCAGAGGTGTCTGACCACACGGGGACGCCTGCCTTGGTCCTTCACCCTTAGTGGCAAGTACCGCTTTTCTGGGGGGCAAGAATCCCCCAACTCCTTCTCTCCATGTCTCTACCCCTTCTCTGCTTTTTCTGGGAGGCAAGAACCCCCCAACCCCTTCTCCTTCACCCTTAGTGGCAAGTACCGCTTTCTAGGGGGCAAGAACTCCCTAATCCCTTATTTCTGCACCCTGATCCCTTATTTCATGCCCCAACCTCTTATCTCTGCACCCCAATCCCTTATTTCCACGCCCCAACCTCTTATCTCTGTGCCCTGATCCCTTATTTCTGCACCCCGACCTCTTATCTCTGCGTCTCAATCCCTTATTTCCACACCCCAACCTCTTATCTCTGCACCCCAACCCCTTATCTCTGTGCCCCGACCCCTTTCCCACTTTTCTGGAAGGTAAGAACCCCCGAACCCCTTCCCTCCATGTCTCTACGCTCTCTTTTCTCTGGGCTTGCTTCCTTCACTATGGGCAACCTTCCATCCTCCATTCCTCCTTCTCCCTTAGCCTCTGTTCTCAAGAACTTAAAACCTCTTCAACTCACACCTGACCTAAAACCTAAACATCTTGTTTTCTTCTACAATGCCGCTTGACCCCAATATAAACTCCACAGTGGTTCCAGACAGCCAGAAAACAGCACTTTCGATTTTTCCATCCTACAAGATCTAGATAATTCTTGTCATAAAATAGGCAAACGGTCTGAGGTGCCTGACGTCCAGGCATTCTTTTACACATTGTTTTCTCCCTAGTCTCTGTTCCCAGTGCGATTCCTCCCAAATCCTCCTTCTTTCCCTCCCGCCTGTCCCCTCAGTTCCAACACCAAGCATCGCTGAGTCTTTCCAGTCTTCCTTTTCTACAGACCCATCTGACCTTTCCCCTCCTCCCCAGGCTGCTGGTCACCAGGCCGAGCTAAATCCCAATTCTTCCTCAGCCTCCGTTCCTCCACCCTATAATCCTTCTATCACCTCCCCTCCTCACACCCGGTCCGGCTTACAGTTTGGTTCCCTGACTAGCCCTCCCCCACCTGCCTAGCAATTTCCTCTTAAAAAGGTGGCTGGAGCTAAAGGCATAGTCAAGGTTAATGCTCCTCTTTCTTTATCCAACCTCTCCGAAATCAGTTAGCATTTAGGCTCTTTTTCATCAAATATGAAAAACACAGCCCAGTTCATGGCTCGTTTGGCAGCAACCCTGAGATGCTTTACAGCCCTAGACCCTAAAAGGTCAAAAGGCTGTTTTATTCTCAATATACATTTTATTACCCAGTCTGCTCCCGACGTTAAATAAAGCTCCAAAAATTAAATTCCGGCCCTGAAACTCCACAACAGGACTTAATTAACCTCACCTTCAAGGTGTACAATAATAGAAAAAAGTTCAATTCCTTGCCTCCACTATGAGACAAACCGCAGCCACATCTCCAGCACACAAAAACTTCCAAACGCCTGAACCGCAGCAGCCAGGCGTTCCTCCAGAACCTCCTCCCCCAGGAGCTTGCTGCAAGTGCCAGATATCTGGCCACTGGGACAAGGAATGCCTGCAGCCCAGGATTCCTCCTAAGCCCCATCCCATCTATGTAGGACCCCACTGAAAATCAGACTGTTCAACTCACCCGGCAGCCACTCCCAGAGCCCCTGGAACTCTGGCCCAAGGCTCTCTGACTGACTCCTTCCCAGATCTTCTCGGCTTAGCGGCTGAAGACTGACACTGCCCGATCACCTCGGAAGCCCCCTAAACCATCACGGACGCCGAGCTCCAGGTAACTCTCATAGTGGAAGGTAAGTCCGTCCCCTTCTTAATCAATATGTAAGCTACCCAGTCCACATTACCTTCTTTTCAAGGGCCTGTTTCCCTTGCCTCCGTAACTGTTGTAAGTATTGACGGCCAGGCTTCTAAAGCTCTTAAAGCCAACTTAGACAACACTCTTTCAAGCACTCCTTTTTAATTATCCCCACCTGCCCAGTTCCCTTATTAGGCCGAGACACTTTAACTAAATTATCTGCTTCCCTGACTATTCCTGGGCTACAGCCACACCTCATTGCTGCCTTTTCCCCCAGTTCAAAGCCTCCTTCACATCCTCCCCTTGTATCTCCCCATCTTAACCCACAAGTATAAGACACCTCTATTCCTTCCTCAGCGACCAATCCTGCACCCCTTACCATCCCATTAAAACCTAATCACCCTTACCCCGCTCAATGCCAATATTCCGTCACACAGCACGCTTTAAAAGGATTAAAGTCTGTTATTACTAGCCTGCTACAGCATAGCCTTTTAAAGCCTATAAACTCCCCTTACAATTCCCCCATTTTACCTGTCCTAAAACCAGACAAGGCTTACAGGTTGGTTCAGGATCTGCGCCTTATCAACCAAATTGTTTTGCCTATCTACCCCGTGGTGCCAAACCCATATACTCTCCTATACTCAATACCTCCCTCCACAACCCATTATTCTGTTCTAGATCTCAAACATGCTTTCTTTGCTATTCCTTTGCACTCTTCATCCCAGCCTCTCTTCGCTTTCACTTGGACTGACCCTGACACCCATCAGGCTCAGCAAATTACCTAGGCTGTACTGCCACAAGGCTTCACAGACAGCCCCCATTACTTCAGTTAAGCCCAAATTTCTTCCTCATCTGTTACCTATCTCGGCATAATTCTCACAAAAACACACGTGCTCTCCCTGCTGATCGTGTCTGGCTAATCTCCCAAACCCCAATCCCTTCTACAAAACAACAACTCCTTTCCTTCCTAGGCATGGTTAGTAACGTCAGAATTCTTACAAAAGAACTGGGACTGCGTCCTGTAGCCTTTCTGTCCAAACAACTGGACCTTACTGTTTTAACCTAGCCCTCATGTCTGCATGCAGCGGCTGCTGCTGCCTTAATACTTTTAAAGGCCCTAAAAATCACAAAGTATGCTCAACTCACTCTCTACAGTTCTCATAACCTCCAAAATCTATTTTCTTCCTCATACCTGATGCATATACTTTCTGCTCCCCGGCTCTTTCAGCTATACTCACTCTTTGTTGAGTCTCCCACAATTACCATTGTTCCTGGAACAGACTTCAGTCCGGCCTCCCACATTATTCTGGATACCACACCTGACCCTCATGACTGTATCTCTCTGATCCACCTGACATTCACCCCATTTCCCCATATTTCCTTCTTTCCTGTTCCTCACCCTAATCACATTTGGTTTATTGATGGCAGTTCCACCAGGCCTAATTGCCACTCACCAGCAAAGGCAGGCTATGCTATAGTATCTTCCACATCTGTCACTGAGGCTACCGCTCTGACCCCCTCCACTACCTCTCAGCAAGCCGAACTAGTTGCCTTAACTCAAGCCCTCACTCTTGCAAAAGGACTATGCGTCAATATTTATACTGACTCTAAATTGCTTTTCATATCGTGTACCACCATGCAAGAAGTTTCCTCACTACACAAGCATCCTCTATCATTAATCCCTCTTTAATACAAATGCTTCTCAAAGCCGCTTTACTTCCAAAGGAAGCTGGAGTCATTCACTGCAAGGGACATCAAAAGGCATCAGATCCCACTGCCCTAGGCAACGCTTACGCTGATTAGGTGGCTAGACAAGCAGCTAGAATTCCAACTTCTGTCCCTCACGGCCAGTTTTTCTCCTTCACATCAGTCACTCCCACCTACTCCCCCGCTGAAACTTCCACCTATCAATCTCTTCCCACACAAGGCAAATGGTTCTTAGACCAAGGAAAATATCTCCTTCCAGCCTCACAGGCCCATTCTATTCTGTCGTCATTTCATAACCTCTTCCATGTAGGTTACAAGCCGCTAGCCCGTCTCTTAGAACCTCTCATTTCCTTTCCATCCTGGAAATCTATCCTCAAAGAGATCACTTCTCAGTGTTCCATTTGCTATTCTACTACCCCTCAGGGATTGTTCAGGCCTCCTCCCTTTCCTACACATCAAGCTCGGAGATTTGCCCCTGCCCAGGACTGGCAAATTGACTTTACTCATATGCCTCGAGTCAGAAAACTAAAATACCTCTTAGTCTAGGTAGACGCTTTCACTGGATGGATAGAGGCCTTTCCTACAGGGTCTAAGAAGGCCACCGTGGTCATTTCATCCCTTCTGTTAGACATAATTCCTCGGTTTGGCCTTCCCACCTCTATACAGTCTGATAGCAGACTGGCCTTTATTAGTCAAATCAGCCAAGCATTTTTTCAGGCTCTTGGTATTCAGTGAAACCTTTATATCCCTTACAGTCCTCAGTCTTCAGGAAAGGTAGAACGGACTAATGGTCTTTTAAAAGCACACCTCACCAAGCACAGCCACCAACTTAAAAAGGACTAGACAATACTTTCACCACTTTCCCTTCTCAGAATTCAGGCCTGTCCTCAGAATGCTACAAGGTACAGCCCATTTAAGCTCCTGTATAGACGCTCCTTTTTATTAGGACCCAGTCTCATTCCAGACACCAGACCAACTTAGACTGTGCCCCAAAAAACCTGTCATCCCTACTATCTTCTGTCTAGTCATACTCCTGTTCACCGTTCTCAACTACTCATACATGCCCTGCTCTTGTTTACACTGCCAGTTTACACTGTTTCTCCAAGCCATCACAGCTGATATCTCCCAGTGCTATCCCCAAACTGCCACTCTTAACTCTTGAAGTAAATAAATAATCTTTGCTGGCAGGACTATGCTGAACCTCCTTAGGCACTCTCTAATCAGATGTCCTAGGTCCTCTCAATTCTTAGTCCTTTAATACCTGTTTTTCTCCTCTTATTCCATTTAGTTTTTCAATTCATAAAAAACCGTATCCAGGCCATCACCAATAATGCTAAATGACAAATGTTTCTTCTAACAGTCCCACAGTATCACCCCTTACCACAAAATCTTCCTTCAGCTTAATCTCTCCCACTGTAGGTTCCCACGCCGCCCCTAACCCGCTCGAAGCAGCCCTGAGAAACATCGCCCATTATCTCTCCATACCATCCCCCAAAATTTTTGCCATCCCAACACTTCACCGCTGTTTCGTTTTATTTTTCTTATTAATATAAGAAGACAGGAATGTCAGGCCTCTGAGCCCAAGCTAAGCCATCATATCCCCTGTGACCTGCACATACACATCCAGATGGCCGGTTCTTGCCTTAACTGATGACATTCCACCACAAAAGAAATGAAAATGGCCTGTTCTTGCCTTAACTGATGACATTATCTTGTGAAATTCCTTCTCCTGGCTCATCCTGGCTCAAAAGCTCCCCTACTGAGCACCTTGTAACCCCCACTCCTGCCCGCCAGAGAACAACCCCCCTTTGACAGTAATTTTCCTTTCTTTACCTACCCAAATCTTATAAAATGGCCCCACCCCTATCTCCCTTCGCTGACTCTTTTTGGACTCAGCCCGCCTGCACCCAGATGAAATAAACAGCCTTATTGCTCACACAAAGCCTGTTTGGTAGTCTCTTTGCACAGACGCGCATGAAACAAAGGTCATATATGATTCCTTTTTACATGAAATATCTATAAATCCATAGAAACAGAATGCATATTGGTGGTTGCCAGGGGCTAGGGAGAGAGGGCAATGGAGACAAACTGTTTAATGGATAAGAAATTTTACTTTAGAGTGATGGAAATGCTTTGGAACTAGATAGAGGTAGTGGTTGCACAACATAATGAATGTACAAAATTTCTCTGAATTGCTCACTTTAAAATGGTTATTTTGGCTGGGTGCGGTGGCTCATGCCTGTAATCCCAGCATTTTGGTGGGCCAAGGCAGGCTGATAGCTTGAGCTCAGGAGTTTGAGACCAGCCTGGGCAATAAGGTGAAACCCCCATCTCTACAAAAAATACAAAAATTAGCTGGGCGTAGTGGCACGTGCCTGCAGTCCCAGCTACTTCAGGGGCTGAGGCAGGAGGATCATTTGAACCCGGGAGGTTGAGGCTACAGTGAGCCCTGATCACGCCACTACACTCCAGCCTGGGCGACAAAGTGAGACTCTATCTCCCCCCACAAAAAAGGGTTAATTTTATGCTATGTGTATTTCACCTCAATAAATTGTTTTTAAAAATCAGATGACGGGCCTGATTACAGGTAAAAAGGTAAGGTCTTGTTTCAGATATGTTGAAATTGAGATTTTGGGAAGATATCCAGGTAGAGATTTCTAGAAGATAGCTGGAAATATAAGTCTGGAATAAGGGGAGAGGCTAGGGCTAGAGACAAATATTTGAGGGAAAATAGCTGAAAGTTATAGAAGTAGATGAGACCTCTGAAAGGTAGAATATATAGAAAGACTTTTATCTTGGGGCAGAAATGGAAGTTAAAGGAGGCCGGGCGCGGTGGCTCACGCTTGTAATCCCAGCACTTTGGGAGGCCGAGGCGGGCGGATCACGAGGTCAGGAGATCGAGACCACGGTGAAACCCCGTCTCTACTAAAAAATACAAAAAATTAGCCGGGCGCGGTGGCGGGCGCCTGTAGTCCCAGCTACTCGGAGGCTGAGGCAGGAGAATGGCGTGAACCCGGGAGGCGGAGCTTGCAGTGAGCCGAGATTGCGCCACTGCACTCCAGCCTGGGCGACAGAGCGAGACTCTGTCTCAAAAAAAAAAAAAAAAAAAAAAAAAGAAATGGAAGTTAAAGGAAAGGAGTTAATAAAGAAAACAATGAACTAGCAAAGGAGTAGCAGAAAAATAAGTCACTGCAGTATCAAAGTCCAGAGAAAATTCTGAAATGAACAAGTGGTCAATATATCAATGAATCAGAGAAATACAGAAGTACAAGAACAGAGAAAAGAGTAAGCCTAGGTAAATTAGGTCACATTGTGCATCATGAAAGCAACAACAACAAATAAGTCATTTCTGTACCCTATAATATAAAACAAAGAAGCGCAAAATATGTTTGTAAAAGAAATCTCTCCCTACATACTTTCACCTGTTTTGATTAAATAATGTATCGACAAGGGAAACCATCAATAAGGCCGGGCACGGTGGCTCACGCCTGTAATCCCAGCACTTTGGGAGGCTGAGGCGGGTAGATTGCTCGAGGTCAGGAGTTCAAGACCAGACTGACCAACACGGTGAAACCCTGTCTCTACTAAAAATACAAAAATTATCCGGGCGTGGTGGCAGGCCCCTGTAATCCCTGTTACTCTGGAGACTGAGGAAGGAGAATCGCTTGAACCCAGGAGGCAGAGGTTGCAGTGAACCCAGGAGCCAAGATCGCACCGCTGCACTCTAGCCTGGGTGACACAGCGAGACTCTATCTCGAAAGAAAAGAAAAAGGAAACCATCAGTAAAAATAATTTAAAAATAAAAGTCGAAACCAATAAAATTTCAGGGTTAAAGACTATTTATCAAAAGTGCCTATATGCAACTCTTTTGATTTAAATAAGACAGATTTGTTTGAGCAAATGACAGAGCCGGAAAGGGTAGAAGCTAGGTACAGAAACATTAATGGTTGAAGTATATGATAATGTTTCTTCAACTCAAATCTAATGTTTCCAATTAAAGAATAAAAAGATGTTGCTCTGAGGGTTAAATGTATAAGGATATATATATATATATATATAATTTTTTTTGAGGCAGAATTTCACTGTCTCCCAAGCTGGAGTGCAATGGCACGATCTCGGCTCACTGCAACCTCTACCCACTGGGTTCAAGCGATTCTCCTGCGTCAGCCTCCTGAGTAGCTGGGATTACAGGCACATGCCACCACGCCCAGCTCATTGTTGTATTTTTAGTAGAGATGGGGTTTCACCACATTGGCCAGGCTGGTCTCGAACTCCTCACCTCAGGTGATCCACCTGCCTCAGCCTCCCAAAGTATTGGGATTACAGACATGAGCCACCATGCCTGGCTGAGCAGTTACATATATTTTAAAAAGAAAGTTAAAGTCACTAGATGGCTATACCTACTTGCTATTATTCTCAATTAAAGTTACTTATAAATAAAGCACTTTATACACATATATTATTACGTTGGCTCTCAGTCTTTTAAAGTTGAACTCTTTTTAAAGTTAAAAAACAGCAAAAAAGTCCCACAAAAAATTCAGTAGAACCTTAATGTTTAAATTTAGTATTTGTTGGTTCATTGAATAAACATGAGAATTGAATTCAGTTACAATTTTAAATGAAATGCCATTTTCTTAATCACATCAATTAATCACACCAACTTCTAAATACAACTGGAAAAAGTACCTATACCTGCAAAAGAGATTATTTATATGGTTTTCAGATGTTTCATACTCATATATATTTGTAAACACTATGAATAACTTTGCTGCCTTCCAGTTCCTTTGGCATACATGTCAATCAGTATTTCAATGTATTTTCATACTTACAATCTTATGATGTAAATGTTAGAAATATTATCTCCATTTTACTGAGGCTTAGAGAGTTAAACTACCTGCTCAAGGTCACAATCTAGTGAGTACCAACTGTCTTTGAATTATGACTCGAATATAGATCTTATAAATTCAGATACCAGATACCATTTCTTTTTCATTATGCTATATTTACTCTGCAGAGCACCATAAAATAACAAGGTCCTTGTTATGCAGTGAAAAAACAAGTTATCATTAAACACTAGCTTTCTCACTTCCTCTGTTCTTGAAGCCCAAGTTTAGGAGTTTAATGGAACCAAGGGTGTTAGGGTCTGGGGAGGTGTGACAGGAGCAGCAGTGGTCTCCTATATCCCTAAGGTTTCCTTTCCTATCCAGTCTCCCCTACTTTAGAGCCAAAACATCTCCCTCTAATCAAAAGAAAACCTAGAGCTCCTTGTTTTCCCATCTGTAAAATAAGAATAATTTCCAAGGGCCCTTCCAGTTTTCATATTTTAAATCGATTGTCAAGAATATTCAGATACATTCTAAGTTCATGGCATACTCATTCATTGGACAAACATTTCTACTGTGTATATCTAAACTTTCCAACTGTCCTTTCTTTTTTTTTTGAGGAGTCTCCCTCTGCTGACCAGGCTGGAGTGCAGTGGCGTGATCACGGCTCGCTACAACCACTCCCTCCTGAGTTCAAGTGATTCTCCTGCCTCAGGCTCCCGCACAGCTGGGATTACAGGCACATGCCACTACACCTGGCTAATTTTTGTATTTTTATTAGAGATGGTGTTTCACCATGTTGGCCAGGCTGGTCTTGAACTTCTGACCTCAGGTGATCTGCCCACCTCAGCCTCTCAAAGCACTGGGATTACACGTGTGAGCTATCGTGCCCAGACCCAACTGTCCTTTCTGTTCCCATCTCCCCAGCGACTTTGATCCATCAATAATCCATTCTTTCTCCTAAATTTTTGGTGTCTCCTTTTCCTTAACATTTAAACATGTTCAAATATCTCTCATCTATTAGATTACAAGAGACTTAAAAGACTTATCAACCAAATACAATGTATAGACCTTGTTTAGGTCCTGATTTGAATAAATCAACTGTAAAAAAAAGTTTAAGATATAATCAGGAAAATTTGAACACTGATTAGGTATTTAATAGTATTACAGAATTATCACTAATTTCTTTTTGGTACAATGATATCGTGGGGATATATGAATTATATATATACGAATATATACTGAAATATTTATGGATGAAATAATAGAATGTATAATAAAACAGTTTGGAGTCTACATAAAAAAGTTTATGAATTAATATTTATTGAAAGTGGGTGGCGGTTATACTAGGAGAGATATATTATTTATGTATTTATTTATTATTATTATATTTTAAGTTTTAGGATACATGTGCACAAAGTGCAGGTTTGTTATATACATATACATGTGCCATGTTGGTGTGCTGCACCCATTAACTCATCATTTAGCATTAGGTATATCTTCTAATGCTATCCCTCCCCACTGCCCCCACCCCACAACAGTCCCCGGTGTGTGATGTTCCCCTTCCTGTGTCCATGTGTTCTCATTGTTCAATTCCCACCTATGAGTGAGAACATGCGGTGTTTAGCTTTTTGTCCTTGCGATAGTTTGCTGAGAATGATGGTTTCCAGCTTCATCCATGTCCCTACAAAGGACATGAACTCATCATTTTTTATGGCTGCATAGTATTCCATGGTGTATATGTGCTACATTTTCTTAATGCAGTCTATCATTGTTGGACATTTGGGTTGGTTCCAAGTCTTTGCTATTGTGAATAGTGCCGCAATGAACATACGTGTGCATGTGTCTTTATAGCAGCATGATTTATAATCCCTTGGGTATATACCCAGTAATGGGATGGCTAGGTCAAATGGTTTTCTAGTTCTAGATCCCTGAGGAATTGCCACACTGACTTCCACAATGGTTGAACTAGTTTACAGTCCCACCAACAGTGTAAAAGTGTTCCTATTTCTCCACATCCTCTCCAGCACCTGTTGTTTCCTGACTTTTTAATGATTGCCATTCTAACTGGTGTGAGATGATATCTCATTGTGGTTTTGATTTGCATTTCTCTGATGGCCAGTGATGATGAGCATTTTTTCATGTGTTTTTTGGCTGCATAAATGTCTTCTTTTGAGAAGTGTCTGTTCATATCCTTTGCCCACTTTTTGATGGGGTTGTTTTTTTCTTGTAAATTTGTTTGAGTTCATTGTAGATTCTGGGTATTAGCCCTTTCTTAGACTAGTAGGTTGCAAAAATTTTCTCCCATTCTGTAGGTTGCCTGTTCACTCTGATGGTAGTTTCTTTTGCTGTGCAGAAGCTCTTTAGTTGAATTAGATCCCATTTGTCAATTTTGGCTTTTATTGCCATTGCTTTTGGTGTTTTAGACACGAAGTCCTTGCCCATGCCTATGTCCTGAATGGTATTGCCTAGGTTTTCTTCTAGGGTTTTTATGCTTTTAGGTCTAACATTTAAGTCTTCAATCCATCTTGAATTAATTTTTGTATAAGGTGTAAGGAAGGGATCCAGTTTCAGCTTTCTACATATGGCTAGCCAGTTTTCCCAGCACCATTTATTAAATAGGGAATCCTTTCCCCATTGCTTGTTTTTGTCTGGTTTGTCAAAGATCAGATAGTTGTAGATATGAGGCATTATTTCTGAGGGCTCTGTTCTGTTCCATTGGTCTATATCTCTGTTTTGGTACCAGTACCATGGTGTTTTGGTTACTGTAGCCTTGTAGGATAGTTTGAAGTCAGGTAGCGTGATGCCTCCAGCTTTGTTCCTTTGGCTTAGGATTGACTTGGCAATGCAGGCTCTTTTTTGGTTCCATATGAACTTTAAAGTAGTTTTTTCCAATTCTGTGAAGAAAGTCATTGGTAGCTTGACGGGGATGGCATTGAATCTATAAATTACCTTGGGCAGTATGGCCATTTTCACAATATTGATTCTTCCTACCCATGAGCATGGAATGTTCTTCCATTTAATGAATGAGATTCATTATTATTTATTAAAAATTTTCCCACCACAATTTCTTCTGTTAATACTTTTCCTGATCAATAACCGCATTAATCAATCACTCATACTGTCTCCATATCCTCATTTCCTGTTTACTCAACAGTGATATATATCTAGCTTGTGTGTCCACTAAATAGCATTGCTCTTGCTAAGGTCACTTTCTAACTGAAAAATCCAATGGAAGCCTTTTAATTCTTATCATATTTATACCCATCCATTTTTTTGAGTAATTTAGTGGAAAATAATTATTCAAATCTTAGCATCATAGTAAAAAAGATGAAACAAATGGATCCTCTTCTGCTTGAAACCTGTTCCTCTGGCTCCATAACACCACTCTGATTTAGTTCTTCTCCTATCTTGTACTGTTTCCTTTGTAAGTTTATCTTCTGTAAATAAACCTTAAATATTGGTGTTTTCTATTTCTAATCCTCTTCCCATCTATAAACCACACCTGAGCCCTTCACCTACTTCTATGGTTTCTATATGTATACTAATAACTCCAGCCAAGACCTCACTTTGGAGATGCAAACTATCACAATTCATGCTACTCATTACCACCGAAGCCTAAAATTCCATTTTTCACAACTGAACTCGATAACTTCCTCTCAAAATTGTACCTTGACTAGTATATCCTACCTCTATGAGTCATGTTATCAAGAGCTAGGAATACCAGTCAAAAGAGTCACCAGTAAAACAGGATAGGTATCTAGAGGTTATGGAGCCAATAGCATTGAAAATGTAGCAAAGACAAATGGTATAAGCAGAATAGAGTAGTGATTCTCAAAATGTGTTGCCTACATCACCATCATCACCTGGGAGCTTGTTAGATAAGCAAATTCTCTGGCCCCACACCAGCCCTGCTGAATTAAAAGCACTGGTGGTGGGGCCCAGATGCCTATGTTTTAACAAGTTCTCCAAGTGATTCTGCTGCATGTTCATCTGAGAACCCCTGGATAAAAGCATAGACACAGGGCTTTCATATAGCTCCTGAGGCTAAGTATGGGGGAAATTTGACCTGAGTGCTTAACAGTCTAGGTCAGGAACCATTCTTGATTCCATCCTCCCTTACCTTCCCTACAAATAATGTCTACCACGTTCTGAACATTTTATCATTTTTTAAATAATACTTTAAAAATTGAGAATATAACATATACAGTAAAGTGCATAAATCTTAAGCATACAGACTGATACCTTTTAATGTAACCAACACACACACAGATCCAGAACATTTTCAGCACCCCTGAAAGCTTACTCATATTCTTCTCAGTCATTATTCATCTTTTAGGTAACCACAAATCTGATTTGACTCACCATAGATTAGTTTTTCTTGTTCCTGAGATTCATATGAACAGCAAATAAACTTTTTATAAGTGTCTGACTTGTTCCACTCAACATAATGTCTATGAAATTCACTTATGTGGTTGAACGTGTCAGCAGTTCATTCATGCAGTGTTCCATTGTAGGAACACATCACAATTTAGCTACCCATTCACCTGTTGGTATGTATTTGGGTTGTTTGCACTATTAAGAATATTTGCTTTTATAAAGAAGTTACACAAATGGCCAAAAAACAAGAAAAAATGCTCAGCATCACTAATGATCAGGGAAATGCAAATCAAAACCACAATGCAATACCACCTTACTCCTGTAAGAATGGCCATAATCAAAGAATAAAAAAACAGTTGATGTTGGCGTGGATGGGGCAATCAGGGAACACTTCTACACTGCTGGTGGGAATGTAAACTAGTACAGCCGCTATGGAAAACAGTGTGGAGATTCCTTAAGGAACTAAAAGTAGAACTACAATTTGATCCAGCAATCCCATTACTGCGTATCTACCCAGAGGAAAAGAAGTCATTATACTGGCCGGGCGCGGTGGCTCACGCTTGTAATCCCAGCACTTTGGGAGGCCGAGGCGGGCGGATCACGAGGTCAGGAGATCGAGACCACGGTGAAACCCCGTCTCTACTAAAAATACAAAAAAATTAGCCGGGCATGGTGGCGGGCACCTGTAGTCCCAGCTACTTGGAGAGGCTGAGGCAGGAGAATGGCGTGAACCCGGGAGGCGGAGCTTGCAGTGAGCCGAGATTGCGCCACTGCACTCCAGCCTGGGCGACAGAGCGAGACTCTGTCTCAAAAAAAAAAAAAAAAAAAAAAAAAAAAGAAATCATTATACGAAAAAGATACTTGCTCCCACGTGTTTATAGCAGCACAATTCACAACATCAAAATTGTGGAACCAACCCAAATGCCCATCAATCAACGAGTGGATAAAGAAACTCTGGTGTATAGATATACACAATGGAATACTACTCAGCCTTAAAAAGGAATGAATTAACAGCATTTGCAATGACCTGGATGAGATTAGAGACTATTATTTTAAGTAAAGTAACTCAGGAATGGAAAACCAAACATCATATGTTCTCACTGATATGTGGGAGCTAAGCTATGAGGATGCAAAGGCATAAGAATGATACAATGGACTTTGGGGACTTGGGGGGAAGAGTGGAAGGGGGGCAAGGGATAAAAGACAACAAATATGGTGCGGCGTATACTGCTCGGGCTATGGGTGCATCAGGTTCTCACAAATCTCCACTAGAGAACTTACTCATGTAACCAAATACCACTTTTACCCCCAATAACTTATGGAAAAATACAATTTAAAAAAAGGAATGTTTGCTTTTCTAAATAAAACTATCATGTAATTGTCATACATGTCTTCTGGTAGAGGGAGGCACTTATTTTTCTTAGGTTATTACCGGGGCTGGGAGCACGAATTGAGATGAGGGGCGTGTGTGTGTGTGTGTGTGTGTGTGTGTGTGTGTGTAGCTTTGGCAGATATAGTCAGTTTTCAAGAGTGAATGTACCAATTTACATTCTCAACAAAAATGTTGGAGAGCTCCAGTTGCTCCATATCTTCACCATCAATCAATATTCATTGCCAGACTTTTTTACTTTACACATTCCACTGGTCATGTAGTAGTATCTCATCAGAGTTTTAATTTGCTTCTAATTAGTAATGATGTTGTGTACCATCTCATGTGTTTTTTAGGCATCTAGATATAATTTTTTATGAAACAGGGCTACATGTTTCAACATGAATAAGTTTCAAATACATAATATTAAGTTGAAAAAGCAAGTTGGTAAATGGCACACAGTATAATACCATTAATTTAAAGATGCAAAATAATATGGTTTACCCATAATAGTGTATGTGCACATGTACACCCACATACACACACACACACACATAAAGTAAAGGTAGAAACATATGCAGGGGAATTGAAACCACCAAAATCAAGACAGACTGAGGAGACAGGGAAAGAAGGGTTTTGGAAGATAAATGGAAGACTTCAAGTGAATCTATAGTTCCGTTTAAAAATTCTGAAGCAAAAATAAGAAATACTCAGTTTGATCTCTTCTAGGTATTAGGTACCTAATGTTTTTCTCAGTTCTCCATTGTTTTTTGTTTGTTTGTTTTTGTTTTTTTGAGATGGAGTCTCACTCTGTTGCCCATGCTGGAGTGCAGTGGTGCAATATCAGCTCACTGCAACTTCCGCCTCCCAGGTTCAAGCGATTCTCCTGCCTCAGCCTCCTGAGTAGCTGGGATTACAGGCGAGTGCCATCATGCCCAGCTAAGTTTTGTATTTTTAGTAGAGACGGAGTTTCACCATGTTGGCCAGGCTGGTCTCAGATTCCTGACCTCAGGTGATCCCCCTGCCTCATCTGCCCAAAGTGCTGAGATTACAGGTGTGAGCCACAGCGCCAGGCCCTGTTGTTTCTTATCTCTATGCTTAAGATAATTAAAAAAAAAATTTCAGGCATATGCAAAGGCAAAAAGAATGTGAGTAAAGTAATTTTTAAAGAGAAGAGATGTAAAAGGAGTAGAGTTCAGTTTCCTCATCCAAGGACAAATTGGACAAGAAGATCCCAAAAAGCCTTTCTATCTCTGACATCTACTGATCTCTAAAGAGTAATTTGATGTTTGCACCTACATCGTAGTGTGACTAATAGCAATAATATTGATAATGTAGTCCTTGAGAATAAATTTCTCCAACAAACAGAGTGCTTTATATCTAAGGACTCATCATCCCTACACAGAAGATAGGATGTATTATTCCATTTTATAGATGAAGAAATTGAGGCATACAAGAGTGTTATTTATTGAGAAATTAAGCTCACAGAAAATCTTTAAAAATCCTGATTACAAAATTTTAAGGGCGGGGAGTGGATAATGAAAAGGAATAAATATAATTATTCATTTAAATTTCAACAGTCTTGAAGGCCATGCCCTTCATATTAAATCTATCTGATATTCACATTTACTGATTCATTCATTCATTCATTCATTCATGTATTCCTTAAACAAATTACTGTCTTTATTAAGTGGCAGAAGCTATGCTAGGACTGTAACTATGAAATCAAATAAGACATGGTCACTGCCTTCAAATAGTTTTACTGGGGGTGAAATCTAGATAAACAAAATCTCCAGTAAACTCTGGTGATGAGTTATGGTAGAGCTATATATGTACTGAGGGGGAATATAGAGTTGAAGGGGACTGGGGCGTGGATTGTTGTGTTTGTGTTACAAGTGCAAAACAAGAAAACCTAATAGTGTTACCTGGTATAAGTGTTCCTGAAAAGTTTCAGAGGTATTCTGTCTCCTTTTTGTAAATCAGTAATATGGAAACAGCATATCTTGAAAACTGAAAATTAACATTCAATTTTCATAGATAAACAGAGAATTGTTTATGAATTTAAAAAAAGGACAATGCAGCCACAACCAGAAAGTTCTTTAATTTTTGTGTTTACTGTGATATAATTTTTCAAAGTATGTAGTCTTAAGCTTCTTGAAGCCAAATGAATAACCTCCTGGAAGATTAAACATGCATAACTATTAACATATAGTAATATTTCTAAAGCTTTTTTATCCTTATTAACAAATGTATCTGTAGAAGTCAGAGAAATAGTAGCCTCCCCGGAGCAAAACATTTCTAACAATTAGATATCTTTTGTGAGAAGCCTAGAAAAGGTATGACCAATTGCTTTCTTGGATTAAACTGATGGTTCTAAATGAAAAACAAATTAGGTGCAGATGTTCAGTATATTGAGATTAATTTTATTCTCATGGGTACCATTTCTTCAGTTTCTTGGACTAACAGTAATTTGTTTCCAGAGAAGTGAACACGTGCCAAAATAACTAAGCCAAGCAGCACAGTTCAATAAGTTTTTCCACACGCATATATATTTTTAAAGTAGATAAATGTTTCCAATAAACAAAAGGTCTCGCATTTGTATTAGTAATGACTTTCTATAAAAGTAAAATAAAATTCATTCAACCAAGATATGTCAGAACCTACTAGATTCAGAGAGATTCAAAAACAAACAAAAAGAGCTACTTGCCTGGAGCTCCAGCCTAGTAGAAAAGAGACAAGTAAGCAATAATTACAATATAAGGTAATGGGGCTCTAATAGAGATGTGAGCAAAATGCTTTGGGAATATGAGCTTTTCCCACTAATGAACCCAAGAAAAGATAACATAATATAGTTCACTATCATACACACACAAAAACTAGAAACATAATAAATAATGTATAAACGGTCTTCTCATGTCAATAATAACAAAGACTATATATTATGGCCATAGATATTTTATAAAACACTTATGTATTACAAGGTAGATCAATCAGCTTTAATTATCATTTAATATCTTCATCCATGATCTTTGTAAGCAACTTAAGAGCAGGAATCATGTTGTTCACCTTTGTGTTCCAAGGCCTAACACGATGCCTGTTACATAATAGTTTTAACACATGTTGAATGAATGAAGGTATACACATACACATGAGTGTTCATGATTACATAAATAGCACATTTCTGCTTTCATGGATACCAGAATTAAGTGGGACAGACAATACTTGGAAAGGATATTTGATATCCAATATATCAGAAGGTTCACTAAACAAAGGGAAATGAAGTTTAATAGGGATGGGTACTGAGAGCACCTATCTATAAGCTAACATATGTGATTCACTTTTTTCATATTCTCTCTAGTTGTATAATCATGACTACATAGTAGATATTCAATAAATGCTTGTTGAATGAACACTTCTACCTCCATAATATATCTCTTAAACCCAATTCCTCTCTATTGGCCTGAACTATAATAGCAATCTATGTATCTCCACTCTTTCTCTTCCAAAGTAGCTTTAGTTGCCATATTATTCCCCCTAAAATACACTGATCATGTAACTTTTATTTTCAAATTTCCCTAAGCCTCCCTAGTGTTAAGGATCCCTCATTTAAAAAAAAAGAAATGCATAGGGAGTTCATAGTACAAAAGCCTGGAACTGACACAGAGCAGATACTAAATGGCCAAAAATTAATGAACTAGGTTGTGTTGGGAAAATTTGTTATCCATATGCTTTAAAATGAGAATGGATCCCTACACAAAAATCAATGTGTTATGTATTAAGAGATTTAAACATAAAAGAAAATATAGGATAATTAAAAATAATCTCTACTCAGCTCTCTAGTCTCCCAGCTGTTGTTTAATACTAGGTTTCTTAGAGCACCACCCTATACAAGCACAGTTTAGGAATCTGCTAAAAACTTGTGAGGAATTTGTATCCAGATTCTTGCATTCTTTCTCTGCAATTCCCTCCTCTCCAGGATTTTGACCTTCAAGTTCCACCACTATTATCTCCAAACTCGGCCTCAGTTTCTTCAGCCTGGTAAGGCTGCTGCTTCCTGTTAGGGTTGTATTCTTTTGCATTCCAATTTGGAAAATGCCATAAAGGAAAAGGCCAGGATGAATGTGGTACTCACTTTACGTGTTTTTCTTCTTTGAATGATTGTAGTCTCTTAGATCCTGCCTGTGCTGATTGTTCTCAATGCCTTCAAACAATGTATATAGTATTTTATTCAGTTTTTACAGATTTTTTTGACGGGCAAATTAGTTTAAAATAAGCCATTATGGCCAGAATTGATGCCTAGTTATGAAAGTGTCTTGTTGGTTTCTCATTTTTCTGATTCTTTGTTTTAAAAAAAAAATTTTTTATGTATTTACATTTTTTTTTGAGGCACGGTCTCACTCCAGTCCCCCAGGCTGAAGTGCAGTGGTAGGATCTCTCCTCACTGCAGACTTCGTGGGCTCAAGCGACCCTTCCACCTCAGCCTCCTAAGTAGCTGGGAGTACACATGCTCATGACCATGCCCAACTAATTTGTGTGTGTGTGCGTGTGTGTGTGTGTTTAGTAGAGACAGGGTTTCATCATGTTGCCCAGGCTGGTCTCAAATTCCTGGCCTCAAGTGATCCACCCACCTTGGCCTCACGAAGTCCTAAGATTACAGGTGTGAGCACTGCACCCTGCCAGATTCCTTCTTTTAATTATAATATTAAATAAAATACATATTTTTTTGAGACAGGGTCTCACTTTGTTGTTCAGGCTGGTCTCAAACTCCAGGGCTCAAGCAATCCTTCCGCCTCAGCCTCCCAAGGAGCTAGGACTACAGGTTTGGGCCACTACACCCAGCTAATTTTTTTTGTTTTAAATAAATAGAGTCTCTCTGTGTTGCCCTGGCTGGTCTCAAACTCCTGGCCTCAAAAGAGCCTCTTGCCTAGCCTTTCTAAAGTGCTAAAATTACAGGTGTGAGCCACTGTGCTTGGCTGATTTCTTCTTTCATATCTTTAAACATTCCATCAGTGGTTATTTTACATTGTGTCTCTAATGATGCCAATCCCTGATGTTTTTCATAGACTAAATCTGTTGTTTCTGCTGACTCTCATTCATAGTAAATTGCTCCCTTATGAGTTTGGTGATCTTTCATTGTCAGTGCATGTTTGGTTTATTTAACATGGGAAAATCCTGGAAGTTTAAGGTGAAGATGTTTTCTCTAAAGAGAATTTGTGCTTGTGTCTGTTTGGGGGCAAGGAGTATTACAGCCCTGGGACATATTATCTCCAACTATTCTTTGAAAATTATTTGTAGATCATTTACTATCTTATTCCTGACTGGTATATACTATCTTTGATTTCTGAATGCTGGTGCTTTGTATAAAGCACAAATGAACTAACACAATACCCAGATTTAATTGGACACAAGAGAATACTAAAGAATTATTACTATCCTTTTCGGGGAATTTGGATCCATTACTGCTTTTGGCAAGCATGTAAAAACAAACAGCAACACAGAGAAAGGAAGGAAATGCATAATTATCAGACAATTGAAAGAACATGAAATCTGTTATGAAATCAACTATGTAAATACTGCCATATAAATCATAGTTCTATTTATTCTTCAATATATGAAAAACTTATAATTAAAAAATCAAAGTAGAAACAAAAAAACAAAAGAAAACAATGCATGGTATCTGATGAAAAGATTACAGCTAACATGTCTGGTTGTACATTCCCCTTCTTTCAACCATCTTGGTCATATAATACTTCTACAGTATGTTATACTGTTGGATCATCAACTGAAATCCTCACTTGCTCCACATAATCTATTTGACGTTAAGCTAGGTTCCTTCACTCTACATTTTTGGAGCTGAGTTTTACATCTAAATCAATCATAACGAAAAATCTAAAGGGTATCAAAGTCTTAATTTTGCAACTTTTCCCAATCTAAACTATTTGCTTTTTTATGATAACAAGTTAAATGGAGTTACCTTTCTCGAGTGAATAATTTCATTAGCTGACAAGCCTAAGTGAAAGGTTATAAATACCTGAGCAGTAGTTAAAACTGAGATTGAAAATGAGGGAGATTTTTTAAAAAATTACTATAATAAAAACCAAATTCAAGAGAAGTAACTTTGGAAATAACCTGACAGACCTAACTGAGAAGCGCATATAACTAGCATATTCAGTAGTATAACTTAATGTCAGCCTCTTTTTATGCATTCAACTAACGAAAGGTATTTTTCTAACCCCTTAATTAATTAGCTATATTTGGTTCACATTTTTAAATAGAAAATAACTCTAATAGTTCCCGCTGGATCTAACTCATTTTAATTGCTTTTTATTCAAAAAATACAGAAATCTAAAATAACAAAAAGAAAAATACCAGGCACTGGAAATCTAGTTTATGGACCAAAATTTTATGGAGGAAAAATAGTTTTTAGGTGAATAAATCTTTAACTAAATGTAGAAGCTGCCTATTTTATCTGTTTGATGGGTTTAATCTTAAAAATCTGAGCTCTTAATAATACATTTAAAAATGTGAAATCATTAATATTGGCAACATAGTTTTAGATTTTAAAAAGTTGAAAATATATTCGGAAAATAAATTTATTTTATGCCTCTTAATGCCACATATTTCTTTTTTTTTTTTCTTTTTTTTTTTGAGACAGAGTCTCGCTCTGTCGCCCAGGCTGGAGTGCAGTGGTGCGATCTCGGCTCACTGCAAGCTCCGCCTCCTGGGTTCACGACATTCTCCTGCCTCAGCCTCTCCGAGTAGCTGGGACTACAGGCGCCCGCCACCATGCCCGGCTAATTTTTTTTTTTTGTATTTTTAGTAGAGACGGGGTTTCACCACGGTCTCGATCTCCTGACCTCGTGATCCGCCCACCTTGGCCTCCCAAAGTGCTGGGATTACAAGCGTGAGCCACCGCGCCTGGCCAATGCCACATATTTCAAGACACATTTCAACCTTTTAAATTAAATTTAATTAATTAATTAATTAAGAGACAGGGTCTTGCCCTGTCACTTAGGATGGAGTGCAGTGATGTGAACTCAGTTAACCGCAGCCTCAACCTCCCAGGTTCAAGTGATCCTCCCACCCTAAGCCCCACAAGTAGCTGGGACTGCAGGTGTGCGCCACCATGCCCAGCTAATTTTTTAATTTTTTGTAGAGATGGGGTCTCGCTATGTTGCCCAGGCTGGGATTTCAACTTTTTATAGTAAAAGTAATACTCATTAAGGAAAAAATTTTAAACAGTGAAAAGTAAAAAAATTCCATATATATTCCCCAAATTTAAACCCAACCACTATTAAAATCTTTGAGTATTTCTTTTTGGTCTTTATTTTTTCTCTATATATAGATTGGTAACAGTTTCGTCACATTGTATATATAAATTTGATCACTTTTTTCCCAAAAAACTTTAGATCACAGAATAAATTCTACTGTTTGAGGAACCTGAAATGCAGCTGCTGATAATTATTTGTGCTTTTACTCTCTGCAGCTTAAAGACAGCTTTTAGAGAAAATATATAAAACCTATGAGTCATGCATTTGAGACTTCTTTATTATCTGTCCATTGCATAGTTCCACTAATCAACTAGCAGACATCACACAAAACATTTACTCTTCAAGGAAATTTTACTTCTCACCTTCTGGGCTGCAAGATGGAGGGCTGTTCTCTGGCTATGGTCAGTTTTATTCACATCTGCTCCTGCCTTCAGGAGAGCATCTGCACAATCCAATCTGTCAGCCAACACGCAATACATAAGTGGTGTTCTCCCAAATTGATCTTCTTTGTCTTTAAGAGCAGAGTTTCCTATAAGGATAAGAAACAGATAGTGATATTTGATAATTGTTATTACTAATACAAGTAGAAACTATATTTGCTGTTTATTATCAAGCATTGTGCTAAATGCATTAAATATATCGTCTTATTTTTACTTGTCCTATGAAGTAGATATTACCATTGTCATATTATAGGAAACTGAGGCTCAGAGAAGTTAAGTAACCACTCTATGTTCACACTGAAACTAGGTGGGGCTAGAATTTAAACTGATGACTCAATCATATTATGCTGAACTAACATTTTGAGATACAGAGCTACTTATGTTCCTCCCTCACTCACTCTCGTCTTTTGAAACAAATATTTAATTAATACCAATTGTACACTAGGCATTGTAGTATGTTTTATGAGTGATACAAAAATGAATCACAGGCTAGGTGTGGTGGCTCACGTCTGTAATCCTAGCACTCTGGGAGGCCAAGGTGGGCAGATCACTTGAGGCCAGAAATTCAAGACCGGCCTGACCAACATGGTGAAACCCAGTCTCTACTAAAAATACAAAAATTAGCCAGGCGTGGTGGCGGGCGCCTGTAATCCCAGCTACTCGGGAGGTTGAGACAGGAGAACTGCTTAAACCCGGGAGGCGGAGGTTGTAGTGAACCAAGATTGTGCCATCGCACTCTAGCCTGGACAAAGAGAGTAAAACTCCATCTCAAAAAAAAAAAAAAAGGTCATGGTTGATTTCCCTTTCTAGACAAGATAGAGCAAGTACATAGTATCCACATCCTCCTGCTAATTACAACTAAAATCCCCAGGGCAGAAGGCAAAATAAATGACAGGGCGAGAAGGGGAGGCATCTTGGACCAGGAACTTTGGAACTTGAGAGACAACCTGCTATAAGTTCCCTGAAGCGTTTTCTGTTTGCTTGTTTGCTTTTGCCTCCAATCTATAGTAAATTATGGGCTACAGTAGCCTATAATCCAGAAACACCAAGGTGCACAGATGCCAGATTTCTCAAGAGAAGTCTACTCTCTCTAGTAAAAAGACTGGGAGGCAGGTAACTCTGCTGAGTGAACGATTTGACTATGCTCTACTCAAAACACATACAATAAAAGAAACTGCACCTCTTTTCCCCACTGGACACTATAGAGACTGTTGGGAGGAGCCCTGTCAAACTATCAATGCCCCGAATTAAGCAAAGGATAGCAACGAGGTAGTATTTTACCCCTTTCCAACTAGAGAGTAGGAGTATGGAGAGGACAAAGTTGGAGGAAGTAATCGGTACAAAAAGTCAGGACACTTGAGCAGCCCATGTGTGAAACTGGTCAGAATCAAGATAGCAAAAGCTCTGAGAATTGAACTATAGTTAGATTATTGCCTTGGTTCTAAATGGGTCTGAGCAGCCCAGAGGTGGGGCAAACCAGAAGAGCCCTGCAAGGTATCTGAAAACTAACATGAAATTTGAACCACAAAATCGAAAGAGAATGTTCATTCTAAACCTTGACAGATTGTCCGTTTACTAAAATAAGATATTTAAATAGGATCCAGAGTCTCATAATACAGAAAATGTCAAAGATATAATCCAAAATTATGAAACAACTCAAAAGTTTGGAAAATATTAATTGAAACAAGAAAAGATAATCAACAGGCACTGACACTGTGATGACACAGATATATTAGAATTATATGACAAGAATTTTAAAACAACTCTCATAAAAATGCTCCAACAATCAACTATGAACACTCGTGAAACAAATAGAACATCAGGAATGAAAAAAGAGAAGTAGAATGTAAATATGTGAGAAAAATAATAGACTGTTTTTATCCTCTTTAGTTTTTTTTTTTTTTTTTTTTTTTAATGAGGGTCTCACTGTGTTGCCCAGGCTGGTCTTGAACTCCTGGGCTAAAGCAATCCTCCCTGCCTCAGACTCCTGAGTAGCTGGGGCTACAGTGCATGCCTGGCTTATCCTCTTTAATTTTTAGAGTTATGTTTCAATGATTGAAAGCAAAGATAACCTTTCTGTATGATGTGGTTCTCAGTTTATGTAGAGGTGATTTTTAAGATAACTATATCAAAAAGAAGGGTAAAGGGACCTAATTAGTGATAAGGCTTCTATATTGCACTCGAAGTAGAAAATACAGACTGTGATAAAATAAGTATACATATTCTAATACCTAGAACAATCATACACACACACACACACACACACGCACACACACACACATACACACTCAGAAACAAATAAACAAAAAACCTCCAATGAAAACAAACTATACAAAGAGATTTATTTAAAAACACAATATAGACCCAGCAGGGTGGCTCACGCCTATAATCCCAACATTTTGGGAGGCTGAGGTGGGCAGATCACCTGAGGCCTGCAGTTCAAGACCAGCCTGGCCAACATGGCAAAAACCTGCCTCTACTCAAAATACAAAAATTAGCCGGGTGTGGTGGTGGCACATGCCTGTAATACCAGCTACTTGGGAGGCTGAGGCATGTGAATCACTTGAACCCAGGAGGTGGAGGTTGCAGTGAGCTGAGATTGCACCACTGCACTCCAGCCTGGGTAACAGAACAAAAATCACAATATAAGATACCACTTCACATACACTACGATGGTTATAATAAAAAAAAATACATAATAACAAGTATTAATGAGAATATGGAGAAATCAAAACCCTCATATACTACTGGTGGGAATCTAAAATGGTACAGTCACTTTGGAAAATATTCTGGAAGTTCCTCAAAACATTAAGTAACCATTTGACCCAGCAATTCCACTACCAAGTATGTACCCAAGAGAAATGAAGACATATGTCCACACAAAAACTGGTACACAAATATCCATTGCAGTATTATTCATGATAGCCAAAAGGTGGAAATAATGCAAGTATCCATAAGCTGTCCATCAACTGACGAATGGTTAAACAAAATGTTGTATATCTCTACAGTGGAATATTATTCCGCAAAAGGAATGAAGGTCTAGTATATGCTCAACATGGATGAACCTTGAAAACATTATGCTAAGCAAAAGAAGCCAGTCAAAAAATACCACATATTATGTAATTATATTTATGTGAAATATCTGGCACTGGCATATCTATAGAGACAGAAAGTAGATGAGTAGTTGCCTAGGACTGGGGGTTGGGCACAAATTTGAGGAGTGACAGCCAAAGGGTGAAGGGTTTCTCTGTGGGATAATGAAAGTGTTCTAATATTATTTGTGGTGATGTTTGCCCAACACTGAATATACAAAATCACTCAATTGTATACCTTAAATTTTGAATTGTATGGTATGTGAATTATATCTTAATAGAGCATTATAAAAAGCTCTACCATGTATAAATTAAAATGGAATACTAAAAATATTCAAGAAATGGAAAGGAGGACAAGAACGAAACACAGAAGGAACATACAGTGTTCAACACAATAAACTGGAAATCTTAAATCTTAACATTCATAATTACATTAAATGTAAATGGTGTAAATACATCAATAAAAAGGCTGAGATAAAAAAGAAGACTCGATTAGGCTGGGTGCAGTGGCTCATGCCTGTAATCCCAGCACTTTTGGAGGCCGAGGCAGGCGAATCATGAGGTCAGGAGATCGGGACCATCCTGGCTAACATAGTGAAACCCTGTCTCTACTAAAAAACAGAAAAAATTAGCCAGGCATGGTGGCGGGCACCTGCAGTCCCAGCTACTTGGGAGGCTGAGGCAGGAGAATGGCGTGAACCCAGGAGACGGAGCTTACAGTGAGCCGAAATCGCGCCACTGTGCTCCAGCCTGGGTGACAGAGCAAGACTGTCTCAAAAAAAAAAAAAAAAAGAAACTCACTTAAAATACAATAACATAGGAGGTTAAAAGTAAAAGAATTAGCAAAACTATAATAAATACTAATGAAATGAAAGCTGGAGTTAAGTATATTAATATCTAATAAGGTAAACTTTAGAGAAAAGACAATTACCAGAAACAAATAGAGATATTATATAACAATAAAAGGGTCAATTCACCAAGAATACATAAAATTCCTAAATGTATACATACTAAATCACAGAGCTTCAAGATACAGGCAGCAAAAACTGATAGAATAGAAAGAAACACTTGAAAACACAATTATAATTGGTAACTTCAACACTCTTCTCTCAATAATTGCTAGAACCACTAAAATGAAAATCAGCAAGGACACAGAAGAACTGAACACCAAAATAAAGCAACAGGATCCAACTGGTATTTATTTAACACTTCATCTAATGACAGTCAGAAATACAATCTTTCAAAACACCCATGGGACCTTGACCAAAATATACAATATACTGGGTCATAAATGAACACTAACAGATTTAAAGAACTGAAGTCATACAAAGTGTATTATCAGATGACAGTATAATTAAACTAAGAAATCAATAACAGAATGATAACAAGAAATAACAAAATATTTAAGATAATCCATGGGTTAAAGAGAAAATCTCAAAGGAAATTAAAAAGCATAATTAAATGAATAAAAACATATTGTTGTAAGGTTCTTGCACCACACGTGAGGGAAGCTTAGAAGGAAATACATAGTAATGAATGCTTTCAATTAGAATAGAAGAATAGTTTCAAATCAATTATCTATGCTTCTACCTTGGGACACTAAAACAGAGAGCAAATTTAACCCAAAACAAGCAGAAGGAAGTACATAAGAAAAATAAGAAGAGAGCAATTACATTAAAATCAGAAGAAAATAGAGAAAATCAACGAAGCTAAAAGTTGGTTCTTGGAAAATTAAATTAATAAATCTCTAATCAGATTGATCATTAAAAACAGAGCAGACACAAATTCCCAATATCAAGAACGACATCTCTACAAAGCCTGCAGATATTAAAAGGCAAATAAGAGAATGTCATAAGCTATAAACTCACAATTCAAGTGAAATGGATAAATTCCTTGAAAGATATACTCCTTCAAAGTCCACTTAAGATACAGATACTCTCAACAGTACTTGTGGTAGGATAATTCTAAGATGGCATCCAAGACTTCCAGCCCCTGGTATACATGCCCTGTATGATCCCCTCCTCCTGAGTGTGGGCAGAACTATGATGTCACTCCCACGATTAGGTTTTGTTATGTGGCAAATATGAAGGAATTTTGCAGATGTAATTAAGTCTCTTAATCATTTAACTTCAAGTTAATCAAGAGAGATTAGTTTGGGTTGCTTTCACCTAATCAGGTGAGTCTTTCAAAAGAGTGTCTAGAGATCCGAGGTAGAAATTGTAGAGATTTGAAGCAGCAGAGACACTTTCCTGCTGGCCTTGGAGAAGCAAACTGCCATGAATTTTAAAATTGTACAAAAAAAACTGTAGTCAACTCGTTCATCACTATTTGTTGGAGTTTGGGTTTTCAGGCTGTTTCTGGGCTATGCAGTTCTTTCCGGGGTACCTTGTAGCAATTTGAGAATTCAGCAACACATTCTGCTGGGACTAAAGATCCAGAAGGAGCTTAAAGCTATGACTAGACCATTGATTGACTCATCACAAATGTGCACCTTGATCCCAGAGTCTTCACAAATGCTCACCAAAGAAAGATTCCCAGGATGATTCAGAGGCCTCTCATAACCTGCTCCAAAACATTAATAAAGAATCTTGATAACTTGATTCTTCACCCAGGTACCAAATTCCCTTCCCCTCCACCAGAAGGTTCACCCCAACAACAGGATAGAAAAGCAAAGACCTTCCAGGACATCAGAGATGGTTTGCCTTACAGGACAAGAGGAAAAAGGACATCGTTATTTGTGGAAAGAAAGGATGGTAAAACTGAGATACCTGTTACTCAACAGATTTTTCTCAGCTTAAACGAGAGCTAACAAATATTGGGCCTAAGATGGTTCAGAATGAATCAAGAATTGAACCATTCAAATGTGGCTGCAGTTTCCACATGTATCATAGATGGGATCCTTCTGAGAATGCTAGAATAGGAAATTATGACAATGAGCTGATTTAGTCATAAACTTTATTCTTGTACTTTTCTTTCTTGCTGGCAAATTTATGCAGCAGTCTGTGCTAGGATAGACTGTATACCAATAATAACCTATGATGAGTGATGGCTTTTTCTTCTTGTATCTTTTCCTTCTTACCTTGATAGCAGTAATTTATAAGGAACCTGTGTAAGTTTGAATGTATCTGAATAACTTGAATATACTTTAGCTCTACTTTTTTATTTTAACCCAAAGCAGCACCAATAAGTCCGAATTATTCTCACGTGCTGGGATTAGAGGCATAAGCCACCACACAGGGCTCCCATATGTTTTAGAACCTAAGTCGGTGAGATGAATCCCAACATCTAGAATTTGAAGCGAGATAACTTGTGGGAAAAGAATGAAAAGAAAACATTGAGTAGTTGGATTAGAGCATAACTAATTAGATTTTCTGGTTTTTAAAAATTTGAATTATATTAAAAGGAAATTCCAACATGCTATTTTTTCAATTTTCAGTAACAAATAAATGTGCATATAGAGAAACAATAAAGTTGACATATTTAAGTACTTTTTAAAAAGTGAATTCTGGACCAGGTGCAGTGGCTCACACCTGTAATCCCAACACTTTCGAAGGCTGAGGCAGGCAGATCACCAGATCAGGAGATCGAGACCATCCTGGCTAACACGGTGAAACCCCATCTCTACTAAAAAATACAAAAAAATCAGCCAGGTGTGGCGGCGGGCGCCTGTAGTCCCAGCTACTCGGGAGCCTGAGGCAGGACAATGTCATGAACCTGGGAGGCAGAGCTTGCAGTGAAGCCGAGATTGCAGCACTGCACTCGAGCCTGGGTGACAGAGACTCTGTCTCAAAAAAAAAGAATTCTGCCAATGTGCAGTGGGGAGAGAATCCTAAATCTCAGACGAGACCTTAGCCCTGGCTGATGCCTTGACTGCAGTCTTGTGACACCACGAGCAAAAGCCTCAGCTTGAGCAGTGTCTAGATTCCTGACATACAGAAACTGTGAAGCAATAAATGTTTGTTGTTTGTAAGCTAAGTTTGTGTTAATTTGTTACACAGTAATAAAAACCTAATATAGTACTTTATTAAAAAATTAAATTCATAGTTAATACCCACTATAAGGTACTACTAAGAATAATTTGTTAAAAACTTCCCAGAGCAATCTTTGTAGAAATGAAATATGCAGTTTTAAAATTGTTATGGAAAGGCAAAAGAAATAGAAGAATAAAAAGTTTTTGAAAAAAAGAACAAAGTTGAAGAACTCACATTGTATGGTATCAAGGCATATTGTAAACCCACAGTAATGAAGAGAATGTGGTAGTGGCAAAGAAATAGACTCATAGACCAATAGAACAGATTTGAGAGTATGTAAATAGACACACACAGACATGATCAACTGACTCTGACAAAGATGCAAAGGCAAACCAATAGATAATCTTTTAAATAAATGGTGCTGGAAAGGCCAGGCATGGTGGCTCATGCCTGTAATCTAAGCATTTTGGGAAGCCAAGGTGGGTGGATCACCTGAGGTCAGGAGTTCGAGACCAGCGTGGTCAACATGGTGAAACCCCATCTCTACTAAAAGTACAAAAATTAGCCAGGTGTGGTGGTGGACACCTGTAATTCCAGCTACTCAGGAGACTGAGGCAGGAGAATCGCTTGAACCTGGGAGGCAGAGGTTGCAGTGAGCCGAGATCATGCCACTGCACTCCAGCCTGGGCAACAGGAGTGAATAATAATAATAATAATAATAATAATAATAATAATAATAAATGGTGCTGGAAAAATTTGGCATTCATATACAAAAACAAAAACATATACAAAAACAAAAACAAACCCAAAGCTTTCAACCTATATTTTGTATGTTACTCAGTTCAAGCTACTATAACAAAGTACCATAGCCTGGGAGGCTTATAAAAAACAAAAATTGGGGCTGGGTGTGGTGGCTCATGCCTGTAATCCCAGCACTTTGAGAGGCTGAGGCGGGCGGATCACTTGAGGCCAGGAGTTCGAGACCAGTCTGGCCAACATGGTGAAACCCCGTCTCTACCAAAAATACAAAAATTAGCAAGGTGTGGTGGCGGGCATCTGTAATCCCAGCTACACAGGAGGTTGAGCCAAGAGAATTGCTTGATGGAGGTGGAGGTTGCAGTGAGCTGAGATATTGCCACTGCACTCCAGCCTGGGCAACGAAGTGAGACTCTGTCTCAACAACAACAACAACAACAAAAAAAATTGGCTGGGAATGGTGACTCCTGCCTGTAATCCCAGCACTTTGGGAGGCTGAGGCAGGAGGATCACGTGAGGCCAGGGGTTCAAGACCAGCATGGCCAACATAGCAAGACCCCATATCTAGAAAAAAAAAAAAAAGAAAAAATCTGTCTTAGTGGTATGCACCTGTGCCTAGCAGTTCTGGAGGCTAGAAGTCTGAGATCAGGATGCCAGCATGATCAGGTTCTGGTGAGGCCTCTCTTCTGAGTTGCAGACTGCTGACTTCTGATATCCTCACATGAAAAAGAGGGCTTGAGAGCTTTCTGGGGTTCCTTTTATAAGGGTGTTAATTCCATTCGGGAGGGCTGAACCCTCATGACTTAAATTATCTCCCGAAGGCCCCATCTCCTAATATCATCACATTGAGGGTTAGGGTTTCAAACATGAGAATTTTGGAGGAATACAAATATTCAGTCCATAATAGCACCATATATAAAAATTACCCCAAAATGGATAATAGACTTAAATCTAAAACCTATAACTGCTTCTTCTCCGAGAAAACACCAAATGGCTGATAATGCCCGTGCAGCGGGAGGTGGGGGCGGAGGCCCTGGTGGCCCTGGTAGCCCTGGGATAGGGAACCGCGGTGGCTTCCACGGAGGTTTCTGCGGTGGCATCCGGGGCCGAGGTCGCGGCCATGGATGGGGCCTGGGCTGAGGCCGTGGAGCTCGTGGAGGAAAGGCCGAGGATAAGGAGTGGATGCCTGTCACCAAGCTGGGCCACTTGGTCAAGGACATGAAGATCAAGTCCCTGGAGGAAATCTCTCTCTTCTCCCTGCCCATTAATGAATCTGAGATCATTGACTTTTTCCTAGGGGCCTCTCTCAAGGACGAGGTTTTGAAGGTTACGCCGGTGCAGAAGCAGACACGTGCTGGCCAGAGCACCAGGTTCAAGGCATTTGTTGCTACTGGGGACTACAATGGCCACGTCGGTCTGGGTGTTAAGTGCTCCAAGGAGGTGGCCACCACCATCCGTGAGGCCATCATCCTGGCCAAGCTCTCCATTGTCCCCGTGCACAGAGGCTACTGGGGGAACAAGATCAGCAAGCCCCACACCATCCCTTGCAAGGCGACAGGTCGCTGCGGCTCTGTGCTGGTGCGCCTCATCCCTGCACCCAGGGGCACTGGCATCGTCGCGACGCCTGTGCCCAAGAAGCTGCTCATGATGGCTGGAATCGATGACTGCTACACCTCAGCTCGGGGCTGCACTGCCACCCTGGGCAACTTCGCCAAGGCCACCTTTGATGCCATCTCTAAGACCTACAGCTACCTGACCCCCGACCTCAGGAAGGAGACTGTATTTACCAAGTCTCCCTATCAGGAATTCACTGACCAACTCGTCAAGACCCATACCAGAGTCTCCATGCAGTGGACCCAGGCTCCAGCTGTGGCTACAACATAGGGTTTTATACAAGAAAAATAAAGTGAATAAAGCCTGTTAAAAAAATAAAAAATAAATAAAACCTATAACTATATAAAACTTTTAGAAGCAATTGAAGGTGAAAATCATCATGATTTTGTGTTAGGCAGAGATTTCTTAGATATGATACAAAAGAATAATCCATAAAAATTAATAAATTAGATTTCATCCAAATAAAGAAATTGTGTTTGAAAACACAATTAAGAAAAATTTTTAAAAAGCCACAAATTGGGAGGAAATATTTGCAAAACACATATTTGATAAGGCCTTTTATTCTAGAATAAATAAAAACTTTTACAATAGAATAATAAGATGGATAATGAAACTTAGGCTGGGTGCAGCGGCTCACATCTGTAATCCCAGCACTTTGGGAGGCAGAGGCGGGTAGATTGCTTGAGTCTAGGAGTTTGAGACCAGCCTAGGCAACATGGCAAAACCCCATCTCTACTAAAAATATAAAAATTAGCCAGGTGCAGTGGCTGGACTCATGCCTGTAATCCCGGCTACTTAGGAGGCTGAGGCATGAGAATCACTTAAACCCAGGAGGCGGAGGTTGCAGGGAGCCGAGATTGCACCACTGCACTCCAGCTTAGGTGACAGAGTATGACCCTGTCTTAAAAAAAAAAAAAAAAAAAGAAATTAAAAGCCAACAGACACATGAAAAAATGCTCATCACCACTGGCCATCAGAGAAATGCAAATCAAAACCACAATGAGATACCATCTCACACCAGTTAGAATGGCCATCATTAAAAAGTCAGGAAACAACAGGTGCTGGAGAGGATGTGGAGAAATAGGAACACTTTTACACTGTTGGTGGGACTGTAAACTAGTTCAACCATTGTGGAAGTCAGTGTGGCGATTCCTCAGGGATCTAGAACTAGAAATACCATTTGACCCAGCCATCCCATTACTGGGTATATACCCAAAGGAATATAAATCATGCTGCTATAAAGACACATGGACACGTATGTTTACTGCGGCACTACTCACAATAGCAAAGACTTGGAACCAACCCAAATGTCCAACAATGATAGACCAGATTAAGAAAATGTGGCACATATACACCATGGAATACTATGCAGCCATAAAAAATGATGAGTTCATGTCCTTTGTAGGGACATGGATGAAGCTGGAAACCATCATTCTCAACAAAGACAAAAAACTAAACACCGCATGTTCTCACTCATAGGTAGGAATTGAACAATGAGAACATATGGACATGGGAAGGGGAACATCACACACCGGGACCTGTTGTGGGGTCGGGGGAGGGGGAAGGGATAGCATTAGGAGACATACCTAATGTAAATGACGAGTTAATGGGTGCAGCACACCAAGATGGCACGTGTATACATATGTAACAAACCTGCACGTTGTGCACATGTACCCTAGAACTTAAAGTATAATAAAAAAAAAATACAAAAAATAAAAATAAAATAAAGAGAAATTAAAAGGTGGCCAAAAGGTTTTAATAGACATTTCACTAAATAAGCACATGAAAAGACTCTCAACATCATTAATACACAGGGAAATGTAAACTTAACCTATAATGCGATACCACTGCACATCTATTAGAATGGCTAAAATGAAAACAATCAAAAGCAAACTTCACAATACCAAATGCTGTTAACGATGTAGAACCTAGTTGTAGAACTATTAATAGAACTCTCAGCCATTGTTGGTAGAAATGCAAAATGGTATAGCTACTATTAAAACTGTAGCCTAATAATTATGGCCTAATAATTTTTCACCTAAGTGTTTACTAAAGAGAAATAAAAGCATGAAAGTTTAAGTTAATATAAAAACTTGTATGTGAATATTTATGGCAGCTTTATTCATAATTGCTAAACACTAGAAACATCCCAATTGTCCCTCAACTGGAAAATGAGAAAATAATCTGCAGTACATCCATACAATGGAATATAGCTCACTAATAAAAAGCAATGAACTACTGATCCACTCAACAACATGGAAAATTCTCAAATGCCTTATGTCAAGTGAAAGAAATCCACTTCACCAGGCACAGTGGCTCACGCCCATAATCCCAGCACTTTGGGAGGCTGAGAGGGGGAAGATCCCTTGAAGCCTGGAGTTTGAGACTAGCCTGGGCAACATGGCAAAACCCCATCTCTACAAAACACACACACACACACACACACACACACACACACACACACACACACACACACTCTTAGCTGTGCGTGGTGGAACATGCCTGTAGTCCCAGCTACTCAGGAGGCTGAGGTGGGAGGATCGCTTGAGTCTGGGAGGTCCAGGCTGCAGTGAGTCATGATTGTACTACTGCACTCCAGCCTGGGAGACAAAGTGAGACTGTTTCAAAAAAAAGAAAGAAAGAAAGAAAGAAAGAAAGAAAGAAAGAAAGAAAGAAAGAAAGAAAGAAAGAAAGAAAGAAAGAAAGAAAGAAAGAAAGAAAGAAAGAAAGAAATCTCCTTCAAAGGGTATATATATCATGTGACACATTGGCATAGGATTGTGGAGAAGTTAAAACTATAGAGACAGAAAACAGACTAGTGGTTACCAGGGACTGGAATATGTGGAATGTGGGGAGAAACTGGCTATAAAAGGACACAGTTCTAACATTTTGGGGCATGATAGAATTGTTCTATATCTTGATGGTCATGGTGATGACATGATTCTATATTTGTCAAAATTAAATAACTGTATATGAACAAGGGTGAAATTTACTGTACTATATACCTCAATAAATTTTAGTTAAAAACAATAACTACAAAAGATGTCATGGCTCCAGCCATGTACTGTAAGTGAAAAAAATGTTGCCACTTTTGTTACAGATAATCATCAAGTATTCATCTCTTACTAGCTGACGGTAATTACATCTGGGTTGAACAAGAGGGAAGTCAGTTACTTCTAAGGCATCTTGGCCTGAACTGTGCTAATGGAGGAAGTGTGTAGGCAAAATAAAGTGTTTTCTTTGGAAAATAGAATGTTAGAAATGTCAATGGGTACAGTTAGATATAAGGAATAAGTTTTGGTGTTCTATTGCACAGTAGGGTGACTATAGTTAACAATACTGTATTGCATATTTCAAAATAGCTAGAATTTTGAATGCTCTCACCACAGAGAAATGATAAATGTTTGAGTTAATGCATATGCTAAATACCATCATTTGATCATTACACAATGTATACATGTATTATAACATCACACTCTAACCCCATAAACACATACAATCAGTATGTATCAATTAAAACTAAAAAACAAACAAACAAAAAAGACACCAGATAAATGCCTGGGTTGTTTTGGGCATGAAACTAAGCTACTGTTTTAGTTTGAAATACTTCAACATATATTTTAATCTTGGACACGCTGGGACCCAGAAAGACTTCCTAGCTTTTCAGCAATTTACTTCGCTGGTAAAAAGCAAGAAAGGTCATTGCTCTGGAAATCTGAAAGAGCCTTACAGATGTATTCAGGTTGTGTATAACTCCTAGAGGAGGCAGATACTCTTTTTCAGAACTTTTTTGAAGATGGATTTTGCACTGGATTCAACACATCTGATAACAGAAGCCCTTATGCACAAGGTTCTGTGTAGTACAACAGTATATTCTTTGTACTAAAGCCTTCAGTATCTAATCTAGAAGATTCCAAAGATTCTATCACTATATTTATAGATAAAGATTTATTTAAACTGAAATTCATTAACAGAACTAAAATGTAGTACAACAGCATGTTCCTTTTATCAGTTTGAGTCCTTTTGGAATCAAAGTGACACTTATAGAGAATATGCCATAACGAGACTAGTCTCTAGTTGTCTTTCATGATTAAAGGGTAGTCTCTACTGGCATCTTGTTAGGTTAAGCAAAGATAGTAGTAGCTAGTATTAGTAAGATAACAGTAATTCATTTACACTTTCTGCCTAGAGAGACATTCCCCCTTAGAAGCTTTAGTAAGGGAGAGGATTAGGAACTATGGTCACAAGAATAAGTGCTGAGAAACAGAGGCTATCTCACATTCTGGGATAATCCTAACTTGAGTTTGTCCAACCTGTGGCCTGTGGGCCACATGTAGCCCAGGAAGGCTTTTAATGCTGCCCAACACAAATTCATAATTTTTCTTAAAACATTATGAGATTTTTTTTGTGTGATTTTTTTTTTTTTTTTAGCTCATCAGCTATTGTTAGTGTTAGTGTATTTTATGTGTAGCCCAAGACAATTCTTCTTCCAATACCCAGGAAAGCCAAAAGCTTGAACACCCCTGTCCTAACTGATTAGGCTCCTCAGGGCCAAAGCAGAGTCAGCATCATGAGGTTAATAGGCAACTCACCTTGTAGGACACAGAACTTTAGGTCAATCCCGTCCTCTCCCTAAGTCTTATGTAAGATACAGGGAACTTCAAGCCTTCTCTTTGTTCCCTGACATACCTTGTTTCTGTGTAACCGATATATGTATTTCCCAGAAGAAGTTATTGGGTTATGTCACCACGATCCAATATTTTGTGCCTATAAGGCAAAATTTGTCTGTTTGAGGAAATTTTAAGTATATATCCCCTGGCTGGGCATGGTGGCTCATGCTTGTAATCCCAGCACTTTGGGAGGCTGAGGCGGGTGGATCACCTGAGGTCAGGAGTTCGAGACCAGTCTGAACAACATGGCAAAACCCTGTCTCTACTAAAACTACAAAAATTAGCTGAGCATGGTGGCATCTACCTGTAGTCCCAGGTACTTGGGAGGCTGAAGCAGGAGAATCACTTGAACCCGGAAGGCAGAGATTGCACCACTGCACTCCAGCCTGGGTGACAGAGTGAGACTCTGTCTCAAAAAAAAAAAAAAAGAAAGAAAGTATATATCCCCTAAATGATTAGAAAAAGCAGCATTCAACCTCACTTAGGTCCTGTCTTGAGTAGCTCTAGGGGGACAGTGGCTTCATGGCTAGTTTCTGAATAATGAGGGTACCATTAGGTTCTGGGCTTCCTGGCCAGTAACTGAGCGAGGTCTGTGCCTTTATCTATCCACCCTACTCTCTTCCTTAGTTTCCCCACTTATAACATTCAGCTAATACTTGTCCAGTCTACACCATAACTTGTTTGATGATCCAATAAAATAATGTATTGTTTGGAAATATTTGGTAATTGTAACATGTTGTACAAACGTAGAGCTTATGATGTAAACTAATATTCGCTGGACAGCAGTGCATTTAAATTTGCATTCCTGTCAGGAACAGTTAATATAGAAAGCAGCTGGCTACTGTGCTGTGTTGTGCTAATTATTCTGGCAACTGTGGAGATGGCCTCTAATCCATGACCAATTGGTGCTTGCTCAACTGGGGCTGGCGTTCTGCATGTGCTCTGTCTCAACACAGTCCAGAAAGCTGAGCTGCAAGCATGACTGGAAAGCCACTGCTCTACCGCATTCAGTTATTTTAAGGCTTGTTGAAGCATAAGAGTATGTATGGTTAATGGGCTGGTATGTGCAGAAACCAGAGCGCCAACTCTAGCAGTTAGAGGAAATGACTGTCACTTGCAGTTATAGTTGTGCTAGTCCGCACAATAGCTACAGCAACACAATGCCCAATACAAGTAACAAGAGTAGTCTGTATTTATATCTTATTTGCTTGTTCTAAAATGTTATATTTGCATGGCATCCAAGATGTATTTATTTCATCTGATTTCACCCACTTCTTACTTTACATATTTTATACTGTTACAATCTTGGGAAGGCATTTTGCTGTCATTAAAAAATCTCTGCTTATTGTTATAGAGTGACAACATGGGAACGATGGAAAGAACATAGGATTTATCATCAAATAACTTGGTTTGAAGCTCAATTTTGCCAGGTATTAACTGCGCGACTAAATTTCTCAGCTTCTGAGTCTCAGTGTCCTAACATGCAAAATGAGAATAATAACATGAGACATACTGTATTTTGAGAGGACTTGAGATTTTATAAAATATTTCTATAACTTATAATTTGTGCAGGTATCTTAAAATATCATTTTCACTCACTGCTATTTCAAGATTATCATAGCTGTAAGACTTGCCCCTACACCTTGCTATTTAATACGTTCATAAAAAATTATGGCAGAATATTGCTATGTCTCAATTTAAAAATATTTGCTATTTCAATATAACTGGTTTCATTTTTAATCCTCTATATTGCATTTCAGCTCTTAAAAAAAAAAATATATATATATATATATATGTATATATTTTTTTTTTTTTTTTCTGAGGAGTCCAGAAGCTTACCAGATTGCCAGAAGGGCCCACAGCACAAAAATGTTAAGAAAAATCCCATCTAGATAATCATTCATTTCATCATTCAAGGTTCACACCTAATCGGTTCTTTCTTTCTTATCTTTCTCATTCCTATTTATTTATAGATATGAAAGTGCACATGTGTACAAAAATATCTACCCATACATTGAGGTCCCATACTTTAGCAGTTAAAAGAATGGACTCTGGAATCAGACTTCTTGGCTTTAATCTCAGTTCTGATACTTCTTAGACAAGTTACTTAACCTCTCTGCATCTCAATTTCCTTATTTAAAAATGAGGGTAATACTAATACCCCAAACTCTTCATCTTATTTCACTGTTAAATTAAGTTAATGAGTTGCCAAACAATACAGTGGCTGGCACATAAAACATAACTTTATAAATGTTAGCTAATTTTATTACTATTGTTAGTATGGATGCATAAACATGTAAGTATATTTATAAACACATTTGCATATAGGCAAGCATTTTAAAAACATTTAATGACCCTAGCTTTTAAGGTAGGGATTGATGTAAGGGAAGAAGTAACCTGAAATAGCACCTCTACTCTGTCATTTATGAGGCTCACTTCCATATCTAAATACTGTGTCAGAAGATGTTAAAAACAAGTAGAGGAGGCTAGGCACGGTGGCTCACGCCTGTAATCCCAGCACTTCGGGAGGCCGAGGCGGGCGGATCACCTGAGGTCAGGAGTTCGAGACCAGCCTGACCAACGTGGATAAACCCTGTCTCTACTAAAAATACAACAGATTAGCCGGGCATGGTGGCACATGCCTGTAATCCCAGTTACTTGGGAGGCTGAGGCAGGAGAATCACTTGAACCAGGGAGGCAGAGGTTGTGGTGAGCCGAGATTGCACCATTGCACTCCAGCCTGGGCAACAAGAGCAAAACTCCGTCTCAAAAATAAATAAATAAATAAACAAGTAGAGGAAATGATTTAGAGAGATTATGCTGCTCAGAACATGGACAGTGAAACAAAAGTTGTAGTAGAATCAGAATGGTGCTTCCTGTCACAATACCACTGCAAACGACCTCAAATATTATTGGCAGTAATGACAACATTGATCATTACACACCGTGCATATTTACAAATTATTTTCTTTAGTTTTCACAAAAAACCCACAATACTAATCTTTGTTGCATTTAGTGCTCTTTCATCTTGAGACATTTCTGAAGCTATGAAAAACTTGATTATTTTAGTCTAAGCTGATATAACAATAACAGTAATAGTATATTAACTTATTGTCTACTATGTGTCAAGTACCATGCTAGATATTTTACTGTCATTATTTCATTTAACTCTCACACAAGTGAAATATTATAATCTATAGTTTATGGATGAGGAAACTGAGGCTTAAAAATTAAATGGCTTAGCCAAGATACTACTACTAATAAATAACAGAATTTAAAACTCAGGTTTATCTGACTCTAAAATGTATACTTTTTTCTACCAATACTACACTATATAGTATTAAAATGAATCTACTAAATTCTATTCTCAATTACATTTCTAGTATTCATTCAGATTATTTGAGTTTGGTGTTAAGAGAAAAAGCTAAATATCTATAAATGAGAACCATAGCATATAAAGATTTTACTATGCACATTTATACTTTTAAGGCTCCGAAGTAAGCCCTAATACATCTGAATCTAGAAGAGGTAAGTTATGGTAAAACATTAATCCACTGTATTAGGTTAAACACTAAGAATTGCTACTGAAATGATGTTTCATTCAGAGAAGGCCTCTTCAGTCCTCCTCCAGGACAATGGGCAGCACAGAAAGTGTTCGATTTAATTCGTTGTGTATGTAGAAAGAGACACTCATCTGTTTCCATGGAGTCAAACACATCACTGACATACTTCTCCATGGAAACAGAGAGAGGAAAACAGAAAATGCTAAAGTGAATGAATTCACTGAGCAGTTGGTGAACAAAGATTCAAGAAAAAAATTCATCTGTAGTACTATGTCACTAGTTTAGAAAAGAGAAATAGCATATATTTAGAGATCATCAAATATGTGATACATAAAAAGATGTTTAAAATACATTGAAATTACGACCTGGCATTCATATGCATAGAAAAAAAATTACATTGAAATTTAAGATGAAACAGTTATTATTTTTGTACAAATATACAAATGCTGGAAAATACTCCATAGCAAAGGTACACAGAAAACATAATGGCACAATTCTTAAAAGATGAGGAGTGGCACCCTCAGTCAGTAATTAATAAGAAGTTCCTCAGACAAGATGATAGAAAACAGAAAAACAATTTATAAGTAAGTTTATTAGCTACATACTGGCTTCACATCATGATTGCTTTTTGGTTTTCAAGGATTATCTCTTTGGGGATTTTCAAGGTTTCAAGTTTTAATAATAACACATTAATTAATCTGTATGAGCCATAAAAATATAAGTGTTTTTAATTTATAACATACTGCACTTTTTTCTTTGAAGGTTATATTTTTAATTAAAGCATTAATGAATTCATTTTACTTGGTACTTTTTCTTGATACATCCTGACTTAAATTTTTTTTTTCTCATGGAATTTAGTCTCAATCTGCTCCTCAATTCAATTTAATTCAACTCAATTCATTTTTAGTCCTGGCCCTCAAGATGATTATAGACTACTTGGGAGAAAAGATACTTAAAGAATGATTATAATATTTATTCATTCATTCAACAAATATATTTCTTATGTGCCTACTATGTGCCAAGTACTGTGCTGGATTTTGTGGATTTAGTGATGAATTAAACAGACCCAGACTACTTTCATGAAGGCCACTAGCTTATGGAGGAGAGAGATGTTAAAATAGTCATACACATAAATATACAGTGATAATCTGAAACAAGTTCTATGAAGAAAAACTACAGAGGGCCAAGAGGGAATACAATGAACAGATTTTATTGAGACTGAATGGTTAGCAGGCCTCTTTGAAGAAATGACCTTAAAACTGAAATCTCAAGGATGACTAAGAGTTATTCAGACAGAGAATGGGGAGAACAGCATTTCAGGCAAAAGCCCTGAGATGAAAAAGGGCTTGGCAGGTGTGAGACACTGAAAGAAGGCAAGTTTTACCACGTGAGATAAAACGTGAGGATGGACAGGTAAAGAGATACAAGTAACCTGTCAAATTTTATTCCAAGTCAATGGGAATAATGAAAGAGTTTTGAGCAGGAAAATGACAAAAGTGTAATATACATACATTTTTTAGTTCAAGTGAACATGGAACATTTAGCAAAAAGTCAAAAATGGCAAAATTAACTAAAGTGTTTAAGGATGTATATGTAGCTGGTAAAACCACAATGTAATGATTACTATAAAAGTCAAGATAGCCTATTACTCTAGTGGGGAGAGAAGGATGCATTAGGGGCTTCTGGGGTTACTGACAATGTGCTCTTCCTTAACCTAGGTGGTTTAAGTGGATGTTTGCTTTATGTTTATTTGTTAAATTGTACATATAAGTTGTATGCACTTCTATATATGTATACTTCAAAATAAGAAAGTATATTTTGTTTTAATAAAAGAGTGAATTAAGGTAAATAAGTGGGGACAATGGGTACAGCTGGCCCAAGAATCTTGGTTTTGGTGACAGACAGCAGTATTTGCCCCCCATTCATTCTTTCATTCTTCTTTTTAGAAATTGAGCACCATGAGTTTTAGCTGGGCATGATACCATCCAGGGCAAGACTTTTTTTTTCAGCTTCTTCTGTTCTAGGTGTGGCTTTGTGGTCTAAGTCTAGTCTACCTCCTTAATGACAAATTGCTTTCCCTGTGCTCTCTCTTCCTCCTTCCTGCTGACTGGGCTATGACTATAATGAACGTATCTGCCTTTGACCCAGAAATAGAAGCATCATGTTGAGAATGGAAGAGCCAAGGCCCAGCAGCATACCTAAATGGTTTTGTGAAATGGAGATATCTATCTAACCTAGACTGCCCACATAACTGTGTACTATTACACAGCTGGGTTCAACTGCTTAGTAGTTGCCAGGGAGATAGGTTTGGTCCATCCAGAGTTGGGATTGCAATATTATGAGAATGAAATATACTTCTATCTTATTCAAGTCATGGTTGTAGCAGTTTAGCCTGTGCACTAATGCAGTCGTGAGGGAAAGTTGAAAATGGCAATACCTAAAGGGAGATGAAGAAACAGAGATGGGATTTTTAAATAATGGAAACAATTAAGCATGTCTAAGTGTTGATGGAAAGAATTTAGCATAGAAGAAAGGTTGAAGATATAGTAATCAGAGGGGGAAAAAAGAAGCAATGTCCCTGAGAAGACAGGAGGGGATGGAATACAGAGCATGTGTGGAAGAACTGGCCTTTAACAGAAAGATGGATCTTTGCTCTGTTTTAGCAGGAAGATGAAGAGAGAAGATGGGTACAGATGGAGGTAGATTTGTAGATATCATACTGAAAGATGAGGGCGTTCCTACTTAATGTCTTCATTTCCTCTGGTAAGCCTACTGCATTAAAGAGAATGAAAGGAGGGGGAACTGGCAGTCACAGGATTCAGTAGAGTGAGAGGTATGAAACACTCATTACAGAAAAAATGTGGTATGATGAGTAGTAAGTGCTGAGTGCCTATTTGAAGTGGGTAATCATGGATTTGGGGTGCTATCAATCTTTCAGCTAGATTCAACTGCTTAACAAGATATGTTTTGTACATCCAGAGTTGAGATTGTAACAGTCAAGTGCAACAGAAGGCAAAAAAAAAAAAAAAATAAAGGGAATTTTTCCAAGAGAAGGATTTTAATAACAGACATAGAATCAAGGCTGAGTAGTGAGGAAGGAAAAGACAGAAGGAAAACTGATGGTCAAAACTAGAGAAGCTAGTGGATTGGAAGTCTCAGTGAGCATGGAAAACTATTGTTTGTCATCAGTAAGTGAGCTGAAAGTAAGAGTTTTAGTTGAATGGTAGCATGTCTGAGTGATTTGGAGGTGGTGGTAAATGTCAAGTTCCAGTGAATGTAGATAGCTGAGGTAAAGTAAGGATAAGCAGAGGAAGAGAAATCTTCACAGAGTGTGTGAGAAAATAGTTTTGTCTTTAAAGATAAGTAAGAGTTTGTTTAGCACAGAAGAAAGTTAACAGAGTAGCAGACAGAAAAGAGGTGGGGAAACAGTACAGTGAAAGTGAGACAAAATTCATGGCTTATTGGGAAATAGAAGTAACCTCTAGCTTAGCCAGAGGTTACAGTACACCAGTAGAAGTTCCTGGAGAAACTGCAAATGTAGGGTAAAAACAAAGTCTGAAGGAACAGGTATTAAAGTTGAAGTAATTTGGATTTTATTCTGTAGCCCAAGTTGTCAATCATGATGTCACCAGACACTGGTGTGAATAAAGACTACAAATAATATATTTTTATTTTATTCTCTTCCGGATTTGGGACTTGTGAATATCTAGATTTGTGATAGAAAGATGGATCTTTGTTCTATTTTAGCAGGAAGCTAAAGTTCTAGAAAATTCTTAGCCATTCTTTATTCTCTTTGTTCTCTCCTCTAGAACTCCTACATTGGACCTCTCTATATATCACTTATACATGCAAATCACAGGGGAAACATTGAATCAATTTTAAATCATTAAAAATTAAATCATTTGTAAACTTTAATACTTTGGGTATATATTAAATGTTAAAAGATTATCCACTGTCTCATTCTAGATCTTTTAACATAAAGATGAATTCATTCCCTTAGTACCTTGGAATATCTATCTAGATTTAGTGCTAAATACATAGAAATTTCTCAAGTACTTTTCACCTAATCCTAACCCATATTTTTAAGTTTTAGGACTTAATTTCTTTCTTGTTCATGTGTTGGAAGAAAATATAAATAATAACATATTTCCATTAAAACTTATGAGTACATTGCAAATTAAAACTAACGTTAACAAACTTCCTCAGGACAAACAGTTGCTTTTAAAGTTTCTGTACTTAAGGGGACTGCTTACCTACGATGAGCCTCTGTAGAGCACCCTTATCTCCATTAACAGCAGCAGCATGGACTTGTGATGCTAATGAGGAACCAGCAAACAGCAGGTTCTCTGACTTGTTCATAGTCTTCTTAGCAACCGGAGCAACCTGAAACAATGATTCAGACAATGAGCGCACGCAGCAAACATTTCTGAAACCTGTCTCATCAGTTCCAAGTGGGTATTTTATAAATATGGCTTACTAGAAATACTTGACTAGGATTAGAAAAATCTATAGTCCTGGCTGGGTGCAGTGGTACATGTCTGTAAACCTAGTGTTTTGGAAGGCCAACACAGGAGAATTGCTTGAGGCCAGAAGTTTGAGACCAGCCTGGGCAAGATAGTGAGGCTGTCTATCTTAGTGAGACCTGTCTCAAAAGAAAAAAAGCTACAGTCCTAGTCCTAGAATTGGCATTAGGTGGCAAATTAGGTGACCTTTGTACAAGTTGCTCATCTGCTCATCTGTAAAATGAGAGGGTAGGTGCTTCTAGGACTCTTCTTAGGGACTATCTGAGGAAAACACAAAGACGATATTTAACATTAGGCACAGGGCTCAGGGTTACAGTGACACAAGCAATATGATGCCACATAATCTAAGTTAATACAAGTAATATGATGCCACATAATATTAAACATTAGAATTGATATTGGGAATAAAAGTGAGCCCGATCCACAAAAATAGTATAACATAAACTTAATTGTGAAGTCAGAATTAGCTGGATTTAAGCACTAAATAAACTTAAAAAAAATTAATTAGGGCTGGGCATGGTGACTCATACCTGTAATCCCAGCACTTTGTGAGGCCAAGACAGGAGAATTTCTTGAGCCCAGGAGTTTGAGACCAGCCCGGGCAATATAGTGAGACCTCATTTCTACAAATCCCATCCCCTCCCCTTCCCCTTAACTCCCCTCCCCTCCCCTCCCCTCGCCTCCCCTTTCCTCCCCTCCTCTCCTCCTCCTTTCCTCCCCTCTTGTCTTTTCGAGACAGGGTCTTGCTCTGTCACCCAGGCTAGAGTGCAGTGATACGATGTCAGCTCATTGCAGCCTCTGCCTCCAGGGCTCAAGCAATTCTCCTGCCTTAGCCTCCTCAGTAGCTGGGATTATAGGCACCTGCCACCATGCCCAGCTAATTTTTGTATTTTTTAATAGAGATGGGGTTTCACCATGCTGGCCAGGCTGGTCTCAAACTCCTGATCTCAAGTGATCTGCCCACCTTGGCATCCCAAAGTGCTGGGATTACAGGCATGAGCCACCATGCCCTGCCTACCAAAAGTTTTTAAAAGTTAGCTGAGCGTGATGGCATGCACTGTAATCCTAGCTACTCGGGAGGCTGAGGTGGGAGTTTCACTTGAACCTGAGAAACAGAGTTTGCAGTGAGCTGAGATCACACCATTGCACTCCAGACTGGGCGACAGGTTGAGACCCTGACTCAGAAAAAAATAAAAAAATTAGTTAAGGCCGGGTGTGATGGCTCACGTCTGTAATCCCAGCACTTTGGGAGGCCAAGGCGGGCAGATCACCTGAGGTCAGGAGTTCAAGACCAGCGTGGCCAACACGGCGAAACCCTGTCTCTACCAAAAATACAAAAATTAGCTGGGCGTGGCGGCGCGTGCCCGTAATCCCAACTATTCAGGAGGCTGAGGCAGGAGAATTGCTTGAACTTGGGAGGTGGAGGTTGCAGTGAGCTGAGATCGCATCACTGCACTCCAGCCTGGGCAACAGAGCAAGACTCCATCTGAAAAAAAAAATTAGTTAAAAAACTATTTTTAAAGAGACGGGATCTTCCTGTGTTACCTAGGTTGGAGGGCAGTGGCTATTCATAGGCGCAATCCCACTATGGTCAACGTAGGAGTTCTGACCTGGACCAGTTCATTACTTCTTAGGCAGCCTAGTGGTCTTCCACTCCTGGGAGATCACCATATTGATGCCAAACTTAAAGTGGACACCCAAATGGCATAGCGCACTACAGCCTGAAACTCCTGAGTTAAGCGATCCTCCCTCCTCAGCCACCTGAATTGCTGGGACTTCAGGCATGTGCCATCACACCTGGCTAAATACTAAATTAAAAGGTACCTAGTTCTTTCCCTCATTCCCACAAAAAGTGAAATTTTTGTTTGTTCTCTCCTTGGTCCACCAGGAAAATATACCTAGATTGAGGTCTTAACCATAAGATCTTACTTGGAACATCATATCAATAAAATGAACCATATTTCAATAAGGACAATTTTGTTCTGACCGGTAGTCTCATTGAGCTTATAAGAACCTTTTAAAAATGTATGACAGGAGTTTGAGAGACCAGCCTGACCAATATGGTGAAACCCCATCCCTACTAAAAACACAAAAATTAGCTGGGCTGTGGTGGCACACACCTGTAATCCTAGCTACTCAGGAGGCTGAGGTGGGAGAATTGCTTGAATTTGGGAGGTGGATGGAGGTTGCAGTGAGCCAAGATCATGCCACTGCACTCCACCCTGGGCAACAGAGGGAGACCCTGTCTCAAAAATAAAAAAGAAAAAATAAGTATCAGCTGCATAGAAGATAGTGAGATCCCTATCACAAGAGTGTTTAAGAAAGCAGAGGCTGGTGAAATGCAGCAAGAATTCAAACATCTGATGGGAAGGAAAGATGAATAGTTGCATCAGTGATCTTAAACATCCTTTCTAAACCTCTAAGCTGCTTTATGAAATTTCCAAAGCTGAATGCCTACAAGGACCAGAGAGGTAACAACTGTTAGAAATGTAGGGAGTCACAGAACCATGGTAAACTCGAGCATATGTACTTATCTAAAGGGAGCAGCTGTTAACCAGCTCCAGTTAATTGCTGCCATGAGGGTAGGCAAGTCCTTTTCTGATTTCACCAAAAAGCAGGTCACGCCAATCGCTGTTACTCCTGGGGATCTGGGAGTTTTCTAAGATAAATTTATAATGGATGAGCTGGTATTTGTCTTGTCATCGACAAGGATTATTGGTTCAAATTCTGCCCTTGAGAGAACATATTAATACTTTCTTAATTATGGTAAAGGACAGCTCCTTACGTCTTTATTTTGCTGACAATTTGAGTTAAGGTACTGGCAGAAAATATGGAGGAAGAGGGTGTTGTGAGACACTTCAGTCATGTCTGAGTGTAACAGTCATGTCAGAAGAACTACTGTCATATCCAGGATTATTTTAAGGTTATTTGAGAGAAGCTACAAAATAGAGGTGGAGGTGAAAACATGGGAGGGGAATAAGTGCACTTGGGTTCTAGGCCCAGTTGCATTTATAATCAGCAGTGTGTCCTTAGGCTACGTCAGCTTTCTGGGTTTCTGTAAAATGCAAAAAATAGTAAGGGTGGACCACGTTCACATTCGTTCATTCAACAAGCTGAGTGACAACTATGTGCTAGGCACTGTTCTGAACTCTAAGACCTGTTATTTTTCTTTTCTTTTTTTTTTTTTTTTTTGAGACGGAGTCTCGCTCTGTCACCCAGGCTGGAGTGCAGTAGCGCGATCTTGGCTCACTGCAAGCTCCGCCTCCCGGGTTCACGCCATTCTCCTGCCTCAGCCTCTCCGAGTAGCTGGGACTACAGACGCCCGCCACCACGCCCGGCTAATTTTTTTGTATTTTTAGTAGAGACGAGGTTTCACCGTGGTATCGATCTCCTGACCTCGTGATCCGCCCGCCTCGGCCTCCCAAAGTGCTGGGATTACAAGCGTGAGCCACCGTGCCCGGCCTTGTTATTTTTCATTCTAAGTGATCAGAGTTTTAGGCACATCAGAACCACAAAAAAAGTTCTTTATACCCTTTGAAAAATACACCAAAAATGTGATCTCTGTTTTATATATATATGTGTGTGTGTATATATATATATATATAATACATATATATATATACTTTTTACTCCATAATTCTTAGCACTTAGCACAGTAACAGGTATATAGCCGGTACTCAGTAGAATGTTTGTTGGATGAAAGGTCACAGGCTAAGTGCTAAGTCCAAAAAGTAAGCAGGATCAAAGTTTAATTTCTGGAATAATGAGTTCATACTTACAAGTCTCTGCTCTTTTAAAATTTCCCATTTCAACTATCTTTGGGCTCTGTCAGGGGCGTGGACAAGAGATAGGAGCACTAGTATAGGAGTTAGGCAGTCTTGGTAAGAGTATTGGCTCTGCCACTGTCTAATTTTGTCACCCCGAGAAAGCCATTATCTAGAGCTCTTTTTTTCTTAAGAAAAAATGTATTTTTTGCCCCTTTTTAAAAAAATCATTTTTTACAGAAAAAAAATCAAAACCACTTTGTTAAAGTGCTATAAAATGCAAAGGTGTCATCATCCTTGCCTAATTATACAAGCCCGTGTAATAAATGCTCTCATAATTATAACCGTACAAAACTAGAGGTACTGCAGTCACACTCATAGGAAGAGTAATTCTGATTAGGAGTAAAGGGTTGGTTGTTCGGGAAGTTCTCAGAGAAGGTGACATTTAAGACAGCATTCCAGAGAGAGAACGGGGTAAGGCCATTCCAGGCAGCAGGAAAGCTGAAGCAAAGGCGGGAGCAGGGAGAACCACAAAAGCACAATGTGCCTCCTGGGTACTAAGCAGAGATCGCGTGGGCTCCTGGACCTCACTGAGTGCAGAAGAAGCCGCAGAGCTACCTGGGGCCAAGTTAAGATCTTCGACTGCTTTGCTAAGGAATTTCGTAATTATACTGGAGGAGCGATCCACGCCTTAGCAGCAATCACTCAGGCAGTTTTCCAGTTTACGACGTGCTATGCCATCCCGTACTACATCTACTCCTTACAGGAGCCCTCAGAGACAATTAGGGATAAGTCATTGACTCATTCAACTGAGGCCCCGAGTGGTGGCTCTGACTTTATAATGCAAGAATTAGAGAAGAAAGAAGAGGCAGTGGGAGAGGAGGCCAATGATTGAGGCTCAGGCCACAGCCTAGGCCAGGAAGGCCGTGAGTCTGCAGCAGGGGCCAAGGCGGTGCGGACCGAATGATCCGAGCCTCCCCAGCCAGGCCCCCTCCTACTCACCCTCGCCTCCTCCAGGACTGACGTCCCGGGGGCGGCTCCAGGAGGCGCGACCCGGACCGGGCCGCCCCTCCTGCCGAGCTGGGACACTATACCCAGCCAGGTCAGACCCCACGGCGCTGAAGCTAGCGGAGCCCCTCAAAAGGCCGCCCGAGGCTTTCGGCCGCACATCCTTCTGGGAATTGTAGTTCCCATCCTCTGAAGCACCGCGTACACCCGCCCTCCGCCCTTCTATCCCACAGGACCCCGCGCGTAGAAGACTCGGTGGACCAGGGCCGAGAGCCCAATGGGAAAGGAAGTTCTAGATGACGGACGACGTGCGGAATGAGGTTAGTCCAGGACTACATTTCCCGAAGCGCACCGAGGTGGGCAGGACCCGGAAGTGAGGGTGTGAGAGGCCTCTCTGGAAGTTGTCCCGGGTGTTCGCCGCTGGAGCCCCCGTCGAGAGGACGAGGTGCCGCTGCCTGGAGAATCCTCCGCTGCCGCCGGCTCCCGGAGCCCAGCCCTTTCCTAACCCAACCCAACCAAGCCCAGTCCCAGCCGCCAGCGCCTGTCCCTGCCGCGGACCCCAGCGTTACCATGCATCCTGCCGTCTTCCTATCCTTACCCGACCTCAGATGCTCCCTTCTGCTCCTGGTGAGTGAGGGAATGACAGACCCATCGACAGACGCACGAACGGCCTCCGGCCCTCGCCCAGGGGGAACACTGCTACCCCTGCCCCTGCTTTCCCGTTTTTAACTCCAGTGTTTTGGAGTGCACCTTCCCCCGCTGCCTTCACTCTCGCCTGTCGGCTTCCAGGCGCGGAGTCCCCGAGGCCTGAGAAACCAGGGTCGGGGGAGAATGGGAGAATTAGCCTTGAGGGAGTGATACGTAGGAGGGTTACGGCGTAGGAGCTTCCCCTTCTCCCCGAAGTCCGGGGGTTTCAGTTTCGAGGGTTAGTGGACCTGGTGTTAGCTTGAATCGGAAAAGACCAAGCATAGACCTAGCGTTCCTTCCCACCCTCTCCATCTGGGAAGAGTGTGAGGTCGACAGGTGCTGGGGTTGTGTGAATCTCACTCTGTCTAGATCCCTGAAGCGGTGCCCGGGTTGGCAGATCCCTCTGTTGTGGCTTGATGCGATTGGTTGGGAACCCGGAACTGGAGACTGGTTTGGATTCCACTGGGAGAATAGAGTTTGAAGGGTGGAAGGTGTGGTTACCTGACAATCTCAGCTCAAGGCCTCACTCAAATCTTGTTGTAACGTATTTCCCCACGGAAGCAGATTTCTTCTTCATTGCGCCTTATTTGAATATGCATTCATTCCTAACTGCCTAACCTGCTCAGCATCATCCCATCTTAAAAGAATCTTTCCCTAGACCCTCTTGCTCCAGAGTACGTCTTGAGTGTGCAGACTAACTGATCCAGGCATTCAGGTCAAATTGAGACAAAAGCGAAGGACTAAACACGTATGGCAAAATGACTGATATTTAATTGGGCTGTTATTATAATGTAATATTTGAAAATACCTTAATTGTAGTAGATTTTTAGAAATTCAGATTTAAACATTAAGAACTACTTTCTTTACAATTTAAGAAACAATTTAGTGACGCATATGAAGTCACACAGCTAGTTACAGGCAGAGCTGGGATTAGAAACAGGTCTCTTGACTTGCAGTGCTTATTCCGCCATATCCCATTAAATGTTTAACATTTGTGTTTGAAATAGTTCTTTCTTTTCTTTTGTCACTTGGACTTTTTCAGAAAAAGCACTGTAAAGAACTAAATGGCATGTCAAAGTACTTTTGAGAACAAAAAGTTGTGTATAAACATTGTAATATTAAATGATAGAGGGCCTTATTGCCACTTCTTATAAGTATACAATAGTGAATGACTTCTGTATCGAGGAAAATATTCTGTATAGTGCTGTTTCTTGGTGATTTCATTATACACTGTGATACATTTTTCCTTCTAGAAGTGTTAGAATAATACCATTATTAGAGACCACTCTCTCCTTAAGAAGCCTGGATACTAATCTTTTTCTTATCCACAAAATGGCTTGAGTTATGAATTGTGTGCACTTTTAGGAAATCAAAAAAAAAGGGCAAAAATTTTAAGACATTGGAAAGAAAAGTTGAGACACTGAACAGGCAAACTATATCAGATGCACTTTCCTCAAATGGTATGGTTTGGTTGTAAAACTAAGTTATGAAGAAGAAATAATTTATTTTGGAATAACTCATGCTTTTTATAGAAAAACCTAATCTTGTTAAATATGAGTTTTTTCCCAAATAGAATCTAGATTTAACTAAAATCTAAGCATTTTGTATAATTATCTTTCTAAGCAAATGTAAAGGCATAAAAATCAGGAAAATATGTTAGAGAATACCTGTAGATATGAAAAGGCTGAAAAATAAAGCCCCAGAAAAGATTTAAACTAGAATTATAAGTCAAACTAGATTTAATTGGAATACAGTGTTTACCTAGTTTTAATACTCATTTGCTAGTTAGCAAATATTTATAAAACATCCATCCTGTCTAATCACAACTTTGAGTTGCTTACTTAATTGGTAATTCTCTCCTACTAGTGGAACCTGCTTACTCAGTATTCTCGCTGTCTAATAATTTGTACTCTTTGTTCCCTGGTATACTTTTTTTCTACTCTTCCAACTTTCTCTCTCAGACCTCAAGTTTATTCCTTCTTACATACAGATATAGAAAAGCCAAGTTCCCGTTTAGCTGAGGTCATCATTTTTTCCTTAAATGGCCTCCTCTAAGAAGCTATATATTCTCTTACTATGATAATTTTCTTCAGGCACTTTGTATCTCAACCCTAAAGAACTAGACCTGTTCAAATTTAGTGGTGTTCATATAAGATAACAGTTGAAACATAATCCCAAACTTCTGGAGGCAAGTAGCTGTCTTTTCCCTGATCTCAAAGCATTTTGGAATATATCACTCTGCCACAAAGCCTTTCTGGATGGGTAACTAAACACAAAAGCTCGATGTGATAACTTTTTCCTGAGCTTATATATATATATTATATATATATATTTGCATCTATATAGGTTTTTATTTACATATATTTAGATAGATAGATTTAATTAGCCCTTTTCTGCTTAATCTTCCTATCTAAGGTGGGTTTATTCAGGGTTTTCCGCTGGGAAAATGATCAGTAAGGGGGATAGAAATCTTGCCTGTTTTTCCTGCATTGGTTGTGTTCAAGTTTTGAAAAGGCGAGATAAGAGAAATAAGACTAAATTGGAAAGAAGTTGTCTCATGCACCCTAAGTACCCTCTTCTGTAGTTCAGATTTGTAGCACTCCAGTCCATTTGTTTTATTGAAGATGTGTTCTCATTAATCTCTTGATGTTTATAGATCATAGTTGTTACTAGTCGTAATTGTCCCGCACGTGAACACTTAAGGGTTTTGCCACTGTTGTTCTTGGTTTGTTCAATATGTATAGGAAGCCAAGAAAAGTTTGCTTAGTTTAGGAAGCTATGTAAATTTGAGAGCTAAGTAAACATTTATTTAATCGTTACAAGTACCTTAAAAATAAGCACAGTAGAATTCAGAGATGTCAGTTTTATCCTTTAATGTTAATAATATATGCAGATTCCAGTATTCAGGAAGAGTGCTTTTGGAGGCATGCAGTTTGATTACTAACTAGGTGAGGTTTATTTATTTTGTTGATTTAACTTGCCCTAGATCAATAGTTTACGAAGCCTGGCTGCTCATTAGAATCATCTGTGTCAGTTTTAATAAAATGATATTGGGGCCCTATACCAGGTCAGTTATATCTGTGGGCCCCAGAAGTTAGTTTAAAAAAAAATTTCCCAGGTGACATACTAAAGTATGTCCCTCTGAAAGGTAAAAATTAAACAAAACCACAGTACCATTATCACATCTGGAAAAATTGACATAAATTCCTTCATATCATCAAATATCTGGTCAGTGTTTGGGTTTTCCTGATTGCTTCCCTTTTTTTTTTTTTTTTTTTTTAAAAAAAAAAAAAACATTGTTCAAAGCAAGGGCTATATAAAGTCCATCTATTCCACTTGGTTCATATGTCGCTTATAAAAATTTTTTAAATCCCTGGGTTCTCTCTCCATCTCATCGTTTTCCTTGTAATTTGTTTAGGAAACTGATCCTCTGTCCTGTAGCATTTGCCACATTCTGGATATTGCTGATTGCGTCCTTGTGGTGGGATTTTATGTTTCTCTGTTCCTTGTGTTTCCTGTACATTTATAATTCAATTTACGTGGTCCTAACCACCAGCTGCATATATATTGTTAGGTTCATTTGTTTCATTTATCTTGCAATTTTTAGTTTTAAAAAATTTACCTTTTATTTTATAATTATATAAAATCTCTTCCAAAACTATATCTATAAAGCTAACTATATTTGGATAAGTCTAATTTGTTTGTCTCTTTTACTGTCTTATCTCCCTCCTAATAAAATAACACTTTTTTTTTTTTTCTTGAGGCAGAGTCTAGCTCTGTCACCCAGGCTAGACTGCAGTGGAGTGATCACAGCTCACTGTAGCCTCAACCTCTGAGGCTGAAGCAATCCTTTCACCTCAGCCTCCTGAGTAGCTGGGACTCTGGGACTACAGGTGTGTGCTACCACACCTGGCTAATTTTTTTTAGTTTTTGTAGAGACAAGGGTCTCACTATATTACCCAGGCTGGTCTTGAACTCCTGGCTCAACTGATCCGCCTGCCTTCCGAAGTGCTAGGATTATAGGAATGAGCCACTGTGCCAGACCTAGGAAAATTTTTTTTTAATTTTTTTTTGAGTTGGAGTCTCACTGTGTCGCCCAGGCTGCAGTGCAGTGGCGCCATCTTGACTCATTGCAACCTCTGCCTCCTGGGTTCAAGTGATTCTCCTGCCTCAGCTTCCCCAGTAGCTGGGATTACAGGTGCCTGCCACTGTGCCTGGCTAATTTTTATATTTTTAGTAGAGATGGGGTTTCACCATGTTGGCCAGGCTGGTCTCAAACTCCTGACCTGAGGTGATCTGCCCGCCTTGGCCTCCCAAAGTGTTGGGATTACAGGCATGAGTCACCACGCCCGGCCTGGAATACTTTTTAAAAAACTTTTTCAATTTTATGTTCCTTTCTTCCTTTTTTAAATGTACAAGCTATTTGTATTTGTTTTGGCATATATTTGTTTCTCCCTCCACTTGGGTTAAATTGTAGCTTATTAGTCACACTTTTCCCCCACCTTTTTTTAAACTTAAAATTTTATTCTAGAGGTGGGGATAGAAATTTTGCCTATTTCTTTTTAACTGCTTCTGCTTCACTGGATAGATACCAATTCACTGTTGTTACCATTCTTTCGCTATTACGAATAGCTCTGCAAACAATAGCTTGTTCTTACGTAATTTCGATAGTGTATCTTTGAGATAGATTTCTGTACTTGAAGCTGCTAGGGCAAGAGGTAAATGTATATGTAGCTTTGTAGGTATTGCTATATATTTGAAATTAGTCTCCATATAGGGGTTGTGCCATTTTATGACCTCACCAACAATGTAATAGTTTCCCTGTAGCCTTGATTAAAAAGGTATAATGTAAAATTATTGGGTATTTGTCAGTCTGATGGGTGAGAAATGGTATCTCAATGTATTTTAATTTGCCTGTCTTTAATATGAGTGTGATCAAGCTTCTTAGGTGTAAAAGTCATTTGCATTTCTTTTTGTGTGAACTGTCTTCCTGTCTAGCCTGGTTTTCTGTAGAATTGTTGGTCTTGTATTTCTAGACTGTGCAGACACAGACACACACAGAGTTCCTTTTTTTTCTTTTCCTCAGACAGGGTCTTGCTGTGTAGCCCAGGCTGTAGTGCAGTGGCCTGATCTTGGCTCACTGTAGCCTCAACCTCCCAGGTCACGTGATGCTCCCACCTTAGCCTCCCAAGTAGCTGGGACTACAGGCACAAGCCACCACACCCAGCTCATTTTTGTATTTTTAGTAGAGATTGGCTTTTGCCATGTTGCCCAGGCTGGTCTCGAACTCCTGGGCTCAAGCAATCCACCCGCTTTGGCCTCCCAAATTTCTGGTATTATAGGCCTGAGCCACTGTGCCCAGCCCACACAGAGTTCTTAACCCTTTATATCCTTAGTTGATTCTGTGATGATGCTCACGGGGTTGAGAATCACTGAAATATACAGCCATATGTGAATTCAGTCATATGTCTGATAGGTTAAAATTTGTAAAAACCCTTGGAGATGTTTAATTGCTTACAGTTATTGAAAACTTTTTCTAAACTGTATACTGTAATTTTTAATAGCGTTATAGAAGCTCAACCTTTAAATACACTATAGCTTACTTCATTATTTGTTAAGACATTTTGGTTACTGGTTATTTCCAGTTTTTCACAGTTATAAAAAATGTACAAAAGGTATGCATACAATGATGTTCACTGCAAATGTTCAGATACATCCTCAGGATACTTTTCTAGAATTATATTTTTTTGGTTATATGGTATGTCTTATATTTAGAATTTCTGATATGTTGTACTAAATTGCCCTACTGAAAATTTGTACCAATGTGTATTCCTAACAGTGTGTGACTATGCCCACTTCCTCATACTGTCATCAGTAGTGGGTGTTTTTGTAATCTGTGCCAATTTACTAGACCAAAAATGGTATCACAATTTAAATTTACATTTCTTTGATTACAACCAAAGTTGAATTTTTTTCATATTTATTGATAATTTGTTTTTTTGTGTGCATGTTTGTATTATGGGTTCTTGTTATGTGTCTTCTTTTCAAAAAATGGCTTACTCTTCTTCCAGTAATTCAGAATAAATGTACTCACAAGCTAGAGTTTATGAACAGTGGAAGGTATTATTCTTTTGTCTCTTCATTAGTCTCCATTCAAAAGGCAGTGTAATGCAAAAGTAGATGTCATGGCATCTATATAAGTTCCAACTCTTCCATTTACTTAACCATCATAACCTTGGTTAAATTACTTATTTTTCTTTTCTATAAGGTAAGCGCATGGATTTGATGATTCAGTGATTCTCTGTTTAGTCTATCTTATTTTCAAGATAGACTACAAAAGGGTATTCCTTTAGCTCCTACTGATTATAGACTTATTATTTGATTGGATAGTTCCTTTAAAAATCTGCTAGCTTGTCAGCATGTTGCAAGTGTGTACGGGGCATGCTTAGCTTGCTTTTGTCACAGCTTTTCTGATATTGACTCTTGCTGTACTCTATTTCTTCTAACCAAGGGAGTGATTAAAAACAGTTTGACTTTTTGCAACATTTATTGATTTTTAGCCCAACTTTGATTCCATAGAGAGGAACTCATCTATGGCCCAGGCTGCAGAAACTTAATCTGTATCTTTGTTATTATTTTTCTTTTCTGCCTATCATTTGAAAGTCTATTTGCAATCTGCTGTGGAGGAGAAAAAGATCATTGAGATGCATATCATGCCTTCAAGACATTAGTAATTCAGATGAGGAGAGAAGATATATACATAAATAATTAGAATACCAAAAGGAAAGTAATGGATGCCAAAGGTGTTTGTAGAAGTGGGTTATAGATCCTGCTACTCAGAAGTGTGGTTGTGAGCCCAGGCATCAGCATCATATGAGACCTTTTAGATCACCTCACCCCAGACCTACTGAATCAGAACCTGCACTTTAAGAACTTATACCCAGATGATTCATATGCTCATAAAAGTTTGAGAAGTACTGCCATGGATGTTTGGAAGAAACAAATTATTTCTCAGTGGAGGAATCAGAGTAGTCTTGGAAAAAGATGAATTTGAATATTGCTTTGAATAGTTAAATGGATCAGCTTATTTTCAATCCTGAATGGAATGAAGAAAAAGGGCTGTGCCTCTCAATAACATAGTAAATCTTTTCTGTCAATTGAATACTTGTTTTTTATTGTTTTATTTTTAAGAAATCTTGTTGTCTGGTAGGCTGACGTGGTCAAATGTCAGAATTGGCCCTAAAGAAGCTGGCAAACCCTTTGGCCAACTTCATTAAAACAGTTTGTCATTAACTTAGCAAAAATAAAAATCATGATCTTTAGTGGATTCTAACTAGCCTTCAGATAAGTCCATTCAAGAGGGGAGAGGAATAAAATGCCACTTTGGAGAAGTCCCTTCTGTAATGCTGTGAGTCTTGGGTCTGTCCTTGCAAAGATTGAAATCAAATTCTAACTGCTTTGGGAATCCTTGGTGATATTGTGGTCACCACATTCATCTCTGCAATTCCTACAAACCTGAGATTTCATCATTATGTAGAACTTTGAGCATTATATTGGACTCTAATTTTAAGTCACCTGAATTTGTAGACACGAACATTACTAATATAGTAGAGAAAAGCAACAAAAAAGCAGAAGAAAACCATCTCAGAAAAACATTGTAGTAGTATTTGAGCTAAAGAAAACCATAGGCTGAATAGTAGAATGCCAATACTTTTTCCATTTCTTCCTTATTATAGTCTAGTAGTGGGACCTTTGGTGAATGGATTTAAGAGATTTTAGAAAAAGGTTGTTAGGTCATGTATGACATCCTTCTGGGAAAAATAAATTTTTAAAAATTATAAAAAAGGTCATTAGGAATATAGATTATGAATGCATCTACAAAATAAAATGTTAGAGTTAAAATTTCTTGTCCTATAGACAACATGCACTCATATTTACAAGCCTGCCCTTTAGCTGTTTTGTTGTATTTTTCTTTTTTTTGAAACAGAGTCTCACTCCGTTGCCCAGGCTGGAATGCAGTGGCGTGATCTCGGCTCACTGCCGCCTCCACCTCCTGGGTTCTAGTGATTCTCCTGCCTCAGCCTCCTGGGTAGCTGGGATTACAGGCGCCTGCCACCATGCCCAGCTAATTTTTGTATTTTTCGTAGAGACAGGGTTTCACCATGTTGGCCAGGCTGGTCTCAAACTCCTGACCTCAGGTGATCCACCTACCTCAGCCTCCCAAAGTGTTAGGATTACAGGCGTGAGCCAGTGCGCCAGGCCTGTTTTGTTGTATTTGAAGTTTTAAATAATGTAGGGGGAAATGCCGGCTTTTAAAAATTACCAACACATCATTAAAGTCTATCTCTTTGCTTACAGAACAGCTGCAAGTGTAAGATATGTATTGTCATTTGGCATTACCTTGAGAGAAGAAACCTGCGCATCTTCAGTTCCTTTGTCTTATTACTGGAGTTCTGCCCAGTACAGTAAAATGTCAGCTAGCCAGTGATAAGCTTACACTTCTGTAATGATTTTACCTCTGAAAGGGCTGAGAATAAAGAATAGCTACTTTTTTTTTTTTTTTTTTTTTTTTTGCTAGTCAAAATGATTTCTTAGAAAACAGCTACTCAAATGGACTCATTCCTCAAACTTTCTAAATAGCAGGAATTTTTACTGTAGGAATGGATATTATTTCCTCACAGGAAGTCTTGTAGTGTGCTAACAACAAAAGTATTACAATGTTGTAAAATACTTAGTTCTTTGTTAGTTTAACCTTTGAATGAAATGAACAGTTTCAGAGACCCTAATTTTGCTTTAGAGTTACAGTAGTCACATCTTATCCACAGGAGATAATGTTCCAAGATGCTCAGTGTCTGCCTGAAATTGTGGATTATACTGAACCCTATATATACTATGTTTTTTCTTATACATGCACACCTATGATAAAGTTTCCTTTATAAATTAGCCACAGTAAGAGATCAACAATAGTAACTAATAATAAAATATACTGTTCACAGTTTCTTTATAGAAGATTTATTCTTAATCTAGATCTTAGCCACCTCAGCATATGATTTATTTTCTTTCCATATAAAGTCAAGAGCTTTCATCTTTTCACTTAAGGAAGTGCTTTATGGCTTCTCTTTGGCATATCTTTTTTTTTTTTTTTTTTTTTTTTTTTTTTGAGATGGAGTCTCACTCTGTCACCCAGGCTGGAGTGCAGTGACGTGATATTGGTTCACTGCAACCTGTGCCTCCTGGGTTCAAGTGATTCTTCTGCCTCAGCCTCCTGAGTAGCTGGGATTGCAGACACCTGCCACTACACCCAGCTAATTTTTGTATTTTTAGTAGAGTTGGGGTTTTGCCATGCTGGCTTGGCTGGTCTCGAACTCCTGACCTAAGGTGATTCACCTGCCTCGGCCTCCCAAAGTGCTGGGATTACAGGCATGAGCCACCACGCCTGGCCTCTCTTTGGCATATGTTAATTGCCAGCATCACTACTCTTGTGCTTTGGAGCCATTATTAAGTAAAGTAAGGGTTTCTTGAACACAAGTATTGTGATTCCAGTACCACTACAGTTGATAAGGGGTGGGTTGTGTCTACAGTGGGGATATGCTGGACAAAAGGATGATTCACATCCCACCTAATTTGAAGCAAGATGGTATGAGATTTCATCACACTACTTAGAACTGCATGCAATTTAAAACTTATAAAGTGTTTATTTCTGGAATTTTCCATTTAATGTTTTCAGATCATGGTTGGATAAAGGGGACTAATATAAAGACTGTGCTACGTTTTTAAAGCATGTATTCTTATTTGTTTCAGAAATCATCCAGTTTGTTTATTTGTACCTGTACTCTGGTTTTAGGATATCTTCTGGAAGATTTGAAGTATTTGTTTCCCTTAATGATCACTTGAATGTATATAGACTAAAGAGAAAACTTTTAGAAGAATGTTTAGTTTAGGGATCAGGGATTTGGGCCCAAATCTTGGATCTGCTACGCACCACTCTTGTTTCTTCTTAACATCTCTATTTTCCTATTAAATTCTGAGGAATAATACTGGTATTATGTCTGACTCCTAAGTGGTGGTGTTATTCCATGCTACTATTATGATTTTATGAAACAAAAAGTGGTGAAAGGTATCCCCTTTTCTCATTCTTAGATCTCAGTTTCTTGTACAATGCCTTATTATAGAGTAAGTGCTTAATAACAATTTAAGTACTGTGGAAAAAGAAAAGGAAGGGCTTACATGAGGAGGATCAGGAGTGTATTTGGGGAGTTGTAGTTTGTAAGCATCACTGGACAGGTGAGCCTTGAAGCAAGTGAGGGAGTTAGTCATTTGGATTTCCTGGAGGAAGAGCCTTCCAGGCAGGGCCATTAGTCAGTGCAAAGCCCCTAATGTGGGAGTGTCCCAGGCATATTCAAGAAATAGCAAGGAGAGCAGCGTGATTGTCATATAGTGAATAAGATACAGCATATTAGAAGATGAAGTCGTTTAGCTAAAACATATTTTGCAAAACTGTACTTACTATGTATGTTGTTTACTGATAATTGTTTTTCTTTTTCTATTCTGTGCTTTGTTTTTTAAAAATTGCTGATCTGACTCAGTAGGGAAGAACTTCCTAACTGGGTGGATGATATTATTGATCTCTTCAGCCTTGCCCCATTTGCCTCTGTTGGGAGTAGCCTTGGTTGTTCTGATTCTCTCTGTTACAGGAGGGGTCCCAACTTGCAATGTGAAAAATACTGTTGTAGTAACTTAAAATGTTAAACCAAAAGATTTCCTGACGTGTTTTTTGATTCCTGAAAGTGATAACACTTTCATGGTATAGAAAAGCATAATGAAGAAAAAAATGCATACACTAACCACTGATAACATTTTAGTGTATTTCCTTTCAGTTTTGTTCTGTGCATATGCGTGTGGATTTTTAATAGTAATGTGTATATTTTGAACAATGTAAGATTGGGCTCTTTTTGTTTAATCCTGATGTAGAGTAGTAGACTACTGGTTCATAGAAATATAGAAAGAAAAGATACCACATGCGTAGATGTATTCTACCACTTGGAAATAACTCCTAGCTTGACCACGTAACTTCAAAAAGGTATTTAACCTTTCTGAGTTTCCATTTTCTCACATATCAGATAGAGATAAAGACCGCTGCTGCTTAGTTCTGGGGTAACTAATGAGACTGAATGTGTCTGTAGTGCATTATAAGAACCTAAATTCTCCTGGTTTTTGCCACATAATAGGTGCCCAATAAATGTTAAGATGAGGGACTGAGTGAATGAATGAATGACTAAATAGATATCTTTTTTTGAAACTTTCAAGTTGTCTGTCCAATGGCATTAAAATTGTGTGCACTGATGTAATGAGTTCACATGACCAGCTTCCAGCCCCTGTGGTCTGTGGTCTTCTTATCCTAATAATTACATTGTCATTATGCCAACAAAAACAGCTTAAAAATGTGACTGTTAAGTGAATAAGTTATCAGCTTAGCTCTGTTTTATAACTGTATTTTAATTAGTGTTATACATAAATTTGTTCTATTATTTTGAAAAGAGCTTATGGAGGGAGTTGTGTTTTGTTGTATAGTCCATTGGTTTTAGAATTAAAGGAGATCAGGGTTTGAATTCTGTTCCGCCATTAATTTGGACACGTCACTTAGCTTATTTGAATCTTATTCATTTAATAAATATTCTCCCTTTTACTGTATGCCAGAGACTGCAAAGTTTTTTTTTTTCATTTATAAAATAGGGATAATGTAATTCCTACTTCATGTTCAGAGTTGCTGTGATGATTTAAAGAGATAATACACATGTTTGTAAACTGTTAATGGAAGATACTGTTGGATTAAAATATTTGTGGATGCTTCAAACATATGTTTGTTGTGTGGATTCTTTCCTCAGAAGGCTAGGTGTGCAATGTATTTCCCTTTCAGGGAGAGTTGATCAATTATGGAAGTAGTTCTATGGTGTGGATTTCTGGGGTAACTGAGAGTACTAGAAGGTAGAGTGACTTTGAAGCTGGAAAGACCTGCTTCATTCCTAGCTCCCTCTCTTTTTAGCTGTTGTGATAGTAGGCAAATTTTTTATCTTTTTGAGTATCAGTTTTTCTAAAAGTGGGAATAATAATTCTGCAAGATTGTGAGATTGAGATATAATGTATGTAAAGGACATTGTATGATGTCTGGCATGTAGGAGATACTTGTTTGTAAAGTAATAGTAGAGAAGGAAATGTTGTTAAGTGAATGGAGTCGTGAAATGGAGAAAGCACCTTAGAAAAGGATAGTGCTTGTGTTGACCATCCTTCTGTGATTATTATCTTTTGACCCTCTGAAATGAGTAAATGGGTGAGGCTTTTAATTTTAAAAGTCAAGTCTAGATATTAGTGGTTTCTTAAAGTATTTGTTAACTTGTCTCTTTCCTTTGGTAAGTTATGACATAGCCTTATCAAAATAGTGACAACTATAATTATGATTGATAGAAGTAAAAATCTAACTCGATATGCATTTCAGCTTTTAATACAAAAGCAAATAAATTCCTGTAAGTGGTATAAATGAAAGTGAGGAGGCCGGGCGTGGTGGCTCACGCCTGTAATCCCAGCACTTTGGGAGGCTGAGGCAGGCGGATCATGAGGTCAGGAGTTTGAGACCAGCCTGGCCAATATGGTGAAACCCTGTCTCTACTAAAAATACAAAAATTAGCCAGGCATGGTGGCGCGCTCCTGTAGTCCCAGCTGCTCAGGAGTCTGAGGCAGAAGAATCGCTTGAATCTGGGAGGCGGAGGTTGCAGTGAGCCAGGATGGTGCCACTGCACTCCAGCATGGGTGACAGAGCGAGATTCTGCCTCAAAAAAAAAATAAAATAAAAAATAAATAAATAAATGAAAGTGAGGAAACATGCGTTATGCCCTTCTGTTTGAAAGGTATCATTTGCACTACATAGAAAAACATCGTTTCTATTACCTTGAACATTCAAAATCATTCAAAAAAGATTATCTCTGACTGTTGTAATTGACTAAGTGTATGGAAAATGATGATGATTCTTTAGAAATATATAATCTTTCTCTAGTTGAATTTAGTAAGGAAAGAGTAGATTATACTGCAGATTTCTCATTTCTGAAAATATGAAAAAATAGAAATTCTGTTTAAGTGTGGAAGATTTTTTGTTTTGTTTCTGAGACAGAGTTTCACTCTTGTTGCCCAGGCTAGAGTGCAATGGCCTGATCTCAGCTCACTGCAACTTCTGCCTCCCAGGTTCAAGCAGTTGTCCTACCTCAGCCTCCCAAGTAGCTGAGATTACAGGCATGTGCCACCATGTCCAGCTAATTTTGTATTTTTAGTAGAGACGAGGTTTCACCATGTTGGCCAGGCTGGTCTCGAACTCCTGATCTCAGGTGATCCACCTGCCTCGGCCTCCCAAAGTGCTGGGATTACAGGCGTGAGCCACTGCACCCAGCTAGTGTGGAAGATTTCAAATTGCTAGTTATGCAGTTTCATTTGCTCCTGTAAGCTTAACTTACATACACCATAGTTACCATAGTTCTATGGTCTGGAATATTGCTTCCATTGGGGTATAGTTTTTTTACACAAAAGCATATGTAATATTTACTACTTTTAGTAAGTTTTGGCCTTTAAGCTAAATCTGTTTATAGACTTGATGAAACTGGGGATTTAACAAATCTATTTAAGTTTAGATACTATAATGAAGGTATTTGATGAGAACCTGTTGGCAGATAAGATTGATTATGATGGATATTTTAATTTGGGATCAAGAAAAGTTCATTATATGGTCTTGCTTTTCTAATCTCATTAATAGTTACACATACACCTACCATTGGAAAGATGGAGAGTTGGTTAAAAGAGGAGGGTAAATTGTATTTTCCATTCTACAACGATAAGTAAAATTATAAAGATTTCCTTGATACACACTAGTTATTGTCTTGAATAAAAAAGTGCTTTAAAATATATAATAACTGAGCCCTCAGTAAATTTTAATAGCTTTTAATTCTGAGAAGTATCCAATATCCTGTAGCAAAACAATCAGAGGGTTCTGTTTTTCTTCTTCATTTGTACCATGAGGCAAGATAAACCACCTGGCTAGTATGACTGAAGTAGTTAATTGTGGTAAGGCTGTTGTGTTTGTTGCCTTAGCTTTTTGTGGTTGATGCCTTTCTTAGCTTACTTTATTTGGGGAATACCCCTTTCTACAGTAGTATCTAGTGTCTCTGGATTATCTTTAGCTCTTACTTCTAATGCAAAATGGATTGTGGTATTTAAGGAAATAAGCAGGGAGCTTTATCCATAGTTCCGTGTGATATGATTTTCTAAGAGTCTGTCACTTATTTTTGAATATTACTTTGAAGTATTAGTTAATAGATATTCTGGAATATTGTAAAAATAGGATAAAAGATGTTTTCTTAGTATCTTTAAATGCACTTTTATTCAGGTTGTTTAAATGGTTTTTAGTTTAAAGAAGCAACAAGGGTGTCTTCAGGGCACAATTTCTTTTAAGAGAAATATGGACCCTTGTATTATTATCAGTTTATTAACCCATTGTCAGGTAATGAGATAATTCATATCAGTCAGATATTTTAGGTAATTAAAACCAATACCATTAAACAAAACAAATTTGGTTGGAAATCATTTAAAAGTATACACAGTCATCCTCTTTATGTTTAGGTTCTGAAATGGTGTTTGTTAATGCCCTTGTGCATAAGTCCAGAGTGGCACATTGTACAAGGGATGGCTAATTTTATCTGTTGGTGACAGGCAGAGTCAATGTGGTTTTGCTTGATTTGCATCTGTGAAAACTTTTAAGTTTGTAGTTAGAAAGATTATAAATAGAAGAGCCTGTTGTCTGACATACTGGAGGCTATCATACATGATTTAACTTTTTTTAAGTGACTGTGATGTATTCCCTAGGTTGGAGTAGCTTCCTAATTACAAATTGTAATATCCTTTGGTAAGTCTTCTACTGTAAGACCCTTAGAGCATTTCCTACTGTTAAGTACCTCATTTTTCCCTGTTAGGCTGTTTTCTCTGGTTCTTTTATGCTCCAGTAGTTCCATCTGTCTGTCCGTCTGTCTTTCTCTCTATATCTGACTGTTTTCTCTTGCTTTTTCACTGGGTGGAAAAGGGAAAAATATCTACATTTAAGGGACAGAGGACCGTAAGGAGATAAATGTGGATACTCTCTAATGTACTATCTTAGAGCTTTTCTCCCGTCCTATTGCATCTTGATATCCAGTCATTTTAATTCATATCCACTATTTAATTTCACTATTGCATCTCTATAGATCGGAGTAGCTGGGAGCCTGTTAGTGCTTTTATTAGTGCCTTGAGCAGTGTTACTTTCTTGGTGCATTAGTCCTGGGTGTAAAAGGTAGTCAAACACAATTTCCAAATTTCCCATGCTAATTGGTAGAAGGTATCTCATCTTCTGACAGCTATTTTCCCATTGACTGGAGCAAGGCATGTACTAGTGAAATTGAAGTAGATCTGTGACTGCACAGAAATTCTTTTCTCTCAAATAGTCTTCCCTTTCAGCTCTCAGTCACCTAGGTTTGAAGTCTTACACTTTTTGACTCATTGTACTTTCAACCCTTCTCATGGCTTTTTATTTTTTGCTATAGCTGATATCAACCCCCCATCTGGCTTTCAGTGGTCTATTTTATATACACCTTGCTTTTTTCCTTTAATAATGTGTTTTGGAGGTCTTTCCATTAGTACGTAGAGAATGTCCTTATTTTTATTTTCATAGTGGCATAGAATTCCATTATATTGATGCATTGTAATTTATCCACTATCTAGTTGATGAATATTCAGGTTGTTTCCAATCTTTTGCTATTACAAGTAATATTACAGTGAATAGCATTATATGTTCATCATCTTTGTTCACCTTTTTTTTTTATTGGGATGTTGTCTTTTCCTCACCCATTTCCAGAGCATTTTATAATTTAGGGAAATTCTTTTTATGTTTTCTCAGTTTCTTTTCTCTTTCTTTTGTTTATTCATTCTTTGTATTATTTGTTATGTGGTTTTTTTGTATAATAAGTGTGCTTGTGTTTGTGGTTCCATCAATCTTTTATGGCTTTGGATTATGATTCATAATTAGAAATGCCTTCTCCATTCCAAGATTTGAAAGTAATTCTCATGTATTTTCTTTGGCTACTTTTGTGGTTTCATTGGAAATATGTAAATCTTTAGATTTATTTGAAATATATTCTCGTGAGGATTTAGAGCATGCTTTTTAATATACAGTTAACCCTTTGAACAACATAGGTTTGAACTGCGTGGATCCACTTATACGTGGATTTTTTTTTTTTTTTCCCTACAGTAGGCCCTCCATATCTGGCAAGTTTCACGTCCACAACCAAATGCAGATCTAAAATGCTGTATTCATAGAATGCGAAGCCTCAGGATATGGAGGACCAACTTTTTGTATCTATGGGTTCCACAGGGCTAATTGTGGGTCTTGAGCATGCATGGATTTTGGTGGAGTGTCCTGGTACCAACCCCCTGGGTTGGTATATATTTTTTTCAGGTGGCTGCCTGTTGTTCCAAACCAGTTTATTGAAGTGCCTGTGTTTTCTCTCTGACTTGAGGTGTATAGCATCTCTTTATTTGGGGTTATTAGTGGACTTTATCTTCAGTTCCTTTTTTCTTCATATATATATATATTATTTTTTATATTTCACTTTAAGTTCTGGGATACATGTGCTGAATGTGCAGATTTGTTACATAGGTATACATGTGCCATGGTGGTTTTCTGCTTATATTTTAGAATGGGCTTTTTTGGTTTAAAAAACATTTTGGTATTTTATTCATTACATTGCATGTATATTTTAACTGAGGGAGGCTTGACTGCTCTATGATGTTTCCTGTTCATGAAGATGGTATATATTTCTACAAGCTCAAGTGTCCTTTTATGTCCTTTGGGATAATTTAAAAGTTTTTTTGTTTTTACATTTTTTTTTGTTTATTCCTAGATATTTGGTTCCTTTTTTGTTGCATTATAAATAGGCTTTTTTCCTCTTCCATTATATACTCTAATTATTTTGTGTGTGTGTATGTTATTAATTTTGTATACTAATCTTATACTCTAATATCGTATACAGTCTCTGTTTGTGGTATTATTTTAGTTAATTTGTTTTTGGTTGTCATGTATTCAGTTATGTCATTTGCAGTGAGTGGCAATTTTATCTCCTCCTTTCTCATTTTTATACCTACAACATTTTTCCTAATTGCTTTGTCTTATACTTCCAAAAATGTTAAATGAATGTTAAATAATAGTGTTCTTAATGACATTCCTGTCTTGTTCTAAATTTGGTAATAATGCCTTTAGTATTTCCCCAATAGACATGATTATGGCTTTGGGCTGAGACAGATGTATATTTTTTCTGTTAAGTGACTAGCATTTTAAATCAGGAATGCTGTTGGACTTTGTCAAATACCTTTTTAGCATCTATTGAGATGATTATATCAGATTTAACATTAATAAATGTCACTTAGGTCATTTTTATTAATATTTATGGTTTTTTTACTTGATCTGTCATTGAAATGAGAGACGTAAATTAAAATTGATGTTACAGATTCATTTCTCTTTCTACTTGTATCTCCCATAATTTCTGCTTTACAGATGTTGCTGCTGTGCTATTTCGCATATAGATGTTTACAACTGTTACACTCATTGTAAATTGTGCTGTTAGCTTTTGAAAGTGCCCTTTTCTTTTTGTCTTATTAAATGTTTTTTGGCCCCATTCCACTTTGTTTAGTAACTGAAGATGGGTATCCCCCAGCTTTTCCATTATTTGCATTTGCTAGTATTACTTTATTTATTTTTAAATTTCCAACCTCTTGGAATTACTTTCTTTTATAGGTATATCTCTTGTTTTCAGAATAGAGTTGGGTTTTACTTTGTGACCTACTATGAAAACTTTTAATAGATCAGTTAAACCTTTTATAATTACTGATATAAATTCTTTTATTATTACTGATATAGATGTATTTAGTCTTGATTTTCATATTGTTTTTTCAGTTTTTCTAAATATATTTTACTATGCAATCTGGGTTTTTTGTTTATTTTGAAAAGTAGTTCTTTTCATATATAAGAAGCTTTTTTTCTTATATTGGTAATCACTATAATTAAATCTTATATTCCTCAATGTGTGTCATTCTACATACTGGCAGGATATTCATCTTTACTAAGATGCTGTATTATGTTAGTTTCCTATACCCACATTTGCAAGGCAGCTCATTGGAGGATCAAGTCCATAGCTCTTTATGGCCTTGCCCCAACCTAACCTTCCATCTTTATCTTCCAATGAGGCACTACATGAACTTCCACAGCCAGGATTCACTACTCTCTTCATCCATAGAAACTACTCTGTTCATCCAACCCATGCAGTGCTCCCTGCCTTTTTTTGGCCCTCTCTGTATATTTTTCTGGTATGCTTTCTATTAGCCTTATAGTATATGCATCATACATATTATGTACTTTTTATACTGGACCATGAAAATCTCCCTAAGTGAATTGTAGGCTCTTGCAGGACAGAATGTATCTTGAATTTCCTGCAGGCCTTAGCTGGTGCAGTGCTTTCATCTTCATAGGTTCTCATCTGAGAACTGCCATGAGCTTGTGGAAGAGTAGGTAGATATGTTCTTGATGAGCTGTAAATGATAGAATTTTCATCAATTTGTAGAAGAGAAAGGTGAGCAGATGTTCAGTCCTAAAGGTGAGCAGATGTTCAGTCCTGAAGGTGAGCAGATGTTCAGTCCTGTAAGGAAAACCTTCTAGCGGCATTACTTTACAATGGACTGGGTTTTCCTGTAAGCTCTCTGTCATAGCAAGCGTTCAGTTGTAGGGTAAGTGGCCATTCTGCCAGGGATGCTGTTAAGGAGAAGGAGAATTGAAAGGGAAAGAGTATTCTAAAAGTAGGTAAACTAAAAGTAGGGCTCGCTTCATCTTTGTAATTCTGAATACCTATGATTTTGACCTAAATAAAGCAGAAACCATAGAGGATTTATTTATTTAATATGGGGATTGAGGAATTGACAAGGATAATATGATAGGAAATTAAACAATAATACACTTACTCTATGTATAACTGAATAATCTTTGACGTTTATGATTCTGTTTTTTTTTTTTTGTTTTTTTTTAAAGACAGCACTCACTCTGTCACCCAGGCTAGAGTGCAGTGCTGCAGTCATAGTACACTGTACCCTAGAACTCCTGGGCTCCAATGATTTTCCTGCCTCAGCCTCCCAAGAAGCTAGGACTACAGGCATACACCATTATGCCCAGTTAATTTTTTATTTTTACAGTGAGAAGGGTCTTGTCGTGCTGACTAGGCTGGTCTCTAACTCCTGGCCTCAAGATCCTCCTGCCTCTGCCTCCCAAAGTGCTGGGATTACAGGCATGAGCCACTGTGCCTGGCCTGATTCTATTTTCCAGTGCTCTCTTTACATCTCATGATGTAAACAAAATTAAAAATTATAATGTATATTTTTATGGCTTTCATGTTTAATCATTTCTTAGACTACTGAAAGAGTCCTGTTAAGAAGAGGGTCAGCCAGGAGTGGTGGCATTGAACAATATGTTTGTATTAGTGTTCTCTAGAAAAGCAGAACTAATAGGGTGTCTCTCTCTGTGTGTGTGTGTGTGTGTGTGTGTGTGTGTGTGTGTGTAAAGGGGAGTTTATTAAGGAGCGTTAACTCACACAATCACAAGGTCCCACAATAGGCTGTCTGCAAGCTGAGGAGCAAGGAGTGCCAGTCTGAGTGCCAAAGCTGAAGTACTTGGAGTCTGATGTTTGAGGACAGGAAGCATCCAGCACTGGAGAAGGATGTAGGCTGGGAAGCTAAACCAATCTAGCTTTTTCACGTTTTTCTGCCTGCTTTATGTCCTGGCCACACTGGCAGTTGATTAGATGGTGCCCACCCAGATTAAGGGTGGGTCTGTCTTTCCCAGCCCACTGACTCAGATGTTAATCTCCTTTGGCAACACCCTCACAGACATACCTAAGATTAATACTTTGCATCCTTCAAGCCAATCAAGTTGACACTCAGTGTTAACCATCACAAGTCCACCCGTTATCAACTTGAACCCATATATATCTCCTGAGATCATACATAATCTTTAAATAAAGACAATGATAAGGTCGTAATTATGCCTAACATAATACAACTATCCTTCGCACAACCAGAAGCGCACCAATCCCCAACCCAAATACTACTACATAAAGTTAACAATACTTAAATGCTGATATGAAGTCAATAAATCTCATGTCACGTGATAAAGGAAATAAAATGAAGATATTTTCTTTTCTTTTTTTTTTTCTTCTTTTGTTTTTTGAGATTAAGTCTTGCTCTTTTCACCCAGGCTGGAGTGCAATGGTGTGATCTTGGCTCACTGCAGCCTCCGCTTCCTGGGTTCAAAGGATTCTCCTGCCTCAGCCTCCCAAGTAGTTAGGATTACAGGCGCCTGCCACCATGCCCAGCTAATTTTTGTATTTTTAGTAGAGGCAGGGTTTCCCTATGTTGGCCAGGCTGGTCTTGAACTCCTGAACTCAGGCAATCCACCCACCGCTGCCTCTCAAAGTGCTGGGATTACAGGCATGAGCCGCCTTTTTTTTTTTTTTTTTTTTTGGTAGGGTCTTGCTCTGTCACCCAGGCTGGAGTGCAGTGGTGCAATCTCAGCTCAGTGCAACCTCCACCTCCCAGGTTTGAGCCATTCTTCTGCCTCACCCTCCTGAGTAGCTGGATTATAGTCACCCGCCACCATGCCCGGCTAATTTTTGTATTTTTGGTAGAGAGAGGGTTTCACCACCACGTTGGCCAGGCTGGTCTTGAACTCCTGACCTCAGATGATCCGCCCGCCTCAGCCTCCCAAAGTACTGTGATTACAGGCATGAGCCACTGCGCCTGGCCTGAAGATATTTTCTTAGTACAAGTGTATACATGCACAAACGTGTTTTTAACAAAAGGAGGAAATAGTCATGACAATTACAGTCCTCATTTCTGCAGCTGGCCACGTGGTCGTAACTGGTATTGATGACTGCCTTCTTCTACCCATTCTGTATTTCCTTTGCCTTCAGCAAGCACCTCAGCAGGTCGTGGTTTCTTTTCCTGGTGGTTGTGTTTTTTTTCCCTGGTGGAGTGACCCAAACCTTCATTCCTGAAGTGTCTGGGCCATTTGTAAACCTGCTTGGATTGGGCTGTTGTGGTTAATCACAAGGCATAGTAATACTAAGAGACACCCTAACAGAGCTCCTGTATTCCATGTGTACTCTTCCTTACCTCTGTTATGGAGTAGTAGACTGATTGCATCTTCATAGTCTGGGTCAGTCACCCCAGCCAACACTGTACCTCCCTTTTTAGCCTGTTGGCTTAAAGGTAGGAGGAGCCCAAAGTGTCCAGCTGGCAACCTGAACTTCCAGTTTAATGGAATTGTTGTTGTATCATTCCTCCCTCTGGATCTAAGACCTCTAGGCCAGCAGAACGTAATGTTGTGGGAATACGAAGCAAAAATTTTGTTAGTGGATCACTAGGGGTGATGGTAAGTGGTGCCACTTCCACCCCTTGATTCCTGGACCCATGAATCCTGGCTATGGGAGAAATAGTACCATATATTGGATGCTGATTCAGAGCATACATGGCCTTCTGGAGAACTTTGCCCGAGCCCTGCAAAGTATTGTCACCTAGTTGGCGTTGTAATTGTGACTTCGAAAGGCCATTCCACCATTCTGTCAATCCAGCTGCTTCAGGATGATGGAGAACATGGTAACACCAACGAATTTCGTGAACATGAGTCCACTGCCACACTTCTTTAGTTGTAAAGTGAGCGTCTTGGTCAGAGGCAATGCAGTGTGGAATACCCTGACAGTGGATAAGGCATTCCTTGAATCCATGGACGGTAGTCTTGGCAGAAGCATGGTGTGCAGGATAGGCAAATCCGTATTTGGAGTAAGTGTCTTTTCCAGTGAGGACAAACCTCTGTCCTTTCCATGATAGAAGAGGTCCAGTATAATCAACCTGCCACCAGGTAGCTGGCTGATCACCCTGAGGAAGGGTGCCTTATTGAGGGCTCCGTGTTGGTCTCTGCTGCTGACAAACTGGGCACTCAGCAGTGGCCAAAGCCAGGTCAGCCTTGGTGAGTGGAAGTCCATGTTGCTGAGCCCGTGTGTAACCTCCATCCCTGCCGCCATGGCCACTTTGTTCATGAGGCCCATTGGGCAATGACAGGGGTGGCTGGGGAAAGAGGCTTAGTGGTGTCCACAGACTGGATCATCCTATCCACTTGGTTATTAAAATCCTCCTCTGCCGAAGTCACCCGTTGGTGAGCACTCACATGGGATAAAAATATCTTCACAATTTTTGACCACTCAGAGATGTCCATCCACATACCTCTTCCCCCAATTTCTTTGTCACCAATTTTCCAATCATGCTTTTTCAAAGTCACTGACCATCCAGCCAAACCATTGGCTACAGCCCATGAATCAGTATATAATCACACATCTGGCCATTTCTCCTTCCATGCAAGGTGCACAACCAGGTACACTGCTTGAAGTTTTGCCCACTGGGAAGATTTCCCTTCTCCGTTCTCCTTTAGGGATGTCCTAGAAAGGGGCTATGGTGCTGCAGCTGTCCACTTTCGGGTGGTGCCTGCATATCATGCAGAACCATCTGTGAACCAGGCCCTAGTCTTCTCTTCCTCCGTCAGCTGATCATAGGGAACTCCATGAGACCATTGGTGCAGGTTGGGGAAGAGAAGGCAGGGTGGCAGGAGTGGAGACCATGGGCGTTTGAGCCACTTCCTCATGTAACTTATTTGTGCCTTCAGGACCTGCTTGAGCCCGATCATGTATGTACCACTTCCATTTGTTGATAGAATGCTGCTGTGCATGACCCACTTTATGGCTAGATGGATCAGAAAGCACCCAGTTCATGATAGGCAGTTCAGGTCTCATGGTGACTTGAAGACCTATAGTCAAACGTTCAGTTTCCACCAAAGCTCAGTAACAGGCCAAGAGCTGTCTCTCAAAAGGAGAGTAGTTATCTGCAGAAGATGGCAGGGCCTTGCTCCAAAATCCTAGAGGCCTCCACTGTGATTCACCTATAGGGGCCTGACAAAGGCTCCAAACAGCATCCCTATCTGCCATTGAGACCTCAAGCACCGTTGGATCTGCTAGGTTATATGGCCCAAGTGGCAGAACAGCTTGCACAGCAGCCTGTACCTGTTGCAGAGCCGTCTTCTGTTCTTGACTCCACTCAAAACAGGCAGCCTTTTGAGTCACTCGATAAATGGGCCGGAGTAATACACCCAAAAGAGGAATATGTTGCCTCCAAAATCCAAATAGGCCCACTAGGTGTTGTGCCTGTTTCTTGGTTGTAGGAGGGGCCAAATGCAGCAATTTATCCTTTACCTTAGAAGGAATATCTCAACAGGGCCCACACCACTGGAACCCTAGAAATTTTACTGAGGTAGAACGTCCCTGAATTTTAGTCAGATTTATTTCTCATCCTCTGGCATGCAGATGTCTCACCAATAAGTCCAGTGTGTCTGCTACTTCTTGCTCTCTGGATCCAGTTAACATAATGTCATCAATGTGATGTACCAGTGTGATATCTTGTGGAAGTGAAAAGCAATCAGGGTCTCTCCAAATAAGATTATGACACAGAGCTGGAGAGTTGATATACCCCCAAGGTAGGACAGTAAAGGTATATTGCTGGCCTTGCCAGCTAAAGGGAAATAGCTTCTGGTGGGCCTTATTGACAGGAATGGAGAAAAAAGCATTTGTCAAATCAATGGCTGCATACCGGGTATCGGGAGATGTGTTAATTTGCTCAAGTAATGAAACCACATCTGGTACAGCTGCTGCAGTTGGAGTTACCACTTGTTTCAGCTTACAATAATCCTCTATCATTCTCTAAGATCCATCTGTTTTCTGCACAGGCCAGATAGGAGGGTCGAACGGGGATGTGCTGGAAATCACCACCCCTGCGTCTTTCAAGTCCTTGATGGTGACACTAATCTCTGCAGCCCCTCCAAGGATGTGAGATGTGATACTGTTTTTGACTTACTATTTTTCTAGGTAGAGGCAGCTCTAATGGCTTCCATTTGGCCTTTCCCACCATCACCGCCCTCACCCTACCAGTCAGGGAGCCAATGTGGAGGTTCTGCCAGCTACTAAGTGTGTCTCTGCCAATTAGGCATTCTGGCACCTGGAAAATGACCACAGGATGTGTCCGGGGACCCACTGGACCCACTGTAAGTCAGACCTGAGCTAAAAGTCCATTAATTACCTGACCTCCATAAGCCCCTACTTTAACTGGAGGACCACGATGACATTTTGGGTCTCCTGGAATCAACGTCAGCTCAGATCCAGTGTCCAGTAGTCCCCAAAATGTCTGATCCTTTCCCTTTCTCCAATGCACAGTTACCCTGGTAAAAGGTCAGAGGTCTCCTTGGGGAAGGATGGGAGAAAGATTCACTGCATACATTGTTGGTAGTGTAGTGGGGTCCTTCCTCAAGGGGACTCAGCCTCCCCTTCATTCAAGGGGTTCTGGGTCTATAAACTGGTTCAAGTCTGGAAATTGATTGAGGGGCCATGATTCTCGGTTTATAATTCAAATTAGTCTTTTGTCCATTCGACCTACAAGTTTTTTCCTTATATAAATTAAGTAGGAATGCAGTAGGCTTCCTATCAGTTTCACTCCTAGGAACACCGTGATTAGCCAATGCCAGAGCTCTACATGAGTCAGACTATTCTGAATAGTGTTATTCAGTGTGATAACCCAACAGTCTTGAACGTTTTTGGCACCAGGCACTGGTTTTGTGGAAGGCTGACTGGGGTAGGGAGGATAGTTTCAGGATGAAACTGCAGACTAGTACTGGTCTGCAGCCTTGGGTTTGGGGACTCCTGTGATAACCCACTTTGGACATTTGGCTCTAGTGAAATTTACCTTTTCAGAAAGATTAATCCCCAAAAGTCTTAGCTTTGTAATGATGGAGTGTGTTGAAAAGCATGTATCATGGCTTTTTAAGGGACTTCCAAAGGAGATTTTCTCTCCAAAATATTTTGAGCAGTATTGTTTGAATAAGTGTATAATAGTCTTTAGAGCAGTATTTTTGGAACCGCAAACTGGGATACATTAATGGGTTGTATTGGGCTTACATTCAACATTAATTAAAAGGATAGGAATAGAAAATACTACTGTGCATTGAATGTAGTAAGGATAGGTAGTTTTGAGAAACTTTTATTTGTGTTTCTGTTTCCTGGACTGCAGTGTAAAGTGTATTTCTCGCTGTGGATCATGGTCATAAAAAGTTTGAAAAGCCTCTGCTGTTAGATGATAACACACATTTGGATATTAACTTCTTAGAGGTTAGTATATATAGTCTCACCTATGTAGAATGTAATTGAAAATTTCTGTTGCTGTGTATTTGTCAAAAATGTGAGAATGATTTCTTGTGAAACAGTTTTTAGTCCAGTAATGATTTTAATGTTTATCTTCAATGGAAGACAAATTCCACTGAAAGAAGGCATCTCTGCATCTCTGCTGAATATTAGAACATCAGAATCAAAAGCAGCCTTAGATTATTAGTTCAGCTTATTTATGGACAAATAGAACTCTGAGGTCAGGAGGTAGAGAAATGCATGCCTAAGGTTACACTGTGAGTGGTAGAGCTGGTACCAAAACCTAGGTCTCTTGACTCCCAACTCGTAGACTGCAGAAGGTCAATTGTAGTTTAATCATAATCTCAACTAATTGTATGTAACAGTTATAAAAACAAGCTTTTATGAGAGTTCATATTCAGAAATAAACAATGACCAATTGTTTAGTTTTTTTTTTAAAAAAAAAACTTGATCATGCATTACTTTTAAAATTCTCTTTGGCTATAGAATGTGAAATTCTTAATTTGAATTATGTAAGAATATACTCTCTTTGAAACCATACTTGGGAAGTTTTGAATTTGTTACAGGGGACTTATTTTTAAATCATCTGCCTCTTGGCTGAAATGAACTGTTACCAGATCCAAATCAGCACTTAAAAGCTAAAGATGGACTTTTAGCTTGAAATGTTTGTCAGCTGCTTCATTAAAGCCCAAACGGAGCATATATTCAGTGGGCAATTTTGAAGAGTCAGCATGAAGTTCAAACATTAGGAAATTAAGGACATCCTATACCTCATTATTTTAATTAATACATGTTATAAAAATCTAAAAATCAGAAGGTTTTAAGGTTGTGGATGACTCAGGGACTTGGAAGATTGTCCTTCTTACCTCTAAGGTTGATTGACTGCCTCAAAACTCCAGAAGATAGAGAGAGAACTTTTTGTAATCCCAGCACTTTGAGAGGCAGAGGTGGGCAGATCACCTGAGGTGAGGAGTTTGAGACCAGCCTGGCCAACATGGTGAAACCTTGTCTCTACTAAAAACAAGAAATTAGCCAGACGTGGTGGCGCACACTTGTAATCCCAGCTACTCCGGAGGCTAAGGCAGGAGAATCGCTTGAACTGGGGAGGTGAAGGTTGCAGTGAGACAAGATCGTGCCATTGCACTCCAGCTTGGACAACAAGAGCAAAACTCTATCTCAAAAGAAGAAAAGAGAGAGAGAACTTTTTTGTTTTTTAGTTCTGTTTTTTAGAAAAATGAGTTCTCTTCCTTTGTCCCTGCTTGTTGGTCTTATGTCTCTACCTCCCAAATGGTCTTGAGGATTAAACAGTATATTCCTAATTGTGCCAATGCTTATTTCTTCTTTCTGTACCTCCATCTCACAGCAAGTATAAAAGTGAGGACAGACATGAGCAAAGGAGATAGATTCCTAAATTCAGATTTCCTTTTAACACATCAAGGTCATTCTCTGATTAGCTTTTTGGTAAAAGTGCTTAGAAAGCTGAACTACTACGTGGTAGTCAGGAAGATCAACCTTAGTGACCCTTAATATATAAGAAAGCTTTGAGACTGTCACTGGGGGTATTTTAGACTAAATGAGAGGTAAATCTATTTGCTTTACAAAGCTAATTAAAACAGTATGTGGCAGATGGGGCAGCATTAAAGATTCTTCTAATGATCATTAATTAGGATAGGCACCTCAATAAGTATATGGCCTCTCAAGGACTACTTCTGATTGATATTTATAATTAGTTTGGTTAGAAGTAATAATGTAATTTTTAAAACACAGAGGTTTATTATTTTTTTGGAGACAGAGTTTCGCTCTTGTTGCCCAGGCTAGAGTGCAATGGCGCAATCTCGGCTCACAGCAACCTCCACCTCCTGGGTTCAAGTGATTCTCCTGCTTCAGCATCCCGAGTAGCTGGGATTACAGGCATCCGCAACCACGCCCGGCTAATTTTTTGTATTTTTAGTAGAGACAGGGTTTCGCCATGTTGGCCAGGTTGCTCTCAAACTCCTGACCTCAAGTGATCTGCCTGCCTCAGCCTCCCAAAGTGCTGGGATTATAGGCGTGAGCTACTGTGCCCGGCCAAAAAGTACAGATCTTTAAAGTCAGTAGTGGATTAATACTTTGGATGTATATAGTAATGAAATCATTAGGGGATTTGATAATAAAAACATTTTTACCCAAGAATACATACAGTACTCTACTTAAGAATAAGAAACTAGGAAGTCTGAGAGTGATTCTGGAACTAAGTGAATATGGAAAATAAGTAAGCCAAGGTTTCACTGAAGACAGTTTTTCCTTAAAGGCCATTTACTCACCCCAAAACAGTCAGGGCCACATGTTTAGTAATGAAATGAAGGCATTCTTTGACATATAGGAGATATTTTCCTCATACTTTGGAGTGTAGAAATGTGTGTGCCAATAGCAACAGCTAGTAAAAGGGCTAAAGAATGTTATATGTTAGCTGGATGTGGTGGCACATGCCTGTAGTCCCAGCTGCTTGGGAGGCTGAGGTGGGAGGATTGCTAGAGCCCAGGAGGTGGAGGTCGCAGTGAGCCAAGATCGTTGCCACTGCACTCCAGCCCAGGTGACAGAGCAAGACCTTGTCTCCAAAAAAAAAAAAAAAAAAAAAAAATTATATAATTTAGGAGATACCACAATCTGTTGAGTATAAACTTTGAAAAATTGTTTAAAAGTTAAGTGAAATCATTGGTATTTCCAAAGTTTAATATACCAATACTATAGCTCACCTGCTATAGTATATTGCCTGAGCTTCTGCGTTTCTGTCCCCCTGTCTCACTTCTCTGTTCCTCCTTTATCTCCCAAATACTTGACTCCTTGTACTTAACTCCTTGTCTCAGAGTCGGCTTCTGAGGGGAGGCCAAATGAAGACAGGCTATCATTGTTTTCTGTAAAATTTCCTGTCATCCGATATGGCAGCTTGCATTCTCATGGTGTTACAAAATGTTCCTCTATAGCCAGTGTTTCTTATACATTAGTTTCTTGGGCTTGATTAGATTGAGATCATGTTCAAATTGGTTGTTGTTAAGAATATTTACAGGTGGTGCTTTCTGTTTCATATTGCATCCCATCAAGAAGCAGAATACTTGGTTGTTCCACTTTTAGTGATGTTAAAAAATTTTTCAGTAACAGTGTGGATACACATTCATTCTGCACTAAAATTAATTCAAAGCTTCATGAAAATCCAGGCAAAAAGAGAGTACTGACATACAAGTAATCTCATGGTTTAATGCCCAGCAGTTATCTTCTTTAGAGAATATATAATGACTTTGCAGGAATTATGGATGACTCTTAAAATATTTGAATGAGAGAACCTTCTTTCTCTCTTTTATTTGTAATGTGAAAATGAAGTTTGTAAGATTAATGTAACCATGTACAAATTATGTTTTTCACAGTGTCTAGCATGTTGACACTGTGATGACTCAGTGAAATATCTGTGGAAAGAGTGAGTGAACAAAAGATGTATGTACCAACATGTATGTAGATTCTCTTAAGGTAACTTTCTCTCATCAAGTATCCTGGGGAAGAATTACAGTGCAGCACAAAGTAGAATGGTCACAATTCTCATCTTGACTTTTCTTCCAATTCCCATGCTTTGTTAGTACTGCCATTGCTAGAAGTTTGAGTTTTAGAAGAGCAAAATGTGGTGATTTTAAGAGAATAATTTTTTCCGCACATTGAGAAGTTCACCCCCAGCTCTGAAAAGCTTTTTATAACAAAAATATCCTCTTTGAAGGTCAGAGAAAAATACATTGTCTATTCCAGGTAAATTAGTTAATCTCATTTTTAAATACACTGAAGAACGAAACACAGATAACATCAGTTTTTAATGGAAATTCATGCATGATCAAATAACTAAAATTCAAGAAAAAGTATGAATTGCAACAAAGTTTGTTTCTTTTTGTTTGTCCATGATTGTTTTTACTGGCAGAATTTGAGATTAAGGATTTGTATTATCTATATTTGAACTTTTTGGGGGTATGGAATTTGTTTTCTCAAACATTTCTGCACCATATTTTGACTTATTTAATGAAGAAATCTTATAATTCTTCTAGTGTTTCTTTATAAATGCAGATTGGTTCTCACATGACCAAGATGGGTTGCACCGATGCTATAGGAAGGTTGTACTACTGAACAATTTAAGGGTTAAAGTAGCTTCCCAGTGTTATTCTATACTTAGTCCTGTTTTTCCCCTCTCTTTGAACTTCTAGTTCATTATAATGCTTCTGGGAATGTGAATAGTGTGAGATGTGCCTTGATTGATACCCAACTTCAAGGCCCTTATAGTTCCTGTCAGCCTCAGCTTCTTTTCTCCAGGGACATTTCAACATCTCCTGCTCCTTGAAGCTAACTGGAAACCTTTATACTTCTCTTATCTGCCAGCTTAATGCAAAACTGAAAGCAGGAGTGGACTGATTGGAGTCAGAGAAGTGGCCCCCAGGGAGGAGAAGCAGCCTAGGTCTCAGGGCATTGGGACTTCAGATGGTAGGCTGACTTGTCAATCTAGATTAGAAATGGAAGATAACTGTTGCCTGGTACATTGCTTGTTTTTTGCTATAGGAGAGACATAGTTTGTAAAGAAAGGGCTCTGAGAATCTCCCAACAGAAAGGCAAGTCAATGAAAGATTTAGCAAAAATACACTAAGCTATTACAGCAGAATGCCTAGCAGATGTACTGCCAACTGAGAACAGTAATGCCACAGGGAAAGAAACATCCCCTATTGAAGCTTCTATTTTATGACAGTGATTTCATGCAGAAATATCTGTTTAAGCTATTTTTTTGAGCAGAAGACAGTATACTTTAAAAAATTAACGTCTATGTACATCTCTGATAGGTTACAGATTCATTCTACATTTTTCTAAAAGCACAGCAATTTGCATGTCAGTGCATTGTCACAGATGAGTCTTACTTGCACTTGTGTTCATATTTGAGGATCAAAAACATTGTACAGAGTTTAAAATGAATTTACACACTTGCTCCTAGAGTAAAAAAAATTGCTTTCCAAAACAGTGTTCCTGAACTTTAGTGTGCATAGGAATCAACTGGGCATCTTAATGAAGTGGAGCTTCTCATTCAGTGGGTCTGGAGCGGGGCCTAGTATTCTCTATTTCTCACAAGCTCCTAGGTGATACCAGTGTGGCAGTTTCAGAGACCACACTTTAAATATCAAGGTTTTAAGATATTGAGCTTTAAATAAACAAACTCGCTAGAAATACTTCTTGTTTTCTCAACTCTAAGAAAATGACGCCTAGCTAATGCTCCTATGAATTAGAAATCTTATTAACAGAAGTAATGTTTGATAACCTCTTTTACCTGACGTTTTATTAGGCTCTAGTCCTGAAAGTCTCAAATCATTTATTTTCATGACTGAATTAACAACCTTAAATTATAGCACCATACAAGAAGTGTTGAATTTTTATCCACTAATGTTATATAACTCTTCTTCTGTTTTGTGGTAATTTATGGATGATTTGCTTTATTCCACTGCCCAGCTTTATTAGGGTATAATTGACAAAAATTGTGTGTATTTATGATGTACAATGAGATATTTTGATATATGTATACATTGTTAAATGATTATGTAAAGCTAATTACCATATCTGTCACCTCACAAATTTTTCTTGTTGTGAGAATATTATAGAATCTCTTAGCAATTTTCAAGTATATAGTACAGTCACTCATGGCTTGATGACAGGGATATGTTCTGAGAAATGTGTCATTAGGCAATTTTGTCATTGTGCAAACGTCATAGAATATACTTACACAAACCTAGATGGTATAGCCTACTACACATCTGGGCTATATGGAATAGCCTATTACTCTTAGGCTACTTGTATAGTATGTTAATGTACTGAATATTGTAGGCAATTGTAATACAATGGTATTTGTGTATCTAAATGTAGAAAAGACAGTAAAAATATAGTATAAAAGATAAAAATGTTATACACATGTATAGGGTAGTTAACATGAATGAAACTTGCAGGACTGGAAGTTGCTCTGGGTGAGTCAGTGAGTGATGAGTGAAAGAGAAGGCCTAGTGATGAGTGAAAGAGAAGGCCTAGTACATTACTGTAGCCTTTATAAACACAGTAAACTTAGGCAACACTAAATGTATTTTAAAATATCTTTTTTCTTTAATACTAAATTAACTAGCTTACTGTAACTTTTTAACTGTATAAACATTTTGACTCTTTTGTAATAATATGGAAGTTAAAATACCAACATGTTACATAGCTGTACAAAAACATCTTTATAACCTCATTCTGTTTGCTTTTTTTATTAAAATATTTTTTTCTTTTTAGCTTTTTTGTTGAAAACCAAGACAAAAACACACACATTAGCCTAGACCTACACAGGGTCAGGATTATCAAGACATCAAGAGGCTCCAGGAATTTTTCAGCTTCATTATAATCATATGGGACCACTGTCACATATGTAGCCTCTCATTAACCAAAACATTTTTGTGCAGTGTGACTGTATGTGCTGAAGTGTCTGGAAATCATACCAAAGAACAGCTGGGGAAACCAACTGTTAAGTAGTGATGTAGAGGGGTTTCTGCAATAGGTGGGAAGATCCTTTGTGAGATTCCTTCTAAGTCTGTGAATCATCACCAAGTGGTGTGCTTTTTGCTATTATATAATTAAAACTAAATTATAATATAGACTTTATTTTTATTTGATCACCTCAGTTTCCTCAAACATGTTAACATGTTTGTTCGCAATTTCCATTTCTGGACCTTTTCCTCCTACTTCTCATATCCAGTATCGTCTCTCTAAATTCTTAGTGTGTTAACATCATCTACCTATTCATCCATCTAATCATTCATTTAGTACATATTTGAATGTTTCTTGTGTACAAACAGGGTACAGTGATCTGTGGGATACAAAATTGAATAAGGTGGTCTCTACTTTGAAGGTACTCCCAGTCTGTTGGAGGAAGTAAGACATCAGCGCAAATAACTAATTTAAGGATAGAATTAATTTCTTTAAGACAGAATAATATGTCAACACCCTATAGAAACTGCTCTTGGTGTTCAGAGCAGGGAGAGATACAAATTTTTAGTAACCATCTAATGGAAGAAAACATTCTTTCCTAGCTGAAGAAGCTCCTGCTATTGAAAGCTAGCCTTTCACTTTTATTAGTCTTTTAAATGAATTTGGGTATGGTATTTGCCATTTTACTGGTATGCCTTTTTATATAAGATCCCATCACTAAGCTGAAATGTTGTAATAGTTGGTACAGTAAATGCATGGAGGAGTTATCTAATGAATTATGAGAGATGATTAAAGATGTCACTCTGCTCTGCTTTCTTGGCAAGAAAATGAACTAATAAACTGGAGAGAATGACCAAGTTGTAAAATACTTCCTAAGTTCGTATCTGTATATTTGTATATGTTGTCTAAATATTTCATCATTAGAGACTATATTCTTCATGACTATTAAGATCTATGAAAATTTCCATATAAGTTTTTATTTTGTTTTTAACGTAAATTTAAAAGTTTTATTCAAGTCTAAATTGAAAAAAAATTAATGATCCCTATCAAAAGCTTTATGGTCTGGAGTCATACTTTATTTTACTTAAGCACTATAGCATTTGACACATGAAGATGTTTTCCCGGGAGAATCTTGTTGCTGCCCAGGGCTGACAGGAAAAGAAACAATTTGTCTGACTAGTGGAGCTTACTAACAGTTCAAATAAACAACCCGTCTTTCCCTTCATGCTGCATATTAATAGAAATGTTAATGATAAGCTAACAGGAAACTGCCTCCTTGACACCCTACAGGGAGCAGAGATTACTGGGTCAGAGAGTTTTCTTGCTTTGGGCCTTCTTAGCAAACACAACTGTTAGCAAAATACCAATCTTATCACTTGCATATTTATTAGCACAGTATTTTTAAAGTAATAGTTATCTATTTAATACAGCCAAATTGATCATTGCCTCATTTTTGCCATTACTTAGCATGTAAATGTTTTTGCCATGTAAATATTTCAAGGTAAAATGCAATTTCCCTCTCTCTTTTTTTTTTTTTTTTTGTGAGACAGGGTCCTGTTCTGTCATCCAGGCTGGAGTGCAGTGGCACAATCATAGCTCACTGCAAACTCGAACTTCTGGGTTCAAGTGATCCAGTGGCCTCAGCCTCCCCAGTAGCTATGACTACAGGCATGTGCCACCATGCCTGGCTAATTTTTTAAGTTTTTTGTAGAGACAGGGTCTTGCTATGTTGCCTAGGCTGGTCTGGCCTCAAGGGTTCCTCCTGCCTTGGCCTCGCCAAGTGCTGGGATTATAGGCATGAGTCACTGTGCCCAGCTAGTAAAAAGCTATTAACTTTAGATTTTAAACATATATTCTCTCTACATATTTTGATAGATGGTAATTAACTCTTCAAAAATATTTCAGAATAACCAGAAGAGTAGATTTGGAGTGTTCCCAACACAAAGAAATGATAGATGTTTGAGTGATGGCTATCCCACTTACCCAGATTTGAGGTAGCACACACCATGCTGTATGCATTTATGCCCTCAGTACCTAGTTCACACTGTAAATATTATTGAATTATTTAGTGACTTGACTTTGATAATGCCAGCTTCATTGTTCTATGATAATATTTTTCTGCCTTCTTAAGTTTTTCTTTAGCACACAAGTGTAAAATCTTGCTATTACCAATATTATTGGGTTCCACAGTTATCTAGAACTGGTCAGATACTTATGAAGGCAGGATCTGTTATTTTTTTATTTTTATTTTTTGAGACAGAGTCTCGCTCTGTCGCTCAGGCTGGAGTGCAGTGGCGCAGTCTCGGCTCACTGCAAGCTCCTCCTCCCGGGTTCACGCCATTCTCCCGCCTCAGCCTCTCCAAGTAGCTGGGACTACAGGCGCCCGCCACCACGCCCGGCTAATTTTTTTGTATTTTTAGTAGAGACGGGGTTTCACCGTGGTCTTGATCTCCTGACCTCATGATCCGCCCGCCTTGGCCTCCCAAAGTGCTGGGATTACAAGCGTGAGCCACCGCGCCCGGCCAGGATCTGTTATTAAGACATTGATAATGCAGAGTAGAAAAGATTTCTTACACATCTCTAGGTTCATATCTGAGACTCCTGTAATAAAAGGTAGATTAACAAGAGAAAAGCATACAAATTTATTTAATATAAGTTTTACATGACATGGGAGCCTTCAGAAATTACAACCCAAAGAAGTGGGAAAAACTTTATTTTTATTCATAGGTTTTTGAAAAGTGGACAGTTGTACAGACATACGACTGGACAAAGGGGGTATGATCTAATAGTAATAAACTGGGGGAACTGTTAGTTTAGATTCTTCTTGGTATCTCTGTGTCCGCAGAGATTGGGATATTCCTTTTCTTAGGGTCTAGAGGATACGTCTCTTAGGGGGATCTTAAGACCTACTTTAGAGTAATGTCAGAGAATTATTTTATGACCTGTTTTAGGGGAGAAGGGCAGGAGAAGGTCAGGGAGACCTTTTTGCTTCTGCTATTTCCTCAAATGCCAACGTGCCGTATTTTGAAGTAATGTGTCCTAAACCCCATCAATAGTAACTAATGACTAGTGAGGGAAGTCTGATCTTTCCAGTTAATGTTTGAGGCACTGAAAATAATGAAATTAGTTTTATAAGTCAAATATTTGGAGATTTGCAATTATTTAGCCTACTTTTAGGAGAGTATAATTTATTGGTTGCTAACAGACATGATAGTTATTGGCTACACCGTTATGGTAATTTAAAAATAAGACTTAGTGTTATCCTTAGGCCTTTCCTAAGGAAAGAATAAATCTATAGAAATATATATATATATACACACACACACACACTTTTTTTTTTTTTTTGAGACGGAGTCTTGCTCTTTCACCAAGCTGGAGTGCAGTGGCGCAATCTCAGCTCACTGCAACCTCCATCTCCTGGGTTCAAGTGATTCTCCTGCCTCAGCCTCCCGAGTAGCTGGGACTACAGGCACCCGCCACCATGGCCGGCTAATTTTTGTATTTTTAGTAGACACAGGGTTTCACCATGTTGGCCAGGATGGTCTTAATCTCTTGACCTCGTGATCCGCCCACCTTGGCCTCTCAAAGTGCTGAGATTACAGGCATGAGCCACCATGCCCAGCCCAGAAATATTTTTAAAAATTAGCTGGGCTTATGTATATACTAGCATCATTGTATCTCTTTATAGCATTTAGATTGAATTGTTGGTGAATTATAAAAGTTTTGAGTCTAAGTGCTGAAGTATTCAGGAAATGGGTGGGCAAAGGAATAGTCTTTAGCACTTTGATCAGAGCCTGACATCAGTTGTCATTCAGTAAAAAGCAATGATTTAGTAAGTGAATTTCCATACACAAACTCTATTTCAAACAAAAAACTCTCCAGGCAGCAAACACCAAGTCATTAAAGTTGGAAACTAAAAATAAAATACACTAAATTTTACTTTTTAAAATAAGTAAACATTTGCTAGTTTAGTTTAAAATTTTATATTTTCTTTGTTTTGCAGATGGGAGGCTAAGATTTTCTTTGATAAACTTGAACTTTGGATTTCAGGTTCATTAAAGTACAAAAACATTCTTATTTTCTTTTTAATAGCCTCTCATATAACACATTGTTATCACCAATAAGTGAAAATTATACTGGAAGGGCTTTTGGTTTACAACTTGCAAAAGTCTTTCTTGCATTTTTCATTATTTTCTTCTCTCTTAGAAACATGGCAGGATAGAATCAGCAGACTTAGCTTTGGTCTTTATATTTATACTTTAAACACTGATAATCTCACAAATTTTTTCTTGTGGTGCTATAAAGTTCTTGAAAGTGCTAATTTGAAAAGATATGTATATTCCCAGTTTTCCTAATTCCTTAGAAGCTATTTTGTATATTTGCAAGTATAGAAAGTGTTATTTGATCAATTTCTAGGCTTGAGAAGCTAATATTTCTCCTATTTCATTTATCTAGTAAAAGATTAGACTAGATAATAAAGATTCAATTCAATTGATGTATAATTTTCTAAGGAACAAGTGGAATCAACTTTATTTTTAGACTTTCTGCTTTTACGTATTTGCCTTTTGTGGACACATTTATTAATTTCTCATTTTTTAAATTTTCAGGTAACTTGGGTTTTTACTCCTGTAACAACTGAAATAACAAGTCTTGATACTGAGAATATAGATGAAATTTTAAGTAAGTACCTCAATATTTTTAAAGTGTACTCTTTCTTCTCTGTAGAGAGTTAGTTTATATATACAAAAAAAAACCAATAAAATCTCAGTTAGCTAGCACAGATGAAGAGATGGCATTCTGATTAATTCCATGACTTTCTGAATTATCAAAGCACTTTTGGTTACTTTTAGTCTTTTTTATTTATTTAACTTGATATAGATACCATTCTTAACAATTCATGAAATGTTTTGATAAGCCTACTTAGAGACCAATCGTTCTCACTGTGCAGAACTAAATGTTAATGACCTCAGGACACAGCCTAGACTTTTTTTTCTTTTTTCCCTTTAATTAGATCGCCTATTCTGATCTCTTTTATTGTTATTGGTCCAGTTAAGCTCAGTACTTTTTTTATTTTTTGTTTTAGAGAAAGGGTCTTGCTTTGTCACCCATACTGGAGTGCAGTGGCATGATAATATTATAGCTCCCTTCAGCCTTGACCTCCTGGGCTCAACAATCCTCTTTCCTCAACCTTCCAAGTTAGCTAGGACTGCAGGTGTGCTCCACTGCACGTAGCTGATTTTAAATTTTTCTTGTAGAGACATGATCTCGCTGTGTTGCCCAGGCTGGTCTTGAATTCCTGGCCTCAAGCAGTCCTCTCATCTTAGCCTCCCAAAGTGCTGGGTTTACAGGCATGAGCCACCACACTTGGCCTAATAAGTTTTTTACTGAATGGTTTGTTTGCTGACAATGTGGTTGTGGATATAATTAACTTGAGAGAAACCATTTCTTGTTTTATAAAAATAGTAAAGGAAAGGTGAAGATGTGGTTGATAGAAAATCGTAACTTAGGAGCTTTAAGAAAATGTACAGTGTGCGTAAATGATTTCTTTTTTTAATCTTCCATCTTATATAATAGAGGCAAAAGGAGTTACAACATTCATTGAGTGTAATATATTATGTTCCTGGACCTTTAAATGCTAAAAGTCTATTCCTGTCTTATGGAGTCTCTTTAGAGGAGTGGTTCCATAAACTTTAGCATGTATCAGAATCACCTGGAACACTTATTAATATCTATACTGCTAGGAAACTGCTAGACCCCTACCTAAAGATTTGCATTTCTTAAGGATTTGCATTTCTGTGAGTTCCCAGGTGATGTTGGTGTTTCTGGTCCAGGAACCACAGTTTGTGAACCACTGCTTTAGAGCGAATAAGCAAATATATAAAAAGTAACTTGAAGGTAAAAAGGGAAGAAAGGAATTGAAACTTACATGTCATTTTCACTTCTGTCATCTTTCAAATTCTAGAATGTCTTTGTGTTTTATTTTCATGAGTGCTTGAGGACTTTAAGTTTCTCTGAATTAGGGATAGGCAAAAAGCACTACATCTTATGTCTTTACATCTTGATATGCAAATGATGCTGTTATTTTTGTAGGAGGGAATAACTGTTAAATGGATAGGAATTAAAAAATTGGCATCTTGTGCAACACCGTTAGTTGTAGATTACTTGTTGCAACTAGGTGGGATATGGGAGGTTTAGAAATAACTTAGTTATACAGGTCTTTTCTGTGATGTGGGATTTTATTTGCAGAACTAATTCTCAGTTATTCATGAATATGGAAGATCAAAAAATAAAACACAGATCATTCCACTTTACTTTTTATGGTAGTAGCTTACTTACTTTATCTGGACTTTATTTCACATTTGCTTTAAATTCATTTAAGATGCAATGAAGGAAGCCAGTATGATGGCTTATGCCTGTAATCCCAGCACTTTGGAAGGTTAAGGTGGGAGGTTGCTTGAGGCCAGGAGTTCGAGACCAGCCTGGGCAATATAACTAGATCCTGTCTCTGCAAAAAAAATACAAAAATTAGCCAGCTGTGGTGGTGTTTGCCTGTAGTCCTAGCTACTTGGGAGGGTGAAGTGGGTGAACGTCAACCCAGGAGTTTGAGGCTGCACTGGATTTTGATCATGCCACTGCACTCTAGCCTGGGCAATAGAGTGAAACCCAGTCTCCATAAAACAAAAGATATAGTGAACTTATAAAGCATACAGAGAAAAGAGACAAAGTTTACCATAAATTATATAAGCTGTCCATGACTCTAGGTTTCTGAGTGAGAGATAATAGTTACTGTGTTTTTTTAAGTGGACCCTTATATTGGACAAAGATCATAATGAAACTGTATCTTTAATTATGTCAAAATTATTACAAATAGCTTATTTGGTTTTGTTTTTCAATTTCAGACAATGCTGATGTTGCTTTAGTAAATTTTTATGCTGACTGGTAAGTAATCTTATTGTTTGGGTTTGGGTTTGTTTTTACTTGCTAAAGGTTAATTTTTCTTTGCTAGAAAGGGGAAGGGAAGGCTTTTTCTATTTCAAGACAGTATTCCATACATAAAGTCAATTAAGTTTCATCCACAAAGGAAGTAGTTTAATTTGGTAAGGATTTCTGTTTTAAGAAAGAAATAGAGCTGTTTCTGTTATCTTATATCTTAAAACAAGTAACATATAACTCAAATATGACTCTCTCCACCCCCAACTCAAAGGGAACACGTATTGCAATTCCGTATTTGTCCTGACTGTGGAAGGAGGGTAGTGTTTATAAGTCATGATTTGGGTATGGCAAGTTTAGAAGGAAAAATAATGTTGACATTTTTAAATTTATACAATCTGCTGCCTCTTCTAGGATACCTTTACTCCTTCCCCTGGCTGAATCAGAGCCTGTCTTTTGTGTTTATATAGTACTCTATGTACCACTTTCTTTTTCTTACTAAATGTTTTGTCTTTTCTTGTTTGTGCCCTAGCAAACAAACTTTGAGGGCAGAGATAATGGCATACTCAGTATTCCCAGCATCTAGAACAACATGGTATATAGTAGATGTTACAGAATATGGCATGGAGATAGGAAGAAGGGAGATTTAGTTGGAAAGATTCTGAAACGCAAGGGAGATTTAGTTGGAAAGATTCTGAAACACCGGCATAGTCTTTATCCCTAGACACTCTGTATCTTATCTGACCCTTTAAGGCTTACTACCTACTAGCTGTCACTACCATACTCCAGGCCACAGTCCTGTCATTTACTTAAAATTCATGCTACAGTCTCCTCATTTCTTTTCTGTGCCTCTAGTCTTATGTATCTCCATTCTGTTCTCTACAATGTAAGCCAGAGTTCTCTTTCTTACAGTGTAAATAAGATTAGTTTATACCCCTTCTTAAAGCCCTTAAAATGTTTCCATTACCTTTGGGTTAAAGTTTAAATCCTTTACTTTGACCCAGAAGGCCCCTTATGAACTGGTCTCTTATTCCCTCTGTAGCTGTTATGTCTGGCCTCTCTCCGCTTCCACATTCTGCTCCAGTTATACTAAACTTCTTTCAATTCCTATAAAATTCTGTATTTCATCACTGGACTGTGAGGCATGATATTTCCCCTGCCTGGATGGATCATTCTTCTGTCACCCACTTCTTTACTTAGTTAAGTTCTAATCTTTCAAGTCTTAGATTAGATGCCACTTTCTCCAGGTTATCTTCCTGGATCAATACACCTACCCCTACTCTTGACTCTGATTATGAGCCCTTCTGTTATTTCCCGTAACACCCATACTTACCCAATCATAACACTTGTAGGCTGTAATCCTGGTTGGTGACTCCCTACTACATTGTTTGCTCTGTGAAAATATATACCATAGTTTTATTTTCAACTTTAATCCCCAAGCACTTTGCTTAATATGTGGCTGATAAGTACATAATGTCTACTGAATGAATGTATATATGGTATGGTTATTTAAAGAACTTTAGTAAAAAGTTGAAGATACACAGAGAAAATGCTATTTATAAAATATGTATCAAAGGTGGCATTTTTCAAAGTAAATTAGGGTTGTCAAGATTTATTAGTAGCCACAAAATTTGGTAGAAGATTATGTAGTCCAGTCCATTTTAAAATAAGAAAACTGAGATCCAGGGGATTGAAGTACTTTCCCAAGGTTACCCAACTAGATGATGTCTGAAGAAAAACTAGAACGACTTTCTCCTGACTGAGAAATTTTGTGTGTTGCAAGAAAGAGTAATAGAACGTGCTGCTGATCTTTTGAAAAAACTGAATTGGAAACGTGGACTGAGTTATTTGGGAAGACATTACCTAAAGAATACCTTAAGTTGTTAATGAATTAATACTCTTTTATACAGCTGAAAAAGCTTGGGTAATTGGCTGTAAGACATAGACTTAATACTATGTGGCCTCAAAGTCTACACTGAGTTCATTCGGGAAGTTATGGATGTGGCACAGTTTAATAATTCTGTAATAGAGGTGCTTAAAAATACTGCAGCTCCTTGAGTAATACTGTAGTAGGTGGTTAATAATGCTGTTTTGTGCCAGACTATTTTTTTAAAATTACCTAATATTTATGGGTACATAGTAGGTATATATATTTATGGGGCACAGGAGATATTTTGATAGAGGTGTACAAAGTAGGACAATCACATGGCCGGGCACAGTGGCTCATGCCTGTAATCCCAGCACTTTGGAAGGCCGAGGCGGGCAGATCACCTGAGGTCAGGAGTTCAAGAGTAGCCTGACGAACATGGTGAAACCCCGTCTTTACTAAAAATACAAAAAATTAGCCGGACGTGGCGGGCACCTGTAATCCCAGCTACTTGGGAGGCTGAGGCGGGAGAATTGCTTGAAGCCAGGAGGCAGAGGTTGCAGTGAGCTGAGATCACACTGTTGGCACTCCAGCCTGAGTGACAGAGCGAGACTCCGTCTCAAACAAAAAAGCAAAAACAAACAAAAAAAACACGTATCAGGGTAAATGGAGTATTCATCATTTCAAGGATTCATCATTTATGTTACAAACATTCCAGTTTTACTCTTTTAGTTATTTAAAAATGTACAATACATTTCTGTTTACTGTAGTCATCCTACTAGATCTTTTTTTTTTTTTTTTTTTTTGAGACGGAGTCTCACTCTGTCGCCCAGGCTGGAGGGCAGTGGCGCAATCTCAGCTCACTGCAAGCTCCGCCTCCCGGGTTCACGCCATTCTCCTGCCTCAGCCTCTCCGAGTAGCTGGGACTACAGGCGCCCTCCACCACGCCCAGCTAATTTTTTTGTATTTTTTTTTTAGTAGAGACGGGGTTTCACCGTGGTCTCAATCTCCTGACCTCGTGATCCGCCCGCCTTGGCCTCCCAAAGTGCTGGGATTACAAGCGTGAGCCACCGCACCCGGCCCATCCTACTAGATCTTATTCATTCTAACTATATTTTTGTACCCATTAACCATCCCCATCCAGACTCTTTACATAGGTTTTTTTTAATGCTCAGAAATACTCTGCAGGTAGGTATTATTTCCTTTTAGGTTGAGGAATCGAGGCTCAGAAAGGTCATATGGCTAGTAAGTGGTGGAACTGGGATTTAAATTCAGGTATGCCTAACTGCAAAGCTTATTTTTTTCTCTAACTAGGTCATATTAGTAAGTGCCCTCAAAATATCTCTGCAAAGACTTATCTGTTTGGTAGATTTGTTAAGGATTGATTTAAGCACTAGATTGAATATTAGGTTTAGATGACCCTTAGGCCCTTTTAATAGATCCATTGCTTTTGTGATGTTCCTTTTATAAATGTAACATTTCCATGTGTATGGATACACATGTATGAAGAAGGTACAGTAATAATGGAATTGAACTTTTATTTCATTTTCCCTTTTCATCTTTTGGTACAGGTTGAGTATCCCTTATCTGAAATACTTGAGACCATAAGTGTTTCAGTTTTTGGATTTTTTCAGATTTGGGAATATTTGCCTTATACTTACTGGTTCAACATCCCTAACCCCAAAAATATGAAATCCAAAATACTTCAATGCGCATTTCCTTTGAGCATCTTGTCAGTGCTCAAACAGTTTTAGATTTTGAAACATTTTGAATTTTCAGATTAGGGACATTCAACCTGTATTAAGACAGGTCCTATTTTGAACATGAACCGTGCTTAAATACTTAATGAGTGGCAAACTGGACAATCTAGAGTAAAGAAGCCCTTGATGTGTTTTTTTACGTTGCCCTTAAGCCATAAAGAGGCTTGCCCGCTCTTTCTTCACTAGGTCAGAGCTAAATTTTTCAAGAAACCATTGATCAGCCCCTACTCCTTGCCTAACTTGCCCTCCAGCTACCTTATTTTCAGCAAACTGTAAGAACCCACAAACCTGCGGTCCTAACTGCTCCAATTCCTCCATTCTATCAATTTATTTATTTAATACACATATATTGAATGTTTATTAGAATACATAGTCAAATAAGACACGGTCCATGATGTCCACAGACCCCACCCTCTTATCCCTGATGGGAGAGATTTAAGAATGCTAAAAGAGGAAAGAGCCACTTGAAAGCAAGAGATTGAAGATACAGATGTTTCTCCTTGATATATTCTAGGACATCTCCTTAGGAAGTCAGGTGAGTGGGCTAGAAGAGATATATATATATACAAGAAGAAATAGGGAGGAAGTATAATGTTTGCATCCTTTCACAGGGTTTCCAATATTTTTATTGTATTAAAGCTAATGTGTATGAACTAATTACATGTGGATTAAACTGTTCACTGACATCATTTAAGTAAATTTGGTGGAAAAGGGCTCTGGAAGCAAGAGTAGCAATTGTAGTTTGTTTACATATCCTTAATACTTCTTCCGTAAGAGAATGGCCATTCTAACCCAGCTGGTTGCTAATTCTGATTCTTCCCCTTCTTATTGGGTCCCTTTAATTACCTAGAACATAGTCATCCATGACATAATGATGTTTAGGTCAATGACAGAAGTCCCATATATAATACTGTATTTTTACTGTACCTTTTCTGTGTTTAGATACACAACTGCTATTGTGTTACAGTTGCCTACAGTATTTAGTATATTAACATGTGGTACAGGTTTGTAGCCTAGGAGCAGTAGGAGGCTGTATACCATATAGTGTAGGTGCATGCTAGGCTATACTATACCTTCTAGGTTTGTGTAAATATACTTTATGATGTTCGCACAATGAAGAAATCACCTAATGGTGTATTTCCCAGAGTGTATCCCTGTCGTTAAACACCACATGACTGTTTTTGTGAAATGTTTGGCTTGATTAAGGGACAGTTAGAAGTAACAAGTTTGTAAAATATTGTGGGGTTTGTGTCTTGTGTTTGAAGTAAAAGAAAAAAGAAAATACAGACAGGAAGTCTTGGTTAGGAATTTAAGATATTTGCTTCTGGACTTAGTGTATTTAGTATGTTTACAGATATAAAAGCCCATTTTATCAAGGGGTAAATTTTGAGGGGAAATAGTTAATTATATACCATATATTCTTTTAATATAACTTATTTATTTAGTATGCTAACTTGCCTGTGAGATTTGATAGAACTAGCCAGGTGGAGAGGTCTAATATTTGCAATACAGTTAAAATATTTTACACAATAGTCCAAAATTTTATTATTTTGAGGTGGGAGGATTGCTTGAGCCCTGGAGGTGGAGGGTGCAGTGAGCTCAGATTGTGCCCCTGCCCTCCAACTTGGGCAACAGGATGAGACCCTGTGTCAAAAAAAATTAAAAGTAAATAAAATAGAGAAAGCTAATTTCTTTCATAAATGTTCAAGCCTCAGTAGTTACAAATCCTAATAGTACTTCTCAGAGGGCTTATTTCATACTTGTTTTATGACCTCTGCAAGAGATCCTTAGCTGTGTGCTCCATAATACTGGCAATTGTCTCAAGATGAATAAAACCAAAATCTATTATACATTCTTAGAATTGGTATACAGTCTTTGAATTCAAAATTGTCTTCATCTCCATTGAATGACGTCAGGGTTCATGATTAAATTAAGTGTGTGATTATGTCGCAGAGTCATTTATTGTGCCTATGTCAAATGTCAATGGGCAATAACGGAAATAAGATTTTATTACTTCTGCTTTTCATTTCTAATTGGCATCCTTCTCTGTGTATAGGTGTCGTTTCAGTCAGATGTTGCATCCAATTTTTGAGGAAGCTTCCGATGTCATTAAGGAAGAATTTCCAAATGAAAATCAAGTAGTGTTTGCCAGAGTTGATTGTGATCAGCACTGTAAGTACCTCAATAGGAAGTCTAGAAGAAACTGTCCCATCCCAAACACAGGCACACAAACACATTTTTTGTTTTCTTTTCTTTTCTTTTTTTCCTTTTCTTTTTTTTTAAATGCTCTGCTTTTAAGTGGAGAACAAACCGAAAAGGTTCTAGTGGCCTTGGTTAAATTGTTACTATTTAATTTTTATGTACTTAGAAAACTACTTTCCATTTTCTTGTGTGAAGGTTTTTTTGTTGTTATTTTAAAAATTACAATAGGTCAAGCTTAGGGACCAAAACTAGCAGTGTTTTCTATCAAAGCAAATACCAAAATCAGTAAATAAGATTGAAATGTAGTATTAGAAGAAAAAATGGATTTCTGTTAGTTTTAGAATCATGTGAAAATACCATTTATAGTCATTTCAAATAAGATTGTCTCAGATTTTTGTGTGTTTCTGTTTTTGAAAAGGTTCTGTTTTGAAAAGATTCTGGTTTAGACTATTTTTGAGGTCTAATTAGCTGTAGCAACTGATTATAATTATTAAGAGTATTAAGAAACTTAGCTTAGGCTCTTAAAATCCAACTTCTTGCATTTTGCTTGTCCTGGTGGAGCATTCTCTGTAAAATCCTCAGGTTTTTCGTATACATGACGGATTTGTCTAACTTGAACTAGTGATCTTGCTAGTGGTATTTCCTCCTGTGTGTTCCCATTATACTTGAACTTTCCTCTCTCATCGTGCTAAACTCATTGTATTTGGTAGTTCTGGTTCATTGTGTCTTAGTTGTCTTATCAGCTGCATTGTCTGTTCATCAAGGCAGGAATTTTTTTTTCTTTCTTTTTTTAATGTTCACTTTTAAGAGGAGACCAAACTACTTACTAATTTCTGTGTCTCAAGCATCTGACAGTTTCTGGGAGACAGAGACTGCTCACAAAAAGCTATTGCATTGAGTTATTGGTAAGTTGGTGTGAATACAGAACTGCCTCCCATTCTTCAAGTTTTCTATTTTTTTATACTTAACCTACTGATTAAAATTAGTATGTGTGTACACACACCTAACTTTTCATTTTACTGATGAGGAAATGGATATGAAGTGGCTTAATCAATGTTACATAGCTCAGTGTCTGGTCAAGCCTTCATTTGCTCTTTTCTGTTCAGACATTTTGGGGAGTTATTGGTATAGCTTTGTGCTAGGCAGCAAGGCATTTTCCAACAGTAAATCATTTCATAGTCTTCTAAGCCCCACCCCATATTTCTGTCTGCTGAAATTCATAACTAGATAGGGTGAAGGGAGCAATAAAAGGTTGTCAGTACAGGCATGGGCTACATTTTCACACTGCTTTCCAGATCTTTTCTCCGACCTTTCGCTGACAGAGAACATGATGTTTTTGGTGTAGGTTCTCATTTCAAATCTTTCTATTCTTTATGTATTTAATTAGATGTTACAGTGCAGATAAGAGTTCCTACTTTTACTGAATTTGAACCATAAAATTGGAAATTATGCCCTAAAGCTTACATTCATTGGGAAGAAAATTTAATACTTATATCCTTGAACCGTAAATATCACTTATTCCATCTTTTAAACAGATAACTTTTGAAGAAAATCTGACATCATTGCTAGTAAGCTTTCTTTTTATGGGAGCAAATAGCACAGTTCAGATGCTTTTTCAATCCACCAGCAAGTTATCTGAGGTATTATGCATATTATGAGGTATTATGCATCTCTCTGAATATTTTTTCTCTTCTATGTAATTCTTTTAAAGAAATGATGTTATGAAACCCTTATTGATTAATGTATTTACATTTTCCACAGTCTCTTTAGAGATTGTAAGACAAACTGTAGTTTTGTTAACCTCTTATGTGCCAATTAGATTGTAGAAGTTTTGGACTGCAAGAACCTTAAGAATTCTATGTTTTAAAGAGAAATGCCTTTTTGGCCGGTTATTCTGTGGTCAAATTTTTTTTTTTTTCCTAACCATTTAAACAACTTTAATTTATATACTCAAATACATATCAGTGCTTTGAAAAATAGATTGTTCAATCCTAAAGCAGTTTTTAAAAGAGATTTATTGAGGTATAATTGACATAATACATTACACAAATTTAAATTTTATAATTTTCTGGGTTTTGATACATGTGTGTATCCATGAAACCATCACCACAATCAAGATATTGAGCATAGCTGTCATCCTCCAAAATTTTCCTTGTGCCCCTTTGTGGTCCCTGTCTGTCCCTTCTGTACCTCACCTTCATCATCCTTAAGGACCATCTACTTTCCGTCACTGGAGATTAGTTTGCATTTTCTAGAATTTTATATAAGTGAATCATACAGTATGAGGTTTTTTTTGGTCTGGGTTTTTTTTTTTTTTTGGACTTAGTATGTTTATTTTGAGATTGTTTCATGTTGCATATATTATTTCTTATTATTTAGTGGCATTCTATTGTGTGGCTATATACCACAATTTATCTGTTCACTTCCTGACAGACATTTGGGTTGTTTCGACTTGCTGGCTATTACAAATAAAGCTGTTATGAACATTCAGATATAAATCTTTATACAAATAAAGATTACATACAAAGCTGTTATGAACATTCAGATATAAATCTTTATACATATGTTTTCATTTTTCCTGAGCAAATACCTGGATGTGAAATGCTAGGTCATATGGTAGTTCCATGTTTAACTTTTTAAGAAACTGCCAAACTATTTTCCAAAGTATTTGTTCTATTTTATATATCCACTAATAGTACATGAGAGTTCCAGTTGTTCCATATTCTTGTCAAAACTTGGAGTGGATAGTCTATTTAATTTTATGTATTCCAATATGTGTGAAGTGGTGTCTCCTTGTGGTTTAATTTGCATTTTTCTAATAATTAATGATGTTGAGAATATTCTCATATGTTTATATACATTCATGTATCTGTGATGATGTGTCTGTTCAAATATTACACATTTTTTATTGGATTGTTTATTTTCTTATCGAAATTTGTTTATTTATTTATTTGCCACAGGGTGTCACTGTCTCGCCCAGGCTGTAGTGCAGTGGCACAATCTCGGCTCACTGCAGCCTCGACCTTCCAGTCCCCAGTGACCTTTCCACCACAGCCTCCCAAGTAGCATGTGCCACCACACCCAGCTAATTTAAAAAATTTTTTTAGAGACAGGTCTCCTTATGTTACCCAGGCTGGTCTCAAACTCCTGGGCTAAAGTGATTGTTCCACCTCGGCTTCTGAAAGTGCTGGGATTACCAGCATGAGCCACTGTGCCTGCCCTCTTACTGAGTTTTGAGAGTTCTTTATATATTGTGAATACAAGTCTTTTTTCACATATGTAATTTGCAAATATTTTCTCCCATTCTACCCTTGTAGTTTTTTAAAAAAATTGTAACATACACATAAAATTACTATCTTACCATTTTAAATTGTACAATTTAATACTGTAAAATGTATTCACATTGTTGTGCAACCAGTCTCCAGTTCTTCATCTTGCAAAACTGAAGCTCTACACCCGATAAACAGCTTCCCATTGCCCATTCTCCCCAGCCCCTGGCAACCACTTTTCTACCTTCTTTTTCTACAAATGGGATTACTCTAGGTACTCCACATAAGTGGAATCATACAGTATCTGTCTTTTTGTGACTGGCATATTTCACTTAGCATACTGTCCGCAAGGCTCATTCGTGTTGTAGCATGCGTCAGAATTTCCCTACTTTTTAAGGCTGAATAATATTTCATGGTATGTATACACTACGATTTGTTTGTCATCCGTCAAGAACACAGGTTGATTCTGCCCCTTGGCTATTGTGAATAATGGTGGTATGAACATGAGTATACTAATACCTCTTTGAGACCTTTAAAGAAAGTTCCCAGTTTTTCTTTTACATATATCCAGCAGTGGAATTGCTAGATCATATGGTAGTTTTTAATTTTTTGAAGAAACATCATACCATCTTTCATAGCTGCTGTATCATTTTACATTTTCATTAGGATTACCTAAGGGTTGCAGTTTCTCCACACCCTCACCTGCACTTCTTATTTTCTCTTTGTTGTTGTTTTTATTTTTTTAAATTTTATTATTATTATACTTTAAGTTTTAGGGTACATGTGCACAACGTGTGGGTTTGTTACATATGTATACATGTGCCATGTTGGTGTGCTGCACCCATTACTCATCATTTAGCATTAGTTATATCTCCTAATGTTATCCCTCCCCCCTCCCCCCACCCAACTCCTGGGCTCAGGGGATCCTCCCACCCAGCCTCCTGAGTAGCTGGGACTACAGTGTGTGTGACCCTGTGGGCTCTATTTTCTGTTTTTGTTTGTTTGTTTGTTTGTTTGTTTATAGCAGCCATACTAATGGATGTGAGATGGTATCTCACTGTGTTGTTGGTTTGCATTTCCTTAATAATTAGTGATGTTCAGTATTTTTTCACATGCTTATTGGTCATTTGTATATCTTCTTCAGAGAAATATTTATTCAACTCCTTTGCCCATTTTAAAATCAGGTTATTTGGGTTTTTGTTGTTGATATTGAGTTGTAGGAGTTCTTTGTATATTCTGGATATTCACCCCTCATATATATGATTTGCAAATAAATTCTCCTGTTCTGTAGGTTGCCTTTTCACTCTGTTGATTGTGTCCTTTGAGTCACAGACATTTTTAATGGTAATGTAGTCTATCTTATGTATTTTTACATTGGTTGACTGTGCTTTAGGTGTTATATCCAAGAAATAATTGCAATCTAATGTCATGAAGCTTTACTCTCTTATGTTTTCTTTTGAGAGTTTTAGAGTATTTAGAGAGTTTAAGAGTGTTAGGTCTTACATTCAGGTCTTTCATTTATTTTGAGTTAATTTTTGTGTATGGAACAAGGTAAGGGCCCAACTTTATTATTTTGCATGTGTACTTCTAGATTTTCCAGCATCATTTATTGAAGAGACTGTTCTTTCCCCATTGAATGGTCTTGGCATCCTCATCAAAAATCATTTTACTATATATTTGAGGGGTTATTTCTGGACTCTGTAGTCTGTACCATGGTCTGTATGTCTGTTTTATGCCAGTTCCACACTTTTTGATTACTGTAGTCTTGCAGTATGTTTTGAAATCAGGAAGTATGAGACCTCCAACTTGAAGGTGTCTTTTTTTTTTTTGAGACGGAGTCTCACTGTGTCGCCGAGGCTGGAGTGCAGTGGCGCGATCTCGGCTCACTGCAAGCTCCACCTCCTGGGTTCACGCCATTCTCCTGCCTCAGCCTCTCCGAGTAGCTGGGACTACAGGCGCCCGCCACCACGCCCAGCTAATTTTTTTTTGTATTTTTAGTAGAGACGGGGTTTCACCGTGGTCTCGATCTCCTGACCTCGTGATCCGCCCGCCTCAGCCTCCCAAAGTGCTGGGATTAAAAGCGTGAGCCACTGTGCCCGGCCAAAGGTGTCTTTTGAAGAGCAGATGTTCTTAATGTTGGTGCAGTCTTACTATCAGTTTTTAAAATGGATTATAGTTTTGATGTTGTATCTAAGAAGTCTTTGCCTCACACAGGATCACAAAGATTTTCTGCTATGTTTTCTTTTATAAATGTGGTAGTATGAAGGTTTATACTTATGTCTGTGATCCATTTGGAATTAATTTTTACATGTGGCATAGTGTATGAATTGGAGTTCAATTGTTTGCATATGGTTCTGGCATTATTTGTTGAAAAGACTATCCTTTCTTCACTGTCATTGCATCTTTGCTGAAATAAACTGACACTGTATGTGTGGGTCTGTTTCTGTTCTCTCTCTTCTATACTGTTGATCTGTTTGTGCTTATACCAGTACTTCGTAGATTACTATAGCTTATAAAGAGTTTTGAAGTCTGGTCAGGTAAAGCTTTCAGCTTTGTACTTTTTTTTCCAGAGTTGTTTGGCAGTTCTGGTTGATTTAGATTTCCATTTAACTTTTAGAATCAGCTTGTTAATTTTTAATGACAACATAAAAGGCGACTGGGATTTTAACTGGGGTTACTGTGAATCCTCAGGGCAATTTGTGGGAAATTGTTATTTTAATGATACTGAGTCTTCGAATCCATGAAGATTGTTTATCTCTCCATTTATTTAGGCATTTTCAGTTTCTTCCAGCAATGCTTTGTGGTTTTTCAGCCTACATGTCTTGGATAGCTTTATCAGATTTATTCCTAAGTATTTCTTATTTTTTTGATGCTATTGTAAATGATATTTTAAGAATAAACTTTATTTCTGGAATAATTGTGGATTATATGTAGATTATAGTTGCAAAAATAATACAGAGAATTCCCTTATATTCCTTACCTATTTTGCCCTAACATCAACATCTTATATTACTGTGGCACATTTGGATTTTATTTGGATTTTATCCCTCTTCCACTTATATCTTTTTGTTGTTGTTGTTCTAGAGTATCACTTTTAGGCATAATGTCTTCCTGGTTACCTTTGATCTATTTGTTTCTCAGTCTTCATTTTTCACAACCTTGACAGTTTTGAGTAGTATTCTTTAAGAATTTTGTAGAATGTCCTTCATTTTGGGCTTGCCTGGTATTTTTTTTTTCTCATGTTTTGGACGTCTTTTGTGAGATCTCTCAGTAAGTATTTCTTATTTTGGGGTGCTGTTATAAATGGCATTGATTGTTAAATTTTAATTTTTAGTTTTTTTGTTGCTAGTTTATAGAAATAAGATTGATTTTTTATATTGACCCTATATACTAAAACTTATTAGCTCCAATAAGTTTTATAAATAGAGTCCATAGGATTTTCTACTTAGACAATTAGGTTTTTTTGCAAATTAAAAGCTTTACTTCTTGTGGTCTGTATTTCCTTATGGTATTCTTTCCAACCAAGTGTACCTACTTGTTGCTTTAGGATTAGGTTTTGTTAGGCAGAAGATCTGTAAGAAGCTTCCTAGCAAGGACAGAAGGTGGCCTCAGAATCAAGATATCATCATGCCCATGTATGTCTTGTTTGTATCAATCCCCTGTCTGGTATTATGTTAGCCTACTCTGTCCTGCCCTTGAGTACTTTAGTCTGTCTGCCTTGCTTCCGACTCACTGCTTCACTGAGACGTTTTATCCAAAGTCACAGTATTATTTCTTGGAAAAGTTCCTGTAAAAAGTTTCTAGTCAAATTGCCTGGGAAAAAAAACCCTACTACTTATTGAGTGCTTACTTGATTTTAGACATGTTCTTTTGGATATTTTAGTTATCTTTACCACGACTCATTACACCTCTAGTTAAGTAGTATTATTCATTTAACAACAAAAAAAATTTATGCCTACCTTATGTAATGCTATGTGGAAGGTTCTATAGCTACAGCAATGAACCAAACACATCCAGAAAGGCAAGAGAGTACAATACACAATCGCATATTGTGATATCTATTCTGACGGGAAGGTATTGAGTGCTACAAAATGATGAGTCTGACTTAGTCTGCAGGGATAGGGAAGACGTTTTCGAGGAAATGATTAAAAAAAGTGAAGGAAGAGTAGGAATTTTCAAGTGAAGCAGGGGAAGAAGAGTGTTTTAGACAGAAGTAGCAGTAGATGTGAAGTTTCTGAGGTAGGAAAGAGCACTGACCTTTCAGAGAGTTGGACTGTGTTACCATTTTACTGATGAAGAAGCTGAAAGATACAGAGAGGCTAAGTTATTTCCCAAGGTTGCATAGTAAATGGAGGGAACCAGACTGGAACCCAGAACGATACAGCTTTTATCAGTTAACTATGCTATTTGAAAGTCAAAATAAGGTAATTTAAATTGAATTCCCCATAGAAATGGAGAATTCGCCCATTTCTGAATAAAAACAACTTAAAATGTCCTATTATGGATTATAAAATAGTCTGTTTAAATAGTCTGTAATGGGTCATTATATAAATAAAAATGCAATTGCAATTTTTTGGTAAGTTTGAAATTTTACAAATTTTTAGAAACTCGGTATTTTAAAAGTCCTGAACCTATAGTTTGTCATTGATTAAGGAAAAAGCTAGGAGCGCCTTACTGCCTTGGAGTTTTTGAAAAAGTGTGTGTAAGAAGCTAGAAATCTGCACTGTACAGGGGTATTATGATATTGTTAATTGTAATTTTGCTTATTTTCACTGTAATAAATGACCTTCAACACAATTATTGAATTTTTAAAAACTTTCTTTGAATAGGCTTTTGCCAGCATTTTGAGGAATGCTTAGAGTTGAGCTACTTGATGGCTTCTAGAAACTGACCCACAGTTCTCTGTGTGGTTGTCCTGAGTTTTTCATTTTCATTCATTTAAGAATTTCGTTTAATATTTCATACTGTTCTGTCCATTAAAAAAAAAGAATTTCATTTAATATTCTAGCCTGTGGAAACAACTAGAAGTAGTAGTAGCAGCAGCAATGATGTTAATAATGACAATAATAATAATAAAATTGCTCTATGAGAGTAGAGACCTTATGTTTTTACCCTTCTATTCCTAGCACTGGAATGGTGTCTAGCACATAGTAGGTGTTCAGTTGTAATTGTTGAATAGATGGATAGATAAATGAATAGTAAACAGTACCAGCATTTATGAACTGTTTTGTAGGCACTACAGTTATCTCATTATTTCCCAAAAATGAAATAAATACTGCCATAGTTTACACCCAAACTAACTCATCATTGATTGTAAGGCAAAATTTTATGTACAACTGAAAAAGAAAAAATGAACTACAACACAAAGCTTTCTTATCAGTTATATTTTTTTAATTCATATGTGATAAACATTTATGAGATAGAGTAATATTTCAATACATGTATATAATGTTTAATGGTTACATCAGGACAATCCTCTCTTCTAGTACTCAAAAATATACAATAAATTATTATTAACTACAGTCACCCTACAGTGCTGTAGAACAACATTAGAACTTATTTCTCCTGTCTAGAGGTAATTTATTTTTATCTAATTTTTGTAGATACATAGTAGGGTGTATATTTTTATGGATTACAATAATTTTTTTTTTTTTTTTTTGAGACACAGTCTTGCTCTGTCTCCCAGGCTGGAGTACAGTGGTGCGTTCTCGGCTCACTGCAACCTCTGCCTCCAGTGGTCAAGTGATTCTTGTGCCTCAGCCACCCGAGTAGCTGGGATTACAGGTGTGCGCCACCACGGCCAGCTAATTTTTGTAGATTTAGTAGAGACAGGGTCTCACCATGTTGGCCAGGCTGGTCTCGAACTCCTGACCTCAAGTGATCCACCCGCCTCAACCTCCCAAAGTTCTGGGACTACAGGCGTGAGCCACTGCGCCAGGCCAAAAGATATTTTGAAGTCCATAATAGTCACATCAGGGTATCCATGACTTAAGCATTTATCCTTTGTCTTTAAAACAATCAAGATCAAATCATATGGTGTAAGTTATTTTTAAAAGTACAATTAAATTATTTTTTACTATAGTCACCCTGCTGTGCTAGCAAATACTATGTCTTATTTATCCTTTTTTTTTTTTTCTGAGACAGAGTTTCGCTCTGTTGCCCAGGCTGGAGTGCAGTGGTGCTATCTTGGCTCACTGCAAGCTCCACCTCCCAGGTTCAGGCCATTCTCCTGCCTCAGCCTCCCGAGTAGCTGGGACTACAGGTGCCTGCCACCACGCCTGGCCAATTTTTTGTATTTTTAGTAAAGACTGGGTTTCACCGTGTTAGCCAAGATGGTCTTGATTTCCTGACCTCATGATTCGCCCGCTTCGGCCTCCCAAAGAGCTGGGATTACAGGCCTGAGCCACTGCGCCCGGCGTATTTATTCTTTCTAACTACTTTTTTGTACCCGTTCACCATCCCTCCCTGACCCTCGACTACCCTTTCCACCCTCTGGTAACCATCCTTCTATGCTCTGTCTCCATGAGTTCAGTTGTTTTAAGTTTTAGCTCCCACAGTTAAGTGAGAACATGCAATGTTTTCCTGTGCCTGGCTTATTTCACTTAACCAAGTAACCTCCAGTTCCATCCATGTTGTTGCAAGTGACAGGATCTCATTCTTTTTTTATGGATTAGTAATACTCCATTATGTGTATGTACCACATTTTCTCTATCCATTTGTTAGTCGATGGACACTTAGGTTGCTTCCAAATATTGCCTATTTTGAATAGTGCCGCAGTGAACATGGGAGTGCAAATGTCTCTTGAATATACTGATTTCCTTTCCTTTGGGTGTATACCTAGCATTGGGATCGTTGGATCATATGGTCGTTCTGTTTTTAGTTTTTCTGAGTCACCTCCAAACTGTTCTCCATAGTGATTGAACTAATATACATTCCTACCAACAGTGCAAGAGGGTTCCCTTTTCACCTTATGCTCATCAGCATTTTATTGCCTGTCTTTTGAATGAAAGCTGTATTAACTGGGGTGAGATAGTATCTCATTGTAGTTTTGATTTGCATTTCTTTGACGATCAGTGATGTTGTGCACAGTTTTATATACCTGTTTCCCATTCGTATGTTTTCATTTGAGAAACGTCTATTCAAATATTTTGCTCATTATTTAATCAGATTATTACATTTTTGAGTATAGAGTTGTTTGAGTTCCTTATATATTTTCGTTATTAATCCCTTGTCAGATGGATAGTTGGCAAATATTTTCTCCAGTTCTGTGGGTTGTCTTTTCACTTTGTGGATTGTTTCCTTCGCTGTGCAAAAGCTTTTTAACTTGATGTGATCCCATTTGTCTATTTATTTACTTTGGTTGCCTGTGCCTGTCGGAGATTGCTCAAGAAGTCTTTGCCCACTCCAGTGTCCTGGAGAGTTTCCCCAATGTTTTCTTGTAGTAGTTTCATAGTTTGAAGTCTGAGATTTAAGTCGTTAATTCATTTTGATTTGATTTTTTGTGTATGGCAAGAGATAGGGGTCTAGTTTCATTCTTCTGCATATGGATATCCAGTTCTTCCAGTACCATTTATTGAAGAGACTCCTTTCCCCAGGTTTCCAGGTTCTTGGAACCTTTGTCGAAAATGTGTTCACTGTAGATATATGGATTTATTTCTGGATTTTCTGTTGCACTGATATATGTGTCTGTTTTTTGTGTTTGTTTTGTTGTTGTTGTTGTTGTTGTTGTTGTTTTGAGACAGAATCTTGCTCTGTCGCCAGGCTGGAGTGCAGTGGAGCGATCTCGGCTCACTGCAACCTCCACCTCCCGGGTTCAAGTGATTCTTCTGCCTCAGCCTCCCGAGTAACTGGGACTACAGGCACGTGCCACCATACCCAACTAATTTGTGTATTTTGGGTAGAGATGGGGTTTCACCATGTTGGCCAGGATGGTCTCGATCTCTTGATCTCGTGATCCTCCAGCCTCAGCCTCCCAAAGTGTTGAGATTACAGGCGTGAGCCACTGCGCCCGGCCTGTGTCTGTTCTTTATGCCAGTATCATGCTGTTTTGGTTATAGGTTGGTGCAAAAGTAATTGCGATTTTTGCCCTTTTTTTTAATGGCAAAAAACCGCAATTACTTTTGTGCCAACCTAATACTATACCTCTGTAGCATAATTTGAAGTCAGGTGATGGGATTCCTCCAGTTTTGTTCTTTTTGCTTTAGATAACTTTGGCTATTCTGCGTCTTTTGTGGTTCCATATAAACTTTAGGATTGTTTTTCTATTTCTGTGAAGAATGTCACTGGTATTTTGAGAGGGATTGCATTGAATAGGTAGATTGCTTTTGGTAGTAGTAACATTTTCACAATATTGATTCTTCCAATCCATAAACATAGAATTTCTTTCCTTTTTTTGTCCTTTTCAGTTTCTTCCATCGATGTTTTATAATTATCATTGTAGAGATCTTTCATTTCTTTGGTTAATTCCTAGGTATTTTATTTTATTTGTAGCTATTGTAAATGGGGTTACATTTTTATTTCTTTTTTAGATTGTCCACTGTTGGCATATAAAAATGCTACTGATTTTTGTAAGTTGATTTTGTATCTTGCAACTTTATTGAATTTGTTTATCAGTTCTCATAGTTTTTTGGTGGTCTTTAGGTTTTTCAAAATATAAGATCATATTATTTACAAATAAGGATATTTTGACTTTTTCCTTTCTAATTTGGATTCCCTTTATACCTTTCTCTCATCTGACTGCTCTAGCTAGGACTTCCAGTACTATGTTGAATAATAGTGACAGTGGACATCCTTGTATTCCAAATCTTAGAGGAAAGGCTTTCAGTTTTTCCCCATTCAGTATGATACTAGCTGTGGGTCTATTGTACATGGTCTTCATTAAGTTGAGATATGTTCCTTCTCTGCATAGTTTCTTGGGGGTGTTTATCATGAAGGAATGTTGAATTTTATCAAATGCTTTTTCAGGATCAATTGAAATAATCATATGTTTTTTATCCTTCATTTTCTTGATATAATGTATCACATTGATTGATCTGCATATGTTGAACCATCATGCTTGCATCCCAGAGATAAATCCCACTTGGTCATGATTAACGATCTTTCTAATGTACTGTTGAATTTGGTTTGCTAGTATTTTGTGGAGGATTTTTGCATCAGTATTTATTGGCCTGTAGTTTTCCTTTTGTGGATATGCCTTTGTCCGGTTTTAGTGTCAGGATAATACTGTTCTCATAGAGTGAGTCTGGAAGTATTCCCTCCTCCTTTGTTTTTTGGAATAGTTTGAGTAGGATTGGTATCAGTTCTTCCTTAAATGTTTTGGAGGATTCAGCAGTGAAGCCATCAGGTCCTGGGCTTTTCTTTGCTGGAAGCTTTCTTATTATGGCTTCGATCTCATTATTTGTTATTGGTCTGTTCAGGTTTTGGATTTCTTCATGGCTCAATCTTGGTAGGTTGTATGTGTCTAGGAATGTGTCAGTTTCTTCTAGATTTTCCAATTTATTGGCAAATAGTTGCACACAGTGGCTGCTAATGATCCTTAGAATTTCTGTGGTATCAGTTGTAATGTCTCCTTTTTCATTTCTGATGTTATTTATTTCAGTCTTCTCTCTTTTTTTCATAGTCTGGCTAAAGGTTTGTCAATTTTGTAAAACTTCTCAAAAAACCAACTTTTTGTTACTTGCGCTTTTGTATTGTCTTTTTCATTTCAATTTCATTTATTTCTGCCCTGATCTTTATTATTTCTTTTCTTCTACTAATTTTGGGTTCGGTTTGATCTTGCTTTTCTAATTCTTTAAGAGGTATCATTAGGTTATTTATTGGAAGTTTATTCTTATTTTTTGATGTAGGCATTTATAGCCTCCCTCTTATTTCTACTTTTGCTGAATCCTGTAGGTTTTGGTATGTTGTATTTCCATTATTATTTGTTTCAAGAAAATTTTCAATTTCCTTCTTAATTTCTTCATTGACCACTGGTCATTCAGGAGCATATTAATTTCCATGTAATTGTATAATTTCTAATATTTCTCTTGTTAACCATTTCTAGTTTTATTCCATTGTCATCAGAGAAGATGCTTGAGATAATTTCAATTTTTTTGAATGTTTTAAGACTTGTTTTGTAACCTAACATGTGGTCTGTCCTTGAGAATGAGCTTTGTGATGAGGAAAAGAATGTGTATTCGGCAGCCATTGAATGAAATGTTCTGTAAATATCTGTTAGGTCCATTTGGTTTATAGTGCAGGTTAACTGTGATGTTTCCTTGTTGATTTTCTGTCTGGAAGATCTGTCCAAGGCTGAAAGTAGGGTATTTAAGTCTCCAGCTATTATTGTGTTGGGGTCTCTCTTTAGCTATAATAATACTTGCTTTATATATCTGGATGTTCCAGTGTTGGGTGTGTATATATTTACATTGTATTACATGCATTACATATGTATATGCATTGTATTTACAATTGTTATATCCTCTTGCTGAATTGACCCCTTTGTCATTATATGTGACCTTCTTTATCTCTTCTTACAGTTTTTGTCTTGAAATCTATTTTGTCTGATACAAGCATAGTGATCTTGCTCTTTTTTGGTTTCCATTGGCATGGAATATCTTTTTCCATTTCTTTATTTTCAGTCTATGTGTGTCTTTACAGGTAGAGTATGTTTTTTGTAAGCAACAGATCTTTGGGTCTTTTTTTTTTTTTAAATCCATTTCACCAATCTTTGCCTTTTGATTGAAGAGTTTAGTTCATTTATATTCAGTGTTATTACTGATAAGTAAGGGCATACTCCTTCCATTTTGTTATTTGTTTTCTCATTGTTTTGTGGTCTTCTCTTCCTTCTTTCCTTCCTTGCTGTCTTCCTTTTAGTGAAGGTGATTTTCTCTGGTGATATGATTTCATTTCTTTTTATTTTTTATATATCAGTTGTATGTTTGATTTGAGGTTACCATGTGGCTTCCAGATACTATCTTATAACTCATTATTTTAAGCTGATAACACTGCCTAAACAAACAAATGAACAAGCAAAAAGAGAACTAATAAAAACTGTACACTTTAACTTCATCTCCCTGCTTTTTAACTTTTTGTTGTTTCTGTTTATATCTTTTTATACTTTTTATGTCTTGAAAAGTTGTTGTGGTTATTATTTTTTGATTGGTCCCTAATTTAGTCTTTTTACTTAAGAGTAGTTGACACACCACAATTAGTGTTATAATATTTTCTGTTTGTCTGTGTACTTTCTATTTTCCGTGACTTTAGTACGTTCAGATGATTTCTTATTGTTTATTAATGTCTTTTTCTTTCTCATTAATGTACTCCCATTAACGTTTCTTTTAGGACACATCTGATGTTGATGAAATCCCTCAGGTTTTGTTTGTGTGGGAAAGTCTTTATTTCTCTTTCATAATTGAAGGATGTTTTTGCCACTATAATAATAGTGGGATGTTATCCCACTATTCTGGGGTAAAAGTCTTTTTCCTTCAGCAGTTTGAATATATCATGCTACCCTCTTGTGGCGCATAAGGTTTCCACTGAAAAGTCTGCTGCCAGACCTATTGGAGCTCCATTATATGTTATTTGTTTCTTTTCTCTTGCCTCTGGTTATTCAGGCCAAAGGGCTCTTCAGTAAGCAGGTGATAAATCCTGTCGAGTGGGTCCTTCTTTTCAAAGCAGCAGGTTCCCTTCCAGCCCAGGGTGTATCTAGAAATGTCATCCAGGAGCTAGGGCCTGGAAAGGGTGCTTCAGGACTGTCTGGTGCCCTGTCTTGCTGTGACTGAGCTGGTATCCCAGATGCAAGACAAAGTCCTCTCCACTCTTCCCCTCCTCTCCTTGAGCAGAAGGAAGGGGTCTCTTTTGGAGCTGTGAGCTGTGCAGTCTGGGGTTAATGGAGGGGTGATGCCAGCAACCCCTTAAGCCATCCTGGCTGGTGTCTCAGTAGGTCATATATCCGCCCACCATGTCCATTGGCTCTGAGCCCAGTTCAGCCCTAAGACTTGCCAAGAAGTTGCAGTTCTTGTGGCCTACACTGCCTTTCAAGTTTATTTAGGGGCCCAGAGCACTGTAGCACAAGGTGGTAATGTTTGCCAGAACTCAAGTTCTGACTGCTGAGATGGGTGATTTTCCTCTGGCTTGGGCTAGTTTAAATACTCCCTCCATGTGTGGGCGTCAGCTGAGTTCTGTTCAATTTTGCTTTCTGCTATAATAGGGAAGCCCTGAGTTCAAGGCAATGTCTCGCAATTGTTGTGCTCTCCTTCTCCCAATCACTGTTTATTGTACTGTGCAGCTGCTGCCAGGGGATGAGTGAGGAGTGGTGTTGGTGATTCAAGACAGTTTTTTCTACCTTCTCACTGCCTCTTTCAGTGAAACGAAGTTAAAACCAGGTAATGTGAGTGTTCACCTGATTTTTGGTTCTTATGAAAGTGCTTATTTTGTGTAGATAGTTGTTAAATTGGTGTCTTTGCAGGAGGGACAATTGGTGGAGCTTTCTGTTTCACCATCTTGCTCCGCCTCTCTCTAGAGGTAATTTTTTTTTAATCTGTTAAGCAATCTCTCCCTATCCTCCCCTCCCTACTACCCCTCCCACCCTCTAATAACCACAATTCTACTCTCTACTTATATGAGCTCAACTCTCTTAGCTCCCACATATGAATGAGAACATGCAGTATTTATTTTTCTGTGCCTGGCTTATTTCACTTAACATAATGTCCTCTAGTTCCATTTATGTTGCCATGAATGACAGGATGTCATCCTTTTTTGTTCATTTTCAACTTTTATTTTAGAATCAGGGGATACATGGGGGTATATGTGCAGGATTATTACATAGGCATATTGCGGGGTTTTGAGATTTGGGGTATAACTGCACCTGTCAACCTGCTGTGAGCAGAGTACCCAATAGGTAGCTTTTTAGTCCTTGCCCCACTTGCTCTTGCCTCTCTCTGGTAGTCCACAGTGTCTATTGTTCACATCTTTATGTCCATGTATACCTAACGTTTTGCTCCCATTTAAAAGTGAGAACAGGCAGTATTTTGTTTTCTGTTTCTGTGTTAGTTCACTTAGGATAATGGCCTCCAGCTGCATCTATGTTGCTGCAAAGGACATGATTTCATTCTTATATATGTGGCTGCATTGTGTACCATGGCATGTATGTACCACATTTTCTTTTTCAGTCTGCCATTGATGGACGCTGCAGAAGTCATGATTTTGTTGATTTTTATAGCTGCATAGTAATCAGTTGTGTATATGTACCACATTTTCTTTATCCAGTCCACTGTTGATGGATACCTAGGTTGGTTCTGTGGTTTTGCTATTGCGAATAGTGCTGCAAGGAACATATGCATGCATGTGTCCTTTTGGCAGGACAATTTATTTTCCTTTGGGTATATCCCCAGTAATGGGATTGCTGGGTTGAATGGCAATTCAACTCTTAGTTCTTTGTGAAATCTCCACACTGCTCTCCACAGTTGGAGTAGTTTACTTTCCCATCAACAGTTGTTTAAGTGCCTCATTTTCTCTTCAGCCTTGCCATCATCTGTTCTTTTTTGACTTTTAAACAAAAGCTATTCTGACTGGCATGGGATGGTATCTCATTGTGGTTTTGATTTGCATTTCTTTGATGATTAGTGATAATAAGCATTTTTTCATACGTTTGTTGGCTGCTTGTATGTCATCTTTTGAAAAGTGTTCACATCCTTTGTCCACTTTTTGTTTTTTTATGTACTTTTTGTTTTTATTTTTATTCTTATTTTTTTAAGACAGTTTCGCTCTTGTTGCCCAGGTTGGAGTGCAATGGCACAATCTTGGCTCACTGTAACCTCTGTCTACCGGGTTCAAGCGATTCTCCTGCCTCAGCCTCCTAAATAGCTGGGATTACAGGCACATGCCACCATGCCCAGCTAATTTTGTATTTTTAGTAGAGATGACGTTTCACCGTGTTGCCTAGGCTGGTCTTGAACACCTGACCTCAGGTGATCCATCCACCTCGGCCTCCCAAAGTGCTGGAATTACAGGCCTTTGCCTACTTTTTAATGGGGTTATGTGTGTTTTGTTTATTGATTTAATAAGTTCCTTATAGATCCTAGATATCAGACCTTTGTTGAATGCATCACTTGCAAATATTTTCTTCCACACTGTAGGTTGTCTGTTTGCTTCCTTGATAGTTTCTCTTGCAGTTCAGAGGCTCTTTAGTTTAATTAGGTCCCACTTACCAGTTTTTGTTTTTGTTGCAGTTGCTTTTGGTGTCTTAGCCATAAATTTTTTGCCAAGGCCAATGTCGAGAAAGGTATTTCCTAGGTTTTCTTACAGGATTTTTATAGTCTGATGTTGTACGTTTAAGTCTTTAATCCGTCTTGACTTAAGTTTTGTATATGATGATATGTAGAGGTCCAGTTTCATTCTTTTGCATGTGGATAGCCAGTTATTCCAATACCATTTATTGAATAGGGAGTCTTCTTCCATTGCTTATTTTTGTTGATTTCGTAGAAGATCAAGTGGTTGTAAGTGTGTGGCTTTATTTGAGCTCTCCGTTCTGTTCCATTATTCTATGTGTCTGTTTTTGTACTAATATCATACTGTTCTGGTTATCATAGCCTTGTAGTATAGTTTGAAGTCCAGTAATGTGATACCTCTGGCTTTGTTCTTTTTGCTTAGGTTTGCTTTGGCTATTGAGGCTCTTTTTTGGTTCTGTATGAATTTATAGTAGTTTTTTCTAATTCTGTGGAAATGAATTTATATCGTTAAAATGGCCATACTGCCCAAAACAATTTACAGATTAATACTATTCCTGTCTTTCTCTGTTTGACTGGCTGGGTTGTATTTCTTTTTCTTTTTTTTTTTTTTTGTTTTTATGTTTCTTTTAATTAAGTGAAAGCAAGTTAATTAGGAAAGCAAGGGAATAAAAGAAATGGCTGCTGCATAGGCAGAGCAGCCGCAAGGGCTGCTGGCTGGCTATTTTTATGGTTACTTCTTTATTATATGCTAAACAAAGGGTGGATTATTTATGAGTTTTCCAGGAAAGTGGTGGGTAATTCCTGAAACTTCCTGCCCTTTTTAGATCATGTAAGGTAACTTCCTGACATTGCCATGTCATTTGTAAACTGTCATGGTGCTGCTAGGAGTGTTTTGTTTTTTAGCATGATAATGCATTGTATTAATAATTATCATATAATGAGCACTGAAAATGACAAGAGGTCACTTTCATTGTCATCTTGGTTTTGTTGGGTTTTGGCCAGCTGCTTTACTGCAACCAACCTGCACGGTTATTGTGACCTGTATGTTGTGCCAACCTCCTATCTCATCCTATGGCTTAGAATGCCTAACCTCCTGAGAATGCAGCTCAGTAAGCCTCAGCCTTATTTTACCCAACCCCTATTCAACATGGAGTCACTCTGGTTTGAACTCCTCTGACAGAATTGCCCTGATTGAGTGGCTTCTGGCATATTTCCCCTCTCTCTTTTACAAGGGAACCCTTAATCCTAAGGATTGTAGAGGGACAAAGATCCATATTCTGTAACTTGAGCCTGAATAGGGGCAATTATATTCCTGCCTACCTATTAGAGTCTCTTGTATTCAGGGTAGAGAGGAGCTGAGTCAGAAAGAATTGGTATGTCGAGGGCCGTTCATAACTCTGAGTTCTAATAAAAGTTGATATCCATCCCTCTTGCTTCTTCTGAGTACCAGCCAGAGATGACTGGTTCATTCACAGGAATAAGCAGAGTCAGTCTCAATTGCAGAAAAAAACTCAAAAACAACTGATGAGACAGGTGTACCATAGTTTTCTCTCCAGTCCTCATTTTTACTAACGATAAATCATGGTAAGACTGCTTTGCTTTATTATACTTGGCCTGGTTATTTGTATAAAGTGCAGCAAGAATAATTATTTTTCATACAGGCTTTCTTAATTGGCTTTAATGGAACTTTCTTTCATAGAAGGAGTCTCAGGTTAGACTTTTTTTAAAAGTTGAGCCCAGCCATGGGTTTGTATCCTCAAATACCTATGAGTTTAGTAAATTCCTTTCCTCTTGAGGTCCCAAGATAACTTGGGGCTCCTGGGCCTATCAGAAAGTGACATTCTTTACTTACCACAGGTCAGAAACGATGTACAGGGACTGGGTAGACAAGGTGTGAGGCCAGTTTTCCTAAGGGGCTTTTATTGGCTCTACAAGTCAAGGTTGATTCCTTAAAGGAAAGCACACCATTCTAGTCAAAGCCTTGGTAAAATAACAAATTTTTCCAATTGTGTCATGATGCAAAAGAAAACATTCTTATTGCACTTATGCAAATAACTGTATTGCCATAAGTTAAGAATACTTACAAATAGTTTCCAAATTCTGGAGAAATCAGGTAGAAACAAATATGCTCCAAATTTTGTTCACAGGAGTATACTTTACTCAATTATTAAAAGCTGTTAATAGCTCAAAAGTTTCCTTGATTCTTAAAAACTAAACAAAGGATCAGCAACATTGTAAGCAAAAAGTCAAAAAAGATTATTTTTGTCCTCTATTAGTTAGGTCCATGCAGTTAATACCTGTCTTGCTTAATAGTCACGAACATTTCAGCTCTTCCTGAGTCCTGAATGCTTTTTCCTCTAAAGTCAGAATCTCTAAAGATCAGAAACCTACATTCAAGAATACCTGTTAGAGTTCTATAGTTGATTATAAAACCACCTTCTGAAGAGGATCAATATAAGACAACAATTGTCTGTGGATGACAAAAAGTCTTAGGACAGCCACTATTAAAGCCACAATTGACAAGTTAATTTTGCTTACTTCTGTGCCATACAACAATTTTACATATCAATTATAATTATTAATAACATAGACTAAGTCATTTCAGAATAATAGGAGTTTCTCATAATTTTAGAACACATACTAGTAACATATTTATACAAATATGGCCCAAAGAAAGCCAAATACCATCTCATATTTGGCAATGCTTCTTATATGATTTTTATACCAAATAAGCCAAATATGTCATTTTTTGACTTTAGGGGACCTAATATCTAAAAGATTAATTAGGTCAGAAAAGACATAATTTATAACTTGATTTAAGCACTTACTAGTTTTAAGCCAATAGATGCTTTTTTTACATCACACACAACATATATAAATACACAGAAGATCGAGTAGTTGTAAGATTTTTTACTTCCCAGTTTTTTAATTGGATTACTGGCTTCAGGGTGGAGCCTTGGAGGAACAGGGCCAGGAAAGCATGCAGTTTCTACAGCCTAATAAGCAGGCATAGCTGGAATGCAAAATAGATCCCCCAAATTAAGGGTCCCATTTTTATACCAGATACTGGATCCCAAAAAAAGAGGGAGCCAGCCCATCTCCCATGGGAGTCTTATCTCTCAGTGGGGTGTGAGCACATTTTCATACCTTCTAGGGGGCCAAGAGCATGCTTCTCTAATCCAAATGTGCAGAGTCAAGTATTCAACCATAACTGCCATTAAGCATGCCCAAAAGTACATTTCTTACCTAGTTCTTTCATAATTCAAAGTAATTTCTGATACCTTCCAAAGTCAAAAACATCAGATAACACAGTGCAAAACAGAACAGAGCCTTAGATTTTGAGAGGAATCTTACCTATTTCTAATTTCTAGGGTTTCATGAGGAAAACAGAGGTTTTTCCCAAAACAGGGTCTGTCGTGCCTCCTCTGTTTTTCCCAAGGAATCCCAGGCTGTTAGAGCTTGAATATCTGCTTTTAATTAAGCTAACTTTTAACCATACACTCTTAAAAAAACAGTTCTTTTAAATTTCTTATTATCTGACTTTAGCCAGGCCAAATGACCAGTATTTCTGGCTTTTGAACTTTACCAAAGGTAATCTCCAAGGTGCTCAGAGAAAGGAAAATTCAAGATGGTTCGCGGAGGGGGAGGGAGTCAGCAAATGATAAAGGTCTTACAGATATTAAACCAGAAAGGACTCATTCCCTAAGCCAGGAATTGAACCCGCAACCTGTGCCACCATTGTGAAAAGACAAAGCCTTAGCTACTAAGCTACAGCATTGGACAGTTTCTATTGCTCTTCCCTGAAGGAGCCTAGAGCAGTCAGTTTTGAGCTTGCAAAGGCTTTTAACAGCTTAAGATAATTTTTTGAGCAAACTATGACATGGACACCAAAACTCCTGTTCCCTGAATGGCAGAGACCAACAGAAAGTACTGACCCATTCTTACAAGGTCAAGCTCCCAAAGACGTAGAACAAAATGAGAAGGAAACTTCAGCATTTTTTTTTTTCAGGTACTTGCAGCAAAATTTGTAATTAACCAGTTTTCCAGGCTGGCTTGAACCTGGGCTTATGGGATCCTAAGCCCGTGTTCTGTTCATAAAGGTATTCTTCTTTATGACAGAGCAATGTGGAAAGACAAAGTTGTAGCACAAAGTACACCAGATTCGCTACAGTAGCCACTCTGCTTGGTATGCAATATGGAATTGGCAAGGCTCAAACTTGCCCTCGGATGAGCCCTGTCATCTTTAATCCAACCTCTGCCCTCATGTGGTCTCTGGGCACAGAGGATAGGAAAGGGAGAAAAGATAGGAAAGGGAGAAAAGCATTCATTGCCTGCAGCAAGGTGGGGAAGGCAAGATGCTCAGGGAGGCCAGAGAAAGACCTACTTATTGCAGCGACACTGAATCAAAAGTTCAGGCGGTCACTTGTCAGTTGCAAAGGGGTTTTCCAACAGTCTCATCAGCTTTCAAGTTTCCCCTTTTGGGGAGAAAAAAGGCTCCCCATGTCCAGTGACCCTGTACATGCCTAATCCTGTCACCCACAGCTGTCAGCGAAGAGTACAAGGCAGATTAATCCAAAGAGAATAGTGGTTAACACCCCATAATGCCAAATCCATTCATAGCTGAGGGGAACTTTACTGAGGGGGGCCTCTAACTCCCTAAATTTTAGGAAGTATTCTAACCATCCTAAGCTGGGCCTTGAACCCAAGTTCCACCAGTTGTCCTTGCCTTTTATTAAGAGGGGCCTTTAACCCACTCTTTTTTAGGAGACACTCTAACTCCCCTCAGTTGGGCCTCTAACCCAATCCCATCCTTTACCTGGGTACCCCACTACTTACTCAGAGTTGGCCATTTGGTGCTGCAGTCTGTTTCCTTTTGGATTGGGGGTTTCCTCAATATTGTCCCTCCATGGTTCGCCAGGAGGATATTACCAGAAAGGAGTCCTGATCCAGACCCCTAGAGAAGATTCTTGGATCTCAAGAAAGAATTTGAGGTAAATCCATAAAGTGAAAGCAAGTTTATTAGGAAAGTAAGGGAATAAAAGAATGGCTACTCCATAGGCAGAGCAGCCCTGAGTTGTATTTTATTGTGTATATGTACCATATTTTCTTTTTTCTTTGTTTTTGAGACTGAGTCTTGCTCTGTTGCCAGGCTGGAGTGCAGTGGCACGATCTCGGCTCACTGCAACCTCTGCCTTCTGGGTTCAAGCGATTCTCCCGCCTCAGCCTCCTGAGTAGCTGGAACTACAGGTGCGCACCACCACACCCAGCTAATTTTTGTATTTTTACTAGAGACGGGGTTTTGCCATGTTGGCCAGGATGGTCTCTTATCTCTTGACCTCGTGATCCGCCCACCTCGGTCTCCCAAAGTGCTGGGATTACAGGCATGAGCCACTGCACCCAGCCCCACATTTTCTTTATCCATTCATCTGTTAATGGCCACGTAGGTTGATTTCGTATTTTGACTATTGTAAATAGTGCTGCAGTAAACACGGCGGCGCAGATATGTCCTTGCTATACTGACTTCCTTTTCTTTGGATAAATACCCAGTAATGGAATTGCTGGATCATGTGGTAGTTCTATTTTTAGGTTTTGAGGAACCTCCATTTTGTTTTCCATAGTGGCTGTGCTACTTTACTGTCTCATCAACAACATGTGAATGTTTCCCTTTCTCCAATCCTCTCCAGTATGAATCATTTTTCACATTTTTGTTAATAGCCATTCTAACTGGGGTGAGATGATATCTCATTGTGGTTTCAATTTGTATGTAACCACATGATTAGTGAAACTGACAGTTTTTTCATATGCTTTTTGGCCATTTGTATGTCTTTTGAGAAATGTTTGTTGAGGTGCCATGCTCTTTTTAAAATTGGATTTTGTTGTCATTGTTGTTGTTGCTTGTATATTCTGGATGTTAATCCCTTATCAGGTGATTAGTTTACAGATATTTCCACTAATTCTCAGGTTGCCTCTTCACTCCATTGAGTGTTTCCCTTGCCCTACAGAAGCTTTTTAGTTTGATAAAATCCCATTTGTCTATTTTTGCCTGTGCATTTAAAGCCATATCCATAAAAATCTTTGCCCAGACCAATGTGCTAAAGCATTTCCCCTGTGTTTTCTTCTACTGGTTTTATAGTTTTGGGTCTTAAATTTATGTCTTTAATCCATTTTGAGTTGATTTTTGTTTATGGTGAGAGATAGGGGCACTTAGAATTTTTTTTATAACTATTGTGAAAACTATTTTAGACTCAGTTAGAAATAGATTTTAAAAATTGTGTCATTAATGTGTGTGCCTTAAAAGGAAAATAAATTTGTTCAAGTTATAGAGTCTGACTCGTGCATCATTTCTCAACTGAGTTGAGTTTTTTTTTTTTTTTTTACACAATATTGGCCTCCATGCCATTAACAGTATTGGTAATGCTCTACTCTCTCTAGGAATTTCTTCCAAGCTGCTAAAACCCATTCTGCAAGTATTGATGCTATCACTTTACTATTTGACTAACCTCAGAGTTTATTTTTTCTGAATTGAAATATATCTCTGCTAGTTAAGCAACTTTTCTTCAAAGTTACCAAAATATAAACCAAAATGTTAATAGTGGTTTTCTCCAGTGGTGGTTGGAAGTGGTTCTTGTTTTCTTCTTTATAACTGTCTGCTTTCCAAAATTTCTAAACACACATACACATGCATGTACACATGCACACAATTAAAACATGGCCTTGCTTCAACTTGCTTCACATCTTATCTTCTGCAGTCTTATCATTTGGGGAATTCAGGAGTATAATTCATTATTCTCCTTGGTGGTCGTGCTTGCTGCCTTGAATCTAGAAATTCCCATCAGTCAGCCCCTGGTGGGACCAGGTTCTCTGCTGACCTCCAGTGGCCTTAGGCTGTATGGCACTAAGCAAGAGGCGTTCATATGTTTGCTGGTCAGTGCAGAAGAGACCCACACTTGCGTTTTTAGGAAAGTACTTTGTAATTGTCCTTGATTAGGTAGCACATGCACCCATGTACCTGAGTTACTCTTAGCTGTCTTCCAGTGCAACTCGAACCTTACTTATTGGAAATTGAGAAGCTTTTTATAGGAACTATATATAAATATTATAATAAGAACAAGAAAATATGAAGTGAAGAATTTATGTGCATAAAACAGAATTTGGATGAGCAGTTAAGCCTGAGTTCTGAGTGAACTTCTAGGCTTTGCTTATTAGTTTTCTGCTGAGGTATTTTGTTTTGTTTTTTGGGGATGTTTGTCTTTTGGGGTTTTTTTTGTTTTGAGGGGTGCAGTTTGGGAATGGGAAGAGGTACACAGGCAGCAGTGGTTCTTCTCCTGGAACCAGAATAACAATAAGACTTTCCTGTTGAAATGATCTGCCTCTTTGTATTTTCTGCCATGGATAACCATTGCAGGGAGAGACGTTGCTGAAACGAGTATGAGGCAATTTCCCCATTTGGAACCCTGCTGGGTATTAGTGAGGCAAGCAGGCAGGACCCATCAAGGAAAAGTAAGTGGCCATTGGAGCAAAAATACATGCTAATTTTCTAATCAGCTGTTAACCTTCTGGGATTTATAATTCCTCTGACATCCATTTTAACATTTGATCTATCCAGTTAATTTTAAAAACCCATTTATTATACCCCTTAAGTCATTTTTTGTTATATTGTCAAAGTGTCACATTCTAATTATCTTAAAATCACTTTTGGCCAAAGCTTGTAAAAAAAAAAAAAGTCAGCATTATGTCTGAGATTATTGATCAATGTAATTTTAAGGTTTTTGCTTCTTAATAATTAAACGCCACTGCATTATGCAGCATACCTGCTGCCAGGATGTTGTTTGAGAATGAAGTAAATGAATATCTAATCCCCTAATAGTTTTCAAATATTTTAAATCCTTTTCTCTCTATAACCAGAATTTTAAAGCAACCTAAAGATTGTAATGTTTGTTAATAGACTCTTGTGATTTTTGCCACAACTATTACAGCAGCTTCCTTACTAGTCTCCCTGGTTCTCTACTACTGCCAGGTGAATTTTTTGAAAGCCCAGCTCTACAGCTCAGTGGCTGCTTATCACAAACAGGATAAAATTCAAACTCCATCAGCTTAGTGCTTAAGACCCTATAGAGTCCGTCTCTAACCTTATTTATTCTACTCCTGGTTTATGCATACTTGCTGTTAGCACACTACTTTCTCATTGTGCCCACTAATTCATCAAGTTTAGAAAGTTGAAAGCATTATATTGTCTCCTGCAGTGTATCTTGCTGTCCATTTTCATACTGATACTTAGGACACAGATGGAAAATATATGTTTTCTATTAGACTAGTTTCTTTGCTTCTGAGTCCATCTCACATCCTCTCTGCCAGATCCTTTGGGTATTAAAAAAGATTCCTTGACTTCTTGTTGACAAAGTAGGCACCAGCTACGCTAGTTTACCTTTATTAACATTGAATATTGGACCTAAATGAAACCTACTAGGAATATTTTACTTTCACAGGGTTTTATATTATTGAATTTTAGTTTAAAAAATTATTATTATTACTGATTTTTTGCCAGTATGAAAGACAAAATATTATCTGGGAGTTTTAATTTGTAACTTTCTGATTATAACTGAACATATGTAATAGTTTATTGGCAATCTGTATTTCTTTCATAAACTGATAGCTTTAACTCACTTATCTTTTTGGTAGTCTTTTTTTAGTTCATTCTTTTTATATTCTGAATATTAATCAGTTGTCTCTAGTACATGTCACAAATACCTTTCTTTCTGTCTGTCTTAAAAATTCATGTTTTTCTTTTAATGTTTAGATGCTTCCTAGTCTTTGTGGCTTCAAAATCTGGCAAATGTCTTGGCTGCATGTGGTCTTGATACAGGGTTGCAGGTCCTTTCCAAAGTAGACGTTGTCTCCTAAGTACCAGGAGGCCATAGGAGATTTTTCATCTTTGTGACCCAACTCCCCAGGTTTGTATATCACCCCAGCACTCAGCAGATGTCCTCTGGAGACATTTCTCTTGCCTATGCAGGTATAATTCTCAGCCCTAAATCTGCAACTGCAGACTTAATTTCCAAAACAAATTATACAGGAAACCTATAGGAAAGAAAATGGCTAGTGATCTTTGCTTACCTTAGGAATGGTTCTTCCCTTCCTGGAATGTCAGTTCCTTTAGTGGTTTTCATGATTTCTGATATCTTAAAAATATGATACAAAGTTTTTTCTAGTTGTTGCAGTAGAGGACCAACACATTTTTGCTACCCACTACACCCTACTTGAAAATGGAAATCCATTTGTAGATTCGCTTTTGGATTTTCTGTGAACTCAATAGAAACATCTGCAAATAATGACATTTCTTCCTTTCCAGTCTTTTTTTATTGTTATTATTTTGACCAAGAACTCCAAATCAGTGTTATGTAGAACTGATAGCAGGCATCTTTTTTCTTTCTTGATCTCAGCATGAAAGCTTTTAGTATATCACCATTCAGTTGTTTGGTATATCAGCTTTTAGTATATCACCAGTCAGTTGTTTATTTAAATATCCTTTTTTTCAATTAAGGAAGTTCTCTTCCTAGTTTGCTAAGAGTGTTTAAGCATGAATGGATATAGATTTTTATCAAATGTTTTTCTGCTTTTGAGAGATAACAAAATTTGTCTCTTTCATTCTGTCAGTGTTGTGATGTACATTAATTGGTTTTCAAATATTTATCTAAACTGAAGTGCTAGACTAAATCCAGCTTTATTGTGCTGTATTATCCTTTGTATGTAGTGCTAAGTTTGTTAATATTTCTATTCAAGTTTTGCATCTATGTTCTTGAGTAAGATTAACAAATACTTTTTTTTTCTCATAATATTCTTGTCAGGATTCCCATGAAGGTTACGTTGACCTCAAAAACTAGTTGGGAAGTGTTCCCTATTTTTGTATTCTCTGGAATAGTTTGTGTAAAATTGCCATTATTGGCTCTTTAAATGTTTGGTAGAGTACTGGTGAAGATGTGTGGGAATGGAGTTTTCTTTGTGGAAAGGCCTTGAATTAGATTTGGGTTCTTTAATAATTGTAGGATTCTTTTTTGAGATGGGGTCTTGCTATGTTTCCCAGTCTAGTCTTGAACTCCTGGGCTCAAGCAAACCTCCTGCCTCAATCTTACCATAGCCGGGGCTATGGGCATGTGTCACTGTACCTGGCAATAATTTTAGGACCATTTATATCTTCTATTCCTTCTAGTGTCGGTTTTGATTGGTTATATTTTCATGGGAATTATATGAATCATCAAACTTATTGGAATTAACTTACTGATAATAGCTATCAGTGGAAGGAGCTTAGAAGTATATTTTTTGAAAGAGAACAACATGAGGTCATACCAGTACTTCCAATTCAAATTATAGGGTTTTTACTTAATTACTCAGTTTTATATATTTTTTCCTTATGCTGAAAATCTTGATTCTTAATGTTATTAGCATGATTACTCATGTGCTTTATCTGTAATATATGTGTATGTATTTAATTTCAAAATAACAATGCCAGTACTAAATTTTTTTTAAATTTCATTTTGTTTTAATGTTAAATATTTCCATGGTTCCAAAGTCAAAACTATAAAACCAAAATATAGTCAGGGAATTCATCCCTGACCTCTCCATTTTCTCCCATTGGTGTTTTTTTTTTTGTGGGCAGAGGAGAGACAACTATATAAGCAAGCATATATAGACATGTAAATATGTGTGCATGTATATACATATGTATTTATATTTCTTCTCCAAGTTTCTTCTCCCTATTTCTTATACAAATATTTGACCTGTACACACTCTTCTGCACCTGGCTTTTTTTTTTTTTTAAACTTATCTTGAAGATTGCTCCTTAGCAGCAAACAGAGATCTTTTTTATTTCTTTATGTTACAGCCTAGTACTTCATTATATGGGTACCATACTTTATTCAGCCAGTCTCCTATTGATGGACATTTGGAGAAATAGTAACTTTTTTGTTGTTGTTGTTGTCGAGTCAGGGTTTCACTCTGTCACCCAGTCTGGAGTGCACTGGTACCATCTTGGTTCACTGCAACCTCCTCCTCCCAGGTTCAAGAGATTCTCGTGCCTCAGCCACCAGATAGCTGGGATTACAGGCGTGCGTCACCATGCCTGGTTAATTTTTGTATTTTTAGTAGAGACAAGGTCTTGCCGTGTTGGCCAGACTGGCCTCAAACTCCTGACCTCAAGTGATCCACCTGCCTCAGCCTTCCAAAGTGCTGGGATTACAGGCATGAGCCCCTGGGCTTGGCCAAAATAGAAACTTTTAAAAAGGCATTTTCCATTCTCAAGACTACAACACTGTAGTGTAGGCCATTAGAACTATTTGATCTAATTTTTAAAAACTTTTTGTTTATACATCATGCAAAAATTCATTTTATGGCTAGGCACAGTGGCTCACAACTGTAATCCCAGCTTTGGGAGGCTGAGGCGGGAGGATTGCTTGAGCTCAGGAGTTCAAGACTGACCTGGGCAACATAGTGAGACCTCATCTCTACAAAAAATAATTAAAAATTTAAAAAATTTAAGATTAGCCGGGCATGGTGGCACACACCTGTTGTCCCAGCTACTCTGGAGGCTGAAGTGGGAGGATTGCTTAAGTCTAGGAAGTTAAGGCCGTGGTGAGCTGTGATCGTGCCACTGTACTCCAGCCTGGGTGACAGAGCAAGACCCTGTCTTCCAAAAAAAAAAAAAAAAAAGAAATCAAAGTTTCCTATTTTTTTTTTATGATTTCTCAGGTTATTTATCATTGTAAGTAGGATAAGCTCAAGTCTTTGCGGCTTTTGCTTTATTACAGGTGTCTCTATTTTATTTAAAAGACTTCTACTTGTTTATGGTACCACTCTCTCATTTCTCAATTTGTAGTACCAATTTAATATCATTAAATCCTTGCTCAGGTAATAGGACCCATCATCTTTATAGCACCCCAAAGACATAGTCTTTCCTTGTAATTTATCAGGTTGAAAAGGGACATATAGTTGATGTGTATCTATTATTCATCTGCTTCAAGGAAGTACCAACTCCTAAAGCAGACAGATTATTGTCTATGTTAATTATGTATAAATTAAAATGTCTTCAGATTTCTGTGATTTGATGAATAAAGCATTCTTTTCAATCTTAGTATGACCAGTTGTTCCCGTTGCTTATTCATATTTGTCTTCTGTTTAAAGAATTTTAGTAATCAATCATGATTTCTACTTTATAAATCCACATGGAATTTGCCAAAGTGCTATATAATCTTAGTTACTTAGTTTGCCAAAGTGTTATATAATCTTTTCTCCAGCCCCCCTTCTGAGAGCTCATATTCCATTTTAACCTCTAATATATTTTTAGTATTTTTGATTGCCTATGCCAGAGAGAATAAAGTACAACCTCGACTAAACAAAATATTGTAAGTACTTTTGCCTCTTCCTGGACTATGCAAAGACTTTAGAATATTTAGCATAACTTACCTCCTGCTTACCTCCCCTCCCCAGCTTATATGCTGCTGTCAGGTATTTTAATGTCTGTCGAACCCCATAAGGCATTATTGCTGTTTTTTATAGTCATTATTCATGTGCCATGCTTACTGTGGCATCTGTTGTATTATTTAATTTGATGCTTAAGACAATCTTATGTGGTAGAAATGATTATCCTTATATAATAGATGAGAACTAAGGCATGGAGAGTTTATGCAGTTTACCAGTTCACATGGCCAGTAAGTCGCAAATTAGGATTTAAACCCAGTTCAGAACCTGGTCTCTTAAATAATGTAAACTCAAGTCCTGATTATCATTATTTTTTTCTCTCTCACTGAAAAAGAACGACTTGAACCAAAAAGTTCTCACTAAGCAATTGTAAGATTTTTGACCATTAGACAAACGGGCTCACCCTGACTACATATGAGGGTAAATAATTTTTTTTCATTCTTTTAGCTGACATAGCCCAGAGATACAGGATAAGCAAATATCCAACCCTCAAATTGTTTCGTAATGGGATGATGATGAAGAGAGAATACAGGGGTCAGCGATCAGTGAAAGCACTGGCAGATTACATCAGGCAACAAAAAAGTGACCCCATTCAAGAAATTCGGGACTTAGCAGAAATCACCACTCTTGATGTAAGTTGTAACTTTTGCTAGATTAAACAAACATTCCCTGATTAATGTAAACAAATTCTAATGCAAACAAAAAATCTGGACATTCTCCTGTAGTCTATTGCAGTGGATTTGACGTACGTATACTTAATGAGTTGAATTTTTTTTAATTAATCTCAAGGGAAATGCTTATGTTATACTGAACTTCTGGATAAAAGATATAGCATACAGTAAAACTGTACTAATTTGAATTAATTGAGCACAAAGGAAAGCCTCAATTATAAAGAAATGGAAGCTAAAGTCAAATATATACAACCAGAGCTTCTGTATCTTTCTTGTGGAGAGCTTCAGGGTGTCTGCTCTAATTACTCTTGTATGAGCTCTTTTGATGATGAGTTTTAATGTCCTCTGAAATAGCCTCTTCTTTTTTTTTTTTTTTTTTTTTGAGACGGAGTCTCGCTCTGTCGCCCAGGCTGGAGTGCAGTGGCGCAATCTCGGCTCACTGCAAGCTCCGCCTCCCGGGTTCACGCCATTCTCCTGCCTTAGCCTCTCCGAGTAGCTGGGACTACAGGCGCCCGCCACCACGCCCGGCTAATTTTTTGTATTTTTAGTAGAGACGGGGTTTCACCGTGGTCTCGATCTCCTGCCCTCGTGATCCGCCTGCCTCGGCCTCCCAAAGTGCTGGGATTACAAGCGTGAGCCACCACGCCCGGCCGAAATAGCCTCTTCTTAATAATAAGTTTAGCACACTCCTTTCTTTGTGCACTAGGTAGTGTTTTAAAGAAAACAAACAACAAAAGCAAAAACAATTGAGTTTGGGCTTTATCACAATCACCAATCATCACTGTCAGGTTTGAGATTTGATTTTACCCTACTTGCAAGCTAAGCTAACCAATTACCATTTCATGGATTCTTTTAGAAGACACAAGACTGCTGGGTCAGAGACAAAGGACTTTATTGCTCATATCACAGCAAGTAGTGTGAGCATGTTTGCATTTGTTTCCTCGCCCTCCAAATCCTATGGAGGCAATACAGAGGGCTCCCCAGATGGATACCTGCACATGCAGTGGGTTATGTCACAGGAGAGGGACACTGGGCTTGGGGAACTCACTATTTCAGAGCAAGCAGTAACCCTGCTATTTGTCCTGGCTAGAGGCATTACCTCATATTTCAGTGTTGCTTGCTACAAGTACAACTCTGAGAAATGGCCTGGATAAAGAATAGTCAGGGTCTCGCATTTTTTGGTGTACCCAGTAAGATGGATAGGAGTGTGAGAGAGCCATGGAGGAGTCTCTCCAACGGTCACAAGTTATGATTGATACATTGTTTTAACACATTTTAGAATTAGTCCCCTTACTTAGGAAAAGATTGTCACTGATCAAATAGTTATCTATTTCTTAAAAATTTTGAATGCTAGAAGGAAATGTTTATGATTATATTTATTATAGTTAAGATTGTTTTCAACCCAATGTAATCTTTAATAGTTTTGGACTAGGTGTTAAAAACTAAATATGCATTTATATTCATACTTCATTTGAACAATAACTGGACTTGTTTAGGTACTAAGATAAGGGGTAAATGAAATAACATGTTTATGAAACTATGTATGTTTGCAAAATAATTACATACTTTATTTTACAGCGCAGCAAAAGAAATATCATTGGATATTTTGAGCAAAAGGACTCGGACAACTATAGAGTTTTTGAACGAGTTGCGAATATTTTGCATGATGACTGTGCCTTTCTTTCTGCATTTGGGTAAGTATCTTATTTAAAAGTGTGTTAGTGGGTGGGTTGGCTGCCATGTTAAATTCCTGTTGTATTTGGTCATTTTCTGAAGATGATCTCTCCAAAAATGATCTCAATCCTTTTAAAATCACTAAACAGTGTTTATACCTGTCTCTGAATTCTTTTTAAGGTTTTAAAAGTCTGTTTTTCTTTCTGTAGTATTATCTATTTCAGAATGTGGGCAAGAGGGAAAAAATGGACAAGTTAACAATTAACTAATTCATGCTTATATTGAACTCATTTACTAACTCTTACCCTATGTCAGACAAAATGCTAATCTGTGGGGTTACCATAGTGAAACAACACACTGTCTTTCTTGTTAAGAAGCATGAATTTTATTGTCTTCATTCATCTCCATCTCTCCACCACCTTTTCTTATAGATCTTCCCTGTCTCAGAGGAACAATTCTTTCTAAGGCTAACCTCTTCACTGGTGTCCTTGTAACTGGTGTCTTTTCAAATTCCTCTGGGGCTTTGATCCATCAGTTGTTCCTGCTTGTGTTTTCAACCTGACCCTTTTCAATAACTGCTTTCCTTTTCTGAAAACATGCTTCTTTCTTTCCTGACCTGCCTCTTCTCTTAAGCTATAATTTCACCTTTCTTTTTCTTTTTATTTTTTTCAAAGATTAGTTTATGCCTGGCTACCTTGATTTTCTTAAATTCTAACCAGTAAAAAACTTAACCTTTTGGAAGCTAACTTTCACCTCCATTGCTCTAATGAAACTTGTCTCTACACAGTCACAAAATGACTTCTTAATTACCAAATCGAGTGGCCTTTTAAACATCTTACTCCTTTTCAATTCCTCTGAAGGGTGTGATGTTCAACTACCTTTTTCTTATTTTGCTGTGTCAACACTTACATTGAATCCCCCTGGTTTGCTCCCTACCTGTCTGAATTCTGTGACTTTATCTCCCTTTTTTTCTTCTTTTTCTCAAGATGGAATCATTTTTGTGGTTCTGTTCTTGACCCTCTCTGCTCATTGGAGGTTATCTCAATCATCCTTTGACTTCCATGCAGCATTATGTCTCTTTCATTGGCTCATGACTGTTAGGCTCAACTGTAGTAGCTATCTTGAATGGAGCCTGGATGTCTGGCACAATATATCCTCTCAATTTTTTGAACTTTATTGTTTGTCCTTGCTTTAATGCTTTCGTAAGATTTTGTTTGTATGTTTATTGTGTGCATTATCAGTTTTTTGTTTTTTGTTTTTAAGCGATTGAGGTCTCACCATGTTGCCCAGGATGGTCTTGAACTCCTGGCCTCAAGTGATCCTCCCGCCTCTGCTTCCAAAAGTGCCGGGATTATAGGCATGAGCCACTGTGCCCAACCCATATTCATTAAATGCTGCAAGCACAGTTCTGCAGCAGAGCCTGTATCTGAAAGTGCTTCTCCCAGATGTCATCTCATCAGAAAGTCCTTGCCTGATAACTTTATATAAAGTAGCACTACCATTATTTAATTTGTCATTCTTTACTTATTCCACTTATTTTCTTCATAGCATTTTTTTGTAACCACCAAAGATAAATATATCTACTTGTTAGTCTGTTTCTACTCACCAAAATGTAAACTCCATGAGAGAGAGAGTTTTGATAGTTTTGTTCACTCCTGTTTATCCAATGCCAAGACCATAGCTGGTACAAAGGAAGCACATAGTAAATAGTTATTGAATTAATTAATTAATGGAACACATTTTTTTCTGTTCCCACTGTTATCAATCTAGGTTAGCACCCCTTGCCTCTATCTCCTGGACTACTCTAGTTAGAAACTAGAGATAAATCAGTGTTCAATTAATCTAAAAGTTGATTACAAAAATAATTTGTTGTAGTACTCTACAAATGTTTATTAAGCAACTTCTATGTGCCAGATACTGTACTAGGTTCAGGAAACAACAAGGGACAAATAAAAAATTACTTATTTATGGAACTATATTTTAGTGATGTGGGTTATTTCATTTTTGTTTTTGTTTTTGTTTTTTTTAATTAGTCCATGTGACCGAACCAATGACCTTGATCCCTAGTTGCCAGAAAACAATCTGGGGTCAAAAACAACTTTTTAGTGCTAAAACTCCCAATCTAAACTTATACAAAACACAAAAACAACTAACTAAAATTTTCCTTTAAAAAGTCTGCCTCATATTAAAAGTTTTCTTTAAATGTATGCTTTTCTTGGTATTGCATAGTCTTATAATAGGGGAGATGATGGATAAGTATATATTTCAAGTCTGTAATTCCTACATTGCAAAATTCTGTCATTCAGGTTTATTACTATTTCTCCCTTCCTATAGGGATGTTTCAAAACCAGAAAGATATAGTGGAGACAACATAATCTACAAACCACCAGGGGTAAGTTGCTATTTCTTAATGTTGTATGATAAGATATAATTTAAATACATGCATAAGATGTAGTTTTATATGTGTTAATGTTCATAGAATAATAGAACTTTAGAATTGAAAGGAAGTTTGAAGCATCATCTTGTGCTGATCTAAACCCTTCAAAATGAAGATGGGACCACAGAAGCCTAAAGTCACACAGGCATTAGAGTAGCAGAGCTGGCATTAGGGATCCCCTGACTCTCAGGCCTTTTCTATCTCTCTGGCATTCAGTCTGGGAGCCAGATTTTTAAAATGCTCCAGTTGTCCGTGATTGTCACTTCTACCCGTATTGTACTAGCCAAACTCCTAAATCTTCTGGGGTATAAATTTACTCGGTACCTGCCAGATAATAAGGAGCAGCTAGGTTGTTTTTAACCTTTGGGGTAAGAAGTTTTAAGTAGCTGCTTAGGCCCTACCAGGTGATGGTAGCCATAACTAAGAGGCAAAAATCGTAGCACATGTTATCCCAAATTCACCAAGGGTCTGCCATTGCAATTTTTTTTACATACAAAAAAAAATTGAAATTTGTGGATATTTTTTCAATTTATAGTTTTAATTTTAATGTTTACAGTGTTTTGACACTGAGATTTTTAATTTTTATGCAGTCAGATAAATGAATTTCTTGCTTAGAAAGTTTGTATTATATTTTGAATTCACATAGGTGTTTGCTTATATTTTTTGCAAGTTCATTTCTTTGAGTAGCTTACTTAGTTTCATCATCTCTAGATTATCAGAATCCAGTACCTATCTCTCAGTGTGGTTGTTCAGAGAATGGGCTCTGGTGGTATCAGACTGGGTTTGAATGTCAAATGTGCCACCTTCTTAGTAGGTTACTCTGGGAAAGTTTCTTCGCTTCCCTGTGCTTCAGTTTCTTAATTAGTAAAAACAGGATGATAAAAACAGTACTTGCTTTATTGGGATGTTGGGAGGATTAAATGAATCAACACATATAAAATGTTCACAACCATGCCTAGACACAGTAAGTTTATTGATTAATATTAGCTATTATTTTTATCATCATTTTAGACACTTCATAGATAATTGATTTTGAGTTAATGTGGAAACAGATATGTAGGTAATAAAAGAAGTAGTCTTGCCTTACATCCATATAGCATCTTGTATTTTTCAAGGCTTTTTCACTATCCATATTTTCTTCTAAAAGAAGAAATTTCTAAAACTTTCAGCTCTTAAGAATAGCTAAATTAATTCATTTGGAGAATTCTTTTCACAATGCCTTCCTGCCTTTGGTGAAGATACTGATAAAGAGTTAATTGACCTAAATCCAAGAAAAAGCAATAGGCTTGGGTGTCTCATGTTAAATTATTAGCTCCCTGGTAATCACAGAATTATCTGCTTTTTACCACCCATGGCCCTCTTTCTTGGAAGTTCCATGATTTATGTTTCTTTTGTATCACCAGTAGATTTTCTGGGTTCATGGATGGATATAAGAATGTACTTTTTAGCCTGGGCAACATAACAAGACCCCATCTCTGCATAAAATAAAATAATTAGCTTGGCGTGGTGGCATCCACCTGTAGTCCCAACTACTCTGGAGGCTGAGGTAGGAGAATTGCTTGAGCTGGGGAGGTCAAGGCTGCAGTGAGCCATGATCATGTCACTGTACTACAGCCTGGGTGACAGAGTGAGACCTTGCTTTTAAAAAAAAAAAAGAAAAAAAATAAGAATATACTTTTGCCAGCACAGGTTAGATTTATTATTTTTTTTTTTTTTCTGTTTTGTAATAGCAGTCTGCTCCGGATATGGTGTATTTGGGAGCTATGACAAATTTTGATGTGACTTACAACTGGATTCAAGATAAATGTGTTCCTCTTGTCCGAGAAATAACATTTGAAAATGGAGAGGTATGGGCTTTCTACTGTGTATTGTTACTTTAAATTCAAATGTCTGAAACCACAAGCTTCCTCCACCTGTCTTACTATGTTAATAGAGTTATCAGTTGTAAGAATCATATAGTGAACATAACTGTATCATAGCTGTTTCTGTAATATAAACCAGTGATTCTTCACCTTTGCTGTCCCAGAACCCATCTGTTACATTTCCAATCATAGTAGTAGTTCACTACAGCCTTGAAAATGAGTTTGAAAATGCCTTTCAGGTGATTCTGATACCCATCTGTTGGTTGAGGATCCCTGTTTAGGTGGATGTCCTTTAGAACAAGGGTCCCCATCCCCTGGGCCGCAGACCTGTGTCAGTCCATGGCCTGCTGGGAAGAGGGCTGCCCAGCGAGAGAGCATTACAGCCTGAGCTCTGCCTCCTGTCAGATCAATGGCAGCATTAGATTCTCATACAAATGTGAACCCTGTTGTGAACTGTGCATGTGAGGGATCTGGGTTGCATTCTCCTTATGAGAATCTAGCTAATGCCTGATGATCTGAGATGGAACAGTTTCATCCCGAAATCATATCCCCCACCCTGATCAGTGGAAAAATTGTCTTCCATGAAACCGGTCCCTGGTGCCAAAAAGGTTGGGGACTGCTGCTTTAGGAGCAATGCTTTGCAGATTTTAGGTACAATTATTTCTATACAATGAATAATCCTTTGCCACTAAAATATTTTTCTGTTTTTTGTAAAGCAGTTAATGTTGTCTTTTTCATTATAAATAATGAAAGCAGTTAGCAGTGATATGTAACTGACCTCAGTCATCCCATGCATCTGAAATCAAGTCCATCGAAATTCTTACAACTCCCACCAAAACAAAACTTAAAAACCTAAGAGGCTGGAGGAACAAGTACAAAGAGTTATGTCTATAAGGACCTCTCTCCTTTCTTTACTTGATGTAAGACGTATCTTTCATTCCAGGTCTTTTGTTTTTAAAACCAATGGCCTAAGAATGCAAGTTTTTAAAAACTTTGTATTAGGTACAGTTTTTAAAAACTTTGTGTATGCATATACACTTCAAAGAATTGTGTCAATCACAGTTTAAATATCTGGTCCCCCAGAATTATCACAGAGTAAACATACCCATATAATCACTACTTAGAGTGGTATGGACCAAATATTTGTGTGTCCTAATGTTTGTATGTTGAAATCCTAATCCCCAATGTGATAGTATTAGGGAATGAATCCTCCATTCATGAGATGGAGTCCTCATGAATGGGATTAGTGACCTCATAAAAGAGACCTCAGAAAGTTATGTAGCTCTCTTTCTGCCATGTGAGGATACAATGAGAAGTAGGCAGTCTGCAACCTAGAAGACAGCTCTCACTAGAACTGACTATGCTGGCACCCTGATTTTGGATTTCCAGCCTCCAGAATGATGATAAATGAATTTCTGTTAATTTGTAAGCCACCCAGTTTATGGTACTTTAATATAGCAGCCCAAACTAAGAGAGAGGGTGGACAGTTTTTTTCAACAAAGGGTCAGATAGTAAGTATGTTAGCCTTTGCAGTTCGTATAATCTCTGTGGCAGCTACTCAACTTTGCAGTTGTAGCACAAAAGTAACCTTAGACAATACGTAAACAAATGAGTGTGGCTGTGTTTCAATAAAGCTCTATTTCTGGACAAATAATTTTCACATGCCATGAAATATTAAAATTTTTCCCAATTATTTAGAAATGTAAAGACCAGGGCCTTGTGCCATGGCTCACGCCTGTAATCCTAGCACTTTGGGAGGCCAAGGTGGGTGGGTCACCTGAGGTCAGGAGTTCGAGACCAGCCTGGCTAACTAACATGGTGAAACCCCGTCTCTACTAAAAATGCAAAATTAGCTGGGCGTGGTGGCAGGTGCCTGTAATCCCAGCTACTCGGGAGGCTGAGGCAGGAGAATCACTTGAATCTGGGAGGCAGAGTATGCAGTGAGCCAGGTCTACCACTGCACTCCAGCCTGGGCGACAGAGTGAGACCCCGTCCCCCTCACCCCACCCCAAAAAAAACCCCAAAAACAACTAAAGGCCAATTTTAGCTTGTGGACCTAACAGAATCAGGCAGCAAGTCAGATTTGACCCATGGCTATAATTTGCCAATCCCTGAACTAAGTCAAGAAATAAAATATTTCCAAACCCCTTGTCTTCCTTCTCAGTCATTACCCCCATTTACCATCTTCATAATCACCATACTTATTTTGAATAGGACTATAGGAAGTTTTTCCTGTTTTTGAACCTAAAATGGAATCATGTCTTTTGTGTCTGGCTTCTTTCACTCTACTTTATATTTATGGAGTTCATTCATATTGCATGAAGCTGTAGTTCATTCATTTTCATGCTGAATATAATTCCCTATATAAATATAACACAATGTATCCATTCTACTATTGGTGGACATTTAGATTGCTTCCAGATTTTGACTACTGTGAATAATGCTGCTGTGAACATTCTTATCTGTGTCTTTGGTGAATATATGCACAGATTTCTACTGGATATATATACCTATGAATAGAATTGCCAAGTCATAGGGCATATATGCATTCAATTTTAGTTCATACCAGTTTTTCCAAAGTGGTTTTAGCAGTTTACATTCCTACCAGTAGTATATCAAAGTTCACATTGCTGCACGTCCTTACCCACATTTGATACCAGCTATTTACATTTTTTTAATCTATTTTCGTGTATGTGTAGTAGAGTCTCATTGTGGTTTTAATTTATATTTCCCTGATGATCAGTGGGATTGAGCACTATCAGTTGCCTTTTCCGGAAAGACAGATGGTCCTAGAAGAAAAGCAGCTTCAAATGCCATGCTTAATGTTCTGGGTTTCCTTCTATTCCAGTCTTGGCCCATAATTCTTTTTTTTTTCCTTGGATGCTTTCAAAAAGTGTTTTATTATTATTATTATTATTACTCTGGTTTTTCTAATTTTCCAGTAATAAGATTAGTCCAAATTACATCCACTATTACTCCAGAATGCAATTTTTAGCACTGTAGCTTAACCTAATTGTAATACAACAAAACCTGGAGTTCTTAAGAAAGAGTATAATTTCAGATTTGATGCCTTCTGTTACTAAGGTGTAAGTATATTGTTAAGTGCTTTAAGATTTGGAGATAATATATGTGAATTCTCCAAGATTCCCTGAAACTCTCCCTGAATCTTTCCAGAGGCTTCCAGTTCTTAGATCTTATTATCTCTTTCTCCCTTTCTTGGGGAAGAGAGAGCAACACTTAACTTTTGGGACTGGCCATTGTGAGCAAACCAGAATGCTCTTTGCCCCCTCTTCGTCTTGAGAATGCATTCCTGGGGTATTTTTGATCTGCGTCCATTGGCATTTCCAACACTTAGACTGGGATATATAAGGCAAAAAGAAAACCCAAGGAACTGAGTACCATTTCTTGGATCCTTAAGTCCTTAGCCAGTCTGCTTTCTTTTATTTGCTTCTCAGGGCCTTATGTTTGTTTATATAATGTCCAGGATTTTTAGCTGAACTTCCTGGGAGAAACAGAGAAAAGTGTCTACTTCATCTTTCTGGAAGCAGAAGTCTATGCCAACAGCATTTAAAAACTATAAGATTTTTTTACCTGATTTAAATGTTGCCTTTGCATTTTAGTACATAAAAATAAGTTCGTGTTTTTATGTCAGCATGGTACATTTTTGGTGTATACCTTTTCCACCATAAAATAATATTTAATTCTTATTAAGCTTGTAGCAATTTCAAATCAAATGTATGAATGTTTGTATGAGATTCTCTGGGTGTGTCTGCTTGGACAGATCATTGCAAACCTAAATCATCTTACATTGGCTCTTTGCTGAGTGTTTCATAGAAAGAGGATTAGTGCCGCCGGGATCCATTTTAACATGTCAGAATACCCCACTGGGACATCCTACTTGTTTATAATAGCTATTTCTCAAATCAAGGTTCTAAAAATGGCTTCTCATGAAATGTGATTAATATATTTTTAAGCCTGCAAGCTTAAATATCATAAACTTATCAGGCTTTATTGCACTGGTTATTATCTTAATGCAATGCCATATTTTAAAATATTTTGGAATTTTGAATTATAGAAGACTTTTGAGTGAAAATTCTAACACAAGCCTTTTCTTGGAAAGTCTCTTTTTTTGTTTTAAAGAAGTTGCTTTACCAAGTTTTCTAGTTTTTTTTGTTCCTGAGATTCTTTGATTCTACTTCCTTTTCCCCAGTTTTTTAGAATTTCAGGAAGTATTCCTAATTTGAAAATCTGAAATGCTCCAAAATCCAAAATTTTTTGAGCACCTACATGACACTCTTGGAGCATTTCAGAGTTTTAGATTAGGGATGCTGAAGCGGTTCAAGAATAATGCAAATATTTCAAAATCCAAAACACTTCTGATCCCAAGCATTTCGAATAAGAGATACTCAACCTTTATTTCTATATGACAGCTTGGCATTTTAAGGCCATTCTTAGTGACCGGAGTATTTTTTTGTTCAGTAATGTTCTGTTGCTTTTTTCAGTGTTGTTTTTGAACCTGCTTCTTAAAGTAGTATTTCCCTGGATTCTGAGTAATTCATATTGTTAAGATGCATCTTGAGTCATTGTAGTTGTTTTGTATGTAGTTTTTTGAGATGGTTTGAATAAATATGCTCAGAGTGGGTGTCTTTCTATCTTTAATCATGTGTCATTACCCCCCATGACACACTGGATGCTCAGGTGCTGGAGTTCAAATGTTTGGACCAAATAATGGCTTTCAAACCATTTTTCATTGTAAGGCAAAGTAAGAAATTTTCACTAGTATATACATAATTCTCGTTTTTCATTGAATAATACCCTTCTATGTGCAGTGCACTCAATTTTATATTTTCTTCTTTTCTTTTTAATACTGGATATATAGATTGGATGTAGCACACATAATCTTGTCTTGCCTCCATCTCTTTCCTATCATTAATAGCATTTTAAGGTGGATAAGACATTTCACAGAATTCAAAATACTGCTCCTACAATTTGAGTGTTTGGCCACAAGGTGTCAGTGGTGTGTCATAGTTTTATAGTACCAGAAGCCTAGGAGAGATTGGGATTTAAGCTCCCTCTGCTTTTTAATGCACATTCATACTTATGTTTTTTTTTTAACTTAGAATTTATTAATAGAATAGTTAAGTACAAGCAATTGTAAAGCAGAATGTTTGAAGTCCTTTAAATCAAACTTTAAGAAAGTAAACATTTAAAAAATATTTATTTCTTTATATTTGAATTGTTAGTCTTTTCCATTTTGATCTTAAACTTGGTTTTGAAAGAGAGGGTGCATTAGACTCTTTCTGCTTACAGTTTATAAAATGAATGTCCTGGCTTTCTTTTTTTTTTGAGATGGAGTTTTGCTCTTGTTGCTCAGGCTGGAGTGCAGTGGTGCAATCTCAGCTCACTGTAACCTCCGCCCCCCGCCCCAGGTTCAAGGGATTCTCCTGCCTCAGCCTCCCGAGTAGCTGGCATTACAGGCGCCCACTACCACGCCCAACTAATTTTTGTAATTTTAGTAGAGACAGGGTTTCACCATGTTGGTCAGGCTGGTCTCGAACTCTGACCTCAGGTGACCCACCCAGCTCAGACTCCCAAAGTGCTGGGATTACAGGTGTGAATCACCATGCCCAGCCTGTCCCTGCTTTTCTTATTTCTGTAGGCCTCAGGTGTGTTTAGTTGGATTACTTACAATTTTTAAAAAATTTGCATTCACTCATTTAGTCTTCAGAGGCCCAGGAAAATTCAAGAATTTGTCATGACTATTCGCCTGCTCTGGTAGTTCTTTCAGGGGTAGTTTTTAAAACCAGATTTAAAGATATAGACCTGGAAAATCTTAAACAATGAAACAGGGTACCTCCCTTCCCCGTGGTTGTTGGCACATCTAATAATTCTTGAGATTTATTATGTTGTAAGCAACCATTTAACCATTTAACCAACGATTAAATCATTTAATCTGTGGGGAAACATCTGTTTCTTGTAAATTTGGTTGTCTTGATATTCTTCTCCTTAATCTTTTAACATTTGTTTGGTAAAGAATATACTTGTATGGACATAGTAAACTTGGAAGCCTAAGCAGCACAAATTACCACCTATTTAGCAACATTTGCTTATTTATTGACATATGTTGATTGTGAGCAAAAGAGAAATGAAATAAGATTGTCTTCAAGGGGTTTTCAGTTTAATATTTCATATGTACAGATAACGTAACACAAAGTCATGCCCCGTGCCACATGAGGGGCACTGATAAAATGCTCTTGGAGTTTAGAAAAAAGAATTTTCCATTGATAAAATGCTCTTGGAGTTTAGAAAAAAGAATTTTCCATTGATAAAATGCTCTTGGAGTTTAGAAAAAAGAATTTTCCTTTGACAGGGATGAGGTGGAATGAGAGATGGCTTTAGAGAAGAGGCATTATGTCCTGAAAAGAAAAGTGCTAAGAGAGAAGTAGAAGTACTAAAGAAAATGGGAAGATAGGAGAAGGAGGTTAGAGAGGAGGGGACTAGGCATTAGTTTTGAGTATTTAAGGTACTTGTTTAGAATTTGAAATGGAGATATTAAGCAGGCAGAGGGAAACCTAGGCTTGGATTTTGTACTGGAGCTGGGCTTGTAGACACAGATAAGCGATCAGTTAGAAGTAGTGATCAAAACTGTTGAACTACATGAAGTTGTCAGGCTAGAGCAGAGAAGTCCAAAGACAATCATTGAGACCAGCATCAGTTAATGGAAGGGGGAAGAAAAAATGTGAGTCCAAGAGATAAAAGATGAGGAAGAAAAAAATCAGCTTACTAAAAGATTAATGTGATGCCAGGGGGTGAGGAGAGGGGAGATGGGAATCACTACTAATGGGTATGTGGTTTCTTTTGGAAGTGATAAAAAATATTATGGGGCTGGGCGCAGTGGCTGATGCCTGTAATCCCAGCACTTTGGGAGGCCGAGGGGGATGGATCATGAGGTCAGGAGATCGAGACCATTCTGGCCAACATGGTGAAGCCCTATCTCTACTAAAAATACAAAAAAATTAGTTGGGCATGGTGGTGTGCACCTGTTGTCTCAGCTACTCAGGAGGCTGAGGTAGGAGAATCGTTTGAACACGGGAGGCAGAAGTTCCAGTGAGCCGAGATTGTGCTACTGCACTCCAGCTTGGGCTACAGAGTGAGACTCCGTCTCAAAAAAAAAAAAAAGCTCTGGAATTAGTGGTGATGTGTGCACAACCTTGTGAATATAATTAAAACCACAAAATTGTACACTTAAGAATGATGGGCTGGGTGTGTTGCCTCATACCTGTAATTCCAGCGCTTTGGGATGCTGAGGCAGGCAGATTGCTTGAGCCCAGGAGTTTGGGACCAACCTGGGCAACATGGTGAAATCCCATCTCTACAAAAAATAACAAAAATGAGCTGGACATGGTCATGCATGTTTGTAGTCCTCACTATTTGGGAGGCTGAGGTGAGAGGATCACCTGAGCCTAGGGAGGTCGAGGCTGTACTCCAGCCTGGGCGACAGAGTGAGACCCTGTCTCCAAAAAACAATGGTGAAATTTATGGTATGCTAATTGTATCTCAGTTTTTTAAAAAAATAAATGTAACAAGAGGCCTAATAATTGATCTTATATACAAGTGAAACAGGCTTAAATATGGAGATGAGAACCAGAAGAAAACTTTTAATCCTGTAAAATAGGTCCCAGTTTGTTTTTTAAAAAATAAAGGACATTTGTACTTTCTGGTGAGGTAGTTCCTAAATTTATGGAGAGATCCTCAGAAGGATAGTTGATGAAAATAATTTTGTTATGAGACACTTTCTGGACTTTTTCTGATGACTCAGAACTTAGCATTTGTTGGGGAGAATAAATGATTAAATCTGTCTATGTATCACATTTTATTTAATCATGTCTACCCATTGTATTATTCTCCAATTACAACAATAAAAATTTTAATAGCACTTTATAATTTTCAAGGTGCTTTTCTGTGTGTATAAATAGGTATATAAAAATATATAGGGGCAGGTATTTATTAATAATGTTAATTGTATATTGGTTGAAAATTAGTTAAATAATAGAGTTTTTGTTTTTTACCCTGGATAAAACACTTCAGCTTTGGGTAACTTTTATATGTAAGTGTAATGGTTTTCACAACCTTAGAATATAAAAAAATACAAAAAAATTTGCAAATCAGATTTATTTATTGCTGATATACTCAGTTTTTCACTGTTACTTGTGAAGACTGAAAATACTAGTCATGTTTACCCCACTCTAAAATTAACACCTTGGTAAAGAACCAGCATAGTTCACCTCTATATATCATGAGTTCAACAGCCTAATCCTGAAGCCTTGTATCCCATACTGGCTAACAGACGTGGGGGCAGATCAGTTTCTGCAGCAAAGCAGGGCATGTGGGTCCTCTGACTGCCTGGGTACTTGAGGTGGGGAGGGGAGTGAATTCAGTCTTCTGTTCAGGCTAAGGTTTATTCACACCACTGGGCCTTTTTTTTCCCCTGGGATATTGCAACTATTACATTACATGGGTTGGGTTCAAAATTGTTCCTACCTAGAAAATAGCTACAACTGAATGGAGAAGCCTGATAATTCTCATTGAATGCTTCTCTCTACAGGAATTGACAGAAGAAGGACTGCCTTTTCTCATACTCTTTCACATGAAAGAAGATACAGAAAGTTTAGAAATATTCCAGAATGAAGTAGCTCGGCAATTAATAAGTGAAAAAGGTAGACAGATTAAGGTGTTTATTTTCATCATTTCTTTCTCTTTTTTTTTCCCCCTTTCGTCATCACCCCTCCCATTACTTTCAAATCACATAAACATATCTGGGTTAAAAACTTATTTTAACACATTCAAATGTGACAGTAAGGAGGCATTAGTAGAGAGATAATATGAAGTAGTGTTTTTTGTTTGTTCGTTTGTTTGTTTTCTAACCATTACTATTTTGGAGAGAAAAATCAAAGTGCATGAAAAGCAGGGTCATGAATGAGCATTAGTTCTGGGCACTTTCCTTCATTGCTTGTCTGAACCCTTTTCCAATGGACAGTCCCAGAGATGTTGCTGAGAGAGCTTACACAGTCTGATTAACATTTATTTCTAAATGAAAGCAAGTTGAGTAGTTGTCTGTGGATTTCTGCAAAGCATTTAATGGAATTTGAGGTATCACCAGCTTTTCCTCTGTAGTTAGGGAAGAAAGTCAAACAAAATAAACTAAAGGTACTCTATAGAGCTGCCCATTTTAGTCACATACTGTCTTGCAGGTTGAATTCGACTAAAAATCAACCAGTATGACTGGAATAGGCTGGAATGAAAATGGTCCCATGAGAATGCCTCATATATCAATTTGAACTTCCTGCCTAGAACCTGATAATCTGCAAAGTAAATGATTGCCCATTTAAGGAAAGTAAAAAATTCATTATAGCCTTCAAATTTGCGCTAAGTCAATATGATTTCTAAAGAAGTTATACTCTGTGCCCTAAGAACTAAAAGCCTACCTATTTTAAGTGTTAGATATTTAGGTTTTAGTTTTTCTGATCTATATTACTCTTAAGAATGTTGGGGTGCTTTTTTTTAGTATATCACTTTTTGTGAGCTTGCAATCTTACGAAAATATTTTCAAGAAAATTTGAATTTACCTCTCAAAATTCTTTTTTCTTAAAGGTACAATAAACTTTTTACATGCCGATTGTGACAAATTTAGACATCCTCTTCTGCACATACAGAAAACTCCAGCAGATTGTCCTGTAATCGCTATTGACAGCTTTAGGCATATGTATGTGTTTGGAGACTTCAAAGATGTATTGTAAGTATTCATTTTGTTTTTTAAAAATTACTGATATGTTTCTCAAAAATGAACTGAAAATAGTTGTTCGAATATTTTAAATAATCCTATGTTGGAACAGTAAGACTTTGTTAATTGGATGGGAGAGGTTTGGGTGACTGCTGCTTTTTTTCACTATAGAGTGTGGTATAATTATGAACATTATTATATAGCCCTGTAGAAATACCAACATGAAGTGATTAGGATTGATAATGAATGCTTGGATGATTAGTGATTAATGCTTGGGAATCAGTCTCTCAAAGAAAATTTTTGTCTTTTGAGAAATTAGCTCTTCACTGAGTTTGGTCTTTGCCAAGCACATCGAGAAAAATAGCTTATAACCTTAGGCCAGGGTAAAGGAAATTGGTAATATTGCTGTTCATTCGTGACTGCACATAGCAAGAACATTAGTAGCATTTATGAATCTTGCTATTACTAGGCATTTCTAATGGCATATAGCTATGAACTGTTCCAAGAATAGGTAAGCGTTCTCACTCAATTCTCAGATATTTATAGTATTAATATATGTACAAGCCTTGTAGCTACTACAGATACTGAATTTTTATCAGCTTTGTGAGGTGTTAAATACAGTGGTTAAAAATGTAGGTGTTTCTTATATGAAAAGTTTAAGCAATACAGGTATTCAAATTAGACATTTTATTTTGAAAATTCATTTAAATGCCATTTTTATCTCAAAAGATTAAATTACACAATTAGAGGATGATTTGCAGTCCTATGGCAGAATGAATTATCCCACTCAGTTCTAAATATTTCAATGGAGGTGTGGTTGTTTGGTAGAAGCTTCCCAGTCCTAAAATTACCTAGGAAGCCTAGATTTGAGTCCTGCCTTGGGAAAGTCACTTACCTCCTGTTGTTGTTTCTTCATGCGTAAAAAATGGTTAATGATACCACCTACCTAATGGGATTGTTATAAAAACTAATGAGAAATAATGATTATGTTATAAACCATAAAGTAGTAAGAAATCTTAGTTGTTCTTACTTTATCTATGCTCAGAAAGATACCATTCAACCTATCAATTCATTAAATATTTAGCTATCTCTTCTGTATGACAGACACTGTGCTAAGAACCAAGGGTTTTTACTGAGACTGGGTCCCTGCCCTCAAAGAACTCATAACCAAGTGGAGGAAAGGGACAACCAGGTTAACAGGCAATTATGTTTTATTAAGGGATAAGTGCTCTGACAGAGATCAACAGAGTAGTACCTGATCCAGGATTTCTGGTGATATTGATGCCCAAGGTAGGTATAAAGTTTTGTAGAAGTTTATCCTGGAGGTGAGAAGGAGATGGGGCTTAGAGAAAGGTGACATTAGCAGGAACAAGTTCAAGGGCTGTTGGTGAATATAAATGGAAAGGTGAATGCTGAGGGATGAGGTCAAGAGAACTAACACATGAAAGTCCTTACATGCTGTGTTAAGGAATTTTGACTTTATCCTGAAAATCATGAAGAGCCAATGAAAGGTTTTAATCAGGGAGTGAATCAGATTGTTTTTTAAAGATTACTCTGGCTGCAATTTGGAGAATAAATTAGAGGGGGTCAAAATAAAGTCTAGGAGACTGTTCAGTAATCTAGTCAAGAGTTGATTATGAAAGTTAATCTCAATGGACATCAGCAAGATGACAGAAAAGGACTTTCCATGTTCCTCTCCACACAGAAACATCAAGTTGAACATACATCCATGCACAAAAATACCTTCACAAGAGCTAAGGAAACCAGGTCAGAGATAATAGTACCTGAGAGTAGTAAAGAAATGATGCATTGAAGAAGCTAAAAAGGATAGTTTTATGCTACTTGCACCACCCCTCCCCCGACCCCAGGCAGCACAGTATGGAGAGAAATATCCTTCATGTGGGGAAAGGAGAAGGAAGTTAGCACTGAAATTTTCCTCAGACCCTAACACTTGGCTTGTCCTGGTAAAATCCAGTGCCAGAAAGGCTTCTGTGGCCCCAGACTCCAAGCTGGTACCCATGGACCGAGCATTTAGTCCTACCCTGGTGCCAGGCGAGATCTCAAAGCCCCAGGCTGGATTCCAAAGCTGCAGGCCCGAGGCCTGCCCAGCAGACTCAGTCTCTGGACCTATTCCAGCACCAGGCCAATCCCAGTGGCTCCAGGCTCCAGACCAGCTGCCCACAGCCCTGATCATGAGGCTAGCAGTCACAGACCCAGGGTTCAGGCTTATCCTAGTAGACTCCAGTGATGGACCAGCCTCCATGGACCCAAGTTCTAGGACCACACTTGTGGATTCAGGTTTCAGACTGGCCCCTGAAGCCCCAGGACCCAGGCTAGACTTTGTAGACCTGACCTCCAGGCCAACACTCAGCCAAGACTCAGCCTCCAGGCCAACACAAGTGGACCCAGGCTCTAGCCAGACTCCAAAGCCCTAGGCTTTCAGCCAGCCTCAATGGCTTCAGATACCCGATCAGCAACCATGATCCTACACTCCAGACAAGCTGCCACAGATCGTGATTCCACACCTGCCCCAGCACTAGGTCAGCTGTAGGTTCCAAGGACCCAAGATCTAGGTTTGCTCCAGTAGACAGTCCAAGTTCACCCTAGTAGGCCCTGGTTCTAGGCCAGTCTCCATGGACGGAGGCTCTAGGACTACCTCTGCAGACCCAGGCTCTAGGCCAGCCCCTGTGGATTCTTGACCCAGGCCCACTCCCACAGACTCAGCCTATCCCAGTGGACCCAGGCACCAGGCTCATCCCAGTGCCTGGCTGGCCCCTGCAGACTCAGGCTCAAGGCCTACCCCAGTGCCAGGTCAGCTCTAGTGGACCCAGGCTTCAGACCCACCCTCTTAGATGCAGGCCCATTCCACAGAACCAGTCAACAGGTCCACTCCAGTGGACCCAAGTTTCAGGCTTAACTCCATGGACCCAGGCACCAAGCTCACCCACCTGCTGACCCAAGGTACCAGGCCAGCCAGTGTGAAGACTCTTAAGAGCAAGCCAACCTATGGACCATACCAGGCAGCTGGACTAGAATCCCTGAATTGACTGACTAGTGAAGGGCTTTCCCAGACAAAGCCAGTCAAAGACTAGAATAAGTCTCTACATCTTCAAATGCCCAGACATCAATGTAAGGCAACAAGAAATGAAAAACCAAGGAGACATAAACGTAACATCACCAAAAGAGCACAATAATCTCCCAGAAGCTGACCCAAAGAAATGGAGATGTATGAATTGCCTGACAAAGAATTCAAAATAATTGTTTTAAAAAGTAACATCCATGAACTTCAAGAAAATACTGAGAAACAAGTCAATGAAATGAGGAAAACAAGTTACCAAAATGAGAAGTTTACCAGAGAGATTGAAATTATATATTTCTTAAAAATTAAACAAATTCTAGAGCTGAAAAACAATGAATGAAAAGAAAATGTAATAGCATCACCAACAGAATTGAACAATTAGAAGAAAGAATTTAAACCTGAATATACAGGTTATTTGAAAACATACAGTCAAAGAAGAAAAAAAGAATGAAGGAAGTTTATGGAATTAATGGGACAGCACCAAAAGAGTAAATATTCAAGTTATAGGAGTAAATGAAGGAGAAAGGAGAAACAAAGGGGTAGAAAGCTTATTTAAAATAAAAATAGCTTTGCAAATCTGAGGAAAGGTATAAGTATCTAGGTACAGGAAGGTCAAAGAACTCCAACCAGATTTAGTCCAAAGACTACACCAACACATAAACTATTGAAAATCAAGGACAAAGAGAAGATTCTGAAAGTAGCAAGAGAAGAGCAAATAACATATAAAGGAGTTCCAGTACAGCTAGCAGCAGTTTTCTCATCAGAATACTTATAGACCAGGAGAGAGTGGGATGATATGTTCAAAGTACTTAAGAAGAAAACTGCCAGCCAGCAATATTATATGAATACCTAGCAAAGCTGTCCTTCAGAAATGAAAGAGAGCTAAAGACTTTCCGAGATGAACAAAAGCTGAGGGAGTTCATTACCATCAGACCAGTCTTTTTTTTTTTTTTTTTTTTTTCTACTAGCCTTTTTTTATTCTTTTTTTTTTTTTTTTTTTTTTTTTTTTAAATTATACTTTAGGGTTTTAGGGTACATGTGCACAATGTGCAGGTTTGTTACATATGTATCCATGTGCCATGTTGATTTCCTGCACCCATTAACTCGTCATTTAGCATTAGGTGTATCTCCTAATGCTGTCCCACCCCGCTCCCCCCACCCCACAACAGTCCCCAGAGTGTGATGTTCCCCTTCCTGTGTCCATGAGTTCTCATTGTTCAATTCCCACCTATAAGTGAGAACATGCGGTGTTTGGTTTTTTGTCCTTGCGATAGTTTACTGAGAATGATGTTTTCCAGTTTCATCCATGTCCCTACAAAGGACATGAACTCATCATTTTTTATGGCTGCATAGTATTCCATGGTGTATATATGCCACATTTTCTTAATCCAGTCTATCGTTGTTGGACATTTGGGTTGGTTCCAAGTCTTTGCTATTGTGAATAGTGCCGCAATAAACATACGTATGCATGTGTCTTTATAGCAGCATGATTTATAGTCCTTTGGGTATATACCCAGTAATGGGATGGCTGGGTCAAATGGTATTTCTAGTTCGAGATCCCTGAGGAATCGCCACACTGACTTCCACAATGGTTGAACTAGTTTACAGTCCCACCAACAGTGTAAAAGTGTTCCTGTTTTTCCACATCCTCTCCAGCACCTGTTGTTTCCTGATTTTTTAATGATGGCCATTCTAACTGGTGTGAGATGGTATCTCACTGTGGTTTTGATTTGCATTTCTCTGATGGCCAGTGATGATGAGCATTTCTTCATGTGTTTTTTGGCTGCATAAATGTCTTCTTTTGAGAAGTGTCTGTTCATATCCTCTGCCCACTTTTTGATGGGGTTGTTTGTTTTTTTCTTGTAAATTTGTTTGAGTTCATTGTAGATTCTGGATATTAGCCCTTTGTCAGATGAGTAGGTTGCAAAAATTTTCTCCCATTCTGTAGGTTGCCTGTTCACTCTGATGGTAGTTTCTTTTGCTGTGCAGAAGCTGTTTAGTTTAATGAGATCCCAGTTGTCAATTTTGGCTTTTGTTGCCATTGCTTTTGGTGTTTTAGACATGAAGTCCTTGCCCACGCCTATGTCCTGAATGGTATTGCCTAGGTTTTCTTGTAGGATTTTAATGGTTTTAGGTCTAACATATAAGTCTTTAATCCATCTTGAATTAATTTTTGTATAAGGTGTAAGGAAGGGATCCAGTTGCAGCTTTCTACATATGGCTAGCCAGTTTTCCCAGCACCATTTATTAAATAGGGAATCCTTTCCCCATTTCTTGTTCTTGTCAGGTTTGTCAAAGATCAGATAGTTGTAGCTATGCGGCATCATTTCTGAGGGCTCTGTTCTGTTCCATTGATCTATGTCTCTGTTGTGGTACCAGTACCATGCTGTTTTGGTTACTGTAGCCTTGTAGTATAGTTTAAAGTCAGGTAGCGTGATGCCTCCAGCTTTGTTCTTTTGGCTTAGGATTGACTTGGCGATGCGGGCTCTTTTTTGGTTCCATATGAACTTTAAAGTTGTTTTTTCCAATTCTGTGAAGAAAGTCATTGGTAGCTTGATGGGGATGGCATTGAATTTATAAATTACCTTGGGCAGTATGGCCATTTTCACAATATTGATTCTTCCAACCCATGAGCATGGAATGTTCTTCCATTTGTTTGTATCCTCTTTTATTTCATTGAGCAGTGGTTTGTAGTTCTCCTTGAAGAGGTCCTTCACATCCCTTGTAAGTTGGATTCCTAGGTATTTTATTCTCTTTGAAGCAATTGTGAATGGGAGTTCACTCATGATTTGGCTCTCTGTTTGTCTGTTATTGGTATACAAGAATGCTTGTGATTTTTGTACATTAATTTTGTATCCTGAGACTTTGCTGAAGTTGCTAATCAGCTTAAGGAGATTTTGGGCTGAGACAATGGGGTTTTCTAGATATACAATCATGTCATCTGCAAACAGGGACAATTTGACTTCCTCTTTTCCTAATTGAATACCCTTTATTTCCTTCTCCTGCCTGATTGCTCTGGTCAGAACTTCCAGCACTATGTTGAGTAGGAGTGGTGAGAGAGGGCATCCCTGTCTTGTGCCAGTTTTCAGAGGGAATGCTTCCAGTTTTTGCCCATTCAGTATGATATTGGCTGTGGGTTTGTCGTAGATAGCTCTTATTATTTTGAGATACGTCCCATCAATACCTAATTTATTGAGAGTTTTTAGCATGAAGCATTGTTGAATTTTGTCAAAGGCCTTCTCTGCATCTATTGAGATAATCATGTGGTTTTTGTCTTTGGTTCTGTTTATATGCTGGATTACATTTATTGATTTGCGTATGTTGAACCAGCCTTGCATCCCAGGGATGAAGCCCACTTGATCATGGTGGATAAGCTTTTTGATGTGCTGCTGGATTCGGTTTGCCAGTATTTTATTGAGGATTTTTGCATCAATGTTCATCAAGGATATTGGTCTGAAATTCTCTTTTTTGGTTATGTCTCTGCCAGGTTTTGGTATCAGGACGATGCTGGCTTCATAAAATGTGTTAGGGAGGATTCCCTCTTTTTCTATCGATTGGAATAGTTTCAGAAGGAATGGTACCAGTTCCTCCTTGTACCTCTGGTAGAATTCAGCTGTGAATCCGTCAGGTCCTGGACTCTTTTTGGTTGGTAAGCTATTGATTATTGCCACAATTTCAGAACCTGTTATTGGTCTATTCAGAGATTCAACTTCTTCCTGGTTTAGTCTTGGGAGGGTGTATTTGTCGAGGAATTTATCCATTTCTTCTAGATTTTCTAGTTTATTTGCATAGAGGTGTTTGTAGTATTCTCTGATGGTAGATTGTATTTCTGTGGGATCGGTGGTGATATCCCCTTTTTCGTTTTTTATTGCATCTATTTGATTCTTCTCTCTTTTCTTCTTTATTAGTCTTGCTAGCGGTCCATCAATTTTGTTGATCTTTTCAAAAAACCAGCTCCTGGATTCATTAATTTTTTGAAGGGTTTTTTGTGTCTCTATTTCCTTCAGTTCTGCTCTGATTTTAGTTATTTCTAGCCTTCTGCTAGCTTTTGAATGTGTTTGCTCTTGCTTTTCTAGTTCTTTTAATTGTGATGTTAGGGTGTCAATTTTGGATCTTTCCTGCTTTCTCTTGTGGGCATTTAGTGCTATAAATTTCCCTCTACACACTGCTTTGAATGTGTCCCAGAGATTCTGGTATGTTGTGTCTTTGTTCTCATTGGTTTCAAAGAACATCTTTATTTCTGCCTTCATTTCATTATGTACCCAATAGTCATTCAGGAGCAGGTTGTTCAGTTTCCATGTAGTTGAGCGGTTTTGAGTGAGTTTCTTAATCCTGAGTTCTAGTTTGATTGCACTGTGGTCTGAGAGACAGTTTGTTATAATTTCTGTTCTTTTACATTTGCTGAGGAGAGCTTTACTTCCAACTATGTGGTCAATTTTGGAATAGGTGTGGTGTGGTGCTGAAAAAAATGTATATTCTGTTGATTTGGGGTGGAGAGTTCTGTAGATGTCTATTAGGTCCACTTTATGTAGAGCTGAGTTCAATTCCTGGATATCCTTGTTAACTTTCTGTCTCGTTAATCTGTCTAATGCTGACAGTGGGGTGTTAAAATCTCCCATTATTATTGTGTGGGAGTTTAAGTCCCTTTGTAGGTCACTGAGGACTTGCTTTATGAATCTGGGTGCTCCTGTGTTGGGTGCATATATATTTAGGATAGTTAGCTCTTCTTGTTGAATTGATCCCTTTACTATTATGTAATGGCCTTCTTTGTCTCTTTTGATCTTTGTTGGTTTAAAGTCTATTTTATCAGAGATTGGATTGCAACCCCTGCCTTTTTTTGTTTTCCAGTTGCTTGATAGATCTTCCTCCATCCCTTTATTTTGAGTCTATGTGTGTCTCTGCACGTGAGATGGGTTTCCTGAATACAGCACACTGATGGATCCTGACTCCTTATCCAGTTTGCCAGTCTGTGTCTTTTAATTGGAGCATTTAGCCCATTTACATTTAACGTGAATATTGTTATGTGTGAATCTGATCCTGTCATTATGATGTTAGTTGGTTATTTTGCTCGTTAGTTGCTATAGTTTCTTCCTAGCCTCAATGGTCTTTACAATTTGGCATGTTTTTGCAGTGGCTGGTACCGGTTGTTCCTTTCCATGTTTAGTGCTTCCTTCAGGAGCTCTTTTAGGGCAGGCCTGGTGGTGACAAAATCACTCAGCGTTTGCTTGTCTGTAAAGTATTTTATTTCTCCTTCACTTATGAAGCTTAGTTTGGCGGGATAGGAAATTCTGGGTTGAAAATTCTTTTCTTTAAGAATGTTGAATATCGGCCCCCACTCTCTTCTGGCTTGTAGAGTTTCTGCTGAGAGATCAGCTGTTAGTCTGATGGGCTTCCCTTTGTGGGTAACCCGACCTTTCTCTCTGGCTGCCCTTAACATTTTTTCCTTCATTTCAACTTTGGTGAATCTGACAGTTATGTGTCTTGGAGTTGCCCTTCTCGAGGAGTATCTTTGTGGCGTTCTCTGTATTTCCTGAATCTGAATGCTGGCCTGCCTTGCTAGATTGGGGAAGTTCTCCTGGACAATATCTTGCAGAGTGTTTTCCAACTTGGTTTCATTCTCCCCATCATTTTCAGGTACACCAATCAGACGTAGGTTTGGTCTTTTCACATAGTCCCAAATTTCTTGGAGGCTTTGTTCATTTCTTTTTATTCTTTTTTCTCTAAACTTCCCTTCTCTCTTCATTTCATTCATTTCATCTTCCATCAGCGATACCCTTTCTTCCAGTTGATCGCATCTGCTACTGAGGCTTCTGCAATCTTCGCGTAGTTCTCGAAACTTGGCTTTCAGCTCCATCAGCTCCTTTAAGCCCTTCTCTCCATTGGTTATTCTAGTTATCCATTCTTCTAATTTTTTTTCAAAGTTTTTAACTTCTTTGCTATTGTTTTGAATTTCCTCTCGTAGCTCAGAGTAGTTTGATCGTCTGAAGCCTTCTTCTCTCAACTCATCAAAGTCATCCTCCATCCAGCTTTGTTCCGTTGCTGGTGAGGAACTGTGTTCCTTTGGAGGAGGAGAGGTGCTCTGTTTTTTAGAGTTTCCAGTTTTTTTGCTCTGTTTTTTCCCCATCTTTGTGGTTTTATCTACTTTTTGTCTTTGATGATGGTGATGTACAGATGGGTTTTTGGTGTGGATGTCCTTTCTGTTTGTTAGTTTTCCTTCTACCAGACAGGACCCTCAGCTGCAGGTCTGTTGGAGTTTACTAGAGGTCCACTCCAGATCCTGTTTGGCTGGGTGTCAGCACCGGTGGCTGCAGAACAGCGGATTTTCGTGAGACCACAAATTCAGCTGTCTGATAGTTCCTCTGAAAGTTTTGTCTCAGAGGAGTACCCGGTTGAATGAGGTATCAGTCTGTCCCTACTGGGGGGGTGCCTCCCAGTTAGGCTGCTCAGGGGTGAGGGACCCACTTTAGGAGGCAGTCTGTCCGTTCTCAGATCTCCAGCTGCGTGCTGGGAGAACCACTACTCTCTTCAAAGCTGTCAGTCAGACAGGGACATTTAAGTCTGTGGAGGTTCTTGCTGAGTTTTTGTTTGTCTGTGCCCTGCCCCCAGAGGTGGAGCCTACAGAGGCAGGCAGGCCTCCTTGAGCTGTGGTGGGCTCCACCCAGTTCGAGCTTCCTGGCTGCTTTGTTTACCTAAGCAAGCCTGGGCAATGGCGGGCGCCCCTCCTCCAGCCTCGCTGCCGCCTTGCAGTTTGATCTCAGACTGCTGTGCTAGCAATCAGCGAGACTCCGTGGGCATAGGACCCTCCGAGCCAGGTGCGGGACACAATCTCCTAGTGTGCCGTTTTCCAGGCCCGTTGGAAAAGCGCAGTATTAGGATGGGACTGACCCGATATTCCAGGTGCCGTCTGTTTCCCCTTTCTTTGACTAGGAAAGGGAACTCCCTGACCCCTTGCGCTTCCCGAGTGAGGCAATGCCTCGCCCTGCTTCGGCTCGCGCACAGTGCGCTTCACCGACTGTCCTGCACCCACTGTTAGGCACTCCCTAGTGAGATGAAACGGGTACCTCAAGCAGAAATGCAGAAATCACCCATCTTCTGTGTCCCTGGGGCTGGGAGCTGGAGACCGGAGCTATTCCTATTCGGCCATCTTGGCTCCACCCCCAGACCAGTCTTAAAAAGAATGCTAAAAGGGAGTTCTTCAGGCTGAAAGAAAAGGACAGTAAGTACTAACATGAAAACATGTAAGTATAAAACTCACTGGTGAAAGTAAGTATACAGTCAAATTCAGAATACTCTAAGCCTGTAATGGTGGTATATAAATCACTTATAGCTTTGGTATGAAGGATAAAAGAGAACTATTAAAATAATAATACCTACAATAATTTTAGGGATATACAATATAAAAAGATATAAATTATGACATCAGAAATTTAAAATGTGAGGAGGGTAGAGTAAAAGCGTAGTTTTTTTTTTTTTTATGTGAATAAAGTTTTTATGAGCTTAAAATAGCCTGTTATGAGCATAGGACATAGTGAAGAAATATACAAAATAAAGTAAAAATTTAAAAAAACCTATTATAATTATATTTTATGTAAATCTCATGGTAACCACAAAGCCAAAAACTTTAGTAAATACACGAAAGATAAAAATTAAGGAATAAAGCCTACCACTAGAGAAAATCACCTAATCACAAAGGAAGACAAGAAGAGAAGAAGAAAGCAACAAAGGATCTACAAAACAACCAGTGAACAGTTAACAAAATGGCAGTAGTCTTTATCCATCAATAATTATTTTGAATGTAAATGTCTTAAATTCTCCAATCAAAAGACATGGAATGGCTGAATGTATAAAAAACCAATACCCAACTATAAACTGCCTATAAGAGATTCGCTTCACCTATAAGGGACACAGGTAGACTAAAAGGGAAGGGAGGTAAACAGATATTTTCGGGACATATGGAAACCAAAAGAGAGCAGAGTAGCTATAATTATATAACATTTAAGTCAAAAACTGTAAAACAAGGTCATTATATAAAGATAAATGGGTCAATTCAGCAAGAGGATATAATAATTACAAATATACATGCAACATTGGAACACCAAAATATATAAAGAAAATATTAATAGATCTGAAAGGAGACTATAATACAGTAATAGTAGGGGACTTCAATACCCTACTTTCAGCAAGGGCCACATCATCCAGACAGAAAAATAGAGAAATTTTGGACTTAAATAGTTTTAGCTCAAATGGACCTAACAGACTTACATAGAAAATTCTATTCAACTGAAGCAAGATACACATTCTTCTCAAGTGCCCATGGAACATTCTTCAGGATAGATCATATGTTAGGCCACAAACAAGTTTTACCAAATTTAAGAAGATTAAAATTGTATCAAATATCTTTTCTGACCACAATGATATGAAGCTAGAAATCAATAACTGGGAGTAAATTGGAAAATTCACAAATACCTAGAAATCAAACATGTTCCTAAACAACCAGTGGAGCAAAGAAGAATTTAAAAGGGAAATTTTAAAATATCTTGTAAAAAATGGAAATGGAAATACAACATACCAAACAAAACTTATGGGAAGCAGCAAAAATAGTTTTAGGAAGAAAGTTTTATAGCAAGAAACACCTACATCAGAAAACAAGAAAGATCTCAACCTAACATTACATCTCAAGGAACTAGAAAAAGAACAAACCAAGCCCAAATTTAGTAGAAGGAAGAAAATAATAAAGACCAGAAGAAATAAATGAAATTGAGATTAGAAAAACAATAGAAAATAGCAACAAAACTATGAGTTGGCTTTTTAAAAAGATAAAATTTTAAAACTTTTAGCTAGAAGAAAAGAGAGAAGTCTCAAAAAATAAAATAAGAAATGAAAGAGGAGACATTACAACTGATACCACAGAAATACAAAAGAATAAGAGGCTACTATGAATAATGATGTGTCAACAAATTAATAACCTAGAAGAAAATACTAGGTACATACAATCTACCAAGGCTGAATCATGAAACAGAAAATTTGAACAGACCAATAGCAACCAATAACAAATAAGAGATTTAATCAGTAATGAAAAGTCTCCTATCAAAGAAAAGCCCAGGACCTGATGACCATTCTTTCTAAAAGTACCAAAAAATTGAAGAAGGGAGAAACTTTTTTTTTTTTTTTTGATACAGGATCTTGCTTTGTCACTCAGGCTGGCATGCAGTGGTGCAATCATAACTCACTGCAGCCTCAAATTCCTGGGCTCAAGTAATCCCACCTCAAGCCTCCTGAGTAGGTGGGACTACAGGCATGTGCCACCATGCCCAGCTAATTTTTTTTTACTTTTTATAGAGACGGATTCTTGCTGTTTTCCAGGCTGGTTTCAAGCTCCTGGCCTGGCCTCAAGTGATCCTCCCACTTACGGCCTTCCAAAGCACTGGGATTAGAGACATGAGCCACTGCACCGGCCTGGGAGAACACTCTTAAACACATTCAAAGTCAGACTAGGACACTACAAGAAAAGAAAATTACAGGGTAATATCCTTGATGAACATAGATGCAAAAGTCCTCAACAAAATCCTAGCAAACTAGAGACCCTGGTTATGGTCAATTGATTTTTGACAAAGGTGCAAAAGGTGCACTTTTCCCAGCACCAAAAAGAGAGAGAAAAGAGAGTCTCTTCAATAAATGGTGCTGGAAAAAGCAAGGGGAAACTGGATATCTACATGCAGAAGAATGAAATTAGACCCTCATCTCGCCCCATATACAAATATCTCAAAATAAATTAAAGACATTAACATAAGATCTGAAATTGTAAGAGTACTGAAGAAAACGGGAAAGCTTCATGACATTAGTCTGGGCCACAAATTTTTGGATATGACCCCAAAAGCACAGGCAATAAAAGCAAAAGTTGAAAAATTGGATTACATCAAACTAAAAAGCTTCTGCACAGTGAAGGAAATCTATGAAGTGAAAAAAACAACCTACAGAATGGGAAAAAGGATTTGCAAACCGTACATCTGATGAGGGGTTAATACTCAAAATATATAAAGAATCCAAACAAATCAATAGTAAGAAAACAAGAGTGAAAATGGGTAAGGCATCTGAATAAACATTTCTCAAAATAGGACACACAAGTGGCCAATAGGTATATGAAAAAGTGCTCAACATCACAAACCATCAGAGATGTTAGAATGGTATCTTTGACAACCCATAGAGTGGGAGAAAATCTTCACAATCTATATGTCTGACAAAGGACTAATATCCAGAATCGACAATGAACTTAGAAAAAAACAAATAATCCCATCAAAAAGTGGGCTAAGGACATGAATAGACAATTCTCAAAAGATACACAAATGGCCAACAAACATATGAAAAAATGATCAACATCGAGAGGACGGCCCTGAGCGGAGGGGGAGGGGAGGGGCCCGGGCCTCCCAGCGCGGTACACTGTGCCTTAAGTACGCCGTGTCCACGCCCCGCCCGCTGTGGGAACAGCCGTGCGCTCCCCACAGGTGGTCATCCGCAGCCTGCCCCGGACCTCACCAAGGAGCAGCTGGAGGAGCAGCTGCGCCCGCTGCCTGCACACGACTACTCGAGTTCTTCGCCGCTGACCTGAGATCCAGAATATAAAAACTTTATAGAAACCTACTGTGTGGAGGAAGAGAAGACCAGTGCCAACCCTGAGACTCTGCTGGGGGAGATGGAGACGAAGACAAGAGAGCTCATTGCTAGAGGAACCACACCTCTTTTGGAATATTTTAAAAATAGAAAATTAGAAAAGTAGAGAATTCGAGAAGAGAAGCGAGAAGAACGGAGGAGGAGAGAGTTAGAAAAGAAACTTTGCGGGAAGAGATGCAAAAAAAATGAGATGAAAATTGCAGAGAAGTAAGGATTAAGGTCACACAGCAGCAGTGACAAAGAGCACAGGGATGTGGAGAGATCTCAAGAAAAAAAATCTGAAGCACAAAGACAGCATGTAGATGACGGCAGGAGGCACAGAGCTCACCATGAGCCTGACCGGCTTTCCACAAGGAGTGAAGATTAGCAGAGATGGAGGAAAGGACCTGGCCAAGACAGAGGGAAGAAGGGGAGCCAGGACAGCGGGGCTCCGGGGGAGGCCGTGGAGAGACTGGGAAGAGCACAGAGGTGTGACGACGGTCCAGCACCCAGAAAGGAGCGACTGGCAAACAAGGACCGGCCAACCTGGCAGCTGTGTGATCCGGGAGCTCGCTTCCGAGCATGAGAGTGTGGCGGAAGCAGGAAGAACTGCAAGGCAGAAGGTTCCGGAACTGGTCCTGATGACAGGGAAGAGGCAGAATGAGTCACTGTGCGCGCCTGGCCTCCATGGACGAGCGAGGGCATCCCAGAAACGTGTAAATGACCCCGAGTGTGATTGGGAAGGAGAACTTACTCCTTACCAGGAAACTGAAAGCTAAAAATAAAGAGGGTAACATAGAAACACGCAGAAACCATTCTAAAGAAAGTAGTGATCATGTCTTAAATTAAGCAGAATTCTCACGGATTTTACCTTTCCTGTTATAAACTAGTATTTGTTGTTTAACCCAAACAGAAAATGATTTCCATTGGACAGTAGAAAAATGTGTGTAAAATAGGGAAGAAAGTTAGTATTGGATCAGTGCAAGTCCTGAAGCACTTTCAGTGCTGTGAGAACGACATCTACTTTGGGTTTCATTCTTACGTAAGCAGAGGAGCTGTCAGTCTATCGTGCTTCTCGGTAGCCTCTGAGCCGTGGTGTCGAGTAAAGAACAGTTCTTGTTTGTTACAACCGTTTGTGTTACAACTGTTTGTGAGTCAGCTATGCCTGCAAAGTGTGCTGTGTTTTAGTCCTGGTAGGAATATATATCAAGAGTTCACACTATGTAAAACCCAGTAGATTCAACTATTGCCCTTTCAACAGTTTTGCCACTGACCGGATGAAAATGAAAGAGAGCTAAAGACTCCGTCTTTGGATGGATGCATTTGTGGTTTGTAACCATTACGGTTTAAACCATGGTTTAAGGATTTGCCCAAATAACAGAAATTTTGTTCGGGAAGGGATAAACTTGGTATAGCATATAGAGCCTGTCTTTGCGTTTTAGACACTTTATTTGTAAATAACTTAAAATAGCTTTCTGAAACTGTACCTTCTACAGTTTCTTCCTTTCAGTGAAATCGTTAAATGTTAATGTATTTTTGGCACTGTGATTTTAACCATTTATTAAATAAAAATTTTGTTAAAGGAAAAAAAATGCTCAACATCACTAATGATCAGGGAAATACAAATCAAAACTACAATGCAATACCACCTTATTTCTGCAAGAATGGCCATAATAAAAAAATTTTAAAAAGTAGATGTTGGCGTGGATGTGGTGATCAGGGAACACTTCCACACTGCTGGTGGGAATGTAAACTAGTACAGCCACTATGGAAAACAGTGTGGAGATTCCTTTAAGAGCTGAAAGTAGAACTACCATTTGATCCAGCAATCCCTCTATTGGGTATCTACCCAGAGGAAAGGAAGTCATTATATGAAAAAGATACTTCGCATGCATGTTTATAGCAGCACAATTCACAATTGCAAGATCATGGAACCAACCCAAATGCCCATCGGTCAACAAGTGGATAAAGAAACTGTGGTATATATATGTATGTGTACATATACACATATATATGTGTATATATGTGTGTGTGTGTATATATACATATACAGGATGGAATACTGCTCAGCCATAAAAAGGAATGAATTAACAGCATTTACAGTGATCTGGATGAGATTGGAGACTATTATTCTAAGTGAAGTAACTCAGGAATGGAAAACCAAACATTGTATGTTCTCACTGATATGTGGGAGCTAAGCTATGAGGACACAAAGACTTAAGAATGAAACATTGGACTTTGGGGACTTGTGGGGAAGAGTGGGAGGTGGGTGAGGGATAAAAGACTACAAATAGGGTGTAGTGTATACTGCTTGGGTGATGGGTGCACCAAAATCTCACAAGTCACCACTAAAGAACTTACTAATGTAACCAAATGCCACCTGTACCCCAATAACCGCTGGGAAAAAAAAAAGAATAATGGTGTCTTTGTTTTGTCTTGCTATAAAGGAATACCTGAGGCTGGGTAATTTATAAAGAAAAGAGGTTTATTTAGCTTATGGTTCTACAGGCTGTAGAAGAAGCATGACACCTGCATCTGTGTAGCTTCTGGTGAGGGCTTTTATGCTGCCTTAAAACGTGGCAGAGAAAGTAAAAGTGGAAGTGGGCACATGCAAAGAGGGACCAAACCTGAGGGGCGTCCTGGCTTTGTAACAACCCACTCTCATAGGATCTAATTCAATCCCAGCAAAACTAATCCTATCTCACTAGAGCTAGAACTCAATTACCATGAGAATGGCACCAAGCCATTCATGAGGGATCTGCCTCCATGACCCAAATACCTCTCATTAGGCGCCACCTACCAGCACCTCCATGTTGGAGATGAAATTTCAAAATGAGATTTGGTGGAGACAAACCAACCATATGCAAACCATAGAAGATGACTATTATAAAAGAGACAAAAGTGGTGGTGAGGATGTGTGAAAAAAGGGAACCCTTGCACACTGTTGATGGAAATGTAGATTAGTATAGTCATTATGGAAAACAGAATGGAGTTTCCTCAAAAAAATAAAAATAGAACTACCCTATGATCCAGCAATCGCACTACTGGGTATCTATCCAAAAGATAGGAAATCAATCTGTTGAAGAAATATCTGCACTCCTATGTTCATTGCAGCATTATTCACAATAGGCAAGATACAGAATCAATCTAAGTGTCTGTCTACAGATGAATGGATAAAGAAAATATACTATATATACACAATGGGATACTATTTGGCCTTAAAAAAGAATGAGATCCTGTCATTTGTAACAACATGAATGAACCAGGAGCGAACAGTATGTTAAGTGGAATAAGAAGCCAAGCACAGAAAGACAAATACTGTATGATCTCACTCATATGCAGAATATTAAAAGTTGAACTCATAGAGGTGGAGAGTAGAATGATTGTTACCAGAGGCTAGGGGTTATGGGGATTGGGGAGATTTTTAAAAAAGGAAACTTCAGTCTTTTAAAGGGCATCTATAAAGGACCTACAGCTAATGTCATATCTAATGATAAAGGACCAAATGCTTTTCCTGTACAGTAGAGAACTAGGCAAAGATGTTCAATCTCACCACTTCTTTTAGTATTTTACTGGAAATCCTAGCAAGTACAATAGAACAAGAAAATAAATGAAAGACATTCAGACCTGAAAGAAATAAATAAAACTTTCTTTGTATATAACATGATTCTCTTTGTAGAAATTACCAACAAATCTATTAAAAAGCTCCTAGAACTAATAAGTGATTTGAGCAGTATACAGGTTAACTTTTTAAAACATCACTTGTATTTCTATAGAAAAACAATGAACAATTGGAAACCAGGATTTTTTTTTAAGTTCCATTTATAGTAGCTCCAAAAGGAGGGGGAAAAAAAAAAAACTACCTAGGTATAAATCAAACAAAACATGTGCAGGATCTATCTGTATGTTGAAAGTTACAAAATGCTGCTGAAGGAAATCCAAGACAACCAAAATAAACGAGGAAGCATACTGTGTTGATGGATTACAACACTCGATACAGTCAAATTGACCTATAAATGTAATGTGATCCCAGTCAAAATCTCAGCTAGATTCATTGTAGATATAGACAACCAGATTCTAAAATTTATATGGAAAGGTTAAACCAGAATAGCTAAAACTGTTTTGAAAAAGAAACAAAGTTGGAGGACTCACATTACCTAGTTTTAAGACACAATATAAATCTAAGGTAATTAATACAGTGTAGTATTGGTGAAAGAGTAGGTACATAGAGCCATGGAAGAGAGAGAGTCTAGAAATAGACATACAAATATGGTAATAGATTTTTTAAAAAAATTGTACTTTAAATTCTAGGGTACATGTGAACAACGTGCAGGTTTGTTACTTATGTATATATATGCCATGTTGGTTTGCTGCAGCCATTAACTCGTCATTTATGTTAGGTATTTCTCCTAATGCTATCCCTCCCCCCTTCCCCTACCCCACACCAGGCCCCAGTGTGTGATGTTCCCTGCCCTGTGTCCAAGTGTTCTCATTGTTCAGTTCCCACCTAGAGTGAGAACATGCAGTATTTGGTTTTCTGTTCTTGGGATAGTTTGCTCAGAATGATGGTTTCCAGCTTCATCCATATCCCTACAAAGGACATGAACTCATCATTTTTTGTGGCTGCATAGTATTCCATGGTGTATATATGGCACATTTTCTTAATCCAGTCTATCATTGATGGACATTTGGGTTGGTTCCAAGTCTTTGCTATCGTGAATAGTGCCACAGTAAACATGTGTGTGCATGTGTCTTTATAGTAGCATGATTTATAATGCTTTGGGTATATACCCAGTAATGGGATGGCTGTGTCAAATGGTATTTCTAGTTCTAGATCCTTGAGGAATCACCACATTGTCTTCCACAATGGTTGAACTAATTTACAGTCCCACCAACAGTGTAAAAGTGTTCCTATTTCTCCACATCCTCTCCAGCACGTGTTGTTTCCTGACTTAATGATTGCCATTCTAACTGGTGTGAGATGGCATCTCATTGTGGTTTTGATTTGCATTTCTGTGATGACCAGTGATGATGAGCATTTTTTCATGTGTCTGCTGGATGCATAAATGTCTTCTTTTGAGACCTGTCTGTTCATATCCTTTGCCCACTTTTTGATGGGGTTTTTTCTTGTAAATTTGTTTAAGTTCTTTGTAGATTCTGGATATCACCCCTTTGTCAGATGGGTAGATTGCAAAAATGTTCTCCCATTCTGTAGGTTCCCTGTTCACTCTGATGGTAGTTTCTTTTGCTGTGCAGAAGCTCTTTAGTTTAATTAGATCCCATTTGTCAATTTTGGCTTTTGTTGCCATTGCTTTTGGTATTTGAGCCATAAAGTCCTTGCCCATGCCTATGTCCTGAATGGTATTGCCTAGGTTTTCTTCTAGGGTTTTTATGGTTTTAGGTCTAACATTTAAGTCTTTAATCCATCTTGAATTAATTTTTGTATATGGTGTAAGGAAGGGATCCAGTTTCACCTTTCCATATATATGGCTAGCCAGTTTTCCCAGCACCATTTATTAAATAGGGAATCCTTTCCCCATTTCTTGTGTTTGTCAGGTTTGTCAAAGATCAGATAGTTGTAGATGTGTGGTGTTATTTCTGAGGCCTCTGTTCTGTTCCATTGGTCTATCTCTCTGTTTTGGTACCAGTACCATGCTGTTTTGGTTACTGTAGCCTTGTAGTATAGTTTGAAGTCAGGTAGTGTGATGCCTCCAGCTTTGTTCCTTTTGCTTAGGATTGTCTTGGTAATGTGGGCTCTTTTTTGGTTCCATACGAACTTTAAAGTAATTTTTCCAATTCTGTGAAGAAAGTCACTGGTAGCTTGATGGGGATGGCATTGAATCTGTAAATTACCTTGGGCAGTATGGCCATTTTCATGATACTGATTCTTCCTATCCATGAGCATGGAATGTTCTTCCATTTGTTTGTGTCCTCTCTTAATTCGTTGAGCAGTGGTTTGTAGTTCTCCTTGAAGATGTCCTTCACATCCCTTGTAAGTTGGATTCCTAGGTATTTTATTCTCTTTGTAGCAGTTGTGAATGGGAGTTCACTCATGCTTTGGCTCTCTGTTTGTCTGTTACTGGTGTATAAGAATGCTTGTGATTTTTGCACATTGATTTTGTATCCTAAGACTTTGCTGAGGTTGCTTATCAACTTAAGGAGATTTTGGACTGAGATGATGGGGTTTTCTAAATATATAATCATGTCATCTGTAAACAGGGACAATTTGACTTCCTCTTTTCCTAATTGAATATCCTTTATTTCCTTCTCCTGCCTGATTGCCCTGGCCAGAACTTCCAATATTACGTTAAATATTGGTGGTGGGAGAGGTCATCCCTGTCTTGTGCCAGTTTTCAAAGGGAATGCTTCCAGTTTTTGCCCATTCAGTATGATATTGGCTGTGGGTTTGTCATAAATAGCTCTTATTATTTTGAGATACGTTCCATCAATACCTAGTTTATTGAGAGTTTGTAGCATGAAGGGCTGTTGAATTTTGTCAAAGGCCTTTTCTGCATCTATTGAGATAATCATGTGGTTTTTGTCATTGGTTCTGTTTATGTGATGGATTACGTTTATTGATTTGCATATGTTGAACCAGCCTTGCATCCCAGGGATGAAGCCAACTTCATCTTGGTGGATAAGCTTTTTGATGTGCTGCTGGATTTGGTCTGCCAGTGTTTTATTGAGGATTTCTGCATCCATGTTCATCAGGGTTATTGGTCTAAATTCTCTTTTTTTGTTGTGTCTCTGCCAGAATGAAGCTGGCCTCATAAAATGAGTTAGGGAGGATTCCCTCTTTTTCTACTGATTGGAATAGTTTCAGAAGGAATGGTACCAGCTCCTCTTTGTACCTCTGGTAGAATTCGGCTGTGAATCCGTCTGGTCCTGGACTTTTTTTGCTTGGTAGGCTATTAATTATTGCCTCAATTTCAGAGCCTGTTATTGGTCTATTCAGGGATTTAACTACTTCCTGGTTTAGTCTTGGGAGGGTGTATGTGTTGAGGAATTTATCCATTTCTTCTAGATTTTCTAGTTTATTTGCGTAGAGGTGTTTATAGTATTCTCTGATGGTAGTTTGTATTTCTGTGGGATCAGTGGTGATATCCCCTTTATCATTTTTTATTGCATCTATTTGATTCTTCTCTCTTTTCTTTTGTACTAGTCTTGCTAGCGGTCTATCAATTTTGTTAATCTTTTCAAAAAACCAGCTGCTGGATTCATTGATTTTTTGAAGGGTTTTTTGTGTCTCTATCTCCTTCAGTTCTGCTCTGATCTTAGTTATTTCTTGCATTCTGCTAGCTTTTGAATTAGTTTGCTCTTGCTTCTCTAGTTCTTTTAATTGTGATGTTAGGGTATCAGTTTTAGATCTTTCCTGCTTTCTCTTATGGGCATTTAGTGCTATAAGTTTCCCTCTACAGACTGCTTTAAATGTTTCCCAGAGATTCTGGTATGCTGTGTCTTTGTTCTCATTTGTTTCAAAGAACATCTTTATTTCTCCCTTCATTTTGTTATGTACCCAGTAGTCATTCAGGAGCAGGTTGTTCAGTTTCCATATAGTTGTGTGGTTTTGAGTGAGTTTCTTAATCCTGAGTTCTAATTTAATTGCACTGTGGTCTGAGAGACATTTTGCTGTGATTTCTGTTCTTTTATATTTGCTGAGGAGTGCTTTACTTCCAACTATGTGGTCAATTTTGGAATAAATGTGATGTGGTGCTGAGAAGAATGTATATTCTGTTGATTTAGGGTGGAGAGTTCTGTAGATGTCTATTAGGTCAGCTTGGTGTGGAGCTGAGTTCAAGTCCTGGATATCCGTGTTAACCTTGTATCTCATTGACCTGTCTAATATTGACAGTGGGGTGTTAAAGCCTCCCATTATTATTGTCTGGGAGTCTAAGTCTCTCTGTAGGTCTCTAAGGACTTGCTTTATGAATCTGGGTGCTCTTGTATTGGGTGCATATATATTTAGGATAGTTAGCTCTTCTTGTTGAATTGATCCCTTTACCATTATGTAATGGCCTTCTTTGTCTCTTTTGATCTTTGTTGGTTTAAAGTCTGTTTTATCAGAGATTAGGATTGCAACCCCTGCTTTTTTTTTTGCTTTGCATTTGCTTGGTAGATCTTCCTCCATCCATTTATTTTGAGCCTATGTGTGTGTCTGCACATGAGATGGGTCTCCTGAATACAGCACACCGATGGGTCTTGACTCTCTATCCAATTTGCCAGTCTGTGTCTTTTAATTGGGGCATTTAGCCCATTTACATTTAAGGTTAATATCGTTATGTGTGAATTTCATCCTGTCATTATGATGTTAGCTGGTTATTTTGCTCGTTAGTTGACGCAGTTTCTTCCTAGCATTGATGGTCTTTACACTTTGGCATGTTTTTGCAGTGGCTGGTACTGGTTGTTCCTTTCCATGTTTAGTGCTTCCTTCAGGAGCTCTTGTAAGGCAGGCCTGGTGGTGACAAAATCTCTCAGCATTTGCTTGTCTGTAAAGGATTTTATTTCTCCCTCACTTATGAAGCTTAGTTTGGCTGGATATGAAATTCCGTGTTGAAAATTGTTTTCTTTGAGAATGTTGAATATTGGCCCCCACTCTCTTCTGGCTTGCAGAGTTTCTGCCGAGAGATCCACTGTTAGTCTGATGGACTTCCCTTTGTGGGTAACCCGACCTTTCTCTCTGGCTGCCCTTAACATTTTTTCCTTCATTTCAACCTTGGTGAATCTGACAATTGTGTCTTGGGGTTGCTCTTCTCAAGGAGTATCTTTGTGGTGGTCTCTATATTTCCTGAATTTGAATGTTGGCCTGCCTTGCTAGGTTGGGGAAGTTCTCCTGATAATGTCCTGAAGAGTGTTTTCCAGCCTGGTTCCATTCTCCCCGTCACTTTCAGGTACACCAGTCAAATGTAGATTTGGTCTTTTCACATAGTCCCATATTTCTTGGAGGCTTTGTTTGTCTTTTTTACTCTTTTTTCTCTAAGCTTCTCACTTTATTTCATTAATTTGATCTTCAATCACTGATACCCTTTCTTCCACTTGATCGAATCGGCTACTGAAGCTTGTGCATGTGTCACATAGTTCTCGTGCTATGGTTTTCAGCTCCATCAGGTAATTTAAAGTCTTCTCTACACTGTTTATTCCAGTTAGCCATTCATCTTTTTTCAAGGTTTTTAGCTCCCTTGTGATGGGTTCGAACATCTTCCTTTAACTTGGAGAAGTTTTTTATTACTGACCTTCTGAAGCCTACTTCTGTCAACTTTCCAGCTTTGTTCCATTGCTGGTGAGGAACTGCGATCCTTTGGAGAAGTGGTACTCTAGTTTTTAGAGTTTTCAGCTTTTCTGCTCTGGTTTCTCCCCATCTTTGTGGTTTTATCTACCTTTGGTCTTTGATGATGGTGACCTACAGATGAGGTTTTAGTGTGAACGTCCTTTTTGTTGATGTTGATGCTATTCCTTTCTGTTTGTTAAGTTTTCCTTCTAACAGTCAGGTCCCTCAGCTGCAAGTCTGTTGGAGTTTGCTGGGGGGTCCACTCCAGACCCTGTTTGGGTATCACAACAGCAAATATTGCAGAACAGCAAATACTGCTGCCTGATCCTTTCTCTGGAAGCTTCGTCTCAGAGGGGCACCCAGCTGTATGGGGTGTCAGTCGGCTCCTACCCGGAGGTGTCTCCCAGTTAGGCTACATAGGGGTCAGGGACCCCCTTGCGGAGGCAGTCTGCCCATTCTCAGAGCTCAAACACCATGCTGGGAGAACCACTGCTCTCTTCAGAGCTGTCAGACAGGGATGTTTAAGTCTGCAGAAGTTTCTGCTGCCTTTTGTTCAGCTATGCCCTGCCCCCAGAGGTGGAGTCTACAGAGGCAAGCAGGCCTTGTTGAGCTGCAGTGGGCTCCACCCAGTTCAAGCTTCCTGGCCGCTTTGTTTACCTAGTCAAGCCTCAGCAATGGCAGGTGCCCCTCCTCCAGCCAGGCTGCCACTTTGCAGTTCCATCTCGGACTGCTGCGCTAGCTAGCAGTGGGTGTGGGAGCCGCTGAGCCAGGTGTGGGATATAATCCCCTGGTGTGCAGTTTGCTGAGATCGTTGGAAAAGCGCAGTATTTGGGCAGGAATGTCCTGTTTTTCCAGTACAGTCTGTCAGGCTTCCCTTGGCTAGGAAAGGGAAATCCCCCAATTGCTTGCACTTCCTGGGTGAGGTGATGCCCTGCCCTGCTTCGGCTTGCCCTCCATGGGCTGCACCCACTGTCCAATCAGTCCCAGTGAGATCAACCAGGTACCTCAGTTTGAAATGCAGAAATCACCCGTCTTCTGCATTGAACATACTGGGAGCTGCAGACTAGAGCTGTTCCTGTTTGGCCATCTTGGAAGGGTAATCCCAGTAATAGATTTTTTTTTAAGGTGCTAAGGCAATTCAGTGGAGAAAGGATAGTCTTTTCAACAGATGGTGCTAGACCAACTGAATGTCCTCATACCAAAAAAGAATTTACTTCTATGAAAAATTAACTTAGAATTTATCATGTACCTATATGTAAGATAAAACTAGAAAACTCTTAGAAACAAACATAGGAGAAACTCTTTATGACCTGGGGTTTCACAGAGAGTTCTTAGAGTATCAAAAGCACTATCCATAAAAGGAAATCATTTATAAATTGGTCTTCATCAAATTAAAAACTTTTGTTCTGTGAAAGATACTGATAGAATGTAAAGAAGATATAGGGATGGCAGATAAACACATGTGAAAGGTGCTCAACATCATTAGTATGTCTTTTTTAGAATGCCTAAATTAAAATACTGATAATACAAGGTATTCATGAGGATGTGGAACAACTGGAAGTTTCATACATTGCAGGTGGATTACAACATGATACAGCCACTCTAGAAAACAGTTTGGCAGTTTCTTTAAAAGTTAGACATATACCTACCATATAACCTGGCATTTGTTCTAGACAAAGTTCACAAACACTTGTGCACAAATGTTTGTAGCAGTATTGTTCATTATCACCAAAATCTGGAAAGAACTTGAATGTCCTTGAATGGATGAATGGATAAACTAATTGTATATCTACTCAATGGGATATACTATTCAGCAATGGATACAGGAACAGATCTTTTTAGACATACAAAAATGGCTGAATGAATCTCAAATGCAATATGCCAAGTGAAAAAAAAAGCCATTCTTATATTACATGTTGTATGATTTTGTAGAAATGACATCATAGAAGGTCAACAGTTGCCAGGGGTTATGGGAAATGGGAGAGTCTGACTTAAAAAGGGTGTTAGAATTGTTCTGTACCTGGTTTTAGCAGCTGGTAGCAAAATGCTATGCACATGTTAAAACTCATAAAACTTAAGCCTAAAAAAGCAAATTCTGCAGTATGTAAATTTTAATAATAAAAATACGTATTACCTTGTATTCATCTGTCAAAGTTTGTTCATACACTTAACATTTGTGCATTTCACTATGTCAAAATTTTGTCTCACTTAAAAATAAAGAATTGTAAATAAACAAAAAAGTAACTGGAGGATGGGAAACAGGTGTTCTAATTAGAACAATTTTGCCCTAAAGAGTGATATATATAGTTTTATTTATTATGGGGAGGGCCCATTTATTTTCCTGTTTAGGAGATTACCACGTTGTCTGTCTTCTTGACAATTTAGTGTTGATTCACTGGATGTTTCTTCTTAATAATGATGGATAGTTTCTGGCCATAAGCTAGATAAGAGCTCTTTTATAATCTATTTTTCTACTGCATCAATTCAGATTCATCCTATCTCTCGTCTTTTCCTTTTGCACACAATTTTTTCTTTCATCTGTTGACAATGGAAAAAAATCAGCTTGGAAAAATGTGTTTTGAGTGTTTTCATGAATTTGTCACATTTAAGATTTAATCATAAATTATTTCTTGACTAGCAGAAGCAGTTCACACTGTATTAGTTGTGATAATCTTTGGACCTCATAAACTAGCAGAGGCTTTATCTTAAACATTATAGACCATTTGCAATGCTATGGATTGAATGGATATATTTTAGCACTTGCTGTGGGTGACAGTAGATGATGTCAGATTAAATTTAAATTGATCTCCTCTCAATGTTTATCTCTGGTGCATGTGCAATTACTTCAGCACCAGAGAACCTTTCAGAGGCATTCTGTCAATACAGCTACCTGACAGTCATTTGTATTTGTAAACTGCATTTGGCACCTGCTGGTCTCTGTTGCATTGGAGCTAGTGGGGAGCCAAAATGGGTATACAATGAAATTATTGGTTGGTACATCTCAGTGGGAGTTATTGAAGGGAAGAAACAGCACTTCTGGGACCTCAGTAGAGGATAAAAGGAAAAAGAAACTGGTAATATTAACTACAAGCCAGCTATTGTTTGCTACCAAAAAAAATGATTTTAAAAGTCAATCAATTCTACCCAAGGAATTAAAGTGTATATGGACCTGCATTTTAATTCTTGTAACAGAATGAAAAAGTGTTTCTATTTAAAATATATAATTAATTTTTTAAAGCACCAAGATCTCAGAAGGCAGACAATTCATATGAGCAGAGATGTAAATTCAGACAAGCAATGAAAAAATGCTTAATTTGTGAAGAAATCTAAATTAAAATGCAGGTATCTTATCAAATTAGCAAAACCAATTTTAATTTAAAAAAGACATGCTGGCAAGACTTTGAAGAACAAACAGGTAGACAGTAAAAACCAACTGATGTTTCGTAGGTATAATTTGCTCACACTTAGTCAAAAGCTCTTATTTGTTAACCTGGTAATCCTACTTTATTGTATATAACTCAAGGAAATATTACAAAGAAGAAAGCCTGATATATAAATTTGCTTGGCTCAGTATGGTGTTGTCTGCTACAGTGCATTGTTTCTGTGCTGCAGATTTGCTCATACATGATTGGTAATTAAGAGAATAGTGTCCATAGAAAGTGAAGTTGTGTCGGTTCATATATCATTATCCTCAGAATGTCCTGAAGCCATCAGAATAAGCTTTTTCGTAAAGAGAATGCCACAGGGGTATATGAAGACCTCCAAAACAAAACAACTGAAAATCCTAGGGAAGTGCCCTTCTTAGTGTAAATAAAAGCTAGTTTAATGATCTTGAGAAGTGCTTTGCTTTTCACAATGTTAAGCTATCCAATGAAGTTGCATGTGTGGTTTGAAGAAGTTATGAAGACATTTCCCCCTATGTTTAGGAAAAAATACATGAAAATGCTATGCCCTGGTTCAGGTTAATTTGATGAAATTGGTTTTTACTGTCTAGTGAAGGCCCTTAAGGACCTGAACCTCAAAAGTGGGCTCACAAGCTTTATGTTAAGGCTGCAGAGGATCACCTGGTTGACACTAGGTTTAAATGGTGGTGGACATTGGATGGTGCTAATATTTTTGTTACAGCTTCGTAGTAGTGCTTTGGTTACAAAGCTGCATAGTTTTAAGTGGTTAGCCCCTATTTTTCCCTTGAGCCCTGTTATTTTTAGTGTGATGTTGCAGAACAAAGGTTTTTTTTAGTTACATATATGTAATTTAGGAAAATATATAAAGTGCTCATTAATAAAAAATGGTTAAGTAATTTAGGGTACAGCATCTCGATAGACTATAATGTGCCTTAATGATAAGCATGGAAAATTTTCTATGAAACAAGTACAGGAAGTAGAGTACAAAACTGAGTATCTGGATACTGTGCTTACAACTGTGTAAAAATGTTTGACACATACCTGGCCTGCAATAGTTGTGGTAGGATGGTGGGATTATAGGTTAGCAAAAGTTTTTTTTAATACTGTGAAGTTGGTAAAATAGAGATAAGTCCATTTTAACAGTTTACATTTTATTTGACTCTGGTTTTAGAATTCCTGGAAAACTCAAGCAATTCGTATTTGACTTACATTCTGGAAAACTGCACAGAGAATTCCATCATGGACCTGATCCAACTGATACAGCCCCAGGAGAGGTAGGACTCCTGTTTATTTTTCAATGGGAACTCTTTTTTTCCTTTTTCAGTTAGCCTCAAAGAGGGTCTGAAGTTCTTGCATCGGCTTGAACTTCAGCTTCTGAATATTTGTGTAGAGAAATTCTGAGTAGAAATTATCCTTTTAAATTAATTTTTAAAGCTTTAGGTCGTCAGAAAAGTTGAAAGAATATTATAACGTAGTTTCTTGATCATATAAAAGTGTTCTGATGTGACCTCTGTGGAATATGGCTATAACAGTTAAATATAGGTGGCTTCACATGGGAATAGGAAATAGGAATCTAAAGCAGATAAATCAGTGAAGAAATCAGTGGATTCCAGTAATTGTCCAAGCCTTCCTCTGTGGCTGGAAGATTGACCACACTATAAAGAAAGTAGTGATTTGTTATTCTTGCTAACTCATTCTAAGAGCCTTCAAAAATACACTATTCGTAATACTCAAAATCTTATGGTTTAATGCAGCTTTCCCATTTGTGATTTAGAATACTTGACAACTGTTTTATCAAAATTTTATGTTCTTTTATGTGTTCTTTTTTACCTGAGAATTTTACTGTTTCCACCTGCTACAAGTAATTTACTGTTACGAGTAATTTCTGTTCCGACTGTACTAAACAGCCCTAAGTTTGCATTTTGATAGATTATGATTTCTATCATGCCTATTACCATGATACCTAGAGAGAAGATGTTATGTACCAAAACCCTCTATTTCATATGCTTAGAACTTAAATCCATTATTTTGCCTATAAAACCTCTATTTATAAAAGGAAAATAAAAACTGAGTTTTTCTTTACCTTATTTAAGAGTCAGATTAGGTTCAGAGGCAAGAGTTCCCTATAGGAATCCAACAACATGCTTTTTTCTTTAAAAATTATGTCAGATTTTTGATAATTAACAACTATAGGAGGCAAACTTGTTAGCTATAACCCAAAGGTGATTATTTTCCTCAGAAAAGAAGGCCTGCATAGTATTTTATCAGATTAGGAAAAGATGTCATTTACCGTTATTGTATTATCCTGATTTGTTTCAATTTCCTCATTAGACAGTGAACTTGTATTTGTTCATCTTTGTGTACTAACAGAGGGCACCAAATAAATGTTTGTTTTATAGTAATATAATTTCAGCTTAATCCAAACATATACCTCACTGAAAAAATTAAAAATGTATTGGGAAAGAGGAACATGATAAGTCAAATGATAAGTTTGTAGACACATTGCTTCCTGTTAGAATTAATGTGCCATTACATATAGTATGTAATATATGCACCGTGTGCCTATGTCAACTACAGGGGATATTAAAATGAGGAGAACAATCAGGCCTGCTCTTGAGCTCACAATTTGGAAATAGAGGATAGACTGCACTGCCTTTTCTTTAAAATTCTTGGAAGTAGCTCTTGTTTCACTTGGTACACAAGTAAAATACTACAGAAATTAATTTCAGCATTGAAGTGTTTGCTTTCCTCTTTATTTCAACTAAGTTGTAATAATTTCTGGTATCCTGGTAATTGATAACTAAATATCTACAGAGTGGATGCTGTTAATTCTCTTAGCAGTCATGCGCAAAAGGGAAGGTTTTGGGCCAACCTAGGGTTGTGCTACCTCTGTAGACTAGTCTAGGAAAGCACCCAGGTGTCAGGTATTTTGGTTCCTTCCACCACACCTCAGCAAATGTTAAGCCCACAGTTAACAGCCCTGTGGCAACCCTGCCCTGGAGAATCTGAGTAAGAGCATTTGAAATGAGGAAAGCAAGATTTCACATTTAAATATCTTGCTTTGGCATACAGTTGCTTTCATTGATTAATAAGCAAATAATTATAGGGGAATTACCATTCATCGAATACTCTTATTAAAATATTATAGCACTATAAACTATATTGGTATAAAAATGTTTTATTCTTTCTTTTGTAGCAAGCCCAAGATGTAGCAAGCAGTCCACCTGAGAGCTCCTTCCAGAAACTAGCACCCAGTGAATATAGGTATACTCTATTGAGGGATCGAGATGAGCTTTAAAAACTTGAAAAACAGTTTGTAAGCCTTTCAACAGCAGCATCAACCTACGTGGTGGAAATAGTAAACCTATATTTTCATAATTCTATGTGTATTTTTATTTTGAATAAACTGAAAGAAATTTTGGGTTTTTAATTTTTTTCTCCCTGACTCAAAATGCATTGTCATTTAATATAGTTGCCTCTTAAAAAAAAAAAAAAAAAACCTGCTAGGATTTAAAAATAAAAATCAGAGGCCTATCTCCACTTTAAATCTGTCCTGTAAAAGTTTTATAAATCAAGTGAAAGGTGACATTGCCAGAAACTTACCATTAACTTGCACTATTAGGGTAGGGAGGACTTAGGGATGTTTCCTGTGTCGTATGTGCTTTTCTTTCTTTCATATGATCAATTCTGTTGGTATTTTCAGTATCTCATTTCTCAAAGCTAAAGAGATATACATTCTGGATACTTGGGAGGGGAATAAATTAAAATTTTCACACTGTGTACTGTGTTTTACTGATTGGTTGGATATTGCTTATGAAAATTCCATAGTGGTATTTTTTTGGATTCTTAATGTGTAACTTAAACATACTTTGAAGCGGAGGAGAGTCATACGAGAGAACATTTGGCAGGAATTGTCCTTATGAACCAAGAAAAAGAAAATGAAAAGTATTATTAAGCTTCTGTGTTTGTCTAAAAATGTGGCATATGGATGGCATTTAAAACTTTGAATGAATTATACCTAAATCTGGGAAAGGGAGGTGACAGTGGAACAGGTTACCAGTCAGAACTAGATGACTTTTAAGGCTCCTCCTATTATGAGACTTCAATTTCCAAAGAAAAGAACCAGCAGAGAAATTGTATTTCAGTAATTTTAACCTCCTTCTGTCTTGTAGAGTCTTGTTATAGTTGTATAAATCAAAAACACAGAATAAGGAACATATTTAACTTTTTTTTCATTATAGAATGGTTAGAGGACCCTACCCCCTCTAGATTCCCTGATTTCCCAGGCCTGCAGCATACAGTAAGATGGGTCCCTGTGCCAGGCCTCAATACTGCCAGGGAATAAAACCAGAGGGAGAGGACCCTCAGTGTCATATCAGGAAGCCCAATGCCAGAGGACAAACAGGCTCTCAAAATTGGCTTTTCCTCTGGGCCTGGGTTGGTGCTATAGGCCAAGGGTCATTTTATACTTGGGTATAAATCAATCCCGGTTTGGGAAAAGATTATTTTTAAGCTTAAAAGGCTGACATGTGCCATTATATGTAGTATGTAATATATGTAGCATCTTCCAATTCTTTTAAAATAAAATTAATATTTATAATGGATATTTAATGATTGTTATTTTTAAAAACCAGCTTATAATTCCTAGTTATGCATGATTTATCCATAGTTTCCATAGTTTTATTCAAAATAATAAATATCAATAAGGTGATAAGGGGTATATTTAATGTATTGTACCAGATTGTGAATAAGAAAGCAGGATGGAGCGTTCTAGAGGTTGGGCCTTAGTTCTGTTATCCTCATTGCTTTTAACCAATAAGTTGAATGAAGTTAGAGTTATATGGTCTTCAGGTTAGATTGATGGACCAGATCTGTGAGGGTCAGCATGGAAATTCACAAACATTCAACAAGATAGCACACAGGACCAAAAGCAGCACATGCAATCAACTGGAATAATATAGTAATCCTATAATTGGGTTTGAAAAAATAATCAACAAAAGATACAATTCAAGGGTTAGGTTGTGCAGAGAGCTGGCTTGAGAGTAGTTATTATGAAAAAGGCCTCAAGGAGTACGTGTTCAGTATGCTCTAAAAGATGATAAAGTGGCTGTTAAAAAGGGAGGTGATTTGAGAAAGTATTATTTAGCATTCATGCATATTGGGCCTAGGCTCTAGCCCTGCCACTATCATTGTCTTCTCTGGACTGTGAAGTCATTGAGGACAAGGAAACTAAATTTAATGTCTATATCACTAGTGCCTAGAATTTCTGGACAGTTAGTAGTCACCATCAGGCGTTTGTTTAATGAATGAGAAGCAAAGTGACCTTGGTTACTTTTTTACCCTGAGGGGCTCAGCACTCATTAGGACTTGGTGCCTAATTTTATAAAAAGTCACTAAGCTCAAGTGCACTCCATGAAAGGACAGCCTGGATAAAAAGTTTTTAAAACATGGATGTTAAGGCTGTTTTGCTTGGAGAAGACTTGGACTGGGACAGTCTTTAGATATTTGAAGGGCTGGCATTGTCTATCTGGATCCCAGGGCTTGAACTAGGATTTGAGGAAGTCACAGGGAAGCAGATTTCAGTCTGACATTTATTCAGTGCAACTTTTTTGGTGCTGTAGTATATTATGAAAGATGTAAAGCTGAATAAAGCATTATTTCTGCCCTAGAGTTGTTTACAGTCTAGTCAGGCAGATGGATATGTAAACAATGACTGTAACGTGTTATAGATGTAAAGACAGAAGAAAATAAAGGTTAAAGAGGGCATAAAGGAGCACTCAATTGCAGAGATTTGAGGACATTATTTTTATTTTGAGCTTTTAAAAGATGAATAAGGTGTTCTCAGGAGGTAGGGATCTGGCTGAGAGGGAATAATCTGAGCAAAGGTATGAAACAGCCTAATGCATTAGAGAAAAAAGTTCTTTTAGTAAGGCATTTGGGGTTGGGGAAGCTAGAAAAAGAAATGGGAGCTGGTCACACGGTCTTGTGTGCCAGACTAAGGGGTTTGTAGTATATATTGTAGGCAGCAGAGATCCATCAACAGATTGCAAGCAGGGAAGTATGTTCACTTTAAAGTTTGAGAAAGAATACTGTGGAAGCAAGTCTCAAAATTAGACTTGTTCCCCTCTGAACCGTGAATCAGACCATTTCAGGTAGAAGTCTTCCCTGGTTTATCTAATCTACTTGGGGCCTCAGGCTTCTCAGCTGGGAAGAGAGGATGTAAGACCAGACTGAAGAACACGGTTGAGTCCCCAAAACCAAAAGGAGGCCTTTCTGCTTCTTAGCCAGCTACCTCTTCCAGTTTTTCAAATTGTGAGGAGGACCATAAAAGGATGAAAACTTTTAGATGACATTCTACAAATTATCTTTTTTCTTTAAGTTAAAAGAACCTAGCCAATAAGATAGAGAATGGGCATCTAAAGCATCTCAGAGCTCTCTGATGAAGCCAGGTTGTCAAAGATCATTTGCAAAAGAAGGGAAAACTGGCATGACAAAAGCTACAGGGAGGAGAGTGAAATATAGAAGTGTTTGAAATGTTCAAGCTCACAATAAGCTTAAATTTATAGAAAATGCTAAGGTTGTCAAGAAGGCTTTTTTTTTTCTTTTTTAAACCCGAGGGCAAAAAGAATGGATAAAGTAGTGTAATGGATTGACAGTCAGGAAGAACAGAATAACTCAGTTTTTTTTCTCCGACAAGGAGATATGGCTGGACCAAAACAAAATGACATGAAATTGCAAAAATGAAAAGTAAAAAAAAAAAATTATTGTCACCTTAAATGATTTCAAGGTTGTTAGACCCACACTTCTGTATCCTAGAGAGCTGCTGGAGGTTGCAAATGCTTTCTATTAACAACTATTGGGAATTTTTGAGAAACCATGGAGAATGTAAGGTGACGGAAGACTGGAAATGGAGCAAATGTATTGCAGTTTTCAAATAATTAGCTAATAGCTTTAGCTATTTTTCTAAAATAAAACCTCATGAACCAAACAAATGTTAGTACTCTATTTGGGGGAAAGATTTAAATAGGTGTAAAGAACAAAACAGTTATCTGTTTTTAAACCCATTATTTAAAGACTCTGAAGACAATTTCAGGACTCAAGTTTTATGCTGATAATAACTTTATGTTCATTAAACCAGGTTAGATAGGACCTCTGCTTAGCAACTGTTTTTTAGCTGTGTTTGAATTTTTGTATGTATTTCCAAGTAATAAAATTATATTTATAAAATATTTCTATATTTGAGACTTTTTACTAATTCACTTTGTTATAAATAACATATTGTAAACCCTTTACTCAGAATCTAGATGACCACAGTTGCTAGCTTTTTCAGATTTAAAGTTATTTCCCAGGTAATTTAATTGTACCGAATCAGAATGGGAAGCTATATGAATCCATGTGATCACTCAAACCCAGCCTTTCATTGAAGCATCCAAGTTCCCTCTTGAAGAACACATTGGGGAAAGGCTGGCCTGCCCTTAAACAATAGGTTTTGGAGTCACCAGAAGAGGAACAGTGCAGCTTACAAATTGCTTCTCTAAAATACCCCTTCCCCCAACCCTGCTTAGTAAATTCCTGCTATTCATCCTTAGTGCCTAATAACACTTGTCACTCCCTGTGATCCCACAGTCCTTTATGGATTTTAGAGTACCCAGTCTAATTCAGAGTTAGAAGTACACGTATCTCTCTTCCTTATCACTGTGTGAATGCCCTGAAAGCACGAACTCCTCTATCTTTGTAATCCCAGCACTTGCGACACTGAAGGTACTCAGGAAATCTCTGATGGAAAAAAAAAGCCAAATTAAATAATAAGTATGTGAGCAAATGAATAAAGAACAAGAAAGCATCACCATAAGTGGAATGAGCTCTACTGGTTAATCTGCAGATCTCAATTATCTGATGATTCTGTCCATCACAACTACGTGTTTAGGTGAATCTAGTCACCTTTAATCCTGTATCCGAATCCGGCTTTGGGGTCCTAAGAGTCTTTGTCTAGAAGAGATTAAAATCTTACAGTGCACACCAACCCAGAGATACCTAACTATCAGAATAACACTTGAATACCCTCTTGGGTAATGCAGAGTCCCGCAGAGGTGCTGGAAAATTTCTGAACTCCACATTTGCTGTGAGGTAAACCTGACCCCTAGCTTGGCCTCATGGACTTGAGTTGACAAAATATCCCTGTTGTGGTTTTCAAAACACCACTCATCTGCCATTCAGCAAGCATTATCTACTGTTTCCAGGCCACAGATCTAACAGTAAGGAGACTGTACCTACCATCAAGGAGCTGAAAGTCGAGTGAAGGAGCAAAATAGATGTGTAAATAATGGAATGTTGTAGGTGCTAGGATGTGAGTTAGTCGCAGAGAACGTGGAGGTGTGTACAGCCTTGGGAATTGGGAGCCTTCCTAGAGGAAGTGCTTTCTTGCTCAGAATAGAAAGAGTTATACTTTTCTAAGCACATCAGGCTCTTCTCCAGGAGAATTGTTATTAATAAAGACTGTCATTATTCTATTATCTTACTGTAATAAAAGTATTGTTAGGTATTGCTGACCTGTTTTTTTCTCACAGCTCTAGTCCTTTCCGGTAATAACAACATGTCCCATGTGTTTTACTTATTGCCATGGCTACCAGGGAGGAAACCACATGCCTACTGTCCTGGTGCCCTGCATAAACTTCCTACATAGGATTAGATCAATATTAGAATCCTGATGCCTTGTTTTCTTGCCCTACCTACTGCCCAGGAAGGGGAATAGAACATGGCATTCCTGGCTATGCACACAGCAAGGATTATAGAACAGGTCATCAATTCTGAGTGATCAATTCTGACTTCAGAATGAGCACGGCTTTCTGATTTAAAACACTGTCCATTTCAGAAATTTTCCAGGATTCAAAGGTAAATTTCCTGGTCTGTGGCTCCTGGAATCCAGCTTTTACCCCTTAAATTTAGCCTTTTGCCCAAGCTCAGTGTTCTGGAACATTTTCTATTTTCTTGTTTTTCATATTACTGGTAGTAATTTAACTTGCATGTGTACTTTCCCACTAATGTTGGGATTTTGTTTTTTATCTAAGCCTAGAAATGATCAATTCTTTTAGAATATAGATGCTCTGTTTTTTGATAACGCCACATTTATTTTCATTGCCCTTATTACTAAGGTGACCATGTAATTTTTTTCATCCAAACCAGGACATTGAGATGAAAAGGGAGCATTAGTAATAATTTCACCAGGACAACAGATGTAAATCAAGGCTGTCCCAGACAAACTGGGATGTATGATCACCCTGCTCTTAACCGGATCTTATATATTTTCATGTTTGGATATCATTCTTAATAAAGATGAAAAAGATGCACTTTCTAACAGGCATCTGTCATCTTTGAACTGTCTTCTTAATAAAGCCTTTTGAAAAAATCATTTTAAGGATTCTGAGTATATTTCTCAAGTCTCTACTCATTTTAGGTGTCTCCCTAACACTAGTCTTGTAGGTACATGATACCTTTTTTAAATTAATGTGCATTTCCTTTAAACTGTGGGAAAAAATAGTAACAATTAGTAATAGCAACTAACATTTGCACAGTTAGTAGGAGCCAGGCACTATTCCAGGCACTGAACATGAATTTAGTCTTTTAATCCTCATAACCACCCTGTGAGATAGCAAGGTGTCAAGGTAGGAAGGAGGAAGAGTTAAGGACGTCCTGAATTGTTGACCCCCAGTGTACCCTGATAAGTGGCAGCAACCTGTTATGAACATTAAAACCTATAGAGGACAGAAAGGGAACTATGGAGAACTATTAATGCCACTTGATTCCTTTTCATTCCTATAAGCTAATTGAGTGGCCGTTTGTTGGAATAAGTATATGAACCTTAGCATTCGAGACCCGGGTTCAAATCCTGTCAAATGTTTACCTCTTCAGCCCCGCCCTTGCCCAATGCCAATACCTGCTTGCTTGACACGGCCATTAAATTCCTGCTGCTGCATCCTGTTTCAATACTAGTCTGTCAGACTATCAATACTTCTTGGATTCCTGCAATTCTGACCTAGCAATCCTAAGGTAGGGCAGAAGATAAGTCAGTCCGAATTTTCCCACAGCATTTCTTCAGTGATTCATGTCCTATATCCTCTCTCTTCCAAGTCATGACTTTTAATTGGGAAAAGAGATAGACATATCTTCACCTGCAAATTCTGAAAATTTAAATTCATGATTTCCAAGTCCTGGAGTTGTTGTCCGGATTTCTTCTGTCGCATCATTCATTCCTGTTAATATACAAAAGTGGGTACTAAGTAAGGATTTGATATGTCTTAGAAAGCTATTTCATATTTTAATACGTGTCCCCAAAAGAGAGCAGAACTCACATGCTATTACCTCATCACTCATCATCTAACAATCACTAACAGGAATGTAGTTTCTTTTTTCCTTCTCATCACTGTGTTTCATTGCAAGAAGTACTCAAAGCTAATGTGATCCCTGTCCTGAAAGCAGATTACAGTCTAGTTGGGGAGATCACACCACCACCAGTGAAAGAATTTTACCCCTCTGAAGTTCGAGAACGTTGCAGAATTAACCATAAGTGAAAACTGGAGCCACTGAATTGCAGTGGTCAAGAAATATTCATGTAGAGATGGAAAACGATTGTGAAGGACTTAGAAACTAGTAAGTAAATTTCATGACTGTTTTCTCAGTGGGTTTTCAATAAATATGGAATGACTATTAGAACAAGAACAAAGAGGGCATTCAGTGTTAAGCAGATGATCTCAAGCAGAGAGGGAAGAAAGCACAACCTGTGGGAAAGGAAGGCAAATATGCCAAGTATACCAAGAACTACACCAAATGTGAGGTTTAATACTAACTTCCCTGGCAAGAAGGCAAAATGAGGAACTCAGAGGAGTAATAGTCTTATCTGACACAAAGCAATACATCAATTCCTATAAACAAAGAAGTATTAAATTTTAAATAGATCACATCCTAGTCTGTATTTCCATCCAACCAGCTTCATCACTCGGGTGCATTTAATTTCTTAGTTTTCTGTGAGCCCACCATGTTATGTTTTGAGCCCTTTGTCCATAACTCCGTCTTCAATCAGGCATATTCTTCTTTAGATACTGCTCAAATACCACATGTTCCACAAAGCCTGCCCCTTCTTTTCCAAGCAGAATTTGGCCCCTCCACTCTGTGTGCCCTTGTATTACTTTGTTGATTCCTCTCTTAGGGCACTTACCAGGTTTTACTGTGATTTACTTGCTTTAGGTATCTGAATTCATTAGCCTGAATGGTTTACAGGGGTAGATTCTATAGGTCTAGTATTTTTCTATGTATAGCCCCAGCACTCAACACACAACAGGCCTTCAGTTAAATGTTGGTTAAGTAAGTAAATTTATTGCATGTTTCCTTATTCAAGCACCACTCAGCAATATAATAAATGACAAATGAATTCAGTAAGCTTTACAGAATTTGCAGAAATTCTTGCCATTGGGCCTTTTCTCATGCTGACCCTTGCTAACACCAAGTGTTTAACAATAAAATGGAAAACATCTTTAGGGGGTTTAGTTAATGAAACCCAAGTAAACACCTTTTTAGTGATTAACCTTAATACAAGAAAATCTCAACTACTTGTGAAGTGTATAGAAAACACGTACCATTGAATGTCTTTCTCAAATATTAAGTTTTTCACAGGAGCTGGACAATGGTCCATTCAAGGCTGGAGTATTTATGCTCCTGAAGAATACTTGTGCTTTGGCTATCAAATGCACAGGTGACAACACTGACATTGTTTTGAAGGTTGAGAAACTGAATGCAATTTCTTCTGGTGGAAAAAAATATTTTCTTCAGGATACAAGTTTTAGGCTTGTCCAAGAGCTTAAATAAACCCCAGCTGACTATTATAAAGTAATATAGAAATTATTTTAGACCAGAAAAATGTAAACATGGGTTATTACCAGTTTGAACCTTCACCATAGAAAAACCTTAAAATCACTCTTGTGGATTTTTAGTGGCATTGTCAGATGGTGAGTAGTGAGTTTCAAGAAATAAAGCTGGGGCCAGAACATAGAAGGCTGTGAATGCCAATCTAATGGATTCAAGCTTTATTTGGTATTCAGTGGGAACCACTGAAAATCTTTCAGCAGAAAAATGAAAGATGGACATGGTTGTTAATTCTTGTGGCAGTGATATGAGGAACTGAGCCACTTAAAGTTGGGGGAAGATCAAGTGCGGGGTGTGAGGTAATAGTCTTTTACTAGAGTGATGGCCATGGATATATTTAGAAATGAATGCAACTAACATTTAAGGGAGAATTGACAGGACGAGGCTTGATATAAGGAATGGAGTCAAGCTGGTGACCACTAAGGTTGGAAGATTCATGGCTGGGATGGGAGAAGACAGCTGCCCCTGATTTTAAAAATCTTGCTACAAGAGACAAAGCCAAGCTAGGACTCTGATCTCAGGATTCCCCATCCAATTATCTTTCCATTGTAGCTATTGCCTGATTTGGAATGTTAAAGCTAGTCTGAAAGACCACGAGCCTTAGCAGGTAACTTGATATGGCATAACACTCAGTTAAATTACCTTCAGGATTTTTTTTCTTAGACCCTGGTTATAATCCTAGCTCTTGTGCTAACTAGTTTTGTGATCTGGAGCAAATCATTTGCCTTTGACACTTTTTATGGGATTTTTTCAATTTAATATTGCACAGGTGTATTTCTTATCTCCCATTTCTATTTGAAAGTAGCAACGTGGATACATACCATGTGGATCCTTTACATTTATGGTTTATAATACCTAAGAAGTTTCTTTGTAAAAGGGCATCAAATTAATGAATGTAAATTGTGAGAACCACCTGTTAAAAACAATAAAGTATTAATTTAAAAACAATAAAACATTAATTTAGGCTAGAAGAGAAACTCCCCTACCTTTTATTAGGCCTCTGATTACTTAAGAACATTATCTAACATTCGTTAAGTACCTGTGAACCACAGCCACATTCTACTTTATAACAAAAAAACCCACCTCATTTCCGAGGAGAACTTTCCCCCCAGGCTTTTCTTCATGCTTCCTTCTAAGATTTCTTATGGCAGCAACGAAGGACAAAGGGGACCCTGAGAAATACCTTTCATATTTAAGGTTAACACAAAGCATGGTTTGGTTTCTGCACTCTAATGGAAGAAAAAGGTTCTATATTATCTAGTTATATTACAGGTTTCCTCAACTTCTTGTGATTGATGTTACCAGTATTTGATTCTCAATCCTGTACAAAAATCTTAGAGCACTTAAGGGAGGGCAAGAAGGCAGGCAGCCCACAGAAGGAGGTTTTTGGACTCATGCAATTCTCCCTGTACAGCACTCAGTTTCAGTATAACCTCAAAATCCTCCAGGAACTCTGGTCAGTTCTACACAGCACCATCATACCCCCTTTTCTGGGATGATCTGCAAAATGTCTTTGGAGGCAATTCTGAAAGAACAGTTTCAAAATTGGTCTAAGTAATATTAACACTAGCATCACTACAGTAAGTACATGATTTCCCAAGGATATCCAAAAGGATATCCTTGATCTATGAATTATTTGATCTATGAATTATAAATTTGTTTTAAAAAGCATTAAAGTTTATTTTTAAATTACACAAAAAGCACTGTTTAAACAATGGTTATAACCAGTGAACATTAAGAAAACTTGCAGGCAGGTGGATGGGATTGAGATACTGTTTCTTGATTTTATAGTTTAAGGGCCAAATTGAGCACTGTTTATGTCTGCATCAGCTACCATTAAAAACTTTGAGGCTGCTGGACACTCAGTAAGGAATCAGAAGTTTTTTAAAAAGATGCAAATGAATGGAATGTGTCATTTCAAAGCCTGTTTGGTAAAGCAGAATGGATGACCCACCTTTTTATTTTTTATTTTTTTTGAGGCAGGGTCTTGTTCTGTCACCAAGGCTGCTCCTGAGTTCAAGTGATCCTCCCACTTCAGCTTCCCATGTAGCTGGGACCACAGGTGTGTGCTATGCCACACCCAGCTAATTCTTAATTTTTTTCATACAGACAAAGTCTCATTATGTTGCCCAGGCTGGTCTCAAACTCCTGGGCTCAAGTGATCCTCTGGCCTCTGCCTCCCAAAGTGCTGGGATTGCAGGCATGAGCCCCTGCCCCCGACCCCCATCTCAGTGTTGTAAAGAGGCTGTATAGTCTGAGACATAAAACAGTTTTTGTAGCTCAACAGACCTAGTTAACATTCCTGGCTTCACCCCTTTGTAGTTGAGTAAATCTCTGCAAATTATTTTCTCTGAGGCCGTTTCCTTACTTGTAAGATGCCTGGTGAAGTGCCTGGCAAACAGAAGGTATTCAAGAAATACCAGTTCCTCTGTGAGGGTGTTTTTTTCAAGCTAAGGGTTGCAACCCATTGGTAGATATCGATTTAGTGGGTTGCAACTGGCATATTTTAAAAACTAAAAACAATAAAAAGCATCAGAATGGTAAGTATTGTTCATTAAGCATATTCTAAGGTTTGATATAAATGCGTTTTTTACTGTGGGTTACAGCCAAAAGGTTTGAAAGTCTCTGCTCTACAGAGAAATTCTCAGATTATGTTAAAAAAAAAAAAAAAGTCCTTAGGATTGCTGCCTTTATCCAAATGAGGGCCCACAAATTTTAAGACATTAATCAAAGTGTTCCCACTTTCTAACTTGTTGCAGTAAAAATAAGACATGAATTGGAGAAAATATTTAATCTGATATGATAAAACATTAAATTCAATTTTAAGGTTGGTTTCTGTGTCATACTGACTATGCTTATAAACACTTTATCGTTTATAGTTGATCAAACTCTTCTAGCAATTTCTATGAAAAAGTTGGCTATTAGGTTCCATTATAGAAAATGAGATACTTTTTAAAAGGACTATAACTTGCCTATGTGTGAAGACTGCTAGAGTAATATTCCAATCCTGATGAGCAGTAAAAGTCAAGGGCTTACATGAGTACATACAGTGGTATTCCACACTGGCTCAGTAAAAATGAGAGATACCAACACAAAGTGTGAGCTTCAAATACAGGCCTCCTTCAGGTCTTTATGTAAACCAGATTTACCTTATAATGAATCCCTAGTGCTGCCGCTAAGTTGGTGGGCTGAAAGGATAGCCAATTTGGGATGGAAGAGTGGGGTAATACGCAGTGATGAAGAAGGGTAGAATACTGGGAGTTTCAGAATTAAATGACACAGCAGAATCTTGATGTAACTGTATCTTAGATTTATAATTTCAGCTGACTATGCTGGACTGGTGATGTCAGAATTACCCCTGGAACTGAGGTTTAGGAATCTTGCTTTAGTAAGTGCCTGGGGTGAGTTCTGATCCTCATTCAGGTTTGACCACCCTGTGTTAAAGGGACAGAGCAAGGTCCAGAAACTAGAGAAGAGGTGTAATTCAAAAGAAATTATCCCAGCCTCACAGGTGTCCAATACTGGATCAGAATCTGACACTTATTCAAAGTATTTCCTTCTTGGTATTATTAATATGTTAATGATATAAAGCAGCAGACAGCAATATTTGATACTTTCTAGTTATTTAATGATACTAAGAAATGGTGCTGTTTCACTGGATTTCATTGATGAGATTCAAGAAGTATGAAAGAGAAAGTCTCTTTAGACAGGGACATGAAAGGGAGCCATCAATAAAAGTTACTAAAAGTAAACTCAGAAAGAAAGAAGTGATAAACCATCCAATCCCCTAATGAACCTTAGCTCCTGGCAGAGAGACAGCTCACATCTTCTGAGGTGCAGGTGCCCATCCCTGTGCTCAGAAAAAAGAGTAAGTAAGGCAAAAGGTGATTCCTCCTATTTCAAATGAGTTGGGGGTACAGAGGGGAGCTGCTTGTAATCTTAAATTCTTTTTTTCCAAATTTAAAGCCTTTCTGCAGTTTGAGATAGACATGCGGTTGGGCTGGACCATGCTCGCTGTGAATGTCAGGTGTTGAGATTAGCACCACACCCTTCCCTGGGTCTGAGTCTTGCATGGGTCTTTGTCTATCATTGTCTAGAATGTGAGAAAGGTAAGCATGGGAAAGCCATTTTGGGGAAGAAACACCAGCTATAGAAAGCAAAGGGATGCATAAGAGATAAAAAGTCTGGGGAAAAGGATGGTAGTAACAGAAGTGAGGTAGCAAGCGAGTTCTCAGCTGCCCCTAGAGACCAGCTGAAAAGAAGACTGGGTCAGATACCCCCTATCTGGCAGATATATCACCCCTCAAAACTGGAACATGCCCCAGGAAATGTTCTTGGTGGTTTTTTCTCCTTGTTCATTTTAGCCAAAACTCTAACAATGTTGAAAATATCTGGAAATTTTTTTCTTCTCTTTTTACCTAGAGGTTACAGGAAGGGATGCACAGAGATGACAGACAAGACAAAAAAGGTTATGAGAGAATTCCTCATTATACATGGGTAGAATTCATCCCAGAAACCAAAGAACTTTTCATAATTACAAGGGAGGGATGGCACAGGGCACAAGATCTTTGAGGTGTTAGGAGACAGGCTGACAGACTAAGCTTGGTGACTGGCTTAATAAGTCTCCTACCACTTGAAATTCTGTGCAGAGGAAGAGTTCAGAAGCCAGAAGATTTTTGGAAGAGAAGTTGAGCCTCTTTCATTTTCTTACATCATTAATTTCCTTCACCAGAAAATATAGTTGGACCAAACTGCAATAGGGTTCGCCAATGGACTCCATTATGTAGTCCACCTGTGCTCCTCACTAGGCCCTGATTTCGCTGATAACAAAGGCTTCTGAACTCTTATTCTTTTCCTTGCTAACAAACCTCAATAATCTACACTCAGCCTTAAGGTCTCCAATTCAGGGTTATGGAAGAAACTAGTCTTCCATAACCCAACGTTTTTACACATCTCAAGTCCTTATCAGAGTTATAGGTTCAGTTTTCACATTTCCAGGGAGAAAATCTGCTCCTTGGCAGTCTTCAAACTTTACCTGACATACATTATACACCCTCAGCCCAGGGTCTCAATCTCTAACATCTCCATGAACACCCCAGCAAACAACAAAATATATCCATTTATCACACTTCAATCCCACTTGAACATCAGTAGCCACTATCGTGATATACTTGTGTTCCAAAAGGTGACGGAGTGTCCAACAGCAGCAAAGGTCCTCATTAGGATAGACATGTTGGCACCAATAATACTGAAGTTTGGTTTTTAACTGCATTTCTTGTCAGTTTGGCTGGGAAGATCTGGACAGCTGGAAGTGAGCTTCTCCATCATTTTCTGTTTCTTTCTTTGTATCAATTTTCCACCTGTGAAGCCCAACACCCCACCACCAAGTGCAGCTGCAATTCCTGCCACTTTGAAGCCTGCAAGGAGGCCAATAGGACCCCCTACCATTCCTCCGATGAGTGCACCTGCCACAGGCAGAGCTGCCAACTTGTATTTTGCAGCCTGTAAAAAAAAAAAAAAAAAAAAAAAATTCAATTTAGAAATTGAGTTGAGAATATCTGCCTGTGGTGATGTGCGTTTTCCTCTCATTACTCCTGGCAATGCCTCTTTAACTCTTGGTACATAATTAACCTTAGAGACTGTACTTGTAGGGGGGAAAAGAAAGTATTCCACAGGTACTGCAATTGCTCCAGATCTCAGAACTTAGAGAGCTGAGCTACAAAGAGTGGACTGCTACAAATTGATTTTACTTGCAAAACAATCAATTCACTAACTATCTAGCTGGCTTATTTAAACTGTTTCCGCAGCCACAGATTTCACCCAATGCTTTTATGTTGCACAGAGATTATTCTGTGCTGTGTGCCTGGGGTTAAAAGCAACATCCTATGGAAAATAGATGGTCCTACTCCATGTGTGCTGTCACATACTTACACTTCTACCCTCTGCAAATATTCCCTGGTAATACCAAATGCCTTATAGCAGAGCTACAGTTTATTCTCTCTTTGAAGAAATTCCTCTCCTGATAGAATGAATCTTAGAGTAGAATATTACAACATTGATTTCTTGCACTACCTATGTGTCATTTCTTCCTTATTTCCTTAATTGCTGGTTCCCTCAACATTGAAGAGAGCAGATCAATTGGGTTAATACTAGAGATTCCTGGGAGCCAGAGTACCATTGATTTGTCAGCAGGAGCAGAATCTTACCTTCCCCAAGTTTTTGGTTCCCTCTTCAACATTCACAGCGGCACTGTTGACATGGTCTGCAATGCTGTCAATCTTCTCCTGCTGAGACTAGATGCAAAGGAATTATGAGTGAGCGGTCCTGCTGGGGAGCAGCAGGGAGCCAACACACACTATTTTAATTCCTGTAATCAGGGCCCTGGGTACTGCAGCCTTGTCGTCTTAATAGTGGTTCATTAATAGCATCTGATAAGCCATGTCGAAAGGACAAATTAACTTTCATAAAAAAGAGGGGGTCTTAATTATTAGGTAATAAAAGGGTGGCAACTTTACAGCAAAAAGCATCTCACGCTAAAATTCACTCAAACATACAAACATATTATTCTCCAAATGAATCCACTTTCCAGAAAAAAAAATCCAAATAAGCATTTACATGTCATGTTGGATTTGATGGAAAAAACAAACAAACAAAATCAAACCACAAAACACCTCCCTAACTTACCTTCTTTGAGGATTCAGTTTAAATCAGGCACATTTATCTTAGGAGTAAAATGCCCTTGGTCCAATAAATACAAACTGTTATGTTTCAGGAAAAAGACTACAATATGGTTTGATCTATTATGAGATCTTTCCATTTGTAATATGCAGTAGGGAACGGTGAATGAAATCACTGTTCTGTGCTTTACACCTGTATATCTTAATACATTATAAAATCATGACAGTTTAAAATGTTTCAGATCAAATATATTAATAAAGCATTCTACATAAAATGGCAACACCTGTGCTGGCACAACAGCAACTGTGACTCATGGAATCTCTGGGTAGAAGGAATGTTGAGGTCATCAGGTCAATCTCCTCTCTGATGTGCGAAGCCCTACTATAAACATCCTGACAAGTGGTTACTGAACCTCTGCTCAGATACCTCCAGTGACACGAACTCATTACTTGCTGTAGGAACACATTCCCATTTTTAATTCAACTTTATTTAGATAGAATTTACATATAACAAGTACTGCTTTTAATGGTATACTATGATGAAATTTAGCAAATGTATAAACCAACTATCACAAATGTATAAACAACAAATGTATAAGCCAACATATACTCAACTATCGCAGTTTACAGACTACTTTGGTTTTGTTTTTTTAATGTGCAGAAAAAAGAGAATCTTTTTTTTTTCTGAGACGGAGTCTCGCTCTGTTGCCCAGGCTGGAGTGCAGTGGCGAGATCTCGGCTCACTGCAAGCTCCGCCTCCCGGGTTCACGCCATTCTTCTGCCTCAGCCTCCCGAGTAGCTGGGACTACAGGCGCCCGCCACCACGCCCGGCTAATTTTTGTATTTTTAGTAGAGACGGGGTTTCACTGTGTTAGCCAGGAAGGTCTCGATCTCCTAACCTCGTGATCCACCCGCCTCAGCCTCCCAAAGTGCTGGGATTACAGGCATGAGCCACCGTGCCCTCCCAGCCAAGAATCTCTCTTTGATCCTAGATAGATGCCACCTACAATGAGGGTGAAATAATTCAACTTTAATCCTGAAGTGTTTGATTGCCCTTATATAATTGGCCTATTCATTCATATTGAGGCAGACACAAATAACACTTTTCTAATTCCAACCATTATTTCGTTTGAAAACATGAAGCCCAAACCACACAGCTATTTTTTTTCCCATGTTTGTTTTCTCTTAGCATTATTGATATTCCTCCCCTTCTCATACACAAAATATGTCTATCTTCACCATTGTGGTATCCCTTCATTCCAATATTCTCCACCACTATCTTGGCATCTCTAACACAATACCTAAGAAAGTCCCTTATCAGTTTTCCTTTGAATGTCTCTGTCAGAGACAAGTTTAACAATGGTTCTCAGTCTTCCACCTGGAGGCTTCTTTTTTTTTTTTTTTTTTTTTTTTTTTTTGAGACGGAGTCTCGCTCTGTCGCCCAGGCTGGAGTGCAGTGGCGCAATCTCGGCTCACTGCAAGCTCCCCCTCCCGGGTTCACGCCATTCTCCTGCCTCAGCCTCTCCGAGTAGCTGGGACTACAGGCGCCCGCCACCACGCCCGGCTAATGTTTTCTATTTTTTAGTAGAGACGGGGTTTCATCATGGTCTCGATCTCCTGACCTCATGATCCGCCCGCCTCGGCCTCCCAAAGTGCTGGGATTACAAGCGTGAGCCACCGCGCCCGGCCCCTGGAGGCTTCTTAAAACACAGATTGCTGGGCATAATCCCCGGAGTTTCTGATCCAGTAGGCCTGAGATGAAGCCTGAGCTAGTAAGCTCCCAGGTGATGCTGATGCTGCCAGTCCACAATTCTCACGCTTTAAGAACCACTATTAAATGTGTTCAGATCAAGGGCACCACCTTTAGTCAGATAATCTGTTTTCAAATCTCAGCAAATGCCACTATGTGCTCTTAGACAAATTACTCAAGCTCTCTAGGTGTCAGTATTCTCATTTATCAAGTAATAATGATATTTATACCTTCATAGAGTTGAAGTGGGGATAAAATGTGTTTGCAAAGTGTGAGGGGGGAAAATAGAAAAACTTATCCTGATTTCCCCAAGGAAGTGTTAACTCTCATCTATCAAAAAATATATTTAACTTTTTCTTTTGATTCTTTTTTTTTTTTTTTTTTTTTTTTTTTTTTTTTTTTTTGAGACAGAGTCTCGCTCTGTCGCCCGGGCTGGAGTGCAGTGGCGCGATCTTGGCTCACTGCAAGCTCCGCCTCCCGGGTTCACGCCATTCTCCTGCCTCAGCCTCCGAGTAGCTGGGACTACAGGCGCCCGCCACCGCGCCCGGCTAATTTTTTGTATTTTTTAGTAGAGACGGGGTTTCACCGTGGTCTCGATCTCCTGACCTCATGATCCGCCCGCCTCGGCCTCCCAAAGTGCTGGGATTACAAGCGTGAGCCACCGCGCCCGGCCTCTTTTGATTCTTGAAAATTCTAGGACACTAAAACTTCAGGTATCTTTCAGCATTCATTCATTCAATTTTTATTTTCCTCAATAGCGCAACTTATTTAAGTCAGCTTTCTTTTTCTGACCCATAGAAGAAAAAGTTCCAGCACTAATAATATACAACTTGTCTAGATTTCTGACACCCTATCATTGTTTCTATTTAGGACACCCCCAACACTTTCCACTCTTGCCTGAAACAGTCTATGCTAGCAGATAAATCACAGGCTTAAAACTCTATCATCAGCTGTCATATGTTGATGAGTTGAAAGGCAGAGGAAAAACAGTCAATGTGTCTCCCTTCCTTCAGCCCCAAAATAATTCCAGCAAGAGGGAGGAGCCTGCCAGGATTATTGCCATTTCTATACCCCAAGTGTAATCGTAAAGCCTCAGGGAAATACTTTTTAATGTTTCTTCTTTTAAAAAGGGTTGGATATTGTATTTCTATGACTTTTTAAAAATTAAAGAAAAATTTTAAAATAATTTAAATATTTTTTCATAAAAATCATTTGGAATAACTGAAGAAGCAACCACAAGCAAAAAACCAATCCTGAGATCACTAATTATTTGACTACAAAGTTCCCCATCATTGCAATCACCAGCATTTGATGAGGCCCATCCCACCCTGGGGAGTAGCCCACATCTGTAAGTATTTATTCATGCCATCAGAAAGCATGCTAAAATATGGGGCTGGGGTGTGGGAAGAAGGCAGAGGGCAGACAGCCCCTATCCTGGGATCAATAGCCACCCCTTGATTGTGTCTGCCTTTCTCTTGTCCGTGTTTTGCTTGGTTTGCAACTTCAAACTTTGCCCATATTTTCAAATTCTGCTTCTTGAGTAAGGAGGACTCACTGACCCCCAAAAAGGTTACAGTTAGGCAGCAAACTGTTGTCACAGAGTTGTCAATCACCATCAGCAGAATGCCAAACCAGACTCCATACAGAGCTGAATTGGGTCACTACCTGTCCACTATGTCCTTGGCTCTTTTTGTGGGACCAAAAGATACATATACAACCCTGCTCCAGCCTGTGAAATCAAGCTCTAAACATTAATGGTGGTGCAGGAGCCTCCTCACCTCTATCTATCAATCTCCCCTGAGGTTTTGCTTCTGATCTGCTTATGTTTATTTTCATCTGCTTAGGCCTCCTACATTTGACATCTTCAAATTCCATGCCTGCCATTTTATAGTTTGGCACCCCATATATGTTCTCAGCATTCCTTTAACAATGAACTAAACCATATTTAAGTGTTTAGCTCATTACACTGCAGTGTTTCTCAAGCTAGAGTAATATATAGACCCCCTTTTACAGAAAAAGAAAATTCTCAAATGACTCTAAGAATATGTCTATGGATTTCATTTTAAAGAACATTGAATTAAGTCCCCCTATTGGCCTGAACATAACAAATCTTGACGAACAGCTATAGGAGTACCTAAGTTTCTGTATAAACTGTGATTTATTATACTTGTCAAGCAGAATGCAATTTGGGAATATAAATTCAAAACCAATGAATTGTTTTGTTCTTGAATGCCTGTTGAGGACACTCATAGGCCTAGCATCCTCTATGTCAAGCAATAGTAATACATTCAAAAATTAATCCCCAAATCCATTTATATCATTAACAATGGTCTTCCTTGGAGAGTTCTGATAGTAGTTGTAAAGTTTAAGGTTCTTGGAAAGCTATGAGTTTATTTAAGAGGGTAATACCAAAACTCCAGGTACTTCCATTTATTCCTCTCTAAATTCCAGCCAGCCTTCAAGGCCAAGTTCTAATCTTAGATCTTGACCAATCCTGTTCACATTGAGCTATTCTGGTTCTAAACTCTTATAATATATTCCTATATACTCCTTAATCATATGCAATCATATACACAAAAAGGCCCAGAAGCAAACTTATAAATACTATGATATATAGGCAAAATAAGTGATTATATTGGTCTCGAGTAAGCAATAAGCAGAGTAGATAAGTAGGATGTTGCTATCAGAGGATTTAGCAGTTGGAAAGGGACTGAAGGAATTCCAGTACTAAAATGCCTAAGGATAATAGTGGTGGAAAAAGTAGAATTTTTGCAAAGAGCCAAACAAGGAATGGAAATAAAGGAAGGACAAAAGTGGGAATGCAGTTGGGGTCAGTGGAATGGAAGAGAATGGGAAATACTTAATAACAGACATTATCACATTTAGTCCTCCCATCAGTGTTATAAAGCTCATTGTTGTCAAATAACATCCTGAAGGTCACATAGGTAATAAATGAAGGAATCTGATCTAATCCATTGCTACCAGTTTTTATGTTTCCAGAGTAAAACTGGATTACAAAAACGACAGGGAATAAGGCAAAAGGCAGAAGTCAAAACAGACTAGCAGCAAGGGTGAGTTGTTACTGAACTACTGGCCCAGGGTTCTTTAAATTCTCCTTCACTAGAAATAGGGCTAGTTACAAAGTTATAGGAAGAGCAGAGGGCACTTGAACAACAAAGGCTGAAGAAAAATAGAGCAGGGTACCTAGTAGATATTAATTTATTAACATTTATTGTACTATACCTTGATCTGCCAATGGCTTTGTAAATTCTTTTTATAGTGGTAAAATAAATATAACATAAATTTACCATTTTAACCATTTTGAAGTGTACAATTTAGTGGCAATTAAGTACCTTCACAATATTGTGCAACCACTACTACTATCTTGTAAGTTTTTTTAAATGCTTTTTTCTATTCCTCATTGAACTTAGCACAGTGCTACGCACATAGAAAGTGTTCCTTAAATACATGGTTAATTTGTCTAGATGCTATCATGTCCATGTGATGATAATGAGAGGATGTGGTCACTCTGGTTATGTTCCCAGGTCATTCTGTGCCTAAATAGAGCTTCTGTGAATCCTTGGCCATGTGGTCACGAGAACTTAGTCACCCTGGGAATAATAATCAGGGGTTCTCCTTTGAGCTTTTGCTTATTACCATTCTGTCTCATGTACTTATACAGATTATTACAAACAGGACATTTGTATAGAGCCGTAGCTACAGCCAGAGTTTTCCTACACAAATCTCCCTTAGATTAGAGGTTATGAGCTGCTTACATAATGTAATCAAACATGTAACTATCATATGATCACAAAACTTTAATATTTCTTTTATGTGCCTATCCCAGTAGAAAAGAAATGTGTTTGTATTGAGTAAGAACTTTGTACATGTGTAGTTTGTTTTTTAAAATCAGCTTTATTGAGGTATAATTTACATACATTAAAACACATTTTATGTGTACAGATCAATGACTTTTGGCAAGTGTATATATTTGTGTAACCATACATGTATAGGTTTTACAAACTGCACTGGATTCAGAGATTATTAGTTTATAATAGTTGAATAAATGTTGATTCTGAAACAACAGATATTTGGGGATTCTTGTTCTATTATTTCCTTCTGTTTGCGAGCATATTAATATTGTACAGATACCTAATCCAGAAACTTCAAATATTTTGCTTCTTCTAACTTAGAGGCATCCAGAAGCAGTTCAAAAAATTTACTGCATTCAATTTTAGGTAACACATTTCAAGAAAATATCCAGAATATGGAACGTAAGCAGAGTAAGAAGCCAGTATTGAGAAGCCTAGAAATTATATTGTAGAAGGAATGCAAAAGAAGCAAGGGTTCTGAAGAGAAAAAAACATGGTGGGGTAGGATAGAGTGAGGAAAGATGATGGTTTCAAAACCTTGAAAGACTTTCATATGGAAAGAAGGTAAAATTCGTTCAGTATGTAGCTTTAGAGGCCAAAAATGCCAAAAAGAAGTTATTATAGGGCAGACACTTTTAACTCTAACTCTTCTAAGAGTTAGACCCTCCAAATGTAATGGTTTAAGTATTAATATCCTTGTGCTGTAATTGTTCCAAAAGAGGCTAAAAGACCATGTATTTTAGAAATTGGGGCAAGAGTAGAGGGATTAGATTAGTTGGCCTCTTGAGTCCTTTCTCATTCCAATTCTGATTGTGTGATCTAGGAACTTCTCATTTAAAATTAGATCTCAGGGAAACCATAACTCAAAGATAACCCCAAAATCATGGTTTGATCAGAAACAAAGAACTAAATCTAGACAGAACTGCAAGCAGAAACAGGTATGCCTGTGTGGACACACATACATAAATATACATACACACATATTCATACATCCTACCTTCCCATAACTCCTGAGAAAGACAAAAAGAACAATTTAGAAAAATGATGGAAAATCTATCTTTCCCACCAAATTGACTTTGTGCTTCCTAATCTATGTTAACAGTATCACTGACACCCAATTATGCAGAATAAAGACAATGTTCCTTATCTTTGACTCATCTTCCTCCAATTTTTGCTAAGTCCCCCAGAAATATCTCTCAGCTGTCCTTTACCTTTACACTGGTATTGCCATTGCCCCAGGTGAACTCTTGCAATTGATTCCTAACCAGTCTTCTTTTCCATGACCTCCTCCTCTCTTAGGCCATTATTCACAAAGCCAACAGTGATCTTTCTGAAGCACAGACTGAACTGCATGACTCTAACCTGCTCAAGAATCAGTATTAGGCTTTCTAATGCCCACAAAGTAAAGTTCAAATTCTTTAGGATGGCATTCAAAGCCATCACAATCTGGCCCTCATCCTCCTTGCTTGTCCATGGTACCTTATGCTTTGGTTATACTGCAGTACTTGTCAATCTGGAACAGGCCATACACTTCTCTACTCCATATCTTTGTTCAGCTTCTCAAATATACTCCATAACTTCCCCCTGTGGATATTTACTCATTTTTCAAGGCTCATACAAATACTGTCTACCTGTGTGAAGCTATCCTTAATGCTTCTACCTTATGACTCCTGCCTCCTTCCTTTGGAATTAAATGCTTTTCCTTGGAGCTGATAATACCTCTCTTCATTCTTGCTTTTGCATTTAGCCATCATGCTTGAACGCTCAGTTTCTGGGGTCCAGGCCTATCTTCACTCACTGTAGAATGCTCAAAGGCGGCAGGGTGTGGTGACTCATGCCTGTAATCCCAGAACTTTGGGAGGCTGAGGCGGGTGGATCATGAGGTCAGGAGTTTGAGACAAGCCTGACCAACATGGCGAAACCCCGTCTTCACTAAAAATACAAAAACTAGCCGGGCATGGTGGCACGTGCCTGTAATCCCAGCTACTCAGGAGGCTGAGATAGGCAAATTGCTTGAATCTGGGAGGCGGAGGTTGCAGTGAGCCAAGACTGTGCCACTGCATTCCAGCCTGGGCGACAGAGTGAGACTCCGTCTCAAAAAAAAAAAAAAACAAGAATCCTCAAAGGCAGAGAATGGGCTTCATTTATTTCTATATCCAACCTGATCACACTCTCAATGTTAAGCATCTAACACAGTGCTTGTATATAACAAGTGCTTAATAAAAGTTTCTTGAATTAATCTGGAATTTGAGAACAGTTAAACTTCTATCTATGGCTTAATACCAGTCTTAAAAATTATAAGTTCTATTAAAATTCTAATTAAAAGCCTAGTGATTATAAAAGCTTCTCATTCTAATAATCCAACAATTCTGCATCCAAAACAGTTATATACTTACATTCACTAGGAGAGAGAAGTCAGTGACCAGTTGGCTAAGTTCAATTAAGTCCTTTAAAAGAAAGGGAGAGGAAGTTACTTTTATGCCTCACAACTACCAAAAAGAAAATATTTTTTAACATACCGCTTCTAAGGTTTCCCACGATTCTGCAGCATTTTGATCTTGAGGAATTTCAGGTAAGGCATATATCTGAGTCAAACTCTGAGAACTAGCTTCAGCTTCAGTAGTATGAAATGCTCCTGGATGAACATAATAACCCCATGTTTAGAGTTTATTTGCTTTGTTAGAAAAGAGATAGCATAAATTGATTTCATAAAACAAATGCCATGTTAAATGGTCTCTAATTAAATTTAGGCTAAAAGGGAAATTGATTATTCTACAAAAATAGAATTGTTTGGCTGGGTGCAGTGGCTCACACCTATAATCTCAGCACTTTGGGAGGCTGAGGCGGGAGGACTGCCTGAGCCTAGGAGTTCAAGACCCGTCTGGGCAATAGAGTGAGACCTCATCTCTACAAAGAAATTTAAAAGTTAGCCAGGTGTAGTGGCACACACCTGTAGTCCCAGCTACTTGGGAGGCTGAGGTGGGGGTATCACTTCAGCCTGGGAGGTCAAGGTTGCAGTGAGCAGTGATCACGCCACTGCACTCCAGCCTAGGTGACAGAGCAAGATCCTGTCTCAAAAAAAAAAAAGATTTATCCATGGGGTAGCTTGTTCCCCAGATTAGTTAACACATTTTTTTTCTTAAATTTTTTTTTTTTTTTTTTTAACTGACACACAGTCTTGCTATGTTGCCCAGGCTGGTCTTGAACTCCTGGCCTCAACTGATCCTCCTGTCTCAGCTTCCCAAAATGCTAGAATTACAGGCGTAAGCCATGACACCAAGCTTACACACATATTTTTTTAATCTACACAGTCATCTAAAAAATGGCTACAAATACCATCTATCCAATCTGAATAACTAGGGCTACATGTGGAAGAAGCACCAAAGGAAAACTATTCTACTTGGCCAATGTTCAAAGGAGACGTACCTATATAAATAGGCTTAATATTTTTCATCCTTAAACTTCTATTTGGCTATTTCAATGTAAATACCAGATACAGAAGGTGTTGAAAGCAGGGAAGTAATATGTTTTTATTAATGATAATCAGTCACTATTGGTAATAATAAGATTGTCACCAAACATTACTATATGTCTTTTTTGTCACTACTCTTCTCCTCAGAGTCAATCTTCTGGCCCATGCCTCCAGTGCTTCTACTTCTTTTGAGTTTTAAAAAGTCGTCAACCCACTAGGACTTTCTCCATTAAACACCACTATGATGATGAATTAATTCATACTTTAAAATCTACCTTCAAGTCTTTATTTCCTCATATTGGTTTTACCAATCATTCATTCATTGAATTGACATTTATTAAATGCCTACTACCTGCTGATTAGTGTGCTGAGGTGCTGCAGACACAATGGCAAACCATAAAAACGGTTCGGAAGAGGCAACATAGTGTAGTGGTTAGGAGCCTGGGCCTAGTCAGAAAGACTTGGGTTAGAATTCTGATTTGGCTATTTATTAACTGTTTGCCTTGGGTATTTCATCTCTTTGGCTGGTTTTTCTCATTTGTAAAATAAGGTGATATCTACTTTGCACAGTACCCGGGTTATATATAAAGTACAAGTGCTCAATAAATTAGTTACTGCTGCTGCTACTATTAACAGATCTTACCATAAAATGCGTGATACAGACATATTAATAGTCAAGTTCAGTCAGTATAGTCTAATAAGAACTGAAATATTGGTAAGTATAGAGTGCTACATGGGCACAGATGAGAGGTATTTAACCTAGACTTGTGGAGGTGAGAGTGGTCAGAGAAGGCTCTGAAGCTGAAGCCTGAGGATGAACAGAAATTACTATATAGGTGAACTGGTGCAGGCGTAGAAGGAGAAGCAAAGAGTATTCAGGTCAGAGAGAACAGTATGTGCATACGCTTAGGGACCGAAAAATGTTCAGTATAGCTGACTGTGATGAGGTGAAAAGCAAAGTCTAAGGCTGGAAATCTACTTTGAGATTATTCATGGCATTTGTAAACTATGTTAAATAGTTTTGTTTTTCACAAAAGATCAATATGTTACTATTAAAAATAGTTGGAGACTACTGGGAAGGTGCCATAATCAGATTTTAGATTTACAGAGAAAACTATAGCCACCGTATGAGAAACACATTAAGGATGGAGTTGGAAGGTGACAAAATTAGAGAATAAAAAAACCACCTGAGCTCAGGAGTTCGAGACCAGCCTGGGCAACACGGCGAAACCCCATCTCTACTAAAATACAAAAAATTAGCCAGCATGGTGGCGTGCACCTGTAATCCCAGCTACTCAGGAGGCTGAGGCAGGAGAATTACTAGAACCTGGGAGGCAGAGGTTGCAGTGAGCCAAGATCACTCCACTGACTCCAGCCTGGGCAACAGAGCGAGACTCTGTCTCAAAAAAAAAACAAAAACAAAAACACAAAAACAAAAACAAAAAAACAGTCTGAAGGCTTTCCAATATACCCAGTGTAACATGATGGTGATCTGCTCTAGGATAGTTATGGTAGAAACGGAAACAAAAGATCTGAGGTTCTACTATCTCCCCTTCACTTCAAGCTCAAAACATCTACCACTTACATTTTCTGAGCACCCACTGAGTATTGTGTTAGGGTGCCAGGGATAAAAAGTAATTAACACAGAGTACATTCTCTCAAGGAACTTGCATTTTAGAAGAGCCAGACATACAAAAAGAAATTATAAAACAATAGGAGACTGCATTGGTATCTATCTAGAATCAGACATATATACATAAGTATTTTATGAGAGTTCCGAGCTGTGGGTGGCATCTGATCCAGTTTGATATGGTATGCAACTCACGGGAAGCCTTTCTAGAAAACTTGAGGTTCCTAGGCAAAGAAGAGAGGAATACACATTCTAGGTAGAAAAACCAGTATGAACAAAGGCCCTCAAGGAATAAACAATATAGCTATGTAAATCAGCAGTTTGATGGTACCAAAGCAAGAAGTAAAAGACAAGTTACAAGTACAAGCCTACAGATGGTCAGGAGGGGCCTTGTAGATCAGTTAAAGACTTTGGACTTTATCTGGCACACCAAAGAGAGCTGTTGAAGGGTTATAAGCAGAGAAATGCCATGATGACATGTGGCACCTGATCTACTCCTAAAAGTAAGCAATTATAACTCTAAGTTCATATTCTCTCAATGCCCCTTTCAGCCAAACCTATAACTGAAATAGTATTTTATAAAACTGCATTACTATTTTACCTTTAAAGCCTATGAATGCTTTACCTCTCTAGGAAAAATGTTTCAATTGTTTAGGAAGGGCATACTCAATGGACTAAAAAGTAATTTGTAGATTTATCAGGACTGAGAGTGTTTTTAATCTTATCTGAATATATTTATTTAACTTAAAGGAAGAGCAAAGGCAGGCGATACAGAGTAAGTTTTACATTAAAACAGTATGGCAAATAGCCAATATCTTAAAAGCTCTAAATGATTTTTACAAATGCTTAAAATAGTTACTCTATGCTTTACATTATCGCCATAAAGACACTCTCATTTTCACATCAACCAAGATAAATGAATTACTCTATGACCTTTCTTCTACTTAATATTTCCAGGTATTTACACTTCTTTAACATTATGATGAATAATGATAACTTCATTATTATTAACAGATCAAATATAAAGGAGAACTTTATAACCATGACCACTCAAAATATTTTTTAAACCCATAATTTATGTACTATTAAAGAGGATTCAAATGAAGTTTGCGAGGGTACGCAACGAAATGAGGACAGACTATTATATATTAATACTTAATCTAAAAAAATGTGTGGGAAATGTTTGACATTTTAAACACACATAAAAGATTTCCCTCAGTAAAGCATAAAAATGTTTAAGTCATTTACGTCTCACTTGAAACCAAACTACGTATGCATCTTAGTTCAAATAGAGTCTTAGAACAAAGAGGTCTGTTCTCTTCCATAAAAAACCCTGATGTAAACTTAAAACTCTAAACCTCACTAATCAATTCAAGGCATGACTATCAATTAAAGCAAATCTTTTCATTTCTACAACTTCCATAATTCATTTATTCCAGCTTGCATTTAAAATCACTACCTCAGTGATGATCCTTTGAACTTTTACAAACTGCTATGGACGTGATAAGGCAAAACGCTGAGATAGATTATAGTTTCAGGAAAGAAAGCTGAAGAACTTTAGATCTGTCTACAGAAGTAAAAAATTGCAACTGTTTCATATAACATAATCATCTCAGGTACTCCCACCCACACACAAACCAGAAGCATAAAGGGCAAGTAGAACATAGGACCTATCACTCACCACTGTTTTTTAAACCCCAGGATTGGTTTTAAAACCTTATTGTTGGTTTAGCTGAAGTGAGAAATAAACGAAATAACATAAGGCCTTTCCCTTTTGTATATATCCAAGTATTCTCTCCCTCTTTCTCCATACTTTATGAACAGCAATGATTTTACCAAGAATTATAATATATAAAAAACTTCCACTAACCTTCACCACATAAGAAAAAATTTTATTATAAATCTAAATTAATTCAAAAGCATTGCTGAAATGTTTTCCAGTTCTGATAGTTTAAAAATAGTGAAATTAATTTACTGATCATCTACATAAGCCTATCTATCAAAATAAAATTACTTCTAAGAATGGCTTAACTTAGCTGCAAATGAAGACTTTAAAAAAAATTAAAACCAATAGAAAACACATCTTCGGAATCATATAATACAAACCATCTACATGTTTCATAAAACTGTTCAGTACATGTATATACCTGTGATAAAAATCTAAATTTCATCAAATTCAATATGCTGGTCTGAAGTTCCCAGCAGTTTTAAGATTATATTCTTTTCTTTTGTGAATATTTGTTTAAAATGTAACAAGATTCTGTTCCTTTTGCGCTACTGAAGTGTGTGTCCTGAGAGTAAAGAAAGACAAAAATGGAAAGAAGCACTGATTCACTCTGTATGACTTGAATCACCTTTCTAAATACAAATCAGATTTGGAGGCTCCTCACTTCACTTGGTGGAAAGCAATATGCTAAAAATGAAACCAGACACACAAGTGAGACAGAAGGGAGTTTCTCAGATCAAGAAGATTGGCAGAGAAGATTTGCTTTAGGAACTCTCAGAATCTGGACAAAAGAAACAGCAAAATCATCTCAGCTTCTCCCTAAACTTAATAAGCTTCTTTCATTCTCCAGAGAACATAAAACATCCTATTCTACTTGTTATTTCTATCTGTAGATGAAAAACTATTTTTGTATTTTTGATCTTACTCATGGAAATGTGGCAACATTGCTTCTGAATCTCTGCTGATGTTTCCAACCAATTTATTTAGAATCAGATTGAATTTGTAAAGTAAAAAGTATTTTAAGGCACTTAACTTCTATGCAATAAAACAGATTTTCCATATAGGCTGTTGCTACTATAATGAGTATCTAAAGCAAAAATAAGGAAAAGCTGGAGAGCATAGAATAAAAACATGTAGAATGACAAAAACAGTCTACAGCTAGAAGAAGACCAAATATGGAGCAAACTCAATTCTTACCCCATTATTAAAGTCTTATGTAAATTAGTTACTTGCTTTCCTTTCATTATTCATTTCCTTTTCCATTCTCTTATTTATTAATAATATTTCTGGATTGGAGGCAATAGAGTAGAAACTCTCACACTTGGTGAAATACTCAGGCACTTGGTGAGACTGTAGTTTTTTAATTGCTTTATGTTGGCAGTGGATTAATAGTGAAAGCACACTATGACAAGCAGACTATTCAGAATTTGAAATTCTATACACTGTTTTAGGTATAACCTAGGTATTGATTTTATTAATAGAATGACTGTCTCAACCAAATAAATACTAGTTATAGAGATTTAATTTTTTAGTTTTCTCCCAGTAATTAGGTCTTTAGTAGCCCATTTGGTGAATTGAGAAGTCTGAGAATCAAGAGAATTGGGAAGTGAATTTCACCTGCTATTTCTTCTCCCTCATTCTCTGGCTCTGCTCCAATTTTTTCATTTCCTTTATGCACATACTTCTTCAAAATCTGCCGAACTTTTTTTTTTATATACCAATCAGCTTCCTATGGAGAAAGTTAATTGCCAGCAAACTGGGTAAACTGCCTTTTTCTATTAATAATAATCACCCAATTTCTCTGATGACATAAAGCCCAAAGTTGTTGATCCCAAACAGTTCTACTGGTAGTAACACAAATAATGCAATAATAAAATGCAAATTAAAGCAAGTATTAGGATATTAAAATACTGTGAGAAAACTCTCAGATAGAACTCCAAATTTTTGTTTGATAGGGGAATTGCTAGAGATAGGCAATTCAAAGCTAAGTAGCAAAGAGATTGATGTTAGTTACTCTTTCCAGAAAATACAGGTTATCTTCAGAGTTATTATTACCATCACAACTATCACAATGTCTGGATACATAAGATGAGCCCTTAATCACATGGAACTATAAAATCCAGTTACTCCACATGTGCACATAAAGCATCAGTTTGCACTAAGTGATAAAAACAGCCTTCAACCTCACCAATATGGCAGCAATAACTATAGATGAACAGAATAATGAAATGGTAATTACAAACTATCAAAAAGCATTCTTCCCAAATACTTTTCAACCAAGGATTGAGTGCTAGCATCTCTTTCTCTCAAAAACATTTACGGTACTGGTTATCCACAGAGTGAGGTGATTACAGTGCATGTGAAATTACAAAATTGTCTCTAAAAAGATATTTATGTATTTATGTTTATAAAACATTTAGGTCCATTATGTGCCAAGCATTGTGCTAGGTATTAAGGCTACAACAAAAGCAAGATTACCCAGAAACTCTGATTAGTGGCCTAAACGTTTCTTCCAAAAGTTTTTTTTAATCTCTCTATAAATTACTGGATCATTAGCACTGAAAATATAAAATTAAAAATAATCTGGCTTTGGAGATAGTGATGCAGGAGTGCCCTGAGTAAATAAAAAAAGAAAAAATGGGCAGATGTAACATCTCTAAGATTCTATTCTAATTTGTAACTTACTTATACTCCACCTTTTCCATAAGGATTAAAGGTAGCTTAGAATAATTTATAAAATATAACAAGATGAGACGAGTTACTAACAAAAGAGAAACACTAAAACAAAAAAGCAAACAAGGGCAGTAGTTATAAAACAAAGCTAGGATAGGTTTAAAAATTTGACTTTTGGTGGCTAAAAATGTTGGCTCTAAGCTTTCTAGTAAACAATTTAAGTAGGAAAACCTTATCAGTTATTCCACTGAATACCCAAAAGATAAAAAAAAAAGATCAACTACTTTGAAGTACTACTATGTATTAAGCCAAGAATATTTTCAGAATTAAAGACATTATTATAATGTGATCAGCAATTATCAATTACACCCTTAGAAGAGATGTAATGACAAATTTCACAGGGCTGTTTCTTAGAGTATCACTTCACAGAAGATGATGGCTTAACTCCCATTGTAGATTACTTAATGTTGTCAGTTATTCAGAGAACTTGGCTGAAAGATAGATCTAACATCGCCTCCGAAAATCAGAATGCTTAAGAAAAAAAAGCATGCCTGAAGAGGTCACCCCTGCACCTGGAAAGGAGTAAAGAGTACTCTGCAGACAAGAATGACATTATCCTTAGGAAATATATTTAAGTTTCTCTTCAATAAATAGACAAATGGGTACTTCCCCTGAAGTCCCACTCCATAAGCATAGCCTCAAATTTTTTATTCCGCAAAATATCCAGGGTACACATTTCCAGGAACACTGATCAGGGTCCAAGGATTCAGCATATTAGGATAGCGAATGGTCCTTGAAGACCTATAGATAATTCAGTATCTACTCAAGGAGGTGAGCTTTAATTAACTGTACTACTGTGATTGAGAATAAGACTTAGTACAATACGTTACCACCAACAGTCATGGATCTGGTCAAAGGAGGCTGTAGCAAAGTTTCTTCATCATTAAATTGCTTCTTAAGTTCTTCTACAGATTCCAAATGGAGTTGGAGAAATTCTGCTGTTGCTGCTGATGCTTCTTCTTTAACAGGATCTATCATTCTCTTCAGAAGTACTAGGTCATCCTTTCGGACTTTCAAACAAAGTTTCTCAATTTCTCGGATATTGGATCGGAGTTGCTATAAAAGAAAAAAATCATTAATGCCACCATTTCTTAGTATAAAATATCTTTCTTTTCAGAAGTAATGTTATAATAGTTGTAGATGGAAATTATAACAAATATCTCCACAATAGAAGGTGTAGCATAATACTTTTACATTTTCCATGTCTCTGGCTGGCCAAATGCAGCATCTTTGGAACCCACATGCTCATACTTTGAATTTATTTAGCATTTTTCCTTCATTAAATGTGGTTATACAAAGATAAATGCTCTTCACAATAAATCAAACACTACAGAAGCATATGAAATAAAAATGATATTCTCACTTCACCTATCTCACCCCTTATTAACCCAATACTCCCACACATTTCTCACGGCTCATGCACACATTTAACATATATAAGGCTTCTCCCTTTTTATTAAAAAAATGGATTACATTATACACAGTAATCTATAATTTGTCATTCCATACTCAACTTAACAATATTATCCCTCCTGCTCAATGGTTACACTATATTCCACGGTGTAAGTGTAGAATAATTTACTCAGTCACTCCTTCAGTGATCAACATTCATGTTGTTCCTAATTTTTAGTTATTACAAACTATGAAACAAATATCCTTGCATGTAAGTCCTAATTTGCTATATTAGTATATATTAACATTATAGTATACACTAATACTAATATATTATTTTGTGTAGGAAAGACTCCCAGAAACAGGAATATTCAAATGATAATGTGCATTTTTATTTCAGAAGCTATTGCTGTTTTTTTCCCAAAAAGCAGTAACACTTCACACTAGCATCAAAGTATGATGGCCTATTTCTTCACATGCTGCCAGTCCTGCATGTCATTTCACTGTTGCTTTACTCTGCACTTCCCTATGAATGAAATTGTTAGATTTTTATCAAATGATTTTCCTTCTTTTTGAGAAATACCTACTGGCTTAGTCATAAATTTTCCTCTAATATGTTGCTATAATAAATTATGTACAGATTTTGTAGTGTAGAGTCATCTTTACATTCCTAGGATAAAGCCCTTCTAGTCAATATATATAATCTTTAAATACAATGCTGAATTCATTTGCTAGTATTTTATTTGAAGCTTTGGCACATAGGTGTGTGTGTGTGTGTGTGTGTGTGTATACATGTGTGCATGTACACAGTTTGTGTATTTATACTATCTTTACTAGGTTTAAACTTGCTTTAACAGGTTTAAGGTTGTGCTAGCTTCATAAAATACACTGGGGAGCTTTCCCTCTTTCTCAATGGTCTATACTTTGAAAACAAAGAAACAATCCCTTTAAGATTAAATAGAACAAATTTGCAAAAATAATCAAAGTAAGAAAAGTTGTATGTCTATTCATATATTTTAAATTATTTTCCCCTAAAGTGTTTTCACAATATTAATGCAAATCCTATACAGTAGACAGACCAGTAAGTAAGAATTAGTTTTTCAAGTGCATACTCTGAGTGAGGTGTTACATTATTACAGTCCAAATTATTACACATGGAAAAAGCAAAACAAAAAAAAAAAAACTGTTTAGGATTTACTTAGTTATCTAGTGGCAAAACTGGGGTTAAAACCCAGGTATTCTGATAGGGCCAGCAATCTTTCCACTAAACTATAATCATAATGCCTATATGTATAGTATCTTAATATAATACAATCTAAAGTTTCCATTTTACTGTAGTAAAATTAAAGTCAATTCTAGAAAAAAAAATAGTTTAGTTACAAACTAAAGCATCTTGTAGGATTTTTCTGGGTGAAAAAATTGCGCCTCTATCTTACCATGACTCTATACTTCCTGTAACCTTATCTTCAGTCTCTTACCATTCTAATATAAGCTGAAAAACCTAAGGATAATTAAACTGAAGATTCAAAATATGTGAAATGTAGGTATTAATATGTTAAAATTATATAACCTTAAAGGGGGCATAAGTGAGCATCTAATACAACCTCACAATTTTACAATAAGGAAACTGGATTCTAGACAAACACAGTGGCAGAATTAGGACTACAGCCCAGGCCTCAAGTCCCAGAACAATACTGTTTCCAACACACCACCATTTCCTGGCTATGTGACTCCTTTCTGGACCATAATTATAAAGCTTGGTTATATAGTTGCCAGTCTACAGAAATATTTTAGGTAATATTATCTTGGAGAAGCATTAAAAATTTTCTACAGCCAAACTTAATGAGCATTTGTTTGTGACATCTTCCTCTCTTATATAATTTGTACATATGTCTGTCCTCAGTCAAATTACAGTATCCAGCTAAGAACTCTATTACTATGAGTAATGTGGAAAATTTTGAGGGAGAGAAAGAAAAAACTCACTGAAGTATAAAATCTGATACTATAATAACAGCAACAATAATAACAAAAACATAAATAATGGCTAAATTTTTATCAACACTTAAAGTTATCCATTGTGCTGACAGCTTTACGTCTTTTATCTTCCCCTCACAATATATCTTTGAAATGGATATTACTATTATTCTCATTTTATAGAAGAGAAAATTAAAGCAAGAAGTTCAAAAAGTAGCCCAAGATTACACTGCTAGTAAATAGTATAGGCAAGAATCAAATCCAGACCACAGATCTTGTGTTCTAACTACTTTATTACATAGCAAACACCATCCAACACTAATATAATGCAAATCACACATACAAGCCACATATGTAATTTAAAAAATTTTAAATTACATTTAAAAAGTAAAAACAAGGGAAATTAATTTTAATAATATTTTTATTTAACCTAATATAGCTAAAATACTATTTTAATATGCAATTATAAAACTTATTAATAAAATCTTTTAAATTGTTTTATTTGTAGTAAGTCTTAGAAATCTAGAAATCTGGTATATATTTTACATTCACAGCACATCTGAGTTCAAACTCGCTACATTTTAAGTGCTCAACAGTCACATGTAGTTAGGAGCTACTACATTGGATAGGGCAAGTAGGGAATCTCTCTAAAATCAAAGAGGGAACAGGATGGTAAAACCATATGTGAAGAACATAAAGTCAGGTGTTTCTGCTTCTGAAAACAGCAGACTAGGGGATTCAGACTAACCTTCCCACTAATGGCTACTTCAAAAGTTGAACAAAAATCAAATCACAAAACAAACCAAAAGGAAAAAAAAAAAAAAAACTTGAAAAGTACCATAAAGCAAACAAGATAGTAAGTAACTATAGGACAAAAATTGGGCAAAGATGGAAATCTAGAGAGGTGAGTCCTGAACTCAGGGCCACATTTGCTTTGGGAGTATTTGCATACCAGAATACGAACTCACAAAGCTTGGATTAAAATTTCAATGCCAAGACCTGCTAAGTATAAGGACTCTGGTACTTTTGGCTGGGATCATCAGAGCTCCACCCTAGGAACACAGGTAATCCTAAAATAAAGCAGCCCTTGCATGAACTACAGACTGGCCTCCAGTCTCGAGTAGCTCATAAAAAACCTTAAGCTCTAAAATTGGATAAAGATAATCTTGGAAAGTTAGTGCCCCCAGGGGCTTAGAAGAGCAAATGAAAATATCTGGAGGAAGATAACATCAACCCTAGCTTCAAATAATTTCTATAAATAATGTTTCAAATATAATGTCCACCAATCAATCAAAGATTACCAAGCACATGAGGACATATGCAGCATGAGGAAGAAACAGCAAAAATAGCAGGCAACAGAAACATCCAAAAGGACATGTAATGAGGGAATGAGCAAATGTAGTCTATAAAACTATAGTTATTTTGTTCAAAGGCATAAAAATAAAGCTTGAAAATTTAGCAGACAATTGGAAACTATAAAAAGCAACATATAGGTTTTTTAATGAATATTCTGTAATTTTAAAACAATGTCCAAAAGAATTTAATAATTGAGTTTAGCTTCATATTAGGCCCAGTTCAAGAAAGATATAAACTGGAAAACAGATCTGAAGAAATTATGTAAAAAAGAAACAAGGAAAGTAAAAAATACAGAAGAAAAGTTAAGAAATACAGAAGATATAGTTAGAAAAGGGTACAATATACATTTACTTAGAATTCCAGAAGAAGACGGAAAATGAATTCGAATAGATAATGACTGAGAATTTTCAAAACATTGAAGAAAAACATCCATCCACAATTCAAGGTCAACAAATCCTGAGAAGAATAAATACAAGGAAAAATACACCTAGCCAGAAGAGAGAAAAAGGAGAAAAGATGTCTAAAAGCAGCTAGAGACAAGAGTTTCTTGCAAAGAAACAGTAAGATTATAATATGACTTCTCAACAGCAATAACGAAAGCCTAAAGACAATGGAACAATATATTCAAAGTATAGAAAGCAAATTACTATCAACCTAAAGTTCTATATGCTGCAAAAATATCTTTCAAGACCACAGGTAAAATAAAAATATTTTTAGACAAACAAAAGCTGATAGAATTTGCCTTCAGTCAGTAACACACAGTAAGAGAAATATTAAATGGTGATCTTCAAAAATAACAATTAATCCCAGATATAAAGTTGGAAATGCAAAAAGAAATGAACAGGATTGAAAATAAGCTAAAAAGTGGTAAATCTAGATGACCAGTAACTCTACTAAAACAATAATAATAATGTCTGTGGAGTTTAGAAATATTTATATAAAAGTAGCATTTAAGTTGCAGGGCATACATAGAAATAAAATAGTCTAAGGAACTGATATTATCTGTACTTCTAAGTCAAAGATGTATGTTGTAATTTCTAGTAAAAGTATATATATTTATTCCTTGGTATCCATGGAGGATTGGTTCCAGGACTCCCTGCAAATACCCAAAATCCATAGATGTTCAAACCCTTATATAAAATGGTGTAGTATTTGCATATAATCTATGAATATCCTCCCGTATACTTAAAGTTATCGCTAGATTACTTATAATACCTAATACAATGTAAATACTATATAAATAGTTGTTATACTGTACTTTTATGGAGAATAGTGACAAGCAAAAGAATCAGTACAGATGCAACTATCCATTCTTTTTGTTTTTGTTTTTGTTTTTGAGATGGAGTCTTGCTCTATCGCCTAGGCTGGTGTACAGTGGCACGATTTTGGCTCACTGCAACCTCCGCCTCCCAGGTTTAAGCGATTCGCCTGCCTCAGCCTCCCGAGTGGCTGGGATTACAGGCGCCAGCCACCACGCCCAGCTAATTTTTTTGTATTTTAGTAGAGATGGGGTTTCACCAGGTTAGCCAGGTTGGTCTTGAACTCCTGACCTCAGGTGATCCACCCACCTCAGCCTCCCAAAGTGCTGGGATTACAGGCGTAAGCCACCGCACCCGGCCGCAACTATCCATTTAAAAAAAAAAATTTTTTTTTGTTCCACAGTTGGTGAAATCCTTGGAGGAGGCTCAAATGTAGTTCCTAAACTAGAAAGGAAAAAATTAGATAAATTAAAAAAAACAAGATCAATACCAAAGAAAGTAAATATGGAGATTTTAAAAATATGTGTAAGAAATAGCACACAATAAGGTGAAAGATTTAAACCGACATATATCAATAATTACATTAAATAAAAATGAAATAAATATTCCAGTTACAGGATAAAGATTTATAGACTGAATTTTTAAAAACTTAAGCAACTGTATCTAAAACATAAAGAATGGTTCAGTGTAAGAAGATGAAAAAGATAAACCACTTTAACCCTAACACCTCCTCTCCAAAGAAAACCTGCTGTAGCAATATTACAAAAAACAGACTTTAAAGCCAAAACATTACTAAAGAGAATCACTTTATAATATCTGTACCAGGAATATATAATAATACCTAAGTTAAGTATACCTAACAACATACCCACAATACATATAATGCAAAACCGGACAAGAACTATAAAGAAAAATTTAAACAAATCCACACTCATAAGGGAAGGCTTTAACACCTTTAAGTAATTAGCAGAACAAATGGACAAAAGGATATAAGTTAATATAGAGGATTTCAACAATAAGTTTAACACAAACTAGATATAAATTATATAGAACATTATACCCAACAAGGTGAGAATACACATGTAAAAAACATACAAATACACATGGAGAACATTTATAAAAATTGATTATATACTGTCTTAAAGGAAGTTTTGACAAATTTCAAAAATATTGACACTGATATCATACAGACCATATACTCTGATCATAATAAAATTAAACTTGAAATCATTAATAAAATACATCTATAAACATTTCATGACCAATAATGAAGAAAGACATATTTCTAAATAACCCACAAGTCAAAGAAGAAATCACAATGGAAATTAAAAATGCTGGCTGGGTGCAGTGGCTCCTGCCTGTAATCCTAACACTTTGGGAGGCTGAGGAGGGCGGATCATCTGAGGTCAGGAGTTTGAGACCAGTGTGACAAACATGGTGAAACCCCATCTCTACTAAAAATACAAAAAATTAGCCGGGTGTGGTGGTGGGCACCTGTAATCCCAGCTACTTAGGAGGCTGAGGCAGGAGAATCTTTTGAACCCAAGAGGCGGAGGTTGCAGTGAGCCAAGATTGCACCATTGCACTCCAGCCTGGGCAATGAGAGTGAAACTCCATCTAAAAAAAAAAAAAATGCTTTGACCTGAATGAAAAGAAAAATGATGCATATTTAAACCTACAGGCAGCTAAAGTAATTCAAATTTATAGCTGTAACTGCATATATATATATATATATATATATATATATATATATATATGTATTAGAGAAGAAAAAAGGTTGAAAATTAGTAGACTGAAAATCCATCACAAGAAACTAGAATATAGTAAAAACAATTGCAAAAAAAGTAGAAAGGACAAAATAATAAAGATGTAAAAATAAATTTGATGAAACAGAAAAACAAACATAATACAATAGATTAACAAAGCCAAAACTAGATTTTTGGGAAGACTAACAAAATTGGTAAACCTCATTGAGAAATAATTTTAAAAAATAAAGAAGGCATAAATAACCAAAATCAGAAATGAAAAACGGCTTTACTACTGATCTTGCAGAATTGAAAAATAAAATATTCTGAAAGAATTTATGTCAATAAATTAGAAAACTTAGATGAAATAAATTATTAGAAGACTATAACTTATCAAATGGACAAATAGAAACCAAAGTAGTCATATAATTATTAAAGAAATTAAATGTATATTGTGAAGTCTCTCTTCCTCGCCACACAAAACCAAAACCAACTAAACAAACAAAGAAAAAGCCCAGCCTGATAGTTTTACTGGCCAATTCTACCAAATATTGAAAGGAAATTACACAAATTCTTCAAAGGCACAGAAAAAGACCATCCTCTAACTCTTTATAATAGCACAACCTTGAAATGAAACTTAAGAAGATTAAGAATAAAGAAAAATTCAGACTAGTTTCATGCACTATAAACAAGATTTTAAAATCCTAAAGAAACATCAGCAATTTAAATCTAGCTTCATATAAAAGATAAAACAATAAAATATGGTCATGGATTGGAGGATTCAACATTGCAAAGATGTCACTTTTATTCAAATATAGAGATTTGGCCGGGTGCAGTGGCTCACGCCTGTAATCTCAGCACTTTGGGAGGCCAAGGTGGGTGGATCACTTGAGGTCAGGAGTTCCAGACCAGCCTGGCCAACATGGTGAAACCCCATCTCTACTAAGAAATATAAAAATTAGCTGTGCATGGTGGTGTGCACCTGTAGTCCCAGCTACTCGGGAGGCTGAGGCAGGAGAATCGCTTGAACCCAGGAGGCAGAGGTTGCAGTGAGCCAAGATTGCGCCACTGCACTCCAGCCTGGGTGACAGAGTGAGACTCCAACTCAAAAAAACAAAAACAAAAACAAAAATCAGCCGGGCGAGGTGGTATGCACCTGTAGTCCCAGCTACTCGGGAGGCTGAGGCAGGAGAATTACTTGAATCCAGGAGGCAGAGCTTGCAATGAGCAGAGATCGCGCCACTGCACTCCAGCCTGGGCGACAGAGCGAGACTGCGTCTCAAAACAAAGAAACAAACAAATGAACAAACAAAAACAAATATAGGGATTCAATAAATTAAATAAATTTGCAAAAGGTTAATTGATAATTTGTTTTGTTTTGGTGAAACTTGATAAGCTGATTCTAAAATGTATATGAAAATGCACAGGGCTGAGACTATCCAAATCACTTGTGAAGAAGAAAGTACGAGAACTTCCTCTATTAGATATCAAAACTCATTATAAAGCCATAGTAATTAAAAGAGTATGGCATTAGTGCAAGAATAGACAAATACACAGTGAAACAGCCCAGAAACAACCCAAACACATATGCACTTGACTTATGACAAAAGTAGCACTACAGAGCAATGCTGGGGGAAAAAAATGAAGTTTTCAAATCATTATGCCTAGTAATTTGGGTATCCTTATGAAAAAAAATAAAGCTGGATATACCACTTCACGCCATATACAATAATCAACCAGATGGACTGTAGACTTAAATGTGAAAGGCAAAACAATAACACTTTTAAATAGAAGAATATCGTTGTAACCCTGGGTAGGAAAGATTTCTTAAACATGGCACAACTGTCAAGCCCAGGAGTTTGAGACAGCAGTGAGCTATGATTGCTCCACTGCACTCCAGCCTGGGTGACGAAAGGAGACCCCGTCTCTAAAAAATAAAAATAAAAGTAAACACGGCACAAAATCACCAACTATAAGATTGATAACCTTTAAATTAAATGAGCTTCTAGTCATCAAGAAACACCACTAAGACAGTGAAAAAGTAAACCACTGAGTGGCAGAAGATAACTGCAACACATATAACTGATAAAGGGGTCGTAGGCAAAACATATAAAGAAGTCTTACAAATCAATATAAAAAAATACAAACAATCCATAGAAACTTAGGCAAGAATTCTAAATGCGCATGTCTCATAAACACATGAAAAGTTAATCTCATGAATAATCAGGTAAATGTAAATTAAAACCACAATTAACTTACCCACCAGAACAGCTAAAATTAAAGTCTGACAATACTAAATATTGGTATTGGTAAGGACGTGGTGCCCACAGGATTGTATTCACTGCTGGAAGGAATGTAAAATTAACATTACTGTTTTGGAAAATAGCTTGGCATTACTTACTAAAGTTGAAAGTAAGTATGCTCAAGGAACCAACAATTCCTGTCCTAGGAATATACTCAACAGAAATATGTGCACATGTGTAAAAATACACAAGAATGTTAATAGCATTTATAATATAAACTCAACAACTCAAATATCCACCCACAGAATGGATACACTATGGTATGTTCATTAAATAGAATATATACAGCAATGAAAATGGATGAACTATTGTTATAGGCAAAAACACAGGTAAATGACAAGCCAGACACAAAAGATACCTTGTTTAATTCAATTTATATAATGTTCAAAAATAGGCTAAATTAAACTACAGTCTTAAGGACACACTTTGGCAGTAAAATTATACAGAAAAGGTACAAAGTATCTACCATATAAATCAAGATAGTGATTATTTTCGCAGGGGAAAAGGTGGTTGTAACTGGGAAGAGGCTATGGGCTTCTAGGATACCAGTAACTATTTCTTGATCTCAGTAGTGATACATGAGTGCTCACAATATAATAATTTATTTAGGTGTATATTTATATTTTAGGCATTTTTTAGAATATGTAAATTGCATTTCACAATAAAAAGTTTAAATAACACTTTCAGAAAATACTACTACATTGACTTGTACGGTCAATTAACCTTAGGACAGAAACGAGGTTGAAGCATTTGGGTAGGGGTAAAACTGAGTGGGAATTTTATTGTGGAAGTATACTGGATAAGGATATTACTTAACATTCAACTGAACTGTAAAGTTTCTAAGAACGGGGATTGTGTCTAATTGCTTTGTCATATATCCTCAAGGCCACGTTTGGTCCCTGGTATATGGTATGATTCAATCAATATGGTAAAAGAATGAATGCTTTCTTAGTACTTTCCACAAAGTGGCAAAGTAGTGGTCCAACAACATGGATCTCCAACTATCAAGAAACCAACTAAAATTCTTCCCTAGAAAAGTGTAAGTCACTAGCATATGAAACATTCCATCCTTCATTAAGTGGAAGAAATAATGAAAAGAACTACTCCTTTGGAATTACTTCTGACATACATGCATAAAATAGTGAAGTAGAAGTGAGACACATGAGAGAGAAACCATGATGCCATCTTGCAGTTCACAAGAGTTAGAAGGAACACTAGGATTAGCGATTCTTTAGGAAAGAGAATTTGATCAAGTTTAAAGAAAAAAGCTGTATGACGCCATAGCAGAAATCACACTGTAATAAAGTTTTTTGCAAAAGAGATAAAGTTTCTAAAAAGTAAAATTCTAGGCCGGGTGCAGTGGCTCATGCCTGTAATCCTGGCACTTTGGGAAGCTGAGTCAGGCGGACTGCCTGAGGTCTGGAGTTTGAGACCAGTCTGGACAACATGAAGAAACCCCGTCTCTACTAAAATACAAAAAAATTAGCTGGGCATGGTGGTGTGCACCTGTAATCCTAGCTACTTGGGAGGCTGAGGCAGGGGAATTGCTTGGAGCCAGGGGGTGGAGGTTGTAGTGAGCTAAGATTTGAGATCACGCCACTGCACTCCAGCCTGGGTGACAGAGTGGGACTCCATCTCAAAAAAAAGTAAAATTCTACACTATACAAACAAGTTAATCTGACACTATAAAAACAGTTAAGCTCACACCTGTACTCCCAGCCCCTTGGGAGGCCGAGGCAGGCGGATCACTTGAAGGTCAGGAGTTCGAGACCAGCCTGGCCAACATGGTAAAACCCCATCTTTATTAAAAATACAAAAATTATCCGGGCATGGTGGTGGGCACCTGTAATCCCAGCTACTTGGGAGGCTGAGGCAGGAGGCTTACTTGAACCCGGGAGGTGGTGGTTCAGTGAGCCGAGATCGTGCCACTGCACTCCAGTCTGGGCGACAAGAGCAAGACTGCCTCTCAAAAAATAAAAAATTAAAATAATCTGATGAGAAAGAAAAGAAAGTGGCATCTAAAGAATCCAATATGGTTGTTGTGTAAGGTGTGCTATGATAAGTTCAGAATTTTGAGAGACTTGTAAAACAAAGAGAATCTTGTAAGTAAAGTTAGAGCCCCGAATGAGCGGAGGCTGATGAAAAAATGTTAAGAACAATAAAAAGGACTTAAAAAATACATGTAGAGGCCGGGCGCAGTGGCTCACGCTTGTAATCCCAGCACTTTGGGAGGCCGAGGCGGGCGGATCACGAGGTCAGGAGATCGAGACCACGGTGAAACCCCGTCTCTACTAAAAAAAAATACAAAAAATTAGCCGGGCATGGTGGCGGGCGCCTGTAGTCCCAGCTACTCGGAGAGGCTGAGGCAGGAGAATGGCGTGAACCTGGGAGGCGGAGCTTGCAGTGAGCCGAGATCGCGCCACTGCACTCCAGCCTGGGTGACACAGCGAGACTCCGTCTCAAAAAAAAAAAAAAAAATACATGTAGAGTAGGAACAAGAAAGAAAGTTCAGGCCCACTGCTTGGTGCAGATGGTGCAGTGTTAGCAGATGATGTAGAGAGAGCAGAACTATGTAACTCCTATTTTGCTTTTGATTCTCTATTAAGGGGAAATACTCAAAATGAAAGTGGCGGAAGAAACATGCTCAAAGGAAATCTGAAACATATCTTACAGTAAGGATCTAGGTAGGCTTCATGAAGGAGGGGAGACTTGTGCTGTCTCTGAAAAATAATAATGGGAAAATAGAACACACTAAATAGGAAGAATAGATTTGGAAAAGACTGAGGTAGGGTAGGAGCCTTCTAAATTCTGTATTTCATCAATTTTAAAACACACTATCTTGTCCACATTTTAACATCTCTAAAATTGGAAAGTATCTTAAATGGTAAAAAGCATTGTGCATAGTTAACTGGCAGTACTTTTTTCTTTCTTAGAGGTATACAAAATAATAGTGTGTCTTACATCTGATGATGTTTTAGATTTAATTTCCTCCCTGAGATTCTGTAGAACCTACGCCAATCAGAGTAGAGGTCAAGGATCCTAAATCCTGATTAATCAGCTCATAAGAACTTTAAGAAAAAATTTAACTCACAATAAACTAAAACAATTTATATCCTAATAGCATTCATTTTGGAATCTACTCTTGTATCTTCTTTTCCATTCTCTATCTGGTCTTGCTTCTCCTTAATAATTTCTTCTTGGCCGGGCCCGGTGGCTCAAGCCTGTAATCCCAGCACTTTGGGAGGCCGAGGCGGGCGGATCACGAGGTCAGGAGATCGAGACCACGGTGAAACCCCGTCTCTACTAAAAATACAAAAAATTAGCCGGGCGTGGTGGCGGGCGCCTGTAGTCCCCAGCTACTCGGAGAGGCTGAGGCAGGAGAATGGCGTGAACCCGGGAGGCGGAGCTTGCAGTGAGCCGAGATTGAGCCACTGCACTCCAGCCTGGGCGACAGAGCAAGACTCCGTCTCAAAAAAAAAAAAAAATAATAATAATAATAATAATTTCTTCTTTTCTCCTAACCAGTCTACTACATTTGCTTCTCCACTCTCCTCCTCATTCCCTCTCTTTTCTATTGTTTCTCCCTTTTAAATCATCCCCCTTTTTAAAAATTAAAAAGTAGATAGCTCAAGTGTTCTATATTTTTCTTAGTAAAATCATGAAAGTCACATCTCATGTCTACAAATTCCATGGCTGATTTTATTTTTGTGCATCTGTGTACTTACGGAACTGGGATAGCTTCTCCAAAGCAGTATCTTTCCAAATGTGGTCTAAAATCTACTGAATCAGAATCTCTAATGTGGATCCCAGAAATCTGTGACCTCAACAAGTTCTACATCATCACTATTATGAAGAAAAAGCTAGCTTCCTTCCTTCTTCCCTCCCTCCCTCTTATCAGATCCCTCCCTCCCTCCCTCCCTCCCTCCCTCCCTCCCTTCCTTCCTTCCAGACAAGGTCTCACGCTGTCACCCAGGCTGGAGTGCAGTGGCATGATCATGGCTCACTGCAATCTCAATCTCCCAGACTCAAGAGATCCTCCCACCTTAGCCTCCCAAGCAGGTGGACTACAGGGCACACACCACCATGCCTGGCTAATTTTTTGGTATTTTTTGTAGAGACAGAGTTTCACCATGTTGCCCAAGCTAGTATTGAACTCATGAGCTCAGGCAATCCATCCACCTTGGCCTCCCAAAATGTTAGCATTATAGGCATGAGCCACTGCGCCTGGCCTTTATCAGATTTCTATAAAAGCCAAGTTAATGTTTTTCAGTGAATTATTATAGTAGTAACAATTTCCAACTCTCATTTAGTTTCAAATTTTGATCACAAAATGTTTCTTAATCCTAATGTTTTCTTATCCTAGAGAAGAAAATTGTTAAGTATACTATATTTGCAGTTTCAAAACAATAATAGATGACTTCTGGTTCTGTCCAAGGTGAGCACAGTTCACTTAACAGAGCACTGGAGAGGAGAGTGCAGCACAGGGAGAGAGAGCCCTGGAAATATGCAGAGGGATCAGTGATACCTCAGTATTTAGAGGTCACTAAATACCAGAATTCAGCAAAGAACTGATCAGAACACGTATGTGAGGAAATTACCCAAAGCTGGTGAGGAAACCACCTGAAAAAGTTAGAACAGTACCCAGCACTCACTCAACACTGGAGACATTGCCTGTTGCCAGCAGCCAAAATGGGAAAACTCTTAATTCACAGGGCACTGAGTAGTGCACTCAAAAAGGTTTTGCCCTCATGATGAGAAATAATTAGCCACAGACTGAGGAGTGCTACAGTTAAGCCTAATGAATCATAAGAGTAAGACCCTAAAGGATTAAACAGTTTCCAAGCAACTTAACTACATTCCAGAACAAAGCTCATTGTTTTATGTAAACATAAGATTTATAAAAACATAAAAATATCCAGCACCTACCAAAGTAAAAGAGACCCAACAGAATATCACTAGACACAAAGAAACAAGAAAACATCACCCATAATGAAGAAAATAATCACTGAACTGAAATTGAACTAGAATTGCTATAGATATAAGCATTAGTAGAAAAAGATATTAAAATAGCTATTACAATTGTATTTCATGTGTTCAAAAAGTTAATTAGAGACATAGAAGATATAAAAAAGGCTCAAATCAAAATTCTGGAGGGGAAAACTACAATATGTGAGTGAGATAAAAAATACATTGAATAGATTAATGGCAGACTAGACACTGCTGCTAAGACTAATAAACATAAGGCATGGCAATAGACACTATCCAAAATAAAACACACAGACAAAAAAAAATCAAAAAGAATTAAAAGAGCATCAGTGAGCTATCACATAACTTTATGCAACCTAACATATGTGTAATTGGAGCCCTTGAAGGAGAAGAGAAGGGAGGGGACAGAAAAATATACGAATAATGGCCAAAAAATGCCCACATTTGATGCAAACGATAAATCCAGAGGTCCAAGAAGCTCAATAAATTCAAAGCACAAGACACGAAGAAAATAACACCAAAGCCTATCATAATCAAAGTACCCAAAACCAGAGATTAAAGGAAAATCATAAAAGAAGTGAGAGAAATGAGACACATTATATACAAAGGAACAATGATAAGAATTAAGCAGATTTCTCATCAGAAACAGTGCAAGTGAGAAGACAGCTGAACATCTTTAAAGTACTAAAAGAAAAAAATCAATGTATATGCAGCAAAATTTCTTTTAAAAACAATGGCAAAATAAAAACTTTTCAGATATACAAAAACTCAAAAGTATTCGTCACAGCAGAATCACACTCCCAGAAATGTTAAAGGAAATCTTTCCAGCAAAAGGAAAACCACACCAGATGGAAATATGGATCTACATAAAGGCATTAAGCACACTAAAAATGGAAATGACACCAGTACATATATAAGATTTTTTTCTTTAATATCTAAATCACTTAAAAAAATAAATGCCTATTTAAATATTATGAAGTATATGATGTATAAAAGTTAAATATATGAGAACAACAGCATACAGGCTGGTAGAGGAGAAACAGAGGTGTATTACTAAGTTTCTTAAACATATGTGAAATAGAATAATACCACTTGCAAATAAACTGTGATAAGATGTACACTAAAGACCCTAAAGGAACCACTAAAATAACAGAGGTATTAGCTAGCAAGGCAAGGAGATAAAATGGAATAAAAAATTCATGAAAGAAGGAAAAAAGCCATAAGTAGTTATAACATTTAGTTATAAAATCAAAGAGAACAAGAGAGAAGTTGTTTTTAATTTATTAAAATTCAGAATTCAAAAGAAAACAGAAACATCATTAATCATTAAAGCAAATGAAGGTTAAAATCATGAGATACCATTACAGACTTAATTAGAAGGGTTAAAATTTAAATGGCTGACTATATCAACTGTTTGCAAGGACAAGGGAGGAACTGGTGGGAATATAAAACGATACAATCATTTTGGAAAACAACTTGGCAGTTTCCTAAAAAACTACTATCTGTTCCAGTCATTCAACTCCTATTTACCCACAATAAATGAAATCCTTTGTCCACACAAATACCTGTACCCAAATGTTCATAGCAGCTTTATTAGTAATAGCCAAACAGTGGTATAGTGGTATAGCCATACAATAGAATACTATTCAATAATAAAAAGGAACACTGACAGACATTACAACATAACTGAATTTCAAAATATTTATGCAGAGTGGAAGAGGCTCAGAACCTTCCAAAAGCTGCCTACTAACTCTGAGTTACCATATCCTGCAAGGCTCTCCATGATCTGACCCTCCGATCTCTTTGACTTCATCTCCTGTACTCTCCTTGCTCACACTAGCCACACTGAACTCCTCACAAATTCCTTACTATTCCTTGACTATGCCACATCCTCTCACCTCAGAGTCGTCCCTCTGCCTGGACAATTCTATTCCCCATGGTTTATGCCTTCACTTCCTTTAGATCTCTGCTCAAATGTCATCAAAAGTCCTTCCACAAACATCATTTATTTAAAAGAACACTCAACACCTTCTGTGATTCTTTGTTGCCTTTTAACCTGCTTTCCTTTTCTTCATGGCACTTATAATCATCTAACATATTACATATTTGTTTACTTTAAAAAAATCTCTCTCTGCTCTCTCCACTTGCCACCACCTCAGATGTATGCCCAGTGTCTAGAAGAGTATATAGAACACAGCAAATGTTCAAATGCTTCTGGTTTTCTAATAACTAGGTCAGAAAAGCAGGTATTGTACCAAATTCTGAAAATTTTCAGAAATATCCAGCAGTTAATCAAGGGGTCTATAATCACTGACATATAAGTTTTTAAAAAACAACATATATCAACTTAACAAGCTTTGCAGTGTACAAATAGTAAACTGTAAACTATACCTACACTTTTTTTTTTTTGAGACGGAGTCTCACTCTGTTGCCCAGGCTGGAGTGCAGTGGTGTGATCTCGGCTCACTGCAAGCTCTGCCTCCTGGGTTCATGCCATTCTCCTGCCTCAGCCTCCCGAGTAGCTGGGACTACAGGTGCCCACCACCACACCCAGCTAATTTTTTTGTATTTTTAGCAGAGATGGGGTTTCACCGTGTTAGCCAGGATGGTCTCGATCTCCTGACCTCGTGACCCGCCCACTTCAGCCTCCCAAAGTGCTGGGATTACAGGTGTGAGCCACCATGCCCAGCCTACACTTTTAATTAATTAAAAACAACTTCTCTCTTTTGTTCTCTTTGGTTTTATAACTAAATGTTATAAGTACTTATGGCTTTTTTCCTTCCTTCAGAAATGTCCAAAAAAAAAAAAAAAAGAAATGTCCCAAAACTTCTGTCTAAAGATTAAAAAAAATTCAAATATATACTTATCTATACTGATAATTGTAAAAAGTAATTATTTTAAGTTAATTGAAAATTCTGAAAAATGGCTAATTATGTATTTAATGATTAAGAGTGGCTATGCATATATTTGCCTTTTTAAAATATTGATTTAAGGATTCTTAATGTGTTTTTACAACATGTAATTTTGAGAACAAATTGTGTACAGCAGAAAACATTTGGTATCATAATAATTAATCTGATTTCTTTACAAACACAGAGCAGAAGTCCACTGGTAAACATTTAAATAACTTAGAGTAAACACATTCTAGACAGCATATAATTTATTGCTAAGGGCTCCAGAGTCATAGCTATTTAATTAAAATAAATCTGGACTATTCTTTACTTTCATTACCTAACTACTATACTTAAGGCACTGATACTAATATAATGACTTCTCACTTATTTCAAGATCAAAAGTCACCAAAAAAGAATATATATAACTTAACAAGTATTAACTAAACCACCAAAAAGAGTAAAAATCAATAGAGAAAAAGGTCTCTGTCCATTTATTTAACAAATATCTAACGAGCATCTTATACAGGTATTAAGTGTAGCACTCGAATCCCTATCCACCTGAATTATTATTCAAAATGTTTCCAGATTAAAATAAAAACACTAGAATACAACACTGGAATAGGTTCTCATTAAAGATTCTTATTAAGTGCCAACTAAGAGCACTGACACTATGCCAGATAAACTGGTTTCCTACTACTTCTTAGACAAACACTAAATCTCTTCAGCTTTCTGGTATCTGAAAAATGAGGATAATACCCCCTTATCCAGCATCCAGATAGCAGGTACTATATCATATATTGCTCTCTATAATGCAATTGTCAATTAATCATATTCTGACTTACATGAACTTTTACTAAGGTTTTAAACTATTGTTTAAATACTTAATTTAACTTTTTGTGAATTCCTGTCTATGTAAGTTCCTTCAAGGTAGAAACTGTGATGTACTTTTCAGAATCCTCTATTATCAATTAGTGTTGTTACTAAATATTAAGTATTTGGGAAGAAGAGCTGAGGAAGATGAAGCTTTGTAAAATATTCCTTTAATACTTTTGTATGGTAAGTGACAAAAATGGGGAAAATAATGCAATTACAGTGTGTTTTAAATTAAACTAGCAAGTCAACAAATAAGCAGCTTTACTTCTGCCCAGATTCAAGAGAAGGGGAATTAGACTCCACCTATTGGTGGGGGAGTAGCAAGGTCATAATGTAGAAGGCCATGGGGGATGGGGGATATTTTTGTGGGTATCTTTAGAAAGTACAATATACCACAACCTGTATGCAAAAAAAAAATAAAGATTCCCAAATATTAAAGAAGATAAACACAAATGCAAGAATATCCCATATTCACAGGTAGGAAAACTAGATATTGTAAAGATGTCAATTTTCTCTACCAATGCGACTCCCAACTTCCCAACAAGACTGTGTATGGACTTTGAAAAGCTGATTCTGAATTTCATATGGAGGACTAAAGAGCCAAGTATAGCCAAAACACTCCTGAAAAGGAAGGATACTGTGGAAGTATTGTACAATCAGATATCAAGCTTTATCTTAAAACTGTCATAATCAAGATAGTGTGTGGAATTTGGTGCAGAAATAGACTGACAAATGGAATAGAATATAAAGATCAGAGACATATGGAGTTACATGCATCTTTGGAATTACAATATGTTTCAGAAGTAGCACCATGGAAATCAGGTAATAGTGACACACAAGTGATTTTCAAGATGGAATAAAATAAAATTTTATTGATGTCTACCTCATACCACCAATTCCAGATGGATTAAAGACTTGAATGTTAAAAGCAAAATATTTTAAACACTCAGTTAAAGATATAAAGAAATATATTCTTGAATCCTCCAAGAGAGGATTTCTTGAACAAGCCACCAAAGTAGGAACCATAAAAGACTGATAATTTAAACTACATTTAAATTAAGAACTTCTTTTTATCAAGATACCACAATGAATGTGACAATATAGCTCTTACTATGTAAATCTAATGATGATAAATCTAGAAAATCTGTGATAATTGTTGATGAGATTATTTGTCCCAAAGTAACTTTTACACTAACTAGCAGAGTAGAAATCTATACACAAAATTCAGAGCAGATATGAGTAAAACTCACCAAATACCTACATCTAACAATAGCTTCAATCTTACTACTCTAATGGCACCCATAAATCTTTTATGCCAGATGGAGTTCAATACGGTAAATATATATGCAAATTTTAAAAATCAGTAAACAAATACTTTGACCATAGCCAATGTCTCAACCAAATCATGTGATTTTTAAGTGATAGATTAAACAGTGAAGATGGTAAGAAATCTAAGTCATAATAATCTCATTAAATCATTAACATGCTGAGTACCATTCAATAGACACCAAATCTTGCTGGGCACCAGGTGCTGCAGAATGTACAAATAGTGGAGACATAGTCTCTGCTTGTTAGGCCTATAATGTAATTAGCAAGCAGTAAATACAGCTATAGAGAGATAAGTCAAATTTCCATCTAAATCTGAAATCAATCTGTTTTCCTTCATCTCCACTATCTCTAAGCTACTAACATCTTTTTCTTGGACCTCTGTAACCCTTCCTAAAGATCTCTTGAATTCATTTCATTCTATCACAATTTAATCACTATACTGCAGCTATAATAATCTTTCTGAATTCAAGAGGACCACAGATGTATTCTTTGGAGCAACTGACTCTAGATTCAGAAACACCAGGCACAGGGCTAAAAAGCCTGTACTGAAGAAAGCCCAAAAGTCTTTATCTAATCTGCCTCTATAACTTTGTAAGATAAGCACCTACCTGCCGTAGGGGGAAAATGAGAATTCTTCTTCAGAAAACTAAATAAGAACAACCTCCAGATACTGATATTTGGAGGTACCCTTAAGGAAAATGCCAGCTTGCCCAAGCATCCTTAAGTGAAGTCCACCAGAAGACAAGCAATCTACTTTTTAATATCTCAGAAAAACAAACAAAAAAACCAATTACACCCATAGAGAAAATGCTATCAAGAAAGGAAAAGAGAACAAGAAAAAGCTCTTGTAAACTAAGTATCATAATAGCAGAAAAAAAGAATTCAAAGGAAAAAGTTAAAGAGAAAGCTGAGGAAATCTTTCAGAAAATAGAGCGAAAATCAGAAAAGCAACCCAAGAGTTCCAACATCCAGTAGAACAGAGACCGCCAAATTTTTTCTGCAAAGAACCAGACAGTAAATAGCTCAGGCTTTGTAGGCCATACAGTCTCTGTTGCAACTACTTAACTCTGCTGTTACCGTGTGAAAGCAGCCAAAGAAATGTGTAAGCAAATGGGATAGACAGAGGCCAGACATAGCCTCTGAATCAGTTTGCTGACCTTTAGAATTAAAGGAAAAAAAAAAAGAGCAAAATGAGAAAACACAGAAGAACAAATGACCAAAGAAAAATCTAAGAAAATTACCCAGAACTAAAGAACATGAATTTTTAGAAAGAAACAGTCCAACACAATGACATCATCATCAAATTTCAGAATACCAGGGATGAACTAATCACAAAGGCTCCCAAAGAGGAAAAAAACAAAAAAACAAAACCAGGTCCTATACAAAGACTGGAAAATCAGCTGGGTGCAGTAGCTCACACCTGTAATCCCAGCACTTTGGAAGGCTGAGGTGGGCAGATCACAAGGTCAAGAAATTGAGACCATTCTGGCCAAAGTGGTGAAACCCCATTTCTACTAAAAATACAAAAATTAGCTGGGCGTGGTGGCATGCACCTGTAGTCCCAGGTACTCAGGAGGCTGAGGCAGGAAAATCGCTTGAACCCGGGAGGTGGAGATTGCAGTGAGCCGAGATTGCATCACTGCACTACAGCCTGGGCGAAAGAGCGAGACTCCATCTCAAAAAACGAAAAACAAAACAAAACAAAAGACTGGGAAATTATATGATACTAGCTTTTTTAAGTATAACACAAAAAAGATATTCTCTTTCAATATTGAAAGAGAATTCCAACTAGAATTCTATATCTAGTGAAATTAGCAATCACATGTCAGGAGAGAATAAAGGCATTTTTAGAAATACAATTACTTATATTTATCTCCAAGGTACCCTTAATTAGAGGGCTACTGCAAGATTACTCCAATAAAACAAAAGAATAAAGCAAAAATGAGGAAGGCATAATACCTAGGAAAATAGAGATGTAAACACAGAAAAGCAGCTAAGGAAAGTCCCAGAACAGGAGCTGCACAACAAGCCTAGAAAGTTCACATAGGAAGTGGGGGAAGAAGAGTTCAGAAGAAAATCTTTAAAATAAAGAATGGAAAAGCCGGGCGCAGTGGCTCACGCCTGTAATCCCAGCACTTTGGGAGGCTGAGGCGGGTGGACCACGAGGTCAGGAGATCGAGATCATCCTGGCTAACATGGTAAACCCCATCTCTACTAAAAATACAAAAAATTAGCCGGGTGTGGTGGTGGGTGCCTGTAGTCCCAGCTACTCGGGAGGCTGAGGCAGGAGAATGGCGTGAACCCAGGAGGAGGAGCTTGCAGTGAGCCGAGATTGAGCCACTGCACTCCAGCCTGGGTGATGGAGGGAGACTCTGTCTCAAAAAAATAAAATAAAATAAAGAATGGAACTGATATATTTGAGCATATAAGAAATATTATCGGCCAGGTGTGGTGACTCATGCCTGTAATCCCAGTACTATGGGAGGCCAAGGCAGGCGGATCACAAGGTCAAAAGTTTGAGACCAGCCTGGACAATATGGTGAAACCCTATCTCAACTAAAAATACAAAAATTAGCCAGGCGTGGTGGCGGGTGCCTGTAGTCCCAGCTACTTGGGAGGCTGAGGCAGGAGAATCGCTTGAACCCAGGAGGCGGAGGTGGCAATGAGCCGAGATTGCACCAGTGCACTCCAGTCTGGGCAACAGAGTGAGACTCTGTCGTAAAAAAATAAAAAAGAAAAGAAAAGAAAAAGAAATATTATTGATAGCATGTGACAGAGATATGGATCATTTAGAGAAAATTAATCACAAGATACACAGAAAGCCAGGCAACTAAAAAATGAGGCAATTATTAACTTTTTAAAAAGTAAAAGGTAGTACTGTATTTCACTATTTGACTCAGCAGAAAACAATAGCTCCATAATCAATATAATGAGTTTATATTATATTAATTTAACCAAAAACTGTAATATATGTAATTATATAGGGGAAGGGAAGTAGGAGAGCAAGGTAGGAACCTAGAGCTCCACCTACCATAAGAAAAAAAAAATCTAAACCTGATTAATCAAGAAATATCAGTCTACACGTTACTTAGTAATAGAGGTAAATTTCAGGGAGAAAGGCCAAAAGGATTAACAATGGTTTCTTCCAAGTAGGAAGACTTGTAGGTGGAGAATATAGGATATTATAAGCCCTCTATTTGTATTTGGCTTTTAAAACCATGTAAATATATTATTTTTAAAAATTATGTTAAAATAATTAAAATGTATTTTTAAAAAGCAAATAACTAGCAAAGAATATTTGCAATACTAATTATAGACAGAAGATCAGTATCTTTCAAATTATAAGGAGCTCTCACAAAAGACATCAACATAATATAAGATATACAAATACATTAACAGGCAATTAACAAAAAAAAAATTACTGCCCAGGCAACGTGAAAAAAAGTTCACCCTTCAAAGTATTTACAAATCCAGATTAGAACAATGAAGTGGCACAATTTTAATCTATCAATTAGAAAAAATTTAAGAAATGGGTAATACCAATGTTAAAGGATTTTACAAAATGTATTGCTTGTGAGAGTATAAGTCTGTGTATCATTTCTGGAAGAAAATTTGGTAATAAAACAAAACTTTAAAAATATGTATGGCATGTGATTCAGCAATTTCTGCTAAAAATGTATCCTCAAGTAAATAGTAACAAATGTGTATAAAAGGGTTCAGCTGCAAAGGTAATATTTTAGCAAAATTGTCTTAAGACTGTCTTTTTCATACTGATTTAGCAGAAAAAATATAATAGACTTACCTGAACTGTACGTCCTGCATTGATATGCTCTTCATGCAACTTGTCCCAGATTCTGCACCTTTGATACTATACAAAAGAAAGAGGGGAGGTACTAAATTTTTCATCACTAAAGGGTTATTTCCCATTACCACAAAAATCCCCACTCACCCACCCAAACTTAAACATACTATCTAGAGAAGATAGTGATTTAGTAGTAGTAATTAACTTTCCAAACACATACAAGTAGGAAATTATTAAGAATACTGCATACAGAATTACGGAAATTATATAATAAACAAAAAAAACCCCACTAATCAGGTTATTTTATTTTACTGAAAAAGAGTCTGTATTTTGTCTATGTTGCAAACTCTCTGGAGATGGAAAATATAAAGAATGAGAATGTAAAATAACATAAAAAATGAAAAGAACAGTGTTCATAAGATATTGTATATGAAGAATTGTATGTTTGTCAATGATAGTGTTAAGTATTGAAAACTAAAATCTGAATTTTAAAAAAATAACACTGAAACCACAGACTAGAGAGTAAATAAAAAATGGGACTGCACTTTTAATATATATGTTTTAATTTTTACCAAGGCAACTGTTAGCTTTCAGAGTATCATCCAAAAAGAATTAGGAACAGAATCAAGGGAATTTTTTCATTTGACAGGAACCATAGGAATATGTGATAATATTATAGCAGAATATTTATATAGAATATAAACATCAACACCAAATATCATATATTATTTTTATTTGAAATTAAAAAATCAAATAATTAAAATGTTAGCAGATGTGAATAGTTACATTAAACACATTTTTGGTACTTTACACATCCCCAAAACATCAACCTAGAAATAATTTGAAAGGACAGAAATATAAAAATTCCCTCATATATGCATAGAAAACATAGACTATAAGAGTAGAGCATTAAAAAAAATTTCTAGGGCATTTTTATATTCCTTGTTCTGCACATTCTTAAAATTTGGTAAAGAATGATGTAGCAAAAACTTCTTTTGATACTCCTAAAATTTTTACATATTCTAAGAACTAAACTATTAAGCTTAAAACAATTAGACCGGCCAGGCACGGTGGCTCATGCCTGTAATCCCAGCACTTTGGGAGGCCGGGGCAGGTAGATCACCTGAGGTCAGAAGTTTGAGACCAGCCTGGCCAACATGATGAAACCCCGTCTCTACTAAAAGTACAAAAAAATTATCTGGGCGTGGTGGCAGGTGCCTGTAATCCCAGCTACTTGTGAGGCAGAGGCAGGAGATCGCTTGAACCTGGGAGGTGGAGGTTGCAGTGAGCCAAGATTGTGCCACACTGCACTCCAGCTTGGGCAACAGAGTGAGACTCCTTCTCAAAAAGAAAAAAAAAAATTACACCATATTGAAAATGTATTTACCAAACATAAATTTAAAACCACTACCAAACCACTTTCATTTATAAGAAAAATTTAATTGATGCCATCAGATCCAGTGTGAAAGCTCTTTTAGGCAGTGTTATAAGAGTAATAAAAGTTTGAGAAAGGAAGCCAGAGATCCATGTTTGAAAATAAACCACTTTTAAATTTATTGCCCACTACTAATCTGTTGTGATATTTTAAGAAAAATTAACACTAAGGAAACAAGAGTTGAGAATTTGTAGATGCCAAGGCTATCAGAATTCATGGATCAGAGAATACCAGGGAGGAGAAGGCTGCATGGTGAAGGGCTAGTTGCACTGAGAGGAGAGGAATACACTGAGAGAGAACTCCAGAGACCTGCAGGGTTTTCCTTTTGAGTCTTCAGCAAAGGACTCCTCCACACGTGCATGTGAGGGAACTACCCGTGGTCAGAAAAAGAACAGGCAGAATAATTCCTGAAGATCACACAAGGCTAGAAATGGTACGTGACCACAAGTCAGAGTGGAAAAATCTTGGAATACACTGAATGTCAGGTAGAATACTCCAAAGTATTGTTCTGTAGGAAAAAATTAGCCCTGAACTAAAGGCTGTTCTGGTCCTAAGCAAGAAAGGTTAAAAGAAAGACTCAAGGCTGGGCACAGTGGCCCACACCTGTAATCCCAGCACTTTGGGAGGCTGAAGCAGGCGGATCACGAGGTCAGGAGATCGAGACCATCCTGGCTAACACGGTGAAACCCCGTCTCTACTAAAAATACAAAAAAATTAGCCGGGTGTGGTGGTGGGCACCTGTAGTCCCAGCTACTCAGGAGGCTGAGGCAGGAGAATGGCGTGAACCTGGGAGGCAGAACTTGCAGTGAGCCCAGATTGTGTCACTGCACTCCAGCCTGGGCAACAGAGCCAGATTCCGTCAAAAAAAAAAGAAAGACTCAAAAGGATCAAACTGTTCCCAATGAAACTGTGTTTCAGAATAAAGCTAAAAAATATTTAAACAAATTAAAAAATATTCAGTACCCAATAAAGTAAATTTCACAATGTCTGGTATCCAAAAGATAATTGCCATGCATGCAAAAAAGCAGAATAACATGATCTGCAATGAGAAAAACCTATCAATAGAAATAGACCCAGATATGATAGGGATAATGGAATTAATAAATGAGGATATTAAAAACAGTTATTATGATATGTTCCATGTATTCAAGAAGGTAGAAGAAAATATAAGCACATTAGAAGAAAAGACATAAAAGATATTTTAAAATATTAAATTAATAGAATTTAAAAAAAGAGTACCTGAAATTAAAAAATGCACTAGATGGGATTAATAGCAGATAAGACAATGCAGATGAAAAGATTAGTAAACCTAAGGACACAGCAATAGAAACTATCCAAAATGAAACACACAGAGAAAAATAAGTTGAAAAATAAATTAACCAAGATCAATAGTCATGGGCCAAATGAAAACAACATAAAATACATGTAACTGGACTCCATGAGAGAAAAATAATTTGAAAAACTTAATGGCCAAAGATTTTCTAAATTTGAGAAAAATGATAAAACCATAGATCCAACAAGCTCAAAGGACAAGAAAAATGAAGAAAGCTATACTAATGCACATTACAGTGAAATTACTTAAAATAAATAAAGAAAAACATCTTAAAAACGGGAAGAAAAAAGACACATGAAGTACAAAGAAACAAAGATAAGAATGACAGAAGACTTCTTGTGAGAAACAATCCAAGCCAGAAGACAGTGGGACAATATCTTGGAAGTATTTGAAAATGACAGAAAATGCAACCTAGAATTCTATCCCCAGAGAAAGTTTTTTTTTAAATAAGGCAAAATAAAGATATTTTTAAACATAAAAAAGCTGATAGAATCCATCACCAGCAGAAAGGTGTGCTAGAAGGAATGTTTAAAAAAGTACTTCAAGTTGATAGAAAGGGGATACCTGACAGAAACCGGATTCTACACAAATGAATGAAGAGCATTGAAAATGGCACATACAGATATATATGTAAATATAAATATTTTTCCTTATTTTTACAATCTCTTTGAAAAATAACACAATTTAAAGCAAAATTAACAAAAACAAATGGGGCTGATAATGTACGCAGAAGTAAAATGTATAGCAACCACAGTAAAAAGACCCTAAGAGAGGACCTGGAAGTATACTGTTAGAAGGTTCTTATATGTGAAGTGAAATATACAACATTACTTGAAAATAGACTGTGATGTTAAAGATGTATACTCTGAACCATAAAGCAACCACTAAAAAAATAAAAATAAAAAACCAAGAGGTATAATAAGCCAGCAAAAGGAAAAAAATTGAATCACAAAAAACATTTGATTAATCCAAAAGAAAGAGGGAAAAGAGAACAGATGGACAAATAGACAAAAATAGCAAGTCGGTAGATTTAAAGATAATTATTTGACAAAACTGAACATTTATTCATTACAAAAACTCTCAGCAAATTAAAAAATAGAAGTTAACTTCCTCAACCTGACAGCAGGAATCTACAAAAACCCTACATTTAACATCATACTTAAGTGGTGAAAGACCATTCTCTAATATTGGGAAGAAGGTAAGGATGTCTGATCTCACCACTCTTACTCAGCTTCATACTGGAGGCCCTAGCCAGGGCAATAAGGTTAAAAAAGGAAGGAAGGATGAAAGAAGGGAGAGAGGGTGGGCGGGGTAAAGACTAGAAAAAAATAAAATTGTCTTCACAGATTACATGATTGTCTACATAGAAAATATCAAAGAATCTACAGAAAGCTACATAATATTAAAAGGTGGCCCAATGACTGCAGGCCATAAACTGAGAATTACTTGTATCACGAAGATAAATAATATCTACCCCATAGGGTAGGTAAGAGTAACTCACCTCACTATGCTTACCAAATATCAAAAATACAAAACCAACAACACAAAGAATATATCTCAGGAATGTTCTGAATCTCATGCATTAGAAACTATTAACTGCTGGTGTCTGTGATATTATGATTATATAAATATTACATATATATAATATATATACATTGGTCTTTGTCCACAGTTCCTTGATCATAACTCCCATGGCCCATGTGGGACACATGACAGACACATGTCTTTTGTTACAATGCTAAGGCACTTTCAGTGTCCAAAGCAGACCTCAGGAAACAGAATCTCTCTCTGACCTCCTGCCCTCCGAACCTGCCAATGGCAGGACTGTAAACTGATTGTGGGTCATAAGATACTCATTCCAGAGGGGGTCCTGCCCCATATCCTGGAAGAAGAAATGTTACATGGAGAGGCCAATAAGAATCTGAACAGACAGGCCTTGCTGGGTTTCTCCACTCAGTCTGTTAGTATTAGATCATACCCTTTTTGTCCAATCACATTTTGACATGGTTGTCCATGCTTCCATCATGCCTATCCAATGAAGTCTCCATAAGAGGCCCAAGAGGACAGAATTTAGAGAGCTTCCAGAGACATGATCACATGGAGGTTCCTGAAGGGTGGTGTCTCCAGGGAGGACATGGAAGCTCTGCACCCATTCCCTCATACCCCACCTTATGCATCTCTTCAGCTGTATCCCTTGTAATATCCTTTATGAAGAACGGTAAATTGTCTCCCTGAGTTCTGTGAGCCATCCCAGCAAATTAATCGAGCCCAAAAAGGGATCGTGGGAACTCCAACTTGAAGCTGGTTGGTCAGAAGTTCCAAGGGCCTGGACTTGTGACTGGTGGGAGGGAAGGGTGTGGTCTTGTGGGACTTGGCTCTCAAACTGTGGTTTCTGAGGCTATCTCTAGGTAGATAGCACCAGAATTGAATTCAACTGGAAGATACCTAAGCTAGGGTCTGCTGAACTGATTGCTTGCTTGAAATATGGGGAGAAACTCACACACATTTGGTCACAGAAGTCTTCTGTGTTGGTGACTGTTGTTGTTGAGTGAGAGTGTAAGAGAAAACATGTTGTGTGTTTATTTTTCCATTCACAGTGCCTATGCTGAATGCCTGGGTAGCCTAACTTACTTGTTATATTCTCCACTTCCAAGTATCAACCTTGCATGCAGGTTTTTTTCATATAATATCTTAATCTTCACAATAATCTTATGAGGAAGATTATAATTTACTATTACAACTGTCTAGTATCATAGACATTTGCAGCTTTCCCATGAATTACTAAAATGTCAATGTTCAGGTACTATGCTCACTACTTGGTGAAATCATTTGTACATCAAACCCCAGCAACACACAATTTACCCATGTGATATTCCTGCACATATACTCCCTGAACCTAAAATAGAAAGTTGGAAGAAAAAAAAGAGAGGAAAGGAAAGAGAGAAAACAAATAGAAGATGAAGGAGGAGGAAAAGGAAGACATAGAAAAGGGAATAAAAAAGTGTTGTAAAAAAAAAAATTGGTTCTACAGGTTTTGAGAGGTTTATTTGTCAACGTCATTTGAAAAGTTCCTCCAGGGGACAGGAACAATTTTCATCTTTTTAAAATTCAGATGAGTTCATTCGTCAGTGTTTATACTGCTTCCACTGCCCAGACCTTGGGAAGAACAACTTTTGGCTTGTGTGACAGACAACACACCATGGCCCTCCAGGTTTGGAGATGGAGCACTCAGTCTAACTTTAGCAGTAAGATTAGACTAGTGAATGATAGTCCCACTTCTTCCTTCTTCAAAAGCATAGATGGGGAAGACCTTCCTTAACCTGAGTGATTCCATCTTGCCCACACCTTGCTGCCCCTGGAATGGGGCTCTGCAAGTTGCTGTCTCCACAGGGCTTAGGTCCTGATAAGAGGCCAACTGTGAGACAGTGGCATTTAGGACTAGACATGTGGGACACATGACAGACACAGAGGATGACTTGATGGAGATATCTTCAGCTCCCTCCCTGTCTTCTTGACGTTCTCGTTCAGCAAGAATATACCCTTCTAGGTTGTTATAGTTTGACAGTAGATAAGGACAATTTTAGTTAGTTCAATCAATATCTATTGAGCATGTACTATGTGACAGGCATTGGAAATACAGATAGGCGTTGGGGAAAATGTCAACGTCCTTGCCTCCTTCAGTCTACAGTCAGGAAGGCAGTAAATATCCCTCATTTGCACAATATTTTGTACCCCTCCACTCTCACCAAATATGGTCACATCTTCCAATACACAGACTGACTCCTGTCCCCTTTGGGTAAATAAAAAAAGGAAATCTTTGATGACCAAGAGATAAATAATCTGAAAGGCAAAACAAAAACAAAAACATGTGAACGTTAAATCTATGAATCTTAAGGTCTGTGGCCCAGTACTGTGTAAGGGTGGTGTGTTTATATCTGATTGGGGATGGTATCATCAGGACGTGTTGAGTAGAAAGTAACTGAGCTATGCAATAAACAGTGTCTGAAAGGTGACAAATGATAGGGTGGATATTGACAATGGATGTAAAAGAGAAAGCAAAACTATTCAACTCCATATTTTTTCCACCTTCCTTCTTTATTGAGGAAAATGATCTTTAAAATACAAAAATCTAAAATAAAATGATTAAGAGGAAAATAAAAACAAAGGAATATTAAGAACAAACCTAGATACTTCAAATGAGTTCAAGTCAACAGGCCCAGGGAAATTACACTTGAGAGAGAACCAAAAGACCTTGCAAACGTGATCACAGAAATATTTCTGCTTATCTGTGAAGAACTGCAAAGAACTGGTAGGGTTCCTAAAGACTTGCAAATATTGACCCAATTTTCACAAAAGAAAGTATATTTAAAACACTGCAGGCTGTAAATCTTAATGTGAATCTTGGGGAAAATTCCATCCTAGATAATTAGTGAGATGGTTTGGGAGAGCATGTGGAAATGGTGACAGTATACCAGTGTGCTCTGGCCCTTTCCTGTCTAACATTTTCATCAATGACTTCAAAACAAAGAATGCATAATTATCAAATTTGCACATAACATAAATTAGAAGGATTAACATAGATGAAAGGTCACAATTCCATATAATAACAAATATAACAATGATAACTGTAAAGTCCAGCATTTAAATTAAAAACAGCAGTTGCACCAGTATAAGAAATAGGTGTGATCTGATTCAATAGACGTAATTCATATAAAAAAAGTCTTATGGAATTCATTTAGTTGATTACAAAGTCAATTTAAAAAGCTATCAGTATAGAGTGACTTCTAGAATGATGTAATCTTAGGCTCTATACATGTATATTCATTCATTCAACACACTTTTTTTCAGAAGCACACTACATTTCAAGCATGTTAGAAGTTTAACACATTTACCAACATAGGGATCTCAAGCAAGTAATTTACTCTAAATCTTTCTCCACCTAAAAAGTGAAGGCGATAACAATAACTAATCTATAATGATGCTATAAGGATTAAATGCTATGATATATAAAAACACCTAACATGGCACTCAGCAAATGAAAACAACAACTACTACCTCCACTGTTATTATTTTCTCACTTGTCAAGAAAACTAGAAGAGATTCCTGTTTCAAGTGGAGGATGAACTAGATGAACTTATTTCTTATTACAACAAATTACAAGAAAGATAAGGAATAATTCAGATTCCTACTGCTCACTACACGATTTTATAACTAAATTAGGATACACTATTAAAAGTTATCAATCCAAATGTTTGAGGAGGAGAAAAAACTTAAAATGATTTGGTGATATGTGTGAAAAAAATTACAAGTAACTCCTTACAAATTTAGTTAAGTTGAGATCCCTGACAAGCATTGCTAAACAGCACTACTTTTACAAAATATCATTTGGTATTGTCTCTTTGCATGGTGGCACTAGAGAGGTAGGTTAAAGTAGTGCCATAATTTAGCCAATTACTATGCTTTGGGTTGCAAACAACAGAAAACCCAAAATTAAAAATGGCTTTAATAATAAGTATTTATTATCTCACATACAAAGCAGTCTAGAAGTAGAATAATTCTACATTAGTTTAATTCAGAAGCTTACAAGGTCATTAAGTGTCTGAGTTCTATGTTGCTGCTTTACTACTTTCAATAAGGAGCTTTTGTCCTCAGATTTGTCCCCTAATGGCTGCAAGAGGATTGGCTATAGTTCTAGATACAACAGGAAGACACACAAGACCAAGAAGAAGAAGGGGACAGTTTCCTTCCCTGAATATCTGTATATCTTCATAACAGTAGGAAAATCTTTCCAGTTTCCATATCCCAAACAGGTTTTCCCTCAGGTATAACTGGCCAGAACTACAGGATGTGTCTATTGTTTACTGGTAACCAAACATTGACAAGATTGGAATTACCACATTTATCAGACCATTATCATTCACCACCTGTGCTGAGGCTTGCCTATCTTGAAACACAAAGGAAGGAAACTGAATGGGGTTCTGTCAGAAAAAAGGAATGAGGTTGGGAAAGGTGATTAAAAGATCAAAATAGATATTCACACACTAAAAAGAGAAATGAAAAATACTTTCATTGTAATCACAGATTAACAATAAATAAGACTGATTATGTCTGATTTTATATTATATAGTTCATATTTCATGTTGCTTGAATAGCCCATGCCATCCATTTTCATAGTAATTACATGCTGCCTCTTATCATTTTTTGACTATCTCCTATCTTATTTCTTAACTGGACTGCAAACTTCTTGAGAATTAAAAATCTATCTTTTACATATTCTTCAATGCTAACAATCTAAGAAATAGCAAACATCAATAAATATGTACGAAAAGCTAACATTTATTTCCTACAATAAATAATCTCCCTTCTCATTAAACCTGGCAGATTCAACACAAATATTCATCTCTACTCTTTTCCAAAATCCCACTAAATGACAACAAAGAACTTTAGAAAGTATAAATTCACAAGAATAATGAGAATAGAAGACATCAACTGACAAAAAAATTTAACATTTTGTGACATTTTGGAAGCAACTGACAAAAAAATTTAACATTTTGTAACATTTTGGAAGCTAGAGAGAGTATGGATATGTTGTAACTGACTCAGCAAACCAAAGAAAGCTAAAATGTAAGCCTGCAAAAGGGGTACATGGTGGGGGAGAGTGACAATGAGAAGCAAGCCACAGCCAGGCATGGTTGTTCATGTCTGTAATCCTAGCACTTTGAGAGGCCAATGCAGGAGGCTCACTTGAGGCCAGCGCTTTGAGATGAGATGGGCCTGGGCAGCATGGTGAGACCTCGTCTCCAAAAAACTACTAAGCAACTGAAGGTACCAGCTACCAGGTAACCAGATGAAAGTGTATGGTGGGGCAAAAAGCAAAAGGATTGGTTGAAAGTTTATGTAATGAACAGGTAGTCCACCAGATCCCCTCTATACTTGCCCAAGTAACTGCCCTGTTCCATCACTGCACAAGACAATACTATAGAAGACAGCCTCTGGAGAGACTAGAGAAGCTAAGGATACTGGACACCAAGCACAGCTAAGGGCAGGGATCAGTTACCATACCACAACCAGGAAGATTAAGCCTGGACAATAAATACCTGAATGGTGGTGAGCCTGCTCACCTCTTCACCTACTTTCCTTCCCCTGGCTTAAAAGGCTGGTCACAAAATTCATACTACATCCATCCCTCCAAACTCCTCACCCAACCCCTGCCACAACTATCACCTTTGAAAAAATAAACACACCCCAACAGGTAGGAGATGGAGGACTGCTCTTTCTTAAAACTGAACAGCTAACAAGACCTAGAGTTACCGACATCTAGTGGTCCTCCAATTAAAATATTCTCAGCTATTCACCCCTCCAGACAGCAAAGCCCCCACCCTAAGCTGCTACCCACATGCATACACACAAACACATTTACACACATACTTTCCAATCAGCACTCTTAAATATCAACAGCCAGCCAAGAAAAGCCTATAATACTATATGCTGAAACAGAAGAAAGAGAGAGAGAAGAAAGAAAAAAGGGACTTGGGAAAAACAGGACAAGGAAGCAGAAGAAAACTTAAAAAAAAAAAAAAAAAAAAAAAAAAACTATAGAAAGATGTTATGATACTGCATCCACGAAATGAAAACAGAATTCTCTTTAAAAGAAAAGGAGAGGCCAGACATGGTTGTTCACATCTGTAATCCTAGCACTTTGAGAGGCCAATGCAGGAGGATCACTTGAGGCCAGGGCTTTGAGATGAGATAGGCCTGGGCAGCACAGTGAGACCCTGTCTCTACAAAAATATTTAAAAATTAGCTGAACATGGTAGAGGACACCTGAAGTCTTAGCTATTCAGGAAGCTGAGACAGGAGGATTGCTTTAACTTAGGAGTTTAACATTACAGTGAGCTATGATTGCACCATTGCACTCCAGCCTGGGCAACAGAGTGAGACTCTGCCTCTATTTAAAAAAGAGAGAGAGAGAGACAACAAATGCACTGAGAGAAAAAAGAACATAGAAAAGGTATGATTCTGGTTATTCCATCCAAGCTGGAATGTGGATGTGATGGCTGGTGCTGGAGTAGCCATTTTACATACAAGGTAGAACCAAGTTGAGGATGGGAGAGAAAGATAAAAACAGCCTGGGTCTTTGATGATTGCTGAGCAGCCACTGTACCCCGGACTACCTCTGTTACCATGAGATTAAAAACAAAAGCAAAACAAAACAAAAAACCTCTATCTTATTTAACATATGATTTTTGAGTTTTCTGCCTCTTGTACCTTATCCATATAACTAATACAGTATGTGCTACACAGTAAGGTTTCCCCAAATCCCTACAATATGAAACAAAGAAAATTATGTTCCAGGCTTACTATCTTGTCATTCCTACTAACAATGCTTAAGTCTATCTTACATTAGCCAAGAAAGCTGAATGCTAACACTTCAAATTTCAGGATTACATTCTAATGAAGTTTATCGTGTGTAATAAAATGAAGGACCTATGGAATACAGCTCCAGGTGTCCACAGCACACTATACTCATTGTTTTCAGATGTTGCAGAATCACTCCACTAAGGCTTACCTTCAATTTCCCTTCAGTCTGACTTTCTTCTTTTAAATTCATATTGGATGACTGATGTCCAGCATAATAAATATTTTATCTTTCTACACCTTTCCCCTAAGAATAATATGCCTTTTTGAAAGTGAGGCACTGTCAGACACCTGGAGTCCAAACTTAGTTCTTAACTCTTTTGTCCAGAGTGAGCCCTGCAGCTTTTAAATGTTTTTACATTTCCATATCTATTAAAATAAGCTATTCAATCCTATATAGATAAAAAAAAGTCACTTTTATAATTAAGCTAGACATCCTAGAGACAGTGGAATGATCAAGGATATGGAATAAAACATAGACCAGTATAAAATTAACTGTTTGGCTTAAGATGATATCACCTACATTATAATTATTCTGATACTGTCTAAAAATTCCACAGTAAGTAACAATTTCATAAAATGCTAAAGAAAAAAATGTCTGGCAGAGATGGATGGATGTAACTCTGGAATAATCTTCTTGTGACCTCTGGCACAACTAATAAAATCAGTAATATAACCATTCTATCCCCACCCACCTGCCTTTTCCATTGATGACTGATTGGGTGGTACATGTAGCAAGGATCTGAGGGTACTGACAGCAGGCACTTTTGTATAGAATAAACATAAGAAAAAGGAAATCTAAGACAGATATGCCAAACCTCAAAGGAAAAGTAGGACAACAAAGGAAAGAAATGGCCTTAATTTGCTTCCATTCATGTTAAAAAGAACCCATTTACTAAACAACTCCTTATCCATGCTTAAAAGTCACAGTATTACTTATTGCTTATAAGTAAAGAAGAAATCCAAGGATGACAAAATACTAATCCTAAATTCTAGAAAGACTTCAAATATTTGCATTAAACTTTTCATTTTAATATTCTCAGAACTGATTTTCTCCACTTTTAAAAGGACTTGAATTCTAGAAAGACAGATGGTATCTATGGAAGAAGAAGATACACTTTTCTGACTTCTATATGCTACTGAGTTGAGTAATAAATAATGTTTATATTGAAAGGCTTAATGACCATATCCTCCACTCCCAACCTTCAAACGAATGAATGACTGACTGAATGAATGAATAAATAAACAAATAAATAAATAAATAAATGGAGGTTCTGCAGCTTAAGACTTATGCTGGGAAAAGTCTTTTTGAAGCAAAAAATATCATTGACCTGTCCCACAGCAAATAAGACAACATAATCTGCCAAATTAATGCTCAGTACTGAGTAAACTTGATGTTTCCAAAAATGCCACAACCACTTCACCAGACCATGGCAGGTTCTATGCAACGTCTATCACAGTCCCTGAGACTAATTCATCTTCTCTCTACCTATTTCCTCAACTGACTTAGGCAGTATTTCTCAATTGTAAGCTTTTCTCAAAGGGAAGCAGTGAAGTAAGGAAATTCCCTCATATCTCACAATGATTTACTTCTTTAATGTATGTACACCTAAAGAGGATACGAGTTACTGAAAGACACACACTTAAAGTTCAAAAACTTGCCATGGGGTGAATGAAATTAAGGCAGGTACATTAGCCAAAGTTCTCTGCCTTTACATTATAGTGCACCATCAATCAATTTGTATCTTAATTACTAACTGCCTAAAACCTCAATATGTACAATTAAAAAGGTATAGACTTGGCCAGGCGCCACGGCTCACACCTGTAATCTCAACACTTTGGAAGGCAAAACAGGAGGACAGCTTGAGGCCAGGGGTTCAAGACCAGCCTGGGCAACAAAGCGAGAACTTGTTTCTCCAAAAAAATAAAAATAAGTTAGCCACGCACAGTGGTGTGTAGATAGCGTGAGCCCAGAAGTTTGAGGTTGCAGTGGGCTATGATCATGCCACTGCACTCCAGCCTGGGCAACAGGGCGAGACCTTGTCTCTTAAACAAACAAACAAACAAAAAAGCATAGACTCTATTCCTATATCCCTTCCCACGAAAAGGAATATATGAGAGGTATATATGCAGAACAGAAAAACCAGCTAAAAAATGCATAATGTTGCTAAATCAACAGGAGCTAGGTGTTTCAGCAATGCCTCTTATCTAATACTCTAAATTTAGCTGAAATGAACAACCAATATAAGTCACACTATGTAACTATTTCTTGTGGTAGTAAATGAAACAGCTCACCTTCTCAATATTTATCTGGTGCTTTCTTAACCTTTCCAGGTCTGTTGGGATTACTATCTTAATGAATTTCTGAATAGCTGGTTCAAGACGGCGTAATTTCACTTTTTCTTCATCTTCAGACATCCTAAAAAAATGTTGTATGACCTCCCTGGTAACAGCTGTCTTCTCCACTCATATAGAAAAACCTAAAAGAAAAATATTTCTTTAAGAATGTTTTCAAATCAGTTTCCACTATTTTTAAAAGCCAACAATTAGTTTTACAATTTATTCTAAATCAATAAATAGAAATAAATATTTCTAATGCTGAGCTTGAGTGACTTGTTTTTTCTTTATGAAACCACTGATTTTTAAATCTTTTTCTCGTTAAAAAATTATATTTTAGAATGTTCAGACAATATAAATAAATGAAGAATAAAATAAAGTCAGCAGTCATCTCCTCACCCTTTACAAAGAGTACAAAATGTACTCTTTACATTTTGGCATACGTCTCTCCAGGTCTCTTTCTATGTAAGTATGTGTGTATGTATATAAATACTTTAAAAAAAACTAAGAGTACACTGTCCAAGTTTTCATTTTCTGATCTATCTTGGACATTGAATAACCTTTTTAAAAAAGGTATCAAATGGCTTAACACTGATGCTTGTATTAAACTTTACGTCTAATGTCATCATAATGTAACTTTGTAATTACACAACTTCAAATATATTATAACATAATATGCAACTCTTCTCATTGATGTCCTTTAAATTGCCTCTTCCATTTTCAATAAAGTGATTAGTATTGCCTACAACTGATTCAAATAACCAGTGACAGAGCTGGAATAAGAACTCAGATTTTCTGAAATTACATTGAAATACTTTTTCCACTTCACCAGTAGTTTCCTACTAGTGTTCCAGAAAGTCCAAGGGTATGCATTTGGGGCCAGAGTACAAGGGTAGGGGCTAGAGGTGAGTAGGTTCCAGGACTCCACCCCCTACTTCAGTTGTAGAAACTTTACTTACAACTATTTTATGAACTGGAGCTTATCAGAGCTTATATAAATAATGGGCTTCACAGCTTAACCAAGCTTGAAAGCCACCATTGTAAACCATGCTTTCATGCCATTTCATTAGCCACAATCTCACCCATGTTTAAAAAATTTTAAGTTGAGTATGTTAATACTGCTGAGTTATGCTGTCTTAATCCAGGGTCTATAAAGATAGGAATTCACATACAGACTTTGTGGAGCCTCTGAATCTTTATGAAAAATTGTGAATGAAGGGGCTGGGTACAGTGGCTCATGTGTGTAATACCAGCACTTTGGGAGGCCAAGGTGGGAGGACCACTTGAGCCCAGGAGTTCATGGCCAGCCTTGGCAACGTGCCAAAATCCCATCTCTACCAAAAAAAAAGGAAAAAAAAATGAATGTAGTTTATTTTGGAGAATAGACTCCATTGTTTCAAGGGTTTCTCAGAGATCTATCATCCCCCAAACATTAAATATTTATCCCCTTTCTTTCACAGTTGAAAATATTGATGTGTTGGTTACACATACTGCCTCCAATATGTACCCATTAGTAACTTGGTTTTTATGTTTGATACAAGCTCAAAAGTAAAAAAGGAAAATCTCCAGGTACAAAAAGAGGGTAAAACAGCTGCAACAGTGAATGGAAACTGGGGACGTATGGAGAAATTCATTACCAAAAGAGACCATCCACAGACCCAACAAAACAGGAAAATTCATAGCTAATGGACTAAAGATAATAAAATAATTTTAAAAAGAAATTAAAGTAAGTATATTTTTAAATATCCAAAAACGTAAAGGAAGGAATAGAATCTTTTAAAAAAAAATAGATATTAGGAAACAGTAAGAGGCCAGCCTGAATATAAACCAAGTACAACTTCTAGAAATGAAAATCTCAAAAGATGTGTTAAACAGTAAATTGTATAGATAAGAGGCAATTATTGATTGGAAGAAATCACTCAGAACACAGAGGAATAAAAAGATGAAAAGTATAAAAAAGAAGATGAAAGACATAAAGAATAAAATGAGAAGCTCAATAACAAGTAGGAGTCCCAGAAAGAACAAAGAAAACGGTAAGAAGGAATTATTCAAAGAGAATATACTGACAATTCAAATGTAAGACCTCAAACCGAAAAAGCACATCAGCCTCAAGTAGCAGACATTAAAAAGAAACCATATTTGCCTAAATACATGGAAGGGAAACTGCAAAACATTAAAGAACAAGAATCATAAAAAAAAATGAGAGAGAAAAGACAGATAAAGCAATAATATATTGCTTTTAAAAGCAAGATATTAAAAGACAGAAATACCTTCAAAGTGCTGAGAGAGTTGGTATATTCCCAGGTAAATTATCATTTAGAATGAAAGCAAAGTAATCATTTTCAGACATACAAGGACTAAGAGAGTTTATTACCAAGCCCCTCATTAAAAGTACTAAAAGGAATATTTCAACAATAAAGAAAATAAACCCAAAGGAGTGGAATAGCAAGGAGCAATGAATAAAATAAACTGTTACTGGATAGAATAAATGGGTGAATGAAAAAACAAAGAAAATAAAACATTTATTTTGAATAGTGTGATGAAGTATAATAAAAATGTTTCCACGACAGAGCGAGACTCCATCTCAAAAAAAAAAAAAAAGAATTTTCTATAATTACGTAGATGCTTCACAATTTTAAAAATTGGCTACTGTTGGCTATTTAGGTTGTTTCTAATTTTAGGCTATTATAAACTACAGTGTAATATCCCTGCTTACACATAAATCCATACTGCTGCCTATAATTATTTCTTTAAAACAATCAACAAAGACACAACCTGTATAAAGGGAGAAAATATTTGCCAACTAGTCATCCAACAAGGGACTAATATCTAGAACGTATGAGAAACTCAAACAACTCAACAGCAAAGAAACAAATAGTTCCATTAAAAAGTGGGCAAAGAATCTGAACACACATTTCTCAAAAGAAGACATACAAATGACCAAAAGGTATTTTTTTTAATGCTCAGCATCACTAATCATCAGGGAAATGCAAATCAAAACCGCAATGAGATACCATCTCACCCCAGTTACAATGGCTATCACCAAACGGATAAAAAATAACAAATGCTGGTGAGGATATAGCAAAAGGGACTCTTTTTTTTTCTTTTTTCTTTTTTTTTTCTTTTTAGATAGAGTTTCGCTCTCGTCACCCAGGCTGGAGTGCAGTGGCACGACCTCAGCTTACTGCAACCTCCGCCTCCCACGTTCAAGCAGTTTTCCTGCCTCAGCCTCCTGAGTAGCTGGGATTACAGGCACATGTCACCACGCCCAGCTGATTTTTTTGTTTTTAGTAGAGACGGGATTTTGCCATGTTGGCCAAGCTGGTCTCCGACTCCTGACCTCAGGTGATCCACCCACCTCGGCCTCCCAAAGTGCTGGGATTACAGGCATGAGCCACGATGCCCGGCAGGAAAGAGGACTCTTATACACTGTTGGTGGGAATGTAAATTATTACAGCCATTATGAAAAACAGTATGGGCTGGGTATGGTGGCTCATAGCTGTAATTCCAGCACTTTGGAAGGCTGAAGCAGGAGGATCACTTGAGGCCAAGAGTTTGAGGGCAGCCTGGGCAACATAGCAAGATCCTTCTTCTCCGAAAAATTTAAAAATTAGCTGGGTGTGGTGGTGCGTGCCTGTAGTCCCAGTGACACCGAGGTGGGAAGATCCCTTGAGCCCTAAAGTGTAAGCTTGCAGGAAACAGTGTTCTTACTACTACACTACAGCCTAGGCAACACAGTGAGATCCTGTCTCAAAAATAAAAAGAAAAGAAAAACTGCACTGAGGCTTCTCAAAAAATTAAAAATAAAACTACCATATGATCCAGCAATCCCACTACTGGGTATTTATCCAAAGGAAAGAAAATCAGTATATCAAAGAGATACCTACAGCCCCATGTTTATTGCAACAGCATTCACAATAGCCAAGATATGGAATCAACCTAAGCGTCTGTCAATGGATGAATGGATAAAGAAAATGTGGTATATATACACAATGAAATATTGTTCAGCCATTAAAAAAAAGGATGGGTCGGGCGTGGTGGCTCATGCCTATAATCCCAGCACTTTGGGAGGCGGAGGCGGGCCGATCTCGAGGTCAGGAGATCGAGATGATCCTGGCTAACATGCTGAAACCCCGTCTGTACTAAAAAATACAAAAATTTAGCCAGGCGTGGTGGCATGCACCTGTATTCCCAGCTACTCCGGAGGCTGAGGCAGGAGAATCACTTGAACCCGGGAGGCGGTGGTTGCGGTGAGCCCAGATCTCACCACTGCACTCCAGCTTGGGCAACAGAGCGAGACTCCATCTAGGGAGAAAAAAAAAAAAAGAATGAAATCCTGTCATTTACAACAACATGGATGGAACATCTAGCCTGTACTCCCAGCTACTCAGGAAGCTGAGGTAGGAGGATCACTTGAGCCCAGAAATTAGAAGCCAGCCTGGGCAATATAATGAGACCCCCATTTCTAAATTAAAAGGGGGAAAAAATGTTAATCTCCTGGAGGTAGAGAGTAGAGTGACGGGAAGGGGCAGAGGGGGTGAAGAGAAGTTGGTTAATGGGTACAAACATACAGTGAGATAGAAGGAATACATTTTTCATGTTTAATAACACAGTGAGGTAGCTACAGTTAACAATAATTTATTGCATATTTCAAAATAGCTAGAAGATTTGAAGTGCTCCTAACACAAATAAATAATAAATGTTTGAGGTGATATATATCCCAAATACCCTGATTTGATCATTACACATTGTATGTATGTATCAAAATATCACATGTATCCTATAAATATGTAAAATTATTGTGTATTAATTGAAAAAAGTAACATAAAAATAAAAAATAAATATCTAGAAATAGAATTATTAGGTAGACAGATTTTTCAAAGTTTTTAAAATATATATATAGCCATATCCCACAAAAGGTTATGCCTATTATGTTCCTACCAGAAACATAACACAATGTCCTTTTATCCATATTCCAAGCAATGTACTTAGTATTATCATTCTTAGACATGTCATTGGTGAAAAAAATGATGTCCCATTATTGCTTTACTTTGCATTCCTTAAATTACTAACGGGTGGATTTATCAGCCATTTGCATTTCTTTTTTTTTTTTTTGAGACGGAGTCTCACTATTTTGCCCAGGCTGGAGTGAAGTGGTGTGATCTCAGCTCACTGCAACCTCCGCCCCCCAGGTTCAAGTGATTCTCCTGCCTCAGCCTCCCAAGTAGCTGGGATTACAGGCACGTGCCACCACGCCCAGCTAATTTTTGTATTTTTAGTAGAGACGGGGTTTCACCATGTTGGCCAGGCTGGTCTCAAACTCCTGACCTCAGGTGTTCCACCTGCCTCGGCCTCCCAAAGTGCTAGGATTACAAGCGTGAGGCACCATGCCCAGCTGCATTTCTTTTTTTAATTTTTAATTTCTGTGGGTATATATTAGTAGTAGGTATATATTTATGGGATATTTGAGTTATTTTGATACAGGCATACAATGTGTAATAATCACATTAGGGTAAATGAGGTATCCATCACCTCAAGCATTTATTCTTTGTGTTACAAACAATCCAGTTATACTCTTTTAGTTATTTTTAAATATACAATTGAATTACTATAGTCACCCTGTTTGGCTATCAAGTACTAGATTTTATTCATCCTCTCTCACTATTTTTTTGTACTCATTGCATTTCTTCTTTCATGAATTGCCTGTTCATGTCATATGCATCTGTTTTACTAAAGGGGATGTCTTTCTCTTATTAACTCATAAAACGCTATCACATGTTAAATATATCAATTATTTGTCTAACATTAACATTTCCCAATCTATCACACTGCCTCTTTTCTTCTATACCTCAGAGATATCTTTATATTATTCCTATCAAAATGTTTTTTGAACACACCTGTTGTTCAATAGATGCTGCGTGAACTAAAATATTTCTTCACATGTCCCTTCTACACAATTGCTAATCCTATCACTCCAGTCAAATAGCACAATATGCATAGCCATGATAATGGAGCTTCAATTAGTCTACCTTTAGACTCTTTCCCTCCAAAATGGAATATAAACTATAAAAACATAAACTGTATTATAAACGAATAGCATAACCACACTGAAAGAAGTGAGGAAGGAAAATAATATAAGCCACTTTAGAAAACGATATTTTAACTGAATACTATAAGGCTAGAGATAAAAAGAACTACACTGTACTCTATTTAGTAAATGCGTTTCTCACAGGAATATAGGTCAGAAATCCTGAAATTACTTCATGTGTATACTAGGACTGAAGAAATAAGAAAATATTTTGTAGAATGCAAGAGTCAGATTTCTCACTGTCAGATAAAGAAGTTAAAAATAAGGGACAAAACGAGAATGAATCCTGTGGTGTTAGACTAGAAGCAAAGCTACTGGGATGAAGTTTTGTTTTTAAAAAGTATATGGATAGATAAATACAGAAATAAATATAGATCTTTGTGTAGGCATGGGTATGCATATGTATAGAGTGGTGTCTTCTGTGGGGCCCTGGAAGCAATGTTACCCCAGTAGCAATAGCATCCCTCGAGCACAGATCTTTGTGTTTAAATACTATTCTCCAAAAAAAGAAACTACGGGTCGTTGGAGAAGTGGCTGATTATCAGGGCTGAGGCACAGAAAACACAAGATGAGCCTGGGGCATCATATGGTACCAGAAAATTAGGAAGTTCCAAAAAAGAAAAAAAAGGATGGAAGCATGCTGAAAAGATACAGAAAGCAACCTGAAAAAAAACTCCCAATGATCAAAGCTGGAACAATTTCAAACATAAAATAACACAAGTGTAGGATAACAACCAATAGAAAAACATCTGAGTCCACATGGATACAAATAAATAACGGAATACAAATAAACAAATGGGAAATGGGCAGCTCATCCTTACAGAATAATTTCAATTAATAAAGAAATGAGGAAAGTAGAAAATCATCATTAGAACACCATAGTCATCATAATTGCTGAAGGCAAGATCCACCAATGGATGTGAAATTTAGCAAGGGAAAGTCTGAGGAGAAACAGGATATGCGTACAGTTTAAAAGCTCTCCCCAAGATGTCAATTAATTATAAGGAGAAAAATAAGACCTTTACATTGGAGAATCCCAGCAGACACTCTCTTACCAAGTGATCAAGATTAACCTCACGAGCAATAAGTCATATATATCAGCTATGCTCATATGATGAAGTGAGAAGGGCACACACACTTTTGTGTTCTTAACAAAAATGTATAACCTTAATCTAATCATGAGAGAACATTGGACAAACCCCATTTGACGGGCACTCTACAAAATAACTGACCAGCATTCTTCAAAAGTGTAAAGATCAGAAAGAGTATAAAGACAGAAAAAGACTATCAGTGTAAAGACAGGAAAAGACTGAGGAACTGTCACAGACTGGAGAAGACCAAGGACCCAAGACAACTAACTGTAATGTCGGGTCTTAGAGTGGATCCTAGAATAGAAAAAGGACATTAATACAGGAAAAAAAAAATCACAAGTTAGTAATTCAGTTAATAGTATTATACTAATATTAACTTCTTGCTTTTGATAATTGCGCTATGATATGTAAAATATTATTAATGGAGGCAATAGGGAACTCTGTATTACTTTTGAAACTTTTCTGTAATTGTAAAATTATTTCAAAATAAAGTTTTTTAGTATAAGAGGATGTTTCACGTAAGACAGGTAAAAACATTTAGAAGTCAAAGAACTGCAATCGTATTCACGGCATTAATACTTGGAGAGAGGGGTGCCAGGACCGTGCCAGGTGCTTTACAAACTTTATCATGTAGTGCTTACAACTAATATGAGATGGGTACCATAATACTCATGTTTCCCAGTAAGCTACTTAGGAGGTTATTAATAAGTGAAAGACCCCATTTCTCAGAAAACCCAGCCCCCAAAAGTGACGAACACCTTCCATCGGCCCAGAGGTCCCACTTTTCGGGATACTAGTGGCGCCCGATTTCTTCGGGCCCGCTGCTTAATATTTCTGACTTAGGGAAGAGATACTGAATTTGGAGAGAAAGGTCAACGTAAGGTCTCCTCTCTGAACCTCGGATAGCTAAAAGGAGGGAGCCAAGGTGTGGGACCTTCTGCGAACCACCTCTGGGTTTGGCGAGCAGGGGCTTCCGGCCTCTCGCTCCCAGTCCTCCGAGCCTCACTACCATCGAGAGTCGCGTCATTCCTCGCAGTGTTACCCACAGCACACCTGGGCCACACACACCAAACGCCCCCACCAGCGAACGGATGCGCGGGTCTGTCCCGGGACCCAGACGCCAGCGACCCTGGCGACCCGGGGCCTACAGCGCGCCAGAGACAGGACGCGCGCCGGAAACTTTTCCACCCCGCGACCCCGGGAGGCCGTCCCGCTCGAATCGTCTGCGGCCTCCCTATACCAGCTTCTAATAAAGCTTCCAAAAACGAAACCGAGAGAGGTTCTGCCACTTCTGAAAAACAGGAGGAGCCACCATGGCGCTCGCACTTCGGATCCAATGCCCCACTTGCCGCCCAGCGCCTCTTGCGCGCGCCGTACAGGCGCCAGGCCCACCAAGCCTGTCAGGGCCCGACGCCCCCAAAGGCGGCCTCCAGAGAGCCCCTTACCTCCCGCCGGGGCGCTCGAGGCCAGTCGGTGCGCAGGGCGCAAGCGCAGGAGTGACGGGGCGGGGCGTCGCGAGGGGTGGGCAGGGCTGGGCCCCGCCCCACTCCGCGAGGCCCCCAGGCCGGGCGCGGGGGACGCGCAGGTGAGTACAAATGCGGATGCCGCTCAGAACAGCGAAAGCCTTTTTCAAAAGTGATCTTGATTTACATTATGGGATTGTGACTCGAGCCAAGAGGAGAGAGACGCACAAACGCTCTTTAGGTCTGCTTGTTGTGTTTAAGGCAATTCATGCTTGTATGGCCGACTGCATTTCGCAGTTTTCCTGTCCGTTTTCCCCTGTTCTTCCTAGAATTTTATTTGCGCGTTGGGCATGTATTCTTAGCTCTGTTTTGAAACAAGCTCAGAAAGGTTGTGCCTCCCCATCCCGTCCCCAAAAGCCCTGTGAAGCGGACAGGGCAGGAGTGCCATCTTAATTGCAACAGGTGTAAAAATTAAAGCTCAGCAAATTGTGGTTTCCTCCAAAAACTGGTGGAGGGCTTAAGGCAAACGTCTTTATCCCGATTTTATAGATTATGACTCTGGGGTTTAACAAAGAGTTTTAAGTGACTCACTCCAGTTCAGCCAGCTTATGACAGAGCTGGAACTCCAACTGGGTGTCCTAATTTCCTTCCTAAGTTATTCCAGTTAGACCAGCTGCAACCACATGAACAAGCAGGTGGCCGGCTTTGAGGCCTTGTCCAAGTCACAGGTCCTCCTCTCTTCATGGCCTAACTTCCAGATCCAGCCCTTTTAAAAAGGTGTCTGTGAATATTCAGATGACTTGCTTAGAATGTATTCACTAATGGCATTGTCTCAGAAGTGATCAGGATGTTCAAACCACAGTTAAGGAAACTCAGTTCTTAGAGTCTTCCAGTAGAGTAGGAGGTAAACAGGGAAGATTAGGGGCCTGTAGATCCTTTAAAAAGCCTTGAAAGACAATTTCTAAAACAAAGCACCAAATCTACCAAGCAATTTGGATTTTCTTTGGGGACATAATGTATGCTGATGTTTGTTTTACAATGAGCCCCAGAATGTATTTATCAAATTTTGATTCTAAGGAGAAAAAGTGTTAGGCAATACTGTGCGAAAATGTTTTTTATTCAAGGATCAGTGAAATAAGATCTTTTGAAATAAAAGATCATTTGTGTAAAGTTCTGAAAAAGCTTCCTTAGGTACAAAATCGGGAGGTGTGGTACTCAAAGATTCTAAATTTGGACCTGGACTTCTAGGTTGTTATATGTATGTTTGCTGTAAGTTAGGTGTGTCAAAGTAGTAGGATAAAACTTTTTTTTTTTTTTTAAGATAGAGTCTTGCTCTTTTGCCCAGGCTGGAGTGCAGTTGCGTGATGTCAGCTCACTGCAACCTCCACCTCCTGGATTCAAGCGATTCTCCTGCATCAGCCTCCTGAGTAGCTGGGACTACAGGCGTGTGCCACCATGCCTGGCTAATTTTCTGTATTTTTAATAGAGACGGAGTTTCACCATGTTAGCCAGGATGGTCTTGATCTCCTGACCTCGTGATCCACCCGCTGCGGCCTCCCAAAGTGCTGGGATTACAGGTATGAGCCACCATGCCCGACCAAAACTTTTTAATCTAACTGTTGGTTATGTTGATTTATAATCTTTAAATATTCAAACATATGGTGTGTGGACCTCTTTCTGTACTCTGGGTCATCAAGTTGTTAGGGGCAGGCCTGCTACTACTGGCCGACATTTTCCTGAAGTCCTAACTGAACCCAGCAAGTCCAAACAAAACATTAAGTGTATATGTTGGAAAGAAAATTTTAAAAAATTCTTTTAGGGTATTATGATTGATTGCTTTCTTGGAAAATCCATGTAATAAATTGAAACTAATTCAATAAGATGGCTATAAAATACCTCTCCTAAACAACAATCATCAATTTTAAAATGTAGTGGGAAGAAGACTGGGCGTGATGGCTCATGCCTATAATCTCAGCCCTTTGGGGGGCTAATGAGGGAGGATTGCTTGAGGCTAGAAATTCAAGACCAACCTGGGAAAGATAGACCCCATTTCTAAAAAAAACCAGAAAAACAAAAAAAACAAAAAAAAATGTAGCTGGGTATGGCGGCATGTACCTATAATCCCAGCTACTCAGGAGGCTGAGACAGGAGGATCAGTTGAGCCCAGGAGTTTGAGGCTGCAATGAGCTATGATCCCACCACTGCACTCCAGCCTGGACAAAAGACTGACACCCTGTCTCAAAAAAAAAAAAAAAAAAAAAGAAAAAAATTGAAATGTAGTGGGAGAAAGATTACATTAAAAAATAACAAAAATCAAGTTTGTGTTTATAAGGAATTACAAGACCTGTTTGAAGAATTGAGAATAATAGCTAGATGAGGGATAGGGGTGGAAGGAAGTATCACAAAGGGGCATGAGGAAACTTTGGGGGTGATAGAAATGTTCATTATCTTGATTGTGGTAATAGTTGCAGGGATGTATATATATGTCAAAACTTACCAAATTGTACACTATAAATATGTTTAGGTATAAGTGCTTATTGTGTGTCAATTATACCTAAATAAAGCCATTTAGAAAAGAAAGGGGGAAGAAGTAGTTTTTTATTTGATTGTATGTGATGTGTAAAGCACTTGGTTAGGCACTTTACATGCAATGTGTTATTTAATACTGATGACAACCCATGAAGTAGATATTACAATCACCCCCTTCATACAAACTAGGAAATTGAGGCTTAGAGAGTAACCTGACCAAGGTCCAAGTCTCATATACTACATAACAGGAGTAAGACTCAAATCTTACCTAACAGTATTTATACTTTAACCTGACTTCCATATTTCCATAAAAGATACAAGTGAAGACTTGAATATATGGAAAAATAATACAGTCAATATTGTAAAGTTGTCCATTTCCACGAAACTAGTTTAAAAATTTATCAAAATCCCATTATGATTTCTTTCTCTTTCTTTCTTTCTTTCTCTCTCTCTCTTTTTCTTTCTTTCTTGTCTTTCTTTTTTCCTTCCTTCCTTCTTTCCTTCATTCCTTCCTTCTTTCCCTCCTTCCTTCCTTCTTTCCCTTTCTTTTCCTTTCCTTTCTTATTTCCTTCCTTCCTTCCATTTCTTTTCCTTTCCTTTCTTATTTCCTTCCTTCCTTCCCTTTTTTCCTTTCCTTTCTTATTTCCTTCCTTCCTTCCCTTTCTTTTCCTTTCCTTTCTTATTTCCTTCCTTCCTTCCTTCATTTTGTTTTGTTTTGAGATAGAGTCTTGCTTTGTCACCCAGACTAGAGTGCAATGGGGGTGATCATGGTTCACTGCAGCCTTGACCTCCTCCTGCCTCAGCTTCCCAAGAAGCTGGAACCACAGGTGTATGCCACTATGCTGGGCTAATTTTATGTTTCTAGAAATTGAGACTCCCTGTGTGCCCAGTCTAGTCTCCAATTCCTGAGCTCAAGTGATCCTCCTACCTCAGCCTCCCAAAGTGCTAGGATTACAGGTGTGTGCCATGACACCAGGCCCCCTTTATGATTTCTATAATAAAACATTTTTAAAAATCCAAATTGATTTTGCAACTATTACTGTTTCTTCTTAGGATGCCATTTTTTGCCTGCTTTTCGCCATCTCTTTCCCCCCACCCCAGAGTAAAGAAATTACTCTTTATTCTGTTGGACTCAAAAGTCATCTCACCTAGGAAGCTTCCCCCACTGATATGGTTTGGCTCTGTGTCCCCACCCAAATTTCCTCTTGAATTGAATTGTACTCCCATAATTCCTACATGTTGTGGGAAGGACCTGGTGGAATATAATTTGAATCATGGGAGACAATTTGAATCATGGGGGCGATTTCCCCCATACTGTTCTCGTGGTAGTGAATAAGTCTCAAGAGATCTGATGGTTTTATCAGGGATTTCCACACTTTTGCATCTTCCTCATTTTCTCTTGCTGCTGCCATGTAAGAAGTGCCTTTCACCTCCCACCATGACTCTGAGGCCTCCCCAGCCATGTGGAACTGTAAGTCCAAATAAACCTTTTCTTCCCAGTCTCGGATATGTCTTTATCAGCAGCATGAAAATGGACTAATACAGTAAATTGGTACCAGTAGAGTGGGGCGTTGCTGAAAAGGTACCCAAAAATTTGGAAGCAACTTTGGAACTGGGTATCAGGCAGAGGTTGGAACAGTTTGGAGGGCTCAGAAGAAGACAGGAAAGTGTGGGAAAGTTTGGAGCCTCCTAGAGACTTCTTGAATGACTTTGACAAAAATGCTGATCGTGATATGAACAATAAGGTCCAGGCTGAGGTGGTCTCAGATAGAGATGAGGAACTTGTTGGGAACTGGAGCAAAGGTGACTCTCATTATGTTTTAGCAGAGACTGGTGGCATTTTGCCCCTGCCCTAGAGATTTGTGGAGCTTTGAACTTGAGAGAGATGATTTAGGGTATCTGGTGGAAGAAATTTCTAAACAGCAAAGTATTCAAGAGGTGACTTGGGTGCTGTTAAAGGCATTCAGTTTTATCAGAGAAGCAGAGCATAATAGTTTGGAAAATTTGTAGCCTGACAATGTGATAGAAAAGAAAATCCCATTTTCAGAGGAGAAAGTCAAGCTGTCTGCAGAAATTTGCATAAGTAATGAGGAGCCAAATGTTAATCGCCAAGACAATGGGGAAAATGTTTCCAGGGCATGTCAGAGGCCTTCACAGCAGCTCTTCCCATCACAGGCCCGGAGGCCTTGGAGGAAAATATGGTTTCATGGGCTGGGCCAAGGGTCCTCGTGCTGTGTACAGCCTAGGAACTTGGTGCCCTGTGTCTCAACTGCTCCAGCTGTGGCTGAAAGGGGCCAATGTGGAGCTTGGGCTGTGGTTTCAGAGGGTGCAAGCCCCAAGCCTTGGCAGCTTCCACATGGTTTTGAGCCTGCAAGTGCACAGAAGTAAAGAATTGGGGTTTGGGAACCTCCGCCTAGATTTCAGAGGATGTATGGAAATGCCTGGATGCCCAGGCAAAAAAGTTTGCCGCAGGGGTGGGGTCCTCATGGAGAACCTCTGCTAAGGCAGTACAGAAAGGAAATGTGGGGTCGGAGCCCCCACACAGAGACCCTACTGGGGCACTACCTAGTGGAGCTGTGAGAAGAGGGCCACCATCCTCTAGACCCCAGAATGGTAGATTCACTGACGCCTTACACTGTGCACCTGGAAAAGCCACAGACACTCAACACCAGCTCGTGAAAGCAGCCAGGAGGGGTGGTATACCCTGCAAAGCCACAGGGATGGAGCTGCCCAAGACAATGGAACCTACCTCTTGCCTCAGCATGATCTGGATATGAGATGTGGAGTCAAAGGATATCATTTTGGAGCTTTAGAATTTGACTGCCCTGCTGGATTTTCTGTAACCCCTTTGTTTTGGCCAATTTCTCCCATTTGTAACAGCTGTATTTACCTAATACCTGTACCCCATTGTATCTAGGAAGTAACTAGCTTGCTTTTGATTTTACAGGTTCATAGGCAGAAGAGTCTCAGATGAGACTTTGGACTGTGGACTTTTGGGTTAATGCTAAAATGAGTTAAGACTTTGGAGGATTGTTGGGAAGGCATAATTGCTTTTGAAATGTGAGGACATGAGATTTGGAGGGTCCAAGGGCTGAATGATATGGTTTGGCTCTGTGTCCCTGCCCAAATATCATCTTGAATTATACTCCCATAATTCCCACGTGTTGTGGGAGGAACCTGGTGGGAGATAATTTGAATCATGGGGGCAGTTTCCTCCATACTGTTCTCGTGGTAGTGAATAAGTCTCATGAGATCTGATGGTTTTATCAGGAGTTTCCGCTTTTGCATCTTCCTTATTTTCTCTTGTCACTGCCACGTAAGAAGTGCCTTTACCTCCTGCCATAACTCTGAGGCCTCCCTAGCCATGTGGAACTGTAAGTTCAATTAAATCTTTTTTTCTTCCCAGTCTCGGGCATGCCTTTATCAGCAGTGTGAAAACAGACTAATACTCTCACCCTCTCAAGTCCAGGTTTAATGTCCTCTTATAAGCTACTACAGCAATCTATGCTTATCCCTATAAAGGTCCTTATCATAATTAGTCGAATATTTCATCTTCTTATCTGTGACTGTACTAGATTCTAAGTTTCTTGAGGAAAGATATACATTATTATTTACTTAGAACCTAGTACGGTTCCTGGAACATCCTAGGAAAACCATGTATTTTACATGAATTAAGAAATAAATTTTCTAATATCATAAAGCAAGTATATGAAGAATCTGAGATAAAATCCAAATATGGCACAATGATATAGACCTAATAGGTTATCTTCCTGGCCCATTACTTTTCTGAGAACTGCAAAGAAAAGCCCAGGAAGAGCTCCTCCCCTCCAGATCTGAATGCTAACAGTTATGAGTCTCTGTTGTACCAGCCTGAACCCCTTCCTACCTTTGACCAGAGGGAATTGGTCCAGGAGCAGACACCTGAGTGGGCTTTTCTTTGCTGGAAGCCTTTTTATTACAGCTTCAATCTCATTACTTATGATAGGTCTGTTCAGGTTTTGGACTTCTTGGTTCAATCTTGGCAGGTTGTATGTGTCTAGAAATTTGTCTGTTTCTTCTAGATTTTCCAATTTATTGGCATATACTTGCTCATGGTAGTCTCTAATGATCTTTTGAATTTCTGCAGTTTAGATTATAATGTCTCCTTTTTCATCTCTGATTTTATTTCTTTGGGTCTTCTCTCTTTTTTCTTAGTCTAGCTAAAAGTTGATTGACTTTACTTATCTTTTCAAAAAACCACCGTATCATTTTATTGATCTTTTCTATTGTTCATTTTTATATCATTTATTTCTGCTCTGGTTTTTATTATTTATTTTCTTCTACTAATTTGAGGTTTGGTTTGCTCTTGTTTTCTAGTTCTTTAAGATGCATTGTTGGGTTGTTTGAAGTTTTTCTCCTTTTTTATTAGGTGGTTATTGCTATAAACTTTCCTCTTAGTACTGCTTCTGCTGTATCTCATGGCTTTTGGTATGTCATGTTTCCATTTTCATTTGTTTTAGGAAATTTTAAATTTCCTTCTTAATTTTTTCATTGACCTGCTGGTTAGTCAAGAGCCTATTATTTAATTTCTATGTGTTTAGATAGTTTCCAAAGTTCGTCTTGTTTTTGATTTCTAGTTTTATTCCATTATGGTCAGAGAAGGCACTTGATATTATTCTGATTTCTTTTTTTAGTGTTTTAAGACTTGTTTTGTGACCTAATATATGACCTATCCTTGAGAATGATTCATATAATAAAGAGAAGAATGTGTATTCTACAGGCATTAGATGAAATGTTCTGTAAATATCTATTAAGTCCATTTGGTCTATAGTACAGATTAAATCCAGTGTTTCCTTGTTGATTTTCTGTCTGGGTGATGTGTCCAATGCCGAAAATGGGGTGTTGAAGTCTCCCACTATCATTGTATTGGGGTCTATCTCTGACCTTAGTTTTAATAATATTTGCTTTGTATACCTGGGTGCTCTCCAGTGTTAGGTGCATATATGTTTAGAATTACTAAATTCTCTTGCTGAATTGACCCCTTTATCATTATATAATGACCTTCTTTGTCTCTTTTTATAGACTTTGTCTGAAATCTTTTGTCTAATAAAAATATAGCTGCTCCTGCTTGTAATCCCAGCACTTTGGGAGGCCGAAATGGGCAGATAACTTGAGGTCAGTAGTTCAAGACCAGCCTGGCCAACATGGTGAAACCCCGTCTCTACTGAAAATACAAAAATTCACCAGGCATGGTGGCATGTGCCTGTAATCCCAGCTATTCAGGAGGCTGAGGTGGGAGAATTGCTTGAACCCAGTAGGGCAGAGGTTGCAGTGAGCTGAGATCACGCCACTGCACTACAGCCTGGGCAACAGAGCGAGACTCCATCTCAAAAAAAAAAAAAAAAAAAAAAAGAACAAAAAGCGTATATGGCTGCTCCTGCTCCTTTTTTGTTTGTTTGTTTCAATTGGCATGGAACATTTTTTTCCATCTCTTTATTTTCAATCCATGTGTCTTTATAGGTAAAGTGTGTTTCCTGTAGACAACAGATCATTGTATCTTTTTTAATTAGTTCAACTACTCTGTGTCTTTTTGATTGGTGAGTTTAGTCCATTTATATTAAATGCTAATATTGATAAGTAAGGACTTACTTCTGCCATTTTATAATTTGTTTTCTTGTTGTTTTGTGGTCTTCCCTCCCTGCCTGCCTGCCTGCTTTCTTTCCTCCCTCCCTTCCACCCTTCCTTCCTTTTGTGAAGAGTATTTTCTCTGGTGGTATGTTTCAATTTCTTGCTTTTTACTTTTTGTGTATCTGCTGTAGGTTTTTAAATTTGAGGTTCTCATGAGGCATGGAAATAACAGCTTATAATCCATTATTTTAAGCTGATAACAACTAAACACTGGTTGTAAAAACAAACAAATAAGCAAAGAGTAATAAAAACTCTACACTTCAACTTCACTTTACGCTTTTAACTGCTTGCTTTTTAACTTTTTGGTGTTCTTATTTATATCTTACAGTGTCTGTCTTGAAAAGTTGTTGTAATTATTATTTTTGATAGGTTCATATTTTAATATTTCTGCTCAAGACATGAGTAATTTCCATACCACAATTACAGTGTTATGATATTGTGTGTTTGGCTGGGCACAGTAGCTCATGCCTATAACCCCAGCACTTTGGAAGGCCAAGACAGTCTTGGCCATGTTGCCCAGGCAGTCTCAACACCTTGAGCCCATGTGTTTGAGACTAGCCTGGGCAACATGGCAAGACCCTGTCTCTACAAAAATTTTTTAAAAAATAAGCCAGGCACGGTGGCATGAGCCTGTGGTCCCAGCTACTTGGAAGGCTGAGGTGAGAGGATCACCTGAGCCCAGGAGTTGAGGATGCAGTGAGCTGTGTTATTAATAGCACCACTGCACTGCAGGCTGGATGGGCAACAAAGCTAGACCCTGTCTTAAGAAAAAAACTTCCATTTTTGTTTGTTTACTTATTATTACCAGTGAGTTTTGTACCTTCAGATCACTTCTTATTGCTTAACATCCTTTTCTTTCAGATTGAAGGACTCCCTTTAGCATTTCTTATAGGACAAGTTTGGTGTTGATGAAATCCCTCAGCTTTTGTTTCTCTGGGAAAGTCTCTATTTATTCCTCATGGTTGAAGTATATTTTTACCGGATATACTATTCTAGGATAAAAGTTTTTTCTTCATTACTTTAAATATGTCATGCCACTCTGTCACGCCATATGTACTGCCATGTCAAACCTGTAAGGTTTCCATTGAGAAGTCTGCTGCCAGACATATTGGAGCTCCTTTGTATGTTATTTGGTTGTTTTCTTTGGCTGCTTTTAAGGTTCTTTCTTTCCTTCACCTTTGAGAGTTTGATTATTAAATGCTTTGAAGTAGTGTTCTTTGGGTTAAATCTGCTTGGTGTTCTATAATCTTCTTGTGCTTAAATACTGATATCTTTCTCCAGGTTTGGAATGTTCCCTGTTATTATCCCTTTTAATAAATTTCTACCCCAATCTCTCTCTACCTTCTCTTTAAAGCCAGTAACTCTTAGATTTGCCCTTTTGAGGCTTTTTCTAGATCTTGTAGGCATGCTTTATTCTTTTTTATTCTTTTTTATTTTGTCTCCTGTGACTGTGTATTTTCAGGTAGCCTATCTTCAGGCTCACTCATTCTTTCTTCTGCTTGATCAGTTCTGTTGTTGAGATACTCTGATTCCTTCTTCAGTATGTCAGTTGAATTTCTGAGCTTCAGAATTTCTGGTTGGTTTTTAAAAATTATTCGAATCTGCTTGTTAAATTTATCTGATATGATTCTGAATTCCTTCTCTGTGTTATCTTGAATTTTGCTGTACTTCCTCAAAAGAGCTATTTTGAATTCTCTGTCTGAATGTTCATGTAATTCTGTCACTCCAGAATTGGTCACTGGTGCCTTATTTATGTTGTTTAGTGAGGTCATGTTTTCCTTGATGGTCTTGATGCTTGTGGATATTCAGTAATGTCTGGGCGTTGAAGAGTTAGGTGTAGTCTTTGCAGTCTGGGCTTGTTTGTACCTATCCTTCTTGGGAAGGATTTCCAGGTATTCAGAGGGAATTGAGTGTTGTGATGTAAGTCTCTGTTCACTGTAAGCATATCTGCATTAGGGGCCACCCTAAGCCCAGTAATACTGTGACTCTTGCAGACTCGTAGATGTATTGCCTTGGTGGTCTTGGGTAAGATCTGAGAGAATTCCCTGGATTACCAGGCACAGACTCTTGTTCACATCTCTTACTTATCCCAAATAAATGGAGTCTCTCCATGATGAGCTGCCTGGATCTGGGGGAGGAGTGACACAAGCACCCCCATAACCACCACCACTGGGACTGTGCTGGGTCATACCTGTAGCCAGCATAGCACTACGTCTCGCCCAAGGCCTGCAGCAGCCACTGCCTGGCTACTGCCAGTGTTCACTCAAGGCTCAAGGGCTCTTCAGCCAGCAGGTGGCAAATCCAGCCAGCCTTCTGTCCTTCCCTTCAGGACTATAGGCTCCCCTCAGCCCAGGGCAGGTCCAAAAATGCTATCTGGGAGCCAGGGCCTGGAGCTGGGAACCTTAGGCAGCTCCTTAGTGCTTTATTTTACTGTGGCTGAGCTAGCACCTAAGCCACAAGACAAAGTCCTTTCCACTCTTATCTCTCCTTTCCTCAAGCAGAAGGAGTCTCTCCCCATGGCCACCACCACCCCAGGCCTATGGCAAGTACTGCTTGGTTTACACAAGTCCAAGGGCTCTTCAGTCAGCTTGCAGTGAATGCTGCCAGGCCTGGGTCTCTCTTTAGGGCAGTGTGCTCCCCTCTGGCCCAGGGTTAGTTGAGAAGTACCATCCAGGAGCAAAGTCCTGGAATCAGAGACCCCAGGAGCCCACTTGGTGCTTTACCTTACTGTGGCCAAGCTAGCTGCAAGGCTTACTCTTCCCTCTCCTTTCGTTAAACCAAAGGAGTCTCTCTCCATAGCCACTACAGCTGGGAATGTGCTGGGTCACACCTGAAGCTAGCATAGCACTCAATCTCATCCAAGTCCTGTGACAAGTACTGCCTTGCTGCCACTGGTGTTTATTCAAGACCCAAGTGCTCTTTAGTCAGCAAGAGATGAATCCTGCCATAACTGTGTCCTTCAGTTTAAGGCAGAGGGTCCCCTTCTGGCCCACAGTGTCTAGAAATGTTGTTCAGGAACTAGGACTGGTTTTGGGGCTTCAGGACTCTTCCTAGTACCCTGTTCTACTGTGGCCGAGATGGTATACAAGTTGCAAGACAGAGTCTTCTTTGCTCTTCTCTCTCCTCTCCTCAAGTGGAAGGAAGGAGTCTCTTTTGGAGCTGCAAGCTGTGCTGCCCAGGGTTAAGGGAGGTTTGACACAAGCACTCCCTTGGCCACCCCAGCTGGCGTCTCACTAGGTCACGTGCCCCCCAGGTCCACTGGCTCTGAGTCCAGCACAGTACCAGGACTTGCCCAGGAAATGTAGTCCTTGTTGCTTAGACTGCCTTTCACGTTTATTTAGGGTCCTAGAGCACTTTAGCCCATGGTCATGTGGCTTGCTGTAACTCAGGTTCTGACTTTGGGGATGGATGATCCCCCTCTGGCTAGGGCTGGTCTAAATGCTCCCTCTGTTAGCACCAGCTAAATTCTTTCTTGTGTTGCTTTCCACTATGACAGGCAGCACTGAGTTCCAATGCAAAGTCTCACAATCACTGTTCTCTTCCTCCTCCAGGCATACAGGTTCTCTCTCCTCACCACGCGGCTGCTGCTGGAGGATGGAGGAGGTGTGGTGTCAGCAATTCAAGACTGTCTTTCCTACCCTCTTCAGTGCCCTTTCTTGATAAGCTGTTTAAACCAGGTACTGTGATCACTCACCTGATTTTTGGTTCTTACAACGGGGCTTTCTTGTGTGGATAGTTTTTCAATTTGCTATTCCTGGAGGGGAGATGTTCATTGAAGGTGTCTGGCTCCACCTCCCTCCAATCTATCCCTCATTTTTCTTTGTTTTAACTAGCTCAAATGAACTTCTACTTTCAATCTAGATAATTCTAACTATTGTAGACACAAAATCCCATGTTTCTACTATCTTATATATCAATTTAAACATCTATATAATGAATCCACTGACTTTAGTACTTAAACCTCACCACTGTCTGCTTTATTGTCCTCTGCCACCACACACACCATCACCAAACAGTCTGTTCATATATATATAGTAAGGTTAAAGAGGCTTTATAGCAAACCCAAATGAGTAAACGCTTTCCCATTCACTACAGAGGAATTTGATAATCATTTTATATATGGAGTGGCTTAAATGCCCAGAAATCTGCTTATAAATTTCGTTCCCTTTTTCCCTCTTCCCCTTTTTGTTCTTTAGATTAGCTAGTTTAGTTATTCTTACAACTTAGTGTGCCTAAGAATTACTGCATAAAATAGTATTTATAAAGTCATGCTTAATGAACCTTTTGGGCAATGTAAAGAATTTTCGAGGGTAATTTTGACTATGTAATTTTTGCTTTGTTCACTGACTTTAATTCCTCTTATTCACATCCCTTACCATCTTAACTCTTCCTCAAAAATGGAGCTTTACACTATGCTTACAATGAGAACACAGTAAACAAACAGCACTAAAATTATATTAAATGTTATTTTTACCTTAGCAGTTTACAAGGCACTTTGGATTTTGTAGTACCTTAGTTATTATTATTATGAATGTCAATATCACATGATAGATGAACACACATGCAAGTTAATAGAAATTCCACATGAGCCCAACCTTATTTTCTAACTTTATTTCCAATTACTTTCCATCACACATCTTTAGTTCTAACCAAATTGAAATTCTCAGTGTTTTTTAATCCCAATCCTTTCCCCAGTCCCATCCTGTGCCTTCCACCTGGGATATTCTCTACCAATTGCTCTTCCCTCTGAGCATGTCCAAATCATACTCATCTTTCCATGTTCATACCAACTATGGCCTCTCCTAATATTTCTAGAATTTCTAGATTTAATGCCTCCTTCCTCCAAATGACTACCTTATAATGTGGACTTTCTGGTTTTTTTGACCCATCAGTCTACATTTTAGTACAGTAATTTGGTATGTGTCCTGTTGTCCCTCCAGTGCTTTAAACCTTTCAGCTCTCTGTTTAAAAGTAATAACAGTAACAATATATTGGGTGATGATAGCTTATGGATAAGTCAAATGAATGGCATAAATGCTTTAAGGGGTGGGAGGGAGGAATTGGGAATAAGGTAACTGCACTATCTCTAGAGTGGCATTTTGTTACTTGAAAGTGGACTTAGATCAGTTGTGAATGTATATTGGAAACTCTAGGGCAACTACTTAAAAAATTCAAAAAGAAGTGTAATTGATATGCAAAAGAAGATAGAAAAGAAGGGGGAGCAAAAATAAACAAAGAACAAATGCAATGAGTAGAAAACATTAGGAACATGTAGATGTTAAACCAAATGCATCAATAGCCACTTTAAGTGTGAATTGTCCAAATATATCAATTTTTTGTGAGTGTGGTTGTCAGACAATAAAAAACAAGACCCATATGTTGTCTACAAGAAACTCACTCTATAAAGACACAAGTAGGTTAAAAGTAATGGAATGGTGGAAGAGATACCATGCTGTATTCATTAGATAGGGCTTCCATAACAAAGTTCTAGAAATTGGTGGCTTAAACAAGGGAAATTTATGTTCTCACAATCTGGAGGTTAGAAGTCTGAGATCAAGGTGTTGGCAGAATTATTTTTTCTGAGGATCATGAAGGAAGGATCTGTTCTTAGCCTCTCTCCTTGGCTTGTAGATGGCCATCTTCTCCCTCTTGAGTAGAATATAGAGTTCCCTCTGTTCATGTCTGTGTCCGAATTTCCTCTTCATATAAGGACACTAACCATAGTGGATTAGGGCCCATTCTTATGACCTTATTTTAATCTTATACCTCTTTAAAGACCCCGTATCCAAATATACAAGTCACATTCTGAGGTATTGGGAGTTAGAACTTCAACAACAAAAATCTGGGGGAGGGGACACAATTCAACCCATAATATATGCTAACACTATTCAAAAGAAAGCTGGAGTAGCTCTATTAATTGCGGTCAATGCAGACTTCAGAACAAGGAAAATTACCAGGGATGAAGAAGAGCACTTACCTAATGATAAATGGTTCAATTCTCCAAGAGGACAAAACAATCCTTAATGTGTACACACCTGACAACAGAGCATCAAAATACATGAGGCAAAAACCAGTACAAATGCACGGAGTAATAGACAAGGTGCCTTACAAATAGAATTCGGGAGCAATGGTGCAAAAATTAATTTCCTTAAACATGTTATTTCTTCCGGGAGCAACAGGATTGTTAAAGAACCAAGGAAGTATAACAATAGGGCAAAATTATTCCTGAGATAACAAATATTTCAAGATTCCTGTCGGAGAAGCTGTCGGAGCTCTCTTTTACAGGATTATAGAATCTATTCTCTGTCCTTTGACAACTGACACTCTCACCAGTAAACCTTTTAATCCCCCAAGTAGTGGAATACATTTAAGGAATTGGAAATCGTCAAAATTCACAAAGAGCACCACCCTCTCTCCTCTTATCCCAGGAAGCCCCAAATTCTATTGTCATATCCCTTAGGGGATTTTTTCCCCTTTTGTAGGCTTCAGTTGTTTTTAGGAGCTTTTTGAGTAATATTTATATTTCTAGCCAAAGATACATTAACTTTAATATTTCCTTGGCAGATTAGTACTAAAGAGAGAAATGTTGCTTGTTTCATGGAAATAAATTGATAGGTTCAGCAACTGTCATTTTGCTTATATAAGTGAACACTTCAGAAGAGAAGTGTTTTGAACCTGAGCAAATGGTTTTAAATATGGAAAAAAATTTCCTGAATCCCAGTACTTAAATATTAAAGGACATAATTGGTAAGTTTAAATCTTTCCAACATCTGGTAAGTGCTTTCTCATTCACTCATTCAGTCTGCACCACCAGCATGTCAGCCACTATGCTGAGTCCTGGTGATTGAAAGTTTAAAAAGATCCTGTTTCTGTCTTCCAGGGTTCACAGTCTGGGAGGGAACACAGACATGTTACTAAATACAGTATAATTAATAACTGTTAGATTAGCTGTCCCTACAAAAATGCTATAGAAAGACACACAGAGCTGGCAACTTAAGAGTTTAGTCAGTACATGAGCATTATCACAGAAGGAAGAAATAGCATTCTCAACAGAGAGAACATATGTAAAAAGCACAGAAAAAAATGCAACAGTGGTGTGTCCAGCTCCCTCAGAGTAGTGGGAGTAACAAGAGGAGACTCTGAAACTCAACTTGATTTAGGATGAATAATTTAAGTGGCATGTCTGTGCAGCTTTCTGCCTCATAGTTAGCGCCTACAAGTGCTAAAGCATAAAATCAGAGAAGGCTGCCCAAAAACAGGATGAGTAACTACCTCAGATGTATTTATCAAAGTTCATATTGATCATGTTTCTATTTGTTTCAGGTCTTATCATGGCACAATTTGGTTTTTATCTTTGTTGTGTTCTCTCCATCTAAGACACATACCGTATAGACTCACAAATTCATAACACCTACAGATTACTTATGGGGGCTTCCGAGGCCTTCCTCAATTTTTTTTTAAATTTCAAAAACATTTTAAGAGACAGGGTCTCGCTATATTGCCCAGGCTGGAGTGCAGTGGCTTTTCACAGGTGTGATTATAGCACAAATGTGCCTGGCTTCACATTTAAATTTAAATCTCCAGCCTCACCAGGTGCAGTGGCTCACGTCTGTAACCCAAGCACTTTGGGAAGCTGAGGCAGGAGGATCGCTTGAGTCCAGGAGTTTGAGACCAGCCTGGGCAACATGAGACCCCATCTCTACAGAAAATTTTAAAAGTAATAATTAAAAAATAAAAACCTCCAGCCTCATAGGCTATTTTCTGAACCAGGTTCCTATAATTCTTCAATATCCCATCCACTTTCTTGCCTCTATGCATTTGCTCAAGCTATACCTCTTTGGAATGCCTCTGCCTCTTTTCCGTTGATCAGAACTTTATCCCTCCTTGAAGACCTACCTCAAATGTATTTTCTCCTCCAAAACCTTCCCTCATTTCCCCAGCCTGTGCTCCCATAATACCTTGATTTAATTTTGCTCTGTGTTATAGTAATTCACATACCCGTCTTTCCAGCTAGAGCAGAAACTTTTTGAGGGCAGGGACTTTGTCATAATTATTTTGTGTTCCCAGCACCTGGTACATGACCGGGAATGTGGCACTTGATAAATGTTTGTTTTAAATGACCTGTTCGTCTCATTGCCTTTGTGTTCTCATTAGTGTCCTCTCCAGTTTCATAACTGAGTTTCTCCAGCTGAGCAAACCTTCTGAAGCTCAATTTATCACTGAGGCTGAGATTAGAGGAAGAATTAAAAAACTACCCAAGGCACAGGGTCACCACCCTGACAGCACAGCGAATCACTTAGAAACCTTTTAAAAGATGTAGTTGCTCCCAGCACTTTGGGAGGCCGAGGCGGGTGGATCACGAGGTCAGAAATTCGAGAACAGCCTGGCCAACATAGTGAACTCCCGTCTCTACCAAAAATACAAAAAATTAGCCGGGCATGCTGGGGGGCACCTATAATCCCAGCTACTCCGGAGGCTTCAGCAGGAGAATCACTTGAACCTGGGAGGTGGAGGTTACAGTGAGCCGAGATCGCGCCATTGCACTCCAGTTCTACGACAGTGTGAGACTCCGTCTCAAAAAAAACCAAAAAGATGTAGTTGCCTGGGCCCCACCTTCAGAGATCTTGACTTACTTGTCCTGGAGTAGAAATCAGGTGTCAATATATTTTCTGTAAACAATTCTAAAGTATAGTCAGTTTTGGGAACTACAAACCTGAAGGGTGGATGGGAAATTATTGCTGGGCCCCATATATAAGTTAGAATAATTTCTAATTTGCTTTTCTCAAAAGGTAATGCTTTTCACAGAAAAACATAGCTAAAAGAATGGAGATCACACAGTCTGGATGAAGTTGACCTTTTTTCCAAAAAAATCTTTGCCATCAGGAGCCTGAGTTACGCTATGGGAGGAATCACACAATTGGCATGATACTCACCTTTGAGTTCCTGCTTAGCATGTCTAGAGAATCTCAGTGCTCCCCGTCATAGACATCTTTAAAATCTTATTCAAGGAAGCCATAAAGTGAACTGAAATCAAAATGCCAAGCACCAAATCATGAGATGAGTAATGAAAGCTTGAAAGTTCCCAGTTCCCTTGAGGGTCTCGACATGGATGTTCCCTGTGACATGCAGTCAATGGAATGGGAGAACAGGGCCAGATACCATGAGGAGGACCCCATGTTGCATAACTCCAAGGCCATGTGCACAGTATGGGCCATGTGAAGAGTGCCCCCTGGAGTTGTGTAGTGCTGCATCTTAGCACAGGGACTTTCCAGTCCTCAAACCCAAAAGATTTCTGGTGGTGGCCTCCAGTTTGCTTCTGTTCTCCAGCCTTCTTCTGGCTTGGAGCTGTCACTCAGAACCAAGGTGAAGGATGAAGAGTCTCCTTATCAAAATCTATCTGCTGGAGTCTTTTCCTACCTGAGGATGTCTTCACCAGAAATTCCCCTAACTGGCAGCTCTTGTCAATGCATTCTGGATCCCCCTGATGGATTCCAGCTAGACTTGGTTCTTAAATCAGTCACTGTAGCGGAGTTTCAGAAAGGATTTAAATTCCTTTTCATCACCAGTACTCCTCTTCTCTTTCCCCATTGGTCAAAGTGTCCATAGAGCAGGAGAGTACATAACTTTATTTTCAGATTAGGGCCGTTTCAGGGTGTGTGTGTGTGTGAAATTTAACAGTCTAAGGGCAAAGAAGTAAAATAAAGCAGTATTATCTATTTAAAAATTATCCCAGAACCTTCCAGAGAGTGGGAACCTTAAAAATGTTAATTTCTATTGTTCTTGGCAGATGATAAAATGAATGCAGTGATGGTGGTGAAATCTACTGAGTAGCTTTCACTTTTTATATTTTTAGAGAGAGCAGAGAAAGCAGCAGGGTCCTCACAGTAAGGAGAGGATTAATTTTTTCCAAATGAATTGTAAAAATCAAAAAAATAGGAATTTTGGATAAGAAACCATTTTTTATAAAGGACTATATAAAATGAATGGAGTTATTTTGATAATAGATGCCAAACTGAATGCCACAAGGGTTTGAAGAAGAGAAAGAGACCACAACCTGTTGTGGAAATCAGGAGGAAATGTTATCTCCCATTTAATAAGGATGTGATCTTGTACAAGATGTGGTTTCTGCATTGTGGAGCCAGGACCATGATCCCTGCCCTGACTACAAAACAAGGCTGATTATGAGAATAGAATTGGATTTTTTGTGTCTGCACTTGTGTCTGCACTTTGTGTCTGCACAATACAAATACAAAGTGATGTTATTGTAGCTATTATTGGTGATGAAGATATTATTATCGATTTTGAAGAAATTGGCCAGCATTTAACTGGCAGAGCTGGCAGGGGAAGGCCTTACAGGTAGAGAAAAGAGGACTGGAGAGGTTTCTGCCAATTTTCTTGGGTGATTGAGAATCCCTGTATAAAAGAGTTGTTTCTGAGCATCTGTTGACACCTACATTGTCACTAGACCTGTGACAATGCTAGTAATACGATATTGAATAAGAAATGCTATCTGCCTTCAGGGAGCTCACCTTGACTTGGTTTTGAGGATGGCTTCAAATAGCAGATCAAGAAATGTATAGTTAATGTATAGGCAGTGGAGAGCCACTGGAAGGTTTTAGAGCAGAGGAATGACATATTTTAGGCCCTCCTGACAAAATACAGTATTTAATTCAGCTTTCAACCAGCTTACCACCAGGAAGTATTTTTGGCTAGCAGATGATTGAGCTCTGCAAGCCCCAGCCTTCAAGAACCTGGAGTGTTGTACCCCTCTACATAGCACTTTTTTTTTTTTTAATTATACTTTAGGTTTTAGGGTACATGTGCACAATGTGCAGGTTTGTTACATATGTATCCATGTACCATGTTGATTTCCTGCACCCATTAACTCATCATTTAGCATTAGGTATATCTCCTAATGCTGTCCCTCCCCACTCCCCCAACCCCACAACAGTCCCCGGAGTGTGATGTTCCCCTTCCTGTGTCCATGAGTTCTCATTGTTCAATTTCCACCTATGAGTGAGAACATGCGGTGTTTGGTTTTTTGTCCTTGCGATAGTTTACTGAGAATGATGTTTTCCAGTTTCATCCATGTCCCTACAAAGGACACGAACTCATCATTTTTTATGGCTGCATAGTATTCCGTGGTGTATATGTGCCACATTTTCTTAATCCAGTCTATTGTTGTTGGACATTTGGGTTGGTTCCAACTCTTTGCTATTGTGAATAGTGCCGCAATAAACATACATGTGCATGTGTCTTTATAGCAGCATGATTTATAGTCCTTTGGGTATATACCCAGTAATGGGATGGCTGGGTCAAATGGTATTTCTAGTTCTAGATCCCTGAGGAATCGCCACACTGACATCAAAAAACTTGTGAATAATGGAACTGATTGTTTCCTTCTTTGCAATGACTGTAGAAAGCCTAAGCTAAATTTAACCAAGTACATAGGACTTCAAACAATGAATAGGAATCCCTGCTTCAGCCCTGGCTAATTTTTCCCACATCCACTTTATTTTTAGTCCTTCCCTTGCTTTTATAAAATGTTGTTGAATTATATGTAGTTTTGTAAATCAGGAAAAAGATTAATTATAAATAGATAAATATCATTTCTTATTTTTTATTTCTTATTTAGTTAACTTTTGTTGAAGATTATTTGAAATGTCCATAGGAGACATTTGCATGGATGAGGTATATTGGAAAAGTAATGTTACAGATGTTACTTTCTAACATTACTGCTCATCTCCTAACTTAAAATTCTGTTAAAGTCATGTATAACATAACACTTGAATACGATGTGAACCTATCAGCAACAACATTTGTGCATTTGAAGTTTGAATTCTGCTTTCAAAAGAATTTAACAAAAGATACAAACTTAAAACTACCTAAATCTTTGTTCCCATGTGTTTTTAAAATTCTGTTTAAGTTTAAATAAAGGAGCTATGATTTATAGCCTATCAGAACGTTAGAAGATAAAATCTGCTATCCTGATTTTAAAAATCATACATATAAAAATTCATTTGAAATGAAATGAAATCTGTTCTTTAACTAAAAGTTACTTATAATGCTTGGATTACATTGCTAGATCAGAAGAAAGGAAGGTATAGAGAAGTCTGTATGTATTTCTGTGTTCAATCTGCCTTATCATTTTAAACTTACATTTTTAAACATTTGAAAGCAAGATAATATTTAAGAATTTGGAAAGTATTAAGGACATTTTTCTCTATTAAAAATTTCTCTTTAGAGATTGCTTTTAGGGCCAATTTACAAGACCCACAACTAAATTGTTGTTTTTTTTATTTTTTTTTGGTTTATATGTATACCCTAATCTTTGCATTCCTCTTTCCCTCTACCCCATCCTTCAACTGACTAGGTGATCAAAGTTTATCTCTTTTTGTTTCTGATAGAACTGACTGTTTCTGGAAAAGGTAAACATCTATTCTCCAAAGGGCAGTGACTTTCTACCTGTGAAAATAAAAAGTAAACTTCAGAAGAAAATTCTGAAAGAGGAATTTAGAGATGTTCCAAATAAAGGCAATATAGTTTCACTGGAACTGAAATGTTGCCTTCCAATTCTACTACAGAAGGCAGAGTGGCACATGTGGCACCTGGTTGGGATGGACTCATTAAAGGATTTAACCCAGACTTCTGATCAACAAATATTGCTGCTACATTAACTGATTTGCAACAAAGAAAGAAAATATCATCCAGTTGATCTTATTATTTAAATATGGGCTCAAATCTTAAATCTGACAAACAAATAAATATGTCTGAAAAGTAAATAGTAAATGGTGAACTGGTATGGCTGAGGCATTTGTACTGAACTCATGCTGCTTCCTGGAGATCACTGCATTCTTTTCTGTGCTCAGTAATCTACTTAAACTATGTCAGAGATTCGCCTGAGACTTACTTTGCTGTCCTTTCTGGCTCAGATTATTTCTTTATTTAGAAAATCAGAACGTTTGTTTGTTTTTAGGGTTCAAGCACCTCTTCTCATCTCTATAATGTCTCCAAATGTCTCTGAGGATTCCTAAAACTATCTGTGTTTCTTGCACATGATGGTATAATTTATCTGTGTCTAGAGATCTGAAGTCAGGCAAAGTAGTTAAGGGCACTCTTTCTTCTTCCTCATATATCTTGAGACACAGTTCTCTGCTCTTGTGGTTTGTCTGACCCTTCTGAGTTCCTGTTATGCTTCCATTTGCACCAGAAGACAGTGGAAATCAAGTGAAATTAAATATAAAATGTCAGAACTAGAAAAGCTATTAGACCAAGTTTACATAAAGAAATGAGAGGGATTTAATCTGCTTTGTTCCTTACTAAGACATGTACATGGGGCTATATCCAAGATAAAGCAATGAAACACTAACTTCCCTTGTACTGAGTCTATGCTTATGTGCAACAGACTTTTGATAGTAATTTGGCTTTCTGTGTAGATCCGCCTATAGATAAAAAAATATATACTTACCGGAAGATCCAAGACCCAGTTATAAGTTAATAGATGAACTTCCTGATTTATACATCAGAGCTTGTTAATGGATGTCCATCTGGGGGTTGGAGAGAGGGAGAGATTGATCCACTGTCATTATGCTGCTAAATCAGGTTCCTGAGATATAGCCCTTGGAACATGGAGATCACACCAGGGTACTGCCCTTTCAAAGCCTCTTTGGGCACCTAGCAACCCTTCTCCATGGTGTACTTTGACTCCATCTTGTTGCTAGTTGTCCACAAATGCCTGTTCTGTGAGACAGTCCACCTCTTGGTTTCTAAGGCCAGACAGATATAAGCACAGCTACTTCTCAAGAGGCTGTTACTGACCACAATAGGTCTTTTCTGTTTTTTTTGTTTTGTTTTGTTTTTTTGAGACAGAGTCTCACTCTGTTGCCCAGGTTGGAGTGCAGTGGTACGATCTTGGCTCACTGCAACCTCTGCCTTCTGGGTTCAAGCAATTCTCCTGCCTCAGCCTCTGAGTAGCTGGGATTACAGGCGCCCACCACCATGGCCAGCAAATTTTTTTTTTTTTTTTTTTAAGTACAGATGGGGTTTCACCATGTTGGTCAGGCTGGTCTTGAACTCCTGACCTCAAGTGATCCAACCGCCTCAGCCTGCCAAAGTGCTGGGATTACAGGTGTGAGCCACCGCGCTCGGTTGGTCTTTTCTTCCTAAAAGCAAAACCCAGAATCTTTCCACCTGTTAACACCTGTAAATCTTCTGAAATACTCCTTGGAACAAAGACTGCCATTTCTTCTTTAAACGTATGACGTGAAAACATTTTTACAGCCATGCAGTGAAATATGCAGCTATGTGGAAAGCTTCAAGAATAAAGAAAGATTACAATAGACTTCATTCAAAGCTTTTTAGGGATTCTTCAAATAATGATATCTAATTGGAGAGTCTGATACATGTTCCAAGGATGAATCCTGGGCCTTTATAGCAACTAGAAAAAAAGGATTGAAAATGCCTAAAAGCTCTAACACCCACTTTAAAAAATGCTTTGAAATTATAATTATTGAAAAATACTATTTGGAACTATATCACGATTAAGAAAGCATCAGAAAATAAAGTAGCTTGGCAATTTTGAGTTACTCTCCAACTAAAAAAATCTGTTTAATGGACTTTGAAATGATTTTGTATTTGTGTTTAAAAAATATGCATCTCTATCCAGGTTGACAGCTTAAGTATCAGGCTCTAGCCAAACAAAATCTGAAGTGACTAAGGCATTGCTTCTTAAATAAGAGCAAATTGGAACTGCCATCTCAAATCACTACCATGTCTTCTGGCAAGACTAGATTAGCACTCACACTCACATCTGATGAGGGAGTCACCTCAAGCTTGCAAACAGCCAATTTGGATTACCCAGCAAGAGCATGTTAAAACCAGCAAAGGGTTGCCAGGCCTCCGTTCTTTGGCCAGCCTATATAGAATGGAGAATTTTGTAGAGGTGATGTGTTCAACACTTGGATACATTTAAGAAGACAGCTTGAGTCTAGTTTCTTTGGTCTCTAGGCCAGCTCAAAATAACCAGACACATGCCCTTGCTGACCGCTAAAGGCAGGTCACTGTTAAAGCAAGAGTCTTACTGGCTCTTGCTTGACCTCTCTTCTTTGTTTCATTCTGCTGCCTGACTTTGGTTCTGCTTCTGGCCCTTTGGAATTAGTGTTTGAACTTTATCTCTGTTCTTTAGGCCCTGGATTTTCCTAACAGATTCCAATTTGGTTTATCCTGCTGGGTGTCTATGAGCTAGGCTACCCTACTTCTTGCTCTTCTGAGGCTAACTTCCAGCATAGTCCACTTGGCTGACTGGTTCTTCTCTGTGTCTGCAAGAGTATATGTGAGTGTTTGGTGGAGAGGGGAATAAGATGTATGCTCAATTTGAATAATCACTCACTAAAATGAGAGAGAGAGAGAGAGAAAGAGAGAGATCTAAACATGGGGAGTAGAAAGTAATACAATTGCTTCTCCTTATAGACTATCCTTAGGTTTGAGGTAAATTCTTAATTAGGTATTTGGTTCCCTCCCAAGTATTTTATCACAGGCCTCAGATTCTGCTGCCACCTGGTGCTAAAATGTTCCAGGTAGTGATGACTAAATAGTTTGACAAACTCCAAGAAGTATCACCTAGATTCAGAGATAACACATACTAATCAGGAGGCTGGATATTTAACATAATAAGTAAAAGATATAACATTTTAAAAAATAAACAAGAATAGCTTAGTGTAATACATAATGAATGTGTTATACCTATGAACAGATATATAAGATGTAATAATAGTAGATTACTGTGTAGTTCTGAGCTATCACTATCTCTTAGAAGTATGGTCCATGTCAGGGCCAGGCGCAGTGGCTCATGCCTGTAAGATCCCAGCCTTTTGGGAGGCCGAGGCGGGCGGATCACCTGAGGTCAGGAGTTCAAGACTAGCCTGGCCAACATGGCAAAACCCCGTCTCTACTAAAAAAATATATATATATATTTATATATATATATATTTTAAACATATATATATTTATATATATTTTAAACACATATATTTATTTATATAAATATATATTATATATAAATATATGTATATATTATATATACACACACACACACACACACACACACACACACACATTAGCTGGGCATGGTAGCGCATGCCTGTAGTCCCAGCTACTTGGGAGGCTGAGGTAACAGAATCGCTTGAACCCAGGAGGTGGAGGTTGCAGTGAGCCGAGATCGTGCCACTGCCACTAAGATCGTGCCAGCCTGGGCAACAGAGTAAGACTCTGTCTCAAAAAAAGAAAAAAAAAAGAAAAAGAAAGAAATAAAAGAAGTATGGTCTATGTCTAATCCTCATTTGAGCTGTCACTCCCAAATATGACAGAATGCTTAATGTTAATACACGTTAACAACAAATAATTTCACTTAATGGCCTCCCTAACTGAAAAAAGTTTTCTGCCAGCTTCTAAATTAAGATTGGTTAATTTTGCCCAAGGTTTATTTATATTTCACAGAAATTATTTTTTTTTCTTTTGTGGCCTTTATTGATCTGCCATTTCTCCCCAGTCTTCATTTTGCCCCCATTTTTCTCTATTGCTCCTCCAAGCAGGGTCTGTTTCCATTGCTTCCGGTTTTTCCAAAATTGTTTTGTTTCTATTCTTTAACTCTCTGTCTTGTGAGATTTTCATATTCCCGGTGATTACATATCATCCACCCAATCTTTCCGGATGGAACTTTTACAGAAATGCTGTCCTATTGGACTCCCAAATACAGCAATACCTTACTCATTTGGCTTTTGAATCTCAACTATTGAGGGACATAAGAAGAATTTTCCAAGGTTCAGGCAAAAGAGAAATTCAGTAGAACCATTCATCTAAGACAGATTATATTTTCCAGAGATGATCAAAAGAATAATTCCCACTCCACATGTTTTTTTTTTTTTTTTTTTTTGACAATATGACTTCTGTTCTCTTTTCGTAGAGAAGTGGAATCTAAACTCTCTTCCCTAGAATCTGGGTGGGTTTGTGACTTTGGAAGAAGTGATGCCGTGTGACTTCACTTAGATGTGACTTAGGTTAGATGATAAAAAGTGATAAAGTTTCACCACCACCAAGCTGTGAGGAAAACCAAAGTAGCTCATACAGAGACACTACATGGAGAGGCCACTGTATTTTTTCCAGCTGACAGCCCAACTGAAGTCCCAGCCACAGCCAGCATCAACTGCAAAGACACCTCTAGATGACTGCAACCCCAGCCATCAAGTCATTCCCAGCCTTCAAGCCTTCCCAGCTGAGGCCCAGACATCAGAGAAGGTAAACAAGCCACTTCTGCTGTGCTCTGTCCACATTCCTGATCCACAGAAACCATGAGGACAATAAGATTGTTGTTTTATGCCACTGAGTTTTGAGAGTGGTTTGTTACATAGCAAGAACAATAGAAATGGTATCGTATTTAGTATGTTCCTCACAAATTGTGAGCAAGTATCCCAAGATGGGTGCAGAGCCCAGCTTCCTTCTAGTTCATATATAAGTTTCTTGTCATCCTGAGGCATTTTTTGAATAAAAAAATTAATTCAAGATGGATTAAAGACTTAAATGTTAGACCTAAAACCATAAAAACCCTAGAAGAAAACCTAGGCAATACCATTCAGGACATAGGCAGGGGCAAGGACTTCATGCCTAAAACACCAAAAGCAATGGCAACAAAAGCCAAAATTGACAAATGGGATCTAATTAAACTCAAGAGCTTCTGCACAGCAAAAGAAACCGTCATCAGAGTGAACAGGCAACCTACAGAATGGGAGAAAATTTTTGCAATCTCCTCATCTGACAAAGGGCTAATATCCAGAATCTACAAAGAACTCAAACAAATTTACAAGAAAAAAAACAAACAACCCCATTAAAAAGTGGGCAAAGGATATGAACAGACACTTCTCAAAAGAAGACATTTATGCAGCCAGCAGACACATGAAAAAATGCTCATCATCACTGGTCATCAGAGAAATGCAAATCAAAACCACAATGAGATACCATCTCACACCAGTTAGAATGGTGATCATTAAAAAGTCAGGAAACAACAGGTGCTGGAGAGGATGTGGAGAAGTAGGAACACTTTTACACTGTTGGTGGGACTGTAAACTAGTTCAACCATTGTGGAAGACAGTGTGGCGATTCCTCAGGGATCTAGAACTAGAAATACCATTTGACCCAGCCATCCCATTACTGGGCATATACCCAAAGGATTAAAATCATGCTGCTATAAAGACACATGCACACGTATGTTCATTGTGGCACTATTCACAATAGCAAAGATTTGGAACCAACCCAAATGTCCATCAATGATAGACTGGATTAAGAAAATGTGGCACATATACACCATGGAATACTATGCAGCCATAAAAAATGATGAGTTTGTGTCCTTTGTAGGGACATGGATGAAACTGGAAACCATCATTCTCAAAAAACTATTGCAAGGACAAAAAACCAAACACCGCCTGTTCTCACTCATAGGTGGGAATTGAACAATGAGAACACTTGGACACAGGAAGGGGAACATCACACACCGGGGCCTGTCGTGAGGTGGGGGGAGGGGGACAGATAGCATTAGGAGATATACCTAATGTAAATGATGAGTTAATGGGTGCAGCACACCAACATGGCACATGTATACATATGTAACAAACCTGCATGTTGTGCACATGTACCCTAGAACTTAAAGTATATATATATCTATATATATATATAGATATATATATATAGATATATATATATATTTTTTTTTGAGATGGAGTCTCACTCTTTCGCCCAGGCCGGAGTGCAGTGGCGCTATCTTGGTTCACTGCAAGCTCCACCTCCTGGGTTCACACTATTCTCCTGCCTCAGCCTCCCGAGCAGCTGGGACTACAGGCACCCACCACCGTGCCTGGCTAATTTTTTGTATTTTTAGTAGAGACGGGGTTTCACTGTTTTTTAGCCAGGATGGTCTCGATCTCCTGACCTTGTGATCCACCCGCCTTGGCCTCCCAAAGTGCTGGGATTACAGGCGTGAGCCACCGCGCCCGGCCCTTAAAGTATAATTAAAAAAAAAAAAAAAAGGCGAAAGTGAAGCCGTTGTCATTACTGTCTTAAGGTTGCTGTAGTCAGATGTGGTGATGGACAGATTCAGCGGTGCCCAGTGGTTCCATCTGGTTGTTCCTCTCCCATTTGCATTTAAACATGTCTTTTCCATCTTTAAAAATCTCTCCTTTAACCTCATGTCTCCTTCCATACTACCTTCTTTTCTTTCATGCTAGCTGTGTCCGTTTTCATTTTTCTACTCTATCCTCTGCCACGGGTCTCTGCCACCTCCTTCCCCCTAAAACTGTTCTCACCGTTCTTCCCACATACTCATTATTTCTGGATATCTATTACTATCATATGCTGATGGCTCTCAAGACTATATCTACTGGCAGGGCGCAGTGTCTCACACATGTTATCTCAGCACTTCGGGAGACCAAGGGGGGCAGATGGCTTGAGCTCAGGAGTTCGAGACCAGCCTGGGCGACACAACGAAACCTCATCTTTACAAAAAATTCAAAAATTAACCAGGCGGTGGTGACATGCGCCTGTGGTCCCATCTACTCAGAAGGCTGAGGCAGGAGGATTGCTTGAGCCCAGGAGGTTGAGACTGCAGTGAGCTGTGATTGTGCCACTGCACTCCAGCCTGGGCAACAGAGTGAGGCCTTGTCTTAAAAAAAAAAAAAAAAAAGAGAGAGAGAGAATATATCTACCCAGATGTCTCCTCTGAGTTTCATACTTTCATATCTAATGATCTCTACCTCTACCTGGGTGGCAGACAAGCACTTAAACTCAGAATATTCATAATTAAACTCATCATATTTCCCGTCAAAACTGTACCTTCTTCATATCTCAGCGAATAGCACCATCATCCACTCAGGTTTCCAAACCAGAAATCAGGTTCGAAAACTCCCATGTGTCTCTCTCCCACTGTCACTTTCCTAGTTGAGGTTTCCTTTATCTCTGGCCTGGAGGAATGCAGTAGTCGTTCTTCCTGAAGTGAAGATCCAATTGTATAATACAGTGAGAAGCTACCATACAAACATTATGGTTTATCTTCAGTACAGACCCATATTATTACATGGGTTATTGCCTACTCTGAGAATGTGGGCAATAAATCCATTTTATGGGAATAGTTGCAACCAATAATGGTCTAAGAGGAACAAAAGGAAAACACATTTGCACAACAGTGGATATTTTCCGTGTGTTAGACCTGGTGGCAATGCTGTCCATTTCAAAAATATTTATAATTTCCTACCGTGCACTAGGAACTGTGCCTGCAGGAGAAGCTTCCCAGGCATTGATTCACTGTGTACTTTTTTTCTGGGCCCAGCACTATGTGACATGCAGAGGATCCAAAAATGAAAAATTCATGGTCTCTATTCCTAAGGGACACTCAACTTTCTTCAGTCACTACCGATGTTGAATGATGTCCCAGATGGTCCCACCTAATGCTGAGGTCCTTCTATAGACAGTGTGGTAGTGAAGTTCCTTTTGTGGACTTTTATTTTTAGAGAGTAAATTAATTGCAGAGGGAGAAAAAGTTTCCCATTTCAAAGTCAATCTAGAGACACGTGGAGACTGTTGTCTAGATGCAAGGATTCTTTTCCGGTGACACACAGGAACCACCTCCTTGAGACCTGAATTAAATTGCGAGCAATTTCAGTAATGAATTCAGCCTTGGGCTCAGCCCATTCCCAGAACCTCTGGCTTAATTATGAGAAGAAAACCTATTTATTCTGGGACATCACCACTTTGGGAAAAATTCCTGGAAGCCATCAGAAAAGCAAAGGGAAGATCTTTCTCAGAGTCTCTTCTCTGAATTTCTGAGAAAGAAGCGTTTCATGTTTGGCCTGTCAAGCTGCTTTTAGTTTCAGCCCATGGATTTGCCCCTTATTTAATTATCTCTGAACTTAGGTCTCTCTGTCCATCCAAAGGCCTAGGTCACCTGTGGGAGACTAAGTCAAACTTTCTTGGGCCTTCCTCAGATACCATCTTCCCCTGAGCACGTTCTTCATATTATAAGTTACAAAATACAGTAAGAAAAAAATAATATGTATACAGTACTTTACATTTTACTAAACTCTTTTCAGGTGTTTTAGTTCACTTAATTCTAATAGCAACCAAGAAAGGTGCAGATATGAGGAATCTGAGCCTCAGAGAAAAGTAACCTGTCCATTTCATCATGCTAATGAGAATGAAAAAAAGAAAAGTAACCTGTTCATGATCACACAGCTATTGCATGACAGACCTCACTAAGAAATGAGATATTCTAACTCTATCTTCTTTCCACCTTTTCTCCCTATATCTGTCCAGGGGCCAAAGTAATTTCTATATCTGATCTACTTCAAAATTATTATGAAAACTGAGTAAACTATGTTGATACTGGGAGTCAAGGAATACTGATGTCTGTCCTGGGACTAGCTTGGTTGTGGGGACCCATTGAGGCCCCCTATAAGCCAGGGTCCCAAGGGGACCTATGAAGAGCAAGGAAAGGCAAGGAAAGCTCTCCTGAGGCAGTGGTTTGCAAACTTGGCCACACATTGAAAACATCCCAGGAGCTTTAAGCCTTGGTTTCAGCCCCAGAGATTCTGATTTAGTTGGAAAGTCTTGGGGGCAGCCTTTCCATTTAGACATTTTAAAATCTCCCCAGGTGATACTATAATAATATGCAGGGAAGATTCCCTAACATTGCCTGAGGGCACCCACAGTTTCTTTTTAGGGATTGTGGACTCATTCTTTCTATATGCTTATTACACTAGTCACATTTAGTCATTGAATAAAATCTAGAAAATACTGATTAATTTTTGGAGGGTAATCATAATTATTCCACAGAGAAATAAATTTTGTTAACAATTGGCTGTATATCTTTCCAGGATTTGTCTACATACATACACATAAATAAATAATCCTATGCTTTTTATTTAATCAAAAATGATATACATACTGCTATATGCCTTTTATCTTTGACTTTTTTTTCCATATCAACAAATTCAAATTAAGGCTATTTTCAAAGACTTTATAGTATTCCATTGTGTGACTATACCTCACTGAACCTCTAATAACAAAGAGGAGTTTTCTTTTTATCCCCATATCTGTTTCCCTTCCAAGGAGATGCTTGAAATCCTAGAATCTAGTAGGGAGGATCAGATTTCGTCAATCCTCTTGGCTTCTGCGCCATTTCACATTTATCCAGAAGATTTACAATTAATCAAACAATATACTAATTTGGGAAAATTGGTTTTTGGAGGAAAGTTTGGAAACTACTATTAATACCCAAGCCCTAATAATCTTAAAGAATGAAAGAAACTGAGGGTTCTACAACTCTCAAAATTCCAACTTGTCCTCAGTTATTTGAGGTCCTTTCTCAAAATTGTTTAAGTCTAGTCAGTTACCTGGGTAAGTTCATTAAGGGAGTCTATGACATAATGCTAAAGACAATAACAACAATTAACACTTGCATAGCACTTTAAAGTGAATAATTCTAACATAAAACCAATATGAACTAACTACCATTCATTAAGTATCCTTCTAGAGAATCAATGTGCCAGGCACTGAACTAGGCACTTAACATAGTCTTCTATTTATCTGTCATAAAGTCTATACACAGTGGTATTATTATTTCAGTTTTACAGATAAGATAGCTGAGGCTCAGTGAATTGCCTGAGCTCACTTATTAAAACTAGACTGTAAACATGGATTGTGTCATGGTTTTACTCAGCATTATATCTCAGAATCTGGTTCAGTGCTTTGCACTGTGCCTAGGAGAAGGTAGGGACTCAATACATAATCGATGGATGAAGGAATAATTAAATCACTAGCTGTTTCTTTAATTCATATTGCCTCTGGGTGATGCAGAGTTGCTCTACCCAGAGAAGACTTGCTTCCTATTTCCATCCTCCAGCAATAATTCATATAGTAATGATTTGGTGGCTGATACGGTTTGGCTCTGTGTCCCCATGCAAATCTCATCTTGAATTGTAATCCCCACATGTTGGGGGAGGAGCCTGGTGGGAGGTGATTGAATCATGGGGTGAACTTCCCCCTTGCTGTTCTTATGATAGTGAGTGAGTTCTTATGAGAGCTAGTTGTTTGAAAGTGTGAGGCACTTCCTCCTTCTCGCTGTCTCTCCTGCTCCGCCATGGTAAAGATGTGCTTGCTTCCCCTTTGCCTTCTGCCATGATTATAAGTTTCCTGAGGCATAACCATGCTTCCTGTGAAGCCTGCGGAACTGTAAGTCAATTAAACCTCTTTTCTTCATAAATTACCCAGTCTCAGATAATTCTTTATAGCAGTGTGAAAACAGACTAATACAATGGTTTATGGAAATGTGCCTTCATTCTTTACATTCTCTAGGGTAATGGTTCTCCAAATGTGGTCCTGTTCCCAACAAATTCATGGACCCCACTTCAGACAACTAAATCATAATCTCTGGTCACGAATATCAAGAAACTGTTTTAATAAGCTTTTCACATGTAATTGGAGCACTTTGGGAGACTGAGGTGGGCTGATCATGAGGTCAAGAGATCAAGAACATCCTGGCCAACGTGGTGAAACCCCGTCTCTACTAAAAATACAAAAATTAGCTGGGCTTGGTGGTGCATGCCTGTAGTCCCAGCTACTCGGGAGGCTGAGGCAGGAGCATCACTTGAACCCAGGAGGCAGAGGTTGCAGTGAGCTGAGATCGAGGCACTGCACCCCAGCCTGGCAACGGAGTGAGACTCTGTATCAAAATAATTATGATAATAACAAGCTTTTCAGATGATTCCAATGAACATTAAAGATGAACACTGAAGTTTGAGGACTTAATAAATAAATGGCCTTTCTGTCCTGAGACTCATAGTAGTGGTTTAGTCTGGATGATTGGATGGAGGAGCCATTTACAGAGATTGGGGAAAGAAATGGAGGAGCAAGTTTGGAAGGAGGTCATGAATTTGGGTCTGGTGTGTTTAATTTGAAGTACTTTTGGGATATCCAGGTGAAGGTATCTGGAGGCATCTGGAGCCTTGAGGTCTGGAGCTCAGAAGACAGGACTGAGTCAGAGATACAGATTTGGGAGTGGTAATTGGAGCCATGAATAAGACTGCTCAGGAGAATGAGAAGCATTAGTTTACCTTAAATAATAGCATTATTTTAAGAGAGTTGGGGAGGGGTCCTGAGAGAATGAAGAATCTGAGGACAGTCATTCTTCCTTGTGAGTGACTTGCATTGGAATATTTGTCTCATCTTCTCCTCTGGATTATAAGCTCCTTAAAGGCAGGGACTGTGTAAACTTTAATAAGTCCCTCAAACAAAACTACATTGCTGCACAGGCTGTGAATAATCAGTGAATTCCTTCCAGGATTCTGCTTTGCAGAAATCCAATGTGATCAGAGCCACCAGCAAGATGTTTTTCCAAAAATCACTTCTATCATTTCCCAATGGACAGTATGGCAGATTAAAAATAAGTGAATAAATAAAGGGTATCATGTATAATCCACTGATATTTATGCTAATCACATTAATCAGAGTGAATTAATTATACCTGAAAACAGATGCAAAGTTAAATTCCTCAGAAAATCAATTCATTAAACTCATATTGGAATGCACAGTCAACAACCCCCATGTTTAGAAACTATCAGCATGATTTGTGGCAACTTCTGATTTACTAACGAAACTGCTTAAAACATTTTTAAAGGCAATTACAATTACTGTCTGGCATTTGATGGAAAGAAATCTTGTCAGCATTGTCCCTTGTGTGTCAACTGTCACAATTTTCTAAAAATTTTGAGGCGAAAAATAGGCAGGCTCTACTATTTGCTAGCCTCGATTAGGGTTAATTCAATGTGTGTCTGCAAATAATAGTGTTTAATGTAATCTCTCTAATTACAGATAAAACGCATTTTCAGTCATGCTCATCACTGACAGTATTTTGGGATAAGTTAAACTGACAGCTGCTTTCTGAAGGAAAGGAAAAAACAAACCTTCCTTGGGGTTGTGTTGATTTTCTCTCTCTCTCTCTGCCCCACCCCCCTTTCTTTTACACTAAAGTTGAGAAAAAGATGAAACTTGACACTTTGGCTCTGGATACCCATTTTGGAAATTATGACATCATCTATCTCTTGGGAATTTGACATGTTTTCCAGCTCCTACTCCCATCAACGAATACCTAACTTGAATTCACTCAACAGGCACTTTCTAAGGGTTTCCAGTGAACCAAGTATTGTGCTAGGCAGTAAGGGAATCAAGAAGGAATGATTCTACCAAACCTGCCCCCTTCAATTGGCCCCATGAGTCAAGTCAAGCTTCGTACTATGCCAGACCTGATAGTCATAGAGCTCTTATATTCTCAGTCCCTCCAGAGTGAAACTATTCAAGTCAAATGTTTTCTGAAGGACCACAGCTGACTGGATCAGGGACTACCCAAGGATTGAGGGACTACTCCTCAGATTGTCCAGGCATCTGTAATGTGGCCTCGCATGACAAGTTGAGCCAGATCAGTCAGATTTTCTTTCTCAGGAATAGAAATTGGAAAATACTAGATGAGGTGGTTAGGGGTGAAGGTGAAATTAGAAGGCAGTAAGAGAAAAACCACAAGATAGAAAGAATTAAGACCTTGAGAGGGCAGGCATCATTGGGTCTATGAGACTATGAGGAAGCCGAAACACAGGGCCTAGTTTAAGGTTGAATGAATCAAAGGATGACTAAATAAACAAATAATTGTGACCTAAGATGTCTTTGGCTTTTTTTGGTAGCTTCAAAACATGAGTGATTCACACTGAGTCACTATCTTTGATACTCCTGACTCTTTTTTCACCTATGCTGTAGATGAACCATGTTTCTTGCATACTGTGTGTCTCAGTTGGGATATAATTCAGCTTTGAGTAATGGAAAAACTCAAAATAACAGTGATTTAACAAGGAGTTTATTTTTTTTTCTGATGAAAAGTCTACTTATATACAATCCAACTCAGATAGGGTTGCTCTGCTCCATAAAATCCTCAGGGCTGATTCCTTCCAATTTCCTTTGCTACAGTTCTTAGGAGGTACCCTTATCTCCATAGTCTAAAGTGGCATCCACGTTCCAGATAAAAGGATGGAGAGACGGATGAAGAAGAAGGGGTAGAAGTCACCAGCCATCGCTTAAGATAGTTTTCTAGAACCTGGGAAAGTCTTATTCATGATGTTTGGGTGGAAATTTTGGAAAAGATCTGTATTCTGCTTCCAGAGCAACACCAGATGCAGAGATGACACCAGTGGTACAGGAAAAAAAAATTGTTAACAGAGCTAATATCAAACAGAGTTGGAAGCCTGAAGCCAGAGCTAATATAAAAGTTGGCAGAATTTACAGATATCTTGAGGAGGACTTTCACCCTCCCTGTTTGTGGAATAAAGTGTTTAAAACAATCCCTTCTGGATCCTAAGGAAAAGAGGCCCCAGCAACCTATGGGTTACAATACAAATGAGGCATATTCCAAGACCAACCCTACATCTAAGCCATCCTAAAATATCACCTATCATGATACCACCCTTGACTCTCTCCAAGTTGAAATTTTCATACATAGAGCCACTCTCTGGAGCCAGACAGTAGTGATGTTGTCACTAGAAGTCTACTGTCCAATGCCTTCTGGAAGACAGAGAGGCATATAAAACATAGTGCCCAGACTTCTAGCCCTCAGGATGGTAGAAATTACACCATCTCAGAAGTGGGGGAGCTAGAAAAGAAAAGAAAGGAAAGCTAGTTCTGAAAAGGGGTTGTTTGGAGTATATTGACTTTGTTCTGTAAAAAGTGAGATATAAAGCATAGTAAGACGCCATTTTATAACCACTGGATTCACAATAATAAAAAATTCTGGGCCAGGCATGGTGGCTTATGCCTGTAATCCCAGCACTTTGGAAGGCTGAGGCAGGTGGATCACCTGAGGTCGAGAGTTCAACACCAGCCTGACCAACATGGTGAAACCCCGTCTCTACTAAAAATACAAAATTAGCCAGGCATAGTGTTGCATGCCTATAATCCCAGCTACCTGGGAGGCTGAGGCAGGAGAATTGCTTGAACCCGGGAGGTGGAAGTTGTGGTGAGCCGAGATCGTGCCATTGCGTGCTAGCCTGGGCAACAATTGTGAAACTCTGTCTCAAAAAAAAAAAAAAAAAAAAAATTCTGATGAGTCCAAGTCTTGAGGAAGATGTAGAACAGTAGGAATTCTCACTGTTGGTGAGAGTGTAAATTGGTGCAATGCTTTTGAAGAAAATTAATATATCTAGTAAAGGAAACAACATGTATGCCACATATCCTACCAACTCTACTTCTTGGTTGGCCTACAGCTGTGGGTCTCAAACTTTGGTATGCATCATAATTACCTGGAGGGCTTCTAAAACACAGATTGCTGGGCCCTCCCTCAGAGTTTCTGATTCAGTAACTCTGGAGTGGGGCCTGAGAATCTGCATTTGTAAGGTCCCAGGTGATGCTGATGCTGCTGATCCTAGGACTACACTTTGAACCCCCAGCCTAGGGAAATTATTTCCTGTGTTTATTAGGAGATGTGTACAAAAATTTCATAACATCATAGCTAGTAATAGCAAGAACCTGGAAACAAGTTAAATATCCCTTGACAGGAAAATGAATAGAGAAATTATACTGTATTAAGAGAGGTACTACAGAGCAGAGAAAATTAATGAATTAGAGCTATACAACATCATAGATAAAACAAGTTGCAAAAGAATATATGCTTTATGATACTAAATACAAAACTCAAAGTCATGTAAATTTAAACAAGAAATTGTTTAGGAATATATACATATATAATGATAAACCAAAATTCAGAATGGCGGAGGGAAGAGGGAAATGGGATTGGGGAGGCACAGGGATTCCGGTAGTTCTTGAGTTGGGTGGTAAGCTCAAATATGTTTGTTCTATTATTCTTTCACATCTATAAAATATTTAACAATTATTTTGTGCTTTAAAATCAGTTTTATAGAGTGTGGTGGCTCACGCTTGTAATCTCAACACTTTTGGAGGCCAAGACAGGTGAATCACTTGAGCCCAGGAGTTTGAGACCAACCTGGGCAACATGGTGAAACCGCTTCTCTAAAAAAAAAAAAAAAAAAACAAAAATGAGGTGGGCGTGGTTGCTTGTGCCTGTAGTCCTAGCTACCTGAGAGGTTGAGATGTGAGGATTACTTGAGCTCAGAAGGTCAAGGCTTCAATGAGCCATGATTGCACCATTGCTCTCCAGCCTGGGTGACAGAGTGAGACCCTGTCTCAAAAATATAAAATAAAATCAATTTCACTTCTGTATATATGAAATATTTCACTTTTTTCTTTTTAATCAGTTATATATTTTCAACTTCATATTCTTTTAGTTTCCCATAGAATCTTCACAATGTGAAAAAGTAAAATAAAAATATAAAGATGTATCTTTTTTTAAAAATAAGGAAAAAGCCCTTGAATATGTATATATGGACGAGGAAGCATGTAAGCAGCTATGTTAGGATAGTGTGTGTGTGTGTGTGTGTGTGTGTGTGTGTGTGTTTGTGTGTATTTATACTTAAAATACCTTTATGTAGTTCTGAGCAATTGATTAAAAACTGGCAGGAGAAAATCAGCAAGGGATGAAAGGCCTGGGGGGAAGAAACTACGGTTTTGGGAACAAAAGGTAGAAAGTGTATTTGTGGACATGTAAATTCAAAGAGCAAGATAGAGGCCAGGCTGCCAGGAAGGGAATGGCTCTGAGATGAGCAAGGATTGCCTGCTTCTCTGCATTTGTTCCAGCATCTTTTCTCAGGGATAAAAAAGGCAGATCTGGGGGGTGATGCCTTTGTGGGGTTTATGAAAGTAACCAGAAGGGGACAGAGAGGTGGTTGTAGAGTCCAAAGGAGAACAACTTGGAAGATGTGGACTACAGAGCCTGAGTGGAAGTTTTAAATCACCTGGAAATTGGGAGGTTGGCTGGAAGCAGAAAAGAGTCATGAGGGGTTGAATGATTGAAGCCCACTCTGAGGATAGGGAATGTTTGTGTTTAGAGATGAAAGGACTAGAAAGGGATTCCAAAAGTGGAGCAGGGCCTTGTTATTACAAGGCTCAGTGGGACTGAGGTTGGTGACGGACAAGCTTTGAGTACTGTGGGGACAATGATGGGGACCTGTTGAGTCAAGAAGTCTGAAGAATTCACAAGACAGGTGATACGTCTGGCAGGCAGGAATGATGGAGTTGAGTCAGAGTATTGGATGGTAGCTGTGTTGCTCAGGTAGAGTTCTTACCATTGCTGATGAGCAAGGAACTGAGATTAGAGGACCCCTGTGTTCTGGGAAGGAAAATGGGGGTCTAATCACAGCTCCATGAATGCAGCTGGGGGCAGTAGAGCCATATTGACCTGTGTTCAAATCCACTTACTAGCTGTGAGGTCCTGCTGCTAAATACTTAACCTCTCCTGGCCTCTTTTCCCATTTTCAGACAGATGATATCACCTCCTTCCTAGAAGTGGTAACCATTAAATGAGAGCATAGATGAAAGGGTTTACTAGAATATCTGGCACACACCATAGATTATTAATAAATGTTAGTGAGACAAAGCAGGAGTCCTTCTTAGGGTCCTAATGGGTCCCCCCCAAGCATGGAAATAAAGGAAACATCTTGAATCTCTTCAAGGGAAATTCCAGGCACCCAGCTATCCCTGAGAAATAAATAAGCAATCCCATAAGCAAAAAAAAAAAAAAAAAAGGAATAGCATAAACAATAATCTCAAGCAAGTTAGAGTCACAAGGTGTTTTAGTTCCTTCTAGAAACTAAAAGATAACACCGTAACATATGTTCTTGAGTTGTTTATTAGAAACCAAGACTCCCACTGATGAAAAATGCTGGCCATTGTCAGGGAGACCTTAGATAAAGGGGACCTGAAGATTGAACACTGACCACCGTTCTTTGTTCTAAATTTCTTCCTGTGGGACCTGGATAAGAGTCACACCCACAGGCCAAACATTAACCTTCCTTTCTGCTGAACCCAAGTTTTTAGACAAAACCTTGTTTCCTTAACCAATTGCAAATCAAATAATTTCTGAATCCGCCCAATGACCTGTAATCTCCCACTTCAGGATAGCTCATCTTTTCAGGCCAAACCAATGTATAACCTCCATGTTTGACTCACAATTTTGTCTGTAACTTCTGCTTTCTTGAAATGTACCCTGCCTTTAAAAACCTTTGCTCGTAAGCCATCAGGGAATTTGGGTCTTAAGTGTTAATTGCCCAATCCCCTTGCTTGGCACGCTGCAATAAATGCCTCACTTTCTATCACTGCAAATCCCAGTGTCAGTGTTTGGCTTTTTCTGTGCACTGAGTGAGCGGATCAGAGTTTGGTTTAGTAACATTAGGTCTGTCTTCTCTTCCCCTCAAATCAAGTACTCTTGGAGGCCCCGCATGGGGGATGGCCAGCATCACAGGAGGTAATCAGAGAAGGGGCTGATGATCCCTGAGCTCACTGATGGAGCCATGAAATGAGTCAGACAGAGACAGAAAAACTTTAGGAAGGACAGTGCACTTGCAACAAAAGCCAAACAGAACAAGCATCACCCATGTCAGTGTCACAGTGCAATTCAGAGACAACCCTGAGGAAGACTTTGCTGAAGCATTTTGTGAAGAATTTTGTACATGGTGAGGGATGGTAAATAATGGTGCAAAAACCTTCTTTGAAACTGATGGGATTTTCAACTGGTTGGGCAAAGGATGGGCCTTCTTAGAGAAGAGCATTCAGAAAAGATGATGAACTACTTAAGCCTCTTAGATTTTAGTCCTTTCAGTTTTCAGCCTAGCCCTGGAACAATGGTTTATAAACAGCCTTGTTCATGGAGCAACCTCAGATGCCTCCTGAGATAAAGAAATGGGGAGGCTCTGAAATCAGTGCCTAAGGCAAAAAAACCCCACATAAAATCAAGATTATTCTTGAAAAGCACTTAAATCATGCTTAAGCTCAAAAGTCAACAATTACTCAAAATAATGGAAAGCAGGATTTGAAGAGATATTTGCACATCCATGTTCACAGCAATATTATTCATAATAGTCAAGAAGTGGAAGCAACCCAAATGCCCATTGATGGATTAATGGGTAAACAAAATGTGGTATGTAAATACCATGGAATATTATTTAGCCTTCAAAAGGAAGGAAATTCTGGCACATAATACAACATGGATGGACCTGAGGACATTATGCTAAGTGAAATAAGCCAGTTACAAAAATACAAATACTGTATGGCTTTACTTACATGAGTAGTCAAATGCATAGAGACAGAAGTTAGAATGGTGGTTGCCAGGGGCTGCAGAAGGGGGAATGGGGAGTTGTTTAATGGGTATAGAGTTTCAGTTTTACAGGATGAAAAAGAGTTCTGGAAATTGCTTGCTCAACAATGTACTTAACACTCCTGAACTGTACACTTAAAAACAGTTAGGATGGTAGATTTTGTTATGTGTATTTTACCACAATTTAAAGTCAGAAATTAGTTGCTTGTGTTTATCTTTGCATTTAACCTATAGGAATTCAACTATAGGCAAGTGCCCCTTTATTTAGCCTTGTTCTTCCTGGTCCCCTCCCCATTCAAACCACACCTTTGTCCTTATTGTCCCTCGAGGAGGGGCTTAACCTTCTTATTTTTTATTGTAGCCAAGCACTTAACGTTTGTTTTGCTTTTTATTGATAAGAGTACCTATATTTGAATTTATGTCAGATGGCACTCCACTATAGCTGTCATTCTTTTCTTACTAATCATAGTTTCTGGTTGAGTAATGAAGGTCCTGTTGAGAAGCGGGAGGAAGTGTTTGCCTCCTAAACCAAACACTCATAAAGTATTGTCTGTGACATCTAAGTACTGTGTCTGCACAGTACACTAATAATATATTTATAATTTAATGCTGAATAATATTCTGCTGTATTTATATACCACATTGTTTATCCATTCATCTGTACTTAGATGTCACAGACAATACTTTATGCATGAACTGATGAAGTAAGTCATGAGAACTCCCATGCTTTTGAGCCGTCACCACACAAAAAGCATATTTGCACTAACTCAGAACACATGATGTTTTGGGTAGAGTTGAATAAAAGTTTCATTTGTATTACCCACAAAGAAGGGGTTTCTAAGTAATGTAGTAGTGATGGCTTAAACAAAAAGGCAGAGAGCACTCATCCATCTTTGAGAACTGTAACCTTGATTCTTGGAAATGTTGGTTCACAAACCGTATCATATTGTCTTGATACAGAAATGAATCTTTCTTACCTCTAAAGAACACTTTTAGCCAACAAATTTTAGCTCCATTTACATTATATACAGTTGAAAGAAAAATAGGAGTTTCACACACTGTGCATGTTTGTATCTCCTCAAAGCACTCAGCAGCGGTTTGTCCCTAGGAAGTAGTCAATAAATGGTTATTGAATTTAGAATGTCCTTCTTTCCAATCAGTAAGGTTTAATGTATATCCAATTCAGAAATCCCATTAATTTTTCAGCATTACTAAGCCTTTAAAAAATCAATTTTGGGGATGTGCTTAAGAGTTCACAGCAAATACTATTACATAATAATTAAGAGAAAACTGTTAAATGAAGCAGGCTTATTCAATACAACAGTAGCCATTGATAAAATGTAATTTAATTTAATCATTTAAATTTACATTGTTAATGTACAAGAGCATTTCTTTCAAACCACAGGTTAACACACACTAAAGAGCAATGCTGTTAGAGGAGCAGAGAAACTTTGGAAAACTCTGCTGTCTGAAATAAAAGCAAGGCACTCTCCATTAACAGCTGGTGGCTTCCTGATTTCCGCCCACAGAAGGCATGTTCACACTGAGAGAGCTCTCCCGCAAGGGGAGGAATCACCTGCTTTAATACATGTTGTTCTCTTCTGTGCTAGTGTGGTCATCCACTCTGTATAAACTTATGTGCAACATTAAGACAAAAAAAGGGAGTTGAGTTGATAGATGACTTGGGAGGCTCTCATAGTTATAATAACTATGGAAGACAGAAGAACATGCTATCATCTTTATTTTTAGCACTCATATCTGGACCTATTACTAAAAAAGCTTCTTCATTCCTTCCAACCACTAGATTATAATGGCTAAAAAGTCTTTTCTTTAAATCTGATGGGTGTAAAAATAAAAAGTAACAGCATTTCTCTAGGGCTCTGTTTTTGTTTTGTTTTGTTCTTCCTTTATAGACATGACAAAAACAAGGATTAACTTTCCAAATACTCATGGTGCACAAGAAGGTTATGTATGCACAGTATTTCTAATTTATTCAAATTCAATTTGAATTTGGTCTGAAGCTATCTTGTATGAAATGTTAGCTTTCCTGATATTTAATAATATTTATTATGTTTGCATATAAGCTCAAAAAATTAATGCAAAAGTATACTTTACTCATGGTTATCTTCAGGTAAATATTAGTGGTTATGTTTAAAAGCCTGATTTTATATAGATGGAGTAAGTTGAGAAAAAAAAAGACCATGGAAATGTAAATTGGGTCTTAGTCTTGATTCTGTTACTAGCTGTGTGACCTTGAGTAATTCTTCACCCTTCAATGGGCCCCAGTTTGCTCCTCTATGAATTTTAAGGGGTTGGACTAGTTGACAGGCCAGGCCCCTTCCAAGTCTAACATTTCAAAATCCTAACATTCCAGGTTCTATCATCTTGATATATAAAAATAACAATCTTTCATAAAAGCACACATAAACATAACACATAATCAAATATTAGAATGACTCTTGGAAAAAAACATATGATTTCCTATCTGGGTTATACTTTGCAGCAATTAGGCAATTCATTTGGCATTTGTTTGATTGTATAATTTAATGACAATATAAACAGCATAGTTTTGTTATTTTTCCTTTAAAAAGACTAAAGCAAAATGATTTAAAGCTAACAAAAACTACTGTGACATCAGTTTGACATTCAAAGTTTGTTTCTTAGCAAAATGGCCAAAGATATTTTGACTTGATACAGAGTATATAATATAAAGACTTTTAGACCTAAAAATCTTCAAACATTATTCGAATTTAGCAAAACATAAGCAAAATTTTAATATCAAAGTGCTAAACAGTACTGCCTTAAAAGTCACTGCAAATGAACCATAAAATAACGGCATGGGAAGTGACATTTATTGTACAAATGGTTAATAAAAAGACACATTATAAATATATATATATGTAACCTGCTATATTTATATATATATATATATATATATTTGCTTATTTAATTTCTAATTGGTGTATCCAAGTCACTGTGAACACCCCATTTAATTACTCTGTAACTCAGCTTCCAGGAGCTGGTGGTCTTGCAATAAATACAGGCAAAGCTATTACAATATAACGTGCATACAAATGTTTATACAAATAAGGACACTATGCAACAAATTATCTCATAGTAATATGGCATTAACAGTAGAAACATACAAAAGGGAGTACGAACACGGAATGTTGAAACGCAGCCCACTAATCCTTCCTAGTACTCACACTCATACTATTTTTTAAATCTTTTCTAGTATTCACATTCATACTTTTTTTTTTAAAAGAAGATTTGCTTGCTCTCCAAAATTGTCTCCTTAACCAATAACAAAAATTAAATTATGTCTATAAAAATCCTTATTGTCCCTGGCGCTTACCCTGTATGACCCAGTTCCTGCTGATTTGCATGTTCTTATCTAGGGATCAAATACTCGACTGACTTATGGAGCTTCTGAATGAATATACCAGTCAGTTACTACAACTGAAGCAAGTTTAGGGAACTCTGCTGGGGTTGATAGAACACAACCAAAACAGTTACATGTAATCCAGTTTATAATCTGATCCGCTTTCAGGATAGCTGGACAGTAAGGGCAGGGATCTGGTTCCATCAAGAATGGCCTAAAAGTCTTGGATGGGCCATACCTCAGAAGGGATTGACAGGTAAGGTGAACCCAGCCTCTGCTAGGGATATTAACATGTGTCATTTGCTAACATGACTGGCTCCTTTTTATTTCCATATAGAATAAAGGAGAGTTAATAAACAAGACTTAGTAAGACAGCACTTTAAAAAATTGCACTTGTTTATGGAAGCAAACAGCCACTATTGTTTTGCTATGTCTGATTTGTAGGTAATCCTCCATCTTTCACCATTTGTTAAAATAAAGGAAGAAGGAAATTAAAAGGAAGTTTCTGCCTTGTTTGTACCACATACGTACCTTTGATACAGGAAGCGTATTTTCAAGGGACCAATCTTTAAGACACATCCTACCCTGGCGAACAACCCTTGGCTGTTCTTGTTTTTAAATACAAAGCAACTATAATTGTATTCCCCAGAAAGAGTTTTAAAACAGTTATATTATCCTTTTTTTTTTTCCTGCTGGGACAGCATTGTCCAAAAGTGCTTTGTTAGCAATTTCTTAGAAAACCCTCATGAACTATACCCCCCTCCCACTCCATCCCCCAATGCCTAAATATAAAACACAACCCCAACACAATACTCTGCAAGTTTTCTGGCTTTAGGTTGTAAGGAAAAGAGCCAGAAAAAAAAAAGAAAGTCTTTGCTTTCTGCAGGAGCTGCTTTTCCTCTTAAGGAAGGACAGGAAATGATAGGTTTCCAAACCTATCCCTTTGCTGCGTAGCAAGCAGGTGCTAGGAGAGGAGGCGGCTCACTGCTCGGCTGCTCCTGATTAGAAAGGTAGGGTGTCCAGGAAGAGCTTATCGATGATGGAAGGTGGAGACACCAAGTCTTCCAGCTTCAGGTAGAAGATGCGCTGGAGGCCCAGGGTGCAGATCTTCCTCAGTTCTACCAGGGCACCCAGGACCTTGGACTCGGTGGGCTCCAGAGCCTGTCCCTTACTCTGGTGGTCTTTTAAACTGCTTGTGATCTTGTTGCATAGCTCCTCGACTCTCTTTGGTTCTTTTAACCCATGTCTTTCTGCAGAGGGATAGAGAAGGGCAAGAAGTTTAGGAGGCAAATACATCTTAAGACACTTTGAATCCCTAATTGAGGTCTGTGTCTCATTCTGCCAGTTTGGATGGCTTCTTTACAATCAAAGTGCCCTCCCTGTTAGAGATAGTTCATGGTGTTTGGTATTAAACAACACCAAGGTTTGAATCCCAGTCCCAACACTTACTTGCTGTGCACGCTAGAGTAAGTCTCTTTACTTCTGAGCACCCATTTCCTTATGAGATGAAGAAAATGATCATACCCAATTCAGGGTTTCTGGGATGGCCAGCTTAGGTAAGTAACACAAGGGAAGCACAGTTCCTGGCACACAGCCACATGGAATGAATGGCAGGGTGGTTATTATTTTGCATACATTATCCTACTAAGTTCTCACAAAGCCTTGTCAGTAGGCAACTATTTTTCAGAGTGACACAGAAACACATCCAGGCAAATGAATTAATGTTTCTATCTTGACAGACTCATTTAAGGGAGATGGGGAGGCTGTAACTTCCATTTGCTAATGCAAGGGCTGCTCGAAAAGACCCAACACAGCAAAGTGCATTCCTGTGTTTTCATGCTAACCAGCACTGAGAAGCATTCAGCTTTTCTTTTCCTTGTTTTGTCCCCCCCCACTTGAAACCCCTATTGACCTACACCTGGCACTCTGTACAAAATACGCATGTCCTCCTGCTGTGGAGATGGAAAAGCCAAAGAGAAGGGGAGGAAGCCCAGAAGGATGTGGTGCAGGCATATTATAATGTGTCAAGACACAAATACCAGTATCTTATATTTTACAAAACAATATATAAAATGATCTCCATGTGAAATACTATGATCTATTTTATGTATAAGGTTAAATGAATTTCCCAAAGTCACTCAGCTGCTAAAAGCTGCGATTAGAACCCAGTTTTCTGGGGCAAATACTGGTCTCCTGTTCCAAAGCAATGAGAAGCAATGATATCCACAACAAATCACTATGCTTTTCCCCAGCATTTAGACTTCAGAGCTTCATTTCTCTTTTTTTTTTTTTTTTTTTTGAGACAGAGTCTGACTCTGTTGCCTAGGCTGGAGTGCAGTGGTGCGATTTTGGCTCACTGCTCCCCCACTTCCTCCCCCAACCCTGATTCAAGCGATTCTCCTGCCCCACCCTCCTGAGTAGCTGAGACTACAGGTGTGCACCACCATGCCCAGCTAATTTTTTGTATTTTCAGTAGAGATGGGGTTTCACCATATTGGCTAGGCTGGTCTCGAACTCCTGATCTCAAGTGATCCTCCCACCTTGGCCTCCCGAAGTGTTGGGATTACAGGCATAAGCCACTGTGCCTGGCCTCAGAGCCTCATTTCTAAGGGAAGAGCTTGGCCTCTGTTATCTCAGTTTTCTTCTCTCAGTACATTTACATGTAAAATCATAATTCTTGAGAGATGGAAGCATCCTTCTAATGGGAAATCAAGCAATAGTTTCTAATTTTTATGAAATTAATTTTTTTGCTTTTGAGTCACGGTCTTGCTCTGTTGCCTGGGCTGCAGTGCAGTGGTGCAGTCATGGTTCACTGTAGCCTGAAACTCCTGGGCTTAAGTGATCCTCCTGCCTCAGCCTCCCAAGTAGCTAGGACTATAGGCATGCACCACCATACCTGGTTGATTTTTAAATTAGTTTTTGTAGAGGCAGGGCCTCACTATGTTGCCCAGGCTGGTCTTGAACTCTTGGGCTCAAGTGATCCTCCTGCCTCAGCTTCCCAAAGCGCTGAAATTACAGGCACGAGCTGCCGTGCCTGGCTCTAAATTAATTTTTTAAGTTGGGGGCATTTTTGTTAGAAAAGTTATTTCCTTGAAGCAAAAGCCAATAAGAAAAATGAAGAACTATGCAGACACTTTTTTCTTGTCCCAAATAAGAGGCCTGGGAACCAGAAAATTTGCATTATCATCAGTTTGGCTAGTTGTGTATGATTTGCGGAAGTTCCTCCCTCTTTGGGGCCCTGCAAAAGGAGATGGTTGAACTTAACTATCTGTAAGGTCCTAAAGCTCTGATGTGTCCTCCCTCCCCTTCCTTCCTTCCTTCCTTCCTTCCTTCCTTCCTTCCTTCCTTCCTTCCTTCCTTCCTTCCTTCTTCCTTCCTTCTTTCCCTCTTTCCCTCCCTCCCTCCCTCCCTCCCTCCCTCCCTCCCTCCCTCCCTCCTTCCTTCCTTCCTTCCTTCCTTCCTTCCTTCCTTCCTTCCTTCCTTCCTTCACAGAGTCTCACTCTGTCACTCAGGCTGTGCAGTGGTGAAATCTCAGCTCACTGCAACATCCACCTCCTGGTTTCAAAAGATCCTACTGTCTCAGCATCCCAAGTAGCTGGGATTACAAGTGTGTGCCACCACACCTGGCTAATTTTTGTATTTTTAGTAGAGACAGGGTTTCACTATATCAGCCAGGCTGGCCTCAAACTCCTGGCCTCAAGTGAGCCACCCACCTCGGCCTCCCAAAGTGCTGGGATTACAGGCATGCACCACTGCACCTGGCCTGATATGTTATAATGATGTTAAAATACAACCATGAAGATTGCCAGTGGGATCTCCATGGACTGTAAGTTGCAGGCATCTTGTCTCAATGCAATATGCTATAAAGAGACAGGCACTGGCCCTGGAGTTAGACAGACCTAGGTTCTAGTTGTGGTTCTGTCACTTACTAGCTGGGTGACCTAATTTCTCTAAGGCTCAATGTCTTCACAGGAAAATCAGAATTATTGAGTGGCAGATACACAGCCTTTGCTGTTATTATTCCTGTGTGTTTTCAATGTTATGTAATAGATTAAAAGAAAAAGTACAATGATAATAAAACCCAACTCCATGGATTGTTGTGGCTCAATTAAGATAATATTATGGAAAAGTGGTCTGTCAGCTGTAGAGTGCTATGCACATGGAATAATCAGAACCAAAGACAATGCTTGCCAGTGGGCAAGTGGCTGGTAACTACAAGGTCTTACAAAAGGCAATTAGTGGCCTAATTTCCAAGCTTTGCAGTGCATCATTTTGCTTTCCCTGAGAAACTATTCGCTAATCAGCCCAGGTGCAGACCTGTCTCCTACAGCTTATCTTTACTAAATACATAGGCTCCATGTTTCAGTCTCAGAAGAAGCACCTGAGAGTGAATTTTAACAGAATCCTGCATGCAGTGGTGTTCTGCCTAAAGTTTTATTTTTCTCCCCAAAACAAAAGAACAGGCTGTAAATTTGGCAGTAAATTTCAAGAGCTATAAATCGTTCATAGCCTCTGACCAAGTAATCCCACTCTTGGGAATTTATCCAAAGGAAACATTTAGCAGAAGAATAAAACTGTATACATGAAGACATTTGGTTCAGCATTATCTATTACCAAGACAAAACAAAACAAAAGCAAAGAAACAAAAAACTGGAAAAAGGCAAAGGGCTGAAGAATAGGGGAACCATTAAGTAAATAATGGTATATGGAAGGGAAGATTCTGGAGACATCAAACAGAACAAATATGAAGACTATGAAGCAAAATAAAAAAAGTCTACAACATTAAATAGAGAGTAGAATATTAAATACTAAAGCTGTGATTCCATCTATGCAAAAATTATTTCTTCATATAGAGAAGGGTGAAAGAAAATATAAACATGAAAATACCTATGGGGTTTTGGGATAACTTTTTCCTTCCTTTTAAAATGTCCAGGTTGTGCTCTTTGTATAATAATGTTAAAATAGAATGAGATTGATTTCATCCTTTGTGAAGCCCTTGAGTAGCTATAACATGATCAAACATCACCTTGCTGATACTAAATTCAATTAATACTGAAAAATATTCAATTAGATTCATAACCTAGGGAGAGACGTCTTTCTCAGAATAAATACCAGTCCATTGATTTAAGCTTTCCCTTCCTTTCAGTGTCTTATGTCTTACATAACATTCAAGATCTCATATTCGTCAGGAAATAGGAACTGAGTAATATGTTGGCTGGATTTGGGGAGGGAGCTGATTGTGGAACCTTGTAACCAGACTTTCTCATGGCCAAACTCACAGAAGGTGCTGCAGAGTTTTCCCTGCTCTCCAACCAGTTGCGACTGCTCAATAACTATGGCAACCATTATTTATTCAGTGAATTCAAGTGGAGATCGATACCTCCTGCCAGCTGGATCAACTCTAGGCCTGGAATTCCTTGAGGAATTCAGAGACACTCCTGTTAGAAGCCAAAGGCACCTCAACCCTCTTTGTTGTTTTGAACAGCCACTGGATTTGTAGCTTCTTTACTTTTTCAAAAGGGCTGAGATAATATTCAGTCTCCATGCAAACTACTGCCAGCAGCCAGGAAGATTTTCAAATCACTAGGGAGTCACTAAGTGTCTGGGTCCTTCCCTAGTAACTTGAAATCCCTTAAAACCTAATCACTGACATTTTAGTTAAAGGGATCTCCTTTCTTCTTGTAGCTTGGTAAACATGGCTACGGAGCTGATATACAGAATTCATAAATTTGGGGGGAAATCAGGCATTTGGACTATCCCCCTTCCTAGAGAGTTATACACAGAAGATTTTAGTTTAAGGTCTTTGTCAACCATTAAACAAAACAAGCTTCTTAGTATTTCTTGCATTTTGAGCTATATAATTTTCATAGAATGCTTTAGTATTTTAACTCTAGCATTACATATTCAAAACTTTGATATATAACATACAGAAATGGTTCAGTAATAGACTTATGTGTCATAATCATTGTATATATAGATTGGAAAGGGTTTGAGTTATTTAGTTCAAATTCCTATCTAAGACAAGAATCTCTACTACAAGCTACCATAAAGAGTGTCAGGTAGTGGCTGGACTGGGAGTTAACTATATTATGCCATAATAATACAAATATATTTAATAGCACTTTATACAACACTCTTACTTAGATTATTTTATCTCACTCTCACAACAATCCGGTGAATTAGGCAGAACAAAGATTATCTTTAAGTAATAGGTATGGAGGGTAAGGCTCAATTAAGTGACTTGCCCATAGTCAAAATTAGCAAGGGGCTATTTTCTTTCACTCTAAGTCCAGAGATATTTCTTTTATAACAAGATGCCTTCCATCTCTGGACATCTGTAATTGTTAGAAAGTTTCTCCTCTTCCTGAGATGAACTAACCTTTCTATAATTCTCTCCTATTTTCTGTGCACCAAATTAACTAACTACTTCTTTCAAAAAATATTTATTGAGCACCTATTCTGTGGCAAGCAATGTTATAACCACTGGGGTTAGAGATGCGACAGACAGATCACACTCCTAATCTTTGTGTGGTATGAACATCTAAAAATACCATTGGATTCATGTGCATTTTAGCTATCTAGGCATAGACATCTCTGCTTAGAGCAAGAGGGAGGGGTTTAGAGGTAGGGGGAACCAGGGAAGAAGGAGTCAGGGGGAGAGAGTTATGGAGTGAAATAATAGAGCTCCATTTAGGTCTGTGCTCATGTTTTCCCATCTTCACCTGGTTAAGATCTACTCATTCTTTGGATCTCAGATCAAATATTTCTTGAAGGAAGCTTCCCTTTTTACCCCCATTCTAGATCATGTTCTCCTCTGGCATTCTAATCTTTCCCTTTGCAGGACACACCAGTTTGAAATCAGATAGTTATGTGATTTTTCTCCTCCCATTAATTGTAAGCCCCATGGGAGCATGAACTGTATTTGCTCTACATTTTATCTCCAGCACCAAGCCTAGTACATAGGAGACACCCAATAAATATCTGTTAAATGGATACATAGAGGATCAAGGATCTGTGAAAAATGATTATATAAGCACTAAAAGTGTAAGTTGCTAAGAATAAATATACAGGTTGGGAGTTATTAAGAAGCTAACAACAGTAAAGAACTTTACAAACTCTAAAACCTATCACATTAAAGCTTTGGAATTAGATTTCCTGGCTGTAGACCTAACTCTACCACTTTACTTATTTATTTATTTATTTATGAGACAGAGTCTCGCTCTGTCGCCAGGCTGGAGTTCAGTGATGCAATCTCGGCTCACTGCAACCTTTGCCTCCCGGGTTCAAGTGATTCTCCTGTTTGGCCTCCCAAGTAGCTGGGACTACAGGTGTGCGCCACTACGCCCAGCTAATTTTTGTATTTTTAGTAGAGAAGGGGTTTCACCATGTTGGCCAGGATGGTCTCCATCTCTTGACCTTGTGATCCGCCCACCTTGGCCTCCCAAAGTGCTGGGATTACAGGCGTGAGCCACCGCACCTGGCCTTGACCACTTATTAACTGGGTGACTTTGGGTCTGTTTCCACATTTGTAAAATGGTGCTAATAATGGTAGCTGCCTTATGGGTTGCTGTGAGAAGTAAACGAGTGAATACATGTCAAGTATTTGGAACCATGCCTAGCATATAGTGAGCGCTTAGCAAATATTTGCAAGTATCCTCTCTATCTAAAACTCAAGCCATTACCTTCTCCTTCAAATCAGCCACTTCTCTAAGCTTGTCTATTAATGATATTACAGCCTTTCACATCACTCTCATAATCATCTCTAACAATTCCTTCCCCCCGAGCCATCATATTTAATCCATTGCAAGAACTTCCATTATTATCTCTGTGATGTTCCTTGCATTTATATCTCCCTCTCAATACCCATGGCCTCTGGATGAGGATCTTCAATATCTTTGCTATCTAGATCATTTTAATAGCTCTTGACTGATTTCCATGTTTCCTGTATCTGCTGTAATCCATTCCAGGTACTTCCAAGCTTATTTATTAAGCAACATTAAACAAAATAACACATGTAAAGCCCTTGGCACAGTGCCTGGCACTGAGTATTTTAAAATGGCAGTTATTAATTTCATAGATTCCTAATTACCAATAGGTTCCCTTATTCCTTGCTACTTAAGGTGTGGGCCCCAGACCAGCAGCATCAGCATCACCTGGGAATTTGCTGGAAATGCAGAATCCGTTTAGGCAGGCCCTGCCCCAGACCTACCTAACCAGAATCTGCAATGCAACAAGATGCCCAGTGATGTGAATGATGGAGAAGCTCTGCTCTAGTCAATCCTAGTCCCCATAAGATGCTTGACTCAGTCCACACTTAGTGTTCATCTAGTCTCTGTAAGCCTCATTCCCCAATGCGGGAACTCACTCCTCAAGGCAGCTTATTCCAATTTCAAATGATTCTTCCTATGAGAAAGTTTTTCTTACATTGAGCTAAAATTTGCCATCCTATATATCAGGGGTCCCCAATTGGTATTGGTCCATGGCCTGTTAGGAACTGGGCCACACAACAGGAGGTGAGCAGCGGGCAAGCAAGTGAAGCTTCATCTGTATTTACAGCCACTCCCCGTTATTTGCATTACCACCTGAGCTCCACCTCCTGTCAGATGAGTGGCGGCATTAGATTCTCATAGGAGTGTGAACCCTATTGTGAACTGTGCATGTGAGGGATCTAGGTTGCACGTTCCTTATGAGAATCTAATGCGTGGTGATCTGTCACTGTCTCCCATCACCCCCAGATGGGATTATCTAGTTGCAGGAAAATGAGCTCAGGGTTCCCACCGATTCTACATTATGGTGAGTTATACAATTATTTAATTTTATATTACAATGTAATAATAATAGAAATAAAGTGCACAATAAATGTAATACGCTTGAATCATCCCGAAACCATTCCTCTGACCCCAGTCCAAGCAAAAATTGTCTTCCATGAAACCAGTCCCTGGTGCCAAAAAAACTGGGGACCGCTGCTATATGTAGTTCCCAGTTCTGCCTCTTGGGCTTATATGAGAAATGTCAAATTCTCTTCCTCATGGCAGGGAGTAGGGGATAAAGAAAGGGATGATAGTAACCATCAGGAGCCCCACCAAGGGGAAAACTAACTCCCGTTTCTGAGCAGGTGTTAGGGCAAAGGCTAACTTGGTGACAACGATGCTGTTTCAGCCAAAGGGGAAGGAAAGGTGGGCCCCTGGAGAGAGAGGTATGTGTAGCTCAAACACAAACAAACAGTATTCCCGACTCTGAGCTCTACCCCTTTCTCTGGGAATTCACCTTATTGCTATCACTCATGTCATACACAACATCCTTTACTGATGGGCAGTCCCAGAGACATTGAGCCCACGCTGGTCAGGAAGCCACAAGTGAGTCGGCAGTCTGTGTTGAGGCTGATTTAAATGGCACTTTTCAGTCTGACTGTCTTTGATTTAGTAGAGTATGTGTCTGTCTCTCTCTCCAGTGAGACCACAGACTCTTTAAGGGTAAGGGAATGTGTGTCTGATGCACAGTAGATGCTCAATAAATATTTACTGAATTAATCTGAATTGAAATAAGGCAATTTTCAAGAATTCATACTTTTCTCATAACAGTGGTAGGCTAAAAATTATTAATTCATATTTTTCTAATTTGGGAGACTTTCTGATACTCACAATTGGCCCATTCATTCAATGAATATTTGTCATATGCCTCATACTTGTAAATGCTAAAGTAATTTTAAAGATAAATAACTCTCCCTGTCCTTAAGAACCCCACAGTCTAGTTGGTAAAGAAAGACACAAAGAAATTCCTTAATACAATGTGTATATTCAATTGCAGGGATGCATGAACACTTTTATGGATTCTTAGAGAGCAAGACAGCTGGCTCTTTATGGAAGTGTGTAAAACAAATAATATAATAATAACAATGAAGGTTTGTCTAATTTTTTTTCTGCATAGTACATATTAGTTCGTTCAATCTTTATAAGAAACCTGCAAGTAGACATCTTTATCCCTGTGAGAAAGAAGGAAATTGAGATTCAGAGAGGGTAAGGAACTTGTCCATGATTGCAAAGACAGCACATTTCAGGGTGAAGACCTGAACTCAGATCTCCGGTCTCTAAATCCTGTGGCCTCTCCCCTCTCCCACCATTTTTGTTTTTAACTATTTTGCCCTGCTAAGTTTTACATTTAGTTTTCCTTGCGATGTAGCTGATGGCTTTATTTGATGCAAAAGCAGGAGTAACCAGGTAACCATTTACAGTGGGCAGTGGAGCTCTGGAAAGACAGATGGTGGAGGGTGTGGCATGGTAAGCCACCTGTCTAGTCCTGCTGTGTCACTGTTTCACTACTTTCTGCCATGGTTCTGCCCTCCTTCCTCCTTCTCAGTCTTAGAGGTCATGTTTCAATAAGACCAGGAAAAAGACTACAGTCAGAAGAGAAAGGAGTCATTTTCTCACCTGACAGATGACCTGAGTAGGGAAAAGAAAGCCATGGGGAACAACAAAATGGCATTTGAGCACTTGAGATTCCCTCCGCCATCTGGTTCAAAACTATCTTTCCAATCTTTTTTCCCCTATTTCTGTACAGGAAAAGTGTTTTGCTCTGAGGTTAGGTCATCACATCAAGCCAGAAGGTAAATATCACATAGAATTAGTTTTATCCCTGAAAATCATTTAATTTTCCCAAAAGCACAAGACATGATCTCAGCACTCATCACTAGAGGCAGAGAAACCACGACCTACAGTGGATTCATGCCCACTCCAGGACATACAGTCATCAAATGCCATAGCCTGCACTCTTAATTTTTCTCCTCTTTCTACTTGGATCATATGTGTGATTTTAATATATGCACAATGAAACTCCACTGTAATTGTTTTAACCCTAAACGGTACTGAGGCATTCAACTGCCATGCCCTTGCTGTTCTATTTCCTTCATCTGGAATGTTCTTTATGTCTTCTCATGTCTAGATGCTACCTCTTTGGGAAGTCATTCATGACCAACACTTCTACCTTCCTTCACCTCAAAAAAGTTAGCAGTAATCTGGACTTACCCCACACTGCATCTGTCCCTTTTCAGGGCCTGAGCACTAATCACTATACACCAAGTTCATATATCATAAGCTATGACTTCCTAGTAGACTGCCCACTTCTTGGCAACAGAATGCATGCCTGGCTCATCTTTGCATCCCAAGAGACTGGTACAATGCTTGGTACGTAGTAGGCCCTCGATGCTTATTTAATGAGTGGATATTTATAAAATGGTAATTCCACACTACCTTTCTGTCTGGTGAGGGGGCTTCTTATTTATGAAACATTATGAAACATTATTAACTGCAACCAGATATCAACTCATTGGTATCCCATCAGATTCAAAGCACTTGCATTACTTCAGAGAGGCGGCACTGGCAAAGGGCAATGGTTAGGGTAGCTAAACAGGGAACCTGAAAAACGTTTGAAAGCCAACCACTGTGGGGAACCCCCCGTTTACTGCAGGAAAGGAGAGTGATCTGAATGAAACCATTTCCTGCCCCACTTCACCGCCTAGTTTTTCATTGAGGGGGTACAGAGAGAGGAGGAGGCCAAAGAAAAAAAGAATCAGAAAAAAAAAAAAGCCATGTTTGTGCAAACCACCAATACTGTCCAGATTCTTAATACTTTTCCTGGAAGCAAGCCTAGTTAAACTTCTAAGATGCCATTTCCTTTTCATGAGCTCTCCTCTGTGGTTTAAGAAAAGACAATTTTGGGATGAATTTTGTAATGTAAATAGCCCAGCTGATACTCCACAATCACCCTTTATGATCAACGAAGCTTATTCAGAAGTCAAGATCCATGGCAGCTCATATCCAAATGAAAATTAATATCCACAGCAATGAACACTGTTTCCCAGGCATTGCCTTTTCTGCCATTTCCTGATATTTTCACACTTATCAAACCCACTTTCAACAGTAAGTCACAAAGAGAGTGTTGTAAGGTCCAGAAATGAGAGAAGAGGGCTTATTTTTGTTGCAGGCTAAAACCACAGCAGGAATGAGGGCAGGAACAGGAGCTACCTGGTCGGGGAGGCCCAAAGACACCACTGTAGAGCACTTGGCCTATTGTAAGTGCTTGTTAAGTGCAGCTTAATTACTTTAGTATCACTGTCCTCCTTTGAGCCTCTCTCTTAAGCATCCAAGGAGACTATCACCAAACATACTGCCTTCTAAAGCCACCACCTGTTTCCTCATGCCACTGAGTTTGATGCTTCCAAGGGGTAGGGGAAGGCATATGCCTAACTTGAGGGAATTTGTCACTATCACTCCAAGGGGGACCATAGGTGAATTCAGAGTTGCCTATCCTGAATCCAGTTTGGTTACATCACCAGCTGAATTTTCTGTAATCCTCACTGCTGCCCTATGACATAGACATTGTTATCCCCATTTTACAAATGGAGAAACTGAATTTCAGAGCACTGAAATGTGTTCCCCAATAGCACCTACTTATTAAACACAGGACTGAAGATTAAAATCTGGGCATGCTCGATTCCAAAGTCCATGCTATTTCTGCCATGCCAAACTGCCTCCTCCCCCAGCCAATCTCCACATAAATGGGCAGCAGGCTGAGCAGCTGTAACTGCAGGGAATAGAACAAATGGGATGCAGAAAGAGGACCAGCACCACCCTTCTACTAATTTCTACTTTGTATTCTCTGCACTGAACTCTGCCCAGTCTCTCCAGGTTGGGTCTTCCTGGCACCCACACGTCCTGGCCTCTTAGATATCTGTCAATTTCCATTTAAAGAGTGAAACAAAGATGTGGCCTTCAGGGATGGGCCCTCCTCTTGAATCATGGCTCTCACACCTGGACTGGCCTTTTTCCTCTTAGATTCTTTCTCACTCTAATCTGTGCCCAAAACGCACTGACAGGGTAAATCTTTCTAAAACGCAAACCTGACCATCAAGCTCCTTTGGACAAAACCTGTGGATCCTCATTGTGCTCAAGATAAACTCTGCTCCCCTCACCTAGGCGTGGAAGGTTCTTTATGTCCCGCCCACCCTGACCTATCAGAGCAGTCACATCTCCTGTCACTCCAATTTTCAGCTGTTTCCTTTCTGAAACTTAGCCATATTTTCAATGGCTTTTGGCAAATGTTTATTTATGCCTGGATTCTCACTTTTTCGATTTTAGCCTGGAGACATCCTCCGCACTTAACAAGGGACCAGCTCCTGTGATCTCTTCTGAGAAGACCACCCCCACCTGCTGTCTCTGAGCACTTTGAACTCACTCCCTTGTCTCCATGGTGGCACTCAACACCTTGCATCACATGTAGTACTTCGCATGTCTATCTCTAGGGATGTGTGTTATCATCTCTGAAAACCCAATGACATGCAGCACAGTGCCTAGGTCAGTGAATAGTTTTTGATTAACTAGACTCAACACTTGTTGCCATAGAGATGAAGCAATGTACTTGCTTTTACTTGTAGGAATCCAAAGCTGGATCTAGTTTTTTGTTTTTGTCTTTTTAAAATGAACTAAACTCCATACTTTCTAGTTTTGAATGTTTAACTGACTTAGGAATTGCTGAATGGTTTTGAAATTGAACTAAAGAGCTTTAGTTCAAAGGCAGCCTTGAACCAGTTTCCTTCCAGTCCTGATGAAGTAATATGCTTGTGCGTTAAATCTGTTTATTTTCTTCAGATGCTCCAGTATGCCATTTGAAAGCTCTCCAAATGGAATCCATACTCTTTGAGACTGCCTTGGTTTTTGTTTCGTTAATGGCTCTCTTGGAAGTCTAGCAACCCCATTAAAAAAAAAAACAAATGAGTTTCTCATCCTGGACCAAAGACCAGGAGGAAGTGTTTCCATTTGGAATACTGAAGGAACAGCTAGTGTCTGAGTCCTCATTGCAGCCATACCATTTGCTTGTCTTTGCCTGCATGTCAACCATCAAATGATGAACCAGCCTAGCGTCTTAAGGCACAGACACATCTAACTTTAGCTAATAGGAGATATCCCAAGAAATGCAAGTAAACAATCCTTGGGCAAACCAATGCACATTTCCAGTGAAACAGAAAGAAGGGGCCATCTGTACCAGAGGATGCATTTGATGCTCTGGAAACTCACCACCTGCCTAAGAAACATGTTTTCTATAGCCAAGAGCATATTATTCTGATCTTGAACTCTCAGTTCAACAGCAAAGCCTGTGCTTGTTTCTGACCAAAAGGACAAGGATGAGCCCCTCATTTGGCCACTTCTGGAGCTCCCACCCTCTGTCACCACCTCCCCAGGCCCCAGTCTGACCAGAAAGAATGAGGTCTAACAGGAAACTCTCCCCCAGGGCAAAGGGAGGTGGGGCAAGGGCCTCCATGGCCACAGGGAGATGATATTCTTTCCCTTGCCCAACATGAGCCTTTCTCCATCCCACCCCACCTTGGGATCCTTTATCTCCCAAAAGATAGAAAGAGAGAGATCTATAGAGGGAGACAGGCATAAATAAAATATGTTTTATGTTTGTGGTTAAAAAACTGCTGAGTTGGCTGGGTGTGGTGGCTCACACCAGGAATCCCAGCACTTTGGGGGGCCAAGGCAGGTGGATCATTTGAGGTCAGGAGTTCAAGACCAGCCTGGCCAGCATGATGAGACCCCGTCTCTACTAAAGATACAAAAATTAGCCGGAGATGGTGGCAGGTACCTGTAATCCCAGCCACTCAGGAGGGTGAGACAGGAGAATTGCTTGGACCCAGAAGGCACAGGTTGCAGTAAACCAAGATCACATCATTGCACTCCAGCCTGGGTGACAGAGTGAGACTCCATCTCAAAAATAATGATAATAAAATTTTAAAAATAAAAATAAAAAACTGCTGAGTTGAGCCATTTTTGCTTTTTCTCAGTCCTTTGCCAATCGAAGTTATTAAATCAAGTTGTATTTGATATGTCTATAGTGTTTTGGTTTTACTTTAGGTCGCTGGCCAAGAACTGGGGACGGGGGAAACCTCATTACCTCTGCTCCACAGGAATGGGCTGGGTAAGGTAATCTTCCTAGGAAAGGCTTTGTAAAAAGAACGCTGAACCAGTCTGGGCAACAGGGTGAACAGGGCTACAAAACAGGACAAACACGTGTGGTGGCGAGTGCCTATAGTCCCAGCTACTCAGGAGGCTGAGGTGGGAGGAGGTCCAGGAGGTCGAGTCCAGGAAGTCGAGGCTACACTAGGCCATGATCACACCACTGCTCTCTAGCCTGGGTGACAGAGCAAGAATCTGCCTCAAAACAAGCAAACCCTGAAGCAGCTAGTCCCACTGTCCACAGATGTCTGGTAGGAAGTTAGATTTTCATATATTGGGCTTACTGACAATGATAATTCAATAGACTATGGATTCTCTTTCCTAGAAGTTTATGACAACAAATTATAGATGCATGTTTCTTTGTTAAACTTGGTTAAACTTAACAGATTTCAGAAAAATCATAGTCCTTTTCCCACTTTTCTGGTGTGTTTAGTGGTCAAGGCCAGATTCCACCATCACAAAGGGAAGGAGAGAAATGAGGATGCGGTTTTGGCAAGGTGGTGCTTACCTGTGATCATGCTCAGTGCTGACAGGCAGGCTAAGGCTTGGATATCAAGGTTCAGGCTCTGCAAATTTAAGGAAAAGTCTTTAATAGAGTCGAGCCACTCCCCAAATCCACGAAGGCACTGAAGTCGATGCAGGACAAGTCCGTTGCAGAACACAAACTTATCTTCAGCAGTGTTTGACCTGGGAGGTGAGAGGAAGAGAAATATTAAACAGGTCTGTCCAGTCTGTCCAACATGATAACATTATGACACACAGGCACCCAGACAGCCATGGGGCAGCATTGGGACCCCAGTGTGGTGCTATGAAGCATGCCAGATACCCACAATGAACAAGACTATGTTCTCCGAGATAAACAACTAGCACCACTTGTCTATGCTAATGTCTTTGGTGAACATCAGCCCAAGGGAAGATATGGGCTGTGGCACCTGCTGTCTTATTACTAGAATCAATTACTGGCTTTCCTTGGGAGAAGACATGGGGGAGCAAGCACTCATGGGTTCCAGAGGTGAAGCCCAGTGCACCCCTCTCTCAGCAATGAACATGAGACTGTTCCCTACAGGGCTCCTGAGACAGGGCTTGTCCTTGATTTCCTTAAATGTTAAAAACTGCCAAGGCCTGAGGCTAGACACTACAATTCCATTGTGCAGACTTTAAAAATACCAAGTCCCTGGCCAGGTGCGATGCCTCACGCCTGCATGCCCAGCACTTTGGGAGGCCAAGGCGGGTGGATCATCTGAGGTTAGGAGTTCGAGAGCAGCCTGGGCAACATAGTGAAACCCTGTCTCTACTAAAAATACAAAAATTAGCCAGGCTTGGTGGCGTGCACCTGTAGTCCCAGCTATTCAGGAGCTTGAGGTAGGAGGATTGCCTGAAACTGGGAGGTGGAGGTTGCAGTGAGCCAAGATCGTGCCACTGCACTCCAGCCTGGGTGACAGAGTGGGACTCTGTCTCAAAACAAAACAAAACAAAAATCAAGTCCCTGTAAGTGCCAGAAGTCTATCACAAATTAAAGGGTGGCCTAACATAAAACAAGTCCTTATTTTGTATTACCTTCTCTGCTTTTAACATTGGGGCTGCAGAAGGCTATCTCTAAATCTGTCCTGATAGTTTATATTATGTCCATCATCATCTCATTCTTCTTTCATGATAGGTGCCCTGGAACTTTCAGGTGGACATGATGACCTAGGGGTGTGGCTTTGGGTGCTCCTTAAATCTCTCTGGATTTCTTTTTCCTTATTTATAAAACAAAAATTCTAATTGCTACCTCCTAAGATTGTTGAGGGAATTAAATAAAATAAAGGATTTGAAAGCCCATGCATGGTGCCCAGTACACAGGATGGTTCGACAAATATTGGTTATAACAAGTAAGGGGCTGAATTATATGTGGTTCTTCCTTTAATCTTAGATTTCCTTTAACTTTCAAATCTCTTGCCACATATGTATCTATCTTGGCCTGTTGTATTCACAAGTCAAATATCTCTTTGTGCTTCTTGGATGAACAGCTTCATTCATTCCTTCACTCAGCCAAGTGTCCACTGAGCATGAAGTATGTGTTATTCCTGGAGCCAGGCACTGGGAGAAAACATGGTGAATAGGACATATATGGCACCTGCCTGCATGGAGCTTACAGTCTACTTAATCCTTTTTTGCATGCCTAATAGACGACAGTCACATTGCTGGCTCAGCTCTGGTGTACACTAGATTGGCTACAAATTAAGCTATTACTGGCACTCTAGTTGTAACTCCACCCTGTCTCTCCTACTGATCCCTCCACAGAAGGCATACACAGGACAGAATGATTCAGTCTCAGAGTATAAAACATGGACCCTGATGACATCAGAAACATTAAAGCATGAGTTAAAAATGCAGACTTCTGGACGTCTCCCACAGTCTACCAAACCAAAATAGATGGCAATGAGGCCTGGCAATCTGCACTTTAAAAATTAAACAGGAGTTTCTGGTAATGATATGAAATTGGGGAGGTGATGGCAGGAGAGAGAAAGAGGGGAAAGATAGATTTTTCTGATAATATTTGGTAAAAAGTTGGTATCATCTCCTAAAAATATATAACTGAAAGGAAGCAAGGAAGATGGAGTTAAACAGGCTATTTGTGAATAAAAACAATAATAAAATAAACTTTAAAAAATCTACATGTGGAACTTACTAGAGGAGCTTAGATCCAAGGTTCTATGTTTTTGAAAAATCACTTTTCCTTTTTGTGTTTGGTGTCCCTGAGTATGATAGGATGGACTAAATCTTTCTATCTAAGAGTGTTCTCTTGGAATAAAACTGGGGGTTGAGAAGGTGTGGGAACTCTTTAGGGCCCCATCAGGTGTGCTAGAATAGTAACTTGTTAAACAGAAACCCACGAGGTAAATACAATGTTCCAAAGCAAACGCTTGCTCCCAGGAAATAGCTTATGCACTATGAGAATCTTTCCAGAATCATAGAATGTTGGAGCTGCAAGGGACCTCAAGAGATCATCAAATCCAACCACTTCCTTTTAAGGAGGAGGGAACTGAACTTCTGGTCAGGCAAGTGACCTGCTCAGGGTGTGACAGCAAGTCCACATTAGAACTGGGACTAGAACCCAGGGGTCCTGGTGGCAAGCCTAGTGCTCCCTCCATGACTCGCTGCTCAGTTATTTTAGTGCCTGATCATACTTCACATTTGCTTCTTGAGAAAACGTTTCACCAATGATTCAGTTACAAACACAGAAGGTTTCAGGCTTCTTCAAAGGATGTAGACTGAAGATAAAATAGTAGTAATTACCTGATGGAAAGTCTGAGGACAAACAGCTCCAAAAAGGCTGATTCAATAAGTAATGTCTGATCTTCTTTGGGGAGATCAGTAAATCCCGGAATCTTTTCTGCCCAGCTTCTGGATACATCAATGGAGGCTGTCAGGAGGTTGTAGAATTGTTGCACATGCTCAGCATCTGTGCCTGCAGCAGCCTGGTCAGTGGGACAGTACTAGAATGCAAACCAGAGAGAGCAGCATTATCCTGCTTCAGTGGGGATAATGGCATCATTTGCAAACAGGCCCTTCCAAGACCATCAATGCCTAAATTCTTACTTTTAGGTGTTACAGTTTATGAAACCCCTTCACATTCACAGTCTCATGTGATTCTCACAATGGCCCTGTGATAAAAATACAGCAAATTTTATCGTTATCACTTAATGGACAAGGAAATTTGCTTAAGTCGAACTGGCAAAGTGGTTTTCACCCTTGACTGTGCAGTGCAATCACCTGGGGAGCTTGAAGAAAAAACTCATGTCTGGGTACTGCGCCTAGAGATTCTCATTTAATTGGTCTGGGGTGGAGCCCAGGGGTCAAGAATTTTAAAAGCTCCCCAGGTGACTCCAAAGTGGAGTAGCCCAATTGAGAACTACTGCCTCAGGAGTTTGTGTCCAAGTAGATCTCCAGGGTCTACTCATTTCACTATAGCACAGCTGTCTCCCCATGAGATGCTAAATTAACCCAGTGGTTCTCAAAGTGTGATCTCCAGACTGGCGGCATCAGCAACACCCAGGAATGTGTTAAAAATGACAATTTCACCCTGGGCGATGGCTCATGCCTGTAATTCCACCACTTTGGGAGGCTGAGCGGGGGCGGGGGGGGGGGTGAATCACCTGAGGTCAGGAGTTCGAGACCAGCCTGGCCAACATAGTGAAACCCCATCTCCACTAAAAATATGAAAATTAGCTGGGTGTGGTGGCATGTGCCTGTAATCCCAGCTACTCGGGAGGCTGAGGCACGAGAATTGCTTGAACCTGGAAGGTGGAGGTTGCAGTGAGCCAAGATCGTGCCACTGCACTCCAGCATGGGTGACAGAGTGACACTCTGTCTCAAAAAAAAAAGTGACAATCTCAGGCCCTACCACAGACCTACTGAATTAGAAACTCTGGGGGTAGACACAGCAAACATAAAAAAAATTTTTTTTTTGTAGAAATGGGGGCGTGGGTTGGGGGTGGGTATCACTATGTTGCTCAGGTTGGTCTTGATTTCCTAGACTCAAGCAATTCTTCTGTCTCGGCCTCTGGAAGTACTGGGACTATAGGCATAAGGCACCGTGCCTGGCCCACCAAACTGTCTTAACAAGATCTCCAGGTGATTCTCATACACAATGAAGTTTGGGAATTGCAGAAATAATCAACAAGAGAAAGAATGATTTTTGCTGGCTGTTGATGGATTTCTGTGAGATAAAACAAACCAGGAAGTGGTGGAAGGAGAGGTCTCTTTGGCAGAACCCAGGCAGCTGTGTGCCATCAGACTCAGGACTTGTGGCTATTTAAGAAAAACTAAATGAAATTAAAAATTCAGTTCCTCAGTCATGTTAGCCATATTTCAAGTGTTCAATGGCCAAATGTGGGATAGAACATTTCCATCACTGAGGGGAGGTCTAATGGACAGCATGGATGTAGAGAGTCCGAAGAGCAGAAGGATATAAGTAGGAATAAAGTCTTCACCCAGCTTTCAGAAATTCTGGTGGAACCAGAGTTTTTCTTGAATCACTGGAGGAAAGACTTTTCTGCTGCAGGCAGGAAGACTGATACAGCAAGATACTAATCAAGGGACAGCCAACAACACAGAGATTTAAGAGATACACAGAAACACATAAATAGGCACATCATTTCCTTCACATCAACATGGCTGTGCATCATTTTGCATTCCTTTTCTGAATTGATCCTCATGGGGTAGGGATTTTAATCTTTATTTTACAGATGAGAAAACTAAGGCTCAGAGAAGCTAAGAGATTTTCTAAAGTTACACAACCAAGAGTGGTACAGCCAGGACTTAACGCTGACCCTGTGATTTCAAGTTTTACCCCTCCTAGCTATTAAGTATGTCTGATGTTACTAGCTGGTGGGATCTTTTTTTTTTTTGAGATGGTGAAATCTTTTGAGATCTTATGAAATCTTTTTTTTTTGAGATGGTGTCTTGCTCTGTCGCCTAGGCTGGGGTGCAGTGGCACGATCTTGGCTCACTGAAACCTCCACCTCCTGGGTTCAAGCGATTCTGTGCCTCAGCCTTCCGAGTAGCTGGAACTACAGGCGTGTGCTACCATGCCTGGCTAATTTTTGTATTTTTAGTAGAGACAGGGTTTCACCATGTTGGTCAAGCTGGTCTCAAACTCCTGACCTCAAGTGATCCACCCGCCTTGGCCTCCTGAAGTGCTGGGATTACAGGCGTGAGCCACTGCGTCCGGCCTATGAAATCTTTAAAAAGCATTTTGCTTTACTCCCACTGGAGCTCTCCAGGTATCTATTCATTGGTCCTATGTTTCTGTCAACAGTACAGTGACTGGCACATAATTATACCTCAATAAATAACTGTTGAATATTTTTTCAATGAAAGAATAGTCAAAAGAGTGCTTAGGTTTGCTGTAATACCCTAACCTGGTTGGAGAAGAAACAGCTAATAAGCAACTAGGTGCTTACTGTGGAGCTACCTGGGTGAGAGGAAATGAGACGCTTATTTAATTAGGTCTTTTTTTCTTTGTGTTTTCCCAAGAAGCAGTATTAAAAAACTAAAAAATAAAAATCAGAGAGTCCAGCTACTTTAATGTCAATTTTGTTCTGGCCCCTAACATGTGAAATAATGTAGCATCATTTTGCTTTTTCGAACCTCAGCTTTCTACTCTGTAAAATGGGGATACCTTCCTCAAAAAAAATTTTTTTTTTGAGACGGGGTCTCGCTCTGTTCCCCAGGCTGGAGTGCAGTGGTATGATCACGGCTCACTATAGCCTCGACTTCCCCAGCTCAAGCGATCCTCTCACCTCAGCCTCTTGAGGAGCTGGGACCACAGACAGGAATCACCACGCCCATCTAATTTTTTCTGTTTTTTGTAGAGGCAGTGTCTCCATATTGCCTAGGCTGGTCTTGAACTCCTGGGCTTAAGCGATCCGCCTGGCTGGACCTCCCTACAATCTCTGCTGGGATTACCAGGTGTACCATGCCTGGCCTTCCTCAAAATTTTGTTGTGATGATTAAATGTGAAGGGCCTGATACATAGTACATGATTAACAAATGACAGTGACGATATTGATAACGGTTATGATGTCTGAAATACCATCCCTCAGCTTCCATATTTATGAAATGGAATGGGTTGAAGTAGAAAGTTTTTGATTTTCAGCCCTGATGTTCTAAGATCCTATAACATCTGGTCCAGTTCAGAGCCCTGGCTTCTCTGTTCCCAACAGTCCTACACAGTGCCTGGGATTCTATGAAGTCCTGAATATTCTGTGTTGTAATAGACCATGGGAGCAAAGTCCAGGAGAAGGAAGCATGGCGGCACGATCCTATGTCATAGACACTTCCCACTACCTCCTGGCACACAGACTCTTTTTTTTTTCTGGAGACGGAGTCTTGCTCTGTTGCCAGGCTGGAGTACAGTGGCATGATTTTGGCTCACTGCAACCTCCGCCTCCCAGGTTCAAGCGATTCTCCTGCCTCAGCCTCCCGAGTAGCTGGGACTACAGGTGCGCACCACCATGCCCAGCTAATTTTTGTATTTCTAGTAGAGACGGGTTTCACCATGTTGGACAGGATGGTCTCGATCTCTTGACCTTGTGATCCACCTGCCTTGGCCTCCCAAAGTGCTGGGATTACAGGTGTGAGCCACCGCGCCCCACCAGCACACAGACTCTTAACTGGAAGCGAGTAGGGAAAAGGGAATTAACTTTCCTCTTTTTTTATTTTCTCCTTATTTATGAATCTAATAATTCCACAGGCTCTCCAAGAGCAGAATGAAATTCAGGGCAGATCCTGCCTTTCAAAAGCTGAGGGAGCTACTTGTGAAACTCCCAAATGAGTGGGAGTAAAGGAAAGTGTGTTGGACCAAGCAGCAGGTCATGGGGTCCTCATCCAGGCTCTGCACTGACTTGCTGTGCAGTTCTAGACAAGGCATTTAACCTCTCTGAGTCAGTTTCAGCCTCTGGAACAGGAATCAAGTGGACTAGCTGATCCCTAAGATTACTTCTGGCTCCTGCATTAAATGATTCTAAATATTGCTAAATCACACCAGGTATGATGTTATTGCCTGGAACTTGACACTGATTCAGCATTATTTTGTTCTAAAATAGTGGGTTAAATGGAGAGAAAAAGACTAAAGAATGAATAGTTTCCCCCGAGAATGGATCTGACAGCTACCTCCTGCACTGACTCCCCTGAATCCATGGCTCACAACTCAACAATCTCTCTGCTTCCAATATTTGTTCAGAATCCACCAAAGCGTGTAGCTTTCACCCAGGGTCCTCTGCAGGCTTCTGCCCCTGCTGGGCTCACATTTCATGCCTTCTGCACACAGGGAAGTGAAGTCCCTGCCCACTCTGTGTTGTACTTTTCTCCGATGGAGCCTATCAAGAAGGAAAGCCAGCCGGCCTGGCCTCCCAGACTCCAGCCAGATCCTCTGGGCTTCACCTGCAGTGGTTTTGGTCCAAGTCTCAGAATTTTGGAGCCAAAATGAATTCAGCCTGAGCCACCAGTAACTTGGGGGTGACTGGAGGGTCAGCATCCAATGCTGGAGGAAAAGAAAAATCTACTCTACTGGACATAAGATGTAAAGGAATGGAACAAAACGTTTTAGATTTTTTCTCTGCCTGGCCTACCAGTTTAGAAAAACCTCACCCAATGAATACTGGTCCTAGAGTTGGAAGGACTGGACCCCCAGCTCTGCATCTCTGCTGCCCTACATTGATTGCTCTGTCTCTGGGCTAAGTAGGTTTGGGGTTTGACAAAGAAAATCTAGAAATATTTGCTTATTGATCATGCCAATCGAACATAGGTCAAATGCAAAAAGATTTTTTTAAATGAACTTTTTTCCTGTTTATACTAATTTTTTTCCACCCTATAGGGGTTATTGATCTGTCAGAACTCTGGCTTTCTCACTAGTCAAAGACACAGTATTACATTTACTGATAGCCAATGCCTAAGGAAGGTTTCTCTGAAGCACCTAGAATGAGAATCTAGAGCTGCAAACAACAGCAATGGATATTATGTAAACTAAAATGGGTCTGTGTGTTTCATACGGCAGTAACGCAGCTATACAAGTCAGACTTCAGCAATAGCCCAGGCCCCAAATGAGATATTTGTGTGGAAATTAAGTGAGACCCATGGAAAACACCACCCCTCAAAAATTAGTGATGTGAAGCTTTAATAGCAGAGTGGAATCTAATATTTACTCTATCTCACTTTCAGCCCTGGCTAAATATATAGACTATGCTAAGGACACGTTTTTCTCCCCTTAAAATGTTACTTTTCTCAACTATAGCTCTAAAAATTTTAGATGTGATTATTCTATAAGTCAAACTATGTATACATATTCTTAGGTTCTTACACTTTAAAAAGTGACATTTTGAAAATTGGCAATGAATATATTTTCCCCCCAATTTTTTCTTTTCTGATCTAACTCTATGCCCCCACTCCAAAAAGCAAAAAGCAAACAATTCCTCTCCTCCCACCAATGACATCACTGCAATTGTATATTTGTTTACTCTTTTTCTCCTTTACTGGTATGTAAGGTTCATGTGGATAAGGGCTTTGTCTTGTTCAGCAACGTGTCCATTGCCCTGGAACAGTGCCTACTACCTAGCAGCCATTCAGTAAGTACTTGTTAAATGAATTGATTGCTTTCAGGAAAATTTATATCTCTATTGCTCATCCCTTCTCAACCCCAGGAAAAGCTGGAAAATTCAAGGTAAAATTGAGTTGTTATTATAAACTATATCAATGGTTCTCAAACCTTACTGTGCCAAAGAATCATCCAATGGCACTTTTTAAAGTACAGATTTTTGCCTGCCTCTCCTTATTCCCAGTTCTGATTCAGTATATCTGAGTGGGTGTGGCCTGGGAATCTGCATTTTAAAGCAAACACCCCAGCTCTTTCTCGTAGGAGCAGTCTGGGCACCATGTTTTAGGAAATGCTGACCTGTACTCGTAGTGGAACTACAGCAGGTATTAATATTATGGTCAGAGTATCAGGGAATGAGAAGCCTGGAGGAGATAATGGGAATGAATTTAGCTTAATCTCTTTACCATTTGGATCAGGAAACTGTGGCCCACAGAGGAGCAGGAACTGGCATGAAATCATCTAGTGAATTGGTAACAATTTGAGAGGGTCTTCTGAGATGCTTCATGAAACCACTCTTTTTGCAGCTTCATTCTGTTTACTTTGTAGATCTAACGTGTCTTAAGCCACATTGTTTCATAGGCTATCTTGTGAACATATTTAAATGCCATTTGCTAGTGCCTGGTTTTATCTGAGCAGCATCTCTCGTATTTGCAAGTCTGTTACTCTGTTAAGTGGCACTGATTACCAGAAAACATCCTAGTATGCTGAAAAATACTTGAAATGATCAACTAATGAGGACACTAAGTATGTTTTCTCATTAGTAATTATGCAGGCTCTGAAGCTAATCCCAGTATCTATACATACTTGTATTGCTAAATTAAAAGCAACTGTGGTGCAGAGAATAGAAACATTTTGAGGAGAGACAAATCAAACGTGACATGTTTTGACTGCACTGATGTACAATGATCTGAGCTCACTTTTGAGGGAGAGAAGTTTGGCCCAAAGGAGAACTGAAGGTCCCAGAGCCAGGAACGCTTCACAGAACTCAGGAGCTCTTTCTGGCCTCTAAAACATTCATTTCCTCTGTGACTTGGAACAAAAGCCCTCCGCCTCCCATTCCCACAAATGGAGAAAACTGCTCACTTACTACCTTAAAGGAACACATGCTAGTACATGAAGATTAAAACATACTGGGCTGGCAACAGATTTCCTCCTTTCTCTATTGACCTGACTTATTGGGGGAAGCTAGCATCTTTAATAAATTGCAGGGCTCAAATCAACTCTCAAACTTGACAGGGCAAATTCTTATTTATAATGTAATAAATTATGGATACACACTAAAACACTGCTAAAGAGTGGGATCAGGCAGCTATAAATGAAGCAGAGACTTTTGTTTTTCATTTTATCCACTTGTAAATGGTTGCCTTTAAAAAAACCCCAATGAATATATATTACTATTATTGTAATTTAAAAATATTTAATGAAGTTTATATGTTCATAAATATAAACTGTCATTAAATAGAAGTGACAGTATGATGAAATAGAAACATATTACTTTGAGTGATGAGATCTGGATTTTGTCCTCTACTCTGTCACTGACATTAGGCAAGCCAGTTAACCCCTTTAAGCCTTAATTTACTCTTCTGAAAACATGGGACTTGGATTAGATGATCCCAAGGTCACTCCAGTTTTATAAATTTGTATATGTAAAACTTTAAGAAGGAAAGTATTATGAAAATTGAATTTCAGTGAATGACATTATTAAGAAAGTTACTCAAACCATAAATAATACCACACAGAGCTGGAGCCTTAAGTGAAATTATGTAAGAATATATGTGATGGTCAGCAAAGGAAACAATTTAAAAAGTGAAATACTACAGAATGGGAGAAAATTTTGCAAACTATCCATCCAACAAGGGATTAATAACCAGAATATATAAGGAATTCAACTTAATAGCAGAAAAAAAATCTATTTAAAAATAGATAAAAAACCTAAATAGACATTTTTCAAAACAAGACATAGAAATAGCCAACAGGTATGTTTAAAAATGCTCAACATCGGCCGGGCGTGGTGGCTCAAGCCTGTAATCCCAGCACTTTGGGGGGCCGAGGCAGGTGGATCACGAGGTCAGGAGATCGAGACCATCCTGGCTAACACGGTGAAACCCCGTCTCTACTAAAAATACAAAAAATTAGCCAGGCGAGGTGGCGGGCGCCTGTGGTCCCAGCTACTCGGGAGGCTGAGGCAGGAGAATGGCGTGAACCCGGGAGGTGGAGCTTGCAGTGAGCCGAGATTGCGTCACTGCACTCCAGCCTGGTGGACAGAGCAAGACTCTGTCTCAAAAAAAAAAAAAAAAAAAAAATGCTCAACATCACAAATCAACAGGAAGATGCAAATCCAAACCACGAGGACATATCATCTCACCCCAGTTAGAATGATTATTATTAAAAAGACAAAAAATAAATGCTGGTGAGAATGTAGAGAAAGGAGAGTGCTCATATACTGCTGATGGGAATGTAAATTAGTATAGCCATTATGGAAAACAGTATGGGGGTTCCCCAAAAAGCTAAAACTAAAACTACCTTAATTACTCCTTGTGTTGATGAACTCATACTTCCACAGCAGCTAGTATGGCCAACACTTCTTATCAGACAAGTGAGTGGGAAGAGGCCCCCCTCCTTCTCTCTCTAGATCTGTCTTTGGGAGAATAGTTCTTTTTGCCATAGGGCAAAAGAGTGACCCAATTTCACCAAATCTTTTCCCTTCTTGCCTACATATTTCCGTTTCCCCCAATCATCCACTACAAGTTCCCAGAAACAGTAAATCCCAGTTTAGAACTGGACTCAATCTGCGAAATACAGTCTGACAGGACAGAGTCCATGCCACCATCATCAACTTGGGTCTGCCCATACTTCTACTACTGCAGCTGAAGGTAATGTGGCATCCTCCCTTCTACCACACACGTTCTTTGTTGGTTCATTTTGAGTGTATATGGAATAAACTCCCCAGATCTTCTTAACATGAACCACTGACAAGCCAAGGCTTTCCCATTTGTTTAAATTCTAAATGCCGAGCTTCAGATTTATTTTTGTTAACTTTCTTTGTGATGGTTTCAGCCCTTCCTGTTCCAACCTGTCGAGATCACTCTGAATGTTGATACTGACATCCATCATATTAGCGATCCCTCCCAGCTTTCTGTCATTTGCAAATGTGATCAGCATGCTCCCATGCTTTCATCCAAGTTTTTGATGAAAACTCACTGTATTTTTAAAAAGTCTTTTAATTTAGTTGATTTGGGTCCAATTTTTGATAATTGTGTAATGCTATCTAAAAGCAAGGGAATCCAAGTTATGAGGTTCAACCTGATTCCAAAATAATGCAATTAAAATAAATATGCTTTGCAAAATTGAGCCAGGCCCCAAAGGTAGTACCAATGTGACCCAGACTCTGGCATGGTCAATCTGCTATTTTGGACAAAGCTAACAATTAAATTGGATAAATGTTTGTTGATGAGGATGATGACTCTAGACTAACAGACTGAATGGTGCAGAGGCAAGCAAACACACTAGATTGATTTTTCAGTGTGGAGACAGTTCCCAGCTGGGACAACTCAAAGTGCTGGGAAAGGTTTGCCATTGAATGACTAATTAGGCCATGTAGACTGATAATTGGATAATTTGGGGCCAAAAAATTACTTTTGAGGCCTAAATTATCTGTACTGACCATCTATTGTGCTTTCAGATGCCCTGGAGCAATGTCAGATTGTGTGCTATAGCCTTAGCCTAGGCAGTGCTAAGAAGCTTCACTAATTCAGATGAACTGCATATGGAGAGGCCAGGGTGCTTCTGGGAGGAGAACTCTTCATTCCTGAATACTTTTCTAGCACCCACTCTCACTGGAACCAGAGAGGCAGTGAAGCTTGGTATTTAGGAGCACAGATTTTAGGTTCAATACACTTGGCTCCTAATATACTTCATTCCTGAATACTTTTCTAGCACCCACTCTCACTGGAACCAGAGAGGCAGTGAAGCTTGGTATTTAGGAGCACAGATTTTAGGTTCAATACACTTGGCTCCTAATATACTTGGCTCCTAATTCTGTCTCTGCTGCATATTAGCTCAGTGACCTTGAGCAAGTCAGCCCTTTAGCCTCTCCCAGTTTAAATTTCCTTATCTGTGAAATAGAGATCATAATACTTATCTTTAGAGTGTTCTGCATGATACCTAATGTGTAGTGTTCATGCTAATTAGGACACTGAACAAATGGCAGAGTAAGAAAGTTTGGCCAAGGAAATAACATACAGGGCACTCTGCTAAAGCTTTGACAAGTATAATTGCAATTAATCTTCACAAACAACCCCAGGAAGTAGATATTACTATTACCCCACAACACCGATGAGAAAACTGAGGCATCAAAAGGTGTAATCAGTTGCTCAAGGTCACTTAGCTAGTAAATGACAGTGTTGGGATTTTCATCTAGGCCCGCATGATTCCAAAGAAGCCTAAACTGTTAACTTAGTTTTATTATTCTGCTTTATTCTCTTACACTATTATTTGAGACTTGATTGTAGTCAAGAGCCACTACTTATAATCAGAATAAGAGTCCTCAACCTTTGATGCTAAGGATCTACCATGCTTCTCATATGACGTTTTGTGATCAGGTGCAGAGAGGAGGCTTTGCAGCCTATAATGAGGGTGGGGAAGAGGGAAAGAGGATCACAGCAGGTACACTAATCATTTTTATCAACACTGCAACCTAAGAGAAGGGCACATAGCAGGGACATACTCACACTGTTTGCCAGCCATTCAGCCAGAAGAAGCTTGAAACACTGATTAGACCTGGGGAGGGCAGTTTGGTAGTAGCCACCAAGACAGATCAACTGACTGGGGGCCTCTGGACTCGTATTTCTTTATCTGAGTGCAAGCTGTGTTTCTTTTTTTTTTTTTTTTTTTTTGAGACGGAGTCTCGCTCTGTCGCCCCGGCTGGAGTGCAGTGGCGCAATCTCGGCTCACTGCAAGCTCCGCCTGCCGGGTTCACGCCATTCTCCTGCCTCAGCCTCTCCGAGTAGCTGGGACTACAGGCGCCCGCCACCAGGCCCGGCTAATTTTTTGTATTTTTAGTAGAGACGGGGTTTCACCGTGGTCTCGATCTCCTGACCTCGTGATCCGCCCGCCTCGGCCTCCCAAAGTGCTGGGATTACAAGCGTGAGCCACCGCGCCCGGCCTGCAAGCTGTGTTTCTAAGTTATTTTTTTTTTCCTTCAAGTAGGAGGGATAATAATTCCTACAATTCATGGTGGTTTAAAGGGTTAAATGAGATAATGTACCACAATGTCTAGCATATAGAAACTGCTCAATAATTGTGATTTTTTTCCTTCCCTTCCCTCTTCATTGAGACCCTGTTTTGCTAGAAGTTTGCTTTTCTAAGTCCTTTAAAGAAATTGCCTTACAGAGCTGTTTATTCATTTGCTCAGAAAATCCTTTCTCATGGTTCTTCTCTGTGTTATCCAAATTTTGAGGAATTTGCAGGGTTCAGACTGATGGGATTTTACTATATCCCATATGAAATAAAAATGTTGATATGTTTTGGTTGACTTAACTATAACAACACCAATCGTAATTTATGGTCTTAAAAACGTTTTCACAAACATCATTCTTGTGTGACTGGTGTTCAGAACACCCCTCTGAGGTTAAATATTGTAGTCATTTCCACTGTAGGCAGGAGAGAGCCAAAAGCAAGAACCAAGTGACACAGGCAGGAAGTAGCAGAGGTGGCGTTCCATCCCAGTCCTCCTGACATCTGATGTCACAGCCAGAGCTCACTTCTCTCTACCAATGGTCTAATCCCTCTGAATAAGCAGCAGGTCAGTCAATGCTGATGCAATTGGATAAACTGCTTAGGAATAACTTGAGGCTCACCCAGATGGTTTGAACACAATATGAAAAAAAACAGTAGTCACTTTGTCTAGATCATGAGATAAATCTACAAATTGTAGTTCGCCTGTGCAGATTTTCATTGGCACAACCACCAGGAATCCTGCAACAATGTATATGACAGGTGCAGCACTGTCAGGGTCATTTGTTAAGGCATTTAGAGATTCAATAAGGCAAAAATTATTTGGTGCAATGGATGCATTGAATTGCTAAATGAAGCGAGAAATATAGAAAAAGTATGAAAACTGTCTAACATGGTGCCAGACACAAAATCTTTCAATAAACTCTTATTACTAGTAGCCATAAATAGAGACCCTGATCATTCATTTGAAAGTAGGAAATCATAAAACTTACTCTGGAATAATCAAGATCTCTGGGTGTTGAGTCTGTTAAAGCTCGGACGAGGGCATTCATCATGCAGATTGGAGGAGAAGGTGGAGAGGGCTGAGAAGGTTCCTGTTGTAATGGGCTCTTTGGTTTGGAAGGCAGACGACCTCTCCTCCCTTTCAGACTATCTGTACGGACAACTGATGCCAAAAGAGACAAATAAAACCATCTTCAAAGATTATGGAATGAATGACCATAAATCGCAAAAAGGGATAAAAACACATTACAGTTGAGCAATCATTAATGAGACTAACCATTTAAAGTGGTAATAAGTTTGGAATAATATTCACACAATGATTTCATGAGAGTTGAAACAAGCAGCATAAAAGCCACCAATATTTACATTTGGTAATGAATTAGCCCTAAAAGTCTCCTTCTTAAATAGAACAAAGATGTATGTATACAAGTCCTCTATTAATTTTGAGAAATTAGAATAAATAGTCCTCAGTTATTTTAAAATGTAGATATATATGATAAAAATAAAATGTTGAAAGGAAAAAGGAACTAGAAAAATTCACCATCCCAATGTAAATATTAACTGTTTTTCAGTGATTTCTGAGAATATGTATAAGCAAACTGGGTAAAAAGCATTATATCCATACCTTCTTTTACCATTCCAACACTGAGACACTTCTGAAATCGACAGTACTGACATCGGTTTCGACGTCTCTTGTCTACTGGGCAGTTTTTATTTGCCAGGCAAACATATTTTGCATTTTTCTGCACTGTTCTCTGAGAAAATATAATACGAGATAGTCAGCTGATAGTTTCTGGAAAGAGGTAGGACCTGACAAGATGTATTTTAATTACAATGTGAAAAGCGACAGTGCAATTCGTATAATTCGATAAATTTAATTTCCTAACACGCTAGCCTGCAGGAAAAACAATTTTATTAGTGTTAGCTGCTGACAATGAAAATCATCTCGGATTGTTCTAAAGCAAGTCTCAGGAGACACTCAACTCTGAATGATAAAATCATATCTGAAATTACCAGGTCAACATATCATACCTTGGAGAATTAGATTATCTCCACTTTTAATATCCCTTTGGGAACAATTTTCTACTTGTTCCACTCCCCTGATTATTGCTGACCTTATTAAAATAAAATCAAAATTATCTGGGATGTACTTTGTTTGCTATCACTATTGTAAGTCAAATATCACAGTAACTGGCTTTGTTAACAGAGATGAAATCATAAAAAGCAAAATCTGGATTTTTCTAATTAAAACATATAGGAAATAATGTTTTAATGCAAAAAAATTAACTTAATCATCCTGTGTAGCTTATTTTATCTTTAAAGACCATATGTGATAAACAGTCCATTCCTGAATTTTCAAAGCAAAATCTTAAAAGTGGTTATTACAAATCATTATTATACACAACGAAGAAAACAAAAAACGCCAAGGGACAAAAAAAAAATGAGACAAAGATATATGACAGCCATATATTTTCAGTGAAAATTCCTATTAATAGGTCATTTCATAAATGTCTATTGACATAGACACAGTAACCATACTGTAAAAAAAATCATAAAACTTAAGGTTGGATAGAAAAATGATGTTGTATTTTTCAGAATCCATATAATTTGGAAATGACACATGGAGAAATAAATATATTTCATCCTCCAAATTTAAATGCTTGCTTTTTAAATTGAAAACATTTGTGCAAATGAATGTATTTTTACCACTTAGGGTGAAACTGTTCAGAAATTACCTGGATCTATACAACTCCAAATAGAGCAGGAAGTTGAAATTTATTTGGGAAGCCTGGGCTGCATTAAAAAAAAAAGAAAATAAATCCAGGTAACTTGGGCTTCATGATCTATTTTGTGTTCAAACATCTAGATTTGCTTTTAACATCTACTTTCAGTCATTCTCAACTCCCATGTTTCAGTTTTACCCTGTTACCTTTTAATTTCATTTTAGGGGACAGTTTCTAGATTGCTTATATAAAACTTAATATAACAAAGCCAACCTATCTCAAGTCTAAGACATGTTTCCCCTGCCATAGTAGGTGATTTTAGTTTAAAATACAAAATTCTGCAACACAGGCATACTTCTGAGGTTCCAGCATTTAAATTCTTAGCAGTCTGTAAGGGTAGGAAACGTGTGTTTCCTGAATAAAGCTTTCATTGAGCATGAGTAATTTCTAACACTCTATTTCTTGCCATCATCCTCAAGGCTATATGCCAATTTGAGTGCTGATGGCATTTTGCTTCAGGTATACATTTTCCTAATAACCTGAAGCCTTCCCTACATTTGTGTGTGTGCACAGTTTAAGGACAGGGAGAGATCATTATGGTTCAGTCACCGAATTCCTATCATTAACTGCACATCATGTCACATTTTTAAAGAACTCAATTTAGTGGTAGAAAGCCACTGGGCAAAACCTGCTCCGGTTCCCTTAATTAACAGTTCTGTGGGGTGGTTCTCCCCCATCTTGCCCCCACCCTTTCAAGTATAGATTTGTTTTCAAGGGATTGCTGCAGAAAAGGGAAGCTGTTGGGGAACACTTAATCGACATTTCTAGACTCAGAATGTATTACCACTCTGGTATTTTGGTCAACTCTCAATTATTTAGAGATAATTATATTTGTAGATTATTCATAATTCTTGTTTTTTTCTTTTCCCCCTTTCTGCTGCCAGTTTCACTGTCCTTCAGCATTTTCCACTGAAATCCTGTAAAAACCAAATCTGCTAAAGGAATGCAGTTATTTGAAAGTAGCTCTGATAAAGCTTGAGTAGTTAAAACAAAAAATGGCTAAACTCAGTGGCTAAAACATAAAATAAAATGACCAAGATTCTGCATTTAAAATATCATAATCCCAAACATCTGTAGGGCACTTAACATATTGCAGTCTTTCCCCAAACATTTTCTCATTTCTCTGCAGAATTCAGGTAGTGATATTTACAATCTGAAGATCAAAAATAATTGTTGCTTGTTGCTATGTATATTCCTCCACAAATGTGCATTTTTACAAAACTTTATAGCTTTTGTTTAATAATGAACTATTTGTACAGCACTTTAAAGATTATAAAGCACTTTCATATATATTTTTATCTCATTGAATACACAGCTCTTCTCTGAGTTTTACTCATTGATAGGCAAACAGGCCTAGAATGAAGTGTCATGCCCAACATGATACAACTGGAAGGTGGAAGATCAAGGTCTTCTATTTGAGTCTTCTCTCTCCAATTCTGGTGTACTCCCAGATATATCTTATTGGCCTCCCAAATCCAAGTTACCCAATCAGCATCCTGCTTCCTCTTTCTCTCTACCCTGTCCAGCAGTAGAGGATAAGGAATAATTTCTGTGGGTTTGTAAATGACTGAAATAATGGCCAGTGTGGTGAGGAGTGAGAAGGATGGCACAGAAGTAAGTGTCTGATAAAGTCTGGGAGTCAATAGCAAAAGGTAGCACAGCAAAAGAGCAAGGTCTTTTCCCTAAGTGGCAGAAATAACACTGAACTCAGGAGTCAGGAGAAATCAGTTGGAAACATCTCATGGGCAGCTAAATCACTGCTTACAGCCTGCATAAGGCTTCACAGCTCCAGGCCTCAGTTTCCTCGTGGGTAAAATACGGAGGAGGCTGATGGCCCTCCCACTGTAAAATTTCTCCGTTAGGCCTATGAGGGAATGAATTATGTCTACACCTGGCACCGCATGTGGTACAGAGGTAGGGAAAGGGTCCTAGAGGACACAAGACTCCAAGTTCTATCTTCTATGGAAAGAGCTGCCTCTTTCCATAGAAGAAGACAGTTGTCCCTGTCTCCCAGAGCTGCAGAGCTGTGAAAAGGGAGTGGACTTTGGGGTCATGCAAACATGGGTTGGCATCCTGCCCCCATCTCCCTTCTCTGAAGGTGTGTCCTGAGGCAGCTGATTAACTTCTTCAAACCTCAACATCCTCATCTACAAAACAAGGAAAATTAATATCTACCTTTAAAACACTGTTACTAAAAATAGCTAATGACTGGCCAGAATTCAATCTTAGATGTGTCTGACTCTACAGCCCCAGCTCTTACTGTAAGGATTAAATGAGACACAAATGTCCAGGGCTTGGTACGCACACACTATCCCCTCAGACACCCTGGAGAGACAGACAAAGCAATGAGGTTTTTGCATTTTTGAAGTCACAGGTCCTTTTAAGACTCTGCTGAAAGCTCTCCAGAAAAATGTTCATAGGGCAGCGTCAGGCCAGGAGGTTCACGGACCCCCGGAGTCCGTCTGGGGTGGCCTGCTGCACATGGACCTCAGTAGAAAGCCCCTGAGAAAATGGATGTGAAGGTGCTAGGAAGGGCTGTAGGAAAGCATGATGTGCCAATTACAGCCCTCAAACAGGGAAGAACAAGGATGCTCCTACACTCACAAGCTCCCTTCAGCGAGGGGGCTGGGTGCGGAGGGGAGGGGGCGGCGTGCACTCACCTTGAAAAAGCCCTTGCAGCCCTCGCAGGTTCGCACGCCGTAGTGCTGGCAGGCGGCGTTGTCCCCGCACACGGCACACGTGCCCTCGCCGGACGACGAGCTCCTGTTGGGCGGCGACGGCAGGCTGGGACTCTCGCCCAGCAGGCTGGACGCGGTAGGGGAGGGCGTGAGGCCGAGAGGCGGGAAGGCCAGCGGGGCCGCCCTCTTGGCCAGCGGCAGCCCGTACGGGTGGCCCTCAAGCGCGGCAGCCTGGCTGCCCGCGGCGGCTGCAGCTCCCAGCGGCAGGCTGAGCGCGGCAGCGGCCGTTGGGTCGTAGCCGAGGTGGTGGCCGCCGGCCGGGCTGGGCGCAGGGGGATGCGGCGGCGAGGGCTTGAAGTGGAAGAGAGGGAAGCGCGCGCCGGCCACCGTGGGGACCGCCTTCATCGGCGGGTCCAGCAGCGGGCCGGGCGCGATGCAGCCGGGCGCCGAGGGCAGTGCGTCGTCCCATAACGCCCCTGCCTGCGGGGGGAAGGCCGGCGTGGTGGGGGTGGACGGTGGGGACTGCTTGAAGTACATGGAGGTGCTGGGCAGCACCTCGTCCTCCGGGCTGGAGGCGGGAGGAATGGATGGCTGCTGATGCTGCTGCTGGTGATGATGGTGGTGGTGGTGGTGGTGGTGGTGATGGTGGTGGTAGCTGGGCGCCCGCCCCTCCTCCACTTTGATCAAGGGCCGCTGCATTTGGTACACGCAGGAGGGCTTGAGTTCGTAGTTGCTCGAGTAGCCCTCCACGAAGGTACTGATGCTGGGCAGGGACGTGGTGGCCGTAGCCGTGATCTCAGTGCTGCCGAGGTCCATGGTCAGCTTGGTGTAGTCGGGGTTCATGATCTCCGTGGTGTATTCCGAGCTGTATGTCTGCGCGGCATAACTGGAACCTGGAGGCGAAGGGCTATATTGGGCTTGGACGCAGGGCATATCTGCAGGGACAGAGAAAAGGGTCTCTCAGAAGCAAGTTAACACTTGTTTTCTAGCCAACAGGTAGCATTGGGTTCACTGTTCTCTAATCTGGGAAACAGAGAGGAAGTGTCATCCTCTCCTCCTTCTGGTAGCATAGACACAAAGCCCCACACTTATTTTCTTCATCCCTAGTAAGGAAGCTGAATTCCTGACAAAGGGGTGCCAAAACCTGGCCTCTTGTGGACCTCTGTACCTATCTTCTCTCCCTTGCCCTGTCCTCCACTAGATTTGGGAAACTTGAAGTCTTTCCTCATAAGCTCAGAGATGTTTTTAAAAAGAGGCTTTGAATCCTATAAACTAATTGGAGTGGCTCCTTAGCTATAATCTAGGGGCACAAAGACAAAGCCAGTGGTTTATTTGGGGGGAAAGAGGCCATTGGTCCCCCAAGGCATACACATTGATTTGTAAACCTGAGTTAGTCAAGAAAAACTACACTGTGAGAGATTTAGTGGCCAAGGGAGAGAGTTGACATTCTAACATTTTATGAGTGCCAACTGAGGCTGCCCACACACGCTGTGGTTGCTTTCTCCCACCCCCTCCCCACTCCTCCAATAGGGCTAGCAGCCTGCACAAACTGGACCCCTGTTGATAACTTCAGTCAGCTAGGTGGGGACATAGGCCCAGGAAATTGACTCGGGGGAGTTTGTACCATCTGCAAAGAAAAAGATCAGCAGCTGCAACAAAACACCCACCTATATATATATACATATACATAAACACACACACACACATATATATATCCCAATTCTAACTAATAAAACATATCAGTGGCTGTTTTGTGATAACAGTTTATAACTATCATAATAGGCAAGTTAGTATAGGTATTTCCTTATGACACTAGAATTAGTACCCATGAAAAACAGCAGTTTCTCAATAGACTTGATTTCTCTGCCAGTTTGACTATGTTGCCCCCCAAGTGGCTGGTATCCAGGGTGCTTACTATTGTTCATAGAGGCTGAACTGAGTGAGAAGGCTCTGAGAATTATTGGATGTAGTGGATGATTTATCTAATCATTTTCCTTTCTTTATGGCTAAATATAAATGGTAAAAAAAAACGGCGGTTTCTGGTGGTTGGTTTTTCTGAGCCAAAGGAAAACCAGGTGCTTAACGCCTCTTTGGAGTCTCTGGTGTAAAAGGTGTGACTAATAGAGAAGTGAATACTTCACATTTCCTTTGACATCTTTCTCTTACCCACATTTCCAAATCTGATTGAGTCATGCATGTATGGGATGAAATCTTGACTTGAAAAAAGGTGATGAGGGCCTGTTGGAAGAAGCAGTGATGAGGAGAGGCCAGTTCAAGCCTTTCTTTAACAAGCAGGGCCTTAAAAATACACTCACTAATTTGAAGTCCAGTTACTTATCTTGCTGTCCAGTTGTTGGGATGAAATGAAAAGCTAATCATTTAAAAGAAAGAACACTGGCTGATCTTTCATCTATTCTCCTTCTCCCTTCAGCATCTCTAGGATTTCTCCATTAGTCTTTTCTGTCATTCTTTCTGGCCAATCCCTTTCTATTGCTCTTACTTGTGTCTTTCTGAGGTTTCTAGCTAGAAGATGAGCTTACTGGGATTGTATTCTATTTATCTGCATTATCTGTGGTGCCCACACAGGCTTGGCACCTAGTATTCCTTTAACAAATTTGTAAGGAGGTGGTACAAACCAAACGTGCAATCTGTTCTTTTGCCAAACTCAAATTTACTCTTTGGTTTTCAGCTCAAATGCTTTTCTCCTTCCCTCCGAGCTTCAATCATCCAAACTTCTGCACCCAAATGATTTGGGTTTTATATAAATGAAAATGCTCAGTATTGCTCTAAGTGATTCCATAACTCTTACATGTGTACACTGGCTATAAAAGAAGAGCAAAAATCAAATTAAAAATGTATAAAATACCCTAATCTATTGGTGTGTTTGTATTTCTCTTAGGGAAATTAATTTTGAGCAATGCAAGCTTAATTTAATTTGGCTGCTCCACTCAGTAGCAACAGGGTGTGGTATACAGAGGAGCTTCCTGTGAGGAAGCCACCTGTGTTGTGAAATTCGCCACCAGCAGTCACTGTCCTGGCACTGGGCAGGTCGACCACGCTGCCCGCCGAGTGTGTGGTTCCCCCACCCACTTCCCTCAGCCAGGAAGGAGAAAAGGGTCGTGCCTTCGAACCTACCTGGAGGGTATCTTGCGCGCTGAATGGTGGGGCTGGGGGTCTCTCCAGCGGAGGCTGAGAGTGTAGGAGGAGCGGACGTCCGGCGAGGCGAAGCGCCGGCAGTGCTGCCCGGCACCGCTAAGGGTCCAGGCTCAGGACCCGGGCTTGCCGGGCTGCGTTCTTCCGCAGTGGGCTCTACAGGCACGGTGAGAGAGGACATAGGTCACAGTGAGACCAGGATAGGTCACTACGGCCCGGGCTGGGCGCATTGAGGACTGGGGGAATTGGTTGGCAACCTCTAGAAATGCTACATTAATTACAAAGAATTATCATAAAATTAAGGGTGATGAATGGTACAAGAGTCCGCCCGGGCAAGAAGCATCACACGGCCTCGGGGAAGTCGAGGAAAGGTCGTAGGAACCCACTGCGCCTACCACCGTTTTGTGGCACCAGAACCGAGGCTAAAAAAAAACCGCGCAGCCTGTTATCGCCCAGAAATTGATCTCTCTGCCCCCACAATTGATTCCGAGCTTACGAAGTCAGGAAAACCAAAGAAAGCAGAACACTTGAGGAACGAGCTCCGCCCGAATACGGGGGGGTCAGTGAGTGTTCACCAGCGGAAAAAAGCCATTTTCCAGCTCCGCCCGCCCCCACCCCTCAAATACAAATTTTACACGTTGCATAGGAAATGCACAAGGTCCGGAACGAATGCATGAATGCCCCGAGGAATTAAGAAAGTCTGCGCTTTTCATTCTAAATGCTAATGGAGCTTCGCTTCTATTAGCCGCGAGTTTCGAGGGCCAGGGGTCAAGCAAACAAAAGGGCACAGCGAAGAGAAGGCTGGCGCTGGAAGCAAGGGGACGAAGCGGACGGCGTTAGCGGCTGATGGGACGAGCGGAGGCAGGTCCTCTGCACCCAGAGGGAGGTGTCTTCGAGGGTGGGCGGCTTGGAGTCTCCTAGCCACCCAGCGGCCTAGCGGGGGCACATTCCTGAGGGCGCCGAGCGCGGATCGGGGACCAGCGTCTCAGCGCACAGCCTCAGCGAAACTTTGTAGCTGAAAGCGCAGCTCAGCAGGCCTCAGGGAAGGAACTGGGTGCCCCAAACTCCGGCCTATAGCGCCCCCTTTGCCCGGGGTGGGCGCAGCTCGAAGAGTGGGAACATGGACCGAAAAACCCCAAATCAAACTAAGCCAAAAACCTCCGAGGTGCGCGGGGCCACGAGGGTCGTCTCCTGGCGCCCCTGAGCCCGGGGCTTGCCTGCAGGAAGAGAGAAAGGGACTGGGGGCCCCCAGGTCCAGGAAACCCTCGACAGCCAGGAAATGGGGGATTCCCTTGCCACCCCCAGCCCCAGCTGGAGCTGCTCCGACGGAAAGCTTGCGCTCGAGGTAGCGCGGGTAGAAGCGGATCTTCCCACGGCTGTAGCATGTGCTTCCCGTCTCCCCGCATCTTCAATGGGGGTCTCCAGCAATCCCCCACCCGCCCCTTCAGTGGGTGCCCGCATTCCCGTCCCGCATTCCCTGAGGGCCTTTCAAGCGAAGTCGTTCTCTGAGAGGCGGCCTCTGAACTCGGGTGGGCGGGGACCGCCTCTCCCCAACGAAGGAGTTCCCCTCAAGAGCCCAGCGTTCGCGGGAGGGACCCACACAGTCTTTCCTCCAGCCCAGCCCAGCGCCCCGCCGCTCTCTCCGCCCCACAAACGGCCGGTTACCTAGGCAAAGCCTCAGTGCCTGGAAACACGTTCCGCCGCTCCGGCTTGCGGCCGCCGGGGCCGGGAGCACAGAGCCTTGGGGTTGTAAATTAGGAAGAAATAACTACCCCTGTCAAAGCCCCTTTCTTTCTCGTGGGCAGACGAAAGGAACACCCCCGTGTTCCCCTCCCCGTGGTGAAGTGTGTGGAGGAAACCGTGAAACGCACCATTGTGACCGGGGCTCCTCTGCGGAGTTTCCAACCCTGGGGAGCGGGGGCGGAGGTTGGGCGGGGGCAAGAGGAGCGAAGGAGAGACTGACAGAAAGGGAAAGACTGAGATTCTCAGAAAGACCGAGCGAGACGAGACAAACCGCGGGGAAGAATTTCTGTGAGCGCACGGTCCCAGGGAACGGGGTAGATGGGTGCCGGGGGTGGGGGGCAGAGCGGACGTGGAGGTTACTGTGGCCTAAGGAGTCTTTGATACTAACTCTGCGAGCATCTTGTTCAGCGAAAATAACTCGAATAAAGTAACTTCATTCATTGTGCCCATTAGCCACGTTGGGCAGCTTTTTCTTTCCCTAACTTGATTCTACAAAATATTTCCCGGTCGTGGGAAAAGGAGATCCGGCAATGGACTCGCGATGGAATGACTGACGGCTCCCTGCACTTCTCTCCCGGCACCACAAGGCCCTGGGATCACAGCCCGACATTTCTGATTACTAACTCCTCGCAGCTCTTCCCTCTGGAGAATCCGGACGCATAAATAAATAAAAGCCAATCTCCAAGAACGTTTTTGGAAATCAAGGGACAAATGCGTTCTTCCTCGCCACTGCCCCGAGGCTTCCAACAGGTTGGAGAGGTGCCTTTGTAAGTCAGTCTCCGCAGGCTGCGCTTGCATGACCGCTCTCGTCTCACCACCGAGAACTTTCATTTCTACTAAGAGTAAAACACTCGGAGCAACTTCTCCAAAAGCGCGAATTCTGTCAGTGAAAAAGCATGTTTTTCCCACACCGAGCCAACGTCCAGAGGAGAGGGACACCGTCCCCACACGTGTCAGTGCGCGGGAGTCGCCAATTACACCCGATTTACCTCCTAAGGGAAAAGTGTAAACCGGCATGTCAGCGACGCCAGGCAGACGTGCCTAGTGGAACCCCAGGCTCATTTCAATACAATAAGCCACATTCCTACAATTACGCCCTCTTTCCTGAGGTCCTCCGAGTGCCTCTGCAAACTAGCCGCCGCTGCCTAGGCCCTTCCCTCCTAAGCTTCCTTCCAGAGAACCAGCTCGGTGCCACCATTAGGAACATTTACTTGGACCCACCAGAGCTCCTATTTTCAATCCTACTTAAAAGGCAGGAAAATTACTGCCGTTCATCACCGGAGCTGCAACTCCCTGCCGCTGCCGCTGCCGCCGCCGCCGCCGCCGAGAGCATCATTACCATGACAACTAGAGCCGAAATACCCTGAATTACATCGCTGGAGCCGCTATAGCACAAATCCCGGTCCTCCTCTTTGTTAGAGGCTTTTCGCCTCTTCGAGTGGGGGGAGGAATCCCACGAGCTCCAGAGATCCCCGCGGGCCCACTACATGGGAAAAGTTTCAGATCAGAACCTACGGGCCGCTGGGCTAGCAAAGCCGGAGCCAGGCGGCAAGGTCAGGGAAAGGAACCCCACACTCAAAGTTGTCAATTTCAGAAGCGACGCTTCCCAGCAAGCCAACTTTTTTAGCGAGTCCCCTTATTAACTGGGCGAATCTCATACGTACTTGAGTGCTGTGGCGGTTCCGTCTTTAGAGCGAGTTTCTAGAGAGCTGTCCCGAAATCTGCACTGGGGGGGAGTCACAGCTGCTGTCCCGGAAGGGCTGCGGTGTACAAGCCCAGCGGCTCCCGGAGGCGGTGAGCGGCTGGTGGGGGATGCTACGATCCCGACTCATGGGAGAGCACAGCCGAGAGGTTCCGCGGGCGTCCTGGCTCGGGCTGTGACCAGTGGGGATGATGCCGCCGCTGTTCCCACCTCCACAGCCACTGCCAGCACCGTCAGCGTTGCAAAGTGAGCCCGGGAGGGGCGTCCGGCTGCGGCGCCGCGCTGCACCGGCAAGGGCTCAGGGCAAGAGGGGTGTGAGCGCGCGGGAGAGCGAAGTGTGTGTGCGGAGCGTGTGTGCGCGCTTGTGTCTGTGTGTGCGAGTGAGGGAGCGGGTGTGAGCGCGTCTGTGTATGGGGAGCGGAGGAGGAGCAGGAGCTGGAGGGGTGGGGGGCGGGAGGCAGGAGACTCCGCTCTCCCGGCTGCGCGTTTGCTCGCTCTCTCGGCACGTCATTTATGCCACAGGAGCCCTAGCGGCCTCTCCATAGAGTGCCTGGAATGCGAGACGTCAATGTGACGCCATGGGACGCTACGTCACCCTCCTCCTCCCTCCCCTGGCCCAGCCGGTTCCGCGTGTGCGAGGGAGGGTGTGTGTGTTCGTGTGCGCGCGCGCGCGTTCCTCGGCCAGTCGCACGGCCGCACAATGGAAACTCCGCCGCACGGCCGACCCCGGCCTGGGGGCTTCTCGGACCCGCGGTGCCAGCCCTTTTGCACCGGAACCTCTCGCCAGGGCGTGCGTCTGTGGGAGGGTGCAGCGGCCTGCCCACGGGTCAGGCGGGACCGCCCAGCTGTCAGGCTCGGGTGGAGTAGAGTTGGAGGAGTGCTGCTGGCGCGCCTCCGAGGCTGCCCCGAGGCACGGAGCCAGGGCGAGGGGGTAAGGGAGAGGATAGCTCTTCCGAAAGGGAAGGCTCCGCCAGCCAGCTTCTGACCAGCTCCAGTGACCTGGCAGCCAGTGCAGAAGGCGTCTGGCACAAGCCCGAAGACGCCCTGAGATGCAGCTGCACTTTCCTCATGCAAAGGTTCTAAAGCTGTTTACGTCTCTCCGGTCCTCTGCGCCCAGGCTAATCCGCCCTCCCCGCATTATTTACTGGGTGCATGTTTCACACAGGGATGCAGATGGTTCCGGGGATGAGGTTTGATTTCTTTACACGTACGGCGTGGGTTTCTTAACTGGACACGTTATAACCCAGCGAAGTGCACATCCATCATGCACACGCGCGCTGCAGCAGAAACTACTCAATGTGTATAAAACAAACACACACGTGTTGAACAGCTGAGTGGGTCTGCCTATTGCAAATCATTCCTCCTCCCCAGCACCGGGTCAGAAATGGAACTCTCAACTAGCACTTTCACTTTTTGATGGTTGTAGATGCCCTCCGCCCACATCTCCCAAATTAAACATTTCGAAATCAATCAACAGGATTTATTAGTCAGTCCCTCGCTAGGGGATTTGCTTTGGTCTCCTGGGACACATTTGTCATGAAATGGTGTGCCGAAAGCCTGGGTGACTGTATGAGGGAGAGCAATTTCTTCCTGGAAATGATAAATTTAAGTGTAAATTTCTTGATGAAAACAAAATTTATCAGAGTTAAAGACCCCTAGTCCCAAAGGTTGCTGCTGAGTGAACGCAGTCTCTTTCAGAAATGAATTTTTGGACAGGAGAAAATATTTGAGTGAAACAATGCAGATAAGAGTGGTCCCCATGTGGTCCGCTTGAATCACAAATACCGTTTTATATGTTTGACCTGTCCCAATTTGTGTGTGTGTGGCGGGGGCGTGGGGGGGCTGCGCCGAGGAGAGATACAGGATTCCTTTGTAGACAGCACACATTTCAGAATCGAAGAAGGTTCGAGCTAGGACCAGAAACTTGAAAACAGACTACATATAGGTAAATATGGCATGTATATCTTTCTTCGCCTCCACTTCCAATTCAGACAGGGTGGTGCGGAGAGGATCGTGGGAGGATGCCCCGAAACTTGACCCAGCGGAGAGCAACCGAGTCTTTGCACTGCGACGGGTTCCAATCCAGCCTCGGAAGGAAGGAGGGCGCTGCTACATTGTATCCATTCAAAGGCTTGATGGGGGGAGCAGGACCTGGAGCCGCGCGGCGCTGACGCACGCGAGGCGCGTGATTGACGCAGGCGATGTTACTAAATTCGGCGGTTGGCCGGGACCCGCCGCCGGCGCGCGCCGCAGATAGCGGAGTAGGTTCCCCTTGGTCACCCCCGCCCCTTCTCCATTCAACGCCGCGAGAGGCGGGGCAGGGCGCGCGCGGGGCGGAGCGGGGCGGGGCGGGGCGGGGCGGGGAGCGCGCGGCCGCGCCAGGATCCGGCCGAACCAAATATAGTCGGGCCTGGCTATTTTTAGCCGGGTCTCGGGCGCGAGCCCGCCGCGTGAGGGGGCGCCCTTACCCCGCCGGGAGTGCGGAGGGGGCGGGGGCGGAGTCGCCATCTTGGACTCGGTTCGACCCGGTCTGGTGACCGGCGACGCGGGGCCGGGCTCGGCGCCGGGGGTCGGGGTGAGTGGGTGCGAGCCGTGGGAGAGAGGGGGGCGCTGGCGGCTCTCCTCGTCCGGCGCGGGCTGTGAGGAGTGAGAAGGGCGAGGCGCGGGCGACAGCGGGGCGCGAGGCCCGTGCATGTGTGTGCGCGCGGAGGTGGGGAGACGGTGATCCCCGCCCGCCCTGCGGAAGGCCCGGCGGTCCTACCACGCGGCAGCTCGGCCAGCCCCGAGTCGCGTGGGGGCGGAGCTGCCCGCGGCCACCACTTCCTGAGTGCCGGGGATACCCTTCCCGGACGTCACGGAGGAGCCGAGGCGGCGGTGGCGGCCCGGGGCTCATCCTGCACTTGCATCACGGATGCAGCAGCAGCTGCTCTGCTCCTTTGTGGCTTTTTCCCCTGTTGAGTAACTGCTTTGTTAACTGAAAATACCATGACGGGCCAGTGTGATCACCAGCTCCAGATCTCAAAGAAAGTGAAGCTGTCAGGCAAGAAGAGGGAGACTCCCCCAGCCGGCTGCGATGGTATCTGGTGGGTGGATGTGTAGAGAAGCACTTGACAGTTTCCACGTATTACTTCTTGCCTAACTCTTCACCCCCAAGAAGATTTAAAAATACTTTTATTTCCATGCTGTAAAAATTTCATTTGTGTTCTGCACCTCCCTCACCCCCCTAATCCTCCTTCAATTAAAACTCTCATGCAGAACTGGAATCACTGTAAGCAGGAACCCTAAAATTAGGTACAGTTTTTAGGAAACATGACATCTTTCAATGAATTTATTCAATAAACTACATTTTCTAAATGTTAATATGTATGAAAGGTCCTTGCCCACTCAGGGTTGTTATAAAGCTGCTAAATTGTTCATATAAGTTGGGCTCCAGTGACCGTTTCATACCAGTATCCTTGTTTACCTAAATTTAAAACAAAACAAAACAAAAAAACTCTTCTCCCTGGCTGAGAACCTCCAAGTAAGGTTTTCTCTCTTTGAGTGGGTGTGTCTTCTGGACCTCTATCTTGGTTACTTCTGTGCATCCTCCTCCCTTCTCCCCTCCACCTTCCTTTACATCCTTTTCTGTTTTTTACATCCTTACTCCTTTACATCCATTCCTTCCTTTACATCCTTACTCCTTTACATCCTTTTCTTCCTATCAAGTGGCCAATATCTGTTCCTGGACTGCTCTGTTAGACTGAGGGCTGTTGTCTGACCTCCCGGAGCCAATCCACTGTTCCTGGCTCAGTGCTTCTCTGAGTAGGAAGGGGGACTGACTGCTGGAGAGGTCACTGAGTGGCAGCCGTTTAAAACTCAAATGGAAATTCATGGAAGCAGAGACACAGCTCTCTCGCAGACGGAGACACCATCCTCTGCTTAATCGTATGTCCCTAAACGTATGCTGTTCTTTAGGTGACCCAAACAGAATTAGTTTTTCTCGAGTCTTTTTTTTTTCGAATTAGTATCTACTAATTTAATTAATATAAAGCTCTATACCTTTTCAAAAGTCGGATTTATTAGAAACCAGGCATAATCTGTAAGGCACATGTAATGTGACTATTTCAGTAATCTCAATTTCCTTTTTAATATTTTATTAACTTTTTTATCTCTTCTTTTGGGAAATCAAATAAGACTACCTTAATCTGTGAAACGTTGAAAACTTTCTTGGCTCAGTCCTTTTTCTGTAACAGAAGAGAGACATTTATATGTCACTAGAAACACAAAGTTTCTGCTTTCATGATGCTTATAGCAGCCAGCCTGTTAAAGAACTATCTAAATTAACCGTTACAGATTCACTGGATAGTTACCTTTCATTTTGTTTTGGATTTGTAAGCCTAATGTGCCTGCAAGAAAGAACTATTTCTCTTAGAAAATAAAATACGAAATTTGGGGGAAACAATGTGTGATATAAAGCAATTGTTTTAAATTGCTTTAAATGCTCTTCTGATGAAGTAATGACGTATAATCTTGTTGCCTTTACTAATATATAAAGATGATGATTTCTTATTAATGCAAAGATTGGGTGAGGAATGGTGAAATAAAAATTCTAAGCCAGAAGTTGTTACCTAGGATGAAAACAGGAAAGAAAAGTAAAAAATTGTAAGTTCAAGTTTTCTGGAATCAATGTAGAAGTTCTATACTATATTTAAGGTACATATATAAAATTTAGTAACTTCAGCTGACATTGATTTATTTATACACGAGATGTACCTGGTTCAGTAACCTGCAATCATTATAGTAAGTTTCTATCTGACCTACATGCTTGCCATTCCTTATCAATTCCATCATTGCCAGATTAGTCTTCCTAAAATTTAGATTTTGTTATATAACTTTTGGCCTCAAAAGTCTTCAGCAGCTGGATATTTTCTCCAAAATCAAACCTAGAGCCTCTTTTATTTCCACAGAATTTTCCTGTCCTAGTCAAACTGGTGTTCTCACTGTTCTTCAAACGTCCTTTCAACCTCCCACATTTGTTCATAGTTTTCCTTTTTATGGCATCCCCTCCTTCCTCTTCTTCTCCACTAATTGAAATTTACTCTTCCTCTAAAACTAGCCCAAGAAGTGAACTCAGATTTACTTTACAAAGTCTTTCACAGAGTCTTTCACAAAGTTCTTATTTTTCTGCCTTCTTTTTGTGCTCTTGTGTCCATGGTCTATTCCCTTGTCAAACTGTAAGCTTCAAAAGCATACCCCACACATCTTTGAAATCCCTGTGGCACCTAAGAATGTTTGATATGGACAGTAAACGTCCATAAAATGTTGTCTCCTTTAATTTGAATACGAATAGAGAGAATAGCCATATTGTAAGTAACAAATTATATGGATTAGGGTTTTTTTTTTTTTTTTTGAGATGGAGTCTTGCTCTGTCACGCAGGCAGAAGTACAGTGGGACGATCTTTGCTCCCTGCAAACTACACCTCCCGGGTTCAAGTGATTCTCCTGCCTCAGCCACTGGAGTAGCTGGCATTACAGGTGCCTGACACCACCTGGCTAATTTTTGCATTTTTAGTAGAGATGGGGTTTTCACCATGTTGGCCAGGCTGGTCTCCAACTCCTGACCTCAAGTGATCTGCCCGCCTCTGCCTCCCAAAGTGCTAGGATTATAGGCATGTGCCACCATGCCTGGCTGGAATAGGGTATTTTGGGCACTAGTGGGCATATATAAGTTTATTCATTGGTTGCTTTCTTTACTTCAACTTGATACTCCAAATACAACATACTTTATCAAGGTGCCTGCCACAAGCCCACACAGCAGCGTGGTGATAACAAGAAAAATGGCAGTTTGGCTTGTATCTATTGTATCTGCGTAGGAAGATTTGCTATGATTTTTTTTTTCCTGATAGACTTTTGGTTTGACTCTAATTCTAACCTCTTTCGCCTCTATTTGTACTTTCTCTTATGCTGCTTTCTCTCACTTATGGACTAGATGCTGTAGTTTAGGAAATGTTGATATCAACTTCTTTTGGAAAAAAATTTTTAAGGTTTGGAAAATTGAGAACCATGACATTTTTGTATAACCAATTAAATATGAAAATTCTTGAATCTCTTATCTTTTCCAAAATATATTGAAATAGGTTTGCATGCTACTACATGCAGAAGCAAAATGAGCAAAACAATTTTGGATTACGATTTTTTAGAATTTTTAGATAGAAGCTCAATATGATTGAATATTAATATCAATGACTTAATATTAAAATTTACTTTAACAAGGAGAAAGTAACATAGTAGATCAGGAAAGGCTTTCTAATTGTAGAAAATTTTAGGAAAAGTAGAAACCTGAGATGGAAAGATTACTTAATAGTATAAGTGCCAATAATACTTTAAAATCTTATTAAATAATGTCTTTTCATCCATTAGAAATGATAAGAGTCAGGACAGGCTTGCAGTCTGGTTAAAAAGATAGTTTATTTCTTAGTCATGTTTTCCTCAATCATTGGTAAACTCTGGAAGACCTCAATAATCTGTGGGAGAAAAGTTATTACTCATGTGTGATAAACCAATTCAGGATATTATTTATGCCTGTGAAACAAGATCTGCCTTTTAACTAGAGTTGATGGATGAAGTAAATACCTCTTTCCAAATATAACTGCATAACCCTTTCCCATCGTTTCAACTCTAAAAAAAACCAAAAAGATTGCCTCACATACAAATTCAGTTCCTTCAGCATATTCTCCAACAGTGAGATGCTATATATCACAAAAAGCATCAGACTGCTTCTCAGAGGCCTGGGTCTGGCTTTGCTGCCATGAAGGTGCCCAGCCTTGGGTAAGTTCATCTTTTCGGGGGGCCTAAATATTATTTGTAAAATGATAGTGTTGGGCTCACTTTATGATCTTTAAGGAAATTTCAAGTTCTAAAGTTGAATGGTTTTTTAGACACGTTAAATATTGTGAATCATGAGTCAGCTGTGCCCTGGTCTCCTAAAGTGATTGCTATGGCCAGGAGACTTATGAACTGTCTTGTATACAACACATGTGCTTTTAGTAGTAATGTTATATTAAACTGCTTTGGCCTGCATGGTAATGAACTATAGCCACTGAGTGGGATCTTGGTGGCCTGAGAGAGTTAATGCTGCCAGCATCACAGCCTTCTGTCCATGAAGTAGAAACGAGCAGAAACCTGGATAGTCCAAAAGTCATTTTATATTTAGCTTTGGAGTTTGTTTTTGTGCCTTCATTTGAATATGGATGAGTCACAAATTGACTTCATACAAATTAGCAAACTTTCATTGGAATGGATTCTGTTGTTTGCTCCTCTTCAGTTCCTTTCTGATCCTCACTGCATGCAAAGCACAAAAAGTGTAGCAGTGGAGGCAGAACTGTCCTTTTTCTGCTTCTTCCTAGAAAAGGCTTGATGATGGTGGGGTTGCAAGTCTACCTCTCCCTTCGGAGTGTAAATAAATAGTGAAATAGTGAGAAGGCAGGTCACAAGGAAAGTACCAAATATGTGTTAGGTTGAAAAAAAAATTGGCAAAACAACCAGGATGAATACAGTAGGCTGTATTTGCAAACTTGTTAGGTTTGTGGATGGATAGACCTTTATAAATAAATAAGAGCTGACTTTGTAGGCATTGGGAGGTATCTGAATTTTAACAGATTACAGGTTGAGGTATGATTTTAGTTAGGTTTAGATAGTAAAAACATGGTTTATCTATTTTTTAAATGCCTATTCTACATATTTAGCTATCTGGTTTCCTCTTTAGAGCATGTAATTAGTAACTGATTCTGATTTTTTTTTTACCACAATACATTTTCCAGTATTTATTCTGCATGTTTATAGTTCACTACTGGAAAAATTCTTCCCTGACATCTGTTCTGAATTAGTTCCCTTTTCCAGTTATGTTTTCCTGTTTTATCAATTGTGGTGAGGAGAATAGAAAGCCATATTTTAAAGATTTCTGCTACTTAAGTTTAGTAAAATTGAAATAAACTACGTAACTTTTTCTAAATTCTGGAAATTTGCATTTAAATTACTGGTTTCATTTTTTAAAACAATAGCATAAACTGGACAAAATTTGAGATCCAATTACCGTAGTCTTTCATAGTTGTCAAATTGACTTTTCTATAGTTAAAATTTTTTTTTGAGAACAGCTTCTGTTGTCTCAATGTCTTTAAAAACGTCTTTTTGTTTCAATTATCTTGGATCTATGTATTCTTTGGGATGAATCTTCTTTGGGATGAACTTACTGAGTACTTAGCAGTTCTTGGCATGCTAAGAGTAGGTGTTAAGAGGAAGAGTGGTGCTCCATAAACATTTGATGAATGAATGAAAGCAGTTTGCAGGAAGCTTTATCCAAAATATTCTATTTTCTTTATTTTAACCAGCCTCTCGGCCTTAGAACTTTTCTGGGATAGTTTCACTCAGGGGTTAGGCATAAGAGAGGAGCAGAGAAGGCATAAGAGAGGAGCATACATCATTGTGCTGCTGCTCCTGCACTACCCTCTTCCACCGTTGCACTGAGTCTACAGACACTTCTGGTTGCCCAGATTGAGGGAGGTACCCCTGAGTTATAGCACTCTGGGACATTTGTATTTGAACTGAGAACCGGTTCAGGTGTCCTAAGGAATTGTTATGCCTTACCTTTTGACCCCAGGTACCCCCAGGAATTAATCTCTGGCTTATCTCTTTATTTTGATATGCCACTTTGGCTGCGATACTTTCACAAGATTGTGTTCTTTTCTCTTTTCTTCACTGTCTCTGCCTGGGCGGCATATATAACCTGTTCATCAGTGAGTTCCTCAACTCTGATTTCCAACTGTAATCCTCACTTTGCTTTCCAGTTCTAGATGTTACTATTCAAGGCCTCCAAGTGCATAGTTACTTGTCTACTATCTATCACCCATAGACTGAGAGGCTCACATGTAGGGTATTAACTAGGAACTCAACTTATATCTACTTAACATATTTAAACATTTTAAGATTTAATTTTTGAAAAGATAATACATTTACATGATTCAAATGACAAAGCATTTAGAAATGAGAAGTTTACTTTCCACTCCTGTCCCCTACTAAATGACCCTCCTTCCAGAGTTGTTGTTGTTGTTGTTGTTGTTTTTGAGACAGAGTCCCTCCCTGTTGCCCAGGCTGGAGTGCAGTGGTGCGATCTTGCCTTACTGCAACCTCTGCCTCCTGGATTCAAGAGATTCTCCCGCTTCAGCCACCCGAGTAGCTGGGAGCTGAGACTACAGGTGCAAGCCACCAGACTTGGCTAATTTTTGTATTTTTAGTAGAGATGGGGTTTTACCATGTTGGCCAGGGTGGTCTGAAACTCCTGACTTCTAGCAATCTGCCTGCCTCAGCCTCCCAAAGTGCCGACATCCTTCCAGAGTTTTTTAATGCATTTCCAAGACTGTACAAATATAAATTCTGTTTCCCTTTCCTTTTTTATACACATGGAAGCTTACACGTATTGTTCTGCCTTTTTCACTTAATAGTGTATCTTGGAGTTCTTTCCATAACAGTGGAAAAATATCTGAGATATATCTGAGATATATTTCATTTATAATCTATCTTGGAGGTCTCTTCATGTCATTGTGTGAATATATCATTATTTAGCTAGCCCCATATTGATGGACATTTGGGAAGTTTTCAATCTTTTTGCTGTTTCAAGTAATGCTACAATAAATACTTTTGTTATATAGATTACTTTATACTTGTGCAAATATATTTGTAGGATAAATTCCTAGAAATTGAGGGATACAAATTACAAGTAATGTTACAATAAATACTTTTGTTATATAGATTATTTTATACTTGTGCAAATATATTTGTAGGGCAAATTCCTAGAAATTGAATTACTGGGCCAAAGGGTATATATCATAGTAGTTTGATAGGTACTACCAAATTACTCTCCATAGAGGTTGTACAGTTTACACTTCACTAGAAATATAGGCAAGTGCCTGATTACTCGTATTCTTGCCAACAATATGTTATTTAACCTTAGGTTTTTTCCAGTCTGGTCGGTGAAAATGTTATCGTAGTGTAACTTTAATTTCTTTCTCTCATGAGTAAGTTTGAACATCTTTTTCATATGCTTAAGAGCCATTTATATTTCCTTTTGGTGAAGTGTCTCTTATATCCTTTGCCTATTTTGGGAGGTGGGGGTGGTTTAAAAATCACTTTGTAGTTGCTGTTTATAATATGGAGATTTGCCCTTTGTTATATGAGTTGCAGCATATTTCCCCGTAGTTTGTCATTTGTCTTTCAACTTTGCTTATGATGTTTTTGCTATGTAGATTTTTTAAAAAATGTACTTGAATTTGTCAGTCTTTTATGACTTCTAGATTTAGTCATAGTTAGAAAAATCTATACTACTCCAAGGTTATGAAAGAATTCCCTCATGTTGGCTTTTACTACTTTCATGGTTTCTATTTTACATTTAAATTTTTGATCTATTTTTCCTGGTGTATGGTATGAGAGGTAGGTCCAACTTTATTTTTTTCCAAATGGCTACGCAGTTGTCTCAACACCATTTGTGAATAGTCTACCTCTACGCTGTTTTGCTTCTTACTCAAAACAAGACTGATTCATCTCCTTTTTTTTTTCACACCTACTCTGCTGTGACTGAATATGAATACAATTCTCTGCTTTCCTTCCTGTGGAACACCTTCTTCAGTGGCAGAGATGTCTTTCTCCCTGCTGCCTCCCTGCTTTCCTCAGCAACACCGCACGCAGCCTGGCAGCCAGTTAATGTTGGAATGAATACGGGGTACTCAGAAGCTCTCCAGGATTTTTCATTGAGCAATAACTGGTTAAAAAGAAATCCTAACTGTAATCAGGTTCCTTAGAAGACTGTTTAAACTGGAGATGTCTTCGGGCTCTCTCTAGTCATGGTGATCAGTTATTCTAGAAGCTAAAGGTGTACTACCTGGGTCCTTTACTCTAGAGGCAGTCCAATTTGAGTTGCTTCGCTCCATGCAAATTGCTCTCATCTGCTACCTCTGCTTTGTCTGGCAGCATGGGATATTACCTTCTGTAATTTGAGATGGGAACCATAAAATGCCAACAAGGTGGTGTTGGATTCCCCATGATGCAATGGCCAGCTCCAGAACCTCATTTACTTGGAAAGTGAGGCTGTGGATAAATGATTTTGGAAACATTCTTTCTCAGTTTGAACCCCAAGCAGATGTTGTTTCATCTGTGGAACCTAGGGAAAACCCTAGCTTTGTTCTACTAGGTGAGAGTGTCCAAGCAGGCAGATGAAACTGAATTTACTTGATACCTTTCCTTACTAGCATTCTCTAAGCTATTTGGGCTAGTTTTATAGCTACCTGATAAAAGACATCCTTCCACTTTGAACCATTGCCCTAGGCTATCTTTCCTTTCTAAACTTGTCCAGGCCATCTTGCCTGTTCTTTATTATTGAGGCTTACCTTTTGATCCTGTTTCTTATCTCTGCCTTCAGACTTGCCCCCTGATGCTGGTAGTACCCTCTTTGTCCAGTACCAATTTGACTTAAAAGTTATTTTGGCCAAAAGCAATTTGGTCAAGTACAATTTAGCTGAAAGCAAGCTGGTTAACTGATTTGTTGTAATCAGCTATTAATTGAAACAATGATTTCGTCAAAACAATGAGTTGGTCAAAATGAATATCCTGTTAATAGTTTTTGAGTAGTGGTAATTTCAGTGTAAAATGATGAGATACTTTTGGTCCATTTTCTAGGGACTTTTCCAGTATTTTTCTTTTACAGTTCAAGTTAACTTTCTGCTATGGCAGCATTTTATTGCTTGTGATTTCAAAAAGTTAAAGCAACCTAGCTACCCAGTAATAGGAGAATAGTTGGACAAGAGTAATCTTAACTAAAAGGCAATAAGAGGTTAATTGGAACAAACAAAACACCCAGTGATAAGATAAAAACATGTTTCCTGTATTATTCTTCTTTTCCCCTCATAAAAAAGGCGGTGCATATGCAGTACAGGACATTCAGAAAAATGTAGATAAAGAATAGAAGGAAAAAAGAAAAAAGCTATAAATTAATTCACCCAGGAATAACCACTGTTGTCCTTCCCTATCCTTCTAAGTGCATTTGATACACATAAACTCTACCTACAGTTTATAATTTGCCATAATTTATTTAAGCATTCTCCAGTTATTGGTTAGTCACTTTTGTTCAGAATCAGATTTTGGTTCCTTTGTGCAACTGTGGGCCAGTCTACCTTTAGCTGGGAATAGATTGCGTTTCTCTTTTCCCTTCTGTCCCTCAATCCTGCCTAGGCCTGCATCCAGCCTGGGCTCTCAAGGCCCCCCTGCCTGCTTTAAGTGAGACACTTTGTAAATGAAACCATTCTGCCAAGCCTTTCTATGGTTACTAAAGAGGCTTGGTTCCAGAATTCCTGTGGAACTCTCTGGTTATATATAAAAATTTTTTTGGAGTTCATGCTTGATATATGTTATATGTATATATATGCAAATTAGATAGGGAGAGTGAAGAGATGGGAGGGATTATATTGGGTCTCCATTAAAATAAGAATAAAGAGGCACTGCAGCAGAGAACTCCATTATCAGTGGAGGGAAATTAGGAGATTTTCTCTGAAACAGAGTTGGCAAATATGTGCTATGTGTTGTGCCTGAACTTGAGTCATGGTAGACTCACTAATCAGTCATGGCAGTATTTCTCACTAGATCCAGACTCAGCTTTAAGTCTTTCTCCAGGTTGGGTTCTAGGTGGCTGTATCCACTGTAGTTGCTGTGGGAGACAAATGAATTACTACTCTTGCTTCTAAGATGTTACATTAAAGTTATTTATTTATTTATTTTTACAGTGGATTGACCAAGAAAGTTTTTGTTTGTTTGTTTGTTTGTTTTTCTTTGAGACAAGGTCTCAATCTGTTGTTGAGGCTGGAGAGCAGTGGCAAGACCATGGCTCATTGCATCCTTGACCTCCCGGCTCAAGCGATCCTACCGGCTTCAGGTAGCTGGGACTACAGGTATATGCCACCACACTGGGCTAATTTTTTTTTTTATTGTAGAGACAGGGGTTTCCCTATGTTGTCCAGGCTGGTCTCAAACTCCTGGGCTCAAGGGATCCTCCTACCTTGGCCTCCTAAAGTGCTGGGGTTATAGGTGTGAGCCACCATGCCTGGCCTGACTGAGAAAGTTTTAATAAAATGTTTTCTATCTGATAGATAAGTTCATGTTGAAAAATACCGGATGTGAGCAAAGAGTAATTATCTGGATCTCAGGCAAAGCACATGCCTTGTAGTTAAGATCATGGAAGCAGCATAATCACATTATAGATTTGTAATGGAGTGAAAACAATGTCATAATAATACTCATCAGTATAAATTGCCCATGGTATGGTCATGGTGTTTGACTCCCCAGTATTCATCCCACCACAGGTGATTAGTCTAAGCAGTCATGGTTAATCCCATTTCCCTTGCCAGTGAAGAGTTAGGAATGGCCTGTAACCTATTCTGGCCAATGAGATATGAAGGAAAAGTCTACAGAGGGCCTGAGTGCTTCTGGGAAAGGATTTATTGATTCTAAACAGAGAGAAAAGAAAGAGATGATGCATCGTCTCCCTGTGATTTTATGTTTGAGTATGGTAGCTAGAACTGCTCTATCCTTCTTGGGACCATGAGGGAAACTAGCTTTGGGGGGTGCAGCTGATCTAGATGATGACAGAACAGAGATGGAAGAAACCTGAGCCCTTGATGACCTTCCTGAATTGCTGATTGTATTGTACTTGGTCTGCCTTACTTCTGAACTTCCAGTTCTGTGAGATAATATAGTTCCTCATTGTGTAAGTAGGCATGATCTGCGAATTTGTCATTTGCAGCCAGAAACCTCCTGATGTTATACCCACTTTGTCCCAAGCAGATTCACGTCAGGTGGATTTGATATTATTTGGATAGGTTTCTTTATGTTGGGGCTCTTCCCTCCCCATGTCTTCTGCCTTCGTAAAGTGGATGCAGATTCTAACTGGCCAGGTCTTGTCTCTATCTTTTCTAAGGGGCTCTGCCTTAGACCAGGGATCTTCATAGGAAGCAGCAAGGAATCAAACAACACTCATTATCTCTTCCGGAGTCTTTTGGGTTGTTTGAGTATCTGGTGGTGTGACTGCTACCATTTGTTGTTCATTCCTTCTTTTTCTGATTCTGATTTCTTGCTTAGGTCTTGGTCCTCACTTTTGTATATTTTGTGTCTCATGCCTGACCTAAAGATTGTTTGATAGATTTATTTTCTTCTCTTCTGCAACTCTTTCCCCTTATCTCCTTCATCCACTCCTTCCTCACCTTGTGACTTTATTTTTTGGTCAGTGGAGACTATTCTGAGCAGATGTGGTATATGTTATTTGTCAGGAACAATAGTGAGTTACATGAGTAATCATAACATCTATTTGCTCTAGACGGGTGGAGTAAAAAGTAAGAGTAGTTCAGCCCTTGGTCTTCTCATCTAGTACCTTTCACTCATGGCATAGAATAATAGAACTGGAAATGGTCTAGGAGTCAGAGCATTTGAGTCTTCATTATGGCCTAGCCATTTGCTACCTGAAATTTTGGGCAAGTCTCTTAAGTATATTTTTTTCCTTAAAGTTTGTTGCTATTGTCTGTCTAATTTTTAAAATAGTAGTATAGTGATTCAAATGAAATAATGAACCTGGCAAATGAGAAAAATCTTTTTTTAAAAAAACACTCAAACTTGGTTGGATTTTCTGTTTATTTTCAGTGAACTAATGTCAAAGTGTCTAAATTGTATAGTTTGTTAGTCTCTGTAGAAAGGCAACGGAGTATGATATGGGGCATAATAGTACAAGTAATTAGGGATTGAAATTTATATTTTAGTGTTAACTAGGCCTGAAAAAAAGAAAAAGGCCACACGATATTAAAAATAAAGGTCAGGATGTTGATCTTGAGGCTTACTTCTAGTTCAACCAGAAATTCTGGTCAGCCGAATTAGGGGGAAAGAGAAACCAATAGAAGAAACACCCCCCTCTAGTGGCGAGGGGCCAGATTCTGCACTTGGTTGCTAAGATGGATGAGGGGAATGGATGACTTCTTAGGATGTTTTTTGTTTCTTAAGAATTCTGAGATTGTAGAGTTAGACTACTTAAGGGAGATCTTAGTTCAGGCTTTACTTGTCAGGAAACTTAACACATTTCTCAGGATAACTAGTATCTTGTCAGTCTCATGTGAAATTGGTTAAAAAATGTAGAGGCTACTGTTGTTGGAAGAGGTTCACAGTTTACTTTTATGTAGGCCACATGGAGATCATGAAAATTAGGAGACATTTGTTGCTAAACTTCTTAATGGGTCTGAGATGATATATTAGGTACCTTTATAATCCCATTCACGGGGATAAATATTTAAAGTTGTGGGTTATGCCATAGAGTAGTATTAATCTATGTTTATACAAAATAGTGGCTGTGGATTTCCTAAGTTTTCATTTGAAATTTTTACTGGTGATCCTGAGAACCAAATGTTTAACTTGCATCTTGGGAATGATTTAATTGCTACCTGTGGAAAGGCAGTGAAGTTAAGTATATTAAAATAACATCACCCATACTTTAGTGACTCAGGAGGAGCACCTAACGCTTTTTTTTTTTTTTTTTTTTTAGACAAGGCCTGACTCTATTGCCCAGGTTGGAGTGCCATGGTGCAGTTTTGGTTCACTGCAGCCTTGACCTCCTGGGCTCAAGCAGTCCTCCCACTTCACCCTCCTGAGTAGCTGGGACTACAGGTGTGCACCACCACACCAGGCTAATTTTATTCATTTTTTGTAGAGATGAGGTCTCCCTGTGTTGCTCAGGCTGGTCTTGAACTCCTGGGCTCAAGGGATCCTCCTACCTTGGCCTCTCAAAGTGTTAGGATTACAGGCATTAGCCACTGCACCTGGTGCACCTAATGCATTCTTGAAGGATGTTTCATCTTAAGGATATAAATCGTTAATGATAATGATTGTAAGTGATTGTTACATTTGCAAATCTCAAAGTCCGTTGAAGTTTTTACTGTTTCAACTTCTGTTTGGGAAAGATTATTTTGTATTTGTTTAAAGATTTCTGAAGAGGCAAAATTTCAGAGAATAATATTTTTATGATACTCTGTTAGATCTAAGTAAGATTGGAATGCCATTCAAATTCATTGTAGAAAAGAATGCTTAAAAGGCATAAGAAAATAAATTATTATTTTATTTTATTTTATTTTATTTTATTATTATACTTTAAGTTTTAGGGTACATGTGCACAATGTGCAGGTTTGTTACATATGTATACATGTGCCATGTTGGTGTGCTGCACCCATTAACTCGTCATTTAGCATTAGGTGTATCTCCTAATGCTATACCTCCCCCCTCCCCCCACCCCACAACAGTCCCCAGAGTGTGATGTTCCCCTTCCTGTGTCCATGTGTTCTCATTGTTCAATTCCCACCTATGAGTGAGAACATGCGGTGTTTGGTTTTTTGTCCTTGCGATAGTTTACTGAGAATGATGATTTCCAGTTTCATCCATGTCCCTACAAAGGACATGAACTCATCCTTTTTTATGGCTGCATAGTATTCCATGGTGTATATGTGCCACATTTTCTTAATTCAGTCTATCGTTGGACATTTGGATTGGTTCCAAGTCTTTGCTATTGTGAATAGTGCTGCTATAAACATACGTGTCCATGTGTCTTTATAGCAGCATGATTTATAGTCCTTTGGGTATATACCCAGTAATGGGATGGCTGGGTCAAATGGTATTTCTAGTTCTAGATCCCTGAGGAATCGCCACACTGACTTCCACAATGGTTGAACTAGTTGACAGTCCCACCAACAGTGTAAAAGTGTTCCTATTTCTCCACATCCTCTCCAGCACCTGTTGTTTCCTGACTTTTTAATGATTGCCATTCTAAGTGGTGTGAGATGGTACCTCATTGTGGTTTTGATTTGCATTTCTCTGATGGCCATGATGATGAGCATTTTTTCATGTGTTTTTTGGCTGCATAAATGTCTTCTTTTGAGAAGTGTCTGTTCACGTCCTTCGCCCACTTTTTGATGGGGTTGTTTTTTTCTTGTAAATTTGTTTGAGTTCATTGTAGATTCTGGATATTAGCCCTTTGTCAGATGAGTAGGTTGCAAAAATTTTCTCCCATTTTGTAGGTTGCCTGTTGACTTTGATGGTAGTTTCTTTTGCTGTGCAGAAGCTCCTTAGTTTAATTAGATCCCATTTGTCAATTTTGGTTTTTGTTGCCATTGCTTTTGGTGTTTTAGACATGAAGTCCTTGCCCATGCCTATGTCCTGAACGGTAATGCCTAGGTTTTCTTCTAGGGTTTTTATGGTTTTAGGTCTAACATGTAAGTCTTTAATCCATCTTGAATTAATTTTTGTATAAGGTGTAAGGAAGGGATCCAGTTTCAGCTTTCTACATATGGCTAGCCAGTTTTCCCAGCACCATTTATTAAATAGGGAATCCTTTCCAGGATACAAAATCAATGTACAAAAATCACAAGCATTCTTATACACCAATAACAGACAAACAGAGAGCCAAATCGTGAGTGAACTCCCATTCACAATTGCTTCAAAGAGAATAAAATACCTAGGAATCCAACTTACAACGGATGTGAAGGACCTCTTCAAGGAGAACTACAAACCACTGCTCAATGAAATAAAAGAGGATACAAACAAATGGAAGAACATTCCATGCTCATGGGTAGGAAGAATCAATATCGTGAAAATGGCCATACTGCCCAAGGTAATTTATAGATTCAATGCCATCCCCATCAAGCTACCAATGACTTTCTTCACAGAATTGGAAAAAGCTACTTTAAAGTTCATATGGAACCAAAAAAGAGCCCACGTTGCCAAGTCAATCCTAAGCCAAAAGAACAAAGCTGGAGGCATCACGCTACCTGACTTCAAACTGTACTACAAGGCTACAGTAACCAAAGCAGCATGGTACTGGTACCAAAACAGAGATATAGATCAATGGAACAGAACAGAGCCCTCAGAGGTAACGCCACATATCTACAACTATTTGATCTTTGAAAATAAATTCTTATATCAGACTGCATTATCAACATGCCATTTCTTTATTTTTAATGTCAAACTTCCTTACCCTGAAGGAAAAAAATTGAAGCTTGCAGTTGACCAGCCATTCCATAACTTGGAGTATGTTTGGTGGCCTTTCTTATGAAATAGTAATGTAAAAATTCCATAGAAAATATAAACGTGTGTGGATGAAGTGAGATTATAGAGTTATGAAATTAATTTTTGTGCATAACTTGTGGAGCCAATAGCCTTAATTTATTATTGTACTTCATAAATATACATTATTTCAGGAAAGAAGAACTAGGTCTGGCAGTAGATCAGAATCTACCTGTTGGGGAAAACCAGAAATAGGAAGAAGAGTTATTAATGGTTCATTCTTAGCTGAGAAAAATTCAGCATGGAATAATTAAGGTTAGTTAGAGAAATAATTATGATTATGTTAAGGAGTTCACAAATATTATTGAAAGTAAACTGGTTAAAACTGATTTGTTAATGTAAATGGGGCCAATAAACCAATTAGATGATCTCTCTACTAAATTGATGTGATAATAGAGGATATCTGGATGGAAGTTAAAATAGATGATAAGGTTAGTGGTAATGAGACTTCATTAAATCCTAGTACTAAAGAGAAACTGTGTACATTAGTGACAGCTTAATTTTATAAATAAAAGTTGGTGTTAAGAATTGATATGAGGCCTGTGGTGACTCACACTTGTAATCCCAGAGACTTGGGAGTCTGAGGCAGGAGGATTGCTTGAGGCCAAGAGTTCCAGACCAGGCTGGGCAACACAGTGAGACCCCCCCATCTCATTCATTCATAAATAAATAAATACGTAAATAGCAAGCCCAGTGTGGTGGTGAGTGCCTGTATTCCCAGCTACTTAGAAGGCTGAGCCAGGAGGATCGCTGGAGCCCAGGAGTTTGAGGCTGCAGTGAGCTATGATTGCCCCACTGTACTCTAGCCTGGGGGACAGAGCAAGACCCCGTCTCTAAAATAATAATAACTGATATAATGTTGGCACTGCTGAAATTAGGCAGGCATTATTTGTGTAAAGGGTTGTAACAAAAGGACTTAAATAAAGAGCCCAGGCTCCAAACTCATTTGAAATTCCAGGTAAAGTATAAGAATAATAATTCATATTTGTATGGGACTTTATAATACTCTGAATGTTTTCATATACAAGATCTCCTTTGATTCTTATAAGTACTCAGGGTAATAGTAGTACAGGTTTGGAGGTTCTGAGAGGCTAACAGACTTACTGAAGCAAATAGGGACTAAATGACAGGAGTGGAACTTGAACCCAGGGCTCCCTACCAAAATGCTTTTGCTCACTGCGTTGCTTTTTTGTGGTTGCTGTAACAAATTACTACAAACTAGGTGGCTTAAAGCAATAGAAATTTATTCTTTAACTCTTTTGGAGGCCAGAAGTCCAAAATCGAGGTGTTGACTGAGCCACATTCCCTCTGGAGGCTCTTTGGGGGAGAAATCTGTTCCTTGGCTCTTCCAGTTTCTGTTGTGTTTGGGCATTCCTTGACTTGTGGCTGCCTCACTCCAGTCTCTGCCTCTGTGGTCATTATAGCCTTCTTTTCTGTTCTGTGTCTTCTCTTCTGTGTGTCTCAAATCTCTCTCTCTGCCTTTTTCTTCCAAGGACTGACTTCAAGAGAATCTACTTGTCACTTGATTTAGGGTACACCTGGATAATCCAAGGTGATCTCACCTGAAAATCCTTAATTACATCTGCAAAGACCTTTTCTTCAAATAAAGTAATATTCACAGGTTCTGGGGATTGGGATATGGATGTGTCTTTTCAGGAGCCACCATTTAACCCACTAAATTCATTATGTGCCATTTAATGCTATATCTTCCTTTTGGATTGAAGAGATATGCTTCTGTTTGAAGATGGGTAAGTGGGCTAGGGAATTTTTGGCTAGTAGGTAGAAAGGAACTTTAAAAATATTTCTGGTTGGTGCTGTTTAGTAAGTGCTTGTTAAACTTTCAGAGGTCAAATATCTTGAACACAAATTGGAGGAGTAAATCAGTATGAAGTGAAAAATATGATATTTTCTCCAAAAGGCAGTCACTGACTACTTTGGCAGAAAGAAGAATTAAAGTGATTACTCAAGAGTTCCACCAAATTGTTGTGCTAGCTTTTACATTTGCAAACTATAAAAAACGGGACTAAATTAAGTAGCAGCTTTTTGTTATTAACAATATTACAAGTTGACTTTTTCATTTCTTGTGCAATTGAGATAAAAGAGGGGTGTGTGTATGAGAGAGAGACAAAGATTTTGTTAATGGTTTCAGTATGATTCATTTCTTATGTCATATGGGCATTCTAATTTGAGTCATATTAATTAAGGTGATCTATGTATGTAAACTCTTTGAGGGAGGGACTTGGCATGTCTTGTATACAGCTAGATCCACAGTGTAGTTCCAGAAACGTGGTAGATGTGCTCAGACAACATTAGCTGTATGAATGAAAGAACTTCTTATGATACCCAAATCTGGCAGCCACAAGTCTCATTACAATTTACTTAATGGAGGGTCCCCATTGGTAACAAGGTCTATTAATTGTAGAATTGTCCCTGCTGACTTTAAGAGACTTCACTGTGTGTCCTTTTACCCTGACAGAGCCTACAACTTTTTTCATCTCCAGTACTCTTCAGCTCCAGGCCAAAAAACTGTTGTTCTTGCCCTGCTCACATTAATTGAAATAAGTCAATGAGATTCCTTCTGCCCACCAGTTCACTTCTCACTAGCATGGGGCTCAGCTACCATTAGAGATGTTAGGGTGGGGCTGTTTTGCAGTTCTTCAGACTATTAGTGCTGTATGCTATGTTCTGAGGAGGGTTCGGGCTTTTATCTTCTCAAAAGTGTGTAAAATTTTGACTCACTCATACAGCTTTAGATGTTAACAGATAGAAGTATACTGACTGTGTGTGCTAGGCTCTTCCATGTATTATATCGGATATTGCTTCCAGCCAACCTGAGAAGCTAAGTACTAACATTGTCCTTATTTTACAGAAGCATAAAGAAGTTAAGCAAGCCAACCCAAGTTCACACCAAAATCTGAACCCAGGTAGCCCTACTTCAGCGCCTGTGTTCTTAACCATGTCCAATGACAGCCTCAAACTCATTTGTTTATAAGTAACTTGTTCTTTCTTTCTAAAAGCTTTTCTGTTTTCTTTATTTTGAAGCTCAGAAATTAGAAATCTGACTAGGATATATATATATATAGGCATATGCCCTTTTTCATTTATCCTGTCTGGCACTCAATGAGCCCTTTTGATTTCATAATTCTAGTCTCCTCCTGAGGGAAGTTTTCTTGTATTATGTTTTGATTATTACTTTTTCCATTATGGTCCTTGTTCTCTCTCTGAATGCCTTTTATTTCCAATTAGACCTCCTGGACCTGCTGCTTAGTTCTCTCATCTTTTTATTCAAGAATTCCATTTCTCTCTCTTTTTTTTTTTTGCTCCAGATAATGTGATACACATTCACCTGCTTTTCCAGATAACAGATTTGTTCTTTGGAGGGTCTCCTGTACTTTTTACTTCCTCAATTGAAATTTAAAATTTATAAATCATGTTTAAAGAGTTACCCAATCTATTATTTTGTTTCAGTTATTTCCTTGCATTCAACAGCATATACAAAATAAAATATACAAGTAAACCTGGTTTATTTTAGAAATGTGAGACTGTTTCAACATTGGGAAATATTAATATAAGATATCACTCTTAATAGATCAAAGGAAAAAACTTAGAATCATTTTCACAAATATTGCAAAGGTATTTGATAAATCACTACTCATTCTTGATAAAAACCAAATAAACAAAAACAGCTCCTGTTAATCCAGGAAATGAAGGCTATTTTCTTAACAGCACAGCCAATATCATAGTTAACTTTGAAAGTTAATTTTGAAATACTTGAGCAACATTCCCTAAGAGTGTCTTCAGAACTGTAGATCTGATGTTTATATAAAAAAGGGTATCTTGGTGTATTAGTTAGGGTAAAGTGAGATGATACAATAAATACCAACATTTCAGTGGCTTAATAAAACAGAAATTTATTCTTCCCTCATGTAATAGTCCACTGTGGATGTTTCTGTTTGGCAGACAGTTGTTTTTTTCTGTTTGGTGACTCAGGGACTTATGCTCTGTCCGTTACAGGGATCCGCCATTCCCTAGGGCCTTGAATTCTTCTGTTTCCAGTGGACAGATTTGCAGAGATAGGGTGGAGAATGCATACTTTCTTCTCAGTTACCTTGGCCTGGATATGACACACATCAGTTCTGTTCACATTCCCACATTCCATTGGCCAGAACTAGACGCGTTACCTCACCTGTCTGCAAGATATGTGTTCCAGGGGAGGGAAATGGAAAACATTATCTGGCTGAGGAACCGCAGGTGTGGAAACAGTCTCATTTGTAGTTGGAAGGAGTAGAAATTAGGAATGTCTTAATGGAGGACACTGTGTGGTATCGGTCAAATTTTAAAACATGCATGTTCTTTGACCTCAAAATTCCACTTCCAGCAATTTTTCCTACAGATATACCCACAAATATATACATATTTACACTTGGAGGATATACCTAGCAATATTGTAATAGTAAAAGATTGGAAGCATTCTGAATGTCCATCAAAGGGGACTGAGTTGGAAACATTCTGAATGTCCATCAGAGGGGACTGAGTAAATTATTGTATATGCATACATTGAAACATTGCAGCCACTGAGAGGCAGTGATATATGTACTGACTGGGGAGAGAAATGCAAGGTACAAAACCGTGTGTTCACAGCTACCGTTTACTTAAAAAGAGAAATATATACATGTATGCTCATATATTCATAGAATATTTGTGGAGGGATCACAAGAAACTGTGGAAGGATCACAAAAAATGTAACAGTGGCTGCTTCTGGTTAAAATTATAAGGTCATAGGTCATGGGATGAGAGAGTCAGGCTTTTACTGTGTACTCTTTTATACTTTTTGATGTGCACCTATTTAAATATAAAAGTCAGTTGTAGAAGTATAATAACATGGAAAGATGGCTGTAATATATTATTACCTAAAAACCAGCTTACTGAAAATTATGTACAATATGTTCTCACTTTTATAAATAAAGAAATGGGATATACAGAAATGCAGTGGTTTGTGTTCTTTTTTTTTCTTGCTTATCTGTATTTTTGGATTTTCTATAGTAAACATGTATTACCTTTATAATTAAAACAATTATAAAATGAAGAAACACAGTGAAAACTTTTCTTAGGAGTCCTTTTTGGCCCTGCCATGAAACTTCCTCCATTTCTCTTATTAAGATTAATGGATGACTTCTTTTTCCTTCCATGCTGCATTTTAAACATACTCACCACATTCTAAATTGCATTATCGTCTACACATTTGGCTCACCTACATTGTGCATTCTTAGTGGACCTGGATCATACCAAATTCCTCCAGGTATCCCTCTCTGTGCCGAAAACAGTGTCTTTCCTATAACAGGTGTGCAGTAAATACTGAATTGGCTCTTTAACCAGGGAGCACAATGAGTTCCAACTTATTATTTTTTTAATCTTCTTTTTTTTCCCTTTTTGTGGAGAACAGGGCCTCACTATGTTGCCCAGGCAGGTCTTGAACTCCTGGGCTCAAGCTATCCTCGTGCCTCTGCCTCCCTAAGTGCTGGGATTACAGGTGTGAGCTACCGTGCCTGGCACAAGGAGTGAAGTAGTTGTGCACTTTTTGCCCTTGTGTTATGTAGCCTGTATTCAATACTATACCCCAAATATCACTGACTTGTTAGCAATGCCATTGGCTTATTAGGTGCAGTTCGAAGTCCCATGGGCCAAAGGTTTCCTTTCTAAAATGATACTGGTTGCCTCCAGGGGTCTGTGTCTGCATCCTAAGTTAGCATGGGTCTGTTACATATGTAGTCGGAAATGAAAAATTTAAAAAGAAAGAATAATCAACCTGCTGATGACATGGTCTCTGCTCTTATACAGGTGAATACACCGCTATCTGCTTGGTATCATAATTTAGAATAGTTCCTCCTATTTTTCTTTCTCTACTATTTTCCTTTCTCTATTTCTATCCTTTTGCTATGACCCCTCCTTGTACACACATAGTTTTATTTTTGCTATAGTTTATCACGGGTCAGTTATGAATAAATGAGAAGAAATACAAATAAAAGAATTGGGAGCTGAACAAATTATTTGCAGCAGTAAGATTTTTAATTGGAAATTGCCTGAGAATAGATTCTCTGCACTTCCATTTTATTGGTACTATGTCCTTATCATTCATGTTTCTTCCTTGTGCTCTAGTCACAGGGGTCTGCTTATACCCCAGGAGTTTTTTCCATGGACTTTTTTATTTGGAGGTCCTTTTTTATTGGAGGTCCTCTGCATGTATCCATTGATCCAAATTCTGTGATGGTAATTTTTTTTTTTTTTTTGAGATGGAGTCTTGCTCTGTTGCCCAGGCTGGAGTGCAGAGGCATGATCTCAGCTCACTGCAACCTCTGCCTCCCGAGTTCAAGCAATTCTCTTGCCTCAGCCTCCCAAGTAGCTGGGATTACAGGCACCTGCCACCACCCCTGGCTAATTTTTGTGATTTCAGTAGAGGTGGGGTTTCACCGTATCGGGCCAGGCTGGTCCCGAACTCCTGACCTGGTGATCTGCCCACGTTGGCCTCCCAAAGTGCTGGGATTACAGGCATGAGCCACCCCACCCAGACTGTCATCATAAATTTTATGTGTCAACTTGCCTGGGCCACAGGATGCCCAGATACCTGGTTAAACATTATTCCTGTGTGTGTCTGTGAGGGTGTTTCCAGAAGAGGTTTGAATCGGTAGATGGAGTAAAGCACATTGCTGTCCCCAATGTGGGTGGGCATTAGCCAATCGGTTGAGGGCCTGAATAGAACAAAAAGATGCAGAAAAGAAGAATTCTCCGTTTCTGCCTGACTGCTTGAATCTTCTCCTGCCCATGGGTCTTCTCCTGCCCTTGGATTGGGACATATACCTTCTGCCCTTCAGTTCTGAGGCTTTTGAAGTGAACTAGAACCTACACTATCAGTTCTGGTTCTTATGCCTTTGACTCAGACAAATTACACCACCACCACCTTTCCTGGGTCTCCAGCTTGCAGACAGCAGATTATGGGACTCCTTGACTTCCATAGTCATGTAAGCCAGTTCCTCATCATCAATCTATATCTCTGTCTATGTCGATCTCTCTCCTATTGGTTCTGTTTCTCTAGAAAACAACTATCTTCCTATAAAGAACCAATTCAGATATCACCTTTGTCAAGTCATCATAGACATTCAATTTTTTTCTCTTCTCATTCTTCCATTAAATTATACTTGCTGGGTGTGTTGGCCCATGCCTGTAATCCCAGCACTTTGAGAGGCCGAGGCAAGAGGATAGCTTGAGGCTAGGAGTTTAAAACCAGCCTGGGCAACAAAGCGAGACCCTGTCTCTACAAAAATAAAAGTTAGTAAATTAGCCAGATATGTTGGTGGTGTGCCTGTAGTCCCAGCTATTCAGGAGGCTGAGGTGGAAGGATCGCTTGAGCCCAGGAGTTTGAGGCTGCAGTGAGCCGTGATTGCACCACTGCACTCCAGCCTAGGCAACAGCAAGACCCTGCCTCTACAAAAAAGCAAAACAAAAAACAACAAAACCATATACTCTATTAGAGCACTGATTACAGTTTGTTCATCTGTTCTACACATTCATTGAGTATCTACTCTACCTATGTTGTTCTGGGAGCTAGGATGAGACCACTAGACAGTCTGCCCTTGAGCAACTCACAGAGTAATGGAGGAGGCAGATGAGCAGTTTCAGTATAATGTAATAAGTGCAATATGTGTGCAGAGGATTCTTTGGGAACACGGAGAAGGAACAGCTAATCTAGAAGGAGGTGAGGAATTCCAGAAAGAGTTGAGTTGAATACTGAAGGTGGGGAAATGGAGGTTGGGAAGGGAGTTTTTCAGATTGATGGAACAGCACATAGGACATGGAGATGTGAACTATATGGCATGTCTGAAGAATGATTAAGTCTCAAGCTGGACTGTGAACAAGGAAGTGGCAGGAGATGCAGCCAGAGAGTAAGAAAACTTGCAATTGTGTTGGGCTATTTGTGTCAACCTAGGGATATAAGCTTTCCGAAAGCAATATAGAACTGTTAGGATTTTGTGTAGTGGAGCAATGTAATCAAGCCTCGACTTCTATGAGCTTCTTGAGGGCAGGAATCAAGTCTTATCACTATATCACCTTAGCACCCAATAAAGTTGAATTGGATTTTCTGGGTACTCCTCCAATATTTAAAAGAATTCATTTATCTGAAATAACAGTAATCGTGTTGCAAACTTCTTTCACTCCATCAAATCTATAAGTATTATCTTAAACATAATTAAACAATTCTATGAGGTAGGTGTTGTGGCTTAGAAGGTTTAAATGAGGGGACTGCGGTGTAGTAGCTAAGTCTGCTTAGATTTGAATTTCACTTTCTCCACTTCCGAGTTTTGGATCTGAAAGTTAGATATGTGCCTCAATTCCCTCATCCATAAAATGATAATGATAATAATGATACCTACCTCAAAGGGAGTTTAGAGGACTGACGATAACATGTTAATGCATGTAAAGTGCTTGACCCCATCCTTGCTACATGATTACATGCTCAGTCAATGTAATTCTTAGTAATTATTAAGACACATGCCCCAAAGTCACATGAGCAATTTGTGGTGAAGTCCAGGGTGAACAAGGCAATCTGATTTCAGAATTCACACTGTAATTACTATACTATGCTATAACTGCTTCTGCAGTTACAGTGAGATGATCACAGATTGATCAGTTTTGAAGCAGTGAAACAAAATGAAGAATTTCAGTCAACATGGGAAATACTATTTGGAGTAGGGAGTTCTTAAGGGCCTTCAGATTATCCCCACTTAAAGAGCTCTTTGCTTGCTACCCTGCTGCACAGGGGGAGTTATGTGAGAAATATATCTCTGTAATTTACACCAAATGTTATTAATTCCAGGTTCATAAGGCACATGACCGATGCACCTGGAGAATATCTGAAAAAGCTCCCCCTTTGGAAGTCAGTCTGCTAGTGCTGACATCTGGCATACTGTGTCAAGTCTTGTTGCTCTGTTCCCCTCTTTATACTCCCCAGATTTTTCCAACTTTAGGACCCAAGTGGGAGTCTTATGTTGGAGGATGTTGTGCAAACCACATGCGTAAAGAAAATAATTTACATTTTTCCTTTCTTAGCTTCTGGAACATCAGTGATTCCATCCTCCCACTTCTATTGGGCAGAAATTGAGGTATTCTCCTTATGCTCCCTCATCTTCTCCAAAACCTACCACACACACACACACACACACACACACACACACACACACACACACACACACCCCACTCCCTGCCATTCATGTCAGCAGAGATCCAGCATAACTACTTTTTTTTTTTTTTTTTTTTCTGATTCAAGGGTCCAAGAACACGCAGTCTTTGGTAATGAAGGAACTCACTAACAATTCAGGTTTTCTCCTCCATTCCCACCTTTTCCATTCACACTGTCTTTAAGCTTTCTTTTCTCTGTTTCTTTGCTTACCATTTAATCTTTTTATCCCTCACACAATGCTTGGTACATAGTGGACATTCAGTAAATTGTTTTGAAAGGATAAAAGACAAGATGTGTTGTATATTTAATATCTTAATATTCAGTTACAGAAAAATGTCCAAAAATATTACCTTTCTTTAAATGTCTTATGAGAGCAGATTGTTCTTAGCAAGCAGTCTTCACCTTCACCTTCATTGCTGCATTAGAGCTCCCACAACCTCTGTGTTTGTTTGATTGTCCTGGTGAAGCTCTGAGTAGTAAAGAAACTGGAAGGAGGCCTCACAAATACTGAAAGAGATGTCTCGTTTGGAGGCAGGTCTGTCTCATAGTATGTTATTCTTCCAGATTCTTTTCCAATTTTCATGACTTCACAATGGAAAAGTTTCCACAGATTTAAGGCCATAGTGGAAATTAATAAATTGTAGAAGACATACTGCTGAAAAGAGATGCGGAGAAAATCTGAGGGAAATAGAAGATGTCCAGAAAACCCAAGTTAATTGCTTGACTTACTTTCTAGGCTTAAAATCTCCTTGGAAACCACTGGCTTCTACAGACTTCCAACTAGGAGGGCAACAGACCTAATTCTTTAATTCTCCAATTTATTTTTAGTTTTTTTTTTTTTTTTTTAAAGATGGGTTCTCACTATGTTTCTTTCCCAGGTTGTCCTTGAAGTACTGGGCTCAGGTAGTCCTTCTGCCTCAGCCTTTCGAGTAGCTCTTATTTTCCAATTTTTGAACCCTTTGCTTACATCATCAGTTGTGTTTGAAATCATCAGTTGTGTTTGAAACTGTAGTAGTCTTCTTCCCTTATTTTCCTCTTATCCCAATCTGCCTGTACACCTTTTCTTCCACCAACTCAAATTTTAGAATTTTTAATTATCTCAGATTGGTTGACAGCACTTGTTGATCGGGGTGCTAAAACCTAAAAAATTATAGCTGTAGGTGTCCATGGTCCATGGTCCAGAATAAGTAACCTTTATATCTAAAGAGCTCAAATTTATGTAGACAGTGATGCAGAGACAACCCTCTCCCTGCTGGTTTCCTAGGAAAGCCTTTAGAAATGTGTAAAAGAGATTTAAACTTTAGGACCTTATCTTTGCCTGAAAGTCCAGACTCATGTTTAGTCTGGGCCATGATGATGCACTAGTGGACTTTCTAGACATGTTCAAAGCAGTGAACTTGGTCCTTCAGATCTTTGGCCCTGGGTCTTGTACAATGTGCTGCAATATGCAGCAGAAACAGTCAACGTGGGAAAGATGAACATTTGCTCCTGAGCTCAGGCAAATCGTGTGTGTGTGTGTGTGTGTGTGTCTACAACCTGGAGGTAGTCTCCAAGACTTCCAGTGAAAGTGATACTGAAGCTTGAATTTGGGATGCTTCACACACAAATCTTGCCCTGTCTCTAAACTTCCTTAAGAAATTAGAGAAAGAAGACCAAACTGAACCCAAAATAAGTAAAGATAAGGGCAGAAAGCAGCCAAATAGAGACAATAGAGAAAATTTAAAAAGTCAAAAGTTTGTTCTTTGGAAAGTGTAATAAACTTGATGAACCCCCAGCAAAACTAATAAGGAAAGAGAAAACAGAAATGACCAAAATTGGGAATGAAAGTTATGTAACTATAGATCATACTAACATTAAAAGAATAGTAAGAGAGGCTGGGCACAGTGGCTCATGCACTTTGGAGGTGGAGGTGGGTGGATCACTTGAGATCAGGAGTTCAAAACCAGCCTGACCAACACGGTGAAACCCCATCTCTACTAAAAATACAAAATTAGCTGGGCCTGGTAGTGCACGCCTGTAATCCCAGCCACTCAGGAGGCTGAGGCGGGAGAATCACTTGAACCTGGGAGGCAGAGGTTGCAGTGAGCTGAGATTGCACCATTGTACAGCCTGGGCAATGAGTGAAACTCCATCTCAATAAAAAAAAAAAAGAATAATAAGAGAATACTATGGAAATTTTATACTAAAAAATTCAATAAATTAGACATGTTTTCAAATTAAGCTAATGTAAGATGGAATAGAAAAAATGAATAGCCTTATATCTATTTAAAAATTTGAATTTGTGGCAAAAAAAGCTTTGCCCCCATGAAGAAAACTCCAGGTCCATATGATTTCTTTGGTGAATATCACAAACAAGTAATAATATTAAAGTTAGGTAAATTCAGAAAATCGAGGAGCCCATTTTATGAGGCAAACGTTACCCAGATACCAAAATCTGAGAAAAATATTTCAAGCGAAGAAAATTAATACAATATTCCTTATGATCATAGACACGAAAATCCTTAACGAAATATTATGTTGAAGACAGCAATATATAAAAAGGTTAATACATCATGACCAAGTGGGGTTTATTCCAGGAGTACAAAGTTGTTTAATCCAAAAATCGATTAATGTATTTCATGTATTAACATAATAAAGGAGGAAAATGATATAATTGTCTTAATAAATTCAGAATAGTTCAAATATTCCTGATTCATCAAATAAAGAATACAAAGAGGCCAGGTGCAATGGCTTATGCCTATCATCCTAGTGTATTAGTCTGCTTTCACACTGCTATAAAGGAATACCTGAGATTGGGTAATTTATAAAGGAAGGAGATTTAATTGACTCAGTTCTGCATGGCTGGGGAGGCCTCAGGAAACTTACAATCATGGTGGAAGGGGAAGCAGGCACGTCTTACATGGTGGCAGGTGAGAAGAGTGAGCAAAAGAAGAACTACCAAACACTTATAAAACCATCAGATCTCATGAGAACTCACTCACTATCATGAGAACAGCATGGGGGGGAAACACCCTCAAGCTCCAACCACCTCCCACCAGGTCTCTCCCTCAACACCTGGGGATTGCAATTCAAGATGAGATTTGGGTGGGGACACAAAGCCTAACCATATTATCTAGTACTTTGGGAGGCTAAAGGCAGGAAGATCACTTGAGGCCAGGAGTTAGAGACCAGGTTAGGCAACATAGCAATATCCTGTCCCTACAAACAAACAAAAGTTTGCCAGGCATGGTGGTGTGCATGCCTGTAGTCTTAGCTACTTGGGAAGCTGAGTCAGGTGGACTGCTTGTAAGCATGGGTGACAGAGTGAGATCCTGTCTCTAGGCAGAAAAAAAAGAATGAAACTTTTTAACCTGATAAAAAACATCTACAAAACCTATAGTGGCATATTTAACACTGAAATATTAAAGGCCTTCCCCCATGACTAAGAGCAAAGTATGGATATCCTTTCTTACCACTTCTATTGTATATTGTACTGGAGGTCCTAACTGTTCTAATGAGGCAAGAAAAAGAAATATTAGCAAAAACCACAATTACTTTGCGCTAACCTAATAAAAGCTATAAAGCTTGGAAAGAAAATACAACCACCTCTTTCTCACAGACATGATTTTTTTACATAGAAAATCTTCAGGAATCTACAAAACAACTACTAGAACTAATAAATGAATTTAGAAAGGCCGCAGGATAGAAGGTCAATATAAAAAGTGTATTTTTATAAATCAGCAGCAAGCAATTGGAAAATGGAATGAATAACACAATTCTATACGACAACATCAAAACCCACAAAGTACTTAGAGATGAATTATAGACCGAAACGTGAAATTAAAACTATAAAGCATCTAGAAGAAAATGCAAGAGGATATCTTCACAAATTTGTGTTAGGCAAAGATTTCTTAGGGTATAAATAGCACTAAACAGAAAGGAAAAAAGTGGTGAGTTGGAATTACAAACTTTTGCTCATCAAAAGTTACCATAACAAAAATGGAAAAGGAAAAGAGAGTGGGAGAAAATATTTGCAACACATATATTGGAGACAAAGGATTTTTGTCCAGAATAAATAAAGACTCCTACAAATCAGTAATAGTAACAACTTAATAGAAAATGAGCAAAGTACTTGGGCATGTAGCTCATCAAAGAAGATGTACAACAGCCAATGCACTATTTGTGAAATTGCTCAATATCATTAATCTTTGGGAAAATGCCAATTAAAATGATGAGATACCATTTTACATCCACTAGAAAGGCTAAAATTGGAGAAGCTTTTGATGAGGGTATAAAATTGTACCTCACTTTGGAAAATATTTTTTGCAGTTTCTCTTAAAATTAATCATATACGCATGCTGTGGCCAAGAAATTCTACTTGTAGGTATTTGTCCAAGAGAAATGAAGATGTATACCCACAAAAAGATGTATAAGAATGTTCACCGCAACTTTATTCATACTAGCCTCAAGCTGAAAGGAAGTGTCTGTAAGCAGGAAGATAAATTGCGGTATAATTCATATAAAAGACTACTACTCAGGAAGAAAAAAGTATGTAATACTGATATATGCAACAACAAGAGCAAATCATGAAAACATATTGAGTGAAATAAGCCAGACATAAAAGAGTATATAATGAATAATTCTATTTACATAAACTTCTAGAACAGGCAAAATTTATGTTGATAGAAGTAAGAACAGTGGTTGCCTATGGGAGTATGTGGTAACTTTGGAGTGGTGGATATTTTTGATCTCTTGATCAGGATAGTGGTTACACGGGTATATACAGTTATCAGAACTTGAATTGCATACTCGAGATTGGGCATTTCATAGTATGTATATTTTACCTCTATAAAAACAAAACTAACAGCTTTATATATGCCATTATAACAATGACCTAAGAAGGTTAAAAATAAAATTTGGGCAAAAATTGTAGTAAAGAACAAACAGTTGGGTAGCAATATTATTATCAGACATAGTAGATTTCAAGGCAAAAGCATTACATGAAACATTAAATGAAACGATAATGCATTTTGTATTGATAAAGATATACTTCATAAGAAATGTTTATATCTGAAATATATAAACAAATTTATATCTGAAATATATAAACAAAACTATTATAAATACAGGAGGGATTTGCAATGACCACAGTAACTGCAAGAAATTTCTGACACAACTCTTTCAGTAATTAACAGAATGAGGATATAAAGAAAATAAGGATATAAAGAAATGAGGATATATAAAAATCAGTGATAAATATTAAACTATAACCTACAAAGAGTCAATATACATTCTTTCCCAGTGTCCACTTTAAACATTTACAAAATATGATTCTATGGTAGTCCAGATAGAAAACTGTAATTTCCAAAAGCAGAAAATCTAGAGGCCACAGTTTCTGACAACGTTATAAAAATTTGAAATTGATGGTTAATGGTTAACAAACAAGAGCAAAAAAAACCATAAATTCTTGAATATTTTAACAGACACTCTCCTAAATCACTTTTTGGGGCCAAGAGAAAATGCATACATTAATGAAATGAAAATTACTACTAAAAATGTAGAGTATGTTCATTGAGGTAGAGAGTAGAATGGTGATTACCAGAGACTGAGGGGTAGGGGAGATAAAGAGAAATTGGTTAAGGGGTACAAAAGTATAGTTAGATAGGAGGAATAAGTTCTGGTGTTTGATTGCACAGTAGGATTACTATAGTTGACAATAGCTTGTATATTTCAAAATAGCTAGAAGAGAAGAATTGTAATGTTCCCAACACAAAAGATAAATGTTTGCAATGATGGATATCCCAATTACCCTGATTTGATCACCACATATGGTATATTGGTATAAAAATATCACAGGCACTCCCAAAATATGTACAACTATTATATATCAATACAAATACAATTCTAAAAAAGCCTATTAAAAAAACCTTATAAGTATGGCCAAAGTAGTATTCAGAGCAGATTTGTAGCCTTAAACGTATTTTGATATTAAAGATGAGAAATGAGAAGAATGAATACAGAAATTAGGATCAATGTGGTATATATACACCGTGGAATACTATGAAGCCATAAAACGGAATGAGGTCATGTCCTTTGCAGAGACATGGATAGCACTGGAAGCCGTTGTCCTCAGCAAACTAAAGCAGGAACAGAAAACCAAACACCGAATGTTCTCACTTATAAGCGGGAGCTGAACGATGAGAACACATGTACTCATGGTGGGGAACAACACACACTGGGGCCTATTAGGGGTGGGGTCAGGGGAGGGAGAGCATCAGGAAGAATAGTTAAAGGATGCTGGGCTTAATACCTAGGTGATGGGTTGATCTATGCAGCAGAATACCACAGTACACCTGTGTAACAAACCTGCATATCCTGCACATGTACCCTGGAACTTAAAAGTTGAAGAAGAAGAAGAAGAAGAAGAAGAAAAAAAAAGAAATAGAACGGTGAATATGATTGAGAATGTAGGATGTGAAAATTAACAATTTAAATGCATAAGTTACAAAATTGGTAAACGCAGAGAATGGAATGGTAAGTCCATTTTGTATGTTGAGATAAATAAGACAAATCAAAGAAGAAAAACAGACACAAAAATAAGACTGGAAATGGGCATGAAACCACAGATACAAGGGAGATAAGAAATTGCATATGAACATAACACTCATCTTTAACTAATGGATCTGAAAGTCATGATAAATGGATGATTTTCCTTATCAGTTTTGTTGGGGGTTCATCAAGTTTATTATACTTTTCAAAGAACAAACTTTTGGCTTTGTTAATTTTCTCTATTGTCTCTATTTGGCTGCTTTCTGCCCTTATCTTTACTTATTTTGGGTTCAGTTTGGTCTTCTTTTTCTAATTTCTTAAGGAAGTTTAGAGACAGAGCAAGATTTGTGTGTGAAGCATCCCAAATTCAAGCTTCAGTATCACTTTCACTGGAAGTCTTGGAGACTACCTCCAGGTTGTAGACACACACACACACACACACACACACACACACACACACACACAAATTTCTAAAATTAAAGAAGATCTGCATACACCAGCAATTATACAAGAAATTGTAAAGATTGTTGAAGATCTATTCTACCCAGAAAATGTTAGACTGATGATTTTTGTGGATAATTCCTAAAAATGTTCAAGGAGCAGATATCTCTTTTATCAAGTAGATATTTTGAATATTAGAAATATGCCGAAATTTTCTCAATTCAGTTTTTTTGAAGCAGGCATAATTCTGATATCCAAATCTGACCAAACTAGCATGCCCATACAAACACACATATGCAACTGTATCAATCTCACTTATGAAAATAGATGTAAATATTCCATAGAAATATAAACATTGATTTCTATACAATATTAAATATATCATAACTGTACAATGTAGGGTTTAATTCAGGATTTTTGGATAAACATGAGATTTATTAATGTAATTACCTACATTTAATGAGCTAAAAGAGGAACAAACATGATGCCCAAAAGGCATTTAGTAAAATATATTTTATATTAATTAATTCAAACTGCCAGTAAGGTAGAACCAGAAGTAGATTTTCTTAACATACTATTTATGAGAAACTCAGAATAAACATCTTACTTAACAATGTAACCTTAGGAGCATTCCATTAGAGGTGCCAAATATCACTGAAAATATTTAATACTATTATGGCGGTTCCTAGCTATTATTTTAAACTAAGAATAAGTATAAATATTGGAAAGAAGGGATGCAATTATTATAACCTAGAAAATATTTAGAATATATAAGGTAATCAAATGAAGAGGTTTTAGGGCTAATATGAATTTTTGGTAGGCTATCTGGTTAGTTATGTATGTATGTACACACATATACATACATATGTACATATGCATATACACATGTATGTGTGTGTGTGTGTGTGTGTGTATAGTAGCATTCTTAGAAAACAAAAACCAGCTAGAGAATATAATGGAAAAAATATCCCTTTCACAATCACAATTAAAAATACAGAAACCTGGGAATTAACTTAGCAGAAAATGTGCTGAACTATATGAAAAAAGCAACAAAACTTTCTAAGGGATAAGAGAAGACTTGAATAAGTGGAGAGACAGACCATATTTCTGGATGAAAAGACTCAAAATTATGAAAGTGTAAATTTTCTCTAAATTCCTCTACAAATTAAATTGTAACTAAATTAATTGTAACCAATGACAGATGTTGAAAATTTGGCAACATGATTCTAAAGTTTAGATGGAGTTGCAAACATTCAAAAAAATAAAATATATCTAACAAAAATATTTTAAAAAGTGATGAAGGGAGACTTGTCCTATAAGTTATTAAAATGTTACAAAGCTCTAATAATTTGTTCTACTTACAACTGGTTTAGAAGTAGGCAGGTAGATCACAGCAATAGAATTAAAAGTCTAGAAAGAGTCACAAGTGTATATAACATTAACATACAACAAGTTATGTTATAAATTAATTTTAAATCAGCAGGAAAAATGCTGCATTATAAAAACTTGAATTGAGTGAGCACTAGTTAACAGTTATCTTAGAAAAAGCATTGTATGGCCAACAGATATACATGAAAAAATGCTCAGATCAGAGAAATGCAAATTAAAACCACAATGAGCTATTACATTACACTTGCTAAAATGGTTGTTATAAAAAAGATGAAAGATAAGTGTTGGCAAAGATGTGGAGAAAAGGGAACCCCTGGGTGCTGTTGGAAGAAATGTAAATTAATATCACCATTATGGAAAATGTTATGGAGGTTCCTCAAAAAACTAAAAATAGAATTACTATGTGATCCAGCAGTCCTCTTCTGAGTATATATCCAAAGGAACTGAAATCAGTATGCTGAAGAGATGTCTGCACTCCCCTGTTATTGCAGCATTATTCACAATAGCCAAGATATGAAAGCAACCTACGTGTCCATCATCAGATGAGTGGATAAAGAAAATATGGTATTGTATATATGCAATGGAATACTGTTCAGCCTTAAAAAAGAAAATTCTGTCATTTGTGGTAACATGAGTGAACCTGGAGGACATTATGCTAAGTGAAATAAGCCAAGTACAGAAAGGCAAACACTGTATTATCTCACATGTGGAATCTAAAAAAGTTGAACTCATAGGAGTAGAATGCTGGTTACCAAGGGCCTGGGAGACAGAGGTGGATGGGGAAAGGGGAGATGGTGATCAAAGCGTACAAAGTTTTAGTTAGGAGGAATGAGCTTTAGTGATCTATAGCACAGAATAGTGATTATAATAATTAATAATGCCATGTGTATTTCAAAATTGCTAAAAGAGTAGATTTTAAATGTTTTCACCACAAAAATGGTAAATATATGAGGTGATGGATTTATTAATTACCTTTATTTAATCCTGCCACAATGTATACATATATAGAAACATCACATTGTACCCCATATATACAATTATCATTTGTCAATTAAGAATAAAATTTAAAATTTTAAATCATGGAAATTCAATCAGATTCAAGCAATGATACAAAATGTACTTCTTCATAAATTAATAAAGAAGAATTGATTTTGGATGGAAAAAAAAGAGAAGCATTTTGGAGCTTTCCTTATCCAACTGTATTTCACAATGTCAAATACCTCTAACTCCCAGTATCTTTCCTGTTCTTTGCAACTGCTTCCAATTCTCTCCATTACTTTTGTCCAAAATTTATATCAAATTCTTTCTTGCACCCAGCATTAGCTTATCCCTCTTCAACTTTCCATTTCCTGTGTCTGTTTTCTAGCTGCTAATTCTTTCCCTTTCTAGTGTAAGACCTCACAGAATTTCTTTGGCTTCATGTCAAAAAGACTACCTAAAACATTTCTTATTACATTCTTTATTACTGAATTGGACAAAACAATCATTTTTGAGGGATATTTGGGGTGAGCTGGGTGAATGGAGTCAATTCTGATCAGACAACTGCAGGATTTCCTTCAAAGGTGGAAAATAAAGAAGAGGCTGTTGAATACTCAAGATGTTGACATTTTTGTTACTCTCAGAGTTAAATTGTGGATCACTCATGAACTGGAATCCAGTCATTAAAAATGAAACTGCGACAGTGATTTTCACACTACTTGGTACCATTATGATGGCTCAGAGGCTGCCAGAGGAGGGCAAAGAACAGGAAGAGCAGGAAGGCATGACTTCCTAAATATGTTCTCACTGGAACAATATCTGTATGTTGCGGGCTCACATAAAATTTTTTTTCAGGAGAGATTTCTGCTGCTAGAAAGTTTGAAGATCACTTCTTATAAAACAATTAAGTGATAATGATGTTAAATAGAAAAGAGCTTATTTAAAAAGCAATATGATTTATAAAATTAAAAAAAACATAACTACAAAAATCACTTAGTTGTATCTGAACGGTAGGAAGTGAATGATTTTATTCACTCCTTTTGCTTATCTCTGTTTAAAACATATTGATAACATATTGATGTTATTTGCTTTTGTTTTATACCTTTGGGGTATAATTTAGATACAGTAAAACACACAAATTGTAAGTGTACAATCTGATGACTTTTCACACATATATAAGACCAAGTGACCACCACCCAGATACAAATATAGAATATTTTTATCACCCCAGAAAGTTTCCTTATGTCCTATTCCAGTCATAAGCCCCACTCTCCACATCCTGCCAGAGTTAACCACTACTTTGATTAGTTTTGCCTGTTCTTAAATGGAATCACACAGTATGTACATTTTGAGTCTTATGTTTTTTGCTCAACATAGTATTTCTAAGAGCCATTAATATTATTGTGTATATTCGTAAGTTTTTTTTTAAATGCTGGGTAATATTCTATTTTATAACTACACCGCAGTTTGTTTATAAATTCTTCTATTGAATATTTGGGTTATTTAACATTTTTGCTATTAAGGATAAAGTGACTATGAACAATCTTGTATTTATTTATTGTGACCATATCATTTATTTCTCTGGGGACATATACCTGGGAGTAGGATTACAGGATACATGCATCTTTAACTTCTCAAGATTTTGCTAAATTTCTCTTCAGAGTGGATGCATGCATTTACATTTCAGTTAGCAGTACTTGAGAGTTTCCCATTCTCTTTTTCCTTTATCATTTTAAGTAAACAAACCAGGCTGACTTTCGCCTATGGGAAGACCAAAACTAAGCCTAGGGGAATGTAGCAAAACTAACTCTCATCTGGTCCAGTATCCAATCCAAGAGAGGCACACAGAGAGCAAAAAAGGATCTTGGGTCAGCAATGGTTCTAGGTGTCAATGCATGTCTGGGTTGCCAGCCTGGGAGGAATGTGGGAGACAAAGTGAGGTGTGGAAAGCCAGTCTCAGCACAAGGCTACAGACATTAGACAAGAGGTCAGCTTTCCCTGGTTGACAGGTTAGGTTTTCAGGGTTGGATTCCAGTTCCTTCAGGGAACTGGAGGATCTTGGGTAGCAGGGGTGGATCCATGAACCAGCCTAGATAATTCCAAATTTACAGCAGCAGCAGGGCTGCTGCTGCTGCTGCTTTGCCTTTCTGGAAACACGGTAATAAGCTTTTAATGTGCAACTAAACCTTAGATGACTTGAACTTATGAGTAGATCTAACAGAAAGATATGGCAGAGTGGATATAGAAAGAGATGGGCAATACTCCAATGCCAAGTGCTCAGTTGAGCCTAATCCTGGGGCACAATATGTATGTCAATTTTTTAGGTAGGAAGCTGTCTAAGTGCATGGGAGAAGCTATGTCTATAAATGTGTGAAAGAAGTAGGTGTTTTTTGCCAAGATAAGTGGAACAGTCTGAACTAAGCAGTGTTGGTGGGTCCTAATAATGACAGTGACAATGAGGGCAAATTTTCTTACTCACCTTTGGTCTGTTTCATGGTCATAGACTGAATGCTTAGACTTTCCTGGAAGATTCAGAAATTTGTAACTGATGATCCAGATGACAGAGTTGAGCTGATTTTGATTCTACTTCCAAAATAGGTCTTGAATTCTTTTGCATCTTTTCAATTGTATTGCTATCACTTGAGTTGAAGCCAACATGATATATATTCTTTGGTATATTTCAATAGTCTCTTTACCAGTGTCCTAACAATTTCTGTGCCACTCAAATTCATTGCACATGGCATTGTGCATCTCATAGTGTTATTCCTTTTTTTAGCTATTTTCAAATGCACGCTCTTGAAATCTCAACAAAAATCATGTTAAAATTTCAGGAGTATATATTTGAAGATAGATAATATGGGTACTGTAACTGCCCAACAGGTTAATCTTGCCCACTGCCTAGACAGAGCTGATTTATCAAGATGGGAAAACTGCAATGGAGAAAGAGTAACTTATGCAGAGCTGGCTCTGCAGGAGACTGGAGTTTTATTATTACTCAAATCAGTCTCTCCGAGAGCATTTGAGGATTAGAGTTTTTAAGGAGAACTTGGCGGCTAGGTGCTTGGGAAGTGGGTAGTGCTGATTGGTCAGGTTGGAGATGGAATCATAGGGGGTCGAAGTGACTCCTTGCTGTCATCTGTTCCTGGGTGGGATTGCAGAACTGGTTGAGCCAGATTACTATTCTGGATGGTGTCAGCTGGTGCACTGAGTGCAGGGTCTGCAAAATATCTCAAGCACTGATCTTAGGTTTTACAATAGTGATGTTATTTCCAGGAGCAATTTGGAGAGGTTCAGACTTGCAGCTGGAGGCTGCGTGACTCCTAAACCGTAACTTCTAATCTTGTAGCTAATTTGTTAGTTCTACAAAGGCAGGCTGGTCCCCAAGCAAGAAGGGTTTTCTGGGGGAGGGGAAAGGGCTACTATCAATTTTCCCAAGGTTAGTTCGGCCTCTGCCCAGGAATGAACAAGGACAGCTTAAAGATTAGAAGCAAGATGAAGTTGGTTAGATCTGATCTCTTCCATTGTCATAATTTCCTCAGTTATAATTTTTGCAAAGGCGGTTTCAATACTAAGAAATGTGCCAACTTGGGGATTAGAAGACTCAGGTTCTAATTCTAGAACAACTACTAGCTAGCTTATGACTAAGTGATTAGTGATGTCTCCACTCCCCAGATTTCAGTTTCCTCATCTGTAAATAAAAGGATTCAACCAAACTAGAAAGTCTTTAAGGGCGATTGTAGGTCTAACATTTTCTGATATTTTGTGGGGCTGATTCAGAGGATTTTTCTTGAGTTCATGCCTGTGATGGAGAGAAATGAAGTCCTGAGATGGTATTTCAGTCTGCTCTCTCTAAAGAGAGGGTTTAAAGAGTTCCCATACACTGAGGAAAACCATATGAAAATGTTTAAAGAGCATTTCCTCATTTGAGCAGGTGTGCCATGAGGACTGAGCTCCCAGCAGGGTAGGGGAAGTGTCTGTGGTGGTGGTTTCACAATTCTGGTGTAGGTTCTTGTCAAGTCCTCTGTGCTTTAATGTATACTTGACTACTTGGCCTTAAGGTTGTGTCACTCCTTAAAAGCCACCCAATGTAGACCTCTTGGTAGGAGGTGAATCCACAAGTTGTATGGAGTGCTGCTACCATCTTTGTAGGATTCTGAGTGGTGGATATCGGAATATACATTTGTCCAGCTATATTTTTAAAAATGTTAAGTCTTATGGCATAGAGTTATACACACATGTTGTGCAAATGTCAGTTTCCTAATTTTGATATTGTACTTTAGTTATGTAGGATACAACCATTGGTGAACTGGGCAAAGGGCATGGAGGACTTTTCTGATCTATCTCTGTAACTTCCCTTAAATCTTTGTTTAGAAGTTTAAACCATTTGACCCAGCAATGCCATTACTGGGTATATACCCAAAGGATTATAAATCATTCCACTATAAAGACACATGCACATGTATGTTTATTGCAGCACTATTCACAATAGCAAAGACTTGGAACCGACCCAAATGCCCATCAGTGATAGACTGGATAAAGAAAATGTGGCACATATATACCATGGAATACTATGCAGCTATAATAAAAGGATGAGTTCATGTCCTTTGCTGGGACATGGATGAAGCTGGAAACCATCATTCTTGGCAAACTAACACAGGAACAGAAAACCAAACACCGCATGTTCTCACTCATAACTAGGAGTTGAACAATGAGAACACGTGGACACAGGGAGGGAAACATCCCACACCGAGACCTATCGGGGAGTGGGGGAGGGTAAGGGAGGGATAGCATCAGGAGAACTACCTAATGTAGATGACAGGTTGATGGGTGCAGCAAACCACCATGGCACGTGTATACCTATGTGACAAACCTGCACTTTCTGCACATGTATCCCAGAACTTAAAGTATAATAATAAAAAACAAGGAAGTCTTTCACGGTGGTGACTAGGACTCTCTAGGGCTGATTCCATAACATGTTTCACAGCTGTCTGAGTTGGGCTTTTTATTTTTAATTTTTTTTCCTAAAGCAAAATGTAGATGATCTGACAATCCAATTGATTTTTATAATTTTGCCTGTGAAGGCTGTTCCTAAGGAATTTCCTGTTGAAGTCTCAACATACATGCTCAGTGGCCTGTGTGTTCATGTTGTGTTTGATAAACACCAAGACCAGCCTCAGCAATAGCACTGTGTGTACTGGTCTTTCTGGGTCCTTGAATTTTACAGTGTGTCCCAACTTTCTTTTCCTTATTCTAGTGTCTTCTGCCCTGCCTGTTTCTAGGAAGTTCAGGCAGATAGAAGACCATAGGGTGGCCTGGCCAGTGGCCCTCCCAGACCTTTGAGGAGAGTAGGTGGGACAAGATGGGACCCAGTGATCATTTGGGGATTCAGTCAATTCAGAATCCATTCTTCCCTAGATCAGGGATGGGGGGTGTGTAGGGATGAGGAGAATGTGCAGAAGGGAAGAAGAAATATTGAGAAGTGACACTTGTGTAGACAGAGTAATGGCTCCCCCAAAATATTCACTCCCTCATCTCCAGAGCCTATAAATATATTAGTTTTACATGGCAACAGGAATTAAGGTTGCTAATCAGCTGACCTTAAACTAAGGAGATTATCATGGGTTATTCTGTGGGGCCTAGTGTAATCACAAGAGGCCTTAAAAGCAGAGGAGGGAGAAGACAGTCAAAGAGATGTGATAATAAAGCAGGGTTGGAGAGATGTTATGTTGCTGATTTTGAAGATGGAGAAAAAAAATGTGGGTGGCCTCTAGAAGATGGACAAGGCAAGTCAGTGACTCTCTCCAAAGCTTCCAGAAGGGAATGCAGCCCTACCGACATCTTGATTTTAGTCCAGTGAGACCCATGGTGGGTTTCTGAGCTTTAGAACTCTAAAATAATAGATTTGTGTTGTTTTAAGCTACTGGATTGGTAGTAATTTGTTACAGTACAATTGAATAGAAATACAACAAAAAGTGAATATGATACTGCAGTACGTAAGGTTTCAGAGTAAGTATTGATTGAGGGAGCTGGGGCTCAGGAATCAAGAGAATGGGATGCTGGGGCTGGGTGGTGTGAAATTCTAGGCAGGGGTAGCAGTTAGGAAGGAGAAGAAACCCAAGCTTTAAGGGGAAGGGTCTTAAACACTACCATCGCTACTATCAAAATAATGAACATTTCCATTCCTCTGAGTTTCCTGGCGCCCTTCGTAATCCATTTCTCTCTTCACTCCTTTCCCCAGACACTGATATGCTTTCTACTGCAATAGAGCAGTTTGCATTTTCTAGAATTTTATAGAAATTGAATCATACAACTAAAAGTAGAACTACCATTTGATCCAGCAATCCCACTGCTGGGTATCTACCCAGAGGAAAAAAAGTCATTATTTGAAAAAGATACTTGCACATGCATGTTTATAGCAGCACAATTCACAACTGCAAAATCATGGAACCAACCCAAATACCCATCAGTCGATGAGTGGATAAAGAAACTGTGAGATATATATATATATATATATATATATATATATATGATGGAATACTATGCAGCCACAAAAGGAATGAATTAACAGCATTTGCAGTGACCTGGATGAGATTGGAGACTATTATTCTAAGAGATGTAACTCAGGAATGAAAAACCAAACATTGTATGTTCTCACTGATATATGGGGGCTAAACTACGAGATACAAAGGCATAAGAATGATACAATGGACTTTGGGGACTTGGGGGGAAGAGTGGGAGGGGGCGAGGGATAAAAGACTACAAACACGGTGCAGTGTATACTGCTCGGGTGATGGGTGCACCAAAATCTCACAAATCACCACTAAAGAACTTACTCGTGTAACCAAATACCACTTGTACCCCAATAACTTATGGAAAAATAAAATAAAAGAACTGAATCATACAGCATGTACTATTTTTTAAAATCTGAGACTTTGATTTACCATAATGATTTTGAGATAAGTCCTTATAGTTGTATATATCAATAGGTCATTCCTTTTTTAAATGTTGATAGTACTTTATTGAAACTAATTAAACAAAACTATTGTTTTTGGTTAATTTTTGCATAAAAGACACCTATTCATTGATTTATTTTACAAATATTAATTGAGTGCCAACCATATGCCAGGTACTTTTTTTAAGTCTATTTTTTCAGAGCAGTTTTAGGTTCACATCAAAATTAAGAGAAGGCAGTGCTGTGCCAGCAAGGATTGCGCTAGGAATTGGAAAAAGAGATGTTCATTCAGCTCAAGCAATCAGAGGCAGCTTCGATGATTTGAGGTATATGAGTAGTAGCACAGAGGTGAGACTTGGATGGGAAAAGTGTCTGTGGAAACGGTGGGTTTGTATTACACTAGGCAACAGAGAAAGGGGTTGAGGAGAGTGCAAGGCTAGGAATTTAAAAGTCTAGATTTTAGGTAATCTTGCTATCTGATTACTTGATGCAGGTAAATCTTTAAAATTCCTGGGCCTTAGTTTTCCCATATGTAAAATGAGGGGCTCAGAGTATCAGGATTGCTTTTCAGTATGAAATAAAAATTACAGGATTTGGTGAAGGACCTTAGTGAGTTCTTTAGGAATAATATGACCATGGTCATGGCATTTCAGTTCGCTATGTCACTAAGCCACCTTGAGCACAGCTCGATCTATTATGTGTGATGACAGTGGAATATGGCTTCCCCCTAGGCAGAATGACATCACTCTGCTTATGAGTACTCACTGCACTGCTTAAATGTAGAATAATGACCATGGCAGATGCCAGCCTCCCAGTGACCAAAATTATTTTATATTTACAGAGTTGTATGTATATGATGCTTTTCATGGGGCAAGTTCAAAGTCTTCACAAACTGCCATCTCTCGTTCCTTTTGGGGTAACCAGGTAGTAAGTATTTTGCGGTCGCCAAATACAGAAACACAGGGCTATGGATCCTCAAATCTTTCAATTCTTAAACATTAAGCATTCTAGCATCCCAAAATACTAAATTCAGTAAAAATGTCTCTGCATTCTGTTTGATTTTGTACACTTTTCAGTTTCTCACAAACCTTTTACTGACAGAGCATTGTAGCATCTGCCAGTGATAGGGCAACCAGAGGGTTTGGCAGCTTGTGGGTGGGAGTTTCAGGGTTTGGGGACTTGGCGGCAGTTAGATTGGGCTGTTGGTGTGGGAGGATGAAACTGTGTATTGATGATGGTCTTTGCTTTTCCTAAATCACAATTGCATCATATGAGATAGCTGAATTTATGTTGAGCTTTACAAAAGCCTCCTGGGAAAAGGGCAAAACTGGTTTTAGTGCGTAAGAAATTTATTTATGGCAATTATGGTATCAAACTGAGACTGGAGACTGTTGGGAATCTGGACCGTTTTCTGGTGGAGGAAAAAAAATCCATTTTACTTTTATAAGTAGGAAACATAATTGAATCACTGTAGTTACAGTAATTTTTGAAAGTTCTTATTGTCCTTTTCTTAGGGTAGTAGGTAGGCTTTCTTGTTATACTAATTCGTAATTCAAATAAGAATGAATTCTGGAAAGAAATATGAGAAAAAAAAAGAATAAGGGTGAACAGAAAGAAAATGGCTAGCTCCATGGGAGGTGGTTTGAAGTTGTCAAGCATCCTTGGCCAGGTTTCTCATGACTCATCTGCACAGCAGAGTGATGGTTCTCCTGGAAACACCGGGTCACAGCTTTCTGTAGTTATTAAGATGACTCACAAGGAAGGGGGTTGTAGGTCCCATTTCAGGTTTATCTGCCATGAATAAATATGACTTATTTCTTTGATTTGATTTCAGACAGAATATCATAGAAGGGAAATTGTATTAACTAATTTATTTTTCAAACAAGAAGACAAGAAAACTAGAGTGCACCGCAGCCATCCTTGCACACGGTCCTCTAAATTGGGTTACTTTTGGTAACGTTCTGAAATGAGTCCTTTCAGTAGAGTGTATTAGAATGTAACCTATCTAATGACAACTTAGTTGGGATATATTAAGAACTTAATTTTTTCCCCATCACTTCTTTCTACTAAACTCTGTAGACTCTTCTTTTCCCGGCATCTTAAGTAGGTACCCAAACATTCTGATCATTAAATGTTTTAACTTTTAATTGAGATATAATTGACTTAACAATAAACTGCACATATTTAAAGGATACAATTTGATAGGTTTTGAATAGGTCTACACCTGTGAAACCATCACTACTATCAAAATAATGAACATTTCCATTCCTCCGAGTTTCCTGGTGCCCTTTTTTAATCCATTTCTCCCTTCGCCCCTTCCCCCAGACACTGATATGCTTTCTATTACAATAGAACAGTTTGCATTTTCTAGAGTTTTATAGAAATGGAATCATACAGCATGTACTATTTTTTAAAATCTAAGAGAGACTTTGATTTGCCATAATGATTTTGAGGTCAGTCCTTATAGTTGTATATATCAACGGTTAATTCTTTTTTTTAATGTCAGTAATACTTTATTGACACTAAACAAAAATATTGTTTTGGGTTAAATTTTGCATAAAAGACATCCACTCATTGATTTATTATACAAATATTAATTGAGTGCCTACCACGTGCCAGGCACATTTTAAAATACTTTATCTTTTTATTTTTTATTTTTATTTTTGAGACTGAGTCTTGCTGTATCACCCAGGCTGGAGTGCAGTGGCACAATCTCAGCTCACTGCAACCCCTGCCTCCAGGTTCAGGTGATTCTCGTGCCTCAGCCTCCCGAGTAGCTGGGATTATAGGTGCCCACCACCATGCCCAGCTAATTTTTGTGTCTTTAGTAGAGATGAGGTTTCACCATGTTGGCTAGGCTGGTCTCAAACTCCTGACCTTAAGTAATCTGTCTGCCTCGGCCTCCCAAAGTGCTGGGATTACAGGTGTAAGCCACCGCGCCCGGCCAAGACTTTACTTCTGTAGAGTAGTTTTAGGTTCACATTAAAACTGAGATGTAGGTACAGTAATTTCCCATATGCCTCCTGCCCTGACACATGTATAGCTTCCTCCTTATCAACATTTCCCACCAAAGTGGTGCATTTGTTACAATCAATGAACCTACATTGATACATCATCAACCAAAGTCCATAGTTTACATTAATGTTTACTCTTGGTGTACATTCTATGGGTTTGGACGAAAATAAAACGACATTTATCTACCAATATAGTATCATATAGAGTATTTTCACAGCCCCAAACATCCTGTGTACTCTACCTGTTCATCCCTCCCTCCTCTGTAACTCCCAGCAATCACTGACATTCCAGTCATTTTTCATGAGCAAAGTTCCATCCAATACAGTTTAAAATTCCAAACTTATATCCAATTTAAAACTCTTCCCTTAACCTATTGCTCGAGGGACCTAAAGAGCAGATTGGAGAGGGTATGGAGAAAGAGAGGGGGTGAGAGACAGAGAGACTGCATCTAAGATATCTATCCTCCCCTTCTCTCTGTACACATAAGTTGTCCAGGATTGGGGCAGGGTAGGGGGTGCTTAGAGGATATAACAAACTCTTAGACATTTGGCCACCTGCCAGTTGTGGGAAAGTGCCCCGGGTCTTACTCTGGTTACTCTAGTTCTCTCTGCTTCTGGTGGACTCGCGGATATAATGGTCTTCTTATGATGATTTCTTGTTCAGGTCAACCTGATCCCCTCTGTCAATGAGGGCTTTCTTAGAGCGGGGGGTGGGGGGGGCAGCACTGCTGTGGTCCCTACCTTCAGTCCCCTCTTTGGTAGGATGCCACCTTGTTTGTCCTGTCTGTCTGGGTACTCCTTTTTGTCCCTCCTCTGCTCTGTAGTCCTTCTTGTAGTCTGATGGAAACCACTGAGATTTTCTTCCATACCTTCTGTTGTGAAGCCAGGGTGGAGATGCCACACACCCTTTTCTTCCCAGGATTACTATGCTGTACCTTTTCCTTGATGTGCTGCTGCAGGACTACTCCAATAAGCCTCTTGCCTTCACGAATCTGCAGTGAAAGTGGGCACAAGTCTTTGTGTTCAAGTGTATGCCTCTATCTTCAGGCCAAGGTCTTCCTAGAACTCTCTCACTGGGCTTCACTCTGCTCTACTCACTGGGCAGTGAGATGCTGGTGGGCTCTCTGTCTCATAGCCACCCCCAAATCTGCAGGGCATTCTCCTGGAGCAGGGCATTCCCATTCTCCTGATCACACTTGGCTTTATGGGGGAGGAGAAAGATTTCCTTACTGCCAACACTATACTCTACCCAAGGCTGGGGACTCTCACCACTCTCCTCTGCCTCCCCAGGCTTCCTACATGGACTGTGAGGGTAGGGTTAATAGCCGTCAGTGACAGGGTTGGTTTTACCTACTAGTAATTTCTGGGGGAATAAGACTTTCCCTTTAGATATTGAGACCCAGGGCCTGTAGACCTCATCTATAACTCCTCTGCCAGTTCTGGAGGCATAGGGAAAGCTTCACTCAACATCTGGGCATACTACTATCTGGTTTCATAGTTGACTATGCTCTCCCGCCAGTCAGTAGCCTTTCAGGATTATGGGATAATATGGCATTTTTTGTTTGTTTTTGTTTTAATCTGTTAGTTACTATTTCTAGAAAAGCCATAGAAAATAATAGGGTTTATAAAAAATAATATAAGACTCTGTTTATTTCAGTACAGACTTGTTTTCCAGGAAATACTTGATTTCCCTACAGCTAGATGCTGTAAATACAGTAGGGCTTTATATGTACATTGTTTGCTATAATAGAGTTTTATTCTGTGACTTAAATTGTGGCCTTCAGCTGTGTTCTATGTAGTAAAAGCCCCTGGTTCCCAGGGAGGCTGTAGGTAGCACTTTGAAGTCAAATGGATTTGGGTTGCAATCAGCAGCTGTGTGAGACTGGGCAAGTCTCTTATCGTAGCCCTCATAGATAAAATAAAAATATTTGTACCTACTCATCTCAGAGGCTTATAAAAACTCATTGAATAGTATATGTAAAGCATTTAACATGATCCCTGGATCCTAGAAAGTATACAATAGAGTTAGCTACTTTTATTATCGCTATGGTATAGATAATGCCGTACTACAATTTGAATAGGAACATGTCAGGTTGGGCAGAGGAGGCCAAGACTGGGCATTCTACTAGACAGAAGGAGCCTACCATGTAAGCAGGAAAAGGAGTCAAGTTCAGAACAGCCAGCAGAGGTTAGGACTCCATCGAAATGACTGGGAGATACTACATCAGGTATTAAGGTCAAAGAGCATGGAAAACTGACAATTAGGTATAGCATGGATAAAGCTTGATGGTTATGGATTTGAAAGGCAAGGTCCAGAACATACTTCTGAGGGAAGCAGACCTAGGATTGTAGATGGAAACATAACAGGACCTCTGACATCAGCACTGCTTAGAGTGTGAGAGAAGGTAGTTAATTCCCTATGGCGTTTCTCCTTTTGCCGGAGGAGATCCTTAAATATTTTCCCCTTATGATCAGCATGTCTCATTTCCTCTGTTTGTTTCTTTTCTACTAATTCTAATAGGGGTGAAGTAGAATTGAATATTCTTTTTAAAAATTATTGCTAATTGGGTAGGCAAAAAATAATCATTCAAATTTTTATTTTTTGATAAGTGGGATTTAACATTTTTCAATAAGTTAGCTGTTTGCCTTTTTCCCTTTGAGAATTACCTACTTCTGTCACTTATAATTTATTTATTGAAATTTTAGGGTTTTTCTTACTAATCTGTGCATTCTATGGATATATCAACTCCTTTTCAGTCATATTTGCTGTATATTTTCCCGTTTATATTTGCCTTTTATTTTTTGATTTTGCACTTTTAGGGAATATGGAACTTTAACAGTTTTATGGGGTTAAATGTATTAATCTTTAAAAACTTCAAAGACTCTTCCAAGACTTTTAAGATTAGTTTCGTAACCTTTTCCCATGGCACATTTTTTACATATAATTCTTTATATATTCCTATAGGCATTATCAAGTTTGATTTCTACATATAACTATTAGCCATCTGAAATCTATTTATGAGATACAGATATAGTGCACATTTATAACAGCATTGTTTATTGTGTATTACTCTTTTCTGCACTAATCTGTGATCTTTATTTATCATATATTAAACTCATGTATAAGAAGCACTGTTTATGTGTGACTTCCGTTGTTGATTAGCAATGGGATTTTTTTTTTTTTTGCCTCATAGTGTGGAGATGTGAACAGACAGCTGCTGGGTTGTATATTTACCTAAGGTATCTCTTTGAGTATCGTGGTTATCCCACACTAGCATAAACTCAGTTTTCAGAATGTAATTATCATGTGGTGCTGCAGCTCATTCAACATTATTTATAAATATTAGTCTTTCCACATATGGCCAAAGCTCAACACCACGGGTGTTGACAAGAAATAATGCATATCATGTTCAGTTTCATTAGCAGGGAGAGGTGAATTAAAAAGGAAAATCTGTTTCTATAGCATTTGTAGAGCCAATAGTTGTGATTATGTCATATCTGTTCTTAATGAGTAATGTCCTTCTACACTACCCCCCCAACAGGCTGGTGGCTGCTAATTCAGATAATTTAATTTTCCAAGTGAGAAAAGTTGCTTTGCATCAAGCTTATAATACAATGCTTGTTGGTGGATATAATTCTTCCGTTATAAGCTCCATCCATCATGCCAAGGCAAGTGGCCAGAACTATGAGATTGGACATGGCAAAGACTGGTAATAATTTCACTAATAGATTTTATTTCTTCACTTTAACAATTATATGCCCATTTACATATAGGACTATATTTAGATGGTATGTATTTTCAATTTTAAGCAATTTCAGATCTGTTTGAGAAGAAACACTTTAGTTGGCATCATTCTCTAGATATTATTTATCAACTGACCTTGTTCATTTGAGCATGCTAGTCTGTAGGCAAAGATCCTGCTTGCCTAGTGATACTCAAGCAGAGTTTTCCAACTATTAGATCATGCCAAGGGTTCAGGCTTGTAGAGGTGTGCCCTGAGACTATCATGACTTTCTTGAGATTTGACCATCCTATCCCATTTCTGCCTCCATTTGGATTCTTGGTCTCTCACATGTAAGGGATCCAAAGAAACATAGCATTGTATTTATTGCTACTAAGTTGATTGTTTCTTAAATTTCTCTGAGCAAAGTGGTACTGAATTTTCTACAAGCTCCTTACCTTCCTGGTGTGACGTGCATTAATTTTTCCGGACTTGACCAATTCACCAAACCATTGTGCCTCCTCTTTCATTCCACAGAAGCAGGAACACCAAACGGGTTAGGAAATCTGGCTGAGACTTGATTCATGGGCACTGTGGATAAATGATATTTATTGGAGTCAGTGCCTGCAGATTTGGTGAGTTATGGTAACAGCAACAGAGTGCTTCTGTGCAAAACAGGCAAAATGGAATTTAGGAATCAGACAGAATTGGTAGCTGAAGGGATAGAGCTGTTTAAACCTACAGGGATTTAAGGAAAACTAGGTATATATTTTTAGAGGTTTGGCATTTTCTAGAATTCATAGGGAAGTGAGGTTTTTATGCCCTTATCTGTATATCAGAGGTTTTTTCAGTGGGTTTAGAACGGAATGGAGGAAATAGATAGAACCTGTTTCAAAGCATAGTAACATGGGGGTTGTAGGCTGAGCAGTAGCATCTAAGCAACCCAGGAAGAATGGTTCTCACCCCTTGGAGATGTAACTGTGATTGAGCTTCTAGGCCATGGTAACGAAGTGATCAGAAGAGAGGGTAAGTGAGTAAGAAGAGGGTTGGACACAGCTGAAGCATCACTTGGTAAATTCAAATCTTGCAATTACAGTTGATTCTGCTAAGGGAGAGTTTTGTTTTGTTTTGTTTTGTTCCTTTGGTCTAAGGTAAGTGCTTACCTGCACTTTATTCCATTGGAGGAGTGATCGTGTGAAGCTGAGCACATCAGGTCTTAATCATGTCAAGTCTCAAGAGAAAAGCAGTAGGGATGGGAACCCAGGATTAGAGACTGAGGAATAGAGGGTTGAAGTAGTAAGACATTCCAGTGTTTAGATTAGAGAGGAACAGCCAGATACTGGAATCAAGCAAGGTTATGCCTAGTAGGTATAGGGTACTAGCAATAAGCAGCCAGGATTTTGGGAAATGGTAGTTCTGTTTGATTTTCATTTTTTAGAATAAAAGAGTAGTATGTATGAAATAACATATAACCCCAAAGATTCTTCTACTAGATAATTTTAAATGAAATTTGATCCCTAGAAAGTTTAAGTATTAATAATAAAGTTAAAAACTGGCCGGGCGCAGTGGCTCATTCCCGTAATCCCAACACTTTGCAAGGCCAAGGCGGGCAGATTGCTTGAGGTCAGGAGTTGGAGACCAGCCTGACAAAAATGGTGAAACCCGTCTCTACCAAAAATACAAAAATTAGCTGGGCATGGTGGCACATGCCTGTAATCTCAGCTACTTGGAGGTTGAGGCAGGAGAATCGCTTGAACCCACAAGGCGGAGGTTGTAGTGAGCCAAGATCATGCCACTGCACTCCAGACTGGGAGCCTGGGTGACAGAACGGGACTCCATCTCAGAAAACAAACAAACACACACACAACCCAAAAAACCTAAATACCTTATCACTGCATATTTATGAATATTCCCAACAAACTTTACTCAAATTATACATATGTATGAATTATACACTTAATATATGTATAAGTATATATATAAAGATTCTTTCTCTATATATAAGGAGAGGGAGAAAGAGAGAGTGACAGAGAATGGACTTCTGCTACTCTGGAAATAAGGAGTTCAGTGTGTGTGTGTGTGTGTGTGTGTGTGCGTGTGTGTGTGTGTGTGTGTATATATATATATATATATGTATAACAAAATTAGCTTGATTCCTTTCCTGATTGTGTGCTTTTATTTTTGGCCTGCTATTTTCAATAAGTGACTCAGAATCGGAAGTGAAAAATCATTTTACAGTTTGACTAGAGTTTTTTTTTTCTGTTAGGATAGTTGTAATCCTTACATAATATGAGTATAATCTCTGAATGTTTATTAAATGTCTGGTGCTAGGTTTCTGGGTAAAACAGTAATACCAGCCCCCTAACTTCCATGTCTCTCTAATTATATGTAAACTTGTTTAAGATCATCAAGTATAATGATTCATCACTTCAAGGTGGTCTGCTGAAGGCTACATTGTTACAAGACTATTGTTCTCTACTGAATATATTTATTTTGAGCTTTGCTTTTTTTTATTTTTAAAATAAGCTCCAGATCTCTATCTGTACTTACTATGTAAGAAATAATAAGCACTTGAATGTATTTATCTACTTTTACAAAGTTACTTATAAAAATAGAAAGCTCTTGCATTCTTAGAAATATCTGCTTAGATTTATTGCTGTCATTATCAGCATCATCATCATCATCGTCATCATCACCATTCCTTAGGATTGGTTAGTACTAGTTGCTAACCACTGAGTTCAGGGATTATTCTAAATTCCAGTAGCATTTATAAATAGTATATATTAAATAACAGAGCTTTGCCTTTAGAAAAAAGAGAGAAAAATGAAGAATGGTCAAAATTATAGGCAGTTCCTAAATTTCAAATGAATTGGTTGCTAAAATTTAGTTTGTAAGATAGTTTGTTTGAACTTGGAGTCCCTTTTATTGATTGATTGGTAAACACTATTATATATCGTGTATATCTACCTAGTTTTTCTGTCAAAAGCCTGCTCAAGAGCTGAAACTATGTGTTTAACTCTGTGGTAAGAGTATTTAAATCAGAGTCTATTGGTAAAAAGGTTCAACATGGAGACTTCCACTAGAGTTAGTGGAGAGCGATCTTTCTCTTTCTGCCATCCTCACCTGTACACCCAAGAAAGACATGAAGACATTTATACCCACTGTTGTGGGTTGAATTGTGCACCCTCCCTCAAATAGATGTTGAAATCCTAACCCTAGATACCTCTAAATTTGACCTTATTTGGAAATAGGGTCTTTGACATGCAATCAATTTAAAATGAGGTCATATTTGATTGATTAAGGTGGGCCCTAGTTTAGTGACTGGTGTCCTTATAAGAAGAGAGAAATAGAGACAAGAAGAATGCGATGTGACAACAGAGGCAGAGATGGGGTGACGCGTCTACAAGCCAAAAAATGCCAAGGATGGCCGGCAACAACCAGACGCTAGGAAGAGGCAAGGAAGGACCCTCCCCTAGAGCCTTCACAAAGGGCATCGTCCTGCTGACACCTTGATTTTAAGCTTCTAGCCTCTATAACTGTGAGATAATAAATTTCTATTTCTCATGTGTCTGTCTGCTCTATGATTACTCCAGGAATGGACTTAATACTAAAACAAAACTTGGCAGGCATAAATTTGATATGGTTTAGTTTGCCATCTTATAACACAGTTGTGGTGGTAATATTTAAACTACTTTATTACTAGTGTTTTGTTTGTTTGTTTGTTTGTTTGTTTTTTTGAGACAGAGCCTTGCTCTCTCTCCCAGACTGGAATGAGGTGGCACAATCTCGGCTCACTGCAACCGCTGCCTGTTGGGTTCAAGCAATTCTCATGGTTCAGCCTTCCGAGTAGCTGGGATTACAGCCGTGCATCACCATGCCCAGCTATGTTTTGCATTTTTAGTAGAGATGAAGTTTCATCATGTTGGCCAGGCTGGTCTCAAATTCCTGGGCTCAAGCGATATGCCTGCCTTGAAAATGCTGGGAATATAGGTGTGAGCCACCACATCCAGCCAGCTAGTGTTTTTACTATAAATCGTTTAGTTCAATATGAATTTTAAGATATGTGATGACACACAGTGAGTCCTACAATTTATAGAGTTACCGTGACAAGACATGAATATGTAAAAAATACTAAAGCTTGTATACAATAGAAACCTGTACATTAATCCTTACTTTAAGTAGAGGACATATATCAAATATAGAATAGCTATAGTTAAGTTTTAAAAAGAAGATCCCTCTGTTTACTATTCTATTTTTTTTCCCCCAATTGAAACCTGGCTAAACTCCAAATTTCCTTAGTAGTAGGAGTCCATTGTATTTCTAGGATTCTCCTTCTCTCCAAGATGGTCCAAGAATCCAGCTGTCTTAATGAAGCCAAAGAGGCCAGTTATCTTTCCAAACACCTCACAGAGAAAGAAAAAGAGAGAAAGAATTAGAAAATTTGATCAGACTTTTATTGGTTTCAATGCCATTGTTTCTATTGTCCACATGTTACTGGCAATAATGGGTCCTTGGGGTTTGATGCATCCTTTTTTACTCCAGTGATGCACTTTCTGATCAATAAGCTATTGCAGTGGTGGTGTGTCTCACACTTGGACCACAGTTCTTTAGTTCATCCTCATATAGGCTAAGAGGATGGGCTTTGAAGTCTCATAACCCTGAGTCCCAGATCTGCCACTTAATAGCTTAAGCTCACTAGGCCTCTGTTTTCAGGACTGTAAATCGGTATACTATTGTATTTTCCTCATAAACTAGTTGTAGGAATTAAATAAGAAAATGCACATAAAATACTTAGGAAAAGCCTGAAGTGATGACATAGGAGTGGAGGCTTTTATATGTATGTTTATGAAGAGATGTAATGGTGTGGGGAAAAGCCTATGATATAATATATCATATATAATACAATTTTAAGGGCAAAGAGAGGAATAAAATTGTATATTAGTGTGATTTTTAATGTGACAAAGAGAGTGGTGCTCACAAATGTCGCATTTTAGCTCCTTGAGATTTTCTAACCTCCTCCCCATTACAGTTGCCTGTAATTATGTAACTAGTTCTAGACAATGGACTGTGGTGAAAGTGATGTGTGTCATTTCTGGGCTAAGCATAGAGGAGCCACTGTGAGACTCTTAAGCTGTAGCCTTACCTCTTAAAGTGACTTCTTTAGGTCAAATGTACCAGATGGAGCTATGAGATGGTGGAGTTTCCATCAACCTATAGCCCAGGCTGGAAGTGCAGTGGTGCGATCTAGGCTTACTGCAACCTCCGCCTCCTGGGTTCAAGAGATTCTCTTGCCTCAGCCTCTAAAGTAGCTGGGACTACAGGTACGTGCTACCATACCCGGCTAATTTTCATATTTTTAGCAGAGAAAGACTTTCACTATGTTGGCCAGGCTGGTCTCGAACTCGTGACCTCAGGCGATCCACCCTCCTTGGCCTCCCAAAGTGCTGGGATTACAGGCGTGAGCCACTATGCCCTGGCAACAGCCTATTTTTATAATAAAGTTTTATTGAAACACATCACACTCTTTCATTTCAGTATTGTCTGTGGTACTTTAGTGCTACAATAGCATATTTAAAGAGTTGCAATGGAGACCACAAGGCCCACAAAGCCTAAAATATTTACTATCTGGCCTTTTTCAGAAGAACTTTTCCAACACCTGTTGTAGATTGTAAACTCTGAGCAGGGTTTGATCAAAACCTGCCCTTTTCAGAAGAATTTTTTCCCACAATTATACTGTCCAACAATAACCACTATTACAATTTTGGTAATAACAAATTCACCCCCAAATCCCAGTAGGATTAAACAAAAGTTTTTTTCTCTCTCATTCCACCTGTCTGTCATGGGTTAGCAGGGGGGCTTGGTACATCAAGGACCCAGGCCAGTGGAAACTCTGCCATCTCGTAGTTGCATCTGGAACATGTGACCTAAAGAAATCACTTTAAGACTAGGAAGAGGAGAGTGGGCCACTTGTTTAGTATAGTAGTTAGGGTTCTCCAGAACATAGAACCAACAGGATTTATTTATTTATTTACTTACTATTTATGGGACTTGACTCATGCAATTACGGAGGTTGAGGAGTCCCAGGATCTGCAGTCAGCAAGCTGGGGACCCAGGAGAGCTGATGGTAGATAGTTCCAGTCCAAGTCTGAAGGCTTGAGAAGCAGGAGTGCCCATGGTGTAGGTTTCAGTCCAAGCTCGAGTCTGAAGGCAGGAGACCAGTGCCCCGGCTTGAAGGCAGTCAGACAGAGAGAGAATTCTCCCTTACTTGGCCGTTTGTTTTATTCAGGCCTTCAGTGGATTGGATGAGGCCCATCCACATTAGGAAGGACAATTTGCTTTACTCAGTCTACCAATTTAAATGCTCATCTCTTCCAGAAACACCCTCTCACATACACCCAGAAATAATGTTTAACCAGGTATCTGGGCACCCCAAGGCCCAGTTGAGTTGATGCATAAACTTAACTGTGAAACCTAGGGGGTAAAATTTAAAGGGAAACTGAAAAACTTAGTAATCAAGTTAAATAACACTTTAATGCAATATTTAAAAAATCAATGCAAAGATCTACGATAAACAAAATGTTGACATTTTAAATAAAGATAGAATCAGTAATAGTACCTTGCCAAGCCATATTGGAGCCTAAGGCAATACTAATTTTGTCTTTACTTAGAATTTTGATGTTTTGTTCATCATGTAGGGCACAAAAGTGCCCTAAGTTCCCTAACCCAGTGATTAACATATAGTGGGCCTGTTAAAGTTTTAACAAATCAGTTATGAATTGGTTAGCCCATGATACTGCAAAAGAGGAATGGAAAATCTGTTAGTGGGAACAGTTTGACCCAGTTGTTCTGGTAGAAGGTAGAACTTTGTAATCCTAAATTTATGTACTAACTCTATTCAGCAGTTTGTCTCTTCACCAACAAATATTGGCTATGGGTTCTGCCTTAGTCCTAGACCCGTGGGCGCCATCCTAATTTAAATGACTGTTTTAAGGTGATATTTTGGGATTTATTATACTTCAAGCATAATTTTGAATATAATTTTTTGAAATTTAGATTTTCTGTAAAGGCTTGCTTGTACAATCTAAATACTTGCCGTATTACTTTTTAGCCAACCATTTCTGGCATCCTCTCCCATTTCTTAGTTGATGTATTCGTCAAATAGAATAATCTCATCCTCCTCTTCCAGGTTCTTCTTGTAATATCTCCATTATGACTGGAAGATGGAATGTTCATTCCAAAAGTCAGATTTGTTGGGATTCTAAATCACATTTTTTAGAGTTCAAAGTTTCATGTTATACACGAACTTGAACTTTTCTCCATATAATATTTGGATGTAGCTGCTCCCAAGGACTGAACATAATGTTGTTTACTTCTTGGCATGGAGACCCATGTTGATCAGTACAGAGACTTGGATGAGAATAAGGAACATTCACCTTTCTCTTCCAAATACCCATTATTTGGTAGAGAGAGAGAGATTTTGGTAAAGGCTTGCGAAGGAGGCATTATGTGAGTGGATGTTAAAGTAACATAATAGTCATTAGACAAAACATTTTAAAGGGAGTATAATAAATGTAGAAGTAGAAAACATAATTATACATTTAGTTTACCATTGAAAATAAAAATAAATATACCCAATGCTAGTTACTCAAAGGCAAAGATAAAAGTGTTCATGAAGTTCCAATAAACTTACACATAGTTTAGTCTGAGATATACTTAAAATGTCAGCTGGTTTTGTGTTAGATGCCTTCATTAGCAGACTTCTATTACCCAGAGGTAAAATTTACAGTTATTCTTCATGTAGGGAAATAGAGGAAGAGGAAGAAACGTTCTCCTTCCTCACCTCAGTTCTTTGATGTGGATGGAGTGGGGGTGAGGTCGTAGGAGAGAATGAGGGAAAACCCAGAAATGAAGTTTGAGGAAAGAAAGAAGTGGAAAATATTAAGGGAAAAATGTGGACTGGTGAGGAGGAAAAGGACAGAAAGAGACTATGAGGAAGGAACAAGAGACAGGAGTCTGGCTCTAAAAGCTCCATTTTGTGCACTACTTGGAGACAAGGTGAAGGAGACAAAAACAACAATTTTGGGTAGTGGAGACTCACCTGATTCATTATTTACTATACAGGTGCCCTCCAAGTTGTGGGGAATAATTTGGGTCTGGTGCCACTATGAGGATTTTTTTCTGCAGGTACTAATATTCTGAGGTGTGATAGAACTTCTTTTCCTGGGACAGGATTAAAGTGAACTAAGAAGAAATGAACATTTATCAAGTACAAATGGCAAGATCTATGACAAAGTTGCCTGAGAATTAAGGTCTCTAAATCTTCATTTATTCCCACTATGCTAGTTTTCCTGTTATTTTTCCAATTTTTTATTTTGGTGAGGACTGCCTACAGCATGCTCTCTAGTAGGCGAAAAAATGAAAGAGTTTTTCTGAAGAAAAATTCACTACTTTCTTAAACTTTACCTTGAATAGCTGGTATGTTAACTTGCCTCTATTTTTATAAGTTTTTAAGAGAAAACTTGAAGGTTTTCTGCATAGGCAATTTTTAAATATTTCTTAGCTGAGCCATGTGGAGAGACTATTTCTACTGTTGATAATAATTGTTTTATCTCTGGAAAGCATAAAAAAATAGAGTATTTATTTGTATCTCTCACAGCACCTAGGCACATGCTTTGTTTACAGAGGATTCTTTGTAAAAATTCACAAAATTATCGATTTAAGGTCTTTGTAGCATATATATATATATTCCTCCATAATTATGAGAATTGTAGGCACTTTAACTTGTATGTCTGCTATATTTTACATCTGAATGGTACTGCTGGTTTTTATTTTTAATTTTATTTGTATCTTTATCAAACCAACATAAATGCATAGTTTAAAAAGTCAAAACAAACAAGACTTATAATGAATACAGCAGTGTCCTGTGGCATATTTTCTCACACCTGATTCCTGTTCACTGTTTTACTTTATTAAGTTTTTCACCTCCTTATTTCTAAACAACAGGCTTACACTAACCTTAAAACTCCTTTATTTTATGCACCAATGACTTCCTGCTATGGATAGTGGGGCTTTAGTTTTCTTACACTATCTATTCCTCCTTCCCGCCCTTCTTATTCTACTGTCAGGTCACAGTTTTGGTTAAATTGACATTTAGGGGCCGGGCGCGGTGGCTCACGCTTGTAATCCCAGCACTTTGGGAGGCCGAGGCGGGCGGATCACGAGGTCAGGAGATCGAGACCACAGTGAAACCCCGTCTCTACTAAAAATACAAAAAATTAGCCGGGCGTGGTTGCGGGCGCCTGTAGTCCCAGCTACTTGGAGAGGCTGAGGCAGGAGAATGGCGTGAACCCGGGAGGCGGAGCTTGCAGTGAGCCGAGATTGTGCCACTGCACTCCAGCCTGGGCGACAGAGCGAGACTCCATCTCAAAAAAAAAAAAAAATTGACATTTAGAAGTGCTTTTTAAAAATTCTTTTAAATATTTGTACTCTGAGAATTTATTTTAAGAGAATAATCAGAGGTGTGCATAAAAGATTTACATACAGGGATGGTCATTACAGTATTTCAGTAATAATGAAAAAGAAGACAAAATCAGAAGTCTAGCATTAGGAATTTTGGTTAAAATCTATCATCACCTATTCATGTAATAGATTACTATGCAACCATTAAAAACAACGTTTTTTTAAGACTGTTAATGGCATAGGCAAAGGTTCATGATACTCAGAGTTAACAATATACCTAGTTTGAAGCAAATTTTATTTAAAAAAAGAAAAAGAATAAAAAATATATATAATATGAGACTATGGAATGCTGTGTACCAAAATGTTGAAAGTGGTTTTCTCTAGATGATCAGATTGGAAAGGAATTTTGTTTTCCTGTTTAATTTTTTCTGTATTTTCCAAAATGAATCATGTTGGTAAATTGCTTTCTAAAAGTGTTCTACTATTTTGCAATATCATCAGCCATACTGTATTCTCAATACTACTTGATATGGTGCTATTATTTTCAAGGTTCTTGATATTAGATGTGGTCATCTTCTTTTTATTTATATTCGGACATTTTTGTGGAATTTTGACATGAGTTAAATGCATTTACCTTTAGCTATATTTTATAGGAAGAAATAAAACTCTCATCATAATGTACATTAATCATTCTAAATTTATTTTTGCTAATTTAATTGACAATATCCCACATTATTTTTAGTTTTGTTTCTTTGATTGTGCTCAAATAATTTTTTATAGCTTTCTTTTCTTGTTGTACATTGACTGTTTTCTGAATTACTTTTATATCCACTCATATCCTTTGGCTAGTACATTTTGAGATGGTAAGACAGGGGTAGAGATTATTCAAAGCAGAGAGAACAGTGTGAGCAAAGGCATGGGATAATGAATTGTGGAATGGGTTTGGGAGATAGCAATTCCACTTCGAAAGGAGTGTGGTGTGCATGTAGGAGAATAGGCAGGAAAATGTAACGCCCTGGAAGTGTTGAACATTGCTTGCTCTTCCCCACCTCCTTCTCAAAGAATCTCTTCTGCCCACAGCCCTGCTTCCAATGAGTCTGTTCTCTAAACTTGTTATCCTGCCCATTCCCCATGTGATTGGATCACAGCTGATTGGAATAGAGCGGGCTTCTGATCCAAGTACCCATCATCCATAGGCTGTTCTGTGACGTTTCTATGGTCTAGCATGAAAAGACGGGCCATTTGGAATTGGTAAATTAAGAGACTGAACCAATTAATGGGGGCAGAAACTACAAGGAAGTGTTGAGAGTTATCAAGGTTTAAAAGGTATTGGGAGTGACCACATTGTGTTTTGTTAGCCGAAACTATGAGAGAATGGAAACTGCATAAACAGAGGAAGCAGAGTAATAGAGAGAAGGGAAACTGAAAGGAGAAGTAGCAACACGGATAGAAAGAGAGAGTGGTTGAGTTTTAGAGCTTTCTTGTTTTCTGACAGTTATCAGTTGAACAATGAGTGTGCTTTAAAACATTTTCTTACCTGGGTGTGGTGGTGCATGTCTGTAGTTCCAGCTATTGGGGAGGCTGAGGCAGGAGGATCACTTGAGTACAAGAGTCCGAGGCTAACCTGGGCAACATAGCAAGACTATGTCTCTTGAAAAAGAAAATTCCAGGCATGGTGGCTCACACCAGTAATCCCAGCACTTTGGGAGTCTGAGGCAGGTAGATCACCTGAGGTTAGGGGTTCAAGACCAGCCTGGCCAACATGGCGAAACCCCATCTCTATTAAAAATACAAAACTTAGCCAGGCATGGTGGTGCTCGCCTGTAATCCCAGCTACTTGGGAGGCTGAGGCAAGAGAATCACTTAACCTAGGAGGCAGAGGTTGCTGTGAGCCAAAATTGTGCTGCTGTACTCCAGCCTGGGTATCAGAGCAAGACTCTGTCTCAAAAAAAAACAAAACAAAACAAAAAAATTTTTTTGAGGTAACTTGAGTAGATCTCCAGTCCTTCCAAGCATATAGGCATTTTGGGGGCCATATTATGAAGAACTTTAGATGCTAAGGAAAGACATTTGTAATTGCTAGGCAAGTGATAAATATTAAGAATTTTTGAGGTGTGGAGTAATATATGAGAAGTATATTACATGAAGATAAATCTAGTAGTAGTATGTAGGAGAGACGGAGGAACTGATTCTGGAAGCTATTACAAGAAAATATGTGGGAGGTAATTAAAGCTTTGAGGATATGATGGAAGGAAGGTAAATGAGTGGGTAGATGTAAAACATATAACAAAGGCAGGATCAACAACATATGATAATTTATTAGATACAAGGGACCGGGAAAAGAACAAGTCAAAGTTGAAGCTCAGATTTTAAATTCTGGGGATTAGAAGTTGGTAAGAGAAATAGGAAAGTCCTATTAAGAGAAATAGGAAAGTCAGGAGGACCAGACCGCTGTTAATTTTGTGTTGGTTGAGTTTCATGTGCTGGTGGGAAGTACTGTTTTGTTCTGCTTAAATAATGTTTATTGAGTTCCTAAACCTTGTTTTAGGCTCTGGATGGCGGAGGTGAGAGGCTGAAGTACGAAAATGAATAAAATAAGGTTTGTGCCTTTGAGGAAACTCTAGTATTATGGGTGAAGTTATCTTTCAGGTAGAGATGTATGTGTGGAGCTTTGGAGAGAACTTTTGGACAGGAGATTCAGGTGTCAACAGAGTCCCAAAGAAGTGGATTATGAATGGATAGACAGAGGGGGTGCAGAGAGGAGGACTAAGGCTAAAACCATAGTGAAGAGCTTGTGTCACAGAGCAGGAGAGTCAAGAATAATCAGAGGAGGCATGGCCAGGACATTCTCAGGAGAAGCAGGATAGTACAGGGTCAAAAGAAAAACCATAGGAATGGAGGGTTTCAGGAGGTATAAGGCCATCAATAGTTTTAAATGTCGTAGGAAGCTTGAGAGAATGAGGTTGGTTTGGTGTGTAGGAGGTCATTTGTGATCCTACAGGGAATTTGTGAGTAAGGGGCAAGTGAAGAAATGTAGAAAGCAAAGGTAGACCACTCTTCTAATAGTTTGGGTTTTGAAGGGATGATAAGAGGAGGAAACTTGTGGGAGGGGGCAGAGTCCAGAGAAGGTTTGGTTTGTTTGTTTATTTTTAAAGACTTCACCTACATGAGGAGGCAGAAGAAGAGATCACTGGTCTGGAGAAATTAAAGAATCAAGAAAAAGAATGGAAGGACCAAGGAAGTAAGGATTTGGGAGGGTTCACGATCAAGAGTAAAGGTGAAGGACATGACCTTGCCAGAAGGAGAGACATTCATTTCATCCTGGAGCCAAAGATTGAAAGGCAAAATACAATATACAGTACGAAGGAATTCAGAGGGGAAGAGAAAGGAAGTACAAAGAAAAATACTTCAAATGGCTCCAGTTTTCTCAGAAAAGTAGCTAACTAGAAGTGGAGTCTTGTGATTGGGGATTTTAGGAACCTAGAGGAAGAGAAAGTTTTGAAAGGCCACTGAAGAGAATGGAAAAGGGAATTAATAAGATAAATGAGAGGATTTTTGAGTGGTAATCAAGAGACAAATAGGGATGAAAAGTTGAGAGAAGAATCAAGAAAATGAAAATGATTTCAAATTCTAGCAGTACTCATAGAATTTTACAGAATTCCTCCCTCCCCCACCTACACGATTTTACAAATGAAGAATTTGTTCCAGAGTGGCTAAGCAACTTACTGTGAGTTTGTTGGAGTTCTAACTTCTGCCCTCCTTCTTTCTGAATGAAAAGAGATGTGACAGTTGATTATAAAGTTAATTTAGGGAATTGATTCAAATTTGAAATCTGACTAAACCTGGAAAATATGAAATTGACCCAATCAAAAGATCAGAGCCTATATATATTAAACAAATGTGATAGTTGGTCAGTGAGTCAGAAGAAATGATTCAGGAATATTCTCTTCAGTGTGTATTCTGGGTTAGAATATTTTGTCAAATGTTTACATAATTATGATTCTGCACATAAATATTTAAATGTCTGGTTGATACAAAATAACTGTCAATTCACTTACTGTCTAAAGAAAACTCAGTTGTCACAGTGCCATTCTATAATGAGAGTCCAGTTTCCAGGGTAAAAGTCACAGTTGTGGAAGATAATCTGAAAAATTATTACATATTCAGAAGTAATCAATCATTTCTCGTAATGGAATGGGAACATTATTTAAACTGTTTTTAAAAGTATTCAGTTTATTCCCAGATCTCAAGACTCTGTTCCTTAAATTTCTATAAATCATCTTACAGTTGAGGCTTTGATGTTCTGCAGACTCGTTTTTTCAGCAGAGGTCCAAGAAAGGCTGAATTCCCTCATAGGTGGTAGGAGTGAAATAATATTCTTATTTCCTTGTGGACAAGATCAAATAATAACTTCATATTGAATCTCAAGAGTGACCATTAGGGAACAAATGATATAATCACAACTCTTCTGTGTCATTTCCATGTGCAATTTTAGTAGTTACAATGAATAGACACTTCTCAAAAGAAGACATATATGTGGCCAACAAGCATATGAAAAAATACTCAACATCGCTAATCATTAGAGAAATGCAAATCAAAACCACAATGAGATACCATCTCACACCAGTCAGAATGGCTATTATTAAAATGTCAAAAAATAACAGATGTTGGTGAGGTCGTAGGGAAAAGGGAACACTTACTGCTGGTGGGAATGTAAATTAGTTCAGCCATTGTGGAAAGCAGTTTGGAGTTTTTTCAAAGAACTTGAAACAGAACTACCATTTGATCCAGCAATCCTATTCCTGGATCTATAACCAAAGGAATCATGCACTCATATGTTCATCACAACACTATTCACAATAACGAAGATGTGGAATCAACCTAGATGCCCATCAGCAGTGGGCTGGATAAAGAAAATGTGGCACATACTCACCATGGAATACTATGCAGCCATAAAAATGAATGAAATCATGTCATTTGCAGCAAACAGGGATGGAGCTGGAGGTCTTTATCCTAAACAAATTAATGCAGGAACAGAAAAATAAATACAGCATGTTCTCACTTATAAGTGGGAGCTAAACATTGAGTACACATGGACACAAAGAGGGGAACAAAAGACACTGGGGCTTACTTGAAAGTGGAGGGTGGGAGAAGGATGAGGATTAAAAAAAAACTACCTATCAGGTCCTATGCTTACTACCTAGGTGGTGAAATAATTTGTACACCAAACCCCAGTGACACACAATTTACCCAGGTAACAAACTGCACATGTACCTGCTGAACCTAAACTAAAAGTTGGAAGAAAAAATTTTTTAGCAGTCATAGAACAGACAATGGCCACAGTATTAGGGAGAATATTATTATTACCCTTGCATGTTACCAAGCACATTGTAATTGTTGGTATTCTTTACCCCACTGTGACAGCAGATGGGAATGCCATCAGTGATATCCATAGGCTTCAGCATGAGGTGAGGGTCAGTGATTGTCCTGGCCTCTTGCGCTGGAGGTAAAATGGAAGAACTCAGGTTTTTTTTGGGCTGAATTCCAAAGAAGCCTCAGGAGAGTTCTTCACACTGAACTGGTACTGAAATCTTTAACACTTTTCTGAATTGGGAGACTTTGTCCTCAGGGTGGAGACAATACTAGTGTATACCCATCTCTATTGGTGTGTGTATGTGGGCACACATATGTGTGTGTAAGTATAAATGTATGTATAATCACTGCTGCTGGCAGTCCAGACTTAGAATTCCACAGGGGACAGTGGGTCTCCCACTCTTACTATCTTTTAAGTCCCAGTTTAAGAATGGGTGTTCTGCATTTCAGAGGTATTCCTAGCCAAGGACTCTAGCTTCCATGATGAAGTATTGGGCAGCTCTGTGGATGAAGCCTTGTTTTAGCAGGACAGGCTCTCTTTCTCACTCAAAAGCTCAGACATTGTTCATGGGTGTCTTTATTTGTGAGGCCACATTCTGAAGAGAAGGTCCTCTTTAACCTGTATTTAAAGAGTTAGTCAAGAATGCTTGTGTCTACTTTTCACTGGATGTTCAAGCTACTTTAACTTCCCCGTAAGTATGCCCCAGACATGTTTTAAGTCACTTCACATTTCTGCCACCAACATTTGCTTGTTCCTGGCTATGTGCCATTCCATTTGCCTCCTCTCTGACAGGAATTCTGAACAACTCTACCGCAAACAGGTGAGAATTCTCGTGTGGGAAGTCGAAAGACTTGGCCTCCACTTTCTGTGCCCGTCACTGGGATGGGATATGATAGAGCTTGAGCCTGGCTTTTCTTTTCCTTTCTTTTCTTTTCTTTTGTTTTCTTTTGTTTTCTTTTCTTTCTTTTTTTCTTTTCCCTCTCCTCCCCTCCCCTCCCCTCCCCTCCCCTCCTCTCCTCTCCTCTTTTCAAATGGAGTTTCGCTCTTGTTGCCCAGGCTGCAGTGCAATGGCACGATCTCGGCTCACCACAACCTCCATCTCCTGGGTTCAAGAGATTCTCCTGCCTCAGCCTCCTGTGCAGCTGGGATTACATGCGCCACCATGCCCAGCTAATTTTGTATTTTTTAGTAGAGACAAGGTTTCTTCATGTTGGTCAGTCTGGTCTCGAACTCCCGACCTCAGGTGATTTGCCGTCCTCGGCCTCCCAAAGTGCTGGGATTACAGGCGTGAGCCACTGTACCCGGCCAAGCCTGGCGTTTCTGCTGCCACAGAACCAAGGCTGTTCTTTCTTTTCAACTCAAGACTAAAGTCCTTTTCAAGTATGACAACACTTACGGTGGAAGATTTATCATCTCCTGCGGGACTATCTTGGTTCTCTTTTATAATAAAAAGAATGGTGGAGTGGTGTTCACCATTTCTGGCAAGACAACTGTTACTTCAGCATGCTGATCATATACAACACTTACTGGCTCTCAGTAGAACAGGCAATATATAATATAAAGTGAATAACACAGACATTGGAGCCAGGAGGATCAGGCTCTGATTTCTGACTCTACTACTTTCTAACTATGTGACCTTGTAGAAGTTGTTATAAGTCTTGTTTATCTACCACAGGGCTGTTGTGAGAATTAAATTAACTAATACGTGCACAGTTCTCAGCATAGGGTTTGGCACATCATAGGTACTCAATAAATGGTAGCTCTTATCATCATTGTCACTATTTTCTTGAACATGGGGAGTAAGTCTTTATGAAATTTGACAACCAGGACAGTTTTATCATTGTTCCTAGAAAGGTGGCATGTAGATGCCATCCTTGCAGGTGTATTTTGATGAGTCCTAATACATGGTAAGATTATTTGGCATATAAACTCCACGGCCATCTTCCGACACCCAATGAATTACATCTTGGATGAATGCTGAAGCATTACGGTCTTCTTGGGTAACAAGATCAACTTATCTGACTTACTGTTACATAGATCCCTGCTTTGGATGGGTTTTATAAGCCTCCTGCAGTATATCTAGACCAACTCTGAAAAATGTTTGTTTGAGAACCCAAGGGGGAGGACTCGTTTTTCCCTTCAGAGATTTGCCATGTCAGAGAAGTATATCACGCTAGTAAAAGGTGGTTAGCTTCGTGTCCATGCCCATGTTTCAGCAATATAATTCTTCTTATCATTCAAGTCATTGTTAGCGGGCTGCAGAAAATTTTGAGATCCACTTTTCTTACTGGCTCATAAGAAACTCATGCCCCAACTTGCTGCTTTCTCATGGCATTTCATCCCATGGCAACTGTTGTTTGCAGCCCTGCTACTTACCTTTAACTTAGTGCATCTCTCACATCATGGATGCCTTTCATGACCTGGGCAAATGTCCCATAGGCCATTCAGAATGGCCTTCAGGACACTCTGTAGCTATCTAGGCATCAGTACAAAAAGTTCTGTGGTTAGCACTTGGCCTTCAGGGAGAATGTGTGTGAAAGATGCCGTCTGTGTCTTCCCATATCCACTACCCACTTGAGCTGAAAGTAGAGGGTTTTCACTCAAGATCCTTTGAGGGAGTTGCACTGCTGAATGTAATTACCCCCTTCCAAGTGAATTAACCACATCTTCTAAGTGTGTACTGCATTGTATTTTTCATGTAACAAATTATCCCTTTATGTCCTATGCTTATTTTTCAGTTGAAGTGCATTTTTATATCTTTAATTTTTATAAATAGTTACCTTATTGAGAAACAGGCTAAAGAAAAAATAAATGGAACATAATCAGGCTTCTATCCTAGGGCCTCTTTTTTATTTCTTATGCTCACCTAGATTGTCTCATGAAAATTCATAGCTTCAATTACCACCTTTCTGCTTGTAGTTCCAAATCTTTTTCTCTAACTCAGTTCTTTCTCTCAAATGATAGACATACAATTCCAGCTACCTCCTGGGCCCATGACTCACCTGGATGTATCCCAGGGAACATACTATGTCTTAAATTGAGCTAATTGCTGTCCCCTTATAAACTTTCTTCTTCCCTATTCTTGATCTTGGATAGTGGCACCAACATAGTCTAGTTCCCAGACTAGAAGCTGGGAACTTCTAGTCTCTTCATCTCCCTTATTTCCAAGATTCAAATCCTATCATTTATTCTGACAAAATACTTCATAATCTCTCAATTTAGGCCTTTCATCATTTAACTCATAAATTAATATAATAGTCACCTATAATTACTTTCCTGAACTTCTGGCTTAGAACTCTTCAATTTGTTTTCTCATGACTCAAAATCAAAATTCAACATCCGACATGATTTTTATAAAATGTGAAAACTGGCAAATATTGTTTTTTCCTCTCTCTCACCTGCTCTCAGCTTAAACATCTTTAGAGGCTCCTCAGCATTTTTAGAATGAAGAATTAATTTGTTAACATGACTTATAAAACCTTTTATGATTTGAACTCTGCAGAATTTTCTTACTGCATCTCTCACCACTCTCTCCCATTTGTCCTCTCTATTCTTATTATAGTGAGCTAATTGGCATTTCCCAGCTTGTTCAGGCCAATGTTTTTGCACATGGTCTTTAGTTATCTACAATTTCTTTACCCACCTTATTCCTTTAATGAACTCACGAAGCTTTTCTTGACCTTCTTCCTGAAGGAAGAGGTATGTTTTTCTTTTTTTTCTGTTTCCATGGACCCTGCATCACTTATTTGACAAGCATCTACTGAGGATGTACCACACAGTAGAAATACCGCATAATAAAAAATCAAATATTAAACCATTATTGGATACAGCACATAAATATATTTATTTTGTTTAAAAAATTAACCTAGTCACTTAGAGTGGGGTAAGTTATTGTTTTAGCCAGCTGTCAGCCTAATTATAATTTCCGTTTGATTCAACTATTTCTGCATTTTTTTCTCCAAATCATTTAGGATACATCGGTGTTGGTGAAAAATAAATTCAATCCACCTCAAAGGTGGTTATCTTTGTTTTAAGCAAATAATGTGTCTTAAAGGTGTGACTGGCTTCCTTTGTTTTTGTTTGTTTACTTATAATTATGTCAGAAAGTGGAAGGTTGGGCTTGTTGGGCTACATAAAATCTTATGTGGTATTTTGGCATATTAGTTAAGGAGAAACACAGAAAAATGGACTAGAGATGGTTGAATGAAGGGGGGTTAGGATTTTCCCTGTGTCACACTGAGTGTTTTTGTTAGGTGTGGGGAGTGAGGAGATAGGACATTTTAGGACTATTATTACATGTTTATTAAAAGATCTTATGTAAAGAAGGTGACAGAGAGAGCTCTGTCTCCACAGAAATGGGCTTTTGCTCTTATCCTCCCACATTAAGCTTTTCCCTCAATCCTTCTCTACCTTTGTAGCTTCATTCTCCTTCATCTGCCTGAATCATTTTGGGGCTCTGGTTATACTATCTGTAGCGAATCTCCATTATGTTGTCTGCTTCACGGGTTTCACTCTTCTTCCTCCTTCTGGGAAATGCTCCTTGTAGCACTCCTGTCAGTTGGTTTGAATGTGAGCTGCCATGTTTCCACAGACATTACTCCTGGTTCCAGTTGATGGCTAAAAGGTGGTCAGAACTCATCATTTGGATTTTTGAACTAGGAACCAGTGAAAGAATGATCTGTTCTTCTTTGGAGGTAATGGTAGCTCTAGGCAGCCATTTTCTTCATCATCTGCTTGCAGCTAATTTAAAAGAATAAAATAAACTTGCAGAGAAAAGCAGTGATTAGACAGGGAAGTCCTGGCGGAATCCAGGTTTCTGGTTGTGAAGTTGCTTATATCCAAGTCTCTGTCTTGAGGTCCAGTTGTAGCCTTGCCCTTCTTATAGCACTCAAACTAATACATTTCCCTTTCTGATTAATCTAATTCCATCTAGGTTTCTGTTAGCTTTCAATTTAAAGAATCCCAACCATTCTGCTTTACTCATCTCTTCTTCTGTATAACCTCTTTTGTGCATATTATTAATATTATTTTATTCATGTCCTTATAATATTAAGGATTTGCATTGACGACACTTTTGCTGAGTTATATACCAAGTATCCAAAGTGAACAATATCATTAGGAAGTCAGGTGGAACAAGCGAGGTGGTTTACAAATACCTAGAAGATTAGTCAGGAGAACTAATTCACATATAAAGTCAGTCAAGACTTGTTCTTTAGAAGATGAGATCAGGATCTTGTCTGTAAAAAAATGGAAAGATATGGAATTTTAACTCTGAACTTCAGAGATCCTAGAAAACACAATAGATCATCAGAATATTATAATCGCTGATGTAGGATGATATATCTATCTATACATGTAGAAATATATAGATATATATTCTTATAGAAATGTGTACATAGACCAGGGAGTTTAACAATTTGCCTGGGAGTTCAATATCTATATATACCCACTGTATGTACAGGTTCATCACAAGGAGCAGGCTTAAATGTATTTGTCTTAAAAAAGAGTTCATGAAAAATTGGGTTTGAATTTCTTTAATGAGAAATGAAAATTTTTATTAATATAGATACTAATATAAAGACAAAATGTGACCTGGGGCAGTCCCGTTCATGTATTTTGCATTATGGACTTGAAAGCATTCTTTCGCTTAGAACTTATAAAAGATATTATGATAATAAAAAGGAAAACAACCTAAAATAGCAGTAAAAGATTTGAACAGATATTTCACAAAGGAAGATATATGAATGGCCAATAATAAGGACATGAAAATGTGCTCAACCTCATCAGTCATCACAGGAATGCAAGTTAAAACCACATGGGCTAACATTTAATATCCAATAGAATGGGTAAAATTTAAAAGTCTGGTATTACCTAATGTTGGATAGGATGTGGAGCAACCAGCATACTTAGTCATTGTTGGTGCATGTTTAAAATGGTTTAACCACTCTGGAAAATGGTCGGAAAGTTCTTACATGGTTAGGCATACGACTTATTTATGATCCAGAAATTCCACTCCTACGTATTTACCCAAGATAAACAAAAAATATGTCCACAGAAAAAACACTTGTGCAAAAATATTCATAACAGCTTTATTCATAATAAATAAAAACTGGAAACAACCTAGATGTCCATCTATCAGAGCATGAATAAAACAAGTATGGGATATTCAAATAACAAATACTACCTAGCAACAAAAATAACAAATCACTCAAACATGCAACAACATGAAAAAAAAACCATGAAAACAAACCCCAAACTCAAAAGCTATAGTGGGTGAAAAAAGTGTACAAAAGAGTAAATATTTTATGATTCTACTTCTATGAAGTTCTAGAACAAGCAAAGCTAATCTATGGTGAAAATAATCAGAACAGTGGTTGTCTCTGTGGTAGTGTGGGCTGGGATCAGCTGGGAAGGAACACAAAGGAACTTTCTGGGATGATGGTAATGTTCTATAACTTGATAGAGGTTGGGTCATACAGATATGCATTTTTCAGACTCATCAACTGTTGCATTTCATACTTTTGCTTTTCACTGAATGTACATTTTGCCTTCAAAAGGAACTATAAACAAGTGTTAAACGCTAGTTAATGATATGCATGTCAAGGCATTTGGAGAGAAATGTTCTGGTATTGCAAGTTACTTTGAAATGCATTAGAAAATAAGATGGATTGATGGATGGATAGAAGGACAAATAGATGGACAGATACATGATAAAAGCAAATATGGCAAAATGTTAATTGCAAAAATCCACGTGGTAGTTGTATGGATGTTCACTATGGAGTTCTTTCAACTTTTTCTCTATGTTTGAAAATTTTCATACTAAAATATTTTAAAAATAGCAAAATGGAAAAAAGAACATTAAGTATAATGAGACCTGATTATATATTACTGAATGCATTTCATTAAACAACCAGCTTAAACATAACTATATTACCACCACATGATAAATTACAAATAATATGTAGGTACACCTCATTTAGGGCTGCCTCAAACAGTGCTGATTTGATATAGTGATGATTATCTCAGAAATGTTTTTATGTCAAAAATACATATGCATGAACATACATTACAGTGCTGAGGACAATGGTAATATAGAGACTTCGCAGGGTCCATCAGTAAGTGCAGCAGATTGAGATCCATCAAATGCTTAGGCAGCCAGAGGTGGCGAATGGGACTTGCCACCCATTTCTCTGGTTTGATCCATATAAGGGCTGGTAAAGGTGTGCACGTGGGAGTGCTGGAGGAGCCACAGATGTACTAGGCTGGATGTGTAAAATGCTAGTTTTCTGTAGTGGGTGATCTGATCAAGGAAATAAATGAAAAAATAAAGCCATCAGCCCATTAAGGCTTGCTGGAAATCCTCTCAAAAGAGAGGCAGTGGAGAGTATGGTTCTGCAGACAGACTGTCTGGTTCCAGTCTGGGCACTGTTGTGGGTCCTTCGGCAAGTTAAGTATCCTCTTTGCCTCACTTTCCTCATCCATAAAATGGGTATGATCATAGTATCTACTTCATAGGGTTATTGTGAGAATAAAATAATTTAGTACATATAAAGCCCGTAGCACAGCTCCTGATACTTAGTAAGAACTCAGTACATGTACCATCATCATCTTTTTTTTTTTTTTTTTTTTTTTTTTGAGACAGGGTCTCACTCTGTTGCTCAGGCTGGAGTGCAGTGGCACAATCACAGCCCACTTCAGCCTTGACTCGTTGGGCTCAAACAGTCGTCCTGCCCCAGCTTCCCAAGTAGCTGGGATTACAGGCATGCACCACCATGCATGGCTAATTAGCTAATTAGCTAATTAAATTAATTATTATTATTTTTTTTGTAGAGACAGTCTTACTAGCTTGAAATCCTGAGCTCAAGCGATCCTCCTACCTTGGCTTCCCAAGGTGCTGGGCTTACAGGCCATGGTGCCTGGCTCCATCCTCATCACTGTTATGGAGGGCATCTGATGCATCAATTATTGCAGCCTGGGAGGAAGTAATTGACAAACATCTTAATAGTGTGGTAAGAAATTATGTCCATAGGCATGTCATAATTTCAGGGCCTCTGAAGGGAAAGAAACTATAATTGCCAATTTACAATGTAGGAAATGCCCCTTCCTGGGACTCCCGTGGTAATCTCCCTCTACAGTGCTGATTCGGTGCATGCTACCTTTTCCAGTAATGCATCCCTCCTGCTACGCAGAGTAAGCCTGGAGGTGTAGCTTCCCATACTAGATTTTTGGAAACTTCCTTAGCTGGGAGGCCAATCCTAATCTAGTTCTAGATCCTTTTCTTAGATCATGATTTTGTAATAAATACGTATCTTTCTGTTGTGATCCCCTAGCATCAGCATTCACTTTCTTTTTTTGAGACGGAGTCTTGCTCTGTCGCCCAGGCGGGAGTGCAGTGGTGCAATCTCGGCTCACTGCAAGCTCTGCCTCCCAGGTTAACCCCATTCTCCTGCCTCAGCCTCCCGAATAGCTGGGACTACAGGCGCCCGCCACCATGCCTGGCTAATTTTTGTATTTTTTTTTAGAGACGGGGTTTCACCGTGTTAGCCAGGATGGTTTTGATCCCCTGACCTCGTGATCCGCCCGCCTCGGCCTCCCAAAGTGCTGGGATTACAGGCGTGAGCCACCGCGCCCGGCCTTGCATTCACATTCTATGTCTGGGGAATCTTGGGTGCATCTTGGGGAGAAGCAGGGCCCACCTCATTACAGAGCAAGAAAATCAGGCATTTGTTCTCCCTCACAGCTTAAGTTTGGGTTTGCTAACCTCAGCCATAGATTCTCCTGCCCAAAAATTTGAATCCTCTGGGAGTTAATCTAAAGAAGCAGGGACGGTTCAGACTTTCTTAAGGTGATGGTGGTAGCTGTGGCATCCAGCATCCACAGGTGGTTGTGTCAGCAGTTTTAGCAGGGTTCCCCAAGTCGCAGGTGGTGGCAGTGTCAGGGGTGGCACCCAAAGTTCAGTGGTGACAGCTCAGCACCTAACCATGCATTCCTGGCATGTGGCCTTTGCGGGGGTTCTGGTTACCTGTATTTTTCTGCTTATATTTTGAGCCTGATTCTTCAGCCTGTGTGTTGATTCTGTGAATTATCCAGTAGCTTTCAATGAATTCATTTTTCTCAGTAATTAGCCAGAGTTCATCACCATTGTTTGTCACGTGGAACCCTCCTTAATGCACTGGTTTTCTGTGATCCATTGATCTTGTTCGATACCTACTAGTACTACACTGTCCATTCCTTTATGTCACAGGAAATGTGTTGATTGTAGAAAAGTCCAACCTTTGTCTGTTGCAGTCCTTGAAATTCAATTTTTAAAATACAGGCTCCATGTATCCAGCCACAAGCAACTGTGTTTCTTGTCAGAAGTTTACTGTGTTGTACAGTATGCATTGTATTTATTCAATGCATGTCTATTGAATGTTTGAACATTTACCTTGTGCTAGGGAATGGCTAGGCTTTGGGGACACAAAGTTGAATAAAACACGGTCCCTTTTGCACATATTTAGAATTATAGTTGTTTAATTTGTTATATCATGGTAAGATGCAGGCAAACCAGTTTAGCCTTACTCAAGGGATGGTGGGGAAGCAAAGAGTCCAATTAATGGGTAGGAGTGAGGGTGGGGAAGGCAGTGTAACATGTTGTGTAAAATCTTTACCTGGAAGTTTGGTTAGCATTAAGTCATATTCAGGCTTTTAGTTGCTTTCTGAAATAGGACAAATTACTTAACCTATCTACAACCTCAGTGTCTTTATCTGTAAAGGGGTGATAATAATACCTACATCCTCACATTATTTTGAAATTTAAATGAGATAATGAATATAAAGTGATTAGCACAATGCTTGGTCCATGATTAAGTGCTTAGTAAAATGGTAGCCATCTTCACATACTGAAATAGGCTGCCTAAAGGGATTGTGTAACTTCTAGCTTAAGTACAACTCTCAAACACATAAACTGTGTCTTGAGTTCCATAATCTCCTTGGCTATTTTAGGCCTTGCTTTTTTTTTTTTTTTTCCGTTTCTAGTCAAGTTCTATTATATTATTCTTAACATCCGTAGTCAGAAATGTATGTTTTCTTCCAGCATGGATCAACCAGTTTTAAATAGAAGTAGGCAATATTTCTGCCTGTTTTTCAATATTCAACTTGATGCTGCTTAGTAGCATTTTAATTGATTTTTTTTGGCTGTAGTATGTTGAGGCAGTGTCCTCCAAGAAATATCTGTGTCCTTTCCCTGCATTGACACAGTGTTTTAATATGAACTTGAGGATATTTTTTCCCTCAATTGCATAAATATGTGCTTTACACACATTAAAACCTCTTTGCCTCTTTCCTGCTTACTCATGGGCATTTACCATTACTTAATATAGAAGGCCTGACTTGTGTGTTTCAAAAGAAACTCATGATGCATGAGTCTCCCCTGTAGTAATTTTTTTCCCCATGAAGACCAAGAGAAATGATTAATTTACCCAATTTGCTATCTGATCTCCCTGAGCATACATCTTGTAGATCCTTATCATTTAATTGTTATTCAGATTATTCGGCCCACTTTGTTTTTAAAAAATGTGTTATAAAAAGTGATTTATTGCTTTTGGGGTCCTTTTCAAAGTATTTCTCAAATGATATTTGGTCTAGTTTTCAATTTATGACTAACCTGCTATGTTTTGTGGACTTCATTGTTTTCCTTATACAGGCTAATTTTCTATTAATAAAAACTGATTTTTTTTAATCCTGTAATTGTTGTTTTGGACATCAAACAGGCGAAGTTTTTGTTTATTCTTGGAAGAGTTTTTACTTAAAACAATTTTTTTTGAAGTACTCCCTTCTCAATCTTATATATAACTTCATTTTTCGTTGTGTGATTTCTGATGGGTTGTTTGAAAACAGTCTCCAGGTTTCTATCTCATTTTCCCTTTTCATTCACTTCTCTTCCCACCCCAACACCTGCATTTGCTTATGTTGAAATTAGCAGAAATGACACCAAGTAAGAGATAGTAGACTGAAGTTCTAGTGCCAGGATGGCTACAAAGTCACTGCATGGCTTTGGTTAGGTCATTCTGTTACAGGAAAGGGTTCCCGATCCAGACCCCTAGAGAGAGTTCTTGGATCTCACTCAAGAAAGAATTCAGGGCGAGTCCATAGAGTAAAGTGAAAGCAAGTTTATTAGCAAAGTAAAAGAATAAAAGAATGGCTACTCCGTAGAGAGAGCAGCCCCAAGGGCTGCTGGTTGGCCATTTTTATGGTATGCTAAACAAGGGGTGGATTATTCATGCCTCCCCTTTTTAGATCATATAGGGTAAATTTCTGACACTGCTGTGGCATTTGTAAACTGTCATGGTGCTGGTGGGAGTGTAGCAGTGAGGACGACCAGTATTCATACATGTACCTATGTGTACATATGTGGCCATACTGGTTTTGGTGTGTTTTGGCCGGCTTCTTTACTGCAACCTGTTTCAACAGTAAGGTCTTTATGACCTGTGTCTTGTGCTGACCTCCTATCTCATCCTGTGACTTAGAATGCCTTAACCATCTGGGAATGCAGCCCAGTAGGTCTCAGCCTTATTTTACCCTGCTCCTATTCAAGATGGAGTTGTTCTGGTTTACACACCTCTGACAATTCAACTGCTTTGGCTTCCAGTTTTTGCATCTGTGAAATTAGGGAAGTTTATTTATTTATTCAGCAAGAATTTATTAGGCACAGATTATATGCTAGAGACTGTGCTAGGTGCTAGAAAATCTACAGTGAACAAAAGAGTGAAGGTGCTTCCCCTCATGAGATGTATTTTCTAGTATTGTTAAATTATATAAACTCCAAGGCCCTTTTGAGTTTACTGTGCTGCATGTATACTTCCACGTAATTCCAATTCTCTTTGGAACAGAATAGAAAACAAACAAACAAACAAGCAAACCGTGTAATACATCTAAAGTTTGGTTTTGGCTTTTTGGGTTTTCCTTTGACTTAAAATAAAGATCTTATAGTTTGTCCTAAAGAGAATTCCATGGAAACCAGTGTGAGATGCTCTACCTAGAAAGGATTCAGGTTGAAAGCTGCATCCTCTATCCCCTCTTAAAGTGAATCTTAAAATGCTTTTGGAAAAATACCCCAGAACTCTGCTTTTTTTGAAGCACATTTAAAAAAGAAAAGAATTACTGGAATAATCTGACCTTTATTTAGATGTGGGAGTCAGCATCAGTGAAAGAGGAAATGAAAGCTTTTTTGGTTGCTGCCAATAAGACAATATTTATTAGGTTATAAGATTGTTTTCAGTTATAGAATATAAAGCTCTTTACTGGGATCAGTAGTAATTCATAGATGATGAAGAGCAAAAAGTATACATTTTATTATTTGGTGGATAATATGATATGTAAACATATGCCTTGGAGAAATAATGCTGCTGTTACACATCTAAACACATTTGCCAGAGGGTTATTAATGTTACAGAAATTATCGCAATAGGAGTCCTCAAAAAGATATTTTAAGCCAAGTCGTCTTCTCTCCCTGTATTTTCCATTTAATATAAAGTGGGCTATTTGTGGGGATGGTATATGCCAGGTAGTAAGAAAAGGCTGGACTTATATCAAGGTAATTTTGGAACTATTATCAGAATGGAGCCATCTAAAAGGAATGTTTATAACAGATAATGGTTGTCAGGAAAAATACAATAGAATGAAATATGTAAATAAAGTACAGAAAATAACTGATGAGCTAGTAGAAAACTCAGAAAACATCTTGCATGGAAATCAACTCATAACAGGGTTTTGCTTGATTTTATGGAAAAAATTTAGATAGTAAATGTTAATATTTATTGTTTCTCAAATTCTTTCTTATCAAGGATAATTCTTTCTTCAACTCTCAATTACACTTATAATTTTTTCTGTTCATGAGTTCATATTACATTTTCTTAATATCATGGCTCTAATTTTACTTTTCTTTCTAGAACGATTTTCTAAAATTTTCTAAAAATTCAGGAACAATAACCACTGTTACTGAGAGGAAGTAGGATCTAGTATTCCAAAATTTTTCATACATCTACATATGTGTACATATGTAAAAGTAGCTACAAAAATATAAAGTAATGCCAAAAGAAAAATGCGGGCAAGAGCTATTAATATTTCAGAGGTGGGAAAGATTACTTCTAAATTGGAGGAAAAGGTAAAATTTTGTGCATAAGACTTGTACTGGTCTTAAAGGATAGTAAAATTAGGGCATTCAGAGATGAAGCAGACACTTCCTAAGTGGGAGGAACAGTAGTGCTCTATAGGAGAAAGTATATTGTCTTGAAGTTAACTGAACTTTGGTTCAATTTTCTCTAATTCTTAGTTTCATCTGTGAAAATGGGAGCGGTAACATCAAAACCTTGCTGCAGGCTTGGTGTAAGATGAAAATGGTATACTCCAGTGGAATTGCTTGGCAAAATTCCTGGCAAAAAGTGGGGTAGGGGGCTTTGACTAAGACCTCCTCTTCCTTTTTCATGTAAATATGAAGATCAGCCTCACGCCCCCTCCTCCACCCTGCCCCCACAAGGAGTTTGCTGGAGACTTAATCCTGGTTCCAGCATTCACTGCCTAAAGGACCTTAGATAACTTATTTAACCTCCCCCAATTTCAGTTTTCTCATCTTTAAAACGGAGGCTGGGCAGGGTGGCTCATGCCTGTAATCCCAGTGCTTTGGGAGACCGAGCGAGGCAGGAAGATCGCTTGAGCCAGGAATTCAAGACCAGCTTGGCAACATGATGAAGCCCCATCTCTATAAAAAATATAAAAAATAGCCAGGCGTGGTGGCATATGCCTGTAGTCCCAGCTACTTGAGAGGCTGAGGCGGGAGGATTGCTTGAGCTTCGGAAGTCAAGGCTGCAGTGAGCTGGGATTGTGACACTTTACTCCAGCCTGGGCAAGAAGGCAAGACCCTGTCTCCCAAAAAATAAAATAAAAATAAAATGAAGATAATAATGGTACTAATTTCATAAGGTTGATGTGAGGAGTAAATGAGTTCACATGAGGTGCTTATAAAATATGTGGAACAAAGTATGTACTTTTTAACTATTATGATTTTTTTTTCCATAGGCACTGAGGAGCCAGTGGAGGGTTTTGAGATGGGTGTGAGGGGTGGAGTGGGTGGTGGGGTGGGGCTGGGGGTTGCAGAGAGTAGCTTAATCTTTTCTTTAGAGGAATTGATCTGTTGGTGGTTTATAAATGGGAATTGTACGAATAGGAATTGGGTGGTGAAGGATTGAGGAGAGAATAAAAGTGGGGCAGACTAGTTGGGGATTAGTGAACACTTCTGTTCAGAGTAATAGGGAGCCTGATGAATAATTGTGGCAGCAGCGACGGAGAGGGCTTAGACTAGAGATGTGCTTTTCAACCTTCAATGTGCCCATAAATCACCTAAGGATCTCGTGAAAATGCAGGTTCAGGTTCAGTAGGTCTGGGTAGGGCCTGAGATGCTGACTTTATAAGATGCAGGTGGTACCAATGATACTGGACCACACACCACACTGGCAAGGGTTTTGAGGGTAGGATTGATAGGATTTGACAATTGCTTGGTCATGAGGGGAGAAGACAGAGGATTCGTAGGTTTCCAATAGAAGGAGCTAAATTGAGAAGGAAAATAGTGAACTCAGGTTGACCTGCTAAGCTTGATTTCCTGAAACTGGAGTTGCAGGAGATAGAACAGTATAATGACAAAAAGATAGATTTGTTGTCAGAAGACCTGGATTAAATCCTGGCTCTAACAATTATTAGAAAGATGACTCTGGACTCTTGCTGTTCTTCTTCCTCTCTAAAGGAGAGACCAGACGACTATTTAAAAGGACTGTTTATATGTATAGATTAATGGAAATACATTGTGAAAACCTCTCACATGTTGGCCAGGACATAGGTGGCACTTCCTGAGTGAATAAAAATCACATCTATAGACTTCATAGAATTTATAGATGAATCCAGCTCTTGGCAAAGCTGATCTGGGCTTTAACATATACGTTTTTCCTACCACGTGCATACTGATACTTCAAATTGTACGATAATTTGACAGCCTTCTGAACTTTATGTTTTCTAAGTATTCATTAGCTGACATAATTTCAGGGGACTTGAATGCCTGGATTGGCAGCGGTTCCACCAGTGCTACATCCATCAGAAACCTGCAATTGTCAGATTCTTCCTTTTAAGGCACTTTTCCAGGAATAACTGTCTGAATCAAAGAGGAAAATATCTGGTCAAACTCATTTATAATCATAGTCCAATAATGGTAAATGGCAGGCTGTGGGATAAATCTGTGGCCTTTCACTTACATTTCCAACCAGAGGCAGCATTATTGATGACTGAAGAATTAGTTCTTCGGAGCTTATCTACATCCTTAAGTTGGACATTTTAGACTGGTTGGAAGTAAATATTTTCCCCTTAAACTTAATCTGAACTTTCAAAGTGGTCCTTATGTCTGTCCCTATACATTACTCAATCAGTGAGATTTTAGAGATAAGGTTAAAGTGAAATGAACAAATATATTTATGACATACAAAGAGCGTATTTAGCCTACTAACAGGATAAGGGTCAAAAAAGAGGAACGTATAGCACATATTTTACTTTGGAAGGCTTGCTAATAACTATTTGTAGTATTAACAAATTGTGGTTACACTATTATGTCACAGGACTATTCAAGAACTACCTCTTTTATTTCTTGTTCATAAAAGAGATCAGAAATCAAGAAATAAAAATAAGTTTAAAAAATTACAGGCCATATTATTAAGCTATTACCTCAAATATAATTGAGCTCAAGTCATCTAAAGTCTCATTAAGTTGTAATTATTTAAAAACAGCATATCCTTTCCAAAAATTAAATTACATCAAAAGATCCTGGTATGTTTTGGGCTCCACTGCAGGGACACTAACAGTGCAGATTTGGGGACTTATCTTCCTTGGTATCAGTTCAGTACATGGAAATTCAGAATCACATGTATGGATTGATTACTAAACAAATTATCTCAATTTCTACTTTACCTCTCTGCATTTTGTTGTTTCCAGTAGTATCCATAGCTGGAACCCAACATTTTCATCAACTTCCCACCCAAAAATCCAATCTTTCAATGCTGACAAGAGCTCCAGAAGAAAATCTCTCTTGCCAGAATTATTTTAATCTTGTTTGAGTGGCTGGCTGAAGTCCTTGCCAATCTGTTTACCTTAGTTAATGCCACAGGTATATTTCTCTCAAGATGAATTCTAAGTGTGGTTGACTCCAGATTCAAAAAGGGAAACCCTCCATCTCCTGAAATTATAGAACCATTAAGGCTCTTAGAGACCCCGCTCAAAATAATACCAAATTTCTTCTTAAATTGAAAGGTGAAGTCTCAATCTAATAGTTTGCTTGCATATGGAGCTTACTAGCTTTAAGTGTAAACAATTCCCTGCTGACAATTGCTATTAAAATGTTTGTTGAATGAGCGGATTCTCTTACCTATCGTATCTCCCCCGAAGAATAGCTGAGACCTTTGTGCACTGTTATCTAGATACATTATGTTTTTTCCATGCATCTCTTCCTGTATTCAGTAACTCCAACCATCATCTATCCAATAATCTGAGAGAGAAACCTGGGAGTTATCTCACAATCCTCCCTGCCCTTCCCATAGCCAGGCAATTCCCAACACCTTCTGACTTTTACATCCTGAATATGTATTGACTTTTTTCTCTCCCTTGATCTCTTCTTATACTATTTTAGCTTAGGCCCTCACATTTCTCTTTGGGCTTTTATAACAGTATCCTAAGGACTTTTTCTGCCTCTAGTCGTGGCCTCCTCTGATGTACCCTTCAGAGTAACTTCAGAGTGAAAATGTATCTTTAAAACCCAAATTTTATCATGTAATTTCCTTTCCGTGGCTCTTCATCATCCTCAGTAAAAAAAAGTCCAAGCTTCTTGGTATAAAATCCAAGGCCTCCCATGATCTGGCTTTTACAAGCCTCCCAGGTTCATCAGGTTAGCTCCTATCTGCTGCTCACTGCTTCATGTTGCAATGGAGTGCCTCAACCTTGGCACTATTGCCCTTTTGGGTCTGATAATTCTCTGTTGTGTGGACTGTCCTGTGCATTGTAGGATGTTTAGCAGCATCCTTGGCCTCTGCCCACTAGATACCAATGGTATTCTCTTCTTCCAGTTACATCAACCAAAAGGACAAAACCCCCAAACAAAAAAACTTCTGATACTTCAAAATGGCAATTGTATTTTGTTTGACATAACTGGACAAAGGGAATACCATTAGTATCTAGTGAGTGGAGGCCAAGGATGCTGCTAAAAATCTTACAGTGCACAGGACAGTCCATACAACAAAGAATTATCGGACCCAAAATGGCAATACCCTTATACACATAAGGGTATAACCCACTCTTCAATTTTTTAAAAAAAATTACTCAATTAATACATGAATCTATGCTTGTAAAAATCCAAATATAGAACATTATAATAACATCACTTTTAATAAGAATTAAAAGTGAAAGCTTTCAAGAGTCAAAGCATTATGATCAAAAAGATTTTTTTTGATACATACTACTCCAACATTATCACCATCAGACATCCTCTTCCTTTGTGGCCATTGCCCCTTGGGTTTCCAGGGCTGTGTATAGAGGATTGAGGTTAGGTTGGTTGGCTCATCGAAACATAGGAGCCTATTGACTTCATGAGGCTTGCCAGGATTATTGGAACAGGTGATTTACGTTTCAGGCCTACCTAGCTCAAAAAATTTTCAACAAAGTTTATATAGGCCATTTGCTTCTTCCATGTTTCTGTCCCTTCTCTAATCCTTACAGTTCTTTTCCCTTCCCTCCCTGTAAAAATCCACAACCCATACAAATCAGAGCGATTATCAAGAAAGAGAGACCTCTGACATTTTGTGATGTACGATGGTTACCAAACATTAGTCTCTAGATGAACCCCAGAGATTCTGCTTCACAAGGTCAAGGATGGGTCCTGGGATCTGTGTTTTTACCAGCTCCCCTCCAGATGAGTCCGCTGTGCAGTCTGGTGTGGAAGCCAGTGACTAAAGAAGTCCAAACTAAAATGGAAAATGATGCATTCAGGTACCCAACATTTTGACAGCTGAGCATGCCACTTCGCAATCATATGGATTCGGCGTCTAGTATCCACACTTTGTAAATTCCAAGTTATACAAATCTTTTATAGCAGATGGAGGAAAAGATGTCTCTATATGCTTATGTCCTAAATACTAAGCAGGTCTTCAAAACAAACCAGGTAAAGTGGAAATACCTGCAAAAACTCTTTCATAAGATAATAGAAACATGCCTGATGGTGGAGAAATTGACTATTTTCATAAAGGTTTCAGTTAGGGGAACAAAGGGTGAGAAAAATCCTTTCCATGCAAATTTAAATCTAGGGACCCTGTCCCTTAAAGAGGGAATTTAAAAATAATGCTTTTTTTCTAGTTACATTGATTATGATTCTTTATAAACCTTCCTCACCAGTTTGGATTGCATGGAAGGTCACTAAGGACGATGGGGTAAAGCATTCCTAGTAGTAGAAACAAAGATGATGGAGTAGACTATAAAAATGCTTTAAAAACTCTAATTGAGACAAACCTGAATACAAAATTGTATCTGTGCTATGATTGCAACTATAAAAATTCTGTCTGCATATGGACAGGGACTGAAAGGGAGCATGAAAAAATGTAAACAGTTTGGTTTGTAGGATGGCAGAATTTTGGGTGGGTTTTCCTTTATTTTATTTTGAATTTTGCTAATGTTTTTATAATGTTTTGTAATAAACAATACTATAAAAGGAGCAGCTGAACCTGCTGACTAATTATTGTTAGAGTAGCTTAGCATCAACTGTATCAGAGCTAAAATTGCTGCTTTTGGCAAATGCTCTCCAATATTTAAGTTGATAATATCAGATAACCTTAACCAAGAAGTCAACTCATTCTGGTCCATAGGAGCATTTTTTTCACCCCAGCTAACTCATTCTGACAGGCATACCAGGTCTTACTTCAACTGGGGTCATAATCAGGGTAGATTTTTTTTTTTTTTTTGAGACAAGTTCTCGTTTTGTTGCTCAGCTGGAGTACATTGATCATGGCTCACTGCAGCCCCGACCTCCTGGGCTCGAGTGCTCCTCCTACCTCAGCCTCCCACGTAGCTGGGACTACAGGCATGTACCACCATGCCTGGCTAAATTTTTAATTTTTTTTGTAGAGATGGGTCTCACCATGTTGCCCAGGCTGGTTGAGGGTGTTTTGTTTTGTTTTTATTTTAAAAAATAATTGAAAAAGTTGACTGGTATACCTGCCCTAAGAAAGGTCTCAGACCAAATCATCTTCTGTAACATAGTAAAAAATTCAGGATCCTCAAAAGAGCGTTTGTCTAAGTATGTGAGTGGATTCAAACTCCATTTTGGAGGAAATACTGTATCACCTGCAGGAACCCCTGCAGCTTATCTGTGTGCAGAAATGGAATGGCAAGAATACAAGTCAGGTTCTTAAAAATTTGACAACAGAATGTCAGCTTCACTTCCTGCACATCTGGTGTTTAAAGCATATGGATAATCAACAGCACTGACTATTGGCACTTCAGGCACTTGTCAACGAATTCAATCCTGAAGTGACTCGTAACCATGTGCTTGACAAAGGCTCACCTAAGACATATAATATCGGAGAGAGACAATTTAATGGACAAGCTGTATTTCCATTTCTCTTCTCTAATCTCTATTCAAGAAATTTGTTATTGTATCAGGAAGCAACATATCTGGACTGGATTACCTCTGTTCCTGATAAAAATGCTCTCACTGAGTTAAAAATTTAGTATTATGCTTTGAGCCTTTATCAGAATCAATACAGGAATTTTCCATTGGAACGATGATTTTGCAGTTTTTGCAAATAGTGTTGCTGAGGAAGTTGTGCCTTACATTACCTAAAATCTATTGTGAAAAATTACATGATAAATTTCTTCTGGATTTAGTACATTAGCTTTTCTTTGCTTGTAACATAGACATACTGTGTGGTTTTCTTTGTGCCTTAGCTACTGGGAAACTTGTGCTTAACTCTCCCTGATACTCCTCTCTGGCAGTTTCTTACATATCAGAGAAATTGACACTCTCAGAAAGAGTTGAGCACAGGGAGAAAGATGCCATTTGGTGCCCATTCATTTGTTATGCTTGTTATGGCTATGTAGGTACAATGCTTCCAACTTTAATGATCTTATCAAAAATTTTTTCTCCAAGAATTTGTTGTTCCTAAAGTGCTAGATTTTCATAAAGGAAAAAAATGCATTTCATTTTCTATAAATATCGAAATTAATTACTCATCGTTATAACTATTCATTAAAATTCAAAATTAGATAAGAATGTTCTTCGTAGACTTTTTTTAAGCCTTGAAGAGATCTGTTTTATTATAGCATCGACAGCTCCACTATTTAAGGAAATGATGACATAAGGTTCCTAATTGAATTAAGCCAATCCCTTTGCCCAAATCCTAAGAAGAAATTAGTGAAAGATGGTAGGTAAAACTATGGTGGTTTGTTAGGTGGAAGGAAAAGTGTGAGCAACTGATAGAATTGTTTTTGTAGATCTCAGCTCTACAAACATACTGGGAACAGATTCATTCACTAGTTGGGAACATATTTGTTCATTCACTCATTTATTCTCTCAGTCATCCAATATGTGAGTCTAATCAATCTTCCAAGGACCACTTTAGGTGCAAAGCATACATCAGTAAACAGAACAGACAGAACTCTCTGCCCTTACAGAGTTTATGTCTAGTAGGGAAGACAGTCAATAATAAATAAATAAATAGTACATGGTGTGACAGTTGGTGTTCAGTGCTATGGAGAAAAGTCAGGTAGGTAAGGGGGAGAGAGGGTGCACTGGGTGTGGGGGTGGAATTTGCTATTTTAAACAGTGTGATCAGGTGGCATCTGAGCAGAGATCGGAAGGAGGGAGCTATGTGAGTCTCTCCGGGAAGAGTTTCCATGCGGAGGGAACAGTTTGTGCAGAAACCCCAAAGCAGGTGTGTGCTTGGTGTGTTTGAGGAAAGTGAGGAGACAGGTGTGGCAGGAAGAGAGTATGAAAGCAGATTAGTGGGAGGCCTTGGAGGTAGCCAGATCACATAGGCCTTTTTAAAGGGCTTTCTAAACGAGATGGGGGATAATTAGAGAGTTGGAGCAGAGGAGTAGTATTATCTGACTTACATTTTAAAAGCATCATTCTGGCTAATTTGTGGAGAATAGAGTGTGGTAGGAGAATGGAGGAAGAGTGGAAGCAGGAAACCTAGGCAGGAGGCTACTTTAATAATCCAGGCAAAAGGTGATGGCCATCTGGGCATGGGTGGTAGTGGTGAAGGTAGGAAGAAGTGGTAAGATTCTGGATGTAATTTGAAGGTAGAGCCAGTAGGATACCTGATTGTTAGGACAGGAGATATGAAAGAAAGTTTTTGGTCTGAGCAAGAGCTTCAAAGAAAGCAAAAGGTGGAGTTACTATTTACTAGATGAGGAGGCCTGTGAGAGGAAGATCAAGAGCTTGGTTTTGAACAGATTAAGTTGGAGATGTGTAGGTGGTGATATCTAGCAGGTAGTTTGATAATATAGACATTAGCTCAAAATTAATGTTACATTTTTAATGTTAATATTAATATAAATATATTACTTTTTAATGTATAGATAATATATTAATAGTAATATTGTTAGATATGAATAATATTTGTAGTACTACATTGTAAAAGGGTCACTGACAAATTAAATGTATTTTAAAGAGGATGACTGAGATAGCAAGGGCAGGAAACTATATTGGACGAAGAATCATTGAAGGAACTGGAGATGTTTATCGTGAAGAAGAGAAATCCTAGGGTAGATGTATCTCTTTTCATGCTGAAAAGGCTAGTGAATTTCACCTGTACTTCTCTGGGATTAAAAGAAGTTACAGGAAGCCAGGTTTCAGGTCAATGTAAGATCTCTAGAAATGCGCATATATGTGTATAAAAAATATATATATTGTGCACACACATATATGTTTATAAACAGAATTTTCATTTTCCCCTATAGCAGGGAAGATTCTCTTCTAAAATAGTGGATTTCTTATTGCTGAAAGTATTCGACTAGAGAGTTGCTGAGAATATTGTAGAGAGAATTGGATGGTAGTTAGACTTGAAGTCCTCTAAGTTTTGTTCTTTTTGTTTCTCTGTATTTTTCTTAGGGACCGAGGCATTCCATGTACCAATACATCATCAGGAATATTCTTTCTTGTATTGTATTTTAAGATTTCACGGTCTATGACTTCCTCCTAAATTAGACTATAAACCCCTTGAGGACTGGAACATGTTTTATCCTCTTTGTAATCCCTGAAGCACTTGGCACAAACTTTTGTGTAACAAGTACTCAGAAAAATAGTTTGCTGGTTGAATAATTTTGTTTCCAAGGCATCTCTCCTTCTCTAAAGCATAAACACTACTGGGATGAGAAACTCATACCCAGCTTAACACTTTAATGTGGCTGAAATAACAGAACCAGTTTAATCCTTGGAATTCTGAGGGTCTGGATTTGGGGAGGTTGTTAAATGAGGAGGAGAAGAAAATTTATCTACATCACACTTTTGCCGATGGCTGATTCTGCTTCTGTATAATGTCTACCTGACAAGTATAAAGTCTACTTGTCAAATATTGTGGTACTGGAGTATTAATAATATATTTTAGAGTGCTAAATGTCTGAATGATACATTAGTGGCTTCAAAGAATCAGACAACATCCAAGATAGTTACTTTTTCTGCTTTCAGAGGGTACTTCCAGTAGTGAGAGAATCTCATTAATTCATGTCTATAGACTTCACAGAAAATTGTTCAATGAGTTCCTTGTCACAGAAAGTGTTAAGTTAAAACATTAATAATCAGTCTCAATACATCTACACTCCTGCCCATCCATCCATGCATCCATGGATCCATGCATCCATCCATGCATCCATCCATGCATCCATCCATCCATCCATCCATCCATCCATCCATCCATCCATCCATCCATCTATGCATCTATCCATCCATCCAACAAACATTTATTGAACACATACTATGGACTAAACACTGAGAATTTCAATGAAGGACTATGACCTTGAGAAGTTCAGTTGAATACCTAACATAGTACACTGTGCTAAATTCTTTACAGTGGCAAAACAAAGTTCCATGAGATCAGACAGGAAAGAGCAGCTAATTTCTTGGGAAAGCTGGGAAGGCTCTCTGAGGCAAGTGCCATTTGAACTGTTAAAGCTTGTTTTTGTGATCCTTACCCTTGACCCAGCTGGGCAGTTTATTTTCCTTCGCTGTTTTCCCATACCACTTGCTACCTGATTCTAATTATAGTAGTACTCTGTTTATTATAATTATCAATGCACTGTCTGCCCTCTCTGCTTTGACATAGACTCTTCCAGGGCAGAGATTGTGTTTTATGCATCTCAGTCCCTACATGGTATCCAACACCGGTTAAAAGGTGTTGGTTACAGACTCAAAATAAATGAATCTTGAAGAATAAGTTTAAATTTTCCAGGCCCTGGAGGAAGGAGAAAGGCATTTAAGACAGGCATAAGCGTGAGAAATTATGGAGGCATCTAAGGGTGTAGTGTCTTAGGAAAATAGTGAGTAGGCTTGGAAGACTGGCAAGGGGGGAACATTCATGGGAGGGATGGGCAGTGACTTGGGAGGAAGCAGAACATTTGATGGGTCCACTGATGCAACCATATGAATGACTTAGTTCGAATGTGAAAGCACTTGAAAAACTACCAAACAATATGTGCTGCAGCTGTTCCCTGACCCGAGTCCATCCTCAGGACCTGGGCCTCGCTCCACCCTTCACCCTGTCTCTGAGTCTTACTCCACCTTCAGCTTCACTCATCCCGTTTGAGGTCATGTTTGCTATTTTTTGAAGGGTCACAAAGCAAATGTGAATTTTGGTTGTAGGTCTAACTACATTCTACTTATATCTTTCTTATTCCATGGGTATGGTGATACCTTTGTTCCTTATTGAAAGAACATCATTTTTTCTCCTTTCTAAATTATTCTATGGAAAATTGAGCACTTTTTTTTTCAATCACTCACTCTTCCTAGTGATTGGTTTCATCACCATTCACCTAGTTTCTGGTCATAAATCTGGACTTTATCCTAATTCCTTCTTCTCCCATAGAGCCGGCTTCTAATTGCTACTAAGTCTTCCTGCGCTACTGCTCAAATGAATCATATATATATATAATATTTTATAATATATTTTATTATATATATGTATACACATATATAAAATACAATGATGCACAAGGAAGGCATTGAGATTTATATTCCCCAGCCCTCAAACACCTGTAGGAGTTTTGGTACTTCCAGCACAATTCTAATCTTTCTCTCTTTTGGTAAATAATGCTTACACCCTTCCTGCCTCTATTCTCCACCAATTCTCCCCACTCTCCTCCTGCTACTCTGAACTTGGAAATAAATTTGTACATGCAATAATATATATACATATAATTTTAAAGTATACAGTTTGGTAGCATTAAGTACACTCCCATTGTTTTGCAACCATCAACACCATCCATCTTCAGAACTTTTTTCATCATCCCAAACAGAAACTCTGAACCCATTAAATAATAAACCCCTATTTTACCCTCTCCTAGCCCCTGGCAGCCACCATTCAACTTTCTGCCTCTGTGAATTTGACTGCCATAGGTACCTCATATAAGTGGAATCATACGGTATTTGTCCTTTTATGTCTGGTTTATTTCGCTTAGTGTAATATCCTCAAGTTTCATCCATGCTGGAGCATGTGTCAGAATTTCCTTCTATTTTAAGACTGAATAACATTCCACTGTATGTATGTACCACATTTTGTTTATCCATTCATACATCGATGGAACTACAGTGATATTTCTGAAATATTATCACTCTTAGAAATGTATAGTAACTTGTCCCCATGATTAGAATAAACCTGAAAGTCTTTACTTTGCTTTCCAAAGCTCCTACCTACTGCTACAATTTTTATTTTATTTATTCTCCTCTTACACTCTCAGGCTACCTGATCTTGCCACAGTCTTTTTCACATCTGGGTCTCAGCCCCAGCTTCTTCCCTGACTTACAAGGGTAAGCCCAGCTTGCACCTCAGACTTGACTTGAGACATCACCTCCTCCAGGAAGCTGTCCCCTGTCCCTTCCAGGACGGGTTAGGTATCCCCTTTTCTGTGCTTCTAGAACCCCCTGAAATTATTTCTACCATACGTGTCACGCTTAGAACAAAGATGATATCTTATTTACCATTTCATTCCCAAAGTCTGGCATGTTTTGGGTGCTCAATAAATTTTTGTTGAATGAATGAATGAATAATGCAGGAGGTGGACATTGAGGCGGTGGCCTGTATGAATGACTACTTCGGCTACAGCAAACGTGAAGAGTGATCCTTTGCAGCTCACTGGACACTAGACTGCCTTCACTCCCATGGAACAGCTGACTTAAGCACTTTGTGCACACGGCGGAATGGCACACAAGGAAGGCACTGAGATATTCTTCAGCCCTCAAATGCCTGTAGAAGTTTTGATACTTTCAGCACAATTCTAATCTTTCTCTCTTTTGGTAAATAATGCTTACACCCTTCCTGCCTCTATTCTCCACCAATTCTCCCCACTCTCCTCCCGCTACTCTGAACTTGGAAATAAATTCATATGTTTAGGTCACTTAAACAAAAATGGGACTCTATTCTTTGAAGTAAGTGTTTAGTTTGTAAAAGGATCAATGGGCTATTTTAGATCAAATAACTGTGTTTTCTTTAGCCATTTAAAATGGTCTAGTTTCATTTTTTAAGCCATTGCCTTGTGAAGGGACCCAAGAATATCCCCAACTTAGTGTTAGATCCCGTAATTACATTTTCCCATTTTGAAAGCAGTTATGCCGTCCTTACAATAGAGTCAATGCAGCTAAAAATAAACTCCAGGCAGTTCATATTAACTGGGTAATAATAACAGGCAACAAGGAGGCTCGGTGTCCAAATATGATGAAAACAGGAAGTTCATTACACAAGCTGTTCTTTCCTGATAGATCTGAATTCTTAAAGCCTTAACTCAAAAATAATCCCTTCAGGTTATAAATAAAAGCAGAGAATTGTCTCTTCCATGCGGCTTAATGGAGATGTTAACATTGTAGCTAAATAAATCCACATCATTAGGGATAGAATGTAATACCAGAACGTCTATTTTGGAGGAGGAAGGAGTAAGTCTGGAGACCCCTCTCTTCACGGACAGCCAAGGTGTATTCTCTTCTTACTCTGGGCACAAGTTGCCAGGGAGATGCTGCTTTACTAGGGTACGGTGGCAGGGAAACAGAAAGCCTTCAGGTGTAAAAAGGATTTTTAGTTTTCCCTGCAGAGAAAATGGATGGACAAAACAATCCCAATTCCAAGTGTCTGCCAAATATTGTAAATTTCAATCCCGCTTTTTCAGGGTCATGAGAATGAGGCCCAAAGAAAGAGGGTAAACCCCTTTCCTTATAGAACTTTAGTGAGTGTCACTGAATGTAAAGATTCAGATTATTGATTAAAACACGATGAGCATGAAGGAAAATTTTAATTTAGGTAGATAGAATGAACCTGAGGGGCTCCCTTCCTGAAACCAAATCCCAGCCTTCCCGAGTGCCAATGGGTACTGTGAGGAGGGTGACCCTGCGCCATCCAGCTCTTCCAAGGAAATCTCACTAGTCACTACCCTGGCTGCCAGCAGGGTCAACCTGGCCCAGACAGGCATCCTATCTTTCCTTAATCCCTTGTAACACAGTAGGAGACCAGGGCTTGACTGTAGGATTGGGGTCACGTATACAGGATGGGGGTAAAAGAGAGGCATCATCTGCAGAGAGGAATGAGTACAACCTGGTCTGGCTTGGTAGGTACAGTTTTCTCTCCCTAGGCTGGGTCAGCCTCATCTGCAGGCTTTGCCTTGAACGAAAGGGTATGATTAAATAGAGTGCTGGCCTTTTGAATTGCCCTCCCCACGCCCCCCCACCAGTTATTCTTATTCCATTTGCATGTTGGGTGCACTCCCCCTTCACGACACAAGTCTATTAATACGTTCGGGGAAGTTATTCTTGTTACTTTCAAAGTGATGGCAGATAGGGCCAGTCACAATGGTCATCAGGACGGTGGCACTGGCAAGGTCTCACATTTGAGAACGGCCTCAAGTTTAGACATTTGATGTTATTTCTGAGTGAGGCTAAACATATAGCCACAGACATACCCTGCTCTGAGAAGAAAAGATGTTCATATGTGACTTAAAAATTTTTTTAAATTTTAATTTTGTAGGTACATAGTAGGTATATATATTTATGGGGCCTGGGGTATGGAGCCTGACACAAACCTCTCCCCGCAGTCACTGCACACACACTAGAATGAATACTGCCTGCAGGCCTCTTTGCTAACAGATGCACAGTGCAGACTGACTTTTGATGATGCTTTGCATTAATTATTTTTTTTTTGGTAAAAAATAAGGGAATATTAAGAGTATTTTGGATGGGCTCAGGTGATGTCCTAAGCTGTGGGATAAGGAGTGTTTTACTAGATTTTTGAGTTGTGATTTGAGCTGAGTGAAGTGTGACATTCCTTCCTGGATCAACCCCTGCCTCTCATACCATCAGTGCTTCTGTCACAAGGCTCAATTTTGTACATTAAAAAATTATAGGGTAGACTTTAGTTTCATTTCCATGGTCCACTTATAACTCATAGTGCCGCAAATCCAAAATTCTCCTGTTACTTTTTGTCCATTTCAAGAACCTACCACAAAACCCTTCCTGTGAGTAAAAAGGACTTTTTATCTAATTAAATAAGTATTGGGCTTGCTTTGATTTTAAATATTGATGGTCTTTGTTACACAAGTTTTTCTTAACTTTAAATTTAATTTCTTTCATTTTCCTTAATGGTAGCAACTGTGCTTTGTATTTTGGAGTTATCTGCCTAGCAACTTGACTATGAGCCATTTGAGCTAACAGTGCAATTCTCAAGCTTTCTGGATTGCAACGCTCTATTGTTTCTCGACTTCCACATATTATCCACGTTTCTGGATAATTCTTTCTTTTTTAAAGGTTTTCATTAATAGATTACAGCAAAACGTCGTAACAACTCAACTTCTGTTTTGCTTCTGTTGTCTCTGTCACAGGTAATTGTTCCCAAGCTATAAAAATATAGAATGAATATTGTTAACAGGACTTTGAAATCAAAGCTAGTTGTTGGATGTGTGTGTTTTTGGGGTTTGTGTGCGGGAAGTCAAAAGAAAGTCTACTTAAATAGTTCAACAAATATATTTAGTGCCTAATATATGCCAGACACTGTTCTAGGTTCTGGGTAATCAAGAGTGTACAAGGCAGTGCTCCTGTTTTTAGGGAGCGTGTATTCTCATGGTAGGATCATGAGGATGGAGGGAACAGGGTCATGAACAGAGAGACAGATCATGAAGAGGGAGTGATAGGATGTGAGATGTGTGTGCTGCTTTTTGCTAGAGTGGCTAGAGACGGCCTCTGTAATAAGTGACATTTGAACAGAGACTTGAAAGAAGTGAGGAAGCCTAGTGGCTCTCTGGGGGAAGAGCTTTCTTGGTGGAGAACACTTGGGTATAAAGGCTTTGAGGCAGGAGTTTGCATAGCATTTTGAGGAATGTCAAGGAGACCAATTAGAGTGGAGTGGCACAGAGGAAGGGGAGAGTGAAAGGAAATGAAGTTAAAAAGTTAGCTGGGGAAGAAATTGTAGGTTCTTTTAGGCCATGGCAAAGACTTTGGATTTTTTTTCCTTAGTGAGACGGGAAGCCAATGGGGAATTTGGAACAGAGGAATGATGTGAACATTTTGACGGGATCACTCTGGGTGCTATAAGGAAAATGCGTTAGGCTGAGTTCCTTAGAGGTCGAACCTAAGTTGGGGATGTGCATGATTACTGGAGGGAACAGGGTAGAGGATGGGCAATAATGTGATTTCAGGTAATGAGTAGCTTCAGCCTGATTTGTTCTGGAACATAAGTTATTCTGTAGAGTTTTTCCCACATTGAGACAAGCAAGGGGGGCTTTTTACCCTCATCCTGCTTATTGGGTAAATACTCTGGGGAAGCAGATAGACAATGTAAATCCCAAGCACCTGCAGGTGGGGGTGGCTTCCATTGCCCAAGGGCAATTCTCTTTGAGGTATTCACAGCAGCTGGGAAAGGGGCTCATCAACCAAATTAATAAAAGGGCGTCCAGGAAACCCGACTGAGGGTGCCAATAGCATCTCTACACAGAATAAGAGTGGAAGTAGAGATACCAATTAGGAGGGTACTGTAATAGTCCTCAAGAGAGATGAAGTTGGCTTGGACCAGAATGTAGCAGTGGAGGTGTTGAGAAGTGGTTGGATTCTGGATATATTTTGAAGGCAGAGCCCACAGGATTTTGCTAGTGGATTGCCTACAGAATGTAAGAGAAGAAGAATCAAGAACAACTCCATTGGCTTAGTTGTCTATTGAGATTAGGAGGACTGTGGGAGGAGCAGGTTTTGGAATGGGGTAAAATTAGAAGCTCTGGTTAAGACATTTTAAATTGAAAATGCCTCATAGATATCTAAATGAAGATATCAAGCAGGCAATTGAATTTAAGTGTCTGAAGTTATGAAAATATGTTTTAGTTCCTAGGTTCAGATGACCAACCACCTATGGTACTAAAAGAATGTGCATATGGGTTTGAGTAAGAAAGACCTATTAGTTCCAATAAACTTAAAAAAGGACAAAAGGTGAATATTGGACACTAAAGGTCAGTAAGCTTGATGGCAACTTCAGGCACCATTTGGGTAATTTACTACAAGTTGTAATAATTTGGAGGTAACATGGATTTCCAAAGAACAAATCAGACCATACTAAACTTATTTCCATTTTTGGAAGATATTCTAGGCACATAGATTGGGTAAATCCTGCATCCTTAGTATGTCCTGATTTTCACGCAGTGTTTGTTAAATTTCTTTATCATATCCTTCTGATAAAATGAAGAGTTAAGGGCCAAACAAAACAGTTATGTAGCTTTTTAGTTGGCCAAACAAGAAGAGCAAAAAGGGGTCAACCTTTACACTATTTTTTGCTACCAATCAAGTTATGTCACCAGGCCCCTTGTTAGTTATATATATATATATATATATATTTTTTTTTTTGTCGACAACTTAAAGAGGAACAGCTAGAAAGCATATTATTAGCTTGGAAGATGATGCAACCTGGAGAAAAATAGCCAATATATTGAAGTATAGAAGTTTAAAAGGAGAAGGAGGAGAAACCCGAACTGCAAATCTGAAATTTAATAGGGATGCATGCAAAAGAAAGCAAAACACCTCCATTTACAGATCGTGAAAGATCTCCCTTCAGCCAGGAACAGAGTCAATATATATATTTTTTTAAAGAAGTTTATTTTTCATTAAGTCAGCTGTAGCATTAAATTCAGATTGTGGACTTTGGGACCATCTGCCTGGGTCAGAACCCTGGCTCTGCCATTTACAAGTTGTATGATCTTGGGTATGTTTCTTAAAATCTGTTTCACTTTTCTTACCTGGAAAATGAAGATGATAATATTAGTTCCAACTGATATTGTTGGAATTGTAAGAATTAAATGAGTTAAGACATGTAAAGTACTTAGAGCAACGTCTGGCACGTAGTAAGTGTTAGGTCATTATTATAGCAGGTTTAGCAGTATGATGTGGTTGCTAAAAAGGTAAAGCAATCTTTGGGAATAATGGTAGAAGTAAGGGGTCAGAACAGGGACGCTCATGGCCCACTGTATTTTTCATTGCCAAGATTTTGTGTTCAATTCTGCGTGTCTCTAATTTAAAAAGTGTCTATACCTTGTGGGATATTGAGTGATGAAAGTGGTAAATGGTGTAGACTCATGCTAAGTGAAGAAAATGGAAAGGACTGGGATGGAGAATATGACTTCTCTTGGAGACAGATTCGGAAGCTGAAATAAAGCTTTCTTGAAAAATCTGAAAGCTGTCACGTGGAAGAGGAATTAGACAAAGTTCCTGTTGCTCTGGAGACAGATCCAGGAGCAAAGGGAAGGAGTAAAAGATGGAATGGGGTTGTGAAAGTGTTGTAGCTTTCTGTTATGGGCAGAAGGTGACAGAAACCTGTTCTAGCTCTGCCTCTATGTTACTGTATGATTCAAGTCTCTTAACTCTTCAGGCCTCAGTTTCATAATCTGAAATCAGGGTTGGATTAGATGATGCACTCAAAAATGAAAATTACATTTGGTCTATCAATGGACTGTCTTCATAGACAGTGAGTTTTCTGTCATTGGATATGTCTAGGTAAAGGGCACAAGACATATTAGAACATAAGTAAAGGGCACAAGACATATTAAGAGTAGATATTGAATTTGATTGTATTGAATTTGGCCTAAATGACACCAAAAGTCTTTTTTAATTCTAAGATTTTAGGGAATTTTTTGTATATTTTCGATGCTTTTTCCATCCCCCATCCTTACCCCCAGCCCTGCTCTGTTGATGATGATATACATTCTCAAATGATTACATAAGAACTCCTGACATTCCCCATTGATTAGACTAAGGTGTGATTTCCACCCTATTCACTTTCTGTGGGGCATACAACTCACAGAGGATTGGATGACCTCCTGAGAGAACTCATGGTACTAATTCCCATGGTGCCTAACGTGGCACACAGAAACTCTAGTTCTAGCATGTTATCATTGCTCCTATTCTGTACTTCAAGTGGAAAAAGTGAAAAGTACCCAGAAGCTACTGACTCCATGTTACGTAGCTCCTAGGCTCACGGCTGCAAATTGAGTATGTGGTGCCTGTGCAGGCCTGGAATCTGCAGACTGGGGGATGGGTGCAGCAGGAAAGGGAGGCATTAAATACAGCAACGGCAGACTGGATGGCAGCCATGAGCAGCAGAGCTGTGGTCATCTGTTGTCTGCAGCTGCCAGGATGTCATTCTTTACACAGAAAATATTTACTGACCACTTATCATATGTAGGACACTGTGCTAGGCACTCTGAGAGACACCTAGGGGTGTGACACACCACCCCTTTCAGGCAAGGAGCTTCTAGTCTGATTGCAAGACAATTATGAACTAGCAGCAAACACTTTATATAGTTCTGGTATTAGGGTTCTCTGGAGAAACAGAACCAATAGGTCATAATTGGTTATGATACATATATCATACACATATGAGGTTTATTATAAGGAATTGACCTATGCAATTACAGAGGCCAAGACATCCCACAGTCTGTTGTGTGCAAACTGGAGACCCAGGTAAACCAGTGGTATAGTTCAAAGGCCTTACAGCGAGAGAGCTAAAGAGCTGTTGGTATGGCTCCCAGTCTAAACCTGAAGGTCTGAGATCCAGAAATCCAAGGGCAGGAGAAGATACATGGTCCAGCTCCAGCAGTCAGGGAGAGAGCAAATTGAACTTTCCCCAGTTTTTTAATTCTATTCAGGCCGTTAATGGATTGGATGTTGCCCACTCACATTGGGGAGGGCATCTGCTTTACTCAGTTCACTAATTAAAATGCTAATATCTTCTGGAAACAACCTCACAGACACACCCCAAAATAAAGTTTAACCAGGTATCTGGGCATTCCATGGCCCAGTCAAATTGACACATAAGATTAGCCATCACAGTGCTTCATTATTTGCAAAATGCCTGCAAGCAAATTATTCTTCTCTCAATAGGCTGTGGATTAAACCCTTGGAGTATCCTCACAACAACCTGTGAGGTACTGTTACTCACACTTTTCAGACAGGAAATGATGGTTCTGACAAGCTAAGCAACTTACTGGAGATCAACCATTTGTGCTGTCTGAAGTGCCCTTGCTGCCACTGAAGTAGACCTAGGCATGACTTCTGACTCCAATTCCAGTGCTCTTTCTACTACTCTACACTAAAATGCACAAGGAAAGTTAAAAACCAGTATATAAAGACTATAGTATATATAAAGAGAATGGCACAGGTTTGATGTGTTATAGGAATTCAGTAATGCAGATCACTGTTGCTAGGAACAGAAGGAAGGACTATGGAGACAGTTAAAGTTTGATGGATTGAGACCAAGAGAAGGCATTCCAGAAAAAGCAAAAGTTTTATCAAAGATGGGAAACGAGAAAGAACAAATTTAAGATGTTTATGGGGCTGCTACGTTTGGCTGCGTCATTTGTGCCTTGCATAACTCCAGCGGTGTAACTCACATAAGCACTGATACAAATGGCATCCCAGGGGCCGTTCACGGCATGGCATCATTCAGTGAACAGCCTGTACAGTGGTCTGGGGAAAGCCCTGAATGTGTACATCAATGAAACTGAGTTGGAGAGTTTTGTAGAGAAGAGAGATAAAAACCTGGAAAGATGGGCTAGGAACTGATCAAGGAAAGATAGGAAGGTTAGGGTAAAGATTTTCAACTTCAATCTGTAGGCAATGAATGATTCTTAATCAGAAAAGGATCACAATAAAAACAATGTTTTGAGATGATTGATCTAGAGATGTGCAAATTAAATTTGAAAGGGGAGAGGTTGGGAACAGAAGACCAGATAGTACTTTGGTCTCCAAAGCATGAGCTTAAAAAGGGTCAGAGCAATGGTGACGATGAGAAGACAAAAAAAGAGACAAATATAAAAATCTTCTTTCATTAATTTCAAGTGTTTAGTAAGTGCAAGGCATTGTGCTATATACTGATGATTTAATAGTGAGGCAAATAGGCATGATTCTTGGCATTTTAGAGTTCTTAGATCAGTAAGGGAGTCAGAAATTCATCAGACAAATACATACGATGATGCTGTGAAGGAAAAGTACAAGAAGATATGAGAATGTATAACAGAATTGAATTTGATCTAGTTTGTGCAGATAGAGATCAGGGATGGCTTCTTTGGGGAAAAAAAAACAACAGATGTTTGAATTGAGAATGGGAGGGTGAATAGGAGTAAACTATGCAAAGGGAGGTAAGGAAAGGGACAACAGCATTCCAGACAGTGGAAGCAGTGTGTGCAAAGGACCTGTGGCAGGGAGCATGGATTTAAAATGTGAAAGATGACCAGGAGATTTAGCATACGGCAAGAAAGGTAGAGAGTGGCTGACATGGCCAGGCGCGGTGGCTCACACCTGTAATTCCAGCACTTTGGGAGGCTGAGGCGGGCGGATCATGAGGTCAGGAGATCGAGACCATCCTGGCTAACACAGTGAAACCCCGTCTCCACTAAAAATACAAAAAATTAGCCGGGCGTGGTGGTGGGCCCCTGTAGTCCCAGCTACTCGGGAGGCTGAGGTAGGAGAATGGCTTGAACCCGGGAGGCGGAGCTTGCAGTGAGCCGAGATTGCGCCACTGCACTCCAGCCTGGGCGACAGATTGAGACTCTTGTCTCTAAAAAAAAAGAGAGTGGCTGACATGAGGCTGGAAAGAAAGGCAGGAGCCAGATAATACTGGGTTCTTTGTTTTCATTTCAGAAGCAACAAGAAGGTATTGGACATTTAAATCAGGAGCTAACGTTCAATTTTGCATTTTGAAATGGATATTCTTGATGCTGTTTGGAGAATAGAGGGGAGTTGACACTCAGGAAAACTAGTACAAGCTTGTTACAGTAGTCCAAGAGAGAGATCTTGTCGGATTGGACAACAGAGATGGTGGTGAGGAGAGAACATTATGAAAGAAGACTTACCAGGACTTGATGACTGATGGGATGCAGATAAAGAAAGGAGAAAAGTGAATCAGCAAGTAAAGTTTTGGATTTGGGAGTCTTCCTACCCAGTGTTCCTATTAACAGATATTATGGAAAATGGGAGGTGGTGCTGGTTTGATATGCAGGGTTGGGGGCATGTTGAGTTATCCAAGTGAAAATGCATCTAGTAAGCAGTTGGATTGGGATTTATAAAAACAACAAAAGGATTGAAGTTGTAAGACTGAGAACTGTCAATAAAGTTGTTGATGGTTAAAATAATGTGACGGGAGGATTCTATAAGTAGAAGGGATAGTGAGGAAACATAATAGTGGACTCAGAGCTGAATTGTGTAGAACAACTAGGTAGTACAACTGGGTAGAACAGCTGATGTAGTAGATGAACTTGCCAAGAAGTGGCCACAGAAGAAAAAGGGTATTAGTCCACCAAGAAAAATCAGAAAATTAGCCACAAAACATAGTTTAAAAAATTAAAACTTCATATATACTTCCCTTAATTAAATAACAGTATATCTATCAGGTTATATACTACCAGAAAGGAAATTACTATGTGGACTGCAGTGTACCCTAAGTGTATCAAAGTCATCATATCATGGTTGCTCTAAGAATATAATATTTGTTTAGGGATGAATACAAATTAAGCTTATGGCCAATTCTAGCCAGAAGGCTAGAGGCTTCTTATCTCTGCATACACTAGTCACAACTGGAGAAATTATACTTAGCTCGTAGCTTTTACTAGTGAGTATTGTGGTCTAGAATCAGATTCTGTAAGACCAATCCATTTGTAAATAACAAGGACCTAGTGCATCATCAAGATGCTTTTTTTTTTCTAAAAAATTAATAAGTAATTTGTTTCTAGGTCTGAGAAGTCACAGTGTGTTCCTGTGACCAAGTACACCAAACTTCCATTCTTATTCCAAATGTCTCTAAAATCCAGTAACACTTGTCTCAGCGTTGAATAAGCACATTAACAAGGAAGTTATTGACTTCCTTGGCTGGAACTTTTTTCTTCCCTTTACAGGTATGCCCAAAAACTTCAGTTCTAAGATGGTAGTGGTATGCTCAGTTTGTGCCAGCTGCTGTCGGGAATTATGGGCCAAATTGGTTCTTTTTGGATGTGAAACCAACTTGAGGTGGGCACCAATGACTTAATGCACTTGCAAAACAAGGCATTTAAGTGAAAGTCTTTGTGTTCCTCTCTTTGCAAAGTCTTTTGTGAAAGCAAAACTCAGGTGGCTTCATCCAGCCAAGATTAAATTCAAAGTTGACTGCTATAAAGACAAAACAAAAAAGTTCAAGCCAACGAATTGGGTAACTTGTTCAGTTTATGGTTAGTTGAAAACATAAGGCAAGACGTTTTCACTGCCCCTCCACATCTGTGCACAGAGGGGGTGCATGTGAAGAATCACCCTCTGATAGCTGCCTTTTGTGGTTTCACACTTGGAGAGCTAGCTCTGAACCACAGTCCCATAGTAGGGTGGGTCTATTCTTTTTGTAGTATTCCCGATTTATCTCACTGTTTTCACAGTTTCTTCTGACATGCTACTTCCCCCTGCCCCAAGGATTTGAGGTGAACCTTTCAGATGGGTAGGATGACCATTCCTCCACCTAAGCATAGAAAGTTTGTTGAAATAAAAGGAAAATTAAGCTTCATGTATGTCAAAAGTCAGTGCAGATCCAGGACTTTAGGAAAAATTTACATTTTTAGAAATTATATCTAGGGAAGTACTACCTGAAGTCTAATCCTTTAGCAACAACATTTATTAACCTTTAAAAAAATTGAAGTATAATTTATATACAGTGAAATGCTCAAATCTTCAAGTTCAATCACTTTTGATAACTGCATATGAAGACACAAAATATTTTTATCAGTGCAGAATGATGTTCCCTCATGCTTCTTCCCACTCAATTTCCAAACTTGCCCCCCAATCAACTGCTGATCTGCTTTCTATCACATAGGTTAGTTTAGTTTATTCTAGAATTTCTTATGACTGGAATCATACAGTATATGTTCTTTTGTGTTTTGTTTCTTTCACCGGACATAATACTTTTGAGATTCATTCATGTTGTATATATCAGTAGATCATTTCTTTCTATTGCTGAGTAATATTCTATTCTTTGAATATGCCACAGTTTTAAAAAAACACTTTTGCCTGTTGACGTACATCTGGGTTTTTTCTAGTTTTTGGCTATTATGAATAAAGCTGCTATGAACATTTTTATATAGGGCTTTATGTAAGCATAGGTTTTCATTTCTCTTGGGAAAATATCTAGGAGTAGAGTTGCCTGGCCACAGGGTAGACATATGTTTAACTCTTTAAGAAACTACTAAACAGTTTTCCAAAGTTATTGCATCATTTTATACTCCCACCAGCAATAAATGAAAATTTGGATTGCTCCACATTCTTTCCAACATTTGATGTTGTTAATCTTTTCTTTTTTAAAAAATTTCAGTCATGTATGTGTGTATGTGTGTATATGTGTGTGTTGTTTTACTTTGCATGAACCTGATAACTAATAAAGTTGAGTATCTTTATATGTGCTTATTGGCCATTTGTATATCTTATTTTGTGGGCTGTCTGTTCAAGTCTTATTTAAAAAAATGATTTGTCTTTTTATTATTGATTTATGGAATTTCTTTGTATGTTCTATATGCAATATATTTGTCAGAGATATATATTATATATTTATATACATAATATTCACTATTATAGATATATTTTATATATAAATTTTATATTTATATAATAAATAAATATATATTATGTATAATATATAAAAATATGTCATATATAAATATATAATATATATAATTTATATAAAAGTATACATTATAAATATATATAATGTATATATATTTTATATTTTTATATATAAAATATTCACTATATGTAGATCTATCTACATATCTATCTATCTACTGAAATTTTTTCTCAGTGTATGGCTTGTGATTTATTTTCTTGACAGTGTCTTGATGAGCAAATGTTTTACAGTTTGAGGTAGTACAGTTTATCAGTGTTTTTCTTTTATGGTTTATGCTTTGTATGTTCTTGAAAAATGTTTGCCCATTGCAAGGTTGCAAACATTTTCTTCCACTTTTTTTTCCTTTGTAACTGTATTATTTTATATTTACATTTAACTCTATAATCCATCTCATATGGATTTTTTTGGATGTGGTGTGAGGTAGGGGTCAAGGTTATTTCTCTCTCCCTTTTTGTTTTTGTTTTTGTTATGGATATCCAGTTATTCCAACCCAGTCGTTGAAGTGATTTTTCTTTTGCCATTGAATTGCTTTGGTGGCTTTGTCAATAGTCGCTTGACTGTATATATATATATATATATATATATATATATATATATATATATATAGTTGTATTTATATATATATGGTTGTATTTCTGTACTCTCTATTTTGTTTCTAGTCCTGTTTTGTTTTCTGTTAGTAATGATTTTGAAATAGGAATAGATTGGGATTCTTAGATATATAGAAGTTAATGAATTAGTGTAGTCTTACAATAAGCATTTTTGTTTTCTTTTTTTACCACTTGAAGACTTTTTCTTGTGTTCAATGAACACAAGATCACTTATTTGATCCTTATGTGAATAGTTGAGGGGAAGTGGTTACAAGGAGCCAGAGTGCTAGTGTGTTTTGGCTTTTACTTGCTGTTTTAAGCAACATCTTCCAAGAATAAGCTGAAATCAGGCAAGAATTAGCTGGTTTGCGAGCAAAAACAGAGGGAATAGAGAGAGTCTAGAAACGCAGGGGCTGACAGGTTTGGAGAAACCTGCTATTCCTGAACTGAAATAAGCTGCTGCCTTTCTATCCAAACCTATTATTTCAAATGGTTGCTGTGTAGCTGCCATGAGTTGAGAGAGGGAAAAGCTAGGTGACATTTGACCTTTTGCAATTAGTTAAAATTTTTTGCTGAATTCTTACCCACTTGTATTCCACCCAGTGTCTCTTTCTCTGGTGCTTTGGCTCAGGTGAACCAGAGGTCATGTCCTGGCTCTTCTTGGAGGGCCCATCTTTCCTTAGAATTCAGGTTACTTGTCCTATGATTGCAACTCTCTAATAGTTCAATAAAAGCTCTGATTTGTAGTCTATCCAGCTTTATTGTTGTGAACGTTGGACAGATATTTTTCTAGCTTTTTACATCCCATGTGGAAATAGAACTCCCAAGAGAGTGATTTAGAAAGATATTATTCATCTCGTAAGATAACTTCCTGTAGTATTCCTTTGAATCGCAATATCCATTACCATTCCCTCCAGTCTGTTGCTTTATGGGATCTTACTCACCTGCCTCTAAACTGCTAGACTACATCTCCTGGAATGTACAATTTGGCACATATTTCTATTCTAAGTAACATGCACAGATCCTGGAAAAACTAAAAGATCTTGTTTGTTGATTAATTGATGAATGGAATGCATTTACCAATCTTCTCACCTGACAAATCCTTATCTGTCTTTCAAGACCAGAAGCAAATGTCACTTCTTCTGAGAAAACTCTATGAGTTCCTTTAGGAAGAGTTAGTTATTTTTTCTCTATGCCTTCATAATACTTTGTACATTCCTCCACTAGATGATTTTTATATCTTTTAGTTTAGATTGTGAATAAGATTGGAGCATGACCAATTCTTCTTATTTTGTGTCTTTAGGTGCCTAGAACAACATGTGGTACATATAATTATGACTCAGTTTGTCAAATGGATGCATAAAAATTGATGTTCTAAATGAGCTGCTGAATATCTTTGTTGAATGATTATACACATTGGGTTTTGCATTTACGTAACTTTTATGTACATGAAGAAATGTACTTGTAAAAGTATGTGTATATGTGTGTGAGTGTGTTTCATCTCCTAATGATGCAGGTAATTGCAGAATTTGCTTAGGACAAAGATATGGCACCTCTGCCACCATTTTCTCCTTGTATGCCATACCATGAGATAAACCACCTCAGTTCTTTTTCCTGTTGATCCCAGGCATGAATTTAGAATCTGATCTTTCAATAATAATTCCACCAATGAACCAGCTATTTCCCCTTCCCTAATCTAAGAGGCTCCTAACACAATAAGCCGGGGGGACACCTTTGATTGATGCCCTTGCTGAATGGTACCTAGAGGGAAGATTCTAATAAGCTGCAGACACTTTGCAATTCCTGTCTTTCAGAACTTAATCGCATTTGCATTTTGGCTATGATCAGATGGTGGAAACACAAACTCCATACTGTCAATCAACTTAGGCTTCTTTTCCAACTTTTCATAAATAAATTTCTTTAAAAATCTTTGAACATTCTTTTAAATACCAAAATTATGCAACTAGTTTTTAAACAATTAACTATATTTTCTACCTATATATTACATTATAGTTGGTAACCTGGAATTGTTCATTACTGAAAATCTAGCTTAGGAGGTATGCATCTAAATGTGTGTGTGTGTGTGTGTGTGTGCATATGTGTGTGAACGGAGGTATTCATGAGATTTGAGGGAGAAAAGAGGGAAAATATTTACTGAAAATATATTTTTTATATTGTCCAGTTTTTACCTTTAAATATCAGTAGAAAAAATGGAAACATATAGATTTCTGGCATGTAATTTATCTTCAAAACAGAAATTAAACCTAACCAGTTATAAATTTGAGTTTCTTTCTGAATTAACCATGTTGGCACTACCCCAGCTACCTCCTTATGTTCACATGGTTGCTTCCAGACTCTATGTAGAATTTTATGCCTCTGTAGTATCAAATTTGTTAAATGGCATATTTTTATATCAGTAATTTTTATAGCATATTGTTATTCCAGACTTTTACATGCCTCTAATTTATTCTTAACTTCAATATAGCAGTATTGATTTTTTTTTCTTCCAAGTTTGATGGTATGAACACTTCAGTTGTGATTTAAAGTCATTTCAACACCATCAATAATTTGCACGTCGTTTTCTATTCTTTTGCAAACTTAAATATTTGGGCAGGTAAAACTGGAAGTAATAATACTCCTCACTACTTTTTGTATTACTTTTAAAAACATTTAGATTATTTCTTAATGTGATTGAGATTATGTGTCTCTAATGACTTTGAATTATCCATGACACTTAAATGCAGAATAGTAAGAACAGTTTTGGTTGCAAATCAAATAGAACCTGATACAGCTTCCATAAGTTATATTTTCTCTCTTTGTCCGCTAGTAACAAAGAATAAATTGATCATAATCTTTCTCTTTTGTAGAACTACTATCAATGCCTTTTACAAAATGAGGTCATTGGATTGCAGAGTTGGCCTTCGAGAAGATTTTGTGGCCTTTCTCAGCTGTCTAGGTGCTGTGTTTCTGTGGCTGCACGGATGAAGGTAACATGGATGAGGGAGGCTGATGAGGCATGTTTTGGTTGTTATATAAAGCAAGGCTCACAAATGCAGCAATAAGGACATTGATTTTTTTTCCCTTGGCTACTTTGCAGTGGAGATAAATTGCCACCAGGTGAATGGTGGTACCTTGGTTATTTGGCCCATAGTCTAAATAGCTTTAATGGGAGACCTGTTTAGAGCATCAATTTTCTGTTTTAAATATATCATTTCATTATTGGCACAGAATTATGACCACATTAATGGAGATAGAAATAAAGAAGAAAAACTAAAAAGCATGTCTTTATTTTCCCTTGCTTCGTGTCCATTTATAACTATAATTTGTGTGTTGTTGTAATCATATTTTTTGATACAAAATTTTCTTTTCTAATTTTTAAATAACATATCAAAAGCATGTTTCCATGCCACTACCTTGTATTATTTATAATGATCATTTTAACAGAATATCATGTATTTTTACATGTCAGCAGATGTTCTTTTTAAGAAACTGTGTATTAAATGTTGAATATATATATAAAAACTTATAAAAGTTATACGAAATCACCATAAATCAACACCCATATGCCTATCATTCAATTTAAGATAAAGAACATTGCTATTATCTTTGGAGGCCTCTGTGTTCTTATTTCCCGCCTCATCCTCTTCATTACCCCTACAGAGGCCATGTGATCACCCTCCTAAATTTTGTGTTGAATGTATCTTAGTTCTCTTTATAATTTTACCATATTTGGTTATATTCCTAAAGAGCATACAGTTTAGTGGATATTTTAATCTATATTTAAATGGACTAAAAAATGTGAACACATTTACCTGTAATTTGTGTTTTCACCCAATATTAAATCCCTATGTTTTTTCTATGTCATTGTGTTATATTGTATTCATCTACATGGTTGTCAAGTGTTTCGTTATATGAATGCACCACAACTTATTGCCCATGATAAACATTTGGGCAAATTCCAGTTTTTCCTACTGTAAATGGTAATGTAAAGAATATTTTAATAACACAATTTCTATTACAAATGTCTAAGAGTTTCTTTATAATGTATGAGTAATTCTGTCGGGTCATTGGTGTGTATCTCTTCAAATATATAGGTATTACCAAATTGTTTTCCCAAGTGGTTGTACCAAATTATACTTCTACTAGCAATGTGTAAGAATGCTGGTTGCATCATATCCTTGCCAATGCTCACTTGATATTATCAGACATAATTTTTGCTAATCTGGTGGGTTTGAGAATCTTTCTTATTTGGTTTTAATATAAATTTTTCCAACTAGTAATGAGGCAGAACATCTTTTCTTATGGGTTCTCTTCTATGGCATGCCTGTTCAAATCTTTTGCTCATAGTTCTCTTGGGTTTTCTTTTCTTATTGGTTTGTAGGAGTTTCTTTGTATATATTCTGGATATCAATTTTCTGAGTTACATGGGTTCAAATATCTTCTCCCATTCTGTTTTCCACTACCTTTATAATGTCTAGTAGTAAATAGATAATTTTAATTTTGATATAGTCAAATTTATCGAACTTTTCTTTGAATAATTGTGCCCTTTGAGTCTTGTTAAGAAAAATTTCTCTTCTCAAAGTGTGAAGGATGTTCTTCTACACTGTCTTCTTTAATGTTATAGTTCTCTGTTCCATAGTTATGTTTTTAATCCACATAGAATTGATTTTGTGTACAATGTGATGTAAAAGTACATTTTCTTTCTGTATCTCTCTCTTTTTTTAAGACAGGGTCTCATTCTCTCACGATCTATAGCTTACTGCAGCCTTGAACTCCTGGGCTCAAGCCATCTTCCCACCTCAGCCTTCTAAGTAGCAGGGACTATAGGCATGTGGCACCATGCCCAGCTAATTTTTCTATTTTTTTTGAGAGATGGGATCTTGCTATGTTGCCCAGGTTGGTCTCGAACTCCTGGGCTCAGGGAATCCTCCGACCTCAGCCTCCCAAAGTGCTGGGATTATAGGCGTGAGCCACCATGCCTAGCCTCTCTCTTTTTTTTTCTTTTAAATAAGTATATTAGTTCATTTTGCACTGCTGTAACAAAATACCACAGATTGGGTATTTTATAATAAATAGAAAATTATTGGCTCACAGTTCTGGAGGATGGGAAGTCAAAGATCTGGCAAAGACTTTCTTGCTGTGTCATCCCATGGCCAAAAGGCAAAGAGAGGGTGAGGGTGAAAGAGAGAGAGAGACAGACAGGCAAGAGGGGGCCAAACTTGCCCTTTTATAAGGAACCCACTCCCATAATAATGCCATTAATCCATTCATGAGGGCAGAGCACTCATGGCCCAATCACCTCTTAAAGGTTCCATCTCTTAATACTATTACGGTGGCAATTAAATTGTAACATGAGTCTGAGAGGGGACAAATATTCAAACTCTAACAATAAGGATAACCAATTATCCAAGAACAATTTGTTAAATATTTATTCTTTCCCCACTGATTTGCAATGCTAGCTGTGTCATAAACCAAGTTTCCATATATGTGTGGGTCAATTTCTGGTTTCTTAACTTTAAAAAAACTGCTGAGTCGGCCGGGCACAGTGGCTCACGCCTGTAATTCCAGCACTTTGGGAGGCTGAGGTGGGCAGATTACCTGAGGTCAGGGGTTCAAGACCTGCTGGCCAACATGGTGAAACCCCGTCTCTACTAAAAAATACAAAAAAATTAGCCGGGCGCAGTGGCACACGTCTGTAATCACAGCTACTCGGGAGGCTGAGGCAGGAGAATTGCTTGAACCCGGGAGGCAGAGGTTGCAAGTGAGCCAGGATCGTCCCACTGCACTCCAGCCTGGGTGACAGAGTGAGACTTTGTCTTGAAAAACAAACAAACAACAACAACAACTGCTGAGTCCATCAGGCATGGTGGCTCACGCCTGTAATCCCAGCACTTCAGGAGGCTGAGACAGGTGGAACATTTGAGGCCAGGAGTTCGAGACTGGCTGGCCAACATAGTGAAACCCTGTCTCTACTAAATATACAAAAATTAGAGGGGCATGGTGGCACACTCCTGTAGTCCCAGCTACTTGGGAGGCTGAAGCAGGAGAACCCGGGAGGTGGAGGTTGCAGTGAGCCGAGATGATGCCACTGCTCTCCAGCCTGGGCTACAGAGTGAGACTCTGTCTCAAAAACAAACACAAACTTATCAAGTAATGTAAATTGTGGGTATAAACCCACATAAAGGCTGGCTGTCACTACCAGTTCTTTGAAGGTGGAGTCAGTTTATTTCTGGTTAATTCTTATTGCAGGGGCATAGCCCTTTGAGATCTCAACTTTATGGGAGGAGTTGCCCATTGATTTCTCACACTGGGGCAATCCCCAGAAAATTTTGAAAACTTAAACTCAAATTGAGCTGATCTGGCAAGTATTCTAATGGAGACAGCCAGTTGCAGTGCTGTCTTTTCTAAAGTTTGGCTTCGGTATCTTTTATATTCTTGTCATATCATTAATCTAAAATATATAACCATTTTTACCTTTCAGTTTTAGTATTTTAGTTTTAGTTGTTTTTTATCTTAACAGAGAAGGTCAATTTTGGCACTTAGCCCGTTGTACTAATGGAAATAAAGGTCTTAGTAAACTATTTTTCAACCTGATTTTAAATGACTGCATAATATAATAAAATACCACATGAATAAACTGACATTTATTTTTACAATTAATATTTTAACATTTTAAGTGAGTCCATTCATCAAGTTGCTATAACACAAGTTACTTGACCATGTTTTCATTGTGCATTTATGTTGTTTTCAGTGTTTCTCTATTATGAAAATACTATCATGAAATTTTAAAAAGGCTTTATATATCTAAGGGACTTGCACACCATGATGAGACATTTCCGTTTTATCTGATAGGCTATGGTAATACATCTAATTGTTTTGAGCTAGGAAGTGACATGGTCAGATTTACATTTTATTAAAAGTGAGCCATGAATTGCAGGTGGTTACGGTTAAAGACAAAGAGACTCATAACAAAACCTTTTTAATAGTCAAGGTAAGATTTGATGGGGGTATGAACAAGGCCAGAGGCAGAGGAGATTAAGAAGAGCGCCTATACGAAACCAAAACCAAACAAAAAGGCCCCCTAACACCACCTCTCCCAACTAGAATACATTTAACCAAGGAGGTTAAAAAATGGGCAAAAGACATAAACAGACACTTTTCAAAAGAAGACATGCAAGTGGCCAAGAAACATGAAAAAATGCTCAACATCACTAATCATCAGAGAAATGCAAATCAAAACCACAGTGCAATACCATCTCACACCAGTTAGAGTGGCTATTCTTAAAAAGTCAAAAAATAAGAACAGATGCTGGTGAGGTTGCAGAGAAAAGGGAATGCTTATATACTGTTGGAGGGAATGTAAATTAGTTCAGCTACTGTGGAAATCAGTTTGGAGATTTCTCAAAGAACTTAACACAAAACTACCATTTGACCCAGAAATCCCATTACTGGGTATATATCCAAAACAAAATAAATCGTTCTACCAAAAAGGCACACTCATTCATATGTTCGTCATAGCACTATTCGCAATAGCAAAGACATGGAATCAACCTAAGTGCCCATCAGTCATGGATTAGATAAAGAAAATATAGTACATTTACACCTTGGAATACTATGCAGCCATAAAAAGAATGAAATAATGTTCTTTGTAGCAGCATGGATGCAGGCAGAAGCCATTATCCTAAACAAATTAACACAGAAACAGAAAACCAAATACTGCAAAATCTCACTTATAAGTTAGAGCTAAACAATGGGTACCCATGGACATAAAGTTGGCAAAAGTAGACATGATAGACACTGGGGACTACTAGAGCGGGGAGTATGGGAGGTAGGGGTGAGTATTGAATAACTATTAGGTACTATGCTCAGTACCTGAGTGACAGGATCAAGCATATCCCAAACCTTAGCATCATGCAATCTACCCAGGGTAACAAACTGCACATATGCACCCTGAATATAAAATAAAAGTTGAAATTATTTAAATAATAATAATTTCACATAAAAAAGAAGGCCTAGATTGAAAGACACTTGGATTTTAGAATTTATAGGATTTACAGAGTAGTTGGATGAAAGGAGGTGGGAAGAAATAACAGGAGGACTCCAGTGTTTCTGGTTTTAGCAATTTAGTGGATAGTAATGTCCTTCAACAAGATGAAAAACGTAGAGAAGGAGCAGATTATGAGTACAAGTTTACATATATTGAGTTTGAAGTATCTTTTGAGCTATTCACTGGATATATACCTTTGGATATTTGTATGTGAGGTGGTTTGGGCTGGAGATAACATTTGGGAGCCATGAGGGAACATGTTATAGCTTGGATAAGTCGGCCTGGGGAAATTGTGAAACAAAAAAAAGGCTCAGGCAAAACCATGGAAAATACCAGTATTTAAGAGATCAGAGGCAGAGCTAATATAAATAAAAATATGAAACCCATTGTTCAAAATGCAGGGAAAAAAAGCACTGTTAAAGGCGTATTGCAAAGTATTTTCTTTTCTTCCATGATCTCTCTCTTGCCATCATGGTGGTTTTGCTTGCTACTTAATATCATTCCAAATAAGGAAAAACTAAAACTTTAAATTATTAGCTGAATTTTATCATTCATCTCTATATTGTGCAATGCCAATTTTTAACAGCTTTATTGACATACATTTACATACAATAAATTTATCCATTTAAAATGCTTCGTTTAGTGGTTTTTAGTATGTTCACAGAGTTGTGCAACCATCACCACAATTTAATTTTAGAACATTTTCATCATCTCAGAAAAAAACACCCCTGCACCTATTAGCAATCTCAATTATCCTCTTCCCCAGTCCTAGGCAACCATTAGTCTACTTTCTGTCTCTGTAGTTTTGTCTATTCTGGACATGTAATGTAAATTGAATCATACAATATGTGGTCTTTGTGACTGGCTTCCTTTAGCAATGCCAAGTTTTAATGCAAATATCAGAATATTTATATTTCATAGCTCATCTCTGGAGGGTGCCTTGAGCTATACAGAAGAGACAAATTCAAGCCAGATTCAGGAAGGTTGGAGGAAAAAGGAAAGATCTCCTCCTATTCCCCCAACAATGAGGCTGGCCAAACAGATGCTTGTGGGACAAGCGCAGTCCCTCATAAGTGCCTGGGAGCCCTGCGTGTTTGCTTGGGCTTGAAGGCTACTACTTCTTCCCTTCTGCCATGCCCATGCCCTGGCCAACAGTGAAGTTTGAGGAAGTCAAGCTGGGCATCTCCTCTATCCATGATCTGCTGCCCTAACTTATGGCATATGGATGATCCCTAAGGATCTTTAAACCTCTGTGTCACAACATGCTCAGTACCTGCATGGGGGTGGCTAAGAGGTTTATGTGCCAACATGCAACCCCACCACATTACCAGCCACATGCACCAGAATGCTGCCAGTGTTATGCAGGAATGAAATGCGCACTCAACTCCTTGGACACTACGCAGGCCCTTCCCAGGGGCAGAGGGTGGCAGCACTCATGAGGTGGAGGGTGAGAGGGGAAGACCAGGCAGGACCAGGGAGGCAAAGGGGAAATACAAGTAGGGACTGGTAACTCACCTCTGGGAAATGGTAGGAGACAGGATGAACATGAGCTGAGGCTCCAAGCCCAGCACATGTTTTCATTGTCCCATTGGACTTCACTTATAAAACAGAAATTCAAAGATAAAATTAAGAATTTCAAGATAGTGACTGCAAAACATTAAATCCCAAGCAAGTGCCCTTCTAAGCACTGGATCTTGTGCCACTGCACTGGTTTCACTTCTGTGAAGCTGGTCCTGGTCAGAGAAATGGAAAACTCAGCAGCAGCAGAAAGAAAAGTATGCTGGGAGCTATGAGAAAGTGATGTCAAAGAAGCCAACAGAGGAAACTGAAAAAGATGAGTGGTCAACATTGCCATTGCAAGAGAAACGTGTAGATAAGAAAAGGACTGAAAACTCTCATATGATAGCACTGGTGACTGCTGAGAGCAATTTCAGTGGAATAGAAGGTGTGGAAGCCAGATTATGGGGGTTGCTGAAAGAATGAGAAGTATAGAAGAGGAGACAATGAGCGTTGACTTGTTCAAGAAACTTGGGTGTAAAGGGAAGGGATGAGAGTAAAACTCTGAGCAGCAAGGGTCTGGTGCAGAATTTGATAAATGACAGCACATATGCTGGTCCACGACCTATTTTTTTGTGACTAAAGTTTTATTGGAACATAGTGAATATCTACTCATTTATGTATTGTGTCTGTCTGTTTTCACACGACAATGGTAGAGTTGAGTAGTTGCAACTGAGAACATACGGCCTGCAAAGTCTGAACTATTTACTGTCCAGCCCTCGACAGAAGGTTTTTGACCCCTAATATAGAGTGGTGGTTCTTAGAGTGTGGCTCCTGGACCAGCAGCATCAGCATCACCTGGGAACTTAGAAACACAAATTCTTGAGCCACATCCGAGACCTAGTGAATCGGCAACTTTGGAATGATAACTCCTAATCTGTGTTTTATTAAGCTCTCCAGGCAATTCTGATACACCTTAAAGTTTGAGAACCACTGGGATAGAGTGCAGATGGAAAGAAGAACTTTTGATAGAGGTAGACCCTCTTCCTCTGAGCCAGAAGGAAGGAAGAAAGGATGGGTGAGGACACATTAAAAGGACACTCACAGGATTCCATTCACTCCTTATACTGTCACACTCAGATTAGCAACATTACCTGGTCCAATATTAGATGGAAGCAACCAGGACAGATTTCCAAGTGATGTGTGCCACACCACCTAGGTCTAAAGTTAAACAAACAGGGAGAAAGATTTCCAGTTAGTATATGGTATGGAAGAAAATTCTATTCAACAGTTGTAAGGTGGTGTACTCCCAGGAAAACTGCATGTTCATCCATTCGTGCATTACGTAGGCACTTTAGGTGTTAGGTCTTCTCTAATCTAAAATTCTGATTCCTGCCTAGAATGAACACTTCTTTCTAATCTGATTATTGTATCTAGAGTCGAAGTTTCTTCTTGGGATACACTCTGGTCTGTGGAGCTCTTTCCTTATTTCCAGGGGTCAGATCTCAGCTGCTTCGGGTTTAATTAAACCAGCTAGTCAGAGAATCAACTGACCTGCCAAGACACCCATCAAAGGGCAGGGACAAATCTGTCTCTTTTCTCTGTTCTATTCTAAGAATTCTTGTCAGTATTTAGTGAATGATTCTTGAGTTCTGAAAAGCTGTGAAAGTGTGAAAGCCAGGGTTCTAGGTCAGCAGTATATTTTCTACACTCTTCATTGATTGTTGCTTACATTTTGTGAATTCGTAATTCAAGTTCAATTGTATCTCTAGCAAACCAGTTCACATCCTCCCAATCTCATACATTTGCTTTATGCTATACAGTTAGAATTGCTTTTCTTTATGAAAAAACAAACATATATTTTCAGGTATGAGGTACCTGATTTCCAGACTTGTTTTCCCTTTGCTGTGTTCCTTATGAAAAATTACCAGAGAAAGAGACAGGGGGCATTCAGAGATGAAATGAAGCTGATATACCTGGTCTATCACATTGGGACCTATGGGCTCTGAGGGGCTCATGTGAGCTCACACCTAGGGTTGGGGAAGGACTGGTGGTAAAAGAGGTAGTGGTCTAGGTCTAGTTTAAAAATCATTAAAAACATTTTGTTAGGGAACCAAATAATAAGAGAAATGTGCATTCTTTGAAATAACATTTTTGATGACCTCTGTGTGTGTATTTTATAATAAGTATAATTTCTCTTTGATTCATTGTCTTTTTATGACTGTGCTTTTTTTTTTTACCAGTTAGTTTCTCAAGCAACAAAGATATGAACTGTTTCTCTTTCATATTTGCTGTAAATACTTTTTCTAGTTGGTTGTTTGCCTTTTAATTTTGGCTATGATTTTATTTATAGCATCTAAAAATATGAAGTAGTGAAATGTGTTAGTGTTTTTTAAATGAGAATGTGGAGAAATGTCATGTTTACCTGCAGGCCAAAGAAATTTCCTGTATGGGAGGATTTTTTATGCTTCAGGAGTGCTGCAATGAGTGTACATCATTTTGGCATGGATGGATTTGCTATTTCTAGCTGAGGAGACTGGAGTAGAGGATGAGAGAGGATCACTATTAGCTGCTATTACTTGGATGACAGTGCCTTAGATGCCTAGCTATTGGAGGGCTTTGTCAGATTCTTCTTAAATAAGCTAGCATGGCTGTCTGTCCAAGCTTTGTTCCTGTGTGCATACTAGCAAGAAGGTGGAATGACTACTACTCATATCTGTCCATCAGACCTACTGGGGCCTTGGCACAGTTTGTGCCCATATATGAGGAAGAATCTAGGCAGGTGAGATGTCCTTTCCTACTTGAATGACCAATGATGGGCAACTAGAGTGATGTTCTGTCTATGAAACAGCAGTCTTAAGCTCTTGACCACTCACCCATAGTTGCTGGATGATTTCTTCTTTCAGTTTATTCATTAACTTTTCTGTAGAGATGGGGCTCTCTCTGTCACCCAGCCTGGAGTGCAGGGGTGCGATCATGGCCCACTGCAGCCTCGAACTCCTGAGCTCAAGCAATCCTCCTGTCTCAGCCTCCTGAGAAGCTGGGACTATAGGCATGAGCCACCATGCCCAGCTGATGTTAGGTAATTTCTGAAATGTTTCCTAAAGTGCGAACAGACCTGGTCTAGTTTTGTGCCCCTACTTCTTTTATGGTCACCAATCTACTCTTGAGACTTTCATTGGCTTTGAAATTCTGAGACTGTGAAACTTGTCTGCTGAACATAGCTATGATGGGCTATAGGATATTGGACAGATTTAAAGATTAGACTCTGTTCTTACAAATGTAGCTTTGAACATGGCTGAAATACCACTGGGCTAAGTGAACTCATCAAGGGACAGCTACTACTTGGGGAGTAGTATTGAATTCCAGCCTGAAGGGGTATACCTCTACTTAAAACCAGGGCCCAAGACCTCTGAAAAAACACTCACAAAATTTTGTGGCTAAGATTCATTTGTCCTGCAATATCTCCGGGAGTTCTGTGGTACTATTTGTAATAAGAAGTATGATGAGTACAATTCTGCTGTGGCTAACATCCCTTGAATGTGGTAAACATTCAAGACTAGAATTCACTTCGATTCATCCTTCATTTTCTGGACTTAGCTGGGAAGATCTGGGGTATAAATAAGCCCAGACCCTAGTCCCCTGATGTGACTTGGAGTAGGGTGGATACAATTCCATGTCTATCCAGATATCTACAGAGAGATGGATGAGAGACTGTCTTCAGATGATATCCAGACTATCTTGAAATCTGACTCAGGGTATTTGGTTTGTAGAAATTCCAGTTTTCATGTTTTAACACCTAATAAATGGCAGTTCAGATTCTGTTTCCTACATGGGCTCCTATATCAAGAGCAGCTCTTTAAGTGTCTATGGTTTATAATCACATCTGACCAGAGGCTTCTTTTTCTCAGACTACATAAGCCTCTCCTTCAACTCTTCTTTATGTGAAAAATTCCAAGGGGACATAATAATTTCCACCTCACCAGCCATGAATATCCCAATAGAAAAAATGGGTAAAGAATAAAACAATCACACACATACAGAGTAAAAGTGTTTGGTAAGCATGTACGAAAGGTTTTAACTCATTGATAAACAACTCACAATCCATGAGTCCTCTATAAGAACTATGGTGCGTGTCTGGCCCCCTTGAGTTTTTTGTTAGTTTGTTGTCTCCCTCAGATCAGGATCTCGGTACCTCGTATATGCTTCCTGGTAATATCAAGTCTTCTATTGCATCTATTCAGAGATTAATTTGTGATGCATGATTACTAACGATTAATTTAGGAGGTGATTTTAAGATAGATGTGGATTTACACAAATTTTTTTGTGGGAGGAGTTTAAGAGGAACATTGATTGTACATTTGATTCTGTACAAGGGAAGGAAGAACTTGGGGTTTGGATCGGAGACCTTGGATGTGACTCCAGCTGCGCCATTCCCTAGCTGTGAGTCCCCGGGGAGGTTACTGAAACTCTTTTGAAATTTGTATATAAATGGTCATGAATGTGTACTTTATAAAATTGTAAAGATAATGTATGAAAAAAGCCAGCAAAATGCTAAGCTGAATTTTACATATTTATTTATCCTCATTTGCTTGTTTATGTCTCATTAAAAAAAGAGATTCGAGAAGGCCATACATCACATGTTTGTTGTTGTGGTCAACATGATTTCTACCATTATGCCAACTCTGGGGGAAGGTCGGTTGTCATGGTGGACTGCAGAAAGAAGGCATAAGTATTTACATATAACCTGTTTCAGAGAATTGGGGCAAGGAAGACCCTCCTTGAGGAGGAAAGTTAGGTTTCTGCCAGCCTCCCAGGATGAAGAGTGAGGCTGTCAGTTATGATGGTGCAGGACAATCATCTGGATCAGGCTTGTGGTTTACTAAGAGCCAAATACTTCTTAGTCTGGGGTAAAATGTATCTTTTAGTGAAGTGAGTCTCTGGGGTATACATGAAGCAGGTTGACCCACTATTAGCCTCTAGCCTTCTCAAAGTCAGGGATTGTGTCCTTCCTGTGTGTGCTGGACCACCAGTGCCTGGCCCCAGTCAATAAATATTGGTTGTATGAGTAACTTCATACTTTAACCAACCATTTGCGCTATGACGGCTGAAGGTGCTGTGTGTGTTGGGCTGAGCAATTATGGGCCATTTCAATCTGGTGTTTAATTTCCTTCAGTTCTAGAAAATTCCCCTGCTTTATTTCTTTGATAATGTCCTCTTTTCTGTTTTCTCTGTTCTTTCATTTTGGAATTCCTATTATTAACTAAATGTTAGATCTTCTGTACTGATGCTCTCACTTTTTCTTTTTATTCTGTTTTCTGAACGACTTTCTCAACTTTATATTCTAGGTTTTATATTTACTTTTTCTATTTTCATATTTTTAAATACTAGTGTTTTTCATATTCTCTGAATATCTGAATATCACTTCCCCCCATAGCATCCTACTAATTGTTTAATTAATCTAATAGGTTTAAAAACTTTTCTCAGAAAATATTATAGTTTTTTTGCAATGGGGAGGTGTTTTAAAATTTCTTATATTGTTTCTAGTTATTTGGGCTGCTGCTTCTTTTTTTCATGCTTATATAGGTCTCTATTAAAAAATTGGAAGTTTTGCTGAAATGCCTGGTGATCCCTGGCTATCTGATCATATTTAAAAATGAGGCACTAAAAAAGCTAATTGAAAGCTATGTATTTACAGGCAGGGCTTGACAACTGTTAGGGTAAACTTCACTGTCCACCCCAGAAAGAGCTCAGCTTTTTAGCTGGGGATTTGTAAATGCCAGTGTCTTTTTGTAAAGCCTATTTTCCTAGGGTGGAATCCTTTAATCTCTTGCCCTGGTTAGGGTGATGGCAAGGGGTTGGTGTAGATAGTAGATTTAAGTCTGCCTCTCAGAATTTTGAAAGCTGATTTGAAGAAAGGGGGTTGGAGGTTTCTCATTGTTTAGAATGCTAACTTTGATTTAATAAGATACTTCATCTTTACACTCAGAAATCAGGATTTCTAGATGACCTCAAAATTAATATGAGCCAACAATGGGATGCAGCAAATAAAATAAAATGGGATTGTATCCCTGAATGCACATTTAAACTAAAAGTAAATTAATGTAAATACTCTTCTTACTTTAAAAGATAACCATCATGAGCTATAGCAATTGGCTTATAGTATCCTATTCATGGTATTTATAACACTATTGTACTTTATACTGGTCCTGCTATCTTTAGGGCAGACCCTAAAGATGTGTATCTTTCCACTTTAGAAAGCCATTGTCAAACTGAACGAGGGTGGTGGAGACAGTGAAGCATCTAAAGCAGAGGTTGGCACACTATGGCCTGTGGGTCAAATGCAACCAGTTGCCTGTTTTGATAAATAAAGTTTTATTGGAACACATCCACAGCCATCATTTACATATTCTCTATAGCTGCTTTCATGCTAGAAATGCAGGATTGAGTAGTTGTGGCAGAAACCATATGGCTTGCAAAAGCTAAAGTATTTACCGTCTGGCCCTTTAAAGAAAGTTTGCCAACCCCTGATCTAGAGGCCACATTCTATGTTGCATGCTTAAGCAAAGTGGAGATTTAGTTTGGGCATGAAGTGATGAAATAGCTATATAATAGTTAATAAGAATAATGTCTAGTAGTTATTGAGTATTTACATGTGCCTGGCAATTATATGCATGTATTATCATATTTAATAGCAATTAAGGATCATCTTCCTGACTAGATTATGTGTTCTGCAATGTCAGGTTTATAGTTCCAAAATACAGAATGCAACCTAGCAAATACAGGCTTTGCATGAATATTTGTTGAATTAAATGAGCAGTGCTATCATGTGGAAGAGAAGAAGGTGCCTTCTTAGAGGTCAAAATAAAAATTTCAGGGAAGCAGATTTCAGGTCATCAAGAAAAGCTGCTGCCGAGTCATATAAGCTCCCTCTGAAGCAGTGAGAGATCCATCCCTGAGAGGGGTTTACAAGAGCCTAGCTGCCCACAAAGTTGCTCATTGCTACTATCATTTTGGGGATTCTTGCTTAGGGTAGCAGATGGAACTAAACGAAGTCCTGGCTTCTAGGATTCTACCACTCAAACTAGGTCGGAGAAGACTAGAACTCAAAAATTCGAGTTGAAACAGTTCTGTTTTGGTTGTGTCATGCTGCCTCCCTTAGAATTTCCATAAAAGGAGCAAGAAGAACATCATAATGAGCATCAGGAGATTTTGAGTTATAATTCCACTTCTGCAACTAATTTACCACGTGAGCCCAGCAAGCCTTTTAATCTCTCAGGGCCCAAGTGTCCTTAAGCAAGGGGGCTAGACTAGATAATCTCTAAATTCTCTTTTAGTTCTAAATTAATTTTATCCAAGGATTAACTGGGCCCCTCCTATTGAAAGGGCAGGGCTGACTAGTTCAGACAAGATGCTTCCCTGCTATGTGCTGCCAGAGAACTGAGATTTTGCTATTAAAAACATTTTGCCCACCTCTTGATCCTATCCCAGTCTTAGTCCCTCAGTTCCCATCCCCTTTTAGTATCCCTGTCCTGCTTTATGATACATCTTATTTGGGAAAATAGGTTAAATCAGGCTGTAGTTTTAGCCACGTTGAAGGCAAGCTCTTTCTTGTTTAGTTTTTGCCCATTTGGCTGGAGGAGAACTTGGAGTTGTTAAACTCTCTTGGAAGGATGAGGATATTAACATTGACCTCAGAAAGGGGATTGGACCTCCTTTATTTAGGGCTCTAAACATGGAGAGCTCATATTTCTCATGGGGGAACATTTTATTCTCGGTAGAAGCAGTTTCAGCTTCTAGAATGAGCTATCTACCCATTTCTCTATGTTCTCGAACTAAAGAACTTAGACCTAAATCCTTTTCAAAAATAACGGCCAAATTCAACCTTAAATGGACCCTCCTCTAGCAGTATTTTTCCTATTCTCCATCCAAATAGACATCAACTGTGATCTCTAGTTACCTCTAGGCTTTTATTTGAACTATTCCAAAATTTCAAGATTTCATTTGACTTAAGTGTTTAGTACTCAACGATTTTATAGTTGTCCATATTCTACACTATATTTGACCATGTCTTTCATATTAATTCTGAGTAGCCCTAAAAACTGCAGTGTCATGTTAAGAACTTCTTTTAGTCCAAGGCATGTCAATATGTGTTGCCAACTTCCAACTGATTCTCATCCAGAAGATTAGCAAGGCCGCCACATGGTGTTCTTTTTTACAAAACGTTATTGCCTGCATTATAGCTAGGACTCGATCTGGTGACATTAATCCCAAATCTGCAGAATGGTACTCTTAATTCTGCTTGGGTGGAGAGCAACTTGAGCTGTCTGCATAAGCCTCTTATTTTAGGAATACCATCCTTTGTCATCATTTCTATTAGGGATCTTAGTCAGTTGTTAGGCATTTTATTTCTGTCTTGAAAAATATTTTCTGTCTTTTCACAGTTAGGTGGCCAGATTATACTTCTTTAGCAAATAATCTCTAGCATTGATTTAGTTGTTGAATGTCCTCCCCAGACATGTTTTAATTATTCATTAAGAAGCTATAGGAGTTCCAGCTAAAAATGGAGCCTGGCTAGCAGCCCCTGGTGAAGTGTTTCTCAGTTTTCCTAATAAAATGCCTATGAAGATAAAGAAAAAAGATAATAATTGAAATACAATAATAAAAGCAATGGCCAGCATAATTTCAACACTGGGGAAGAGTCTATACTAATTATAAAAGGAAAAATTGAGACAAACCTACCCATGTCTCTTTCTATGGCATAACAGACAACTTTACATGACATAGAAAGCCTTGTAAATGAGGAGGGAGAGTATGTGGAGTCCTCTCTGTTGTCTATCATTATCAGACTCAGAGACTCAGGATTGGCTCCGATAAAAAATTGGGCAGGTGGGCTTTTACCCATGTGGATTGATTTGTGAATCTGAGAATATTATGATGTCATTCTACATCCAGAGAAATTAAAATGCCCAGGAAACAACTTGGGTGCTAGGTCAGTTTTGGCCACCAGTGGGAAGGCTGGTGGAGGCATATTGCATTTCAGAGGAAAATTTCTTGCAGGTAAAGCTCTTATAGTTTGGGTTGGCAACCAAAACACTACTACTACTACACAACTACCACCACTATCACCACCACAACAAAACAATAAACCCTGGTAACAGCATGCTTGGAATTGTAGATTCTTATGTACACTGCAAATCAGACTGTTTGTGGAGCCTGATGGAACCTCAGTGGTAGAGAGGTGCATTAGATGAAGTCACGTAGACCGGGGTCCTCAACCCCTGGGCCATGGACAGGTATCCATCTGTGACCTGTTATGAATTGGGCCGCACAGCAGGAGGTGAGCAGCTGGCAAGTGAGCATTACCACCTGAGCTCTGCCTCCTGCCAGATAAGTGGTAGCATTAGATTCTTATAGGAGCACAAACCCTATTGTGAACTGCGCATGCAAGGGATCTAGGTTGCATCCTTCTTATGAGAATCTAATGCCTGATGATCTGAGGTGGAACAGTTTCATCCTGAAACCATCCCACCACCCCACCCCCTGCCATCCATGGAAAAACTATCTTCCATAAAACTGGTCCCTGGTGCCAAAAAGTTTGGGGACCACTGATGCAGACCACTGGGGCTTGGACCAGATGCTGTGCACATTGGATAAATAAAGTAGAGCAAAACGTACTTCAACTCTCCTGCCCTGGTAAACACTGAATCAGAATAAATTTCACATTGTTCAAGTTAAATAAGAAGGGGGGAAAACCACATGAAGTCTTTGAAAAATACTTTACTACAGGGGAACAGAGTATTTAGAAGACACAGAGGGAGAGCACTTTTTCTCTGAAAGGATTTAGTGGAGGATCCATAAACTGGAGGACTTTGGGGAACCATCTGGCTTTCTCCACAGAATACAAAAAATATGAATATCAAAGAGCCAAGAGTAAATATGTGGATAACTGGCATTCCTGAAAAAATACTTAAATGGAATAAAAGCAATAATTAGACATAACAGGAAAAAATTCATGAGCAGAAGTAAGACCCAGATTGAAAAAAATTATTGTGTTCCAGACAAATCAATGAACAAAGCCACATACAATGATGTATCCTGGCAACAATTTTAATTCATAATGATAAGAAAAACTTTCATAAGCATCTAAGCAGAAGAAATAGACTACCTAAAAATATAACAAAAGTCTGGCTATTCTCTGGCTTTTACTGTGAAAGCTTAAATTTAGAAGAAAATGGAGTATTGTATAGAGTTTTGAGAACCAAAGTTATAACTTACTGCTTTTATACCCAGCCTAGTCATCTATAACTTGTGAAATAACAAAAAAAAATTTAAATACACAAGGACTCAAGAGATGTATGCCCTCCTTGAAAACAATTGCTTGAAGAAATGGAGAACTTATGCTAGAAAAGGGTTGGCCTTAGTCTGAAACCAATTAAAATAGGGATATGCCCAAATATGTGTTTGTCAAGTGTTTTTCAGCCACAAAATCCTTTATCTAGAGAAAATCTTCTTTGAAAATAAAAATGTAAATAGCTACAATTAAAAAAAGAACTAGTCCATCTAAAAACAAGCTACAAAACAAAGGAAACACTAAGAAAGTTTGAAAACAGAAAACAGGAAAGAATAAAGATCTGCTATGCCAGTCTTGGCTGTAAATAATTGAGATAAATTACATATTTAAAGATCTGAATTCTCAGATTATTTTTTTAAACCCTATGAAATTCAAATAAATTCTATTTGTAGGAAATATACTTAAAGCAATGCGATACAAGGAACTTAAAAATAATTATTTTATTTTAATAAGGATACAGTTCCAAATGAAAATATAATTAAGCAGAAAAATAATATTCCTTTGAGATATGTAGTAGAAAATTTATTTGAAATATAAAGAAAAATTAATCATTGACATATTACATTAAAAATATAAAAACCAATATTTTCTAATTTCATTTCTACTCTTTTATATCTTTCCATTTTTTATATCTATTATCTCTATTTGGATATTTTAGGCTTCCTTATTTTAAACTGAGAATTGGATCTTTATGGAAATTTATTAGCTTTGGAAGAAAAATATTTACAGAGGTCAACAGCAGAAATTATACAAATTACATTCTTGACCACTATACACTAAAACTAGAAATTAACAATTACATGTAAACAAGATACTCTCCTAAATAATTCCTGTGGCAAACAAGAAATTATAAACATAACTTTAGACAGAAGACTGGTTAGAATAATTTTTCCAAAATTTCTAAACTCAGGCCTTTTCAGTTATAAAGATTTAGCTAAGTATTACTTGAAAAAATTTTTGTATTGTGGTAGGCTATACATGCAATACAATATTCGGATATTAAGTATAATTTGATAAACTTTGGTTTATACTTTGACAGGTATATACTCTGACAATGTATATACCTGTGGTATATATTTAACTTTATAAAGTACGGATGGAGTCGTCAAAAGTTGTTGTTGAATTGCACCCTGAGTGAATGAGAATTTTAACTGCACCACATCTTTGCAAACATTTGCTATTTACTTAAAAAAAATTAATCCTAGTAAATGTGATATGGTATCCCATCATGGTTATAACTTACAATTTTCTTGATGACTAATGATGTTGAACACCCTTCCATGTGCTTATTAGCTATTCATATACTTTTAAATTCCAATTTTTATTTACAGGCATAAGCCAGAGACATTGTGGGTTTGGTTCTAGATCCTACAATAAAGTGAGATGCATGCATTTTTTTGGTTTTCCAATGCATATAAAAGTTGCATTTTTGCTATACTGTGGCCTATTAAATGTGAAAAAGCATTATATGTAAAAATGTACATACCTTAATTAAAAATACTTTATTGTTAAAAATGCTAACAATCATCTGAGCCTTCACTGAGTCATAATCTTTTTACTGACGGAGGATCTTGCCTTGATGTTAATCATTGCTGACTGATCAGGGTGGTGGCTGCCGAAGCCTGGGTGGCTGTGGCAGTTTCTTAAAATAAGACAATAAAGTTGGCTGCATTGATTGACTCTTCCTTTTACAAGATTTCTCTGTAGGATGTGGTGCTATTTGATAGTATTTTACCCATAGTAAAACTTCTTTCAAAACTGAAGTTAATCCTCTCAAAATCTGCTGCTGCTTTATCAACTAGGTTTATGTAACATTCTAAATCTTTTGTTGTCATTTCAACAATATTCACAGTATCTTTATTAGGAGTAGATTTAATCTCAAGAAATCACTTTTTATGTTCATCCATAAGAAGCAACTCCTTATTCATTAGTTTTATAATAAGATTGCTGCAATTCAGTCACATCTTTGGGCTCCACTTCTAATTCTAATTGTCTTGCTATTTCCACCACGTCTGCAGTGACTTCCTCCACTGAAGTCTTGAAGCCCTCCAGGTCATCCATAAAGGTTGGAACCAACTTCTTCCACACTCTTATGCATGTTTGACCTTCTCTCATGAATGACAAATATTCTTAATGATATTTTGACCTTCTCTCATGAATGACAAATATTCTTAATGACACCTAAATTGGTGATCCTTTCCAGAAAGTTTTCAATTTATGTTGCCCTGCTCCACTAGAGGAATAACTATCTGTGGCCACTATAGCCTTATGGAATGTATTTCTTAATTAATAAGACTTGTAAGTCAAAATTACTGCTTGATCTATGGGCTGCAGAATGGATGTTGTGTTAGAAGGCATGAACAAAACATTAATCATCAGAGCTCTTAAGTGACCAGGTGCACTGCCAATGAGCAGTAATATTTTGAAAAAATAATTTTTTTTCCTAAGCAGTAGGTCTCAACAGTGGGCTTAAAATATTCAGTAAATCATGCTGTAAACATATGTATTGTCATCCAGGCTCTGTTGTTCCATTTATAGAGCACAGGCAGAGCAGATTTAGTACAATTCTTAAGGGACCTAGGACTTTCAGAATAGTAAATGAGCATTGGCTACAGCTTAAAGTCAGCAGTTGCATTGGCCCCTAACAATAGAGTCAGCCTGTCCTTTGAGGCCTTGGAGCCAGGCATTGACTTCTCTTCTCTAGCTATGAAAATCCTAGATGTCATCTGCTTCCAATAGAAGGATGTTTTGTCTACATTGAAAATCTGTTGTTTAGTGTAGCCACTTTCATCAATTAACTTGGCTGAATCTTCCAGATAACTTGCTGCAGCTTCAATATCAGCACTTGCTGCTTCACCTTGCACTTCTACATTATAGAGATGGCTTCTTTCCTTAAACCTCATGAACAAACCTCTGATAGCTTCAAACTTTTCTTCTGCCACTTCTTTCCCTTTCTCAGCCTTCATAGAATTGAAGAGAGTTAGGGCCTTGCCCTGGATTAGGCTTTGGCTTAATGTTGTGGCTGGTTTAATCTTCTATCCAGACCACTAACGCTTTCTCCGTATTGGCAATAAGACTGTTTTGCTTTTCTATCATTTGAGTGTTCCCTGGAATAGCACTTTTAATATAGTTCAAGAACTTTTCCTTTGCTTTCACAACTTGACTAACTGTTTAGATCAAAAAGCCTACCTTTTGGCCTGTCTTGACTTTTGGCATGCTTTACTCACTAAGCTTAATGATTTCTAGCTTTTTATTTAAAGTGAGAGATCTGTGACTCTTCCTTTCACTTGAAAACTTAGAGACTACTGTAGGGTTTTTATTTGGCCTAATTTCAATACTGCTGTTTTGGGGAACAAGAAGGGAACAAGATGGGGAATGACTGGTTGGTGGAGCAGTGAAAGCACACACAACCTTTACTGATTAAGTTCACTGCCTTATATGGATGTGGTTCATAATGCTCTAAAACAATTATGATAGTAAAACCAAAAATGAATGGTCACATATCATCATAATAAATATAATAAGAATGAAAAAATTTGAAATATTGTGAGAGTTCTCAAAATGTGACACAGAGACAAGCACATAATGTTGGAAAAATGGTGCCGATAGATGTGCTCCTCGTGGGGTTGCCACAAACCTTCAAAACATGATAAAACAAAGTGCAATACAATAAGATATGCCTGTATTTATTTTATTACTGATTTATAAATGTTCTTTACACATTCTGTCTGTATCTACAATACTACAATATATATGAAACATAATACATTTTGGATATATCCATACTATTACAATACATATGAAATAGAATACATTCTGAACATGTCTATAATATTATAACACATGAACAATATTTACAACACACACATATATAAATATATAAAATATATATAATATAAAATGTATGTGTTGTAAATATATATAATATATGAATATTTATAAAATATAACATATATATTTATAATATAATATATGTTTATAAAATATATTTATATATTTATATGTGTGTTGTAAATATTTACAAGACACAACATTTGTAACACATATATATAAATATATATATTCATATGTATATGTGTGTGTGTGTGTGTGTGTGTGCTGTAAATATTTTCTCCCAGTCTATGGCTTACATTTTTATTTAATAGTGTCTTCTGATAAGCAGACGTTTTTGTTTTGATAAAGTTCAATTGAGTAATATTACATGGTTAGTGCTTTTTGTGTACTGTATATTTGCCTATGCCAAAGTTGCAAACATATTGTATATTTAATTCTAGAAACTTTATTTTGCTTTTCACTTCTAGATGTATTATCTATTTCATATTAATTTTTATATTTGATGTGAGGTAGGGGTTGAAGTTCAATTTGTTTGTTGCAGTCATCTAGTTTTTTTTTTTTTTTTTTTTTTTTTTTTACCACTTGTTGGAAAGGTTTTCTTTTACCCAGTTATTTACCCTGGCACCTTTGTTTAAAATCAGCTGACCACACATATATACATCTATTTATGAATTATCTTTCCTGTTTAATTGATCTTTTTTCCTATTCTTATACCAACACCACAAACAGTGTTGATTACTGTAGCTTTATAGTGAGTCTTGATATTAGTTATTATAATTTTTCTGTCTTGGTTCTACCTTTCAAGATTGTTTTTGGCTATTCTAGGTGTATTGTAATTCCATATAAATTTTAGAGTCACTTGTTAATTTCCTGGTGAAAAAAACCTATGGGGTTTTGATTGGAAGTGCATTAAACCTATGTATCAATTTGGAGAAAACTGATATCTTAATATTGAGTCTTCTAAAGCATGATCATGATTTACTTTTTCATACATTTAACAATTTCAAAATTTCTCTTAGATATATTTTTCAATATACTGTGTAGCGAGAAGTCTTACACATATTTTGTTAACATTATATGTTTTTGATCCTATACATTTATTGTTTTATTTTTCCCAATTGCTAGTATGTAAAAATGTAATTGATTTTGCATGTTTACTATGTGTCTTGTTTTTATAAAATACAATTTCCCAATCGTGAATGTATGGAAATGCAATCAATCTCTAGTAGGGTTTTTTTTGGTAAATTCCTTAGAACTTTCTACATGTACCACCATGTCATCTGCAAATAAATATACTGTGTTATATATTTATCATTGCAGTTACATACTACTTTCTTTCTTCTTTTTGAATATTGAGATCAAATTTTTAGTTTCTGTCTCTTCACATTCAAAGTCTGAAACCTTTCTGCAAGTCTTTTTGGAATCATCAGTTTTGTGTTACATCGTCGTGACACTGTTTTTCATTTCTGTTCTTCTGGCCATAACTACTATTCATCTTTCGAATTGACAGTTTAATTTGAAAGTATATTTAAAGAGGTTTACTTGCTTTTTCTACTGGGTTGAACAAATAATTTTTTTCCTTAATTGAAGTACGTATAGCTGGATCACAATTAGCATCTCTAGAAAGTCAGCCAGAATTGGTCACACCCCCATTCCTAGCTTTGGAAGCTCTATTATCTATGTGAGAAATCTGTCAACTTTGACCATCTTTAATTGTATTGCCTTGTACGAAATGGAAAATCATCTGCATAAACAAAAAATTTCATTTCAGTGCAGCCACATGGTATGATATTTTAGGTCATTTTAAAAAATGAAATTGAAGAAATTATTTTAAAGCTAAAATTTAACCCCATGTTGGTCTATCAATGCAAATAAATCATCTGAAGTGGCAACTGAATGAACACATCTTCCATGCATAGCTACCATCACATGTATGTGGCAACTACAACTATGTATCAGCTTACATCTTTACGTGTCCACTGCCAAATTTCTCCACTGCCAAATTTCTTCGTCATTTATTGAAAGATACGTTCAAATTTCAGAACAATTAAGATTTGACAATAGTACTAATAAATTATAAAATGGAAAAGTTGTAGAATTGTTTAATAAATTGAAGAGCTATCTTTTTAGAAACAATAAAGACATGAACTTTTGGCAAGTGTATTCAAGGAAAAGAAAAAATTAGATATACAGATTATTAAAATAATTATTGAATAATACTATGTCAAGGTTTTAAAAAATCTTCATAAAATGAATGATTCTTAAGGAAAAACTCTATTACCAAAATTACCTAAAATGAGAAAATTTAAAATATCCAGTAATCACTAAAAAAAATTAAAAAAATTGTCAGATAACTAGCTCCCAGAAATGCACTTGGCTAGATGGATTTATAGGCAATATTTTAACAACTTTTAATGAATGGTTAATTCCTGTGTGTAAACTGTTCTATAATAAATGGTAGTTAACTTTCCAACTAATTTGACAAAGCTAATAGAGCAATTATACCAAAACCTTAGAAATACTATAATGGATACAAAGTAATTTTATATTAAAAATTAAAGAAAATTAAAGCTGCTGGAGGCAGGCAGACAGCTATTTGTTTGTTTCTCTTAACAGAAAAAGAATCATATTCCTTACAAGGTAGAATAAAGCTGAACACAAAATGGATTGGTAGTAGAATCAGACTTAGAACTTGTAACTTTTAAAAAATCTACATTTTTTTCCATATTGAAGTTATATGTCAAGATCATGTGTAACTAGATCTCTACTAAGTATGTATGTATGCATGCATGTATGTATATATGTATTTATCTTAATGGTTAAGAACTACTGTATTTAAAAATATGAGTAAAAAATCCTTGAGACTTGTTCCTTTTAAAAGGGGTGAAACTTTAAAAAGTTGGAGCCATTGTGTTGAGAGCGAGCTTACAGGCCATTGATTTCATTCTGTTGCGGATTAGACTCATTCCCTTCTTTTTTTTTTTTTCCTTTTCTAGCACATACAGATCAGTCTTTTGCATTATTTTTTAAAAAACTTTTAGGGGCCGGACGTGGTGGCTCATGCTTGTAATCCTAGCACTTTGGGAGGCCGAGGCAGGTGGATCACCTAAGGTCAGAAGATCAAGAACCAGCCTGACCAATATGGCAAAACCCCATCTCTACTAAAAATACAAAAATTAGCCAGGCATGGTGGCATGCGCCTGTAGTCCCAGCTACTGAGGAGGCTGAGACAGGAGAATTGCTTGAACCTGGGAGGCAGAGGTTGCAGTGAGCCGAGATCATGCCACTGCACTCCAGCCTGGGTGACAGAGCGAGACTCCATCTCAAAACAAACAAACAAATAAACAAAAAAACTTTTAGGTTCAGGGGTACATGTACAGGTTTGTTATATAGGTAAACTTGTGTTACAGGGGTTTGATGTACAGATTATTTCACCACCCAGGTACTCATTCTCTCACATGAGTCCAGCCTTGGCTCAACCATCTACAATGGTAAGGAATTAATTATTTTGAGTCTGCTCATGATATTTAAAGACAGTGACAATTTTATTTATTCTTTGTCAGTGGCAATCTAGGTTTTCTTGGTCTCAAAGTGTTTATAAATTTGGAGTCCTCCTTAAGAAAAAGAATAAAAAATCATAAATACAAAATTAAGTTGAAAATGAAGTTGAACTTCTGGAGGATTTCATGCAATGGAAGGGTCTTGAAACTTCAGCTTCATCAGCTTCACAGAAAATTTGCCTCTGTTTTCAACTGTGTCCACAGTTTTCCGAACTTAGTTATTTTGAGGCTTCTTACTTCTTGTAAATCTTGCTAGGACTATAAACCCCCAAAGGGTGAGAAATCACTTGATTTAACTAATCTCCATAGTGCCTAACTGTTGTTAAAAGGAAAATCCTTTTCTTCACCAAATCTCCATTTAAGATGCTATCTTCCCTTAATCTCATTTGCTGAAAAAGAGGAGCTCCCAACATCCCTCAAGTCCCTTTCATTTCTTGATCCAATGTGGTATCCACACTTTGGATCCAGTCAGGCATCCACACTTACTGCTCCACTGAAACTACTCTTAGGAAGGCTGAGAATGGCTTTTAAATGTCAAATCCTATGGCCTCTCCTCAGTCTTGATCCTACCTGATATATTTTCAGAAATCCTTCTTTGTTGGTATGCTGACAGTTTACTGTTCTCTCTGACAACTGCTCTTAGCTCATGTTAGTGTCTCCACTTTTGTCTCTGCCTTACACTCAGGTGTTCCCTAAGATTCCTTGCTCAGGCTTCTTTTCCAATTCTCCAGGCATGTTCTATCTACCCCATGGCTTTGCTCATCGTCATAGGCGTGTGGCTTCCATGTCTGAACTTACAGTCCGGAACTGCTAACTACCTTCTGGATGTCTTCATACAGATTCCCTGAAAATATTACAACTTGAATATTTATTTTATTTTTTATTCATGTCACACCTTATTTTTAAGGGAATCACAGAGGATTCAAGTGACCATTTTCTTTTCTTGTTGAAATCTTACTCCACTTTCAAGGCCAAGCTGAGATTTGCCTCCTCTGGGAAACCTCCCTGCAATCTAATCATCACTTGAGATCTTATGACATTTTCATTACACTGTAGTCATAGATTTCTATGATATAAAGCTGTGTTTGTATCCCAAACGATTTGAGAGCCACTTGAAGGGAAGGACCAACCTTTTGATTATTTTCCCTTCACCTGTCCAACCCTGAGCATAAGGTCTTGCAGATAGGGGAGCACTCAGAAGTTGTTCTGATTCTGATCTCTGAATTGAACTAGAATAGAAGGGCAAGGCTTGATGCATCAAATAGTTTTAAAATATATAAAAGGGAAGTCTTTGACAGAGCAGGGAATAGACTTGTTAGTTATCTAGGTAGAAGAATATAAAAGATGAAAATACACTTAGTTCCTATAAGAAATGTAACCAAACTTAAACAAGTTTAGAGAGATGCATAATGTGTTTCCAAGGGAAAATGGGGACATGCCATACCTTTGAAGTGTAGGTCACGGTTGACAATGACCGTGATTTCTCAGGATTGTCCTGGCTTACACAGGACATCTAGTCACCCACAGATTTGGCAACAGTTCAATTATTCTGTTCAGTTCAGATCACCAAGCTGGCTAATAGATGCTTTCCACTTCACTGCAGTCTCTGGAGACACAAACGCTGTCCACACCCCAGAATGAATCCAAGCTGAGGTTCAGCACAATTAGTTATTTGTTTCCTCTAACATCTGAACCTTGTGAGATTCAGCCACCTCCTGGGAACCAGCCGTCTGCCAACGAGGCATGAATAAAACAGAGAAGGTTCCAGCTGGCATCACCTGCTGTGTTTTGCCTTATTTCTCTACACACATTTCTAGACTTCTGAAATCCAGGGGCCTCTCTCAAGAGGACGCACGCCACATGGGCTGGGTCTCTGAGACCCTGATTCTGTTTTTGACTTTTTTATTTTTTGAGCCTCAGCCTGACTCAGGCATTAGACAATGGATGGGGGACCACAGTCCTCAGATTCTTGCCTGGCTCTGACCCCTGGCCACCCTCACATTCAAACCCTTTCCTGATCAGCCCCTTACATATTATTAATCTTCAGATCATAAAAATATCTCGTTTAAGAGCCCATCTTTTATGAGAACCTATACTCTGCCAAGATTTCTCTCTTGTCCTGTAATATGGCAGTTTGGGTTCATTTTCATTATACAGCTATAAGCTATGGTATTGTTGAGGTTTCACTGCTTGCCTTTCCTTTATGATATCGCTCTGTGAATACGTGGATGACCTTTTCTCCTCGTTCCCACTGCCACTGTCATAGCCCAGCCTCTTGTCACAGCTTATTTGTTCTTTTCCTGCCTGTCAAGGTTGTAATTATTAAGTGCCTGGATTCTGAAGTCATATAACAAGCTTAAATCCTGCGCCTGCAACTTACTAGCTGTGTGGCTTTGGATAAATCACATAGTCTCCTTGTGCCTCAGTTTTCCCATCTGGGAAACTAAGGGTAACAAACATAACCATTTCCTAAGGTCATTGCAGTTAGTATGTTGTGCTGCAACCTGTTAATATGTAACACATAAAGTGCCATATTGTAGGACAAGAGAGAAGTTGCTTGCTTTTACAGGAGCTGAAAAAGTGTCGGTTGTGATTATGGTGTTATTATTATCCTTCACATGATCCAAGACACTTTGCATAGAGCATTAGTTCAATTTTTGAACGAAAATAAGGTTATTTTATAGCCATTCTTGATGGTGGGGAGAAAAGCAGCTTCTTGTAGGTAGAATGCATTTGAGAAGAATTCAGTAAAGGTGAGGTATTCTGAGTGCAGGTAATCCTCAGGGATGGCACTGGAGAAGTAGGTAAGGGATAAACTGTGGGGGACCTTTAACACATGGTGAAGAAGCTGGAGGTTATGAAGCAGACAGGAGAGAATCCTTGAGAGTTTTGAGCCAAGAGTGACAGTGGACACTGAGAGGTTAATCTGAAGATGTCTGTCTCATTTTAAGGACAATAGGACTTGCTTGCAAAACAGGCCCTATAGAGTCTGCAAATCATTCATTCATTAAAAAGTTTCAATGGATATTTACTATTACATCCAGGTACTTGCTTGGCGCAATGATGAGTAGACCTGACACACTTTATATTTTCATGAAGTTTATGGTGTAGTGGGGAAGAGGCCATTTTAAAACAAGGCATGGTAAATGCTGCAGAGGCATTGAGACTACCCCTCCTGCATCCATCCCACCAATTCCACTTCACCCCGGAGGGGTGCATGCAGTGTGAGTGGGATTGATCCTACTCTTAACTCCAGGAATGTGATCTGATAAGTGTAAGCCAGTTGTTTCTAACTCTGATGCACATCCAATTACTTGTGGAGTTTAACAAAATTATAAATACCAGGATGCCAGCTCTAGAGATGAATTGATCTGGGACGTGGCCTGGGAGTTGGTAGTGTACGTACAGATCACCAGGGGATGCTAATATGCAGAACCACTGTTCTAGTCCAACCAGGTAATCTTACTTCTCTTGCTAGAATGTTTTGTTCAGGAACTGTTCCAGAGATGGAGAACATAGCCCTAGGGCAGCCATAGCATGTTACTGGTGTTGGCTATTGTGACTCGTTTAGAGTGGTCATCAGAGGGAACTCTAGTACTTTTGTCAGATGGTTCTCTGAAGTGGGACTTTATTTTCCCTTTAACTATCTTCTGAAGGCAACTTAAGGAGTCGAGCACAGGCAGCAGAACAGCAGAGAAATGGGGCTGGAGCCCTGAGCAAAGCATGCTTAATGCTTCCCTACCTCTTAATTTTCTAGTTACTCGAACCACATAAAGCTGCTTCAGTGTTCAAGCCAGTTTGAGATAGGTTTACTGCTACTTAGAACTGCAGAGTGACAGTAAAAGTCTGCTAATCGACTCAAGACATAATGTTATGGTGTACAGTGCTTAACTCAGAAAAGATCAGAGAAAGAAGGAATGGGTACTGAGGAGGAAGAGGACACTCTGTTTGTAATTAGAGGGGCAATGTGACTTATTGGAAAGGCAAAACTTTAGAGTTGGATGTGCCTGGTTTTCAATTCTGGTTCTGCCACTTACTGGCTCTCTCACCTTGCTTCCTAAGCTTTAAATTGGAGTATTATTAGAACTTGTAGGATTGTGATGAGGTTTGAGATTAATTATGAAATGAGCTCAGCTCAGTGTCTGCTAGTATGTTGTAGATACTAAAAATATGAGGACTATTGCTTTTGTAATGGCAGCTGCTACCAGATAAATGGAGATGACAGGTACTAGGTTCTAGGGTTAGGGACTAAAAGGCACATGATAGGATTCCACAGGCTGGGGCTCCTGAAATCTCAACAGGTTTAGATCTGATTGAGTGCAGACATGATTATGAGTAGCTGGAATAGAAAGGAAGAGGCAAAACTAGAACAAAATGTTGTACGCTTTTAAGGTCTCTTTCTGTTATGGAGAATTATCTCTATGGGTTGCCCTTTCTGGTGTAGGTATGCTTCTATGTAAGGAATCAATGTTTATCATATATAACAGAAACACCCTCTTTCTTGTATACTGTTGGATAAAAAATGATAAATGTTTGCTATTCAATTTATTCTTTTGTCAGTTACCGGAAGTAGTCTTGTGCCAGGTAAGTAACAATACAATTGGATCTTTACCTGTATTGCATTGTAGTTATGTCTCTCTGGAAGTGTATGCTAGTCACCTTGAATGAATTTGAGAAATACTCTGGCATCTGATGGAAATTTGAGAACCACACTTTTTTTGTTTCAACTTTTATTTTGTGTACAGGTTTGTTACATTGGTAAACGTGTGTCATGGGGGTTTGTTGGACAGATTATTTCATCACCTAGGTATTAAGCCTAGTACTCATAAGTTATTTTTTCTGATCCTCTCCCTCTCCCTCCTCCCACTTTACACCCTCCAATAGGCCCCAGTGTGGGTTATTCCCCTCTATGTGTCCATGTGTTCTCATCATTTAACTCCCACTTATAAGTGAGAACACGTAATATTTAGTTTTCTGTTCCTGTGTTAGTTTGCTAAGGATAATGGCCTCCAGCTCCATCCATGTCCCTGCAGAGGACATGATATCATTCTTTTTAATGGTTGCATAGTATTCCATGGTTTATATGTACCATGTTTTCTTTATTCAGTCCATCATTGATGGGCATTTAGGTTGATTCCTTGTCTTTGCTATTGTGAATAGTGCTGCAATGAACATATGCATGCATGTATCTTTATAATAGAATGATTTATATTCCTTTGGGTATATACCCAATAATGGGATTGCTAGGTCAAATGGTATTTCTGTCTTTAGGACTTTGAGGAATTGCCACACTGTCTTCTTCAGTGGTTGAACTAATTTACACTCCTGAGAAACACTGTTTTATTTAAAATCAGCAACACATTTATAAACTCTTTCTTATGAATTACTTCTTCAGAAGATTATATGTTCTATTATATACTAATTATTTAATAATCCCAACTTTAGAGGACTTTTTTTTCTTTGTTCCTAGATGCTAGGCAGCATGATGTATACATTCAATGGCTCCAGCTTCTCACTTGGAGTTAAGCACTACAGTCAGCTAGAGAGATTTATCAAAGGAGAGATAGCAGGAGCCTACCCCAACCTCCTGGATCAGTCTCTTCTACACATGTTACTACTATGGCTTCAACTGCAATTAAAGCAAATTTAAAGAACTATAAGTAATTAAATATAGATATGTTTTTCTTAACTAAACTTTAATTATAATCTGCCGTTGCCTGATAATGTTCTGTCACTGCCTGATCTAACTTTTCTTTTTTCTTTTCTTCACTTTGCTCTAAGGATATTGTCTTATTTTTTCATAATTACATATCTCATTCTCCTTTTTTAAGTTTTTCTGAGACAGAGTCTCACTGTGTCACCTAGGTTGGAGTGCAGTGGCACCATCTTGGCTCACTGCAACCTCTGCCTCCCAGGTGCAAGTGATTCTCCCACCTCAGCCTCGTGAGTAGCTGGGACCACAGGTGCGCACCACCATGCCTAGCTAACTTTTTGTTTCTTTTCTTTTTTGGGGGGTGGGGGGTAGAGATGGGGTTTTGCCATGCTGCCCAGGCTGGTCTTGAACTCCTGAGCTCAAGAAATCCACCTGCCTTGACCTCCCAAAGTGCTGGGACTACAGGTATGAGCCACTGCACCCAGCCATATCTCATTCTTACTATGAGAATTTTCCCCTTGGCCTTTGGTATGGCAGCCTTACTACCTCTTAGTACTCTGGTAAAAGTGTATTTTCTTTGTAATTTATTTTTCTTAGGGACTCAAAACTCTTCTTTCATGTAGGTTTTCTTAGCTCCAAGTTGACTTTTGTGTTGAAGGAACAAGATTACCAAGACAGGCATAAACCTCATGACTGTCATTTTCCAATCAGATAAAGGTTATAAATGGCTAACCATTTTATGTTACTTCACGTGTCTGATATGGGGGAAAAAGCATGAGCTATGTGTTCAATACCCAGCCTTATAATTTATCTTTGTGATCTAAGGCAGCTATTTAACCTCCCTGAAATTTAACTTTTTTTCATCTGTAAGATAACACAATCACTTAGATCATAAGTTTTTTTTTCAACTTTTATTTTAGGTTCGGGAATACATGTGCAGGTTTGTTACAGGTAAAACTTGTCCAACGGGGGTTTGTTGTACAGATTATTTTGTCACCCAGGTGCTAAGCCTAGTACCCAACAGTTATTTTTTTTATCCTTATAGGATTATTACAAATGTGAAATTAGGTATGTAAACCACCTAGTGTGGTAACCATACACAGTGAGTTCACAATAAATTTTAATTTCCTGAAGTCTCTCACTTCTCTCTCTTGAGGCTTATATTTGGGGTAAAATTATTTGCACAAAATACTAATTATTCTAATTTAACCACTTGAACAGCTTGTAACATACTTCAAACCTTATTCTCAAAAGAATGATGCCTAATTTTTCTTGGGCTTAAATATAAAGTTCACTGCATTTCTTAATTGCCCCAGAATACTGAGAGAACTGACAGTTAATAATTCAAGGCTATTATCAGTGGTCTTTTAAATAAGACATGAAGGATAGGAGGAATTCCAGAATACTTGGAATGAGCAAATATTCCCGATTTCTAAAGAAAAAACAAAATATGTATGCCGCCCTCCACAAACAGAATGGACAGCTTTATATTAATTCCTGAATTTCTAGCTTGATATTAATCCCTGGAAAAATTCTAAAAATGGCAACTATACTTATGATTTGTAAACATTTAGAAAAGTAGTAATTGTCAGGAACTGGTATGGTTCTACTAGGACAAGGATATTTCCTTTTTTTCCTTTTTCTTTTAAATAATTGAGCCTGGGGAACACAGTGGGACCCCATCTCTACAAAAAATAAAAAATAATTAGCTGGGTGTGGTGGTGAGTGCCTGTAGTCCCAGCTACTCAGGAGGCTGAGGCAGGAGGATTGCTTGACCCTGGGAGGTTGAGGCTGTAGCAAGCTGTGATTACACCACTGCACTCCAGCTTGGGTGACAGGGTGAGACCCTGTTTCAAAAAGAAAAAAAAAGTTAAATAAATAAATAATCATAAGTCCTGTGGATCATGTTAAAACCATAAACATAGTATATGTATTTTGATGCAGCAATCCATCTAGCAAAATTCTCATGATATTGTTGTTGATAAAATCCTTAGGAAAATATGGCCTGGATTGTTTACCTATCTTCTATTTTTATCTTTGTTCTAAAAAGATTTTTGATGGCTTTAACAATACATGAAGTTTAATAAGATGAAGCAAAAGAGTGAGAAAATTAGGGTAAAGGAAAAACAGCGTTAGAGGAAATAAGAGGAAACTGAGTGTGTTGTTGGTTCATTAAATGTATGCCATGACATTCTGTTATTCCATACTTTGTACACTTCCTAGAGGTAGTTTACAAATGTTGCTGTGGACTTCCTAACAGTCAAAGCAAAGAGGAAACATCATAAATACAAGTGTCTATACAAAAGAAAAACAGCACTGAGAGCAGAGAAGCTTCTGATGGGTCCTTTTAAAGAGGACATATGTCATGTAGTAAACCTTCTGCTCAGTAAATCCTTACATGAAATGCAATGGTGAGTTTTAAGGTCCGCTTCTTATGAAGTACCTTTATGTAGGCCAAAGTATTTTATTGTGTAAAAAAAGCTTCGATGGGCAATTGTGGTTTAGGGGTCTTGGGAATGTCATCAAGATATGTAACTCTCTGATAGTTGGGAAGTGTTTTTACCATTAGGCTCTAGTTCAGCAGCCAGCTTATAAAACTTCTCCAAAGATCATTCATTAAAGGGTTTATGTCTCTACTGCTTTGCTTTATCCTTGGGTAGTCAGAATTATCATCAAAGATGAAGTCTTTGAAAACACTCCTCACATTTTTGAATAATGAAAATTTGGAAGAGATAATAAATAATGGTTAAGTGGTCTTGATATCTGCCATATTGGGTTAAAGCTTACAAGATAAAATTTAGTAGCTATAAATATATAAAATAGTGAATTTGAGTTAAAAAGTGAATCCTTGAGTGACAGAACCAGGGACACCCTGAAAGTAAGGTACACTATTTGAGAAGGACACCAGGAGCTTCCACACCTGCAAACTCAGATGAGACAATAGTGTGGCATGGCTTCTAAGAAAGCCGAAGTTGCATGTGTAGAAGCATTGTGCTCACAGAGGCTCTACATACTCTGCCCAGGCCAGGTCACATCTGTTAGCCTTCTGTTAAAATTTCATGCCATTTTCCAAGAAAGCTATTCATTCAAAGGAGAGTGTTTGGGATGCTGAGGAGTCTAAAGGAAAATTTAGAGAAGCTATAGATTCTTATCCTAGAAATGAGAAGATAAAACAAACATAAAATTTGCCTTAGTTGAAGAGATATTATGTGATCAGGAAAATAATTTCCTCCCTTCTACAGTCGGGTCTTTGTCTCTGACAAAATCTCATGTCAAACTTCAATCCCCAATGTTGGAGGTGTGGTCTGGTGGACAGTGATTGGATCAAGGTGGCAAACTTCCCCTTTGGTGCTGTTCTCATGATAGTGAGTGAGTAATCACGAGATCTGTTTGTTTAAAAGTGTGCAGCACCTTCCCCCCTCTCTCTTCCTCTTGCTCTGGCCATGTAAGACACGTCTCTTTCCTCTTTGCCTTTTGCCACGATTGTAAGTTTCCTCAGGCCTCACCAGCCATGCTTCCTTTACAGCCTGCAGAATCATGAGCCAATTAAGACTCTTTTATTTTTTTTTAAATCAATTACCCAGTTTCAGGTAGTTCTTTATAGCAATGCAAGAATGGACTAATACAGAAAATTGGTACTGGAAAGTGGGGCATTGCTATAAAAATACTTAAAAATGTGGAAGCGACTTTGGAACTGAATAATGGACAGAAGTTGAAACAGTTTGGAGGACTCAAGAAGACAGGAAGATGAGGGAAAGTTTGAAACTTTCTAGAGACTTGTTGAATGGTTTTGACCAAAATGCTGATGGTGATATGGACAGAGATGGCCAGGCTGATGAGGTCTCAGATGGAGATGAGGAAATTACTGGGAATTGGAGCAAAGGTCATTTTTGTTATGCATTAGCAAAGAGGTTGGAGGCATTGTGCCCTGCCCTAGAGATCTGTGGAAGTTTAGACTTGAGAGAGATGATTTAGAGTATCTGGTGGAAGAAATTGCTAAGCAGCAAGGTGTTCAAGGTGTGAGCTGGCTGCTTCTAACAGCGTATGCAAAAAGAGATTATCTGAAACTGGAACTTACATTTAAAAGGAAAGCAGAGTGTAAAAATTTGGAAAATTTGCAGTCTGGCCATGTGGTAGAAAACAAAAACCAATTTTCTGTGGAAAAACTCAAGCCTGCTGCAGAAATTTGTATAAGTAAAGAGAAGCCAAATATTAATAGCCAAGACAATGAGGAAAATGCCTCCAAGGCATTTCAAAGACATTCATGGCCTTTCCCATCATTGGCCTGGAGGCCTAGGTGGGAAGAATGGTTTTGTAAGCCAGGTCCCCAGGGCCCTGGTGCTCTACACAACCTTGGGACACTGCTCCCTGCATCCCAGCCACTCCAGCTCCAGCCATGGCTAAAAGGGCCCCAGATACATCTCAGGTCACTGCTCCAGAGTGAGCAAGCTCTAAGCCTTGGTGGCTTCCATATTGTGTTAAGCCTGCAGGTGTGCAGAGTGCAAGAGTTGAGACTTGGGAGCCTCCATCTAGGTTTCAGAAGATGTATGGTAAAGCCTGGATGTCCAAGGAGAAGCCTGCTTTGAAATTGGGGCCCTTATTGAGAACCTCTGCTAGGGGAGTGCAGAGGGGAAACGTGGGGTTGAAGCCCCCAACAGAGTCCCCAGTGGGGCACTGCCCAGTGGAGCTGTGTGAAGACAGCCACCATCATCCAGACCCAAAAATAGTAGATTCACTGACAACTTACACTATGCACCTGGAAAACCCACAGACACTCAATGCCTGGTTTTGAGAGCAGCTGTGTGGGATGGGCCCTGCAGAGCCACAGTGGAGAAGCTGCTCAAGGCCTTGGGAGCCCACCCTTTGCATTAGTGTGGCCTGGATGTGAGATATGGAGTCAAAGGAGATTATTTTAGAGCTTTAAGATTTAATGACTGCCCTGCTGGGTTTTGGATTTGCTTGGGGCCTGGAGTCCCTTTCTTTTGGTGGATTTTTCACTTTTGGAAAGGGATTGTTTACATAATGCCTATAGCCTCATATTATCTTGGAAGTAACTAACTTGTTTTTTATTTTACAGGCTTATAGTTGAAAGGGACTAGCCTTGTCTCAGATGAGACACTGGACTTTAGACTTTCTAGTTAATGCTGGTATGAGTTAAGACTTTGGTCTACTGTTGGAAAGACATGATTGTATTTGGAAATGTGAGAATGGCATGAGATTTGGGAGGGGTTGGGGTGGAATAATATGGTTTGGGTCTTTGTCCTTGCTCAAATCTCATGTCAAATTTTAATTCACACTGTTGGAGATGGGGTCTGGTTGGAGGTGATTGGATCAAGGGGGAAAATATCCCCTTTGGTGCTGTTCTTATTATAGTGAGTGAGTAATCATGAGATCTGGTTGTTTAAAAGTATGTAGCACCTTCTCCATCTCTCTCTTCCTCCTGCTCTGGCCATGTAAGACGTGCCCGCTTCCTTTTTGCTTTCTGTCATGATTGTAAGTTTCCTGAGGCCTCCCCAGCCATGCTTCCTGCACAGCCTGTGCAACCGTGGGCCAAGTAAACCTCTTTTCATTATAAATTACCCAGTCCCAGGTTGTTCCTTATAGCAATGTGAGAACAGACTAATACACTCCTGGATAAAGCTAAAAGAAAAAATTTTAATAAACTACTGATTGATTACATAGGAATATATAAAAGAAAAACATGATAATAATTAGAACTATCTGAAAAATCAAAATGGTCTTTCTTTTGAGTGGTGAACTTCTCATTGCTGGAAGAACTCAAAGAGAGTCTGTATAGCTTCCAGCAATGTTGTAGAAGATAGTTTGATGAAGATGAGAGACTGTTTTAGGTGACCTCCAAGTTCCCTTCTCAAAGATTTTATGCATCTTTACCTGAAATGGAAGAAATTTCAAGAGTTAAAAAATCCACAAGTTATTTAAAGAAAAAAAATTGATTTAGTCTCAGACTATTGTTAGTGTCTCAGAAGATCTGCCTCCAAATGACTAAGTTAAAGTAACATAAACAGAAGATGATGAATCATGCTGCTTTTCCTAATGGTCTCTAATATGCAAAGCCCAAGTTCACAGCTGCCACTCTGAGTGACTACATGGGGAGGGACAAGTAAATTATGGTAGGTATAACATTGTAATGTTCCTAGTTGGTAGCTCGTGTGTATGTGATTACCTAGTATTCCTTACCAGCTGTTTTTTTTTTTAACATTAGTCATACTGATTTAAAACAACCATCCTCTTTTCATTTATTTCAATAAGCATTGTTCTTTTTGGAACAGTAAGACATTTTATTTAAAAGTGGAAGCTTTTCTTAGCTCTTGTATTAGTCCGTTCTCACACTGCTGTGAAGAAATACCCGAGACTGGGTAATTTAAAAAGAAAGAGGTTTAATTAACTCACAGTTCTGCAAGGCTGGGGAGGCCTCAATAAACTTACAATTGTGGTGGCAGCAAGGAGAAGTGCTGAGCGAAAGGGAGAAAAGCCCCCTATAAAACCATCAGATCTCTTGAGAACTCACTATCACAAGAACAGCATGGAGGTAACCGCCCCTATGATTCAATTACCTCCCTCTGGGTGTCTCCCATGACACGCGGGGATTATGGAAACTACAATTTAAGATGAGATTTGGGTGGGGACACGGCCAAACCATATCAGCTCTTAAGTGCATATGATGTGATTGTACATATATATGTACTTGACAGGGTGATTGTGAGTCTCAGGTGAGGTAATTATTCAGGCACTACTCTCTCTTCTTATTCTTGACCCAGGTCACTGAGGTGGAGACAGGGTCATGGCAGTGGGGAAAATCAGTTACTCACTTCTCCGTGACCAGAATAAAGGAAGTCTTTAGTGGTGGGTGGACAAGATTTTGGAAAGGGTCTCTGGAGGGTGAGCAACCAGGACAGATGGGCCCCAGCTACATCTCCCCATTCCTAGTGAGGGCACTTAGTTGGCTGGGTTTTCTTTCTTGGTACTCTTGGGGCTTGAATGAGGGAAAATTCTGAGGTGTGCTGGATTGATAACAGAAAGATGATTGGACCTAGTCTGGAATGGGGATTTGGGTCACCAACGATAAGGAAGTTCAGGGACTGGAAAGAACAGGAGGGGACTGGAGCTATTTAATCAGGGGTAGAGTTGGGGAGAAGACTCTGAAAGTTCAAGACCAAGGTCTAGAGCCAGAGTAGGAACCAATGAAGTGTCTAGATATTAGAAGAAAGAAAAGAATCAGATGAAGGCTGCCCACACAGATTCTGCTAAAAGGGCTGTGGTCTTCACAGGATAGCTTTTATTTTATCTCACTCAAGGGCAGCTCAGAGGCTTATGACACTAGCTAAGGCCGGAGGTTCCCTAGAAGCTTGTCCTACCAATAAGCATGCAATTCCTTGATAAATCACAGTCTACTGTTTCTAAGAAATCTCCAGGACAGATGGGCCAACTGATTAAAAGAATCTGGTTCCCTTAGGGCTAAGAAATTAATTTGGCAAATCATATTGCTAATCTCAGTGCAAATTCCTCAGCTGAGAGACCTGTGGAAACTTTGGTCAGTCATCTCTCTGGTCTCAGTAAGTGAATTCCATTGCAAACGGCCATTGTAAGTTTGTCACCTTCCCCTCCCTTCCTTGGCAGCTCTGTTTAGCATGCACCCAGATGGCTTCTGGGTAAGGCATGCAGAGGTAGCTAAGAATGGTTTATTGCCTCTGGTGTGTCCTTGCACAGTTTCTGCCCTCAGACATAGACTGAGCCCTTAGCATATCTTTTCTATACTAGTAAAGTCTGTGTACCTTCATTATATCCTGTAAAATCTACATATCTTTCCTACACTTGAAAGCTATGCCATCAGCTTAATCATAATATAATTCTGATTGGATACTCTTTTAAATTATACTTATGCATTAATGCATTAATTTCTAACAATTTACAGTTGCATTTTAATATTTTTATTAGTCCAGTGAATGCTGTTAATCTTGTATACCATCATAAATGAACTATTCAAATTCTTGAGGATTCCTTTAAAGGCTCCTTTATGTATGTACACCTTTTTTAATAGATTGAGACTTCCTTGAGATTCTTTTTTGATTCCTTTGTCTATAAAGGGATAACACTCAAGACCTTAGGATGACCTCATGTGTATATATCTTATTTATTATGTACACACACATATGAATATATAAAATGAATAAATGCATTTTAAATAATATATATAAAATAATAAAGAAATATACAGTTGACCCTTGAGCAACATGAGTTTTAGCTGCACTAGTCCACTTATATATGAATTTTTTTCAATAAATGTATTGGAAAATTTTTTTGAGATTTGTGACAATTTGAAAAAAGTTACAAACAGCATAGCTTAGAAATATCAAAAAAGTTAAGAAAAATTAGGTATGGCATGATGCATAACATATATGTAGTACTAGTTTATTTTATCATTTACTACCATAAAATACACACAAATCTATAATAAGAAGTTAAGATTTATCAAAACTTAGGCATACAGACTGTACATGTTACCATTCACAGTCCAGAGAAATGTAAACAAATGTGAAGATGCAGTATAAAATCATAACTGCATAAAATTCACTGTAGCACATACTGTACTACTGTAATAATTTTGTAGATGCCTCCTGTTACTACTGCAGTGAGCTCAGATGTTACGAATATCCACTTAAAGCACCTTGTGACAATAATCATCTCTGTGAGGGCAGATTCTCTCTTCAGTAAATTGTGAATTACAGCAAAAAGTGATCTCTCAAGGTTCTCATGCATTTTTCACCATGTTTAGTGCAATACTGAGAACCTGAATAACACTGTGGGACCTACACTAAGAGCCACTAGTGATGCTGGAAGTGCTTGCAGGAAGCAGAGAAAAGTCATGGATTATAACAAAAAGTGGAATAGTTTGTTATGTACTCTAGATTGAGGTCTGCAGCTGCAGTTGCTCACTATTTCAGACAGATGATTCATCTTATAAACAGATGATATAAACTTACGGTATGGATAAATACAGTACACTATTGTAAATGTTTTTTCTCTTCCTTATGATTTTCCTAACTGCATTTTCCCTTTTCTAGGTTACTTTATTGTCAGAATACAGCATGTAATACATGTAACAAACAAAACATTATTTAATGAACTGCTTATGGTACTAGTAAGGCTTTGGCCAACAGAAAGCTATTAGTAGTTAAGTTGTTGAGGAGTCAAAAGTTATATGGGATTTTAGACTGTACGAAGATCCTCTAACCCCTTTGTTGCTTAAGGGTCAACTGTATATAAATTAAATACATACATACTGTTGCTCTTCTGAGCCTATTTTTCCATTATACTGAAGTTTTTCCTTCTCATAACTCTCCACATAGTAATACCCAATAATAAGTGTTACATTTCTTTGATTTAAAAGTGATCTACTTAGGTATGAAATTATTCCAATTTTTTCTTCAACAAAACTTGAGCATCTATATTATATGCTGTCTAGGTAATCTGGCATATTATTTCATTTAATCTGTAAAGCAACTTTGAAAGTAGGTATTATTACTCTAACTTAATGGATAATTAAACTTACATTGAGGCTTAGGGAAAGTTAGAACCTTGTATAAGTCCACCTGGTAAGCCAAAATTTGAACCCAGGTATTTTGATTTCAGACCTAATGCTGACTTTTTGTGGACATCACTGAGTTTATCAGTAAGGAATGTATGTAAATTGCTATCTCAGATTGTTATTGTGTAGAAATTGTATCTTTTTTTTCCCCTAATCTTATAAATTGTGTTAAAATACACATGATTTAAAATTACCATCTTAACTATATTAAGTCTTCCAAACCATGAATATGAGATACTTTTCATGCACGTCTGAGTGAAGAGACCACCAAATAGGCTTTGTGTGAGCAATAAAGCTGTTTATTTCACCTGGGTGCAGGCGGGCTGAGTCCGAAAAGAGAGTCAGCAAAAGGTGGTGGATTATCATTAGTTCTTATAGGTTTTGGGATAGGCGGTGAAGTTAAGAGCAATATTTTGGGGGCAGGGGGTAGATCTCGCAAAGTACATTCTCAAGGGTAGGGAGAATTACAAAGAACCTTCTTAAGGGTGGGGTAGATTACAAAGTACATTGATCAGTTAGGGTCGGGCAGAAACAAATCACAATGGTGGAATGTCATCAGTTAAGGCTATTTTTACTTCTTTCGTGGATCTTCAGTTACTTCAGGCCATCTGGATGTATACGTGTAAGTCACAGGGGATGCAATGGCTTGACTTGGGCTCAGAGGCCTGACATTCCTGCCTTCTTATATTAATAAGAAAAATAAAACAAAATAGTGTTGAAGTGTTGGGGCAGTGAAAATTTTTTGGGGGGTGGTATGGAGAGAGAGAATGGGCTATGTTTCTCAGGGCTGCTTCAAGTGGGATTAGGGGCAGCGTGGGAACCTAGAGTGGGAGAGATTAAGCTGAAGGAAGATTTTGTGGTAAGGGGTGATATTGTGGGGTTGTTAGAAGAAACATTTGTTATGTAGAATTATTGGTGGTGGCCTGGATATGGTTTTGTATGAATTGAAAAACTAAATGGAATAAGAGAAGGAGAAAAACAGGTATGAAAGGTCTAAGAATTGGGAGGACCTAGGACATCTGATTAGAGAGTGCCTAAGGAGATTCAGCATAGTCCTGCCAGCAAAGATTATTTATTTACTTTAAGAGTTAAGAGTGGCACTTTGGGGATAGCAAGAGGAGATATCAGCTGTGAAGGCTTGGAGAAACAGTGTAAACCGGCAGTGTAAACAAGAGCAGGGCATGTATGAGTAGTTGAGAACGGAGAATAGGAGTATGACTAGAAAGAAAATAGGAGGGATGACAAGTTTTTTTGGGGCACAGTCTAAGTTGGTCCGGTGTCTGGAATGAGACTGGGGCCTAATAAAAAGGAGCTCAAATGGGGTGTACCTTGTAGCATTCTGAGGACAGGCCTGAATTCTGAGAAGCGAAAGTGGTAAAAGTATTGTCCAGTCCTTTTTAAGTTGGTGGCTGAGCTTGGTGAGGTGTGGTTTTAAAAGAACGTTAGTCCGTTCTACTTTTCTTCAAGATGGAGGACCGTAAGGGATATAAAGGTTTCACTGAATACTAAAAGCCTGAAAAACTGTTTGGCTGATTTGACTAATAAAGGCTGGTCTGTTATCAGACTGTATAGAGGTGGGAAGGCTAAACTGAGGAATTATGTCTGACAGAAGGGAAGAAATGACTGCGGTGGCCTTCTCAGACCCTGTAGGAAAGGCCTCTACTTATCTAGTGAAAGTGTCTACTTAGACTAAGAGGTATTTTAGTTATCTGACTTGGGGCATGTTGAGTAAAGCTAATTTGCCATTCCTGGTTGGGGGCAAATCTTCAAGCTTGATGTGCAGGGAAGGGAGGGGGCCTGAATAATCCCTGAGAAGTAGTAGAATAGCAGATGGAACACTGAGAAGTTATTTCCTTAAGGATAGATTTCCACGATGGAAAGGAAATGAGAGGTTCTAAGAGGCGGGCTAGTGGCTTGTACTATAGCATAGCCTGCCTTTGCTGGTGTGTGGCAATTAGGCCTGGTGGAACTGCCATCAACAAATCAAACGTGATCAGGGTGAGGAACAGGAAAGAAGGAAATATGGGGAAATGGGATGAATGTCAGGTGGATCAGAGAGATACAGTCATGGGGGTCAGGTGTGGTATCAGGAATAATGTGGGAGGCCAGATTGAAGTCCGGGCCAGGAACAGTGGTAATTGTGGGACTTAACAAAGAGTGAGTACAGCTGAAGGAGCCGGGGAGCAGAAAGTATATGCGTCAGGTATGAGGAAGAAAATAGATTTTGGAAGTTATGAGAAATATAGAGAGTGAGTTGAGCATAGTTTGTGATTTTGAGGGCCTCTGAAAGTATTAAAGCAGTGGCAGCCGCTGCACGCAGAGATGAGGGCTAGGCTAAAACAGTAAGGTCAGGTTGTTTAGACAGAAAAGCTACAGGGTGCGGTCCTGGCTCTTGTGTAAGAATTCTGACTGCACTAACCATGCCTAGGAAGGAAAGGAGTTGTTGTTTTGTAAGGGATTGAGGTTTGGGAGATTAATCGGACACGATCAGCAGGGAGAGCATGTGTGTTTTTATGAGAATTATGCCGAGATAGGTAATAGGTGAAGATGAAGTTTGGGCTTGACTGAAGTAATGGGGGCTGTCTGTGAAGGCTTGCGGCAGTACAGCCCAGGTAATTTGCTGAGCCTAATGGGTGTCACGGTCAGTCTAAGTGAAAGCAAAGAGAGGCTGGGAGGAAGGGTGCAAAGGAATAGTAAAGAAAGCATGTTTGAGATCCAGAACAGAATAATGGGTAGTAGAGGGAGGTATTGAGGATAGGAGAGTATATGGGCTTGGCACCACGGGGTGGATAGGCAAAACAATTTGTTTGATAAGGTGCAGATTCTGAACTAACTTGTAAGCCTTGTCTGGTTTTAGGACAGGTAAAATGGGGGAATGGTAAGGAGAGTTTATAGGCTTTAAAAGGCCATGCTGTAGCAGGCGAGTGATAACAGGCTTTAATCCTTTTAAAGCGTGCTGTGGGATGGGATATTGGCATTGAGCGGGATAAGGGTGATTAGGTTTTAATGGGATGGTAATGGGCATGTGATCGGTTGCCAGGGAATGAGTAGAGGTATCTTATAAGGTGGAGGGATACAAGAGGAGGACGCAAAGGAGGCTTTGGGTTGGGAAGAAGGGCAGCAATGAGATGTAGCTGTAGTCCAGGAATAGACAGGGAAGCAGATAATTTAGTTACAGTGTCTTGGCCTAATAAGGGAACTGGGCAGGTGGGGATAACTAAAAAGGAGTGCTTGAAAGAGTATTGTCTAAGTTGGCGCTAGAGTTGGGGAGTTTTAAGAGGTTTAGAAGCCTGGCTGTCAATACCCACAACAGTTATGGAGGCAAGGGAAACAGGCCCTTGAAAAGAAGGTAATGTGGAATGGGTAGCCTCTGTATTGTTTAAGAAGGGGGCAGACTTACCCTCCACTGTGAGAGTTACCTAGAGTGTCTGTGATGGTCTTCTAGGCTTCCGAGGCGATGGGGCAGTGTCAGTCTTCAGCTGCTAAGCCGAGAAGATCTGGGAAGGAGTCAGTCAGAGAGCCTTGGGCCAGAGTTCCAGGGTCTCTGGGAGTGGCTGCCAGGTGAGTTGAACAGTCCGATTTCCAGTGGGGTTTTGCACAGATGGGACATGGCTTAGAAGGAATCCCCAGCTGCGGGCATTCCTTGGCCTGGTGGCCAGATTTCTGGCACTTGTAGCAAGCTCCTGGGGAAGGTGGTTCTGGAGGAACGCCTGGCCACTGTGGTTTAGGTGTTTGGAAGTTCTTGTGTGCTGGAGATGTGGCTGGGGTTTGTCTCACAGTGGAGGCAAGGAATTGCAACTCAGAAATATGTTACTACTTGGCTGCCTCTATTATTGTACACCTTGAAGGCGAGGTTAATTAAGTCCTGTTGTGGGGTTTGAGGGCCGGAATTTAATTTTTGGATTTTATTTAATGTTGGGAGCAGATTGGGTAATAAAATGTATATTGAGAATAAGACAGCCTTTTGACCTTTTAGGGTCTAGGGCTGCAAAGCGTCTCAGGGTTGCTGCCGAACGAGCCATGAACTGGGCTGGGTTTTTTATATTTGATTAAAAAGAGTCTAAACGCTAACTGATTTGGGAGAGGTCGGATAAAGAAAAATGAGCATTAACCTTGACTATGCCTTTAGCTTCAGCCACCTTTCTAAGAAATTGCTGGGCAGGTGGGGGAGGGCTACTCACGGAATGAAACTGTAAACCGGACTGGGTGTGAGGAGGCCAGGTGATAAAAAGATTATAGGGTGGAGGAGCGGAGGCTGAGGAAGAATTGGGACCTAGCTCCGCCTGGCCAGGAGCAGCCTGGGGAGGAGGGGAGAGGTCAGATGGCTCTGTAGATTTGGGACGAGTTGCACTGGGCATGGAGACAAGGGAGGGACCGATGTGTAAAAGAATGCCTGGACGTCAGGCACCTCGGACCCTTTGCCCATTTTACGACAAGAATTATTTAGATCTTGCAGGATGGAAAAATTGAAAGTGCCGTTTTCTGGCTACTTGGAACCACTGTCGAGTTTGTATTGGGGTCAAGTGGCATTGCAGAAGAAAATAAGGCATTTAGGTTTTAGATCAGGTGTGAGTTGAAGAGGTTTTAAGTTGTTGAGAACACAGGCTAAGGGAGAAGAAGGAGGAATGGAAGGTGGAAGGTTGCCTATAGTGAAGGAGGCAAGTTTAAAGAAAAGGGAAAGACATGGAGGGAAGCGGTTCGGGGGTTCTTACCCTCCAGAAAAGTGGGAAAGGGGTTGGGGCACAGAGATACGAGGTCAGGGCACGGAAATAAGAGATCAGGGTGCAGAGATATAAGAGGTTGGGGCATGGAAATAAGGGATTGGGGCACACAGATATAAGAGGTTGGGGCATGGAAATAAGGGATCGGGACACAGAGATACGAGGTTGGGGTACTTGCCTCTCCCCCAGAAAAGCGGGACTTGCCACTAAGGGTGAAGGAGAAGGGGTTGAGGGGTTCTTGCCTCTCCCCCAGAAAAGCAGAGAAGGGGTAGAGACACAGAGAGAAGGGGGTTGGGGTACTTGCCCCTGCCCCAGAAAAGCGGGACTTGCTGCTACGGGGGAAGGACCAAGGCAGGCGTCCCTGCGTGGTCTGACACCTCTGAAACGTGAGTGAATAATCAGAGAGGTGTCCCTGCAATGATTAAACACCAAGGGAAAGCTGCCTTTCCAGTCCGTGACCGGCGCCGGAGTTTTGGGTCCATGGATAAAATGTGTCTCCTTTGTCTCTACCAGAAAATGAAAGGAATTGAAATTAAAAGAAGGGAGAGACTGAAAAGTGGAAAGGAGAAAGTGGTTGAGGGATAGCGAGAGAGGTTGGAGAAGAGAGTAAGAAGAGGCTGCTTACCTGATTTAACATTGGTGAGATGTTCCTTGGGCTGGTGGGTCTGAGGACCTGAGGTCGTAGGTGGATCTTTTTCATGGAGCAAAGAGCAGGAGGACAGGGATTGATCTTCCAAGGGAGGTCTCCTGATCCGAGTCACGGCACCAAATTTCATGCACATCCGTGTGAAGAGACCACCAAACAGGCTTTGTGTGAGCAATAAAGCTGTTTATTTCACCTGGGTGCGGGTGGGCTGAGTCTGAAAAGAGAGTCAGCAAAGCGTGGTGGATTATCATTAGTTCTTATAGGTTTTGCCATAGGTGGTGAAGTTAAGAGCAATATTTTGGGGGCAGGGGGTGGATCTCGCAAAGTACATTCTCAAGGGTAGGGAGAATTACAAAGAACCTTCTTAAGGGTGGGGGAGATTACAAAGTACGTTGATCAGTTAGGGTGGGGCAGAAACAAATCACAGTGGTGGAAGATCATCAGTTAAGGCTATTTTTACTTCTTTTGTGGATCTTCAGTTACTTCAGGCCATCTGGATGTATACGTGCAAGTCACAGGGGATGCAATGGCTTGACTTGGGCTCAGAGGCCTGACAATGCTTTTATTTATTTATGTCTTCTTAAATTTCTTTCACCAATGTTTTGTAGTTTCCACTGTACAAGTCTTTCCTTCCTTGCTTAAGTTAATTTATAAGGATTTTATATATTTTGATGCTATTGTAAGTGGGGTTGTTTTTGTATTTTTGTAATTTCCTTTTGAGATTGTTCATTGTTAGTATAAAAATGCAACTGATTTTTGTGTTTTCACTTTGTATCTTACCAGGTTGCTGAATTTATTTACTAGTTGTAACAGTTTTTTTTTTTTTTTTTTTTTTTTTTTTTTTTTTTTTTTTTTTTTTTTTTGGTGTAGTCTTTAGGGTTTTCTGTATATAAAATCATATCCTTCCATAAACAGAGATAATTGTACTTCTTTCTTTCCAATTTCTATGCCTTTCATTTCTTTTTCTTACCTAATTGCTTTGGCTAGAACTTCTAATACCATGTTGAATGAAAGTGGTAAAAGTGGGCATCTTTGTCTTATTCCTGATCTTAAAGGAAAAGCTTTCAGCTCTTCACCACTGTGTATGATCTTAGCTATGGACTTTTCATATATGGCCTTTATTACGTTAAAGTAATTTCTTTCTATTTTCATTTTGTCAAGTGGTTTTATCATGAAAGGGTGTTGAATTTTGTGAGATCATTTTTTCTGCATCAATTGAGATGATCACATGTTTTTCCCCCTTCATTCTGTTATTGTAATATTTACATTGATTGGTTTTCATATGTTGAAACAACCTTACATTCCAGGAATAAATTCCAACTTGTCATGGTGTGTAATCTTTTTAACTGCTGAATTCAGCTTGCTATATTTCATTGAAGATTTTTTGATCAGTGTTCATGGAATTGTCTCTTAATTTTTTCTGCTTAATTATATAACTCAGATTTTTATGTAGTAAATGCTAAGTAAGTTTGTGTTAAGTCTGTGGTGTCAATAGCATTGACAGCCTTGAACTTATAGGAATCAGAAAGGTACTGTGGTGATGAAAGAGTCCAAGTTGTCTATTGACAAGACCATCTTCCACCAGATGCATATAATATCTGCACCAGAAGGAAGAGGAACCAAATTTTATGTTTAACACTGACAGCAGTGTAGGATCCAAGATGCCAAATTGGGTAAAAGGCAGAACTAAACAATCAGAATTTAGATATAAATATTCACCACCCAGAGAGCAAATCATTCATCCTTATTGGGAGTGGAATGTCCTGAGTATATTAATAAATCGTGGCTATTTTCTGGTTCTTGCATCAATCTGTAAACCAAAAGTAAAGTTCTAGGCCCCCCAATCAATTGAATAGATACCCCTCTTGGCCAAGGGGACCCCAAAGAAACCTGAAAAGCTAGTTCAGGCCATGACAGGAAGTAAGGGTCAGACATGCCTCATTATACTTTCCTTCCTTTGGAGTTTAGACATAACTAGGCAGTGTTTACATTAAAACAGAGATGTTAAGACTGACAAAACAGACTCTTAGTTGCAATAAGATACCAAATTCCAAACTTACTCTGGTATAGCATCATATGAAAAATAACAGGCCCTGAAAGAAATCAAAGTATTTTACCCTTAAATATGTTTATTTGACATATTCTGAAATGGCCCTGTAAAGCTGTCTCTTGTGGGAGAAATTTGCATTCTGTAGAAAATCTCCTTTCCTTACTAAGTTTTTTTCTGGAGAGTCTGACACCTTTTAAGTTCTGAAAAGAGACATTCACCATTTATACCCTCTGAAGCCTGCTACCTGGAATCTTTGTCTACATAACAAGAGCCTGGGCTTCCACAACCTTCTTATCTAAACTCATTTATTTATGCTGAATTCAACTCTTCAGGCAGGGCTTAACTCTTTCAATGAATCGCCAATCAGGAAATCTCTGAATTCACCTATGAGCTGGAACCCCTGCACCACCCCCTGCAATTCCCCTCCCCCACTTTGAGATGTCCTGCCTTTCTGAGCCAAACCTTACATATATTGATTTATGTCTTTGCCTGTAACTTCTGTCTTGCTAAAATGTATAAAACCAAACTATAACTCATGCAACTTGGGCACATGTTCTCAAGACATCCTGAAACTTTGTAACAGGCCATGGCCCTTAACCTTGGCAAAATAAACCTTTAAATTGATTGAGACATGTTTCAGATACTTTTACAAGTCTAATGAAATTCTACCCCACCTAAAATAAATTTCTGGTGGAGTGTGGTGGCTCAAGCCTGTAATCCCAGCACTTTGGGAGGCCGAGGTGGGCGGATCATGAGGTCAGGAGATAAAGACCATCCTGGCTAACATGGTGAAATCCCGTCTCTACGAAAAAGAAATACAAAAAATTAGCTGGGCGTGGTGGCAGGCACCTGTAGTCCCAGCTACTCCGAAGGCTGAGGCAGGAGAATGGTGGGAACCCGGGAGGCAGAGCTTGCAGTGAGCTGAGATTGCGCCACTGCCCTCCAGCCTGGGCGACAGAGTGAGACTCCGTCTCAAAAAAAAAAAAAAATAAATAAATAAATAAATAAATAAATAAATATCTGAGAGGTAATGATTAAAATGAAAAAAAAACAGTGGGGGGGGTGGAGCCAAGATGGCCGAATAGGAACAGCTCCGGTCTCCAGCTCCCAGCCCCAGCGACACAGAAGACGGGTGATTTCTGCATTTCTGCTTGAGGTACCGGTTTCATCTCACTAGGGAGTGCCTAACAGTGGGTTCAGGACAGTCGGTGAAGCGCACTGTGCGCGAGCCGAAGCAGGGCGAGGCATTGCCTCACTCGGGAAGCGCAACGGGTCAGGGAGTTCCCTTTCCTAGTCAAAGAAAGGGGAAACAGACGGCACCTGGAATATCGGGTCAGTCCCGTCCTAATACTGCGCTTTTCCAACGGGCCTGGAAAACGGCACACTAGGAGATTGTGTCCCGCACCTGGCTCGGAGGGTCCTATGCCCACAGAGTCTTGCTGATTGCTAGCACAGCAGTCTGAGATCACGCTGCAAGGCGGCAACGAGGCTGGGGGAGGGGCGCCCGCCATTGCCCAGGCTTGCTTAGGTAAACAAAGCAGCCAGGAAGCTCGAACTGGGTGGAGCCCACCACAGCTCAAGGAGGCCTGCCTGCCTCTGTAGGCTCCACCTCTGGGGGCAGGGCACAGACAAACAAAAACTCAGCGAGAACCTCCACAGCCTTAAATGTCCCTGTCTGACTGACAGCTTTGAAGAGAGTAGTGGTTCTCCCAGCACGCAGCTGGAGATCTGAGAACGGACAGACTGCCTCCTAAAGTGGGTCCCTCACCCCTGAGCAGCCTAACTGGGAGGCACCCCCCCAGTAGGGACAGACTGACACCTCATTCAACCGGGTACTCCTCTGAGACAAAACTTTCAGAGGAACTATCAGACAGCTGAATTTGTGGTCTCACGAAAATCCGCTGTTCTGCAGCCACCGGTGCTGACACCCAGCCAAACAGGGTGTGGAGTGGACCTCTAGTAAACTCCAACAGACCTGCAGCTGAGGGTCTTGTCTGGTAGAAGGAAAATTAACAAACAGAAAGGACATCCACACCAAAAACCCATCTGTACATCACCATCATCGAAGACAAAAAGTAGACAAAACCACAAAGATGGGGAAAAAACAGACCAAAAAAACTGGAAACTCTAAAAAACAGAGCACCTCTCCTCCTCCAAAGGAACGCAGTTCCTCACCAGCAACGGAACAAAGCTGGATGGAGGATGACTTTGATGAGTTGAGAGAAGAAGGCTTCAGACGATCAAACTACTCTGAGCTACGAGAGGAAATTCAAAACAATAGCAAAGAAGTTAAAAACTTTGAAAAAAAATTAGAAGAATGGATAACTAGAATAACCAATGGAGAGAAGGGCTTAAAGGAGATGATGGAGCTGAAAGCCAAGTTTCGAGAACTACGTGAAGAATGCAGAAGCCTCAGTAGCAGATGCGATCAACTGGAAGAAAGGGTATCGCTGATAGAAGATGAAATGAATGAAATGAAGAGAGAAGGGAAGTTTAGAGAAAAAAGAATAAAAAGAAATGAACAAAGCCTCCAAGAAATTTGGGACTATGTGAAAAGACCAAACCTACGTCTGATTGGTGTACCTGAAAATGATGGGGAGAATGGAACCAAGTTGGAAAACACTCTGCAAGATATTATCCAGGAGAACTTCCCCAATCTAGCAAGGCAGGCCAGCATTCAGATTCAGGAAATACAGAGAACGCCACAAAGATACTCCTCGAGAAGGGCAACTCCAAGACACATAATTGTCAGATTCACCAAAGTTGAAATGAAGGAAAAAATGTTAAGGGCAGCCAGAGAGAAAGGTCGGGTTACCCACAAAGGGAAGCCCATCAGACTAACAGCTGATCTCTCAGCAGAAACTCTACAAGCCAGAAGAGAGTGGGGGCCGATATTCAACATTCTTAAAGAAAAGAATTTTCAACCCAGAATTTCCTATCCCGCCGAACTAAGCTTCACAAGTGAAGGAGAAATAAAATACTTTACAGACAAGCAAACGCTGAATGATTTTGTCACCACCAGGCCTGCCCTAAAAGAGCTCCTGAAGGAAGCACTAAACATGGAAAGGAACAACCGGTATCAGCCCCTGCAAAAACATGCCAAACTGTAAAGACCATCGAGGCTAGGAAGAAACTATAGCAACTAACGAGCAAAATAACCAACTAACATCATAATGACAGGATCAGATTCACACATAACAATATTCACGTTAAATGTAAATGGGCTAAATGCTCCAATCAAAAGACACAGACTGGCAAACTGGATAAGGAGTCAGGACCCATCAGTGTGCTGTATTCAGGAAACCCATCTCACGTGCAGAGACACACATAGACTCAAAATAAAGGGATGGAGGAAGATCTATCAAGCAACTGGAAAACAAAAAAAGGCAGGGGTTGCAATCCTAGTCTCTGATAAAATAGACTTTAAACCAACAAAGATCAAAAGAGACAAAGAAGGCCATTACATAATGGTAAAGGGATCAATTCAACAAGAAGAGCTAACTATCCTAAATATATATGCACCCAACACAGGAGCACCCAGATTCATAAAGCAAGTCCTCAGTGACCTACAAAGGGACTTAAACTCCCACACAATAATAATGGGAGATTTTAACACCCCGCTGTCAGCATTAGACAGATCAATGAGACAGAAAGTTAACAAGGATATCCAGGAATTGAACTCAGCTCTACATAAAGTGGACCTAATAGACATCTACAGAACTCTCCACCCCAAATCAACAGAATATACATTTTTTTCAGCACCACACCACACCTATTCCAAAATTGACCACATAGTTGGAAGTAAAGCTCTTCTCAGCAAATGTAAAAGAACAGAGATTATAACAAACTGTCTCTCAGACCACAGTGCAATCAAACTAGAACTCAGGATTAAGAAACTCACTCAAAACCGCTCAACTACATGGAAACTGAACAACCTGCTCCTGAATGACTATTGGGTACATAATGAAATGAAGGCAGAAATAAAGATGTTCTTTGAAACCAACGAGAACAAAGACACAACATACCAGAATCTCTGGGACACGTTCAAAGCAGTGTGTAGAGGAAAATTTATAGCACTAAATGCCCACAAGAGAAAGCAGGAAAGATCCAAAATTGACACCCTAACATCACAATTAAAAGAACTAGAAAAGCAAGAGCAAACACATTCAAAAGCTAGCAGAAGGCTAGAAATAACTAAAATCAGAGCAGAACTGAAGGAAATAGAGACACAAAAAACCCTTCAAAAAATTAATGAATCCAGGAGCTGGTTTTTTGAAAAGATCAACAAAATTGATGGACCGCTAGCAAGACTAATAAAGAAGAAAAGAGAGAAGAATCAAATAGATGCAATAAAAAACGAAAAAGGGGATATCACCACCGATCCCACAGAAATACAATCTACCATCAGAGAATACTACAAACACCTCTATGCAAATAAACTAGAAAATCTGGAAGAAATGGATAAATTCCTCGACAAATACACCCTCCCAAGACTAAACCAGGAAGAAGTTGAATCTCTGAATAGACCAATAACAGGTTCTGAAATTGTGGCAATAATCAATAGCTTACCAACCAAAAAGAGTCCAGGACCTGATGGATTCACAGCTGAATTCTACCAGAGGTACAAGGAGGAACTGGTACCATTCCTTCTGAAACTATTCCAATTGATAGAAAAAGAGGGAATCCTCCCTAACACATTTTACGAAGCCAGCATCGTCCTGATACCAAAACCTGGCAGAGACATAACCAAAAAAGAGAATTTCAGACCAATATCCTTGATGAACATTGATGCAAAAACCCTCAATAAAATACTGGCAAACCGAATCCAGCAGCACATCAAAAATCTTATCCACCATGATCAAGTGGGCTTCATCCCTGGGATGCAAGGCTGGTTCAACATACGCAAATCAATAAATGTAATCCAGCATATAAACAGAACCAAAGACAAAAACCACATGATTATCTCAATAGATGCAGAAAAGGCCTTTGACAAAATTCAACAACCCTTCATGCTAAAAACTCTCAATAAATTAGGTATTGATGGGACGTATCTCAAAATAATAAGAGCTATCTACAACAAACCCACAGCCAATATCATACTGAATGGGCAAAAACTGGAAGCATTCCCTCTGAAAACTGGCACAAGACAGGGATGCCCTCTCTCACCACTCCTATTCAACATAGTGCTGGAAGTTCTGGCCAGAGCAATCAGGCAGGAGAAGGAAATAAAGGGTATTCAATTAGGAAAAGAGGAAGTCAAATTGTCCCTGTTTGCAGATGACATGATTGTATATCTAGAAAACCCCATTGTCTCAGCCCAAAATCTCCTTAAGCTGATTAGCAACTTCAGCAAAGTCTCAGGATACAAAATTAATGTACAAAAATCACAAGCATTCTTGTACACCAATAACAGACAGAGAGCCAAATCATGAGTGAACTCCCATTCACAATTGCTTCAAAGAGAATAAAATACCTAGGAATCCAACTTACAAGGGATGTGAAGGACCTCTTCAAGGAGAACTACAAACCACTGCTCAATGAAATAAAAGAGGATACAAACAAATGGAAGAACATTCCATGCTCATGGGTTGGAAGAATCAATATCGTGAAAATGGCCATACTGCCCAAGGTAATTTATAGATTCAATGCCATCCCCATCAAGCTACCAATGACTTTCTTCACAGAATTGGAAAAAACTACTTTAAAGTTCATATGGAACCAAAAAAGAGCCCGCATCGCCAAGTCAATCCTAAGCCAAAAGAACAAAGCTGGAGGCATCACGCTACCTGACTTTAAACTATACTACAAGGCTACAGTAACCAAAACAGCATGGTACTGGTACCACAACAGAGACATAGATCAATGGAACAGAACAGAGCCCTCAGAAATGATGCTGCATAGCTACAACTATCTGATCTTTGACAAACCGGACAAAAACAAGAAATGGGGAAAGGATTCCCTATTTAATAAATGGTGCTGGGAAAACTGGCTAGCCATATGTAGAAAGCTGCAACTGGATCCCTTCCTTACACCTTATACAAAAATTAATTCAAGATGGATTAAAGACTTATATGTTAGACCTAAAACCATTAAAATCCTACAAGAAAACCTAGGCAATACCATTCAGGACATAGGCGTGGGCAAGGACTTCATGTATAAAACACCAAAAGCAATGGCAACAAAAGCCAAAATCGACAAATGGGATCTCATTAAACTAAAGAGCTTCTGCACAGCAAAAGAAACTATCATCAGAGTGAACAGGCAACCTACACAATGGGAGAAAATTTTTGCAACCTACTCATCTGACAAAGGGCTAATATCCAGAATCTACAATGAACTCAAACAAATTTACAAGAAAAAAACAAACAACCCCATCAAAAAGTGGGCAGAGGACATGAACAGACACTTCTCAAAAGAAGACATTTATGCAGCCAAAAAACACATGAAGAAATGCTCCTCATCACTGGCCATCAGAGAAATGCAAATCAAAACCACAGTGAGATACCATCTCACACCAGTTAGAATGGCCATCATTAAAAAATCAGGAAACAACAGGTGCTGGAGAGGATGTGGAGAAATAGGAACACTTTTACACTGTTGGTGGGACTGTAAACTAGTTCAACCATTGTGGAAGTCAGTGTGGCGATTCCTCAGGGATCTAGAACTAGAAATACCATTTGACCCAGCCATCCCATTACTGGGTATATACCCAAAGGACTATAAATCATGCTGCTATAAAGACACATGCACACGTATGTTTATTGCGGCACTATTCACAATAGCAAAGAGTTGGAACCAACCCAAATGTCCAACAACGATAGACTGGATTAAGAAAATGTGGCACATATACACCATGGAATACTATGCAGCCATAAAAAATGATGAGTTCGTGTCCTTTGTAGGGACATGGATGAAACTGGAAAACATCATTCTCAGTAAACTATCGCAAGGACAAAAAACCAAACACCGCATGTTCTCACTCATAGGTGGGAATTGAACAATGAGAACTCATGGACACAGGAAGGGGAACATCATGCTCCGGGGACTGTTGTGGGGTGGGGGGAGGGGGGAGGGACAGCATTAGGAGATACACCTAATGCTAAATGACGGATTAATGGGTGCAGGAAATCAACATGGCACATGGATACATATGTAACAAACCTGCACATTGTGCACATGTACCCTAAAACCCTAAAGTATAATAAAAAAAAAAAAAAAAAAAAAAAAGAAAAAAAAAAAAAGAAAAAAAAACAGTGCCATCATAATGGTGTGGTAGAAAATTTGGGCGAATATTTATACAATGCTGGATGTGAGAAAGTCTTCTTAACCATGATGCCAAAAATAAAAATAGAAATCACAAAGGAAAAATTGGCTACACTCAACTAAATAAAAATTAGCAATCTCTATCCTACCCAAAGTGATGTTAACAAAATAAAAAGGCAAAAGGTAAAATGGGAAAAAAATATTTGTAACATATATGATAGTCAAAATGATAAAATCATTAATTTATTAAAAAATCTCATAAATCAAAATGGGCAAGTTATAAAAGAAGAAATATAAAGACCAATAATCATATGAAAAATAAAATCTAATTCGATAATTAAGAAATTGAAAGAGAAGAAACAGATGTGAGTTTCTAACAATTACAAATGAAGAAAATAATCTAGCATTGGAGAGGGTTTGGAAAGACACTTATACCCCATTAATAGGAATGTAAATTGGTACTATCTTTATGAAGGCCAATCGAGAAATATATATTAGAAGTCTTTTTAAAAAGTGTACCACCTTTAATCTGGTAATTATACTTAACAAAACGTATTTCAAAGAGATAATAATATCTGCAAAGAAGTTGTTAGAATGTTCATTAAAAATATTTAAAATAGCCAAGAGATTTAGAAACGTAAATGTCCAGAAATAGGAAGTTATTTAAATAAATTATTTAATACTCATATAATGGGATATAATGTGATTATTAAATCTAAATTATAGTTGAATATTGTTGGAAGTGGCTTTAGCTGGAATTAATGGTGTTGTTCTGAAGTCACCATTACATGGCAAGGATCAAATTTGCTTTGGTTAATACTTCTTACCTTTCATTCTCCAGAATCAGACACTGTTATGGTCTTGTATCATCTTGCACATCTCAAGATCACCAAGGTGCTGATGTTTACTTTCCTTTTTCTTAGAACTTTTGACTTCCACCTCTCCTGAAGTTTGCATAAAGATTTTATGCCTGTTAGTATCTGTTTGATGTTTTTTCAGGCTTTCTGTTTTTACCACATGGGCTCTGACCTCTAAATATTGGCAGGCTTCCAAGTTCAGTTCTTGGACCTACTTTTTTTTTTTTAGTCTACACTTACTATCTGAGTTATCTCTTCTAGTCTACAGCTGTCAATACCATCTATATCAAGCTTGTCCAACCCATAGCCCATGGGCTGCATGTGGCCCAGGACATCTTTGAATGTGGCCCAACACAAATTCATAGACTTTCTTAAAACATTATGAGATTTTTGGCCGGGCGCAGTGGCTCATGCCTGTAATCTCAGCACTTCAGGAGACTGAGGCAGGCAGATCACGAGGTCAAGAGATCGAGACCATCCTAGCCAACATGGCGAAACCCCGTCTCCACTAAAAATACAAAAGTTAGCTGGGTGTGGTGGTGTGCGCCTGTAGTCCCAGCTACTAAGGAGGCTGAGGCAGGAGAATCGCTTGAACCTGGGAGGCAGAGGTTGCAGTGAGCCAAGATCACACCATTAAACTCCAGCCTGGGCGACAGAGCGAGACTCCGTCTAAAAAAACAATAAAATAAAAAAATAAAACCCAAACATTATGGATTTTTTTTTTGGTGATTTTTTTGTTAGCTCAGTTAGCTAACATTAGTGTTAGTGTATTTTATATGTGGCCCAAGACAATTTTTCTTCTCCTAATGTGGCCCAGGGAAGCTAAAAGATTGGACACCCCAATCTATATGGTGATAACTCTCAACTTTTTAACCTAAACTCCCCAAGACTCAGACTAAACAGATCCATCTATTTATTCAACAGCTCCTCTTTGATGGCTAATCAACTCTAACATCTGAAGCTGAATTCCTAATTTCCTCCACTGCAAACCTACTCTTTTCACAGTGCTCCCCTTTCAGCACATGATAACTCTATTCTTTCAGTTTCCAGGGCCAAAAATTTCGGTGACATCCTTAACTCTTCTCTTTCTTACAACACATATCAAAACTCTCACCATATCCTGAGGCTGCTTTTTCAAAATCTATGTAGAATCTGGCTGCCTTTTACCCCCTACATGGCTCCACGCCACCATTTCCTAGATTTTTCCAGCCTCCTATTTGGTCTTCATGCTTCTACTTTTGCCCTCTATAATCTACTCTCAACAAAGGGGTCCTTCAAAAACCCAAGTCATATGATGTCACTCTCATGTTTAATACTCACCAGTAGTTTCCACCTTCCTCAGATAAAAATTCAAGACTTTCAATGATATGCAAGGTCCTGTGATCTTGCTTCCAGCTACCTGTATGACCTCATCTTCTATTACTTTTTTCTTCATTCTGTTCCACCCACATTGGCCTCCATACTAGATCGGCATGTCACTCCATACTGTGTCCGGAACATGCCCAAGTACTGTCCTGCCTCGGGGCTACTGCCTGGAATGCTCTTCCCTTAATACACGTGAGACTCCGTCCTTCTCTACTTCAGGTCTTTGCTGTAAAGCCATCCTTTTTATTTAGGACTTTCCTGACCATGCTATTTAAAATTATACCCCCTTTCCTCCTTCATGTCTTTACTTATCCTCCTTTCTTACTTTCATTCCTGCCACAGCATCTATCACCATACAGCCAACTTAGTTTTTATTGTCTGTTTCCTACAACAAGAATGAAAGCTTCATGAAGACAGATATTTTTCATCTTTTGCTTACTGCTTTATCCCAATTGTTGAGTATGGTGCCTGGCACATAGTAGATACTCAGTAAATATTTGTTTTTAAATGAATCTACAGATGCTACATCTAAGGACCTACTGAGATGTTCCCCTTGGTACTAAGATGATGAATAAACCTGAGACACTTGGAAACTTCTAAGCTCTTATGGGATGAATGATGGTTATAATATCATTAGATGCCCAGACATTACAAGGGAAAGGTAAGATGAGACCTCTGAGGCTCAATTAGGCTAACAGATGTTTCTTCACTCTCTTTTGATTATGTTCCTATCACTTGACATGGGATATAGCTTGTTATGATGATGGAGGGAAGAGTGCTGAAACTGGGAGAGGACTGTGAAATATTATAATGGGAGACAGTTCAAATATTCCACTTAGAACTAGTGGGAGGCATTCATGGAGTAATGCTATTATCTCATTACCTAAATCTCCTAAGACTATGAGTATCCTGCCAGTTTCTATTTTATTTACGTAACTCTATACTTCAAGGCTGTTATAGGAAGTTTCTGACTCTCACAAGAAATATAAATTGACAGGGGACTATATTCATTATATATTGAATTTTAAAAGAAGATTATAAAATACCATAAAGATGGAAATTTTGTTTAGTTAGGAAAAGACCCATGCTTTCTATCATGTGTCTAATGATACATCTGACAAGTTAATGTAATAGGGGACACACACACACACACGTACACACCTGCTTAGGTCCTAATCATGACTATATCTGGATGTTGGGACTGTATTTTTATTTCTTTTTGCTTATCTAATATCTCTAACTTCTGATTTTCTATGGTGATTATACCATGCTTGTATAATAAAAATAAAGAGTGAACATGTTTGTGGGGTTATTAGGCTGTTGAGGGCATGAGATACTCTAGGCAACGATCATGGAGTCTCAATGTTGGAAATGACTTTTAGGTTGTAAGGCCAACCTTGTCCATGTCCTTGCCAAGTGATTCTCTATTTGTGCACCTCCAGTGGCAGAAAGCTCACTGCCTCCTGAGGCAGCCCATTCCATATGTCTGCCTATGACTTCTACACATGAAGTTCTGCTCTCGGAAGTAATAGATTCTGGATTTTTGCAAGAGACTCCCAATTGGTCTTCCTGTTTCCATTCTTGCCCCTCTGTAATCTCTCTTCAACAAAGTTGTCTTCCAAAAAAAGATCATGAAGGTTGTAGTTTCTGATTTATATATATGTATATACAGTTTCAATCTACTGTAAAGGGAAGAGAAAGAAAGAAAACAGAGGATATGAGACTAGGGACTATGCTTTAGGAAAACATATAAAGGCTTTATTGGTGCTAGAAGCATCACCAGTATAAATAAAACATATTCTGCTTCTTTGAATTTTTATAGATGTATCTTTAATGTAATGAGATTAAATTATCTTCTGTGGAAGGAACATTATGGTAGGCACTGTTGGTGAAGATAGAAAGCAAAAGATAGAAGAGGAATTCAAGGTATGAATTTCTTTCTCTCATGACACACAGTGTCCAGTTAGGGAGAGCCTGAAACAGATTATATAAAACATCCTGAGAGCCGACACAATGTTCCATAAAATGAACCATAGACAAGGGGCATCGGATGACTGATAAATTAAGGGAAGATGAGAGTGCACTGGTGCTGCAATTCCATTCAACAATTTTTTTTGAATATCTCTGTTCTGAAAATGACTGTGCTGATTTCTGTGGAAATATACAAAAAGAATAAAGCACTGAGCTTACCCTCAATGTCTGTGGTTCAGTGGCATTCAAGATTAGTGATAGGAGTTTTTAAAGACTTGGGCAAATGTTCTAGACAATGTTAAACTAAAAAATAGCATACGAAATTACACAGTCAGTATGATTTTAACTGTGTAAAAAGTTCCCAGAAGAACATTAGGAGAAAATATGCTGAAATGTTAACGATTTTTTAAAAAGTCAATCATGTCAGGGTGGAATTATGGTGATTTTACCTCCCCCCACCTTTAAACAGTTAACTCTTGAACAACACAGGTCTGAACTGCATGGGTCCACTTATATGTGGATTTTTTTCCACTTCTGCCACCCATGAAACAGCAAGACTGACCCCTCTTCTTCCTCCTCCTTTTCAACCTACTTAACAAGAAGATGATTAGGATGAAGACCTTTATGAAGATCCACTTCCACTTAATGAATAGTACATATATTCTTTTCCTTATGATTTTCTTCATAATGTGTTCTCTCTAGCTTACTTTATTATAAGAATTCAGTATATAATACACACAAAATGAAAAATATATGTTAATTAACTATGTTATCAGTAAGGCTCTGGTCAACATAGTTAACCTAGTTAAATTTCGGGGGAGGCCAAAGTTATATGTGGCTTTTTGACTGTATGGGGATGTCAGCACCCCTAACCCCCACATTGTTCAAGGGTATTTTTATGTGCTTACCCATTTTCCATCATAAAATGCATTGTCATGTTTTATAATCATTAAAAAAATAGTTAATTCCACCAATTTTACCAATATTCTGGTCTTGCAGGATAATAGAGACTTTATCCTAAAACTTGAGGTCAATTCTTAGCCTTTATTCTAGTGACCATCATAGCTTTTGACCACCTACTCTTTCTTAACACATCCTTGACTGCCATGGATTTGCACTTTTGTTGTTCTTTCACATCTTGTGTTTCTCTTTCTCCCTCTATATGTCCTAATTTTGTGTTTCTAAGGCTTCATCTTTACCCTTCCCTCTCTTGGGGACTACTCTGTACATAGGCTAGGGGATCTCAAGTGTACCATCTGTGACATTGGCAGCAAGTCCAATCCCTGAATCATGACACACAAGTCCTGGCCTCTCTAAGGAGCATCAGGAGCCAAGGTGCTCCTCTATAACACACGTGTGCTCTGGCCTTTCCGCATCAGAGTATTTTGAAAGATAATGTAGGGCCAAGTGAAGAGATGGGACTGGTCTTAACTTTTCTGAGCCTCTGTTTCCTCATCTATAAAATTGTATGTAGGGTTAGGATGAAACTGCAAAGAGTTAAAATATGTAAAATGCCCACTGTGGTACCCACATGCAACAGCTGCTCCAGGAATGTTCTTTCCCTTCCTTTTCCCCTTCCTCCATTTCTACCATCTGCCAGAATACGAGATTGACGATCTTCAGGGCATATTGTCTGTGGCTTTTATTATATACATCTATTAAAGATCCAGTTAATCTATTTTGGTTGCCATCAAAGCAAAGGATTGCCATCAAAATGTCTATTTATGCAAACAGAATGGAGTACTTTATTGATCCGCCAATTAGTAGTGTTCTAATAATTTAGTCTAGTCTCAGCTTTTGGGAGTTCCTCCTGCAGTTAGCAGAATGTCAGTGAATAAACAAATAAAATACATGTATTGTGTGGGATTAAAACACCAGCAAAAGGGATTATTGAAATTACTCAGTCCCACTTTTATGGTTTTTCTAATGCTTGTTTTAGCTGTTTTTATCTAAAGAGCTGTTTTAGCTGTTTGAGGGCAGTGAAGTCCTGGAATCTCTCTGTCTCAACAATGTACACTAGAGTATTGAAAACAATTATGATTTATCTTGCCAGAAGATACTTTTCTTTTCCCACCTTGATAACCCTTGGTGTTAAAATGAGAGACAATATGGTACAGTGGAGAGTGTTTTAGACTCAGATTTGCATTTAGGCTTCATAAGAGTGGGAAATCATTCCTATTTCATACAGCTAGTATGATAATTAAGTCAGTTAAAATCTATGGTAGCTTTTTTTTTAAGTACTAGCAATATAAGCCATTATTATTTCTTAGTCTGATGCAACAAATAATCCAGAAATATCTGACTCTAGTCTTTCTTGCTGTAGTTAAATATTTATTTTATTTTCCATGGTGTTTGCCCTTTAAGCAATAACAATAAAAGAAAAAGAGATAATTATCCTCAAGAAAAATTAGCATCCAAAGGGCCTCAGCTACTGTATCTTTTGTCACTTAGCTAGTGCATGGCTTACAGTGGATGTTCAATACATGTTGAGCATCCACTGTTGAATGAGGAATGAATGGAATAGATTTATCCCACCCTTAAGATAGAAGGATAGTCATGATGACTTTTTAGCAGAGAGAACCACAATTCACTGACCCACTCTTAAAAAGGATCTGTGAAGCTGTGATCAACTAGGGCTAGGGCTCTCCATACACTGTGTATGATATATGCTATTAGGTTTCAGATTGGCTTGTATTAGTTCTAACCAATCGGTACATTTTAATTAGTGAAGTTTAACATTTGTTGAGTACTTTGTAGTTCATGAAGCACTTTCATGTCAATATGTCCTAGAACATTATGGAGTCTTACTGATCCCATATAGCATAGATGAGGAAATAAAATTTAAAGAAATTAAGTATCTTGTTTAAGGTAACATAGAAAGCAAGAAGCAGAATCTTGCTGTGAACTCAGGTCATCTGGGTCCAAGCTCAGGGCACCATGACCTGAGACTTCTGCCCTGGCCGCTGCTACTGTGGTGCTTGAGCGTTTTGCCTCTGAGTTTCTCCAGTGCCTAGGATGAGATACTGGGAGGCAATTTGGTTTTGGAGGTGCGGAGGGGGAAGCTGGCTGTTCCACAATTGCTTGCTGAGCCATCTGCTCTCTCTTCCTCTTCAGAAATGATGCATTTGTTACTGTGGGCTGCTTTTGCTGAATACTTGGATTATGTCACTTTCTCTGTTTGTCACATGTGGGGCATTTGGTAACATGCAACTCAGCCTACATTGGTTTTCCTACGTAATGTGATAGGTACAGGCACATTTGCTTTCATTTCAATGTCTGAACAATTTTAATGCCATTTAGACAAGAGTCACATGTCTGTGCAACAATAGAAGCCTTCACACTTTCAACTTCCTTTTTTTGTACAATGCTAATAGAAATCAGGGGGAAAATCACATACAAACATATGCACACACATATGACACAAACAAACCAAAGGATCCTATTGATTAAGTTGGACACTGGTCAACTGTGTCATGGAGTTTTGTACTAGTAGCAATACTTGTGTGTGCAGGTTTATCTGTTATTTTACAATTTAGTATCCAAATCTGTTCATGTTTAGTAATAATTATTAACAATTATCCTGGAATAATTTGTAAGTGAACCAGTGGTTGCAAGGCTTATGTGTGGGTGGGAGAATTAATTTTTATCTCTGTAGGAATATTTGGTAAGATGATTAGGAAGCAACAGACTTAGGTTAGTGCTGCTGCTGATTTGCTTTATGGCCTTGGGGAAGTGATTTCACCTCTTTAGGCCCAGTTATTCTGTCTATAAAATGATGAGTACAAAAAGTCTCTGACAATTCCAGCTCTGTGGATCTATAAATAATTGACCTTGTAATATATAGGAATTAGAGAAGACATGCATGGGGTATATTTTCTGAGAATAGAGAAATGGCTTCAAACATTTTTAGTTTGTGAGTAGAAAGAAGAATTATAGGAGAGGTGTCAGGTTGCGCAGATATCTCTGAGCGTGGCTAGAGTATGGAGCTTATTGTTTAGATACAATGTCTATACAAGCAACATTTTGTCAAACAAAAGACTGAAAAATTCTTTTTTTTTTCATTCATTTTCATTTCTGAGAATGTTGAGTGCCTTCATGGTTTATTAGATATTTAGAATCCCACAAAACTTGATGGGTGGTAACTTATCTCAAGTTGGATTTATTAAGTTCTTTGCTGTTCAAATATATAGTGAGTGCTTACTATGTACCAACCACTGTGCTTGATGCTGGAGGTTCAAGGGTGAATTTAATTCATTATTTGACCTCAAGGGATTCCTAATCTGATGACAAAGGCAGGGCTGTAAACAGTACAAGTGCAATAACAAGAAGAATGTACAAATTAACATGGTTGGCAAGGGAGAAGGAGGGAGCAACCTGCTGGGAAAGACTGATGAAGAAAAGATAACACAAAGTAGATCTTAAATGATGGGAAGATTATTTCCAGGTGGAAGTAGTATACGAAGGACAGGCGAAGCCAAAGGAACAAGAGATAGGAAGATATAGAGGTGTGAAATGCATGTGCAATATTGGGCAGTAACAAATAGTGTAGTGTGGCTGGAGTACGCATGAGATGTAGGTTGACTAGGCTGGAGAGAGAGTTTAGAGCCCAAGTGTAAAGAATCTTGATGCCAGTCTAAAGAGTCTGAGTTTTGTTCTATTTCTGGCAAAGGGCTTTAAACAGTAGAGTGGCATGAGTGGCTTTTAATGTACCAGTACTGCTTCATTACATACAAGATCTTGGCATGTTCACTGAAGAAGTCTAGGTCAAATGAATTACACCTAGAAGTTTGGTTTAGGTTCTGAATTTATTTTTTAATGGTCTCCTTTTAGGAAAACTGTCTAGGTGTTTTTGATATGCTCTTGCCAGTAAGCAGGAAGGGTCTTATCAGTGGTATCTGTCTGATGTGTCTGGACAGGAAAGGGGAATTTTGTTTTAACTAATGTAGTGGGAATAAGAGAAATAAGGTGAGATAAAAAAGGTTCAAAGTCAAGACAGATCCTGCAGGAATTTCCTAAGCCAAACAACAGGCAGAGAGATAACAGCTTAGAAGAGGGCTACTGTAAGTAGTAAGTTAAGGACTAATAATTATAGCCTCACAGTGAATAATATTTTGAATAGGATTCATCCGGAAGCCCAGAAAATATGGTTCTCTCCGGCTGGTCATAGGTGAGAGAATAGGGAATCAGTGTCAGTACTTTCAAGAGCATTGGGAGGTCTTCTGATCACCTATTCATTAGATCCATGGCCGTTGCATATGCCTTCTGGGTTGTGATCTTTTCATAGATGGTATGTGCAATTCACCACTAGGAGGGTTGGCTTCTGCTTTGAGTGAGTATAATTACTGTTATAGAAAACGTATTATAGGTATTTGTTGCTTCTGTCTACCCAGTACATCTTTCCCTTTCTAGTAAAGTTATCCCTTTTCCTTTGAGAAGTTGCCCCATATCTATTAAATAGTGAAGCTCAAAAGCATTGTTTCTCTGCTTTTCTGGTCAAGGGATGAGCACAGAAATCAACAAAGGCCAATCAGACTCGCTATAGAATTCTGAATCTTGAGAGAAGTCTTCCAAGTATGGAATGTTGTTGGAGCTCAGTCAGCCCATTTGCAATGCCCTGCCAATGTGATGTTTGGAACTGTTTCGTTCTAATTCTCCCTGGTGGCCTGTGTATTACTTGGTTCATTGAATCTATGATGCTTAACCAATTAATTACTTTTTCTTGCATGCCTAAGATGCTAGAAGTCGCTTTCTGAGCTGCAGACAATAGAGTCTCAACTATTGCATAAGTTGGTACCAGGAGTCCTTCAAGTCTTATACATTTTCCTTATAATTTCTCCTACTCTTTTTAAAATAACTTTTGTAAGAAAACATAATAAAGATATAAATTCAGCAGAAATTTTAATTCAGCAATGCATAAATCAGTCTCTCTCTCTTTTTTTAAGAGCTCTTATCTCCATACTACATCAACAAAGAAATTTCCATCTTCCCTTCCTTTCCTTTCCCTCCTCTTACTTTCCTGTCAGATAAACAGAAATGTGGGGGTTTCAAGGTTGGGGTCAAGAAAGTAGTTGTGGCTGAGAAGGCAGCCATAGCTGTTAGAACCTTTGGGGTTGGGATGAAGAAGGAGGTCAGCATTGAGGAGGTGGTCAAGACCCATGAGGCCCTTGTAGTCTGTGGAGCCTGCAGGGCACCGATCAGAGGTAATTTGGTGTAAGAAGGCCTTTTAGATTTTTTTTTGTTGCTAACTATGTATTATTTTAAAATAAAGTTTCTATTTGGTGCTGGAATGCTATTGATTTTCATAGGATGGTCTTGTTTCTGACAACCTTGCTGAGTACTATTTTTAAGTATAATAGTTTATCTATTTCATTCTGTTTTGGAAAGAGAACATACTTCATATTATTTCAATAATTTTAAGTTTATTGAGACTTTTTTGTGGCCTTAAATATGGCCTGTCCTGGAGAATATTCCATATGGACTTGAGAAGAATATGTACTCTGCTATTGTTGGGTGGAGTAGTCTGTTGATATCTGTTAGGTCTAGTTGTTTAATAGTATTTTTCAAGGCTTTTTCTCCAATTTAAAAAATTTTGGCAAAATACACGTAACATAAAATTTACCATTGTACTCTCTTTCCTTTTTGTTCTTATGTCTAGGTGTTGTATCCATTATTGAAAGTGAAATACTTAATTCTCCAACTAATAATGTTGAATTATCTATTTCTTCCTTCAATTTTGTCAGTTATTGCTTCATGTATTTTGTTGTTAGGTACATCTCTGTTTATAATTACTATATCTACCTGATGAATTGACCCTTTTCTCATTTAAAAACGTTTTACCTTGTCTCTATTAATTGTTTTGTACTTAAAGCCTTTTTTCTGGGATTAGAATAGTCACTTCAGCTCCATTTTGGTTACTGTTTGTATGGCATATCAGTTTCTATCCCTTTCCTTTTAATCTCTCTGTGTCTTTGAACCAATTCTGTATTTCTGTTGGAGAGCATGTAATTGGCTTATTTTGTTAAACCATTTTAACAATCTCTGCCTTTTGATTGGACTATTTAATCCATTTACTATAAATGTAATTGCTCATAAGGTAGGAGTTACATCTGGTATTTTGTTATTTGTTTTCCATATAACTTGTCTTTTTTGTTTCTCTGTTGTTCTATTACTTCCTTCTTTTGTGTTAAGTAGATATTTTCTAGTGTACTATTTTAATTCCCTTGTCATTTCTTTCACTATATACTTTTTGAGTTATTTTCTTAGTTGTTGTCTGAGGATTATAATTAACTTTTTTTATTTAAAAATTTTTGATTAATGCATGATAAACATATATATTTATGGGGCACAGTGGTATTTTGATACATGCATACAATATGTAATGATCAAATCAAGGTATTTAGGATATCCATCACTTCAACATTTATCATTTCTTTTTGTTAAGAACATTTAAAATTTCCCCTTCTAGCTATTCTGAAATATATAATAAATTGTTGTTAACTGTAGTCACTCTACTATACAGATATAACTTATTTTGTCTATCTAAGTGTATGTTTGCACCCATTAACCAACCTCTCTTCATCCCCCACCTCTACCCTTCTCAGCCTCTGGTAACTATAATTCTACTCTCTATCTCTATGAGATCAACTTTTTTAGCTTCCACATATTAGTGAGAACATGCAATATTTGTCTTTCTGTGCCTGGCTTATTTCACTAACATAATGACCTCCAATTCCATCCATGTTGCACAAATGACATGGTTTTATTTTATGGCTGAATAATGTTCCATTGTGTATATATACCACATTTTCCTTATCTGTTTATTCATTGATGGACATTTAATTTTGTTCTATATCTTAGTTACTGTGAATAGCACCGCAATAAACATGGAGAAGGACATTTTAATTTATAACAATCTACTTTCAATTAATATCAATTTAATTTCAATTGCATACAATAATTTTCTGTTATACAGCTTTTTTCTCTCCTCCCTCCTTTGCCCTATTATCATCATACAAATTACATCTTTATACCTTATAAGCCAATGAACAGAGTTTTTAAATTACTACTTTATGTGATTTTCTTTTAAATTAGAAGAAATGAGTTACAAATGAAATGCATTTATACTATCTTTTATATTTACCTGTGCTCTTATTTCTTCTTGTGGGTACAGTCTAATGTCCTGTTATTTTAGTCTGAAGGACTGAATCCCTTTAGTATTTCTTGTAGGGTAATTCTGCTAGTGACAAGTTCTTTGTTTTTGTTTATCTGGGAATGTCTTAATGTCTCCTTCATTTTTGAAAGATAGTTTTGCTGCATATAGAATTATTGAGTTACAGTATTTTTTCTTGTAAATAACTATGAGGACCTTCATAAGTATAAAATTAAACCTATGAGTCATTTAGGATAAGAATGTTAGTTCAAATGTGAATAGTTAACAGAAACAAAGTCAAAATCAATTAGAGTCTAGATAATCATAATTAATGGGGTAAAAGGATAATTCATTTTATTTATTAAAATTTATTTTAGTGAACTATGTGCAGGTTTGAACCTATGTGCAGAGTTACATGTACAGGTTTGTAACATAGGTACACTCATGTCAAGGGGTTTATTGTACAGATTATTTAATCACCCAGGTACAATGCCTAGTACCCAATAGATATTTTTTCTGCTCTTTTCCCTTCTTCTGCCCTGCACCCTCTAGTAGGCCCCAGAGTCTGTTGTTCCCATCTTTGTATTCATGTGTTCTCATAATTTAGCTCCCACTTATAAATGAGAATATGTGGTATTTGGTTTTCTGTTCCTGCAGTAGTTTGCTAAGGATAATGGCCTCCAGCTCTATTCATGTTCCTGCAAGGGACATGTTTTTGTTCTTTTTTACAGCTGTAGTATTCCATGGTGTATATATACCACATTTTCTTTGTCCAGTCTACAACTGATGGGCATTTAGGTGGATTCTTTGTCTCTGCTATTGTGAATAGTGCTATAATGAACATACATGTGCATATGTATTTATGGTAGGATGATTTATAATTTTTTGGGTGTATACTCAGTAATGAGATTGCTGGGTTGAATGGTAGTTCTGTTTTTAGCTCTTTGAGAAATCACTGTACTGCTTTCAACAATGGTTGAACTAATTTTCACTTCTACCAACAATGTATAAGAGTGCCCTTTTCTCCACAGCCTCAACAGCATCTGTTATTCTTTGACTTTTTAGTAATAGTCATTCTGACTGGTGTGAGATGGTATCTCACTGTGGTTTTGATTTTTAGCATTTTTTCACATGCTTGTTGGCCACATATATGTCTCATTTTGAAAAGTGTCTGTTCATGTACTTTGCCCACTTTTTAATGGGGTTTTTTTTTTTCTTGTAAATTTGCTTAAGATCCTTATAGATGCTGGATATTAGATCTCTGTCGGGTGCATAGTTTGCAAATATTTTCTCCCATTCAGTAGGTTGTCTGTTTACTCAGTTGATAGTTTCTTTTGCTGTGCAGAAGCTCTTAAGTTTAATTATATCCCATTTGTCAATTTTTGCTTTTCTTATGATTGCTTTTAGCATCTTTGTTATTAAATCTTTGTCCATTCCTGTGTCCAGAATGGTACTGCCTAGGTTGTGTTCCAGGGTTTTTATAGTTTTCAGTTTTACATTTAAGTCTTTAATCTATTTTGAGTTGATTTTTGTACATGGTTTGTGGAAGGGATCCGATTTTAGTCTTCTGCATATGTGAAGCCAGTTATCCCAGCACCATATATTGAATGGGTAGTTCTTTCCTTATTGCTTGTTTTTGTCAGCTTTGTTGAGGATCAGAGACTGTAGGTGTATGACCTTATTTCTGGGCTCTCTATTCTGTCCCATTGGTCTGTGTGTCTGTTTTTGTAGCAGTACCATGCTGCATTGGTTACTGTAGCCCTGGAGTATAGTTTGAAGTCAGATAACATGATGCCTTCAGCTTTGTTCTTTTTGCTTAGGATTGCCTTGGCAGTTCAATTTTGGAGGTCATTATTGGTCTGTTCAGGGATTCAATTTATTTCTGGTTCAATCTTGGGAGGGTGTAGGTGTCTAGGAATTTATCCATCTTTTCTATGTTTTGTAGTTTGTGTGCATAGAGGCGTTCATAGGAGTCTCTGATGGTTATTTGTATTTCTGTGGGGTCACTGGTAATATTCCCTTTGTCATTTCTAATTGTGTTTATTATTTGTATCTTTTCTCTAATATATTCTAGGGAGTGGTCTACCTATCTTATTATTTTTTCAAAAAACAAGCTCCTGGATTCATTGACCTTCTGAATGATTTTGTGTGTCTCAGTCTCTTTCACTTCAGCTCTGATTTTGGTTATTTCTTATCTTCTGTTAGCTTTGGGGTTGGTTTGCTTTTGCTTCTCTAGTTCTTTTAGTTGCGATGTTAAGTTGTTGATTTGACATCTTTCTAACTTTTCGGTGTGAGCATTTAGTGCTATAAATTTCCCTCTTACCACTACCTTGGCTGTGTCCCAGAGACTCTGGTATATTGTATCTTTGTTTTCATTTGTTTCAAAGAACTTCTTGATTTCTGTGTTAATTTCATTTATTTACCCGAAAGTCATTCCGGAGCCCGTTGTTTAATTTCCATGTAGTTGTATGGTTTTGAGTGATTTTTTTAGTCTTGATTTCTATTTTTATTGCACTCTGGTCTGAGAGAGTGGTATAATTTTAGTTCTTTTGCATTTGCTGAGGAGTGTTTTATGTCCCAGCGTGTGGTCAATTTTAGAGTATGTGCCATATGCAGATGAGAAAAATATATATTCTGCTGTTTTGGCGTGGTGAGTTCTGTAAAGATCTATCAGATCCATTTGGTCCAATGTTGAATTCAGGTCCTGAATGTCTTTGTTAATTTCCTGCCTCAATGATCTGTCTAATACTGTCAGTGGAGTGATGGTCTCCCATTATTACTGTGTGGGAGTCTAGGTCTCTTTGAAGGTCTCTAAGGACTCACTTTGTGAATCTGAATGCTCCTGGGTTTGGTGCATGTATATTAAGATAGTTAAGTCTTCTCATTGAATTGAACCCTTTACAATTATGTAATATCCTTCTTTGTCTTTTTTGATCTTTGTTGGTTTAAATTCTGTTTTGTCTGAAAAAGAAGGATTGAAAACCCTCCTTTTTCTGTTTTCCATTTGCTTGGTAGATTTTTCTCTATTTGTTTTGAGTCTATGGGTGTCATTACATGTGAGATGGATTTCTCAAAGACAGCATACCAATGGGCCTTGGTTCCTTATCCAGCTTGTTACAATGTGCCTTTTAACTGGGACATTTAGCCCCTTTACACTCAGGGCTAGTATTGATATGTGTGGATTTGATCCTGTCGTCATGATGTTAGCTAGTTATTATGCAGACTTGTTTGTGTGATTGCTTTATAGTGTCACTAGTCTATGTATTTAAGTGTGTTTTTGTAGTGGCTGGTAACAATCTTTCCTTTCCATGTTTAGCACTTCCCTCCAAAGCTCTTGTAAGGCAGATCTCATGGTAATGAAATTCCTCAGCATTTGCTTGTCTGAAAAGGGTCTTATTTCTCTTTCATTTCTGAAGCTTAGTTTGGCCAGATATGAAATTCTGGGTTGGAATTTCTTTTCTTTAAGAATGTTGAATATTGGCTGTCAATCTCTTCTGGCTTGTAGGGTTTCTGCTGAGAAGTCTGCTGTTAGTCTGATGGGCTTTCCTTTGTGGATGACCTGACCTTTATCTCTAGCTGCCTTTAACATTTTTTCTTCATTTTAACCTTGGAGAATCTGATATGTCTTGGGAATGATATTTTTGTGGAGTATCTTACTGGGGTTCTCTGGATTTCTCGAATTTGAATATTGGCCTCTCTAGCTAAGTTGGGGAAGTTCTCATGGGTGATATCCTGGAGTATGTTTTCCAGGTTGCTTACACTCTCTCCAAGTCTTTCAGGGACACCAATATAACCCCATACTTCTCGGAGGTTTTGTTTATTCCTTTTCATACTTTTTTTTTTTTTAATTCTTGCCTGACTGTCTTATTTCAGAAAGCCTGTCTTAAAGCTCTGAGATTCTTTCCTCAACTTGGTCTAGTCTGCTGTTAATACTTGCAGTTGCATGATGAAATTCTTATAGTGTGTTTTTCAGCTATATCAAGTCAGTTATCTTCTTTTCTATACTGGCTATTTTGTCTATCAGCTCCTGTGTTGTTTTATTGTGATTCTTAGTTTCCTTGGATTAGGTTTCAGCATACTCCTGCATCTCAATGATTTTCATCCCTATCCATATTTTGAATTATATTTTTGTCATTTCAGTCATCTCAGCCCAGTTCAGAGTCCTTGCTGGAGATGTAGTGCAGTCATTTTGAGGAAAGAAGACACTCTTGCTTTTTGAGTTGTCAGAGTTCTTGCCTGGTTCTTTCTCACCTTTATGGGTTGATATTCCTTCAGTCTTTGAAGCTGCTGTCCTTTGGATGGAGTTTTTTTTTTTCTCTCTTTTACCCTATTTGATAACCTTGGGGTTTGATTGTGGTATAAGGTGGGTTCAATTGACTGGCTTTGTTTCTGAAAGATTTTAGGGGGCCAAGGTTGAGCTCAAGACTTCTAGACTGCATGCTCTAACTCTGGGGGACTTGTGTCAGGCCCTGGCTTTGTTCTGTAGCTCCTTGAGGTTAGGAACTGCTGCACTGGGGAAGCGAATGTACTCCTAGCCTGCTGCTCACAACACTCCCATAGGTGGTGCCAGCCAAGTGCTTTGTAGAGCAGCAGAAGAAGGATTCATCCTCCTTCACATGTGCTAGCAGCAGTGCAGCAAGGTACATGCTTGTCAGCTGTGGCAGGGTGCTAGTGGGTGCCAGAGTGCCAGCCTCTACATAGTCATTTGTAACAGTGGCAGTGGCAGTCTGGCTTGAGGGGGAGAGGGACCCCACCAGTGACTGTGTGCATGTTTGCACTGGTGGTGGTGATAGCCCTGGGGCAGGGTGCTTGGGGGCTCAGGACTGTATGTGCCTTCTGTGCACATTCTCATGGGTGCTGGTGGCTGCTCAAGGTGGGGGCTGGTCCATTGTTTTCTTTGCCTTGTTTCATGCTGGCAGCAGTGGCAATGCCAGGGGTGCTGGTGGAGGCAGGGCTGGTGGGCTCCATGCCTGCCAACACCCAGACAACAATAATGGTATGGGGGTGGGGCACAAGGTGAGGTGCACTCGTGCTGGCAGCAGTGGCATGGGGCAGGGTGCATGTGTACATGCTTTCTGGTGGGGCTGGTGGGGAAGGTAAGGCAAGGTCTGCCTGTGTACATAGGTGCCAGCAAAGCGATGTGGGGAGTGGTTGTGGGCGAGTGCATGCAGGTCAAGAGGCAAGAAGGAGGCTACAGTGGGAGGAGGGCATGGGTGAGTTGGTAATGTGTATGTGCAGGGCCGCTCTGCTGGAGGTCTCGCTGGTCAGACCCAGTCTTCCAGTGCAGGAACTATGATGTGGGCCCCCAGGAGGTACCTGGAGGCTGTACTGCAAGAGACATGGCTGAGCTGGGACCCCAGGAGAGGCCAGTAGAGTGGGGGATTCACCAGTTGGATTGGCCCATCTCATTGGCAAGACTGCCTTGCAGAGTTTAGATCCAACAGCTCGCCTAGGGCTAAAGTCTCCTACGGGAGCAAGTCAAGCCTAGGGGGATGGGTGTCCCTGGCTGTGTTCCACTACAGACACTCCTACACCAAACCCTCTGAGCTCTGTACAGGCTGGAGTTCTGCCTTTACCACTTCTCTAAGCAGCTCTTCTTGCCAACTCAAGTGTCTGCAATGGACAAGAGGTCCCCTCCTGCCAGGATTCCAGAGGCCCATGGTGAGAGTGGGTTGCTCCTTGCCTGTTCAACTCACCCCTTCTGCAGTTGTGGAGAGACCAGAACGAGTTCCAGGCCATGTTAACCTTATGTAGGGTTCCCAGCTTCCTCTGGCTTTAGCCTGGCATCTGTGTCCTTTCTCCATTCTCTCTCAATGCCTTCTGTCTGAAGATCTGCTAGGAGTACCTCAATCTTCCTGATGTCACAGTCTTGCAGTGGAAAATGTTCCTCCTGGCTGCATCTACTTAGCCATCTTGGACCAATAATCAGTTTACAGTCTTTCTTTGAGTACTTTAAATATGTCATTTCATTGCCTTCTGTTCTCCTTAGTTTTTGAAGGTAAATCAATTGTTAATCTTATTGCGGATATCTTGAATGTGATAAATATCTTCCCTCTTGCTGTTTTAAAGATGCTGTCTTTGTCTTTGACGTTTGACAGTTTGATTATGCTATGTCTTGGTGTGGATATCTTTGAGTGGATCATATTTGCAGTTTGCTGAGTTTCTTGGATGTTTAGATTGTTGTTTTTGACCTTTATTTCTCCAAATATTCTTTATGCTTCTTTTTCTCTTTCTTTTTCTAAGATTAATTTTGTGTGTGTTGCTATGCTTGATGGTGTTCCACATGTCTCTGAAGATTTACTTATTTTTCTTCACTCTTTTTTCTTTCATTTCCTTAGATTAGATAATCTCAATTGATGAAACTTCAAATTCACTGATTATTTGTTCTGCTAACTCAAATGTATTGTTAAGACCCTTTAATGAAATTTTCTTTGAAGTTATTTTATTTTCCAATGCCAGAATTTCTATTTTTTTTATGAAATTAACTTTTTAGAGTGGTTTTAGGTTCACAGAAAAATTGAGTTGAAGACATAGAGATTACTCATATACCCCATACGCCACATCTATTTGTTTTAAAAAATAATTCATCATATTTCTTTATTGATATTCTCTCTTTGGGGAGGCATTTTCTCATACTTTCCTTTAGTTCTTTAGACATGGCTTTAAAAAAATTCTTTAAACAGATTTACAATAACCAATGTAAAGTCTTTATCTAGAAAGTTCAATCCCTGAGCTTCCTCAGGATAGTTTCTATTGACTGCTGTTTTATTCTGTCTGTGTATAGGCCATACTTTCTTTGAATGTTTCATAATTTTTTGTTGAGAACTATACATGGATTTAAAATAATTTAACTCTGGGAATCAAATCCCACTCCCAAGTTTGTTGTTGCTCTTTGTTGTCATTGTTGCTGTTTGGTTGTTTATTGGGTTTCCTATACTAATTCTGTAAAGCCTATATTCTGTCTTGTGTGTGGCTACTGAAGTCTCTGCTTAGATAGCTTAATAATTAGCTATTATTTGGACAGTACTTAAATAGCTTGTCAGTAATTTTTCCAGCCTTTGCTAAGGGACTCTGTGTGCTGCGCATCCCTTTAACATTCAGCCAGGCAATTTACAACTCTACCTTGGCCTTTACTTCCTGCTTATACAGAACCTCACGTTCAGGTTTGGAGGTGATAGGTCAGGTCGTTTTTAGGTCTTTCCTGGGCATTGCTCTGTACATGCCTGTAGCTTTCTGGATTTTCAAGCATCCAGTTGGAGCTTTTCAAAGCCCTTATGGACATTTCATTCCTCAGATTTTACTGTTATGTTGTTTGGTCAGCTTTTTGTTTGCCCCAACTCTTCTCAATACTATAGGCAGCTGCAATGTTAAATGATGAACACTAAATGCTTCAGGAAAAGATTCTTCTCACTTACCAAATTCTGAATCATGTCAGATAAAGATGAGTTCAGCAAATGAATTTTACCAAGGAAAGTGCTAGACACATCAAATAACAATTCCCTGGAGTTGGGCTTTTGGGCAGCTCCAAACCTGTTGGCACCCTCCAGTGCTGCTAGGATACTGGTTTTCACAGTTACCGTGATTGCCAGGCTATTGGTTTTCAAGACTACCATGGGAGAGGAAGATGTAAATAGGGCAAGGGAAACACCACAAAACATACTGTTCATATTGAGGTTCAGCCAATTTTCTTTTCTTTTCTTTCCTCTTTTCGAGACAGGGTCTTGCTCTGTCTAGCAGGCTGGAGTGCAGTGGCACAATCAAAGCTCACTGCAGCCTTGACCTCCCAGGCTCAAGCAATTTTCCCAACTCAGCCTCTTGAGTAGCTGGGACCACAGGTGAGGACCACCATGCCTGGTGAACTTTTTAAATTTATGTAGAAACGAGGCCTCCCTATGTTGCCCAGGCTGGTCTTGCACTTCTGGCCTCAAGTGGTCCTCCTACCTCAGCCTCTCAAAGTGATGAGATTAGAGGTGTGAGCCACTGCACCCAGCCCTTCTACTTTTCTTGAATAAATGATCCTTGGATTGTTGTAAATCTTTGATTACTCTCCAAAGTTCTAAAAAGTTTGATTTTTCACATTTTTTCCTGTTTGTTTGTTTTGTTGTTGTTGTTGCTTTTTGAAGGAGCAAATTTTCAGACATCTTTACTCAGTCATTCTTGAGATCAGTCTCTTCCAAATGCTTTAAAAAAATCCATTGATATATTCATATGATTTTTCTAATTTAATTACTTGGTATGGTGAATTACAATGACAGATTTTATTTGAATTCCTGTGGAAAAACCCATATGATCATGATGTAATTTTTAAGTATATATTTTGAATTCAGTTAATATTCCATTTAGAATTTTGCATCTATATTTTCAGAGGTAGTGGGGTCAACAGTTTAATTTTTTGTTCTGATCTTATCCAGTTGTGAAAATTAGATTATATTAGTTTTAGAAAATGATTTAGACAGCTTTATTCCATTTTCTATATTTTTGAAACAACCTGTGTAAGTTAGAAATTATCTATTCCTTGAAATTTTGGCAAAATGCACCCATAAAACCAACTGGGCCAGGCAACATTTGAGGGAAGGGGATATGTCAATTTCATAATTTTTTGGTGAGATCTAAATTTATTCCCCATTATTTTGTCATGTCTCCTTTTTTCCCCTGTTTTTTATGGCTCTCTGATCATCTTGTGTGGAAATCTAATTTTTGCACCTGAACAAAAATATCACACAAAATTTTCTAACAATGGCTCTGTCTCTTGTGAAGATTATCTACAGAAAATTGCTCCTTCTTTTAATTTTTGGAATAATAAACTTCCTCACTTCTTCTGCATTCTTTTTTGTAGGGCTTGTGTTATGTATGTTTGTGTGTGTGTTTTATTTACTCATTTTCAAATAAGAGAATTATCTATAAGAGAACTTACAAAATTGAAATGCATGGCTTCTCCCTCTTCTGTCTTCTATACCAAATCCCTTCTTAAATCTACAATTGGTAGCATTCAATTCTGAGCCCAATTCTAGTGTTTTTCCAGCATTCATATATTATGATTCTGCTCACCAGAGGTGCTATCTTCTGTTTTCTCTTTCTGGTTTTCTGGTACTCTGAACCAATGGAGTAAATGACAGACTGTATTCCTCCAAATGAATTTGCTGTACCAAGGCTTTTTCTTTTTTTTCCCACCTGCCTATAATCCTTTTCTGAAGGAGAATTTCCATTCCAGCCACTTATGCGATTTTTTTTTTTTTTTTTTTTAATTTGAGGCAGAGTCTTGCTCTGTCGCCCAGCTGGAGTGCAGTGGCACGATCTTGGCTCACTGCAACCTCCGCCTCCCAGGTTCAAGCGATTCTCCTGCCTTAGCCTCCCTAGTAGCTGGGACAACAGGCTCATGCCACCACGCCCAGCTAATTTTTGTATTTTTAGTAGAGATGGGACTTCACCGTGTTAGCTAGGATGGTCTCGATCTCCTGACCTCGTGATCCATCCACCTTGGTCTCACGAAGTGCTGGGATTACAGGCATGAGCCACCGTGCCCAGCCAATTTTTGTACTTTTAGTAGAGACAGGGCCTCACCATGTTGGCCAGGCTGGTCTTGAACTCCTGACCTCAAATGTTCTGCCTGCCTTGGCTTCCCAAAGTGCTGGGATTACAGGCGTGAGCCACCGCGCTCGGCCTAGTTATGCTTTTTTATTACAGTAAAACACCCCCTTTGTAACAACATTTTCCTAGAAGTGCCTTCTCTGAATGACTGTAGATAGAAGAGAAGGTTGAAAGAAAAGTCATAAAAAAGGAATATCATAATAACAAAAGGATGGCTACTCAACAATCTGGTTGGTCCTGACCTTAGTTTTCTGAGCCAGGGAAAATATTGTGAATGAGAGACAAGTGTCCTTATATTTTATTTTAACTGCTATTTGGACTTCTAAAAAATTTTATTATTGTTGTTAAGCAGAAGGAAGCCACCAGTTGTATCTCTCAATTCAGCTCCATAGGACTTGTAGATAGTGAAAATTCCTTTTGGATTCTGGCAACCAGCTTGTCTACATGTCTCAGTCTTGTGAGTTGTTTTTAATTTTGGGCTTCTCCTCTTTCTTGGTAATTTTATTGGGCTTTTGGAAGTAACTGCATCAGGGATTGCTAATTTGATTCAATTTAAAAAAGAAGTTCCACTGCAAATGAATTTAAAAATAATTTTTTCAAGTTATATAAGGAATAGTTAAGATTCACTTTTGAATTGCTTTAATTTATAGATTAACCTGTGAAGGATTTTCATCTTTATAATATTTATTCTTTTCTTTCCAGAATTTTTATTCACAGTTTAACATAAATTTTACATTCCTTTAAAACATCTCTATTTTACATTTTTGTTGTTGGTATAAATTGTTTTTATTTTAATTTCTGGCTACATTTAATGATATAGAAATGGAATAGAGAAATACTATGGATTTATATAAGTATCTTATCAGTGATTACTTTGTTGAACTCTTAACAACTTTGATAATTTTATAGGTGATTTAAATTTAAAATTTTTTTCTAGGTATACAATAATATTGCCTGAAATTAACATTTTATTTTTCCTCCCTGATATCTAAAATTATTCAAGTGTCATTGCATTTGTAAGTCTGAAATGCAGTATTGATTAGTAAACAGTGAAAACGGGCATTTAAATTTTGTTTCTGTTCCTAATGGGACACTTCTAGTGTTTTCTCAATTACTTATTCCCATTTAACAGGAACTTCCCATTTGCCCCCTCCCTCAGCTCCTGGCAATCACTATTCTACTTTCTACTTCTATGAGTTTGACTAATTTAGATACTGCGTATATTAATAAGTGTCATCATGCAGTATTTGTCCTTCTGTGACTGGCTTATTTCACTTAATATCCTTAAGGTTCATCCATGATGTTGCTTATGGCAGGATTTTCTTCTTTTTTAAGGCTGAACAATATCCCACTGTGTGTATATACTACATTTTCTTTATTCATTCATCTGTCAATAGACATTTAGTTTGTTTTCCCTTCTTGACTATTGTGAATAATACTGCAATGAACATGAGAATGAATACAAATATATTCTCAACACCATGATTTCAATTTTTTTGATAAATATTCGAAAGTAGGATTACTGGATCAAATGGCAGTTCTATTATATTTTTAATGTTTTGAGGAAACTCCGCAGTGTTTTCTATAATAGCTGCACAATTTTATCCTTGCTAACTCTTGTTATCTTTTGTTTTTGACAATAGCCATACTAACATCTATGAAGTAATCTCTCACTGTGGTTTTGATTTGCATTTTCCAGATGATTGAGCGATGTTGAGCATGTTTTCATATGTCTGTTGGCCATTTATGTCTTCTTTGGAGAAATGTCTATTCAACTCCTTTGGCCATTTTCAAATTGAGTTATTTGGTTTTTTTGCCACGAGTTGCATGAGTTTCTTATCAGATATATGGTTTGCAAATATTTTCTTCCATTCTGTAGGTTGCCTTTTTGCTCTATTGATTGTTTTCTTTGTGGTGCAGAAGATTTTTAGTTTCATATAGTTTCACTTTTCTTTTTTCTTTTTTTTTTTTTGAGACGGAGCCTTGCTCAGTTGTCCAGGCTGGAGTGCAGTGGTACGATCTCTGCTCGCTGCAAGCTCTGCCTCCCGGGTTCATGGCCATTCTCCTGCCTCGGCCTCCCGAGCAGCTGGGACTACAGGTGCCCGCCACCACACCCAGCTAATTTCTTTTTGTATTTTTAGTAGAGACGGGGTTTCACTGTGTTAGCCAGGATGGTCTCCATCTCCTGACCTCGTGATCTGCCCACCTCAGCCTCCCAAAGTGTTGGGATTACAGGCGTGAGCCACCGTGCTTGGCCAGTTTCACTTTTCTACTTTGGCTTATGTTCCCTGTGCATTTGGTGTTATACCAAGACCAATGTGATGAAGCTTTTCCCTGTTTTTTCTAAAAGTTTTGCCATTTCAGTTCTTACATTTAAATCTTTAATCCATTTTGAGTTGATTTTTGTGGATCATGCAACATAACGGTCCAATCTCATGTTTTTCACATGTGGATATCCAGTTTTTCCAGGGCCATTTGTTCAAAGACTATCTTTTCATTGTGTTTTCTTGGCTTCTTTGTCGAAGGTCAATTGGCCATAGATTCATGGAATTATTTCTGGGCTCTTTATTGGGTTGCATTGGCCTATGTCTCTAACTTTATGTCACTGCCATGCTGTTTTGCTTACGTAGCTTTGCAACATATTTTGAATCAGAAAGTGTGATGCCTCTAGCTTTGTTCTTGTTCCTCAAGATTGTTTTGGCTATTTGGAGTCCTTTGCGGTTCCAATGCCTGTCTGTCTTTCTCTCTCCCTTCTCTTTTCTCTTCTGCCATGTGATGATGCAGCATGAAGATAAGGCCCTTGCCAGATGCCAACACCTTGATATTGAACTTCCCAGACTCCAGAACTGTAAACATATGCATTTCTGTTTTTTATAAATTGCCCAGTCTCAAATACTCTGTTATAGCAGCACAAAAGAAACTAAGACAGGCTTTTTTTTTTTTTTTTTTTTTTTTTTTTTTTTTTTGAGACGGAGTCTTGCTCTGTCTCCCAGGCGGGAGTGCAATGGCGCGATCTCGGCTCACTGCAAGCTCCGCCTCCCGGGTTCATGCCATTCTCCTGCCTCAGCCTCCCGAGTAGCTGGGACTACAGGCGCCCGCCAACACGTCCGGCTAATTTTTTGTATTTTTAGTAGAGATGGGGTTTCACTGTGTTAGCCAGGATGGTCTCGATCTCCTGACCTCGTGATCCGCCCGCCTCGGCCTCCCAAAGTGCTGGGATTACAGGCTTGAGCCACCGCGCCCGGCCCAGGCTTTTTTTTTAATCCCTTAAAATATTCAGCTATTTTTTGGCTGGGCACAGTGGCTCATACCTGTAATCCCAGCACTTTGGGAGGCTGAGGTGGGTGGATCATGAGGTCAGGAGATTGAGACCATCCTGGCTAACAAGGTTGAAACCCTGTCTTTACTCTCTCTCTCTCTCTCTCTATATATATATATATATATAGTTTTATATATATAGTGTGTATATATATACACACACACTATATATATAACTATATATATACAAAAAATTATTTTTTGTATATATAAATTTTGTATATATATATATATACAAAAAAATTAGCCAGGCGTGGTGGCGGGTGCCTGTAGTCCCAGCTACTCGGGAGGCTGAGGCAGGAGAATGACATGAACCCAGGAGGTGGAGCTTGCAGTGAGCCGAAATTGTGATACTGCACTCCAGCCTGGGAGACAGACTGAGACTCTGTCTCACAAAAAAAAAAAAAAATTCAGCTATTTTTTTCTAATTTTTTATGATGAAATGCATGACATTATGACTTTGCTTCTAAGAGTTACTTTTGCTGCATTTAACAAACACATTGAGTTTTCAAGGCCATTTTCTATATTGTCTGCTCTTGTATTCTTAATTATAGCCCTGTAAGTTAATTGTGTTTGAGGAATTTTTAACATTGAAAATTCTTGTTTATATTCTTTTTATTAATATCTACTCATTTTATAGTTAGAGGATGAAACATTAATACTTTTTAATTTAGATTTTCTTTCTACCTAATGAAACAGGCAAGTGGGCATGTGGTGTCTAATATATTTTACACATAAGAAAATTAAGGCTCATGGAAGTAAATGCCTTATTCAAGTCCCCAGTTTAGTTAGTAAAATATCGGAAGAACAGAAGAAAACTTTTTTTTTTTTTTTTTTACAAGATATAGTGATGTACCTTGGGATGAGAATATAAGTGGTAATACCCACCACTAGAAATTATACAGTTCAATGTAGGAACTTAAATAACAAAAATGAAAAACAAAACACATTTGTCTACTTGACCTTATTGGCATTACTTTGATGGTGAATTGTCCATTTTGATTTTTTTTGTGCAATATTTTTAAGTATCTATTGAATGATATATATTAATATACCCACACACATAAACACATGTACACACATAAGATAGTTATGGACATAAACATATAAAATTCTTGTTTATATTCTTTTTATTAATATCTACTCATTTTATAGTTAGAGGATGAAACATTAATACTTTTTAATTTAGATTTTCTTTCTACCTTAGTATATGAGCAATATTGGTGGCTTTCTCTAAATATAGCTTTGTAAGAGCACCCAAAGTTTGCATGATTTGGGGAAGCTGAACTCTCTTCAGAAACCCCACGTGGAGAGGAATAAGATGAAAAGCATATTTGATTCTCCTTTATCTGGCTTATTATTAAGGTCAAGGTTATTATTATCTTATCATTAAGATAGTCGTATGAAAAACAGAATTACCAACATGTCTCCATGGGTTACACATATGGTAAAGAAACTGTGGAAAATAGCTAATTATGAACTTGCATGTAAAGCTCATTTAAGAACATTTTCTTAATTCTTTATTTCTGTATCTCATATTATAGTTGACACAGCTCTTTTCAGAGATATTTTTATTAAAACTTCAAGCCTTATAAGGACCTAATGAAACAGGCAAGTGGGCATGTGGTGTCTAATATATTTTACACATAAGAAAATTAAGGCTCATGGAAGTAAATGCCTTATTCAAGTCCCCAGTTTAGTTAGTAAAATATCTGGAAGTAGAACTCAAGTCTTTTGCCTCCTAGTCCTATGCTTTTAGCACAATGTCACAATACTCCAAATTAATCCTGAACTGAAACACTTCAGTGTGGAGTCTTTTCTAGTAGTTGGCTACAAATGATATATAATTTTAATAGCATATGCTTATTTCCAGAGAAAGGATTTTACCCCCACTCTATGCCAATGTTATTTTAATGTGTGACATTACATAGCAGGCTGCATACTCTTACATGAAAAAAAATTTAGGAAAAAACTGCTTGCATGTATCTATTTTTGCAGATACATTCTAATTTAAGGAATCATGATGATTGAAAACTCATATTTCAGAACAAATTAGAATAAAAATTTCTGTTACATCTTGACTTTTACCTCCTTTGAAGCCAATATATTTCTAATGGGAAATCTAAGAAAATATTTTAAATTTCCATCATGAATTTCATGAATGAAGTATGTCATGGGACAGGTGGGTGTTGGAATCTTGTATTTTTCCTTCCTTGCCTCACTGTACCAAAGAACTCATCACTGGAGCTGCTTCTTAAGCATGAGACATGCTTAAGAAGAATGCTTAAGAATAACAGTTTTAGCCATAATAATAGCTATTCATTCCTCTACTCAGTATTTCAAAGTTTGTAAAGCCCATTCTCAGATACCCTTTCTAAACTCTTGTGAGAAAAACAGGTCAAGGGTTATTAACCCTATTTTACAGATAAGGAAATAGGCTCAGGGGTGTGACAGGTCTTGCCTAAATTTACAATTAGTAGAGTTATGACTTAAAATCACATTATTTGACTCACTGTTAGGACCCTTTTTTACCATGCCACACTGCCTTGAATGTGGTCACTAGGAAGATTGCTTTGAGAACCAGGAATGCTAAAGGTTTAAATTGTTCCACATGATAACAGCAAAACCCTTGACTACTTTGCAAGGCGGAAGAACAGAAGAAAACTTTTTTTTTTTTTTTTTACAAGATATAGTGATGTACCTTGGGATGAGAATATAAGTGGTAATACCCACCACTAGAAATTATACAGTTCAATGTAGGAACTTAAATAACAAAAATGAAAAACAAAACACGTTTGTCTACTTGACCTTATTGGCATTACTTTGACGGTGAATTGTCCATTTTGATTTTTTTTGTGCAATATTTTTAAGTATCTATTGAATGATATATATTAATATACCCACACACATAAACACATGTACACACATAAGATAGTTATGGACATAAACTCAGATATGCATATGCCTATATGTACTAACACTTTTTCGGTTGAGATTACCCAGCAGCCCAAGAGAATTAGAACTGCCTCTAAAATAGATTCAGAATGCTTGTCTCCCAGGCCATGTCCATAGGCAACATGAACACAAAGATTGCCCTCCAGGGTTTTAGAAAAAAATCTGGCCGATTCCTTGGATGGGCAATAAATCAGGGCATACTCAGCTTTGTATGGGGGTGAAGCAATTTGCAAGGACATCTTTTTCTTTTCTGTATACAGTCCCAATGCTGCAACATTATTTCTTGTTTTTTCTTTTTAAACTCACTGTCATCCTTAACTGTTCAGTCGTGTGCTTCTTTTTTTAAGTGTACGCTTGGTAACACTACACTTTGGAATAATAAATGACAGGGAGGAGGCCCTTCATCCTTGAAGTTTTAGTTAAAGCAGTGGATGAGGACTGGCTCAGGGATGTGCATGGGCTTTCGTCATCATTATTCTACCATTTGATTAGGTGCTGTTGTGTTCCTCTGGTCTTTCTCCATGAGATCATTGATGTTTCAATTCTGACAACTGTTCAGCTGTCCACTCAATCAGTTGATATCGTCATTCTCTTGAAGGTCAGTGATGATTCCATAATCACCAAATTTGATATCCTATTCTTGGTCTTCATCTTCCTGGCAGTCTCTGTTTCTCTAGAAGAAAACAGTCAATATCATGAAAGCATGGTTTGGAGAAGGCTGGAAACTGCAAGGGAAGGCAAATTAATGGAGCTAGCAAGTTAAGCCTTAAACATTATAGGGTAAAAACCAAGAAATCGGACCATGTCCCAAGATGATGAAAGAAAAATGTGACAAATATCCTGTTTAAGATCAGACAGCCAGTCAGAGGAATGTGAGTCCCAAAGGATAGGGCTGGTAAATGGGGTGATTTAACCCTCCGGTCTCATGTTAGGATTGATCTAGACTGGAGCACTGCTGTCCGGAAGAAAAGTATAATGTGAGCCACAGATGTCCGCTGCGTATATAGTTTTAGATTTTCTAGTAACTACATTTTAAAAAGTTTGGAACAAGTGAAATTATTTTTAATATATTTTATTTAATCCAATATATACCAAACATTATCATTTCAACACATAATTAATAAAATCTTATTGATAGGGTATTTTACATTCTTTTTCTCAGACTAAGTCTTTTAAATCTGAGTTTTACACTTACAGCACATCTCAGTTTGGACTAGCCACATTAAGTGCTCAATAGCCACATGTGGCCAGTGGCTACCATATTCCAGTTTGGGCCTAGAGCCAAAAGGATAAGGTGGAGCTTGTGGAGGGGAGCCCGGCAGCCTCTGCTGTGGGGAGAAATGACTTGGGCTATGGAAAATACAAGCAGTAAGCGTGCTATCTGCCATATTATTTTGTTAAACATGCTCTTTAATACTTTAGTTGCTAAGCATGCCAATTGATATGCTCAAAACCTTTCCTATCAAATAACAAAAACAGCAACCTTTATTGTTTCCTTATTGCCTATTGCAACATTCAACTTCCTCACTGTGACACTTGAGGTCCTTTTCCATGTGGATTTAATGTATATTGACGTGTATTCTTCTTCCACTCTCCCACTTCTGTGAGTGCATTATCTCTGCTTTTTAAATACAACAGAAGCCCTCTTTTGTGACATTTTTGTTGATCAAGTTATTGAAAAATGTCATTGAAAGAAGGAAATTATTAAAATGTGTAGAAATGATACGTATATACACCTTAAACTTTCCTTAACTGAAAACATATGACTGCACATTCACATGCGGAAGGGATAAGGGTGATTTTTAAAACATGGATCATCTGATTGAAGTTCTTCATAACACTTCTTGCATCAACTTAACTCATAATGCATAGTATACATGAAACATATTTGAGAGACAATCTGATTATAGAGCCTTTTAGATTTCTACTATTTTCTCCAAAATCATTATAGTTGTCTTGTCCACATCTAAATTGTCAGCAAAAATTTTTCGTACCTTACATTTAATGAGTCCTTCTAAACCATTCAATTTGCATGAAAACATTAATTCTTTTTTTCTTAGTCCTACTGATTTTTAGACTATTTAATTAAATTACGTGTTACAGAAACAAACAAACAAAAAAACTAGCCTAAATAGGTTTAGCAAGAAACACAGCTGGCTTTTGGTAAGCATACAATTCATCTGGCAGAAGTGAGTGTGAACAGGTATCCTAGAGTAGCCTACCAGCCCTGACTATCCAGCAGGCATCATAGTATGTCTTATAGAGGGAGTAGAAGGCACTGGCTAATCAGGTGAGCTATTAATAGTTAACAGTTTCTAGTTTGCCTTGCTCTTGGCCTGCACCTCCTCCTACAATCCCTTCCTTTTCATTGCCTACCTCTTGCTGTTGAAACTCTTTGGTAGGCAGAATAATGATCCCCAAAGATGTCTACCTCCTAACCCCTGAAACCTTCACATGTTACCTTACATGGCAAAAGGAACTTTGCAGGTATGATTAAGTTAGAGATCTTGAGATGGAAAGATTTTTAAAAATTATCTGGTGGGCTAAATCTAATCACATGGGTTTTTAAAAGCAGAGAACCTTTCCTGGATGTGATCAGAGAGACATGTGTCTGGGGAAGAAAGGCACAAACAGATGGAAGGCTGCTGACATTAAAGTTGGAGGGCACACCAACATGGCACATGTATACCTATGTAACAAACCTGCACGTTGTGCACATGTACCCTAGAACTTAAAGTATAATTTAAAAAAATAAATAAATAAAGTTGGAGAAAGGGGGTCATAAGCCAAGGAATGTGGGTGGCCTCTAGAAACTGGAAAAGGTGAGGAAATGGATATTCCCCTAGAGCATTCAGAAAGAAATACAGTCCTACTGGCACCTTGATTTTAGCCCATTGAGGCTCTTGTTGGACTTCTAACATATAGAATTTTAAGAAAACAAATAATAAATATATGTGCTTTTAAATAATAATTGTATGTGCTTTTAAGTCACTAAGTGGATGGTAATTTGTTAATAGAAATAGAAAACTAATACAAAATCTATTTGATCTTCCATTCTCCCCTCAAAATAAAAATCCTCTGCAAAGATTTTCTTGATACTTGTGATTTGGCATGCACTTTCCCTCTTTCGGATTTGAATCCTTTATGTTGTGCTTACCTTAATTTTCCCTGTATTATTTTGAGTAGTGCCTTTTCTTAACCCTCTAGTAGACTATACACTCTTTCACTTTTTTTTTTTATTTTTATAAATTTATGGGGTACAAGTGTGATTTTGTTATCTGGATAGAATGCATAATAAGGTCAGGACTTTAAAAGTATCCATCACCTGAATAATTTATATTGTACCCATTAAGTAATTTCTCATCATCCAACTCCCTCTCTAACCCCCTGACCCTTCCTAGTCTCATAGTCTCATTTCATACTCTATGTCCATGTGTACACATTGTTTAGCTCCCACTTAGAAAACATGCGGTGTCTGTATTTCTGTATCTGAGTTGTTTCACTTAAAATTTTTGTACTATATATTCAGATAGCCTCTAGATTTTGTCCTTGGATTAATATAGACCTGCATTGTGCAGTAGGGTAGCCACTAGCCACATGTGGCTACTTAAATGTAAATGTAAATTAATCTTAATTAAATAAAATTAACAATTTAGTTTCTTAATCCCACTACCATGTTTCAGGAGCTTAATAGCCACACATTATTTATGGCTAATATATTGGGCAACACAGATATCCATTATCTTAGAAAGTTCTATTGAATAGTGCTGCCTAGATGGCCAGTTGTTTACTTGGAAAATATTTTCTTGGCTCTTCTGGAGGTATTTTCTTTTTTTTTTTTTTGAGACGGAGTCTAGCTCTGTCGCCCAGGCTGGAGTGCAGTGGCGCAATCTCGGCTCACTGCAAGCTCCGCCTCCCGGGTTCACGCCATTCTCCTGCCTCAGCCTCTCCGAGTAGCTGGGACTACAGGTGCCCGCCACCACGCCCAGCTAACTTTTTTTGTATTTTTAGTAGAGACGGGGTTTCACCGTGGTCTCGATCTCCTGACCTCGTGATCTGCCCGCCCCGGCCTCCCAAAGTGCTGGGATTACAAGCATGAGCCACCGCGCCCGGCCTCTTCTGGAGGTATTTTCTTTGAGATATGTGTGAAGGCTATTGTTATGTTCTTTCATTTCTTTTGAGAAGCAGGCTTTTAAAATATACTTTGCTGTGAGAACTCATGTGTATCAATCGGCGTCCTGGAAAGAAAACAAATTCACACCATTTATTCAAAAGAAGAGTCTTTATTGATGGCAGGTGTGAACAGAGTTAAGAGAATCAACAAAAAATGTAGAGGCAGCTAGAGTTTAGCAAAGTGGTAAGGGATTACAATTTAGAGCTGAAGGGCTATTGGAGTCGTGGGAAGTGCCACCCCACATAGCTGTGGTCCTGAAGGAATGTAGCCTCTAACAGAAGTAGGACCCAAAGCAAAGATAAAGCAAGGAAGGAATTCTCCAGCCTCCCTCATGTCCTGACCTTCAGTCTCCAGCCAAACCCAACCTGAAGCCAACCAGCAAGGGAGCCTGGGAAAGCTGGTCTGCAGGATAAGCCTCCTACGGCACAGAACAGAGAGAAAGGCAGAGAGTAAAGTCAGGGTGGAGAAACAAATGGAAAATAACCAGTACCATGAGTACCATGGTTAAGGGCATTATACCACGTTACCCAATCCCATTTTGTGATATTTATATTAGAGGTAAGTAATAAAGTTTTCCTTCCCCAGATGGATAACAGCATTTCAGCATCATGAATAATAACAAAGTGCTTTCCTTTTGCTGTGGCATTCTGGAAGATCAGATTGAACTCTGTATTCCGTAACTGTGAGAGGGCATTGGAGTTGCCTATTTGTGCTTATTTTCTTCCTGGCCTGTACTTCTCATTCTAATTTATATTTTACTTTGTCCTGTTGTTTTATTTTCAACTTATATTTTTCAGTTTTATTATAAGCATTTCTTTGTGCTTACATTGTGAAATGAGGCAAAAATAAAACAGACAAATAGATAAATGCGTGTTTTTAATTCTCAGAATCATTCTGCAGTGTGTCTTGCCCATAGTTGACTTCTTAAGTGCAAACAAATTCAACCATGCAGATAAATAATTTATGTGGTAATTTCCATCTCTACCCATAGCTAATACTGATCATTCTGTTCAATACATATTTCTTTTGCCTGAAATCGTTGGACAGCTTCTAACTTTCCATATCCTCAGAGGAGACAATAAAGGGAACTTAAACTGAAACTGATGCTGCAAGTGAAGTTACAACTATATGAGTCACAAATTCAAGAAAGGAGTTCTTCCATATGTCTGAGAGCATGGTGGGAATTAGGGACATTTATGATAGAAACGGTGAGGTTGGGGACTTTTATGAGAGCATTTCACAGAACTAGGCAAGATGAAATAATACCTGCCTAAAACAAATATATGATTGGAGGCTAAAGATGTAATAATCTCAACTATTTTCACCTTCATTTTTTCAATGAACTGGTCTCCTTACATCATAGGTTCTCATCGATTTTTTTTTTTTGTTTTTTGTTGAGACGGAGTCTCACTCTGTTGCCAGGCTGGAGTGCAGTGGCACAATCTTGGCTCATTGCAACCTCCACCTCCTGGATTCAAGTGATTCTCCTGCCTCAGCCTCCTGAGTAGCTAGGACTACAGGCGCCTGCCACCACATCCGGCTAATTTTTGTATTTTTAGTAGAGACAGGGTTTCACCATGTTGGCCAGGATGGTCTTGATCTCCTGACCTCGTGATCCACCCGCCTCAGCCTCCCAAAGTGCTGGGATTACAGGTGTAAGCCACTGTGTCTGGCCACGTCATAGAGTCTTAGATATGAAGATGAGAAAAGACAGAAGAAACAGAATTCAAGCTTAGAGAAATTTTCATTGGTTTCTGTGTTCAGGACTTTTAAGTCTCATGCTTCTAATAATGTTTATGTAAAATATTTTACTGTTTTAAAACATGAAGCTATGAAAATAGAGTACTCTAAGAAGAAAGTGGATATTTGCTTACCTCCCTCTCATCTCTTCATTCTTAGGTTTTCTACAGATTCATTAAATTGTGCTTTCATAATTTCTTCTCACTGTTTAGAAACTTAATGAAAACTATCAAATTCAGAAACTTACTAACAATTATCAAAATCTCCCTTTAGTCACTTTTCTTTTTGGCAACATGTTCTCAGTTCCCCTTTCCCATCTTTCTTACTGGTCATATATTGTAAATAAGTTAGCATTTTGCATATTTATATTATATTCCATCTGGTCATAATTCTTTCTTTTTTGAAGAAATTAAGGGCAAATTGTACTTGATATTTTTAATGGCAAGACACATTCTAGAATTTTATAATCTCTAATAATTCAAGTCCTTTGGAAGCTCTTTGTGGATTGTTAAGAATTATAATTTAGATTTGTGAGAGAATATTTATAATACCTTGAATCTAGACCCAAGATACATATATTTCAAAATTACAGAAATACTTTTCTTTAAGAAAAAGCAGTTTTTTAAGAAAATGGAACTACATAAATAAAATATTCTTTCCAAATTGTGAAGTTACTTTCATTTGCAGATATACAATATTTTTTGTATAGTGTCATTTATATTATTTGATATATTCCATGTAACATTTTTATTAGCAATTTAAAATGCAATGATTAATTTTACTTTTATATGTTTTCAGTTCTAAGAAAGAGTATTTCTTTGTTTTACCCTGTTTATAGGAAGCCTTAAAGAAGGAAGGACAGAGAAAATAATCTACGTAGTGTACAGCACAGTACATTGTTGTTTGATGAAAATAGTGACCTCAACAGTGTCAAACAGAAAGAATATCTTCATCTTAAGGGGTAGGGCTGTGAAGTGAAGGAGAAAAATGTGCCTGAAGCTCATTAAACTTTGTCCAATTAATGGTTTTTTTTTTTTTCAGGGCTAACATTATTGGTAATATCTACTTCAAATGCTTTTCTTTATTGTCTTCATAGATTTCTAGAAACTAATTATTTCCCTCAGATTGTGATGATTTCTAGTGAATTCCTAGCAGAAGACATTTGGATGTGGTTTTTGTATAGAACTGTAAAATTGCTGATGCGTGGCCTTTACCTTTTTAACTTACAAAAGTGATTCAAATTAATATTACTGAGAATCTCTCATAAAGACCAAGAAGAAATGTGTATACACACACACACACGCACACACAAACACACACACACACACACACACATATGTATTTATATTCTATTCCATCTGGTCATAATTCTTTCTTTTTTGAAGAAATTAAGGGCAAATTGTACTCGATATTTTTAATGGCAAGACACATTCTATAATTTTACATATGCTAATTGTAATATATATGTGTGTATATACATATACACACATATATACACACACACATATATAAATGCGTGTGTATATACATAAATGTGTGTGTATATGTATATAAATGTGTGTGTGTATATATATATTTGTGTGTGTTTGTGTGTGTGTGTGTGTGTTTATACATACATGTAGTGGTTGTTGTTGGTTTTTCTTGCTGGAGTGTAGTGGTGTGATCTCAGCTCTCTGCAGCCTCCGCCTCCTGGGTTCAAGTGATTCTCCTGCCTCAGCCTCCTGAGTAGCTGGGACCACAGGTGCACACAACCACACCAGGCTAATTTTTGTACTTTTAGTAGAGACAGGGTTTCACCATGTTTGGCCAGGCTGGTCTGAAACTCCTGACCGCAAGTGATCCACCCACCTCGGCCTCCCAAAGTGCTGGGATTATAGGCGTGAGCCACTGTGCCCAGCCTAACCAAGAGGGATTTTAACTGAAGATTGAAAGGCAGCGTCAACATGCTAATTGTAAAAACAACATGGATTCCAGTAGGTAGGACCTTGAAGAAGACAATGGGAGAGTACTCAGAAATTCCCAGGGGAAAATCACAGCTAGGTCAAAGCACAGAAAACGTATAACTACTATAGTAACCTTGAAAGATAAGACGTAATGATTCTGTAAACATAGGTCCCTGTCCTTCCATGTTAACATTATGTTTGTAAGGCCTGAGAGAGCTATTTGGATTTGAAGCTAAACAATCTTTTACATCAATGGAGATCTCCTTCTTGTTGACCTTGGTACTTTAAAGAAGACTTATTGGGCAACTACATAATCATCCAATCTATATTTCTCCTTCTGGTACATAAATGTATTACAAGACACTTGGCCAGATATAATACTGAGTGAGGATACTTTACATCTGTGGCATTCTCCTGTATCAAAAAAGTCTATGAGATTTCTTCTGTCTTCTTGTTAGTGAACTTATGCATGTTCGTGCTCCATAGAGGGAACTCCATTCAAAAGTATGATTGCCATCTTCTAACTCCTTCCTGGCTATTAAAGGATTAAGTTGCAACTTTTATATTAAAATATTTGACCAGTTTATTCTGCCTTGGACCTGTTAGGTTGACTTTTGTTCTTTGAGCTTTGCAAGATCAAAAATATTTCTAAAATAAATAAACCAAAGAAGATGTAGTACTTTCAATCAGACGTTTGAGAAACGCTATATGAAGTAAAGATAAAGTATCAACAAGGTCTCAATAGAAGCATAAGCCTTCTTGAAGACTCCATCTTCCTTTCTTATTGTAGCACAAACACAGGACTGGTATCCAGAGTGTAGTTGAAAAAAGGGTACCAGAATGGTGCTGTGCTTTGTTGATGAAGTAGTTTGTAGATCTATACTTCCCAGTTTAGGAAAAGCCAGCAAATTTCTTTATGTGAGTGAGTTTTATAGTTTCTTCAGAACTGAAGGGTTGTCATTCCAAATGACTTGAAATACAATAGTTCCTTTTGTTGTTTGAAATGAAAAGCAAGGAGTCCATGCCGCTGTAGATTGGCTTCATGCAGCAGAAAAGGTGGCCGCGAGCCACTGCCAATGCAAGGTTCACTGGAGTCACACTAGGTGCAGAAAGTAAGAGGGAATAACAATTGTCCATCAATAAAAGGTTTAAAGAAGCAAGGCATGCTTCTTCTTTCTGAGACTCCCTCTTCTCCACCTAATTACATGGTTTTCCTGGTTACAGAGGCCCATTTACTAGGGAAAAAGTCACAGTGGACATGTCATCACAGGTGTTCAAAATGGCAAGTTGTCATGAGTGTATGTGTATGTGTGTGTGTGCATGTGTATAAGGTGTGTATGTATGTGCTAACATTTTAAACATGTCTTCTGAACCTTTATGGAAATTATATTTGTTCTTAGTGATTACACCTTTCTTTTCTAGTACTTTCAAATGAAAATACATGTTGTGATCCTTTGCTGGTCACCTTTATTTGGTTTCTTTTCTTTTCTTTTTTTTTTTTTTTCACTTCAGCCAATTCATATGATAAAAGGGGCCTATTTTCCATCTCCATTTCCTTACAGAAAGGTAGATGTCAATGTATGTAAACTTATATGGTCTTGCATAGCCTTATTCAATGCTTTCTTCCAAACAAGTTATCTGTTTTCTTGTCTGCCTTTCTTCATTAGAGAAGTTAAATTAGTGGGACAGAGGCCAGAAAAAAAAGTACTACAGGCTCACACCTGCCTTGCAGCCTCTAGGGAAGGGTAACTTGGACCACTCCTATTTAGCTGTGTTGATTTCAACAGGGATCACCCATATTTCCCAGGTAGATTATTTTGTCAGAAATGGTCTGGTTGCTGAGTGGAAATATAACTCTGTTTTTTTAGCAGCCAAGTCTGTTTTACTGAAGGTGACTTATTTTTGTGAGACCTCTTGATCCATATTTCTTATTAAGTCATGCTGCATTTTAGATATTCATCAAATTTACCCAAGTTCAAGATATTAGCTGTTTATTGTTAATTCTGACTCCAAATAAGTGTTTTCCTTCCCTTTTGTGCTTACGGAGTTGCAAGAGGTGAAGAAAGGATCCAGTATCTTGCCAAAAAGAAGCTCCTTCTGCAAATAAAGAAATACAAAAAAGGCAGTTTAACCAACCAAACAAAAACTGCCATTGCACAGTTGTGATTCTCCCAGGGAAGCTTGTATTTGTTAGGTGTACTCTCTTGAAAATGACATAAGGAGAGTTCACCCATCTCCAGTACTTCAAGTGGGGCTCAGATCTTGGCATGATTAGCAAAATGGGTTTTCCAACACATTTATTTTGGGGACTTTTTATCCTCTGTGACTCTTTAATCTGGTTTCCAGACTCTTCCCTAATTTCATTGTTCTGTGTTTTTTCTCTTTTTGAGGATGCTATTGGGTGAAATTTACAGGCACAGTACTCAGTTTAGCAAGAGTGGGGGCAAATGACTATTTTTTGATATTTGCTTTTTAAGGAGGGTTGCTTGTTTTCCTGTCTGATTGACTGTACTGACATTCCCCCTATGTGTGGCTACCTAGTATAAGATCTAAGAAAGATTTCATTCTAGAAATTAACGTTTCATCTAAACACTCTCTTGACGTAGCTACATAAATAAAACCATAAGGGCTCCTCCATGGTGTTGCTCTTAATATATAAGCAAACCTCTTCCCCTCTTGCTCCCTTGTGTTAACTTCCCCCCCACCCATCCTTTATTTGGTAGCAACTTCCTCTTCTAGGTCTAAGATTAAAACCTATAAGTATCTTCCTCCTGAATCCAAGTCCAGTTGACTGTCGATAGACAGAAAAATGCTTGTGGGCTAGGGCAGAATCTGCTGAGTATGACTAGAAACAGTTTCTTCTCTCTCTTGCTTTCTGTGTCTCTCCCATGAGTATGCAGATGTCATGAATACGCCACCTTTCATTGACTCTGTTTTTCCCTCGTATACTCCCTCAGACACTCTAGTCTGGTATTCTCTGTCTTTTGGCCCAAGGAGTTGTCCATTTTTGCCCCTCTCCAAATCCAAACATTCACCTTCTTATCTTTCCATGCCTAGCTGAAGTGCCATTTTGTCCACAAAATCTCTCATGAACTTCCTTTTCCCCCATATGAAAGTAAACTTTTCCTTTTTAAATTCTTTAGCACTTTATCTATACTTCTCTGTTATACCTCTGAGCACTTTCTCTCTGTTCCCATAGTTATTTTACTGCATGTTTGCCATATTAGAATGTAAAGTGCTGGAACAGGAACTGCATCTGATTCTCCTTGAATCTGCCCAATCTCTGGCACAGGCTCTAACACACAGGCAGTGCTCTGAAGTGTTGGCCACTGATGAAGACATGAATAAAGAAAGCAGGTCAGACCTTCCCTGGAACATAGCATGACTTGAGGGGACTTTAGGGTTGATTCCTCATTAAGAGATGGATTGGCATCAGATATCTTATTGAAGCCTTGTAAAGGGGAAATGAGCTTAAATCATGATGGAGGGATTCTGGATCAATAAAATTCAAGTTATGGAAGCCTCATTAGTCAAGGTCTGAGATCCCTTACTAGAAAGCCTTGGAATTTATTTTGTTAGTCTTTAGATAGGCTTTGGAGCTGTAGGTATGGGTAGATGGAGCAGGGGTGAGAGGATTAGGGGAGTTCACTTCTGAATTTGCTGTTGTTTCCAGAAAAGCAGTCCAATCTAAAGCAGGGATTCCCACAAATCAGATTTTATGGCCCAAAGGGTCCTAGGAGGCCCCCCAAAATGAATGTGAAGCTTTATTCTGTTTTGAAGAGACAGTTGCATGGTTACATGGGATGCTCTCTTAAACACTGAATAAAATGAATAGTAAAAATTATCGATAACACCTGAAGAGCAACCCAGTTATAGTATAATACTTAAGGCTCCAGCTCCTGAAATGTCCCAGAATATAACTTGAAAAATCACCTATCCAAGAAAATATATTTTGCTGGTGGGACACTCAACTCTGGACTAGGTTCATAACATTTCTATTAATTATTGGCTCTCTGTTTTCAGGAATCTCATTATAGCCATGTGATTGTCTACACATTTTCCACCAAGCCCACTGTCTTTTTCCTTAAATCTGTTATGTTGGTAAGATTGCTGTTTTCCCCAGCAACAAGCCCAAATCCTGGGATTCTTTGAGTCCTTCTCACATTTGCCTCCCAACCAAATGTTTACAGGTCCTGGTCATGTTCCTCCACTACTTTCAGTGAGGTCCTATATGCCAGGACTGCCCATCTGAACACTGTATTTACAGCCTCCCTAGCTGGTTTCCCTCTCTCTTTTCTCACCTTTTTCCAACCCACCATTCCTAAGTCCTATGTTCATGATTCTATTTCTATGTTCAATAACTTTCAGTGATTTTTCCATTGCTTACAATATAAATTCTCAACTTGTTAGAATGCTACAATTTCTCCTTTTGATCTTGTCCTTTCCTATCAAAATTTTATCTGTTTTTATCTATACATAATATTTGTCCATATTTATGGGGTACATGTGATATTTTGTTAACATGCATAGACTGGTGTTGTGATCAAGCAGGGTATTTGTGGTGTCCATCACTTTGAGTATCATTTCTATGTCTTGGGAACATTTCAAGTCCTCTCTTCTAGCTATTTTGAAATATATAGCGCATTGTTTTTCATTATAGTCACCTTTATCCATTCTTCAGGATCCCACATCTGTATGTAAATGTAAGTTTAATTGTTTATATGTTTGCCTTCCTCATTAGGTAATAGCTCCTTGAGGATAGGAACTGATCTGACTTATCTTTGCATTTGCAAAAAGGCTAAGATAGTGCCCAGCACAGATAAATTCTTGGACTCTAGCTTTATGAGGGGAAAGATGATATCTCATTCACCTTTGTGATCTTGCACTTACACAGTGTCTAGCTCTGATGAACATGCATTAAAAGATAAATGAATAAAAACAATGTTTTTCCATGAATGAAGGTATAGTCCATTCTTACTTCCAGTTCCTTTTTTAAAGAAGAGGCAGTATGGAACCAAACAGATGGTCAAAATGTTAATTCTTGTATTGTCTAGTTAGGCTTTGGGCCTATTACTATTCTATGGATCTGTTTTTTCCTGTATAAGAAGAGGAAGTTTAGGCTTAGATCTAAGTGTGTGTGTGAGTGTATGTATGTATGTGTGTGTGTGTGTGTGTGTGTGTGTGAGAGAGAGAGAGAGAGATGAGGAGAGAATGCCACTGGTATTTTCTTAAGGAACAGGGACACAGTCTTCCTCACGTTTAGGCTTTATTTATATGAATCAGCACTAGGTGATATCAAGGCTAAGAGAAGTTGAAGTTTAGAGTTCAAAGAGGTCTTTTATCTCCTGATGCTGGAAGATGCATTGATTTATGTTTACAGCCTTGCCTTGGCTCTGCAGTCTTGGAAACTTGTAATGATAAATCATATGAACAACTAAAATCATCCTCTATAGTTTACAGAGCACCTTTGTTTGCTAGCTTCACTCTCTCAATCTGTCTTTCTGTGTTTATTTCTTGTTTTAGCTGCAGATATTTTTCAAGCATTTTCAAATCTCTTATTTCAGTGGAGCTTCATAAACACACATGAAGTAGCTTGAGTAGATATGGTTATGATAATTTTAAATTATGATTTGGCTTTAGAATTAGTCTTTTAATTTAAAAAATGTTTTTATTATGAAAAATTCCAACCAGCCTTTGTTTGGAATCCTGGCTTATTTCTTACTAGCTGTATGACTTATGATGGGTTACTTAATCTATGAGAAACTTTGTCCCTCTTCTATAAAATGGGGTTAACAGCAATACCTGCTACAGGGGTTTGTTATGAGGATTAAATAATACTTTTGGAGCACTTATTATTCCTGGGTCACAGTAAATGTTAAAATAAAATGGCTATTATTATTTGGTGATTTCTTGACAAAGGAGGGGGACTATAATCCCCATATGCTTTCCTAAACTCTTTTAAGTTGAAGAACAATCTTAGCACAATTGGTTTGTTAACATTGGCAGTAAAAGTTTTCAAGTTTTCAGTTCTATGAACTTGGGTTTGATGATGTTGGTGTTGAGTTTGGAGGTTTTAACTCAGACTGCCTGACTACTATTGCTCCTGAAATTTTTTTCTTCTTGTTTTGCTTTCTACTTGGAATTGCTCTTAAGCAGAGACTTGGAGCCATGCCACTTTAAAGAGTTAAATTTCTGATGCCATTTTCAAGATTCATGTGGGCGTTGTCTTTGGCCATCTTTCTATCACTGTACCCCAGGTTACTCCAGAAACAGGAAGGAGTGCAGAGGGGTCCTTCTACTTTTTCTGGTAGACCATGACCTCCTTGAAGACACAGAATGTTTCTTGCCTAACAGAGATCTTTGTACTTGTCCAAGTACAGACTTAGCAGATTCTTTACTATGTATGATTCTTAAAGAGTGTTGATCGAATTAATTATTTTAAAAGCTATTAGGGTTATGTGGAGCAAAGATGAGAGTAACAAAATGCATTTCCACTGTCATCATCCTTGACTTATGACAAGACTCTGCCCTCTAATTCCTTGCTACTCAGAATGTAGCCTTTAGACCAGCAGCATCAGCATCACCTGGGAGGTCATCAGAAATGCAGAATCTCCATCTGACATCCAACCTACCGAGTCAGAAGAATCAGATTCTACCCTTTAACAAGATCCCCAGGGGAATCTCTGACCAGTAAAGTTTAAGAAATGCTGCACTAAAAGACGTGCCCTCAGCCCAGCAGGTGTTAAGCCATGCCTGAAGGACAGACTGGCTGTGCTCACCAGATGAGTTCCCATATTGGCTATTAACTCACCTGGTTCTAGATCTAGTCTCATTTCATTCTGTTTTGAGACCTGCACATCCATCTGGCTTTCCTTTTACGCTATTATGGCAACCCACTGAAATTTAACTTTTGGGATGCTTGACTCATCTGCTTTGCATCCCATTAACATCATTCCTCCTTTGGGCACAGTTTTCCTAAGGTTGCTAGTCTTGAACCCTCCATATCTATCTGTTCTCATGGGCTACTCTCATTGGACAATCCTTCACTACTTCCTTGCTCAGGCCTGAGTCATCAAAAACTTTCAAAAGGCGTATCTTAAGAATTGTGTGTGTGTGTGTGTGTGTGTGTGCATAGTGCAAATGCAGCCAGATATACTGATCCCCAAAGGAAAAGTACAGATATTATTGAGACAATGTATACATGTAGTGAAAACTATTTTAAGAAATGGTGATTATACTATACTGACTAGACTTCTTCTTAAATGTGGGTGCTACATTTGCCATATATAATTTCTATTCAAGAGCACTTATATAGCTAATGCTCTCACACTAAATGTTTAACATTTGATTCTGTTTTCCTTAAAACAAATCGAGCCACGGGGGAAATATATGATTTTAAAGATTTTTGTCTTTTGGGGAGAGGGGATCTTTTAAATCTCTTGTTCATTGAAATTTTTTTTGTGTGCACAGCAAAATACCAAAAGAAAATAAATTCAGTTAAACAAGATGAGGAGCATAATGATCTTGGATGTTTTCATCATATTTTTTGAAATATTCTTCCCTTTTGTAAGGGTTCATGCTGAAATAACACCCTTGTCAAAATGTCTAGCACTCCAATAATAGGTGATGAAGAACTGGTGACAGAGAGAAAACAGGTATTTTTTAGCTCGCTAATATAGCAGCCAGGCAGTGATTTCCACTTTTACCTGCTCCATGAGAGTAAATACTTCAGAACCACAGTCTTGATGAAACTAAAAATGACTGTAAACAATGCTGCCCACTTTCCCTAAAGGAGAATTTTAAACTTAATATTATTAAAAAATGAGATTTCGGCCAGGTGTGTTGGCTTACGCCTGTAATCCCAGCAATTTGGGAGGCTGAGGTGGGTGGATCACAAGGTCAGGAGATCAAGACCAGCCTGGCCAACATGGTGAAACCCTGTCATATTAAAAATACAAAAAAATTTAGCTGGACGTGGTGGCATGCACCTATAATCCTAGCTACTCTGGAGGCTGAGGCAGGAGAATCGCTTGAACCCGGGAGGTGGAGGTTGCAGTGAGCTGAGATCGCGTCACTGCACTCCAGCCTGGCCACAGAGCAGAGCAAGACTCTGTCTCAAAAAAAAAAAAAAAAAAAAAAGGAGATTTCACCCATTTTTAACTTTCTCTTTGGTTACCAAAGCTGTTGTTTGAACACTGGCAGGAAGGAATAACTATTAATGACTCTTCTATGTTAACATGTGCTAAAGAGCTAACAAACGTTTTCCTCCCTCTAACTTAGAAACTCCAGTGTGTGTATGCCTGTGTGTGTGTGTGTGTGTGTGTATGTGTGGTCTATATTAATGAGAGTTTGTATCTCAGTAATTTAACTAGTACTAAGTGATGTCAAATCATTTGGTGTACTCATCAAAACTTACTGATTTTTTGTACCTTTCTCCAGTGCAATGATACGTAGTTATATTAGGATTAAATAAGATAATGACAGAAAAATATGTGAAACTCTATATTGCCACACAGTGCTGTTCCAATCTCTACTACCTAATGAAGAAAATTTAAACAAATGCCTTATTAGCTGATGATGTCTTAACATATAAACAGTATGGGTGAAGTTGCTTTTGACTGCTTCTCGCAAGGTATCATCCTAAAAAAGGTGAGTAATGTCGAGTTTTATTTGCACCAAGGCACTGTGCGTAGGGGTTACTTTTTGCTCAGGGCAGCCTGTCTTAATCCTAATCCCTGAAGTCAGGACTGCCATGGTTGCATGGCTCCGCCACATCAGTAGTGTCTCCTGTTGTTGTCCAATGTGGTGGCACTACCTGAAGCCACACCAGATAGCAGGGAACTTTCTTTGCCCTGGTGGGAGGGCCCGCATTTTCCTATGAACCTGACCTTTCCTATGAACCAAATCTTTCTATGAAGATTCCATTTTATATTTTTCTTGAAATGTTCTGCTACACCTGACATCTGTTGTTTTCTAGAATAGAAAAGTAAGTTACAGTTTAGAACTTTGCTGTCCAGTATGGTAGCCTTTAGCCACAGGTGGCTACGGAGCATTTGAGATGCAGCTTATCCCAACTGAGATGTGCTGTTAATGTAATAAACGCACCAGATTTTGACAACTTGGAAGTAAAAAAATATTGCAACATATTTCATTTTTTTATATTAATTAATGTTTAAATGATATTTTGGATATATTGAGTTAAATAAAAATACTATTAAAATTCCACTTTTTTAAACATGTGGTTACTAGAAGATTTAAAATTTTATATGGCTTGCATTATATTCTATTGAGCTGTGCTGGTTAAGAAAATTTTTTAATATGAAATAATATTGTATATATAATATATATATGAATATATAGTAAGTAGAATTAGTTAGGATTCACCAGAGAAACTGAACTAATAGGAGATTTAATAGATGCTAATTTTAAATAGTTTATATTATATATGTATAATAATATATAACATGTAATATATATTATATATTTTTAAATATATATTTTAAAATTATGTGTGTGTGTGTATGTATATATATGTGGAGAGAGAGAGAGAGAAGGAGAGAGAGAGATTTATTATAAGGAATTTGTTCATGCAATTATGGAGGCTGGCAAGTCTCAAAATCTGCAAGATAAATTGGCAAGCTAGAGACCCAGGAAAGGTGGTGGTATAGTTTTAGTCTGAATCTGAAGGCCTAAGAACAAGAGGAGCTGAGGGTGATAGTTCTAGTCTAGAGCAGGAGAAGACCATGTCCCCAGTTAAGCAGTCAGGCAGAGACAGAGAGTGAATTCTCTCTTCTTCTGCCATTTTGTTCTATTCAGGTCATCAGTGGATTGGGAGAGGCCCACCTACATTGGGGAGGGCGATATGCTTTGCTCAGTGTCCTGATTCAAATGCTAATCTTATCCAGAAACACCTTCACAGACACACCTGCAAATAATGTTTAACCTTTATTTGACTGGGCATCCTGTGGCCCAGTCAAATTGACATGTAAAATTAACCATTATATATATCTGGGTCCCCAACCCCCGGGGCTGCAGACCAGTACCAGTCCATGGCCTGTTAGGAGCCGGGCTGCACAGGAGGAGGTGAGTGGCCAGCGGTGGAGCATTCCTGCCTGAGCTGCACCTCCCGCCAGATCAGCATTAGATTTTCATAGGAGCCCTAACCCTGTTGTGAACTGCGCATGTGAGGGATCTAGGTTGAACATTCCTTATGAGAATCTAACTAATGCCTGACGATCTGAGGTGGAACAGTTTCATCCTGACACCATCTCCCGTCCCCCACCATCCATGGAAAAATTGTCTTCCACAAAACCGGTCTCTGGTGCCAAAAAGGTTGGGGACTGCTGCTATATATAACAGAGACGGCAAAAGCTGCAAGGAAGTGAAAGAACCTATAGGTTGAAAGATCATTATGCACTTCTAACTCAGGCCAGCAGGAATTATACCACCATATGGTTTTTTTTCCTTTCTACCTTTCCAGGAGGTAAGCGAGGATGTAAGTCATGGCTGCATCATGGCAGAATGTTTCTGGTGGAAACAGGGTCCTTAGAGAGCAATTACACTGTTCCTCCCATAAGCATAGATTTGAAAATCCCTTTAGCCAGCGAGAAGACACAGGCAACAAATGGAAGGTGCAAGAATTTTTTTATGTGGAGTTGTTTTTGAGTCTCTAAACATATCAAACTCATCAGCAAATATTAGGAGGCAAATCTCTTATCTCTGCTTAAGAGACTCAGAGTGAGCTGGTGGACTTCAGCAGAAGGCAGGGGTAGGTGCCAGCATGAGCTTCCTTCCTAAGATTTGTTCTTTGTGAACTGACTGGTAAAGCCACTTTGTTTCCTCATGCTCATAGCTTTTTGTTTTTGGTCTGTAGCTTCCAGCATCCGCATTTCCTCCACTTTTCGGAAAGGGTATATTTTTCCATCTCCCACCTTTTCATATTCTTTGTGTGTGTTTCAGGAGTGCTGACTGAGTTTCTCTAGTCACACCTGTATGTCCTTTTAGTGCCTCACATTGTTGCCTGGGTTGGATGACATGCATAGAAGTGAATATTGCTTCTCAAGAGCAACTTTCCTAGACACTCCCAGCTTCACCTCCAATCTAAAGTGAGTCCTTGGTACAATCTCAGGTCATCTTTTCCTTTTTTCACTCCTCTTAACACAATTTGTGCTGATATAATCATGTGATTATTTGTAATGCCATGTCTCCCACTGAGCTACAACCTGCATGAAGATGGGACCTTGGAGTTTTTGTTCTCTGTGGTTTTCCCAGTGCCTGGCACATATTAGGCACTAAGTAAATATTTGTTGACTGACTGAATGAATGCATTGATTTAATGTAACTAGAAACTCTTAATGTCACTTTACTTATCATGACATAAAGTCCATCGTCTTTTCCTTTTTTTAGTTGACACATAATAACTATACATACTTACGAGACAGTAATATTTTGATACATGTATACAATGTGTAATGATCAAATGAGGATAATTAGCATATTCATACCTTGAACATTTATCATTTCTTTGTGTTGTGAACATTCAAAATCCTCTCCAAGCTTTTTGAAAAGGTACACTAAATTATTTTTAGCCATATTCACCCTACAGTGCTATAGAACACTAAAATGTATTCCTCCCATCTAGCTGTAACTTTGTTTCTGTTAACCAATCTCTCCCTATTCTCCCTCCCTCCTACCCTTCCCAGCCTCTGATAAGCACAGTTCTACTCTCTACTTCTATGAGCTCAACTTTTTTTTTTTTACCCCAGCTCTCACACATGAGTGACAACCTGCAGTATTTATCTTCCCGTGCCTGGGTTATTTCACCTATCATGTCCCCCAGGCTCATCCGTGTTCCAGGAACAATAGGATTTCATTCATTTTTTAAAAATAGCCAAATAGTATTCCATTGTGTATCTATACCACAATAAATTCCATGTTGGTCATCTTTTGTCTTCCTGTTTCTATTTGAAGACGATTTTTATGAAACAAGAAAGGCACTGCACTGGCTGAGTGATCTTGCTACTTCTAGGTCATCTATTAGTTGACACTCCGTCATGTCATCCCTTGGCCTATCCCTTCCTTGTTATTCTTTTTTGCTTGGAACACACCTTGGAATGATGTTTTTGTCTAGCATTATTTACTCCCAACCTCTGCCAGAAGTCTCATCTCCTTCAGGATTTCAGTCTTTCTGACAGTTATTTTTTCCTGATGTCATCTTTGTGTTCATTATGGGTTGTATTATCTACCATCTATCCTTTCTTTCTTTCTTACATGCAAATTATTGTAAATTTATTTTAATACATTTAAATACCCTATCTTTCCAAAAGCCTCATTCTGTTCAGAGGCCTTTGCCATGGTGTGATGAGAAAAACTTGGGATTGTAACACCTCCCACCCAAACTGGGAAGAAGCCAAGAAGCTAAAGAATGACTTGCACACATCCACCTTGATGAGTAGATGAATTATTAGGACTTACATATCGGGCACTCCTGGATGGCGGCAGGACCTCTCTAGAGATCCATGCCACCTTCCGTCTTTAAGCTGCTTTAAAGCTAATTTTTTGACTCTTTGCCTACAGTGTTTGAGAGATGAGACTGTTTCCCTTGGTAGGTTCTCAGATACTCTCTAGGATGTTTGGGTTCTCAGGGTCACTTGTTCCTCAGCTGGGCACCATGGCCTTGGCTCACTGCCCAGCCTTCAGGGTTTAGGCAGCAGAGATACACCCTTAAGTAACCTGGTGGGGGATCCATCACATTACACAGGGGGACATACCTTTTGCAGGGATGGGGTAGGGGGATGTTTTGCAGTTTGCTTTTTTTAATGCACAAGACCGATGTCTAATTGTACAATATTGCTCCTGAGTTGTTTATTAATCAAAAATGATTTCATAAGGGTATTGATTTTCTATTGCTGCTGTAAGTTACTGCAAGCTTGGTGACTTAAAACCACATACACGTATTCTCTTATAGCTCTGGAGGTCAGAAGTCTGAAAATCAGTTGCACTGGACCAACAACAAGGTGTCAGCAGGGCTCTGCTCCCTCTGGAGGGTCCTGGGGAGAATCCATTTCCTTGCCTTCTCCAGCTCCTAGTGGAAGCTTGTATTCCTTGGCTTTTGACTTTTCCAAAGCCCAAAGCGTAATTTTGGCTTCGGTTGGGTCACATCTTGCTTCGGTTATCACATTGTTATATTGCCTTCTTCTGTGTCATCTTCTCTGTGTCATCATCTTATAGGGACATCTTTGATCATACTTAGAGCCCATCTGGATAAACCAAGATAGTCTTTCCATTCTAACACCCTTAACTTAATCACATCTGCAAAGTCCCTTTTGCCATATAAACTAACATTCATAGTGTCCAGGGATTAGGGCCTAGATATCTTTGGGAACTATTATTCAACCTACTGCAATGAGAAAACTGAGTTTTAACTTTTATGTGATATGGAAGTTTAGGCAAGAGAATAATTATATAATATAGATAAATAAGGCCGGGTGTGGTGGCTCACGCCTGTAATCCCAGCACTTTGGGAGGCCTAGGTGGGTGGATCACCTGAGGTCAGGAGTTCAAGACCAGCCTGGCAAACATGGTGAAACCCCATCTCTACTAAAAACACAAAAAATTAGCTGGGTGTGGTGGCATGTCTGTAATCCTAGCTACTTGGGAGGCTGAGGCAGGAGAATCACTTGAACCCAGCAGGTGGAGGTTGTAGTGAGCCGAGATTGTGCCATTGCACTCCAGCCTCGGTGACAAGAGCAAGACTCTGTCTCACAAAAAAAGAAAAAATAAATAAATAAACCGGATAAGTGGTTTATATATTTTAGAATATTAATAGTGGTTTTCTGTGGTTGGAGAGTGATCTTTACTTGCTTCTTAATTCTTCTCACCTGTATTTTCTTTTCCCCCCAGTCCTTAGAACCTGTGAATCTCATCTGTATTTTTCTAAACTTTATACAATAAACAGGTAGTTTATTTATAATGCGAAAACCAGGAAAATATTTACTTTTTAAAACAGTCAGAGTCAAAAGATCAATCTCCCTTTAATTAAATTGTAACCTAGAGCTAAGACAGAACTTAATCTATATATGTTGGAGAAGGAAGGGATAGAGGTTACTTATGGAGTACATTTTTTGTTTCTAAATGTAATTATACCACTTATAAGCACTTTTTTTTCTTTTGTCTGTTTAATTAGAAAAACACTTTGGAGGAGATAATTATCTTTAATTTTTTTTATTTTTAAGGTTTTTTAGGAAGATAATGTCAACATTAGGAAATAATATTTTTTCCTTCCAATATTTATAACTCTTTTTTTTCCTTTTCTTTACTTATTGCATGGTGAAGCAGTTCCAGAATAATTTTGAATAATAGTGGCAATACTGGGAAGACTTATCTTACTTTTTTATTTAATGAGAATATTTCCAGTATTTCATCATAATATCTGAAGTTGTATATATTAGAAAGATAAATAGTATCATGTTAAGGTTGAATACTTTTTTTTAATTTACAAGGAATCTTTAAAATCAGGAATAAATATTTAATTTTATTAATTACTTATCATCATCTATTAAGCTGATCTAATGGGTATTTTTTCTGTCTTGCCTATTGGTGGAATAAATTACCTTACTAGATTTCCTAGGTTAAATCTTACTTGGACATAGATTATTGTTCTTTCTTTTTTTTTATTTGTATAAATGTATGGAATACCAGTGTAATTTTGTTACATGGATATTTTGCATAGTGGTGAAGTCAGGGCTTTTAGTGTATACATCACTGGAATAATATACATTGTACCCGTTAAGTAAATTCTCACCATCCACTCCCCTTTCATCCCCTACTCTTCTGAGTCTCCGGAGTCTATTATTCCATACTCTATGTCCATGTGTTTATGTTATTTAGCTCCAGCTTATAAGTGAGAATATGCAGTACTTGTGTTTTTGTGTCTAAGTTGTTTCACTTAAGATATTGGCTTCTAGTTACATTCACATTGCTACAAAGGACATGATTTCATTCTTTTTTATGACTGAATAGTATTCCATGTTCTATCTATCTATCCATCTCACATTTTCTTTATCCAGTCATCTGTTGAGGGACATTTAGGGTGACTCCATATTTTTGCTATTGTGAATAGTGCTGTGATAAACATATGAGTGCAGATATCTTTTTGATGTAAATATTTCTATAATATTGTATTTTGTTTATAAATATGTTCTTTAGAGATTTTAAAATCCATGTTGATAAATACTTTTGTTCCACAAGCTTTTTAAAATGTATGTGTGAACTGGGTGTGGTGGCTCATGCTTGTAATTGCAGCACTTTGGGAGGCCGAGGCAGGTGTATTGCTTGAGGCTGGGAGTTCAACACCAGCCTGGGTAATGTGGCAAAACCCCATCTCTACTGAAAATACAAAAATTAGCCAGATGTGGTGGCATGTGCCGTAATCCCAGCTACTCGGAAGGTGGTGGCAGGAGGATCGCTTGAACCGAGGAGGTGGAAGTTGCAGTGAGCCAAGATTGTGCCTCTGCACTCTAGCCTGGGTGACAAAGTAAGACTGTCTCAAAAGAAAAAAAAAAAGTATGTGCGATTACTTTTGTTAATATTTATTTGTGTACTTTGTTCTCACATATTGAGAAATAATTATCTGTTTATTTGAAGATCTAAAAGAATTTGTCCATCACAACCATACATGCCTATATCATTTTTAGAGCAAGTAATATTGTGAACACTAATTTATGTCATGGGTTTTCAGCCATTCAATTTTTTTATTTTTTCTTGGATCAGTATCAGTAATTTGCTTTTTTTTAATGTTCCATTTCTTTCACATTTTTAATCTTTTAGTTTAGAGAAATTTTTCATTGCAAATGCCTACATTTCTCATTTCTCCTATTTTGTAGAGGTGTGACTGCTCCACCCCTTTGGCTCCTTTGTATTCATTTGCTATTGGAGGAAGCCAAGTTCTCTCCCAGCTTTAGCTGCTGCTCTTAAATTGGCCCACTGCATCTTCCAGTGAAAATCCTCTGACTCCTTCAGAACGCTCCTGTTCTCAGGTGCACCCTGCTGCATCCTTCTGCTCCCTCTTGCGTGGGAGCCAGTGATACGCAGGTCTTGATTCTTGTTGATTTGTGCCACCCACTGTATTTAGGGGCTCCTGGAGAAAACTTGTCACCTAGTTTTGTTGTAAATGCTTTTTATAGATTTTGGTTTTGCCATCTAGTTACTCTGTTTTTATATGGCAATTTGGAAATATCTAAAAACCATCTTACCACTGTTGTTTCCATCTTCCCAGAATTCCCTCTTACTTACTTATACATTAGAAACTCTGACATTGAATCTTTTTATTGCTTTATCTTTACCATGCTATTTTATATTTATTTCTTTCTTTCTCTTATTTTTTAAAAATTTATTCTTTTTCTAGATTTTATATTTATTTATTTATTTATTTTTGAAATGGAATTGCATCCTTGCCACCCAGGCTGGAGTGCAGTGGTACCATCTTGGCTCACTGCAACCTCCACTTCCTGGATTCAAGTGATTCTCCTACCTCAGCCTCCCGAGTAGCTGCGATTACAGGCATGCACCACCATGCCCAGATAATTTTTATATGTTTGGTAGAGATGGGTTTCACCATGTTGGCCAGGCTGGTCTAAAACTCCTGACCTAAGGTGATCCACCAGCCTTGGCCTCCCAAAGTGCTGGGATTACAGGTGTGAGCCACTGTGTCTGGCCTTTTTCTAAATTTTAAATAACAGATTCATTCATTGATATCTTTCTTATTTAATATTGAAATATTTATGACTATACACTTTTCTGAAAATAGTTTGGGTATTTTATATACATTTTAATGTAGAGTTTAATATTTTTTATTTAAAATTATTTGCAATTATAATTTATAGTTCTGTAACAATTGTTTTTTAGAGTAATTTTTTAAAATTTCTGAGTGGTTGGACTTTTCTTTCTAACTTTGGTTGTTAATTTATAATTTTGTTACATTACATTCAGGGATATAGCTTGTGAAACTTTGGTTTTAGGACTGAATTTTTCTCTGTATCCTACTCTGTGATAAATTATTGTAAATAGTTTATAGGTTTTGGAAAAGAAAGTATATTTTCTGATTGTTCATATTAAATTGTACAATTTTATAAATTTGTACATTAAATCAATTTAAATAAATTAATCAGCACCTTTACTTCTTGGATTTCTTTCTTTCTTTCTTTCTTTCTTTCTTTCTTTCTTTCTTTCTTTCCTTCCTTCCTTCCTTCCTTTCCCTCCCTCCCTCCCTCCCTTCCTTCCTTCCTTCCTTCCTTCCTTCCTTCCTTCTTTCTTCCTTTCTTCCTTTCTTCCTTTCTTCCTTTCTTCCTTTCTTTTTTGATGGGGTCTCACTATGTTGCCCAGGCTGGAATGCAGTGGCTACTCACAGGTGTGATCCTAGCTCACTGTGATCTCCAACTCTTGGCCTGAAGCAATCCTCCTGCCTCAGCTTCCTGAGTAGCTGGGACAGCAGGTGCATGCCACTGCATCCAGCTTCTTTTAAAATTTTTTAAAAAATAAATTGTATATATTTAATGTATACAACAAGATGTTATAGAATACATATAGATAGTAAAAAGGTTAGTATAGTGAAGCAAATGAACATATTTATCAATCATCTCACATAGCTACTCATTGTTTTACTTTTTTGTGGCAAGAGCAGCTAAAATATACTCATTTGGCATGAATCTGATATACAGTACACTTTTGTTACCTATAGTCTTCATGTTGCACGTTAGATCTCTAGACTTGTTCATCCTATGTATCTGCTACTTTGTATCCTCTGACCTACATCTTTCCATTTCCTCCCACAACCTCGCCCCTTGTAACCACTATTTTGTCTTCTATCTCTGTATATTCGATCTTTTTTTTTTTTTAGATTCCACATATAAGTGAGATCTTGCAAATTATTTTTCTTTCTGTGTCAGGCTTATTTCACTTAGCATAATATCTTCCAGACTCATTCATCTTATGGCAAATGGCAAGATCTCATTCTTTTTTTATGCCCAAATAATATTCCATTGTATATGTACAGGTTGACTATCCCTTATCTGAAAATGCTTGGGACAAGAAGTGTTTTAGATTTCAGATTTTTTTTCAGATTTTGGAACATTTGCCTATGCATGAATAAGGTATCTTGAGTATGGGACTCAAGTCTAAATACACAATTCATTTATGTTTCATATACACTGTATATACCTAGGTGTATTAGTCCATTCTTGCATTGCTATAAAGAAATACCTGAGACAGAGTAATGTATAAGAAAAGAGGTTTAATTGGCTCATGGTTCTGCAAGTTGTATAATGGCATCTGCTTCTGGGGAGGCCTTGGAAAGCTTCCAATTACAGTGAAAGGTGAAACAGGAGCAGGCACTTCACATGGCAAAAGCAGGAACGAGAGAGAGAGAGAGAGAGAGAGTGAGAGACAGAGAGAATGAGAGAGAGAGAGAGAGAGAGTCAGAGACAGAGAGAATGAGAGAGAGAGAGAGAGAGAGAAAGGAAAGTGCCACATACTTTTAAATGACCAAATCTTGCAAGAACTCACTATCATGAAGACAGCACCAGGCCGTGAGGAATCCGCTCCCATGATCCAAACACCTCCCACTAGGCCCCACCTCCAGCATTGGGGATTACAGTTCAGAATGAGATTTGGGCAGGGACAAATATCCAAACTATATCATTAGGCTAAAGGTAATTTTATACAATATTTAAACTAATATATGTGACCCATCACATGAGGTCAGGTGTGGAATTTTCCACTTGTGGTGTCATGTCAGTGCTCAAAAAGTTTTGAATTTTGGAGCATTTTTTATTTCAGATTTTGAATTAGGGATGCTCAATCATATACTATAGTTTCTTTATTCATTTGTTCGTTGTTGGACACTTAGGTTGTTTCTATATCTTGGCTACTGTGAATAGTGCTACAATAAACGTGGAGAAAGGAATTATATTTTCTGTTTGTTCATGTCAAATGCATTTTATGAATTTATTCATTAAATCAATTTTAACAAATAGATTAATCAGCATCTTTACATCTTTGCTTACTTTTTTATCTGTCAAAGACAGATTTGTTAGCATTTCTGAATATGATCACATTTCTGTTATTTTTCTCTTTGTATTTCTGACAATTTTTGCTTTACATGTGTTAATGTAATGTTGACATTAAAATTATATTTTCATTGTAAATTATACCTTTTGCCAATATAAATGATGAACTTGTGCATTTGCCTGGTAATCGATATTATGTGGAAATAATATTGAAATTATGCTTTATGTTTATATACATTTTTTCCATATTCCTTCACTTATTATTTATATTTCTGTGTTGATTTGTTTTAAAGTGTATGTATTTGGTAAACAAAACAAGACAAAACAAAATAAAACAAAAAAAAAAAAACAAATAGAAGACGGTAAAACATTATCTTTCCTTCCCTTCCTGAAGTCAAGGAATTTCATACCTCCTAAACCCATCTTTTATTTCTGTGTTCTATTCTTCAATCTTATTATGGATGTCACTTTTGGTTTTAATCCAGATTTTTATTGTAAGATATTTTTATACTACATGTGTCTCCTAAATAATGATGAATATTAATCAAATTACTGCTGATTAATTAATTAAACAACTACTCAGACAGTGTATAAAGGACTGGGCAAGTATCTGTGAAGTAGATACACACTGTCCCTGATCATATTCTGAACTTGATAATTTAGTAGATGATAGAGACAAGTAAGCAATCAATGATAGTATTTCAACCAGTAGCCTGAGTGCCGTGATTGAGGGATGTTATGAAGGTGCTGTAGGGGGGACATAGGAGGGATTCTACCCTGCTTTTGGTAAGTCAGAAAAGATATTCTTAATACTCATAACTTTTAATTAGAAGACAAGATGACTTCACATGCTTTTTAGTTTCCTTTACTTAGAGACTAAGAAATCCTCCAAATTCCGTCTGAATTCTTTGTTCATGAGTAAATCTATAGAAACGGTGGAAGGCTTGGAACATTTTATGAGGCCCTACTATTTTACAGCCATTGCGCCAAATGTTTTACATTAGTCATTATCTTTCAAATCTCATAACAACCCTATCTGTGAGATTTTTTTGCCCATTTCACAGATGAAAAAATGGAGGCTCAGAAAGGCTAGGTAATTTGCCTCTGGCTGCATGACTTGACAATGATTCCCATTCAAGCCTGGCCAGCCTGAGTGCCCTTGATCTTTCCACCCTAAAATGCTCAGACTGAGAGTTTGAGTCTTGGCGGGTTCCCATTTTTGGAAGATACCACCCCCTACTTGGCTGCATCGATTATGGTATAGAAGGTCGTCTTTGTCTTCCTGGGAGGTGTATGCATGTGAAGGGCGATGGTAACAAGATTCTTCCTGTTTTCTTTTCTTTTTCTTTTTTTTTTGAGATGGAGTCTCACTCTGTCACCCAGGCTAGAATGGAGTGTAGTGGCGTGATCTCGGCTCACTGCAACCTCTGCCTCCCGGGTTCAAGCCATTCTCCTGTGTCAGCTTCCCAAGCAGCTGGGACTACAGGCATGCACCACCACGCCCAGCTAATTTTTGTATTTTTAGTAGAGACGGGGTTTCACCATGTTGGCCAGGCTGGTCTTGAACTCCTGACCTCAAGTGATCCACCCACCTCAGTCTCCCAAAGTGCTGGGATTATAGGCGTGAGCCGCCGCACCCAGCCAATTCTTCCTATTTTCTATTGTCTGGGTCTCACTGAATTCATTACAAGAAAAATAGATTGTTGCCTTTTTTAAAAACTGGGAATTTCCCATTATTCTGAGAATTGGTGGGAGAGTTTCATTCCTTTCTTCCCCACTTTTGAAGTTTTAAGTCCTTCCTCTTTGTAATAATTTTCTTATTTCTTTCATTCTCAGATTCATTTTTGACTATGCATGGAAAAAGTATTTCTTTGAGACTCTTCACTGTGACTTCTGGGTGGGTTGGGGGAGACCTTTTGCACCATGCACTATTGTTCCCCCCACCTCTAACAGGAAGGAAAACAGGACCACAACAGAAATCTTCCCTTCTGGCTGCACAATGACCTGGCTGACTTCTGTGCACCTGACCCCTCCTTGGCCCCCACCAGAAATTTTCCTGTGTGTTGCCACAGAAAATTGCCTGTTCATTCATTTCTTTGTCTGCAGAAGAGCTGGTTTTAACCCTGCCTGGATACTACTTTCTTTTTTCTTTTTCTTTTTTTTTTCTTTCTTTTTTTTTTTTTTTTGAGACAGAGTCTTGCTCTGTCGCCCAGGCTGGAGTGCAGTAGCATGATCTCAGCTCACTGCAAGCTCCGCCTCCCGGGTTCATGCCATTCTCCTGCCTCAGCCTCCCAAGTAGCTGGGACTACAGGCGCCCGCTACCACACCTGGCTAATTTATTATTATTATTATTATTATTATTATTATTATTATTATTATTTTAGTGGAAATGGGGTTTCACCGTGTTAGCCAGGATGGTCTCGATCCCCTGACCTCTGGATCCACCCACCTCAGCCTCCCAAAGTGCTGGGATTACAGGCGTGAGCCACCGTGCCCGGCCGGATACTACTCTTTCTTTGCTATTATTCCTGCTAACCTAACCTGAAGGCTTACTAGTAATTAATTCTGATGAGTCCAACAGGGATTTCACCTTCCCTCCTTTGGTAAACATTACCCTGGGGATAAACATCGCACCTCTCTCTCTCCCTGTGTCTCTCTTTGTTTCTCCACTATAGACCGGTACCTTTACCATGAGTTGATAGGCAGCTGTACTGTCTTAGGAAGAATACAAGCATCCTGCTTCCCGGGGGGCCCTCATTCAAAAAGGCTTTCTAGGATAATTGACCTTTGAGTTCAGATCAGAGTTGAAGGATGAATTGTGAAGACAAAAGGGCTGGGGAGTTGGGTGAGCAGCACAGGGCAGCAGGCAGGGAGCAGTGGAATGTATGTCAGATCAAGGCTGTTTTTGTCCCACAGGGTTGTTGCTGGGATTCGTGAGGAATAGGGAACATTCATCTACTGCAACAAGTACCCGTGTGCCTGGCATCTTTGTGTCCATAGGATAATTGTAATTTGTGTGAAATTTTACTCCTCGAATTTCTGAAATGAAAGGCTCTCTTTTCGGAGGAATCATTCATTCAGTCATTTAACAAACCTTCATCAGATGTCTGTCACAGACCCTCCAGAGTCAGGCTTGGCTATGACAGGAGGCCTGGCTTTTGTTGTCTGGGGCTGAGACTCCACTGTGTAGCAATTTACTCCTCATATTCTGACAACCTTACCTACATGGCAGGGGAGGCTTGTTGATCAGAAGCAAGAATCTTCAATTCCTTTTACCAGAGACCTTATGGTTGAAACAATCACTGGGGCAGTCCTGAAGGAGTAGGCTGCCCAGCGGGGTCATGCCTTGGCCTGGGCGGGTAGATTCCATTGCTGCCCCTGGAGGAGAGTGAACCCAAAGGGCTGCTTCTTCAGAGGCTGTACTCTCAGCCGGCGTGGGAAACAGGTGACAACTAACAAATGCACTAAAGGGTCACAGGTGCTACAATGAAGGCTGCGGAGGGTGAGTAGGGCACAAAGAGAGGAGGGCAGGTCTGTCTGGAATGACCAGGAAGGTAGCACCTTTTAGGCACTTAAGCTTTACCCCAATCTAATGTCATGTCACTATCATGTCTCTATTCACGTAGAGCAAAGATCATATCTTTGTACATTAGTTTATCACGTGCAGGCACCTTTTGGATCCATTTTTTCTCGTTTGAATGATTATAGTAGGCATTTTACAGATGGTGAAGCAGACACTGAGGTGTTAGGTAATGTGCTGAGATCCGCACAGCCAGAATGCGGCAGAGATGGGACTGAAGTGTAAGGCTTCTGACTGCCAGTCTTATCTTTTTGACCACTTGAAGGATGAAGAGCTTTTGACTTGGGGGCTTGTTCTGCCCGTGATAGTTTTTTCATTTATCCCTGCCTCCTGCAATCCAGGCACTGTGCTTGGCTCTGCAGACACAGCCAGACTTCAGTCATGTGGTTGGGGCCTCAAGGGGTTGGCACGCTCATCAACAACCACCCGATACAAAGGGCTCCATGCCATGAGGAGGGCATGCAGGCTGCTGGAGGACTGAGGCAGGCAAGGAGCGAAGTGGGCAGCTGCCAGCTGCATGATGGCGGGGCTGAGCTCTTCCCCTGGACTCCCTGAATCACTGGGCAGAAGCATGGTATCTTCTGGGGATCAGATCTCCCCTCAGCTTCAGCCCTTCCTCAAACCCATCCTATTCCCACTGGGCAGTAGGTGTCGATGCTGCTCACAGCCACTCCCTGCCCAGGTCCTCTGAGGCTGCCCTTTGCGTCTCTATTCTGGTGGAAAACGCTGTTCCTAAAGAGTATCCAAAATTTCAGAATCTGACCCTGGACAAGGTACTCAACCACGCTACACCTTTGTGTCCTCACTGTAAGGAAGTATTACCAATATCTCATGTGCCTAAATGAACAAAAACACATAAAAAGCATAGCCCAGGGGCTAGCATATAGCTATCCCCAGAAAGAAGATAAAGCATTAATGAGAGGTCCTGAGAATCACTTAGGGAACCTGTTAAATATGCAGGTTTCCAGGCCCACTCTTAAGGACTCCAAGTTATAATAGTTAACAATTACCTGGGTCTTACTATGTCCCAGGAGGGCATTGTTTCTAAGTAGTTGTCACAATTTAACTCAGTCACTCTTCCCAACAACCCTACAAGGTAGGTAGGATAATGATGCTTATTTTACATGCCAGGAAGCAGGCTAAACTAGATGAGGCAATTTGTCTGAGTCCACACAGCTAGAAAGAGGTGGCATCAGGATGTGAAGCCAGTTGGTCTGACTCCAGGGCCTATGTGCTGACCTTCCACACTGCACTACTTGTGAGGGCCCAGTGATCTGGGGCGGGGGGTCTGCATTTGCCCCCACAAGTGCCTGGCAACAGTTAATGCAGAGGCTTCTGGGAGTGGAAGTTGAGAGCTCCATTTGACCTTGGCTGGAGCTTGCAGACATCTTTTGTTCCTACACCCTTTCCTGTGCTTCTGCCCCATTTTGTGCTGTAGCCTTTGGGGTTTCTAGCTGATCACTTCCATCCTGGTATTTCCCTTTGGAGTGAAATCCTTTCTGTTTACCTGTGGAAAGATCCTACCTTGTACACCTGAGCGAGAGGTCAGGAGGGAGGGTGGAGGGCCTCCTAAAGTCTCTGCATCCAAGAGAACTGCTTCTTGATGGAAGAAGCTGGACTTTCTTCTGAGAGTGACTCTTGCAGGATTGTGACCAAAGTGGTATTTGTGGATTTATTTTCCTGGGATACACTGAGATACCCTTTGCTCTTGGGGCTTGGCATATATACATATACAGCCCAGGTAGGGAATGAAAGAGGGTTTCGGAGTGCTGCCAAGTCCCTTGGAAACCTGAATTTAGACATAATTGAGAGAGGTTGATAAAACTCCTCTGTCTAATTATATCTCTGCCCCATTTAAAGTCTATTAACAGTTTCTGATTGCCTTGGGGCAGAGTCCAAAAGTCTTAAGGTGACCTCTAGAGTTCTACATACCTTGGCTGTACCTACTTCTTCAACTTCCGTTTGTTCATTCTCTGCTTATTCAAGGTCCTCTGGTCACACTCACCTTCTTTCTAGTCCTTGGATGTGCTGGGCTCCTTCTTACCCCAGGGTCTTTGTGTACCAGCTTACTTCTTCTCTAAGTCTTGGTACAAACATCACTCAGGACAGTGTCTCTTAACCCTCCAGGGTAGGGTGGTTCCCCTGTCACAGCATCCCACACTTTTGCTACGCAGCACTTAGCACACTGTTATTTGGGTAATTATTTGTTTGACATCTGACTTCTCCCATTAGATAGTTCCATGAGGGCATCACCTACATCTGCCTTGCAGAATTCTGTATTCCTAGTGCTTGGCTTGGTGCTGTGCACAGCATAGGTGCTCAGAAAATATCTGTGAAATGTATGAGTCACCAGGAGGTTGGGGGGCCTGGAGGTTCTTCAGAGCTTGGTGAAAGGGACTGAGGGGGCAGCTGGAGGCACGTGATGTTCTGATGCTGCTGTGGAGGCTTGCTTCTAGGGATCTTCAATAAGTTCCTCAAAAAGAACTGCACAGAAGCATAACAGTGGGGGCAGGGGAAAACCTGGGAGCTAGGAAGCCAGCCCCCTTCCAAGAATGTATTTTTATAAGAAGGTTTCAGAACAGCAAAAGTCTATCCCAAGAAAGAGAAATTTACTTCTCAGTAGAACTAGGTAACCTGCTGGTACTTGTTATACTATGATGGCCAGGGCTGCAAGAAAACTTAGACATGCCTAATTTCCACAGATGTTGAGCCCAAAATTCAGAGAGGCAAAGCAGTTTATCCAAGGGTATACAGCTAGCTGTGAACCACAATCGGATCTCCCGGCTTCCAGACTAATTCTCATTTCATTACAACATGCTGCACTTTGATTTAGGGCCACTGTTGGAGGTGAAAAGAAATCATTAGAAAATGAATGTTTCCTGAAATATCACCTGCAATTTATTGCACTCGAATTTCACACTGATAAATAACCTCTTTCTCATTAACATGCAGGCTTCCTACAATTAGCACTCTCATTTGCACTATGTAAACAGCTTCTAACTGTGCCTTTTACCTCTTTGTTCAAACAAAGATTTCTGTTAGCAAAGAAACAAGAAGGAAATTAGTAGCAGGTGAGAGCTTATTTTTAATTACATTGAGATTGACTGTTGTTCTCCAAATCTTCTCTAATTCTCCCAAGATATTTATTTGCAGACCCGAGTTTTCAATCTATTAAAGCAGCAGTCATTTCTGATCTTTATTTACTAAATGAAAACACAAATGGCAGCAGTGGATTTCTGGCTTGGTGCCAAGGGAAGCAGCGTTGGGGGGATGGTGCTGGATCAAGCATGGATCTGAGAAGCCTAGTAATCAAGGTGAAGTATTAAACTTAGAAGATGTTGAAGAGCAACGATGTTGGCGTATGATGAGCTTAGAGTCTCCAAATCAAAGCTTTCTCAGTGGTAACTACCAACTTCTACCTGAAGTGAAGTTTAGGTTCTTTAACAGAAAGATTTTAGTTTGTCTCCAAGGATGAGAAACTTTTTGCCTGTCAGTGATGAAGGGACTGGCTTGGAGCATCTTTTGGTCAGAACATTTCAAAGATTATCTATCGCAACTTCTCACCAAGGGCAAGGATCCATTTTGAAAAATCTGACAACTGATATTCTAGCAGCTTACTGTTTCCCTTGTTAATGTCCTCCTTTCTGAAATTCCTGTACCCCTGAATTGACATCTTGTCTCCAGCAACGTTGGTTCACATATTGGGAGATCCACATTGAAGGAAAGCTTTCCCCCTTTTACATGACAATCCTATGTCATTATCTACATCTGAAGACAGGGCTATGTCCCTTGAGTCTGCTTTAGTCTATGTGTTCAAAGTTCCTTTAACTACTTTTAATGTGACATGGTTTCCAGGCCCCTATGACTCTGCGTGGCTTCTTTTGGACACACTACAGGTCTGAAAGCCCTCCTGCAGTGAGCTGTCAAGAATTGAATACAATGCTTCAAGCACTATCTGATCAGTACAAAGTCAAGGTAAACCTAAACACTAACTTCTTCCCAGCTGGGGACCCCACCCTGCCCACTGTTTTCTTGTAAGATTTCCCCTATTTAAGGAACACAATATAATACTCTAGACTCAGAAAAAAAAAAAAATTTACCTCTTTTCCCTAGGAACAGGAAAGCCATCTTAGATGATGGATTGTTATCATATTTGAATATATTTTATTTAGTATTGCTGAGCTATTTCCATTAGTTGTTAAACGATTTGCATTTTAGAAAATGTTTCATTCTACAAAGCACTTTCACAATAACTGCAAAAGAAAGGCAAAGTTAAGGTTGTCAACCTCATTTCGCAAATGAGGAAACTAGACCTCTGGAGGTAATGATTTATCTAATGCCATAGAGAGTTAGGGTTCAAACCCTAGTTCTCTGGCTGAAGGTCCAGGCCTGTTTTCACTATACCACAGCCATCTCTCCTTAACAGATAATTGAATTGAGAGGGAAACACTTCATTTCTGGGTTAACTGAACAAGGCCCCAATTCTTCCACTCTGTCAAGTTTAGCATCCCTTCTGGGTTCTTCATCCTATGTCATTTGTCCAATGAGGCAGGTTGATGGGAGCCCCATCGTTGGTGTGGAGCTGCGAAATGCAAGATTCACCAACATTTGTAAGTTGAATAGAGAAGGTAACCTTCTGACATTTAAGGTAGAGCTTGAATTTGAATTATTCACATTGCACTAATTTGTGCTCTGGCTACTTCTAGTGACTTAGTCAGAGGTTACATTTTTTAACAATGTTTAATAAAAGGACCCAATAATAGAAAGAGAAACAAGTATACCTAGAAATCTAAGCCAGAAAGAGTTACTATCAGCTTTTGGTTTCCTGGTGTTCAAGGAAAGAATGGAAACATAATGGGTTACCTACCTCTCCTTTTCTTATAAAAGGAAGCAAACAATTAGTGAGAAGTGACACCAACACCAACTGGGATCTATCACTTTCATGATTATTTTGTTTTTCACTTTCATGGTTATATAAACAATTCTGAACAGCATAATGATCTATAACTTCCATCACAATTTCCAAACTGTTAGAGATTTCATTCAGAAGGTCTGGACTGTGTTCTGAGAACCTGCACTTTGAAACTGCTCCCTGGATGCTTTTAGTGATCAACCAGATTAGGGAACTACTGCCTTAGGACAACACCTAGGGATGCTTGTTAAAAATGCAGATTTCTGGCTCTGCCCCAGAGGTCCACATGCCTGGGATTCTTAGCCTGGCTGGGAGTTTGATCAGAGCAGTGGCTTGTTAGCTAATAATTGGAGCTCTCGGGTAAGGGCTAGGAGGCAGTAGATGTTCTTCATAAGGGCAAGGATGCAGCAGTAATGATGTTTTCATCTGACATTTAGAGATGTGGATTTGTAATCTCACCAAGACAGAGGATCACTCCTCCTCCTCCTTTACATGGGCCAGCCAGGGTTACCAATAGGCATGGCCCAAACATCTCTTATTTAGGTAACAGTTTCGGTTCTGATCAGTTGCTCAAGGCATTTGCAGCTCAAGGGTTTGACAGCACAAGGCAAAAAGAAACACTTTCGTCCAGGAAGATTTTGAAGGAGGGTCCTGTCAATCATCTGGCTGTTGACAAAAGAAGTTGAACATGGCTTTGGTGCAGTGTTTGATTCTGTGTAATACTGCAGTTATAAGGTCCCTCTGTACAACTCAATGTACCTCCACATAACTCAATAAATTCACTTGTTAAGTTATTTAATATTGTGCATCTGAATGCTGAAGAGTGTCTGCACATTAGAATTAATGTCAGTCTTAGACATGATAAATATGATTCTAGTGGCTCCTCTGAGAAGCTTCACTAGGGTACCATTTTATTGTCTGCTGTCTCAAAGGCTTAAATCTCTTTTTCTGCCTTCAGTTCATACGATGAAAACATGTGAAATCACTAGGATTTATATAGGCAGATTTGGCAGCTCTTTCATTTTTTACTTGGACTGTCAGATATAAATCAACGTTACAGCACTCTTTCCAAGAATGTGTTAGAATGTGCATGTGTTTGGGGAGCAGACATGGTATTTCTATTATAATTTTGTTTGTTAGGTGTGATCTGAATTGTTTGGCTTTGTTTTATAACATTCACAATTTGTGGGTATTTAATTGGTTCTCCTCTGTTATCCCTACAAGTGACTGTCAGGTTCTTTTTTTTGCCTCCATGACTTTACTCCTGCCCAGAACGTCCCCCATCCCTCACTCGTCTTTAGAGACCTAACTCCGGTACCACTTTCTCTATAAAACCTTTGCTGCTATCTCTACGCTGTATCCATCTTTCCTTAAACGACTTCAAAATTTGTTGCCAGGACCTTATACTTAACATTTTATTGTGGATTTTCTAGTTATTAATGTCTGTACCATTCAGTCTAACTCATTGTTTTGAACTGTTCTGTTGGCCAACAGTTTCCCATGTGTATCTTATTTTCCAGTGAGATTTGTAGCTAAAATTCCCATGTGTATCTTATTTTTCCAGTGAGATCTGCAGCTCAGAGACCACATTTTATGTATCTTGTTTACGCCACCCCCTCCTGATGGTGGGTACCCAGGGCTAGGTGTATGTAGATATTCAGTGTATGACTGATTATTTTACTCCCTCACTACATTTTATAGAGATATCTCTTTGCAAAATCAATTTAAGGAGCTGCAAAGATCATTCGATTATAAACTCTATGAAGGCGAGAACCATGTCCTAGTTATCACTACATCTCCAGTGCCTTGAAGAGTTGTTGAATTAACTTGCTGCATAACTTCTTTTATCTAAACCCAATCTTACTGGAACACATCTCACATAAATCATATCTGTAGATATGGAAAGCAAGGTATTTATTTCTGGAAAAGGAAAAGATTCTGGAGTTAGGGCTTATTCTTTCCACTCTTAAGCCTATTCCTCCTCTCTGTCACATCTCAAAATGAACACAACAAAAGAGTACAGAGGGGAAGCTCTGGTTCTGTACTTTTCTGGGGGCAGTATCTTCTTTCTTGAAGAAGTTTTCAAAAAGTTATTTGTTTTTTAAGATATCTGCAATCATTCAGACTTGCCTGAACCTCAAAGAATTTTAAATCCTTTTATGTCCTCTCTATATCTAGAGCCCACATGAAACATTTCAACCTACATAGATTTCATTTAGCAGACAAGGTAAAATCAAATCTCTGTTATGAATATCCTAAATATGGAAGAAGAATTATGTAAACATCTTGCCCTTCAACTTTTGGTGGGAGAGGGGCAGTAGGGACAAAAGACTTAAAAACCTTCCACTCTTGAGTTTCCATATTAGACATGCAGGTTTATTGTAAGAAATATTGGAATGTCCCTTCATCAAGCACTCAGTCACCCAGCTTCCATTTCTTCAATACCCATTTCCTGTCCAGTCATAAGAAGCAGTTCAAGAGAACTGCTAAAGTCTGATGGCCCCACTTATCTGTTTATTTGGCTCATTTTGTTTTCCAACAAAGATTTGGTTGGGTCAGCTTGCCAAGTTTCCCTCAGTGAAGAGCTGTCTGTTGGGTAGTTTATGAGTCCAGCTCATGGAAGGTCCTTAGCAATAACTGGTTTTTATTCCAATCAACTGTGATGAGGGTAGAAGTATTGGTTTCATTTCAAGTATATTGGGAGGGGAATAGCAAGAGAAAGCAGGAATAGGGTAGAAGTATTGGTTTCACTTCAAGTGTATTGGGAGGAGAATAGCAAGAGAAAGGTTGGTGTTGCTTCCCTTGGAAGGAGTTTGGCAGATGCTTAAGGACTCATGGATTGTCATTCCACCTATTCAGTCCAAACTGAGAATTGAGGGCAAAAGTGGCAGGGCTGAGATGGCAAGAGGCAGGCAGAGCAATGGCCAGTGTGCAGGTAGGAAGTCAGAGAAGACTTGGTCAGGGCTTCCTGCAATAGGCCTAGGAGTTATTCAGGGAAAGAATGAAGGATTCTCTTTATCAGTAAGCAACCCCATTCCACTTTTCCCACCATTTAGGGATGATTCACAGATGATTTCATTCCAAATCAAAGGACCAAAGTTTATTTATTAGCGTGTTATATTTCTGTTTGTTGATGTGTCATTGACCTACTCTCCGAGGTTTAAAACCAGTTGACGTTAGTGACAAGGATGATTACAGAGCTGAAACCATGACCTGTGAGATACTGTTAAAAGTCCTCTTCATCTTAAAATGTATGAAGGCCATTATGGAGATGAGGAGTTGGATTTATTCCAGAATAGTTAAGAAGGCATAATAAGAACTGATTGGTGGAAGATGCAGGGAGGCAGATTTGGGCTCAGTTAGAAAAAAAACCCTGCAATTAAATTTGTTCAAAGATGACTTAGCTGCCCCAAGAAACAGTGAGTTCCTTTTTCCTAGAAGTGTTTGGACAAAGATTAGTGGCTGCTCATTAGGGACGCTGGGGAGGAGATTCTCTTTAAAAAGTAGCAATATAAAAGATTGAAGCGTTTAACTTTGTCTTTGGTTTATACTGCAGAGGCTTAATGAATGATGATGACAAGAGCAGGGATAGACCTTTCCCCTTTCTGGGCCTCAATTTCCTTCCTTTCAAAACAAGAAGGCTGGGCCAGGGACTCTCGAAGGTCGGGTGGGCTCTGCCACTCTGTGTGAGCACTAGCAATCCAGGTAATTTACCATTCCTAGTTTTGTGCTTAATGTTGCTAAGAGCATATCCAGGTGCTCTGTCAGGTTCTTTGGGTACCTTAATTCGTGTCCTTAGGGAGAAGGGAGGGAGAAAGTTCAGCCTTGGTTCCCATGACCTCATATGCCATATATCAAAGGCTTTGGAGGTTTTCTTGGCTGCCTGACAATTTTCTTGGCCATTTCACATCCCAGCCTTGTCTGTTTGCACCAGGGGCCTCAGCAAAGCCTCAAGAGACTCGGTTGTCCAGCACAAGGAAATTTAAGGCTTTCAAGAAGCAGTTGAGGACTGGCTATGTTCTAATAGCACTGGGATTTTAACTCTGATCATCTGAACATGTTCCTAAATTGGAACTTATAGGAACTCCTTTACCTAGTCCTAGAATCAAGAGTTAGGAATGGATGAAAAAGAAGATATACTCTCTTATCTTACAATATCAGAACTGGTGGATAACTAGAGCACACATATACTTCTTCTTCTTCTTCATATTATTATTATTATTATTATTTTAGTTTCTGTAGTAGGGATCCCAAAAAGTCAACTACAAAAATCGAAAATGAGGGAAAGATATGCTTATTAATCACTCATTCATTTAATCGATATTTGAGCACTGAACATGTGGCAGTCATTGAGATAATATATTAGTTTGCTAGGGCTGCCATAAGAAAATAACAAAGATCGGATAGCTTAAACAATAAAAGTGTATTTTCTCACAGTTTTAGAGGCTAGAAGTCCAAGATCTAGGTGTCAGTAGGTTTGGTTTCTTCTAAGCCTCTTCACTTGGCTTTGTAGATAATAACTTCTTGCTGTGTCCTCACACGGTCACCCCTCAGTCTGCATGTGTGTGTTTTGTAATCTCTTCTTCTTATAAAAACACCAGTCACATTGGATCAGGGTCAACTCCTGTGACTCTATTTTATCTTAATTAGCTCTTTAAAGGCCATATCTCCAAATACAGTCATATTCTGAGGTGCCAGGGTTTAAGCACTTCAGCATATACATTTTGGGAGGCAGATAGCTCAGCCCAAAACAAGTACTAAATTGTGACTTAGAGGTAGTTATAATAATGATGAAAATAATGTTTCAGCTGACAGGGAAATCAATATGATTTCACTGCCTAATGTTATGGCAATCTCAAGTTTTGCGACCAGAAATATGGCACAGTATATGTTCTTTTAATCAGTTTCCATTTACTTGACTTATTAGATTGACATATACTCTTGATTACTTATTTAAATTATGCCAAACAATGCCCATGGCACGCTGAATGCTGGCAGCCAGTGGGCTTAGGCACCTGTGCCCACCCTGGGTGAGTCCCTGCTCACCTAGAATCACTTGTGTTCATTCACAAATATGGAAATGCCAATTATATTTGTTATTGTAATTGTAGAATTTAACTATATACTGTCTAAATAAATGAAATATGAGTGCAAAAGAGAATCTTTTTTTTTTTTTTTTCAGACAGAGTCTCACTCTGCCGCCCAGGCTGGAGTACAGTGGTGCGATCTCGGCTCACTGCAAGCTCCGCCTCCCGGGTTCACACCATTCTCCTGCCTCAGCCTCCTGAGTAGCTGGTACTATAGGTGCCTGCCACCATGCCTGGTTAATTTTTTGTATTTTTTTTTTTAGTAGAGACAGGGTTTCACTGTGTTGGCCAGGATGGTCTCGATCTCCTGAGCTTGTGATCCACCCACCTCGGCCTCCCAAAGTGCTGGGATTACAGACGTGAGCCACCGTGCCCTGCCAAAAAAGAATCATTTCTATGAAAACTAAGTTGAATGTCTTAGAAACACTTGATAATGGTGAGTCACTAAAAGAGTTGGTGTCAATTGGGTATCAAACAGACATGATCCAAATCCTGGCTCTCCTCCTTTCTAGGTGGTAATTTTGGGCACATTACTTTATCCCTACAGAACAGTAACATGATGACTGAAAGCAAGGACTTAGCCAACTATAAAAGACTAAAAGGATTCTGGACTCAGGCTGTTTCCCAAGTATAATGTCTTTAACTTCTTATCTTAGGCTTAGTCTCTAAACCGTAAACTCTATGAGGGCAGCAACTAGGTCCATTTTTTCTCACCATGTCTAATGAATTACACAATGCCTAGTATATTATAGGTGCTCAATAAATAACCGATTAGTAAAGGACCTATATTAACATTTTGGTACATTTCCTCTAGTGTTTATTCTATGTGTAATATATGTGTGTATATGAATATATGTATACATATAGTATATATTGTATATTTATGTATATGCAGTCATGCATGGCTTAACAATAGGGACATGTTCTGAGAAATGTGTCCTTGGGCAATTCTGTTATTGTGTGAACATCATAGAGTATACTTACACAAGATGGTATAGCCTATTACACACCTACCATTGCTCCTAGGCTACAAACCTGTGTAGCATGTTACTGAACTGAATACTGCAGGCAATTGCAGCACAATAGTAAGTATTTGTATTCTAAACATAGAAAAGGTACGGTAAAAATACTGTATAAAAGATAAAAAATGGTACACTTCTACAGGGCACTTATCATGAATGGAGCGTGCATGAGTAGTGAGTGAATGTGAAGGCCTAGGACATTACTGTACACTACTGTAGACTTTATAAACACTGTACACTTAGGCTAAATGGTCTTTCTTCAATAATAAATTAACCTTAGCTTAGTGTAACTTTTTTACTTTATAAACTTTGTAATTTGTTTAAACTTATGACTCTTATGAAATAACAGCTTAAAACACAAACACATGGACAGCCGCACAAAAATTTCCTTTCTTTATATCCTTATTCTATAAGCTTTTTCATTTAAAATATTTTTTGGTTTTTACTTTTTATACTCTTTTGTTAAAAACTAAGACACAAGTACTCACATTAGCTTAGGTCTACACAGGGTCAGGATAATTGGGACATTACTGGGCGATAGGAATTTTTAAGCTCCATTATAATCTTGTGGGACTACTGTCGTATATGCAATCCATTGTTGACCAAAACATTTTTACGCGATGCATGACTGTGTGTTCATGTACGTATATGTTAACTTTTTTTGGAAAACATTATATTAATTTTTTCTCCCCTGCTTTTTTCACTTAACCTGACTATATCCCAAACGTTTTCCCGTCAGTAGAAATTCTTTTTTTTTTTTGAGTTGGAGTTTCACTCTTGTTGCCCAGGTTGGAGTGCAATGGCGTGATCTCTACTCACTGCAACCTCCACTTCCTGGGTTCAAGCGATTCTCCTGCCTCAGCCTCCCGAGTAGCTGGGATTACAGGCATGCGCTACCATGCCTGGCTGATTTTTTTGTATTTTTAGTACAGATGGAGTTTCACCATGTTGGCCAGGCTGGTCTGGCACTCCTGACCTCAGGTGATCCACCTGCCTCGGCCTCCCAAAGTGCTGGGATTACAGGTGTGAGCCACCGCACCTGGCCAGAAATTCTTAAGAAGATATCTTATTTTGGAATTATAGCTGGTACTCAGGGAAGTGTGCACAATTTACCACCTGTTTCCTTTAACTTGAAGGTTCTAAGACATATTGGTGTGGCTAAGGAGACACTATGCCTGTTAGTGACATCCTTTGTATGTGCTGTTGCAGAACACAGGTTGTAACTGCTGCTTCATTAGCTAAAACAGCTTCCAAAGATCAGATTCATTTCTTCAACCCCAAAGGTTTCTTAGGAAACCAGAGACTGGAACACTAAGTAATTCTTACTAAATTCTTACTAGATTCTTACTAGGATATTAAATAATTCTTAATTCTTAATTCTTATAATGTCTATCTTCTGGTTTGCTTCACTAAGGGGTTTATCAGCACCAGAAACTCAACATTACTAAAATTTCTTCTCCTGCAGTGTTACCCAAATCATTTAAGAGCATCGTCTTTGCCTTAATCACTCAAGTTAGAAACTTTGGGTTTTTCTTGGGCTTGTACCTCTTCTGCACGTTGGATAAGTCCTGCCAATGCCATCTCTAAAAATTGTCTTGAATACCCCTCCCCCTCCATTCTCAGTTTACTGTGACCCTTTTCTTACTCAGACCTTCCTCTTGCCTCCTGGGACTATTGCAGCATCCTCCTAATAGGTTTTGTTATTTTCTGCCTCACTCCATCTGGTTTGTTCTGTACATTCTAGTTAGTTTTTTCTCCTCAGTGCAGACTTAAACATATTGCATTTTGATTTTCTGCTCAAAATGCTTTTGAGGGCATCCCTTGACATAGTCTGAGTTCTCACTCATTACTATGGCATTTAGAGCACTTTACTCCAACCTACATTTCCAGTCTCTTTTTCTGGCATAAAATATTTTATAACAAATTTTTAGAAAGAGTATTGTCTTTATTACAGACAGACAGGGGCCAAACCCTGGCTGTGCGCCTTTCAGCTGGTAACTTTGAGCATGTTACTCTGTCTCAGCAGCAATAATACAATGGTTGAGAGCAAGGACCCAGGAGTCCCTTCACCTGATGTCACCTCTTATTGGTGACAAAACCCTGGGTAAATGACTTAAGCACTCTAGACCTCAGGTTCCTCATCTTAAAAATGATCTTTGCATCCGTATAGTTGAACTGTTATGCAGATTAAATGAATCAATTCATGTAGAATGTTTTCAACAGTGCCTAATATATAGTACGTGTTAAATAGGTGTTTGCTCTTATTATATGAGACCTGCTTATGAGACCTACTTTCCACATCTGTAAAATGGGGGTAATACTACCCACTTATCACACAGAGGTATTTTGTAGTTAAGTAAAATGATATAAGATCATCCATGTGAAAGCACCTAGAATAACTTCTGGTACAGATTAGATATTCAGTTCTTTCCATTACCCAGATTTCAACTTAAAACTTATTTCTGCCTCTTGGGAGCTTCTATAGCCATTTGTTTGTAGCATAAATATAGCATCAAGTCACTCTATATTATAATTATATATATATACACACACACATACATTCTCTATATATAGAATGCATATGTATACATGTGTGTACATACATATGTTTGTATATGCATGTACTTTAAAAAAATTGTTAGCTTCTTCTTGAGGGAGGGGGATATGAATTATTTACTTCCAGATCACTAACTCATGACTCAGTGACTTTGAGTGTGTTACTCTGCCCCAGTAGCAGTAACATAATTGTTGAGAGCATTCTGTTACTACAACAGGTACAGATGGGTGAGGCAGTATAGGTAATTATTATGAATGCAGCCTCTTGAGACATACACAGGTCTAAATCTCAGCCCTTCCCCTTACTAGCCACAGGATCTTGGGCAGATTACTTACTCTCTCTGGTGATACTACCCTTCACATAGGGCTTGTTGAGGAGTGGACAAGATACTCAAACGTAAAGCACAGTGACTTGATCATAATAAAAGCTACATAAATGTTGCCTGGTAATCATACTTTACAGATATTTGTTAACCTTAATTGTTTTCTTGGGAATGCATAAGCTTTAATACCCTGACTCTGTTAAAAAATTTTACAGTTCTTTTATTCCTTTAGATTATGATATGGATGGATGATGGAAGGAAGGATCTATGAATATAATATTTGAGTTTCAGTTACTGGCCTTTACTTCTTCCAGAAAGTCAGGCCAAAAGATAAGGACTGAAATGGGAAGCTCTATAATGAAGGGCAGGGTGAAGGGGAACCTTCCTTATTTTCACTAATAAATAAGACAGAGAGGCCACCCTATGATAAGGGAACAACCTTTTCTATCATGTCTTCACTGAAATTGAAGAAACGAAATGAGCACTGACGGAGAAGGGTGATGTCACCCTGTCATCTGCTGTCCCTGAAATACCACTTCCTCTTGGTGGGAGCATGACGAGACAACACAGAAACGCAGTTTGGTCCCTCTCAGGGACTGTCAGCTCTTCAGATGCTCACATGCAATGAAAGGGTGTCACTGATGAACCCAGCTACCTAATCCTAGAGGAAAAATAGAAGACATAACATACAGAAATACATAAGACAGCAGAAGACAAATACTCTAAAAGGTATTTTATAGTATGCCCTCAGCCCCATCACCACCACACACAGACACTTTTTAAATGTGTCCAATTTTACAAAAATAAATTTTGTGTGTCAGATTTGTGCTAGGCATTGTTTTAGATGCTGTAGGAAATCATGGTGGGGAAAAGGCAAAGATTTGTCTGACCTAGTAATGCCCTCAAGAAAGTTTATATTCTAGCGGGAAGGTAGAAGTGTTCTAAGGTCATTGATAATCTATGAAATGATGCATAGTAACACATGAAGAGTAAGCAAAGAGCCATGGGACCCTGAGGAGGAAGACTTCTCCCAGGTGAAGGGAATTAACATCTGTTAATTTATATACAAAGTCTATGAAATCAGTATGTTGAAGAGATATCTGCACTTCCATATTCACTGTAGCACTCTTTACAATAGCCAAGCCATGGAATCAACCTAAATGTCCATCAACAGATGAATGGATAAAGAAAATGTGCTGTATGTGCACAGTAGAATACTATTCAGCCTTAAAAAAGAAGGAAATGCTGTCATTTGTAACAAAATGAAATTATCCTGGAGGACATTATGTTAAGTGAAATAAGCCAGGCACAGGAAGACAAATACAATATGATCCCACTTATATGTGGAATCTACAAACATTGAACTCATAGAAACCAAGAGTAAAATGGTGGTCACCAGAGACTGGGGTTAGAGAGATTGAGGAGATGTTGGTCAAAGGGCACAGAATTTCAGTTAGACAGGAGGAATAAGGTTAAGAGATCTATTGTGCATCATGGTGACTATATTGTGTACTGGAACATTGCTAACAGAGTAGATTTTGAGTATTCTCACCACAAAAGTAGGTGAGGTAATGTGTACATTAATTAGTTTAATTTAGCCATTCCACAATGTATACATATATCAAAACATGTTGTACACCATAAATATATGTATTTTTTACTTGTTAATTAAAAACTTCTTTAAAAACAGAAGCTACTATGTGGCACACGCTATGTTGGGAATTTTACCCATATTTTTTCCCAGCAGAAAAATTGAATGAGGTCAGTATTATTAACTCTTTGACAATGGGTTATTTGGAACCTCAAAGAGTTTAAGTAACTTGCCTGCGTCATGCCTTAGCAGTAGTCAAGGTAGCACCCAGCTCCAAGGCTGTCTGATGTCAGAGTCTTGGCAGTTTCCTTTCCACTAGAGATAATAGAAGGCAGCTTTTGATTGGGGCTTGAAAAATTCCAACAGGTGGAAAAAAGGAACATAAAGCGGACAAGAAGAGAAGGCTTGTCACTCCAAGGAAAGGATGGTGTGTCACGAGATAATCCAACACGGTCTCATCCGTATCATCCATGTTGCCATTAAACAGATCACACACTCTTTCTACAAGACAGGCCCTGTACTTGTCCTTAAGAGATATGGGTGCATAGGACAAAAACCCATAACCTTGCACATATGAGTCAAAATATAGCCAAGGAATCATGCAGAATATGGAGTATATTCAATGCCTAATGTGGCATTGACGTGTTAGGAATCATGGTTATTTTATCTAAAAGAGAATGACTGAGAATATGAAAAGGTTTGAGAAGACACTGGCCTGGAATTTGGAGGATCTCAGGCTGGCCTTGATTACTACATCCTGACTTTGTGACTCTGTGCTAGTCACATCCATTCTGTGGCCTGAGTTTCTTCATGGGGGGAGTGAAGGTTTAATTTACACGATTTTGAACATCTTCCTTCCAGCTCAAAGCAGACACTGAGGAGCTTTACTAAATTAATTTTGTTCTAACAGGTCTTCTTTTGAGTATTCGCCCCCATTTCTCCCCCAAGATGGCTAATGCTGTTTCTTGGAAAGACTGATTGCACACCTCCACCCTACCTCAGAGGGGAGGGGAGGGGAGGCAAGCAAAAGTGTCTCTCTGAGGAGGAAGGTGGAGTTGCCCACCTGCCCAGGGCAGTAAACATTCCTCCCTGGCTGTCAGCTGACTGTGGTTGGGGAAACCCAGCCTGGAAGATCTCTAAGACTGTGTCTCCGTGCCTGAAAATGACCCTACAGCCCTGCATTATTCACCCAGCTACCAACTGTGTTTACAAAATAGGACTGGCAAGTTCTGGATAATTGGCCACTCCTGGCTAAAATTATAAAGTCACTACATCATTGTGCTTCAGCACAGTGGAAACAACAAAAGGTAGAAAATGGATTCATTTGAGGCCAATTTTAAACATTTAGGTCATTTATTACCACTGAATCCCTAATTCTTTCTGTGTTCACAATAAACGTTGGTTTATTCTTGGACTGCTAAATACACAAGCTAAATGATCTCTTCTGAGGTACTCTGTTGGAAGGCTGGCCACCTTGTGCTTTTATTGAGCATTTAAAAGCCTTGAGTTCATTCTTACCTCTGACACTAACTCTGTGTCATCTCAGATAAGCCACTAACCTCTTTGTGCCAATTTTTCTCATTGGTAAGATGAGGAAGTTGGACAAGATTTGTAGTTTCATTCACTAGCTTTAAAAACTTTTTTTTTCTTTTACCATTGATATCACATTTTGAAACATTCTTACTCTCAAAAATTTACATTTATTAAGTAATAATTGATACTAGGAAAAACACTGCTTAAGTAATAATTAACATTAGAAAAATGCAGCTTTTCCTAGTATTTTCATTGACCATAGTAGTCTGTAATTTCTAGTCAGAAGTTCTGATCACAGCGAGGTACCCAGTGTGACCACATTGAGATGATGTCATTCCAGACATAAGAGAAGACACGTGACATTTTCTCTCACCTGGGTGGGGAGGCTGACCACAGGAACACTTGTGATTTCTGGAAAGATGTGAAAGGTTGAGAAGAGCTGGAGGAACCAAATTGTCAAAAGCACAGGCAGACCTGGGTTTAGAGTTTCATTTTACCATTTGGTAGCTATGTGACTTTAGGAAAGTGACTTAACTTCTCTGAGCCTCATCATTCTCATTTTTAAAGTAGAGATAATCAGGAAATTGTATGTACCCTGGCTATCTCACAAGTTTTTTTCTAACAGTTAAATTAAATAATGCATTTGGAAAGTTGTTCAAAACTGCAAAACCTGAAACAAATGAAAGTTGTTACTTCTAGTGTTGTAAATATTCTCATTCCAAATATTATTAGAATATTAGATTGTAACTGACAACTTCTCAGACTCATATTCCACCATCCATCCTGTTAGATGTATGAAATAATTTGACTCTGCTTCTTTCCTTTATTCATAAAGTAATTTTTTTCTTATTATTATTACCTTTGTGGTAAAATTCATGTTAAACTTACCATTTTAAGATGTAAAATGCAGGGCTATTAGTATAGTCACAGTGTTATGCAACCATTACCATTATCTAGTTCCAGAATATTTTCATTACCCCAAATAAAATCCCATACCTATTAAGCAATTGCTCCTCATTCTACCCTCTACTCCCCCTCCAGCCTCTGGCAAACCACCGATCGACTTTGTGTGTCTATGGATTTTCCTTTTCTGAGCATTTCATATTAATGGAATCATACAGAATGTGGGCCTTTTGTGTCTGGCTTCTTTGCCTTAGCATAATGTTTCCAACCTTCATCCATGTTGCAGCATGTATAGAACTTTATTTCTTTTTAGAGCTGAATAATATTCCATTGTGTGAATATGCCACACAGAGTGGTTTTAACTTTTGTGGATTATTGCCTTCTTTGAAAATCTGATGACATACACAAACACACTCTTCTCCCCACAAAACTGCATGTAATTTCAAGGCATTGAAAGATACCCCCAAGTCCATTAAGGTACCCCAGATTAAGTTCTCCTGCTCAAGTAAGAGAACTTTTCCTGAATTCTCCTATTCATTCATTCACTGATTCACTCATTCATTCATTCTAACCATTCATTTATAATTACTAATTGTATGTAAAGTGCTTTTCTATGGTAGAAGGCATGAGAATAAAAGTGAGAAAAAAGTGGACACTCATAGAGCTTACTTTCTAGTGGTGGGAAGCAAATAAATTCAATCTGATTTTTACCATTGATCCCACATTTTGAAACATTCTCACTCCCAAAAATTTACATTTATTAATTAATAATTAATACTCGGAAAATATATTAATAAAAATAATTAATGCAGGAAGCAAATAAATTCAATCTGATTATTATTCCAGAAGAGGAATAATACTAAATAATAATTATTAATTATAGTAATAATTATTATTTATTCCAGAAAGAGAATAATCTAGCAAAGAGGTCTACATAATGTTCCTTCTTCCTGTGATAGGGGCAATTCTATCTTTAAATTATGAAACAATTCAGGTGAACATGTGGATTTTCTCAAATTTTTCTTTCAAAAAGTTTACAGTTTGCTATGTTTCATAGTAATTGAGAGCACAGGCTTGGGAGCCAGAGTCTACCTTTTCCATGAAATATCTGTTTCACCCCCACCCCAGAAAGTTAGTTACGTCTCTTTATATATTTTCATCTATAAAACGGTAATAATAATCCTATATAATTTATCCTTTTTACAACAACCCTACTCAATGAAATAAAGCATGCAAAACAACTAAGATACCTGAAATACAGATTTTGCTCAATAAATGGGGGATCATTTGTTTACCAAACAGTTGCCGATTGCCATTCTGTCCTGAAGTAAAGCTCTTTTGCATGCTGCTTAACCATGGGGAAAAAGGAAGTGTTCTGTCACATGTGTTGTTTTAGTCAGAAAAAGAAGGAAGTGGGACGTGTCTTACAAGGCTGGAAGAGAAGGAGCTGGGCTGTTTCAGCCCCACCAGTACATACTGGTTGATGTTTCACCTCTCTGTCTCTATTTTGAGAATCATTCTGGATTTTCCTGAGATTTGGGTTCATGATGTCTTGTTTCTGCCTTAAAGGCAGAATCTCCCTTACCCAGCCTCTTCCTTCTGTTTTCTTCTGGGTCTCTGCTTTGGAGAATTCTTCCCTGGCCTTGTTTTCTCCTCTCCCTCCCCAGCCCTGTCACTCAATTCCCCTTATCCTGCTTTCTTTCTCTTCATAGCATTTAACACAATTTTTAATCTCTAGTGCATAGAACAGGGCTGGGCACTAGCAGACACTCAAGGAAATATTTATTGGACAGACCAATTTATTGAAAATCTCAGTATTCATGAATTTTGTATTTCCTGCCCACTTGCTGTTAGGTGTGGCTCAATTACTCGTTTTGACCAATGAACTGTATTGAGTGGAATTGACAATGTATCACTCTCAGGCAGATCCTTAATGAGCCAGGGCAATCTATTGATTCTCTTTCCTTCTGTTGTGTAGCTAACCATGTGTGAGATTGTGGCTGCATTGTCATCCCAAGTCCCAGAGTGGCTACAATGAGTGGAGCCTCCCCTAATTTCTTGTGATGGGCGTATTACATAAAAAAGAAATAAATCTTTACTGTTTTAAGCCACAGAGCCTTGTGGGTTATTTGTTACTGCAGCATAACCTATATTTTCCTGACTGATACAAGTGAATTTAGTCTTCTTACTCTCTCTCCACAAAAGAGATCTGGTAACACTCAACTTCAAATAAAAAACCCATGATTAGAAAAAATAGATGTGGCATTATAGTACTATCTTAGGTTGCATCTACATCTAATTTATTCACAAGACGTCTACGGAATGATCATTGGTCAACTCCTACTTCACGTACTGCACTTTAGCACTGGAGAATGAGATTAAGTTTTGGAAATCATTTCCTTTAGGTAGCAGAGGTTTCTCCACATGAGACCTCCCTACCCCACCCCCATCCCCAGGCCCTGTGCCATTTGTTCTTCCTCAGCCTCCGCTGCAATGACTAAATCTGCACAGTCTCTGACCAACTTTAGCCCTTTTGTGTTCATAAGACAGACAATTATCTCAATGCTCAATTTCAGATTAATTGAAGTGTTGGTGTAGTAGAAAAAAAAATAAAAGATTTTGCATCAGAGAACTTTGGTTCAATCCATGAACCAAAAAGCTCCATGTTCTTGAGTAAATTGCTTAGTTTTTCTGAACCAAAGGACCCCAATTATAAAATTGGGATGACAATGTGAGTCTAACCAAAATTCTTGCCGATGGATGTGTTTTGGAATTCAGAATTTTTTAGATTTTAGAAAGGTAATATGTTGCATATGATGCATAAATTGAAACAAACCAAGCAAGACCTGGGAAGACCTTCAAAAGGAAACACATTACTGTTTCTGCAGCAAAATGTATCATAGTCAAGTAAATGGGACAAAGACTATGAAGAGGCTTTGTCATTACATGAGTTTTCCCAGAACTTTTGGTTTTCAGAGTTTTAGAAAAAAATTATGAACAAGGTACTGTGGGCCTGTAGCTGTATTTTAGGTTGTTACTATTTCATTATTATGTTATTATTTCAAATAATATGTTATCATTTTTGATGTATATAAAATGAAATAAAATAATGTATATGAAAATAAAATCATGTATATAAAAAGGATGTTTTCTAGAATGTATATAAAAGGGACATTTGAACAATGTCACCATAAAAATGAGAATTGTTATATCCTCCCAGCACAGAATTAGTAGTTCATTCAATAACGTTCCACATGACATTCAAAAATAATAATATGCAGTCAACATCTACAACATGTTAGTCATTTCTCTAGGTGCTGGCACTTATGTTACCAACAAATCAAGGCTGAATTTCTTCTCATCAATCTCTTTCCCAAAAGAAGCGTGTGCTTCTGTGTAATCCTTTTGTCTTAGTCTGCTTGAGTGCTATAACAAAAATACTTAGACTGAGTAATTTGTTAACAACAGAAATTTATTGCTCACAGTTCTAGAGGTTAGGAAGTCCAAAATCAAGGTGTCAGCAGATTTGGTACTGGGGAGGGTTCACAGATAGTGCCCTTCTGGCTGCATCCTCACATGGTGAAAGGCATGAACAATCTCCCTCAAGCGTCTTCTCTAAGAGCACCGATCCCATTCACGAGGACTCCGTCCTCATGGCCTAATGACTTCCCAAAAGCCCCAGGTCTTAATACTATGGCATTGCGAATTAGGTTTCAACAGATGAATTTGGGGGGAAACACAAACATTCAGACCACAGTAACTTTCCTACATGTGCGCACACACAGAGCCAGACTTTTGATAGTTTCTTATGCTTATTAAGATACTTCATTATTTGGGGCTTCAAAAAATGTGTCAGATAAATTAAGTTCTCTACTTTTCAGAACAAAGTCCTAGAAGGTCTTCTGGTGAGTCACATTCTGAGCAGGAAATCTGGCATTGAGGCATAATTAACATTCAGGTTGCCCCCAGTTTCTATGGAGATGAGTCTAGCCCCTTGGGGGAGTAGTGATGGATGTGTAATCTCCAAGATAAGTAACTGACAGGTAAGAAATTTTTCTTTCTCAGATGCATTAATTATTCACATTCATTATTCATCAAACACTGTGAATTTCTATTTGGAAATTGGATCAAGTAGAGATATTCTTCCTGGTCCACTTCCTATAATCAAATTCTCCTAGGGACTGCTGAGAGTTTGAATAGATCTGCTGTTTGGTCTAGTTTAATGGCAGGTGTTTGTTTAATGTCACCAGATGATGGAATAAAGACTAAACACCTTGCGGACTACAGAAGCAAAGACTTGCATGGGCTTCATCCTCTCCAGGCACTGATATTTCCTTCTTATTGTTTTCTCCTTCTAGAATGTAAGCTTAGTAAGAACTCAGACCTCGCTTATCTTGTTCACCAATGCATCTCCAAGCTCCTATAACAGAGTATAGACACTTGATAAATATTTTTTGGATGAATAAATGAGGTTTGGGTCAGGGGATGGCAAAGTCCATCAGAGTGAATGCATATATAAACTGTCATATGGGAGATCCAGCCCTGGTTCTTTAATGGGAATTGCTGTCCACACCCTTCCCTGGCTAAGATAAAACATACGAGGAGGCACAGAGAGAAGTAATTGGGGCAAGACCCTTAGTCCTTTCTATGATCGACACCTCTTGGCACATCCTTTAAGTCAATTCTTATTGCAAACACTTCTATTTTATCAGTGTATCTGAACGTAGACCTGTATTTTGCCTGATATATATCCCGGAACCATGGTCAGTCAAGAACTACTGATGGCCTCAACAGGCCAGCCTGTGAAACCGCACACAGTGCCTAGTCTCAATATAGAGCCATGGCCCAAGATCAATTCTCTAAGAATTAATTTGAGGAAACAAATTCACTGAATGCCTATTTTTTAATGACCAATCTTCCAAAAACAGGCTTTCTATAATAGAATCGACTTAAAGAGTGGGCAGCCATTGGGGTTCTATGGGATGGTTTCAAGGGCCTTTGAGTTTTCCAATAGTGTCTTTTTTGCTCCATTAGTCTTAGCTTCATTAGAGCCACCTCTTCATGGCAAGTCAAAGCTTCATGTTGTATAGGTTTTTGGATCTGTGACTTTTTGGCATGAGGATTTTTTTTTTTTTGTATTTCAAATCAGGTGTTGTGTATGTCTTAAATGTCAGGAATATTATAAAAGATAGAGCAGGTGTCTCTTGTCTAACACATTCTAAATCTAGTTTACTGCCTAAATACATGTTAGCTGGTTCAAACAAATTAATATTTTGTTTGGGCTTTGAGCAAACCCAAAAGTATTTTAGGATCTAAATTATTAAATACAAAAGAAATGAATGTTCAGTCACCCTGGACTAATAGGGCTAAGTGGCTAAAGCGATATAGTTGCAAGAAAGCTAAAAACTAATGTGTTTCTTAGTAACACATCCTTTCATTCATTAATTAATTCAACATGTTGAGTCTCTTTTTGTTGCCAGGCTGTATTCTAGGAACTCAAAATGAAAGAGAAATAGGATATGTTTCTTACTTTAGAGACCATAGAAACTAGTCTCCTATATTGGACCTTCTTGGTAAGAGGTAGGATTTATTCTCTTGAATTCATTGACTTTTTTTGGTGCTCTTTCTTTTATTCCATTCTACCTTCTACTTTACAAGTATAACTTATATGCCTTAGCCATACTGATTTTTACCTTCATGGCCTATCCTAATTCTCATGAAAATGCCCTTTCTCATCTTACATATGCTCACTGTATCACTGGAGACCTCAGTTTTAGCCTCTCAGCCTCTTTCTGTCCTTTCTTGCTCTGGCAGCCCCATCCCTTTGAAGGCCACATGAATCTGAAGGCCAATATTCCAGTCCTATGCTGTTATTATCAAATTGGATGCAGCGAGTCATCTGACCTGACCTGTGGACACAGCCTCTGCATGTTGAGAGGACTAAAGAAGTCTAATTCACAGTTACTGCAAGTATAATGGAGCTGAGAGGACTGTGTGAGCAATAGCACCAATGTAAGAGTTATCATAGATTAACACACTACTGGTTCTGATGCAGCACATAAGACAAGTACCATGGGAATGCAGAGGAGAAAGCAATTAGGGAGATCAACAAGGTTTTACAAAGCAGCTATGGTGAACTTGGCCTTGAGAGTAGGGTTTTCCTGGTGAAGAAAAACATTCTAGGCAGAAGAAATAGCATACACAAAGACTCAAAGTCCCGTGTATTTGGTGAATAATGAACAGAAATTGCCGTAGATTAGGTGGGAAGTCATTGGTGTTAATTGATAGGTTTGATAGAAGCCAATTCTTGAAGGGTTTTGTATGCCATAGTAAAGGATAGAGTTTTATTTAAGAAACCACTAAAAAGCTTCATTCATTCTACAAATAACTTTCTTGGTGAGCCAGTGTGTGCCAAGCATGGTCGTAAGTACTTGTAATACATCAGAATAATAATAAGAATATTCATGTACCTACCACACAATTTAAAATCTAAGAAATTATCAACCCTTATGTAAGTCTCTGTGTTTCCCTTGTCAATGGAATCCTTCTCCTTGCTTCCCAAAAGTAACCCAAACGCTGTTTTGTGTTTGTCATTTTCTTGTTTTTCATTTTAGTTTTACTCATATGTGAGGAAAGGGGCTTAAGAAATATTTGCTCAATTGATAAATAAAAATAAAAATATATGCCCCTGTGTGGGTGGTCACCAGGGCCCTTTCTCACGGATATTGCTTCTACTTCCGTTGTCATTATAATTCCAGTGCTCCCAACCAGTCTTCCAACCAGAGATATTCTTCCTGGTCCACTTCCTATAATCAAATTCTCCTAGGGACTGCTGAGAGTTTGAATAGGTCTGCTGTTTGGTCTAGTTTAATGGCAGGTGTTTGTTTAATGTCACCAGATGATGGAATAAAGACTAAACACCTTGTGGACTACAGAAGCAAAGACTTGCATGGGTTTCATCCTCTCCAGGCACTGATATTTCCTTCTTATTGTTTTCTCCTTCTAGAATGTAAGCTTAGTAACCCAACCAGTAGTAGTAACCCAACCAGTCAGTTTTCTTGACTTATATGCTGGTGTATCTCTGTATGAAATTGTTCTATTTCCTATTGAAGTAACTATACAAATTACTCTTGGAATCCCTTTTCTCTGACATAGCACCTATTTATAATTTTTATCTCTTCTTTATCCACACGTAAGTGGAATAATCACAATTGTAGATATTTTATGTTTTGTGCTTCAGTTTTTCACTTTGTACTGTTCTGTAGTTTTTGTATTTCTAGATAGTCTTCATATTAATTATTTTTATGATTGCACAATATTCTATCAGCAAATATATTATAATTTGCTTGATCATAATTAAATTGCTGGATAGTCAGGCTCCTTCCCATTTTAAATGATTGTAAGTAGCATTGCTGCAAAAACCTTTTCACTTAAAAGTTTTTTTATCTTTTATCTCCTTAGGATATATTTTCATAAATGAGATTATTCAGTCAAAGGCTTGATGAATTTTGTGGCTCTTGTTACCTGAGGGGCTTGCTTTATTTTTAACATAATTCTTTCTTTTTCTGATTATAAAAGTAATTCATGCTCATTTCTGAAAGATACGGAAATGTATAAGGAAACAAAGAAACTCCCGTAATCTTTCCTCACAAAGGTAACCATCATTACCTTTTTAAGAAATTACCTTCAATTTTTATTTCACCATTAACATTCTGATATATTTCTTTCAACATTTATAAAATTGGAATTATGTATTATTTTGTAACCTGTTTTTTAAACTTGATCATCAGCTTTTCCCAAGTTATTGAATATTTTTCAAAGAAAGTATTTTTTAATGGCCACGTAGTACTGTGTTGTGTGGCTGAGTATTAATCCCTTGTTATTGAACTTTTTAATGTTGTAAATGAAAATTCTTATATAAACCTTCATGAGAATTCTGTTTTCTTAGTGCAAATGTTTGGATGTAAAACACAAAATGAAGGATACGAAAACTCTCAGTTTTTGATCCATGCAGGAATCATGCTTCTTGACTCATAGTAGTCCTTTGCTACCCTATACTTGGCTACTTCTATTGCTGCTGTAACAGATTACCACAAATTGAGTGGCTTACACCAGGGATCCCCAACCCCCAGTCCCCACAGCAGGAGGTGAGCAGTGAGCTGGTGAGCATTACAGACTGAGCTCTGCCTCCTGTCAGATCAGCAGTGGTATTAGATTCTCATGGAAGCACAAACCCTATTGTGAACTGCACATGCGAGGGATCTAGGTTGCGTGCTCCTTATGAGAATCTAATGCCTGATGATCTGTCGCTGTCTCCCATCATCCTCAGATGGGACTGTCCAGTTGCAGGAAAACAAGCTCAGGGTTCCCACTGATTCTACATTACAATGAGTTGTGTATTTATTTCATTATATATTACAATGTAATAATAATAGAAATAGAGTGCACAATAAATGTAATGTGCTTGAATCATCCCCAAACCATCCCCCTACACTCTGGTCTGTGGAAAAATTGTCTTCCATGAAACCAGTCCCTGGTGCCAAAAAGGTTGGGGACCACTGGCTTAAACAATACAATAACATCTTACAGTTATGGAGGTCAGAAGTCCAAAATGGGTTCCACTGGGTTACAGTCCAAGAGCCTGCAGGGTGGTGTTCTTTCCGAAGGCAGTAGGCCAAATCCATTTCCTTGCCTTTTCTAACTTTCTGGAGGCTGCCTGCATTCTTTGGCTCATGGCTCCTTCTTCCAGTTTCAAAACTAGCAATGATGAGCCAAGTCCTCCTCACACTATTGTCTCTCTGGCTCTCTCTTCCACCTCCCTCTTCCATGGATCTTCATGATTACATGGAACCCACCTGGACTTCCAGTGTTTTTCACATGCCCAGACACAAAACAGGTGCATGGTAAGCATTAGACTGATGATGTGACAGCACATCAGGTAGGGATGAACACTGGGCTGTGAGTTCTGTTGCTGTGACTTTTGGGCTTGGGCAGGCCACTCAGTTCCATTCCATCCAATTCAGTTGGCATTTGTAGCATCCTGTGACAGGTCAGGCCCTAGGAAACAAGCTGAAGACACAAAGAAGAGGGATACAAAATCTCTGCCCTCAAGTAACCTTCAAAATGTACCTCTCTTAAACCTTAGGCTTTCATCTATAAAATAGCAACAATAATTGTATTGATCCTACTGGGTTGTCGTGGAGGTAAGATCCAATTAAGTACATGCAAGCAAATTGTAGAGAGCAATTCAAATGTGGAGAGTTCTTACTATTTTAAATGTTTGACAGTTGTTTTCTTGAAAAGATAAGGCAGCTTAAGAAGACGATGCATCTTGATAAACTTTTCCTCCATCTTCTGTAAGTGTAATCCGTGATATGATAACCACATCATTGTCAGAGGACCTCTGCATTTCTTTTTCTAGATGTTTATTGAGAGGTCTGAGTTGTAACTATACCTCTGTCTGTATCTGGAATGATACAATTTCCAAAGCCTGTTTAAAGGATTTCTAGTCCTGTGAACTGGCCAATACGATTTCTTGAATCATCGCCCAGTGCGGACCCAATTTATATTTGGAATTTCATGCCATCTTGAAGGAATATCATCCAGTGCCAGGGTCTTCTCTGAACTAATTGGGCTTTGGCAGTGATGTCATTCCATGGTGGGCGTTTGTGGAGATTATGGCAGCAACAACTCAAATCTCATTTTCGGCAGTGTGTGCCCATGTGTACAAAGAGGCTGCTCTCTTCCCTCACGTGCAGTCACTCTGCCTGCTGAAGTTTCACTTCTGGTCCCTTTTTGAAGACAGGAGATCAGTTAGCTATTTATACCCCATGGCTAGAAGCATTCCTCTCTTTCCACGCTATGTACAGTGATGTTTTCTGTTATTAATGTGGCTTAAAATAAAATTAGGCAAAGACATCATCAAACTTACGAACTTTTGATAAGTAGGAAGCAGTCATAGAATTATAGAGGGAAATACCTTCTAGCGTTAAAATTATAGTCTTTGGAAACAAGCAAACCTGTTTGAATGGCTGTCCAGCCACTCCAGCTGTGTGTGTTGGACAACAGACTTGTCCAAGCCTTGATTTTGTTACCTGTAAAATTAGGGTAATATCTTTTGCCTCCTTGGGTTGTGAATTAAATGTTACCCAGATTTATGGCTGTCTCCTATGTCTGCTGACTTTGCTGACCTCAGATTTTCTTTCTATCTTGCCAAAAAAATCTTCATGTCCCAAGAGCATTAGGGAATAAGAAAGAGTTTTCTGGTGATTTCCTAGGGGAGATGGAGAAGGTTTTATCACATGTCCTACAGTGGGACTTTCACAATCCCCAATATCCCTCTTGAACACTGTCCTCAGCCTCTCTTCTATTATTTATGAACAATTCAGTCCTGCTCCAAACTTTCACACCATCGCACAGCCCATGGTCATGTTGCTGCTCAGCAGTTCAGAAGCCTTGCCATTAAATGGGCATCTATTTGTCTATCAGAAAAAATTTTTTAGCAGTCATCTGATGTTACTTCACTATGATTTTTGGGGTCTCATCTCTCACTTCAAATTCTCTATCAAAATATTGCTTCCAATCGTATTTGTTTTCTTCCCAAGAGGTGTTCCAAGGGGGATATAAAAACAGCTCCCCCCATTTTGCTACATTTGTTTTAAATTATACAATACATGCAAAACGTTTAGTACAATGCCTGCACCAGCATAGTACATACTCAACAAACAAAGGTTTATTAAAAAAAAAAAGCAAAGCAAAAGCAATATAGCAAGATACATAGTTTTGATATATCTGGAACAACCACACTATTTAGGATGGATGTCTTTGTTCCTTAATTATTAACATTCTATTAGAAAAAGTATTAGCATCCCTGAGCTAGAGATGCCCAAGGCACAATAGGCCTCAAGGGTGTGTCATTTGAGGCTCAAACTTCCTTCTGAAGACCTGGGCACATCTCTGCACAGACAGTTCAGTAAGCCATCAGCTACCCGTAACTTACAAAGATATGGGGTGTAATATAATTTTATTAAGGAAAATAAATAATTGACTACCCTTCTGTCTTCTACAAGCAAGTTCCATTGACTCAACCCCCTACCTCCCACCCCCAAGGCCCCCTGGTGTCTCAGTGTCCCTCAGTGAGTAGTTACTGATATTCTTAGCTAGCTTAGTTGAAAGATGTCTTTTTCTGAGTCATAGTAAGTCTGTTCAGACTTCCTTCCACCACTGTGTCACTTGTCAGCTTTTCTGCTGGCCTGGTGACTTTTTATCCATTTAACTACAGAGAATATATTCTGGGCCAGACACTTAGCCAAAGGCTGGGGAGACAGAGGGAAGAAAACATGCTTCTCAGAAGAACCCACCTTCCAGTCACACGGAGAAGTCAGCTGCACAACAACTTGATGAGCTGAGCGTTCAAAGTGGGGCAGATGGGAGGGATTTATTTTGCTAAGGGAGTAGGGAGCCAATGAAGGTTTCAAGAGCTCTGACATTTAATGTGGGCCCTGGGGGGCAAGTAGGAATTTTACTAGGCCACGAAGCAGATGATAGAAACCATTCCAGACTCTTTGGGTGTGCCAGAGGAATCCAAGTGAGAACTCTATGAGGAAAAGGAAACTCAAGGAGACAGAATTTAGGCCTTTTACTTTATCATACCTCTCCATCCGGAAACCCAGATCTCTGAACAAAGTATGGAGGGCTTTGTCTTTTCTTTTAATGGGGAAGACCACTCCCTTATAAATGAGGATTGTTTTCCTCCTTATACAGAGATGTTAAATGCCTTGCCCAAGTTTGCATACTTAGTAGGTAACAAACAGAACCTAAATCCCGTGCCTGTCATAGGGCCTGGCCCCTACCATGTGGTCAATAATCAATTTTGTTCCATGAGTAATGATTGAATAAATTAATAAATGGATGAACAAACTCAGATCTCCTGACTCTTGTATCGTATAATCTCTGCTACTTGGTACTTGTTGTTGTTGTTTGATCATACTACTAGCAATCATTGACTGTTATCACCATATCTTGCAGCATTACTCAGACCTTGGTAAATCCCTAAATTCGTGAAATCCTCTATAACACATACATTTCTCCCAAATATGAAAATTTTACACAGGAAAGGAAGTCTATCAAACAGCTTTAAACATTGCTTTCTATTCTTTCTGCCTCCTGTCTCAATTCCTTTCCATTTCTCTTGCCCATGGTTATTAGGGGCTGGGCAGAATCATACCCTGAACTGCACCCTTAATATGCCTTCCATGTGGCCATTCTATGATCTGCAGGCCACCGTTGCTTCTCTACCCCAGGGTTAGAGGCTCCAACTTGACTTTTCATCTTATCTTTCATTTATTTTCACATTCATTCGATAAATATTTATGGAGCACCTCTTAAAAATCAGACCCTGTACTGGATACTGAAGATACAGGCATAAAGAGGACAGCCACACTGTCTCACCTCATGGAGCTCCCTATCTAGTGGAAGAAAGAGTGAGAAATGAAAGTTACGCATATGATCGTGTAATGTTCCTTCTGGTAAGTGCTACAAAAGGGAAGTAAAGACACTTCCCTAAGGGAAGTAGGCAATGGCCCAGTAAAGAGCGGGGGAAAGACATTCCTGGCAGAGGGCACAGCATGGGTAAAAGCCCTGCAGTAGGACAGAACTTAGATCTCCCAGGAGATTTAGAATCGCTCACGTGGCTGTAATGCTTGGTTCACCAACAGCCTTCCAGCGGCTTCCTACTGCATTGAGAGCACACTCCAAAGTTCTTACTCAGTGAACAGGACCCCACATGGCCCAGAGCCCTACAGCAGCTTGGATCTCATTTCCTCACCACCTTTTCGCCAGCCTCATTTGCTATTCCTCAAAAGTGAGAAACGTCGTTCATTTTCCAGGCATCTATATTTTTCTCTCTCTGCCTATGACACCTTCATACCAGATATCTTCATAGCTCACCTGCCATTCCATTCAGATATGTGCTAAAAGGTTACCTTATCAAAGAGCCTTCTCTGATAGCTCTACCTAAAAAAGCAACTTCCCCCACTTTCTGTCCCATTACTCTGTATGTTGTCCTTCATTGCACTTACCACCACCTGATATATTTCTATTTTATTTAATGAACTACATGTAGCCTTCCATTACTTTGGAAGGGTCATGAATGAGGGTATCTTGTTGACTGCTGTATCCCTAGCACTCAAAACAGTGCCTGACTCCTAATAGACACTCAACAAATATGTTTTTACTGACAGTTGAATGGAAAGGTTGATATAAGGCCAGTTCAAAGATAAAGCCAGGAGTCATACCCTGTGATGCCATGTAGCCACGTCACCGTTTTCAAAACCTCATATCCTTCCTGAGTACGCCGTGCACTATCATGCCTCTGGGCTTGGCTCAGATCTTTCTACCTGCCTGCAATGCTCTTCCCACCCCTTTGCATTTCCGTCTCTGTCAATGCAAGTCCCGTTGGCATAGCCCATTGCTTGAACTTTCACACAGCGTGTATTTAATTTCCCTCTGGATCCTAGCAAATGGGGTACATGTTTGACTCCTGTCCCCAAATAGACAGCTCCTAATATAATGGGTTGGATAATGTGGATTCATGCCTGGTTCCTGTCCTAGCACAGAGTTTGACCCCAAGTAGCACTCAGGAAAGTCTTTGTTTAATTGGATGGCAGGAAGACAATAATACAAGAGAGTGAATAATCCAAGCAAGGTCCGGGAGCTGAGTCAAAGTCATGGTTGGATTTGAGGGAACATATAGTTAAGAGCATGAACTAGAGCCTGGTTGCCTAGATTTTGAATCTGGTTCTGTCATTTACTAGTGATTTACTTAACCTCTAAAGGCCTCAGTTTTCACATCTGTAAAATGGGCATAATAATAGTATCTCTCATAAGATTATTAGGAGGTTTACATGAATTACTACAGGGAAGTATTCGGAACAGTACAAGAAACACAGTAAGCATATAGAAGCATATTGTTTAAAAATATGTTTATATAAAATCAAGGATGTCATCTATAGGTAGGAGAACTTAAAGTCCAGGAGAGGCCTGAACGTGGTAGAGCGGCAGTATCTGGAGATGTACTTGGGAACTTGAGCAGAACAACCAAAGGCAAGGAGATCTTGAGGGCCAAAGCTCAATCTAGGCTGGGGCTCCAGACATTATTTTGTGGAAGAGGAGACTGGGTCCAAGGGTGGAGAGGAGTTCCATCATGGCAGAGGAGTGCTGACTACTCGAGTCTATGGCCCTCAGTCTAATGCGCTCCTGATAATTTCCTCACAGTTTACCACTGAAAGCCAATAATTCATTTCCTTGATGGTGGTTTATTATTTATTTTCTTGTTTTTTCCTCCTCATTTCTCAGAGCAGTTCAGGTAGCTTATAGGAAACATATATATTAGGTAAACTATAGATTAAAAACAAAATTAGGACTAGAAAATATATACATTAAAATAAGAGGCCAGAAGGGTGGTGAGGTGGGACAGGAGAGGGCACTGATGACAAACAGAACCCAAGGGTCTGCAGGATTGTTATTTCCACGTGCAAGTTAAGTTCTGAGCTTTCTGATGGCTGGAGTGAAAAGAGACACACGTCAGTTGTATAGAAGAGAAAATCAAAGTGTTTTCCTAGTTCTTATCCCTAAAAAGTTTCTCATTTGTGCGAGGGTCATCAAGATGATGTTGAAAGCAAAACTCTTCTTTTAAGACAAGGTTTTGCTCTGTCACCCAGGCTGGAGTGCAGTGGCATGATCTCAGCTCACTGCAACCTCTGCCTCCTGGGCTCAAGCGATCCTCCTCGTCAGCCTCCCTAGTAGCTGGGACTACAGGTGCATTCCACCACACCTGTCTAATTTTTTGTATTTTTTGCAGACACAGAGTTTTTCCATGTTGCCCAGGTAGGTCTTGAACTCCTGTGCTCAAGGGATCCATCCACCTCGGCCTCCCAAAGTGCTGGGATTACAAGCTTGAGCCACTGCACCCGGCCAGAGCTTTTCTTTTGATGATCTCCATTCTCATGTCCTTGAGCCATCTTGGCTGATGGGTTATCCAGATTTTTTCCCTGAGGTAGTTATAACTTCTGGATTTGCTTGAAAAATCTTAGATCCTCATTCTGATCTGCTGTAATTATGGGGTTCCCCTGATCAACCAAGAACTACATTTCTGATTCAACCTCTTAGAATTTCATGGTTTTGGAAGCTCTTAAAGGTCATCAAGCCCAACATCTCTATCCCACTCACCTTCTGATGTTTGAATGTTCACTGCAACAACTCCATCAAGTGGCTGTCTAGCTTTTTCTTGCATGCCTTCAGTGACAAGGAACTCACTATCTTCCAAGGCATCTAATTTCATATGTCCATGACGTTGTTTATCTTATTTCATTGATATCTGAATCCTGGTCATACCTATCGAAAGAGGCATTTTGTCACCAAGGAAAGAAATAAAGTCAAATTGGCCAGCAGGAAGAAACTCTTTGGGAATCCTTAGCTTCATTAGAAGTAGACTTTTGTTCAAATGAAGTGTTAAAATTAAAGCAGTATATATCTGAGTGGGGCCAATTGGCATTAACTCATCTTAGCATATGGTGTGCTTCCTTTTATATGCATGTTTAGCAGCTAGTGGGTACCAAACCTCACACAGCTCTCAATTGCTAGCACTAATGAAGGATCTGTTTGCCTTTGGGGATAAAGATGGTATCACTGATTCACAGTTGTTTTTCCAGGAGTGAAGAACAGATTTTACTTCCTCATCCATACTCTCTTGCCTGGCTCTTTCTTGTCACTACTACCACTACCCTAATTCAGGCCTCATTGTTTCCTGCCAGGACGGTTCACCTGCCTCCAACTGGCCTCCTTGCCTTTGGTTCTGGCCCTGCCTGGTTTGAGATCACATTGCCAGAGGGATCTTCATAAGCACAGATTTGCTGTATTACTTCCAGCTTAAAATCCGTCAGTGACTCCTGTTAGTGCCAGTGTAGAATCCAAACTTCTTATCATGTAAGAAAGGCAGGGCGGGATCACAGGGTCATGTGGGCCATGAAATGGGACAAAACTAACAGTCCTCATTAGGAACATTTGAGCTCCTAAAGGCATGCAAGTTCTTCTGGAACAATAGCTCATATTCATGTAACTACAAATCTTTTAGCTTATTCGCTGAAGTTAATTTAATCTCCACGTAGAAGAAAAAACAGAGCTCCCCTCAGTACTGCCACTACTAGTGCAACTATTACTAAAAACAATATCAGATACTTTTATAGCACCTAAGCACTTTATATACAGTACTTTTTTCAATCTTCACAAGAAAGCGATGGCATTTGCACAACCCTGAGTGTGAGCACCTCCTTGAGTTTTGTACCCTGATGGCTCACTCGCTTCACCCTAGTCCCAGCCCTGGAAAGCCTTGGGTGTCAGTGCAACGTGGATCAGGCTTGGCGGGCAGCTGGTGGGGGGGAATCTTAGATGGACAGTCTGGTCTGAGCAGAGCTCCAGTCATATGGCTGGCAGTAGGATCAGAAGGGCCAGCCCAGAGTTCTGCAGTCAGCAACAGGGAGCCAGGGGGTCATCTCCGCTAGGGGTGGCATGGTGGAGAAGACTGCAGGGCTGGGATCAGGGTTCCCATCTGTGTATGCCACGGGTGGGGTCCATATGCAGTTTTCTGGGCCTCAGGTTCTTACTCTGCACAATCAAGAGTATTAATGACCCTCTCTGCCTCCTTTCCAGGTCCAGTTTGATGGTGGCCATTAAGGGGTCTGATGCTCAGTAACATGAGGTGCCCCTGCAGCATGAGGTGGTGGAGAGGGTATCTGAGTGGGTATGGGATCTGGGGTCAGGCCCATGTTCACTTGCTCAGGAGCTTGGAGCACAACTTCCCCTTTCTGGGAGAAGGTTTTATATCTCATTAAGATGGATGAAACCTCTCAGCTGGACAAAGGCAGCAGCACATTATGTTCACAACGAAGAAACTTGGTGTGAGATGGATCCTGAACAGCTCACCTCCCACCATCCCAGCCATGGGCAGCCCACAGCCAGAAGTAGCAAGGCCTTCAAATTCCAGCCCATCTCTCTCCTCTTGATGAATACCTCTTCCAGCTCAGTTGCAATGAAATGTCTCCTTCTTCCATATAAACCCAGGGCTGTGCCCAAGCCTACTTATCCCATCACCCACACTTCCCCGAGTCTTAAAACATGTCACTTCCTCACTTCCTTGAGACTCGGAGGCCCACCTTAGGAAGTATAAGATTCATGTTGATAACTAGCTAGGAGGCTCATTGACAATATTTCGAGGTTTGCATGTTAGTTCTGTCAAATCAAGTAAAAAATCATTCTTATCTACCATAACCAGCAGTTATGCAAATCTGCCAATGGCACTAATTAAGTGACTTCTAAAATCATTTATCATGAATAAGGAACAGAAACATTCAGGGGCTTATTTTATTCTCTCCAGCAGCCATAGCCCCATCTGATTAATGCCATACGGGGAGAGTCTATTCTGGAGGGCAGGCTGGAGTTTGGTTCATTGTTGGCAGATATTTCAGTTACGTGTTTGTGCAACACTGTATGCTTACCAGGTAGCAGCTTTGGTGGGATAGGCCACCTTCACACTTATCCCATCATCACTTGAGATTTCAAGCCTCAATTTGACCCCATGTGGCAGGAAGAGTGTATGCCATGCACAGCAAAACTTTACATATGTTATCGTTTATGATCTTCCCAACAGCTCTGTGATGCTTGTTATTATCCCTGCATTGCAGATAAAGAAACCTATACTTCCTTGCTATAAAATAGAGTTGACCAAAATTTTTACAAAGTGCCAGAGAGTGAATATTTCTGGCTTTGCAACCTATCATGTAAGGTCTCCATCATGACTGTTCAACTCTGCCATTGTAGTACAAAATCAGAGATGCATGCTGAATAAATGAAAATGCATGGCTGTGTTCAAGTCAAGCTTTATTTACAAAAACAGGTGATGGGCCATAGCTTTCTGACGTCTACTATAAAGCACTGAAATTATTTGGTGGAGGGGTGGTGAAGTACCTTTGATAAATAGAAAGCCTTAATGAGGGGGTTTGTTATGGACTCAATAAATATTATTGAGCATCCACTCTGTGTCTGGCACTGTAAGGAATACACAGGTAAATCAAAGTGCTCATGGGGGTTGTAGAAATATCTATATGAATTCACACCACTATAATGTAAATAAAGCCCAAAGTGCTCAGGGCTATTAGAAGAGGCAGATGGGACCCAGAATTCAGAGCATCTGAGGCATCATGAAGCCTTCCTGGAGGAGATTATGTCTTAGCTGGGCTTTGAAGAACAATCAGGAATGAACAGGAAGCCTTGCACAGGAGGCTGCGGGAGCCGTATTTATTGGAAGGTCGGTGTAATCACATTTCTCCTCCTCATTCTGCTTCACCAACAAGTAGAGGTCAGAGGCTTTTGCCAAGCAAAAGCCCACGTTGGACTGGTGTGGTTGTGAAAGGCTACTGAAGGCCTGAGCTTAGGACAAGGCCTGTGTAAAGAACAGATCCAAATTAGGTCATGCAGGAGCCAGCTGGAATGAGACAGGTGGTTATGGGTGGTAGAAAAAGAGAAATTGGGGTAAAAGATGTCCCACAACACTGAGTCATAAGAAGTGGGTAGTCCCAAGACTGTTGCTGTGTGAAACCTTAGGTTGCAAGTCATAGTTCTGTGGCCACGATGCCTAAGCTCTGGTGCCTCAGGCCAGTAGGTTTTCCCCACATCAATTGCAATAAGGATGATCTGACTTTGCAGGGCAGTGTGTGTGGTGCTTTGAGATCACAAGGCACCTTCACAACTATTATCTGTTAATCTTCACAATAAATCCTGTGAGGTTAGTACTATCACTCCCATTTTACAGGTAGAGAAATTGAAGCTAAGAATAGTGTGCTACTGTGCCAAAGAATTTGAAGCTAGGTCTGTGTGACCTCAAAGCCAGTGTTTTTCTCACTATTCAATAATGCCCGTAGAATATGTGCCAGGGTTAAAGACATAAGAATAAGAGAATAAGAAAATATAGGTTAGAACCCTAATCAGGAAGGGCCACGATAACTTAAGGCTCAAACTAATGCTGTGGGAAGGAGACAAATTCCCACCTGATTGGAAGCCCTGGGTTCCCATAGAATGTGCTTTTCTTCTTGCCCAGTTGGCTAAAGGGCTTGGGAGTGAGTCTGTTCCAGGCTATCTTCTTAAACTCCCAGAGCATCTCCCTACCCATGTGGCTGACAGCTGGTGGGCTTGGGAATACTTCGCAGCTCTTCCCCTTTGCCTCTAGCTTTTACTTTCAGCCTTGTCTCTCTGGCTTCTGGCTCTTCCCAGCCAGCCCCTCGAGAGTAACTATTTCTTTGGGCACTTTTTCAGGGTTCGACTCTCAGAGCATGCACAGCTAGCCTCAGTGTCTATCACAGAGGACCACATGCCCAGGCCTCATATTCATGGCCAGCCTCCAATGTCTATTTTTAACTTCATCTCCAATTGGGGTTATGCACACTGTCTCAGGGAGGCACTGCCAAGCCTGGGCGAAGACTCTCATCACACGACTGAAAATTGTGTCTCTTTATGGGACTAGAGCCCTGATGGTATAATTGATGAATTGATGCTTAAAAAAGTGGGGGTGGAGGGGCTTCTATGATTGTCTTTGAAGAGTAAACAGACATACAGTGCATTATGCATGTGATTTAAAAGCCATAATTTTAAAAAAGCAAATATTTAAGAGATACCACTGTTTATTTGGCCCTGTTTTTGATTTTTTTTCTCTTCTGATTTAAAATTCTAAAAGCATCAAACATGGAAATGTCCAGGATTTTCTTCAGCTCTAAGAAGCCCTGCTGCCCCAGCATCCCAGGTTGCTGGGAACAGGGATAGGACAGAGAATTCTGCCACTTGTCTTCTGTCCAGATCTTGGTTTAACAGAACAGCTCTCTGCTCAGTGTCCCAAGTTAGAACCCCCTCTCCAGTCGGTGCTCTGCCCACACTGCCTCCGCCTTCGTCTGGTCTTCATCTTTCTCTTGGACTGTTATTTAAACATTCTGGAACGTGATCCTTCTGTTACCAGTTTCTTCCCAGCCACTCCATTTTCCACACTGCTCTTAGAGTGATCTCTATAAAAAGCAAATCTAATCATGCCCTTCCTGGCTGAAAACCCTCAGTGCCTTGATTTTACTCCTAGCTTGGTTCCAGTGGGGTCTTCTTGCTGTCATTGCCCAAGGTGACTTCTCTTGCATAGGAACACCCACAGGAGGCAGCACCTATCCAGTCCCAGAGAATAGAGGCTCCTAAGGCCAGTTCTCTTCCTGTGGGTGTTCCCCTCCCCTATGCTGTCCCATCAGCTGTCATCAGACCCATCAGACACAACAGACCCACCAGACACAACAGACAATGGTGCTGTTCTGGGAGGTTCTTTTCCAGATCTAGGAAAGGTCATACAGCACCAAGATACAAAAGCTGGAGCATGTGCTCATTTGTTATTTTATGCCACACAAGAAAAAGTCTTACACCTAAGGAAAGTATTAGGCACCTGAAGAAGGTGTTTGCCTTTCTGCTGATAGTTCTTTTCTCTGCTGAGTCCAGTTGCCCAGAACTATTTCCTCTTCATTGTGGGCTCCTCACTTCACACCTTTGCCCAAGAGGCAGTTCTGCTCTTGCTCTCTCTCAGCTCTTGCAAACTCTAGTGACCAGCTTTAGTGCTTCAGGCATCCCAGGGCCCAGAGAGTGAGAGGTGAGGGTTGGCTCTTGTCCTCTGGGTGACTGTTAGTCTGCAGTACCAGTCAGATTCCCTCCAGAGAGAGCTGGGATGATTTCTTTATATGATTACCTAAGAGGTGAGTACCCCTCACCAAGGCAAGCAGTGATTTTTTTTGTCTTTTTTTTTTTTTTTTTTAAGAGTCGAAGTCTGGCTCTGTTGCCTAGGCTGGAGTGCCATGGTGTGATCACAGCTATCTGTAGCTTCGAACTCCTGGGGTCAAGTGATCCTCCCACTTCAGCCTCCTGAGTAACTGGGACTACAGGTGGGTGCCACCATGCCTGGGTAATTTTTTTAAAGAGATGGGGTCTTGCTATGTTGTCCAGGCTGGTCTTGAACCCTTGGCCTCAAGGAATCCTCCCATCTCAGCCTTGTGAGTTGCTGGGATTGTAGGCATAAGCCATTGTGCTGGCTCTGATCTGTTTTAAAAATGAGTCAGTCTCATCTCAAGTCCTATTGAGGATAGGGCTTTTCCTCCCATTAGCATATTTTGACTATGCCCCTTTGAAGAACCTCATGATTATGGCTGGTTTTTGCTAATAAGCCTGGCTTTGCTTGTAAAGGAAGGACAACACGGCTCAGATTTACAAAATAGAAAGGGGGAATAGAGGGGTTGCTGGTGTACCCAGCAGTGCATCCTGAGCTCCTGCCACAATGTACCTCTGGCCATGTGCGTGAGTTTCCTGAGGCTGCTGTAACAAATTACCACAAACTTTCAGTGGCTTAAACAGAGGTTTATTCCCTTTCAGCTTTGGATGCCAGAATTTGAAATCAGGGTCAAGGGGTTATGTTCTCTGTGGAGGCTCTGGGAAAGAATCCTTCCTTGGCTCTCCCAGCGTCTCATGGCTCCAGGCATTCCTTGGCGTGGCAGCATTGCAGCATTGCTCTAATCTCTGCTTCCTTCTTCTCGGGGCCTTTCCTTTTGTGTGTCATTCCCTTCTCTTTTATCTAAAGTCTTCCTCTTTCTTTCTCTTATAGGGATACCTGTCATTGGATGTAAGGCCACTGGCATAGTCCTGGATGAGCTCATTTCAAGTTCCTTAACTTAATTACATCAACAAAGACCCTTTCCCAAAGGAAAGTCACATTCACATATTTCAGGTGTTGGGACATGGATATATCATTGGGGAGGGGGCTGGCATCAGTCAACCCACTATATCATTCCAAGACAAACCAAGTCCTTTGACAGCTATGCCTTTGCATAGGTTCTCTTTGATGTCCTTCACTCTCTCCCAACCTGTCCACCATCCTCACATTTCCCTCACTTGGCAAAGTTATTTATCCTTAAAGCATGAGCTAAATGAGCTAAAAAAAAAAAAAATCACCTTGTGCATAAAGCCTTCCCTGACTCCTGGGGGTGCCATCCTGTGTTCCCTGCTCTAGGACCCTGCAGCGGTAATCATTTGCCTGGAAGACAATGGCCAGCCAGAGTTTGGAAAGCAAAGCCAGTCAGATGAGTGCATAGTGCTGGGCAGGAGAGAGCCAGAGTCTGAGGGAGGGGGCCAAGGGCAGCTGAGGAATTCACTTGAAAGACAGCCTTGACCCACCGTTCCTAAATCCAGTCAGTGGCTGCTCTGAAAGGGATTAAATGTTCCAGAGGAGGAATTTGATGGTTTAGAGGCCATGAGAAAATCTTCCTACCTTTTCTGAATCCCTCCTCTTTTTCATACAAACTCAGAAATTCCTTTGGGAGGAGGAAGATCTTTCCCTTTCTGACAAAGGTAAGATGAGAGAGACAATTGTCCTCTATGTATATATTAATAGTTCCCATCGGTAGCTTCTCCAGTTGACTGTGAGGGAGGCAGAGGGCAGGAGGACTCTTAAAAGATGGGAGTGGCAAAGGAGTGGGCCACACACACGAAAGATGCCGAGGGTGATGCTCAATGATGGTCAGTCCTGCTTACCCTCAACTCTCAGGGCCAATAAGAAAGAGGCAACTTACTGCTGTAGAATGGACACTGAAGTAGGAAATGTGGGTCTCAAGACTGAGCTTCACTCTAACTTTCCATGACTTCACCTTCTCTGGTCTTTGCTTTCTTTTCTTTGTAAAATGAAATGGTAGATTAGATGAGCTGTAAGGACTCGGTGATTTTAAGAGTAGCTGTCATCAAAGATGACTTTGTTCTTTGGGGATTGACTAGAAAATCTGTACAAGCCTGTCTCACCATGTGAATTTACAGTACTGCACCAGAGGAAATCACTACCGTCCACACATGTTTGGCAATCGCTGAAGAATTAACAAACTCTTGATGAATGCAAAGACACTGCCGCATACTCTGTGAAAGGCACCTAGGATAGAGGGACAGTCCTGACTCTCAAAGGGCTTATGATCTAATGTAGGGGGCACACACCTTCAAGATTTACTGTAATGCAGGTTAGACATCAATGTATGGTATAATAGAACAAGAGCAGGGGAATATGGGAGTCCTTCAGGGAGGAGGTGACATTGTAGCTGGGTCTTAAGGGTGAGTAGGAAGTAGGCAGGCAGCAAGAGAGGAAAGCAAGGAGAGGCATTCAGGCGGCAAGAAGAGTCTTAACAGAATGCTTGGAGATTTAAAGTGAATGACATTGTATGAATGATGCCAAGAAATGAGCCCAGATAGGCAAACTGGGGCTTGACTCAGTTACAATGTTTCATTGCTGTTAACCAAAATGAGTTCAAAGTTGCTTAAACATGAAGAGCATTTAGTAGGTTAGGAAACTGGAAAGGCTAGAGGTAGGGAAAGATTTCAGAGTTGGTTTATTTCAGTGGCCTAGTAATCTCCTTGTAGTTTTCTTTCAGTCTTTCTCTTCTGCCTTCAGGAGGGTCAGCATCATTTTAGGCTGGTGGCCCTCCAGCCCAAAGCTGGTTGTAACTAATCCCTCCCAGGGCTATGTTCTTTCTTGGGGACAAGGCTTCAATCCAGGAACAGAGAGTGAAGATGGCTTCTGGGAGCTCTCTTGGAAGATTAAGGTAGTTTCTTTCCCAGAAATTTCTCAGGTAAATGTCTTTTTTATTTTACTAACCAGAACTAGGTCGTATGCTTGTCCCTAAACCTATCACTGTGGCCAGAAGTGGGGAGTATGCTCATTGCCTTGGGCCATGTTGCAAGTACTATCCATGGGTTGAGACTAGAGTCAGCTTCCTCCAAAGCCAGTGGACAGCTAGGCTAACAAAAATCAAGATAGTTACCAAAAGAAGGGGAAAGAGCTCTTGGGAGGTGAGATAGATAATGTAGATTCTAGACTCTTTTGCAGTAAGGGTTCCTCATGTGGCCAAGGATCTACCAACAGGAGGATAAAGTGAGCAAAGGGAGATGCCGACTGTGTGGACAGATTGGTCTCTGACAGAGGTGGTGGTGGAGGCATCTGCTTCTTCTGGGGCAACTGTGTGGGATTTCTAGGTCCAATTAAACTGGAATTGTCCCATGGAATGGATGAGGTTTCTCCTGGCAGTGTGGCTCCTGTTTGTGTTGTTTCTGGTCATGGTAACATCCAAGCATGGCTCTTGGGTCCTCCCTTAGGGAGATCTTGTGAGATTCCTAATATCTTTTCATACGCCCAGTTCTGCTTTCATAAATTAAAGTGAATTCTGTTTTTTGTTTTGTTTTGTTTTGCAATTAAGAACCCTGAAAACTATTGATTTCCTTAATAGTATTAGATGTGGAAAGTCACTTTTATGGTAAGGAATGTCATTTTTGTCTTTTTATATGATGGAGAACCATTGATGGGTTTTAAATGGGAAAGTGGTTATGATGGGAATCTTATTCCCTTTTTCAACCCACCATTCTACTGACACTGCTCCTGTCAATATCACCAGCGGTTCCATTTGCCAAACTCACTGGTCACTTCTTTTCCCCCTACCCCCCACTCCTTTTTGCTTGAGACAGTCTCACTCTGTTGGCCCAGGCTGGAGTGCAGTGGTATGATCTCACCTCACTGCAAACTCTGCCTCCTGGGTTCAAGTGATTCTTCCTCCTCAGTCTCCCAAGTAGCTGGGATGACAGGTGCCTACAACCACACCTGGTTAATTTTTTGTATTTTTAGTAGAGATGGGGTTTCATCATATTGGCCAGGCTCGTCTCGAACTCCTGATCTCAGGTGATCTGCCTGCCTCGGCCTCCCAAAGTGCTGGGATTACAGGCATGAGCCACCGTGCCCAGCCTTCTTCCCCTTTTTAAACTCAACTCTTTAGCAACATTTCGCACAGTTAATATCTTCCTCCTTGATCACTTTCTTCACCTGGTTGATTAGGTGGCACTGCCCTTATTTTCCTCCCACCTCACCGGCAACTCTTTCCTGTTATCCTTTGCTGGTTCCTCCTCCATCTGGATCCTGGAATGCCCCATGACTCTTTTCTTCCCCTTTTGCCCTTTCCCCTAAGTGGTCCAGGGCTTTAAGTAGTGGGTATATAAACCAATGACTCATAAATAAGTATCTTCAGCTCAAAACTTCTGTTTACCTCTGGAATTGTGTATCCAGTCACCTGCTTGACATTTTCCCTTGAGTGTCTAATGGATACTTTATGTGGGACATATTCGAAGCAAAACACTTGCGTTTCTCCCAACTTAGTTCCCCTCACTGCTCCCACTCAAAATGGTACTACCCGCCACTCAGTTGCTGAAGCTAAAACTCAGAGTCATCCTTGATTGTTTTTTCCTAACTCCCTGTCTTAATCCATGTTGTGTTGCTATAAAGAAATACCTAAGGCTGAGTAATTTATAAAGAAAAATGGTTTATTTGGCTCATGATGTCTGGAAAAGTTCAAGATTGGGCATCTGCATCTGGCGAGGGCCACAGGCTGCTTCCACTCCTGGCAGAAGGGGAAGGGGAGCTGGTGTGAGAGATCACATGGTGAGAGAGGAAGCAAGGGAAACCGGGAGGCGCCAGGCTCTTTGTAACAAGCAGCTCTCCTGGGAACTAATACAGTGAGAGCTCACTCCCTCCCGCAAAGGGAGGGCATTCATCTGTTCATGAGGGATCTGCCTCCATGACCTGAACACCTCCCACTAGGCACCCCCACCAACACCGCCACACTGGGGATTACATTTCAATGTGAGATTCAGAGGGGACAGACATCCAAACTGTAGCACTCCCCATGCCAACTCGTTCAGAACATACTGCCAGCTCTACCTCCAAAATATGTCTGGAGTCTACCTATTTATTTCCTTTTCTACCACAGCCACTCCAGCTTTTGCTTCAATCTCCAGCCCCAACTCCTACCACTCTCCCTCTGCTCACCGTCTTTCAGCCTCCTGGGACTTCTTTATGTTCTTCCAACTGCCAAGTTTATTTCTATCTTCTTAATCTCCTCTTTTCTTTGTCTAGAATGCTTAGTTCTTGGCACAGCCAATTTCCTTCTTGTCTCTGAGGACTTGGTTCAAATGACACTTACCATGTAAGGTATCACCCCACTCAAGTCACTTTCTACCTCACAACCACTACTACCCTCTTTTGGTTTCTTTCTGTTACAATTACTTATCAGAAATAAAATATGTTGGTTTGTTTAACATCTTCTCCTCCCTCTAGATAAAAGCAGGTATTTCCTGCCTTGATTACTGTGGCACTTGCCACAGCAATCAAGAAAAGTACCTGGGAAAGTACCCAGCACCTAATAGTAACTGAATATATATGTGTAGAATGAGTAAGTGTATGCTTTGGGAAAATTGCTTTGATGGCAATTTAGGAAACAGACTAGAAGAGAAGAATTCTATGCTTTCAAACGTTCTCTCTGGCTAGAGTTGCAGTATAGATTGGGCTCTTGGAACACCAGACCTTGTAGGATGTTTGATGAGGTGAAGAATCCAGGATGAGCATAGCTGAGAAGCGACTTAGGAGATTTTTTTCATTGATACCAACAGGTGGGCTTCTTTTCCTGTGCTGATGCCAGAGTAGTTAAAATGTGGCCAAAGTAGAGTTCTGTATTTGGATTGCCGACACTACAAGTGTGTGAAAGTGGAATTAGGTACTGACCCTCAAATCATGGACAATCACAGAGGGGACAGTCATGTTCTGAGAGCACCATCTGGCAGGGAAGGAGTGAGGGGAATTAGCCTGTGCTGGGGTGGCTTTGCTTCCCTAGTCAGAGGTCCTTTTGGCTGGCCTAGTGGTGGATAATGTGGGGACAGTTCTTTTCTTTCCATCTCTTCATTATTGCACAAAAGAGCACACAGATCTTCACAGAAAAGAGGTTAGCCAGGCTCCGTAACTCGAGGATTCTTCTTTCTCTCTTTATCCCAGAGCCTGAGTTCTCTTCCATTCTTTTCAAAGCATGGAAATAGAAAGGATGCTTAGAAAAGTAGATAAAAAGAAAACAGAATAGAAATCTCCTACACCTGCCAGCTTCTTCCTCTGAATTCTATGTTATGCAGAATTTTTATTCAGTGAAAATATTTTTTTTCAGGACAAATAAACATCCATTCCAGTGGCAATTATCCCCTCTCCTTTTTTAGACTTTACGGAGTGATTTGAATTCTTCGGGTTTTCTTTCATTGTGCAGACTGAGAAATTGTAAACCTCACAATCAAGAGAGATGCATGATCCGAACAAGTAGGCAAACCAGGCTTGGGGAGCTGGCATGGTACCCATGGATCCACATGGAAGCTGAGCCTTGCCAGTCTGCATGGACATTCCCCTCTCTAAAAGCCATAAGACGTTCTACTTGGAAGCACTACATAGTAGAAAAATGTGAATATAGATGTCAGGAAACCTGGAATGTGGTTCTTACTAGCTAGGTGACCTTGGGCAATCTATTTAGGTTTTCTGAGCCAAGCTTTTTCTGTCATAAAATGGGAGTAATAATACATCCCTCCCCTAAGTACGATGTTGTTTTGAGAATTAAGTGTATTTGTGAAAGTGCTTAGGAAACTGTGAAGACTTCTGGATATCTTAGTCACTATTTTTTAGTTTGTCAAATCAAACTCTTAATCTAGAATGGATAAATCTATTCACAGTGAATGTTCATTCATTAGACAGACTGATTGATAATGACTTGGGATTCTGGATTCAGACCAGGAGACAGAAATAAACCCACTCTTGATGATGTTTTAGAGCTTCTCCAATTTAATATGACTTAATCTGCACATTTATAGTATAGAACTCGAGTATTAGATAGGGCTAAAAATGTAGCTGTTGGGATTTAGTGAGAAAAGCTGGTTTTATCCACTCAACATTTACTCAATAAGTTTTCTGCGTGAAGGTAGTGTTTATATCAGCACTTGGTACATGTTAAGTACTCAGTAAATTCCTACTACTACTACTATTATTATTATTGCTATTTGCCACGCCTTGGGCTGGGCTTTGGGGTTGTAAATATGCAAAGCCATGGTCTCTCTCCTCTAGGAGCTCTGAGTCTAGTCAAGGAGGTAGATTTGTAAGCTGACAACACAGAAAAATGAAACAAGTGGGGACAGTCAGAAACTGTCTTGAGTTAGCCTGTTTGAGTTTTGCTCTGCTATTTATTAGCTAGGTGACTTAACCTTTCAAGCTTCATTTCCCTCATCTGTAAAATGGAAGAATAATTACATTGATTCTAAGGAATTACTTGATGAATGAAATTAGATAATAATTCAGTCATTTATTTATCAAATACTCATTGAATGTTATTGTTGGCAGATGCAGATAATACATTTCCCAGAGATGTCCATGTTGTAATCCTCAGAATCTGTGGTGATGTTAGGTTACACGACAAAGGGGAATTAAGGTTGTTGATGGAATTAAGCTTGCTAATCAGCTGGCCTTAAAGTAGGGAGATTATCCTGGATTATCTGGGTGGGCCCAGTGACATCACAAAAGTCTTTAAAAGTGAAAGAGGGAAGCAGGAGAAGTCAGAGGTAGAAAGAGATTTGAAGATGCTGTGCTGCTAGCGTTGAAGATGGAGAAACAAGGCCATGAACCAAAGAATGCAGGCTGCCTCTAGAAGCTGCAAAAGGTAAGGAAACTTTTCCCTCCTGCAGCTTCCAGAAAAAAAAATGAAGCCCCACCTGCACCTTGATTCTAGCCCACTGAGACCTATTTTGAATTTTTGACCTCCAGGGCTGTATGATCATCAATGCATGTTGTTTAACCCAGTAAGTTTGTAGTGATTATTACAGCAGCAACAGGAAATTGACACAAGTGTCCACCATGTGCCACCAGCCTCTTTTCTAGGTGCTGGGGCTAAGCAGTTGGACACACACATACTCTCTCTTTCTCTCTCAAAAGAGCAGAGAGAGTGCTTACATTTCAGAAAAATAAGTAAATGGATGAATATGAGTCAGAGGCTGATAAATGCTATGAAAAAAATATTAAGCAAGGTAAGGGGGCTACAGAATAAAAGAGATTATGATTTTTCATAGCGGTGGTCAAGGATGGCCTTCATAATGCAATGACATTTGAACAGAGAAAGCTGAATTAAATGAGGTCTTGCCCCATGTGGATATCAGGGGAAGCGCAGCCTTAGATGGTGCAGCTCCTTTCCAAGGGCCATTCCCAAACACGGATGCAACTATGAGCCTTCAGCAGCCAAAACTCCCAGCAGCTTGGGGAATGAATAGTGTGGTCCTGAAGGGGAATCTGATTAGTGTATCACAGCATCCACTACAGGAGGCTGTTACCATAGTCTGGCCAAGAAGTGATGTTAATTTGTACTAGGCTGGTTTCAGGGAAGATGATGAGAAATGATCAGACTCAGGCTATATTTTTAAAGTAGAGCTCATAGGATGATTTTCAAATGGATTTGATAGAATGGTTGTGATGGAAAGAGAGGTGTCAAGGCTGACTCCAAGTAACAGAAATACAGTTGTCATTTACTGAAACAGAGAATACTGGATGATGGGCAAGTTTGGGGAAGATAAATCAAGAGTTTAGTTTGAGATATATTAAATTTGAGGTGCTTTAGCATTTCTAATTGAGGAGATGTTGAGTTCAGAGGAGAGATCAGAAGTGGAGATGTAACTTAGGGAGAAAGCCATGGAACTGACCTAAATCACTTTAAGGAGTGGATTTGGCAAACAAGAGATCCAAGATTGAGTCCTGGAGCACTCCATCAGCTAAAGATTGGATTGATGAGAGAAGGTTCCCACAAAAGCCCATGGCCTGGTACATGGTAAGTGTTTAGTTTAGGGTAGCTAGCCATGGAGGTTTTGTAAAGGGAAGAGGGATTACGGATAGAAAGCACTAACAGTACCTGGGAATACACTTGCTGGGCCTTACTCTTCCTAATTTTTTAACTGACCCACATTCATCCCTGACCCTCTCTGGCCCTCACTTTCCTCTTCTGTAAACTATGACCTTTTTTTTTTTTTTTAACACTCTATAAACTATGATTTACAAATGGAATTGTTAGAAAATGTGTATCACTGCATTCATGTAAATTTGCTTTTTAAAAAATTTTATTTTTTACTGTGGTAAGATACACATAAAATTCACCATTTTAACCATTTATTAGTGTATATACAGTTCAGTAGCATTAAGTACATTCACATTTTTGTACAACTATCACCACTATCCATTTCCAGAACTTTTTCATCATCTCATACTGAAATTCTGTATCTATGAAGCAGTAACTCCCCTTTTCCTTATTCCTCTAGTCTCTGGTAACCACTGTCCCACTTTCTGTCTGTGTGAATTTGACTAATTTAGGTATCCCATATAAGTGAAATCATACCGTATTTGTCCTTTAGTGTCTGACTTATTTCAGTTAGCATAATATCTTCAAGGTCCATTGAAGTTGTAGCATGTGTCAGAATTTCATTCCTGTTTAAGGCGGAATAACTTTAGTCAAGTGGATCTGAAATCACCAGACCTATGCCCCAATTCCAACTCTTCTACTTATGAGCTCTTGTGACCTTGGATGTGCTCTCTGCATCTCATTTCCTCATCTTTAAATAGTGAAAATAATACTTACCTCACAGACATGTTGGATGGAGAATTTGATATAATGGATGTGAAACCTCTTTAGAAAGATTATGATGCTATGGCTATTTTTAACTATAAAAGGCCACTAGGTTGGCTGCCAGGCATTGATTTTCTTCTCTTGGCCACCCTAATGATATCTTTCCAAACGATTCCTTGGCCAGGCTGCATAGCTGTTCCAATTCACTTATCATGGCAGTCAAGTAAATGGACTTGGTTGTCTTCCTGTCAGCTTCTCTATGTGTCAAATCAACATAGCCCAAGATAAGGCGCCTCTGTCTCTGACTCAGTCACTTTGGACCTGGGTGCCTCCATTGAATGCCAGGGAAAGTACAATTTTTGAGGGGTGAAAAAAAAACCCTCTTCCTCTTTTCTTTTTGCTACATTCTAAAGAAACATCCAGCTCCCTGTTTCTGGGCCTGACTCCATGAAGTCATCCACCCTGGGGAGGGTGGGAGGATGGATTAGTTGGAAGTAATATGAGACAGCATGGCTTGGGAGTCTGGGGGCCTGAGGGCCAGCTGGATCTCCTGCAGGATTGATGAACAAGTGTGACTAGGCATTTCACCTCTCTGAATTGGTTACCTTTCTCGATGTCATAAGATGTGGGACTTGATGACCTCCAGTCATTTCTGGCTCTGGCATTCTATGAATTATGAATTATTTATAAATTACCATCCACTTCCTGTCAATGACTCTACAGCTTTCCTTTACTCCCACTCTTCATGTACTTTCCTTGCCCCCAAGAGCTACTCAATTCAGGTTCAGACTTAAACTTGATCCTTACTCCTAGCTCTGAGCCTAACTCTTCCCTCCTACCTCTTTACTTTGATTCCTTTCTGGTCCAATTTTCTGTCTACAGTGGCTGACTCTAGAAACATCTGCTTTCCTGATGCATGCTGAAAGATTAGTGGTAGATTATGACTTCAATTCACATTTCACTTGCATTTTAGGAGATCGACACTCCAACTTCAAAAGAATGGCCCTCTCACAGCAGGGCCTAGACTCAGAGTGAAAACATTGGCTCAAAAAGTAGACGAGGAGCTGGGCGTGGTGGCTCACGCTTGTAATCCTAGCACTTTGGGAGGCCGAGGCAGGCGGATCACGAGGTCAGGAGATCGAGACCACGGTGAAACCCCGTCTCTACTAAAAATACAAAAAATTAGCTGGGCGTGGTGGCAGGCGCCTGTAGTCCCAGCTACTTGGAGAGGCTGAGGCAGGAGAATGGCATGAACCCGGGAGGCGGAGGTTGCAGTGAGCCGAGATCGCGCCACTGCACTCCAGCCTGGGTGACAGAGCGAGACTCCATCTCAAAAAAAAAAAAAAAGTAGACGAGGAACCAGATTATGTAGGCTTCCAAAGAGAGGCTAAGAATTTGGATTTCATCCAATAGCAACAGGGAACCATTGATGGTTTTTGAGCTGTATCTGAGTTGTATCTTCAAGAGATCATTCAGGCAACTCTTTGAAGACCAGATTAAAGTGGGAAGAAGGCAGAGGCAGGCAGGAGATTGAATCCAGGATCTAGGTGAGAGAGACCAAGAAGAGTGGCCTTAGGGGTGAAAAGGAAGAGACTGATCTGAGAGGTTTTAGAAGACTCAACAGGACTTGGGTCCCAGTGAGTCTTGGGATGCAATCACATGATTGCAAGATGAGATAACAGCTTCTTTTGTGAGCAACTTACAGATTACTAAGTGAAGATTGTAGAAGATGAGAGAGAGGAAGGAGTTGGGAATGACACATTTCTAGCTTGTAAGGCATATATATATATTTTTATTTTACAGACATATAACATTATGCCTGCAGCTAATGTATGAAATGCATGCTCTTCCATTCTTCCCAGCTTATTATGCTGCAGCCGTATCCAATCCAAATTGCTCCTGTCTCAGGAGTTTTGCACTTGTGGGAAGTGTATGAGGGGAGAGAGAGAGAGAGAGAGAGAGATGTGATCTAGGAAAGAAGAAAGATGGGGTGAAGAAGTAGCTATGGGACTTTCTGTCCCTATCACCATAATTCCTTTAGCAAAAGATTTAAAAGGTGTGGGAGGATAGTTAAACTGACAATACTAAGCAAAGGATAGTTTATTAGATGAGAGAAAATATCAGTGAGTTATCAGTGTCAGTGTCTCTAACTCTTGGAGCACCAGATGAAGCAACCTTGCACAAAGACTTGGGGGTAAGGCCCTGTGACGGGCCTGATTCCTCATTGGTCCTTGGCATAATCACAGTTTTGACCCACAAATGTTTCAAAAAGTAAATACATTGATAAAAAAGAAGTATGAAAAGACCTGCAGAAACAAGTCGTATTCTGAGCTATCATGGAACAGTGGAAATCACATGATTGCAAGATGAGACAACAGCTTCTTTTGTGAGCAACTTATAGATTACTAAGTGAAGGTTGTAGAAGATCAGTTGAATTATGCCAAAAGGCAGACATGGAATAAAGTTTCATTTCATTTTCTGGAGGGACCAAAATTGCTTTGTGTAAGTGATGGTGGATGATGTAGAATGTGACAAAATAGAGTCTTCAAATAGTATTGTTTTTCCTGGGTGAATGAAGATGCTAATTGCAAGTCTAGAATTACCCTGTGCCCCCCAAAAATCTGTAGGAGTTAAATTTATTTTAGTTATTTGGGATTGAGAGAAGAATTCATGCAAAATAAATTTTTGACCATGTCCACACCAAATCCAAGGAAGAACCCCAATTAAAAACTGACTGCTATCTTGTCAAAACTCTGTCTCATACCTATAAAACATCTTGCATCCCATCTACAAAATTAACCACAAATACATCTTGCTACATCTCTTCTCTATGGCTATCATGCAATTAACACACAACAATAAATCAGGCATGGCATGATTTAGCCTAGATAATAATTTGGATATCTAAAAAATGTGTAGAGTTATAAATTGCTATTATTTATGTTAATTTTTTGTATATACAAAGTACTGTAATTTAGGACCAAAATTTGGAAATTATTTGTAAAAGTGTAGAAAATAATAGTGACAAACCTAATGTATTGTGAAAACTGGAGCATATGGAACCAATTCTATATGGTAATATAAATGTATGAACTACTGAAATAGGAGCTGTTAAATTGTTTTAATTGAGTCTTTGGGGTAAAAGTTTAGAATTTTGTTGAAGTTTCTGGCATTGGTAATTAGTTGTTTATAGGAGGGCAGATGCAATTCTAGGATAATTGACTATCTTTTCATCTTAAGAACTCTAAATAATGGGCATTTAACACCAAATCTACCTTGGATAAAAGATAAATTAGGACACCAGGACTCATGAACACACAGAATTTAAGAAAATTTTGGATGAAACATTAACGTTACACATTGATTTACATATATTGTCCCTTTCACTGCATTTTTTCATTTCTCAAGAATATATTATTGGCCAGGTGCAGTAGCTCGTACCTGTAATCTCAGCAATTTGGGAGGCCGAGGTGGGTGGATCACGTGAGGTCAGGAGTTCGCGAGACCAGCCTGGCCAACATAGTGAAAACCTGTCTCTGCTAAAAATACAAAAATTAGCCAGAGTGGTGGTGGGTTCCTGTAATCCCAGCTACTTGGAAGGCTGAGGCAAGAGAATCTCTTTAACCTGGGAGGCAGAGGTTGCAGTGAGCTAAGATTGCGCCACTGCACTCCAACCTGGGTGACAGCGCGAGACCCTATATCAAAGAAAAAAAAGAATATAATACATTATTAACTGGAGTCACCATGTTTTATGATCGATCTCTTGAGCTTATTCTCCTATCTAACTGAAACCTGAAACTTTTATATTCTTTGACCAACATCTCTCTGATAGTAGTCTCCACTCCTCTCCTACCCACTCCACCCACTCCTCTGGGACCACCATGCTACTCTCTATTTCCATGAGATCAACTTCTTTAGATTCCACATAGGAGTGAAATCATGTAGTATTTGTCTTTTGGTGCCTGGTTTATTTCACTTTGCAAGATTTCCCATGTCTGGGGAAGGAAATAGAAATCCAGATCTAGAAAGGACAAAGAACATCAAATAAGATGAACCCAAAGAGCCCCATAAGGAGATACATTATAATCAAATTGCTGACAGTTAAAGACAAAATAAGACTTAACTGTTTAAGCTCCTGCCCAATGTTACATTGGGGATCTGGAATTTAAGAGAAGTCTAACTTCAAAAGTATGTTTTCTTTTTGTCTTTAACTTTGTGCTTTCTGGATCTGGATTTCTATTTCCTTCCCCAGACTTGAAAAATCTTCAGCCATTATGTCTTTGAATAGGGTCTTTGTTCTTGTCTCTCTCTCTTCCTTTTGAGACTCTAATAATGAGTATATTGTTTCACTGATTGTGTCCCGTAAATCTCTTAAGTTATCTTCACTCTTTTCATCATCATTATTATTATTTGGCTGCTCAGATTGGATAACTTCCAATTACTTGTCTTTGAGTTTACTGTTTCTTTTTCCTGCTGGCTCTAGTCTGCTGTTGAACTCCTCTATTGAATTTTTCAGTTTAATTATTGCATTCTTTAGCTGTGTGATTTGTTTGACCCTTTTTAGTAGTTTCTATAACTTTGTTAAAATTCTCAGTTTGTTCATGCATTGCTCTACTGACTTTGCTGAGCATCTTTATTATCGTTCTTTTAAATTTTCTATTGGGTAAACCATGTATCTCCATTCATTAGGGTCTGGCTACTTGTCCATTTACTTGGAACATATTTTCCTGTTTATTCATTTTCCTTGACTCTCTTTTAGTTTTTGTACATGAAAGACAGTTTCATCTCCCAGTTGTGTCAGACTAACCTCACATAGAAGATGGATCTCACCAATCAGTTCAGTCAGAGGTTCTAGGTGCCTCTCAAACCTTCATGCTTGTCCAAACCCCTTTCTTTGTTCTTAGTGGCCCCCAGAAGATTTGGGTGTGCCAAATCCTATCAGTTTCCCAAGGCAGATGATATAGAAGCCAGTACTTTGAGATGCAGTTGGAGAAGTTAAATGTTAGATATATGTTCCAGTTCTTTCTGTACTCAGGAAGAAACTGAGAGCTGGAGTTCATCTCCCACTCACTCTGCATTAAGCTGGGGAGAGACTCTGTGACGAATGCCTGCACTGTAATTCAAATCACACCCTCTGATACTAGGGATATAGCCACTGCCCGTGTGCCCATTGAAAAACCACCTCTTTGTTTTTTTGCGGTCTAGGGAGGCTCAAGAATGGAGAGTCCCACCAACTCCCAGAGCTAAGTGATTAAAAAGGCATTCTCTGAGATGGGAGCTGTAAAAGTTGGTGCACTTGATGCATGCACAAACTTCTTACAGGGAGAATATGCAGACCTGGATTTATCTCTGAAACGAGCCAGAGAAGAAGATGCAGGAAGTGCCCACACTCCCATTCAAGGTCCCAGAGGTCCATCAGCTCCCAGATGCAGACTAGTTAGAGGTCCAACCCCTCAGGCAGCAACTGGAAAAGTGTGCAAACTCCTTTCAGGGAGAAACTAGGAACTGGACATTTTAGCCTATTCTCTGCACTGAGCCCAGGGGATACAGCTACTGGAAGTGCTCACATGCCCATTAAAACCATCTCTTTGTTCTCTGTGATCCATGGAGACTCAAAAATTCAGAGCCCTGTCAATTCTTGAGCTAAGTATTAAAAAAACCAGTCCCTTGGCTGAGGGCTGTAAAAGTTGGGGTAGTATTTATTTGTTCCAAATACTTCACTCCTTAATAAGAAGCTGGGAATTGGGGATTCCTTCCCAATTGTAAGATGTGGTATCTGGGGTGAGGTTTGTGCCTAAGTGTGCCTCAGTGTTTCCTATCCATTTTGATGTAGATATTTTCTCAGTTACCTTGTGACTAGGAGTCTCTCAACCAGTTTCTGGCTTTCTCTCAGAGAAAATTTATCTGCATGCAGTTGTTTATTTGTTGCATATGAGGGAGAAAGGAAAGCCAGGAGCCTCCTATTCTGCCATCTCGCTGACATCACTCCCATGCAGTGTGATTTGAGAAACATTCAGGACCCTGTCTGTCCCACTACATCCTGCCTACCCGACTTCACTTTTCTGCCCTTATCCTTATTCCTATTGCCTGGAATTAGGCAGCAGATGTAGAAGCATCTGTTTCAGGATACGGATGTAAAATGCTTTTCATTTTACAAAGCAATTTTTCCATCATTATCTCATTTAATCCTCATAGCAACTCCATGGCCTAGGTTCTTTTTTTTTTTTTTTTTTTTTAACAGAGAAACAGAAGATCAAACTTAAAGTCACAGCAAGTAGGTGGCAGAGTGAAGAGCAGATCCAGCAGATTCTCTGAACTCTCGGCTGAGCATGCTTTCAGCACCACCACACACCACAATGGAACAGCTTATGAACTTCTTGGAAACTATTTAAATAACAAAGAGAATGACCTTTGTCTTGAGTCATTCATTATCTGTCACAGGAGACATGAGATATCATCTTTGGGCAAGGTCTTCGCCCCGTTTTGTAATTTAAGTAAAACTTTAATGCTGATTTTCTCTCCCTCCTAGTGTTAGTCCTGGCTGCTGGGAAAGGAAAGGAAATGCTTTCACACTTTATAGACAACCTTGGCTTCAACCACATCATTTGCTCCATTTTTTTTCTGCTAAAAAATAGGAAAAAGCAGATGTAAAGACTTCTCTGTTTCTCTTTAAAGGAAGAAGATAATAGTTGTTTTGCACATTTTAATTTAGCATATTTTAAAGGATTGAGAATTGATTTTTTTAATTGGAAGATTTATCTTGGATAAAAAGTTAATGTGGGTTGAGCTAAGAATACTTTTTTTGAATATCAGGAGGCAAGGGGGAGGCTCTGGAGAGCTGTTTGTAGACCTTCAGCAACCCTCATAATCTCTTTGAGACCAGCTGGACACTAAGACCTGGGCCCATTCTGGCATCACAGGCACATGGGCCACAGTCAGACTATGTAATGGAATGGGATGTGGGTGCAGGGTATCTTCTAACCAGGCCCCCATCTCTGCAATTCTCCATCACAAATGAAAGGCCACATCTGATTTATCTTGATCTCCCATTCTCATTTCTCTTTTTTTGAGACAGGGTCTCGCTTTGTCATCCAGGGTGTAGTGTAGTGGTGTGATCATGGCTCACTGAAGCCTCAACTTCATGGCCTCAAGTGATCCTCCCACCTCAGCCTCCCAAGTAGCTAGGTCCACATATGTATGCCACTACACTCAGCTAATCTTTTAATTTTTTGGAGAGATGAAGTCTCATTATGTTCTTCTCAGTATTGACTTCTTTTTTTAAATTTAATTAATTGATTAATTTTTTTTTTTTTTTTGAGGCAGGCTCTCATTCTGTTGCCCAGACTGGAGTGCAGTGGTGTGTTCTCTGCTCACAGCAACCTCCGCCTCCCAGGCTCAAGCAATTCTCCTGCCTCAGCCTCCTGAGTAGCTGGGATTACAGGCTCGTGCCACCACGCCTGCCTAATTTTTTTATTTTTGGTAGAGATGGGGTTTCACCATGTTGGCCAGGCTGGTCTTGAACTCTTGACCTCAAATGATCCACCTGCCTTGGCCTCCCAAAGTGTTGAGATTACAGGCATGAGCCACCGTGCCTGGCCAGTACTGACTTCTCTGCCTCTTTCCATTGTGCCCCTGAGTCCTTGCTCCCTGGTGAATAACTCTCTACTCACCTCCTTCTTTCACTGAGATCTGGATGCCCCATGTGGACTTCCTGAGTGGAGCCTACTCGTTCTCTCTTTCCATGCACCATGGAGCTGGAAAGAGCTTGACATTAACCCAGATCTTTTTGAATATTTCCAGCATTACACTTTCACCTTGTGAAAATTGCTATTTATTTTGAGCTTCATTATATTTGTTTGTATAGCCCACAATATCTTCTACATCACTGCCATTGACTTGCCTCCCAGTTACTGTTATTCATTTATTGAAGACTCTGGCAGCTGGTTTATCATCTTTCTCTTTAAGTCCTGCCATCATCCTAGGAGATTTCGATGACAAGAATTGAACCATCCAACATCCTAGTCTCATAATTCCGAAACTTCTTATTTCTAGAGACAATCATCTTGCCTCAATTTAAGTCATTTACTCAAGGGCCATTTCCTAAGAGTAGTCCTCTGCTATGGTTTGAATGTACTCCCATACCCCCAAAAAAGCATATGCTGGAAACTTAATCCCCAATGCCACAATGTTAAAAGGTGGGGCCTAATGAGAAGTGATTAGGCCATGACGACTCTACCCTCATGAATCGATTAATGCATTCTGCATTAGTGTAGAAGTGGGTTTATTATCACATGAGTGAGTTCATCATAAAAGGACAAGCTTGGCCCCCTTCTCTCCCTCTCTCTTGCCCTCTCTTTGCTCTTCTTTCATAGGATGATGCAGCAAGAAGGCCCTTATCAGACATGGCCCCTTGCTTTCCAGCCTCCAGAATGATGAGCCAATACATTTCTGTTCATTATAAAATTACCTAGTCTGGGGTATTTTGTTGTAGCAGCACAAAGTATACCAAGACACCTCTGAAGTCTTCAACTTCCCTCTACCTTCTAGTTTTCTCATGCACTTGCTTCCTCTAGGCACTTGGCATTTTCTCAGCCTTTATTCCTTTCCCTCTTTAGACCCCATGATTGAGCATCCTTTTCTTCTTAGCAACTCTGAACCTCTATCACTCTCCTTTAGTTCCACATTCAACTCCCCACACCCCACATTACTAGCAGAAGATTGTGTCTTTTACCCAATGAGAAAATTATGCCTCTGGTATCATATTTCTCAACTTTCAGCAGCCTACCATTTATTGCCTCTTCTTTTCTCAGTCTCAGAGGATGTGTTTCCTTGATGCCACTTTCTTCTCCCACACCCACACTTATTCTCGCAGTCATCACCTCCTTTTTCTTATGTAAAACCTTCTCCCCCATGGTATAAAAATAGTAACTTTTCCTATCCTAAAAAAAAACTTTCAAAAAACATAACTGCCTTTATGCCATGTTCATCTCTAACAAAGTAGCATCCTATCCATATATTTCAGAAGAGTTGCCTACACTCACTGCCTCCACTTTTTCACCTCCCATACACTCCTTAATTGGCTGCAGTTTAGCTTCTTGTCCCAATCATTTCATTAAAACAGATATCACTAAAATCAATAACAGCTTCTGAAGTGCCAATTCTAATAAGTGTTTTTCAGTTCATATCTTACTGAATCTCTTTGACATTGTTAATTTCTTCCTGTCTTGAAACTCTGGAAACCTTTGGCACCTAGGACACTAATTCTTCTGATTCTCATAATATCTCACAATTCTGTTTTTTTTTATCTCTGGTCCTTTTTAGGCTTCTTTTCCTCTTACAGATTGGAAGTCTCCAAAGTTGCCCACAGTTTCATGTTCTCCTTAAGTGAGGTGTTCCACCTCCATGACTTTTATTAACACTTATAAGTCACTAACTTGAGAGACTCTCTCTTTCATCCACACCTCTTTCTAAGTTTTAGAGTTGGGAGTTTTAGAGTTGAGTATTTGCCTTCTAGACCACTCCAGCTCACCCCTCAAACACAACATGTCCCCAGACCAGCTCCTTTTCCTGAATTTGGTAATTCATTCTTGCCTAAGCACCAGGTTAAAACTTGGAGGATGTTTTATCCTCAACTTCTCTTTTTCCCTTGTCAGCCATATCATATCAATGGCCAATCATTCCAAATTAAGTCAAGAGTCATCTCTCCCTTTCCTGGATTGCTGTAATGACCTTCACACAAGTCTCCCTGCTTTCATTCCTGTTTTCTTTCAGTCTATCCTTATAGGATAGTCAGTACAATCTAATAAAATATAAATATGACCACACCAAGCTCATTCTTAAAGGATTTAAATAATTGAATGGTATCTATAGAAACATGTCTAGGCTCTTCATATATAAGGGCCTCCATGATCTAATATCTGTAGATGTCTTTGGCCTCATCAATCAATCCTCCCTACTTGACTCTTTCTGCTTTGGCAACAAGGAACTGCATGGAGTTCACATCCCCCACCACTCCAACCAGGCAGGACTGACCATAGATATTTGCTCATGTTCTTCCCTTGCCCGTAATTCATCACCGTTTTTCTCTATCTTTTATGTGGCTCAATCCCAGTCACTCTTTAAGACTCAGTTTATAAGCCCTCCTCATGTTACTTAGCTGATATTTGAGCCTTTCCTCAGAGCTTCCATAACATCCTGTATATTCCTCTGTCAAATTACTTTACACTGTCTTCTCTGTTTATCTTCCCACCACATTGTATGCTTCTTGATATCTCATTCAATTTTCTATTCCTCTTGCCCTTGCTAGTGCCAGATATCTAGAAGGTGCTTGGAAACACTTTGGACTTGGACTTATACTAGAGTTCAAATCCTTTTTCTTCCATGCATTGTTCTAAGACATACATAAGTCACCTTACCTGTCTGAGCCATGCTTCCTTACCTATAATGATTCTTTTGTTTTTCAAGAAAAAACTAAAGATCAAATGAGAAAACATATAAATATTTCTTGTAAATTATAAAGTACTATGAAAATATTTTATTATATAAAATATGCAGAAAGATATAGATAAAAAACATCTTTCATGTTATGAATCCTGTACAAATTTCAACAAAACATATTTATTAAAAAATCTATGTAAGCATTTTTATATCAGTGTGTGCTATGATTTGAATGTTTGTGTCCCTCCAAAATTCATGTTCCTCTAATGTAATACTATTATAAGATGGGGCCTTTTGGGAAGTGATGAAGTCATGAGGGTTCCACCTTCATGAATGAGATTAATGAGAGCTGCCTAGTCTTTTGCTGTTCCACTATTTCACCATGTGAGGACGCCTAATTCTTCAATGCCAGGCACCAATAAACATCCACGAACATTAAGAATATTTGGAAAACACGACCTCACCAAATGAACTGAATAAGACATCAGGGACCAATCTCAGAGAGACAGAGATATATGACCTTTCAGACAAATAATTTCAAACACTGTTTTGAGGAAACTCAATGAAATTTAAGATAACATAGAGAAAGAATTTAAAATACTATCAGATAAATTTAACAAAGAGATTGAAATAAAGAGAATCTGGCAGAAATTCTGGAGTTGAAAAATGCAATTGATAAACTGAAGAATGTATCAGAATTTCCTGATAGAAGAATTTATTCTGCAGAAGAAAGAATCAGTGAGCTTGAAGACACGCTATTTGAAAACATAGAGTCAGAGTACACAAAAGAAAAAAGAATAAAAAAGAATGAAGCATGCTTAAAAGATCTAGAATATAGTCTCAAAAGTCTCAGAATCTGAGAGTTATTGACCTTAAAGAGAAGGTAGATAGACAGATTGGAGTAGAAAGTTTATTCAAAGGGATAATAACAGAGAACTCTCAAGAGAAGAAAGATATCAATACTGGAGTTCTATAAGATTTTAGAATACCAAACAGTTTTAACCTAAAGAAGAATATCTCAAGTCATTTAATAATTGAACTCCCAAAGGTCAAGGATAAAGAGAGGATCCTAAAAGCAGCAAGAAAGAAGAAACAAATAACATACAATGGAACTCCAATATATTTGGCAGCAGACTTTTCAGTGGAAACCTTACAGGCCCGGAGACAGTGGCATGAAGTATTTAAAGTGCTGAAGGAAAAAAAAATCTTATGCTAGAGTAGTGTATCTGGTGAAAATATCCTTCAAACATGAGGGAGAAATACTTTTCCAGATAAACCAAACCTGAGGGATTTCATCAACACCAGACCTGTGCTACATGAAATGCTAAAAGGAGTTCTTCAATCTGAAAGGAAAGGAAGTTAATGAGGAATAAGAAATCATCTGAAGGTACAAAACTCACTGGTAATAGTAAGTACACAGAAAAACAGAGAATGTTATAACACTAATTGTGGTGTGCAAGCTACTCATATCCTAGGTAGAAAGATGAAACGATGAACTGGATCAAAATAATAACTACAACAACTTTTCAAGACATATCCAGTACAATAAAATATAAATAGAAGCAACAAAAAGGTAAAAAATGGGGGGAGATAATTAAAGTCTAGAGTTTTCTCTTTGTTTATGCAATCAGTGTTAAGTTGTCCTCAGTTTAAAATAATGGGTTATAAGAAATCATTTGCAAGCCACATGAAGAAACATACAATGGATACATGAAAAATAAAAAGCGAGAAATTAAAATATACCACCAGAGAAAATCACCTTCACTGAAAGGAAGACAGGAAGGAAGGAAGAGAAGACCCCAAAACAACCAGAAAACAAGTCACAAAATGGCAGGAGTAAGTCCTTACTTATTAATAATAACATTGAATGTAAATGGACTAAACTCTCCAGTTAAAAGACATGCAGTGGCTTAATGAATAAAAGACAAGACCCAATGATCTGTTGCCTACAAGAAATATGCTTCACCTATAAAGACATACATAGACTGAAAATAAAGGGATGGAAAAGGATATTCTATGCTAAAAGAAACAAAAAATGAGCAGGAGTAGCTATACTGTATCAGACAAAATAAATTTCAAGACAAAAACTATAAAGAGAAACAAGGTCATTATACAATGATAAACAGGTAAATTTAGCAAGAAGATAGAACAATTGTAAATATATATGTGCCCCAAACTGGAGCACTCAGCTAGATAAAGCAAATATTATTAGAGCTAAGTAGATAGACCCTGAATACAATAATAGCTAGAGGCTTCAACACCCCACTTTCAGCACTGGACAGATCATCCAGAGAGAAAATCAACAAAGAAACAATGAACTTAATCTGCACCACAGACCAAATGGACCTAGTAGATATTTATAGAACATTTCATCCAGTGGCTACTAAATACACATACTTTTACTCAGCACATGAATCTTTCTCAAGTATAGGCCATGTATTAAGCCACAAAACAAGCCTTAAAACATTTTTAAAGATTTGAAATAATATCAGATATCTTCTCTGATCACAATGGAATAAAACTAGAAATTAATAAAAAGAGGAATTTTACAAACTACATAAACACATGGAAATGAAACAACATGCTTCTGAATGACAAGTTGGTCAATGAATAAATTAATTAAGAAATTTTAAAAATTCTTGAAACAAATGATAATAGAAACACAACATACCAAAACCTATGGGATACAGTGAAAGTATTACTAAGAGGGAAGCTTATAGGTATAAATGCCTACATCAAAAAAGTAGAAAACTTCAAATAAACAATCCAATGATACGTCTTAAAGAACTGGAAAAGCAAGAGCAAACCAAACTCAAAATTAGTCAAAGAAATGAAATAATAAAAATAGGAGCAAAAACAAATAAAATGAATAAAGCAATATAAAAGATTGACAAAATGAAAAGCTGTTTTTTGAAAAGATAAACAAAATCAACAAACCTTTAGCTGGACTAAGAAAAAAAAAAAGACCCAAATCAATAAGATCAGAGATGCAGAGATGAAAAAGAAGACATTACAACCAATACCACAGAAATTCAAAGGATTATTAGAGGCTGCTGTGAGCAACTGTATGCCAATAAATTGGAAAACCTACAAGAAATGGATAAATTCCTACCAAGATTGAACTATGAAGAAATCTAAAACCTGAATAGACCAATAACAAGTAATGAGAGCAAAGCTGTAATAAAATGTCTGCCAGCAAAGAAAGCCCAGGACCTGATTATTTCACTGTTGAATTTTACCAAACATTTACAGAAGAAATAATACTGATTCATTCAAACTATTCTGAAAAATAGAGGAGGAGGAAATACTTCCAAATGTATTCTACAAGGCTGATATTACACTGATACTAAAGCTAGATGAAGACACATTAAAAAAAGAAAAGAAAACTACAGGCCAATATCCCTGGATGAACACTGATGCAAAAATCCTCAACAAAATACTAGCAAACAAAATTCAACAATTCATTAGAAAGATCATTCATCATAACCAAATGGGATTTATCCCAGGGATGCAAGGATGATTCAACATATGCATATGCAAGTCAATCAGTGTGATACATCTTATCAACAGAATGAAGGACAAAACCCATATGATCATTTCAATTGATGCTGAGAAAGCATTTGATAAATTTTAACATCCTTCATGATAAAAACCCTAAAAAAACGGGGAATAGAAGGAACATACCTCATCATAATAAAAGCCATATGTGACAGACCCACAGCTAGAATTATATTGAATGGGGAAAAACTGAAAGCCTTTCCTCTGAGATCTGGGACAAGACAAAGATACCCACTTTCACCAGTTATTCAGTATAGTACTGTAAGTCCTAGCTCGAGCAGTCAGGCAAGAGAAAGAAATAAAGGGCATCCAAACTGGAAAGGAAGAAGTCAAATTATTCTTGTTTGCAGATGATATGATCTTGTATTTGGAAAAAACTAATGACTCCACCAAAATGCTGTTAGAAAAGATAAACAAATTCAGTAAAGTTGCAGAATACAAAATCAACATACAAAAATCAATAGCATTTCTATATGCCAACAGTGGGCAATCTGAAAAAGAAATCAAGAAATTAATCCCAGTTACAATAGCTACAAATAAAATAAAATACTTAGCAATTAATCAAAGAAGGGAAGGATTTCTACAGTGAAAACTATAAAATATATTGATGAGAGAAGTTGAAGAGGACATAATAAAATGGAAAAATATTCCATGTTCATAGTTTAGAAGGGTCAATATTGTTAAAATATCCAAACTACCTAAAGCAATCTATATATTCAAAGTAATTCCTATCAAAATATCAATGACATACTTCACAGAAATGGGAAAAAAAATCCTAAAATTTATATGGCCACAGAAGACCCAGAATAGCCAAAGCTATCCTGAGTAAAAAGAACAAAATTGGAGGAATCATGTTGTCTGACTTCAAATTATATTACAGAGCTATAACAACCAAAATGTCATGCTACTGTCATAAAAATAGACACATAGACTAATGGAACAGAATAGAGAACCAAAAAATAAATCCATTCATCTACAGTGTACAGTGAACTCATTTCCAACAAAGGTGCTAAGAAAATGCATTGAGGAAAGGACAGTTTCTTTAATAAATGGTGCTGAAAAAACTGTATATCCATATGCAGAAGAATGAAACTAGACTATCTCTTGCTATATAAAAAATCAAATCAAAATGGATTAAATACTTAAATCTAAGTCCTCAAACTATGAAACCACTAAAAGAAAACTTTGGGGAGACCTCCAGGAAAATGATCTGGGTAAAGATTTCTTGAGTAATATCCCACAAGCACAGGCAACCAAAGCAAAAATGGACAAATGGGATTGCCTCAAGTTAGAAAGCTTCTGCACAGCAAAGAAAACAATCAACAAAGTGAAGAGACAACCCACAGAATGGGAGAAAATATTTGCAAATTACCCATCTGACAAGGGATTAATAATCAGAGTATATAAGGAGCTCAAACAACTCTATAGGAAAAAAGTTGAATAGTCTGATTGAAAATGGGCAAAAGATCTGTATAGACACTTCTCAAATAAAAACATACAAATGGTAAACAGATATACAAAAAGGTGCTCAACATCATTGATCATCAGAGAAATGTAAATCTGAACTACAATGAGATATCATCTTACCCCAGTTGAAATGGCTTTTATCCAAAAGATGGGTAATAACAAATGCTGCTGAGAATGTGTAGAAAAGGGAATCTGCATATACTGTTAGTAGGAATGTAAATTAGTACAACCACTAGAGAGAACAGTTTGGAGGTTCCTCAAAAAACTAAAAATAAAACTACCATACAATCCAGCAATCCCACTGCTAGGTATATACCCACAAAAAAGGGAATTAGTAAATATCAAAGTGGTATCAGCACTACTATGTTTATTGCAGGACTATTCACAATAGCCAAGATTTGGAAGCATCCTAAGTGTCTATCAGCAGATGAATGGATGAAGAAAATGTGGTACATATTCACCATGGAGTACTATTCAGCCATAAAAAAGAATGAGATACTGTCATTTGCAGCAATATGAATGGAACTGGAGTTCATTATGTTAAGTGAAATGAGCCAGGCACAGAAATGCGAACTTTGTATGTTTTGACTTATTTGTGGGAGCTAAAAATTAAAACAATTGAACTCATGGAGATAGTAGAATAATGGTTACCAGAAGCTGGGAAGGGTAGTGGAGGAGTGGGGGGAAAGTGGGGCTGCTCAATGAGTCCAAAAACAAAATAGAAAGAATAGATAAGTTCTAGCACTTGATAGCACAACAGGATGGCTATAGTCAATAATAGTTGTATTTTAAAATAACTTAAAGAGTGTAATTGAATTGTTTGTAACACAAAGGTTACGCTTGAGGTGATGGATGCCCCACTTACCCTGATATGATTATTATTCATTGTATACCTATATCAAAATATCTCATGTGCCCCATGAATATGTACACATACTATGTAACCACAAAAATTAGAAATTAAAAAAGAAGAGAAATAATATTAATCAATAAATAAGATTCAGTAACAGATAAGTATACCATTTTCCTTAAACCTTGCCTTACAAAAAGGCAATCGGAAGTCACTGAAGGTTTTGGAGGAGGAAATTGACATAACTAAAGTAGCATTTAAATTTTTTTAAAGAAGAAAGAAAAAGTGCTTTCAAGAAAGAATATCAAGGGTGCAGCCAAGAGACCCTTTTGTTAAGAAGATTAATATGGCTAGAAGGAACCCAGATGCTATTCATCAAAATAATAGAAGAATGACCCTGAAGGCATTTTAGAAATCTTTAAGGCTGGCATTCTTATCATAGGCCCAGAGTGCCAGGGATTTGAGGTCAGTTTCAAGGGAAAGACTGAGGATGCCCATGGGACCTAAGGGCTCACTGTCCAAGGATGCCTCATGTTTCTTTCCATGCATTCCAGCACAAGGGTCCTCAGCTAGCCCAGATATGGCTGCAGTGGTGCAGTATGATGTGCCATCACATCCCCACCCCAAGAAGGGCACAGGCTGTAAACCTTGGTGGTGTTCATGTGGTGCAAACTCTGCAGGCACACAGAATGTAGGAGCTGTGAGGACAGGAGCACCACAGAGTCTCCATTAGGGCAATGTCTACTGGAGCCATGGGGTAGGGCTACCCCTGAGACTCCAGACTTAGAGCTGCCAGCATGCAATTACAGACTGGGAGAGCTGTGGCAGGGACTGCTCCCAGCAAAGCTATAGGGGCAGGGTTGCTTGGAGCTTTCAGAGCCCAACCCCTGCCCCAGTGTGTCTGGAAGATGGAATATGGAGTCAAAGAAAATTATTCTCCAGCCTTAAGATTTAATATTGTTTGTCTTGTTGGGTTTTGGACTTTCTTGGGATTTGCTACCTGTTTCTTCTTCCCCGTTTTTCCCTCTTGCAATGGGAATGTCTATTCTATGCCATTCCACCATGTATTTTAGAAGCACATAACTTGGTTGATTTCACAGGCTCACAGCTGGAGGGGGAATTTGCCTCAGGATGAATTGTGTCTTGAGTTGCACCCATATCAGATTTAGAAGAGTTTGGACTTCGACTTTAAAGTTGATGCTGAAATAAGTTAAGACTTTTGGGGCTATTTGTTTGGAATGAATGTGTTTTATTTGTGAGAAGGACATGAATTTTTTGAAGGAGGCAGGGGCAGAATGCCATGATTTGAATGTTTGTTTCCTTCCAAAATTCATGTTGAAACTTAATCCCTAATGCAATAGTATTAAGATATGGGGCCTTTTGGGAAATGATTAAGTTATGAGAGCTCTGTCCTCATGAATGCGGCTTCGGAGAGCTGCCTGACTGTTTTTATTCTTCAACCCCTCCACCATGTGAGGATACCTATGTGTCACCATCTATGAGGAATGGAACTCATCAAACACTAAATCTGTCAGTGCCTTGATCTTGGACTTCCCAGCTCCAGAACTGTGAGGAAATATATTTCTATTATTGATGCATTACCCAGTCTCAGGCATTTTGTTATAGCAGCATGAACAAACTGAGATAGCATGGTAGTTTGCAAAGTGCAGCAAAAGGATGATCTCTTTGTTCAAAAGCCTAGTCAATACTCATAGAGGCACTAGAATTAAACCCGTGAAAATAATCAGCTAATATCATTTAATAGCTATGACAAGAACACTATTTTAGCTTTAACATCAGCAGGACATGCACCTTCAGAGAATCTTAAAAAAAATCCATAGCATCACATCATTTTTTCTGTGCCTCCAGATTGCTCCTTCTACCCAACTCCTTCAGCAGGCATATTTTATACATTTCTCAATTCCATGTGAAAATCAGGCCATGGAGAAGAGATTCAGATGAGATTTCACAAACCATCCTGATTTTCCTTAAGTGAATACATGTCACTTATCCAATTCTTCCTCTATTGCTTGTCAAAAGAGTAGGAAAAACAGTTCCATTCTACAAGGACAATTCCTGATCCAGATAAATGGAAATTAGAAACAAATAACTACGTGATCACCAGAAGTGATCACTTCTGATGATTTAAATCTTTATAGAAAATTGGAGCTAGAAAACTCCTCATCCAGATTGTGCAACAAAGAGCTTCAAGGAACTAAAAGCACTAAGGCAAGAGTAACATAATCATTTGCTCTTCATGGTGGAGGGGGTAGTGAAGGAGCTTCCAGAACAAGGAAAATTATTTAGGGTAGAGATGCAAGGCCTGGGCTTTGGAGATGAAGACCTGGCTCTGTCATCTACTGAATGGGTGACCTGTAGCAGGTTATTTAATCTTTCTGGGCCTCAGTTTCCTCATTTGTCATATGGGGATCAATCACAAGATATGTCTCATGGAGATGTGTTTTATATATATGTGTGTGTGTGTGTGTGTGTGATATATATATATATCTATGTTTTTATATATGTTACATATGTTGCTATAGATAAAAAACATAGAAAGAGAGAGAGCTAGTGAGCTAGTGCACATGCATGCTTGGCCTGTATTCAATAAATCGCAGATAGTACATTAATTAAAGTTGAATTCATTTGGAGAGAAATGAAAGTGCAGGAGAATAAAGGAAGACTGTAAAGTTATGTTGGAACCAGATTATGCAGCCCTTGACTTCTAGGTTACAATGTTAAGGTTTTGTTTAGACAATGGGAAGCCTTCAGAGGTTTTTGAGTGGGAGCATGACACAATTACAGATGTGGTTTTTGAAGATTGATCTGGAAGCAGTGTGTGGAGTGAGCTTTCAGGGAAATATCAGGAGGTAGAAAAACCAGTTGGAAGCTAGTGTTTTAGTTTTCATAAGACCTGATGAAGTCTGACCTGCGGCAGTGTTAACTGGGTTGAAGAAGAGGGATAGTGTTGAGGTAAAACTGACAAGAGGGAGTTAAAGATAGATCCTGTATTTCACACCTTTGTGACTGGGAGGATGATGGTGATCTTTATTTTAGCAATGGGAAGCATAGGCAGGGAAGTGAGTTTAAGAGGGTCTATAATTTAATGTTGAATCTCGGTGTTTCAGAGGGTACAGAGATAGAAATATCCAAAAGGCATTTGGGTATCATAACTCTCTGGCACTCTGACTATGATCAATATTTTGGTATACTTCTTTGGATTATCGGTTCCTATTTCAGAACACTGTGCTTGATTTTTTAAAAAATGCAATTGGTAGGCATGTAGGATTCACCCACAGAAACACTCTTTATAGCAAACCTGGCTGGAATGCATTTCTTCTATTAAGTGACTCTTTAGGAATTCCCAGCTCACTGCTGTGCTACCCAAGTTAATCACATTTGTTTCCTGCTAGGAAGATGTTTGAATTCAAGCAAGAGCCCATGCAAACTCCTATTTTCCTAGAGTTCCTGTGTTCTACTTCCCACCTAAACTGGCTGAAAACATGAGCAAATCTGATTCTCGTACAACTGTGTTGAACAGTCTGCCCCTTCATTCTCCTTATCAAAGAACTCACCCTGGCTGCAGAGACCAAGCCTCCCCAGGGAAAGCCATGCTGAGACCTAGTGTCACATCCACCTTATCTGCATTGTATGCTTCTTTTCTTCTGTAAACTCCCCTTCTGTTGTCCTGATAGATATCAAGGTGGAGTTTAAATGGTCTGTAATCCCCAAGCTCCCAGTGGTACCTCTGGAAAAGATTGGGCCCACATTAGCAATTTTCCAAGTTTTGGCAATGGTGCCTCCTGCAGCCCCAGCCTCTGTTGACCAGTTCACCTTCCCATTCATCCAAACTCCATACAAGGGGTCCTGCTGTTTTCTGGTCATATCCAGCTCTCAGGGATCTATTCTTTTTGAGAGAGGCTTTAGTATGTTGATCAATTTCTTTTAAAATGTGTATTAGGATTTATTGTGTGCAAAACATTGAACTAGACAATGCCAGAGACCTCCTTAAGGTGAAAGAGACATATAGTTTTTGTTTTCAAATGAAATTAGGATCTAGTGAAGCAAGTTGACATGTACACAAATGAGACAAGGGAGGCTGGGTAGGGGTGAGCATGAAGAAGAGAAGGGTGAAAAGCTAAGCATGAGTTAAATCTGCAACTTCGCAGTTACAAGACTTAAATTTTATATTGAAGACAGGGTACGTTGAAACCCTTTCTCTGTGGAATGGCTAATGGTACAGCCGAAGAAGACTCTGGGGACAAGTGGAGGTCCCATTTCAAGGCCATCTCTGAGACCTATTATGTATAGAGTGAGTGTTCTGTTTGGCTAGAAGAGTGGCTGAGAGGTTGGGTTGAAGGGGCCATTTTGTTAAAGTGAAAACAGAGCAAACAAACATTTTAAAAAGTAGCTCAGGTGCTATCCTTAATGGTAAATAAAGGAGATCAAGATAGCACACTGCTTAAGTAATTATGTTTTTGGTATAAATCTAGAATTCAAGTTAGGTTTCTGCTAATTAGTTTTTTGTTGTTGTTGTACTTTGATTGTTTTCAGACTGAGGATCGCATTAATACAACCTCTTGTGGAAGACACATTAGACGTACTGTTCCTTGTGTGTAGAATATACATGAATTCATTGTGCATGGAGTTTGCATTTTCCCATTTGATTCTCATACCAGCCCTGTAAACAGGTCTTAGCTCAAAAAATTATGAGACTTGCTCCAGTTTCTCTCTAACCAGAGGGTAATTTTTTTGTGGTCAAGGGCCATCTTTTTGTCTCCAGGGTCCAGAAAAGAAATGAACTGAAGAATTTATGACAGAGCTGCAGAAAAACCTCAAAAGCTTTCCTCAGTTCTGTGCTTTTTTAAAAGAGTGTAATAGCAGTCAATTTCTTTTAGATAAAGCAAGTGGGACTACATCCAAAGGAATATATTAGGTCGGTGCAAAAGTAATTGCGGTTTTTGCCACAATTACAGTACAAGTAATGGCAAAAACCGCAATTGCTTTTGTACCAACTTAATATCTGATGCTAGAGACATTACTAGAACCCTAAGATGCTAAGGGGAGGTTTCAGCGTGATATTTCAGAAATTCAGGAATTGCTGGGTTCATGCAGAAGAATAAAGACTCAAGTCCACAAATCAAGGGCTAGCAAAGGATGAGGCCAGAAATAGGTCAATAGATTCATTGTGTATGACACCACTGATGTGTGCTCTTCCTTTGAAGGGTTTCAGCCTCAATTACTTTTATTCTTAGGTTTCTGTGGCCCACCTCATTGTCCTGACCCTAAGGGCAGGGATTTGGGCAGCGTAAGGTTGTTTCAAGCAGTTAAGATATCTTGGAGTCATTTCAGGAGAGGCACATCTTTATCAATGTCCATGTCTTTAGTTAAGCCAGAGATGGGTCCTTTGGTGGGACTTGAGGTTCAATAATGGGAAAAATATCCATGGTGATCCAAGGTAAACTGTATTCTAAGGGTGGTAGGGCAGATTAGGGTAGAAGTGTTCTCTTGGGAAGAGTTTTCTTTCTCCAGGGAGAAGGCCAATTAATTGGTTTAAGGATTCTAATTTAATGCTTAGAGAACACTGCTTCTTAGCGCCATGGGAAGAGGCAAAGCATGGAATCAGTGCAGGAAGCCTGTGCAAGGTTAATCATAAGGTGTTGACAAAGTTGGATATTATTATGGCCTGAGACCCAGAAAAGAATAAATTCTGAATTGGCTCAATCTCTTCTTTTTATGTATTACAAAGAAAAAGTAAGAGAACCACAAATTTGCATTTTATTGTTAGCCGGGATTGAGACACAGTCCTGTGCAGAGAACTCGAACAGGTTTGACTGGAGCACTTTCCTCAAACTATGGTAGAACTCAAGAGCTTCAGCTGAGGAATAATTCAACATGTTTGTTAGCATAAGAACAAACATAAGAAGAGGAAAAGTGACTCATCTACATGACAAGCTGACCTAAACTTGCCCTAGACAGTAGCCTCAGGACCATTACTGCTACTTAGAAGAAGTCCAACTTCCCAGTTTTTATTTTATGTTCCATGCTTTTTGTGTCCTGAATAGAAATCTTCAAGGTCTCAAAGATCTTCTCCTATGTTTTCCTCTAGAAGTTTATGGTTTTAGTTTTTATGTTTTGTCCTATGATTTATTTCAAGTTAATTTTTATGGATGACCTGAGTTAAGGGTTGAAGTTCATTTTTTGTTCATACAGATATCCAGTCATTCTTGCCCAATTGGTTGAAGACTGTCTTTTCCTTATTGAATGATCCTGGCTCCTTTGTTGAAAATTAGTTGACTACACATGTGTGAGCTCTACACCCCACTGATCCCTTTGTCTATCGTACACCAGTTCTGCATTGTCTTGATTGCTAAAGTTGTATGTGTGTTTGAGATGGAGTCTTGCTCTGCCGCCCAGGCTGGAGTGCAATGGTGCTATTTCAGCTTGCTGCAACCTCTGCCTCCCGGGTTCAAGCGATTCTCCTGCCTCAACCTCCCGAGTAGTTGGGATTACAGGCACCCACAACCATGCCTGGCTAACTTTTGTATTTTTAGCAGAGATGGGGTTTCACCATGTTGGTCAGTAAGTCTTGAAGTCAGGTAAGGTAAGTTCTCCAACTTTGTGCTTCTTTTTCAAAATTGTTTTGGATATTCTGGGTCATTTACAATTTCACATACATTTTAGAGTCAGTGTGTCAACTTCTACACAAAAAAGACTACTGGGTTTTATAGGTATAACACCGAATCTAAAATCATTTTGGAGAGAATTAATATCTTAATGCTGAGACTTGCAGTTCATAAACATACATGTATCTGTTAATTTATTCAGGTGTTCTGAATTTATCATAGCAACATTTTATAGTTTTCAGTGTATCGATCTTACATATATGTGTCAAATATATTCATAAGTGTTTATTTTTAAATGTTATTAAAATCCATATTATTTCTTTATTTTCTAATTTTTCCTTTTTTTTTTTTTTTTTTTGAGTTGGAGTCTCGCACTGTCACCCAGGCTGGAGTGCAGTGGCGCTATCTCAGCTTACCGCAAGCTCCACCTCCCGGGTTCATGCCATTGTCCTGCCTCAGCCTCTCGAGTAGCTGGGACTACAGGCACCCGCCACCATGCCCGGCTAATTTTTTTGTATTTTTAGTAGAGATGGGGTTTCACTGTGTTAGCCAGGATGGTCTCGATCTCCTGACCTCGTGATCTGCCCACCTTGGCCTCCCAAAGTGCTGGGACTACAGGTGTGAGCCACTGTGCCCGGCCTTTCTAATTTTTCATTGCTAGTATATACAATTATAATGATATTAAATATTGACTTGTAACCTGTGACCTTGCTAAATTCACTTATTCTAGAAACTTTATTATAGATTTCTTAGGTTTTTCTACACACATAATTGTGTTTTATTTCACGTGACTTTGTAATGCAATAAAACTATCTGCCTGAAAAAAATGACCCACTTATTATCTTGAGAACTGACCAATACAATTACTATTTTTGAGAAAAAAATAGTCATCTTTGAGAGAGTCATGGAAAATATCCTTCAAAGATGGGGGTATGTTGGTTACACAGTTAACCAGTAATCAGTAGTCACCGAAGGTCTTAACAGATTTCCATGATACAGAAGAACATGAAAGAGACTGATGAATGCTTCTTGGTATTCCTGCTTAAAATAGAGATAGATAGGGTATGAGTACGAGAATAAAGGCCAAAGAGAAAATCAAGGTGTAAAGGATTTAAAGGAACTGTGGATTGGGCCAGTCATCTCATCAGGAGGAGGACTGACTTCTTGAAGCAAAGGTATATGGGCAGTGGCAGAGTATGCTGAGCTATTCCACTCTTAATGAATCATTTGTGTGGGCAAATATCGACATCAGGGACTCTTCTGAGCTGATCAGGACACTGTAGAACTTATGAGCATCAGTATGGCTTTCTTCCCTGCTTCTTCAGGTCATTATTTGGAAAAATAGCTTGAAAGAAATAGGTTTATCTGGGAACTGAATGACAATCTAAGAAACATGACTGAGAATGGAATTTGGATTTGGTGATCAGGGTGTTAGATCTCCAAAATGAAGAGCTCTTAGCTTGAGGTAAATGTGTCATGGCATTTTAGAAAGAATAAGACCTCTAGATTTATTTTCCATCCTTTTCCACCTTGCTGTTTGCCCTGGGAGGCTGGAAAACTAGGAGACTTTGGTCTCTTGCCTCCTGTTGGGTTTAGCCAATGGGAGGTACTGGAAAGTAATCAGAGGGTGGGGAGTAAGGTCAGGGTATTTATTTTCCCAGCTCCTTATCTGCTGGGCTGCAGTTTGGCCATGGCTGTTCCTGACAGCTGGCGCTCTCCTATTACTCTGTCTCTCCAGATTCCGGTAACCACTGACTCTTCTTGCCTTGTAATGCCCTAGGATGGTAAAAGTCTTCTGCTATTTTAAACCATGAATTGCTTTACCATTCCTTGTAAGCTTTCTGTATCTCTGCTCACACCTTAAGATGGTCTCTCCATTAAATTTTCTTCAGTCACCTCTTTTGAGGATGTCATGTGGACTCTGACTGTTAGATCAGCCCATCCACTTCAATAGCTTTGGAAATTTGAGTAAGTTATTTAATCTCCTGAGTTTTAGTTTTTCATCTATAATGTGGAGATGAAAATATCCCTTGCAAAGATAAGAGACAATATATGTAAACAGCACATAGTTGCTCCACAGTAAGTGATATCTGTTGTCATCATTACTAGTAACTATTATCACGTAAGGACTGGAAGATCATGGTGCTCTCAGGGACTATTTGGATTAAATTGTAGGACTGGTTGTTACCTATCCAAAAGCATAAGACTGAGGAGGAAAAGTTCAGGAAATAAAAGGTGAGAATGTAGCAAGAGGTTGGAAAGACTTACTAGTATATGAGAAATAGAATATTTTGATATTTTAATATGAGAAGGGAGATACAGCTTTAGGAGTCTCAGACACTTGATGGGAGTATCCTTACACCTAAATATGGCAATGGAGGTGTTCACCTTGTTAGAAAGGAGCAGGCTTTCAGAAATGGAGGTAGAGTAGTGCCACATACCACAAGACACATATTTGAATGGAAATGCATTGAACTGTGAGTTAAATATTGAGAAAGACAAAATTATGAAAGAAAAGAAGTTATTATTGACATACATGAGAGTATCCTGGAGATCCTCTGGCCAGATGGAAGAAATGGACTCTTGACTCAAATTTCAGCTCTGGAAAGGAAGCAAGGTATATAGCTCCTTGAATCTTGACTGTCTTGAGCTTGCTTTCGTATCATTCCTTGATACCCACTGCTGTTCTGGCTGGCTGGTCCTTCATTCTTCCATGTTTCAGTTTCTTAGAGGAGCCCACAGCCATTTAGTGGGAAAGCTCTTTTAGCTGAACCTTCTACTTTCTTCTCTCCAGGGCATGCATGTCTGCTTGAATGGGGAGAGGGGTTGGGGAGACAGTCAGAGTGGGTTCAAATAAAATCTCCCCATCTGTCTTGGAACATTTTCCCCCAGAGAACCTTTTTCCCCAGAACCAACTCCCCCTGGTGCTGAGCCTGACTCATCATGCAAAACTTCTCTTTTTTTTGGAGGAAATTATCTCCACGAGATCTGCAAATCCTTTTGCAGTTCACTTTTGATTGGGTACCCCTACCTTGCCAGTTACTCTAACATGTGACATATATCTGAGGTTTTTTTTTCCCCCAGAAGGTGCCTCAACTCCCATGTAATTCAAAAGGGTAAAGCTAGAAACTAGAGGGTGTCAGATTCCACGCAGCTTCACTTGCCCTACAGATTTTTCTCTCAGCGGGTAAAGTACCCTCTCCTGTACATAATTATGATCAGAGAGGAGAAAAGCTTTGAGAGACAGAGCTTGTGTTAGTCACAGGAAAAGTAAAAAATTAGAGAAAAGATACAGCTAGTTTGAAATTCTAAAGTGGTAGATGTCTCAGAAGGGTTGGGAAGGTCCCGGGGCTGGGCATTTTGTTTATGAAATTGCCTACAATCCTGATGTAGAAGAAACAGAGGCAATATCTAAATAGACAGAATCCTATGGCTTCACAGGGAGCTCTATGTGAGCTCACATCTTAAAAGAACATGGCCATAAATCAAATAATGGACATAAAGGATGATAAATATGTGTGCAAGTGACATTAGGAAAGCAAAAGCTCAGGATAAACTGTGACTTGTGGACAATGCTCAGGACATCATCAAAAGACACACATTTTTTGTTTGGAGCAAACTGAAGCATAAAAAATGCAGAAGTAAATGCCTTGGTTAAATGCTTTCAAAGCCATTCCAAAACTCTTGGCCTTCCATTCACTCTGCCAAGGAGAAAGGCCTTATGAATGAAAAGGGTAGAACAACCAAGAGCATAGAAAAGCTCATCGAAGACCAACTGGTGAAGAGACTGTGAGTGAGCACCAAGTTTCATGCCTCCTGGACCAGGAACATTATATCCCAGGGAACTGCCAAGACCTTGCAAATGAGATTCTCTACCACTTTTGGTTATCTTGCAAAAGGTGTGAAACTGAACATGTTTCAGAAGACTGGACTCAGCTAAGCACAGTCATGATTTTCTAAAAGGGAAGAAGGTGGGTTGTGTAGAGAGATAGTAAATTTAAATGTTTATGGAGACCAGATAACAACTTAGAAAGAGTCAAGTAAAGCTAGTGGAGGTCCTATGAGCTTGAAAGGTTAAGCTCTGTCTAAAAAAGGCAGCTGTCACTGAGCTCCAGCTGGTTGTAGAAATGTCCAGAATTGCTAGAACTTTAACTTTTTAATGTTAAATTGTATTATTTTCAAATGTGGATAATTATTTAAATTAAAAAATATATATTGTGAAGGCTGAATTAAACAGGTCTGTAGAGAGATAGGGCCAACAGGCTACCAGTTTGTGCCTTCTGCCTTTGGATTTGCCATCTTGTAGCTAAAAAGCTAGGACAGTCTACTGAAAGATCGCCTGGTAGGCATTTTAAAGAAACTGATTCTTAGGAACTGCATGAGTTCACTAAGGACCAACATGCCACATACTAACCTCCTCTCCTTTGATTAGCAGAGGGCTGTAGTAGACTTGGGTGGACTGATTCCAGCAAGGTTTCCACAGGGATAGCCATGTTCTCCATGGGGACTAGATAGAGAAGCTCAAATGAAATGTCAGTAGTTCTAGGAAGAGTCTTAGCTGACTGAAAAACTGTTCCAGGTTAGTGCATTAATGACCAATAGGGAGGTCTCTATTCTTGCCTCTGGCCAATTAAAGTTTTGGAGCCCAGAAATGAACTCAAGAATTGGCTTATGGCTTGTTGTCTACAGGGTGTAATGAGAATAATAATCTCTTTCATTTTTCTGTATTTTGATTGATATAGCCAGGACTTGGCACACTACAGCCCATGAGCCAAATCTGTCTGCTACCAGTTTGTGTAACTAAAGTTTGATTGGAGCACAGCCACACCCATTCTTTTACACATTGTCTCTGGCTGCTTTCAATAGACAATGGCAGAATTGAGTATTGTGACAGAGAATGTATGGTCTGTAAATTTAAAAATATTTACTGTTTGGCCCTTTACAGAAAAAGTTTGCTGACTTTCTCATGTAGCTAAACATCATATTAGTCATCTTAGAGTCCTTGTTAAATTATTAATTAATATTGGACTTGTCAACATTGGTCAGTAAAAGCCTAAAGTCTATATTACATTACTTGCTGTCAGGACACAGCTACTTGAATCCCAGATTGAAACAATTTATTTAGGAAATCAAGGAGCAAGGTGTTACATTTATTCTTAAGAACATTTAGCTTGTTGTTTTATAATTCTTTTGTCCAGTGTGCTGATAATGTCTTTCAACTTCATATCCAATGCATTCTGCTTTTGAAGTGAGCAAACATGGGCCCTCACGTTGGGGTAGAATTCAGAGACTTGGGCCCAGAGGAAGCTCAGCATGATCAGAAGTAGATGTAACCTGAGGGCAAATTCAACATGGGTCCTCAAGAGGAGAGTTAAAACTCTAGATCAAAGAAGTTGTGGCCGTGATGATGGCACAGTCCAAAGCAAGAGGGAGTGACTGAATATAGAAGCAGATTGGGAGTGAGGTCAACATGAGAGCAAGGCAAGAGGGTCCTGAGTTTTGTCTGCGAAGGGGACAAAAGTGTCTGAAACTCTTTCTTTCTGGATATCTCCTACTGGAGTAAGGGATAGACTAGCTAGAGATAAAGGGCTAGGCTTGGAGGACAAGACAAAGTGTTGTTATATAAATACACAATTTGGGGTTTCACTTAGGACCTCTCCTAGGTAGTATTTGATGAGACTAGGATGTCATCAATTTCACTTTAAAAATTGTGGTAAAAGAACATAATATAAAATTTCCCACTTTTAAGTGTACAGTTCAATAGCTACATTATATAGCATAAGGTATATTCACATTGTGCAATAGAGCTTCAGAACTTTATCATCTCACAAAACAGAAACTCTGCATGCATTAACTCCTCAAGTCCCCTCAGATTTTTTTTTAAATGATAAGAGTAGCTAAACAGAAACACCAGCAGATATTTAGAAAAATGCACTTCAAAAGCAAAATAATAAGGAAAAGTAGATGTAATTTGGTATATTTTTCATTGCTTACTAATTAGTATCCTCTTTTCCATTTGTCTTCAAAGAGAAAAAGATTAATTCCCTCTTGCATTTGCCTACTTTATCATTGAAAACTTCAGGAGCTGGGACCCAGATTTTTGGCTCTTGGTTGAAGGATCCCAGTTAGTGTCCTTCACAGCTGTGACTGGCATGTGGAAGAAACCTGGAAAGAGGACATGTCTATTCTCTGATGACATGCCCCAAAGACTTACTTCTAATAAATTCTTTTTTTTTTTTTTTTTGAGACAGAATCTCACTCTTTTGCCCAGGCCGGAGTGCAGTGGTGCTACCTTGGCTCACTGCAAGCTCTGCCTTCGGGGTTCACGCCATTTTCCTGCCTCAGCTCCCGAGTAGCTGGGACTACAGGCGCCCACCACCGCGCCCGGCTAATTTTTTGTATTTTTTTAGTAGAGACGGGGTTTCACCGTGTTAACCAGGATGGTCTCGATCTCCTGACCTCGTGATCCACCCGCCTCGGCCTCCCAAAGTGCTGGGATTACAGGCGTGAGCCACTGCGCCCGGCCCAAAGAGTTACTTCTAAAGAACCAATTCCAACTGTTGCATTCCTTCCTGCTACTAAAGAAATTCCCTATGTTTGTAGAATTTCTTCCCCCTAAATTCTCATTTTTTCTTGTTTCTTTCATACAGCTTGACCAAAAACCAAAGAAGAGGGAATTATTACCAATGCATTTTACATTTTCTGGAATGATCATTTTCTTTGCCCTGATGAGAAAGGGCTTTCCAGTATCTAAAAATTATCTGTGATTCTTAAGCTTACTTTTCTAAACAATTCTCTCTATAAAAAACTCTCCTGTAAATTTTAGTGATTGGTTTTGGATATAGATTGCTAAATAAAATGTCAAGAGTAATTAATCTGTACACAGCCCAACTTTTTTGATGGAAATGTATTTATGCTTTCCGAAGATACATAATGTAAAAAGTATTTCAAAGGTTAGAGCAACAATGAATGTCCTCCTGCAATTGGACTCTAAGAGATAATCCCTTAGTTCTTCAAAAAAGAAAACTGTAAACATTTAAACAGAATTCAAATAGGGCTTTCATGTATCAATTCAACAGAATGTGTCTTTAATGTATCAATCATCTGTTACACAATGTGGTATTAATGCTGAAGTTGTAGGTTGAAGGCCAAGATTCCAGGACTTGCTTGACTGCAGTCTCTACCACTTACTAATGGCGTACCCTTGAGCAAGTTACTTTCTTTATTTAAGCCTCGGTTTCCTCATCTTCAATGTAGAGATAAAAATAACCTTCAAGGTAGAGATAATTACTCGTAGACTTGTGGAATGATATGACATAGAACATCTGAAGCACTTAGCATAGTGCCTGGGATTCAGCAGATGCTCAATAATAGTTGTATCATAATTATAACTACATTAATTAAAATTTGTTTTTAAATTTTGGTACAAAAGCATAACATAGAATGTACTAAACTAATTTTAGTTGTACAGTTCAGTGCTATTAAAAACATTCTCATTGTTGTGCAACTGTCTTAGTCCTGTTGTGCTGCCATAACAAAATACTTTAGACTGAGTAATTTACAAATAATAGAAATTTATTTCTCACAGTTCTGGAGTCTGGGAAGTCCAAACTGAGGCACCAGTCAATTCAGTATCTGGTGAGGGCTTGCTCTCTGCTTCACAGATGGTGCTTCTTGTTGTGCCCTCACATGGTGCAAGTGGGAAAGGCTATGTCCTTACATGGTGGAAGAGGCACTAATCCCATTTACAGGGGCTCTGTCCTCATGACTTAATCACCTCCTAAAGGGCCCAGCTCTTAACATTATCACAATGATGATTAAGTTTCAACATATGAATTTCGGCGGGACACATTCACACTATAGCAGCAACTGTAAACACCATCCATCACTGTATTAATTATTAATATGGATTCAACCTACTATCCTGAAAAAATAACATGAATTTACCTCTATCCTATGTGAGGCTTTGTCAGAATAGATTCCTCCTAGTTTCTCAAAATTTTTTGAAATCTGTTTATATCTGTTTGTGGCTAGATTTTGAAAAACGCTTCATGTGAAGTGTTCAAGGCATCAGACTGATTCCAGTGTTATCGAATGTTCAAAACTGTAGAGGTGAGTGCTAAACAGACCTGCGCAGCTACTCTAGGGTAAAATTAATTCTCAAACGCCCTCACTGACACTTTGCAGTGTCTTCTCCAGCAGACGTTTCTGACTGCTGCCGGCCTAAGCTCTGCTAATGGAGGTTTATAAAGGCCTTCACAATTCCTATGGTAACCCAGGAGAAAGGCTGTTGCCATGGGGACTAGTGAAGCCTATATAAACCTTCCATCTCCATCAGACAGATGAGAACGATGTGAGAATGAATCCTTTGCTAATTCACCTCCAGAAATTGCTAATAATTATCTCTGTTTTTGGAAAAAGATTCTTCATTTCTTTCAGGTGAAAATTCATTCACATTTTTAGCTTCAAATAAGAATTATGCAAAATCTTGCTTGATGATCTTGGTGTTAATTAAAATCATCCAGAGAATGAAATGGCCAGTGATTGAACCATTTCCAAATTTTTATAGTGTTGCCAGCCACTGAATAACATTTATCACAAGCATATTAACGTTTAAAACAAAAGAATAGTATGTTTCTTTGAAAAGAATGAAACGTAAATGTATGTCTGTTAATGCACTTCTCCATTGTTTTACAATGGGATCTAGGAGTATCTGAGCTCTATGAAGGCAGGGTCTGTTTTATTTACTTCCATATCCCCAGCATCTAGCCCATTGTGTTGCAATATTAGGGGTTCAGTAAATGAATGAATAAATGAACCAATCAGTCAATATACAACCTCATGTTGACAATGGCAGAGATAGTGAGTATTGATGTTCAAGTGTGTAACAGATGAAAGCTACCTCTAAAAACAGTATCATCATTAATTCATTTATTAAAGGACAATTTATTAATGTCCACCACATTTATTTATTCAATGATGGCACAGTTCCTGCTTTGGTTCATTCCAAAAACATTTAATGAAGCTAGTCTTTAGGGATATCACCCTAAACAGGGCAACATTCCCATCTTCCTGGAGCTCCTGATCTGCAGGCAGAGGCAGACATATATCCCTGTCAGAGTAAAATGGGATTGGTGTGAAAATAAGCAGCATAACCACCAAAATCTACTTAATCCTGATGGAGCTCAGGGAGAGAGAAGACACAGTCTGAGCTGGGCCTTGATGGATGAGTAGGAGTTTCACAGGCAGACAAGGTGAGGAGAGGAGGTTGTTTATTGGGAGGAGGAGATGAGGCATTTAAGGCAGAAGGAAGAGCATATGTTAAAGAACATGACCTGTTGAGGGAGTGGCAAGCATTCTCCAGTGGCTGGAGTACAGGTTTTTTGAGGACTGTGGCAGGAGGCTGATTTGTGACAGATTATGATGAGCCTAACATGCTATTCTTATCCAAATTCTTTTCCTGAGCTAGTGGAGCATTCACAGCTTGAGCCTGTAGTGAGTTTTCAGGAGTTAGGACTGGGTGAGACATGGTCCCCAGATGTGCGTTGTAGAGGAAGAGGGTCATAGAGTGCATCCAGGATATGACAGCATGGCCAGGCTCAGGCCTCTAGCATGAGGAGCCCCACCATGCAAAGGGTCAGGCAGTGGGGCAGGCCCAGAGCTGCCCTTGGGGACAGCCACTGGGAGGGGTTGGGGAAGGTGGCCAGGTCCATCTCTTTTAGAGGGTATCTGTGCCTTTGCCTGGATGTAGGCAGGCTTGGGTTGGAACAACACCATGGAATATAGACCTTTTTCAGCAGAAGTAAGACACATTCAGATCTGTGTGTTACATCCTTCTAAGGCAGGCAATGAGTAGGATGAGCAGAGCTGGGAAAGCTTGAAGGCAACTGCAGGGATTGGAGGAGAGATGACCATGTGAGAGTTAAGTACCTATAGCATGAAGCAGGCTGATGAGTTCCCTCTTTTCCCTTCAAATATTTACTTAATGCTTGTTATTTGCTTGTAGGTTGTCCTGGGTCCTGAGACTACATCTTTCTCAAGTAATGTATAAAACAGACACCCTGAATCTTTCCTTATCCTAAGCTGACACCCTTGAAGAGTTGATGATGGTATAAAGTTTGAAGATGGAGCAAATATATCTGTGGACTCTTTTGCACATTACTTTTCCCCCCTCTATTTAGGGTAGAAATAGGGCTGGTGGACGGAAGCTACCAGAAAATATTTTAATCAATATTAATAAAAACTTTCTAAAAATGAGGGTAACAAAAAAGATGGGAGATGCTTCCTGGAGTGCACTGAGTGGTTCCTGGCATATTGTAGAGTTCTCAATAAATTACTAACTCTTATATATCTTACAGTTGTTTCACAAACTTTCAGAGTAAGAAAGTATCAAGGTTATGTTGGCCTCACCAAAGTGATTTAGAAAACATTATATCTTTTTCTATACTCAGGAAGAGCATGCATAATATTACCATTATTTCTTTCTTAAATGTTTAAGATAATTCACCTGCGAAGCCATCAGGGCCTAGAGTTTTTTCTGGGGGATAGATTTTGATAGCAGATTCAGCTTGTTTTATATAAATAAAAATGTCCACATTTCAGATCTCTTTTGGTGTCTGTTTCAGAAAGTTGTGCTCTAGACATTTGTTTCATCTTAGTTTCAGATTTATTTTCACAACATTTTTCATAGTATCTTCTTTTTTTTCTAATTTCTGTAGGTTCTGTAGTGATGCCTTCTTTTTATTCCCGATACTTCAAATCTGTCCATCTCTCTTTTTTCTTCATGAGTCTTGCAGGAGTTTATTAAATTTTATCTATTTTTTTTCAAGGAACCAACATTTGGCTTGACTGATTCTATTGTAGATTTGTTTTCTATTTCATTAATTTTTCTTCCTTATTATACTCTTTATTCTACCTTTTTGGACTTTGTTTTGCTTTTGTCCCTAAGTTCTTGCAGTAGATACTTAAGTAATTGATTTTTAGCTCATATTATTTTTTAATATAAGCTTTTAAACCTATTTTTCTCTCAGCACATTTTTAACTTCTCCCATGCTTTTATAAGCTATAGAATCACTACCATTCAATTTAAAATATTTTCTAATTTCCAGTGTCATCACTTCTTTGACACAGAGGTTATTTAGAATATCATCTAATTTCCAAACATATGGGAATTTTAGAGTCATCTTTTTGTAACTGATATAGCTTAATTCCACTGTGGTCAGAAAACATACTTTAAAAGATTTCAGGCCTTTGAAATTTGTTAACGTTTGCTTTGTGGTTTAGTATACGTCAATTTTAGTAACTGCTCCTTATGCACTGAAAAGAACATTTATTCCTGCTTTGCAGTGTTTTATAAACATCAATTAGATTAGGTTTGTTTATTGCATTGCTTTGGTATTCTTTGTTCTTACTGATTTCCCTCCCTGCTTATTCTACTCATTATTATGAGAAGTATGTTAAAGTTTGTCACACTGATGTGCATTCAACTATTTCTTTTAGTTCTATAAATTTTTACCTTATATATTTTGAAACTATATTATCAGATGCATACAAATTTAGAGATTGTTATATCTTCTTGGTGAATAAAACCTTGTATTATTATCAAAGGTGTCTCTATTTCTGGCAATAATAAACCTATATCAACTTTATTTTAGTTAATGTTTATATGATAGATCTTGACTATCTTTTTACTTTCAATATTTCTGTGTCTCTAAGAAATGACTAACATGTAGCTTGACTAGGTTTTATTTATTTATTTTTTTTTTTGAGACGGCGTCTCGCTCTGTCACCCAGGTTGGAGTGCAGTGGTGCGATCTCGGCTCACTGCAAGCTCCGCCTTCTGGGTTCACGCCATTCTCCTGCTTCAGCCTCTCCGAGTAGCTGGGACTACAGGTGCCCACCACCACGCCCGGCTAATTTTTTGTATTTTTAGTAGAGACGGGGTTTCGCCGTGGTGTCGATCTCCTGACCTCGTGATCCGCCCACCTCGGCCTCCCAAAGTGCTGGGATTACAAGCGTGAGCCACCACGCCCAGCCTAGGTTTTATATTTTTATTCAGTTTGATAATCTTTGTATTTTAATAGTATTTAATATTTATAGAAATATACACATTAGATTATACAGTTATTTAAAAATTCGTTTTCTATTTGTCTTACCTGTTCTGTTTGTTTTTCATTCTTCTTGCTTTCTGTTTTTGGATTAATGAAGTTCTATTATTATTATTATTATTATTATTATTATCATAACATTTTTCCTCTTTATCATTTGTTAGTTACATATTTTTTACTATGTCTTTAATAGTTAGCCTAACAATTAAAACATGCAAACTTGACTTATAGTATAATGTAAATGAGTACTTTTATCACTTCACTGACAGTGCTAGGGTTTTAGAACATGTTAATTACTCTTTCCATTATTCTTTATTCTTCTTGCATTTCAATGTTTTGTAGGAATTATTTTTATTTTTGTGTGAGGAATTTCCTTTAGTATTTCTTTTAGTGCAGGTTTGCTAGTGATGAATTCTCTTGTGATCTTTCTGGTCTAAAAATACTGCAGAGCAAAAAGATTTGTCTTCACCAATTAGAAAAAAAAACACTTTTTAATTGAAAGAATTTCATATGTATGGAAATTTTTAACAATAGCACAAGAAATCCTATTCACTTTCACCTGGATTTCCCAGTCTTTAGCATTTTGTCACATTTGCCTCTATTTGTATACATTATTTTGAACCATTTGAGAGTAAATTGCACACAAGATGCCTGAGTACTCATTACTATTTCAACATGTATTTCTAGAAACAAGGACATTGTCCTACATACTCATAGTATAACCATCGAAATCCATAGACTGCATTAGAAATATGCTAATTGTCCTATGAATGTCTTTTACAGATCCGGGATACTACCCAGGATCATGGGTTGCATTTAGTTATGGAGTCATTTTAGTCTGAAACAGTTCTTTACTCTTTCCTTATCTTTCATGACATGGGTGTTTCTGAAGAGTATAGCCCCATTACGTTATAAACACCCTTTTCATATTTAGAACTCCTTTCTCTGAAAATGAGAAATCAGGGCCCCACTACCCTTAATATACTTACTTATTTACTCAATCCCCCTGTATGTAAGCACTGTAGCCCATATGATACTATTGTAGGAAATAGAAAAATGTGCCTCTTCTGAGTAGATTTGAGGCCCCACTCACCCCTCAGCTGATTGCCTCTGTGCAGTGAATAATATGCATAACCTACTGCAGCCCTGTCAATTTTAGAGTCTGTGCACTTGACAGTTATCCCATAATTCTTCTCTTAGTATAATTACAATTAATGTGTGAAACTGACAGAAATTGCACAAATATAAAGCAGTTTGGGTCCAATAAACCACTTCATTTTATTTTCAGCTGAATAAAGTCTTGTGTGTGGTTTCTGTAGAGCTAATTATATTTTTAGGAATAGAGAGCTCAAGGAAAATTTGGATGTGTTACCCTGTTCTGCTAAGCCCTGGTGCTACTGCAGCTGGCACATGGCATGCCTTTGGGCTCAGAAAGTTCAGAAAAGATAAAGTTAGGGGAAAATCTCTGAAGGATAAAAGGCATAACACCAAGGTTGGGAAGATGTAACATAAAAGGAAGGGAAAGAAAGCGCTAAATATATCAGTCTTGATAGTATACAGAAGGAAGCTGAGGGGGCCCTAATTATCCTATAAAGAATTTCAAGGGGATTATGCAATTCCTTAATTTCCTAATTTTCTGAAAAGCACTCAAATAAGGAGCAAGACATCTTTTATGGTTCAGCTTGAATGTCATCACCTTCATGAAATCTTCCCTAATGTCTACTACTGTATTCCATAGCCCCAGCCCCAAATCATGACAGAAATTTGGGTGGGAGGGGGCATGAACCTGAGAAACAGTGGAGAGAAGTAAACACGTGCCCAGAATTGAATAAGACACAGTGGCAAGAATAATAATGGCTCATACCTATTGGGTGCTTCTATGTGCCAAGCATTGTCCTTCAAGCTTTCCAGGTGTTCACTCATTGTCCCTCAAAAGTGCACTATGAGTAAGGCACTATTACTATTACCCTTGTTGTATAGATGAGGTCCAGACACAGAAAAGTTGAGTAACTTACCTAGGGTAACATGATTATCGAGTGGTCATATACGTATTTCAGAGCCAGAAAATGAACCTAGAAAACTTGACTTTGTGTTCCTAATCAGCATACTATGCGGCCCCTGACAGTGGGGAGGGGAACTGAAATCCCCCAATAACCACCTTTCCTTCAGAAATTCCTGATTGTCTAGGAGCAAAGTTGGCTTTCAGAGGGTAGCCAGCATGAGTATAGGTGTTTGGGGGACCAGAGGCAGGGGACAGGAGTGTGTTTACAATGACAGAACCAGGGCTAAAGTGGGACATGTGGTGCTTTTGAAAAAGAGAATCTTTAAATATTTATTTAGTAGTTTCTGTTAGACACTAATTTTATAGTTATAAAAATGATGTGCTTCTTTATTGTAAAAAAAAAAGATTTATTATGTCTACTCAATGTAGCATAACCCTTTAACTTATTTGGAATCATCTAGGAATTTTTATTTTCAGAATCAGATAGCTTTGAGGGAAGTATAATAAAGGGTTTAAGAGATAGAAAATTAAATGGATCACTCATTCCCAGTGAGCAACACTACACTATGTATTACCAGATTTTTAAAAATTATTTATGGATTCTGCAAATGGAGTAGACTATTCAATTTTAGAATATTAGCTAGCTGACCTCAGAGTTGGTGGCTCATCCAGTACTTGTACTGTACACTTTGCACATGCAAAGAACTAAAACACTCACCTTCTATTGGTTAGTGCCAGCTAAGAATATTTTTAAAATTTCTACTCCAACGTGCTGTCTGTATGGTTTCAGCAGTTCCAATTCATATTTTGCTAGTTATTTAAAGAAGTCATGTGGAAACCTGAGTAGGCTGGCACCATATTCCTATTTATTTCAGTGATGTTTTATCGTCCCTTATAGATTGATATCCCAGGAACCTAGAGCTACGATAGGTTACTGCAGGCTGAAAGGAAACAGAACATTAATCTCTTCTACCAGACCTGTGAAAGTGGGTACTCTCTTTAGAAATGCTTGGTAGGCTGAGCAACCTTTGTGGCTATGGTGAGCAGTTACATGAACCACTGGGTGGGAGTTTGACTTGCTGACATGTTATGTTTCTTCTACACATTAGATTCTGAGTCTCTGATTTTGTGTATAGGTGCTCCAGAACAAGAGGATAGTGCCTCAGCAATTCCCAAACTGGTTCAGTTTACTGATTGCAATGATCATTTCATGAACCTGAACAGCTGAGATGGATTGATAAGATAGGTAGTTCCAACTTCAGGGAGGCCAAGATCTATCTGGTAATTATGGGAGTGCCACAGGCAAAACACATAAAAGAATGACTTCTTAAACAATTATTCTGGGAACACTGTTCTTATCTTAAAGTGCCCTGTAATTCTTCTTGAGACTTATCATCATCCAGCCATCATCTTCATCTTCATCCCCATCATAAGCATTACCACCATCATCACTACCACCATCACCACCACCACTATTACAATAATCAGCATTTCCTGAGACTTCTAATGTGTCAGCTTCCACTTAAACCTCTGCCTGTGATTTCTTCCTTTGATTTTGAAGTATCTGGAGATTTATCTTTCTTTGGAGCCCAGATATGTATTTTGTAAGTGTTTATTTCTATATTGCCTAACATATATGTGTTGGAAGTATAAACAGTTAATTCCAGCTTAGCCTGCCATGTTGCTGGCAAATCTCCCACAGAAATTCATTTATCCATTCTACAAATTCTTAACTGCAAAAGTCCTTGCCTTCATGAAGCTTAGAATTCTGCAGAAACCTACTCTGGACTTGCTATATGCCAGGAGACTATTCTAGACTTTACATATATGAACGCACTGAGTCATCACAATCACCGAGGGAGGGTGGTGGCATTATTATCTCCATTTTACAAATAAGGAAACTGTAGCACACAGAGGTTAAGTCAGTTGTCCAAGGTCACACAGGTAGTGAACAGTGGAGCTAGGGTGCAAATTCAGGCAGCATGGGCATTGAGTTTATGGTTTGACCATTATTCTGTACAGCCTTTCTGTGTGTGAATCTATGCCTTGAATACAGTTGTCTCTCAGAAGTTTTTTATTGAATCATTAAATGATCACACAGTACTACATCATCTGCTGCTTGTGTATCTTCCAGTAGATTCTAAGCTCCTTGATGTTCAGAGGAATATCTTCCTTGACTTTGTAGGTATGGAGCCAAGCACAGAGCCTGCACAGAATATAAGCTCAGTAAGATGTCAAACACTGGAATGAATGAATTGTTAAATGATCCCTAGAATGACAATGCTTCTGGACTTTGGCATACATATGAGTGAGAATCTGGGAACCTGGGAAAGTGACTCTGAGATTGCAGGTGGCCTGCCCAGCCCTCACAGGTGATCTGCACCACTCTTTCTGGCCACAATTCATAGGGGATGTCAGTACATTACTGAAAGCCACAGGGCTGTTGGTAGGTCACTGAGGTCTTAAAGTTTGGAAGCTTTTCTGGAGCTTCATTTTAGAGAAAACTCTTGACAATTAGCAAGGAGTGATTTGCTTTCCAGGGAACCCCCAGAAATTGTCTTCAATACATAGAGTAACTCAGACCTGTGGAGTCTCAAGTCATCATCTCAGATTCGATGTCCCACAGAGTGTTATAAAGAGCTACATTCTGCCATCTGACATGGATGAGCAAGGTACTTGCAGGATTATTTGAATATATCCTAATTCCTGTTATAAGTGAACAGAAGCATTGATTTTTAGAAGTCTTACTATAAAGTGTTTACACTAAAAAGTTTCAGATACCCAAAGTTAAGAATGTGGAAGGCTATATGATAAAATGGATGCTGGGTAAAGAATTGTTCTCCTAATTGGTCCCCAATATTCTCACCTGCTAAATGACAAGGTTGAATTAGATGATCTCTAAAGGTCTTCCACATTATTTGTGGAATGACATATCTATCATTTATTGTATGCCTACTGTATACCAGCACTATTTTGGGACTCTACTTTTATTGTCTCTAGTAGATAAATATCAAAATAAAGTGACCATGTATTAACTACATTCCTACAGAGACATGCTATTTATTCATTCATTTATTATCTATTGATAGTTTACTGTATGCTAGGCATCAGACTGGACACTGAGTAACTTGACAGGTTTGGGGCATAAGTTGCCCAGTGTCACAAAGCTAAAGAGTGGTAGGATAGGAATCAACCTCAGGTACATTAAACTAAGGTTTGAGCTCTTTCTCTAGCTCTCATACATTTCTTCTAAGATTCTTTGTCCATAAAATATATGTGAATAGCAAAGACATGGAATCAACCTAGATGCCCATCAACAGTGGATTGGGCTTGTAATCCCAGCACTTTGGGAGGCCGAGGCGGGCGGATCACGAGGTCAGGAGATCGAGACCACGGTGAAACCCCGTCTCTACTAAAAATACAAAAAATTAGCCGGGCGTGGTGGCGGGCGCCTGTAGTCCCAGCTACTCGGAGAGGCTGAGGCAGGAGAATGGCGTGAACCCGGGAGGCGGTGCTTGCAGTGAGCCGAGATCGCGCCACTGCACTCCAGCCTGGGTGACAAAGTGAGACTCCGTCTCAAAAAAAAAAAAAAAAAAAGAAAATGTGGTACATATACACCATGGAATACTACACAGCCATAAAAAAGAGCAAATCGTATCCTCTGCAGCAATATGAAGGCAGCTGAAGGCCATTATCCTAAGCAAATTAATGCAGGAACAGAAAGCCAAATAATGCATTTTCTCGCCTATAAGTAGGAACTAAACAATGGGTACTCATGGACAAAAAGAAGGCAACAATAGACACGAGGGACTACTAAATGGGGGAGGAAGGGAGAGGGCTGAGGGTTGAAAAACTATTAGGTACTATGCTCCCTACCTCGGTGATGAAAGCAATCATACCCCAAACCTCAGCATCACGCAATATTCCTATGCAACAAGCCTACACATGTACCACTGCATCTAAAATAAAAGTCGAAATTATAAAAATAAAATATATGTGAATTACTGACATTTTTTCTAATTCCTACACCAGTGATTCCCCTGGCTATGTATTAGAATCATTCAAACCAATTAGATAAATATTTCTGGGGGAGGGGGAGGAAGAATCAATGTTTTATTTTCAAAATTCCCCAGGTGATTGAAATGTGCTGCCAGAGTTGAAAACCAAATCCTTATAGAGTCTAATTTTATGAAAAATGTTTTTATTTAGAATTGTGGTAAAATACACATAATATAAAATTTACTACTGTAATCATTTTCAAGTGTACAGTTCAATAATATTAAGTACACTCACATTGTTGTATAACTAATCTCCAGAATTATTTTCATTTTGCAAAACTGAAGCTCTGGTACCCATTAAGCAGCTCCCTCTGCCCCCTCCCTTCTTCAGCCCCTGACAACCACCTTTCTATTTTGACCTTATGAATTTGCTTATTCTAGGTACTTCCTTAGCGGAATTGTATGGTATTTATCTTTTTGTGACTGGCTTACTTCATTTAGCATAATGTCCTCAGATTTGTCCATGTTGTAGCATGTGTCAGAATTTCATTCCTTTTTGTCTTTGTGTTTGCAACTATAATAGAATACCAGAGGTGAGGTAATGATAATGAACACAAATTTATTGTATTGCAGTTCTGGAGGTCAGGAAGCCCAAGACTGAGAGAGCAGCATTTGGCTAGGGCCTTCTTGCTGTGTCATCCCATTACCAAAGGCTGAAAGACAAGAGAGGGCAAGAGGGAGCTGAATTTGCCCTTTTATAAGAGCACCAATCCCACCTATGAGAGTGGAATCTCATGGTCCAACTACCTCTTACAGGTCCCACCTCTTAATATGGTGTATGACGGTGATTAAATCTCAACATGAGTTTTGGAGGGGACAAACATTCAAACCATAGCACTTTTTAAGGCTGAATAATATTCCATTGTATGTATATACAATGTTTTCTTTATCCATTCACCCATCAATGGACGATCGGGTTGCTTTCAACTCTTGACTATAGCAAATGATGTTGCTATGAACATAGGTGTACAAATATCTTGTTGAGATCCTGCTTTCAATTCTTTTGGGCATATACACAGAAGTGGAATTTCTGGATCATACAGTAATTGTATTTTTAGTATTTTGAGGAACTTCCATACTATTTCCCACACTGGCTGCACAATTATACATTCCCATCAACAGTGCACAAGGATTCCACTTTCCTCACATTTTCACAAATGCTTGTTATTGTTTCTCTCTCTCTCTCTCTCTCTTTGTGTGTGTGTGTGTGTGTGTGTATGTGTGTGGTAGCTATCCTAATGAGTGTGGTTTTCTATTTTAATTTTTGAATCCATTTATATTTATGTGTGGGGATCTATTTTATCACATAGTTTTAGTTATTTGTGAATTTTTCAATGATTTTACGTCATTTTTCTACTCTCATCCGAAGAATCTCTTAAGATTCAGTATTGATCACTCTTCTTGGAACTGTGGGAGTGGGTTGATGCTGAGGGAGGCATTCGACAGGATCTCTGCTTTCAAGTTGCTTACAGTCTAGCTGGGAGCTTGCTTACAGGCTTGCTAGATTTTTGTCTTGGCTGAACTTATATCTGCTGCTATCTGGTGGCTCAAGTCCTTGAAAGATAGAGATGGCTGAAAATGCAGGGTAGCCAAGTGGAGGGTGAGAAGATATTCCATATGAAAAGAATACATGGGGTGAATTATGGAGCTGGGAATGGGCATGCTATTTTGGAACAAATACTGGCCTGATTAGAACTCAAATTTATGTTGGAAAAAGGTGGGGGAAAATATCAGATCAGTCCAAGCAGGTATGGATAGTCTTGGAAGTCAGGTGGGGCATTGACAATCACTGGGGCAGGTTGCAGGGTTCTCCAGCAGGGGGATGAACATCAGGCTCTAAGAAGTGTTTGTGTTGATGGGAATAGAGGAGAGATGCCACACTGAGTGAGTGGTCGCCCAGGCAAGAGCATCATCAAAGGCACTAGACTTATCTTTAAGGGAGAAACTGTAAGTGTTGGAGACAGATTGAATATGGGAACCAGAGAAGAGGTGTCTTTCAGAACTGTGGAATATTCTGGGAGATGAAGTAGTTATTTCTTCAAAGAAGATTGTAAGCTGGTTGTGGTAGCTCCCAGCTGTAACCTCAACTACTCAGGAGGCCAAGATGGGAGGATCCCTTGAGGCCAGGAGTTCAAGGCCAGCCTAGGCAACAGAGAGATCTCATCTTAAAAAAAAAATAAATAAATTAGCTGGGTATGGTCATGGGAGCCTATAGTCCTAGCTACTTGGGAGTCTGCGGCAGGAAGATTGCTGGGGTCCAGGAATTCAAGGCTGCAGTGAGCTGTGAGGCTGCCTGGGTGGCAGTATGAGACCCCATCTCTACAACAAACAAACAAACAAATAAACAAACAAAGAAGATTGTATTTGTGAGGAAGATGGAGAGCCCCAGTAATGGTATTCATTATGTTTGAGTGCAAGGGAGAGAAAACCAAAATGTCAGCAACTTAAACAAGATGGAAGTTTATATTTCTGACACTAAAACCAAGTCCAAAAATGAGCAGACTAGTATTCATATAAGTGGTCGGGGTTCCCATGGTCGCATCAGCCCTGGTGTGGCCACGGTCCAGGCTTGTCTTCCTGCTGACATCTGCCCTTCTCTTCCTTTCACTTTCTTCTGACTGTTAAAATCCAAGCCTTCTTCCTTTTTGATTCCCCACAGACAGCCAGGAGCAAATGCCACTGTCCATCTACAGTGCATCTTTGCCTGTTCACTCAACTCCTGTCCCAGCCCTGGTCTCAGCTCTCGCCTTGCGATTTTTCCCCAGCTGCCTTCAATGCTCTTCCAGTCTCTTCTCAAATCCATCTTTCTCATGGATGTCAGGTTAGCCCTTCTAAAGAGCACATCACTCCTGACCCACAGCCCTTTGATGATGTCCTATAGCTTCTAGAACAGTCAGAACTCTTTAGCATGACATTCAAGGCTCTAGGTCAATTAGCTAAAATCTTTTCTTTTCTGGGGGGAGGAGGGGATGGAGTCTTGCTCTGTCACCCAGGCTGGAGTGCAGTGGCACGATCGCGGCTCACTGCAACCTCCGCCTCCCGGTTTCAAGTGATTTTCCTGCCTCAGCCTCCCAAGTAGCTGGGAATACAGGCACGTGCCACCATGCCTGGCTAATTTTTTGTGTTTTTAGTAGAGATGGGGTTTCACCATGTTAGCCAGGATGGTCTCAATGTCCTGACTTCATGATCTGCCCGGCTTGGCCTCCCAAAGTGCTGGGATTACAGGCGTGAGCCACCGCGCCTGGCCAGTTAGCTAAAATCTTAAAGACAATTGCTTAATTTCATTTTAACATTCTTGTTTTAATTTAATCTAACTTTTAAAACACTTTAAGGGAGACGACTTTTGGTAAATTTCTTTTTAGGAGAATTAATGACTAGGAGAAATTACTTAAATTGAAGTGTTTTCACATTCAAAGTCAATAACAAGCTGACTACACTCCACCTTTTCAAATGTAGTCCAATTTTGTCTTTATACATCAAGACCATTTATCCAATTTACCAAACATCTATGAGTTTTCTGGATTATCTTTCAGTTCCCACGAGTCAGTTAGGAAGTTAGATCTGAGAAGGCTTGACTTAAAACCCAGGAATAGGCCTGGCTGAGGTCTAGATGTGCCTAAGGGCTTGTGGTTTTGTCATGTCTGCACTGCTCTGATGCTTTCTTGACAGCAAAGAGACCCAACTCTACACCACGTGTCTCCAGGAGGGAGTGAAGGATGCATACTGGAAGGGGGTTATGGTCCTTGGGAGCATCTGTCTGGAACTGGCTTAGGATGGATACAGATCGGAGTATCAGCCCACATGCTTACTCTCTTGTGATCTTGGCATTTTGCCTTATATCTCTGGCCTCGGTTGCCTCACCATAAAAAAGGCTGATCACAGGATTTCATACCCTCCTCATGTTGTTGTTATAAAGATTAGAGATGCCAGGACACTTTTCAATTATAACTATCTTATGGGAATTTTAATACTTCCTCTGTTTCCTAGGGCTGCTGTAACAAATTAGGGTGCCTTAAGATGACAGAAATGTATTTCTTCACAGTTCTGGAGGCTTGAAATCTAAAATCAAGGTGTCTGCAGACCCACACCCCCTCCAGAGGCTCTAGGGAAGAATTCTTTTCTGTCTCTAGGGAAGAATTCTTTTTTGCCTCTTCCTAGCCTTTGTATTCTGGCAATCCTGGGCAGCCCTTGGTTTGTAGAGGCATCACTCTTTTGCTGTGGGAGGTAGATTGGAGGAAAGAGCATCAGATACCCAGATTCTAGTCCCAGTTCTGTGGGATTTTAAGCAGGTCCTTTCCCCATCTGGCTCGCAGTTTCTGCATGCATGAAACAAGGCATTAGGCCATGAGAGCTCTAAGACTACAGGCCTGTGAAGGGGCTTGGAGAAGAAGGAGGGCTAAGGACTGCTTAAGAAAAGAGGGCTTAAGAAAAATTGCCTGCCTTTTATCCGGCTTTTAAAAATTGTACATTCAGTTGGGATGGTGGTGATGGTTACACAACAATGGGAATGTACTTAAGCCACGAAACTGTACAATTAAAAATGGTTACAGACCGTGCGTGGTGGCTCACGCCTATAATCCCAACACTTTGGAGGCCGAGGTGGGCGGATCATGAGGTCAGGAGTTCGAGACCACCCTGGCCAACATGGTGAAACTCCATCTCTACTAAAAATACAAAAATTAGCTGAGTATGGTGGCGCATGCCTGTAATTCTAGCTACTCAGGAGTCTGAGACAGGAGAATCGTTTGAACCCGGGAGGTGGAGGTTGCAGTGAGCTGAGATCGCACCACTACACTCCAGCCTGGGGGACAGAGTGAGACTCCATCTCAGAAAAAAAAAGAAAAAAAAAAAAGAGGTTACAGTGGTACACTTTATGTTATGTATGTTTTACCACAATAAAAAACAACAATGAAAGTCATCATTTGTGGTACAGGGTTTCACAGTTTATAAACTTCTTTCATCTCTCTATGTGATCTTCAGAATAGCTCCACGAGGTAGGCATGATAAGTGTTTGTATTCCTGTTTTACAGATGGGGAAACTGAGATTCAAAGCAGAATGCCCTGCTGCAGTTTCCTCATCACAAGTGTGCTGTTTTTTTTCCAGCATGCCACCGCGGCTGCCTCTGGGCTTAGCACCGGCTCACTCTGGAACTGAAGGTGTGTTCCTGGGCTCTGTGTCACCCAATGCAATGCCATACACTGTGGGTGTTCTGTGAACAGCTCTTGGCGTTGATGACTCAGATGTTGGGGAGAGGAAGGAAAAACTAACAAACAGGGGGATTTGACCAACACACATGCCAGGCACTGACCTAGGCTCTGTGAGCCCAGCAGTGAACCAAACAGATACAGCCACTGCGTTCATGAAGCTCAGAATCTCGGGGGAAGGCAGGCACTTAGTCAATAAGTACAAAGCCAAAGTTTAATTGAACATGCACAAGCTTGTGATGTGTTGCAGAGGAGAGGCTGCAGTGCTTTGGATGGAAAGAGTGGAAAAGCTCACTGACACTGTGGTGGTAGTCAGGGAAGGCTTCCCAGAGGAGGTGAGGCAGTCACAGAGACCTGTCAGAGGAGTGGGGGTGAGGGGAAAGCTGGCACTGAGGGTGGACCCAAAGGTTACAGGAAAGCTGGAAAGAAGATCATAACAAAGATTCTGTTTTACTTCCTTTGTTGTAAAGTGAACTTCCTCAAAAAGCACCTTGAAAAAAAGAAAATGGTTTTGGGAGCTGTTATTTTTTGCCTCCTTGGCCTCAAAACTGAGCTGAATGGAGGAAGTTTAATGTGAAACTTTTGATGCACTGTGCATTAATTAATTATTTAACCCACAGTGCGTCGAATGTCAAAGGCATTTAAAGGAAAAACAAAGGCGCCCTTGAATGGACTCCAGGCCTTTGGTTCTGCTCATGAAGCATGCCCACTTGCAGAAGCCCTCAGGGATTTAGGAACCTGCCTTTCTGTCCCCTTAGATGCCATTAGGGTGAATCCAAAGGATGTGAGCGTGAGTGGGCTAAATAGCTAAGCTATTTAGAGTGAGTGAGTTAAATAGCTAAGCAGTACTCCATTGCCATTCTCTTCCCTCTCTACTCACACCCCTACCTGGGCTTCTCACAGCTCTGAGAAGCTCTGGAGTACTCCTTTTCCTCCTCACTTGAGGCTATCTCAAGAAATCATGGTGTAGAGACACTAGCAGCGTAATCTGTGGACTCTTACATTGTCTTGGGTTTTTTTTCCTTATTAATTCCATGGCCACAGTTTTCTCACCTGTAGCATGGCAGATGATATTGCCTTCTTAGTAAGATTAGTCCTTTGAATTTTTTAGAATTTGCATTTCATAGATGCAGCAACAGGACCCAAAAAATGAAGTGATTTGTGCAAAGTTACACAGCTAGTAACAGCAATCAGTAATGGAGCTCAGGTCTTCTGTTTCTAAATCCAGTGTTCTTTCCACTAGCAAAGCTTCCCAGCCATGGCATATTGATGGGTCCTCAGTATCCAAAATGTCAGTGTCCTGGGATGACCAGGTAAAGCCTGGGGCTGCAAGGAAAAAGGTTGAGAAGCCCAGAATATAGGACCCTGTAGTATAAAAAAAAAAAAAAAAATTGGATGTGCTAATGTTGCTATCATGTCATTGAGCATAGGTTTAATTTTTTTATTATTATTTTTGTGCCAGGTTATTTGTTGGAAGCAGAATTATCTACTAGAATTGGCCTACGAGTGTCACATCTTTGTGTGTTAAATGGCACAGCTGTGGTCTCATTAGAGCTCTACTTCCCTTCCTGCTGGGCAGCTCAGCATCATGTGTTCCTGATCTCAGCCCTAGACTCCTGGGGTCACTGTCTAGTCATGCTGTCTTTCTTAGTGTCAGAGTCAGCTTATGACACAGCCTCAAGGAGTCACTGCCACCTCTCTTATTTCCATGTCCCCAATTTCAAATTTGTTTTATTTTATTTTATTTTATTTATTTATTGTGAGATGAAGTCTAACTCTTGTTGACCAGGAAGGAGTGCAATGGCACGACTTCGGCTCACTGCAACCTCCGCCTCCTGGATTCAAGCAATTCTCCTGCCTCAGCCTCCCGAGTAGTTGGGATTACCAGCATGTACCACCACACCTGGCTAATTTTGTATTTTCAGTAGAGACGAGGTTTCACCATGTTGGTGAGGCAGATCTCGAACTCCAGACCTCAGGTGATCCACCCGCCTCGGCCTCCCAAAGTGCTGGGATTACAGGCATAAGCCACCGCGCCAGGCCCCAGTTTCAAATTTATCAGAAAGAGCTGCTTAGCTTTCAATGTCCTTGCATGGACCTTGTTACATATAATGGTCTTTCGGCCACACTCCTTTTAGTTAGAAAACATGAGTGAGTGAGTTGGTATATTCTTCTTCTTCTTCTTCTTCTTTTTTGCTTATTCACTGTTAATTCCCCTTAAAAAATCAAAGGGTAGGAGAACTTTAAGCATTTCGAAAGAGACAGTTAATCAATACACATTATTCTCCAAACATTCTAGGAAATTCAAGGAAATTATAAAGTGCCTCCTAAAGACCTCTTCAGATATCTGTGTGCCTGCCCTTCAGAGAGAAAGTTTCCTCTTGGCACATAAAGAAGTCAAATTAGGCCCAGAAGAGACTATCCTTATTGGAGCGTGAATGTCAAAGAAACAATCTTCAGTAAAAGAGCTTTCTCTCTCAGCATGCTCTGGAGAGAAGAATAACTTTGGTTATTGGTGATGCCTGTGAAAAGCGTAGTGAAAGAGTTTTGGGGATCACAAGAACTGATATTTGTATGAAGTCTGAATGTCTTGATTAGTAGGGATTTTAGCTTCTTGCATCCTTGGTAAAGAAACTTTTTACTTCAGAGTGCACTGGGATTTGGAAGCTGCAAAAGGGATAGTACCCAGCCTCTCCCAAGAGAGGTGCTAAGTGCCTTTATCAGGGCTCAGTGGTACCTGCTTGGGAACAATCTCTTTAGATGTATGGAACAAACACTTGCCCATCTCCTCTGCCAACTTCAGAGCAAGGACCTGGTATGACTTTGGGGCCAGGACATTGTCCCCAGCCCAGAGGACAGCCCTGCTTGGAGAATATTTACAAGTACTTTCCTGGTGGCCAGGTTTCATAGCTTAGAGATTTCAAGAGAATTGGCTTAGAGCAAAAGGCAGTCCCTAGGAACTGAAACTTAAAGAGTTTCACAATCGTTAATCAAGCTAAAGTTCACCTTTTCTGTGGGTGGGTGAGTCCCATGATTCCAGCTCAGGCTAGTCCAAACGTCCAGAGTCTCCTTTTGGGAGACAAACCACAGCTGAGCACCCTCCCAGTCCATGAGATGAGGTCACATCTCTCACAGCCTCCTGCGTGTCAGAGGCTGCACCCACTGGTGGTCCCTACGCCAGTCAGTGTGGTCCAAGCTCAATGTCCCTGCTTATCAGTTTACAGAAATTATTCAGTATCTGTTTATACTGCAAGAACTAGCTCAGAAGCCCTAGTCACCTACCTCTGGGGATAGTGCAGGAGCAATCTACTCAGCTGAAACACATTAGGAAGTAGCATTGTTTAGAGTATAATTCAAATCTCAATTTTTCCATTTTCCGTCTGTATAACTTTGGTCAAATACTTAACTTCTGTGAGCTTCAGTTCTCTTACCTATAAAATAGAAATAACATTTTATTTCTTAAATAATATAAATGATATCAAGCATGCACAGTGTTTAGCCCAAACCCTGGCATGCAATAGGCCCTCAATAAATGATGGATTTAAACTATGCCAGCAATATAAGACATGGAAGTGGAGGCTTCTCTTTCATTGACTTAGGGCAAGGCCTCCCTTCTTGGGCTTATGCCAACTGAGAGATGGTATTAGATCGGGGAGCACCTTGGTGAAATCAGATCCAAGAGAACTAGGCTTGAGTTCAGAGTCCCTCTGGCTCTGAGGAGGTTTCTGTCAGGCCCCATGGCTGTGCCAGATTCTGCCAGAAACGTTGTACTCTTTAGTAATTCTTGGTAGTCCATCTCTCAGGACAACCACGTTTTGGTTGATCCATGATACATCTCTAAACCCTTGATTATACCAATGATCCAACTGAAAGACAGCTTGAGTCTCCTTATGGGGTCAAAGCATCTAAAATGTACCAGACATTAATCTAAATGCTGGGGATAAGGAGATAAATAAACTAAATGCCTGCCCTCATGGGGCTTATATTCCCATGGGGAGACAGACAATAAACAAGAATATAATTAATATAATATATAATACAAAAATTTAATATAGTGTTATGAAAAAAAAGCAGCTGAGGAGATCAGAAAAGGCCTTTCTGGGGAGGTAATGTTTGAGCAGAATCATGGATTAAGTAATGAAGAAAAGCACTGAATGTCTGGGCTAAAACTGTCCTGTGCAAGTGGAATGACAAGCACCAATTTCCTGAACCAAGAGAGTGGTTGTTGGATTAGAGAACAGAAGGGGCTGAAGTGAGGTCAAACAAGGAGACAGAAGAAAGTGAAGTTGAGGGGTCAGGGTAAGCCAGATCTGCAGGGGTCTCACAGATCATGATAATGTCTTTGGAGTTTATTTTGAATGAGACAGGAAACCATGGGGGGTCTTTGTGATTGATCTGATTAATGTCTTTAAATGATCACCCTGGTTGCCATAGGAAGAATAGACAATCAGGTGGTGAAGGTAGAAAAAGGAAGACTGGTGAAGACCCTTTTGCAGTGTTCCAGACAGGGGATGTTTGTGGGTTGGGGGAAGGTGGAATTGGTGGAGATAAGAAGTGGCTGTATTCAGGATATATTTTGAAAATGAAAGTGATAGTCCTTGTGGGATAGATTGGATATAGATGTGGGGGGAATGGAACATAAGAGTCAAAGATGAGTCCCACTTTTTGATCTGAGAACCTTGATGAATGGAGTTGCTATTTATTGGGATGAGAAGAACTGCTGAGGAATAGGCTGGAGGGGTTAGAAATGCTGAGTCCATCCCCAGATGGCTTTCAGGCATCTCAGTGTAGTCACTGGGGTCCTTCTGAGGGTGAGAGTGCTGGGAAGACAAATCAGAGGCCTTGATTTCCCAAAGGATGCAGTAAGAACTCCCTGTCTGTGATCACAGAACTGAAGCTGTAAAGAGCACCCACAGGAGGTGCTCCCTGGATGCTCATTCTTAGAAAAGAGGCAGGGTGACTGTGACCGAGGCTGGGGGCAGCTAAAAGTTAGACTAGTGATGGATAATATTTGAGCATAGAGAGCTGCTCAACACTGCATTTGGACTTGAATTTTTTTGTGTAAATAAGAAAGAAAAACCTTGGTTTGTAGAATGTTTTACAATTTAGTATGTGCTTTCAAATCCATCGTCATATTTATCCTATGAGGTAGGAACTGCTATCTTCAGTTTGGAGATGAGGAAATGGAAGTTCAGAGACATTCAATGATTTGCCTAAGGTCACAGAACTAACAGATGTGGGAATCCTCAAATCTAGAAGTTTTGTAACCCCTAAAATATTTCCATAATATTTTGTTTTCATTTTATCCTGGTTATTATGGTCATAATGTTTTGTTTTCATTTTATCCTGGTTATTATGGAATAGTCACATTGATTCTGCCAATAAAAAAATAAATCTGTAGTATCTAAGATGGCTGTAAAATGTCCTCATTGTCTCCTGTTGACTGCACATGACCTGTGTAGCCTCCCAGCCATTCCTTTGCAATCCAAGGCTTTTCTGGCAGCTTTTTATGAGCATCACCCCAATTCCTGTCCCTCTTAACAAATTCTTTTTTTTAATCAATGGTTTATTTGCATTGAAAGAGGTTTTCATACCAAGCAATATTTTGGGAACATTTTACAATTCCTGTTGCTAAAGTTCTGAGAGAAGATATTCCAAAAAAGGCCCTTTCCTTATTGGATTATTTCAAAACAATGGGAAGAGAATAGTTTTTCAATGAGCATTTCAGTAATTCCTGCAAAGTATCATTTAGTTCTGATTGAGACCACGGCTGTGTCTACTTGGTGCTAAACACTTGAATGAAAAATGAAAATGACAAGCAATGAGATGTTAGGACTGGATAAAAGGCCAGTTCTGATGTCCCTTAGACATTGTGAATCATTGCCCTTGGGCCACCCAAATACCCTCAGTCTCTCCTCTCAATCATAGCAGCCTATGAAGAAGTGGACAGAGCCGTGGGCCTGAAGAATGACGTTGGAGTGTCACTCTTAGCTCTGGTACTTCCTGGTGTGTGATCTTGTCCAGCCTTAGCTTCGTCATCTGTGAAAGGAACATGAGAATGTTCACACAACTTCCTTTAAAAAGTTTATAGGAAAAAATTAAGCAAATTTTGAACTAGGCAGGAGTCACGTTGTACTTATCTTTGCATCTGCAGATCCAAATACAGGCATGTAATAGGGACTGAATACGATTTTGTTGAATATTTTATAAATGGGTATCGTACAGGCAATGCTCTAGCACCTATTATTTATATAACTCTATTCATGTTTGCCAAGTGCCTCTGGTATGTAAGCAAAGTTGCCATTTCTAGAATATGAGGACACATAATCAGAAAAATAATATTTACTAAAAGCATAAAATGTGCTATGCTAGATGTAAATAATGTTTTTTCAGTTAGTCCAAGCAGTGAATAATCCCAGCTTTTGTTCTACTTGGAGCACCTGTTTGTAATCCATGTCATAAATATTTTCATGACTATTGCTTAGTAGTCAATGAGTTTCTTTGTTGGCATAGAATTCAAGATATTTCCCTAATAAGGACACCCAGTGTTAAAGCAATGAATTTCTATAGCTATGCAGTTCAGAGAGTTACCTAGGAGATGAAAAGCTAATCTGTCTGGAATTTCTGCCCTTGAGACCGAAGATACTATAAATTTGCTCTGGAAGAAAATAATCATGGTAAGCATCTTAATTTCTTCCATCTCGTTTCCAAGCAGATGTCACCGTGTTTTAGCCTGGAATTCATCATCTCTCTGATACATCAACATTGACATATTACATCTTCATCTCTTATTATAGAAAATGGAAATGAAACCAGAATGTGAGCATGTTGAATGAATTGGACTCCCCAGAGATTTGGGGGAGAAGAAAACCTCCCACTCGCCTTTGACTTTTGGATTTCTTGTTTCCTTCATGTTTAGATTGCACTTTGAGAGGTCCATCTGGAAGTTCACTTTGTATATTTTGCAAATGCAAACAGAGCTTATTATCAAAAGACAAAGCTCCAGAGGAAGCAAAACATTTGGGGAGGTGGGAGAGAATCACCTAAAAAATCTAGTGACAATATGAAGGTTAAACTCCAGAGATTAAACTCCATTTATTTCTGGGCTTGACTTTGCCAGTCTGCTAGTTTGGGTGAATGCTTAGATATGTTTAGCCATTTGCTTTCTATCCATTAAGCTCTCCGTTTAGAGGATGAATTTGGATAGGTGTCAATACCTGCAAATGTCATCAATCCTGTAACACCTTTTTGGCGCTGAGTTATCATAGTAGCACTACACAGCCTGCCTGTGACTCCAGTCCTCCCACAGCAGGCATCACTATACTTCTTTCCTTTTTCTGGCCTCAGGAAAACATTCTTAGGATTTCAGGATTCTATTATATGTTGAGTGAATTGCGTTCTTCTTGAATTCCTTACGAAGTCACTCTGGTCCTTTGAGATTAGAAGTTTAAACTTGGAAGGCCATACCTCATTGAGTTCTCTTCACTGTGGCTCCCCAGCCATTTCTGTCACAGCCAGACTTAATCCCCTTCAGACATATCAAGTCAACCATCAGTCAAGGTGGTCTTTATTTCCTTCCACATGCTGCAGAGATTAAGGCTGCCTGATTTTCTCATATATTCCCTGGCACGCTGACCACAGACTCTGCTGCGGTCCAAGATGGATGGAAATAATGTTTACAACTTGGCCCAAACTTGTCGGCCATTTGTGGGAAAAATCCATTTTATCCTAGAGTCACAAGGGCTAATGCCATCTTGGCCATAATAGGCTAATTGGAATGAACATTAACACCCCAGGACCTCTTTCTTAATTTATGGACCAGGGAAGAGAAAAAGCTGTTTGCTTTAGTAGTTCTGGGGAAAACTGTCAGCATTAGGCATTGAGGGGTAGGGGGCTGGGGGCGTGAGAATGGCATTCAATTTAGAGTTGCAACCCAAGTTCAAATCCTAGCTACAGTATCCTCTAGATCTCTAGATGTGTGACTTTGGGCGAGTAGCTTAATCTTCCTGGGCCCATTTTCTCACCTGGAAGATGAGAATGCTGTTATCTGTTCTACACAATCACTAGATGGTTGGGATAAGGGATAGGGGGTGTCTTGAAAACAATCAAGTGCTAATGGAGTTAAGAGCTACTGCCATTGTCACCCACATCACATTATGAGTGGTCTGCTGACCATTTATTGCAAGTTTTATGACAAATTCTATATATCAAGAAGTTTCTTATATGCCTCGCTGATCCTTGGTTCTCTTACTCTAAAATGATATGAAAATGATTCTACATAGCTCACAGATTCAATGAGATAATGAGGGTGAGTAGGCCTGGACTGCACAAGGTGGGTCTTATTTCTCTGTCTCTTGGCACTAGCTTGGGACCGGTAGAGTAGCTGTTCAATATGCATTTTTTTGATCTGAGTTTCCTACAAATACTTTCCTGAAAGCTTTCTGGCAATAGGGTCTTAGAATGCCACTGCTGAAGACATTGGAAAACTTGGCAAACATGGAAGCAAGGAAAACTGCTGCCTATCTCCTTGCCCCCAGGTGTCGTATTGTCCCCCTTTCTCCCAGTCCTGTCCTGACTTGGAGATTCTGTGATTCTACTTCAAGAGGAAAGTTCAAGATAGCACAGTCCGAGAAGAGAGACCAGGGTAGGGAAGGGACTGAAAACAAAGTCAAACGAAATGAGGCATTTTCATGAGCACTGGGATACTGAATCTGGAGAACAGAACCCATGGAGTTCCACGACAGTCTTCAAAGATCTGAAGGAATTGGTGTTTTCCAAAATTTCCAATGGCAACCAAAAGTAAGAAAGATATTTTTATAACACAATCTAGCACACATTTACATAAATAACTGAAATTATAATACCAGTTACTATTACAAGCTCTAAATGCTGATATTTTCTACTCTGAATATTCAATTTAATTAGATTTGATTCAGTTCTTTCCTCTTCTATCCTATCTTGGCCTCTTCTAATTTCATTCAATATTATGCTAGGTGTAATTCCAAAATTGATTTAATGGCCCATTAATGAAAAATATTGACGTAGAAGACATGCATAGTCCCAAAAGATGAAATTAGGACTTTGGGTTGAAAATTAGAGTGAATTTCAGCTCAAAAGAAAGAAAAAATTACTACCAATTAGACACACAATAATATAGAATGACCCTCTATGTTAGTGAGACCCTCATTCTTGGATATTTTCAAGATTAGACCTAATTTATATTTTGTATCTGTAGATTAAGGGCCCACCAATTTCCAGGACTTCAAGAGTCTACAATTCATAATGAACTAAAAGAGAAAGTCTAGAATATAAAGGGAAGATTTTTGTCCAAAAAAAAAAAAAAAAAAACTAAAAAGAATGAGGCAAGGATGAAGGGTGGTAAAATCTGGGAGATTGTCTCTCCTGAACTTCTGTCTGGTTAAAGATAAAACACTGCTACATTTTTATTCCCTACTGAATGATCTGTCTTCTCTACTTTCTTCAGGAAAAAAAATTGTTGTTGTTGACAGTAGCACATTTTAAAGCCGTTGCTCCTAAGCTGCTGGGACACCTCTTTTTCAAATTTTATAGTGACTTTAAACCATCACAGGTTAAGTAGTGGCCTTTTGAATATTTTACAGAGTTTGTGTTTCACTGTGCCCTGGGCTTAGCACAATGTCAAGTATAGAGTCATCACAAATAATTGCCTATTGCACAAATGAATGAATGCATGCATGCATGAAGACACCACTAATTTTCTTAGAAAGGAGTATCTTTGAGTGACTGGTCTAGGTCTTGATGGGAAAATAGTGTTTTTAGGAATGAGAAAGATGAGTAATTATTGTTGAAATATTGACCAGCAGATGATATCTAAGCATTCTGGACATTTTTAGAGACAAAATCTCTGAGAATTTCATGAAAATTAAGGATTCCATCTTTAGAAAAACAAACATATGCATATTTATACAAAATTATGCATGCAATTTCAGGAGTGCAGTTATCCACTCTCTAGCCTAAGGTTAAGCTTAGCAACTGGATCTGACTCAAACAGAAATTTCTTGTATTTACTTAAGCGAGTACAATTTTGCAGACAGTGGAAAGAAGCTAACAGGAATGCATCCTTACTATGCACCAGGTACAGTGTTCAGTATTTTATTTACATTAATTCATAATAACCATGTGAAGTAGGTACAGTTATTGTCTCCTATATATCCACACATATATTTTATATATACTATATATAATATACATATACATAAAAATAGTATGCATATACACACACAAACACATATGCAAACAATGTCACATTCATGCCACCCAATTCTCTTCCCTGTTCTTTTCATCCCTCAATCAATGGCTTTTATCCCTTCTTCCCCTTCAGGCTCAGAATTTAAAACCTAAAAATGTTGTTTAGCACTCATCTTTGCAGAAGCCCACTCTCACCTGGTGACTTCTCTAAAACAAAGGTGTAGTTCACTCTCTGGGAAGGGAGTGTGGGCTTCTGTTTCTTTAAAGTTGGGCTGCATCTTTGGGTCTGTGGAGTGTTGTGTGCTAATGCTACTGGTCTTGGGGAGTGAGGTCTCCTAGACAGGGTTTCAAGTCATCGACGTAGACTAGTTAAAGCAGGAGTATGGGGGAGTTTGCCCAGGGATTCCTTGGAGAGTGAGAAGCAATGACTGAGACCGGTGTGCTGAGCAACCCCATTGTTTATCAAGTGGGAAAGGAAGAGGGTCAGCAGTAGGACACTGAGAGGGAGTAACCAGAGAGAAGGCAGGAGGAGGACCCAAAGGGAATGCTTTCAAAAGCCAAGGGAGGAGAATTTCAAGAAGCAGGACGTGGTCAGCGGTATCATGCCACCAAGGAGAAAGTAAGATGAAGTTGGAAATAATCCATGGAGTCGGCTATCAGGAGTTCATTGATGTTAACAAGACCAATCTCTGTGAAGTAGTGAGGGGGGAAAGCATTGCTGTGGGGTGTGGAGTAAACAAGAGATGAAGAAGCTGAGAACTGAAATATGCACCACTGTTTCTCAAATGCTGGACATGGACTTAGCTATATCAGTCATCTGCAGGGCTTTAAAAGTGAATAATCTAGAGTGGGTCCCAAGGATCTATATTTCTAGAAAGCCAGGTGTGGGAACTGTAAGAATGTAAAATATATGACAGCAAAGATCTGTCTGTCTCATTCACCACTGAATCCCCAGAAGATGGAGTAGTTTCTGTCCATAGCAGTTTCTCAGTAACTGTGTAGGATAGCAGTTCCCTGAACTGAACAATTAGTATCAACTACTTTTTACGGAGTAGTATTCATAGTAAGAACATTAACTGAAAATCAGTGAGGATGCAGCAGACTGATGGCCCAAGTACTGTCTCTCAAAAGTTAAGAGGCTAAAATGATAAATGAGCTTTTTTTCCCCCTTTTTTTGAGACAGGGTCTCACTCTGTCACCCAGGCTGGAGTGCAGTGGCACAATCATGGCTCACTGCAGACTCAACCTCTCCAGCCAAGTGATCCTCCCACCTTAGCCTCCCAATCAGCTAGGACTACTGGTGCACACCACCACTTTTGGCTAATTTTTGTATTTTTTTGGTAGGGATGGGGTTTTGCCATGTTGCCCAGGCCAGTCTAGAACTCCTGAGCTCAATCTGCCCACTCTGGCCTCCCAAATTGCTGGGATTACAGGCGTCAGGCACCACACCAGGTAATAAATGATACAATTCCTTCCAGTTTATTGCTTCAGTTCTGAGAATTATAACAAAAAGTCTCTGATTGATCTGGGGCAGCTATTGGCAAATCAGAACTGACTCATTAGAATTGTTCAGTTTAACAGAAAGGGCTGTTGCTTGTCTGATGAAGACACCACCTACTGGAAGGCAGTATGTTGTCATAGAAAGGACATTTGGCATCTACTAGAGTTTGTTGTATCTTACATCCAGCTTGTGCAATGATTAAGTCTTTGGGTTGTGGACCCCTGGGGGCCTATGCAGTTAATTCTAGAGAGGTGAGGAGAAGTCATAAACCCATTGCTCACCAGTTGCTGTCTGAAGACTGAATAAATAACATACCTCCAACTATAAATATTAACATTTTCCCTAAGAACACACATGCTATTACAATTAATGAAGCACAGCATCATCAAAAAGTGTTCATAAATACCTGAGAGCTTCTAGAGATGATAAATTAGCTTGAATCATATGAAATTGTCATTTTTGTGGGTCACAAACAGGTAAACCTGGGCAATTTCATATAGTTTAATCTACTTTTTTTTTTCAGTCAAACAGATGATATAAAAATTATGATCTTGGCAGGGTGTGGTGGCTCATGCCTATAATCCCAGCACTTTGGGAGGCCAAGGTGGGTGGATCACCTGAGGTCAGGAGTTCGATACCAGCCTGGTCAACATGGTGAAAGCCCATCTCTACTAAAATACAAAAATTAGCCAGGTGTGGTGGCAGGCGTCCATAATCACAGCCACTCGGGAGGCTGAGGAAGGAGAATAGCTTGAACCCAGGTAGCAGAGGTTGCAGTGAGCCGAGATCATGCCACTGCACTCCAGCCTGCATGACAGGAGCAAGACTCCATTAAAAAAAATTATGATCTTGATCTTGTGGGAGTCAGCAAAGATTTTAGAATTATAAAGGGGTCATATGGTAGCCAGCCTCCAGAATGGCCCCTGTGATCCTTATTTCCTGATATTCATGTCACTGTGTAATGCTCTCCCTTCCCGTGTGGGCTGGACTTAGTGACATGTTTCTGATGAATAGAATACTGCAGAAGTGATGGTATATCACCCTTAATATTAGGTTATAAAAAGACTGTGCCTTCCATCTTGGGTAGTCTCTCTCTTTCTCTCTCTCTCTCTCTCTCTCTCTCTGTGTCTCTTTCTCTGATCCCTTAATCTAAAGAAAGCCAGCTGGCACATCAAAAAGACACTCAGCCTATGGATAGGATTGGGGGTTTTGCTCCAAAGGCCAACAGCCAGTGAAGAACTGAGGCCTGCTGCCAACCACAAGAGAGAGTCTAGAAGAGGATTCCAGCCCCAGGCAAGTCTTGAGATGACTGCAGCCCTGATGGCCTGACCGCAATTTTGTGAGTGACTTTGAGTCAGAATCTCACAGGTAAGCTGTATCCATGTCCCTGACTCTGAACCTGTATGAGAGTATAAATGTTTGCTGTTATAAGCTGCTAAGTTTTGGGGTGGTTTATTCTCCATAAACAGATAACTAATACACTTCCCTATTTTCAAAATGTTGGAAACCAGTGATCAAGCAGTTTTTAGCTCAAACATACTTTTACATATATCCTTCAGGCCTTACAAGACAAGTTTTAAATGTTTTATTACTGAGGAAATTAAACAGTATTCATTGATGGAGGAAACACAATATTTGGAGCCAGAAGGCAGGTGTAAGTTTCCCCTTATTAGCTGTGCAAACCTGAAAAAATCACTTTGCTTCTTTGAGCTTCTCTTTCTTCTTAGAGAAAATGCAGATTCCTACAATTCCTGCCCTGTCTTAATGTTTATGGTAAGTATTAGATTGTGAATACAGTTGATGAACCCTCAAGTCCTGTCAAAATGCTGGTTTTTATTGATAATAGAGTTAGTCATCTTTCAACAAGGATAATCTGACCAAAGTTACATAGCTAGTTGGTTGCAGAAAAAGAACTTATACGGAAGTCTTCTAATGCTAAGACAAGGGCTTCTATAACTTGAGCAAGTCACTTTTACTATATGAGCCTCAGTGAAATGAAATAGATTAGACCAGGTAATGCAGGATCTCTTTTAGCTCTGAATAGGCTGTGATCAGAACCCAAGGCAAGGATTCTCGTATAGGTGACTGAGTTCCTATAAAGGCTGGGTGAGGTGTGTATCTGGCATCCCTGGGATTTCAGAGCTCTATCAGCATGAGTGCTGATACTGGGAGAGGCTTTGTGATGTGCTCTTTGTAGGTTGCGGCCTTGGTGCCACACGGAGGCTGCTGATTCCACTGCCTGGGACAATGGAGTTCTCTCCTCTGCTGATGCTGCTCGCCTCCACACAAGCCCCTGCAACAGCATCCTATCATTTGTCACTTCAAACCACATACACCCTGGATTTGTGCTCGTGCCAGAGGAACTCATAATGAATTCAGTTCCCATTCATGCAGGAAAGAAAGTAAGGCTTGGGGTAAAAAAAATCTCCTGGAAACATTGCCTTTGAGTTTCTGTAGAAGCTGACAAGGATTACATCTTGAATAGAGCTGACAAAGTCATAATTCAAGTTAAAGTGTTAGTTTGAAATTGTACAAGCCTTATCACAGCATCGTTACCTAGTATTTGTATATAGGTCTACAGATTACAAAAGACACTTAAAAATATCTTCTCGTTTAAAGCTAATTGTGTTCATTTTCAGCTGAGAAACTAAACTTCAGGGAAGTCAGGTCATTAGTGGCAGAACCACCTCTTGAACTCTGGTTACCATTTGCAAAAGCCTTTTCTTGTTCCACCAGATGACGTGGGCTCTTGTTGTAGTAGGATTTCCTGTTTCCAAGAGTAGTGATTTTTCTATTGATGCTGGTCTTTTCCTCCAAGAGTATGGGACTCATCAAAAGGAAACAAAGAAAAATGTGATTGTTGTCACATGTCATAAGGGGGAAGATTGATAATCAGAGCTGATTGGACAAGTGAATGTTTGCAGAGTGTTTGTGGCAGACAGATTTGAGTCCTGTCTATGTACCACTAAACATCTCCGTGAATGTGGAAACTTGGTGCTTGGTTCTGCAAATACGTGGCTTTGTGGTTGGAGGATAAAGAGGCTTTTTGTAGAAGGTAGAAAGGCTTGGTTTGTTTTTTTCTGATGTGGGGCCATGTGAGTCTCTGGCCTTGGGTGGGGTCAGTGTGGAACAGTTTGAGGAAGGAGGCCCTCAACCATGGGTCAGAAAACTCAGGGATCTGGGAATAGATTCTGACACAAGGGAGTTGGCCCAGGACTGAGATCACTGACTGGGGAGGAAGCTGGCCACAACCACATTGTTTGGGATTTGGAGTCAGCCAGATCTGATCCCAATTCCAGCCCTTCGTTATACTGGCTGTGCGACCTTGGACAAGTCATTTAACTTTCTTTGTCCCTTGTTTTCACTACTAAAAATCAGGGACAGTACTATTGCCTGTCCTGAGTATTGATTTGTTTTGACTATCCCATGAGATCTTAAGCTGGTTAGGGCTTTAGAGAAGCAGCTGGCTGAGCTAGAGTCCATAGGTCAAATCCAGCCTGCTCCCTGTTTTTGTACAGCCCATGAGCAAAAAATGGTTTTTGCAATTTTAAATGGTCAGAAAAAAATCAAAAGAACAGTATTTTGTGACACATTGTATATAATGGAAATTATACAAAATTAAAAATATATATAATTATATGTAATTATATAATTTACATATAAGTATAAAATATACTACATATAATTATATATATCCTTGTTATATAGTATGCAATGTTATATATTATATTTAAAAAAATCAATATAAAGTATAAATTATGTATTTATAGGTAAAAATATATTAATTTTGGTATCTATAAAGAAAACTGTATTGAACAATAGCCATACTAACTTATTTTTACTATTGTCTACACTACTTTCATGTTTCAGTGGCAGAGTTTAGTAGTGTGTCAGGGACCAGATGACCTGCTAACCTAAAATATTTCCTATTTGCCCTTTACAGAAAAATTTGGCTGACCCTTCTTTTATAAGGCTCAAAGTGCTCAGACAACACTGTAGGGTAAGTGGGTAGGTGGTATTACTCTTTTCTTCAGGTGAGAAAAGAGAGACCCCAGAGAGAAAAAGTGAAGTTAATGTCGCACAGTTTATAAAATGAACAAACAAGAAAATACCAGAGTTTGCCCTGGAACCTAAACTTTTAACTGCATCTGACATTCTCTTAATCCATGATTATAAATCTCTACCCAAGTTTTTAGACTTTGGTAAAATGGTTGACAAACGTGAGATCAAGTTGTGTCAGAGAGATTAGCAACTAGGGGAAAAAGCCAGAGTGAGGGAGCACAGGTTACAAATGCAAGAACCAAAACACTGGGTATCTTCTCCACCAGAGCAGAAATTCTAGCACTGTCAAAATCTCCAAGAGGAGATATGAGCATAAGAGAAACATAAGAGAAATCTGCCAACTTCACCAGTGATTAAAGAAGGGCAAATTTTTTTCAAAATGAGGTATCACTTATACATTCTAAATTAGCAAAAATGTTAAATAATCATGACACCCAATATAGGTGATGTTGTGATGAAACTGAAGTACTTACATATTGCTCATGGCAACATAAATTAGTTAAAAATACCCCCACTAACTTTAATTTGGCACTATATATTAAGAGTTTCAAAAACATTCATACTCTTTAATTCATTGATTCCTTTTCTGAAAATCTATCCTTAGAAAATAATTCTAACTTCAGAAAAATAATATCCACCAAGATCGTCATTGCAATGTAATTTTAGCACCAATTTGGAAGTCACCAAAAACTAGTGAGCTGGTTAAGTAAATTGTGCTACATTGACCCAATGCAAATATTATGCAACTATGAAGGACTAGACAACAGCATATGGAAAAAATGATTATATTATGAAGCAAAAAAAAATCAGAATGAAAAATTATAATTCTAAGGTTTTGTGCTATACAAATGTTATGTCTGTACTGGAACAAGCAGAAATAAAAACAGGTGATTTATTAAGGTGATTGTCCTCTAAATCCATTTTTTTTTTTTTTTTTTCTGAGATGGAGTCTCACTTTGTTGCCCAGGCTGGAGTGTAATGGCACAATCTCGGCTCACTGAAACCTCTGCCTCCTGGGTTCAAGTGATTCTCCTGCCTCAGCCTCCTGAGTAGCTGGGATTACAGGCATGCGCCACCATGCCCAGCTAATTTTTGTAATTTTAGTAGAGACAGGGTTTCACCATGTTGACCAGGCTGGTCTCGAACTCCTGATCTCGTGATTCACCTACCTCGGCTTCCCAAAGTGCTGGGATTACAGGCATGAGCCACCTCGCCCATCCTTAAGTCCATTTTTATAACATAGACTAGATAGTGAAAAGTCTTCTTCTGGATATGAAGTCAGAATTGAGTGAGTTGCTATGTTGGCTGATACCTACACCAAGACCTTGTTCTTCCCTCTACTTTGGGCCAGGATAGGATTCAGAGCTTGAGGACAGGTGGGCTTGAGAAGGCGTTCCTACCAGAGTTTGACAGGTAAGTAAAGAGGAGACCAGGAGTGTGCGAGATCTCTGTCAATAGATATTTACTGAGACCTCTCAGCCAGCATGATGGTTGAGCGGCCATGAAAAGAGACTGGCTTCAGAGTCAAAGCCTAGAGACTGCAGACTTAGCCTTCAACGCAGGAAGGCTCACTCAGGCGTGAGGAAACATGAGCAGGAGGCATGGTCTAGCACCCGGTTATGGAGATGGGCTCTGTGGCTGGCCCTGTGTTGGACATCAAGAAGACAAGCAGGAAACAGACTCACCTCTGTCCCCAACGAACCTGTAAGAGTACAAACATGATACACAGATTACTGCAGGGATAAAGAAATGTTAAACACACAGAAGTCACCCGGAGGAGGAGAGGCCCCCAGCACAGTGTGAATGTCTCTGCTGTTCTCTGAACCTCTCCTGTTGGCCTTATTGATGATTGTTTCTGCACTGATTGAACACTAGTGTTATTCTGGGTTCTCATCTAGCTTCTCACCATTTATGGATTTTAATAATGGCCTTGTAGAACATTGCACATGGGAAGCCCTGTGAAGATATTTTGCATCTTTTCTGGGTAAAGACTCCCCATAGCGCTTCTCTTGTTTGATTTCTTACACTAAACTGAATTTTCCCTTCCTGAAAATCCTGTCCTGTCACAGAGTGACCCTCTGATGCAAATTTTCCCTGGCTTCAGTGATTTATCTTTCTGCTTCCTGGTTCTTTCTTCTTCCTGTGTCAGTTTTTGGTACCACCTCCCACAGCCCCTCCTCCCCTTAAGCCCCACTCTGATTTCTCCCCGGGAGATGGTAGCAGGGCCTCTGCCCTCCTAGAGGCAACAGGGCAGAGAGAGAGAGAGAGAAGACATGTTTGCCAAGAACTCTGAGTACCAGGGGAGGCTGAGCTGATGAGACTGGAAAGATGGCTATGAAAGATTGGCATATGCCTATTGGCACTGCAAGGGGGACAAGCTGTCCTGGTGGAGGAGATTGTGTGAACATGCACCCAGAGGCAAGACTATGAGGGGCTTACTTGGGGAACAGTGAGTGGCTCAGTTCGGCACTATTCCAAGAGTTTTATTTGTATTAATTCAATTTTCTGGAGATATGGAGCATGGTAGGAGAAACGGGATTTATCTTGGATGAGACCCTAGGAAAAAAGCAGGTCGTCTAGGGGGACTATGCAGGGTTTCTCTCCCCAGAACTTCAAATGGTACACTGGCCCCGGGAGATCTTGAACTTGCCTAATAAGTTATTAGGAAATATTAACAGTCCCAGTAAAAGCAGCAGTAAACTAAACGCTGTGTAAACAAGCTCCCCGCATTTCTGTCATATTATTATCATCATCATAATGATCATCATCTACCAAGTGCCCCTGTGAGATATTATTGTTTCCATTTTATAGATGAGAAAATTGAGGCTCACAGAAGTTAAGAGACTTGCCCAAGATCACACTGCTGGTCATGGTTGAGGGCAGGATTCAAATCTGGGCCCATCGCACCTCAAAGCTTATGCCCTGTTAGCATAAGCATTTTGTTGTCCCCAGATACGTGTGATGGTGCGGTGGTGAGGGTCCTTGGGTTAACCACTTGCCAGCTGCTTGTGTTTTGCTTCAGGAACTGAGAGGAAGTTGGGCATGCTTTAACGGCATTTTAAGAACTTATCTGAGGGCCAGGCTTCTGGCAAACTGAGTGCTTCAGCTGCAGACAACAAGGACCCAGCTGCACCTTCTGTGAAACTGAAACTGGGGTCACTGGGACGGGCCCTCCTGGAGTAGGATGAGAGGAGAGATGGGAATGCTGGGACCTGTGGGGGGAAGAATAATGCAGTTGCTAACAGCTGCCCAGATGAAAGCAGTGGTGTTGCTAGGAGAATAAATAACATCTGTTCACCTCTGCACAGCTGTTTGTGGTTTACAGAGCTCCTTTGCGTTCGTCATTTCGTGACCATCTTGCTCCACCTGAGGGGAGTTGGGGTGAGAATCTCCCTTTTACAAATCACCAAATTAAAGATTCAGAGATGCTGTGTGATTTTCCTCGGGTCACACAGCTTGTTAGCAGTGTCATTTGCATATGATTTGCATTCAAGTTTCCTAAAACCATCCTTCCCACCCAGTTCCGCTTTCATATCTCTGGAAGCAGCCGGACCCAAAGGGGTCTTTCTGAGGATAGGCTGCCAGAACAGCCTCAGAGGTGTCATCTGAATGCGAAGTCCACAGAGGAAATGAGGAGGAGGATGAGAGATACACAGAGAACTCACCAAAAGAACAGGGAAGCAAATCCACCTCAGGTGGGACCCAGTTTCAAAGGACTAAGGAAGGGAATGGCGGGGTTGAGCCTAGCTAGGAGGTAAAAAGAGAGGCTGCCTGGAGAACAGGGACTCTCTTCTTTATTTGTGAGAAAAGCAAATTTTGAAAGACAGACATCATTACCAGAATGTGGGCAAAGCCCAACTATGTAATGGAGATTATATGAAAACAGAAGGTCGGTATGTAATATTTTTAAGTACGCAGGAGAGCATCAAAACTGGATACACTCTTAATACTTATTAAAGCTGACTTTTTTTAAGGGCATTATTGGGAATAAAGAAATTGAATTTCCAGATTTCTTGAGCCAGATGACCATCTTTGGCATGTTTTGGGAAGCGTAATCCCAGGCCCCTTTGAGTCCCATTCTGGTCTCCAGTTGGAGTGTTGAGGCTGCTGACCAAACAGCCTGGTCTGGCTATTTCCTGCACATCAACCATGCCTTGGGCTCTTGGCTGTGCTTTTGTTTGGATTCCATAAGCTGCGGTGAGTAATATTCATGAATCATATTCTAAAGATGTTAATTACTCTTTAAGAGTACTATTATTGGATATCACAAACTTTTAATAAAAGTAGCCACATAAGAGTTGCAATCAGTCTCCTAAGCTCCATAACCTGGAAGAGTATGTTTTAAAAGTAATTTGCTTTTTATATTCCATGAGAAGTTTAGCAATTTCAGTATTAAGGAGCATTGCTTTATTCATCTTCAAATTTGTTTTCTAAGACATCCCAAAATAAATTTATTACAATTAGTGAATATAATCATTTAAGGACCAGTAACTCCTAACAGTATTTAGAAAGAGGATGATAATGATACAGATTTTTTTTAAATTCAGCTTAATGACTTCTACTGAAGGGCCATTTGTACTCAATGGGGGCTTGATGTATTGTGGACTTTACTAGATGAACGGATGACATTATTCTTTTTTTTTGAGACAGTCTTGCTCTGACATTATTCTTTATTTTTAAAGTGTTTATTATTCTCTATTTTTAAGGTGTTTATTTGGGGTTGAGGTATTACAAACTGTGGGCATCAGGAAAGCTGGGAAATATCAGGGTCAGATTATAGGGAGCATGTGGTAGGGGGCCCTGTCCTGGTTGGAGAGGCCAAAGAGGAACCACAGTGGACCCCAGCTCAAGAGATAACAGATCTGAGAACTTAGGGCTCAATGTGGGAGTTGTAGTCACTGCGCAAATCCACCCTTAAGCTGGCAGGTACTGGTGAGCGGGGAGCAGGAGAGGGGGCAGGAGAATACTTTGTGTGGACAGTGAGCTGGGCAGGGCTCTGTGGCCCCTTGGGCTTCTTTGAAGACTCGGGGCCTGGATGGTGATGGTCTGGACCCAAAGCTATAGCTACATGTGGCCACGAGCTGATATCTATCTGCATGGAGGAAGCTGTGGAGTACAATTACATTACGTTTAGGAGCCCACGGGAAGTGTCCTTAAAAATAGATTTAATTACAGGCAAGAATTCAAAATCTGCTCTGTGTTAATCTCATGTGTTACACTTTTTGGTTGTATTTAATGGAAGTCATAATTATCTTGAGACTTTTTTAATCCAAAGAAAACAATTTTAGGACAAAATATTTAGCAGGTGTATGTTAATGTGCTGAGGCACAGAAAACATGGAACAGTCTGTGTTCCTACCCCAGACCCACTGATGGCCAGCTGTGGACAAGGGGCAGGTCACTCAACCACTGTGAGGCTCATATTCCTCGCCTGTATCCTGAGGATTAGGCAAAGCACAAAATCAGTGAAAGTAATCGTAATGAGCTGCAAAAGGCCCTGCATGGGTGAGGTAATGGTTTTGATAACAAATGACAGACCTGGGTTCAAAATCCTGGCTATATAACTTACCATGTCTGCAACCTCTCTGAGCCTCAGTTTTCTCATCTGTTAAGTGGGAATGATAATCTAACATCTAACTCCTGTAGTTCCTATGATGGTTAAATGAAATGAAGCACATGACATGTTTGGCACATAATATGAGATCTGTAAACATAAGCTAACATAAGCTATGATTATATTTGACAGAAAATAAAAATAAGAGAAACCACCCATGGCCAGGCTGAGTTCCAGAAGCTTCTGGAAGGCTCTTGACCAAAGTGAATCACAGTGAACTTGGTAGGAAGGGCAAAGAGGCTGGAGCCACCCAGAGAAGAGAGGGGAAGATGTTTGATGGGGTAAGCAGGCCAGCTGCCAAGCAGATTCACAGTCTCATCCATAGATGCCTTCAAGCCACAGAGGGCTTGTTCTGGGCAGGGGGAGGAAAAGTGAGCTCTGCCACTCAAGAGACACAATAAGGACCAGCCACAGGAGCTGCAGAGGACACAGTCCAGCGCAGTATGAGGAGACACTTTCCAGTAGGACTTTGGACAGGAGCCTCCTCAGGGAAGCCAGGAGGTGTCACAGGGGAGAGGGTGTGTGGACACAGCACCAGGCCTCTGTCTGAGGGATGCTTCAGGGCACAAAGGCAGCCACAGGCCCGATCCCCTGAAATGGCCCCAGCAATTTCAATCAGCTAATCCCCTCTTGCCAACTTGCAGTTCTTTTTTCTTTTTCAGGTAGCTTCATAAATTCATAAACTTGTATCCCTTCTGTGGCAGCAAATGATATTAGAAAGCTAATTAGCTACAGAGCTAATTTTCATGTCAGAGGGAAATTATAGGTTTCATGGTATAGAACAAAATTATCTTTGTGTCCCTCCTCATACTCCACCCCTCAACCCATCCCATTTCCTTCTCCCAGTACGTGTATACACTCCCCTTTTCTGTCTTGGTTACAAATGTCAGCAGAGAGGGGTGGCCGCTCAGGAGTCCCTTTCTCTCTGGTGTCAGGCATATTTGCATTTGCAAACAGCTTTAATTGAGTAGAGTTTTTATCGCTCTTTTTCCTTCTTTTGTTTTTAAATGCAAATGTTAATGTTTGGTTAGCATGGGTTCAGAATTAAGCTCCTGCTACCTGTGGCTGCCTCCTTCCCTGGGTTCTAAATAAGCGCTAGTGGAGTAGCACGACCTGCTGAGAGCTCGTAAGTCCTGGAAGGCTGGAGTCCAGCTAATTGCCAAGCATGCTGAGAGGGCTGGGCAGAGCCTTGTCTCACTTACCAGCGCTCATGGAGTCCTGCTTCCCACTGGCACCGAAGGAGGGAAAATTAGTGTGCTGGGGATGGAAAGGGAGGCGAGGGAGAGGATGCTCTTTGGAATTAGGTTCTGGACTCTCTTTTGGCATCAAAACTCAGAAACTGAGAAGGCCTTCAGAAGTCACCAGGTTTGGGCCCCGGAAGTTGGAATCTCTTAGGCCAACCTCTTAATGGTTTGTCATCGGACCTCTGTTTGAATGCTCCTACTGGTGTGTGTGTGTAGGGGGGTCTTTTCTTCATGGGGCAGCCCCATCCACTGAGAGCCAGTTCTATTTTTTAGAGAAGGTGCACTTAATTTTGAGCCAAAATTAATTTCCTGTTATCTCTAGCCATTGGTTTTAGTTTTCACATAGAATATAGTTGATCTCATTTCCAAATGACCACCTTTCAGATAAATGGAGGCAGCTCTTATGGAACCTCGAATGGCTTTTCTCCTACAAGCCATAAATTCCCAGTTTCTTCACATTGGTTACACGTCTGACCCTTCATCCGCCCTGTTTGTCTTCTCATTGTGGACTCAGGCTATCTGTCTTCCATAAAGCAGAGACCTGTAATTGTGGGTGTGATGATCCAACTGATGGGCTGACCAGCACAGGGTAGAATGGGGCTACCCAGGCCCTCCCACTCATTAGATCTCTTCCCTTTTACCAAGACCAACCAAGATGCTGCAGACTTACTAAGCAGCCACATCATACTGTCCTTCCTTGCTGAGCCTATAGCCAATTTCTAGTCCCAATCTCTGTCTCATGCAAGTGAATTCATGTGGAATTCAACATAGATAGGGACCATTGAGCTCCTCATTTAGTGACAAAGAAAGTATATTCTTCTAAAATATCAGACTGAGCTCTAATCCAATGAGAGAATTTTACAGAAGAGGATATGTTTATAAGGTGTCCAGCTTTCTCTTTTGGAAATTAGAGACCTGAGTGCTCAGAAGTCGTAGCAGGGTTAGTATCCCAGAAACCTGGGTGCCTCCTTTGCCTTAGGCCTGCAGTACATGATTTTCACAGGGAGAGAAGTCAAATCTGAAATCTGGAGGTAATCCTAAGAACCTCTCACCCTGAAAGGGACCAATCAAAAAAGGAGCAACTGGAAGTGACTACTAGGTAGAAATGTGCGGAGAAGAGATTGCAGTGGCTTTAAGGTAGAAAGCTTGGTAGGCTGTGTGGCTGAGAAGGGAAGAGGTAAAGGAGGCATGGCAGGAAAGTAGAGAAGCTATAGCCTACAGTAACATTTCCTATTACCCTCTAGGTTCAGTGATCACCCTACCTCCATCACCATAGCAACACACATCCCATGAGAAGTGGTATTTATAGGAAAGATGGGAGGAGCAATCTGTCAGTGTAATATTTGCCTCTAATTCACATGTGTTTTTGTCTTCTAAGTCCTCACTTAATAACCTTGTCTTCTGGACTGTGGGCATTTTGCATTATATAAGAGCTCCAGAAAAGCCTCACATGGGTTTGACCCTCCCAACATTCTGACACTAAGGATATTTTTCTTTGACTCATTTATGAGCTCTCCTATGTCTAGAATCAAGAGTTAATATGAACATCCACATTACATAAATTCTGCATATCAAATAGTGGAAAGATGAAGAATCCATGCTGTATTTATGTGACATGTGCACACGCGCACACACACACACACACACGCACACTGTAGAAGTACTCTGAATTCCCTCAAGTGACCTTAGCCATAGAGAAGAGATATAGAATGCTGGTGTTTTACAAGCATTGTCAACAAAGATAGACAAACATGGGATCTTTACAGAGTAAATCCAGTACAATTTGCACCAATTCCATCTGTATGCACCTTTTTGTTGTTACCATCTAGATGTTCCTACTGCTAACATGGATGTCTCCAGGAATATTGACTCTCTTCAGTAATAGAGGGGGCGTTTGGCTTTTATCACTATTTCTGAACCCTCACTGTAGATGCCAGACTTAGACCTGACCCTGTTATTCTTGAAAGACTCCATTTACAGCTATAAAATTTACACTTCTGGAGGCTGCTATTTGCTATAGGCAAGACTATCATGTGCTGAAGTGAGTTTTGTGAGTAGTAATGTGAATGGGTCAGCTATGGATGGAAAGAAACAAAAAAATTGTGGTGCCTACAAGAAGTGGAGAAGAAAAAAGGTAATATTCACAGGAGTATAAAGTTGCCTTTTTGGCTTTTACCTGTCTCCAAGATTTTGGGAGTACACTGCTTCACCGAATCCTTACAACAACTTGTGTAGTGCAACAACAACCATTGTGCAGTTGAAAAAACTATTTTTGGGAGACATACAATGACTCATTCAATTAGTAATAGATACTAGATTGAACCCAGGACTCTTACCTACTAGTCCTATACTTCTTCTGCTTTCCCTTGAGCTGAAGGCCTAGAAGAGAGACTTGATCCAAAAGATCTATGGGTGAGAGGTGGGAGCTCTGGGTTAACTGGGAAAGGAATGTTGGCTCAATTCTAAAGTAAAGCTGCCCTAAATGGTTGGATGATCTTACAGATTCAACAAGAATTTGCAGAGTGCTTATTGAGAGCAAGTCTCTGAGGACATGTAGATGAGTCAGATGCAGCCCATGACTTCGGAAAGCCCACAGATTGGGGAAATGTAGTAGGCTTACATGAAAAAATAAATCAATACCTAAGGTTAGATATGGGACATACAAAAAAAGTGGCAAATGTACACAGGCCATGAACTAGCAGTTCTGAGGCACGTGAGACCAGAGAAAGCCAAGACGATCAGGAAGGCTTCCTGGAGGAAGTAGAACCACTGGGTATGGAGGTTGGAAGAGAGAATCCAAAGGTCGGAAGATGTCTGTAAAGATGCTGAGCTCGGCTCGCTTGTGTTCTATTCAGACTATGCTGAGGAGTCTAATACCCAGAGCAGTGGGGACAAGGGAGAGGTGTGCATAATCAAGATGGAACAATTCTCCTTGAATTTGTTTGATCTCAAAGTCTTTTAAAACATGACTTGCTCCTCTGTGCCCTCTTCATGACTGTGTAACCAAGGGATTAAGAGCTAAGTGAAAAAAGGAATAAACTCGGATTTCTTTAAAAAATCATCACAAAATGGCCTCCATAATCATGTCAAGAAAGAGCAAAACATTTGGCAGCCTCGCCTTTTTTGATGAGCTTTGCCAGGGGCCTCTTCCTGGAAAAGCTGCAGAAAATGCCCTTGTCTTAGGATGCTGCAGTATGGCGGCATCTGCAATGGGCTACTAGGACTGATTTCATCATTTATTTCCAATATGCTGGCCAAGGCACCAAATTGAGCCATGCACACAGCAGGATGCATTGTTTCTGTACTGGTGGTTCATCGTAACTGGAAATGAGAACAATTAAAATTACAAAGTATCAATCAAAGGCATTCTCTAAAGAATAAAACCAAGCCTGATACATCCAGAGACATAGCCAATCATAGAACACAACAGCAACATACAAAAATCAGTTATGTTTCTGCACACAAACAACAAACTATCCAAAAAGAAAATTAAGAAAACAATTTTATTTACAATAGCACTGGAAGAAAAAAAAACTTGGCAATAAACTCAACCAAGGAGATCAAAGATTTGTACACTGAAAACTATAAAACATTGATGAAAGAAATTAAAGTCACAAATAAATGGGAAATCATCCTGTCCTCATGGTTTAGAAGACTTAATATTTTTTTAATGTCCACATTATTCAAAGTGATCTACAGATTCAATGCAACCCTTACTAAAATCCCATTTTTAAACAAAAATAGAAAAAGTAATCCTAACATGCATATTGAACTACAAAATATTCTAAATAGCCAAAGCTATCTTGAGAGAGATAAACAAAGCTGAAGGCACCACACTTCTTGATTTCAAAATATATTACAAAGCTACACTAATTAAAACAGTATAATATTGGTATAAAAACAGACATGTAGAACAATGAGCAGAATAGAGAGCCCAGAAATAAACCCACAGCATACGCAGTCAACTGATCTTTGGGTGCCAATAATACACAATGGAGAAAGGATAGTCTCTTTAACTAATGGTGTTGGGAAAATTGGATCTTCACATGGAAAAGAATGAAATTGGACCCTTATCTTACACTGTACACAAAAATTAACCTAAAGTAGTTAATTAACAAAAATTTAAACATGAGACCTGAATCTCTAAAACTCCTAGAAGAAAACATAGAGAAAAAACTTTATAACATTGGTCTAGGCAATGATTTCTTGGATATGACAGCAAAAGCACAAACCACATAAGCAAAAATAAATGAGTGAGATTGCATCAAACTAAAAAACTTTTGCACAGCAAAATAAACAATCAACAGAGTGAAAAGGCAACCCACAGAATAGGAAAAAAATATTTGCAAATTATATAAGTGATAAAAGGTTAATATCCAAAATATATAAAAAGCTCCTACAACTCCGTAGCAAAACAGCCAATCAAAACCACACACACACACACACACACAAACCCCAAATGGCAAAAAGACTTAATAGACATTTCTCAATAGAAGACATACAAGTGGCCAAGAAGTTTATGAAAAATGCTCAATATCACTATTCATCAGGGAAATGCAAATCAAAATCACAATGAGATACCATTTCACACCTATTAGGATGTCTATTGTCAAAAAAAAAAAGGGGGATAACAAAGGACATGGAGCATTGGGAGCCCTTGTGCAGTGTTAGTGGGAATATAAAATGGTGCATCTGCTATGGAAAACAGTATGAAGTTTCCTTAAAGAATTAAAAATAGAACTACAATATGATCCAGCAATCCCACTTCTGAGTATATATCCAAAATAATTAAAGTCAGGATCTCAAATAAATATTAATGCTGTCATGTTCATTGTAGTGTTATTGCCAATAGCAAAGATATGGAAACAAGTGTTCATTGACAGATGAATAAAGAAAATGTGATACCCACTTGTGCGCACTGTGTGTGTGTGTGTGATTTTATTGGTTGTTTTGCTATTGAGTTGTAGGAGCTTTTTATATATTTTGTATATTAACCTTTTATCATTTATATGAGAGAGAGAGAGAGAGAGAAGAGAAAGAGAGAGAGGAGTATTAGCCTTAAAGAAGAAAATCCTGCCATATACAACAGGATGGATAAACCTGAAGGACATTATGCTAAGTGAAATTAGGTAGTCACAGAAAGACAAACACCATGTGATTCCACTTATACGAGGTTTCTAAAATAGTCAAACTCATAGAAACAGAATATAATGGTGGTTGCCAGGGACTGAGGGGAAAGAGAAAATGGGGAGTTGCTATTCAACAAATATAAAGTTTTACAAGACTGACAAGTTCCATAGATCTGCTGTACAACATTGTGTCTGTAATTAGCAATACCCTACCATGCACATACAATTTTGTTAAGAGGGTAGATCTCGTGTTAAGTGTTCTTATCACAATAAAACGACCATATTTATGGAGGCCCCTTCTTCTCTCTGGACCTAGTTTTCTCACCTATGAAATGGCCAGTCTGGAGTTGGTGACCTCTTCCTCTAAATGTTAACTTTGAAATAAATCATTCCAAGTTGGCTCTGTGGTGTTTTGAAAGAGCAACCCCATCTCTACTAAAAATACAAAAAATTAGCTGGGCGTGGTGGCGGGCGCCTGTAGTCCCAGCTACTCAGAGAGGCTGAGGCAGGAGAATGGCGTGAACCCGGGAGGCGGAGCTTGCAGTGAGCCGAGATTGCGCCACTGCACTCCAGCCTGGGCGAAAGAGTGAGACTCTGTCTCAAAAAAAAAAAAAGAGCAATGGCTCAAAGACAACATAATTGTGAATTCTTTAGTGAAACTTTTAAAGAGCTTAATATAAATTAAAACCAACAAAATTTCCTTCCTTCTTTTTAATAATATTTTCCCCCAAATTAAAATAATAGTGCTAGAATCAGAGAGAAACCACCCATAATCTCATGGCCTACAAGCAACCTCTATTAACATTTTGATATTCTTCTACTTGGAACTCTTTTTATATTTGTTTGTTTGCTTTTTGTGTTTTTTTTATAGCTAAGTTCATACTGTGTGTACAATTTGAGGTCCTATTCTTACTAAAATTTTAAAAATTAATTCAACCCATAAACATGTATTGATAACCTATTATGCATCAGGCACTATGCTAGGCACTCAGGAAACAAAGATCAGCAAGATGCAGTTCCACTCTAAAGAATCTCATAGTCTGGATGAGAAAATAGATAAGTAATCAAGCAATTCAAATCTAGTGTAAGCATTTTGGGAGGGGAAGCACAAGGTCCTCTGGGAGCAGAAAGGGTTCTCAACGTTACAAATTCCTAGGTTGAAACAAGCATGAGTTAGCACTCAGCCACTCAGCAAAATGCTACATTTCATAGCCACCCTTGAAGCCAAGGTTGGACAAATAATTACGGTCAACAGGGTGTGGGTGGATGTAATATGTTTTTTTAATCTCATCTGTATCCTTTCATTGTCCCTTTGGCCCTTTACTGTTGGCTGGAATGGAAAGTAATGGTAGGAACAGTAGCAATCACCTTAGACCACCTTAGATGGAAGCCGCCCATTGAGGATTCCTACAGCAGACCTGACTGTTTACACTTGGTTTTCTATATAAGAGAGGAGAAGCTATCTACCTTGTTTAAAAGCCACTCTTATATCTGTGTCTTTGTTATAGCAGCTGGAACCTCAATCCTAACTAATACAGATGGCAGGAAGATGCCTGGAGAAGTGGGCAGGGGTCAGAGACAGAGGAACTGATAAGACATCCCCAGGTGTTTGAACCTTATCCTGAAGGCCTTGGTAACCATTGAAGAGTTTTAGATATGAGAGTGACATAATCTAGTTTGCATCTTGGGAAAATCACCCTGACTGCTGCATGAAGAACAGATTGAAGCAGTCAAGAATAGAGCAAAGAGATCTGTTACAAGGCTGTTGCTATTGTCCAGATAAGTGAAATTAGTAGAGTAACCAAGGTATTTGATGGTTATTGAAGGTACTGGAGAAGAAGCAAAGGCTTAGGATCACCAGACGTGGCAGTGGGAAATAAGTCAAGCATCCATGGTTTTTGCTTGCATTCACTAATAGGAGGCACAAGAGGAAGATTATAATTGACTCTGAGTCTTCCTAGTCAAAGTCAAGGGTTGACCCTGGGAATAATAAGTTCAGCTTCTGACATGTTGAGTTTGAATATTGGTGGGACATTCAAATGGAGGTGTCCTGTAGGAGATTGGCTTTGTAAACCTGGAATTCTTTTAAGATGTCTGAGCTAAAGATATAAATTTGGGAATCATCAGCATGGATCATCAGGTAGATACTGAAGTCATGGAAGCAAATGAAGTCATCAGAGAGATAGCCTGAAAACGAGCCTATGGATGCAGCCAATATCTAGGGGGAGGAAAGAAGAGGGAACTGTATAAGAGGCAGAGAGCCCGGGAACTGTGTGTCACAAGACCAAGGGAAGGTGGTGGTATAGCAGAAGACAGTGGCTAGCATGTTCAATGTTGCAGAGAGGCCAATTAAACTAGGAACACTATGCATGGTGTTCTGTGAGCTCAGCATTTATTCAATACATGTTGGAGTGAATTGCTAATTGGTAAATCACTAAATTGATGCTGTTGTTTTTAATTTAATTATTTGTTCTGTTTTTGCTTTCATTAGAAACAGCACATCTAAATTGCATTTGCTGAGACAGACAAAGTGGGAAACCCTGCTTATGTTACATAAACTCTTGTTTCTTGAGTTAAATAATGGACTTAAAGGTTTAAAAAAAACTTAGCTGTTTTGAGTGACTGTGAAGATACTCTTTATTTACTAAAGAAAAGTTGACAAATAGAGAGAAGAAGAAAAGAAGGAAATAAAGGTGACACCAGGCAAGGCAGACAGAACATGGTGTCTATTTCCTTTGGTCACGGTCATCCTCCCTAGAAGCCACCTCTATAGAACAGAACGTGTAAGAGGGTGACTTCAAGTGTGGAAGTCAATGTGGCATTCTTACAGCAACTGCTCTTTCCCTTTTGTGGGTCAGAAATGCTTCAGATAATCAGGCAAAACCTATAGTCTTTCTACTCAGAAAACTACCAGAATATTTATCCATGCAATTTTACATTCCATTTCTGTGGGACACTGTGAAGTCTGAGGACTTCCAAACTCAGTGGGAACTGTTTCCATTCAGAGCCTCTCCCTACTTCTCCCTGACTCATAAATGCCCCTAAATGCCGTAAATTAGACCTGTAGTTGCCTGAGCCTTACCCTCTATTCATAGAATAGCTGCAGAGACTCTGGGTTCACCCAGGGGCTCTGGCTTTCACCCACCGTTAACAAAACCAATGGACTCACCAGTTTTGTTCTAGGCCAAAGGGGCAGATTTGAGGAGTTGACTCTGGCCATTACCAGTGACTCTCTGCAGCTTCTTAGAGGGGAAAAAGCACTAGGCTTGAAGGAGGAAGAGCTGGTTTTAGGTTTCATCTCTACCTCTTATTCATGACATGACCTTGAGTAAGCCACTCCACAATTCTGAGCCTCCATTTGTCAAAAAAATTAATAATTCTTGCCATATCTTCCTTATAGAGTATAAATCTGATGAGTTAACAGCTGTGAAAGTGCTTCACAAAGTGAAAAAATGTGACACAAATAAGAGGGTTTATAAATAATAGCTAAAGCAACTAATATGGAGAATTTACTACCTGGTAGCCATTGCACTAAGTGCTTGTCTTTATCATTTTGTTCCCGCAACAACTCTAAGAGGTCATTATTCATTGTTTTACCCAAGAAAAAAAGTGAGGCTCAGAGTGGTTAGGTAACTTGCCCAAGACTGCAGAGCCGGTAAGTAGTGACGCTGGGATTCACGAAGGATAAAATATCGGCTGCACTAGGGCATCTGGGTTTAGGGGACAAAAAGATAAAGGGTACAGGGAGGAAGCTCATTCTCGGAGTGCCTGTTAGCCTACCAGATACTTCACCAAGTAGCTTCAGAAGAATCCTGAGAAGTTGGTTACATGGGTTACACTGGCAGAGGAAATGAAACAGTGACTGGTACATAATAGGCCTCCAGTAGATGTTAGGTATCAGAATTACGTTACTGTTGCAATACTCATTGCACAATGAGAAAACCAAGGCTCAGAAAAGTTAAATGACCTGCTAAAGAATACATAGACAGTAAATAGCAGAGCTGGGCTTGGTATTCAGGTGTCTGAGGCCTCTGAGTTCACATGCTTTTCCCTGCCACACACTGCCTCCTGCACATAAAATGCTAGTGTTGTTTTTTCCAGATCCTCTACCCTTCCACAACATTCCAGGGCCTTGAAGTGCCAAGGTTTGTGGCCTCCCAGACCTCTGGCTTTTAGTATCGCCTCCTACCTCTTTGGATTCACTATGCAGAGCTGCCGTGTTTGAGAATTGGTACCATCCCAATTAGACATTTATTGGCCAGATTCTGTGTCTGTCAACATGCCAGCTGATAGGCTCACAGCCACAAGCCTCCAGCCCTGGGGACTGTCTGGTTTGAGCAGTGAGTCCTGTTAGTGGCTGGCTGGCCCCACCGCCAAGCCCGGAAGGCTGGAGGGGAGGGTTGGGGGGATCGCCAGATGACGGAAAGGAGACAGTGAGTCTGCACAGGGCCAAGCGAGGCTTTCTCTCCAGCTCTGGTTTTGTTTATGCATCATTTAGACCCCAATGACTTCCCAAAATAATTTGACGTGGCTAATGGCTTAGGTTTGTCTAGTGTTTCAGTTTACAGAGCACGGCAATTTAGTGATCTGATTTGAATCATGAAAACATCTCTAGAGATGGGTGGTATAATTTCCATTTTACAGATGAAGAACACTGAGGTAGTGGTGGCAAAAATAATTTACTCACGATTACGTGGTGCATAACAGTCGAGGCTGCTAAGACTCACATTCGGGGCTTCAGACTCTAAAGTTGCTGTATTTCTGCCATGCCATGTTGCTTTCTAATGAAATATACATTGGAGTTTGGAGTGAATAAAGAGAAGGGGTTTGAAAGAAGTCAGAGGGGCTATGCCAAGGCTGGGGCCAGTGTGGGGGCCAGCTGGACTGAGAAATGTGAGTCCTGCCCCTAGGACTCCTGCCTGGGATACTGGATCCTAGTAGATTGTTCATGTGCTACTCCATCGGCCTCTAAAGGCTACTGAGCAGGCCCTTCTTTGCAAATATTCTCTAAGCATATAGCTTGTTAAATGGTCTTGTGAACAGCTTCCCCATTGTCTTATTGGAGTGGGAAACCTCAGGAGCCATCCAGGAATCCCCAAAGGTTGCTCTTACTTTTTGTTCTTCTCTAGCTCAGCATCAACTCTGAGCTGCCTTGCCCTCTGCTCCTGCCTGGCCTTGTTTCTGACCATTCTGTTTTACCCAAGCTGCAGTTGGGAAGGGAGCCTTAGAAATCATTAGTTTTAATCCTTTCTCTTTGACAGATAGGGAAACTGAGGATTAGCGAGATGACAGCATATGTTTCCTATGCCACTCTTCTAAGATGCTGTACTCGTGAATGTTGTTGCCAAGGCCTCGGGGCCATGTTCTGAAACCCTTGGTCCTGCCATTAGTCACACCTTATCCAGACCTGTAATGGACTGGCCATATGCCCAGCTCCAGCCAGATCTGCCTTGACTCGAGCAAGTGTGACAACAAAGCTGGCAGCTCTCCCTAAAGACTGAGCCTAGTGCAGTCTCCTTGAAGCAAGGATCCATCCTAGCCATTGTCAAAATACCAGCCTGAAACAGCCAGGTGTCTTCGACCTATCTCATCACTGAAGTCAGGGAATGAGATCAGCTTTGGTGAATAGAGAATTCAGGATGGGAAATCCCTTCCTCCAATCCTTTCAGATCCCTTAGTATTTGAGTAAGGCAGAGGGGTTTTACCATAAGCAATATTCTGAGATTCTTACAGCAATGCATCACAGTCCTTTCCAAGGAGTCTGTGTGGTCTGCTGATATTTCTCCATTTGCTTTTGGATGTGTCACAATAAGCCCCAGCTGAAGTCAAATGCACTTTAGTCCTCTTATCTTAAGTATAAGGGACTGCAGGGAAGAATTAGGAACCACACACCGCACAAAGGCATTGCAAGCTTATTTACACGAGTGCCTGAAAACCAGAAGAAAATTGACTAAAGTAAGATATGAGACTATATCTTGCAAAACATGCTATAAAATGGATTACTGCTGACTACACCCTCTTAATATGTGAAATTGTCCCCAAATACTAACAAAATGCTAGAAAAGGAAAAACCGATTATAGTGTTAGCAATTTTTTTTTTTTTGAGAAATGCCCCTTCTTCAAACACAACTAGTGATTTAGCTTGCCTAATCAGAAAAAAAAATTAGTGATCTAAAATTGTTTAAAGTCTACAAATACTTGAGTGTGGCATTTTGTATCCAACCGTGTGCTGGGTTCTGAGGACCCAGAAGTGAACAAGAAGACCTAGCATCTATCCTCCAGGAGCTCAATTTAACTCCAGGAGCCAAGTGAAAGATGAATCTTTCACTCGGGGTGACAATAGAAATAAACAATGTAGAGAGATGGCTCAACGAGGAGTCAGGGAAGCTTTTCTAAGAAGCTGTTGGCTGAGCTGGGTTTTGAAGGTTGAAGGGTTTTCATGGTTAGTGCAGGGAAATGGTGAGGCAAAGGTGTTACTAGTTAAGAGACCTGTGTGCAAAGGCAGAGGGGCAGGAAACAACTTGGTATACTTAGGACTGAGAATGTGGAGTGGGAAGAAAAAGTAATTACTGGAGACAAAATTGGGGAGGCAGACGGGGCCACCTGAGGATATGATGGGTATGTGCAGCCAGATATCTTAACTCCAACTCTGAAGAAACTAGGGGAATTTTGCCTTTGCAATTGTAAGCTGTTGAAGTGAGGACCTAGCATTCATTTTTATATCCATTTTTTATTATTATAATAAATAATAGGATCTCAACATGACAAAGCATTTTTTTCTATTTAGTTTTAAATTTACATACAGCAGAATTCACATTTTTATGGCGTATAGTTCTATGGGTTTTGACAAATGCATACAGTCAGGTTTCCATCTCTGGAATCATGATACAGGATAGTTTCATCTTCCAAAAAATTCACTCATGCTGCGCCATTGTAGCCAATCCCCACTCTGGCTCTAACACCTACTTTCTATCTCTCTAGTTTGCTTTTTCTGGAATGTCATATAAATGGAGCCATACAGTATGTAGACAGGGCAAGTTTTTATCATAGAAAAAAAAATGGTCCAATTTGTATCTTTTCAAGTTCAGAGGTCGGAATGTTTTAATAAATTGGGAGGGAAAAGAAAATCAATGTGATAAGGCCCAACACTGGACTCTTTTGCAGACCTTTAGATCCTCTCTCCAATTGCCATCATTAGTACCTTATGCCTTATGGACATGTTTGTTAAGTCTGTGGCTATGCTCCATGAAGTCATCCAGCCTACCCTTCTCTAAGTGGTTCTACAGATACGTTGCAGAGACTTGGACAAACCTCTTGCTGCATTTCACCAGCACTGGCTGAGGGAATTCCCTGATCTGTCTTTAGCCAAAAAGGGGGATAAAGATGATTTGGTTGAACTTGTTGGGACATTTGGGCCAATTCTTTGTGCTCCTAGCTTTCTGAGCTATGACCAGAGAAAGGAAGCTCCAAGTTTGAACTCTAGGCATCATAATGAGGTCCTACTGTAGCCAAAAGGCTAGTAGCAGATGTAGAATAAGTCTGAGCTCTGTGAATCGCAGGGCCAAGGAAGCATGTGACTGAGGAATTCTACATGGTGTCAGCCTTCATAGTTCCAAAGGGCGATGGCAAGGATGAGGAAGATATGTTTTATCCAGCGACTGAAGTCTTCAGGGAGGAAGAAAGTGTGTTTGCTGAAAACCTCTTGGGCGTTTTTTCTGCATTCATTATTACTTTGGAATGTTATGTACAATTTATTAATACATTAAAATGTATGGGAAAAATCAGTGCTGGATGATTTTTGTGTTTTGAAAATATTAGAAATAATATATCCCTCATGGTAAAACCTTCACATCTGAAGGATGAAAGACAACAGATCAACGCATCTCATCCTCTTTCTCTCTTTTTATTAGCATTTCCCAGCAATTGTCTTGCATGTTCTTCTAGAAATTTTCTATGTACGTATAAATATGTCCATTTTCTGTTATATATAACCAGATTACGTTACATCGTATTGTGACTTCTTTTTTTATCACTTTGTATCTTAATGTATGTTTAACATCATTCTGTATCAGAACATGCAGTTCAACTTTGTGTTTTTAAAGAGCTGCATGCTATTCCATAGTATAGATGCACCATAATTTATTCTAACCAGTCCCCTATGGAAGGAAATTAAGATTATTTCCATTTTTTTCTATTACAAATAATGCTGCAATGAGCATCCTTGTACATATGTCTCCATATACTCTTTTCAGTATTCTGCCAAGTATCAGCATGAAGAAAAACAGCTTCTTGAATTCATCTTCTAGCTATGTTCGAATATCCTTGTCTTTTATATTTCTACAATGCTTCTCTCACAGCGTCCAGCAACCATTTGAAATCAATCTTTTAATATGCTCAACCTTTCTTCTTTAGTTTCTCTCTTTATTAACGTCTCATCCCAGTAGGAAGACCCCATGCAGCCACATAGGTTTCTCTTGAAGCCTCCATGTTTTTCTTCTTAATTGGCATGGGTCTTTTATTTAAATATAAATATTCACAATTGTCTCATATATTTTTAAATGTATAGACTCTAAAATAGAAGATTCTGCTTATCTGATGACTGATCTGAATTTTCCTTTCTGGATAGAGGATCCTGAGTGGCTTTGAACTTGGTTGTGCAGTGGGATTTAGATATAAGGAAGAATAAAAGAGAAATAATTGTCACATTTCTAGCAAGAGTGTTATGGAGCTTCAACTTCCCATCAGCTGGGGGAGGAGGAGAGAGAGGCTGGGAAGTCTGCCACAATATTTGGCATGGCTGGGCTTCCAGATTGCATCTATTTTTGTAGCTGCACAAGTTGGGAGGAGATTAGAAGGATAGTCAAATTTCCTGCTCCAGGTTGTAAATTGATCAAGAGGTGGAAGGAGCACTAGAATGAGAGTCAGAAGGCCTGGTTCCTGGTCCCAGATTTCTCAGATATTAATAATGGAACTTGGGAAGAACTTTTTCCTTCTCCAAACTCACTTTCCCTCAGCTCCAAAAAAAGGATGTTGAGTTAATTGGTGCTAATGTCCCCCTCCGTCTCCAATATTTTATTATTTTGAGGTTCTAGGAATGTTTGCCCCATTTTTAAAAACTGTCTGTACTATAAGAATGTTTACTCATGTATCAAAATGATTAGGAGTATCTTTGTTAGTAAATACAGAGTTGAATTGGGAGTCCCATTTTTATCCGTGTGTCCTCTGTTTCAAAGCTTTGCCTCCACCAATAAAGATAGGCCTGATGTGACATGCAAACTTACTGCAGAAGACCCTGGGACCATGTAGAAGCCTCCAAATGAAACTGTCCAGATGTCTCAGAAGCAGAGAAACCTGGTTGGGCCCCAAAGAAGAGCTGGTGAGATGGGAGGGACTCTGCAAGGCTGCATATGAGAGTGTCTGATTCCACCCCTTTGAGAGGTCCCTCTCAGGGCAGACATTCTGGAGATGGCCAACACAAGCTTATGTGTACTCTATGCTACTGGGGGGCTTCTCAGCCACATGTGCCTAAGGGCACTTCTGGGACTGTTCCCTCCTAAGCATGTCCATCCAACTCTCTCCGGAGGCCACAGCCATGGTGCTTCTTCTCAGAGGGCCCCATATCCCTAGGCTGCTTTCCGGATCCTTTCTCACTCAAGACATTCCCTGTGCACTCAATAATGAAAGTGTTTTCTTCAGGGATTGTTCTCAGAAGATTGTATATCTCTCTAGGATTCTTTGACTTCTTGGGAAATTGCCATGCTTAGCCTGCATAGTAAAATATTTTTTAATCTATAAGGCAATTCATAAACTATGACTTTTAGCAACACTAAAAAAATCATGAAAAAGAAAATTATTTCTATTGAAATAATAGATTCTTTTCTAAGAACAAATTTGTATGGAAAAAGAAAAGGCCAAATTAACAAAAAATATCAATAACAGTAATTATATGTTATTATTATAAACAATGTATTGAGTACCTCTACAATATAAGCTTCATAAGATTAGGAGCCTTGTTTATCTTGTTATCTGCTGTATCTCAGCTTTAGAACAGTCTCTGGGTATTAAATTGTCCAAATAATGCTCACTATGATCCTGTTTGTGTTACTGTGTTCCCATTTTACAGATAAAGTAACTGAGGCTTATGGTTTAAAGAGATTGCCTTGCCCAAAATCAGAACTGAGAAGCATATTCCAAAATAGTCTCTATTATTATTACATGTCTTTTGGTGTCCCTAGGTCATCCCAAGCCATTCAAGGTAAAAGATCACATCTTGCTTTTTTAAATATCTATGGTGAATGATGTCATTGATTTGACTAAGCAGTTACCTTTAAGTAAGTTTCCACCCTTGCAAAAATTCCACTGGTGAAACCTTTAGATTTTTCTTTAGAAATCAACAACATCCCACATATGACCACAGTGGAGTATGTGAAATTGAAAAAGAAGGAAGTAGAATTTACTACTTTCTTCAGAATTATTATTGTTACAATTTCTAAACAGAGTTGCTTACTACCTAGGAGAGTTTGAAGATTGCTAACTTCCTTGTGTGAAAATCCTATGAATGTTGAATGTTAGAAATATCTGAAATGAATCTCTGAAGGCTGGTGTATATTTTGGAGAGAGACTTATTAGAAATCTTATTCTCTGCCTTGCCTCTGAAATGCTAATTTGATGCGTGCACTTACTCAGAAGATGACTGATGTGCTCGTCGGCTGATTGATATTTGCATCACCCCCTCACTGCTGCCGCTCGCTGAAAATGCAGGAACAATAATCAAATGTTAAGTTTCTCAAGAACTGTCTTCCAAAGAAAATCAAACCATTTGCCCTTTGTTATCTCAATCATCTCCAGAGCTTCTTGGGAAGAGCCTGTGTTTACCGTTCTTCTCAGAGAGGTGCGTGTGTCTGGAAGAGCACCAGACTTAAGAGTGAGAAGACCCGGGTATGAATCCTGCTCTGCTAGTGTGAGGATTCACAAAAAATCAGTTTACTGCTCCTTTTCAGTTTAATGGAACTTCCTGCCTCACAGGGCTGTTGGGATGGTTAAATAAGATAGCATATGTAAAATAAAATGAAATTGATGCTACGAGGAAACTGCTGAGAACCGGGTTACCTCAATGTAAAGAGATGGTTTTTGAAGCCAGTCATCCTGGGAGTGTGTCCTAACACTGACACTTACTGTGTGAACTTGAGGAAGTTCCCTCACCTCTCTGTGCTTCAGTATCCCCATCTGGAATAAGGAGATAATTATAGTACACCTGCCTCATAGAATTGTTGTGATGATTAGGTGAGATGATGCACATAAAGGTGCTAACAGCAGCCCTTGGCCCATAGAGCTCACTTGAAAGGGTTATTATAAACATTGGATTGTTATGAGGAATAAACAAAATGGTTTACAATGGAAATATGCATAGAAAGTAAAATACCGTACAATCACTCGATGAAGATTCAATGAGCTGATGAGGATATAACGATGCTCCGACAAAGCTCATACCTTCTGGTACTGCTGATGGTAGCTAGAATTGGAGGTGAGAGAGCAGGGAGTCACCTGGGACAGTGAGGGAGTGGATGCAAGAATTCAGCTTCCAGGAGATGGCCACATAGCCTTCCTTCTGCCTACAATAATCTTCAAAGAATGCTTTATTGTTTGCTAAGCACTTTCAAAAACAGTCTTTGTACTAATGCTTACCTTAGCTCTCTAAGATGGCAGGCAGATGAGGATGTTTTTGCAGTTAAGGGCTGGAGGGAGGTTAGGAGGTGAAGTGGCATTGATGAGGGCTTTCTGCTTGTAAGTAGTGAAACCTGGGCTCCCTCTTTCTCCTCCTCCCCAGGCTGTGCCTGGTGATCGTATGTCCCAGGCCAGATTTTTTCAGTCTTCTGTGGGTACTGTTTTCTCTAGTTCTTTGCAGTACAATAGTGGTTATCAGATCCAGAAGGTCTGCTCACAGAAAGCTGTGTGTGTGATAGGAGAAGAAGGGAGCTGGCAGATGGGTGTGTGTGGCGGGGACTAGGGGGCTAGGATCCGTATCTCATTGCATTGTGAGTTGCCCAGGCAGAGGTGATGCCTTATAGAGAGGTCAGGGATCCCTGGACATCACTGGTACTTACCTCTGTAACTCTGTGTTTCCTCATCAGTGAAATGGGTTAATAAATATTTTCTTGCCACTCTGGTCTAGAGTAAGGATTCAAGGAGATAAACTATGAAAGGACCTTCATGCTTGAGGTCCCCAAAATGATGGAGTCCTTCTGCCATCTCATCCTTCATGGTGTTCAGGACCCCATAGAAACTTCACTGCTATCCCCACAGTCACAGCTTGCCTCTCTCTATGGGTTCTGCTGAAGGGAGAGGACAGAAGCACCTGTCTGCTTTCTGTCACCCCCACTAAATCCCCACCTAGGTTTATCTCTGGGCTTTGGTGAAGGAAGAGAAACTGGACTTTCTTGCTTTTTCTTGCCCTCTGGTTCCTTGCGGCTCTCTATTTCTGCCCCAACCCATGGAAATCGGCCTGAACTGTCATAGAATCGTGCATTTTAGCAAGAAACACGCGTCAAAGTTCATCTGGACCAGCTGCCCTCACATCTACCTTCTACACATTCAGGTTACCTTTCCACCTTTCCAAGAGCTCGAGATGCAAGTGGCTTCTAAAAAAACCTTTGGGGTCAGACACCAGGATGAATAAATCTTTTCTAAATCATCTTGGTTAAAGCTGATGCTTTAACAACTCAAAAGACAGGAAGGTATATGTAAGTTTTGGTACTGTTATTTTGGTACTGTTATTTTACTGTTATTTTGTGTGGCCGGGGGGGGAGTGGTGCGTGCACGCGCATATGTGTTTAACACTGTTGAGGTAAGATATAAGTGGTTTTCCTTGGACTTACTGAGATAAGTCCTTGTGCTGAGTTCCACTCACAGCCTTTTCAGGAAGAAACAGTCTGACCCCCACCTCCCTCTGCTGTGGTCCTAACCAGTTCCTTATGCACTGGTGACCAAGCAACCTGGCTACTCTGGCTGTAGCTGATTGGATCAGAGTGGGAATTTGACCCACAGGCAACTAATCTCTAGGATGGTCAAAGACAAATGAGGTATGATGGTGAAGATTTGGACCAATTGGATTTTTTTACTCTTGGGGAGTTTAATGCAAAAGTTTAGGGTAGTGATCCCTTGGCATTTGGAGCAAAGAGAAAGACACATGAGGAGAAGCAGAGGCAGAGATAGGAGTTGGCTTAATGGGAAGGCTTAGGCTGAGGCACCCCATTTCCAGTATTGTTAATGTCAGGCCTGCTATGGATCCTGGGTAACTTTTCTATTTCTGAAAAACTCTGTGGCTACAAGGTAGTGCCTCATCTTTCTTGGAGTCTGGTTGGGCAGCTGCTTTCCTTCCATTTCCTTGGGACTTGGCCCTGGATGATAATCTTAGTTTCTTTATTTTCATGTGTATCATTTTAATAGACTGCTCATCCCTCGAAGGAAGCTGAGTCTCTGTTCTTTGTACCAACAGTATCAAAGAGTCAACTGCCAATGAGCCCCTTTCCCTGCTGGAGGGAACAAGGTAACAGAGAAGCTGGGGAGTGCTGCCTTGAGTGTCACTGTCAACTAACGCCTCTTTAGAGTGACCTTCCCTGACCACCGATTGAAAGCAGCAGCCTGTCACTGCCCAATCAGTCACCATCACATCCCCTTTTATTTTCTTCAAAGGTCTTCTCATCAGCTACTATGGATCTTAGTATTAGTTTCCTGTTGCTACTGTAACAAATTGCCATGAACCTAGTGACTTTAAAAGCAACATAAATTTATCATTTTACATTTCTGGAGGTCAACAGTCTGAAAGGAATCTCATGGAGCTAAAATCAAGGTGTTAGCAGGGCTAGTTCCATCTGGGGCTCTGTGGGAGAATCCCGTGGCTGCCTTTTCCGCCTTCTAGGGGCTGCCCACATTCCTTGGTTTGCGGCCCCACATCAGATCACCTTTTCCCTCTCTGCTTCCATCATCACACTGCCTTCTCTGCCTGATCATCTTGTGTGTCCTTCTTTTTTTTTTAAACAGGGTCTCACTCTGTTGCCCAGGCTGGAGTGCAGTGGCCCAGCTAATTTTTGTATTTTTTGTACAGACTGAGTTTCTCCATGTTGTCCAGGCTGGTCTTGAACTCCTGGGCTCAAGTGATCTGCTTGCCTCAGCCTCCCAAATTGCTGGGATTACAGGCATGTCCTTCTTATAAGGGCCGTTGGTGATTTTATTTAGGGCCCATCCAGATAACCTTGGATAATCTCCCCATCTCCTGATGCTTAATTCAATCAATCACATCTGCAAAATCCCCTTTGCTGTATAAGGTAAATTCATATATTCTAGGAAGTAAAACATGGACATTTTCGGAGGGTTATTTTTCAGCCCACCATAATCTTCTTCATATATTTGTTTACATGTTCACATTTTTCCCCACAAAATAGAACTTCCGTGGGAGCAAAGGCCTCATCTGTTTTGTTCATTACTGTATTCCCAGAGCATGAGATAGGGCCTACTATATAGTAAATGCTGATAAATGTTTGTTGAATGAATACATAAATGAATTAATGGAATGGCCAGAATTTCTAATGTTCCAAAGGTTTCTTTGGTCTAGAACCATATTATCTTTAAACCAGTGTCCTTTTTTTGAGACAGAGTCTGGCTCTGTTGCCCAGGCTGGAGTGTGGTGGCATGATCTCGGCTCGCTGCAACTTTCGCCTCCCACGTTCAAGCAATTCTCCTGCCTCAGCCTCCCCAGTAGCTGGGATTACAGGCACCTGCCACCACACCCAGCTCATTTTTTTATTTTCAGTAGAGACGGGGTTTCACCATGTTGACCAGGCTGGTCTCAAACTCCTGATCTCAAGTGATCTGCCCACCTCGGCCTCCCAAAGTGCTGGGATTATAAGCACGAGCCACTGTGCCCAGCCACCAGTGTTCTTTAAGCGTAATGGTTCTGTGGAGTACTGTTTCTGCAAGATGCCTTATAAAACAAAACAAAACAAAAAAAACTCCTGCGGTCAAATAAATCTGGGAAATATACAAACTTATCTTCTTGCTCTTAAAGATGTTCAGTACACATTAGCATATTAAAGTCTCTGAAACGTCCCACAATAAAGAAGCTTTATTGATTGTATAATCCAACAATTCTGAAACTTATTTGACCAGAGTTGTTCTTTTCCTTGTTACAGCCCTTAATAAGATTCCACAAAATTCATGTTCAAGGATCTCATGTCAGGAATGCTGCTGTCCAGCTTGTTGGAAATTTTTTCTCTCCCTCTTCTTTTTATTCTTCTTCTCCTTCCTGTCCTCTGCCTCATCTTCCTCCTCTTCCTTCTCTCCTTTATCCATTCTTTCCCCTCCTCTTCTTCTTTGTTTTTTATCTCTGAGCTTCTTTTAGTCCTTAGCTTTCCTAACTCTGTTCTTGCAAGTTTCTACCCCTACCCACTTTCCTGTCCTTCCTCATGGGTCCTTATTGGAGAACTCTCTATACCCCTCTGCGCTCTGGCCTATTTGTCAACACTGTTCTAAGTGTCCCCACCACATTTTTGTATTCATCTTTGGTTATGTGGTCCCCACACTTCTATCTTTTGGACTTTTTTTAAGTCCAAATTCTTCACATAGAAAAGGGAGGCTTATTCTATGACCTTCAATATTTCACAGCTAAAGAGTAAAAACAAACAAACAAACAAACAAACCAAAAAAAAAAGTCAATCCATTGTAGTTTACTTACAAAATGCCTTTGTTACCTAAGCCCTGGAGGAATTATATTCTATGGTTTTAAATATGCTTTTATCTTCTGGAAGGGATGATCTGGAGGCCTGGACACCCAACCTGGTCTTCTAGCAATGTGGTAGCCTGAGCTGGACTCCATCACCTGAATGGAGTCAGAGAAACTATTGCTTATGTGTGAATTCATTCTGTTGAACCTCATGTCCATTGAGGTGTTCATTCCCCTTAAATTAAGCTGCAGGCTTTGAATAAATTTTTAATTCCTGGCATATCTCCGGGATCCAACAAGTATAATTTGGGCCCCATAGCGTGCATGTTCTGGTGTAATCATATTTCCCTTTTATTTTTCATAGTGCTTTCACATTTGTTATCTCACCTAGTTCTCTCAACAAGTCTATGAGGCAATGCTATGCACATTTTACGATGAGGAAACAAAGGTCAAGTTTATGTAGCCAGTGAATGAGTGATATTGAAGACTCAACTTCAGACTTCAGACTCTTCTATAGCTACATTTGTACTAAAATTTCAAAAAGAGCAAATATTTGTAAAGTGCCTTTATGTTTGCAGGGCACTTTTATGTACATGATCTTATTGAATCCTTAGAAGTACTCTATAGTATAGGCAGAGCAAGTATTTTAATCTTCATTTTATAAGTGACAAAAACTGAAAACCTGAGCCTCAGGTCCTGTAACTAGGTCTCAGGTCAATGGCAGGGACTGGATTTAAAAACAGAACTTCAAAATGCATGTGTCAAACACTTTCAAGGACCCCAAAATCCCTCGTATCCCAGGGCTGTTAGAGATGTCACTATGGGGAAAAATATCTCACTATTTTTTATTTTTCCACATTAAAAATATGTGGAAAATACAATCTAAGGTTAAAAAATCCAACCATTAGCTTGGGGTAACCACTGGGTGAAGTATGGCTGAGGTGTTTAAGGTAATAAAATTAGATGGTAGAGACCTTTGTTTTGTTACCTGAGGGCAACTAGCTTTGGGAGATGGGATACAGTGTATCCGAGATTAGAGTCAGTAAGTGAAGGAGATTTTACCCCTTATCTCTGTTCCCTATTCACTGTCTATCCTCATTGTCAGGAAGTTTTTTTTTTTTATCTGTAAATGAATTCCCTCTTGCTGCAATTTGAGTCCTTCTCCTCTTGTTCTGCCCCAGGGGAGAGGAACCTGGTTTGCCATCAAACCTTTCCTTTCTGTGTATTTATTCTGCCCTGGCTAGAATCTAGTTGCTAGTTGTCTGGGTTTTAGTTTCCTGTATTGCCTGTACACTTGCTCTGAATGATTTTGTAGAGAAAGCCCTTTCCTTTTTGAGAATCACAGTGGTTACTATGAAAGCCATTTTTTGAAAAAAAAAAAAAAAAAAAAAGATTAATTACCACCCAGGTTTAGGTAGGATGAATTCCAGTTAGGGTCAGCATATAGGTCTGAGATGATGTAAAGACACAGAGCAGGGCTGGATGCCTTTTGTAACCCAAAGCTGGATGTGGGGAAGGTCTCAGACAAGGCCTTGTGGATATGTCTCTGGTGGTGTGCAGCGTGAGCCAGGACCTGGCTGACAGTGCCTGGGTCTCAGCCCGCAGGGGTTCACCCTCTCTGTGAGGACTGTGTTCCTGAAGAGAAGTCACCCGGCAACTCCTGATTTGGAATTTTCTCTCCTCCCCACGTGGAATAATTTATGGCAAGCCCTAAAATAAGCTTCTTAAAATATCCAAACAATGTTGTTGGTGGTTTGTTTTTTTTTTCCTTCCCCCTAAGCATTTTACATCCAGCCCTCCATCAAGCAAATTTCGGATAAAAGGTGATTAGTGTTTTGGCAGGATTTTCATGAGGCTTTCTCTTGTGTTCCTGCCAAAAAGCTTGCCAGGCCCAGATTTGATTAAAATGGCAGTGGGCTCTGCTACTTGAATGTAATTAGAACCATTCATTAAAGCTTTTGCTGACAGTTTGGCAACCTGTGCATTTTTCAGAGTATGGCCAGCAGCCCATGGAAACGGCTCAGGGGAGGAGTACCGGCCCACCAGCCCAGGCCGGGCTGAGGAATGGGACATGCTCTATGGCCAGGAGATTTTTGCGTGGCCAGACTGGCATTCATAGCTAGGGAGAGCTCTTTTAATTGGATTAAGCGGGATGGGAGTGCTGCCTTCTCATCAAAACCAAAGCTTAAGTGGGAGGTTTTGTGGTGCCTTTCGTAGTGAGTACTGTGTGCTTAAGTTCTGGTGACAAGCACCCTTGAACAAACCCATCACATGCACAAAGCTGCGCAAGGTGGTCAGGCACGCCATAGCAATGCCAATGTCCTATTCTTTCCACCTCTGGTCCCTACTATAGGGCCTGATACTGAGTGGATACTCAGTAAATGTTAATGAATAAATAACAGCCAGATGAGAAGCAGAAAAAGAAAATCTTGTTTATTTTGAAATTGGTTTATCAGTTTTCAGAGGTGAGGTTTCCCTGCCCCCAGCCTTGCTCCCTCCAAGCCATTCGCCATGGTATCTTTGTAAACGGTGAGTCTGGCTATCTTTCTGCCTAAAACATTTCAGTGGCTCCTGTTATCTTCTGGATGAGGTCCACTGCCCTGAGCATGGTCTTGGCTGCCTCTTGAGCTTCAGCTCTCACTGCCTGCCCCTCTACCCCACCTCCCCCACCCCCCACCCTTTGCTCTGGCCTCTCTGAATTCCAAGCAGTTCTTGGCGTAGTCTAGGAAACTCTCACTTTTGGACAAGTTGCCCCCTCTACCAGAACACTCCCATGCCACTTTATCTTCCTCCAGTTCACTTGTGCATCTTTGGAATTATTGGGTTGGTGCAACTGAAAGCCACTTCTTCCACGAAGTCTTCCGTGTGATACTCAGAAGTCTTTCAGAATAATTTTTTGGGCCCTTATCGCTGTAACTAACATGGTCTGTTGATGTAGTCTGAGTCCATGTGTCTCAATCCCACTGAAATGTTCCCTCCCTGAGGGCAGGGACTGTGCCTTATTTACCTGTGAATCCTTGGCGCCTAGCACAGGACTTGAATATGGCCAGTGCTCAATAAGTATTTTTAAATGAGCGAATGGATGTGGCTGAACGGAATGAATATATTAGGTACCCAGTGATTTGATTTGTAGGTCTTACCCTTGTGCAGAGTGACTCCAGGTGGTTCATTGATTCAATCCCTTAGCAGGTGGTGAGTGGTGCCTTTAAGACAGCCCATAGAAGAATCAGGAAGGCATGTGCTTAGCTCCACAAAGGGACCTCATGCTGGGGAATCACAACCTGGTGGGATGGTTTGGTTTGCCCTGCAAATCCCTGCCCTGTCACTGCCTTGATATTGACTCTAGTTTGTGCTTGACTCAGCTCATGGCATTGCTCACCCTGACTCCAGAAAACAGCTTTGGCTTCAGTCTGCCACTCTGTCCTGGCCTCTTTGAATGCTATTTGTCCATTGTTATTCTGGAACTGAAACCCCAAATTATAGTCACACTATACCATGACTTGCAGTCCCATTTCATAGGTTGCATGATGAACTAATGGAGAGGCTGGAAAACATCATGGAGAAAGTCAGTGACACAGCCATGTCTCGGATGCTGTGTGTGTACTATGTGTATCATAGCGACAAGCAAAAGGGCAGAAATGACACTTTTAAGGTTTGTCATCCAAAAGGTTTTAAAGAGCAACTCACAATGGAATTGAAGTGAACTACAAGGTGTTTGAAGTCAACTGCCTTTGGCAATAATTTTAATTACCTATTGTTTCCCCTTTTTTTTTAACATTATTCCTGGTCTTTTTAATCTATGGATGGGGGTTTCTGGGGATAGCCAGCCTTTGATTTTATCTTCTCTTATTTGATATTTAATACTTTATTTTAAAAAATGGTATTTGCCCAATTCATTGAAGCTGGACAAGGGGGAGGACATGTCTTAGATCAAATGTCTTTGGCTTCAAGACAGTGGAGGCACCCAAGTCCATCAGGAGCTTCTCTGGTTCTCGCAGACACGTGGTCTTTGTCGCAGAGTTCCCAGTTGAGATCACTGGGTGAGATTTCCAAGGAGGAACAGCTTCAATAGAACAAAGGTCTTTTGGCCGCTTACTCTGGTTTCTCCAGCTAACACTCTTGCTGATTATCAGATTAAATGGATTGTCTTGTTGATTGGAGGTGGGGAATAAACTGTGAAAACCCTGCTATGCAAAGGAGGTTCTAGCCTTTAACATACTCCTTTTGGATAGGGCCTGGGATGCCCCTTTGCCTCTTCCCTAATGCTGGCAAGCATCATGAGGTCAATATAATTTGTCTTTCTCTGTATTTTTGCAGTGTTCCAGGAAGTCATGGCAATTGATAAGGGGTAGGCGGAAGTGAGTACGGTGCTTAAGCATCTGAATCCTGGATCCACTTCTTGCTGGCCATGTGACCCTGGGGTTTCTTATAACCTATGTGGCTCAAATCCCTACATGGGGATTTTTAATAGTACCTACCTCCTGTAGGCAGGCTTTCCTCTAAAATTTGCAGTGAGTGAGGCAAGAGTCCAAATGGAGATCCTTTATTTATGGCCTGTACCCTTCTCTTACCCAAGCCCTAACTCTTATACCTTGAAGGGCCTAGCACATAGCTTCAAGCATGCACAAGGCACACACACACACACCCCTTTGCCTTCTGTAAGCAGCATCTCCTTGGAAATCCTGCGGCCCAGGATATACATGCCAGCAGAGCAATGTATCTTGTGTGAATGATCTCTTGAACAGGCCCTGGAAGTAGATTTAAGAATGTTTAAGCTCTGAAGTCCATGATATTTGAGGGTCACAGTTCTTTGGCTTGTTGAATCCTTGACTTTGTAGGCTCCTAAACCCATGAGAAGGAAGACAGAGCAGGCACAGAGTGGATCTATTAAAGTGTGAGGCCCAGGGCAAGGACTCCGATTTACCCAGCACTGCTCATCATGTCATAATGAGTATCGAGATGCTAATGCTTAGAATAATGCCTGGTCTACAGGAAGCATTCAGGAAGCATTAGCTGGTAGCAATATTATTATTTATCTCTTGAGTATCACAGAAACTATTGGTGATGGAAGAATGGAGCTCATGATTGATATAGACCTCTACATCCCAGAGAGGCAGATAGAAGGATTAGAGAAAGGCCGATTGAAGAGATAATTTTCATCTCACCCATGGCCACAAATATGAGTGTGCAAACCCACTTAAGAGCCCTGGGTCCATGACAAAAGACAAAAAAAAAAAAAAAATGATATGAGAATATAGGACAGAACATCTAGTTGGAGTGCAAGTAGCATGGCTCTGGCAAAAAGAAACCCAGAGTGGTAACTGGGTCCTTTCCTAACCTGAGTCTTAAGGGCAGGTCCTGGCTCTGTGGCTATGTTAGTTTGTTTTCACATAGCTACAGAGAAATACCTGAGACTTGGTAATTTATAAAGAAAAGAAATTAATTGGGACTTGGTTCTGCAGGCTGTACAGGAAGCATAGCAACTTCTGCTTCTGGGGAGGTCAGGAAGCTTCCAATCACAGCAGAAGGTGAAGGAGGAGCAAACAGTCTCATATGGCAGGAGCAGGAGCAAGAGAGAGTGAGGCGGGGAGGTGCTGCACACTTTTAAACAACCAGGTCTTGCTATCAGGAGAACAACACCAAGGGGATGGTGCTAAACTGTTCATGAGAAACCCACACCCATGATCCAATCACCTCCCACCAGGCTCCACCTCCAACATGAGGGATTACAATTTGGCGTGAGATTTGGTGGGACACAGATCCAAACCATATCAGTGGTAAACAGCTCTACAACTTTGGGTGAATCACTTCACCTCTTTGAGCTTCAGTCTCTTCACCTACAAACTGGGGATGAGGATGCCTATTGTACCTACCTCACTGAGCAGTTGGGAGGATCAGCTGAGATGATGGAGTCTCATGGCGCCCTCTGAACATGCTGAATGGATACTGGCTGCTGTTGTCTGGATCGTTCTTGAAGGCCTTGGTCCTGATGCACTCATGATCCAGAGGAAGCAATAAGGAGAGCCTCTGGGATGTGAATCATCTGGTGGAAGAGGCTGGGGATGCTAGGTCTCTGTTGTGCCCTAGGGTGAGACTGCACATAGGTACAGTTCATGACAGTGGAGGATCAGAGGAGACTGTACAAGCTTGAAAGCTTCTTCCCTGCCAGCAGAGCACCTCTCCAGGGCCCCAGGGTAGGAGAGGGGACAAGGGAGGCTTCACATCCAGTCCATGGCTTGGTTCATAAGGATGTTTCTGGACCTTCTAAAAAAGCCACCCAATCCCCAAGTCAGGGAGGACCCTCTAAATCCTCTCACATCTTGAACATGACTTGATTCTCTTTATGCCTGGGTGATCTTGTTGATAGCAGTTGGCTCAGGAGCTCTGCTTTGAAAATCTAGTCCCATTCAATTTTAGGAGGAAGATGTGTGTACTGGGAGGGCAAGGTGACATACACTTCTTCTGAATTTTCAGATGAGCACAACAGTTCTATTGTTATTATGAAGAACAAGTCATATATATTCTATATATATTCTAAATATACACTCATATTTAAGTTATAAATATAAATTATCTAGATATGTATGTATTTGTATATATAGATATAGACATGAATTATCTAGACATTTATCTATCTAAGCTTGGAAAAATGTACATTGGAGAACCATATAATTCATTAAAAAGAGAATTTGAATTTTTTTAACTTTATTTTTTATGTTATTTTGCCTTTGTATAGCAATTTTACTTCAGAATTCCATTCTAAAAGGATAAGGCTACTGATTGCAACATCATTTATGTATATAATAGCAAACACTAGAAATAGTATCAATATTCAACCATGGACAGTGGTTGAATAAATCATGATATTTTATTAGAATGAAATTCATAGAGTCATTAAGAATAATGTTGTAGAAAATGTTAATCGACATGAGAAGTCATTCACAATACATTGTTGAGTGAAAAAATGATTATAGGTTATGATACCGTTTTTGTCTACTCAATGTATACCCAGAGAGAGAGACAAAGTCTGGAATGGATTCAACAAAATGTTATCAGTGATTTATCTTTGGGTGCTAGATTAAAAACTATTTTTTTCTTTTTGTTATATGTATTTTCCAATTTTTCTACAATGAAAAGAAATCACATTTATAATAATTTTAAAAAGTTATAAATCAGAACTGTGCCGCCTGGAGTTTAGCACAAACACGGGGCTCCAACTGGGGCTTTGCCATTGCCAAGGAAAGCGGAGAAACCAACTGTTTGGTTTCACACATGACGCTGGTGAGGCTGCAGCCAAGGGCAGCATTTGTGTATGAGTGTGACCATTGAGACCAATGCCCGGGAACCTGATCGTCACTCACGCCCACGTCCTTTCCATACTGCTCCCAGTCTGGTTAAGATGCTGCTCGAAAGATGCATTTTTTTCTCTCAGCAGAGAGAAGTCTGAATCTAATTGGGTCCTTTGCTAGCTACACCATGCGTTTGCACCAATATTTATCCCATCTGTTCTGAGAGTCTGCTCCCCATTACTTACCAAAACTGTCAATGGCTCCCCATTATTTACAGATTCTTTGGCCTGGCGTGCAAGGGCTTGTGAGGTCTGCTCCCAGCCTACCTTCCCAGCCACCTCTCCTTTCGGCTCCTTTCAGGTACTTTCTGCTCTAGCCAACTTGGACTGCTTACCATTTTCTAGTGACTCATTTAGGAGGCTTTCAACCACCGTGATCAGAAACCCAAACTAACTTCTACAGAAAGGAAATGTATTTTTGCATTCTCTCATGTTCCAGGGATTCCAGAGGACAGGTGGGCTACAGGGATGATTGAATCAGCAGCTCAGGGATGTCAGCAAGGACCCCCACTTCTCTGCTCTGCCATTCCTAGTGTTAAATTCAACCTCAGGCCAGAAGCAGTTGGCTGCAGCAGTTCCAAGTATCCCGTTAAAGCATGGAGATGCCTTGAAGAGAAAGGCATTGTCTTTCCTGTGGTCTTCTCGTGGGATAAGAAAACTTTTCCAAAAAGCCCTTCTAAAAACCTCTCCCACACAGCTCCTTGGCCAGAATCAGAACACATGGTATTCCCAAACTGCTCACTGATGTAGTGAATGGCATTACCTTTAGTCTAGGGAAGAAACACATCCCTAAACAAATCATTCAAAAGCAAGGCATGAGGCAATGAGTGCCATAGAGAGGCACTCACAGTGAGCTGTGTAAATGTGGGGCATCAGGGAAGCCTTCCTGGAGAAGGGAGCTCTCCAATTATTTTGTATTCACTGCAAGCACTCAACTTAACCAACCCCATGCTATGGGACATGTAGGTTGTTTCTAATTGTTCCATATGACAAAACATCCAGGCAGTCAAACTTTAATTTATTTTCAATCATTTGTATGGGATAAAATTCTAGAAGTAGAATTATAGCTAAGACAAAGTGTATGTATATCTTTTTTTTTTTTTTTTTTTTTTTTTTTTTTTTTGAGGCAGAGTCTCGCTCTGTAGCCCAGGCTGGAGTGCAGTGGCGCAATCTCAGCTCACTGCAAGCTCCGCCTCCCGGGTTCATGCCATTCTCCTGCCTCAGCCTCCCCAGCACCTGGGACTACAGGCGCCTGCCACCACGCCCGGCTAATTTTTTGTATTTTTAGTAGAGACGGGGTTTCATCATGTTAGCCAGGATGGTCTAGATCTCCTGACCTCATGATCTGCCTGCCTCGGCCTCCCAAAGTGCTGGGATTACAGGCGTGAGCCACCGCACCCAGCGAAGTGTATGTATATTTTAGGAAACACACACACACACACAGAGAGAGAGAGAGAGAGAGACACATATTTATCCGTTTTTAGGTCTCAACTATGTAAAGGGATCATAGTTTATTCAATCAATTATTGGACAAAAGGATATAGAAAATTAGACTGCAGTGAGTAGCCCTGTGCATATCTCTTCTGGTATTTTTGCCACTATGTCTTTGGGATAGATTCCTAGAAGTGGGATAGCTGGGTCAAAGGGTAAATGCATATATGATTTTGATAGATATTGCCAAATTCCCTTTTGTAGTGATTATATTATGTCATTTTATATTCCCACCAGCAATGCATGACAGTGCCTGTTTCACTAATCTTGTCAGTCGTCAAACTTTTGGAATGCTATCTCAGTGTCCTATTCATTTGTGTTTCCCTTATTGTAAGTTATATTGAGCATCTTTTCATATGATCAAGAGCTATTTGCATTTCTTTTTCTATGCCAGTCTGTACATAGCTCTTGCTCATTTTTCTATAGGTTGTTGCTCTTTTTAGTCTCTGTTTTTAGAAGTTCTTTATATATTAGGATTGCCCTGTTGTCTGTGATAGAAGTTGTTAATGTTTCTTTTTCTTCGGCTTGTCATTTGCCTTTCACTATTTTTTGGTGTGTCCTGCTATGCAAAATTTAATGATTTTTAATTTTTGTATAGTCAAATCTATCAATCTTTTTCTTATGGCTTTTGGATTTTGAGTCATAGTGTAAAACCTTTCCCCATTCCTAGGTTATGGAAGGACTGACCCATACTTTTAATACCAATATGGTTTCTTTTTTCCCTCCTTCCTTCCTTTCTCCCTCCTCTCCCCTCCCCTCCCCTCCCCTCCCATCCCCCTCTCTTCTCCTCCCCTCCCCTCCCCTCCCATCCCCCTCTCTTCTCCTCCCCTCCCCTCCCCTCCCCTCCCCTCCCCTCCCTCCCTCCCTCCCTCCCTCCCTCCCTCCCTCCCTTCCTTCCTTCCTTCCTTCCTTCCTTCCTTCCTTCCTTCCTTCCTTTCCTCCCTCCCTCCCTCTCTCCACATTTAAATCTCTGATCCAATTAGAATTTATCCTAGTGCATGATGTGAGGGATGGTTCAAATTTTATCTTTTTCCATCTGGCTATCCATTTATTCCAAATCATTTTTGCACTACTGATTTGTTTCATTATACATTAAATTTTCTTATGAAACTGGGTTGATTTCTGGAGTTTCTATTCAGTTCTATTGCTTTATTTGTATGCCAATACTACACATTTAATGATAGACTCTTTAAAACATGTTTTAATATCTGCTAGGGCTAGCCCCATTCTCCACTTGAGCTTCTTTTCCAGAGATTTCTTAATTACTTTTGCTTACTTGCTTTTGAAATGAACCGTATAATCAACTTGTTAAGCTCCAGAAGAAAAAAAAAATTTATTAGGATCACAATAAATTTGCAATTTAATTTAGAGAGAATTGACATCTTTCTGAATTTGAGACTATCTAACCAAGAATATTATTTTGTTTATAAAATTTTGTGTGTGTGTCTTTGGAGAATGTTTTCACTTTTCTCGTAAGATTTTAGACATTTGTTAGATTTATGTTAGGTGTTGGTGTAAATAGGCCTTATCTTCCATTTTATTTTCTAACTAGTTTATGTTCGTAAACATGAGGTTACAACTTTTCTATAAAACATTTTATTTTTGTATAATTCCAGATGTATAAAAAATCCAAAAAATAGTGCAAGGCATATATATATATACCTTTACCCAAGTTCAGTCATTGTTTACATTTTGACCCATTTGTTTTATCATTTCTCTCTATCTATATCTATATCTATATCTATATCTATATCTATATCTATATATTTCCCCAAACCATTTGAAAGTTAGAGATATTGTGTTCTTTCACCCCTAAGTACTTCAGTGTGTATTTCCTAAGCACAAGAACATTTCTTTTATAATCACGATATGGTTTTCAAGTTAATAAAATTTAACGTCATACTACTACTATTTAATCTGCAACTGATATTTAACTTTAATCAATTGAACCAATAATGTTCCTTATCCTCTTTGCCTCCTCTTCCCCAGCACAGGATCTATTTCAGGATCATGCAATGCATTTGGTTGTCATGTCTCTTTACTTTCTTTATTCTGGAACAGTTCCTTGGCCTTTCTTTGCCTTTCTTGACTTTGATATTTTTGAAGAGTATGGACCAGTTATTTTGTAAAATATGCCTCAGTTTGGATTGAGATGCAGTTTATTCATGTTTAGATTCAGGAAAAGCTATTGATTTCCATATGTTGAATTTTTTAAAAATAAGTGCTCTTTATTTGGTAGACATTTGCTTTCTAAAAATGGCGTCCAAAACCCCCCATAAAATCAACAAAGGATTTCTTGGTTGTAACAAGGTTGATGCCCCTCAATAGAGTGTAGTCTTCTCATTTTTTGGGTCTGATATTCTGGAAAAAGACTATCGGGGGAATGAATATATTGATTTTTATAATGTGCTACTAAACTACATTATTCTATTATCTGTGGTAGGTTTTTTTCTAAATTCCCTTAGGTTTTCTACATATAGAATCAGACCATCTGCATATAGAGGTTGTCTTACCTCTTCCTTTCCAATTCTCATGTCTCTGTTTGTTGTCAGAGATCTATAGGGGCATTTGGATTTTGGCCTCTAGTTAATGCTTAATTATTTTCTGATGGGCTCTGACTGCTGATTTACTAATTGAGAAGAACTGAATATTTCCAGGAGAAATTTGCTTTTCCTATAGGGTATATAGGCAGGCAGTGGTGGTGGCTGGTAAGATGGTGAACACTGTGCTTATCCAAATCCCCAAATAAAACAGAATTCAATGGAAGAAGGGTAGGATTATTTGCTACAAAGTACGGAGATGTGTTCTGTAATTGTGGAAACATTCAGTGAGGGCGCACTGTGTGCCACAGCTTGTGCTAGGCAATAGATTACCATTTGGGGGGAAATTCATTTAGAGTCCATTTCATATCAGAGGTGAATTATTCCAGATGTAGTAAATGGCCAAATATATAAGAATTCAGTCAAACACAAACATATAAGCAAAAAACATAAAATTTCTGGTGTTTAGGGGAAAGCAAGGAAGGTTACAAATGGTTGCAGGAATCACAAAGAACAAAGACTGACAGATTTTACCATATAAAAATTAAAATTGTTTTTTCATAACCAAAATGGAAAGGCAAACTATCAGGTAGGGTAAGAATAAAGAGGTAATATTTATTTGGAAGAAATGCAAATTAGAGCCTTAATAAGGTATAGTATTTGGCTTATTAACACTAATTTGTGTGTGTGTGTGTGAAAGACAGAGAAAGAGGGAGAAATGTTACTTATAAATTTAAAACTACATGGCTATATTGAAAACCAAAAGGAAAAGTTCAAAGGAGCAAGAATGAGAAAGAATCTTGAGTGGTCAGGAAGGGATGAAGCCGTTTTGCCAATGAAGGCTGGTACAAGGGCTGGGGTGTGAAAGCCTGCAGAGAAGCAGGAGTTGAGCTTGCCTCAGGCTTGGTGGAGAGGTACCCACTGTCAGACCACATTGCCACATAGTTCAAACCAGTGGTTCTCAAAGTGTGGTCCCTGAAGCAGTGGCATCTGCATGGCCCAGAAATTTTTTACAAATGCAAATTCTTGGGTCACATCCCAGACCTACCGAATCAGAAACTCTGGGGATGGAGTCCAGCAATCTGTTTTTTAATGAGGTGATTTCATTGCATGCTAGAGTTTGAGAACTGCCAATTTAAACTTAACTCAGAGAGGAGATTTTAATAATTACTATTAATTTCTTCATGAATTTATTCAACAAGTATTTATTGAGTGCCTGTTGTGTGCCAGGCATTATTCTAGGCTCTAGGGATACAAAGGGGAACAAGACCAATGAAGCCCTCATTTTAGTAGTATATCATAAGATTTTAGCATCTTCTTCCAGTAGTTCCCATGTGTCTTGTATTATTTAATTATTAAATATCTGTCTAGTTGGTCAAGACCAATCCTGAGCATTCTCCTTTTATTCTCACATGCCACCCCAGGAAATCTTGTTGCCTCTTCCCTCAAAATACATCCAGAAGTTGTCCTCTTCTTATCACCTCCACCGCCCTGACCTTGGCCCAAGCCTCTATTATCTACAATAATTGAGGTAAGTGATGATGGAGGTAGGAGTCAGAGGAGAGGAGGGGAAGGTGGCAGTGGAGATGTGCTTCAACACAGCCACTAGAATGATCTGCTTAGAATCCAAGTCCTATTGTGACACTCCTCTGCTAAATACCTGTGTGACTCTGTATTTCACTCAGAATAAAGCCTGAGTTCTTCAAGTACTCAGAGTAAAGCCCAAGTCCTTCCCATCGTACGAAGGTCTCCAAGACTGTGCAACATTCCTTCGTCCCCATCCCAACATCTACACAGCAGCCACTGGACTCTCCCTGCCTTGATGTTTCTCTAACCCCACAGTGAGGCTCCCACCTGACAGCCTTTGCACTGGCCAATTCCTCTGTCTTTTGAACACTTTTTTCTCAAATATCCATATGGCAAATTCACTGACCTTCAGGCCTTGACTCAGACGTGACCTTCTCAATGGCCTGGACCGTCATATTTGAAAGTACCATCTCATGCTCATTGCTTGCAGTCTTTATTCTCCTTACCCTGCTCATTGTTGTTCCCATAGCACTGAGATTCAAAGGTGTGACACAATTTACACTTATGCTTTGCCTGTCTCCCTCCCTTAGAAAGAAAACTTCCTGAGGACAGAGATTTGTCTGTTTTGCTCTTGGCCCTTACCCCAGTGCTGAGAACATGGTTTGGCATGTAGTAGCCTCTTCATAAACATTTGTTGAATGAATACATTGTTTGATGTTGTGTGTTGCTATTTTATGATATTTTCTGGTAATTTATCTCAGGTTCGCAGGAATTATTTATTATGTATCAACTTGACATCTGCAACTGTTTACCTTACTTAAGTTTGGGATTGGTTCCCTTAGATTTTTAGAAGGTGATCTTCTTCTCTTTTCCTTTTCTATGGGAATTTCTTTTCATGAGCATCTCTAATTATAGAGTATCTCTAATCTCTATTAAAAACTACAATATCCTGTTTTTTAGAGGGGGCATGCCCTTCTATGGTTTCTCCATTGGGACTAATATTAAATTGTTTATATATGTGTTTTTCTGTGTGTGTGTGTGTGTGTGTTCTGAGTCTTCAGAAATCTAAAAAGACAGAAGTATAAAAAGACCAAGCCATGGCTTTGTGTGTCTTCTGAGAAGCACTGTGCTCTGCTAGATATATCTGAGCTACTCAGGTTCCAGCTTCTTCCATCTCACTGGAAGTTTGAGCTATTTCCTACCTCTGGAACAGGTTTCCCTCATTGGCAAAATGTGAACCAGGATGAACTCATCCAAAGAAGGCTGTTTCCACTGCTCCAATACAGCCACAAAACCCAGTTTTTGCTGCTTTGTCTATTAATGTGGTAGATTAGGCTAATAATTTTCCTCTTGTTGAATCAATTTTGTGCATCTGATGGAATCACTCCTTACCAGTCTCTGGCACATCAATAGTGTTCCATGAATGTGCATTGAAGGAGGGGAAAGAGAAATGACGATGGAAAGATCATGAGATTTTTGAACAGAAAGAAGCTGGATTAAAATCTAATTTCTCCCAAATAAGCTATGAGATTTAGAGTCTCAATGTCATCTTTCGAAAAGGGAGATACTTATCTAAAATATTGATTGTGACAATTAAATGAGATTGTAAATATGAAAGAGCTTTGCAAACCATAAGATACCATGAAAACTATTATTGTTGTTATTATTATAAGCAAAAACATAAAGGCTTACTAAATTAATTGTACTCTATCAGTATTACTAATTGAAAAGAGAACATGAGACTTTTTCTGCTATTCTTTTTTTTTTTTTTTTTTTTGAGACAGGGTCTTGTTCTGTTGCTCAGGCTGGAGTGCAGTGGTGTGATCACAGCTCACTGCAGCCTCTATCTCCTGGGCCCAAGCAATCCTCCCGCCTCAGCCTCCCAAGTAACTGGGACTACAAGTGCACACCACCACAACTAGCCAACTCGGGAAAAAAAGAAAAAAAATCTGTAGAGACAGAGTCTCTCCCACCTTCCATGTTGTCCAGGCTGGTCTCAAACTCCTAGGCTCAAGTGGTCCTGAATTGTTTCCCAAAGTGCTCAGATTACAGGTGTGAGCCATTGCACCCAGCTTTTTCTGCTATGTAACTTATCATGTGTCATTTGAAAATGTCTGGATGCCAAGCAACTCCCTCAATATCCACTGCTGAAATCTAGATAATCAATATTATCAATATGTTTACTAGAATGTTATACTTTCTGATACCTCCTGTGACCCTATCATAAGAAATGAGGGCATCTACATTTCGGCAGTTGCTGTACCCAACACATAGAAACACTTAGTACTAATTAACCATTGGTAGACTTTCTGACATGGCTATTGGCATTTCTTGGTACTTGGGTGAGGAAGTAACAAAATTATATTGACTGTACCTATCATTCACTGCATTTTTCTTTTCCATACAAGTTGGCAGATGTATTTTCATTAAAGGTGGTGGTGGTGACTCTGAGGCACAACCTGTGAAAATATCTTTAAAAGATAAGCAGCTATAGTGGAAATATCTTTGAGATGAGCACCAGAGAACCTGGTTTTCCTAATCCCAACTTCACCACTAGTTGAGAGAATCTGAGCAAGTCTCTTAACACATTTACCTCAGTTGCTTCACTTCTAAAAGGAGAGATTTAGAAAATATGTCAGGAGCCGGCCGGGCGCGGTGGCTCACGCTTGTAATCCCAGCACTTTGGGAGGCCGAGGCGGGTGGATCACGAGGTCAGGAGATCGAGACCACGGTGAAACCCCGTCTCTACTAAAAAAATACAAAAAATTAGCCGGGCGTGGTGGCGGGCGCCTGTAGTCCCAGCTACTCGGAGAGGCTGAGGCAGGAGAATGGCGTGAACCCGGGAGGCGGAGCTTGCAGTGAGCCGAGATTGCGCCACTGCACTCCAGCCTGGGCGACAGAGCAAGACTCCGTCTCAAAAAAAAAAAAAAAAAAAAAAAAAGAAAATATGTCAGGAGCCTTTCTAGCTCTAAAAGCCTATGATTCTAGGTAATGGAATGAAATCTTAACACTTAGCAAACCCCTAAAGCCACTCAAATAATAGTTAATACAATTTAAAAGACAACACAGTAATATCAATCTAAGGCAGATTAAAGCAAAAAAGAACTCTTACTGCATTTAAAAAGTAATTAGTTGGAAAAAGGCACTACATGCAAAAACTAAGACCCAGCTACAACCTGAGAGCTATTAAAACCGTTGGCTTTCAATACTATTAAAGGCTGAAAAGAAAACAAAAAAGCTAATTAAATTCTGAGCTTTCTAAAGGTAAAACAAATTCAGCATCACAGCGAACCACATTTTGAACAGCACACTGACATTAGAATCAATCTAGTGCCAACCTATGTAATGCAGGCAGTAGAGGCTACCGGAGCTATCTATGCCTGCCCTTGGAATCCCACGTGACATTTCAAAAAACACTGGGCACTGGGAGCTAAGTGCATCTGGGAAGCTGAGTGCTGCTTGGCAGAAGTCCCCAGGCTGAGTGCCTTGGGCAGAAATCCCCCAGTTTAGCAGGAGCCCAGAGCTTACACAAACTCCTGCTGGTCACTGGTCAGAGGGGAGGGGTATCAGACACAGTTGACCCCAACACAATGTCTCCTCTCCTGGGTGATCAGAATGGGACACGCTGACCGCTCCACATACCTGTTAGGTTTGGAACTCACAGCTGCTCATTTCCTGGCAGTTGATAAAAGCCTGGAGCAAATATGTCTGAGAAGAGCTTAGGCAATGTGTAAGAATGCTTGATCTAAGCCCTTTGACAGCCTGGAGAGATGCTGAGAATGTCTCACACAGCTCGTTAGCATGGAATCCGCAGGCTTTCCATTTTGCATCTAGGTTTACAAAGTGGTTACCTATGAATAAGAAGTAGGAAAACAAAATGAGGCAAGCTGACAAAACAACTTGAGTCAACACCCTGATTTATCTTGAGGGACTATTCTCTCTTCCACCCCAATGGTACTTCCTACCTCCTAGTTACCTTTTATTTGGATGTAGATTGGACTATGTATATTGGGTAGAGACATAAATCTCAAGGATATAGCAATCACTCATTTGTTTAACAAATATTTATTGAGCATCTTCTATGTGCCAGGCAGTAGCCTAGGCCCTGGTGAACTTTATGATACAGGTTTCTGGAACACTCATTATTATTAAACACCCTCATTAAATTATGCTCTTTCTAGTGTGAATATCTGTAACAGACACAAACATGCAACACTTCAAATGAATTCACAATGTGTTTGTACTTTGCTGTGAACATATCCAGTGTAGATTAGAGAAACTTCCTTTGAATATTACAATTTAAAATTTGAATTCAGTAATTGTTGTCCAAACCACATGATTACAACATTAAGAGAAATCGAGATGTTCTTCTGGAATTTTCTAACAGATGTTGAAGGGAGATTTGACATAGTAAGTGGGGGAACACGTATGGATATTTGCTTAGAGTGTTCAGAAAAAGCATCCTCGATAAGTGATGCTTAAACTGAGCTTCAAGTAGAAATGGAATTGGCCAAGAAATGGCATGAAGGAGAGAGCCTTCCAGGGAGAGGGAACAAGAAGCACAAGGGCACAGCTTTCAGAGGAGAGCAACAGAACAAGTGTCACATGAAGCAGAAGAGTGAAGGAGAAAAAGGGGAGATGTGGGTGGAAAGCAGATGATGGAGGCAGCAGAATGATGGGGTAACATCAGATTTTTATTTTTAAAAGACTACATTGTACTTCTGGTAAAAAGTCTGTTTACTATAGTCTCCAGTGTGTAACCTATTAAAATAATCCAAGGAACACAAAGCAGAAAAGAAAAACGCATCTAGAAGAAATATAGCTAGAGCTACAAGTACCAATCAGACTAGGGAGAATATCTGCCAAATTGGTGAATTTGGAATCAATTTGAAGAAGAATGCTGAGAGATGATACATAACCCTCCAGATTTCAGGCATGGTCCAGATTTCTCTAAAAGTAAATGAGATGGGCCTTAGTTGTGAGTTAGGATTTTCTGTGAGCCAGACCTACCTCCTGTGTGGGTGATCTGCTTTTCTGAAATGGGCAAACAATGAAAATTAGAAAAAAGACTATCTGAATATATTCAAAAAGAATGACCCAGGACGGACACTGTCAGCATTTCAGATCACTCCTTTGCCCCAGCCATGCAGACCACTTTTGAGCAAATAGCAGCCTCTGGTAGAATGACCCCATTCTCAAGGGAGAGGTAAATTTAAAAGACCCACTATGGTACCTATGCATAGAAACTATGAAAAGAAAAAGAATGAAGGAAGTTAAAAAGTGAAAACCAGATGAGGAATTTATATCTGACGTGGAATTATTCCAAGCTATGAAGAAAAATTACTGCAGAATAGAGAAGAAAATTCCAGATCAATATTTGTTAAGGCTAGGTGTGGTGGCTCACACTTGTAATCCCAGCACTTTCGGAGAATGAAGTGGAAAGATTGCTTGAGGCCAGAAGTGTGAGACAAGCCTGAGCAACATGCAAGAACTCATCTCTACAAAAAAATATTAAAAATTAGCTAGGCACGGTAGTGTACACCTGTACCCCAGCTATTTAGGAGGCTGAGGTTGGAGGATGGCTTAAGCCCAGGAGTTCGAGGTTGCAGTGAGCTATGATTGTGCCACTGCACTCCAGCCTGGGTGACAGAGACTCTGTCTCTCTAAAAAATAAAAATAAAAATACTTGTTCCACCCTTTAAGAAGTTAAAAAGAACATGGCACCTTTGAAAAAAAAAACAGAGAGATAAAGACTCAAGGAAGAGATTCTGAGATGGCCAAAGGAGAAAAAGTGAGCTAGCAATGTTTAGGAAAAAAACTGAAAATGACAACAAAACCACTATAGAAAAAGAAGTCACTTTAGAAGCTGCAATAATCAGATTCAAGAGCTCAAGGAGAGGCTTGAGTAAATTAAAGACGCTGTAAAGATGTTTATAAATTGTTAGAAAGAAAAATGATGGTCGTGGAGATAAAGGCCAACCAACATAAACATAGCAATGTTGCTGGAAAAGAACAAACACATGAGACATAAATGCATTGAAGGATATCATAGAAGAAAACTTTCCTATAATAAAGCAAAAGCTGAACCTACAGGTTAAGAGAACTCAATCCAGAAAGGAAAAAAAAAAGACAGAACCAAATAACCCTTAGATATATGTTGAGTTACTAAGCTTCGAGGACAATGTTGTATCTGCAATTTTTATTCCATATAAAGAATTCCATGTAAGAACCTCAAGCTTGTCTCTGATTTCTCCATTGTAACATTTAATCTCAGAAGACAATGAGAAACTGTATGCAAAATTCTTATAGGAAGTTTTACCTAAACATTTTGTATTCATTAAATTATAACTTATGTACAAAGATAAAAGGCAGACATTCTTTAAAAAAAATCCAGGAACTATAGCAGCTATGAGCCCTTCTTAAAAAAAAATCTACTTGCTGACAAAATCTAACTGATAGTCTCAGGAAAATGACCACAGTCAATGGTATTGATTTTTTCTTGATATGACCCTGTGCTCATTTATTTAATAGTAATAGTAGTAGTAATAGTAATAACTACCATTTATTTGATACTTTCTAAATGCTAGGCACTTTCTAATTTACTTAGTTTCTTAATCAACCCTTATAGCACCCCATAGAGTAGTATTCCTAATCACCCCATTTTATAGTAGAAGAAACAGTTTTAGAGCTAGTATGCAGCCAACTCACATGATGATTTCTTCATTTTCTGGCCTCCACTTATGTCTCTTTTATCACTTTAATAAGTGTCTTTTTGCTATGCATTCGGAGATTGCCTCAGGCTTATCCTCCACATTACAGATCTAATTTTCTGCAAAATTAGTGCTGTCCTTTACTGCTTCTGCCAATTATCAAATTATTCTGTAGCATTATCTTTACATATATCCTTTCATTAACTACCTTATTATATATTAACATATTGTCTTACCATCTCATCTTTCATTTCTTGTTTCTTAGAAGCTTTGCTCTTATTTCATCAAGGGTATAAGGCAGATGCTCTCCAAAATGTGCTTCTATGGCCTGAGAAAAATGTGTATTTTAGGAACAACCTTTTTCTATCCCTGAGTATTACATTTATCCTCTAAGTTGTAGGAGATATTTTATAGCCCTTCTGTGGAGTGTGTGTGTGTGTGTGTGTGTGTGTGTGTTTATATTTGAATATTTGGTCCTATATTTGCCCAAAATTAAGGTGAGTGAATTCTCCTTAGGTCTTACTTGGATGAACCTAGAATCCTTAAGTCTTCAACTGAAGGGCTGGTTGATTGTAGTCCTCATTCAAGGATGCAGCAGCCTATGGGTAGGAGGGATCTTGTACAAGGTGAAGTTTATGTTAACAAAACTTGCACCCAAATCTCTGTCTGCCTTAGCTTTCAATCCATGAAGGCAGAGTGTCTGTGATGGACAGGCTTCTTGTATTTCTGTCTTCCACATCAGGGAAAGCTGGCTGTATCAGAAAAGAGCAGAGCCATTTAAGAGAGACTCCTGCTCAGAGTGAAACCCTGCTGTCTTGGGTTTTCTGCTGAGTGCAACAGGTTTCTCCTGGGCTGCCAGTACAGCTGATTCCCAAAGATTTTTCTGTGGCATCAAGTGCATTTTCAAAGTGAAGTGGTCCCTGTTCTCTGGTGGCCGTGTCTGGCCTCCAGCCTGCACCCTTCACAAATTGGGGCTGTCCTTTGCCTTGGAGACTTTCTTAATCAGGTGTCCAATTATTCCATTTGAAGATTAGAAATTACTCAAAATTCATAATGTGGCCAGGGTGCCGTGGCTTATGCCTGTAATCCCAGCACTTTGGGAGGCCAAGGTGGGTGGATCACCTGAGGTCAGGAGTTTGAGACCAGCCTGGCCAGCATGGTGAAACCTTGTCTCTACTAAAAATACAAAAATTAGCTGGGTGTGGTGGCGGGCACCTGTAATCCAGCTACTCAAGATGCTGAGGCAGCAGAATTGCTTGAACCCTGGAGGCGGAGGTTGCAGTGAGCAGAGATCGCACCATTGCACTCCAGCCTGGGTGACAAGAGTGAAACTCCATCCCCCCCTCCACAAAAAACAAAAAACAAAAAACCAAAAAAAAAATTCATAACATGTGGTCGATACCCTTCTCTAGTATTGACAGGTGTTGTTATGCGCCTCATTTAAAAATTTTTCATGTGATAATTTCACTTGTTTTCTTAGGGGAGCCTAATGTTTCTATGCATTGCAATATTTTCCCTCCATCCCTTATGCCCATATTTCAGCTTTTGACACCTGCTTCTGTCAGGTTCTCAGTTGTGGCCTCATCAGATGTTCTTCTTTGGCTCTTTGGATTCAAATCCACATGTGGCTCCTTGTTCAGCCCAGCTTCCTAATGCCAGGATGAGCTTCTCTTGAGGGGAAAGTCCTCAGCCAACCACAGTTCGGTGACCCCTTTAACTGGATATTTCTGTCTTGGCTTCCATTCAGGGTTGGAAAATTTGGACAGATCTCAATAGTTTATTGAGATCTTCATTTTTCTTACATTTTGGATAAAATCTTTATTTGACATAGATCTTAATCCTTTATTGGCTTCAATTATTTCTCCCTTATCTGTTCTCTTTTTCCTTTTTTTAAATGAAAGTGTTCAACTGAGTTTTCAGATGCTTTGTGACCTAAAAGGGACTGGGATCTGGTAGGAATCAAAGTTAATTTAGAATCTGAAAGCTCATGCCTATATTTCCTTGGCAGAATCGAAAGTGACTAAAAGATTCTGTCAGTGTGATTCAACCCAGCTATTTTGTAAAGCCCTGGGCATGGGTAATGATGGGGGAGGACACCCAGAAATAGCAGCCTCGTCTATCATGGATGCAACTTATCAAAGGCCACAGTCAATGAACAAACCTGCTCTACTTATGTCTACTTCTGCTAGAGTCAAGACATGCCCACAGATAAGAAGGGAGTTTTCTCAGGATAAGGTCAGAGTGAAACAACCTCCATCAGAGGAAAAGCTGATTACTAAAAAGGGGGAAAAACAAGCTAATGTTTTATGTAAAAGACAAAACTGGAAGGTATTGGGCCCTATATATAGCTGCTTCTCTGTTAGAATTGCCCCAGAGTTATGCTGGGATTCCATGAAGAAGTGATTCACCCATTCCAGTAGCCTCAGGGCTCTGGACCAATGGTCAAGGCGGGAATGTGATGAGTGATGAAGCACTCTGTAGCTCCTTGCTTCGCTCTCAGGGCTTTGGCTGCATTCCCAACATAGGCATCTGAATATATGATAGAGAAAGATGTCTTCTGAACACCAAAGGACTGCTCTGTTCAGCTGGCCAGGAGAAACAGCTATTTGGAGTGTAAGGAGGACAGTGATGGGGGAGCTGATCTGAGCTGGGGCAGCTGATGTGACATCAGCTTTGGCAGGGGAGGTGCTGACAGCAGTGGTTGGGACAGGGAATTGTGTTGACAGAAGTTGAATCAGCAGACACCAGAGCAGCAGGCAGGAGCTTGCACGAGTTGTCCCAGATACAACACTCCTCTCCTTGTGAACGTCCAACATGCATAATGTCTAGCTAGTACTAGAGTAAAGACGAATCGAGGCCACCCACTACCAATGGAGGAAACCAGCAGCTGGCTCTTTTGCTTTGCTGCTTGCAAACTGCCTTTCAGAACCCAGCCATTCATAAGTAGTAGAATTTCTGTGCTCAGACACCAAAAAAAAAAAAAAAAAAAAGGAACTACTGGCGTTTTCATTACAGGTAGTCGTTCATTTGGCAACCACTATTTCTTTAAATGTAAGATACTTCTGATTGTAAGATACACAATTATTTCACCCACACGAAGAAAGAAAAATGCTGCCAAATAAACTATGACATATGAATGATTGAAAGATGCATCCTGATTTCAAATTTGTAAAAACAGGAAAAAATATGCATCTTTGAGCTGGTAAAACACAATGTGCATCAGGCACTGGGCTAGGCATTGAACATGGGGCTGCAGACCAGACAGATATCAAGTCTGGCCTCAAGCAACGTATAGTCTGGTGGGATGATGGATGTTAACAAAGCAATTACAAGTGTGTTGCAGGGCCTGGAAGAGCATGGGGTCTTCTGCAAGGAAGTGACATGAAAGCTGAGACTGATGGGGAGCAGGAGTTAGCTAGGTGAGGGTAAAGGTAGAACTTTCCAGGCAGAGGAATTAGAATGTGCAAACGTTCTGAGATGGGAAAGAGTTGGTGTGAGCAAGGACAAGAGTGACTGGAAGCAGAGTCAGGCAGGGCCAAATCCTATGAAGCCTCTGGCCCATGTTAAAGAATTGGGTTTATCTAAGAGCATGAGAGGCCACAGAGAGGGTTTAAGCAAGGGTGAAACAAGATCAGATCGTGTTTTTAAAAAAATCACTTTACTTGCAGTGTTGATGTGAGAGGAGCATAAGAACAGGTGCATGGAGATCAGCTAGGAGGTTTTTGAGACAATTCAGAGAAGAGAGGATAATGGTTTGTAATAGGGTGCTGGCAGTAAGAATGGAAAGAAATGAGGCTGTGGCATTCTTCAAAAGGGCCAACAATTTCTGTGATTTGTTTGTCTGATTTCTCTTTTTTTTTTTTTTTGTGGGATCATGGGGTGGGAAAGATTCAACTGGTATCCAAAAAAAAAAAAATATGGACTAAAGAAAATTCTAGCTGAAGACTGGAGCCAGCTTTTGATTTTCCAGTGTTAATTGTGACTTGTTTGGAAAATGAAATTCCCATAATTTGGATTTTTCTTTAATCAAGATACACTGCTATATTAGGGCAAAAATGAGCCCAGTGTTTCAATAATAAATCATCTCCTTCAAATTTATTTACTTATTTCTCTAGATATTATTGCAGTGATTTTAGATAGCTTCATGTTCATAAATGTAAATTATGAATTTATATATTAAATTATATTAATTTTTTTACAAGCATCCTAACAACAAGCAGTCACTTAAGGAAGACTTTAGTGAGAAAGTATTTTGAATTTGTCTGGTAGTATTAAGTGCATGTTTACAAAGTAAGAGACAATTATGGTGTGCTAGAAGATGCATTGCCCTAAAAATAAGAAGGCTTGGTTGAATCACAGCTCTCTTAACTCACTAACTGTGTGACATGGACAAGCTATCCAAATACATTTCATCTGTGAAAATGAAGAAAGAGGATCTCTCTAGCTACCTTACAGTAGCATATGAATGTTAAATAAGATTCACAACAAATATTAATTGACCTCCTATCATGTACTAGGAGGTCAGTACGTGGTCAGTACATGAGGCCAGACAGAAGGAATACAGTGGTACATAAGACAGCCAGAGCAATACTTTTCAAGGAGATTCTCATTGCAGAAAGGGAGATGCATACTACAAATTTCTGTAGACATGTAAAATAGTGTTATCATCAAATAGTAGGGAGTATTGTACTTTAATCTTATTAGAGAATAACTTTCAAAAATATAAAATTACTACTTTCTCTTAAATATGAAATGAACATATGTCAAAGATTTTTTAACTTTTATTTTAAGTTTGGGGATATATGTGCAGGTTTGTTACATAGGTAAACTTGTGTCACGGGAGGTTTGTTGTACAGATTATTTCATCACCCAGTTATTAAGCCTAGTACCCATTAGTTATTTTTCTTGATCCTCTCCCTCCTCCCACCTTCCATCTTCTGATAGGTCCTAGTGTATGTTATTCTCCTCTATGTGTCCATGTGCTCTCATCATTTAGCTCCCACTTATAAGTGAGAACACGTGGTATTTGGTTTTCTATTCCTGCATTAGTTTGCTAAGGGTAATGGCCCCCAGCTCCATCTATGTCCCAGCAAAATATATGACATAGTTATTTTTAATGGCTGGATAGTATTTCATGGTGTATATCTACCACATTTTCTTTATCCAGTCTAACATTGATGGGCATTTGGGCTGATTCCATGTCTTGCTATTGTGAATAATGCTACAATGAACATTCATGTGCATGTATCTTTATAACAGAATGATTTATATTCCTTTGGGTATATACGCAGTAATGGGATTGCTGGGTTGAATAGTATTTCTGTCTTTAAGTCTTTGTGGAATCACCACACTGTCTTCCACAATGGTTGAACTAATTTGCACTTCCACTAACAGTGTGTAAGCATTCTGTTTTTTCCACAACCTCACCAGCGTCTGCTATTTTTTGACTTTTTAGTAATAGCCATTCTGACTGGCATGAGATGGTATCTTATTGTGGTTTTGATTTGCATTTCTCTAATGATCAGTAATGTTGAGCTTTATTTCATATGATTGTTGGCCGCATGTATGTCTTCCTTTGAAAAGTGTCTGTTCATGTCCTTTGCCCACTTTTTAATGGAGTTGTTTTTTTCTTGTACATTTGTTTAAGTTCCTTACAGATGCTGGATATTAGACCTTTGTCAAATGCATAGTTTGCAAAAATTTTCTCCCATTCTGTAGGTTGTCTGTTTATTCTGCTGATAGTTTCTTTTGCTGTGCGGAAGCTCTTTAGTTTAAATGGATTCCATTTGTCAGTTTTTGCTTGCAATTGCTTTTGGCATCATTGTCATGAAATCTTTGCCTGTGCCTATGTTCTAAATGGTATTGCCTAGGTTTTTTTCCAGAGTTTTTATCGTTTTGGGTTTTACATTTAAGTCTTCAATCCATTTTCGGTTAATTTTTGTATATGGTGTAAGGAAGGGGTCGAGTTTCAATCTTCTGCATGTGGCTAGCCAGTTATCCCAACACCATTTGTTGAATAGGGAATCTTTTCCCCATTGCTTGTTTTTGTCAGGTCTGTCAAAGTTCAGGGAGTTGTAGGTATGCAGTCTTATTTCTGGGTTCTCTATTCTGTTCCATTGGCATGTGGGTCTGGTTTTGTACCAGTACCATGCTGTTTTGGTTACATGTCAAAGATTTTATTCAACTCATTAATTAATGAGGGAACCACTAAGATGTTAAAACCATTCCAAAGAAATTTTGAGAAGCAGAATATTATATTTATGGGCAATATTAGAATAAGATTGCTAGTTTAGATATCAAACCTATCAGTGTCCAACAGGGCCATAGAACATAACTCACTGGGATTATCTGTTCTACCAGACAAAAATCATTTTTTATCTCTACAGACAAAAATCTATAAGCTGGTCACTGGCCCTACAGAGTTGTAAAATAACCTAGTTAATGGAAAGTTAGGCCCCAATCAGGATTGAAAGAACACTCTAACTAACCTTATTTGCCTATTTTCAAGTTTCAAATTATTTCTCTCACAATCTCAAGTTTTCTTTGTTTTATTCCTCCAAAAGGTCATGTGAATATTAAAATATTTTGGAATAGGCCAGGCGCGGTGGCTCACGCCTGTAATCCCAGCACTTTGCGAGGCTGAGGCAGGTAGATCACGAGGTCAGGAGATCAAGACCATCCTGGCTAACATGGTGAAACCCTGTCTCTACCAAAAATACAAAAAAAAATTAGCTGGGTGTGGTGGCGAGCACCTGTAGTCCCAGCTACTTGGGAGGCTGAGGCAGGAGAATGGCGTGAACCCGGGAGGCGGAGCTTGCACTGAGCCGAGATCACGCCACTGCACTCCAGCCTGGGCGACAGAGTGAGACTCCATCTCAAAAAAAAAAAAAAAAAAATTGGAATATTAAGATACATTTACAATAATTTTTATCTTAAAATATCACTAGGATTGTGGTGGACATTCCAGTGGGCAAAAGTGAATAAACTGGGGGAGAGGATAGTAAATGAAATGGAAAATGGGGACCTGGGAGAAATACAATAAAAACTCAAGTAACCCAAGAATATTCAGAGTTTCCCAAGTTTCAGAGCATCTCAGTTTACTACATCTCAGATTACTACTTTATAATAAGGCCTTCCTAAAGCTCCACTGGAGCCTGCCACCAAAATTACCTGGCACATTTCCAACACTTCAACAAGTAATAATAGTAATATTCCCAGATGTCAGTGAAGTTATTCTATTCTTTAAGACTTAAAATAATGTTGGGAGAGTGACATCGGTAAGATGGTGGAACAGGAGTTCCCTAGCTTCTCTCCCTGCCCCAGAAATTCAACTAGCAATTACCCACAGGCAAGAATATCATTGTGAAAATCCCATAACTTGGGAGTGAGGCTGAGACACCCCCTTAGACCACAGAATTGAGAAAAGCTGCAACCAAACAGTTAGAGGACTGATTCTGTTTTGACTACACTGCCCCTCCCCCATACTGGCACCATGACACATGCAGAGAGTTCCCCTGGGCCCATGGTTTCTGCAGTGGGAGGGGTGAATGAGAAGCAGTCATTGGGCTTCCCATCATTCTAGGACCGTTTTTGGGAGGTTCACTCCTGTCTTGTCCTAAAACATTGAGAATGCTGGCAGGGGTAGACCAGTTGGAGACAAAAAATGGAGGTGGGGCTCACAGCGACCAGCAGAGGGATCTTGATGGTTGCTCTGCATTCCAGCCAATTAAGTGACACACCAGAGAAACTAGCCAACAACATCACACCACAGGAAATATGGTACAGATTTCCAAAAACTGTACTACACAACCAGAGAAGACAACCTGGAACTCTCTCCAATCAGAAACAATCACAGAGCTGAGCCAGAAGCCCCTCCTAATGACAGAGTCTAGCCAGTGGTCTCACCAAACCACAGAGCACAGCCAGTAATGCCATTTGACCTTAGAACAAAGGAAGTGATCCAGCCTAACTAAAGAGCCTGATAACAAGGTCTATCCATCTGGGGTTGCAACCAGATAGCCCATCCAGAATCCCAGGCTAGAATCCCCAGCCCTAAATAGTAAAAGTCTGTCACCATCAAAGAACACCTGCAAAGGCTAGAAGAGGTGACCATCTTCTCAAATACACAAGCAGCAGTGTAAGGACACAAGGATTATAAAATGTCAGAAAAATATAATATCACCAAAAGAAACTAATAAATCTCCAGTAATAGGCCCAGAAGAAAAGAAGATATATAAAATGACTGACAGAGAATTCAGAATAGAATAATGTTGGCTTGAGTCCCTTCCCTCCCTCCCTCCCTCCCTCCCTCCCTCCCTTCCTTCCTTCCTTCCTTCCCTCCTTCCTTCCTTCTTTCCTTCTTTTCTTTCTCTGCTACCCAGGCTGAAGTGCAGTGGTGTGACCACAGTTCACTGCAGCCTCAAATTCCTAGGTTTAAAGGATCCTCCTGCCTCAGTATCTCAAGTAGCTACAGGCAAAAGCCACCACTCTTGGCTATTTTTATTTTTGGTAGAGACCGAGTCATGTTATGTTGCCCAGACTGGTCTCAAACTCCTGTCCTCAAGTGATCCTCAAACCTTGGCCTCCCAAAGTCCTGGGATTACAGGTATGAGCCACCACATCTGGCTTGATACTTTGCCCATATTCTATGAGAAGTTCAATTTCCTCTCCTCCTCCTAAGAGATCTGTGAATTCTGGATGGCTTATGTTCCAGGGCTACCTCTATCTCTAATTCCTTCCCTCATTGATGTGTTATTCTCAAACACATCTCATCTTCACCTCTTCATTCTACTTATTAGTACTGAGTGTAGTAGACTTTACTAAAGTAAGGTGAGATGAGGGAATGTGTTCGCATCCTAGCAATTGATAACAGGATGTTAAAACAAGGCTCTTTCTGTCTCTGTTTTGTTTGAGGTCACAATGGCTGGCTAAGAACAAACAAATAGTCTCAAATATCTCTACATCCTTAAGTAAACTGTTGGAATAGACTGTGCAGGTCTTAAAAAGAGGGCTTTTTTTTTTTTCAAAACAACAACAACAACAGTTTGCTGATTCTTAGCCCATCACCCACCCTGAAGGCATAAGAAGGTTGAAGCTGGAGGGGCTAAGAGAGAACCTCTTTGGATAAAATTGGTTATGTAATGTAGCTTCTCTTCCCTTACATTCACAAGGAGAGGGGTTGGGTTTTTTTCTCCCTACTGAGAGAGGGAGCCTTAAGATAACCATTCAGGCAATTCGATCTTTGATTCTTGAAGTTTTGTAGCACAGAATTTAATGCCAGGTCCAGGCCTAAAAAAAGAAAAAAACACACACATAGGCAAGAGGCTGCTTGAAAGAATCTATGGCAATAAATGGAAACTGTGTTGGGAGCAAGCTGCACCTCTATGAGTAGTGGGGTGCTGGGTGGATGAGAGTATCTCAGGGACCAGATCCAGACATGGTCACGTGGGAGGGAGTCAGCTTGGAGTCATCTTGGATTCCCTCAAAGAGGATTTCCCAGAAGGGCAATAGGAAGATCCTCCATATACACAGCGGTTGAGGGGAAGCTTCACTCACATCAGGTGGGATGCAGTCAGAGACAGCAAAGGAGAATGTCTCAGGGACATCATGAAAGCACCCCTTGGGGACAGAATCAGCACTGGGACTCTGCTCTGCTCAAAGGGCACCAGCACCTGACTGTGTCTGTGCCAGCCAGGAAGCACATTTCCTGTCTCTTCTTCTCTCTGCACTCCCTCTCCACTTTCCCCCATCTTATTTCCAGCCCTAAGGGGGCAAGAGACAGCCCAGTGAGGGGATAAGAAATAGAAGACCAAGGTGGGGAAACAATAGGAAAGAAGCTGACCTGCCATGGGTCTCCAAGTTTGAGGCAGGCTAGAGATGGTGGGTGAGGGAGAAAAACAGCTTTAACTTTGAATGCAGTAAAGTTTCAACAGTTGCATTTCAACTGTTCATTTTATTTACTGAGAGGAGAATGTCTTTGTGATTGGAAGCATCGGGACTTTTTGTTATCTGTGAGTTCCTAGAAAGGCTAAGGGACTTGCCTAGACTTGCATCCAGGGACAGAGAAGGAATGGGCCCTCACAGCAGCAAGCGCCTTGATCCTGTATGTTTGGGAGGTGGTGAAGAGGGGCTGGGTGTGGTTTCAAACACCACCTTCCTTTCCATCCTCTGGGTGCTGAGGCTTTTGGTTTGGGTGAGGGAGTAGGGGAAAGGAAAGAGAAGATGTCTCTTTATTTAACTGGGTAAGGTTGTAGCCTCCGGGATGGCTGATGGAAAGTCAAACTCGTCTTCTACAGTTTTGATAGGGACAGTGGTGGCTTCAACATGACAGGTTGATAAGGGACTTGTGTCCAGGAAGCTCCTTTGGCCATTAGAGGTCCCTTGAAAAGTTTGACAGAAAGTTTCAACTGAACCCCAGCTAGTGGACTTCCCACCATGTTCCTCTGATATGGATGCCTCATTGTCCTCTACATGAGGTCAGTCAGGGACCTACACATATGAGGAGGCTGGGGAGACTCTCTCCCTTTCTCATTCAGGTTACACAGCCTGAGCAGTGATAAAGAAATGAAATGCTGGCTCTTCTCCTTGCAGGTACCTCCTTTCTTTGTGAATACTTAGAGAAGGAAAACATATAACCTCAAGAGAGTCTAAGAGCAGGAAGAACCCCCTTAACCTTATGGGAAGGGAATAGCCTATCTCCACAAATGCAGCACTACCACAAGGCTGATCCTTTCTCAAGCTTCGGGTCTTTTCTTCCTATGGAGTTTGGGTATGGGTGGTGGATCGGGGAGATGATTCCAGAATTAGCACTCTCAGTAAGTCCGTGTTGCTGTGGCTGGGCCTGAACATCCAAAGTGGCCTTTTGCTCTCTCCATTCAGGGTCTTGGCGGCAGTCCTGGGGCAACAGGAAAATCCCCAGTTGACACACCTGTTACAGGACAGCTGTGGAAAGCCTGCCTTAATAGTCATGTCTATCTCACTGTCTGCCACTGGTACTTACAGCTCTTCATCCATCAAACTATCCAAACAATTTAAAAGTCCATTTATATTTCTTGTCAGTAGCCACTCTTGAGTTAACATGCACCATACATATATTATTTACCAGGTGAGATAGAGCTACTGAGAAATAGGCCCAGGATATAATAAAAAGGAGATATGTTTGAGAGAATCCTCCTCCGGACAGTCCTTCTTATAATGGTCAGTGGACAATCTTGTACACCCTCCCTTTGCAGGCAGGAACTGATTGTTTTGAGGGCAGCAGTTTTCATGTTTGTGTGTAAGCAACTCAAACAATAATGATTCCCTGGATTAGTTTAAATGTGCCTATTCCTCCTCTGTGACTAATTAAGACTGAATTCCGTGCATACAAGAAGCTGTTTGGCATTTGCTGGTATCTGTGCAGATCTGCTGTGTTTGATTAGCCACTATTAGTTCATAGCTGTTGGACAGACTAACCGACTTCCAGGATTGCCTCAATTATCAAGACACCTTGTCACCTTTCTGGTGAAGTTTTAACATCTTCACATAATCCCAATAGAAAGTGTGTGTTTTAAACTTGGTCTTTTCTGGAAGACTAGTAAAAACATTGGGCACTTCCTCCTTAGGTGGTTAATGAAGTCCCCGGCAATTACAATAGAACAAATTACTTACAAATAATTCCTATTTTTGTCAGTGCTAAAAATACTTTTTCATTTACATTTTCTTCCAGACTAATGTCCCTTTCCAAGGTGGAGAATTGAAAAAGAAAAGATCTGAATATCAACCTTATTAGACTAACAATGCAACATTTAGGAGGATAAATTAAAAATGCATCTATGAATTATAAATAATGTATAACCTCGCCATATAATATGGTGCATCCACAAAAATGCTGCTCTTTTTTTTCTTAGGGGGTAATTTTTTTTACTTGTGGATTTGTATTAAAGTCCCAAGTCCTGGTGGTGGGATCGATGGGTAGAGCTTTTAATTGGAGCTCTCTGGTGATTATCTAGATTGGCACCTGCTGTTAATCAGCTTCTAAAGAAATTACTGAGCCAATGATTACACTGATCCTGGTGATGTTAGGCCCCTTGGGGGCAATGTTAAGGCTTCCAACCACAGGGGAACCCTTAAGAACAGTGGAGCTATAATTTTCCAAGTTGCCGGCTTACCTGGCAACATACATGTCTCAACTTTCTGGCTGAGTGAACTCAGAAGGATGATATCGCAGCATACGTTGGATCCACATGATTTTATAAGCAAAACAATGCTGCAAGTCCCCTAACAGCTTCCATCAGAGTAAAATGACAATACCCCATGTATGTGTGTGGAGCCCTTCACAGTTGTACATTATATAATCGAATCCCATTGATAAAATAACAATGTTGCGCTGGTCATTTCTGGAGAAAATATACCAAGTTCACAAAAGTTTTCCCCCCTTGGTGTACATCATACTTTTTTAGAAACACTTTTTATAGAAATTAAAAATAGAAATCTTTTTTAGACTAACATTTGATAATTACTTAATATTTTTAATTCAGGACCCACTAATTTAATTCAAGTAGGATTGGGCTAAATTTATTTTTTCCTCATCCTTGAATTGTGGCAAATAATGATAAAAAGTGTTCTATTGGTTAAAAAATTTGCTGCCATTTTCTTATAAAGTTAAATGTACACCTAACATGTGACCTAACAATTCCACTCAGGTTTTTCACCAGGGGAATGGAAATATGTGGAAATACACCCAAAGAAGTGTATGTAAACATTCATAACAGCTTTATTTTTAATAGCTAAAAACTAGAAGTAATCCAAACATCCATCAGTAGGTGAGTGGATAAACAAACTGTGATATAGTCAAACAGTGGAATATTAGTCAGCAGCAAAACGAAATGAACTGCTGATACATGGGAATGAATCTCAAAAACATAATGCTGAGTGAAAGATGGCCAGACACAACAGATTATATGCTGTATGGTTCTACTTCTGTGACGTTCTAGAATATGCAAAATTAATCCATAGTGACAGAAAGCAGATCGATGATTGCCTGGGGATGGAGGTGAGGTTATTGACTGGGCAAGACATTTTGAATATTTTGAGGAAATGTTTTATTTCTGGATTGAGGTGATAATTATACAGGTATATACATTTGTCAAAACTCACAATCTGTACACTTAAAATGTAGGCATTTTATACTATGTAAGTTATAACAACAAATTAGATTTTTAAAAAAGTGACATCTGTTACATATATCTTTATTAATAACAAAATTTCTCTATCTCTTGTATGTCTCTGTGCTTCTCTTGTTTCTGATGTTGATTTGTTTTTTAGCAATATTATTTCCAACATCCAAATGGTATTGAGAATCCCAGCTTGAGTTTGACAGATAACTTACAAAACAAGAAAAAAAAAGATTCAACCTTTCCACTCCAGGTCTGACAAGTCCCCAGATTCTATCTATTCCAGCTCCTAAATGTTTATTTTGTCTTTATGCTGCTGCCTCGCTCCACCTGCACTGCTTTAATTTAGCGTTCAATTATCTCTTCACTGGTCTTCCCTCCTCTGATTTGGTTTGAACAAGAGGATCCTTCATACTATCTTCCAGGTGCCAGAAAACAAAATGGTACCCAGAAGCCTTATGGCTGAGGGAAGGGCAGGGATGTTGGAGAAGAAGGAAGGCAGAGGGTGGAACTGAGTAGAGGCTTTGGGGAAAGCTTGATGAAGGTCTCCTATGCTTGCTCGGGGATTCTTAGGCCCAAGATATAGTTGAGAGTAAACTGGATTGTTCTCAATGCCATTCGTATTTTTCTATGTTCATTTCTTCAGTGTGTTAGTAAAGCCTTTTAGAAAGTATTGGCCCATTTCAAGTATGTTCAAGAGAAACAGGGCCAGATGTGCTGGTGGCCACAGAAATCAAAGGCAGAGAACTTCAAGGAGGGCAGGAGACTTGGAAGGGTAGAACCAAAGCTCAAAGATGCAGCCCGGTCAGCTTCTAGCATCCAACCACCCTTCACAGTTTTCTCCCAAGTCACTGCTTTTCTGCCTGACCCAAAGAGGATTCCACCCCGTGTGTATTAAGGGAGTGATTTTTTTGTGTGTTTGCATCTTCACATTTTTCTCTGCCAGAGAGTTGGTGATAGTGAATGGTCACCTGGGAGGATAAAGGTGATGATTTTAGGCCAGCTTAGTTCATTGTAAAAGGTCTCTAAGAACCTTTCACCTCTCTGAAAGTGCCTTTTATCAAGACTCCAGATAGGATAGCCTCCAGTGAGAGATTTCCCATCCATTACACACTTGTCAGGGGAAGCACAGGCCCAGCTTAGAGATTTCCATCTTAAACTTTTAAAGGAAGCTGCTTGCTAAAGGTTCTGGAGCTGGAGGAGCCACTAAAAATCAAACAAGTAAGCAGAAACCAAGTTTGACTTTTGGCCCTAGGGGTTGGAGAGATGGAGATGAAAGCTGACAGGCTCCTGCGTGACAGGGCCTCTGTGGAGCCCAAGAGGGTGACTCACAAATCTGAGTGGCACTTCCTCTCCATGAGTCATCCTGTGAGCAAAGCCTGAACACCCCTGCCCAGCCCCTCAGTGTGAACTCTCCTGGCCTGCTGACCCAGATATTTGCAGGCAGGCCCTGCTACCCTCAACACAGGACACATCCTCAAGGGGTACAGCCTCACTCTCAAAGACAACCAAGGCCTCAGCCCAGCAGATACTTGCTATGGCTGAAAAAGCAGGGGACATTTTATCATAGGGGGGCCATGGGGATGAGCTCTGTTCCTAGGTTATCTTGTAGTCCTGGTTCTGCTGTTGACAAACTGAGTGAACTTGAACTTTAGTACGTCACTTAGTCTTAAGTCTTTGGGGGCCAGAGTTTCCCAAACTATAAAATAAAAAGAGTACATTGTTTTGTGGAAGAGAGGATATGTACACAGCCATAATGTTAGACATTGACAATAATTTGTGGGGAGTGCAGATCAAGGGTAGGTTAATAACACAGAGAGGAAGTGATATTTGAACCGGGTCTTGAAAGAGCAAAGAATTTTCCATTCAGGCAAGAGAGAAGAATATTCCATGCTAGGCAATATATTCCTAAAGCACTGAAGGCAGAAGAGGCAGGGGAGAGACAATGAGGCCAGTATGTGGGAAGAGCAGTGGATTCAAGAGCATGGGAGAGGGAGAGAAGCATAGAGGTGTTTTAGATGCAGGATCAGTAGGTGACGTCCACTATGGGAAGGTACTTTCCGTATTCTCCAGAGGATGGCCTCCTGGCTCCTGGGTTGGGTGACTGCGCACCTGATGATTTAATTAAATAAAACACCCAAAGCAGAAGGGGGGGGGAAAATGATGAATCGAATTTCTGACCTATTGAAATGGAAGCATCCATGTTCAACCAACTGACATGTCCATGAGCTGAATAAACCAGTCTCATGCCCAGAGGAGTGCTTGAAGCTAGAAACACAGATCTGGTGTCATCAGCTGACATTGCTCTAGATCGTTTCAAAGTTCTTTGTGTTTGCAGGATTTATGCTACCAAATTTTGTTTTATTGAGTTTCTGTTGGCTATTCATAGTGGTATTTTAGTCAACATAGAATGGCCTCAGCCCAGAGAATTAAACAGTAGACTGACATCAATGAATACTTAAAAAAGGCTTTGGGAAAGACTCTTAGCTATTCTCATCAATGATCAGTGGCTCCCCATTTTGTGTAGAATAAAGTTCAAGCTCTTCAGTTTGACATTTGTTTCTGATCATTCGCCATGCCATGAGCAGCCCTATGGAGAGGCCCGTGTGGTGAGAAACTGAGGCCTCCAGCCATCAGACGCATGAGTGAGCATGGATACAAGTTCTGCAACCTAGTCAAGCCTTAGATGTTGCAGCTCTGGCTGACACCTTATCTGCAGCCCCATGAGAGGCCCAGAGCCAGAAGCACCTGACTAAGCCACTCTTGGATTCCTGACCCTCAGAAACTGTAAGATAAATGTTTCTTGTTTTAAATTTATAAAAGCTTTTGGGTCATTTGTTAAGGTAAGATCAGGAGAAGGAGAAAATTGCTTTTCTGATAATACTGTATGTGGAAAATGGGCCAGGAAAGGCTGAACATGATTTCAATATTTTGGAGCTCTCTGCAAGGTGCTGAAAGGAGGGGACAGGGGATCTGGTTCCAACTCTTCTGCCTGTTCACTGAGTGGCCTTGAAAACATCGTATCTCCTGTTATTTTCTGTTTGGGCCTCTGTTTCCTTACTTTTAAATGGCGATGAGAGTGTTAGTGCCAGGCTCCAGTCTAAAACCTTTACTTATGTGCAATACTTAATAGTTGGCAAATGTTTTATATATTGTGGTCAGGATTTGGAGACAACAAAAAATAGTTCCCCAAATTTCAAACTGAGGAAAATAAAATTGGCTTTTGGGAGTCAAACTTCAAAGTCAGTACATATGGCTTAGGACAGAGACACACCAAATTACCTTAAAGCAGTGTTTATGGGGGCTTCTGACAGGCTATAAGCTAAACCAAAAATGTAATTACTTTCTTCTTACCAATGAATGATTGGAAATACCATGAATGCTCATTTTTTAATGCACAAAAAGCTCTTTGGAGACTTTCTGGAACAAAGTAAATACTTAAGAGATGTTACTTATTATTATATTTATTTATAGCTAAGGGAAACAGAAAATGAATAAGTTGGTCATTGAAAGATATTATGATCTGATATTCATAAATAAAGGAGCCAGGATTTATTAAGAACTCTAACTTGGTGTTCTAATAAGTCTAGCTGCTACACATAAGACTGAGGAGCATGGCAAATGTCCAACACTGCACAGAAAACAAAGAGTTGGAATTCCCGAGATGCTTAGGCAGGATGTGTTGTTATCAGTGTATCATCATAGCTGTCATGAATTGGATCTGACTTTCAATTGCTGTTATTCTTTAATTAATTAAAGCACTTTGTAAAATTATATACAGGTCTTATCCTTATAGATACCCTTTGGGGGTAATTGCTGAATTGTTATGATTTGAATACTATGTTGTTCCTCTCTCATTTTGGTCACAATATTCTTTATCTGCTGGGAAGTGGAAAGGGGTAGAGTGGGTGATTTTGTGTGATTTTTACTCTATTCAATGAGCCATGGTAAAACTTTTGAAAATTATTGACTTAACGGCCCTGTGGGGCCAGCCTTGACCGTTGTGTGATTAAATATATGAACCTAGCTGAAACAAAAAATGTGCCAATCAGCAGCCTGCCAGCAATGGGAGCCAGTGGGAGTAGGAGAATCATAGGGACTTACACTATTATTGGCCATCTATTGCTCTCCAGGGACAAGAGAGCCTTGGTCAACAGCCCTAATGGGAAGGGTATATTGAATGTGAAGATGCACACAAGGGATTGTATCCAACAGATTTAGAATGTCCCTGTTTTCTTGGCAAATTCATCGTTATTGTTGAAGAATGTATCCCCTCAACACTTGACCACTAAACATTAGATCCTTCTGGCTAACACCCTGCTGTGGTCTGAATGTTTGTATTCTCTCAAAATTTATATACTAAAACTCAGTCCTCAGTGTGATGGTATTAAGGGGTGGAGCCTTTGGGAGATGATTAAGTCATATGAATGGAGAGCCCGTGAATGGCATTTGTGCCCTTACAAGAGGCTAAAGAGACCAGAGTTCTCCACTTCCTTCTTGTGTGGACACAGTGAAAACACAGCCAACTAGGAACCACAAAGCAGGTCCTCACCACACTGAATCTGCCAGTGGCCAGTGACTCAATCTTAGACTTCCCAGCCTCCAAAACTGTGAGAAATAAATTTCTGTTTTTTAGAAACCAGCCAGTCTATGGCATTTTGTTATAGCAGCCTCAGTGGACTGACATTCCTCCTTGGCCTGATTCCACATTCATCACGTGATATTCTAATTATGACATGACTTTTCATATAGGTCTATATGATGTTGGTCACAGAGGTGTCAAGTATTTTAATCAATCTGTCCAGATAATGAACATGTTGACTTTCCAGGTTAATATCCTTGTCCAAAGTCAACATTGCCATTCTCCTTGATATAACCCTACCCTTCTAATTTGTCTCCCAGCTTCCACTCTTGCTCCCTCCATTTCAGTGTTGTATTGGCCTCTAAAAAGATTATTTCTCTATGTACATTTATTAAAACACTATCTCATTTGACCATCACAGCAAATGCAAAAGGTCTTATTATCTCCATAAATATATGAAGAAGTGGAGAATTATAAATAGTAAATGACTAAAACAATTAATAAGTTGTAGAATTAGGACTCACACACAAGTGGAGTAGGTTTTTATTGTTACTGGTTTGGTGCATTTAATGATCACCTATTACATAGGTTTGTTTGTCCTAAACAAATAGTAACAGCATATTCAGGTACTTAATCTTTATTCTATTGTTGCTACAGATGAGAAAATTGAGGCCCAGAGATGTCAGGTGAATTGTTCAAATTTACCTTTCAAGTAACAGAGTTCAAATTTATACACCAGATTTTTTTACCAGTACATTTTTGGAAGAGATTATTATTCATATATTTATTTATTTATTTATTTATTTATTTATTTATTTATTTATTTTTGAGACAGAGTCTTGCTCTGTCACCCAGGCTGGAGTGCAGTGGCACGATCTCGGCTCACTGCAACCTCTGCCTCCCAGGGTCCAGTAATTCTCCTGCCTCAGCCTCCCAAGTAGCTGGGATTATAGGCATGTGCCACTACACCTGGCTTTTATTTATTTATTTATTTATTTTTTGTAGTAGAGATGGGGTTTCACCATGCTGGCCAGGCTGGTCTCAAACTCTTGACCTTGTGATCCACCCACCTTGGCCTCCCAAAGTGCTGGGACTACAGGCATGAGCCACCACCCCCTGCCAATATATTTTTATTTTTAAGGTCTACTATAAACATTCCATTTCAATTTGTAAACATGTTGACAATTTTTAAAATTTTAATTTTATGTTTAACTTTTCAAAATCCCAATTTGGTTTCCATTACAATTTGTGTATGTGTGCGCATGTGTTTGGATGTTTTCTATTGTTGACATAATAAATTACCACAAACTTAGTGACTTAAAAAATGCAAATTTAGTATTTTAGAATTCTTTAGGTCAGAATTCCAACATCAATCTCATGAGGCTGAAATTAAGGTGTTGTCAGGGCTACATTTCTTTCTGGAGACAGTAGTGGGAAATCCATTTATTTGCCTTTTTCAGATCTAGCCATCAATTGTTTCCCTTGGCTTGTGGCCCCTTCTATCTTCAAAGCCAGCAGCAGAAAACAGAGTCCATCTCACACAACCATCTCTTTGGCTTTCTGCAGACAAGAATGGTTCTCTGCTTTTAAGGATGCATGTAATTAGATTAGGCCCACATGAATAATCCAGTATAATCCCCCCATTTCAAGGTCCTTCACCTTAATCATACCTGTCAAGGTCTCTTCTGCCAGGTAAGGTACCATATTTCCCAGGTTCTAAAAGTTAGGAAGTGGACATCTTTGAGGGCCGTTCTTCTGCCTGTATACATATGCAGAATTATGTATATTATATATATATAAAATAATAGATTATATAGTACATAATCTAGATAATCTGATAATCTAGATAATCTGATTATATAGTACCTAATCTAGTAGATTAGGTACTATATAATCTACATATTTTGTATGTATATAATTATATGTGTTATCTATTTATAGTGTTATGAAAATACTATATAATTTATGCATTTTGAAATTTTTGTTTATGTATATATACACTGTGTGCTTAGATATATATATGATATGTGAAATACCTAGAAGTCTTTTTCACAGTTGTTTTTTTCCGACTCTAATTTCTCCACCCTTTGCTCCACACTCAGTGACATAGGTAGAATTGGCTATTTTCATCTTTTCACTTTTTTACTTGAGTCTACTTTTACTGAAGTGATTATAGCAGTCAGAGAGGCTAAGTTATAAGCATTGGCAAACATCCACCTTCCACGCCTTAAAACTACAAAAGCCCTAATTTTACTCATACTCCATGTCAGTCATAGGGTGACTGCAGGACCCCAGGGCAGGGAAAATCCAGCTCCATGATCCACAAACACCAAGACAGAAGAAAAGTGGTGGATTATGTGCTGCTCATTCTTGAAGCCCCACTTCCAGGCCCATTTCATTAACCAAAGCACATCACTTGGCATCACCTATGTTCAACAGCACATTGAATATTTATGGACAGTCCCAGTGACTCCCTTTAAAATGCACAAACATCATTTTAAAAAGTCCATATCCTTTAACATAGAACTACAAGATTTATCATGAAAAAAAAAAGTCTTTACCCCAGAGGGCTACTGCTCTGCCTCAAGTAGCAAGCACTTTAAATTGTATAGTGATTTCTTCTGAATTTACACTCCAATTTTGAAATAAAAGGTATAGTTCTTTTCTTCCATTTTAGATACCATCTATTAGATTCCTGTTAAGGAAGATTTGACTTACTTCTCTTCCTCACTGCCTCTCCATTCACACCCTTCTTCTCCCGTCTTCCTAACATAATCACATTACAATACTTGGTTAGATCATTATTTAGTGTTTACAATGTCATGATCCTGTAAACTACACTTAAGCTGAGCTATAGAGTGTAGTATGGTTTCATTTCCTTTCTTGTGCATTTTTTCTTAGAGTTGGTAAGTGCCTCTTTTTAGAAATTTGCATAGTTCTCTGTGTATTTATCATTAATTTTTTCCCAAATTCTCTGACCAAGCTGTAAAACTCCTATTAAAACATTCAGACACACTGAATCCTTCATTAGTTCCATTCTGTTCTTCAAAACATCTCTCCTCAGCCCTCAGTCCCCCTGCTCCAAATGGGATGGATCATTCTCTAGGCTTATTTACATCTAGAATTCCTATGCCTTGAAAACTGTGAGTTACCAGTCAAGAGAGAAGAAAAGACTAGATGACTTCTGAAGCCCCTGGTTCCTGCTCTGAAATTTGAGGACAAAGATGAAATGTTATGAGAAGCCTACATAGGTTCCAAGAATTGGCTTTGGACCAGTGTCCTATGGCCAACACTGCCCATCACTGCCGCCTGATCACTGGATTCTGGGTCCTCCTCTGTATAGCTCAGGTTTACATTCCTTACCTTGACTTTTGTCTCTGCTGCTTTGTACATCTTGATCATCCTCCAATCTCCATTGTCCTGAAGCCAATAATAAGAGACAAGGGGAAAGGGCTAGCCTGTTTTGTGGGCGTTCCTAAACTCCTGAACTCCAGCCCTAGAAGCATCCTCATGGTTTTGTTTCCCCTGTGTCCCATCAGAAAGGAAATTATTAGACTACTGAATAAGTAGAAAATCCAAGTCATAGAGAAAAGCAGTGTGAAAGATAATATCTTGTTATGCTCTTATCTAGGAACTGATTGAATTCCTGAAAGCTCTCGAGGTGCCCCTGCTGGCAGCTGTGGCTGAGGGTTCAAAGCAGAGAAACAGAGCATGTGGGGAAATTTTTTTACTGCATGATTTTCTTCTCACACCTGGTGATGGAGTGAAATTTGCAAGGGGAGTGGAATGGGAATATACATATTGCAATGATGATGGTAATGCTTTTATACCTGGTGCAGAGATGAGATTTGGTTTGGTTGTAGAAGGATAAGGCAGAGAGGACAATCAAAATTATTTTGAGAAACTGATGAAATCCAGACTGCTGCAGTTCTGTTTGTGTGAAGAGTGTGTTAAATAAACGTAAGTGATTTTATGCCTGCTTAGTCTAACACCAAGGAAATGATCTTATTATTTTTCTCCTCTCCTTTTCTGTTATGTGGTAACATAACGGAAGATTGGACTAGAAAAGACATTCCTGGGGCTTTCTCTGAAAATAATGACCCCACCCAGTGACAGGACAAGGATTGATGCTAGGAATTAACCACTTGTAAATGGAAATTAATACTCGAATTAGCAAGATAGGAAAATCCATCTTATTGTAAGTAGTGCTACTTATAGATTGTGATATTCCTCCCGGGATTGCCAGGTTATTTAAAAGGAATAAATCAAGAACTGCATTCAGACCCATGAAGAAAGAGCAGCAGAAATATTCATAGCAGGCATATGCTAAAAACTGGCAATATTTTCACCAAGGTTGTAAAACAATGGATAAAGTCAATTTTTAAAAAGATACACATTTGTGATTTTTAACACTTCTTAGATGGAAAGTGTTTTCAGGTTGGCTCTTGAATATTAACATTGTCACCTAGACAGCTTTCTAGCAAACAGACTCAAGACATTGGATAAAAAGATTAGTCTCACAAAAAAATGAGCAGATGAATACTGCATTTCAAATAAAAGCAAGGGTCTCCAAGGATTAAATATAAACATTCGATAAACCTGCAGCTCTGATGAAAATCTATTTAACAGCCTGGCATTTCTATAGCTGTTTAAAATGTGGAACCTGCTTTCACATCCATTAACTCATTTGTTTCTCAAAAAAGAACAGATGAGGAAATGGAGTCCAGGAAGATTAAAACTCACACAGCCTCCCAGGTATTAAGGGGCTGTATTTAATGTTAACCTCCCTTGACCTGGAGCTAAAATGCAGCCATACTTCTCTAGACAGCCCCATGAATGAACATAGAGAGGACATTCTAGCCACAGTAGGGTTGTGACTTCTTTTTGAGTTCAAGAATGAATCCATGCAAGCCAATTAGAAAAATGGCTCCCATTCCCTTCGCGTATATGAATGTAAGGATAGCAGAATTTCATCCTATTATTCCCATTATAACATTCATGTGTGACAGATTGATTAGGGCTCTGGTAGTGACAGTACACATCACAATCTGCCTTGAATCAAGACTCTTCATGTAAACATCTTCCCTTCTGGACCATAGGAGCCAAAGACCAGCAACAAGGTCTTTAATATTTTGTCTCCATCCTGTGCCCTTCCCAGTGCCTAGCACAAAGAAGCTGCTTCATTAACATGTGTGGTGATTGAAATAAGCCACAGAACAGACACTTTGCAGTGTGCCAATTGAGTTACATTGTGGACCTGCAGACTGGAAGTAGTCACAGCCCCTTAGAGGGTTAGCGATGTCAGATTGTTCCCTTTTCAATCATATAAGCTGATTCTTGTTTTTTTGCATAGTTTCATCCAGTTTGGGGGGATGAAGTCAATCATGAGTGACCCCCTACTTTCACACAGAGTGAAAGTGTGTGTGCAAATCAAGTCATAAACTCATACTCCAAAAGGAGTTGTTTCCAGGTTTCTGTTTTCCAACACTTTAAATCCCCTATCAGAAATACCAGGCCCTCTGGCTGGGTTAGGGGAATTCTGCAAATCCCAATAAGTGATTATCCATGCGATGTTATGGTCCCTACCCCAGCTATGGACCACACCCCAGTTCACACCCGTACCCAGGCTTTCATGGAGGGCCTGAGAGGTGGCTGGAAAATCAGGGATTGGGATACAGTGAGAGGTGGCTGGGAAATCAGGGATTGGGGTACAGTGAGAGGTGGCTGGGGAATCGGGGATTGGGGTATGGTGAGAGGTGGCTGGGGAATCGGGGATTGGGGTACGGTGAGAGGCGTCTGGAAATCGGGGATGGGGGTACAGTGAGAGGTGGCTGGGGAATCGGGGATTGGGACACAGTGAGAGGTGGCTGGAAATCGGGGATTCGTGCACAAGCTACAGGAGCATCCACGGAGAAAACCTATGCCAAGGGAAAAAAACAACATAAAATAATTTCTATTTTATATAAAATTGGGGGAAAGGGTTAAAATAAATTTATATGCAAGCATAGACAAAATATAGGAAAGAAATAGACCAAAATTTTAAGAATTTATTTTTCTAGGTGGTATTTTATATTTTTTCTATATTTGTATTGCTTTCATGTCCCTATTTTTGAAATATCTATAAGTTCTTTTTAATTTTACTTCTATCTACCTGTAAGACATTAATAATATTACTGATAAGGCTAAAATCTGACCACCATCCTCAAACCCAGTTATTCTCCTGACTACCCAGAATTAACCACATGTCACGTTGGCATCATCTCTCTAGACATTTTGGACACACAGTGGTTCCCCCTTATCCCCCCTTATTCTTGGGGTATATGTTCCAAGACCCCCAGTGGATCCCTGAAACAGCAGATAGCACCAAACTCTAAGTACACCGTGCTTTTTCCTATATAATAATGGGTGGATAGTGTATGCAAGGCGGGTATGCTGGACAAAGGGATGATTTGTGCCCTGGGTGGGATGGAACCAGAGGGCACACAATTTAAAACTTGTGAATTGTTTATTTCTGGAATTTTTAATTTAAGATTTGCAGACCTTGGTTGACCATGGTAACTGAAACCTCAGAAAGCAAAACTGCAGATAAGGAGGGACTACTGTACTTACATATATGTATATATGCCCATGGAACTACACAGTATTGTTTTGTTTCTACATAAATGACATCATACCATTCATATTCTGCAATTTGCTATCCACATCAGTTACATATAGAAATGTCTCAGTAAAAAAAGAAAAAAAAGCATAATATTTCACCAAACTGAGAGACTTGCAGTCCGAGTTTAGCACTAGAATCATGTGAGGAGCTTTAAAATAAAACCAATTCTCAAGCCCTACACCTAGTGACCTTGAAACAATTTGTTTAGTTTCCCCTCCCTGACTCTAGGTGATTTTATTTTTTTTCAGTTGTGACAGTTTAATCACATCCTGCAGTCTTGTACATGAGTGTGTGGTACTCTAGGAAGACACCAAAAAACAAAAAGCAACTTATATTACAATACCCATCTACACCCCCACCAGAAATATGTGAAAAATACCCATTTGCCTTTATACTTCTCCACTTTATGTATTATTGCTAATTTTTAAATTTTTAAACGTTTTGCTGCCTTAATGGATTAAAACAAACAGTATGTAGTTTGTTTTCATTTTATTGATTACGTAGAATATCTATATCTTTTCATGTCTTCAGCAAGGGATTAAGAGCACAAACCACCCAGTTTTTTATCCCAGTTCTGCCACTTCCGAGCCATGTGATTTCAGATGAGTTGCTTAATCACCGTGCCTCAATTTCCTCATGTGTAAAATGGGAGACTAGTAGTGTCTACTTCATAGGCTTGTTGTGATATTAAATGACTTAATACGGATAAGATTTTAGAACAATGGTATATAGTAAGCATGCAATAAATGTTAATTATTCTCTTTGGCTATTTGGACTTTTTTTTTTTTTAGCGTTACTGATTAATCAGAAAACAAAATTAATTTCTTAAATATTGGCCCATCCAGAGAAAGCTACCCAGGCAGGCCTCAAATCAATCATGACTAGAAATCTTAGCTACCTTGTTCTGGTTCTCAGTAGTTCTCTTAGCCTGTTTGGACTGCTATAATAAAAACATTGTAGTTGTTTACAGGCTTATAAACAACAAAAATTTATTTCCCATGGTTCTGGAGGCTGGGAAGTCCAAGATCAAGACACTGGAAGATTTAGTGTCTGGTGAGGGCCCTCTTTTCGTCTCCTTGCAGTGTCCTCACATGATGAAACGGGCAAGGGAGTTCTCTAGGAGCTGACTTTTATAAGGATATAAATTACATTCACGAGGGCTCCACCCTCATGACCTAATCACTTCCCGAAGGTCCCACTTCCTAATACCATCACCTTGGACACTAGGACTTTACATATAATTTTCAGAGAGACACAAACATTTAGTATGTAGCAGTAGTAAAATGGGAATGACAGCTCTGTACCTGTTTGAAGACAAAGGAGGTGAAACATGTCTTTTGGGGGTCCCTAACAGGTCAGAGGTGATGTGTTAACTTCATTGTTTCATATCGGGAAGCAAAGTGCTTTCATTGCTATCACAAGGCGAGACTGCAATGCTTCATCTAGCAGCCTAGAATGTTAAATCTGGAAGGACTTTGGAGATCATCCACCAGACACTATTTTATGGACAAGAACACTGAGTCCCAAAGCATGAAAGTAACTTGGAAAACTTCCCACCATCACCCAGTGACAGAAGCAGACTAGAGCCTAGTGCCCCTGACATTCAGGAGACTTTTTTGCTATAATTCTCTATTGTTCATTTAGACCTAGTGCTTGGTGAGAGTCAGGGATGGCAAGGAAACAGATCCCAATATTAATATGGATGTGAGAAATCATGAAAAAAAGTTTTAATTTTACAAAATTAAGGCAAAAAGTAAGAAAAATTAGGATTTGCTATTTTAGACATGATAAGAATACAAAAGTATTTTTAAACTGTAACAGGACTGGCTTCTTAGCCTTAGGACAATTTCCCAAGTATTGTATAACCTAGAAAATGTTTTCATGCCATAGGATAATTTGTTTAGGTAAAAGGCCCAACAAATCCAACCAATTCCATTAAAGTATTTGAATAAAAACATATACAAGAAAGAAATATGGAAAGCATTATGATTTAAATAATCTGCAAATATTTGGGATCCCAGTGTGATTTTTCAAAAAACTCGTTCTCACCTAAAGATGACAGAATTTGAAAAATTTTTGTCTTTAAAAAAATTTTTTTAAAGTCTAAATTTCTGGAAAAGCAATTAATTTTATAAAAAGTTCACTCTTAACAAAGAATTATATATCCATCTCTGGTTTTGAAGAAAAGCACAGATAAACAAGAAATATGAGGCATATCATTTTGTTCAACATGATTAATTGTGTAAAATACTGGTAAGCTTTTATCCATAATGCTTTTCTGGTAACACGAAAGTAGATTTAAAAAAATTGCTGATTATCTTTTCTCTTCTAAAGTAAAGCCTTCAATTAGTGTATGCAAAAGTCATCAAGGGGATTCAGAAGGCTCAGGGTGAAATGTTAACAAGAGAAGCTGACCAGTCTGGATGCTAATATAAGGCAATGAGGTCTCGGGGGTGTCACTGTGAAGCACACCATCCTGAATCCCACATACAGGGGTGGGGAAACAGGGTGGGTTCAAACCCTCTGGATTTCATTCCTGGGACTTGGGATTTCACATCTTCTGTTAGTGACAGCTTACCTGTGCTGGGTTGATTTTGCTGCTTTTCACTTGCAGGAGAAATCAAGGGGAAATGTCAAGTGACTTATACAAAATAAAGGAGAAATGCAGTGACCTAAAAAACAGGTTATTATATGAAAATAATACCTAAGATAGACAAAGAGATAGCACTTTATAGCCATTCCCTCATTTCCTTCTGTAGCTGGTATCTAATGTTATGTAACAACTTGCTCCAGAACTTAGTAGTTTAAAACAACAACAAACATTGATTACCCCAGTGTCTATGGATCAGGAACTCAGGAGAAGCTTAGCTGGGTGGCTTTGGTTCAAGGTCTCTCATGGGGTCACCGTCAAGATATCGGCTGGAGCTGTTGGCATCTGAAGGCTTGTCTTGGGCTGGAAGATCTGCTTTCAAAGTGGCTGACCCACATGGATGACAAATCAGTGCTGGCTGGTGGCAAGAAGCCTCAGTTCCATGATACATGGACTTTTCTTTGGGACTGAGTGTCACAACATGGCACTGGCTTCCCGCAAAGCAAGTGATTCAAGAAGGAACAAGGTGAAATGCAATGTGTTTTATAAGTGACAGTGCCCTGTTCTGAAAAATGAATGAGTTGGACTAGATTAGGGAGGGCAAACAGGTTTCCATATATCCAGTCTGTCATGAAAAAGCTGCATGGAGGTATCCTCAGAAGAATTCTAAGGTTAAATCTCAGATAGAAGCTTACCCAAATAAGTTAGTGATGTTGCTGACATCTAGGAGCAGAGAGTGGTGACATCCGTGGCATTTATTTGCCATCCTTGGACTAGATAATCAATTAGCTTCACTGAAAGATGGAGACTGACATTCTATAACCCACCCAAGCCTTCTTATCAACAGGAGAATGTTCTGAAACCAAATTTGGATTATCCAGTTTTCTATACCCAGCTCAGCCATAATCAGTGTTGCCTTTACAATTTTTGTAAATAGCCAGCTGGTTACTTAATTAAATTCACCCAGTTGTTTTCAAAACAACCAGGAGTATGACCAAATTCAATCCTTTCTTCAAACTAGTTTTGCATAGCTCTGTGAGGTGCTACATGATGATGTATGTTATTTTAAACTCTCCTTATTTTTAATGATATAAACAATGAAAGCCTAAGTAAGAGAAAGGAGCTAACACATTTATTCCCATTCTGCCATCTGTTTAAAGCTGCTGATGTAATTCCAGTTTGAAATTGCATTAGTGTTTGCCTCCTGGACTTCTTCCTTATTTCCTTTTGTATTTCAGGCCTTCTGTACTTAAGAGAAAGCACTGCCTCTAGGATGTTGGTCAATTAACGCGAAGCTACAGTATAGCTCTGGCCATTTTCAAACTGGTCTCCGATTTGGATTTCCTTCATGATGAGCTAGAATGACTGTAACTGCAGTGCTATTTGCTTAAATATATTTCGTATTTAAGGTTTGATTAGTGATGTTTTCAGCAATATCATCAACAATCAGCAGATTTGTTTACACTGCGGAGGATGGCAGAGATTAAGGGTTGTGGTCGTGCATACTCAATCATTGCACACTGGCTTTTTTGAGTTTTACCTCTGGATTATGCCGAGAATACAATTTTAATTTTGTTTTTTTAAAAAATGCAGCTGCTTTACAGTGATTCGGATAATACTGTGGTATTAAATTGTGTGATATTTTGTGTGTGTTGGGAGGTGTCTTTTATTAGGCTAGATTTCATTTAAAATTAAATTTTGGTTGAATGGCCAGGGTATGGTTTCTTTGCTTGGATATAAACTGGGGACACAGGTCAAGCCCTCCTTCTCTTCACTTCCAAATATCCCCAGTGGGGACCTGGTGGCAGGGGGGTGCGAACAGGGTGTTTGAAGTCACAAGTGGGGCTGCAGCAGAAAAACCAGAAATGTGGGAAGCTTCCTTCAGTTTTCTGAGCCTCAGTTTCCCCACCTGAGATTATACTAGCCAATTCTGAAGTCTTTCTCTTCTAAACAAATTCTATTGATACCTGAAACAAACATCTTTACCTTTCCTTGCTCTCACTGTAGTAAGTGGCACTGCTTTGGGGAAGTGACATTGAATTTCATGTCAGAAAATCTCATCAGGGTAACAGAAGGTTGGACTTGGAAGGGACCTTAAGGATTCTCCCCCTAAAACTCTTTTTATTTGTTTTTGAGACAAGGTGCTCCTCTGTTGCCCAGGCTGGAATGCAGTGGAGCAATTATGGTTCTCTGCAGCCTCTAACTCCTGGGCTCCAGCAATCCTCCTGCCTCAGCCTCCTGAGTAGCTAGGACTACAGGTGTATACCACCATGCCCAGTTAATTTTTAAGAATTTCTTTCGGAGAGACTGTGTCTTGCTATGTTACCCAGGCTGGTCTCAAACTCCTGAGCTCAAGTGATGCTCCTGCCTCAGCTTCCCAAAGTTCTGGGATTACAGGCATGAGCCACTGTGCCTGGCCTCCCCAAAATATTTTTTAGGCTCTCAGTTATACTCACCCTCAGAACGTAAGGGCATAGCCAGTGGAGAGAAATGTGTTTTACCAGGTACCAAGAACACAGCTTGACTTCAGCAAGCTGATCTGGAATATCCCTTGCTACTCAGAACCGTGGCTCTGAACTGTGCCTCAGAACCACTTGTGGATTTTTTTCCTTAACATCAATGTCTGGGTCTTACATCCAACTTGCTAAATCAGAATTTTGGGCATTGGGGACCAATTACTTGTATATTACAAAGCTCCATGGCTGATTTGGAGTCAAGTGAATCAAAATCTTTTGGTCAAGATGGAGAACCTCAGTTCCAGAAAAGCAGATCACTGGAGGTAGAATGGAGTCAGCAGACAGCGCTGATTAGAAAATCCAAAGACCAAGGTTTGGGCCATGATCTAAGTACTGAAGTCCTGAAGGAGCACAGAGAAAGAGGGAGAGCCGATACAGCTCGGGAAAAGCAGAGGAGCCCTCACAGGGCAGGTGACATCTGTGTTATATCTTAAAGGTAAGTAGAAATTTTCCTTTTGGAGAAGAAAGGATGGCTGAGAGGAGGACAACATTGAAATTCATCACAGAGCATGCCACAAAGCAGGAGGTATGAAAGGCAAATGTTTTGAGCAACTACTCGTCTCTTCCAGAGACCATATGAGATGCTGGACATGGAGAAGTTTGACTGGAACATGGAGATGGGGAAAATCTGCATCAACTCATTAAAAGTCATGGCTCCAAAGTAATAATTTTGGAATTGATCCTATAGTCTGTTGTTTGCAACTGCAAAGTCACAGAACACTGGTATGTTACAATTAGCCATGAAAAGCTACAAGTAACCTATTAGTATTGGCCATGAAGGAGGCAGCAGAGGCGATCCCACCAATCATGAGCCACCTACTGTCCCCTGGGAAAATTATTAAAGTGCCTAGTGCCTCATTTTCTTCATCTGTATTGTAGAGATAATTATGGCACCTACCTGATAAGGTTGTTTTGAGGCCTAAGCATTAGTATCTGTGAAGCTGTTGGCATAGTACCTGGCAATATAGGTATCATTAGTAGTAGTATTACTATTGCTATTATTGTTGTGGTTGTTATTTCTACAAGAGTTTGAAGAGTCATATACAGACACATTCAAGGAGGTTCAAGCTTACTTATAATTCACACTCACTTGCATTATTAAGTGGAACAAAACAAGGTTGTGAGTGAACCTTTGTCTAGTAAGTTGCACATAGCCCTAGTAACATCTAAGGCAGTAAGTGGAGCCTGCAAATATTCTCCAGTGTGAACCACTGCCACAGGCAATGCCAAACATCTTGAGTAGGGTTGCCAGGTAAAATACAGGATACCCAGTTACATCTGAATTTCAGATAAAACAATAAATAATTTTTTAGTATAATAAGCATGTCCCATTTTTGCTTGTGACAGATACTAAAAAACTTGTAAGTATGGTGTTAGGGATTCATGTGATTCTTTGGTCACATTTCAGGTGCCAGAGTCCCTTCCAGAAAGGATGGATCTCCCTAGCCTTTCTGGAGGAGGATTCCCACAGGTAGGGGTAGCAGCTTCATCCCTGAGAAATCTTCAGGGAAGCTGGTGTTGGGCCCTGAAGGCTGAAAAGCATTTTGACAGGTGGAAAAAAGCATACAGTGTTGCATTCTAGGAAATAGCATGCTCCAACGACAGAGGCACGGGAGTGTGCCTGGGAACCTTTGAGGACACAAGGGTGGGTGGGGCAGTGTGTGTGTGTGTGTGTGTGTGTGTGTGTCTGCAGGGGTTGGATGGGGCTCAAGAGGACACATAGTCAGGGAAGTGTTTGGGGCCAGGAGTTTAAGAGTTTGAGAAATTATATTGAATGAGTTGTAACCTAGTAACTGAATGAGTTACTACCCAGTTCCTGAATTAGTCATTTTGCTTCCTTTCTTAATGGATTTCAGACATGTTTCCCGAAGCATTGCCATTATTGTTTCTTATTATGATTAGTTTGTTTGTTTGTTTGTTTGTTCATCCTACTATTCTTCTATGTTCAGTTAGTGAAAGGTTGTAAGATGGATAGGAACAGCAAGACTCAATGATTATTTAACAAGTAATAAACTGACAGTACAGTCAAACAAGTTTGTCGCTGGAAGTCTTACTTTGCTATGTGAAGTTAACATGGCAGAGCTCATTTATTTAATTAGAAGCTGTTTTTACTGGAAGACTTCCAGGAGGACAGTGGGTGTATTCTATGGCGTTTCAGGGCTCCTTCGATTTCAGAGGTCTCACAGATAGAAATTAAATTGAAGAGGACAATTAAAATAAAACCCTGTGAACTGTTACCTCCTTCAGGAGTGTCTGTTGACTGCATCCTCCCCTTTCAGCTGTTTGGGGATGGAGACCTTTATCCTCAGAACTAGGCAGATATAAATTACATTAAATTGTACCAAGCTCTTTTGGTGTTTTTCCCAGATTTAGAAGACACACATCTTGCCATTTCTTGATTAATTACTACATGAAAGTTGCAGATAAGCGAGCTTGGCTCAACATAACGAAGGATTTGCATGTGACCTGGAAACGCTGTCAGGCTGGGTAAGGAGGAGCTGGGTTCTAGTCTCAGGTGCAGCAATAATTCTTTGTGTGACCCTGGGCAGGTTGTTTCTCTTCCCTGGGCTTCAACGCTTCATTTGTGGAATGAGAAGGGAAACTTTATGGTTGCTTTTAACTGCTCCATTCTGAAATTCTGGGTCACAAGAAGGCTGTCAAAGGGAAGGACCCAGCCAAGGCAGAACATCAAGGAAAGACCTTTAGAACGGCAGAGGCTGAGTGGAGCCTTAAAGGAAGAACAAGCGTCAATGACAGCAGTGAATCCTATAAATGTCTCTAAACAAATAATCATTATTATAGACTTATGCGAAGACTTACCTAGAAGAAAGAGAGAATGCTAGAAGTTTCTTTGAATATTATTATTTTGAGAATCTTAAATGAGTTAATGAGTATGAAGTGCTTAGCATAGATCTTTTTTCTAGGAACAGTGAAGTAGGTTATTTAGATCAGTCCTCCTGCCGGAAGCAACAGAAAATATACATTCTTTAAAAAATCTTCTTAAAACCATTGAAGAGATGACAAAAGAAATATTAGAAATACCAAATTAAAAATAAAGGGAAAATGAAAACTTAGCAAAGTAAGCAAACACAGAAAGTTTATTGCTCTGAGCACACGTGCCGATTTCTCAAAATCAGAAATATTTTTTCTGGCAGCCTTGAGAAATGAGGGGAACAGAAATAAAATCAAAACCTAGGCCCACAGCAGAGAGGCAACTCCCAGGAAACCCTTCCCCCAACAAGCTAGAATCCCAGAGACTTCACTCCCAGGATGAGAGAACCAGAAATGGCACAGCCCTCATAGAATCATAGCCTGGTTCCAGTCTTCCGGGTTTTTTTCTAGTCCCTTACTACTCAAAGTGTGGCCCACAGATCCCCAACATCAGCATCAGCAGAGAGCTCATCTGCAACATAAATTCTTGGGCACCACTCCAGACCAATTGTATCAGAATCTGTATTTTAACAAGATCCCTGGTAGAAGCAAACCCAAATCCTTTTGAGAGGAACTCACTTTCATTACGGGCCTCAAATTACTACTGGTAATGCAATTTCTGGTCAATACAAAAGATAACAAAGCACAAAAGAAAATTAGGCAAGCGAGTCAGCAAAAACAACAGACAACAGAAACAGATGTACAGGGTCTCTGGAGATTGGAATTATCAGATGCAGTTTCTCAATTAATAAATTATATTCACAATATCTATGTGTGAAAGGGAACATAAGAAGTAAAAACTTAAAGTTCTCTTCAGTGAATAGGAATCTATTAAAAAATTATAATGGATTTGAAAAATAAATTCTAGACATGAAGTGTTTAGCATATTGGGGTAGCGAGTTCTCTGTCATTGAAGGTACGTGAACAAGGCCAGGCAACTGAGTATCAGAATAGTTGAAGAGGGGAGTCTAGCCCTGGCTAACGGTTAGCCTGGTCATCTTCAAGTCTCCTTATGGTACAAATGCTGTAAGATATTTTACCTAAGAACAAGACATCCTCCAATTGACCAGGGCCCTCATATCATGTCTAGCTTGACTTCTCCAAGTATGGGCTTGAGAATCCTGCCCAAGCCTGCTGCATTGCTCACTGCCCCAGGGTAGCTAACAGTTACCATGGCTATGTAAACTTGCAGAGAGATAGGGATCATCCATAGAAGCTCCAGATGAAACACAGGGAGCCAATCTGGGGGACATATCACATACCATGGATCCAGGAGAAGTTTTATAACATGTAGTTTAAATTGATCATTTGCAGACATCTGCATGAGTTTGCACAAACTCTCTTCACTTTCAAACATTCTCAAAACTTTATAATATTCCAAAAGAAAAGAAAACACCATCAACTTTTGACCTGCTGTCTTTCTTGGTTCTGTTTATGTTCTCAACTTGTTCTACTCTATCAAACTCTCCAAATGGGGGAGGCCTATGGCCATATTTTCCATCCATGCTCCCTCTTCAGAATCCCCTAACCCAAATTTCTTTGCATGCAGTCAGTTTATGCAAGTTACACTTGTTCTTAGGTTCATCCTTTCCAACATTTCTGATCATCTTCTCCTTCCTGGGGCTCTCTTTGGAAATGACAGTTACCGTTCAAGGGGCATCCTTAAGCCACTTTCTATTACATCATTTAATCCTTACATGAATCATGAGTAATCATTTCTGTTATGGCTATTACATGGTAATATTCATTCCTTATAGAGAAAATAGAAAATACCTGTAAACAAAAGCAAATTGAAATCTCTTCTAATTTTACCAACAAGAGATAACTTTTTGCTAATGTTTGTTAATATTTGGTATGTTTTCTCCAGGCATTTTTTTCTGTGAAATTTTGCAAAACATGAGATTTTATATAGTGAGCATACATTTTAGTCTGCCTTTATTTATTAACAATAGATTATGAACCCTTTTCCATGTTAATAAATATACAGCTACAACATAATTCTTAATGTTTGCACAGTATGTTTCTATATGGATATATGACAACTTCCTTACAAATCTTCTATTGTTAAACATTTGAATTAATTCCAATCTTCACTATTAAAATAGCATCTTATAGCTATATCTTTGTGTACATCCTTAATTATTTCTCCAAAATAAATTCCTAAATGTGGAAATGAATTCATACTTCTGCTTTTGACAAATTTCCCCTCCAGAAAGTTTGTACTAATTTAGACTTCCAACAGCCATGTGTGAACAGGACTATTTCCCTGCACTCTAACCAACATTTGGGTATTAATGTTTTTATTGTCCTGGCTAATTTCATAAGTAGCATTTTATTATTGTTTTAATTAGCTTTTCTACAGTTATAAGTAAAATAGAATCTGTTCTTCTATGTTTAATTACCAATTGAGTTTTTTCTTTTGTGATTTAAATTGTTAGTATTCTTCATATAGTAACACTGGTACATAGAAATAAATATTAACCAATATTATTATAATCATCATGATTACCATCATAGGTAGCAGCCTTTGTACATTGTAAACAGAATCCCAAATTTTTCATTTCCTTTTAATTTAATCCAATTATATTTTATCAATTTAGGCCATACAGAGGTTTACGTTTTCGATATGAATACATTCATAAACTTTGATTTTTATGGTTTCTGCCTTTGATGACATGCTTGGGAAGACCTTTCCCATACTAACATTATATAAATGTTGTTTAAATGTTCCCCTTAGAGTATTTAAATGGTTTCATATTTTATATTTAAATTATTAACACATCTGGAATTTAGTTTCATATAAGGGTGGGATAGAGACTAGTGGGCCTTCACAAAAAGCCAAATGGTTTTTCTACTCAACATTTTAAGTATTTTTCAAACAGAACAGAACAGGAACATTTTTGAATCAAGACCTGTGAATGGCTACATCTCTGAGTGGAAAGGAATTAATTACCGCATGTCAGAAATCAGCATGGGGCCAGAGCTGTTAAACATACTAATGGCTTGGATGGAAGGAGAGCTGCAAAGCAGGCTGCTAGCTTTTCCCTGTCCAATGGTGATTTAAGAGGGTTACTTACAGCCCAAGATGACAGTGAGGAAAGCCAGACGGCCTTCAGTATCAGGGAAGGGAGCAGCTTGGTGTCAGCAGACAAAATTGGATCTGGTTGTGATCTGTCTGCAAGGCTCTTCTGGGCCCTCGTTGTGCACATGAGAAAGGGATGAGAATGGCCAAGACCTTCCCTTCCTGGCCAGGCCCGGAAGGACCACACCCAGAGCCTTCTCTAGGTAATAGCTCAGCAGCCAACTGTGCTGGGGGTTCCCCTCCAACATGGCCGTCTTCTTTGATTTCGCTCCATGGATTAATAGCTTAAGCTTCTACTCTCCTACATCCCCCACTCTACTGTTTTCTTCAGAGCACACATTTGATATTAAAATCATTCTTCCCCAGACTTTGTTTCCATGCTGTATGGCTGTCCCACCATTGCATGTCTTTTCCACCTTTAAACTGTTTTTCATAAGGCTATATTTTCTGAACATAGCTCTTGGTTATTCTACCAGTGAGAAATATAATGCTATTACTTGACAATTATAACTTGCTTTTAATAACTTGCTTCACATGTCTTTTAATACAAACCACTGAGTAATCCTGACAGGTAGTTGCGGAAGATTGCGTGGACAAAGCCAAGATCTGAGAAGTTGTTTGTCTAAGGGGCAGAGTGACTCAGGAGCAGATCTGCAACTTGACACCAGAGATCTGGCCCAGCTTCAGAGCTCATCCTACCAGCCTCTGTGATCCCTTTCCTGCTTAACTTTGTGGTTCTTGGAAGTCCTGTGGTTCAACATAACTCTAATAATTTTCTCTGTCAAAGTTCTGTGCTAGGTTGTAAGGTTACCAACACAACAGAGTCATACTCAGTGTCTCAGCAGATTCATACCAGGAGTGACTTTTGTGTATTTTGTGTATACAAAATCAGAGGTGGAAAGAAGACACTGCTAACTGTTGTCAGGCTGTTGGTTGGGGAAGGCATCATGGAATACCACATTTTGGCATGTGGGTTGGGGCCTGTCACACTAGATGACTTTGGCATCTTTAAAGGCCATCTGTTGTACCATCCTGCCCATTCTCCATCCACACTACAATTTTCCTTCCCCTACTCTCAGTTCGTGCAATATCACCTCCTGGTCACAGGTATAGATTCAGGTCTGGGACCCATGTTATTTCAATGGCATGAGACTCTGGAGTTTTGTTAATTCCACTGGGAAAAAAAAAAGATGCTGACTTTCTGCAGGGGTATCTGAAGCTGGTGACCATCTTGTCTTTGAAACGAAAGAACTCATCTGAGAACGGAGCCCACACAGGAGCAAGTAGAACTGAGAGAGGCAAAGGATAAGACTGAGCCTGTGGGACATTGTCTGGGCTCCGAATGCAGCCACCTCTGAAAGCAAATGCTTTGAATTTTACAGTATTGTGAGCCAATAGATTCCTTTTCTTATGCAGGTACATCAATTTGAGTCGGGTTTCTGTCACCTGCAACTCAAAGATCTTTGACTAATATAGAGTCCCATTTCAAATCCGAGGCTCTGTGAGTCTTTGGCAGACTGGAGGGCAGACATGGTGTCCAGCTGCCTCAGCACCTAGCTCCTCTGCCTTTCTGGTCCAGCTGCCCAGCATTCATGAAATGATTGGGCCAAAACTGTGCTGCTTTCAAAGATGTAGATTTTTATTCCTTGGTGATATGAGGTTTCAGACCAGCAGGACTTTAACTCTCCTTGGTCGAGGCAACTATTGAAGCATTTCTGCAGAGTGGTCCAGCTGCTGATATCCTAGGTGAGGGCCACAGATGGTGGCTGCATTAGGCCATTCTTGCATTGCTATAAAAGAATACCAGAGACTGGGTTATTTATAAGGAAAAGTGGTTTATTGGTGCTCATAGTTATGTGGGCTGTACAGGAGGCATGGCACCAGCATCTGCTTCTGGTGAGGGCTTCTGGAAATTCCCAATAATGGCAGAAGGTGAAGGAGGAGAAGGCTTATCAGATGGCGAGGGTGGGAGCAAGAGACAGAGGGAAAGGTGCTACAGTCTTTTAAACAACTAGATCTTGCATGAATTCAGAGCGAGAACTCATTCATTATTGTGAGGACAGCACCAAGACATTCATGAAGGATCCACTGTCTTCGCAAAAATACCTCTCACCAGGCCCCACCTCCAACTATGGGGATTACATTTCAACATGAGATTTGGAGGGAACAAACATCCAACTATATCAATAGCTATCCCATGGGGGTTCTATTGTTTGCCTTGGTAGAACAGCATCCCCTTTCTGTAAAATGATCCCTTCCCTCACTCTAGCCTTGTAGTTTGAGTGGGGCTGTCACTGTCTTAGTCACATGTGACCAAAGTGATTGGCATGGAGTAGGTACCTGGCCAAGAATGAGATGAAGAAGAAGTCTCAGATCTTCTCCAACAGTGGAGATCTCTGGGGCCTTTGGTGAGCAGGTACCTTGTACTGTGGAAGAAACAGTGTAAGGAACGAATGAAGTGGCTACAAAGAGAGAACATGGGATGAGGGCTGTGGATATGGGGCAGGCAAGATCAAGTGGTTTTCTACTACTGAAGTAGAAAACTCCTTGAGATTTGTCCTTGAGATTCCACTCTATCCCCTACACACCTCTTGGTGAAATTGGTCTCCTAATAAATCCCTCTGCAAATAACCAAGCTAATGTAGCTGAATTAAATACATGGCATTTGTCATCCAAAGGGTGTTGCATAACTCCTGAATTCTCCAAGGCCATCTTGGCTCCATTTAGCTAACAAGCCACCCACCTATTAAATCAGTGGCTCACAGCCCTGCCTCACATTCGAATTACGTAGCGTGCTTTTAAAATGCTATGGTACCCAGGCCCAGCTCCAGGGACTTTTACTTAACTGATCTGGGGGTGGGGGGGTGCGGGGGCAAGCATAGTGCGTATTTTCTTTGTTTTTTTTAGGGTTTTTTTTTGTTTGTTTGTTTCGTGGTTTTTTTTTTTTTTTTTTTTGAGACAAAGTCTCACTCTGTCGCCTAGGCTTGAGTGCAGTGGTGCGATCTTGGCTCACTGCAACCTCCACCTCCCGGGTTCAAGCAATGTTCTGCCTCAGCCTCCAGAGTAGCTGAAATTACAGGTGCCCGCCACCATGCTCGGCTAATTTTTATATTTTTAGTAGACACATGGCTTCACCATCTTGGCCAGGCTGGTCTTGAACTCTTGACCTCATGATCCACCCATCTCCACCTCCCAAAGTGCTGGGATTACAGGCATGAGCCACCATGCCCAGCCTGCATAGGGTGTATTTTTAAGCTACTCTGTTAATTCAAGACTTGCAAACCACCGCAGAGATAATCCACTCCCCTGACTTGCCTCTGGAATGGGACATGGGGCACCAAGGTGTGAGGAAAAGACCATTGGGTGATCTTGCTGTCTGAGGGGCTCCATCCAAGCCCATCTTGGTCATTAATTCTGTGACTATAGGCAAGTCTACTGATCAAGTCTCTGGGTCCCCCTTGTAAAATGGAAAGAATAACTACTATGCTGTCTTCCTCGCAGAGGTCTTTTTGGACAAATGTGAAGAACCTAGAACTTTGGGAATCTGGAACCTGCCTCTCCCAGAATAGAAATCACACTTTTCATGCTCCTTACACAGGGGAAGAGGATACCAAGGCTTCTCCACATCATTCATTTGGAGTCAGAACTGAAATGTTCACAAGGAGAAAAGGGCAACTCCACCTCAGCAGAGGAACACAGCAGAAAATGGGTTTCTGACTGGCTCTTCCCTAGACATGCTTGTTTTGTCATCTCGTTCCCTGCCCCACTCGTGTGCCTGCCCCACCCCGATCAAAGTTCCTGTAGCGATACCTCAAAGATCCCTTGTCAGCTACCCATCAAGGCTACTTGATGATCAAATCAGCCTTTCTAGGCCTTTTCCTAAAGGATTTTAATCTCTGTCCTTGTTCTTCCCTGGATTTTTTTCCACCACTCTTTGGCTTAATAAATGCCTTTCCAGAAGGCTTCAGCACGGCTGGAAGTATACTTGAACAGCAATTCTAAGTCCTTATTAGCTCTATAGTGATCAGGTGAAGGAATAATTGATCTCAATCAGGAACACCTGGTTTTATAATTGCACAAATGATTATAATTCAATAATAAAAGTCAATTTAACTAACTTAATTCAGATTGCTTTAACCTCTCGCAGACAGTTAAAAAATGAACAAGCAAACAGGAAAGGGAAAAGAAAAGAAAGAAAGAAAAAGAAAGCTTTGTCTTAACTACCTGACCAAATAGGGCCAGAATGTAATTGATTCATTTTTCCCTTACCATAAGTAACATGAATTCTCCCTTCTGGGCCTGTGTTTGTTAAAGTCTTTCTGTGTCGATTGTCCTTCTCTTCTCTCTATACTTCCAAACTGTATTCCTTTTTTAAGCTCAGGCTCAAATACAACTTCCTTTACCTTCCCTAGAAAGGTTCTTGGATGGTAGGAGTTGGAAAGACACTCACTTCCCCCATGGGGCTTGAGTGAGATCGGGCCCAAGGGGAAGAAAGTGATATCCGTTGAGCAGCTGTTATGAGTCAGTCAGGCATTTTTTCTGGCATTTCAATCAGTCTTCACAGAGAAAATGGGAAACTGAGGCTAGGCAAGCTTAAGGATTTTCTCCAAGTTTCATAGCCAGATAATAGCAGAGATAGGACTTGAATCCAGGTCTTCCTGATTTCAGCGCCTGTGCTCTTTGCTCCCCACCATGACAATCAGGGCACCCCAGGCCTTTCCAGGCTTTTGGACTTCGGCACGACTTCAGCTACCCTTTTGAGTTTCAGCTGCTGCCACTTGAGTCTGAACCATGAAGAATTTGGCCACGAGGTTGCCAGTCAGATGAGGCTTTCTCTGTTGGCTTCCACCTCACAGCTATTTGTGGGGGGCAGGGGGTGGGGTTGTTAGGAGCCTCAAGAGGTGTGCATAGAGTAGAGGTTGTCTCTCCAACCAAACATTCATTCATGGAGATCAAAGGAGAACATGAAATGCTGGTCTGTGTATCACTTCAACTTTGTGAATCCTAGAGACTGAGCTTCAAGGAGTATGGTCTTGAGATCATAAAGAATGCCTCAGGCTGAGGCTGAGCGATGGAGCAATGCCTCCAAACCAGTTGATGCCTCTGTCTGCTTTCTGGGCGGGAAGGGAGAGAGGAAGACAGTGAGGCGCCTCGTTGATCCACCCTTCCATTTACTAAACATTCATGGAGTGCCTGGCAGCCCCTGTGCTGGGGATTCTGAGCTGACTGCTGCTACTGCTGCTGCTGCTACTACTACTACTACTACTACTGTTTATTATGAATGATAATAATACCACCTGCCATTCATTGAGTATCAGATACTCTGATAAGGAGATATATGCATTAACCCATTTTCCTTTACAGCCTTCTAAAGTAGGTGCTAGCAGTAACCCCTTTTATAGATGGACAAATTGAGATTAAGAGGATTTAAGTAATTTACCCAGAGTTGCAGAATTTGATAGTGGTAGACAGAGTTAAGGTTTTAACCCATGAATATGGCTTTAAAGTCTGTGCTCTTAACTTTTCCTCTGCAGAACATCTCTAGTTTGTCTCAAGGTATGGTCCCTGCTCTCAAGGGCTCATAGCCTAGTGGGGGATATGGGTGCACATATGAATCAAAGAATTCTGTATGAAAGGGCCAGTGGAGGCATACTTGATCAATGATAGCAGAAATAGGGAGAAGCATAATTAACATAATTCTACTGAGACTGGAGTTGGGAGATGATCCACTGGGAAGACTTCCTGTAAGTGGTGACATTTGAACTCACCCTTGAACATTCTAGGAAAGATGACAAGCATACATAGTCACAGGCCCAGACTGAGAGAAAGCCTGCCATGTTCTGAAGCCCCCGGAAGTCTGGTGCACTTGATGTGTAGAGCACTGGTGTATGTGCCAGGCGAAGTTGAGACGGGCTGGAGAGATGGACATTATGTTGTCTTGGACAGTATTCTGCAAAAATAAGAATCCTGGAGAGTAATGCGTAAGGGATTAAAATAATGGACTACGTTTTATCTATGGCCAGAAAGGAGACTGGGCAGACCAGAGGGGAGGGACTCATCCAGGGAGAAGTAAGAAAGGCCAGAGGGGAAAGAGTGCAGGCAGAGGGTCTCATTCTTTATCCCTGGACAGCTGGTCTGTCTCCATGTAGATGTCCCCTCCCTGGCCTTTAAAGGCTGAGTTCTCAGACAGACCCTGTGCGACACTCTGATACACTTTGACATGAGCTTATTGGCCAGTTTCTGAATATAATTTCTTTTTCTAGAACACATTGGCCTTCATGGATAGTGTTTCTTTTCAGAAGCTGTCACTATAAGCTGTGAAATCTCCTCCACTCCTCAGCTCTTCACTATCCTCCTTATTAAGAAGTAATTTGGTTCCTCAAAAAACTAAAAATAGAACTACCATATGATATAGCAATCCCACTGCTGGATATATATCCGAAAGAAAGGAAATCAGTATGTTGAAGTGATATCTGCATGCCCATGTTTATTGCAGCACTATTCACAATAGCCAAGCTATGGAATCAACTTAAGTGTCCATCAATGGATGAATGAATAAATAAATGTGGTTTAAATACACAATGAGATACTATTCAGCCATAAAAAAGTATGAAATCCTGTCATTTGCAGCAATGTGGATGGAACTGGAGAATGTTAAGTGAAAGCAGCCAGGCACAGAAAGACAAATATCTTATGTTCTCACTCATGTGTGGAAGCTAAAAAAGTGGATCTCAAGGAGGTAGAGAGTAGAATGGTTACCAGAGTCTGGGAAGGGTAGGGGAAGAAGAGGATGAGGAGACGTTTGTTGATGGGTACAAAAATACGGTTAGAAGGAGTCAGTTGTAATTTCAACAGTACAATAGGGAGACCATAGTTAACGATAATTTATTGCATATTTCTAAATAGCTACCAGAATTGGAATATTCCCAACACAAGAAGAGAGAAATGTTTGAAGTGATGGATATCTTGATTACCCTGATTTCATCATTAAACATTGTGTACATGTATCAAAATATCACCTCTACCCCATAAATATGTACAACTATTATGTCAATAAAAAATAAAACATATACAGAAAAAGAAGTAACACATTAATAACAATTAATATATTAAGTATAAAACAGTAATTTATGTCAATATATAATTATTAATTAAATAAAGTAATTTATATTAATTCATTGAAAATGCAGGTAAGGGGCCAGGCGCAGTGGCTCACGCCTGTAATCCTAGCACTTTGGCAGGCCAAGGCTGGCGGATCATGAGGTCAGGAGATCAAGACCATCCTGGCCAACATGGTGAAACCCCGTCTCTACTAAAAAAAAAAATACAAAAATTAGCTGGGCCTGGTGGTGCATGCCTGTAATTCCAGCTACTCAGGGAGGCAGGAGAATCACTTGAACCAGGGAGTCAGAGGTTGCAGTGAGCTGAGATCGCGCCACAGCACTCCAGCCTGGTTACAGAGTAAGACTCCATGTAAAAAAGAAAGAAAGAAAGAAAGAAAGAGAGAGAGAGAGAGAGAGAGAGAGAGACAAAGAAAGGAAAGAAAGGGCCGGGCGCGGTGGCTCACGCTTGTAATCCCAGCACTTTGGGAGGCCGAGGCGGGCGGATCACGAGGTCAGGAGATCGAGACCACGGTGAAACCCCGTCTCTACTAAAAATACAAAAAATTAGCCGGGCGCGGTGGCGGGCGCCTGTAGTCCCAGCTACTCGGAGAGGCTGAGGCAGGAGAATGGCGTGAACCCGGGAGGCGGAGCTTGCAGTGAGCCGAGATTGCACCACTGCACTCTAGCCTGGGCGACAGAGCGAGACTTCGTCTCAAAAAAAAAAAGAAAGGAAAGAAAGAAGAAAGAAAGAGAGAAAGAAAGAATAAAAGAAGAAAATGCAGGTAAGGAAGAATTTTTTTAAATTTCCTGGAAATTCCATCTCCCAGAAACAACCATAGCCATTACTTTAGTGTTTGTTCATTCGGAAGTTGTCCAATGGTCATGTGAAGAGTGTGTGTGGGCATACTTTTCTTTAACAAAAATGCAATAGTATTGCAATTCAGTTTGCAGCCTGTCTTTTTCACATGGCAATATGTGATGAGCACCTTCCCATGGGATCACATGTAGAATGAATGGTTTCTAAACCTTTGCAAACCTTGAAATTTGCAGCATGGCAGTGCATAGGTGATAAAGCATAGGAGATGGCAAGGATCATGGGAAGCAAGCCATAGTATTTGAGCCCTGGTTTTTCCTCCCATAGCTGGGTGACCCCTCTGAACCTTACCATTTTTATCTATCAACTAGGGATGATGCCACACCCCTACCCAGCAGACCTCGCAGGTCTGGGGTGGGTATGCAGTGGCAGACCTAAAGTGGTAGACTCTTAATGTATTATTCAAACATAAGAGATCTGTAAAGACTCTGTGCCCCAAATTCCCCTCCTTTTGCTACTGAGAGCTCTAAGACGACATCCCCAAAATCTGAAGATTCCAGGCTTATCCCTGGGGTACCTGCCAGCCAGTCTTCCTGGTTGGTAATAATGAAGCTCTAAAATTGGAATGGGGAGGAATTAAATCAGCCTGTCTGACTTGTCTGGCTTGTTTAACCACCATATTTTCCAGTCTTTTGGCTACTATGAGGCCCATGTTCCAAGCAGGCTGGGCATCTTTCACAGCTCCCTCCTCACAGTGGATCTCGTCACCCCAAGTCTCTGCCAGCTAACCCTGCCAACTTGCTCTTACCTCTGTTGCCTCTTAGAGTTGGATGCTGTCTTCTCTTGCAACAGACCCCTAGAATGTCCTCAATCCTCTGCCCCACCTTCCTGGACTAAGATGACACCACACTTTGCCAGGAGAGGAGGCGGTATGGCTTTCCAAGGCTTCTTCAGGGCTTCTGGTGGTGACTTTCCAGAAAGGCCACCCCTGTGCCCCAGAAAGGCCACCCCTGTGCCCCAGGGCACCCTCTGGTTCTACCTTGCCTCCTGGGGCAGCTGTGTTTTTTGAGCCCAAAGTGGCATATGGACCCTTCATTCCCAGCAGTGAGGCCCTGAGTGGTGGCCACCCTCACTTCCCAGGATCCCATCACAGCTGAAGGAGCTGTGAATTGAATTCCAGACTGTTCCTTCTCTCCCTCCAATCCATTCATTTGCAGTTCCCTCTTCCTGAATCATTCTTCCCCCACCCGACACCCACAACCCCTTCCCCATTCCCCAGACTTCCCCTTCCTCATCCTTCAGAACTGAGCTCAGATCGTGGGGCCTTTCTCATCCTGCAGGGCTACTTTAGGTGCTTATAGCCTCAAAGCATCTAGTACTTCTAATTACCACAGCAAATTCTAATTTTCTATTAACTTGTCTCTAAATTATGAGTTCCTTGAGAAGGGGACTGTGTCTTATTTTCTGTTATTGCCTAGAGCTGAACACATAATATGTGCTTAGTAAATATTTGTGGAATTAATGACTGAACAAACTTAATATGCCTTAGTCTCACAAGGGTCACTTCAACTCCCTTTTGTGCTTCTGGATAATTTTTTTGGTAATCTAGAAATCCATCCATCCTTTCTCCTGCAGCTGTGCTATGAGCAAAAAAATCCAGATGGGCAGACCTGACACTAACCTGCCCCTACCCATTTGCCCCTGTGGCCTTCCCCAGAGGGAAAGTCTGATCTGTGACTCACAAGGCCTTGGTCACCTTCTCTCTCTGTTGACTTCCTGACCTATCCTCCCAAAAGCTGCCCAGCCCTGGGTTAGTTTCCAAATGAAAATGAATTTTGTTAATGTCCTAAGAAGTTGCTAATATCCCTACGTGTAAATAGAGATTTCTGCCCGGGTTCTGTTTGGATATCATCAAAGCTGAGATAGAAGTCACTGAGCTTACCTCATTCATGCATGCATTCTTTGATGCAGTACACATTTTCTGAGTTTCTATAATGCCCAGGTACTGAGCTAGGTGCCAAGGATCCACATTCCACTGTAGATAGGCTCTCTGCTTTAACAGATCTCACTGTTAAAACAACTTCACCTAAAGCCATTTCTTCTGTTGGTGGATTTCTGTAATGGCAGTTGGCCTAAAATTCAGCCCATTTGTGTGTTTTTGAACCTGTTTAGATGTCCTGTTCTTTTTGTACTATCTTTTGGAGGTGGGGGGATTGAAAGATTTATTTTTGTAATGATCGTCTTAGAACTCTTCTTATATCAATTAAGATATACAATCTTTTAAAAATAAAGTATGCAAATGTGTGGTAGATGCTCCTAACAGCAATAACTTAGGCATATCCTGAGAATGACCTTATGGTCTACGAAGAATATGTGTTCAAAGCTGCAAGCTAAGGAACCTGGGAGTGGCCAACCTGGAGATTCATTTCTTATCTATGAGGAATATCTGAACCTCCGGCCCATTCCATGGAACACAGACCATACAGGGGATTGAGGCCCTTTATTTTGGGTTAAATGAAGTTGTCAGGTGGTGGTTGTTAGAGGGAGGATGCTCAGTGAAAATGCTGTGTAAATGGCATGCTTTTTACAAGCAGTAATGGTTCTTTTGTCCAACTTGCCACCATTGGCAGGGGACTGCCCTGTATGTAAGTCCCTTTAATAAATCCTATGTCTCATTGGCTGGCTCCACGTTTCTTCTTCAGCCTCTCAAACATGGTGTCATCCCTACTGAAGTCAATAGGGATTCAGCACAACAGCAAATCAGACTGCTGTTCGAAGATTGGAGTTTGTAGAACCAATGGGCTTTCAATGCCTTTTCAATCCAGTTGCTGGATTCCACTGGCACGAGGAATTCATTTTAGGTTGAAGGGAGGGGTGGTTTTGGAGGGAGTATGCAAAGATGAGAAATGGTGGGATAGGACATGGTTTCCCCCGCTGCAGACCTGAGAGATGGATCCTGGAGGGAAGGTACAGAATAAAAGTTAACGGACCATGTTCATAAACTGGAAGGCTCTCATCTCACACAGAGCCCACTCTGGAGCTGGGATGAGCCTGCTCACCTCCCTTTCTGTACCAGAGGCCGAATGTGGTTTTAGCCACACTTTAGGGGGACACATGTCCTTCAGAGGAACTATGTGGAAGGAGAATGTGAGAGGAAGCCTGGGGGAAAGGCTGAAAGTGACGCATTACAGAGCACAGGTGAGGCAGCCCTGTGGACAAGTTGAAACAGCTGGGGGAAGGGCTGCCAAGGTCCTCCGGTTATCCAGGTTGAGGCTGAAGGCCAGCAAGACTTGGGCATTAGTGTCACTGGAACTTTACTTGTGTTCCCAAGATGCTAAAGCCTGAGCATGTTTGGGTTATAAGACACCCCCAAGAATATAAAACAACCCTATGCACATCAAAATGAATCTTATTGGAAATATAAAATTAAGTTTTAAGCTTCCATTTTTAAATTAAGGAAAAGATCATCTTTACAATGTCAAAAAGAAAAAAAAAATGAAGCCACGGATGGATTAATAGGCAAATGCATTGTTAAGCGAACTGGTTTTAGGCAACAGATCTTTAGGTGAAGTGATGGAGCTGCTGTTTGCCCTTGATTGCAGTCCTGAGACCGCAACTCCCCCTCTGTTGAGGCTCTTGAACAGGGCTGACTGGTTGCTCCCATGTGATCTTTGCATTGCCAAGGAGAGGAGGCCCAGCCATGTCTGGCAACACTCTGGGCTGGGGCAGGGCAGCCTCCCCCATGACGGCAGAGAGCAAACAAAGGTAGCCAGGCTAAGGCTGGTGCACAAAGGGCTCTGTTCCCAATGTGGCCCCTGGACACTGGCCAACCCTCCTTGTCCACTAGGACTCAGGGCAGAGGCACAGTTTTGCAGGCTGGGAGAGAATGTCTCTGCTCCTAGGAACCTTGGCCTGAGGATCATCAAAACCTCAAGCTGTAAATACCCTTAGGAATTATCTAGTCCAACTGCCTCATTTCCCAGAGCAGTTGCTGGGGCCCAGAGAGTGGAAGGAATTTGTTCACTGTCACCGGGAATGCTAGTGACGCAGGCTTCCCCGGCTGGGTTCAGTGTACCACACTGAACCCTGACAAGGGACCCTGGGTTTCCATTGGGCTTATCACGAAAATCAAAATAATTGCATCACTCAGTATTTTCCAGTTACTGGAAAAGTCTAACTTTGTTAAATTCACGAAGCATAAACATTTGCTAATCAAAGTATTTACCGAAATGAAACTCAATTAAAGCAATATTAAGGGAAACAAAATGTGTACATGCTACTGACCACCTACCCAGGATTTATATCACATTCCCTTAAATGAGCGTTAAATCAATGGCAGTTCTCGCTGGCTGGGACTTGAACAGCAGGGAGTTAGCTGGAGCCTTTAGGAGGATTTGACAGGCAGAGGGAAAGGTGCACCACTGTCAGGAGCCAGGAACTCCAGCTCCTCCCTTGGCTCTGCCACTCCAGGGCCCAATGACCTGAGGCAAGTCCCCAGCCTCTCTGAGCTTCAATATCTTCAGCCTTGAAATGATGCTTGAAATGATGCTCCCTGCCCAGCCTGCCCACCAGGGTTATTGCAAGGACAACATGAGGTGGTCCCCTGAAAATTGTGATGTTTGATGCAAATCAGTGTTTTCCAGATGCTCTCAAGCTGGGCCAGTGGCCAACTGCAGAATGGAGAGTGGCCGAGCAGGGCAGGTCACAGAAGGCACAGGGTGGGGAAGGAGACTAGAGACCAGGTTCCTGTAGGGAAAGTTGTAATCACTGGAACTGCTGAGCCTGGAGAAGGTGAGATCTTTCCAAAGGGAACAGAAAGTGGAGTCAGTTGGATCTGGGATATCTGGGTCTTCCCGGCCATGTGGCCTTGGGCAAGTCATGTGAGTTGTCTGGGCATGTAAAATGAAGATGAAAATATACATTTTGCAAGGCTATCATAAATATTAGTAGTAATAATAACAGGCAGATACTGAGTGTTTATCATATCTTAGATACTATTCTAGGTGCTAAGTCTGTACTAACTCATCTAAACCTCACAACAGCCCTCTGAGTCAGATGTCATCCCTATCCCCATTTTACTGATGAGAAAACATAGGTAAAAAGAGGTTCAATAACTTGCTCAAGGTCACACAGCTACAACATGTTAGAGCCAGACTTGGCACTTAGGCCTCTGGCCCCAGAACCTATATACTTAACCTCTCTATAGGCCATATTAATGTCCTATGGCTATTGTAACAAATTACCACAAACTTCGTGGCTTAAAACAACACAGATTTATAAGCTTACAATTCTGGAGATTAGAAGTCCTAAATCTAAGGTGCTAGCAGGGCTGCATTCCTTTTGGAGACTCCAAGGAGAATCTGTTTCCTTGTCTTTTCCAGCTTCCAGAGGCCACCTGCATTTGTTGGTTGATAGCCTCTTCTTCGCATCACCCTGATCCTCTGCTTCTGTGGCCACATTTTCATCTCTCCAAATCTGAGTCTTCTGCCTGTCTCCTCTAGGGACCCTTGAGATGACTTTGGGCCCATCCAGATCATCCAAGATAATCTCCCCTTCTCAAGTTTCTTAATCACGTTGGCAAGGTCTTTTTTTGCCACATAAAGTAATATTTGCAGTGGGTTCAGGAATCAGGATGTGGGCATCTTTGTAGGGGGAGTCACTACTCCACCTACCACACAGGGCCCCTTCAACAAGTGAGATTAGATGAGAAAATGTTGGTGAGGCACTGAGCCCAGAGCTGGAGCATAGTAGGTGTGGATGCTGGTGATAGTGAAGGGGTGAGTAGCTGTCAAAGACCAGGTGACTGATTTCACAGCTGCCAGAAATCAGCCTCCAGTGACACGCAAGGAGCTTTGCCACACGCTGAATCAGATAAGCCATTTGACTTTGTTTTGCCCCAGAAGCAGACCTCAAGAAGAGGACTCCAGTGCAAGTAGTTTATTTAGAAGGCAAGCCCACAAAACGGAAGTGGGAAAGCGAGACAGGCAAGGAAAGGAAACCAATGGAGAATGCCATGAAGCTAGTTACCACTGTAGGCAGGTGGAGCTTAATCCCACTGGGGAATTGTGGAAAACAGTGTGGAACTCTGCACCTCAGAGTTATCCTACCTGAGAGGTGACAGGGCTGGGGTATGGGTGCACCAATTCCCTTCAGTCTGTTGCAAGTTGTTCCAGGGAGGGGGAGAGTGGAGTTAATTCACCTACATGCCCATCTGCACACACACATATAAAGCAGGCTCTGCTATTTACAATAGCAAAGACTTGGAACCAACCCAAATGCCCATCAATGATAGACTGGATAAAGAAAATATGGCACATATACACCATGGAATACTATGCAGCCATAAAAAAGAATGAGTTCATGTCCTTTGCAGGGACATGAATGAAGTTGAAAATCATCATCCTCAGCAAACTAACACAGGAACAGAAAACCAAACACCGCATGTTCTCACTCATAAGTGGGAGCTGAACAATGAAAACGCATGGACATAGGGAGGGGAATATCACACACTGAAGCCTGTCAGGGGGTGGGAGGAAAGGGAAGGGAGAGCATTAGGACAAATACCTAATGCATGCAGGCCTTAAAACCTAGATCATTGGTTGATAGGTGCAGCAAACCACCATGGCACATGCATACCTATGTAACAAACCTGCACATTCAGCACATGTATCCCAGAACTTAAAGTAAAATAAAATAAATAAATAAATGATAGAAAAAAATTAAAAAGTAAAGCAGGCTCTGATGGCCAGAGAATGCCTACCTGCAAATATCCATAGGTGCCAGCAACTGGAAGTCTGGCTGCGTGCACTGAAATGGCAAAGATGGGGGTGCTGCGGCCAGGTACTGGTAGTGTCTGCTACCCCACCTTGAGCCTATAGTCTTCATTTCCTGTGGACACTATCCACAGGCCAAGATAATGCAGAAAGATGAGAAAATCAAGGAGTCAGCATCTGCCCAAAGTGAAGGTAAGAGGATTGCTTGGAATTCACAGCTGGCAACTGAAGCTGATGAAAGACATCACCTTAATGTTGCTCTCCAGGGCTTGCAGCCCTTAGGACAGGTGCTGTCTGCAGGGCGGCCTTGTGGTGACAGTGGTCGTCCTGCTGAATCCCCGATGCTGTCTCATATTGCCACTTTCCTGGGAGGCTGTCGTCCATCTCTGATTTAGACTACCCTGAGGTCTTACGGTTAAGCTTTTGAGTAGTTTTTGTCATTCTGTATTATTTTCCTTTGTACTTTTTGTTCAGAAAGGTTCCTGGCTGTCTTTGGTGTAGTTTGTATCATATCTTCCAGTGAAATAAACACTTCTCTCCATAACCTGCCATCCATGCATCGTCACCCCTCTTCCCTTCCTCACCCGGGTACAATCTGGCTTTTCCCCTGCCTCTCTAGGGAAATGGCTCTCCCTAAGGTTACCAACGGATTCCAAATTCCCAAACCTAATGGAATGTCTTAGTCAAGCTCCAGTCAGCTTTTGATGCTGTCAAATGCTGCAATGCTGGCTGGTGTTTCCCCCACCCTTCTCCCTCCTTGAGGCTCTGTATTTCCTGGGTTTCCATGCATGACACTTCACTGGTTTGCCGGCTGCTGGACTATTTCTGTCCCCTTCACTGAGTTATCTTCCTTTGGTTGTCACTTAATGTCAGTTCCCTTGGGGTTTCAACGTTGTCTCTCTTCTCTTCTCCCACTTCGCACTCTCCTGGGGTGATCTCAGCCAAATCCACAGATTCAGTGGCTATTCACCTATAATGCCCAGATCCCCAGCTGTCCCCCAAGCCACCTTCCTGACCCCTAGATCCAAATGATCCTCCCCTCCTCACAGGTCAGTTCCACATAAATGTCACATTCCACAGGCCCAAATCTGACCTCATCTTCCTGGGAAAACCAGCTCTTCCTCCAGCATGGTCCATCTGGGTGAATGGTACCCTCCCATCCCCATCGTTGTCAAGCCATATTGGGGCCTCATCCTTCCTACCTCACCTTCACTTGCCACATCAAGTCCATTATCAGTCATACCTTTGTTATTTCCCCTTAACCAGCTCCCACCTGTCCTCTGCTGCCCAGGTCTCTCATCTGTGGTTCGGGCCTCCACTGGCCAGGGCAAGGGTTTCCCAGTGTGTTCTTCTGTAGCTGGGATCAGCTAGGATCATCTAATCACAATCCTGTCATTTTACAGGGCCGGAAATTTGCCCGCTGAGGGGAAGGTGCAGGCTGGGTACCCAGGCCTCCTGGCCCATGATGAAATGGAGGTTGAAGCCAGATAGGCCTGTGTGCAAAGACTCCCTCCCCTCTGTGCCAACCTGTGTTAGTTTCCAGTTGTTGCTATAACAAATTACCACCAACTGGCCTAACATAATACACATTTATTATCTTACAGCTCTGGAGCTCAAAAGTCCAAAATGAGTCTTATAGGATTAAAATCAAGCTGCCAGTGGGGCTGGTTCCCTGGCGGGGCTCGAGAAGGAAACATGCTTTCTTGCCTTGTCCAGCTCCTAGAGGCTGCCTGCATTCCTTGGCTGGTGGCCCCTCCCGCTCCAGTATCACCCCAACCTCTGCTTCCACTGTCGTGTCTGTTTCTCTGACTCTGGCCCTCCTGCCTTGCTCTTGAAAGGATCCTTGGATTACATTGGGCCCACCCAAACAATCCAAGAAAACTTCCTCATCTGAGGATCCTTAACTCAATCACACCTGCAAAGTCCCTTTTTAAATAAGTTTTGGGGATTAGAATGTGGACATTTTGGGGGGATCATTATTCAGCCTACCCTCCTAGCTGTGCCCCCTAAGAAAGTTGCTTAACCTCTCTGAGGTTCTGGTCTCTCATCTATAGAATGGGAGTAATTTTTTCCACCCACAGAGATAGAGTGAGGAGCAAAGAAGAGAATACATCTCATGTCCCAGCCTCTTCCTCCCAGTCCTCATTGGTGCTAGCTAGGATTGGATCAGGATCCAGCTATCGTCCCTGCAACTTCCAAGTTTCAGGAATCTTCTCTAGAACTTGAACTGTCATTTGTCATAGGAAAGAGATGCCATGCTAGTCTGAATCTACTGGGACAGCTCTGCATCTGAGGCCTGGGTTCAAGGCACCTTGGCTGCTGACTTGGGGCAGAGATAGAAGAAGAATAAGAATGGCCTGTCTTATTTTTTTAAGTTGTAAGAACATATTTAATGAAATAATGAATAATGATATTTTGGCTCTAATATTATGAAAACTTAAACTTTGATTATGCATAGCAAATAAATACTTTTATTTATCCATTTTGTAAGAACAATTTTTTTACAGGTAAAAAATATTTTAATTTTTAACTATAACAGAACATTAAAAATTATCAATAAACTTGAAACCTGGATGGAATGGATAATTTTCTTTTCTTTCTTTCTTTCTTTTTTTTTTTAATGAGAAAGGAGTCTTGCTCTGTTGCCCAGGCTGGAGTGCAGTGGTACAATCTTGCTGACTGCAACCTCCGCCTCCCAGGTTCAAGCAATTCTCCTGCCTCACCTTCCCAAATAGCTGAGGCTATAGGCATGCACCGCTACGTCCAGATAATTTTTGTATTTTTTTTTTAGTAGAGATGGGGTTTCACTATATATTGGCCAGGCTGGTCTCCAACTCCTGACCTCAGGTAATCCACCTGCTTTGGCCTCCCAAACTGCTGGGATTACAGGCATAAGCCACCATGCCTGGCCGATGAAATGGATAATTTTCTAAAGGAAAAAAAAAAATACAAACCACCAAGGAGAAGTAGAAAGCCTAACTAGATTAATTTTCACAGAACAAATTGAAAAAAATTTGCCAGTGTTCTACTGTTCCAGTGTTGCTGGTATATCAAAATCACATCAAACAAGGTTTTATCTACTTTCATCTAACCTAGCACTGCACTAATTTTAACCTAGCACTGCGTTAATTTTTCTATTTTTTAATAGAAAACTAAAAATGGGATACATTTATTATGTACAACATTGTAGTGCCCCTCAATGGTTTTCTAACTATCCAGAGAAACCCGCAGGAGATGGTCTCTCTTTTCCTCCTGCCATGATTATGTCTGGATGACAAGTCTGGCACTCCTGTAGCTGTCTTGTCAGGAGCCTGAGTACAAAGCCAGCCTGAGGATAGCAGAGAGGTGGAAAGAGTGAAGGCTCTTAATGATCCCCATGATTAAGTCAACTAAACTTGATGCCTGCTTTACCCTAGAATTCTGATTTTTAAAGAATAAATTATTAGAGAATAAATCTTCTTTATTGGTTAAGCCTATTTCCCAACATTTGCCACCCAAAGCATTCAAACTGATGTGGTAGCTGTGTGACCTTGGATAAGCCTCCTAACCTCTCTGAGCTTTATCATAATCCACTCTTTCACACTCACTATGAGGATTAAGTGGAAAAGTACATACAAAAGTATATTTCAAACAAACTATATAGTGCTGGACAATTTAGGCTATTATTATTATCACTTTAAGCTTTGGTCAATGTGCATTGGTTAAATTGAGTCTAACAAAATTCTTTATGTCATGTATTTATTCAAATTTACTGTATTCGAATCTGTTTTTTAATTGACAAAATTTGGATATATTGTCATGTACAACATGTTTTGCCCCTTGATGGTTTAAATCATGGATTTGTTCACATCTCTGACCTACTTTGACCCAGTAACTTCAGCTGCATGATTGCAGAGCTGTGCTAGCATGAGGACAATGCACAGGTCTTTCCCACCTCCCTCTGCCTTGCCCAACTTCAAATGGGTCTCCTACAAGGAAAGGGAAGTGGCCGAAGTTTGTGTCATGAGAAAAAATGCCCCAGGAAGGAGAAACAAGACAGTTTTCCAAGTCTCCCTTGAAAAATAAGAGCCCAGGAATACCTGAGAAGAAGTCTAAATGGCCCAAACCCCACGGGCTGCCCCATGGCTCCCAGGTGCAGAGGCTTGCTCCGCAGTTTCGCGTCATCTGTGCCTCTCGGTCAATACATTCCTCTGGGGGAAAATTGTAGTTCTGAGGATTTCCAAATAGCGCCTGGGCCATCTGTTCCTTCTGAGTATCTCCTCTCCTTCAGCATAAGGAAACTCTAATTGGGGGAACCTTTGCCCTTCTCCTTTTTGCTTTTTCTATGAACATGTGCAGATGAAGACAGACTGCAGCATCTCTGTTCATCTGTAGTCAGATCTCTCGACACGATGCACAGATCAGGCAGGAAGGGCTCAGGGACTTGAAGAGGCATGGGCAGTGATACCAGAGGGAATACCCTGCTTTGGGATAGTTCTGGCAGGGTGGTTTCAGACTGCTCCTTGAAAGATGGAGAGATTGGTATATAGGGAGACTGAGGGGAGGAAGGTCTTGCAGGTAAAGGGACCAGTATGAGGGTGAGGAGGTGAGGCCACTCAGGTAGCTTGTAGATCAGCATTGATTAACAAATGCTGGTCTGTGGACCAGAATCAACCTGTGATAGCTTTTCTCTGGTTCACAGTAGAAGTGAGAAAAATAAGGACAAAGAGTATGTTTTAAATAAAGATAATTCATTCAACTTGAAGTTTTCTTTTTTGTTGTTTTGAACATTAAAATGCCTTTCCTTTTATAAAATGATTGTTATCATCAAGCATAACCGTGGGAGCCATGGGTATTTTCCTAAATGTTCCTCTTCTCTCACCTTCCAGGCATGTGGGAGGATTACTCTTCCTGGCCCTGTTTAAGTGAGGTCTGGCCAAGTGATTTGTTTTCACCAATGAAAGAAAAGTAAAAAGAACATGTCACTTCCAGGCAGAATGTCTGAAAGTCAGTGGACAGTCTGCCTTGATCCATTGTCCTGCCTCAGAGGTCATGGAAATATATGTCAAGACTCAGTCTCTGTCAGCCTGGATTCCCCAGTCACCACAACCCTGCCAACCTCCCTGGGCATGTAGTGGGAGAGAAAAATAAGCTTCCATTGTATGAAGCTAAGAGATCTGGAGGGTTATTTGTTCCTGTAGCACACTCTGACTAATAGAGTAGCTAGCAGCTAGGAAGTTTTTTTATATCTTTATTTAGCAAAATGAAACGGTGCCAATCTTAGGTTGACATGATTTTTTTTCTTGATATTTAATTGCCCCAGGAAGTACAATGCCTTGGACATTCTAACACTGATAACTGGAGTGTGGGTAGGTGTCCAGTTTAACACAGGTAACAGTTCTCAGGACAGGGGCCACAATATGGGACCCCTCAGCTCCAATTCAACCAGAGTCACACCTGTTTTATCTGCATAATGAATAAATGAACAAGCATACTGGGCTTCTGCACAGGACTTCGCATCAGGAAAGGGTTTTATAGCTGAAAAAGAAAAAGTTAAAAGTTGTGCAGCAAAGACTATGCTAAGCCCTGGGAATGTTGTGAAGAATGAGACAGACACAGGCTGCATATTGGCTACGACTTTCAGCTTTGCGGGGCATGGAGAGGCCGGAAGCGCGGACAAAAGACAAGCCAACTAATTAATTAAATAACTGAAAGTAGAAACACTCTATGTAGGTAAGATATGGGGACTGAAGTAGAGATTAACAGGAGGCAGTGGGCTGGTAAGATCTCTTGTCAGAAGGTAGTATTTTAGTTGCAACCTGGAGGATGGAAGGGCTACCAGGTAAAAAGATGTGTGATCTGTTCAAGAGGCTGAAGGCCTGCGTAGCAGGAGGCAGGGCTGAGAAGGAGAGAAGCAGGAAATAAGTTGGAGGGTCCACAGGAGCCTAATAAGCAGGCCCTTGCAAGCCACAAGTAGGTAAGCGAAAGAGAGCAGTAGTGGATGACACTGCCTTGCTCATGTCTACTTAATAAATACTCGGACTTGATGCCTTCAAAGCAAAAATCTTGATGTCCACTCACTTGCTCTCCCGGTCTGCCTCTCCTCCTACCTTTCCCATCTCATAAATGGTAGTTTCACTTTTCAGGTGACTCAGGCCCCAAACCTTGAGATGTTTTTTGCCTCCATGCCTAATCCATCCGGGAATCCTACTGGCTCTGCCTTCCAAATGTATCCTGAATTGGACCACTTTTCACCACCTCAGGGCTATTATCCTTGTCCAAGATGCTAGCATCTCTTATCTGGACTTTTGCAGTAGCCTCTTCACTGGCCATGCTGCTTCCACTCTTTATCCTGAATCCTTTGCTCTACACAACAGTCAAAGAGATCTCTCAAAACACATAGTCAGACCATTGTCTACTCCAAACCTATGATAGCTTTACACCCCACTCACAATAAAACCAAGGTCGGTACCTGGGCCTTCAAGTCCTCCATGGTCTGGCCCTTGGACAGGTTTCTATCTCATCTTTGTTTCTCCTCCCCTTGCTCACTTGCTGCAACCCTGTGTACCTTCTTGATGTTTTTGTTTATTTTTGTTTTGTTTTGTTTTTCAAAACAGGGTCTCACTGTCTCACCCAGGCTGGAATGCAGTGGCACAATCATGGCTCACTGCAGTCTTAACCTCCTGGACTCAAACAATCCTCCAGTCTCAGCCTCCTGAGTAGCTGGACTACAGGTGAGTGCCACCATACCCGGCTAATTTTTTGTATTTTTGTAGAGACAGAGACAGAAACAGGGTTTTGCCACACTGCCCAGGCTTGTCTTGAACTCCTAGGCTCAAGCAATCCGTCCACCTTGGCCTCCCAAAGTGCTGAGATTACAAGTGTGAGCCACTGTGCCCAGCCCTTCTTGATGTTTTTAAACATGCCAAGTGGCATGGTTTTGTGGCGTGGTCTTTGCATTTGCTATTTTCTCTCCCTGAACCCACTTTCCTCAGTTATCTGTTTCTTGTGGTTTGCTCTCTTTCATTTGGCTCTTTTATTCATGGTCATGTTATTGGCATGCAAATCTCTAGACACACCTTTCATCATTTTTATCTCCACACCGGTTTATTTTTCTTCATGACATGAATCATCACCTGACATATTTTATGCTTATTTTTTCTGGGCCATAGGTTGGCAAACTTGTCTTATAAAGGGCCAGATGGTAAATATTTTAGGCTTTGCAGGCCATACGTTTGCCATCACAACTACTAAGTCTACCATTGTGGTGTAAAAACACCCATAGACAGTAAGTAAAATAAATGAGCATGGCTGTGTTCCAATAAAACTTTATTTACAAAAATAGGCGGTAAGATGTATTTGACCTATAGGCCATAATCTGCCAACCCCTAGTTCAAGCATTTGTTGTCCACTTCCTAAAATGCCAGCTCCAGGAGAGTAAAGATTTTGTCTTTTTTGTTCAATACTCTCTGGGGCACCTACTAATGTGCCTGGCACATGGTAGGCAATCCACAAATATTTATTGAATTAATTAATTGATTAAAGAATAAGCTCTTGGGAGACCTCGATTATAAGGGTTTGGCTAAGGAGTTTGGATTTTCTTCTTTAAAGAAGTTTGAAAAGAGTCTTCGCTGGTTTTAACAATGTTCATGACTGCTGATTGACAGCTCTTATCTGCAGTCTGCAATTCTCAGAATGAAGACATTTTGAGACAAATAACAGCCACTTGCTCGTCTCACTGTTTACTCCTCTCGTAAGAGCACTGTATGATGCACATCGCACATTGAGTTGGATGTGTGATGATGCATCAGACTGCTGCCAACAAAAACACATCGAAACAAAATAATCATCTCTGCAGAGGCCCGGGAATGACACTCCAGACATTCCGTGGAAAGCAAGGAGCCTGCTGCAGTTCTGCAGGAGACAGGATCAAGGACCCATCGTAATGCTGGGTGTGGGGAAGCACACAGGTCAGGACAGGATTAAATGAGTGGCAAGACTGAAAGAGTTGTAAGGAGACAGGTTAGCTTGGGCTGGCTGGAGGGAGTAGGTGGAGACAGATAAAAGCATGAGTCATTTTCTGGGACTTGGTGAGCCAAGGTGTGGGATTGGCCAAGAGTGGGATGCGCTCCTGAATTCTGAAGAACCCAGTTAGAGAAAGTATTTTCCTTGAGGAGAGGTAGGTTGGATATGCAAGTCTGGACTGTGGACAGCCTCGAAAGCCAGTTTGGGGCCAGGCGTGGGTGGTGGCTCACGCCTGTAATCTCAGCTCTTTGGGAAGATAAGCCAGGAGGATCACTTGAGCCCAGGAGTTTGAGAGTAACCTAGGCAATGTGGCAAGACCTTGTCTCTACAAAAAAATTTAAAAAGTTAGTCAGATGTGGTGGTGTGCACCTTGTAGTCCCAGCTACTTAGGAGGCTGAGGCAGGAGGATCACTTGAGCCCAGGAACTGGAGACTGTAGAGAGCTATGATTGCACCACTACACTCCAGCCTGGGTGACATAGTGAGACCCTGTTTCCAGAATAAATAAATAAACAAAAGGAAAACTTTTAAAAATTTTTACAAAAAAGAAAGCCAGTTTGGAAAACCGGTGCCATCTGGGCAATGGGAAAGCACTGAAGGTTTTTAAGGAATCGGTTGTTATGGTGATGGAAGTTTATCTGCAACAAGATTGAGAAATGAAATGAATGAGCAAATGGATGTGAGTGAATGAGGGAGAGGTGAATCTCAGGTGGAGTCAGTGCTGAGTCCTGAGGGCACTGCAGAACCAATGAAAGGTTTTAAGTAGAGAGTGGCATGATCGTATTTCTCTTTCCAGATGAGATGGGTGGGGGCTTAGAGGGAGTGAAAGAATCTTAAGCCTAAGAAGACCACTTGGACTGCAGTTTCTAATGATGTCCCTTTTGCACATGTAGCCACATTGTGTGGCATCTGGGTCACTGAGGGTCAACAAGTTGATACACTGTTTATTTGCTAAATCTGGCAACCGCACTCAGGTGCGACCTTCTCCGTGAAATCTTCCCTGATTTCCCCACCTGGAAGGGAACTTTCTTCCTCGGGGCCCTCGCATCTCTTCAAATGTCCCCCTCTAATTACAATGATTACTTTTTATCTTAGCACTGGGCTGCCTGGAATTGAATCACAGCTCTGCCACTCGCTAGCTCTGTGGCCTTGGACAAGTCCCTTAGCCTTCTTGGGCTTCTGTTCCTCATTAGTAAAATGGAGGATAATAATAATACCTTTCTCCTAAGGTCACTGTAAGGATTTAATATATTAAAATATGTGATATATTTAAAACACTGCCTGGAATATAGTGAGCTCTATATAAGCAATGGCTATTATCATCATTATCAATTTTACTGTTACTACTATGTTTATGTTATGTGTGCCCATATCTTATCTCCTGTAATAGATTTGAGCCTTTGAAGGCAAGAACTGTACCTGATTCATTTTTGCGTTTTCCCCAGTGAGTAGTAAAACGCATTCACATAATATGTGCTCAATCAGTATTTGTGAAGTTAATGAATAAATGATCAAATTAATGAATAAATGTAATCTTTGGAATGGGATTTAACTATGGTGCTGTAAATAAAGTATTATTTGTATTCAAGGATACTCTGATTTTTAGAAAGAAAAACAAATGATGTGGGTAATGGCAGGACCCTAAGAACTTGAGTCAGAAACACTGGACAAGACCGGGCATGATGGCCCATGCCTGGAATTCCAGCACTTTGGGAGACCGAGGTGGACGGATCACTTGAGCCCAGAGTTTGAGACCAGCCTAGGCAACATGGTGAAACTCCGTCTCTATAAAAAATACAAAAATTAACCAGGGGTGGTGGCATGTGCCTGTGGTACCAGCTACTTGGGAGGCTAGGGTGGGAGGATCTCTTGAGCCCAGAAGGTGGAGGCTGCAGTGAGCCATGATTGCACCCCTGCACCCAAGCAAGACTCTATCTTAAAAAAGGAAAGGAAAGGAAAGGAAAGGAAGGAAGGAAGGAAAGAAGGAAGGAAGGAAAGCAGGAAGGAAAGAAGGAAGACAGGGCAAATCCTACAGAATGTATTTTCTTTTTCTTTCTTTCTTTTTCTTTTCTTTTTTTTTTTTTTTTAGACGGATTCTCATTCTGTTGCCCAGGCTGGAGTGCAGAGGCACAATCTCGGCTCACTGCAACCTCTGCCTCTCAGGTTCAAGCAATTCTCTGCCTCAGCCTTCTGAGTAGCTGGGATTACAGGTGCCGCCACCATGTCCGGCTAATTTTTTTTGTATTTTTAGTAGAGATGGGGTTTCACCATCTTGGTCAGGCTGGTCTTGAACTCCTGACCTCATGATCCACCCGCCTTGGCCTCCCAAAGTGTTGGGATTACAGTCGTGAGCCACTGCGCCTGGCCAGCATGTATTTTCAAAACCCAACTCTGTGCCTTCATTTTTCCATTGGCAAAATAAGAAAGTTTGATTACATTATTTTAAAGGTCCTATATGGTCCTAAAGTTCTATTATTGGGAATCACTAGATTCTCAAGAGTCTTGTTTTTTGGTGACTACATCACTTGGAATTTCCTAGAAAAATGAGCAGAAGAATTTCTTTAATTGAAAAAATACTTCCAAAGGACTCCTAGTACTAGGATGTAGAGAAAGATCGTATCAAATGTAGTGAGAGCTTGAGTTAGAGGGGGATTCTTTGTTTCCTCATTTTAATTAGTACTAACATATCAAAAAGAAAAATTATTCTATCTACATGAGCCACATGTGCCCCAAAGACACAGGAAGCTTGCAAACAGGGACCAGGCCTGTTCAGAAGTCCCTGGGAAAATGGACAATGAGAAGCACCAGCAAAATGAATCCAGATTCACTTGGGAGTCACTGACCCTGCTGAATAAGTAGTTTGGCAGACTGAGCTGTGTTGCTGCGAATCTTTTTGGGGCTCAGTGTAAAGGGTGAAGACTCTGACTTTTTTTTTTTTTTTTTTTTTTGAGATGGAGTCTCACTCTGTTACCCAGGCTGGAGTACAGTGGCACGACCTCAGCTCACTGCAGCCTCTGCCTCCCAGGTTCAAGCAATTCTCCTGCCTCAGCCTCCCAAGTGGCTTGGACTACAGGCGTGTGCCCCCACGCCCAGCTAATGTAACGGTTTCACCCCGTTAGCCAGGATTGTCTTGATCTCCTGACCTCGAGATCCACCCGCCTCGGCCTCCCAAAATGCTGGGATTGCAGGCAAGAACCACCAACCTGGCCAACTTTGGCTTCTAAAGATGCCTTGAGACAATGGCAGAGGGAGATCTAGACCAGATGGCCCTGTCTTCTAGGTCTCACTCAGCATCCTCTCCAACTGCCTGTGTGGCTATCGTTTGTGTCATTGGATGTTAAATTCTCCAAAGATTGGGCTTATTTGTCTGAAGACCCACTAGCGTCTAGTAAGTGCAAAACAAATACTTGTTGAATGAATGAATAAATGTTGGTTAAGCCTTAAAGTCTGGCTTTGGGGAACGGTGAGGTGAGAGAGGAGGTGTTGTGGGTCCTTTAATTTCCAGGTTGTATGGTGGTAACCCAATGAACAGTTATTTCCGGGTTAAAAGAAATTATATGTGTAGTTACCAGATAAAAGCAAAGCAACCAGCACATGTTCTTCCTTCTTCTCTCTTGACTCCTTCTCAATCACCCTGGGCTGAGAGTAGAGTCCTGAGGGCAAGGATCCTAAAGCTCTAACACTGGCACAGTCTGTGGGTTTGCCCATCTCTGAAGGAAGTGCCTGGGATATCGGGTGGCTGGTAGCTCAGGATAACAAAAGCCATGAGGCAGACACGGCTGATTTCTGTTGGGGTTGTGCCTCTCCTACACAAACCCCGCAGCATGTGATCTCCCCCAAAAGAGCCCTGTGCTGGGTTTCTGGGTTCTGGGCAGGGAGAGGGAAGCTAGGTTCCTCCTCAACAGATGTCACCATAATTAGATAACTCATTATATCAAGGAATAAGGAAGGGAGATCGACATGGATACAAATGCGAACATATTGATAGCTTTTCTGCATGTGAGTTTGTGCAATCTGGGAAACTGATTTCCTGGACAAGGCTCAAGGGATGAGTCAGCGGTTGGAGCCTGGGGAGATTTTCCACAATGAAATTCTAGTCCCAGGAAAGTATCCTAAGAGCTTTCCACCCTGTAAGATCATTCTCAGGGGCGGCCACGGCTGGAAGCCAGTGTGGGTGTGTGCCTATGTGCGGGAGAAGCCCAGCAGGGAGCCAGAGCCTGGGGGTTGGAGGAGGGTAGGGGACACAGGCATGCTGTGAGGCAGGCTGCATGGGCAATGGCTGAAGCTGATGCAGCATACCCCATCCACGAGGGCTGCCCCAGCCTGTAGTGACAGCCCTCGGAACTGGCTAACAGCAGGAACAGGCTCCTGCCATCTGAGTTTGAAGCCTCCCTGGGGAAGTCACCAGGGTCCCCAGGCTGGAATTAAGTGTCCTTCACAAGTGTTCCTATATGACCCTGCTCATTCTGTTGGAGCACCCATTGTTCTATCGTGGATGTGCCTCTTTTCCCTGTGGCAAAATGTGTGCCATGGACTACATGATCTTTTCCAGTTCGAACATTCTAAAGATGGAAATGCCTAAAAACAGGAAAAAAAAAAAAAAGAAAAGAAACTGAATTGACATCGAACACATGGCCACTCCTTGGCTGAGCATTTCGCATCCATCATTTCCAACAACCTCCTGCAGTGGACCTTGCAGTTTTCAGGGGGCAGTGATGACTTAAACCACTTATGCCTTCTGAGATCCCAGAGCAACCCGGGCTCTTTCCCTGTGGTTTGGTTGGCAATGTGTACTTAGCACTTTTCTCCCGCAGGAGACTTAGGAAAGTGGAGGGTACAAACAGGGAGAGCTGCTCCTGCAAGGGTTCCTAATGCATGCTCTTCCCATATCTTCATTCTCCATTCCTGCACCCCAGGCATTTCATCTGGAGCTCCCAGACATCATCCATTCCTTTCTCCCCACCTCCACCCCAGCATCTAACACCTAGTGAATGACCTCTCCTATTTTACAGAGAAAATAGAATCAACAGGAAGGGAACTCCCTCATCTTACTGCCATGGAAGAGGTGCCCCACCTCCTCCCTAAGAGCTTCCCTGGTGACTGGAACCCACCTCACACTTGGAGAGTCTTCATCTATCCTTGATTGCATTTCTTGAATCTCTCCTCTCCTCTGCTCCCGGCCTAACCTAGCCCCTCTAGACTTTCCTCTGGGCAATTATGATATACCCCACCCTCTCCCCAGTGGTCTTTCTGCCACTACTCTCTTCCTCATTCTGGGCCTTAAATTTCCCACCCACATCTCACACGCCTCCTGAACCTACAGAAAGACCTTTCAGCTGCTTGAACCTGGCACTCATAGATCTTGGTATGGGTCCCGGGGAAAATCCTTTTTTGGTACCCAAAGTCCATAAGCAGGTAACACTATCCCAAAGTACTTGAAGCAGATAGGCTTTAAATATAAAGGCAGAAGTCCTTAGTTGTTTATGTCTAGAAGCCAGTGCTATGTGTGAGACGTTAAAGGTATGGCAGGCTTCTAGCTACACATTCTTAAAGAATTGGTGGTTACTATAGCCCAGAGAGTCCAGGCCTCAATGACAGATGACTGTCAATAAAAGGTAGGTCTATGCTCAGCTGGTTACATAAAAGAAAACAACCAGTGACCGCCGCTCCTGAACAGCCTGAGGCAATGACACCTGGTCCTGCTACTATTACTCCTGCTGACAGGAAGGCCACCTGGGCTGGGAGAGGATGCAGAGGGCCCCCTTTCCTCAGGGATTAGATATAGTCAGACTGTCTCCACTTTCCACTGGAGTCATTGGCCCCAAACCTGCTTGAAGGCTGAGAAACACTGACACCCCTTGCCTAGGAATCCACTTTCTTCTTATCTGGTCTTGGGGAAATGAGAGGCAGTGTTAAAACTTTCTGGACTGTGTTTTGTTCAGGCCTTGTGAATCTGTGTTCCAACTCTGGAACCAGAAAGTCAGTCTTTAACAGATGAATGCCGACTCTCCATCCCCTTTCCAGCATTGTCTTCTGCTCATTCTGTATGGCGACTCTCTTTCCCTAGACATGCACCATGCTTCTTTCTTCTGTTTCCCTTTATGGCCAACTCTGACTATCCGGTAAGGACCCTTTCAAACTTCACCTTTCCAGGCAGCTTTCTGGGTTCTGCCTAACACAGTATCTCTCACAGTCCCGTGCTATCCAGTCAGCATGCTCTACTTTCTATTAGAGATATTGTTGTGCTTGTCTTGTCTCTCTGTCTATTCAGGAATTTTTCCAAGAAACAAATCAGTCTAAGTCATGGAGCACATCCTCTGGGCCCCAGCATGATGTTGACTGCACGTAACTTGCTATGGAAGGAGTATATTGTTTCCTAGCACTTACTAGATACCTTATATTCGTTATCTTTCCAAAGTTAATCTTTTCAAAGCCTTGACAGGGACATCATCCCATTTTGCAGATGGTAAAACTGAGATTCTGAGAGGTAACATGACTTGCCCAGGGTCTCTTGGGTAGCAAGTGGCTGAGGTGGGATTCGAATCAGACTTTTGCTTGCAGACTCCTGCAGTGTGAATGGAGGGGTGGGAGGAGTAGAAGAGCTAACTTGCTCAGTTGTATAAGCACCGCTTTATAGGCACAGTCTTTCCCTATCAGAACATATATCTGAGATGCCTTTGAGAACTTTTGAAGGAGCTCTTGGAAGAATGGAGTCAATGTGGCCAACACACTAAAGGGGAGCACCAGAAAGCAGATCAGAAACCAAGAGTTTGGTTTTCTTCTGCTGGCCCTCCTCCCCTTCAACGAGTTTGGTTTACAAGTTTGGGAAGAGAGAAGGGGAAAAAAGAGAACTTCCAGATGAGAGAAATGGTGTAGATATGAAAGTGTGGGCAACTGTGGGAAGATACATAGGTTTTGTCCATATAAAAGAGACCTCTGTAAAAATGTATGCAGTTTGTCATTGCTTTCTGACGTCAGACTGCTGCTTCTTGTCCATATGACCTAATGAGGTGGGACTGGAGGTCACCCAGTATATGTCCGCACACATCTCTTCCTGTGAGCAGAGCAGGTGTTGGCATCTCTATTTCACAAGAAGTGGATTTATGTGCTTCAAACCAGAATTTGTCTACTCGGGCTGCTGTAACACAATACCAAAAACTGGTTTAAACACCGGAATTTATTTTTTCACAGTTCCGGAGACCAGAAGTCCTAGATCAGGGTCCAGCAGAGTTGGTTTTTGGTGAGGGCTCTCTCCCTGGCTTGTGGACAGCCACCTTCTCATTGTGACCTCGCATGATGGGGAGAGAAAGATCTTGTGAGCTCTCTGGTGCCTCTTCTTAAAAGGACACTAATCATATGCTGTTAGAGGCCCAACTTATGACCTCATTTAACTTTAATTACCTCCTTAGGGCCCTATTTCCAAATATAGTCACACTGGGGATTAGGGCATCAACTTATGGATTTGGGCAGGGCAGTGGGTGGAAGGAGACACTATTCAATCCATAGCAAAACTCAGATCTCCTAATCCTGAGCCAGTGTCCTTTCTCAGGGGCTACTTACATCTGCGTGTTCTCCTGTGGCCTGGCCTCATGATGTGAATCCAGCTTGTCTATCCCAGGTCTTGTGCAAGGAGGAGAGAATTACCTCTGTGCTTTTGAACTCTCCTCTCCCTATTCGTGGCAGTTTCCCACTGGTTCTGAGTCCTGAGACTGATGGTTATTTGTTGTGGGGCACTGGTGATCTTTTTTGATAGTAATAGAAAGAGAAAGAACTATGGGATCCAGTTCACTGTACATTCAAGATCCATCAAATGTGGGCTGTGGCTATAGAAATAAGAATGTTGTTTTAAAGTGCAATGTTCAGATGTCCAAGTTTACTGAGCTATTTAAACCATGTCTAGAGTACTGTGTTCTGGGCCTCACTTATATCCAGGTTGCCAAAGGGGTGGAAATAACACTCTCTAGCTGATGGTTAAAGGAACTATGGATATGGGGTAGAGGTGAATATTTCATCTCTAAAGAGCTGTCTTGAGGCAAAGGAAGATGAAGGATGCTTGCATGGGCCTGGGCTGGGGAGGCAGGATGGGTGGAAGAAGCTCTAGCAAAGCAGCTTTCACTTAGTCAGAGGACCCTTCCTGAGGCATAGAACTTCCCAAAGATGGATGAATGGTGGTGATCTCTTGGGTGTGTCCAAGCAGAGGCGGGATGAGCTTGCGGATTGGAGGAGAAGGTCAGATTGGCAAAGAGTAAGCTATTACATATGAAATGTAGCCTGTGGGGTTTTCATTGCAAAAACACAATCTGCCTTCTTATTTTGGACTTTCAATTTATTACTAAGAGAGACAGAACAGCCAGGAACTTTTTGGAATATACAAGAGTCCAAAGTAGCCAGTTGTAAATGACCCAGAAACCAAAGGAGGCTACATTTAGCAAACTTGCCTGCATTGTACATCATTCCCATTTTGAGGATTCTTACATCCTGAAACAGAGACTGTCATTTCTGGCTCCAACTTCAGAAATAATAACATCCCCTTAGGGCTTGTAATCCACACTAGAGAAATCATTAGCTCAGATACCTAGCACCATCTGAAAGAGTTGTTCTATCTCACTTGAATCAAACCAAACCAGCAAATATTTACCGAACACCTTGCCTGTGCAAGGCCAACCAAGATGGGTAGGATCTGGTTCCTGCCATCTAGGCACCAACAAGAGAGTGAAGGGGAGAGGACAGGTTGTAAAAAGCTTAATTACAATGTCACCTCTTCTAGCACTTTTCTAAGTTGCAATTATTTGTTTAAAATGGCCAGCTGCCCCACCAAGCTGTGAATTCCCAAGGACAGTATAGCTTACTGGGTGAGACACAGCATTTATACTAATAAAACCTGAGCTCCGCTTTCCACCCAGCCATGTGTCAGTTGCAACTTAGGACAAGCTGCTTCACTGCTCTATACTTCAATTTCCTCATCTGAAAATGTAAATAATATTGGTACTGATTATTGTGTGAATTAAAGCAAATAATATACGTAAAGCACTTAGCACTGTGGCCTGGTATATACATGACACAATAAATATTTGCCACAACTAGTAATAGTAATACAGTGGGATTGCTCTATGTAGGAGTTAATTTCTGAAGTAAGTTCACAAGGTAAAAACCATACATAATCAATATGATACTTCAAAATCCCATCTTACATGCTCTCAAAAGGATATACCTCTCTTCTCTCTCTCTCTTTCTCAGTCTCTCCTCCCTGTCACATGAATAGGATTGGCCCACTTAAGTTAATAACAGCTAATATTTAATGTGTGCTTATTACATGGCAGGTACTGGTAGAAACCTTTACATGCATTAACCCATTTCATTTAATGCCATATCAATTCCATAGGTAAGTACTAGGATTTTCTCCATGAGAAAACTGGGGCACAGAAATGTTAAACAACTTGCCCAAATAACTTGCAGCACTTTTGCTGTGAGCAGAATGGCAAAAAATTGCAGCCACCCAATGTGCACATTCCCAGCTGAGGTCAAACAAGGCGACACTCTGCCTCCTTGTTTCAGCTCTCACACTATAAACAAGCGTCCTTTTGTGGTCCACTTGGTACCACATTTTTCACATTTTTGTGCTTTTTTGTTCGGTATTTCACTGTTTCAAATGGTCCCCCAGCATAGCACTGAAGTAAGCCCAAGAAGGCTGTGATGCTCCTTACGGAGAAAATAGCTGTAGTAGAAACGCTTCGTTCAGGCATGAGTTACAGTGTTGTTGGCCATGAGTTCAGTGTCAATGAATCAGCAGTAATATTAAATAAGCTGTCTTTAAACAGGTGAGTTCAATGTCAACGAATCAGCAATAATATTAAATAAGATGTTTTAAACAGAAATACACACAGGATTATGTTTTATGACTGACAGAATCGTAACCAGAGGCTCACTGGAACCTAACCCTGTTATTTCCCCTTTGAGCAGTGGTTCAGTATCTGCCAGTGCAGTGTTCCCAGAGCCTTTTTTAGAAAACAACTGCAAATAATAACAATGCAAGGCAGACTGGATATACATAAAATATATGAAATTTTAAAATCGAGGCTCAGAGAGGAAGAAGAGTCTGCCTAAATGGCCTGGATTTCATATCTGATGCAGAAGCCAGAGTTGGCCCCTGAACTCAGGTCTGTCTGAGTCCCTGCTCCCTCTGCTACCACCACTGCCACCCCCCACCCAACCCCCACCGCTCAGGGGTTCATGGCCAGATGACTTGTACAGACAATGGCCGTTTGTGGAGTTTGGGTAAGGAGGACTTACTCCAGATGTCTTTCACCTCTCCTTTGCTAATGCTGCTCTTTGTTTCTTCTCCCACCCTTTTTGTTCATTTGTTTTTGGATTATCCATAACCACTTTGCCATTGCATTGAAGGTCCTTCAGAACAAGTGAGCTTGCAGGTACCTCTTGCTGCAAAGCACAAACCTTTCCAAAGAGATGTCTAGGGAAAGAACAGGGCAGTCAGCTTGGAAATAAATGCAGTCTTTTTTTTTTTTTTTTTTTTTTTTTTGAGACGGAGTCTCTCTCTGTCGCCCAGGCTGGAGTACAGTGGCACCATCTTGGCTCACTGCAAACTCCGCCCTCCGGGTTCAAGCAATTCTCCTGCCTCAGCCTCCCAAGTAGCCTGCCACTATGCCTGGCTAATTTTTGCATTTTTAGTAGAGACGAGGTTTTACCATGTTGGTCAGGCTGGTCTCGAACTCCTGACCTCAAGTGATCCACCTGCCTTGGCCTCCCAAAGTGCTGGGATTACAGGTGTGAGCCTCCGTGCCCAGGCTGCAATCAACTTTTACATTCAAGTTCACACATGGGCTGTGAAAATTCCCCTACTTATTCTTACTGAAATTTAAACTCTAGAACACGGCAGGTGGGAGGAGAGGAGCTGAAGGAACATCTGCACCTTCCCTGACTCTACCTTGGCAGCCTTCAGCAATCCTGGAGAGTCTCACCCCTTCCCACAGAGGAGCAGGGACTCTAAGCATCTTCAAACAATCAGTGCCATTTTGTGGGAACTTAGATCCAATATATCCCTGTTCATGGGTCCCACAATACTTAGAATGACGCACTGCCCTGAGGAGTTTGACAGGCGTGACAGAGGAGAGGCAGGAGGGAGGATGAGAAGAGAGGATTAACAATTGTCTGTGGGGTGGCATTTACATTTAGAATTTCTTTTCCTTTCAAAGGAATCTCCAGGATAGCCAAAGAGTCCAGCTTAAACGTAGCCAGCCAGAAAAAGTGCCCAAACCTCGCAGTGAGATCACACCTTTGAAGACCCCTCCTTGGCATAGACTCTACGGCTTTCACAAATGATGCTGAGCTCTGAGCAGCACCAGAACCTCAGGCTCTGATACCCCCAAAGCTGCAGGTCTCCAGGGCTGCTTGGGCCAAAAGGTGGGTTCTGGGCAGCCGCCTTCCTCCTGGTCCACTTCTAAACTACACTCTTCCCTGGGCATATCTGATGCGTAAAACCCAGGGCACATGACTGAGTGACTGAAAACCACAGAAATTTATTGTTTTACATTTCTGGAGACAAGAAGTGCAAAATCAAGGTGTTGGCAGTGCTGCCCTCCCTCTGGAGGCTGTAGGGGACAATCCATGTTTCACCTCTTCCAGCTCCGGAGCTATAGACATTCTTCGATTTGTGGCCAAATTGCTCCAATCTCTGCTTCTCTGGTCATAGTGCCTCTTTCTCCTCCCTCGCTGTGCTAAATCTCATTCTGCCTTACATTTATAAGGACATTGGCACTGCATTCAGAGCCCACCAGATAATTGGGGATGATCTTCTTCATATCAAGATCCTTCACATCTGCAAAGATCGTTTTTCCAAACAAGGTAATAGTCATAGGTTCTGGGGATTAGGACATGGTACTTTTTTTTTTTTTTTTTTTTTTTTTTTTTTTTTTGCGAAGGAGGGAACCATTCAACTCACTGTACCTGGCTATAGATTCAAACCACAAATGAGGCTATATGGAAGCCTACTCAGACCAATGGAATTGAAATCTTTAGGGCTGTGGCATCTAGACTGCATTTTGTTGTTGTTGTCATCAACTTTCCAAGTATTATGCTGCTTAGCCTGGCTTGAGGACCAGTGATTGTACAATCCACCTCTTTATACAGCTGAGACCAGAGGCCCGGACAGGGGCCAAGATCTCCTCAAGTCACACTGTACAGGCTTGGACCCCCAGCTGGTGTTCCTCAGCCACTTCCAGCTGTGTGCAGCCCCCATCCCGCCAGGACCCTTCAGGCTTCCAGAGCACTCAGGTGGCCAGCATCTTCCCCAGTTTGCTCTTAGCTAGGATCCTTATGAACTTTCTCAAGATTCAGGACAATGCCTGGCCTCAGATTGGATGGGTCTCCAAACAGGGGCCAAATCAACCTGCTGACTTGCTGTGTGACTTCAAGGAAGTGACTGAACTTCTCTTGTTCTAGTTTGCTCATCTTTAACATGGAGGATTCAGCTCATTGTGCTCTAAGGCAACTTTCATAGCAGAAATGCTATGATTTGGTAATTCTAAGCATCTGAGAATGTTTTCTTTGGCCCTTGGCCATCCCAGGATGTTTGATAAAATCTGATCATTTGGATAAGTCCCAGGAAAGGAACAGATCAGAGCCTGTGTTGGGTGCTGGGAGCCCACCTGATGGGAGAGTGTGTGTACATGTGGTGGGGAATAGGGAGCATGGTAAAGTGTGGAGACTGAAAACTAGAAAGAATTAAAGATTATTGAACTTGTTCCAAATATAGAAACTGAGCCCCAGAGAAGGAAATGATTCGTTCAAGTTCATACAGCTAGTTAAAGGCAGAACTGGGATTAGAATTAATCCATTCCTGGGTTCTTTCCCCTATAGTGAGGATGACAAATACATTTCCTTTTCCGCCCTCTAATCAATTAGTGGTGGCTGCCTTGAGCACTGACTTCTGGAAGGTTCCTAGGTCCTTCAAAATTCAGCAAGAAGAATGCTGATTGATTAGCAATGTCTGATACGGCCACAGGAAAGGAGAATACCCAGATTTTGTCAGCCAGGACTTACCAGGACTTGTGATAAAACAAAATTGCCAGTGGGGAACTTGAGGCTCATTCCTCATAGAGAACCAATGGGTGAAAGAAAAGCAGTAAACTACATAATTCCTTCTGCAGAAAACTCTTTTAAGTGCCTGGCCCAAAATTCAGAGGTGGTAGTCAATGCATGCTTAGGGAACCAGTTCAGTCAAAGTTTGCTAAGTAACACTGGGAACAAATAGTATTGCAAACTGTGAAAAGGGAAGCAGAACAAGATAACAAGTAAGGTGGAAACACATTGTACAATGTGCACCAGAAGTTTTTGTTGTATTTTTTAATGTTGCTCCAACTGTAATATCACTGCTTAGACTGAGACAGTGAGATTAATTGATTTACTTTCAGGAGCATAGTTGCAAAGTTGTATGTAAAACTATATGAGCATATGGACTTGCTAATTTCTCCATGCCTAGATTTAATTCTAGTCAATAACAATAACAACAATAGCTATGTCATTTAATCCTCATGACAACCTTATGAGGTAAATGTTATTATTATCACTGTTTAACAGATGAGGAAATGGAGGTATAGATGGGCTGAAGGACCTGTCCAAGTTCACACAATTAATAGGTAGCAGAACTGTGATTTGAATCTAACTTGTGATTTCAACACGTCCCTCTAATTAAAAGCTGGACCCAACCTGAGGCATATTTGAGAACTCATGGAAGTTACTAGAAGTGAGGTATAGGCCTCTTCAAAACTGGCCTTGAAATTTCAACTCTTCTTAATACAAAAGCAACGTCCTGGTCTTTCTCTTGTTTTCATTTACTAGGTTCCAAATCACCAAACTTCTTTGCCTCTCTGGGAAAACTAAATGACCCACCACTTCAGAAGAAGCTCATGGGGTCTGTGCATAGCTTTTCACATCCTCCCTGAAACACCAACACGCCTGGTCCAGGTTAAAGGATATCAGCACTGCCACACACTCTTCTTTTTCCCAAATTAATCAAGAAGTAGGAATTTCTGACAAATGCCATCTGCTGATTTTTCAGAGAGACAAGTTTTGGTGGTGTGACCAGCAGGTGCCTCAGCTTTTTCTAGCATGCAGTACCAAAATAGTCACCATGGCAACCCTGGGAGGGCAGACTTCCAAAGAGATGCATTGTGAGCACAGAAACTCTAGAGCACTTTCAAGCTAAAAGGAAGGAGGCTCAGCGGTGGGTTTCCAACAGTGGCAAGTAGCGGCTTCTCCCCACAGCCCTGGGCTGGACCCCAGGCCCCTGCGTACTGGGCACAGCCAGGACCCCCCGACCCTGGGGCCTGAGCTTCTAGGAAGAGGGGGAAAATGGAATTTGTGGGGAGTGGCAGGCAGGTGGAGAAGGCAACTCCCAGATTTCTTGCAGGAGCTAAAGTAGCATGGAGGGTGATAAAAGGTGCAGACCTGGGTTGGGAGGCAGGAGAATTGGGTTGAAATACCTGCCCTGTCACTTGCTAACCAATGATCTTGGGCAATTGACTTGGCCTTTCTGACTCTCAGCTTCTCATTTTCGAAATGGGAGTGGTGAGCTTGCACTGCCTCTTCACAGGGACAATTGTGGATATGATAGGAAGCTTGTGAAGACTGTTGGGAAAGTGCTTGGTGGACAGTGCAAAGCAGAAGAGAACAGGGATTTGGGGATCAGGAAGCTTGGGTTCCGGACTAGGCTCTGCTGCTTTCTAATCTTATGAGCTTGGGCAAGTCATAGAGCTTGTCAGACCTACTCCCTCACCTTGGAAGAAGGCTCAGAAGCCCTACCTCACAGAGTGGATGTGCAGGTTATCTGGGCTCTTTCTGTGATCTGGGATTTTACACTCCCCTTCAGTGCAGACACCAAGACAGGATGAACCATACAGATGATTTTACTAGGGGAAACATCTGTGAGATAAAAATGGGGAGGGAGCTGGTAGAGGCTAGAAGAGAGGAAAGGCTGGGAGAGCCATCACACCTTGATACAAGTCTGACCCAAGTGCAGGAGGGAGGGAAGCAAGGTTGGGTGGAAGCTCCTAGACTGCATATAGCAAGGCAATCAGAGAGTCCTCAAGCCAAAGTCACCTATCAGAGAAGTTCCCTGTCTCTTGGAGACGGGTCTGCCTTAGTATCCCTGCCACACTCAGTTGCTGATTGTCTGGAAGCAGCCAACAGGAAGAGTGGCCTCTACATAAATATGGGTGCAAGCAGCTGGAGGCCATAATCAACTGAGCTCCCTCCTCAGGAGACATATTCTAATGTCCATCACACCTGCCCAATCCTGATGTCTTTTGCTTGGACATCCACATCAGGTACTTGGCCTCAGGCCCACACCTCTACTTCAGAAGCCTTGTACCCCACATCCATGGTCCTCTTACCCAGAACATTATAGGAACTCGGGCTCAATGATGTCTTAGAACACCACCCCTAGGAAAAAAATACATTTTCTACATCTCAATTAGATTATGTAGCAAAGGTGCACAGGCATTGTTCCATTCTGCATTTGAATGTGCGCATATGTAGGAATGCATGCTTATTTGTCAGTGTGCACGCATATGAACAGTATATTTGTATATATAGATGAGCATTTATGTCTGCATGTATGCATATTGTGAATTTACGCAACAATACCATTAGCCCATTAGCACTACATAAGCATTTTGCACACAGTATCTTTGATCTTTACAACTATCTTTGAGGTAGATAAGCAGGTAGTTTTGTAGGTACAATCCTTGTTTCAGCTTAAATGTTTTCCCCAACATGCCACTCAGATAATACAAGGTAGAGCCATGGTTTGAACAGAAATGTCTTCCTTCAAAGTTTCAGCTCTTGTCCTTTCTACCATCCACCCCCATCCCACCTACTCATAGGACTATGTGTTGCATGAAAGCACATATGTGTGCATATAGAAAAAAGATTCAGATAGGGGAGGGGAATATAGCTGGAGAAGTATAGATTGATTATGGATTGGTGACTGGTGAAAAGTATTTCTGCCAGAAGCCCCCACAGTACAAAATGTAATTCTATTAATGTGTGTCATCTAAAAACATATATTGTATCCTAGCTGTAAGAATTTCTATTTAATGGGCTACAAAGACAAATTTTGGAGATCCTAAGCAATTTGAGGCTCTTATTCTTCTAGTATAATCAAACAGTGATCCACTTTCTTGGCCTTCCCCCAAAATCATTGCTCCCATGGCAAGTTTTTCAGCCTACCTGGTGGAAATTATTTTGTGCTAATTGGGAGGTATTAAAGAAAAAATATGTACCCCAGCACCTTAGTTTTCTAAATCACTTGTCTTCGCTTGTTTCCTAGCAGTATGAAATACTAGTCTGGAGAAATAGATTTAGAATTAGTTTCAATTGCTATTTATTGATCACAAGTACTATGCATACAATTTTCATAAATGATCACATTTGATTTTGATTCTCATCAAAATGATTTCTATTTAGCAATGAAGGACTGAGGGTCTAATGAGTTAGGAGACTTGTGCAATGCACCCTGTTAGTAAGGGGACAGAATAGGAACTGGAGCTGGGCTCTGCAGAATTCATGGCCTGGCTCTTTGCACAGTATTCACATTCCCTCCAGGCAGAAGATACAATCTGCCCAAATACTTGCTTTCCAGGCCATCCACTAGTTCTGCTGTATCCTGGGAACCTGCAGGACCAGCCAAGCCCAGGACAGGGCCGCTTGGGGCCAGGGCAGGTAGACTTACCTGGAAGAGCACCAGCCTGGCTATCAGCATATCCACTTTCTTCCCATTTCCTTTTGCAGCCTCCTTCCTTGGTTCACAATGACAGTCCAACTTCTGCCAGTCCTGACTGTCATTCAAGCCTTTTTGCTATTTAAGAATTTTGAGGAAGAAAACCGTCATGTACTCAAAATCCTGGTAATCAGAAGTGTCTGGAGATTTCGAGCTGTTAACATAGAGAGGTGGCAAAAGTATTTTCTAGGACATCCTTATGGGCCCGAATGGCAGCGGGAGTCGACATAGCTGGTGCCTGGGCAGGTTTCCAAAGCACAGCCGAGGTGGAGAGTAGGTGAGGGCTGCAACAAAGGCCCTGACATCTGAAGAGCACTGCACAGTTTGTCAGAGGCTTTCGGCTCCACACTCTCACTTAGTCCTCACAGCAACCCCATGCAGTGACTGTTGTCACTTCTTTTCATGGCTGAGAAGACTGTTGGGAGAGGAAAAATGAACTGCCCACTGGCAGGCAGGTAAGAGGCAGAGCTGAAACTCTCACCTAGTTCTTCTGACTCCAGGCCCAGCATCTCAGGATTGTACCCAAGTGGCTCTCGCACCAGTGTCAGGGCCAATGGCAGGGTCAGCAGAAAATAGCAGAGGGGGCTGAAGACAGATGGGAACATCTGGAAAAGATAAGGAAGTTGTCTTAGTCAGCTCTAGCTGCTATAACAAATACTCTAGGCTGGGTAGATGAAATCACAGAAATTTCGTTCTCACAGTTCTGGAAGCTGGGAAGTGCATGTTGAGTGTGCCAGCATGGTCGGATTCTGGGGAGGGCCCTGGCTTGACATCTCCTTACTGTGTCTTTACATGGCAGAGAGCAGAGAGAGAAAGCACACTCTCTCCTGTCTCTCTTTATATAGGCACTAATCCCACCACGAGGGTCCTGTCCTCATCACCTCATTACCTCCCAAAGGCCCCATCTCCAAAAACTATTACATTGGGGATTAGGGCTTCAACATAAATTTGGGAGGAATGCAAACATTCACTACATAGCAGAAGTATAGAGCCCTGGAGGCCTAGTTCATTTAGTGTAATAAGCCTGGTGCTGTGCTAGGCACTGGGGATATGGCCTGAACAAGGTCATCCAGACCCTTCCCTAAGAAGTTAGACTCCAGTGGGGAGACCGGTGGATAAACAGGCAACTCCAACACAGAGTAACAAGCATTCTGGTGGTAGAGGGACATGCAGGCTCTTTTGGAAGGCAGGGGAGGGCACCACACCCAGATGCAGTAGTGGGCCTCTTGATTCATTCTCCAAATATACAAAAATGACTTGGGTTTGCAGAAGGAGTGAAAAAAAAAATAAAAGGTAGTTGCTGTGGGAGGGGAGATAGATCCAAGAAGGCTTCTCAGAAGAAGTGGGCAGCCTTCTGGAACTGGGGCCCTGAAGGGTGGGTAGGATCCTGATGTGCAGAGACTTGGAGGAGAAGTATTGTAGCCCAAGGAAACAGCATGGTCCCTGCAAAGGCATGAAGGGGGAGATTCCTGAATGTAATCACCCACCTTCAGACCCTGTGTAGGCACCGTATAGGGTAGGGTAGGGTAGTAGGAGACACAGCTGGAAAAGCAGATGGGGGTCAAGTTGGGCCTTCCAAGGTTTGGACTATCTTACAGGCAGTGGAGAGCTGTCGAGAGCGTTTTGAGTGGGACAGTGACACTGCTGGCTCTGCATTTTGGAAAGGTGGTTTTCAGGGCAGTTTGGATGATGCTGGGGAGTAGCTGACAGGTTGAAGATCAGTCCTGAGGAGCAGGTCGGTGAAACATGATAAAAGCATTAGCATTCAATCCGGGGCATGAGCAGTGAGGCGGTCACCCAGGCTGGCTTGAGGGGCAGCACAAGCACACAAGCCCCAATCGTATCCGAGGAGAGGTGCAAATCCACCTGGAGGAGCCAGGTTTGCCTTACATCCAAGAGGCAAGCTCAAGGCTAGTGATGAGCCAGAGGGCAGGGGCAGAGCAGATGAAGGGACTCCATGAGAGTGCAGGGCCAGGGTGAGATGCCGGGGGCTGGGAGTGTGAGGGCTGCTGCTGGAAAGGGCCGCAGGGCCCGAATTGAATGTGGGTGTGCATGAGTGCATGTATGTGTGTTGGGCTGTATGTGTGGATAGTGATGCATGCATGGACATGTCCTGGGCTGGGAGGAGAGGGCACTGGGTTAAAGGGTGACAGACTAGGGGATAATGAGGGCCCCCAAAGGCTTGGAGGGGAGACACACAGGCAGGAGCAGGTCTTAACACCCACGTGGGCACTCAACCCTTGGCCATCTCTGTAGCTGTAGAAAGCAGAGCAGTGAGCTTCCCAGAACAGTTTTGTTCCCTTGGTCATGCATCATACTGGAAGGCAGTGCCTGCAGCAACTCCCAGCTGTCCAGCTCAGGAGTCCAGCCACTGTGCCCCACGCACCTACTTAGCACGTAATACCAGAGACACAGATATGAAAACCCAGTCTTAAAAAAAAAAAAAAACTTGAATCAAACTCCTTTCTGGCACTTTCCACTGATTTTCTAGACGTTTGCCCTCTGTACTCAGGGCTGAGGAAACCGGCTTGCCTGCAGGCTGGTCGTTCCAGGGGGTTCCTTTGAAAACTTCCCGCGGTGTCCAGGAGCGAGCAGCCTGCTGCACACAGGACGCAATGCCTGCTGAAATCCCAGATGAAAGTGAGCGGCATCGCGGAGACAAGCCTAGATCCTTTTCAGCACAGCGATTCCTTCCTTCCTCCCTTCCTCCCACAGCTCGGCTAGAGTTTTCTGCCCAGAGGAACTCTGTGAGAGCGTTTCAGAGCCATCCGGGCCGCTTGCCCCCAATAGGGCGACGCTGGCTGGCTGACCCCCCTCCTGCTGGGGGGTACTGTACCCACGGCCCGGGGCTTCTCTATCCCTCTCCTCCCCTCCCGCTGCTGACGCACGCTTCCTATAATAAGCCTCTGTTACTTGGAGCAGGGGCGGCTCCGTAGTAAGCCGAAACCGCTACTATATTTACACCCTTTCCACATTTAGACAAAGGCTATTTTTAACAGAAGGTCTATTTGTGGGGGTTGCCCACGTCACACTGTTCACATGGATCTCACCATCCTCAGTCTGTTCTTCTGATTTCACACTTGTACCGGGCCTCTCTCCTCTCTCTCTCCTTCCCTCCATCATTTTTCTTTCGTTTATTTCTTCCTTTCTCCAATTTCCTTCCTATCTTTAATCAGATTGAGGTCTTTGGCAGGCATTTTGCCAGAGTCCTTCAGGGGATGGCGAGGCCCTGTCCTCACGGAGCAGAGTGGGCAGTGCGGCCACGTGCTGGACTGTGAACTGTTCTTGGCACCTACTGTGGGGAGCAGCAGAGACCCCAGTCCCCAGCGGCTCCATATTGGCCTGTTCTGACTCCAAGTTTTTGTGGGCAGGATGCTGGGACCATGACAGCCTGGCCTTTTCTCCTCATGCCAATCTAGTTTTACTGGTGGGAGGGGAAGGTGTGTGTGTGTGTGTGTGTGCGTGTTTGTGTGTGTGTGTGTGTGTGTTGGGGGAGGGGTGGTGAGCAAGGTCAGAGGAAAATAAGTCAATGGGGTCATCATTCATGCAGAACACTTTTTCAACTTAAAAGTTAATTTTATCAGATTTGTCTAAGATGACAGAGTTTTTGTTTGGGTGAAAGGAGGTTTCATATTTCCTAGATGCATAATCCACTTATGAAAAGGAGGGGGGATGCACGGAGTTAGCACATATTAAGTGCCTGCTGTAGTCAAGCCATGTTGGACAGCAGGGACATCTGGACCCTGACAACGGAGCGAAGGGGTGGTCCTGCCTGCTCCAGGTTTCAGGTGAGGAGATTGAGGCCCACAGAGATCCAGGACTGGCCTAAATTCACTTAGCTGGTAAGTGGCTGTGCTGGGACTTAAATCTATGTGTCTGGCTACCGACTGCATGCTGGCCCCAAATCTCAGACCTCCCCCATTGTTACCTTTCGGCTCTCTAAAAATCAGCAGTCTTCATTAGCACTGTTTCTGTTATTTTCTTTCCCTAGTTCTGCTCCTCTCCTCACCCCCCCACCCCAGTGAGAAGAGACCTTTCCCACCTCAGAACCCCATCTGCACTTTCTTGGTCTACTTCTTCAGTTGATGAGTCATCTGAAATACAGACATGTCAGAATCTAAAAAGGACACCAGGAAAGGCCTTGCGGGCACTAAAGGGTCCCAGAGAAACCCCATGTTGTCAAATCCCATGTTTTTCCTCCCAACAGTCAATTTGGATTATAGCTTCTGAGTGAAATATTTTTACTGCATTTTTGAGAGAGGAGAGCTGAGATTTGAATCCGCATCAGACTGTGCTGGAAACAGAATACAGAGCCCATCGCAGGATGTCCTGCCCTCTGTAGCCTAGTTTCTGAAAGTGTCATTAAACATGTGGGAACCAAATGCCCCTTGAGTCCCCATATTCAAGCCTTTAAAATTGCAGATTCTGGTTCAGACATTTCCTGGAGACTCTGATAAGAGATTATTGTCTTCTTGGTGTCCTAGTGTCAGGGGTCCTGAGCCCAGGAGTCTAGCAGCTGTAACACGAGGCCAAGTCACATTCATCCCTAAAATAGAGATAATAATGTCCCTTGCCCACTCGCCCACTTCACAATTTGCAGAGATGTTGCAATGAGAGAATGCATGTGAGTGTGCTGCTTTGAAAGCTGGCGAACGCGACAAGACTGCTAGTCACTAGTGCTGATGTTTTCATCCTTAGTGAGGATGTGAGAGAGGGCTCAGGAAGGCCAGGTGACATGTACAAGGTCACACAGCAAGTAAGTGGTTGAAACAAAGGCACAATAGCCCTGTGTTCCTCAGTAAGGGGCTGAAAAGAAATTACAGAGCCAGTGGGAAGGCTCGGGTGCTGAGCTTTAGCAATGCTAGGCTGAGCTCAGCCCAGAAATGGGGACACTGATTTGGGACGAATCCCATCGCTCTCCCCAGCTGACCCTCCCTGCACCTTGGTCCCAGTGGCTTCTCAGGCTTCTCTGCAGCATGGGTGTTCCTGCCTTGGCCAGAGCTGAAATCCCAGAGCAGTGAAAGAGGAGCCAGTGTCATGGGGCTTCTGGTTTCAGGACACACTGGAAAGGTGAGAAGGAAGCTTGTCTTCCCATGGATCCGGGCCAAGCCTGGGTGGCGAGGCCTCCCCGCCAGGAGCTGGGACGTTCCCCAGGTGCCCGGGCATCCCCAGGTCAGGAGGGCCGCCAGCAGTTTTTCAAAGCATTAGCTTGGTCAGAAAATAAATCATTCGGCACTTTGCGGAGACCAGATGCTTTGTCAGTGCAGGCAAAACCTGACCCAGAATCTGCAGCCTGGGAAGGCCTTCTGCTCACCTGGCTTAGGGGCCAGTTTGGGGGAAAGAGGCCTCTGCTCTTTGTACCTGCTTCTTGGAGGACTTGATGAGAAGACCTACACACCTTGACCTCCATGACTTTGACCTTCCCACCTTGGCTACAAGCTTCTCATCACTACTACCCATCAGCCACCAGCCACCAGTCCACCTCTCTACCCCAACCCTCATCAGACTTTCACCTACTTTCAAGGTTCAGATATTGCTCCCTATGTGAAATCTTGTCTGGCCCTCTTTCTCCCAGTCAGGAATAATTCACCCCGCTCTCTTCTCTGTACCCTTAGTGTTCTCTGTGAACGTGGTAGCCATCTCAGACGGGTCTGTGCTGGAGTTATCCTGGCACCCAGCCTACAATCAGAGGAAATGTGCTGTTCGTCCATGGAATTTGAGTCAGGCTTAGTTTTCACCTCTTCTGGAGCAGAGCCTCTGGGCTGGAGGGATACAGACAATGTAGAAGATGCTATGGTGTCCCACCAGCTCCCTTTTTAAGGATGAGTGCACCCCCCTTGCCCCCAGCTGCTAATTGTCACCTGTTTGCCTGCTAATGAGTCACAGATGCCCCCTTTCTCCAGAGAATGGCTCTCAGAAGACAGAAGCTGCATCTCCACGAGGTTACAACTTTCTCCCCATACCTGCTCCCCAATCACTGCCACCACAGGCAATGACTAAGTGACACAGAAATGCAAAATGGCAGTCCCCTTCCCTCAGGAAGGGACACCTCTGCAGTATGCTTTAGGCTCCAGAGAGTCAGTCCACTTCTACCCCCTCTCCAAGAATCAGGCCAAGGCTGGCTTTCCCTGAGATCACAGTTTATGATGACCAGCCTGAATTTCAGTTTTACACTGAAATTCCTGTGTCCCATCAGTTTTGGGCAAATGGGGCTGATTGACTAGCTTAGACTGGGTTACCAGATTTAGCAAATAAAAATACAAGATACCCAGCTATATTTGCATTTCAAATAAACAAAGGATACATTTTGAGTATAAGTAGGCCTCATGCAAGACTTGCAACATACTTATAGTAAGAAATTACTCATTGTTCATCAGAAATGCAAATGGACCTGGGCAGCCTGTATTTTATCTGGTAGCCTGGCCCTTTACCATGCCTGTGTTTGTCTCTCTGCCTGCTCCTGTCCTGCTTCCTTTCCTCTCTCCCTTGCAGATTTTTCCTGAAGAGCACTCCCCCAGTAAATCACATGTACCTAAATCCTTGCCTCAGGCTCTGCTTCTAGGGAATCTGATCTAAGATTGTCATTTGTCCCTCTCTGCTGTCTAAGGTGGCCAGAGAAGTCCTTTCATTTCCCCTGAACCATGCAGAACCTTTCTTTTTGTTTAAACTTCACCTGGTCCACCTTGGCTAAAGTGAGGGAAATCATGACACCAGTTGTCACCAGCTGAGTCCCCCACGTCCTCACAACAGCCCTGAGTGGTGGCTACAATTCTTAGATCCATTTTTAGATGAGGAAACTGAGGCAAGAGAGATGCAATAGCTTACCTGGCTGCACAGAAAGTGGCAGCGCCTCAATACAAAACCATATTTGCTGCCTCTTAGACTCCTGCTTCATAAGTGCCTCCCAGGGAATTCAGGAGAGACGCAAGAGCAATGCTTTAGCTTTGCTGATCTACTCCCTCCTGACCCCTGCAGCATTTGGACTTCAAGTTTTGACCTTGTCTCTTGGCACTGGAAGAATGGGGCAATTCTAGGTAAGCTCTCTGGGTGACCCATGGGGCTAGCCACTAACTTCACATTTGTGCAGAACTGGCTTCCCAGAAACCACAGGAAAACGGGTGTATCCAGAAATCCATGTGGCCACAGCCCCTTTTAGGAAGACTATTTTCATTCATCCATGACAGAGCTAGGTTCGTGGCTTAGGGTCTCAGCCTTGATTTAACCAGGAACATGAGAACTAGATTGACTTCTGGGGACCATCCAGCTATGGCCCAGTGGGATTTGAAGTTTCCATAGACCTGACATTCATGTTTAGTTAAGTACTTAACCTGGTACCTGGAACAAGGTAGAGCTCACCTAACAGTGGCTGTAAGTAGTAATGTTTCTCATTAGCAATAGTAATAAGAACATCTGATTCTCCAGATAACATGAGAGTGATAAGAATATGTCCTACAGAGCACTCAACTAAACAGACTTCAGCTCAAAGCCATCCAAAGATGGAATGAGTTGCCTCAGAAGGCAGTGAGCTTTCTGTCATTCACAGGGAAGAAAAGGGAAGGAATTTGTTTATCTACCTGCCAGTGGGAGATAATTTCCATCCATTACTTCTTTTAATCAAATGCTGAGATGTTCCAGAAAAGGCTGGATGATAGCTTGTGATGGTGTGCCAGCTTCTGAGGAGCTGAACAAGAAAGATGGACAGGTCCTCCCAGACCTGAGACTCCAGGAGTCTTTGAAAATGCTGACGTCCCACATTTATGATAAGACCAGTGGCCACTCTCGTGTCCAGAAATCTGGCAAATTGTTCCAGAATAATGTCACAGGCTCCAGGCCTACACTTTTCAGAACTGTCCACACACTCGGACCAATTAGAGACCTGGCTTGTGCCTCTGAGTTGGGGGGCAGGGGTAGACACTGACCTATGGGCCCTCAAAATCCTCCTGACCCACAAGCTCCCCAGCATAGGAGACTGCACCAGGCCCTCTTTCTTCCTGCCTGTCACCATGCTGTGCCTCCCCTCTTCTTGAGCAGCTCGGCTCAGCCACGGACTGAGTCAGGCATGTTCACTTGCTAGCCCTACGGCTGCCTGGCTGAAGGAACTGGCTTTCTGCTCCCTCTCCCACAGCTGTCAAAAGGATACCCCAGGGTCCCCATTATACACACACACACACACACACACCCTTATGGAATCTTTGCTCACAATCACAAAATCACAGGGCTGAAAGAGACGGCAAGTACCTAGCAGATTCGTTAAGTCTAGGTCTGTCAAGAACTTCCCTACCAGAAGCCTCTGTCCGCACACCTTCACAGTGGAGAGCTCACCCCCAACTGGTGTCACCCTTTCACCCTTCCCAGCGTTGAACTCTTCGTCCATTAGAAGTTGCTTCTCGTATCCAGAAGCCAGGCATCCAGGTATCAGGTGACTTCTTCTGGCTTCCTCTCATTGGTCCTAGTGTTTTGAGGAATGGCACAAGAGTCCAATCTTGTTGGAAGGTGGTGTACAAAGAGGTACAGGAAGACACATGGGAGGAAGTAGTGAGAGATGAAGTCAGAGGTAGTGAGAAACGTCAGAGAGAGAATTGGCAGGGATGTGCACAATCTAAAAGGGACCTATATCCTGCATGCTGACAACTTTTCCATTATGCTTTTTTTCAAAATTCTGTTGCTCTTCAGCTGCGTGGAAAACATGTCCACCCTAAATAACTTGCTCTCTGAGAACTGCAGAAAAAAATGAGAGTATTGTATTACCTATTGCACTGATGAAAAAGGGTGATCAGGAAGGGAGAAGTCTCAAAACTGAGTCACATGGAAAAGAGTTGAAAGAACTGAGTCTCTAGCCAGAGAAAGGGATTTGGCTGGTAAAGTGGTTGCCTCTGACAATCCTTCCTGGGGAAAAAGGATTGGACCAATTCTAAACAGAACAAAGAATTGGACTTAGGACCAAAGGGTAAACCACCAGAGTGACCAAAAGCTTTCTACTAGACAGAGCTGTCTAACAGTTGTTAAGATAGTGAGAAGTCCCTGTCACTGAAGGTGTCCAAGCAGTGGGGACACTTGATGTTTTATGTCTGACAGTTCATGAGTTTTCTTTTAATGCATGCACATCACCACCACCACTCCCAACACACACACACACACACACACACACTGAAGCCTGGCCGTATAAAGGCAGGTGAGGCACACCAGTGTGGGGCGTGCATCTCTCACTTGGCTTAGCTTTGGTCCCCCAGAGATTTTCCCATTGCAGACTTGGTTGTCAGCAAGAAATAAAAGCCTTTCCTCTCTCCTTGGGAGGAGCAGAGCAGATTGTCTGGATCTGCTGCATACTGCCCTGGCTCTGGTCTCAGCACCAAACGTGTTCCTTCTGCTCAGTCTGTTCCCGTTTTGACAATGCAGAGGGGAGAGCTGGAGAAAGTCCCGAAGCCCAGAGTCCTGGTAGTGGAGGGCGGGGCTTTGCTGTTGGACCGGACGGATCACATTTGCATTCAAGAAAGACTAGGAGGAGCCCCTTGCTCCCAACACAGGCAGAAAGTTTGGCTGGGATTGACGCCCATCCTCAGGCATCTTTCAAAGAGAAAGTGCTACCTGCTGCTTTCCTTTCAGTGTTTTCTCAAGGGCAGAGCCTGAAAAAGGTTTTTGCAGGAGGAAACTTCTCTAAACCTCTCTAGCATCCTGGAGATTAAAATAAGTTATTTTTTTCTCTGCAAAAGAGATGAGGTGCTCTGATGCCTGAGGGTGGAGTACTGGACCCTTTGGGTGATTAAGATCCAGAAAATATGCTTTTTGCCTACAGAATTGTATGTCCCGTGACCAGCCAGTAGTGATCCATTAAACAATGTTACTCAAGGAGGTTTCACTAAGCACCCACTCTGTGCTAGGCCATGCTTCCCAGGCACTGGGGAGCAAAGGTGAGAAAGATCCAGGATTTACCCTCAAGAAGCTTATAGTCCAGTGGGAGAGACCATTACAAGCAAGAAAAATAAAATCCATGCACTCAGGGCTCTAGGAGAACTTTGCTGTGAGTGCACTAGCTGTCTGGGAGCATCTGGGATGGCGTCTGCAAGGAAGGGATGCTTCGGATGAGTTTTCAAGGATACACAGGATTTTATGAAGCAGCAAAGGCATGAGTGGGAAGGGATCTGTGCATGCAAAGTTCTGGGAAAGATGTGGAAAAGCTTTGTTTATTTAAGGAACTAAGAACTTTGACATTACCAGAGGAGCTACCATGCAGGCAGGGAAGTGCAAAGGATGAATCTAGAGCAGAGGTTTTAACCAGGGACAATTTTGTACCCCAGGGACACTTGTTTGTCAAAAAGAGAGGAGCAGCAGTGCTACTGACATCTATAGGGTAGAGGCCAGGAATGCTGCTAAACATCCTACCATACTACCATGTGGACAGCTCCCACAACACCATGATCTGGTCCACAACGTCAATACTGCTGAGACAGAGAAACCCTGAGCATGGTAGGGTGTTTAGGAGTATCCCTGGCCTCTCTGCCCACTACAGAGAAGCAGCAGCCACACCACGAAGAAATGGAGCTCTGTTAGGGGCACTGGGCTTTCTGAGGGTCACACAGAGAAGGCATCCAGGGGAAGGAAGCCAGGGGAGGGCTGAGCTTTCAGATTCTGCAATCTGGAGTCCTCCATACTTGTCTTTCAGCTAGCCCTCCCAGCTTTATTTTCTGTACATATTTGATAAGCCTGCATCCAGTATCTGCCTCTAAATTGTTGACAAAAATATTACATGCAAAAATTTCAGGGCAAATAATGACTTAGATTCAAAGAATGCCATTCAGTTTATAGGGCATTTTGCATCCTTCATCTCATTTATATTCATTTTACAAAACAGAAAAATGAAGCTGGGATATGTTCTGCAATCTAGGAATTATTTAACTATAACATGTTTTGCTCCCATCTCTTCCCCTAGGCTGGTCCCTGAGTGCTCCAAGGACCCATGCATCTGGCCATGGGAGATGCTGGGAGTATCCTCCATCCTGGCCTGAAAGGGCTCCCTTTCAGCTTCCTGGATTCATATCTGTGTGAGCAGCTAAGGGCAGGTTCCCTGGTCTCCCTCTGCCCCTAGCTGTGACACTCACATACCCTTCTGACTACAGGGGACTCTCTCCCTCCCTGAGGCTGAACTGGTAAGAGGACCTCTCATGGATAGCAGGCAGGGACAGCTGCTCGGCTCATGTTCTCTGTCCAAGAAGCATTACTGACCCTGTGATTTGGCCCTTCATCCAAACTGGCAGATGGGTACAGGTGCCTTGCTGTGATGCTGCTTCCCCTCCACCAAGCATGCCTGACCATTAAATCACCCAGCGGAGGACAGCACCAGTCAGCTGAGGGGTGGGCTCTTTCCAAGTGGAACCCCAAAATACTGCTAATCTGAAATGTCACTGTTCTCAGGGACAGCACGAACGAACCACGCCAAGTCACACACTGCAGAAACACTCTCAATAATCACTAGGTGTTCTAACAGTTTGTTCAAGCCTGTTCATCTGTAGTTTAGAAGTTTATAACATGACAATCTTTTACCCCAATAGCTTTCTGAAAACTGATTTCCTATATTCCCAAAGCCATCGCCAGCTCCCAGCTTTATCATTCAGAAAAAAGAGTAAGCACCTCCCCTTCATCCTCCTCATCTCTCACCATCATTAAGTACAAGCCCAAGGAGAAGAATCAAGGGCAATGAATCTTCATCAAACAATAAAATCCTGCCTAGTACCAGACCTACCTGTGCCATCCAAGCACTGCCTGCCCTGTCCCTCCATTAAACATCTTACCCTTGCTGCTGGTGGCTCCCGGGGCACTGCCCTTTCCGTGGCTCCTCCTCCCACCAGCATGGCCCAGCGGCTCTCTCCTGCTGCTCTGGCTCCATCTCTCTCCAATAACATTGCTCCTTCTCTGGCAGGGTCCAGCCACTTTGTCACAAGTTACATCTATGGAGAGCACCGACCCCCGGCTGCAGGGTGAGACAGATAAGAGGATAAGAGGGAGCAGGAGCAGACGGAGAGAGAAGGTGGCAAGACAGAGCAGGCAAGAGATAGTGGTGGCTAAGTGTATTGTGCTGATTATGGAGTAAAGGGAAAAGGAGGCATGAAAGCTGAGCCCGTGTTGAAAAGAATGTCAAAGGGAGCTCAAGCACTGGGAGGGGTGAGGGCAGAAGAGAGGTCTTTTCTAACCCTGGGACCTTTAAACTGAACAGGGGCTACCCTGGCTCGGAGCCATGCCATGCCTCTGATCCTAGGGAGTAAGAATCTCTTTTTGGGGGTGCAGGGCAACAGCACCCATTTCTCCATGAGCCACGTGCTTGCATTTTCCAGTGGGGTCTGGAAAATGAGCCACGTGCTTGCTCTCCAGGGTCATCTGGGTCCTCTTGTCTTGTGCTTGTTCAACACCTGAGCATGATTCTTGCCTGCTCAGCAGGGCAGTAGGGGGTCGTGAGCTCACAGCCCAGAAGCTTGACCCCTGTGGGGGCTTGGCATTGGTCCCTGGGACTCTGTGGCAGTAGGCAGCCACACGGTGTCGAGTGGCTACTCTGTGTGAGGGGATTTCTAAAAATACATCTGTCCCTGCTGCTCATGGGGCTCATGAGTGCCAGGCAGAAGGGACAGGCGTGTACAACCTGCTCCCTCCTCACTGTCCCCACCACCTCCCTTCTAGTTCGGGTTGCTGCCTCTTCTCACCTAGACTATTCCACCAGCCACCTGCCCGCTCTCCCTCTCCCCATGGCCCACCAGGTATTATAGTTACTAAAAACACAGGATCCTGTTGGGAGACCACACCTCAGCTAAAGCCTATTCTCTCATTCATTCACTCACTCATTCATTCAATCCTCAGCATGCACCGCATATACATTTAACATGCCAACGTGGCATGCTTTTTCGAGGCCAGGCTTGTAGCAGATGCTACAGATTGGGTGAGCAAAGCCAGACACAAAAGGACATAGTGTATGAATCCATGTGTGCAATGCTCAGGAATAGGCAGATCTAATCTACAACAATGGAAGTCACAAGACTGATGACTTCTTGGAGGTGGCGTGTAGCTATTGACTGAGGAAGGGCAGGGTGGGCTCACTGGGGTCTGGCAATGCTCTATATTGTGATCTGAGTGATGGTCTCAAGGGTGTAACAAATTGAAAATGTACTGAGCTGCACACTTGAGAACTGTGCCTTTTACTATAGTATGTTAGAACTCAGTAACTTTTAAAATGTATATAAAACATAATTCTGGTTTTGCTTTTTTGGAACTATACACATATCCATGACTCAAGAATCAAGGAGAAAACTATCAATACTCTAACAGTGCTTGTCTCTGATTGGTAAGATTATGGTAAACTTAGTTTCCTTGTTGATACTTTTCTGGATTTCCCAAATATTATACACTGAATAGATCTTGCTTAAGTAATGAGATTAAATATATTAAATGTTATTTTAAAAGTAAGAACCCTCGAGGTGAGACAATCAGCAAGCACGAGGCAGGTGGCTGTCTTCCCAGAGGGGCCAAGCCCGCTCACGAGCTTTTGTCCTCTTAGGCAGCAAGGACACCGGCTTAGGAGTCGTGTTCCAGGTCTGTGAGATTTCAGTTCAGCTAAATAAAGCTCTTGGCCCGCTGTGGGTGGTGAGGTGGGGCTGCTGGTGGAACCCTCGGGGTTTTCCTCTCATTGCTGAGGGGAAGGAGGCTCCAGGGCTTTCAGAGGCTTGCCAGGCCCATTCTTACCCTGGCAGCTGTTTAGACTAGCCTGACTCAGAGTCCTGTGCAGTTCTAACCTCTTAGGCTTGGGACTGTGAGCCCCAGCCTGCCTGGAGTTCTCTCTTATGGAGGGTGGATAATTTCAGGATCCTCACCACATCCCTTCAGCAGGAAGGACCTGCCCTATGCAGTTTGGGGGCACAGAGAGATAGAGTGAGCTGATGGCGCAAGTAAAAAAATATATATATATTATATATGTGTATATATATTCATATATATGTGTATATATATAATATATATACACATATATGTGTATATATACATTATATATACACATATATATGTGTATATATAATATATATACACATATATGTATATATATTATATATACACATATATAATATATGTATATATAATATATACATATATTATATATGTGTATATATAATATATACACATATATATGTGTATATATATATGTGTATATATGGTATATATACACATATATACATATGTGGTATATATGGTATATATACACATATATACATATGTGTGTATATATGGTATATATACACACATATATACATATGTGTGTATATATGGTATATATACACATATATACATATGTGTGTATATATGGTATATATACACATATATACATATATATGTGTATATATGGTATATATACACATATATGTATATATGTGTATATATGGTATATATACACATATATGTATATATGTGTATATATACACATATATGTATATATAATATATATACATATATGTGTATATATGTGTATATATACACATATATGTATATATAATATATATACATATATGTGTATATATGTTATATAATACATATATGTGTATATATGTATATATATAACATATATACACATATATATATTATATATACATATATGTATATATATGTGTGTATATATATGTGTGTGTGTGTATATATATGTGTGTGTGTATATATATATTATATATAGATTGAACCCTGGAAACTCTAAGGAAGGAAGAAAATGGAACATGGAGGAATCACTCTGGGCCTTGGTTTTCCACCGGGAAATGGGGCTGTTATGAGATTACCATATGAATAAGCATGTAGAAAATGCTGGAATGGGGGCTGGTTTTGTGTTCTGGTTTTGGTGATGCTTTGGGACATGGAGACTGGCTGCATAGCTGGCTCCCTGGCCTCCTGCTCCAATTCCAGTGCCCCACTCTCTTACTCTCTTACTCTCTTGGCCACCACAGCCCGGACATAGCAGGGGCAGGATAGATTTTTTTGTATGTGTGTCCGAAGCCTGATTTCTGCATTGGAAAAGCTATTGTGGTCATGTGATGAGGATCAGCTTGTGATTCACAAATGTATTTTGTATTTCTAGCTTGGATCCCAAAAACACTTCTCTCTTCCCTCCCACCTCCCTCTCCTCTGCCTACAACATGAAGGCTCCCACAGAGATGTCATGTGAAGTCTTCTCAGGCTGAGCCAAGGGAAGAGCCAGTGGCCAGCTCTTCCCTGTGACACACACAGCCTCCAGGAGTCACATGGTCTCCAGTTGCCACCACCTGCCCTCTGTCCCCAGCCTGCTGCCCTCTCCCTGGCAGGCTTCCTGAGCTGATGCTTCCCTCCAGGCTGCAGCATAGCAGACAGTGAGACTGACGGACAAAGGGTACAGGGCCAACAGGCTTGGACAGTTCTGTTCCCAGCTGACCTTGGGGTGGGAACCCAACCGGGAGGCTCCCGGACACTACATGGTGTGCCCTGCAGGAGATGAGGTGCCTTACTGACCCGATCCAGAGGTAGACAGAGCTATTGGCAGCTGCTTCCCCACAACCAGCCCCAGCTCCACGAGAAGGGAGCCTGAGCCACAGGTGCTGAAATAAGGCAATGCAGGGAGCCAATGGCAGCATCCAATCTACCTCACGGAAAGGCTGGAAGCAGGACATTGCCAGGCCTTGGAGAGAGGGAAGAGGACAAATACAGGAGGAGTCATCTGTGTACATTTCACAAAAAAGAAAAACAAATCAGGGGTTCTCAATCAGGAGCTGTTTTGCCACCCAGGGGACATTTGGTAATGTTTGAAGACATTGTTGGTTGTGGAAACTGGGAAAGTGCTGCTGGAATCTAGTAAATAGAGGCTAAAGATGCTGATGCTGAACAGTCTCTGATGCACAGAACAGCCCCCACCTCCAACAAAGAATAATACAGCCTCAAATGATAGTGTTGCTGTTGAGAAACCCTGATCTAGAGAGAAAGCAGCTTTGCTAGGGAAGATTTGAGCAGGGCCCCATGAATAAACCCACCAGAGTGAGCTGCAGCTGTGAGTTCCAGGCTTGGAACCTTCTGTGCCTGTTTAATGCCCTCAAATTTGAGCCCACACCCTTGGGCACAGACACTAAGACTTCCTTCCACGATCTAGCCTTGGGTTACCCTTCAGCCTCATCTCCCACTGAGTTTTGGTCACACCAGACCATCAACATCCCCAGAGACTCCAAAGTCCTTGCCCTTGAGGAAGGAGATTCCATACCCTGTCTGGAATGCTCTCCTTCCACTTCTGTCTGACAGATACTCACTCCCCGCTCCCTGTTCTGAGTCCAGCTGTGGCATATTTGAGAAGCCTTCTTTCATCGCTATCCTGCGTCTTTCTTGTTCCTGGGGTAGCACACAGCCTCTCTTCCACAGAACATCACACAAGACAGATGCTGGGATGGCTGACTTGTGTATCTGTCTCTCCCACCAGACTGTGGGTTCCCTCAACAGGGTGAACATGAAAAATAAAAGCCACCGGTTTCTCCTGATAGTGTGTAGATGGGCAGATCTGGCCTCAATGGCAGAAGATACTTGGGCAACTGGAGAAAGTGCAGAGGGAGATGTGAAATCAACTGGATCATCAAAAGAAGATGGGTGTACAACAATTTGTTCCTCCACCTGCTGCCCATGAACATTTGGATGGTTTCTAGTTTTTGGCTATTACAAATAAAATTGTCATGAACATTTGCACACAAATCTTTGTGTAGACATATGTTTTTATTTTTCTTTGGTTAAATACCTAGTCATTGAATGGCTGGGTCATATGATCAATTTATGTTTAACTTTTTAAGAAACTACCAAACTGTTTTCCAAAGTCATTGTACCATTTTACACTCCCACCAGCAGTGTACAAGAATTCCAGTTCCTCTGTCTCTTCACCAGCACTAGGTTTGGTCAGTCTTCTTAATTCTAGCCATTTTAGTGGGTATGTAGTGGTATCTTACTATGGCTTTAATTTGTATTTCTCTAGTGACTGAGGATGTTAAGCATCTTTTCCTGTGCTTATTTGCCATTCATATATTTTCATTGGTAAAATATATGTTAAAAGACAGAGTTTTGAAAATTATGAACATGGTCTTTGGAATCCGTCAGACCTAGTTTCACTTTCTGGCTTGACCATTTACTGTGCAATTTAGGATAAGTGGCTTATCCTCGCTGAACTTCATCTTCCTTTTGTGTAAAATGAGGATAAAAGAACCCAGTAAGGTTAGAGTGAAGATCAAACACTAAATGCCTTTAAAGTACTTAACCCAAGGCCTAGCATATAAAATGTAATAAACATTATTAATAATTATTATAACATTCTCTCTTGGTCCAATTGGAATTATAATAAGCAAGACCCCTGGTGTACCTCAGAAACTAATCTCTGTAGGAATTAAATGGTGTTTTATTTCCAGTACAGTAGATATAGATAAATTTTTTTATCCTTAGGTATTGGAAGTATGGAATTTTGTACCAGTCTATTATGTCACAGCAGAAAGAGTCTTTAGAAATATCTAAACCAAGGCCATGCCTTAGCCCAGGTCCTCTAGTAATAAGAGCCTGAGGCAAGAATTACAATGCTGGGACTTTATTTGAGAGGTGCAAACCTCGGGTTCTTAGGGTAAGGAAAAAATTAGGAAGGAAGACAGGAAGATTTGGAGGTTATTGTGCAAGTTTCCACTATACAAAAAAATTGCCAAAGAGACACAGTAGGTCTCTTGACAGAAGTGCTTGCTCAGTGCCCGGAAATTCCCTGGAAGACTTACAAAGAGAAAGCACACTTCCCAGAAGCCCAAGGAGGGAAAAAGCAGCGGATGCTTGTCTGACAGCTTCCCTCCTGTGATCAAGATTGACTTCATGGAAAGCAATGTCCCCTCCACTTCTGGGGCGTGTTGTCCAGCACCATAGTGGCTATTCAGAGACACACATCCCTTAGGTGTTCTGGCATTTCACCTAAGCCCAGAAGTCAATGGGCAGCTTCATGCCAGTGGGAACCAGTCAAGGGAGAAGAAGAAAGTGCACCAGATTTACATCCTGTCTTAGTCTGGGAACTCCTAGAAGCAGATCCTGAGTCAAAAATTTGAGTGCAAGAGGCTTTGCGGAGGAAGAGACTCCAGGAAGCACTGGTAGAGGAAACAGAGAAGAGAGGGAAAGCTGACAGTGTGGGGGTGCCAATGTACTGTTGTGGGCGCAACCAATTGGAGACCTCTGGGAGACAGTAAGAAACCCATTTTAGGATTTTCCCACATCGACTTCTACCTCCCCTCCCCCAAGAGAAAAGAGGGCCAGTCTCCGGGAGTAGGGCTTTTTTGGCATATCAGGTACTGCATCTGCCACATCGCGGGCCAGGAAATTTTTTCTTAATTGGCCAGGATTTTTTTAGATTTGTTGGCTGCATGGTTTCTGTTGCAACTAGTCAACTTTGCCCTTGTAGCTCAGCCACAGGCAATACATAAACAAATGAGCAGGGCTGTGTCCCAATACAACGTTAGACACAAGAACAGGCAGCCAGTTGGCAGGCATAGTTTTCAGATCCCTGTGCTACAAGTATGATGCATCCCATTTTGCATGGAAAAACTGAGGCCTAGTAGAGAAAGGTAACTGATCATGTAGACAGCCAGAGGCACATCTGCTGACTTTCTGTTCAATATTTTCTCTACTGTGCCTTGCTACCTCTCTACTGAGGCCTTTTTTGTGTGTGTTTAAAGAACTGGCAACCAGAATTCTCCCAGAAAGTATGTGTGTAACCTGTATTTTTTAAATGGTGGTGGTCTGTTTCCTCTTGGTGGCTAGAGAGGCTCCAGGGCCTAAAGTTTTGCAGGCTCCAGGAATGGCTCCAGGCAGCTGTCTCCCTGAGCATCACTGAGTGGGGCTGCTTTGGAAGCCTCCCCCGTGCCAGCCTCTTCCACCAGCCTCTGCCTCTGCTGCCTTGGCAGAGTGTCTCTAGCAGTGGCCACAAAGCACAGAGTGAAAAAGCAGTTAGAGCATTGGATCCTGTAAAAATCTAAAAATATCCAGGAATGTGTGCACATATGTGGCCCTTCTGTGATCAAAACATCTGGGAAGAAGATCAAATGTTCCTGCTTTAATTTGCCTAAAATTCTGCGAGGACTTGGAAAGGGAAAGGATGTTGAAAGTCATTGACTTTAAGGGGGTGAGGTGGAGGGAGGGAAGGACGTCACAAGGTTTTTTTTTTAAGGCAAAGTAACTTATGCGTATGCAGAATCCTCCCCTGGGGTGAGTCCTGGACCTTGCTTTCTTTGGGATTCTGGGGATTGTTTCTCATAACGGGGGTGGAAAGTTCATTGGCTAAAGGGCTTGAATTCCTGATTTGAATGCCTTTGTTTAAAGGAAGATCAAAAATGCCAAGACCCTCAGTCAAATATTAGGAGCCGTGATAGTGTAACAAATCACTAAATGTCAAATTTGAAGAAGGCCTGGTGTAAGTGAGGCATTTTTCAGATGCAGAAATCAAGACCCAAAGGGAGAGCTTTCCTGGGTATCCCTCCTGACTCTCAGACCACTGGTGCATTGCAAAGAAGAGTTGGAGCAAAGTTTCAATCCCAGTTCTGCCACTTCTAAGCCATCTGACCTCATCTGTACATGGATGATCCTGAATAATTTTGTCTGTAAGAAGCCAGGCTGGAAACCTCTGGATCTCATGTAGCTGCTTGCTGTGGCCCTATAGCAGGGTGACCAAAGGCAGGAAGATGCCCACTGTCTTCATTAATTTTCGTGGTTCCAAACCCTAATCAAGTGGCCTAGTCATTTGGGCTGGCTGATGTCAGTCTGGAATTCCATTTGGTCCCTGGCTTGAATCCTTGGCCAGAAAGTGGTTAACTGGCCTCTAGAGTACCCTTTCTTCAAGGTACACCCTAACTCTGGGCCAGAGAAGGCAAGCCACTCCCTCAAGCTTAGGCTGCAACAAAGGCAACCGCCCATGCACCCGCCTGTGCCACTCTTGCCCACGCACCCACCTGTGCCACTCTTCAGTCCCACTGGCCTTTGGAGGGCAAATAGTGGCTGCATGGGGGATGAGACGAAATCCCAAACTGGGGTTCCCAAAAGAGATTACGCACAAGGAGGAAGATCTAAGTAGCGCCTGGTACTCAGGCACCAGAACTTCTCAACCTGCTTCCATCAGGGAGAACAGTAATCTAAGCAGGACCTTGACTTGATCTCCACCAGCGGCGGCGCCTAGTGCGCCCTCTAGAGGCCAACCTTTCTGTTCCTCTCCAGTTATTCCAATGGGCTCAAAGACCAGGCCCACCAAGGGCACAGCTGTCACTCTCAAGTGACAAAATCATGAATTACCAGGATAGCCCTAGTAGTATCTCGGCAACACTGTTTCTTAGTCCTTTCCACTGTTGCCACTCGGTGCCACATGGGATCATCGAGATGGGAGGTCCACACACCCAAGGTCTTTATGAATGTCTCCTTCATGCTGCCGTACACTGTCTACACTTAGCTAAAAAGTCACGTTCTCTCATATTAACCATGTGGCTAACAAGCCAAAGGCTACATAATCAACATCCAAGAGCAACGGACTATGATTGTAACCGCAACACCCCAATTTGCCACCACCCTATTAAGTTATCATTGCCTATCCTCTCCTATTTTAATCAGTCCACAGAAACATTAAATAAATATACCTCCTTTGCAACAGAGAGAAAAATCTCAAAGTATGTAAAATCTCTCAACAATTATCCCTTGTTTCTTTTTATTTCACTTGATCCCAGCTGTAAGAGCTGTAGGAGCCTAGGTGGAAGCTGGGTCTCTTCCTCAGCAGCTGAAGACAGACTGGAACCATCCTCTGTTGACCTCCCAAGTTGGGTCCATCTAATGCTCACTCTGTCATGTGTCCTGCTTTCCCAAAGTTCCAGAGAGTCAACAAGACAAACTGTTGTGCCAGGACTCACTTGCAGCATCTGGAAAACAAACTAATCTCCAAGCTGAACGCCAACCATATATGCCCGCTTCCAGGAGATAATGAGCTGGGATTAAATAAGATTAAGATTCCTCCATACAGCCCATCTCTGGGGATTGACAGCATCCAAATGGCAGGGATAGGCTTCAATTTATCTCCATTTCTAGGGCTATCTTGTTTTACATATTGGTTGGTCACATGTTATAAGTATTTTTTTAAAAGCATCCCCGGGATTTTTTTTCCTTAATTTGGGAAGTAGGGAAATGGAATCAGAGATACTTGGCCTGCTCCTAGTCTAGATATCAGGTTAGAGGGAAAAAGTGAAGTCACATCGATATGGAGATATGCTTGTGATTTGTACATTCTGTAAGTATGGGACTGATACCAGGTGCTTCTTTGAGATAGTGTTGACTAACGTGGCCTTACTCCCACATTTGCTCAGGAAAGTCCCAGTCTGTTGTCCTGACTTCCTGTCTGGTTTAGCATTCATCCAGGATATATGTTATTTTTACTCCTAAGGGGTTACTTCCTCTGCCATGCACACTGTAGGCACCTGTCTGGTGAGCTTGTTTGTATAAAGTATCTGAGCATATTTCCAGTTGGAAGTTAGAACAGGTGAGACTATGTGGCTAATTAACATGGAAACCATGAGGAAAATGCTGAGCTTCCCATTCATTGGCTTCACATCTAGACATAAGAGAAGAGGAAAAGATTAAAGTCCAAATGAAGAATTGAGCAAGATTTTTCTAATTCTCTTGAGTTTTCTGTACCAAGGATAACATCCACATCCCTGAGTTAAACAGAGAAGGTCAAATTATGAGGGTGTGTTGGCCACAGGCTCCAACCTCTGGAGAGGAAAGCTAAAACACCTTTTTAAACAATTTGCTCATAAGCAGGAATTTTCTGACATGGGTGATTCATCATGGGTGATGAGCACTGCTCTACTGGGGTGCTAAGATAATAATGGCAAATGGATTTCAAACACTCTCCAATTCCAATTATCTAATACAGATGCTTAGAGCACCATGTTGAGAAAGAATCTAGGTTTGGCAAGAATGAGAGCCCTCATTGATTTGGGATGTTGGCTATGGTACCAGAGCAGAAAGCATCTGCACACATCTCAGCAATTTACCATTTCTGTGCTAACAAAAAGAATTTCAGTGGGTGAAACAAAAAACTTTAAAAATTATTCCTTCTACATGGCATACCCTACTGGATGCTTTTTCCTTTTGAGACTGATTATGTCTGTAACTGTAGTTAGCTAACAAGGACCTGGGGCAATATTCTAGCTTATAAAGCCCCACTCTTCCACCATAATTTTCTAAGCGAGAGGGTAAGATAGGAGATTTAAGCCTGCTCTGCCAGATCTCAGGATAATGCTTTCTTTCCCTTTTATGCTCTTTTCCTTGGGAGTGTCCTTCCTTAATTCTGCTCATGGAGATGATAGCTCCTACAATGAGCTAGGATGACTTTTAGTGATGGACTTGATTAATCTAGGGGCACAAATTTGGACCCTTCAGTTTGGATATAGTCTAGCCTATCTCACCAGGGTGAGAAGATTTGGTGCCAAAGCTTTCTCTGTAGTAACATTTTCCCTCTGACTGGCTTTGTTGCTCTGTGCCCTGCTCATGGACATAGCAGGACTGGTGCCAGACAAGGTGGGAAGCTGATGAACTTCTGGATTTGAGATCTCAGCAAAATATCTCGTCATTTCAGCACAACCACCAATAATATATATTTTCCTGCAGCTGTGAGTATTAAAGACAATGTATAGAAAGTGCGTAGAACTCAGGCTACTGTTACATAGTTAGCTATTACTATTATCATCACAGTAACAACCAATGTCACTCAACGACCAAATATTTCACCATCTGGTTTGATTTTTGGCTAAAGTAATACATACTGTGGTGACTACAAGGTAATTCTCTTGACAAAATAGCTGGACAACAGCAGGCAGTGCAAATCTCCTCTAAAGACCCATTAGAAAGAAATTCAATACAAATTTCATCCTATATTCCATTGCTCAAATGAAGTGTTGAACATAATGGGAAGTTTGATGTCAGCTACTCTGCTTCCAAGGGTTTGAACCTTGAGAGATTTTCTTAATGTCTTTGTTAGAAAAAATGCTGGAGGCCCAAGGTGAGCTTGCCCAGATCATGCTTGCTCATTGGTGGGCTGGGTGTGAGATGTGCACACACTCCAGATGTGGTGCACCAAGCCATTGGGAAACCTTGAGGCCCTTCAGCAAGCTGGCTCCAGGATAACTAGAAGCCAGGTGGAGGGTCTGTATACTGGGTCTTTCCATGAATGTGTTCATCATGCCATTGCTATGGGACAGCATGGATGGGACAACTCTTAGGAGGGAACTGGTTTATATTAGTTAAAATAACTATAAAGACAGAATTTGTAGATTTTGGTTAAGTTATAAGGTTTATACGTTGCCTATTCATAGGGAAGAGAAAAGGCTCCATGTGGGAGTACGTGCACTTTTAAGATAGGCCAATAAAGATGCTGAAGACCCTGCTCTCCAAGGAAAACTGGTGAATAAGAAAGCTGGAAGCGCCGGGCAGGCCCTGGCTGTATAAACAAATGTTGGACCAAAGATGCTAAAGGGCCCCTGCTTTTACAAGGAGAAGAGGAACTAAGAAACAGAAGGCCCAAAGGGACCAATGATGCATCTGGTAGTCGAGGAAAGAGGCTAAGAATGGACAGTGTGAGCCCAAATATGCACTCTGTTGGTTCAAGGATAATCTATGTGAGCCCAAGGGTATACGGTGTCAATGTCTGCTGTCTGAGAGGTCCTAAGTTTGAGAGGTGATATAAAAATGGGATTTGGGGCTGTGCCCAGTGGCTCACGTTTGTAATCCCAACATTTTGAGAGGCCAAAGCAGGTGGATCACTTGAGGCTAGGAGCTCAAGACCAACCTGGCCAAGGTGGCAGAACCCTGTGTCTACTAAAAATACAAAAATTAGCCTGGCGTGGTAGCACATGCCTATAATCCAAGCTACTCAGGAGGCTGAGGCACAAGAATCACTTGAACCCAGGAGGCAGAGGTTGCAGTGAGCCAAGATCTCACCACTGAAATCCAGCCTGGGAAACAGAAAGAAAAAGGATTTGGGGCAGGGGAGCCAGGTATACTCTAAATTCTGCCTGGGTCCAACCACTTTCTTTCTCATGAGGCACCCAAGGGAAATACAAAGGCTCAAAAGTACCAAAATAAGACATTATTAGCTGAGGCTTTAACACTAAGATCTATTATAGAATTGCAATAAACTAGGTTAAAGCACGTTGAGGGCTTCCTTTTCCTAATCAGAACAAGTTGTATGAATAGTTAATGTTCCACCGTATCCAGGAAACCATCCCATCTGGGGCAGAAGTGCCCGAGGCTTCTGGTGTCTGTGTGTGTCTTGGCTGTCCGTCTCCCATGATCCTTCCCATTCTGGCTTCACCCAGCATCCAGTCCTCTCATTTGCTAACGAGGGTCCAAGGATGTCTCAGAAACCACAAGACTATAAGGAAGAAACTGAAGGAAGGAAGGTTTTAGTGCAGCTGAGGAAGGACTTTCTAATGACCAGATCTCCAGGATGGAAGAGCTGCCTCTGAAGATCATGAGATCTCTTGTCTCTGGCAGGACAACTTTGGGTGCAAATGCTGTAGAAGGTTTACAGCCTCAAAAGAGAATAGACCTATTAGATCCTTTTCCATCTTAAAAAGCTATGATTCTTAGTCATTTTACCACTCCCGACTTCAATTTCCTGATCTTTACAATGACCCCTGAAACACTTTTCTGCTCTGTGGTAATGATAGACCTTTAATAATGTGGCCACATATTCTGGTGCATCATAGGTGAAGAGGACTAGAATGAATAAAATAATGAATAAACACATGTATTATTTGTACTGGTGCTTTACTTTAAGGAAAACCACTGGATTAACTGGTGAGGGGAAATTGCAGGAGAGAGTGAAATGGTAGCTCTGTATTGTCAATATTGCAGATAAGATGCATATATCTTTCATTCTGCCTAATGTTTTATCAGTTCATGCTTTTCCCTTCAGAAATTGTGTGCCTGCACATAGTACATAATCCAGTTTCCCAACCAGCTTTAGGAGATGCCAAATATTTAATGACACCCCACCTAGAAACAATAAATACATTTGAGTCAGTCTTAGACTCCTGGGGAAAGGGATGCTGAAAATTTGATGAAAGGGATTAATAAATTATAACCAGGCTATTAAGATGTGAATCACTAAAGGCTCCTGACACTCTTTTCCTCTCTCTAATTAGAATTAGGAAACAAATAGACTCACCTCCCGGTACTCAGAATTCTGCCCCCACCTTTCTGAGGCCACATTGTTGGTCTAGTTCATAGACTTTCATTTAGATATTAAGATGGCCTTTACTGATCAGCAATAAGTTTCCCTCAAATCAATTCAGAGGCAGTGCATTGGCTCTCTAGGCCAGATGCTATGACCATATTGATTAGATGCCATTCACACAGCTGGGGAAGGGGAAAGTCCAATTTGTGAGCCATAGGGTATCTTCCCAATCAAAGTGCTCCTGCTGATGGATTTCAGGGCCTGCTTTAAGCTATCACAGACCCAAGCTTCATGGAAGGAAGCATAGAGATTGTCTGATCCCATCTGTTTATTCGTAGGCAGAAACTGAGGCCACAGGAGAGGAAGCAAGTTGCCCAAAGTCATGCAACCTTTAATAACTAAACTCACACAAGAGCCTGGATCTCCTGACCCCTGGACCACTATTATTTCTACACCATTATGGGTGCCCAAATTCAACAGCTTTGTATTTTACTGTTCAATCATTAGATCAATGCTTTATAATGCAGACATCAGAGCCAACTACTGGGAGACAATTCCATCACCTCTTTGTAGGGGAAGCTTGGTGGCTCCTCCCCTTGAATACAAGATGTAGACTTCTGATGTCATACTCATTCACTTTGGGGGCAGAAACTGACTCTCTCATTCATCTTTATATCCCAGAGCCTGGAACAATGCCAGTATTGAGGAGTCTTGGGGCAGAGGGAGCAGGGATTATTTAAATGAATGAATCATGAGAATTTATCTAAGTTCAGAACTTTTTTTTTCAGTGCATAGTGACTCAAAGCAAATAATGGAAAAATGCATTTTCCTCCAAATAATTCCTAAGTTCTGCTTCAACTTGATCTTCAACAAGCATTTGTTTGGGTTTACTACATGCTAGGTACTAGACATAAAGAAATAAAACACAGCCCTTATCCTCAGAAGGTCATGATCTAGTAAGAGAGACAGATGTCCTGGTGGTTACAATGCAGGGTGAGGGTATGCATGATAGAGGTATATCAGAAGAGGGACATGCAGACCAGAGGCAGGGGCACAGGTGACAGCTGAGCTGAATGTTGAAGTCAATTGGAGAAATGATGAGGAAAGGGGTTTTAGGCAGCGGGAACAACGTGTACTAAACACTAACATGAGAAAGCTTGAGAAAGCTTGCCCAAGGATGTAGGAAGAATGCAACTAACAAATTTTAACGTGTTGTACAAATAAAATTTAAAATTGTTTGCTTCTCTGTTTGCTTTTCCAGAAGAGGTTATTGGTGACTAGTGAAAGAAGCACTGGGCTTGGAATAGGGATAACTTGAAAAAAAAATGATTCCATTTATAGTTGCTAAGCTTATACTGTATATTCTAGGCTCTTTACTAACAGTCACTGCATGATGGGAGAACTTTTACCTTGCTCCAGTCTGCAGATGGGGAAGCTGATGTTCAGTGAGTACTAGCATGTACCAGCATAATTGTTTTACTTCTCAGTCTTCTTAGCTGAGACCCAGGGATGTGGCATAATTGGATCACCACCATAGACACAAGTATAAAGCCACATTATCCTCTCTAATGGCAGAGAGTTTCCTGCTGCCATGAAAAGCAGCAGTCCCTCCCTCTTCCCTGAACTACTGCCATGATGATTCCTGCCAGAGCACCCAGGAATATCCCAGAGCATTCTAAGACATTCATGGGAGAACACTGTCCCAACCACTCCCCTGCTCAGGCACCTCAGGCACCTTTCAGCAAACTTTCCTCATGGGACTGGAAGCGTGCCCCCTCGGGTGTGTGAGTGTGTGTGGCGGCGGGGCGGGCAGTCTCTTCCATTTTCCCAAGTATGTTCTTCCATCATCCCATCCACTCCTCTCTTCCTCATATACTTCCATATATTCAGAGCCACACCTGCCCCCATAGGTCAACAATTACCCGGTAACCTTAAAGTCCACGCAGGGCACAACAGCTCATGCCTGTAATCCCAGCACTTTGGGAGGTCGAAGTGGGCGGATCACCTGAGGTCGGGAGTTCAAGACCAGCCTGAGGCAGGAGAATCACTTGAACCCGGGAGGTGGAGGTTGCAGTGAGCCAAGACTGTGCCATTGCACTCCAGTCTGGGCAACAAGAGTGAAACTCCATCTCAAAAAAAAAAAAAAAAAAGGTCCAGCAACATCACCTTTTCTGAAGTTGCTCCTTTTCTATGTCAAACACAGAATCACTCTCTGTTCTGGGCTTTCCATGCCCTTGGGGGCTTCCCTGACGTTTGTCATAGCTCAGTTTACTCTGCATCCCACAAAAGACTGAGACTCATGGAAGGTAAGGATGCTTCCCAATTATCTCGGTGTCCTCAACACCAGGTGGGTAAATGGTCAGCCTCACAGGTGTAAATGTTCTGAATTCCAGAGCAGATTCAAGCCCTCACTCTGCCACTTCCTGATGCTGGGCACGGCCTACGTTAAAGACTGATGAAAAATGGGGACCTTGCCTCAACAAGTCTCCATGCAGGCCCATGTGAGGCAAGAGGGTGCACCTTGACCTACTTCTTGCTCAAATAAGCTTCTAGTGGTCCCATGGGCCACCTTCATCTCCACCCATGCACAAGTGAGCAAGTGTTAATGGCATGTGATCAGGTGTTCCTGATCAGCCCACCACCCCTCCCTCCTATCTAGACACATCTTCACTGCAATCTGCAGAAAGTGCTTGTCATTTCTAGGGAGTGGATAGCACCCTTCCCTATTTTCCTGCACATTTTTTTTTTCTCTCTTATTATATTCCTTTGGCCATTTTGATGAAATTTTGTATGCGTGAAAATACAGTAAAATGCTTATGTTCAGATTTCTGTCTTGGACTCCATTAAAGTTTTTAAGTAGGTTGATTTCTTTTAAGAAGCACTTCTGACTGAGGAATGCTCCAATACTCTATTTTTTTTTTTTTTTTTTTTTTTTTGAGACAGAGTGGCACTCTGTCACCCAGGCTGGAGTGTAGTGATGCAATCACAGCTCACTGGAGCCTGGACATCCTGGACTCAGGTGGTCCTCCCACCTCAGCCTCTCAAGTTGCTGGGACTACAGCATGCAGCATCTCGCCTAGCTCATGTCTTTTTTACAGAGACGGGGTTTTGCCACATTGCCCAGGTTGGTCCAGACCTCCTGGGCTCAAGCAATCCTCTTGCCTTGGCCTCCCAAAGTGTTGGGATTACAGGCATGAGCCACTGAGCCCGGCCTAATATTCTGACTCTTGATGCTAATTGGCTCGTTCTCTAAGCATTGGGTTTTTTTGTTTTTGCTTGTTTGTTTTTTTTATTGAGATGGAGTTTTGCTCTTGCTGTCCAGGCTGGAGTGCAGTGGCGCGATCTCGGCTCACTGCAACCTCTATCTCCCAGGTTCAAATGATTCTCCTGCCTCAGCCTCCTGAGTAGCTGGGATTACAGATGCCTACCACCACACCCGGCTAATTTTTTTGTATTTTAGTAGAGATAGGGTTTCACCATATTGGCCAGGCTGGTCATGAACTCCTGACCTTAGGTGATCCACCCGCCTCAGCCTCCTAAAGGGCTGGGATTGCAGGTACAAGCCACCACGCCCTGCCTAAGTATTGGGTTTGAATCCCAGCTCCTCCAGTTGCTAGCTCTGTGATCTTGAACCAATTATTTAGCCTCTTTCAGTCAGTTTTCTCATCTGTAAAATGGAAATAATGCCATCTTTTTCACAGAGTGGTTATACACTTAACAAATAACCACAAATTGCTCACAAGAGGTACTCAATTAATCATTGCCCCCCGTGTTTAGAAGAGGTATAATGTGTTTGCTACATACATCTTTCCTTCTAGATTACCTTTCTAATCCTCTGCAGAGGAAAAGGATGGTCCAAACCCCACATTCTTCAGAAATATATTGAGTAAACTAATAATCCAAAGTGTCTATTGGATTGGAAACTGAATTTTTTAACTTACTAAGATCAGTTTCACCGAAAAGTTTGGGCAACGAGTTGTGATGTGGACCTGCCACAGCTCACATCCGCCTTCTATTCTCTACACCGGTTTTTCCATATCAAATCTCCAAATTCAAATATTCGCAGTTTCCAAGCAAAAATATAAGGCAGAGCTCACACCTCCCAAGTCTCAGCCACCACCAGGCCCAAGATGATCATTGAGAATGTTAATTGAATGCTGTAATTATAGTGAATGCGTAATAGGCATTTTGCACTGATGTTGTACACTGCCAAGAAAATATTTACTTGGCTAACTCAAGTCCACAACCAAGTCTGTTTTTTTTTCCACAACCGAAATAATGTTTTCATTTGGCACCAGTAGATGACACACCAGTGTGAAGCATCCTGGATGTTTCAGACATACACGAGATGTCTCTTATGCTGTGCCCCGTCATAAGTCATTTGCCTCCTTTCTTCGTAGGACCTATACCTAACCCCGTGTGGGTTCTTCTGTGTTCCTTATTGGCTTTGGATGCCGTCAGCTGTTTATTGAAGATTCATGTGGAGATGAGCAGAAGTGAGCTGGAAGAGTCTGAAACTTTGGGTTAGGTTTCTTGTCTCTGACCCTCTTTCATCAAATCCATTATTTCCTTTACACTGGATGCTTATTTTCCTGCAATGTTTGGTCCATGGTGTTCACAGCAAGTACTTTTAAGTTACAGGCTCACTGGCAAATAGCAAATTCTGCTTCCCAAGCCTTGATCAACCATCTTGACTCTAGCCATTGCCCTTGACCAGGAGTTGGTCTTGGACAATGGAAATGGTGGATTTCACCTTTAGCTCCAACTTCCCAGATGTTCTCTAGGACGCGTTGGTCCTCCACAGGGACATTCCTATCTATCCAGTGGCCCATCCAGCCTTAGAGTGGGTCATTCTAATCAAAGGCTCCTTTCGGGATGCAAGCACTCACATTTAGAGAAATCTTTCCTGCTCAAGCCCTGAGGTGATGCCTATTCCTCTCTCATTTTTCTCCAGATTTCACAGTATGGTTCATAGTTTGTGGTTTGGGGCTGTGGCCTTTTCCTTATTTTACTAAATAGGAAGGGTTTTCTTTCCCTCTGTTTTATTCATGTTTGTTTTCAGTGTGTTTCTGAGGAGAGACAAGAACTACAAATGCCTTTATGCTGCCATCTTTAGCCAGAAGTTTCAAAAGCCTTTTGAAACCCAAATCCTTTCATTTATGTATTATCCTTCTGTATTGTGTATGCTTCTATAAATTTCTTCAAGGCCTGCTATGAAATAAGGTGAGGGTATCTGTATATACATTTTTAAATGTCATGTTCTTCCACTTGCCCCTCTCCAGACTGATTTCTGTTTATCTCTTTGGAGGTCTCCTCATCTTTAATTTTCTTTTTTGTCATTTCTTTCATCCGATCTGGAAACCCTTCTATCCTCTAAAAGTGCTCAAAGAGATATTCTCTGGGGACCCCTTCTCCTCCTCTAGCCAGAATACACTCGCCAGATGTGTGTTAGTTCTGTCCCTTGGCAGCCAAATTGTGTAGGTTCCTACAGAAGTTCCCTCATCGTCCATGTGTCCTGAGTCTCTAAACCAAGCTTGTCCAGTCCACAGCCTACAGGCCACATGCAGCCTAGGATGACTTTTTTTTTTTTTTTTTTTTGAGACTGAGTCTTGCTCAGTCGCCCAGGCTGGAGTGCAGTGGCGCGATCTCCGCTCACTGCAAGCTCCGCTCCCCGGGTTCATGCCATTCTCCTGCCTCAGCCTCCCGAGTAGCTGGGACTACAGGCGCCCGTCACTACGCCCTGCTAATTTTTTTTGTATTTTTAGTAGAGACGGGGTTTCACCGTATTATCCAGGATGGTCTCGATCTCCTGACCTTGTGATCCGCCCATCTCGGCCTCCCAAAGTGCTGGGATTACAGGCGTGAGCCACCGCGCCTAGCCCCTAGGATGACTCTGAATGCGGCCCAGCACACATTTGTAAACATTCTTAAAACATTATGAGATTTTTCTGCAATGTATTTGTTTTAAGCTCATCAGCTATCATTAGTGTTAGTGTATTTTATGTGTGGCCCAAGACAATTCCTCATCCACTGTGGTCTAGGGAAGCCAAAAGATTGGACGCCCCTGCTCTAAACAAAACAGCAGTGTGGTGTGGCCCTCCCAACACCCTCTCAACTGCTGCTGTGGAAACTGCTGTTTTCTGGCCTTGATTGAAAGGGCTTCTGGGAGAGCTATTTTAGGCAGCCCATACTGTGTCCCTTGTCTGAAGACCTGCTGTATATTATCAAGATGAGCCCCCAGATAGCTGAAGAGCCCCCTCATTCCTCCCACCACATCCCCGCTGGGACCGCTGAGCAGTAGAAGCATGGCAGAAGCAACATCCTGCTCACCAGCGTTCCCACCTGCTTCCTGCACCTGTTTTCTTGGGTTCCTGATCCAAGGGGAAAGGAAAGATGATTCAACCTTGCGTGTATGTTTATCCTGCTGGTGGAATGTCATTAAATATGGAAAATCATGCAAGGAGAGTTCCAAAGAAATGGATCACTGGGTTGGTGATCCCCTGGACTCATTGTGTTCGTGGCTGAGAAATCTGGTTTCTCAAAAAAAGATACTTTGGGCCAGGCGCGGCGGCTCACGCCTGTAATCATAGCACTTTGGGAGGCCAAGGCGGGTGGATCATGAGGTCAGGAGATCGAGACCATCCTGGCCAACATAGTGAAACCCCGTCTCTACTAAAATTACAAAAATTAGCTGGGAGTGGTGGCACTTGCCTGTAACCCCAGCTACTCAGGAGGCCGAGGCAGGAGAATCACTTGAACCAGGGAGTTGGAGGTTGCAATGAGCCAAGATCGCTCCACTGCACTCCAACTTGGAGACAGAGCGAGACTCCATCTCAAACAAACAAACAACAACAACAAAAAGATTCTTTCAGGACCCTGAGGAATATGAGGGAGGATAGTCATGACCTGTCGCTGATGTAAACAAAACAGGAGGTATAAGAGCATGGGATTTACTGGCAATAGCTTCTACTAAGAAGCTCCTATTCACAAAATCCTTGAGAGATACGTTTTATACCTTATCTCATTCAGTCTTTCCAATAATCCCACAAGCAATTACCCCCATTTTATGCACAAAGATATTAAGGATTCTTGTAAAGAGAGGAAAAGACCAGAAGAGTATTTGATTACACTGTTTGGTGATTACTTGTTAAAAACAAAAATGTTTTAATATTTTACTTTGAATAGGTCTTCCATGAAGCTGCAAATTGAGAGGTGAGGCTGACCCTGAGCTTCATGTCTTTGAGCAATTTGAAGTTAGGAAACACTGTCTCCTGCAGTGCTTTTGAGTATGGGAATACTGCTTCTCTCCCAGGCCCACAGGCCTTCTTCCTAGGGTGAGCACTTAGCATGGGCAGGTCAGCTACACAAGTTAAGATACCCAAAGGCATCACCACGGCTCCAGGTCTATCACTGTGTGTGTGAATATGACTGAATAGTACTTCCCAACTATATCAAAGATCACAAGACTTTTGAACTAGAAAAGCTGTTAGAGATTCTAACCCCTGCATTTTAAAGAGATTGCAACTGAGGCCTAAGCTGGCGAAGTGCTTTACTCCGTTTATGTTTTTAACTGTGTAAGGACAAGAAGTCAGCAACATAACAAAATCAATCTCTTCCTTCATGTTTTCATAACCTTCTCTAATATTGAAAAGGAAAAAGAGAAAATAGTCCGTAAATGCAGCTCCAAGACAGATGCCTGCAGTCTGCAGGGAGGAGGAGGAAGAGGGAGTGTACTGAGGTGTGAGGCTGAGAGGAAGGCAAAGAGAGAGCACCGACGAGTGAAAGGGCCAGGGGAAGCAGACATGACCTTGGCAGTCCAAAGAGCTCCATATTCCAAGGATGCAAGGAAGATCTCCTTTATTTATTTTACAAATTAAATTAGAACTGTTTCCTGGTCCCGTCCACCAAAGGCAGAGGAGAGCACTATCTTACTCTCATGACTCCCTCCCCTCCCCCAGATTTTACAAAAACCTCAAGGGCTTACACATTTTGAAAATGTTGTTAGGCAGGAAAAGCCCCCTGCAGCTCTCAGCTGGAGTGACCATGACTGTCCCTACTCCTGCATGGACACTGAAGTTAGTCCCTCGCCATGCATCCAGTGCCCCAACCATTGATCCAGGGACCTCACTGCCCATCCAATGCCCCCAACACCCATTCAGTGCTCCCTCCATTTAATCAGCATCCCTGACTATGCAGTGTCCCTACCATCCATCCAGTGGTTCCACCATCCATCCAGTGACCCTTGCCATTCATCTAATACTTCTTACCTTCCATCCATCTCCCCTGTTCATCCAATGGACCCCACCATCCATCTAGTGCTCTCACCATCTATCCAGTGCCCCAGCCTTCCATCCAATGACTCCCCATCCACCCAGTGTCCCCACCATCCATCCAGTTACTCCACTGTCCATACAATACCCCCCATACCCATTCAGTGCCCTCTTCATTTATCCAGTATCCCCCATTATATAGTGCCCTGCTATCCACCCAGTGACTCCCACCATTCACCTAGTGCCCCTCACCTTCCATCCAGTGATCCCACCATCCATCCAGTGACCCCCATTGTTCATCTAGTGCTCTCACCATCCTTCCGGTGCTCTCACCATCCATCTAGTAAACCCACCATCCATCCAGTGACCTCACCATCCATCCAGTGACTTCACCATCCATCCAGTGACCCCACCATCCATCCAGTGACTTCACCATCCATTCAGTGACCCCACCATCCATCCAGTGACCTCACCATCCATCCAGTGACCCCACCATCCATGCAGTGACCCCACCATCCATCCTGTGACTTCACCTTCCATCCAGTGACCCCACCATCCATCCAGTGACTTCACCATCCATCCAGTGACCCCACCATCCATCCAGTGACCCCACCATCCATCCAGTGACCCCACCGTCCATCCAGTGACCCCACTGTCCATCCAGTGACTTCACCATTCATCCAGTGATCCTACCATCCATGCAGTGACCCCACCATCCATGCAGTGACCCCATCATCCATCCAGTGACCCCATCGTCCATCCAGTGACCCCCACCATCCATCCAGTGCCCCCCACATTTATCCAGTGCCCCCTCCATCTGTCCAGTATCCCCCACTGTGCAGTGCCCCTACCACCTATCCAGTCCCCCCAAAATCCATCCAGTGCCCCTTCCATCTACTAGTATACCCCACTATGCAGTGCCCCCACCATCCATCCAGAGTCTCTACCATCTATCCAGTGCCAGCACGATCCATATCATGCATCCCACCAGCTGTCTAGTGCTGCTACTATTTCCTGCAGAAGAGTCTTGCTTGCCCAGTGTCTAAAAGCCAAAACTGGCCTTTAAGGAAAGGTCATAACTTTTAGTACCCAGTCTTTTCATGTACTCTCATGCCCTATAGCCCCAAAGATGCAATGCCACAGCTGGTTCAGTCATCTACCCATTGTGAAATCTGCAATCACCTCCTCTTGAATCCACTGGGGGTCAGACTACTTACCTCTTCAACCCCACTAAACTTTGGGATGGCCTGCTTTTCTCCCACAGGTGTGCTTGTGAATCTATCAGAGAAAGCTCAGACCTCAGAAACACAAAGCCCAGCCCAGGTGAAACAGTTTTCTTTATTTACTTTTTTTTTTAACAAGGCATTTTTTAGGCACCTGGTAGATGCCAGGCATTATTGATATGCTAGTCAATCCTCACCACAATGTTTTGCTGTTCTTAGAAGATCTAAGCCTCAGCAATGTATCCAAGTTCACTCGGCTAGAGCTGAGATTCAAGTTCAAATAGAAATCCCCAATGCCTGGGGTTTGAAGCAGCATATTCTGCCTTCACTCTTGCTAAATTTTGTGAACCACAGAATCATAGAGTTGATTAGGTAGGCTCCATCTAGACCAGTTCCCCTGCAGATATCATTGCTGATATATAGTCCCCCCAAATATAGCGGAGAATTGGGCGCTCTCATCATTTGAGGAGCTTCTACAGCATTGACTGAAATCTACCTTCCTTCAGTTTCTGCTACATGTCCTTGCTTAGGGCCACATGCAACCAACCCAATCCCTTCTTCCTCTAATAGCACTTCAAGGTTTGAACGGAAGCCCTCTGTCTTCCTTCTGTGTCTTTTGCAGCCTAATCATCCCTAGTTTCTTCTGCCTTTTTATCATCCATGGCTGGTTTCACTCTCTGGCTTTCAATTCTTGGGTGAAGCTGGGTCATCGGGGAATTTTGAAAGAAGTATCAACTACTGTCAGTGACATCACTGGGCATTTGTGTTGAATAAATCCTCATCCCACTCGTTGATAGACTCTACCAGGTGCTGGAGACATTTGATGATTGCGTGATTTAGAAACATTCTTGAAAAACCCGCCCAGTGACTAATGAGGTGTTTACCTGTAATTACCTCAGAACAAAGGTTAAGCACTTTGGAATATTAAAGACATTTTAGAAGATTATTTTGAAAATTTGCAAGAGGGGAAATATGAGAACATCTGTTCTTAAAATCCTTGTAAAATATTCATGTACAAATAACTTAAAAGTACGAAATACTGAATTTCTTTGGAGTCATTTGGGTATGTGAGTTCAGGAAGTCTCAGCTGGGAAGAGAGAGAAATTTTCCTAAGAGTTCTTCCTGAATCTTTTTATTTTACAATTTTCTTTATAATACTACACCTTTCCTCAGGGATTATTGCCATGATATTTAAATAGGGTTTTTTTGTAATAAGAGTTTTTAAAAATAGATTTTTCTTGGCAAGGGAGAGGAGTTCTCTTGGAACTGTTCTAGTCTTTGAGATAAACATTATGTAAAGGAGTGTTTATGCCATGAACCCAGAGATTCACCTGAAGCACTGTCATGCCCTCTACAGAGCAGTTTCACATTCATGAGTTTCATTCCAGCCACGAATATAGGCAGGCCCTCGAGAGGCCCCTGGTTCTTGGATGTTTTGCATCCTTTCTAATGCCTGTGTTACTCTCCATTTAAGGTGTCTCACAGTGACTTTTCAGTAAGGTTGAGACAGAATTCTCTCAGATACGAAAGGACCTCCAGCCTTCTTTTATATGCAATTCTGGATGGCAGTGTTTGGAAACATAGCCTGGATTCTACTGAAAGATGAATTGCTGACCTAATCTACTTTATAAAATTTATGATGTCCAAATAAGATTGCAAAAATTTAGGGTGAATTTTTCCAATTAAATTTGAATTTCAGATAAACAAGCAATCTTTAGTAAGTATGTCCCAAATAATGTATTCAATCTGGCATCCCTATGCCCAAACTCAGTGTCAACTGCCCAGTGCTCATTTCACTAATGAGCTTTAGAAAATTCTCCATTATGTGTAATAGAGATTTGGAAAAACTGCATCTATTTTTCAAATCTCTATTAAAGGCATAACAAATCATTTCTTGACAAAAGAAATAAGTGCCAATTGAGGCATATGGCCAGTCTCATCCAATGTATGTGCCTTGCACGAAATTGGAATCTGGGCTTCCACTCATTTCTTAAGAGCTGATAATTAGGGGAAACCACAAATAAGCTCAAAACAAAAAAAGATGAAAGAGTAAGGAAATGATCTCAGCACCGAAAGAATGGTAAGGAGGTCAGAGATCTTGTGTTTTAGTCACTGTTGTTTCCCCCCACATCGAACGCTGTCTCTAATACACAATAAATGCCTGTACAATAATGTATAGATGAACAAATGAATGAAAATATGCTCGAAGTCTCTTTTTTAAGCCACAGCTGCAGTATATCTAAGGGCCTTTCAGATCTCATTGATGCCTTAGGCTCTAAAATAAGAGACTAATTAGGCTTTAAAATGTGTGGCAGTATGAGTGACTGAGTTTTGATACAAAACAACTTTCTCTTTCCTAAATAGGACTCTGCTTCTTACCTGAGATAAAATAGGTAAAATAGACTGAAGTTTAAATGTGAAGCTGTATAACTGTTCCCAGTATAGGCATTCATGATGAAATAGTTTCAGAAACATTGACCACCACCAACACCCCCACCTGACATACAATTCCCTGTGAAGGAGGGATACTCCATGTGGAAATGTTAAAGTGTACAGCAGGACACCAGGGACAAGCAAATCTTAACGGAAGGAATGGAACAAAGTGGAGCGAAGCTGGGATGTGACAGTACAGGATGGTACTATGTTATACTGGTCCATCTGATCAATGTAAGAAATTGAATTGTATTGTATTTGTTTGGAAATGTATTACCTATTCATCCTTATTCAAAAATAGACAAGAAATGACATAACCAAAATACATGTGCAAGTATAATTTAAAATATTAAGAAGGGACAACCTATTAGATATTTGAAGTCAACTGACCTGTTGCCTTGAGGTCTTTTTAAGGCTAAAATATACAGCTTCTTCAACTATTCTCTGTACATCGTGGTGTCAATACACCTCTATTCTTTGTCAGTACCTTAACACACTTGTGCTTATAAATGACCCAGTTATCATGTGAAACAAAAACCTGGCCACAGAACAATGGATAACTGGAAGATCACCCTCCTTGATCTAGGCCCCATACCACTCAATGCCTCCTACTTTGTGTGGCAAAAAGGTGACACCTACTGTGTCACCTTTTGATTAGGATGGTGCAAAAGTAATCGTGGTTATCATCAGGAACTTTACAGGAAAAAGTAATGGTGAAAACCACAATTACTTTTGCATCAATCTAATAGCAAAAACTCCAGCTGTATAAAAGGTTTACTTTATGTTATTGTTGCTTATTATTGAATGAGTGTAAAAGTTAATGTGTCAAGATAACATTTTAAAGTATTTTAATGTGTTTTTTTCTCTCACTTTTTTGAACATCAAATCTATCCTTTTCAGCCAGAGGTTCATTGTCTTGAGCAGACGAAGGATTTTTAGAGCTGGAGTGCAAAGAGAAAGATGTCAGTTCAACCTTTAACTTACAAATTAGGAAATTAAAACTGTGAAAATCAAGAATTTCATTCTCAAAAACAAAGTTTTCTTGGGAGAAGAAAAGATTTATGGTATGGTGCTTTTTCATAAACTTCTGAGCAGGTAGAATGCAGGATATGAGTAAGAGCAGGAAATAAACACATTTCCTAGATAGAAGGAGAGTGTTGGGAGATGGGGAGAAGAGAACAAGAGAGTTGAGACTTGGCTGTGGTCTTTCCTTACACATCCATATATCCCAGAGCCAAGTCTACCCCTTCTTCCCCCCTCCTTAGCATGGTGTCTGGGAGTTGGGGGCCCCACATGACATCATGGTTTTAGAGGGTGGGTGCCTGGCTGTGCTTCTTCCAGATGCTCACTGGCCCTTGTGGAGGGGACTTGTCCTGTTGCTCTTTGGGTGTTGGTCTCTACCCAAACTGCGTGCACTATTGATGCTCATTGTTTGTGCCATGGTCTCCAGTTACAAGCTCACTCCTCTCACAGAGCTCTCCAACCTGACTCGAGGCCTCTTACACTCTACTGGCCTTTCCAGCATCCCTGAGTACCCCCAGAAGAGCTCAAGAGAATATCTCGACCTCCTCGGAAGCACAAGAGGTGATGCGATACTATCCTTGTACTCTGTACCTAAATACGCCACACCTGTGCATCTCCTCTACTGTGGTTGGCCCATGGAGCTCAAGACACCTACAAGGCCATGTTCCCCTAAGATTCCTGATGATCACTGGAGCAAATCTCCACACCCTTAGTTCTGGGGTTACAAACCTGTCTGGGGTTCTCTGTCAATCACCCAGGCTTTTAATTAAACAATATTAATTACCTAACTTAAGTATGATATACATTTAAGTATGGCTTAAGTGTACAGTTGGATGGATTTTCACATCCACTTAGACCAGGAAATAGACTATCACTAGAAAGCCCCTAATGCCCCTCCCATTTATTAACACACCCTTCCCAGAGCACCACTACTCTGCCTTCTGTTGCTGTAGATTAGTTTTGATTACTTTGAACTTTGTACAACATGTATTGTTTTGTGTCTGGTTTCTTTCACTTAATATTGCATTTATGTTGTTACCTGTAGCTATAGTTATTCGTTTTCATTGTTGAAGAGTATTCTATTGACTAAATATACCACAATTTCTTTATTTTCCCTACAACTGATGATGGATATTTGAGTTGTTTACAGTTTGTTTGGTTCTTTTTGACTCCTTAATATAAAATGAGAGTTTACAGTTTTTGGCTATTACAAATAATGCTGCTGTGAACATTCCTGGTGATGTTTTATGAAACCCATATGTACACATTTCTTTTAGGGTATCATAAAAGTGAAACCTAAAAGTGAAATTGCTACTGGGTCATCAGCTATGTGTATGTTCAGCTTTGGTAGTTACTGACAAACTACCAAAACAGTTGTATTACTTTGACCTTCGGAAGTTGTCATTTTTCCCATTGATTGAATATCAGTAATTTTAAATACCAGTAATTTTAAATACCAGTAATTTTAAATGGCTTAACCCCCAAATTTACATTCTACCAGCAATATTTGAAAGTTTCAGTTGTGCCATATCCTCACCAACATGTGATACATACTCTCAACGTTTTTGACTTAGCCATTCTAGTGAATATGTCACATTGTCTCTTTGTAATTTTAATATCTGTTCTCCTGATGATTGATGAATAATCGTGAGCCCTTTTTCATGTTTATTGGCCATTTGGATATCCTCTCTTCTGAAGTTTTGTTCAAGGTTTTTCACATTTTTTAAACATTGCATTGTCTATCTTTTTCTAACAGTACATGTTTCTTTAATATTCTTGACACAAGTTCATTGTCAAATACATATTTTACAAATATCTTCTCCCACTTAGTGGTTTGCTTTTCACTCTCTTAATAGTGTGTGTGATGACAGAAGTTTTTTTTTTTTTTTGAGGCAGGGTTCTGCTCTTGTTGTCCAGGCTAGAGGGCAGTGGCATGATCTTGGCTCACCACAACCTCCGCCTCCCGGGTTCAAGCGATTCTCCTGCCTCGGCCTCCCTAGTAGCTGGGATTACAGGCCCCTGCCACCACACCCGGCTAATTTTGTTCTTTTTAGTAGTGATGGAGTTTTTCCATGTTGGTCACTCTGGTCTCGAACTCCCAACCTCAGATGACCCGCCTGCCTCGGTCTCCCAAAGTGCTGGGATTACAGGCGTGAGCCACCATGCCCGGCCTCAGCAGAAGTTCTTAGTTTTAATGTAGTCCAACGTCCTAATATTCTCCTTTCTGTTCAGTGCTACTTCCACCCTAATGTTTAAGAGCACTCAGTCTACCCCAAAGTCATCACTCTATTCTCGTGTGTTATCCTCTAGAAGCTTTACAATTTTAACTGTCACATTTATAGCTATAATCCACTTGGAGTTGATTTTGCATAAGGTGTGAAGTAGATGACAAGATTCATATTTTTTCCATATGGATACCCAGTTGACCCAGAATCATTTATTAAAAAGACCAATCTTTTCTGACTATATTGCAATGTCCCCTTTGTCATAAATAAGGTGACTGTACATGTATGAGTCTATCTCTGGCCTTTCTATTCTATCCCTCTGGGTTGTCTGTCTCTCTCTGTACCAATATGATGCTCTTATAATTACTGTAGCTTTATCTGATGGTGTAAGTCTTCCAATTTTGTTCTTCAAGATTGCCTTAGGAATCTGGGCCCTCTGTGTCTCCATATAATTTTTGGAAGCAGCTTATTAATTTCCCTACACACAGACACAAATCTGCTAAAATTTTGATTAGGCTTATAATAATCTACAAATTAATTTGAGGGAAGTGATAATATGGAGTCTTCTAATCTGTGAATGTGGAATAGGCCTCCATTTGTTTAGTTTCTCTTATGAAGCAGTAAATGCTTCAAGAGGAAAAGCAATGCAGAACGCTAGGCTCATCTCAATGGATTTCCCTTCTTTCAATGATCTTGACCATTCAATCAGTAGTTTATTGATACCTTCGAATAGGTATTTTTTTCCCTAGTTTAGGGGTATTTCTTTTTGGAAAGTAATTAATCTGATACAAGTGAAGGTGAGTAAAAGATGAAAAGTAGGAGTGGAGTAAGTTAGGACTCTGGTACTCAACAGAGGTGAGTTCAGATCCAAGTTTTGCTATTTACTATATCTGTGACCTTAGCAGGCCTCAATTTCCTTTAAAAACAGCTACTCAGAGAGGCTGAGGCAGGAGAATTGCGTGAACCCAGGAGGCGGAGCTTGCAGTGAGCCGAGATCGCGCCACTGCACTCCAGCCTGGGCGACAGAGCGAGACTCCGTCTCAAAAAAAAAAAAAAAAAAAGACACAGAGGTGGCCGGGCACAGTGGCTCACGCCTGTAATCCCAGCACTTTGGGAGGCTGAGGCAGGCGCATCACGAGGTCAGGAGTTTGAGACCAGCCTGGCCAACATAGTGAAACCCTGTCGCTACTAAAAAATACAAAAAAATTAGCCGGGCATGGTGATGGGGACCTGTAATCCCAGCTACCCAGGAGGCTGAGGCAGGAGACTCGCTTGAACCTGGGAGGTGGAGGTTGCAGTGAGTCGAGATCTTGCCATTGCACTCCAGCCCAGGCAACAGTGTGAGACTAAGATTCCGTTTCAAAAAATAAAATAAAATAAAAATAAATAAAAAGCACAGAGGTGGCTAGGCACAGTGGCTCATGCCTGTAATCCTAGCACTTTGGGAAGCCAAGGCAGGTGAACTTCTTGAGGCCAGGAGTTCGAGACCAGCCTGGGTAACACAGCAAAACCCTGTCTCTACTAAAACTCTAAAAATTAGCCAGGTTTGGTGGTGTTCTATAGTCCCAGCTACTTGGGAGGCTGAGGCGTGAGAATCACTTGAACCCGGGAGGCAGAGGTTGCAGTGAGCCGAGATTGCACCACTGCACTCCAGCCTGGGCAACAGAGCAAGACTCTGCTTTTTAAAAAATACTTAAAGAAAAGCACAGAGGTGGAAGATATGGGATGTATTCAGGAATAGCTGTTTGAGCAAAGAATAATGGAAGAGAAGATGAGAAATGCAAGAAGTCCACATAATAGTGACAATTGGTTGTGTGTTCACTGGGCACGAGGCAGAGTGCTATGAGACACTGGTGTCCTCGCACCACAGATGAAGAATCTAAGAATTAAAGAGTAACATCCCAGGTTTCAGGTAATACCAAAAAGTGATGAAGGTGGGATTTCAGTCCAGGCAGCCTGATTTAGGATATTTGCTTCTAGCCAGAGACTTCAGCAGCGGACTATGAAGTTTAAACTTTATTTTACATTCACTAGAGACCTATCAGATTTCTTTAAGGTTGGAATAATATATGAATTAGGAAGGTCATACTGGCCATGCTTGAAAGGTGAATCAATCTCTCAATATACTTTTTATATTTAGATTTCTATGTCCTTGTCCAGTATTGCTTAAACAAAATAATACAAACAAAATAATATTTCTGAAACTTCTGCAATAGTAAGTTATGTATCTAAAGAGACCCAAACGTTATCCATTTTCTTGGTTTTATTTTTCTGTCTTGAATTCTGGGTTCATAATTTTTACCAAAAAAAACCCTACTGCTTCTTGAGAAACGGATATGTGTGACATATATCTTCTATATATATTTATGTTCCTTTCTGACCTATTTCCACATGTTTGAGATTGCTAATTAGCTATCTTGTTTTCATGTTTATTATTATTATTACTTTTTAATTGTTAAAAGAAAATCTCTCAATCGCATAATCTTGTCAATACTTCTGTGCCTGCTTTCTTGGCTTGGGGGATTTTAGGTGCTACAGAGTTTTTTTTTTTTTTTTGAGATGGAGTCTTGCTCAGTTGCCCAGGCAGGAGTGCAATGGCGTGATCTCGGCTCACTGCAACCTCTGCCTCCCAGGTTCAAGCAATTCTACTGTGTCAGCCTCCCAAGTAGCTGGGATTACAGGCACCTGCCATCGTGCCTGGCTAATTATTGTATTTTTAGTAGAGACGGGATTTCGCCATGTTGGCCAGGTTGGTCTTGAACTCCTGACCTCAGGTGATCTGCCCACCTCGGCTTCCGAAAGTGCTGGGATTACAGGCATGAGCCACCGCGGCTGGCCCAGATATTTTTAATGAATTATTTTAATTTCTCTGGTTGTGAAAATAGTATGCATTTTTAGCTTATTTTATGTGAACATCATCTTTTGGTGATTAATTCTTAATCTATTATTAGCTTTTTCTCTTTCCTTGTTGTTATTCCATTTGTTCTTTTCATTAAAACTTCATTGTTGTCTGCCTTTTGGCAGAGACATTTTAGCTTTGCATATTCTAAGTAGGTAATATTATCTAATGTTATTTCTTACATACTTAAATACTGCATAAATTTATTACCTCTAAAAAATTGGACCAATATTGTTATCTTCTTTTTTTTTTTTTGATACCTATTGTCTTAGGCTTGATGTTGAAACCCTCTGTTAACTTATAATGATAGTTTCACTATTTGCTACTTAATTTGCTTGCTTCTCAGAGTATTTGACTGGCTTGTGAATTTAATGGATTAGTTGCCTCTTGGGTCTATTATTAAAGTGATTTTTTTAATCGGTTGATGATGAGGATTTTCAACATGATTTTATACGCTCTACAATAATGATGATAACAACAATAATAGCAACAATAATAAATTTGAGTGTTTATTATGGTTCTGGCTCTGTGCTAAACGCTCTGCAGACATCACCTCAATTAATCTTCCTAAAATAAGTATTATTAGTCCATTTACTATATGATAATACTAAGCCAGACACTAAGTGGCAGAGTGTGATTCAAACCCAGGTCTTTCCAACTCCAAAGCCTGTGTCTGCTATATTTCACTTTAGCCTCATGTGACCCGGTGGCTTTTCAATAACACTGAAAATTTGGCTGAGCTCATCCTCTCTGGTCTTTGACTTCATTTTTTGTGACTTTCTCTTTATTCAGTTTTGCCATATAAAACCCAACATTTGCTGGGCATGGTGGCTCATGCCTGTAATCCCAGCACTTTGGGAGGCTGAGGCAGGAGGATCACTTGAGCCCAGGAGTTCAAGACCACCCTGGGCAACATAGTGAGACCCCATCTCTAAAAAAAAAAAAGAAAAAAGAAAAATAAAAAAAAGAAAACCCAACATTTCTTTCAAGCCAATAAAATAAAAAAACTAGTAGGAATCTTATGGCAAGAATTAAAATGAAAATTCAGAGTTTCCAGTTATACTTGAGCTATATTTTAAAATCCACACAATGTATTGACTTCCTTGGGTTTAAAATTATTTCGAAATTTCTTAGCATACATACTTGGCTTTGCTTTGAATGTTTCTCTGTGCTGTTTGGCATGTAGGTGCCTGTAGATGTAGTTAAACGTGGAGAGAGTTGCTGTTTGTCACTGTTTTGATGGAAGCTCTTATTCTGCCTTCTGGAAGCAAAGGAGAATGGGACAAGAACTTGATGTAACACGTGTCCCAACCCCTGGTCTTGCGCCACAAACACGACCCCAAATAAAAAAGCAATGTTTTCAGAGGACCATCTGGAAATGGTGGCCCTGCTCACCTGGGGCCTCAGTCTCCTGGGAGAGGCCACCCACATCTGCATCCACATGTTGACTGCCCCTTTGCTCCTGTGCAGCCTGCTGCTAGCCAGAGCCTGGATTTCTGTAGAGAAAGCCTCTTCCTGGTCTTCTTGGTCAACAGAGAGGCTCCCCATGGCTGAGCATTGGGCTGTTAGTTTGGCTAAATTCCATCCTCTTGGTTTAGGTCAGTTGTCCCACCCTGTCCAATAGTTTAGCCACGACTCTTTCTTTTGTTTCATCTTTGAAACTCTAACACACACTTTTTTACCTCTTCACCTAGACTTTATTTACAATCATTAACAGGTCCAAAGATGGAGTTTGGAGTCATAGAAAAATTTTCCCTGCAGGTTTACCCTGAGTAATGAACAGGTTATGGATTCAATTGTGCTTTAGAAAAAGCATCCAGCTCTCAAAAAATTATCTGGATGACTTGATGATGCCAAGATATAGAGATTTGGCAGCTCCTCTCTGCCAGTCCACAAAAACAAAAAGAAACAATATTTATTTGCTAAGGCTTAACAGAACCAGCTAACCCAGGAACCACAAGTGTGGATTCATATAGATCATCATGCCTGGTAACCGGTGCTAGAAGTTTTTCAGGATTGCTTGCGTGTCATTTAGAGAGGTGACATGGTATAGTGGAGCCACCGGAGAGAGTTTTAATTGTATTTAACTATGTCTCCACATCAACATATGTGGGTTTAATTCCTAGATCCTCACCAACTGTCATAAAGTTTTTTTATAAACCTAAGCTTCCTCTATTATAAAGTGCGGAAAATATGACTTACCTCCTAGGGTTCTTATGCACCAGATAGCTTACCCCACAGAAAGTTTACAGTGCCCAGTTTTCTGGAACTGACCCTTCATCACTTTCCATTTTTTTAATTTCTTACTTCCTTTTTTATATTGTTAAAACTTCATGTTCTTTCACTTTTCAAATGTACATGATCTTTTATAGCGTGTAGTCTTTCAGGGAGATTTAATTCTCCAATGACTCAGAATCACTGAGCCCAAATCCCTGCACTTTTCTAGTACACTAAGGTGAAATGTAATTAGTCTGGGAGACTTGAATCCACTCCTCTCTCTTCCTTGGTCTCAGGTTTCCAATCCCTTCTAATTATATTTGCCTGATCTTTTCCAGTTGACATCTTCTTCTCAAAGGAGACATTGGACACAGAATGGAAAGGAGTAGTTTTGTTGTCTCTCTTTTACCTAGAGTTGTGGACCATCTGACCTTTATGTGGTGAGCAATATTCAGCCATTTCTGGGTCTTCTGGACATGAGACACGCCAGCACCCCTTCTGGCACTTAGCTGAAGACAGCCTTTGTGGTTTTTTTCTGTTCGTTCTAGCAAATCTCAGATTCAGTAGGGTTGTATCCTCTATGGCATGACCTTCTAAATCTCTGCTGTTGTCTTATTTTTGGCTGTTTCAGAGTTTCTGCTTCCATCTGCGTCCAAAAGCCTAGTAAAATATGTGTTTGTCAAGAAAGACCTCAGGGCCACTATACTAATATTAGAGGCTACTACTATTAGAAGAGTTCAAGCAGAAAGGATCACCATCCACCATTAACCTTTAACCTTCTTGGTTTCTCTTCCCTCTGCGTGTATCTCTCAATATATCTATGTATCCCTGTGTCTGTCACTCTCTCCCATCCAACAATTCTGCTTGGACCATTTTTACCACCATTGCGTCTGGTCCTCCTAGCTCTTCCAGCTGAAGGGTAAACATTTTCTCTTTCCCTGTAATTCATATAAGACACCAGCCTTCTCACAACTCCTTCAACTCAACAAGCTCCTCCCTGCCTTGGGACCTTTACACATGCTGCTCCTCATCTGGAAACTCTCTGCGCCCTCCCTCCATCCGCAGCATCATTTCCCCAGTGCAGCCTGACTCTTCCTCTAGCTTCTCTCTCCTTGCATCCTTCAGGTCTCAGTTTGCATATCATTTCCTTAAAAGGGCTTTTCTGACCCGACCTCCCCTCCCCTAATCCAAGCTATATCCTCCATGCCCTTCTCAATCATGTCACTTCTTTTCCTTCGTACCATCAATCACATTTCTAATTATAAACATATATATGTCTGTTGGTTTCATACCTTCCTCTCCCACTTAGACTGTAAGCTCCATTAAGGGAGAGGCTTACTTGCCATTGCAACCCCATACCCAGCCCAGGGCATATAAAGCTTGCAATACGTATTTAATTGAATGGATAAATTAACGATCAAATGCTGAACATTTTAGGATCATTTTCCCTAGAAAAAAAGAAAAATAATAATAAATTTTTAAAATGCAGCACCTGAAGAATTTCAAGGATGTGAAACATGTATATTTACTAACAATTGAACCCAACTAGCTTGACTGTGTTGTCACATAGGGGAAACTAGCACTAGGGTGCCAACCATCTCAGTTTGGGACTGTCACAGATTTAGCACTGAAAGTCCTTCATCCCTGGAAACCCACAATCCCAGGCAAACCAGGATGGCTGGTCATCCTATACAACACAGCCCTTGTCTTAAGCCCACCTGGATAAGAGGATAAGAAAACTTTCCGACCTCTGAAGGTGTTCTTGCAGCACCAAGACTGATTAATTTTTGTGGATCTTGTAGCTGTGTAAAAAGTCTTGTCTTCCCTTTCCAGGTAAAGGTGTGTTTTGGCTTGAAACCAAACCTAGGGTTGGGCTCTTATTTTTGGAATAACTCAGGAACCATTCACTGCATTTTTTTCTTAGAGTGGCCGTCGCCAAATATGGTACTATTTTTATTATATTGAGACATACAGGATAGAATTTTTCTTTTTCCATATGTTAAGGTATTTTATTTACACAGGGACTTCAAGAATTTTTGGCCACTAATTATCCTGATGCAACTTTATTTGGGTTTCTCTTTGCAGGTGTTCCTGGGCTGTTTCTATGATAGTTATTCAGGAAACTTATTGTAAGAATTTTCCTTTGTTTTCTTCCTCTTTTCCTCCTATTTTCCTTTTTGCTTCCTTCAAATTTACCTATAGCTTGGAGAACATCTCTCCTCTGCCAGTCCTCAAGACTGTCTCTTGTTTCAAAGCCCAACTTATGGAATTTCTTGGCTTTGCTTGTCCTTACCCTCTCATCTGCAAGACTATTTTCTATTGCTTCCTGTTGGCTGGTAATGATTTCCAGTTTGCCAATTATTGTTTCTAATGTCCTTTTTATAATTCCTTGAAGCTTATGATTATAAAAAGGGGTTGCGTCAAAATCTCCCTGTTTCTGAATTTCTGAGAAATGCTTTGTGAACCATGTCTTTTCTCTAGTTTTCTTGTCTGCTTTAATTTTATTCCATTTTATAATGGTAATTACTAATAATACCACTCAAAGGTGTCTTCTTTCATTTTGTCACCCTTTTTTCCCTTTCTCAAATTAATGTGTTAGCTGGTCTACTATTTTCTTTCTTTAGAGGTTTGCCTGCCTTGTAACCCAGCAGTCCTCATGACCCCTCCCCTGCCTTGAGTTTTTATTGAGTTCTATTCTTACGGGGGAAAAATCCTACAAATTTGAATGCAAAGGCTCACAATTCATTCTAACCATATCTTTTCATTTTTGCCATTTAGAGTTGGGTATTGAGGCAGAGTCCACAGCAATACTATTCCCTGTGTGGCATCTTCTCTGAATTTTACACAGAGGCATTTAGGAGCATCCTTATCCTGACCTGAACTCAGAGCGATAAAGTGATATGATGTGTTATAATGTCTGGTCAGGACTTGGGAGAAAAAAAATCCCGGGGTAGTTATCTGAAATAGGAGCTGTGTGAGATAAGGTATCCAGCACTTGGCTACCACAAGGACTGTTTCCAGCTCATGAATAATCAAGTCAATATGAAAATCTTAATAATCAAAATAACTTGCAGACACAAACTCAGAGGTTTGGTGATATCTCATGATTTTTCCTTGAAACATGCCAAACACTATTTTTATTGATTTCAAGAAACAGATACACATCCAGGAAGGCTTCAGTAGTGGGAAACTTATTGAAAGGGTGCAATAGCAGCTCTGAACCAATACTTGCCTAGCTCTTCCTCTCTCTCACTCTCTCTCCCACCTCCACCCCACCCTCTCTCTCAGAGTTTCTGCTATGTCTTGATCTCTCCCGTTCAACTGCCCTAAGCAAAGTCTGATAGGGCCAGATGATTGGCACCAGGAAGGAGTTTCTCTATTAGTCAGCCTTTAGCTCCAGCTGGTCAAATCAAGACAGCAGAATTTGTCCTGCTCAAAGCATAAGGCTTTATATGTCATAAAAAAAAATGCTAAGAGGCTACTTTTCTTGGAAAAGAGCTGCGTAACTGGCACCTTTAAGGCTGTGTCAGGAAAAAAGTCAGAAAATGAACAGATGATAAAGCAAACAAACTAGAAGTTCAAACTTAGAAAATGGGGGAAAGTGACTTTCTGAATTTTTCCTGCAACATTTATTGCTGTCATATGCCTCCATGCATTTTGCTTTGATGTATGAGGTTGAACTAAGAAATAAATATTTGATCATTTTCCCTTACAAAAATGGCTATTTCACCAGTTTAGATCTACTATCTCTGACTTGAAATACTATTAGTTTCTTCTGCCTGCTTTTTGTATCCAATTCCTGCCTGTCTTTTCATGCCCAATTCAAATGCTAATCCACGATGATACCTCCCTCGAGTTGCCCAGAAGGAAACATGCTTCCCTCCCAAGTCTCTGCAAATCATCTGTTAATTTATTGTGAGCCTAACCACTGTCTCCGTGGTGTTGTAGGCATTCTCTTCCAGAGCTGATCTCAATATCTAACCATGAACTTCATCTTTGTACCCATCTCCCCACTTCCCCAGCATCTTCTAGCACTATATCTGGCACAGAGGAAGAGCTGGGAGTAGGCAGAATGATGATTAATATGTTACTTTACATGGCAAAAGGGAATTAAAATTTCAGATGCAATTAAGGTGGTTAATCAACTGACCTCAAAATAAGTGAGATTAACCCAGTGGGCCCAGTCTAATCATATGAGTCCTTAAAAGTGGAAGAAGAGGCAGAAGAGAGGGGCAAAGTGATGCAATGTGAGAAGGACTCAACCCACCATTACTGGCTTTGAAGATAGAGGAGGGGGCCATGAGCCAAGAAATGCAGGTGACCACTAGAAACTGGAAAAGGGGTGAAAATGGATTCTCCTCTAAAGCCTCCAGAAAGAATACAGCCCTATCAACACCTCGATCTTAGCCCAATGAGACCTATGTCTGACTTCTAACTTACAGAACCATCAGATAATACATTTGTGTTGTTTTAAGCCACCCTGTTTGTGGAAATTGTTACAGCAGCAATGGAAAGCAACACAAAGTTCAATAAATATTTGTTTAATTAATCTTTTGTAGTGATTTTTAACCATTTTATTTCTAAAACAGGTATTATATCAACTCAAATCTCACAGACAGTCGTATTTAGAAACATTTTGTTTATGGAGATAGAAGAAATATACATTTTCTTTCTTTTCATTCATATATACATTCAAACAATTTTTTTAAAGCTTAAAGAAGGAGAAAAGGTCATTCACAACCTCACTGAGATCTAACTACTTTCAATTTTTCTTCTTTTCCATCCCTGATTGTAGGTGCAAATAATTTTACTATTAAAGTCATAGCAGAAATATAGATGAATATTCTTTTATATTTAATATTGCATGATAAATATTTTCCATAGTTCTGTTGTTTTCATAATTGCAATTATAATCATTGCTTTATATTATTCCATTAAGTGGGGGCACCAAAATTTACTTCTGTTCCTATTCCGTGAATCAGTTGAGTTGTTTCAAGCATTTTTCCTTATACTTTAAGAAAATATTAGACCAGGCACTGTGGCTCATACCTGTAATCCCAGCACTTTGGGGACGCATTGCTTGAGGTCAGGAGTTCAAGACCAGCCTGGCCAATACGGTGAAACCCTGTCTCTACTAAAACTACAAAAATTAGCCAGGTGTGGAGGCACACACTGGCAATCCCAGATACTCAGGAGGCTAAGGCATGAGAATCCCTTGAACCCAGGAGGCAGAGGTTGCAATCAGCTGAGATTGCACCACTGCACTCCAGCCTGGGTGACAGAGTGAGACTCCATCTCAAATTAATTTTTTCTTCATTTAAACTTTTATTTCTTTTGAATTATCTGCAAAGCAGATTTCCATAATTGGAATAACTAAAAGAAAGAATCAGAGTGGCAGCTCTGGCTCTTGAAGCTCACTAAGGTAATTCCAAGAAGACTGGAGAGGAGTTTTCTAGTTTCACAATTATTTTTGTCAGCATTTGGGGTCTAGAGTAGTTGCTTATATTGCATTGCATTGATTATGATTATGAAATGTATAAATGCATTTATACGTTTGTTATTTTATTAGTTATATTTTTTAAGAAAAATATGCTTATAGCTTTTGTTCACTTACCTGTTAGAGACTTGATTATTTTCTTATAAATAACTTTTTAAATACTCTTTAAAAAATGTAAATCTCAACTTTCTGTCAAATTTATATACATGTTTTGTCATCTAGTTTGCTTTACAATTTTAGCTACATAGGTTTGCATTTATAGCTTATTTGCTAGTGTCATTTTTTTAGGAAAAATAAATCAAATCAAAATATCAAAAACAAAATGAAAATTTATGTTATCTGAACTCTATGTAGTGGATTAGGCAATTTAGAATAAATCTAAAAGTTTGAAAATATTATATGAATAACCTGTATGGTAGCTTTAAATTTTAGTCTGATAATGCATTATATAATTTATAATAAATATACATTTATTATTTGTTACAGAACCTCTGTAGCTCATTTAATTTTTGTATCTCTTGACAAAGCTATAATTTGAAAACTAGCAAAGTCTATTTTAAAATTAAATTAATTCAGGGAAAACTAACCTCTACTTTTTTTCTTAACATGTTTTTCTAATTCCAAAAGTAGTATGTGTTTATTTTACAAAAATTAAAAATGACAGAAAAGAATTTAAACATAAATAAATTTCAACCCGGTGCTCATCATACAGAAATACCTCCTGTTAACACTGAGGTGTATTCTTTCAATCTTTTTGCCAACTGTGTGTGTATAAAAATATTAATTAAATTTTGATTAGGCTATTTTGCATCATATTTTTTTACCTAATATTTTTGATGAGAGTTTTTCCGTTTTATTAAATACGTTTGAACCAATTGGATAATGCACTCTTAAAGGAAGCCTTCTCATTCCTTAGCTGAAGAGCGAGTCCATTTTTTTGCCCTGGATTCTGAGATCGAATTCATTGAGACTCCCAGGAATAGCCAACCACAGAAAGAGATGCCTGTTGTGGAGAACCAAAGCTTTCCCTACGGCAGCTCTATGTCACACACTCCACCAATTCTGTCCACCTCCCAGAAGTCCATGCACATTGTGTTCTGAGGTGCTACTTATTTTTAGGTAATGTTTTGCTCCTGCTTCTGCAGCTGTTTTTAATCGCAAGCCTTGGGCACTACATCCTAAAGAAACTCTGGCAGAGACAAAGGTGAAAAGAAGGAGGGAGAAGGACATGTCCAAACATTTTGGACATGATATTGACAGAAAAGGAACTTATCCCCATAGAATTTCACATTTATTACTGTGCCATAACAGAAGTAGTTGAGGTTGCAAGACCAGACAAGCCTTGGCTGGAGTCCGCAGTCTCCCTCTTAATTGCCAGTTGAGTGACCTCGGAGAAGCCACTTAACTGAATTCCAATCTTCTCCATATAACAGTAAATAGGCCAAGTTATAAGGGTTCAATGACTATGTAAAACTGCCTTTTAAACTATAATAACCATTCCTGTACCTTTAGTAGAGAGGAAGAGGGAGCTTCTGAGACATCCTTCTTATGTTCCTGTTATTTATTAGTTACAGTTTTACCAGTTTACAAACAACAAAATGAACAAGGTAATGCTAGCAGCTATAAGGTAATGCTAGCAGCTATAACAAATTCCCAAACTCCAGTGGTTCAATACAATAAAAGTTTTTTCATTCAGGTGAACATCCAACACAGATATTGACAGTTGGTGGGCCACCTTCTGGGAACCCAAAGTCTTTCCATCTTGTGGTTCTGTCCTTGTCTCTTAGGGCTTCAGGGTCCTCTTCATTCTGTTAGCAGACGAGGAAAATGAAAGAAGAAAGAAGACATACACTTACTTCTTAACCGCCACAGCTAGAAAGTGACATTCATCAGTTCCATTCACATTCTCCTGGAGAGAATCCGTTTCATGACACACCTTACTTCAAAAGAAGCTGGGAAACACAGCTCTAAGTTTGGTGAGAAGCTAGCCAGCCTGCCACATATACAATGTAATTAATAGAAGAAAACACAGCTAAGTCTTCTCTTAATGTCGTCTATAGGTTCTTGGAAACTGTGACTTTAAGCAAAATGACATACTGTATGCTGTAGGAATTTAACTCTTGTTTATATCAATTAGCCTATGGTAAAATTGGTTCTATTACACTGTACATCATTTTGCTTAAAGTTGAAGTTTCCAAGAACCTATCAACGACATTAAGTGAGGATTTACTGCATATGCCAAGAATAGATGCTAAGATTGAGCATTACCCATAGTTTGGGCTAAAAGTGAATTCAGTGTTTCTCTTTGTGACCTTTCCAGCATATTCTGGTAGCCTTATTTACAGGGGTCTTCAGAAGAAGACTACATTTGTTGATGCGCTTCTTCGTTGATTATTCATTCATTTGTAAAAGAATTTGTCAAGCACATTCTCTGAGCAAATAACTTATACCCAAGAAAATTGATAGATTGGGGGCTGAGAGCTCTCCCTTTGCTGTGGGGAGGATGTCGAGACCCCTTGCTTCCTCTCTCAGACATGCTGCAAGCGGCCGAGAAGAAAGCCGCTGTACTCATATGCCTCTGCTCCATTCTAACACAGAACACAGATTCTGAAGTTTAGCTGCTGGCTCAGCTCTAGCCTCTGCCTCTGATTAGCTGTGTGGCCTTGGGCAAGTTATCTATCCTCTCTGGGCCTCTGCTTTCTCATCTGTAAGATGAGAATGAATGAGGGCGAGTTTGTAAAGCTCTTTGGCACAGTGACTGGCACACATGGAGGGTCCTATGCATTAACTCTACGACCACCATCACTGCCTCCTGCCATCCACCCACACTGCACGCAGATCTCTAACAACCCCCACTTGAACGTGCAGGTTGGAGAATTGGACGAAGAATTTGTTATTCAAGTAAATAACTTTTCCTGAATCCACTAACTGTGAAATCTGCCAGTGAAGATGTGCGAAGTGTGATTATTTTGATGATGGAAAATTGGAAAGAGAATGCTCTAAATCATGGCTTGCCAATTCATTTCATAGACAAATATAATATTAATAGATATTTATTAAATGATCATTAAGCCCGCTCTTGTGAAAAGTGCTAAACTGAATTTTTTACACGTTCGCTTTCACTTAATTCCCACAGTAACCCTGTGAAATGGCCATTATTCCCTATTTTACAGAGGTGAGTAGTGATAACGACCAATATTAGGATCAAAGGGGCTTAAAATTTGTCCAAAGTCACACAGCTGGTCAATAGTCAAGTCAGGATTTGAGCCCAGGGCTGTCCAGCTCCGGGTTTTGCCCTGCTCACTGGGTGCGCTGCTTCCCGGGTTCCTTTAGTGAGGCTCTCTCTTGGGTATGGCAGAAAAGAGTCACAGTGTTCACATAACACTCTATCATTTTCAAATGCCATGCTTATGTTAAATCCTTACAGCACCCTGTGGAATAAGGGAGCTGGGATTGCTGACCACATTTGAGAATGAGGAGAAACTGAGACACAGGGAGGCCTGTCAGGTGTTTCGTGAGGGAGTGGTCAATAACAGTAACAGCAACATTTACTGAATGCTAACTACATGCCTGGCATAGCAATAAGTACTTTACGTACATTTCATATTTAGTGCCCTTAAAATCTCCATGAGACAGGTGCCTTTATTATCTCTATTTTACATATGCAGAGACTGCCACTTATATATTGGAATCCTATGCCAATCATCTAGCATACAATGAAGAAAACCAAAAAATAAAAAAAAATTTCAAACCTAAAGCAACTGAGAAATTTTGTCTTCCATGCATCTTATCTGGGTGGGGCAGGGGGGAAGCATTTATTAATACATATTTCCTGAGCATCTACTTTGTGATCTACATGCAGCAGTGCCTAGGCAGACAATTCCCCTGAGCATCGAGTGACAGCTTACTAGGAAAAAACAGATAATAACAAGGAAACAAATTGGTCAACAACATACTTTCTGATAGAAATAGTACCACAGAGGACATAAAGCAGGCCAAAGGAGCAGAGAATGACAGCAGGTGACTAGTTTAGATAAGGTGGTGATAAATTCAGGTGCCTGCGTATTAATAAGCATCCAGCCACACAAACACCTCGGGGAAGGAATTCCAGGCACAGGATACAGGAAACGTATTGGTTTTGAAGTGACAAAGCTTGACATGTTTGGAGAAGAGTAAGATGCCTAAGGTGGCCATAGATTATATTTAACAATGAAATGACATTAGAGCTGAGAACAAGGAGAATAAGAATCATCAGGGAGTGGTGGCCAATTGTCACTTGCAAACATAGAGGCAAACATCCTAAATTATAAATATTAGCAAATAAAATCCAAGAGTATATTAAAGAATACATTTTTTTTTCCAAGGAGAGCTTAGCCCAGGGATGAAAGACATTTCAACATTAGAGAAATTCATCCTGCAATTCAGCACAGAGATTAAGGAACATTAATTACCTCAATAAATACAAAAAGCATTCAATAAAGTTCAACATTCAGAATTAATTTCTTAGAATCTCAGTAAGTCAGAAATAGAATGCAAGTTCCTCAACATAAAAAATGGCTATCAGAAACCTTCAGCAGTTAAATACTTAATGGGGAATTCTTAGAAGCATTCCCACTAAAGATAAGTGTAGGACAGAATTGATTGCTGTCATAGGTACTAGTCATTCGTGTTCTGGGGGATCAAAAGATAAGAAAATTAGAGATATAAAGATTGGAAAGAAAAAAACAAACTTTTACTCTGTGCAGATGATTGCCCACTTAAAAAAAATTCAAGCCAGGTGCAGTGGCTCACGCCTGTAATCCCAGCACTTTTGGAGGGCGAGGCGGGTGGATCACGAGGTCAGGAGATCAAGGCCATCCTGGCTAACATGGTGAAACCCCATCTGTACTAAAAATACAAAAAATTAGCTGGGTGTGGTGGCGGGCACCTGTAGTCCCAGCTACTCGGGAGGCTGAGGCGGGAGAATGGCGTGAACCCGAGAGGCGGAGCTTGCAGTGAGCCGAGATCGTGCCACTGCACTCCAGCCTAGGCGACAGAGCGAGACTCAGTCTCAAAAAAAAAAAAAAAAAAAAAAAAAAAAAAAAAAAAAAAAATCAAGAGAAACAACTGAAAGCTGTTAGAATAAAAAAGTTCAAAAAACTGTGGATAAACACATCAACATAATTCATTCAATAGGCTTCCTATAAACTGGTACTAATTAATCTGATAATTTTAAGGGATTCCATTTACAACAAAAAATCTAGAAAATAAATATAATTTTTAAACTGTACAAGATCTATTTAAAGATAACTAAAAAATGTACTTAATGATGTGAACCTAAATACATGAAGTAATAAACCATATTCCTGGTTGGGAATTTCAAGACTTGATATTGAAAATACACTGATTTTTGGCCGGGCGCGGTGGCTCACGCTTGTAATCCCAGCACTTTGGGAGGCCGAGGCGGGCGGATCACGAGGTCAGGAGATCGAGACCACAGTGAAACCCCGTCTCTACTAAAAATACAAAAAATTAGCCGGGCGTGGTGGCGGGCGCCTGTAGTCCCAGCTACTCGGAGAGGCTGAGGCAGGAGAATGGCGTGAACCTGGGAGGCGGAGCTTGCAGTGAGCCGAGACTGCGCCACTGCACTCCAGCCTGGGCGACAGAGCTAGACTCCGTCTCAAAAAAAAAAAAAAAAAAAAAAAAAAAAAAAAAAAAAAAAAAAAAAAAAAAAAAAAAGAAAATACACTGATTTTTCCCACATATATCCATCAATGCAATTTTGATCAAAATTCAATAGCATTTTTGATTTTTTTTTTTGACACATAGTCTCACTCTGTAGCCTGGGCTGGAGTGCAGTGGCGCGATCTTGGTTCACTGCGGGCTCTGCCTCCCGGGTTCACGCCATTCTCCTGCCTTAGCCTTCAATGGCATTTTTAATTCGGGTCTTATCCTACCATATCCTACCAGGTGTCAAAACACATTTTATGCTATAGTAATTAAAATGGTCTATTATTGGTACAGACATTGATAAACTGATCAGTGGAACAGAATTAAAAACCTAGAAACCAACTCAAGTATATATGAAAATTAAGTATACAATAAAGATGGTAGTTGAAATTAATGGAGAAACAATAGACTAATTCACAAGCGGAAGTGAACCGATTAGCTATTCATTTGGGAAGAAATTGTATTAGATTCCTAATTCACACCATCCATCCCCAGGAAACAACTTTTAGATGAATTAAAGAGCAAAAACATAAAAATATTAGAAGAAAACATTGGTGAAGAAAACTGGTAAATATTTTTTTAACCTAGGGTGGCAAGGGTTTCTAAGCGAGAGACAAAATCCAGGAACTATAAAATAAATGTTTCCCAGCCAGGCCCAGTGGTTCGTGGCTGTAATCCCAGCACTTTGGGAGGCCGAGGTGGGAGGATCAGGAGGTCAGGAGTTCGAGATGAGCTTGGCCAACATGGTGAAACCCTGACTCCATTAAAAATACAGAAATCAGCTGGGCATGGTGGTGCACATCTGTAGCCCCAGCTACTTGGGAGGCTGAAGCAGGAGAATTGCTTGCACCTGGGAGGTGGAGGTTGCAGCGAGTTGAGATTGTGCCACTGCGCTCTAGCCTGGGCGACAGAGCAAGACTCTGTCAAAAAGAAAGAAGAAAGAAAGAGAGAGAGAAAGACAGAAAAAGAGAAAGAGAGAGAGGAGGGAGGAAGGGAGGGAGGGAGGGAAGAAGAAGGAATGATGGAGGGAAGAAAGGAAGGAAGGAAGGAAGGAAGGAAGGAAGGAAGGAAGGAGGGAGGGAGGGAGGGAGGGAGGGAGGGAGGGAGGGAGGGAGGGAAGGAAGGAAGGAAGGAAGGAAGGAAGGAAGGAAGGGAGGGAAGGAGGGAGGGAAAAATAAAGAAAGAGAGAGAGAGAAAGAAAGAGAAAGAAAGAGAGAAAGAGGAAAGAAAGAAAAAGAAAGAAAGAAAGAGAAAGAAAGAGAGAGAGAAAGGAAGGAAGGAAGGAAGGAAGGAAGGAAGGAAGGAAGGAAGGAAGGAAGGAAGGAAGGTTGGTTTCCCAAATTTAACCTCATAAAAATTGTAAAATTCTTTAATTTAAAATACACCATAGGCCGGGTGCGGTGGCTCACGCCTGTAATCCCAGCATTTTGGAAGGCCAAGGCGGATGGATCACGAGGTCAGGAGATCGAGACCACGGTGAAACCCCGTCTCTACTAAAAATACAAAAAATTAGCCGGGCGCAGTGGCGGGCGCCTGTAGTCCCAGCTACTCTGGAGGCTGAGGCAGGAGAATGGCGTGAACCCGGGAGGCGGAGCTTGCAGTGAGCCGAGGTCGCGCCACTGCACTCCAGCCTGGGCGACAGAGCGAGACTCCATCTCAAAAAAAAAAAAAAAAAAATACACCATAAGGCAGGTTTAAAAGTCTGGGAAACAATACTTGCAACATACTTAACAGGTAAATGATTAGTATATGGAGCATATAAAGAATTTCTAGGCCGGGTGCAGTGGCTCACGCCTGTAATCCCAGCACTTCGGGAGGCCAAGGAGGGTGGATCACGAGGTCAGGAGTTCAAGACCAGCCTGGCCAAAAACTACAAAAATTAGCCAGGTGCGGTGGCAGGTGCCTGTAATCCCAGCTACTCGGGAGGCTGAGGTGGGAGCATTGCTGCAACCCAGGCAGCGAAGGTTGCAGTGAGCCGAGATTGCACCACTGCACTCCAGCCTGGGAGATAGAGAGAGACTCCGTCTCAAAAAAAAAAAAAAGAGTTTCTAACAGAGGAAAAAGACAAATCCTCAGAAAAATTTGAGAAGGAAATAAACAGGCAATACACAGAAAATATACACACAATGAGCACGCAAAGCTGCATATCACAACTAGTGAGAGAAAAGAGAATTATTTGGTAAAAAGTAAAAAGATAGATGTCAATCGTTGGTGAAAATGTGAAGAAAGAGACGTTCTCAAGGCCCATTCTGTGTGTAAACTCGTGAAGCTAACCGATGAAGTCCACTTGAAAATGCCCATCAAATTTTAAATTGCACATATCAATTGACCCGACCCTTCTACTTCTAGGACTTTTTCCAAATGAAATACTTGTTTGTGTGCCCCACACAACATCCCGTACATGTATACAAGAATTTCATCACAGTATTGTGTGTAGTAGTAAAAAATTAAAATCTTCTAGCTTACTGTCAATAAGGAAGGCAATAGTTAATTATGGTATATTGATTCCATCCCAGGCACCTCTGATTCATCATTCTCACAAAAGACTTCAAGATTCTCTCCTATCATTTATGACATTGGCGTGCACACTTCCTCGTTATAGACAAGTCGATGATATAAAACAAACAAGGCCAAAGGTGTCTGGGCAGGCTTTCTGAAGGCATGTCTTCCTTACATAGTTTGCCTGGCTTACCACCCCTCCACTGACCACCCCCCCACCCCCAACCCTCCTGTAGCCTAGATGGAAAAAGAATTTAACTTGTAATACAACCTCAATACATGGCAGTCTATTCATCATTCCTTAAATAATTACAAGCCTATAGGAATCAATAGTTAAGACCCCAAAATAAAATTCAGAATTGCAATATCACTATTTCCAGTATTATTAAAATAACTAGCATACACAATATTTTGAAGTTATCAAGTACTTCCAATGTAGATTTAAATGATTTTTACAACATCCCTGTGAGTTGTACAAGACAAATTTTTATCCCATTCCATAAGTAAGGAAACTAACGTCCAGAAAAGGAATGTGATTGACCCAAATCCCATAGCTAATAATAGGCAGAGCCAAGATTGAGTGTTAGCTTTCTGACTGTGAAACATCTGCTCTTTATACATAAATCCAGCTCATGCCAATATAATTAGTAATATCCCATTTATCCAGATTCTAACCTGGTAAATTTAATGCTCAGGAACATTTACCCTCACCCAGAAATGCCCCTAATGCCCCTGTAGCAGCCCCCAGACCAACTCTCTTAAAGTGTCCCCCTGGAGCCAATTCCTTTTTTCAGGAGGCCCTGACTCAAAGGCTTTTGCCTCTAGTCCAGGAAATTGTTGCCAATCAGACTCATGGGTTTCCCTGCCCCTGAAAGATCAGAAATAGAGAATTTGAGTGGGTGGGAGTGGGGGCAGGAGGAACCTTTAAGAAGCAAGCTGTGCTATCCTCACTGTTTTTACTCAAACGTGAATCTTTGTTCTCTGATGCAAATTTTGAGAAGTTGGTGCCAATCTGCTCTGAACAAAAGAATTCTGGTCTGAACAAACAAAATTTGGGATGGGAAATCTGGCTTTCCTAGTTGCGCTTTTGACCATCTGCCTCTACCCACCACCCACCACACTGGATCTCTCCCAAAGGTAGCGGTGAGCTTTGAGGAAAACTTCCCAGCCTGCTTACCAGTAATGGAAGTCAAAGAGGTCCAAGGGTATCAAATGTCAAGGTTGCTAAAATAACGTCCTTACAATGCTTAGGAGGTTGAACCAGCTGACTCTAAGAGCCTTCCCTCCACACCTCAAAGACCTTAGTTAGAGTCCTGTGAAAGAGGGAGGCCTTGATTTCAATGGATATTTATCAAAGGCCTAATCCTCTACTTCCTCTAAATAAAATTTTCTATTTGCTTTGTGTATATAATATTGTATTAATGGTATTATTTTAAATATATTTTTTATTAAGCAAATCATTGTTTAACAAAAGTGTACCTTTTCCTTGTTCTCATCTCTCAGCCATATACCAAAAAAACTGTAAATGGATTAATTTTTTCCATAACACTACATTGAATGTTATAAGCATTTGTTCCAATTGACATAGATTTTTAAAATAATTTCAGTAGCTGCATATTTCATTCCATAGTTATACCTCAGTTTATTTAACAAGCTATTGTTGGATATTGAATTTTTTCATAATTTTAGCAAAATTATAAATAATGCCTCTATGATGATCTTTGTGAATAGGCCTTTATTTTCTATTGAATGATTTACTTACTCTAAAATTCTAGGAGGAAAAGTATTGGATTGAAGGATATATGAGTATCTTTGTAGTTCTTCCTAATTTGGGCAAACATTTAAAATGAAAGTCAGTCCACCAACCTCAGTATTGGACAGTGAGTGACTTCAATTTTGCTGCTGTTAATCACAACCATATTTGTAAGGTTTTTTCACAGTTTAATATTTTCTTCCTCTAGCCTTTGTTTAGTTGTATCTACCTTAAAACAGCTTCACTTATCTTTCTCACAATCATAAGGACAGGGGCATTTTAAAATGTGTGTGTGTGTGTATCTGATATTTATGTTCAGTTGAAAAAAATATGACCTAGCAGCTCATATGGTAAATATGAAATAAAGAAGTCAGCCAGCGTATATATCTGCCACTTTCAATAATGGATTGTTCTCTGGAGTCAAAGGAATGAACCTTTGTATCTAAATGCCTCCATCACTGATTCCAAATGCCCATATGCCTGAAGGGAGTCAGCATGGTTATTAAAAAAAAAAAAAAAATCCAACCCCGTCTCAGCCCCATTGAATCAAAATATCGAGGAGGGACATGAGTATCTGTTTGTGTAAGCTGGAGTTGGGCAGGATTCTAAGTAAGCATCCTAGGTGATATTTGTCAGCAGGGACGTTTGGAAACACCTGGTTTAAACCTTGGGACATTGGGTGAAGATCACAGGGCATCAGATTTCTAGTTACCTGAGAGAATTCCAAAGAGTCAGACCCACCTAATGGTAGGGGAGGCAACTTATTCCAGGGAGGCAACTTATTCCTGAGAGGCAACTTATTCCTGTCAATGAAGTGTTTTTTTGGAGACCAGATTACCACAACCATCTCTCAGGAAGACTCCTTTGAGTTTGGGAGCATTCTCTGACCATGGCACCAAAACTCTACAGAGCATCTCCTATAAGCAGGCAGAACTAGAGGACTTTAAGTGTCTTTTCCACCCTAGCACTGCTTGATTCTGCGATTTCAAATAATAAAACAAATAGTTCACTAATGTAGCTTCAGTATTTTCCTATTTATCTCTCCAAGAAGACATAATATAATCTTTTGATTTGTAATAGAACTGGAAAGTAAAACTATCTTTGACTCATAATACTCAGGATATTCTAGGGTTTTTTTTGCCATCCTCCCCTTTGATGTTCAAATCCCTATTACAACACCCCAGTAAGTGATCCTCCAGCCTCCAGTGAAGACTTGGTGACTTAGCGCTCCCTAACTCCATAACAATCCTTTTGTAGGACCATGAAAATCATCATCTTTACCAACAATGTACACAAAATCCCATCAATTGCATAGGGGGAGGGAAAACTGAGTCACTGGCATAACCGAGGCCAGAGTCTTGCCTCTTGATTCCTAAGTCCCTTTCTGTGGGTTCAAATGGTTATATCTGTTTGGGGTGTAAAGGAGGTCAAATCTGGGAACCTGTTCTCTAAAGAAGTAACCACCAAAGTGCTGTGTGTTGAGCCTAAACATGTATAGATTTTAACCTCCTTGAAACTCCTCTTACTTAATCATCATTGCACGAAATGTGCAGTGAACTGTGAAGATCTGTGAAACATGGGGGGAGGGAAGTGAAGAGAAGGGAGGGGATCACAACCTGTACCCACCCTCCTCAAAGCACCATCTGCACCAGCAGCAGCAGCATCCCCTGGGATGTTTGAAATGCAGAATCCCAGGCCTCCAGCCCTACAGAATCAGAGCCTGCATTTTGACAAGTTCCCCAGGTGATCTGCAGGCACAGCACACTAACATTATATGACTCACAGAGATAAAGAATGTTATTTAATATTTTTTTCTGATTATAAAAGTGGTAAAAACTCATACTAGAAAATTTGGAAAGCATCCCCCCATCCCCATTTGGGTCCTTGAGGGAAGAGGAAGGCGGCTTGCATGGAGGCATAAGCAATAAGGCTCTTACACTTGGTGATTACAACACCTCTCCTGGGTCTTTCAGTAATTAAGAGAGCAGTTATGTTAAGTCCAATATGACTGGCCTGGGGTAAGGTGGGTGGCAGAGTGGAGAGGGGAATAAAAGAATTACTAGTATAACTCCAAAAAATAACATGGAGTACTTACAACTTTGTGGGCAGGTGGTTTGTAAACCACAGCGCAGGTAGGAAAATATTTCTCTTCTTGCCCATGACTTTCATCTGGACTGATGCTAAGCCTTAGGAGAGGGGTGCTGGGAATTATCCAGATCCATTAACTCAGCGGAGCCAAGTGCTGCCGAGGAAAGGTAAGTGGGACTCCCAGGATGGTGGAGATACGAAAGGAGGTGGTTAAAGGATGATGGTGCTCTTTGAGAGATGAGGACAAGGAAGATCAGGGTCAGGAAATGGGATCTGCTTCACTTCCCTTGAAGGTAGTGTATTAAAAAAAAAAAAACGAACTGTAAAATATTTGAAGAGATTTATTTTGAGCCAAATGTGAGGACCACGACCCATGACACAGCCTCAAGAGATCCTGAGAACATGTGCCCAAGGTGATTGGGTTACAGTTTTGTTTTATACATTTTAGGGAGACATAAGACATCAATCAGTTCATGTGAGGTATACTACACATTGGTTCAACCTGGAAAGGCAGGACAACTCAAAGCAGAGGCTTACAGGTCAATGGTGGATTCAAGGATTTTCTAATGGGCATTTGGTTGAAAGAATTCAGTTACTATCTCAAGATCTGGAATCAACAGAAAGGAGTGTCTAGGTTAAGATACGGGGTTGCGGAGACCAAGGTTGTTATTATATAGATGAAATCTCAAAGGCAGCCTCCCTTAGAGGCTATAGATGGCACCTTTAACAGGTGCTAGACTCTCAGCTAATCTCTTCAGGATCAGAAAAAGACCTGGAAATGGAAAAGAATCTCTACAGAATGTAAATTTCCCCCACAAGAGATGGTTTTGCAGGTCCCTTTCAAAATATGTCAAATAAATATATTTTGGGGTAAAATAGCTTGATACTTTAAAGGGCCTGCTATCTGTCATGTGATATTATACGAGAGTCAGGTTAGAATTTGGTGCCTTATTGCTACAAAGAGTCTGTTTTGTTGGTCTTAAGATCTCTGTTTTAATATTAATGCTGGTCAGCTGTGCCTGAACTCCAAAGGGAGGCGAGCATAATGAGGCATGTCTGACCCGCTTTCCATCATGGCCTGAACTAGTTTTTCAGGTTTCTTTGGAATCCCATTGGCCAAGAGGAGGGCTCCATTGAATCCACTGTGGGGTTTTTTGTTTGTTTCTTTGTTTACAATAGGAAAAGCAGATACTGAGCAGACCTTTGAATCATTCCCTTTGGCGGGGGGTTGGGGGGACTCCACTGACTAATCTATATCCCCATGGCAGAGGCTGCAGTGAGGAGAAGCCTATAATCAGAAGAGGTTGTCTCCACACTCCAGCCTCTCCCATTTCCTCCAGTCTCTAGAGCTAAGGAAGTAGTTAGTCCAAGCTCAAATTCTTTTTGTTTTGTTTGGTTGGTTGGTTTTTGAGACAGGGTCTCTGATGCCCAGGCTGGAGTGCAGTGGTGCCATCACGCCTCACTGCAGCCTCGACCTCTGGGCTCAAGCAATCTTCCTGCCTCAACCTCCCAAGTAGCTGGGACTACACGTGCAAGCCACCAGGCTGGCTAATTTTTGTATTTTTTGTAGACAGGTCTCGTCATGTTGCCCAGGCTGGTCTTGAACTCCTGGGCTTAAGCAATTCACTGGCCTTGACCTCCCAAAGTGCTGGGATTATAGGCATGTGCCAACATACCCAGCCCACTAAGCCCAGATTCCATACACAATGTTCATAATTTATTCAATTAATCGTGTAATATTAAAATACTCCCACACAGTTAAAAGTCCCTTGAAAACATCATTTTAAAGATGGTATCATTATCATATTTTATTTAAATATTTCCCATTATTGGAGTGTTAGACAATTTCTCTTTTTCACCACATATATGATGCTGTAATAAACATCTTTATCCACATAACCAATGACTTCCTTTTTCATCTAGGCAAACTCTCTTAAAATCAAAGTGAACCATACATATGGAAAAGTGCAAAAATCAAAAGAGCACAGTTTAATGACTTTTCACAAAGTGAATACCTCACAGAACCACCATCCAGATCAAGAAACAGAATATTGCTAGAACCCAAGGCCCTTTTGTGTCTCCATCTAATCACTACACTTCCCCTCAGAGTAATACTATCCTAACATTAAGCATCATTGGATTAAATTTTCTATAAATTCAAACATACATTATGTTTTTATGATTGCTTATTTATCTTATAAGGTATAAATACAAATATAAATTATATTTATATATTTACTAATATATTTCATACTTATATATTTGTTTTAGATACATTTTAATGTATTTTATGTCATCTATATATAAATATATATTTGAATTTTATACAAATTCAAGCATAAAACTGTGCAGATTTTTTTTTCAGAGCTAGCTGAGGTGATTTTGGACAAAAAAAAAAAGCAGTTGAATTGTTTCGTAGCTGGAGGCATGGGCAAGGGGGGTGCCCAGGGAGTGAACTCCCCCGAACGTGGGCTGAGGGCGAGGGCTGAGCCTGAGGTGGATCTCCTGTTCCCTGTGCTTCCCTCACAGCGGACTCCCTCCCCGGCTCTGGGTCAGCCAGGAGGGGCAGGCTGGGAGGGGCTGCCGCAGCTGTTCACTCGGACAGGACGTCAGAGGACTCGGACTCCAGCTTGCCATCATGGGTCTCCATCTTCTTCACAACCACGGCCCTGGTGGAGCTGGTGCGGCTGAAGGAGCTGGAGCCCGAGCCAGAGCCAAAACTGGAGCCCAGGCGGTAGCTGATGCCGGGGCTTGTGAGGCCCCCATAGGCCGAGCTCAGCCCACCTGCATAGCTGCTGGTGGTCTTCGTATGGATACTCACGTTCTGCATCCCAGACTCCAGCCGGCTCTCCTCGCCCTCCAGCAGCTTCCTGTAGGTGGCGATCTCGATGTCCAGGGTAAGCCTGACGTTCATTGGCTCCTGGTACTCAAGCAGCTGCCCCGTCATGTCCTGCTTGGCCCGCTGCAGGGCGGCCTCCAGCTCGGACAGCTTGGCGTTGGCATCCTTAACAGCCAGCTCCCCACGCTGCTCAGCATCTGTGATGGCGGCCTCCAGGGAAGCCCTCTGGCCTTTGAGGCCCTCGGTCTCAGCCTGGAGCCGGCTGATGTTCTGATTCATCTCGCAGATCTCGGTCTTTGTGCGCAGTAGGTCATCCCTGTGCTTCCCAGCCAGCGTCTGCATCTCCTCATACTTGATCTGGTACATGCTCTCAGCCTCAGCCCGGCTGCAGTTGTCAATTGCCTCGTACTGCACCTTGACCTCAGGGATGATGCTGTCCATGTCCAGAGAGCAGCTGTTGTCCATGGACAGCACCATAGACATGTCGGTGATCTGGGACTGCAGCTCCCGGATCTCCTCTTCATACAGCTGCCTGAGGAAGTTGATCTTGTCAGTCAGCCCTTCCAGGAGGGACTCCAGCTCTACCTTGTTCATGTAAGCTTCATCAACATCCTTCTTGATGAGGACAAATTCATTCTCCATCTCTGTATGCTTATTGATCTCATCCTCATACTTGTTCTTGAAGTCCTCCCCCAGCCCCTGCATGTTGCCAAGCTCTGCCTCCAGCTTCAGCTTCTTCTGGCCCAGAGTCTCCAGCTGCCGCCTAAGGTTGTTGATGTAGATCTCCAACATGTTGTCCATGTTGCTCCGAGCCGTCTTCTGCTGCTGCAGGAGGCTCCACTTGGTCTCTAGCACCTTGTTCTGCTGCTCCAGGAAACGTACCTTGTCGATGAAGGAAGCAAACTTGTTGTTGAGGGTCTTGATCTGCTCCTTCTCCTGGGTGCACATGGCCTGGATGTTGGGGTCCATCGCCAGGTTAAGGGGGCTCAGCAGGCTCTGGCTGACCATGATGGCGGTGATGCCTCCCATGCCACTCGCCCCACCATAGCCTCCACCCAGGCCACCCCGAAAGCTGCTGCTCCCCACTCGGGAGCAGCTCAAGGAGCTGATGCAGACGCCAGGCCCACTCAGCAGCTACTGAAGGCCCAGGGGCCAGAGGTGGACACTTTGAAGGACTTCTGGGTCACTCTGATGGATGTGATGGAGGCAGGAGTCAAGGCAGGCAGGCCGAGCCAGGTGGAGATTCCAGAAGGAGTGGAGATGGGGCTTTTTTTATGAGATGCGGTCTCACTATGTTACCCAGGCTGGTCTTGAACTCCTGGGCTCAAGCAATCCTCCCACCTTGGCCTTCCAAAGGGCTGGGATTACAGGTGTGAGCCACCCTGCCTGGCCTAGATTTTGCATCTGGTTCCTCTGCTCAACATTGTTTGTAAGATTCATCCATGATGTTTTTCTTGTAGCAATGATTCACTTTCATTGCTGTATATTATTCCATTGGGTGAATACACACAACTTTTCTTTTGTATTTTGTTCAGTGTTTCTAGTTCTTAGCAGGAGCATTAGGCTGCTACAGGCTACTCAACCATGGCCAGAAGCAGAAGTCCACTTATTTATTTTTGTTAAATTCTAAGAAGTAGAATTCCTGGGCAAAAAGAATATTTTTTAGGCCATTGATGCACGCTGCTCATTGTTTTCCACAAAAGCTGTGACAATTTACACTCAGGAAAAAATCATGAAGTTCTTCTGAGGGATGAGCATCAAGAGTCATCCTAATAATAACAAAAAGTTTTAAATCTTACTAATAGTACTTAATAGTGTCAATATTAAGGCTGTTTCATATATAAATTATAAATATTAAAATGCTGGTATCATATTTCATAAAGTTTTTTGTGCCAATTTATTACTTAATTCTCACAAAACTCTGAGAGGTAAATTTTATTGCTGTCTCATTTTAAAGATGAAGGAACTATGGCTCAGAAAAACTGAAGTGTCCTGTCTATGTCGCCTGACTAACAGCCAACAGATAGTCTTCCTTACCCATGGCAGGCTACACCTTACCTAAATTGCTGAAGAAGCATCCCAGATTCTTCAGGCTAAAATAGGTACCAGGGAGAAGGACATGTCGCCCTTTCGTATGGAAATGAGCATCCTTCAAAGCCCAGTTCAAATGACAACCCCTTTCCCAAGGGACTCTTCCTTCCCTACCCACCCTATTGGAAGTAACACAACCACAACTTCCTTCTGGAAGCCACATCCCTATACTGGAAAGGGGCCCTTGCCTACAAGACCCTGGAATGTCATTGCTGAGATCATTTAGTCCAGGGATTACAAATAGGGAGCACATACCAGTGAGGCTCCCCGCTCCCTTGTCAATGGCAGACATAACAAATCAATCACCATCTAGCCACTGTCTCCCATGCTGAGTCCATCTGAGACCATCTCACCCTCAGGTACCACGCTGGCTTTGTCTCTGTTCCTTGTGAATGCCAAGTTCCATCCCACCTTGTGACCCACACATTGGCTGCAGCCAGATCTCCTCATGACTGAGTTTTTCTTGTCCTCTCAGGTCTCAGCTCAAATATCATCTCCTGCTGATCCCCCCCAAATCTAAGGTAGCATCACCTTCCCTGATTTGTCTTCTCTTATGATCATTTTTAAATTTAATTTATTTAGCTGTCTGTTTTTATAGTTGTTGTATCCTGAGAACTGAGCCTCTTCTAAGTTGTTCACCTATTCCCCAGTGCCTGAAAGAGTCGCTGGTACTCAGCAGTTGCTCAATTAGTAATTGCTGAATGAGTGAGTTAATCAAGATGCAATTTTCTGCAGAGTCCAGGTATGACCTGAAAAGCCTTCCCATCACAGTGTTACAGCCATTCACTACCAGGAATCAGAAGTAAAATGTGGGATAAAATATTTTTGCCATGCCTAACTTCCTTAATTCCCCATTTTACAGATGGGAAAACTGAGGCCCAGAATAAGAGACATGCCTTTCCCAAAACTACAGAACGAGAGAGGGGCAGAGCTAGGACTGACACCAGCTCCTCCCACGCCCCCATCCTTCCTGCTCCTCCCCAGCACAGGGAAATGCTGGAAGAGCTGTCATAATGGCTCAGCCGCAAAGCAGAGGATCCTGGCCAAGGAGCTCTGGAGCTTGCCTATGAATTACACACCTAATTACCAGCTGCCTTTTTTTTTCTATTCTGTGGGTAAAGGTCTGATCACATAGAAGATTCTCCCTGTGTTTCCGTGGATACCAAGCAATCTAATTTCAAACTCCCTTGCAAATGGCAAGTGAGTGAACTTAATTTTAATAAAAACAAGGAAAATCATATGTGTGAGCTTAATAAAATCTAATTTGGGCAATTTAGAGCTCAGAAAATAAAGCCTTTATGTAAAAACTAGCAATTAGCTTTATGAAACAATACAGTGAACCTTGGCATAGGGGAGAGTTGGGAACTGGAAGACTCAAGGATAAGGAAATGTGGCAATAATATAAGAAAGCTAAAGGGGCAGGGAGCCTGGTTCTTGGGGTCAGAGCGGTCAAGTTCAAGTACACAAGCTACCACTTCTTAGCTCTGTGACCCTGAGAGAGTTGCTTTTCCTCTCTAGACCCTACTGTCTAAATCCTAGTGTCTTTGTTTGTAAAATGAGGTTAATAAAACCTCCTTGACCTAGTAGAATGGTTGTAGACACTAAGAAAACAAATAGGCAAGAGCTTTGTAAAAGTGTCCAGCAATTGTTATCTCATCATTTGTGCCATCTAACATTCTTCCCAGCAAAGAGAGAAGAGAAGGCTAGTGGAGCCTATCACCTGGATTGGGGATGTAGGATGGAGTGGTGTTACTGGAAAGGGGTCCTTATCCAGACCCCAACAGAGGGTTCTTGGACCTTGCACAAGAAAGAATTTGGGGCAAGTCCAAAAAGTAAAGTGAAAGCAAATTTTAAAAAATAAAAGAATAAAAGAATGGCTACTCCATAGGCAGAGCAGTGGTGTGGGCTGTTCGACTGATTATACTTACAGTTATTTCTTGATTATATGCTAAATAAGGGGTGGATTATTCACGAGTTTTCCAGGAAAGGTGTGGGCGATTCCTGGAACTGACGGTTCCTCCCCCTTTTAGACCATATAGGGTAACTTCCTGACATTGCCATGGCATTTGTAAACCGTCATGGCACTGGTGGGAGTGTCTTTTAGCATGCTAATGCATTGTAATTAGTGTATAATGAGGAGTGAGGACGACGAGAGGTCACTTTCAACGCCATCTTGGTTTTGGTGAGTTTTGGCCAGCTTCTTTACCGCAACCTATTTTATCAACAAGGTCTTGTGACCTGTATCTTCTGCTGACCTTCTATCTCGTCTTGTGACTAAGAATGCCTAACCTCCTGGGAACGCAGCCCAGTAGGTCTCGGCCTTGTTTTACCCAGCCCCTGTTCAAGATGGAGTCGCTCTGGTTCAAATGCCTCTGACAGTGGGGGTAGAGGGCAGGTATGCAAACTTCCACATTCACCTTGCATTTAGATGTCGCAGACCTATGGCACACTGCTAGAGGTTACTCCCAGAAGTGGTTTACAGGAGCCAGAAGCAAGTCAGAGTGAGCCTGGGGGAAGACCTGAGGCTCTTGACATGTAATCGCTGTAGCCCAGCACATCTGCACCACTGACAGGTCCCATTTACATAGAGATCTCTACAGGCAGGTTGTATTATTCCCATTCTACAGAGGAGGAAAATGAACCACTGAAAGACACAGCAGCTAAACTCAGGTCACACAACTAGTTGACACAGCCAAGGCTCGAGCTAGGTTTCCTGATTCCATCCTCCAGCCCCGCTTACCAGCACCTCCCATGGTTACAAAAGCAAGTGACTGTGAGAGTGAGAACCTGCTATATCTGTTGTGTCCCTTCTTCCCCAAGGGCATGTGCAGCTTCTATCAGAGTTGCTAGGAGCCACATCCGCAAAGAGCGTGGTCTTCATCACACATCACTCCAGAAGCAGTGGCTTTTCCACTCCAGGCAGAAAGCAATTTTTTCCTAGTGCCTTCCCAGAAGCAAAGTGGATAATTAATTGCACTGAATAACACATTAAATGTACTAATAATTGGGTAGTCACAGCAAAATGATTACTTTGAAGAAATATTACCAATTCCCTGTTGTACTTAACATTTCTCCTTATTTATCATTACCATTTTAATCAATAATAGTCACAATACTAATAAATCCATCTTAATTTTAATTGTTTTCAATTTGATGTACCAGTACTTGAGTATTCTGAGCATACTTCATTATTTATATTAATTTAAGAACACTTAAAGGCAAATTACGTAGTTTGTACTTTCAAGTAGGTAGGTAATTATGACAAAGTTTCTCTAGATTCAGCATTTTCATGCACTGAGCAGTGTGAGGTGTCAGGTGTCTGCCCGTTTCTGTTAGGCTCAAGGGTCAGGGATGGAGAGGATAAAGGAAGACTCTCAAAGCCTCCACTTGAATTAGCATATTCTGGCCTTTTAGAAGAGTTTTGGGTCCCTGAAAGTATTATTAATAGCTCAATGGCTTTGCCTTTACTTATGTTGTCTAGCCATGAATACAGCATTCATCCATTCATTCACCAACGCCCAGGGCCAAATACTGCGCTAACACCAGAAACAGAAAGATAGAGTGAGAAACTTAGAAAGTGCGAGAAAGGCTGGCCGTAGTCAAGAGTTGGAAAAGGTAAATAACATGTAACTGAAGGAATCAAGGAGTGCTTCTGGGAGGCAGAGGCGTTTTCCTTGGTCTGGAAGGGTGGGTAACATTTGTTAGGGAAGTGAGGGAGTGGACTCCAGCTTTGGCAGAAAGCCAGTTAGGAGGCTCTGGCAGAATGGGGGTTTTTCAAAGTGACACTGGAGCTAATGACAGAGAAAGGTTCAGAAGGAAGAGCCACGGCCAGTGTAAAATTGACCCTTGGACCTGGCTTCGAGTGGATGATTGGGAGTTAGTGATGCCAGAATGGAGAAAGAGGGAAGCCAGGAGGAGGAAGCCAGGTGGAAGAGGTAAAAAGATGGGTTTCTTAGGCAATCACTAAGTTCTGAGGGCCACAGAGTAGCCGGGGGAGAAATCTAGCAGGTAAAGTGGAGAAGCTGACTACAGCCCAGAGGAGTAGACAGCACTGGAGAGAGGGTCTGGAAACCCTCTGGTAGAGAGTCCCATGGGTGAGAAGGGTGACAGTCACAGCTCTTGCCTCTGTGGGCTTCACTTCACAGGTATGTATAAACTGGCCACAGCCTCACAGACTTCAAGCCCCCTTGGAGGGCCCAGCCAAGAAAGTTTCTTCTCCCCTTCTCTGTCCAGCACCAGCATAAAGGGCACATCTTTTTTAATCAAATTGTACTGACTTGAAATTGCACAACTGTGTTGTCAATGGCCCTGTTTTGTGAGGACATCCTGCTGCCTGAAGGGGAGGGTGCAGGGGCTAACATGACTCAGAGAAGTCATGCTGATAATGTGGAGATTAACAGCAATGGATGGGTCTGTGTCTCCACTCTGCATGGCTGGGGAATCAAGGTCCTGGCACCAGCAATGATCTGCTAGGGTGTTGCAACTGGTGCTAATGATTTCTAGAAACCTAGAAGTTATAGGAGAGGAATTTAATGGGAAAGAGGCTCCACCTCCTGGTAATACTCAAAACCAACATTTCTTCAGCGCTTTACAGTTTATAAGCTTCTGTCAGCTTTTAAAATCTCATTTAACTCTCTATCTTGATCTGGGTGGTGGTTACCAGCTGCACATGTATGTAAAAAAAAAAATCATTGAGCTTATAGTTAAGATTCATGCACTTCAGTCTATGTTATTACTGCCATTTAAATTGTGTAAATAAATACATGGATAAATAAATAACCTCTTCTTTAATTCTTCTAACCATCCTATGAAGTTAGCAACTTTGTTATCCACAAGTGAAGGAACCTGAAGCTGAATGACTCACCCTGGATCCTGGGCTGATGAGTGAAATGACTAAGCCAGAATGGACTGGCATGGATTCCTCTGGTGCAATTTGAATAACAGGGATTATAACATCAACAGGGCTTGGACGGACTGAAGAGGGAGCAATCGTGGTGCCAAAGGGCCCTTTGGAGGTCTTTGGGGATGAGATCTGCCGTCTCCACCTGGCCCTCCCTTTCCCTGGGACACAGGTTTGACTTGGGCAGATATCTTTCTAAGTGCACATTTTCTATTGAACCACAACTCAGGGGCAGGGAAAGTTCCAGGAGTCTGCATCTCAGGAGTCCTCCACGTTGTTCCCCATTGGTCTCTCAAAGTCCCCTTGGAAATTTGCTCAAAATGAATAATACCAAGTAAAACCATCCTGGCGTTGTCATTATACTTTCCTGTTCTTTCAAAAAGGAGCCGCTAACAAGCACCAGAATCTACTTGGCCCTTGGACCTCTGAAAGGGAATAGGAAGCCTGTCCTCCTTCCTGCCTGTGGGAAACAGACTCTTAAAACTAACAAACAAAATGAAGACAATAGCATGTGACAATAGAAGAATGTGCAAAGTGGGAATCCCAAGCAGAATGTAACCAACTCCGCTGGGAGTGTCCAAGGAAGGCTTCACACACAAGGGGTGTGACTTGATTTATGCTTCTAAGCATAAATGAAAGTTTGGTGAGCGGAAAAGAGGAATATGCATTCCAGGCACCAGGAACAGCGTAAGCAAACACCCAGAGGCAAAAGCATATCAGATGAGGTTGGGGAGAAATCATGGGTAGTCAGAAGGGCCCAGGAATCTGGTTCCTTTCTTTACATACAAGAACTCCATTAAGGATACCCTTGTGCCTCACTGATTAGAGAAGCCTTGGAGTAGAAGTGCCTGTGGTCTCAGTGGACCTTTAAAAAGGTTTGCAATTCAGATGTGGCAGCCTTCTGTTCTTGTCCTTATGTCCATGAACTCCACAGGACTCAGAAATTCTTAAGTTCAACCCCACAAAATGTTAACGATTTAGCTTTCTCTTGGCTAATCCAGTTTGCAGCCTCCCCATATTCCTCTGCTTAGCAAAGCCCATGCTTAGGAACCTGACCTCCTCCAGGTTTCCAGCCCATTCTCAACTTAAAAGGAGGCAGAGTTTGGATATAGTATTTTCCCTGTGCCAAATAGCATAGTAAATTCATGCTTAACATATTTGTGTGCAACACGCATTTGAAGAATCTTCCAGAAACATGTTCTGGAAACAAGAGACTGCCAATAGCCAGGCCCTGATTTGCCACGCCCTGGAGTGGAGCTTTCTAGTAGAGCCATTCATGCAGTTGCTGGTCCTACCTTTGATATTCGGAAACTTTTTTCTTTGGTACCTGAGAAAATTAATCCACTCCATTTCTCTCCAAGTTTCCAGCATCAAGATGGGATTGAATCTCTGTCAGGTATCAGCTTTCAATGTGATGAATGGGCTCTTCGTTTCTGCCTTCATGTCTGGAAGGTCCAGATCCCCAACTGGGATGACCAATCCACCTGGGGAAATGGCATTTGACAGACCCACAGCTTCCTGGGGCCACTAGGGATAAGGTTGCAGACAGGGCTCAGGACAGAAAAAAAAAAAATTAACATCTTTTTGCTCAATCTAGATGTCATTTGAAACAATATTCTTCAAGCTCTCTACCCTGGGGATTTATTAAGTTATCAGTAAGCAACTCTGAAATAAACCACACTCATGGCTTTATGTTCTTTCCCTGCCCCACCCCCAACCCAGACTTCTCCCCCACTTAACCTGATACATTCCAGGTAGGAAAGAGGGAGGACAGGACATGTGGTCTGCAGATCAGAGTTCAAATCTCCTCTCAACCAAGTTTATTATTATGTGGTTTCAGGCAAAACTCTCTGAAGAGCCTGTTTTCTCACCTGCAAAATGGATGTGAAAGTACTTCCCCAGGGTTGATTGATTTATTCATGTATTATTCCTCTAATTCACTGTATGCTTCTGTGCCAGACCCAGTTCTACAGGCTGGGAGTACAGAGATGACTCTCACCTGCCCCCACTCTCTGAAGGTCAAATGAGAGAATGAATGCACCCATTGCTTTGTAAATCACACGCATCTTAATTATCAGTCCTACTACGGTGGTCTGACACTCAAAATGCTTGTAATAGGAAATCACGACAATGATTAAGAGTGAAGGCTTTGGCACGAGACCTGGGTCACTTACTAGCCGTGTGACTAGCATAAAATCCTTAAGCTCTCTAGCCTTGGTTTCTTCATCTACAAAATGGGAATAATAACAGTACTTTCATCAGAGGGCGGTTGGAAGGAGTAATAACGCACCTGAAATCATTTAGAGAATTGGCTGGCACTTATTAAGTGCTCGACAACTGTTAGCTATCATTGTCATACTCATTCTCATTAGGATGATAATGATGTTCATTATTTTAAGAGCTGACAGTCGAGCACAGCAGTCCAAAACCACTTTCCTCGCCCCCGGAAGGAGATGAGAGTGAAGGAGCTGGCGCATTGACGCGCGCGCCTGGGGCGCCACGTGGTGACATGGGTTTCTCCTGTTTATCCCTCGAGGCTTCCTTTCAGCGTCTTCTTCCCCAGCAGCTGCTCTGTCAACAGTCCATATGCTGCCTCGGCTACGGAGCAGCTTTCAAGAGGGGGCTGCCAACCCCGTAGGAGAACTTTGAAGACAAGTTCAGGGGCACGCGTGCTGGGGCGGCAGTCACCCCGCCCCCGCGAGCCTTGGGCCCTCCCCTCCCGCCCGGCCTCCCCGCACCCCTTCTGGTGGCGGAAGTGGAAGGGGGCGGGGGGGGGCGCAGGCAGCCGGGCCTGGTTCCGGGGAGGGTGTGCGCGTGGCAAGGAGGCCAGCTGGAGGAACAGGAGGGGACAGATGCCATGGGGGCCCGGATTTGTTCCTGCAGGAAGAGTGCAAGGAGCTAATTGTCTAATTACCCAGGAGCGGTTTCTCCGTGGCCCTGCCACGCCGTGTGGAAAGAACTCCAGTTTGTGCATGTCAAACAGTCGGTGGGCGGCTCTGGGGAGGAAAGGGAAGGCGGTCCTGAGCCTGGATTTCTTCCAGGTTTGTACTGCAGAGTCACTTCTAGCTCTGGACCCCGAAGCCTTGCAAATACTGCTTTGAAAAATTCAATCATAGGCTCTACATCCCTTCAGCTTAGCTGGCTGTTGGAGAAAATTATATCCGCTGCTTTTCTCTTCCCCCACATCACCCTCAACATAAACACACACACACACACATACACATACACACACACACACACACACACACACACCCCTTATACCCTGCCATTGGTCATTTACACTGAGCAGTAATCTAGTTTCCAATCCATTCTTTAAAATGTGAAAGTCCTTGAGTCCTGGCTTGGTTCTTTCCTATGCGGGTTCCCAGCATTTTCCTACTGTCAGGACTTTGCTATGCTGGGCACGCCATCTATGTGCCCTTTTTATGCAGCCCTTTGTAACCAGTGCCTTCTGCATCATCCTTCAGGAGCCAGTTTTGCACTCTGTAGTCCCAGCTATTTAGGAGGCTGAAGAGGGAGGATCACTTGAGCCCAGGAGTTTAAGGCTGCAGTGAGTTGTGATTGTGCCTCTGCACTCCAGCCTGGGCTACAGAGCGAGGCCCCATCTCTAAATTAAAAGAAAAAAATCCACCTTTCCTTAGGCTTTCATTATATATAATGTGATATGTACATACGTATTATGTTTCTTGTCTGTCTTTAATTTCAGACTATTTTGTATGAAAAGAAACGTAATTGGCCTCTGTGCAGCACCTTCCTTTGTTCAAGAGACTTCCACTCACACTCTTCCATCTCTACCTCCTGAGTGACAACCTGTGAAGTGGGCAGTGTCCACTTCACAATGCAATGTGGTGTTAGATAAAGTATTTACAGATCACTCCAACATGCTGTGTACATTGGGGTAGCCCTTGAAACACGGGAGTCTAGACCTTATTTAGCACTTGCAGACACATTTCTCAAGTCCTGGCAGTTGACCACTGCTGGGATCACCCTTTCCAGGCTCCTACCACCCCTTCAGAGAATTCTGGCCTCATAATCTCACACCCAATACACGTGAGTGTAACAGTAGGAACTGCATCGGTTGTATGTAAAAAAGATGCAGTTACCATGTGTTTAACCACATCTGTAGGTGCTTATTTTTTCTCACATAACAATTCTAGATTGTCACCTCATAGTTGCAAGATAACTGCTCACTTCTAGCTGCACACTCATATTCCCTAAGGAAAGGGGAAAAAAGGAAGCAACAAGATGGAAGAGGCAGCCACCCTATCAGGAAAGCAACATCACCAAAATAACCAGCAGCTTTCCAGTTATATCTCTCTGACCAGAATGTGTCATATGGCTACCCTCAGCTGCAAGGGAATCTGGGAAATGTAGTTGTTTAGTCGGGCACCTTGTCAACCCAAACAATATCAGTGTTCTATAAATAAGAAGAAAAGGGAGAAGGATACAAATGTATGGTGATCTTAAGGTGTGCCGTCCTCACAAGAGAATAGGCTGTAGGAGGTCAAGGAACATATTGGTTTATGCTCACGATTTGTGTCCCAGAGCCAAGCCCAGTGCCTGGCACACAGTGGGTGCTCCATAATATGTTTGAAATGGGGGAATGAGCCTGAGCAACATGGGGAAACCCCATCTCTACTAAAAATACAAAAATTAGCCAGGCGCGGTTGTGCATGCCTGTAGTCTTAGCTACTCGGGAGGCTGTGGCAGGAGGATCACTTAAGCCCTAGAGGTCGAAGTGCAGTAAGCTGTGATTAAGCCCCTGCACCCCAGCCTTGGTGACAAAACAAGGCCCTGTCTCAAAAAGAAAATAAAAATAATAAATGGGGGAATGAATGAATCAATGAAATGACTACTAAAGTCATCATTATTAAGGTATTTTAAGTTCTAAATTGGCTTAAATCTCAGGCCCCTAAAACCCTTCCACACATCTGGTATTTGTCAAAGTTCAAAGGCTTCTGACATTCCAGCTTCTTCCCGTGTCCTCTGTGTACTCTGTGTGTCACTTGGATAACCACTAACACCCATTATCAGGTCACAATAAATCAAATCTGCAGCATTTCATTCTGGGTTACCTGGAATATAGCCCTCATATTCATAAATTAATAGCCAATTATGGAGCATGAGATAAATAATCCCCAGCATCAATACATATCATCCATAATTACAAAGACAGGATCAGGTGTATCCATGCTTAACACTTGGCTGGAATTCCCATTTTTAATGCAGGTATTTATTGCCACATACGTATCATTTTGAGGAAAGGGTAGTTTTAAACCGTTTAATAGAAAAGACACCTACATAGATAAGAAATCCCTCTTCATAAAATGCTGTAAATTTGATAAATAAATAAAAGCATAAAATTTAGCCAGAAGTTTTCCCTTTGATGAATGGGTTTTAAAATACTTACAGTATGTTTTTAAATGACAGAAAAAAATAGGACACCCAAATCAGATCTAGAAACCCTTCAAAAGAGATTACATTTTAGGTGAACTGTTTATAGAAAAAGCTGGCTTTCATTAACTTAAACCTCCAGGAACTGGTTCTGTGGGCTCTGGGAGGAAAGATGGTCCCGGGCCATTCCAGAAGAGGTCAGGATGTTTTGATGACCTCTTCTTTCCATAATGGACAGCAGTGTCTCAGTGTCAGAGCTGGGGGATACAGGGTCAGAGTTGGAGGTTTTCTGTGTTCTTAATGGTGCCCAGCAACGGTGTTGACTAACCCATTAACTTAACCCACCAACCGTACTTCATTACAATACATTCAGAATTTCACTGAAAGACACATGGATTCTTCAGGAGATTCTTACTCCTTGAACCTCAGTTTCTTCATCTGTACAAAAAGAATAAAAGTAGCCATTCTGTGTGCCTTTTCAGTGTAGTTGTGAGGATCACATAAAGAGAACGTGAAGCAAACTATCATACCCATCATCTCACATCGTTACCCATTTGTGTGTGTGTGTGTGTGTGTGTGGCAAGAGCAGTGAAAATCTACTCATTTAGCAAGAATCCCATACATGAAAACATGGTGTAGATGGTAACATGCTGTACCAGCGAGAGAGGTTTTTAGGATGGGTAATGATTTTCACAGGAAGTATCTTAGTGGGATTGTTTGGGTTGGGGATCATACATTCCCAGCACTAAACATGGCATATCTGTTGGATATCAATGGGATGCAGGGTTGTACTCACTTACACTCGAATAAGGAAGGACCATTGTCACACTAATAGGGGCTGTGTGATGCCCAGAAGTCTAGATGTCTGAGCTCTCCTTCTGCACCTGCCACTCTCTTATCCTGTATGTTTGAGCTAGTTATTTCCATGCTGTGATTCTCAGTCTTCTCATCTGAAAAAAATGGAGGTGTCGAACTAACAAATCTCTGGGGAGCTGTTCTGGTTCTAACCTAGTAATTCTGATACTGCAGAATCCAGGATCCCAGTGTGTGGTGGGATCGGGGACCTGTTCAGATGGACATCGACTCTGAGGCCATCTGAGACCCTTTCTGGCTGCCCCTGCCCTGCTCATCAGTGTCTCTCAGAAGATCTTCTCTAGCCTCTTGGGGGTCCTCCCCGAACAGCTCAGGAACCTCGACAGCCTCTGAAACCAGCCAAGTTAAGGGTCTTAGGACAGGGCTGAAACACCACCTCTGTCTCAAGCTTGGTGCTGTCTACAAAGAGCCTGACTGGGGGACATCAAGGCAACCTTCCCTGACTTCTTCAAACAGTTCCAAAAGCCTGCAAAAAGGTGCTGGCTTTTTAAGAGAAGTAATTTCTGTGGCTCTCCACTCTAGCCACATTAGTCATTCAAGTGTTGAGGGACAATATAAATTCCTGTCATCCTACTTTATGTGACCACTAAGATTTATTCCAAGCGACAGGTCATTAACGTCTCTTCTCTTTATTTTTTTTCTCAGATTCACTGAAAATTCATATTTCTGCTTTGTTATAGACTGCTAACAGCTATGTTTTTGGTCAGAAAGTCAGCAATAAATCTGAATTTAATAAACTGACAAAAGACCACTATCCCAGAGACGGTCTGAGCCCACATTCCTCCTTTCCTGCCATACAAATGCTTTTGTACTGAGATATCTTCCACATAAAAGCTATGTTCACCATCTTAATAGTCACCTTCCCCCCACCCCCTTAGATGTTTTACAGTTTCAAGGCTGACTACATAATTATGGATTGTCAGAACCTGAAGGCCCCACAACAATCGTAGTGGGTGGGGAAAGACCTGAACTCCAGGCTCAGCCATTCCCCTGCCATGAGACCTTGGACACGTGCTGAGCCTCAGTTTCTTTATCCATAGAATGGAAATCATAGTCCTCATCCCATCTGCCTCTCAGGGGACCATGAGGATTAGATTCAAATGAGAGCAGGATGGAAATCATGAAGCTCTATGCAATTAGGGGTCAGGGATTGTGACTGCTTTTTGGTTGTAAATGTTCAGCATGTTAGAGCCAGTACGCATGTTAGAGATTCTTCACTTTACAAAAGAACACTGAGGTCACAGCAAGCGGACCTCTCCCCTCAGGGAACCAGATTCTCCTCTCGGGTATTTTTTCTATTACACAATAGTCTCCCCCAAATCTCACGTATTTGCTCTTGAAAAAGGGTTTAGAGGAGGGGTTCTCTGAAGTTTCCTGGAAAGCCTCACTCCACTACAGATTGCTTGGATAAGGAGGCTCTAAGAACTTTCTGGCTGGGACCAGAGTCATTATCATGTCTTTGTTTACCTCCAATCCGTTGTGAGCACCTTGAGGGAAATTCTTGCATAAAGTAGGCATTAGGGAATGACTATTTGAATGAATTCCAAATTAGTCCAAGGGTGCTAATGTTCTGGCTAAACTCCAGATAGCATTCTGGGTTATTGGGAGGCACCTATCCTAAGATCTGAGCATCCCTTCCAGAAGGCAGCAAAACTATCCCTTAGAAAATGGAAAGCCTAACCCCTTCCTTTCAGGGACTTTCAGATGCACTCTAAGAACTACAACTACTCCAATCCCCAAAATTGTGGACCAGAATGAGGACTTTTAGGAGATTAGCATGCAGACAAATACATCAAGCCTTCTATAAACTTCTACCTTCAAACTCTCTATAAACTTCTGTCTGGCTTTGTAAATAACAACCATATAAAAATTTTCCCAATAAACACTGGAAGCAGAAATGAATACACATTTCCAAGGACCTGTTTCTGACTAACTGAGCAAAGCTTATAAAAGTTATACTGTGTGCTTTGTCAGTTTTTTTACTATTTCATAACGTCATCCATAAACCCAGAATAATTCTTATTTACCAACTCTCTCACTGCATGATTTTGCAGTCTCCAGCCAAAACTTGATGCAAATGGTGAAAAAATTAATTCTATTGAATAAAATTAGAAAGCTCTAAAATTAGGGTGGTTTAAAAAAAAGAGAATGGGCTGCCCTGAGTAATAGCGAGTCTCCCATAACTGGAAGTATGTAAGCAGAGAATAGAAAACTATCTGCAAAATGGTCTAAAAGAGGAATTCCTAAAATTGGTGGGAAATTGGCTTAGACAACCTCCAAGTCTTTGCAAATCAGAAGTTCTGGGAATTGAAGATGTTGGTTCCCCGCAAAGCTTTTCTGCAGGCCCAGTATCTGCCAGGCTGTGTGCTGGGAAAGGATGAAGTAGACCCAGCTCCTAGTGATGCTAAGTGAAACCCCAGTGTGATGGTTAATACTGAGTGTCAACTTGATTGGCTTGAAGGATGCAAAGTATTAATCTTGGGTATGTCTGTAAGGGTATTGCCAAAGGAGATTAACATCTGAGTCAGTGGGCTGGGAAAGGCAGACCCACCCTTAATCTGGGTGGGCACCATCTAATCAGCTGCCAACACAGCTAATATAAAGCAGTTAGAAAAACGTGAAAAAGTTAGACTGGCCTAGCCTCCCAGCCTACATCTTTCTCCCGTGCTGGATGCTTCCGGCCCTCGAACGTTGGACTCCAAGTTCTACAGTTTTGGGATTTGGATTGGATCTGTCCTTGCTCCTCAACTTGCACATGGCCTGTTTTGGGACCTTGTGATCATGTGAGTTAATACTTAATAAACTCCCCTTTATATATGTATTTATTTATATATTTTTATATATATGGGAGTTTAAGTATTAATAAGATTATATAAATATATATCCTATTAGTTCTGTCCCTCTAGAGAACCCTGACTAATATAGCCAGCTTAGTGAGAAGACAGACAAGCCAGCAGCTAACTCCAGTGCAAGGCAGAATGGTGTACATGTTGGAAAGAGGTGACCAACAGCCAGCTATGAGTTTGAGGGATAGTTATGATGAAGAACCACCCAGAATTGGAGGAAGTCCCCATAGCCTGCTTCCTTGAGTTAGAGGGCTCTGGTTATGGGGAAATTGTCTATATATAATAATACTTTTTATTGAGCATTTATTAGGTGCCAGACACTTAGCCCACTTGTTAGTTAATAGGCATAACAGTCCGAGGTAGATACTACTGTTTTCCCCTATTTTACATATGAAGAAATCAAGGACAGAGAGGGCAAGTAATGTGCCCAAGGTCACATACCCTAATACGAGGTCAGCCCTGTTGTGAAGCTAGGCAGTCTACTTTCAGCCATTGCTCCTAATGAGGCTGCTATTCTCAATGCCTCTAGAAGAACGATGAAAGGTTTGGACCAGGCTGTCTGTAATGCCTGGCCTCCCGAAACACCAGGAATGTCCAGTACTACCCCTCCAGGATGGGGCTGAGAGGAAAGCAGGATTTCCTGGACCAGGTGAATCCAGCATCCATATTAACTTCATTCTCCCAAGTATGGATTCCTGAGCCTTGAACTCCACGGTATCTCTAAGAAGCCTTCTCACACACACCTTCAACTTCCTAAAGCTCCCCATGAATCCAGAACAGAAGAGGAAAGCCTCATTCTAGGATGCCCACATCCACATAGATTTTTCCGTAAACTCCCTCAACTTTCAGCTAGAATTAGATCTGGTTTCTGAAATCCAGACCATGAAGGGGTGGGGCGAAGTTCTGGGAGGGCCAATCTGGGAGTGCCTGGTACACACAGGGAAGGTGCTTCCATTGACCTGGACAGGTACTGGGACAAAGTAAGAAGACAGGTGAGCTACAAGACCATCAGGTAGCCCTCAGTACAGAGTCAATAATGAGACTGCAGCCTCACAGGGTGTGGGGGCTTTACAATATCAGTTTAGTGAAGCTGGAGTTGTGTTTCTTAGAATTCCCTTCTCTGGGTTGTGCCAGGTCAGCTTTGGCCACAAGTACATTTTGCAAGAGATTCAGAACAAGGAAAGGCAGCAGCAGCCACATTCTTGTTATGTTCAGAGGCCAAGGCAGGGCACAAGCCCTCACAGACATAGTCACATATCTTCTGGGTGGTGTGGGCCAGCATTGGGACCTGCGGCCTCCCCCAAGCCCACCAGTTCCTGCAGATGCTCTCGTTTCAGCTCCCCTGATCCCTGGGCCAGTTCAGCATTTTGCTTTTGCTCCATGAGAAAATGCATAACTTCTGTAAATCATCCCCCTCATCAAAGTTGGAGTCTTGGGCGAAGTGAGATACCAGTGTGGATTCCACCCCATTCCCTGAGTTCCAGCCGATCCAGTTTATCCTCAGTTCCCCACTTCCTGTCCATCATTTCTTCCCCACTTCTGTATCTGATGCTGACTTCAGGCCCCAGCACCAGACACAGAAATAATGGCCTTGCATAGACGAGTCCCCGCAATTATATAAGATGAAATGTCTATAGCCAACCCCTTACTGTGTCTATCTCACCAAGTGGCTCTGCTTCTCTGACTGAACCCCAGGTGATATGAAGAGGAAAACAAGGCCAAGCCTGGCAGAATGGAGGGAGGGATAGGCTCGATTCCAATTCACAGCAGAAGTAGATTTGTCTGGTGCAGGACCTGATGTAGCTCTTGGGCTTCTGAATGTGGGCTAATTAGCTGTCTTGTGAAACTATTGATCTCAGAACCTGAAGAAGACCCAACCAGTCAAGGAGCAAATGGCTTCAGTTAATGGAAGGCTGGAATTAGCTGGGGTCACCTCAGAACTTTTGTATGACTTAGATACAGCACTATAGCTGCTACAGACACCACACACACACACACACACACACACACACACACACACACAGAGAGAGAGAGAGAGACACAGCATCTATAGTCTTCCGTAGTCAAGCAGTACTTTCGGTGGCTTTCTTTTACTCCTTTCTCCCTTCTTCCCTTTTCCTTTGAGGTGATGCTTTAAGTTTCAATGACTTTCTTAAATCCTAAAAAATATTATCTGTCCAAGTAGAGGACAGCTCGTGCACCTGGAGGAGGCCACTCATGTGTGGTCCTGGGAGGGCCAGCCAAACTCTTCTGGCCTCAGAGAACCTGCAGGGGAACAGGAGTAAGGTAACTACTCTTAGTCCCCGATGTGACAAGAAGCTGCTCCTTGGACCTGTGGGCAGAAGCTTGCTCCCTCTGCTCAGAAGCAGAGTGACCATGGCCGTTTTATTCACCACTGTCCCTTAAGACCAGAATTGCCTAGGCCCTGCTGGCACTGGAAAGATCCCAGTGATTTTACCCAACAGTTGACCTGACAAAATCATGAGCAGGTTAAGGAAAAAATCTCTTTCAGCCAACACTCAATAACCAGAACAAAGGAGACACAGCAGAGTTCAACAAGCAGGGGACCCACTGGAGCAGGATGTCAGAAGACTCAGGTGAGAATATTAAACAGCAATCTAAGAGAAGCTCTCGAGGAGATGCAATTGAAGAATAAAAATCACTTTCTAGGCTGGGTGCGGTGGCCTGTAATCCCAATGCTTTGGGAGGCTGAGGAGGCCGGATCACTTGAGGCCAGGAGTTCAAGACTAGCCTGGCCAACATGGTGAAACCCCGTCTCTACTAAAAATACAAAATTTAGCTGGCATGGTGGTGGCTCATGCCTGTAGTCCCAGCTACTGGGGAGGCTGAGGTGGGAGAGTCACTTGAGCCTGGGAGGCGGAGGTTACAGTGAGCCATGCCACTGCACTCCAGCCTGGGCAACAGAGCGGAAGTCTGTCTCAAAAATAAATAAGTAAATAAATAAAAAGCACTTTTTAGGTACAAACAATACAGCATTCTCATCGAAACTTTTAATACCTAAGCTGAAAGAGAAGATAGTCATTTCTGAAAATGGACTTAGTAGCCTTTACAACAGAGCAACAAATGTAAAAAGACAAAAATCGTGAAGGGAGAAGATGCAAAACACTTGAAGACCTAAGTTGCAAGTAATAAGCATTTCTGAAGAAGAGAAGGAAACAGATGAGATGATCACAAAAACTAAACAAATAATAAAGGATTTTTTTATCTAAAGAAAGATTAATTTCAATATTAGGAGAGCTTTTTTAGTCCCATAATAGACTAATTAAAGAGAGAACTAGAAACCTTGACATAGCCTAATTTTTTTGAAAAGTCTCAAATTCCAATTTCACCACTGTTTAATCACTGTTTTTTCCCTGACAATCAACAGAAAGAAGAAATTAGTTAAAAAGAAAACAGAAACAGAAACAGACGAGCACCCAACTTTCTAATTGTAATACAGCAAGCTAGAATAACACCTATGTGGAAAAATAAAAATATTTGCAGATATGCAAGGATTCTTAGGGTGTGTCATCCATCTACCCTTGCTGAGGGACATACTTGAGAAAGTACACTAACCAAAAAAACCATTCAAGCAGGAAGATTAAGTAGATTAAGCAAAAACACTGGGGAGCAGCACTGACAAGAATGCTTAGTCACAGCGGGCATTTATTCTGATCTGATAGGTGGGTTCCTGTCAATACCGGCTGTTAAATGTTCTTAATATTGCATATATATAAAATATATATGTGATATATTATATATATGCATGCGTGTATGCATATATGAATAATATGAATGGGGACTTTTATTTAAAGTTTTAAATAAGAGGTTTTAGAATAGGGAAAAGGGAATAGCTGTGATGGTTAATTTTAGGTATAAATGTGATTGAATTAAAGGATGCCTGGATGACTGGTAGGGTGTTGTTTCTGGGGGTGTCTGTGGGGGTGTTTCAGACATGTGAGTCACTGAAAGGAAGACCTGCCCTGTGGGCCCGGTTGTAACAAGAAGATGGAAGGAGGACTCTCTCTCTGTCTGTCCCCCACCCCCCTACCCCCACCACCTCCCTTCTGGAGCTGGAGCAAACCTCTTTCTCCTCTTGCTGTCAGGCATTAGACTCCAGGTTCTTTGGCTTTGGGACTCTGGGACTTGAACGAGTAGCCTCCCTGGTCCCTCATACTGGGAGCATCCCTGGTTCTAAGGCCTCTGGAACTAGACTGAGCCAGGCTATGCGCTTCTCTGGTTCTCCAACTTGTAGATGGCCTATTGGGAGACTTCTCAACTTCTGTGATCATGTAAGCCAATTCCCCTAATAAATTCCATTTCATAGATTCTCTTGGTTCTGTATCTCTGCACAACCCTGACTAATACAATAGCCTAAACTAAATGTTTTAAACTATTTGAGCAAGAGCTGGAAAAGAAAATTAAGGGAAAGTTTGAGAGTAAAGAAATAAAGCATTTCTAATGATTTCCTTTCATTTTGCTCTTAGTACAGAGGGATAGGTAAATAAACAATTTGTTGGGAGCAAGCTGATAATTGCTGTCATAATCAGACATAAGAGATAAAATATGTTCAATGATGATTCTTGGGGCTAAAAAAGTAACCACTTGCAGAATTGAAAAGCAGAGAAATACTTCAAAATTAGCAAGAGGAAAAAAGAGGGGTTAAATGACAATTTACTCAAGCTAGTAAATTAATTAATTAAAGGAAAAAAAGGAAGCAATAACAAAGTAAAACACAGAGAAACATAAAATTACATGTAAGGATATTTACTATCCTAAATGCAGATGGTCTGAATTCCTTTACTGAAGTACAATATATTGAATTAAAAAATAAGAAATACACTTTAAAAGATAGGAAGTAAGTTAAAATAAAGGGATACCAAGCAAATTCAAACAAAATGAAAGCAAAAGTTGCAATAGCATATCACACAAAATGCATTTAAGTTCAAAACATTACAAAGGATAAAGAAAATGAAAAGTCATGAAACTTTCTTCCCCCTAAAAAGTCGCAGCTAAATATAAGGCAAAAACTCATAGAAATACATGGAGAATTTGATTTTTAAAATACAACTCCTGTGGGAGATTTTAATATGCTATTTTCAGAAAGTGATAGACCTAAGCGTAAACAAAACAACAAGAAAGGCAAGGACCTATATGATATAACCACAATTAACAATATACATCAGGCCAGGCGTGGTGTATATCTCAAGGTGCTGTAATCCCAGCACTTTGAGAGGCCAAGGAGGGTAGATCACAAGGTCAGGAGTTCGAGACCAGCCTGATCATGGTGAAATCCCGTCTCTACTAAAAATACAAAAATTAGCTGCGCATAGTGGGCTCATCTGTAATCCCAGCTACTCAGGAGCCTGAGGCAGGAGAATTGCTTGAACCTGGGAGGCGGAGGTGGCAGTGAGCCGAGATCACACTACTGCACTCCAGCCTGGGTGACAGAGCGAGACTCCATCTCAAAATAATAATAATAATAATATTTATATATATAATATATAAACATATATATATAAACAACTCATATGAATACATAGAAAATTTGTGGTTCTACAGATATAAAAAAACACATTTGCCTTTTGAGCACTGAAGTATTTATAAAAATCAATCAGAAGTTGGAGTCTGTCTAATGGTCCCTCAAGATTAGGTTTCACATTCTCAACCAGAGAACTACAAGATGCTTCTGAGTGTATTATAACTGGAGGCACATGTTGTTTTTCTGTCCTTCACTGGTGGCATTAATTTTGATCACTGATCAAAGTGTTGTCCAATTTTTCTACTGTGACTATATACAGGACTATTTGTTGTCCAATTTCTCTACTATAACTACACACAGTTCTCACTACATTTAATATCCATTGATGATTCTTGCTTGAACCAGTTTTATTATGATTTTTGCAAAATGATTATTTAACTCCAGTACTCTCTCCACATTATTAGTTGATATTAGAAAATGCCCTCATTTTTTCAGAGCTTGTTTGGAGGTTCTATCAGGGGAGTGCAGCTACTCATATGCCCTTGATTGAAGACCAGTCCTCCTCTATTGGGGATGGTCGTCCTCTTCAACCAAAGATGCGGCTTCTGGAGGGAGGAACACAGAACAGTGAGGGAGGAAGGGGACACCTGCCTAGGCAGCCAGATCAGCCAAACAACCCTGGCCATCAGTGGGGCAACAGATGTCACAGCCAGGTTGCCCTCACATCTGGAAAATGCCTTCTTTTTTTAAAAAAAAAAAATGAAGACTTAAAATGAGTACTTATCTTAAGAAACTAAAAAAAGGGAAAACAAAATAGTAAAAAAGTTTGAGGAATGAATTGATAAAGATAAAAATGAAAAATAATGAATAGAATAAAAGAGTATAAAGCATAAATAAATTCAAAATCTGGGTTTTTTTAAACCACTATATGAGGCATTTTTCTTTTTAAAAAGTATATTTTATATTTTTCAGTTCAGGGATTTCCATTTGGCTCTTCCTTAAAATGATTTCAATTTCTGTTTTAGATTCAAGGGGTGCATGTGCATGTTTACTACCTGGGTATAATGCATAATGCTGAGGTTTGGGGTATGATTGATCCTGTCACCCAGGTACTGAGCACAGTACCCAATAGTTGGTTTTTCAACCCTTGTCCACCTTCCTTCTGTAGTTCTACTGTTGCCATCTTTATGTCCATGAGTAAAAATGTGTATTTTTAAAAGACACCAACAGATCAACTGCTCACTAGCTTGATTGAGAAAAATAAAAACAGCAAAAAATACATGCAGGAAGAATGACAAAGGATATAAAGACAGAGATATCAAATTGTAAGACAATAGTATATGCAATTGTATGAAAACAAATTTGAAAATCTAAGGGGATGGATAAATTTTTGCCAAATGAAAATGACAAAAGTAGACCCAAGAATAAGTTTTTTTTAAAAAGCCCAACTTGTAAGGACCAAGACTTTAGATAACATTAGAATGTTTATTAAAATTTCTATTTTTAAAAGGCATCAGAACCAGATGGTATAGCTGAGCTCTCTCCAACCTTTAAATAATAGATAACTCTAATGTTATTTAAACTATTCCACTCAATAAAAAAGAAAAGTTCCCTAGTTCATTTTATAGTGGTAACACAACTTAAATTTTTAAAAATATAATATTTAAAATAGAATTATCAAACACTTATAAATATATATAAACATTTATAAAAAATTCTAGCAAATCTAATTCACAATCAAATATCTACTAATTTAAGAAGAAAAATATGTGATTAAGCTAGACGCTAGGAAGATATTTAATGAAAAATAATAGTATTTTACACTCTCCCAATTGAAAATAAAGTTCTAAGTAGAAAACAAATAGTAGAAGGCTATTTACCCAAAATCTACACAGTACAGCCATCCAAATCAGGAACAATACACGGGTGCCTTCTGTCACTTTTTTGTCCTCCTTCTTTGAAGAAAAAAAATTAAATCATCGGAGTGAATATTGAAAAAAATTAAATCTATAAATCATATAATTATAACCATTTTAACCCAAGAGACTCTTATAAATAACTTCTGTAATTAATTAGAGAATTTGGTAAAGTGGCTTGATTGAAGATAAATATATAAAAATTAACATATTTTCCATCTGCTAGTAGTAACCAGTTAGAAAAGAAATTGTGGGAAACATCAAATCCTTAGTAACAATAACTATAAATGTACAATATTTTGTCAGAACAGAACTAGATCTATGTGAAGAAAACCATAGAATCCTATTTAAGAACACATCACAAGAATTGAGCATACTTGTATGATGGTATTTGTGTATGTTTATGTTTACGTTTTTTCTCTTTTAATGGATTCAACTTACCAGAGATTTGTCTATTTTAAAGAAATCTGCTCTTGGATTTTCTGTTTCCTAATTTACAAATTGCTACTTTTAACTTTAACTATTCACTCTCTACCATTGAATTTAATTTAATACTTTTGGCATTACTTTAAGAAGGCATAATATTGCATTTTACCTGTGACTAAATTATTTACTTTTATATCTACAATTATTTAGAATTATAAATTTATTATTGCTCCAAATATAAGTAGCACTGAAAGGAATACCTCTGAGTAATTATTTCAGATGAGGAAGTATGTTTAAGGCTGTCTTAGTCTATTTGAGCTGCTATAACAAAATATCTTAAGACTGGGTAATTTATAGATAACATAAATGTATTTCTCACAGTTCTAGAGGCTGGAAGTTCAAGATCAAGACACCAGCAGATTTGCTGTCTGGTAAGGGCCTGTTCCTCATAGATGATGCCTTCTTGTTGTGTCTTCACGTGGTAGAAGTGGCAGACAAGATTCCCTCAAGCCCTTTCATAAGGACACTAATCCCTTTAATGAAGATGGACCCCTTATGACCTAATCACCTCCCAAAGGCCCCACCTCTAAAGCCATCATTTGTGGAGTTAGATTTCAACACATGACTTTTGGAGGGACACCAACATTCAGACCCTAGCAATGGTATACTTTCCAAGACCTTTTATTTCGTGTTTTTTTTATTTTATTTTTATTTTTTGATTGCTTCACATATGGATATCTCAACTAAGTTTAATTCTTGGGTCATATTATTTTTATTTTAAGCTCTATATGTATTAGCTCATGGGATCTAGAAAAGCATCTCTTAAAGTATGTTTGACAGAACACTGGTCTTACATTATGTTTCTGAGAAAAAGAATCTGACAGTCAAAATGTCTGGGGAGTGCTTCGTGTGTTGTGCGTAAATTTCTAATATTCAAATATTTAGCATGAACACAAAAAGTCTGAAAACCACTGACCGAGGACTTCATATCTGGTAAATCCCCACCTTTGGGTGTGCATCATACCTCCACTACCAATCTCTTCCCACCTATAAATTCATCATTTCCAGACTGTAATTAGATTAAGAGGAAGGAGATTCCAGAGAACGCCTAAGGTCTATGCTAAATGCCTTGTTTTGGAAGTTCCATTTCTCAGACCAGGGAGGTTTTTCACTGGGGAGTAATGGATACCCTGGGGAGGAAATGATGGTATAAATGCCTCGAGTTTAACATAATGACACTAATTTGGCTTATACACTTCAAATTTCAGTTTCAATGTATTAAAAGTTTCAAATATATCTCAAAAATAAATATGCCAAACTCCACTACAAGTCTGATCACTTCTTAAATTGATAGTTGGTCTTTTCTCTGGTATTTCAAAAATCGGGCAACAGGAACCTCCAAGCAAATTTCCCTTTGACAGTCAATGAACCTCACATAGAACAGAAGACCTTTGTTATCTATATTTAATTTTTCACAGAACAAAGCATATAATCATGCTTTTATCCAGTTTTTTTTAAAATAAAAATTACTCTCTTGATAGCAAAGCTGAAATCCTCTCATAAATTGCTTGTTGGTAAAGTCATCATATATCCTAAAAATTAGATGAAATTTTAAAACTTTTCCCTCTAAAAAGTCTTAATTTCGGACCCAGCATTGCTGGATCACCACCAGGACACACTAGAAATATATTTTTCCCATTCAGTTCATTGACTTTAAATAATTTTGGCACAGCATCAAAGACATCATCAACTTCAATGATGGTATCCAAGGCTTAGAAAAGCAGCACTTTTCTATTCCAATATATCTCTAACCATGTATCATGCATAAATAAATGGCTGTGCTCAATCTCTGTCCTCTGTGGATTTGTTACAACTAAAAGTAAAATGAGCAATGATTGGCTCTTTTGCAAAACTTGAAGCCTGATATCTTCAACTAACACATCAATTTGACACTTGACTATAGAACTAAACAGAAAAAAAATGTTTCCTGGTATTTTATCTCAATTTTATCTCCAAGTAATTTTTGGCAGTATTGCAAATGCGATATTTGATGAGAGTGTCTCCATTGGTGCAACATTTTAAAAAATTATTCTTTATGCTTAAAGGGGCTATTTCACATAACATTTTCACTTTTATGAAAACGATCCCATACTATGTGTCATAGGAAGACATAATTTGCACAAAAATTCACTTTTTTTAAATGAGATCAGTAAAATTGCACTTTAATATTATTCAGAGATTCTCAATGCATACTTGCCCTTTATTTTTAAACCACTGATTCTAAGGAAGTTGGACTTCTTACTTTGGAATATGTATGTACCCATATGTATTAGTTATCTGTTGCTTCGTAACAACTTCAGTTATAATTATATTGCCCTTATGAGTCCTTTGATCTTTTGTTTGGTGGTCTAAAGGATTTCTATTTATCTTTAAAGTCTCCTAGTTAATAGAATATGTTATGAAGTTGACCATATGGGTAAATTTTTCCATGTACCTAATGGACCCTCTCAGTATGTAGACTCTGGTTTTCTTTTATTTCCAGAAAGTTTTATTGAATTACAGTTTTAAATATTCATTCTGTGCCATCATTTTGTTGGCTTCGGGGACTCCAATTATATGTACACTGATTCTTCTTCGCCTGTCTGTCTACCATTTCAAACACTTTCTCTCTGACCCTTTTTGCTTCTCACTTTATCTTGTTTTTATTCTCTTGGTTCTGTTCCTACCTTTCTTCAGTTTCCCCATCCAAATTTTAATTTAGTCTATTCTCTCTTGGGTACCTTGTAGTCTTGATTCCTGATATGATTTTGTCTTTTACTTACTTGTCTAAATTTAATAAATGCTCTTTGATTTCTAATTCAGGGGTACCCTTTCATGTCCATGTATCGATGTGTAGTTTCTTTACAGAATGGCTTATTTGTGTGTGTTTTGTTTTGCTTTGTTTTGTTGAAGAAGGAATTGTCTGTCTTCTGATTTGTTGGTTATCTCTTATTTTGCAAGACTATAAAATTTCCCGTTTTCCTTCTTTTCCCCTTCACCACCAAATCTCCAAAAAGCACCCTTCCCTACCTTTTCATATTCTCTTCCCTCAGAAGCAATGCCTTTTGAAGACTGCCACCTCAAATAGCATGAATTTTTTAATTCCTTCCTTAGAGCTGTGCTCTGATCTACTAGGACTCTTTGGTAGTTTCCAACTCAGGGTAGATTTTTTCTTTCTGGCAGTGGTTTTAGATCAATCATAAGTCTGCCACCTCTTCTGTTTTCTCTTCTGCATTGCATTTCCCCTACTGTTCTTGTTATTCATGTGGCTACTGGGCAAAGCACAAAAGACAACTTGTTGGAATTTGGTATTTCTTTTACTTTCTTTCTTTTTTTTTTTTTTTTTTTGAGACCAAGTCTCGCTCTGTTGCCCAGGCTGGAGTGCAGTGGCACGATCTCGGCTCACTGCAAGCTCCACCTCCCAGGTTCATGCCATTCTCCTGCCTCAGCCTCCCGAGTAGCCGGGACTACAGGTGCCCACCACTACTCCCGGCTAATTTTTTGTATTTTTAGTAGAGATGGGGTTTCGCCATGTTAGCGAGGATGGTCTCGATCTCTTGACCTCATGATCCGCCTGCCTCGGCCTCCCAAAGTGCTGGGATTACAGGCGTGAGCCACCGTGCCCGGCCGGAATCTGGTATTTCTTTATCTACTTGTGGATCAATTTAAAACTGGGGCATTCTCTTTCTCCTGGTTCTGCTAAACTCATGTATTTTGCTTGGTTTTATTTATCCTTCTGTCGTCCTGAATTGTTTTGTGAGATTCAGATATTTGTGGCCATCATCTCAGCTAGGCCTGGGGCTAATTTAGAATGCTTTTTTACTATATTTTTGTGTGACCCTCATCAGTCATAGAGATTTGACTATCTTAAGTTCCTGTAGTTTTTACTAAGAATCTATTAGTTTGTGTTTGCCAGATATAAAATTATGTTATCATGTTTAGTATGTTTTTTCAAGCTACATACCCTGCAACCTATAGATTCTAATATTGCCCCCACCTTGTCACTCCAAGAGGCAATCTCCACTTTCCTCATTCCTTGTTTCCTGACCACTATTCTAGCTACAGCACAAATCAATATAATGTATATAATGCAGAATCTGGAAGTGGTAGGGTACAGAAGCCCTGACATGGCCAGGGGAAATCTCAGAGTGGCCGGCCCTAGAGTCAAAGGATTTCCTAAACCTCCATGATTTTAGGAAGGAAAACATGAAACTCTACAGATATGAAAAAATGAATCAGATGAAATTAATGCCCACTCTGCCCACCATCTGAGGTATTAGCCTCAGAACATAACTATTTGCATATTGTTATGAGGGAAATAAAATCAGGAATCATTTTAAAATGGAAAGTCATGAGAAAATGATGACATATGTGTAAGTCAAAAAATGCCATTTATTACTTTAGATCTCATAATCTATAACTTTAAAGTAGTATGTGTACCCATTAATAACTGGTAGAGTGTCATTTTAGACTTAGGAACAAAGAAGTTGAACAATTTTTTAAAATCCAATCTCTTTGTTGATGGAGAAACCTCTAGATCCAGTTCGGTCTCAAAAAATTCTCTCCATTTCTAAACCACCTTGTTTCCTATTTCTATACTTTTTCTTAAGATCTTTTATGATGAAATATTTTAATAAATGCTGCAGAGAAGATTAAAGGGGTGTTGCAACCCTGGGACCACAGAGTTAGAGGCTCGGCCTATAAACTATCAGGAAAAGTCTTATTTTATAACTATTTCATTTGGTTTATGCTTGTTTTCTTTATCTACCATGGAACTGAATATTATGAATAACATTTTTGGCCCCCTTTCAACCAACTCCAGGCATTAGCTGGTAGAATGGACAGTTATTCAGGTCAAAAAATCCCAACTGACAAACACTGAGGTTCTTGTTGTTATTGTTTTTGGCTTGGTTTGGGTTTGGTTTCACCTCTGACATAGATCTAAAAGCATAGTTATGGACCTAGACTTTAGGTCCTCAGGTATGTGGCTGGACAAACAAAGCACCCACCAGGACCTTGCTCTAGACTGTTACTCCGCCCCTGGTCTCCTTGTTTGTGTTCCTAACAAATAACTCTTTGTCTTCAATACCTTAGCCAGAGCAACACTGAAACACCGTTCCCACTTGAGCGATGTAATTTACCATCTGATGGAATCTGGTGCAAATTATTACGCACCAGCCCTAAATAAGACAGTTGTACTAATGAAGGGCAGCAGGGAATGATGGAAGATAAAAGCATTAGAAGGAGGTAGGAGGCTGGGACCTAGTCCCCGCTCTGCCACTGGTTCACTGTTTAACCTGGGCAAGTCTCTGTCCTACTCCCTGGGCCTCAGCTTTCCCATCTGAACTAGATGATCTTTGGGGATCCTAGTAGCTCAGGGGAACTCAGGCCTCTTCTAAAAGGGACTTTCATTATAAATTGGCCTCTAAGAGCTTTGTAGGCCTCATAGAGCAGTGCCTGCATAGGCAGGAGAAAGGGGTGGCCTCAGAGAAAGGAAAGATGAACGCTCCCCACCCCACAGCTCAGGCAGGCGACAGAGGATGAGTGAGCACTCAAAGCCATCTTGGCATCTAGTCCTTGCTGTGTCACCCATACCGAGAGGCCAACCAGTCTCTGTTTGGACACCACCACCAGTGGTGACCTCATTCCCTTTCAAATCAGCCCCTTTTGTTTTGCATGTTTAGATGCAGTAGAGATGAAGAGAAGTGGGTACGTTCAAGGGCTATTCACAGGTTAAAGTGACAAGAGGGAGGTGTCAAGGATGAAGCCTGGTCTTCTTTTTTTTTTCTTCTGCCTGCAATGTTTTCACCCCAATTTTTTTTCTTTTTTTTATTACACTTTAAGTTCTAGGGTACATGTGCACAACGTGCAGGTTTGTTACATAGGTATACATGTGCATGTGCCATATCGGTTTGCTGCACCCATGAACTCGTCATTTACATTAGGTATTTCTCCTAATGCTATCCCTCCCCCAGCCCCCCACCCCAACAGGCCCCGATGTGTGACGTTCCCCTCCCTGTGTCCAAGTGTTCTCATTGTTCAGTTCCCACCTATGAGTGAGAACATGTGGTGTTTGGTTTCCTGTCCTTGTGATAGTTTGCTGAGAATGATGGTTTCCAGCTGATGAAGCCTAGTTCTCTGACTCCTCAAAGTATATGGATGGTGATACATTCAATCAGGAACATGCTGGCGGTGGGTGGGGGAAGGTCATGAGTTCAGTCTTGGACAGATAACTTTGAGGAGCCACTGAAACATCCAAGTAAAGGCAAATGGCCAGTTGGATATTCAGATTCAGAGCTCAGAGGCGACAGCAGGCTGGGGACACAAAATTTAAAGTCATTGTTCCAAAAATTGATAGCTGTAATCATTGAGGAAGACTGTGAAATAAAAAGGAAAAAGGGGGCCTCAGACAAAAACTTGAAGAATACCAACATTGAAAGCATAAGTAGATGAGGAACTGCTTGGCCACCAGAGAGGTGGGGGAAGAACCAGGAGAGTGGCACATCAGAAACAGCCCAAGGAGGGTCTCAGGAAAGACGGAGTTGTCAATAGTGTCAGGGGCTGTTGAGGAGTCAAGGAAGATAAGCAGAGGAATGTCTATGGAATGCAGTTAGGTGGAGATGATTAGTGACTTATTAAGAATTCTTTTAGTAGAGCAGTGGGGCCAGAAGTTGGAGTGGAAGGGGCTGAGGACTGACTGGGAAGTGAGAAAATGGGGCAGCAGGTGTAGACAGCTCTGTAAAGGCATTTAGCTGTGAAAGGAGAGAGATGGGCAGTACTAGTGTGAATGGAATCCACTGATGCCTTCTTAAATAGGAAAGGGTTTGCCATGGTTATATGTTAATGTGATTATACAGTTAAGACAGAAAAGTTTCATATACAGCAGATAAAGGGCTACTGATAGTTCCTTAGAAAGCATAAGGGAATAGGTCCAAAGAACAGAGGAAGGAATAGCTTCCTAAGTGTTTCAAAATTCTCTGGGGCTGAGTTTCAGCCAGAGCACTTCATACAAGTACATAGCTGGTTTTTTGTGTTTTGTTTGTAACACTGGGTCAATTTTATAGAATTATAATTTTACGGGCCAGGCGTGGGTGGCTCACGCCTGTAATCCCAGCACTTTGGGAGGCCAAGGGGGTGGATCACCTGAGGTCAGGAGTTCGAGACCAGCCTGGCCAACATGGTGAAACCCTGTCTCTACTAAAAAAAATACAAAAATTAGCCGGGCATGGTGGCACATGCTTGTAGTGCCAGCTACTCAGGAGGCTGAGGCAGAAGAATCACTTGAACCCCAGGGGCAGAGGTTACAGTGAGCCGAGATCGCACCACTGCACTCCAGCCTGGACAACAGCCTGGGTGACAGACTCTGTCTCAAAAAAAAAGAATTTCAATTTTTACCATTTCCTTTACATGTGTATTATCCGTTCCTCCCAATCAAAGTTATTCAATTCTATGAAAATATAAGCAACATCTACAAAAGTTAAGATACCTGAAGAAATGTTATATTTTTTCAGAGAAATGAAATTCAGATATTTTAAAGAAAGAAAATCCAGAAAACTGTTTTGGTACACTTCACCAGAATATTCTCCAGCCTCATCTTCTGAGTGGCTGAAGGAAATCCAAATGGAAGATAAGACATCAAGAATTTGTGTTAATCATCAATCAATCAGCATTTTTTGTCCTCAAAGAAGAGCCAATGGGCAGAAAACCAGGGTGCTCTGGTTCTCAGTCCTTCCCCACGTGACCACCCAGCCATCTGACTCCTAACAAAACCCCTGACTGTTGGTTGTTACCCCTCCCACAGTGCCCACCCCACCCCCACATTCGCTCATGTAGATTCAGAGCCATTTTCATCACACCACAGAAGAGTGAAAGCTATCTCCATGGGGACCTTCACTCAGAAGAATGACCTCCCTTCACGGTCAAGCACCATGAAGCCACTGAAGCTCTCTCTCTTTCCCACTTGGGTATTATAACCCATTTTTCTACAGCCTGTTTATTTAGAGGTACCCACTCTATTAACATTTGCTGAGACCTTTCATGAAACACACAGAAAAAGATCACAGGAACAAGTGGATAATGAAGACAAAGCCCTTCACCAGTAAACCTTAGGCTCATAGACTCTAAGGGGATTCTAAGAGACCATGGGCTAGTGGGGTCACCCAGTTGAGTCTCTCATCCGTGGGGTCACCCAGTTGAGTCTCTCATCCATGGGGAGGTCTCCACATCAGCTTCTGTAAACGATGGCACTGCAGACTCTATTTGAACCCCTGAAGTGACAAGGAGTTCCTAACTTATGAGGCTGACACAGGAGAGGACAGGACACTATATTCGAATTTCTAAAGGATTATCTTTAGGAAGAGGGGCCTGACCCTAAGGGCAGAAATAGGAAGCTAAGGTAGAAGCTCAAAGAAGCAGATTTCAAGTTCACATGAGGGAGAAGACCTTGAGAGACAGGGCCGTCAAACAGATCCCACGGTCTCATCTTCAGTTGTTCTTCCCCCTTCCTTCTGATCCAGAGGACCCTCCTGCCTAGCCTATTATGATCCACTGTAATTGTTGAAAAAGAATTCCTACTACTGAGCCAAGACAAGTCTAGGAACTTCTACTGGTTTGTCCCTTTTAATGCTCACAGAGACAGTGGCCATCCCACCATTTTCTAAGAAGAAGCCTTCAGAATTTGATAATCAGGTAGTGTCCTACCTGAAATCATCTTAACAAGGCTAAGAAGTCCCAGATCCACCCAGGAGACAAAAGAGAGAAAGAATGTTTACTTAGACAAGAGCTCTCTCTACTGTGATTTTTTAAAAGCAGAGGATGCTGTCAAGGCACAGCGCCACCAGCAGGGCTTCTGCCCACCCTAGCAGACCCCAGCAGAGGCACACAGTTTGATTGCAGGAGTTGTATTTTTGTTTACACAAATGAGTTCGGACCTCACCTAAAGTCCTGCAAGTTGCTTTTTAAAGTAATGATTATGAACATCATTAATTTTTATTGTTACGAACATCTTTCCCTTCTGTACATGCAAATCTACCTCATTCACTTTACAAGGCATTTCATTAAGTGGGTGCACATAATTCATTCAAGTAATCTGCTCTTACTGGACATCTGAGATAGTTTCAAGTCCTTCCAAAAGCACAGTGAAAATTCTTATGCACACATTCATGCACACTTCTGTCAGTGTTCTCTAGCAAATGTGAATACCTTTTCCCCCAGTTTTTCACAACAAGCACCTAGTGCATACATCTCTGTGCATGTGTATGAGTATTTCTGAGACTATATTTTTGAAGCAGAATTGTAGAGCCAAAGGGGATAAATATCTTTAAAATGCACTGCCAAATTGCCTTCCAAAAGACCTTACCAATTTATATATCCTCACCAACGAGAAAAAGACGGCTCCTGCTTCCTTCACATCCACCAACACTCTGGTTATTTTTGACATTTTGATTTTTGCCAATTTGTTAGGTGGAAAGTAGATTTTAAAAAAAGAATTGTATTTCCCTGGACATTGATGAAGTTAAGCATATTTTATATATTTGTTGGCCATTTTTATTTATTCTTCAATGACTTGCCTGTTCACAACAACCTCCACTGATTTTTCTTTTGGGTTATTCATCTCTTCATATTGATTTGGAGGAAACTTTTATATCAGTGGTGCTTTATTAATGCTTAATCTGTTTTCTGTGCTATAAAAATTTTCTTGTGCTCCATCACTTATCTTTTAACTTTGCTTATCTTTGCTCATTTTTTAATGACTTACTCAAATTTTCTTATTGATTTGTAAAGCCTTTTTCTATCTTAAGGATATCTGTCTTTGTCATAAGTCTTGCAAATATTTTTGTTTTCCTTTTTTTTGTATTTTATTTAGGGGAGATTTTATGTTTATTTAGACACATATACCATTGTATATCATAAGTCCTTAAAAAGGTTTTCCCTACCCTGAGATGAGATACTCACCAATATTTTCTTCATGTTTTCCTAGATATGATTTTTAAATGTGTCTGGAATTTATTTTGTTGCATAGTATGCCATAGGAATCTCACTTTTTTTTCTCCCCAAAATAGTTGGTCAACTTTCCCAATATCTTTCGTCAGATTTGTCATTCTTTCCTCTCTGATTTGTAATCCCAACTTACTCAATATCTTTCTTCAGATTTGTCATTCTTTCCTCTCTGATTTGTAATCCCAACTTACTCACACGCTTAATTTTTATTTGGACTTAAAAGAGGTAAAAATGATGTTTATCAACAATCTTGACTTCATTTGCAGGGGAGAGATGAATTGTTATTTGTTTTGGATGGGAAAGGAGAGTGCGGTGTGGGATAAAATCAGGCAAAGGCATTTAAGATAGTCATGGAATTTGTTGTGAAAAAGGAAAGTCTGAGGAAGAAAGGCCAACAGAGAAAACTACTGAGTCATAAAAGGAACGTGTTATTTTAAAAAATGACTTAGGATTTGCCATAGGAAAGGAATATTTGGGGGAGTCTTAAAAAGAAGATGATGCAAACAGAACTGAATTGGTTATACTGGGCTCCCAGCTGAAGGGGAAAGGCCCACAGTCAGTCTACCTTGCCAGATAAGCCTTGAATGGTTGTCAGGAAGCCTGGCATAGACTGCATGTTATGTTGGGGGGTTTTAATTAATTAAAAAATTCAAAGAACTAACATAATTGCTATATTAAATAGCTTTAAAACATATATATGTTCATTATTAAAAATTAAAGAGAGGAGCCAGGCATGGTGGCTCACACCTGTAATCCTAGCACTTTGGGAGGCCACGGCAGAAGGATCACTTCAGTCCAGGAGTTTGAGACCAGCCTGGAAAACATAGAGATACCCTGTCTCTACAGAAAATAAAAATTAAAAATTAGCCAGGCATGGTGGCACATGCCTACCATCCCAACTACTCGGGAGGCTAAGGAAAAAAGATCATTTGGGCCTGGGAGGTTAAGGCTGCAGTGAGCCATGACTGCACCACTGCACTCCAGCCTGGGTGACAAAGCGAGACCTTGTGTCAAAAAAAAAAAGAGAGAGAGAGGAAAAATAGAGAAAAATAGAATCATGCTAGCTAACGTTTATTGAGCACCCACTATGGTCTAGCACTATATTAGCTGCTTTACACATACTTTGCTTTATAAAAAGAAAATTAAAACCCCTGTAATCCCACCGTCTGAGATTAACCACCATTAACACTCTGCTATATTTCCTTCCAGTCTTATTTTCCTGATATGTATTTTATGACAGTAGCTAATAAGTGTTGAGATCTTATTCACATGCCCAGAACTAATAAAATTATTTAAACCTTTTAAAATACTTTTTAAACCTTGTAACAATGCCATGAGATAGGCAGTATTATTACCTTAATTTTACAGATAAGGAAATTGAGACTAGAGAAGTTAAGCAATGTGCCCATTCTGTATACCCAGTTTTGTTAATTTTGTCACTTAAGCTTGTATCAGGAATGTTTTCCCACGTCATTAATTATTCCACAGAAAATATCACTTAATGGCTGCATAATAGTCCATCACATGGGCATGTCATCATTTATTAAAGTATTTCAGTGTTTCTCTTCAATTCTTAGTGATTTTTAATAGAATAAATACTGCTGTGATTAACACCCTTGTACTTAAAACTTTATGCATGTCTGAGTACTCAGATAAAAACAAATTGCCGGGTGCAGTGGCTCACACCTGTAATCCTAGCACTTTGGGAAGCCAGGGTGGGCAGATCACCTGAGGTCAAGAGTTCAAGACCAGCCTGACCAACGTGGTGAAACCCCGTCTGTACTAAAAATACAACAATTAGCTGGGCATGATGGCGGGTGCCTGTAATCCCAGCTACTCGGGAGGCTGAGACGGGAGAATCACTTGAACCTGGGAGGTGGAGGTTGCAGTGAGCCGAGATCTGGCCATTGCCCTCCAGCCTGGGCTATAGAGCAAGATTCTGTCTCAAAAAAAAAAAAGAAAGAAGGAAGGAAGGAAGGAAGGAAGGAAGGAAGGAAGGAAGGAAGGAAGGAGAAAGAAAGAAAGAAAGAAAGAAAGAAAGAAAGAAAGAAAGAAAGAAGAGAGAGAAAGAAAGAAAGAGAAAGAAAAACAGTTGATTTACTGAGTCACTTTTTTCAGGATCTTTCCACATATTGTCGGATTGCCTTCCAAAAAAATTCTACCATTTTATGATAGACCAGCAATAAATGAAAGCATCCATTTTATGCCCCAGGCAACACTAGGTATTATTAATTTTAAATCCTAGCCCATTTAAATGGGTAAACAATATACATCATAATTTTGTTTCACTTTTATTATACAGGAGAAACAGAACAGACTTTGGTTCTTCCAAAAATTTTAATGAAGCCTCTATCATACTCCCGGCACTCTTGTGGGGGCTAAGGATACAGCAATGAACAAGACAGACCCCACGTGAACCTCTTAGGGCTCACAACTTAACATAAGGGGTACATTAAACACAAAATTAATGAATTCCAATTGTATGTTCTATAATAAGCATTTGTAGTACTTAGTGTTTATTGGCACTTTTTAGGGTAAAGCACCAAGAACTTATTGAATCTTCATGACAACCTTTTAGTTAGGTAGTATTATTATTTCCCTTTTACAAATGAGGAAACTGAGTCACCAAGAGGTTAAGAAATCTGCCCCAAGTCCTAGAACCAATAAGTAGCAAAGACAAGATTCAAATCCAGACAGAGCAGCTCCAGTGCCCTTAACCACTATACCATAATGCCTTCCTTCTGCTAGAGGGAAGACGTGCGGGCTGCTGTGAGATGCTGAAAAGAGTGAAAGAAGATGTAGAAAAATGAACAAAGCAGATGTTAGCTAACAGTAAGAGGGAATAGAGATGGCAGGAGTTCACTTGGTCAGCAATATTGCCATGAAGTGCTGAATTGTATCTTTCCTCTTTTTTTCAGAGGAGTAGGTGAGGGTAACACGTGACAAAAATCAGCAGGTAGAACATTGGACAATAAATCAACCTGGAACAGTCCAAACAGGAAAGGAGTAGTCTAAATTCTGCTGCTAGGAGGCAGCAGAGGAAAGAAGGGAGAGGCCTCCACCTCCCTAGGCCTCAAGGAATCGAAAGATACATTGTTCAGTAGCAGCAGTCAAAACTGAGACGATAAGGAGAAAACGAAAACTTCTACTTTTCCAGGGCTCCTGGCCAAATACCTCCCAGTGTGGTCTGAAGCCCCCACTGGAGGCACCTGTGGTTTTGCAGACCAGCGGGCTCCATTCTGGTGGGCTGCAGCGCCATCTAGCAGGCCTGAAGCTGAACGGCGTCATAACAACTCTGACAGTCCTAGAGTCCTTGAAAAGACAAGGACCCACGTGGCTAGCACCGTGCTAAGTGTTGAGGTCACTGTAGTGAACAAACAAGTCTCTGCCCTTGAGAAGTTCACGGTCCATCTCGGGAGACAATCACAGGCTCTGGAGCAGAGACCTGTGCAAGTGTTCAGGAAACACGGAGGGGCAAGGCTGACCTTACCTGGAGTTCAGGGAAGGTTACACAGAGAATGTGCTATTCAAATCAGCTCTTCAAAGATGAGTCATTATTAAAGATGAGTACAGCAGTAGAAGACGGAAGAAACTTCCAGGCAATAAGACTGGAAGTTCAAAGGCCCAGAGGTGTGAAAGAGTGTAGTGCATTCAAGGAAGACTGGAATGTCCAAATCACAGCCGGGAGCAACTTGACAATTTAGCCTAGTCATTTTACGAATTATATTACTGAGATTTGAGCAAGAAGGGGGCTTTGTGCAAATTCATATCCTAGGCTAAGAGTGTCCACACTGGAACCCACGACTCCTGACTCTCGGTCCCATGCACCTTCCACTGAACCATGGAAATGCAAGGCCAGCCACCTCCATCCAGCTCCCTGGGAAGGGCCACATTCACATGGCAGGGACCATTAGTGAGGCTGTGTGCATAGAAGTTAGACCTTGAACTCAAGAAGAAGACACGCCTGCACTCAGTGGCTCTACCAGTAGCTATGTAACTTTCATCAAGTTACTTATTCTTTCCGAGTGTCCATTTCCTTATCAGTCAAATGGGAAAGATGACAGCCCTTAACTCGTACAGTTGTTGTGAGAGTGGAAAGAGTGAATTCACATTAAGGGCTTGGCACAATGCCCAGCACATGCTAAATGCTTGATAATGAGATATTAAAGACCATAATTTTAATATTGTCACTTTTTTATTGTACTATTATGGTTTTTTTTTTACTCAGAAGTATGATTATTGATTGTTATTTATAATTTTTACTATTTCTTATTAAGTGTTGAGAACTGGGGCCTTTCTGGCTGCATAAGAACAAACACAGAAGCCCCGGTCCTATTTTCAAAACTTGAAGGGCTGTGCTGGAAAGAGAGAGTAGAGGTGGACTGAGGTGCCCCAAGGGCCAAGCTGGGCACCATGGCTGAGAGCTGCAGGATGGAAGATTTCAGTCCAATGTAAAGAAAACCTTGGGCACTCATCAAGGGGCCTTGGGAGGAAGGTATTTATTTGTTATTGGAAATGTTCAGTCTAAGACCAGATGACCATTTATCAACGCCACCTCCTACCTTGCATAGGGCAGGAAGTCACCTAGTCCATGGCACTATCTGATGCTTTAAACATCTAATTGAGCTGCTAAACATCTCATTGAGCTCATATTCTAGGAGAATATGATTTGGTAGGTCATCGGGGAAGACGGCTGTCTGTTTATAAATTTCAGTCATAAGCAATGCTCAAAGAAGTCAGGATCCATAACACATAACCTTGTTTTTCAGAGTAATTTGTTAGATTTTAGCTAGAAGCATGAGGAAAAGGCTGAGATGCTCATGTCAGGCTAGAGACCAGGGAAATGGGCTAAAGGAAGAGAAGGCAGCTCAGCTTATCCTCAAATGCTGCCCAGAAAATGTGCTTTCATTCTGAGAAGATGTGCACGGCTGTCACAACCCTGAGAGCCATCATAGCGTAGAGGTACCTACTGTCTTAAAATAATTCAATAACAAAGCACACAAAATGCTCACTATTCAAACGTTTATACAGGGTCTGCTATGTGCAAAGCACTTGGAATATAAAAGTAAATCTAGAGCCAGGTGCGGTGGCTCATGTCTGTAATCCCAGCACTTTGGGAGGCTGAGGCGGGCGGATCCCCTGAGGTCAGGAGTTCGAGACCAGCCTGGCCAACATGGTGAAACCCCGTCTCTACTAAAAATACAAAAAATTAGCCAGGTGTTGTTGCAGGCGCCTGTAATCCCAGCTACTCTGGAGGCTGAGGCAAGAGAATCGCTTGAACCCAGGAGGTGGAGGTTGCAGTGAGCCAAGATCGTGCCACTGCACTCTGGCCTAGGTGACAAGAGTGAAACTCCATCTCAAAAAAAAAAGTAAATCTAAAAAGCAGATAGAGCTAAGAAGGTTATAGTCTAGAAGAGGCAATAAGACCTGAGTAGAAAATAACTGCAATCCAAGGTAGAAAATGCCTAGTGTTGTGAAAGAGGCACATGGGATTATATGGCTTTCACAAGAGGAAGCACTGGAGGAAGGTTTTGCAGAGGAAATGACATCTAAGCTGGGCTTTTAGTAACACAAAAGACTTGCACCCCAAATGATGGAAGGGAAAAACATCTCAGGGGAAAAAGTAGTGTGGGCAAAATTGCAGAGTTCTGAAAGCATGGGCTGAAGAATTGGAAGTACAAGTAGGTGGCACCCCCTGTGACTAGAGCACAGGGAGTGTGGAGGGGGTGGGGCAGGATGTAAGATCAGAGAAGTAATTAATCATCCAGCAATTGCACTCCTAGGTATATTACCGAGAGAATTGAAAACATACCTCCACATAAAAGACTGACACACCAATGCTTATAGCAGTTTCACTCATAATAGCCAAAATGTAGAAACAAACTACTGTCCATCAACTGACAAATGGATAAATGAAATGTGTTATATCTATACAATAAAATATTACTCAGCATTCAGTAATAGGAGGGAGTGAAGTATCAATACATGCTACAACATGGATTAACCTTGGGAGTGTTCCAAATGAAAGAAGACAATTACCGAAAATGCATACTGTATTATTCCATTTATATGAAAGGTCCAGAATAGGAAATCTACAGAGACAGAAAGTATCCTAGGACCAGCGGGGAGACAAGGGGATTAGGTGTTGATGGAAAAGGGTTTCTTTTGGGGATGGTGAAGGTGTTGATGGAAAAAGGTGTTGATGTTGAAGGGTTTCTTTTGGGATGATGAAAATGTTCTATAATTGAGCATGGTGATGGTTGTACAATTCTGTGAATATACTAAAAACCATTTAATTGTACATTTTAAATGGGTGAATTGTATGGTATGTGAATTATATCACAATAAAGATATAACCCCAAAAATGGTCTTTCCCCAGAAGCAGCAATGAGAAGCACTGGAGTAGACCACAGAGAACACTCAGTCTTACTCCCACAGTGCAGAGGGAAACATTAAGGCTCAGAGAGGGGAAAGATTTGTCCACGGTCTCACCACAGGTCAACAGTAGAGCTGCAACTAGAACACAAGACTCCATCTGTGCCCTCAGTGTCCTTCCCACTGCACGGGACTATTCCCAATATTCTTCCACTCCTAGGACCACACCCTTCAAGCAGAATTCATGATCATGGCTGTCAGAGTCTACCTAGAGAAAAAGAAGTGGAAGCAGAATATTTGTGGTTCAGTCTCAGGATTGGAAGAAAGGTCATAACTGAGGCTTATATCCCTTTTAATATTTCCATCACATGGTCATCTAGCAACCCTTGAACAACCTTGATGATGGGAAACTTGGTACCTCCAAAACGTCTCTGAACAACTTTGTGGTGCACAGAACTGCATGTCCCTCCAGCTTCCTCCTGATGACAGGAGAGGGAAGGGCCACACTGTAATCAGACCATTGTGAGAGGCCTTACAATGAACTGCAGCTGTATTTGCATTGCTTTTTCTCACTTGATTAAGTGCTTCTAAGGCAGAGGCTGTGTTTTTGTGTTTTGTTTTGTTTTGTTTTGTTTTGAGATTGAGTCTCGCTCTGTGGCCCAGCCTGGAGTGCAGTGGCGCAATCACAGCTCACTGCAACCTCCGTCTTCCGGGTTCAAGCAATTCTTCTGCCTCAGCTTCCCAAGTAGCTGGGACTACAGGCATGCAGCACCATGCCCAGCTGATTTTTGTATTTTTAGTAGAGATGGGGTTTCACCATATTGGCCAGGCTGATCTTGAACTCCTAACCTCATGATTCGCCTGCCTCAGCCTCCCAAAGTGCTGGGATTACAGGCGTGAGCCACCACGCCCAACCTTTTCTTTTTTTTGAGATGGAGTCTCGCTCTGTCACCCAGACTGGAGTACAGTGGTGTGATGATTTTGGCTCACTGCAATCTCCATCTCCCGGGTTCAAGCAATTCCCCTGCCTCAGCCTCCCAAGTAGCTGGGATTATAGGCATGCACCAACACGCCCAGCTAATTTTTGTATTTTTAGTGGAGACGAGATTTCACCATGTTGGCCAGGCTGGTCTCGAACTCCCGACCTCAGGTGATCCACCTGCCTCAGCCTCTCAAAGTGCTAGGATTATAGGTGTTAGCCACTGTGCCCGGCCTGTGTTTGATTTTATATCTCTATCTCCTGAAATATGGCCAGACTCAGAGAAGGAAGTGCTAAACATTTGCTGAAGGAATTAGAATTAGTGAACCAAATAAAGAAACTATAGGGCTTGATGATTCTAATCAAGTCCCTCCCCTGGAGAATGTCTCTTTCCTTGGTATCAGTTACATGACCCAATCTTGATGCACTGCCCATTTCTGTGGCTGCTCCACTGCCTTGACTTCTGTATTCTGCCCATAAGCACTGGCATTTCTCAAAGATTAAACACCAGCTTTTCTGGCCCTTCTCACTGTTAGAGAGTTCCTCTCTCTCCAAGCTCACTCCAGAGGTTCCCCTGCCAGACTCATTGCTCACGTGAACTTGGGTGGCAATTCTGATGCTACTGGACATCCCAATTGAACATCCTCCCATCACTACAGATGTCCAACACCAACTCATCATGCCTTTGCCAAGAGCAGCAGCCTTTCTAAGCCTTCATGCCTCTTATTAGAACTAAATATGGCAGGAAATTTTTTATTTTTTATTTTATTTTTTGAGATGGAGTCTCGTACTGTCACCCAGGCTGGAGTGCAGTGGTGCGATCTCGGCTCACTGCAACCTCTGCCTCCTGGGTTCAAGCAATTCTCCTGCCTCAGCCTCCAGAGTAGCTGGGACTACAGGTGCCCACCACACACCCAGCTAATTTTTGTTTTTTGTTTTTAGTAGAGATGGGGTTTCACCATATTGGCCAGGCTGGTCTCGAACTCCTGACCTTGTGATCTGCCTGCCATGGCCTCCCAAAGTGCTGGGATTACAGGCATGAGCCACCGCGCCCAGCCAGGAAAATATTTTTATAAGTATGAAGTACACTTTCATTCTCATATTTTTTTAAACACACAGTCCTTGTCCTACTAAAACAAAATCAGGAGGCTAACACATTCAGGACTTGCCTCTGTGCAAAGCTGGCACAGCTGAAATGTAAATAGGAAGCAAAGAATCAACTTGTGAGTTATTGAAATCCATGGCAAAAACAGTCTTGAAAGCCAGAATTCTGGTTTGGAAGAGCCTGTCTTTTTAACACAGAATAGGGATCTGAGTTCTCAAGCATGGTTTGGGGCATGGAAAACAAAGCCTGAGGAATGGGGCTTCAATTCCAGCCACGTGTGGCTCCTCCTTCTTCCTTTAAATGCATCCCTATCACATAGGCTCAGCCCCTTCCCCACCTTCACTCCTTCTCTCCTGCCCTGCTCCAGGCTGAGCCCTCACCACCCAGGCCTGGACTATTGTAACAACTCCTTACCCAGCACCTTGGCTCTGTTTCATGCCTCCCCCATCCATCTTACACAGTCTACCACAGCAATCTTTCTAAAATCCTATCTCACACGCCTCCAATGTCTCCTCTTTGCCTGCTAGAAACAATTCATATCAATTCAACAAATACTTACTGAACACCTACTAGATGCTAGATGTTGCACTAGACTGGTGTCAGCCAACAACAACCCCTAGGCCCAATCAGGCCCACCACCTGTTTTTAGAAATAAAGTTTTATTGCCAGGCCTGGTGGCTCATGCCTGTAACCCCAGCATTTCAGGAGGCTGAGGTGGGAGGATCACTTGAGCCCAGGAGTTCAAGACCAGCCTGGGCAATATAGTGAGACCTCATCTCTAAAAATAAAAAAATTAGAAAATGAGTCAGGAGGAGCACTTGAGCCCAGGAGGCTGAGGCTGCAATGAGCCGTGATGGCAGCACTGCACTCCTGCCTGGGTGACAGTGTGAGACCCTGCCTCAAAAATAAATAAATACATAAATAATGTTTAATTGGAATCCAGTTACACTTGTTCATTTACATATTTATTTACATATCATTGTCTATGGAGGTTTTCATGCCAAGAGCGCATAAATAGTTGTGACAAAGGCAGTGCAGTCCAAAAGTCTCAAATATTTACTACCAGGCCCTTTGTAGAAAATGTTTACCAACCCATGTGCTAAAATCCAGGACTACCATAGTGTGGTTCCCTGCTATCAGGGAGCTTCTAGAGCAAGGCCTTCCACCATCTAACCTTGCCCTTCTGCCCTTTCTCCTGTCACTCTCCATGAGTCCTCTGACAGTCCAATGGTTCCTAGATTTTTGGAATTTATGAATCAGTAAAAAAATTTTTTCAGTTACACAGAATGTACATAGGGTTGTCAAGTGGGTACATTTCAAAAACCAACTACCATCTAACTTCACCATTGTTTTCTAGGGAGAAAGAATCAACATTAAAAAGTTGCAAAAATATTCTTTATCTAAAAATAAAGAACATTTCCTCAAGTGACATTAGGCTTATGAGATTGAGTCTCCTGGCTGTGTTTTTCCATTTTTGCTGTGGAATGATAGCATTCTTCAGTCACCACAGGTCTGCAGTCAGGCACACAGGAATCTTTGATCTAGTCTAGGCTGACTGGTTTACTTTGTGCTCCTCAAATTTTCTGTGGATCTTCCCGTGAGATTTGACATCCAGAAAGCTCTTCCTCCTTCTTTCCTGCTCACTGTGCAGAGCCCAGCTCATCAGCAGCAGGAATGCAGGGTTCCTCCCGCAGCACCCTAAATGCAGGCTGTTCAAAGGCACATCCGGGCTGTCAGCAGCACGGCTGAGTGATGCGACTGTGGGTGTCTCTGTCAGCTGCAGAGCACGGTGACAGGATGGCCCAGAAGGCTGCCTGGCGTGTGGCCCTTCCTCTGGCATAGGCAGGTGAACCTGCTGACACCGTCACGCTGACAGCTCCGTGGCACAGATTCTACCCGAATACCGGATTCAGTGAGCACCGGCTCCTGCCAAGTCTCTCACATGACCCGGAGGCCACGAGGGCCTGGGCGGCCGTGGCCAGCTCCCAATCAGCAGACGGTGTCGACAGGCACTTAGCGAGGTCGCCTTACTGGCAGGCAGCCCCAAGATACTGGGTCCTCACTGCTCACATGAAGCTTCTGGAATCCCCTCTTACAGTCCCGAGACCTGTGGGAAATAAATCATGGCTGCACCGTGGCTGCACAGAGAAGGTAACCCCAGCAAGGCCTGGCCCCGATTTCTGGCTTTCATTTGGGGACACGCATTTTCCAAAAGCTCCTGCTTACCCAACACCTCCTCCTCCCCTGCTGTGTGTTGGGGGAGGGGAATGTGCTTATGGCCACTTGTAAAATTCACCACTGTGGGTGACAGATGACATTAAACACCATTTTTCCTTTATTTTTCACAAGGGGAGCAGGAGCTGCATTTTTCTAACAGTTTTCCATATCAGAAGTTGAGAATTTCATTACCTTTCCGAGCTGGTCTATAGCAAAGTTGTTTCACTTCTCAGTTGTTCCCGTTTAACCCATTTGTGAGACATAGGCTGGGGGCGGGGCGGGGGGCGGAGTTAAATTTCCGAGGGAAAACTAGAAACCCTGAATCAAAACTGGAAGGAAGTTTCAAGATCACCTGGCTCAATCAGCTCATACTTCTGAGGGAAACTGAGTCAAGGAGGGACAAGAGCTCAAGACTCCACTGGTAGAACTGAAACAAGAAACAAGATCTCCTTGGTTAATCTAAACCTCTTTCAACTATAGCCTGAAAAGTCCAGCATATCATTTCCTAAAATCCAGAATGAAGGTAATTTTCCTTCTAGAAAACGAGGGCGTAGGTACTAGCTCAGCTTAGGATTCGGTGAGGAAGGGGCACTGTGGTGAAGAAGGAAGACATGGAATTCAGCAGATAGTTACATGAAATACATGTACCCCTCACAGTAACACTTCCATTAAAGGCTGAAGGAATAGAGCCCCCACATTTTAAGTAATGACGCCATAAAATTTGTTCCCTAAACACCATCACATTCAGCCCAGATGGGGAAGCTAAGGCTCAGGGAAGGGACAGGAGCTGAGTGAAGGTCACACACAGTCTGGTGAAGGGTGGGATTAGGGGCTAGGCCTCAGAAGTCTGAGCCAGCTCTCTCCCTGGTGCTGGGTCAGACCATCAGCAATCCCTGTCCTGAGGCTGACGGCCAGCCTTCAACTTGGGACCTCGTCTCAGCTTTCCCCACTGAGAGTCAGCTGTTCTTTCAGGCCATTTTGGTGCCAGGCTGATATTGCATTCCTCTCCTTGGCCCCAGAGCCAGGGACATGCTCACTGCTTGGACTGGTAAGGGGACCCTTCCCACTGCCTGAGCCATTCTTCACAGAATGATTTCTATGTAGTAACTCAGAGGACAGCTGGTTTGAGGGTTGGCAGGCAAGGCTTTGAGTCAGGCCTGGCTAGTTGGTAAGGATCATCTGCCTTCCAGGAGGGCTTGGGTTTTACTGCCGTCTTGCCACGTGCCATAGAAGGACATGCTGAACTCTCCCCATGACTTGAGGGCAGGGCTTAGGCTGCCTGGGAAAGGCAGGGAGAGAACCCGAGAGCAATCCAGTCAGCGTCCCTTTCCTGGGGGTGTCATCAGGGCATGTAGCATGGAGGCAGCCATGCCAGCTCCTGTCCTCAGGCAAAGGGGAACAGGCAGTCTTGGCCTCGGAACTCCCAGTTCCAGACCCTCTTCCAGCAGGCGCTGGCTAGTGAGGCCTGTCTAGAAAAGCAGCAGACCAACTTGGCACCAGGCGAAGTTGTGGGAGATGCTCTTCCCCACAGAAAGAGTCAAAGCGTCAGAAAGTAACACCCTGCCATGGCCCAGATCCCCCAGCTTCAGGGGCCGAAGGACCCCAAAGATCTTCTCACCCACACTCCTCATTGCACAGGAGAGAAAATGGAGGCACTGAGAGAGGAAAGTGCTTGCCCAAGGTCACACAGCAACTTAGAGCAGGGCTGAAATCCAGTCCCGCTGTCTGATCCAGTTCTTATCCCACAAAATGCTTTCAAAGCATAGAGTGACACACCTCACTCAGAAGCCCAAAGTCCCATGAGGAAAACATCTCTAGGAACCACCAGGTGCCCCTAGCAGGATGAAAAATAAGGGCAGCTGTCTTTTTTTTTTTTTTTTTTTTTTTGAGACAGAGTCTCGTTCCATCACCCAGGCTGGAAGGCAATGGCACAATCTCAGTGCAACCTCCACCTCCCTGGTTCAAGCTATTCTCATGCCTCAGCCTCCCCCAAGTAGCTGGGATTACAGGCGTGCACCACCACACCCAGTTAATTTTTTTTTTTTTTTTGTATTTTTACAATATAGACACAGGTTTTCACCATGTTGGCCAGGTTGGTCTCGAACTTCTGATCTTAAGTGGTCTGCCTGGCTTGGCCTCCCAAAGTGCTGGGATTACAGGCATGAGCCTCTGCACCTGGCCAAGGGCAGCTGCCCTTTGCAGAGCCACATTACACAAAGCACTTATGCATCACCTTTTTACTTTCAAAAATCCTATAAGGTAGTGCAATTACTATCATCAGCTTACGTGAAAATAAACCCAAAAGCCCTACTGGAGCCTCGCTAGCCATTCCTTGTTCTTGTTTTACCCTTGCTCTGTCAAAACCCACCAAGGGCCTGGCAAAGCTGGCCATTTCTAGAAGACCCTTGGAGCAGAAGGTAAAAGGGCTATAAACAGAATTCCAGGTAACCAAAGTCTAGAGGGTCAGAATATGGACTCTGCAAAACACCATGTCCAAACACATAAGGGGAACGGTCTGCAAATGTCCAACACTCTCCCTACAAGTGGCTCACTCTGTAACCAGCACAGGGCCAGGTGGGCTGATCTGAACTGGAGCCTCCCAGAGAAGCAGGCCCATGGTAACCCTGCCCCTCAATTTCTGTTCCATCTCACTGCTGACTCCTCCTCCTCCTCCTCCTCCTCCTCCTCCTCCTCCTCCTCCTGCCCCTCCACTCTCCTCCTGACAGCCAATTGCGCATCTATTCAAAGAAGCCACAATCAGAGCCCTCTCCAGTCTTTCTGCCTGCCAGCCCAGCAACACCCTGTGAGGTGTGTGCCTCCCTGTCACTCAGCCTCAGCTGATGGACAAAGGGGAGTACATCTGGAAGAGGTGGCCCAATAGGGAGGGTCCTGGACTTCAAGTCCCTGGAAAAGCAGCTGAGAAGCTTGAAGGCACTGGGGTCATTCAGCCTGAGAAGAAACTCAGGGGAATGCTGTCAATATCACCACATCCCTGGAGGGTTGTTAAGGAGTGGAGAGGGCAGATTCACCCTGTGGGGCTCCAGAGGACAGAGGTAGGAGGGGGCAGGGTGGACACGACAGGCAGATTTTAATTCAAAATAAGGAAAGCTCCTTCTTGGGCAGAAGTATCCCAAGACAGCCCAGGATACGTCAGACCAAATGATGAGTACATTATGCTCAGGGCCAGGAAGCTCAAACTGGAGCCCCAACTCCTACCTGTGCCATATTGAGCAAGTTACTCAGTGTTCGTCATCCTACAATGGATAGAGTGATGTGTTTCTCACATATTCACTTGGAACTCCTTATAGCACCTCCAAAGGCAAACGTGAAATTCTGCAAAAGAAAAGAGTGCAAAGACCTCAGCTCCCACTTGTCCCAGTTTCAACCTTACCCATGTACAGAGATCATGATCTCAGCCAGGGTAGTCACAAACAGAGCTTACAAGGGCAGTGGGTACAGAGAAAAGAGTCCTGGTCAGGAGCCAGACTAGCCTCGGTTCAAGTCCCAGCTCTGCCTCTTACCATCTTCATCTTTAGCAAGATACCTTGCCTCTCTGAGCCTTAATTTTCTTATCTGTAAAATGAAGCTGTAAGCCCCTGCCCAACCTCCTCATAGGGTTGTGACAAGGATCAAATGAGGGAGAAGAACAAGCACCTTGGAGGCCATAAGCACTTTTACCTTATCCTATGGCAAGGATATGCTGAGGATTTCCAACTATAATTATTTTTACGCCAGGAAGAACATGAGTAACACAGTTACATTCCATAACAAAGGTCTATTCAACAAATGTTCACTGGACACTTACTGTGAGCCAAAAACTGTGCCAGATTCTAGAGGTGCAAGCATACATAAGACAAAATTCTGTGTCCTCTGAGACTCACTGGAAAGACAACCAGTAAATTATTCACTAAAGCAGAGTGTGGTACACAGAGGTGTGTACAAGTTACAGTGAAAGCACAGAGGAGAGTGACTAGGGCTGGAGGAGGCAAGGATGGGGGCATCAAAGGAGGCAGCATTCAAAGAGAGTCTATAAGAATGAAGAGGAACATTTACAAACCTAATAATAGACTGTTGAAATACATGAGCCAAAATGGACACAATGGAAGGGAGAAATAATACAATAACAGTCAGAAACTTCAATATCCCACCTCAGTAATGGATAGAACAACCAGACAGAAAACAGGTAAGGAACTAAAGGGCTTGAACAACCCCAGAAACAACTAGATCTAACAGACATACACAGACCACTCAACAACAGAATACACATTCTTCTTATGCACACATGGGACATTCTCCAGGATAGACCATATGTTAGGCCACAGATTAAGTCACAATAGACAACAGAGATGGAATCAACCAGAGTGTCCATCAATGGATGGATAGATAAACAAAATGTGGTATTTACATACAATGGAATGCTATTAAGCTTTAAAAAAAGAAGGGAGTTCTGACATGCAACAGCATGGATGAACTTCTAAGACTTGCTAAGTGAAAAAGTCACAAAAAGATAAATACTGTAAGATTCCACTCATACAACTTAAGGTAGTCAAATTCGTAGAGACAGAAAGTAGAATGGTAGTTGCCATGGGGTGGGGAGGGATGGAGGACTGGGGAGTTATTGCTTAGTGGGTACGGAGCTGTAGTTTTGAAAGATAAGTTCTGTGGATGGATAGTGGTGAAGGTTGCACAACGATGTGAATGTACTTAACGCCACTGAACTGAACACTCAAAAAATGATTCAAATGTTAAATTTGATGTTATGTTAATTTTACCACAATTTTTTAAAATGAATACTTTTTTAAAGAAAAGAATGAGGAGAGAGTGTTCCAAGCAGTCCAGATTGGGGAGAAAAATTTATACAAGAGAAACAGCTTATGCAAAAGCACAGAGATACAAAAGTGACTGGTGTTCTCTGGAAACAACAAAGGCATCCCCATTGTGTAAGACACACAGGGTGGCCACAGTGGGCTGGAAAAGTTCCCTGAATACCCTGCTAGGAAGTTTGGATGCCACTCTGTGGGCTCTGGGGGAATGGCATGGTCACAGCTGTGGCTTAGAACAATCAAACTAGGAGGAGAATGGGGAGGGTGGGTGGCACGAGGAGACACACAGAGCACGATACCACCTCTAGACAGACGTGAAGAGGGAAACTGCCTTCCAGACGGCCCAGCCAACCAGCCCTGTGGCCACCATCCCAGTGCTGCGGTGAGTGACTCAATCTCCTTGCCTCAAGGGGCCATCCACTGAAGGCAAGAGGGATTCCCCTGGAAACTTTGATTCTGCTGAGAGAGAGAAAGACTGAAACCAAAAGCAGGTGCGTTGGTGGGGCCTTGGGCGTGAAGTGCCTTTCTGCCGTGTCATTCTCCCCACACGGGGCCATCTGTTTGGGTGAGCCCCAAAGCCGATGGGGCCTTGTCTCCCCTGCAGGCCCACCCTGTGGTTTTCACCAACTGCAGGGAGGCAAGGTGGCTGCTCAAATGTGCATCCAGGCAGGAGGAGGGGGTGAGGGCCTCTGGAAAGTCTCTGAATCAAGTAAATGTGGGAAATCTCAGCTCTGTGACTTAGAAACAGGTGACCTTGGGCACTCCCAGGTCCCTATGTGGGCCTCAGTTTGCGTTTCTTAACGTGAGGAGCATACGAATAGAGTTATACGCTTAACTCCTAACAAGGAGTTAGACCTATACTCCTGTTGCTTTGCCCCTCCTGTAAAAGAAGGAGTTAGACCTATAACTCTGTTGGTACGCCCCTCCTCTGTAAAATGGAGGAGTTAGACCTATAACTATTAGTATGCCCATGACATTAAGAAAGGCAAGAGGTTATAGACATTACTAGACTCATTTAAGTAATTAGACAAGCAAGCATATACACACAGACACATACAGAGACACAAACAGACACACAAGCACACACACAGAGACACACACAGAGTCCAGAGGACAGGCGATATGGTTTGGGATCTGTGTCACCACCCAAATCTCATGTCACATTATAATCCCCAGTGTTGGAGGTGGGGCCTGGTGGGAGGTGACTGGATCATGGAGGTGGATCCTACATGAATGGTTATTTAGCACCATGCCCATGGTGCTGTTCTCGTGATAGAGTTCTCTCAAGATCTGGTTGTTTGAAAGTGTGTAGCACCTGCCTCCTCTCTCTCTCAGTCCTGCTCCTGCCATGTAAGATGCTTAATCCCACTTTGCCTTCCTCCATGAGTAAAAGCTCCCCGAGGCCCCCCCAGAAGCAGATGCTGCCATGCTTCCTGTACAGCCTGCGGAACCATGAGCCCATTAAACCTTTTTTCTTATAAATTACCCAGTCTCAGGTATTTCTTTTTTTGTTTGTTTGTTTTGTTTTGTTTGTTTGTTTTTCGAGACAGTCTGGCTCTGTATCCCAATCTGGAGTGCAGTGGTGCAATCTCGGCTCACTGCAAGCTCTGCCTCCTGGGTTCACACCATTCTCCTGCCTCAGCCTCCCGAGTAGCTGGGACTACAGGCACCTGCCACCACGCCCGGCTAATTTTTTGTATTTTTAGTAGAGACGGGGTTTCACCGTATCAGCCAGGATGGTCTTGACCTCCTGACCTCGTGATCCGCCCACCTCAGCCTCCCATTGTGCTGGGATTACAGGCATGAGCCACCGCGCCCAGCAGGTATTTCTTTATAGCAGTACAAGAACAGACTAATACAACAGGCAAAGCATTCTCTTTTTTAAAATTGTTATTTTAGGTTTGGGGTATATGTGTGAGTTTGGCATATAGGTAAATTGCGTGTCATGGGGGTTTGTGCACAAATTACTTCATCACCCAGGTAATAAGCACAGTTTTCTGATCCTCATCCTCCTCCCACCCTCCACTCTCCATCGCCTTGACTCTTAATAGTGGTCTACATTTCATCTCACTTTGGCAACCTTAAGTGAGTATCTCCTCTGTGGGCTCCCTTCTCTCTCTCCCTCTCTCCAGCTCCCTTGGTTCTTAACCCTTCTGCCTGCTTTCCAGGGCCCAAGTTTTCTTCCTCTTAAGAGTAGAGGGAGCACTCCAAGGGGGTTTGCAAACTGTGGATGGAAGGAGGAAAATGAAGACAAATCCTTCCCCACCTAACCTCAGGGTAAAAAAAAAAAAAAATCTACCAAATAAATACACATCTTTGAGTAAAATTAGCTGCCTCTTAGCTAAAACTGGTGCGCTATTCTACTCAAAGCACCACTTGGTTTTTCCAAAGGAAGCAAGCCAAGTACAAAAATATGTATCCTCACAGAAGAGTTTGTTGAAAATTAGATTGTCCAAAGTCAATTTACCAGAAATGTCAATTTGCCAAATGATTCACTGCATCACTGAGAATGTTTTTAACTTGATACTGTAGTTTCACCACCATGAAAGCAAAATCACTCATGTCCTAGGTAGGCAGGCTAGCCACAAGATAATGCAGCCCTGCCATCATCATCCATTGTGTTAAAGAACTGCCCTGGGGGTTGTCTTCATTACAGCCAATATCTATAATTCAGGTTTGGGATTGACAAACTTTTTTTTTTGGCGGGGGTGGGGGTGGAGTCTTGCTCTGTTGCCCAGGCTGGAGTACAGTGGCATGATCTCGGCTCACTGCAACCTCTGCCTCCCAGGTTCAAGTGATTCTCCTGCCTCAGCCTCCCAAGTAGTTGAGATTACAGGTGCCTGCAACCATGCCCATGCTAATTTTTGTATTTTTAGTACTGACTGGGTTCCACCATGTTGGTCAGGCTGGTCTTGAACTCCTGACCTTGTGATCCACCCACCTCAGCCTCCCAAAGTGCTGGGATGACAGGTGTGAGCCACCGTGCCCGGCCAACAAACTTTTTTTTATAAAGGATCAGATAGTAAATGTCTTAAGTTTTTCAGATCATACTGCCTCTGCCACAACTGCTCAACTCTCAACTCTGGCACTGTAGCAGGAAAGCAGTCCTACACCATATGAGCATGAATGAACATGGCTCGGTTCCAATAAAACTTTACTTACAAAAACAAACAGTGGCTGCCATTTGGTTCACAGATCATAGTTTATCGACCCCTAATTTAGACTAACACATTTGCCAATACTAATTTGAGAAGAAATAGAAGACCCTATTAGTGTTATACCTGAAGAAGAACTTGAATTAATAGTTTTAAATTTTTCTCACAGAGAAATTATAGGCCCCAGATGGTTTTTACAGGTGGATCCTCTAAACTTTCATAAAACAGATAATTCTAGTTATATATAAATTCTTCCATGCAAGAAATAAAAAGGAAATTCTTTAACTTGTTTTGTAAAGCTAATATAGTGTAGATAACACAACCAGCCAAGGATGATGTGAGGAGAAAATACACAAACTTCCCACCTCAAAAACATACACAAACACAAGAATTTAAAAATAGATACATAGAAAAAAAAACCAGCCAGAAAATGGACATAATTAAGCAGCGTATAGAAAGAAATACACAATGATTAAGGAAAAGAGACAGGATAATCCTCTATCTTTTCTTTTCTGTAAAAAATGGGATGCTTTAACACTAGGAATCTATTGATGTAACTAGGAAATTAAAGGGAAAAAATTACATAGTCAATCAATAGATGCAGAAAAAGAAACTTAATGAAGTCAGTCACGAATGGATATTGGTAAATAGTTTTTGCAATATAATTGGCAAACTGGTAATAGCAGGTAACCTTCTTAACCTGATAAGAAGATATCTACCAAAAAACCTACCACAAGTATCATATCTAAAAATGCAAACTTTATGATCTCTTTAAAAATCAAGAATAAGAAAATAACCCTGAATTCAACTCCTATTCAACATTATACTAGAAATAGAAATAAGAAGTTTAGGGATAGAAAGTGAAAAACAAAACTCATTATTTCTAAACAATGTTATCTTCAAAGAAAATCCAAGAGAATATATACAGCTTTTAGAACTAGTAAGAGTAATATCATATCATATCATTGTAGTAATATTATACAATAAAATAGTATATAGCAGGAAAAATGAATGAACTATATCTGTATTATTAATATGGTTAATATTAATGTAGTTAAATCTCAGGGTTAGGTAGAAAAAAAGCAAATTGAAAAAGGATAAAAGCAGTATAATACTGCTCATGAAATTTCTTTAAGACACAATACAATACCATATATTTTTGTTTACTCTTGTAAAAACACAGAAATAATTGAGACAGAGAAGTTGCTTTCTAACTTGAGAATTACTTCTGGAAAGAGAGAGAGGGGAATGGAGATGCATTTCAGCTTCACCTTTATCTGTAGTTTTACTTTCTTTCCAAAAGGATCTAAGGCAACTGTTAACATTTCTTCAATCTGGTGGTGGGTATATTTGTCCATATGACATTATTCTTCTTAATTTTCTGTAAGCTTGAAATCTTTCCTAATTAAAACCACTTTTAATAGAAAAGAAAAGGAGCCATGATGAAAACTGTCAGGTCTTTGAGTAGGTTGTGGCTGCTCCTGTGAGTACAGGAAAACACACTGAGGTCATCCTGCCCACAGTAGGGTGACACAAGCCTCTAGACCCTAAATTCTTGAGATCGCTGTGGCTTCCTGCTCTGCCACCCCACTCAGAGCTACCCTACTCTGCAGGTTCCTTGGAAGGATAAGTTTCTCTTGGGGCAGTGGACACTGTTAGAAATGAAGGCAGCCCATTCCATAGACCCCTTTCCATGGACGGGGGTCACTGTTAGAAATGAAGGCAACTCATTCCATAGACCCCTTTCCATGGACAGGGGTCACTGTTAGAAATGAAGGCAACTCATTCCATAGACCCCTTTCCATGGGCAGGGGTCACTGTTAGAAATGAAGGCATTCCATTCCATAGACCCCTTCCACGGGCAGGGGTCACTCTTAGAAATGAAGACAGTCCATTCCATAGACCCCTTCCATGGGCAGGGGTCACTCTTAGAAATGAAGACAGTCCATTCCACAGACCCTTTTCATGGGCAGGGGTCACTCTTAGAAATGAAGGCAGTCCATTCCATAGACCCCTTCTGTGGGCAGGGGTCACTCTTAGAAATGAAGGCAGTCCATTCCATAGACCCCTTCTGTGGGCAGGGGTCACTCTTAGAAATGAAGGCAGTCCATTCCATAGACCCCTTCTGTGGGCAGGGGTCACTCTTAGAAATGAAGGCAGTCCACTCCATAGACCCTTTCCATGGGCAGGAGTCACTATTAGAAATGAAGTCAGTTCATTCCATGCATGACCCCATCCTACGAACATGATCTTCCATTCCCCATCTGGTATCATCTGAAGCTAAGTTTACAATTATCTTCCATAAAACTATCATAAGAAATTTAAGACAAACAGATTTGTTTATCCTTGGGCTGAACTGCAGGCACATATAATCAAGGTGGGCATTGTCCTCTTAATCCCTTCATTTGAAGGCCAAGAAGAGTCATATCTTTACAAGAAAATTATGTTCCCCTCTGACTTCTACTATGGCTCAAGTCTTCAAACCTTCAACTACCTTTTCTAAAATACTATGAATTTGAGGCTGAGGCAGTGAAAGTACACAATGAGCTCAGCACTCGTTTTTGTAGCCCAAAGTAAGAATATGCTCAAAGAATCATGGGAACATGCCAGAAAGTCACAGGAGCCAGCATAAAGGGGTTTCCAAGTGATCATCGAAACCCATGGAATAAATCAAGTTCCATGAGACTCTAGTCACATAAATTAATAAATGAAAACATAAATAAGTGGAAGAGAGAGAAAGTCCTCCTTTGTAATAGAATGATGACTACTGAATGTCAAAAGAATGAAAAAAACAAATACCACAGAATTGGAATATGAAGGAAAAGAGCTGTGAAAGCATGGAAGGCAGAGAGTAATGGGACCCAGTGTGCACGCTGATTGAAGAACAAATATATATCCCTGCTCACAGAAAGAGAGCCTACTTCCCCAACTCCGCCTCTTCTTCCCACCTCCTGAAAAGCCCATTTTCTTATTGACTCCTCTGAGATTCAAAAGGCTCTTCTCTCTTAATGGTGCTTTCACTTGCCCCCAGATGCCCAAAGAGTAGTACCAGTGTACCCCAATGTAAACAAAAAATCGATGGCTGGACCTCCCCTTTAGGGAGAGAAAGCAACAGGGAAATGTGGGCTTCATATTTACCGAGACCGAGAAATGGAAACGGGCTTCGTGACTTTCTTGATGTGTGACCTTGAAAAGCCCACATTCTTTATACTCCGATTATCTCATCTGTACAGCTGGGATTAAAATTATTTCTCTACTTCACTGAATGGCGATCCAATTATTCACCATGTGAGAAGGTGCCTGTAAACCACAATGCCAGCAGATACTGAAGGTGTTATAGAATTCACAGAGATTCTTAAGAAAGGGCTGGGGAGAGCCAGTGTGGTCCACCTGCCCGACAGGCCAAGGTCAAAATCATTATTCTTGACATTTGAATAATACACTGAACCCTTTTGAAAAATAACACTCAGACAGCAAGCACTGACTTAAAATACTTTTATTATGATGCTTTTTCTATATGAAGAAACATAGAGCTAGGTTTTGACTTCTTATGCTGTGAGAGCATCTTTTAAAGAAGAATGTGAATAATGGCGTCTAGGAACCTCTGGATTGAGGGCCTGAGAAAAACAGTGGAAGTGGAAGAGCAGCCTCTTGAAAGGGAATGTCCAACCTCTTCCTCTTTTTCGTCTTTCCCACAGAGAATTTAACTAGCTGTGTTCGGATCAACATGATGTAAAAAAAAAAAAAAGTTTCCATCCTGGCTTACATGGTGAAACCCCGTCTCTACTAAAGTAAAAAAAATTAGCCAGGCGTGGTGGTGGGCGCCTGTGGTCCCAGCTACCCAGGAGGCTGGGGAATGGCGTGAACCCAGGAGGCGGGGCTTGCAGTGAGCGGAGATCGCGCCACTGCACTCCAGCCTGGGCGACAGAGTGAGACTCTGCCTCAAAAAAAAAAAGTTTTGATTTTTGAAAAAAATCAACTGTGTGCTTGCTTCTTCAAAAGGAAGACTATACCAGGGCAGAAGATATTCCTATAAACATTTATGACTGACATCTGTAAATATTTATAGTATTAACTTTTTGTGGACACACAGTAGGGTGGGGCAGGGGTACTGGCATCCAGGCGAAGGGTAGATGTTTTGGTTGTTTCTATCCTGTAAGGACTGTCTGATGGCTACAAGTGTTAATGAAAAGCCAAACTGTATTGATCACATTTAAAAGCTCTCTCTCCAGAGTGGGCTATGCCACACTGCAGTATATTTATACAAGGGAATACTCTATAGCTATTAAAATGGACAAAACATAGCTACATGGTACAACAGAGGTGAATCTCACCAACAGAGCAAAAAATGCAAGTCACACAGAAGACATACAGTGTGATTTCATTCATATAAAATTCACAAACAGCTAAGTCCACTCTGTCATACTGGGATGCATACATACGTCATAAAATCAAAAAGAAAAGCAAGAAAATGATTCTCACAAAAGGAAGGCTGGTGATGACCTGGGGAGGGGACATTGGGAGATTATGGGTGCTTGCAAAGCTCCCTTTCCTGGCCTGAGTGGTGGTTACACAGGGGTTTCCTTAATTATAATGTAATTTGTGTAATTACGATGCATTAAGATGTATTTTTTAAAAACATTTTCTCTTCGTATAGATCACATTACTCAAAAAAACAAGGAGGAAAGCTGAAGCAAATATGACAATATTAACTAATCTCAATACCTGAATTAATATCTGAATTAATTCAATTAATAAATTGAATATTGAATATTTCAAACTCTGCTGGGTCTATATCATTAATTATTATACTGCTATATGAAAAAAGCCAGGCCAAAAAAAAGATTACATACATTATATATGGAATTTGATATTCCATTTGTATAAAATTCCAGAAAATGCAAACTAACCTAGAGTGGGAGAAAGCAGACCAGTGGTTGCCCGGGGGCAGGGGCTTTCAAATGAGCCCAGGGAAACTGTTGGGGATGATAGATACGTTGATTATAATGATGGTTTTGCAGTGTATACTTTCATTAAAATGTATCAAGTTATACTCTTTAAATATGTGCAGTTTATTGTATGTCAGCTATACATCAGTAAAGCAGTTTAAAAAAAACTCCCCTGTGCCTTTTCATATGTTTCTCACAGTCTTCAGTATGCACAGACCGCTTTGGAAATGAGGAAGATACTTTTAAATGGTCAGAGAAACCCAAGTACCTTGAAGCTGTCTACCAGAGTTGTATGTATGCTTGTGGTCAGTCATGGGTTTCAATTATGTCAATATATTTCTGTTCTGCTTTTGATAGAAAAAAGAACTCCACGCTCTTCCTTTCTGTCTTTTCTCCTCTCTCTTCTCTTTCTTTTCCCCTCTTCTCTCTGTCCGTCTCTCTCTCCCTCCCTTCCTTCTTCCCTGTCTCCCTTCCCCTTCTCTCTCCTCCCCTTCTCACTCTATTTCCTTTCTCTATCTCTCCCTCTCTCTCTCCTCCCACCCTTTCTTATCAGTCTATTTCCTTTCTCTGTCTTTCTCTCTTTCTCTTTTTCTTTCTCTATCTCTCTTCTTCCCCCTCCTCTCTCCCTCTTGCTCTCTCCTTTTCTCTTTGGTTCTCACTCTTGCTCTCTATCAGAAAACACTTTTCTTCAACTGAGCAGGCAGCTTTGGGAGACATGACAACACTCATAATAATGACAAATGATCATTTCTGTCATTTAATAGCATTTTATAGTTCACAACATGATTTCTCATATCTGTCTTCTGATTCTCACAACAATCCTTGGAAAATAAAAAGCAACTGTAACCGCTTCTGCCTTCTAAGGAGGGTGGTAGATTTCACAACAGTGGGAAAGTAAATTTCTTTACTGCCCCTTCTACTTTCAGAGACTGTTAGTGAAGACAGCAGATGAAGGACAGAGACATTTCTTCTGCTCCAGGTCCCCACCCTTCAGCAATGGCATGGCCTCTTAGTTTTAATTAAAAAATGCATCCCTGGCTATGCAAACATACATCCAGAGCTGAATTGGGGGTTGCAGCAAACACTGCTGTTGGCCTATCCAAAATTTATTCTTTAGGGCCCTGACTTTTTGGTGAGCAGAAATGTGTCCCCACTGAAAAATTAGATTTCTTATCCTCTCTTCTAGATAAGAGCGGTCATGTGACTACCTTCAGGCTAATGGAATGAAGAAACTATTGCATAGCATTGGAAATGCTCCCTAAAAAAGTGGCTGACTCTGTTGGCAGTTCTCTTGTTGACCTTCCTTCTTCCTCTACCCGAAATATGAGGACAGTGAGCTTGTGCTAAGTACACCAAAACAGAAACACAAGAGGAGATAAGGACATTAATGAGATGGTAGCATTACCACATCAGCCCTAGAATGCTTCTGTGGTTTGGATGTGTCCCCTCACCTCAAATTCAGGCATTGCCAATGTAATATATTTAGTGTGGTTTTTTAGAGGTGGTCAGGTTATGAGGGCTTCTTCTTTGTTAGTGGAATTAAGGTCATTTTAAAAAAGCCTTCACATAGCGGGATTTGGCTAGCTTGCTCTTCATCTCTTCTGCCATGTGAGCATGCAGCGTCCTGCCCTTATGGTGGATGCAGTCTTACCAGACAATGAAACTGAACCTCTTAGTGCCTGAATATTGGACTTCAACACCTCCAAAACTATGAGGAATACATTTCCATTGTTTATACGTTACAAGTCTGTGGTATTCTATCATAGCAGCCCAAAATGGACAGGTCAAATGCCTACTTCAAGATTGCTTTTACCTGAGAGAAAAACCTTAGACCTCATTTAAGGCATATTTTATAGGTCTCTGTTGGGCCAAAATATAGTTTCTAAATGATAGAGAATTGATGAGCTTAGTGATTCTGTGTTTTGAAGTGAAGAATGGGGAATTTCTGGGATGAGCCCTGCAGAAAGGTTCTCTAAAAAGAAGAAGCAACAAGCAACACAGTGATGCAACTTCTCTTTCCTCAAGTCTTCTATAATGGCAGCTACATGTGTGTAGATGCTTTGTGTGCTTATAAGGGGAAGTCAAGGAAAAGGGGTTGCATTTCCTCAACAATGTGGTATGAGACCAGAACAGCACATGTGAGAAAGCAAATTGATTCATCCATGAAATTAATTTAAAATAAACAGGATCTCAGAGGTAGAGAGGACAAGGAAACATTAACATTCATACCCTCCCCCTTTCCTACCCAGAAAGTCTAGAGAAGCTTCTCTCACTACACTGGGGTGACTTTTGAACCAATACCATTTGCATCTCACAGGAGAGGTGCTAAAGTTAGCATTGGGATAAGAGGAAGTCAGCTCATTTTATAATGAAGGCCAGAAAGGTGAAGGGACAGCTGGATTGAAAGTCAGCTCTTCCAGCTTCTGCACAGCAAAAGAAACTATCATCAGAGTGAACAGGCAACCTACAGAATGGGAGAAAATTTTTGCTATCTACTTATCTGACAAAGGGCTAATATCCAGAATCTACAAGAACTCAAACAAATTTACAAGAAAAAAACAACCCCATCAAAAAGTGGGCAAAGGATATGAACAGACACTTCTCAAAAGAAGACATTTATGCAGCCAACAGACACGTGAAAAAATGCTCATCATCACTGGCCATCAAAGAAATGCAAATCAAAACCACAATGAGATACTATCTCACACCAGTTAGAATGGTGATCATTAAAAAGTCAGGAAACAACAGGTGCTGGAGAGGATGTGGAGAAATAGGAACACTTTTACACTGTTGGTGGGACTGTAAACTAGTTCAACCATTGTGGAAGACAGTGTGGCAATTCCTCAAGGATCCAGAACTAGAAATACCATTCGACCCAGCCATCCCATTACTGGGTATATACCCAAAGGATTATAAATCATGCTCCTATAAAGACACATGCACACGTATGTTTATTGTGGCACTGTTCACAATAGCAAAGACTTTGAACCAACACAAATGTCCAGCAATGATAGACTGGATTAAGAAAATGTGGCACATATACACCATGGAATACTATGCAGCCATAAAAAAGGATGAATTCATGTCCTGTGTTGGGACATGGATGAAGCTAGAAACCATCATTCTCAGCAAACTATCGCAAGGACAAAAAACCAAACACCACATGTTCTCACTCATAGGTGGGAATTGAACAATGAGAACACTTGGACACAGGAAGGGGAACATCACACACTGGGGCCTATCATGGGGTGGGGGTGGGGGGAAGGATAGCATTAGGAGATATACCTAATGTAAATGACGAGTTAATGGGTGCAGCACGCCAACATGGCACATGTATACATATGTAACAAACCTGCACGTTGTGCACATGTACCCTAGAACTTAAAGTATAATAAAAAAAATTAAAAAATTAAAAATAATAAAAAAAGAAAGTCAGCTCTTCCAATGTCAAGGTTTGTCTGTTTTTTATAATGCCTTAGTTACACCTGGACTCAAGAGGAAGAGGGAGAGAGGAAAGAGAACAGCAACCTAAGCAACCAGATAGGCCATGTGGGTCCTGGCGGCCAGTGACAACAGCTATCACTGCCAATTCCCTTGTCATAAGCATGTTTACGTTGCCTCCCTCTCATGGAGGTGTGTATATGAAAGCCAGGTACATATAGGTATTTTAAGGGCTTCTTATGGTAGCAAGAGCATGAAGTGTAAAAATCTAGGCTTGAATCCCAGTTCTGCCTTTACTACCTGCATGACCTTGGGCAAATTCCTTCCCCTCTCTGGGCCTCAATTTTGTCATTACTGTCAGGAAGGAATTGGCCAAATTAAGTTCTAAGGTCCAATCCTGCTCTAACCTTCCAGAAGCTTATATAAAATATATCATTAAAGTAAGATAAAATCTATTAAGCACTGAGGCCTGGCGTAGTGGCTCACGCCTATAATCCCAGCTATTCAGGAAGCTGACACATGAGAATTGCTTGAATCAGGGAGGCGGAGGTTGCAGTGAACCGAGATCGCACCACTGTGCTCCAGCCTGGGCAACAGAGGGAGACTCTGTCTCAAAAAAAAAAAAAAAAAATCTATTGCGCACTGAGAATAAACTCAGCTTTTTATAAATAGATGTGGCATAACAATCAGAAGCCATTATTTAACAAATTGCAGTTCTTAGGGGAACAGTACAGATCTATAACTAGATGAGCCACGAATGCACAGTTGCTTATTCCTATACTATCCTTAAATCACTCCATTACTATTTTGATAAATATTACAGCACATTTCTAGATCTTCACACCTAGGTACCTCGGTACCTCCTTTAAACCTTGAAAATAATTTCCTTTAAATAAAAATCAAATAGACATAATGAGAATTTAAAATATGTTCTGGTACTGGCCCAATAGCACAAGAGCATGTGACATGAAGCTATTATAGTAACATCAGCAGGGCCATGGGAGGATTTTATTAGACATATCAGATACTTTATTAAACACGCCAGAGCCTTCTCATCATAAATGCAGCCAAGCAGCCCCAGAGTGATGGAGGGAAAGCCCCTTGTGAGCTCTAATCTCTTTATTCTGGTATTTAATAAGTATGAATTAGCAGGGATGGATGGTATCGTTTACAAGTCATCATGAACCCAGGAAAAGGGTGATTTCAAAGGTTCCTTTGGGGTCGTTGAGGCCTTGTCTATAAAATGTGCCTGGATTATCTGGGTTCCTCTTCATCCACAGTACCTCATCTTCAGCTGCACTAGACTCCCAAGAACTGGGTAAAGGGAGACTCTGGAGTCTGGAACCCTCACCTGCAAGTACGTCACTGAGTTAGCTACAAAATCCTTCTCCAATTGTTCAATCTTGTTCCCTAGCAGCCTACACTATTGTGCCTGAGTAGGGAATAGGGAAATGCTTCCTGTTCCCTGCAACTGGAACGCAGTTTAAATACATCACACATGTACACAGAGCTCTTCCTTGACATTTACAGAGTGGCCCAAAGAAGGCAGGGATTCCCCAAGAGCTGTGAGCTCCCCCATCACAAAAGGTCTCCTAACAAAGTTAAAGGCTGAATAGAGGATTTCATAATCAAATTGGGAGTGGGGAGAGAAGGTTGGCCTAAGGGACTTCAGTTTCCTTTTCAGTCCTAAAAGTTGAAGATTCTATGACTGATGCAGGACCAAATGCTACTCAATGTTGATAATATTTGTTATTTAAGGCTTATGTGCCAGGACACTATGCTGAATACTTTACTTCAATTCTTTCATTTAACCATCACATGAAATAAAAGTCAGCCCCACATCCCTTTTATATTTTATATGGTTCTATATCTGATTATCCACAGACCAGGGAACTGAGGTTCAGAGGCAGCTGAGCCACAAGATCACATGGCTCATTAAGTGCCAGGCAGGGTCTGAGGCCCACCCAGAGCCTGTTCTTTCTACCTCTCATGGGTGCTTCACCCACACAGGGGCAGGGTTACACAACTGGATTGTAAAGCGAGCTTGCCAGAGCTCCAGCCTGAAATCGTTCCTCCACCTCTCATCACTGTTTGTCAAGGATCTGTACAGGAAAACAGGAGATCCAGGGGTGATAGAGGTGGGAAAATCAAGAGTTTGTGGGCTGCGAGGAAAAGACTCAAAGGTCAAAGCCTTTTAGCTACTGTACTGTGAACATGAGAAAGATGCTCAGGAGTAGGTTCATCCCCAAGAGGGACATTCCAGGGAAGGGAAATTCTAACCAAAAGTATTCCTTTTTCCTTTGAGTCACAAGCTTAGTTCCTCTGGGGGACCTTGGCCAGGCAGGATGCTTGAGGCTAGAGCCAGCTCTTGTTTCCCCTCTTCACTGTGCAAATCCCTCCTGGCAGAAAGCCACCCTCTCTCAAGCCTGGGCTGCTGTTTTTAGAGCCCCCCGCTACAATCCGTTCATGGCCTGAGCCCACCTGAGGAGCCTGAGGTTCTCTGGCTATTCACAGATGCTGAGATTAGAGTCAGTAGAAGGTGGAAGACAAATTTAAGAGGCCTGGCTTTCTCTCTCTCTCAAAAGGCAGCCCCCAGCAGTGTTTGTTCTCAGAGCAGCCCTGGGAAGAAAGATGGTCACTTTCCTTTCTCCCAAAGATAATTGAAGAGAAGTAAGAAAGTACCTGTGCTTGAAAGCAAAATGACAACAATTAATCTCTAAGCACAAGGCCTAGCCATTAAATTCTTTGGAGAAACAACTTTAGGAGTTTAATGACAATCAAGAGCATAAAATTGAATTAAGAGAAATAGTAATTAAATCAGGAAAGAAGTTTTTGCAAAGGGGATGGTAAAGGAAATTAAAACCAGTAATGCTGAAAAATGTGGTGGGCAGAGCTGGGGGAGGGGAGGGCTTGGTGGAGAAAAGCAAAGAGCCAAGCACAAAGCATACTGGGTTGGGAGATGCAGAATGTATGGCACTCAAAAAAGGAATCTGGAAATTGTTCTTGAAAGACCAGGTGTCTAGCACTTCCAATTTGTGTCTAAATATGCCCAAATCCTAATGGGGACAAGCTTTCTTTTATGAAAATAGAAGCATCCCCTTGGATAAAGTATTTTTTTTTTAAAGCTGTAGACTTAAGTAGGGTGACCAACAGTCCTGATTTGTCCAGGACTATCTCAGTTTTTGTACTCAAAGTGCCATGTCCCAGGAAACCCCTCAGTCTGGAGAAAACCCCTCAATCCAGGGCAAACCAGAATGGCCACCCTAACTGGGAGGCAGACAGCCCTGGCTCCCCTCTCTGCTATTCAGTCAGTAGCTATAGAACTTTGTGTGAGTCACTCTACCTCTGTGGGCAACAGTTTTCTCACCTGTAAAACAGGTTGTCATGAATTCCTCAAAAGAGTACGGAAGTTGCTATATGTCAAGATATCTAGAACAATGTAAATGTTGGAAAAGCTTTCAGAAAAAGTTTGATAAAGGGGAATTGAAGTTAAGAATATTGATAAAACAAAATATTAGCAAACACAATCCAGTAGCACATTAAAAATAATACATCAGGACTGCTTTGGAAGTCCCCAAGACCACCATATGTTCAATGATTTTCTAGAATCACTCAGGTTTCAATATATAATTGTCCTCACAGTTAAGGATCGTTACAGGGAAATGACATATATTAGTCTGTTTTCATGCTGCTGATAAAGATATACCTGAGACTGGGAAGAAAAAGTTTAATGAACTTACAGTTCCGCACGGCTGGGGAGGCCTCACAATCATGGCAGAAGGCAAGGAGGAACAAGTCACGTCTTACATGGATGGCAGCAGGCAAAGAGAGCTTGTTCAGGGAAACTCCTGTTTTTAAAACCATCAGATTTCATGAGACTCATTCACTATCATGAGAACAGCGCAGGAAAAGACCTGCCCCCATAATTCAATCACCTCCCACCGGGTTCCCCCATGACATTCAGGAATTGTGGGAGTTACAATTCAAGATAAAATTTGGATAGGGACACAGCCAAACCATATCAGGACACAACAGAATCACCAGAGGAAAAAGACATGGGTGGAATGGAGAAATTCATGCACAGTCTTCCTATATTCTCTCCCTTCTGTAAGGGACACTGCAAGCAAGTTCCTTTCTCCAGCAACAATCAATGCAATAATGTTTCTGCCCAGGAAGCCTGTTAGAGACTCAGCGCCCAAAGTTTTTTTGTTGGTGGCTGGCTACATGGGCCTCTTCTGCCTGGCAACTACCAAAATTCCAGACTCTCAGAGGAATTCCCTTCCTCAGAAGGAAAGCTAGTGTACTGGATAAACCACATTGTCAATCAGCCCAATCAGCCTTATCAGTTAGGGAATGATTCGAATGCCAAGTTTTCAGACACCAGCCAAGGGCCAACCTTGCAAACAGACCATTCTAGAAATAGCAGGGTCTGGCTGGCTATGATAACTCTTTTCAGCACAATGACCAAGTGGAGTTCGTTCCAGGAATGAAAGAATACACATAAGTGATCACTAGAATCTGGCTCCCTAAGCTGCTATGTATAACAGCAAATCCCAGCTGGCTGTGCCTTCGCTGGTCCAAGTTCTATACATGGTGATGTGAATGCCATCAGCTCTGCTAAGCAAACTGGTCACTACCAGATTCCCTGCTAAAAATTTACCATCAGCCAAGGTCTTCTTGGCTTCTCAAATCAGAACACTGGATTTTTCTCAGTTCACCTGGAGATGAGCAACTTGAGATGACTAGATTCAGACCAATCTAAATAGAAACAACGCTTGCCTCATGCATAAAGAGGCCAACTTTTTATTTACAATAGAGGATATATCCTTCTAGTGAGCCAAAATGCTTGTGTTTCAAATGTGGGGTACCACCTTTCTCAAGAGTAAGATATCTGGAAAGCATAATCAGTCATCAGAAAATTGCTTTAAGCCAGGCACGGTGGTTCACACCTATAATCCCAGCACTTTGAGAGGCCAAGGCAGGGGGATCACTTGAGGCCAGGAATTTGAGATCCTACCTCTACAAAAAACAAAGTTAGCCAGGCATAGTGTTCACGCCTGTACCTCACCTACTCAGGAGGCTGAGGCAGGAGGATCGCTTGAGTTCAGGTAGCATGTCTTCTGATATAGCTTGGATATCTACATAGTGTCCCCGCCCAAATCTCATATTGAAATGCAATCCCCAATATTGGAGGTGGAATCTGGTGAGAGGTGATTGGAGCATGGGGGAGGTTTCTCGCACTGCTATAAAGAAATACCTGAGACTGGCTAATGTGTAAAAAAAAAAAGTTTCATTCACTCACAGTTCCACAGGCTGTACAGGAAGCATGGCCAGAGAGGCCTCAGGAAACTTACAATCATGGCAGAAGGCAAAGGGGAAGCAGGTACTTCTTACATGGCCCGAGCAGAAGGAAGAGAGAGGTGGGGAGGTGCTATACACTTTTAAACAACCAGATCTCATGATAATTTACTACCACAAGAACACCAGAGGGGAAATCTGCCCCCAGGAGCTAATCACCTCCCACCAGACCCCACTTCCAACACTGGGGGTTACAATTTGGCATGAGATTTGGGCAGAGACACAAACCCAAACCACATCACACAGTCTCAGGTATTTCTTTATAGCAGTGCGAGAACAGCCTAATACATCCTCTATAGAAAGAGGCACTGCTATGCAAAAAAGAACAGAATGAAGGGCTCTGTGGTCTCTCAGGGCCTTCCAGCTCTACAGCTATGACTGTGCATCCCAGCATGTGCTAGTACACACACAAAAAGGTGTACTTCTCCAGACACAGTGCAGAGAACACAAAACAAATAGTACCATGGTTACAACTTCAAAGAAGAGAAAGGGGGACAAATTTAACACACCTGTTTGGGTGATGGGCCTAGAATAAAGTATAAGCCCAGTGACCCTAGCCCCACATTGTGATTTCTGCTTTGGGCTCCTGCTTTAGGGAGTGGAGACTCTCAGTTGGGTGTTCTCAAAATCTGCTATGGAGCAGCTGCAGATTCCTTCCAGGTGTGCCTGATGCATGTTAAAGTTTGGGAACCACTCATCTAAGCAGCAAGTTGCTCTATATTCTACAACCCAGACCAATTTATATAGATCCCTAGAGGAATGAGAGTGTTTTCTCACTGGCAACTGTATTATTGAGTAGAACAGGAAAGACATTAGGCGCATGCAACTACATGATTCATTATCTACGATGCGTGTGACCAGAGTCAATGGGAAGAAAAATGAGTATGCATGTTAGCAGGACTAATTTAATCTTTATGTATGTAATTCAAATTCTTCCCCTCATGTCTTCATTTGCTTTCTGAGGCATAAACTTCTAGACCTTTCCTTAAAATGGAGCAATCCAGACTTTGTATGACTACCCCTTTGATTCCGATTTAGTGCATCTGCATGTTTTATCTTATTTTAATGCCTTCAGCATGGGAAAGAGACCCAGTTGCCAGAATGACCAGGAATAGCATTTCAACTGTTTAGCCCTTACTCAAACCTTAACCCTACTTGGTCAATTTCACTGTGTTCTAGGCTCACCTAACATTTGTGGTCACAAAAATGCAAAACACTGCATTTCTGCTAGCTGCTTCTCCCTATTTTGTCTCTGTAAGTCTCATGAACTTGACTTTCTCCTAAAGTTGCTAACATAGTTGATTTTATTTTTACTAGCTAGCCTTGGTGTCTTCACTCCTTCCCCTTTGATTAACAATGCCCACTATTCAAAGCCTACCACTTAGTTTACCTACTTCCAGAGCCTACTCTCCAGAGAGGTCAACAGGATGCACAGGCTCAAAAGCGGGTTCATAGGGCAGTACTGGAAAGAAGCCCTGGTCTGGAAATAGGAAAGACTTGTTCTGGCCTCTGTTCTGCTGCAAACCTGCTGCACAATCTCAGGCAAGTCCCTTCCCCTCTCTGAGCCTGTCTCCTCTGTCATACAATGGAGAAAACCCAGTGAACTCGCAGCCCTTCCAGCTAGGGCATCTCAGGATTCTCTGCTTTTCCTGTTGGACAAGCGATCATACAGTATGGATTTCCTGGGGACAGTGCCAGTTTTGCAATCCCTGGCACCACAGCCCATGCACCATGAGCATACTAGTTCTTAAAATGTGGTCCTATTTGATTTCACCAGTGGCAGGGGGGTTTGAGAGGGCTCCCTACTGGTTTTCATAATCACATAGCCATTTCTAATTTGTAGGCCCAGATAAGAAAAGGATCCTAGTATACAAATGCCCAGTCCATTTATGCTAATGACCTTGCCAGGTCATTTCTAAAACCCCAATAAAAGGGTATGGCACACAGTGCTCAGTAAATGTCTGCTGATGCCTAAGCACTATGCTTTCTCTATAACTGCAAGAGCTCCATAGAATGAACAAAGCTCAGAAGGAGTGAAATACAAAAACCAATTCCTTCTGCAGAATCTAAAACCTCAAACTAAAGCTATTTAAGGCTTGAGTTACATCAAACAACAGTGGGGCACATTCTTGGGACTGTTATTTTTAAAGGCACTACCTTTCAAGCTCTATTGTTGTGACACCCTTCCCTCACCCCAGATACTTAAGAATCCCATCTACGTGACTCTAGTAGGTCAGTCAAAGATCTGCAGTGAAATCCCAGCTTTTCCACTTATCAGCTGAGTGGCTTAAGCTTCAGTTTCCTCCTATGTAAAATGGGGCAAAGAGCAAACTCCTCATTAGATTGCTGATTAAATAAAAAAACCGTATCTCTAAAATTGTTGCAAATAAGCACTTGTTAACTGTTAGTCAAGGAGTTAAGGATGATCTACCCCAAAATATGCCGATTTGATATACTGATTATTTAAGGAACTGTAAGCACTTAAATAACTGTAGTTGTGGAAAGGGTTATCTGACCTGTACTTTCCTACATGTAGCAAACCATAAAAGATCCTTTGAGGAGGATGCCTTCCCCATACGAAGGTGAGAAAATACCAGGCCCTGAGCATTGCTGCTGCAATGAACCTGTACAAATAAACTTATTGAAGACACCCTTATCTTCCACTATCTCTACAACCCTCAACCCCATATATCTCCTGATGACTTCCCTAGAATTTACTGCCCCCATCTCAGATTCCTTTGCCCTGTCATTTCTTCCAAATTTATTGTTCTTTGTCTAAAACCTGTAAGAGTTTTCTCCCTTGGCTATTTCCTAGGGTCTTTACTCTCTTGTGAGGGTCCCCATGTACAATGTAAAAATTAATACAATGTGCATGCTTTCCTCCTGTTAATTTGTCTTGTATCAATTTGATTCCAGACCCAGCTGAAGATCCCACTGAAGAACTAAGATGGTAGAGATGATCTTTAGCTTCCCCTACATTAGCTAGTTAACGCAGCATTCTTACAGCTTTCTCTCGTCAAATCTCTTATCTGGTGGGAATTACCACACCTATACTCATTCATGCATAAGAAAAGTGAGATCCAGAGAAGTGAGTTGCCCAAGATCACACAATTGCTTATGTTTTAGGGCCAGCAGTTGAACCCATGTCAGGAACACTTCCAATCACAGAAGATGGAGTAAAGTAGATACGCTAAGTTTAGAAGGTGCACCCAAACAATCAAACAAACTTGGTCCTGGCCCTCCTCCAGCATTCGAAGAGAGGAACAATGGCTCTGGAGCTACCAAGGGGCAGCTTTATAGGAATCAAGAGCATGGCTCTCTGCACATAGGAGCTCCACATGCTTGACAGTATTTTCTGTTGAATGAATCCAGCTTTGTAGGCATTTTCATCTATTTTAACTTGATGCCAACATTTGCATGATTTCAGAACATCCTTTTCAATTCTTTCTGTGGGGACACTGGCACCTGGAAAAAAAGACTGATGAGGACAGGTGTGGAAACAGAAGCTACAACATATTTAGCTTCTCCCAGGCACAGATGCTATCCTCATCCACTGTCTCACTGGAACATGTCTAGGGTAATATTAGGGCCCAGAGACCCTACTCTTTCTAATCCCTACTAGTTTCAGGGACTCACTGGGCCTTTTCTCTAACATATTTTTTCCCCAACGGCTTAACAGGCTCGACCCAAACCACAGTTATAATGTAACTCATTTTTCCAGTTTTCTTTAATTACTTAGAGCTTCTACTCAGCATGTGCTAGCTTATGCATCCACCAGAAATGGTTAGAATTATAGTCCATGCTCAAGGGAGACTGAGGATTTGTTGGGCCAAGGTAAAGATTTAATTAGTTAGGCTTTCAGACTTACTATAGATCCCTATCCCCTAGGGCTCAGGAAACAACAATCTAGGAATACCTATTAAAGAGAATACCTTAAAGAGAAAGGAACACAAAATGTACTATAGACACATAGTATTATTGTTCAGTCTTTAAAAAGGAAATTCTAACATATACTACAGCTTGGATCAATCTTGAGGACATTATGCTAAGTGAAACAAGCCAGTCACAAAAAGACAAATACTACGTGATCCCACTTATGTGAGGTCCACATGGGTAGGGGCAGGGAGAAGGAGTTATTGTTTAATTCGTGGAGTTTCAGTTTGGTGACGGTTGCACACTATGAATGTACTTAATATCACTGAATTATATACTTAAAACTGGTTCAGATGGTAAATTCTATGATGTGTATTTTACAATTAAACAAACAAAAAAAAGGAACAGACTGGACACGACGATTCTCAGCTATGTATGAGCACTGTATCATCAGAGCCCAAAGCAGCTACATAATACATGTTGTACATCTTTATGCCCAACCACCCATTTTCCTTCTCTTCCTTCTGCTGAATGAAGCATCTCCCTGTTCTGCCACTGAAACTAGCATCTTATAAATCACTAGCTCAGAAAATTCAGTGACTTTCAGCTAGTAGTCCACTAGAGACCATGGCTAGGCAGATGGGTGCAGCAAAGAGAATGCACCCCTCACAACCAAACAGCTCCCCCATGTGGCTGCAGCATCTCCCCCAGAGGAAAAGGCCCCTCTGGACAGAGGGACAGATTTCTTTTCCAAATTAAAGGCATAATTTTTAGCTATGATTGGTACCATCAAACTCGGTATTAGGGAAAAAATCCATTATGGGTACTATCATCTTTAATCTCTTCCGAATGAAATTGAGACATTTTTCCCTGCATTTCAAAAATGAAGACACCTGTTTCATGTAGTAAGCAACACACAGGATCCAAGAACACCAGTTTCCCATCAATTTTTTCCCAATAAAATACCATGTTAGAATTTACAAGAGCTCACTTACCGATATATTTCCCTAGGAAATCTTTTTTAAAGATACATATTCTCATCATTTAAATTTGACACTTTGAATCTAAAAGTACTTTACAGCTAGGATTTTAAAGAACATTTAAGAAACTGCTTAACCGTTCAGACTTTTTCTCAAAAATAGGCTTAGTGTATGAAAAAGATGTTTTTAAAATTATCTGTTTTTTCTTAACTATTAATAATATACCTCTTTATCATTTTGTGACTCTGTTGGACAACTAGGACACTTCCCAGGGAATGCCCTCTCTTGTCAGAAATTCTGGCGTGGAGTTCTGGCTGGAGTATGCTACCTTTGAGCAATTCTTAGTATTTCTAGGGCGTACCAGAAACTGAATATTTATACCCAATATGGCAACATAAGCTAAGTGAAACCTAAGTTTTATTTCTGGTTAGAATTATATCGACTCAGTGTAGAAATGCTAGTATCTCACTCTGATTAGGTAAGTCTTACCAAATTTTGAGAAATCCAATTTATCAAATGAGTTATCTCAAAATGGGTTTAACAATAAGAGGTAGATGAATGGAAATCCCGGTCTACACTCATAAAATTAAGAACTGAGAAAGAAGAGGCAAAATATAATCTATGGCCCTATTAAAGACAAAGAACAGACTGCACCAACATTTCATCCAAGATTTCTGGTTTCTTGTTTGATTGTTCTCCTGAGTACTAGCTTCCTTTGGACACAGATCTGTCTGATGGAGTCAGAGACACACTCCTTGATAACCACAGAATACCCAAAAGGACAATCACCAGGACAGAAATACCTAGAAGAAAACAAGCCAAGGGCAATTACAGAATCTTGGACTTGAATAACCACATGGTCATGTGAGGAACTGTCAATCCAACAGAAAACTCAATATTCACAAGACATATTTTCCACATATTTACTTACAAATCTAAAGGCAGAAAGACTAAGGGCCCTAGCAGTGAGGCATCGACGATCAGACTCAGTATAAGTGAATTAAAAAGTTTATTAGCCATAGAAAAAAACTGATTCCTCAAAATCAATTACTGATAAATCCCCTGTAAAACAGCAAGCTTACAGAAAATTTCTCTCATGAACAGATAGTCACTATACTTTTGGTCCAAGAAATGTTGGGTTTTTTCCTTCTTCTTCAGATGACAGATGGATGTAACTGAATCTATGAACGAGTGTACTTGCCCCAAATGTGCAACATAAATACAGAAGCGATGAACAGAAGACTCATAACCAATACTGGAACAGGGCCACTAGAAATAAGAAGAGAAAGCATGCTTACTTTTAGTAATAATATATTATTAGATCTGCAATACTAAAGATTGCCTAGGGGAAAAGTAGAGGTAAGGAAGGCAGCACTCGAGGTTCATCCAGAAACATTATTTATATCATTTTAAAATATTCCTAAAATTATTATTGTGGATACTTTTGAGGGTGTGATGATGGCATTGCAATTGTGTTTAAAAAGGACGAGTCCTTATCTTTTAGTAAAACATACCAAAATATATACAAATGAAATGATCTGGTGTCTTGGAGACATTAATCTAATTTCATGTATTTGTTGTCTTCTCAAATAAAAAGAAGAAAACTCTTTCAGTGCAAATGAACCAATTACCAAACTTTTTTTTTTGTTCAAATTAAGATTTATTTAAAGACAACCTTCTGAATAAGACCTAGTATTTGCTAGCACACCAAGGTGACTATAGTAAAAAATAATTTAATGGTATATTGTAAAATAACAGTATAATTGGATTGTTTATAACACAAAGGATAAATGCTTAAGGTAATGGATACCCCATGCACCCTGATATGATTATTACACATTGTATGGCTGTATCAAAATATCTCACATAACCCATAAACATATACACCTGTATACCCATACAAATTAAAAATTAAAAGACAACCTGCTTGAGAAGGGTTTAAAATGAGTGTCCTGAAGAGCAAGGGGCTTCAAATGTTCTCTCTGAGGCTGGGTACAGTGCCTCATGCCTATAATCCCAGCACTTTGAGAGGCTGACACCAGGAGTTAGAAATCAGCCTGGGCAACACAGTGAGATTCTGCTTGTACAAAAAATTAGCCAAGCATGGTAGTGCGCACTTGTAGTCCCAACTACTCAGGACTAATTAATCCAAATTTATCCAATTTTGTCTCCTGGAGTAAAGATCACTTGAGCCCAGGAATTCAAGACTACAATGAGCTATGATCATGCCATTGCACTCCAGCCTGGGCGACAGAGCAAAACCCTGTCGCTAAAGGAGAAAAAAAAAAATATCTCTGAAATACTCAAAATACCTCCACCAAAGACCAAAAGGTTGGCAGTCAGGATATCCCCACCTCACATATCCCCAACCCCAAGAATTACTTCCTAGATATATTCTCACATTATCATATAAGTCTCCAATATAAGAGAAAACAAGAATTCCAGGCAAGGCTTTGTAAACTAAATTTGTGATCCAAGTCAAGGTTCTGGTCAAATTAATTAAAACTAATCCAAATTAATTCAATTTTGTCTTTTTTTTTTTTTTTAACCAGATGGACAATATGCAAAGAGCATAGGACTTAATCAGAATATCCAGTTCCACCTCTTGTTGTGTGTCTTTGAGCATGTCACTTTGCCTCTCTGAACCTGAGGTCCTCATCTACAAAATGGTAACATCTCTCACCTCACTGGATTGCTGGGCAGATCAAACTAGACAACAGACATTGAAAGTTCTTTGCAAAGTACAAAGTGCTATGTAAATGAGAGTTGCTGTTATTATTCCGAATCCTCATCCACCAAGTTTAGTCGGGAAACAGTTGTAGGCAGTGGTGTTCTGGAATCTAACAGAAATCTGTGGGATCAGATCTGCCACACAGTACCAGAAACCCTGAGCAAGGCATGGGGACAGGGGTCCCTGGACACCCATTTCCCATCACCTAATGAGCACTCCAAGGCCTAAGAACTTGCAAAGTGGTATTATATGTTCACCCTCCTGAGTCTACTCACCACCCACCAAAGGCAAAGAGGCCAAGAACTCCTGGTAACACAGTCTAATGGGAAAACCTCCATCAGGTTGTAATAATATCAGCTTATGCCTTCAGGAGAACTTTGAAAAATCACCCAATTCCTATTCAAATGATTACTCCTATTTCTCAGTACGGGGAAAGAACACCAAATGAAGAGCAATTTCATCTAATTAAGCAGTTTTCCCTCCAGTTCTCTCTGTTCTCATTTATTTTGACATAGCTCCATGAAGAACTTCCTTTCCTTTCCCTCACTCCATGAAGAGATGTCATTCCTGGCCCTACATTGACTAATCGGTTGATAAACAGGCAAACCAAACCCAGTCCGCCTGGCACAAATGAGGCTGTTGTGTACAGTAAATCTCATCAAGGCAAACGCTACTGGTGACAGAGACAGAGTGCTGCCACTGCTGCTCTGCTGCCACTGGACAGAAACACAAGGACTGTTCCCAAGACTTACACTTTGAGCCCAGGTGAATCTTCTGTGTAGAATCGCCACATCCCCCCGGTGCCTGCCGAGGTTGTGCGGCCTGCACTCCTTGTCCCACAGCTGGCATTTTTCCTGAAAGAGAGGAAAATGTTACAAATGGCCTTTTCTGGAAATTCTTAGAATAGCGTTATAACAAGGCCAGGCGCGGTGGCTCACGCTTGTAATCCCAGCACTTTGGGAGGCCAAGGCGGGCAGATCACGAGGTCAGGAGATCGAGACCACAGTGAAACCCTGTCTCTACTAAAAATACAAAAAATTAGCCAGGCGTGGTGGCGGGCGCCTGTAGTCCCAGCTACTCGGAGAGGCTGAGGCAGGAGAATGGCGTGAACCCGGGAGGCGGAGCTTGCAGTGAGCCGAGATTGCGCCACTGCACTCCAGCCTGGGCGACAGAGCAAGACTCCGTCTCAAAAAAAAAAAAAAGAATAGCATTATAACATATGCTACCATTATTACACTGTTAAGGAACCAAAAAAAAAAAAAAACTTTCTTTGCTAGAATACACCCAAATTCCTGCTTTTACTCCTTTGATCATGATAACCACAATGAACTAAGTGCCTACCTGATGCCAATGCATACAATAACCCTGAAAAGCAGTCACGATTTTTCCATTTTATAAATGAGGCAAATTGGTCTCAGAAAAGGTTAAGCAAAATACCTAAGACCCTGCAGCCAACAGGTGGCTGAGTTGGGACGTGAACCTAGCTCTGACCCTGGAGCCCATCTGTATGCCCAAAACATCCAGCTGCCTCATGTGGACAAAGCATTTCACTTTCTCCTCATGTGCATTTTTCATGAAGCCAAATAATAAATGCCTGTTTTAAAATGCCCTAAATCCATACAGGCTGATCTTAAAATGGCTACTTTAAAAGATGTATTTTAAAATTAGTATATTTACTGCAAAGAGACAAAAACTTTAAGCTTTAATTATATCCAGGTCCCAAGATAGAGTATACACTTTATTAAAAATTATTTTGTTATGTGTTGTCACTAGTTTGTTTTTTGTTTTTGTTTGTTTGTTTGTTTGTTTTTGTGAGACGGAGTTTCACTCTGTTGCCCAGGCTAGAGTGCAGTAGTACAATTTCTGCTCACTGGAACCTCTGACTCCTGGATTCAAGTGATTCTTCTGCCTCAGCCTACTGAGTAGCTGGGATTACAGGCGTGCGCCACCACGCCTGACTAATTTTTGTATTTTTAGTAGAGACAGGGTTTCACCATACTGGCCAGGCTGGTCTTGAACTCCTGACCTCATGATCTGCCTACTCTGACCTCCCAAGGTGCTGGGATTACAGGTGCGAGCCACCGCACCTGGCCATGTTTTCACTATTTTAATATAGTGACCACAGATCTTGCAGAGAGGTAGAATATAAAAAAATGCAGGGAACACCCAACCAAAACGTGTCTCTCACAAGGGGATCAAGGCTTGTAAGATACACTATGTAATACACGCAGCCCTGGCAGACAGAAGCAGCCTAGCAACACTTAGGACTCCACTGACCAGGAACAGGCCCAAGGAATCCTTTTTCTCCTCTTTGGGAGAAGCCCTCAGTCACCAGGGAACCCCACCCAGCAACTACCCTTCCATGCAGTACTTCCCCATCCCCGGCTGCTCATCGCACCCCATATTGGAGTGGTACAATATGGGTGGTGAGTGGCATATTGGGTGGTGGTACAATATGGGTGGCAAGTGGTGAGAAGTCACAAGCAATTTTCTTCAGACCGTGTATCACCAACTCAGAAGTCCTAGTGGGGAAGAGAGGGGAAGCCTGTCTCATTGCTGCCTGTACCATTCAGCATCAAATCCCAGTATACCCTCCCTCAAAATGTCATTCCAGTATCTGTGGGCTGATGATTCTAGATTTTTGAAAAAGGGAAGGGCATATAGGGAAGAGAAGAGAAGTGAAAACCCTATCCCTACCACCTCTTCTTGCTTTCCTCCCCATTCTGGTCCTCATGCCCACTTTACCCAACCATGGTCTTTACTCCACACTCTGAATGCAGGAAGCACTGTCTACAGCACGGGGAGCCTGCCCTGCTACCTGACGGAGTGGGAGAGTGCAGCATTCATGCCAGAACTTTGAAAGCAAGCAGTGTCAAACCATGATTTGGGTCTATTGTACTACAAGGATTATATTTCAGACACATTAATTATGGGCTACGTGGTAGCCTGGGAACTTAAAACTTCATTGTGTGACCATTTCTATGGGAAAACTGATTGTAAATGGCAAAACTTAACTGTACAGGGATTTACAGAAAGATTCATACCCTTAGAAAAGGTTTCACACACACAGATATATGTCATTTCATCTGTGGGGTATGCAGCTGAAATCTTCCTTCTTGTTCATTGAAAAGGATTTTAAGCTAGAAGATAAACCCAGTGTGAACATACTATGGTAAGTCATGGACTGAGCCAGGACTTGGACCCATGCACTTCCTACTATTCCCACAATCTCCCATCTCCAGTTCCTGACTTCAAAGTTTCCTGGAATTACAGGAGCCCCAGAGGAGTCAGGCTGGCTTCTCTTAAGATTTCTTATTTCTGCTGGCACATGGAACATAGAAGAGTATTTGAAAACCAGAGCCCCTAGAAATACTAAAATGTACACAAAATACCTCCCATTCCCTAGGGGTAGCTAGGAAAAGGTTAATAAAACACACTGAATCTCTCAAATTTGTATTTGGGGGCTATTTTATCCTTTCTTTCTGGCCACTGTATAACTGCCTCTCCCTTCTATACCTCAACAAAATGGTTTTCATAACTAACCAGTTACACACTTGGTTCTAACATGGTGCTTCTGTCTGCTTCTCAAAGCCAACCTCATTGACCTCAGAATCTTCATACTTACCCATTCCTTTTGCCTAGGAGGCCTATTCATCCCCAAACCATTGTGTGATTTGCTCTCTTGCTTCTTTCAGGTATCTATACTCAGGTATTACCTACTGTGAACACCCTATGTAAAACAACTACCTACCTTCGCCCTATCCCCACCACTCTCTATCCCCCACCCAGCTTTATTTGTCTTCATAGCCCTTATCGCCTGAAATTACACTGTCTCATTTTCCTTGCTTGTGATCTCCCACGCTGGAATATAAGGTTCATGAGTACAAACCTTGCCTATCTTGTTCATAGACCCATCTTCAGAGATGAAACAGCATTTGGCATGTAGTAGACCTCAATACTTTGATGTCTATACATTGGTGGCTATTCCGCCACCTTAATATCCCTGATTCCCATTAATCCTGCTAGAACACTATGTGGCACTTCACACCTTTACAGTTTATAAAGCATTATTGCTCCTCCCGGCAAGTTCCTTTTATATTGCCTTTAGGAGAGCAAGAACACCAACTCTGGCCTGAGCTTAAATTTTATAACATTTCTCCTCCAAGGTAGTATCTATTACCTCATCAAGCATGGAGAATGCAACTCTGCAGACAACATAATCCAAAGCACTATTATAAATCATTAACTTCCAATGTTTTCTCAAAGACTTATAAAGCAAGGATATTCTTAAACAACCAATACTTACTACATTATACTCATGAAATGATACTTAATCACTACCAAAATTCTAGAAGGAAACCCTGTCAGGTCTCTCAATACATACAACCATGGTCTTTCTAGTTACACTCGCTCTATCACACTGAATCCTAAAAGATGACACCAACACCCACAACTTTAAAAATTGCATCTGTCTGTCTTCAAATGTTTAGGTTCTCCATTTCACTTATGCATCAGTTACTTCATTTTTACTATTAAATTATTTCATTATCATATGTACATTTGATAAATATGTGCTTTTCCTTTTATTTCTTCACAAATTCTCAGATGGCCAAACTTCCCTGCCACAGTATTACCAATTCTCATTAAGCAGAACCATTCCCAAGGAACCGCACCCACAGGACATGTTTTCCATGCCTGCATGAACAATCTCTAAAACCCAGGGTGGGAAAGGGACAGCATTTGAAGCCCATATAAGTTAAACCACAGCCTGATACACTCCCCTTGAACATCCCAGTGACAGGGAACTCAAAATCATTTAGGATAGTTTTATATTTCTGATGTGAAATAGTTCATGTAAGTTCAAATCATCAGTTTTAGATTTATCTATTGTAGCCAATAAATGTCACATCCCTCTTCACATCCTTCAGAAGTTTCCATGCATGTGTTCAAGATCTTTTCCTCCCCAGATAAAACTCCACTAGTTCCTTCAAAAATCCCAAAACAACATGGTTGCTTGATTCCTTCCTTCAGTCATTATTTATTGTGTCATTCCTTATGGTGGGTACTGGGGATAGAAATGACTTGAGTAGGTTCTCTGTTAAAGTCTAATGAAGGAGATAAATATGGAAACATCACTGGTCTTACAACGATATGAACAAAATGCTATGGGAGCAAAAGGGAAAACTAGTAGCTACTGCTGCTTACAGTCAGAGAAGGCCTCAAGAGGAAATAACCCCTGAGCTTAGTCTTGGAAAGTAAGCAGAAATTTGCCTTGAGATGAGGGAGAGTTTGTGAATTCAGAAAACAGTAAAGAGTTCACGAGTGCTGGATCATAGGACAGCAAAGAAAGATTAGGCTGAAGGCCGGGTGCGGTGGCTCACGCCTGTAATTCCAGCACTTTGGGAGGCAGAGACGGGAGGATCACAAGGTCAGGAGATCGAGACCATCCTGGCTAACACGGTGAAACCCCGTCTCTACTAAAAATACAAAAAAATTAGCTGGGTGTGGTGGCATGTGCCTGTAGTCCCAGCTACTAAGAAGGCTGAGGCAGGAGAATAGCTTGAACTCTGGAGGCGGAGGTTGCAGTGAGCTGAGATTGTGCCACTGCACTCCAGCCTGGGCGACAGAGTGAGACTCCGTCTCAAAAAAAAAAGAAAAAGAAAAAGAAAGGTTAGGCTGAAATGACCACTAAGAGCTTTGGTATCCCCCTGGCTTTTTTTTTTTTTTTTTTTTTTTTTTTTAAGTTCAGCAACAAGAAAGTAACAGAAACTACGCAGAAGAGTAACAGCAGAGTGAACGATGGATTGGAAAGCAAACAGCCTGAAAAGAAGGGTTAAGTAGCAAATGCAGGGCAGTAGGAAGGAGAAGGAAAGAGCTTATGAGAAGGCTTTCAAGTAGAGTTTAAAGTCTGGCATATGACTAGAGAGAGAGAGAGAGAGCATAAGAAAAATCCAAGATGACGCTGACGTTTCTGGCTCTGAGTAAATGAGTGTACAACAGTGCCATATGGAACTAAGGAGATATAATTGAGAGTGAGAGAGCTGAGCTGAAAAGAGACTAAGTTTTGTGTAGGACGAGTTATCTGTAGGACAGATTGCTTATGGGGCCTCCAGATGGAAATGTGAGTGCAAACCTCAGGTCCAGAGACACCAGTTTAATGACATCGGTTTTCTCAAAGTTATCTCTGACTCTATTCCAGTTTGTTAACTTTCCTTTTTTAAGAGTGGTGCCCTAAACTGAGCAACGAGAAAAAAATGTCGCCTTCCTCCCAAAAGGCCTTTAACTACTCGCATGGCCACGTCACTAGAAGCTCATTTTGCCCTTGTCAATCTTTATATGCTAGGGTCTCCCCCCCAGAACCAGCGAGTTCAAGGGTCCTATCTCCGAGTCTGGAAGCGAACGAACTGCAGGGTTCCTTACCTCTGCCGGACAGTGGATCCCGCCGCCCGGGCGGCCACTGCTTTGCTAGGAGAGCGCCCTGAGGATCCCACGTTAGTGCCACTGGGGGTCGGACCAGGCTGTAGAGGGAGACAAGCAGACAAACGGGTGAGCGCGGCAGGCCTGTCCCCGAACCCCGGCCTAGACACCCACACCCGAGGCTGGGGGAAGCAAGGGAGCTACAGAGGAAAAGCACGGCGCAAAGCAGGAGGAGTCAGAGCTCCTGGGAGAGGTGGGGATCATGGAAGGGCCGCCATACCATGCTGGAGATGAGGGTGGCAAGGAGCTGACGCGGACGGATAGAAAGTTGTGGAGACCCTGAAGGACCGGCAGCTAGCGAGACTGGCTCAGGCCCCGCCCCCGGACTTGCAGGCAAGGTCCTCTCTGACTCCAGGGACGTCTGGGTCGTCTCACGATATGCCTGTAGATAGTCTGCTACAGACAACTTAGTTACCAGCTCTATGGGAAGTAGAGACCTCCGGCCTCCTTCCTTTGGATCACAACGTGATCAGAGAGTCCAATCCCTACCGAAGGAAAAATATAACTGGGGTCAGACAAGCTATTTTCTCAGGCAGTTACTAGACCCTCACAGATTTGCGCTGATGTGGCCTAACTGACGCACGTACGGCAGGGCGGGGTCGGCCCGCAGTGGCCAGCTACGAGCTACGGGGACGGCGCTTGCGCAGAAGACGCCTCAGGGTGCGGGGTGCAGTTGTGGCTCCAGGGCTATGGCGGAGGAGCAGGGCCGGGAACGGGACCTGGTTCCCAAGCCGTCGGTGCTATTCCTGCACCCAGACATGGGCGTGGGCGGCGCTGAGCGGCTGGTGTTGGACGCGGCGCTGGCGCTGCAGGCGCGCGGGTGTAGCGTGAGGATCTGGACAGCGCACTACGACCCGGGCCACTGTTTCGCCGAGAGCCGCGAGCTACCGGTGCGCTGTGTCGGGGACTGGCTGCCGCGAGGCCTGGGCTGGGGCGGCCGCGGCGCCGCCGTCTGCGCCTACGTGCGGATGGTCTTCCTGGCGCTCTACGTGCTGTTCCTCGCCGACGAGGAGTTCGACGTGGTCGTGTGCGACCAGGTGAGGCGGCCGCGGGGCCGGCTGCGCGAGTGCACACCTCCCCGGGGACGGCCGCGGGCATGACACCTGAGAGACGACCTTCCCTGTCTGCGGTTCGGAAAGATCGGAACTGACCTGGAAAAGTCAGGGCTGTGAGCGAGCCTGTGGTTCTCTAACTTTAGTGTGGGCCCATTTAAAGTTGCAGATTGCTAGGGTTCCATCCTCCAGGAAGTTTTCATCCAGGAACCCTGAGGTGGGGCCCAGAAATCTGCATTTTAACTGGGTCATAGGGTGATTCGGATGCAGATAATCTTTGGGGCTCTTTCTGAGAAACGCTGGTATTCGAAGTCCACTTCAGTCACCTTTTACTAATGAGTAACTCGCGTGTTGTCTTCCCTCTTACCTGTTATTTTTGTTGACTCTCAGGCCATTTGCAGCCTACTGTCCTTGTGTTCGGAGCCAGGCCACACCGTTCTTAGCAGTGTCATGTGTTAAAAACTCCAAGCTGAATATATCATGCCCCTATTAAAACTTGTACATGACTCGCCATTGGCTTTTGGAGAAAAGTTCAAGCTTTTTACCTTGGTAAATAATGTCCACCTGGATCTGCCCTATAGCTATTCTTGACTCTTTCCTTCATGCATTTTTCCCATCCTAAAAAAGATGACTTTAAAAAGTAACATTTACTCGACTAAAAATTCAGTAGTATAGAAGGATGTAACCTAAAAGCCTCGTTCTAGTCTACTCCCTGAAGATAGCCACCGTTAAGTTTCTCTTGTATTTTTTCAGAAGTTGTGGTGACACCAGCCTGTGTCTTTTCATAGGTATATCTATATCTTCTTATTGGTACATAAGTGGTATTATGACATACCAACTATTAGGCATCTTCCTTCTTTTTCAGCAAAAATTTATTAATTTTGAGACGGAGTCTCGCTCTGTCTCCCAGGCTGGAGTGCAGTGGCGTGATCTCGGCTCACTGCAACCTCCGCCTCCGGAGTAGCTGGGATTACAGGCGCGTGCCCCACGCCCGGCTAATTTTTTTCTATTTTTAGTAGAGATGGGGTTTCACCATGTTGGCGAGGCTGGTCTCGAACTCCTGACCTAGCGATCCGCCCACCTCGGCCTCCCAAAGTGCTGGGATTACAGGCATGAGCCATCGCGCCCAGCCAGGACATTCTTATGTATCAATATTAGAGATTCACTTCATTCTTCATAGTGGCCAGAAAATCCACTTTTAAGTGTGTTGTAATTAAACATTCTCCTTAAAGGACACTAAGTTGTGACTAGTTTTTTGTGAATAGATCAGTGTTGTAATGAACATCCTTTTACTTTTTTTTTTATATTTTTGTACTTCTGCAAATATGTCCTTTGAGGAAATTCCTAAAGTTGGTGGGTCTAAGAGTTGTTCATTTTAAATATCAATAGCTACTGCCAAGTTTGTCTACCAAGGAGGCTGTGTTACTTTACTCCCCCACAATGTATGATAGAGCCTCTTACTCCATGCTTTTGTCCGCCTTGGATATTAACCATTTTAATCTTTGCCAAACTGATAGGTGCAGATGGCATCACATTTGTATTTGTGTTTCTTTAATTATGACTCCTGAGTTACTTTTGATCATCCTTGCTTGCATGGAAGCTTTCTTTTTAAGTAACGTGGACATTTACCAGACATCCTGCATGTGTCAGTAGGCATGAGGCAGCTGAGACTTTAGTGAGTAGAGGAAAAATTATTGGCTCGGAAATAGGCATCTTGGATTCAAGTTCTGTATCTACTGCTTTAATTAAGTGGCTTTGAATAAACTGCACATTATCCCTAAAGTTACCTTCTTCAGGTGTTAAGTTAGCTGAGACTAAAATGACTTGTAAAGATTACCCAACAAGAAAGTCTGTAGTAATGCCAGCATGTAGTTCATGCTAAATGATGACTAGCTTTAATATTTATTGAGCACATACTGTGTGCTAAACTCCATGTGTTTTGCATATATCAGTGCATTTAATAATCACAAAAAGTATATGGGTTTTTTGAACTGTAATTGTCACCATGTTACAAAAGAGGAAACTAAGGCCCAGAGTGGGATAAATTACTTGATCGTGGCCACATAGTTAGTAGAGCTGAGATTCAAACCCTGGCAGTCTTGAATCTAGAGCTTGTGCTCTAAACTACTATAGTTCATTCATTCAGTTCCTTAGAAGGAGAAAGATCCTAGAGCGGCACTGTTCAATATGGTAGCCACTAGCCACATGTGGCTGTTGAGCACTTGAAATGTGGCTAGTCTAAACTGAGATGTGCTAAAGTTAAAATACAAACCGATTTTGAAGATGTAATGTGAAATATATGTATATATAAAGTATCTCATTAATACTGTTTAGTATTGATTACATTTTGAAATGATAATGTTTTGGGTAAGTAATATGTTAAAATTAATTTCACCCTTAAAAACATTTTTAATATTACTAGATTTCCATTAGACAGCACTATTCAAGAGGAAACCACTGGACTTGAAGCTGTAAATGTTTAGCACACATCTAGCAAACGTCTCTAGCCTTCTGTACACCAGGCATATGGTACTGGGTGAGAGTCTTGGGGAATAAAACAGAATCAAACATTGCCCATGAGGAGCCCACAGACTAGCCAGACAGGGTGGGTGTCTGTGTTTTTGGTTTGGTTGAAGTTGAGTTGACCACTTTATCCGCTGTTGATTTTTGCTTTGGCTAGGTGTCTGCCTGTATCCCAGTGTTCAGGCTGGCTAGACGGCGGAAGAAGATCCTGTTTTACTGTCACTTCCCAGATCTGCTTCTCACCAAGAGAGAATCTTTTCTTAAACGGCTATACAGGGCCCCAATTGACTGGATAGAGGAATACACCACAGGCATGGCAGACTGCATCTTAGTCAACAGCCAGTTCACAGCTGCTGTTTTTAAGGAAACATTCAAGTCCCTGTCTCACATAGACCCTGATGTCCTCTATCCATCTCTAAATGTCACCAGCTTTGACTCAGTTGTTCCTGAAAAGCTTGATGACCTAGTCCCCAAGGGGAAAAAATTCCTGCTGCTGTCTATCAACAGATACGAAAGGAAGAAAAATCTGACTTTGGCACTGGAAGCCCTAGTACAGCTGCGTGGAAGATTGACATCCCAAGATTGGGAGCGGGTTCATCTGATCGTGGCAGGTGGTTATGACGAGAGAGTCCTGGAGAATGTGGAACATTATCAGGAATTGAAGAAAATGGTCCAACAGTCCAACCTTGGCCAGTATGTGACCTTCTTGAGGTCTTTCTCAGACAAACAGAAAATCTCCCTCCTCCACAGCTGCACATGTGTGCTTTACACACCAAGCAATGAGCACTTTGGCATTGTCCCTCTGGAAGCCATGTACATGCAGTGCCCAGTCATTGCTGTTAATTCAGGTGGACCCTTGGAGTCCATTGACCACAGTGTCACAGGGTTTCTGTGTGAGCCTGACCCAGTGCACTTCTCAGAAGCGATAGAAAAGTTCATCCGTGAACCTTCCTTAAAAGCCACCATGGGCCTGGCTGGAAGAGCCAGAGTGAAGGAAAAATTTTCTCCTGAAGCATTTACAGAACAGCTCTACCGATATGTTACCAAACTGCTGGTATAATCAGATTCTTCTTAAGATCTTTATGCTGTGTTCATTAATGTCATTTTTATGGATTGTAGACCCAGTTTTGAAAGCAAAAAAGAAATCTAGAATCGAATGCAGAAGAGATCTTTTAAAAAATAAACTTGAGTCTTGAATGTGAGCCACTTTCCCATATACCACACCTCCCTGTCCACTTTTCAGAAAAACCATGTCTTTTATGCTATAATCATTCCAAATTTTGCCAGTGTTAAGTTACAAATGTGGTGTAATTCCATGTTCAGCAGAGTATTTTAATTATATTTTCTTGGGATTATTGCTCTTCTGTCTATGAATTTTGAATGATACTGTGCCTTAATTGGTTTTGATAGTTTAAGTGTGTATCATTATCAAAGTTGATTAATTTGGCTTCATAGTATAATGAGAACAGGGCTATTGTAGTTCCTAGATTCAATCCACTGAAGTGTTCACTGTCATCTGTTAGGGAATTTTTGTTCGTCATGTCTTTGCCTGGATCCATAGCGAGAGTGCTGTGTATTTTTTTAAGATAATTTGTATTTTTGCACACTGAGATATAATAAAAGGTGTTTATCATAAAAAAGAAACAGTATTAGATTTTGGTCTCCATAATCTATTTTGGCATTATGAACATGGATATGACAACCAAACTGGAAATCAGAACACTAGGGTAAAGTGGATATTGAAATGAAGCAAGAATATTGTCACACATGTGTTGTGCATCTTGTTTAGGGTGTATTTCTTAATGTCATCTAGGCCATTAGTTTTGTTAATATTTGTGTTGTCTTGACCAAGCTCCTACTAAGTATAGCACACAAATATTTTTGTATCTTCCAAGGCCTGGCTCAAATGCCACTGCTGCAAAGCTTTCTTTGACCCTCTGGCCACCTCCCAAGCCAGAAGTGATCTTCCCCCTCCATATACTCTAGCCTTTTCATGACACTGATCTTTTCATGACACTGACTTATAGTTCACTGTTTACCTGTTGGTCTAACAGCAAATCATAAACAGTAGTTTTCAACATACTCCTAAGGCTAAATTCATTTCCAAAAGCAGCAAAGCTTACTAGCCAAAGGCTCCACATTTATCAACTCTTAAGAGCTAGGCTTGAGAGCCTAACAGCCCATATGATTTTGAGTAAATTGATCTCTATACCTCAGCTTCTTCATCTGCAAAGTGAGATAATTGTACTATTCTACTTTCCTCATAGTGCGGTTATAACAGATTATGATAATATTACAAAGTACTTAATACTTGGCATGTAGTATATATATTAGCTATTAGTATTTTGCAATTTGGGGATATTGAAAATTAGAAGTTGTATGTTAGTTCATGCTACACTACCATATTGTTCTTTTGGAGCTCCTCAATGGGTGAAATTCCATTTTACAGTTTATCATGTGCATCTGTATCACAGGAGTATTTTGGCAAAATGATTCTGTACCAGAAAGGAGTACTGTAAAATGAGGGTGCCAAATATATTGAGTCTTTTATGGGATTAAAAGTTCTGTTGCATTCCATTTTATTTGGCATCGTGAAAGCTTACCATGTAGTACAGAAGGTATGATTTGGTTCATGTGTTTCTGAGAAATGCAGCCTTTCCAGGAAGGCTGGTGGCTCTTACCATGGAGTTTAGCACGGATAGACCTGGCCACATTGTGACCTATAACATGGTGCTTACCTTACTAAGCAGCACTAAACATTTGCATATTTGACCATTTTTATGCAAATCCTTCCAAATGGACTACATGGGTTCATGGACCCTGATTTTAGCTTCACTTCATTGTCCTAAGCCCCCGTGAGTGACAATAAGATTTCACAGGTCTGGGAGGGATAGAGTCCTGCCTGCCATGAGCTTCCAGCTTCTGACCATTAGTTCCTGGTTCCTGGACCCTAGAATGGAACTTTGCCCTTAAGAAGTGTTTACAGCTTCCAAACTAAGCTGAAGTTAGGGAAAGTAGAAGCATGAAACATTGAAGGTGAATTGTTGGGGCCTTGTCCATAGTAATTCTGGTAATTGTGCAGGGCATGAAAGGAGATACATACATAGCAGATGCTGAATCCCCAACAGTTCACTGAGATGTAGGTGTTCTTCCCTTTTAGATGAATGTAGTTAAGCAACTTGCCTGCATCCCACGGCCTTGAAGCATGGATAGAATCTTAAGGCCCTCTGATTGCAAAGTCCAACCACTTTACTATTCTTCAGTCTGCCCTCACCCTAACCAAATTCTTTGTGTAATGTTTTTTCAGTACAACTCCCCCTGCAGCACTGCAATTGTAGTTGTACAGGTCTTTGGGTTTAGAAAGACTTTGCTATTTACTGTCCATTTGCCTCTTCCCATCAGTCTTCTGAGGTGAGTATGATTATCCCCCATCTTACACACAAGCTCAGAGAGGTGAAAGACATGCCTGAAGGCACACAATTGAAAAGTAACTGAGCCAGCATTTGGCCCTTAGTTACCTGAGCCATCTGGGACTTCGCACATACCAGAATTTCTCAGTCTCCTCCCCTTTGATATGCATAAATATCATTTGTCCTTCATACACACACACACACACACACACACACACACATAAAAACACGATGGGCCAATGGAAGAGGGAGTATCATGTCCATAAAGAGATCCACTCAGCTAAGGGGGAGCAGTATTGCAGTTCTTTGATCCAGTTCTTTGAACCCCTATTTGGACAGCCTTCAGAGCTTTTGCAGAGCTCATTAGAGATTGTCTCATTTGCTCTTCACAGCATCCTTCCAGGTAATTATTATAGGCATTTTTAGAGATTGAAAGTCTGAGGCTTACAGCTAGGAAGCAGTAGAGCTACAATTCAAACCCAGGTATGTCCAACTTGAGGTTAACAGTTCTTTCAGTTGTACTACAGTTGCCTCTTCTGCAAATGCTTCATGACCAGCCCAACCAACATGGAGAAACCCCGTCTCTACTAAAAATACAAAAAAATTAGTGGTATGTGGTAGTGCATGCCTGTAATCCCAGCTACTTGGGAGGCTGAGGCAGGAGAATCGCTTGAACCTGGGAGGCAGAGGTTGCGGTGAGCTGACTTCACGCCATTGCACTCTAGCCTGGGCAACAAGATCAAAACTCTATCTCAAAAAAAAGAGTAAAAATGAAGCACCAGAGCACTTCACTGCCCCACTCTGCTCACTCCATCTTTAATCATAACAATCAGCCCTTTTCTGTCCATCTTTGCCAGGTCACTAATTGTCCTGTGATCTCCTTCCTTTCCATTTCCACCTCCCAGAATCAAAGCCAGTCAAATCTGACTGGGACCCCAGAGGCCACCTAACCTAATTTGGTATTGCACAGATGGGAAAACAAGCCCAGAAAGAGGAAGGACCTGTCTGAATTCACACAGAGGGACAGTTGCAGCCCTCCTCTACTTCTACTTTTATCAAAAACCCCTTATATTCTATCACTTCCTTTGAACCCCTTACTCCATTCCTAACCTTAACCCTCTCGAACTCTGTCCCCAGTAGCCGGAGAAGGTGCCACCATCCAGACAGTGCTCTCATGCCTGCCAGCTGAGGGGAGGGGAGTCTTCCCAATGACCCACTTTCTAAACTGTCCTTGATAAAGCATCACCTCTTAGGAGATAGGGGAAGGGAGAATTTTACCATCCTGACCCCTGAGCCAAGGGGCTGCTGGAGCCAGCAGCTCTGTTTATGCCAAGAGGACTGGGGTTTTGGTGTTGGTATCACAATGAGAGTGACTGGGCCAGAAATTTTTTGTTTATGGTTTCTGATATTTCCTAAGTTAGATTTTTTCCTCAGAAAATAGAAATTTGAGCAATAAACTATAAAATAATCCTGTTGGTCATTTATGTCTACTAAGTTTACAACATAGTAGACATTTGTGTTTCCAACTAATGCCCTGTTTGAGATATATAATTTGTTCTTTATAATCCTTGTTATATATTGAGATTACTCCAGCTTTCTACTATAAGCAGTCCAGAGGAAAAACAACTGACTTTAAATTCTAAAAGCAAATATTTAAAGTTTTAAAAGGCAAATTTGAAAAGCAAAAATGAAGAAAAATCTAAAGAAAAAAAGACACGAAAGGATTGCAAAACTGCTTAGGGTACACCAAAAAAAAAAAAAAAAGCAATTATCAAAAAAAAATCACTGGTGATGTTTATTTTCAAACCAAATTATCATGTTAACCAGCTTGCTTTCAGCCAAATTATATGCTTCCTTTGCGTTATAGAACCTGGAAACCTAACAACACTTCAATTCAATAGAGTAATACACTATCATACGTTAGGTTATATGGGCAAATATTTAAAATTTTTAACCCAACCCTAGCTTAGGCAGAAAGGGAAGATTTTTAGGAAGCTACTGGGGATAGATTGTGTAATTCAAGGAAAGTTACACAATTGAATCAAGAGAAGTACAGGGATGTAGCTAGGCTAGATGTTCAAATGAAACCAGGAATTCAAATGCCACCAGAACACCATTTCTTTATATGATACTTCATTGTCTTTCATTATAGACTAACTTCTCTTTTGTAGCAGGAAACATGCTACCAGTGAAGCCAAGCCCTCCACCTTAATACTACCACCAAAGAGGAACTGGCTCTCTTGCAGAGTTTGAAAAAATAACAGAGAAGGATTAAGATGGACCTTTCCTGGTTCAGCTGCCCTTAAATTAGTGAAGCAAGGTTCAGAGGCAAGGTACTATGGGTTGCCAGATTCAGCTCAGCAATCTAATATTGAACCCATCAATTGTGGCCAAGATCTAGGATCATACAGCAGCAGGAATCATATAGCTGGGAGAAGGGAACAGAGGGTATATTGAGGAAGAAATTGGAAGCTGTTCCCAGAAGAAAGTGAGTTGGGCAGATAAAGTAAGAGATCCCTTAAAAACTTATACCTAGTTGGTGATATGAGTCCCAAGAGTATACATCAGAGAAAGGCAAAAGCCAACTAGAATAGTTCCTAAATGCTGCTTTAATCTTGTTTGCAATTATTTTGAAGGGGTGAGACCATCTGGATGAGTCCTAGTCATCCAAGAGAAAATAATTATTATTTAATAGAAACTTGGTCAGCTAAGGCAGCTTAGGGACATAAGCCTTGGAAAAAGAGACCTAGGGGAAGGCTTCAAAATGGCTGACTAGAGGCATTTGAATAGAGCATCCAAGAGAACACTAGAATTCAACAGAGAAGTGACAGGAAACAGTTGAGGCATGGAAGGAGAGGGAAATTAGGCAACTGGCTCAGCGAGGATTGGCTAGGTGCTCAGAGAGGCTAGTGTGGGGAAAGGGAGAGATCCCCAGTGGTCCACATTCCCACCACAGACTTGCAACCCTAGCCATGGGACAGCCCCTGGATCTTTATGGGCCCAGAAACCTAACATAGGGAGCTGCCTAGAGACCACGCAACAGCATTGCTCAAGGAGGAGAACTCATGCTGGGTCCCATGCACTCCCTGAGTCCTAAGCAGCTACAGCATGGCACCATTTTGCAAGCCCAGTCCACACCAGACTGCATCCTACCCTGGGGCACAATTGCCCCTGCATCTCCACATGCCTGGAGCCCCACTGATATACCTCCATGTACACCCAGAGGTCTACAGGAGCACAATACCAATTGGACCCAGCAGAACACCAGGGTTCCCAGCATTCTAACACACATAGTGTCCTACACCCTGGGGAATCAGTGGTGCAATGGACCAGGGAAGCTACCCCTGGGACAAAGGGAATCAAAAATGCATGTTCCTTAGGGCCTGATAACTGCCTACCTGGGAGAGCTACCAAAAGCAGCAACTCAACTCCCCCCAGCAGAGGAGCTGCTGTGCACATGCCCTGAGGACAGGCTCTGCCACTGTCCACTGCAGCCACTGCTGCTGCCACTGGGAAACCAAAGCATATGCCACTGGCAGTGACTCCACCTCCCAACAGCGGGGCCACTGCTACATAGTTGCATGTGCCCTAAGGACAGGCTCCCCCAACCATTGCTGCTGCTGTTGCTGCTGCTGCAGCCACCAGAACATTCCACCAGGGGTCTGGGGAGCACCCTGCCCTGCCCAACACAGCCAGCACCTGAGGACACCACCAGGAGGCCTGAAGACAGGCCTGCCTGGCCTGGTACAACCCCCACCTGCCATGCTCAAGCACACTACCTGGGGGTATGGGGATTGCCCTGCCTCATTCACCACCACTGGCATCTGTGCACTCCTCCCAGGGGCCTATGGATGGGTCTACCTAGCTTGCCCCTACTACACCAGTGGCTCTCCCACCGCCACATGCACCACCTCCCAAGCCTGTTGCAGCCACCACTAACACCAACATATGCTGTTTCAGAGTCCAAGTGTTGTGCCACCACTGCTACTGCCATTGCCTATGCCACACACATTATCCAGGGGATGACAGACTCAGCCACACACCCAGCCTACCACTGTCACTGCCAGCGCTATAGCAAGGGCCTCCTGGAGGTCCAAGAATCGGCATGTTTGGACACTCTAATGCTGGTGTTCACATACATCTTCTGGAGGCCCAAGGAAAGACACACTTGGCTCGCCACTGCCACAACTGGGGCATAAGGACTGATGACCTGGCATCCCCATCCACAGTAAAACCTCACCACAGACTCCACTAACAACTACAGCCTAAGTCACTGAGGAAATCACAGACACCACCAATGCTTTTTACACTAGAAGAAATCATATGGAGACTACACTACTGCATGCACCCAGAAGCAAAGCTAAAGTGCTCTACCCAACACCAGAGATACATCTTTAGGAAAGAGTCTCTCCCTATCAAAACCAATCAGAAAAAAATGGAAGAAGTGACTGTTAAAACAGAGGCACAGATGTCAATGTAAGGACACAAGAAACAAGAAAAAGCAAGGAAGTATGACACCTCCAAAAAAAACCCAATAATTTTCCAGTAATAGATTCCAATGAAAAACAAATTTATAAAATGCTGAAAAAAGAATTCAAAATAATAATATGAATGAAGCTCAGTGAGATACAAGAGAACACATTAACAATTACTTAATTGTATTGAGATTAACAATACAATGAAATTTCAAAAATTCAGGATATGAATAAGAAATTCACCAGAGATATAGATATCTTAAAAAAGGAACCAAACAGAAATCCAGGAACTAAAGAATTTAAGGAATGAAATTTAAAAGAATACACTTGAGAGCTTCAACAGCAGATTAGATTAAGCAGAAGAAACAATTTCAGAACTTGAAGACGGGTCTTTTGAAACAAGCTAGAAAAAAAAAAAGAGAAAGAAAGGGGAAAGGGAGAGAGAAAAGCAACAGAAAAGGAGAAGTATAAAAAAAGAAGAAAAAAGTGAGCAAATATCTGAACTGTGGGTGTTCCAGAAGATGAAGAGAAGACCAAAGTTATAGAAAACCTATTTAATGAAATAATAGTTGAAAAGTTCCCAAGTGTACCAAGTGTACATCCAGAAACAGGATACAGGAAGCTCAGAGATCCTCAAATAGATGTAACTCCACAAGTTTTCTCCGCAGAATATTCTAGTCAAGCTGTCAAAAGTCAATGACAAAGAGAGAATTCTAAAAACAGCCAGAGAAAAGTCACATATAAAGGAACCCCCATCAGACAGCCAATTTCTCAACAGAAACCCTACAGGCCAGGAAAAAATGGGATGATACATTCAAAGTGCTGAAAGAAAGAAAAAAAAAACTGGCAGCCAAGACTACTCTACCCAGCGAAGCTATCCTTCATAAATGAAAGAGAAACAGTCTTTCCCAGACAAGCAAAAACTAGACCAGCCCTACAAGAAGTGCCTAAGGGAGTTCTACACCTGGAAGCAAAAGGATGATATCTACTATCATGAAAACACACAAATCTATCAAACTCACTGGTAAAGCAAACAAACAAGGAAGAGAAGGGACTCAAATGTTATCACTATGGAAAATCACCAAACTGCAATGATAAACAAGAAAGAAAGAAACAAACAAAAATTATATAGAACAACAAGAAAACAGTTAACAAAATGACAGGAGTAAATCCTCACATATCAATAACACTCTTAAATGTAAACAGATTAGATTTTTCACTTAAGAGTGGAAAAAACTGACAGAACGGATTTTTTTTTTAATGACCCAACTATGTGCTGCCTATAAGAAATTCACTTCACCTGTAAAAGACATACAGACTAAAAGTAAAGGGATGGAAAAAGATATTCCTTTCTAATGGAAAGTACAACAAGCATAAGTAGCTGTATTTGTATCATATAAAATAGATTTCAAGTCAAAAACAGGGTGATATATCCAGATAGTTGTGGTGATGCTGGCCAAATAGTGCTCGGCAGGTGAGGATGTAAACCCAGGTTCAAGTGAAGTAATAAGAGCTTGAATGTTTTCTTTTTTTCTTTTTTCTTTTTTTTTTTTTTTTTGCAGTGGCACAATCTTGGCTCACTGCAAGCTCCACCTCCTGGGTTCACGCCATTCTCCTGCCTCAGCCTCCCGAGTAGCTTGGACTACAGGCGCCCACCACCACACCTGGCTAATTTTTTTTTTTTTTTTTGTATTTTTAGTAGAGACGGGGTTTCACCGTGTTAGCCAGGATGGTTGTGATCTCCTGACCTCGTGATCTGCCCGTCTCGGCCTCCCAAAGTGCTGGGATTACAGGCGTGAGCCACTGCACCCAGCCAAGAGTTTGAATGTTTTCATGTGCTAATGTTGCACACTTGTAAAAAAAACTTTGGAAATGGAAAATATATATTAGTGTACATTGACATGCATTTTGAGGCAAAGACATATTGTTTGGTTCCACGATTTGTCCTTAAAGTGAAAGAACATTTGAAGTTTAGAATTACCTAGCCGTAGCAATGCTGTTCTATTAACAGATAACTAGAACTTACATTCTCATTTAATTTATGTTAACTATGTAAAACCTAGTAGTGAGCATAATAATCAGTCAGTCAATGTTTGGATTCCTCTTACCCCTCAATAAGTTTATTTTTAATATATTCCTGCTTGCCTTTCTGACCCTGTTGAATCAGCCTGTGGACTAGAGTGTTACTGAAATGTTATTGCCAAAGAGATTATGAGAAAATTGGTGTATCATGTAGATATCATACAAAATCTTCTTGTAACATAAAAAATGTAGTTTTATTATTGTTTGTGCCTCAACTATTTAAGTGAATATTAAAGGGCTTAGGAAAAAAAAGTCAAAACAGGAAAAAGAGACAAAGAGTGTATTACGTAATGATAAAAGGATCAATTAAGCAAGAGGATACAACAATTCTAAATGTACATGCACTCAACACTGGAGCACCCAGGTACATTCAGTAAATTCATTCGATCTAAAGGGAGAGATAGATGCCAATGAAATAATAGTGAGGGACTTAAACACCCCACTCTCAACATTAGACAGATCGTATAAATGGAAAATTAACAAAGAAATAATGTATTTAAACTGTGATTTAGACAAAATGGACCTAACACTCATTTACAGAACATTTTCTCCAGCAGCTGCACAATACACATTATTCTCATCAGCACACAGAACATTTTCCAGGATATATAATATATTAGGCAAAACAAGTCTCAACAAATTTCTACAAATTGAAATTACATCAAGTTCTTCTCAGACCACAATGGAATAAAACTAGAAATCAATTATATGAGGTACTTTGAAAACTGTACAAATACATGGAAATTAAACAACATGCTTCTGAACACCCACTGGGTCAATGAAAAACTTAAGAAGGAAGTTTTTTAAAATTCTGGAAACAAATGAAAATGAAAACACAACATACCAAACCCTATGGGATACAGCAAAAGTAGTACTAAGAGGGAAGTTTATAGCAATAAATACCTACATCAAAAAAGTAGATTTCAGATAAATGATCTAATAATTCACCTCAAAAAACTAGAAAAACAAGAACAAACCAAACCCAAAATTAGTAGATGAAATAATAGATATCAGAACAAAATTAAATGAAATAGAGACCAAAAATACAATACAAAGGATTAATGAAAAGTTGAGTGTTTTTGAAAAGATAAAATTGATAAGCCACTAGCTAGACTAACCAAGAAAAAAAAAAGAGAGAGAAGAGCCAAATAGACAAAATCAGAAATGAAAAAGGAGACATTACAACTGATAACACAGAAATAAAAAAGAACATTAGAGACTATTATGAACAGCTATACACTGACAAACTGGAAAACCTAGAGGAAATGGATAAATTCCTAGACACGTAAACCTATCAAGATTGAATCAGGAAGAAAGAAAAACCCTGAACAGACCAAATAACAGGATTGAATCACTAATAAAAAGTCTTCCAACAAAGAAAGGCCCAGGACCAAGTGGCTTCACTGTTGGATTCTACCAAACTTATAAAGAAGAGCTAACATCAATTCCCCTGAAGCTATTCCAAAAAACTGAAGAGGAGGTCATTCTCCCTAACTCATTCTATGATGCCAGTGTTAATGCTGATACCAAAACTAGACAAGGACACAACAAAAGAAGAAAACTACAGGCCAATATCCCTCATGAAAATAGACACACAATAGTTTGTACATTTACAAAATACTAGTAAACTATATTCAGAAGCACTTCAAAAAGATAATCCACCATGATCAAGTGGAATTTATCACGGGGATACAAGAATGGTTTAATATATGCAAATCAGTCAACATCATATATCATGTAAACCAGCGGTCCCAACCTTTTTGGCATCAGGGACTGGTTTCGTGGAAGACGTTTTTTGTATGGGTTGTATGTGGGGGGCGGGGGTAGTTTCGGGATGAAACTGTTCCACCTCAGATCAGCAGGCATTAAATTCTCATAAGGAGCGCACAACCTAGATCCCACACATGCACAGTTCACAATGGGGTTCTGACTCCTGTGAGAATCTAATGCTGCCTGATCTGACAGGAGGTGGAGCTCAGGTGGTAATGCTCACTCACTGACTCATCTCCTGCTGTTCCAGGAGGGTACCTGTCTGTGGCCCAGGGTCTGGGGACCCCTGACATAAACAGAATGAAGGACAAAAGCCATAAGATCATCTCAATAGTTGTGGAAAAAGCGTTTAGTAAAATTCATCAGCCCTCATGAAAAAAAAACAAACTAGGTGCAGAAGGAACGTACCTCAATATAATAAAGCCCATATATGACAAACTCAGTGCTGACATCATCATACCGAATGAGGAAAAGCTAAAAGCCTTTCCTCTAAGAACTGGATCAAGACAATGATGCTCATTTTCACCACTTCTATTCAACATAGTAGTGGAAGTCCTAATGAGAGCAATCTAGGCAAGAGAAATAAAAAAACATCCAAATTGGAAAAGAGGTAGTCAAATTATCCCTCTTTTTTTTAATTAAAAAAAAAATTTGTAGAGATGGGGTCTCCCAATGTTGCCCAGGCTGGTCTCGAACTCCTGGACCCAAGCAGTCCTCCCTCCTCAGCCTCCCAAAGTGCTGAGATTACAGATGTGAGCCACTGTGCCTGGCCTGTTTTTCTTTGCAGATGATGTGATCTTATATGTAGAAAAACCTAGACTCCACCAAAAAAAAAACCCTCAGATTTGATAAACAAAATCAGTAAATTTGCAGGATATAAAATCAACATACAAAATCAGTAGTTTTTCTATACACCCATAGTGAACTGGCAGAAAAAGAAATCAAGAATCCAATCCCATTTACAATAGCTACCAAAAATATATAAAATACCTAAGAATAAATGTATCCAGCAAAATACTGATAAAATAAATTGAAGAGGACACAAACAAATGGAAAGATGTTCCATGCTCATAGATTGGAAGAATTAATATTGCTAAAATGACCGCACTACCCAAAGCAATCAACACATATAATGCAGTTCCTTACAGTGCAATCCCCAATGCAATACATTACAGTAACCCAAACAGCCAAGTATTGGTATTAAAAACAGACATATAGATTAGTGGAACAGAATAGAGAACCAAGAAAAAAATCCACATACTTACAGCCAATTGATTTTTGACAAAGGCACGAAGAACATACATTGGGGAAAGGACACCCTCTTCAGTAAATCGTGCTGTGAAAACTTGATATTCCTATTCAGAAGGATGAAACTAGACTCCTGCGTCTCACCATATACAAAATCCACTGAAAATTGATTAAAGACTTAAATCTAAAACTTGAAACTGTGAAACTACTGGAAGAAAACATAGGGGAAACACTTGAGGACATTGGTCTAGGCAAAGATTTTATAGCTAAGATATCAAAAGAGTAGGCAACAACGACAACAACAACAAAACAGACAAATGGGACTATATTAAACTAAAAAGCTTCTGCACAGCAACGAAAACAACAGAATGAAGAGACAACCTGTTAAAATAGGAGAACATATTTGGAAACTACCCATCTGACAAGGGACTAATATCCAGAATATACAAGGAACTCAAACAAGTCAACAGTAAAAAAAAAAAAAAAAAAAAAAATCCGACATTTCCCCAAAGAAGACATACAAATAGCCAACAGGTATATAAAAATGTGCTCAACATCACTACTCATAGCTCATTGGTGATGTTGAGCACTTAAACATCTTACCTCAGTTAGAATGACGGTTACTAAAAAGACAAAAAGAAAAAACAAATAGGCCAGGTGTGGTGGCTCACACCTGTAATCCCAGCACTTTGGGAGGCCGAGGTGGGTGGATCACAAGGTCAGAGTTCGAGACCAGCCTGGCCAACATGGCAAAACCCCATCTCTACCAAAAATACAAAAATTATCCAGGCATGGTGGCAGGCGTCTGTAATCCCAGCTACTCGGTAGGTTGAAGCAGGAGAATCACTTGAACCAGGGAGGCAGAGGTTGCAGCGAGCAGAGATCCTGCCATTGCACTCCAGCCGGGGCAACAAGAGCAAGACTCTGTCTCAAAAAAAAAAAAAGAAAGAAAAAAGAAAAAAAAGTAGATGTTGGCGAGGATGCAGAGTAAGGGAACTCATACACTGTTGGTGGGAATATAAATTAGTACAAATATTATGGAAAACAGTATGGAGATTTTTTAAAATAATAATAAAAGTAAAAATAGAGATACCATACAATCCAGCAATCCCACTACTGGCTGTTTATCCAAAGGAAAGGAAATCTGGGCCAGGCTTAGTGGCTCATGCCTGTAATCCCAGCACTTTGCGAGGCTGAGGCAGGTGGATCACCTGAGGTCAGGAGTTCAAGACCAGCCTGACCAACATGGTGAAACCCCGTCTCAACTAAAAATAAAAAAATTAGCTGGGCTTGGTGGCATGCGCTTGTAGTCCCAGCTACTCTGGAGGCTGAGACAGGAGAATCACTTGAACCCAGGAGGTGGAGGTTGCAGTGAGCCAAGATGGCTCAACTGCACTCCAGCCTGGGCAACAGATCAAGATTCTGTCCCCAGAAAGATAAGTAAATAAATAAATAAATAAATAAATAAATAAATAAATAAAGGAAAGGAACTCAGTATATCAAAGGAATACATGCACCCCCTTGTTTATTGCAGAGCTATCCATAATAGCAAAGATATGAAGTCTTTGAAACGTGTCCATTAACAGATGAATGGATGAAGAAAATGTGGTGTATATATTCAAAATGGCATACTATTCAGCCATAAAAAAGCATGAAGTCCTGTCATTTGCAGCAACATGGATGGAACTGGAAGTCATTATGTTAGGGGAAATAAGCCAGGCATAGACAGACAAAAACATTCTCACTTATATGGGGGCACTAAAAAAATTGATCTCGGCTGGGTGGGGTGGCTCACGCCTGTAATCACAGCACTTTGGGTGGTCGAGGTGGGTGGATCACCTGAGGTCACGAGTTTGAGACCAGCCTGGCCAACATAGTGAAACCCCGTCTCTACTAAAAATACAAAAAAATTAGCTGGGCGTGGTGGCGGGTGCCTGTAATCCCAGCTACTCAGGAGGCTGAGGCAAGAGAATCGCTTGAACCCGGGAGGTGGAGGTTGCAGTGAGCTGATACCCTGCCATTGCACTCCAGCCTGGGCAACAGAGCAAGACTCAGTCTCAAAAAAAAAAAGAAAACAAAACAAAACAAAACAAAATTGATCTCATGGAGATAGAGTAGAAAAATAGTTACCAGAGGCTGGGAGGGGGTCGGAGGGATGAAGTGAGGTTGGTTAATGGATACAAATATACAGTTAGATTGAAGAAATAAGTTCTAATGTTCAATAGCAGAGTAGGGTGATTATAGTTAACAACGATGTATTGTATATTTCAAAATAGCTAGAAGAGAACCTGAAATGTTCCCAACACCAAGAAATGATAAATACTCAAGATGGTGAATACCCCAAACACCCTGACTTGATCATTACACATTGTATGCATGCAACAAAATGTCATGTTACACTGTCAATATGTACAAATACTGTGTGTCAATAAATTTTTTTTAAAACTTACCCTCGAGAGGTCCTTGCAGGCAAATCATGCCTTCTCACACACCTTTCACTCGTTGCTTCCACTTCCACAATAAATCTTACTCATATATATTTAGGACCTATCCTGTGCATAGCACTGAAGATAAAGAAATGAAATTAGCAGTTTTTGACTTACATAATTCTGCATTGTTCGATACTAATACCCTCAGACCTGACTTTCTCTTTGTTCACATTAAATAATCATATTTTACCCATATTTTAATTTTAAATATTTTTTGGTTTGTCTAATAGAGAGAGAAATCTTAGATTTAGGGTTTTTTCTTGTATCTCATAGTATTGGCTTTTAATATCTTATTAAAGATTACTGAGGTTGCTTTTATTAAACCTGTGTGTGTGTTTAACATACACACACATATATACACACACACATATATATACACACCTGTATATGTGTACACTGTATGTGTGTGTATATATCTATACACACACGTGTAATACATATATACATAATATATGTGTGTGTGTGTGTATATATCCTTTCTACCATCCTTTTTTTTCTTAAAAAGGACACTTGCTTTCCCTTCCGGTTTTCTTCATTCTTCTGTTATTCATTGATGTATTTTATTATCCCATTATTTCAATATAAATAATTTCTTTCAAATATTTTAATTTTTTAATTTCAAGTTTGATAATATATTTGCTGCAGTTGTTTGGACATACTTCAATGTAATCAACTGGTCTCACTGGTTTCTACCTTAGATTCATTGTTCCCTTTCTATGGAACACATCTTTGAATAACATTCTTTTCAGAGAGAATATATGCATTTGTATAATTCCCATTGTCTTGCATATAAATAGCTTGATTATATATAAAATTCTTGAGTCACATGTTTTTCTTTCAAAACTTTGTAAATGTTTACCTTCTAGAGCTGCTTTTCCTATAGTATGTTCCAGGGAAAATAAGCTGTAAAAAATGCTTCAGGAAAAAGGGCTCCATGGTTACATAACTATAGGAAAAGTTCCATTCCTATAGGAAAGGTACATTTTCTATGGGAAATGTACCAGGGAAAGTAGCATAGTATAGGCCATGACCTATTCTGAGGTAATGAAAATGGATTAATTTTATATCCAGTGTATCCAAGCTACTTGACCACAGTAATACTGAGAGAAAGCAAATGACCAACAATAGAGTAACAGGTAACATCTCTTCAGCATGTACTATGCACTAGGCACTGTTCTAGCACTGTGTACGTTATCTGATTTAATCCTCACAATAGTTCTGGATGGGTAGTAGAATTTTTCAATCTGTTTTAACAAATGAGGAAACAGAGGCACAAAGAACTTAAGAAAATGAGCTAGAAAATGCTGAAGCTAAATTGAAACCCAAGTAGTTAGCTCCTGAACCATTATTCATATCATTAAGAGTTGGCAGGGAAGGGCAATAAAGGCAACTTCTATATCTTTCCTAAGCCTGAAAAACACAGCGAAACATCCAATGGTACCAGAAAAGAAAGGGAACTTTCCACCACCAGAAGTACACTCTGCTAGACTGTCCTAGAATTTGCTGCTGAATTATGGCACAGGCACTTTGGGGGGTAATCTGATGATCGTCCATGCAAGTGCTCAAACTCTGCTGTTGGCCAACATCCAGGACCCATCATTGAATACTCATCACTTCATCAATTCATCCTCCTCAACTGACGGGCAAAACAACATCCAAATATTCATTGCACATCTGTGCCGGGCAGATTATACATTAGCAATTCAAATCTGGCCAGTGCACTGGCCGTTCCTTCAAATGCGTCTGTTTGGGTGAGATGCCTTGTTGTCTGGGATGGATAATAAGGCAACTTGGTCTAATCTTGAAGAACAATCAACCCATCTTGCAAAGGTGACTGGCTGTGTGTGTTCTTGCCCTGGCAGCATTGGAACAATGGCCCCATAATGCACTCGACTCAGCTGGCAATGAAGTCTCATCCTGATTAGTAGCCGTGGCTGGTGTCAATCACCACAGGATGCATCATTGTCCCCTGGTTCCCAACACAGTTTATTTACAGGAAAACAAAGGCTTTGGGGGGCCATGGCTGCTTCCCAGAGATTGCAAAATAAATTGAGCTGTCAAGCACACAAAGTAGGTGAAGATTAATGAGTGTGCGGACAATAAATATGAAGAGATGACCATGAATATGCTAATGGGCATTATCCATATACACTGGAATTGCTACCAAAATTAAAAGGTGGCACGAAGAAGATGGGTCACAGGGCGACAGGGAGATAATCTTGGATGATTGAGACACTCACTCAAGATAAGGCTCTCTACAGGTTTCCTTTTTCCCCATTAAACCATCCTGAGGCATCATTATTCACAAGCTATCTGAATAAGCTCCTTTTAAACAGGGATATAAGGGGCAGGGTGAGGGTGGGAAGCTGGAAAAGTTACTTTAGGGAAAGGTGTAATTAGAATAAGAAAGGTGCTTATCAAAGGCAAGAAGTGATCAGCTGTCAGGCTCCCACTTTATCCCCAGGGGCAGAATTGATAAGAGATGTCACTTCAAACTTCAGATTCCCCACGATACAGCCACAGGGATTATTGAGAATGGTATTTAGAATACCTTTCAGGGCACAGTGGGTGATTTTTCAAAGTATTCTAATATTCTGATTTAAAAACAATAATAATAATAATAGAGAAAGTTGAAGAACTTAATGTTTCAAGGCAAATGAAATCTTGCGATCATGAATGATTTGATCTTGGAAAAGCTATGCTCTGTAGTACTGTGGCATGGCCGTGGCATGGCTGAGTCTCACCCTGCCTTGCAGTTAGTCTTCACAGTCCCCCATGTGGCAGGAAGGTGGTCTCTGTCTCCATTCAACACCTTTCTTCCTTTCCATGGGTATGTCTGTGGATGGGGGTTAAATTATCCTAATAACACACCTAAGTAATGCTATGAGAGGCCGCAAATAACAGAAAGAGAAAGAAAGGTTTTCTTGTTTCATGGGTTCTCTGTTCTGGACAATCTGCTCCCCTAGAGGTCTATGAGATGCTTCCCCGGGTTGTGGGAACACACCTTTGCTCCTTCAGGATAGAGACTAAACATGTTCCTTGGCCTACCCCAGGTGAAGGACTAACAGGATGAAACCAAAGTTTCAGGATGAAGAGCTAAGGGTGAAAAAGAGGAAGAGAAGTCAGGAAAAGGAAGGGGTTCCAGTCTGAGGCTGGACTGAAAATCTGCCTAACAGGGAAAAAAGGAAAGTTTGTACAAATGTTTGAAACAAGCTTACCGAAATGGGTGAGAGAAAAAGGTACTGAACTAAGTATAACTTTAGAAATGAGTGAGGCCTGACCAAGAGAAAGGCCAAGGGAACAGCACATAAACACTGTAGTCTAGTGACAAAGTCATTTCCCACGGGGGTATGGGCTAACAATTCTGAAACCAGCACTTACGTATACTGGAATTAAAAAATGAAGTAAATAGGTAGCAGATGGTAGAAGCCAGGTTTCTCACTGTTGGAGTGAGAGGTTACAGGTAAGCAAGGGGAAAAGGGCTACACTGATCGATGTAGTAATAGAGCAGAGTTGAAGACATCAGCAAGCACTCATGTTAATATAGATCCAGATGGCTACTCAAAGAAATATTTATGGATATATGGATATGCACAGGTTAGTGTACACACATATATTTCCTTGCTCTGTCAGCTGAGAGGGCCTAGAAGCAATGACACACCAGGGGCAATGACACCCTAGTAGCAACACGCATGCCTAGCACCTAGATCTTGGTTTCTTTTGTTTGTTTGTGTGTTTTGTGAGACGGAATTTTGCTCTTGTTGTCCAGGCTGGAGTGCAATGGCAGGATCTTGGCTCACTGCATCCTACGCCTCCCAGGTTCAAGTGATTCTCCTGCCTCAGCTTCCTGAGTAGCTGGGATCACAGGTGCCCACTACCATGCTCAGCTAATTTTTTGTATTTTTAGTAGAGACAGGATTTCACCATGTTGGCCAGGCTGGTCTCAAACTCCTGACCTCAGGTGATCCGTCTGTCTTGGCCTCCCAGTGTGCTGGGATTACAGGCGTGAGCCACTGCACCCAGCCGATCTTGGTTTCTAATCCCATTCTCCAATAAAAGGAACTAAGACGCCTTAGAGTAATGGCTGATGCTAGGATGGTGCGGGAAATATACAAGATAAGCCTGGAGCATCTTGTAATGCCAAAAAGTAGGGAAGTGCTTTTGTTTTGTTGTTTTTTTAAAGCCATATTGATGGAGAATATACCAGTGGGGCACAAGAGCACCAAAATAAAGTAGTACTAGAGTGTAACCCAAAGTGCAAAATAAATATCCATGGCATCACGCTGATATAAATAAAAGAGTGAATAAATAAACAGGAGAGAATAGATCTCTCACTTATTTATTCACTCATTTATTTATATGGGTTTGGAATAAATCTCCCTTGCAGAATTCCAAATAGTTTATGTAGGTACCCCACTCTCAAGGATGTAGAGCGTAATTCCCTACTCTAATTTTAGGATGTGTATAGTTCCTTCCTTCCAAAGAGTACAGTATCAAAAGGGGGAAAAAGAGTAACTTTACAGCAAAGAAACCTGACAACCGCTACCTCAACCAAGTGATTGAGGTCAATGTCGTATGTCATGTTGATAGGATGTGCCCTTGATCTGATGTAGCGAGAATGGCACTTCACCTCCGTGGTCTTCTTCCTCAAAACCCATAACCCCACTCTAATCATGAGGAAAACATTAGACACGTGCCAGTAGAGGGGCATGCTACAAAATGCCTTACCAGTCCTCCTCAAAATCAAAAATACAGCCTGAGAAATTGTCACAGCCAAGAGGAGACTAAGGAGAACTGACAACTACATGTAATTTGGTATTCTGTATAGGATCCTGGAACAGAAAAATGACATTAGATAAAATGGGTAAAAACTAAGGAAATCTGAATAATGTTTGGACTTTAGTTAGTATTAATGTATCAGTAATGGCTTATGAACTGTGACCACTGTACCTTACTAACATAAGATGTTAAGAATATGGGAAACTGGCTATGGAATATATGAGAACCTTTTGAACTACTCTGCACTTCTTCTGTATGTCTAAAACTATTCTGAAATCAAAAGTCCAGTTCAAAAAAAAAAGTTTGCAGCATCTTTTGTGCTCAGTAGAAAGCTTTCAATAAGACTAGTCATTTTAGTAATGGATTGTGTCTGCATGCCCTTCCAGAAGTTGTGCATATAAGAGCCAGGGTGCTTAGTTTGCAAGCAACAAACTAATTTTTCCTGATTTACACAAGAAAGGAATTTATTGTAGGATATTGGATAGCACACAGAGTATATGAGAAAGCCTAAAACCAGCCTTGGAGGCCATACAGCTGGGATGATGTTGGAAAGCAGGCTCAGAACCAGCCCTGTGGAGACTCCACTGTTGCTGTTGTGGACCTGCAGCTCGTAGTTTACAATGCCAACCCTCTGCTGTTCCATTCAGATGCAGCCACCAGATCTGCCGCCTCGGGAAACTGTTGTGGCTGCTCTGGCTGCCAACACCCTTGCTAGAATGGATCCTGCAGGGTCCCTCCTCCACTTCATTCACTTGTAATTCAGCTCAGGAGTGATGAGTCTGATTGGCTGAGCCCAGGCCACGGCTCTGCTTGGTGCAAGGGAGATTGGGATGTGTCTGGCATTTTCAGCTTCTACAGTGGGAGGAAAAGCCATGACTGGGCTGAGTTTTTCTCCAAGTTGTGAGAAGTTGGCATTTCCTTTCACTTACAGCCTACAACCAACCATAGGTAAAGCCAAGTGGGGAACTGAGTGACCTTAGTTAAGGGGGAAAATTCCACCATTGAAGAAAAGTAAGTAGCTAGAACATGAAGATCTAGATGGCTAGCTTCACTCTGCTGAGCCCAGCTTAGATGTGACCAAAACAGTTTTTTTTTTTTTTAATTAAAAAAAAAAAAACACTTTGAACAGGCTTGCAGGGGGATTATTCTGGAGATAGCGCTGCTTTTGTTTTCTTTAAGCTCATGCCATCACTTCTGGGGAATGCTGTGAAGAAAACCATCATCATTCAGAAGCCACCTACATAGAGCTGGGGTCCATGCCTGCTTGGGTGTCAGAGTTGCTCCCTCCACTGGCTGCTGTGGATGGCAGAAGGTGCAAGGGAAGAGGGGCAGGGTTCCAGCTTTGTAATTAGACAACTCACACTCTGAGTCCCTGCCCTGCCACTCTCTAGCAGGCGACATTGGGCAAGGTATGTTTTGGAAGCTTAGTCATTCACACCCTTCATCTGTGCTCACACGCCAGCTCTCCTGGCGCACTTACCACTCTGAACTGGAACCATCTGTTAATGCATCAGCGAGCCCACTGGACTGTGCCCTGCTCATCCATCTCTGGACCCCTGGTGTTCAGCCCAGGGCTGGCACACAATAAGCACTCAGAGATGTTTGAATAAATGTACATATGAGGGTGGCAAGAGAGCTGTGTGCCTTATAGAATGCCCTCAGTCTGTAAGAATTGCTTATTGAAAATTTTGTGAACTTGAAGTCAAAGAAATGTGGATTCAAGCTCTTCTTAGCACCTTGATCCTTGGAGCAAATAAGAACTCTTCTGAGTCTCAGTTTTTCTTTTGTAAAAGGAGGGCCAATTATGAGGCAGACAGTGTTAAGTGGCCACCCAAAGGAAATTCCCAAATCCCTTCTCTCTTCTCACCACTACAGAGGCTAAAAAAGCTCAACAATCAGTTTTCCAGTCTCCCTTGTGGCTAGCAGTGACCAAGTAACACATGTCAGGCCAATGAGTTGAGAGGGGAAAGATTAAAGAGAGATAAGCACAGAGTGGTCCCAGAAAATCCAGTTAATTTAGGAAGTTTATTTTGCCAAGGTTAAGGATATGCACCTGTGACGCAGCCTCAGGAAGTCCTGACAACACGTGCCCAAAGTGTTCAGGGCACAGCTTGGTTTTATACATTTTAGGGAGACATGAGACATCAATCAATATGTGTTAGTCTGAACATTGGTTCAGTCTGGAGAGGCAGGACCACTCAAAGCAAAGGCAGGAAGACTCGAAGGGGAAAGGGGGCTTCCAGGTCACAGATAGGTGAGAGATAAATGGTTGAATTCTTTTGAGTTTCTGATTCACTTTTCCAAAGGAGGCAATCAGATGTGCATTTATCTCAGTGAGCACAGGAATAACTTTGGAAATGGGAGGCAGGTTTGCCCTAAGCAGTGCCCAGCTTGAATTTTCCCTTTAGCTTAGTGATTCTGGGGGCCTGAGATATTTTCCTTTCACAACAGGAAAAGAAAGTTTCTCACAACCATAGCCTCTACTCTGCCTCCTGCCTTTGAGTGCAGATGCAGGGCTCAGTTGCCATACTGCAGACACGCAGGAATAAGCCCAATGGAGAAGAAGAGAGCAGAAGGCTGGAGGCCTTGATGCTGCCACTGGGCAGCTGAACTAAGGCCAGCATCCTCCTCCTCCATCCTGTTAAGTAAAGGATAGATATCTTGTGATTCAGGCCACTGTTAGTTGGGTTTTGTTACTTGCAGCCTAAAGCATCATAACCAATCAACTTGTCTCATAGGGTTGCTGTGAGGACTAATTAGACTCATCCATGCACCTGGCATGCAGTGAGCACTCAATAAATGGGAATTTACTATTATTAGTATGGACCACAGCCCCACCTACAGGGAGCTCTGTGTGGTTAAGAAGGCAGAGAGAAAAGGAAGGTGTGAGGAGGAAGAGCTGAGGGAAGAGGGAGTCAGAAAGGACTTATGAAGAGGTGGGGAAGAGCAGAATGGAAGGGGAATGAAAGGAGGTAGAGGGGATTAAGGGAAGTGGGTGGAGAAAGAAAGGGAAGGAGGAAGAAAGACAGGAAGGGGGACCCCAATAACAACTTAAGCAGAATGGTAAAAAAAAAAAAAAGTCATGGTAAAACAAGAACTCAAAGAGTCCAAAGTTGACTTAAAGGAAATAAAGAATAATAACATTTCTTGTATGCCCAGAGCTCTAAAAGGAGATATGTTCCCACTATATTCTGCAGAGTTTCTGTGAGTATTTAACAAGATAATTCATGTGAAAGGCCCCTACACATGGTGGACACTTAATATTTTCCAAATCAAATGATATCAATTCAAAATTGGCAGCTGCAGAAGGGGCTAAAGAACCTAATTTCTTGCACCCCATTTCATCCTACCTGAGTGAACATCAGTTGGTCCGTGAGAAGAGAGCCTAAGCTCCTCCCACGTACAGTTAGAAAGGGGAGATGAAAGGGTCCAGCTTTTTCAAGACATGGTATTTGATGTCATTTAACAGGAAGGTAGAGGGCAAGCTTAGCAGAGCCTGGTGATTTTCTTTTAAACAGGACTCTGCAATGCAAGCAAATGCCATATGGTGAACAGACATGCCACTGGCAACACTGATCAAAGGTCAATTTTATTCCTGGTGAGTAAAACAACAACAATAAAATCGGAGTAGATTAAAATAGGTATAAAACCCATTTTCGGGACATTAGAATATAGATGATATTAGATGATTTTATAGAATTATGTTTAACTTTCTTAGTAATAATAGCAGATGGTAATAAAGGAATATGTTCTTACTCTTAGGCAATCGTCTTACTCTACTTGGGCTGTGATAACAAAATACCATAGACTGAGTGGCTTAAACAACATACATTTATTTCTCACAGTTCTAGGAACTGGAGGTCCTAGGTCAGGGTGCCAGCATATTTGAACTTGGGTGAGGTCCCTGTTCCTGAAAGCTGTAGTCTCAGCTTGCAGACAGCTTTGCCTTTTTACTGTGTCCTCACACAATGGAGAGAGAAAGAGCACAAAAGCTCTCTGGTATCTCTTCTTACAAGGGCACTAATCCCATTGTGAGGGCTCCACCCTTGTGACCTCATCTAAACCTAATTACCCCCAAGTGCCCCATCTCCAAATATCACATTTGGGGTTAGGGCTTCAACGTGTGAATTTGAGGGGGACACAATTCAGTCCATAGCAGATATTTCCATTGAAATATATAGGGATGAAGAATCATGATGTCTGAAAATTACTTTCAAATTATTTTGAAAATAAAAAGAGAAACAGAGATATAAGGTAAATATGGAAAAATGTGAAAGTAGATAAGAGGCTTATGGAAACTGGTTAGCTTGATTTACTCACTTTTGTGTTTCTCTTCATCTACTCACTGCTTCCCTCCCAGATCCATTCTTTCGTCTGCCTGGCCGATGGCAGATGCTCAATATGTCTGTTGAATTAATATTAAAAATAAAGTTCTCCTTACCTGCTAATATCTGCATGACTAAGTAGAGACACGGTTTTAAGCCATTTGCAAAAAATACCCACAATGAATTACTTAAGTAAACATGATTTGCTTAAAGTCACAGTTTAACCTTGCTTTTTTCCTCCCAGAGTTAAGTATCAGATGAAAGGGCGTTGCTCTCTGTCCCCAGATGCCCCAGGCTGTCCCTCCAGACTCCAGAAGGCCCAGCTCCCTTTTTCTTTCCCTGTGTGCCTTCTGCCCTCACTCAGAGTCCCTACCGCCTCAAAACCTTGGGAGCAAACCACGTGGACAAAAGCAATTTAATGGAAGACAGTACAAATGTTGTATACTTTGAAAAATTATTTAAAAGAACTGGCAAGATAAAACATTTAATTGCAAGTAACTCGTAAAAATAAAAGTAGTAAAAACATTACCCAAAAAGCAGAGCAATGGACTGTAGCTCATTGTCTGAGAATGAATTAGACCTTTATAAAACTCCGAACATTTCCAGATTCTTTAATTGTTATAATGCACCTTTTATTACTTTTTTCTTATTCCTATTGCTATAGGTCCCTTCAGATTTTTTTCTATGATAATGGTAATAGACATTACTACTGAGTGAGTGCCTACTGTGTACCAGGCACAGTTTAGCCCTCACAAGACTATGAGGTGGGTATCCCCATTTTACAGATGAAGAAATTGAGGCTCAAAGAGGATAAATCACTTGCTCATGATCACACCACTAGAAAGGATAGAACTGGACTCAGACCTCCACATCTGCTCACCTCAAAAGCTCAAACTCTACACTACTTCCCATAAGTGTGTTCTTCTACAAAAATGAGCTTCTGTCACACAGTCCCCTATTGTTGGTTCATTATATTGCGTCCAGCTTGTATTTGTTTTTCATTGTTGCTGTAACAAATCAGCACCAATTAACACAATTAACTTTAGTGGCTTAAAACAACATGCATTCTCTTACAGTTGTGGGAGTCAGATGCCTACAATGAGTCTTCTGAGGCTGAAATCAAGGTGTCGGCAAGGATGGTTTCTTCTGAGAGAGGATCTGGAAAGAATCTGTTCCTCGTCTCTTGTGGCCCCTAGAGGCCGCCTGTATTCCTTGGCCTATGGCTACCTGACTCAGATCTCTGCTTCCATCACCTCCCTGCAACTCCTGTCTTCCTCTTATAAATACTCCTGTGATTATATTGCGCCCACCCAGATATTAATAATTCAGGATAATCTCCCCATGTCAAGATCCTTAATTTAGTTGCATCTGCAAAGTCACTTTTACCATAGAATGAAACATTCATAGGTTCCGGGGATTAGGAAATGTGCATCCTTAGGGGACCATTATTCGGTTCACCATACAGCTTTTTGACCCAAAGTGCAAAGCAGGAGTCACTGACTCTCCCTTGAGTCATTCTCACCCCACATTTCAGGCTTCCGTCAGGGACGGGCTCGTGCCTGCTCTGACACTTAACGATGATCTTGGATACTAACCAATCCCACGGCCTGCTAGTTTCCTCCAAACACAGTGGAGGCTTGTTTTTAAGCCACTAAAGTTAATTGTGTTAATTGTGGCTAATTTGTTACAGCAACAATGATGATCAATTCAGTATCAGGCTGACCTATTTCAGATTCTCCTGAATCACCCCCCAACACACACACACACACACACACACACACACACATTTTATTTCATCCTTCTCTAGAAGAGATATATTGAAAATAATCCCCCCTACCTTCTCAATGTTGTGAAACTCAAAAGTCAGCAGGAGCTTGGAGGTCTCCAGGTCCTGAGGGCCTCTCTGTTGCCATCATATTTAAGTGGAATGACTTTAACCCTAACTCCATATGTGATGGGAAAGAGAGAATCTTCCTACTATCACTGAAGATCTTCAGGGGTAAGGGATTTCCATTTTTCTTAGTCACATAAATGTTCGCTTTTCTACTTTTCAATTCCAGTAACATGCAACAACTGCCCTTTTCCCATAACTCTTCAGCCCACATTGAACACCCAATTCCTTCAACCTCCAAAGCACCATCAGTGCAAGCAGAGCATGTATAGTGGTATCTAAGTTCATTCCTGTTGCTATAACAAAATACTTTAGATGGGGTAATTTATGAAAAACAGAAATTCACTGCTCAACAATTCTGGAGGCTGGGAAGTCCAAGATCAAGGTGCCAGCAGATCTAGTGTCTGATGAGGTCCTGTTCTTCACAGATGATACCTTCTCTCTATCTTTACATGATGGAAGGGCAGAAGAGGGTAAACTCACTCCTTAAAACCCTTTTATAAGGGCACCAATCCCACCCATTAGGGCAGAGTCTTTATGATATGATCACTTCCCAAAAGCTCCATCTCTTAACACCATCACCTTAGAAATTAAGTTCCAATATATGAATTTTAGAGGGACACCAACATTCAGGTCACAGCAAGTAGAGTCAACAATTACCCACTACAACTTAGATGTTATAATAATAACTGTCTTCTCTGCAACATGTCTTATCTTGTACCCAAGCCTCTACCCTTTCTCTGATGAGGGAATTCAACCTAGGGCAGGGGCACCTTAAGCTTCTTAATTAAAGGTAACTCCATCTCTTCCCATTTAGAATAGTCTCTTTGGTATGGTTTCAGTTGATTTAAAGTTAACATCCATAAAGTCATAAGGTTTTCTCCATTCATAGGTTCTCCACTCCCCACCTCCTAATTTCTGATATGGTATCAGCATAGTGATGGGAAGAGTGACCTTGGGTGCTTATGTTCCCCTCTGGGTCCTCACTGGCCTCTACTCCTGCATCCTCATCCTGTGAGGTCCTGGGCATCCTGTGATGGGATCTCCTGGTGCGGAGGGTGATTGGTCTGGTCTGGGAGTATTAAGCAGATAACTAAAGTCCTTCCATAGCCTGAGGTCCCAAGAACCTGTGCTTTGTAGCTCCCCTGTGCTGTCCCCTAATTGATATAAGTCAAGTAGTTCTCCTAGAGATTCCTCATCCCCCACCAGGCCATGTGGGAATTCCTGGATCTCTATCCAGGAATTAGATATCCATCCAGGAGCACTGTCTCTGCCCATCTATCCAGATCTCTCCTCTCTCCAGTGCTACCACTTCCATGTTAGACACGGCCTCACACCAAAGGTCGGCTTCTCTGAGAGGCTTAGAATAGCAGCCCTGACATCTTTTAGCTCCTGTACACTTAGCTGATACTTTCTTCTGCTTACGCTTCTCTCTGAGGTTCAGCCCCAAGGTGATAATGTATTGGTCAGCTATTGCCACATGAATGCCGTGTAACAAGCCACCTCAAAACTCAGTGGCTTCCAACAACAAGCATTTTTTTTCACTTCCAGTTATGTGGTTTGCCCAGGGCAGCTCTGCCTTAGGATGCAAGTCAGCTGGAATTGGCTCCAGGTTTGGACTGGGATCAGATTTGCTCCACATGGCCTTACATTCCCCTCAGAAAATTGAAGAAGCACAAAAGAACACAAGCAGTGCACTGCCTCTTAAGGCCCTGGACTAAACAAGCCACCTAGCCAGATTCAACATCAATGAGACAGGGAACCACATTCTACTCATTCTGTGTACCACAAGGCCACAAGACTACAAGATATTCAGGGTTTACCAGAAAGTCAGAAGGGGGTTAAGCTACCTCTTCCCAGGGGACTCTGAGAAGGCTTCAGAGAGGAGATGACTTCTGAGCTGTTTTAAAAGAAGAGCAGTTTTTTTAACCAAATGGCTCTAAGAGGAAAGGCATCCTGGGCAGAGGCTGCAGGTTGTGGAAAGGGAGCAAGAAGTGAGAGAGCCTGTGCTGAGGCTCAGAAGCCACTGTGATGGGAAGCGAGCCTGGAGAGTGGCAGAGGCACATTGCAGAGGATGCTAGGAGCCAGGCTAAGGATCTGGAGGCTTGGACTTTGTTCTAGAAGCCATGGGCAGTCTGTGATGGGTTCTGGACCAAGGATGAGGCCTGAACAGGGTTAGATATGTGAGAGTCACATGACTAACAGGCGGGGAGGAGGCGAACAGGAGTCTTCCCACTCCCAAAGCCGTGCTCCTTTCATGAGGACCCCTGCCTACTTCCAGTCATGCCAGGCTCCAAGTGCCAGTGCTTACTCCTCTGCCCTCCTCCTGTTGAGAATTACCACAGCTTCCTTGCCTTCATGGGGAAGGAAGAAGGGCCAGCAGGCCCCTTTCAATGACCCCGGAAAAGGAACTCCATTTCACATGACCTACTTACAGAACTTGGACAGCTGTAGACCATCAATATAAATTCCTAGTCTCTATTCTATGTATTTTAGTTGATGACTCAGAATGTTTGAATAGCATATTCATTTATGGCCAGAAAATATTAGCTTCTAAACACTGCAACCCTGCCCCCAAATCACTTCTTTAAATTCAGATCGTTTTCTCATTCCATCATTTGCGATCAGAGTTTTCATCACAGACAGATTTTTATAAGTCAGCCCTAGACCTGGGATTTATTTATGCCCACAAACAAAATCCCAATATTAATCACAAACTATTTCTGATTCTCAGTTAACGTCCTTAAACATCTTGTGTCCCTGGGGACTCTTTGCCCTGTCATATGAAGATGATGTTTTAAGATTTGTATTTCCCCAAAGAAGCAAGTAGATCATAAAACCTAATGTATTCCGTGGTTCGGAATGATAATTTCACCAAGAGGTGAGGGAATATTTCACTGCAGATCGTTACAACACCCACGTAAGTTGTTAATATACTACTTCCTGTTAAATATTCATCCAGCTTCTGTTTATGGAATGGCTCCTACGTCCCCAGTAGGGACTGTGGGTGGGTCTTTTTTGTGGGGGGGAGGTAGTGCAGGACAAAGCTGTGGACAGCTCCCAGACTTGAGGTAAGAAGGTTGTGGATAGAAGGCACATCTATCTTGTGGAGCTAGAAAGCAAGAAGCTATGGAGGGGACACAGCCATTCATGGGCAGTGTGCTGGAGACCAATCTGGAAGACAACTTTGGCTACAAGAGGAGGCAAGAGCAGGGCCCCAGGCTGGCAATGCATGTGGCCACAAGGGTGCCTGTCCCTGGAGACCTAGCCAGAATGGAACAGAGGCATGTGCAGAGCCCAGATGCAGAGAGGTTGAAGAAAGGGGTGAGGAAAAGAGGCATGCAGGACTGGATGCTACCAGAATGCAGTGGGATTCTACTTCACCAACATTTTCTGAGAATCTCTGCCTCAGTCCTATGCTTCAATTTTTCCCACTGTAGGAACAGAGGCAGAGAGCTCTTACAAGGCAAACTGTCTTACAATGAAGACCACAGTGAGGGAACCTGGAAGCAAAGGTGTAGGAACCTTGAATTCTGTCCCTTGGGAGTAATCTCAGAAAGCTTATCAAAATGATATGGTGCCATCGTGCTGTGATTGGGGGCAGTCTTTGAAAACAGGACTCAAATTCCTGCACCTTGCTTTCCTAGCTAGGTGTCCTTGGTCCTCAGTCACGTTAGTGCCCCAGTGCTCCTACCTGTACAATGTGGGTAATATTAGGACCCCCCTCTGAAAGTGGTCAGGAGGGTGAAATGGAATAGTACGTGCACCTAGCACTTAGCAACGAGCCTGGCACAGAAGTGGTGAGAGCCTCGGGGCATTGATGCCACGCTTTATGAAAGGCAAACAGGAACCACCAATATATTTAGGTAGGAGAGTGATGGGATCTAGTCTTCCTTTCAGAAAGGAGACTGGGTTGTGGAGGAGGGGGCTTGTGCTGACGTCACAGCCAGGGAATAGGGTGGTTGGATTGTCCTGATATAAGCACAGTGGCAAAGGAAGCCTCATCTGAAACTGGGAAGATCTGTGCCTGTTGGAAGCCAAGAGGAGGGAGGTGGAAAAAATGAGATCCTGGGGGGAATGGGAGAGAGGCAGTCACAGTTATGAGTGGTGGAAGAAGTTGGAGAGAATGCGAATGAGCTGCGGATGCTATGATTTCACAATTTTACTCTCAAACTAAGTCATTGCTTCTACAACTCTACACTCAGTGATGGAGAAACTGAGAAAGAATCATTGAGAGATACATATATGTAGATGTATGTGTAGGTATAAAATTTTTTAGAAAAGAAAGAATATTCAGAATCCCTAGTATTTGTTTGCATTAGTTCCTTTACTGGAGCTATAGATCTGAAATATGGTTTGGTTATCTGTCCATCCACCCATCCACTCACTGTGTGTAGCAGCCTCTGACCATAGAAGGTACTCAACCAATATTTGCTGGGTAAATGAAGGAAAGAGTGAGTGCCAAAAAGATTTGAAGAATGTGAGATTTAATTTAAAACTCTTCATGCCAGTGCAGTATTACAGTCTCGTTTTCATTCATTTCAATGGATAATTCAGAGAGTAATTTAGAAAATAAATCCCTACCACTTTAACTCCTATTCAAACCAAATCAATAGACCTTATAGGTGAGACACTAGCTCAGGGCACTTTCTCCAGTACTGGTGGGAATGCACATTGATACGACTTGTGTAGGCAGTTTGTACACTTTCTCAAAAGGTGTATGTATTGTACACATGCCCAGGTATTTCACTTTCAGAATGTTAGCCTTTAGATAGGCTCACCCATGCGTAACATGACATCTTACAAAGATATTCACAGAGCATTGTTAATAACATTAAAAATGAGAAACAAATGTCACATAATAGTGGACCAGCTAAGTGATAGTACACCCATACAATGGGATACTATCCCGCTATTTTTAAGCAAAAGCAGCTTTAAATAATTGGTTAGGAATGATGTCCTAGATATAATGCTAAGTGAAAGTAAAGGCATGTCAGCCTGTATATGTTTTTGTATTCTTAGACTGCTCCTGTAAGAATACCTAAGAAACTGGCAAGGCGTTGCCTCCAAATTGGAAAACAAAAGTGAGAAATAGACTGACTTCCTGTATCCTCTTTTGTACCTACTTAGTCTATTTCAAAAACTAACAAACTTTAATTTCAAAAGCCAGATACTAGAGAAGGGTTTATAATGACAAAGCAAAATTCCTTTGCTCCATCCCTAGTCCCCCTCCCCAGTGGTAACCACTTTTGACAATTTTACATCTCAAATAATATGTTAATTTTGCCACTTCTTGGATTAACAATTCTGTATTACCTGTGTATTTTATGTTCTAATAGTTGAAGACTTAGCTCGCCTATAACCCTGACCACTTCCTCTCCTGTCCTTTTAGTAAAGTTATATTATGTGCTAGTTCAGGATACAGCAGGTAATGCTGCAATGACAGACAACCCCAAATCCCAATGGCTTCTATCAAAAGGTTTGTTTCTCACTCATGGGACTTGTCGATTACAGGTCCATGGGGGACAGGAAGAAGCATAATCTGTACACTGTAATTATTCAAAACCCAAGGCTGATGGAAGAGCCACCATCTCACATAATGCCAATCGCCTTCTAGAAGAAAGATTGATCCCACTGGTAATGAAATGCTAGCCCTGGAAATGATTCCCATCACTTCCGTTCACAACTTAGTTACCAGAACTAATCTCATGGCCCCATCTAACCAGAGAGGGTCAGGAATTGTCCAGAACAAAGGAGAAACAGAAATATCTTGGCAAGTGGCACTAATGACTAACATAGTTACCTTTGCAGCTAGACATAAAATAGTTAAACCTCTTTTTCTTGTTATATCAATGTTAGGCGTCATTTCTGGACTCCTCATTTTGTAAGATGCAATTGTTACTGTTACTAGCAGCTTCTTTGCCTTCTGTCTTTCCTCCAGGTTTGGTTCCTGACTTCTTTCAGTTCTACTTTTCCCCACCCCAAACATTTTTTTATTTTTTATTAGGTTTGCTAACTCTCCCATACATTTCAGTAACCGTAATTAGCTCTCTTATGCTCTGCAATTCTATGACTATATAAATATTATTTACTGCAGAGCCAAGCAATGTGCTGCAATTGTTTTTTTCTTAGTGCATCTAATGTTACAATCTCTGGTGCCACCCTAGGGAATTTTCAGATGGATTCTCCTACACTCCATAAACTTCAGTTTGCTTTGTATTTGCACTGAATTTTAAAAATCAATGGGAGCATTGGAAGATGCAGCTGAAGAAATATGGGCCACATAAAGCATCGACGGGCCATGGGAGCCACAAAAGGCCCATGTGCCACCATAGAGCTAATGCAGCCTCCATCGGCTGGAGGCTAGGACATCTGAGGCTGGACAAGGGACAGCTCCTGCAGGAACTGAAGGCAGAGCTTAGCACATGGGCCCAGGAGCCAGCACAGGGAACGCAGCCTCGTGCCTGCTCCTTACTGCCAGCCTGTGCTGGCCTCCTCTAATTGGATTGAGTGTTCTGTCATTTTCCCTCAGATGCACCGTGTGGAGAAGGGCCACATGTGCATTCACAGTAATGGTCTCCAACCACTATCTAGTTGGGACACTTTGGGGGCACTGTGGAGGTCTGAAACAGCCAAAGGGCAACATGTTTTATTTTGTTTTTAAATGGAATCAGAATCAGAAGTATTAGCACCAATATAGGCTCTGTGCCAGGCACAGTGGTGGCACCCACCTGTCATCCCAGCTACTCAGAAGGCAGGAGGATCACGTGGGCCCAGGAGTTCTGGGCTTTAGTGCACTATGCCTATTAGGTGTCTGAGCTAAGTTTGGCATTAACGTGGTGGCCTCTCTGGAGTAGGGGACCACCGGGTTTCCTAAGGGAGGGTGGGCAGGCCCAGATCGGAAATGGAGCAAGTCAGAGCTCCCGTGCTGGACAGTAGTGGGATCAGCCACTGCACTCAGACCTTGGGAACATAGTGAGACCTCGTTTCTAAAAAAAAAAAAAAAGACGAAAAAGCTCCGTGTGTGTTTATTGGGACAGAAGTGAAGGGAAGCAATGGTTAGAGATTATCTAGTCTGACCCGCCCATTCCACAGATGAGACAGTCAAGGCCCAAGGAATGGGAGGGGCATCTCCAGGTTCTCCAGCATCACAGGCTACTCCCCAGCCCTGCACCAGCTCCCCACATCAGTGACCCCTCTCTCCCTGCCAGGGACTCCCATGTCAAAACAGCTCAGAGGACGGAAAGTTGGAGATGCTGGACGTGCAGAGACCCACCACCTGCCCGCTGCACAGAGCGAGACACTCCTTAGCTTATACAGCGAGTCGCCGTCAGAACCAGGGCCAGAGGGTCGCCCTGTGAACTGAGACCAACCCTCTCCCCTGCCCTGCCTCCCTCTCGCCCTTGAGTTCTCAGATGTAGGAAGGCGGCTCTGCCCTGCTGGCCCCACAACGGCCACCGTCCATGGCCAGGAGCCAGCTACATCCTGTGTGCCCTGCTCACTCTCCGTCCGTCCCTGCAGACGGGAAGAACGCTGGCATCAAACACAGTGGGAGAAACAGTGATGGCCGTCCTTGTACCGAAGGAGCCATTCTTAAACCACGCTGCTAAAGCCACTTTAAAGGCTTTCAGAGCTCTGGGGCAGGGAGAAGTGCCATCGCCCTTCCTTAACAAAGTCACCTTTCACAACCTCCAGATTTTCCAGGCAGGTGTTTTGGCTGGCTCTTTGGGAAGAGCCTATGTGTGGGCTACCATCGCCCTCTTGTGGCCTATAAGCGAAGTGCTTTACGGTCTTGCTCAGAGAACAAAGGCCGTCAGTCTCCCTCCCTTCTTCTGTCTCTGGCACAGAAAGGGGTGCCTGGCCTTGTCAGTTTTTCATTCTGGGGGCCTTGGCCTTGGCTGTTGGAGCTTGATAGACTAATGAGATGTACATCAGCTCAGGAAACAGCTGCTGAGTGCCTGACGGAGGGGTTGAGTCAGAAGGAATGAAGTGAAAAATTGATTTATGTCAGAGGCTTTGGCAGGCATTTGTCTGAGAAATCACCGGCCACCAGCGCTGCTCCAGTGCTCATGAGGCCGCGCATGAGTGTTCACACCCCCTCAACACCCACCCCAACCACCCCGCACGTCCGCTGTCACTGAAACCTGACTTCAAGGCCCAACTCTCACGCCTCCTCCTCCAGGAAGCCCAGCTTGCTCTCTGCAGCTCCTGAGACTCCAAGAAGAGCTTGCGGCCCACCCCTCTGCTTCCGCCACTGCTCTGGTTCAGCCTCTGCCATGGTCCGAGCCAGCGGGACTGTGGCCAATGTCTGCTCGACCTTTGAATCTCTGAGGGCAGAGGCTGCATCTTGTGCTCCTAGAGTCAGGCCAGGCCCAGCCCTGAGTGGCTGAGTCTGTTGAATGAGAGAGGTCACTTCAGCCCAGTCATCACCTCCGAAACCCACATCAAGCCCAACAAGAGATTCAGGCCCCTCTGGAGAACGTGGGCTTTGTGGGTGCCCTGGCTGGCAGGGCTTTGCGACAGGTTTGAGGATGGGGCCATAGCAAGGGATAAACTGAACACTGACCCTCCCAACCCCCCCTCCAGTGCTTGTTCCTTCACTTACTTTTCCAACCTCCACTTCCCCAAGGAGTCCAGGCAATGCCTGTTCAGCTGGTCTCTCCTGGGGCAAGCCTCTGAGGAGGAAAGAGTTGGCTGGACCTGGGGTTGGCTCTGGGGCAGTTATCTTGGTCCCTCTATTTCCTCATCTACCCAATAGCAGCAAAGAATATTGATTGGCATGGTTTGGGAACATGAACAGAGATGACTGCTGAAAACCCGTGAGCACCACGGTGAGTCTTTCTGATCATTTCTGGGTTCTGAGCACTGGGTAGGCTGTTCCCACCACATAATCCATTCAACCACTGCTGCAACAGGATGGAAGAGTGGTCCAGAGCCTGGGCCCTGAAGCCAGACCGCTTGAGCCTGAATTCTTCCTCTGACCCTTATCAGCTCTGGCACTATCTGCGTAGTATCTTAAAAAAGGGAGATAACCATAGCACTCACCTCATAGAAGTATTGTGAGCAGGAAGTGAGTTAACACATCTAAAGGAATTAGAGCAGTGACTGGAGCGTGGGAAATGCTTGGGAAAGTAAGCCCTTGCTGCAGTACTGCATGGAAGCTGCTTGTCTTAAGGTCATCTCCTCCTGGAATGGTGTATCACAAAGACAGAGCTGAGTTGCATTTTACATAAAAATCGATCTTTCTAATGCACACACTTGGCATTAGCTTCTTCATTCTGAGGTCAACATGCCACTGGTGTGAGGAAAAACCTAGTGTTTTAAAGACATTTGTTGATCTAATATCTATTGAATTAATTAATTAACTAATTACTAGGTTGTATTTTTCCTACACAGATTTGCACTACGTGCATGGATGAGGAAGCATGAGGATGCAGTAACCTACAACTGAAATGTTGGGCCTGATCTCCAACCCAGGATTATGCCAAGCAGAGGCTAGTGGCAGATATGGGAGCCATATACCCACCGAGAACCCTGAAGACCTTCATGCCAAGCCAGGACCATTTAATGTTTTCATTAATGGCTTGAAGGATGGAATCGAGACCCAGCTAATCAGATTTCTGGATGATAGGAAGCTGGAAGGGATCTTAGCTACTTTGGAGGACAAGATTAAAATGCAATCCAAGCTTGACGAATTGCAGAGATAGACCTAAATCAATAAAAAGAGCAACAATAAAGATAAATGCAAGCTGCTTGGAATAGAGCTGAGAAAATTATCCAGGTACCAAATGGTGATGAGAGAAATGAGTTTTGAGGGAGCCAGGAGGAGGTACCTGGATGTAAATTGATCAGGTCACGGTGTCTGTAAAGTGGAGGCACAACTCTGTCACCTGGTGGATCCCAAACTTCAATAAGCATAACACTATAGCTCAGAGAGCTTTGAAAATGCGGATTTCCAAGCCACAGGCCTGAGACTGTGATTCAGTAGTTGTGTAATGGAGCTAAGAAGATTCTAGTGCAGGTGGCCCATGGGCAGTGCTTTGAGAAAACTGGCAGGGTAAAGACGTAGCCTCCACACCATTATTTCCTAAATGTTAACTATGTAGAATGTTTATCCCATGGGATTCTCTATAAGAAGTGAGTCCATGGTCACATATGGGAATGTTCTCTGTCCGAAATAAAAAAAAAATCATGAGCACACCAGTGACCCCAACATTTTCTGAAATCAAACTGTATAACTTGGTTCAATCCAGAGTTTCCCAAACTTTTTGTTTAGGGACTCATTTTTTCATGTAACATTCAAAAACATCTTGTGCAACACCCTTCAGAAAATTCTTAATTTTCTAAATTCAGCTGGAATTTGACAGCATTTAAAATGCTGCTCTGTCTCCTAACTACCCCGGATGTGAACTTTCCTTTAACATTTAGAAGAGAGGAAAGCAAGTTAACTACAGCTTGAGTCCTGGGCTTCTATCGCTTATTGATAGTGTCCCATGTACCCCAGATGGGTGAGGAGGGCAGTACTTTTCCTCCTCTGTTTATTGTCTTCCTGGAGCTCATGTCCAGAATCACTAGTTGCCTTCTCCTTGTCTACTCTCTCCTTTCCTTTAGTAACAGAATCCCCATATTGTTGAATGTGGTAATGTGCCCCGCTACAAAACCACATGCTGCAGCCTCCCCTGCACATGTGGTCAGTCAGTTGTACACAGAAGTCACTGGGGGGATTTCTGGGGAATTCCTTTAGAGATGCTGACGCATTTGAAAGGCACCCTTTTTGTTCTTCCCCAATTTCTTCTTCCTGCCTGTAACACAGATAGGGTAGGGGTGCTGGCAGCCATGCTGGGCCATGAGGTGACCTTACAGATGGAAGCCACTCACTAAGGATGGCAGAACAGAAAGATAGAAGGAGCTCAAGATGTTGATGGCATTGTGAAGCCACCAGAGCAGTCCTGCCCTGCCTAAGAGAAAAAATGTACCCCTATTTTGTTTAAGCCACTGTTTTTCAGGCCTCTGTTGCTAGCAGTTGAATGCAATTTTGAACTCACACAGGGTAGAGTCAGCAAAGCCTTTTTGTCATTTTTCCCAGATCTCAGCTCCTCTGGACTTCCATCCTGACCACATCCCTCGATGTTCGTGTGTGTGTGTGTGTGTGTGTGCATGTGCTTTCTTGCCCCACCCTCAGCATGAGGCACTGAGGCATGCGGCCAGCACAGTTCCGTGCAGGCTGTGTCTTCGGCTGCCTCTCTTTTGTCTCCTTTACTGGAATTAAGCACAGAATGGAATTAACTCAGAATGACATATTCAAGAGTCTCACATCCCTGTAGAATGAATCCCTTTTGGAATCTCCGTGCTTTATTTCTAAATGTCTTGTAATCTACATTCAACATAGAATTCCTGTCTGAAATCAGTGAGTGGCTCCTGAGAAGAGGCAGGTTGAATGGAAATACCATCTCAGGAATTCCCTTCATATCACCCACGACAGTTGCCGAAAGGAAGGGAAAACCAGGCCTTGCAAAGGGAAATGAGAAACAAGCACAACTGAGGACGGGAGGAAAAACACGGTCCCCTCCAGTGAATGAGATCAGAGTGCAGAGGGGCCCCTGCTGCAGGCGGTGTCCTCACTCCCCCTTGGCCACTCGCCTTGCTCTCCTGACTGGTCCAGGAGGCCTCACCCTCCACCAGAAGCCACCCCTGGCCTGGTGCAGACCCACATTCTGCCATGTAGGTGCCTGCCAATGGAGATCTATTAGAGTTTCCTTCTGTGAAGGCCCTGGTGGCCTCTGTCCTCAGAAACAGCACCAGTCTAGAATAGTCTCTAGACTTTTCTTCTCTGCTTGGACTGGAAAGTCCATTTCCAAGGAGCTTTTTCCCGAGTTCAGACCTACTAAAGTGGTTGCATTTTCTAAGAGATTCAAATGGGACATTTTCCTGGAGGAAGGAAATAGAATTCACTGAAAGCCCATCAATTGCTTCTGTACATACTCCTCAACGATTGGCCAAGTCATAGCAAACTAAGAAGAAATTAGTGCTAATCCTCACTCCTGGGAGATACCAACACTGGGCCTAGACAGATCTGTTTGCTCAAGAACGTGCTGATAAATAACAAAACCAACATATGAAACCTCAACTTGGGGCCTTGTGAAAATTGTGTAACAGAGAGAATAGGAACCAGGTATAGTAAGGTCCAAAGGAAACCTTTCCTTAAAAACACAATCACTTCCTGAAATAGAAGGAAAATTTGGGAATAGATAGGGGCATATTCTTAATGAGACACCAAAATATGTAAGTTCTATTAAATAAGAACTGAGTGAGGTAAGGAGAGAAAGTAAAGGAAAATAATTTCAAGATAAAATGCACTGAAAGCAGTAAGCAACAAATTTCTTACTTCAGATAATAAACTGATAAAATATTTATTATAATAAATTTACAAGATATATTATAATAAACTTACAAGGTGTTTCCAGAAATGGGATTAAGAAATAGAAAAGATGAAAGCGGTAACAGGGATGGCTATCAATCGTGGATCTCCAACCTATGAATAAAAGGTGCTACAGATAAAAACCGGGCTAGGTTAGCAGCAATACCAGAAGTATCATGGGAGAAAAATTCCCAGATCTGAAAAAATACCCCAAATTCTGACTTTGTTACCCTTGAATTCTGCTAAAAAGAAAAACCCAGCCTAAGATGATGGAAGACTAAGGAAGACTGGGAGGTACTGTGGGGAAGGAGCCGGCGAGGCTGAGCTCAGGGCCACGGCCCTGGAATCAAGGTCTTCTCTGTCATTCGCCATCTGGGTGGCTCAAACAAGCCACTGCCATTCTTCTGGGACTCAGTTTTCCTCCCTGTGAAGTGGGAGGGTGTCCATCTTAGTTTAGGTTTCCCAAAGAGCAGAAATGAGGCAATGACTTGGGTGCAGAGAGTTAATCGAGAAGGCAATGCCAGGCGGCAAAGCAAGAGAGTGAGGAAAATGAGAAGGAACACTGGCCTCCAGAAGCCAAGGAAGGCAGCTGTGGGCTCAGGCCCACTGGGGACCCTCTGAAATACTGAAACCAGCCTCAGAATCATCCCACAAGCTGGGGACTGCCTTTCACAGCTTCAGGAGAACTCCAGGGCCAGAGAATGTGGGACAGGGTGGCAACAGGATCTGCTGCCAACCCCCTGCAGGCCCAGCACTCTGATATAAATGAGAGGGATTCAGAGGGGGAGATTTGCTGTGACTGAGCGCTGCGGGGCTCCAGGGTGGATGCCAGGCAGGGTAGAAGTAAGACAAACGCAATTGTTCTCACACCTGTGTGCCGAGGTGGGCTGTGTTCTCCTTGGGGGAGATGGACCACGTCTGAGTTATCACGGCAGCCCTGAAGCCCAGTACAGAGCCTGGCACATGTTAGATGCTCAGTCATTGTAACCCCCAACTGCCCCAGGAGCAGAGCTTAGACCTGTGACACAGGTTTCAGCTCAACAGAAGGAAGAACTTTCTAAGAAGTGGTAAAGGGCAGGACCGGCGCCTGGGAGTTTTGGTGCCCTTTCCCCAAGCTAGGTTCATTAGCTTCTCACTCTCCTCTGGCCTGACTCCTACTCCATGCTTGAATTCCCTCAATATCACATACTCTTTCATTTCCTGTTTATAAATCTGTAGCAATGTGGTGCTCACCACCTCCTAAAGTAGCTTTTGCCGCCTTGGTGTTCTCAGAAACGCCTTGTTGCAAAGGCCGGGTCCAGGTGCAAGCCCCAGCTCCGTAAGTCATTTTACCACCCGGGGCCTCCATTTCTTCTCCTGAAAAATGAGGGTGTTCCGACAGCAGAGTTGAGAGTTACATTTGGTAAAGAATCTAGCATAGCACTCATCACATCTACTTAGTCGGTAACATTAGAAAAAATTAAATACTGGCTGGGCGCAGTGGCTTACGCCTGTAATCCCAGAACTGTAGGAGGCTGAGACTGGCAGATCACTTGAGGTCAGGAGTTCAAGACCGGCCTGGCCAACATGGCAAAACCCTGTCTCTACTAAAAATACAAAAAATTAGCTGGGCATGGTGGCAGGTGCCCGTAATCCCAGCTACTTGGGAGGCTGAAGCAGGAGAATTGCTTGAATCCAGGAGGCAAAGGTTGCAGTGAGCAGAGATCGTGCCACTGCACTCCAGCCTGGGCGACAAAGCAAGACTCCATCTCATAAAAAGTAAAAAAAAATTTTTAAAATTTAAAAGAGATTTTAAAAAGAAAAAATTAAATATATAGGTAGATGTGCTTTTATTAGGCAATACGCATTCCCTTTTCGCCTGGCAGTAGGCTTTAAGCTCATCTTATGCTTCGGAGTCACCTTAGCCTAGGCTTCTGATATAACTATTTCTCCCCTCCACCAGCTTCACCTCCTTCCTCTATTTGGTTCCTAACCTCTATGACATCTCCATATCTTCTTTGTAGGTGTGTTTATTAAACAGAATATCCACATACTTTGCAGAAGTATTTATGGTCACATCCAGCTGCCTATAAACTGAATCTGGCCCACTCACGTGTTTTGTTTGGCCTGCAGAATGCTTAATAAAAATATGAACCAAAATTTTAAAATAGAAATACTTTACCCCCCAAAGAATCTGGATTTCCGACTTTTCTTGAAAAACTGGAAAACGTGGCAGTTGTGGGCCACAGTGTTGGCAACCATTGGCTGGAGCTGAGGCAGCTGTTCCTTAGAGAAGACGTGGGCTCTTCACCCCAGTTCTCACAACTCCCTATCTCCCTGTTGTCTCCCTGACCCAACCCCTGCCTCACTAACTTGGCCTGCCTGGCCTCTGTAGCTTTTCTCATTGTGACCCCCTGTTTACATAACACAAATCCGCACGAAGCATCTATTTTCTTCCAATAATGCAGGGGCAGGTATTTTCTATATCCCCAGTGCCTCCTTGTTGACTGAATGGATAAGTGAATAAATGAATGGATGCTAAATAAATCTGAACGAATTAAATATTTAATTTTTTTTTGAGACAGGGTCTTGCTTTCCCATCCAGGCTGGAGTGCAGTGGTGCAATCCTCGCTCATTGCAGCCTCAGTCTCCGGTATTCAAGCAATCCTCCCACCTCAGCTCCTGAGTAGCTAAGACTACAGGCACATGCCACCAAGGCCGGCAAATGTTTCTACTTTTTTTGTAGAGGTGGGATCTTACTATGTTTTTCAGGCTGGTCTCAAACTCCTGGCCTCAAGGAATTCTCCCACTTCAACCTCCGAAAGTGCTGGGATTTTAGGGGTGAGCCACTGTGGCTCACCTGAACAAATTAAGTATTTATAAACATGTACAAACTGCATTGCTCTCATAGGAATGAAGTTCAAGTTTAAGGTGAATCTCACAAGGTTCCCCTCGAGGATAAGCAGAACTCTTACTCCCTGATACTTAAAATAAAATACCCCACTCTTCCGAATAGCTCCCAGACGCTATGTCGCCCTTGTAAACAGAACCGCTCCCTCCAAGCCCAGAGGTCAACTTCTCGAATATGTCATGCTGTTTCTTCATGCCGTTTCTTCACTCTCCTCCCCGGGTTGCTTATCAGATGCTCTGTGCATCATCTCCTGCATCCCGTGGCCAAATAAACCAGTCAGTGCTCAATTCTCCAATTGACTGGATGGCTCAGGGAACAAACCCTCAAATCTGATTACAGGAAAATTCATTACTTTAAGCCCTCCCTCAGGGTTCAGAGCTCATAAAAGAAACCTCCAGAGGCCCAGGCCGAGGGGAAGAGAAGCTCCTATCTGCACATCTACAGATTGCCAATAATTAACCTGAACTAATTATTGTTGAGCCCCAGGTCAGTCTTCCCAGATCAAGGCTCCCTCCTGACAACTGAGTTTTCAGAGCCAGAACTTTTCACTCAGACACAAAAGGAACATTCAGCAGATTTTAATAAAAAAGAGCATGGCCCACACAGGATCCTCTGCTAGACAGAGACCCAGCGGTTGGAGGCTCAACGGCAGGGACACGGTTCAGGGTCCCCAAGAAGACACCTGTGCGAGGACTCTTCCTGGCCCTGTTTACAACCCTCTTATGATTTTTGATCAAATAAGACCACACATCTCAACACATAAAGACAAACAGCAAGTTAGGAAAGATATGTATATTCTATTCATAATATTAAAAGCTGACATGAAAAAATAAGACAAAAATGAATATTCCAAAGGAAAAAATAGTAAATCATAAGGAAAAATAATTCACCGTGGAACCAATAGCTAATCTATATAATCAACATAGTTTTATTTCATGTTCAGTCTCACTCTAGTAATTTTTAAAAGTCAGTGAGATAGTATTTTGTTTTCTGGCCAGGCACAGTGCTTCATGCCTATAATCCCAGCATTTTGGGAGGCCAAGGTGGGCAGATCACCTGAGCTCAGGAGTTCAAGATCGGCCTGGCCAACATGGTGAAACTCCATCTCTACTACAAATACAAAAACTAGCTGGGCATGGTGGCACACGCCTGTACTCCCAGCTACTCAGGAGGCTGAGGCAGGAGAGTCACTTGAACCTGGAAGGCGGAGGTTGCAGTGAGCCGAGATCATGCCACTGCACTCTTGGCTGGGCAACAGAGCAAGACTCTATCTCAAAAAACAAAACAAAAAACCCATTTTGTTTTCTGAGATTGGTAAAATGTTTTGAGCTGGGCTTTTTTTAGTGCTAATATTTGTATTCATAAGGGTAGTGAAATTGAGCACTGTTATACACTGTTGTTTGGAGTATAAAGTGATAAATCAGTGCAATTTTGAGAAGGTAATTTGGCAATAGATAACAAAAACCTTAAAATATGCATATTCTTTAAACTTTTATCTTAAGAACTTTATCCTTAGGGCAGCGGTTCTTAAGCAGAGGCAATTGTGCTGCCCAAGGGACATTTGGCAATGTAGACATTGATCGTCAGCATGTCGGGGGAGGGGTGTTGCTGGCATCTAGGGATGCAGGCCAGGGAGGCTCTCACCCATCTCACGGTACACAGGACAGCCCCCCAGAATAAGAATTATTGTCACTCTTGAGAAACCCTGCTTTAGGAGAAAAAAGCTCAGGCAAGTTCACAGGGGTATATAGCCAAAGATATTCAGTGCAGAATTGTTTAGAAAGCTAAAAAATGAGAATCAGTGTGCATCACTAGGTTACCAATTAAATAAATCATATGCCATGCATACACTAGACCATCATAGATCCATTAAAAATTGAATACACTCCAACCTGGGAGAGAGAACGAGACTCTGCCTCAAAAAAAAAATTAAATAAATCTGTTTATTGATGGGAATATACTCATTCTATCGTGCTAATTGAGAATAACTAGTTTCAGAATCATATGCTAGTATGATCATCTTTTTGTATGTGCATATGTTTGTATAGAGAAAAATCTGAAGGTGTTTATCTACCATGTTACACCTTTAACAGTAGTTATCACTAGGTGGAAACGTTATGGAACATTTTAATTTTTTTTTTTTTTTTAGATGGAGTCTCTTGTCACTCAGGCTGGAGTGAAACAGCATGATCTCGGCTCACTGCAACCTCTGCCTCCCGGGTTCAAGTGATTCTCCTGCCTCAGCCTCCCAAGTAGCTGGGATTACAGGCATGCACCATCACACCCTGCTAATTTTTTTGTATTTTTAGTAGAGATGGGGTTTCACCATGTTGGCCAGGCTGATCTCAAACTCCTGACCTCATGTGATCCACCTGCCTCAGCCTCCCAAAGCGCTGGGATTATAGGCGTGAGCCATCACGCTCAGCCCGTTTTAATTTGTTGTGTTAGCTTTTCAGTGTTTTCTATTTTTCTTCTATTAGCATGGCTAATGAAGGCCTTCTAACGCAGAGTTGAAGATCAAGGACATTAGAATCAGACACCAAGCATTCTGGCTGGGTCCTCTCTCAGCTCTGAGAAAAGCTGCATCCTTGCATGGCAGCCATCAGCTGAAACTGCCCTTCACCCAGAGGCACCCCAATTCTCATAAAGTCACCCCATGGCAAGATGTCAGCATGTCCATTTTCTCTTCTGGAAATCATCCAAAAGCAATGATTTCTATTGAAATGTAGAGACAACCTAAACTCCAGGATGAAAATTAGTTGGAAGGGCTGCCCAAAGCAGTGGAGATAAAACAGGAGATAGAACAAGGGGAGCACGTGAGGCCGTGAGGGGCTGCAGGCCTCTGAGAGAGCCAGCAAACATAATTTTCTACACTGAGCGGTATTCCCCCAATGTGCAAAATGACTCACTTGTTCAGAACAGTGAGTTCAAAGTAGGGGTTATTGCCTAGCATAAAGAAATTTTTCTGGACATGATTTTGTTCTAAAAAACGGAGGAAAGAAAAGGTGCTATAAATGAGAGCTCACCCAAACTAGCTATATTTGCAGGCAGTAGCTTGGGGAAGCAGCAGAGGAGAAGAGTGAATTTGCATGGCTAAAACAAACAGCACTCCCCGAGAAAACAATAAAACCCAGCTTATTTCCACTGGCTTGGGAGCAGTAAAGGCTAAACAAACTCACATACAATACCTTGCATCACTTCAAAATAAAACAAAAAAACCATTGTGCTGGGGACATAGTGGTGAGGCAACTGGTTGTACTTCCTAGCCTCGCAGACCTCACAGTCTAGTTGGAGGAGCCAGATGATAGCCAAATAATTCCATGAACCACGAGCTGCAAATGCAATATGGTGAGTAAGAGCTTGGGCTTTGAAGTGAGGTAAACCCAGGCTCTAACCCCTCACTCCTCCACCTAACCTCTCAGAGACACTTTGCTCATCTGCAAAATGGGAAAGTATAACATAATAGCACCTGCCTCCGTGGGTTGCTGTGGGGTTTACAACAGATAACGTATGGAACACACTTAGCACAGCGCCCAGCACATGGTGGGTGCTCAGTAGATGTTGGCTTTGTTATTATTAATATCACTGACATGATCAGTAGCAGCAGCAGCAGTAGTTGTAATAGTATGATGAAGAAAAAGCACAAGTTGTGACAACTTATAATGTTCTTATAAGGGCCTAGAGGAGGGCATATTTAGATGGTGGTCATGGAAGCTTCTCTGGGGAAGAGCTAGAGGAAACGAAAAGAACGTAAGTCTCCAGAATTTGCCTTAAGTCACCCTGCATGGAATCTGTGCAGCCCCCTTCATGGAGACGCAATTAAATCTACCCACATTAAAGGAAAATTCCTGCCACCCACCCAACACCCTTCTTTCACAAATACTCCCATTCCAAAGATGTTTGGTTACAACTGTATATAATTTCAAATGTTTTGCATATTACAAAATGAATACAAATGTTTTCACAACATGGAAAAGAAGCCGGTCTGATTTCCACTGATGTCTCCGCAAGTGGCTACTTTGATTTTCTGCAAGTCACTTTTGAGGACTGTGCTCTCTCTTTTGTAAAGAGCAGAGCTTGGTTTAAATGATTTTAAAAGTCCCTTCAAATACAAAAATCTAGAGGATGATCTGGATTCCTCCAGTGCGTGGCAGGGGTATTCCAGCTGAGCTTAACTAGCTCTCAGGGGCCAGGAGACCCCTGCTGCCATTGGAGCCCTACCATAAAGCGGAGGGTCCCCTCCCCCTACTCTGTTCGCCTCTCCTGTCAGCAGGTGCAGCAGACTGGCAGGAGCTAATGAAATGTTTACTGAAAAGATTAGCTTGTCAGTGGAGCCTGGACAGATGGCTATTGATCCTCTGCTCATCTGTCACCCCTGTTCCATTTCAGACAAGGTGCAGGAGCAGGCTCTGTCTGATCCAGACCTCAGACAGGGGCTCAAGCCCCAGGTAGGCATCCCCAGTGGCACACAGGAAAAGAGGTTTGCAGTATGAGAAGGTCTCTTAGATCTGTGGCCTGGTCCGGCAGTCCCTGGGTCACTGGAAGCCCCCACCTCTTCTCTGTTCAATTGTTCAGCTGAGGGATCCTGGCAAGAACACTGGAAATGTCAGACCTGAGTTCAGATCCCACCTTAATTACTTTGTGAGCTTGTACCCTCTGAGACTCCATTTTTCTTACCTATAAAACAAGGACAATAACACCTACCACATAGAAGTATGACAAGACTATAATTAGGAAATTAGGATATCGTGGTTCTGAGAACCAACACCATTGAGGAAATGTTTTATTTGTTAAAATGAAAAAGTTGAGGCCAAGATTAGAACACTTGCAGAGTGCAGGAATTTTCCCAATGTGTCATGCCCCTGAGTGGTCTTGAGGAACCTGGCTTCTATGATGTTCTAAAGAGCTTGACCTTTTCTTGAGGGCAATGCCATGCCACTGAAGGGCATGACGTGATGAAATATGAGTTTAGCAAGGTAGTTCTGCCTGTAGGGAGGTAAGACTGGAATGTATCACAGCTACGGTAGTGAATATGGGAATCCAGAGGCTTGTTGGAGATATCAGAAGGTACAAGACTTGAAGAGTGATTGATTCATTGATTGAACATGAGAGGTGGTAGCAGGGATGACTCCCCTGTGCATGGCGGCACTTTCAATGGCACAGAAACCCTGAAGTAGAAGCAGTACAGGGGAAGCTAATGAGCTCGTTTTGAGTATGGCGAGCGTGAGATGCCTGCAGGACTCCCAAGTGGGAGGACTCCCAGGTGGTTGGTGGAGTCTGAGGCTCAGGAGTCAAATCTGGCCCAGTATAGAGATTTGGGAGTTGTCATTGTCATCATCTTCCTCCTCTTCCCCTTCTTCCTCATCTAGTTGGTAACGGAGCCACAGAGTGGATGAGGCCACCCATGGAGAATATGTGACCAGAAGAGAAGGGGCCAGCACAGAAAATCCTGTGGGGACCAGCGGAAAGAAACACCTGGAAAACAAAGAGTGCTATCATGGAAGTCAGGAGTTTCAGAGGGGAGGGAGGGAGTGGGCAACAGCAGAAAATCCTACAAAAAGGTCATATAAAAAAACAAAAACAGAAACCTACACAGTGTCTCCTGGATTTAGTAACAAGGAGGTTGTTTTAAACTTGAGAAAGGCAGTTTCTGTGGGGCAGTTGAGGGCCAAAGGTCAACTATGGAGAATTGAGAGTGGGTAGGAGGTGAGAAAACGCAACCTGTGGAATGTGCCTTTGGAGAAGCTCGACACCAGCTGGAGGACCATGGGGGAAGGCAGGGCTGATTTCGGAGGGGCGTCCGCTGAGAGTATGCCTTGTGCTGTGGGGAGGATGCAGGGGAAGTGAGCGAGTGGAGACCTACAGAGAGAGAATGAGCCCGAAGGAGCCTGGAGAGGCGCGAGACCAGAGTCCAGATCCAGATTGGGGGTTGAGGCCAACTCTACAACCAACTACCACCAACAAGGCAGGTCCTGTAGACAGGGCAGGCTCAGCCCCAGAGGGAGGAAGGGAAGCTAAGCAGGCCCCTCCTGGTGGGCTTGAGTTTCTCAGGGAGGGAGGTGAGGTTGTCTGATGAGGACATTAAGGCAAGTCAGGAGGCTGTGAAACAGTTGCCCTGGGGAAAGAAGGGTAATGGCCAGGGGTCCCCAGTGCTGCCAAATGAGGAGGAGACCACGAGTATGCACAGGAAAGGAAGGCTGGGCTCGAGAGATGCCCAGGGTCAAATGGGCAGGACCCTCCATTTGCTGGGCTGGGGGTACAGTTGCCACTCAACCCAGCTGCACAAGTGGGGAGGGACAATGGAAGAAGGCCTTCAGGGCTGCCTGGAGACACGGCAGCTGCTTGCCATTTGTGAGAGGGAGTCCCCCTCCTCTCCGTCCCTCCCTCTCTCCTCTTAGAAGCATCTCCCTTTCTACCCACCACCCCTCCAACTCCCACCCCTGCTCCTCGGCTTCATGCAAGTCCGCATCTTGAGTGCCTGGCATCAGGCACTGAGACCAGAGAGGACAGACAGCATGTCACACACACACACACACACACACACACACACACACACACACACACACACAGGGCAGGGTGGATAGGAGCCCTCAGCCAGGAGGCCTCCAGCTAGTGTCTGACCCTGGGACCCTGAGGCCTTTCTCAGCCTGTTTCCCCATCTACACAATAAGAAGGCTGTCCCCAGGAATGCCTAAGTCCCCTGGCCAGTGCAGACATTCTAGAGAGTGAAGATTTCTTTATGAGTGTGTTTTTCATCTGAGCTGCTGGCAAGGGAGGGGCAGGGAGGTGCGGTGCAGGGCTGAGCTCAGAAACACAGACACAGAGTTAACTGCCGAACTGTCTAAACAAGATCTGAATGGAAATGCTGCCCTGTTAATTAATGGCTGCTTTTGAGGTTATTAAGTTAGACTGGGTAGGTGTGTGGCCTTTCTTTCTACTGCCCTTCCAATTAACAGGCACTTTGCTTGGTAAATGTTAATTTAGAGTAATTGGGCGTGCAGAGGAGGGGAGTGCAGGCAGGGGAAACAACGGTCCCTCTACTGTAGGTTAATTGCTAGTAAATGTTGTTCCCGGCAGCCCTGGTCCCAGATGAGGATGATTAATGGCCATGGAGTACTGGCTGAAACCCTCAGGGGTCAGCAGAACTGTGGCAGGTTTAACCCCTCAGTGACCATGATGAGAGCCAAATCCCAGTGACTCCTACTGGGTTTATGAGCAAGAGACCTTGAGGTGTGCTCCTCACCTGTGAAAGAGGCTAATGGGGTTGCTTCTTGCAAGTAAGTTAGGAAAGTCAAGCATCAAGTTGGCAAAAAAAATGCTTCATTCCACTGATAGATGGAATAACTCGTTGCAGCCATGATTACCCTGCGTAGTATCATCTAAGGAAATAACATTGATTTCCAAAAAATAACAAAATAACAACAACAAAAAACTCCAACGCCCCCCACTTAGCCTCTGCTCTCACACAATCTGTTTCAGCCAAGTCAACCTGTGACAGTCAATTTGAGGTGTGAACTTGTGAACAGTCCCATATTCAAGCAAATGCTACTCTAGGAATTGCTATGAAAGTCTATTGTAGATGGTGTTGAAGTCAGTTGACTTTGGATAAGAAAGATTGTCTTGGATAACCAGGGTGGGCCTGATTCAATCAGTCGAGCAGGGCCGAGGCTTTCCTAAAGAAGAAATTCTGCCTGTAGACTGAGGCCACAGATCGTGTCCCAGGGCCCCAGCCTGCCTTTCCTGATGGCCTGCCCCTCGGATTCCGTAATGATGTAAGCCAATTCCTTGCAGTAAAAACTCTTAATCTATATCCCCTTCCGGTTCTTTTGGAACTCTGATTGATACACAACCCAAAAGTCACTCGGGCTGGAGACAATGCTCTGAGCCAGGCTTCTTTTCCCTGCCTGCCTCTCTCAGAAATGCAAATGAGAGGTGGCTCATCTCCCAGCTCTCAGAGCCACCTGGTAAGAAAGTTCCTGCACTCGCCTGGGTCCCAGAGCCTCCCAAGCCCAGCTGTCTTCTGGGCTAAGGATTCTACAATCACTAGGATAGTTTCTCCCCTGAAAACTTCCTCTCAGGACAAGGCCATGGATACATTTTTCTTTGGAAGAAAACTAAATTATTGTAACATGCATGGGATTGTACCTATACATGCTTTATTGTGAAAAAGCAAATGGATCAGTATTTTAAATTTATTAATTTTAAAACCTTTAGGTTATAATGGGGAAGAATAAAAGAAGAACATTGGATACTCTTTGTGTAAGAAGGGTGGGAGGAATACAAATCTATGTTCATATTTACATAAGAATCACTAGAAGGACAAATAAACTAACAAAGACAGTTGTCAATGGAGGTGGTGGGGTGGAGTGAGTTGGACAAGGGTGAGAGGCAGAATTCTCAGGGAAAGATACTCTGATTTTTTTTCTTCCAATATGATCTCAAGATGATTTTTTAATTAAGTGATTATCTATTCAAAAAATAAAATTAAAAACATATTCATTTCACAAGAATCTCCTAAGCACCTCTATGACGGACTCTAAGAGAAATGAATCAGAAACAGCCTGTGTGTGTGTGTGTGTGTGTGTGTGTGTGTGTGTGTGTGTGTGTCTGTGTTTGTGTTTGTGTGTATGAGACAGAGAAAGAAAAACAGACAGACAGACATTGCCAGCTTGGAGAGGGAGGCCATCTAGAGTGGACGGTATGAGGTTTGAGCTAGGCAGGATTCAGACAGGCAGAGGAGTAAGGACCTTTGGCAATATTATGATGGCCAAGGCCGCACAGGAGACGGTCATCTGTAGCATCTCCCAGCTCTAAGACTCACCCTATTCCCCCTCCCACACATACACCTTTTCCTTCCCCTGCCAACCTGAGTGGATTTCAGCTTTCTCCCTCCCTTTTAGAAAGAGTAGAGTTTGGTGGAGATATTGCCCAATCTCCCGTGTTTTTCTCTTACAAGATCAGTTCAGGGCACCGGACCCAGGATGGGAACGTGGCTGTGTGGGAGAAGATAAGCAGAGAGAAAAGAGGCCATCACAGAGGCCGTCAGCAATCAGCTTCATTCTTCAGTGAGACATCTACATCCAGGGCTTCCAGAGGCCACAGCAGGGCTGGGTCAAGTGGTGGGAGAGGAAGGGGATCCCCTGGGCATCTGCCTGGAGCACCAACCCCTGTCACTCAGAGACCCCAGAGAGATGCAAAACTGGGGGGAAAATGCATTGGAATTGTTTACGGGGAGGCTATTCTGTGGCTAGAACATTTCAATAAACCTATTTTTTAGGGGGGAAGGGGTAAGAAGGCGCTGAGGGTTGCACTTGAGTAATAAACTGCCTCAGAGGAAAGCGGGTTCAGTAGCTGCAGGGTTTTTGGTTTGCTAGGAGGTGGTGTATGTTTGGAGAGAGAGCTCATCTTGTCAGCAAGAAAAGGAGAAGCTGAGCTGAGGGCCGTTTCCAGCAATCCTCCTCCAAACCAAGCTTGGCCTCTTCTTTAAAGTGTAGCTGTTTGGTACAGCATCATTGATGTAAAAATGGAGAGGGGGCTATATGCATGGTTGGATATATGTGTTTATGTACATATGAAGGCATTCATGCATGCATGCCTGTATACGTTTGTTAGTTTATGCATGAAATATCCCTGGAAGAATCCAGCAATATGGTCACATTGGTTGCCTCCAGGAAGGAGAGCTGAATAGCCCAGAGATTATATCAATTAGCAGACAGACTAGGCTGTCTGTCATAAGAAGTGACCCCAAAATGCAAGGCTTAAACAAGATAGCATTTCAATTCTGTCTCACAAATGAGGGCAGGTATAATGGTGACGAAGTGTCAGGGACCCAGGATCATTCCATTGTGTGGCTCTGCCTTCACTATAGTGTTGCCTTCCTCTGCACGGAGGAGGATGGCTCACCATCACCTCTGCAATCCAGCCAATAAGATAGGGGGAGTAAAGAAAGTGAAAGGCACATCCACACCCTCTAGGAGAGCCACTGAACGTTAAGCACATGGCCTCCACTCACCTCCCACTGGCCAGAACTCAGTCACTTGGACACATCTAGGAAACGCCCTCCTTAGCTGAGCATTCATGAGTATAGCTAAAATTGGAGATTTTGTTTCTGAAGAAAGAAGGGCAGAATAAATATAAGAGGACAACCTGTAGTCTTTATCTGGGATAGGATGAAAGGGACATTTTCACTTTATATATCCTTTTAGTACCTTTAAGAATTTTTTTTCCTGTACCCTCTTGATAGACCTTTCAGTATCTTCTGAACCATGTGAATTAGGAAAAAAAATTAAGTTTGAAAAACATATTAGTTTGGAAGTCACAAATTGAGCACATGCATCCACCTCTCCACTACACCATGGATCCATGAGGGTAAAATATAAAGTATTTTTTAAAGAGTGAAATCAGATCAGTGTTGGAAAACAAGACAGGGTGCCAGCAGATGAGAAAGTCTGAGAAAATACTAGAAGCTAGAAAGTAGATGGGATTGGCCGGGTGCAGTGGCTCACACTTGTAATCCCAGCACTTTGGGAGGCTGAGGTGGGCGAATCACCTGAGGTCGGGAGTTCAAGACCAGCCTGGCCAACATGGTGAAACCCCATCTCTACGAAAAATACAAAATTAGGTGTGGTGGTGCATGCCTATAATCCCAGCTACTTCGGAGGCTGAGGCAGGAGAATTGCTTGAACCCAGGAGGCGGAGGTTGCAGTGAGCCCAGATGGTGCCACTGCACTCCAGCCTGGGCAACACAGCAAGACTCTGTCTCAAAAAAAAAAAAAAAAAAAAAAGAAAGAAAAGAAAAGAAAAAGTAGATGGGATCAGATCAACTGAGAAAGTACAAAGGTAAACCACAGCCCCAAACGCCAGGACCAAGAACTTTCCTTCTCAAGGGAGCCCTAGAGAAACCCCAAACTCAGAAACAAGAGACAGAAAGCAAGAGTAGGCCATAGGATAACCATCAGAGTAACTGAGCAAAGAGCTGCATTCACAGTGGCTGGGACATTCGGGGCCCCTCCCTTCTCCCTTCCCCTGCTCAACATATGCTCCACCCGTAAAGGAACAACTAGTGGTAATTTTGCCCTTTGGGTACCTAGGACCCAATCATTGTTCTTAAAAAATGTAGGTGATCTATCCAAGAAGGGATCCTAATATAGGTGTCTAAAGTCAAGAGAGTAGCAGAACAAGAACAGGGTTGGAAGTCTGTGTAGGCCTCCCCAACAAATATATATAGCAAGTTTGGATTGAGAGGGTATATTACTCCATTCTCACGCTGCTAATAAAGACATACCCAAGACTGGGTAACTTATAAAGAAAAGAGATTTAAATGACTCACAGTTTAGCATGGCTGGGGAGGCCTCAGGAAAGTGACAATCATGGCGGAAGGGGAAGCAAACACGTCCTTCCTCACCTGGTGGCAAGAGAAAGAATGAGTGCTAAGTGAAGGGGGAAGCCCCTGTAACCATCAGCTCTCACGAGAACTCACTCACTATCACGAGAACAGCACGGAGGGAAACCGCCCCCATGATTCAATTACCTCCCACCAGGTACCTCCCAGGACACGAGGGGATTATGGGATTACAATTCAAGATGAGATTTGGGTGGAGACATAAAGCCAAACCATATCAGAAGGCATGGAGGGGTAGTAGAAAGTCCTCTGTCCAAGAGGAAATTATAGCTAAATACTCCAGTCCATTATTTAAATACCTCCTTACCTTGGCAGGCATGGGCATCCCAGGCTGCCTGCTGCAATCTAGAGGTGAGCCTGCTGACAATATGGCCCAGCCACTCAAGGGGACCTGAATTGGCCCTCCCCTTCCAGGGAGAGGCCTCTTGTGGAAGCAGGCCACACCAGCTATCCATACAGATTAATCTAATCCTTCATTTAGGAAAGTGGGTGGAGAGCCACGGAGCCCCAAATGTTTGAGAAAAACCAATAGCACAACCAAGCTGAACAAACATGAGTAAACACAATGAGTCATCCTGGAAAAAAGACAAGATGCAGTAGGTAATGTTAAAGATAAAACCCTAATCAGTATCTCTGGAGAGATCTGAGAGACTGAAATCTCCAAAACAAGAGCCAGCTGCCGTAAAAAAGGAGCCATCGGAGAACAAGAAATAATTTCTAGAAATGTAAAATAAGGGTCAAAATTTTAAAAATTCAGCAAACAGGAATAATAGAATGGCCAAGACTAAAAGCCGGATCAGTTGTGTGGAAGTCAATGAAATCTCCAGAAATATAGAAAAAAGTCAGCATAGTAAAAACTAAAAGTCTAGAAACAGAGGAAAGATCCAGGAGGCTAACATCCATCAATTCAGTATGAGTTTCAGAAGGTAAGAAAAAAAATCAGAGCGGTGGTGGGGGATAAAGTCAAAGACATAATAGAAAGTTTCCCTGAGCTGGGAAAAAATACAAGTCCTCAGACTGAAAGAGGCCACTAAGTACCAGGCAGGAGAAATGAAAACAAAACCCATACCTAGATATTTTTAGAAATTTCAGAACCCCAAGGAGAATGAGAAGGTCTTAAAAGCTTGAATATTAGAAATGAGAATTTAATTAATTTCAGACTTCCCATCAGAAATGCTTTAAAAATCATGCCTTTAAAACTCCAGTGGAGGCTGGGTATGGTGGCTCAAGTCTGTAATCCCAGCACTTTGGGAGGCCAAGGCGGGCAGGTCACTTAATGCCAGGAGTTTGAGACCAGCCTGAGCAATATGGTGAAACCCCATCTCTACTGAAAATACAAAAATTAGCCAGGTGTGGTACCACATGCTTGTAATCCCAGCTACCCAGGAGGCTGAGGCAGAAGAATCACTTGAACCTGGGAAGTGAAGGTTGCAGTTAGCTGAGACTGCGCCACTGCACTGCAGCCTGGGTGACAGAGTGAGACTCTGTCTCAGAAAATAAAAAATTAAAAAAAACCCAATGGAATATGAATTTGAGCTGAAATTATACTCCAGCAATGCAAGGAAAGTTTATCATGTGTGCACTTGAATGTAAAAATTACTCACGGAAGTACTTGTTCAAAATAGAGGGAATGAAAGAATGAGATTTCAAAAAAATGAGACTGAAACAAATTAAAAAACAATGATACCTGAATAAAAGGGAGGAAAGTAAAAACTACATTAAAAGACCAAGATTTAAATGTTGACAGCTGTGTGGCTGGTATTAAATACATGGAATATTCTTTCTTTCTCTATAGATTTTATCACACTTTGTTCTGCAGTGATTAATATTTATATAACCACAATATGGTAAATGCTATTTTTATTTGGTTTAAGTATTCAAGCCTAGAAGACTTGACTGTAGTTCCAGAACAGAATGTAAATGTTATGGGAGGCCGAGATGGGTGGATCATTTGAGGTCAGGAGTTCAAGACCAGCCTGGCTAACATGGTGAAACCCCATCTCTACTAAAAATACAAAAATTAGCCCGGCGTGGTGGCGGGCACCTGTAATCTCAGCTACTCGGGAGGCTGAGGCAGGAGAATTGCTTGAGCCTGGAAGGCAGAGGTTGCAGTGAGCCAAGATTGCACCACTGCATTCCAGCCTGGGCAACAGAGTGAGACACTGTTTCAAAAAAGGAAAAGAAAAAAAAGAATGTAAATTTTGTTATAAGCCATGAAAGTGGGAAGAATGGTGATCACATATACTGACGTGGAAGAACAAACACTATGTAAAGAAGCAAATGTAAGATGCAGAATAACATGGTTAATATGACCTCATATATATATGTGCCATGTATATGAACATACAGATAAATAAGTTATATATAAACATACAGATATAAAACATTTACATATATAAACACACAGATGTATAACATTTATATATAAACATTCAGATATATAACATTTTTATATAGTCATATTATCCATATTGTTCTGCATTTATATATATACATAAATGTTATATATCTATATGTTTTATAACTATATGCGTTTTTATGTGCATAGCAAAACACCTGGAAAACTTTCATTCACTTTACTTTCTACACTTCTGTAGCTCTTGAAATTTTACAACCATGAATAATTGTTATAATTAAAAATGTTAAATAATAGAATACTACCTTGAAGATTTACCACAGTTTTAGCTGGCGTAGGAGATACTGCTTTTGGTAAGGCCTCAAGAAAAATAGTCTGATTGAGAACTACATTTAGTAGAACTCAATCTAAAGCTATTAGAAACCTCAACTCTTTTCTAACATGAAAACAAAACAAACCAAAACACGCCCGCAGACCAGAGACCAAAGAAAGATCAACACTGCCACCTATTGAGGATTTATTGGAGAACAGGCTGAGTTTTTTTAAAATTTTGATTTTTAAACAAATTTTGAGATATTTTGAGATCTGCACAGACCTGAAATCTGGGTTATCTTCCACCAGACACATGGATTCTTGGCCATAGAAGTGAGGAATCAGGAGCATAGTGAGGGATGCTTGGGAAGGTATGAGTAACAGTTTAAGAAACAGACTGTTCAACCTAGTAAAGAGCCCACCCAAAGGGACTCGGTCTCAGTTTCTTACTTGCTGTGCTAGAGGACAAAGGCTGGGAGTATGGGACCCTGGCAGATGAGTGGGGAGGAGATATGGGCTAACATGTCACTCTGCTAGAAACAATGTTTTAATTGTTACTTTCCAAAAATAAGATAATGTTCTGTGAAAACAGTGAATGCACCCTGCTCACTGAATATGTGTCAATAGAGATGCACTGTGACCCTCCATCCTGGAAGTTACAGAAGAACATCTGCATTTCTGAGGGAGTTAGATTACAGTTAGATTATCTGCAGGCACTCGTGTATTCAACAAATACTTATTGATGCCTACTCTATGTTAAGTACTATGCAGGGCCCCTTCCACCCAGAGTCACAGATCCCATTCGACTGGCTTTTGGAATGACTCAAACACAGCCAAGGCATGAGATAGTCCAGGAGGAATCAAGCTGTATATTTGGTGAGCCATCCTGAACCCAGCCTGTATTTGGCAAGCACCGAATGTCCGTATCAAACTTAACCATGCTTAGGGCACGTTCCTTAAAAAGGTAGGCAGTGGCCGGGCGTGGTGGCTCACGCCTGTAATCCCAGCACTTTAGGAGGCCGAGACAGGCGGATCATGAGGTCAGGAGTTCGAGACCAGCCTGGCCAACATGGTGAAACCCCATCTCTACTAAAAATACAAAAATTAGCCCGGCGTGGTGGCAGGCGCCTGTAATCCCAGCTACTCAGGAGGCTGAGGCAGGAGAATCATTTTAACCTGGAAGGCAGAAGTTGCAGTTAGCCGAGATCTCGCCACTGCACTCTAGCCTGGGTGAAAGAGTGAAACTCTGTCTCAGAAACAAACAAAAAACATAGGCCGTGCGATCTGATGAACCAAACTCTTGTTCATTTTTAAACGTTGACAATGAGACACCATCTCACACCAGTCAGAATGGCTCTTATTAAAAGTCAAAAAATAATAGATGGTGGGGAGGCTGATGAGAAAAGGGAATGCTTGCACACTGCTGCTGGAAATATAAAGTAGTTCCACCACTGTGGAAAGCAGTTTGGAGGTTTCTCAAAGAGTTTAAAACAGAACTACCATTCAACTCAGCAGTTCCATTACTCAGATACCCAAGGGAAAATACATTGTTCTATCAAAAAGACACTCACATGTTTTTTGCAGCACTATTCACAATGGCAAAGACATGGAATCAACTTAGGTGCCCATCCACGGTGGATTGCATAAAGAAAATGTGTTACATATATACCATGGAATACTATACAACCATAAAAAACCAAAATCATGTTCTTTGCGGCAACATAGATGCAGCTGGAGGCCGTTAACGTAAGCGAACTAACGCAGAAACAGAAAACCAACTACGGCATGTTCTCACTTTATAAGGATGAGCTAAACACGGGGTACACATGGACACAAAAATGGGAACAACCGACACTGGGGACTGCTGCATGGGGCAGGTAGGAGGGAACAGGGGCTGAAAAACTACCCACTGGGTCTATGCTTACTACCTGAGTGACAGAATCAATCATACCCCGAACCTCAGCATCACACGATATAACCATGTAAAAAATCTGCACATGTACACCCTGAATCTAAAATAAAAGTTGAAATGTTTTTAAAAATCACATAAAAAGGAACTTGACAGAATAAAGGTTGAAAATATGAACATCCCAATAAGATCAAAATAGATTTCATTCAATCATTGGTTAAAAAAAATGTAAGAACTACATGAGAATCACAAAATAATACAGCTGGAAAGACTTCCAAAATGATCTGTATCACTCTGCTCATAAGCTGGGCTGAGTTCTAAATTGCTGCGAATAAGAATTCTGGTTTTCATTTGGGAGAACAGTACAAGAAAAGAAATATAAAGAGATTAATAATATGTACAGGATTTATTATACAGTCAATGTGCAATAAAGAATGCAAAATTGAGAATGAGTATCAAGAATATAAAAATATTCTTTCACTTTAGGTAATTCAAATCAGAGGATCCCAAACTTCCATCTTACTAAAAGGTGCTGGGTTCTGACTAATGAGAGCTCATTGTTTTAAAAAGAATGCCATCAAATATGAGAAAAATATAAACGAATAAAAAAACAATGGAAGTAGTTGATGGAATAAATAAACAGAATAGCAAGGGGAAGCCAGAGATTGGTGGGACAGTAAGAAATCCCTTTATAAAAAAAACTTGTAGGCCTTGCATTTGGGGATCCCCAGGATGAAGGACTCTCCTTATCGATGAAGTAAATATCCATCTCCATAGCGACATTCTGTTAGATTGGTTCATATTCATTTGGGATTCCTTTAATTGAATGTTCGTTCATTCAACAAGCTCCTCTTAGTGCCTGCTCTGAGCCAAGCCCTGGCCTAGGCAAGAGCTTCACAGAAATGAATCAGACAGAGTTCCTGTTCTCCAGACATTCATAGCTAGTTGCAGCAGCAAGCCTTGGAACAACACAGAGACGTGAAATTAATACAAGGGCTTAGAGGGAAGCATGTATACGAAATGATGTGGCATTGGAAACAGAGTGTGGTGGGAGCCATTTAGGGAAGACCCCTAAAAATTTAGACAAAACACCCCAAACATGCCAGACTCCTGGAGCATCCAAGGACCCAGCAGAGTTAGCACCCAAAATAAGCACTGAAACTATTTTGTTAATTATTACGTTAGGTGCTTGGAAAGAAAAAGGCACAGAAACCGTCTGCTTCTCTCAAGGGGAAGAGAGGGAGAGCAAGAGTCCTAAACTCCCTAAGGGGATTAAAACAGGAATGAGGTGCAATGAGATGAGGCAAGTGATTTGGAAATGCAGCAGGGGATCAATGATGTGCCAGCAGGCAGGATGCGCAACAATAGTGGAGGAAATGCCTTCCGACCTGAGCCTTGGGGTTGATTCAAGTTAGCAAGGCAGAGGAGAGGGAAAAATGCAGTTCCTGCAAAGGGCGGAGCCTAGCAGAAAGGCAGGAAGCAGAGTGCATCGGGACATGCAGCATGACGGACACATGAAGTATGGTGGGTGGGAAGAATGGCAAGGTGAGACCCAGTGCAGTGGCTCATGCCTGTAATCCCAGCACTTTGGGAGGCTGATACGGACGGATCACCTGAACTCAGGAGTTCGAGACTAGCCTGGGCTACATGCTGAAACCCCGTATCTACTAAAAAATACAAAAATTAGCCTGGGGTGCTGGCGGGCACCTGTAGTCCCAGCTACTCGAGATGCTGATGGGTGAGAATCACTTGAACCCGGGGAAGTCCAGATCGCTCGGAGCTCTGATCGCACCACTACACTCCAGCCTGGGCGACAGAGAGAGTCCCTGTCTAAAGAAAAAACAAAAAACAAACAACAACAACAAAAGCTGGCAAAGGCGAGTTTTACTTTTTTTTTCTTTAACAGACTTATTGAGATATAGTTTACACACCATGAAATTTCCCCATTTCATATGCACAATGAATGACGTTTAGTAAATTTACCGAGTTCTGCATCCATCACCAAAATCAAGCTTTGAAACATTCTGTCACCAGTAGAAGGTCGTAACTTCAAGTTGTCCAGATTCCTGGCGTTTTGAACAGAGTTGAACAAAATGCTCAGCAAAGCAAAGAAAGAATGAAGCAACAAAAGAAGGAAAGTAGGGGTTTATTGAAAACAAAAGTACACTCCACAGTGTGGGAGCAGCCTGAGCAGCGGCTCAAGGGCCCCCGGTACAGAATCTTCTTTGGTCCAAATACCCCCCAGAAGTTTCCCATTGGCCACTTCATGCATACTTCATGTAAATGAAGTGGTAGCCCTCAATCAGTCTGATCGGTTGCAGAAAGCAGCCAACCAGAGGCTGAAGTTACAAAGGTCACACTCCTGTGAAACATCTGATTGGTAAAGGCAACCAATCAGAGGCTAGGGTGAAATTACAAAGTTATACTTCTGTGCAAATGAAGACTGACTCAGCCCGCAATCAGTCTGGTTGACTGTGGACGGCAACCACTCAGAGGCTGGAGTTAAGTCACAAAGTTGCAAATGAAGACTCCACTGGTACTCAGTCTGATTTGTTGCAGACAGATTTCCCATCTGCAGCCTCTGGTCCTTTTTTTACTTAGGCGTGGAAAGTTAGGGTTTTTCTTTCAATTTAGTTCTAGGAAGTCAGGGTGAAAGAGCTTTAGGTTCCCTGCCTCCAGACCCTATTCTCCTGCCTCAATTTCCATCATCCCAAAAAGTTCCCTCGTGCCTTTTTGCAACCTTTTCATCCCACTTCCTTCACTTAGCATGAGGGTTTTTAGGTCATCCTCATTACAACAAGGATCAAGCAGTCTTGTAAACCACGGTATAAATACCCTACCTCTTAAATATCAATTCATCAGATGATGGACATTTAGCTTGTTTCCATTCTTGACTATTAGGAATTATGCTGCTGTGAATATTCACCTACAAGTCTTTGTGTGGACATATGTTTTAATTTTTCTTGGATTAGAGTTGCCAGATTTAGCAAGTTAAAATACAGGAAGCCTAGTTAAATTTAAATGTCAGATAAACAATACTTTTTTTAGTATAAACATGTTCCATGCAATATTTGGGACAAACTTATACTAAAAAATTGTTTGTTTTTATCGACACACAAATTTAACTGGGCCTCCTGTATTTTATCTGGCACCTCTACTGATACCTAGAAATGATATTACCGGGTTACATAATAGGTTTCTATTTAACCTCTTAAGATACTGCAATCTGTTTTCCAAAGGGACTGTTTACATTCCAGCAATGTGTGAGATTCATCTTTTTCTCATCTTTGTTGACACTTGGCTGTCTTTTTAAAACTATAACCATTTGAGTGTGTGAGGAGTGGTTTCTCATTGTGGTTTTAATTTCATCAAGTCTTTATAAAGAATTATGTTTATTAGCCATTCATATATCTTCTTGGGAAAATGTCAAATCTTTTGACCAATTTTTATTTTTACTTTTTTTGTCACAGTCCTACACATAATTCATGGTATTTAGAACTTCACTTTATCAACTGTTGCCAAATTACCATTTAAACATTAATACCCAAATACAGAATTTAGAATTAACTCTACCATACCCAATCTCTGAGCAATGAATTTGTTCACCAATTTTTAAGTGGGCCATTTGTATTCTTATTGAATTGTAAGAGTTCTTTATATATTCTGAATACAAATCTCTTATCAGATGTATGATTTGCAAATACTTTATCCCAGTCTTTGGCTCATCTTTTCATTCCCTTGTTTTTTAAAGCCCCAAATATTTTAATTGTGGTGAAGTCCAATTTATCAACTGGTTTTTAATAAATTTTGCTTTTGAAGTCCTATTAAAATTTTTGCCTAACCTAACATCACAAAGATTTTCTCCTGTTTTCTTCTAGAAGTTGTATAGCTTTAGCTCTTACCTTTAGGCGCATAATGAGCTGAGGGTCTGATTAACTTTCTTCCTTTTTGTCCTTCCTTTTAAAATACAGATATCCAATTGTCTCAGCACCATTTATTGAAACGACTGTCTTTTCTCTTGTTGAATTATCTTTGCGCATATCTTGAAAGTCCGTTGGTCGTCTGTGAGGGTTTATTTCTGGACTCTTAATTCTGTCCCGTTGCTGTATATGATGGACTATCCTTGTGTCAATAAACAGTCTTGATTATTGTAGCTTTACAGTAAGTTTTGAAATTGGGTAAGGTAATTCCTCTAATTTTGTCCATTTCAAAATCATTCAGTGGAGCTTGCAGTGAGCCGAGATCGCGCCACTGCACTCCAGCCTGGGCGACAGAGCGAGACTCCATCTCAAAAAAAAATAAAATCATCTAGGATCTTTTAGACATTTTGTATTCCCATGTTAAGTTTTAGGATCAGCTTGTGAATTTAAAGAAAAACCTTTCTGGAATATTGCTAGGGATTGAGTTGAATCTATAGAACAATTTGGGGAGAATTGCCATCATAGCACTGTTGAATTCTCTAATCCATGAGCATGGTTTCTCATTTACTTAGATCCTTTGATTTCTCTCAGCAATATTTTTTCAATTAAATAAATGTATTATATTCTTTTTGACCCTATTCTGAGTTTACTTTTGAAGGTATTGTTCATTGCTAATATGATGTCAATTTTTAAATACTGATTGTGTATCCTAGAACCTTCCTTGCTGAATTTATTAGGTCTTGTACCTTTTAAAACAAATTTTTTTCCTGGTGGATTCTTTAGAATCTGACAGGTAATATTACTTAATAAAGACAGTTTTACTTTTTTCCCCAACCTAATGTCTTTCTAGTCTTTTTGTAGGGAGAGGGAACAGGGACTGTATAGAACCTCCATGACAACATCGAATAGAAATGATGAGAGCATGTTCTCGACTTGTTTCTGATTCAAGGAGAGAAGTATTCTGTTTCACCATCATGTATGTTGGCTGTTTTTTATCGATGCCCTTCACTAGGTTGAGGAAGTTGCCTTCTATTTCTAGTTTGCTGAGTTTTCATCACGAATGGGTGCTGAATTTTGTCAAATGTTCTTTCCTTTGGCTATTTAGTTATTATAATAATATGGGTTTTATTGTTTCTTCTATTAGTATGGTATAATACATTGATTCTTTGATGTTAAATGAAGCTTACAGTCCTAGGATATGGCCCATTTGGTCCTGGTGTATAAATCTTTTTATCTGTTGTTGGATTCAGTTTCCTAATATTGTGTTTTAAGTATTTTTGCAGCTATCCCCACTGGCTTTACTTTCAAAGTATAGGTATTTAAAAGTGTAAATTTCCCTTTAAGCAGTGCGTTAGCTGTACACTATAAATTGACATGCTGTACTTTTTCATTTGTTTAAAATTTTCTAACTTCCTTTGTGACTTCTTCAATACATGGGTTTTTTAGAAATGTGTGATTTAATTTCCGAATATTTTGGGATTTGCAATTTTCTTTCTGTTGACTTCTAATTTAAACATGGTTGGAGAACATACTTTCTACTATTTCAACCCTTTTAAATTCACCGAGACTTATTTTATGAAATAGCATGTGGTTTCCCCTGGAGAATGTTCCATGTGCACTAACAGTGTGCATTCTGTTCGTGGTGGGTGGTGGTAAATGTTAGGACAATTTGGCTGACAGCATTATTTTATATGCCTGTGATTCTCAATTGAGTCGTTCTATCAATTATTGTAGGTGTCAAAATCTCCAAGTATTATTAAATTGTCCATTTCTCTCAATTCTATCATTTTTCTCGTTATTTTGGGGTCCTGTTAGGTGCATATACGTATGTTAACTGTTATATCTGATATATTGGCTTTTTAAAGTATCCTATATTTCCAGTAATATTTCTTGTCTCAAAGCCCATTTTATTGATATAGACATTCCAGCTCTCTTACGATTACTGTTTGCATGTTATATATTTTTCCATACTTTCACTTTACAGCTATTGGTCTTTGAATCTACAGTGTGCCTCTGTGAACACCATATAGTTGATTTTTCTTTTTAAATCCATCCTGACCATCCCTACCTTTTTAGTCCATTCACATTTGATGAAATTATTGGCATGATTACTTATGGCTGTCATTTTGCTATTTGTTTTCCAAATGTTTATCATTTTGCTTCTTTCTGCCTTTTGTGTTAAATATTTCTTGATGTACCATTTTGTTTAATATATTTTTAAATTGATGCTTTAGTGGTTACTCCAGGCTCTACAGCATGCATTTCAATTTATTACAATCGTCTTCAAATTAGGACTAATTAATTCTAATAAAATACAGCTTTATCCCAATAGAGCTCCATTTCCTACCCACTCCTTTGTGTTATTAATATACACTGCACCTATATTGTAAACCCAACAGTATGGTGATATAATTACTATATAGTCTTATGCTATTGAAAGATAACTTACATTTATTTTGGTAGGCAAGTATTTCCCCAAGATTCCCATTCTCTAGTTATTTAATCAAACGCTAATCTTGGTACTGCAGTGAATGGACTTTGCAGGTAAAACTGAGGTTACTAAATAGGGCAATTATCCTGGATTATCCAGATGGGCCCTGAGTAATCACATGGCCCCTTAAAAGCAGAAGAGGGAAGCAAAAGCATTAGAGAAATGCAGTGGAAGAGACAGTGGAGAGATGAGGCAGAAGGGGAGATCAGAGAAGTGCAAGGACGATTCAACCCATTGTTGCTGGTTTTGATGATGGAGGAGGGAACCACGAGCCAAGGAATTTGAGTGGCTTCTAGAAACTGACAACCACCCCTGGCCAGCCTGTCTTACAACCATATGGAGCTGAATTCTGCCAACAACCTCAATGAGCTTGGAAGCCTATTCATCCCGAGCCTCCAGAAAAGAATGTCGCCCAGCCAATGCCTTCATTTTGACCTTTTAAAATACGGAGCAGAGAACCATCTGAACTATGTTATGCCCAGACTTCTGAATTATGGAATTCTGAGATCATAAATGGGTGTTGCTTTAAGCCAGGGCATTTGTAGTAATTTATGGCAGCTATACAATCATAGTCTTTTCTAGTTGTACACATATCCACCATTTCTGGTGCTCTTCATTTCATCCTGTGGATTCAGGTTACCATCTGGTGTCATTTATTTTGTGTGTGAAGGATTTAGTATTTCTTGTAAGGCAGATGTCCATAGGCAACAAATTGTCTTAGTATTTGTCTGGGAATGTCTTTAATTTCACTTTTTTTCCAACTTTCAACAAAAGCTTCATATCCTGGTGATGTCTTTATTATACGGAAAAAAAAATCCCTAAATCCAGCCTTCAAATTGAAGTAACTATCTCTAATGTGAGAGCAATCCTACTCACAAAGCCCCTCCCCAGAGTCAGTCAAGGGTTTGGGGACCACATCTCATCATTTTTCCAGTTCTCTTGTAAGCCAAGTTTTCATCCCCAGGAGACTAACAAATGTGCTGACCCAAAGGCAACAGAGTTCACCTGTAGACAGGTCCATCATGCCCCACTGGAAGACCCACACCCCTAAGCATGTGGAGAAAAGCCCCCAGGCACAGAGACACACCTGCAGACAGGAGGGCACTCCCCAAACATGCTATAATATTGTAACTTCCACTAGATAGGGTTAGAAAACTTCTAAAGACTCTTGTAACTCAAAGGTTCTAGTTGCCATCTACAGCAACTACATATGGCATGACTCATTCCAACATATACACTTTATTTTAAAATATGCCACTGGCACTTGGGAAAAATGTAATTTATTTGCACTGCTTCCATTCTTCTACTGTAGTGTTAGGACTTAACATAAGCATCACTCTTCTATTTCCTATTTACATTCATTTGGAATATTACTACAAATACAATATACAATTTTAAAAACTTATGGGGAAACGCAGCTTATGTTTTTTTCTCCTCTTTACAGGCTTCTCAGTATCATTCGACTTAAATGGAAATTTATATGGAATTTTCTGTACATATCTTAAAGGGCAGAGATTACACTGATAAAGCCAAAAGAATTCTGCACAAATACAATACAGAAAACAGAAAGTACAGATGATGTTATTTGGGGTACAAATATAAACAATACAGTACCATTTGAGTAACTGAGCAACATAATACCCATACTTTATAGAAATAAAACTGCAAACCTGGAGAATGCTCTGACAAATATTAAACATTATATACACAATGAGGTAAATGTACCTTGGTCTCTTGAGAGGTAATTTAAGTTTAAAGCAATTGACATTTTGAAGCATCTCCTTGACATATGAAGAAATATCAAACACCCCATTCCCTTGGCACAATGTGAAAAAGGGGTATCAAAACATGGTTCATGATATTCAGTTCACAAATCTTGTTAAAAAATAAAAACAAATTCACTGAAGTTCCTTCTAAGTTGTAATAAACAGGTTGAATGCTATTAACCATATTTTTAAAAGTTAACATTTACAAACAAGATTGCATAATGGGATTGAAAAGTTTAATGTACTGACAATCATCATAATGTTCTAGAAGTCCAGCATTCTTGAGAGAGAGGGCCCATGGGTATTCCAGTAATCCAAAACAGAGACAAGAAGCTGCAGTACATGTCCAGAGATAATCCTTAGTATCTCAAAATATCTGAGTTGGCATTTTCTGCCAAAGTGTTAAGAGAACCATTATGTGGAATCACTACCATTTGGAGCCAGAACACTGCCATGGTCAAGAAACAAACAGTTGACTTACGATTCTTCCAGTGCAAGAATAAAAATAAGCTTTTGATGATGTGTCTAACAGGATAGTGATTTTGTTGTGCACTCTAATGATCTCTTTGCCATCTTGTTTTAATCTGACAGTTCTCAGACATAGAGAAAAAAGGTAACTCATGCATGGACTACAAAATCGCCAAGTGACCACTTACAGTTTGTAATAAAAACTGAAATCTGGGATTCTTGATAGCCATGGCACTGTACACCAACTCAAGGCACTTCTTGAGCACTATCATTATTACAGCAGAATTACAGGCTCAGCTCTTCAGACCTTACCCTGTCTTATAGGGGATACAACTGGCCACTGTTACTGACACAACTCCACTGCCACAGGAGCCACCTTGCTGCCATCCCACTCCTCATCCATGGCCGAAGTCAAAGCAGGGGCATCCCAAGCCTCATCTGCTTAGTCTCCAAACTTAGAGACCCCTCCCTACCACCTCTAATGACTGAAGGAAACGGAAGTAGGTCCCACAACTTCCATCAGCCGTTTTACTCTACGTCTCCAAAGCAGCTCTTCAGTCAAAAGGCTGTGGGGGAGGCAATGGTCTCTGTGTCAGGGACCAGCACGCAGGAGAGCAGGTTGCAAGAAACAGCTGGAGACAGGATGGACCAGGGATGTCTACGCCCCACTAAGTCGTATTTCCTCCGTCCCCATTCCTCCTGGCTACTGACAAAATGAATATGGACACACAATTTACTAGAAGATGTTTTAGGCAAGTTGAATCTTGGAAGGTGAGCATCCTAGGATGGGCAGTATAAACGACTGTGTTTTTAAATGACAAAATTATTACTCTAATCAAATTTATCTGCAGTTATCGACAGTAATCATGATCCATCCCACCTTTTAAGTTACTTTCATTTTCAATATCAGCCAATTGTGGTTTATCAAACCATCCCTAGCCAAAAAAGGAATTAACTGCAGTAATATGTAGAGTCAATTTAGAACTAAACTCCAACTTTAAAAAAATTCCCTGATTCATCAGAAGTACAGTTTATCCACTTAGGTAAGAAAAGTATAATTGTAACTCAATCTTTGATTCAGTAAAAAATATCTTCAGCAAAAGTGGATAACCTTACATGAAAGTGAGAAATCATGTATTATAACTTTAAATCAGACAACTTTTGGTATATTCTTAAAATTATATAAAAATAGTTTTAGTGATAAAATGCATTGGTCCCCTGGATTTCATAAAGCAGATCTGGTAGGCTTAGAAATGGCCCAGGAAAAAAAAAAAAACAAAAAACAAAAAACCCCACAAAAAAAGTACCTGATCACAGAATTAGAGATTATTATTAAACAAGTAATACAACACAACTATAAAAACAAACCTCTCAAACCCATTCATTTGCTTCAATGAAATTATGGTATCTACAGAAAAAAACTCAACTTTGTAGTCAAAATAGTAACCTCTAAGCATTTTTCCCATGATGTTTTTAAACACATGAAATTGACACTAAATTCCTATGTAATATGTCACTCATTCTAAAATTACTTTGGTTTTAAGACCAAATAGTCTTTCAAATTTATTCTACATATAAGAGATAAGACATTATCAGAATGCAACTCATTCAGTGTAAATGGCCACTTTCTCTTCCTGACCAAAATACTGTATGGGTTACTCTGACCCTGTATCGGGGAACTGATAGCACTATGAAGTCGAAGTCTTGCCTCACAGCTATGATAGTTTTTTCTCCCCTCAGAATAAGATCACAGTGATAAAAGGACTTCGAAAACTGTAAAAGCCCTGCAGAGACTTCATAGCATTGGAAGTAAAAACCAGTTATTATAAGCTAGTTTCAACTTAATGTGAGAAGATCATGACAAGTTTGCTTTCAATATTTGACCAAAGACATCTGTAAATGGAGAAAAACCTATACTCAGAATGTTCTTTAGCTACCACCTCTCCCAAGTATCAAGGGTGCACTGAATGCATTACATAAATTACATGTAAAGTAAGCAATTGCAATGTATGCACACATAAGGAAACACTGAATTAAAAGCTGCCTTCCTCAAAGTGTAGTGAGACCTCAAAACCACACTAGCTCTAACCTCAGTTACAAAGACAGAGGATCCACCGAACGTTTACTCCTACATACATAACAAATGTGACTTTCTTGCACATCTGTTACCTATTCAAATTATTAACTACCTTTGCCTTCCTAGAAAAAGGCCTATTATTTAATATTAACCATATTCTAATTTTAAATGTAATTCATGTCTTAAAAAAATAACACTGTCTTTGAACAGATAAAGAAAAAAATGGCTTACAGAATACCACATAACTTTTCACAAGCAGCTAGACAAACTTTCCCTTTTAGAAAAATTAGTCTGTATGCTACAAATATTAAAGTACTATAAGCATCTAGAGTGCCACTTGATTTTTTAAAAGTATACTTAGACAACACAATTAAAATGCAAAAGCTTGATGTGAGAATATTCAAACATGACCATGCTAACAATTTACTAATTAATGCCACTTCATTTCTTTAGTGGCTTAAGCACATTTTGGTAGGAGAAAGGCATTTTCAAAATAGAATACCAAATGACATACCACAAAAACTCTTCCAAAAAACAAAACAGAAAAAGTTTGGGTTACCCAGATAAATAAGCTTTTTGAATTCAAACACTATAGGTTTTAACACAGAGACTTTCAGCAATTCTACTCATTTCCATTAGAAAGACACAGAAGTGGCACTTACTGGTATAGTACAATCCCATTCTGAAGGCATGTAATGTTCTGAATAAGTGAAAGAACAATAATAGTATACAAAATACTATTGCATAAATTATGTTCCTCACTACTATATGAGGTCATTTTTAGACTCAAGATAAGAGTTTTATAAGTGTTAGTTTTAAGATCCTGAAAAACTATAGAACAGTACATTCAAAGTCTGAATCAAGGAAACCCTAGTGGTTCAGAATCCTCTGAGAATGTACTAACCAGGAGTAAATCACTTTCTTCAGTAATAAGAAATGTTTCATTATAATTCAGCAATCCGACTCCTTTGCCCTTAAAGATGATCTCCAGCACAGCAGAGTTACCTAAAGTTAAGACCAGCAATCATCTTTTTAAAAAACCAGTTTTGTTAATAAAAAATAAAGGTAGACTACACAACATTTTGTAACTGTCCTGGGAAAGAAGCGTTCATAGTGCACAGAAAGGACCCACGTGGCTGTTTTCTGGGTCCAAAGAAATCCTGGGAAGTTTTTAATTGACTTTATTACACTGCTGCAAAAGGAAGCAACATCCTTCTGTTCCCTCTCAGTGAGGTAGAACAATTGACCTCCCAAATTAAAACCCAGGAGCAGATCTGAAGAAAAAAGTAGAGTTCAGGCAAAGCTGTAGAATTACATTTTGATGCCTTCCTGTTGACTGAGTTGTGATAATGTTTTCTTAATCCGCAATGCTGTAAGCCTAGCTGCTCCATTGGCATACCAACATTCTCTCATAATTTTAGCCATTACTCTCAAGGCCTACAAGAAAATATAAAAAAAAAATTAATGCATGCACCATTTTCCATTGGTCTGGATAAGAATTTTTACTGGTAAATTTTCTTTTTAAATGACATATACACTTGTTGTTTAAGCATTATTTGTAATAGCAAATGAGTAGAAATTACATAAATTTCCATCAATAGGGTACTGGTGCCAGTGCTGGAAAGCAGGTGGACAAAGAGTGACTCACTTAGCAAACCTGAAAAGGCCGAATCCTAAACCAGAGCTGGGCAAAGCAAAGAAGAAATCTGACCTCACACTGAAATTTTAAGTTTGTACTTTGAAGTATCCAGATCAAATTTTTCTTTCCCTTTTTTTTTTTTGAGACAGGGTCTCACTCTGCTGCCCAAAGTGGAATGCAATGGCATGCCCTCAGCTCACTGCAGCCTTGACCTCTCAGGCTCCAGCAATCCTCCCACTTCAGCCTCCCAAGTAGATCAAATTTCTAAAAGACAAAATCTAGCAGCACTCTCATTTGTTAAACTATGTCACATGCAAATTCCTTAAGCATGCTGAAATACATTTTATTTGGGCCTGGAGACGTGATTTTGTTGGAGGCAGCAAGCTCTCTTGCTTATCAGAGGTTCTGCTGAGTCCTACAATAGTTTAAGATGTAAAATCAACTACTGAACTGAACAGCTTTTTAAGCTACAAATCTTCAAACCTGGAGGAATATGCCCTGCTTCACCAATATTATAATAGTAACAGCTAGCAATTAAGGAGAGGTTAAATAAAATTCATCTTACGAATCTTTAAATTTACAATTACAAAAATGTTTCTAAAACTTTTTGTTAGAGCTGAGGTTGAGAAGCTCAGATACTGCTGGGAAAAAGCATTTTCCCTAAATTCCTGGTTAACGGTTATCTGGGCAATCAGATGAATAAAATGGAAAATCATTTGAAACATCTTTGTAATCACCTTATCTGAGTTCCTCACCTTACAAAGGGATATTAAGGTCCAGAGAACTAAAGTGATTTGTTCAAAGTCAAACCCTCGAAATGGTAGCCAGGCTGGTCTAGAATACAGGTCTCCTCATTCCTGTCCAGTAACTGTCTACTATTCTGGGTTGCCCTGGCTGAAGGGAGGCATTCATTTAAAAAGTATGTGCCTTAGTTCGCCCAGCAGATCTAAACTATGTTCTGATACACTAAAGGCCACTGCAAATGTTCCATGGCCCTTTCAATGTGCTTACAATTGCATATGAAAACCAAATTATTCTGTTTTTACACACTGGTTTGACTGCTATGAAAAAGAAAATTCTTAAAGAAAAGTTTTCCTTAAAGAAAAGTAGCAAACTTTTGCTTACTAAGCAGAAGCAGTTTAGAAAATTGCCTAATATCAAAAAGAAATACTCACTTCACAGCTCTGCCATCTGTTTGGGATATTTGGCCTTAACTTCTGTTCACAAACAACTTTTCTCATTTCTTCAACTGATGGGTCAGAAGGTACAAGATCATAATAAGGCAGTTGGTAATCTTCATGAATTCCTGTATCAGTTTAAAAAAAAATTAAATTTTGATCAATTTATTCAGCTAATGCCAAAGCATTAAAAAGATCACCTGAGAGACCTATTACAGTGTTTCATTACTAAAGTAGGTATGTGGAATAGAGATTACAGCTTTCTCTATCTCATCCACATCTGTATCCACAAGCCATTTCCCTGAGTTGATATTCCACCCACACCTTGAAACTAAGTATTGTCATGAGATCAATAAAGCCTATTTGAAATGACAGTAAACTATGAGCTGTGATGACCAGATTGACATTTTCCCCTAGAACCCTACTGTGCAGCAAATGAGATTCTATTTTGTAAGTGCACAGGCTCTCACTTGCACAGGGATATATATACCCTATCAGTGAGACTTGAATCCTACGAGGCAAGTTTAAGGTGCCAAGTCCCTTTCTCTACTTGCATCTGTCAATAATATATCCTATTTACTACAATACAGAGAAATACTCTGTCCCTCACTGCTTCAAAAACCTAAGGCACTAGGTCTCAGCCAAGTCTAGGTCCCCAAGCCTAAGAGACTGTTTCCTGAGTAAACATTAAAAGTACTCCATCTAAAAAGCTATAAGTTAAAACAAAGTAACTCTGGAAAACAACACAATGGTAACATAATTGTATTCTGTGTATGTAATCTATAACTATCAAGTTGGAGAAAATAACCACAATCCAAAGAAAAAAAATAAGTTTGACACCCAGGTACATGCTACAAACAGCTTCCTAGGTGAGCCTCTCAAGCAGCTGTCCATTCTAAAGAACTATATTCCAATATAACAAGGGGTTGGGTTCTGATGAGTCTCAAGATTCAAATGGAAACAGGAAGAGAACACTAGGCTAGAGCTGTGCATGTGCACACCATGGCACTGTTCCCTCCCAAAGGTTTCATCGCCTTTGTTTTCTCTGGCACTCGGTGACATCCTGTTTCAGATAATGGATTGTACATAATTTCATTCAATTAAAAAAAGAAGACAATTCTTGAACAACTTCTGCTCATGACAAACTGTTGGGGGAGAGGGGAGCAATTTACCACCAATGGAACATCGTCGAGCAATTTCCCAGAATACTAAGCCCATCGCATAGATGTCAGCACGTTTGAAGGATTCAAAATGTTTCATATTTATGGAATCATCGAGAACTTCAGGGGCCATGTACCTAAAAAAAATTTGCAAAAAGAACTTTGAAAATCATCCCCTTATTGCCACATTTGGATGAACATCCTTTCAGACATTTCTCTATACATAGACATATGCACACAATATTACATAACAAATATTAGACTCAACAAAAATATTAAATATCCACACTGGTTTGCATATTAATGATGTCAACTAAATCCCACAAAATGCTAAAATAGCAGTTTCATGCTATCTGCCTCATGATCTTGGTTTCCAATGAAAGACGTATGTAACAACTGTGACTGTTAAAGGTGTCCTAATATACACCACCTATACACGTACTAGGTAGAAACCATGCATTTTAACCTAGAAGTCTTCTCACTGAGGATGAAAGGAAGGGCACGAATATACTCCAGGGAAAAAAATGATACAAACGAATGCCAGTCCTCATACTGAAGCTTCAAAAACCTACTAAAATTATGGGTCAGGACCCACAGAGACCTACAGCAACCACTGACAAGGACCCCTTAGCTGGTTGAGAATTGAGAGTCGTCTATGGCCATACCACCCGAAACGCGCCCGATCTCATCTGATCTCAGAAGCTAAGCAGGGTCGGGTCTGGTTAGTACTTGGATGGGAAAATTGAGAGTCCCCAGGGAATCCAGAAATCTCAAAATTATACATGCAATTTGAATAGACTAATGCTGCCGGCTCTCCGGCCGTCTCCAAGGCCAAGGCAGTAGTTTGAAGAAATGCTGTGACAGCATGTGATAAAGGGTTTGGGTCAGAAATGCCCAGGTTCAAATCTCAGCTCTTTGGCTTATCATCCACATGAAGCTGGCCATATTATTTAACCTCTTCAAGGTGGTTTCCTCATCTGTGAATTAAGGGTAATAACACCTACCTAATTAAGTTCTTTTGAAGACTCATGGACTCAACAAATATCTACTGAGGATCTACCATGTATTAGGCACTGTGATAGATGCTGGGAATACAAGGCTGCTCTCAAGCAGCTTGCACCTAATAGAATATACAGGCAAATAAATAAACAGTTACAACATAATGCATGAGTGCCTCAACGGTCCCAGTTCAGTGTGCTATGACAGTCCCTGGCAGGGACTCCTAAGATTTTTGAGGACTAGAAAAAACTTCCTACAGTGGGTATGAGGCTGAGAAACAGTAGGGTAAAGTATGCTCCAGGAGACAGCATGTGCAAAAGTTCTAAGAAAGCAAGAAAGTCATATTTTTAGGAACTGAAATATGAAAATAGCAGGACTAGCTACTGCACAGTATTTGAGAAGGGATTAAATGAGGTAATATATGTAAAAGACCTATTAGACGACTGGCACATAGTAGGTGCCCTATAAACGTTAGTTACTACTGTTATTATAATTAACATGCCTAATGAAATTTTCTGGAAGGGCAACCTTTCATCAGCAGGCATCTTTTTAAGTCAGGTAACTTTGGCTTCAGAGCAGGCAAGACCATGAGATCTTCTTGCCTGTTGGCAATCTAATAAAGTGCAAATTTAAGCTGAGTTTCAGCAACGATATGTATATATGAAAGAGAAGGGGAAAAAGGTGATTTCAGAAGATATTAAATATAGTTGTTCAAAAGTATACCTTTTTGTTCCCACTCTGTGGTTTGGAGCAATATCAATGGTATCTGTGGCTGAATCATGTCTTACTGCCAGTCCTAAGTCTGCAATACAGCAAGTTCCATTCTTCTTTACCAAGATATTCTTTGATTTCAAATCTCTATGAGCAATGGCTGGCTTTCCTAAAGAATCAAAAATTAAACATGACTGCTTAAAAGGTAATACCAATCACGACTCACATCTTTAGGTTCAAAAGTCTCTTCTCCTAACCCAAATTATCAAAGCATTTCAGCCCACATGACCTACAATACTTATGGCATTATTAAACTCAAGTGAATCACTACACCAAAAGTCAATGAAATTATATTTCTTTAAAGAAAATGTGGACAATAACATGCTTTAAAAGATGAACAACTCAAAGACTGGGGCAAAAAAAAGTTATCAGTTTATCTGTTGGTGCCTTATGAATTCTTTTTAAGAAACTCAGCCATAGACTGATATTCCAGCAGCCCAGGAACCAAGCATGTAGATCATCACTTCCCTATCAACTGCAATGTATTCAGTATTAAGTATATTATCTTTGATGCTAACCACTAGAAAATGTTATTAAAAAATAATAATTATAACTTGGAAAACTTGGAACCTTCATACACTGCTGGCAGGAATGTAAAATGGTTCAGGCACTTTAAGAAAACAGTATGGCAGTTCTTCAAACCATTAAATAGAGTTATCATATGATACAGTAATTCAGCTCCTAGGTATATACCCAAGGTAACTGAAAACATGAAATTACATACAACTTGTACACAAATGTTCACTGCAGCATTAGCTACAATGGCCAAAAGAAGAAGCAAACCAAATGTCCATCAATGAATGGATACATGACATATGGCATATCCATACACTGAAGTATTCTCTTAGCCATCAAAATGACTGAAGTACTCATACATGCTACAACATAAATGAACCTTGAAAACATGCTAAGTGAAAGCAGCTAGTCACAAAAGACCACATATTGTATGATTCATTTATATAAAATGTGCAGAATAAGCAAATCTATAGACAAAAAGGAGCAGTTGTTGCCTAGGGCTAAGGAGTTTGGGAGGAAAAGGGAGTGACTGCTAGTGGCTATAGGGTTTCTCTTTGGAGTGAAGATATTCCAAAATTGACTGTAGTGTTTGTTGGCTGTACAACTCTGAGTATTCTAAAAACCACTGAATTTTACACTTTAAGTGGGTGAACTGTATGATGTGAATTATAACTCAATAAAACTGTTACAATCAATAATAATAATAATTACAAAGATGGAGCAAAGATGTGAACTAGCACTTATGCTGTATGTAAAGTGGGGAGTGGCGGAGCCATTGGGTTGCAAGTGGACAACTGCTAGAGCAGAGAGATATACTGGCATCTGAAATCCTACATGGCACAAAATCTATAGCACACAAATGTCATAACTAAAACTGAGTATTTAATTTTTCAACTGTAAAACCATCTCATGCAGTCTCCTTATCTCAAATATAGTTATTAGATGGCCAGATAACAGTTACATAGCATGCTGATGTTTACAAAGCACTTTCACACTTCATTTGATACTATACATAAAAATATATTCACTTGGACCTGAATTCTGAAACTGAGATCCTCAAAAATCATAAGATTGAATGCTACTTTTGAGAACTCAAAAAAAAAAAAATCAGTTTTGTTACAATGATTAGAGAATCTCTAAACAAATTTCCAGATTCCTAGCTCTACTTGAAATTTTGAACTGAAAGATAAAATGTTCTCATCTAAAAAATTTGTTTTAAATATCTCCAGTTAGGCTACCCACTGTTTTCTTTCTTTTTCTTTTTTTTTCTGAGACGGGGTCTCACTCTATTACCCAGGTGGGAGTGCAGTGGCATGATGTCTGCTCACTGCAGCTTCTACCTCCCAGGCTCAGGTAATCCTCCTACCTCAGCCCCCTGAGTAGCTGGGACTACAGGTGCACGCCACCATACCCGACTAATTTTTTGTATGTTGGTAGAGATGGGGTTTTGTCATGTTGCCCAGGCTGGCCATGAACTCCTGAGATCAGGCGCTCTGCCCACCTCAGCCTCCCAAAGTGCTGGGATTATAAGCGTGAGCCACCAGGCCTGGCCTCCACCTTCTATTTTCATAGACATTATTTATGAAAATTTAAAGCTTAAATAATAGAACTGCTTATAGAATTACCTTGGGTACCAACAATCTCCATGTGAAGATGGGCAAGACCGCTTGCCGTGGACAGAGCAAGTTTTATCATTCCTTCCACAGTAACTGTGTATCTGTTTAAGTAATCAAAAAGGGATCCATGCTCATGATAATCTGACACCAACCAGAGTTGAGTCCAAGTACCATTGTCTGTAAAACAGAATTAACATTTCAGTTGGGCTGCAGACCATTTATGATTTATTTGTTCAAAGGTTATTACTTTTCACTCTCAATCCTGAGTCACACACTGCAATATAATGCCACCGTAAGTCTGTATGTATTTCCTTCACATTTTCTTCTACATTCAGTTTGTTTTATACTTTTATGTACACATCCTTTAGTTCCTCAGAGTAAGCCCCTCTTGAGATAAGGCAAGTATAATTAATCCCATTTAAGAGACAAAGTTGGTGACTTTCTTGAGTCTTCACAGATAATTAGTATCAGAGCTGGCACTCTTAAGTGCCTAGAAAAATCTCTGGGTCGGGTTGGGTGCTCGGTGGCTGTTCCTGGAAGGAGAGAAGGTTAAAAAAAGGAGGGGAACAGAGAGGGAAGGAAGGAGGTGAGAAGTCTTTGGAGCCCAGTGTGGCCACCGTGGGAATGGAAGAGTATGGGACAAAACTGAAAGTGAGTTTCAACGAAAAATGACAAGCTTTAGTGACAGATTGTGTACACAGTTCACAAAGACGCAAGACAAGATGATTATGATTCCAAGGTTGCTAGCTTAGAAAAACAGAAATAGTGATACCTCTAACACATGGGGAAGCTGAAATAGGAACTGAAATGTCAGGAGAAAAACTGGAAAAGCTGGGACTAAACTCAAACAACTAGGAACATGGGTTCCAAAATTTCCTCTGTAAGCCAAAACACGAGTTTAAAACATGTTTTCTCATAGGAATAATGGTAAAGATACTAGCTAGGCTCCTAAGCTAGACTGGTCCACGACAATCTAATTTAACCTAGAAGTAGCTGGAAAACCACATACTTAATTAAGCCATGAAGAAAAAAAGCACTACAACATTAGGAGACAGCACAATCCCAGTAAAAGATGGACGCTTAGAGTCATTCTGACCTGGTTTGAATCCATGGCCTGCCTGTTACTGACACTTTCTTAGCCAAGGAGCCTCTGTTTCTCCTTTTGTACAAGAATAACATCTTACTTTGTAAGACTGTTAAGATTTAAAAAACAGAATACTAGATTCTTTAGGTAAGAAGTACATAAACTGCACTCTTTCTTTCCCTGCTGGTTGTAAAACAAAAGAAAAAATCCATATTGACATGAAACAGCTTCTATTTTGAAGGTATTTGGCTGAAGAAGAAAACCAACTCTGATTAGAAGAGATTAAGAAAGGAATAGAAACTTTTCAGAAGATTCTGAAGGAGATTTCTGGGTACATTTAAAAGGACTTAGTATTAATTTGTTCTTCATGAACTTTATAAACTGATTCTGTCCAAACTAGCACCCTTGCTTTTCCTTGATATAGGCACATCACTAGCTTATTTGCATGCTTCTTAACCATTACTGAATTTTGAAAAGCTCACAAATACAAGAAACAAAGTGGAAGACAGGCAGATGGAAGAAAGTTAAACCGCAGGTTACGGACAAGGCAGAAGGAAGGTTATATGTAAGGGGCCATACATATAAAGGGCTGCCAGGGGTGGAATTAACTAAATCAGGAGAAGATAAAGGAACTGGGGTGGAGGGGCTAGGCTCAGAGAAAGTACATTAACCCCTGACAAAGAAGAAGGAAGGGGAGTAGGGAAGAGCCAGTAGGGTCAGCTAGTTCTCATAGTGACCACCAGATGACAGCATCAGCCTGGTTAGAAGTTCAGGGCACAGACTCACCAACATTTTGTGCTGCTGTGTTTGTAACTTGGAATGTGACAAAATCCAGACCCTGCGTGAGGTTTAAGCTTTCAAATGGAGATTTGAGTTGCCAACATGGTAGAGTTTGAAACCATGAATGTGGCTATGTTCTTAAGGAAGAAATTACCACTTATAAAATCAGTACCTTCATATGAATCAGCAAGAAGAGTAAAGAGTTGAGAAAACAAAGACAACTATGAAGAAGTAAGAAGGAACAAGGAAAGTCTAGGGTCATCAAACTTAGTAAATAAAGAAAAGGTTGTTTTAAGAGTTGGGCGAGGAAATAAGTGGTGTTAGAGGCAGAAACGAAAATGAGAACTAAGGATTCGGTCAGACTGATTACTATTTTTTGTTGTTGTTGTTGTTGTTGTTTTTTGAGACGGAGTCTCCCTGTGTCGCCCAGGCTGGAGTGCAGTGGTGTGATCTCGGCTGATTGCAACCTCCACCTCCCGGGTTCAAGCAATACTCTGCCTTAGCTTCCCGAGTAGCTGGGATTACAGGCACCTGCCACCGTGCCTGGCGAATTTTTTTGTATTTTTAGTAGAGATGGGGTTTCATCATCTTGGCCAGGCTGCTCTTGAACTCTTGACCTCGTGATCCACCCACCTTGGCTTCCCAAAATGCTGGGATTACAGGCGTGAGCCACTGTGCCCGGCCTGTTTTGTTTTGAACTTAAGAGGTATTGCATTGTCAGGTGCCACTGATAATCGCTACCTACATCCATCATATACATCACTGCCCCGTCTTAATCAAACACTATATACCTCCACATATGATGCAATAGGATGTATATAATATCCTTAGTATGTATTTCGAGAAAACCAATAAAACTCCAATTAGGTTTAGCTTCTAAATCTAACTACCAGTTTTTAGAAAAGATAGAAGAACAAGTTAAGAGACACTATGGAAATGCAATTAGCAAAATCCAGAATGTGATAGGCCCTTCAGGACAAACAATCCCATTTCTTCAACAAATAAACTGCGAGAGGAGAAAAAAGATGAAGGGGGGACCTAAAGATTTTAAGACACATAAGAGAAATATCAACTAAATATAATGTGTGGACTTAGAATCATAATTTGAATAAATAATTTTTTTAATAGGAGACAATTATAAAATTGAACCTAACTGGATATTTGATAACATTTAAAAAATTGACAATGGTAGTGTGGTTGTTTCATAAAAAATTTCCTCATCATTTGAAGATACAAATTACATTTTGTAAGTGTTTACGGATGAAAACATATTGTCTGGGACCAGCTTCAAATAACACAGTTAGGGCAGAGTAGGCGGGATCAGACATCAATTATGATTGGCAGTGACCTGACAACTGTTGAAGCTGGACGATGAGGGATCACTGTAACTACTCCGCTTTTCTACATATTGGAAATTTTCTACAAATAAGTCAACAACAACAACAAAAAAGCAGTACATGCTTGTAAATAAATTTGAAAACCCAGAGAAGCTAAAAGAAAAATCATAAAAATCACCCATAATTACCAACTGAGGTTAAACACTGTTAATATTTGAATAAATAAATATTGCTGAAGTAAACGGAAGGTGGGAGAAGGAAAAAGATGACTACAGGTCTGGCCAAGCTAAGAGATAATGACAGCATTTTTTTTTTTTAATAGGAAAGCTGGGAAATACATTTGATTCAGGGGTAGGGATGACAAGAGTGGAGCTAAAACACAAGTCTCTGACAGAGGCAGTAAAAAAAGGAATCATGGGGGCTGGGCACAGTGGCTTACGCCTGTAATCCCAGCACTTTGGGAGGGCGAGGTGGGTGGATCATGAGGTCAAGAGATGGAGACCATCCTGGCCCACATGGTGAAACCCCATCTCTACTAAAAATACAAACATTAGCTGGGCATGGTGGTGCATGCCTGTAGTCCCAGCTACTTGGGAGGCTAAGGCAGGAGAACCACTTGAACCCAGGAGGCGGAGGCTCCAGTGAGCCGAGATTGCACCACTGTACTCCAGCCTGGCTACAGAGCGAGATTCCATCTCAAAAAAATATATAAAAAAGTAGGAATCGTGGGCATAAAGGTATTAGCGGAAGCTAAGAAAGTGGCAGCAGCACAGTCTAAGATCACTGCTTGCAGTCCCCACTCATTCTGACTCCCTGCTGACAGGCTTCCTTCCTTCTTCAGCATCTGACCTGACGCTGGGCCTCAGGCACCAGCATGATAGGCAAAAAAGTGTCCGTACGGTTACCAATGGCAGGGTGGTTGAAGAAACAATTTATCTCTGAGTTTGCCAGAAGATTCATCTATTTGGTCCTTGGCAACTCAGAACACTGACAAGTTATTTTTACTCTCCCCATAAATAAGGTCAATAGTCTATATTGAAACATCCTACTGGTCAGGAAGAGATTAAAAGGAAACGCCTATCTGAGCCCTATTCTCAAAATTTTGAGCAAGTTAATATATCTTTTCCATATCATGAGTACTCTCAATAACTAACTGCCCTAAACTAAACCAACAAAGTACATGGCTTTTTAAAATAGCTCTTTTATATTTTATAAAACAATAAGAGATTTTAGGAATGCTATCAAGAGTCAAGAAAATCTTTAAGAAGTTCCTAGTTCTAAAAGTTACTGATATATTGTATTTGACTTAATGGGTCTAATCTACATGACAGACATCTATGTCTCATCTACTTTGATGATGGTTAGTCACCATATCTGTAAAGACTTAAAGAGATCTTGTTACACATAACATAAGGAAAAGAAAATGTTACAGACCTTTATTGTCTGCTGCTATAAATCCCAGGATGTTTTCATGACGTAACATTACAGTTTGATAAATCTCTGCCTCACGGAACCACGAACGTTCTTCTCTAGAGGAGAATATCTTAACAGCAACTTCTTCTCCCCGCCACTTTCCTCTCCAAACTTCTCCAAATCGACCTTTGCCAATGCTTTCTTGTAACACAATAGTTCTCGCAATTGTTCTCTGAACAAGCAATGGTAAACCTAAAGGTAAAAATAAATAGTACTCAACACAATCAACAATATTACATGTTTCAAACATCATGATAGGCACTAATGAGTGACCCAGAAAACTGACACTTTAAGCTATCCCTTTAGGAATTTATCTCACCGAGGAGATATGTATTATATTTGCAATAAAATAACTAATTAAAAAAGGAAAATAAGATAATAAATATAATAAAAGAATCCAAAAACTCCTGCTACAGGGTCAAGGTAGGCTTTGTAAAAGTAAGTTGAATTTTGACTACCCCTTAAATACGGTGGTTAGGCAGGAAGAATGTGCAGGCAAAGGTAGAGGGAAATGAATGACACATTTTTAGGCAAGCAGCTTGGGCAATCAGAGAGAGGATATATGTGGCAAAGCAGTGAAAGAGAAAGTAAGCTGTCACCAGAAGATAAAGAGTACTGAATACCAAGCTCAAAATAACCAATGAGAGCTTTAGGTAAAAGAGGAAACTTTGAAGATTTCTGAGAAAAAGGGCCATGGCTGGAAGCAAGATAATTTTAAAATCTTATATTAGAAAGATGAATCTCGTAACAGTTTCACTGATGGGAGGAAAAAAGGATGTGAACGCAGAAACACAGAAGTACATTCTGGCTTTTTAATAAATCAGTAAAAATCACCACAGAAACTATTTCAAGGAAAGCTATTTACTTGCTAACAACTGGCCACACAGGCAACACCAGTATCTTGAAGAACAAAGCTAAGTAACTTACCTTGGTAATGGAGCACTGTTTTTCCACTAATGGAACCTGGCTTTCTCCAAAATATGTATTTTTAAGTATTGCCATTTACTTCATTTAAAAAGGTTGACTAACTTACCTGCAACATTTAAGTTGCACTATATGTGAGACAATCACTTAATATCCTATCCCCCATCCGTAAGTGTCATTTTAAATTACATTGACACTAACAAAGAAAATGCCAGTGTAAATCATGTTCCTCACTAGTATCTTATTTATACAATCTATATACACATAAATCGGTGTCATTTATAATCTATACTCAAAGCTGCTTACTAGATCAAATTAACCCAATGACAGTAAATGAAATGATCTGCTCTCTTTGGTTCCCTGATGTGAAATGCTTATAAATCCAAACGTTGAATCTTTAAAGCGATCAGAAGCTCTTCTTAAGTTTCTCAAACAGGTCCTTTCTTCCTCTTGCTCTACCCTCCCCACCTCCTGTAAAGTAGTTAGCAGTCTAACTATAAATAACTGTTTGTGTTTATAAGGAGGCTGCTAGTTAGAAACAGATATGTCAGAAATCCTTATTTAAATCATAGAGCTCTTTCGCACTATGAATAATCAATTCTAATTATGTTGTTTAGTGTAGATACTAATTTATTACATTTTATGAAAGCCTTGCAGAGGGCCACACCACAGACTTAAAAGTACACTTAGGAGTTAATTTCAGGAGACTAATCTGGAAATTGCAAAGACAAGTAATAAAAAAGAAAAAGGAATCACAAACACAAATTCTGAAAACACCTGACAGGTTCAGGACTTGTGTGAATGGTATGGTCAAGAAAGGCCAACAGGACGAGGAAAGTTTTTGTCTTCCCCTTTATCACTGGATTCTAGATGTCAATTAAAATTAAAAAGCAAATCTTGATCCATTGTATTATCTATATTGGGTTACTTCACATGAATAGTTCAGCATTTTTAAAAAGTTAACAATTGGCCAGGCACAGTGACTCACACCTCTAATCTCAGCACTTTGGGAGGCCGAGGTGATTGGATCACTAGAGATCAGGAGTTCAAAACCAGCCTGGCCAACATGGTGAAACCTGGTCTCTACTAAATATACAAAAATTAGCTGGGCATGGTGGTGCACACCTGTAATCCCAGCTAGTCAGGAGGCTGAGGCAGGAGAATTGCTTGAACTCAGGAGGTGAAGGCTGCAGAGAGCTGAGATCCCGCCACTGCACTCCAGCCTGGGCAACAGAGTGAAACTCCGTCTCCAAAAAAAAAAACAAAAAAAAAAAGTAACGATTTTCTTCTAAAGATAAAACTGAATAGGCCTAATTTAGATCTCTATATTCTCTGCTTTACTCTTCTATACCTTTAGAACTGTTTGAGAGAAAACTTCAAAAGGGAAACAGGGACTCCACAGCCTCACATGCAGTGAACAGGAAATAAGACCTGAACAACATGCATATATTACAAGAGCTCATAAGCTGCACAAGCCCTAACAAACACTGGCCTAGAAGACTCACTTTCAAAAGCTGGCACATATGCACATGTGCACACTCACACACTTGGCGTACAGCTGCCAGAACCCAGCTCTTCATTGTATTCTCTGAAGTTCCCAAGTTAAAAGCACAGTCTTTAGAGGTAGAGATAGGGCCTTTCCTTAATTATGGTCATGGTACTAAGTAATAAACGTATGAATTCAGAATGTGAAATGCTTATACCCTTTCCTCAATTAATGAAAGAACTAAAAACAGAGTATTATAAACACATATTTACTTATTCACAGGCACTAGTCTCATGCCTAAGGTGGTATTAAGGATTTATAATGAATAGAAGGGAAACAGATGGCATTTTCTGCTATTATTCACCAGAAGATGGCTTCTGCCTGGATAGGTTTGGAGGGAATTCAGTACACAATGAACTATGACAGGCAAAGGAGGCCTTAAACTAAGTTTTGTACAATGTGGTCAACTGTTACCGTATGTTAGATTTTTCCTCCAAGTATGTTTTCAATAAGAGTAACACTTGTCATTTGGACATAACTTTACAATTTACCAAGCGCTGTCATGCAAACATTTTGTCTGGCTTGAACTCACAACAATCCAATGATGTGCACAGAGTCCATCACTTTCATTTTAAAGATGAAATAACTCAAGCATGAGACATTGGTTAACTGCCCAAAGCCACAGAGCTAGCAAGCAATGCAGACAAGTTTTTGCGGGGTAAGGCATAAAAGGAGGGAGAGAAGCTTTCAAAGAACAGAGAGCTATGGTCCCTCATAGATCTAGAAATATATATATATATATATATATATATATATATATATATATATATATATATATATATATATAACGGAAACAGAATTATTCCATTGTTTTTCATGTTTATATCTAAAAGGTTAATGAAGATACGCTTATTCAGTAATCAACTGCCACCCACACACCAATTCCTTTAATCAGTTAGGTGGGCTTATTCCACTGTGGCAAGTGGCATGAGCGCTGTGTCTTTCTGGAGTATAAGTTTAGAAACAAGAGAACAGGTCTGAGGGATTAATTCCAAATATCTGTAGCCATCCTGATTTTCTTTGACTCTGGTCCTTGATTATCACAGTTTTGAGCAGGATGACTTCTAGAATGAGCAAAATCTTTTTGAAGATCTGAACTGAGAATAAATGGGAAGTCCCAGGAAAGCTCTAAAATAACCTCTGTCCACCACTCCTGCCCAAAGACTATCACACCTTCAGTACTAAGACTGCTTCATCTAAGTCCAAACTCTCATGTCTTCCTTGCACAACTGTTTCAGGAATCCCTAAGCTTGCCTTCTGGGACCTGAGCTCCAGTGCGAGCCTGTGTGTGTCCTAGTAGCCAAGGAGAGAGCTCTCTTACTGAATACATATGGCCAAATTCTATAGAAGAATAATTCAGGTAATAAAATCAGTTTCTTCATTCTTAAATGAATGGATATACACACACCAATATATATTCATTTCCTTAAAATAAATAGACATTTGTCATTATATGAGCTTTCTGCAACATTAGATGTGATTTTATGCTTCAGAATTATATTCTTACCCAGTCACAACTTCTGCTTTAATATTCCTTTAATATCACTCAATTATAAAATTAGTGAAAATTTTTTTTTTTTTTTTTTGAGATGGAGTCTCACTCTATTGACCAGGCTGGAGTGTAGTGGTGCAATCTCAGCTAACTGCAACCTCCACCTCCCAGGTTCAGGCGATTCTGTCTCGGCCTCCCAAGTAGCTGGGACTACAGGCGCATGCCACTATGCCTGGCTAACTTTTTTGTATTTTTAATAGAGATGGGGTTTCACCAAAATTAGTGAAATTTTCATTATATACGCTTTCCAAATTTTCACTTTATTCATGAATTTAGTCCTTATTTGAAGATGACTCATACTTTTCAAAGGATAGTACATCTCATTTAAAAGTCTTAACAAACCACTTGAAGTGTTTTTTATCAACAGTATGGGTTCCATATTTTTGATGAGGAAACAGAAGCCCAAAGAGGAAACATGTTGTAACCAAGGTTATACAGCCAATCAATGACAAAGCTTGCCCTGAAACCTAGATCTATTTATTCTTAGCCAACTGTCAAATTCTAAAAACATAGGGGATAGGAATGTTCCTCTCTTAATATTTTTCCAAATCACATGCAAGAAAAAGTAAAAGATAACCCCCTTTCAGTTTAAACATGAAGCACTGCTATGCCAAAATCCACCTTGGGATGACTCTGACAATTAGCTCATCTACTTCTGATGCCACAAATATCAACAAATAGAACTGAGAAAAGAAAACCTCATTAGGGGCCAAAACCACATTAAATAAGAAGGTGGTTAGACATTTTTCTCAAGTGAGAAAATGACATAAGAGTTCATTAGTTTAATTTTAAAAAACCAGGCCTGTACGAAAGACAATTTCATATAATGTTTAAAAAGCAAATAACCTTCACAATTCTGAAAACATTTCTGTCATGCCTGTTTTCAAATTTAAACATCAAGCTGCTAAACAATCCTGAATAGAATGGGTTAGCTGCAGATCATTTGAACATCTTTGACCTTCAGCTTCAACTATATGAGAATAATTGTTCTTATCCTTTCTACCTCACAGTGATGAAAAACATATTAAATTATACAAGTGAGAACGCTTTGAAATTTATACCACCACGGAGCTGACTTACTGACTTGCTTTGTAATCGTTAAATTAGTAAGTTCTAATCTATTTTAAACCAGCCACAGTCATATATACATCAAGCTTAAAGATTTTTATTAGGTTCAAACCTGCAATATTATTTATACTATCTCACATTCTAGCAAGTTGGCTTATTAGCAAACTAATAAAATAAGTATCGCTTAATTTTAAAAAGACGTCTTAGGAAAAAGAAGAAACAATTACATTACCTGAGCCAGAACCTGACGTTGTCATATCATAAATTAAGTCTTTCAACGTAGTACCCTCTGAAATAAAGGGGCGATCTAATGAAGGGTCCTCTTCATTTGGCACTCGATGGTGAATGACAGTGCGGTTGTGGCAGATATAGACCATCAACATGAGTGAGATGCAGACGAAGCACACTGGTCCAGCAATGACAGCTGCCAGTTCCACGGGACCAAGGCCAGGTGATGACTTTACTGAAAAAGGGCCTTGAGTGAAATAAACATCAACAACAACAAAAACACTGTAGGTGGCAACCCCCATTTTCCTAATCCTACACAATTCCTGCAGCTGGCGACTGCCACCACTTAGCCAAAGAGCCTCATTACAGCAGTTTATAGGGCTCAAACCCAGAAGAAGTGAATCATTCAGTCTTCTCCCACTAGGCCTCCTTTTATGCACACCAGCTCTGTCAGCACCCACTTACTCCTTCTGTATTCTTCAGCCATCATTACAAGGCCAGCTGCCGCCAATATCATAGGACCTTCCCCAGTTATCACATCAGGTCACTAATACCAATAACCTGTAACAATACCCATTAACATCTCCTTAAAAATCATATATTTTTTTAAAGTATGTTTGGCTTGTCTTCTTGTTCCAAGGCCAGTACATGCTCATAGCAAGAAAAACAACAAGAAACAATAACAAAATATCAAAACAAACGAAAAAAAAAACCACACATACATCTTCATCACTTCCAAACAACTCACATTTCAGTATATATATCTCTCTACCAATTTTTTTTTTTTTTTTTTTTTTTTTTGAGACGGATTTTCACTCTTGTTGCCCAGGCTGGAGTTGGCTCACTGCAACCTCCGCCTCCCGGGTTCAAGCGATTCTCCTGCCTGAGCCTCCCAAGTAGCTGGGATTACAAACATATGCCACCATATCTGGCTAATTTTTGTATCTCAGTAGAGACGGGGTTTCACCATGCTGCTCAGGCTGGTCTCGAACTCCTGACCTGAAGTGATCCACCCACCTTGGCTTCCCAAAGTGCTGGGATTACAGGCATGAGCCGTGCCCGGCCAATAGCTCCACCAATTTTTTAAAGCCAGAACACATCTTTTGCTTTTTTTTTTTTTTTTTAACAGAGTTTGCATATATATACTTTTTATACTATCTTAACCTCCTGGACTTTTAAGTCCAGATCATTTTCTTGTAACTTCTATTAATAATTAAGATTTTCTGGTTGTTTCGGAAAATTACAATTATTTTGACATTCATCCTGAGTCTTACTGGTTTACTGCTTACCACTATTTCTTTCATATCACATCTTTCCCATTCCTAAGATCTTCAGTGGATTAATCTCTTAACATACAGAATCCTATTTCTAGTAATTTCTTTCAGCAGAGTCCATGCGTCCTTGTACACTGAACTTAGCTGTGGCAAGAAGGCTGTTGCCTTTGCATATGAAAAATCTTGGCCTATTTCAAGAATTTTAGGTGACTGCAAAAATGTTCCATTTGCCCTTTGATATTTAAGCAGAAAATCTGAACCTTTTTTTTTTTTTTTTACCTTTTATAGGTAACCAATGTTTATGTGTGTTAAATGCTTATATAATTCTTTTATTCTTGAAATTGATATTTTTTATTATGTGTGTTTGGATTAATATTTTTTCACTAATTTTGCCTAGTATTCTGTCTTCTTTCTGGTCTCATGCCTTTTTCTGGAATTCTGATAATAAGCATATTGGATCATATAAATCTGTTCCCTATATCTCTTAATATGCTCACCAACTGTCTTTTCTCTGAATTGTAACACAGTTTCTTAAGCTTGTCCCAAACTTGACTATAAAATTATGGCATCCAGTCTGTTGTTCGCTCTCAATAGTGCATTTTTAAAAACATTCATCAGTTGGGCTTTTCTTCTGAAAGCAACCTTTAACAACTGTGAAATGTTCTCATTTCATAGTGAATAACTGAAAATAGACCCTGGACTGTTTGAAAGTTCTTCCCTATCATGTGGTAAACCTATTTCATAGGATGACATCTAGTCTATCTAGTTCAGACTACTTCTTTTGAATTCCTAACTTTTCATTAGTAATTTTTTGCTGTTTGCTTATCCTAGAGCTGGAAATGAGAAGCTTATATATGTTCATTAGAAACATGAGAAATGAGGTGACTTCTTCACAAGGTTTTGTAAATATTTATTCAGATATTTCAAGCTCGGATGAAGGAAATGGGAAATTCTGGAATTATCCTTTTCTTTGCCACATTATAACTGCAGATGCTTTCATCAAAGTCACAAAGATATTGCAGTCCGACCAACCCTTACCACGGGGGAGCTGCATTATCATGCTGAACAGGGGGAGGACTGGCCTTTTCCTTCTGCGCTACAGCAGTGCTTCCTCCTTTAATTAGCACAATGCCTGGACCAACTTGAGTGGAAAGTGAGCAACTGTGTCTGCTCCTCTGAGCACTGAAGCCAGGTGCTTCCTAAAAGGGAACTGAGAGTTTGCCCCTGTACCCTAACCTCACCCCCAATCCCTTGTCTAAGTTACTGGTTGGACTTTTCTATGACTAACCTTTCTTATATGGCTAGTCAATTCTTTACTAGTCTGGTGTCATCTGTACTGTAAATTGCAGAAGTTCCTCACAAGTGCTGGCATGTGGGTGGCATTCTACCATTAATCCCACTAGCATTAATACAGGTTGCCCTCATTTTTATATTCCTTTGGGATCTGGGGAAAGAGGTAAGAGTTAAATACATGTGCTCAGACTTCCATATTAAACCGGAATCTTAAAATTAAAAAGTTTATGAAGCCTTCAAACTGCTGGTTCTGCCAGGAAATTTTATTTATTTATTATCTTTTTTTTGAGACAGAGCCTCACTCTGTCACCCAGGCTGGAGTGCAGTGGCACAATCTCGGCTCACTGCAACCTCTGCCTCCCAGGTTCAAAGATTCTTGTGCCTCAGCCACCCAAGTAGCTGGGATTACAAGCATGTGCCACCATGCCCAGCTAATTTTTGTTATTTTAGTAGAGATAGGGTTTTGCCATGTTGGCCAGGCTGGTCTCGAACTTCTGGCCTCAAGTGATCTGCCCACCTCAGGCCTTCTTAGGTGCTGGGATTACAGGCATGAGCCACCACACCCAGCCCCAGGAAATTTTAAATGTAAACTACAGGTGAAGGACCAAAACTCTAGAAATCATGTATAATTAATTTATGCAAAAGATCGTAAAACAAGCTGAAATTACAAAATGAAAACATCTAGACTGTTTAGTGCTGCTCTGAATCCCCACTCATTAAAAGACTGTGATTGCTTTAAAAGATAGGAGCATTATATAAGGAAGAAGAAATTCACTCTGAGAACAAAGTAGAGACAATCTGAAGATGTTGTTGTGGGCTTTGTCAGAGTTTGCTTTTATCTATCCTTTTAGGTATAACCGACCTCAGAGGAAGTCCACCCTGGAACCACCTTCTTAAACAACACATACCCAGGAGGCAGGATCTTGGCTACTCTTATAGGTCTATAACAATGGACAAGTCACTTCTTGCCTCTAAACGGAATGAGTTGGATTAGACAATTTCTATGATCCCTTCCAGTTCTAAAATCACAGAGTATGAGGAGTTTGTCTTGTAGTATCTAGGAAAAAAATTTTATACAACTTACCAGTAGTTGGAAGTTCTATTTTATTGCAATGGTCCTGATTGCAGCAATATGTTGTAGTCACAGACCCAGTTTTTGAAGAGGGCGCACATACAAACGGCCTATCTCGAGGAATTAAGTCAATTTCAGCTATACACATGCTGTTGTGTATAACTTTGTCTGTGGTCTCTGTGACAGAGACAAAGCAGAGCCCATCTGTCACACAAGTAAAATTGTCTTTTGTACAGAGGTGGCAGAAACACTGTAACGCTGGAAAAAGAGAAAGATTCAATTAGAAAAAAATCTCAAGGTTAACAGTTTGAAATTATCCAATATTCACTCTAATAATACATTCTTGATCCTATTATCACACAATTTCTATGCACTGTTCAAAAAACAACTATTTGTTGCTCTTAGAAGTTTCAAATTATATTAAGAACCACATACACATAGAAGCCCAAGGAAATGTAGTAACACTTGGACCCAGGTTTTTTCCTGAAGTTTTTTGCTTCCAAGTATAGAAAAATTTTGTTATGCTCAATTTCATCAAAGCAAGGCAAGCATTTGCCTTCCCATTAGAAACAAAGTACATTTAAATTTGTAATGGTTATACTTTTTTTTTTTTTTTTTTTACCAGCCCCAAACTAAACATTCACATACTCCTCCTTTGAGAAGCAATGTGTGACAACACCACCACCCATTAACTGTAGGCTAATGCCATTTCAGTGGCTTTCTGGATAATGGAGTAACGGAAACAGATTTGTACTGAGCCAGACACTCTCTATTCCTCTTGGTGCAAACCCTAAAAAAGACATGTATATTCTGGCCAGGACTGGGGCATTCTCTTAGGGAAGCCAAGCAGACTACACCCGTAACAATACATACATGCTCCAACCACAGAAGCAACCTAATTACAGAAATGACTGGCGGCAAAACATTAGCTTCATGCCCACTTGTATCTACTTGATCTTTATGGCTCAACCTCAGGAGTGACCTCCTTAGGGAAGCCTTCTAATTATTACCAACACCTTCTCATACACACAGATACACCTTCAACCATGCTCTCTGATGAAGTGCGCTCCAAAACGCACATTGCTTACCAGAATTACTAGTTTTGTTTTTCTTTCTCCTATGAAACTGTAAACTCCTTGAGGCCAGATACCCGTATTAGTCATTTCTGTCAGTCTGCCATCTAACACCATGCCTCATGCACAGCAGCATTCAAAAAATACTTGTTGAATCACAATGATAGAATGTGTGCATAATTTCACCATGGTCGCATGAAATTGCAAAGCACAGGCATGTTCTTAAATCCAAACATTCCAATTACTTGTTGGCAAGGGAATAAAAAGGAGTCTAGGTACATGGAATGGCCATCTATGACGAGAGCAGCGAGGTCTACTCTATCTAGAAAAGGAGTGGCTAGGCAGACAGGGGCAGGATAGACAGAGCTAACTCCCTGAACAGCTAACTTGCTGTACAAGAAAGGGTTAACTCAGCAGGACTGAGTTGCTCAAACCCTGCATATTCCTAAGAAAGACTTGTCTTCAAAACTGGCCTTGGCTAGCTCCTGGTAGATGAGCTCTGAACCTTTGGAATATTCTCCCTGATAAGAATATTTCTGTATGCCTGAGGCCTTGGGTCCCATGGTACCAATTTTGTCAGACAGCTTATTCTAACAATGTGATTTACAGTGAACACCTATTACTGCTGGGGGGCCAGGCAGAAGTCTGAGGGGCTGATGCCTGTCATGCAGGTGCTGCAAGCCTAAGTGACTGACCATCAATAAAAACCCTGGACACCAAGGCTCAAGTGAACTTCCCTGGTTGACAACTTCTTGCATGTTGTCACACATTGTAGTTGAGAGAATTAAGGCCATCTATGCTATGCCACTGGAATGGGACACCTGGAAACTTGTGTCTGATTTCTCCTAGACTTCACCCCGGGTGCCTTTTCCTTTTGCTGATGTTAACTGTATGGTTTTGCTGTAATACACTATAACCATGACTGTAATAGCTTTTCTGAGTCCTGTGAGTCCTTCTAGCAAATGAAGTCAGAGGGTGGCCCTGCAGACTCCCAACTCACTTGCTCAACTCAAATTCAGGAATGTCAGGTTCTCCTCAAGTAGCTGTTTCTTGGTTGCTGGCTTAATTCACATACTTGTCTATTATCTTTACAGACCAGTAAAGTTTTACCTTAATCATTATTAAAAATGCTTTCTTTATTCATAGACAGGTCAGCTATTTGCTTCCTAAGTATGAAAGAAACTCAAGGAAATTACAAGGAAGAGACACAATCATAATAAAGACTGCTAAAAGAGACAGTAAATTATTCATGACAAGGTGTGATGGTGATGGCTGTCTGGGTATAATTTCCTAAGGAGGAATTCTGAACCAGGAATTCATGGACTGGCTTCAGAGGTACATGAATCCCATAAAACTATAAGCCAAATGTTATACGTATTTACATTTTCAAGGAAAAGTTTTCAAAGTCACTCACAAAGGAGTCTGTGACCCACAAAGCATTAAAACTACCACCATAGGAGATTGTCATAATTCTCTCCTAAATCCTCTTTACTCATGATTAGTCATTCGACCCATGTTTTCTAAGCATTACTTTTATCAGTTACTCTACCAAAAGCTTAGTACACAAAGATCAATAACTAATGGTCACAGCACTTGAAGAGCTCCAATGACAAGTGAAGGAGAACACTGTAATACAATGTGGTAACTGCTATACATAAAAAATATTGCCCTGAATACTCTCCTAGTTCTCAGATCACCATGGCTCCCCTATGCTGATGAGATAAGGGACCTAGTCTAACAAGACTTTTAGTTTGGGGTTCCAATTTACTTCTCACATGGCAAATGCTATCTAGGGCCACACACCTCTCACCTTTATAATAATCATGTCTTTCATGACCTTGGTCTTTACACATACCATCTCTCTGTCTAGTTTAAACCTATCTTCTTATCTGACTCATCCTTTAAGACCCTATTTCAACAGGATCTTTGCCATTATGTGCTCTAAACCTCACCCTTACCTTCACAGTAATTCGTAGCTCCTTTCAATAAGTTCCATAGTGCTCTTTGCATACCTTTAGAACAGCGCAAATCAATCCATTTATAGCTTGCTGTTAAAGGGTCTTTCATTGCCTTAGGAAGGGCCAAGCTTGTTTTGTTTTTCACATCTCTGAATCCTGGCTCCTTAGATAGTGATCAGAAAAATATTTGCTAAACAATGTTTCCCAAATATGCTGGGAGAAAAAAGGCTGTATAAATTGGGTACAAGGTTTGAGAACATATTTTCATTTCAAAGATATCTAAAAACAAGGATAAACATTCAAGATCATGAGTAGCCACTGTCTCAACACTGGCACTAGGCTTTCACTGCTGCTTCTTCAGTTGTGTGAAGATCCTCTTCAGGCCAAATGTCCTTGTGGCACACTACACACAGCATAAGTTTCATGGTCATTGTAAAGGAAAGAGTAAAAAATAAAGGGAATTTGAATCGAGCATATGGCAATACAGGCATGGCATGCATATTCAAAAGCCAATAGCCTAACAGCCAATACCATATATGTACTTTATTATATGCAAGTGTTATATGGGTCCTACATGTGTAGTACAATTTGCAAACATTTGTTAGCAGTAAATATAATTGTAGGTATGCAATGTTTTTCCATTCTCATTTCCAGCAATAACTGGTTTAGAAAATCATTTAATGAAGATTTCGATAATGTCAAAATATTAACCTTATCTTCCAATGAACAAAATGGATGATATCTCAGTAAAACTTATAAACCTGTATTTGAGGAATGCTTGCTGTCAAGTGTTTTGGTTAGGTATGATGTCTCATCCTGAACTTACCAACAAGGCCTTGAAGTCATTAATACCCTCCTGCATAACATTACTGATGAGAAGAGGCACTACTCACAGCTTTTATTATCACTGAAGTTAAAATACAGAAACAGATTTAAAATGGAATTAGACCTAAAGCTATTTTTTTCTACTGCAAAACCTAAACATCATCTGTCACATGGAATAATGGTATTCATTTGAATTTTGTTTTTTTTGTAGTTGTCTTTGTATTTAATTTGCAGATTTGGTTTATAGTGGTGTATGAGCCAAGAACATAAGGGTTTTATATCTAGTTTCATGTCTACAGAATTTAAGTAACATTATGAAAAATACACTCTGTACTTCTCCTTTCAAAGAGGTCATTACATTACGGTAAATTTGAAAAAGTCAGTGCTAAAGGGTTTTTCTTAACTACTCTTTCAATAAGAAGTCACTAGACAAATAAAAACATGAAGATAACACAAAGCTTAACTAGGTAAAGATTTCTCTCTCCAGGGAATTAAAAAATTCCATTTCACCACTTGAAGCCAGTCTTGATTGACTACAAGACTGCTGTTATGTGATACGGCAAGATCATTTAGGGAAAAACTAAAACAGGAACTTAATTTTCTCCATGAACATGAGTTTTAATTGCCATTTAAAAAAAAATTCAAATTTACTTTATTAATAGATTTGGCCCCTGGTTACCGCCCCCCCCCCCGCCCCCGCCTTTTATTCAACTAGATTTTAAATTTTTAAACACATATACATGGCAAAATTTCAATCTAAAAAATGTATACGATGACACCACCTTCTGCCAGCCCAAAGCCCAAGTTCTCCTCACTCCGCAACACATCACCTTGACTCTTTCATTTAATTCTGCAATTATTCACTAAGCATCTCTATATGCCAGGTACAGTGTGGGCTACGAGGTGCAGAAATGAGTAAGACAAGGTATTTGAACTTGAGTAGTTCACTAGGGTGGAAGGGAAAGGCATTAAACAGATAATTAAAATCCTGAGTCCTGAGGAGAATGATCAAAGTGTTTCTACTCTGCTGCGGTAGAAGAGATTATCAAGAAAAGCTTCACCAGCATTCAAGTCAGAACTTGGAGAATATGTACAATTTGTTAGATAGATAAGGGTGAGAAAGCTTTCCTGACGGGGTTTTCTTTCTCAGTGGCAGGATTTCATCCTTAGTGGCTGGCATACCAAGTAAGATGATCAAATTTAAATTGTTCAAGATGCTAACCACCATGTTGTATTTCATCAGGAAAATAAACATAATATCTCTCTGACCTATTTCATCATCAGATTGAGCTAATCAAATGAGATACTGTACATTATTAACACATTTGGAAACTAACATAAATGATTATATAAACACACAGAATTATCCCATATGATAAACGGCATTGTGCCAACGTGGTTTTTATTCGTAGGCCACCAAAGGTAAACTTCTTCCCAAAAGCGGTGACAAAATTCCACTGTAGAATCCCAGACTAACAGAACCACATGAAACTCTGAATATCATCTAGGCAATTCAGTTCTGTCATTTTATTAATGAAGAAACCAAAACTTAAGAAAACCAAAACGATTAAAAAAATTTTAAAAAGAAAACCAAAAAACCAAAATGATTCACATAAATATTCTACCCAGATTACAGGTGGATGTGAATCCTCACTATATTATCACCAGCCCATGAGTAAAATCTATGCAACTATTTGCTATACCACTATCCCCATGCTAAGTAACCCTAAACTTTAAAGACTCCCAGGTGGACCTGATTTGGTTTAGACTCCTACAGTTTTGACTCTTCTGCTTGATAGCAAAAATAAGAACCAAATCCCCTGTTTAGGACCTTTCTACTACACTGTCCAACTTTGTTTCCATGCTCCAATCTTTAACAGTGGGCATAGCTTTCTTAATTTTGAGATGCACATTTCTCTAAGCTTTACATTTCTAAAATCTGAATACAATTTACAATCAAAGTAAAAAGAAAACTCCGGCCTCCAGACTGAAAGGTTAAGACACGATGGGTTGTTGTAACCTATGTATGTGCAAACTTGGCTATACATAGAAAATATTACAAGTTGAGTATACCTCATGCAAAATGCTCAGGACCCGAAGTGTTTTGGATTTGGGATTTTTTTCAGATTTTGGAATATTTGCATATACATAATGAGACATCTTGGGAATGGGACCCAAGTCTAAATATAAAATTCATTCACGTTTCATATATGCTTTATATAGATAGCCCGAAGGTAATTTAATATAATATTTGAAATAATTTTCAGCATGAAACAAAGTTCGTGTTAAGTACTTATGTGCACAGTTTTCCACTTGTGGCATCATGTTGGTGTGCTCAAAACGTTTTGAATTTCAGATTGGGATGTTTGACTTGTATTCATTTCACCATCACTGTAATTATTTGTCTTGATAGCTCCCTTGCAACTATACTTTAACTCAGGTTAAACAAGGATTTCAGTATGATTCAGCACTAAAAGGAAAAGCTCCCTTAGATTCGAAATAAATCACACAAGTACAGCATAAAGATCTGGTTAGCAGACCTGAGGAGTTTAACAACACATTTTAAGAGTCAGAGCCTTTAAAAAGTATCTTTTAATCCATTAATTCTACTACTTAGAGTTGTCTGAGGAAACAATAGGTGAGAGCAAAAATCTAAACTTGCAGATGTTCATTACAGTTTTTTATGATTGAAAATAACCTATGTGAATGACAAGACAATGACAGAATGAGTCCTTATACAATCATGAATGAAAGACTATATAGCCATTAAAACTGGTATTTTAGAAGCATGCTTAAGGACAAGGAAATGGTCCTACTACTAAAGGGCAGGAAGTAAAGCTGTATAGTGTGATTACAATTATAGTCCTGTCAAGTGACCTTGTTTTTGTTCCACTTCAATGAGTTGAGGGGATATTTTAATATACAGAGCAGATGTGTGCACTTTGCCTTACCGCAGGCCCTTAAAAGAAATGGAGAAACTTCTATGTCTAATGGTGAGTGCTAAAACAATAACCGAATTTCTCATTTCCTCTCAATCTAAGTAAGCTTTTACAGTTTCTTATTAGATTTTAATTTGACTAGTGGGTAGGTATTATAAGGATACGGTAGTTAAGTTGATGGAACTCAGAGACAGAAAGACTTAAGTTAAAATCCTATCTTTGCCAGTTAGGCACTGAGTAATCCTGAGGAAGTCACGTAACTTATTTGAACCTAAATTTCTTCAACTTACTTCCTAAATTTATAACATACTAACAAACAGTACCAATCTCAGAAGGTTTGAGGGTTAATGAAATAGCATACATAGAATACTTAGCACAGTGCCCAGCACATAATAAAATGTTCAAAAATTAGTTTATGCACTTTTTCAACAAGTATTTCTTTAGAGCTCCTATCACGTGCCACTCTCTGGTCTAGATGCTAGACAGAGAATCAGAGCTAATGTTGAGACAGCTCTGGTAGGCAATACTGACACAGAACACAATATAAACCATATGCACATAAAACAGTTAATGTTCATGGTACCTATCATCTCTTTCTCCTTCATAAATATTCATGCAGTTTTTCAACAATATGACTGAACAGACCCGGCTCAAGAACTTCACTATAGTAGCATTAGGCACACACAGAAAGTATATTTTCAGTTCCAACCCAAATTAACAGTGTAGGGACACATCCAGTGTGTATATGTAATATCCCTAATAAATAAGTTAATATCTAATTAGCCATAAAACGTTCATGCTGGAAGGAATGTGAACAGAAATATCAGATCCCAGCTCCTTTAGAGATGAAGAAACAGAAATGTCCTAACAGTTACATCAACATAATCTAGATTTATTCCAAAAGTACACAAAGGAAAAAAGGATTACTTGATAATCTACAGTGATTTCCACCCCTACTCCCCACAACCCCTCACGTAGGACAAAATGAAAAATTTCAACCATTCCCTTTGGAAAGCACGAGTGGCTGTAGGAGAGACTGGCTTGGCTGCACAGATTATAAGGCGTAATAATGAATGTAAATGAAAGTGACTGATCATCCTGGGCTAGGGGAATGACATACAAAACAGAACTGTGGTAGAGAAGGAACTGTGGTAAGAGAAGGAAGTGGTAACCACTCCCAGCTGCCATTGACTCGGGGCAGAGGAGAGCAATACCTGGGCCAGCAAACAGCGAAAGATTTGTTGGAGCCACAGTTGAAGAAATGAACTGATGGTCCTGGGCAGTTAGTAATTTTAGAAGCAGAAAGCAAGGCCTGAACACCTTTTCTCAGAACACAACAGTCAATGTAACCTGTGTAGGAAGAAAGAAAAAACCTTTAGGAGGATAGAGATAATTAGGATGAGATTCCTGCCCTCAAGTTCACAATGCAGAGAACACGCCACTGATAAATGATGATGCAAAGTGCACAGAGGACAGAAAAGGGAGATTTCTCTGAAATATGACACCTAAACTAAGACTTAAAGAAAGCTAGTGAAGAAAGGAAAGTCATTTTAGGTAGAGGATATACAGAAACATTGTACAAAAGATGCCAAAATAAAAGTTTGAGCCAGGCGTGGTGGCACGCACCTGTAGTCCCAGCTACTTGTGAGGCTGGGGCAGAAGGATCACTTGAGCCCCAGGAGTTTGAGGCTGCAGTGAGCCATGATCAGGCCATAGCACTCCAGCCTGGGCAACAGAGTGAGATCCTGTCTCAAAAAAAAAAAAAAAAAAAGAGAAAAAGAAAATAGTAAGGGAGTTTGGCAGTTTAGATGATGTAAACAAAACCAAAAAACTGATAAAATTCAACAGCTATTCATGATTTTTAAAAATCTTAGCAAACTGATAAAATTCAACAGCTCTTCATGATTTTTAGAAATCTCAGTAAACTGCAGAATTTTAAAAAGATTCTGAAATAATCAGATTAAATAAAAGGCATAAAAGCAGGCATTACATTTAATGTTGCATGACTGTCATTTTCCCTTGAAATCACAAGTAAGAAAGGGATATCCATCACTACTTCTCAACATTGTATTAGAGGTCTGAGTGTAATAAGTCAGAAATAAACAAAAGGAAGATAGACTGGAAAGACACAGAACTATCATTACTTGCAGAGGACAACTATGTACATGGAAAATCCAAAAGTGACCTACAGATCAACTATTAGAATTAATTAGTAAATCTAGCAAGGTCACTAATACAAGGTTATTCACTATTCCAAAAAAAAATTACATTAAAAAATCATTCTTAAACCAGCAATAAATAGAAAACATTTTTTAAAAATCTAAAAACTAGGAATAAACCTAACAAAAGACAGGTAAGACCTCTGCAGAGAAAGCTTAAAAAATATTACTCATTGATAGAAATTACAAAGGAGATAAAATAAAATTTTAAAATGTATTTATAAATGGAGAAAAGTGACAAATTCCTAACTGGAAGATTCAATACTGTAAAGAGGTCAATACTCCATAAAGTGATCTGTAGATTCAATAAAATCAAATCAGAATCCCCACAGGGTTTTTTTATTCAGTGGGAACTGACAAGTTGATTCTGAAATTTATATGGAAAAACAACATCGCAAGAATAACCAAAGTAATCTTTGGAAGACTTACACTACTAGATATCAAGACTCCTAAAATCATAATAATTAAGACAGTATGGTAATGGCACAAGGACAAATGGGCAAACAAAACAAGAGATTACAGAGAAACAGACCCTCACATATACAATCTCTTGATTTATGATGAAGGTGATCTTATTGTACACTGGGGGAAAAAAGGTTTTACCAGTAAATGGTTCCGAGTCAACTAGATATCCATATTTAAAAAATAATAAAAATCTCATACCATAATAAATAAGCAACTCCAGATGGACTATACATCTCAATGTGAAAGGTAAAACCAATCTTTTAAATGAAAACACAGGAAAACATTTTTAAAACATTTGGGTCAGAAAAAGTAAGCAAACAGGATTCAAAAAGCACTTACCCTTAAAGAAAAAAATTGAAGGCCGGGCACGGTGGCTCATGCTGTAATCCCAGTACTTTGGGAGGCCGAGGCAGGTGGATCACCTGAGGTCAGGAATTCGACCAGCCTGGCCAACACGGTGAAACCCCGTCTCTACTAAAAGTACAAAAAAAAAATTAGCCAGGTGTGGTAGCGGATGCCTGTAATCCCAGCTACACGGGAAGCTGAGACAGGAGAATCTCTTGAACCCAGGAGGCAAAGGTTGCAGTGAGCCAAGATCGCGCCACTGCACTCCAGCCTGGGTGACACAGTGAGACTCCGTCTCATCTGAAATGTTCATCTCCCTTGTCAAACAAAATACCAAAGCAAAGCAGTTAAATTGTGGTTGCAGTCTCCTAGAAGAACACAGCTGAATTAAACCAAGCAAGGAGAGAACAGCCCGCCAAAATGAAGGAGCTTTTGTATAATTTCTATATTTGCATTTTTATAATATTTTTAATCATTAAATTTTGGACTCCCTTGGAGCCTAAAGATATAAGCATCTAGTGTTGACTGAACTCCTTTCAGGGAAACATTTGCCCTCTGAGACTAAACTACGTGTATATGAAAACTTAGGCTTGAGATGTACCGTAAGAAAGCTAATAAAGTTTTCAGACCTCAAAATCTACATGCCGAGACTTGGCATTAGGAATATGGGTTTCCAATTGCTGGTAGCATTGATACAGTAGCATCTTGGCTACTGAAGAAAGTGGTGGGTTGGTTACTAAAAGGATCTATCAGAGGCATAAGGGTCTTGATGTTATTTATCCCTTGGATAACTGATGATACAACACAGAAGACTATCTTGCAGAATTATGAAATCTATATACAAGTCAATAATCACTAGGCTCTAGATAATAGTTTAGAATGGTTCACAGGTGATTATACTCATTTCTTCCACGAGATTTTCCTTTTTCCCAGTTACAGAGACTAAGCTAAATCAGACGGAAGCACCCAATTGCTTAGGGCAACTACACTATCTCCTCAGGGACACACCATCTGTTTGCAGTGCACAGCTAATTCTGAGCCTGTTGGTCCTTGCAGTTTCCCTTAAGACTTCTGCCTGATGCCTAAAATCCCTTAAAACTCCTCCCTCCTTTCCCTTCTCCCATGGTAAGGCAAGAGCAGGCTGGATCTGACAAAACTTAAATGATAGATGAAATCTCGATAAAATACTTACGTGGCCTTATTTTTTTTTTTTTTTTAAGAATAAAGTGAAGAAACAATTATGATCATGGGGAGAAAGAATGTGAGAGCAGAAAGGCTCAAGTTTATATATGCATCGAAATAAGAAGGAAGAAAACAAAAGGAAAATGCACCATGGAAAGAAGGAAAGCAAAATAATGGAAAGGGAGAAAAAAGGAGCATCTCTTCCTAGGAAAGTAATCTACAATGCTGTGTTAATCTGCCAATGCTTTGGTGGCACTGGCAATCAGAAATTGTCTTTCCTCATTGACAAACATGACCAGACTCTGGCCCCTGGTTTGTAATTTTTTTCCTAAGTGTAAAATGAGACAAAACAACTAAAACTACTTTAACTTGTTTATTTTGATAAAATAATTATATATAATTATTGTTGAAGGAAATCTACAATACACAATCTTGCGTGTTTTTAATCTATTGCAAGTTGAATAACAAAATTAAAATGTCAGTTTTTCAATTGGATAAAGTACTCAAATCAACAACCATGTGCTGAACAAAGAGACCCAATTAGAGCACATTATAGTTTGATTTGGAAATGAATACATCAAGCAAAAAATAAAAAACCCATACATATATCGTGTACATGCATACAAATGAAAGGGCAGTTGCTGCTTTTCTATCTCTGTGTGTCTCTTCAAGTTTAACTCTATCCTCCATATTCAGTGCTCCTAAATATCTATATTAGTCCTAGTTTCTTGCAGAAAAAGCCATTTGTTTTTGCCTTCTCCCTGGGGACCTATTTGTAATTCAATGCATATTTAAGGATCTTATAATGTAGAAATGTAACAGGATGCCTGAACAAGGTGTCCTAGAACTATAAATATACACTATTATGTAATCAGTGAGGTTTACACCTAGGAAATCTAGATGGAACGGTTTTCCTGAAGCAAATGAACAAAAATAAGGAGGTTCAGTCTTGGTGGTGAGAACAAGGAAACACTGGAACAGACCTGAAGTAGCACAGCAACTGCAGAAAAAAGGAAAAGTGAATCCTTACAAATCATGAGAGTGATAAACCTGAATTGTTCACTTTATTTTTCAATGGCCCATGTACAAAGACTTCTATAAAAGCTTTTGCTCAAGAACAGAGAGAAGCTTGTTTTTCCCAATGAAATCAGAACGCTTCTAACCAAAGAATGCCCTCATGCTAATGTACGTGCCTATCTTTTCCATGAATACTGGGATTACTGTGAGACCAGTACAGTAGGGCCACACTCTCAGAATCTAAGTGTGGTCTCTCCTAAAGTAATCATTCCCAACATCCATTACTCAGAAATGAAGCAGTTCTTCAAACAAGAAACCCAAGCAAAGACACTCTGGATCTTACTGACTTGCACCTGTTTGAAGGTAAATGTCTGGCTCTGCCTTTGGTGGCAGTACTCAGATGAAGTGTATCAAATGGAGACACACCAAAAGATAAGGGCATGAGAAAAATGTCTTTGTAAGCCAGACTGAATAGTTTCATGTTGCTCTCTATTCATTATCCTCTAGCTTTTAGCAAAGCTTGATTTAAATGTCCTAGTCTTACATCAGCTGTTCCACTGGCATTAGAGAAAGACTAATGTGTTCATACTTGGATCAGAGACTTAAACTGGAGAAGATGGAGGCAGCAGCACTAAATTGAACCCTCAATACGTGTTAAAGGGGGAAGCCTCAGAACAAGAATCAGATTACTGCCAGATCCAACAATAAACCCTTACCACTTGGAGATTCTCCCTGTATTATAATCTTGGCGTTTGGGGCTCCACTTTATTAAGGAAGGTGGCAGCCTCCTCATGAATTCTCGATAGGTGATGAGATCTATGCAAATTATCAGTCTTCCTTACTTGCCTTGGTTACCAGAGAACTCAGAGCTAAGTACTGTGTTCAACTTTTAAAGCTTTCCTCAGCTAAACTTACAGATAATTGTTCTCTTTTTCTTTTGCTTTTTGACTTACTGATTCTTATCTTTTGTGGTCAGTAGATTTGGTCTTACTGAATTTGCTATTATTTCACGCTTCCAAAATCCTTTTTTGGAAAATGACCAGAATACAAGCCAATCAATGGATAAACTAACTTTTCTCGTATAATACAGGAGCTACAAGATACTGCTCATCTTGAAGCCATGAATCCTAGGGATATTTAGACTATATTTGGCTAAAATCGGTAAGCAAGGAAGCTTGAATTATGCCCAAAAGTACAGAATTCTAGAGGAGAAACAGAGCTTACAGATAAACAAGTCCCACCTCCCACCTAATGTAAGAAATTCCTTCTACAATTTCTCAGACAGAAGCCTATCTAGCCTCTGCCTGAATAGTTCCAGTGTGACAGGGAACATACTACCTTACAATGTTCCATTTTGACAGCTATGGTAGAGAGTCATTCCTTACACTGAGCTGAATTCTGCCTTTCAGTCTACCAATTAATTCTAGTTCTTCATTACACAGACATGTATTTCTTCTTTCAGAAGACATTCTTTCACTTATTTAAATATATAATAATTCCCCTTTATTGAACACCTACTGGTGTCAGGCTATGTACTAAGTGTAAATACTACTGTACACTATTTTCACAATGATCAGGTAAATTAGGAACTATCCTCTTTTGAAAAGTGAGTCACAGATACACTGATTAGACTCTAATTACAGCCAGATATGTTGGGGCTTATATACTACTCCTATAAACAAAGATTTCATTAAATTTCTGACAACCGAGTCACATGAATTTAATCTGCCTTCAAAACTGAAAGAAAAACTTAAGTTAGATCAATCCAAATAGAAAAAGAGAGATGGTCTAGGGATACAACTGCACCAGTGTTTGGTTCATTGAGAAAAACAACAGGAAAAGCATTTAAAAGGATAGCCATCAGGGAGCTCCAGGAGATAATAAAGCTGACACCTGTAACATCAGCAACCATGACCTGAGGCCTAGGCCGCAAGCAGGAAACTTCCTCTCTTTTATCTCAGCCAAGAACCACACTCCCAAGAGATCAAACGCATTACTGCAGAGAAAGCAGCACTGTCTGAAGGTTAATTTCAATACAACCAGAAGATCACAAGTAATTCTGAATATATACATCTTTACTAAGAGAGGTAGGGGAAAAATAGAAAGCATGAACCTGAAAAACAGGAGAGAACCATATCCCAGCAAAGGGACCGGGACTCCAGATACAAGCTAGGACTTCAAGGTCTAAATAAAAACTCCATTTAAGGTAGCGTTTTAGGACACTAGAATCCTCCTACCCCTAAAAGAGAAAGAGAAAGAGAGAGAGAGAGAGAGAGAGAGAATATGAGGTGAATGCTAGATGCTAGTAGCCATTTCTTTGCTTAAGGTTCTCTCCCATTTCCAACTAGGTTCCATTTTTTTTATCTTTGCTGACTACTAAGCAATTTTATTTGGCTACCTTCACCTCAAACTCAACATGCTTAAACCAGAATTCGTCTCCCCTTAATCCTCGTGCCAAATTACTCACTAAGTTAAAGGCATTATCCAGCCTAAAAAAGCTTGGGAGTCATTCTTTTTTTCTTTCATGGAGTCACTCTTAATTTCTGTACTCCACCTCTTTACAGCTAAGACCTACTGCCACTCAACAAATATTTGGTGAGTGCCTAGGATGCACCAGGCACTTTCTATACACTTGAGATACATTAGTGAACAAAACAAAGACATCCACTTTCACAAAGCTTAGAATGATAGGAAGGAGACAATAAACAGTATCAATAAATAAGTATCAATAAATAAGTATATGTGATAAGTAAATAAATACAATATGTTAGAAGATATTGTTACAGAGAGGGAAAGCACTGTAGGATGATGACAATATTTTAAAAGGTGGCAGGATAAGCCTCACAGAGAAAAAGGTGTCATCTGAGCAAAGACTTGCAGGAGGTGAGGGAGGAAGCCATGCAGGTATGTGAGGGAAGAGCACACAAGCAAGGGAACAGCCACACACAGGCCCCTACTACTAATTCTTCTGATTTCTTTGTTTCAAATGTCATACAGTCACCATTTCACCCTGTTTCTCAATGCCATCAAACCAACTCCAAAATTTCCCTGGGTAGCCACCCTGATCCATTCCCTCTGTGGCACAATTAGACATTCTTTTTCCACATTAAAACCTCTCACCTGATTTTCAAGGCCCATAATTCTCTGAGCCCACCCTTTACACCATGAACTTCCATTTCTCCCCTTAGAAATCCTGAAACTTAGAATGCTCTTTCTCCACACATGCCATCCTCTCCAGCCAAGGAGTGCCTCCTTTCCACCACACATCCACTCAAAGCCCTACCCTCCTGCAAGGCAGAGAGATCAAGTCCTACCTCCTCTGTAAAGCAGTCGCTGTGGTTGGTAGTACTGAGTCTGTAGTCGTATTTCCTCAGCATCAATTTTTTGAAAAGCAAGACTGCCTCTTACTTTTCCTATATTTCTCATCATGTTGATCACTACTAAATATTTGCTAAGAATAGATGAGCCATTTCCGCTGTAAACTGAAGCTCTTTCCTCTGTAAACTGAAGCTCTTTGTCAATTTAAACACTTCCATTAGCTTTCATAAACTGCTGAAATAGAATGATTAAAGAATGGTTTGTTGCTTTTTTTTTTTTTTTTTGAGATGGAGTTTCACTCTGTTGCCCGGGATGGAGTGCAGTGGCACGATCTTGGCTCACTGCAAACTCCGCCTCCCGCGTTCAAGTGATTCTCCTGCCTCAGCCTCCAAGTAGCTGGGATTACAGGTGCCTGCCACTACGTCCAGCTAATTTTTTGTATTTTTAGTAGAGACAGGGTTTCATCATGTTGGCCAGGCTGGTCTCGAACACCTGACCTCGTGATTCACCCACTTTGGCCTCCCAAAGTGCTGGGATTACAGGTGTGAGCCACCATGCCCAGCCCAAGAATGGTTTTTTATACTCAAAAAAAAAAAAAAAAAAAAAAAAAAGCATGGGTGCAGGATATTCCAAAATGTTAATAATGGCTGGTGATGGCTTTTTTCTTTTCTCTAATACAAATTTTCAGTCCTGTGCTTATGTTACTTTTAGAAGAAAAGAATTTGCTATGAATATATGTATAAATCAATACAAATAGTAAGTGATCAACTATCACTGGACACATCAGGGAGATTCAAATTACCTAAAAATATGATGTTAAAGAAAGACTGTTAGTATCTGAATAGCCTGCAGTTGCAAAGAAACAGTAAAACTGTAATCAAGACAATCTGAAGCAAGTTCTCATGGTTTGCAAAAAAGAGAAAAACTTTCCTGCTGAAGTGGCTCTAACAATGTATTTACTCTATATGAAAGTAGCATGGACGTATGTGACCCCACCATAAGTAGAGGAGCATCTGTATAGGAAAAGAGCACATATCCTGGAGTGCTCAAATGCAGGCTCCACCTTTCATTAACAGCGCATCTTCAGTTTCCTGGTCTATAAAATGGAAACAAAGAGGGTCTTCTTTCATAGATATGAACTAGGTTCCAATCTGAGCAAAATTGTGTCAATTCTGCCTACCCAGGCAGATGGGGTTTATGGTAATAAAAAAGCATTTGAGTCTCAGTGGTTGAACTACTGTTAGTCTACATCTGTGCCATTCAAAGCAGTGTCTTTCTTTTATATATGTATTTACGATTAGAGGATGAAAAAATACTAACACCTTTAGATAATGTTTAGAGTTGAAAAGAATCTTGGGGTAGAGCTGATGTTATCAAAACCTACAGTTATCTTCTGAGCACTGGCCACCTGTATCTGGGAACAAATGGACTTAAGAGTTTGGAAATTAACCAGCAAATAAGTAAGAAGTTTTGGTACTCTATACAACTACCATTCAAGGTTGGTTATGAGAATTAAATGATGGCATATTAGCCATGGTCAAAGAAAAAAAAGAGAGAATTAAACGAGACAAGACAGGTAGAATATGTAGCATATTCTTGTAACCCTTCAAGAAATTTCAAAGCAACCTGTGTGTATACTCTGCAAGTCAATTTTTTTTAAAGTTAGATTAGAAATCGTTGAGGGAGCAGCTTTACAAAAGATTTGATCTGATCTATAAAATTGGACCATAAAACCAACTGGACTTAGTCCACTAGTATTTAAGAAAGTGATGTCTGAGATGAATAATTACAAGTCTACCAACCAATTTTCTTCATGATGAAGAAGGGTAGCCACAAGAAACTTACCTGGAAAGCAAACAAAACACAAAAAATTGGATCTAATTCAAAGTGGTAAACAATTTTAATGTTTATGGAGACTGCCTGGATTTGACATTGAGAAAATTCAGTTAAGAATGGCATTAAATATTATCCTAAGTATCGGAGTTAGGTTGGGTCAGAACAGACCATACATTTTGAGAAGACTCCAAAACTTTCCTCAAGCTAGTTCTATGGGACAAAGCATTAAAAAATCCCTGAGAAATATGCCAGCATCTGCCCTCAATTCCAGAAGCAGGAAGCAAAGATGTGACCCAATCACATGATATTAAACCACAGTCCATCTGTTCAGAGAACTCTGTGTTACGTAAGCCATGACCAAGGAGAACTGCAAAAGGCAAGAGGTTTGTCGACATTTGTAAGGGGCTCTGTGGTTTGAAGAGACACGTTCTCACATCAGAAGGGCCATCCATAGGATAACAGCATTTTCAAAATTCCATTTATTACACAGGAACATATTTGGTGCAATAAAATGACACTACAAGAATGGTGTTGAGTCCCTGTAACTGCTCAACTAAGGCCTAGAACCTTTCAACAGGGGTCTTCCCTACATAAGTGGCCCTCCTCACAGGAACAAGATTTATCTTCCTCTTATTTGTATGTCAACTCCTCTCTTAATTTCAACAACAAAGCGGATCATCTAATATTCTAAACCAAGGCCTTTAATTACACCCCAATTCAATTAACCGTACTTACTCAAGACCATCTTCCAAACTACTATAGGCCTGCTTTTCTCAATCAATAAGTTTATACTAGGTCCTTTTATCAGCAATTAAAAAAAAAATTGACCTTTCCCTTGAGGACTTAAAGGCTTTAATCATTCCCCCTCCCTTCCACCTTTAGAATTTACTTTTCATGAATTCTGTGAAGTTCAAGGCCTACTTCACTTAAGTAAGTCACTCACCCCTTCGTGGATGCCAACCACCTATCCCAACCCTGTCCCACCCCCACCTCCGAGTCCTTCACATTTTAAAGCACCATATAGGGCACGAGATGTGGAATCAGAAAATCAAAGTTCCTGTCTCTATTCTGCCCCTGTGCCACCCTAAGAAATTCACCTGAGTCATTTTTTCATCTGTAAACTGAAGTGATAATATACTTAGGACTTTCACCATTTGAATGCCCAGCCCTACTGGGCATCCCATAATGTTATTCTCCCTCATTCATTCCACTTTGATTACTTTTATGTTTTATTTCCAGCTATGTACTATAGCTTTTAGGATTGGGGAAAAAATGATAGAGGTTAATACATCCAAATTCCACAGTACAGAATAAGGAACCTAATTCTGAAGAGTAACTTGTCAGTCAGTCAGTAAAAGCCTTGTTTCCTCCCTTGGAGTAGGCCCCAGGACAGTTGGGGACACAACTTTAAAAGAACTTTCACACTCATCAAATCCCACTCTGAATTCTACCCACCCTTCAAAGTCAGTTTAAGTCCTAAAGTGTCCAGGAAGCCTCCCACAATCATTCCAGCTTACGCTAATCATTTCCCTTTTTGAATACTAATGCCTCCCTATAGAGATGATATTAAAAATATTTAACAACTGGCACTACAAGGGTACCAACCAATCAGAAAGGATGTTTAACCAAAACACACATGGCCCAGTGGGAACTGCTTATTGAACATCAGTCCTGCTCATTAGTAACAACACAGAATAGCAACCTCAAACTCAAATACCACTTTCTCATGTGATCTTCACAATCTCATGAATTAGGCAAAAGTAGGTATTGCCCCTGTTTTCTGCATAACTGCTGGTGAAGGTGGGACAAATAACCAATTGCTTTCAACACACCATACAACTTTTCCTGATTATTTATACGGAATTATAAGTTAATATTGCATAAACTGGACTTACATAAAACAGTATAAATATTAAAGGAATGCTCAAATAGAAATCAACAAGCATTTATGTGGAATAGAATATAAAACACAGTGCTAAGTTCTGAGGCCATAAAAGAAAGAAATGGCATGAATCTTGTCCTCTGGGTACCATAACACATTCAAATAGAGTTAAGTAGCAGCACAGGCAGTAGAAATGGACAACACAAACTGTTAAGTGTTGCAGAGTTCTGGAAGACAAAGAATTCAAGAACTAAACCAGCACAGCAAGTCAGGGCTGAGAACTTCTCACACTCCCAAAAAAGGGGCAAAACTAAATGTGTAGTGAAAAGGCTGAACAGTCAGGAGTCAGTGAGAAAGAGAAATTGCTTGAAAGTCTGCAGTAACGGGAAATGAGATCCCTGGTAGGATACTCAGAGATGGCCCCAATCATAAGCTGCTAAGTGTTGTTGTAAGTGCTGAATACAAATGGGAAATCTTACAAACCTTCGTGGGGATGGCTGAGGAAGATTAGCTTGGCAGCAGCCATAGAAAGCCCAGATGAGAGAAACATGGGAAAGCAACTAGATTTGGAGGATAACAGGCAGGATTAAGCTGAAGGCTGCATACCAAGAAAGGAGGAGACATTCAAGAAGCATTCATAGAAGAGTTGGATTGGGGGCATGTTTTCAAAGAAAAAAAGTTATGAAATGGCAGAAAGGAAGCAAATAGCATTCTCAGATGCGATATACATATAGACATAGTGGTACTAAAACTGTGTACTAGGGACAAGGAATCAATTTCCCTACAGAAACCTATGTTGGAGAAAGAAGTTGGGCAGAGAACAATAAAACATACTCAGAACATAAAAAGGTGCAAGTCTTTAAAAGGGAAGCCAAGTTATAGAGGAAATAAAAAGCATTTGACCTTTTTCAGAATGTCTTTTAAGAGTGGACTGAGGCATCATCATAACCAACAGGGAAGGCAGACAAGCTGAGGCAGTCTGGACTTAGAGTAATAAGAGGACAGCTTTGTATTTTGTGCATATCATGGAGACTGTAAACTCCTCCAGGACATGGACTGAGCAATGTTCTGTATCTTCAACTAAGTCCACTGCTGTTACTTGAATACATGAACGCTTCTTATGCTACTTCTGGTGGAAAAGAGTGCACTCTGTTATTCAAGTTAATAGTGGTGTGGAAATGTTACCTGTGTTTCATGCCTAACTATACTGATTCTCCCAAATGTCCACACAGTTACCTTGCCTTCCTCCCTAGGCCAATGTCAAAAATCCATTGTTTCCTCTAATGCAGGCCCACGTGAAGGGACTCAGGAATGTGCTAAGAGTCGGAATGAAGCCTATGTGATATTCAAATCATGAGGAAAGAATCCAAAGTGAATAATAAAGACCAATTGCTCATGAGACGACTGAAGAAGAAAAATGGGCTACGCCAGATAGTATGATGTATACATATTTATATATATATATATTACATATATATATGACATACAGGTTTTGGAAACTGAGATGAGTGAAAATCCTAGCTTTAGCACTTAAGTTATTGGGTACTTAACGTGTCTGCACCCCACTTTTCACATCTGTAAAGTGGGGCAAATGCCACTACTCCCGAGAGTTTACTTGTGGTGATTAAATAATGTACTTATACAATAGGGTACTTTATGCATTTACATCGTAGTAATGCATAATACATGGACGGTAGCTATTAGGACTAATTATAATCGTCATCGTCAGTCTTGATTTTTAAAACAAATTTCAACATCTTTTGTCCAGTTTCAGAAACAGAAATGTACTTTCACTGCATTTTAGTTGCTAACACTGAGGCTGTGTATTTTAGCTTCTAGTGACTCAGTTCTGCTACTAACGAAGTTTCTCACTCATCCCTTCGTGGATGCCAACCACCTACCCCAACCTGATTTACTATTTTGAAAAATCCAGCGAACATTTTTCCTTGAAAACCAGCTATACAGATGTCTGATTCAAACTATCAACTGTCACTCAAGAAAAGGAACATCGCGAGTGATGTTCCTTCGAGGAAATAAAAAGCGTTTAATCAATTCACAGTCATTCCCAAAATTTCCAAAACCCGCAGAATGAGCAAACGTTCAAGTTTCCACTACGAAAACAATCCGTAGCCTTCTGGTTACTGGACTCACTTCAACACTCCCCAGACGCACGAAAGAAGAAACATTCCGCGCATCTCCGCGCTTCCTTCTTCTCACACAAAGCCCCCCTGGCTGAAGAAGCAGCCCCTTCCAGCAGGGTCGGGTCGGGTCGAGCCGGGCGGGAGTCAGGGCGGCCTGCGGACCCGGGGGTCTCACCACACGTCGCCCCCGACTCCCACTGGACGAAGCCCTAGCGGCTTGGAGCTCACATCTCGCCCGGGAGCCGCCTTCCACACCAACCTCAAACCCCGCCCCGGGCCCGGCAGCCTCGGGCACGGATCCTCTTGAGGCGGGGGTCCCCTGAACAAGGTCACGCCGTGCCCAGGGGGCGGCGGCGGGCAGCCACGGCTCTGCCAGTCCCCGCCGGCCTCGCACTCTCCGCCCCTGGCCCTCGCCCACTCACACCCCAGAGGGCAGCCCCGGACCTCGGACGACTCCGCCCGACTCCACCTCCCCGGGGAGTCCCGAGCGGGGCGGCCTCGGGCAGCCGGACACGTCCGCCCGCGCCCGGACACACGCCCCTGCCCCGCCTCCCCTCCCCGCTTGCGGTTCGCCCGGCGGCCGCCGAGCCGCGCGGGGCCACGAGTGCCCGGCCCGGGCCCCGGCGCCGCCACCTGCGCCCCCGGCCCCGCGCCATGTTTGAGAAAGAGCAGGAGCGAGCCAGAGGCCGGGCCCGGCCCGCACGCCCCGCAGTCGCCCGCCCACCGCGCCGCCGCTCACCCGCCGCCCCCGGGAGCAGCGCCGCCGCCGCCGCCGCCGCCGCTGCCAGCACGAGGAGGAGCAGCCGGGGACGCGGAGCAGCGGCTGCCGCCTCCATGGTCCCGCCGCCACCGCCTGTGGCCCGGCCCGGCCCGGCCGCCGCCTCACCCCAGCAAGCCTCGCCTCGCCCCACCTCCCCCGCCGCCGCGGCGGCCTCGCTCCGGCCCTTTGTAACTGCTCGGGGGACGCGCGCCCATTGGCTGCCGGGCTCCCGCCGGCCCCGCCTCCCCGCCGCCGCGAGCGGCCAAGCTGGACCCAGCCGGGAGCCCCGCCTGCGGGCCCGCCCGGCAGCCAATCCGCAGCCGCGAGCGCCGGTTTCTGGCCACGCCCCACGCTCCCCGGGGGCCGGGCCGCCAGACCCCAGCCCCGGCCCGATCGGCTCCCGGCTCAGAGAGGCCGCGTGGGGGCGGGGTCTGCCAGCCTGAGCACCGTTGAGCCGCTAGCCCTGGAGGGCCGGGTAGAGCGATGGGTGTGTCAGTGTGAGTCTCTTTCGGAAAAAGGCTGTGGCCGTTCGACGCTCTTTTCTTCTAACCTCCTCTAGGCGCGGAAGATCTGGTGCTGCCTCAGCCCCACCCTGACCCCATTCACAGCCCCGCACCGGCAGTCCCAGCACATGCCACCCAGATCCGCTGCAGCGCCAGGCCCCTGCATCCACTTCAACTTCCCCTCTCCAAGTCCACGCATCAACTTCAGCATTCCCCCGAAGATCCCTCCTCAGTGCACTTCACATGAGACTCACTCTCCTATTTCCTCCTGCTCCCAGCGGTCACCCCAAACCCATCTCCCCCACCCAGTTCCAAACCTAGAAAGTCCTCAGATCCCAGCGTCAGACCCAGATCCTGAGCCCAAACACACCCTCAAATAGCCTCCCGACCCCCTGCAGAACAGATCCAGGATGGGGATCCAAGCCGCACTCCTCTCAAACCCGTTCCCGATCCAGGTTGGAAAGGGAGGATCCCCACCCCAACCCCTCAGAGGGGTTCCCCCTTCTTAGCACCCAGCTCCCGCGGGGCGGAGGGGGAGCAGTCATCATTACTTTGAGCTGTGTCTGACACTGCTGTATAATAATCCTGAGGTGTCACTAAAAATCCAAATAAACTCTACGTTTTCATTCTGAATTCCTAATTTACTGCGAGACGCTCCACCCACCTTCCCTCTGCGACGCCAAAATGAGCTCCAGATTTGTAATTCTTCCTGTCAGACTAGTCCTTTCTTCAGACACAAACACAGCCAAGGAGGCTGTTACGTAGAACAGAGAATATTTTTCCGCAGAACCTTTTAAGAAGGAAGTTTTATTTTCTGTGTCATTTGAGCTTGGAATTAGATAAACCTTGATAGCGGGAATCAGAACCAGCCTCTAATGCCAATTTTTGCACTACTTTAGAGTCACTGGGTGAGCATTTTCCCCACCTGTGAAGGCTTCCTTCCGGGAGGTGAAAAGGGAAAAGGCGTGGATATTGGAGCTGGGATCTGAGACCCGCGCGCTTTCTCCCTCCTGTCTAGGACACTTAACTTAAGCAAGTCAGCTAACCTTTCGGAACCTGCAACTTGCTCTAGACCGCAGCTCCAGCAACCTCAGCATCAAACTCCCCTCTTGCTTAGGCTGAGGATTCCAGAGAGACGGCTTCTGGCAGGCTCCAGTCCCAATTTGCCCTCTCAGTTCCAGTTTCTTCTATGGAGATTTGGTGGACTTCGTGCCACCTGAGGTGCCTAGACTGCGTTTTTGCTGCTCTATTTGCAATGTCTTGCATAAGATAAGAGCTAATGAGATTTTTATTGTATGAATGAATGAATGATCTCAGAAAGTGACTGCTTTTCTCTGGCCATTAGCTTCCTCATCTCTAAAATGTAAATAATAATAGTACCTACCCCGTTTATAAATAAAAGGGATTGAATCACTTGTCTTGGGCCCCTTAAATGACGTAATGTGTCTGGTACAGTGTCTGGAACATAGTAAATATTTAGCTAATGCCATTTCTTTGCCCATCCCCTTCCAGCTCTGTATGATTCTAATCAGCATGTATATTCATGTTAGTCTGTGCCTTTGACGTATGGAGCCTAGATTAATCAGTGTTAATCACACCTCCAGTTCCTTAACATTTTCCAGGGAATTGAGTAGATTCAACAGGAAGGAAAAACAGACTATTTTTAAGTTGTATCTTCCTGATACTGGGAGGAAATTTCCACGAGCGACAGATCCATAAATAAACTACACTAGAATGGAACACTAAATTATTAGTTTAAAATCATGGTTCCTAAATTGTAAAGTCTCTCCAATTACCTGGAGAGCTTGTAATAATACAGATTCCTGGGTCTCCCTCGGCCCTAGCAAGTCTGCTTCAGTTCATCTGGAGAAGGTTCAGGAATCTGCATTCGTAATAGACATCCCAGGTGATTCTGCTGCAAGTGGCACTGGGCCTGCTTCAAAAGACACTACTTTACTTAAAATTCAGTAAATAAAAATGCATGACCTTATTTGCCTTTTGAGAAAGGTTGGATGGGCAGTAGAAAGAAGCCTCTGGCTTTGGAGGCCTACAGACCCTACTTGAAATTCTGGCTCTGCCACTCACTAGATGTGGGTCTGGGAACACTATTTGACTGCTTTGAGATTTAGCATCCCCCAGGGTAAAGGGAGATATTGTTGTGAGGTCTAAATGAGCTATTGCACATTAAGGAATCTGTCATAAATGTTAATTCCCTTCAGTCTTTACAGACTTACTTGGTGTTTAAAAGGCTTACATGTTATTTACTCCAATGTCTTGATTTGAAGGGGAAGAAACCGAGGATCAGTTCCCCAGCAAGTCAGCTGCAGAGCTAGGACTAGGAGTCTCACTCCAGTGCCTTGTACCCTGTGTAATGTTGTCTCTTAATCTTTATGCCAAGGACATTGTTTGCTTTTCCTTTTGGATTATTTCCTTAAGTAAGAGAATTTCTCCAAAATAGAGAGCAGAGACTGCTAGTCATCTAAACTACACCCATTCTTACATTTGCTTTATAACCGAGTCCTGATTTTCTTTGGGAAAGCAGTTCACCTAGAAAAAATATATATATTAATTTCCCAGGCTCCTTGTACCTAGGTATGGCCATGTGACAAGAGTTCTGGCCAGTGACATGTAAACAGAAATCTACTTTCCACAAGGTGGAGCCTGTACAAAAGATACTTCCTAGTTAAAAAAAAGAAGAGACTCATCATATTCTCTCTTTCTCTCTGGAACACGGTTGCAATGCCTGGAGGTACAGCAGCCATTTTGTAAACATAAAGGCAATAGCCCAAACTGAGGACTGTAGAGAGAAAAAATGGAGAGAGTCTAGGTTTTTGATAAATTTCCTGAACAGCTGCACCAGCTCTATAATGCTTATTTCTTATTATATGAGAAAAATTAATCTATTTTTTATTCACCTTAGAACGCTTCTATTCTGCTTATTTGCCCATCCTATTTATTGTTGCATATTTTATTTCTATCTTATTTTCTAACCTACAAGACATTATTGACTTCTGCCATTATTAGCTATTGCTAATTCTTGGTGCTCCTAACTGAAAAACAAACCACCTCAAAATTTAGTGGCTTAGAATAATAACCATATATCATCTTTCATGAGACCGTAGGTAGGCTGGACAGTTTTTCAGGTTTCCGCCAATTTATGCTGATTTCTGCTGAGCTCACTAATGAGTTGGCTGTCAGGTGGAAGGGGATGGAAGAGGGTAATGAGCTAGATCAGCTCCTCCATGTGGTTTTTCATCCTCTAGCAGGCTAGCCTAGGCTTGTTAACATGACAGTTCAGAGGTCCAAGATAATGAATGAAAGTCTGCAAGAGCCTTGAGTCTAGGTTTAGAACTGGCACCAGCCAGGCATGGTGGCCCATGCCTGTAATCCCAGCACTTTGGGAGGCCAAGGTGGGGCGGTGGCTTGAGCCCAGGAGTTTGAGGCCGGCCTGGGTAACATGGCAAAACCTCTTATCTACAAAAAATACAAAAATTAGCCAGGCATGGTGGTTCACACCTGTAGTCCCAGCTACAGGAAGCTGAGAGGTTGGAGGATCACTGGAGCCAGAAAGTCAACGCTACAGTGAGCCATGATTACACCACTGCACTCTAGCCTGGGTGACAGAGTGAAACCCTGTCTCAAAAACAAAACAAAATAAAAAAACACCCACTGGCACAACATCACTTCTACCATATCCCATTGGTTTGGGCATGAACTGGGGCTGAGCCCAAATTCAAAGGGTGGAGAAAAAGACTCCATTTTTTTGATAAAAAAGGAACTGAAAAATCACATTGCAAAGAGGCAAGGATATCAAGAGAAAATAAGTGTGTACATGTTTACAAACACTTTTTTTTCCACCCCCATGACCCATACACCTTCTGCCAGGCCCACCTCCAACAGTGGAGGTCACATTTCTTTCTTTTTTTAAAAATTATACTTTAAGTTCTGGAGTACATGGGCAGAACATGCAGGTTTGTTACATAGGTATACACGTGCCATGGTGATTTGCTGCATCCATCAACCCATCATCTACATTAGGTATTTCTCCTAATGCTATCCCTCCCCTAGCTCCCCACCCCCGACAGGCCCCTGTGTGTGATGATTCCCTCCCTGTGTCCATATGTTCTCATTGTTCAAGTCCCATTTATGAGTGAGAACACATGATATTTGGTTTTCTGTTCTTGTGTTAGTTCTGAGAATGATGGTTTTCAGCATCATCCATGTCCCTGCAAAGGACATGAACTCATCCTTTTTTATGGCTGCATAGTATTCCATGGTGTATATGTGCCACATTTTCTTTATCCAATCTATCATTGGTGGGCATTTGGGTTGGTTCCAAGTCTTTGCTATTGTGAGCGGTGCCACAATGAATATACAGGTGCATGTGTCTTTATGGTAGAATGATTTATAATCCTTTGGGTATATACCCTATAATGGGATTGCTGGGTCAAATGGTATTTCTAATTCTAGATCCTTGAGGAATCGCCACACACACATTGTGTCTTCCACAATGGTTGAACTAATTTACACTCCCACCAACAGTGTAAAAGCATTCCTTTTTCTCCACATCCTCTCCAGCATCTGTTGTTTCCTGAGTTTTTAATGATCACCATTCTAACTGGCATGAGATGGTATCTCATTGTGGTTTTGATTTGCATTTCTGTAATGAACAGTGATGATGAGCTTTTTTCATATGTACACTTTTTAACCACTTTCTCTGATCTTTGTTTCTTTTTACCTCTCAGATTTTCTACTTCAAATCACTGTTATTATTCCTGAAGTTTGTATTTTAAAATTTCTTTTAGCAAGAGTCTACCAGTGGCAAATAATCTTAGTTGTTGTTCGACTGAAAATGTTTTTATTTAACCCTCATTTTTCAACAATGTTTTCACTGAACATAGCATTCTAGGTTGATAATTGTTTTCTCTCCACAATGGAATGTATCCTTTCACTGTCTCTGCCTTCCATTGTTGTTTATGTGAAATTAGATGGTAGTCTAATGGTTTCTCCTTTGTAAGTAATCTGTCTTTTCTGTCTCTTTTTTTTTTATAGACTTCATTTTTTAAAGCAGTTTTAGGTTCACAGCAAAATTGATGTGAAATTACATAGAGTTCTCATATATTCCCTGACTTCACTCACACTCACAGCCTCTCCCACTGTCAACATCTCCTACCAGAGAGGTATGTTTGTTACAATCAATGAACCTACACTGTCACATCATTACCACCCAAAGTCAGTAGTTCACCTTTGGATTCACTGTTATTGTCTATGGGTTTTGATGAATATACAGTGAGATTATCATGCAGAATATTTTTACTGCCCCACCCTCAATCACAAAGATTTCCTCCTATATGTTCTTCTTCTAGTTATTTTATAGTTTTAGCTGCTTCATCTAAGTCTTTAAGCTATCTTGAATTAAATCTTATGTATGATGTGAGGTATGAATCAAAGTTCAGTTTGTTCTATACTGACATCCAGTTGATCCAGGATAATTTGTTAAGATTTGTTAAGAAAATTTCCCCAATGAACTGCATTGGTGACTTTGTCAAAAATCATTTGTATATTTGTGGATCTATTTATGGACTCTCTTTTTTCCCCATTGGTCTGTTTATTTTAATGCCAACATCACTGACTTGATTACTGTACTTTATGGTAAGTCTCAAAATCAGGTAGAACAAGTTCTCCAGCTTCGTTCTTCTTCAATACTGTTTTGCCTATGCTAAGATATTTATAGTTCCAAGTAAATTTTAGTGCTAGTTTGTCAATATCTACAAAAACCCTGCTATGCTTTTTATTGGAATTGCACTGAACTATAAATCAATTTGTGGAGAATTAACATCTTTACAATATGAGTCTTCTCATCCATGAGTATGGTATATTTCTTCATCTATTTCAATCTTTAATTTTTCTCAACAATGTTTTGTAGTTTTTATTGCTAGGGGTCTTTCATAACATTTGTTAAATTTATTTCTAAGTAAGTTTTATCAAGGATTTGCATTTATTTTTGCCACCTGGACCACTACCAGTCTTTTATTACTCTAAATTATTGACTTGACTTGTGTTGTTGTTGTTGCTGTTGCTGTTGTTGTTGTTGTTGTTTGAGACAGAGTCTCACTATGTCCCCCTGGTTGGAGTGCAGTGGCACTATCTCGGCACACTGCAACCTCTGCCTCCCGAGTTCAAGCAATTCTCATGTCTCGGCCTCCTGAGTAGCTGGGATTACAGTCGTGAGCCACCACGCCCAGCTAATTTTTGTTTGTTTCTTTTTTTAGTAGAGATGGGGTTTCACCATGTTAGCCAGGCTGGTCTTGAACTCCTGACCTGAAGTGATCCACCCGCCTCGGCCTCCCAGACTTGAGTTTTTTAATTTGTTTATTGTTTGGACCATATAGGTAACATGAATTTGGGCTTTAAGCACCATGAGAGACAGAGAGCTTGTGGTTCCAAATTCTCGCTGATGACATTATTTCTCCTTTTCTGCTAGGCACCTAAGTTTTTACACCCTCCCAGCAGTTGAAGATTAGTAGTTGTTTCTGGTTCACCCTTTCATTGGAAGTGTAAACCTTGGGGGGTCTCATCTTTATGGGGGAAGTGTCCAGGGGCCTTGGATGGCCCCGATCTTTGTCTCCCATTTCCTGTGCCCTGTGATACCAGACAACAGAAACTCAAGTTCATCTAGTTCAGTAAATGCCATAAGAACAACAGCCAGTTGCAGTGCTCCTGAGTTCTTTCTTTCACTTAGAATTTTGGCCTGAGTGTCTCCTATTTTCTTGCCGTCTCATAAACGCATTTAGGAAGATACATTTCCCTGTATTTTTACTTTTCGTCTATGGAAAGGTCGATCAACTAATGACCAGGAACAAAACTACTACTACCTAACCTCCTCCATTACACAGATAAACTTAAAAATCACTACCAAGTTCTCTGCTATAGCAGAATACAATTGTAACTGGCATCAGGTATCAAAGAGGATCGAAACAAAAGCTATTTTGCCAATACAGTACCAGAGAAATTCAACTTCTGGCATTGTCTCTGCAGCTTCTCAAACATTAAAAATATGCTCACAGGCTGTCTATCCCCATCCCTGTCTTTCAAGCTGGTTTCCCCAAATGCTTGGGTTACTTTAGGAAAATGTTTTGTTTTATTTTGTTTTGTGTTTTGTTTTCACACAGATTTTTGTTGTGAATATCTAATTTTAAATATGCTATGGATATAGAATTTGACCTGTGGATAAATACTGTTTTTTTTTTTTGGCTTTGGGAAGTATATTTCTTATTTTAGGATTAATTTTTATAAATGTCCTATGGATACTAGAAAACAGAAGTGGACTCTATTTTTTGTGTACATTAACATGTGTGTGTTTGTATATTTAATTTGTGTGTGAATGTGTATGTGTGTGTTTATTTAATCCTAGTAGCTAATCCTTTTTAATTTTTTGACTGCTTGATCTGCCAAAGATGGAAAGAGGTGCATTAAGCTCTCCCAACTCCCCACTGCTTTACCTGTTTCCCTGGAGACACATCCTCTGACCTTCAGCACCCTCCCTTCCTCATCAGAGAACTAAAATGGGATTCAGACTTCCTGGACCGTGAGTTAGGGCTGTGGGCCAGCAGGCTTGAGCATCTTCTCTCTTGTCCTGCACAGCTACAGGCTGTGGCTCCATCTGTAGCAGTTCTCAGCACTAGTCCTGTCCTCAGACACCTGGACATTAAACAGTCTCTTCCTGCCTTCCTGAGACACAGCCTCCACTAGGCTTCTGCCTGTGTCCTACACTTCTGCTGTGATCCCTTGTGTTATCCACAATTCCGCAAGTTTGGCCCAACCTCCCTCTTACCATTCCTGCTCCAAGACTGGAATCCCAGGCTCAAATTGTGCCCAGTATGGGAGTTTTTGCTCCATGCAGACCAACCTCCCTCATGTGCTTTTCAAGTACCCACTGCCACTCTCTTTTTGTCTGTTGAAACATCGTGCTTTCTTGGTAGAGTTTCAGAGCTGACAGCCTACATGTCCTATGTCAATCTGCCCTTGTCTGCTGCCTGCCTGGCTAGGTGCAACTCTTCCTCCCTGTCAGTCGGCCCTATTCAGTTGCATTGTCTCAGGGAGAGCCTGGCTTTTCCCTTGGTCAGTCAGCAAGATTCCCTTGTGGTCAAGACAAATTGAAGATTTTCAATAGGTTGCCACTACCCCTTCCTCTTGGCTCAAATTTCTGTTTAATCACATGTTCTGAAAAAGTGTAAAGAAAGAAAACAAAAACATAAAAACAAGGCCATAAGACATGGGGCACATGGCCATGTGGCCTCTTTGTAGGAGACCTAAACAAGTTTAATTCTACAAACATACACACACATATTCACTTGCACATTTAAAACTGTACATCCAAACAACAGCATTCACGTCGGATGAGAGAATTCAACAGAAGCACAGCAGTACTGCAAAGAGCTTAATACAACTCTGTTTGGCAACTCAAGCACTAAAAAAGCAAGAATAACTACCAAGATTAAATGTACACACACATATACACAACTCTTCACACACAAATTCACATGCACAAAAAAACAGAATCTTCTTCCTTTTTCCAGTATCCATGGGACACTTACAAAATTGATCATAAATTAAGAAACCTCAAGAAGTCCCTCTGAGGCAGAAAATAGAGGATAAATCCATGGTTCCTAGTGCATTGAAAGTTGGACATTCATAACAAAAGTTCAAGTGAAAACAAAGCAAAACAAAATATTCAAAAACACTAAAAAAATTTCCTGCAGGAACCCAAGCATTCAGAGAAATCAACTGAAAGAGGGGAGAGGAAAGAGAGCCTGTGAGCGTATTTTGGAATTTAGAGACGGGGAGATAATGTCAGAAGCTGAATTTCTTTGTACTGTGTTGTCGAATAGCTTTAGTTTGAATCCCTTCCATACCTACAACAATTAAGACTTTATTCTGCTGCAACAAATGCCTGACAGTGACTTTTGTCTGTGTAATGGGGAGGGGGAAGGCAGGCAGGGCTGGTGAATAGTGGGCATGCCAGAGGATCCAGGAGCTCTGACAGTTCAGTATCAGAAAAGCACTTAAAGGTGAGCAGGTTCCCTGCTTTCTGCAGCACGGCCTCCCCTCTATCTAAGTCAGGCAAGTACCAGCCTTGCATACATCCTTCCAACTTAATGGTAAGGGCAGAAGATCCCATCTTCATCTAATTATAGAGTCCTGGCCATCGGGACTAGCCTGGCCAACATGGCGGGAAACCTCGTCTCTATTAAAAATACAAAAAAAAAGCCGGGCATCATGGCACACACCTGTAATCCCAGCTACTCGGGAGGCTGAGGCAGGAGAATTGCTCAAACCTGGGAGGCAGAGGTTGCAGTGTGCCAAGACCGCACCACTGCACTCCAGCCTGAGCAGCAGAGTGAGACTCCGTCTCCAAAAAAATAAATAGAGTCCTGGCCACAAGGCACTGCTAAGAATGCTCTGGGCCAAAGAGGGATGCCAACTATCTCCTGATGGTCTTCTGTGGAGGAAATGGGAGGTCTCAGAGAGCAGTTTCACTGCCTCACCTGGAAAACCCAGGAGAAGGAGGGTGAACCGCAGCAGGCTTGAGATTCCCTGCCCTTTAGTTTGAGCATCCTGTGTTCCCAGTTTCATCTGAATATCCCACTTTTTAAGCCAAATCAACAGGATCTGGGCAGCAGTGGTGGCTCCAACCAGCTTGAAAGTTCCCAGTGGACCCAGACAAAGTTTCCTTTTGTGTATCTTCCCCTGAATGCCAAATGGGGTATTAACGACATAGTTACACCCCAACCCCGATGACAGGAGCTTACATTTGATTTTATTAAACAAGAGTAGCGCATTTGTTCCAAGCTCTGAGGCAAGAGACCTGACTTCCAATATGATTCCTGCCACTAGTTTGCTGTGTAATCCTTCCCTGGAGCTGTTTCCTGCTTGTAGACAGTGTGGAGGGAGGTTTGGGAGAATATAGAGAGCTGAAGCTGCCTTCTAAAATTTGTATTTCCTACATCCATCACCAGAGAGAAGGAACATTGCTTCCTGAAGGCTCAGAATTATTAGAATTCTTTAAAAAAAAATTTGAAGTGTATTTTTAAAAATTTCGAGACAAGATCTCTCTCCGTCATCCAGACTGGAGTGCAGTGGCACAGTCACAGCTCACTGCAGCCTCAACCTCCCGTGCTCAAGCCATCCTCCCACGTAAGCCTCCCAAGTAGCTGAGTACAGGTGCATGCCACCACATCCAGCTATTTTTTTTTTGTATTCTTTGTAGAGACGGGGTTTCACCGTCTTGCCCAGGCTGGTCTCGAACTCCTGGGCTCAAGTGATCTGCCCACCTTGGCCTCCCAAATTGCAGGGATTACAGGTGTGAGACATCACACCCAGCCATGGGACTGGATTAATCCATTCTTTGGGTTGCAAGAGAAAGGAACCTGACTCGAAAGAGAAAAAAAAAATGTTTTGGCTGTCATAACAGAAAAGGACAAGGGCAGATGATATCACTGGCTGTCTCACACTCTCATCTCCATCTCTCATATCAGCCTTTCTCCGTGTTGGCCTTGTTCTCTCCTTCAGACATCTTCTTGTGTGCATTACAGAATAGAGGGAAGGGCCAAGGTGCTTCAGGCTCATCTTGAGCTAGGGAACCCAGAGAAAGAGGCCTTTTCTTGCCAGACATTCTTAGACAAAACCTAAGGGATAGACTTGGGTCCAGTTGGGACCAGGGCCCCATCCTTTAGGTGAGGGTTTTTCAACAAAGTATATTGGCCTTTGGAATAGGACAATTCTTTGTTACAAGACACTGTCCTGGGTGCTGCTGATGTTTGGCACCCTGGCCACTAAATGTCAGACATGCTCCCCAATCTAATAACAACAAAAATAAAACTGCCACCCTGCTTTTCAAGCACCAGAGGTATGGGGTTCAGTACAGCCTTATGTTGCGAAGCACTGCCTTGTATCAATCACCGAAGCAAGGGTCATGAGGCACTGTGATTGGCTGAACCTGGGTCATCTGTTCTCTACCATGGTGGAAGTCAGGTTGGACATGATACTGTGTTTGGCAGCCCCACCAGACCCATATGGCATGGGTGGTTGGGGTGGAGTCATTTTTCAAAGGAACCCTCATTCCCAGAAGGGATGCTACACAAAGACCAGCAGCTGTTGATTGCCCCATCCCAGAGGGGAAAAGTGAGTGCTCCCACTGGGAGGAAGGGATGATCACTCTCCTCTTACCAGATTTCCTGCATGCCTCAGCCACTCCACATGCCAAATCCTGGAACTCCAGCTCAAAACCATATCTCCTTATTGAGGCATTTGAGGCCCTTCTGATTGCTTTTGTTTTTGACCCCTCCACATGTTCCGTGGTCTATAATCTCCAAGAGGGTTGAGGCCCACTATGTCTCTAGTGCTCAACACCAGGGGTAGGGTGGCAGGGGGGTCAGCTCAGAAATGCTGGAACAAACGAGAGCCAGAAGGGAGGTTCTGTGGACTCATCACATCCAAGGCAAGTGTCATTTTCCATGTGAGCCCATCAGATCTAGGCCATATGGTATTTCCAGGAAAGACAGGAGAGGCCCAGAGCCCCGGACATCTCTGCATTCTGAGAAAAGAAGGCGGGGTTTCTTCTTGAAAAGCCCCAGTGTCTTCCTGGCACCACAGCTGAGTTAAGCTGAACCAAGCTGGGGAGGAATGTGGCTACAGGACTGGGACTCTGGGAAACAACTCACCCAAGTCAAAAGCAGAGGCCAAGATGAATTTTTAGGAGAGATTTCAGAAAGCCTGGGCATATGCTGAGCACTGCTCAGATGAGGCAGACCATGCCAGCAACTCCAACTCTGCCCCGGAGTCATATACCCAGCCCCTTAAAGCACAGCTCCTGACTCCTCCTTCATGCCCCAGAATGAAACCAGAACCCCTTCCTCATTTCTGATAAGACAGTGAGACAATGAGGTACTTTCCAAAGGAACTTCACGGTGAAGCTAAGGGAAATGAAAGAAGAAAATGCTGGGACTCCACCATCCTTATAGAATGTGTGTCTGAGCTCCTGGAAGGTTCTGCTCCACACCTGATCTTAGCGTTCCATTTACAGAGGACTCCATGTTATTTGAGGTGGGCTCCTGCCTCTCGATTCTACAGGCCCTGGGGCTGCCCTGTTGTCTCTCTCCCAACCCTTCTACATAGGGTTAGGTGGGAAGAGCAGGTGCCCCTGGAGGGACTGGACTAAATAAAGCAGGAGATCTTTCCACTCATCCTTTCTTCCTTCCTCCCTCAAGCATTGCTAGATCCCCTGCTCTCAGCTCTACTCTTTTTTTTTCTTTCTAGCGCTCACAGTTTAATGAGGGAGATGGCTACCTACAATTAATTACCTATTCTAGCATTGTATTAATAACTCCAGTATAGCTGATCACCCCAAGCCTTCTCATGTTTCATCAAAAGAAAGAACAGTCTAACTCCTCCCCCCACACACTAAAAAGTCACTTAAGTTTTTATTGAAAATAACATTATTTTTATTATTATTTTTTTGATACGGAGTCTCACTCTTTCACCCAGGCTGGAGTGCAGTGGCGAGATCTCAGCTCACTGCAACCTCTGCCTTCTGGGTTCAAGCGATTCTCCTGTCTCAGCCTCCCAACTAGCTGGAACTATAGGCGCACACCACCAGGCCCAGCTAATTTTTGTATTTTTAGTAGAGATGGGGTTTCACCATATTGGCCAGGCTGGTCCTTGAACTCCTGACCTTAGGTGATCCACCGGCCTCGGCCTCCCAAAGTGCTGGAATTACGGGTGTGAGCCACCATGCCCGGCTGAAAAGAACATTTTTAATGATGCCAGGGGGTTTACATTTAAACCTTCTTTCAAAATGTGGTTTATGCCACCCATCCTCTTTCCTGTATGTCTTCTTTCCTTCAAGAGGTCATCTGCCCATTAGAAAGTGTATCCAGTTTGCCTTCTCCCTCCACTTCTCCCACTGCCCAGAACTCCAACGCCAGGGCCCTGGAAGTCTGGCAGGCCAGCGTAGACCAGGTCTTGGTAGACTAACAGAGGGGAACAAGAGGGAACACTGTTTTCATCTGTGTCCACCACGCTGCAACAGGACAAGCACTGTAGTATCTGTCTTATCTCTGACCAATTTTTTCTTCATCCACTCCAGGCACTATTGCTCCCCAGGGTCTGCCCCAGCTCTTCTCCCTTTGGCTAGAATCTCTCCCTGGACAGCCTCGAATGTGCCCCTGGCCTTCCCTGGCATGGACATGCCGATGATTCTCAAATCTGTTTCCTTAGGCATTCAGCCTCCTAAGTACCCAGTCTTTTCCATGTGTAAACTACTCCTTGAGGGAACCCAGGGCTTGAGAAGGACTTGTGGTCACCTACAAAGCTCTCTTTAAGGTAGCAAAACCATGACTTTTATAAGTAGGTTATTAATGGTGTCACTTAAAATTATCCTGTGTCTTATTTGTTTGTTTTTTGGTCTTTTCTTCTCCCTCCCCAGCAGGCTCTGGTCTGAGGGTGGGGTGGGATGGACAGTGAATAGCTTTTTTGTGTTTCAGACAAGACACGGCCACTCCAAAGCATGTCTTTGTAAGATTTCCAGGCCCATCAAAGGATGTGGTTGGATTTCCTGGAAGATGGATCCCTGGATTAATTGGGTCATGTGTCCCTTGACTGTGGCCAGGGAATGACATGTCCTAGTTGGTCTAGGCATTGGATTGCTGACCCTGAACTGATCCTGGTAGCAACTGGGTTTAAATTATGGTAATTTGTTCAGGCTGTTCATGGCCACTCCTACAGCCCATCCAAACCACAGAATTATTCTACCATAGGGAGAGGTGGAATAGGGGGTAGATGAGCAAGCAACCAATGTCTCTGGCAAGGTTCCTCTTGACGAGTGGCTTAAAAACATTTTTTGAACATAATTTACAGAAAGAAATACATTTTACATTGTGATCCAGGACACACACACACACACACACATTTTTCACAAAATAACATTTATGCCTTGCTACCTTGCTACTGGGAGCACATTCTGATCTTTTTGTAATCCTGGCTGCCTGATGAGGTAATGCCCAGTTCTATTTCATTTTTTAAAAATCCTGGTCTGAACCCACTAAGTTGGCTTTACAATTCATTAATGGGTCATGACCTACAGTTTGAAAAATGTCATTCTTAAGACTTGTACAAACTGCTTGCATTGTTGAAATGATTGTTAAAATGTGGCATAAACGCTCCAAGAATTTGACAGGGAAATGTGTAAGGAAATGGAAATTAGGTTAGTGGTAGATCATTAAGGGTGAGGGGGATGGGGTGCTTGTCACCAGAGACTCAGAAGCAAGGGCCAGAAAGAAAAGATTTTTGAGCTCCACAAGTAAGGCAGTCACTAGGACTCCCCTCTGAATCGATGTGACTTGTGGCTACAAAGTAAAACTGCCTTTGTAAAAATCATGACAGCAAGAGAAGTCTAGCATGGCCAACTCCATCTTGCTTCTAGCCTCACAACCTGGCTGTTCTCACTCATTCCTGGGTGTAGGTCAAGCTAACCATGGGAATAATTGATTTCTAGTTTAACTTGGAAACAAAGAATGATAATGCTTCCTCCCTAAAACTAACTTCCTGCTTGCTCAGGGACCAAAGCTACTTTTGTAAAACGAATGAAAGGCCATGAGATTAGGATTATGGGAGGGGCCTGAATTCTGCTAAAAAGTAGGTGTAGCTTCTACAATCCCTTACTGCTCAGGAGTCATAAGGCCAGAAGTCACAAGATATGTGACTTCCAAACTTGCCCCTATAGGTAACATCCCTATTGTAGAAACTAAAATTGGTGTTTTGAGGTGATTTTTAGACTTTTTCATTCTGGCAACCAACTGATCCCTCCTTGACCTGTGACTCATAAGTAAACTGGTCCTATGGCCCCCACCCAGAGGAGGATTCCATGCATGAGGATTGTTTTTCATTCCCCTAGGATTTCAACCCCAACCAATCAGCAGCACCCATTCCCCAGCCCCCTGCCCACAAAATTATCCATGAAAACCTTTACTGCAATAATGCTCTCTCCATGAACTGGCTTTATCTGTGCAGCAGGCAAGAAGAACCTGTTGAACAATTACAAAAGGACTCCACTGGAGTAGCAGCATGGGCATGCATTGTAGCTAGGTGCTCCAAGATGCTGTGTTCCCATGATTTTTTTCCCCCAGAACCCAATGCCAAACTTTGACCAGACTTCTTCAAGCCCTTGGAAATGATAGTGGGCAGTCAGTTGCTTTCTGGTCATGCTAGAGCCAGGCCAGGCCAAGGACCTACTGTGTGTAGGACAGTGTGTGTGTACATGGAGGGTGTGTGGGGAGAGAGGATGGTGGTGAGGATAAATAAACCACTTACCCATTTATTTAAACTACATACACAATTGAATAATATAGATACATTCATATAATAAAGATTAAATTCAGAATAGTGGTTGGAGGTCAAGATATAGGGAAGGGGCACAGAGAAGCCTTGGACAGTACTAGTAAAATTCTATTTCCTAATCTAATTGGTGGATACATGACTGGTTGTTTTGGTATTCAGTAAACATTAAAGATGCATTGTATACACACATATACACATGCACACATTTGTTGGAATGTAGGACAAAAAATATAAGTCATGGACTCTATGTTTAACAAGCTCACAGACTCAAGTGGAAGGTAGACATAATCAGAACGAATATATTACACAATAAGGTCATATGAAATCTAAAGAGGCAACTCATTCTGAGTTGTTATATTACCTTGGGTAAGTCATTTTCTTTCTTGAAGTCTTGTACTTCTGACACATTATATAGAGAGATACAAAAATTTTATATATGTTAAATATGTATATTATATATAATAGGCACACATGTATATATACATATGTATAACAGATTTATTGTGAGAATTAACTGATATATAATACATGAGAAAATGACAAACTGTGAAGCACTTTGAAAAAATGTGAGATAATATGAACACTTTGGGCATCTTTGCAACTATTTCTTCTGTGAAACTGCCATCCCACACAGTTTTGGGCTCAAGTGGCAGTCTGTAGCAAGCAGGTTGTAAGTGACTGTAAACTACTCTTAAGCTAACATATTTTGCGTCTAGCACAATGAGGGATAGAAATAAAGAAGACACTGGCTATTATTGAATAGCTTGCGATTGTCAGAACAGGGACTTGGAGCTTAAGAGACCCATGGGATGGCTCAGCTAGGGGGTGTAGGAGTTTGAACCAGTGGGCTATTTGCAGGGGGCGGGGTAGTGGTTAATACTGAGAGGAGAGTACTGTGCTTCACCTTCCCTGGGGGCTCTCTCAGTCCAGTTAGCAGAGCCTCACTGCCATCATCATGCTGGGCTCTGGCAGGTGCTCCACTCCTAGTGCTCTGGCCTAAGCACGGACACAAATCCCTCCCCCTAGTTCTCATCAGCCCAAAGGTAAGGAACGCTCTGGCTTCCAACATTGCCAGAGTGGGCTCTCTCTCAAGATCTCCAGACCCCCTCTTGTTGTCCCTCTGCTATATGAGACACCTAATGTCATCCCAGACAGCCAGCACAGCTCTGCAGCCTCGTCACTCAAGGTCCTGATTTCCTGGCCTCATGCCATCTCCATGTGAGAGGTTCTACTGTAAGTTCTTGGGGGCTTGTTCTCAGGAGGAAGGTGAGAATTTGCAATTCAGACTCAGGAGTTCAGGTTCAAGGAACTTGCAGACACACTGACTCCTGAAAGTAGTCTCCAAAGATTCTCCCTGTTGGGATAGAATATGTTCCAGAGACTGGGGGAGATGGAGTCTCAGGTTGGAGTCAGGTAGTATATCAGTCAGAGTCCCAGATGAACAGGTGGCACACTCAAATGGGGTAACTTCAGGTGAGTTTAATAAAGGGATTATTTTTAAAAGGGATAGTAGGGTATGGGGAAACCACAAAAGCTAATGCAGAACCCCAAAGGGCTCATCAAAGCCTGAGTAACAGCAGGTGCTGTTACCTGCCCAGGCCTGAACAGGCGAGTGGAAGGAGAGCTACTGGTACCAGGAGAGGGAGTCCCATGATGGGAGGAGCCACTTGGTGGGAGCTGAGGTTTTTAATGGAGGGATGCAGCCAGCCCTTGGAAATCCCACAAAGAGGGAACCAGGCAATAAGCACCTCAACCTTACCCTCGCCCTCTTCTTTTCCACGTCTGGTCAGTTGGCTGAACCCAACTGCAAGCTGCAGGGTTATATTCCAGACAGCCCAGGTTGCAGGGCACAGAGCAAGGGGGGTGTGGAGGAGAAAATGGCCCCACACAGCCTTGCTGTGATGAGGAAGGTCCACGGGGATCAGACTTGAGCAGCATAGCCTGACCATCAAGATGGGAAACCGGGAAGGTACCAGAGATGACAAAAACATGGTCAGGTAATCTCCTCAGTAAGACAAACTTCAGACCATGGAATTCAGAGACCAAAAAGGCCACTGGAAGGCAAAGGCACTATGAGCAAAGCCATGACCTTGATGTCTGAATCCGGTTGCCCACAGTGTTTAATCCAAGACAAATTCATATCTTTGTAGAGATATTTTTGGCATGCAAGAATCAAATTCATTTAGCAATTTCACTTGCAGCACCAGGTTGAATTTTCCAATCAACTGCTTTCAAGGACATTTAGAAGCAAATCTGTAGCAGACACTCCGTTATTTACTTTATTAAGCATCCTTGAATGAGTTAATGGAAACATCCTTGTGCAGGGATTTAAAAAACCTCAGTATTAGGCTTTGCAGTTCCTCTAACTCACTGGGTCCTTTAAGTCACTCCATTTTCCTCTTTGGGTCTCAATTTCCTTCTCTGCAGTGTGAGAGGGTTGGCTGTGATCTCTTCTGATCCCTTCTGATTCTGGCATGGTAAGATTCTAACAGACACTGTTCAGAACAAGTCATGATATTTCAGCACAGACGACTTGGTGGTCGCTACATGATCCAATTTTTTTGTAAATTACAATATTGTTTCTTTGAAATCCCTCTTTAAAATTGCTCCATTTCTCTGATGCAGCAAAGAAACAAGAGAAAATAATTGCTTTCCCGTGGACTCATGCCCATGAAAATAAACCCAAGTGTACTGCTACTAAAAAGAATTCGTCTGCCACACTTCCTATTTATTTGGCTTTGGAGAATTGGACAGAGCAGAACTGAGGGAGGCATGATCCACCACACTGAGTCATCACCTGCAATGGCTTCCCTCTCCAAGAGCCTCCAAGAGCCCAGCGAACAAATGTAGGGCCTGCTCTTACAACCTCCTGCCTTAGTACACTTCTCCACAAAGGAAGAAATGCTCACTTCCTCATTACGATTCCTGCCCACCAACTATGTTTCTTGTTTAAGTTAGGAAAGAAAACAAAAACAAGCCTTTGAATGCTCGCTCTTTTTTTAGGTCCTGGCATTAAATCTGACTCACCGTAAGAGGGATCTGTTGTCTTTGCCTGAGCAGCTTCTCTCTCCTTTCTTAATGAGGGCAACCGTCCTCCCCTTCTTCCCTTAGATATCTGCTCCTCCCCGAGTCCAACCATGGGGTTGATTCTGGTGGGAGTGCCAATCACAGATTCTTAGCACCTGGCCACAAAGACTATCACCTGACCTAGGCGTGACCATCCCCCAGCCACTGAGATTGAATGAGGAAACTGATCAAAGCTGGGATAATCAGCTGGAACTTATGTCCAGTAAAGCATGGGGAGAAGACAGAAGCCCTCTTCTTGCTTTGGCAGAGCTGAGCTACATAACATGAACCAGGAGATTAAGCCCTGCCCTTGCCAAGATGAAGCCATCTGCAGTCAGATAAAATGAAGCCCAAGCACAAAGAAAAGTTGAGACCAGTTATGGAAGGAAAGGGATGGGAGAAGGGAGGAGAAAGACTTGACAATATTATCTGTTTATCTGGACGCAATGATCCAGATTCCAGACTCATCTGGCTTTTTTTACAAGAGCCATTACTTGTGCTTTATTAGTTAAGCTAATTTTACTTGAATTTTTGTTCCATAACTAAAGAGGTCTGAATAATACAGAAACTGATATCTGCAATTGAGGACTTTTAGGTAATGGTCCCTGAAATGTGGAACTGTCTGAGGCAAGGTAGTGAGGAGCTGCTTCAAGAGATCTAAGATCAAAAGATGTCAAAATGGGTTGACTATTTCTTATGCCCTTTAATGAGGCACTGCCAAAAAGGATGTTTCCATCCAAGCTGGGTTGTTTGAAAGCAGAAGAGGAAGAGCAGGCAGATAAAAGAAAGGCTCCTTCTACTTGCAGCAAGATTCCAAGACTGCAGAGAGTTTGATGGTCTTTTTCCTTAAAGAATTGCAAAAGCAAATTCTGTAACTGGGAATAGGGATCCCTGAGGGAGCTGGAGTAAAGAGGCAGCACCTCATCTTGAAGCAACATTAACAGCAACACTGCTCAGGCCTGTGTTCATCACTCAGCTCTCCCTCATCACTCAGAGCATCAAGGCAGCTGAGGCCAGGAAGCTGAGTCCCTGGAGAATGAACACTTCTCTAGGCCTGTGCTGAGGAGCAGAAATCCTTCTAGAATGGTGGCTATTTTACTGCTGCCCTTAGAGAACCCCAAGTTCTCTAAGGGGTAGGACCCCTAGGAGGGCAGAAAGAACTTGCTCCTCCGGCAGCAAAGTAAGTCTGTACTGTCCCTATCCAGAAGGATGGGACATAGGTTCTTAACTGATGGCAACTGGAATTGCTTCCCCATTCCTCCTTATTTTATTTTATTTTATATTTTTTGAGAAAGAGTTTTGCCCTTGTTGCCCAGGCTGGAGTGCAATGGCACAATCTTGGCTCACTGCAACCTTCACCTCCCAGGGTCAAGCGATGTTCCTGCCTCAGCCTCCCAAGTGGCTGGGATTACAGGCATGCACTACCATGCCCAGCTAATTTTTTGTATTTAGTAGAAACGGGGTTTCACCATGCTGGTCAGGCTGGTCTTGAACTCCTGACTTCAGGTGATCCACCACCCTCAGCCTCCCAAAGCGCTGGGATTACAGGCGTGAGCCACTGCGCCCAGACCATTCTTCCTTTTTAAGTGGAAATCTTGCAAACATATATAGGTGTCCCTCAACATACACTGGGGTTATGTCCTGATAAACCCATTGCAAGTTGAATATATCATGTCAAAAGTGTGTTTAATACCTAACCTAACATAACCTAACATGGCTTAGCCTAGCCTACCTTAAATGTGTTCAGAATGCTTCCATTAGCCTACAGTTGAGCAAAATCATCTAATACAAAGCTTATTTTAGAATAAAGTATAAAATATTTCATGGTGGTTTGCCATTGTGATTGTGTGGCTGACTGGGAGCTGCGCCTACCACAGCTGCCCAGCATCACAAGAGAGTATCATACTGCACATCACTAGCCTGAGGAAAGGTCAAAATTCAAAATTTGAAATACATTTTCTACTTAATGTGTGTCAGGTCAACACCATCATAAAGTCAAAAATCATAACTTGAACCATCCTAAGTTGGGACCATCTGTATAGCGTGGTTACATGCATCATTTAGTCCTAGGTGGCAAGAGCATGAGTATAGGCTTCTCAATGATTACCTGATCCAACGATTGCTTTTGCATTTATTCAACACATATTTGTGGGGTACCTACAAGGTGGCAGACACTCTTATAGACTCTGGGGCTATAATCATGAAGAAAAAAAGCACCACAACTATAAATGAATCTTGCCTTAACGGAGTCATTCTCATCCCAGGAGGGAGCATCATTCTCCAGGCAGTCGGCCAGCCAGGTCCAAATCCCAGGAATCATTATTTCATAACTGAGACCTTTCAGCAAGGCTCCTCCTCCTAAATTCATCCCAAATCTGCCCACTTCTCACCACCTCCACCGCTTCAACCAGCGCCCAGGACATGATCATCTCTCAGCTGAATCACTGCATCAGTTTATTAACTGGTCTACTTGCCTGTAGCATTGTCCCCACAGTCTACTCCACACACAGAACAGTCACAGTGGTCTCTCCAAAACAATGATCAGTTCATACACTATTAACGTAATAGATCTGTGGAGAGCAAAGCTCTAGATCATTGTATCCATCTCAACAATAAAATGAATGCTAGCCAGAAGAGGTGAATATGCCTTCGTCAGACTCTCTTTGTGTATGTAGTCAATGTTGGTTTTATTTTTTCTGACAGTGGAAAATGTCGTAATGATCCATCCACTTACAGAATCTGCTGCCTTGAAAAAGTAAAATCGGTCCAATTATATAAGCTACATCCAGTAGCTTCTCAGAGCAACCAGACATAAAATCTAAGCCCCTTACCTTAGTCTACAAAAACCTAGGTATCCGCAGCTGCCTACCCATCCTCCCTTATTTTTCTGTCTCCTCCCACAGATACTCTTGCTCCAGCTTCTACCAGCGCCCTTCTGCCCCTCAGCCGCAGCAAGCTACTTTGCATTCAAGGCTTTTACATTTGCTGTTCCTCCTTCTCGGGACCCTCTTCCCCTAGATCTTTGCAAGCTCACCTCCTTTCCATTGTTCAAATGCAACAGGATGTTTGATGAGGCTTTTCCTGTTTGGGAATTCCAGCTAAAGCCCAGATGTGACAACAAAGAGGCTCTAAGCATGCCACCTTCTCAAGACAGCTGCCCATCCTGGCGCCAGATTCCTCTCCCAGGGCTTATCATGGGAGGTGGCTATCCTTACCAGATCTATCCCTACCAGACTTCCCCCAGCCTTCCTTCCCAATCTTCATGAGATGACTGTAAAGGGGGAAGGAGGGGAGTTAGTGTCAGAAGCATCTGTCTTGTGGAAAGTGCAGTGTTTGTGATAAGAAGTGACTCCTCCCTGCTAAGCTAACTATTGGGAAGACTCCAGAGAACCAGGCATAAAGCAAGAGATCCCTAAAAGAAGGGGCAATGGGTATGCTCTTCCCTTCAAGTTGGGTATTATTTTCTAAACTGCCCTTGGATTTATCTGGTTAAGTAGGAGATAACTGGAATTATTTCAAGGTGAAAACAGGGCAGAAGGGGAGCTGCCTCTACATAGCCCTACAGTTGCCCTGGCTCAGGAAACGTTGCAGAAGGTGGTTGGGCTTGGACCCATGAGTCCTCCAGAGGACTGATCAGCATTTGAATGCCTGCCACAGTGAGGGTATCAGTGGCCAGCATTAGACAGAGAAGCAGCAACAGCCAACCCAGAAAGAACTACAGCCATGGCCAGATGAGTAAGACTTTTTTCCAGTTTCTTCTCCTTCGGCCCACCTCAAATACACAGGAAGGGCTGGGCCTTGAAGAAGGAAGGGGAGCGGATATCTCAGACCTAGATCATACCCCTTTTCCACTTTCTTTTCTAGAAGTCAATATCCCAGCTCAAGAGTGCTCCATGTGAGGGCAAGAGAAGGGAAAAAAGATTTAAGTGGAGTTTGAGATTGAAGCCTTAAAGAAGACTGGACTTTTAATAATCAGAAAGTTATGGAATCCTCCTTTGTCTGCCCCGGACCTGTTTGCCCTCACCCTTTCCCACCCCTGCTATGTACTGGGGCTGGGACCTCATCCCTGTAGGCTGTGCTTCCCTGGGTCAGTTACTTTTGGTTATGTGGTCAAAGTCAGGCACAGGTGAGGGACTGGAAAACAGGAGGAAGGAAAATAATCAAGATATTCATTGTCCACTCTCTCTGTCTCCAGTGGAGTTTCTGACTGTGGGCTTTTCCTCTTGTATGACTCTAGGCCTCACACACTCTAGCTTTCACTCTTTTTTCACAGTTTCTGGGCTCTGGTCACACATCCTCCTCCATTTGCCCCTCTTCTGATAATATCTGGGTAGTTTTACTGTCCTCTGTTCAGTTTCTCACCTTTTCCATCACCCATGTAACTAGTTGTCTGCATCAAATTCTGTCTGTTTCAGATACTTTTTTTTTCCTTATGCACAGGGTCTCATTCTGTCACCCAGGTTGGAGTGCAGTGGTGCCATCATAGCTTATTGCAGCCTTGAGCTCCTGTGCTCAAGCAAACCTCCTGCCTGAGCCTCCTGAGCAGCTGGGACTACAGGCACGTGCCTCCACACCCAGTTAATTAAAAAAAAATTTTTTTTAAATTTTTTTTGTAGAGATGCAGGTCTCACAATGTTGCCCAGACTGGTCTTGAACTCCTAGCTTCAAGCGATCCCCTTCTTCAGCCCCCCAAAATGCTGGGATTACAGGTGTGAGCTACTGTGCCCAGCCCCATTTCAAATACTGATAGTGCTATTTGTCTTTTGGATGGACCTTAACTCATATACTTCACCAGAGTCTATAAAAGTCTATGCTCTGAGGGACTATGCTATAGGGATAGCATAGTTGGGATAGCAATGGCAAGAAATCAAATGATTTCATATTTATACCTCAATCAAGACATCTTAATAAACCAATGACAAACATCTCAACCCAAGTGTCATCTCTTCAGATGAGATGACACTTTTGCTCTTCACGTGAGCAAAGACAGCACATCCATCTCCCAGTCACATTCAGCCCCATTACCTTTATCTTCTTTTGGCAGTTTTTAGTACCTGAATTCATCTTACCTATTTATTTGTTTGCGTGTTTACTATCTGTCTCCTCCCATTAGAATATAAGATATTTGAGGACAGTTACACGTCCTTTTCTGTACTCTTATGTCCTCAATACATAATTACTAACTGACCAGCATCAGGGTCTGATTGAATGGAATGTATCTCACCCAGCGACCCTCGACTTGCAGCTGGATATGATAGTTGGATGTTGCTTTGGTTGTCAACCCTTAAGGACAAGGTGAGTGCATTGTATTATGTTTGCCTTCTTGCAATTGTATACGTGGAAGAGTGTATGTGGTGTTGTCTGTTTTACTCAAAGGGTGGAATGCAATGAGCATCATTTATTTTCACTTTCCTGTTACTATTTCTTTCTTCTGTAGCATTCTCCTTTCCTTCAGGAACTGTTCCTGTCCCACCCATGAAACTATCTAAGAATGCAAAATTTGGGGAAGTGAGCAGATTTTCCATAGTCTTTTAAATTTTGTTTGTGGTTAGTAAGCAATTCAGATATTTTCTTTATTTTTTTTTGCATTGGTTTTTGTCATTACATTTTCATAGCACATTATCTATTGTATCTATATTTTAAAATTCATGTTAGTAAATTGTATAAGTCTCTTGTAATTTTTAAAACATCTTCTGTGTCAGTGGTTTCTAGCTTTTTCATTACAGTTTTGTATATCTGTGTTTTTCTTTCTTTTGCCAGAAGTCTGCTTCTCAGACTTGCCAGAGGTTTCCTTATTTTTTGTTTTCAAATAACCAAATTTATCTCTTTTTAAAGTTCACCAGGTTTACTGTGTTTTATACACTTTGGTTAATTCATTGTTGCTTTTTCTCTTGCTGACAGAGGATCAAATATGTTAAAACATGTCATATCTACTGTCATTGCTCTAACGGGAGCCAAAAAGCGATATAGAACTATGTGGAAGATGGGGCCATGATTGAAACTGATGATGAGGCGTGGGAAGGCTGGACTGCTAAGTGGGATTGTAGTTGTTGCCTCTTGTGTCTGTGTCACACTCATTTAGCCCATCTCTGATTTCATTCATACCTGTGATAGACTGTCTGACTCACCTTCTGCTGCTGGTGCTCTACCTCAAGACTCACACCTCTTGTCTGTCTTCATTCTGTGCTAGGGCCTTCTCCTAATGCCAAGAAGCTTTCCAGGCTGGCCCAGCTCAGAAGTGCCAAGGAATTCATACCCTATGGGCAACGCTCAACCAATGCACAATGTTGGCCAATGAACAAATGCTCCATCCTCCTCTCCATCGGGTAGACACTTGTGGGGAATATTCTGCACACTTCTCAGAGGTCCTGGTGGAACTGAGCTCTTGTTGCTGACAATAGTGACCTCACAGTGTGTCTGTTGATGGACTTTTCCTCTTTCTCTGTTTTACTCTCCCTATCTCCTTGCTCCTACTTCCTGGGATCGCCTGCACTAAGTCCTTGTCTCGGGCTCTGCTTTGCGGGACACCGAAACACTCATCACCACAGTCTGGGAAATGTTTGAGGTGAACACAGAATAGGATGAATTGTAGAACTTCTAAGCCAGCTTCCCTCCTGCTTGGGGAGATGTCTTGAAGAAAACTACAGTGCATAGATGAACAGAAAATGCTGTGCTATTTAAGAGCTGTAACACTGAGACCAGGCGGTTTTACTGTGGGCATCTTAAATAAGCACAGCACTGTGAGAAGAGGCAAACATTCTTGAACTACAAGAAAGCACTGTGGAATCGATTGGCAGAGAACTGTATCAGTGGCAGCTGGCATGGTTTTGGTGACAGGACCACCAGAACATCTCTTCAAGATCACCATGACTTCAGCGGAGTGCCCCAAAATACCAGCTGGGCACTTACTGCCAATGGAGTGTTGACACCAGGGAAGTGAATCTAGCCACAGGGGACATCCTGGAATTCCCTTCTCCCAGAAGTCACCCACAGATAAACAATGAGCTGAACTAATTCCTGGGCAAATAGAAGCAAGCCTAGAATATTTGAAGGAATAATTTTTGAAGAATATTTGAGAAAGAAGAAAATGACTTTGTGCTAATTTTGTACCTAGGGATCAGCCCTGTAATTTAAGTTGTAGAAGAAACACAAACCTGTTTTATCATCACAGTTGGGTGAAGTCTGGAATGTATTTTACAACCACGTTATTGACAATTATTCAGCTCAACATTTCCAAAAATTCAGTCAGTTGTCTATCACCTACACTACGATGTATCATTTGTGCTATTAGTTACCTAATACTTTCCTTTCAACCAGCCCACTTTTTAAAACTTAAATATTACTTTATATTAAATACAAATAAATGTGAAATTATGGATTTAGTATCTACCTCTATTTTTCTAACAGCTATTGAAATAAATATATAACTGTTAAAGTAAAAACCATCTGAACCCGTATGTGGTAAAAACACTACACTTTGGGAAAATTGATTTGGATATAATCATAAATTATCCTGACTTTGTTTCTCATTAAATTTCTATCATCACATCCTCTGCTTTGTGAAATACTAATTCTCAGTTAATTTCCATTTGGTTATAATCCTTCCACAAAGTCTGTTTTTCAGAAAAGGCACCTGGATGCTATAATTTTGAGTTTTGACACTTCCGAAAATGTCTCTCTTTGTTCCCATACATGAAAGTTTGGTTGGCTGTGAAATTTTAATATAATTCTTAATCCACAGGATTGTTTACACTTTACCCCATTGTCTTGTAATTTTCAATATTGCAAATAAGAACTCCAGTGCCAATCTGAATTGCTCTCTATATAGAAGTGTGTAGGATTTTATGTTATTACTGAAATGCATAAACTTTACCAGAAATGTACACAGGTGGATATTTTGCAACAATTCTGCCCAGGACTCAGTGAATCATTTCAATCTATAGATTATGCTCCTTCTTTAGCTCAGGAAATTTTCTTTCATTTATTTATATTTACATTTTGATGGGGATAGTGTCTCATTATGTTGCTCCACTGGTCTTGAACTTCCAGGCTTAAGATATCCTCCTGCCTCAGCCTCTCAAGTAGCTGGGACTACAGGCTCCAGCCACCGCACCCAAATTCTTTTGTTCACTGATACTTCTCTTCCACCTAATATTCTCTTTTATTCTGTTACTCCTGTTATATAAATGTTGAAACATTATGTCTATCTCCTTCCCTCATCTTTTATTTCGTGAATTTATCTTTTTGTCTGTGTCCTCTGAGAAATTATATTAATTCTTTTGATCTAACAATTCATTAAATCAGGTTTCGGTAGCATATATGCTGTAGTTCTATTTTATTCTGGTGATACGGTCGTTCTTTTATTTTCAAGGACTGTTTCTTATTCTCTCAGTATTTCATTTCATGCTTCTTTTACTCTCTGAAATTTTACTGAGAATACCAATTTGCTTTTTTTATCTTCCTTGTTTCCAGTGGAGTTGGATGAAAATACAAATTTGAATCTTTAAAAGTTAGCTCCTGTTTTCTGTAATCATTCTTTTGAAATAGAAGCCATTGGCTCTGATTGACTGTTGATTCCCTTTTGGAGGCTGCCAGATCTCCTCAAATGACTAATTGGTGTTTGTTGTTCTGTACTGATGTTCATAAATATGAAAGCCCACATCGAAAGGACTGATAGGTCTTCCGGATGTTGTCAGCAACTGCACAAGTCTCTGTGAGCTTCCCCCCAGCCTTTTCCCAGCTTATTTCTGTTTCCAGCCTCTGCTGGCACTTTCCTGTGGCTATCAGCCTCAGGAGGGACTTGAACACAGGCCCTGCCTTTGCTGCTGTGGTTATAGGATAGCCAATCATAGTGGGTTTCTATCTTCCAGAAAGTCCTCAAAGTTTCTGCCAGGTTGATATAGTTCTTCCTTTTTTAACAAGGGGGGTTGCAGGTCTTTTTTTGTTTTTTGTTTTTCTCTGTTGTTTTTATCATTTCAATAAGGTTTGAGGAAAGTATTGTAAGCTCACAGTGTTATCTTGAAGTAAACCCTGAGTGACTTCCTGCTAGAATGGGCCTGATACTGCATCCTCTTGGGTACCCCGCCCATAAACCTCCAAATTCCCACAGCCAGCATCCACGTGTCTGCCTGAGAGCGTTCTGTGGCAGCTGAGCCCACTCTGCCTGTGTGCAGCAGGCCAGAAGTCCTGGAATCTCATCCAGTGTCTCACCCTCCTGCTTTTCAAAGACTGAGAGGGGTTGGTGTATGAAGACCATAACATCCTTGTCCCTTTGGTTGGAAACTCCGAGGTGCCAGACTGCACTGGCTCTCAGAACCCTTAAGAGGACAGTGTGATCTAGTCACTCACAGTGGGAACTAGATGCACCCTTTAAAATCTTCCTTCCCGTCCCTGCCTCATTTCTCTGCTCTCTTACCTTGTTTCTTAGGATCGCCTTGCAGAGAAATTAATGAATCCTCCTCTAAAGGGAAACTCAAATCAAAACTCTGACTGAGTATGGCAGGCTTTCTAGAAAGCTCTCTCCTCTGGTGTGGAGAGTGAACTGGAGGAGATGGAACTGTGGAGGCCAGGAGAGGTGAGCAACAGTCCTAGGGAAGATAAGAAAAGAGCCAGTACCACATTGCCTCAAGGGAAGACCACCACATGCAGCGCTTTGAAAGGCCGAGGCAGGAGAATTTTGTGAGGCCAGGAGTTCAAGATCAGCCTGAGCAACATTGCAAGACCTTGTCGCTACAAAAATATATATGTACTAAACATACATATATTAGTACACATACATATATGTGTACTAAACATACATATATTAGTGCACATACATATATGTGTACTAAACATACATATATTAGTGCACATACAGATATGTGTACTAAACATACATATATTAGTGCACATACATATATGTGTACTAAACATACATATATTAGTACACATACATATATGTGTACTAAACATACATATATTAGTGCACATACAGATATGTGTACTAAACATACATATATTAGTGCACATACAGATATGTGTACTAAACATACATATATTAGTGCACATACAGATATGTGTACTAAACACACACATATTAGCACATATACATATATGTGTACTAAACATACATATGTTAGTACATATACATATATACATACATATACATATATAATACATGTATACATGTACACATATATATACATATATACATACATACATATATTAGTACATATACATATATATATATGTATATGTACTAAAAATTAGCCAGGCCTGGTGGCACAAACCTGTAGTCCCAGCTACTCAGGAGGCTGAGGTGGGAGAATCACTTGAGCCCAGGAATTAAGGCTGCAATGAGCCATGATCACACCACTGTACTCTAGCCTGGGTTAAAGAGTGAGATCCTGTCTCAAAAAAAAAAAAAAAAATCAAAGTAGTCATCATAAAAATATCCCAACTCTGCAGAGCTTCCTAGCACTTATTTTATGGTTTATTGTTGTTGTTATCTTTATTACTAAGGAGACACTTAGTCAATATTGTTGAATAAATAAACGATTCCTAGGCCACTGGCTGGATGGTGGAGCCACGCACTGAGAGAAGGACCAGAGGAAAAGGCACAAGTTTGGAAGGAGAGGAGAGGGAGGAGATTTCCTCCCACAAACATATCAGATAACAGGGTGCTCTGGGTCCTTCTTGGAACTCAGGGTCCCCGGCAGGCTCGTGCAGGAGGATGATGAGACAACAGTCGCTGTGGCACGTGTGCCTGTCTATCAGAAGGAATTCAGCCCTCTTGTCAGCAGCCCCTCGTGAGCCAGGTGACAACATTTTAGTTGTTGGATTACGAAGGGCAGGAGCAGAGGGGCAGGACAGTCAAGACATTTGGGGTCGTGGGACAATGGATATTTACCGACAGCAGGCAGAGCTGTACTGCTATGTAGACATTGAGTCCCAGCCCTGTGCCTGAAGACAGGCAGAGAAGCCAGGCAGATTGGAAGACACCAGCTAGGATGACTGAAGGAGAGACCCCCCCCCCCCACTCCCCCACAGCTCCTACCGAGAGACAACTGGAACAGGCCAAAGATAGCAAACACTGATTGGACACTTACACGGGGCCAGAATGCTGTTCCCAGTGCTTCCTGTAAATTAACTGAAAGGAGAATAGTTTCTATGAATATCCCCCTTTTACAGACGAAGAAACTGAGCTGCAGGGAAGGATTGAGTGTGGAGGATTATTTTCAGTAACTTGGAGGTTTTCAGTAGCTTGGCTATGATTACACGGTTAGTAGGTGGCAGGACCAAAATTCAGACACAGACAAAGGCATCTCTCTACTTACCTGCCCTATAAATTGGAGTACAAGGTGGAAAGCAAAAGGAGAAAATCAGCTAGTGGCTATCAAAGAGGTCTGAGGAGGCTCAGTGGTGTTTTGATGGACCAGGAGCTCAAGGGGTAACCAGAAAAGTACTTCTCCAGCTGTTAGGATAGACAAGCACTGCATGCATGTCCTTGTCCCCCACTGGTAGGGTTTCTGAGGAGTTGGGGAGCAGGCGGCAGGAAATATACAGGAGATTTGAAACAGTCTGTGGCATTAGAATGGACTTAGTAGACCTGAAAAGTGGGGGCATCATTTATCTTTGTACTCCCAAGTCCGAACATAATCCTGGGTACAAATTATTATTCAAGAAATATTTCTGAATGAGTGCACGAATAAACAAAAACCCTGCTTGATCTTTCTCAAACATGGATCCAATACCATTCTTATCTCATTTAAATATTCCCAAGGTGCCCTACCCGTTGTGAAGTAGCATCATTGTCTCAGGTAAATACCCGGAGTTTGTCATCTTCCACCAAGAAAATTAAGGACAGGGACACATGTGGGTGGGTCAAAGAACGGAAAGTTTAATAGGCAACAGAAAGGCGAGAGGAGAGCAGCCTTCTCTCTCATGAGGGAGAGGTGACTGAAAGGGAAAAACTGCAGCAGATTTTATACGCAGGCAGGCTTGAGGAGGCGGTGTCTGACTTAAGTAGGGCCCACACATTGGTTTGACCAGGTGTGATGTTTACATAGTACATGGGGAAGGCTGGTCACCCCACCCTAATCTTATTCTGCAAATAGGCCTTCCACTTGGCCAGCGCCATCTTGTCTGCTCCTTACTGTACACGTGGCTGGCAAAGAGAAGGGAATAAGGAGCCATCATTTTGATCATGCCTAGTCCCAGGTAGCCTTTTCCTATTGGCACAACTGCCAGCATTCACCCGTGCAAGCTTCCAGCTTGCTTGTCTATGTCTGCAGCTCAATTTTACAGGCTGCTCTTTGTTAGAAAAGAACATGATGGGCTGGGTGCAGTGGCTCAAACCTGTAATCCCAACATTTTGGGAGGCCAAGGCGGGCAGATCATGAGGTCAGGAGATCGAGACCATCCTGGCCAACATGATGAAACCCTGTCTCTACTAAAAATACAAAAATTACCTGGGCATGGTGTCGTGCTCCTGTAGTCCCAGCTACTCAGGAGGCTGAGGCAGGAGAAACGCTTGAACCTGGGAGGTGGAGGTTGTAGTGAGCTGAGATTGTGCCACTGCACTCCAGCCTAGTGACAGAGTGAGACTCCACCTCAAAAAAAAGAAAAAAAAGAAAAAAAAGAAAAAAAAAGAACTTGATTTTGGGGCTGCTTTTCATTAAAAGGAAAACCTTACTGAGGATTGCTGTACCCTCACTATCTGCCTAAGTACTTTCTTCTTAACTACTACATCAGTTGCAGGATAAAGTCTAAATGCCTCATCCTGGATTTCAAGGCCAACATGATCTCACCTCTGTCTATTATTTCACTGCGACGTCCCCCACACTTGATCTTCCCTGCTGCTGTGTGTGGTAGAATCTATTTTGTTGGCCCTCATAACCTTCTATCCCTCATTTTCAGGTCATTGCAAACCCCCATGCATTCTGGATGGTGGAATTATTACTTCTGCCCAACTCATTTCTGGGGTGGGGGCTGCCAAACACAGTCATGGGCATGTGACACAACTGGAACCAATCAGAGTCCTTTCCAGGAATTCATATCATCCCAGTGGGAGAGGAAGTCTTCTCTTTCCTCTGGAGCCACTCTCTGGGGTGGTGGAATAATATAAGCCTAGAGCTGTTTGCAGACATCTCTGCCACATGAATCTTGTCCTCACTTGGAGGGAAGGAGCCATATTCACAGAAAAAGAGAAGCAAGACAGACAGACACAGACTCACACACACACACACACACACACACACACATACACACATGGAGAGAGAGAACAGGGTGAGTGACCACATTGTCATGCCACGTTGCTTGAGTCTCTGCATCCCCCGTCCTACCTGGTTTCATGAGCCAATACATTTCTTTAAAAAACACACACAAAAAACTTGTGAATTTGAGTTGTGTTCCCTTTATGGACTAATAGAAAGTGTCTTGACTGCTATTCAGCTGTACTGGATTGCTGATGGTTCCCAGAATCCCACGCTGTCTCTGACTTACACCTTTTATGGGTTCAAGAGACACCATGCTAGCCACATGAAGTCCAGGAGGATATAGGAAATGCAAGGATGGCTCCTGCAGCCCATTCTCCTTGTTCCCTGGGTTTTTCTTCAGACTACTCTATGTGGCCACGTCCAGGTTGCCAGGGGGATTCTCCTGGACCACCTCTTTCGTGCTCTCCCCCTGTACCTGCTCAGACCCTCTGCTCCTTTGCACCCTCCAGAGTCTGCCACCTTATGGAGCCTGGGCCCTGACATGGGCTGGCAGCTGTTTCTATCCCTCTGGTTCTGTTGCTGGGTAGGGGCTTTGGCTGCTGCAGGCTTCAGACCCTGAGGGTGTGCAGTATGGACTCACAGCAAGTCTCTAAAAGACCTCTAGCACGATAAAGATGAATTACTCGTGACAATTCTTCCCTCCCTTATCATGCCTGAGACTGTTAATTGGCTCAGCATTCAGGCACATTTGAGACATTCAGGCGTGGGATAGAGTGAAGTCTTAGAGGCCCTTCCGCCATTGTGTTTCAACTGTGTAACAAGACTCGGATGCTACACATGTCAGGTGTTCAGAGGAGGAAGTATGAGGAAAGGCAGGCAGGTTTGGGAGCTGGGGGATATCACAGATGTGCTGGCCATTGGCAGAAGGGCCAGGCTAGGCCTGGAGTGTTTAAGGCTTTCCCGAGATGGGGTGGGGCTCCGATGACACAGCCTGCAGAGGAGCCTCTGTGGCTTGCCTGAGTGACCTTGAGGATACCGGGTTGACGGTTTTCAACGTGTGACGGGAAAGCTTGGGCAAGGGCTGGTGTTTAGTGAATGTCAGGCCCAGGATTTTGATACTCATTCTCCTAGTCTGAATGGGGCTGGGGCTCTTTCTGGGTCAGCCAGTTATACCTCCTCTGGTACATGGAGAGGCCTGAATGGCAATGCCATAAGCCTCAATACTCTTTCCAGGGTTAGCAAATGAGGTATCCCTGACTTTGGGCTCCTCCCCAAAACCCCAACCCACATTGCCTCTTCTGTAACCCTGGGCCAGGTGGGCTGTGACAGAAATGGACGGTGTCTGCGCTTTGTGGCCTCGGGAGCCTCCTGCCCGCCTTCTCCTTGCAATTCCTGTCCATGCCAAGCACCCCCAGCCCTCATCACTCAACGGATGGGCTGGTCCTCAACAAGCCACCTCTGGGGTTTTCCAGCCTCAAACTGTCTTCATTCTGTGACTCATTAGGAAGATTCTCACTACTCATGTATTTATGAAGCCCCTACATGGAGATTCTGGGCTGCCTTTTTTTCTTTGTTTTTCCTCTTTGATTTCCTTCCTACTTCAAGGACTCTGAGGGCGGATTCATTTTGCTGAGCCTCTGGGCCAGCCCAGCTGAATGGGAGGAAATATCCCAGCATACTTCTTGCCTGGTGATTATGTTTCTCCTAGAGGGTCAGACCAAGAGCCAGAGAATCACATGCTTGCAGCTGGGAGGGAGCAGAGAGGCAGGCTTGCATAGGGGTTCCTTGGGAAGATCATGGGCCCCGACGTGAGACAGACCCTGAGTCTGAAACCAGCCCTGCCATTCACCAGTGTATGACCTGGAACAAGTAACTCCCTGAGCTTTGACTTTTTTTTTTTTTTTTTTTGCATTGTAGAGATTAAAAAAACTACTTTGCAGGGTTATTATGAAAATGAAATGGGATATATCAGAAGTCTGATATTTAATGACTGGTAGCCAATACTATGCTTGTCTTATCCCAATCTCCTTGAGAGACAGAGGCCGACTTGCCCAAAGTCACACCCTGAGATGGTGGCAGAATCACAGCTCATCCTGTTTCCCACTCTGAGGCTCTACACAACCTACACTGGCCCCATTAGGTGGGAGACAACAGCCAGGGCAGATGAGCATGATGGGAAAACCTTTCAGTTCTCTGATCATCACCTGGGGGCAGCACAAGTGGCAGGATTAGCAAACCCACCCCAGGTCTGCTTCCACATCAGTGATGGAGAATAAAGGAACTAGCAGGAAAAAGTCAAACGAAGAAAGCACCCGGAAAAGATGTTTTTATGTTCACTTACATGGAAAAAAAAATCCAATTATACAGCATGTAGATATATGTTTCTCAGAAAATTCATCTCTATGAACCTGTTTGTTTCAGTCGCAGTTATAATTCAAGAATTGCCAAATGGAAGTCGTAAAATTGTGGAGTGGGGGTTGGGGAGGAGAGCCGCCAAGGGGAAGGTAGTAATTATGTGCTATTTCTTTTCTAGTTTCAGATAATTTGGAGTTTCAACTTTTCCAGCAAGTCAGAGTTACATAAACAGACACCATACTAAAATATGTTTGTGTAAAAATATAAAATTCCTAAAGCATGATGGCAATAATATTTTAGGGAAAAAACATTAAAGTCTGATAGCATCAGAAAATACAAATAGGATCATTTGAGCAGTCCTGTTTCTGTGTACGAACAGCAGTTGCAAATGATGGATGTACGTGAAAGAAAAAAGCATTTGATCTGTATATAACTTAGAAAGGGTAACGTTTCTGACTTTGTAAGAAAACATGAAGGACATCTTACACTCAACAACAATGGTTTAAAAGGAGGATATAACTGTCTGAAGGATGCAGTGGCAGAATGCCATGGCCTTTGTTTTCAACTTGCTCTTAACCTATATTGGGATGCGTTCACACTGCTGGGGTTTCCCACAGAATCTAGCACCAATATATGGATCAGATTTTGTCTTTGATCTGAGTCCTCTGTGTCTTCAGTTTTGAGTGTATTGAGGTATGTTTTCTTTGGTTGCTGTTGTAACGAATGTGTAGTAAAAAAAAAAAATGTAATATTTACAACAATTAAACATTTTAGATTTCAGTGTCAACTCTTCACATGAGAAAAAATTGAAAACTCTTTAAGAATCATCAGAAGGCCATTACTTCCTAGCGTCTGTCATGAAACTGTTTTCTATACACAGGACAATTAGCCGATTAGCACAGCTGTATGCTTTCTGGTCCAGAATCTTCCCCGTGCTCAGTGGGGAGGCAAGTCCCGTGACCGCTGTGTCCGCGGTTCGCCATGCTTCACAGTAGTTATCCACAAGGCGGACGCCGTGGGGGCTGGAGCCGTGCCAAATGACCTTCTGGGGCCTAAAAAGTAATTTTGTCATGTTATTTTTCAAAATGACACTTCTTTGTGGTATTTTTTGGTAAGCAAATTGGCATAAGTCTACTGAATCAAGTTAAACTCCTTAACCCTGATGCCAGATCACCTTTCTATCCTCATTGCCCTTGCTAGCTTTCTTAACACACTAGATTGCAGCCATACCCAGCTTGCAGTTGTTTTCAAATCACACCCTCTTCTTTTGTGAATCTAAACCTTTGCTCACGGAGTCCCTCAGTCTGGAGGGCTTCTCTTTCATTTTCAGACCAGTGACTCCTTCTCATCTTTCAAAGGCCAATAAATAACTTCCTCTTGCAGGAAGCCATCTCTGATTCTCACCCCTAAGTAAAAATGAAAACAAACATTTCCTGTATATCCTATGGTACCTGTTGCTCCACTTACAATTACAATATTCTGTCTAGAGTCACAGTTAGTGTGTGTCTACTTCCTCTGTAGACTGTGAGCCCTGTAAAAGTAGGAGCCTTCTAGGTTTATTACTGTGCCTTCCAGGCCTGGCCTCAGGCCTGGTGTAGAGGAGGCACTGAGGAGAGGTTTGCTGAGTTGTTCTATTCTGAAAAACACACATAATTTTCAAGATTTAGAGTGCAAATCACAGTGTAGAGTTACAGGATCCCCAGGAGTTGCATTGCTTACCACTTATTAGGTGCCCACTGCGTGCTATATGTTTTCACATATATTCATTTTATTCTCACAGTTCTACGACATACATATGGTTATGTTGCCCATTTGACAGGTAAGGCAGCTGAGGCTCAGAGAATGGAAATGTCTTGCCCAGGATTCCATGTTGAGTTACTGGACCTCGGTCTTCTGACTCCAAGGACAAGGCTTTCTCTGAGGCCCTCAGTTGTCTCACTGTGGCTTTATGTTGGCAATATCCTAGAGAAGCAGCTGATAAAGGCATCCCATTGTTAGGATGCCCCCTAAAACTATCTATCACACCATATCTGAGAACTTCCACCCTCACTTACCAAGAAGGATCTGTCATTACGTCTCGACCATCAAAGGAGTATATTGGAATATGCATATTGAACTGACCTCTGTGGCCAGAAAAAATTGAGTCCCAATTATTAAAAAGTACTTGGCCCTATAGAGAAAAAATACCACATTAGAATCATTATACCATCAGCCTACAAATGAATTAGATTTTTACTCTTTTTTTTTTTTTTTTTTTTTGAGACAGTTTCCCTTTTGTCTTCCAGCCAGGCTGGAGTGCAATGGTGGGATCTTGGCTCACTGCAACCTCTGCCTCCCAGGTTCAAGTGATTCTCCTGCCTCAGCCTCCCGACTAGCTGGGATTACAGGCATGTACCACCATACCCGGCTAATTTTGTATTTTTAGTAGAGTCAGGGTTTCTTCACGCTGATCAGGCTGGTCTTGAACTCCTGACCTCAGGTGATCCACCCACCTCGGCCTCCCAAAGTGCTGGGATTACAGGCATGCACCACCACACCTGGCCGATTTTTACTCGCTCTTCAAGGCCAGGTGCCACCTCACATTAGAGTCTCCAGCCCCAATCCTAGAGCCTGGACAGAGTAAAAACTCAAGAAATGTTTGCAGTTTGATTTTATAATCCATCCATGAATGCTTTTGTTTTACTTATTTCTTGAGGGAATTTCTCTTATTAGATGTGCGTACAAGCCTCCTTCCAATCAAAATTGTGTTTTATGTCTTTATTTTATTATTGTTATTTTGAAAATATTATGCATATGTACTAAGCTTCAAATTTGTGGCAGGCCTTGTGCCAGTCTACACTGTGGGTGAGATGGAGATGAACTTCTTAGTCCTTTTCCTGAAACAGCCTGGTCCCTTGTAGAGGGATCCAAGAATAAAAATAATTTCAGTGGGTGAAGGTGCTGGAACAGAATTCTGGGAGAGGAGGTGGAAAGTGCTGGGTATGGGGTTAGGATGGAACTTGCTAGCCTCAAGGTTTCAAATTGGAGTACTGGGGTTGCAGAGACTAAAGGGTCTTGAAGTACCTTTAAGAAACAGTCATCAGTAGGCTAGGCGCGGTGGTTCACGCCTGTAATTCCAGCACTTTGGGAGGCCGAGGTGGGTGGATCACGAGGTCAGGATATCAAGACCACAGTGAAACCCCATCTCTACTAAAAATACAAAAAATTAGCTGGGCGTGGTGGCGGGCGCCTATAGTCCCAGTTACTCGGGAGGCTGAGGCAGGAGAATGGTGTGAACCTGGGAGGTGGAGCTTCAGTGAGCCGAGATCACGCCACTGCACTCCAGCCTGGGCGACAGAGTGAGACTCCGTCTCAAAAAAAAAAAAAAAAAGAAACAGTCATCAGGACCCAGAGCTTCTCCAGGGTATATGTGAGTGGCAATGAGCTTTCTCTGCACAGCCTTGAAGGAGTCTGCTATTTCTGTGGAATAATCCAGGGATCCTACAAGACCCTGTCTTACCCACAAATGGGGCAGAGAAATATCTGCTTAAATGTGCACAGAACACCAAACCAGGGTTCAGGACAAAGCGCTCTAGTATGCAGTGATTTTAAGCAAACTGGTTTCTTCTTCTGAGCCTCAGTTTTCTCTTCTGACAAACTAAAAAACGAATAACTCTCATGTTTATTAGAAGTACCTCTTAAGATAATGAGGTACTTTGTAAACAAACAAGAAAACCCTGTATCAGTGAAAGAAGTTATCATTATCTCTCCTGTATGCTCCACGGGTCAAACAAGCATAAAGAAAATTGAGGTTCAGGGAAGGCAAAGAACCCACCCAAAGTGACATAGCCAGTAAGGGAGACAGCAGGCCTAAGTCAACACTCTTCTGTTGATGTCAGGAATGAAAACTGCCTCCAGGCTCTGTAGCGACCAATGCATGCAGAAGGCAATGGGAACCATATTTATTTTTACCTTGAGGTTCACTATGGGAAGGCTGTATCTCTCTGCTTTCCTCACAATGGTGGACAGATCTTGCAAATGGGAAGATAAGAATGCTCGGTAGGTGGACAAAAGTCCTGCAGCTCTGGCCTGCTTGAAGCACTGAAAATCAGCTCGAATGTCCCCAGAAAATGGCATGTTCAGGGCAGCCAAATGCAGCTGAAAAATGTGAGACAAAAGAGAGCAGTCAGAATCAAAGGCAAACTCCAGCCCCCAGAACCATCTCACTCACATTCCTGCAAAGATTCCAGACTTCTTAGGCTGGAAGGCACGTTGGAAGTCATTTTATTCAGTCCCTCCCTGACATTGGAATTACAGTCTCTGCCTGACCATCGCTGGGGAAGGAGAGCTATGGTCTCCCCAGAAGCCTGTTTCAGCTCTCTGAACAGCTCTAAGTGGTAGAAATGTCTTCCTTAGGTGAAAAAAAAAAAAAAAAAAAACCAGAACAAAATATTGCTTGGACCAAATAAAGAACTTCAGGGATCTGAATCTCTGAATCCACCGGCAGGCCATAAGTTTGAGACCTCTGGGTCTGTGCAGGGGTTTTAAGCTGGCTTTGGCCCTGGATCCCAGAGTTTCTCCCAGCTATCTGCCTGCAGCCCTTTCTTCCATCTCCTGGATAGGCCTGGGGCTGATCACATGAGGGGTCTGGGGGAAAGCCATCGAAAGAAGGGTATAGCCCCATGACTAAGACTGCTGAGATAGACCCTTCTGAAACTAGGGGTCTTATAGTAATTCCAGCTTCACATCCCTGCTATCTTGGTCAGCAGCCAAAATAAAAACCAATCCGTACTCTATTTCTTCCACACTTTCTCTCCCAAAACCCAGCCTCCTACTGCTGCCCTCTCTCTCAGCCTTTCTGCCACACCCTCTGGAATGCATTCCATAATCAAGGAACACTCATCTCCCTGCCTCCCATCAATCTCATCTCAGGGGTAACTTTTATCTCATCAACTTAGAGCTGAGAGGCTGGTGCAGGACCTGGGTCCAAGTTACCAAAAACGAAAATATTTTTAAATATCTTAAGTCAAAGGACATGAAATGAGGCTCAGGCGGTGGGGCAGGAGGCGGCCAGTGTTTCTCTCCTGGTTTCTACCCCGCCTCTCAGACCTGAACAAAGCCTCTGTGTGTCCCAGTGACCAGGATTGCCACGGTGGTCTTCTGCTTCTCCAGCTTCCAGCCAGTTGGCTACAACTGGCCATGAGCTACAGTGAGTGTCCAGACTGCCCCAAGCAGCCCTTGCACATCTCTGGATATTTTTCTCCATTCACCACCCCTTTCCTTCCTGCAAAGGACAGACTCCAAGGCTGCCACCTGCTCCAGTCTCTCTCTTTTTATTCATCCTGGTTCTGTCTTGACCACCATACTAGATGGAGGTCCAGGTCAAGCAGCATCATGCCCCATCCCCATCTCCTTCCGGCCCCGCACTGAGCCAAGGCTTCCCCAGCAGGCCTCCCAGTGGCTAGCATTTTATGCTCTACATTCCCAGCCATTAGGATAAGAGGGACCTTTAGCATGCTGCCCACCCACCACAATCACAGGCAGGCCACCAGACTTCCACCTCCACATATACACCCTGACTCTTTGATGTCCTTGCCATCTGACTATACTGCCCCCACCCCATCTTCTTCCTCATGCATCTGGAGACTCTGGTGCCTGAGGGAAGAAGCCTGATGGTCTCATCGTCTTCCAACCAGTGTGCTTTGGGGCTACATCAGAGTGCATCACAAGAGGCCTTGATGGAATGAGGCTTCCCCAATGCCAGGGGCCACCTAAGAAAGGCACAGGCAGGGGGCAACTGCAGGGCTTCTTTGCCACACCTCTAATCCCACCAAGCCCTACTCTCCTTTAGAGAGACAGAGCAATATCTGAAATTACGGTTGTTTCTGAATGACGAGATTGGGGGTTTTTGTGTTCTCATGTTTGTATTTCTTTAATTGCTGGAACATTTTTATAAAATGACATTTTTATGTTGTACTTTTAGGAAGACAGTAATGTTACAACACTCAAAATGTTAAAATTGCTATTTTGTGGATGGTTGTAGTTTTGATAAAATTGAAGGTGTGTTACTATTTTCTTCTGCATTCCTTTCATGCATTGTTGACATTTTCTGCAATGAATACGTATTAGTTCTGAATTTATAAAATATCATTTAAAAAATCCTTTAGCTACTGCCCTAACTTTGGGGCTTTTTGAAGGGTTACTGACACTCACATCTCTCTTCCTTCACTTCCCACTGACTCTTCAACCAACTAGAATATTTTTGGCTACTAAACGCTTTGCTCTAGTTTCTAAATTTGAAGGACACCTTTTGGTTCTTCTTATGAATTTCCTGGCAGCCTTTGACACTGTTGGCTACTACCTTGCTTGGCTTGCTTTCTTCCTCTCTGGCTATGGCTTCTCAGTTTCCTTCTCATATTTCTCCCATCAGTTCCTTTTCAGTTTTGCTCCTCATCGTCTAATCCCTTCTGACTGTATAGATTCTCTTTTGGGAATCCAACCAGCCCTGTAGTAATTGCATGGCTCATCTCCAGCCAAGATCCCACTGTGGGGTTTCAGACCTTCAGAACCTATTCCCTCCTGATAGTCTCCACTCAGGTTTCCTCCAGGAACCTCAGACTCACCATGCTCCAAATTATTTCCTCCTTGGTCAATTGCAGCACAATAGGAAATGCTCACATCTGCTATTAGAAAGTACCCCCACAATTCTTGCCACAAGGAGTGGCCTTAAACCTTCAACCTCATTCTCCTGGTAACTCTTGATTGGGCTGGGAGTGGGCAATTGACCCAAGACAGACCATATAAACTATCTCTCCCAAGACTCTGAACTGAGTCAGTAGTACTGGGGTCAGCTGCTGTAAGATCATACAGAGTTGGGGCAAGAATCAGTGCCAGGGTGATCCAAAGCTGTGTGCAAGCTCATGTCACCTATGTATGCATTTTGGGGTGAGGTTGGGAGGAAGAAAGATACTTTCAGAAGGTGGTCTATAGAGATAGCAAAGAAGACTAATAGAGACAAGAGTCCCAGGCCTGGCTGTTCTTCCTGTGATGGAGTTCCATGAGGTTTCTATGCTGATTTAAACGAGATCTTTACTTAAGCTAGCAAAGGAATAGAGAGAGTTTCTAACCCCAGCAACAAAACAATTCCTGGAAAGGAAACTGTCACCACTCAATCATCCAAGCAGAAACCTGGGCATCATTCTTGATCTGTCTCATCCTTAATGTGCCATATTCAATCAATGACCCAATTAGTCACTTCTGCTTCCTTCATGTCTCTCCAATTGCCTACTAGTCTATGGGCTCACTGCTGTGATTCTAGTTCAGATAACCCAGGAGTCACCTAACTGGCCTTTGGACCCCTGCTCCTGTCCCTTCTGATTAATCTGCACACTGTAACCAAGGTAATTTCTGAAACACCAGTCTTGTCATACCTGTTTCCTGCTTTAAACCCTTCTGTGGCTCCCCATTGTCCACAGAAAATGGTCAAAATTTTTGGCTTGGCTTGCAGACCCTTGAAACCTAGCGCTTGTTTTGCTGACTTCTGCAGACTAAACGTCTCCCTTTTCTGCCTTGAACTCTACTCTTTTGCCTGTAATTTAATACTAGCAATTACAGGAATGCACAGCCCTACCCCTTACCTCCCTCTATTCCATCTTCCCTTTGCCTCTTTCTTCCACCTGGCTCACCCCTGAACTCAGCTGTCCTTTGGGTCTTAGTTTGGCGGTAACCTCCTCTAGGTAGACGTCTCCGCCCTTCCTTATACCCCCAGCACCCTGTACTTGGCTCACCCAAACAACTTACCACACTGTACTGTAATTCTCTGTTTTTTGTTTGCCTCTCTCACTAGTCTATAAGCATCATGATGGTAGGAACTGTGTACTAAGCATGAGACCTAGCACCTAGTAGATACACACTCAGTATTTGAAGATTAAATGTATAAATTGTACTTACAGCAGGCTTCTCATAATTGGCACTTGAAATAGGGTTTGGTGGAGGCAGAAGCTGATGTGGCTGTTATGAAAAGGAGGAAAAGAAATAGTTCTGAATATGCATTCAATCTGTTCTTCAGAGTATATTGAGGTGTAAGTGCAATGTTTCTTGAGAAGATGCTTTAAATAGTTTGCCATTGTCTGTAACTGTGACTCTTAACTGTAAAGAGTTTCATGACCTGCTGAAGAAATGATCTTCAGAAAGGGAGAAAATATTCTCAAGACTTTTAAAAAAGAGCACTGAATCAAGGAAGGGCATTCTTTATGATAAACACATGTTTAATCGCCAACTCTTTCACTTAATAGAGAAAGCTACCTCTTCAGAGCCTCGGTTTCATAATCTGCAAAATGAGGATGATAGTACCCACCTCAAAGCATTGCTCTAGGGCTAAAAGATGGACAATGCCAGTTGCCCATGTTCTTATAAGGCAGACGGTGCCAAAAATTAAAGGAATCTTCTAGATTGCTTATACCAACCAATGATTCCACAGATAAACAAACTGAGGCCAAGAGAGGGGAAGCCCTCTGCCCAAGAGAATTTGGCTATTACATGGGAACAGCAGGTCTCCAGCCTCTGGATCTAGTTATTCCTCCGCTCTACTGCGAGAATCTTCTGTTAGCACCCATTAATTTCTAGGATTTCACCAGATACTAAACCGTGCACAGCTGACTGTCCAGAGTTTGGAGAGCTTGGTGCTAGATACCAAGGAGGACTCAAGAAATGCTGATAAATGAATGCATTAGCAGTCCAACAGGGTAACTACTCACATTGCTGGAAAGCGCAGGGGGTGGAGGGCTGTCGGCAGGAATGGGGATCAGTTCTCCCAGCTTTAAGAAAAACAGTACATTGAAATGAAAGATCAATTACAAATTTTCCCATTTCAAAACAGAAAAAAATGGCATTTATGGGAGTAGATTTGATTTTTAGAGGGTATTTGAAGGCAGTGTGTTAAAGGAAGTTTAGAAATTACCTGTAATTTTTTCCAGCCATCTCTAACACGAATGAAAAACTCAGTGCTGTCCCTCAGGTAGATGAATGTTCCTTCTATAACCAAATGCGCTTTCTGCAGCATGTCATCCATGTTGCTGAATGCTGTGACCTGTCGGATCATTTAAATTCCAAACACTGCCATTATCATTAGAGCAATGGCACCATCTGATAACCTGGCCTCTCTGTAAATTCAACTAGGAGCCATCCCCAGATACTCAATAAAAAGGCTTGTTAATGTGCCAGATAGAGGTATATACCTTCATTAATAACTAAAGGGCATTCTTCTTGATAAAACAAAAACATGTATAGTTTGAAACACAAATCTAATCTATAATAAATGAATTAAAACAAAAACGACAATATTCTGTGAGTATAAAGACATTTACAAATTGTCAATGGAGTTATCTTTGTTTTGGTTTGGGTATTAGCAAAAGCATTGGTAAGTTTTACCACTTCTATTTTTTTAAGCTACTTGGTGGCACTAACATGGTTAAATGATGTTACTTCATGCTGGTCCTTGAAGAGCTTCAAATTTTTCATTTGGAATAAGAAAGGCAAGCAAGTGAGCAACTATACTTAAGGTCTCAAATCTTGTTTGTCTAGCTTCGTAGTTACATTAAATGCATGATAGAAAATGGAGGACTGTAATTTCTCTGCCTAGAAAAATGCCAAAGATTAGACAGCCATTTGGCATATCTAGAAGCATATACAGAAGCTACAAAAATCTACTGAATAGCATCAAATCTCAAAGAAATATCAGCCAAGAGAGTTTTTATTTTTCATTGTAACTGAGAAAGATTATAAAATATTAATTTTCACCTAGCCTTGAAGATAATGGCTTTGTGCATCAAAATGACTTAGATATCCCCCAAGGGAACCAAATATCAGAATTCCATCATATGTAGGACAGTTCTTTCTTTTGGCAGCCAAATTTTGCAACTAACATCCAGCAAAGATCAAAGAGCATTTTTGGACTCCTGACATCCTTGTGAAGTATTTGTCCATTTTTCTGTGCATTACAGTAATCTTGGAGTGCTATGTCTCGTTCCAATTAACTGCATGGTAACGAATGTGCCAGAGATGTTCTTTGGCAGAATGGAGAAGACTGAATTATCCAAGTAAATCTGACCAGCACAAGGACCTGTTGTAACATTGTTTATGCTCTTGGGCTTTTGTTGTTTTGTTTTTTCTTTTTTTTCTAGAGATGGGCTATTGCTTTTTCACTCAGGCTGGAGTGCAGTGGCACAGTCATGGTTCACTGGAGCCTTGACTTCCCAGGCTCAGGTGATCCTCCCACCTTAGCTTCTCAAGTAGCTGGGACTACAGATATGCACCACCACACCCAGCTAATTTTTACATTTTTCTGTAGAGGCAGGATCTTGCTATGTTGCCCAGGCTAGTCTTGAACTCCCAGACTCAAGCGATCCTCCTGCCTCAGCCTCTCAAAGTGCTGGGATTACAGGAGTGAGCCACCGCACCTGAGCAGGTTTATGCTTTTTGAAATACTATGATTGGTGGCCAGACGTGGTGGCTCGTTTCTGTACTCTCAGCACTTTGGGAGGCCAAGGTGGGAGAATCACCTTGGTGGCCCATGAGTTCAAGGCCAGTCTGGGCAATGTAACAAAAACCCTGTCTCTATTAAAAAAAAAAAAAAAAAAAATTAGCCAGGTGTGGTAGTGTGCATCTGTAGTCCCAGCTACTCTGGAGGCTGAGATGAGAGGATTACCTGAGCTCAGGGAGGTTGAGGCTGCAGTGAGCCGTGATCTCACCACTGTACTCCAGTTTGGGTGACAGAGGGAGACCCTGTCCACCCCTCATCCCGCAAAAAAAAAAAAAAAAAAAAAGTAATATGATTGGTTCTTGTTATAACTTAGTCAATTAAGGATTCAAATGGTGGAACTTACATATAAATGATTTTGTTTTTCATGTCTTTTTACTTAATAAGTCACCCAAATAGATAACAAATCCCTTCTACTATTTATAGAATTGCACCAAGCCTACTGTCATGAAGGCCTGATGCCCAAGGGATGTCAGACACAGGAGATTGTAGCCAGAGTTTTAAGTAAATCCATCCCAGATGGAATGATGACTGCATACTGATAATAATACTGACCAGGTTTCTGGATCCGGGAAGCCCTGGCTGTCCTGGAGGGCCAGGGGGACCTGGAAGGGCCACAGCTAAGACAAAACAGAAAATAGAAGTTATACAAAAACCACACTCTGAAAAATGTCTGAGGTATCAGCTAACTCCTGGAGAGAAGTGTGTTCAACCCCATTCACAGTGCCACAAAGCATCCCAACTTCCACCTATATCTTGGGTGCTCTGCCCCCCAGCATGTGACTTAGGCCACATTGACTGGTTCAGGGAAGAGCTGGGATTCTTGATTGTTACCCTGGATGAAGCCATGGCTAGTGCTTTTCCGTTTCATAAGTGAATCAATTCCTTTTGTGGTTGTTTTATAAAAGCCAGTTTAAGTCGAATATTTTGTCACTTGCATTCAAAAATGTCCTGACTCATACAACTTATTTCAGCCAAGAGACAAGCATGTGACACTGAACAGAGGAAGCAGGCTCAGAAAGAGGAAGAGAAGGCTCTAGGGAGTGGGAGGAGACCAGGGTGGTGCAGTGACAGTAGCCTTGGCCTCGGGGCCAGAGACATGGACTCAAGTCCTTAGTTTGTCCATTCCTAGCTGTGTGATCTTGAGGAAACAGCAAGCTCTCCGAAGCTGTTTCCTCATCTGCAAAATGTAAAACAGGCATTTCTTCTTCCCTGGGCTGTGGCGAGAACTGAGTGCTTTGAAAATTGTACATGTACAGCATTCATTCGGCCAGGGGCTCTTAGCTTTTGAAGAGTCACTGTGCCCTTAAAAATCAGATCAAGGTTATTGCCCTCTTTCCCAGAAAAATGCACACACACAATTCTACAAAAAAATATTACTGGGATGACAAATCCTGGAGGTATATCCTTGAACTTTCTAGGAGTCTATGATGCCTCAACTGAAAAGCCCTTACTTTAGGCAAACACAAAGTAGTATAATTACGACTATTCCTTTGGCTGTTCTTCTACCTCTCTCATCCTCTGCTCACCCTACCCCCGACAACTCCTCCAAATCTGCCAAGCTCTTGGCAGAATTAAGGGTGTTTTTACAAGTCCCAGTAAAATCATACAATTCTTCAGGTCGTTGCAAGCAAATGTTCAGTTCCAACATAGGATTTGAACATCCACACATAGGTGGCAAATGTCTAGTGGATAGAGGGCCAGTGGACTCAGATTTAGATCCCAGCCATGCCTGCTAATAGAATTTGTGACCTTGAGTAAGTCTCTTCACCTCTGTGAGCTTCAGTATCTTCATCCATGAGATGAATTTTATAATAATATCTGTTTTATCTTCCTCCCAGGGTTGCTGTGAAGACTACATGGGATAATGGCCATGAAAGTGTTTCGTAAACTGAATTGCTATACATTATGTGAGAAGCAATCCTTGCTCAATGCAGCAAGGCATCCCGGGAGCCCTAATGTAGTGTTGCTGTGGTCAACAGATTTTCTCCACCTTGCACTCACCCTGTAATATGCCTCCACCTCCTATAGTCCTACTCCTCCCTCATGGCTGTGTGGGCACCTATGGTTCCATCCACTCAGCACCTTCTTCCTTTGTAGGACCAGTGTCCTCAGCTCCTTCTCTTGGGACCTTCCCTTCACCTCTACAACCATTTGGTTCCAGAAAGAGCTACCATGTTCTCATGTGATCCGACCTCCTGGTCATAGGGGATTGGTCCAAGATTGGGTATCCCACACAAGTCAGGCCCATCAGGACCCTTCTCTAGGACTTCTCCATCCCAGGACTTTTCAAACTAAAATAGTAAAAGAAGTTCAAGATTTCTAGCTGACAGTGGAAGCTGTAAGTTGTCAGTAACCATATTTCCCGCTGTGCAGAGGATGTGGTTTGTGGTGAGGAAGCGTGAAACTGCATGCAGAGAGAAGCGGAGACAAGAGATGGCCAGAGAATCCTTGCAGGGGTTGAGTCCCTGGCTCTGGCTGTTCCTGAGGTCCAGCTGCTTATCTACCTCTCCCACAAGTTGACTGTTCACTCCTTCCTTCACACCCAGTACATTTCCCCTTTGCTTGAGCTATTTTGAGTTACATTTCTATCACTTGCAGCCAAAAGATCCAAGGCTAAGTCAAAGCCCCAGCCCCAAAGTCACCTCCTGTGTAACGCTTTCCTTATGCCAAGGACTCTGTAGGTCTCTTCCCAGGCATGCTTCCACCATACCTGGCTCCTGCCAAGCCAAACAACAAAAAAGTATGCCTTCATGCTATTAGTGCTGCTATTATTCTCTCCTACAATGGACATAGTAGAAATAACACAGGCTTTGGAGCTACACTGCTCTGGGTCTGAATCCTGTTGGTGTCATTTATTAGCTGTGTGACCTGGCAAAGGTTCCTAAATGTCTCTGGGCCTCACTTTCCTTACCTGTACAATGGGGATGTTAATGCTTTTTTTAAAGGTTGTTCTGAGGTTTCAATAAAATACCGTAGTAAAGTGATTAGCAAAATGCCTGGCATCTGATATATGCTCATTATATAGAGATTTTCCTTAATTTCACCAATTTTGCATCTGAGGAGGTGAGGCTCTAAGGGATGAATAGATTTTTATATACAGAGTTCCAGCCACTGCTGGTCATTAAGGCAGGTTCTCACACCCCTAAGGCATTGACAAAGCAGCCAGGAAGTTTCCACTCACATGTGAAAAGATGCTCAACATCATTAGTCATTAGGGAAATGCAAACCAAAACCACAGTGAGATATCACTTCATACCAAGTAAGATGGCTGTAATCAAAAAGACATAATGAGGATACCATAACACGGGAGGAGAAATTGGAACCCCCTCATACACTGCCACTGCTGATGGGAATGCGAAATGTTGTGACTCCTTCGGAAAACAGCCGGGCAGTTCCTCAAAAAGTTAAACATAGAGTTACTGTATGACCCAGCAATTTCTCCTACGTATATACTGAAGAGAACGGAAAACATGTTCACATAAAAACTTGTACGTGAAAGTTCATAATAGCATTATTCATAATAGCCAAAAAGTAGAAACAACCCAAATGCCCATGAACAGATGAATGAATAAACAAAATGTATATCCTACACAATGCAATATTATTTGGCCACAGTAAGGAATAAAATCCGTGCTGCAACATGTGTGAACTTTGAAAACACTGTGTTAAGTGAAAGAAGCCAGACTCAAAGGGCTCTATATTATATGATTCCATTTATATGAAATGTGCAGAATAGGCAAATCCAGAGACAGAAGTAGATTCGTGGTTGCCCAGATCTGGTAGAGAAGAGGGAAAGAGAGAAAAGAGAACAACTGCTAATTGGTACGAAATTTCTTTTTGGTGTGATGAAAATGGTCTAGAATTAGACAGTGGTGATGACTGCATAACTTCATGAATATATTAGAAACTACTGGATTAGACACTTTAGGTGGGTGAATTTTATGATGTGCAAATTATATCTCAATTAAAAAAAAAAAAAAGAAAGAAGGTGGTATCCAGGAAAGCCCTCTGTTAGGCAGTGCAGCTGTGACAAGCCACCCAGATGCTATGACCTTGAACACAATGGTAGGGACAGCGTGAACAAGGGCACTGTTTACAGCACTAACCTGCTCCCAGGATAGCCGGAGGTCCTGGTGGCCCCGGGGGTCCCGGTGGCCCAGGATCACCAGGTCTTCCAAAGCCAGGTGGCCCAGGCAGACCAGGAGCACCTGGGGGTCCTTGGGGCCCAACGACTGTCTCCCCTTTCTGGCCCTGTTAAGGCAAGCACACCATAACAGAGAGAAAGCATCATTCATCACTAGAAGTCCCATCTAGTCCTTTTATGAGAATATTTAAAAGAAATCAATAAACACCAGCTATTGTTACTACTATCCTCAATCCTGGGCACAATTCAAGATGGGGTAAGGCCTCCAAGATGGCAGCCCAGTCATTATGTTGAATGACTCTACAGAGAACCCCAGAGAGCCCTGGAGGCAGAAGGGACCTTGGAGATCATCTAGTCCAGCCTTTGCATTTCACAGATAGAGACACTGAAGCCCAGAGAAGTGAAAGGACTTGCCCAAGATCATGAAGCAAATTACAGGCAGAGCTAGAGGCAGAACTCTGATCCCTGGCTTTGCTGGTTCTACCCTTATGGTGAGCTCTGGGACCAAAGGTCAATGATCTGGACATATTCTTGTTGGGGGCACAGCTTGACTTTCTCTCCTTTCACCTGGAAAAACCTCTCATCCTAGGAAAACCACACCTATCTAGGAGCTCCTTTGATAAAATTTCAGAAGAACCAAATAGCTCCTCTAAAAATATCTCCCTTACCTTCCATTCTGCTTCTGTTATCTCATGTATTCACCATTAATCATTCTTTGTGTGGAGTGAATTTTCCACCAATTTCAAGAATAAGGCAGTGTGACTAATGGCCTGGAAGTTACCTACCTTCATGTGGCCTTGGCCAGCTACCTTCTCTCCAGGGACCTCAGCCAACCTCCCCATCAATCAACAAGGATGGGGAAAGAGCTGGCTGATCCCAAAGCTCTGCCTTCAGCTCATAGTACAATGACTAGCCCTAACTGCCTAGTCCCATTGGGGGCTTCCGGGAAAGCTGTAAGTCTTTGGGGAAGATGACTTGGAGGGGTCTCTACTCACAGCCAGGCCTGGATTTCCGGGCAGGCCTGGAGGCCCAGACATAAGGAAGCCATCATTAATGTCTCCTTTTTCTCCTTTTTCACCTTTGAACCCCTTGTCTCCATTCTCCCCCTGGAAGCAGAGAACATAGGAATATTTCAGTAAGAGTGGGATGAACTCAGTCTCTGACATAAACCAAAGCATGAAAAACACAGGCCAAATATTAATAGAGAAACACTCACTTTCAAGTTGTTCAGAAAGTGTCTCAGATAAGCTAGATCAAGTGGAGGACCTGAAAAAGAAATGCTTTGTAAAATTCACGATTGTAATTTCAGAAATTTTAAAATAAAAGTCTCTAAGTTGGCAACCACAGTTACATCTTAGTGGATGTGACCCTGCACTGGGGTGGCTAACAGAGTCTGCTTGGAAGCAGAAACAGGTGCTACTGTGGGCCCATCAACCCAGACACTGTGGGATCCCAGGTAGGTCCCTGGCCTTCTTTGGACCTTGTTTTGCATATAAAAGATGAATGATTGGATTTTCTGGTCTCTCCTGACAATGTTCCCCATTGGACATGCCAGGCCCATGCTTGGTTTTCACTAGAAACCAGTGGAGCCTGTGGTCAGGGTGGAATGTCATTAGTCTTACCCTCTGGCTAGGTCACATTTCTCAGTTGCATTTGTTCTCAGGAGCAAAAAAATCAAAGGCAAGATTGAGAACAAGAGCTGGAATACCTGGTGGTCCCTGGGCTCCCTGGTCACCTTTTTCTCCCTTTGAGCCAGGAAGACCCCAGGATCCTTTCTCTCCTTTAACACCTGCCACCAAACACATACATGTTAAAAAAAATGGAAAATCACCTTCATTCTATATAAAACCTTTCTGAGACAGGTTTTCAAACCAAGCTCATTTAGCAAAGTCCACTCAAACAAAGCCCTCCTGAGAAATCAGCAAGTGTAAAATCATAAAGAGGGCAGAGGTAGATGCTTCAGACACATTCTCAACCTTGAAAAGCTCAGTCTACTGGGAGACAGACACAGCTCACAGTAACGCAAGGCAAGATGAAATATGTGCTCTCACTGAGGTTCCAGCAGCGCATCCTGGGAGCGCAGCAGAGGCTGCGGCTAACCCTGGCTTGGACAGTGCCACAAATGAAGACAGAGACTCAGCACCATGTCAATCTTCCAGACTCATCTCATCTAGGCCTGTGCAGCGTGGGGGTGTGAGGGAAGGAGAGGGCTCTCCCAAGAGTGTCTGCACAGGACAACCAAGGGCGCTAAGTTTTCTACTTATAAAGTGGTGAGAATGCCCACCATGCAGTGTTGTACATCCCCACAGGACTAGTGAGAAACACCGTTTCTGCAGAACTGGCATTCCATCCCCACCTTTCCCCTCAACTCTTTATGTGGGAGGGGGCATGGAAGAAAGCCTTTTGGGAGATCATTGCTTGGGAAGGGAAGTGGTTCCCTTTCCCTACCTCGATGGGTAGGGTGGATGCTAGGTCTTTGAATTCCTCGTTCCCAAGAGGTGTGACAGATCAACCCACCAATGCTCCTGAGCCTAGAGATGGGGCCACAAAGTGTAGATGAGGGTAGGAGCTCAGGCTTTCTCAATGAAGGGGAGGGAATATGAGCATCACAGGCATGATGGTGTCAACAGGGAGTCAGTAGGGAGCGGCAACTACATCTATCGAGGCCTCTCCAACCCTGGGAATGCTGTGTGAGACCAACGACCTGCGCAGTGGGCCCCATGGGGCCTCCTTCACCCATACTGACCCCACAGATAGCAGTGATCAGAAAAGACAGCAAGTGCAACAGCACCAACCGGAGCAGTAGTAGCTGCATACAGTAAAGCAGGATGATTGCTCACTAGGAGCTGTCACATCCAAAAAGATCTGTTCCCTCCCCCTCCTTCCAGGGGAGGCTCACAGGGAAGAGGAACAATTGGGGATCTGATAAAACAAATCCAGCTCCATCCCCTGCTCCCCAAGGTCCACCTTGCACCAGGGGAAAGGGGAGCCTTGAATTGAATCTAAGCATAGAGTTTGGAAACAGGCTGGGCTTGGTAAGCAGAAGTGACAGAAAAACCACGGGGCCAGGTATCATCAGGGAGACCACCACCTGGTGGGCCAGGGTGACGCAGCCAAGCTGAAGGTGAATATTGAAGGAAAGAGACCTTCCCCTATTTAAACCCCAAGTGGTGTGACAGGGTGTGTGAGGACAGGGGGACCAGAGTGACTGCTCACCTGCAGGACCCATCCCCTGGCCTGTCCCTCTCTGATGTGCCATAGCAAAGCTCCTGCATGTGGCTATGAACATGCTGACATTTACTAATCAAACCCTCTGAGCCAGCATTTCTCACACTTTGCTGTGCACACACCTCACCTCGGAGATGGTTAAAACATGGGTTCTGATTCAGCAGGTCTAGGGTGGGGCCTGAAGTTCTGCATTTCTAACAAGCTCCCAGGAGATGCTTACAGAGTTGCATGGACACTGAGGCAAGGGTCTCCTGAGCTCCCACGGCCCTCCCCTGATCGGCTCTTGGTATACTGCACTACAATTGTTTTTAAAGTAGTTTCACTTAACAGGTTCCAAGAGCCTGAGAGGCAGGAACAGCGCTTCCCAGGCTCTTGGAATCTGCCTCAGCCCAGTGCGGATCATACCAAGTAAGGAATAGGCATCAGTGAATGTTTTACGAACAAACGAACAATTGAAAGAACAGAGTGCTTGTTGCCAACTAGGAGGCTCAGCTAAGATGAGCAGAATAGACACATGTGTGACCAAACCAAAGAGAGGTGCACAGCCCCACAGCCTTGGCTCAGCTGCCACCCCCAACCCTACAGCATCCAGTTAGACCTTCCTGACCACCTAGCCTGAGCCCAGCACTGGGCAAAGGAAAATCATCTTCCTCAAAGAGATGTCCCAGAGAAACAAATGATGAAGAAGGGAGTGTATACCGTGAAAAGTGATGAGCTCTGGACTCCCAGGGTGAGCAGTATCAACCTGGAAAGAGAGGAAGGCCAGGTCAGGCACTGCAAGCTCTGCCCTGGTGTTTGCAAAAACAGGTAGCCACTGTCCAGGGGGCATGTGACAAAAGAGGCAATGCCACAGTCAGGCCTTCCTTTGGCTCTGGAGTCCCCCAAAGCCCTAAGTCCCCAGGAGTTGTCAATGCACAGACGTCCCAGGTTTTAAACTGGGAGACCCATGATGTAGTTGAGCTGGGGAGACAGAGCTGAGGCCTAATGGCCAAAAAACTCAGCCATAAGGAAGCCCAAAGCTTTAAGACAACAAATCGTGGCAGTGGTGGTTTGGCCAACTGTGAACATTCTTGTCTTCCTTTCTTATCAGTTGGGATTGATCCACGTGTAAGGTCAAGCATCCGAGCAAGTGACGTGCCCAGCCGTGAAACTGGGTCAGCCATTAGCTTAGCTATTGCATCTAATCAAAGATGAGCATCATGGGCAGGTAATTAGCAAAGGGGGTTATCATTAGATTGGGGGGTGGCTATTCTGGACATCTCATTAAGTTTCAGGGGTCTGCAGTCCAGGCTGTTCTGGATAATATTCCTTCCCAGTTTTCCCCAGATTCCTGCATTTTCTTCTCTATTAAGACAAAGCCACTTGAAACCTGGCTTCTTCCAGATTGATGTGTAGAATCAAAGTCATCTGTATGGTGCCAAAATCCTTCTGTGCTTATGGGTGGAGGGTCACAAGCTGCTCAGGGGCCACCAAGGAAAGATAGGAGTGGGGAAGAAATCTACCAGGAAAAACATTTCTAAGTTAAGGATGAAGGTTTCAGCTCCAAGCTGTTGTCTTGCAGGCTATGCTGATAAAGTTTCTCCACTACAGACATGAGCTGTAAATAATTAGGGTGTTGGAAGGAGCTGAAACTAGAAGGGGCTCATGAAATGCTGGCTGTAAGAGGAAGCATTTCCGTTTCAAAATGTCCATTTTGAGAGTTGGACAAGAAACGTCCATGACCCAGCTCCTCTAGTATCTAGCCAGGCAATATGAAGTAAAAAATCTTACTAAAAATGCTTTGAGCCTATCTTTTCCTTCTTTTAGGTATCCCCACAACCCCCAAAGGCCATGGTTACTGCTAGAGGTCCTGGTGCAGGTCATGATAATTGCAATAGCATTTTTACAGCACTCTAAAATTTGTCAAGTGCTGTTCTGTGGCTTATTTGAGGCCCGAAATCATGTTAGTTGGGAGAGGCTTCTGTACTAACTCACTGTGTGACCTGGAGCCAGCCTTTTGCTTCTCTGGGCTGTGTGTTCTCTCCTGTGTGATAAGGAGGTGGGATACAGCGACTGCCCAGGAAGGTCACTCCAGCACTGATATTTTATGTTTCTCTTCAGGCCATGGATATAAACACATACTGGGTTGCTGTTGTCTCCATGTAGAGCCTGGAGCCCCTTAGTCACCTGACATACGTGGGTCCTGCCCTCTAGGCCAGAGTTCCCAGGCCCTGGGCTGCAGACTTGGATGCCTCAACGTTTAGACTTAGCCAGATGTCTGCGCAAATACGCAGCCAAACTGCATCATCTTGAAGGCTCTGACCTGAGCCTTAGCATCACCTCCAACAGGGATCAATTATGAACTCACCTCAAAGAATATTTCTAAATTGTAATTTGCAAGCTCCTGAGAGCAGAGGCCACATCCGTCTAGTTCACCCTTGAGTCCCCAGGGCCTAGAAGAGTCCTTGGCACTGCATAAGTGTTCAATAAATATTTGTTGAATGAATGAGAGAATGATTATGCATGGTTCTGTGACTAATGCCTGTACACAAGGCCCACCCTCCCCTCTGGGTTTTCTCACAGAAATCTGACTCTCTTCCTATGGGTAAAAAATCAGGGACAGAGCTTCTCAATGGCTAGGGGGCCAGGCAAGTGCCTGACCTCTCAGAATCCCAGTGTCTGCACCTGCTGCCTGGTGGTTAGGAGACCTGAGTTATGGTCCCAGCTCAGTCAAGTCCCATGACCTTGGACAAGCCAGTGAGCTTCTCTGAGTCACAGTTTGTTTCATTATCATAAAGTGGGAGAGATCAGCCCTGCCTGTCAGTGTTGTGTGCTGTGCAGTGATGTGATCACTGGGAAAGGGCAGCATAGTTAGTTACAGATTTTAGCCCAAAGTTCTCAATGCAAAGATCATGGGTTGGCATGGCTTGTTTTCTCATCTATGTTTTCTAAGGGGTCTATTTTTCCCAGTTTTATACTACTCCAAGCATGAAGCTAATGTGGTCGCAGTAACAAAAGACACTGCTTTTTAGATTGTATGAAAAGAAGCACCTCACCGTGTGTGCACCCTTAGAAGATCCAGTATATTTCATTGCCACGATCTGTTATCTAAAAGATTCTAGTCACTTGAGAGTCTACACTTAGGGGATAGAAGACATCAGAGAAGACATTTGAGGATAGAAAGGGCCCAAGACAAAGACTGATCTTTTTCTCTGAGTTGCTATCTATGCCAAAGCCTGCTCTTTAAGGCAGTGATTGCTACTTACTGGCATTTTGCAGTGCGGTCGGACGGGTATTGGGAAAATGGCCTGTGGGTAATGAAAACAAGAGAGGTGAGGTCAACAGGACAACTGACTCCAGCTTAGGCCAATCGGGAAGGTCTTCCCACTGCATGCCAACTTACTCCTTTGATGTTAATCACAGCTCCAGGTGGCCCAGGGGGGCCTGGAGGGCCAGGTAAGCCAGGTGGGCCCTGAAGGAAGAAAAAAAGGCCATTCCATTAGTTCAGGTTGTTGTGAGTGCAGGGGCAGCCACAGGACACTTCCTCCAGAGGAAGGAAAGGAGGGTCTGCTGAAGCCAACCAACTTCTCTCGCAGGTTGCTCAGGGAGCCACAGAGCACTTCTATGTCCCTGGCCTCACTGTATCTTCACAACAAACCATAGGGAGGATGGCAGGGCAACAAGTATTGTCTCTGGTTAATACATGCAGCTAATGAGGCCCAGAGAGGGGAGGTGACCTGCTCAAGACCACACAGCAACTTACAGCAGCACTGAGATTGCAACTCAGATTCTGACTCCCAGTTGATAGTGAGCCTAAGGCCTCCCTATCAGTGCATTATCAGTATAGGGGTGGAAATGGACTGCAGGGGTCTCTCATGTGATATATTGCCAGAGGAAATGTGTCTCAGAAATGCAAGCATAAATGCAAAACTCTTGTTAGATAGCACAGTCATTTTCAAAGTGAGGCCAGCTTGGCCTTAATACCATGCAACAATTTCTCCTCTAAGCCTAGAGGCAGGAGCTTGCAGCAGGAGAGGTGAGGCTTTGAGGGCATGCATGAAGAGTTTAGCCCATGCGGAAGGTATACTGATCACTCTAAATGAAGGCATGAGTGTCTGGTTTATCTGCCCCTAATGCTTCAGGAAAATAGTATTTCTGGATTTCTGGGCATACAAAGCAAAAGCAGTGTGGCACAAACAGAAGCAGCAATAGACTTAGAGCTGTGTTTACATCTTGGTTTGGGGATTATTAGCTGGGTCACCTTGGGTGGGTGCCTTGACTACTAGAGGCCCCAGTATCCTCTTATGTAAAACGAGATCCCTGCATAGTGTCTCATGCAATAGTTATCACCAAGACTAAATGAGAAACTCTCCTTAAAAGCACTTTACACAGTGTCTGGTACATAGCAGCTGCTGAATAAACATTGGCTTTTTTCTTCTAGACCAGGGTCCCTGCTGCTGCCCAGTGTTTGCCAACCTGCGAGGCCCCACCTAAGTAGCTGATCTGCCTTTGATACTGACTTCCAGCACTCACTGAGCCCCTAGTGATGTGAGCGATCCCTGGGACTGTGTAAAGGAGGGGAGAGGTGACATTACCCTAGAGTTAGAGGTCCTGGGATTCGGAACCACATTTTCTGAGCATGACCAGATCCCTTTCTCCCCTACTCCCTCTGGGTCCTACACAAGGAAGTCTATTCTCCACTAAGGTGTTTTAGGTGGCAGGACCCTCCTGAGAGGGAGCTGAAGGACAGGGCTGGGTGGGAGGACCTTTGGCAGTGGCAGTGAAGGAAGAAGAACAATATTCCTGAACATTCAGTCCACAGGCCCTGCTCTGTGGACCCCCCACTCTCTCACCCTCTCTGGACACCAACCTCCGGCTCCATCCCCAGGGTGACTCACCTGCATAATGACCCCTGGATCTCCTTTGGCACCCTTGAGGCCATTCAATCCTGGGCGACCCTGGAACCCACAGCACACACCTCAGTAAACCCTCCGCCCACAGACCAGCCTGGCCCATGTGTCCTCCCCCTCCAGCCTGTCCAATGAACACTGATACCTACAGGTCGCCCAGGGAGGCCAAATTCTCCTTTATGTCCTGGTGGTCCCTTGGGCCCCTAGAGGCAAAACAAATGCCAGATTAGAAAAGAACAGAAAGTCTGGGTTCAGAGAAATGAGGACTGCAAGCACGCTTTTGCAGGCAGTGGTGACGATGATCCACTGACAGGAGGAAGGAGGGCAGGGGGCCAGGCAGAAGCCCCTGCCTGCGGCCTCCTTGTCTCTAGCCTCTCCGCTTTCAGCTAGAAGCACCTGCTCAACCCACACCATCCCCTGCTTTCCTACAGGCTCCAACCCACCCCAGACTCTGGACCCAGCCCCTCGCAGTCAGGGTTAACTAAGGAGCAAGAGGTCAGTAGCTCAGGGCTGCAGCTCCCTGGTAGCCAGGCGCTGGGCCAGCCCAGAACATGGACCTCTGCCCTAGGTCTTATGTCCCAGGGCTTATCGCATCCCCCATTCTGAATAACGCAGCCCTGCCTCGCCCCTCAGGTCAGCCTGGCCTGATAACCCACTCTAGGATTTGGTTCCTTCCTTGCTCTAACCTGCCCCTAGGAACCAGAGTCTTGGTCTGACACCCCAGTCATCCAGCTGAGTTCCAGACCATGGGCCCTATTTCAGTGCTGTCTTTCCAGGACCACAGGCTTCTAGAGCCACTGTTCTGTTGCAACCTTCAGGAATCCTCCTGCCTTCTAGTGTCTGGGATGCAAATTACTTGGTTGACAATACCACAGATGTTGTACGTCTTCCTAGAACATATTCTACCCTCGGCCTGTGCCTTTCCAACCCTGTAGCTGGGTCTGCCGTGTCTCCCAGAGAATGACTGGTTTAAGCCTGGGGCACTCCAAGTCGCTTTTCCTCCTACCATTAACATACATAGCCATGCTCTGAAAAGTGGCAAATAAAAACTGAGTTGAAACAGGGTCAGTACGTAAAGTACCTAGTCTGTATTACTCTTAGGGAAAGAAAAGCAAAGACATGGGGTTGACAGAGCACAGGCCACTTGGTTGGTAGGTTCTAGTGCAACACTTCCTGACATGGTTTGGCTTTGTGTGCCCACCCAAATCTCTTCTTGAATTGTAATTCCATAACCCCCGCATGTCATGGGAGGGACGTGGTGGGAGGTAATTGAATCACGGAGGCAGTTTCCCCCATGCTGTTCTCATAACGGTGAATGAGTTCTCCCTAGAGATGATGGTTTTATAAGTGTCTGGCATTTCCCCTGCTAGCACTTATTCTCTCTCCTGCTGCCCTGTGATGAGATGCCTCCCACCACAATTGTAAGTTTCCTGAGGCCTCCTAGCCATGCGGAACTATGAGTCAATTAAACCCCTTTTCTTTATAAATTATCCAGTCTCGGTATTTCTTCATAGCAGCATGAGAATGGACTAATACACTTCCCAAACATCAATGTGTGTTAAGAATCACCTGGATCTTGTTAAAAATGCAGATCCAGTATGTCTTGGGTGAGGCCTGAGATTCTACAGTTCTAAGAAGCTCCCAAGTGATGTCAGTGATGTTGGTGCATGGTCTACACTTAGTGTAACAAGACACCAGTGAATTTGAGAAGGAGTTATAAGCTACACTGGTCACTAGGGCCATGGCTAGCCCATACAGCACCTTCATGCAAATTAGAAGAAGGTGCCACTTACTGCCTGTGTTTGGCAAGCTGTGTCCAAGCTGGGCTTCAGTAGGAACCACCGCCATGGCATCTGCAGCAGCCTGCTGGCCCCCACCACTAACTATTTGTATTTTCCACAGTATTTGAGGTTAGTAGGTGGTTAACCAGTAGTTAACATAAGAATCTCTCAGTCTGTCTTAGCTGCCTGATTTTGGGTGTCCACTCTTCCTAACTTCAGGGACCAAAGGCCTCAGAAGGTCTTTTGAAGGATTCACCTCGAAAGTTACAGGGCATTCTTCAAAGATACAAGTCTGTTACAGAAATGTGAGGTCCTTTCTCCCCATACCTGAGATCCAACTTCAACCAAACAAACCTGTATACAATTCTCCAGCCCAAAATGTTTCAAATGTTCAATGTTTCAAATATTCATTAGAGGCAGTGAGGTTCATTTGAGAACAGACTGGACCTAAAGCCTGACAGGCTGGCCTCAAATCCCCACTCTGCCACTTACAAGCTGTGTCACATGGGCAGGTTACTTAACCTCCTTGGGCCTTAGTTTCCTCATCTATAAAATGGGGATTCTGAGAGTCACTTCTTGGGGTTGTGAAGATGAAATGAGATGACCTATGTGAAGCATCAGTACAGTCTGACCCATAGAGAATGTTCTACACAGGGAAGTAAGTTTAGGGTTCACCCTTGAGAGAAATGGCGAGAGCTGCTCAGAAGCCCAGACGGGTTATGGATTTCCAGCGCCGTAAGGCCAGAAGGGCCCTAATATCATTTAGTACTAATTCAGTCCCTTCAATGTGCAGATGGGAAAACAGGAGTACAGAGAGAGAAGAGGGCTTGCACAAGGTCTCACAGCAAATGAGTGGCATATTCACAACCAGAATCAAAAATCCCAGAGGTTTTGCGGGGTTCCTTTGAGGGTTTCCTGGGAAATTGGTCACCTTTAGCTGGCAAGTTCTGTGGTATAACTGCAAGTGTACCTCTCCTTCCTGGACACACAGCTAAACTATATTCTGAGGCCACAAGCATCTGGGTTTGGCTTACGGAATGTGCCAGAAGTGATGTTTATTATCTTCCACAATCTCTTCCCCCTCCCCAACTTCAGCCTGCCAGCTCCTGTGCAACCTTGAATCCACAAGATGGCAGAGTCACAGAATGGAAGCATCCTGGATCCCTGAGTCACTTCTTGGAGGAGAGATGCCAAGCTGAGAACAACCACAGTGGACTTTGCAGGAGCGAGAAATAAGCTGCTATTGTGTTAAATCACTGAAAAGTATTTATTTAATTGTAGTTAGCCTTACCCTAGTATATGTACATTTTGCCACACCTTTGAATTTTCATAACTGGGACAACTAAATCTAACCAAATCAAAGTACGAAAAATGCTTCAAACTCCAGTCCAAATCCAGCTGAGAGATGCTCTGACTTACCATTGGTCCTGGGGCTCCGTGCATTCCAGGTTCACCCTAAAACAGGAAGATATGTACTTGTCACTGTTTGGGACAGAAACAAAGATGCGAAGCTGGGGCAGATATGTGCCTGCAGGGTCTGGTGACATAATTACCTTTTTCCCCATCAGCCTTTCTAGAGGAATGTCGCCTGTCAGGATGGCACCCGGCTCTCCCTTCTCGCCCTGCAATTCAGAGAACATCTCAATGAAGTCAGGACTCCTCCTTGCCACCTTGTCTAGAGAGTTTTGTACAGAGACTCCTCCTTGCCACCTTGTACAGAGACCTGCAGCCATGATTTGTTTCTCTTGCCTTCATCCTACTTGAAACTCCACTGCTCCAAAATTACCTCTTGCTAGAGTATTGCAACAGCCTCCTAAATGAATGAATGTTCTCTCAGCCATTCCCTCTATGCACCATCAGAGTTACTGTCCTAAGGCACAGGACAGTCCTGTCTTCCATGCCCCTTCAGGGCTCCCACTGATAACAGATTTGCATCCTCACTCTCAACCCTCCAGGATCCAGCCCCAGTGTGGTCCTGTCTATCTCCTGCCATATGGTGCCCTCAAGGAACCTCTGGCTCCCAACGTATTTGACAGCTTGCTTTCCTAGCAACTCAATCTGAGATCTGTTCCCACCAAGAATACTTATTCTTGTTAAAACACCTGAAATTAGGAAAGAGATGATGGTATAAAAACTAGAGGCCTCTGTCAACATGGAGGCCTTGTGTCTCCGTATGCAACGTTGCCTCCAAACTCTAAACTCCTGTGCAAACATTTACTTAGTTAGGCAAAGCTATCCCAGATGTTGGGAATGAGTGATGGGTAGACTGGTGGCAAGAACACAGGATCCTGCCCCCAATCCTGTCCTCAGCGGAGCCATCTACTATGCTAGAGGCTGCTGAGAAGATGCTTGTCCAGAGAACAAGGCCAGGTGCAGAAACCTTCTATCTGACTCTGAGGCTTTGGCCCTAAACTTCAATGCTGGCCCCTGGGGAGCAGGACTGAGCCACACAGAAGTCTCTCTTCAATGGGGCTGGGAGTAGCTAGGACAGTGGCATCAAAGCAAGCAGAGCAGCCTCTTTCTTCCATCCCCCTATGCCCACACCTGGTATTTAGATCTTACCACTCCACTGGTGAGGAAAGGTAGTCCTGAGCACGCCAGCAGGGAGAAGAAGCAAGCACAAGCATTAGAAGCAGAGTGAGAGAAAGCGCGTTCGCTGCAATGGCCAGAGCAGAACCGCCTGGCTGCCTGGACCAGTCATTCAAGGTGGCAGGAGGTTAGGGCGGGGACGTCACGTCCATCCCTCTAGATCCAGCTGACCTCACCACGTAGGAAACAGAGTGTTTAAACAGAGTGTTTAAAGCAAGAGATGTTCTTGCTTCACTGGGCCTCCTCCCAAGCCTGAGCTGGCCAGCCCTGGTCCATCTCCACAGGCCTGTGGCAGCAAAAGCATCCCAAGACACATCCCCATGTGAAGCCAAACCTTCACCCGGCATACCAAGCCCTCCATGCCCTGGACCCTCTCCTCCTTGGAGACCATTTTATTATAGAATGGTAGGGGGAGAGAAGAATGAGAGGAGCTTAAGTTCCCCCCCCGCCCCCCACAGAGCACACCCACCCTCCTTGACTCCCCATGGCAGGCTCAGGGGATTGAACAGTGCTCCCACTGGCTTTGCACAAAGCTCCATTCCAGCTGTAAGCATGTGCTCTGTTAGTTCTTCGCATATCTCTTCCTCATCTTATTTCTATATCCCTATGCCTAGCACAGGAAACTGCCTGGCACACCACAGGGGTCAGTGGACGAAAGATGGATGAGTATATACATGGATGGGTGAATACATTAATCTGTTTATGGACGTCACTCTCCCCCTTATCTATAAAAACCAACTGGAAAGTTAATTCTAAGAGGCAAACACAAAAGAATACACGCACAACAATAGGTTTGGTACCCTGGGAGTTCTCAGGAAGTGTTCTGTGTGCTAAGTATTTATTCCGTAGATTTTGGACCAAGACTGTCATTCAACTGCAGAATGCTCAACTTATAATTTAGAAATAATAACATTTGTTCTAATCATTAATTATACATGCTTTCGTCCAACAAGTGTATTCAGTACCATTTGTATACCAGGCCCCGTATTAGTATTGGAGCTATGGAAAAGAAGCTGGCAGGATGCCTGTCCTCAGGCAGTGCATGTTCTAATGGGGATGCCCAGCAGGTGGTTAGACAAAGCACAGTGTGTGTGAGAACAAAGGAGTGTTGAGTTGAGTTCTGTTTCCAAATTATGGTAAAAATCAATTTCACTACCCACTTCGTACCTTCTCGTCTCATAGAGAACCTGGAGATTAAAAAAGTTAACAGCTGGAAAGTGACTGCCAGTAAGTATGGGGTTTCTTTCTGGTATGATGAAAATGTTCTAGAATTACAGAGTGGTTCATGAGGTTGTACAACCTTATGAGCCCACCAAAAATCACTGAATTGTGCAATTTAAAGGGGCGAATTTTATGGTATGTGAATTGTATCTCAAAGAATAAAAAAGTTAATAGCTACTTTCAGCTAGTCTGAAATGTTTAGCAAATTCCAGCGCCCAATCCCACCCAGATACCTGGGCCCCTCTTACCTGTTCTCCTTTTAGTCCTGGAAAGCCAGGTAAACCAGTGTCACCTTTTGGTCCTCTAGGGCCCTGGAAGGAATTGTTATATAGTATTTGGTTGTTTGTTAAGATTAAAATGCATAAACCAATCAGAAATATATTTTTTCTCAACAGTAGAATAGACACTGGCTGGATGGGAATAGCCTGGCACCCCAGCCCATCCCAGCCAGTGTCTATCTCTCTTTTGTTTTGTAACGTCTAGTTAGCAGTATTTTTAGTGTTATCATATGATATGTGCCTTTAGAAGATGTAAAAAGTTCAGAAAATCAGCCAGGCTCAGGGGCTCAACAGTAGAATAGTTCCCCCAGGCAGGTGGAAGTCACGATTATCTATGACATTTTCTTAACCTTAAGTGGTCCAGAAATTGTGGTCTGGTAGAAAGAAGATAGCACTGAGTGTTAAGAGGCCTTGAGGCTTCACGCTTTTTTGAACATTGGTTTCCTCCAACTGGGCACTACTGATCCAGCCTCTTATCTGGGCCTGCTGCCTCTGCTTGCCCCACAGCTCCTCCAGGCCACCCTGCAGCCCGCCTCCTCCACTATCCCCTTCCACGACTCCCACCCCTTCTCTGGCTCCCCACTACCTATGAGATGGGACCCAGGTACCTTAGCCTGGCACCCCAGCCAATCCCAGCCAGGCGTCAACATCTCATCTCCCACACCATCAGGTTGACTCCCTTCCTGCAGCCTCTCTGCACTCCTCCATTGCTTCTGCACCAGCACTCATGCCATCCCCCCATAGGAATGCCCACCCACCCCTCTGCAGAGCCAAATCCACACATGCGGCCAGAGGCAACCTATTCTCAACTCCAACAGACACTGAATGCCTGTGACAATGACTCACACAGCCACATCTGCCTCAAAAAGGCATTTCAACACTTTCTTACTATTTTAACTTTTCACAAGTTCCTGTCTTGTCTGGATGAAAGAGTGAATTACCCATTACAGCAGTGGCTTTCAACTATTTGTTATTATTGTTTAGCAGTGAAACTCTTTTCTTTCCTTTTTTTTCCCCCAAATAAAGTCTTAAATGAAAGCCTAATATATACAAATATGTCCAGTGAAGCTTCCCTTATTGAAGGTCAGTGGCCTGGAATGTGCCTATTTGGCCCCCTCCTTACTCCCTGCAGTGGAGGTCCTGGAGGCTCTCCTGCAGAGCCTGGGACTCCCTCAGTAACACAGGACCACTCATTTAGAGGAAAATGTGCTCTGAAACGTGCCCCAGGTCTTGCAGCAGCCAAGCCAGGGCTGGAGCTTTGGGATTTGGCCTTTTCTTCTGCTAACCAAGAGTCACGGTCAGAGTCATGGCCACAATCATGGTCACAATCACGGTCATGGTTGCCATTCTCTCTTTTGTTTTATAACATCTAGTTAGCAGTATTTTTAGTGTTATCATATGATATGTGCCTTTAGAAGATGTAAAAAGTTCAGAAAATCAGCCAGGCTCAGGGGCTCATGCTTGTAATCCCAGCACTTTGAGAGGCTGAGGCAGATGGATTGCTTGAGCTCAGGAGTTCCAGACCAGCCTGGGCAACATGGTAAAACCCCATATCTATCAAAAATACAAAAAATTAGCCAGGCATGGTGGCACATATGCCTGTAGTCCCAGCTACTCGGGAGGCTGAGGTGGGAGGATCACTTGAGCTCAGGTGGCAGAGGTTGCAGTGAGCCACTGCACTCTAGCCTGGATGACCAGAGTGAGGCCCCTTCTTAAAATAAATAAATAAATAAAACGTTCAGAACATTATAAAGAAATAGAAAAGGAGGCCATTGATCATTCCGCCATCAAGAACAAATTTCTATTACATTTGTGATACATTTCCTTCATTTATCCAGAAGCAGTGCATGTCACCCGTTGGCATTAGGCCTTTCAGAGCTGCAGTGCTTTGGAGAAATCGACCAGGTCCCACACTGAAGCCAAGCCTTACTTTTAGACAGGCTCAAACTTTTAGACAAAACTAATCTCTTTCTACACGGAAGCATGTTTTCACCTTCCATGGTGAAAGCCCCATAGGGGTGCACACAGACGATTAATTATTAGATGTCTATTCCATGGTTCCCTCCTTTGCGCCCCCTCCATCGCCATCATCCTCTCTCTTTAGGGATTTATCTACTTGAAATGCTTGACTCATCCACTTGCATTCATAGCAAGCCAACTGCTGTTTCAGGCTTTGATTGGTCCTGGATAGAGAAAGATGAGTAAGACTGAGCCCTCCACAAGTTGTTCACAGGATGGTCAGGAAAAAAAAGACAAGGGCACAAATAACTGTTATTTAAGGCAGAAAAGAACCACAGGAGTGGTGACAATAAAGCCTTATGGGACTTAAAGAAGGGGACACTTCCAGGTGGGAGAACCAAGAAAAAGTTAATGAACAAGATGCCACAGGAGCTCAGTCATGCAGAGATGGAGGAAATGCCATTCCAGGTGGAAGGAACAGAATGATCGCAGCCACAGGGCACAGATAGAAGAAGGCGAGGGTGGTACTTACTGCAAATCCTGGCAGCCCAGGCAACCCGTCCGGCCCCTGTGACACACCAAAGACAGAGCACGCTGGATTAGGAGCAGCATTTCCAGAGTCAGCAGGACCCCTTCCCTCCCAGCCCCTTCCAAAGGCCTCAGCATGTTCCCACAGCTGGGAAGACGGATTGACACAGCATTAGGGAAGAAGGGGCCCTGTGATGGTCTGGATTTGCCAAGGGGAGGACAGTGACTGGAAAAAATGCAAGGAAGAGAAAGAAGGGGTGGAGGCATGGTAATGCAGGCAGACAAGGCCCAGGGACTGTGAGGACAGGGATGCCCAATCTCTGGTTTTAGTCTGTCTGTGTTTTGCTTCAGTATCCACCCACCTAATACCCAAAACCTCCAATAGCTTGGGGAAAACAAAGACCTCTTGGGAAGAAACTTTCACTTGTTAGCTGGTTTGCTCTAGGGTTTCATTATTGAGGTATTTTGGATGATTTGTTTTCATAGAAATCAAATGGATGCAGTACAGAGGAGACAGGAAGATGGCTCACAATGAGGTCACTCAGCAGGGGAGAAACCTGGTGCCAGAAGAGTCTGCAGATATTTGCAGGAATCTTGGGGCAGCACTAGATTTTCCCCTGGACCTGGATGAATGGGGTTCAGGGCAACCTCATGGGGATCTGCAGGAGAGGCAGGGACATCGGCATTGCACAGCTGTGAAGGTATAAAACTGTCTCCACAATGACTTGCACAGAGCGTCACAGTGTGCTAAGCAGTTCACATCCCTCACTTCTTACAAGTTGCCTCAAAGCCTGGTGAGGTGTCATCAGAGAAGAGAATTAGGGGCTCAGAGTGGTGTGTGGAGAAGATGGGGCTGCAACCCCAAGGCTCCTAAGGCCAGAGCTCCTTCCTTTCCCCGCTGCTGACCAGCAGACGCTGGGAGATGCAATGAGGATTTATTCTACAGGCTGTAAGAGGAAGCTTCCCTCGTCTTAGGGCCATTGTGCCATGAGTCAACTCTGCCAACTTGCAGAAATAATGTATATTTCGGGTTTTCTTTGTTTGTTTTGAGACAGAGTCTCACTTTGTTACCCAGGCTGGGGTGCAGTGGTGCGATCTTGGCTCACTGCAACCTCCGCCTGCCAGGTTCAAGTGATTCTCGTGCCTCAGCCTCCCGAGTAGCTAGGATTACAGGCACATGCCACCATGCCCAGCTAATTTTTGTATTTTTAGTAGAGACAGGGTTTCAACATGTTGGCCAGGCTGGTTTCAAACTCCTGATCTTGTGATCTGCCTGCCTCAGCCTCCCAACGTGTTGGGATTACAGGTGTGAGCCACCATATCTGGCCAAAAATAATGTATATTTCTTATATACATTATAGCCCCATTTTAGAGATCTGGAAATTAACACACAGATAATTTCCAGATTTCTAAAATGGGGCTATAAAGACTAGAATGAGTCCATTTCCTCCTCGTGCTCCAGTTTCCCTTGAGCACAAGGAAAGGTGTCTCCAGGCTCTTCCTATTCTGTGAAATAAGATAATGTAAATAAAAGCAGGCCAAAAGTGTGCAACAGATGTCATTTGCTTGTTACTTAGCTTCCTGTGATTTCCATGACACATATTTCTGGTGCACAGGACTGGAAGCTTCCACTGCTTTGGACACAACTTTCCACATGATCAAATTAATGTGAAAGCAACTTTTCAAAAAATGCAAAGCTTTCTTTCCATTCTACTTTGATATATTCTAGCGCTACGCTTCAGGAACTAAAAGGATTCCAAAGCAACCCGACTTTGTTTCAACAGGGGCGTCTGGGTAAAAGCCACATTCTGGGGCAGCTGTAGATACCAACCGGAGGCCCCACCAGCTCAGGAATGTCCGAGAAATTCATGAATCCATGGGTGATATTGATCAAGGACTGAAAAGAGAAAAATCAGACAATGAGGACAAAGGATGGCATGTGTTCTGCCTTGTTCCTGGCAGCAAAGCTTTAATTAAAGTCACCCAGCATAGCGGAACACCGCAGACACTGAGAACGCCCTCAGCCCACTGCCAAACACAGCTCTCCCTCACCCTTATAAAACAGCTCTGAGCCGCCTTCGCACTTTCTTCCTTTACTTAATTTTTAAATCACACAATATACGAATGTCTTCTCTTTTTAGAGTTTAAACATATACATATTATATGCACCCACAGAAAGCACAGTGTTGGGGTGTGTGTGTTTGTCCATGTGGTTATTTTACATAAATGGCATCAGGCTGTATTACTCCTCAACTTGCTTTTTTCACTCGGCCATATTGTGTGGAGATCTTTCCATGTGCAATTTTGGAATATGGATATTTTTAGCTTTAAAAGACTGCCAAAGAGCCATCCAAAGGGGCCAATTTACACTTCCACCAGAAGCACATGAGATTACCTTTTTCCCCACACCCTTACACATATTTGATTTTTAAAAATCATGTTGTTTTTTTTTTCTTCTAACTTTAGTCATCCTTTTTCCAGTTATTTGGGGCTTGTCTTTCTGTGGTCTACCAGCATGATGTTTTTTCTTTCTAAAGGGCCAAGATTTTTCATAATGTGATGTCTTAATATTAAATGGATGCGATCTGGTCCCAGCCCACATTCCAGCCTTCTCTCCAATTTCCGTCATTCTCCACACACGCCCATGTGCACTATCCTCTGCCAGTCAGCTCCCTGGGCCTGGAGCACACCACATTGTCCTACTCTCTGCTTCGGCTCAGGGCGTCCCTGACACTAGAACTTCGGAAGTTCTGTCCTCCATGCCTACCTGGTAAAATCCTTCTCAGCTTTCCAATCCCTGCTCAAAGATACTTCCTCTAGGAAGTCGTCCTTGATTCCTCATATCCCAAACAGTCTTTTCTCCCTTGTTCCCCTCTTTATGTTCCTTTGTCGCTCAGTTACAGCTCTGTTACAGCCCTTCTCCTGACTTCACTGGAGGCTCCTTAAAGATAGGAACTCTGTCTTACGTATCTTTATTTTTAATTTTTTAAAATAGAAACTTTTTAATATCAGAGACAGGGTCTCGCTATGTTGCCCAGACTGGTCTTGAGCTCTTGGGCTCAAGCAATCCTCCTGTCTCGGCCTCTCAAAGTGCTGAGATTACAGGTGTGAGCCACTGTGCCTGGCCTTACTTATCTTTACACCCACAGAGCCTAGCATGGACCTGATGCAGAGTGCAGGTCCATGAGTGCTTATGCCAGAGTGTTTATTATAGGAATAGAGAATTCAATGACACCCAACATTTCATCCAGCAAACACTGATTAAACCAGCACTATGAGGCCAGTGGTGGGGATACAGAGAAGAAAAAAAGCCCCAGAGGGCAGGTGGAGGAGTGAGACATGTAAATAGGCCATTGCTGTACCGTGATGGGGGTTTGAAGGATGAAGGTACTGCCTTCCTTGTTGAGGAGAGTTGGGAAGAGGATGTTTTCCTCCATTTGTGTGGACATCTTCCCATGTGGAATTTTGGAGAATGGGTATTTTTAGTTTTAGTTTTAATAGACCATCAAAGAGCCATCTAAAGGGAGCACACAAAGATGTTTCCTGTGACATGAAGGCTGTAATCCTTGGTTTCTCTTAGCTCCTGTACCCCCTCCGTGGTGAGGTGGAGGGACCTTCCTGATGGGCAGTTTGGGAAGCACCAAGGGGCATGCCCAGCTCAGCCGCACTTCCTTCCTTCAGATCTGCCTGCCTCCGGGAAGCACATCCGGCAACTCATAGGCAAGTCCGTCTGATTGGCAGGAACATGTGGCTCTCCCACTGGGTGAGAAGGCCTTCCACCTAACCTCCATCAGTAATCAAGGTGGTATCTGGGCCTGCCTCATCTTTGGCTTTATTTCTCAATGTGCTCTGCACTTGGCTGGGGAAGGTGTGCACTGCTTATCTGGAGCTTCCTCAAGACCCCAACATCTCTAATGCTCCCAGCCTGTTTTTTCAATTGACCCCAAATGCTGCTAATCAGAAGAGACAAATCTGGAAGCACCATGTGAGAGAACAGTGGAACTGGGGGAGGAACAGATAGGTGCTGGCAGGTGGAAGTTCTAACACCAGGCACTGGCTACATGCCTCCTGCATAGCCAGCAGCTTTGAAGTCATGGACAACCTTCTCTTCCCTTTGGCAAAGGTGGAAAATATGTAGACAAGCTCTGACCTGGATGATACTCACACTAGACAAGACCTCGATGCGCCCAGGTGGCCCTCTCGGCCCAGGGGGTCCCACAATACTGGCTCCATCCATCCCCCTTTCTCCCTGGTCAAAGCAGCAAGAAGTGAGAAAAAATTCACTGTACAGGGATAATGCTCCTAGAATCAGGCTGGAAAGCCCTCCCACCCCCACCTTGGCTCTGTGACCTCACCTTGGCTCCCCGGTCTCCTTTCTCTCCTTTGGGACCCTGGAAAAATAAACAAACATAAATATTCTTCTAGTCACTTTGCTCACCTCCATCTAGCCTCTTGTCTCACCATCTCCCTCTAAGTTTTCATGCTTATTTTGTCCCAGGCAGTGGGAACCAAGGATAAGCGAAAAATACCCCTTCTGGAGTCAGAAGGAAGCAACACCCCACAGAGTGAGAGAATCAGCGGCCCTCTCCCAGCACTGGGTGAGGGTCCTCTTGACCCTGAATCTGTGCTAGACTGAAGGGCTCAGCTCTGGGTCCCATTTAACAAAGAGAATGAAATCCAGGGGATCGGTCTTCCTGAGAGCCCATATCACATCGTGGCAGGAGATGGACAACACCTGCCAGGGGCTGGAGGCAGTAGGGAGGGGCACCTGCCAGGAGCACAGGGCTTTGACCTGGGGCAAAGTGTGTGCATTGAATGGGGCAACCAGAGGGAGGAAATAAAGTAGAGATGCTTAGAGGTAAGAGACAGAAAAGGCAGAGGGAGAGAGAGAAATAGATGAAGAGAGATAAAAATGATTTTCAAGTTCTCTTCCCACATCATGTTTTCTGCAAAACTTCTATGCTGCTCCTCAAAGACACAAGCTGTAAAGAGCATCTCATTTCCCTATTGCACAGCTGGGGGCTGGAGGCACAGAGAAGGTGAGTTATTGAAAGTGGCAGAGCCGGGATGCAGCCCACAGCTTCCTCACTGTAGTGTGACAGTGTGACAACCCTCATAATGAAGGTTTCAGAGGTGACCTACGATTGCAGCCGTTGGTCTGGAGAGTTTGGGTTCATTCAATAGCTGGGTGCTTCCAGAGCCTTCGGTATCCTGGGGAAGGAGCAAGAATGAGAATTTCAGATCCAGTTCCTGGGCACCTACTTGTGCCAGGTGTGGTGTTGGAAGCTGGCGGCTCACAGGGGAATCCACACAGCCTCTGCCCTGAGACCAGGGTTTAGCTAGCTGGTCTTTCCAGTAGCCCTTAGTACACATCATTTTTATAACCACAGAAAAGGGGAAAAGTACCTCAAATCCAAGTCCCATTGTGCATCCAGGGCCTGGGGGCCCAGGGGGTCCAGGAGGCCCTGGGGGTCCCATGACCCCAGGAGGGCCAGCTTGTCCCTTTTTCCCCGGGGGTCCAGGTAAGCCTCTGTTGCCAGGGTCACCCTGTAGGAAAGAGGGCAGGCTTATTATCCAGCCCTGGGTTCACTCATGGAAGTAACAACATGCATGCCTGAATCAGAAAATCACACTTTGAAGTTAATTAGGTTGATGAATTCTCCAATCGGTACCGCTTAATGGTACAGAAACAGCTGTCTTGCTAATTGACATTTCACTTGGAGATAAGCTGATGCACTCATCTGAATGCATTTGGAGGGAGGGGTGAGGAAGGAGAAAACATTGAAGGGTGTTTACTCCCCACCATCCCCAGCTGTTCTGCCTTCTCTGAGCAATTCCTTTGAGATGTGTTCCTCTCTGTTCCACGACATTTATATGTTCAATACAATATTCCAGCCCAGCAGTCCAACTATAGTAAACTCAAAGAAAGGGGAGGAGGGAGAAGAAAGCTCTTTTTTTTTTTTTTTTTTTTTTTACCTTTTCACCAACTGAGCCATTAGGCCCTCTTGCTCCCTGGAAAAAAACAAAAACAAAAACAAGGACCAATTAATGCATATCTCATTAGGTATGTTCTGAAGACAATGCACAATTATGGACTCTTAGGTAGCAGGATATTAAAATAGGACTCTTTCTGTCTCAGATTGGTGTCTCCAAACCAAACACATTACAATAGGTGCCAGTCTGTTGGGCAGGTCATGCTGAAAGCTTGTGAAACCCACTTTTCAACCATCAGCTCATCACTTAACTCAAGAGTAAACCAGAGAAGTTAAAGATTAACAAGGGAGAGATCATAGAAGACTTCGCTTGGAGAGCTGCCAGCGGACTGGAGTGGTCCCCTTCCCCACCCTTCCCATGACGGAGGTAGAGGGTACTTCACCCACTCTAAAGCGAGGGAAGGGGCTTCAAGATCTGAAATGTATCTCCTAGACTTCTGGATATATGGGGGATGATGACTGGCTCTCTTGTGGAAAGATCTAAAGACCCAAAGCTGGCTGGAGTAGTCCCCAGAAGACAGAATTGGGGAGGAGTTGCATTAGAGCAGGTTGCATGTCCACGCCCAGTGGGGACCACACTACAGTTTCCTGAGGGGTTAGATGCAGATCTCACAGAAGGGAGTCGGCTGTGAGCTCCAAGCAGAGGAGAGGACCAAAGCAGGTGGGCGGTCAGGAGTGGTCAGCAATGGGGACAGTGGCCTACATCAGAGGACTGTGGTAGTGGGCCCCCAGATGGAGAATCTCTGAGGAAACCACAAATGCACCTGCAAGAGATGAAGTCAGCAATTGCATAGCCACACAGGAGGTCCTGAGAGAGATGCTGATGTACCAGCCATCAAAGACTATGTCCTTCCCCCCGAGTCATTTTTGTTCCTGGGCTATAGTCTCCTCCTTATATCAAATCCATGGAAATGAGAGAATGGATAGTTCTAAAATAGCCATGCTCAAAAATAAGATGGGGAGTCGCATTAGATCCAAAATAGAAATGCCAAAGGGAAAACAGGGAAGTTGAAGACAGGGTCCTCAGCTATCAAGAGAAACCACAGGGAGAAAAGTCTGCTGTGAAGCCGTGATGGAAGTCAGGTGCATGATGTGGCCCCTGGGCCCCAGAAGGGAGACAGGTTGAAATTCTGCAGCAGGCTAGCCATCTAGCCCTGCCCATCTCCCCTCCCCTCCCACCGTCACTCCTGCCAAGAAGAAAATATGGGTACCTTAATTTTAGAAAAACAAGAGTTGTTTATTGGGCCAAAGACATAGGGCAGAGCCCCAGATGACTAGGAAACTCTGTGAGGTCCAAGGGCACCCTACACGCGGAAGATCAGCTGCTGAGGTGCCCTGCCTGATGGCACATCTTATTCCTTCCACCCCCTTCCTGAACCCTGCATGTCTCAGAAGGGGCTACTGCCCACCTCCCAACAGTCTGCACCAACAGAGGCAGAAAACAGACTCAGGCAGGATCCCAGTTTCACAAGTAAACACACAAGAAAGAAACACAAACATCTGAGGCAAGGCAATACTTTGAGAAACAACTAAGTCAACTACAGAATTTCCATCCAAGGAAATGGAGTTAAGAAAACAATCCAATCAGGACATTGAGTATAAGACACACGTTCTCACAGAGAAAAGGGAGGATAACATAGCCATGAAACAAAGACACACTATTATGAAATAAAAACAGTGGTTGTGATAAAGAACCAATTAGAGATCTTGGAAATTATAAATAGAAAACTGTCAAAATGCAGAACTCTGCAGAAGGACTGCATAACAGAATAGACACACCTGAAGAGAGAATTAATACAGTGATCAGGCTACAGAATTCTCCCAGAAAGCAACACAAGAGGGTAAAAAGACCTAGACAGAATGACAAAGTAGTAAGAGAGATAGAAGCCACAATCAGAAGTTCCAACATCGGTTTAATTGGAGTGGCAGAGAAGAGAATAAAGAGAAAGAAGGAATGCAGTGTTTAAATTTTCTGAAAAAACACAGAAGTCTCCAGATTAAAAGGCACCCTCCCCCCCAAAAAAAGTCCATAGAGTACCAAGAAGGATAAATGAAAGAATACATTAAAAAAATAATTCACACTGGCCAGGCGTGGTGGCTCAGGCCTGTAATCCCAGCACTTTGGGAGGCTGAGGTGGGCAGATCACAAGGTCAGGAGTTTGAGACCAGCCTGGCCAACATGGTGAAACCCCGTCTCTACTAAAAATACAAAAGTTAGCTGGGTGTGGTGGTGTGCACCTGTAATCCCTGCTACTCAGGAGGCTGAGGCAGGAGAATTATTTGAACCCAGGAGGAGGTTGCAGTGAGCCAAGATCGTACCACTGCGTGACTCCGTCTCAAAAAATAATAACAATAAATAAAAATAAATTTAAAAATAAAAATAAAATAAAAACAATAATCCACATTTAGTAACAAAGCAGAGGAATTTTTAAACACCAAGAATAAAGAAAAATAAATCCCCAAATTTGCCAAAGAGAAAAATCAGATGACCTCCAATAGAGTGAGAACCAGAGTGAATCTGACTTTGTGTTGGCAACACCGGATGTTGGAAGATGATGTTGATCATCTTCAAATCATCAAGGGCAAATCACTTTCAACCCAGAATTCTATACTCAACCAAATAAGAAAATAAAAACATTTAAAAAAATCCAGGGTCTCAGAAAGTTTGCCATCTACAGACAGTCTGTGAAAATATGACTGGAGGACCTACTCTAACAAAAATAATTAAAGAGGAAATAGGACACAGGAGGCAATGAAAACTATATTCATATATTACTTTTATAATTAAAATTTAATTTTAATTTTAATAAATGCTTGAAGTAGAGTTGTTCTGTCCCTCACCTACCAGCCCTATGGCACTTCCACAAAGTCCCATGGCTCTGCCAGGGCACAGAAAACCAGGGTCTAAAGCAATTTGCAGGTTCCTTCCAGCTCTGAATCTTTGGGACTCTAGTTGAGTATGAGCCTAAGCAAAGTTCTCAGGATAGATGAGAAAGATGAGGCCATGACGTGTCCGCAAAACTGCCTGCACACAACAGGCAACCGCCACGCAACAATCTCCCCCTTTCTCCTTCACAGACTCGAGCCCATGCCGTTTGCTTGGTAGCTGTGATAACCTTCCTCATGGAACTGGCTGCTCCCATGGGTGAGGTTCATGGGTTTGCTAGGTGAGGGTTTCCACCTGATGCTGGAGGAAGACAAATGCCTCTTGTCTGGAGGCATGCGTGGAGCATGGGAAAGGTCGCATCTCTTGCAGTGTTTTCCTATTGGGACACACTACCCAGTTCTTGGCCTAGGAATGGGGATCACAGGGGCTTAGGGTAGTCTGGGCTTCCAGGTGAGGCACCAGGCTCTGGAGGCAGGCTCTGAGGCTGGAGAGGCAAGGAATTTCTGCAAGCAAAGCCCTTCATAAGGTCTCCAGGGGCAGCTTCATGGAAAGTTGGTGCCTCTGTGGCAAAGGAGCCAGCAGGGACACTCCAGCCATTCTGGGGAGGTGGGAGGAGAAGGTGTGCTCGGTGAAGGAAGTGACAGCAACTAGGCTCTGTCACCTCCCTGCTGGCCAGCCTCGCCAGGGAGAAACTAAGCGTGATCTTCCACCTGCAGTGGAAACATGACTCCAATAACTGGATGCCCATTTTACTGCCTAACCCAGAGGCTACAGTTGCTGTCTGCTTCTCTTGGGTATGATTGGCTTGTTGCTGGCTGCCCACTGCAATCTGTTCTCAATGAAAGTGCCAATCTTGTGCATCTTTTCAGTAACAAGTCAAACTACCATCAGGATTGTTGTGAAACAGAAACTAAAGTAGCCTCCCTCTAAAAACCTTGTAGCTGCGTGGCCAGCTGATCTTGTTACAGAAAATTATGTCCATAAAGTGAAAAACTGAATTGTTTCAGTTGCCTTCCTCATTCCTTTCCAATCAAGAGGGCATCTTATAGAGTTCCAAAGGAAGTTCTAGAAGATATCATGGGCCTTGGTTTGTGGTCTTAGATGATTTTATCCAGCTTAGACATGGTAAAAAGAGAGTATTCGAATCCATTCCATTGACTCACAGATAAGATGGCCATCAGCTTGGAACACGAGTAGCTTAACTTGTGGATAGAAGAGTCCACCTTACTGGAACTTATGTGAACAGGCAGGGTGAAAAGGAGGAGTTCCAATGAACAGGCTAAGGGAAGGCTCCTATTCCCAAAATGGTGATGTTGGAGTTGTACATTATTTCTTAGTGAGAGAATTTTTGTGCAGTGAGGGCATGCATGCAATCTTGGAATTCCAAATAGCAGAGCTGCAAGTATGGTTTTAAAAGTGATGAAATATGAAGGTATCAGTTCACTAATGGAAACATTGCAAAGGAATGAGGTACAATAGTGCTGTCTGTTACAACATCGTGGTTTAGAATTGATTCAAAGTGTTGGCTTACTGTGGTGAATTGGATTTTCTAAGGACATTACTCAATTTCAGCACACAGGAACCTCAAAGAACCTAATGGAGATGAGAATTCTTTTTGCTTGTGTGGCTTCTGAGACAGCACATCTTACTGCCTCGTGGATGTCTGTTGGTTTTCCTTCTGCTGTTTGTAATACTGATAACCAGTTTCCTTTCTGTTACAATTGACTATGGTCTATTTGATTTTTTTTTTTTTTTTTTTTTGAGATGGAGTTTTGCTCTTGTTGCCCAGGCTGGAGTGCAATGGCACGATCTTGGCTCACTGCAACCCCGGCCTCCTGGGTTCAGGTGATTCTCCTGCCTCAGCCTCCCGAGTAGCTGGGATTACAGGTGCCCGCCACCACGCCCAGCTAATTTTTTGTATTTTTAGTAGAGATGGGGTTTCGCCATGTTGACCAGGCTGGTCTCAAACTCCTGACCTCAGGTGATCCACCCACCTCGGCTTACAGAAGTGCTGGGATTATAGGTGTGAGCCACGGTACCCAGCCATCTATTTGATTTTATGGAGGCCTATAATCCGGATGTTGAACCAAACACTTCTGATGATGAAAGAAGATATAAAATAGGAAATTAGGCAACTATTTCAGTGTTTCATTTAAACATGTTGTTAGAAGGTCTAAACCCACTACTGCATCCTAGGCAAAAGCAGCTTACTTCTCTATTCTTTCTTATACAAGGTTTAGAGAATTGTTCAAAGACCAGTTGGGATTTCTTGGAGACAGGGAAGGTGATGATGATTTAATTGTATTTCTCTTACATCAACGGAAAAGACAGAAGCTGATTTTACAATGACAGTTTGGCAGCTCAGTGAAATTACTCAAAGGCAATTACTGGCAATTCAGCATTCCTCAGTAATTCTGGACACTGAAGAAAATTTCCAAGCACAAACTCTTTCCTGCCCGGGTGTCCCAGTACCTTTTGAGACTGCAGAATAACATGAATGACTTAGATTCTGAAAGTAGAAAATCAACAACAACTGTTAATACTAGGTGTGTTCCGAAGAACTGAATGGCAGAATATGCAGTGCAAAAGCAGAAAGGAATGATTTTTCAGAGATCCATCTTCTCCAGCAAGTTCTTCTGCATTCTTTCTAGAAACATTCTGCTGCTGGGAAAGCAGGCTACTCCTCACCTATTCCTTCTTGAGCTAAAGATCTTAAGAGTTAGTTGCTCATCTTGATTTGGGAAAAATAAAATAAGGAATATTTCTATCATTGAACTCAGCATAGAATAATCTATTTGATAAATTCTTTTTGAGGTATCATTTAAAAAATATTTTAATTTGTGTAATTTCAATAGGCTTTTTGGGGAACAGATGGTGTTTGGTTACATGAGTAAGTTCTTTAGTGGTGATTTCTGAGATTTTGGTGCAGCCATCACCTAAGCAGTGTATACTGTACCCAATCTGTACTCTTTTATCCCTCACCCCCTCCCACCCTTTCCCCCAAGTCTGTTGCATCAATCTTTTTTTAATTTTTTTTAGAGACTGAGTCTCACCCTGTCACCCAGGCTGAAGTGCAGTGGCGTAATCTCGGCTCACTGCAACCTCTGGCTCCTGGGTTCAAGCGATTCTCCAGCCTCAGCCTCCTGAGCAGCTGGGATTACAGGTGTGTGCCACCGCGCCCGGCTAATTTTTGTATTTTCAGTAGAGACGAAGTTCCACCATGTTGGTCAGGCTGGTCTTGAACTCCTGACCTCATGATCCGCCCATCTCAGCCTCCCAAAGTGCTGGGATTAGAGGTGTGAGCCACCGCACCCAGCCTGTTATATCATTCTTATGCCTTTGTGTCCTCATAGCTTAGCTCATACTTAAGATATTTGATGAATTCTTAATGAGCATCATATTTTGATCTGAATCTCATATTTTATAATAATTATTATTATATAAAAAACATTTTTTTCCAGCTAAATAACCTGAACCTTATTCTTTGTAGGGAAAACTCCATTTTAGATAACTGCCTAGATTGGTCTATGGGCTGTGTTAAAGAGAAAGGAGGCTGATTTCACCACAGCAAATGGAAAGACTTCCCTACAAGTGGATCTATCCAACGGTGCAAGGCACTGCCTGGGTAGGAGATGAGTTCCTTGTCACTGGAGGTATGCAAGTTGAAGGACAGATATTGTTGATGGGGAGTCAAAGATCAAATGAATCATTGGATCTTATGATCTATTACAGCCCTGAAGCTGTTCATTTCCTTTAGCATATTTTTTGTTATTTTACATACTGAATATGCAACTTGGTTTATTGGGGGCTTTTTTTGGTTTTGTTTTGTTTTTAAGGTAAATATCATGTGCAAGATTTCCTGCCAGCTCTCCAGATGCAAATTTCCAAGTTCTTCCAAGTCTGCTTTTACTTGATCAGAAAACCTCATATGTGCACAGTGCAACAAATTGAGATGCATAGCAAATTTCAGAAACAAATGTGATTGATCTCCAACATTCACCCTAGGCAAGCCTGCTGCTCCGTGCACTGCTGATTCTTCAAGCAGCTGCAGAGTGCGTGTGCAAGGGTGTTTTGTATGCAGTTGTGGGTGTGGGTATCTTTAAGTTTGAGACAGAGTATGGGAGGGGTGTGTGTGGGTGGGTGGGGGGAAGCCTGGAAGAAGAACAGGTAAGAAGAGTGTAGGTCTGTGGTGCTTCCTGCAAAATTTAATTTCTTATGAAACTGTTGGTACATGTAAAATGAGTTCTATAAAGCTTGACAATTGTATCTTTTTCTGAGAAATAAGCTTTCCACGAAAATTGAGTTGTGGCTCCAATTAAAATAAACATACTCCAGAGCTGACGGAAACTAGAAATTCAGTTCAGTGATGATGGTGTTGTCTACAGAGTCAGCATTTTCCACGTCTTTATCCATGAGAGGTTCATAGAAGGCCCCACTTCCGATCCCAGCTGAGATCTCTCTTCCTCCTCTAGACCCCAGTAAAACCCACTGATCGCATCCCTAGCACAGGGCTCACCTTGTCTTTATTGCCTTCCTTTGACAGACATGGCTTATCTCATCAAGCTGGGAACACTGCAGAGGCAGGAATCACCCCCTACACATACATACCCCAGGTAGCACCAGCACAGGCTTGCAGACAGGAGGCAGGGCCAGCTTACAGACAGAGAATGAAGAGGATGAAGGCAGGCCAGACTCTGGGAAAAGCAGACTAGTGGTGTCTGAAGGAAGTTTCATTCACGCATCAAACACTAATAGAGGCCTGTGCTAGGTTCTAAGGAGAGAGAGGCAGCACTACATGCTCTATGTCAGGGTGGGGGTGAGGAGCAGACAGGTAAGCTAACACCTTTAGTGTCACTGACTAGGGAGGTTCTCAGTAGCATGGGAACTTCCTATGATGCTCATAGAAAGGGGAGGAAGAAGGGGTGCCTTCTGCTCATAATGAGTCAGGGAGAGCTCCCCAGAGGATGTATGTGATCTGGGTCTTGGAAGATAAGAAAAGGAAAAGGACATCCCAAATAGGGAGAAAACCATGTGCAAAGGCCAGGAGGCCAGAAGGGAAGAGCGCACCCAGAGCATTTGGGCAGAACCAGCCCACTGGCCAAGAGGCCGTGTGAGGAGTTGGGGGATGAGCTAGAGAGGCAGCTTGTGTGAATCAGGAAGGGCCAGATGTCTGCACAGAGCTAGGGTGTGTCCTGCAGGCAGTGGAGCCCTTGATCTTTTCTCAGGAGCCAGGGCAGGGGCTGACGAGAGCCTGCTACAGGAAGGTGAACTGGGCAGGAGGCTGGAGGGTGGGTGGAGAGAATGGGACAGCGACGGGGAGCCCAAGGCCACCGTGTGAGTGAGAAGAGATGAGTTCAGCTCAGTGGGGAGAGAAAAGTGAGAGATGTGGAGGTCAGACTGGGCCATCTTGGCACTGACCAATCACAGCAGGAAAGGGAGGGAAGGAGGAGTTAGAGAAGATTCCATTTCTGGCTCCAGGTGACCAGGTAGATGGCCACACCATTCACTGAAGCTAGGGGCAGACAAGAGTGGGCAGGGAAGGTGCTGAGTTCAGGCTTGGGCATGATGAGTCCCATGATGGGGACATCCAGCAGAAGTGGCCAGCAGGGGATTTCAGGAGGCCAGGGGGTCAGTCACGTAAGAGGCAAGGTCAGGCTTAGGGGTCAGAGAGAGTAGTGTGGGCCTGGTGGCTCCCATGTGGTGGGACCCCCCCACCCCGTGTTCCCCATACCTTCTCCCCTTTCATCCCGGGAAGGCCAGTGGCTCCATCAACTCCAGGCTGTCCCTCAGGGCCCTGGGGAACATCAGTGACAATCAACCCACAACATTTCTGCTAAGAATCACATACACACGCTTGCTAGAAAAGGAGGGCAGGGTTGGGAGGCAGGTGAGGCTGGTGGGCCCAGGGCCTCATGTCAGGTATAAGGCAGGAACCCAGTCCTTGGCCCAGGCTGGGTCACTGCTGACTGTGCACCTGTGGCTAACTGTCCTTCACTCTCTGGATTACATTTCCTCCTCTATGGGGAAGTTAGAGACAGGGTTGGACCAGATGGTCTCCAAAGGTCTCCTACCCCAGGCCCAGCCCTGATGGCCTATGATTCCAAGATTCTTTATGAATCTGTGTTTCCTGTACAGACACTTCGTGACTTACAATGGGGCTACATCTGATAAACCAATTGTAAATTGAAAATATCTTAAGTCCAAAATGCATTTAATACACCTAATCTACTGAACATCATAGCTTAGCCTAGCCTAACTTAAACATACTCAGAACACTTCCATTAGCCTATAGTTGGGCAAAGTCATCAAACACAAAGCCTATTTTATAATAAAGTGTTGAAAGTGAAAACAGAATGGCTGTATGGGTACTCAAGGTAAAGTCTCTACTGAATGTGTATCACTTTGCACCACTGTGAAGTCAAAAACGTCTTAAGCTGAACCATTCGTAAGTAGGGGACCATCTGTATTGACTATGATAAAGCAGCAAAACAATATGTAGGATGATGTTTTTCTTGGCTGCTGCTTCCTTCGAATCTCAGCAATGACTCAGATGAGGAGGATTTCTGTTTACAAACAGCTAGCTGCTCTCTCCCCATCGCGAACCTTGGACAGTGCTGGGTTTTGCAATCTGTACACCCCTCCCCAGCTAAAGGAAGCCCCACAGCCGCAGAGATGGGGAGAAGACTTCAGTTGCTCACCGGGGGCCCAGGTTCACCAGCGGGTCCATCCTCTCCAGGAGATCCAGGGGGTCCCATGAAAACATCAGTTCCTGGTTTTCCTGGAATCCCAGGTAAGCCAGGTGGCCCTGGGGGTCCTGGAGGACCCTAAAAACACAGAGACTCTGTTAGAAACAGTGGGGCAATACCGAATGAGATACTGAATATGTGCTTCATACAATCTCTCAAATTCTTACAACAATCCTATGTGTAGGGTTTGGTGTTCCCACTTTGCAGATGGGGAAACTGAGGCTCAGTGAGACCATGCGACTCAAGGGCTCTCAGACACACAGCTAATTAGTAGGAGAACTGGGATTCGAATCTTGGTCTTTCTAAGCCCATCATATCGTGTTTTCTCCCAAAAGGCTGAATACAAGAAAGACCCAATTAGTTGGAATTCTGAGAGGTGCTCTGGTGAACTTAGTTTTCTGATTAACTGTGAGGTCAGTCAGGGCAGATCACGAGGTCAGGAGATCAAGACCATCGTGGCTAACATGGTGAAAACCTGCCTGTCTCTACTAAAAATACAACAAATTAGCCGGGCGTGGTGGTGGGCGCCTGTAGTCCCAGCTACTCGGGAGGCTGAGGCAGGAGAGTGGCGTAAGTAAACCCCAGAGGTGGAGCTTGCAGTGAGCCGAGACCACGCCACTGCACTCCAGCCTGGGCGACAGAGCAAGACTCCATCTCAAACAAACAAACAAACAAACAAACAAACAAACAAAAAAACTTCTTGTGGTGTAGCCTTGTTTTTAAAACTCTTTCTGAAGTGCACTAGTGTTTTTAGCCCATTGCTGGGTTGGCTGATCCCACCAGGTTGGGAGATTCATTTGGCTCCCATTCCATTTAACCATGGAGTCCAGAACCCTTCTAGCCCTGGCCATGAGGAGTGGGCAGAGGGGCAGCCAAGTGGAGCTTTCAACCAGGGATTCGGCACAGGCGCTCAGGGACAGAGGCAGCAGCTGCAGCTAGAGAAGGAAGAAGCTCCCCAGGGGGCAATTTCAGAAAGGATTGGTGGAGCCCCAGTCTTGGCAGGAGGCCAGGGGAGCAAGAGACACCAAAGAGAAAGAGTAGTCTGGAGAGGGAGGCAGAGAGGGGATGCGTAAGGGAAGGAGATTTCAGGAAGGTTCTGGAAGCTGAAGTAGACTAGCCACTCAGAGACAAGGCCAGCAGGTCTCTTTAATGAATAGGGTGAGAGGAGGGGGAGGGAGGATTGAAAGCCAATTGGCAGAGGTGAAGGGCACTGGGCACACCTGCTGCAGGGCAGCCTGCTCAAGAAGCCCACCAGGGAAAGGAAGAAGGTGGGGCGAGGAGGTCCTGAAGATAAAAGTAGGCTTGTACTCACTTACAATGCAACTGATCAAAGTGGACAATTTCAAACATATATACAAGTACAGGGAAAAGTAGAATGAACCCCCATGAGCTCACTGCTGGCAACCCCAGCAGTGGCCAATCCGGTTTCATCTGTCCCCGGCCCCTGCGTCCCTCCCTCTGGGGTTATTTTGAAGGCAGTCCCAGACACCAGGTGGTGTCCTCCTTCACACTCACTCTCAGCAGCTCCTCACTGCCCACCAGGTCACCAGAACCAGAGCCAACGTCCGAGCCCCAGCCCAGGCCAGAGCCCTCTGCCTCTGCCTCTGCTCCTGCCTGGAGAGAGAAGAAATTTCCACAACTTGCATTTAACTGCCAGACTCCAAGGACAGCCACATCACTGAAAGTTTTCTCCAAAATGGGGAAATTTTTCCTATATCCTGTAGCCCGATAACTTCTGCTCCCCATTTTCTCTCTGACTTTTCTCTCACTCCCCTCTACAGCTACCCTTCTCCCTTGCTGCCTCCCAGCTGTGCAGCCCACTCATGTCCTCAGCCTCCTTTCCTGCCTTTCAATTCCCGACTCATCCTTCAAGGCCCAGTTCCGCAGTCTCCTCCTCCACAAAGCCCTCCCTACCCCGTTTCCAGGCAGAATTCTCTCCCTCCTCGGTGCTCCCACTAGCCTCTGTCAAGGTCTCAGTGAGATGCTAGGACCACCTGACTTGAAGCTTAGTTGTGTGTGTGTCCGTCGGCTCCGCTAAACTAGGGCTCCTCAAGAGCCAGCCCAAACCTGAGACACATTGGGTGCCCAGAGTCCAGGAGGAGGCCGAGCACCCAGAGAGCCCTCAGTGCATATCTGAATGGCATCAATGTATCCGAAGAACAAGGGGAATCTTTAAAACACCTTTCCGGCACTTAACTCCTGAAGACAGGAACCAGGCAGGGCCTAATTCATTCATTGAATGTGTGTGTACTGAGCACCCCCGAGAGGCATCAAGAAGAGCTGGGTTTGGGGGTTACAGCTATGTTTAGGAAGGTCACAGTGGTGGGCACATGTGTGTGGGGGAAGGGAAGTGGTGATATGGAGGCAGAGAGACCAGTTAGGAGGCTGGTGCCATCACCCAAGAGAGGAGGAGGAGGCACTGCACAGCTAGACTTGGGGGACTTGGGGACACACTGGACAGGGCTGGGGAAGGGAGAGGACCACTCACGGATATTTCTTTCTTGGTGACCAGGTAGATGGGGTGCCATTCCCAGAGATGGGGAACCCAGGAGGAGAAGCAGGTCTGGGGCATGGGTAATGAGTCCAGTTTGGGAATTGTTGAGTTCAAAGAACTTCTGGGACACTCAAGGTACAGGATTTAAACTGGATAGAAATCAATTCTGCTGCTGCACACTGCAGAGTCCTAGTAGAGGCAGAAAGCCCTGGGGTCTGACTGCAAGATACTCTGGGGGCCAAAAAGGAGAGTCCTCAGCCTGTGGCTGTTTTGGCTGCATCCCTGGTCTTACACCTATGTGTGTGACAAGCCTGGATGGGAATCTCACCGTGGGTCCAACAGGCCCAGAAGGTTCAGGAGGGCCAGGAAGTTCCTCCCCAGCATCACCCTAAAGAGAACAAAATGGTCAGTGAAGTGCTGGAACCCTGTTCCTACCATCTCGCCACCTTTCTGTAGAAATCGTGCTCATCTTTAAAATCAGGATCACACAGGAATGAAAAATGGCATTGTCCTTTGCAGAGACAGCTCAAGGGAATGCCTCGTCCCACCCCAGGGCTCAGAAGCCCTTCGTTTCTGTGCCATACTTGGAGGGCAGGGGCTGTGGTGGAAAGAGCTGACCAGTATGAGTACACATCACATACACCCTCCCTTCTTCCAGGATTTATCCCCACCCTCTGATCTGGGCCCCACTAGAGCACCAGTGCAGTGCTCAGGCCCAGTGTGGACTCCCCTGAAGACTGCCCTGCCCACCTGCTCCTCTCACCAGGGCCTGTGACCTTTACAGGAATGTCATTGCTCACAGTCTGCCCCTCTGGGACCATGCAAGGGCAGGCACAGTACCTGAATCACCTCCAGGTCCCAGCACCTGGCACAAGGCTGATGCCCCAGAAAATGCTTTTCGAATGACAGAAGCACACATTTGGAACGGAGGCAGATGAAAGAAAATGACAGAGTGGCATCCCAGGAGGTTTTGGTTGTCAAAAAGGGCCCAGAGAAGTGGCTTCTCTGACAAATAAGGAGACAGGATGGCCAGATCCACCAAAAGGAGAGTGGAAATGTCCACAGTAAAGTCCCCAAATCTGTGTGCCTCCTGCTGCACCCCAGAGCCCTGCTGGCATCTGAAGTCCACTGAGGTGGTGAGAGGCAGAGAGAAGTGAGGACACCGCCCTCCCCAGCCCTGGCCCTCCCTTCCCCACACCCCGGTGGGCACTCAGGAGGCCCCAGGACGGGAGCATCATCTGCTGCAAGGAATGGCCTCTGTGCAGCCTGGAGGGAGGTGAGGCAGGCAGAGGACCAGGATCACGGTGGAGATGAGAATGCTCCCAGAGGCAGCCAAGCTGCTGCCTATGGCCAGAGCAGGCTCCCTGGGCAGGATCTCTTGACTGGGGTCACTGTGGACACATCCCCTTGGGAACAGCTTAGCACCAGTAGGTGTTTTGGTAAGAGGAATTTGCTATTCCTGCAGTGACTGATGCCAGCTAAAGCACTTCTATAAACATCCTCTCATGTCATCCCACACCACAGGGTCATCATCACCACCTCCATTTTACAGATGGAGAAACTGGAGCAAAGAAATAGTAAAGAACTTTTGGGAGATCCCACAGCTACAAAAAGGCAAACCTAGGCCTGTGGTCCTCAGAAGCTCTTGTCTGCCCAACATTTTCCCAGGAAGAAAATCAGGGGCAGAGCCCAGAGCTCGGACATAGAAGTGAAGAAAACTGGTTGCAGATGTGTGGCAGAGCCAGGTGTGGAATCATAGGACCCTTTGATACTCGACAGAGAAGCCAAGGCCCACAGAGGTCAAGGGACTTGGCCACGGTCACCAGGTGGTGAGAAGAGACTCAGTCAGAACTGCCCGGTGCCCTTTTCATGATTCTCCCAGACCTACAAGTCCATTTCTTTTGGGCTTAGCCGTCTTGCTGCTTCTGCGATCCCCTTGATCAAAGTGGACTAAATCAAACCTAAATAACATGCTCAGGACACTTGATCAGGAGCCAAAGTGTTCCCCAGGATGGTCACAGCACAAACCTTTTCTCTTTTAGGCCCAGCCTGTCCTTTCATTCCCACATGTTCTCTTTGAGCCTAAAACAAGAAGATTTGGTTAAAACATGGCCACAACATATTTGGGACATGGGGCTGCTGAGTTCCGATGACATTCCCTGGTCCTGGTCAGTGATCTGGGCATGAGCTAGGGCTTGTACTGGGCTGAAGTCAGTGAGCCCCCATGAAGAAAGAAGCTGCCTGATCACTGCAGCGTTCCCTGCACCAGCAGATAATAGTCTCTCAGTACCTATTTGCCAAATGACTAGTGGGAAGAGCCTGGCATTTGGAGTCACCCACACCTGACAATCAGTCTTCTCTCTCCCTTGTGTTCCACAACACAGATTTTTAAATATATTACTTCATTTCCAGGGCAACATTCTCCATATATTTGCTAAGATCTATTAGTCAGTCCTTAGAAATGTAATGGCATCATTGTGACCAGTGTGGGCTTTGCTAATCAACTTCTGGCTCCCGTCTGAAGACAGTGGTTGTAAACAGTGCAGAAAACCAAAGCACCAAAAAGTCCAGAGACAAAGGCTCTCACTCCTACTGGACTCCTAGGAGCAAAGCTCTAATCCTTTCTGGGCCTCATCTGCAAAATAATTCTAGACAGCTAATTTATTGAGCATGTACTATGTGTTGGGTCATGTTTTCCATTTATAAACTCATTTTATCCTCACAAATCAAGAGGTAGGTTCTATGATTATGATTCCCATTTTATGCATGAGTCAACTGAGACAGAGAGAAGTGAAGAAAACTGGCCACAGATATGTGGCAGAGCCAGGCAAGCTATACTGCCATAGTGACTCTGAGATTCAAACTGACCTAGAGTCACCATGGCAGTATAGCTTGCCTGGCTCTGTCACATATCTGCCAATACTGATCCTAGAGGCTGGGCCAATACTGATCCTAGAGGACGGGTGCAGCGGCTCACGCCTGTAATCCCAGCACTTTGGGAGGCTGAGGCAGGTGAATCATCTGAGGTCAGGAGTCCAAGACCAGCATGGCCAACATGGTGAAATCTTGTCTCTACTAAAAACAAACAAACAAGCAAACAAAAAAATTAGCCGGGTAGTAGCGGCACATGCCTGTCTGTAATCCCAGCTACTCTGCAGGCTGAGGCAGGAGAATCGCTTGAGCCTAAGAGATGGAGGTTGCAGTGAGCTGAGATCACGCCACTGCACTCTAGTCTGGGCAAGAGAGTGAGGCCCTGTCTCAAGAAAACAAAAACAAAAACAAAAAACTGATCCTAGAGATATCCCAGGGTGGGTGCCTTCTTGACAATCTTGTGCTTTTAGACTCTGCACAGGAATCGGGGCATTCATCCGAGTTCGTTGCAGATCCCTAACATGAGGACTTAGCAGGAATCTGTCTTCATCAGACATCAACCATGTCTCCGTTTCTCTCTCTCGCATTCTATCTCTAACTCTGTCTGTGTCTGTCTGTCTCTCTCTCTCTCTTCCTTCTCAGAGCTTTAAAAAATCTGTCATAAAAATTGTAAGCCACCATAGTGGAAAATGTATTAAACCACAATGTATTAAAAACCTAACAACCTTCCACAATTCCACCACTTTGAGGCAACAGCTGCCAACATTTACAGAGGGTATTTCCTTCTAGTGTTTTTGCATGTGTGTATTTTTAAATAGTTAACCACACAATATACTCAGGTTTATAACCAGCTTCTTTCACTTAACATTATATGCTAAGCATTTCCCCATCATTAAATATTTCTAACAAGTATAATTTTATTAGCTACATAATGTTCCATTGTTTGAATATACTTTAATTCAATTAATCTTCTATTGTTGGCTAATTAAATTATGCTCAATTTTTCTCTATTATGGACAACACCGAGATTAGCATCCTTGTAAACAAAGCCTTTTTAAAAAAAAAAACGACAACAACAAAGGCTATCAGGCTATCTCCACTAGAATCAATTCCTAGAAGAGAAGTTTCTGGGTCAGCAATATGCACTCTTATGATTGTTAATATATGTGGACAAAGAGCTTCCCAGGAGCAGTAACCCTCACACTCCCATGAGCACAGCCGGCCTTACTAGACCGACTTCTCAAAGCTGAAAACACAAACGGTCTAAGGAAGAAACTGACCCAGTTTCTTCAACAGATTAATGGCAAAAGGGAAAAAGAAGGCGGGAGACAATTAGAGATTAAGAGACACTTAAGAGACGTATCAACCAAATGCAACGTGCAGACCTTGTTTGGATTCAGATTCAAACAAACTAACTGGAAAGAGGTATTTTAAAACAAAATAACCAGGGCATTAGATAATATGAAGGAACCACTGCTAATTTTGTTAGATGCATTATGATACTGTGGCTATGACCAGAACAAAGGTACCAGATCACTCTATCAGCTGTACACATTGAATTATTTACCAGTTAAATAAATGATAGGATGTATGGGGTTGATTTTTGAATACTCCAGTATTCCCCTTCCCTCCAAAAAAGATGGTGGTAGGAGGTGGAACAGATGAAGCAAGATTGTCAGTGTTGATAATTATCCAAACTGAGCGATGGGTATGTTGGGGTTAATTATACTATTCTAAGCTCCTTTGTGACATTTTTAGGTTTTCAATAATAAAAAGTTAAAAAGAGAAAGAAAAAGGAGAACCGGCTCTATCTGTGCTCGATGTGGCATCACTAGGGAGATTTGAACTTAGTGCTTTGTGAATACCTTGGGGTGAGGTGCAGAAGAGCAGGGGGACATTGTTTGGGAAGTCACAGTGCATGAGTGGGTCCATCCCAGAGCTGGCTGCCCACTAGGATGCCCTGCAAGCCCAAAGCCCCAGCCCCAGTGTCTCAGTTACTTGGTCTAGCACTGGACTCAGACACAAGCATTGTGTTAAGCTTCACAGCCATCTCTAATGTGTGACCAGAGTTAAAAATCAGAGTTGTTGTTCACCTTTTTCCTTTTATAGATGATGATGACAAGGAGGCCCAGGGCCTACCACAAGTCAGCGGCATCTCTGGAAGCAGAACCTCGAACTCCTGGCCCCCAGTCCAGGATCTTCCCACCACACCCCACTGTCATGGATGAGGACTTCAGCTGGGTGAGGCTCGAGAGCTCCAGCTCTGCAGGCCAGCACGCAGGTTCAAATCCCAGCTCCACCTCTTAGAGGCAGGCAACAGTGGCAGGTGACTTTACCTCTCCACATCTTATCTCCCATTCACCTTATACTGAAGAGGAGTGTGGTGAAGGGAATCAGATAAACTTGGAGCACAGAGTGATTAACCAATGTCAGTTCAGATGGCTTATCTCCTGCCCCTTGATTGTGAATTTGTTGGGGACAGGAGTGAGGTCACATTCATCTCTATCTATAAGTGTCCTGACTGAGGGCCCAGAGCAGCTATGTGTCCAGTCAATGAGTGAATCAATGAATGAATGCAAGACAACTCGAAAGATACAGGAAGCAGGGTGATAACCGCTAGAAGAGGGCCCGGAACAAGGGGCATTCAGGACCTCAGGGGGCTCTCCTGATCTCCTGTCCCACAGCCCCTCCCCTCACAGGTCAGTCCTGCCGCACCGTGGCCAATGGGCCACATGACTGTAGCTTGAGTGGTGGCTTTCAAAGTGTGCATGACCAAGTGGTGTTTGGGGAACTGACGAGCCCATGCTGGTCACCAAGGAGATCTTTTCCTTTAAAAATGTGTTCACATTGGAAGAGCAGTCCCTCTTCACACAAGCCCAAGCTGAGGGCCAGGTCTGGGTTTCCTATTTCTAAGAGACACAGTTATAGTCCTTAAGTGGTGACAACCCCAGGTGTGTGTACAGATCTTTGTAAACGTTCTCCAACCTGCATTCTCTGACTTGGCCTTGCAGCCACTCATTTTCACAGATGAGGAAACGGAGGGCCAAAGAAATCAACGGATTTGCTTAAGGTCACACAGTTGCAGCCAAGAGTCATAAAAACTCATGTTGGCAGGGACTTGGAGGTCACCCCCCAACACACACACAGCACTGATGCTCTCATCCCCTCTACAGACCTGCCATGTCTTACTGTCAGCTTTGTCCCCAGAACAGCACTGACTGTTAGATCTCATTTCAATCCAAAGATCAGTTTGGGACACAAAGCTAGGTCCCCTTGATTTTAATCTCTTGCTTTTTCTCTACAAGCTGGAGTTTCCTCAAGTGTTCCCCAGGTTAAAGCTCCTCAAATGCCCAAATTTGCAAACCAACGTGAAAACCTACCTCTGAGAAAGCTGGGGGCCAGCCCCTCCCACAACTCTGGCCTTTCTTTCTCTCCCCTGTAAGGTCTGCCAAGTCAAATCTTACAGCTCTATGCCACTTACTGGAGTGACCCCTCTTTCAGGAGCCACTGTGGGCAGGGGCAGCGGTGGCCCATCAGGGGGAGGGCTGCCGGACTCTTCACCCCCAGCTGTGATGAGGGGCTCCTCTGTTGTGGCTGCTGCCAAGTCTTCTTCATCACCAGGACCCTGAAAACAAAACCAGCATTGAGGCACCACCTCACCTTGCTCACGAGGCTGCCGGGGAGTTGTGGTAACAGTAGTTTCTGTGGTGCCAGCCCAGTTTCAAAGCACGTTCTTACCTATGATTATTGTTACCCCCAGAACACTCCTTCTGAAATATGCATCTCTTCTAAGCCTCAGTGCCAACAGTGGACCACTTGTCTCTGAGTAAATTCTTGGGCAAGGCTAGGAGGGAGCAGGGCTGTGGCCTCTGCCACACTCCGGCATTGTGTCCTGCCTCCCTCCAGCAGCTGCCCACCCAGACATGTGCGCATAACCAAGCTACAGGTGCCCCTGACAAGGCCAAGGATGGCTGTTGTCACATGATGCAGACCTGTCTCTCCCCTGTGAGCCAGAGAGGACACCAGATGACACTTACAGAAGTGACTGCCTGCTCAGAGGCCATGGTGGCTGTGAGGGGAGCCAGGCCATCTGTGGGGACCCCACTGGCTTCCTCATCCTCAAAAGTACTGACGGACACTTCGGTTGCAGCTGCAGCTGTTGTTAAACTGTCTTCACTGCTTGGACCCTGAAATAAAATTGGCATGAGGAGCTGTGCCCCTTTGCCCATGCCCCTGGTTCAGTGGGTGTGAGGCTTAGGGGTGGAAAGCGCTGGGGCCTCAGATAACTGGAGGCTCCATGATTCCCTTTCCTTGGCTCCTCCAGGACCACACCTTCGCCTGGAGCTCCAGCCTTAGAACATACCTCTCAGGTCATCTCCCACCCACCCCAGAGTCCCCTCTAGCACATCTCTGCCAAGAGCTTCTCTGGCCTTAGCTTTGTGAAAGGAAAATAAATCTCAGGATTCCCAAATCAATAAGCCAAAGGGAAAAAAAAAATCAAGCTGGGAACTACTTAGGGCAAACCTGTCTCCCATTCTAGCCCTTAAAAAGATAGCTACTAAGATAAAAAAGCTACATACTTCCCTAATAATTTGTCCATAAGGAAATTCCTTGCAGACAAAGGACAGACAGAACTCAAAGTCACCCCTCTGCTCACTGAGATAAATGCATATCCGATTTTTTTCTTTGGAAAGGCTAATCAAAAACTCAAAAGAATGCAACCATTTGTCTCTTATCTACCTATGACATGGAAGCCCCCTCCCCACTTTGAGTTGTCCTGCCTTTCCGGACAGCACAAATGTACACTTTATATATATATTGATTGATGTCTCATGTCTCCCTAAAATGCATAAAACCAAGCTGTGCTCCAATCACCTTGGGCACATGTTGTCAGGATCTCCTGAGGCTGTGTCATGGGCATGTCCTTAACCTTTGCAAAATAAACTTCCTAACTTTCCTGAGACCTGTCTCAGATATTTGGGGTTCACATTTTGGCAACCAAGAAGGGATTCTGTGTGGAGGTGCCGCTGACCTTTGACAAATCTCATATTGGTGCTTGATACCAGCTCGAGCTTTCTTTATGGTTCAAACCAATAGGACAATTTGCTGAGGCCTAGGAGCCTCCCCTCCAGAGAATCCCTGATCTCCCAAAATCTGGTCAAGATCTAAAGTTTATTTTGCTGTACAATTCTTTTTTTGGAGTCTTACTTGCTTCCAACAAGGAATGCAAGTTTTCTTGCTTCTAGGATGATGGAAGGCACGTAACTCCTTTCTGGAGTTTGAGCTCATTTCTAAATGGGCTAAATGCTCCAATTAAAAGACACAGACTGGCAAACTGGATAAGGAGTCAGGACCCATCAGTGTGCTGTATTCAGGAAACCCATCTCATGTGCAGAGACACAATAGACTCAAAATAAAGGGATGGAGGAAGATCTATCAAGCAAATGGAAAAAAAAAAAGGCAGGAGTTGCAATCCTAGTCTCTGATAAAATAGACTTTAAACCAACAAAGATCAAAAGAGACAAAGAAGGCCATTACATAATGGTAAAGGGATCAATTCAACAAGAAGAGCTAACTATCCTAAATATATATGCACCCAACACAGGAGCACCCAGATTCATAAAGCAAGTCCTGAGTGACCTACAAAGGGCCTTAAACTCCCACACAATAATAATGATTATTAATAATAATAATTTTTTTAACACCCCACTGTCAACATTAGACAGATCAACGAGACAGAAAGTTAACAAGGATATCCAGGAATTGAACTCAGCTCTGCACAAAGTGGACCTAATAGACATCTACAGAACTCTCCACCCCAAATCAACAGAATATACATTTTTTTCAGCACCACACCACACCTATTCCAAAATTGACCACATAGTTGGAAGTAAAGCTCTCCTCAGCAAATGTAAAAGAACAGAAATTATAACAAACTGTCTCTCAGACCACAGTGCAATCAAACTAGAACTCAGGATTAAGAAACTCACTCAAAACTGCTCAACTACATGGAAACTGAACAACCTGCTCCTGAATGACTATTGGGTACATAATGAAATGAAGGCAGAAATAAAGATGTTCTTTGAAACCAACGAGAACAAAGACACAACATACCAGAATCTCTGGGACACGTTCAAAGCAGTGTGTAGAGGGAAATTTATAGCACTAAATGCCCACAAGAGAAAGCAGGAAAGATCCAAAATTGACACCCTAACATCACAATTAAAAGAACTAGAAAAGCAAGAACAAACACATTCAAAAGCTAGCAGAAGGCTAGAAATAACTAAAATCAGAGCAGAACTGAAGGAAATAGAGACACAAAAAACCCTTCAAAAAATTAATGAATCCAGGAGCTGGTTTTTTGAAAAGATCAACAAAATTGATAGACCGCTAGCAAGACTAATAAAGAAGGAAAGAGAGAAGAATCAAATAGATGCAATAAAAAATGAAAAAGGGGATATCACCACCGATCCCACAGAAATACAATCTACCATCAGAGAATACTACAAACACCTCTATGCAAATAAACTAGAAAATCTAGAAGAAATGGATAAATTCCTCGACAAATACACCCTCCCAGGACTAAACCAGGAAGAAGTTGAATCTCTGAATAGACCAATAACAGGTTCTGAAATTGTGGCAATAATCAATAGCTTACCAACCAAAAAGAGTCCAGGACCAGATGGATTCACAGCCGAATTCTACCAGAGGTACAAGGAGGAACTGGTACCATTCCTTCTGAAACTATTCCTATCAATAGAAAAAGAGGGAATCCTCCCTAACACATTTTATGAAGCCAGCATCGTCCTGATACCAAAGCCTGGCAGAGACATAATCAAAAAAGAGAATTTCAGACCAATATCCTTGATGAACATTGATGCAAAAATCCTCAATAAAATACTGGCAAACCAAATCCAGCAGCACATCAAAAAGCTTATACACCATGATCAAGTGGGCTTCATCCCTGGGATGCAAGGCTGGTTCAACATACACAAATCAATAAATGTAATCCAGCATATAAACAGAACCAAAGACAAAAACCACATGATTATCTCAATAGATGCAGAAAAGGCCTTTGACAAAATTCAACAACCCTTCATGCTAAAAACTCTCAATAAATTAGGTATTGATGGGACGTATCTCAAAATAATAAGAGCTATCTATGACAAACCCACAGCCAATATCATACTGAATGGGCAAAAACTGGAAGCATTCCCTTTGAAAACTGGCACAAGACAGGGATGCCCTCTCTCACTGCTCCTATTCAACATAGTGCTGGAAGTTCTGGCCAGGGCAATCAGGCAGGAGAAGGAAATAAAGGGTATTCAATTAGGAAAAGAGGAAGTCAAATTGTCCCTGTTTGCAGATGACATGATTGTATATCTAGAAAACCCCATTGTCTCAGCCCAAAATCTCCTTAAGCTGATTAGCAACTTCAGCAAAGTCTCAGGATACAAAATCAATGTACAAAAATCACAAGCATTCTTGTACACCAATCGCAGACAAATAGAGAGCCAAATCATGAGTGAACTCCCATTCACAATTGCTTCAAAGAGAATAAAATACCTAGGAATCCAACTTACAAGGGACGTGAAGGACCTCTTCAAGGAGAACTACAAACCACTGCTCAATGAAATAAAAGAGGATACAAACAAATGGAAGAACATTCCATGCTCATGGGTTGGAAGAATCAATATGAAAATGGCCATACTGCCCAAGGTAATTTATAGATTCAATGCCATCCCCATCAAGCTACCAATGACTTTCTTCACAGAATTGGAAAAAACTACTTGAAAGTTCATATGGAACCAAAAAAGAGCCCGCATCGCCAAGTCAATCCTAAGCCAAAAGAACAAAGCTGGAGGCATCACACTACCTGACTTCAAACTATACTACAAGGCTACAGTAACCAAAACAGCATGGTACTGGTACCACAACAGAGACATAGATCAATGGAACAGAACAGAGCCCTCAGAAATGATGCCACATATCTACAACTATTTGATCTTTGACAAACCTGACAAAAACAAGAAATGGGGAAAGTATTCCCTATTTAATAAATGGTGCTGGGAAAACTGGCTAGCCATACGTAGAAAGCTGAAACTGGATCCCTTCCTTACACCTTATACAAAAATTAATTCAAGATGGATTAAAGACTTACATGTTAGACCTAAAACCATTAAAATCCTACAAGAAAACCTAGGCAATACCATTCAGGACATAGGTGTGGGCAAGGACTTCATGTCTAAAACACCAAAAGCAATGGCAACAAAAGCCAAAATTGACAAATGGGATCTAATAAAACTAAAGAGCTTCTGCGCAGCAAAAGAAACTACCACCAGAGTGAACAGGCAACCTACAGAATGGGAGAAAATTTTTGCAACCTACTCATCTGACAAAGGGCTAATATCCAGAATCTACAATGAACTCAAACAAATTTACAAGAAAAAAACAAACAACCCCATCAAAAAGTGGGCAAAGGACATGAACAGACACTTCTCAAAAGAAGACATTTATGCAGCCAAAAAACACGTGAAGAAATGCTCATCATCACTGGCCATCAGAGAAATGCAAATCAAAACCACAGTGAGATACCATCTCACACCAGTTAGAATGGCCATCATTAAAAAATCAGGAAACAACAGGTTCTGGAGAGGATGTGGAGAAATAGGAACACTTTTACACTGTTGGTGGGACTGTAAACTAGTTCAACCATTGTGGAAGTCAGTGTGGCGATTCCTCAGGGATCTAGAACTAGAAATACCATTTGACCCAGCCATCCCATTACTGGGTATATACCCAAAGGACTATAAATCATGCTGCTATAAAGAGACACGCACACGTATGTTTACTGCGGCACTATTCATAATAGCAAAGACTTGGAACCAACCCAAATGTCCAACAACGATAGACTGGATTAAGAAAATATGGCACATATACACCATGGAATACTATGCAGCCATAAAAAATGATGAGTTCATGTCCTTTGTAGGGACATGGATGAAACTGGAAACCATCATTCTCAGTAAACTATCTCAAGGACAAAAAACCAAACACCGCATGTTCTCACTCATAGGTGGGAACTGAACAATGAGAACTCATGGACACAGGAAGGGGAACATCACACTCCGGGGACTGTTGTGGGGTGGGGGGAGGGGGGAGGGACAGAATTAGGAGATATACCTAATGCTAAATGACGAGTTAATAGGTGCAGGAAATCAACATGGCACATGGATACATATGTAACAAACCTGCACATTGTGCACATGTACCCTAAAACCTAAAGTATAATAATTAAAAAAAAAAAATTCTTTCCTGCTTCTAGGATGGTAGAAAGCAATCTTCCGCCGAAGACCTATCTCTAGTAAGTAGCTGAATTGGGGTTTTGTCTTGGCTGAAGATTAACAACCAGCTGTTCTTAATTTCTCCTTACTATTAAAGTGCTCAGTAATCATGTTGTTAGGGTTTTTTTGGTTGTTGTTCTGGTCTTTCTCCCATCAGATTTGACCAACTCTACCTGACTTGGTCAAATCTGAATGAGAATTCTAAATTATGGGTAACAAGGCCTCTCTGAATTGGCTAAAATTTCTGACAGCTGCAAGAGAGGGGGAAAAAACACAACATGCACGTTTGCTATCTTTGCTTCCTGTCTTAAAAATTTTTTTCCTTCATTTACTTTTCTTCCGCCCTATACCTCCTTCCTCCTTCACTATCTTTAGTACCAATAAAAACCTAGAGGAGGCTTCTAATGACTCAAACCCCTTAAAGTATTCAGAACAAAGGCACCACCCGCCCCTTTTTGGGGTGTTCCATTTTCTTTGTGGAGTTTCAAGAGTCATGAGCAGATTCTTCTTAGGTCTAAAGCTCTGCTCTCCTGTATTGTAAGACCTGACCTCTTTGGCTTTTGAGGGTACCAGAGATTACCTTGTACTGGGAGAGGATTTGACCTTGGTGTGTATAATGGCTGGACGAAAGTACAAAGTTAGAGGTGGCTGAGGACAATTTACAGGAAGTGGTCTTAGCTGTTTTTGTTTTTCTCCTAGGAACTTATTGTTTAGGACCCTAATTCTAGTTCAGAGGTACATTCTAAAGGGTGTCTTCTCCATTGCCTTTCCTCCTGAAATTAATCTCGATTGGCTAGTGTGAGCATTTTGCATGAGGAACTGAACTATTGTTTTCACAGATAAATGGGAGAATGAGTTTCCTCAGTTTCAAAGAGAAAGGGCATTTTTCTCCTCCCAGCTGAAAGGTGCCCCTGGGTGACTGGAGGCCAAGTGGGAGCGTCTGGGGGGTTGACCCCCCCCCCGATGATATGCAGCAACCCTACAGGGAACCCCCAACAAAATTAGTTTAAAAAGCCCTTCTCTGCCTCTTCCTGCTTTAAGTCTGCTGTTACATTTCTCCTGAGATAAAATCCACTGTTTGCATCCAGACATTTATCTTTGTTACTGTTTCTGCAGGACAATGTGTTTGTATTAATATTTCATGGCTAGAGTTCTGAAGTAAAAGCTATAGGATTTTTGGTTGTATGAGTGTGTATGTGTGTGTTTATGTGTACATACACATATTTTGTTGTGTTTTTCGCTACAAGGTATGACATTAGCTTAAAGAGTACTCATAAATTAAATAATAAACCCAAATACTTTTCAAGTTCACATGACTTAAGTAAAGTCTTTAATAAGCTAGCTTTAAAATTACTAGTAAAGCAATATTAGAAATGTCTTAAGAATTGCCAGCATACATTTTTGTTTGCATTTATTGACCAAGCAATTTCATACTTATCCCTGCCAAATACTGTAGGTTGTCAAAATTTGGCATAAGGGTTACAAAACTATAAACTCAGCCCAAAACAGGATAACCTTTGCTTGTGTACTGTCTGATAAATAAGACAAGAACATTAGTTTAATGAAAATAGCTAAATCTTGATTTAGCAAAATAACCATATATTTAATCTTAAGGTTCTACTTAGGTAAACACCTGAAATTCACAGGCTATAAAATGGTTGGCAGGGAAATAACTTTAAATAATGACTATTGCAGTTTTCATAAATACAGTAAACTAGGTACAGTATTAAAAATAATTGGGTAAATGTAATAGGATAAATACTTATAGACAAATGTGTCATAATTTAGAATCTAAAGTTAAGTTAAATGATAAATATTTCATTAGTTGGGTATTTTCCAATTAAAAAATATATTGTAAGAAAACATTCTTTCTAAAAAATGTGTTTTTTTAAAAAGGTGAATAATTTTTGTCTCATTCAAAGCTTATTTAAAGGTTATGTATAAAACAAGGTGAAGGGAATCAGGAAATGAGAGAGATGTAAAGAAAGTTATAGAAATAAAGAGGTAATTTTGGTAAGAAAGCTTAAAGAAAAATAATTTTATACAAGAAAGGATCTTTTATGGTAAATTTTGTCCTAGAATAAAATGACTGTTTTTTTTTTAAGAAAGAGAGATGCTCAGGAAAACTAGAAGGTCCAAGCATGTCAGAAATGGTCTGTTTACATAATAATAATAAGACTGATGAAAAAAAACTTTCATATGAGCAAGTTGTCTACAATTAAAGGGAAATTATTTAAAATGGTCTTTCCAGAGATTGGGTTTTGATTTTAAAAAAAACCACTTATGCACTAAAGAATTGGTTTGAACTACAAAATTTTCTTAAGGTATTGCTTTACTCTTAATAAATTACAAGGCATCATAATTTTTTTTACACAAAGTTTGACTTTCATTGCATCTTGCTCTTTTCTGTTTTCTCTTGCCTTTTAAAAGGCCTGAAATAATAACTAATCTTCAACTCATTTTCAGCTCCCGTAAGATTTTTTTTTCCCTCTGGTTCTAAATGTTGTGGCCTGACGCTGAAAAAATGTTTCATCTTAGAGATCTAAAAGGAATATTTTCTTCCAACACAATATTCCCCATAGAGAACAGCAGTCACACTGCAGAAGGTCTTTTCTTTTGCCTTTGGGTAACTGGCCTAATAAACAGATCTTACACTTTATCTAAATAATTCCTATGTCATTATTACTAAGTTTTAGTTTGCTTAGAAAAGACTCAGATTAACAAAAAGAATATTTTTTTAATTAAGGTTATTACATCCATATAACTTTCCGTGAAGGGAGCCAAAGGCCCATGGGACATGACCAACTCAGCATTCCACTGGAGGCTATATGATCGAATGGCAAACTGTTTATCATGAATGCAGGATGTGAGCAAACTCACAAGTGTTCCTGCCGACAGAAGGTTTGCTGGAGGCAATCACTCCCTGGTGCCAAGGTTATCTACTGCGACATCTAGAGCCTGTTGTTTGAGGAATGCAGTCTTGCAAGCCCACTCTGGACTGAGCAGCTGACCCCTTCTTCCACTCCCCTTCTCACTGTCTCTTTTGCCTAATAAATATGGAGGGCTGTGTAAAGCTCAGGGCCCTTGTCCACTACAGGCAAGTTTCCCCTGACCCCTTCTTCCAAATATACTCTTTTGTCTCTTGTCTTTTATTCCCACATTTGCCCCCATTTGTTCAGTCCACCAGGGATCATGGCAGGTTACATAGTGGCGCCCGGAACAGTGACAGAATCAGGTGCTCTACATTTCTGTATGTTCTTTTAAAGTACTTGTGCCATTAAGTTACAGGGCTTTGATTCCTGGGTCTAAGAAGGACACCAAGTCCTGCTAAATCTTAAACACTGACAGCAGTTAAAGCCTCACCTACAGATCCTGTAGAAGATGTCAACCAAAATAAACTGTGTTCGTGAGACATAGGGCCAAAAATTAAAGTTATTCAACTCCTAAAGGTCCAAAGACTATTGCGGAAGAGGTGAGCACATGAGATTATAAGGGCAGATTTTGAGAGGTAAAATAAGTTTAGTTTCTCTATAAATTAACCATTAATGTCAAAGGCATGCTGATGCAAGACCAGCATATTGGCCCCTTGGTCAGATTAACAAGGTTTTCTTGGAGCATTAACCCACTCCTTAATAAAGGTTATAAAGGTTATAAAAAGGCTTATGGAAATTATATCTTATGGTCAAGATGATTAAAATCTTATAGATTGTTTTAAAAATTTTGAAAAACAAATTTAATTGGCCTCCTGTTGTTTTTATTAGGGCTAATTGAGAAATCAATCTCCTCAATCAAAGAATAAATATTTTTGCCTTTTTTTTTGAAATCTTTGAGGTATCACTTTGGCTAAATGAATGACTTATTTTACAATGACCTGTGATCCTATTTTGTGATATCAAGCGTTTTATACTTTTTATATTTGACAAACTTTCCAAAGTCAAATTCTAACTTAGGTCCCATTAATTTTTTGATTTTCAGAACCAAGAAAACTTTTCTTCTGAGCTATTATTCCCCTGAAGTCCAAAAGAGACATATTTGGCTTATTTGATATAATAAAATCATACAGGAAGTATTTTCAAATATGAAACAGTGTTTAACCTTCTTTGGATTATATTTACATAAATGTATTATTAGTATGTGCTCAGAATTGTATGAAATTCCTGTGATTCTGATATGTTTTAGCATATTTTATCAGTAGTAATTATTATGTAAAATTGCTGTATGCCACATAAGTAACCAAGTTTCCTTGTCAATTGTGTCTTTAACTATGACTGTTTTAACACTTTTGTCATCTACAGTTGTTTTGCTTTTATCCCTTTCAAAAGGTGGTTTTATAATCGGCACAGGACTCTGACAGGTGCTCTTCAATGCAAGTTTTGAAGATTGTAATGCTAGAATAGAGAAAAAACTTCCAAGTCTCCCATGAAGAGCTGAAATGTTCATGAATAACATGCAGAACAGGAGTTAACTGTGGACTTTTAGAAGACTGAAAATCCTTTTATAACTTTTTGCTTAAAACATTGCTGATCCCTTTTTTGTTTGTTTATCAGAGCCAAGAAAACTTTTCTTTTGAGCTATTTACAGCTTTTAACAATTGAGTAGCCAGGTGCAGTGGCTCATGTCTGTAATCCCAGCATCCCAGAACTTTGGGAGGCTGAGGCAGGTGGATCATCTGAGGTCAGGAGTTTGAGACCAGCCTGACCAACATGGTGAAACCCCATCTCTACTAAAAATACAAAAATTAGCCAGGGGTGGTGGCACATGTCTGTAATCCCAGCTACTTGGGAGGCTGAGCCATGAGAATCGCTTGAACCCAGGAGGCGGAGGTTGCAGTGAGCCTAGATCATGCCACTGCACTCCAGCCTGGGAGACAAGAGAGAAATTCAGCCTCAAAAAAAAAAATGAGTAAAATATACTCATATAAACAAAATTTGGAGCATATTTCTACCTGATCTCTCCAAAAATTTGGTAATTAGTTGTGAGTATTCTTAACTTACAATATAGTTATTTGTGCAAGTGCAATAACAATCTGTTTTCTTTTGTAACAGAGCACAACTGGAGACACTAGTTATTTTACCAGGCTTTTGACTGGAATGGTATACTATCAGATACAGACTCCTTTAAGGAACTAAAGTTGATTTATAGAGCCAATAAAAGCCCCTTGGGAAAGCTGGCCTCATACCGTGTCTACACAATCTCTGTACAGGTTCCTGACCTATGGTAAGTAAAGAATGTCACTTTCTGACAGGTCCAGGAGCCCCAAGTTTTCTTGAGACCTCAAGGTGAGGCCTTCACCCAAGTAATACAGGTATTTGCAGGCATGGGCTGTCCTTAAGGCATTACAGTCAAATCTGAGATTCTTTATGGAATAAAGTTCCAGCAAAGTCAATTAAAAAAAAAAGAGGAGCCTATATGGCAAATAACTATTCTTGCTGCCTTTACGCAAATACTCAGGCCAAGTATAATAAGACTAAAACTTAATTTGCAAAAGAAATTGTCCTATGATTTTTCTTTAGTGAAAATGGGACTGGAAAGAGAAAATTATGTTTTAAAATAAACTACAGAACACCTGTTGCTAGATTTTGGTCTTGCCTAATGTTTTTCAATTTTTATTATTTTCTACAGTTTGGACTGAATTCTAAAATTTGTACTGGCTACAAGTCTCCAAAATAATGTTTTCAATTTTTTTTTCTTCTTTTCCATTTTTTCCCCATTTTTGAAATCACTAAAATTAAGCCATGCTTTCTTAAAGCCCTGCGAACTGAAGCAAGACAACTTAAACTTCAGAGGAAAATAACAGCAACCTATTTACATAATAAGCCACTTTCATACCTGCCTACTGATGTATGGACTTCAGAGTAATATGACCTATATCAATTTTCCAGGATTGTTCTTCTTTTTTTATTTGTTGTTTTTCTCCCTTCCTTCCCCTATTTTCTCTTGTAGGGCATGAGACTTCACAGCCTGCTAAAAATGAACTTTCCTAATAACATGGGACCTACCTGTCTAGGAATAAACCCTCCTAGCCATGAGAAATCAACTAAACCTGAGACTAAAGACTCATTTGCTTTAAAATGCTTTATCTGAAAGATTTTAAAAAGGGGGAAATGTGAAAGGAAAATAAATATCGGGACCCCAAAATCACTAAGCCAAAGGGAAAAATAAAAACGGAAATTGCTTAGGGCAAAACTACCTCCCATTCTATTCCTTTAAAAGATACCTACTAAGATAAGAAAGGTACATACCTTCCTCACAATTTGTCCTTAAGGAAATTCCTTACAGACAAAGGACAGACAGAACTCAAAGTCATCCCTCTGCTCACTGAGATAAATGTATATCTGATTGTTCCCTTTGGAAAGGCTAATCAGAATCTTGAAAGAATGCAAGCGTTTGTCTCTTATCTACCTAAGACATGGAAGCCCCCTCCCCACTTTGAGTTGTCCTGCTTTTCTGGACCGAACCAATGTACACCTTACATATATTGATTGATGTCTCATGTCTCCCTAAAATGCATAAAACCAAGCTGTGCCCCATCCACCTTGGGCACATGTTGTCAGGACCTCCTGAGGCTGCATCACGGGTGCATCCTTAACCCTGGCAAAATAAACTTCCAAAATTGACTGAGACTTGTTTCAAATACTCTTTGCTTTACAGCTTATACACCTCCAGTAACTAGGATCTCACCACCTCTACAGACAGCCCCTCTATTTTCAGACAACCCTGCTGGTCAAATTCTAGTTTCTATTAAGCTGGGACTTCGTAGAACCTGATCCCTGGCTTTCCCACTCTGTCATAAGTGCCTAGACATTAAAGAAAGGGGAGGACAGGGAAAGGGAGGGGAGGCGGAGAAGAAGAGGAGGAGAAAGGAAACGGCAACTGGAAGAGGAAGAAGAAGGAGAAGGAGATGGCCACTTTGTTCACTGAAAGAATCCATATAACTGCACAGTGGCCTGAGGCACCATCAGTGCATGGCCCCCACCTCCACTACCCCCACACTGCAAGGTATCCCAGCATAGATGCTAAAAGGCTGAAGGCTGCCTGACCAGCACAGACAGACCAGGGGCACAAGTGTGTGCAATGACATCAAAGGCCAGCGTTGTTGATCTGTGATGTCCTGATGACCCCAGCCATTCACTCACTCAGCAGATACTCATTCAGTGCCTATCACTGGTCAGGAATGAAGTATGTCAATGAACAAAATACTGTATCTGTAATCTCTGCTCTAGCAGAGCTTACATTCTGGTAGGGAGCCAGACATGAACTATTTGCCAAGTTTATTATCAACTACAATGATGATGAGGCCTTCTGAGGACAAGAATGAGGAGATTTCACAGTCTGGAATGACATCTTCTTGAGGAAGTGGTGTTTGAACTGAACTCTAAAGGATAAGCTAGAATTAAAAGGAGGAGAGAAGAGAGAAAGGTTCTCAGCAGAGAGAAGAGGGTATGAGGCAAGAGGAAGAGAGGCATGATGGAGAAAGTAGAAGGTCAGTGTGGCTGAAGTGCTGCTGAGAAGCAGAGAGGAGGCGCCCAAGAGGTGGTCAGCAAGGCTAGGTAGGCCAGACCCTGCAAGGGCTCTCAGGCCAGGTACGGGAGCTGGGTCTGCAGAGAAGGGCGATGGGAAGCTTCCAAGAAGTGGGGCTGAAAGACTAGAGACACGCTGTGAGAGGATGGAGGACACCAGACAGGGCCCTTAGCAATTGCCTGGGCTGTGGACACGGTGGCTCAGTATAGGGGCCAGCATTGGAGGAGGACAGAGCCGGCTGATTCATGATGTGTTTGGGCAGAAAAATCAACAAGACCTGATGCTTGATGGGATGTAGGACTTAAGGAAGAGAGAAGAAAATTCTAGATTAGGCGACTGGAGGATGATGGTCCCATTCATTTGAGGTGGGAACATAGGAGGAGTGGAAAGGAGGAGTTCAGGTTTGAATCAGCTGAGCTGGAAGAACTTGAGGGCACCCATAGTAGAGACAGCACAGGGACAGACTGGTCAAGTGCCTTGGGATGATGTGCCCTGCCTTCAGGAGCTGGACAGTGTCTGTGCGCTGCAAGAGGAGGGGGCTGGGAAGGCTTGGCCATGCCCTCTGACCCCTGCTGGGGCCTGGCGCCTGCAGCCTGACCCCCACCGCCCTCCAGGAGCCCGCCACTCCTCCATTCTGGCTCCCGCCCACTGTGGGTGGAGGCAGCAGGGTCCTGCACGCAGCCTTGGGACACACCCCACCTCTCCAACTCACCCATCCCCAGGGCCCAGCTGCCCACTGACCTCCAGGGGCTTCACCACACTCACCCAGGCCTTGGCAAACTCCACCCCCGAGTGAGTATTTGGTCAGAGATCCCCGTGCCTCAGGCTCCCATGGGTTTGCTGAGCAGGAGCCCCACACTCTGAGAAGGCCAGGAGCTGCTCCCAGCATGACCTCGACCTCTGGGCACTGTACGATCCTTACCACAGTGGCCTCTTCCCCGAGGCTCTGGGTGGACATGGAGAGGTCCAGCTCCCCGGGGGCCACACCACTGGCCTCCACTTCCCCAGGCGTGCTGGCAAGTGCCTCGGCCTCCCCTGCTGCTGTTGCTGCTAAACCCTCTTCATTATCTGGACCCTGAATAGAAAGTCAACAGGAACCATGTCAGTGCCCCATGATGCTGATCCACCACACTGTGGTGAGGAACAGAAGGCCAGGGCCCCTCAAAGCACCTGCACACCAAGACCTCACTTCACATGGAAACCCACAGTGAGACATCAGACAGAAATACAAAAGCCTGGTTCCTCACACCACCCATGCTGCGAGACCACCCCAGCATCCCACCCGTGTGGTGTGCCATCAGCCACTCCCTGCCAACCCCAAGGGGCATGTGCTCACCAATAGCCCTTCCAAGCTGTGTCCCCTAATCAGAGAGTGCAGCTTCTACTGGTGCTAAAGTCACTGTGTTGAAACAAAAGTCTAGGTCCTCAGACTCCACAGCTTTCTTGTTGAAGCAGTAGTCTACCCTCGTGGACCACTCCCTGTTCCACTGTCTCCCTAGCCCAGTGCCATGTGGCTTCCACCGCTCCGACAGCCCTGAAGCTGCTCTCCTCAAGGCCACTCACCATGAATGGACAAATTCAATGGATGTTTCTCACTCCTTTGCTCACTGGGACTTCTGGGAGGATCTGACATTGTTGGCCATCCCAGGGCAGGCTGGCACCACCACTCACCCAAACTCCAACACAGTCCCCAAGCCTGGCCTCTTTCTCCGAGTTTGCTTCCCCACCCTTTCTCCTCTCAGTAGTCAGGGTGATCTTTCTGGAATTCTAATCTGGCTACATCCATTCCTTGTTTCTTACCCTTCAGTGACTCCCCACTTCTGCTGAATCTTCTCTGTGTCCTTAGAGCCTCTCCAGCCACTTCTCCCCGACCCCTGGCTCAGGCTTAACCCCGCAGGTATGCTGCCCTTCTTCAGGCTCCAGGCCTTTGCTCCTGCCAGCCCACCTTGCTGAAACACCTGTCTCACCCCCTCTGCTAGGCAACTTCTACTTACCCTCTCAGGCCCACCTTCAGCATCCTTTCCCCAGGAAAGCTCTGTGCCCCCGAGTCAGGGTTCTAGGCCCCTTTTTCAGTGCTCCCAGGGCATTCTGTGCTTCACCTATCACTGACCACAGCCCCTCTCACCACTCTGTCTTCAGGAATCAGGTCTATCCTATTTACTATCCATCCCTGAAACCAGGCCTAGTGTCCAGCACAGTGTAGGGCTCTGCACACCACCACTGAATGGGTCAACGCTATTTAGTGCTTACTCTGACAGACTGGCCCCATGACACTGTCACTGTGTTTCGCAGACAGATAGGGAAAGCCAGTGACCACTCCCACCCAACACAACCCCCAACCCCAGACACAGGTGAAGGGGAGCTTGCACTCTGAGCTACTTACTGGAGTCACCCCTTCCTCTGGGTTCTCGGTGGACGTAGAGAGGGTCGGTCCCCCGGTGGGCACACTGCTGGCCTCTGCTTCTCCAGCAGTGCCAATGGGCACCTCGGCCAGCCCTGCTGCTGTCGCTGCTAAATTCTGAAAACAAAGGCATCACCAAGAGACCATGTCTCTGGGCTCCCATCAACATGCCTGTGGCTGGAGAGAACAGACTGCCTAGCCTTCTCCAGCCACCTGCATTTCTGTAGCTTCTTTCTCTCAAGGACTTTCACATCTATGGTTTCATAAATCCAGGGATGGGAAAGACTGCCCAGGCACCTATGTCTGGTGTTTGATTCCTAGTGTCGGTTTGCACCTCCAGTAACATGGAAATCACTGCTTCTGTGTCAGCCTGGTCTAGCTCTAGATACTTCTACTGAGACCCATCGCCTCCCTGTGACCTCCCCATGTACCCATCCAGAAGGCATTAGACAATGTCTTTGCCCATGAAGGTGCTTCAGAAATGTGTAGGCAGCACCTCTGTCCTCCTCAGCTTTCTCTAGGCTGGGAGACAGAGACATTCCTGCTTCTTCTCTCTCCCTGTGACTCAGTTTCCTTTGGGAATGCACAGGCAGATTCCCTGAAGGTTTCATAGCAATGGGAGAAATGGAAAGAGAGACCAGCTTTGGGGCTGGTGACAGCAAACTATGTTCTATCTTCATTTCCCAAAGTTTGCTTATTTATTTATTGCAAAAATATGGTTCTTTCGGTTACAAAAAACACCAGGCTAATCAAAGTTAAAAAGATTTCCTTGCTGCAGGATTTCTCAGAATCTATAAAAAGAGGAATGTAGAGTGCAGCATTTCCCAAAGTCATTTGACCACAGAGCCCCTTTTTCATAAAACATATTAAATCCTTGCAGAATTACTGTCCCAAAAAACAGTTAAGAGGAAAGCTGAGGTCCCAGGATGTTAAAATGAGACTCTTTCTGACAGCATCAGCTAAAGCCCCAAAGGGCAAGTGCAATTTCACAGGCATCAGGTAATCTCCCCATGCTAAGACAAGGAAATGGCACCCGTTCTACCAGCTCCTGGCCATCTCCTACCTCCAGACTATGTAAGAAACCACACAGGACTCATATTGGGGTTGAGTGCCTGGAGAGCAAGAATTCCTTTGGAAAGAATTTTCAGTGTACCGCGGCTCTTCTCCTCCCCTCTCCTCATGCTAAACCATTTGGTGAGCTGGGTATGTATTTCCTGGAATTTGGGAGGCTCAGGGACTGGTGTCTGATTTTCTCCAGGGAGACAAAAGGTGAAAAGAGGGAGCCCTTTAGATTCAGAGTTGGGAGAGAAGGACAAAGGAAGAGCGGGGAAGGGGAGAGGAGAGGAGGGGGAGGTGAGGGAGAAAGAGAAGAGGAGGGAAGTGGGAAGAGGAGGGGAGAGGAGAAAAGGGGAGGGGAGAGGAGAGGAAGGGAGAGAATAAAAGGGGAGAGGAGGGAAGGAGGAGGTGAGAGGGAAAGGGGAGAGGAGGGGAGGGGGATGGAGAAGGGAGGGGTATTTGTCCTGCAGTTGTTTTGCTGGAGATAGACAAGATAAAATCTCTCTAAAGGGAGCTGGCTGAAATGGGCTGTACTCAAAGGGCCATGCAGAAGATCCGGGCACCCTGTATGGGGTGGAAGCCCGGGCAGAAGTTACAAGGCCAACTATGGAACTTTGATCCTAGATCCCCTGCAGGAAGACCTCCCAGGAACCACAAAAGCCCCCATAAGAGAGAGTTCCAACCATCAGGCATCTTCCACACCAAAAGCCCAGATCATAATTTGACCAGCCAAGTACAACTGTGCCCATTTCTTCAGGTGGGTCAGCCCCTGCAGATGTTAAAAATAGCTCTAGAGGATGGGGAGATCATGAGGATAAGGAGGAGAAAGAAGTAAGAAAATAGAGAGGAAACCCCTAACCATGCTTCCCTTTCCTGGCAGGTTCCTAGTCTACAGCAGGCCTGAGTATGGAAGGGGGGAAACTGTGTTTGTAATTTTGTTGAATTTTTTATATTACGCTGGGCTTGACTTTTAAATATCTGTGAAAATTGACTGTTACCAGATAGTGACTGAGAAAGCTATAAGAACTGTCTTAAGTTTTCATCCCAGGAGAAGGGAAGGAATGAGCTGGCATTGTGGGTTTTCAGCAGGGGCCATTTTGAGAAAACTAGTTATGCTTTAATTTTGCACCCTAGGGAGCCCAGTATTTCAAAAACTGGCTTCGCAGATGTAAAAGCCAATTACCAAACAGTAGCATGAACGCACCTGCAGTTAATCTGATTCTGTCTTGAAGGGGACCCAAAGGGCTGATAAAGCTATGTGTCTTCACAACTGAGCAGGAGGGCAGGGGTGCGTTGCTGAGGCCTGGACACTCCTCACAGGCAAGTGTGAGGACAAACTTGCACTGCATATCCCCCACCAGTCCTGTGCATCCCTGGAGAGCCTCTGTGGCCCTGGCACTCTGACCTCCTCTGTCCCATGAGGACAGAAGCAATCTTGATGCTGTTCAACCAAAACCCTTGTGGTTCTCTCTGGTGCTCAATAAAATCATCAAGTTTGAAATAAGCAAACAAGCCTACTACTGACTAATCAAATGCAATTTACCATCTACTCACCTTTTCTTCAGCGATGTCAAGGAAGGCCCCAGCCCCTGAGCCGCTGTCAGTAATGGGGTCACCATCCACAGAATGAACCCCCTCCAGTGTGTCATTCAGGATCTCACCAGACCCTACAGGAAGCAGGCATTCTGCTATCAATAACTACATTTTGTAGTCTTGGAAAAGAATGAGGTATCTCTTCACCAACTAACTTGGAAAGATGTTCAGATACCATGACACAGGGTCAAGAGGAGGGAAAAAAAACAAGTTGCAGAACAACATACATGGCAAGGCATGTGTGGTTTCCATTCCAGACTCTGGCACCACCTGCAGGCAAGTCGCTCAACCTCTGCCTCAAGTTCCTTATCTAGAAATGGGGAATTACAATAATTCCTACCTCACAGGGTTGTTTTGAGTACTATGTGTCACAAGGACTAAGTAAGTTAATGCAAATAAAGCATTGAGGACAGCCCCTGGCATACAGTAAGCAATTCATAAATATTCATTGTTGATATGTTTTACGTGTGTAAAATAGAAAAAAAAAGTATGAGTATAGATGTCTTATCATTATTATATATATAACATATTCATGTTATGTAATAATGATTACTATATGACATACATAATATATACATATATATGTATATGTATATATATGTGCTTATATATTTATATACTTGGCTAAACCACAGTGTTTAGTACTGATATTTTCCAGAAGATAGGAGTATAAGAAGAGGAAACTATTATTTTTCTGGTTTATACAACCGAGCATTAATTTAATTGTTCCCACATGCATATATTTCTTTTGCAATTTAAAAAGCAGCCTGGAATCCCAGCACTTTGGGAGGCCTAGGTGGGCAGATCACTTGAGGTCAGGAGTTCGAGACCAGCCTGGCAAACATGGTGAAAGCCCATCTCTACTAAAAATACAAAAATTAGCCAGGTGTGATAGCACATGCCTGTAACCCCAGCTACTTGGGAGGCCAAGGCAGGAAAATCACTTGAACCCAGGAGGCAGAGGCTGCAGTGGGCAGAGGTTGCAGTGAGCTGAGATTGCACCACTGCACTCCAGCCTGGGTGACAGAGTGAGATTCCATCTCCAAAAAAAAAAAAAAGGAAATGGAGTTTTGAAACAAAGAAAAGTTATTCATTGGCTGGGCATGGTGGCTCATGCCCGTAATCCAGTATTTTGGGAGACTGAGGCAGGAGGATCATTTGAACTCAGGAGTTCAAGACCAGCCTTGGCAACATAGTGAGACCCCATCTCTACTAAAAATAAAAAAAAATCAGCCAGGCATTGTGGCATGTGGCTGTAGACCCAGCTGCTCAGGAGCCTAAGGAGGGAGCTCCTGTCTGGAAGGTCAAGGCTGCAGTGAGCCATGATTGCGCCACTGCACTCCAGCCTGGGTGACAGAGCAAGACCCTGTCTAAAAAAAAAGAAGAAGAAGAAGAAGAAGAAGCAGTTGCACTACCATGACTGCACGCCTGTTACGGCTGGGCCCATGCCAAGATTGTCCCATGAACTCCCTCCGGCAACCCTCCTGCTGGCCCACCTGTCCTGCCCACCGGGACCCCTCCTACCACCTTCTTCCCGGTGGGCAGATCCTGGGTGGGAATCCCACTATCACCCCATGACAGGCGTGTCCTGCTGGATCCACACATTAATACCTCAGTATTATTAACCCTGGGAATGAGACTGAGGCTGGGAAGGCCCCTGAAGCCAGGTCAGCCTGTCCCCGGGCCAGGCCCTTCCCAAACAGGCTGTGCTCACCATGGTCACAATTACCAGGAAGAGGTGCCAAATCCTCCAAAGGACTCTGGCACCCCCCACCCACCCCCACCCACTCACGTCCCATCCTGTGGTGGAAGAGTGGCCAGCACGGGTCGAGCACGCTCGTCCTCCCTGCTCTGACCACCAGGGCGTGCCGTGCAAGCAGCCGATTGCAGGGCCTCCAAGGCCTGACCCGTGGGACGAAGGAAGTGGGGTGGCCCCTTCCACAGGGCAAGATGATGTCAGGGAAGCTCCGAATGCAAATATTAGGGGCTTTGCTTAGCCAGGGCTTTCTCCCACCATCCGGGCTGTCTACACATCAAGAAGAAAAGGACACTTTGGCTAGCTCCGTTGCTTTCAACTGACCTTTTTTCTGCTAGATAAGGAGTGTGGCTGATCCCGGGAACAGGCGAGCTACGTTGGGATCAGAGCCCAGTCCCCACGTGGACCTCATCTCCTCAGTCTAGGAAAGCCCTCGCCCCAGCCCCTTCGCCTTAACCCCTTGCTCAGAGATCCTAATTCCACCCCTGAGAAAAGCATTCGCAATTCAGAAGCCACTTGCACAACTACGGCCAGATTCAGCCCTCTCATCCACCCAGCAGCGGGGATTGTTCATGCTCCCAGAGGACGGCTAAGGAATCTGAAGCTTGGAAACTGATCAGCAACTTGCCCCAGGCCGACAGCAAATAGGGGGCTAGGCAGGGCCTCCTTCCAAGCTGTCTGACTCTCCCCAGCGGGCAGTATTTCCACAGCAACACCCTGCCTCCTTGGCTCTGTCATGACGTTATTAAATTATCCTACAAATTTTTCTCTCCAGTTCTCTGTATCTTCTCTGACCCACAGAGTCCCCAAATTTAGTTGTTAAAATAACACTCATTAACTGATGGCAGAAGCAAAAAGAATAGTGATACATATTATTGTAGAAGACTTGTATTAATAAAATACAGAAGTACAATAAAGAAAGTAAAAACCATCCATAATCCTACCACTCAGAGATAACTGCTTATAACATTTTGATGAATATTACGTCTAATATGTGATGTATCTAATACACACACATCGCTCTACATAGCTATATGTAAATAGACATAAATAACATATATTCAAAACTAGGGACATAGACACATAATTTTGGAATTTGCTTTTTTTGGTGGAATATACCACGAGCATGTCCCTGGGTCATTAAATCTTCTGTATCACCAATATCAGGGCTGTATATATGAGTGAAATAGAATTTGGCCAACCAATCCCTACTGTGGGCAGTTTGGGTTATTTTTGTTCCTAAGAACAGTGCTGCCAGGAATGATCTCGTACTTACATCTTCAGTCTGAAGTGACGGCCCCTCTGAGAAATGACAGAAACCACAAGCCATCTCAGGGCTTGGGCATATGCCAAGCTAGTGCCTGGGGGATAGTGTTTGATGCCTGGGCTTTTACCAGTGCTTCTCTGCACAGGTAGGGGGACAAGAGGCAGGGGCCAGAGCCCTGGATGGGCAGCCAGGGGACCAGCTCTTCTCCTAGGGACTGCTGCTGCCTTACTGGGTAACCAGCCCCTCTCTGGCCATCAGTTTCTCACTTGTGCCACACAGGAGTTTAGCTGATCCTCTGAGAGTTGGGGAGTTTGTGACAAAAGTCAGAAAGGGTGGGGACTCTGGACTTAGCTCTTCCAAGTGTTGGTTTTTCCACCTATAAAATAGTGGCCAGTGCTACTGAGTAGGCGATATGCTGTCGGTGTTGGAGACAAAATATCCAAACACTTGGCACACCATAGGTATTCAACAAACAGCAAGGATTATTACAAACTTTTCTGTTAAACCCCAGAAGGGATAGAGTCTGGGAGTTAGAAGCTCCAGATCTGGGGGTTAGAAGCTCTGCTATCTGAGATCAAATGCCAGCTCTGCCATTCACAAGCTGTTTGCTCCTGCCTGGGTTACTTAACTTCTCTGTGGCTCAATTTCCTCATCTTGTCTGTAAAATGAGGGTGGTTCTCACCCTTTCTTAAAGGGTTGAGGGGAAGGTTAAATGAGATTCTGTATGTTACATACATGGCCCCGGCTGGACACATGGTAATCACCCAATAAAAGGCCACTACGTAGGCATATGCATCCGGACTTGCCTTGTTCGGGGCTGCTGTGCTGGATGATGCTCATGTTGGTGGTTTCCGGGGTCCCCTCAGGTACAGGTTCACCAGAAAGTTCCATGTCCTCAAAGGGCGAGGATGGAGTTGGAGGTGTGTTTATGGGTTCAACTTTTGCTTCTTTGGGCTGAAGGGAGGAAAAATGAGATGCAAAATGATTTACTTGGCAGTAAAGCAGAAGAAATGATGGTGAATATCATTGGAGAAAATAATATATCCACAAGATGCTGAATAAACCAAGGGGAAAGCTTGGCCTCGCTTGGTGTCTACCTGGGCAATGGCTGCACCTCCCAGGGCCTGAAAGAGGTGCCTACTAGAGGTCATTAGATTCTGTTCAGTTGACAGTGAGACTATTCATCTCAGCCAAAGCTCTCTGAGCACAGGGACCACATTTCTGTGATTCCCAAATCCCAGGTCAGCCAGAGGAGGTGCCCAGTAAAGATCTGTTAGAGGAGGGAATGATTGAATGAATTAGTGAACAAATGAATGAACCAGGCTGCACTCAATAAACTGCATATAAATTCAATGCCAGATATGAAAACACCTATGAAAATGAAAGATGGGTATGGTTCCTTCTGAGGAAACTTCAGCATCTATATAGCTTTCCCAAAGCCAGTCAGTGTCTTAACCAACATTACCAACTAGAGAAAAACAAACAAACAAAAACCCAACAGAAAAACAGAGCGCTTCAGTGATCTAGGCAGAAATCCCGGCATGGGCTCCAAAAGTCACAACATCACCCCTGGACCCAAGCAGCAGCTCGCAGGACCCAGTGCTTGTCAGCATTCAGATAGCCTTATCACTTTCTAAGCTCAAGAGGCTGGGGGTGCATGGAAGAATCCTGCGGATCAGTGTTGAACTCGTGGTATGAACAAGAAACCAATCTTTGTTTTGTAAGGCACTAAGATTTTTAAGGTTAATTTGTTACTGCAGCATCACTTACCTTTCCTGACTAATAACAGAAGGTTATTTCCTTAATTCAGAATCTAGTAAATCAGTAAGTTTCTGGTCCATGGAACAAGGAGGATTCTTGGAAGCCCCATAATTTAGAATTTAATAGTTCAGTTTTTACAGTCAGACCTGGATCAAATCCCAGCTCTCCACTTATAAGCTCAGTTATGTTGGGCAAGTCATGGAGCTTCACTGAACCTCAGCTTCCTCCTCTGTAAAAATGAGGACAATAAAGAACTACTTGAAGGCAGGAAATAGAAAATGCATGGAAGGGCTAAGCACACCTTTATGTTTAGTACATAAATATTCCATATTCATTATTGAAAACACTGTAAGGGCAGATGAGCAAAAAGAGAAATCACCTTGAGTCCTAACACCCAGAGACAATCACCATGGATTCTATTGTACTGTAAAATCTTCAGGGTGGAGGTGGGAGGAAAGGCTTTAAGGAGTTGGGCCTTGGAGAATGAGCAGGGTTTCAGAACATAGGGGTGGAGGGTTGATGAAAGTCAGGGCCTGGCAACTTGAGCTTGGTAAGAGCCCAGGGCTTGAGCAGGGAAGCACTGGAACAGAGCCCAGGGAGGCAGGCAGAGGGAGGGGCTGGTTCTATGCGGAGAAGAATGGGCTTGAACCCAAGGGCCACAGGCAGCCACTGGGGAGCATCGGGTGAGGGAGTGGTGGGGGCAGCTGTGTGTTTCAGAGAGTCCTCGCTGGTGGCAGTGTGATCATTGACTAGATCACACTGAGGAGCTGAGGGTTATGCCAGGTGACTGGGGAGTGGTACTAAAGAAGTCCACAAGGCAGGAACCAGGGCAGCAGTGGGAGCAGAGAGCAGGCACCTCCCCAGGGGAGGTTGTGAACAAGACCAGGTGGGATGTCTCCATTCGACCCAGATGGATGCTCATCTAGCAGGATAGATAAAGACCCCTGCCCAGGAGGTTCCTCTCCTCTCCCTGTGAGGGATCAAGGCAGAAGCCACTCCATCACTGGTTCAGGAACCAATGCTCAAGCCCCTGAATGCTCATCTCTAGTCTGGAGTGAGGCTGCTGGTGGCTGGTAGCAAAGGTGCTCTATAAGGCATTTGGACTTTGGGATGAGGCGGGCAGGGCAGGTGAGGGTTCAGGAAACATAGGAAGACAACGAGATGGGGGCTGAGCTCTGTAACTCAGGGTGGCTGAAGTTGGGATCCATCCCATCAGCCAAAAACTTCTTTTGTCAAACTCCCAACAAGGCATCCCAACCCCCCTGCAACGACAGGGCATGGTTCTGCTGAGTTGACCCTCAGGAGTGAGGGTAAGGGGACCTGCCTCAAATAGGTGGCTTTGGTTTTCAGAGATCAACATGAATGGGGATCCAGTGTAGCCTGTGACAAAATAGGAATCTCAAGTCTGAAGACTTGTTATTAAAAGTGTTGCAATTTGCTGAGCCCAGGCTCACGTCCACACAATCAGATTTACTCATTCTGCACATATTTCCAGAGGCCCTACTGTGTGCCAGGTCCTTGGCTGAGCCCTGGGGACACAGAAATGAATAAGACAGTGTGTCTGTCCTCAAGCTGTCAGGAGATGGAGGATCCCCAGACCTAGTCCAGATGCAACAAACCACGATTCGGTGTGATGCATGGGATGGCGGGAGTGAGAGCCAAGCGCGAGGAGGGGGCTTAGCTAAATAATGGCCTCCAAGGAGGGGATGTGGACTGGATCCTGAAGGCTAAGTAGGAACTTGCCAGGCAGAAATGGGAGCTGGGAGGGGCCCTCCAGGCAAACAGAACCGCAGGAAGTAAGGCGCCATGGAGTGGAGAAAGTGCTCGGTCTGTCCAGAGAACTGTGAGCATCTGGGTGTGTTTGGGAAAGAGGCCCTGGCTGAGGACCAGAATCACCTGCAGAGCTTTTTGTCAATACAGATTCTAGGATCTTTCACTCCAGATCTACTGAAGCTGAACATCCAGGTCTATAGCCCAGGCAAGAATCTGCTTTTAAAGACCAATCCCTACCCCACAGTGCCTCCCCAACCCCCCATGCCACCCCCACCACCAACACACACTTACACACAAATGACCCTGATGCACAGCCAGGGCTGAGACCACAGGGATGTTAATTCCAACAGCATAGAACTTTCTGAAAATGGAAAGAATTGGATAGCAAGGACCCCGATCCTAAATGGGGAAGAGGGCAAGGAGGGAGAGGAGACTTTGTAGTCCCTGACCACTCAGAAAGTCTGCAATTCAGTTCACTGGCGATGGCTCATGTCTCAAAGGGTGGCAGGCTGGAAAGGCTGAGGATGGGGAAGTGAGATTCATTCCAAGAAAGAAGTCAGACAGACAAGGGGTGGGGGGGACTGTCTGAGCTGAAGAGGGAAATTCCCCGTCCTAGAGGGTGGCTGCCGGAAAATGCCATAAAGCCCTTCCAGGAGATGTTAAAAGGGGGAAGTCCCCAGCTCAGGGGTGGCATGACTGAGTGCACTCTGGACCCTGAGCTGGAGACCTGGCTCTGCCACCTCCATGCTGGGTGCCTCCAGTAACCATCTCCACGGCCTCAGTGCCCTCCTATGTAGAACAGACCCCAAACACCTCCCTGCAAATGAGACTAAAGGAAATGGAAGCATGTGGAAGAGCGTGAACTGTGGCGCAGACAGACGAGTGCACAGGGAAGGCATTCTGATGATCAGGAACAGACAGGTTAAGGTCAGGACTGCCAGGCTTCGAGGCACAGCCCAGGGCAATCCCCTTAATAACTGAAGGCAGCCACAGGAGTTTGGCATGCCTGTCAGCCCAAGCCACCGGCCAACCAGGAGGCCCCAAGAGGAACGAGGCATCTGTACTATGCCCGGTGCTGAGTCCAGCACTGAGCTGCTCTCTGACACATCACATCACCTCCCTTAATCCTCACAACAAACCCATTGGTCAACAGTAGTAACAACAGGCACTGTCCAAGCATTTTGCACAGGGCAATTCGTCTAATTTTCACACTAACCCTATGAGGCAGGTCTGCTCTATTGTAACCAAGGGGGAAACTGAACCTTGGAGAGCTTAAGTCACTTGCTCAAGGTCAAGAGCTAGTAAGTGGCAGAGCTGGGATTCACGCTTGGTGGAACTCTGATTTGCACCAGTTCCCATAAAACCACTGAGAAAAGTGGGGCTGGGGAAGCATGGAAAGAAAGTGTTTGAGGTTCCCCAGAGGCCACCAAGTTCATCAAATCACCAACAAATTTTTCTTTTGCACTTTTCCAGATAGTCTGGGGATTGATTTCATAGCCCCCTTGGCTGACACGTGCCCCACATCTGCCCCGGTGCCTGCAGTGCCATGGTCCTGGGGAGGGTCCGAGCCTGGGGAGTGAGTGGGGCCTGGCTTGAGTCCTGACTTCACTACCCTGTGACCCTGGAAGAGGCACCCCACCTCCTGGGCATTCATTTCTGAATCTGCACAATGGGGCTGATGCCACCTACCTTGCAGGGTGGCAAGAAACAAAAGTGAAATCATGTATACGATAGCGAGAGGTGACAACATGCTGGCAGCCCTCGATTGCCCTCAGTGCCTCCTCAGCCTCGGCGTCCACTCTGGCCACACTTGAGGAGCCCTTCAGCCCACCACTGCACTTTTGGAGCCCCTCTCTGGGTTGGCAGAGGCTGAAGCCGGCTCCCTCTGCTTGTGGGGAGGTATGGAGAGAGAGGTGTGGGCAGGAACCAGGGCTGCATGCCGCGCTCATGGGCCAGTGAGAGTTCCAGGTGGGCATGGGCTCCGCGGGCCCCTGCACTCGAAGCGGCCAGCTGGCGCCGCCAACCCTGGGCAGTGAGGGGCTTAGCACCCAGGCCAGCAGCTCTGGAGGGGGTGCCGGGTCCCCCAGCACTGCCGACCGGCTGGCACCACTCTCGAATTCTCACTGGGCCTCAGCTACCTCCCCGCAGGGTTGGGCTCAGGACCTGCAGCCTGCCATGTCCGAGCCCTGCCCCCCCGCAGTGGGCTTCCACGTGGCCCAAGACTCCCTGATGGGCACTGCCCCCTGCTTTGCCGCGGCTGTTCCCATCGACCATCCAAGGGCTGAGGAGACGGTGTGGGACTGGTGGGCAGCTCTGCCTGCGGCCCTGGTGTGGGATCCACTAGGCAAAGCCAGCTGGGCTCCTGAGTTGGGTGGGGACTTGGAGAACCTTTACGTCTAGCTAAAAGGATTGTAAACACACCAATCAGCACCCTGTGTTTAGCTCAAGGTTTGTAAATGCACCAATCAGTACTGTATGTCTAGCTCAAGGTTTGTAAATGCACTAATCAGTGCTCTGTGTCTAGCTAATCTAGTGGGGACTTGGAGAACTTTTATGTCTAGCTAGAGGACTGTAAATGCACCAATCAGCACTCTGTATCTAGCTCAAGGTTTGTAAACGCACCAATCAGTGCTCTGTGTCTAGCTAATCTAGTGGAGACTTGGAGAACGTTTATATCTAGCTAGAGGATTGTAAATGCACCAATCAGCACTCTGTGTCTAGCTCAGGGATTGTAAATGCACCAATCAGCACCCTGTCAAAACGGACCAATCAGCTTTCTGTAAAACAGACCAATCAGCTCTCTGTAAAGTGGACCAATTAGCTCTCTGTAAAATGGGCCAATCAGCAGAATGTGGGTGGGGTCAGGTAAGGGAATAAAAGCAGGCTGCCTGAGCCAACGGCGGCAACCCTAGGCGGTGCTCTTCCAACCGTGGAAATTTTGTTCTTTCACTCTTTGCAGTAAATATTGCTGTTACTCACTCTTTGGGTTTACACTGCTTTTATGAGCTGTAACACTCATGGAGAGGGTCTGCAGCTTCACTCCTGAGGGCAGCAAGACCACGAACCCACTGGGAGGAACAAACAACAACAGACGCACTGCCTTAAGAGTTGTTAACACGCACCGCGAAGGTCAGCAGCTTCACTCTTGAAACCAGCGAGACGAGGAACCGACAAGAAGGGACAATCTCCTAACACCAGAAAGAATAAACTCTGGACACACTACCTTTAAGAACTGTAACACCGCGAGGGTCTGTAGCTTCATTCTTGAAGTTGGTGAGACCAAGAACTCACCAATTCCAGACACAATAGCACCAGGTACACAGTGGTATCAAGAAATGCCAGTTCTCTTCCTTTTCCTTTTACTTCTCTGTCTCTGTCCACAGCTGCGCAGCTGCGGTGCCCCCTCCCAAGCTGCTCTGCCCTACTCCTCTCCCCTGTGATCATTTCAGGCTCAAACTCCACACCCTCTTCCTGTCTTCTCTGCCACCTTGGGCTGTTGACACCTCTGCCTGAGTTAGCTTCGCTGTGAATTGTGAGCTGGTGCACAGGGCAGCATCAGATGTGAAGGCCACTCTGTGCCCTGCTGCCCCAGGTTGGGATATGCCGCTGGGATGGCCAAGGGCTGATGGGCACACAGGATAGCCACACCACCCAAAGCCGTTGCCCTCCCCAATCTCCAGCTAGGCAGGCAACTTGGACCCTTAACTTCATTCATTCCAACTGGCCAAGAGTTGGCCGCCATCCTAGGGATGGACTTTTGCAATACCACTCAGGCTATGACCCCATGGATGGGCATCAGGAGACTCATGCTATTACCCCAGTCCTGTCCGTACACCCTTTAGTCAGTGTCTTCCCCTCTCTGGGCCTTGGTTTGCTCAGTTTGTACACAAAGGGCAGTTTTCTGTACACCTCTGTACAGAAAGAGATGTACAGGACTTTTAGGTCCTTCCAGTGCTAACAGTCTAGTTCTATTCTGCTGTATCCACAGCTGGGCTGCATCCACAGCCCTGCTGCACGAGGTCTGTAATCTCCAGCCACTGCCTTATTTCCATCTCCCTGATTTCTTCTATTAGAGATAAATTTACAAAGTAGCCCGACCAGGCAAGGAGACGGCTGAAGCGCTGCTGTATTTAGTGACTCTGCTGCTGCTTGCTGTTTTCATTCAAAACGGGCTCCTGGGTGTCCCCACAGTCTGACTCAGTGCTTTCAAAACCACTTCCATGTCTCAGCCACAGGGTGCATTCCCAGGAGGGAGGAGGTCCAGGCCACTGGAAGTTAGGATTGCCTTTCCCATGCGTCAGAAGTGAGCTCCCTGGAGGACTCTGTGACTCACAAGACTGGGGTCCTGACTGTGCTTTCACAGCTGGAGCACTGAGAAAATGTAACAAGAGCCATCATCGTTCAGGGCTGTTTCCCTCGTGCCAAATGCTGGGCTGAGGCTTGTCCCTGCACTTCATCATCTAACCCTGGAAACAACCCTATGAGATAGGGCTATTAGAATCACCATTCTTGGAAGAGGAGTTGAGGTTCAGAATGGTTAAGTTACCTAAGGTCACAGGCTTTTTACCCAAGGCTCCAAAGCAGTAGAGCACAGCGTTTGCCCTTGACAGCCCTCTGATGGCCACACACACACAGGGTGGCACTGAGGGAGCTGGTGTTGTGGTTCACCATGGGATTTTGCAAAGTGCCCATTGGCCGTTACTTTCCTGACCTCCCCAGATGAGTCAACGATTAAGCTCACAGGTCTGAAAACAAAGAGGTCAGACCCAGGACTCTGGGCCCCCTCTAGTAATTCTCAGCGTGCTAAAAGCTGAGCAAGATCACGTGGCACAGCATCTCAGTACTCACCGAGGGTTGAGTGTAGGTGACGGCTTCTAAGATCTCAGCTACTCCGTCTGCCTCCTGCAGCCCACTGGTCTCTCCAGATGCCTGTGTGGAGACAAACTGTGCCACACACTGGGCAGAGTGGGCAGGGCCCATAGGAGTTGGACGACTGGGAAGGTCACAGAAACTGACAAACTGACTCTCCTACAGAGGAACTGTGTGTGTGTGTGTGTGTGTGTGTATCAGAGACAGAGTGGGGTTAAGGAGACAGCGTGTGTGCAGTGTGCATGGTTGGTTATTTGTTTTATTTATTTATTTTTTTGAGACAGGGTTTCTCTTACTCTGTCACCCAGGCTGGAGTGCAGTGGTGTGATCTTGGCTCACTGCAAACTCTGCCTCCTGGGTTCAAACGATTCTCCTGCCTCAGCCTCACGAGTAACTGGGATTACAGGCACACGCCACCACGCCAGACTAATTTTTGTATTTTTTGTAGAGACGTGGTTTCACCATGTTGGCCAGGCTGGTCTCCAACTCCTGACCGCAAGTGATCCACCCACCTCAGCCTCCGAAAGTGCTGGGATTACAGGCATGAGCTACTGCGCCCAGCCTGGTTGTTCATTTTATTTCTTTCCACATTTTATTGCTCTAACAGAATACACAATGATTTCTCACTCTCTCTAACATATCGACTTTCATTCTATCCAGATACCCACCACTCTCCCAACCTTTGTGAGGCTGTCATTGGAATCTTGCGCTGGGAACCATTACAGCCGAAGCATGACTTCCTGGCATTACCTCATCTTTCTAATTAGCCTCCTAAAGGCAGACAAGGAGCCCGAGTGCTGTGATTTTGTAACCAATCCCTTGTTCTTGGACCCTTGGGTTGTTTCTACTTTTTCAGTATTAATGGCAATGCAGAGACTAACGCATGACTACACTGATCAGCATCACATGACTGTCAGGCTGGGACCACTGGCTCATGGAACACAGGCATTCTCACGGGCCCAAATTCCTCCTCTCAGGGGCTTTCCAACAGAATCGACAGCATTTTGTTTTTCACAAAGTTAACAAAATCAATTTACGTTCTGTTGTGGGGTTGACGCCACCCAAAGGGCAACAGGAATTGCAGGAATGTGCTACCTTCTGCTCACCTCTGACTGCATCCTGGACCCCTTCTCTCTGGGAGGCCTCACCCTTGTCATTGGTCAGGCATCACCTGCTCCCTAACTCGCTTCGAGTTCCTCCTCTTTCCTCTTCCTGCTCCCACCTGACACGTTGAGTTTGGGTTTGAGGATCTCCCCGTGTTCCCATCACACTCAGCTCTGCCACTGTATTTGGGTATGGAAGTGCATATGAGCAGCTTATTAAACAGTTCCCAGTTATCCCTTTATCTCCAGCACCTACCCAGGGCTGGCACCCAGCAGGTGCTCAGTCAATCCTTAGAGGAAGGGAAGGAGGGAGAGAAGAAGGGAGTCATCTTTTTTTTTCCTGCCCACCACTCCAGCCCCAGCTGAGGAACGAATTCATTTGCCAAGCATAAAAGCTAAGTTGAGGATCTTTTTTTATAGGAATTTACTCCCAGAATATCTCAGTTTTAACTTTGATTTTAGAATCTTGACACCATTTCTTGGCAAGAAGGCGGGAAAGCAGGCCATTGACGGCCACAGCCACGGAGGATCCTGACACCTTATAAGAAACACAGCTCCCCGCACCAGAGATGGCTGACGCTCTTTAAAAAGTGAAATCACGCCAAAAGCCCAAAATAGGACTTGAGGCAGCACTTGCCAAAATGAGAGGTTTCAGAAACTCCATGCCACTGTCTGGGCATCCAGGCCTCCCCAGGCTGCGGCTGCTGGGGTTGCAGGGCCCACTGTGGGATAGTAGGGGAGCTCACCGAGGACTCTTCGGGGTCACACAGCTCCTCGGGAGTCCTGGGGTCAGGGTGCACGGTGAGCTGCTGGAGGGAGCCCTGGGGAAAAGAGAAGGATCAGAAGCCACGGTTTGCACGTACACAGCATGACGGCCAGTGGAAGACATGATGGTTTTTGTAATGGAGAAGAACAGGTAAAAGCGTGGGAGTGAGGATGTACAGCCTGTGGTCTCGACCACAAAGCCAGGCCACCTCTTGGCCCACTCTCAGTTATGGAGGGACTCTCTTTGAGCCAGTATCATACTGACCCCTGGGCCAGAGAGGTCCTTGGGGAGCGCTGTGTTCAAGTGTGGACACCACAGCAGCCTCCTGTCTCCAGGTCCCCAGCTTGTCAGTGGCAGGCCCTGAAACACACATCTCCCTCTCCCAGAAAGCTCTTTCCCCTGCAGCTCAAAGCTTCTGGGTTTGAAGGCCTCATCCCAAGAAGGGCTACCGCAGCCTCCCTGCCTCCACTCTCCTCCCCTCTCTCCACACCTGACAGCTTCCTCTCCAAAAGGCTCCTAAAGTGAGCATTTAAAAATTGCCCTTTGGATTTTAACTTCTTAACATTCTCCAATGTCTTTCACTCTACTCCAGAAAAACCCAAACTCCACCCTCTGGTGCTGTCCTGTTCACCAGCGAGACATCAGTAAATACATGTGCTGACTAAATGAGTAACTACAATAACTTAGCGATCTTTAGAATGCCTTATTCATAAAAGCCCATTTTGATAGTAAAGTCAGTTTAATTTTTTTTTAAGTGCACATTGCCTAGAAGGCGGGAAAAGCTACCTCTCACTCTGGTATTCTAGTGTATCCCACCTTTTCAGAAATTACTTAAGTGCAATTGCCACCCATATCCGAAGATCAAACCATTTAGGGCTATAACAAACCTTGCTCTTTTATATAAAATCTTAAAACGTACAAAGTGCATTCACACAAGTTATCTTATTTGACCTACAAGCCTGTGGGGTAGGTTTTCTTATCTCCACTTACAGATAAGGAAACACAGAGAGGATCAGAGAATCTGGATAACTGTCTCAAATCCACAAGGTAAGTTGAAAACTGAGGATGGAAATCTAGGTTTTAGGGTTCCAGACCTAGTGTTATTTCCCATCGTAACACGCATGCTTCTTTGAGGACGTAAGAATAAAATAATAACAATAATAGTTGCTCCATTTCTTGCATGGCGAGTCTGTTCATCCACCTCCCTGATCTACCTGGAGTGGGACTGTAACTCACAGTGAATCTCTCGAGCCCTGTAGCTCCTGCATTGCCCACGAAGATTCCAGCGCTGGACTCGACAGCCAAAGCCTGGGAGGACCGCTGGAAGGGGATGCGGCTGTGCTCCTCACAGTCCACGAGGAGGGTCACTTCCTCACCCTGGACAATCACGGCGAAGCGGTTCCACCTGTGGGTCATCACGGGCACCGAGAAGGCAGCAGCCTCTTGGGACACATGGGAGCCTGGCTCCGTGTAGTAGAGGATGATCCGCTGGTGGCCGTCCTCCACACCTGAGAGCCGCAGACCCAGGTAGATGACCTTCTGGAAGGCGTCAGTGATGGCGAAGAGCACGCCGCCGCGGGTGCTGCTGGGCTTCACCATGACGCTGATGGCGAAGTCCCTGAAGAAGGTGGATGGGATGAGAGTCCTGGCCGGGCGGCCGACGTTGGCACCAGGCCCGAAACTGTAGGCCGGGAAGCCACCATAGCCTGTGACAAAGGATACAGACGAGGGCAGCGGGACACCGATGAGCTGCGTGAGGTCCAGGTGACCCTGGGAAGCAGACACTGCAGGGAGGGAGAGAGAGGCCACGCTTTACAGGTATATTCCATTTTGCTTGAAAATGAGGAAGAAACGCAGTCACAAATGAAACGGGATCACTCAGGAACCCCACTGAAACAGTAGTTCCTAAATGGTTGTTTTTCAAACGTTTTGACAACGACCCACAAAAAGAAATGCATTTGTGCTGCAACCCAATATACACACGTGTAGACAGATACCTGTAACACTGAAACAGAAGTTTCATAGAACATGATTGACTAAATACTCACCAGGCACTCAAATATTTTTCTTTTCATTTAATTATTCTTTTTCTGTTTCATTTTATTAAAAACATGCTGGTAATTAATTACTAAATTGATTTTATAACCCACTAATAGTTCATGACCTGCAGTTTGGAAAACACTTAATGAGTAATCCCTAGAATATATAATGGTCCCCCATCAACTTGGAGATTTTTTTTCCCCACTATAAAACTGAATAGGGGCCAGGCATGGTGGCTCACGCCTGTAATCCCAGCATTTTGAGAGGCCCAGGAGGGTGGATCACTTGAGGTCAGGAGTTCGAGGATAGCATGGCCAACATGGTGAAACCTTGTCTCTACTAAAAATACAAAAATTATCCAGGCATGCTGGCACATGCCTGTAATCTCAGCTACTTGGGAGACTGAGGCAGGAGAATCGCTTGAACCCCGGAGGTGGTGGTTGCAGTGAGCCGAGATCGCACCACTGCACTCCAGCCTCAGTGACAGAGGGAGAGTCCATCTCAAAACAAAAACAAACAAATAAAAAACTGGATAGGTTTGTTTTGCTTTGAATGACATCTATTGTTTAAGTGCCTCTGAGTGTGAGGGGAAAATCACGGACACAGTAAAGTGTTCCCAGGCCTCAGGGCAATTGAAATTTGAGTCATTGTCATCGCCTTTGACATCACTGCCATCATCATCCACATTCCCTAAGCTCTCTCTGTACCAGGCCCTGCTCTAAGCTCTCTACATACATTAGCTCATATAATCCTCACAACAAGCCTATGAGGTTAGGTACTCTTATCCCCATCTTACTTCTGAGATGAGGCTTAGAGAAATTAACACATTTGCTCAAGGTAAGTTGCATGCAGGTTCCAAACCCAGAGCATCTGACCCCAGAGGCTATGCCACCACACCTTGCAGGGAGAAATGGTGGAGCTCCATTATGGTGTCCTGAAAAGGCCCCCAGGCTCGAGAATGTTGGCCCATCCAACTATTTTCCCCAGGAGAAGGCTGCAGACTGGCTTGCAGCAACATGCACCCACTTCTGAGTTGATGTCCAAGGTACCAGCAGTGAGACAGGAAGGCAGGTCCCAGGGAGAGGGGGACAAGACCACTGTAGCCCGGACAATGGACAAGTAACACCCTTTGGCCTTAGAAGTGAAGCCGGATCCTGAGGATTCAACCAGATGAGGAGGCCTGGAATGAGTGAGGATCAGAATCAAGCAGTGTCCTCCTCTGGAGGCCAGAGGGCAGGGCAGACTCATTGATGGTTGTCTGGGCTATGGCCAAAGGCCAGAGGCCATTGAGAACCTAAGTGGTTTCTGGGGACTTGGCCGATTGGTCTCCAGAGAAAACCCCAAACACTCGAGAGGCCCTCTAAGGAAAGCCCTACCTGAGGAATCAGCCTGATTTCCAGTTTACCCAACTTGCCACTGTCTTATTGGACACAACTATGTAGCTGTGTGAACTCCAGTGAGTCACTGAACCACTCCAAGTCTGAGTGTCTTCCTCTGTCATACAGGCACTAGAATGGGCTCCAAAAGAATGACTAAATGAGACCGTCCATGGAAACCCCTGGTTAATAATGGTAGCAGTGCAACAAACATTCGCTATTCTTTATTTTATTATACCCACTGAACAATCTCAAGAGGTCAATGTGCAGGGATAATCACTCCTGCAGCACTGACCAGGAAAGCGAGGCTGACATGGGAGCCTGCCTCTGTGCCCTTGAGCTCCCTTTTAAAGAATAATAACAATGTGGTTTTCGTGCATGGTTTTACTTAGTCCTCACAGCAGCCCTGGAAATTAACTGCTCTTATCCCTTGGGAAGATGAGATGACTGGCCTGAGGTTACCCACCTAGTGAGTGGCAGGACATTTTCGAGCCATGGATGGTGTGATTTCTGGCTGATGCACTGTTGCAGCCTCACTGAGATGGAGTCTCTACCAGGGTTGCGGGTGGGGCTCCACCTAGTCTGCCTACTGTATCAATGACCCTTCAGCAGCAAGAAGAATGGAATCAAGACTCCAGGTGGTCCAGGAACTCAAACTTCCCATGAATGGGTATGTATACTCAGTGGCTGGGAGAGGGAGATGCCCTGACTGCCGTGCCCCCATCTCGACTCCACAACACTCACAGAGAAGGCTGCTCACCGCCAGTACTAACCTCAATTATTATGAAATATCTAGGTTACACAAAAAAAGTACAGTATAAAGAACAATATGAGACACTTGGTTGCTAAATGGTTAAAATGCCAAATTTTATGCCATGTATGCTTAACTACAATTTTTAAAAATGCGAGTAATTAGCCCATAGGGTTGTTCTGAGGATTAGACGACATAATACAAAGTGCTGGCACATGGCAAATGCCTAAAAAGTGGTGGATATCATGGCTGGACACACTGTGGCTCACAACTGTAATCCCAACACTTTGGGAGGCCAAGGAGTGCAGATCACTTGAGCCCAGGAGTTCAAGGCCAGCCTGGGCAACATCGTGAGACCTCATCTCCACAAAACAACAAAAAAGCCAGGTGGTGTGCACCTGTAGTCCCTGCTACCCAGGAGGTTGAGGTGGCAGGATTGCTTGAGCCCAGGTGGTCAAGGCTGCAGTGAGCCATGATCATGCCACTGCACTCCAGCCTGGGTGACAGAGTGAGACCCTGTCTAAAAAAAAAGAGAAAAAAGGTAGCCGCCATCATCATCATCATCATCATCGTCACTGTCATCTAGACTTGCTGGTTTAGAAAAGAACCGCAGAGGTCACCTGACACAACTCTATCTGTTGATAAAGTTGTATCAGGTTGTAACTGGTGACCTCTAAGGTTCTATCGTACCAGACCCTGCCCTGTCTGATATGATAACCAGTAGCCACATACGGCTATTGAGCACTTGAAAAATGGGTCTTCCCAACTGAGATGTGTCATAAATGTAAACTACAAACTAAATTTCAAAGACTTAGTTTGGAAAAACATCTCAATACTATTTATATTGATTATATGTTGAAATCATTTTGAAAAACAATGGATAAATAAAATACATTATACATTAACGGGTGTGGTCATGTGTGCCTGTAGTCCCAGCTATTCAGGAGGCTAAGGTGATAGAATCACTTGTACCCAAGAGTTTGAGGCTGCAATGAACTACGATCGTGCCACTGCACTTCAGCCTGGGCGACAAAGAAAGACCCTGTCTCTCTCTATATATATCATTTAAAAAATTTTTTAAATAGAGCTAGGTATGGCGGCTCATGCCTGTAATTCCAGTGTTTTAGGAGGCCAAGGTAGGAAAATTGCTTGAGGCCAGGAGTTTGAGACCAGCCTGGGCAACATAGAGAGATATCATCTCTACAAAAAATGTAAAAATTAGCAGAATGTGGTAGTGCGTGCCTGTAATCTACTACTTTGGAAGCGCGGCCAGGAGGATCACTTGCGCCTAGGAGTTTGAGGCTACAGTGAGCTATGATCACCCCAATGCACTCCAGCCTAGGTGGCAGAGTGAGACCTGTCTCTAAAAAAAAAATTATAATATTATAAGGAACGAGTATGTGCCCACCACTCCACTTAAGAAAGACAATATCAATTCAGCTGAAGCTCTCATGAACTCTCTTCGGTCCTTTTCCTCTGCCCATGCCCTGGCAGGAGCCATTCTTGTGAATTTGGTGTTTATCACTCCCATGCATTTGTATGTCCACCCGATATATGTTTCTAACAGAATGTAGAACCATGGTGTGTGTTCTACACCTCATATAAATGGTGGCATGATGCACACATTCTTCTGAAACTTGCTTTTATTTTTCACTCAGCATTGTATTTTTTAGATTTATCCCTGTTGATACATGTGGCTCTGATCTTATATTTTCTTTTCTTTTTTTTTGAGACAGAGTCTCACTCTTGTTGACCAGGCTGGAGTGCAGTGGCGCAATCTCGGCTCACTGCACCCTCTGACTCCTGGGTTCAAGCGATTCTCCTGCCTCAGCCTCCTGAGTAGCTGGGATTCAGGTGCCCACCACCATGCCCGGCTGATTTTTATACTTTTAGTAGAGATGGGGTTTTGCCATGTTGGCCAGGCTAGTCTCGAACTCCTGACCTCAGGTGATCTGCCCGCCTTGACCTCCCAAAGTGCTGAGATTACAGGCGTCAGTGAGCCACCGCGCCTGGCCTGGCCTTATGTATTCACAATAGTACTCTATGGTATAAACAAGCCACAATGGGTTGATTCCCATTTCTGTTGGTGGGAAGTGAGGTTTCCATCAATATTACAAATGATACTGCCATGGACTCCCTTATACACATCTCCTCCTGCTTACCTGTGCAGGTAATTCCACAGCTGGAAGTGGAATTATTGGATAATATGGGTATGTGCACCTACAACTTCCCTGAATGTTGCAAAATTGTTCTCTGAAGCAACCGTGTCATGTCGCAGACCCACCAGCAGCATATTCTTGCCAACATTTAGGGGAGGCAGAGAGATGCAATTTGGGAGAGGTGCACGGGGCTTTTCAACTGTAGTAATAGTGTTAATTGTTTAGGTGGTATTCAAAAGAAATATTCATTGTATTTTTCTTTATAGCACATTTCATGGAAAATATTTCGTACAACTTTAATGAAAACGATTAACCCCTCCTCGACAAAAAAGCACATCTGATCCTGTTGCTGCCCTGCTTAGAAGCTTTCTATGAAATAGGATTATTCATGGCCCTCAGGGCCAGGGCTAACCAGGCTGCTGCCACCTGGCTCAAGAAGCCCTCTGTGGTCAGGACCCAGCTGCACTCCCTACTCCCTGACATGCTTGACACAGCCCCGGTGTGCCCCATGCTGTCCCAGGGACTCCCACCCCTGCCAGGAATGCTTTCCTCTGTGCCATCTGCCCCAGCCCAGCCCAGTTATTTTCACTGAATGACTCCTGCTCATCAGCCCAGTCCTCGCTTCCCCTGAAATCTCGCTTCACCTCCTGCACCCACACCCTTCCCTCTGGGGGCTGCATTAAAAGTCCTCTCTGTACACACGGGGTCCTCCATCATAGCCCCTGCATGTCACTATTGGGTCACTTGCCTCTCTTCCCACTGGGCCATCTGTGGCCATCTGTGTTCCCAGTAACCAACCCAGGGCTTATAGTGAATGAATGAACAAATGAATGAATGTGTACATGTTCTCAAGTCCCCTCTTTTTTTTTTTTTTTTTTTGAGACAGAGTCTTGCTCTGTTGCCCAGGTGGGAATGCAGTGGCATGATCACAGCTCAATGCAGCCTCCATCTCCCAGGCTTAAATGACCCTTCCACCTCTCAGCCTTCCAAATGTCTGGGGCCACAGGCATGCAGCATCACACTCAGCTAATTTTTTCATTTTTTTATAGAGACAGGGTCTCGCTATATTGCCTACGTTGGTCTCGAACTCCTGGACTCAGTGATTCTCCTGCCTCGGCCTCCCAAAGTGCTGGGATTACAGGTGTGAGCCCCTGCGCCCAGCCTCCAATCACCTCCAAAACACTAAACTAAGGTCAATAGAGAGGAAGTGTTTGCTGGCCATGAACTCAGATTTGATTCTCAACTGAATGCTTATCCTCTCCAGTTTACAACTTGCTTTAAAACAGAAATTAATTTTAGGTAAAAGATTGGTAAATTTGGTTAAATTTGACCACATAGAAAAAAAAGTTCTGCGTAGCAAAAAATAATAATAAAGATAATCCCCGCAATGTCAAAGAAAACCCCAAAACCATGAAATGATATTTGCTACAAAAATCACAGCAACAAACTCATTTCTCTAATATGCAAAGTAAATGAATACCCAAAAGAAAAATGGGCAAAGAATAGAAAATTCTAGACACAGCAAAAGAAATTAAAATCTTAAACATATGAAAAATACTCAACCTCATTCATAATGAGAGAATGATGAGTTAAGATTATGAAGAGATACCATTTTCCCTATCAGATTGGCAAAGATCAGAATGCGCTGTGTTGGCAAGGGTTTAAGGCAGCAGGCCTTCTCCTGCATTGCTGGCAGGAGCATAAATTGGTATAACGTGGCGGGAGGCAATTTGATAACATTTATCAAAATGGCAAATGTGCATGTACTCGTTGACCCAGCAGTCATACTTCTATGAATTTTTAACAGATAAAGTTACGTATGTGAAATATAAAGCACATACAAAAATATTCACAGCATCGTGGTTTAAATTTACCTAAAATTCCCGTCTTTGGGAATGATTAATATAATAAATTATGACAGGTTCACACAACGAAATCCAAGGCAGCGTTTCAAAAGATGTGATTCCTTAAGTACTAATATGAAACAATCAAGATATACTATGTAAAAACAAACAGACAAAATAACAAGGTGCAGAAGTGAATTGCTATCAGTTGGAAATGTATGTACTAACACAAATTAAATATACAAGATATATTTAAATATATACGGTATATTACAATATCTCTAGAAGACTACACAAGAAACTGGGGGCAGCGGTTGTCTCCAGGGAAGGAAGCTGGTGGCTGGGGGCTGGGAGACTTGCTTTTCACTGGATATCTTTTTATACTTTTTTCTATTTTACAGCATATACATGGTATGAAAAGTAAAGACATTTACATATTTTTAAAGAGATTAACTCCTTGCATCCACTTATAGAACTCATAAAACCTATTCTTCTTGCTTTTCCTCACTCAGATACAGCTTATCTTTGTACAGAAAGAAAGAAAAAAAGAAGGAAAAGAAACAAAGAAACCACACATCCCACTGAGATTTCTTTTCTTTCCTCCACGGTTTAAAGATAAAAACAAAACCAAACCACAAACACCCTACTGAGAGCTCTGCTTTCTTCTTCACTTATCCAACGCAGTAAAAAGCTTTTCCTCTACTTCCTCTCTCTTTCCTGCTGGGAACAGGAGGGGGAAGCCTCTTTCTGCCCAGAAAATTCCTGGTGCCACAGAGAGTAAAAGCGCCAGAGCTTCACATCCTGTGGCTTGTTTCCAAGTGGTGTCTCTGAGGGATCCAGGGCCAGGTGAGCGTTGAGGGGACACAGGGAGAAGGGCCTGAGAGGCTCCCACTCAGAAAGCTCATTGCTTAAACCAGCCTAGTGCTTCCCATGGCCAGTAGATCCAGGCTTGCGCGTGGCAATTCTGGGAATTCTTATGCCCGGGAGTCTGCTTAAAAACAAAAATTCATGAATCTATCCAACATCCTTGGTTTCTAGACAGGGAAATTGATGTTCAGGGAGACTTCCATGACCAGGAGGCCCAGCCAGGAAGCAACAGATGGGGCAGCCAAGCAAGGGTGGACAGAGTCTTGGTACCACAAGTCCCAGAGCTGGTGCCCTCCCACAGCCCCCGACCACTCCAGGCCCTGGCCAGTGGTTGATCAGCTGGAGAGGGGGCAAAGGAGGCAGCCTGCAGTGGAGAACATCCTCTTCCTTGGACACAGCTGGGATGAGATCCCTCCTTTGCCCTTTACCAAACACAAAGCCTTTGGGTGATGACTTCCTGGTGATCAGGGGAGGTCCCTGCCCACTTCCCATGTGGGGATTCAGTGAGACGACAGATGGGAAATGCAAGGTATAAGATTAATAAAAACCAAAGTCTGCAAAAAAGATCCCTTCCTAACCCTCTCGCCCTCCATCCGCCTAGACCTCAGCCATTCAAGACAGGACACATGGATAGGCGCTGGCCCGCAGGCCTTGTTTCCACAGAGTCCGCCAAGAGGGAGCCCAGCCATGAATGTAGAGCAAGCCCAAGTCAGCCCCAGCAGCCCAGCCCTGCTCTCGGCAACCCCCACCACGTCCTTCCACACCCACTGTCCCATGGCATGGCGTGGTAGGGGACGACCCCTGGCCTGGAGTGACCCATGCTCACCCGTGGCTGTGCCTGGGCCTGCTGGCTTATTTCCCTTTGGCCTCCAGCAGGAGGGCCACCTGCTTAGGCAGCCACCAGGGAGGGGAGGAGAAGCCAGGGAGCCAAGACAAACAGGCCCAGCAACTGGGTCCATGGGCTTGACCTCGGATGGCTCTGTGCTGGGCAAGAAGGGAGGAGGGTGGAGATCACAGCTGGTGGGAAGACATCCCACCATTTTGGAGGGGACTGGGGACTGGTGAGGAGCATGCTGATGGAACTCTGCAGCCTGAGGATTCTTGGAAGCAGCCCACACTTATTCCCAGACAATAATACCTCTCTTAGAGGACAATTGTGTGACTTAAATGAAATAATATACCTAAAATGTTTGGCACACTGCTTAGCACACAGAGTGCTTAATAAATGGTAGCTGCCATTTCTTTCACTATTATTATTACCCTGCTATTTCCCATGCAATTGTCTTACTGGAAAACTCAAGGTATCCTGAATGGGTCCTACCTTTTACACCTCTGAGCCTTTGTGTATGCTGTTCCCTCCACTTGAGGAACTGTTCCACACATCTCAGGGCCCAACTTCAATGTCATCACCTCCTCCATGAAGTCTTCTTGGATTCCCCCACCAGGTAGTCTGGGCATTCCTGCTCCTGCACTTGGCCCTGACTCTATGTAGCATATATGGCATTGTATGACACAGGTGTTGGACCCTACCATCTTGGAACCTCCTTAAGTGTAGGCACTGGTGTCCACGTCTCCCTGTCTCCCCCACACCCAGGCTTTGTCCCTGAGCAGGTCCTCAGGAAGTGTTTGCTGGCTGAACTAAATCCTAGGCATTCCAGAATTGAAGGTGCCAGGCTCACAGTCTGAGGCCCTGGTGAGAGTCACTGAGGCCGGGCTCCAGTCTGACATCCAACAATGACCTCACTGCATGCCCATCCATCACCTGAAAGTCCAGGCTCCCTCCCACCTCCACGATGCTGGATCCACTGGCCCAGGGAGCCCATCTGGGAGGCATGAATCCATGGGGCAATGAGAGACCCAGGGAGGGGAGGAAGGACTCAGGTTCAAGACTCTGTCTGTGACCTTGGGCCAGCTGCTCCCCCTCCCTGATCTCAGTTTCCCCATCAGAGAGTTAGACCAGATAGACTCTCAGAGCCACATCCACTGTGATTTATTCTATGTATTTTCACTGCTTTCAAACACTTCCTGGGGCTACATCTGACCGGTCTTATTCTCTCACTTCATTAATGCTTAGAGATAGCTTCATTTCCAATGGAGGTTTTTCAACTTACTTTTCTAATTCATGAATTTGACCATATTTCTAAAGCTCCCACATTGTGCCTTGTGTAGCGCTGGAGACATGGAGCTAAGCCTGGAACATGTGTGCTCAAGCAGCTCACTATCTAGGAGACCATTAGCAGTCATCTGCTCCTATTACAAGCTCCAAAGCCTTCAGTGGCTCCCCAGTGCCATCAGCATAAAAGCAAAATTCCACTCGAGACACCCTCTGCTTCATCTCCTCATTCTCCCTCCGTGTCTTTGCCTTCACTCATGCTATTCCTTCTAGTGACATCACTCTTCCCCACCTTCTCACATCTAAAACTTTCCAGTCAGGCTCAGCTGCACCCCAACACACGGGGGCCCCACTCTTACTCCGCAAAAGGGCCAAAGTCATCCCCCCCTCCTCTAAACATCCACAGAGCCAAGGGGATGCTGTGAAGGAACGGACACAGGGAGAGATAACCTGAGCCTCCCTCCCTCAAATCTAGATCAGACTCCTAAGTGCAGTTTTGGGGTGGCCCCTCCTCAGGGCGCAGAGAAGAGAAACCAGACGGTTTCAGAGACAGAGGAGGCAGAGGAAAATCTGAGCAGTCAGGGCAGGGTGCGACTTTCCTCCCAAGGGTCCAAAGCCAGTTTCCATGGAAACCAGGCGGAATCCCAGCCATGAAGAAACAAACAGAGCAGGGTTCAGGTTTTCCTTCCACACAGATGACAGCGATTTGGCCAGAGATGAAAAACAGGAGCGAACTCTCACCTCTCCTCCTCCTCTCTGCCACAGGCTCAGGGACATCCTCTGGCACCTCCCCTACCCCGCTGGGCCTCGGTTTCCCCTTCCGTGCGATGGGCTGGATCAGTCCTTCCATCCGTGGGGTCCTGAAGCAGTGCCCGGGACTAGCCTGAGCTTTGGAGCCTTGCCTCCCTAGAGAACTGTAGCTGGCTTTGCAAAGCTCCCTCTCACAGATGATCATCCGGGACCTGAGCCCAGCGCTCGCGCTAGTTAGCATTTAAGGCCGGAGGAGGCTAAGCAGCGTTCCTCGCTCCGGGTGAAGGAGCGCTGCGGAGACGTCCTGACGGAGGCGCGAGAGAGGCTGAGGACGCTCCGGGACCGTGCGCGGCAGCGGCCCCTGGCGGTCTCTACGGGAACTGCGCTTCTATCAACTGCAAGGAAGGCTTTCCACCTGCGCTGTGAACCGGGATTCTCAACAACAGACTCAAAGCGAAAGATCTGTAAGGGACCCAAGACAGCAGGTCTGAGGCCATGCAGTGAGTGTGGCCAAGCCAGGCCTAGAACCCATAACGCCTCATTTCCCTCCTCTGCTGTTTCTCTGCACCGAGTGCTGGGAAAGGCCGAAGGTGCCCCTCCTGGGTCTCTACCATTCCCACAGACGCCTCTAAAGACCAACGGCACACTTCAGTCAGCTTAAACGGGCACGGTGACTCCTGCAAGCGGGTGGGTGTATTCTCACTGGGGGGCCGGGGCTGAGGGGGTCCAGATGACCCTATACTGCCTGTGGCCTGGGGCTGGACCAGTAGGATGAAGGGTATGTAGGGTAAGGTGGGGGGGGGCTGCCCTTGGGACTCCAGAAGGGCTCCTCTCACCTGAGTTTCCTGGCACTCAGCCCCTGGGGAGAAGAGAAGGTGCTCGGTCCCCCTCCTCTGTGCCTGCAGCATGGGGGGCAGACCACCGGAGAAGCCACGTGTCCCTCCTCCTTGCCCTTTGTCAGCTTGTCCTGCCAGCGAGTTGGGAGGGTGGGGTTCTCGCATCTTCTAGGACTGTTCTTTCCCTTCCCTTTGGACACCCCTACAGAGAGGTGGCCCCCAAGGACCCTGGGTATGTCTAAATCACACCTTCTGGCATGTGACTTCCCTTTCTCCCACCACCCTGGAGGGACAGGAGTTCAGCAACCGCAGTCCATGTAGGACAGTGCAGCTCACCATCTGGGGAGGAGCTTCCTACAATGCTCACCCATCCAAAGCCACCTGGCTTCCACCTGCTCATCTCCACTCACGGCCACCTGACCATTGCTGCACAATTCGAAGTCTTTGGAAGTCCTTTCTCATGTTGAACTGAGGCAACCGTCCCTGCAACTCCCACCTACCTGGCTGGGCCTAGCTCTACCCCTCTGAGACCACACATAAGTCAGCCTCAACTTCAACATCCTGACCTCTCAGATGTTGCATGGGGTGGTGGAAAGGGCCTCAGCCTGCAAGGTGGACTCTGCCACCAACTTGGCATATGACTTTGAGCAGTTCCTTCCCTTCTCTGAGCCTCAGATTCAATATCTGTCAAACTAGAGCCTTGGACTAAATATTTTCCAAAGGCCCTTGCCAGGTCTGACAGCCTCATCGTCTGCCTCCTCCTTGTCTCCCGCCCGTGTTTCAGTTTTTCTAACCGCCCCTAACTGCCGGTTCTTTCAGTCCACAACCTTCAGGCCTGGAAGGAATGACTCCAACAGGGGCCGGGACAAACCCAGCCCTCCCCACAGACTTCCTTGTCTTTGGCCAGCAAGGCCTGGCCAGAGGCAAGGAGCACTGTGCTCAGGAAAATGTCACAGCTCTCTGCCTGTGTGGAAACTCAGCCCCACCCAGGCTGGAGTCTCCGGGGGCTCCTGTTTCCACCTGACTCCCTTTCTGAGGAAAATGAACACAACACAACTCACAGTGCCTGAGGGTTTATCTGCACCCAGCAAGGATGCGAGAGGTTCTTAGAAAAACCTATCACCCGATGCATTTCTTAGAAAAAAGAACTGTTTCCCTGCCAGGGAAAAAATCCTGGATCAACTTAGAAAGGAGACCTGGCTCGGCCACAATCAAAGACCCTATTTTTCTGAATTACAGAAGAGCATTTTTCTACATGTAAACTTAGAACGCCTCCTTCTCTTTTCCGGTTTTCATATATAGCATAGGAATTTTCCTGTTCAATGAAGTTACTGTATAAGCTCTCCTCCCTCTCTCTCTCTCCCTCTCCCTCTCTTTCTCTCTTGCTCTCTTGTTCTCTCGTTCTTGCTTTCTCGAGCCTCTGACCTAAACTGGAGAAGATGATTTGAGGAGGCCTGGAGCTGAAGTCCTGGCTGAAGCTTGGTTTTCCTGGCCAGCAGCTGAAAAGCAGCCCAGCAGGAAGTAGTCCTCACCTGTCCCGTATCCTCTCCTGTTTCCAAAGCATCCTCTTACCTGTTCCTTCTGCCAGGAGGGAGGCAATGCAGGGATCGTTCTCTCATTTTGCAGAGTAGGGAATCAAGCCCCCGAGACACGAAGTCACTCACTCAGAATCCTCAGTACTGCAGCCAGCACTGAAGATGTGAAGCTGGGCTCTGCCTGTTATAGCCCATTGCCTTTCAAGCTTTCCTTGTGGCTCTCCCTGTTATAGCCCATTGCCTTTCAAGCTTTCCTTGTGGCTCTCCCAGGCGCAGCTGCATACCTCTGTGTTCCCTCAGTCCCCCTCCATCCTTCCTCCCAGACACCCTCATCCATCTGCAGTCCAGTGGCCAGTTCCCCTTGCTCTCATATGCTTAGACATGGGCCCTGGGCATGGACCATGCCAACTCATCTCTCGGTCCTCAGCACCAGCACAGAGCCTGGCAAAGGGGACTCTGAATGAACAGAATGTTAAGAAACAACAGCATCAGCAGCTAAAATTTTCTGCAGGCTTGCTGCATGCCAAGTGCTGTTCAAAGGGCTTTCCACAAATCAGTCATCCTTACACTTGATTCTTTATGAGATGGATGATATTAGTATCCCCATTTACAGGTTAGAAAACTGAGGCTTAAATTACTGTTCCAAGTCCATGAGGTAAATAAGCAGTGGAGTCAAGATTCAAATGGGACTAAGTAAGGTAGCATGGTGTGAAGGTGGCAGCCCTAGCCATGTATCACAGTCACCCCTGGGAGCTTTTAAAAGTCAGAGGTCTGCCCCTCCTGCTTGGGCCTATGGAATCGGAGTCTTTCAGGGTCTCGCCTGTGTCGATCTGACGCCCACTCTCAAGTGACAGCCACAGGTAAGGGCTAACTGCCTGGGCTTTGGCATCAGACAGACCTAGGCTTAGTCCTGGGTCTGCCACTCATGGGCCTTCCACAGATCACCTCGTCCCTCTGTAGCCTCCTAATCTATAAAGTGGGGCAGCACTAGGACCTGGCTCACAGAGACATTGTGAGAATGGACAACATAGTGAGAACCCTACTTCGCACAGGGCCTGGCGTGTAGTGAGCATTCGGTAAACACTGGGAGTCCTCGCTCGTTGGGTTGAGTGCTGACCAGGGCCGGGCACTCTCAAGCTGTCAGTGCACAGCACCTCCATTCAGCCTCACAACCACCTGCTAGCCATGAGAGAATTAGCAACATAATTGATGAACAGGCCCAGTAGATAAGGAACTGGGGCGAGCAGCCCGGAGAGAGAGAGCGTGGGGTGCCTCCACCATTCTGTGACCCGGCTCTGCTGAGAGCGTGGGGTGCCTCCCCTGTTCTGTGACCCAGCTCTGCTGAGAGCATGGGGTGACTCCCCTATCCTGTGACCTGGCTCTGCTCGCCACTGCTCCCTTCACACATGCCCACGTGCATGCGCACACACGTGGACCCCTCAGTCCTGGCAGCAGTTCGCCGCAGTGCAAGAGCCATATCCAACCTCAGGAAGAAGCAGTGGTTCCTGCTGTCTTGCTGCAGTGGGCATCTTTACATCCCTTCCTTTACCCCCTTCCCTCAACCTCTGGTTCCTGGATCCTGGGCACAGAGCCACCCCAGGGACCATGTGGACTAGGTGGCACAGTGAAGGCCAGCAGGTGCGGGCAGGCGTGAGCAGCCATGGGCATCTGGGAAGAGTTTTGTTGTCAGCTCTTCTCGGTGTATGGACTTTCCTTTTCCATTTGGGGAACAAAGACTCTTTGAGTGCATTGAGGGCCTTGAATCTTGAGGATGACATCAACTGAAATGAGTCATCACCCCCACCCAGCAGGCAGCTCTGGAGGGCTCAGCTCAGGGCTCTGGGAGGAAAACACATGGAAAACGGCACGGAGAAGAAGGGGCCTGTCGGGGGCACGTGAGGGGCACGGGATGGGAGCATGCAGTGACCTGCTGGACATGGATGCTCTACAGCCCACGGCTCCTGGAAGCCGTCAGGCCCAGCATTCCAAGGGGACACAGGACTGCTGGCAGGACCAGTGTAGACACATAGACCAGGGGGATTCAAGCAGTATTTTCCAGGGCTGGGGATGAGAGAGGGAGGGGGATAGAGGAGGCCTTAGCAGGAGAAGTTCTGCCCCTTGGCGCCCTAACACACAGGCACACATGCACACACGGATACACCCACAAATACACAGTATAAATCTGTTATTCTTACCACTCTCTCATACACACGCATAGGTTCACATACTCATAACACATACTCATACACATACTTTCGAAGGTTCACGCCACACAAACTAACACATAGATATACAAATACAAATAGATACACACACGTTTATATACTCCAATATACACCGACTTATGCACCTCCACCCACACTCATCCCAAACTCATACAAACTCACACACTGACACATGCACACACTTACCTACTCACACACTCACAATCTATTCATAGACCCTCTCTCACACACTAACCCACGTCCACACACACTCACCTACACTCATATACAAACTCACACCCAAGCAATTCAGACTTCATTTGTTTAATAGTTTGGGTTCCATTAAGTCTCATTTGAATGAAGAGTTCTGCGGCTAAAAACAATCAAACCAATCATTGAAAGCCCTTCCACATCACAGCTGTGGAAGCTGGGGTGTTGTAGGGGCGGATATTTACAGAGGAGCCCACAGAAAGTCTGAAGCCCACACTGTCTTCTCCTGCTACCTCCTTAAGGGTTCAGAGAGCTCAGACTGCTCTTCCCATACACAGAGTTTGGTTTCTCTGATTTGGGTACATTTTCTGCTTTTCCCTCCTTTCCTCGTTGTCAGTAAAACCTTCTCCCCAGAATTACGGACTTGGGGTCCTGGCTTCACAAAGCACTGAACTCCACAATCCCTCTATTGGAAGCTATGCTAGAAATAGTACATAAATAAATTCAGACAGCTGCTGTGAACAGGTGATACCTGGCATGTAATCCAGAGCCTGGCATAGGTAAGTGCTCAATAAATGTTTGTTTCGTGCACGAGTGAATGGTCAATAGTTCCTGTATACGGAGCCCTTACTATGTCCTGGGCACGAAGTGCTTTACTTGCATAGCGGTGGTTCTCAACCCTGGCTGCACAGTAGAATCACCTGGGGAGACTTTTTTTTTTTTTTAACTACTAATGCCTGTGCCTCACTCCCAAAGATGTTGATTGAGCTGGTTCAGGTGTGGCTTGGGCATGCGGAGGCTGTACAAACTTCCCAGGTGATGCTAATTATAGCCCCTGAATTCTTCAAAACAACCCCACTCTTATTGTTCCCAATTTACAGATGAAGGAATGAGGCACTGGGAAGTTAAATAACTTGCCCAAGGGCACCCAGCTATCAAATCCCAGACTGGAGATTTTAAGCCCTCATCTGTCTGATGCGAGGCTTTGAGTCTGTCTCTGCTGCTCTCCAGGGATGTCACTTCAACCCAAGCCTGACCCACTCCAGGAAGCACACCCTTATTGTTGTCCCAGCCCTCAGTGACCTTGGGCCCATCTGCCTCTCTATTCCGATTGCCCTGACTCCCTCCCTGTGGCTGGGGGCATCAACACTGGGCACCTCCGTACCAGCTACCAGGAACAGGGCTCTGCTGACAATGAGAGGGGGTCTCTCACGGGCTTTGTCTTCTGACCAGTTCTGGGAGGATAGGGGCCTCTACTCTTGCTGGCCACTGGGCAGCCACTGTTCTCTTCTTGTCTGCCCTGACATTTTTTCGGAGGTAGGAGACAGATCTCTGAGCAACCTGGTATTAGGGAGAAAGACTCAACCTCAACTCTGCATTTAAAAGATGGGCAACTTTGGATAAGATACTTCACTTCTCTGAGCCAGAGTTTCTAGATCTGCAACAGAGGAATGCTACCTACTTCAGGAGAGAGTTTTGAGAACGACCTGAGGTAAGAGACATAAAACACTGAGCAGAGGGCCAAGCAAAGGCACACGATGAATGAAGCATAGCGGTGGTGGTAGTTAGTATTATCAGTGACATTAGCTTTCTTTTCTCTCCCATGAATTACTGTTTAGAATTGCCATGAAAGGCAGCTTTGTGCAAATTTTCCCCCTGGGCCTCAGTTTTCTCATCTGCAAAATAGGGTGGTACAATCTCTCTCACGAGACTGCAGTGAGGATCCAGTAGGGTTTTGAATGAGAAAATGCTTTGCCAAATACAACTTGCCAGGGTATGAGGAACAATTAACATGGACAAAGGGCCCCAGACAGGAGTCTGGGGAGCTGGGATTGGCGTTTTTTCTCAGATCAATGAAATCTGAACATGCTGAAATGCTATAACATAGCCAGTATAGTTTAATAGGCAGAATTCTCTGCCCCAGCCTGAAAATGGGTTGTCTTGAATAAAGTGCAGCTGACCAGAAGCTGGAACCTGGGAGTCAGCTCACTCCTCCTCCCCCTGCCCTTGCCCCTGGGCAGGAAGCTATAGGCCAGGCCCAACTGCAGGAGCTGCAAGAAACAACTTAATAATGATAATAGCCTGTGTTCCCTAAAGTGGGCTCCGTGGTGACCACCAGAAAAGATATGTCCATGTCCTCATTTCTAAATATGTTCATTACATTTACAGTCTTTGAGATATAAGTTAAGGATCTTGAGATAAAGAGATCATCCTGCATTATCTAGGTGGGCACTAGATCCAGTGACAGGTGTTCTTATAAGACACATGGAAGGGGTTTGACAGACAGAAGAGGAGGTGGCAATGTGGCCACAGAGGCAAAGATTAAAATGAAGTGGACACAAGCCAAGGACTGCTGGCAGCCACCAGAAGCTGAAAGTGGCAAGGAATGGATTCCCTGCTAGAGCCCCAGGAGGAGTGCCACCCAGCCCACACACCTCCACTTCACACTTCTGGCCTCCAGAACTGGACAAGGATAAGTTACTGCTGTTTTAAGCCACTCAGTTTGTGGTCATTTGTTAGCACAGCCCTAGGAAACTCACACATTCACTGAATGCTTACTTACTGCATGCTGTGTCCAAGCATGACTGCAAGTGAGTTACCTGGACTGTGTCATCCAATACTCACAGTAACAATGAGGAGGGTGTTCTTATTACCTTTGTTTTATAGATGAGGAGGTTGAGGTGCAGAGGGATTAGGTCACACAGCTAGTAAGTGGCTGGGCCAGGTTTTGGACTCAGACAACCTGGGTTCAAACTCCATAGCCCATCTGCTTATCCATGACGCCAGTGGTTCTCAAAGTGTGGTTTCTGGACCAGCAGCAGCAGTATCTGGGGACTTATTAGAGATGTAGATTGTCGGGACCTACTCCAGACCTACAAAATCAGAAACTCTGGGCTGAGGCCCAGCACCCTGTGTTTTAACCAGCCCGCTAGTGTCTCTGATGCACACTCTAGTTTGAGAACTGCTGTGCTGTTGAGGCAAAGATGGCATCCTACTACCTGAATGGAGGCCAGTCATGGGCAGTCATGGACCTGGAGACAAGAGCAGGCAGCCAACAGCACGGATGTCTGGTGCAGGGGCCAGAGACCCAGGCAGAGGGTGCAGGGGCAGGATTGTAACTGCTTCCACCATGGACCAACACAGGCAGGGCCCCAGTACTAGACGGTAGAGATGGCGCTTTTCTGTGATCATAGCACATTCAAGCCACCTCCCAGCCAGGCTGATGGGATGCTAAGTCCCCTGAATCACTAGATCCCACTGATGGAAAACAGGAATGTCCTAGGGCCTGGGGTGAGGCAGCCAAGTGGCCCTGGCTATGGGGGAAGAAGGCTGGCCAGCAGGAAGCCTGTCCAAGTCAGCCCCTGGAGGTAAGTGGATGTAGAGAGGCTTGGGCACTCCAGCCCCCTGGGGCAGGGCCTGTCAGGAGAGGGTTCTGCAGGCAGGGGGAAACTTGTGGTCTCCAACAGAGCTGCGGCTCCCCAGGGAAAGTCAGTACAGAACAGGGTCGGCATACACCTTCTAGGAGGGGCCTGCGGTGGCCACTTCCTGGCTTCACCCCCACCTCCTCTGGCCCCATGTGGCCATCAGGGGTCTGAAAACATCCAGAGAAGGCTGCTCTAGCTACATTGTTAAGCTGGGCCTGGTGGTCCCCCATTCTCCGGGGGACTCTCTCTAGATGTCTATGAGTGACTCATACTATCTCCCTAGGAACCCCCGCTCCCTCCAGGGCCAGTTTCACAGAAAGCTCCAATTTCTCACTACTCTGTTATCTGTTCCTCACCTGTGTCCCTCAGCAGCCTGTGAGCCCTTTAGGAGGTAGGCAGCATGTTCTGTTTCATCTCCATATCTCCCAGTGTCACCCTCACCTCCCTAATGTGAGACCTTGCCCGAAGTAGGCATAAATTGAGCACTTGATGAATGAATGAATGTACAAATAACACACATGTGTATGAATGAATGAGCTTAATGGACTCTAGACAAGCATGACTGTATGCCTGTCTTAACACATCACATTTATCATCAATCATAAAGAATTCTAATGAATGCCAATAGTTGTCACAGTAATCCCACCAGCACCATTTAGCTTAATATGCACTTAATAGCTTAGCTCTCATCTGATCCCCACTGTTGAGGTATAATATAATATTAATAACCACACAGAGTTCATTGTAGCTTTACTGGGGGCTGCAATCCCCTCTCCCTAAGCAGGAGGCTTTGAATGAGCAGCCTTCTGCAAAATGGCTGCCCTCGGCTCTCCTTCACTGAGATGAGAGTGACTCTCTTAAACACACTGGCTTCTCAGACTTCAGACTCATTTCCAGCTGCCTCTATCTTCCTCCCCGCTGCAACATGGTCTGGGTGGAGAATGTGAACAACAGTGCTTCCCCTTCTCTATTATATACTGTTAGGGTCCTTGAGGTTTGGCTAGAGGCCTCAGGGAGGCTGCTCATGGCCTATCCGGGTGTCAGAGCATGAGCTGGGGCCATGGGGCAAGGTAGGATGGGACAGGCCAGCCCTGGAGATCCCAGGAGCAGACTGGTAAGATCCCTGGTCCTCCTGCATGGAAAAGACCCCATCTTCTCCATGGGGGTGCTGCATTGGGTTAGGAGGAGCACTGAATGATAGGATGAGCTTGAAATACGTATTTTAATTCTGAGCTTTCTAAGTCTTTCTCTAAGTGAAGCATGGCCTGGGGTGTTTCTTGATTTCTTTGGCATGATTGATACTATGTGGTCAATGAAATCTCTTGAGTTGTTATCCACAGGCCTCAAGGCAGCCATAATTTACATCTCCCTAGGGGAGAATGGTCCTCTCTCTTCCCTCCCAGAAGGAGAGTCAGGAGGGGACCTTACTATCATTCACTCTATCCTGGGCCCAGTCTGGCCTTGTCCACAACCAGCATCCACTTTCCAACCCCATCTGGACTTGGCCCTGGGCTGGGCTCTGGGAGATCAAGAGGACAAGGAATTGGGTCCCCTGGGAAAAAAGGACCAGATACCAACACAGGGCCTGGATACAGGTGATCTGAGCTTGGAGCCATGAGCAAAGGACAGGAAAGTCCTGCAGGGGCTTAAAGAGGGAGCACTCCCTGCCCACTGGGGGACACTGGGAAGGGGACCTGAAAGAAAGGCCAATGGAGATAGGCTTGGGAGGCTTCACACAGGTGAACACAGTGGAGTGAGCAGAGCATGAGCAAACCCACACAATTAGGAAAACGAGGGCCAAGTGAGTGATTCCAAGGATGGGAAAAATGGGACCCTGAGATAGCCTCCAGCATTGGAGCAAAAAGGAGAGAATTATGGATCCAGAGAGATTCAGACTTAGAAACGTTAATCTCACAACAGGCCAACCCTGAGCTCAGCACTTAGGTGCATTAGCTCACCTAACCTCAAGGCAGTCTGATGGGGTGGGGACTGTGGCTATGCCATTTTCAGATGAGAGGACTGAAGCTGAAGGAGCTTAAGACTGCAGGCCTTAACTGCAGTGGTTGGGACTTCCCAGCCTTTGCTACTCTCAATTCTTTTTCCTTAAGGAGACTGGAGTCAGAGAGCGTCGAATGTCCAGCCAAGGAGACTAAAATTTATGCAACAGGCAACCGGGTGCCTTGGCAGATTCCTGAGGAAGGTTCTAGCTGACCATTTTAGGAGGAATCCTCATTTCACCCCAAGCTGCTGCCCTGGGCAGTTGGGTCCCCTTTCTTTTTCTTGCCAAGGAGAGGGTGGAATTGGGCGATCTGGAATGTGGTGCGAAGGCGATAGTTTGGCAACAGCAGGAGACATACTTTCCTGCAGCCTCTCAGCACTTGGCATGTTATGCCCTGGGCAAAATCAAGCTGCCCTGGGAACAGCCTGGGGCGTCCCAACAGATGAGCTTGTGTGAATTCAGCCAGGGCAGACAAGCAGCGCAGTCAGAACGAGCTCATAGCTTCAGTGGGCACCGTGAAATCTCGCCTACATTGGCCAAGGCGCTGATGAAGAATCAGGGTAACCTTCAGAGCTGGGAAGGACCTCAGAAAATACCCAGTGCAATGTCCGCAAGATGAGAAAACGGATGCCCAGACTGATGGTGTGACCAGCTCAAGCAGCTTCAGCATGTTGTATTCCCCCCACTGTAAGATCCAGGCCACTCTCTCCCATGACCCGGAAGACGGCATGGGAAAGGGCCTCATACAGAGCTTGGTACACACTAGGTATTCAATGTAGAAAGGAATGCATTTGAATCTGTGGTGGGGACCTGTGGTCCACATGCAATGACGTCGATGCTGTTGAGTAGGGGAAAAGAAAGAACCAGAGAAATTTGTCCGAGGGTTGTTATCAAACACACTGTCTTTCTACAGACTTTCCTGCTCAGTTGTGCAAAGAGACACACTCTCTGTGGGATGCTGGAGCCCCATTTGGCTCCAAAATGGGATTTGAGTTTAAGGGAACAGCCAGAACAGATGGTGACCCTGAAGTCATATTTTGAAACAGGCTGACTCTTGTTTAATTTAGATGAAAGTACAGCTTGACAGTCTCCAAATGTTTGCTGGAGGAACAGCCTGTGGACCGCCAGAATAATGGGAGAGGGAATCAGACCTTCCAAGATGAAAACTCAGTGGACACCTCCTAACTAGAGACCAGAAATGGGGGGTGGGAGGGGAGGTGACCTCGGGGGAACCTCAGGAGGACCAGCCTCCCCCAGAATGGTGCAGGGCAAAGGACATGGAATTTGATGCCAGAGAAACTTGTATGTAAGTCCCTGCTCAGCCATGTACTAGCCAGGTGATCTTGAGCATGTTCTTTATCTTCTCTGAGCCTTAGCTTCCTTATCTGGAAATAGAGGTGGCAATACTTAGCTCTCAGGGTGGTGGCACAGGGCAAATGTCAGGTGCTAAGCATATTCTGTCCATTTTGTTCATTCATTCATTTGTTCATTCACAAATGACTATCAAGCACACGCCGTCACATGCCTGGCACTGCAAGTGATGGAGATTTGGGGTGAACGGGATGGGCATGACCTTAACTTTGTGGGACGGATGGCTCAGCACTGGGTTCCCCATCCCTGGCTCTGAGCACTCCTGGGCATTACCTGCTGAGTAGCTCATATAGCCCCAGGAGGTAGGACTCCTATACCCACCACCCACAACCACCATCCAGATGAGGAAACCCACGCTCTTTCTGAGCAATGTGCCCAAGTCACATAGTAAAAAAAAGTGCTGAACTAGGATTTAAAGTTCATGTGATGTTTCCAACGCTCAGCTCTAACCACACACTATTGTCAGGCACATCCCTGAGAATGGTATGGATATGATCAAGCAGCACTGGGGAATTTCAAAATGGATTGATGCCACCCACCTGGATATCAGAAGACCTAGTTCCAGACCCAGTTCTAGAACAAGGAACATGTTGGGAGTCACATAGCTAAAATGTGTGTGATTCCCAGAAAGTTCCTTGTTCTCTTTGAAACTCCATCTTCCCATCTGCAATTTGGGGGAGCTGGAATAGTTGATCCCCAAAGTCCAGCATTTTCTGAGGCCTCAGGTTCCCAGTGGGTTCTGATGGGAGTAAGGTGTTTGGGGGGACTTGCAGGCCTTGTGAGAAGTGAGGCCCAGGGGGTCCTAGCTACCCAAGGTGCATAAATGGTGAACTGTGCCTTCTCACACAAGGAGCCTACGCTATGCAGCATGGACCACGCTGGGTGGAAGGCTGCCTCCAAAGAGTGATTCTTAGAAATCTTGAACCAGAGCAAGGCTAACCAGCCTCCCACATGCATATGCATGACAGCATTCTTCACATTCCACCCAAGATCTCCATGCTAAAGCAGCCCCACACACCATTCCTGGAAAGGTAAACGTGGATGGAGAAATGAAAGCTTCTCATGGCCATCAACACACAGATTTCTGTTCATTCCAGAAGCATTTATTGAGCACCTGCTGTATAGCAGGCACTATTCTAAGTGCCGGAGATCCAGCAGTGATAGACAAGTTCCTTCCCTCTTGGAGTTGACAGTTCTAATCCAAAGCTTTGGAGGGCAGTGACCATCCCCATCTTGTCAATATCAAAGCATTAATAGCCCCCTCCACACACAGGTGTTAGGTATCTGTAGACAGAAAATGTCCGTGTATCCTTTGCAATAATTCTAAATATCCCCCACAAGTTGGGGACCTCAAATCTGTATATAACATCATCTCTGCTAAAGCACTCTGTCATCAGATATACCTGAGGGCCTGAGTCTAGCCAAAGAGTCCCCCAGGACCTTGAAAATTTAATTCTCTTGCTTTATCTTTAAAAGCACTTAAGTTTTGAATTCCACTCCAAACGTGTGTGTGTTTGTTTTAATAATATAAAAATGTTCCAAATTATTCCCCAGTTGTTACTGGTCTCCTCACCACAAATTACCGACCACTGAGTAAAATGCTCCAGGAAATAAACAATGTGGCTCTTCGCATGCCACTGTCACACAGCCAAGGACTGTGAGCACACCCGTTTGAGAAGCAGGTCTCCAAAGGAATGGCTTGGACAGGAGAGGCGTAACGCATCCCCCACATCTCACGGGTACAACCATGTCTAAAGAATTGCTCCCCTGAGTGAAAGCATCTAAAAACCTCCCACCGAGTTATTCCTCCCCAAACCGCATTTCTGTTCCCTGGCAAGAGTATTCTTCCTATGTTCACGGATGCACGTTCTCAATACAGAGATCCAGAGAGAGATAAAAAAAAGAGATCATGTCAGACCTGGATGACCTTAGCACTGGTCTGACCTCTTCATTGTATAGACGGGAGGAAGCTTTGCAAAGCCAGGACTGACTGGAGTCTAACCACAGACAGCAATTGTTAGAAACCTTCCTCACTTGCCTCCACCACCTCTTTGCCAGGCAGCTGCCATGGCCTGGGAGGCTCTGAGAGGCCAAGGTGGACCAGGGGCTCTTTGTGCTGGATCCAGGCTCTCTTCTGACTCTGGCTTCCAGATATTTTACTGCAAGTCTCTTAAATTCTCTTCTCTTATGCTATATAAAGGCAGAGAGACCCTTTGCCCCTGCCCTGAAGCAATTCACTGGCTGATAAGCAGAGGCAGGAGCAAGGCAGGTAGTAGAATCCAGGGCTTGACTGCACTCTACCTAGACGAAAGGCCTTTACCCCGGGTGGCCCGGGGTGGTAGTGCTGTAAGACTGAGGGACGGTGGGAAGTCAAGATGCTCCCTTAGGGCCAGGCTAGGAAAAGCGGCTCCTGGGCGAAGGTCCTGCTTTCATCCCAGAAACTTCACCCTGCCTTCCTCCCTCAACGTGTTCGAGCCACACTCAGTCTGTCTCTTCCAACCTCTCCTCATTCTGTTTCTCTGTATCTGGAACATTCCACTCCTCTTCCAGCCCATCAGCCCCACCTCCTTTCCTGGCTAAATCTGTTCACCCCTCAGACCTCATCTTAAATTTCATTCCTTGGGGAGACTCTTCTGACACCCTGCTACAGATGAGAGTGTCCTGGCATGTGCTTTCATAGCTCCCATTGTGCTTTCTAACATTTTCTACCATTTATAAACATAAAGAGTCTTTTTGTACAATCCTTTATTTAGCATCAATGTCCCCCATTAGACTATAGGATCCTAGAGGATCCTATAGCAAGCAGCAAGCCTATCTTGCTTTTCATTTTCTGCCCAGGATATCACACATTGCTTGTATTCAGAGGACAGTCAATACATATTACATAAAAGTGAGTGAACAAATGGATGAATGAGAAAGCCCCCAGGTTACAACAGGCAGAATGGCCATTTCTACCAAGAGCAGAAACTCTGGAATGAATTCGATCCCACCCACTTTGCAAAGTCCTTGTTTGGCTATGTTTCACTTTCCCCACATCGGATTATGATTGTTTATTTCCCTCCACTGGAAGGTCAATGATTCTAAACTCCAAACACAAATGACATGGTCCTGGCCTTTCCCGTCCTCAGCAAGATGGACTTGCAAATGAGTTCTCACCCCTGATGGAATAAACCCGATACAAGCAATGCTGAGAAAGGACACAGGACAGCTTAGGCACAACATCAGCTAGCACTGAGATGGAACCTTGTTACTGGCCACTCTCCTTCATTAAGGGCTTTCCATGTGCTAGGCACTGTGCTAACAGCTTGGGGCATTATTTCATTTATAGTTTCCTCGCTCTACAGATGAGGAAACTGAGGTTTCAAAAGGATTAGTACATTGTCCAAGGTCACCAACTGATACATGCAGAGCCTGGAACCAGGCCAGCTCTATCTGACTGCCCAGATTCAGCACTTGCCCACCAAGCTACACAGCACTGCAGCTTACACTTGAGTGCCACACACATCACCTGGGGGCCTGGTTAAGGTACAGATCTGATGCTGGGGGTCTAGATCTGATGCTGTGGGTCTAGATCTGATGCTGTGGGTCTGAGGCAGGATTTGGGATCCTATATTTCTTTTCTTTTTTTTCTTTTTTCTTTTTGAAACAGAGTCTCCCTTTGTCATCCAGGCTGGGGTTCGTTCAGGGGTGTGACCTCGGCTCACTGCAGCCTTAACCTCCTGGGCTCAAGCGATCCTCCCATCTCAGGCTCCCAAGTAGCTGGGACTACAGGCACATGTCACCACATCAGGCTAATTTTTTCATTTTTTGTAGACATGGGGTCTCACTATGATGCCCAGGCTGGTCTCAAACTCCTGGCCTCAAGCAATCACCCTACCTTGGCCTCCCAAAGTGCTGGGATTACAGGTGTGAGCTACTGTGCCCGGCCTTGGGACTCTGTTTCTAATGAGCTCCTGGATGATGCCCATGCTGCTGGTCCAGGGACCACAGTTTAAGCAACAAGTCTATCAAGGTGAAAATGCAAAGGAGGATTTCCATAGGGCAGGCTGAGGAACAGCACAAGCAAAGGCTTGGAGAAGGGAACATGCATGGTCAATTCAGAGACCAGCAAGCAGTTCAGGGTGGTAGAGCCAGTGCACGGGGAGGGATGTGAGAGGAGAAGAGGCCTTGAACTGCAACTCAAGGAGTGTGGAATGTATTATGCATCACGGAAAGCATGGAAGGGTTTTGAGAGGGGATGTGACATGATGGGACCTGTATTTTAGACAAGCTACTCTGAATCACAGTGAGAAGCTATGCTAGAGGACAGAGAGATGGGAGATCCTGCTGGCCAGGGAGCAACCCATCAGAAAGAAGTAACACAGGTCTGAAGCCAGGTAGGGCAAGAAGATAGAAGGGAGAGGTTGCATGCAACAGACATTGCAGGGGCAGAATTAATTTTTTTTTTTTTTATGGCAAGGTCTCACTCTGTCGCCCAGGCTGAAGTGCACTGGCACAATCATAGCTCACTGCAGCCTTATTTCTAAGAGTGGTTCCATTTGAGACTGTGTTGGAATGGTATGCAGCTCAGTTTATGTCTATGCTCAGCTCCTGTTATCTCTGCACTGTTGCTTTAGTTCATGGAATGGCTGAGAAATTTTTCATAACTTGGAAAGAGTACTGTAGTTTTGTTTTAAAGAAATTAATTCTGGCCGGGCATGGTGTCTCCTGGGCTCAAGTGATCGATCCTCCTGCCTGAGCCTCCTGAGTAGCTGGGACTATAGGTTCATGCCACCACACCCAGATTATTTTAGGTTTTGTTTTTTTTTTTTTTTTGTAAAGACAGGGTCTCACTATGTTGCCTAGGCTGGTCTCGATCTCCTGGCTTCAAGAGATCCTCCCATCTCAGCTTCCCGAAGTGCTGAGATTACAGGTGTGAGCCATCATGCCTGGCCAGAATTAATTTCTTTAAAACAAAGCTGGCCGGGTGCGGTGGCTCACGCTTGTAATCCCAGCACTTTGGGAGGCCGAGGCAGGAGGATCACAAGGTCAGGAGATCGAGACCACGGTGAAACCCCGTCTCTACTAAAAATACAAAAAAAAAAAAAATTAGCCAGGCGTGGTGGCAGGCGCCTGTAGTCCCAGCTACTCAGAGAGGCTGAGGCAGGAGAATGGCGTGAACCCGGGAGGCGGAGCTTGCAGTGAGCCGAGATTGCGCCACTGCACTCCAGCCTGGGCGACAGAGCGAGACTCCATCTCAAAAAAAAAAAAAAAAAAAACAACAAAGCTACAGTACTCTTTCCAGGTATGAAAAATTTCTCAGCCATTCCATGAACTAAAGCAACAGTGCAGAGATGGCAGGAGCTGAGCACAGACATAAACTGAGCTGCATACCATTCCAACACAGTCTCAAATGGAGCCACTCTTAGAAAGGGGGCGCATCAGCCACGGCTTCCAATCCAGCCACCCTATCTCCGTGGACGAGCCAGCCTTTTCCTCACTTTGCGGATTGAGTATCTGAGCCCAGAGAATGGAAGGGACTTGGCAAAGCTCCTGTGACCAGGCCTAGAACCAAGGAATCCAAGCCACTAAACCAGTTCGGGGCATCTTAGAGAACTTCCCTCTGCCAAGAAAATGAAGACATTCAGTTGCAATTTGATATCAGCCCACACTTGCAAATATTAAACAAATAAAGCCACTTCATTCCTTAATGAAAGCTCATATCCTAAAAGGGGAGGGGAAGACCCTGAAATGGAGCCATCTACTGCAGACAGTTAGACCTGAAATAAAATTAGAAAATATGTCACATGGAAAAACTCTGCAGTGAGAAATGGTTTCTTCCACCCCTCCTTTTTTTCTTTCCGTGGGAGAGTGAGTAATTTGGCATTTTAACTAGACAGGGGGAATGAGCAGCTGTAGTCTCTGTTTTGTACCAAATACACACAGTTGCTGGGCAGTTTTGTATCCCACTTTGTGAATGGGATGACAGTGAAGGATGTGCTCAGCAGTGAGATGAACAGGGCTGAGCAGAGCTGAGCCGAATCACTGCCCCCAATTGCCACAAAGTGCGGCCAAACTGAACTCAGATATCCTAGAATGTTCGTTCTAACGATGCTTTTAGAATTGCCTTTCCAACCCCTTCATTTCCCAGATGGGGAAACTGAGGCCCAGAGAGGTACAGTGATTTGCCCACAGCAGAGGAAGAGCAAAGGATTGTTAAGGCTGAGGCTCTGGGAGAGTCTCCACCATGTCCCGCGTTGTTGCCATAATTGCCTCCAGCATGTCATGGGCTCCTCCGTGGCTGGTGGCGACCTGAACGTAATAGGGTTCCACTGGGTTATTACTTCAAAAGGCATTGCCTGAGTACTGGACAGGGGCCAGGCACAGGGCTAGGTGCTGGTGATACAGAGAGCAACCCCAGCCAGGTGTGATGGTGCCTGTACTGGGAGTTTGAGACCAGCCTGGGCAACATAGTGTAACCCCATCTCTTAAAAAAAGAAACAAAAAAAAGAAGGTAGAAAAATTATTCAGGCATGGTGGCGCACACCTGCAGTCCCAGCTACTTGAGAGGCTGAGCTGGAGGACCACTTAAGCCCAGGGAGGTCAAGGCTGCAGTGAGCTGTGATTGCACCACTGCACCCCAGCCTGGGCAACAGAGTGAGAATCTGTCTCACACACACACACAAAGAGAGAGAGAGAGAGAGAAATAACCCTAGTCTGTTTTTTTCAGCGTCCCTTCCCATACTATAGCTACTCTGGGGGCTCTGTTGGTTTGAGATCAGGGTGTGGGAAGGGATATTCTGGGAGATGAGGCCAGGACAGCACTTGGTGGAACTTCAGAGGGCCTCAAATGCCACACTAAGGAGTAGAAGGCTGTATTTATCTTCCAATGCTGCTATAACAAACTGCCACAAACTTAGTGGCTTACATCAACACAAGTTTTTTAATCTTACAGTTCTGGAGGTTAGAAGTCCAACACAGGTCTTACCTTGATAAAAATTAAGGTATCAGCAGACCATGCTTCTTTCTGGAAGCTCTAAGGGAAAATCAGTTCCCTTGCCTTTTGCAGCTTCCAGAGGCTGCCTGCATTCCTTGGCTTGCAGCCCCTTCCTCTATTTTCTTTTCTTTTTTTTTTTTTTTGAGATGGAGTCTCGCTCTGTCGCCCAGGCTGGAGTGCAGTGGCGCAATCTCAGCTCACTGTAAGCTCCTCCTCCCGGGTTCACGCCATTCTCCTGCCTCAGCCTCTCCGAGTAGCTACAGGCGCCTGCCACCACGCCCAGCTAATTTTTTTGTATTTCTAGTAGAGACAGGGTTTCACCGTGGTCTCAATCTCCTGACCTCGTGATTCGCCTGCCTTGGCCTCCCAAAGTGCTGGGATTACAAGCGTGAGCCACTGTGCCTGGCCTCCTCTATTTTCAAAGGTAGCAAACAAGGATGCTCAAGTCCTCTCACATCACACCACTCTGATTTCCTCTGCCTCCTTTTTCCACTTTTGAGGACCCTTGTGATGATATTGGGCCCAATCAGATAATCTGAGACAATCTCCCTCATTTCAGGTCAGCTGATTATCAACCTTAATTCTATCTGCAGCCTAACTCCCTTTGCTATAGAACCTAATGGAGTCACACATCCTGGAGGTTCAGCTGTGGGTCCTTCAGAGGGCCATGACCCTGCCTACCACAGATGGTGATCGTAGGAAGATGGCAAAGGTTTCTAAGCATGGAGCAACACAATCAGAGCTGGTTTAGAGTGTTGCTCAAATGTTAAAAGTACACGTGAATCACCAAGGATCTTGTTAAAATGTGATCCTCAGTCCCCTAGATGGTATGATTGTGATTTATGAGTTCTGGAGGTGAAGCCAGAGACTCTGCATTTCTGCCAAGTTCCCAGGTCATGCTGATGCTGCTGGTCCATGGACCACACGTAGCAAGAAGCTAGAAGCAAGAAGATTGAGTAGCAAGAAGCTAGAAGATTACTGTGGCTGCAGTGTGGAGGATGGGTTCTAGGGTGGAGAGGATGGAGGCTGGGAGACAGACCTGTGTGCTGATGTCAAGTTGTAATTGAATTTCTTCATTTCACAAGGCTGTGGTGAGAATTTCATATATTAAATACACACACAGATACACATACATATATATAAATGTATATATAAAATGTATATTATATAAAACGTATACATACACACACAGAGATGTGTGTATATATACACACAGATATATGTGTGTGTATATATAACATATATGTATATTCTATATATTAAAACTTAAAACAGCACCTGGCACATAAAAAGCACTATATAATTATTAGCACAGATCATACTGTTTTTTGGTTGTTGTTGTTTTTTGTTTTTTTGTTTGTTTTTGTTTTTGAGATGGGGACTTGCTCTGTCACCCAGGCTGGAATGTAGTGGCGTGATCTCGGCTCACTGCCACCTCTGCCTCCTGGGCTCAAGAGATTCTCCTGCCTTAGCCTCCCAAGTAGCTGGGACCACAGGCGTGCACCACCACGCCTGGCTAATTTTTGTATTTTTAGTAGAGGCGAGATTTTGTCACGTTGGCTGGGCTGGTCTCAAACTCCTGACCTCAGGTGATCCATCTGCCTTGGCCTCCCAAAGTGCTGGGATTATAGGCGTGAGCCACTGTACCCCAACCGTACTCATGGTATTTTCTTAGGTTCATGTGAAGCACCAGAGCACTGGCCTGGGAGTAAGGATACCTGGTTCTAGACCTGCCAACTTGAACTGTGACCATGAGCTAGTCACTTTCCCTCTCGGAGCTAGACAATCAAGTCAGAACTAGCCCCCCACTAAGACTGTAGTTGAAGGGGAGAAGCAGCTGGCTGGGCCTATTTCAGAAGTTCTGTGTGTAATGCTGTTGAACTTGCAAGAACTTGGGTTCAGCTTGTCATCAGCTAGAATCTCTACCCTTATGTTCTGTGGGATGAAATGGTTGTAACTTTCCTATGCCAAAAAAAGCACAGCTTAACTTTTCTTTCATGAAACATTCTATTCTTGGCATATATACTATAGGCAGTGCCTACTCTCACCCTACTCCAGCCCCATCCTCCTGCACAGCGGATGGCTGCAGGGTGGTCTTTCAGTGTGGCTGGAGGCGCACATAGACTTTGCTGGTCAAGGGTTCATAATGCTGGGTTTTCACTAAGATCTCCACAGTCCCAGGCTTTGAATGATTCATTCATTAACTTATTCAAATGCTCATTGTGTCCATTTAGTGCCATGTCAGATGCTGGGGAAACATGGATAAATAAAAACGGCTTCCTGCCCTCAAGGAACCCACAGTGATGTGGGAGCAGGGAAGTAAGGAGGCATTGAACTGATCACCAGTGACAGGCTCGATGCTTACTAATCCTTAGAGTAGGAATTGCCCTAATTTACAGATAAGGAAGACAAGAAGTCCCTCTCTGGGACTCAGCATCACCACCTTTGAAAGGAAGCAGTTGGACTGCACTGGTTGTTCTCAGCCTTGGCTGCATCTTAGACTCTACCCAGGAGATTTTCAAACCTGCTGGTGTCTGGACCTTATCTCAGATGTATGAAGAATCCCTGAAGAGCCGGAGGACTGGGCACCAGGCCCCCTTGGAATCCCCAAAATGATTCCAAGGTACTGGAGGCCTGATGACAACCAAGGTCCTCATGACATGAGCTCTCACATTCTAATTTCCTGAAAAACCCTCTTCTAGCCCTTCCACAGACACGTGCAAAATGGATGAATGAAGGAGAAGGGTGGAGAGGGAGGGTGGGAGGGGCCCCCAGCTCTTTTGAGTAAGGCCACAATTTGGAGAAGGATGCTGGCACTGTTCCTTTACCTGTTGTCATTTGCTCCTTTTGGGTTAGAGACACAGCAGTAATAGACAAGGAAGGGTGGGCTTGGCGTTCTCATATGCTGTTGCAGAGAGTATAAATTATTATTGCCTTTCTGAACAATGCAACAAAAGCCTTAAAAACGGGCATGCACTAGACCCAACTGTTTGTTTTAGGAAATTGTGTTGTGCTAGGAAATAATTGCAGAAGTAGTCAAATACAAAGCTACAAGACTACGATCGTCACAATAGTGTTCATAATAGTGAGCAATGAGAAACAGCCTAAAAGTTTAATTACAGGACAATCAAACAGTGAAATACTATTACAAACACAAAAAATATTAGAGAAGAGTATTTAATGTTCCAGAGAAGGTGTCTAGATGATTGTTAAGGAGGAAAAAGCCATCAACTAAATACTAAATGCAATGTACAGAATGTTCTGTTCATATTATGATCTATGTGCATACTTAGGGGTGGAAAATAAACTTGAAACACAGTCCATCAAATACTAGCAGGGTTTATCCTTGAGTCACAAGATAATATGTGATCTTTTTAAACTACTCTTTTTGGCCCTAGTTTTCATAATAACTATGTATTATTTTTATTACCAATTTTTTTAACGTTATTGAAAAAATGAATCTCTTAGAAACACTTCCCACATCCCTCTGCCTCTCCCATCTCCTGGTGGAAATGGACATCCCTACTTTGGCAGTACAGATGCTTGCTTACACTGTGTTAGGAAACTCAGGACAAGCTCCTTAGCATGCAAGCCAGCTTCCACACACTGTCTCTACTACTGGACTATGAGTCCCTCCGGGATAGGCACTGAGTCTAATGTGGCTCTTCAGCCATCCTGCCACCCACTCCAGAGTGTGCCTGGGACAGCAGGAAGCCAGGAATAATAGGAGGAAGACAGACATCTTTAAGAGTAGCCATAGTACAGAATAGACAGACCATTTTGAAGACTTCAACAGGAATTCCCTTTGGGAGGAAGCTAGTCACAAAAGACTGCCTAGATGGGAGGGGGGTTTTAAGCTGGGTGGCATTTGAGTCCCTCGGTGATGGGAGGAGTAACCCTAGAGAGGCCTAAGGCCAGACTGTTGCCTGCAAGCCAGACTCCAGTCAGGCTCTCCAAATCCAGAAAGGGGTTCCCTGGCATCTAAGGTCAGGGGTCCTGGTCACTTGAGAAAGATACCAGGGCCCTCAGAATAGTTTTTTGCCCTGTTCAGTCCTTTAAATCACCCATGGCATGCAACAAATATGAACTGGAGTGGATTGGATTTGGTTGAGTTGGGATGGATTGGGTTGGATTGGATTAGGTTGAGTTGGGTTGGGTTCAATTGCGTTGAGTTTGATTGGGTTGTATTGGATTAGGTGGGTTGAATTGGATTAGGATGAGTTGGGTTTGATAGGGTTGGGTTGGGTTGAGTTTGGTTATAATGGGGCTAAAGAGTGGGCTGCATTCATTAGGTGACTGGGGCCCCCTGTCTCTCTCATTAGATGTTGACTGGGATCTGCTCTAACCCTAGACTTTTCCTCTCTGTAGTTTGGATACAGCAGAAGAAGGTAATCAGCCAGCAAACCTGGTTCCTCCCAACACCTCTGATACCACCTCAGCTCCTCTGGGTGCTTTGTTGACAGCAATAGGTCATACCCCACAATCTGATGCTCTGACTTTGAGGTCTTATTGGCTTATCCATTCTCCACACTAGACATTAATGCCTTAAACTGAGTCTTATTGTAAGATTGCCTCCTTTTTACAACCCTCACCTACCCACTACCACTGGTATGCTCCCATTATCTAATCATATCACACAGAAATTTTGGAATAAGCTAACCTATACTAAAGAATTTGTGACTTAACGAAGGAGGCAGGGAGGGGTAACTTCTCTTACCAGACTGTAAAACACAGCACAAAGTAACAATCATCAAAATTGTATGGATTTAAAATGACATACACATATTAGCACAAGAAAGTGATCAGTAGTACAGAGATACCAGAAATAAAAGTATACCATTAAAAGAAAAAATATTATATGATAAGATATCATACAACAATGATGGGCAGCACAATGATGGGGCAATAGCTCACACTTCAATTAGTACTTTGGGGAAACCTGGGGACCACTTTGGAAAAGAACTGGCTTTAGATTATACCCTAATCTCGCCAGGTGTGGTGGCTTATGCCTGTAATCCCAGCACTTTGGGGGGCCAAGTTGGGAGGATTGCTTGAGCCCAGGAGTTCAAGACCAGCCTGGGCAATATAGTGAGACCCTATCTTAAAAAAAGAGAGATTAGATCCTAATCTATGGTTCATTTTAAGTGGTCAAGCAGTAGATATTAAAAGAAAACTGGAAAATCAACTTACATATTTAGCTAGAAGAAAAAAGATAAATGCACAACTTTTGACAAACTGAGGCAATCAGGAATAAGATGAGTAGAGAGAAGCTGGAAAATAAATTTTTATCCAATTAATGTAATAAGAAAGATAAAGAGCAAATTAACATCAGTGTGAATTCCAGCCTAACTAGTTATTACACTATTGAAGAAAACGACAGCCCTATAATGTTCCCTGAGTACTCAGTCAAGGTCACCCTATGGCTGACAAAGCCATGGAAGAATCGGGATGACTTATGCACCACAGAGAATATAGTAAATTGGTGCATTAGACCACAAGCTAGACTAACCCCTTCATTCCTTCTTTGATTCATTGAAAAAGTATGCTGAGTACCCACTTCATGCCAGTCCCTGCACCTGGGATCCCTGTTCCAGGATTCAGAGTTGGACAGGCCCATCCCTGCCTCGTAGAACTTCCCATGTAGCAGTTAGGGAGGCAGGCAACTAATCAGCAGTCACAGTACAGTCTGAGAAGCCCCAAGACCAAGAGATGCTCATGATGCCTGGGAGAGGAGAGACAGCTTCCCAGAGCAGAATCTTCAAAGGATGATTTGGGGGTCGCCAGGTACTGTGCGGGAAAGGCATTTTTAAAATGGTACTGGTAGCCAGGTGGAGTGGCTCACGCCTGTAATCCCAGCACTTTGGGAGGTCAAGAAGGGCGAATTGCTTGACGCCAGGAGTTTTAGACCAGCCTGGGCAACACAGCAAAACTCTATGTCTACAAAAAATTTTTAAATTAGCTGGGTGTGAGGGTATGTAATCCAGCTATTCAGGAGGCTGAGGAAGGAGGATCCCTTGAGCCCAGGACTCTGAGGCTTCAATGAGCTAAGATTGTACCACTGCACTAGAGCCTGGGCAACAGAGAAGACCCTGTCCCAAAAAATAATAATAAAATAAAAATGGCACTAGCCTATGCAAAAGCACAGATGTGGGATGTTGCATGTCCCATTCAGAAGCCTGCCAGTGATTTGATGTGAGCTGAAGTCCATAGGTACTTAGTGTTAGTGGAGGAAGGCAGGGTCCCCTGGGGCCAGGAGCATGACTCCATCTCAGGTACAATGAGAACCCAGTGAGAGCAATTAAACTAGGAAGCATCATGACTGAATAAGAAAAATCCATCTAAATACATAGTAAGAACTGTCCAACCAGTTCTGTTCTTTGATGGGTGAGTTCATTGGGGGGAAATATTGCCAAAGGAAATAATCCAAAAGAAAAAGGTCTTTTGTCTGAAGATGTCCCAGCAGCACTATTTATAATAATGACAAATGGCTAAAGTCCAGCTCTGGACAAAGTGGCCAGCTCTAGACAATTGTCCTTTGGGAGATGGAGACTACAGGCCAAGGAGGCAAAACTTCAGGTGTGACTTCTACCCACATCTCTCTCACTCAGAAAAGCACGTCAGACTGCCAGGGAGCAAGAGTGGGGTGGTTAGAGGGAAGTTCTGCACTGCTCTGATTCATATGCTTCCCATTAAATCAGTATTTCTCCAGAGAAGATAGTGGCCAAGTAGTACTTGAAAAGATGCGCAATGTCATTTGTCATTAGAAAATTGCAAATAGGCCAGGCACAGTGGCTCATGCCTGTAATCCCAGCACTTTGGGAGGCCGAGGTGGGCGGATCATGAGGTCAGGAGTTCAAGACCAGCCTGACCAATATGGTGAAACTCCATCTCTACTAAAAATACAAAAATGAGCCAGGCACACCTGTAGTCTCAGTTACTCGGGAGGCTAAGGCAGGAGAATCGCTTGAACCTGGGAGGTGGAGGTTGCAGTGAGCCAAGATGAGCCACCAACTCCAGCCTGGGCGAGAGAGTGAGACGCTGTAGAAAGAAAGAAAGAGAGAAAGAGAGAAAGAGAGGGAGAGAGGGAGAGAGGGAAGGAGGGAGGGAGAAAGGGAGAAAGGAAGGAAGGAAGGAAGGAAGGAAGGAAGGAAGGAAGGAAGGAAGGAAGGAAGGGAGGGAGGGAAGGAAGGAGGGAAGGAAGGAGAAAGAAAGAAAGAAAGAAAGAAAGAAAGAAAGAAAGAAAGAAAGAAAGAAAGAAAGAGAGAAAGGAAGGAAGAAAGACTGCTAATAAAAACCACAATGAGATGCCATTTTATATCCACTAAAATGGCTATAATTTTAAAAACTGAAAACAAGCATTGGTGATGATGTGCAAAATTAAAGCCCTCATACATTGTTGGTGGGGATGTAAACATGGTGCAGCCACTGTGGAAAGCAGTTTGGGGGCTCCTCATACTTAAAAGACAGAATTATCTATGACCAGAAATTCTGCTCCTAGGTATAAAGAAGTAGAAACAGGCTGTCAAACATCTGGATACTTGTATGCAAATGTTCAGAGCAGCACTATTCACAAAAACCAAAAGGTAGAAATAACCCAAATGTCCATCAACAAATGAATGGAAAAACAAAATGTGGTATATATATACAATGGAATATTACTCAGTCATAAAAAGGCATGAAGTACTGACACATGATACAACATGAGTGAACCATGAAAACTTTATGTTAAATGGAAGAAGTCAGACACAATAGGTCATATACTGTATGATTCCGTTTTCATGAAATATCTAGAATAGCCAAGTCCACAGAGGCAGAAAGTAGTTTAGTGACTGCCTGAAGCTGGGAAAAGAGGGGAATGGGGAGCAATTGGTTAATGGGCATAGAGATTTCTTTTGGGGTGATGAAAATGTTTTGGAACTTGATGGAGACGTTGATTGCACAATATTGTGAAGGTACTAAATGACACTGAATTGTACACTTCAAAATGGTTAATGTTATATAATGTAAATTTCGCTTCAATAAAAAGTAAGTCTGGATATCTAAATGGTCAATGAACATATGAAAAGGTGATTAACTTAATAATTAGGAAAATGGAAATTAAGGCTACAGTAAGATCAAATATGCACCCATTAGAAATGCTAAAGTTAAGCTCAGTGACAAGACCAAGTGCTGCTGAGGATGTGAAGAAATGGAGACCCTCATTTCTTGGTAGCTGTGTAGATCTATACAACCGTTTAGAAGACATGCTGGCATTGTCTACTCAGTTAGGGGATATGCACACTCTGATTCAGCACTCCGCTCCTAGGTATAGAACCAACAGAAATTCATGCACATGTGCACTGAGAGAAATGCACAAGAATGTTCAGAGTGACACTATTACATTAGCCCAAAATGGAAACAACACAAATGTTGGAGAAGAATGGATAAGCAATATATGCTATGCTAATGCAATGGAATATTATACAGCAATGGCAATGAACTGCAGCCACATACAGCGGCGTGAATAAATCTCAAAAACTTATTCATTGAAAGAATCAGACACCAAAGAATAGATTCTGCAGGTAAAAAGTTCAAAATTGAGTAGAACTGAACTTCAGAATTTTGGGATACACACTTAGATAGTAAAGCTATTTTTAAAAAGCAAGAAAGTGATGACTATTAATGTCAAGGTAATGGTTACCTCAGAGAGAAAGAAGGGAAAATAAAACCACAGCAAAGGGGTTCAGGAGAGCTTCTGGGGATTATCCTGTATCTTCATCTGGATTACATAAATGTTTGCTCTGTGATAGATCATTGTACTGTACCTTTAGCATGCACTTTTCTGAATGGATGTTGTATTTCACAATAAAACAGTTTAAAGACAAGCAAATAATTTGCAACCATCAACACTTTATTAGCAAGAACAAATTACTTGTGACACCACCATCTCTACCTGGACAATAGCCCCCTTATCTTCTAAAATACTGGGTATTCCAATGACACTAAAACTTTACCAGGAAAAGGAAGGATTGGTGCTGTCCTTCAGCTCGACCCTGACCACTGGAGGTACAAGAGGCCATGTGGGTGACACCCACTGACAAGTGTCTCTTTAAACAGGATGGTGTAGGAGGATGGGGTTGGCTGCACACAGGACATTCTGGATAGTAGATGAGAAGAGCTCAGGAAAAATGGCATTACAGTTGTCTGTGGCCCTTTCTTTCTTCTTATGAACTATGACCCCCTTCGGGCAGCTCTGTGCCCAAATCCTTTCTGTACCCAGCCAGCATGAGGGCCAGCACAGAATGGGTTTGTTGAACTAAACTATGTGAAATGATCAAACCTCACACTAGAAAAATATTATTTTGTTTTGTTTCCCAACATTTTAAATTAGGACTACAGAGATGAGTGACTCTTGCCTCTCCACTTCATAGATGGGAAAACAGGCTCAGAGTGGGAAAAGCAACTCATCTAAGTTCATGGAGGAATTCAGTGATTGGAACCCAGGTTTTCCAATACCTGAACGTGTGCTGTTTTAGGGCGTGCAGGATATCAGGAAGTTTACAAAGACCCACTTTTTAAGAGATCAACTATCTGCAAAAAAACCATATGCCTGTATTCTACCCCTACCTGAGGAGCCCTGTCCTGGGCCCACAGTGGCATTCAGGGATGGTAGGGAGAGTCGATCCAGAGGCCTGGAGGTGCAGGCGGGACTCTGGACCCATTTTCTGAGAGAATCAATGCCCTAAGAGGCCAGCAGCTTTTAAGTTGTGAGCTGTGTGCCAGCTCTGTACCAGGCTGGCTAGGAACTCCACCTTGAAGCCCCACCAGATCTGGGGCTTAGATGCTCTGGGAAAATGCATTCTTTTATTTAAGAAGCAGCTTTATTGAGGCATAGCTTACATTCCATAAAATTCACCCATTTTAAATGTATAGTTAGATTATTTTAGTAAATTTATAGAGTTGCACAACTACCACCACGATCCAGTTTTAGAACATTCCCCAAAAAGTTTCCTCGTGCCCCTTTGCAGTCAATCTCTCCTTCTGTTTTCTGTCTCTGTAGTTCTGCCTTTACAGAAATCTCATATATAGGGACTCTTACAATGTATTTCTTTTTAATGTCTGGCTTCTTTTACTTAGCTTAATGGTATTAAGTTTTATCCATGTTGTTGTAGCATTGATCAATACTTCATTCCTTTTTATTGCTCAGTAGTATTCCATTAAATGGATACACCTCATTTGTTTATCTATTCACCAGCTAATGGTGAATTTAACTTTATTTCCAGTTTTGGCCATTATGAATAATGCTGCTATGAATATATATATGAGTTTTTGGGTGGACATATGCTTTCCTTTCCCTTAAGTAGATACTTAGGAGTAGAAATGCTAGATTGTCAGGCAGGAGAAGGAAATAAAGGGTATTCAATTAGGAAAAAAGGAAGTCAAATTGTCCCTGTTTGCAGATGACATGATTGTATATCTAGAAAACCCCATTGTCTCAGCCCAAAATCTCCTTAAGCTGATTAGCAACTTCAGCAAAGTCTCAGGATACAAAATTAATGTACAAAAATCACAAGCATTCTTGTACACCAATAACAGACAAACAGAGAGCCAAATCATGAGTGAACTCCCATTCACAATTGCTTCAAAGAGAATAAAATACCTAGGAATCCAACTTACAAGGGATGTGAAGGACCTCTTCAAGGAGAACTACAAACCACTGCTCAATGAAATAAAAGAGGATACAAACAAATGGAAGAACATTCCATGCTCATGGGTTGGAAGAATCAATATCGTGAAAATGGCCATACTGCCCAAGGTAATTTATAGATTCAATGCCATCCCCATCAAGCTACCAATGACTTTCTTCACAGAATTGGAAAAAACTACTTGAAAGTTCATATGGAACCAAAAAAGAGCCCGCATCGCCAAGTCAATCCTAAGCCAAAAGAACAAAGCTGGAGGCATCACGCTACCTGACTTTAAACTATACTACAAGGCTACAGTAACCAAAACAGCATGGTACTGGTACCACAACAGAGACATAGATCAATGGAACAGAACAGAGCCCTCAGAAATGATGCCGCATAGCTACAACTATCTGATCTTTGACAAACCTGACAAAAACAAGAAATGGGGAAAGGATTCCCTATTTAATAAATGGTGCTGGGAAAACTGGCTAGCCATATGTAGAAAGCTGCAACTGGATCCCTTCCTTACACCTTATACAAAAATTAATTCAAGATGGATTAAAGACTTATATGTTAGACCTAAAACCATTAAAATCCTACAAAAAACCTAGGCAATACCATTCAGGACATAGGCGTGGGCAAGGACTTCATGTCTAAAACACCAAAAGCAATGGCAACAAAAGCCAAAATCGACAAATGGGATCTCATTAAACTAAAGAGCTTCTGCACAGCAAAAGAAACTATCATCAGAGTGAACAGGCAACCTACACAATGGGAGAAAATTTTTGCAACCTACTCATCTGACAAAGGGCTAATATCCAGAATCTACAATGAACTCAAACAAATTTACAAGAAAAAAACAAACAACCCCATCAAAAAGTGGGCAGAGGACATGAACAGACACTTGTCAAAAGAAGACATTTATGCAGCCAAAAAACACATGAAGAAATGCTCCTCATCACTGGCCATCAGAGAAATGCAAATCAAAACCACAGTGAGATACCATCTCACACCAGTTAGAATGACCATCATTAAAAAATCAGGAAACAACAGGTGCTGGAGAGGATGTGGAGAAATAGGAACACTTTTACACTGTTGGTGGGACTGTAAACTAGTTCAACCATTGTGGAAGTCAGTGTGGCGATTCCTCAGGGATCTAGAACTAGAAATACCATTTGACCCAGCCATCCCATTACTGGGTATATACCCAAAGGACTATAAATCAGGCTGCTATAAAGACACATGCACACGTATGTTTATTGCGGCACTATTCACAATAGCAAAGAGTTGGAACCAACCCAAATGTCCAACAACGATAGACTGGATTAAGAAAATGTGGCACATATACACCATGGAATACTATGCAGCCATAAAAAATGATGAGTTCGTGTCCTTTGTAGGGACATGGATGAAACTGGAAACCATCATTCTCAGTAAACTATCGCAAGGACAAAAAACCAAACACCGCATGTTCTCACTCATAGGTGGGAATTGAACAATGAGAACTCATGGACACAGGAAGGGGAACATCACGCTCCGGGGACTGTTGTGGGGTGGGGGGAGGGGGGAGGGACAGCATTAGGAGATACACCTAATGCTAAATGACGAGTTAATGGGTGCAGGAAATCAACATGGCACATGGATACATATGTAACAAACCTGCACATTGTGCACATGTACCCTAAAACCCTAAAGTATAATAAAAAAAAAAAAAGGAAAAAAATAAATAAATAAATAAAATAAAATAAAGCCTTAAAAAAAAAAAAAAAAAAGAAATGCTAGATTGTAGGGTAAGTATATATTTAACATTTTAAGAAACTGTAAATCATTGGGAACATGTATTTCTGCTCATAATAGCCCACTTACAAACATGCTTTCAGAAGCCACCCCACTTAAGCATACAGCGTAGTGGTTACAAGTACAGATTCTGGAGTCAGACCCTCTGGGCTCAAATTGTGCTTATATTACTGAAGGCTACATGCCCTTGGGCAAATGACTGTTCCTGTTTCCTCATCGGTAAAAGGGGATAAGACATGGGGTTGTTGTTATGATTGATTGAGCTCATTCATGGCAGGGCACTTAGAACACTGCTGGTTCATAGTGCTATGAAGTCTTGGCAATTGTTTTTTATAGCCAGTTGAGCAGTGGCCCTATAGAAGGAACAGCACCAGCCCTGAAGTTCACAGACATGAGAGGGCTATTATGGATCTACCCAGTTACAGTCATGTGGCCTTGAGGAAGTCACATCCCCTCTGTAAGACAGAGCCCAATTTACTTCTCGGCACTGCTGGGTGATGATTCCAGGGATGTGGTGAAGGTGACATTGTGCTTTGAAGACTGCACAATGCCAGGCAGATGCAATGGACTCACGTTACAATTGTGACATTCAGATCGTGGGGCTCATTGGAGACCATGGAACCCCTAAAGCCTTCTCCATCCGTGAAGCTCCTCTAACTACACACTAGGATGGTTAAGAGCAAGGACTCTGGAGTCAGACTCTCTGGTTCAAATCCCACCCCAGCCACTTAGAAGTCTTGTGACTTTGGACCTCTGTTTCTTCATTTGAGAAACAGAGATAGTAACTGTTCTCAGTCCCCACCTCCTGGAGTGGTTGTAAGGATTGGAGGAATGAAATATGAACGTGTTCACATCTCCACCTGGATATACAAAGTGTTTTACAAGTATTAGGGATATTAAATTGCATTAAAAATTCAGTTTGCAGGAGGATAGTTTACATTTTTAGGAATCGTTTCACATCCCCAAAGGGGCACTGAAAACCCATCAGTTGCAAATGGCCCTCTTTAGACCCTTCTCAGCTCCTGAAGGTTTGCTGGCCCTCCCTTTTTACATTATAAATGGGAATAGGACTTCCTTTGTGTTAGAAACAACAGCCCTGACACTGAGGGATCCCAGCGACACACACAGGAGGAGAAAGAAACACCAAAGTTCCTATCCCCAGATCTGTCTTCCTTTTGGGAAACTGGAAGTTGCAGCAAAGTTCACAAAAGACCATGGAACCCAAAGTTGGCCTCTGCCACTGAGTTGGCAGGGCCCTATATCATATGCAAAATTGCAACTTTCTGACATGAGCCATGGGGCTGAGAAGCTAAAACTATACTCCAGCTGCCCTTTGATCTGCAATAAATGCCAGGCTGGAAGCTCTGGCAGGAAAAGCTATCATCGGATTTGGGTCTTGTTGCCCAGGAGACAATGGGCTGTCTTGGGCTTCTTCAGGCAAACAAAGAGTTAACCAAGGCCACCTTCTCAATCCCGTTTCCTTTGGGCCGACTAGAGGTTGTTTCCTAGACTTTCTGCTCCCTTATTCAATTGAAGCTGTGTACTAATGCCCCAAATTCAAACGGGAAGAGGTCAGAAGCTATAGAAAGCATGGCTCTTCTGCAAAACTGCATGGAGAAAGAGCTGAGCAAGGGCAAGAGCCTACAGACCTGGATTCAAGTCCTGGCTTTTGGACTGGCCACTTTCTAAGCTTCTCTCAACCTCAATGTTATAAAAATACCTGCATTGTGATGGGATTAATAGAAGCCCAAACCTCAGCACCATGCAATATACCCTTGTAAAAAACCACACATGACCACTCCCTGAATCTAAAATAAAAATAAAAATACCTGCATTGCTTTTCAACACATAGTTACTGCAAGAATCAAGCAGTAATTTCTATCAGTTATTTTGTGCCTAGTATGTACTGGAATCATGGAAAGCACATTATTTCTAATTTCTCTAATATTCACAGCATTTCTAGGAAGGTAAAATGGTCTAATTAATCGCCTTTTTCAGATGGGGAAACTGAGGCACAGAGCGATGAAATCATTGCCCAAGATCACTCAGCCAGCCACAGTTCAAACCCAGGCAGTCTGACCTTAACCGAGGCCCATTTTAACTTAGGTCTACTTTAACTTATATCTTACTATTCAGTCAACCGCCTGAGTTCTGCTGGAGAAACTGAGGCCCGGGGAACGGAAGGGATCAGACCACTGGCTTCCAGGCCACAGCTCTTTCCACCACCGGTGGAGCCACTGCGCATGATAGACGTGACCGCTTAGGTAACTCAGAGCTGGGTTAAGCATCCGAGCAATTCAGTTCCGTTATTTCTTGAGCAGCAAAAGCCCCAGATGTCCCTCCCGGTGTTCATGCTTCTCACCTGTGTGAGGACAGGCACCAGACCTGCCCTTACCAGAAGCCAGCCAGCACGCACAACCTAAGCGCTGGCGCTGGGTGCGCTGAGGCTGTTGGCGCTGGCGCTGTTTCCAAAGTCCCTCTCTGCCTAAGATTGGAGGCTCCGCACCCAGCTCAGACATCTCGGGTGCCCAGACAGCGCTCCAACCGCCCCAGCTGCCCAGGGATCCCATTCACAGCTAAACCCCTGCACTGCCAGGAGGTAGCCCCCCGCGGGACCGCCAGTGCGCACGGAGTGGCAAGACTCCCTTTTATGTCCAGGAATGAGGCACGCATCGCAGCCGCGTCCGCCGCCAAAACCGACTTCCCCCACGGGCGCGGAGGCAGCCGGTGCCACCCTCCGACCAGGTTGCTTACCTGTCGCAGCGCGGGTCTGGGTGACGGCAGGGAGGGGCGTGGAGACCGAGAGCAGCATCAGCAGACACCAGTACTGCCCGTTGTTCCTCCTGCAAGATGTGCCCGAGGGAGAAAAGGTGAGGTGGGCAAGAGTATTGGAGGGGCCCAGGACGCGAGGAAGCAGAGAAGCGGGTCTTACCTTGGTGCCATCTCGCGGGTCTGCGGAGCCCCAGAAGGCGCGCGGCGAGTCGAGCAGAGCGTTGGAGCTTAGCGGAGGACGAAGGGTCGCTGAGCGCTGGCCGCCGCGCTCGCCCTTCCTTCAGGGAACAAAGGCGGCGCTCGGCAGCGGCGGCGGCGGGCAGAATCCCGGCTCCCGGCCCGCGCCCTGAGTCACCCGCGCTCTGAAACCCGACTCCGCCGCGCCCTGCGCTCCCCCGCGCGCTGCGCCCCACCTCGGGCAGCGGCGGCGCACTCACTCCCCAGGATACCGGCCGCCCCGGCCGCCTCCCCACGCCCCTTTCCCGCTGGACCGACGTGCGCTCCCCTCTGCTGCCTCCGCCCGCGGCTGCCTTATGTAACCTGCGAGGAAAGCCCCGCGCCCGCGTTCGCTGGGGCAAGCGGGATGGGCTCCCTCCGGCCCTTAAGTCTGTCCTGTCGGGGCTGACCCGCAAGAAAGCACTCTTTCACAGCCGCCGAGGGAATCCTCTCCACAGCCCAGGGAGGCTGGAATCAGTGATTTCCTTATATGATGGACAAGGAGACTGAGGCTCAGAGAGGTGGAGCGTATGTCACAAAGTCCCAAGCTGCACTGAGCTCCTAGATGCTGTGACCCACCCTGAACGCCTGACATATGGACCCACTTGAATGCCCAGGAGTGGACCTGCCTGGGGGCCATAAGTGATACATACAACTAAATGCAGCAGAGATAGTCCTAATGAAAGTTTTTAATATACTGGATTCCAGGGCTTTCCTCCCTATCTATACCTTGCCTGCCCTCTTCATCAGAATGTAAGCTCCAGGAGGGCTTATCTGTGCTTTGTTCCCTGCCTAAAACAGCTCAGGTAGTAGGAGATGCCAATAAACGCTGGATGAATGAAGGAGCACAGTCTTGAGTGAGGCATCACAGGAGGCCCTGTGATGAGATGTGGGGGACATGAACCAGGCTCAGCCTCCAAAAGCCCTCAGTGGGAGTGAGGCGGTGCAGGGCAGACTAACCCATTTGTGCAGAGCTTATCGCAGGGCACTGGGTAAACCCTCAATGGTCGCTTTTTATTATTAAGATTACCACCCGGCACATAGTGTGAGATCTTCAAGTGAGAAGAGGCACCGCTGAAGTTGGCTGAGACCTGGACAGCTCTGAAGCCAGGCAAACACTAGGAACCTCTCTTCCTGACGGACCAAGTAGCCACAGTGGGCCGTGGCTCTGTGGTCAGTTCCAGTGTTTGATTCAGTTCCACTTTAGAGGACGGGTCACCTCTTGCCAAGTGATTTAGCCTTGCAGAGGAGATGGCATGGAAATGGAGATAGCAACTAATGCTTACCTGGTGTGGATTATGTCCCAAGCCCTGTGCTAAATGCTTTAGCTGTGTTATCTCATTTAATACCCACAACAGCCTTGGAAAGGTGATACTGTCATGATCCCCATTTCATAGATAAGAAAGCTGAGGTTCAAAACATTCCAAGGCTAATGAATGGCAGATGCAACACCCATGCTCCTCTCTACTCAGCCATGCTGCCTGCTGGTAAGCAAGAGGGTTAGACTCACTCTCCACCCTCAAGAGCAAAATCGCAGTGGAGACACAGAGCACTCAGATATGAAAGGGTTTATGCCAGCCTGGGCGGTGAGGGCTCAGAGGAGGGATGGTTGGCCTGGAGATCAGGAGTCTGGGTTCCATTCCAATGCTGGCCCTGGCTGCAGGGTGAAGTTGGGCAAATCTTGCCCTTGGTCTGATTTTTTATTTCTCCACCTGGATAATGGACACAACTACCTTGATTTGAATGGTGGCTGTGAGTCCCTTGATGGGACCACCTACTGGTACACCACAGTGCTCTCTGTCCATTGGATTTTGGCTTCTATTATTAGAGGTTGTGGATATTCTCATCGGGGCTGCAGCCTGTGGAGAGGGGCAACTGGCAAGACAGAGGGGGGACCCTAGATGAACCTCTTAAGGGATTAAGGCTCCAGCAGCCAAAGCAGCTCGAGAGCCAGGTTGGCCTCATGTGGAGCTAACACATAAGGCAAAGTGCATCCCAACAAAATTGTCCACTTGAGGCCTCTTTCCTAATCTGTTCACATTCCCTGTGAATGTAAATTCTCTCCCACTTGCAGCCACTCTGTGATGGGCCTAAACTTATTTTATTTTGATTCACTAACCGTAGGGAATTTGCTTTTGTAATTCTATATTTCTCTATTGTTTGTAAAGTACCACATTAACTAGGAATATAATTGACTTTCTTAGAACTATATTTCTATACTGCTTAGAAAAACCACATCAGTTATGGCTACATAGTAGATCTAGGGTTCTGTCTGACAGTTTTAAAACCAGAGATTGTGAACTGGCAGCCATGGGCTCAATTTTGTTTCATTTTTGGTATTGGTTTTTGTTTTTGTTTGAGACGGAGTGTCGCTCTGTCACCCAGGATGGAGTGCAATGGTGGCTCACTGCAACTTCTGCCTCCCGGGTTCAAGTGATCCTCCTCCTCAGCCTTCTGAGTAGCTGGGACTATAGGCGCCCATCACCACGCTCGGCTAATTTTTGTATTTTTAGTAGAGACAGGGTTTCACCATGTTGGCCAGGCTGGTCTCAAACTCCTGACCTCAAGTTGATCCACTCATCTCAGCCTTCTAAAGTGCTGGGATTAAAGGCATAAGCCACCATGCCCAGCCTTCAATTTTGCCCATAGATATGTTTTATCTGGTCTGCTGGGTGTCAACCTCCAAATTAAATTGGCTAGCAATATTTGATAATTAGAAAATTGCACATTAAAATTGAGACTTCTGGATTCTTTTTGAAATTTTGGAAAACCTGGCAACATAGGGCCTTCATTCTCTGTGCCAACAATTGATTGGCATTGAATAGGGGCTGCTGCCTTCAGCTAAGGCAGTACTGTCCAGTTTGCCATAGTTCCCACCACCCCCTATTGTTCCCAAAACCAAAGCTAAGAATCAATTGCCCCTTATCACAGTTGCACTCTGCCTTTGCATATAAGAAAAAATGGAATAGGTTGAATGCTCATGTTCCTGTTAAAAATGGGTAAACAGAAGATAATGGGGAGAAGAACATGTTTAAAGAAAGATGGGGAAGAACATATTTCTACTTGTTTAATACACAAATAAAGTGCGTACATTGAAAAAAATGAAAATGAAGGTGCCATTATGAAACAAACCTGGCCTGCTCAGTTACATATATAACCTGAAGGGTGAAGGCTTGATTGTGATCCAATTATCAGTCCAAGATACATATGCATAAGGCAACAGATTCCTTTACTACTCTTGCAGGGAAGTCCTGTGTGCACATTTCATATTTTGTTGGTTCTGTGTAACTGATGATACCCAATTCACTGGAATCTAAAAATGAAGGTCCCCAAAGCACACTTCTCCTCTACAAATGACTGGAAATAGACTCGTGTTAAGGTTGTTGATTTTGCACCTATTTCTCCTGGGAAGCCAGACCATGTTCATATTCAAGAAGGGCTCTCAGCTTGCAGCTTGTCCCTGAACTCAGAGAGATGAAGAACAGGGAGGGTCTCAGGCCTGGGAGCTGAAGTGGGGGCCAAACGGTCCCAGCTGTGGGTGTGGGAGGGATGGGGCAGGAAGCCAAGCAAGGCATTTTACCTCCTGCCAGACAGTGTTTTTAAGGCTTAAGTGATTTCCTTCCATTCAATGTTAACGTTGTAGAAATAGCCAAGAGGAAGCTTCGTGTCATACCCAAGCTGGTCTAAATTGTTTACCACTGTTCAGTGTAATCTGTGAGATTGGGATGTATGAAGACTGGGGATCTTATGTCCCAACTCTTGCAGGACTCGACTAAATTAATAGGCTGTTCCATTTTCCCATAATCTACCCAACATCCCTGATAGCTCAGTATCCAAAAGCATTCTCCATACTGTCTCAAGCAGCTGGAAGGGGCACAAGAAATCTGTGGAAATCATCTAAAACTTTGGTTTCTGAAGAAGTTACCAAGAATATAGTGCATGTCATTCTAGACCTCAGTTTATTCACTACATGGGTGTAATGCCTCCCTTGTGGAGTTGTGGTGAGAACATCTACAGAAGGTAGTTAGAGCTTGCATATCATCTGATTTAATGTGCAGAAAAAGTGCAATAGATTTAACTAGCTAACTAGAATAGAATTTATTAGAATAACTAAAGAGATAGCTGCCTTTGGGATAACCAAGAGAAAATAATGACTGTTTAAGCCCACAACTACCTTCCAAGGAGGACTCATTTGTTCTGCTGAGCGTCTTGATGTGTTTGGATATGCAAAGAGGGGCCACGGGCTGAGACAAGAGTCATTGGTTCAGCATAAGAGAAAATGATAGATTTGAAAAATCTGACAATCCAAAAGGAAAAGAAAAAGGAGGGAGAATGTATCAGACACCTTTTATGTGCCACTACAACATCCTGTCCAGATCCCCTCCATCTTGATCATTTATGTGCAGGGTGGCTGTCTTCCAACTGCCAGCACCTGCATCCCTTCACCTGAGCACTTTCTCTGGCCCCTGGAGCCTGCTCTGCCCACAAGCACAGAAGACCAGAAGTGCTGGGAAATTAATGGAGCAACCCCCTTCCCTAAGCAGCTCTCAATCAGTGATGGTCAGGAGCTGGTGGATGAGAATTTCAGCCCCCTTACCCAGCTGGTGGGAACACCCAGGCAGGCACACATTCTACACTTCTATCCAGAGTTTCCACAGGACTGAGCTCCGGTTTCCCACAGGAGTATTGTGCACTCACTCTTCATTGGCCGCCTCATTTCCCCACTCCCCTTCCAGTGCTTCTTAAGAAAACTGACCAAGTGAACTGCTGGCAGTGGAATCCTTGCCTCCAAGTCTTCTGCTGTGGGAATCCAAATTAAGACAGCTGCTTGAAATTCTTTTAGTCTCACCTGTCTCCAGGGTCTTTGGCCACTTGTTCTAACAGCAGTCCCCTTTGTGGAGACCAACTCTACCTGGACTCTCACCAACTTCAGTCAGATACAACTCACAGCCCCTGGCCTCATGTCCACATTGAACACCTTTCACTTCCACACCAGGGCTTCCCTGTTGATGCTAAGGCATGACATCCTCAGCACTATCCTTAGTGCCTGCAATGAGCAACCTGGAAGTGCAGTGCAAATAACACCCTGTGGGGCAAAATTTCAGCCAATAGAAGCCAGTAGATGTATTTTTTTCCCTTCCTTTTCCAGATGCACTGTGCCAAGAAAGTAATTTATAAGGCATCTCGGAAGATGGTCTCACAATGCTTGCAGAGCAGTCCGTCATGTCTAATGCCTCTTATTGGGCTCTTCCTCCTACCTCACCTCCATTTCCTTTTCACTTCTGCTCCCTAAGATCACACTCCCTAATGCCATACAGGGACACAAGACTTAGTCTCAGATGCTACTATCTGAATAACTCAGGATGAGACAGGTGATGGAGCTTATCTCTCACCTTCTGATGCACTCATGCATCTTAACAGAGTATCTAAGGCAATTGTCCCTTTCTGCTCACTGTCTTCAGTTAGCATGATGTCACCAGTATAAGGGACCAGCAGGATAGTCCATGGCATGTTGGAATGACAAGGTCCTTATGGACTATATTATAACAAAGAGCTGTTATGATACTCCTGGGGCAAAACAGTGAATATATACTACTGTATTTGCCATGTAAAAGTGAACTGGTTTTTATCTTCCTTGTGATTCCACTTTGCCAGGTCACACCGCATCCCACGCGCCAAAGGCTATGTTGGTATATTCCAGTAAAGATACGGTATTTGACATGGCAGCTGCAATGGATGCTACCATCTGGCCAAGTTTATGGAAATCCACTATCATCTGATAATAGATTTGGCTTTCTCAGGGGCCTATACAAGCTAATTAATGGAAATGTAATGGGATCTACCATACCCTGCATCATTTAAGTCATGATAGGGGTTCTAACCTCTGCAATACTTTCTGAGAGGTGATTTTGCTTCTGAGCTACTATCTTGAAGTGGAGGAAAGGGGGTAGTTTCAAGGACTTCCACTTGACTTTTCCTACCAGACTCTACAAGTCAAGTTGCTAATGTAAGGGTTCTGCCAGAAGCTAAGACTATCTATGCCAATTATATATTTGAGATCAGGCCTAAAAAGGTCTATAAAGCACAAGTAAATTATGTGAACAGGTAGCCTAGACTCCCAGGTCACCTACTGCTTTGCACCAACACCCCTTCTTCAGTTCACACTTAGGGCTTCATGGGTGGTTTCCTACAACCAGTAATCAGTTAAGGAAAGAACCCAGGTTGCTTCACACATGAGCCTGTGTGATATGTCAGTGCTAGTTGAAATGAGCTGTTGCTGCATTGCAGCCTTCTCAAGGGTGGTCACAAAGGACAATGGTGAAGAGAACTCCTCCCGGGGGTAGAACTATGAGTGGGGCACTTGGTCAACCTCTTTGAAAGAGAGAGAAGTAGTATAGTATTATGATGTATGTAGATGCCTGAGCAGTGGGCAAATGTCTTCGATGTTGGCCAGAGGCCTGAAAGACAAGATTGGATGATCTGGGACCAGGAGATCTAGGGAAGCGTAATGTAGATTGACCTACAGAAATGAGCACATGTGTTGGTCTTTGTATCTCAATGCTCACGAGAAACCATCCACCACAGAGGAGATAATTCAACAGCCAGGTGACAGGGTGACTGATCCTGTGGATGTCAGCCAGTCTCTCTCCTTGACTATCAAGAGGCTGACACAGAGAAGCCTTAAACAGTGACATGATGGCAGGGGTAAATGCTAAGCACAGGCCCAGCAGCATGGGCCCCATCCCTCTAAAGCAGATATAGCTGCTGACATTGATGAATGCCCAGCCTGCCAGCTGAAAAGACTGACACTGAGCCCTCAATATGGCACCATTCCTTAGAGATGCCAGCCAACCCTTTGGTGATAAGTTGATCCCCTCAGACCCTGTCCTGAGTATGTCTTCCTCTTCAGCATCAGTACCCAAATGGAAATGGGTTTGCCCTCCCTGACCAAGTGCCTTTGCCAGCACTGCCATCCAAAGACTTGCAGAATGTTGGATTTATCGGCATGGTGTCTGCACAACATTGCCTCAAATGAAGGGATGCATTTTATGGTAAAAACAGTGTGACAATGAGTGAATGATCAAGGACTCCATTGACTTGATCATGTAGCACATACCCCAGAAACATCTAGATTAATACAATGGTGGAAAGGCCTGTTAAAGGCTCAACTAAGGCACCAGCTTAGGGACCACCTGGTGCCAAGCTGTGGGACTCTCCTCCAGAATATGGTTGGGATAGTCACTGAATTAATTAATGGCCAATACATGTTGCTGTGTCTCCAAAAACTAGAATACTTGGGTCTGGAAACCAAGGAGTAGTGGTGGAATTAAGTCCTTTTCCTCTCCCAGTGATCTGCTGAAACATTAAGCTCTGGTGGGGTAGAGGTGCTGGTGTTCAGCAGAAGAACTCCTCCAAAAGATACAATAAGGCCACTAAACTTGAAGCCGTGACCACTATCTGGTCACCTTGAGCTCCTCATCCCAGTAGGCAAGCAGGCAAAAAAAGAGCGACTGCATAAGTGGGGCTATTGAGCCCTGATGGCCACTGGGAGCCACAGTAGCAGCTACTTTATGGGACAGAGAAGGTATATCTACAATCCAGGGAATATCCTGTTGTATTTCTTGGTGCATGCATATCCTGTAATGATAGCAAATGGGCACATGAAGCAATCAAGGCGGCTAAGAGGTCTGACCCTTAAAGGATAAAGGTCTAGGTCACCTCACTAGGCTAGCAAGCCAAATCATCCAAAGTGTGGGCTGAGGATAAATGAAATCAGACTGGTGGGGGAGGAGGGATATGGCACTAGCTACAGCTGAGGGGACTTTGGCTTGTTTCACTCTCCTGGCTAAAATCTTCTCAGAGATCTCAGTTGGCTATGATCTTGAAAGGGATTCTGTGACTGACTGGACTTGCACCCCTCTTCTTAGAAAATAAGTGATGGGAGGCCAAGATGGCATCACTTGAGCCCAGGAGTTCAAAACCAGCCTGGGCAACATGGCAAGACCCTGCTCCCCACCCCTTCCCCCACCACACACACAAGGAAAATAAGTGAGAACATCATATTCTTTCAAAATTGAAGGTCCTATATGATAGCATAGGAACTAGATCTATTGGGAAGGCAAACCTAAGCAGTGCAGGGAGTAAACTACACCACACATCTCTAATGCACCACTTCAAATCCTCCAAACTTCCTGCCTCCAAGTGGTCATTCATTCCAGCCACAGCCATTGCTGCAGAGATCAACTCACCAGGGACTCCAATCAATTACGGGTAAACCTGGCAGTGCCTTCATTTATGCACAAAGTGTATAACTCTCACCTCCTACTTAGGGACTTCTATATTAATCCTGAGACATGAGATGCTGTAGGGTTCATTTAGTGCCCACACATAAGCAACTTGGAAATGCAAAGGAAATAATATGTGGCCAGCTTCTGAACAATGAGAGATGGAAACCAGTGAATGACTATTTCTCCCTCCCTATCACACATCAGCCACCCTGAGCAGCAGCTTCTCAAAAAAACGTCCCACAAGACTGAGGACTCATCTATATATAAGACCTGTTATTTGCTCTTCCTTCTTCCCTGCTTCTTTTCCCCCTCCCTCTTTCCTGGGACTGAACTTCATAAAGTGGCACAGAAGTCTTTGCCTCAGGCTCTGCATTTTGGGAAACCCAGCAAAAGGCAGAGCGGCAAGAGCTGATAAGCACCATCAAGATAGTGTGAGGCCAGAAGTTCTGTGTGATGAAGCAGCCAGTGAAATATTTCCAGCATGGGGGTGCCCCCAGAACCTAAGTCTAATGCTTGGTTTGCAGCTGTTTGCATTCCAGCAAATGGAAAGCCCTCCTGCAATGACCCTTTCCCCAGCAACAACAACAGCCTTCACTCAAGTTTACCCAACACACGAATGCTTTATAAAAATGGACTTTTGTGGATATCAACTGAGACATTAATACAATGTCTTGGTCAATAGAATAGAACAAAGGTTGCACACGTGGGATGCTGTGATGAGTTATAACCAGAACTCAGAAACAAGAGCCCAGCATCAGAGGTGAACATAAGAAGATTAGCTTTCTGGGAATGTGCTTGAATATTGAAAATGACTATGGGCTTCCAAAAACCACAGAATGGGGGAAGATAGAGGCCATTCCCAAGGGACAAAGGAGTCCCCATCCAACATCTGACAAATGAGCAATATAAAGTATCCAAAATCAGACAACAGGGGTTTAAATCCAGAGACTGTTCTTTACCAGCTGGAGCTGTACCCCTCTTCTTAGAAAATAAGTGATGGGGCCGAGTGCGGTGGCTCACGCCTGTAATCTCAGCACTTTTGGAGGACGAGGCGGGCAGATCACGAAGTCAGGAGATCAAGACCACCCTGGATAACACAGTGAAACCCTGTCTCTACTAAAAATACAAAAAAATTAGCTGGGCATGGTGGCGGGCGCCTGTAGTCCCAGCTACTCAGGAGGCTGAGGCAGGAGAATGGCGTGAACCCAGGAGTTGGAGCTTGCAGTGAGCCTAGATCACGCCACTGCACTCCAGCCTGGGCGACAGAGCAAGGCTCCATCTCAAAAACAAAAAAAGAAAGAAAGAAAGAAAGAAAAAAAAAAAAGAAAATAAGTGATGGGAGGCCAAGATGGGAGGATCACTTGAGCCCAGGAGTTCAGAACCAGCCTGGGCAACACAGAAAATGGCTCAGTCTCTGTGCCTCAAGTTTCATGAATTAAAAAGTAGTAATAATACTAGAAAATTGTTGAATGTGTGAAATTAAATGACTCTGGCATATAACGCAGCACTAAACATTTTTTAATTTTATTATTATTTAATTTATTATTATTTAATAATAAGTTTATTATTATTTTATTTTTTAAAATAATAGAGGCCATTTATTTTTAATAAGAGGCCAATTATTTTTAAATGCTAATAAAATAATAAATTTATTAAATAATAATAAATAATGTTTATTAGCATTAAATAATACAAATATCTGCCTAATACAAATAAAAGGCCCATATATACAGTCATAGAATATCAGATCTAGGCCAGGCACGGTGGCTCACAGCTATAATCCCAGCACTTTGGGAGGTCAAGGTGGGCAGATCACTTGAAGTCAGGAGTTTGAGACCAGCCTGGCCAACATGGTGAAACCCCATCTCTATTACAAAATACAAAAATTAGCCAGGCATGGTGGTGTGTGCCTGTAATCCCAGCTACTCAGGAGGCTGACGCATGAGAATCGCTTGAATCTGGGAGGCAGAGGTTGCAAAAAAAAAAAAAAAAAAAAAAGAATATAAGAATATCAGATCTAGAAGCGTGCTCAGAGATCTTTAAGCCTAGCTTCCACTCATGCCCAGAGAGAAGAAGGGGATTGCCCAGGGCCACTGTTAATCCAGGGCAAAGCCAGAGCCAAATGTCCTGACTCCTATCCAATGCTCTTTTCTATGCCTTTTGGGCCTCCTGCTCAGTTTCCCCAGGCATTCAGGGTCAAGACCACTACAAATAAGAAGGACAACTGGAAATGCATATTCCATGTTTATCATGTGTCTTCAAGTCTCCGTATGCTCTGCTAAGCACTGCCCTAGAGGGTGTCACTCCACCAAACAGCACTGGTCAGCCACGGTTCAGACTAGTGTTTTTTTACCTGTGGCCCGCCTCCCTCAGAATTGTTCTGTGGAAAGCATGTTAAAAGTACAGATTTCTAGTCTCTACACAAAACCTATCAAATCAGAATGTCTATACGTGCAGGCTCGAGAATTGCAATTTTAAGAAGCTCCCTGGTCTTTCTTATGCACGCTGCAGCTTCACTGCCATTGACCTAAAGTTTCACACTTCTATTTCTCATGGCACCTGGTTCCTGAATTCTATCTTGGAATTTCTTGCATTAGGAAGAAATAGTATTCCAGCCTGGGGGTAGCCCCAGAATGTTTGAGACACCATAAGTCTAATGCTCTGTTTGGAGTCTTTTTTTTTTTTTTGAGAAGTTTTGCTCTTGTTGCCCAGGCTGGAGTGCAATGGCGCGATCTTGGCTTACTGCAACCTCCACCTCCCGGGTTCAAGCAATTCTCCTGCCTCAGCCTCCCAAGTAGCTGGGATTGCGGGCATGCACCACCATGCCCGGCTAATTTTGTATTTTTAGTAGAGACAGGGTTTCTCCAGGTTTGTCAGGCTGGTCTGGAACTCCCGACCTCAGGTGATCCGCCCGCCTCAGCCTCACAAAATGCTGGGATTACAGGTGTGATCCACCGCACCCAGTCTGTTTGGAGTTTTTAATACTATCTCCTACGATGATGCATGTGCACTTTTTAGCTCAGACAAACTGCCAAGACCTCTCTTAGATAGATTTTCCCATTTGCCACACCCTTGGGAAAGCAAGAAAAAAATATATTCTGTTGAGTTAAGGCCTTTAGGATCCAAGATTTCGGAAAGAAAGCAGCCAAGAGCTAGAAGGAACCTTGTACCTGATCCCAAGCCCAATCCAACCAGAGGCTCTGCTGTACAAATTTATTTAATTTAAAGAAATAAGACAACTAAGGAATCTTCTAGGTACCATTTGACTACACAAGGAGGCCTGTCAAAGAGTTTGTGGGCAAAATGCCACACGTATGGGCTGCTTGCCTTCCATTCTACTCCAGCTCCCTCATCAGTGCACCAGACAATGGCTGCCACTTCCACAGTATCTGTAAAGAAGGATGGGGCAAATGTAAAAAAGTACTACATTTAACTGCTATTTTTGTCTCAAGGAGGATGAGAGTTGATAAATGTGTCCTTGAGATAAGCCAGAGAGGGCAGGACAGAAAATCTGTCCAAAGTGATAGTTTTTTTGGCTTTTTTTTTTTTTTCTGAAACAAGGTCTTACTCTGTCACCCAGGTTGGAGTGCAGCGGGGTGATCACAGCTCACTAAAGCCTCAACGGCTGGGGCTTAAGCAATCCTCCCACCTCAGCCTCCCAAGTAGCTGGGACTACAGGAACACGCCACCATGCCCAGCTAATTTTTAGATTTTCTTGTAGAGACAGGGCCTCCTTATGTCGCCCAGTTTGGTCTCAAACTCCTGGGCTCAAGCCATCCACCTACCTTGACCTCCCAAAGTGCTGGGATAACAGACATGAGCCACCGCACCTGGCCCTGATAGGAGTTTTATCACAGATTAAGTCTTCATGTTCCCAAATGGCAGGGCCACACCTCACTGTTGAGAGTGGCCAGTGGTACAGCTGACAAAAAATACAGTTCTTCTCTGTTCCCCTTTATCTGCCTCATTGCCTCCTACCCATCAACTGTTAGAAACAGCTCTGCTGGACATGACTGTGAAGTGTGGTCACTCGGAGCTGCCACAGGTTGTAGCTTCCTCTTCCCTCAAGCCTAGAGACTCAAGAGTTTGCCACAGGTCAGTAGCATTCCTAGGGGGCACTTGGAAATATAAGGGTATGGGGAGTTTCTTTTGTCACAATGAATGCAGATGTTAGTGGCATTCGGCAGGCCAAGGATGCTAAATTCCGCAATGTAAGAGGCAGGCTACCTAACAAAGAACTAGCCCAGCAAAAATGCCAACTGCACTCCACTGAGAAATGCTACCAGATTGTGGTTCCTAATCTTTCTTGACCGAGATCCTTGGTCTCACAATCTCAAAAACACATGTCTGAAACAAAGGTTTCGTGTAGCAATATTTGCCCATACTACATGTAACGCATTCAGATATTTTCTACTCTGTTGTGCTCCGTTATATTTTTTTAAAAAGGCTGATCAAAACCCGTTCAATAGATTTCATGATGCACAAACAGGCCACAACCCATGTTAGAGTGTGATGATTTCAAAACTCTCCATCAGCCCGAGAGGGTGGAAATATATGGAGTGAAACTCACCATAGGAATCGTTTGTCTGCTCTCACGCACACTACCTGACCTAAAAAAATCTCAGGGCTAAAGTGAAAGCCCCAGTGACTTCTAATGAGCTAAACCTGACTTGCTCTGTCTCCCACAACCAGATGGCCAGAGAGAGACAAACAATCGTGCATTGCTGAGGGCCGTGATTCTTTCAGGGCTCTGCTCTCTGAAGCGGGTGGCCCATGTGTTTTGTGTTTCCCCGAATGGACGGATCCAAACCATTCAAAGGCTCTTGCATCACAGTGGATGATGAAGCTAGCCACAGTGGGAGTGGGGGCTGAGGACCCGGAATTAAGCCAAAAGGTCTTAAGTGAGTATTTCTCAGCAACATCGAGCCACAGCACCTTATGCCAGATGGGCAGCCCGGTTCTCCAAACCCATTGCAAAGTTCCCTACCCCACAGGCAAGCTATGCGGGTCCTAAAGAGACAGAAACAGCACAGGAATAGATGCTGCCCAGGAGGCTGAGGGCTGGGCCAGTTTCAAGGGGTGGAGCCTGTGGTAGTGGTTGGTGGAAGAAACAGCCACTCTTTGACCGTGTCAAAGTCTTCATCACAAATTAAATTAATCTGATCCCTTCTTCCAACTGCTTCCTCCTAATAGTTTTACCATGCTCTTAACAACCACCATATCAACATGTTATTGTTTTTGTTTTTGTTTTTGTTTTGAGACAGAGTCTGGCTGTCACCCAGGCTGGAGTGCAGTGGCACGATCTCGGCTCACTGCAGGCTCTGCGCCCCGGGGTTCACGCCATTCTCCTGCCTCAGCCTCCCGAGTAGCTGGGACTACAGGTGCCCGCCACCTCACCCGGCTAATTTTTTTGTATTTTTAGTAGAGACGGGGTTTCACTGTGCTAGCCAGGATGGTCTCGATCTCCTGACCTTATTATCCGCCCGCCTCGGCCTCCCAAAGTGCTGGGATTACAGGCGTGAGCCACCGTGCCCGGCCAACATGTTATTGTTAAAGGGTTTAAAGACACCATGTTCAGAAAACGTGGTCCTCCCCATACCCTTCCATGGTTATTCCTCCCTAGCTTGGCTTATGCTTTTTCTGCTTCTCGGATTTTGTGGCTCAGTGTTCCCACATGTAGAGCCCTCATGTAAAGTGCTGCACATTCCCTCTGCCAGCAGCCTGCTGTCACCAAGGAGCCAGACCTCACCCCATTTCAAACCCTACCCCCACCACTCCAGGCCCTGAGCTAAACCTACCAGTGCTCCCGTTCTTAATGACTCATGAGATTTCGTAGGTTTCCCATCCAAAATGCTGACAAAATACAACCTTGGTGCGCACTGGCCTCTGTTCTTACAATCTAAACAAGATGCCGCTGGCCCACATCTGTCTGGACCTTTACAATTCCCTCACTACTTACGTCACATGATTATCAAAACAGCCCCGGGGGTGTGGAAACAGACTCAGGGGTTAAGCAGCAAACGTTCACAAGGTCAGTTGGTTGATAAAGGGCAGAGCTGGAGCTGGAACTTGGGTCTTCTGGCCTCACATCCCATTTCACTTACACTTCAGGAAAGCACGCAGACTTTATTCACTTCAGCCACCTAAACTTGCTATCTGAGTGATCCAGGGAAAGCCACCTGAAGGTATTTCACATTCTCATGAGCCCATGCGGGAGTACTGGGGGACTTCTCTGAGAGATGAAAGTTTCTAGCCACAAGGTGAGACCAGAGAAATCCCAACACATCGTTGCTGATGTGGATGCCTGGCTGTTTGCTTGGGATCAGCTCCTCAGACCCCTAGTTCCAGTAGTTGCCTGTGGTCCATGAATAAAGAGGAAAGATCAGAGCTGGCTTTGTGGATTCTTTCTAGAAAAGCTCAGAAGTGTAGAACGTCCTAGAAAAGACTCTTCTCAAAAACAAATAAAGCGAAAATTAACTTTTTATATTTGTTTAATTTAAAAGGGCAAGCTTTAATTACTTAGAAAAGTATCAGAACAGCTCTATGACAAAATATTAATGTACATGTGTTACAAGGGAGTTTTTGAAGCCAAATTTCCTCTTTTATGTTTGTGGACCTCATGAAATGGAACACCTACCTTCTTCAAAAGATACTTTGAAGCCGTAAAAATGTTAATATGCCTTGACTCAGTAATCCCCTTCTGGGAAGCTAGCCTAAGAAAATACCCTGAAATATGGAAAAAGCCATATGCAGAAAAATATTCATCAAAGAGCTGCTTAGTGAAAACCTGGAATCATCCCAAATATGCAAAAAGGGGAAGGAGGGTAGTTAAGTAAATTACAGTATAAACCTTGAAGAAATATTCTATAGCCCTTAAAAATGATGGGTATAAACTTTATGAAGGATTGTGGAAAATGCTTCTGATAAAATATTAGGTGAAATAGTCTGAAAAAATATTTAAACACACGTGAGTTGTAAAAACAGCAAGGGGACATAAAAATATGGTTGTCACTGTCAAAGTGGTAGGCTTACGGCTTTTTATCTTGTTTTCAAATTTCTCTCATGTTATTAGATCTCCACTTTTAAAAAATTCAAATCTTTCAGAAATATAACAATAGATGCTGTGAATACTTTAAGCAGGAAGAAACATCATTAGTAGAGGTGAGGGTAAGATGAGAATTATTTAGTGTTTTTAGAATGCTTTCATATTTTATGAAATCAATACAAAATATATGCAAAAAGCAAACATAAAAATATAGTTGTGTTCAAGGCACAAAATCTAAAATGATATTACTGCAGAAATCATTCAGGGTTAAAGGATGTTCTTGTTTCTGTGTTTCCTCGTTGCTATGGATGCAGCAGGGTCTTCTTGTCATGAAGCATTGAAAGGATGCTTAGTATGTCTTTCTATTTGTATTTCATTTGTAGTACTAAATATGCCATGATCAGTTAGATATGGGTTTTGGATTCAGAAGATAAATCTCATTTCTCTCTGCACCATCCAAGATATGCAATCGTGGAAGAATTGGAAGGCACCTCCCAGGACATTCAGATACAAATCTCCTTGTTAAGAGCATAAGTTCCACCAGCGACATAGGTGGGAGTTAGATGTGCAGGGTCCCAGACATGCTTTGGAGTCAAAGTCCTACCCCAGAACAAAACAAGGCCAATTTGCAAAGGCAATTAATTTAAAAAGAAAAAAAATCACAAATGCAAATCCAAATACCTGTGAAAATATACACTGGAAATGTAAATCAAAGAAACGTAGTTCTTATTCAAAAACAAAAAGAGTTCTTCTTATTTTATTTTAAAAAGGGAGCTAGGGGAAGGATATAAAGGCACCTGTTCCAGTTACTATTACTACATAAAGTATCCTAAAATTTGACAGCTTAAAAGAACCACCATTTAATTGTATTTTATGATTTTCAGGATCAGGAATTGAGGCGGGGCTTGGCTCACTCTGTGATACTCAGCTGGCCAATGAGTTGAGAGAATCCAAGGATTCACTCTCATGGCTGCTGCCTGGGGAGGCTGGCAGGCTGGGCTTGACTGGGATGTGGACCCCAGCTCCTATTCAGGGCCTTTCTAGTATGCAGTCTCCTCGCGGTGGCCGGATCTCTCACGTGGTAGCCAGCATGCCCTAGAGCAAGCATTCTGAGAGACCAGGGCAGAAGCTGCAAGGCTTCTTACAAACTAGCTCAGAGGTCTCAGAGCATTACTTCCGCCACAACCCTTGGTCAGTCAAGGCACTAAGGCCAGCCCGGGTTCAAGGGAAGGGGAATTAAACTCCACCTCTCAATGGGAGAGGTAACAAAGAATCTGTGGTCATCTTGGATCTACCACGCATCATTTTACATTTGTTAAATTGGAAACAAAAATTGCAGGGAGGGAGCAGTGTGGACACCTGACCCAACACAGGCAAAGGCACGGATATAGAGTTCATACATAAATAATTATACTAGAGACATGAAAGATTTAGTGTTATCTATCATAGTGATAAAACTAGACAAAATCTTTACAAGTTCAACAATAGAAGAATGATTAAGGCTTAACATAACTCCAGTAGGTAACTGTTAAGAATGTTAATGATGAAAGTTCTATATAAAAACTAGAAAATATTTACAGAGTAGTGTTAATCAAATTAACAGGAAAAACCCTGAAAGATTATATGCGTGTAAACAGTGATCAGAAGGGAGTAGGACCTATAATACTAGCACTTTGGGAGCCTGAGGTGGGAGTTCAAGACCAGCCTGGGCAACATAGCAAGACCCCATCTCTACAAAAAATTTTAAAAATTAGCCAGTTTAGGTGGTGTCTACCTGTAGTCGCAGCTACTCAGGAGGCTGAGGTGGGAGGATTGCTTGAGCCTGGGAGTTTAAGGCTGCAGTGAGCCATGATGGTACCACTGAACTCCAGCCTGGGTGACAGGGCAAGAGCCTGTCTCTAAAAAATAAAAAAGGAGGGGAATGGGAAGGAATAAAAACAGTTTTATTAAGATAACGGCATTCCCAGCATTTTGGGAGGCCGAGGCGGGCGGATCACGGGTCAGGAGATAGAGACCATCCTGGCTAACACAGTGAAACCCCGTCTCTACTAAAAATACAACAAAAAAATTAGCCGGGCTTGGTGGCGGGCGCCTGTAGTCCCAGATACTCAGGAGGCTGAGGCAGGAGAATGGCGTGAACCCGGGAGGCGGAGCTTGCAGTGAGCCGAGATCGCACCACTGGACTCCAGCCTGGGAGACTCCATCTCAAAAAAAAAAAAAAAAAAGATAACGGCATTAGATCATTATGTTTTCTTTAAAACACAAGGAACAGAGAAACATATTAAACAATACCACAAGGGTTACTAACAGCAAAATCCAGATTGTGAGACACTAACTCTACCAGCCAAATGATTAGTTTCTCTTTTTTCTTTTTTTTTTTTTTCGTATTTTTTAATTGATTTATCATAGTTGTGCATATTTTGGGGTACATATGATATTCTGATCCATGTATATAATGTGTAATGGTTAAATCTGAGTAATTGGGATACTCCTCACCTCAAACATAAATTACAAACGAAAAGGCAAAGAAGAGGGCAATTTAGAGGTCAAAAGAAACTTAAGAGACATATTATCGGTTGGAATACACAGACATTATTTCAAACCTGAGCCAAAAAAGTGAACTCTAATGACAACATTTAAGAAACATTGGGAGACGTTTGAACTCGGGGCTTTTGTTGCTATTAAGGAATTATTGTTTATTTTGTTAAAGATGGTAATGGTATTGTGGTTATTTCTCCAAGTTCTCATCTTTAAGATTGATGCAGAAATGTTTGTGGTTCAAATTATAGATCTAGGACTGCTTCAAACAACAAGAAGGACAGGAGCATGTGGGGCCAGATGGAATGAGAGGAGAGGTGGCTGCCGAAGCTGGGGGTATTGGGGGATGGTGCTGTTACACTGTTCCCTTCCATATTTCTTTGAAAGTTTCTGTAAGTAAAAGGTGGTTTTGTTTGCTTTTCAAAGTCCTTTCAGGTTGTTTAATGAAGAGGCAAGCCAGGCGGTGCTGTGGAGCGATGACGCTAATGGTGGCGTTGAAGGATGGATGAGGATCCTGGAAACAAAGAAGGCCTGAGTGGTGGGGTCTTAGAGACCTAAAGAGGCTCTTACAGACTGGAACCCTGGTCCTGGCCCTGAATGGGCTACCTCAAGCCCATGTGCCTCTCAGAGCTTCAGTGTCCACAGCCATTAACCCAGGAGAAAGACCTTCCCCTCCCACAGTGATGTGAGGCTCCTCTGAGAAGCACCCAGAAAGCTGCTTGACACCCGCTGTAGGCAGGGTGGCTATTGGGCACTGCACATACATTAGGAGCAACAATGAGGCACATGGCCCACCCACTCTCGGCCAGGCCTGGCCGGGTCTGTGAGTGGACACATAGTGACTCTGGCTGCCAGTGACCAAGGGGCTGTGGAGGGGATGCTCAATGCCAGGGAGCTGGGGAGGAGCCCAGCAGAGCCCTTGTCATGCCCCACCCAACAGCACAGTGACAATACAGCCATCCTGCCCCTGACCTTTAGCTAAAGAAACAAGGGGCCTCAGAACTGGAGAAAATCAGGAACTGTTTACAAGGCCAGACGCACGGTCCAGGGTAGGGCAGACAGAGAGGAGCTTGCCTTGAGGACCACGGCAAAGCACAGAGAGAGGTCGGGCCTCCAGGGAACTGCAGCCTCTGTTCTCAGCACTCTGAGATGAGGGAAGGAATCTAAAGGTATGGCAGTAAGACCACAGCCTACTGCTGCCTCTGCTCCTGTTGTCATGTGCCAGAGGCTGAACACGCCACATACTGAAAAGATGACAGCAGTTAGAGTGACCAACCATCCTGGTTTACCCAGGACTAAGGAGTTTCCTGAGACACAGGACTTCAGTGCTCCAATTGGCAAACCAGGAGGGGTGGGTCACCCTAACTGCTGTTGTTACTAGAGGAGCACAATTCTCATAGAACCTGAGGGCTCAAAAAAATTCTCTAGGTCAAATGCGTTGCTTTGCACATAAGGTAACTGTGATCCAAAGAGGTCATGACCTGCAAAATCACTCAGTTTGTGGCAAGGCTGGGACAGAAAGCCAGGGGCCCATTTTCTGGTCCAGGATTATTGATTTCTGCTGGATGGTGCTGCCTCCTGGCACCCTCTCCTGATGCTCTCTACCTGTGAAGTAGGGCTTAAGAAACAATAGCGGATCCTCCCTCCCCCTCCTTTCCCAATAGTGGGTTATGGCAGAAACAGCAGGACCAGCAAGCACAGAATTGCAAAGGCACAGTGCATTGGTGTCCAGTGGTCCCCAAAGTTAAAGGGGTTCCTTAGGCTTCCTTTCCAGGCAAGCTGGCCTTGACCTCCAGGTAAGTTCGGAGGTCCCCTTTCCCCCAGAGGGCAATTCTCCATCAGGAAAAAAGACAGACACGGGAAGTGCAAGCATGAGAACTGTTCAGGGCCACCCCACCCCGCTGGCCAGAGCGCATTTCTTCACCGTGACTGCTTGAGAGAGCCGTGCTGCAGAAGCTGGGGAGATACTGGGGCTTGAGACAGGGATGGGAGTGAAAGGGGGCTGGATGAGGGCTCCTGGATGCCCGAAAGAGGAATGAGCTGCCTTGAGAAGGAAGGGGCTCCCTGTGGCTAACAGGGACTCTTCCATCTTTCCCAAGGAGGAGCGGAGACAAGCCTGGCTTTAAATCCCAGCTGTGCCACCTGACAGCTGAGTGTCCTTGGGTAAGTCACTTCACCTCTCTGAACATCAGTCGTGTCTTCTACCAAGTGAAGACAGTAGTACCTGTCTCCTAGGGTTATTAGGTGGATGAAACTAGGCTGGCACTGGGAAGATCTTTAAGAAATAGGAATTCCCTTCCCGTTCAAATCAGAGCCCAGGCAGCTGCTGCCTCCACATTCTAAGGAAGGCTTTAACTCCAGGAGGAGATATTCAGGGTGTGAAGCATCATTGTCAGCTGTAGCTCCTGGAGAAAGAGCAAGAAGAAGGCAGTGAGGATTCTCCAGGAATTCACTGTCTAAAGCAAAGCTTCTCAGCCCTGGCTGCAATGGCGTCACAGTGGAGGGTAGGGTACTTCAAAAGCAGGCATGCCTGGTCCTAACCCCCAGAGATTCTGCTGTGCTTGGTCTGGGGCATAACTGGGGCAAAGAGATTATTAGGAGCTTCCCAAGTGAGTCCAAGGTATAGCCAGGGCTGGGATTTCCTGCCACGGGGCTTTATGATACTCCCAATAAAGATCAAGTGAAGGAATAAAATCTGCTTTTCTCTTATTGCACTTTAGGGCAATGTGCAGCTGGATAGGGGTTCTTAGAGATCAAAAATGTGGAGGATTAAAGAAAAATTTAGCCCCTCAGACACTAGGGTCAACTCTGGAAATGTCACATGTTTAAAACTTGGGGATTTCAGCAAGCCCAGTTTTAAGTCTGCCTTTCCTTATCACATGTTAAATAGCTCTGTGTTGGTTTTATCCCCGCTCTCTGTTATTTTGCAATGGCCTTTCTTCAAAGGCTTTACAAATCTGGTGTACCGTGTCCCTCTGATACAGATGTCTCAGAATAAATTAGAAAACATTTGAAATATATTTAAGAAGAAAATGCCCATTTTGTACTACAAGGATTGAGGGTATATAGAAAGAAGCCTTTCAGAATAAATGTCAGGCATTCTTTTCAGATGAATAAGTCCCCACAGAGGTTCTCACTACTGGTCAGTTCATCCCCCAACTCAACTCATAGCCACTCATTGATTCTGTGTGGGGCATTCTGGAATGAAGCTGGGGCTTCAGCATAGCAGGGGTGACATTGGAAACTCTTGGTCCAGTCAAGGGAAGTTGATGCTTTCATTTTTTTTCTCAAGCCAGAAGGATCCAACACTTCTTAGACTTCTCTCTTTTACTTTCAGAATCTTCATGCCTCTGAGCTCCAGTGAACAGGGCTCATGGAGGAGGAAGTAAGGCATACAGAAGTGCTTCTCCAAGGACAGTCCCTGGACCAGCAGCAGGAGCAGACTCCGGAGCCTGTTAGAAATGCAGATTCTCCTACCCACATAGCAGACCTACTGAGTCAGAAATTCTGGGGCGGTGGCAGTGGGCGGGGGGTGTTGGGGGACAGCCAGCAGTGTTTCAATCAAACTTCCAGGTGATTTTGGGTCACTAGAGTTGAGAACCACTAAGAACACAGACAAAACATGAACAGACTTTGCTCCAAAGGCCAGCTCTGCCACTAATTACTTGGCCAGGTCACTTTCACCTCTCTGAACCTCAGTTTCCTCACCTGTAAACTAAGAATGATAATCGTGGCCAGGCGCCGTGACTCATGCCTGTTATCCCAGCACTTTGGGAGGCTGGAGTGGGTGGATAACTTGAGGTCAGGCATTCAAGACCAGCCTGACCAACATAGTGAAATCCTGTCTCTACTAAAATACCAAAAAAAAAAAAGGAAAAAAAAAAAGAAAAAAGAAAAAAAAGAGCCAGGTATGGTGGCGCACACCTGTAATCCCAGCTACTTGGGAGGCTGAGGCAGGAGAATCGCTTGAACCCAGGAGGTGGAGGTTGCAGTGAGCTGAAGATTGCACCGCTGCTCTTCAGCCTAGATGACAGAGCGAGACTCTGTCTCAGAAAAAAACAAACAAACAAAAAAACAATAATCACGCCTATCACTAAAATGTTGTTTTGTGGATTAAGGGAGTAAATGCAGGTAAAGTGTTTAGCACTGCTCTTTGCAGAGCCTGGATGAGGATGAGGCCAGGGAGGCACATAGGGTCAAGCAAGTGCCCCCTTAAATTTTGCATCCGTGGATGGCTCCTTCACCTCACCCTAGTTCCAGCCTTGTTTCTTGTATTCCAAAAGTACTCAGCAAATGACTGCTACTATTTTATATTATCGAGGAATCTAAAGTTTTATTCATTTTAGGGGCCTTAGTCAAGCAGTGTTCTGGAGTCAAAGTCTTTAGACAGTTTGGTGTAGAGGAAAGAGCACTGGCTTTGGAGTCCACAGGCTAGGACCTGGACCCTAGGAAGGCTGGCCAAGGAGAGAGACACAGAACAGAGGCTCCGACACACCCACGTGGCTCCCTAAGAAAGGCTCCTTTCACTAGGCAGGGCACTTTCTTCCCCTTATCTTCTTTCTGAGAGAAAACAGAGGCCACTCTCAAGTTTGAACTCTCTCTCATCTGTGATCCCTGTGTTTTCTCTAGCAGTAGACATCCAAAAAGCATTTGACAATCCAACATCAATTTCTTTTTTTTCTTCTTCTTCTTTTGAGACAGTAGTGTTCTGTCGCCCAGGCTGGAGTGCAGTGGCACGGTCTCGGCTCACTGCAACCTCCGCCTCCCAGGTTCAAGGAATTCTCTTGCCTCAGCCTCCCAAGTACCTGGGATTTCAAGTGCATGCCACCACACCTGGCTAATTTTTGTAATTTTAGTAGAGACAGGGTTTCACTTTGTTGGCCAGGCTGGTCTCAAACTCCTGATTTCAGGTGATCCACCCGCTTCAGTCTCCCGAAGTGCTGGGATTACAGGCGTGAGCCACCGCGCCCGGCCTCCAACATCAATTTCTGATTAAAAGTCTCAGCAAATTAAGACTAGAAGGGGAGAAAGGCCAGGAGTGGTGTCTGACACCTGTAATCCCAGCACTTTGGGAGGCTGAGGCGGGCAGATCACAAGGTCAGGAGCTCAAGAACAGCCTGGCCAATATGGTGAAACGCATCTCCACTAAAAATACAAAAATATAGCTGGGCGTGGTGGCAGGTGCCTGTAGTCCCAGCTACTCAGGAGGCCGAGGCAGAAGAATCGCTTGAACCTGGGAGACAAAGTTTGCAGTGAGCTGAGATTGTACCATTGCACTCCAGCCTGGGCGACAGAGCGAGACTCCATCTCTAAAAACAAACAAACAAACAAACGAAAAGACTAGAAGGGGAATAGAAGGAGAATTCTTCTATCTGTCAAAGAGCGTCTACAAAACCCGCAGCTAACATCATAGTTAATGTGAAAGACTGGAAGATCTCCCCTTCTGCATTCGCTACTATTCTATGTTGTATCAGAGGTTCTAGTTAATTCATTAAGGCAAGTAAGGGAAAAGGCATCCAGACCAGAAACTGTCTTTATTCACAGATGGCATAATTGTCAATGGGGAAAATCTGATGAAATCTACATTAAAGCTACTAGAACTAATAAGTGAGCTTAGCAAGGTTGCAAGATACCAAATCAACATAAAGAAATCAATTTTATTACTATACACAAGCAAAAACAAATTGGAAATTGCAATTCAAAGATAATACCATTTACAGTAACACAAAAATATGAAATGTTTAGGCATAAATCTGGCCAGAGCTGTGCAAGATTTATACTGAAAACTACAAAACATTGCTGAGAGAAGTTAAACAAGACCAAACCGAATGAGGAAATATCCCATTGCCTAATTCAAAGTCATGAAGATTTATACCTATGTTTTCTTCTCAAAGCTTTATAGTTTTAGCTCTTACATTTGGGTCTTTGGTTCATTTTGAGTTAATGCTTTTATACGGTGTAAGTAAGGGGCCCAACTTCATTCTTTTGCATGTGGATACCCAGTTGCCCCAACACCATTTGTTGAAGATCCTGTTTTTTTTCCTCCATTGAATGATCTTGGCACCATTGCAGAAAATCAACTTATCATAAATGTGAGATTGTATTTCTGGACTCTCAAATTCTGTGCTATTGATATATGTCTGTCTTTACACCAGTACCACACAGTCTTGATTGCTGCAGATTTGTAGTAAATTTTGAAATTGTGAAGTGTGAGTCCTCCAACTTTGTTGTTTTTCAAGATTGTTTTGGCTATTCTAGGTCTGGACAACTGATTTTTGACAAAAATATCAATGCAATTTAGTAGAGAAAGCATAGTCTTTTCCACAAATATAGTTCTGGAACAAGTGGATATCCATATGCCCTTGATTTTTTACTCTCTTATATCTGTGACCACAGCTTTTGGCTCAACCCCTGTTTTCTGAAATGCTTCTGTTCTTCTGGAAGTTGGTTTCTTATTTCTTTTCAAAAACATAAATTAAATTAGGTTTATTGAATTTAAATATTCTTGGTCTGTGCTTTCTGTTTTTGAAGGCTGTGCCTTTTCTCTCCATTCATAGACTGTTTCCTGAAATCTGGGAGTGTGAGGAGCTTAAAGGGAAACCCTGACTGATGGGAGCTGGGAAGACGTCATGTGAATTCTCTCCTGTGCCTTCTCCAGACAAATGGCCTTCCCTCCTGCTGGATGGCCCTGGGGAAGGGCCTGACTAGCCACAGCCACAAAGATTCAGGCACCTGCAGGGCCTTCAAACACAGGCAAATGCATGGGGTAACTTCTCTCACTTGGTTTCTGAAGGAGAAAAGGTCTCCCCAGCATCACCGTCCACTTCCACAACTCTCCATGAGCCTAACATATATTTACCAGATATAAGTCAAGCATCTAGTGCATACAGATGTCTAGCTAACCTGTGTCACAGGCCTCAGGGAGCCTGGATTGGGCCATTGGCAGGGCAGGAGAACTCTGTACACAGTGAGACACTTTTTTTTTTCTTTGAGAAAGAGCCTTGCTCTGTCGCCAGGCTGGAGTGCAGTGGCGCGATCTCAGCTCACTGCAACCTCTGCCTCCTGGGTTCAAGCAATTCCCCTGCCTCGGCCTCCCGAGTAGCTGGGACTATAGGCATGTGCCACCACACCGGGTTCATTTTTTGTATTTTAGTAGAGACAGGGTTTCACCATGTTGGCCAGGATGGTCTCTATCTCCTGACCTCGTGATCAGCCCACCTCGGCCTCCCGAAGTGCTGGGATTACAAGCAGTGAGACCCTTTTATTATTCCTCCTACATGTAGTACTGAGACCCCAACATTTTCTCTACCAAATTTCCTTCCCTGAATCACGATGAGTTTTGCAGTATCCAAAGCTATACAACTGAGCTTTTAAAAGACTATTTGCTAGTAGTTGAGGGTTGGAGCTGTGGAGTCAGACGGCTGGGTATGTGGTCTTGGGCACAGAGCTTAACATAGTGGCTCTCAAAGTGTGGTCCCTGATCCAGCAGTATCAGCATCCAATTTTCAGGCCCCACACCAAACCTACTGAATCAGAATCACGGGGTGGGACTCAGCATTTTGTATTTTAACCAGCCCTTCAGGTGATTCTGATGCATCTTGGCTGTTAAAGAGCTTACCTGTTATCTAGATTTCATATCCTGCTTCTGCCATTTGCTACCTGTTACTTAAGATCTCTGGGTCTCAGTTTCCTCATCTATAAAATGGCAATGACCATGGTACTAGCCTCCACAAGGCTCTTGTTCCAATTAATAGAATGAGCCATATAAACTACTTAGGATGTACTTATTAATCATTAATTATATATAAATATGTATGTGTGTGTGTGTGTGTGTGTGTGTGTGTGAATTTCCCTTGCCTTAGCTGTTTACGAAGATTCATGGTCATGTGTAATAGTTGTATAACACGTCTTAAAATTTTACAAAGAAACTTGTGTATGATGGCCCTAATCATTTTCAGAACAAGCAAGGTAGGTATTATTATCTTCATTGTACACACGGAAAACAGGGGCCCAGAGCATAACATTTTCTCAGGGTCACAGTGAGACAGTTATGAGTCTAGAATATAAACCACTTCTGCCTTGAATATTTGTGTCTATTCATCACATCATGAGTTCTCAGAGTGCAGGCCTGCAATCTTGGTTGACACAGATAAAATTGTTTTAATTTAGGTACCTGTTTTTGTCTACTATGGGAAAAAAGATATGGTTAATGGCAATGCTGTTAGTTAAATATAAAGTTCTTGGCACGACCCAGCTTGGCACGTGACTTACCGCTGCTTCTTGCAATTCCTCATTCTAAACAGGGAGGCTGTTTGGTGCAACAGGCACTGGAATGGAAAAGGTCAACCCAGCTCCAGCTTCTGACTCCAACATTTCTTAACTGAGTGTGTGACCTTGAACAAGGTACTTTGCCTCTTAGAACTTCCTTTTCTTCTTTTGTAAAATGGGGTACTATCCCTCCCCTACCCAGCTCCCAGAACAGCCCTGAGTCTCAAGTTGAATGATGTGGAAGATGTGGACGCGCTTTGCAAATCACAAAGTGCATGTACAATGATGGGATTGGAAGGAAGAGTTTGCTGAAGATGAATTCTGCTGGCCCCTGCCAGCTCTAAACGGCTCTGTGGTCTGGCAAGGCCAAGGCAATGTGCAGCTGGTGGGAGGTAGGTGGGGACGGGTGGAAAGCTAGTCAGGATGTGTGGTCTGACCCTTGTTGGGGAGTGGCCTGCCAGGACAGGGGGAAGTCAGAGACCCTTCCAGGGAGCCCCCAGGCATATGCCATCAGCTCAGGACAAGCCACTGCTGCCCTGGAGGCCCTCTGGAGTCAGACCCAAGGAGTCTACTCAAAGTGAAACAAGTTCTTGTCTCGGCTACCAGTTCCCAAGATGACACTGGGCAGGACCCGCACTTCTCTAGGCCTTTGTTTTACAAAACAAAGTGGCATATGCCATCTCTCAAGAGCAAAGCAAAGCAAAGCAAAACAAAACAAAATCAATAAAAAATAAAAAATGGCATATCCTCAACTATTCCACCAATCCTTTTATTATTCCTCCTATGTGTAGTACTTAGATCTCAACATTTTCTCTACTAAATTCTCTCCCCTGAATAATGATGAATTTTGCAGTGTTCAAAGCTATATAACTGAGCTTTCAGAGGACTATTTGCTAGTAGTTGGGGGTTGGAGCTGTGGAGTCTGGCTGCTGGGTGTGTGAACTCAGGCACAGAGCTTAACCCCTTTGGCACTTAGTGTCTCCATCTGCAAAATAGGAGTCATAAACGTACCCATGTTACAGGAATGGAGTTCAGTGAGATGATGTGTGAAGGGCTTCACCTTGCTTCTAGCAGCTAAGTTCAGTGGGAAGCTATCACTGTCACCAGCAACACCAGGGTACAGAGGGACTAGCTGGAGCTGATTTCAGAGAAAAGTCAAGACACCGGATACTTTTACGAGCCCATGAGCCCTCACACACGGGCTATATACTGCTTCTTTTCAGCTTTTGAAAGAACTGGGAATAGTCTGAGCACCCCAAGTCCAGGGATCCCAGCCTGGGAACCTCTGGCCCAGAGAACCACAAAGCTGCTTCCATCTCTGACATTCAAGGTCTCAGAACATTTCAGCTGTGCCGAGGGTCAGCCAAGCCTCTTAAAAGAAACCCGCGTGGTCAGCAGCAGCTGGGCCTGCAGTGAGGCCAAGGTAGACCACAGGAGGAGCTGCCGCAGCCCAGAGCCCCGCCTCCCAGGGCCAGGGCCCCTGCAGAAGAGTCGCACATCAGAGGAAAGCTCACAGCCTCCTGTTCAGTGCATCCGGGAACTAAATCTCCACGCCCCCTCCCACCTCTCTGATCTGAAAAAGGCCAGGAGGGAAGGAAATGGTTATTTCAAAGGCTGGAGGATCCCCCTTTGCAGACAGAGTCAGCGAGTCTGAGTCTTGAGCTCTCCAAGGAACTACTGAAAACCAGAACTGTGCCTGCTTCCTTTTCTTCATTTCTCCTTTCCTTTCTTTGCAGTCCTGTTCTAAATGTAGATCTGTAATCCCAGCTACTCAGGAGGCTGAGATGGGTGGATTGCTTCAGGCCAGAAGTTCAAGGCCAGCCTGGGCACCATAGCAAGATCCTTGACTCTAAAAAAAATTAAAAATAAAATTATGCAGGCGTGGTGGCATGCACCTATAGTCCCAGCTACTTGGGAGGCTGAGGCAGAAGGATTACTTGAGCCCAGGAGTTTGAGGCTGCAGTGAGCTATGATCACACCCCTGCACTCCAGCCTGGGCGACAATCCAACAAGATCATCATATAAATGACGATAAATAAATATTTATTGCTAAAAATAAATAAGTAAGTAAACAAGATCTTGGAGGCCATGATTCAGGCTGTCAAGGAACAGAAACCTAGCCATCAAAGGGAGGGAAAAACCTCAGGATCTCAGTGTTGTAGGAGTGATCTCGGGGTAAACCACACACTAGTGGAGTCTCCTGCAGAAAAAGCCAATATGATGGGAATGACGCAGAATCCCTCACCTCTGTGGATCCTTTGTGCCCATTCTCTCTCTGGCTCCTCACACCAACCCCCAGAGACATCCAAGGCAGGGCTTCTTATTCCCATTACACAGAGGAAGAAACTGAGAGCCAGGAAGAAGATGATAATATGAAAAACCATAGCTAACTTTCATTGAGCACTCACTAATTTGCCAAGTAAGGCACTAAGAACTTTGCATGCATTATCTCATTTAATCCACACAAATGCCCTATGAGGTAGGCATTATTGCTGTTCCCATTTTACAGATAAGGAAATTAAGGCAGATCTGCCAGATGTCCAAGCCCACACTCATAATCACTGGCTACACCTGCCTCTGCCAAGAACCACACGGTGAGACAGTGGGAGGCTCAGGAGCCAAGCCCGGGTCTTCTAACTCCAGGTTGAGTGCTCTTTCCCTGCCGCCGTTCTGCTTCCTTGTGGTGAGCGTAAGGACGGCTATTCTAATAATCAGAGCTATATAAAAAAGGAACCGGTTGTGCAGGAGGGATTGAGAACCCCATCACTGAGAGGTATCCTAGCCAAAGCTAGATGATCGCTTGGTGGAGTGCTATGGAGGTGATGGGGGTGGGGCTTAAGGCTCCTTCCAGACATGGGGAGGTAGTGAAATCCATTATAGTTGCCAAGAAAACCTCCAGAAAGATGTCTAGGTCCCATCTTTTCTTTCTTCTCTCATGTCATTCATTCTTTCTCTTAATCAACAACTCACTGAGAGCCCACACTGTGCCAGATCCCATGCTATATAACAAAGGACCAGACAGACATGGGCCCTACCCTCCAGAACATATGCTTCAGTGACCTCTATCCCCAGCTAGCCTAAATAGGACTCCTCTGCCAACCAAGATGTCCCAGCTCTAGACCATGGCTCCTTCTGTTGACTTTCCACCAACTCCTCCTTGATGCTGAAACCAAAGTGGTGCAAATACCACCTTGGAACTCTTAACATGCTGTTGCTGGGAATGTGAATTAGCACAGCCACTATGGAAAACAAAATGGAGGTTTCTCAGAAAATTATAAATAGAACTACCCCCTGACCCAGCAATCCCACTACTGGGTATTTACCCAAAAGAAAGGAATTCAAGTGTACCAAAGGGACACCTGCACTCCCATGTTTCTTGCAGCACTATTCACAATAGCTAAGACATGAAATTAACCTAAGTGTCCGTCAATAGATGGATGAATAAAGAAAATGTGGTATGGAGCATCTCTGCCCGGCCACCCCATCTGGGAAGAAGTGAGGAGCGTCTCTGCCCGGCCGCCCTGTGTGGGAAGAAGTGAGGAGCGTCTCTGCCCGGCCGCCCCGCCTGGGACGTGAGGAGCGCCTCTGCCCAGCCGCCCCGTCTGGGAAGTGAGGAGCGCCTCTGCCCAGCCTCCCATCGTCTGGGAAGTGAGGAGCGCCTCTGCCCGGCCGCCCCGTCAGGGAAGTGGGGAGCGCCTCTGCCCGGCCGCCCCTTCTAGGAGGTCTACCACGGAGGCCAGACGCAATGTGGGGGCTGGACGTGGTGGCTCACGCCTGTAGTCACGGCACTCTAGGAGGCCGAGGAGGGTTGATCACTTGAGGCTAGGAGTTCGAGACCAGCCTGGCCAACATGGCGAAACATATGAAAAATATAACAGACAGACCAACCAACCAACCCAGCAACAACAAAACAGTTCTACCCTGGAGTCATACTCTACCTTTTTCTATTTTCCTCCCTTTCTGATCCTTTGTCCCACTTTCTTTTTCTTCCTCTTCCTTCTCCTTCTTCTTTGTCAAATAGAGGATTGAGTTATTATCATTGATCTATACAAAGTCCCTCTCTCATTTATTTTCTTTAATTCCTACCCCCCATTTCTATTCCCCGTCTTCCCATGTGCAACCTTCCTAATATGTTTGATAGGCATCTTTTTGTTTGTATGTATTTTTAGAAAATGTTTATTGTTTTGTGTGCAAAAAAATTTATAATAAAACTGGCATGTATTCAGGAAAAAATAAAAAAATAAATAAATAAATAAATAAAAATGGGAAAAAAAAGAAAATGTGGTATGGATACACAATAAAATACTCTTCAGCCATACAAATGAATGAGATGTCATTCGCAGCAACAGGGATGGAACTGGAGGTCATTATGTTAAGTGAAAATGCCAGGCACAGAAAGACAGATACTGCATGTTCTTACTCATACGTGGGAGCTAAGAAACTTGATCTCATGGGCATAGAGAATTGAATAATTGATACCAGAGACTGGGAAGGGTGGGTAGGTGGGTGGGAGGAGGATGATGAAGAGAAGGTGATTAATGGGTACAAGCATACAGTTAGATAGAAGAAATAAGTTCTAATGTTTGATCACAGACTAGGATGACTATACTTAACAACAAACAATATTTTGTATCTTTCAGAGTAACTAAAAGAGAGGACTTGAAATGATACCAACACATAGAAATAAATGATAAATACTCAAGGTGACGGATACCTCAAATACCCTCACTTGATTATTACACATTCCATGCATAAAACACTCACATTTGCCTTATAAATGTGTATAACATTATATATCAATAAAAGAAATAAAAATTCATCATAGTTTTAAAATTATAATTAGAGTGATGATTTAAAGAAAAACAAACTTGGAAGATTAAAATGGATTCAATGAACCTGGCCCAACATAATTAGCACAGTTGATCTTTCGTATGTATATATGGAGTCCTTATTAAAACATTGACATATTCGGCCGGGCGCGGTGGCTCACGCTTGTAATCCCAGCACTTCGGGAGGCCGAGGCAGGCGGATCACAAGTTCAGGAGATCGAGACCACGGTGAAACCCTGTCTCTACTAAAAAATAAAAAAAAAAATTAGCCAGGCATGGTGGCGGGCGCCTGTAGTCCCAGCTACTCGGAGAGGCTGAGGCAGGAGAATGGCGTGAACCCGGGAGGCGGAGCTTGCAGTGAGCCGAGATTGCGCCACTGCACTCCAGCCTGGGCAACAGAGCGAGACTCCATCTCAAAAAAAAAAAAAAAAAAAATTGACATATTCTACAAAGAATAACAAAAATAAAAGGCGATTTCCAGACTTTTGGAAAAAAAAAATGCCACTTGGTCTAAGACGCCTTCTCTGGTATTCCCAGCAGAAGTGCTCCTCCTTCTGCCTGGCTCCATGACACCTGCAGGTGCCTTCCCTATCTCACAGGCAGCTGGGTTGATCTGCACTGTATTTCACGTAGATGTTGGGTGCAGGGGATGTTCTGCAGAACCACAAGCTCATGGACTGCAGGGACTGTGTCCAATTCTGGTATCCGAATGCCAGGCATCCCAGCACAGATAAGATGCTCATTCATTCATTGATTCATTCAACAAATATGTATTGAGCAGCTGCGAAGTGTCAGGCCCTGTTCAGCCACTGGGTTTCCAAAAGCGAACAAGGCAGGCAAAAAGCCTGCCCTGGTTTATATTCCAGGGGGAACTACTAGATGAATATGCCAATGACTAAATGAATATGCATTGAATCCTGAAAACCCTTTTTGAGACCCTACACTTAGAAAAAGGTGCATTTTTGGACTGTTTGCATATCCACAGGCCAAATGTTTATCTACGCTAAGTGAGCTCTTTAAGGAAGCCTACCTTCCTCTGTGGCATGAGTGTTTAAAAATTGCCGGAAAGGAATCGTGTCAGAATTAGTCTTCCCTGCTTTGGGAATCCTGAGCTATTGAGGTGTTAGCCAAAGGCTTGAATAAAATAAAATAAACTAAGCTTTACAGTCAGAGAAATGATTCAATTTCAGGAAACACCAGGCCCAGGGACAGTAATAACAAAAATAATCACAGCAAACATTTACACAGCACATACTATGTGCCAGACCCAGGAGAATCTCTGGGTTCCCAACAGATGACGGGCCCATGTCAGAAGGAAGGAGAGGCCATGAGGGGGTTGACCCTGACTAGCGCCATCCCCTGGGATCGGGCCATTGTTCACTTGGGCTCTAACTGTCCCATGATCCACAGCAAGCTATGAGGCCCAGCGCCTTTGAATTTCCCAGGAATTCAAAGGCAGAAAAGACAAAATGCCCCAAGCAAAAGGACATTTTCCTCCGTGAAACAGAAAAACTGTGCTCAGGGAAGGAAATTCCTTGGAATAATGGAAGCATCTTTACTCCCTGAAAAGAAGGTTGGAATGCACATTTATTGAGCTTTTACTATATGCCAGGCACTGTGCTTGGATTTGGTTTACACTGTCATTTATTCACTACTGGGTACTATTTTAATGTGGAGCTATAGCCAGGGATGAAATAGACACTGCCAGTCCCCAGGGCTGACATGCAGTCAGGATGTATCTCTCCTCCTCCCTCTCCTTCTTTTCCTCTTCCTTCTCTTCCTCCTCTCCCTCCCCCTCCTCTACCTTCTTCTCCTCTTCCTCTTCCTGATGTATTCCCCACTTCTCTCATCAACATGTGCATGTATTCATGCCGTAAACACCCACAGAGCATCTACTACATGCCAGGCACTGTGCCTGACATTGAGGGTGAGGAAGGGAGCAAGATAAACACGAAGGGGCCCATGGTTCATCAGCCCAGGTGCCCAGGCTGGAAACATGAACACCACCTGCAACTTCAGACTTCCTCAGCCCCTTCATGTTTGTTCAATGAGTCCTGCAATTAGACCCTTTCCCTCCATCTCCATTGCCAAAGCCTTAGCCCAGATCTTCACCCTCCCTCACTATGGTCACCATCCAGCTCCCTCAGCATCCTTCTGGTGTTGCCTTCTCCAGCTCTTTCTCTGCAATGCAGCCAGAGGGACTTCTGTAGAACACATCTAGATCTGTTTGATCCCTTACTCAGAGCCTTACGTGGCTACCCTCAGGAGAAAGTCCAAGCTCCCTGACCAGGTATTCAAGGCCCATCCTGACCTCTCTCTTTTTTTTTTCTGTCTCTCTTTTGGGGACTGAGTTTTGCTCTTGTTGCCCAGGCTGGAGTGCAATGACACAATCTCAGCTCACTGCAACCTCTGCCTCCTGGGTTCAGGTGATTCTCCTGCCTCAGCCTCCTGAGTAACTGGGATTACAGGTGCCTGCCACCACACCCAGCTAATTTTTGTATTATTAGTAGAAACGGGGTTTCACCATGTTGGCCAGGCTGGTCTCGAACTCCCGATCTCAGGTGATCCACCCACCTCGGCCTCCCAAAGTGCTGGGATTACAGGCTTGAGCCACCACGCCCGGCCCATCCTGACCCCTCTTGCTCCAGTAGGATTGGACTGGCAGGAGATGAGCTGTGGGTGGTGAAGCAGTTGGTTCCCAACCAGCCACTGACTCCTTATCAGCCAGGTACACATGCACACAGACCCCTGTACCCACCCAGAGACACACGGGCACAAACACACACACTCAGGTGCACCCTGGGGTATAAACAAGCAAGTCCATTTATGCTGACACCCATGCATGTAGACATAGCAGCCAGATTTAACAAACCAAAACACAAGATGACCAGTTACATTTGAATTTCAGATGAAAAACGTATTTTTAGTATAATTACGTTCCAAATGCTGCATGGGATAAACTTATACTAAAAAATAATTTGATGCTCATCTGAAGTTCAGATTAAATTGAGCATCCTGTATTTTATCTAGTGACCCTACAAACAGAGAACGGCTAATACAAGCACCAACCCTACACACACATATTACACAGCTTACACACTTATACATGTTACATACTTATACTACTTACACGTGCAATTCACATGTGAATGCACGCCTCACACTGTTGTGCATTCTAGACTAATGGGCATCTCACCGCCCACGACCAAACCGGAACATTGGCCAGCTGCAGAAAGCCCTTCAGGGAAACATTTATTCCGTGAATAAATGCCTAATTAACAGGAATTCCTGGACATCCAGCTCCTAGAATGTTGTGTGCCCAGAGTAATCCCTGTGGAAACTGGGCTTTCACTAAGCACAATGCCCTGTGTGGATGGCAGCAGGGAGAAGGGTCTATGGGGCTGAGCCTCTCATTCCCTCCTGTTCTTTTCACAGATTTCCAGAGCAGAGTTCAGGGCCTATAAACTCCCTTTCCAAACAAGACCTCCTTGTCCCAGCTGGAAGCCTGCCTAGGATCATGGGAAAGTCACAGAATTTAAAGCCAGACAGAAATATGTTCACAAATTCGACTTCCACAGATCTGCGCTGTGTCCTTGAGCAAGTCACTTGCCCTCTCTGTAGAATGGAAATGTTCCACTAATAAACCAACTCCTCTGGGTTACAAGAGTTACTAAATAAGATAATGCATGTGGAAGACGTTTTTTAGAGTTTTGGATAAAAACTAGCTCCTAGGGTTGTAAGTGAAGCACAGAAGAGGAGAATGTGATAAAACTTCAGGACAACTAAAATCAGGCATTAGTATCAATTAAGTACTGTAGAGTCACATCCTAAGTAAATTAGGTTCTAAATTCAGCACATACAGGGAAAATGCTTATGTCCAAAACACTCTGAAAACCTTTTAGGACTGTGTACACAGTGTTGTACAATGGCAAATGAGAATACTTATGCACACTGGAAATTCAGAATCTCTGAAATAGACCAAAGGCAGAAACAAAAGGAACTTCTTCTATGCAAATGTCTGGGCATATTCTGATTTTAAAATGGCTAGCAAATCCCTAGTGATTAATGGCAAGAGTGGAGAATACTGAAATTTCTTCTTGCCTGCAGGGTTTCCTCAACTGTTTTAAAACACTGAGCCTCTATGTAGTCAACATTAATGCTTGTTCCTCAGTGTTTCTGGTTATTTTCCACCTGAGCACACGATAGGATTGTATGTCTCTTCTTTGGCCTGTGAAATGGGAAGTGGTGTGTTACCACCAGGCAGAAGCATTCGAGTGCTGCTAAGCGATTCTTCATCTTCTCCTCCCCCTGCTGCAGTGACCCACAGCATTCCAGGTGGTGAACCTTGAGTATCTAAGAGAGGACAGTGTGAACAGTGACCCCACAAACCTACAATGAATGTGGAGCATGAGTGAGAAGTGAGCCTTTGCTATTTTAAGCCATGTATATTTAAGAGTTGTTTATTACTGAAGCAAAATCCAGCCTATCCTGACTAATACAGTTTAACATCTTGGTACATATTAATAGATTTGTTTGTTATTGTGATGCATTTTTTTTTTTTAAAGACAGAGTCTAGCTCTGTCACCCAGGCTGGAGGGTAGTGGCACAATCACAACTCACTATAGCCTTGACCTCCTAGGCCCAAGTGACCCTCCTACCTCAGCCTCCTGAGTAGCTGGGACCACAGGCATGTGCCACCATGCTCAGCTAATTTTGTTTGTTTGTTTGTAGAGATGGAGGTCTCACTATGTTGCCTAAGTTGGCCTCAAACTCCTGAGCTCAACGGATCCTCCTGCCTCAGCTTCCCAAAGTGCTGGGAGTGAGCCATATCGCCCAGCCAGAGGGGAGGAAATCCTAAAATTACCCTGTGATAAATGCTTGAGGTGTTGGATATGCCATTTACCCTGATGTGATTATTAGGCGTTGTGTGCCTATATCAAAATTTCTCGTGTAACCCATAAATATATATATACCTGATATACCCATAAAAATTAAAAATTAAAAAATAAAATAACTTGTAAGTTAGATGAGCCTGATGCAACATCACCATAATTGCATACCCTGCCTAGCCTACTTCCAAACAGAATCTGTGGTAGCTTAGTAAATCAAAATACGTACTGGCAAACAGAGTCACTAAAATAACAATAGAGGAGAGAGAGGAATCCATTCAGGGAAGATGGGAGAGGATTGTACTTGGAAATTTTGCCAAAAGCCAACAATGACAGGTTGAACCACAGATCAGTGAAAGCATTTAGGAGTAGGCATTAGAAGAAATTTTTGGTACCAAGAGGTTCTGGGCCAGAAGGCTGGGAGGGAGGAAACCAATGTTTATTTTGGGCCTGCTATGTGCCAGATACTGTGCTACACGCATTGAAAATGTAATTTCTTTGTTTTCTCATTAAAACTCAGGGAAGTAAAAACTGAGGCTCAGAGAAGTCAAATAAGTTGTCTGAGGTCACACAGTAGAAGATTGAGGATTCAAATTCACATTGGCCTCACTCTTCCATCAGTGCTCTTATTGGAGCCATCGGGGGCTGAGTCTGGCAGGATGCACTCCCCACCACTTGTTCCAGGCATGGTTGCAATTTAATGTGGCAGCAAGCTAGAATTCTCTTCCCAATAGCTCGGATGTGAAGCCCTGTTGGAGGGGACCATGGTGCCCAGGTGGCCCTGCTTATGACTTCCTGTCCTGTACCCACAAGGGTCCCAGGCTCCTTGGGAGTGTCCTGTGAAGAGGAAACCGCATTCCAGGCCCAGATGCAGACAGCTGTGTGCTTCCTCCAGCCTGTGGTGACTCATACTGGGACAAGAAAGCCACTTCTTTGCCTGGATTCCCTGTCCCAAAACCCTACTCTGGGTTAAGCTGCCTTAAGCTCCCTAAACACAAGGCCCTGTCCGGGCGGCTGGCGCTCTCGAGGGTGGGGTGCACCGATGCTGTCCACCAAGAGAAGGTTCCAGAACAAAGAGGAAATTCAGGGCAGGAGATCATTTTTTTCTCCCTGGCGAGGCTCCTGCGGACATCTGGCTGAGGGGGCTGTTATTCAAACCTCTGGATCGAAGTCTGTTTGTTTTTTAGGAGTTTGCAGCTGATTATTTTCATCAAATTCCCTGCAGCCAACTGCGCTGGCTCCTTTAGCAGGCAAACCTGTGCAGCCAACATGTCCTCTCAGCTGGGTTCACCGCTCCCCTAGCAGGGAACCAGCAGCATCACTCTCTTCTTATCAATAAGGGCCCCTAGGCCAGGGTAGGGCCTTCAGATCTGGATACCTGGGCCAGCCAACCAGTGGTCTAGCTGACATCAGAGACTGGCACGAAGGAGGGACACTTGGGAAATCAGAAAGCTCCTGGTGGCCAGACCAGCTCCAGTGGCCTTTGGTATAATCATTCCAGCTCTGAAAAGGTAGCACCAGCCCTTCCTCGGTATCTTCACTGTGCAGAAAAGTGGTGAAGAGGCCAGGCATGGTGGTACACACCTGTAATCCCAGCACTTTGGGAGTCTGAGGCGGGCAGATCACGAGGTCAGGAGATTGAGACCATCCTGGCTAACACGATGAAACCACATCTCTACTAAAAATACAACAAATTAGCCAGACATGGTGGTGGACACCCGTAGTCCCAGCTACTCAGGAGGCTGAGGCAGGAGAATCACTTGAACCCGGGAGGTGGAGGTTTCAGTGAGCCGAGACAATGCCACTGCGCTCCAGCCTGGGCAACAGAGTGAGACTCCGTCTCAAAAAAAAAAAAAAAAAAAAAAAGAAAAGCAGTGAAGATCTCAGAGATCTCTAGAGAGAATCGAGCTGGAGTTCAAATCCAAACTCCAACACTTTTGTTACATGGCAACTGAGTCTTCATTTATTCCTTTGAAGATTGGGAATAGTAACACCTTATCTCCCCGCTCTGCTGTGTGTGTGTATGTAAATATATACACATAGAATAATACATACGAAAGGCCTAAGACCATGCCTCCACATAGCAGGTTCTCAATAAATATTATTAGTTTTCCCTTTTCATTTCTTCAAGCATATGATAACTTGGTCTTTCACTCCCCTGGTGTGGAGGACACGTGAGCAGCTGGTGCTCCTTACTATAGCAAAAAAGTGTGCAGAGACTGGGAACTTTCCTTCAAGAGGAAATGAGAATGAGCCATCTTCAAAGTAATTGCACGGACCATGAACTGATAACTTTTTACCCAGAAAGTAAAATCCAAATGGTTTGGTAAGATATGAGCTGAGTTACTCAATATGACTTCTGGACATCAGCCAGTCTTTGGGGTCAGAGTGATAGACTAGGGCTATTCGGTGGGAACAGATATGATGGTTGTTCTGCACAAAGAAAGAGAGGTCCTCTCTACCATAGCAATCACAAAAAGCTCTATACGAAAGGCACCCACCTTTATCTAAGAATCTAGGTTAGGGCAATTTCTAAACCAAACTTTTTTTTTCTTTGTACTTTAACTACTCAGCTCTTCTGCCTTTTGGAAATGAGAAAAATGGGGCTTCTTAAAATATCTTGCCTGGCTCCCCACTCCAAGCCTCCTGCCCCCACAGTTGAACCGGCCCCAGATCCTTGGCCCTTTGCCAGGGTGTTCAGAGGGCTCAGCCCCCATGGGCCCAGCAGCTGGGCCTCCAAGAGGAAGGACTTTTGACTCATTCCTGATACCAATTCTGGCCTTGCAGCCTGTTTCTTCCAAGATTATTGTAAGTGCCTGAACGCTAACTCCAAAGACTTGAGTCCTGATCCCAAACCTCAGGCCAGTGGCTATAGCCTGGGCTCTCAGACTTCCCCAGAATCTGTCTGCTTGTCAAGACCCTCCCACAATGCCCATTCCGCAGCTCCTGGCCACCACCCTACTCGCTGCAAGCCCCTCTCTGAGTCAGCAAATGCCACTGCTCCAAGCCCAGCACCAGACTTGGTACCCATTATTGTGTCCTTGAATTAGACCAGGCCAGGCCAGTTCACTTGCAGAATCGTTTCACTGCCTAAGGATACTGTGCCCCAGGGAAGGTCACTACCCTGAGGAACTCACTGCACATGGGACAAGAGAGTTCTGTGAACGAACGAATGAATGAATGAATGACAATCTAACGCAAATTGCAGCTGAGACTCACAGAACATGAAAAGGTTGGCCCAGAGGAAAAATAATCCACTCCACTCCCAGAGGGTGAGTAGGGAGCCAGGGAAAGCTTTGAGGATAAAAGTCTAACTTGGAGTTCAAAAGTGGAACAGGGAGACCAGAGGGGACAGTCTAGTTGTCATTGATTCAACGGTCACTTTTATCTTTACCATAATTTATCCCTTTTGTGGCTAATGTCCACTTCAGATTCACTTAATTCTAGCTCTGAACTAAAAATTCAGAGTAGGATCTTGTCCTAAGTTTAAAACTCTGGATTTCTCTCAAGTAGAATTGTTAGTAAAAGCAGCCCTAGATGTGGAGTCAGAAACACTTGATTGAAGCCTTGGGTCTGTCAGATCTTTAGGAGCAACTCCTTGACTTCTCTGAGCTTCAGTTTCCTCATCAGAAAAGTGGGGGAAACAATTCTGTCCAGCTCACCTCAGAGGGCAGTTGTATGTTTCAGATGAAATAACATACGTGAACCTGCTTCATGGATACGAGACTCCTCTGGCCCCACGAGAGTTTATTAAAGCAGCAAGACCTCCCCATGGGCTGCTCTAACAGCTTATCAAAAAATCACGGTAGCTACAAGAAAAAATCTAAAGCTTCATTTTCCCCCATTTTGCATGCCTATAATTCCTGGGCTTGTTGGTCAATATATGCCTTACAAATGAGCTCTTACCAGGCCTGGCATTTTGTATCTATTTTCTCCTGCAACTATTTTTCAGTAGAGAAATTCTACCTGTGCAACAAAGATGCAGGCTCAAGGTCACTCAGAATGAACTTCTGTGTGTACCAGGTGGGTAGTTTTGACCCAGCAAGGTGTGTGAGGAAGAAAAGAAGAAAAGAAGGAAGGGAAGAAGGGAGGGAGGGTGCAGCAAAGGAGGGAGGGAGGACACTCCATTTGAGGAAAAGGAGACCACCTGCCCCTGAAAACCTTAGTGAAGGGTACAGATAGGTACACACTGCTAATCTGCTCCTGACCTCTCCAGGAGAGGCCCAGGGAGGGAGAGTTCTGGAGAGGTCACCAGATGTGGAAGTGCTTTTGAACTGGCTTCTATGGGAAAACAGGAATAAAGGAATCAAATCAGGCAGCTCTCAAAGGTTGAGGTTTTCAGAGCTGGTGAGAGCCCACTGATTTCTGAGGCAGAGGACAACTGTGGGAAGAAATGCCAAATACTGAGACCTCGGCTGATGCAACGGAAGAAGGAACCTTAGGTCTGAGTCTGGAAGTAGGGCCCAGATGTGCCTTGTCCATGGCCCAGGACAAGTCACTTCTACCCTCTGGGCCTCGGTTTCCCCTTGTATGCAGCTGGAGGGCTGGATTGTGTGAGCTCTAAGCATCTTTCCAGAAGTGACCTGTGTCATCCTGGCTGTCAGGTGCAGAAACTCAAGGAATGGAGGAGGCTGGTTCCCTGGAGGCCACGCCCCTCCTCTCTGCCTCTCTGTAGATGAGGATTTCCCATCCTCATCTACACTCACTGGTTGAGTTCCTAACAGAAGAAGCCTGCTCATAGTCATTGACCCAGCCTTACAGGGTCTGTCCACCAGGCTGTCCTGTTCACTCCTCCCAACAACCCTGTGGGCAAATAATAATAACTATGGGCGGCTGAGTTCTGGGCCAAGCACTATTCTGAGCCCTTTCCATTTTTATAATAATTTTACTTAATTCTCACCATAATCACATGACATATAGGTATTGTTGTCCCCATTTTACTGATGTCCCCTTGCCCTGCCACACATGAGCAGGTGCACAGAAGGGCTCCTCTACATGCCAGTGACCCCAAGCCTCTGAGCCTGACCTCTACCCTCTGCGGCCCCTTTGGCTGGAGGAGCTGAACTCCAGTCCCTGGGCCAGCACCTGCCTGCTTGCATTAGGCCTCTAATTCTTCCTTTAATTCTTCCTGGCTGTCCTTGGCTCTGGTGTCCCTCCTGCCAAAGGGGGATCTTGATAAATCATTCTGATGCCAGCAGGGAGAGGCCACTCAGGTGGGCTGGGTCTTCAGGGAGAGGATGCATTTCTTCTTACAAGTCTGCTCCTCCCAGGAGAAGAGGTGGCCCACCCAAGGCTCCCCGGGCAGCCTGGACAAGTGTCTGTTCTAGGAAACTGGCCCAATGTTTCTTCCTTCCTCGCCTCCCAGAGGACCCAGGATTATGTCTGCAGAGCCAAGCCCTCCACCTGCATCCCAGATCCCAAGGCCTCCCTCCCAGCACTTCCTGCCCTCCCTGGCAGCCCCATCTCTCTCCTGCTGTACTGATTCCTTCCCATTGTTCACAGCTAAAATGCAGCAGAGAGTGCCCCAACCTGAAGTCAGGAGACTGCAGATAAAATCCGGTTCTGACACTGACCAAATATGTGACTCTAGAGAAGGTCGGTCATCTTGCAGAGTCTGTTTCCTTACCTGGGGATTTGGGTTCTGAGGTTATGGTCCAGCACTTTCTCTCCGGTCTGATTTCCTGCTGCTTCTCCTCTTGCCACTTCTGTTCCATCCAGACCCTTCTCCTGTCCACAGATTACATAAGAAATTTATTCAATAAATAGGCTGAGCACACAAGCCCTGATATGAAGAAGTCTACAGAACGGTGGGACAGGGAGATGATAAACAGGCAATCACAAGTCAGTGTACCAAGAACTATGAGGCCCAAAGTGGACGGTGCTGGCTGAGAAACTGAGGAAAGGCATCACACGCAGGCTCAGAATGCCTGTGAAGGCTTCCCAGGGAGGAGGCAGCAAGCCAAGAGCTGAGGGCTGGTAGGAATCAGCCTCTGGGCCAGGTGCAGTGGCTCACGCCTGTAATCCCAACACTTTGGGAGGCCAAGGCAGGCAGATCACTTGAGGTCAGGAGTTCGAGGCCAGCCTGGCCAACATGGTAGAACCCTGTCTCTACTAAAAATAAAAAAAATTAGCCAGGCGTGGTGGCATGCACCTGTAATCCCAGCTACTCTGGAGGCTAAGGCATGAGAATCTTTTGAACCTGGGAGGTGAAGGTTGCAGTAAGCCAAGATGGCACCCCAGCCTGGGTGATAGAGTGAGACAGTCTCAAAAAAAAAAAAAAAAAAAAAGAATCAGCCTCTAAAGAGTGGAGAAGGGGAAGAATATTTCAGACAGAGAGAGCAGCGTATCCCAAGACCCTCAAACAGGAAACGGTCAGTAGATTAAGGGAAATGTATATGGTTTAGTTTGATTGGGCAATATCATGCCCATAGGTATGCATACCTGCATGTGTGCATGTGTGTGTCTGTGTGCTCAGCCATGCTGGGGCAGGGGAGGAGAGAGAGGTGAGCCTGGAGAGGTGAGCAGGCACTGACTCCTCACACAAAGCCTGTGGGTCACTTGAGCCTGGGTGTTTTACAGGGAGCAGTGAGGGCCCACTGGAGGGGTTTTAAGCAGGGAAGGGGCATGATCAGGTTTGCATTTTAGGAAGATTCCTTTATCTGCCATAGAAGATAGAAGAAAGAAGGAGAAATTTGATTTTTGTTTTAAGAAAAATATTGACAACACCAAGTGACTATGAAGATGTGAAGCCACCAGAATTCTTATTTCACAGACACTGGGGGAGTGCACATGTAATCTGGCACTGCCATTTTAAAGAATCTTTAGCAATACTCAGTAGAGTCGAAGATATGTGTATTTTTGGCCCAGTGTCTTAGTCCATCCAGGCTGCTATCACAGAGTGCCATAAACTGGAGGCTGAAAAGTCCAAAGTCAGGTTGCCAGCAGATTCAGTGTCTAGTGAGGGAACCACTACCTGGTTCACAGATGTTGCCTTCTTGCTGTGTCCTCACATGGTGAAAGGAGCAAAGGAGCTTTCTTTGGCCTATTTTATAAGGACACTAATCCCATTCACAAGGGCGGAGCTCTCATCACCTAATCACCTTTCAAAGTCCCCACCTTCTAATACCATTACCTTGGGGATTAGGTTTCAACATATGAATTTTGGAGGGACAAAAACATTCAGACCATAGCACCCAGCAATTCCACTTCTTGGTTTCTACCCTAGGAAAAAACCACATACACATGTGCCCAAAGAGGCATATGGAAGGATATTCACTGCAGTGCCATTTTTAACAGTGAAAAAGTAGAAACGAGCTAACCAGGCATCTATAGGGAAACAGGTAAACTGTGATTCATTCACACAATGGGATGCTATACAGCAGTTAAATGAATTAACTAGATCTCCCCTGGTATAGTTTGGAAGTTTATCTCCAAATCTCATGTTGAAATGTGATTCCCAATTTTGGAGGTAAGGCCTGGTGGGAGGTGATTGGATCATGGGGGCAGATCCCTCATGAATGGTTTAGCACCACCCCCTTGGTGATGAGTGAGTTCTCACTCAGTTCATGTGACATCTGGTTGTTTAAACGTATGTGGCACCTCCTCCCTCGCTCTCTTGCTCCCACTCTGGCCATGTGACATGCTGGCTCGCTGTTACCTTCCACCAAGACTGTAAGTTTTCTGAGGACTCACCAAAAGCAGGTGCCAGTGCCATGATTTCTGTACAGCCTGCAGGACCATGAGCCAATTAAACTTCTTCTCTTTAAATCACCCACTCTCAGGTTTCCTTTGCAGCAATGCAAGAATGGCCTAACACATCCTTGTATCAAGAATAAATCTGAAAAACAGTGAGCAGTGGAAAAAGAAAGACAAGTTGCAAAAGGATATGAACCTTATGTCTGTGAGCATTATCAGTGAAAATACACAAAATGCCACATATGCTTTGTGAATATAGCATCAGTAGAAAAAGTAGAAAACTGCGTAGGAATAATGGTCAATCTAACAGAACATTAGAAAGGGGAGGGAGGGTTAAGGGGTAGAGCAGGAATTCAGCTGAAATTGTTATATTTCTATAAAAGACAGAACTGAAATGAATATGCAGAAATGTTTATTGAATTTAAATGATGGTATCTTGGTGGCCCTTGCATTGTTTACTATACTTTTGATATGATTGAAGTATTTTATCAATTAAAAAAAAAGATTAACGATACCAATCCATTGGTGGGGAACAAGACAAGAAGGAGGCGGATATGTTGAAGGCTTAGGCTGTGTCCAGGCAAGGGGTGCTAGTGACTCGGACCAGGATGGGGCCCAGGGGGATGTAGAGAAGCGGATGTAAATGAATGATGCTCAGGATGTAGAATGCACACAACTCTGCTTGTATGAAGTCCTTCCTTCCTTCTCCCCTCTAATCTGGGGCACCTAAATGGAGTTCTGCCTTCTCCGGGAGACTTCCCCAGCTATGCTAGTCCATGGAGTTCTCTCTACTCTTCCATCCCATAGCCTTTGCAGTATTGCTCACTCCTGGGGGCACTTTATGCAACAATGCCTGAACTTGTGGTGTTTGTATGTCTCCTCTCCCTAGAAAATCTATAAGATTTTGCAGGGCAAGAACCCTCTCTTATGCTCTTAATGGATTTCCAGACATGTCTGTGTGACCAGGGCTTTACATCATGCCAGGCCCATGGCCAGTGCTGGAGGATTTCTAGTTGAAGGGATGAATAAGTGGATATAAAAATGAGTTCCAGAAAGACTTAAGGAATGCCAAGTAGAAATGTGGCAGCCCTGAATTGAAACCATGACTTTGCCATTAAAAGCAGTAACCTTGGGAAAGTCACTTTCCCTCTCTGAATCTGTTTCCCCAGCTATAAAATGGGGATAACTCCCATCGTTCAGGATTAATGCTTACAGATATTACACATTGCTTATGTTTGCCTACATATATTATATATTATGGATCTGCTATCCATAATACTACCCATAATATATCTAAGAGGTCGATCACTTCCTCCCCAATCACACTCATATTTTATAGAACTCTCATTCTTCTTAGCCCAGAAGCTGTGGTCTTTTGTATCAGGTGACCCTGCTCCTTCTGCTGACAGCTGATTGAACAAGGGGTGGATCTCTGGCACAGGATGGGCCAATCAGATTCTCTCTTCCAAAAATTTGGAATTGAAACACAGAGACCTAGTCAGTTGACATGCATTCATCAAATTTTGGGGCCAGGCATGGTGGCTCATGCCTGCAATCCCAGCACCTTGAGAGGCCAAGGTGGGGGGACCACCTGAGGCCAGGATATCGAGAACAGCCTGGTCAACACGGTGAAACCCTGTCACTACTAAAAATACAAAAATTAGCCAGACATGGTGGCGCATGCCTGTAATCCAAGCTACTCAGGAGGCTGAGGCATGAGAATTGCTTGAACCTGGGATGCAGAGGTTGCAGTAAACCTAGATCGTGTCACTGCACTCCAGCCTGGGCAACAGAGCATGACTCTGTCTCAAAAAAAAAAAAAAAAAAAAAATTGATGAGCAGCCCTGTCTAACCATGCCCTGAAATTGCATAGCTGTATACTTTAGCTGATGTGCTGCAATGCAAGACTCAAGCCTGGGAATTGGGGTGGAAAGAGAACACTGTCTCTCTCTCTCCTGCCACATATAACAGCCTGCCTTGTACTGGGGGCCTTTGTAGACAAGCCTTCCCTCTCCTACAAGGCCAAGCCTGATTTGTCCCTGTCTTCTCCACAGCACTTAGCCTAGTGCCTGACCCAAGAAGGTGCTCAGATAATAGGGGTTCAGATGAATCGTGTTAGATTTGCATGGAAATGAACTAAGACTCATGTGGGAGAGAGAAAGCAAGCTGATGGGTCCAAAAAAAAAAATCCAAATCATAGGCGGCAAGCTTTAAGCAATTAGAGATCTTTAACTTATTGCAGAGAAAGCTTGTGGACAGCAAACAGGAAAAGGGATTTGACATTCTCTGTGTCTAAGAGTTACAGAGATGTGGGTTGTGGCTCCATGCCAGGAAAAGCTTTCAGTCAGAACTGCCCAGAGACACATTGGGCTGTCTTATGAGCCTCTCTGTTCTCAGAGGTGCCCAAGAAACTGAGTACCACTCAGCAGCTACACAGATACCTATGGAGTTGGATGTTCTGCAAAATTCCTTTCAATTGGGAGGGTCTAAGTTTATACATTTATTTATTAGTGCACCCTCAATGAAGTTGTTTTAGTAATCATTAGTCAAAGTTTTAGTTTTTAATGAGACCTCTCTGGAATCTTGGCCATGTGTTCTGAAAATCAGACACAGAGTATCCATGGAATAACTGTTATGATTTATTATTTCAGTTTTTATTATGCAGTTTATTAATGTTGGATAAAGTTTTAAGAAAAGCTTTTTTTGTCCTAACAATGTTAATGGGGTGCCAGTCATTTTCAAAAGAGGAAAAATTGCAAGAAAATGGTGTTGCTTTAGTGTTAATCTAAAAGAAGAAATAAGAAACAAAGTTCCCAGCAGAATGGATGGCATATGCTCAGCACGTGGATGTGTACTGCTCTCCTTTTTACAGCCTCTCCATAGTCACAAAAAGGACAAAAATCAGAACTAAGACCAGGTCGGCTTGCAGAATCCAGTGGAACTTTGTTGTCCGTGTGATACCAGCTGACTGAAGAGGAATAGACAATTATCTAAAATTCTGTAGGGGTAAGAATTCCCCCTGCTTCATAATAATACCTCCTCTGATCCCCTTCCTATTCACTTTTTCCATCACCATAACAATCCACTCCCTGAATAAGCAGGACCATTCTCAGAAGAAGTAGAAAGAGAAGAGCTGGAGGGGCTTTTGGGGGCTCCATCCTGCTCCTGTCTTCTTCTTGGGCCTTTGGCACTTGTTGCTTGCCAATTAACCATCTTCAGGGGACCCAGCGACCAAGCACGCATGTAAACCCGTGCATCCAGCTTCCTGGATCCACACATCAAAGCCAGAGAGAAGCATCCACATGGCAAACAGAAATGACGGGTGATCCTATCACTAGGCAAATACTTATAACAGTGATTTTTAACGTTGGTTATGGGAGCTTTTAAAAATCTCAAAGGCTACATATGGAATAATTAAAATTAGAATCTCAGGCATCCGCATTTTAACCTTCTCTTTGAAAATTGAGGTATACTTTGCATACCTTTGAACACATCTTGATATGTTTTGACAAATGCATTCACCCATGTAACCCACAGCCTATCAAGATGTAGAATATTTCCATCACTTCAGAAAGTTCCTCTTGCCCCTTCTTAATCATCCTCACCCTCAGTCTTCAGAGCTAACGATGCAACCATTGTTCTGATTTTTTTTAACCTTAGATTAGCTTTGCTTGTTCTAGAATTGCATGTAAATAGAATGATACAGTATGAACTCTTGTGTCTGGCTTCTTTTACTTAGCATAATGCTTTTCAGAGTCATTCATGGCTTTTATGATACAGATCATTCCTTTTTTATTGCTTAGTTGTATTCCATTGTAAGGATGTACACAATTTATTTATCCAGTTAGAAGTTGGTGGACATTTTCATTTCTTCCAGTGTGTGGTGACTCTGAGTAAAACCTCTATAAACATTCACATACAAGTCTTCATAGGAAATATGCTTTTATTTCTCTTGGCTCAATGCCCAGGAGTGAGATTTCTGGGTTATGTGATAAGTGCATGTTTAACTTCACAAGAAACTTCCAAAACTATACCGTTTTACATTCCTACCAGCAAAGAATGTGAATTTCACTTGCTCCATGTCCTTGACAGCACTTGTTATTTTCATTTTATTATTTTAAATAAACTATTTTGGAACACTTTTAGATTTACAAAAAAAATGACAAAGGTAGTAGCAAGAATTCTCACATATCTTGCACCTAGATTCAATTTTTATTAACATCTTACATTAGTATGGTATATTTGTTATAATTAATGAACTATTATTGCTTCATTCTTAACCAAAGCTCATTCTTTATTCAGGTTTCTTTACTTTTTACCTGATGTCCTTTTCGTGTTCAACATTTCACCTATGATGCAACATAATATCTAGTAATTGTGTCTCCTTAGACTCCTCTTGGCTGTGATAGTTTCTCAAACTTTCCTTGTTTTTGATGACCTTAACGGTTTTGAGGAGTATTTATCAGGTATTTTGTAGAATGTACCTCAGCTGGATTTTTCTAATGTTTTTCTCATGATGATACTGGGGTTGTGAGTTACAGGGAGGAAGACCATAGAGGTAACATGCTATTCTCATCACATCATACCAAGTGTACATACCATCAACATGATTTATGACTATTGATGATGACCTTGATCACCTAGCTGAGGTACTAAGAAAACAAATCTGTTAATGTGCCCACATATTTGCCTTTTCAACTACTTTGCACTTTTTCTGCAGTGTCCAATCTGCTCTTATCCAATCTAGTGAATTTGTTAAAATTTCAGATATTAAATTTTTTAGTTCTAGAATTTCTATTTGGTTCTCTCTTTTTTTTTATCAGATGGGGGAATCTCATCAGAAAAATGGAAATGATAAAAATCCACAAACATATTGTGGATTTTTCACAAACTGTGAAATCCACAAACATATTGATAATAGCAATTTCAAAGTCTTTGTCTACTAATTTCATTATCTGTATCATCCCTGGATCTGTTTTTACTGACTGTTCTTTCATCTAGTTGGTGTGACTTTCCCTACATCTTTACATTTCTAGTAATTTTAATTTCTTTGCTGCACATTGTGGCTACCACATTGAGAGTCTGGACTGTGTTCACTTCCTCTAAAGAGTGTTGTAACTTTCTTTCTGGAAGGCAGTTCACTTTTTTCTAAAGATAATAAGACACAGCCTTTCTGCAGTCTCAGTTGAATGTCTAGGGTATTCAGTAAGGTGACTCTAATATGGTTAGTCAGAATTCCAACATCTGTCAGCGCTGACACTACCAAAATCTCTGTTGAGCTCACAGTCCTCCAGTAGTTATTACTTGCCAGGTCTCTCAGAGTGTCACTCTGTGCATGTACAGTTTCAAACTCAGTGAAAGACTTCAGAGGACCCATGAAAATTTCACCCCAGCATTTTTTAAACTCCCTAAGTGATCCCAATGTATTGTCAAGGTTGAGAACTATTGAATATTAATTCCTGAACTGTAAAGGAACTGGGGGGAAAATGCCCTGGTACCAAAGACAATTCAGAATTCCTCTAGATAGGCTGGTCCTGGATAAAGTCATAAGGGATGTTGAAAAAGCAGCTCTACACTAAAATAACTCTCACCTGGTGACATAAAGGAATAGAATCTAAGATAAATCTGTGAGACAAATTTACTTTACCTCCTGTTCTTTAAAATAATTGACTATAATAACTCACTCCTACTGTATTTGAATAGTCCCCTTTAAGACTTTCCTATCACCTAAACTGAAAAAACTAAAGTGATACCTGGTCAAAAGGAGTTCCTGATGCACTAAAACCAGAAGGAAATTAAATCAACCCTTAATGAATTCTTATCAGTTGTCAGGTTCCAAGTTCAAGGGAAATAAAGAGGAATAAGATGTTCTCCCTTCCCTAAGGTAGCTCCCAATCCAGTTGGAATTCCCAGTTTACATGGAGCTAAATGAAATAGATTTCACACTGTGATAGGTCCACGGTATGACAGAGATGCATTCAAAGTGCTTTTAGGAACACAAGTATGCCTAACTTTGGATCTGAAAGGCCTTACAGAGGAATAGCTCTTTAACTAGGTCCTTTTAAGAGTAGGAAGAGTGAGGAAGGTGGTAAAGAAGGTAAGGGGTATTCTAGGAATGAGAATATATGCAAGGGCTTTGAGCGGAGAAAATAAGTGGAACATTTGGGGAAATTTGAAATGTTCAGTGTGGAAAAAATGAGGAGTAGAAGATAGTTTACAGAACAACGGAAATAAGATGCCTTCACCCTACTCATCAAGTGAGATGAATCAAATTTAGAGAACAAAAAAGAACTTATAAACAATTGCTTGTTCCGGATTTGTAATAAATCACACCTTATTGAGGCTGCAGTGAATTCTTGGCATAAGTTTAACAATGGTGTGTAAGAAGTACAAGAGGATTTACATAGACAGTTTCTAGGGAACAGGAGATGTCTAACAATCTAAGTCTAATCTGAAGGATGCCACCTCACTAAAGCATTATATTTTAGCTCAAAACTTTGGAGAATGAACTTTCCATGTGGATTGTGATCCTCCTTATTGTTTTGTATATGCACAAACTGCAAAAAGGCCAAATAATTGTACTGGGAAGAGTAAGGATCAAAGATACTTGGCCAAGCTTGACCAAATGTGCTTTGGAAATCTCCCCTGCAGCTAGAAAACCTAAGTGTGAGCCCTGAAGCTGCCACTTACTGCCCATTATGCCCATGAGAAAGTTCTTTAATTCTTCTGAGCCCCAGTTCCATCAAACGGGCACATCAGTGCCCACCCACCCTGCTCTGTCTCACGAGATTGTCAGGAGAGATCAATGAGCTACTTTGTGTGGAGAAACTTTGTAAAGATTAGAGCACAATAGTGATTCAAGGGTTATTATTACTAATAATAAACAAGAAGAATGTGTGACAATGACCAGAATTTCCTGTTAAGACAACAATTTCATGAAACTATTAAGAAAGGTAGGATGTTTTTTCAATTCCACAATGAGAGTTATGCGCCAGTATTGTTTCAACATTCTCCAGGGAATAAAGGGTTTCGTGGCGATAAATAAGGAATGAGCCAGTTTGTCTGAAAGATTCTTTTTCTCTTTAGAATCATTTCAATAGCTTTTTGTGCCTTCCCATGATTTTTCCAGCCAATCTGCCATGACGGATGAGAATTGGGTATAGGCAATATGATGTCTTCTTTTAAGGAATGTATCTTTCCATATGCAAATACTCATAATTCAGGGCTGTGAGTTCCCTCCCCCAACCCCCAGGCAGCCCTCAGGCACAGTGCTGGGGCACAGAAGGACATCTGTCTCATCAATAACCTCAGGAGTTTCTTCCACTTATCTAGAAAAGAGGAAAATGCATTCTTGAAACCAAACCATTCTACAGGAATCCCTTTATTCCTCTCTATCAGCTTAGGACAAGAGGCTTTCATGTAGATACCAGCTGGCATCTGTAAATTTGTCAAATGAATGTGGGCAAGACCCTCTGGAGGAGGCCTACTGCCCTTCAGAAATGTAACACAAGGATTCTTTCTTGTTGGACTGAGGCCTGCTCGTGATTTTGATGACCTTTGGACTGTCAGTTTCATCTCATGTCATCAGATACAGCAGCCAACTGCCCTTCCTCATATCGTGCCACTAAGAGTTCTGATCCTCAATGGTGATCCAAAGCCTTCTTCTCCTAAATTTGTACTAAAATAACCAAACTACTGTAATAATGGGAAAAAGCTGCATTGTCGGTGAAAACTTGGAAAGAGTTCCCTCTTTTGCCAGAATTTTACAGCATTTCGTGTGTGTGTGTGTGTGTGTGACAGAGTCTCACTCTTGCCCAGGCTGGAGTGCAGTGGCGCGATCTCAACTCACTGCAACCTCTGCCTCTTGGGTTCAACCGATTCTCCTGCCTCAGCCACCCAAGTAGCTGGGATTACAGGTGCCCACCACCACGCCTGGCTAACTTTTTGTATTTGTCCAGGCTGGTCTCAAACTCCTGAGCTCAGACAATCTACCAGCCTCAGCCTCCCAAAGGGCTGAGATTACAGGCCACACCCAGCCAGGAATTTTAGAACATTTCTCAAATTTCAGTGTGCACATGAATTACCTGGGAATCTTGTTAAAATGCAGATTCAGTAGGTCTGGGGTGGGGGGTCCAAGAATTTTCATTTCTAACAAACTCTCAGGTAATATTGCTGGTCCCTGGATCACACTTTGGAGAGCAAGAAATCAGAAGACAAACTTGAGCAATTTCCTCAGAACTCAGAAGAAATTATGAAGGAGACAAAAATGATGAAAGGAAGGTTGAGGAGAGAGCCAAGAGCTATAATGGAGCATCTATGTAAGGAAGTGAAGAGAAGAGATACAGAAAAAAAGATTGGGGTTGTATGTATGTTTCAACTTTAGAAAAGCCTTAGTATAATTCATTATCTCAATATAGCAAAGCAGAAATACCATGTAATTATTTTGATAGATGACAAAAAAAATCTGAGAAAATTTAACATTTCATTATCATCATTGATGATGCATTTTCTTAAAGTGACAAGTGTACTCTATGTAAAACCAAATCCAGCAAGAAGCTTACTTCTTGCTGAAATACCAGCAGCAGTCCTGTTTGCATCAGTAACCAAAAGAATGTCCACTGTTATCAGTGTTATTAACACCGTCCTGTAAATTCTAATTCAGACAACCAAATATAAAAATGAAATTGGGATGATTTAGTTGGGATTATGTTCAGCTTCATGTAATCATGTCTTAAACAAAATAAAAGTGTCTTCCACTCTCACCTAAGTTAGAGGGATCTTTTGTAGCTCAAGGACACCAAAGACCCAGGCCTTTGTGGTTCTCTTTTCAGTCATCTCAGCGGTGGCTCTTGTCCTTGAGATCCAAGGTGGCAGTTAGAGCTGGTCTAAGGATGGTGTAGCTGTCATAAACATTTGGTGTCTCAGGCCTCATGAATATGTAGTGTTTCCTTGGTCCTCCCATCCCGTCTCTTCTCTGTTCAGCCCATGTAGCCTCGGCCAACTTTATCTATCACATGTCACACAGCTACTGGCTTCTAATTGTTTGCTAAGACCGAATTTAAAATTCTTAAATAATGCAGCAATGCACATTACACAAAAGTAGCATATTACATTAACAAAGCTAAGCTAGAATAATAAACACATGGCAACGACTAGGGATTTTTAATGAGTGATAATATGAACTTATCCTAACAAATATTAAATTATATCATAAAGGGACAAGAAATTTAACAGTATGTTAGCAGGTGAAGAAAAGACAGACCAATGCAGGAAAGAAAGTGCATCAGTAGTCTCAACTATATGTCAAAAGTAGGATATGGTAATGCTGTTGTTTCCAAGTCAATGAGGAAAAAATGTATGGCAGTGCAACTTGCTAACCATATGAGAAAAAATAAAAGTAGATACCTACCTCACACCACTCACATATTCCAGAAGAATTGAAGCTGTAAACATAAAAAGGAAACCATGAAAGTATGTTTTAAATACATGCACAGGAAAATACGTACATGTATTTAAATAACATTGGGCAGGGAAAAGACTTTTAAACATGCCAGCAAAGATGGAACAAAAAAACGAAAATATCAAAGATTTTATTCTTAATTTTAAAGGTCTGCATCATTCTTAAAAGGCCAAAATTGAACTGGACTAATGAAGAAGAGAGGACCTGGAACAGACCTAGCTAGACTAGCCCAGCCCTCTATCCATTCTACTAAGTAGAGGTTGGTAGATCACGCCAAGCTCACATGTATGCTGTTGGAAGGTTGATAGGCATATATAATTTTTTTTCTACTTTACATGGCTTTATGGGTAAATATGCTCTAGAAAAGAATGATCAATTCTGTTGCTTCTGCTTCTAAGTCAGTGGAATGAAGAGCTATGTCCAAGGACACTCCAAGCAGTTCTTGAAAGATACTGCTACTGTGTCCACCTGTCATGCATAGACCCAGTCATAAGCACAAGATCTGTAGTCAACTGGTTCTTTGGGCTTAAACCCCGGGCTTATTTCTTTTTTATTGTTGTTTTTTGTTTGTTTGTTTGGTTTTTTTTTTAATATATATACTTTAAATTCTGGGATACATGTGCAGAACATGCAGGTTTGTTATATAGGTGCCATGCTACCTGCCACAGTGGTTTGCTGCACCTATCAACCCATCATCTACATTAGTTATTTCTCCTGATGCTATCCCCTCCCTAGCCCCCCAACCCCCAACAGGCCCCAGTGTGTGATGTTCCCCTCCGTGTCCATGTGTTCTCATTGTTCAACTCCCACTTATGAGTGAGAACACGCGGTGTTTGGTTTTCTGTTCTTGTGTTAGTTTGCTGAGAATGATGGTTTCCAGCTTCATCCATGTCCCTGCAAAGGACATGAATTCATCATTTTTTATGGCTGCATAGTATTCCATGGTGTATATGTGCCACATTTTCTTTATCCAGTCTATCATTGATGGGCATTTGGGTTGGTTCCAAGTCTTTGCTATTGTGAACAGTGCCACAATAAACATACGTGTGCATGTGTCTTTATAGTAAAATGATTTATAATCCTTTGGGTATATACCCAGTAATGGGATTGCTGGGTCAAATGGTATTTCTTGTTCTAGATCATTGAGGAATCACCACAATGTCTTCCACAATGGTTGAACTAATTTACACTCCCACCAACAGTGTAAAAGTGTTCCTATTTCTCCACATCCACTCCAGCATCTGTTGTTTCAACCATAAGCTGATATCTTTGTTTTTTTTTTTTTGAGCCTGAGTCTCGCTCTGTCACCCAGGCTGGAGTGCAGTGGCACAATCTCGGCTCACTGCAACCTCTGCCTCCCGGGTTCATGCCATTCTCCTGCCTCAGCCTCCCGAGTAGCTGGGACTACAGGCGCTGCCACTATGCCCATCTAATTTTTTGTATTTTTAGTAAAGACGGGATTTCACCGTGTTAGCCAGGATGGTCTCGATCTCCTGACCTCGTGATCCACCCGCCTCAGCCTCCCAAAGTGCTGGGATTACAGGCGCGAGCCACCGCGCCCAGCCCGGCTGATTTCTTTTTCAGCACTTACTACTGAGCCATTGCCATGAATGATGCATCAGCCCACCTGAATAGAGAAGTCCCCGCAAATGGTGTGTGGCTTAGAATCCACTGGATTGGTCTCCCCAACCATCACTCAGCCTGTCTTCACCGCATTCAGCCCCTCCCAGACCATGGGTAAGACAGGCCCTGAGTTCCTGTATTTCACCAGCCTCGGGAAGAATGGGCAGTCTTTCCAGTGAATGTAGTGCTGCTTCAGATGTTCTCAGAGACCCAGAGGAACTTCATGGCCACGAGGTGGAATCTCTTCTGTTCAAAGCACTTCATGATCTTGCCAGCCAGGCCACGCTGCACATTGTCTGGCTTTTATGGCGATGAAGGTGCACTTCGGTTGGCCATGGTCCAGGAAGCTGGTTGGGCCAGGTGGCAGCTGCACTGTGCTGCAGGAGCCTGTAATTTTTAATTGTTCAGAAAAATATATAGTCAGCACAAATGAACCTTAAAAGCATTATGCAAAATGAAAGAAGCCAGACCCAGGAGGCTACATGTTGTATGATTCCATTTATGTGAAAAGTCCAGAATAAGCAAATCCACAGAGACAAAAGTGGTTGCCAAGGGCACGGGGGAGAGGGGAGTAGGAAGTGACTGCTAACATACACAAGGTATATATATATTTTTTTGAGTTGGAGTCTTGCTCTGTCACCAAGGCTGGAGTGCAGTGGCACAATCTCGGCTCACTGCAACCTCTGCCTCCCAGGTTCTACTGATTCTCCTTCCTCAGCCTCCTGAGCAGCTGGGACTACAGGTGCATACCACCACACCCAGCTTTTGTGTGTGTGTGTGTGTGTGCGTGTGTGTGTATTTTCAGTAGACAGGGTTTCACCATATTGGCCAGGCTGGTCTCAAACTCCTGACCTCGTGATCCACACACCTCGGCCTCCCAAAGTGCTGGGCTTACAGGCGTGAGCCACTGCCCCTGGCCTCAAGATATCTTTTGGAGTGATGAGACTATTCAGGAATTAGACAGCAGAGATGATTGCAGAACTTTGGGAATATACTAAAAACCATTGAATTAGATACTTGAAAAGGGCAAATTTTACGGTGTGTGAATTATCTCTCAATTTTTTTCAAAAAAGTATGTGCTGCAAGTCACTTCTGAGAGTGGGTTTCAATTCTTCTCAACTGACCCTGCTGTTGTCTCTATAAAATAGTGAGGCAAAAGAACATCCTTCAGGTTCTTAAAGCACAGTACCTGAGCAAGACCCAAGCAAGGAATCTTAATGTCCTGATGGCCAGGGTGGGTGGGCCTGGAACATGCTTCCCTCCAATAGGATGCAGGTCCCAGACAGCAGACAGGGCCTCTCCCATTTGCATGAACTGCCCTGTACACCCACCATCCAGGTTAGGTCTAGCCATGCATCCTCCAAACAACTCAAAAATGTCTGCTTTTAGTTTGCAATTTTGAGCAAATATGTGCTGAATCTCCAGTGGGTGGATTTGATCGTCTACGGTTTCAGAGCATTTCTGAGCTTTTGGTTCCTAAACCATGAGCTTGACCTCACGAGGACCGGGATCGTCTCCCAGAACTCCCTCCACATCACTTTCCAGTGATTTGTTTCAGTTGGCCTTTCGTTTATCTGATACCATGGAAGTGACAGACAGGGCAAATCACAGCTGGAAGGAACTTACAGATTGATCAGTCCAACCTCCCCAACTCCAGACTCCTAGGATCCCCGTTTAATGGATGAGGTTCAGAGAGAGGAAAGAGCCTTCCTACATCACCCAACAAATAAGTGAGGAAACTAAAATTAAATTTCTGTGTCCCAGTCCCCAAAGCACATGTGGTTTTTACATTCAATTATTTCTGTTGCAATATTGGCCTTAATACTGGCTTCCATTTCCAACTAAATAATCTCTACACTGTGAACACCAAATGGACTGGCACAAGACCAGCACCAAGGCAAGGGTCTTAACCCTTTCAGGATGCTCCTGACAATATTACAATTGGAAAGCCACGCTCAGGACAGACCCCTTGGGCAGGCACTTTCTCCAACTTACCTATGATTAAGTAAACTTAGCCTTGTTCACAGCAGCAGATGCAATTAATAGAAGGAACCCAACTATTTGCAGAGCAAATTCTGTGGTCTCATAGAATATTATGCTGGAAAGCAAGCATCTGTCCTCACTATCAGTGCAGCAATTTATTCTATGATGTGAGATGTGCTTTCATTCATTCATTCAATCAACAAACACTTCCTAAACATCTACAATGTGCCTGGCCCTGTGCTGGACACTGGGACATGGAAATAAGTGAAGCATAAAACTTCTGCCTTCAAAGAGCTTCCAGCCTATTGGGAGATGTTCCTCTAATGACCAGCCCTGGCTGAGGGGAAGATGAGAGGCAGAGAGTTTATACAAAGCATGATGGAGACACAGGAGAGTCCATGATTCTGGTTTGGGGGTCAGGGAAGGATTCACGGTGTTGATGACACACCATAAGCTAGATCTTGAATGTTTTCAGTGGCTGAGGAAAAGGGAAAGCTTTTTAGAGAAAAGGAACAGCAGCACAAACCATGAAAGTGCAGGGCACATTTGGAAAGGAGAGGAGACCAGGGTTTCTGGAACAAGGTGCCTGGAGCTATGCTACCTTGGTCTATTCCCATTTGCATCTCCATCAATAAAATATGGGTTTTTTTGGGATGAGTCCAGGGACTGTGCATTATCCCCTTTGGAATTTACAGCATCTGGCACAGTGCCCAGCACCTAGTCAGAGCTCAGCAAATTTTCTCTAAGTGAATGAATTTTCTCTAAGAGTTAACACGTACTAAGCACTGAGTACAGCCGGCCCTCCATATTGCAGGTTCTGCATCTGTGAATTCAACCAACTGTGGATTGAAAATATTATTCAGGGGAAAAATGGATGGTGTCTTCTGTACTGAACATGTACAGACTCTTTTCCTTGTCATTATTTCCGAAACAATACAGTATAACAACTATTTACATAGCTTTTACATTGTGTTCGCTATTATCAGCAATCTAGAGATGATTTAAAGTATCTGGGGGATGTGTACAGGTTCTATGCAAATACTACACCATTTTATATCAGAGACTTAAGTATCCTCAAATTCTGGTATCCTTGGAGGGGTCCTGGAACCAATGCCCCATGGATACTGAGGGACAAAGGTATATAGCGGACATTGTACTGAGTGCTTCACACATATCGAATAATGTAAAGCTCACATACATCTTATGAATTTGGTATTATTAGTAATTTTAATATTATCCCCCTTTAATAGATGAGATGGCAAAGACAGAGAGGTATAAAATAATTTGTCCAAAATCATACAACTAGGAAGAAGCCAATCTAGTCTTTAAGGCCAGATCTCTGCCAGGCTGCGAATGTACTCCCCTCTGTGTGCTGAATTTCTACCTTCCTACTATTCCGTAAGCTTCCTGGGGGCAGGGACAACATCTGTTTCTAGTCCCTGCAGTTCGCTCTCATAAACACTTCTCTGTCACTGTAGTAGAGATGAACAATGGGAGGGGGCAGCAGGGGGCCAGATGGTGAAGGGTCTTGACCACCAGCCTCAGGATTCTGAAGTCGGTCTTAGAGATGACAGAACCTTTAGCATAAGCCACGAAATCTCTCAGGAGGTATGTGCCCAGCGTCTTTTCAATCTTAGCACAGAAAGGAGCCTCTCAGTGGACTTTGAAGCTAGGACAAACTTGCTGGGAAGGGGAAAGTTGTAACCCAAAAGTCCCTGTGCTCTGCGTCAAGGTGGACACAGCCAGATATCAGGGAAGTGGTGAGTAGGGCAAAAGCCCCAATGGGTTAAGGCTTTCTCTGTGTGATAGTCTCAGACATCCGGCTCTTTTCTATGCTCTAAATTTGGAACAACTAGATAGCCACTTCCTCCTAATCAAGATAAGCCCAGGGCCGAGGATCCATGCAATTGTGCGAGGTCATTTAATTGCCTTCCTCTTGGAAACCTTGAGCCAGTCATAGGGAAATTCTCTGACCAAGGCAAAGAATAAAGGTCAATGCCTTGTCGCATCCTGATGCCTTTTACAGACCCTGGAGCCACAGGAGAAATCAATTCCAGTCAAAGGAGTTGTGAAACTTTTTTTTTTTTAAGTGGAGCCAGTATTTTAAGATTTTCCAAGTCATGGAAAAATATACACTAAGAACATGAAAACAACACAAAGTGTCTCATGAAACCTAATCCTTATTGTGTCCAAACAAAGCCAGGCCAATTTAATAAGGAGGTATGTTCTTTAACCCACCATAAAATGATCTATTATGAAGTATTAGTGGGAAAAATACTATTACAAGTTATTCCCGTTTATCCCGGCTGCTCACAATTTTGTTATTAACTATGCTTTCCTTTTCAAAGCTTTTTTTTTCTCACTACAAAAGCAACACATATTCATTGTGGGCATTTTGGCAAATAAAGCGAACAAGAAATAAGTAAAAGTCACTGCAACCCACTGTTAACAAGTGTGGCTTGGTTTTGTTTTTTTTCCCCAAAATTAACATTATACTTTATATAGAGTTTTAAATTGTTTTCACTTAGTATTTATCAATAGCATAATCCTATATGCCCAATATTCTTTGAATATGTTATTTTTATCAATTATATCAGATTTCTCAGTGTGGATGTGCCATAATTAAGCTAGTCACCATCCTGTGGACACTTAGGTTGATTCCAGTTTTACGAGTTTATAAATGAATGTGAGGAATGTCCTTATACAAATATCTTTGTCCTAATTTTTAAGAGTTTCCTTAGGAAGTGGAATTACTAAACAATGGGATATGAAAACTTAAGCTTCATGATGTATTGTCAAATTGTCTTACATTCATTCAACAAATTTTAATTGAGTGCCCAAGTGCCAGGCATGGTTCTGGGCACTGGAGATCCAGGGGTGAACACAGAGACAAACTCTCTGCCCCAAAGGGCCATATTCAAATGGTGGTACTAACTTATTTTCCTACCAGCTGTGTATCAGAATGCCTGGGTCCTGATCTCCTCACCAGCATGATGACCTTTTAACAACAATAAATCTTGGGCTGGGAGCAGTGACTCCCTCCCACAACTCAGGAGGCTGAGGCAGGAGCATCACTTGAAGCCAGGTGATATGGTTTGGCTCTGTGTCCCCCACCAAATCTCATCTCGACTTGTAATCTTCACATCTCAGAGGAGGGACCTGGTGGGAGATGATTGGATCATGGGGGCAGTTTCCCCCATGATGTTCTCATGAGAGTGACTGAGTTCCCATGAGAAATGATGGCTTCAAAGTGCATCACCTCCCCCCCTTGCTCTCTCTGTCTCTCCTGCCACTATGTAAAATATACCTTGCTTTCCCTTCACCTTCTGCCATGATTGTAAGTTTCCTGAGGCCTCCCTAGCCATGCAGAACTGTGAGTCAATTAAAACTCTTCTCTTTGTAACTTACTCACCCTCAGGTAGTTATTTACAGCAGTGTGAAAACAGACTAATATGCCAGGAGTCCAAGACCAGCCTGGGAAACATAGCTAGACCCTGTCTCTAAAAAAAAAAAAAAAAAATTAGCTGGGCATGGTTGTATACACCTGTAGTCCCAGCTATTGGAAAATAAAGAGAAAGAGAAATAAGTGAAAGGCCCTGCAAACACCATGTCAGATATTGGTTATGAGATGCTTCTGGAGCTCCAGGAAATGTGGCCTCCCTGGTAAGGTGGCTCCCAGAGGAGACAGCTGTGAGCACCAGCAACCGACACTGCCACAGCTGGTAATAGAGAAGCCAGGCAGAGGGGACCCTGGCAGGGCATGTGTATCTTACCACATGTCAGAGGGACTGGAAGGCCAGAGGTGTAGGAGGACCATGGGGTGGGGTGGGGAGGGCAGTTTTGCAGTTAGCAGAGGTGTATGCGGCTTCAGCGTGGAAAATGGATGGGGGAGAGGGTAGAGATAAACTGCAGGGGTCCAGGAAAGATCAAGTAATTTTAGGGTATGGCAAACACACAACCCCTTACTTTGGCAAGTCACTGTGACCATTCTTAGCAGATCAGAAGGTCTGAGAAATTCTAAAATATGAAAACTCGTCAAACCTTGTTCAAATCCACATTTCCCGGGAAATAACAGAGGAAGAGAAGAACAGAAAGGGCATCATGACAGTCTAAAGAATTAACTCCAGGTAAGAGAAAAAGGCCTGGACTCTGCCGGTCCAGACTTGCAGAATTTCAATACTCCAGAGAAGCAGGAGTATTGAAAACATATTCAGGAATTAAACACAACAGGGCTTAATTGAAGACTGGATATGAAACTGGAGCAAGGGAATGTCAAAGACGACTCTGAAGTTTCTAATTTGAGCATCTGCATAGTGACGCATTATTCTTGGAGAAGGACTGAGTCTGAGGTCAAATGGGAGGTAGAGGAGAGAAAACTCCAGCAAAATGTGGAACAGTGGAAAGAGGCCTGGGCTGAAGACTTGGGTTCTCAATCCAGTGCTACCAACAAGTGATTGTACAAGCCTGACCAGGTCCCTTCCACCCACTGAAACTTGGCTTCCTCACCTGAAAAACGAAGATGATAAGTCATATTCTAACGAGCACACACCATTGTCATTTTGATCAAATAAAATAATAGAAATTAAAGTGTATCCTAAAGTGTACAGTGCAACCAAAATACAAGAGAATTATTATTATTATTGCTAGCCGTCCTTTGAGGACACTTAATTTATGACTCCCCAAGGAATCAAGTCAGAGCATAATATGAGGTCAACACACCTAGGGACATAAATTTCAGAAGCAGCTTGTTATAAAACTAATTGCTGTTTCGTGGATTCACTTATAATGAACCCAGCAACATTTTTCCAGGCAGAACAATTTTTTTTCTCTGTCATCAGGTCTCTCCATCTTCCCACCCATAATCAATCAGGGCTTTCAACTAGGGTCACCCCTACCCTATCAAAACCTGCTCTCAAGGAATTACTCATTGACTGCACTAAAGAAAAAGTGCCAATAAAGCTTGAAATACTTCCTTCCCAGGGTTGCTTGCCACTCTTCAACCAAAGATCAAATCCTCTGCCAAAGGAGAGGATGTCTCATGGGGTATTGGGGACACGAGGATCACACTCAAAGTGATACTGAAAGGAGGGTGTCTCATGGGGGCTTGGGAGTACGAGGATCACACTCAAAGAGGTGCTGAAAGGAGGGTGTCTCATGGGCGGTTGGGGACACAAGGACACACTCAAAGAGGTATTGAAAGGGGGGTGTCTCATGAGGTGTTGGGGGCACAAGGACACACTCAAAGAGGTATTGAAAGGAGGGTGTCTCATGGGGTGCTGGGGGCATGGGGAGCACACTCAGAGGTACTGAGAGTGAAACAAGCCAGTCACACAAGAACAAACATCATATGATTCCACTTACAGGAGGTCTCTAGAGAAGCCAGATTCATAGAGTCAGAAATTAGAATGGTGATTTCCAGGGCCTTGGAGGAAGGAATGGGGAGCTGTTGTTTCATGGCTATAGAGTTTCAGTTTTGCAAGATAAAAAGGTTTCTGGAAAATTCTGGATGGTGGTAATGGTTGCACAACAAATAACATGTGTGTACTTAACATACTGAAGTATACACTTAAAAGAATTAAGATGGTAAATTTTATACATATTTTAGTAGAATTAATCATGATGATGATGATGATGATGATGATAAATAGTATCAAAGAAGTTCAGATTCAGGGTGCTTGTCCTGGTGCTCTGGAAATCACCCCACAGAGGGAGCCTGCTATACACACACATGTGCTCACTTGTACACACATACTTGCACATGTACACACACACACAGCCCTGCCCAGCCTTCTTCTGTCAGCTAGGCAAGGAGAGCTGAGCCCAGTTATTTGGGCCAGTTTAGGGTTCACTCTGGAGCTTTTAATAGTCAAAGAAATCTTTGTTCTCACTGTGCGACCATTTCTCATCCCAGTTAGCTCTTACATAAGACATATTTTGGATCTGATATATTGGGGAGAAAAAAAAACATTACCCATTTTACTCATTTTGAATAAACTAAAAATAACTATCCTTCCTATTTCCTGGAGTCAATAAAGACGGTTTAGAAAGGACAGAGGAAAGAAAGACATGGAATATGGGAAAAGAGCCATGGGCTGAGTATACAGGAGCCTGCTTCAAAACCTGTCTTTCCCCCTCATCTGCTGTGTGACCTTGGGCACATCCCTGACCCTCTCTGGGCCTCAGGCACCTTGTCTATGGAATGAGAGGGCTGTGTTGGAACCCTCTGGCCTTTGAGGTCCCTTCAGTTCTCATAGTCTAGTTTTTGGTGAGAAGTAGGACTAGGGGTTGAGGCATCTTATTTTGCTAGCCATCTAGTAGATGAATCATTTTTATTATTCCAAAAATTTTCCAAATGAATTTTGATGTGATCCTTCTTGGTAAGAAACAGCTAATGACATCTCTCCTCCCATTCCTGGTCTAGTGTCTAGAAATAGTCTCCGTGAGTAATTTCTACTCACAATCCCCACTTCCTCGACTCCTGCTCCCTCCCCTGCAGTCTGGTTTCCGACTCCCCAGTCCTTTAAAACTGTTCTTGTCAAGGTCACCATAACCTCCTGTGACTGAGTCCAATAGACATACCTCAGTCCTTTTCTTCCTTGGCCTCTCAGGAACATTTCAGCACAGGTGACCACCTTCTCTTTCTTGAGACACTCTCCTCTGTGGGGCCGAGAGGGAAAATAGCCTGCCCTCCTGGAGTCCCCAGGGTCCCCACTAGGATTTGAGTGCCCACCATATTAGTGCCAAAGTCTGTATCTAGTACAACATGATTTGCGGCCACTTGCCTTCCTGTTGCGCTCACATTGCCACCAAATTCTAGATCCACTGGGTGATTCATTTCTTCAGTCATTCAACAATGATTTGTCCAGAGCCAACTATTTCCCAGGCATTATGTGAGGCAATGGGAATATGGTAAGGCCAGCATGACCTCTGCCCTCCTGGCAGTTATAATCCATTGCAAGAGCCAGGCATCAAATGGGAGAGGATGAGATACATGTATAACTACAAATGTGATGAGTTCTCGGAAGAAAAAGCACCCAGGGCTCTGAAAGATGAGATGGGGGACAGCCAAGGCATCAGGATGGACAGTGACAGGACACCAAGATCTGAAAGAGGGGAGGCAGCCAGCAGGAGCAGTAGGTGGGAAGGGTGGGAGTGCAGCAGGCACAGGGGACTGCCAGCACCTTGAACAGGGGACCTGGATGGCTCAACATCATCACACACCAATAGCACCCTGAATTTCCGAGATAGAGGGTTTGGGGGATGCACATGAAGATGCCAGAGGAGCTAAACCCCCACCCCGCCCTTCCACCCTCACCCACTGGTGCTGCTTCTTGCCACCCTTGGACAATGCAAGCTCCAGAAGAGGCTGTAGTTTGGACTGCTGAAGGGTCTGAAAGGGGTCAGGGTGAGTGAGAGGACACAGTAAGGTGGGGTGCAGGAAGAGGACAACCCAGTGAGTCATCCAGTTATGCTTTAGAAAAAACATTCCACTGATATGTGGAGACTGGGGGCAAGGGGTGGGAGGAAGGGTAAATCATGGATGCCTCTTCTTTTGTTAAAAAAATTATTTTTTTTTTGAGATGGAATCTTGCTCTGTTGCCCAGGCTGGAGTGCAGTGGCACGATCTTGGTTCACTGCAACCTTCGCCTCCCGAGTTTAAGCAATTCTCCTGCCTCAGCCTCTCAAGTAGCTGGGATTACAGGTGCATGCCACCACATCTGACTAATTTTTGTATTTTTAGTAGAGATGGGGCTTCACCATGTTAGCCAGGCTGGTCTCAAACTCCCGACCTCAGGTGATCCACCCGCCTCGGCCTCCCAAATGTATTGTTTTACTTATTTATTTTGTTAACTTTTATTTTAGGGTCAGGGGTATATGTGCAGGTTTGTTATATAAGAAAATTGAGTGTCACAGGGGGTTGTTGTACAGATTATTTCGTCACCGAGACAATGAGCATAGTACCCAACTCACCCTCCTCCCATCCACTACCTTCAAGTAGGCTCCTGTGCCTGTTGTTCCCCTCCTTGGGGCCACTTGTCCTTGATGTTTAGCTCCCACTTACAAGTGACAGCATGTGGTATTTGCTCTACTGTTCCTGCTTTAGTTTTCTTAGGATAGTGAAGGGCCAATTCTTTTGTGCTGACCTTGCTTGGTTCCAACAGGCATAGAATTATAAATATTTTGCCAAGAGGGAGAACATAAAATGCTTTTCCTCAGCATCGTTGTCGAGAGTGGGCTCTCCTGGCCTCATCACTAAGCCCTCGAGGCCCTTCAAGATGACCTGATCCCATGTCCTCCATGCACAGATGAGGACAGAACACCGCAGCGGGGGAGGTTCAGGACGTCCCCAGGGCCACGTAGCTGCCAAGTGGCCCAGGCAGAACGCAAGTCTGCATGACTCCAAAGTCCACAGCTCTTCACACGTCACCTTAGATGCCACCTGGGCCAGCCTGCTCTGTTTTACAAATGAGGAAACTGAGCCTCAAAGAGAGGGAGCCACTTTCCCCAGGAACACACCTCCATCCCTGGAGGCTCAGCTCTGCTCCTTCTGCTCCAACCTGCCTCCTTGTGGGTGGCAGAAGAGAAAGTGTCCCCTAAATAAATGCCATGAGCATGCAGCTGTGAACAAAACAATGTCCCCGGGCTGGGAAGCCAACATCCCAAGGCCATGTGAGGAAAGAGGTTGTTGCCTTCCCGAGGAGGGGGCAGCTGCTGTGGAGCTGGAGCATTGCTCGGCCTCCAGCCTCTCCCAGGAACATAAAACTCAGGAGCGAAGGAACGTTGGGCAAGAGCCCATGGGAACGAGGCCCACATTCCCCTCTCCAGGGGCTGCCTTGGCCGCTGATTATGCTCCCAACAAAATCCTTGCTGAACATCTGTATTGTGCAGGGAACTGGTGCCTGGCCTCTGCTGCCATGAGGGGCTCAGCACAAGCCCCCAATTCTGGGGCTGTCACATCTGACCCCACAGAGACCCTGACTCTCAGGGGCCACATTCTGACCCTGAAAATCTGGAGTGAGTTAAGGAAAATTTAGACAGATGTTGCTACTTCCAGTTTCCTGTGGAAATTAAGTGAAACCAGGAGGCATCTCATTCAGGGGAAAAGATGAGAGATGTGAGGAAAACAGAGGAAATAAATACATGAGGTGTTTGTTTGCAAAGCAGTTGTTTCTTCCATGCTTAGCACTCCTCAGAAGGGAGTTCTGGCAGGGCACTTTGCCACAAAGCAAGTCCCTGATCAGCTGTCTTCCACCCCTCGCTCCCACCACAAAGAGCCCACAGCTCTTCGCACTCAATGCTCCTGCACACTTCTAGTACTTTGCACAAGCTATTTCCTCTGCTTGGAATGCCATTCCCTCCCTTCTCTTTCTGGAGAACCTCTACGCAGCCCACATGGATCAACTCAAGATGTAATCCTCCGACTCCCTCCCTCCCACCTTCCCAAGTAAAAGAGGTGGCTGCTTCTCCGAGTCCACCCATCACCCTATAAACCCCTCCATGGTGATCTTGTCACATGGACTTGAGGGCATGTCTACATGCCCTCTGTCTCCCTTGCTAGTCTACAGCAGACAGTGTGTCTTAATCATCTCTGTATCCACAGTGCCTGGCAGAAAGCCTGGTACAGAAAATGAACTCAATAAGCGTTCAAGGATCGGATAGAAGGAGAGGGGAGAAATGGCAGGAGGGAAAGAAAGAAGCAGAAGTAAAGAAAAAAAAAATATTGGCTTCTTTAGAGTATTTGCAAGTCCCTCTCTTCTTCCCTATTGATTTGAGCCTGTATCTGCCTCGTCTAAATAAAATGCCTCAAAAAAAAAAAAAACTCATTGATTAGGCTGTGACAAGGCTCAGCTGAGCAACACATATAACACGACTTATGCAGAATAGGAGTTCATCTCTCACTCATATGAAAGTCCTTCTGGCTGGGCGCGGTGGCTCATGCCTGAAATCCCAGCACTTTGGGAGGCCGAGGTGGGCCCATCATGAGGTCAGGAGTCTGACAGCAGACTGACCAACACGGTGAAACCTTGTCTCTACCAAAAATACAAAAATTAGCTGGGTGTGGTGGTGCGCGCCTGTAATCCCAGCTACTCTGAAGGCTGAGGCAGGAGAATTGCTTGAACCCGGGAGGCAGAGGTTCCAGTGAGCCGAGATTGCACCACCGCACTCCAGCCTGGGTGACACAAAGAGATTCCATCTCAAAAAAAAAAAAAAGAAAGAAAGAAAGTCTTTCTGAGGAGGCTGAGGCAGCTCTTTGAAGTCATCAGGGGTCCAGGCTGCTTCTGTCTTATTGCTCTGTCATCCCAAGGGGCTGTACTTATCCAGGTGTCCCAGATAGCGCCCCACACATCTACGCTCCATCCACAGAGCGGGTAACAAAAGAGGACACACTCCTCTCTTCAAAGGCACAACTGGAAATTGAGTACAAGAGTCCCTCTTATCTGTGGGGGATGCGTTCCAAGATCCCCAGCGAATGCCTGAAACTGCAGATAGTACCAAACCTTATATACACTATGTTTTTCCTATACATACATACTTATGATAAAGTTTAATTTATAAATGAGGCACCTTGAAAGACTAGCAATGTAACTAATAAAAGAGAACAATTATAATAACATACAGTAATAAAAAATATGTGAATGTGACTCCTCTCTCTCTTTCTCTCTCTCTCTCTCTCTGTCCAAATCACTTACCGTTCTGGAACTTGGGTAACAGAAACTGTGGGAAGCGTGGAGAAGCAGGAACTATTGCACACTGCTTGCCCAATCCTTCCATCTAGCGCAAGACAGGCTGGGAATTATGGTCTCGTGCTGAGCGTCTGCACAGCAAGGTGAAAGTTTTATTTCCATGTAAAAGGGAGGAAATGGATTTTGGAAACAACCAGAAATCTTTTCCAAAACAACAACACACAGAAAGAGAACACCCTTCCAACCTTCCAAGCTCCAACATTGAACTTATATATTTCACCATCCCAACAAACCTGTGAGGAAACTGAGGCTAGGGGTGGAAATGCCTTTGGCTGAGGGCCCTATGAGCAGTAAAGGAGCATGACAGAAAACCAAATACCTGGTATAAACTGGGATTTCCATTTAAAACCTCACAAATACTAGAAAGAGGAAAGGGAAGATGTGACTGCACAGCTGTTTACAGGGAGACAATCTGGGAGTCTGAGTTGACCCCCAGCTCAGTGGATCTGCTGTGTTATGTTTGTCTTCAGAGCTACATTAATGGGGGCCAACATCCAGAACATCCAGAGCGATCTGCTCTCCTTGGGCTGGCCAGACTGCACCTGGAATTTTGTGTTTTGGGGGCCAGCCCTTAATGAGAACACCGAGAAACAGGAATGGGCCTGGGGCCAAGACAGGCTGGGAATGGTCTGGATGCCCGCCCTGTGAGGAAAGAGCCACAGCTGAACACCATGGAGAGGGGCGAACTCCAGGGGATGTAGATCCTTATCTTCTCATCTGTGTCACAGAGAGGAAATGGTGACCTCATTCCAGGTGGCTCTGAGGAGCAGAACAATGACCCATGGAAAGAAGCCACTGGGAGGCAGAGTCAGCTCCAATAAAAAGAGGTAACTGAGGTGGTGCACCGAAACCCCTGGCAGGCACGGCAGAAAGTGAGAACTCATCCCCCAGGATGTGCACCAAGGGTGGAGGTGCTGTAGAGCCTTCTAAGGCAGAATCTTGCACCTGGAGGCTCCCGTAGCTGAGATTGGATTGGTCAGGTGTGTCTATGTGCGTGTGCACACAGGTGTGCTCTCCTAGTGACAGGGGCCATGGCTCCCTTGAGGTTCTCCAAGGAGTTTGTGACCCAAACCAGGGTCAATGGACTGGGCCACTGGGTCCTTCCAGGGCCCCTGCCTGCTTTAAAATCCCATGACCAGGCCGGGCACCGTGGCTCATGCTTATAATCCTAGCACTTTGGGAGGCAGAGGTGGATGGATCACTTGAGGCCAGGAGTTCGAGACTAGCCTGGCCAACATGCCGAAACTCCATCTCTACTAAAAAAAAATAGAAAAATTAGCCAGGTGTGGTGGCATGCGCCTGTAATCCCAGCTACTTGAGAGGCTGAGGCAGGAGAATCACTTGCACCCGGGAGGCAGAGGTTGCAGTGAGCCAAGATAGCACCAGTGCACTCCAGCCTAGGTGACAGAGTGAGACTCTGTCTCAAAAAAAAAAAAAAGAAAAGAAAAGAAAAATCCCGTGACTGTCAGTGTAGATGCACAAATGTCCCGATGATGAGGAATAGGTAAAGAGAGTTCACAGTGGCAGAAGGAAACTGGGGGCTTACCAGGACTGACAATGGCTCTGTGAGCTCTGCTCCCCAGAGCAGTGTGCTCCAAAATCCAGCCACAGGAACCACCCACCTGGCAAGCTTGGAGCACATGCTCCTCCCCTTGCTGAGGCTAGAGTATCTCCAGAACCCCAACTGCAAAGGGTCCAGGGCTTCCACATTCATCACACACCAGCCTTGGTGCCTGGTATGGGTGTGGCCTTTCTCCAGGACAACCCACCAGCCAGCAGGTGTCTTTTTGTTTTTCACCACTTCTTTTTGTCTTCTACAATTGGAGACCCTCTAATGGCCAGGCACCGTGGCTCACACCTGTAATCCCAGCACTTTGGGAGGTTGAGGCTGGTGGATCACCTGAGGTCAGGAGTTCAAGACCAGCCTGACCAACATGGTGAAACCCCATCTCTACTGAAAATACAAAAATTAGCCAAGTGTGGTGGTGCATGCCTGTAATCCCAGCTGCTTGGGAGGCTGAGGCAGGAGAATCGCTTGAACCCAGGAGATGGAGTTTTCAGTGAGCCAAGATTGTGCCATTGCACTCCAGCCTGGGCAATAGGGTGAGACTCCATCTCAAAAAAGAGAGACCCTGTAGTTTATTTGATGGCAATGCAGAATGACTTGTAAACCACTGTTCCCAAGCAGCAAGGCAAGGAGGTAGAGAAGGAGGAGTGAAAATGGACCACAAACACCTAAGTCCGGCCAGGCGCGATGGCTCACGCCTGTAATCCCAGCACTTTGGGAGGCCGAGGCAGGCAGATCACGAGGTCAGGAGTTCAAGACCATCCTGGCCAACATAGTGAAACCCCATCTCTACTAAAAATACAAAAATTAGCCAGGCATGGTGGCGCATGCCTGTAATCCCAGCTGCTCAGGAGGCAGAGGCAGGAGAATCCCTTGAACCAGGGAGGTGGAGGTTGCAGTGAGCCGAGGTCGTGCCACAGCACTCTAGCCTGGTAACAGAGCGAGACTCCATCTCAAAAAAAAAAAAAAAAGAAAAAAAACACCTGAGTCCTGGCCCCATCCCTGAGTGACCCGGAGCATCCTCTCTTTCCTCACTGGGTCTCAGGTTCCACACCTGTGAGTGTGATGAGGAGCAGACTCTGTGGGGATGCCGTGCCATGATGTATGTGTGTGCCTAGCCCAGTGCCTAGCACACAGAGGGACCTCAACAGTGTTTGTGGCTCACTTTGTACCTCTTAGGGCTGTTTGGGGATTAAGTGAAAAAAATAAGCAGAGCACCTGGCTCCAAGCCTGGCACATAGTGAGCACTTGATGACTTCCATTTTGTGCCCCTCCTGTGCACGCCCATGCCATGGGCTGAATCACATCCCTCCCTGAATTCATACATTGATGTCCCAGTACCTCAGAATGTGGCTGTATTTGGAGACATGGTCTTTAAAGAGGTCATTAAGTTTGAGTGAGTTCACTGGGGGACCATAACCCAATCTGACGGGTGGTGTCCTCATAAGAAGAGGAGATTAGGACACAGAGAAGCACAGAGTGAATGCCATATGAACACAGAGACAGAAGGCGGCCACCTACAAGCCACGGAGAGAGGCCTCAGAGAAGCCATCCCAGGGCACACCTTGATCTGGGAATTCTCGCCTCCAGAACTGCAACAAAATCAGTTTCTGTTGTTTAAGCCACCCAGCCTGGAGTACTTGTCATGGCAGCCGGAGCAAATGTGGACACCCTGCACTTCTCCAGCTCTGTGCCTTTATCCACCCCGCAATGCTGTCCTGCCCAGTCCTGAGGCCCAAGGCATGCCCTGGAGGGAGCCTTAATGAGCCTTCATCAGAACTTGTCAGACCTTAATGAGCCTGAGAATCACCCAGGAGCTTGTTAAAATGCAGATTCTGCTTCAGTAGGTCTGAGTGGGGCCTGAGAGTCTGCATTTCTAACATGCTCCAAGGGAATGCCAGGGCTGCTGGTCCATGACCCACACTTTGAGTAGCGTGGTGCCAGATGGGGGGGTTAAGCCAGATGGATGAGTGATGATGGGAAGTCCAGTGCTCCCTGAGTCCTGGGTGCTGATCGCAGCTCTAGGTCTTTCCACCCCTCAAAGGACAGGAGCTGGGGGAGGAGAAAGGAGGTGGCAACATGGGGCAGCTTTGTGTGACCTTCTCAGGGGAAATAACCACTTGTGAGCCCAGAGAAGCTCCCCTGGAGGACCACCTGCTTCTGCTGTCAGCGGGAAGTCACCTCCAAGCTCCTCTGGTCCTTTAGTCCATCACTTTCTTGACATGGATGGGGAGACTGAGACCAAGATTGGCTACATAACTTTTGGGGGTTGTGCAAAATGAAAACTGGAGGCACCTATTTAAAAAACTGTGAAGAATTTCAAGATGGTAACAGTAGAGCATTACACCAAGCATGGGGCCCATCTAGGCATGGGGCCTTGTGCTCGGGTGGCACACCTGTGAGGAAAGCCTAAGGCAGAGATGGCTCCCCAGTGAGCCAGAGCTCACCCAGACTAACCTCAGGCCTCCTGAGTCCCGTCACTCCTCTTTCTATCAGTGCACCCCCTCGCCCTTGCCCTCTGAGCTTGTCTGCCTCCAGGGATCTAGCTGCAGCCAGGCAGGGAGGTGCTGGGGCGAGGAGGGAGTCCAAGACTTGGCAGGCTCCTTCCACCCCAAGCTTAGGAGGCCTGACCTCCTGGCTGCCTTCCCAGACCCACAGATTCCTCTGGCTCTGTGGGCCCAGCTCATCTGAGTAGTTCCGTGCCACTCCCAGCTGATGGCACAGGGGTGGGAGGTGGCACCAAGAAGGAGGAAGGGGCCCCAGACACAAGATATGCTGACCTCACGATTTCACACCCACTCTACCCGGGCCACTGGCAACTGATGACAGTTGCTATTGCCTGATTGGCATGCATCTTATCTTTCCTGCTTCACTGAGCCACTTCACCCCATGCCTGGTTCAGGTAGTGCTATGTCCACCCCTGCTCCAAAGGTAGGCATGGAACTCAGGTCCCTCTAGTGCCCCTCTCCACAGTGGTACATCCAGAAATGGGCCCTTGATCCAAGAGAATATAGCAAAACTCAATCCCTGAACTTTCACTGAAAATATTGAGATTGCTAGCTGTAAGAATGATGGAAGCCTGGAGCTTCCTAGAGTCCCTTCATGGAGTAAGGAAGGCTTGCCTCAGAATGAAGCCAGCAGAAGGAAGCAGAGAAAACAAAACAAAACTAACAAAAAAAAGCCTTATGATAGATATTGTTGGAATCCTAGATCCAGCTGTGCCTGAAGTCCTTGACTTCTTAGTTCTGTGTGCCAAAAAATTCCATTTTTGCTTATAGCTGGAGTTGAGTTTTTGTCAGTAGCCATCAAAAGAATGCAACTTGGAAGGCCAGGCGTGATGGCTCACGCCTATAATCCCAGCACTTCGGGAGGCCGAGGCAGGTGGATCACCTGAGGTGAGAGTTCGAAACCAGTCGGACCAATATGGTGAAACCCTGTCTCTACTAAAATACAAAAAATTAGCCGGGCATGGTGGTGGGCACATGTAGTTTCAGCTACTAGGGACGTTGAGGCAGGAGAATCGCTTGAACCCAGGCGGCGGAGATTGCAGTGAGTTGAGATCGCGCCATTGCACTCCAGCCTGGGCAACAAAACTGAAACTCCGTCTCAAAAAAAAAAAATGCAACTTGGAATGTGTACTCAGAAGTATCCAAGCTTGTCCACTCACACCTGTAATCCATAAGGACCATGGATTCCCTAGATCTGGGAGACCTCACAACACAGTGGGAGTGGTGAACACGAGAAGAGTTGAGATCATGAGTCACTGATGGGCATCTTGGCCTCCCTTCGAAGAGCACTCCTGGGTCTAGAAAGCCCTTTTTTCTTTGATCCATACATCAGCTCTACAAAACAGACAGGTCAGGGACTATAACTGATAGGCCAAAAGGCAAACTGAGGCTCAGATAAGGGAAATGAGTTGCTCAAAGTCATACTGGTAGTAAGTGGCAGAGCTGGGTGGAATTAACACTCATGAGCACCTGATTCTGCCTAGATAGCTCGCCTCTGTGCCACCAGAGCAGCCTGTACTAGGCTCAAGTTGTGTCTACAGAGTAAAGAAAAGTCCTCTACAGAGTTCACTTTGTTTTTGTTTTTTGTTTGTTTGTTTTGTTTTGAGGCAGAGTCTCACTCTGTCATCCAGGCTGGAGTGCAGTGGCGCGACCTTGGCTCACTGCAGCCTCCACCTCCCAAGTTCAAGTGATTCTCCTGCCTCAGCCTCCCTAGGAGCTGGGATTATAGGCACCCACCATCACGTCTGGCTAATTTTTGTCTTTTTAGTAGAGATGGAGTTTCACCATGTTGGCCAGGCTGGTCTTGAACTCTCTGAGTTCAAGTGATCCACCTGCCTTGGCCTCCCAAAGTGCTGGGATTACAGGTGTGAGCCAGCCAGAGTTCAGTTTGACTGTGACCTCACAATATGTTTTGGTAGTTCTTTCCCCTTTCCCATTCACTACAACTTCCTTCCAAGCCACAAGGCCTTCCCTCCCAGCAGCAAAAGCAGTCAGAGGACAATGTTCCCTAGTCTAATCTGCTCTTTCCTTCCTTCATTCATTCAATCAATCATTCACTCAGCTGGCCAGGAGACACTGGATGACCACCCCTGGGCCAGGCCTTGTAGCAAATGCTATAGTAATGACCAGACACATCACACCTGCCTTCTGGAAGCCCTCCCTCACAAACCGGATCAACTGCTATGATAAAGGTAAGACACAGAACAGTGTTAAGGAAGCCAGGAATAAACAACTACAGCAGGGTGGTCAGAGAAGGCTACACAGAGTTGATTGCACTGGACATCAGAGGTTGAGGAAGAATGTTCTTGGAAGAAAAGGTAGGAAGATCATGTCTTCCAGTGGAGGTGTGAGACAGCCTCGTCTATTCAGGGATGTGCAGGCGGAACAGGCATCTTCTTCCAGGGGGTGACAGGTGGCAGGAGGTGAGACCACAGCCTCAGTCAGGGGCCAGGTCAAGGAGGACCTACCAGCGGAGCTTGGGAGGTGATGAGGCACTGTGCCATGGTTAGGTTTGCTCTTAGAAAGGCTATGCTGCTGGGTGGGGAGGAGGAGAGATTGAAACGGCAAGTTTGAAGAGGAGGCCACTTGATGGTCACTGGCCATGGCTCAGGCAAAAGAGGACACAGGCCCGAACAGAGGCAATAGCAGTGGGGATGGCAGGGAGGGGACTGGCTAAAGGATTGAGAGCTTTTTGGTATTCCTTAGATGTGGGGAGTGAGTCGACACACCTGTCCCAGGTTTCTGGCTTAACTTGCTGAATCACTGGTGTAGCCCTACAGTGAGATGGGTATAGCAGAACACTTTTGGTTGAAAATGTCTGAAAACCTAGTCAAACTGACCTTTTAAAAAAGGGAAGAAGAGTGCAGTGTTCATATAACTGAACAGTATGAGGGTCACATCATCAGCATATCCTCCCCCCATCTCCTGACTCAAGTACTTTGTGCTGACTCCATTCTTGACAGCTGGTCCCATATCTTTTCCTGAACTACATCCTTCCAGGTTTAAATTCAACAAAAACACACAAGAGCTTGTGTCCGAGCATTCGCATGAATAGTCTGAGATTCGCCCTGATTGGACCAGCTTTGGTCACATGCTCACCTCCAGCCAATCGCTATGGCTGTGCTAATTGACTTAGACCTAATCCATGAGCTCCACCCCTTAAGCTTTGGTGGAGCCATAGAAACTGTAGTGACTAAGAAGCAAAGGAGTGGACCCCAAAGAAATACTCAGGCTCTTGCTAGGACAAAGGGAAAGAAATAGATGCCAGTGAGATAGACCGGATATTTTTAGCTTTGTGGGCAGCACGAGAGAAAGAACAGTAGGTTAGGGGAGGACAAGATGATGAGTCCAGATTAGAAGGTGTTGTGTTTGTAGGCTGTATGGTGCAAGCAGAGGAGATGGTCAGCAGGCAGTCCAGTAGGGAGAGACCCATGCTGGAGAGGGATCTGGAATTGCCAGTGTGTAGGTGGTGAGTGAGAAGCTGAAGAAGACAACAATGATGCAGACTTTGGAAGCCATTCTGGACTCCCTGCTTCAGGAACTGCAAGTTTGATCTGGTGAAAGTCTCTTGCTTTCTTTGCCCTTTAGGATTAGGCAGTGGAACAGTCCTTGTGATCCTGAAGTTAGCAATGCCCCAGCCTCCTTCTTTCAACACCAGCTCTCACTTCTTGTCTTAGATTGCTTTGCACCTTCCTCTCCCTTGGTTGATGTCAGGACCTGAATATATTAGATAGTGATTTGAACCACTGATGCTACAAATGAAAGAGATTGATGCTGGGCCCTGGGACCAGGACATGTGACAGAACCAGAGTCCTTCAGGGCTGATGGGCATGTGCTGGGACTGACACAGGCTAGCATCTCCCAGGAAGACGGAAGGACAAGCAACTCCAAATGGGGATGACATTGATGACTCTTCCACCTCTCCTAGTAACTTCCCCATGCCCATCATGTCGTTGCACCTCTGACAGTACTAGGAGAGGTGCCAAAATGAGGGACGGTACTTGGGAGGACACCAAAATGGGGGAAAGTTTGTGAAATGTTGCAATGGGAGAAAGGAACTCAGTGGCCCATGTAAATCTTGGATATGTTTGAGATGTGGCATTGCCTGTCTCTATGTCTTCACAAGGATAATAAGCATCTCCAGTGTTACTGTAAGCCAGTGTGATCCCTATCTTCATTAATTTTTGCCTGGAAACTCCTGGCCCATGACTATTGTAAAAAGTCCTGGCAAAGTGTGCCTAGCCAACATCCACTCTCCTCTACTTCCTTACTATCAAAACCTTGCATTTGTTTAGGATGGCAATGTGCCAACTAGAAAAGCCACACTTGACCGGGCATGGTGGCTCAAGCCTGTAATCCCAGCAGTTTGGGAGGCCAAGGTGGGCAAATCACAAGGTCAGGAGTTTGAGACCCGACCCCGTCTGTGGCAGTGGGGGAAGGGCAGTCCAAGGGTGGACCCTGTCTCTACTAAAAATACAAAAATTAGCCTGGTGTGGTGGTGGGCGCCTGTAATCCCAGCTACTCGGGAGGCTGAGGCAGGAGAATTGCTTGAACCTGGGAGTAGGTTGCAGTGAGCCGAGTTCCCACCACTGCACTCCAGCCTGGGCAACAAAGTGAGACTCCAACTCCAAAGAAAAAGCCACACTTAACCTCCTTTGCAGCTAAGAGGCAACATACATGGCTGGACAGTGAGATTGTGTTAATGTGGATTATTCCTCCACAAATACGCATTCTTCTCCTCTCCCATTGTGAATAGAGTGTAAGTACTTACCCAGTGATGTTGAGCTTAGTAACATGACTTCCTTTGGAATGTTAGTGGGAGGAATAAGCAGAAACCTTTTATTTGCTTGCATAATTTGGTTTCCTTCTTTTCATGATTCGCCATGAGAAGAACCCACCCAGGTAATCACTGCTTGCTCAGATCCCGGCAAATTCTAGATCCCAGACTAGTGTTCTTAGAGCCAAGGCCAGCTGATCCAAGTCTGGACCACTGCTCAGATGGGCCAAGCCTGAATTTGGGAGTGGTCGTTACAGAGCATTACCCTGGCAATAACTGACTGATGCAGAGATGTAAATAGACATCACTGGTGGAGCCCCCAGGAAAGCTCTTTAACAGAAGACAGACTCAGCTGGCAGGTTTCCCTTCTCCTTCTTGAATGAAGACAGGCTCAATGCTTGGAGGGGTGAGAGGAGGCAGCTATCTTACAACCACAGGTCACAGGAAGACACTAAACGAGGCTGTGTGGAAAGACAGAAGGAGCCTGCATCCCTCAGCACCACAGAGACATTGTACCAGCCTAGAAATGCCTAAATCTGAACTTCCTCTTACCTAAGAAAAATAAAACCTCAATTTGATTCAATCACTGTTTTACAGGTTTCTGCTACTTCTGATACAATTCCTGATAGATGGCCAGGCACAGTGGCTCACCCTATAATCCCAGCACTTTGGGAGGCTGAGGCAGTCAGATCACCTTAGGTCAGTAGTTTGAGACCAGCCTGGACAACATGACAAAACCTCGTCTCTATTAAAAATACAAAAATTAGCTGGGCATGGTGGCAGGAGCCTGTAATCCCAGCTACTCGGGAGACTGAGGCACAAGAATCACTTGAACCCAGGAGGTGGAGGTTGCATTGAGCCGAGATCACATCACTGCACTCCAGCCTGGGTGACAGAGTGAGACTCTGTCTCAAAAAAAAAAAAAAAAAATTCCTGATAGACACAGGTAACTATTGGTATTAAAGCCACAACTGGCCAGGCATGGTGGCTCACACCTGTAATCCCAGCACTTTGGGAGCCCAAGGTGGGTGGATCACCTGAGGTCAGGAGTTCAAGACCAGCCTGGCCAAAATGATGAAACCTTGTCTCTACTAAAAATATAAAAAATAAAAAATAGCCAGGTGTGGTGATGGGCACCTGTAATCCCAGCTACTCAGGAGGCTGAGGCAGGAGAATCACTTGAACCTAGGAGTCGGAGGTTGCAGTGAGCCAAGATCACCCCATTGCACTCCAGCCTGGGCAACAAGTGCGAAACTCCATCTTAAAAAATAATAATAAAATAGAGCCACACCTGTGTTTGAGATCCCCCAGGAAGAGCATGAAGGGTCACAAGCTGGTCTCGTGGAATCCTGGGGAATGTGGCTTAAGAATGCTGGAGAAGAAGCCCACAGAAGTGATTGAGAAGCAGGGAGAGTAGATGGAGAACCCAGATGTGTGGTGGCCACAGGCCACAAGAGGAGAGAATCTCAAAAATAGATAGGGACAGACCAGGCCAAATGCAGCAGTGAGATTCAGGCACATGAGGAAGAAAACTTTTCAAAGGATTTAGTAAATGAGAGGTCCCTGACCTTGGCAGGAAAGGTTTAGTTCAGGGCTGGGGACAGAAGCCAAACCACACAGCCCTTTGCAGAGAATCCCAGCCCTCTGCAGCTCCCTCCATGGGGGATGGACGCTTGAGGAAGGATGATGCAATGGGAGGAAACCACTGCTTGGCCAGCTGCAGCCTTGTCCTCACTGCACAGACCATTTCTCCTCCTTGCCTCCAAGATGAAATCTAAACTCAACTTGGCATCCAACCCTTGAGGATGTGGACCCAGCCAGGCTATGGCCTCTCCTGCCCAGCCTCCCTTCTCCATATTGCAGGATCCCCACTCCCCCCATTCCTGGCCTCGATGTCCACCCTTGGGCTGCCCTCCCCCACTCCACAGACTATCTGGAGCCTACTCAGCCTTCTAAGGTGGCACAAATGTCACCCCCTCTAATGAAGACAAGGTCACTCCTTTCTCTGGGCTCCTTGCACCTCTCTGTATCTGCCTTGAATTATATTGGCCAGATTCGAGTGGGATTTGCTCCCCAGGGTGGGGATAGTGTCTGTGTTTTCTGTTCCCCACAGGGCAGAGCACACCAGTCTGGCACGAGTAGGAGCCAGTAGCCTTGTTGGGTGGCTATGGTGTGCCCTGCAAGAGTTTCCCAGGCCAGGGATACCAAGTGGTCATCTTCAGGGCCACGTCTATCTCCTTCCACTCCTACAGACCTGGCTTTAGAGAGCTCAGGAAGGAAGCAGAACAATCAACAGAGACACGTGAGGGCTTTCTTCTTCCCCTCTCCTCTCTGGAGGCTTCCCAGAGGGCAGCTGCTTCCTTTCTCTCTTGTTTTAGAACAAGAAGACATGATTGTGACCAAATTTAGAAAACAACCAAAAATTCAAACACAACCCATATTTTAAAATCCATTTCAACAGCTCCACCCCACTAAAAGGAATGTCACTTCTGAGCAACGTGGGTGAGGAATCAGCAGCCGAAGTAGCAGCAAGGTGGGCTATGGTGTCATGGGTTTGGGGTCTGAGGGCTGGGGAGGGAAGACGTCTTCCCACCAAGGACAGACCAACTCACCCCACCAGCAAATGGGAGGAATGATGAGGGAGAGCAGAGCCAGGCATGAGAGCAGACGGGCCCACATTCAAGGAAGTATCTTCTTGGCTTCTTGTTTCTGCCAATAGCTGGAGAGGACGGATGCTTCTGGAAGCCACCTCAGAGACCAACCACAGCGGATGGGCCCTCCTTAGCACAGAGCTACTTTTAGCCCATTGTTCTACTGCGGGGAACAGAGGGAAACCCAGGGAACCAAACAAACAGTGTCGCCTGCCTTCTGTAATAATAGTAACCAGGTATGGGATGTGTACTGTGTGCCAGGTGCTATAGCTAGGAGGCTTTTTAAAAATATTGTTTCCAGGAATTCTACATGAGTCATGTTGCCTCAGAGATTTTTATAAGGGAAAAAAAGGGCTTTATGAGCCAGAATGAAAGAGATTAATTTGTCAGGAACAAAGTAAAAGTTGGCTTTGCAAGCATGGCATTCAAGGGACAGTCTGATAAGGCATCAAGAATGCTGCTGTGTCCTCTGACCACCATGATAGAGATGAAGAGTCCAGAATAAAGGAGGCTCTCATCTCACTGAACTTGGTTCCCGTCAGCCTAAATGGGACCCATTCTCTTCGAGTCTCAGTTTCTTTTAAAACTTGGAGCTAGCAAATGCCTCCTTCATGAGGTTGTTGTGAAGATTAAACAAGGAATGTATGAGAATTAGTTAGCACTGTACCTTACAGGTAGTGCACACTTAGTAAATGGTAATAATCAGAAGTGTTGTTATAAACCTTGGCATTTAAAAGGAATTGAGGTTTTCTCCCAGAGGTAGAAAGAATCTGGGGACAGATGTTGACTTCATGCATCTGAACTTTTGTTAGGAAGGAGACTAGTTCTGCATTTTTCCAAGCAACAGAACTATGCTCACTGGGCAAAAGTTATTATCCAGCCAATTTCAGCCAAATAAAAGGAAGTGTGATCATGAAAAAAGACTGGAAGGACATAATTCCAAATGGTGCTGTCTTTGGGTAGTGAGAACTTAAGTGGTTTCTTTATATTCTTGTGTAGTTTCCAGATTTTCAGCAGTAATCTTATATTTTTAAATAATCTGGGAAAAATAAAAGGTTAAAGAAAAAGAAGAATTTCACACACGTCAGGAATGCTGTTATAGGAATGGGAAACCAAGCTTGATCTGACATTCTACCAAATGTGAATCTAGTTTCCAAGCATCAGAAAACTGAAATCCATTCCCAGCAGAGACAATGCAACTGGAGAGGATCATGCTCCCGTCTCTTGGGCCACACCCACCTGCACCCTCAGAGGACAGAGAGCAGACACCTGACAAAGGACCAACTACTCCAGTGGAAAGTGTTGCTGAGGGCCTTGGAAGCCTGTGAGGTGGGGAGGAAGTTTTTCACCCCAGCATTAGGGCAAGGATTCCCTCTGGGCAACACAAAAGGATCTTTTCAATCCAAGAAAGCTGATTAGATAGATAGATAGATAGATAGATAGATAGATGCCTGGCCTCGTTCTTCAAAGTATGGCCAATCTCACCAACACGGTGAGACTGGCTTTTAATTAAGAAAACAGCTGTGAGTTGGTTTCTAAAAGGCAGACTATTAGAGTGAGAGGCAGGGGCAGGTGATGGGACAGACGTTGGAACCGGCAGCAGAAGACGTGGGTTCTGGTCCCAACCTTGGCTAACCTGGCTGTGTGATACTGAATCAGCCCCTTTGCTCTCTAGGCCTCTGGCTTCCCCATCCTAGTGTCTGGAGGTTGGACAGAATGAATTCTAAGCTGCTATCCAGCTCAGAGTCAGCCACTTGATGCCACAGGCCCATGCCACACTTTCTCCCAAGACTCCGACTCTCCATGGCCCAGTGGACCTAAGAAGCGTTTCAGCCCTATTGTTCTATCCCTGCTTTTAATGAAGCCACATCTGGAGTGTATCTCCTCTGATCCCTGTTTTGTACAATTCCTCACAGCTGGGTCCCCACAAATCAATTTGTTCTGCAGACAAGTTCCCAGAATTGTCCAGAATCTTACCCAGAAAAGGCAGTTTGATTTCCCTTCAGCTTCTGGTTGCAAAGGTTGTGCACAGAGCCCGGTCCACATCAGGACAAGCTCCCTGAGTCTTCCAAATCCTACTGCCCGCAGGGTTCTGCAGAGTGGCCGAGGTTCATCCTCCCTTCTCCAGGCACAAAGCATGAACTAGCCTCTGGGGCCCCCTCCTGTGCCCTCTGAGGGAGCCGTGCCCTCAACTCCACAGTGAAAAGATTGGGATAAAATGAACACTAAACATCCCTGCAGCTCTTGGATTCAATGTTTTCCCAGGGAGATGGACTAATTACGAGAGAAGTGTTGAAAAGTCGATATTCCTGCAGATGGAGAAGGAAGGAGGATTGGGAACCTCCAAGGACCTCTTTGTTCTACCACATGCAGCAAACAGCACAGAACTCAGGGCTTCTGTGAAGAGCAACAGTTCCCAGACACTCTGCTGGCTGAGGCTGATCTGGTTCTCAGGACACTTCTGGGATTGAGCAACCCGGGATCTTTGTCTGGTCAGCATCTGCTCTCCCTCAGGAAGTGGTCCCTGAGCTCCAATTCTGGCTGGCGCCCCGGGCTCCCAGCTTGGCCCCCCTCATCTCCTTCAATCCTCACCACCCCCTCAGAGGTACTAGCACTGCCCCTATAATACAGAAGAGGATATCGTGGCTCAGAGTGGGTAAGTAACTTGCTCAAAGTCCATGTGACTAAGCAGAATTTATACTCAGGTCTCTCCTACTGCAAATCCTGGCCTGTTTTCAATCGATCATACCAAACAAAGGCAAACGGAGGTCCCTAATTTTTTCCCTGCTAATAAGAGTTTGCATTCAGACTCCATTTGGGGAAATTTTTAAATATAATTTTTGTCAAAGGAATACATGTATTTAGCTTAAGAAGCCTAATCGTTCCCAAGGTTTATAATAAAATTAGCAGTCCCCCATCCCACCTCTCTCCACCCCCAGATCTGGCTCCCGAGAGAGACTCTGTTCTCAACTCCTCCAGCTATTTCTTCCTGTGTTTGCCTTCGTATTTTTGTTTGTTTGTTTTGAAACAGAGTCTTGCAGTGGCGCGATCTTGGCTCACTGCAACCTCCACCTCCCGAGTTCAAGCAATTCTCCTGTCTCAGCCTCCCAAGTAGCTGGGATTACAGGCATCCACCACCATGCCTGGCTAATTTTTGTATTTTTAGTAGAGACCGGGTTTCGCCATGTTGACCAGGCTGGTCTCAAACTCCTGACCTCAGGTAATCCACCCGCCTCAGCCTCCCAAAGTGCTGGGATTACAGCCGTGGGCCACCTCATCTGGCCAATTTTTCAATTTTAGATGATTATTCTTGACTTCCTATTATGGAAAATAAAGGTTTGGGGTCTCACACCATTTTTGGTTTTCTCTCTCTCTCTCTCTTTCTGTCACACACACACACTCACACACACACAGACACACACACACACATGCACGCAGCCAGTCCCCACCCCACAGCCTGCTGATGTTTTACTACCCTTACAGCATTTGGGGTCAGCCTGAGCTGGCCTGGACCTCTGCAAGGATACAGAAGAGAGTCTTGATTTTTGGTTAAATGCGGCAGATTTTGTGCAAACCTCTGTCTTCACTCACTCCCAGAATCCCAGTGAAAACCACACCCCACAATGAAGAGACTAGGGCTGCTTAGCCTGGAGCAGAGTAGCTGCAAGGTCATATCCTCTCTCCTTGACTTTCTGAGGGGTGTCCTGGAGCAGAGAGAGCAAACACGCTGGGTGGCCTCAGAGGGATCCCAGAGCAATAAGGGAAGTTGCAGGGGAAGTGATTCCCGCTTCATCAGGAAGCCACCCAAGAACAGAAGGGGATGGCTATGGAGTAAGTGGCAGCGGACAAGCTAGGGTCAACTGGCTGTGTATTGGGAACACGGAGGAGGAATTTCTGCATTAGGAAGGAGTTGAGCACATGACTTCTAAAGTCCCTTCAAGGTCTATAACCCAGTAATTTGCTAGTTAAAATAACCATTGGTGGCCAGGCACGGTGGCTTATGCCTGTAATCCCAGCACTTTGGGAGGCCAAGGCGGGCAGATCACCTGAGGTCAGGAGTTCAAGACCAGCCTGGCCAACTGGTTGAAACCCCGTCTCTACTAAAAATGTAAAAATTAGCTAGGCATGGTGGCAGGTGCCTATAATCCCAGCTAGTTGGGAGGCTGTGGCAGGAGAATTGCTTGAACCCAGGAGACGGAGATTTCAGTGAGCCGAGATTGTGCCACTGCATTCCAGCCTGGGTAACAGAGCGAGATTCCATCTCAAAAATAAATAAATAAATAAATAAATGAAAAATAACCGTTGGCAATTAGAATCCAGTGGTGCTTTGCAATCACGCTTGAGTTAATAACTCGAGCCACCCAATAGACATACCCATTCTGGCAAGTTCTTTATAGGATGCTGAAATAACTGTCTTAAGATTCTCATGAGCAATCTGTTCCACTGACCCTTACCTCGTAAAAGAAAGTTCGAGATGATTCAGAAAGGAATCATGACGTGGCGATTGAGACAGAACTCTCTATCCCCTGGGTATTAAGCACACTGAAGATGGATAAGGGCTGGATGGAGCAATCGCAGTCAACTTGGCCACTGCCTGTGGGCCTCTCTGACTGAGCAGCAAGAACGTCAAAGAGGGAAACTGAAGAAATACCTCCTACCCGCATCCTGTTTGAAAGAGAAAGAGGGCAGAGTGGGACATGGGCAAGGATGGAATTCCACCTGGACAGCTGCATGCAGAGGAGCAGGTCTGGTCCACATGCAACTCTGAACTTGGAGCCCTGTCCCTAGTTCTTCTCCCTGACTTGACACTTTGGAAAGAAATATGCTTGCCCAGAGATATGAATCAGCTATAAACTCCTGCACTCTCCAAGCGGGACAGACTCTCATTAACTGTCAGGCTGTAACTGGCAGTGTTGTGTAAATGGATTAAGAGTGATCAGGGAATATGAGCTGCATGACTTGGGCAGGCCCTCTCCTCCCCTCCCAGAGAGAGGAAGACAGAGCTGTTTGAGCTCGGAGCAAGACTAAGTGCAAATCCCAGCCCTGCCACTTATTATCTGTGCAACCTTAGACCAGTTCCTTACCCTCTTTGAGTCTCAGTGTCCTTACCTTTTAAAGCAGGGATGGTGGGTGGGAGGTGGAATTATTTTAATTTTGAGAATTAAATTAGCTCATTTATATGAAGTGCTTAGAAAAGTGCCAAACACATGGTATATTATTATTATTGTTATTATTATTATCAGCAGCTGCACACAGAAGGTAGCAACCTTCAGCTAACTGACTTCATAAGATCAAACAAAATGTTTGTTAAAAAAAAAAAACCTTGAAAGTTGTATATAGGTGTGAGAAATTTGGTGTGTAGTGTATTAAACCTCACAAACATTAGGAGACTGTAAGAGGCCAGTATTTCCAACTTCACTAATTAAATAAATATTGTGGCTATGATACACCAAGCTGCGTGGCAAAGTCTCTAGAACTTTTTGTCAAGATAGGAAATTAATTTGACTTTAAAATGTATACAATGTAATATAGCAAGGCCAAGTTTTGAAGATACAATTTTTAAAAAGAAGGAGAGAGTACCACTTTAACACTTTAAGAAAAGTGACACACCCAGGCCACATTTAGAACACTGACTTCTAAGTGGAATGATGGGAATTGGTCCCTGACTTGCTGCGTGATACCAGCAAACCTCTTCCCTCCCTGGCTTCAGTTCCCCATCGGCTACATCTGGCACTAGATGATCTCTGGGAGCCTTCCAAGTCTGCCATCCTGGGATCTCTGACTTGGAGAATTTTTAGACCAATAGACTTGGTCTCCAGGAAAGCACTGTCATGTTTCCTGAGCCGACAACACCATCTAGTGTGTGTGTGCAAGGAAGACATGACTGCCTGGCTAACCAGGCGCTTTCTCCTCTCCGTCTCATTCTCACGTATATGTTGCTACTCAAAATGTGGTCCACAGACCAGCAGCAATTGCATTACATAAGAGCTTAGGGGACATGCAGAATCTCAGACCCCATCCTAGACCTACTGAACCTGAATCTATCTGCCTTTTTTTGTTTTTAATTTTGAGATGGAGTCTTGCTCTGTCTCCCAGGCTGGAGTGCAACGGCTTGATCTCGGCTCACTGAAACCTCCACCTCCTGGGTTCAAGTGATTCTCCTGCCTCAGCCTCCTGAGTAGTCTGGAATTACAGGCATGTGCCACCACATCTGGCTAATTTTGTATTTTTAGTAGAGACAGGGTTTCACCATGTTGGTCAGGCTGATCTCGAACTCCTGACCTCAAGTGATCCATCCACCTTGGCCTACCAAAGAGCTGGGATTACAGGCATGAGCCACCATGCCTGGCCTGAATCTGCCTTTTAACAAGATGCCAGGGGATTCCCACCATGCACATGAAAGTGTGAAAAGCACTATTTTAATAGGAGGAGAAAAGGAAAGTAGGTTAGTAAAGGAAATTTAAGTTGAACAGATATTCAACCTATAAAGAAATCCAGAATTGGCCCCTAGAAATAAAACACATCCTTTCCAACTGACATGTAAAGGGCCTGTCACATGACAAAGTTTCCATTTCTTGAGAATTTTTGGAAATTTTCAAAACAGAATCTTCTTGAATGGTAAGTAAGTATCTGATGACAACGATGGTTGTTCCTGAGCCCAAGTTTCCAATGCACCTGCATTGTCTACATTGCTATTAATGTAATAATCCCACTGATGAGTCTCAGTTTCCAGGAATTCAGCATGAACTTGGCCACTCTGAGCGCCTAGAGGCCACACTCAGGTTGAAGGCACGTGGCCCCGTGACAACATGGCAGCTCACTTCTTCAAAGCCAGCAGCAGACACTCTCAGCAGGTGGCCTCTAGGAGCTGAGGTTCTCAGTCCTACAACCACAAGGAATGAATTTTGCCAAAAAACAGTGAGCTTGGAAGAAGACCGCAAGGCTCAGATGAGACAGCAGTCCCAACTGACACCTTGATTTCAGCCTGTAAGATCCAAAGCTGTGACCCCCAGTTGAGCCAAGCAAGCGCTGATTTCTGACCTATGGGAACTGTGAGATAATAAATGGGTATTTTCAGCTGCTGCGTAGCAATAGAAGACTAATACAGATTTTGGTGCCTGGAAGTGAGATGTTGCTGTAACAAATACCTAAAATGGAGAAGGCTGGAGGGATTTTGAGGAGCATGATAAAGCCTGCATCTCCTTGTAGAAATGTGGATGGTTGTTTTGGGATGCCAAGGCAGGAGGATTGCTGGAAGACGGGAGTTCAAGATCAGCCTGGGCAACAAAGCGAGACTCCGTCTCCACAAAAAATAATTTTTAAAAATTAGCTGGGCGTGGTGGTGCATGCCTGTACTCCCACATACTTGGGAAGCTGAGGCAGGATGATCACTTGAGCCCAGAAACTCCAGGCTGCAGTGAGTTATAATTGCACCACTGCACTCCAACCTGGGCGACAGACTGATATTCAGGATATGGCAATAAGAGGAAGGAAGTGAGTAACATGTCATTGGAAACCGGAGGAAGGGGATCTTTGCTGGATAGTGGCAGAAAGCTTAGCAAAATTGTCTCCTGCAATGCTTGACATCACTAATCATCAGGGAAATGCAAATCTAAACCACGATAAGCTATCATCTCACCCCAGTTAGAATGGCTATTATCAAAATGACAAAGAAATTAGCAAATGCTGGCAAGGATGCAGAGAAAGAGGAACGCTTGTACACTGTTGGTGGGAATGTAAAGTAGTACAACCATTATGGAAAACATCATGGAGGTGCCTCAAAAGTCTAAAAATAGAACTACCACATGATCCAGCAATCCCACGGCTGGGTATATATCCAAAAAAAGGAAATCAGAATATCAAAGAAATACCTGCACTCCCATGTTTATTGTGTGATTATTTACAATAGCCAAAATAAGGAATCAACCTAAGTGTTCATCACTAGATGAATGTATAAAGAAAATGTGGTTTATATATACAATGGAATACTATTCATCAATAAGAAAGAAGGAAATCCTGTCATTTGCAGCAACACAGAGGTCATTATGTTAAGTGAAATAAGCCAGGCAAAGAAAGGTAAATAGCACATGTTCTCAAGCATACGTGGGATCTAAAAGAGTGGGGCCAGTCACAGTGGCTCATGCCTGCAATCCCTGCACTTTGGGAAGCCAAGGCGGTTGGATCACCTGAAGTCAAGAGTTTGAGACCAGCCTGGTCAACATGGTGAAACCCCATCTTTACTAAAAATACAAAAATTAGCCAGGCATGTTGGCAGGCACTTGTAATCCCAGCTACTTGGGAAGCTGAGGCAGGAGAATCACTTGAACTCAGGAGGCAGAGGTTGTAGTGAGCCAGGATCAGGCCACTGCCCTCCAGCCTGGGTGACAGAGGGAGACTCTGTCTCAAAAAACAAACAAAAAAACAAACACCACTGGGCGCAGTAGCCCACGCCTGTAACCAGCACTGTGGGAGGCCAAAGTGGGTGAATCATCTGAGGTCAGGAGTGCAAAACTAGCCTGACCAACATGATGAAACCCAGTCTTTACTAAAAATACAAAAATTAGTTAGGCATGGTGGTGGGCACCTGTAACCTCAGCTACTCAGGAGGCTGAGGCAGGAGAATCTCTTGAACCCGGGAGGCAGAGGTTGCAGTGAACCAAGATCGAGCCGTTGCACTCCAGCCTGGGAGACAGAGTGAGACTCTGTCTAAAAAAATAATAATAATAAATAAAATAAATAAAAAATAAAAAAATGAATCTCATGAAGGTAGAGAGCAGAGTGAGGATTACCAGAAGCTGAGAAGAATAGGGGGAGGGAGAGTGAAGTGAAGTTGGTTAAGGGGTAAAAAAAATATAGTCAAATGTAAGGAACAGTTTCTAGTATTCAATAGTACAGCAAGGAACTTATAGTTAACAATAATTTATTGTGTATTTAAAACTAGCTAGAAAAGAAGACTTGTACTGTTCCCAACACAAAGAAAAGATAAATGTTGAGGTGATAGAGATATGCTAATTACCCTGATTTGACCATTACACATTGTATACAGTTATCAAAATATCATACCTACCCCCCAAATATGTACAACTATTACATATCAGTGAAAATAAATATTTTTAAAGATTTAAAAATTATCTCCTGAAGTTATGTGGAAAGCAGAACTTATAAAAGATGAACCATTTATTTATTTATTATTTATTTTAAGTGCAGTGTGTGGAAGTAAGGGATGAGCCTTGTTGTGCAGCAAAAGGAGATTTTCATCCAACGTTGCCAATGCTGCTTGGTTTCTCCTTGATGCTTAGAGTAAAATGTGAGTGAAATGAGAGAGAGAGAGAGAGAGAGAGAGGAAAACCATGGCACGAAAATGAACTAGGACTGAATTGTTTAGAAAAAACTCCACCTCTCCAGGTGGCAAAAGGTGCTAAAAGTCAATGGCTGTGGAAAATGTGACATAGAGAAGAGGCTGAGTGTGTGGCTGTACAGCCTTTGGCTAAAACCTCAGAAAGATCAAAAGGTCAGAGTACTCAGTCCCACAAAGGGCTCTTTCGAGAGATGAAGGGTGTGTGCACCTCACAGATCTTCTCGACTCAATCAGGGACAGCTAGGGAGCTCAAGGCCATTATTCCTCGGCCATCTTAGCAGGAGGCCAACGTCGAAAAGGAATTAGTTTGGAAAGATCTGCAGATGTGGCTTCTGTCTAGTGGAATGAAAACCACTGAAATCCATGCAAGACCCACAGAGTTCTTGAGAAAATTGTCCAAGCAGAAATGCTGCCAGCTTGCGCTAAAAAAGTCATGAAGCAGGCTGATAAAACTACTGAGCTGCAAATATGTGCTATCTCTTATAAAAAAGGAAGAATGATGAGAGGGTGGAACCATGCCCAGAGGAAGGAGCTAAGAGCCCCTGAGATTATTCCTAGGTCTTGCAAGCTAATCAAAAAGAGTCAAATATTTGCCTGGCTGGATTTCCAAACCATGATAGACTCAACAGACTCATGATGCATTTTGACTTTGCATTCCCCATTTTTTGACCCAGAATGTCTGCAACTGTAATCCTGTGCCTGTCCCACCACTGTATATTGAGAGTGCTGGGGCAGATAACTCTAGTTTCCCAGGACCACAGATGGGGAGGAATTGTGCCAAGCGGCTGTACCTATTGGCTAACACCCAGAAGCCCATCTGTACCCGGACTTGATTTAGATTTTGAACTTTAAGGCAATGATATTTAGATTAAGATGATGACATTTTAGACTTTGAGCTCATGCTGTAATGAGACTCCAGGGAATCTTAGGAGGGTGTAAATGTATGTTGCATATGGAAGGGATGTCAATTGTTGGGGGCCAGAGGGTGGGCTGTGGTAGGTAAGAATTCTAAGAGGACCCCTCGTTGTACATACCCCACGTAATCCCCTTCTCCTTGAGTATGAACAGGATCTGTGAGTATGATGGGATAGTACTCCAGTGATGCAATAATGTGGATGTAATTAAGATCCCTAATCAGTTGACTTCTGTGTAAACAGAAGGGAAATTATCCTGAGTGGGCATAACTTAATCAAGTGGCCCCTTGAAAGAGATAAGAATCAGTAACAAACACTCTCCTACTAGCCTTGAAAGAGCAAACTGTCATGTTGTGGAGAGGGCCTCATAGCAGGGAATGGGAAATGGTCTTTTAGAGTTGAGGTTCTCCAAGGAACTGATTTCTGCCAACACCCAGTAAGCCTGAAAGAGGACCCTGAGTCTAAGATAAGATCACAGCCCCCGATGACACCTCAACTGGTGAGACTCTAAGCAGAGAATCCAACTAAGCCATGGCCAGACTTTGGACCTACAGATACTATGAGATAATATACTTGTTTTAATCTGCAAAGTTACAAAGGCTTTAAATTGGCCATTACAAATATAGTCAAAGAATTAAAGAAAACTATATTAAACAATTAAAGGAAAATGTACCAACAATGAGTCAATACATAGGGAACCTCAACAGAGAAACAAATACTATAATAAAGAACCAAATGGATATTGAGTTGAAAACTACAATAACTGAAATGAAAAGGTGATGAGATAGGCTTAAAAGCAGGTTTGAGATGGCAGAAGAAATAAGTGAACTTAAAGATAGATAAAGACTGGTTCCAGTGGTTCATGCCAGTAATCCCAGCACTTTGGAATGCAGAGGTAGGGGGATCACTTGAGGCCAGACGTTCAAGACCAGCCTGAGCAACATAGCAAGACCCTAAAAAAAATACAAAAACATTAGCTGGGGGTGGTGTGTGCCTGTAGTTCCATCTGCTTGGGGGGCTGAGGCAGGAGAATTGCTTGAGCCCAGGAGGCATTCAAGGCTGCAGTGAGCTATGATTGCACCACAGCACTCTGGTCTGGGTGACAGAGTAAGACCTTGACTCTAAAAACAAACAAACAAAACCAGCAGAAGTCCAATTTGAAGAACAGAGAAAGGAGTAGGAAAAAAAATTAAAGAAATAATGGCTAAAACCTTCCCAAATTAACAAAAAACCTTAAATTACATTCCAAAAAGTTCAACAAACCCTAAGTATGAAAAACACAAGCAGACCACACCTAGACACATCATAATCAAACTGCTGAAATATAAAGAAAAAGAGAAAATCTTGGAAGGCAGCAAGAGAAACATGAATTATCACACAGAAGTAACAATATCAACAAACACCTTCCCATTCAAAACAGGGAGATCCTACAGCAGTCCAATCACACATTCCAGGGTTGAAAGGAAAAAAAAAAGAACCTGCCAACTAGAGTTATACATCCAACTAAACTCTTTCAATAATGGAAGGCAGAATAAAAATATTCCCAGATAAACAAAAACTGAATTTGTTGCAAACTGACCTCTCCTAGATAAACTACTAAAGTTCTTATGCTGAAAGAAAATGGCACCAAATGGTCACTCAGATTCACAGGAAGTAATGTAGAACATGGGAAATGGTACATATGTCTGTAAATATAACAGACTCTGTGTGTGTGTGTGTGCATATATATATATATATATATATATATAAAATCTTCTTTTACTGTTGAAAGCAGTAATTATACCCTTCTATTATTGAGTATATAATATATATAGTATATATGTCCATAATAGCACAGAGGAGGGGCTAGGAAGTAGAGCTGCATTGGTGTAAATTTGCCAAATTTTACTGGAATTAACTCCACGCTAAACTGATGAAAATTGTGACGAATTCAGGAAGCACACTGGAATCCCTAAGACAACCGCTAAAAAAGTAACTAAGAAATATAGCTAAGAAATCAACAGAGGACATATTTATCCTCATTATGCAGATAAGAAAATGAGTCTGTAGTGAATTCTTATAATTTTATGTTGCCTCAGCATCCGTTTTGAATATAAATTGGAATTTTTCATACCAGAAGCAGGACTTAGTCACCCTTGAGACACAATTTCCAGTTCTCCACCTTCTCCCAGTTCCTCAATGTGGTTGATCCAGATATCTGCTTATATAACTGCCTTGTTGTGACCACCTCCCTAGGGGACAGCTAGATACAACCTACTTGACTTGCCCACCGATCCCTACACTTCACATGACCTGTGTAGATATGCACAGCAACCACTTCCCAGTCACCTGGGACCTCCCGGAACTCCTGCTTGCTTGTTCTAAACGCATCAATTAAAACTCCCATTGGGAAAACTGCTTGGTTTCCCTGGATCCCAATAAAGGCTTTGGCCCCAGCTGGGCACGGTGGCTCATTCCTGTAATCCCAGCACTTTGCAAGGCTGAGGCGGGTGGAGCGCCTGAGGTCAGGAGTTTGAGACCAGCCTGACCAGCATGGTGAAACATCCTCTCTCCTAAATACAAAAAATTAGCCAGGCATGGTGGTGCCTGCCTGTAATCCGAGACACTTGGGAGGCTGAAGCAGGAGAATTGCTTGAACCCGGGAGGCAGAGGTTGCAGTGAGCCAAGATTGCGCCATTGCACTCCAGCCTGGGCAATAAAAAGGCTTTGGCCCAAAGGTCCCTCTCTCTTGCTCCCCATATGCTGGTTGGATGCATATTCTGGACAGCTCTCACCCTCCTATTGGCCCCATGAGGCCTCCTTCCCCGGCCTCTCTGATCTGTGAGCAACACGCTCTTCTGTTATTTCATGTGGGGTTTTTTTTGTTTTGTTTTATTTTGTTTTGTTGTTTGTTTCTTTGAGACACAGTTTTGCTCGTCACCCAGGCTGGAGTGCAATGGTGCGATCTTGGCTCACTGCAACCTCCACTTCCCAGATTCAAGTGATTCTCCTGCCTCAGCCTCCCCAGTAGCTGGGATTACAGGAGCCCACCACCACACCCAGCTAATTTTTGTATTTTTAGTAGAGTTGGGGTTTCGCCATGTTGGTCAGGCTGGTCTTGAACTCCTGATGTCAGGTGATCCGCCAGCTCAGCCTCCCAAAGTGCTGGGATTACAGGTGTGAGCCACCATGCCTGGCCTTATTTCATGTGTTTTGCTGAGTTGCCTCTTCTGTGTCTCACCTGACCAACACACCAAAACCTACCTTCGTTCCCCATCAGGGCTCTCCTAGAGAGGGACTGTCTTGGTAGGAATAAACTGGGCATGAGTCAGACAAGTGCCACAAAGGCATCTTCCAGTATAAACCAAGTTTTCTGTGAGAGGAACACCCTGTCATGGGTTGGACACCCAGGCATTAGGCTGTCTGCCAGGATGAAGTGTCCCATGAAAGACACACTGTAAACATTCATGACCAAATCCCTGGAGCCCTGGCAGGGCAGGGCTAGAGTTTTTACCCATGCTCCTGAGAGAGACCTCAAGACCACATTAGAGGAAACTACAACAGAGTCCTAGAAGGTGAAATGATCTGCCAATCTGCCACAGCTGGGGCTGGCCCCCAGGACTCCAACTCCACACATCAGCCCTGGATTCACACCTGCCAGGGAGGCAGGTGGGGGCAGGTGGGAACCCACTCGGGCACAATGAATAGATGTGTGAATTCCCTCACATCCCTATGGGCTTTTTCTCAGACTCTTCACCCATCGGTGAAGAGAACGTTTTCTCGAGATATTGTAAATTCCCTCCCAGCCTGTGTAAAGATTTCCCTTGACACCACCCAAAATATTACTTCTATTTTATATTGACTTTTTTTGAGCCTAAAAATGACTGAATGTAAGCGGATGCAAGAGTTAGAGGGGCGACTTCTCAAGCAAAGCTAATTAGCTGCCATGCTCGGCAGACTCTCCAGAAATGCAACCTCTGCAGCCTCCCTGCAGCCTCGTCTTGATGGATTTTGTCAGCATTAGTTTTATGTCTGCCTGAACTGTCTCCCTGCATCTGGGAGGGCCCAACACCCCTTCATCAAGCTCACATTGACACGACAGAAACAGTGGGGAGGCGAGACAGGGCAGGACTTACTAACTCATGGGTTGAGGGGGGCATTGCATCTGTTTTCACAGGTTCCCACAGCGGTAGGAAGGGAAGCTTGGCCCACGCTGCCTCACATCTATGAGAACTGAGCTGTGTCGAAAGCTATTCCTGACTACTAAGGAGCTGTTTAATCCCATAAAAATTTTAAAAAGCTAAACTACTTAATATTTATTTTTGAATAAATATCAAAGTACATTTCTGAAAATAGAAGCTGATATTTAATAAGCCCATACTGTGGGCCAGTGTCAGGGGTGTTCAAACCACAGTAACTCCATCTTGAACAGGGGATGGGTAAAATGAGGCTGAGACCTGCTGGGCTGCATTCCCAGGAGGTTAGACATTCTTAGTCACAGGATGAGACAGAAGGTCAGCAGAAGATACAGGTCACAAAGAACCCGCTGATAAGACAGGATGCAGTAAAGAAGCCGGCTGAAACCCACCAAAACCAAGATGGGATGAAAGCAACCTCTGGTGGTCCTCACTGCTCATTATACATTAATTATAATGCATTCACCTGCTAAAGACACTCCCCCCCAGCACCATCACAGTTTACAAATGCCATGGCAATGCTAAGAAGTTACTCTATATGGTCTATGAGAAGGAGCCCTCAGTTCTGGGAAGTCCTCACCCCTTTCTCAGAAAACTCATGAATCATCCACTCCTTGTTTAGCATATAATCAAGAAATAACCACAGAAATAGCCAACCAGTAGTCCTCGGGGGTACTCTGTCTATGGAATAGCCATTCTTGTTTCTTTACTTCTCTAATAAACTTGCTTTCACTTTACTCTGTGGACTCACCTTGAATTCTTTCTTGTGCGTGATCCAAGATCCAGATCCCTTTCTGGTAACACCAGGGCCTAAGCCCTGACCTGCTCTGTGCTATTTAATCCTCACAGCTATCCCATATCTTGGTTTAATTATCCCTGTTTTTCCAATGAAGAAACTAAGTACAGATAAGTTAAGTTGCATCAGATGGATTCGAGCCAGACCAAGCCAAGTTGTTTCTGGGTAATTGTTAAACTGGGTGGAGAATGTATGTCAAAAAGAGCCTGAGACACAAATTGATACCCTTTAATCAATTCCACGTGTGTCTTCATCGCTCCCATCTGATTGGTCCTGCAAACCAAAAACTGAGACAGGTCTCAATCAATTTAGAGGTTTATGGATCATGGCCTGACACGACCTCAGGAGGTCCTGAGAATATGTGCCCAAGGTGGTTGGTTACAGCTTGATTTTACACATTTTAGGGAAACAGAAGTTATAGGCAGACATAACTTGGTTTGGCCTGGAAAGGCAGGACATCTTAAAGAAGCAGGGGGCTTCCAGGTCACAGGTGAATTCGAAGATTTCCTGATTGGCAATTGGTTGAAAGAGTTAAGCTCTGCCTGAAGAGTCCAAGTCAGCTGAACTAAGGTAAGAGGTGGGGGGTGGAAGCCAAGGTTCTTATGCAGATGAAGCTCCATGTAGCAGGCTTCAGAGAGAATAGATATGAAGGTCTCTTATCAGACCTCAAAAAGTGTCAGACTCTCCTGAAAAGACCTAGTTAGGGAAGGAGATTCTCTAGAGAATGTAAATTTCCCCCGCAAGAAATAGCTTTGCAGGGCCATTTCAGAATATGTTAAAGAAATATATTTCGGGGCAAAATACTTGGATTTCCTTCAGGGTCATAGGATGTTTTACCAGAGTCAGGTTGGAAGTTGGTATGTATTGCTACAAAGAGTCTGTTTGGTCCATCTTAAGAGCTCTGTTTTAACGTGAATGCCGGTCAGCTGTCTTTAAACTCCAAAGGGAGGAGAGGGTAATGAGGCTTGTCTGGATACTGCCCCCTTCTCATCATGGCCTGAACTAGTTTTTCAGTTCTGAACTAGGTTCAGGTTTTTCTGGGATCTTCTTGGCCAAGAGAGGAGTCCATTCAATCAGATTGGGGACCCTAGAATTTTGTTTTATTTTTTGAGGCAAAGTCTGGCTCTGTCGCCCAGGCTGGAGTGGCACGATCTTGGCTCACTGCAACCTCTGCCTCCTGGGTTCAGGCGACTCTTCTGCCTCAGCCTCCGGAGTAGCTGGGATTACAGGCGCACGCCACCATGTCCAGCTAAGTTTGTATTTTTAGTAGAGATGGGGTTTCGCCATGTTGACCAGGCTGGTCTCGAACTCCTGACCTCAAGTGATCTGCCCTCCTTGCCCTCCCAAAGTGCTAGGAGCATAGGCATGAGCCACCGCACCCGGCCCTAGAATTTTATTTTTGGTTTACATTACAAAAACAAAGATCTGCAGTCAGTGTTCTCACATCTTTTTAATCATTCATATTGACTTAATCAGGTTGAGACAATCTCAGGGTTGGTCTGGGATCATTCACAAATCAGAATTACTCAGAGAAATTTTCACAGCAGTTGTGGCAGCACAAACTCTAACGCTGATTTAAATTAATAAATGTTATTAATGAACAAACTTGAAAAAGGAATTTCATATGGAACATTACATTTCTCCCTGACACTACCATATCATAAAAATTAAAAATGATATAAACATGTTTTAAAGTCATAGTGGTAGTTGCTAAAGGCAACCAGCCACACTACAGTGAGGTATTGTTAGAAGTTCGCTCTCAAGTTGACTCAACTTAGTAAAGCAAATTGTTCTCTGAGATTTCAGCTTTGGTTAGTCCTCTTTGGCTGACATGAACATTATGGAGTGTTAACTGTGGTAGCAACACATAACCGAAAAGCATTCTTTTTAAAATACATCTAGAAGATCTCAATGACCTGAATAAATCAATACAATGTTCCTAGTGACAGTCTCTCTATACTGGGAAAACTTTAACCCCACAGCTGAGGTATTATCAGTTAATGAAAAGTACGTTGCTTGAACCTGATTTCCACCCATGCAGATATCTTCATACCTGGGAATTCTTGTAAATATCAAAATAAAATCTTTACCTTTTTTTCTAATGAGAGTAAAAGGCACGACTGTAAAATATACATCTTGATAGAAAAATATTATAAGGTTTTAATTTTCTAAATACCAAGGGTTAACATCTTTGAAAATAGGGTATTTTGGAACATTCAAAAAGTTCTCAAAATGAGTACAAAGCTTTTTCACATTTTTACTAAATCCAACACAACTTTCACAAATGGCAAAATGATTGCCTCTTCAAAGCAAAGCAGCCTAGTTTTTGGTGGACTCTGGTCACTGCTTAGTGACTAAGTCTTTGTTGGGCAGAGTCCTGGCTCCACAGTCTACTTCGATGGGCTCCTTGATACAGGAGGCTTCATAACATGCGCTCCTTGAAGAACCATTTCTGATGATCCGAGTTGGTGCAGTCTCGTAAGAGTGGAATGAAACTGTCACTCGACTCCTTCCTCGCAGCCTGGACACATTTCTTGGACTGTTCGTGAAATAAAGAACCATCCTACAAAAGATAACAGAATGACAGGCAAGTCATCAGAAAAGTCTCTTTTTCCTAAAAACGTTTTAAAGAGATCAGGGTCTGATTTTTACGATTTCAGAAATATTTATTGAGGGGTAAGTGTCTTCCGTGTAACGCAGCAACTCAGGACTGTCGCGGAGAAGGGGAGCACCAGGCTTGTAGAGGCTGCGTCCCGCTTGCCTCTCACAGGACCGATGGTGCCACCTGCTGGCTGCTCTGGGTATGTGTCAGACCCTACATCTCCCTATTGCATTTGGCTTCCTTCAGGGATATCAGGAACAAAGATCCTTTGTTTATCTTTTTCACTCCTCTTAGGTCAACTCATTCCATGCAGGGTGATCTCTTACTCTTAGGTATTTAAACAGAGAGTGTGGAAACTTGGCTGTAGTCCCAGCTCAGCCACAGACCAGCTGGATGAGAAAGCCAGTCACTTGGCCACATGGCCTGAGCTCCTCATCTGTCACACATCAGAGAATCAGTGGGTTATGTGCCCTGTGCCAATCCCCAAACCCCAAAGACGATGGTCTTCTTTAATGACCTCCTGCTTCTCTCCTTTCTGCCAGCCCTTGCTCAGTTATCTCAGCAAGTCTCTCTCTCAGGCCTGGTGTTTATCTTTTCCCTCTGCCTCTGTTATAAGCTGTATGCAACGCACTTAATCATGGCTGAGCAGCAAACAGGCAGAGTGAATAACAACATCGGTGAAAAACCTTTGTGATGTGCTGTTTTATATCACTAAATGGAACTTGTGTTTTCATTCAAAAAAATCCAAACTCATGTTTTGTAGAATCCAAGAAATGACATTTCAGAGGTTTTTAGGCCTACATAAGAAAATTACAAGGCTGGGCACGGTGGCTCACGCCTGTAATCGTAGCACTTTGGGAGGCTGAGGCGGGTGGATCACTTGAGGCCAGGAGTTCAAGACCAGCCTGGCCAACATGGCGAAACTCCATCTCTGCTAAAAATACAAAAAATTAGCTGGGCGTGGTGGCACACGCCGGTAGTCCCAGCTACTCAGGAGACGGAGGCAGGAGAATCGCTTGAACCCAGGAGGCGGAGGTTGCAGTGAGCCGAGATTGTACCCCTGCACTCCAGCCTTGGTGGAGTAAGGCTCTGTCTCAAAAAAAAAAAGATCCAGCCCTAAGAACTAAAAACAAGCTTTTTATTATGGTTTAGTGAATACTAAGTGAATACTAAATATACCAAATATACCAAAGACTACATTGGTATATATCATGATCATATAAGCTCATGATCTGTTTCTCAAAAATATGAATTTCCTTTCTCTGCCCAATGAGAAAAATTTAGAGCTGTGCTATTTCATGTGGTGGCCACTGGCCACTGTGGCTACTGGCCACTTGAAATGTAACTAATCCAAATTGAGATATGCTATAAGTATAAAATTCACACCAGATTTCAAGGCTTAGTATGAAAAAAGAATGTAAAGTGGGGAAATTTCCTTCTGAATTCAAATATGTTTCTGTTCAATATATATTTGTTTTTTGTTTGTTTGTTTGTTTTTGAGACGGAGTCTCGCTCTGTCACCCAGGCTGGAGTGCAGTGGCGCAATCTCGGCTCACTGCAAGCTCCGCCTCCCAGGTTCACGCCATTCTCCTGCCTCAGCCTCTCCGAGTAGCTGGGACTACAGGCACCTGCCACCACGCCCAGCTAATTTTTTGTATTTTTAGTAGAGATGGGGTTTCACCATGGTCTCGATCTCCTGACCTCGTGATCCGCCCGCCTCGGCCTCCCAAAGTGCTGGGATTACAAGCGTGAGCCACCACGCCCGGCCTATTTGTTTTATATATATATTTAGGGCATGACTGATGAAATATAATAAATCAAGCTGTATCCTTTTCACATATGAATCAAAGTATTAAGTGTCCTGAAGAAAGGTAAATAATCCAATTAAGTATCCTTCTTCCCAGCCTCCTAAACAAACTTCCTTTTCCTTAAATGGTCACTGAAATTTAAGATAAAATTTCTGATATGTCAAACTAATTTTATTGTTTCTAATGTCCACTACCATTCTTTGAGGGCTTACAATGGCTTATGGTTGGGAGAAAAATGGGAAGAGGAGGACATTCAAGAAGATCAGAGACTTCTGGAGTATGCAGAAGTATTTTTCCTTCTTATTTTCCTGTATTCAATAGGTAACACTATGGTGTGTGGCTTTTCTGGGCAGCCTGCAAATGTCATTGCTAGTGACGACATTTTTCTGTAGGAAAACATATTCCAGCTTTTAATCATCTTTAGAATAAACCCGTTTATAAGCAGTATATTGGGAGTGAAAGCTGCCCAGGGAGATAAAAAACAGTGAATTTTTTTCTTTCGAATGATTTTCTTTGGATTTATTCCCTCACATGCTTTTTAGTGAGTCAAAAGGATATGATCGATTTACAGGTCCTGTTGGAAGCTGACTGCAAGTGTGGCGGGGTCAGCACCCTCAGGTCTGAGGTAACCCTCAGTTTCAAATCAACTGTGACTATCCGGGGAGCCTACTCCATCAGAGGTGTTCTCTTGGTTATAATACCACAAGTAACAACTAATCTCTTTCGAGCTTTATAGTTCCCAAAGAATATTTCTGACTATGCATGTAATCCTCACTAAAGTAAGGCTGCTATTATTGCACCCTTTTTTTTTTTTTTTTTTTTGAGATGGAGTCTTGCTTTGTCTCCCAGGCTACAGTGCAGTGGCATGATTTCAGCTCACTGCAATCTCCGCCTTCTGGGTTCAGGCAATTCTCCTGCTTCAGCCTCCCAAGTAGATGGGACTACAGGGGCATGCCACCACACCTGGCTCATTTTTTTTTTTTTTTTTTTTTTTAAGTAGAGATGGGGTTTTGCCATGTTGGCCAGGCTGGTCTTGAACTCCTGGCTTCAGATGATCCACCTGCCTTGACCTCCCAAAGTGCTGGGATTACAGGTATGAGCCACTGTACCTGGCCTATTGTACTTATTTTAGAGCTGGGAAAGACAAGGCTTAGAGAGGTGGGGTGGCTTATATCTGGATCTAACACCTTGGCTAATATCGTTACACTTGGGCTATTTGGCTCACTGGTTTAAAGCCCTTTCATCTCTGAATGCATTTGTAAGAGCTGTTTCCATGTTGGTGCCTGCAGCTCATGGGGGTGCAAGGGAAATGGAAAAGACTGAAAGGGACTGGACAATGAGGAAGGAAAGCAGTGCTAATGACACCGTGTGCCAGGGGACTCCAATCTCCTGCCATCACCGCCCCCCAGGCTCACTGGGACTGAGGTTCCAGGTCTTCCAGAGCTCCTGTCCATGCGTGACCACATCCCTGATCCTCACCAGGACGATGCCAGAGAGAATGTCTGACTCCCACTCTCCCTTATAGCCCAGGGACTGTCAGCAGGAAGGAAGGAGAGAGTTCACCTACCTCCTGCAAGATGAACTTCTGATTCTCTGGGGCAGTTTCTTCGCAGAGATGCATGATCAGGGTATCCATTCCTGCTTCCACAGCAATGCAGCCCTCAGGCTGGTGGGTGTTATAGCGTATTTCTTTCTGGGACGTGTATTCGAAAAACTAAAAATGGGGCAGCCAACATGTAACACAACATTTTCCAGTGATGTGGGAAGAGGAAAGATCGCTGGACAAGAACCTGGGATCACGAGAGCATGGGTGGGGTCATGTACCCGAGTCACCACCAACACGAGCCTGTGTGATGGGTTCCTCCGCATCCCACAGCCCTCGGTGGACCGCTACTGCAGTGCTTCATGAGCATGGAGGAAATGGCCCTTCCCATGCCTGCCCGGCTTGCTAGACAGGGAGACAGGGCTGGTACATGTCACCTCCTGCCTGCAATGTTGAATGCTGTGTTGGTGTGGGATGGAAGGAAGTGAAATGGACCCATCCCAGCACTAGCTCTTGGGGGCTCTCTGTGACCTTGACTAGCTACTTCCTCTCCTTTTCCTCAGTCTCTCCTCCGAAACCCCCAATATGATAGTTCCTAGAAGATGTAAAGTGCTGTGCATAAGCAGGCAAAGTGACCGCTAACGGGAAGACTTGGTTCTTCCCGGGCAATGGTTTTCCTACCCGAGTGTACTAGGAACTACCTACAGTGACTGTTAAAAATGCTGATTGCAGGCCCCGTCCCAGAGACGGAATAAGGATTCCTTGTGTGTGAGGCGGGGCCTAGGAAGCTGCATTTTCTGCATCTTTGACAAGACACGCACCCCACCAGCCCCTTCCAAAAATTCTGACACAGGTGGGTGTTCTTAAGGCACACAGAGCAGGGCTTCTCACACCATTATCTCCTGAAAAGCTGCTTAAAACAAGAGTCTGGGATTCGGTAGGGTTGGGATCAGTCTGAAAATGTGCATTTCCAAGCTCCCAGATGATGCTGATGGTAGCACTCAGGTACCATCAGCTTTGAGGAAGGCTGTTCTAAACAGTGTTGAAAACCTAAATAATTTAAGGTTGCAGGGGTTGGAATTAAGAAAGTTTACTGTTGACCATAAGAAGGCTTCATATTCAAGTGGCATTGGGGTGAATCCAGATTGGAAAAAAAACATCTAAATCTCTATCCCTTCGTTTCCTGGTGTCTGATAACTCCTTAGTACGGTAAAGCTTCAGAGGCCCAGAACCAACACTTCTCTCCATTCCTGCATCCTCCAAGGGTCCTGTCAACTGCTTTCCAGGGCTGGGGGTCCTTTCCTGGTCTTCAGACTCCCCCAGGACTGAACCTCCCCTGCCCAGCCTGAATTACAGCCCTTCACCCAGACAGATACACCTGGCCCCCAGCTGAGGCAATGTCCCTAAACAGCACCTTGCAAGGTGGCCCTATGCATTAAACCTGTCATTCCGCTTAACAATTAATTCTAAGGAAATCGTCTGAAATGCACATCTGTTACTTTCTCCTTCCTTCTGTCTGACCCAAGGTGTCAGAGGCAGGGTTATTTATAATTGCAAAGACAGGGAAGCAGGGAACCAGTTAACGAAACAGCAATACAAGTACAAAATGAAATATCAAGAGGTCACCAGGAATGATATTCTCAAGGGATATCTAATAACATAAGAAAAATAGATGAAGGGAATGGAAATAATGGAATATAAAAACATACAGACATTGTGACAACTATTTACAACACATAATCTCTATGAGTTATGTGTAAAAAATGATGGGAAGAAAACACATTTTAACAGTGGTCTCTCTGAGTCTGGCCATTCACCCCAGGCTTCTACTTTTTATATTTCCCAAATATTACTTTTACAAGAAAAAAATTCAAATATTTAATTTTTTAACAAAACACACAGCTTTCTCCTCTTTTGAGGCTCATACCTACCTGATTCTGGCCCATCCCATGACAGAGGTACAGAATGACCTGGTGTCCCATGATCTGGTTTTCATCGGGAGGGTTATAGTCAAAGCAGTAGTCTGTTAGTCCTTTGTTCTGGAGCTAAATAAAACATAAATGTGGCATTTCGGTCCAGATTTATACACACTAACAGATGTCACACAAGGCTTGGGGAGGGTACCTGGCATGAGAGGAGAGCCTGCTTCAAGAGCTAGATGCAAAGCTATGAGTCTTTTCTGTACAGCACCTTCTAGCTTTAAAAGTGCTTCCTTTTTCTGTAGGCAAGAATCCTTACCCCTATTTTAAGTTGATAAGCCTAAGGACCAGAGAGATAAACTCTTCATGGCCTGAAAGCTCCTGTCTCTTTCTTTCTCATTAGTGGCAGCCTTACTGCTGCACAAGTCCAAATATACCTGGGTTGATACCTCGAACTAGATTAATCAAGCTAACTAAATCAAGCAGGTGATAGACACAAAGAAAGAATTATTTTAGGCTGGGTTCAGTGGCTCATGCCTGTGATCCCAGCACTTTGGGAGGCAGAGGCAGGTGGATCACTTGAGGCCAGAAGTTCTAGACCAGCCTGGCCAACATGGCAAAACAGCATCTCTACTAAAAATACAAAACGTAGCCAGGTGTGGTGGGGTTCGCCTGTAGTACCAGCTACTTGGGAGGCTGAGGCGGGAGAATCACTTGAACCCAGAAGGCAGAGGTTGCAGTGAGCTGAGATCGTGCCACTGTACTCCAGCCTGGGCAACAAGGTAAGACTCTGTCCTCCCCACCACCAAAAAAAAAAAAAAAAAAAAGAATTAATTTAAATCACTTTAGAGCATGGTATGTTTGAAAATACTACCTATGAAATATATTCTATAAACAAATTGAGCTGCAATGAAATTATAAACCTCATTCAGTATAACACTCTAAGCTGTAGTACTGAATTAATTATCTTGAAACTATTTTCAATATATTTTAGGATAAAGAAAATAAGTAATTATGTGAATATTGTTTAAAACCAAGATTTTCAGGGTAAGAAAAAAGAAATATGAGTATGCTATTAAAGAAAATTTTTAAGACTACATTGGATTTTCAGATATTAATATAAGCTCATGATCTGTTTCTCAAAAATACGAATTTCCTTTCTCTGCCCAATGAGAAAAATTTAGAGCTGTGCTATTTCATGTGGTGGCCACTGGCCACTGTGGCTACTGGACACTTGAAATGTAACTAATCCAAATTGAGATATGCTATAAGTATAAAATTCACACCAGATTTCAAGGCTTAGTATGAAAAAAGAATGTAAAATGCCTCAATGAATAAATACTTATATTAATTATATGTTGAAATGATATTATTTGGGATATACTGAGTTAAACATTTCATTAACTTTACTTTTTTTTAATATGGTTACTAAAAAAATTTAAGTTACAACTGTGGCTCTCGTTATATTTCTGTTAAACTGCATGGTCCGGAGGCAATGACAACACATAGCAACGGGCACCACCAGCATCCAGACTGACTCCCAGTACTGTTACCCAACAAAGGAGCAGGCAGGGCTTCTGGGAGGAATGGCAGGAAATGTTTAAAATTCGAATGGGACAACTTGGCCAGAATCAAGGAGGCTATCAACGCCACTATAAGGTGTCAAAGACCACAGAAGCCAAAATAAAGGGTCTGCCACTGGCCAAAAACAATTTTAATATATTTTTTAAAAAGATGAATTGGGCTGGGCACAGTGGCTCATACCTGTAATCCCAGCACTTTGGGAGGCCTTGGCAGGAGAAATGCTTGAGCTCAGGAGTTCAAGACCAGCCTGGGCAACATAGCGAGACCTCAGTCTTTACTAAAAATAAAAATAAAAAATTAGCCAGGTGTGGTGGTCCTCACCTGTAGTCCCAGCTACTTGAGAAGCTGAGGTGGGAGGATCACTTGAGCCCAGTGATCCAGGCTACAGTGAGCTACAATGGTGCCACTGTGCTCCAGCCTGGGTGACAGAATAGAAGCCTGTCTCAAAAAACAATACAAAGAAAAAAAGATGAATTGACTGAAGCACACTGGCTATTTAAACACCCATTAGTTTACAATGACACTCAAGAAAAGAAAAAGCCAAAAAAACAATGAGCCAACAACAACAACAACAACAAAAAACAACCCAGTAGATACAACTGGAGGGAACTAAAATACCAACTCTTACTCTGAAAATAAGCAAATAAAGAAAAGACTTAAGAATTTGTCATGCCTTGGCCGGGCACGGAGGCTCACGCCTGTAATCCCAACAGTTTGGGAGGCTGAGGCAGGTGGCCCACCTGAGGTCAGTAGTTCAAGACCAGCCTGGCCAACATAGTGAAACCCCGTCTCTGCTAAAAATACAAAAAAAAAAAATTAGCCAGGCATGGTGGCAGGTGCCTATAATCCCAGCTACTCGGGAGGCTGACACAGGAGAATCACCTGAACCCATGAGGCAGAGGTTGCAGTGAGCTGAGATCGCGCCATTGCACTCTAGCCTGGGGGACAAGAGCAAGACTTTTGTCTCAAAAAAAAAAAAAAAAAAAGAATTCGTCGTGCCTTTTCTGTATGAATTCTAAAACTCACATATACCAAATTGCTTTAGTTAATGAGGGAGTGTTCTTCTTTATGAAAAATTTCAGCTAATAAATGTGGAAGAAATGAAAGAGAAAAATCACCATTTGGCAACTCCATTTGAAATAATGGGTCTAGGCAATGGTTATCAGTGGCTACTAAAAACACGAGACAGAGGATGATGGGGGTCTTATAATGACTGGTCCAGGTGAGGGATACTCCATTAACCCACTGGTCAACCTTATCACTAAAGATGACTATACTTCCTATGCTCCTGATATGACACAACATGAATACATAACATCACCCACAAAGTGTTCTTGCCAAAAAGGTGGATCCTGACTCTAATCAAACCTTTAGAACTCACTTCTATCTTAAAGAAATATGCGGGAGAGAGGTACAACTTAAAGACATCACAAAGAAAAAAATAGTAATTGCAAGAGTGAGACACTCCACAGGTAACTGATATTTTTTCAACAAGTTAAAGATATTAACAAGAAAAAGGAAGAGGACTGCCTTAGATTAAAAGAGATTTAGGAGACAAGACACAACCACCACATGCAATGTGTGCACCTTGTTTGGATCCCAATTCGAATTAGCCAGCCACTCAAACAGAAACTGGAAAAGTTGGGGGAATATGAATTAGAACTAGACATTAAATGATACCAAGAAATACTTGTTCATTTCTACGGTTTTGTAAGATAATGTCCAAATGTTATGAAAATGCATAAAATGCAGAGGAGAGAAATGACACAATGCATGGGATTTGCTTAAAAAGAGGAAAATGTGGAGGTGAAGTACAGGAGAGAGAAAGCAAGAGAGGCAGGATCTTGAAAATTCTAGGATCTCAGGGATGGTATTCATTATACCATTCTCATACCATTCTCTCTGCATTTCTATATGTTTGAATATTTTCATAATGAAAATAGAATGTAACATGAATATCCTGCTTTGTATTTATCAAAGACTTCTAGAATGGAACACCATCACTTCTGATCAACACATCACAGCAGAGGAGACCTTGCTAAGCTGGTGTCATTCCTAGCAAAAACAAAAGACACTAGACATTTTATCTGGTCTCATCCCAAAAATATTTTTTAGGATTTTGGAATACTAGAAGTGACTCCCCTATACCCACTATTGCCTCTGTAGACTTCCAAACTTGGAATTATTCACTAGTCCGGCCATTAAGACTAGAAGTAATATGATAAGGTGTTAGTAAAAACTAGGACATGGAAACACCAGATAAGCCTCAGTTTCCTCATCTACAAAATAGTTGTCAATTTTGAGATGGCTTCCAGCTCTGACATTCTGCACCTAAGGCCCAGACACTCACAGGGAGAAAGAAAGGCAGTGGATAAAAAGGTGGTGGGGGGTGGGCAGGCGGGTGGGAGTGGAGGAAGCCAGTGATCCCCATGACGTGGCCTTTCTTGCCCAGGATTTGTAGATCAGACCCGGAGGCTAGGGAACTCCCTGCCTGCCATGGGCCCACCACCCTCACTCACCATCCCGAAGAAGCCAGGCCTGTCTTCAGGCACATGCAGTTCTGGATACACAGTCTCCAAGAACCACTTGAAGTCCTTACACTGGAGCTTGGCCCGGAGCTGCTTCCTCTCTGTCACATCCCCAAAAGGTTCCTGAGAAAACAACAAAACAGTGAGACCCCACGGGTCCTAGCGCTTCCTTTCAAAGCCCCTGTGTTCACTGATGCTCATTTACTAACCACCAGCCAGCTTTGACGGAACATTCGTTGCATACCAGGCCCTGTGTGGAGCACAGAGGACAGAAAACAGCCTTGCGCCTAATTCTAGCTTCTAGTATGTGAGGCTGTCACACAGACAATTCCATTCCTAGGCGCTCTGTTGGCAGGGGGGTGTGACCAGATGCACGAGGGTAGAGGACAACCAGCCTGCTGATGGAGTGAAGGAGCCAAGCCCTGGGGCTGCACTGGCATCTATGGATCCCGGACCTGTGACCCATGCTTGTGATCAGAGGTCATCCTGAAACCTAACCAGGGAAATGTCAGTTTCACCGAAACATATGCCATGACTTTCTGGTTTACTACTAATATCTGAATATCCACTTTCAAACACAGGTAAATATTCTAGATGTAATCATGTTATCAGTATGAAATAAGCAATAAGAAATACTTGTGCAAGTTTAGTTTTATGGACAAAACTAATGACTGAGAGCTTTTGAATAATTAAATACAGCAAGCCTCTATTTAGTATCGCAAACGTGCAGCCACAAGAAAAATGCTGAGTGCAGAAATATTACCATACCTGCGCTGTCATGTTAAACAATTAAAAGCTGACAAGTTAAATATTGAACAAAATGGTAATAATAAGTACATGTTTGAATAAGATTTCAGATTTCTGCTATTTCCCAGAGTTCTTTCACTGATGAAAGTCACTGCGCCCCCAGCTTCAGCCAAGTATCCATTTAGCACTTGGCCTTGGACATGCAGCCTAAGGGTGCATTCAGTGCCTCCCCAAAATATTCTCTGGGAACCCTCAGGAAAAGGGAACTGTGGGTTCCAGACTGTGCATGAGGAAAGAGTGGGTGTTTCTACTCTATGGTGCTGGGCAAGATGGAGGAGGCAGAAGCAAATGACTGTGGAGCCCAGAGCCAGAGAGGGGCTGAGTGGGAGTCCGACTGAGAACCCACAGGCTCTACAGAGCAGAGCAAGAGGTGCACTGCAGAGTACAGGCCCAAAACCCAGTTCTACCTCCTATCAGCCACGGGGCCTGGACGAGTTCCTTCCAACAGATTCTCTCTGAGCTTCAGTTTTCTCATCTATAAAATGAGAATTTTATTGCTACCCTGCAGGGTTGCTGGAAGGACTCAGCCTTAGAGCAAGACCTTCTTGTGTTGCCAAGCAGCCCTACTAGTTATGCAAATGCAGGGCAAGCAGGCACCCTGCCGTGGGGCATGCAGAGCTGGCTGGGGCAGAGGCAGTGGACTGTGTTGCATCTGAAGCCCAAGATCTGGGAAAGAAGAGGCAGATCCCTCATCCACAGTGGTCCCTGAGGTAGAGGCAGAACAAGGATCCGGACCACAAAACAAGTCCCTGAGATAAATCGCTCTGAGCAAGGACACAGTCCGGGCTGAACCTCAGCCTCCGACAGACTCAGTGCAGTCAGTGGTTGGGCCAGTGTCCCTGAAGTGTATGGCTGGGACCCAGGGGAGCAAGCCAACTGAGCTGAGACTTCAGTGACTGCAGGCACACCTTCACCATTGTTCAGAGAGATGGGCCCAGCAAGGCCTCTGAGTGGGGAGGAAGATAGACATATGTTAGGCTGGCGGTGGGGGAGTTTCCATGATCATGACATATGGTGAGAAAGAGTAGCAGCGGGGGCCTGGGCCACTCTCCAGTAGTCCTTCCATCTGGAAATGGAAGCAGAACACACTCCCTGTTTTAGAAAAGGAAGCTTCCAGGGTGCTAACAAGAAGGCTCTAGAGGGAGGTAACAGCCCCTAACTAATAAGGCGGGTGTGTCCCTGAGCAGTAGATTTAAGGTAAAGACCTGCGCCTTAACTTGTACCCTGTGTTTGTGGACTCACCCCTACTGGCTACAAAGAGGAAAACCACAACACATGGACATTGCCTGGCCTGTGACACCAGGTACCCCCAACTGTCTACGTTGGTACAGTCCATCCTCATTATTTACTGGTTCTGTATCTGAATTTCCCTACATGCTATAATAAAATTGATTTGTAACCTCCAAATCAATACTAGTGGTGTTTTCTAATTTTCACACACATTCATGGACAAAAAATTTGAGTTGCCCAACACTCCCATTCCCAGGTGATACAGAACAAGGGCACACACCGCCTTCTTGTTTCAGCTCTCATCCTGTAAACCAGTGTTCTTTTCACCATCTATTGGGCACCACATTTTTTTCTGCTTTGTATTGGTGACTGCACCAGCTATTCTAGAATGTCCCCCAATTGTAGTGCTGAAACGCTATCTAGTGTTCCTAAATGCAAGAAGGTTGTGATGAAGAGAAAATAACATGTGCTAGGTCAGCTTCATTCTGGCATGAGTTATCATGCTGTTAGCCATGAGTGCAATGTTAATGATGCAACAATATATGTTTAATAGGTGTCTTTGAACAGAAACACACAGAAAACAAGGTTCTGTATTGGTCTGCTGACAAAACTGTGCCCCAAGTCTGGCAAGAACCTAACCCTGTATTTCCCCTAAGAACAATGGCTGTTTTCATGAATTCAGTGTTTGTGGTGGCTTTATGGAATATAACAGCTGTAAATAACAAGATTTGACTGCATATAATTATTATAAATGGAGGAATACATTCTCCCCATACTCGTATCTGAGCACCCAATTTATTCTCTATTTCTGGAACCAGATCGACTATGTTGGGGAAGCCATGATTAGCTGCTGTTGTTCAGATGAAGCCAGATGGAGTGCAGGTGGGCCGAGGAACTCACCAAGCGGGCACGGGGGTTGCGATGGTAGTAGAGCTCTTTAAATTCATCCATCCATACTTCAGCTGCACGAACACTGTTGGCCAGAGCCTTGTTGCGGGAGTAGGGAGCTTGCTTGGGGAAAACATGGCCAACATGGGAACATGGGTGTGTTTCCAGAACCCCACCACATTGCCAGATCTGCACACAGAGAAAAAGGAGAGGCCAGGTGGTGAGCAGGGGATGAGCTGCAGGTCCATAGTATCTGCAGCAAAGAGGCCAGGCACACACAAGGCATGATAGACGCTGCCAAGATGCTCAGCCTCCATCGGGAAGGAGGCCACCTACCCGGCACACTCATGACACAGAATGTGGGTAAACAGCAAGAAAGCAGCCCCCAAAACAAATAAGCTGTGGGAACCAAGACCCCAAAGTCCATGCACTAAAGCTCATGCACTTGACTCACAAGAGCATCCACAGAGACCTCGCTGGCAACCCACTTACTCATTACAGAAAACACAGGCTTGATTACCTGATCTCCTAGCCACAGAAGATAGGAAAGCAGCAAGGAAGAAGAGAGGTTTGGAAGGGGGAAAGGAAGAGCTTCTAGAAACAGGTAGAGCAGCCTGACACCTAAGGAAGAGGCAGAGAGACCATTAAAAGCACACCCAAAGACTCAACAGACGAAGGCATCTGAGCACATCTCACACTGGGACTGATGGCCTTGAATATCTCATTTTCCCAAAGATGAGACAACCAAGCACAGCATCTGGTACTTATTATGGAGGGCGTGAGTCCTCAGTAGAAGGCCAAATTCTTATTTATTCACAGTTTTTATGAGGGCAGAACACCATATAAAATATTATTAAAAATCTTAATTTTCCACTGAAAAGCACCAACATTTACACAAAGTTTTGATGCTTAAAATGTAAGACTTGATTAACTTGAAAATCTACTGAAATGCTAGTTTTCCAATATGGTTTTCATGGGCCATGTAGAGTAGCATCAGTAGGTAGGCTTGTTACAAAAAGCAGAATCTTGGTCCCACCCTAAAGCTATCAAATCTGGCTAGAATTCTAGATTGTGTTTGTCAATCTGTCTTTCTAACAAGTTTACCCAGCAATTCTTTTTTTTTTTTTTTAAAGGCATTAAAGTTTTTATTTTTCTGACCAAATATTTGATTTCAGCACTTGTTTTTCTACCCAGCAATTCTTACATGTGTTGGCTGGGCGCAGTGGCTCACGCCTATAATCCCAGCACTTTGGGAGGCCAAGGCGGGTGGATCACCTGAGGTGAGGAGTTCGAGATCAGCCTGGCTGACATGGTGAAACGTCATCTCTACTAAAAATACAAAAATTAGCTGGGCGTGGTGGCACATGCCCGTAATCCCAGCTACTCAGGAGGCTGAGGCAGGAGAATCGCTTCGACACAGAAGGCGGAGGTTGCAGAGAGCTGAGATCGTGCCACTGCGCTCCAGCCTGGGCAACAGAGCGAGACTCCGTCTCAAAAAAAAAAAAAGAAATTCTTACATCTGTCAAAGTTTGAAAGCCACTGTGCTAAATAAAGAGGCCACTTCATAAGGAATTAATCAAGTAAAGGCTCCAGAAGACAGGATCAGGAGGAACCTAACCCTGAGCAAGTCACCTCTCTCCTGGTTTCATTTCCTCCTCTCCATAGAGTGAGAGAGAATTATGTGACTTGCAAGGCCCTTTCTAGAAAAAGTACACTTTTTAAAAAGCTAAAACAAGAAAGCAAGCATGTTTATAGGATATGCGTGTCATCATCTTTCAGGGTCCACCAGGCTCTCACAGCAAATCCCATCATTCCCAAAGACAGGATCAGTTAAGAACATGTCCAAAGAGAAGACTAGAATACTTACCCTAAAGGAAAATTCGAGGTTTTCTCCTCCCCAAACTTCCATTCCTGTATCATAAGACCCCAGATATTCAAAATATTTCTTACTCACAGCAAACAGTCCACCGGCCATTGTTGGAGACCTAAAAAAGTGTGATATCCATATTTCACCATAGGCAGCAGGAAACCATCACAGTTATCCAACTACCTTCCCACCACGAGCCCTTTCATCTGTTCATCCATCATCTCTAAGCATACCCTGCCTTCACCTCTGTGCCCTACACTAGGCTGGGCCTGGAGGCACAGATGGACCCTACGGTCCCTGCCTTGAGGCGGCTCCCAGGCTTCTCAACAGGCAAGTACTCTGTGTGTGCTAAATATGTTAACTAAGGTCAGCAAGGGCCCTGGGAGAACACTGAGGAGGGTAGGGGCAAAAGGGTAGGACTAGGTTCCCTGGAGGAGGCAAGGTCTGCAGGACAAAGGACAGTTAGCCAAGAAGAAGAAGGGAAATGGAATGGTTCTCCAGCATGAGCTAAGGCTTAAGGGTGGGACAAATCCAGGGACATTTAGAAGCATAGAGAGCAAGGAGAAGAGAGAAGCAAGAGACCACGTTCCGAGAGGAAGGCAGGCTCCAGGCCAAGGTCATCTGAGGAGGTGTGATCTCACAAGGCAGGCACTCACAGATGCCACTGAGAGGCCAGTACACAGAAGGCCGTAAAGGCAACTCTGGCATCTGAAAGCGCCCCGAGGGCCAGATCCTCTCCTGCTCAAGTGGTTTCCTCCACTAGGACCCAGCTAGCCAGCCTCAGGCTGCTTTTTCAGCCAGCCTTGTTTCCCCCTACAAGCCACCAGGTTTATCTGGAAGCCAGCACTGACTTCAGAAACGGCCCACGGCTTCCAGCCTACACGGCAGAACACTGTAAGGTCAGCATGCCCCAGAGCTGCACAGGCAAAAGGATGAATTCAGAAATACGGAAAGGGCCAGGCACGGTGGCTCACACTTGTAATCCCAGCACTTTGGGAGGCTGAGGCGGGTGGATCTCCTGAGGTCAAGAGTTCAAGACCAGCCTGGCCAATATGGCGAAACTCTGTCTCTACTAAAAAAATGTAAAAATTAGCCGGGTGTGGTGGCGGGCACCTGTAATCCCAGCTACTCAGGAGGCTGAGGCAGGAGAATCACTGGAATCCAGCAGGCAGAGGTTGCAGTGAGCCGAGATCATGCCACTGCACTCCAGCCTGGGTGACAGAGCGAGACCCCAACTCGAAAAAAAAAAAGAAATAGGGAAAGAGAACATTGAGAACACAACCATTGAAAATGTTAACATCCTGCAGCATCAGGGCCTGCCCTGGACTCCAAGTGTGGGGCCAACTGAGAAGACAACAGCAACATCCCCAGTGGAAGGGAAGGTTCTAGACTACAAAGCACCTTCATGTGTGTTTATCCTAAAAATCTAGGAAATAGGCAGGGTGGATATGCTGGTACCTATTACACAGATGAGATAACTGAGGCACAGGGATATTATGGGATGGGGAGGATAGGTGCCCTGAGCATGTGGGGTAACGGGGCAATTAGAATTCATGGACTCCCATGAATTCATGACAGGCTGCCTAAGTAGCCTGGATTAGAGCCTCCTGCTCTGTGTCTCAGTTTCCAAACCTGTTCAGTGAGCAATTGAGCAAGATGTTCTCACTAAGGGCTCCTACAGAAGCCTGGGTGCCATTCTTAATTCCTTCCTTCCCCAATTCCCACTCAATTTCTTCCAATTCTTCCATCTTAACATCTCTGGAATCCACAGTGCTCACCATCTCCTGAACCATTGTTTCTGACCTGGAGGACTGCAGAGCCTCCTAATGGTATCCCTGCCCACAACGGTCCCTCCAGGGCCCTCACCACATGGCACGCAGCACATGCTCAGGTCACTTTGTGCTCGGATCCCTTCAGTGGCTTCTACCTGTTCAGGGTCAAGCCCAAACCCCTTCCCTTGGCCCCGTCCATCTCTGCAGCCTTATCTCTGGACGCTCTCCTTGCTTGCTCCACTCCAGCCAGCAGCGGGTCATCTTAAGGTCAGGACTCTGGTGAAAGGATTCAGAAGCCCAACTGCCAAATGTGGATGCAGAACTAAGAGCCTACTTCCAGTTCAACACACCAGCGGTGAGGCTGAAGTCCTGACCTCCTTCTGCCCAACTCCCACATCTGTCTCCCACTTGCTTCTGAACTTGGAAGGGGAGGAAGAAGGCAGGCTATCACTTCAACACCTCCAGAATGAGAGCTGCTGAGCTTCCCTTGGGCCCACTCTACTCAGACCTCGACTCATACACTGGCCAGAGCAGAATCCTCCACCTGCCATGGATCCACCCACACCCCAGGTCAAAGGGGCCTAACGATGTTTCCTCAAGAATGAGCATATGACCAGCAATCCCACTCCTAGGTGTATACCCAAAAGAATGGAAAACGGGGACTCAAGCAGATAAAAGCACACCGATGTTCATAGCAGCATTATTTAACAATAACCAAAGGACAACCCAAGTGTCCACCAACAGAAGAATGGATGAACAAAATGTAGCATATATGTACAAAGGAATATTACTCAGCCATCACAAGGAATGATGTTCTCTAGGAAACTTGAAAACATGATGTTAAGTGCAAGAGGCCAAGTACAAAAGGACAAATACTGTATGATTCCACTTACATGGGGCGCCTGAAAGAACAGAGGTTCCCAGGGGCTGGGAAGGGGAGAATGGGAAGTTATTGCTTAGTGGGATATTTTCTGTGTGGGATGATGAAAAAAGCCCTGGAAACAGGTAAAGATCATGCTTGCACAATACTGTGAATGTGCTCGATGCCACTAAAATTGCATGCTTTATTTTATTTATTTATTTTTTATAGAGACAGGGTCTCGCTCTATTGCCCCGGCTGGAGTGTAATTGCGTGATCATAGTTCACTAAAGCCTTGAACTCCTCGACTCAAGTGATCTTCCTATCTCAGCCTTCCAGCTAGCTAGGCCTACAGATACACACTACCACACTCAGCTAATTTTTGTTTTTTTGCAGAGATAGATTCTTGCTATGTTGCCCAGGCTGGTCTCAAACTCCTGGACTCAAGCAATCCTCCCACCTTGGCTTCCCAAAGTACTGGGATTATAGGCATGAGACACCATGCTCAGCCTAAAATTGCATACTTCAAAATGGTTAAAATGGTAAATTCTCTATGATGCATATTTTAAGCAATTTAAAAATTAAATAAATAAAATAAACCAATATAAAATTGACATGTGTAGCAGACATGTTTAATAAAAATAAACAAATACTCTGGGCAAAAAAGTGGGAAGGGGAGGTAATTAAGCTGACAGCTAACCATTCCTCCCGAGGGTCTCCGCTGACAGGTCAGCCAGATGCAACGAGGCATGCTTAAAAAACAAGTCACCCAGAAGTCAGCTCCTGACCTGATGACATCAACGGGGGATCGCATCCGTATCCTCTCCCTCTCGGGAACCACGTGCCACGTGAACACCAGCCTCCAGTCGAAACCGCCGATCTGGGGCTCCCCAGAGTTCCCCAGGTATTCGAAGGTGTTCCAGTCGATCACATCAATCACCGGGCACACCACTGCCGACTCCTCTTCATGGATCCTGAAAGCACCCAAGACATCCATCCATCTCTCCTATGCAGACGGGCAGCAGGAAGACAACTGGGAAATTCAAGGGTGAATTCTTGTCTTCCTTCCAATAAGAGGGAGGAACACCTGAGAAAGGCCTGCTTCTCTTATTCCAGGTGTCTGTAGCCATGTCAGAGCCCTGGCAGGTGACCACCATTGGGGAGATCTGGGGGCCAGGGAGGGCTTTAAAACAAAAAGTCCCATGACTTTAATATGCTCTGATTCTATCCATGGACATTCTGACCAAACGCTCTATGATTTTAATTTCTCAGAAGTGCAAGAGGTTTAATCACAATGAAGCATCTTAACATCAAGAAATACTTATCTCCTAAGAACAAAGGTGCACCCAGACCAAAGGGTCAGCTTTGGAATTAGAATATAAATTCGAATCCTGCTATTTATTTGCTGTGCGACATTAGCCAAGTCACCTAACTTCAGAGCCTATTGCCTCAGTGGTAACACTGGAATTATAATATCCATTCAGAGCGTTAATGTGAGGATTTCCTGGGAAAATGTTTTTAAGATGGCTGGCAGAGAACCTGAAACTATTGCTATTTTTTTATTTTAATGTTTGTTATTGTGAAATATTACACATAGTGAAAAATGCTATAATTTCCTTTTGCAGGTATCAGCCTGTGTGTTGGTTTCAACTGTTCTCTCCACATTATTACAAATCTGGCCATCCCTCAGCATGCTTCCAGGCCATGCTGCATTTGACACCACACCAGGAAAGATGGACTGAGACTAGACCACATGTGAACACTAGATTTCCTTGAGTACATTTTGGGGGACGTTGTCTGGAATTTGAGACCTAAAAATCCTAAGAGTCCCCCCAACACAGGACAATGCAACAGAGATCAACCAGACTTGAGCTTTCAGTGTCCTTAGAATGACACCAGAAAGTCAGAGGGGATGTTAGAAATACCACTCTGGGGTAAGAATTACAACTATCGGGGAAATTGCACTGTTCAGGACAGGTTGCATGAGACAGAGTCTCAGATATGTGAGTTCCGCAAATTGAGGAAGTTGCATACTAGGTATCCACCAACATCCGCTTATTTAAAGCAATTGAGGGCTTTATTTAAAAGGTTGAAAGGGCCAACATCAGACCTGCTGGGCAAGTTCTAGCTGGCACCTGGCAAAGGCCAGCTCCCCCAGGAACTGATGGCTTGTGATCAAGCTGGCTGGAACCACAGACAGCCTTATTTTTACAAGAAGGGGAAAACTGGGGGAATGCTGTATCAGTATTGGAATATAGGACTCCCAGTCCTGGCTGGAGAATGTGCAGGACCCATAGGGATGCTATTGGCGTCTGCGCCAGAACCATTCTCCACTGCACAGCGCTGATCTGCAGGATACTTGGCCTCCCTGATACACAAAATGCCAGGAGCCCTACCTGGTTGACATGACAACCAAGAATACCCTCCCACATTTCCAAAAGCCCCTGGATGGAAAAGGTTACCACTCCTGTCTGGCGCCACCTTAAGGACAGTCCACAGTCTGATGTGTCCCAATGCTGGTGCACACCAAAGTCCCCTGGGGAGCTTTTGAAACATGCAGAAGCCGAGGCCCCAGCCCCAAGAGTCAGATCCAAATGGGACCAGGCGTTGATGTGTTTAAAAAGCTCCCCAGGTTGAACCCTCATACACCATTGGTGGGAATGTAAATTAGTACAACCTCTATGGAGAACAGTTTGAAGGTTCCTCAAAAAACTAAAAATAGAGCTACCATATGATCCTGCAATTCTACTCCTAAGTACATATCCAAAAGAAAGGAAGTCTGTATATCGAAAATCTATCTGCACCCTCATGTTTGTTGCAGCACTGTTCACAATAACCAAGATTGGGAAGCAACCTAAGTGTCCATCAACAAATGAAGGGATAGAGAATATACATAGAGTATATGTAATACATATACTCACAATAGAGTATTTTCTCATCCGTAAAGAAGAATGAGATGCTGTCATTTGCAACAACATGGATGGAACTGGAGGTCATTATGTTAGGTGAAATAAGCAAGGCACAGAAAGACAAACTTTGCATGTTTTCACTTATTTGTGGGAGCTAAAACTTAAAACAATTGAACTCATGGAGACAGAGAGCAGAAGGATGGTTACCAGAGGCCGGGAAGGGTAGTTGGTTGGGGGAGTGGGGATGGTTAATGGGTACAAAAAAATAGAAAGAATGAATAAGATGTACTAGTTGCTAGCACAACAGAGTGACTGTAATAAAAAAAAATTTAATTGTACATTTAAAAATAACTGGCTGGGCGTGGTGGTTCATGCCTGTAATCCCAGCACTTTGGAAGGCTGAGATGGGCAAATCACTTGAGGTCAGGAGTTTTAAGACCAGCCTGGCCAACATGGTGAAACCCCATCTCTACTAAAAATGCAAAAATTAGCCTGGCATGGTAGTGCACGCCTGTAATCCCAGCTACTCGGGAGGCTGAGCCAGGAGAATCACTTGAACCTGGGAGGCAGAGGCTGCAGTGAGCCGAGATCACCCTGCTGTACTCTAGCCTGGGCAACAAGGCGAGACTCTGTCTCAGATAGATAGATAGATAGATAGATTTAAAAAAATTACTAAGAGTATGACTGGGCCAGGTGCGGTGGCTCACGCCTATAATCCCAGCACTTTGGGAGGCTGAGGCAGGTGGATCACTGAGGTTAGGAGTTCGAGACCAGCCTGGCCGACATCATGAAACTCTGTCCCTACTAAAAATACAAAAATTAGCTGGGTGTGGTGGCACGCGCCTGTGGTCCCAGCTACTTAGGAAGCTGAGGCAGGAGAATCGCTTGAACTTGGGAGGAGGAGGTTGCAGTGAGCCAAGATCACACCACTGCCCTCCAGCCTGGGTGACAGTGAGACTCTGTCTTAAAAAAAAAAAAAAAAAGAGTATGAGTGGATTATTAGTAACACAAAGATAAATGCTTGAGGGGATGGATATCCCATTTACTCTGATGTGATTATGTATTACATGCCTGTATCAAAATATCTCATGTACTCCATAAATATATACACCTACTATTTACCCACAAAAATTAAAAATTAAAATATAAATTTTTTAAAGTTCCCCGGTATTTCTAATAGACAACCAAGGTGGAAAATCCCCTCATATACAGGCATGCAACAAGGAGGCAGCTGGCCTGTGTCCAAAGGGTGGGATGAAGAGGAATTCTAAAAGCATTAATCCATCAGCTGAAGAGAAAGAAATGTCCTCTCCCCATGATTTCAGACCTGCGTAGAGGTGGCCATCTATGAGTGCAGTGGGGGAACGAAGGAGGGGGAGCCCACCGGTCCGGGTTCCAGAGGCAGCACTCGGCCATAACTGTACTCTAGTCTCCAGCTCCATCACAGGCCAGAGGAGCCTCGAATCTGCTGCTAGGAAAGCTCATCAGAGCTGAGGAGGAGAAAGACAGCTATAGAACCTGCAGCTGACAAGGAGCCAGGACAGTAGGAAGTGGCAGGGCAGGGGGCAGCTGGGTCACACCCAGGAAGGAAGGCAAGTGGGTCCCCAGCTCTTTCAGACAACCCTACCCACCACGGTGTTGGTGTCTGCGGGGAATCAGTTCCCCAGCTGCAGAGACCTTGCCCCTCCAGCCCTTTGCCTGCTCCACAGAGGGGAGGCCAAGCAAAGATCCCCTCCTTCCTCTCCCACCTGGGGAGCTTCTGGTTGGCCAGCCCAGCTCCTGACTTCTATGATGCAGAAACAGAAAGGGCAGAGAGACGAGGCAGAGCATGGGGAGGAAAGAGACAGAAGGGAACAAAAATTGGGCCCCAGTAGATGGTGGCTTCTTGAGGGGAGAAGGTAGGAGGGTGAGAGTGAGATGCCGTGGAACAGCAAGGACAATGGCCTTGAGAACAAGGTCACATTATGACTTTCAGGGGCCCTTCCTCTATAACAGCCAGACATATTAAAAAGCATATTTTATGACTATACTGGTATAAAGACAAGTACAATCCATGCTAGATTCATTATTACATACCCATTATTATGATATTCATTTTTCCTTTCTGATTTTAAAAGAAATTCATAACATTTATCTGGGTTCCTTCCAGTTTCATGGGCCCTAGGCATTGTTCCTCCTGGGTGTAAAGGATAAGTCAGCCCTGCTTGAAAGAAATACATGAAAATGTGTATTCTTTAGGAGTGCCATTCTATTTGATTGAGGATTTTTTAAAATGTTCTTGGTTGATGATACTTCCTTGGTTTTCTGCAACAAGCCCGGATAAGAAGGAATAATAAGGCCGGTGTGGTGGCTCACACCTGAGGTCAGGAGTTTGAGGTCAGGAGTTTGAGACCAGCCTGACCATAGCAGTGAAACCCCATCTCTACAAAAAATATAAAATTAGCTAGGTGTGGTGGTGCATGCCTGTAAATCCAGCTACTCCGGAGGCTGAGGCAGGAGAATCGCGTGAACCCAGGAGGCAGAGGTAGCAGTGAGCCGAGATCACACCATTGCACTCCAGCCTGAGCAACAAGAGTGAAACTCTGTCTCAAAAAATAAAAAGAAAAAAGAAGGAATAATAAAAGCAAACAGTGACACAGGGCCTCCTCCAGCTGACACTCCCACGCACTTGCCATGCACTAAATCATTTAACGGCCTCAACAGCCGAACGAAGCAGGGACTGCTCTTCTGCCCAGTGACAGAGGAGCAGCTGAGCCCAGGCAACCCATTAAGTCTCAAGTGACGTGATCAGTCTGTTCCTCCTGCTACCTACACCAGGTAACATGCTGTCTCTCCCATTGTGGGCGGCTCACGCACCTCTGCAGCAGCGGCTCCAGCCACCCTTCGTGGCACTCACAGTGACAGTCCAGGAAGGTCAGAACATCGCCCCTCGCCGCAGATGCCCCCAGCAGCCGGGCTCGCACCAGGCCCTCTCTCTTGTTGGCGCGGATCAGGCGCACCTTGGGCAGTCCCGAAAGCTCATTGGCCAAGCGCTCCTTTAGGTGCTCTAAGGAGGCAAACAAAGCAACAGGGGTCATCGTGACAATCTCAGAGGAGCGCCTCATCCCAAGCTGGGGCCTTCTGGGCCTCCGTGTCCCAAACAGAAGATGAAATAGACAGGAGCCTCCTTTGCTCTGCCACCTGGGACATCCTCACCTCACCCAGAATCAAGGCTGGAAGTGCTCCGAAGGCCAGGAGGAGGCTGGGGGAGGAATTCCAGAACCACCATTTGCTCCCCATCTAAACACATGCACGTTGAATTGTATACTTCAAATGGGTGAGTTGAATGGTGTGTGAATATATTTCGATAAAGCTGTTACAAAAAATGCTTTATAGTTTTGACTCATGAGCATTTAAAAAACAAAAAAACACATGAACCATCTAATCGCAATTTGTATAAAAACAGTAGTTAATGCTAATAGAAATTTTCTCAAGAGTACTTTACAGTTTCAGTAGTAGTAACAATAACAATAGCAGCTAAAACTAAAGAGGACTTGCTGTGCCAAGTACTATCTAGGTGATTTCTAGATAACCCATCTGATCCTCATAACAATCCTCTGAGGCAGGTGCTAGTATTATCCGCATTTCACAGATGAGGGCACTGAGGCCAGAGAGGCTAAGTAACTTGCCCAAGGTCACAGAGTAAGTAAGTTGAAGAGCCATGAGGGGAACCCAGCTCCAAATTCTACAAGCTAACACTACCGCCCAGAGCAGCCACCAGAGTGAGAGCCTGTCTATAAATAAACCAATAAATAAAAGCATTAATTGGTTGATTTTTTTTTTTTTTTTTTTTTTTTTTTGAGATAGGGTCTCACTCTGTCAGCCAGGCTAGAGTGCAGTGGCGCAATCATGGCTCACTGCAGCCTCAACCTCTTGGGCTCAAGCGATCTTCCCACCTCAGCCTCCCAAGTAGCTGGGACTACAGGCATGCACCACCACACCTAGCTACTTTTTAAATTTTTTGTAGGCATAGGGTCTTCCTATGCTTCCCAGGCTGGTCTCAAATTCCTGGGCTCAAGCAATCCTCCCGCCTTGGCCTCCCAAAGTGCTGGAATTACAGGCATGAGCCACCGTGCCCAGCCAGTTTTTTTAAAAAATCCAAATTATAACCATAAATAAGTTGATGGCAGGAATAAGGCGGGTAACTTTGCAAGCAAAGCTAATTAGCTGCTGTACCCAGTGAACCCATGAATGCAGCATGGCTGCCCTGCACTAGTGATGGATCTTGTCAGCGTTAATTTTACGTCTGCCTGAACTGTCTCCCTGCATCTGAGAGGGCCTGACACCCTTTCATCAAGCTCACACTGACACTGCAGAAATGGTGGGGAGGGGAGGCAGGGCAGGACTTCCTAACTCATTACAGGTTAAAGCGGGCATCACGCCTGTTTTCGCAAGTTCCCATAATGACAGTAAGGGAAGCTTGGTCCACACTGCCTCACGTTTTTATGAGAGAACTGAGATATGTCAGAGGAATTCCTACTGTATTCCTGCCTACTGAGGAGCTATTTAATCCCATTATGATAAAATAAATAATCTGCTCTTTGCCTTTAGATTAATATATTTGTGAAATGCTGTTTTTTTCATTTTGCAACTTTTTAAACATTTAAACATTATAAAAATAGAAGTTATCATCTAACAAGAGCTCACTAAATGCCAAGCACCTACCCAGCACATTACCCTCCTCATCTCATTCAATGCTCACGATGATCCTACAAGGTAGAAGCTATTATTATTCCCATTTTATAGAGGCTGAAGCCAAGTTTGAAACTGGTTAGGGTCATTGCTCAAAGTTGTATAGTCGCTAGGTGTTGGAGGGGGATTCAAGCCCGTGCAGTGTGGCCCAGAACCAGTGTCCACATGGAGAGATTTAAAACAACCCTGGGGGGAAACGGAAAAAGGAAATGTAGATGAGCACCTACTATGTGCCGGCTGCTACATGAGGTTCTGTCCTATACATGATCCCATTTACTCCCCACTATAATTCTCTTGAGATAGGTGTGGACAGACCCATTCACAGGTGAGAAACTGAGGCTCAGAAAAGACAAGCAACTCACCCAAGGCGCCATAACTGGATCATGGGAAAGCTCGCCTCAGACCCAGGTGCCCTGACCCCAGAACCCAATGCCTTCTAGGCTATAGTCAGCACCAAACCCCAGCCTGGCTTACCCCAGCCTGGCTTACATGCTGTCACAGACACTGCTCCTTGTGCCTTAAACCCATTCTCCCTGTGACCTGTAACTGAGCACACAGCCAGCAGGATAAAGGCCACAGCTCCCAGCCTCCCTTGCAGCTACGCGTGGCCAGGCAACCACGCTCTGCTCAACGGGATGTGTGGAGAACTTCCAAGCAGTCCCCTCGGGAGGAAGGGTGTGGTTCTCCTTCCCCTTTAAGCCTTCTCGTTGACCAGAGTGAGCAGGAGGTGAAAAACCAGCCTGGTCCATGAGGACCAAGGCAGCAGAGCACCCTAGAGAAGGTGGGAACAGGTGCAGAAGGAGCTGAGGCCCCATCCACCAAGGAGCCACCACACCTGTTCTAGACTGGCACACCAGATTTGTGATGTGAGAAGTCTAGTTCTATCTTGTGTGAGTCACTACTGAGTCTGTGAAAACAGCCCAATTCACACACCTATTAGAACACACAGAGGCTAGTTTTGAAGTCAGAGCAAGTGCAGCATCTGAGGCAGCAGATGCCCCATCAGCAGGGGTTGCTTCCCTTTGAGACGGGCTGTAGTGACTAAGCTCACAGCTCTACCTGCTGTTACAGCCTTGACACTTGCCCTTGGTTAAGCTTAGCTGCTGTCACTTCAGCTAGGCCCCAAGGATTCACGGGCTGATGCTACTCCGTTGGCACTGCCAATCCCAGCCAAGCCAAGGCTCTGCTGCATGTGGGCACCACAGAGGCCCCTCCACCCTTCCTTGCCTCCATCCTCACCCAGCCCCCTCCCCTGCCATCAGCCATTCCCCACACAGCTGGCTCAGTGAGCTCCTCAGGTGGACCTGGACCTTGCTGTCCCCAAAGCCCCCCATCAAGCTCGCACTTAAGCCTCAACCCCTTATGGTGGCCTCCGAGGCCCTACCAGATCTGGCCCTGCCCATCCTGCAACCTCACCTCCTACATCACCTCCACTGGCCAATGAAATGAACAGTCCCAGAAACTGCCAAGAGAATGCCCTGCTCCTTCCAGTTTCCCACGCCTGCTGTTTCTGGGCTACTATCCCTGAGGTCTTCTTTGGGTACAGGAGGACACAGGAAGCCCATCCTTACTAGGCCTACTCTAGACCTCCTGCATCCCACTCTCACCTCCCAGACACTGCCACAGAAGGACAGGCTCTTCCCAGAGCCCTGGCCGGGACTCACCTCTATCACTGTAGTCATCTACAAGGATCACTTCTTCTAGCAGGATATCCGGGGATGTCTCAAGGACACTGTAAACTGTCCGAAGGAGAGTTGACCAGGCTTCATTATAAAATGCTATGATAACAGATGTCCTGGGCAAATTATCATAATCATATTTCTTCTCTTTGCACCTGCAAATACAGCGCAACTTCAGGAACTGAGGGTCTAGCCCAGGCTGGCACTGGGGATGGAGTGACAAAGGGGACATAGGTCATGGTCTCCTGGGGAAGGGGACATAATCCACTGAAGGATCTTCTGGAGCTCCCCTTGTGGCACTAGGAGCCCCAGCAGACACTAAGAAAGGTCCTAACCATGGCACCCACCTAGCTTTTACTGTGGGGTATTGTTTTAAGCTGTCAAGCAACTTTTGGATTTGAGCAATATACAAACGAGGCAGAATCAGAAGGAAGGGAACTGGCACTTCTTCCTTCCCCATCGCCCTCCTTTCTGTCCACTCTGCCCCAATCTCACTCCCAGGCCTTTGCTCAGACTGTTCCCTCTGCCTGGAATGCCCCTTCCTCCCTTCTCTACTTGGCAAGCTCCCAGCTCAGGCCTGTTCTCCTTTGTGAACTGCCTGGGACCACCTATCTCGGGCAGTTGCTGTCTCCTCAATGCTCCTCCAGCACCCGGCCCACCTCCATCTCAGCATGCACCACTGACAGTATTCTGAGTCCTCATTACCACTGTACCACTCCCTACCCTCTCCCAGCATCCAATACTGTCTAGGCTTAGCAAAGGTGGTGTCCCAAATGCATAAACTAGAATTGTGGCTAGGACCTATGGACACTCCAGGAAAGACTCTGCAGAGGACATTGGTTACCTCCCCCAAATCCCTGCTGCCACTTGCCCCCCAAGATGTAGTAGTCATGTGGTGGGGTGGGGCTGGGCCCACTCAACTCCAGCAGTGGGCCTGACTGGCAGTGATTAGAACCAATAAGCTCCCTCTTTGTTTAGCAATTTGCTGTCACTTTGAACTGAAAGTTCCCTGGTTGACACAGAATTCTATCCTGAGTGACTGATGACAAATTCCCAGTGTTATGGGACTGACTAAGGGGCAGTGCCTGGAGACCATCAGTGGGAAGTAGCTGATGGCAAGGTGGGAGAGCGACACCATGGGGATACCAGAAGGGACAGAGTTTGAATGCTGGGGGCTGGCCAAAGGCTAGGCCAAGAGATCAGCTAGATATTCAAGAAGGGGGTGAAATGCTGGAGAACAGCCAGGCTCTGTGGGTTGCTAAGGCAAGGCCTTCCCAGATAAGTTAAGTGACAGATCAAAGAGGACAGGAGAAAAGATGCCAAACTAGGCAGGAGGAGGAGGGAAACTGACATCTGCTGTCTACCACATGCCAGCATTGTGCTACTGGGCCCTCTATCAGTCAGTCACCAAAAACTTCCTGACCACCTACTGCATGCCAGATAGGCCAGGCCCCTGCTCCCATGGAGCTCATATTCAGGGGGACAGTAATCAACTAAACAAACAAATCAGGAATTACAGAAAGTGACTGTGCTATGGAAAATGGAAAGCAGAGTGATGAAAGAGAACAACTTTGAAACCATGAAAGTGAAAAATAGAGGAGTGGGGAGGGGAAAAGGAGAGCAACTACAGGACAGGTAACCTGGGAGGGGCACTTAGAGGAAGTGACATTTAGGATGAGACCTGAATGATGAGCCCCATGAAAAGTCAGGGAAGAGCCCTTAGCATACAAAAGTATTTGTTTTTTCCTCTTTTATTTTACTATTAGAAATTTCTTTTCTTTTCTTTTTTTTTTTTTTTTGAGATGGAGTCTCGCTCTGTCACCCAGGCTGGAGTGCAGTGGCACGATCTCGGCTCACTTCAAGCTCTGCCTCCCAGGTTCATGCCATTCTCCCGCTTCGGCCTCCCGAGTAGCTGGGACTACAAGTGCCCGCTACCACACCCGGCTAATTTTGTTTTTGTATTTTTAGTTGAGACGGAGTTTCACCATGTTAGCCGGGATGGCCTCGATCTCCTGACCTTGTGATCCGCCCACCTCAGCCTCCCAAAGTGCTGGGATTACAGGTGTGAGCCACCACGCCCGGACAGAAATTTCAACATTAAAAAAGCAGAACAGGGCCGGGCATGATGGCTCACGCCTGTAATCCCAGCACTTTCAAAGGCTGAGGCTGGCAGATCACTTGAGGCCAGGAGTTTGGGACCAGCCTGACCAACACGGTGAAACCCCATCTCTACTGAAAATACAAAAATTAGCCAGGCATGGTGGCACACGCCTGTAATCCCAGCTACTTGGGGAGCTGAGGCATGAACATCACTTGAACCCCAGGAGATGGAGGTTGCAGTGAGCCGAGATCACGCCACTGAACTCTTGATTCATCTGTGTCAACACCATTCCCTCTGTCCCAGATTATTTCTAAAGAAAATCCAGCATATTGTAGCATCCAAAAATAGTTCAATATGTGTCTCTAACAGGTAAGGACTCTTTTAATAAGCATAGTATTTTTGTCATACCTTAGAAAATTACCTTTGTACTCCAGTCTACAGTAGTTCAACAAAGTTAAGCAGCCCTGGGTTGGAAGACACAACATTCTTTAATGAACCAATAAGAAGAGATACAATTCCACACCCGTCAAAATGGCTATTATTAAAAAGTCAAAAAACAACAGATGCTGGTGAGGTTGTGGAGAAAGAGGAAAGCTTTTACACTGTTGTTGGGAGTGTAAATTAGTTCAACCATTGTGGAAGAGAGTGTGGCGATTCCTCAAAGACCTAGAGGCAGAAATGCCATTTGACCCAGCAATCCCATTACTGGGTACACACCCAATGGAATAAAAATAATTCTATTATAAAGATACATGCACGCGTATGTTCACTGCAGTACAATTCACAATAGCAAAGACATGGAATCAACCTAAATGCCCATCAGTGATAGACTGGATAAAGAAAATGTGGTATATATATAGACCACAGAATGCTATGCAGCCATAAAAAGGAATGACATTATGTCCTTTGCAGGGACATGGATGGAGCTGGAAGCCATCATCCTCAGCAAACTAATGCAGGAACAGAAAACCAAATACCACATGTTCTCACTTATAAGTGAAAGCTGAATTATGAGAACACATGGACACATGGAGTGGAACAACATACACTGGGGCCCATCATGGGGGGTGGGAGGAGGGAGAGTATCAGGAAGAATAGCTAATGCATGCTGGGCTTAATACCTAGGTGATGAGATGATCTGTACAAAAAACCACCATGGTACATGTTTACCTGTGTAACGAAACTGCACATCCTGCGCATGTACCTATAAACTTAAAACCTGGGGGGAAAAGACAAGTGCTGCCTAGCATAATGGTAAGATGCATTGATTTTTAAGACACATGCTAATTTTAGAAATGTTGAAATGTGGGAAAAAATGTGCCTCTGAATTGATGACATGTAGTACTTCATTTTACCTTCAAAACCACTTCCTATGTTAGCATTTATTGCTCCCATGTTAAAGGCTAAGAAAGGTAGAGTGACTTGGTCAGTTCACAGAGCACCTGCTAGTATGTACTGGGCTGAGATCTTTGTGTCCAGGGATCTTGTTGCAAGGTTCTGGCTTGTTCCTTCTACCCAACAGGAGGCTCAGGTGGGCCATCTGAATCTAAAGATCCCTGTATCATATCTTCCCACCTGGCCTTCCCTCCTACCAAGATAAGGACAATTTCTCTTCTCCTTCTCGGGGTCCAGGGTCCTCTTCCCTGGAATGAGTTCCAGGTCCCTCTTCCTAATGCCAGGACAGCCTCTACAGCAAGTTCCAAGGCTCCCTGGCAGTGGCCTTGCTCTGCTGTCACTGGGATGATTTCCCTTCAGCTGTGAACAGGCTTATCTGAGAATCTCTGACAGGGGCTGGCTGTTCTCAGTCAGCTTTATATACTCACCCCGGCTGCATCTGAAGGCCCTGCTCTGGGTGCTTGAGAAAAGGTCAGCCCAGGCTGGAAGCATGAAAGCTCTGGTGTTGTGAAGCCACTGGGCATCCCCACTAGCACCTAGCCAGCCAGGAGCCGAATCCCCAGACACCATAGGCTTTCAACTCATGCAAGTAGTTAACTTAGCACTGACCCCGTGGAAGGCTTTGTGCTCCAGAGAAGGGAGCCTGGTCCACATTCAAGGGGAGGAGAATGTGGCTCCATCTCTTAGACAGAGGCTATCAAAGAATTTGTGGATATATTTTAAAACCACCACACATGAAAAGCAGGAGGAACAGTATGTGACTTCCAAGACTACATCATAAAACATTGAGGATTCCTCTTGTTTCCTCAATGGAATGTATCATCCATTCTGGAGAAAGCTGGCTGCCATGTTGTGAGGATACTCAAGCAGCCCTACGGAGGAGTCTATGTGGCAAGCAACTGACGCTTCCTACCAACAGCCAGTACAATCTTTCCAGCCACGTGAATGAGCCATTTTGGAATCAGAACCTCCAGCCCCACCCAATTATGCCTTCAGGGGATCAAAGTCCCAAGTGACATCTTGGCTATATCTCAAGAGAGATTCCAAGCCAGAACCACCCAGTTAAGCTACTCCTAAATTCCTAGTCCATAAAACTATGTGAAATAACAAGTGTTTATTGCTATTTTAAGCCACTAAATTTTGCAGTAATACATACCATAAAATAAATCACAAAGTATCTGACGGACCCAAACTGAGACATTTTATAAACCAATGGGTCTTTACTCTCCAAAAAGGTCAACGTCATAAGAGACCATGAGAGGCTGAGGAACTATTCCCTACTGAGTGAGGATAAAGAGGCACAGCAATGGCCTGATTAAAGTGTTACACCTGGTTCTTCTTTAGATACTGGATTAGGAAGGAAAAATCTTGCTATAAAAGTGGGGACAGCTGGCCAGGTGTGGTGGCTCACACCTGTAATCCCAGCACTTTGGAAGGCCGAGGCAGGTAGATCACCTGAGTCAGGAGTTCGAGACAAGCCTGACCAACATGGTGAAACCCCATCTCTACTAAAAATACAAAAAAATTAGCCGGGCATGGCAGCACCTGCCTGTAATCCCAGCTACTCAGGAGGCTGAGGCAGGAGAATCGCTTGAACCCGGGGGGTGGAGGTTGCAGTGGGCCAAGATAGCACCATTGCACTCCAGAGTGGGCAATAGAGCGAGACTTCATCTAAAAAAAAAAAAAAAAAAAAAAAGTTGGGACAGCTATAGACATCTAATATTGGATAAATATCCTGGACTTGATATTATATCACGGTATCACGAGAGAATGTCCTTGTTCTTTGAAAATACATGCTGAAGTAGAGCCAGGTAAAGAACTGTTATTTCTGTAACTTACTCTCAAATGTGTATAATATTATAGTAGACATACAGAAAAAGTAAGTAAATGGGCCAAAACAATAATGGGTGGATCTAGGTGGAGGATTTATAGAAGTTTGTTATGCTAGTCTCATAAATTTTCTCCAGGTTTAAATTTTTCCAAATTAAAACTTTAATATAAAAAGAGGAATAAAAGGTCTAATGTTGTGAAGGACACATCCAAACACCAAGTCCATTCTGATCTATAGCTATGTAGCTCAATTTTAGTGGCCCTTACAAATGCCTTCTTCAATCTCATTATTTCTCATATCTACCAAAACATCCCCACTCCGGGCTGGGCGCGGTGGCTCATGCCTGTAATCCCAGCACTTTGGGAGGCGGAGGTGGGTGGATCACGAGGTCAGGAGTTCAAGACCAGCCTGACCAACATAGTGAAACCCTGTCTCTACTAAAAACACAAAAATTAGCTGAATGTGGTGGTGGGCACCTGTAATCCCAGCTACTAGGGAGGCTGAGGCAGGAGAATCACTTGAACCTGGGAGGCAGAGGTTGCAGTGAGCCAAGATCACACCATTGCACTCCAGCCTGGGCAACAAGAGCAAAACTCCATCTCAAAAACAAAACAAAACAAAACAAAAAAAACAAAAAGAAACATCCCCCCTCCAACAAATACATGTTATAGCAAATGGAAAAAAACATATGTGTGTGTATTATAAAAATATTAATAACTGTGTCTTGATTATTAAGCCCCTTAGTACTAGACAGGATGCATAGAAAAGCAAGATTGTGTTGAGTTGTAGCTCACCAGGAGCCCCAGAAAGAATTAACTGCGAGGCTGGGTGAGGTGGCTCACACCTGTAATTCCAGCATTTTGAGAGGCCAAGGTGGGAGGATCACTTGAGCCCAGGAGTTGGAGATCAGCCTGGGCAACATGGCAAAAACCTGTCTCTACCAAAAATACAAAAATTAGCTGGGCCAGGGCGGTGGCTCACACTTGTAATCCCGCACTTTGGGAGGCCGAGGCGGGTGGATCACGAGGTCAGGAGATCGAGACCATCCTGGCTAACACGGTGAAACCCCGTCTCTACTAAAAAAATACAAAAAATTAGACGGGCGTGGTGGCGGGCGCCTGTAGTCCCAGCTTCCTGGGAGGCTGAGGCAGGAGAATGGCGTGAACCCGGGAGGCGGAGCTTGCAGTAAGCCGAGATCAGGGGCCACTGCACTCCAGTCTGGGCAACAGAGTGAGACTCTCTCTCAAAAAAAAAAAAATTAGCTGGACATGGTGGCACACACCTGTAGTCCCAGCTACTCAGGACTGGTGGAGCCAGGGAGGTGGGTGTGGCAGTGAGCTGAGATGGTGCCATTGCACTCCAGCCTGGGCAACAGAGCCAGATCCTGGCTCAAAAAAAAAAAAAAAAAAAAATTCCAAAAAGACAAAAAAAAAAAGTTAATTGCTTACATTACATGAAAAAAGTGTTTTTGTGAAACCTAAAATAAATATTTTTTTCTTAAGATGCTGCTAAAACTTTGTTTCAAACATGCACAAGTTCAAGAGAAATAAGTGACAATAAGGACAGTGAAGTGAGGTTTTCAAAGTGAAGTGCATTCAATGTAAAGAACTATCCTTTAGTCTGAAATCACATCCCTACTATTTTGGATGAAATTTTATTTCTTCTCATGTCAGCCCTGCTTTTTTTTTTTTTTTTTTTAAATGTGTTTCCACTAAAACCAATGGCCTAGGGCCACCATTCTTTTTTTTTTTTTTTTTTTTTTTTTTTTTTTTTGAGACAGAGTCTCGCTCTGTGTCGCCCAGGCTGGAGTGCAGTGGTGCCATCTTGGCTCACTGCAAGCTCCACCTCCCAGGTTCATGCCATTCTCCTGCCTCAGCCTCCTGAGTAGCTGGGACCACAGGCGCCTGCCACCATGCCTGGCTAATTTTTTGTATTTTTAGTAGAGACGGGGTTTCACCTTGTTAGCCAGGATGGTCTCAATCTCCTGACCTCGTGATCCACCCACCTCGACCTCCCAAAGTGCTGGGATTATAGGTGTGAGCCACCGCGCCCCACCTGGGCCACCATTCTAGAATGTCTAGGTGGACTCTTTATTTGTGTCATCTAAATCACAAGAAGGCTGGGTGCCAATTTTTTGATTAATATTCAGAGCTTTAAAATGTTCCTCTTTTCTTTGATCTCATGTCAATATACATAAACATTTCTCGCCTAAGTAAATAATCAGAATACCCTGAAGGAGGCTTGTTGCAAAAACTTTTCTTTGTAACATTATTTATAATAGCAAAAAGCTGTAAACAATTTCAATGTCGAACAAGAAGAAAATACAGTATAGTATGGCTGCATGAGGAAATCATGGCCATGTATTTTCAGCACACCTTGTACTTTACCTGGTAATAACAGTACCCTTTGTTGAGTGTTTACTACATGAGATGCACCATGTAAAACAACAAAATAACATTTTTTTAGAGAATATTTAATGATAAAGGAGAATGGTCACACTATAATGTTAAATCAAAAAGGCAGGGTAGAAATCTACAAATAGCCAATTCTAGAAACAACAATGTGTATGTGAGTGTGTTCACACATAAACAATAAACAATAGAAGGAAATATGCCAAAATGTTATCAATGGTGATCTCTAAGAAGTGAGATTATTGCCGATTCTTATTTAATTTTTTATATTTTTGTGCATTCTAAAATTGTCCTACAATGAACATCTATAATTTTTATAATCACAAAGAAATATTATTTTTAAAAGATTAGATCATATTTCTTTAGTTCCTCATAGCAAATGCCTTCATTGAGCAATAATTTCATACTCTGCCCTTTCTCTTTTTCTTGTCCTGGTATAGTTTCTCTTTCTTTTTTGAAAACATCTCCTAAAGGCATTCTGTTTTATGAGGTTCAGTACCAATGCTCCTTGACTTACGGTGGGGTTACATCCCAACAAACTCATCATAAGTTGAAAACATTCTAAGTAGAAAATGCATTCAATACACCTAACCTACTGAACATCACAGCTTAGCCTAGCCTATCTTAAATGTGCTCAGAACACTTCCATTAGTCTACAGTTGGGCAAAATCATCTAACACAAACCTACCGTATAATAAAGTATTGGATATCTCATATAATTTATCAAATATGTACCAAAAGTGAAAACCAGAGTGGTTGCATGGGTACTACGATAGAGTTGAAAAATCTTAAGTCAAACCATCTTAAATCGGAGATCGTCTGTATATCTTTTTGAAATGTCTTTAAGTTTGCTTCCAGAAAAAAACACTTTCTCCTTTTCCTGACTGATAAAAAGCCGTGCATCCTTTGATCATACAAAGACAGCCATGGATCACTTTAAGTTTTCACTTTTGCCTTAAGGACAAAAGGAAGCTCAGAACTGGATTTAATGTTACATCAAAGCACACAATCATTTCCCTAAGTTTCTGGTATATTGCATGTGCTTTGTAAGGGCAGAGCTGTGTTTGTCTCTGTATTTTCAGCACGCTTTATACTTTACCTGGTAATAACAGTACCATTTGTTGAGTGCTTAATACAGGAGAGGCACCATATAAGCATTTTATACACATTACTTCATGTAGCCTTCCTAACAACCCTACTGGGTAGGGACTACAGTAATCTCTGCTAGTAGAATATTTACTTATTATATGGATATGAATGAATTAATGGATACAGTAAATGCCTCTTGATCTTCCTTTTTTTTTTTTTCGCTCAGGCTGGAGTGCAGTGGTGGGATCTTGGCTCACTGCCACCTCTGCCTCCCAGGTTCAGGCAATTCTTCTGCCTCAGCCTCCCAAGTAGCTGGGATTACAGGTGTCTGCCACCATGCCTGGCCAATTTTTGTATTTTTAGTAAAGACATGGTTTCGCCATGTTGGACAGGCTGGTCTCGAATTCCTGACCTCAAGTGATCCGCCCTCCTTGGCCTCCCAAAGTTCTGGGATTACAAGCATGACCCACTGTGCCCGGCCCCTCCTGATCTTCTTTTATCTTTATATTAAGGTTATCACATAAATGTCTTTAAAAAAAAATCAATTCATATCCTCTGTAGAAAAGGCCAAGGAGATCGTAATGTACATTTTTGTGTCTTACCTGCCTAGAATCCTTTCTCCTTTCTTCACTGTACTGCACCTTGATTTCTCTTTCAAGAGCCAACCTTTTCCAATTCTCAGTCTATGTGGTTTGTGGAGGGTTGAACATACACAAGCACATGCATATACACACACAGACACACAGACACACACCCCTACCCCTGGGAAGGTTACCTGCCTCAGGCCTGACCAATCAATAATTTCCTGATGACATCAATTGAGTCCCTGAATCCAGGGCCCAGAATAACCTGAACCCAGTTCTCATCCCAGACTTTTCTGTAATAGAACCCAATATATTTTCTTTTATATTTAAGGCAGTTTGCATTGGGCTTTCAGTTACTTTTAACCAAAAGAATCCTGTCTAGTATAGAAAATAATTATTTTTAAAAAGTGAATATAGGACTTCTACTTCTGGCAACATGGAGGACTAAGATGTCTAGGGAAACCCTCCTGGTATATATACCCAAAAAATCTTGATAAAAGTTTTTTTTCTTTTTTTAATCTTCTGGCTGGGCACTGTGGCTCACACCCGTAATCCCAGCACTTTGAGAGGCCAAGGTGGGTGGATCACCTAAGGTCAGGAGTTCAAGACCAGCCTGGCCAACATGGTGAAACCCCATTTCTACTAAAAATACAAAAATTAGCAGGGCATGGTGGCAGGCGCCTATAATCCCAGCTACTAGGGAGGAGCTGAGGCAGGAGAATCACTTGAACGCAGGAGGTGGAGGTTGCAGTGAGCTGAGATCACGCCACTGCACTCTGGCCTGGGCAACAAGAGCAAAACTCCATCTCAAAAAAAAAATCTTCTAAATGCATGGCTTAGCTGACAGGAAAGTAAAAGAAGTCTTCATCATGCAGGAACAACAAGAAAATACTAATCTAGATAACATAATTACCAGACATAGAGTATAAAATAAGTATGCTTAATACGCTTAAATAAAAGAAGACCCCAAATGAATGACAAAGAAACAAGAATGACAGAGAGAGCTGGGTCACTGTAGGCATCTCATAGCAATGGTGCAAACCAGATGACAAGGGAATAATACCTTCAAATGTCAAACTACCATTGTAGAATTACATACCCAGCAAAACTTTCATGAACAAGAGCAAAATAAAAACATTTTCAGATAAAGAAAACTGAGGATTAACAATAGACCTCTCTACAGCAATTAATACATGATGTGTTTCAGGAAGAAGGAGAAGAATCCCAGAAAGGTCTCTGACTCAGGAAAGAATAGTGAGCAGAGAAAATGGTAAACTTGTGGATAAATCTGAAAAAATAAATACTGCATTTTTAGCATCCTAATTTGTTGGTTTAAAAGCAAGACAGAATTAAAATATTGGAGCAAAATGGCATACAAATTAGGAGAGAAGATGACCAATACTAAAGCATTCTATGGTTCATAGTTAATGATTAATTTTAGACTTTGTTGAGTTAAATATGTACTTTAAAATTTACCACTAGGGTTAGAAATAGATAATATAACTGCTAAATTAGTAGAGAGGAAAAAAAATGGAATGAGAAGGGGAAAAGCCTCTATCAACTCAAAAAGCAGTAGGAAAAAAGAGGAGGAAAACACCAAAAAAAGCATAACAAACGAAAACATAAAATAAGACGGCACTATCAAATCCAAAAGTATCAGTAAGCACAATAAATCTAAGTGGATATAACTATCTAGTTAAAAGTCACTGATTGTCAGTTTGGATTTTTCTTTTTAATTGGAGTCTTATTCTGTCGCCCAGGCTGGAGTAGAGTGGTGCAATCTTGGCTCACTGCAACCTCCAGTCTCCTGGGTTCAAGTGATTCTCCTGCCTCAGCCTCCCAAGTAGCTGGGATTACAGACACCCACCACCACACCCAGCTAATTTTTGTATTTTTAGTAGAGACAGGTTTTCACCATGTTGGCCAGGCTAATCTCAAACTCCTGACCTCAAGTGATCCACCCACCTTGCCCTTCCAAAGTGTTGAGATTATAGGCGTGAGCCACCACTCCTGGCCTGGATTTTTTTTTTAATGACAACACAAAATCGAGCAACATACTATTCAAAGACACACCAAAAACATATGGACACAGAATGAGTGAAAGAAAAAGGTATCAGGGCCGGGCGTGGTGGCTCACGCTTGTAATCCCAGCACTTTGGGGGGCCGAGGCGGGTGGATTACGAGGTCAGGAGATCGAGACCATGGTGAAACCCCGTCTCTACTAAAAATACAAAAAATTAGCCGGGCGTGGTGGCGGGCGCCTGTAGTCCCAGCTACTTGGAGAGGCTGAGGCAGGAGAATGGCATGAACCCGGGAGGCGGAGCTTGCAGTGAGCCGAGATTGCGCCACTGCACTCCAGCCTGGGTGACAGAGCAAGACTCCGTCTCAAGAAAAAAAAAAAAAAAAAAAAAAAAAGAAAAAGGTATCAGGAAAATACTAACCAAAATTGAACATGTTCTGTGGATTTGAAGTACTGAAGTACTGACTCAAGAAAGAATGCCACTGTGATGTTCTCAAGATGGATCTAATAAGAATTCATAAAATATCCACAACTTCGTTGGGGAAACAAAATAAATATCAGTCTAATCTCCTACTCCCTTCTGCAACCCTAGCAAGACATACTTTTGCTGAATTACCTGTTTAGAACCACTGTGAGGCTGGGCATGGTGGCTCACGCCTGTAATCCCAGCACTTTGGGAGGCCAACACGGGCAGATCTCCTGAGGTCAGGAGATTGAGATCAGCCTGGCCAACATGGTGAAACCCCATCTCTACTAAAAATACAAAAATTAGCCAGGTGTGGTAGCACTTGCCTATAATCCCAGCTACTCGGGAGGCTGAGGCAGGAGAATGGCTTGAACCCAGGAGGTAGAGGTTGCAGTGAGCCAAGATCGCACCATTGTACTCCAGCCTGGGCAACACAGCAAGACTCCATCTCAAAAAAAAAAAAAAAAGAACTACTTTGAGATTCTTTGCCATCCCAGCACCCAAATCCTGACCCCTGAACTCAGACACACATCTGCAATTATAGTATTAACAAGCCTAAAACCAGAGCAAGTCAAGAAATACAAACACCATGCTTTCCTTGACCAATGGTTCACAGTTCTTCTACCCTGGTAGAGAATGGCTAGTGTTCACACATAAGGTATCCCCATAGATATACCTGAAGAAATGTCCAGCCCTGAAGGCACTGTCTGTTACTCCACTCTTTCCCTTCTGCTAAATATTAGAATGCAAATGAGAATGGTGTTACAGTGATCATCTCGAGTTCCCCGTATTCTATGAAAACTAAAACTTTTTGCAAATTTTGGTACAACATTATTAATAACCATTTCCTTGTGACACACCACTCAATTGACTGTGATGTCATCACTGGCTTGAACTACATTTGACCTGTTATTAATCCTTACTTTGTCTAGTTCTGGTATTCTCCACACCCTCCAAAACACTCACCCTAAATCTTCTGACTCAGAAATCCACAGGCCCTAGGCCAGTAGCTTTCACCCGTGGTTGCATATCAGATTCAGCCTAGGTCCTAGCCACAGATATTCTGATTTCATTGTTCTGGCGAAGATTCCTGGAATCAATATATTTTTTAAAGTTCCCCGGGGCCACACACCCAGCTATCTGTCTCCCCACTTTGACCCACTATCATCTCAGAGTAAAAATTCCCCTTCTTTGCTGAGATGCTAGTCATACTATACTACTATGCTTACTTACTATACTTATTTATATTAATATATATTAATACTCACTATGTTACCATGCAAGGAAGGATTCCTAGTCATCATTAGCCTCCTTCTCCTCAGTTCAGTGCTGTAACTAACACAACTATCCTCGAATCCACTGGCATGTAAATTATTAGATTCACAGAGGGGCCCAGGTCTATACTGGGTCTCACAGAATTAGGACCAGTACTCTGAAATGTCTTTTTAGTGGTCTGGCCTTCTTCAAGAAGGCAGACACAGTGCCACACCCTGCTGACACCAGGAAGAGCCAAACCAAATGGTCCCTTAGTCATTCCCAACTCCTTTCCTCTGGTAAAAGGCACTGCAGAGTAAAGACTTTCATTAAAAGTCTAGGAAGCACAGCAAAATGTTAACAATGGTTCTCCCTGCGTGGTAGGTTTATTGGGGATTTTCATTTTTTTCCTTTTTTGTTTCTCTGTGTATGCCAACATTTCTAGAGTGAATATGCATTGCTTTCATAATTAAAATAAACATAGAAATAATTATCCCCACCCAAAAAAGGGAGGAATGAGTAACAGATCTGGACTGTGGCTCTGCCCGAGATGTGCTGTGTGACCTGGGGGTGTGGCTTTTCCTCTCTGGTTAGACTAGATGCTCCTCCCTCAGGGCCCTCCCTCCTGCAGCATTCAAGGACCCTCATTATCCCTCTGTTTATTAGACTCGCAGAGAACCCCATATCCATACTATGAACTCATGATCTGCCATTCAGGTTTCTCAGGCAAAATCTCAAGACCCTGATTAGCTCCTGGATAAACTAATAAAAGTGAGATGCCACAAAAGACCCTGACCCTACTGACCACTCTGAAGTTACATCTCAAAGCCTGGCCCAACAGAGACCCACACAGCTCAGGCTCACCTTTGTCTCTGGCTGGGTAAGAATAACCCAACAGGCCTTGCTGCAGGAATTAGAAGCAGGAGGCATTCACACTCCTTATCATGCTGGGTTTGGCTTAACTTCCAGGGTCAACACAACAGCAGGATCTACAAGCAAATCCTGAGAGGACACAGGGCAGCTGTGTCACCATAGAGACAGGTTACCATAAGCCCCACAGGTTGTCCACAGTGTTTCAAATAGATATTCACAACCTTCGACAATAAAGTAAGTTGGAGCCAGGAAAGAAAAACTACAACCAATCCCTGGATGACTCTCAAAAGCAACCTCCTGAGTACATTCTTGGCAACAGGGAAAGGTGAAAAAACTAAGATTTAAGCACACGGTGTGCTCCCAGGTATTGATGCTTTATTAATTCCTAAGTTGTGTTCTTTCCACTCACTTTTATGTAGAATGCATGGAGACTCACTTTCATGAGTTTCCTATTTTGCAAATGAAGGGAAACCAAGGCTCTGAGAAGCTAAGCAGCTTGCCGGAGATCACAGAAGTGACGAGCAAAAGAACCAGGATTTTATCTCCCCTGGGCTGGATTTAACCTGAAGCAGGGTATAACCTGAAAGCTTCCCCTCCACCTTGCCTCAGCAGGCACCCTCGGGGTTTCGAGGAGCTAAACATGCGTTAGGCTGGTGAGTGGAGGAACTACTATCAATCCTAACAAAGTTTTACTCAAAAAGACTAACAGTGAAAAATGCCTCAGGCAGAAGCATGAGGCTAAGCATGAGGAGATCACCAAAATAGGGAAGGCAGTGGAAACAGTGGGGCAGAGGTGGGGCATCCTCATTCCATCATTCACGGTCTCTCTGGCCAAGGTACCATGGAGCAGGCCCCTAAAATCCTGAGATCAGCATGGTGCCAAGTGGGCCAGAAGGGCCTAGTCCCTCCAGACCAGTCCTACCACATTCCAGCTGAGGGGCCTTGGGTGGGTCACCTATCCTTTCCGAACCTATTTCCACACCTGTAAAGCAGGAATGGCTTGGAGGGGAGAGGAGTGGCAGGTGCCTGGTGCACACAGCAGGCTGCCACCACCAGCTCCAATGGGAACCCCCTCTCTGAGTCCTCTTTTCCTCAAAGTCTGTAAGGAAGGGGCTCAAAAAAGGACTTGGAAGATCCCTGACACCTCGAAGAAAAAGTGAGAGCCCAGAAGGCCCAGCGGCAAAGGTGGCAGCAGCCGCCTGTCCTTCCTCCTGCTGCCAGCGTGTGCCCTAGATCCTCACCAAGGCAGGGGCACAACCTGCCCAGCCAGTAGCTCCAACAGGAACTAGGCCTCTGACCACGCTGGCTCCAGTCCAGCACCACCCACAGGAGTGAGCTGGGGTGGATCACGGCCAGTAGGAGTCCTTCCTACCCCGTGCCCCTTCCCGCCTTCCTCCACTCAAAGCTGAGAAATCCAATGCCCAGGGAGAGCGCAAGGAGGCTTTCTAGCGCTGAGGGGCCTTACAGCCACCTTTCGCTTCACCTGTGGGGTGCTCCCTCGCATCTTGTTTGTCCCTTAGGCCCTAGCACACACAGATGAATGAATGGAGCCAGTCCCCGCCCGGAGGAGTTGTCAGTTTCGCGGAGGCACTGCGAGGCGGGCAGAGCGGGGTTGTCCTTTGGGTGCTGGGGGGTCCTCGCCTTAAACCCGTCTGCTTAGCCCTGACCCCCACCTTTTCAGGGAGATGATAACTTCTCAAGGAGAAGGGAGCTAAGAGATCACTAACAGACTTGCCAATTTCTGGTAATTTTTTTTCTACTTTCGTCTTTTTTACTTTCTTGCCTCCCCGCCCCCATATGAGCTCTTACACTATCGTCTTCGGAGAAAGACTCAATAAGACGCGCCATCCTGGAGACCCCAGCTCCCCGCCCTGCCACTGCTCTGATGGAGAAACTGAGGCCCGGGGCTCTGAGGGCGGGCTTCCTCCCCCGAGCTGTGCACTCACAGCGGGTTCCAGCGCTCGGGCAGGCGGCGGTGCAGTGAGATGCGGTCGCTGAGGTAGATGTTAATCTGGTGCAGCCGCACGCTCTCCTCCTGCAGCCGCAGCTCCTCGCCCTGCAGCTGCAGCCGCACCGCCTCGCCCCGCGCGCCCAGCGCGTTCGCGGGCACCGGCGGCCGCGGCAGGACCGGCTCGCGCCGCCCGGGGCGCAGGGTGCGCGGGGGTCCCGGATCGGCAGCCCCGGCCCCGGCCCCGGCCCTGGCCCCGCGCTGCGCCCGCAGCACCCAGCCCAGCCCGGCCAACACCAGCAGCGCCAGGAACACCAACAGCGCCTCCCGGCCGCGCCGCAGTCCCCGCGGGCAGCGCCGCCGCGCCGTGCGCCCCCACATGCGCCTGCCAACTGCGGCCAGCGCTCAGCGCGCCTCAAGGCGGCGGTGGAGGCCGGGACCCGGATCCCGGAACCGCCGCGCCGCCCCGCCCCCGGCCCGCCCCACCTGCGCGCCGCCCCCTTTCCGTCCAGCCGCCCGCCAGCCCGAGCGCAGCCCCCGGGGTGGCTCATTTCGGCAGGGTGCTCACGTGGGCTGGCTGAGACTTGCATCCTCCTTCTTGGGCTATGGTGCATTATGAAAGAGATAGTGGTGGTAGAACCCTTAGCGCCTGGCATATTGTAGGCGCTAAGTGTTGGCTGAATGCACCCTGCAGGGTGCTATGAATTCTGCCATTATGTCATCTGATCTTTACACAGGCCAATAAAACAACCATCAACTAGGATTATGAGCTCCCTTTTACAGATGAGGAGATGGAGGTGCGATGAGATCAACAGACACCACGCTACCCTACTGACTTCTGCAGGCCCAGCCTCTGCCATACTCTTTGGAGTCCTTGAATAGCAAACCCTCGCCTGGCTCGCCTCGTGATAGCTCTGTGACCTCTGAGGCTAGGAGCAAAAGGCCATGAAGGCTGTACATGATAGTTCACACCTGTAATCCCAGGCCGAGGTAGGAGGATCACTTGAAGCCAGGAGCTTAAAACTAGACTGGTCAACATATCAAGACTCCCATCTCTACAGAAAAATTTCAGAATTAGCCAGGCATGGTGGCACGTGCCTATAATGCCAGCTACTCAGGATGCTGAAGCAGGAGGATTGTGTGAGCCCAGGAATTGGAGGTTACCGTGAACTATGCGCCACTGCACTGCAGTCTGGGTGACAGAGCGAGATCCTGTTTATATTAAACAACAACCAAAAAAGGTCATGAAGCTGCCACCCTGTTCATGAGATCACTGCTGTGGGAGCCTTGAGCTGCCAGGGACGAAGTAAGTCTAATGGAGTAGACTATTAAAAAGATAATTAGAATTGTGTTAAGTATTTTGAAGAAGAATTGCAGGGCGCTAAAAGGGCTTAGAATAGTAGAACTTGATCTAGTGTGGGGGTTTTGGAAATCTTCTCTGATGAAGTAATGTTTACACAGATATCTGAATGTAAAAGTGATAGCAGAGATTTCAAATCATATCTTAAATTAATCTGGAACTCCCTCTGCTGGTGTCTAGCTCAGGGAAAAGAATCGTTCTGTATCCCCTGCAGAAGGATAGAGTGTAAGCTGTATTTTTTGTTGTTTGTTTTACCATGGAAGTTGGTCCAGACCTTTTTATCAAATATTCTCAAGGAGACCAGAAGCCCAGAAAGTTTAAAAAGCACAAATCTGGTCCAATTCTCTCATTGACAAATGCGGGGTCTGAGACACAGGGTGGGGAGAGGACCTTGAACTTGGCGGCTCAGGTAGAGGTAGAATCTGACTTGCTGTTGTCTTCACATAGCCTCTGGCTACTGGTATCCCCAGAGGAAATCTCCCTCGGGTTGCGAGAGGGGGATGGGTTTTGGGATGAACCATGCAAAGCAGCTCCAACTTAAGACAACCTGCTGCTAATATTAGACTAGAGGGAAGTGGCTCTTCCCACAGTGCTCAGGGCCCCACCTGCTTCCCGTGCAGAATGGAGTCTGCTGGTTAATGCCAGAAGGCGGGTAGGCCTGGACCTGAGCCCTTTGGCCTCTGTTCAGACACCCAACACATTTAAGATCTGCAGTCAGATTAGAAAACAGACAAGGATTACAATTCATAATGTCTTGGATCCGCTTGCCAAATTGGAATGCTTCTCAATAGAGGTTCAGATACAGAGAAAAGAGAAATGCAATTAGGCCTTACAAGACATGGGCTCAAGCCCCAGGTAACAGATAAAAGCTGTTGTTTACTGAGCACTCACTGTGTCCTGTAAACTGCTGGACTTTCTTTTTCATGTACTTTCTCATTTCACCCTATGACAACCCTGCAAGGTTGACAAATGAGAATATGTAGACTCAAGAAGTGAAGCAACTTGCCCAAGGTTACACAACATGCAAACGGCAGAGGGAGGATTTGTATCTGGGTCTCCTGACTCCCAGTCCAGGATTTCCCACCACAACACTCACTGTTGGGCAGGCTGCAATGAGATCCAAAGGCAGCTTAGCTTAGGAGGTCGGAACACAACCTTGGAGCCCACTTGCCTGAGCTCAACCCAGCCCCATCACGAATTGCAGTGTGACCTCAGGCAAGTTACTTTACTTATCTCGGCTCAATTTGCTCATCTATTATATGGTGATATAACGATAGCACCACCTGAACAGGGTTGTTGGGAAGATTGAGTGATACAGTCTACACAGTCAGCCTCCGGGGCACAAAACAGAGTGGAGAGAGTGTCAGTAAGGCAAATGGAAGATGTCCAGCACCTTGCTGAGTGAAGTGTGATATTTAGACCAGAAGCATTGGTACCACCTGGGAGCTTGTTGGAAATCTAGCATCTTTTCAACAGAGGTAAAGCCCTTGGGTTTATTGCTATTTTTAGGGGGCTTTTCTGTTCACTAACCGTACCATGTTATGTCATCGGCTGCTCACCAACAAGTAGATATCTCTAGAAGGTGCTTTTAATTTGTCATATTAGCTCTCTTCATAGGAGTTATTATATTCCTTTTAGAGTTTAATATGATCTGTGGTAGATGTGGTATTTCAAATATTAGTGGGGAACATGTGCCTAATTCAAGTAATAATTGGGACAACTTGATAACCATTTGAAAAAATTCAAATCAAGTCCCATTGGAAAAAATTCAGATCAAGTCCCAACATCACACTTTACATCAAAATAAATTCCAAATGATCTGAAGATTCCACAGTAAATAAGAAAAAAATGAAGGAAGGAAGGAAGGAAGAAAGGAAGGAAGGAAGGAAGGAGGGAGGGAGGGAGGGAGGGAGGGAGGGAGGGAGGGAGGGAGGGAGGGAAGGGAAGGAATTTAATGATAAAAGTATTGAATGAGAAAAACCAGAGACCATATGGAAAATATTTCTAAATGTGACTATATAAAAAATTTTGATTCTGTAAGTCTTCCAGTGTAATACAAAGTCCAGAAACAAAAGGCAAGTCAGAAAGAGATATTTGCAGATGACATTTACCCAGTATGTGAATCAATAGGGAAATAAAGAGAACAAACAGAAATAAAAATTGTCAAAGGATTTGAATATACAGTTCCCACCCAAAAGGTTATAAATGGTTTATACAAGTATGAAAATATGCTCGATCTCTCTAAAATACATACAAAATAAACCTACCTGAAATATTTTTTCACCTATCAGACTGGCAAAAATGAAAAAGGTTATTAATTCCAGTGTTGGCAAGGATGTGAAAAAACACACTCTCATCCACTGTTGGTCGGAATGCAAACTTGTATAACCTTTTGGAAAGCAATTAGGCAACATTTATTAGAAATGTTCATGTTAACATCTTTTTGATTTTGTAATTCCACATCTAGGAATCTATCCAACAAACATAGACTCATAAGTGCTCAAAAGATATGCATACAAGGAAGCTTATGGCAGTATTGTATATAAAGCAAAAAGTTGGAAACAATCCAAATTTCCATCAAGAGATTATAAAATAAAATATTGCACATCCATACAATACCATAATATACCACAGTGCTATTTACAAGCATGAGTTAGTTGTAGGCATTTAACATACACATGTGTTCAAGATGCATTGTAAAGAAAAGAGAAGCAAGTCATGGAGCTATAGGAATAGAATGATCCTATTTTTGTAAAATAATATATATTAACATATGAAAGAGGAAAAAATCTAAAGGAATAGTTACCAAACCATTAACTATATTATATTTACTTCTGATGGGTGAGATTCTGTGCTCCTTTCACTTTTGTTCCATTTATTTGTTTTTTTCAACAAATATTTATTGATCACCTACCCTCTGGGAGTCAGTGTGCTAGATTCTGGGGATTTGAGGTAAACAATGTCCAAAGCCATTGATCTCAAGGAGTTTACATTCTATATTTCTACAACATCAGAATTCTTTAAAACAATCATTACCTCATTAGGAAAAAAAGATATTTAAAGTAAATATTGTACTCTTTCAAGATTATTTTACTTCTAAGCCTTCCTTATCTCCTGCCTAATCCACTCTGTCAGTCTGTGGTCCTCCTGTCCCCCTACTCTCTCCTTCCAATATGTTTCCTCCTTTTTCCTACAACGACCTAGACCCTACCCATCATTTCTGCCCAACTTGTAGCCAAGCTCTCCCATGAAGCTGTCAGTGGCATCCTCCAAACTGTGATATCTTCCTTTGAATGGATGATGAAAACTCATAGACCCCACTGTTCTGCAGTCATGTGGGATTCCCTGGGAGCCATGAGGCCATGTTTCTATCATTCAACACAAATAATGCCTAGCACACAGAAGGCACTTAGTAAATGCTGGCTGAGCTTGGTACCATGGCACACACCTATAGTGCCAGCTACTCAGGAGGCTAAGGCAGAAAGATCACTGGAGCCCAGGAATTTGAAGCTGCAGTGCACTATGATGGTGTCTGTGAATAGCCTCTACACTCCAGCCTGGGCAATAAAGCAAGATACCGTGTCTAAAAAATTCAAAATTAAGAAAATATTTTAATTTAAAAAAGTTGGTTGAATGGAATTGTGTTGGAAATGAGGTGCATTGCTCAGATCACCCTTTGGGAGAAACTTTTAGGGGAAACACGGTTGACTGCGAGCTCCCAGTGGCTATGCCTTTGGATCCTCTGTGGTATCCTCTGGCTACTTCCAGTCAGTGACCGAGCATGGTGTGGTACCAGAACCTGGCCACATCTGCATGATACAGGACACAACCCGTGCTTGGGAATCCCCCATCTGCCTGGCTGAGACTTTCCCTCCTCACTTCCCACTCTCCTTTCTCAAGTATCAGACCTGCATCATGGTCCGAGGGCTCCCCATCCCTTTTCCCCCACTTTCCCCTTTCCTTCTTTTTTTTTTTTGAGATGGAGTCTCACTCTATCGTCCAGGCTGGAGTGCAGAGGCATGATTTCTGCTCACTGCAACCTCCGCCTCCCAGGTTCCAACGATTCTCATGCCTCAGCCTACCGAGTAGCTGGGATTACAGGCACACACCACTACACCTGGCTAATTTTTTTTTTTTTTTGTATTGTAGTAGAGATGGGTTTTCACCATGTTGGCCAGGCTGGTCTCAAACTCCTGACCTCAAGTGATCCACCCACCTCAGCCTCCCAAAATGCTGGGATTACACACTTTCCCTCTTTGTCCTTTGTAGGTATTTTTCCCAGAAAACAAACAAACAAACAAACAAACATCTAGGCATCTGATTCTTAGAGGATCCAAACCAACACAGGGACCAATGAAAAAAAAAAAAAGGCTGGAAGAGAATTCATAAACGATAAGGCTATAGCTATACTTGCATAGAAAGATGTGCTGGATCTGTGCTTCACAAACTTTAATATATGGTATGGTGAGTCACCTTGGGATCCTGCTGAAATGCTGGATCTCGTTAAGTAGGTCTGGTGTGGGCCCAAGATGCCACATTTCTAACAAGCTCCCTGGTGATACCAGTGCTGCTGGTCCAAGAACCCCAGATTGAGCATCTAGGTGCTAGACATCATCCATTTGTCCCTGCTGTTTCTCTTCACCCTGTTCTGGGCCCTGGGAGGCAGACTGCATGAACTATATCAGCAGGCTCTAAGCCTCTAGCTTCCAGTAGGGTTTACTAATGAGGAGCACTGGCAGGAGATCAGAGGGCAGGAGGAGAGTGAGGTCAGAGGTTTTTATTCCTCTGAGGATAGCTCCCTACTGAGTTGCTGTGGGTTGGCTCTGTCCCTCTACCAAAGGCTGTAGCTCCTGTCAGGTAGGTCTCTGCAGTTTTTCTCTCTTACAGAATTCCAGTACCTGCTCTCCCCTTTTCCCCTTCAGGCCTGGGGTGGTAACAGCTCTCTACTATTACCAGCCCTGGAGTACTGCACCATCCCTTGTGGCTCTTAGTAAATCCTGCCTATACTTATGTAAATGGTCCTTTAGTAAGCATTCCCTAGCTCCTCAGCCAAGTGTGCCATCTGTTTCCTGGTGGGACCCTGGCTGCTACAAGCACTGTCCAATGCAGTATTTTTATAAGAGCAGAAAACTGGAAACAAGCTAACTGTGCTTGTTTCTGTTTGTTTGTTTGTTTGTTTGTTTAAGAGTCTTGCTCTGTCACCCAGGCTGGAGTGCAGTGGCGCAGTCTCAGCTCACTGTAACCTCTGCCTCTCAGGTTCAAGCAATTCTTGTGCCTCAGCCACCTACATAGCTGGGATTACAGGCATGTGCCACCATACCTGGCTATTTTTTTTTTTTGTATTAGAGATGGGATTTCACCATGTTGGCCAGGCTGGTCTTGAACTCCTGGCCTCAAGCAATCCACCTGCCTTAACCTCCCAAAGTGCTGGGATTACAGGCATGAACCACCACACCCGGCCTCAACTGTGCCTTATTCTAAAATGATTACATGGGCTGGGAACAGTGGTTCAAGCCTGTAATCCCAGCACTTTGGGAGGCCGAGGCGGGTGGATCACTTGAGGTCAGGAGTTCAAGACCAGCCTGGCCAACATGGCAAAACCCCATCTCTACTAAAAATACAAAAATTAGCTTGGTGTGGTGGTGGGCGTCTGTGATCCCAGCTACTTGGTAGGCTGAGGCAGGAGAATCACTTGAACTCAGGAGGCAGAGGTTGCAGTGAGCCAAGATTGCACCACTGCACTCTAGCCTGGATGACAGAGTGAGACTCCATTTCAAAAAATAAAAATAAAATAGAAATAAATAAATAAAATGATTAAATAAATTATGGTACGTCTGCTGAATGGTGTTTCATGTAATCATTTCTTTATTTTTATTTTTTATTTTTTTATTTTTTTGGAGATGGAGTCTCACTCTGTCGCTCAGGCTGGAGTGCAGTGGTGCAATCTCCGCTCACTGCAACCTCCACCTCCCAAGCAATTCTCCTGCCTCAGCCTCCCAAGTAGCTGGGACTACAGGCACATGCCACCATGCCTGGCTAATTTTTTTGTATTTTTAGTAGAGACGGGGTTTCACCTTGTTGTCCAGGCTGGTTTCTAACTCCTGAGCTCAGGCAATCTGACTGCCTCAGCCTCCCAAAGTGCTAGGATTGATTACAGGTATGAGCCACATCACCGGGCCGCAATCATTTTTTTAAAATGCAGCAATCTGTATTTACCTACATGGAAAGGTGCCCAAGACATTTGTTAATGGAAAAAGAGAAAAGAAAAAAAAGCAAGATTCAGAATAGCATGTGTAGTATGAACCCATTCATTTACAAAAAAAGTAAATTATCTATTTGTTAAGGCTTGGAATGCAAGTGACAACAATGCTGCTCAAAATAAACCTCACCAAAAAGAATGTGGAAGGAATTTTCTAACTTAGTCTCTTTCTATCACTTGGTTCTGCTTTCTTTTGTGGTGACTTCACTCTCAGGCAGGCTGCCTTCAAGTGGTGGCAAAGTGAGCACCAGTTTGGCTGATATCCTGATAGCTGGCGACCTCAGCAGAGAGGGCCTCATTCTCAATTGCTTTAGCAAAAATCCTGGGCTGGGCCGGGCACGCTGGCTCATGCCTATAATCCCAGCACTTTGGGAGGCTGAGGGAGGAAGATCACTTGAGGTCAGGAGTTTGAGGCCAGCCTGGACAACATGGTGAAACCCCATCTCTACTAAAAATACAAAAATTAGCCGGGCATGGTGGCAGGTGCCTGTAATCCCAGCTACTCGGGAGGCTAAGGCAGAGAATCACTTGAACCCAGGAGACACAGTTTGCAGTTTGCAAGGATTGTGCCGCTGAACCCCAGCCTGGGAGAGAGAGTGGGACTCTGTCTCAAAAAAAAAAAGTCCTGGGCTGAAGCCAATCAGGATATGTGCTAACCACTGAAGCACACAGACTGTGAGTAGCGGAGAAAGGCTTCCCAAAAGAAAAAGGGTGTCCAGATGGAATATTTCATAGCAGACACTTGTTATCCTTTTTGACTGCCCAGCATCTGAACCCCCTTCCTACATTTGGGAGTCCCCTGCCTTCTGAGGCAGAAACTACCTCCCGCTATTATATGAGCACATGACCCAAGTTGGGCCAATCAGGCACTCTCACCTCAGCCTCTGAATCTGAAGCCAGTAACACCAAAAAGGGCCTGAACCAACCCCATCTTCCTACAGGGTGCAGCTGAGGCATGAGATTTGGGTCATTGTTCCTGGCTTTCGGACCTCCAGAACTGGTCTCAGGCTCTCATGGATCTGTGAGCTACAGAAGAACCTTGTACTAAATCCTGCAGCTTTTCCAGCACCTAGAACAACGTCTGGAAATGGCAGGCACTCAATACATATTTGTTGAGAATGGAAAGAGAGTTGGACTCGATGTCAGAAGACCTGAGTCCTACTCACAGCTCTCCTGCAGAACAGTTGTGGGGTCTTTGGCAAGACACAACCTCTTTGTGCCTTGGTTGCCTCCTCTGCAATTTAGGGATGATCATCTGGGCCCTCCCGAGTGGATGGCAGGCCTGCAATTAAGATCAAATGTGGGTCTCCAACTTTAGCATGCATCAGAATCACCCAGAGGGCTTGTTAAAATACAGGTTGCTGAACCCACACCCAGAATTTCTGATTCAGTAGATCTGGGATAGGGCCAGAAAAATCTGCATTTGTAAAACAGTGTTGCAGCTGGTGCTGGTGCTACTGCTGTGTGGGACACACTTCAAGGACCGCTGATAGAGAGAAGGTATTTCATTTTCTTTGTGACCATTGTAAATGAGGTTGTGTTCTTAATTTTGTTCTCAGCTAGAATGTTATTGGCATATCAAAATGCTCTTGCTTTTTATACATTGATTTTCTGTCCTGAAACTTTACTGAATTTGTTTATCATTTCCAGGAGCCTTTTGGCAAAGTCTGCAAGGTTTTCTGTGTATAGATTCATACTATCGGCAAAGAGAGCGCGTTCGAGTTTTTCTTTTCCTATTTGAATGCCTTTTATTTCTTTCTCTTACCTGGTTGTCTGGCTAGGACTTCCAGTACTATGTTGAATAGGAGTGGTGAGAATCTTCTTCCAGTTCTCAAGGGGAATGGTTCCAGCTTTTGCCTGTTTAATATGATGTTGGCTATGGGTTTGTCATAGGTGGCTGTTATTATTTTGAGGTATGTTCCTTCAATGCCTAATCTGTTTTGAGGGTTTTTTATTATAAAGGGATGTTGGATTTTATTGAAGGTCTTTTCTGCATCTATTGAGATGATTATATGGTTTTCGTTTTTTATTCTGTTTATATGGTGAATCACATGTATTGATTTGCACATGTTGAGCCAACCTTGCATCCCAGAAATAAAGCCTACTTGATCATGGTGAATTGACTTTTTGATGTGCTGCTGCATTCTGTTTGTAGTATTTCATTGAGGATTTTTGCAGCTATGTTTTTCAGGAATACTGGCCTGAAGTTTTCTTTTTTCGTTGTGTCTCTGCAAAGGGCATGAACAGACACTTCTCAAAAGAAGACATACAGGCAGCCAACAAACATATGAAAAAATGCTCAACATCATTAATCATCAGAGAAATGCAAATCAAAACCACAATGAGATATCATCTACACCAGTCAGAATGTCAATTATTAAAAAGTCAAAAAACAATAGGTGCTGGTAAGGCTGTGGAGAAAATACACTGTTGGTAGGAATGCAAACTAGTTCAGCCACTGTGGAAAGCGGTTTGGAGATTTCTCAAAGAATTTAAAATAGAACTATTTGACCCAGCAATCCTACTACCAGGTATATACCCAAAGGAAAATAATTTATTCTATCAAAAAGACACTGTATGTTCATTGCAGTGCCGTTTACAATAGCAAGGGTATGGAATCAACCTAAGTGCCCACCAACAGTAGATTGGATAAAGAACATGTGGTACAGAGCCGGATGTGATGGCTCACACCTGTAATCCTGGCACTTTGGGAGGCCACAGTGGGTGAATCACTTGAGCTCAGGAGTTTGAGACCAGCCGGGCAACGCGGTGAAACCCTGTCTCAACCAAAAATACAAAAAATTAGCTGGGTGTGGTGGCACTCGCCTGTAGTTCTAGCTACTCGGGAGGCTGAGGTGGAAGGATTGCATGAGCCTGGGAGGCAGAGGTTGCAGTGAGTAGAGATTGCACCATTGCACTGTAGCCTGGGTGACAGCGCAAGAAAGACCCTGGAGAGAGAGAGAGAGAGAGAGAGGGAGGGAGGGGGATAGGGAGGGAGGGAGGGAAGAGAGGGAAGGAAGGAAAGAAATGTGGTGCGTATACACGATGGAATACTACGGAATACTGTGCAGCCATAAGAATGAACGAAATAATGTCCTTTGCAGCAACACGGATACAGCCGGAAGCCATTATCCTAAGCCACCTAAAAAGAACAGAAAACCAAATACTGCATGTTCTCACTTATAAGTGGGAGCTAAACATTGAGTACACATGGACAAAGATGGGAACAACAAACGCTGGGGATCGCTACACCAGGGAGGGATGGAGGGGACTCTGGGCTGAAGAACCTCTTGGTGGGTATTATGCTTACTGCCTGGGCGACGGGATCGTTGGGACCCCAAGCCTCAGCGTCGCGCAATTTACCCATGTAACAAACCTGCACGTGTACCCTTTAATCTATAATAAAAGTTGAAATAAAAGGGGGGTGGGGAGAGAGAGAGAGAGAGAAACAGGAGGCGTTTATAGCCCCAGCAGCCCAGCCCAGATGAAGGAGCGGCATTAAGGGCACCGCAGGACACTGTGAGGAAACAATCCGTTTGTTCCTTAATTCAGCCGCTTCCTTATTCTGGAAGCGCAGGTTCAGTGCCAGGGGCTGGGGTGGGGTCAGCGGAGCCCGCTAGTAAAGTCAAGGTCCACGCAGCTGCGGACTCAGACCCGGGCCCAGGGCCCTGGCCGCAGCGTGAAGAGGGGATGGGGTCGCCGCTCCCACTTCTGCCCTGACAGGAAGTCTCTGGAGCCCCGGGACAGGGCAGCGAGCGGGCGCCGAAGAGGCAAAAGGGGACACGCGGGCCTGCGGCGGGCGCTCCTCTGAGCTTCCGTGGACTCCCGAATGCGGGCACTGGAGGTGCGCGGCCCCGGCCCTAGCGCGCTCCCGGCACACAGCGGGCGCGCGGCCCCGGCTCCGGCGCGCTCCCGGCACACAGTAGGCGTGCGGCGCAGGCGGGTGGCCGGAAGGGGGCGCCGGCGGGCGGTATCCGGGGGCGGAGCCGACGCGGCCGGCAGGGCGGACGGGCGCGGGCAGCGCGTGGCGGCGGCGATGGGCGAGGGCGGGCTGCCCCCGGCCTTCCAGCTGCTGCTGCGCGCGTGTGACCAGGGCGACACGGAGACGGCGCGGCGGCTGCTGGAGCCGGGGGCAGCGGAGCCAGCCGAGCGCGGCGCGGAGCCGGAGGCGGGCGCGGAGCCGGCGGGGGCCGAGGCGGCCGGGCCCGGGGCCGCAGCGGCGGCGGCAGTCGGGGCGGCGGCGGCAGTCGGGGCTCCGGTGCCAGTGGACTGCTCGGACGAGGCGGGCAACACCGCACTGCAGTTCGCCGCGGCCGGGGGCCACGAACCGCTGGTGCGCTTCCTGCTGCGCCGCGGTGCCTCGGTCAACAGCCGCAACCACTACGGCTGGAGCGCGCTCATGCAGGCGGCCAGGTGAGGCGGCGGGGCCCGGGGGCCCGGGACCAGAGTGGTGCCCGGCGCTGGCCCGGGACGCGGTCCCCGGCGGCCGGATCTCCCCGGCGGCCACGTGCCCCGGGAGGTAAAGAGTTAAGGACTCCTTAGAGTTGGAATGGTAAACTTTGAGTAGTCTTTGGTAAACTTTGAGCATAGAAGTGGAAACACTTTTGAATTAACATAAAATCGGATTCTTAGAAATTTTGGCCTTTCAGAATAGAATCTGGAGACAGCGAATAGAATCGTAGAGACTTACAACCTTAGAGATTTAATTCATTTCTTATTGCAGTAAGGGTTTCCTCAGAACCTGCCTTCCCTTCCTGGCTTGGCGTTGAGGATGCTGCGAGACCCAGGCAGAGTCCCCACCCAGGGCATTGGTGGGCAGGCCAGGCAAAGGAACGAGCTTGCCGGAAAGGTTTGAGTAGCTGTGGGGCAGGTGACCCATTTTGGAGACGTGAGGGAAGGTTTCTGGTAGAAATGATGTTTATATCCACGTGGAGACCTGCGGATGCCTGAGAATTAGCCAGGACATTACAAGTGGGATGTGGGAAGAGCATGATGGGAGGCCCATGCAAAGGCTTGGGTGCACGAGCTAGTAGGACTGGTAGAATGATGTATGCATAGAATGTATGAGTAAAATGATGTACTGGCCCTCCCTGCAGAGAAGGCAGATGCCAGGGAGTTGGGGGAGTGGGGGAGCTGAAAAACGCTAGCTATCCTAGGGTGCTAAGGAGTCATGGAAGGTCCTAGGCAGAATGAGTGACAGAATCAGAGTTATGTTTTGGAAAAGTTACTTTCCTTGAAGTGTGAGAATAGATTAGAGGGGTAAGCTAGAGTGAAAAAGGCTGGTTAGGTGGAATTCGCTGCAGTCTGAGTGAGAGATGATGGTGGCCTAGACCAGAATAGAGACAGCGGAGGGAGGGCACCCAGATGAGTTTGTGATATATTCAGGGAGTAGATCAGCAGGAGTTGACGACTGGCCCTTGGGGAGGGGTAAAGGGAGACAGCAAGGATGGCATCTAGAGATCTGGCTTCTGTGAAGCATGCCATGATATCTCCCTGTTCTCTGGTCCCTCCGCAGCAGAAAGGCCTCTGTGGTAGCATCCATTACACCATGTTAATGCTGATTGGCTTCCTCGGTACCCAAACCTGGCCACGCATCAGAATCACCGGGATGCTTGTCTAAGTGCAGATTCCTGAGTTCCTTTTCTGGAGATTGTGATTTACAAGGCCCAGGGCGGTGAGGGGAGTAAGAGACAGGGACTCTGTGTGAGAAGAGGCTCCCCAGTGATTCTCTTGTATGGTAGGTTTGGGAGCCACTGATGTGTGATGTGTGTCTCATCTCTGCAATCCACCAAGTGCATGCAGAGGGGCCCTGGTGAGCCCCCTGAGGAATTTACTGAGTGAGGTTTGTGACTACAGCACTGACATGCCTCAGGGTGTCTCAGAGACCCCGATCATCAGTTTTAACCAAGTTCTGCAGGATAGTCTTGAGCCTGGGTGTTTTAAAATGTGCTCTTCCTCAGTTGGTGTGACACCGACCCTATATTCAGGTAGCATCTCTGCCTGTGTTGAGTTGTGCTCCAGCTTTCTGCTGTGTTAATTCATACCAAAAGGTCAAGTTGAGGAGTAGTATATGTGGAAGACTTCCAGAAGGATGTACAGTGTGTCTGTCCCTCAGATCGGGGTAGGCAAATGAATGGCCCGTGTGCTGACACCTTCCAGCCTTGTGCTCTTCTTCCTTGGATCTGGATATGCCCCAGAATCCTGCTCAAAACCACACCCCTGGCAGCCACCACGCTGGGTCTAAGTGAGCATCTATTTATCATCCCAGCTCTTTGTGTGGATCAGGCCAGACTATCAGACACCCTGTGCCTTTGGTCTTTTGTGGGTGTTTTAGTATTAGAAATGGTGACGTTAGTGTTTTTTCCTGTTCTTTTTTTTTTTTTTTTTTTTTGAGACGGAGTCTTGCTCTGTCACCAGGCTGGAGTGCAGTGGCGTGATCTCGACTCACTGAAACCTTCACCTCCTGGGTTCAAGCGATTCTCCTGCCTCAGCCTCTGGAGTAGCTGGGATTACAGGCAAGTGCCACCAAACCCAGCTACTTTTTGTATTTTTAGTAGAGACAGGGTTTCACTATGTTGGCCAGACTGGTCTCAATCTCCTGATTTCGTGAAATGCCCGCCTCAGCCTCCCAAAGTGCTGCGATTACAGGCGTGAGCCACCGCGCTGGGCCATGTTTTTTCCTGTTCTTAAAATAACAGGTAACCTTTGGCTGGGTGCAGTGGCTCACGCCTGTAATCCCAGCACTTTGGGAGGCTGAGGCGGGCAGATCACAAGGTCAGGAGATCGAGACCAGCCTGGCCAACATAGGGAAACCGCATCTCTACTAAAGATACAAAAATTAGCTGGGCGTGGTGGCACGGGCATGGTGGCACGCACCTGTAGTCCCAACTACTTGGGAGGCTGAGGCAGGAGAATCGCTTGAACGCAGGAGGCGGAGGTTGCAGTGAGCTGAGATCACGCCACTGCACTCCAGCCTGGTGACAGAACGAGACTCCATCTCAAAAAAAAAAAAAAACAAAGAACAACAAAAAAACAAGTAACCTTTATTGAGCACTGACTTTCTGTCAAGCACTGTGCTAAGTGCTTTAAATGAATTAACTCATTCAAACCATACAAAACCTTAGGAAGGAGGTACTATTGTCATCCTCATTTCATAGATGAGGAATTGAGGAACAGAGAAGTTAAATAACTTGCCCAAGTCACCTAGCTACCAGGTGGTGAGTCAGATTCACACCTAGGGAGGTGGCTCCAGAGCCTGTACTCCCAGCCATGAGTCTTGTAACTGATAGTTTCCCTCTTGGTGTTGGTGCCTGGAAGCGGCTTGCCAAATCTGCCGGAGACTTCTCTCCAAGGGACAAGGTTGCATAGTGTTTACCTTCCTTCCCTACCCTTCATTTCCCGCCTGCCAGTGGGGCACAGCTGGAGTCTCAGCCCAGTGCTTTGAGAGGGGAAAATGTGTGCCAGCTCTTTAAACACAGGTGTTAATTGCTGAAATTCATCCGTAATCACAGCACCTTTTCAGAAAGCCCCTAGCATGCCCATCTCCGGCAGTTACCTATTAGAAACTTAGCATCCACAACATTATCTTAGCCTTGCTTGGATCCTTTTATATTTTCAGCATAGTTGAGTGCTCTCTTGGGCTACTCACTAATTCAGAAAACATTCCAAATTTCACTATTTCTGCTCTAATTCGGCGCTTTTCTTCCTCCTTAAAAATTGGTTATACTGGAGCTTCGATTTTGTGTCCAGGTTCAACTTTTGACTCTATCACGTTCAAATTGAGAGGCTTTAGATTAATTGCTTTCCACTGTAATCTTCAGTTTCCTAATCTGTGAGTTTATCTCAGGGTTTATTAAGATCAAATGAGATAAAAATGTGACAGCACCTTGTAATCTGCTGTTAGGGATTATGCTAGATTTTATCTTATGCTCAATAACTAAATAGTGTAATCTTTTAGAAATCTCTACTACAGTGGAGGATACACCAGTTCTTCAGTGATTTCCACTGCTCACCTCTGGACTGTCCCCTATGGGGTTATGCCATTTATGCATTCATTTACTCAGCTTGTTTGACAAAATTTACTGAGCTCCGATGTGAATCAGCCACTATGGTAGGGGCTGGGGAAACAACATGCATGGAACCTTGTCCTGTCTTTGGAGAGCCCTACCCCTGAGTAGGAGAGACAATTAGAGAAAGGGGGCTCACATGCAGCCAGAAGTGAGCCCTTGGAATTAGGTGCTTAGAAGAGGGGCACTGACCTAGCCTGGTGAGGGGTGGTCTGGAAGCTGCTCAGAGTGGGTGAGATCTGAGCTGACTCCTGAAGCAGGACATGGTGGGGGGTGTGCTGAGTAGATGAGGACAGGAGAGTCCTCTGGTGGGGTCAGGATGGTGAAGGTGTGGGGAAGGTGGGAAGGTGTGGTTTGGGAGCAGGAGGAAGTGAGGTTGGCAAAGCAGTCAGGTCTTTGGCAATCAGAAGCTGGGGAGTGACAGATTTGGGTTTGGAGAATATCATTTGGGAGTCACATGGAGGATGGGCAGGAGGGAATGAGACTGGAGGCAGGGAGACACTGGGGTGCAGCTTTCTGCACTGAGTTGGTTTCAGTTTGCCTTGTCCCTTTCTGCTCTGGGAGTGGAGGTCAAGAGGCCCAGCCCCCTGCAGCTGATGGAGCTGTGTCACCAGGCTCTTGCTCCGCAGCTGAGGAGCCCCATGTTGTTCAGGTTCACATCCCAGAAGGTATTCAGCTGGAGCCTCAGACAGAGTTCAGCCCTGGCCTGGCCGCCAGCCGCCAGGAGGAGGGAGGTCTTGGGTTTAGATGAGGTGCAAAACTGGCTCCCGGGAAGGAGGGCTGAGCATTGAGAAACCCAGAAGCTGCCTCACAGATGGAGACATGACAGTGGCTTTGTGGTCTCGAAAACCTGGAGTAGACAGCCCCTGTCTTGTCATTGTTTTCTTGTTAGTCCAGGGCTGCTTCCAGCTTGGAGATACACAACTCCGAGCCCACCAGAGACACCACAAAACAGAACTTTTCTGCCCTCTGGTGTTAAAAGAAGGAAGAGATTTTGCTGGGAAGAGGTACCTGTTTTCCTTCTCCTGGTATTAGGAAGTTGGTGGGTGCAGATCTTTCTCTTCAGGGGCCCAGCAGTGACTTCATTGAGGAAGATCTGGCCTAGGCCGGGTCCTCAGCCACCTGCAACAAACATTCCTGCCAGCAGGCGGCAGCAGGCCTCCAGGCCACAATGCCCAGCCCATCTGCTGACCACAGCCTTGCCACACCTCTTGGCATGGGGTGTGTGCTTTTGGGGATGGGGAGGGTAGAAATGAATCAGACATGGGCCCTGCCTGTGGGGAAATTAGAGCACAGGCAGAGAGACAGATTCCCAGGCTATAAAGCAGAATAAAATGGACTGTCTGAAATGTAGGAGGCAGCATGGTGTAAGAGAAAAAGCAAGGGCAGCGGCATTCACACAGACCTGTCGTGACCCTGATGCCACCCCTTACCAGCCGGGTAACCCTTGGCACGTTGAATAACGTAACATGAACAATTATAATACCTAACAATCGCTAACGTTGATATGATATTTCGTGTGGCCAGGCACAGAGCCAGGTGCTTTACATGTAACTCATTTAATCCCCAACAACCCTTGAAGTAGGTACAGTTATATCCCCATTTTACAGATCAGGAAATGAAGGCACAAAGAAATCAAAGTTTTTCCTAAAGGTCATGCAGCTGGTGGTGGGGAGAGCTGGATTTGAACCCAGGCAGGGCAGCTGCTCACCTTCATGATGGTGCATCTGCATCCGTGTGGCTGGCACAGTGCCTGACACCAGAATAAGACCTCTTATTATGAGCAGCTGCCAGGACTAATAATTCATGCCAATTAAGGATGACATAAGCTGTCTCCCGAGTGCTGTGTGTTTAGTGTCACTAATTCTCCATCTTCCTGGCAGATTTGGGCATGTGAGTGTGGCACACCTCCTGTTGGATCATGGGGCTGATGTCAATGCCCAGAACCGGCTGGGGGCCAGTGTGCTCACTGTGGCTTCTCGGGGTGGCCACCTGGGTGTGGTGAAGCTGCTCCTGGAAGCCGGTGCCTTTGTGGACCATCACCACCCTTCGGGTGAGCAACTGGGGTTGGGCAACAGCAGGGATGAGCCCTTGGACATCACGGCCCTGATGGCCGCCATCCAGCACGGGCACGAGGCCCTGGTGCGTCTACTGATGGAGTGGGGCGCGGACCCCAACCGTGCAGCCCGGACCGTGGGCTGGAGCCCGCTGATGCTGGCCGCACTCACTGGGCGGCTTGGAGTGGCCCAGCAGCTGGTGGAGAAGGGCGCCAACCCTGACCACCTCAGCGTGCTGGAGAAGACCGCCTTCGAGGTTGCGCTGGACTGCAAGCACAGGGACCTTGTAGACTACCTGGATCCGCTGACCACCATCAGGCCCAAAACAGGTCAGGCTGCATGCCCCCCGTGGCTTCACAGAGGACCCCAAATTGTGTTTATGTGGCTTAAGCTGAGGATTGCTGTACTGGAAGGACACGCAGAACTCACAGTCCAGCCCTGCAGACCAGTGAGACTGAGGAAGTGGTGTGCTTAAGGGGGGATTGCCTGTGACATGCAGGTTCTTGGCCCACTCTGCAGAGTCTGATTTGGTAGCCCTGGGCAAGAGCCTGGAAACCTCTATAACATGGCTGCTCTCCCCAACCACATCATTCTGATGCAGGTGGTTCTGGGGTCCTTCTAGAACAAGGTTTGGCAAACTTTTTCTATAAAAGGCCAGATAGACTGTGTGGACCATACAGTCCCTGTTAAAACTACAGTAGTCACTTCTAGAGTGAAAGTAGCCTTACATATGTAATAAGTAAATGAATGGGTGTGGCTATGCATATAATATGTAAATGAGTCAGGTGTGGCTAGGTTCTAATAAATTAGAATTACAAAAACAGGCAGTGGGGCATATTTGAGCCATGGGCTATAGTTTGCCAGCCCCTGCTCTACAATAGTGTGCCTGACCTCCTCTGCCCTGATCATTTCTCAAACACTAATGCATGTAAAATTGATGAAAATTAGATTTTTAAAAAACATCTAGCAGTACATCTTTTTTTTTTTTTTTTTTACTTCTTGCCATCTCTCTGGCATGTAAAGAGTTGTCTAAACAATCCTTAGCAAATCTGCCATAGGACATACCACATTTCAAAACCTCTAATGCACCGTTTGCAATAAGATCGCGACACACAGCCTTGGTACCCTCTGTCTATGTAAAAGGCCTGACTTTGATGGCAGGACTGACAGCCAGGGAGTAACAGTAGGTGGGCTGCAGTGTATAAAATCATCTAGCTCTGAGAGGTCAAGAACTGAAGAAAGTAGCTTCAGGCACATTGGCTAAAAAGACCTGAAAGTGTTAAGTTTGTTACCATTGAAAGAATATAGAATAGCCCCATCAATCAAGAGATGCTGAAAATTTGGTAATGCTTATTAGAAATACACTCTCCAACAACAACAAAAAAAATACACCAATCAGAACAAGTCTGAAATAAACATGTTTTAAAAGCCTGTGATGACAGAGAGGTGGCAAAAATGAAGAGGACGCTCAAATGAAAAGGAAAAAGAAGTGAAGTTTAGGAAGAACTACCTGAAGCCAAGATACCTCTTACTTTGTCCAGGTGGGAAACTGAGGCCCAGAGAGGGAAGAAAGCTGGTCAGAGGTCACACACCCGTTGGAAGCTGAGTGAGTGATACTCAGGAGGTGAGGATTCCATGGGAAGAGCACCTAGAGGTGATTCTCCCACCTGCAGCTCCTGCATGGGCTCTAGAAGCTGGTTTAACCCTGACTCTTCTGAGCCTTTGCCTCATCTGTGAAATGGACACAGTGACAACTACTACAGGGTGGTGGTGAGCAGAAGGCAGGTTATCCTCTGGCGTGTGAGATACTCAGCCCAGTAGAGTGTTAGGGACTCATAAAGGCTTTGCTATTAGAAGTTAGGGCCCCAGTCTCCTAGGACAGGGTTTTGTTTTGTTTTTGTTTTTGACACAAGGCCATTGCTCTCATTTAAAGGTTTGGGTTGTTTGTGGCAGGGATGGGGAAAGGATCTGCCCTTCCCAGGCCCTGCCGTGCCCAGCACACCTGCCATGCTGAATCTCCCCTCACCCTCGCAGGGACCCTCTGAGGAGGGTATTCCCCCATTTTGCAGGGGAGGGAATTCAGGCTCAGAAGTGAACACTCCAGAGCTTGCACTTGCCCGTGCCTGCCGAGCTGTGCCTCTTCTGCTGTGTATGCATTCTCCTTCCCAGGTTTCCTTAGCCTCTGCATCTTGAATCTTCACGGAGTGCCCTTGGGCTTAGCTTCTGACAGGCTTCATTTTAGGGATTGTCCTGGCATCATGGGATGGTGATGTCTTCATTTCCCCAAGACGCAGTGGCTCAGACACATTGGTGAATGTGGCCAAGGTCACTGTCTACTTGGTTCGACACTGGCTGCACCCCTGCTGGCCAAGGGACCTTGAACCAGCTGCCTCAATTCACCAAGCTCCCATTTCCTTCTCCACAAATGGGTGCTGGAGTGATACCCACCTCAGGACTGCTATGGGGTTCACGTGAGATCCTGCCTGGCCCAGAGGGAGCACATGAGAAGTGGCATTACTCCATAGTGTTGTCGGCGTTATTTGACAGGAGCGAACCTCGGGTCTTCCAGCAGGATCAGGTCATGTTCCCATCGAGCAGACCCAGTCTGAGGCTCACTTCTCCCACTCTGTACCTGGGTGGTCTTGGTCATCTTAATTGGCCCTGCAGGACTTCAGTGTCTTTTTTCATAAAATAGTCATATAAAGGCACTTTTCTTGGGAGATTTTTGTGAGGAATAGTAAGATCATGCCTGTAAAATTTTTATCGCAGTGCCCTGGCACATAGACGACATCCAATAAATGGAAACTATTATGTTTTGATTGATAATACATTCATTCCGATACTTTACAAAGGCGTGCTGAGGCCTGCTGTGTATGGGGCACCTTTCTAGGCATTTTGGATACATCAGTGAACAAATGAGATCCAAATCCCTGCCCTTGAGGACCTTGGCCTCGATAAGGGGAGACAGGCGGTCAGTAGGAAATAAGCATATTAAATATATAGTAGGGTAGATGGTAAGTGCCACGGGGTTAAAAAAAAAAAAAAAAAAAGGCAACGTAAAGAGGTTGGGTGTGGCAGAGATGGGACAATGCAGGCTGCTATGTCAAATGGAGTGGTTGGGCAACCTTGAGAAGGTGGGACTGCAGCAGACATGCAGGACCTGAGGGAGTGTGTTGGCCCTGGGGGATCCCTGGGAAGAGCCCCAGGTAGGGTGCAGGCTGTGCTATTGATAATGACAGATTACGAAATAAATAATAGGAGCCCCAGCTCTTACTGTGCAATGCCCGGAAATCCAGCCCTCACCAAGGCCTTGGAGGTCCCCTGGTCTCTGCCTTTCATTAGCAGCAGGACAGGGTACTTTTGATGCTGTAACTGTCATTGTGACACCTCTGACTCCGCACTGAGGTTGTGGTGTGGAATTGGAGCTGATTTCTTTTCCTTGGGATGGGGCAGGGTCCCTGGGTCTGCTTGGATATAGACAAAAAAAACTGAAGCCCAAAGCGAGGAAGAGACCTGCCCAGAGTTACTGGGTGTCAGGACACAGCTGCCCCTGCCTCTTGGGGCCAGGCTCGGCTGTCAGTGATTAACTTGTGTCAGATGGTTGCTTAGCAGCCAACACTAAGACCAGGTGACACTCTTTTCTGTGAAAAGGTCTTGGCGTGAGAAGACTGCACCCCACAGCAAAGTTGGTTCTTGAATACTTGAAGGAACATGATGTATTTTTTAAAAGTCAGGTGCAGAATTGTTTCTTGATAGTATTTCACAGGGAAAATTGATATACTGTGTCCCATGGCAGTGTCTGTACTTCCCATGAAGAATTCTGGGATTCTGGCCCAGTGTGGTGGCTCATGCCTGTAATCCCAGCACTTTGGGAGGTGGAGGTGGGTGAATCACGAGGTCAGGAGTTCGAGACCAACCTGGCCAAGATGGTGAAACCTCATCTCTACTGAAAATACAAAAATTAGCTGGATGCGGTGGCGGGTGCCTATAATCCCAGCTACTCTGGAAGCAGAGGCAGGAGAATCGCTTGAACCCTGGAGAGGGAGGTTGCAGTGAGCGGAGATCTCACCACTGCCCTCTAGCCTGGGAGACAGAGCAAGACTCCGTCTCAAAAAAAAAACACGAAAAAGGAATTCTGGAGTTCTGGCCTGGAGCGGTGGCTCACACCTGCAATCCCAGCAGTTTGGGAGGCCAAGGTGGGCAGATCACTTGAGGTCAGGAGTTTGAGACCAGCCTGGCCAACATGGCAAAACCCTGTCTCTACTAAAAATACAAAAATTAGCCAGGTGTGGTGGCATGTGCCTGTCATCCCAGCTACTTGGGAGGCCGAGGCACAAGAATCACTTGAACCCAGGAGGCAGAGGTTGCAGTGAGCCAAGATCACGCCACTGCACTCCAGCCTAGGTGACAGAGCAAGACTCCATCTCAAAAAAAGAATTCTGGGGTTTACCTTGCTGGTTGCTAAAGAAAGTAATTGCTCTTTGAGTGGGATGTTGACATTATCATTTGATCCCTGCAGCAGCCAGGTGAGAGGGATGCTATCCCCACATTTGTGATGAAGAGGCAGCTTACTCTAAAAATGTACGCTGAAATTCGCATGTACTGACTCCACACTCTGTGCTCCTTGCCCTGGGCTGCAGCTTCCTCCCAGTTGCTCAAGAGGGCTCATCTGGACCAGAGTCAGCCCAGAGTCACAAGTGCCCTCTGGCGGCTGCTCCATCCCCTGGGATCAATTAAAGGCTGCAAAAGGCCTGTCTTCAGCCCCCCAGCAAGCAGATTGGCCATGAGGATGCCTGCTCTGACAGGAACGGGTACCTGCTGGCCCAAGCTTGGAGGAAGGTGTGGGATGAGCATGTGAGGGAGGGGCTAACATCTGGCGGCTGCAGCAAGGCTCAGCTGTGCAGGTAGGCATGGGGTCTGGCCCCAGCCTAGCAGCTGGGCTTCAGGGTACAGCATGAAGATACCCAGTTGGACAGTGCTTTTGGGCAGCTGTGTCTGCAGGTTTGGAGCAGGAAGCATGTTCTGATTGCTTCTTACATGGGAGGGAAAGAAAATATTAGCATTGGCTCTTCTGTTGGCTGTGGCTGTGAACTTCCTTAGAGCTCAGCTGCTCGATATCTCAGGAGTCCTCTGATTTGGAATTATGATTGTACATTTAGTTTTTAGAAGAAAAAAATTTTTTAAACAATGTCCATAGGAATCCAGGATTTTCTAAGACCCCAAGACTTTTCAGTATATGTAAGAAAGGATATGTCAACGTTTGTTTTGCCTAAAAATGATTGCTTTATTTGCATGAGATCAGGGCCGTGATCTGCCACTCATTCGTGTTTTGTTGGCAAGATCTGTCTCTGAAGTGTTTTCAGATGTTCTTAGGTAATAAACCTTCCAGAAGAGCTGCTGGATTTGTCCATTACATAGGTCTCCAATTAGATTGCTTTTGAGAATTAGGTGCTTTTTAAAGCCAGGCTGTGTTGTTACACCCTTGTGACTTTTCTGTTATATTAAACCTTTCCGTGGTTAACTTTAAAAATCTTTGTTTACCCAGATGAGGAGAAAAGGCGACCTGATATTTTCCATGCATTGAAAATGGGTAAGCGCTTTAGAAAATCTTTTTGGATATTTAAGAATACAGGGCTACATTCTCCCAACCTAATATTTGTAGTCCTTTGCAGGGCCACCCAGGGTATTTGAGAAAGAAATGGGCATTTTGGTGTTTGGTGTTTGGAAGTTCAGATCCTGGAGGCCAGTATTTGTTATAGAGCTCTATACGTAGACTCCAGACAGCCTCCAGCCCCACTCTAGCCAAACACTGGCTAGCTATGCCCTAGCTCCTCCTACATCTGAAATGCCTCTCTGCATACCCACTCCAGTCTCTTTGTGACAAAGAGGCATTTAGCCTAAAATTTTCTCTCTTAATGTAGACCCTGCCTCCAGGAAGCCCTTCCCGATCCTCACCCCGCAGCGAGACCTGAACTCCTTCTGTCGTCTTCTGTCTCCTTCATCTGTTCTCTGAAGACACTAACAACACTTCTGTCTTTTGGTAACACTTCTACCCATTCATATGCTTGTCTGTCTCGCCTAGACTGAGGCATTTGAGAGTCGGGGCTATCTCTGACCCCCTCTTAGTATCCCCTATGATGCCCAGCAAGTGTTTGTTATGTGAACTACAGGAGAAATCAGCCTATGGTACCAGGCCCACAGATCACCCGGACTCCTGCTTGTGTTTGCAGGAAACTTCCAGCTGGTCAAGGAGATTGCCGATGAAGACCCCAGCCACGTGAACTTGATCAATGGGGATGGGGCGACGCCACTGATGCTAGCAGCTGTTACGGGGCAGCTGGCTCTGGTGCAGCTGCTGGTGGAGAGGCATGCGGATATTGACAAGCAGGACAGCGTACATGGCTGGACGGCCCTCATGCAGGCAACCTACCATGGGTCAGTGCCAGCTCCACACCCTCAGCGACAAGGCCAGACAGATGCTCTGGCCTGAGATGGGGGTTTCCAATGGGCTCTTCTGGTCCTGAGATGCTGCATACGAACCCCAGGACTGTGACGACATTGAGGCATGCAAAAAAAAAAAATGAAAGCGGCACAGGCTCATTTTATTCCCACCGTTCTGTGTTCAGATTTCCTGTTCCCCCATCACAGAATTTCACAGTGGCCCTGAAAAACCATGCAGCAGGAGCATTTTATGCAGAGAGATAAGGTTCTCTAGGTTGGTTTCAGTTGAACACAGTGACTGGTTCATTGGAGTTTTCACATTGAGATATAGCGACCTCCTTAAGTAGCTCCTGTATGAAGTAAACATTGGTTATTCATACCATTGTCGTCTTGTGATGATTGATGGTGAGATGTGTCCTACCCCATCTCCTTGTTAATAGGCTTCAGTGTTTACAGGGTGCTTATGAACCCCTTCTTATGTGATCATCCCAGCAGGATGGGCTGTCATCCTCCTGGAGGCCTCGTCTTTGAGGTGGGCATCTTGTAGCTGCTAAGTGATCTGACTCCCAATTAGAGGTTCTTTCCTTGCCCTCTTCTAGGTGATCAGATCACTTCGCTGCGTCATCTGAAAACAGTGTTTTCTTATTCAATGAGTCTTGAATTCCAAGACGAAATTTTATTTCAGACACCTTGATCTGTAGGAGACTTTCCCAATGGAGATGTCCTGATTTAGGGTGGAAGAAGTGGAGTCTCCATGGGGGTCAGTGATTTTTGGGCAGAGCCCTTGGTTTTGTCTTCTCCTCTCCCCTCCCCCTCCCCCCTCCCCCTCCCCTCCCCCTCCCCTCCCCCTCCCCTCCCCCTCCCCTCCCCCTTCCCCTCCCCCTCCCCTTCCCCCCTCCCCTCCCCCTCCCCTTCCCCCCCTCCCCCTCCCCTTCCCCCCCTCCCCTCCCCCTCCCCTCCCCCCCTCTCCCCCCCTCCCCTCTCCAACAGTATCTCACTTTGTTGCCAGACTGGAGTACAGTAGCATGATCATGGCTCACTGCAGCCTTGACCTCCCAGACTCAAGCAGTCCTCCCGCCTCAGTCCCTCAAGTAGCTGGAACTACAGACTTGCACCACCACACCTAGCTAATTTTTAAACAAAATTTTTAGTAGAGACAGGGACCCCTATGTTGCCCAGGCTAGTCTCAAACTCCTGGGCTCAAGTGATCCTCCTGCCTTGACTTCCCAAAGTGTTGGGATTACGCACGTGAGCCACCGCATCTAGCCTCGGTTTTCATGTTGTTCCTGGAAGAAGCACTTAGACTTTGATTTAAATCATGTTCCTGCTTGACCTGCCCACATGCTAGGGAATGAGAGAATGTGAGACTGTTTGCCCTTCCATGCCCTTCTTAAATGCTCAGAGACTGAGCTTTGTAGTTAATGTTGTTGGTTTTGTTGCCCAGGAGCAAAGCCATGCTTTTGCTTTCAGTGAATGTAACTCTAGCATTTTCTTCCCAGGAATAAGGAAATTGTCAAATATCTGCTAAACCAAGGGGCCGATGTCACTCTTCGTGCAAAAAATGGATACACGGCGTTTGACCTGGTGATGCTGCTGAATGATCCTGGTAGGTAATTTCAAGAAAAGGGTTGTAAATCTACCCAGCGTTTCTTGGGCTGGGAGTCAAGACAGCCACCTCCTCTGGTGACTTGTGTTTTAAGCACTTGCTTATTCGTGGGGGAAAGTCATTCTCAAGTGTCAGGAGCTTGCTGCATGATCTTAGGCAAGTTCCTTCCCTCCCCAGTGAAGTGCTGGACTTGGACCAGGTGGCCCCGGGGACTTCTTCCAGCACCAACCTCCTAGGAGTCTCCAGAGAGGGAAGGAAAATAAGACGTGTCTGACTTTGCAGTCCACACACACCCTAGAATGGCATCTGTGCTTCACAGCCAGAAATCCTGAGTCACTCAGGTGGAAACATAAAGGCCCCTTTGATAAGCAGAATGGGAGATAGAGCAATGGCTGCCTCAGCTTAATTGTGTAGGTAGAGGCTGCAGGGTCAAGGGTCGTGTGCTGGGAATGTGGCCATTAGTTCCACCCCTCTTTGTCCTTGGCTGGTACCTGCTACTCCCCTTTGACCCTCCCCTGCTGTGACAGGCCCTCTTTTGGGACCTGGGCTTCCAGTTAGCCAGCTCAAGGGGAAAGGTCTGTGATCTGTCATCTTTCTTATTACCCTGGAGTTTCAACCCAGAGAGAGAGAAGCCCCGAGGCCCTTCTGACCCACTAGGCTTGAACCCTGTGCTGGGATTCTAGCTGTTGGCTGTGGGGAGAGAAGACTTTCACCTCTGCAGTCACAAGTCACCTGCTGCCCCTCTTAGCTAGAGGGGTAGCCAGCAGGCATACCCTTCCTCATCACAGCACTGCCACCCTTGCCACCCCTTCCCTGCTGCAGGCCCGTGCACTTCACAGATGCACACTTGGTTCTGTTTGACCCTCAAAGAGGTCTGAGAGGGGAAGCAGAGGTTCACATCCTCTTGAAGAGATGAGGTCGCCAAGACTCGGGAAGTGATCTGTCCCAGCCAGAGAGTTGGAGTCCTGTGCCCCAAGTCCAGTGATCCTACTCCACCTAATTGGAGACCTTCTTCACGTGCCAAGAGTTTGTTATTCGGAATCAGTCCCCAACCACTCTCGCTGGATCTCATACACACTTTTTCTGAGAAACTCATCTTTTCAGTGTTCCTCTTCTCCCTAGCCTCCACTGCCATTTATTCCCTTTCCCAATAAAACAGTCTATTCCTAGGAATATGTTTCCTAGTGGGTTTTTAAATGAAGTGTTTACACAAAACTTTTGAAGAAACTCATGCCTATTATTGAATACTTGGAGAGAAAAAAGAAATAGCCTGGCATGGATGGCTCACGCCCATAATCCCAGCACTTTGGGAGGCTGAGGTGGGTGGATCACTTGAGGCCAGGGGTTCAAGACCAGCCTGGCCAGCATGACGAAACCCCATCTCTACTAAAAATACAAAAATTAGCCAGGCATGGTGGTGGGTGCTGCAGCCCCAGCTACATGGGAGGCTGAGGCAAAGAACTGCTTGAACCTAGAAGGTGGATATTGCAGTGAGCCAAGAGCGTGCCACTGCACTCCAGCCTGGGTGACAGAGCAAGACTCTGTCTCAAAAAAAAAAAAGAAAAATAGTCATCAAGAAAAAGCATTGTTAAAAAAAAAAAAAGAAAGAAAAAGCATTGTTAATAGTTTGAGTATCTTCTCAATCTTTTTTGCAATGCGTTTTTTATATAACTGAGTTGGGTTCTTAATAACTTCATAATACTTAATATTTTTAAGGCACTTGTATTGCTCTAAAGGAATTCCCATGAATTGTCAAGATACCTTTTATGTGGTGGGTATTAATGTCACTGACTTGTACAGATGCACAAAGAGGCTTTGTAATTTACCTGCAGTTACACAGCCAGGGAGGGACAGAGGCAGAATCTGAACCTCTGCAGCCTGGCTGTGAAGCCTGCACTTTTAAACACACTGTCCCCCTGCCTTCCTCGTGAGAGAGGACTTCCGGTTTTTCTTTCTGGTTAAGTAGGTTAAGCCCTGCTGGCTTTGTTTGCCACCTTTTGAAGATCAGATGGAGAGGCAGTTGCCTTGATTCTGGAATTACACAGACCCTGGAGCTGCAGGGCTGAGTTCTAAGTCTGACAGGGGTCATCTTGAGTCTTCTCCTCATGGCCCAACAGACATATTTGCAGGTAAAATGCTGCCTTTTGTGTCCATAGACACGGAACTTGTTCGACTGCTGGCATCTGTCTGCATGCAGGTGAATAAAGACAAAGGCCGGCCGAGCCACCAGCCGCCCCTGCCCCACTCGAAGGTCCGACAGCCCTGGAGCATCCCAGTGCTGCCCGATGACAAGGGTGGGCTGAAGGTTTGCCTTTTCCTGTCTTAAAGGGGCTTAGGGAGCCAGGGAGATGGGGGCTGGTGGGGTGCCTGCTGCCTCCTATGCACCCAGGCTGGTTTATGCTGGGGAGTCCCCGCAGGGGTGGCAGGTGAGCTGGTATTGAGCAATAGGAAACAAGGGGGACCAGGAAAAACTGGGGTGACTGTGACCATGTTGTGGCAACAGTGGCTGCTTTGTAAGAATGTGGGTCCACGCCTGTAATCCCAGCTACTCCAGAGGCTGAGACAGAATTGCTTGAGCCTAGGAGGCGGTGGTTGCAGTGAGCTGAGATCACGTCACTGCACTCCAGCCTGGGCGACAGAACAAGAACTTGTCTCAAAAAGTGATGTGGATCCATATTACTAGATCTCTCTTTCTTTTTTTTTTTTTAAAGGAAAAAATAGAAATCCAGATTTTGATATGGAATCTTAATTTATAAGTATAGGGAATTTTAGAAAATTCTGCATGATGTAGTACTGAGCTGGCCAAAGCAAACACTTCTCTTCCCAAGGAATCCATTTGCAGCCTCTGCTTTACTGTGCAGGATATTTGCTGATCGTGCCACTCTGGGGTCTCCCTGCAGTCCACAGGCCCTGCCAGCTTCCTGGAAACACCGGAAACAAGCTGTGGTGGCTGCTTGTAACTGCAAGCTGAGACTTTCTCTTTGGATTTCTCATCTTCCACGTCCTGCTCTACTTGTTTGAAATCAAACTTACTTTATGCCTGAGAAAACAAAACGACACACTGGTCTTGTCTGCCAACCTCCCCACTCTGCATGGGGTGGCAGCGCCTGCTGAGGGCTGCAGACTCGGCGCTCCTTTTGTGTCCATTGCTGGCTCGAGCTCTGCGTCCTTCCTGACTGTGTTGTTCTCATAGCTCCCTTCATTCCTGCTCTTACTGCCATTTCCACAGGCCAGGCCCTCACAGACGCCCTTTGTGGCTGTTCATTAACCTCTGAGTGGTCATGGGTTACAAGTGTTCGCCGGAGGTAGTGCCTGTCCTCTCTAGGTGAGGATCAGCTATAGGAGCAGCTGGCCCAGGCCCTGGTATAGAGATCCTGATGCCTCTCACATTATCACCAGAGCAGTAGGAGGGAAATTATGCAATGATAGACGCTTAGGAATCTGGAGCTGCCTCTGCGGCCATCTGTCCCTGTCTCACTGTAAGACCTCAAGCAAGTCAGCAATCCTGTCTGGGTCTCCATTTCTCAATCTGTGCAATGAGGAGATTGATTAGATGAGGGATGGCAAATAGGGTTCACTGCCACCTCCAGGCTATTGGAAGTGACTGCCTAAGGGCTGGGTCAGGAAAGATTAGTGAGTAACCATGGCTTATTGGGAATGGGTGCTATCGTTGATCAGTAATGTCTGTCCGGGCCCCAGGAGAGGGGAGGGCAGGCACATGTGAATGTAGTCACTGACTCTGGGCTAGCAGGTCCTGGGCCCGCTCTCCTTGCCCTTCCTGGAGCATGACTTCTGCTCTGCATTCCTTTGGCAGTCCTGGTGGAACCGAATGTCCAATCGGTTCCGAAAGCTCAAACTGATGCAGACGCTGCCCCGTGGGCTGTCCAGCAACCAGCCTTTGCCTTTCTCTGACGATCCTGAGCCAGCTCTGGACTCCACAATGAGGGCTGCCCCCCAGGACAAGATAAGCCGCTCTGCACTCCCTGATGCAGCCCCTGTGACCAAAGACAATGGTGAGAAAAGTCTGCACGTGCAGTAGAATTTTCGGAATGGTCTGAGCCTGTACCCTCTGCCCTTCATCCTACCTCCTGGGTTGCTGTCGGGTGAGATGATGTCGGAATGTGACACTGGAGCATAGAGGCTGGTCTGGTAGAAAAGATACTTAGGCAGGGACACAACCACCAGGAGTGTGATAGAATGAGAAGGTGCTGTCCAGTGGCAAGAGGCCCAGGTTCCTGTCCCACACTGCCTGCTGAGGGACGACAGGGAGTCATCCTTTCTCTTGCCTTTGATAGGTGGTTTTCCCCACCTATGAAATGTGACTGGTCTATGACACTGAAAGCATCTTGAAATAAAATGAGTTACTGGGAGGGTGTGAGTAGTGAGCTTCCCATCACTCGAGGTATTTAACAGCTTGGATAACTTTGTCAGTTTGCTGAAGGAGATTCCCATACTGACTGGAACATAGATAAGATCCCTTCTAACAGATTCCCCATAACCGGATTAGCTCCTCTGGCACCACTGTCTGAGACAGACTATTGAGCTAGGGGCACCACTGTCTGACCCAGCACAGCAGTGGTTTATGGAAAAGCTGAAAACATGCTCCAATATACCTTTTAAATGCCTTCCTTCTATTAAAATATCGAATACCAATTATTATTAAATATTTAAGCACCCAGGAGAGTTGGTTTTCCAGGATGAAGCCTGCCCCAGTCACTCATCCTTATGCTGTGGACACGTGGAGGGGTCATTTCAGGAAATTTCCATTTGTCTCTCAGGTCCTGGGAGCACAAGAGGAGAAAAGGAAGACACGTTATTGACAACCATGGTGAGCGTGGGGCTTTTCTAAAAGCATTTTAGGTCTCTGGCAATCATCAGTTGATTGATTTATAAGGAGGGATGTGGGCGTTTGTCTGTCTTTGTGGTGGTCACAGATAGGGTTGGTGATCAGAATGTGTAACAATGGGCTTAGCTCTGGCACTGAGGAGTCAGAACAGATGCCAGCTCTAAACTGTGGAGAGGGCTGTGCTGGTGCTCACCCGCTGAGTGTCAGCTCTGGCCCTGTTCTCAGGGAGGCAGGGGATTGAGGGTCAGAATTGATGGGCAGCATGAGAACCGAAGACTCACCATTTGGGCTGTGGAGAACCAGGGAGAGGAGTCAAAGAGGAGAGTATGTTTCCAGCTGGGGAGGCCTCAGTTTCCTCAGAGATGTATTAGGATTAGACTCAACTGTGAGTAACGGAAAGTCCCCAAATAACAATGGTGTAAATAAGACAGCCTACTTCATTCAAGTAAACAAAGTCCAGAACTAGTATATGGCTCGTTGGAGTTAGGGACTTGAGTCCTTTCTGCCTGTTGGTCCCCCAGGTGTAGTTTCTATTTCTAAGGTCACCTCTTGGTTCAAGATGGCTGCCAGAGCTCTGGCCATCACAGCCTCATTCCAGCAAGCAGGAGAGAGGAGGGGAGAAGAGGTAGCCGTGGGCACACGCCAGCTGTCTTTAAAGAAGTTTCTTGGGGCGACGCGCGGTGGCTCATGCCTGTAATCCCAGCACTTTGGGAGGCGGAGGCGGGTGGATTACTGAGGTCAGGAGTTTGAGACCAGCCTGGCCGAGGCGGGTGGATTACTGAGGTCAGGAGTTTGAGACCAGCCTGGCCAACATGGTGAAACCTCGTCTCTACTAAAAATACAAAAATTAGCTGGGCATAGGGTGGCGGGCACCTGTGATCCCAGATACTCGGGAGGCTGAGGCAGGAGAATTGGTTGAACCCGGGAGGCGGAGGTTGCAGTGAGCCGAGCTCGTGCCATTGCACTCCAGCCTGGGTGACAGCAAGATTCTATCTAAAAAAAAAAAAAAAAAAAGTTTCTTGGAAGCTACACTGCTTAAATCACAGTGGGAAAGCAGGGAAATGAAGTCTTTGTTCCAAGTGGTCCTGTGCCCATCTAAATAAACATGAGGGGTGTCCTTTCTAAGATGTGAAAAGTAGATACTGGGGGACAGTTTGTAGTCTCTGACTTTGGGGATCCCTCATGGTTATGGTTTTTAAACAAGATCACTCCCAGGAAGTTCTTAGCATAGTCTTAGCATAGTGTCTGGCCCAGAATAAGCTCCGTGGTGTGAACTTGGATGTGTTACCTCCCCTCTCTGGGTTTCACACTCCTTTCCTCTGACATGAGAGCTTAATGGTTAAAGTTGGACTTGAGTCCCTTTAGCGCTAAGACCCTAATACTAGCCAGCAGAGGGCAGTATTGCAGAGGACAAGGGAGCAGAGGGGACTCCCAGAAAAGGCATCAGCAGCGTCAGGAACTGCAGAGCCCAGCGAGGAGTCCTGACCCGATCTGCCCGCGGCTCCCTGCCACCCCAACAGGTGTAAATTGATGGCTCTAACACTGACTCTGGGGGCTTGTGTTGCCTGACATTTGATCATGTTATTAAATAGCAATAATTATTTTTGGTATGAAGACAGAAATGCTATTTTAGAAATTTTGGAAGAAGCAGTAAAACATAAAGGAGGAAAATAAATTCACCCCGATCACACACCCAGCTATAACCATGGTTGGCATTTTTATGGTATATGTCTTTTGAGTATTTTTTGTAAGCAGTTTTTTAGCATGTATAAATATGATATGATGTTATATATAATAATAGCAAATACCATAGCTCTTACTAAGTACCAGCTACTTTTCACTACACTTTGCATGTATTAGCTCATTTAATATTCCTGAGGTTGGCACTGTTAGTATCTTTCCCATATTGTGTTGAATCCAATTTATTTGTGATTTATATGTTGTGACCATCTTTTCCATGTCATCAAGCACCATGTAGTCACATCATATTTAATGGCTACATTAGAACATTCCAATGTAGGAACGTGTCTCTTTATCCAAGACAGCACTGTCAGACTCTGGGATTTCTAGTTTTTTGTTGTTTTAACAGCTCAGATGAATGTCCCTACACCTTCGTTTCCCCTACTTGCCTGACTACTTGCTCAGGATGAATACCTAGAAATGGAATTCGTGGGTCAAAGGTTGTGAATGTCATTGGCTTCCAGAAAGATAGCAACAATTTAGACTGTTACCCCAGGGAGGTAGAAGACCCTTTTGTGGTGGTGGATTTGTCGCCGTGAGTGTCCAACTCAACCCCGTTTGCCGGATGAGCTTGTTGTGGTCTAGAGGGAAAGAGGGGACAGCATTTGTTTAGAGACTTTCAGAAAAGCAGGACAGAGCCAGCCTGGGAACCCCGGAAGTGTACTCCTTCCCCAACCGCTCATGTCCTGTAGAGGGCGCCAGTGTGCCTGCCCGCTCTCTGGGTGGGGTGGTCCCGCCGCCCCGCTGATGGGCATGTGCAGCCGTCAGTGTGGAGATGCCCGCCTGCTTGGCTCCCGAGGCGGGTTTAGCTGTGGGATGCCCGTTGCTGCAAAGCACCATCTGGCACAGAGTTCACTGTTTTTTCTTAATTAAGGTGAGCTTGGTTTGTGAACACTTCCTTGATGATCTAACAGTCATTACTGTGTAGATTTTATACTGGCCCCCAAATCACATTTTCAAAATTTAAAATTAAATTACAATTAAATGTCAGCAGCAGGAGGTGTGGCTGGAGCAAGCTGGAATGTAGGGGGCTGGGGAAGAGAATGGTGCTGGGCCCCAGCCCTTATCCCTCCCCCTGCCTCCTTCACCCACAACGGCTGCTCATGCTGGTCTCCTCACAGCACTGCACGCATGTCCTGCTCCTCTAGGCGGCAGGCCTTTCCGTATTCTGGCCCCTCACTCAGTCTGGAATGCCCCTCCTGGTCCTCACTGGCCCAGCTTAACTGTCGTTCGGGCTCAGCTCAGTCCCCACAAAGGGGCACCGCGCAGCAGGGGCACCCCTCCTCTGTGTTCTCCCAGTTCCCCTGCCTCCCCTACAGCACACCAACATCATCTGCTTTTCCGTGGTGCTCTGTCTTCTCTGCCCCATTCTGATCTTGCTGCTGTGGGGAGAGATCCAGGAGAAGCCTGGCGTTGGCGCAGAGCAGACATGGGTATTGTGCAGTTACTGGGAGGAGAGCTGCAGATGCCACATAGCTCCTGGCTTGGGTGGAGGGGCGGATGGTGGTGCCATGCCCTGAGAAGCAGGAAAAACATGGAGTCTTTCCCGCAGAGTTGGGAGCCCTCCTGGGGGCTTGTCTAACCCTCAGCCTGTCTTTTGCAGCTTCGAAACGGAGCTCCCCTCACCAGACTCCCAAGTGACAAGCTGAAAGCAGTCATCCCCCCATTCCTACCCCCTTCCAGTTTTGAGCTGTGGAGCTCTGATCGGTCCCGGACGCGTCACAACGGGAAGGCAGACCCCATGAAGACTGTGCTGCCCCAGAGAGCCAGCAGGGGCCACCCTGTGGGCGGCGGGGGCACAGACACTGTAAGTTGTCTTCTGACACACTTCTACACATCACTCACTGCTCACTGAAATCATGGTTTGTTCCAGGCAGAGGGACCCTCAAACTGACGAATCCAGAGGGGTTGTAACTTTTCTTTTGAATGGATGATATCCTTTTGTCTAATGAAGCTCTATAGAGCAACTCAATATGGAAAATAGATTAAAATGTTGAGGTAGCAGGGAACATCTGTCCCCTCACTGGAACCCTAGATCTCCAAGGAGCACAGTTTGAAGACCTGATCTATCTAATCCAACCTTCCTTTTAGTAGATGAGGAAACTGGGACCCAGGGAGTGAGAGTAATAGCTGAAGATCACCAGCCAAGTGTGAGTGAACCATGATCAAGAGCAAACACTCAGCGGCAACTGTGTGTGCTACTGGTGCTTTCTTGTGCCCAAGATTGTAACTTCTTTTGACTGTAGTGATTTCTAACTTGGTGGCTCCTGATCTGTTTCTGAAATTGACAGTCCCGTCAATGTGGAAGACACCTGTGTGTAGCCTGTATCTAGACGGTAGGTGCAGCAAATGGGCAAGACGAAGGGATTCAGGACTGACCCTGTCGCCATGTTCTGGGTGATTGGAGAAACTTGTGGCCTCTATTTCTATAAGATGGGGCTGACCCCAGCACTCACTGCTGCCTCCTAGGGCTATGGTAGTATCAGATCACCAGCAGGAGACCAAGAGCCTGGCACCTGGAGATGCTCTCAGAACAGGCAGGACAGGTTTGCGTTTAGTCCACTATTCTCGATCAGGTAGGAACATGGGGGAGTTGTAGAACCCATCCCTGAGACCTCGTCTATGGCTGTGTTTCCTTGAGAATTTAACCCTAGAGGGACAGAACATCAACTTGACTTGCTTCATTCACTCAGTGAACATTCACTGAATCCCACTGCCATGTAGCCCAGTCAGCCCCATTGTGCCCTAGAAGAGGCGGTGGTCTGGGTGTCAAAGACACAGGCACAGAACATGAGGCAGGGAGCAGTGTTAGGAGTGTGGGAGCGCCAGAGAGGTGACCGTGTGTGGTAGGACACTTGGGAGGCCTCCAGGAAGAGGCGACAGCTGAGCTGGGGTTTGCAGGCTGTGGAAGAGTTTTCTCCCCAGTGGAGTGCAGGCAGCAGCATCCCAGGTAGAGGGAGAGAGAACACGAGCTATGGCCTTTGCAAGTGTATTGTGTTTCGCTTACTCAGCAGAAGGGCCTCATTCTGGGCCCTGGGGATCTTGTCACTGTCCCTCCCTTAGGAGTGCCCACAGTGGGGGGCCAGGGCCCTCGGATCTGTCACTGTCTCTCCCTTAGGAGTGCCCATAGTAGAGGACCAACAAGAGGACCTTCGTTTTGGTGTTCTGTGGCTGCTGTAACAAGTCACCACAAACTGCATGGCTTAAAACAACAGAAATGTATTCTCTCACAGTCCTGGAGGCAGAAAGTCTGAAATCAAGGTGTCAGCAGGGCCCTGCTCCCTTCGGAAGCTCCAGGGAGATCCGTTCTTTCCTCTGACAGCTTCTCTTGACTCTAGGCTTCGCTTGGCTTGTGGCTGCGTCACTCCAGTCTCGGCCTCCATGGTCGCATTGCTTCCTCATTTGTCAAAATTCCCTCTGCCTTTTCTCTTATAAAGATACATGTGATTGCATTTAGAGCCCACCTGGATAATCCAGGATAAGCTCCTCCTCTCAAAATCCTTGACTTGGGCACATCTTAGGTAAGCACATATAAGCTCATCCTCATTCTCATGCCTCATAAGGTAACAGTCAAAAGTTCTGGGAATTAGGACACTGTGTATCTTTTTGGGGGCCGCAATTCAGCCCACTGCAACCTTTAGTCATATCTACTGAGTGCCTTCTTTGTGCCAAGGCCAGAACTGGGTACCAGGCATACAGCAGAGAACCAAGTCCCCATGGAGCTGGCAGTCCACTGGGGCATCAGACGCACAGGCAACCGCAGTAAATGTACACTCACAAGACGTGGTAAGAGTTACATTGTAAGCGAAGAGGGTGCTGGAAGGGAGCACAGCCATGTGTCGAGGAGCCTGCCTTACACAGGAGCCCACCCTAGACCAGAGCCCATATTACACCGCTTAGGCAGTGAAGGCCTTCGAGACCTGAGACGCAAGGACCGGGAGGAGCCACTGTGAGAGGAGTGGGGTAAGGATGGGGAGGAGCCTCCGGGTCCGTGTAGAACAGGCTGCCTGGGCAAAGGCCCCAAGGCACAAAAAAGATCAGCAGGAAACCCAAAGGAGGTTGGTGTGCCTGGAGCAGAGCAAGCGAAGCAGAGGGTGGAGTGAGGTCAGGGTGGAGAGGACATGACCAGGAGCATTGGCACTAGAGACAGTGGGGCCAGGAAAGGCACCATGAAGGATGTGGGGAGGAGAAGACCCATTCCGGCTGAGGGACCAACAGGGGCAGCATCACGGAAGCAGTCTTGGAGTTGGGGAGCTTGTCACTGCACCAGGCGTTGCTGAGGGGGCTAGATTTTGTCCTGGATGTGCTGAGGCCTCCATGGGTTGTCAGTGAATAACATGGTCAGGTTTTTTCCTGGAAGGCCCTGGAGTTGAATGAGACTGAAAGCAAAGTGGCCCACGGGAAATGACATGGCGTGGGTTCACTGAGCTAATGGGCGAGTTGTCAGCACATAGAAGCTCCATCCTCAGGGACTCCCCAGCTGGGCCCCAGCAGGGCCATGATGGGCACGGCGAGCTTTGGTGGGGTGTGCACCAGCTGAGCACAGGAACCCCCACACTGTGATCCTGCACGGCTGGAGGGAGGAGCAGCCTCCCTAAGTGCTGCACCTGCCTTATTCTTGCAGACACCAGTCAGGCCTGTTAAATTTCCAAGCCTCTCCAGAAGCCCAGCCTCTCCTGCCAATTCTGGAAACTTCAACCATTCGCCTCATTCATCGGGCGGCTCCAGTGGGGTAGGAGGTGTGAGCCGGCACGGTGGGGAGCTGCTTAACCGTTCAGGTGAGTAGCTGGGCAGGGCCACTCAGGGAGGTGGGATGATCCCTTGGGACTGAGGGTGCGTGCTGCCTGGATATTCAGGCTGCAGACAGTCGCAGAAATGACCGCACAAGAGGCACTTTCTCCTTGATGTGGCTAAGAGATTTTTTAGTGAATTCCCAATACAGAGTTTTACACATTTTCTTGGGGATGCAGGCGGATGGAGATAGAGGAAAATAAAGTCCAGAGTGCTTTTTTTTTTTTCTTGTAAAATTTTACAAGAGATTAAGAGAAATGCATGGTGTTTTCATGGTGTTTAAAATCCCTGAAGGTTAGACCTTGGAGAGCTTCTCATTCTGCCCCTTCGTTGAACAGATGAGGAAACCGCAGCTCACAATGGGCACGAGATTTGCTTAGTCACACAGCAAGTTGGTGGCAATTAGGTCTCAAAGCAGAGTGCCCCAAAGTTATTATGGGCTTTCAGCATACTTTCTAGTCTTCCCTAAGGTCATCCAGGATTAACCAAAACCAGCTTTGCAGGAAGGCCATTGTATTAGTCTGTTGTCATGCTGCTAATAAAGACATACCCGAGACTGGGTAATTTATAAAGAAAAAGAGGTTTAATGGACTCACAATTCCACGTGGCTGAGGAGGCCTCACAATCATGGCAGAAGCTGAAAGGTACATCTTACATGGCGTCAGGGCAAGAGAGAGCTTGTGCTCTCATTATAAAACCATCAGATCTCATGAGATTTATTCACTATCATGGGAACAGCATGGGAGAGACCCGCCCCCATGATTCAATTACCTCCATTAGGTCCCTCCCATGACATGTGGGAATTGTGGGAAATACAATTCAAGATGAGATTTGGGTGGGGACACAGCCAAACCATATCAGCCACCCTGCTTCTAGTGGAAAAAGCTTTAAGACCAGATGAGAAAAGAGACTAAAACAAAGTATAATCTCACCCACTATAGATCATCATTATAATTTTCATATATATATATATATATATATATATATATATATGCCAAGCCCTTTGAATGAATTACCTCCTTCAGTGCCCCAGCAGCCAATGAAGTTACCACCTCTGTTTTACAGATGAGGGATTGGGGCTAAGGACAAGTTAAATAACTTGTCTGGGGTCACATAGCTATTAGTTGGCAGAGCCAGGATCCAAACCCAGGCACTTTGACTTCAGAGCCTGTTCTTGGAACCACGTGCCTTTCTAAACTATAAACTGCTCTGTAACTTGCTTTTTTCTTTTTCCCCACATTGCTAGATTGTGAGCACCTTTTTATGTTGATACATATATATCTACAGCACCTTGTTTAATAATCAAACAGTATTCCATTTGTATGAGGCATCACAGTTCATTTAACCAATTCCCTGTGTTGAACACTGAGGCTGTTCCTAGATTTTTGCTTTTTGTAGCTAATATTTCCCTACGTAATACCTTCATGCCTCCATATTCACCTGTATGTTCAGTGATTTCTATTATTTAAATTTGCTGGAATCAGGGTGGCTGAGTTCATGAGTATGCCTATTTTTGAGGCTTTTGATATGTTTTGCCCTCCAGAATGGCTCTGTTTAAACATGTGAAATATTTACAGCAGGGCCTGGCACATAGTAAATCCTCAATAAATATTAGTCATTAGTGTCCCACATTGAGCACCCCCCAGCCCTGTGTATTATCTCTTTCTTTCTTTCTTTGAGACAGAGTCTCACTCTGTTGCCAGGCTGGAGTGCAGTGGTGCGATCTTTGCTCACTGCAGCCTCCACCTCCTGGGTTCAAGCGATTCTCCTCCCTCAGCCTCCCAAGTAGCTGGGATTACAGGTGTCACCACACCCGGCTAACTTTTTGTATTTTTAGTAGAGATGGGGTTTCACCATGTTGGCCAGGCTGGTCTCGATCTCTTGACCTTGTGATCCTCCTGCCTCGGCCTCCCAAAGTGCTGAGATTACAGGCGTGAGCCACTGCACCCAGCCCCTTTCTTTTATAATAGTTCAAGGTTACCGGTAGATTTGCAGAAGCAGTGTGAGGGAGAATGGCAGTCAGGGTCCAGTCAGGAAGCAGATCACTCTGAGCATTATGGGATTGGGAATTGATTGACTCAGTTGTGGGAGTAGGTGGCCACATAAAGGGAGAGTCAAAGGGTGAGGGACCAATCACTCAGTAGCCCTCCTGAAGCCTTGGTGCAGCCAGACAAGATGGTCTGTGCAGCTGCTGGCTGGCACTGCAGAGGGGCTGCTGTGGGCGTCGGGTGCAAGGTGTTGCATCTGTGCCTGGTGGGGGCTGGCACAAGCTGGCCGTGGCACAGGGAAAGCAAGGATGGACTGGGTTTTGCCTGTGCTGCTGCTTCCCACCTCTTACCATCACGCCTTCGCAGCACAGGGCCTGCTGCCTAAACATCCACCTCCCGGTTCTCCTGCAGAGTTCTCCTGTGCTCAGTCCTGTTCTGGAGCCACGTGGGGAAGGAAGTCTGGGAGACTCGCTCCAACCCAGTCATCACACGACAGTCCACCACCCTTGTGTTGGAGTAAGCCCTCTGTGCCCATGGTGTTCACTCATTTTGTGTTTCCTCAGGTGGCAGCATAGACAATGTCTTGTCCCAAATCGCTGCCCAGAGGAAAAAAGCAGCCGGATTATCGGAACAGAAACCCAGCCATCGGTCAAGCCCTGTGGGGCCAGCACCAGGGTCCAGCCCGTCTGAGCTTCCAGCCTCCCCTGCAGGTGGCAGCGTTCCCGTTGGCAAGGTGCTTGTTCTGTGTGGCCTCCTTCTGTTACAGATTCTGTCCTAACATGGCCCACTTGCCGGGGAGCATGGGCAGTGCCTTAGTCATGGGACAGGACTAGAGACAGGCCCCTTCCAGCCAGCCACTCCTGGTCTTCATGAGAAGGGCTGAATCGGTCCTCTGCACCAGGCGTTTACCTCCCCTCACATCTCCAGGTTTGAGGGGCACTGGGCTGCTGCACGGTGGCAGGGTACACAGCCACTTCCTGCAGTCCCACAGGTCACCCAGCCTCACACTGCACACATTTGTTCATTGATGAGGATGAATAGTTTAAGAGCATGAGTTGAGGAGCAACCTGCCTGCGTTCAGCTCTCAGCCCGACACCTCAGCATTTAGAGCAGGGCCTGGCACAGGGTAAGCCCATGTCTGTGTTGGCTGTTCCTGTTGACAGCGTTGTTAGTGGTCTTTGTTGTCCTTCAACGTTATTCATCCACTGTGTACATCCTGGGAGCATCTGCTCTGTGCCTGGCACAGCTAACAGTGAGGATCCAACTGTGAACTGGGAAATTTAACGACCGCTCTGAGGACACAGGCAGTCACAGCTCAGTGTGATAGGGGTTGTTGTGAAGCAGGAAGGATGCTGTAGGGGCACAGGTGGGGGGCCCTACCCAAGTTTGAGGGCATCAGGGCCATCTGGATGGGGATCTGAAGGATGAGAATGGAGCCAGGTGAAAGGGGTGTGGGTGGGCCAGGGGTGTTGGTGCGACTCTTCTGCGGTGAGGGAACAACTTGTGTAGCACTCCAGAGGTGACAGCATGGCCTAAGGGAGGAGTTGAAGGAAGGACATGAGCAGGACAGAGCTGGGACTTGTCTCCCTGCTTCTGGGCACTGTGCTTCCACTAATGCAGCCAGAGAACAGTCACCACATTGTTAGCATCTACAGATAATGCAGTAGGCAAGAAAACCTAGATGCCTTCCTGGAATGAGAAGTTTTTTAGTGTCTTCAGACTCTGCCTCTGCCTCCTGAACCTCTTTGCCTTGGTTGATTTCTGGGTGAGCCTCCAGAGTGCAGGTTCCTAGTCGTGAGTGTGAACTGGCTCCTCTACCAAGTGGCTCCCCAGTAGTGCAGCATAACCCTTTCCTCCTCTGAGGGGACTCTATGTCCAGGCATAGCCCCACTCTTCATAGTTCTTAGATGTCATAAGCTTCCTTCAGTGAGAAAAGTCCGAACACAGAAAGCCTCCCTCATCCATGGACTTTTGCCCACCAAAGAAGCACCTTCAGAGATTTATGCTCCCTGGATGTACATGTACTGTATGAGAAATAGTCATTTTCTGCCCAGCCACTGTTGGTTACATAAGTCTTTTTGTTGTTCAAGATCCCTTGAACCTATAGGACCTATATAATTAGATTCCTTTTGCAGTGTAGCTCCAAAAAGATTCTTTCTCCCTACACATTCGCTTATTTTCCATTTTTTTATCTTCAAAATAATTTGTGTAATAGGTTCTATATGATTAAGTTCCTTTTATAATTCAGCTGTGGGGAAAAAAGTCTCTACTGATACTTTGATATATTTTATTTTATCAGATAGTAAGAATTTTTATAATTATTGTATTTCTTTCTTTGCCTTTGCTACTAGGAAACTCAGCTACTCATGAAGTCTACTGTTTTGAGGCTTTGATATAGTGTTTCTTGTCTAAAATTTTGTTTCTATTCCGATGGTCTTATTGGAGGTGTTATATATTAGCTTCCTTTAATTTTCATTAGAAATAAGCAGGCATTTCCAAGTTATAAATTATATTAACTATTCTCTATTAAGTATTAACTATTATTTTGATGTATTGATCATACATTATATATAAGTATATTATGATGAAAGGAGATTGTATCAAAAGATGCATTCAGGAAGCAGTAAACTGGGGAAACCATCCATTTCAATGATCACCTAACATTTGTAACATAATGTTAATAGTATGTTATGATCTTGAGGAGTTGTCTAAAAATTCAGGTTTCTGTGCTCCACCCCAGCATACCTGAATGAGACTCTCAGGGGAGGATCTGGGGAATGTTCCTCCTGCCAGAGCATCTGTTGCAGCCAGCCCAGTCCAGGGCTCATAGAGACCACAGCCTTAAAGGACACAGAAACGGGCTTTCTATCCCAGCAGCAAAATAGAGACATGAAGTGCTTTTTCAAAGATAACCTTAGTAAAAATTAGAAATTAGTATTCAAAATATGAGCCTCCTGAATCTGGTTTTTGTACTTTGCTTAAAATAACTCGCCGTAATGGTGGAATATCTACAAGGCATGGCATCTAGCAGGGCCATGAATCAGTGTGATATGAGCTCCAAGAGACACAGCATAGGTGGCGTTAGAGTGTGCGCCAATACTTCCCAGATCTCTGGAGGCCAAAAGGCCTGCTAGATATATCAGCTTTCTATTCCTACCTTAAAACTCAGTCATTTCAAACAAAAACATTACTTAGCTGCTTGTGTGTCTGTGGGCCAGTGGTTTAATCTGGACTTACGTGGGCAGTTCTCTGGCTGGTGGCTGAGGTGGCCAGGACAACTGAGCCACATGTATCTACAGCAAGCTTGGACATGTTCTCATGGCAGTGGCTGAAGGCATGGGTTGAAAACCAATCAGGTTGTTTAAGCAAGTTAGTATGCCTATGGCAGGAGAGCACACAGAACTACATGCAGAGGGAGTGGTAGAGATGATGTCATTAACACAATCAGCCTACCACTCAAGGGGTATTGAGAACAATTCAGATATTTCACAGAATCCCAAATAATCTTATATTTACCCACCCCTTCCCCAGTATGTTGCCCATATGGTCCAGAGTTTCATGTTTCTTTGCTTTTGGCTGGGATAGATCTGTGAGGATATACTAATTATCTCCTGCTTAATCAGAAATTCTATTTGAGATTGTCTGCCTTCATGGAAAGTGCAGAGAGAAGAATTTATTAGTAGTATAGCCAGCTTTTTGGCAGTCTTTCAAAACCTCAGGGAGGGTCTTCTTTTTCTACTCAGGCATATAATCAGCTAGAAGGAGCATTAAAGCCTTAGTAGGAAAAAAGATATATCCATTTATGCTTAGAAATCTTAGTCTATACTCTACTATATAATATGTCCAATTTTTAGCAAAATTTACAAGACATACAAAAAGACAAGAAAAACCACACTCCTTAGAAATGAAACAATCATGATAATCAGATATGACAAAGGTGTTAGAATATTTGACAGGGAATTTTAAATAACTATAATTAATATGTTAAAGGCCCTAATAGAAGGTATAAACAACATGCAAGATCATATGGGTAACTATGGGTAACTATTTTAGTAGAGAGATGGAAACTATAAGAAAGAACCCAATGGAAATGTTAGAAATAAAAAAAACAGTTGAGAAATACCTTTGACAGACACCTCAGTAGACTTGAGGCAGCCAGGGAAAGAGTCAGTGAACTTGAAGTTAGGTCAGTAGAGTTTACCCCAACTGAAACACAAAAGAAGAAACACATACAAAACATCAGTACTCAGGAGTCATGGCATGATATCAAATGCCACAGCATAGAGATAATTGGAATCCCTAAAGGAAGAGAGAGAGGTGGGGCAGAAGGAATATGTAAAGAAATAATGCTTAAAAAATGAAAAGAAATAATAGTTGAGAATTTTCTCAAATTAATGACAGATGCCAAACCACAGATCCAGGAAGTTCACAGAACACTAAATAGGGTAAACACCAAAAAGAATATACCCCTCCATATTATGTTTAAACTACTGAAAACAAGCCAAAGAGAAAATCTTGAAGGCAGCCTTTTCTTGAAGGAAATTACGTACAGAGAAACAAAAATAGGAATTACAGCAGACTTTTTGTCAGAAATCATGCAAATCAAAGACAGTGTTGTGACATCTTTAAAGTACTGAAAGAAAAAACTGTCACGTTGGCTCATAAAATGAATTGGGAAGTATTATCTCCTCTTCTAGTTTTCTAGAAGATACGGTGTAGAATTCTTATTACCTTTTCCTTAGATGTTTGATAAAATTTGCCAGGGAAACCATTTGGGCCTGCCATTTTCTCTTTTGGAAGGTTTTAACTTACAGAATGAATTTCATTAATAGATATAGGACTATTCAGGTATTCTACTTCTACTTGGGTGAGTTTTTGTACTTTGTATCTTTCAAGGAATTATTCCCTTTTATCTAAGTTGTTGAATTTATGGATATAGAGTCATTAATAGTATGTATCTATTACTATTTTATTACATAAGATCAGTAGGAATGTCTCCTTTTTCATTCCTCATATTGGTAATTTGTGACTTCTCTCTTTTTTTCTTAGTCAGTTTGGCTAGAAGTTTATCAGTTTTATTGATGTTTTCAAAGAACCAACTTTGGTTTTATTGATTTTCTCTATTTTTCTGTTTTCAATTTCATTGATTTCTGCTCTTATCTATAATTTCTTTCCCTCTACTTCCTTTGGGTTTTATCTTCTTTCTCCAGTTCCTTATGGTGGAAGCTTAGATTACAGTTTAGAGATCTTTCTTTTTTTCTAATACAGATATTTAATGCTATAAATTTACCTCTATGTGATGCTTTTTCTACATCCCACAAATTTTGATATATTTTAATTTTAATTCCATTCAAAATATTTTCCCCTTCTCTTGAGATTTTCTCTTTGGCCCATTGATTATTTAGAAATGTATTGCTTATTTTTCAATTATTTGTTAGTTTTCCAGAAATCTTTCTGTTGTTGGGGATTTCAGTTTAATTTGATTATAGTTCTGTTTCTAGTTCTATCCCTTTAAATGTTTTGAGGTCTATTTTGTGCCCTAGAATGTGATCTATTTTGGTGAATTTCTCATAGGCAATTGGAAAGAAAGTGCATTCTGTTGTTATGGTTGGGGGAGAGGAGTTCTATAAATGTCCATAAATGTATAATTAAGTCTAGTGGGTTGTTCATGTCTTCTATATTCTTACTGATTTTCTCTCTACTTGTTCTATTAATTACTGAGAGAGGAGTTTTAAAGTGTCCAACTATAACTGCAGTTTGGTCTATTTCTCCTTTCAGTTCTGTTGGTTTTTGCCTCACAAGCTGTGTATACATTTAGGATTGCATGTCTTGGTGAATTGACCCCTATATTATTATAGAAAATCCCTAAGATTTTCTTTTCTCCCAAGATTGGGAACAAGGATGCATTTTTATGACTAACATGAAAAGAAAAATGACAGACCAATAGCCCTCATGAATATAAATATAAAAATCCTTCACAAAATATGAACAAATCTAATCCCATGATTAAATAAAAAGTATAATACCTTCTGACCAAGTGGGGTTCATCCCAGGAAGGCAAATCTGGTTCACCATTATAAAATCAATCATTAGCCTTCACCATATGAACAGACTAAAGAAGAATATGCAGAAAAAGCACTTAACAAAATTTAAAATCCATTCATCATTAAACTCTCAACAAACTAGGAACTGAGGGAAACTTCCTGAATCTGACATAAAATACATATAGCCAGGATTATACTTGATGGTTAAGGATTGTTTTCCCCCTAAGACTGGGAACAAGGATGTTGTCTCTTACCTCCAACTGTCAACTTTGTACCAAATACTATGGCTGATACAATAAGGCAAGAAAAATAAAAGGCATACAGATGGGAAAGGAAGAAACAAAACTATCTCTGTTCTTAGATGACATGACTGTCCACATAGAAAACTCCAAAGAATCTACACAAAAGCTCTTAGGATGAATAAGTGAGTCCAGCAAAGTCTCAGGATACAATACAGGTCAATATTCAGAAGTCAGCTGTATTTCTGTACAGTAGTAATAAACATTTAGCATTAGGACATTTAGAATTTTTTTAATTTGAAATTTTAAAAATATTTATAATACATTTAACATGTATGAAATTGAAGTTATGTGAAAATTTATTATATGGAATATAATATAATACTTAGGTATAAATCTAATAAAATATGTGTAGAATCAATAGGTCGAAAACTACAAAACACTGATAAAGAAGCTTAAATAAATGAAGAGATGGAAGGCTTGCGATCATGAAGATACCAATTCTGTGCAATTTGATCTACAGATTAAATGTAATCCCAGTCAAAATCCCAGCAAGCTCTTTTTGTAGAGATCTAGAAACTGATTATAAATTTTATATTGAGGTACAAAAAATTATAATAGTCATATGAGAAAGAATAAAGTTGGCAGGCTCACACTGCCTAATTTCAAGACTTACCATAAAGCTCCAGTGTGGTATTAGCAAAAGGGCAGACAAATAGATCAGTGGAACAAAAGAGAGAGCCCAAAAATAGACCCGCACAAGACAAGCCAACAAAATTCTTTTTTTAAAGGTACAAAGGCAATTCAGTAGAGAAAGGGTAGTCTTTTCAACGAAGAGTGCTGGAACAATTGGATGTTCATATTGCAAGAAAAGGAACCTCCACATATATCTCACAGTGCCAAAAGCATGATACATAAAAGAAAAAATTGGCAAATTTGGACTTAATCAGAACTCAAATATTTTGCCTTGCAAAAGATACCATTAAGAAAATGAAAAGTCATGCCACAGACTAGGAGAGAATATTTTCAAATCATAGATCTGGAAAAAGTTTTTTATCCAGGAACCAGGTGCAGTGGCTCATATCTGTGGCCCAACTACTCGGGAGGCTGAGGTGGGAATATTGCTTAAGCCCAAGAGTTCAAGGCTGCAGTGAGCTATGATGTTGCCACTGCATTCCAGCCTGGGCTACAGAGTGAGACCCTATCTCTATAAAGAAACAAGTCTTTTTTTCCAGACTAAATAAAGAACCCTCAATTCAACAATAAAACATAAATGTAAAAATGGGCAAAATATTTGAACAGATACTTCATCAAAGAAAATATAAAATGTCAAATAAGCATATGAAAAGATGTTTAACCATCATTAGTTACTAGGATAATGCAAATTAAAACCATAATTAAGATAGAGCTATATACCTATTAGACTGGCTAAGATTTAAAAAGGTACAGTTGCTGGTGACAAATGTGGAGCTACTGGAACTCCCATTCATTGCTAATAGGAATGCAGAATGGTACAGCCACCTTGAAAAAGATAGGCAGTTTCTTATAAAACTAAACATTCACTTATGATATGACCCAGCTAACTGACTGCTAGGTGGATTTTTTAAAAATTTCTCTTCACGCAAAAATCTGTGAACCTTTATATTAGTTTTAAAAAATAATCACCCCAAACTGGAAACATCCCAAATGTTCTTCAACAGGTGAATAGATAACTAATTTTAGTACATTCATGCAATAGAACACAACACAGCATCAAAAAGGGACATACTATTGATACATGCGATTGTTTGAATGAATCCTAAAGGCATTATGCTGAGTGAAAGAAGACAGACCCAAAAATCTGCAAATTGTGTGACTCCATTTATATGGCATTCTGGAAACAGCAACACTGTGGGGATATGTGATAACTGTGAAATGTGTATTTGGTCTTCATCCAGTTTCCTGTCATACAATTCCTAAATCCTTAGAATCTCCAAAGTGATGTCATTTTGTGTGCTAATGAATTGACTGATGGCTGGCAGCCCCTAAGTAGCTTCAGGATGGCAACCAGTCACAGGAAAGACCAGGACAGGATTAGAGGGTTGAGCCTTTCACTCTACCCCATAACCTCTGGGGAGAGGGAGAGGGTTTGAAGGTTTAGTTGATAATCAGTGGCCAATGATTTAATTAATTGTGCCGCCATAATGAGGCTTTCATGAAAACCTGAAAAGGACTGGGTTCAGAGAGCCAAACAGCTGAACACCTGGAGACTCCTGGAGGATAGTATGCCCAGGAAGAGCGTGGGAGCTCCTTGCCCCTTCCTCCATGCCTTGACCTATGCATGGTAATATCTTTAAATTTTTATTTTTCTTCATTGACACATAATAATTGTACATATTTAGGGGGTACATAGTGATGTTTAGATACATATATAGTGATCAGATCTGGGTAATTATATATCCATCATCTCAGACATTTATTATTTCTTTGTGTTGGGAACATTCAATATCCTCCTAGCTTTTTGAAACTATATATTATTGTTAACTGTAGTCATCCTACAGTGGTATAGAGCACTAGAACTTATTCCTCCTGTCTAGCTATAGTTTTGTATCCTTTTAACAAATCTCTTCCTGTCCCTCCCTTCCCACCCTCTAGTATCCTCTGTTCTACTTTTTACTTACATTGATCGTCTTTTTAAGCTTCTACATATGAGTTAGAGTATGCGGTGTTTCACTTTCCATTCTTGGCTTATTTCACTTAACATAATGTCCTCCAGTTCCATCCATGTTGCTTTGAATGACAGGATTTCATCCTTTTTATGGCTGAATAATAATCCATATAAACCCGTAAATGTAAGTAAGTGTTTCCCTGAATTCTGTGAGCCACTAGCCAATTAATCAAACCCAAGGAGGAAGTTGTGGGAACTCTGATTTATAGCTGGTCAAAAGCACAGGTAAAACAATCTGGGGCTTGCAGTTGGCATCTGAAGTGGGGGCAGTCTCCTGGGACTGAGCCCTCAACCTGTGGGATTTGATGCTGTGTTTGGATAGACCATGTCAGACTTGAATTGGAGGATACTCAGCTGGTGTCCACTGCAGAACTGATTGCTTGATTGGTGTGTAGGGGAAGAAAGCTCCATACCCTTGTTCACAGACACATTCTGTGTTGATTGTTGTGGGGTAAGAATAGAGGAAAAATAGTTTATTTTTCCTCTCTAGTCACAGGATGGAATATAGGGCGGCTGTTTTTATGGCTTCAGATTAGGAGGAGGGATTAGCTAGAAAAGGACCGCTTAAGGACATTCAGAGGATGATGGAACTCTTCTGTATGGTACCCTCTTGGTGGATACGTAACACTATGTGTTTGTCAGATCCCATGGAATTGTATACAACGGAGCTATTTTTTACTGTATGCAAATTTAAAAAAACAAAATCAACCGGGAACCAAAGATAGAATGCAAACTATGACGAAAGATCTAAGTGTATTCAAATGAATGACCTAACCACATTGTAGGAGGTAGAGGAGAAAATCGTATGTTGAGTGGATATTAGGCTAAAGACAAAAAGTACTGTATACAAGTACTGTACTTTAGTTGATATTTTTTTTATTACCAGGATATGGGCTAACAATTCTGTTATCCTTACCAGGATATGGGCTAACAATTCTGTTATCCTTACCAGGATATGGGCTAAAAAATTTGTTTGCATACATGTACACTTAACATATATACCAGGATTGAATAAATAAGTAGCAAAGTTTTTACTGTCAGAGACAGAATCAAAGGAAAAATGCTAGAACAAACGCTGTGGATGTTGGATTGAAGTCAGGGGTATCGGTATGAATCAGTATGAGTGCATGCTTTTAAATACACAGAGAGTTGCACACACACAGAGTTAGTAGATATAAAAGTAGACATGGCTATGTGTGTATACATCGGTTAGTGTATATATGTCTTTGCTCTGTCCACCTTGAGGACCTAGAAGCAGTGACATCCCAGTACCAGTGAGCAACCTGGTGCCCAGATTTTGGTTTCTAAATATCATTCTCTAATAAAAGGGACCTTGGAAAGCTTTGGAGAAGTGTTTATTCTAGTACTGGGTCAGCAGAAATATAAGACGAGCTTAAAGTATTTTGTGGTGTCAGAAAGTAGGTAAATACATTTAAAAAGAAAGAGAAAAAAAAAGGAAGATGGCACATGTCAAAAGGATACAGGAGCCAACCCGAAAGATCTCACAATGGCCAAAGCTGTAATGGTGAACTACAAAATAACAGTAATATTGGATTATGGCCCAGAGCATAAAAAATATCTATGAGCCCATACCGATAGGAATAAATGATTGAAAAATAAATAGGAGAGAAAGAACAACTCTTCCTTAGAGAAGTATTACAGATAATAAATGTGGAAGGAATGAGGGCAATAGAAAATCACCATGGGAACACCACTGTAACACTTGCCTCAGTGAGACTCACCAATGAATGCAAAATTAATGGGCAGAACCTTAATAAATATTTACCCAAAAAACTTCTCCCAAATAATTTTTTATTTTTTATTTTTATTTATTTATTTATTTATTTTGAGACAGAGTCTCGCTTTGTCACCCAGGCTGGAGTGCCGTGGTGCGATCTCGGCTCACTGCAACCTCCACCTCCCAGGTTCAAGTGATTCTCCTGCCTCAGCCTCCCAAGTAGCTAGGACTACAGGCACCCACTTGGCTAATTTTTGCATTTTTTAGTAGTGATGGGGTTTCACCATATTGGCTAAGCTGGTCTTGAACTCCTGACCTTGTGATCCACCTGCCTCAGCCTCCCAAAGTGCTGGGATTACAGGTGTGAGCCACCGTGCCCGGCTCAAATAATATTAAAAAGAAAAATAGTGACTTTATAATGGAGAAACCCGGCAGACATCCCCTCATGTAAGTGATGAAGGTTACCATCACCAGTAATCAGATACTGTGTCCTCTCTGCATAACGATGCACTGAATGGGCATATCACCTCATTGCCCCCTGCATTCACAAGCACATCTAATTATGGGAAAACATAAGATAATCCCAAAATGATGTGCATTCTTCAAAATACCTGACCAAGACTTCCAAAGTGTCAGGGTCATGAAAGACAAGGAAAGACAGCGCTGTCACAGGTCAGAGGAGCCTACGGAGATACAGCACAGCTCCATGCAGCATGGGTTCCTGGATCAGATCTTGGACCAGCATAAGGACATAAGTGGAACAGCCAGGGAAACAGAGTGAAGTCTGTAGTTTAGTTAATAGTGTTGTGTCAATGTCAGCTTGTTAGTTTTGATCATTATACTGTGACGATGTAAATGTTAATATCAGGAAGCTGTGTGAGGGGTATATGGGAACTCTGTTCTATCTGTGCAGCTCTTCTACATGTCTAGAATTATTTTAATGTAAAAAGCCTTTGTTTTAAAGCCAACCAATGAGAAAAAGGGAAGAATACGTGTTCTTTGGTGAAAAGCTTGGAAGTGACTGGTGTAGATGAAGGAGCATCAAGAGCAGAAAGAGACTTTGTGCCTCCGTAAGCCAGACTTTCATTTTACAGCTGGTTAACTGAGGCCCAGAGAGCTCGGGGGACTTGGCCAAAGCCACAATGCAAGTAGCTGGAGGGCAGGACTGGGACGGGTGGGGCGGGGGTGGGGGGTTCCTGACTTATAATATGCAGCTGTTTGATCTTACCCTATCTCTGCTCCAGGGTTGCATTTTCCTCTAATTGTTCTGATAATGCTGTTTCTGCTTTGCATGTTTTTAAAAGTAGATTTCATAGCCTTGGTTAAACATCGTGTTGAATCAAATACCACCCATGTTCCCTGTTGTGGGTGTCTTGTTTTCATCATTTCTACCCTACAGGCAATGGCTTATGTATTTGTCTTACTCTGTTCAGCAGAAATTGGAGACCAGCAAAAGGCCTCCGTCGGGAACTTCCACTACCTCCAAGAGCACCTCTCCAACCCTCACGCCCTCCCCCTCACCCAAAGGGCACACTGCAGAGTCCTCAGTGTCTTCCTCGTCATCCCATCGGCAGTCCAAGAGCAGTGGGGGCTCCAGCAGTGGCACCATCACAGATGAGGGTGAGTCCCCTGAAGGCCTGAAACCCCACCTATTCCTCTCACCATGGTGACCTGGCAGCAAGGAACTGCAAGGTGACCTTAATTGCTATAACCATCGTAGATCAGGTTTTAAGAAAATTTACAACACACATGTCCCTCCTCTTCTCTGATTCTACCTTGTTTTTTTGTCTTCACTGTGCTAAAGGTATGGTAAGCTCCCTTAAAGAGTTTTTGAGTATAGGTGATTTTTGTTTACATGCACAAACATACACCCATGGAAATGCTTCTCCAACACGAACTTACTTTCCCTAGATCCTGTACCCGTCAGGATTCTTTCAGTTGCAAGTGAGAGAAACTCCACTCACACTGGTTCAAGGAAAAAAAATGAAACCTGACATTTCATTGGCTCATATGATGGGAGTGTCTAGGGTGTGCTTCAACCATGCCTGAATCCAAGTGCTTTGGGAGTGTTTCCAGGAGTGTTTCCAGGTCTCAGGTAGGCTCTCTCCAAGTGGTGGCAAGCAGCTTCAGGCATACTTTTTTCTTCCTACTAATTTTTCAACTCCAGCAGAAAGAGTGCTACTTTCTCAGTAGGTCCTGGCTGTATTTATAATGACCTGGGTCAATTGCCCACCCTTGGCTATCTCTGTGTCCACAGTGGTGGAATGTGGTGATTGGCCATGCCCCTTCAGTCAGTTGTCTGCTTTGGAGCAGAGTTGGGGTCCAACCTACTGACATTTGTGTACTGGAAGTGGGAGAGAAATAGTTCCTCAAAGGAAAATTTGGAAATACTGTTTCCAGGAGGAGGGGGATGGGTGAGGGCAAGCAAAAGCAGTTGATGTCTTCTGCAGCCAGGAGAGCCTTGGAACCTGCCTTGTGAATTACATCCTCTGCAGCCCCCCATGCGGGAATGATGAGGGAAGATGGAGTGGGTGGTGGGGCAGGAGCAGAGGCTTTGCACTCAGGCCCCAGGAAAGATAAAGGCAGATGAAGAAAGGAATCCCATCCTTTTAAACTGCCCTCTAGAGGCCCCTAGGAGCTGGGAGGGGGGAAGGAGGGAGGGAGCTTTGGTGAGACCTGTGGTCCAGGCAGGTGCAAATCGGGGAGTATAAATCAGCAGGGAGGAAAATCTGATTGTGTATGTGGCCCTCACAAATGCGTTTGCGGGCAGTTCGCTGCAGCTGCTGAGGAGGAGGGTGCTGAGCAGGTTCTGCTGAGCAAGATAACTTGGAATCACTTTCACAGGCTCTAGTCTGTACTAAGTTGATAAATGCATGCTGCCACTGGTATCCTCCTTATTTGGGGGCTGCTTTTATTGTTTTGTGATATCCAGTGTGATCATTTATCAAGGCCTCAGTGATTCAACAGCAAACTCATTCCTCCCCAACCATATTTTCTATGTGGAGTCTTGAGTTCCACACTCGTGAATTCTCCCACTTCTGAGGTTTTCAGGAATTGAAGCCTCTCGAGATTCAGTTAGGTATTTGTGCCCCATCATTTTCCAAAAAAGAGTGGAGACAGTGGATATCTGTATGGACTGCTTGTACCCACTCTCTTTCCCTCTTGTTCGTTATTAAAAATGGTTTGCAAAGTCCTAATTGGGATTAAAAAAGAAGAGGGCCAATAGCACTTTCTTTGTAGAATATTTTCTCTGGTTCAGAAAGCTTAGTTTTCCTGTTGAGAGTTCCTGGATCCTGAGGCAGTGAGCCCTTTGTCCTGTGGGTATATGATTGTTATAGGCCAGGGGCTGCAATCCATCCCCAAAGAGCTTTTTTTTTTTTTTTTTTTTTGAGACAAAGTCTCGCTCTGTCACCCAGGCTGGAGTGCAGTGGCGCCATCTCGGCTCACTGCAAGCTCCGCCTCCCGGATTCACACCATTCTCCTGCCTCAGCCTCCCGAGTAGCTGGGACCACAGGTGCCCGCCACCACGCCCAGCTAATTTTTTTGTATTTTTAGTAGAGACGGGGTTTCACCGTGTTAGCCAGGATGGTCTGGATCTCCTGACCTCGTGATCTGCCCCCCTCGGCCTCCCAAAGTGCTCGGATTACGGGCGTGAGCCACTGCGCCCTGCCCCCAAAGAGCTATTTTTATGATATTCTTCTGGGAAATATTTGGTCCCAGTCGAAGACACATGAGCTTTGCCCTGCCTCATCTCTCCATCTGCATTCCTCCTCTCTGGACTCCACCTTTTAGATGCAGCAAGGCTGGTGACAGCATTACCTTATCAGCCTCACATTTGTTCCAGGAAATTTTCTTGGGCAGTCCCCTGGATGCCCTAACCTATGCACCCAGGGGAACTCGCAGGGAGACAGACACATTCAACATAATGACATTAGAGTGTAACACAAGGTGAGGTCATACCTGTTATCAGCAAAGCACCATGTGCCATGGAAGGCTTCCCTGGCGAGTGGGCACTCCAGCTGGACCACGACGCTGGGAAGAGATGGGCAGTGGGGTGCCAGAGCTGACTGTTCAACTTGTAGGACATGCCCAAGCTGGTTGTTAAACACAACCATTATTTACAAATTACATGAACTTAGAATTAACTAAATTATAGAAATATAACGGTATATTGCACTTAAAATGTATTTTTTACTCATTTTTGTATATTTTATTATCTGTGCTCTTGAGGTTGTGTATATCTCATATCTGCAGTGTGAATACCCCATAATGATGTGTTCCTACTGCGCATCTCTGCTCAGCTTCACTTTCAGGGACATTAGATTGGTAGGTTGAAATTGGCTATGATGGGGGTATTTACACCATGGAAATTGGCAAACGCTGTCAATCAGGGCTTGCTTTTTTTTTTTGAGACAGGGTCTTACTCTCTCACCCAGGCTGGGGTACAGTGGTGTGATCACAGCTCACTGCAGCCTCAACCTCCCTGGTCTCAAGCAATCCGGGGCTTGATTTGTTGGCTTACAGATATTGTCTACATGTAATCTAGGCAGTGATGGGAAAATGTTAACAATGAGGATTAAACTTAAAAGTATGTTGTGTCAGTAACCGTTATCTTGTGAATAGCACAAAAAATTGAGAAAATACTCTTCCAGTATTTGAAAACCATCATCTGATTCAGCCAAGTTGCTCACCTGAAGTCCCAACAAAAGTCTTTCTTGTTTCTTTTTATCTTTCTTGTTCATGTAAACAAAACTCTCAGCCAATTTTCATGTTAGAACCATACTCCTTGGCTGTGGGTACAAGAGTAGGGCAAAAACAAATGAAAGCATTTGGTGAGAATCAATTGGCTATGTGGAATTTATAAGAAAGAATATTGTATTTTTTATTATTTGTAAATTGTGTGCTATAAATCCTTTATATTAGTAAAATCTGCAATAGATTTACCTGCCTATATACATGCATACATCTTCCCCCCAAGAACCAGTTGTTAAACATTTACCAGCACACCACCGTGGACCGACGCTGCATGTGTAGGGAACAGCAGGGGCAAAGGTTTGGTGTCATGAAATACAACAGATTGTGTGGATTGGTATTTGATTTGTCTCATACATCCTTGCTCAGTAGCCTCTCTACTGTGAAGCTTTCCCTAGTACCTTGGGCTGGGTCAGCTGTCCTCTCTGTCCCCACATCCCCCTGTTCTTGCTCTTCACCATAGCATGCACCATCCATGAGAAAAGTGGAGTGTGGGCGCCTAGCAGAGGCCTGGTAGCTAGACCGTTGGGCTTGAGTCCCTGCTCTGCCACGGACTAGCAGGATGACCTCACCCAAGATGTGGTATCAAGCCTTTCTGTGCCTCAGTTTCTCATCTGTAAATGGGGACAGTAATAGGATCTACCTCATTGGTGTTATAAAGAGCAAGTGGGTCATCCATGTACAGGCTGGCTGATAGCACTGTGTATTAGCTTTCACCCTCCTCATCCTGTCAGCCACACTGAGCTTCATGACAGGGACCTCTCCATCCTTGCTACCTAGTGTCCATTGGGCACAGTGGTAGTCACTGCTGGAAGGAAGGAAAGAAAGGAAAGGAAGGAGCGAAGGAGGGAGGGAGGGAAGGAGGAAGGGAGGGAGGGAGGGAGAGAAGGAGGGAAGGAGGGAAGGAAGGTTGGTTGAATGAATGAGTTAAGAAAAGAAGGAACCCGAGCCTCCTAATCACTTCTTTAAGCTGCATCCACTGCCTCAGAACCTTTACACCTGCTCTTCCCTGTCTGGATGCTGCTTAATGCTCTTACTCCAGATATCTGCATAGCTCACTCCTTCATTTACTGCTCATAGGTCACCTTACAGGAGAGTCTTTCTGTGACCATCCTCTGTAAAACAGCGTTTGTAAAACTGGAAATGCTGTCATCTGCCTTGATGCTGCTCTCTTCTTCCTTGCTCTCTTGCCTATCAGCCTTTGTTTGTTTGAGACAGGGTCTTGCTTTGTAGCCCAGGCTGGAGTGCAATGGTGTAGTGGCATAATTGCAGCTCACTGTGGCCTCAAACTCTCGGGCACAAGTGATCCTCCTGCTTCAGCCTCCTGAGTCGCTGGGACTACAGGCACACACATCACACCACCCAGCTAATTACTTTTAATTTTTTTGTAGAGATGAAATCTCATTATAGTGCCAGGCCTGGTCTTGAACTTTTGGGCTCAAGTGATCCTTCATCCTTGGCCTCCCAAAGCCCTGGGATTACAGGCATGCACCACCTGCCCGGCCCCTATCAGCCTTCTTATTGGCTGTTTTGGTATCTGTTGAGTCCCCAGTGCCTAGTTTGGCAAATCCCGATTGAATGTGTGAGTGAATATTTCTCCAAGCCCCTCAGGTGCTGGTTTTGTCTCCTTTTCTTTATTCTCCCTGTTATGACACCCCAAATCAGCTTCTTGTGCCCTTCTGGCTCTGCTGTTCACATAGATGCCTTTTTCCTTCAGGAAGGCCACAGCCTCTGCACACTTGAGCCAAACCCTGGCTCTGGTCTGAAGCCCACCATCTTCTTTCTTAAGTTCTTCCTCACACTAGCTGAGGACTTGCTGGCATTGGCATTTACTGCAAACGTTGGCATTTACGGTGCTTTCTTGCACAGAAGGCGGAGTTTTAATTCTGGCAGCTGGAACTCCCAGAACTTGAGGGTCGCCGTCTGGAGGGAATCAGTCAGTCCTGGCCCAGACTCTCTGTGTCTTCGCAGCCTGAAGTGGGGTTTTGTCTATTGCTGAGGGCCTGCCTTGAGGGGAAGAGGGTGCAGATAGCTCAGGACCCACCTCCAGCCTCATCTGCAGGAGTCCAGCTGAGATCAGCTTTCTGTGTTGGTGTTTCTTATAGAATTTCATTTGAAATAAGATTACCACTACTTTATAAAAGTTTGAAGACCACTTTACCGAATTCTAAAATGTGTTTTTTTTTTTTTTTCACCTTTCCGTCTTGAAGATGAACTGACTGGAATCCTTAAGAAATTATCACTTGAGAAATATCAGCCCATTTTTGAGGAACAAGAGGTAAGAATGCTCTTTTTGAATGTCAATTTAAATCTTACTGTGAAAGAAAACTTTGTCTAAATGTGTAGGTTTTCATTTTGCAAGCCTAGATTGATCTCTTGCCCTGAGACAGCTGAGGAAATAGAATTTGTGCTCAGCAGGTTTAGTTCAGTTTGTTATTGTGAAATCCTGGGGACTTATGGCTTGCTTTGTTATGATAGAATTTTGTAATTTTGAGCACTGCTCTCTCTAGAAAAGTTTCTTCCTGTCCTGAAAACATTTTTTTGTTGTGTGTGATTGACTGGCAGACTTATAGGCTTAAAGTGGGCTAATAGTAAACCCTAAGGAACCTGTGTTATGTGTCTGGATCTAGGGTCTGTGGTGGTCTGAGAGAGTTGCTATGTGTTTAAAAGCATTCAGATTCACATTAAAAAAAAGAATACTGTTCTGCAGTTTGGCACTTCCTCAAAATATTAAACATAGAGTTACCACATGACCCAGCAGTCCTACTCCTAGATATATTCCCAAGAGAAATGAAGACATGTGTCCACACAGAAACTTGTACACAAATGCTTGTAGCAGCATTATTCGTGAAAGCTAAACTGTGGATATGACCCAAATGTCCGTCGACTAATGAATGGATAAATAAAATATGCCTGTGCCATGGAATATTATTTGGCCATGAAAAGAATGAAATACTGGCACATGCTGCATCGTGGATGAACCTGAACACATCTTGCTAAGTGGAAGAAACCAGTCACAAAAGGCACATAGGGTGTGCTTTCATTTATATGAAATGTCCAAACTAGGCAAATCTGTAGACACAAAAAGTGGATTCGTGGTTGCCAGAGAGTTGGGTGGAGGAGTGGGCGGGTAGAACGGGCAGAGTAGGGAGTGACTAGAATGGATACACGGTTTCTTTTGGCGGTGATGAAAATATTCTAAAACTGAGTGTGTGGTGATTGTTACACAACTCTGTGAATATACTAAAAATCATTGAATTGTATAAATAGGTGAATTGTATGGTAGATGAATTATATCTCAGTAAGCTGTTAAAAAATTTACTGTTTTAGCCAAGTAAAACTCCTCCGCAGGCCCACCAGCCACCAGGGTATAATCAGTGGTTTAGAACATTCTAGTGAGCAGCTTAGTAGGTAAAAACTGTCACAATTGCAGAGCAATCATGAGAAGCACTCATTGTCCCCACCAGACTTGAGATGCAGTTGAGGAGCTTGTATTTTAGTTCAAGAAACAAACAGGGTGCAGTAGCTTTCCTCCTCCTGTTTGCTTTTCTGCCATATGCAGTCTGCCATTCCTGCCTCCTTGGTGTTTTAAACCTTAGCAATGACTTTCTCCAAGAAATCTTTCCGTATTGCTGATTGCTGCCTGCTTTTGCTGATATGTTTATGCCTTCTTGGAGTGTACAGAGAACACATCTCAAAGTACATTTCTGCTTCTTGAGATATCGTGTCTCTGGCTCATAGGGTGACGTGTGTTCTGATTTATTGGCCTTACCCCTTTTTCTGACCTGGCATGTCTGCGAGTTCACCTGTCCTTCATCATTCAGAGGTTGTTGTGGTTGTCCAGTGTAGGGAACGGGGGTATGTTTCAGCTGATGTACAGAGCTTCGAGAATGTTCATGGGGAGAGGAAGGCGGGCTGTGCAGATTTGCTCTAATTTTAGTAACTCACCCACCTAGAAGTTTCTGCAGCCTCTGGGGTCAGGGAGGGAGCTGGGGCCTGAGGCAGTGCCATGGGGAGGGCTGGCAGCCACTGGCTGAGGACCTTTCTGTGTGTTAGGTTTGTGTGAGGTTAGCTGAGGCAGTGCCCTTGTCTCTACTTGACACAGGTGCCTATGCTTGCTAGGGGCCAAGCTCAGTGTCTCTTCCTTTTTCTTAGTTTGTCTCTGGCAACATATGAGCTGGTTACACTGTAGGGGTGCACTCTCTATATGGACCCACAACCCAGTGTTTCCTTGGAGGCTTTAGTAGGACTGAGGTTTTAACCCTGCTGATTGCCACCAGACCCAGTCACCACAGCTTCAGGGGTACTTCTCAGTCCCTTGCAGAAACTCCTGGAAGTATCTGGCATGTAGATAGCACTTTCCCCTAGTTTCCAACAGTAAACAATTCTCCCCATTAATATGCACTTATAGTTATCAGTGAGAATTTGGAAGAGGAATGAAGTTAATTCATGTTCTCATCTTGACATATTGAAGCTAAAGACAGACTAATAATTTTCATCTTTCTACCTGTATTAAGGTGGATTTGACTATGTGTATTGAAAAATACCAAAATAATGGTACCTTAAACAAAAAATAAGGTGATTTTTCCCACAGAAAGTTTGGAGATAAGTCATCTAGGCTCCTTCTAGCTCTCTGCTCCACCCCCACTAATGTGGCTTGTATCCTCAAAGTCCAATATGGCTACTGGAGCTCCAGCCATCACATCCACATTCCAGGCAGCAGGATGGAAGGAGACTGCAAAAGGACATGTTCCTTCCTTTTTAAAGAGACTTCCCCAAAGTCCACACAGTCTTTATTATATCTCATTTACCAAAAGTTTATCACCTGACAATACTTATCTGCAAAAGAAACTAAGAAATAAGTTTTAACTGTATGGAAATGTGCCCAGCTGAAAATTGGGATTCTGTTGCTTAAAAAAAATAGGGCATGAATATTGAAAGGATACTGGGATATTTCTGCCTCATTCCTGCTACCCCTTCACAAGTAGTCGTAGGAGAGGAATTCCATCTCTGGTGCTCTCCACCTAGAATAAGCCTTGAGGGTTTGGCATTCCCCCAGGGTTGATGGAGGTCAGAATTGGGAAGGTCAGTGCAGATGGAGAGGCAGAAGATTGATTGATTGATGCCGTCATTCATTCAGTCCGCAAACACATACTAAGTACTTGAGACCCTGCCCCTGCCAGACCCTCTGCCAGAGCCTGGTGCTGGGAAATGCAGATGCCCAGAATACTCTGGAGCCCAGAGAAGGGGGTCTATGAAATGAGGGCCAGGGAAGACCTGGGCTGAGAGCTAAGCTGAACTTTGGAGAAAGAGGGGGAACGGACCTGGAAGGGCATCTGGGAAGAGGGAGCAGGACTCATTGAGAGAGCCTGTGGTACTCTGGCTTGGCTGGGACTGGGCCAAGGCCAGTCCATCAGGAGGAGGGAATGGAGCTTGACCAGGCAGGGCCTGAACAACGTGGACTTGCTTCTGTACACCACGGGCTTGAGGTAGATGCAGGCTGGAAGGTCTGTAGCCTCTGGTGTGGAGGTGGACAGGGGTTGGAAGGGCAGAAGGGGAAGAATAACTGGGAGGGAAAGACCAGTTAGGAGGTGGAGGGCCCCTCAGCAAGAGGGCAAGTGCTGAGGACGTCAGAATCGCTGAGGACTGGCCATGGTGCCAGGCTGGATGTGGGGTCCCTGCTAGGGGTTGGGATGGTGGGGGAGAGACTCGTGTCCAGCAGGGCCGGGGGCAGGTGGTTTCCATTAAGACTGCATCACCTATCCATTCAGCCCCTCAGCACTCTGTGAGCTTTTATAAAACACCCAAGAGATGCCAGGAGCTTACTGTTGCCAGAGAGGTGGGGGTGCCTGCATCTCAGAGAGGGCTAAGCACTGGTTAAGGGAACAGACTCTTCCCCAGTGACTCAAACCTGGCTGAAGGTTTTTGTTTGTTTTTAATCCAGAAAAGTAAAATGACTGTTAACAGAGAAAAAGAGAGGTAGGGGTGGGGAAAATTTCGGAAAGAAAATCTCTATCCCTACATAAATCAAATGTTTTAAAGAAAAAAAAAGTTAATCCTGTTAGGTATGAGGGAATATAAAATAAAGCCTGCTTATAAAGTGAAAGACTAAGGATTTTCAAGAAGTTATGCAAGTTTTATTTTAAATGACAATAGCGTATCTCTAAAGTGTAATAGTATCTGGTAGTTTGTAAATGTAGATCATAAAGCTGTTTGTAAACTCTTTGTAGATCCCGCATCCACCCTGTAATTTATAGGGTGGGATTGTTTGTGATTTTTTGGTAGGGAAACTGAGGTAAGGCACCTGCCCAGGTCCCCTGGCAGTGAGTGGGAATTGGCACCCTATCTGTCTCCAGGGCAACACAGCCTCCTCCTGCTTAGCTCCGGCTGAAGACATGGGTGTGGGCAGCCAGTTTTTGTCCCATCTCCCAGATAAGCGCTGTTGTTGGAGTCTGATTTGTGAAGCTGTAGCATTGTCTGCAATAGCAACTCCCCAGGGGGAAGGGCCCGGACTGGGGACCCAATCCCTTAATGCTTAGGGAAGGTCAAGTCATGTTAACAAGAGGGATACTGCCCTCAGGAAAAGCCCATGAGGGAGACCAGGGAATCTGCGGCTGAAGGGCGATGTGGCATTGAAGAGCAAGGATGCTGGAGCCCTCTGCCAGGGTTCAAAGCCAGGCCCTGCCACTTACTGGCCATGTTACATTGAATGCTAAAAAAAAAAAAAAAAAAGCTCTCTGTGCCTCAGCTTCCCTGTCTCCAAAGTGGGGATAGTGATCTACCCTGCTGATGTCATGAGGGTTAAATGACTTAGTCTATCTGAAGTCCTCAGAAGATGCTTGGCACACATAGTGCTAACTGCCCTCCTCTGGTCTGGCGGTGAGACTGGCTTCTCAGTGGACCTGGATTGGGTCTTGCCAGGTGTGGACCCCCATGCCAGAGGCTGTTGGTGTCCGACATGCAGGGTGATGGATGTGCTTGCTTCATTGGAGCCACTTCTGACCTTCCCTCCACCTTGCCGTAGAGGAACAGGAGCCAGTGGAGCAGAGGGCCTGATTTCCTGTCCAGGGGCCAGGCAGGGCTGACAGAGCCATTAGGATCTCACCCATAGAAACCAAGGCTTGCAGTTTTGAGATGCCCTTATTCTGAGCTCTGCTCTCATTCTCCATGGCCCTCTCTCCTTTATTGCTTCTGCTTATTTCCTCACTCTGTCTTTCCACAGTCTGTCTCTGTCTCGTGCATGGTGGGGGAGACGAGGTGAGTACTGCCATACGTTTGTACAGTATCCGATATTGTTAGAAGTACAGCAACATTGCAGTTACCTTTCTAATGGCAGGTCTTGGATTTCTCCTGTTCTAGCCACCCAGATGACTATCTCAGAGATTTTCCTTACTTGGCTCATTTTAAGGGTCTTCCTAAAATGCATCTGTTCAGAAAATCCAAGAGCCAGATCTGAGGAGAGTTCGTTTTTTAAAAATGTTCTCAACGAAGCTTTAAACATAAAGTCAGGACTTAGAAGTAGTAAATCATCATGAGTTTACTACTAATAAGCACTCATAGCTCATAATCATGAGATTACTGTTGTGGCTGGGAAGAAACTGTGGCATCCAGCAGATGGTGGCGAATCCCCTCTCTCTCCCCAGGTGGACATGGAAGCGTTCCTCACGCTGACTGACGGTGACTTGAAGGAGCTGGGAATTAAGACAGATGGGTCCAGGCAGCAGATTCTGGCAGCAATTTCTGAACTGAATGCAGGCAAGGTACTGTTCCCTGTTTCTTGTATTTCCGTGTTTCAGACATCTGAGAGCTTCACCAGGGTCCTGGGATCTTGGGAAGGTCTTACTTCCTCTCATCTATCATATCTGACAGTGAGCAAGCACTCACTACCTCCCAGCATGGCCTCTTCCCTTTTCAGACTTCCCTCATAAGGTTTCTCCCCAGATAGAGCTGAAACTTCCACTCAGCTAATATCAATGTACAGGGCTAGCTGTGGCCCTCAGGAGCACTGTGAAAGCAGAGCCTTCGAGCCTTTGGATCAGACTGGCCTGGGTTTGAATCTCAGCTCCTTCACTTATTCACTGTGTGGGGTGAGGCAAACACCTCTCTGAGCCTCGCTGTCCCCGTCTGTAGGGTGGGGATGATGGTGTTGTGTCAAGGACTAGAATGCTCAGCAGAGCTCCTGGCACACAGAGAGCCGCCAGTCACTATCGTCGGCTTCCCACATTTTTGTCTCATGTTAAATTTCTCATCAGCTTTAAAGCCAAAAATATCAATGCCCCCACCCCACGCCCACCCAAAGGCACACACACACACACCAAAAACAAAAAGAACCACAAAAATAAAAAAGACAAATCACCACTCACTTTGCAAGCTTCGTTGTAGTTGCTATTGGGCTATTGGAACTCCTTTGCTGTCTGCTTTTTTTCTTAATAAAGGGTGGCCTTTTTTTTCCCCAGCAACAATGTGCAGTACCTGTTTACCTGCTGTTTTTTCACACTTTGCCTAACAGCTTTCCACTTGTTGGACGATAGTCTCATGCCTGGAATTTTGCTATTATGAATATTGCCATAATGGACATCTCTGCCTTTTTCCTCTTTCTTTCTTTCTTTCTTTTTTTTTTTTTTTTTTTGTTGTTGCTGTTCCTTGGGCTGTGTTCCACGATATGCGGAGATATCAGAGAGCATGGCCACTTTTATGGTTCTTTCTGTATGTTGCTGGACTATGCACAGAAATATTGAACAGATACATAGCACCAGCAGCAAATAAATATTTACGTAGTACTTTATCATCTACAAATCACTGCATACGTTTCCTCATGAGTCCTGGAGACAGCCCAAGGAGGCCGATGTCCTTACACTTACCTCGTCTGGCTGGCGAGGGTGCACAGTCTAGGGAGGGGAGCATGGTGCCCAGGTCACGCAGTGGTGGGCAGTGGAGGGAGACTCTAAACCCAGGCCTCCTGGCCTCTTTCTCATCACCTCTCTGCAGCACTGTGTTGTGTAGAGGCGGCGCCTCTCAGCCCTGCCAGGATTGGAGGTGGTAGATTTTGTTGTCACTGTCGTCGTTCTTATTACCTGCCTGAAGGCTATAAGGTGATCCTTCAAAGGGATGCCCTTAGCATTGCTTTGGGCATCCCAAGGCCAAGTAGTTTTCCTCCATTCTTTACTAGTTCCTTCTCCTCTGTAAATGGCTGGATTCTAAACATTTCTTGGTTGTTGCTTGGGTCTGGACCACCTCACTTTACATATAGGGAAGCCCAGGCTCAGAGTTGGGCAGTGATGCCTGACTTCTGGACCAGCACCACTTCTGCTCTGCTGTTAGATGTCGGGGGGAGGGCAGGGGGGTAAGGCAGGTATGGAGGTTGTCGGAGGCAGGCAGATCTCAGCTGTTAGGAAGGGCGTCGTCCAGGAAACTGAAGCCTGAGGGTGGCTCACAGAAGGCGAATCAACCAAAACAGTCTCTAAAGACTGGGGCATTGATTTATTCATGAAGAAGAGCCTTTATGTCTCAGGCACCGTGTGGGTATTGACCATTCAGAATCACTGTGCCAAGCATTGTGCTCTGAGCATGTCACACATTATAGTCATTCATTTAATCCTCACGAAAGCCGCAGAAGTCAGTTTCAGTTTATAGATGAGGAAACCAAGGCTCAGAGAAGTTGAGGAATTCACCCAAGGGCTTCAACTGCCTCGGTGTAACTAACCCACAGCACATAAAGGAGAGGCAGGTGGTGCTGTGAGAGCTCCTGGCTTAGAGTCGGGGCTGAGAAGACATCCCTGAGGAAGTGGCAAGGCAGCTGAGACCTGAAGCAAGAGTGGAAACCACTGGTTAGAGGGGTAATAGGAAAGTGCAGAGCAGGCAGAGGGAAGCACACATGCAAAGACCCTGTAGTGAGGTGTGCAGTGTTTAAAGAACTAAAGGAATGGCTGGAGCGCAGAGTAAGAGACATGAAATGTGGGGAGACTCAAGGGACAGAGCAAGGCCCCCAGGGTGGTAAAGGGTGACTCAGTCAAGTAAGGGAAAGGGTTTTGGGGAGGGGAGGTGGGTGAGTGATGGCAGGGCGGGGGAGGGCTGTGGCCCAGGCGTTAGAGGACCCTTTCTCCTCCTGGCCTCCAGAGGCCAGATGTGTGAGCCAAGGAGAGGATGGAGTGGGTAAAATCCAAGCTTAAGCCAGTTAAGGACGAAGGACGGAAAAGGTTCTGGAGGCAGGGCCAGTGAGAGCACAGGCCAGGAGCTGATGCCACCAGATGGCAACTGCTAATGCTTCCGGAACCTCCCCTGTGTCCTCTGTGGCTATGGCCTCCTTGGCCCAGGATCACAAAAAGCAGACAGACTGGGCTAGTTTGCCAACCTTAGGAAACTTAACTGACATCATCAGAGTGAACGATGTGACATCTTGAGCCCATCCCGATGGAGGACATTGTTCTTAAAGTTTATACAGACTAGTGCCTTTTTTCAGTTTACTCTCAAATTCATCCCCAACTTTCCCCCCCACCCATTCCCTGTTCTATGACAGTCTGCATCCTATACTAAACAGTCCCCATCAGGAGAAGCAGAAGGGACAGCTGTTAGTGGTCCTGCTTAGGGGCCCAGCTCACCAGCTCACAACCAAGAGGCCCAGGTGCTTGTGACATGCCAGGCCAAAGGCACCACTCAGTCCCACCCATGTCCCTCCAACAGGCAGCATCCACCCTGCAAAGTCAGGCAGTTCCACACAGTAATAGGTACAAGGGGAAGGAGCCGATCTGAACCACTTTCCTGGAGAAAGACCCTGTCATTCAAGAGTAAATAGTACCAGATAAAGTCCTCTGGAAGTGAGGACCATGTGTCATCATGAGTCATAGAGAAAAGGCATGTTTAGGAGAAGTGTAATAGTACAAAAGCAAATTTAACTTCTGCTGCATTATTCTAAGTTAGCAGTGCAACTGCCTGCTGGTTCTTAGATGTGCGAAGAGCTCCTCAGGCCAAAGGTGGCTTCCAAGAGCCGGTTCACTGCCCTTACAGCCTTCAGATGCTCTGGGCCTTGGCTATTCTAGACTGGACTTGCCTGACCTTGACATCAAGGGTTCCTGCCTCTTTGATTTTGCTACAGGGCATGAACTTCTCTTTGTAACATTCATACTTTTTCTTTTGCAACGCAAGCTTGGCCAACCAAGAGAGAGTACCCATTGTGGCTCTAGTACTCTGTACACATTAGAGAGCCCAGACCAGGACCCATGAGACGGGGAGGCCCAGCTTTCCTTGCCCGCAGTGTCTTTCTAGCTGTGGTCCACAGCACGCTGGTGGGTTTTAGAATCCATTTAATGGGGCATGAGCAGCACATTTTAGAAAATAGAATAGAAAATAGCAACATGCTTTTGGAGATAGAAAGGACAAAATGTTTCAGTTATATATGTTTACATGAAAACAGGGTGTGATATAAAATGCATTTTTTACACAATCAATAAGATTGAGCATTTTGGCCTAAAATTTTTTAAAAGTGAGTATTAACTAAAAACCTGGCTCATAATATAATAACATCAGTAAGTCTTATTAGGCATAGTAATATTAGCAAAACGTTGTGGACCCTCAGCCTGCAAGCCACATCACTTCCAGATGAACCCACCCCAGTATCGGAATTGTAATGTGTGCTCGAGTCTGCTCATTAGTTTGTTAGTTTCGGATGAGTTATATATTGGAGGTTTGCCAGAAATGAGGAGTTAGTTGGTCCTAAGTCATTGTTTCTTTCTGTTGCCCTTTTTTTGTGATTGTCAATGCAGTGCATATTGATTTTATTAAATTTACACAGTACCAAAATAGTGAAAAGAATTTTTTTAAGAAATCACAATCTGGCCAGGTGCAATGGCTCACGCGTGTAATCCCAGCACTTTGGGAGGCCGAGGCGGGCGGATCACGAGGTCAGGAGATCGAGACCCCGGTGAAACCCTGTCTCTACTAAAAATACAAAAAATTAGCCGGGCGTGGTGGCGGGCGCCTGTAGTCCCAGCTACTCGGAGAGGCTGAGGCAAGAGAATGGTGTGAACCTGGGAGGCGGAGTTTGCAGTGAGCCAAGATCACGCCACTGCACTCCAGCCTGGGTGACAGAACGAGACTCCGTCTCAAAAAAAAAAAAAAAAAAAAAAAAGAAATCACAATCCAATCGCTCAGAGGCCAACACTGTTCACCTTTGGGCAGATTGCTCTGCAGTGTTTTGTGTCCTTTTTTTTTTGTTTTTTCTTTTTTAAAGAGATGAGGTCTTCCTGTGTTGCCCAGGCTGGCCTCAAACTCCTGGCCTCAAAGGATCTTCTCACCTCAGCCTCTTGAGTAGCTTGGATTATAAGCACGCATCGCCACACCCTTAAATTTTTGTAAAATATGACTGAGATAAATTTGGGTCTGTAATTTTATATCCTGCTTTCTTTAATATGAAATATATGCAGCTACTCGTGTCATTAAGAACTCTTTTTCATATAAATTTGCATAGATGTGCTAAAATTAATTTTTAAAAAATTCCTACCTGTTGGTTATGTAGATTTTCAAACTGTATAAATGGTGCTGCAATGGACAGCTTTGTGTCTGAGGCCTTCTAATCCTCTCCTCACAGTAGATGTCTTAAAAGTGGAATTACTGAGTCAAAGAGTCAGAATCAAGGTATATGTACATCTGAATAACTTTCCGGAAAGAGCCAGTGAACAGTTCCACTAGCTGTGAGTGTGTGAGAGTTTGTTGTTCGTTTCACTGCAGCTTTGCCAGTGTTACTATCAGTTTGTTTTTTAATCTTTATTAATTTGATAGGCAAAAAAAAGGCACCTTGTTTTAATTTGCATTTTTTGAATTGCTAGATAGGTGAACCTTTTTTCTACATTTAATGGCTGTTTTTTTTTTTTTCCTTTTGAGAGTTATCAGGCAGGTCCTTTGAAACTCAGGGATTTTTAAAGGGCAATTATCATTATCATCTTCAATCAGTTGTGGATGCAGGAAACAATTATGGTTTTAATCATCTACAGCTCCCTCCTAAGGTTAGCAGGCAGCGAGGGCCGGAACCCTGTCTTGCCCTGACCTCATTTCTCAGGCAATTAAGGCTAAGGTGGTGTTTAATAATAAAATTGCTGTCAACCCTTCCATTTACATTTTAGCCCTCTGCAGTTTGCACAGTGCCACCCCATTCATTATCTCAGGGTGAGCTTCAGTGCAGCGCTGGCAGGTAACATTATCCCCATTTTACAGATACTTAGTGGGAAAGGGGCGGGCCTGGGATGCTGGCGCTAATCAGTGGTAGAGTGAGGATTCCAGATCCTCTGACTTGGCATCCAGTGCTCTGTCATACCCTCCAGCCTTTGGATTGTGTTGATGGAATCTGGAGGGCATTTTTCCAGCTTATTTAAAATTGTTTGGATGGGTTGGGATGAAGGGAGAATCTTACTGTCCTCTTGAGTCTAGGAGGCCTCATCAGCACAAGAGGTATCTGTGTGGGGGTCTGGAAAGGGGCCCCTCTGGGCTATGGGGAGTCCATGAAATGAAAGAAAGCTTGAAGTCTAGGCTCATTCAGTGGATTTTTCCCTCTTTTCACTCTTAGTAGAGAACAATCTGCCAGAGATGATACATTTTTAATTTACATTTTGACCATATTTATTAATTTTTAAAAATATGTTTAATCGCTGCTGCCCTCTGAGGATAGGACCTGTCTGCCTCCAGCTACGCACACAGGGTCTGTTGGGAAAATGTGCTAAAATTAATTTTTAAAAAATTCCTACCTGTTGGTTATATGATTTTCAAACTTTGTATAAATCGTGCTGCAATGGACAGCTTTGTGTCTGAGGCCTTCTAATCATCTCACAGCCATCACCTGAGGGACTCTTATCATCCCTGTTTTGTAGATGAGGAAACCAAGGCCCAGGGAGATTAAGTATCTTGCTCAGGGTATCCCAGCTAGCAAATGGGAGAAATGGGCTCTGAACCTAGACTGTGACAGTCTCGCTCTGTTGCCCAGGCTGGACTTGACCTCCTGGGCTCAAGCGATCCTCCCACCTCGGTCTCCAAGTAGCTGGGGCTACAGGTGCATGCTGCCATGCCCAGCCCAGTCTCTGTTCTTTGTTGTTGTTGTTTTTAATTTTTTATTTCCTTAGATTATTGAGGAACAGGTGGTGTTTAGTTACATGAGTAAGTTCTTTCATGGTGGTTTGTGAGATTTTGGTGCACCCATCACCCAAGCAGTATACACTGCACCCTATATGTAGTCTTTTATCCCTCACCCGCTTCCCATCCTTTCCCCCTCTGCCCCGCAAAGTCCACTGTGTCATTCTTAATGCCTTTGCATCCTCCTAGCTTAGCTCCACTTACAAGTGAGAACATACTATGTTTAGTTACTTCAGTCCTGAGTTACTTCACTTAGAATAACAGTCTCCTTCACTTAGAATAATAGTCTCCAGTCTCATCCAGGTCACTGCAAATGCCATTAATTCATCCCTCTTTGTGGCTGCGCAGTATTCCATCGTTCATATATATATATATATATACATACACACACACACACACACACACACACATATATATATATACACACACTACAGTTTATTTACTCAATGATTGGTGGGCATTTGGGTTGGTTCCACGATTTTGTAATTGTGAATTGTGCTGCTATAGACATGTGTATGCAAGTATCTTTTTCATATAATGGCTTCTTTTCCTCTGGGTAGATACCCAGTGGTGGGATTGCTGGATCAAATGGTAGTTCTACTTTTAGTTCTATAAGGAATCTCCACACTGTTTTCCATAGTGGTGGTACTAGTTTATATTCCCACCAGCAGTGTAGAAGTGTTCCCTTTTCATCACCTCCATTCTAGCATCTACTGTTTTTTTAATTTTTTTTTATTATGGCCATTCTTGCAGGAGTAAGGTGGTATCACATTGTGGTTTTGATTTACATTTCCCTGATCATTAATGATGTTGAACATTTTTTCATATGTTTGCTGGCCATTTGTATAGTTTTTGAAAATTGTCTGTTCATGTCCTTAGCCCACTTTTTCATGGGATTGTTTGTTTTTTTCTTGTTGATTTGGTTGAGTTCATTGTAGATTCTGAATATTAGTCCTTTGTCAGATGTATAGATTGTGAAGATTTTTTTCCCACTCTGTGGGTTGTCTGTTTGCTCTGTTGACTGTTCCTTTTGCCATGCAAAAGCTCTTTAGTTTAATTAAGTCCCAGCAATTTACTTTTGTTTTTATTGCATTTGCTTTTGGGTTCTTGGTCATGAAATCCTTGCCTAAGCCAATGTGTAGAAGGGCATTTCCAATGTTACCTTCTAGAATTTTTATAGTTTCAGGTCTTAGATTTAAATCCTTAATCCATCTTGAGTTGATTTTTGAATAAGCTGAGAGTTGAGTATCTAGTTTCATTCTCCTACATGTGGCTAGCCAGTTATCCCAGCACCATTGGTTGAAAAGGGTGTCCTTGCCCCAACTCTATGTTTTTGTTTGCTTTGTCAAAGATCAGTTGGCTGTAAGTATCTGGGTTTATTTCTGGGTTCTCTATTCTGTTCCATTGGTCTATGTGCCTATTTTTATACCAGTACCATGCTGTTTTGGTAACTACGGCCTTATAGTATAGTTTGAAATCAGGTAATGTGATGCCTCCACATTTGTTCTTTTTGCTTAGTCTTGCTTTGGCTCTGCGGGCTCTTTTTCAGTTCCATATGAATTTTAGTATTGTTTTTTCTAATTTTGTGGAGAATGATGGTGATATTTTTATGGGAATTGCATTGAATTTGTAGATTGCTTTTGGCAATATGGGCATTTTCACAATATTGATTCTCTCCATCCATGAGCATGGGATGTGTATCCACTTGTTTGTGTCATCTGTGATTTATTTCAGCAGTGTTTTCTAGTTTTCCTTGTAGAGGTCTTTCGCCTCCTTGGTTAGGTATATTCCTAAGTATTTTATTTATTTATTTTTTTGCAGCTATTATAAAAGGGGTTGAGTTCTTGATTCGATTCTCAGCTTGGTCGCTGCTGTTGTATGGAAGAGCTACTGATTTGTGTACATTAATTTTGTTTCCAGAAACTTTGCTGAATTCTTTTATCAGTTCTAGGAGCTTTCTGGAGCTGTCTTTAGGGTTTTCTAGGTAAACGATCATGTCATCAGCAAACAGCGACCATTTGACTTCCTGTCTGATTGCTCTGGCTAGGACCCAGTCTCTGTTCTTAACCTCTGAGTATTGCTGCCTCTGAGCCTGGTATGCAGTGATGATGTTTTCTGGGCTTAACGGAACATTCACATCCACCCCCTTTTCTCATCTGAAAATGTGTGTATAGGGGGCAGGGGGTGTTGTAGGAATGGATTGAGAAGTGAATCTCTGTGAAGACAAATCTGGCAGCTTTTGGGCAAAGGGAAGCAAAGGCAGTTTAAACTCTTATCCTGTAGCAGAAGGAAACTTGGCTCCCATTGAATTTTCTGGAAATCTGAGGACTGGAAAGATGCACAGAGGCGCAAGAAAGGAGACCTCGAATCTGGGCTGTGGGACTCGGGAGGAGTCAGTCCTGCCCTGGACTCGGCCTCCCGCTCTGTCCAGGGGTTTGGGGTCCTGCATCCCGGGGCCTCTGCAGCATTGACAGGCTGCGATGGTGGGTGCTAGGGAGATTCTGACTCAGTACGTTTTTATTGAACTCGGTACTCTTTCAATTAGGTAATTTATTTTCCCCAAGATGCCCATGGGTTTTTGAAGTATGAGTTGAACATTAACAACACTGTCGATTGAATTAATGGTTAAAAGGTTTAATAAGACTTTCTGTGTCTGTTTTCAATTTCCTCCACAGGGACGCGAGAGACAAATTTTACAGGAAACCATTCACAACTTTCACTCTTCCTTTGAGAGCAGTGCCAGCAACACCAGGGCCCCTGGCAACAGCCCCTGTGCGTGATCCTCCTTCCCGCAGCCACCACCGTGAGCTCTCTGAATCCTGGGACCCCTTCACATGGCCACAGCCCCAGCCCTGCCCCTGCCACACTGCTGTGCCTTAGTCACGTTGTTCCCTTTGCTCAGGATGCCCGCTTCACATCCACTGCATTCGTTGGTAGTACTTGTTGCTGCAACAAACTTCAACACACAGGGACAGATTCCCATGTAACAGCCCAGTAGGGGTGCTCTTGGTTGGCAGGTTGGTTCACACAGTGATGCAGGGACTCAGCTCCTTTTATCCTGTGCTCTGCCCTCCCCGGGAGCCTCAGAGTTTGCTTCTGGCTGGCGGCAAGGGAAAGGGACGATGGAGAAGGCACGGCTGCTTCTTACCTGCCTTGCTGTTAACTGACACACATCACTCCTGCTCATGTCCCCTTGGCCACTGGTAGTCATGTGGCCCTACCTGGATCAGAGGAGGCCGGGATGTGCAGTGTCCACATAGTGGCTTCCCAGCAACAACTTTTGACTTAGATGAGGGGTATGTATTATGTTGAGAGGTTAGCCTTCCTGCCACATCTTCCCTTAAAACTTCTAACTTGTCTCTCCTGGTCCAAGTCACCTGTCAGTTGAAGTCTCTTTTTTGACCCCCTTTCAGCCACTGGGTCCCTTAGTGCTGTGTATGTGACTGCTCTAGCATTCCACTGCACCTGCTGCATACAGCTTACAGCATGCATTCAAGATGTGTATGTCAAACGCATTTTTCTTTATTGCAAAGACAGTCTATTATAGAAGGAAAGAAGTGGAGGCCTGCTGTGTGGATCCCTTCTTCTTCCTAGCTTTCAGTTTCCTTATCTGCAAAGTGGAAGGTGAGACCAGACGATGCTCTGGTACTCCACAGTGCTCACCTCTATCACTGCAGGGCTTTCTGCACTGAAAGTGGAAGCAGAAGACTAATGGGTCACATTGTGAAAGGCCTCTGGTGCTCAAAGTTTGTAGGCAAAGAAGTGAAAATTTGGAATTTTTTCTACATCCTGTTAATGCTGTGTTCCTCAAAAGGGAATTGGCTTGTGTAGTTTCCTACCATATCATATTTTATTAAATTAGAGGGGCCCTGACTTTTAAAACCCACTGGCTTTCTGAAGTGTTTTCCAGTGAGTGACTCATTCAGCCAGTGCCTGTTGCATTTATGTTAGCTACCAGGTGCCGAGCGTGCAGACACAATCCAGAGCCTTCAGGCTCTCGACAGGCAAGAGAACACCTGTAAATAGATGGTCCTGACATTGAGAGGCAGCATGGTAGAGTGGGCAGACCTTGTGCTCTGGACTCAGGTTCAAAGTTCAGATGCAGCTCAATGGCCTCTTAGTTGGAGCTTAGAACCAGTATGCCCAAAGTGCTGGGTCTGCAGGAAGTACCCAGTTGATGGTAGGCTGCACAGAATTCTGATCTCTACCCTGAGCCGTGCTGAGCCACAGGTTGGTCTCCTTGGGAGGTGCCTTCTCTCATCTGTCCCTCCACCAGCCACGAAAGCCCACTCCCCTACACTGGCTTTCAGAGCCGTCGTGACCTTACTGCCCAGAGCCTCGTAGTTTTTCTTCCCCTGCCCTGATAGTGGGTGTTTTTCCTCTAAATCCTCTCAGCCTTCCACCCACAGAAGCCAACTTTCCATGGGACTGAAGACAAAGTGTTTCATTTAGCTGTTACTGACAGACACCTTTACGAAGGTTACTCATGTCCCAGCCTGTTTAAGGAGACACACTCATTCATCCCCTACTATGTGCTGGTAGCTTTACCTTTGTCATTTCATCCTCATGGCCACCCTGGAGGTGGCATTGTGTAACCTCATCTTGCACATCCGGGAAATGGATGCTTAGGAGAGGGAAGCTTCTTACCAGTTAAACAGCCCAGAAGGAGCAGATCTGGGGTCAGAACTGGACCTGGTGGGCTTGCAAGCCTGTGCCTTTTCCACTAACTCCTATAGACTCCTGGAGCTAGAAGCACTTGTGATTCTTGTTTTTTTTTTTTTTTTTTTTTTTTTTGAGACAGAGTCTCGCTCTGTTGCCCGGGCTGGAGTGCAGTGGCGCAATCTCGGCTCACTGCAAGCTCTGCCTCCCGGGTTCACGCCATTCTCCTGCCTCAGCCTCCGAGTAGCTGGGACTACAGGCGCCCGCCACCGCGCCCGGCTAATTTTTTGTATTTTTTTTAGTAGAGACGGGGTTTCACCGTGGTCTCGATCTCCTGACCTCGTGATCCGCCCGCCTCGGCCTCCCAAAGTGCTTGTTTTAATTTACTGATGGCTTCAGGGGTTAACAGTAGGCCTAGAATTGTTTGCCTCTGAAATTCATGGCCCCTGATGTTATGTGCTCTGAAGTTTTGTGCCTGCTTTTTGCTGTGGTCCTGTTTTTTTCATAACCATATACTGGTATAGCTTCCACTTAGGTAAGTTTGATTGAACAATGATACACAGCTGTGCCGGGGGGTCACCTTTTCACAAATGTAGACCTCCATGAACTCACTGGATGACCCTGGACGGAGCGGAGCTATTCCCATTTTGTAGACAGGACAGCAGAGGCTCCAGACAATGTCTGTCTTTTCTTTTTCACTGGACTCAAGTGTCCAAGGCTTTTTGTCCTAGGAAGTTTGCGTGCTGGTTCACAAGAGGTCCCTGGCACCCATTCTGGGGATGTTTGGATGTGGCTGGTAGGCAGGGAAGAGAAAGGGCACCCCAGCGGGGCATATATGGAGGCAGCACAGAACATGTAGGTTATAGATCGTCAGGGAGGAGGGGTCAGTTGGGTGCTTGTTTTTCTGATTTTTGGTCATTGATCACCCCGTTCCCTTCCCACATGTGTCCCCAGCCTGCCTGTGGCTGTTCCCCCCACAAGAAGCACCTCCCTTGCTCGGTGACCTTCACCAGCATTTCCCAAAAGTATGCTCCTTGGAACCCTAGTTCCACAGGATGTTATTAGGTTTTTCATAAAGAAAAGCAGGGTGTGCATGTGAAAGTGGGGCGAGGTTCCCTGGTCGAGTAGGTTTGGCAGACACTAAAGCAAGCTACACGATCATCTTTGCTGCAGGCCTCTCATAACCTTCAGCATGCCAGCATGTGTCAGGCCTCTTCACAGGGCCAAGAAGCTCATAGCATCTCCCACATTACTCTCATCACTTCTCCAAGGTGCTTTTGCAAGACTGGAATTCCTTGAACATCACTGGGGAAGCCCCGCCTTGACTGGAACAGCGGCAGCCAAGAGGCCTCGCAGCCCTGGGAGTGGGTCAGGGCCCTTGGTGGTCACCTTTTTCTCCCCAGCAGCTCTCTGCAGAGGTGGCCTGCTTGGCAGTGGGACATCAGGGGACAGGGCCTGCTTTGAGATGGCAGGGTCCCTGTTCCGAGAGCTCTCCAGCCTGAGGGCATTGAGCTCAGGCTCCACCCTGAGCTCTCCTGCAGGGTGGAGGGCATTGTTTCCCAGCACCCAGGCAGTGTCTTGCTGGTGTGTCCTGGGTGCTGAATGTCCAAATCCCCACTGGCCACAGAGGGCTCCTGCCTCTCTACTTCAGCGCCACAAAATTATATGGAGGCCAGCTGGTTTTGTGAGGAGAGTGTTTATTTTTTAATTCTCTTGTTTGCCGAACGTTTACTGAGCATCTACCCTGTGCCAGCCCTACTCGTGTGCTCTGTCTCCAAAGATGAAAAAGGACTTCTCTGCCCTCAAGGGAACCCCACAGTATTCTAGAGTAGACAAGCACGTCGGTGAGATGGTACGGTGTTGAAGCGTGCTGGGTATATGGCTCAGGGAAAGTCATCGATGATGGCTCAGGCTCAGTCTGGGCAGGCCCCAGAGGAGAGAGCTGGAGTGGGGCCTCAAAGGGCAGGTTTAGGCAGAAAAGAGAAAGGGCATCCCAGCTGGGGGCATGTGCAAAGGCAGCACGTAACGTGTAAGTTCTAGATCGTCAGGGAGGAGGGGTCAGTTGGGTGCCTGTTTTTCTGCTTTTGGTCCTTTGAAATGAGTAGAAGCAACCTGTTACCCTGGAAAGAGCACTGGACATGGTCAGACCTAGCGCTGCATGATGTTGAGCACGTTTCTTCTTCCCTTTGAGACTCAGTTTCCCTTTTGGTTACAAGGGGATAGTAGCCCCCAGGGATCAGGTGAAAGTGAGAAAGCCCTTTCCACACGGTGGAGCGGTGCGGATGTGGGAAACCTCAAAGATGCTTGCACATTTTAAATCCTTTCATCTCTCAACTCTCTTCTTTCTTCTCTCCCTTCTGCCTTGACGTAGCCATGGCTGGGTGGGTGAGGCCAGAAGAAACTGCTTCCGGCAAGAGGTAGCAGCCGCTGAGGTGGCTCTGCTGGCATCGGAGCCCACAGAAGTGAGGAGTGGCCGATGGACCTGCCCTCCAAATGTGCCTGACTCTGGGTCTTGCTGTCATTGGGTTTCCCAGCATGGCAGACAGAAAGAAAGATAGTTTGGCCAAGTCGTAGAGGCTGATCCAGCAGGTAAAAAGGGGGCAGGGAACTCGTCTCTTTTGCTCTTGCCTCGGAGCTGCCTGAAGACATGGGCCAGGCCGGAGGCTGGACAACTTTGGACAGATACGCTGACCTGTGCTTCCAAGTAAATGCCTGCTGAAGAGCCCGGGACCCTTCCTGGGAGAATTCTGCAGCCAGAATGAAGGTGGCGTCAGCAGGAGGCTGTGAAGCACCATCCTGTCGCTGTCCTTGTCCATTCCTAGCAAGTTAACTGTGTCTTGTTAACCAGCAGTTCCTGTTCAACGTGTAAAGAGACCTGATGTTTTCCCTAATAAAGCTGATACCAAATTTTGCAGGACTGGCCTGCAGAAGTAATCTCCCTGGGTGAGGTGGGTTCTCTGGCCTCAGGGGGGCTCTGCTCCTCCTTAACATGCAGCCTAAGAGTGGATTTAGACCCTGCCTTAATTTTAGCCCCCCAGCTGAGAATCCAGTCCCAAAAATAACAGTTGTTGTTGCCAAAGCTTGGGAATGACAGAAGGGAAATCCACACAGAATCACGGGTAGTGAGCTTGAGCACAAAGCCCAGTTCATTGTCCTCGGCTCCCCTCCCCAGCACTGCGCTTCCTTCCTAAGGGTGAGACCACATCTCCCTGCCCTCGAGAACTCCCTTTGCTCCAGGACCCCCGCCAACTTGGGGCCCTGCCCAGCAGAGTGGAGCCATCTCACATCAGCATAGGGAACCCTACCAGGTTCCCATTTCCTGCTGGAGCCCTCTCCAGGGCTGAGACACAGGGCATGGCCATCCTTGTCTCGGAGACCCTGTCTCCACCTCCAGTTTGGCCTTCCCCTATAGGGCCCTCACTAGGGCCACTGTATTCACTGCCGAGAGTCTAGGATGCCATTTTAGTTTCTGCCCAAGAGAGTGTCCATTTTCCTCACCATAGACACTTTTTATTATTTTATTGTTATGTTTATGCAGGGACTTAATTCTTTGAAAGATTATTGTTTGTCAGCCTATGTATATTAAATGATGTAAAGTTATCTTCCCACTTTGACTGCATTCATGCAAGGCGTAAAACACTGCCCAAATTCCTGCCTGTCATAGCTGTTATGGGGCGAGTCCCTGGGTCCACCAGGCGCAGCTTCTAGAAGTCACCTTGCCTCATCTTCACAGGAACCCTGTGAGGCAGCCTGAAACTCCTCTTTCTGTCAGTATGGTGACTGTGGCACACAGATGCTAACCAACTTTGTTGAGGTCACAGAGATGACAAGGGACAGTCTGGTCTGAGTGCAGGCCTCACACACTTCCTGGTGTCTTACTGTCTGTCGTCAGCACAGAGGAGAATGTGGAATTTGAATAACCCGGCCAGCAAGACAAATGAAACCTGTTGTTTAGCCCCTGCAGCTTGTTCACAACTTGGAGAGGAGGGCTTCTGAAAGCTATAAATAGCCTAGTGATTCTGTTTCTTTTAGGAATTCTCACAAGTGGCCTGGCACGGCGGCTCATGCCTGTAATCCCAGCACTTTGGGAGGCCGAGGCGGAAGGATCGCTTGAGGCCAGGAGTTCAGGGTTGCAGTAAGTTATGATCACACCACTGCACTCCAGCCTGGGTGACAGAATGAGACCCTGTCTCAAAAGAATAATAAGAATTCTTGCAAGTTGGGACTGCCTTGTTTATGCTTCCCCGGTCCCAGTAGCTCACATTGGTGGGCTTAGCCCTAGGGGGCCTTAGGAAGGTGGTGGTGGGGAAGCTGGGGGGCCCTGGAGGGTGGGGCAAGGGTCTGGGAAGACCATGGGCACGGGGCCAGCACTCCATGAGAAAGAACGTTCCAGGGATCTGAGCTTCCCAGGGACGGGAGCATTCCTTAGGCACAGAAGCTGGGCCAGCCTGTGCCAGGGCGGCTAGAGAGGGGATGCAGACTTGGGCTGGGGGTTGGACCAGGTCAGTGGTCCCCACGCACCAGTACCAGGTGGAGGTGATATGAGAAAAACAAGAACGAGGCCATGAGTTTGTCTGACACTGGATGTTTCCATTTTACATGGCTGGCCTTCATTCCAACGCAAGTCCCTCCTACTTTGTAAGAGGCTGGGTGTGGTGGTGATAGTTTTAGTTTTACTGGTGTGTGAAATCCAAAAGTTTGAGCAACACTGTTCTAGGTCAGTTTTGTGATCCCATCCAGCCCGGTGGTTCTGTGAAAAGCTATAAAAAGAAGGGGGAGTGGCTCCTCAATAAGTTCGGCATAGAATGACCATGAAACCCCAGCACTTCCACTCCTACGTATATGCCCCAGAGAACTGAAAATAGGTACTTAAACAAAAGCTTGTACATGAATATTAATAGCAGCACTATTCACAATAGACAAAAGGTGGAAACAACCCAAATGTCCAATGGATGGATGCACAAAATTTACATCCATACAATGGAATATTATTCAGCCATAAAAAAAAAAACGAAGTTGATACATGCTGCAACCTGGGTAAACCTTGAAAACAGTAGGCTAAGTTAAACCAGACACCAAGGCCACATATTCCATGATTCCATTTATGTGGAATGTCCACAATAGGCAAATCCATGCAGACAGCAGGTTCATGGTTGTCGGGCTAGGTCGAGAATGGAAAGTGACTGTTTAATGAGTAGGGGGTTTCCTTTCAGGGTGATGAAAAAGTTGTAGAATTAGCTAATGGTAATGTACGACATTGTGAATGTCCTTAATGCTACTGAACTGTAGACTTAAAATGGCTGGTTTTATGTTATATATGTTTCATAATTTTTTAAAAAGGTTTGGGGGGTGGAGGTTGTGGGCGTGCCCGTGACCTGGCTGGTGTTTCGCCTTCAGTGAGTCTTGTTCATCTCTACCATGCCGTTCAGTGTGACAGGTGTGTGGCCCTTCTAGGGTCTTCCCTTTCCTCTCCCTGCCATATACATGTGCCCCTTTGTCAGAGCGGTCTAGATAGACTGAGGGTCTTCAGCCAGTATCCCCAGAGCCCAGCACAGAAAATGCTTTGTGAAGGAGCCAGCGAATGAGGTGGGGCTGCCTGGTCCTGGTCCTGTGGAGGGGAGAGGTCAGGATGTTCTCAGGGCACCAGCTCATTTCACCTGCTCTGCGCCCCTTCACCGCTCCTCTGGTTCTCATTTCCTGTCTCAGCGTGGCTCAGAGCTTCTCTGCCTCATGTGCTCACAGCTCTTTAGCAGGATAATTGTCTCCACTTTCATCATGACCCAGACACTCCCTTTGAGTCCGAAGATGAGTGTTCCCTGAAGCGCCCAGGCATTGGCATGGACACCCACTTGACTGACTTGTTCAGCTGTGGGTGCCCTCAAGGCAGCTGAGGCTGCCCTGTGGACTCCCATGGACTCCCACTTCCCCCCACCTCCGCCGCAGCCGTTGGCCTCTCCTTCCGCACAGTCCTACCTTTCTTCTTCCCTCCCATAGGTGTCTGTCCCAAGACCAGTTCCTAAGCAACAGGCTGCAGGCTCTGCTTCACCTCAGAGCCCACTTCCCAGGGAATCCAGCCTGTGACAAGGGGCTTTCTAAACCGTTGGGTGTGCGTGGAGGGGAACCTTGGCGACGAAGAAAGAGCTAAAGCTGGAGGCTGCGCACCATTGTCACTGCAGCTTCTGTGGGGTGACTTCATGGGTGTCACATGACTAGGAGGCCATGTGGGGGTGCTGACAGCCTTTCTCAGGTGGGCGAGCACGTCCATGCAGCAGACACTGATGGCACACCCTCGCCGGCACGTGGGATGCACCAGGGAGCAAAGCAAATTCCTTGCCCTCTAGGAGCTTGTGATCCACTGGCGTCACAACACCCCAGCTCACAGGGCTGCTGTGAGGACTCACATCATTCAATGCCCAGCACAGTGCCTGGCACATGGAGGTGATCCTTGGGCACAGAAACTTTGAATCATTCATTTTCTCACTGTTCCTTGGAGGGCATAGGAGGTCCTCATCAGCGGTCACCATGCCCCTGGAGCTGAGAGCAGGCAGAGGAGCTGAGATACGGACCTGTGGCAAGGCCCAGGGATCCACTGGCCAGACTTATTGCAAGAATAAATGGAAAATATTTGTTAATGAGGTAGCAATAAACGCACATAATTTAGTTTACAAACCATAGTCACATAAGGAAGAATATGGAGCAAAGGAAATTGGGGGGAAGTGCAAAGTGCAGACTGTTTTTAGAGCCACGTGATAGGTCTCCATTGATCCCCTGTCTGTCATGAACTTAAACATAGGCCACTTATCATTCCTGGGTCACACTGACTTCGCTTTTAATTTAAAGTTTATTTTAAAGAGTTCACAAGTTATTATCAATAAATTTTTTGTTGTTGTTCAAGATGTAACACATTGATGTTTTTCTGTCCTCTATTGAGAGCAAGATCAGGGAGAGCTTTCACCAGAACCCGGTAAGAGTTCCAGGCTGTGCAGAGCCCAGGGCTTGGGCCGAAGGAGCCCTTCCGACAGAAATCTCATACCCCGATAAAATTGCCCAAGGGGCTCCTGCTCACCTGCAGTGAGCTCTTCAAGCTTCTTGAGCTTTCTACTGCTCGGGGCATGGCTCTTTGCATGATTGATCACTCATAACACATGTGTGGGGCTTTCCTAGCTACAGCCTTGCTACTCAAAGTGTTGTCCATGGACACTTGTAAGAAATGCAGGCCCTGCAGGGTCCCCAGGGGATGCATATGTGCACTGCAGTGTGAGAGGTGGCACATTCATCTTCTCAAGCACCACATGCGTGTGAGCACTGTGATGCTGTTCCCTCCTACACTGTGGGAAGCAGGCTCTGCAGGCAAGATGACCCACCCAGAGTCACACGGATAGGCAGGGCAGAACTGAGACTCCCCCTGGCTTCTCAGGTTTCCCTTCAACCCCAGTAAGCATTTCTTCTGGTTGTACATGCATGGTTCATCCTCTCATCCACCCAGAGGTACATTATTACAACCTATGTTACAAACGAGCAAAGTAAGGCACAGAGAAGTCAAGTAACTTGCTTAAAGTTGCCATGCCTTGATTAGACCTGATTTATTTGTGGAAATGATCATTTAGGAATCCTAAGCATAGTAGGTGAGCTGCAGGGCAGGGTATTCATATTCATCCTGGCGCAGTGGAGGCCCCGAATCATGAAACCTGGGTTTGACTTCTACGTACACCATCGAGGGCTGAAAGCACAGATCGCCTCATCTCTGAGGCCTCAGTTTTCCCATCCGTAGGATGGGGGTTAGCGAATGCTATCTGGCAAAGCTGTGGTGACGATTAAATGAGGTAATAACTGCTGGAGTATATTGTAAACTGTCAAATGTGCACGTGCTGGTTAGTGGCTTTATTCTCCATGGACCCAGCATGATGGTGGAAGAGGAAGAAGCTTGGAGAACAGGGAAGTTGCAGTAGGTGGAACTTCAGGGTTGCCATGGGAACCAAAGCTCTGAGGCTGATCAAGGCAGGAAATACCATCTGGTTTTAGACACCAAAAAGCTTCGACTCACACTGGACTTATTTCTGTAAACAGCAGAATTAACATCATCCTCTAGCAGCGACGTCAACCCAGGCAATCTGGAGATTATTTGTCTTTCTCCTGATTTCCATGGTCAGATCTGGACAAAGCACCTCAGGAACTCCGTATTCATCGCCTGTCACTTCCAGAGAAATGTGGACAAGTGAGCTTAAATAGAAGTGAGCTTAATAAGTGAGCTTAAATAGAAGAAAAACACCCAACCCCTTCTCTTCCCAGGCTTTGCAAGCTCAGGAGGAAAGCTGGAGGTGGTGCCCAGGGACAGCAGTGGGGAGAGCTAGGGTCCCAGTGGGTACTAAAGCTGGAAGGGCATTTAGAGAGCATCCCGTCTTTCCACCAAATGATGGGGGATACACACCCAGAACCAGATGGTGCTGGTCCAAGGTCACACAGCAGATCAGTGACAAAACAAACTCGCACCTAAGTCTCTCAACTCTAAATGCACGGTTTTTCCACTCCACCAATCACGTCTTCCTTTGATGTTTGTTCCAGCATTGTAGTGATGCTCCCCAGGAAACATTAGACTTGGGATTTCTCTGGTTCCCTATGGATTCTACAAGAGGAGAAGCAGAATATTTCTTGAGTCCTACACCTCCCAGGGATTTCACAGGAAGCCATCATTGCTTTGTTGTTTTCTTGGGAGAAACAAGATTTCTGTAAACTCCATGAAACAAAATGGTTCAGGGTGAGATTTTAAAACTAAGAGGGCTATGCCTTAAAGTTTTCAAAATCTAGAGGAATATCCCTAGTTCAGTGCAGCCCCAAATTTGGCAGAGGTCTCATGGGATGAGGGCTTTTCTCACTGGGCTGCTAGGAATGATTTAAGCAGATAGCATTGCTGAGAATGTAGGCTCAGGGTGACATCTGCTGTGCTGAACAGCCTTGCTTGCCCTCTCTGAGCCTGTTTTCCCCATGTACACTGTAAGGCAGGTTTGATGTCACCATCTGTGAGGTTTCTTCCAGCTTTGACAGTCTGTGACTTGATAATCATTTTCTAAGAAAGGAAAGGAGATTCATTGCTCCTGGAGTCACCTGATGCTTTGTTCATCTGCTGACATGAACCTGCGTTGAGAGGGATCAGCCCTGGGGCCTTCAGTGCTTGCCAGCTGGGACCTGGGAGTTTTCTATGAATGGAGCTCAGAGGGAAGGGGTCTCTATCCAGTCTCAAGGGGAGGGCAACACCTGAGCCTGCCATCTCCAGTCATGGCCCCAGGATCATTAGCCTGAGCTGGCAGGTGATGCCCGAGGGTAGCTGCCAGGGCACCTGTTCTTCCATGCTGTATTTACTCCAAGTCACCCCAATACATCCTCAGATACCCAGGCTGTACCCTCAGCACCTCCGTCCTGTGTCCGCCAGTGGGGTTCCAGGCAGCTTCATTTCCTGGGAGTTGAGTCAGGGGACTTAGGAGCTGGGCAATCTCCCAACCCCTAGTGATGGGAAGCTACATCACTAGGGCTGTCTCTCACCTTCTGCCCCTTGGGATAGACAAGGTCCTCCTATCGCTTTTCCACTTGCTAGGAGCCATGGGAACCACTTCAGAGCAGTCTCAGGGGACCCTCTGAGCCTCTGCAGCTGGGTTTGGAGATCTCTGGGGTTGCCAGAGTGTGGAGAACTGCCTTAGCTGAGGGGAAGGAAGATCTGGAAAGCACTATCTGAAATTTGTTTCTAACCTCGTTCCCAGGGCACGAAAATGGGATGCTTCAGTCTGAAATAACTTGACAAATACAAAATAGAAAAGCTGAGATCCCCAAAGCAGACAGCTCCATGTTTCCAGTCCAGCTAAGGGAAGGGGAATAACAATCCTAGCTGTGTGAGCCTGGGGAAGTTACTTAATCTCTCTGAACCTCTGGATCTCTCAGTCTTCCTACCAGTAAAATGGGTGTAATACATGTATCCTTCTATGATGGTTGTGAGGATTAAATGAGAAAAAGTATCCCCAGTGCCTAGCACTTAGTAGGTGCTTAAAAAATTTGTAGAAGTTGTAAAGCACTTCCATTTCCACTCTCCAATTGAAGCTTCTTAAGGAAAAGTGTACATGGTAAATTGCATTTTACAGGCCAGACCAAACTGCAGCTCCAACAGATGGGATGACTTGCAGAAAGATCACAAGTCAGTTCCATGTTAGACTGGTGTCTGTCTGACATCTGAGTTCAAAGCTCTTTCTGTCTTTCTGCAACCATGATATGTATCACTTTCTAAATTTTTTTAAATTAAAGGAATGAAAATGAACTTGAGGCATGTTTATTCCCTTGAGACATGACACCTGAGGAAGGTGAGAACTGAGAAATCCTCACTTTCAACATTTTACTTGCTTCCTTTTCTTGTAGTTCTGAGAGGCACCTCGTTTGGAAACCCATTTTGTTGCATGCATCTTTCCTTCATATTCTTCCTTGCTCTTTTCAGCTGTGGAGTTGTTTGTGCTGACAATGTCTAGTATGTTCTCTAGGAAGTTAACACCCCAGAAAGCAAAGTCTTCTTTAGTGACGAATACTCAGCCTGGGAAACACAGGTAGAGAACATCTCTATCTGAGAAAGTAGCTTGAAATTGGGTCATGTAGAAGATCTTGAGAAACAATCAAGCTTCTTCCTCCCTCACTGCAGGTGTAGGAGTATAGAATTGTAATCCAGGAAAGAGGGGACATGAGAGAGCTGGTAAGTGGAGCTAAACTTCTTAAGACACAAAAAGCACACAGCCCTAAGGCAAATAATAATAAAAGACTTGACTACATAAAAATTAAAGATTTATTTTTAAATGAAGGACACAATGTGAACAGACAAGGAGAAGATATTTGCAGTATCTAAATCTGATGAGGGATTAATAAGGGATTAGTAGCTAGGAATATTTGCAAACCAAGAAAAGGTCATTGACAGAAACAGACACTTGAATATTTGACAAGCATAGGAAAAGATGCTCAACCTTACTGGTAACTGAGAGACATGCAAATTACAGTAAGACTCCATTGTATACCCATTAATTTCAAAAACTAGGAAGTTGGGTAATGCTACGTGTTGGCAAGGATGTGGGTCATGTTCGCTGGCATGGCCATCTGGAAAGCAGCCTGGCATATTAAAGGGAAGTTGGGTATGTGCCTGCCTGAAGTGCGCCCCCGCCCCAGGCCTGTGTGCCCTGAGATGGGTCTCGTCCTCCTCCTGCTGTAGGCTGTGTCATGGGGATTGGTCCCTCCAGCTTGCATTTCCCAGGCTTCTTGTCATCTGACTCCCACTGAGTGGCCCTGATGGGCCCCACTCTTTCCCCTCACGGAAGAAGTCACTGTGTGCTAGGCACTGAAAATACTTTTTCTCTCAGCACTGAGCTGTGTCAACTTGGGGTTAGGACTGACTCATGAGTCTGGAGCTTCCTATCCTACCATCTTGCTCCCATCACAAGAAATATGAGAAGTTCTGCAGACTGTCAGAGGAAGGAAGAAGCCAGGGTGTTCTCCTCCTCCCTTGGCCTCAGGTGGTATCTCCAAGCAGCAGCTGCATCCCCAAAGGGCCAGCTGTGGCCAAACAGCTCAGCTGGGATTCCAACTTTACCAGCTAACCTCTCCCCTCTGTCCCTCCAGCTTGGGAAAGGGGGCAGTTTCCTGCTGTTGCTGTTGTGGATGCCTGCCTCCCCATCCCCAAGTTACTTCGCAGCTCTTCCATCCTCTAAGTAATTAATTCCCTGCATTCAAGTCCCCCTGTGTTACATACTCAAGCAGTTTCTAGTTTCTGTTAGACTGATGAATATACCTGTGTTCCAGCAGTCCCAAGCCTGAGTATATATTCTTCAGAGAAACTCTTCTGCAGGCCCCTAAGGAAAGATGTACAAGGACATTTGCAGTGTTGTTTGTAAAAATGGAGAGTTAGCAGTAGCCTGGGCACTTATTGCTAGAGGAATGAATATTTTATAAGAATAGATAAATATGTGACATGTATCTGGCACATTGGAGGAGTGACCATGTTGGGGGTTGGGAGAATAATGGGAATTAGGGATGAAGGGAAAAACAAAAGGGCTGAAGGGCCTTGCATAGAATGGAAGGTGAATGTGTCTCTAACCAAGGAGGTGGTTTGCTCGGCCTCTGCAAATGAGGTTTAAAGCAGTGTACACTCTATCCTCAAAGGATGGATGTGATAGCACAGGCAGAGCGAATAACATAAGAAAAGGGACGGAGGCCTAGAAACAGTTTATCCAGGGAACAGCAAGAAGTGGGATGTGTCTGGGGCCTAGGGTCTGTGGCTGGAAAAGCAGGTCGTGGGAGGCTCTTGGGGCTGCAGGAGCCTTATCAAGGATGCTGGACTCAGTCCTATAAAATCACAGGATGACAGCCACACTCAAAGGAGCTGGAGGATCTGTTGAACCTCTCATGATTATAGGTGGGGAAACAGGTGCAGAGAGGGGTGGGGATTGGGACAAAGTCATGTGGGGCAAAACTGGTCCAGAGCTGGAATTTCCTGAGTCTTGGTTAGGGAATTTCCTCTTCACTAAGCCCCCAACTCTGCTGAGAACTGTGCTGGCTCTGGGGACACAACCCCAGCCTTCAAGGAGTTCCACTCATAGGAGACAAACACAGACTCAGATAGCCCTGATTGATGGTGAGATGTCTGTGACATTGGTGGCCCCCATGAACTGTGTTCATGCCATTTTCTTGGCCCCCGTGAACTGTGTTCATGCCCCAGCATTCATGCCATTTTGAAGGCCAGCAGAAGAACTTTGAGCTGAGCCCAGCCCTGATTACAGTCATAAGCAAATAAAGTGATGGTTATTCTAAGCCATAACATTTGGGGGTGGTTTGTTATGCCAGCAATAGGTTACCAAAACATGCAGTGTCAAGTGAAGACTGGGGGAAAAGCTGAAAAGGACAGAGTACATGGGGGACCAGAGAGAGTGAGAGCGAATTGGACCCAGCAGATGCTGAGAGCAGATGGGCATATAGAAGAAATTGTAGAGAGTGTGGAAGACGAGTCTTGGCCATTGCCAACGAGTCTCAGTAGATCTCTGAGGACCTACTATGTGCCAGGCCTTGGACTGGAGAGGAGACAAAGGATAGACACAGTGTGGTAGAGAGGCAGCTCTGAGTCTCAGCAGTGCTGGTGGTGCCAGCTGGAAAGTGCTCAGGACCCTGCAGGAGGTGGAGGTAAAGAGCTGGGGTCATTCAGAAGACAGAGGCACCAACTCCTCAGAGAGACACTGGGGAAGGCTTCACAGAGAAGGTAGAGTTTTATCTGGGCCCTGAAAAGTGGGTGGAGTTGGTGGGGAAAGCTTTCCAAGGGGAGGGTTTTGTGTGTACAAAGAAGCACAAAGGTCATGACATTTGGGCGGGCAGCAGGGAGTGAGAAGTGGCCAGTACCAAAGCGATCAGAAATCACAGTGAGGGGTGATCACCTTGCTTTCCATCTTGAATACAGCTTCCAAACCACACCTATGAAAAGATCTTTTAAAATTAAAGCAAGCCAGAATGACACTCTGGTTATGTGAATTAGGGAAGAATGAACCCAAAATGAGTGAGATTTCTTTCAAAGTAGTTCACATTATCATCGTGGGTTGGGAGACCCTAAGTGCCTAAGAATAGATACAGAACATTAATTTTTCGTTGATCATAATATTATTTTCATAAACATTAAAATTGTAGACTTTTGGCAAGAAAGGTTTCACAAAAGGGAGAACGGAGGTATGTGGAAGGGCGTGGCATCTCTTTTCTCATCCCTTTTGATCTGCTGCCAGTCTTTTGGAGGGGGCCTGCTGGGGTCTCAGAGTCAGGGTGGGAGGCTATAGCTTGTAGGGTAGAGGGCTCTGGAGACTTTCAAGCCAGTCAGAACCCCAGCTTTGCCCCTTCCTAGCTGTAAAGTGCTAAGCATGGAGTCCAGTACATGGTAAACGCTCAAGATGGCTTTTTTACTAAAATTACTCACATGATCACTCATCCTATTTTAAAAAGAACCAAAGCCAAGGGGCCCCCAGTTGTCAGCATAATGGGAATGGGGTGTGAGTCTCCTGTCTCCTCCTTTGGCTCCCCTCTGTCTCCTCCCTTACCCCACCTGCCTTCCTTGCCTCCAGAGGTGGTGCCACCCATGCCAGGCGTGCTGCAGTGAGAGGGATGGAACTCCAGGGCCTCTGACTCTCTTCTGGATTGTGTTTTGAGGACCTCCAATGTGCCATAAATCAACTGACCTCCTCAGAGACTCACACCCAGCATCAAACAACATCCAGAGAAGAACATGTAAGCCGCAGGTCTCCTCATCCAAAGAACCAGCAAAGAAACAGTATGAGGCAACAAGCACCCTCTTTCAACAAAGGGGAGTCAATAATATGAAAAGTTACAAAATCAATTGTTTACTTAACCTTCAAGCTGTGGTGTGGCGGAAAAGATTGGCTGGTCGCTGAAATCCAAAATTACTGTCCGAAGTTTGTCACTATTCCAGTGCTCTCTTGGGCAAATCGTTCAACCTCTCTGAGACCCCATTTTCTCTTCTGAAAAGTGGGCATACAGATGCCTCACATAATTATTAAACATAATTACATGCAATGATATATGCAAAGGGCAATATACCCTAGATTGCACTGAAAAGATATTAGCCTCAGGTTGGGAAAGGGCATGATCCCTGAAGCTGCCTGCACTTTCCTTTGCATGAGAATCAGTAGCTCCCCCAGACTCTTTTTTGTTGTTGTTAAATGGAGTCTCGCTCTGTCGCCCAGGCTGGAGGGCAGTGGTGTGATCTAGGCTCACTGCAGCCTCCACCTCCTGGGTTCAAGTGATCCTCCTGCCTCAGCCTCCTGAGTAGTTGGGACTACAGGTGCATGCCACCACGCCCAGCTAATTTTTTTATTTTTAGTAGAGATGGGGTTTCGCCATCTTGGCCAAGCTGGTCTTGAACTCCCGACCTTAGTTGATCTGCCCACCTCAGCCTCCCAAAGTGCTGGGATTACAGGTGTGAGCCACCGCGCCCACCCCCATACCAGATTCTTTAAAGTGTTCCTAACAGCTCCCCCTCCCAAACTTTAGAGACACTGACATCGTTTTTCTAAAATTTATTTCTATTATAAGATTAAATCTAATATTGAGAAAGACCAGAGCAGAGATAAAAAGAAAATTGAAACAGGAAAAACAGTAGTAAATATAGAAACCAAATATGGTGGGTTGGTTGCTGTTTTGTTGTTGGAGTTTTTTTAAATGAACTGAACTTGTCATCCCCTGCACAAACTTCACAAAAGGAAAAGAAGAAAAGGGGAAAAATAGAAACAAAAGCTATAACAAAATGGCAAAGTGATATAAGCACCTTTTTTTAAGTAAAAGGAACATAAGTTTATGGTAAAAGATAATTCAAACAGTATAGAAGGGTATGAAGTGAAAAATAAATCTGTTTTTACCCCTCCAGTTATTCCTTATCCTTAGACTTATTAGCCAGAGTTTGCCACTCTTGACAGAAAGAAACTTCTTATTTATTGTTTTTTTCACATTGCAATCTATGGTATCCATTTTCTGAAGGAGAAGATGGAATTTAGGAAATTCCCAGAGGCATCTAATTTGCTAAAAGATAATGAACATCATATGAAAGAATTAAGTGCTTTCCTGGATCCTGACAAAATAAAGATATCAATCAAAGAAACTCCCCAAAGGAAGTCCAGATGGCCATGCAATTGAACTTTATCATGCTCATCGGTTTGGCAATCCCCATGCCCTTGAAATACCCAGGAAAACCACCCAACAGAAAGCAGTACCTGATACATATAGTGATTCTTTTTAAAGCCAACCTGAAACTGGAGGAAACCTTATAAAACTGCTACCTTGTTCAGTAATCCTAATGAACACAGGAGCAAATTTCTCCTCAACCAGTCCTCTAAACATAGCCATAGATCCATCTGAATTCGTGGGGTCTTGTGCAAGCAGGATAGTGCAATATCTTGCACAATATATGAGAGTATCATTCATCATATAAAGTGGATCATCCCAAAGCATTTGACTAGGTTGTAATTCCAAATTTCAGAAGCATGTGAAAAATCAATAGGACACTGCTACGGTCCCAGTGTTTGTGTCCCTGTAAAATTTGTATTGAAACCAGCTGGGTGCAGTGATTCACACCTGTGATCCCAGCACTTTGGGAGGCTGAGGCAGGTGGATCACTTGAGGTCAGGAGTTTGAGACCAGCCTGGCCAACATGGTGAAACCCCATTGCTACCAAAAATATAAAAAATTAGCTGGGTGTGGTGGTGCATGCCTGTAATCCCAGCTACTCAGGAAGCTGAGGCAGGAGAATCACTTGAACCTGGGAGGCGGAGGTTGCAGTAAGCCAAGATCGTGCCATTGGACTCCAGCTTGGGTGACAGAACAAGGCTCTTTCTCAAACAAAACAAAACAAACCAAATTTATGTTAAAACCAAATCCTCACTGTAGTGGTATTAAGAGGTGGGCCCTTTAGGAGGTGATTGGGTCATGGGGGCTCCACCTTCTTGATGAGGATTAGTGCCCTTTTGAATGAGGCTTGATGGTGCCTTCTGTGTCCTCCTTCTACCATGTGAGGACACAGAAGGCGCCATCTAGAAGGAACAGGTCCTTGCCAGACATCAAGTCTGCTGGTGCCTTGCCCTTGGACTTCCCAGCCTCCAGAACTGTGAGCAACAAATTTCTGTTTGTAAATTACCCAGTCTAAGGTATGTTGCTATAGCAGTCCAAACGGACTAAGACAAACATACTGGCCTTTACCTAACCGCCTATACAATTTGAAAGGCTGAAATATTAAGAAATGGGCAAAAGGTAACTGAAATACCACTAAAGTCAGATGCCAGCCTATCTGTGTCCTTTGTTATTTAATATAACATAGAGTGGTTGTATGGGCAGGAGAAATAACTGATTTCATTAGGAAAAAGCAAATTAAAAGACTCACTGTTGTTACTCAAAAAGAGAGGCTTGGAATAAGATTGGCACAACAGGATGCTACTGCTTTCTATCACAGCATGCTCCTGAAAACCAGGCCATAAATCAGATCCTCGAGAAGCAAATCCTATTTACCCAATAGGAGTGATGTTATAATTGAATGAAGCTTGCTTTGCTGATCAAGGATTGGGCATTAAACGAATCCTATGTAACTTCTCCTCCCCTGCCCCGATGCGAGCTGACATGACAGCCAGCCACAAGGAAGAGAGACTTCTATGGCTCTCTCCAGCCCTCCACCACTGTTTCCTGGGCCTCAGCACCTCAGGAGGAAAGGGTAACTCTTTCAGCCTTGTGAGGAACCTCATGAAGAACCACACTAGGAGGTCTTCCCTGCCACATTACCTCCCATGACTTAGTAAATGTTCAGGTACTAGTGAACGGTGCACATCTCTTCATTGAACAGATTGCTGACTCCGTGCATGCCTATGGCCTCACACATGAAAAGGAACACAGAATTGTAGACAACTAACTATACAATGCAGTGTGACAAGCTTTTCTAGAATATGCTGAGATAAAAATGAAACACTGTATTTCACTGACTCTTAAACACCATTATTTTATGTATCAACAAGAAAGAAAAAGAATACTTCCAACTGTAAGATGCCATCAATGGCAAAGTGCATCCTGATTCCGGAGATGAACAAGAATATGTGTGTTAGAATGGTGAAATGTGGTAATTAACTTTTAAAGAAGTGATAAGTATTATCTCTCAGCATGAACCAAGCCTTACTATGGATGCTGAGAAAAGGTAGCAATTATTTCTGCTGGAGTGACTGGAGGAGGTATCACAAAGGAGGTGACATTTGACCTGAATTTTGAAGGATTTTGTCAGTGGGATAAAGAGTGGGAAAAGCATTCCAAGTTCATGGAATAGCATGAGCAAAGGTATGGAGGCAGAAAAGGGGTCCATGTTTATGGGCCAGCTAATATATTCTACGTAGTTAGAATATAAAAGGTGTGGGAAGAGAGAGCTGGTTGCTAAAGCTGGAAACATTGGAGCCACACTGTAAATGGCTTGTAATACCAGGCGTAGGAGTTTGTACCCCAGAGGTTATAGGGAGCCATTAAATGTGTTGAGCTGGGGGGTGACATGATTTGGAAAGGTCAGTTTGGCAGAGTGAATGAAGGATAGCATGGAGAAATGTAAGAGTAGAGGTAGGAATAGATACAAGTGAGACTGCAAGCAGCCAGGTTGGGGGTGGGTGGAGAGAAAATCATATACTCCGATCTTTGTGATGATGTCACATTTTTAAAAGTGCAATAAGTGCCCAGGCTACCGCTAACTCTCCATTTTTACAAACAACACTGTAAATGTCCTTGTACATCTTTCCTTAGGGGCCTGCAGGAGAGTTTCTCTGAAGGAGATATACCATACGGCAATGGGAATAAAAGATCTACAATCATATACAACATGGGTGACTTTCACAATGTTGAGTGAAAGAAGCCAGGCACCAAAGGACAGACGGCGATTCCATTTATATTAAGCCCAAGAAGGGGCAAAACCCAATCTACAGTGTTAGCAGAGTCAGCATGGTGGTCACCCTTGAGAAGGTTAGTGACTGGCCAGCAACATGACTTTTGGGTGCTGGTAATGTTCTGGTTCTTGATGCTGGTTACATGGGTGTGTTCACTTTGGGAAAATTCACTGAACTGTCTGTTATATTTCAATAAAATTTACGAAACATACTTTGGGCTATGGAGAGAAACTGAAAGTCTGGATCTGGAATGAAGGTAGCAGGAAGCTGTTGGACCCTGCAGGCGCTCAATCCCAGAATGACCTGAAGTGTTGGGATAATGCCATGGATCACAAAAGGGACTTTGTGTGGTGCATTAGGAGAAAGCATGGATGTTTGTTGAAAAGAATGCAGAATTTTCTCATCTCCAGGCCTGTAACAGAGACACAGAGGATGTACTGGTGGAGAATGACCAGCAAACAGGAGATAGTGGAGCAAGCATAAAATGAAAGATGAGAAGACTGTTAGAGGGCACCTAGATGCTTTCAACGAGCCCATGTCTCCAGGGCCAGACGAAATACCTGTCAAGACAGCAGGACACTGTAGCTGGGATCCAGAAAGAGCATCTGAAGGATCTTTGGGAGATGAATGAAAGGGAGGGTTAGGTGGCAGGGGATGCAGCAGGGTTCAGCTTTCCTAAGAACCTAAAATGGTGACTTCAGCAGTAGGGGATTTGGGTATTTCTTGTCAGCAGTGTTTGAGAAGAGCTGATTGGATAAATGACGTGTGATCACACAGAGGAGAACAGTGCTTCCTAGGAGTGGGTGTGTTTACCAAGAGCCAGCCCAGTTACAACCACCCTTATTCATGGAATTATTCATCTGACAGGTCGGAGAAATTAAGAGATAGCATGTATCAGGGTTTCAGCCAGGCTTTAGCAAGGCTTTTCATGATTTTTGGGAGTGCAAGATAGAGAAATGAGGACTGCAGAATGTGGAAGTTGGGAGCAATTTTCAGTAGGTTTAATTGTAGAACCAGAGGGGGCAGATGACCCGCAGTGTGGGCAGTCACAGGGCGTGTCTTTGGCATTCTCCTATTTAACATTTTGACGAATGCTTTAGGATAAGAAAGAAAATCCTATTGTGCAATGACAATGGCATTAACTGAGAGAGATGGTGAATATGAGTGGTAACAGACTCACCATGCAGGATGCCTTCAACAGGCTGCAACATCAGGACATGGTCAAAGGTGAAATGTTTCAATCCTATTCAGAGGCCTCCAAATTAAACGGCTGATAAGTAATGTTAGAGAGATGTGGTTTGCTGTTCTTTTGAAGCATCAGCAACAATAACCCCATAGAAAACAAACCTAGGGCTCTTAGAGAACCACAAACTTCCTACAAGCCAAAGGGGTGATGCAGCTGCTAGCAAAATGTGGGTAAATCTGGACTATAAGGACAGCGGGGACAGCAGTCAGAGGTCTGAGCACAGAGGGGCAGCTATGCTCTTCTACATCTTTCTTGGCCCAGGTGGAGGGTTTTGTGGTTGGTTCTGGGTAGTGCCTTTGAGGAGAGCCATGAGCAGACTCTAGACTTGTGGCCAGGGGAGGTTTGGGGGCATTTCTCCCAAAGAAGAAGACTTGGCTAGAGGTGGAGAGTGAGGGGGTGCCTAGGAACTATCTCTGGGAAAGAACTGCCATGGGTGAGAGGCAGCACTGTGGACTCCTGCACTGCCATGGGTGAGAGAGAGTGCTGTGGACTCCTGCCACAGGTTAAAACCCAGTAAAAGCTGTAGAAAGACCCACTGGTGGAGCCTAAGAAAAAAATGTGTGAAAACCTCATGAATCAAGTAATGAAGTGGGAACCTCAGCAGGCATTGATCTTGCCATCCTTAGCAGTAATATAATTATTTATTACATGCCTAATAAGTACCTAGTACTGTGTTAGGAACTTTATATGCATTATCTTAATAAGGGAGATAATTACATGTAAAGTGCTTTAAACAGCGTCTGGCACATGTGAATGCTCACTGTGTGTTAGCTATTGTCATTATCTAATCCTCACAATAGCCCTATGAAAGAGGAACCATTATTGTTCCCATTTTACAGATGGAGAAAATGAAGCTCGGGAAGTTAAGTAACCTACTCAAAGTTGCACCACTAATACTTAGCAAGCCAGAATTTGAGGCCAGGGCTGCCTGACTCCAAAACTCACCACTGTCCCTAAGGGGTAAAGAGGGACTCATATGTTTGGAGGGGTAGGAACAGAGGCTTCCTAAGCCTGTTCTTCATCTAAGGTTCTGTTCTAAAACTCTGCCTCTTGTCCATCCTGGGTCCCCTTTGTTAATAAGCTAATTGCTTTTGAAACCTCTAGATGAGAGAGGATTTAATCCCTGTTGCCAGTCTGTGTTGTTCTGGAGACCACCCAATTACAAGCTAAATGTCCTTTCTATGCTCATTCAGGACCTGTCCCACTGACCTGAATCAATCTTCCACAGTTCTCAAACTATATGAGGAGAATGGGTAAAGGAGGAGGCTCTGGGCTCTGCTGGCCTGCCCTAGCCTTGCTGTTGACTCTTTCTTTTTTCTTTGAGATGGAGTCTTGCTCTGTCACCCAGGCTGGAGTGCAGTGGCGCGATCTTGGGTCACTGCAACCTCCGCCTCCTGGGTTGAAGCAATTGTCCTGCCTCGGCCTCCTGAGTAGCTGGGATTACAGGCCCATGCCACCATGCTTGGCTAATTTTTTTTTTTTTTTGTATTTTTAGTAGAGACGGGGTTTCACCATGTTGCTCAGGCTGATCTTGAACTCCTGACCTCATAATCCGCCCGCCTCGGCCTCCTAAAATGCTGGGATTACAGGTGTGAGCCACCGCGCCCAGCCACTGTTGACTCTTGAAGGATTTAGTCATAGACTCTCCAGGCCAGACACTCTCCTCCCTGATAACCCAAAAGAGGACCCAGATTCTCTTTAATTCAGTGGAGTTCCCTGGCTAGCTCATTTCACTTCTTTCTGGTGTAGACCCTCAGCAATGTTCTTTGTCTCTTTAAGGCTGTCCTATTCAGTTCTATAAAGGCATCTTCAAGGAGAGGTAAGTAGAGCAGAGACAAATGCAGGAATTTGGGATCAGACAGGACTGGGTTTGACAGGACTGGTCAGACAGTACTGGGTTTGGGCCCCCTCGCTGCCTCTGCCAAGTATCATTAGTCACACCATTTCATCAAGCTGAACCTTAATCTCTTAATTTGCAAAACTGGGATCCTAACGCCAATTTTTCAGGCAGATGTGAAGATTAAGATGATGCATACCAAGGTGTCTGGCACAGAGTAGGTAGGTGTTTAATAAATGGTAGCTATGTTATTACTCAAGCTGTGTCACCAGACCACATTTGATACCTGAAACCTAATTTTATGGTTTAAAAAACATGCCTTGTGAAAAGGGATATGCAACTTAGATTCATTCAGTTAGTCTTTTTTGGAGCCATCATTCATAATTTGCCATTTTTTAAAAAGCATGGAAATGAAAATAAATAATGCACTTCAAGAAAAAAAATAGGCTGCCAACTACTTGGTTGAAAGAAACATTTCCATATAAACACGAATGAGAAATAACATGGGAGAGGTTTGCAAATATGGCATGTGTGTGCGTGTGTGTGTGTATGTAAACCACACACACTCTCTGTCTCTCCACCCTTCCAGTCTCAATCCTATATATTAGTTTGGTACAAAAGTAATTGTGGTTTTTGCCATTACTTTCAGGGGCAAAAACCGCAATTACTTTTGCACCAACCTAATATCAACCTTATACACATATATATATATATGTATGGGTGTTTGTGTGTGTGTACATATATATATAGTTTGTTTTGTTTTAAAGAAGAAAGTGAGAGAAGACCTTGCTGCTGTTAGGAGTTAGAATAGAGGCAGGCATGGATAACAATCAAATGGGAAAAAGTGTGTTAAAAACTGGACCCAGTTCCTGGGAGGAGGCAGCTCTGGAGGGCAGATCTGAGCAGCCCTGGGTGGCACAGGGTGTAAGCCCAACAAGGAAGGAGAGCAGACAGCAGAGAGAGGCCTGGTTAGCTTCCCAGCATCAGCATCCTGTTCAAAGGGATGGAGTGTCCTGTTGACAGGCAACCAGCTGGACCATGGAGCCCCAAAATCCCCAGAAAGGAAGTGGGCACCATCTCTCAACCTCTGAGCTGGGGTTTAGAGACTGGCTTCTGTGTGTAGGCAGAGGGTTTGGGAGAAAAGATTGCTAAGGAAACAGGATTATGGAAACAAGATAATAATTTAAGCCATACAGACCTGGGCTAACATGGATGTTTCATTACTTCCTGGAGGTGCAGCCTGAGCACGTTGCTTTCTAAGTCTCTATTACATCTCGTAGAAGGTAGATGAGTTCATGGGAATCGAGTGTTTTCCACATCCTGGGACTTGGCCAGTGCATTTTATTCCAATTAATAAGAAGCACAATGATTAGCCAATTCTCATCCTGTCTTCTGTTTATACCCTGGCCTGGCCACCAAATGTGCTTATTGTAGTAGAGACTCCTAACAGGTATTCCTGCTCACACTCTTTTCCCCTGCTAACCATTCTCCACTCTGCAGCCGGAGCGATCCTCTTAAAATACATCAGATCATGTCACTGCTCCACCTGGTAGCCTCCCACAGTTCCTGTTTCATGTGCCCTCCCAGTGCTGAGGCCCCATGCAGTCCTACCTGCCTTTGACCTTGAATCCGATTGCTTTTCCCTTTGCCCACTCTGCTCTACCACATTGGCTTCCACATTGTTCCTTGAACATGCCAGGCACTCTCCTGTCTTGGAGCCTCTGCCCTTGCTGTTCCTCTGCATGGAACACTATTCGCCTGTCTTTTTTACTTACCTTCTTTATGTCTTTGCTGAGGAGTCACCTTAGTATGTCTTTCCCTGACCTCCGTATTTCAAATTGCAGCACCACTCTGCCAGTCTCAATCTTCTTTCCTGCTCTTTTGTCCACCATAGCACTTTTCATAAATGGGCATACTAACATAGCTTCTTCTTCCTATTTATTGTCTCTCTTTCTCCACTAGAATGTCAATTCTACAAGGGCAGGGATTTTGGTCTGGTTTTTTCCTTCCTGTATCATCAGCTCCTAGGACAGTGCCTAGCAGGTAGTATGCCCTTCAAAACCCTGGTCAAAGGAATGAATGATTGTTATAAAGCAAGAAGCTGGACCCCAGCTCTGGAGGAACATGCATTCTAGGCTGATGACTGAGGCAGGAACTCAGACTCAGGAAGCACGTCAGGGACCCAGTTACTCAAACTGTAATACTAGGCCAGAGTAAGATCTTGGAACCAGAGGGATGCCCAGGCATTAGGAGTGGGCTGTGAGATCAGAGATTAGCCTGGAGCCATGCTGATGGAGAGTGAGATTGGTGCCCCCTGGGTCAGGGCAGATCCCAGGTCATGCATCTTGGGGCCAGGTCACCCCACCATAAGAGAAGACAGAGGGGCTGTAGGGCAGGATGCCAGGTAGAGCCTTCAACCCCTTAGTAAATGTCAGGCAAAGTTACCCAGCTTTCAACTTATTCCCAGATGTAGGTGTCAGTGGACACTCTATATTGGCACAGCTTGCAAGGAGAACACAAATGACTAAAGGAAAGAATTAGAAAAAAGAAAAAAAAACAAGTGAAAATGCTCATTCAGAAACCTGAGCTGAGGGTTTGAGGAATGGCAGGTGCCAGAAGACTATGACTGGAGGATATTTGTGATGTCAAGTGAGACAGCAGTTGAGCGAGTATCTGGGGATTACACTGTCCCTTGGACCATTTCTTTCCCTCCCTCCCTCCCTCCCTCCCTCCTTTCCTTCCTCCCTTCCTGGAGGAGATGCTCAGGTGAGTTCTGTTCATGCACACCCTCCAGCTTAGGGAAAAGGAAATGCCAAGTGGAGCCGGGAGAGGTGGTGTATCTACAGAAGCCTGGAAAGAGAAGTTAGGGCAGAGAAAATTTGGCCTGGTTTCCCTGGAGCTGTCCAAGGTACTTTCTAGCAGTTCTGCTCAGCCTCCACTCACATCTTCGTGCTTCCTAACAACTCAGCCTGGTTTCAGAGCTGCCCTTGCCTCACTCCAGTAGAGCTGGTGTGTGGCCATCATCATCATCATCCGGTCCAAATCCCTCACCATATGCCGGAGGGAACCGATGTCCAGAGCAACTGAGTCAGGGCAGTGCCCCTCCTGGAGAGGAAACTTGCAGTCCCACATCCCTGGCTCCCACTGCACTGTACACGGAGTTCCTGCTGGCTCTGGGTTCCGGTCCTTCAGTAGCTCTGTGTGCTTCCACTAGCTACAGAACCTCTCTGAGCACCAGTGTGTTCGCCTGTAAAGTAAGGGTGAGTAACACAGTATGCTTACAGGGCAGTTGTGGGGATTACATCATAAGGCGCACAGTAAGTACTCAGCGAAGGTCAAACTTCCATTCTTGTTACAAGGTCGTCGATATCTCCCAGAGTCCCTGGTTCAGGCTCAAGTATGTTTTGTGATTTGATGTCCTACTGTGTTCCTCGCATTAATCAGCCCCTGGGACTTTATAGATTAATGACCACGTTTCCCATTCTTGAAGTATGCAGAGGCACAAGGAACGCAAGGTCTTAGGCAGCTCACTCGGGTACATCTGGCTCGGGACTGCTTTTGGTTAAGATTGGCCAATGCGACCTGGCAGAGAGAGGGCCAAGTCCAGGGGCGCGCGGCCCCGCCCTGGTCTGAGGATAGTGCTCCCACCCCGGGTGACTTCTAGGGCGGGGCCCGTCAAGAATGGGGACGCGGGGAGGTCAAATGCCTGGAGGGGGCGGTAGCGCACGTAAGGTTGGGACCCCAGCTTTGCCTGGGGTTGGAAAAGGGCGGTCGCTCCGTCTGGTGAGGAGGAAAGGGGTGTCCTCAGCCAAGGCCCTAAAGGCCGGGCAGCCTGGCACCAACGGGCGTTTGAGCACCGGCGGGCGTCTTCAGCGACCGCCGGGACTCGGTCAGGGGCTCGTGGGCGCCAGAGCAGAACGGGAGAGCGTAGGCTGCAGATGCCTCTGGGACGCCTTCGTGGAACGTTCGCCTGCCCAGACCCTCCCGGCCAGACCTCCGAGAAGCGGTTCCAAACCACCGTGCAGGTGCTACAGGCAGCGCTTGGCGGAGCGGCGGCGGCCACTGCGTGTGCCAGCGCGCGGTCCCGGTTCCCAGATCGCTGTCCCCGGGCGCTCTGGTGCCTGGAGGTCAGCGGTCGGCGGGCAGCGGCAGCTGGCGCGGCGGAGGGCCGGGGGCGCGTGTGTGCGTGTGCTGGGAAGGTGGCCCTCCCCGCGGCCGCCGCAGCGCCAGCGCCTCCCCCTCCCCCGGCGCGCACGGCTCGTCCCCGTCCCTGGAGGCGGCCCGAGCCGCCGCTGAGCAGCCTCGCCTTCGCCTCCCGCGTTTCCTGCCGTCCGCCCTCCCGCGGCCGAGCTCCAGGGGCTGCTGCCTAGCATCTCCCGGCGGGAGAGAGGTTCAGAGCGCGCACTGGGGCGGGCGGAGGCGGCCCGGTGCCGGGCGGCCGCGCTGGAGAGAGGCGCGCGCGGAGACGCCGGCCCCCCTCTTCGCGTTTGCTCGCTTGCTCCCCGCCTCCCGCACTCCGCTCGCTCCCACCCCTTCCCGGCGTGATTGATCCGTCACGGGCGCCGCCGCTGCCGCCGCCGCCGCGGCCGTTCTGAGCCGAGCCAGAACCCGAGCCCGAGACGGAGCCGGGGCCCGGGCCGGCGCCATTGCGCGGGCGCCGCGGGAAGAGCTTGGCGCGGGGCGGCGGGCCGGGCCAGGCCATGCGGGCCGAGTGAGCCGGCGCCCGCAGCCCGCGGCGCGGCATGGCTTCCCCGCGGAGCTCCGGGCAGCCCGGGTCGCCGCCGCCGCCGCCACCGCCGCCCGCGCGCCTGCTACTGCTACTGCTGCTGCCGCTGCTGCTGCCTCTGGCGCCCGGGGCCTGGGGCTGGGCGCGGGGCGCCCCCCGGCCGCCGCCCAGCAGCCCGCCGCTCTCCATCATGGGCCTCATGCCGCTCACCAAGGAGGTGGCCAAGGGCAGCATCGGGCGCGGTGTGCTCCCCGCCGTGGAACTGGCCATCGAGCAGATCCGCAACGAGTCACTCCTGCGCCCCTACTTCCTCGACCTGCGGCTCTATGACACCGAGGTGAGTGTCCGGCTGCCCCTGCCGTCGGGGCTTCTGGGGGCATTGGAGTGGGTGGTTTGGACAGAGGCAACCTCCGGCCTTTGGTCAGAGCCCCGATTGACCGTCCCGCGCCTGCCGAGGGCAGAGAGGGCTGGTGCCCAGTGCTCACCCCCGCGGTCCTGCTGGGCTTGGCTGGCACAGCTGGTAACATTTGCCGAGCACCCTTCCTCTGGTCTTATGTGTGTATGTGTGTGTGGGGAGGGGTGGGGGTGGGATAGAAGACTGGGGTCTCTTTTGACCAGAGAAAAAGGAGTGGAGAAGGTGGGGGCTGGACCCCCAAAGGCCTACATTGATTGCCCCTGTCCAGGTCCCGCTCATGGGGCTGCGAGGTACCGAGTGGGAGAAACAGGCGCATTGACGGCAAACTGGGCCACCCAGGGCCGGAGGGGCTGCGGGCCTGCTCACAGGCCCCCAGGGAAGCCGAGCCGCGCTTTGAGGTCCGGAAGGCTCCGGAACCCAAGGGGCTTGAGCGTGCAGCGTGGCTGGGCGCCTGGTGCGCGCCAGCAGCTCTGAGCCCGCACGGCGCGGGCAGGTGTGGGGCCACCAGCTCTGCAGCGCTTCTGCCTGGACGTGCCCGGCGCTGCCTGTGGCCAGAGCGATTTCAGGAGACCCCCGCCTCGGGTTAGTTGCTCAGAAAGTGCCCTGGCAGTTCCCGTCCCGGACATGCAGTGGTGTCCGGCCGCGCCGCTGCTATTGGCCGGGCGGCTGCAGGCAGTTTCTCACGGCTCAGGCTTGAAGCATCCTACCTAGTAGCCCCAGCACGGACTTGGAGAGCAGTCCTCAGCGGAACCAGACAGCCAAGGGCTTTCCATCCCAAGACCCCTCCCCACGCCCTCGGTTTGGATTCTGCCTGAAACCCCAGAGCGGACCTTCACCGCCAGCCCGGGGCTGGAGCGCGCGGAGCCGGTCTGGAGGAGCGATTGCTGGCCGCGCAAGGTCGGGTTTGCGAGTTTTTCCGGGCTGAGCGAGGAGCCCCTGTGCTCCGGCCGCAGCGTCTGAGACGCGGCCTGAAGGGGGCAGTGATTTCCTGTGCAGTACGCTCGGTTGGCGCCTCTTCCACCGCGCGGAGCGGGGCCGAGGCGCTGGGCTTGATCCTGGCTTCCTGGGACTCTCCGGGCGCTTCTGCTGGAGTCCAGGTGCAGACTCCCTCCTTTTGGGAGGAGGGTCGCGCTACTGCTCTGGTGGTGCAATCTGGGCTTCCCCTCCTCCTAGGTCGGACCCTCTTTATGTCCCCAGAGAAAGAGCAGAATCTAGATTGTATCTTATTTCCTGCCTCCTCCGCTTCACCGGTGAACCAGCTTGCTCTGCGCTGTAAATAAAAGGTGAAGGAACCGGTGGCAGTTGGCAGCGGTACGCGCAGGCTGCTGCAGGCGGAGAGGCGTCCTCTGCCCCAGAGGATGCAAGCTGGCTGGCTGTGCAGGGCTAACCCGGTGTGAAATCTTTTCCGAATGACATTCCTATCGCCCTCGTCTTTGCCCGAGCATCTCAAGTTCTGTGGGGGTACTTGTCTGGCACACATAAATGGAGACAGCAATGCAGTTACACGGAGGCATATCTTCTTGACAGTTTCTCTGTTGCTACTGCACATATTCTTCTGGAGGGGTCACTGCAAAGCCGGTCTTTTGGGGACAAACACATTTTTAGATAGGGCAGCCCTGCTTGCATCATCACCAAGTATTGTCAGCTGCATAATGTTTTCATCATCAGTTTCTTCCCTTTAGAAAGCTTCCCTGAAAGAGATTTCATACTGGCCTGTTTGTGGCAGCAAAGAGATGGGTGCTTCGTTTCAGGGTGTGGGTTGAAGCCTTTACATTTTATTTTTTGAGTGTGTCTTGATGACTTTCTGAGTGAAAGGACACAAAGTCAAGAGGATGAGACAGTCAGAAGACTCTTCAATTCGTGGGAATATTTAGAAAACAGTGGGAAGGAAGACAGAAGATAATTTTAGCATCGTGCAAACAGAGAAGTGTCTCTAGCCTTTTGAAGGGGCCCAGAGCCAGGGCTTTGGGGTAGGTGGGGCCTGGGTTTTAGTGAGAAACTGGTTACTTTCCGCCCTGGATGACCTTGAGCTGGGTATTTAATCTCTCTAAGCCTGGGTGGGAATATTATGAATATTATGTGTACTCTGCAGGTGACACACAGCTTAAGGAAGATAACAGGCCAGGGTAGAAGATGCCCTGAGCTGGTAGGCTCAGCAGCCAGTGCTCTGGCATGCTGTAAGCACTAAATAAATGTGTCCTGCTGCCTCCCTTCCTCCTCCTCCTCTTTTTTTTTTTTTTTTTCCGAGATGGAGTTTTGCTCTTGTTGCCCAGGCTGGAGTGCATTGGCGTGATCTCGGCTCACCGCAACCTCCACCTCCCAGAGTCAAGTGATTCTCCTGCCTCAGCCTCCCGTGTAGCTGGGATTACAGGCATGTGCCACCATGCCCAGCTAATTTTGTATTTTTAGTAGAGATGGGGTTTCTCCATGTTGGTCAGGCTGGTCTCAAACTCCCGACCTCAGATGATCTGCCCAACTCTGCCTCCCAAAGTGCTGGGGTTACAGGCATGAGCCACCGTGCCCAGCCCCCTTCCTTCATTTTTATTTCCTATGAATTGACAAGCGGCCTTGTCTTTAAAGCAGAGGTGCTTTCTCCCTGAGCCAGAGTGAAGGAAGGATCAGTCTAGGTAATTTGCAGCAAAATCCAGAGCAATCTAAAGAATGTTTGTGGCTAGTGTTAGAGTGTTTAGGGTCTAGTTTATTCAGATTGGCTGTCTTTGTGGACATGGCCTAATTATTTGCAGGCTGTGTCACATTGTTTGTAGACTTGAACACTGGGTGGATGTGGTGAACAGATTTTGGCTGGATTTGCTGACATTTGCTGTCAATCAGTGGCCTCAATGGCCAGTGACTATGGGCACCAGTATGGACCTTTATCCATATGGTCTGCAGAAAGATGGAGATTTAGCAAGGAATGGGTTAATCTGGTCCCTGGGGACAATCTGTCTCAATAAAGGAGCCTCCTACAACCAGATTGACTCTCTTCTGTAAGTAGAATAGTGGTAGATTTTCAAAACCCCACTCAATGCCATGTGTTGGTAAAAATGAAACAGCCTAACAGAATACCTGTCTATCAGAACCTCTGCTTCTCTGGTGTAACACCAAATGGCTTCAGCAAATACTTGTTTATATATTCCAATGAGGATTTGAACAAGCAAGACAACTGAAAATACAGATAAAAGAAAGCATCAGAAACTATGTAGAAGCATAGAAGTTACTATACCAAGAACCTGGGCTAAAATTTATTGCATTGAGTATTATATTTTAGCTCTGAGCTTCCTGGCAGTCAAGGTAAAAAGGTAAATGTACCATATTACTTAATGTTTGATCTAAAAAATCTGAGAGACAATGACTTTTTTTTTTTTTTTGAAAGAGTTGGGGGTCTCATTCTCTTGCCCAAGCCAGACTGCAGTGGTACATTACAGCTTACTGCAGCCTTGAACTCCTGGGCTCAAGTGATCTTCCTGTCTTCAGAAATGTTCTCCATGTGGTTGTTTCTTATTCTAGCCACACTAATAAAATAAAATAATAGCCAAGGAATCAGTTAAAGATATTTTTTTTTTCAATTTGATTAACATTCGTTGTGGAAAAGCTGAAAATTACAGAGAAGCATAAAGAAAAATAATTGCCCATAATCCATCTACACAAAAATAATAACATCTAATAATTAGCATCATTCCTTTCCAGTTGTCATTTTTTACTATTTTATGTACTTAAGATCATACTCCATGTGCTCTTTTATGTTTTTTTTTCCTTCAGTTAACATTGTATCATGGGTTTTTCCCCCATGTCCTCAAATCCTCCTTGTAAAGATGATTTTTGGTGGCTGTATACTATTCTATCCTGTGGGTATACCATACGTATTTAATCATTCCCCTGTTGTTGGACCTATATGTTTTCTCACGTGTTACTATCTTAAATCATTCAATAATAAACTTAGGGAAAGTTCAGGGAGCCAAGGAGCCCAGTCTAGGGGTGCAACTGTCAGAAAGACCACCCTGATGCCAAGATCCAATGTAGAAATCCCAGTGATTGGTGAGCGTATCTTTTTTCTTGAGTGGCTTTGCCAAATATATTTTCCCTTATTCGCTACGCTTTAAAAAGGATTTAAAGGACTGTTGAATTGAGGCTGTGCTTCCTAAAAAGGTCTGAGTACAGCTCAGCAGGTGTTTACTGAGCACCTACTGGAGCTGTTGATGCTGCAGAAAAGTGTAAAACATAGCCCTGGGTTTGAGAGAGGCAGCTGGTGAATAGAGAACAGGGCAAGAATGTATTCATCATTTCTAATGCAAGGTAGAAAATGATAGTGGAGATGGTTGCATAATTCTGTGAATGTACTAAAAACCATGGAATTATACGCTTTATATATATATATAAAATATCACCCTTTTAAAGTGTATAAGTTAATTAAATCTCAGTACAGATTTAACTGTATTAAATCTCAATACAGTTAACTAAATCTCAATACAATAAAATATAAATTTTTAATTTTATTAAAAGATAAATTTATTTTTATTTTATTTAAAAATAAAAAGATAGGCTGAGTGTGGTGGCTCATGCCTGTAATCCCAGCATTTTGGGGGTGCTGAGGTGAGAGGATTGCTTGAGGCCAAGGAGTTCAAGACCAGCCTGGGCAATATAGGGAGACCCTGTCTCTACATAAAATAAAAAATTAGCCTGACATGGTGGTATGCGCCTGTGGTCCCAGCCACTAGGGAGGTTGAGGCAGGAGGATTGCCAGAGCCTAGGAGGTAAAGGCTACAGTCAGCTGTGATTGTGCTGCTGCACTCTAGCCTGGGCAACAGAGCAAGACTCTGTCTCAAAAATAAAACAAAATAAAATTTAAAAATTTTAAAAAGAACGTGAGCTCTTTCAGGTTCAGGCTTACATCTTCTTTGCAGCTGCACCCCCACTGCCCAGCATGCTGCCTGGCCCTTAGTAAGTGTGTTGTTTAGTACTCTTGATGCAAATGACAGAAACCCAACTTTAACAGGTTCATATAACTGAAAAAACCTAAGGTGTGCTGTATGCAGGCATGGCCGAATCCAGGGGCTCAAATGATATCTTTTAAAATATCTTCCTCTCTGCCTCTTGGCTTTGATTTCTTCTGTGTTGGCTTCACTCTCAGGCAGGCTCTCCCCATGTGGTGGCACAGATGGCCTCTAGAAGCTGCAGGTTTACACACTTCCAGTTTAGAAACTCCAGTAAGAAGGGTGTTTCTTTCCCAACTGTTTCAGCGAAAGTCTCAAGCTTATATCTCATTGGCTTGAATTGGGTCATGTGTTTATCCACGAACAAGTCACATGACCCTGATGGGACAGGCCTAGAACTTCTGCCCTCCTTTCATGATGAGAGAGGGAAATGAGGTCAGCTTCACCCAACCACCTGAATACAGAGTCGGGAAGAGGTGATTCCTCCAAGGAAATCAGGCCATTAAGGGTTTGTATGCCAATGGGTCTGATCATAAATAGCCACAAAGGCAGGCAGTTGGGGAGTGCTAAATTGAAGAAAGAAACAATAGAAGCCAGGGGCATTAAGAGAAAGGGAAGATCATATAGGTCCAGAGAGACCTCCTGGAGAAGATAAGCCTGGAAGAGTGAATATAAAGTTGACAGAGAGAGGCAGAGGCTCTGGGAAACGGACATTGGATACCAGGAAGGGTCTCCAGATCAAAGACGAAGCAAAAAAATGTGCAGTGTGTTTGGAGTGCACTGATGTTATGTTTTCGCCCAAATGCAGGGTTTGTAGAGGGAAAGGTAGCTGGTGCTGGGTGTGGACGGCCTTGAATGCTGTGTCAAGAAGTTTGGACTTTAATCTGGAGCTACAAGGAGCCGTGTGATGTCTTTGAACATGGGTGTGATCCTATCAAGGCTGGTGGGCATGTAGGGGCTGGACTGCAGACAGAATAAGCCTGGAGTCGGAGAGGCTGGGAAGCTACTTTAACAGTTGAAGGTAATGGTGATGGGGCCTGAATGGAGACAGGGAGGCAGGAGGGGGTGTTGTGAAGAACGAGCAGCACTGAGACCCCACAGGGCAGGAGGGGCAACAGAGAGGGAACCAATGTCTGGGGAGGGTGTGTGTGTCATTGGCAGAACAGTCACTGGAATTAGATGCACCCTAGGGGAACAAGGAGAGAGAGTCCCTGCAGGGGTGAGGCCACGTGCTCACCTCACACCTGTCCAATGAGCCCTGGCCCTAGAGTCAGGAGACCTGGGTTTGTATCCTCATTTGAGCACCACTCACCTGCTTGGTGACCTTGGGGAGGTCTGTTTCCCTCGGTTTCTTCATCGATGAAATGGGGCTGATATACTAACTGCCTTATCAGGTGCATAAGGGACAACTGAGATGATCCAGGTGACATAATCCAATCAATGCTCGGTACACTGCGAGTGGCTCAGGAAATATCGCTGCCCTGTTGTTCCCATTGTTATTATTTCTGTACAATCTGGGGATCATTGTGCTGACCTCACAGGGCTGTTATAAGGAATAAGTCTAATGGGTGGGGCAGCTCAAAGCCCAAAGTAAATACAAAGCAGTGTAACGGGTCCCTTGTTTTCTGGTGCTGTGTTGCAGAGAAGGCATGCTGGCAGAAGAGGGCAGACACTGAGGCCTTTATTCATGTGTGTCTCCCAGCGTGTCTTTCCTTCTGCCTGTGTCATAGCTGTGTTTGTCGCTTTCTCCCCTGCTGGCCGGCAGCTCTTCCGGGTAGGGTCAGTCTCATCCCTCAGGGCCTTATGGGGCTTAATGAGCAGCCTGCATGAGTAAATGGTGAGGAGCTGAACTGGAGGTGCATCGATTCGAGTCTGCTTTCTGAGTTAGCACCCACTGGGATGGTTGGTCTTGTCACTTCCCCAGGGTCTTCCTCCCTCACTTAAGGACTGAGGTGGCGCTACATATCAGGGCTAAGCGAACTGCTGAGCTGTAGCTGCCCTCTGCATGTGCCTACCAGCACCAACTCCCGAGCTCCCCAATATGAGGGCAATATGAGCGCCCCAAAAATTCCTCAGACTTAGCCAGGCACCCACAGACATACCGTCTCTGTCCCCAAATTCTTTTTTAAAGAATGAGTTGGGGTGGCGGGTGGAACTAATACACTAAGGGCCTGTTTAGTGTTTGGTATTGGGCTAAGAATGTTAGCGTACTCGCTTAATCTTTAAAGGGACCTTCTTTGTGTATTTGACTTTCCCTCCCTGTGGGCAGAGTAACATCAACTTCTTCATACATAGATCTGAGATCTCAGCAGGGAAATTAGCAAGCTGGAAGCACAAGATAACGATGCAACAGGGGTACTGAACAGATAGTATCTAGGATATATGTCTTTTGTTAGTTAGGGTGGATGAGGCTATACTGCATTAACAAACAAATCCTGAAATCTCAATTGCTTAATACAGTAAGATTATTCATTGCCCACACAAAGTCCAGCATGTCAGAGGTCATCCTGGGTGGCTCTCCTCCGGGTGGTAATGTGGGGAGCCAGGCCACTTTTGTATTGTGAGTCTCCCATCTTAAGGCTTCAAGAAGATGGGGATAGGGAAGAATCCAGAGGGAAGGCACACTGGACTTTTAACCACCTTCACTTGCGAGTGACACATATTATTTCTACCCATATTCCACTGGCCAGAAATAGTCAATGGCCAGCCTAACTACAGGGGAGGCTGGGAAACATAAGGAGCATATGGATGCCATGGACACTTGTCAATTGGGGTCCTTCAGGAAGGAGATGCCAAGATAGACTTGTAAGCATAAGAGATCTTGGAAGCCATCCCTGTGAAAGATAAAAGAATAGGTAGGGAAATGCTCTGTCCGTGATGCTGTTCTGACACCTGTGGAAGGAGACGGGGAAGGAAGGAGAGTTGGGTAGGAAGAGCTCCAGAGCCAAGATTGCCCATTACAGGAGTTTCCTATCAGACCCAGTGAGCCAGGCTCTAGAATCCCCATCCAACTCAGTGATTGGCTGAGGTCTGCCATGGGAGCTCTTGCTCTTAGCTTGAAGGCTGTGGCAGGTCTTAAAGGTGTTGCAGCTGATGACCATTAGCTGATTGCATCTCCTCCTGTAGGTTCTCTCTTTAAAGGAGGGTGGGGCCTACAACACTGCCTGTTTCTTCTACAGTACCCTACTACTTACTACACCTGGCCCTATTCTAGGCTCTGGGCTACAGAGGTGGATGAAACACAGATCCTGCCTTGAGGAGCTCACTGTTCAACAGGTGATCAAGATAGACAAAAACAATTACACGTGGCATAGCCCAGCCACAGGAGGGGTTAGCAGAGGATGTGGGGGGAGGGAAGGCATTCCCCTTCTCCAGGCACCTGGTTGGTCATCCTCCATGTTGTTTGGGAGTAAAACGTAAGTGACTTCTTATCTCTAACTTTTTTGTTACTTATTTTGCTTTTAGGAAGGTGAGGAAATTAAATGGCATAGTTTGCCCAGTGAGCAGCTGCATTCTATGTATTACTTTCTTTTCTTCTTCTCTGGCGTTATGTAACAGTGCACAGTGAGGCTGGTGAAATGCCTTCCTGTCTGTACCTGGCTTTCCAGGGATGCACAGAGAAGCCAGGCTGAAACCGTGGGCATATGAGCCCCAGATACGGTCAGCATCTGGGTTTGGTGCTGGGTTAGTTGCTGAGACCACAGGGAAGTCTTTGCTGTTCTCTGTGAATTGCAGCACTAATCGAGGATCCCCGCTCCACTGTTAGCACCAAAAGGGCAGGCACTGGGTGTGTCTGGCTCCTCTGTGGGCCCCCTAGGCACTATCTCAGGGCCAGGCACAGAGCAGGAGCTCAATAAATATTTATCGAACAAATAGATCTAAAAGCCTGGATTCCAGCTCTCCAGTTCTAAGAGGATTAATGGGCAGAGTTTTAACAAATGGAGGAAGTGCTTTGTATGCCAAGCCGTGTGGGGGTGAGCTTTCTGCTTGCTCTTTATTCATTCTTTCGGGTTCTTATTATTTAGTGCTTTCAGGGGCTCTGTAGTTGTGGTGTAGAAAGGGGAAAGGATACTTGGATGTTCCAATAGAAGATTTTGTGCAAAGCTGATGTCATTCTCTTCTTCTCTGACAAATATATGCAGCATCCTCCAAGGTACATCAAAACCTAGGAAATAAATACTTTCTGGCTTCTGAGAAGCATTATGGTTTTAGGAGGTCAGTTTATTGGAGCAATACGCTAACCAGTGGACGGAGGACTTAGGAAACATGTTCTGATATCTCACTCTTGCCTCCAGAGAGCATGAGAGCCAAAGGAGGCTAGACTGGGCTCTGGTCCTAGTAGAAACTGTGGGAATGAAGCCATTTCATCAGCCTTGGTGAGTCAGGTGGTCCAGTGCAGATCTGGGCATAGTGAGAAAATATGTTCCCTGGAATCCCCTAATAGTAAGGCTTCTTCCAGGCTCCCTGCTCCTGGGCCAGAAGCTTGTGCTCTTTATTTTTCTATGGCCAGGACTAACTCAGGAACTGGGTGTGCTCAGCTTGAAAGGGACTGTCTGCCTGATGGTAACAGAATAGGTCTGGACCCCAAACTAATAACCCCACAATAACCAAGATTGTGAGTAAAGGCTGGGCGCAGTGGCTCATGCCTGTAATCCCAGCACTTTGGGAGGCCGAAGCCGGTGGATCACGAGGTCAGGAGTTCGAGACCAGCCTGACCAACATGGTGAAACCCCATCTGTACTAAAAATACAAAAATTAGCTGGGTGTGATGGTGCGCACCTGTAATCCCAGCTACTCAGGAGGCTGAGGCAGGAAAATCGCTTGAACCTGGGAGGTGGAGGTTGCAGTGAGCTGAAATCACACCACTGCTCTCCAGCCTGGGTGACAGAGCGAGAGACTCCATTTCAAAAAAAAAAAAAAAAAAAAGAATTGTGCCTAAAGTAAGAGTACATTGGTTATGAGCTGGAGTTTAAAAGTCTGAAAATTCTTGCCTGTGTGAATGAATATTGAACACTTTTTTGGGCTGATTGGGGCATTCTTTTGCCAATTTTCTACTCTTCTGATTTTTTTAGAGTAGTCTGCATTGCTGGAAGGATGAAGTGTCATTGTCATCTAGAAAATTAGTGGTAGATCCAAAGTATTGAGTGAGTGGACTCATCTGTCTTCATCAATGCCCATGTTCCACAGCTGCTGGTGGAAGCAGACCCCCCCCCCCCTTCTCCTGCCATTTGGCAAGGACATCATCAGTCACTGTTCAGATAAAATCTAGCCAAAGAAGGACTTTGTGGAGTGATGCATTATTGCTGCTCTCATGGTACGGGGTCAGGAGGTGGCACAGAGAAAAATGATATTTTTCACACTCTTATGATCCACTTGACTTTGTTCAGAGAAAACTGATTTTGAAAGCAACAGCCATACTTATAATAATCATCACTGTATTATCCAAATCGTCTTGTTTCTAGAACTGCCATTCACTGAAGCCTTTCTGAAAAATGCCCAGAATTGTTTCAGGGATGTAACTGGCAGATGGGGACCTGCATGCCCACTCTGGGGCAGATGACCAGAGCCCATGCGAATGCCCCCACCCAGTCCAGCTGAGAGTGCCTTGGCTTTGATGAAAGAGAGAGTTGGCTTGGTTATCACTCCACAAAGCATCCTCTGGAGCCCAAGTAACCCTTCAGAGGTCTTTCCTGGACTCTGGGAATTCTAGAAACTTTGGGAAGCCCTTGGAGAGCTTCTAAATGTCATGATCATAAACAAAGGAAAAGGCAATAGGAACATTTAGTTGCAGGTGGGTAGATGAAGAAAAAGAAACTAGAACAACAGTAGCTCACCTTTATCCAGTGCTTACTATATGTCGGCACCTATGTTAGTGCTTTGCAGCATTCATTCATTTTGTCTTCACTACAGTCCTATGAGGTCCTTACTCTTTTTTTTTTTTTTTTTTTAGACAGAGTCTCGCTCTGTTGCCCAGGCTGGATTGCAGTGGCGTGATCTCGGCTCACTGCAAGCTCCGCCTCCTGGGTTCACGCCATTCTTCTGCCTCAGCCTCCCCAGTAGCTGGGACTACAGGCGCCCGCCACCACGCCCAGCTAATTTTTTGTAGTTTTAGTAGAGACGGGGTTTCACCGTGTTAGCCAAGATGGTCTTGATCTCCTGACCTCGTGATCCGCCCGCCTCAGCTTCCCAAAGTGCTGGGATTACAGGCGTGAGCCACCGCGCCCGGCGGTCCTTACTCTTATTGTCTGCATTTTACAGATGAGGCTTAGAGAGCTTATGTGACTTATTTGACATCACAACCAACCAAGTGTTGAGCTGGGATTTGAAATCTGGATGGTCTGACTTTGATCTCTGCAGCTTACGCTCTGAGTAAACCACCATCTTCATATAGTTATTTTCCTCCCATGAAAGCAAGCGGCAAGTTTTTTTTCTCCAATAAAAACAAGCGGCAATGCTTTTTGCTTGCAAATTTCACCCCCAACTGCTTGCCTCTCCCTCGGATTCAACCCCACCCTCTCCCATTTCTCTGTCCACCCACTCAGTCATACACAACCAACCCTGTACTCTCTACTCACTTTAAGTGTCTGTCTACACACCTGACTCACACAGATCTGCTCTCTATCCCCTGGCACCAGGAGAACTTGTCGCTCGCAGAACTTGTCACCTTCGGTTGTGTTTACTCAGGATGGCAGTGTTTATGTCTAGGTGTGTCTCCTGATAGACTCGGATCATCTCAAGGGTAATAGTGGTGCTTCCTTTATGAATTTAGGCTATACTTGCTACGCACCTACTTGGTGCCAGGCTCTGGGTTTGTTACACAGTGCAGGGAGATAACTCCAGAATAGCCGTGCTTTCAAAGGCAATGCGGGGGGAGGCCCAGGGATCGTTACCATGCAGCATGAGGAGTGTGATGGTGTGGGTGGGCACACCCAGGTACAGAAGACAGTTAAGACCACTGACCCAGCAAACCAGTCCAGCGGCCTCCCAGCTTGATACCCTGCAGGGGTGGGAACACAGCTTCTTGGGGTGGGAACACAGCTTTGCAAGCCCTCTGGAGTCTGCCCTGCCCACTCCCAGCATTGCTGCTGAGCACTCTCCCCCTCTCTTCCTCAGGCCCAGCCACGTGGTCCTTTCTGTGTCTTGGGTGAGTGTGCTCCTCCCTGCACAGGGCCTTTGCACAAGCTGTTACTGTGGACTGGAATGTTCTTGCCACCTTTCTTCATCTTTTAAATCCTAGATTAAGTGTGCATTCTCTGTCCTCCCCGATTAGGCAAAATCCGCTATCATGTTTTCTCTAAGAACCACGAACTTTCCTTTCTAGTGCTTATCACAGCCACAAGTTAACTTTTGTTGGATTATTTGATCCCTATTGGTCTCCCTCCTGCTTCACAAGGGGACTGTGAACTCCATGAGTGCAAGAACTGATTTGTTTTGGCTCACCATAATGTCCAGCACACTTTCTAGCACATAGTAGGTGCTCAGTAAGTATTTGGAGACTGAATGAAGGCTGGAGGATTCTGAGGCCAATCTTGATGTTTATAAATGGCATGCTAGTTTGTTTTTCAGTGCCCGTGGGGTATGGGGGAGACAGCTGGACACTGTAGAAAGACACTGGGCATCAGTCAACCTGTGTGTGCATGCTGACACTGCCTGTCCCCTGAGCCCCAGTGTCCTTGTCCGTGAGATGGGGATGATACTCTCTCAGAGAGTTATTTTGAGGGTTGACCTGGAGCATTCACGTAAAGCATTGAGCACAGGGATCCACACTGAGTAGATTTTATACTGTTTTACTGTTATCATTTTATTATAATGCATATGAAAATGTGAAATGCTGTGTAGCAGCATAAAAACTGGTTCTTATTTCAGTGGGGGACTGTGTGTTTGAGGCCAATGAAGAAGTTGTGATCTGTGTCTGAGCTTCATTGAATGGGGTTTTAAAGTTAAGGGGTGTTTTTAAGCCCCAGCCATTTCTGGAAGGATCTGAGGTGCACTGAGAGCTCAGTGGTGAACCACCCACTTGCCCTTGGGGCTGGTGTCCCCAGTGAAGTCTTTATAACTCTGCTTTATAATCACTACTGGTTATTGTCCACTGCCCCGCCAGGCTATGAGCTGGGCCAGCCCATGAGGACAGGCACAGCATCTGTTTGGTGTCTGCCATGCCCCAAAGCCCAGGACAGAGCCTGCAGGTACTCCAGAATATTTGTGAGTGAATGAAGGTCTCTGTGTCTGGAGCATCCAGCACAGCCCCTGGCGCATTGCAAATGTGTTTCATGTGAGTGATGCTAAACACAAGGTAAAACAGAACAATTTTGGATAAAAATCACAACTGGGCCCCTAAGTGGAAAAGAGAGAGAAGATGTTATCAGGCATCTGTGAGGAATGGATTGTTCCAGTTGAACACTGGATTTGAAGGCAAGAGAGAGATGCTCTGATGTTCCTGTGTGATGAGGACACATTTCCTTTCAGGCTCCAGAGACAAATCTTTTAGGTTAGTGGAAAGAGCTCTGGATTCTCCATGGGTGACCCAATGCTGATGCTCTCTAATGGATGACCTTGAGCTAGTCATTTAACTTCTCTGCACCTTAGTTTTATCACCTATAAAATGAGAATAGTAATGTCTGCTCTGCATTTTCATAGAGTTATTGTAGAGATCGGAGAAAGAGAGAGAGAGAGAGAGAGGAAGGGAGAGAAATAAGATTAATGTGAAAGGGCTTTAGGAAGCTGTAAAGTGGTGCAGATATAAAATATGCCTGAAACTAAACACAAAGAGTAATTCTGGGCCGTTCTCTCAGGACCATTGGATATTTCCAATAACATCTTTATAGAAGACACAGTGATGTCATTCATGTGAGTGATTCATTTAACCCCCTAATAAAGGAGGACACAGTATTAGATTATAACACGCTGATAGCAGTTCTTCAGGGGACTGAGGTTCTGTGACCCTAGCAGGCTGTCTTACCGAAGAATCTAGAACAAGAGGTAGTTAATGTGTTTCTTCTCAACTGTCAAACGTCTTCAGATGCCAGTCATCTGTCTTTGGCAGGTGTCAGGCCCAAGGCCATCCACTGCCAGGCTATTGATCAGGGGTCTCAGGGCAGAAACTTGGGAGCATGAAAGTTAGTGAGGGCTGTCTTCTGTAAGCATCAATTTGGGATCCTGGCCATCAGTGGGGGCCTAGATCTCAAATCATGGGGGGTTGCTAGTTGGGTGGCTGGGGGACAGCCTAGCCCACCAGCTTAAAATATGAAATACCCAGACTGGGCCAGTCCACTGCAGCCCAGGAGTGGGCGGCTAGAATGCCTGTGTGCTGGGTGTTTTCATTTTCTCCAGAAAGAGCTTTGACTTCTCCAAGCATATGTACAAGTATTTGGTGGAGATCTCAGGGTTCTGGGCCAGGCAGTGTGGAAATGATGAGTCTGGCTTGAGAGTTTGGGGGCAACAGTTGCTAGCTGGCTACCTCTTCCTCAAAAGGAGAGCAGCCAGGCTCCTGTGGACACTGGGTTTTTAACCATCAGATGGGCTTTGACCTGTACTCAGAATTCTCTGCATGCTGTGGCCTGGAAGGCCCTAATTTCAACCTTGTGTCCACAATGGAGAAAACAAAATGACAGGGACAGGTCCTTATTGAATCCCTACTATGTGCTGGGCACTGTGTGGCTGCTTTCATATGTGCACCTGGATAGCGGCAAGGTGTAGTAGAAAGAGCTTAAAACTTGTGAGATGGAGAGGCCCAGGGTCAGCTCTGAGCTCTGGTCTGGCTCTGTATTCAGATGACATTCTAAAGCCCCTCCCCTTAGGAAGCTTTCAAGTCATTGAGGATCAATGGCCACTTTGTCTAAAGAACAGTGAGTCCTCTGGGAGGGAAAGGAATGAGAGTGACTCCCAGCCTCTGGGGTTGAAACTGTTAGGATGTAGTGGGTCCTGCTGGCAGGAAAGGCAAAATGATCTGCAAGGGAGACCTTACTTTGAGTGGGGGCCAGAGCATGGGCTGCTGAGGGCAAGGCTAGTTTAGAGATATAGCTGATACTGGAGCCCCCTGCTACCACCTGAGGACATGGAGGGGCCTGGGGATGGCATCCGTGTGGATCAGTGCACATGGAAAGTGCTCAATGCCTGGGACTGAAACCCTCACTTTCTGTTTTGGCCCGGAGTGGGTGGCCCTGGAGAAGGAGGCCTCTGTCCCAAGATTGGCCTCCTCAGGGGGCAGGACCTCATCCTGGTTTCAGTGGAGACTTCAGGCTTCTGATGAGGCCATGGCAGCAAGACAGAGCTGAAGGGAGCCGAGGGTGGCAGCTAAGCCTGGCTTAGAGGCTGGGATTGAGGAACCTTGAGGTGTCTGGGTGAGGAAGACTCGCTGATCTATCAACATAGGCCACGCCGGGGGTCGAGGGAGAACTAGGCCAAGTGTTGCCGAGAGAAAGCCCAGACTGCCCTACCCCCATCTCTTCTTTGAGCATTCCAAGGAATATGTCATTTGTATCGACCCAGTAAAGTCTGAAGGGCAGTTGGTGTCTCATTTAGTTCTTATAAAATGGTTCCTCTGTTACCAGGGTGTTACTGAATGAGGCATTTGGAAGAAATAGTCAACTCTAGCACTGCACAGCATTTGTAATTCTCATTGTTTAATTGGTATTATTTTAACAACTAAACAACAAAAGAAGAATTCTTGCCCTTAGTCCCATTCATACCTGGGGAAACTGTGGCTCTGTATGGTGAGCTAGGGTGAGGCAGTGAGTCTAAGTCGGCCTGACTCTGAGCCCAGTGCCCTTGGCACCACCCACAGCTGCCGGGCATGCTACAGTCCAGCCAGATGGGGTCTGTGGTCCTGCTGTTTGGGGTCCCGGGATCCAGCCAGAATCCTGGGAGTCACCTATCATGGCTGTTCCTGAAGGCCTTTAGGCCAAGCCCCGGAGGGAGTGGAAGGTTATAGATGGTAAGCTGTATGTGTAGACACTGTTGGCTTCATGGATAAGAATGCACTTTCTATTTCATCCTCCTAAGCACCTCAAGAAAGACTCTAAAGGTGACCCAGGGAGGCGCTCAGAGTGGCTGGATGTTGGGTGGACTAATATCCACACTGCAAGCCACCACAGCTTGCCACACAGAGGAGGCGACCTCACGCTGGATGTTGAGTTCCATTCAGGAGCAAGCTTGGAGCACCTGCCTCCTGCCAGGCCCTGGGCCATCCGAGCTTGACTCAGGTGTGACCTCTGCCCTTAGGGAGCTCACAGGACAATGTAGGCCACTCACATGCAAGCAAGTGACCCTGGTAAGAGCACTTACTAGCTGCGTTAGTTTTGGGCAAGCCACTTTATCTCCCTGTGCCTCAGTGTTCTTCTCTGTACAATGGGGCTTTAATAATAGTACCTGCTTCATAGGACGGCTACCAAAACTGATAGTTATCAGTGACTGCTGAAGACTTCAGCCACTGCCTGATACATAGTAAGCGTCATAATAGTGTCAAATACAAAAATGCTGTGAGGAAGATTTGAAGATCTCTTAGCAGAGGCTCCAGTAAGAACTCCAGCAGCGCAAAGAGGAGGTGGTGAATTGAATTCTCACAGGGTGGAACCTGGAAGGGCCTTTCACTGCAAGCGACCTTTGAGCTGGCCTTGAAGGACAGGAGGTAGAAGATGTGGGAAGAACCCTGTGGGAGGAGGGAATTGTGCGAGCAAAGCTTGGAAGGTAGGACTTTGAGGGGATAATGCTGAGCCATTCAGATGTGGCCAGCACATAGGTGACTGACCGCAAGAGACACTGTGGACAGAGAGCTGAACGGCCTGGGAAACAGTCACCTTCGGGCCCGCATTGTCTGAAAGCACATTTTTTAATCAATCAGTGCTCGCCGAGGGCCTCCGCAAGGTCCTGGCGTCTAGCCTTGCTGTCGGCAAAGAGTTTCCTATTGGCCAAAGCTGGAGAACACAACCCCAGTCACCTGAGAGCTGGGCAAGGTCACCTCCAGGGACATTGCAAAGACTAGGGCACAGGGCAAGAAAGATGGATTAGGCTGACTTGGAGTTAAACCCTGGCTTTGTCACTTCCTAGGGGTGACAAGCCCTGTAACTCATCGAGCCTGTCATTCCCCCTGTGCAACAGGGAGATGAGTTTACCTGCCTTGCAGGGTTTGTCCATGAGGCTAGGATGAGAGTATGTATTCTCAAACACCCCAGCTGGAGCTAGACACTCCACGGATGCCTGATAACACTGAATGGGAATGGGACCCATCCTTGTTTGACATCACTTAGATTTGGGAGTGAGTCTGCCCTGAGATCATTCTAATTTTAACAATAGAAAAATGACTCAGGGTCTTGAAGAGGGCCCAGGAGGAATTTTAAAGCTTACTCTAAGTTGGGTCTGTAGGTGGACATAATAGATGCAATCAGCTTTAGGTTTCTCTTAATGGCTTTCTTGATGAAGGGAAGCAGTGAGTACCAGTGATCTGTGCTAGTATAACTGTCGTGGAACTCAGCAGTGAGAGGCCAGGTTGGCAGGCCTGGCTGTGCAGTCACAGGGCAGAAGGCTGGTGCTGACTTCCCCATGCTGTCCCTCAGGCTGATGGGCAGCCAGTCTGGCTGCAGAGGAAGTTGCCCTTTTGATGCAGGTGCACACACAGTGTTGGTCCCTAGGACCTGTCTCTGTTGGAGTGTGGCAGGATATCTGGTCTGGGTTGGGTTTCTTCTTTATTCTCCGATGGGCTAGGTCCTGGGTTTGGACAGCAGCGCTCTGGGGGCTACTGTCATTCTGGATTCTAGGGATTAATCATCCCCTCTTGAGAGGATCACAGTCTTGGTTCCCAGCTGGGATGCAGAATGGCTTTCCTTCTGAGACCTGCCAGGTTCCAGCCCCTTGCTACCACCAAACATGACTTCTTTGGGCAGACAAGAGCGGGCTATTCCTTCTCTACACATTTGGATGGAAGAGATTCTGAACAGAGCAATACAGTGGTTTTCTCACAACCACTGATAAAGAAGCTGATGTATAAAGATGAAATTGGATTTATGCCAAAAAAAATCAGTTTTAGGTGTTTAGCAAAAGAGAGCTGTAATGGCTTTGGGGGAGCCCAGGGGAAAGGAAGGATGTGTTCAGAATACAGGGTTGGATCTTGGAAGGCTTGGTCCTGGTTCCTGAAGTTTGGGTTCTCTGAGACTCAGTTTCTTCACCTGTAAACTGGGGAAAGGCACCTGCTCTAACCTCACTCAGGGTGATTTTATGCTTAAATTAGATAATGACACTGGAAAGTCCTTGACCAAAGTCAAGAAAGGCATATCTGGGATTGCTGAGTGTTTCCATGAGAGCCCTGCTGTGATAGGTGTCTGAACGTGTGAAGGAGGAAATCATGGAAGCTGCAGAAGAAGCAGTGTTGCAGCGATAATGGGGACTAAAATAGGTCTCATTTCAGTTTTAGGAGGAAATAGGGCAGTAGATGGAAAGATTGAGCTATCTATTTTTGTTTTTAAGTCACTTTGCAGGGAAGAAAATGGGCAGTTGGATTCTTTCATTCTCTATAGTCAGAAGTCAGAAGTCAGAATGTCAGAGTAGATTTAAGGCCCACTTGAAAAAACAAATAAATAAATCCTGAAGAGAGTTTCTTGTGTGGTTTGGATGTGTATAAGAAGCCAATTTAAAAGCGTTCAGATCTTTGTATGGTATATGTAATGATAACTGACATAATAGCGTTAGGAAGAACATAACCGTGCCATAAAACCTATCATTTTGACTCTTTTGAAGAAAAGCTGGGCAAAGAGACGTCGGGGATAGAGGACGATCCTGACTTTTTTACTAGCTGCAAAAGCTGCTTTCTGCATTCCAGCTCCTCTTGTTTGGAGCTGTATAAGATCCTTCAGAAACCTGGAATGTGGGAATCCTGGCTTATTGTCTACATGCACTAGGCACAGGCATGAGCTCGTCTAAGCGAAAATGCAGCATCTCCTACTATTAGCACCGCCAGCATTGTCAAAGCAAACACATTTCCCAGTCTTAGCCTCTTCTAAGGACTTTATAGGTAGTATATCATCTACTTCTCACCAAGGTCCTATGAAGTAAGCATTCTTATTGCCCCCATTTTTGAGATGAGAAAACTGAGGCACAGAGAGGTTCAATAACCTGCCTAAAGTTACATGTCTAGTAAGCTGGGATTCAAACTGAGGCAGTCTGGTTCCAGGGCCCACATCCCTAAACGTTATACACCACTGTCTTGTGTCTGGCTTCCAAAGGGACCTCAAGAAATCAACTAGTGCAGTTGCCTGCCTTCCCACAGATAATCTGATCGTTATCTCCATTTTACACATGAGAAAACTGAGGCCTAGAGAAGGAGAGAGGCTTGACTTGCTAAAGCCACACAATAGGATGGCATAGGGCTGGGACTAGAACCGGAGTCTTCATGATAGTGGTGACCTCCTCCAGAAGTTTGCCCTTACCTTTGGCTTATCTGTCCTGAACGTGCTTTCCCTTTCTGAGACAGTGAGGGCAACATCAATATCTGGCTGAGATCGGGCTCTTTCTTCTCATCTCCATCATGCTTTGCACTCTCCCTTTCTAGAACTAGCGGGTGCTCCTTGGGTTGCCTGGCTCACCTGGCCAGGACCCTTCCCTGGAACGCCCCTCCCAGCTGTCCACAGAGGCCTGCACAAGTGTGATATGGAGGTTGGTGGGAACTATAACCAGCTGTGATTCCAATGTGGATGCTCAGAGGGTGGTTTGAACAATTAAGAGAGGAAGTGATGATCACTGGGGTCACCCTGGGTTCATTTAGAGCAAGGCCTTCAGGACTGACAACTCTTTCTTTGTTGAGAAAATTACTAGACTGATTAGATCAGGGAGCTAGGTCCTAGCAAATGTGAATTCCATGAAGATATTTGACAAAATCTAATGATTTTTCAATTAGATAAAGATGGTCTATTTAGGCACATCTGTTAATTGTTGAAACTCCAAACCCAAAAGATATTCATCTGCAAGTAATCTGTGGTGGTTGTCCATGGGACTCTGTTCTTTGCCTGGAGATAATATATATGTATGAAACCACATATTCTTTCTTAAATTAGTGATTTGGATAGGTCATAAAAGTCATACTGATCAAATTTTGCTGATGATGCCAAGATAGGAGGATTAGCAAATATTCGAGGTGGCAGAGCCAAAAAACAAATTTCCTCTTGTTACATTCACCCTATTGCTCCAGGATTCCAAGATTCTTTTTTCAGGATTCACTGCGTCATTGGACATTTGGTTTCAGAAAACCAACTGCTTAAGGACAAGACAAAGTCAATGAGCCTTAGAGGGAGTAGGTGTGAAAAGAGGCAGAGGCCCTTGTTGACCGTGACTCATTATGATCTCTGGAGGGCAGGGGAGCTGAGGTCTGCTGCTCAGTGTGTGTGTTCATGTAAATTCAGACTACCCTGGCAGGCTGGAGCCCCCAGGTCTGCTGAGAAGGGGTGTCCTTTGGGGCATGTACTGGGGAAGGTGATCCCAGTGAGACCATCGAACATGCCCAGAGATGAGAGAAAACACTTCCATTGGTGGCTTTGGATTCATCTTAGATCCCTCCCCTTTACCCTCTTTCCTACAGATGTTTATTACAAGACCTCTGTGTGCCAGGCTCTGTGTTGAGCGTTGGTAGGTGGTCCCCAGGATTGCCCCTGTCCTGTGGAGCCAATAAGCTTTCTACATTGTGTGTGGGTGGTGCCAAGGACCTGTGGAATGGTGCCAGACCGGGTTGTGGGAAATCCAGTTATTGCAAGGTAGGCAGCCTCGGAGTAGGGAGCTGGAGAACACACGGGGGGCTAGGGGGTGGGGTAGCAGATCCCAGAGCAGGACCCGAGATAAGCAGGGCAGGAAACAGCCCTCTGGCCTCGACAGAGTCTCTCCTTGACCAAACTTTAGTCAGGCTCCTCTGATCCTCTTCTCAACTAGGCCCTGACCTTTGGGCTTCTGTGTCCATCTTTGCATCACCCAATTTTAGCAAGAATCCTGCTAAGTCAGTGGAGTGAGAATTCCCCACCCTCAATATCTGATCACCCCTGATACCTGATCAAACTCCTCATCCTTCACCAGCCCCAGGTAATGTCTGATCTCCCTGGTCTGACTTCAGCAAGAATCCTGTCCAGTTGGTTCAGCCAGAATCCCCCCTTAACACCTGACATTTCCTCATAGTAATGTTCCATCCGTGACCTCCCACCCTGCCCCTTGGCTGTAAATCCCCACATGTCCTTATTCTGCTTAGAACTGAGCCCATGTCTAGACTGAGGTCTCTTGCCCCCAGTTGCAATAACATCCTGAATAAAATTTGTTTTCACTGCTTTAACTACTGTCTAGATCTGGCCTTCTTTGACAGCCCTCAGCAGGAGAGGGCCAAGAGGACAAGGAAGTCTGTGGGTTGAGGCAGGGCAGGAAACCAGGTTAAAATGCGGGGGAAGATCAGAGTATGTTGAGGGAGGATCTTTGTCTTGTTTGTTTAGAAGCACTGACTCTGCTGAGGGAGGGTGGTCTGGGCTCTGCTGGAGGTACAGGGCTGGGGAGAGGCAGAGCTTGGAGGGCTGTCATGGACACCCTTGTGTTTGGTTGACGGGTTGTGGGGGTGACGGAGGAAGCAAGGAGCCAAAGCTCTGTGGGTGGTGGACCCTTCACTGACTGAGCTGGGAGCCCTGGACAAAGGGCAGAGTTTGTGGCTGTTAAAGAAAACCAGAACCAGACAGAAGTTGAAAAGGTAAAAATAGATTTTAGGCCCAGTGCAGTGGCTCAGGCCTGTAATCCCAGCACTTTGGGAGGCCGAGATGGGCGGACCCTGGAGGTCAGGAGTTAGAGACCAGCCTGGCCAACATGATGAAACCCCATCTCTACTAAAAATACAAAATTAAGCTGGGTGTGGTGGCACATGCCTATAATCCCAGCTACTCGAGAGGCTGTGGCAGGAGAATCACTTGAACCCAGGAGGTGGAGGTTGCAGAGAGCCAAGATAACCCCACTGCATTCTAGCCTGGGTGACAGAGTAAGACACCATCTCAAAAACAAAATAAAATAAAAAACAGATTTTATCCAGGGACTATTGCAATAGAGGAAAAGAGACCCCAGTGCAGATAGAACTGGGCTCAGTTCCGAATACAGCGTGGACCAGTGGCGAGCCATACCCGAAGAGCAGGTTGGGAGGGATGGGAAATTATTATGAGGAAATGGGTAAGGGACAATTCTGGCTGAACCACCTAGACAGGGTTCTTGGTGAAGGCAGGCCAGCTGGGGAGATCAGACATCACGTGGAGCTGGTGGGCGATGAGGAATTTGATCAGATATCAAGGGTGAAGGATTCTAGCTAGGACAGCTTCACACAGGTCTTGGTAAAATTGGATGATGCAAAGACATGGAAGCCCAAAGGTCAAGGCCTAGTTGGGAAGAGGATCAGAGGAGCTGACTAAAGTTTAGTCAAGGCTAGGTGCACTGGCTCATATCTGTAATCCCGATACTTTGTGAGTCCAAGGTGGGAGGATTGCTTGAGGCCAGGAGTTTGAGAACAGCCTGAGCAACAGAGTGAGACCGCATCTCTTAAAAAAAAAAAAAAAAAAAAAAAATCAGCTGGGCATGATGGTATGTGGCTGTAGTCCCAGCTACTTGGGAGGCTGACGTAGGAAGATCTCTTGAGATCAGGACTTTGAGAGTACAGTGAGCTATGATGGTGCCATTGCACCCCAGCCTCGGCAACAGAGTGAGATCCTGTCTTTAAAAATAAATAAAATCAAAAACTATAGTTTAATCAAGGAGACACTGTTTGTCATGGGACGAAGAGATCCAAGAATGCAGAAACAGAAGACCTGCCCATTTGGAGCTCATATTCTAGTGGGGAGATAGACACCTGAAAGAAATAATTCATAATTTAAATCAGAAGGTGTGCATTGAGGGCTTGAAGCATCATTCATGCCCTTATTCATTTAACAAGTATATTAGAGTTCTCTAGGGAACTCTAGAGGGTTCAGGACTAATAGGATAGATGTATATATGAAGGGGAGTTTATTAAGGACTATTGACTCACATGATCACGAGGTGAAGTCCCACAATAGGCCATCAGCAAGCTGAGGAGCAAGGAAGCTAGTCTGTGTCCCCAAACCTCAAAAGTGGGGAAGCCAACAGTGCAGCTTTCGGTCTGTGGCCGAAGGCCTAACAACCCCTGGCAAACCACTGGTGTAGTTCCTAAAGTCCAAAAGCTGAAAAACTTGGGAGTCTGATGTTCTAGGGCAGGAAGCATCCAGCACGGGAGACAGATGGAGGCCAGAAGACTCAGCCAGTATAGTCCTTCCATGTTCCTCTGCCTGCTTTTATCCTAGCCCTGCTGGCAGCTGATTAGATGGTGCCCACCCAGATTGAGGGTGAGTCTGCCACTCCTAGTTCACTGACTCAAATGTTAATCTCCTTTGGCAACACCCCCACAGACACACCCAACAATACTTTGCATCCTTTAATCCAATCAAGTTGACACTCAGTATTAACCATCACGTCAATGCTTCATTCTACCTTGATCAGGGCAGTTTTGGGAGGAGGTGGTGATGCAGCAGCTGGCCTTGAGGAAAGCCCAGAATTCCATCCTTGAGGCAGGGAATTCAAGCAGAGGCCATTGCGCTGACGAAATACAGATCTGTAATGAGAGAAGCTTTGGATGGGGCAAAGTTTCTCTCTACCATAGATGTTGCTTTCGCTCTGCTTTTGAGAAACGTTACTATAGAGTATCGCACAATATTTGGTTTTGATGTTAGATACATTATCTTGGAATCACAAGCCCCCTTTCCAGAATATACCAAGGAATCGATAGATATCATTGGGTATCATGAGCAGTTTCGGTTGGACTTTGGATTATAGCCGATATCATGCCAATGGAATCCGTCACCACTGATGGTTGGACCTTTCCCAGCTGGGAAGGGAAATGCATACTTACAAGGACATTTGCATCTTCTGAAAAATCATCCTAACAAACTCCTATTTTCATATTTGGAGAGTTTGCATTTTAAGAAAGATAACTAGTAGTGTTTTATCTTATTATAGAAGTAATTTGTTTATTGTAGAAAATTTGGAAAATGCAAATAAAGAGAGGAAAATTCAAATCACTCATAACCTGACTATCTAACACAATCACTGTTGATACCATGGTGATTTCATCAGACTTAAAAAAAATAGACTTCAGATCATCTGCTGCTGTTACTTGAGTCCCACCCCCAACAACCAATTTTTTTTTTTTTTTTTTTTTTTTTACTGTGGTAAAATGCATTCTTCTTTTTTCCTTTTACTGTATATCTTGAAGAGCTTTCTGGCTCTGCCAGAGTCTCTACTTCATATTTGTAAATGGCTTCCCAAAATTCCACTAGGCCATAATTTATATGGATAATTTTCTTTTCTTTTCTTTTTTTTTTTTGAGACGGAGTCTCGTTCTGTCGCCCATGCTGGAGTGCAGTAGTGGCACGATCTCGGCTCACTGCAAGCCCCGCCTCCTGGGTTCACACCATTCTCCTGCCTCAGCCTCCCGAGTAGCTGGGACTACAGGCGCCCGCCACCACGCCCGGCCAATTTTTTTGTATTTTTAGTAGAGACGAGGTTTCACCGTGTTAGCCAGGATGGTCTCGATCTCCTGACCTTGTGATCCACCCGTCTCAGCCTCCCAAAGTGCTGGGATTACAGGCGTGAGCCACCGCGCCCCGCCTGGATAATTTTCTGTTGTTGAACATGCAGGTTGTTTCTAGTTGTTGGGTTTTTTTTCTCTTCTAAACAAGGCTGCCGCATACAGCCCCGACACAAAACAGATGCGCATCTCCATGATTAGTTTCTTAGAATCTAGCATTGGCTGGGCCAGAGGGGATGCAAAATTTAAGTATTTTAACACGTAGTCATCTCGGACATTTGTAGAGAGCTTACTATGGGCTTTTACATGCATGATCTCATTTAATTTTCATAGCGTAGGTAGGAGCTGTTATTATTCCTCCTTCAAGATAAAACATCAGAGGCTTAGAGAGGTTTAGTAACTTGGGCCAGGCGCAATGGCTCACGCTTGTAATCCCAGCACTTTGGGAGGCCAAAGTGGGCAGATCATTTGAGGTCAGGAGTTCAAGACCAACCTGACCAGGCTGACCAACATGGTGAAACCCGGTCTCTACTAAAAATAGAAAAATTAGCTGGGCATGGCGGCACATGCCTGTAATCTCAGCTACTTGGGAGGTTGAGACAGGAGAATCGATTGAATCTGGGAGGTGGAGGTTTCAGTGAGCTGAGATCGCGCCATTGCACTCTAGCCTGGGCGATAGAGCAAGACTCCATCTCGGGGGGGTGGTGGGGGGGAAGAGAGAGGTTTAGTAACTTCCCCAAGACCTCAGAGCTGGGTAGTGGCATAGAGGGGATGAAGCCCCCTGAGCCCACCGCAGGACCTGCACTGGAATCCGACACTGTACTTCCTGCTGAGCTGTCCTTGGATAGTAGTGGGTGTGTAGACCCTTTCGTAAAGCACAAGACTGAGAATTATTTAAAAAAAAAAAAAAAAATCAAAAGCTCTGTCAATTGGGCAGTTGATAAACTTTCATTTTGCATTTCTTTGTTTATCAGAAAGGTTGAATGTATTTAAATGTTGAATGAACCTTTCATTTTTAGTGAATTGACTTGTATCTCTTGCTTATTTTCTAAAATGTGAGTGGCTCTTTCTTGCTAATTTGTGAAACTGCTTTATGTATTAAGATTGGTAAAATCAGGCCAGGTGCAGTGGTGGCTCATGCCTGTTATCCCAGCACTTTGGGAGGCCGAGGCGGGTGGATCACCCGAGGTCAGGAGTTCGAGACCAGCCTGTTCAACATGGTGAAACCATGTCTCCACTAAAAATACAAAAATTAGCTGGGCATGGTGGCTGGTGCCTGTACTCCCAGCTACTTGGGAGGCTGAGGCATGAGAATTGCTTGAACCCAGGAGGCAGAAGTTGCGGTGAGCTGTGATCATGCCACTGCAGTTTAGCCTGGGCAACAAAGCAAAACTCTATCTCAAAAAAACAAACAAACAAACAAAAAAAAAGGTGGTAAAATCCATCTCCTATCTCGTGTGTGGTAAATATTTTTTCCAGTTTTTTCACTTACCTTTAATTTTACATTGTTTTTCAATATATGGTTTTTTTGTTTGTTTTGGGGTTTTGTTTTTTTTTTCTGAGACGAAGTCTTATCCTGTCTTGCCCAGGCTGGAGTGCAGTGGCGCAATCTCAGCTCATTGCAGCCTCCACCTCCCAGGTTCAAGTGATTTTCCTGCCTCAGCCTTCCGAATAGCTCAGACTATAGGTGCGTGCCACCATGCCTGGCTAATTTTTAGTAGAGATGAGTTTTCGCCATATTGGCCAGGCTGGTCTTGAACTCCTGAAGTCAAGTGATCCTACTGTCTCCGCCTCCCAAAGTGGGATTACAAAGTGCTGGGATTACAGGCATAAGCCACCGCATCTGGCTCAATGTAGGGGTTTTAAACATTTTCACATAGGTAGATTTATATCTTTGTGGTTTCTGCTTTTGGTGTCATGCTTAGAAAGTCCTGCAAATTTTATAAATAACCCACTTAGATCTCCTTTTGGTTACGGTAATGGTTTGATTTTTAAGTATTTAACTCTTTACTATGTTTGGAATCTATTTTTATAAAGTAAACTTCTAATGATACATATTTTTCCAAATGGTTCCAGTGCCCCAATACCATTTGTTGAATGACTCATTTCTCTGTTTACTTGAAATGGCACACTATATAGAGTTGGTCTGTTTCTGAACTTCTATTCCATAGGTGTGTCTGATGCTTTCTGGGTCAGTGTCCTGGTATTTAAGTCACCTTACGTTTATATTATACTTTAATATCTCATAAGGGAAGTCTCCTCCATGATGAACCTTCTCTTTGCAAGGATTGTCTTAACTGTTCTCGCCTGTTTATTCTTATGCTAGAACTTTAGAACCATTTTGTTGAGTTCTAAAAATAATAATAGAGGCTGGGCACGGTGGTTTATTCCTGTAATCCCAGCACTTTGGGAGGCCGAGGCAGGCAGATCACGAGGTCAGGAGATCGAGACCATCCTGGCTAACATGGTGAAACCCCGTCTCTACTAAAAAATACAAAGAAAATTAGCCGGGCGTGGTGGTGGGCGCCTGTAGTCCCAGCTACTCGGGAGGCTGAGGCAGGAGAATGGCATGAACCTGGGAGGCAGAGCTTGCAGTGAGCCGAGATCGTGCCACTGCACTCCAGCCTGGATGACAGAGCGAGACTCTGTCTCAAAAAAATAAAAAAAAAATAAAATAATAATAATAGAATTAGTATTTTGGTTGGAATTTGGTGAACTTAGACATTGATTAAAGGAGAATAAATTTTTTTTTTGCAGTATTTAGTCTTCACATTCGGAAGCGAGGTACATCTTTTCTTTTATTCTTACCTCTTTCATATCCCTCTGGAAGAAAATCGTAGTTATTCATTTGTAGTACAAGAAAAGATGTTTTTTCCCTCACTCATTGCTAGGTTCATGGCTTAGGCCCCTATGACAAAAGATAGATTAAAGAGAAAAGAGGAAATATACAAATGTATTTAATGTAAGTTTTACATGACACAGGAGCTTTCATAAGGAAACAAAGGCCCAAAGACGCAGGTAAACTTGTGTATTTTTATGCTTAGGTTTGATGAAAAAGTGGATAGTTGTGGAGATAGTTGATTGGACAAAGGGAGTGTGATCTAATGGTAATAAACTGGGAGGAATTTGCCAAGGCCTGTTTGTTCAGATTCCCCTCTGTGCTCCTGTGTCTTCAGAGATAAGGATGTTCCTTTCCCCTTGGTATACAGAGGGCACCTCTCGATGAGGGTCTTCTGACTTGCTTCAAGAGAAAAGGGCAGGAGAAGCTCAGAGAGTGACTTCCCTAGGTTTTATGACCTGCTCCAGGGGAAAAGGGTGTGAGGAAGGTGAGAGTGGCCTTCCTGCTACTGCTGTTTTCTCAAATGCCAAGGTGCCAGATTTGGGGATAGTGTGTCCTGAAGCCTATCCCGTCCATTCAACAAACATTCTTGAGCAGCTCCGATCATTACAGCCCTTTTCATAGAAAGTCTACTTGTTTCATTAAGTTAATTACTCAGTGTTTTAGTCTTTGTCACTTGTGAGTGATATTCTTTTGCTATTATAGTGGCTTCTCTTCTCCACAGGTATTTTCTAATTAACTATTGCTGGTGTGTAGAAAACTTGGATTTGTGAATATCGCTTTCCTAGTCAGCTGCCTTATAGAGCATTCTCATTGGTCCTGTGGTTTCTCACAGGTTTCCGTGGGTTTTTCCAGGAAGACAGTCATATTGTATGCAAGTAGCAATACTTCTGCCTTGTCCTTTCCAATATTTTAATCTTGCCTCTTTGTCCATGGATTGAATTGTCGTCATCTTTGGGGACTGGACTGGGCAGAAGTCATGAGCAACCACATTCTTGTCTACATCCTGAGTTTGATGGAATGATTGCTGTTTGCCTATTGCTTGGGGTACTGGCTATTTGCGGCAGATTTTGTCATGTCCTGGAGGTATCCTCTTTCCCATTTGCTAAGAGGGTTTTGTTCAAAATCAGAAATGAGGGCTGAATTTTATTAAATGCTTTTTCAGTCTCTTCCATACAAATGATTTGCATTTCAGAATTATTTGTGCAGGCAGGTGGACCATAAACATCTTGAAGTCAAGAACTGTCCTCAAGACCATCATAGACAGTCATTCATTCCCAACTGTATAGAAACCTTACAGAGAAACAAGCATATGAAATTATGAGTCTTCCCTGCAGTAGGTACTCAGTCAACATGTATTGGAGCCCATGGGTGCAGGCTCAGTCACTGGCATGAATTTTAGGAGGATGTGAAAGAGAAAGCACTCTGAAAATCTGGAGGTGGGATGGCCGGGGAGCTTCACCTCCCCATATGCACTAATTAGGAGGCCATAAATGTGAGGAGACATTTCATTTCATCCCGTTTTTCAGATGAGGTTAGTATCATGTTTGCCTCAACGTGGAACTGAATTACAATGCCATAGACATTTAAATTGCGGGCCATAAAGTGCTTGTCAAGTGCTAATTACAGCCTTGCTGTGCTCCTGTATTACCAACCTCATGATTCTGCCAGCTGCCAGCAGGGGCAGGCTTTCCAGCGAAGCACCTCGCAGGAAAGGTGCCGCCGCGTTGGGGCGCATGCTATTTGTTTGGGAAATTAGACTTGCTTTCTAAGTAAATAAGTGGTTAGAGTGCCAGTGGTTAGGGCTGGCAGTGGTTGGTAGTGTCCCCAGGATGGTACCAGTTGTTTTGGCTGGAAACAAGTTGTTCTAAAGCAGGTTGAAAACAATATGATCAAGGTGAAAATTAGGTCCAAAATAATGAGTTGGCAAAAAGAAAAATCAATACTCCCTACTACTGGATTTCCATGTATTGGTAATTCTGGTGCACTCTTCATTTATTCAACAAATATCAACCATCTATTATAGGTTATAGGCAGTGGGGGATGATGTTCATTGATGTCAATGAACAAAACGAGAGTTCCATCCAGAGAGCTTGCATGCTAATAAAGGAGACAGACAATGCAAAAATAAATACATCTTAGATAGCTAGCTAGGTAGGTAACACGTTAAGTGGTGATGGCACTAGAAAAAAAAAAACAAAAAGAACAGTCAGGCCCTAATGATTTAGGGGTGGTTGATTTCTGTTTGAAACTGGTGTCCAGAGAAGGCCTCTCTGAGATGGCGCTGGAGCAGAGATTGGATGGGAGGAGAGAGAGAGAGCCCTGTGAAGGTTGAGGCTGGAGGGAGAGCCACTGCAGGCCCTGAGGCCAGTGTACTTGAGGAGTTTGAGAACAATAAGAAGGCCCGTAGGACTGGAGCAGAGTGATGGAGTAGGGGCAGGGTCAAGTTCGAGATGGGGAAGGGATGATCCCATAGGGATTTCTGGCCATGAGACATTTGAGGACTTTGAGCAGGGAAATGATATGATTTGACTTATCTAAGGGCCATTTTCCAAACTCTGCTTTTAGGTATTTTTGGTTCATTTCTTAAAATTTTTTTGGCAGAGCAGGCACAATTGGCTGAAAATGAACGAGATCTAAAGAGAGAAAACAGCCAGCAACCACCATGAGAACCAGAAAAAAAAATTCTGAAAAATCAGCAAAACTGCTTGAATGCCTATAAGATGTTGTAAACCTGTCTCAGGTGTCCTCCAGTTATTAATATGTGAAAAGCCAATGACCAGGACTCTTCATTTTTGACTTGACTGCTGTCTGGATCAAGCCTTCAGCTGTCTGGGGGCTGGCCAGTGTGCAGTTTGCCAGACACGTCCCTTTGGTCAAGAGCCTGGGTCTGGAGGCGTCCAAGTGGCCCACACCTATCTTCTTGCACTGAAAATAACTGCTGCAGATGGTAAAACTTGGGCAATGGTAGTGCAGTTGGGCTCCAAATAGTGCAGTAGTCTTCTTGGCTATGCGAAAAGATTATTTCATCTTTAGTGCTACCACTGTTGTTTCATGGGCCTGTAAGGCAGGGGAGGTTGAGGCTGAGGGCATAGCTTGAGTGGATGGCCATCTGAGGTCCCAGGTCCCAATCTGGAATCCTTTCAGTTGCATCACAAGAGAATTCTGTGCCCCCAGAGCACCTTGCCCATCTCTGTATCAAAGCATTCATCCTATAATAGTGTAAAGATCTGTTTCTGTGTTTGTCCAGCTAAATTGGGACTTCCTTTAGTCAGTATGTTTGGGTTACAGGTAAGCTGCTGTGAAAAAGAGGCTCAAAAATATAGTGGCTTCAATAAGTTGAACACTTATTTCTCCCTCAGTCAACAGTATGGCTGGTCCAGACATCTCTGTTCCACAAGGTCATTCAGGGATCTAAGTTCCTTAACTCTTGTTGTCCTATCATGCTGTAGGATTTGTCCCCATTGATGTAGTTGCAATAGGGTCCCTGTCACATCTGTGTTTTAGCTCACCAGAAGGGGAAAAGAGTGGAAAAAAAATTGCAGAAATCCAGAGCAAGCAACTTGTCCTAAAGCTGAAGAATGGCCTAGAAGTTGTACATGTCACTTCTTTTCAATCCCATTTCAGAAATTAGTCACATAGTCATACCCATCTGCAAAGGAAGCTGGTTTGGTTACATTTAATCTCTAGCTAGGTAATGGTGTGGCATATTCATTTTCTATTGTTGCTATAAAACTTTACCACAAACTTATGGCTTAAAACAACACAAATTTATTGTCTTATAGTTCTGGAGGTCTGGAGTCCAAAATGAGTCTTGCTAAGGTCAAAAGCTTGTCAGGTTGCAAAAATTTTCTCCCATTGTGTAGGTTGCCTGTTCACTCTGATGATAGTTTCTTTTGCTGTGCAGAAGCTCTTTAGTTTAATGAGATCCCATTTGTCGATTTTGGCTTTTGTTGCCATTGCTTTTGGTGTCTTAGACATGAAGTCCTTGCCCACGCCTATGTCCTGAATGGTATTGCCTAGGTTTTCTTGTAGGATTTTAATGGTTTTAGGTCTAACATATAAGTCTTTAATCCATCTTGAATTAATTTTTGTATAAGGTGTAAGGAAGGGATCCAGTTGCAGCTCGACAAAGGGCTAATATCCAGAATCTACAATGAACTCAAACAAATTTACAAGAAAAAAACAAACAACCCCATCAAAAAGTGGGCAGAGGACATGAACAGACACTTCTCAAAAGAAGACATTTATGCAGCCAAAAAACACATGAAGAAATGCTCCTCATCACTGGCCATCAGAGAAATGCAAATCAAAACCACAGTGAGATACCATCTCACACCAGTTAGAATGGCCATCATTAAAAAATCAGGAAACAACAGGTGCTGGAGAGGATGTGGAGAAATAGGAACACTTTTACACTGTTGGTGGGACTGTAAACTAGTTCAACCATTGTGGAAGTCAGTGTGGCGATTCCTCAGGGATCTAGAACTAGAAATACCATTTGACCCAGCCATCCCATTACTGGGTATATACCCAAAGGACTATAAATCATGCTGCTATAAAGACACATGCACACGTATGTTTATTGCGGCACTATTCACAATAGCAAAGAGTTGGAACCAACCCAAATGTCCAACAACGATAGACTGGATTAAGAAAATGTGGCACATATACACCATGGAATACTATGCAGCCATAAAAAATGATGAGTTAGTGTCCTTTGTAGGGACATGGATGAAACTGGAAAACATCATTCTCAGTAAACTATCGCAAGGACAAAAAACCAAACACCGCATGTTCTCACTCATAGGTGGGAATTGAACAATGAGAACTCATGGACACAGGAAGGGGAACATCACGCTCCGGGGACTGTTGTGGGGTGGGGGGAGGGGGGAGGGACAGCATTAGGAGATACACCTAATGCTAAATGACGAGTTAATGGGTGCAGGAAATCAACATGGCACATGGATACATATGTAACAAACCTGCACATTGTGCACATGTACCCTAAAACCCTAAAGTATAATAATAAAAAAAAAAAAAAAAAAAGCTTGTCAGGACTGATTCCTCCTGGAGGCTCTGAGGGGAGAATTCATTTCCTTGCCTTTTTCAACTTCTCGAGGTCACCTGCATTCCTTGGCACATGGCCCCTTCCTTGCATCACTCAAGCTTCTTGATTCTGTTGTCACATCTCTTACTATTCACTCTGATTTCCAGCCTCCCGCTTATAAGAACCCTTGTGATTACATCAAACCTATCTGGGTCTAGGATAATCTCTCCATCTCAAAATTCTTAGTCACATATGCAGAGTCCCTTTTGCCATGCAAGGTAACATATCCACAGGTTTCTGGCATTAGGACATGGATATATCTGTGGGGGTGGGGTGGTGGGGGGGGTGCTTTATTCATCACAGGTGAGAAGAGGTTTTATTACTAAAAGAAGGAAAGGGAGAAAGGATGTCAGAGGAGTGTCTTCTTAATGCCTGCCACACAGATGCTCAGTAAATGTTGAATACAGCAACATTTGTTGAGGTATTGCCTGCCTTCCTCCATACCACCCTGAACTTCATTGGTTCAACCAATATCTCTTTATAGAAAGCAAAAGGTGGCAGATATGCAGTGCTGATGTTTAAGTGTATAGACTCTCAATCTGGTGCAAGGGAAATGAAGAGGAAGCCCCTAGGGCAGATTAGCTGTCCACACTTGTTACTGTTAATTTCACAACCTTCCTGGATTCCACTCACCCACTCCCACCTTCAGAATAGACACATAGCCCTACACAGCTAAAACTGAGCCCATTATCTGAGGCTGCAAATGTAGCTTATTCTCCTAGTTTTCCAGAACTGTCTTCATTCTGGTCACACAAGCTGAGGGCTTTGGCGTCATCTCTACCCACTCCTTTTCCTTGGCCCTCCCCTGTGTCCGCTGACTCCCTTCACATTTCCAGATCTCATGGTGTTCACTCCTAGCCTTTCTTCATAGCCTCACTGCCCATGGAACTGGCCCAGGCCTCATCACTGTGGTTAGTGCACCTGCCACAGCCGTTCGCCTGGCCTGCCTTCCTCTGGTTCCCCCTCCTTCAAGCCTCTTCCATCCCTGACAGCTCCTGCTTTGGTCACTGACCGAAGCACCACTGCCATCCTGCTGTGCTTGCTGGGAAGTTGCCACCTGGCTCCCAGTTCATAGCAGGTGAAAACATATCTGCGTTCACTCTCCATGTGTTTGACCTGCTATGGGAACTAGAAAAGGCCCTTCCCTCTGAGTCAGAGCCCCCAGGTTCCATCCTCTGCCCTAGACCTTCTAAGAGGCCTGGGAAAGACACATGCTTCCTGTGAACCTCAGTTTCCAGCTTTGCGAGAGGGGAGAGCCTGGCCAGCTGAACTTTCACTTTAAGATGTGGGGATTGCTTCCAAACTAGTCCTTGGGACTCTTGCCACTGAAGCCTAGGGAGGCAGAAAGAGAAGAGGGTGTAGAGAGAAATGAAGCTTTCACACTGTCCCCTCCACAATGCCCCTGTGGACGGCTCACATGCACAGCCTCTTCCATGGCCTCGAACCCTCCAGTCTCAGGGTCTCCCTTATCCTCCATGAGCCCTGTTCACAGCAGGAGTACTGACATCTCTTCAGCTCTGAGACCCAGCTAAGGGCTGGCAGTTTGGCCCCTCCATGCTGGGCCGCCACCTTGTGGCCTCTCTTCTTGTCTCATCTGTCATGGACTCTCCCATGTGGGCATCTCACCTCTTTTATCCATCACACCCAAGTCCTGTACTGTAGGTGCGTGCAATGCCAGGTGCCGCCCTGCCGTCTGCTACACTGGACTCCTGCAGTGCCTGGAACACAAAAGGTCCTGCGATGGGGATTTTTTCTTACCTATTTCTGCCTCTTCCCCCACCCTCAACCCTCACTGCCCACCCAGGCACCCAGCACTCAGGGCCCCTAGACCAGGAGCCAGCACTTAGAAGTGAAAATGGACAAGGTGAAGGATCCTCTGGCACCCCCAGATGTTCACGTGGCATTCCTGGCTTTCGTGATTGGGTGGGATCTGTTTGTTCAGAGTAATGTTGATGACACCACTGTGATTCCTGGGCTGTGTGGATGGATTTAGTGAAGTCACTTGTAAGAACAAGCAACTTAACTGAATCTGGACATGGGAATCCTGTGGAAGCTTGGATTTCCGTGCCATTTAGCTACTCTATCTTAGGCTCTTTTTGTGTTCCAGGCACCATCCTGGGCAGTGGAGTAGAGAACTGCCAAGGGAAGTTTATAAAATCCCCCTGTTCCCTCTCTAGATGATGATGGAGACAGAAATGACCACACAGCCTGAACTGTGCAAGGCTGGGGGAGGGAGTCTCTAACTGTTAAGCAAAGTTTATAAACCGTTGCTCCTTCCCTAGAGGATTGATGTGGGGTGTGTGGACAGGATTTGCAGTGACTGATGGGCCTCAAACGAGGCTTTGCCCTTAAAAAAACCATTATCATTTATCTCCTCCTCAACAAGGCTCCTCGTGACCTTCAGAGGCAGCAGCTGAAGTGTTCGCAGTGAGCGTAAGTTAAACAAGGGCTTGTGTGTTGAACAGTGCTTTATAGGAAAACCAAAGTGATAGTGGCAATTATGCAAGGCTTTCCATGTTCCGTTATGCCCCGTTTATTCAGGATCTTTAGGGCATCAATTGTACTTGGGTGCTTATTTTCAGGGACCTAAAGTTTTCACATTTAAACACCAAGAGTGTTTTCTTTTAGAATATTGGCCATCCTGTGTATCTTTCTAAAATTTTTTTATTCCCTGTTTTTTTTTTTTTCAACTTAGAAAACGTTTTCTCGTACATATTCATGGTAGAAGAAAAACCAAGAAAATACTTATAATAATTTTCTTCCTTCATCTATTCCTCTCAGAGATAAGTCCTGTTAACATTCCACCTTCTAAGATACGGTGATTTTAATTCAATCTTTTATTGATGACTCAAGATCTTCATCTCAGTCCTCATTAGTTGTCCTCTGCACATGTAGCATTTTCCCCTCCATGCACTATGACTCTTGGTATAAAAAGTGCTGCACGAGGCGATTATCTATTTTGCTATTTTATTTTCTTGGTGCCAGCTGGCACTTTCTGCGGCTGTACATAAACCTTATATTCCTTTTGCCTCTCTATATGCACCAGGTCTTCTTGATTCTAAGATGCACATCTTCCCTGGACATTTTAATGTTTCTGAAACCAGGATGTATCTTGCCAGAGGACAAAGGAATAAGTTCTTGTGGACATTGTCACCATCTCTGTGTACATGGGGTTTCATCTATTCCCCACCTCAGTTGCTATGGTCACTTATTTCATTGGAGACCTTACAGTCACTTGAATTTTAACTTACATTTGGATTCCTAAATGATCGCTTATTATGTGTTTTAAAAGATGACACTATAATGAAGTAATACAATTATTGTGAATGTAGAAGATTGCCTGTCATGTGCCAGCCGAGATGATTAAAGGCAGTTGAAATTGCCAAATCTCCCAGAATAGATCATAAAATTTTCAGAGTTAAGGGAGGTGGCCGTGACCAACTTTTGTGTCATGAAGGAATATCAAGTGCCTGAAATTATTAAAAGCTTTGGACAGACTTTCGAGATAAACTGTCTAGTTCCCATCAGCAGATAATTTAATTAAAGAAAAGTGAAACAGCAAATAACCAACTAGGAAATTCAGATGAAAGGCCCTTATCTCCTTTATCCTTGGGTTTGCCTGAGAATTATTCTGTTCATTTAAAAGATGCTGAGGGGTTCAAGGTCTTGCAGTTTGGTTCACAAACAGCAGGGTTTCAGCAGAAAGCTGTGCCCATCTGGCCAAGACAGGCACTGACTCAGACGAACCCTGAGAATCTGAATCTGAAGAAGGCTTAGATTCAAACTTTGAGTATAGTATTGAAGAAGAAAGTGGTTTGAATAAACCTATGCTTTTTGCTGGTCAGTAAAAAATATTTCTGTGTTCTCACTTAAAAGAGAAGTTCTGACACATGCTACAACATGGATGAACCTTGAGGATATCATGCTAAGTGAAATGAGCCAGTTACAAAAAGACAAATACTGTCTGACTTCACTTATATGAGATATCCTGAGTAGTCACATTCACAGAGACAGGAAGTAGAATGGTGGTCACCAGGGCTGGGGGAGAGGGGAAATAGGGAGTTGTTTTTTTAATGGGTATAAAGTTTCAGTTTTGCAAAGATAAAAAATTCTGGAAATTGGTTGCACAACATTGCGAATATACATAACACTACTGAACTGTGCATTTTAAAAAGGTTAAGATGGTAAATTTTATATTATGTATTTTTTCATCACAATTAAAAATTATATTTCTGGGTTCTCTTGGTGAGAGCACCATCATCCACCCAGTTCTACAAACAAGAAACCTTTGATACCTCCTTCATGCCCCCACCCAGTGATCTCCAGACCTTGTAGGTTTTGTCTGCTAGTTTTCCAACTCTCTGCTTTTTACCATCTCTTCCATCACAGTCCAAGCTAACATTATCTTGAGACAACAGTGGTGGCCTCTTAACCACAACCTCATGGACTTCTTGCTGTCCTCAAATTCTTTCTCCAGAGTGAACTGTTCAAAAGTCTGATTGTATCGGGCCCCCATTTAAAAGCCTTCCTTGATTAGGCAAATGCAGATCAAAACCACAATGACATATCACTTCATACCCACTAGGATGGCTAAAATCCAAAGTCAGATCATAACAAGTGCTGGTGAGGATGTAGAGACACTGGAACCATTGTTCATTGCATGTGGGAATGTAAATGGTCTTTGGAAGACAGTCTGGCAGTCGCTTAAATGATTAAACATAGAGTCACCATATGACCCAGCAGTTCCACTCCTAGGTATGTACCCAAGAGAAATGAAAGCATATGTCTACCTAAACACTTGTACATTCATGCTCATAGCAGCATTATTTAGAATAGCCAATAAGGTGGAAAGAATCTAAATGTCCATCAACTGACAAATGGACAAACAAAATGTGGTCGATCTATAAAATAGAATACTGCTTGCCCATAAAGAAGAATGGAGTACTGATGCATGCTACAACATGGATGGACCTTGAAAACATTAAGATAAGTGAAAGAAGAAGCCAGTCACAAAAGATCCTGTGGGATTCCATTCGTGTGAAATGTCCAGAATAGGCAAACACATAGACAGAAAGTAGATTAGTAGTTGCATAGAGGTTGGCAGAGATTGGGAAATAGGGGGTGGTTGCTAAAGGTATGGGATTATTTTCCTGTTTTTCTTTTTAATGAAAGCAAGATGATGTCTGTTTATTGGTATCTTTTAAAAAATAGGTCTGGGTATATTTAGGTTGCATTTTCCATTTTTTTAATCATGGTAAAATACACATAACATCAAACCTACCTTCTTAGCCATTTTAAGTGTATGTACAGTTCAGTGGTATTGAATGCATCCATAATGTTGTACAGTCATCACCACCACCCATCTCCATAACTCTTTCCATCTTGTAAAACTGAAACTCTGTATCCATTAAACCATAACTCATTATTCTTCCCACCCTCTAGCCTTGGCAACCACCATTCTACTTTCTGTCTCTACAATATTGACTACTCCAGGTACCTCAGATGAGTAGAATCATACACTATTTGTCTTTTTGTGACTGACTTCTTTCATTTAATACAATGTCCTCAAGTTTCATCCGTGTTGTAGCATATGTCAGAATTTCTTTCCTTTTTAAGCTGAATAATATTCTCTTGTATGTATACACTCCATTTTGCTATTCACTCATCTGTCGACAGACATGTGAGCTGCTTCCACATTTCAGCTATTCTGAATAATGCTGCTATGAACATGAACACACAAATTTCTGTTTGGGATCTTGCTTTCCATTCTTGCGGGTATATATGCAGAAGTAGAATTGCTGGACCATATGGTAATTTTTCTTGGGGGAACTGCCATATTGTTTTCCATAGCATCTGTATCATTTTACATTCCCACCAACAGTGCCCAGGGGTTCCAATTTCTCTATGTCCTCATCAACACTTGTTATTTTCTGGACTTTTTTTGGCAGTAGCCATTATAATGGATGTTACATAGTATTTGGGTTTTTTTTTTTTTGAGGTGATGAAAATGTTCTAAAATTGACTATGGTGGTGGTTGTGCATATGTGTGAATATACTAGAAAGCATTGAATTGTACACTTTGAAGGGGTAATTTATATATGTGAATTATATCTCAATAAACCTGTTTATTTTTTAAAAGCTTTCCATGGCCTACTGTTCCTAGCAGAAAGTCCACAGTCCTTTGGCTGGCCCTTCTGCCTGGCCCTCATCCTTCCCTAGTCCCATCTCATCTGGAGACTGCACACATGGCTTGCTGGCATTCTGCCCTTTGTCTGGCTGCATCCTCCCACCCCCACCCTGGTCGCTTGCTTCGTTCTCCTGGTTCTACCTTGTTAAGATTCCAGCTCAAACATTACCTCCTCAAGGAGGCCTTTCCTGACTCCTTGGACTAGATTCCTCATGATGTGTGCTTCTGGTTTCCTGCATGTACATGCCCCATTGACTGTGCCAGCCTCCAGTCCCTGCCCCTAGTCTATTCTGCATCCTCAATCCCAGCAATAGTCCTCTACATGTATTTGTGGAACGATGAATCAATAGCATCCTAGGTCTTAAGACTTATGGTATTAATATTCTGCCATTTTCCTAAAATGATTTGAGGCAACATAAAGCAAAACAAAACAACAGCTAATAGGATGACTTATAAAGCTATGTTAATTAAAACATTGTGCTCTAAAACCAAAAAGAGATAGCCAGTCAGTGGAACAGACTAGAAACTCTAGAAGCGTGCCTGAATAAATACAATAATTTAATATATAATAAATTAGAATGCGAAATGATTGAGAAAAACTGAATTTATCAACAAAAGGTATTGAGGATGACTGGTTACATTTAAAAAGTTTGAATGTTAGAACAACCTAATTAAAATGAGCAAAGGACTTGCATAGACATGTCTCCAAAGAAGATAAATGAATGGCCATTAAGCACATGCAAAGATGGTCAAGGTCACCAACCTTTAGGGAAATGCAAATCAAAACCACGAGTCACCACTTTACACCCATTAGGATGGCTTTTATTAAAAAACAAAAAAACACCACAGAAGCAAACAAAATGACAAGTATTGGTGAGGATGTGAAGAAAATGCACCTTTCTGCATTGCTGGTGGTAAAATGGTACAGCCACCGTGGAAAACAATAGGGCAGTTCCTCAAAAGATTAAACATAGAATTACCATTTAATCCAGTAATTCCACTTCTGGAAGGACACTCAAAATAATTCAAAGCAGGGACTCAAACAGATGTCTGTACACCGATGTTCATAGCAGCATTATTCACAATAGCTGAAAGGGGAATCAACCTAAGTGTTCATTGACAGATGAGAAACAAAATTTAGTGTACACACACACACACACACACACACACACACACACACACACTGGAATATAATTTACCCTGAAAGCGGAAGGAAATTCAGACATATGCTACAACATGGATGAGCCTTGAGGACATACTGCTAAGTGTAATACAGAAGACAGAAAAAGACAAATATTCTATGATTCCAGTTATGTGCACTTCCTGGAGAAGACCGATTCTTAGAAAATAGAATGGTGGTTATTAGGGGCTGCAGAGAAGGAGGGAGAATTGGGAGTCAGTGTTTAATGGGTATAGAGCCTTAGCTGGGGGTGATGAAAAAGTTGTAGAGATGGATGGTGGTGGTGGCTGTGCAACAATGTAAATTTACTTAAAGCTGCTGAACTGTACATTTCAAAATGGCTAAAACGGTCAATTTTATGTTATGTGTATTTTACCACAATAAAAAAGGAATTAAAAAAGTTAAAATGTTAGCTTTCTACTCCCCACCCTCCAATTTTTACAGCAAAATCATTTCCAGCTTTAATATTTCAGTGTGAAAAAACCCATAAAACAGTAGAAGTGGCTACTGAAATAACCAGGGCACGCTGTAGGGCTTGCTAAGCATGATACCAAGGGGCAGCAACCACAAAAACAAAGACTGGTAAATTTGAATACAAAATTTAAAAATGTCTGAAAATCAAAGCCACTGTTATGTTAAGTTGGGATCCCAGGAAAAAGACTCTGAGATGGAGAATTGCCTGCAAAAAGGTTTATTGGGGAGTGCATGGGAAAGTCCACTGTGGCCAAAAGAGGACGGTAGGAGGAAGGGGGCAGAGGCAGAGATGGACCACCACTGTGGTTTCAACTGACGCTGTTGCTGATCCCAGGGAGATCTCTGGAGCTGTAATGGCCCTTTAGGGTGGTCCCAAATTGAGGCAGTGGGACTGGGCCTTTGTTTTCCTGCATCAGCCAGTCACTGGCCCTGGGCTGCCCCCTGGGATGAGGCAGCTCCATGACACCGAGGACAAGTTCCAGTAAAGGACTCAGTTGTTCACTGTCAGCAGCCGATATTCCTATCAGCTCGGGGGACAGGCGTATTGTCCCAGCAAAACAGATTGAGGTGGAGCCCCACAGTATCCACTATATCTATAAACAATAACCAAGGCAGATATTTACAACACAGGTCAGATTTCTCGGGAAACTGGCTCCAAACAGATGCACGTGCAGGAGCTTTATGTTGCAGGGCTATTCTCCGGAACAGTACCTGTAAGGGAGAGAGGGAAGCAGGATTGGGCACAGAGAGATTGAACTGCCACACAGCACACAGTTGCAGCAGAGGCCTCAGCTGATGCCGCAGGGAGCCCTGAAGCTGGGAGAGCCCTTCAGATTTGTCCTGAATCAAGGCAAGGGTGTTGGGTCTTTCTACCCCTATGTCAAATAGTTGCTGGATGTGGGCTGCCCCTGGGGAGGGGACATAAATGTGGGTAATGCAGCTCACTTGGCCGAGGGTGGCTTCTGGTCAGCAGCCAGCACTCCCTACAGCTGGGGAAGCAGTGCCCAGCTTCTGAAGGGGAAGGGAGGACCTGGGCAGTGGATGGCAGCTCCATCCCACCCAGTGCGCCTGCTGCTGGCATCCACTTTCTGTGTTTAGTAAGTTCACCCCTCTGGCATGACTTCTCCAGAATTCTGTGGTTTGTTTTCCTAGGAAGCTTACAAGAGGAAGTTAGAGGGACAAACCACAGCCCCCACCGCTACAGTGGGCCTTGGGAAACAGCTGAGACCGATCATCTCTCTCCTTTGCTCTGTTCTATATTCCCCAGCATCTCTGCTGATCTAAGTGGCTTACTGGGTAGGCTGAGCCAGACCCTCATTCCTGAGGACCTTGGGCCCCTGATCCTGCATTCTTGTGTTCTTGCCAGACCATGACTGCTGCACTGTCTGTTTACTTGTCAAAATTGGGCAAAGGACCATGGAGCACTATCCCAGTGGATCACCTGGGCACCAAACGCACTCTTCCAGGCCCCCATCACCTAAGAGCAGCCCTGCCCCTCTTGATGACCAGGATCAGTTACCCCTACCAGGGCAGTGGCTCCTCTTCTGGTCTGCTGGGTTCTTGGCACAAGGGGCCTGAAGTAACCAGGTGGTCTCTGTAGCTGAAAGATTGATGGTACTTTTACCATTGTCTCACATGGAAAGCCTTCCCCCTCTGGAGCTCAGGCCCTCTAGACCTGTGCTGTCCAATATAGTAGCTACTAGCCATGAGTAACTACTTAAATTTAAATAAGCCAGACACAGTGGCTCATGCCTGTAATCCCAGCTACTTGGGAGGCTGAGGCCAGAGGATCACTTGAGGTCTGACCAGTCTGGGCAACATAGCAAGACCCCATCTATGAAAAAACAAATAAAAATTCAGTTATCCACTCATACTAACCACATTTCAAGTGCTCAGTACCCACAGGTAATTTGTGCATTGGACAGTGTAGGCATAAAATAGTTCCACGATGACAGTTCTTTTGGGGCAATGTCTCTAGACCTACCATAACCTAAAGCTGCAAGGATAAGAAGCATGAATTCTCCAAGAGGGTCACTGGGAGTGATCCTGAGTGGAGCCATTCTGACCTCTAGCCCTTGGTTCTCAGACCCTGTATTCTACCTATTGAGTCACAGCACCATGTAATGATCGTTCATTTAGATTGTTCCTTTGGGTTTGTTAGGTTCCTTCCTGGAACATGGTACCCTGTCCTGCAGGGGATCATCTCCAGGCTGGCCCCCTCACCTGAGCCTTCAGGCCATTCCATTGCTCCATCAGGCTGGTAGCTTCTGAGTGATTCGGTCTGTGAGAGGCCCCATAGTCATGTGACCACTGCTACCTTTCCTTTGCTGTCATGCAGTTTCCTTGGTTTGAGGTGATGTTACATAAGATCTGCGTCAGTGGATCAAACACTGTAAACCCCAGACAGACAGTGGTGCCAGCTAAGGCTCTTTGGGCAGGACAGGTAAACCATACCAGAACAGGTGTGGATTACACTCAAGATAAAACACTTCCTTTCTGGGGTTGAAGATGTTCAAATGTAATCAACTTGTCTCCAAGTGGCTGGTTGCATCCCTCGAGGGTTGGTGTCATATGGAAACTCAGCTCTGGTCTTTGTTGCTGGCAGGTTGGACGTTCAGCAATGTGAGAAGTTAGATCCGCCCTGGTGAGTGGGAGTCCACACTTCGTCTCCTCCGGGGCTCAGAAGCACATTAAGTGCTGCCTTTCGAGCAGCATCTAGTTCTCTGCTGCAGATGGCATGGCCTTGCTCCAGAACCCTAGGGTCTGTGTTGTGATTGTCCTATTCAAGCTTGACACAAACTCCACACGGTGTTTTTTTCCCACCAGATTCCTCTAGTACTGTAGGGTCTGCTGGGTCATATGGATGAATTGTTAGGGCTGCTTGTGCTGCAGCCTGGACCTGCTACAAAGACCTTTTCTGCCTTGGGATCTACGCAAAGCTAGCAGCTTTCTGTGTCAATCAGTAAATGGGTGAGAACAGTATTCCCAAGTATGAAATATGCTGCTTTGGGAACCTGAAGTGGTCTTCTTAGTGTTGGGAGGTGCAAGATGCAATAGTTAATTCTCTTTTCTTTTTTTGTTGAGCAAGCAAGAGAGAGAGAGAGAGAGATTGAGAGGGAGAGACTGACACTCTGTCAACCAGGGTGAAGTGCAGTGGAGCAATCGTGGTTCACTGCAGCCTGGACCTCCCAGCCTCAAGCGATCCTCCTATCTCAGCCTCCTGCGTAGCTAATACAACAGGTGCATGCCACCACACTGGGCTAATTTTTAAAAATTTTATGTAGAAACAGAGTCTCATTCTATTGCCTAGTCTGGTCTTGAACTCTGAGGCTCAAGTGGTCCTCCTACCTCAGCCTCCTGAGTAGCTGGGACTACAGGTGCATGCCACCATGCCTGGCTAATTTTTTAAAATTTCATTTTGTAGAGGTGGGGGTCTCACCATGTTGCCCAGTCTGGTCTCAAACTCCTGGGCCCAAGAAATCCTCCCACCTCAGCCTCCAAAAGTGCTGGGACTACAAGCTTGAGTCACTGCACCTGGCCCAATAATTAGTTCTTTGGCGAGAGTATCTCAGACTTCTGGATCCCTAAATACTTCCCTGATATGGTAGGCCCCTGAATCTTTGGAGGGTTATCTAGTTCCCTCTGGGTACATGTATCTGACTCAGTGTCCAGCATACTTGCCCCTCTTGCTCAGCTGGCCCAATGAACGAGATTGGTCTTTTGAGATAAAAGACAAATGTGGTGTCCTGCACAATGTCCAGAGAGTCCAGGGACCTTCAGACTGTAACTGAGAGTGGGGGGATTAACATAGCACTGAACAAAAACCATAAATGTATCCTGCCATTTGTTCTATGTGAATGCAAACAGCTTCTGATTTTTCTTCCTCATTGGATGGAAAATAATGGATTTGCCAACTTGGTGGCCACATATCACGTACCTGAGGCTGTGTTAATCTGATCTAGCAAAGCTAGTGCTCTGGGATAGCAGTGTAATTGAGGTGCTACTTGGATGACTTTGCAGTGGTCCACTGTCATCCACCAGGATCCATCTGGTTTTTGAAGAGACTAGACTGGTGGATTAAATGGGAATACAATGGGGATCACTAGCTGTTTATTCTTAGGTCTTTCTGCTATTCTCTTCCCACCCCCAGCAGGACACCATACTGGTTTTGACATAATATTTTGGCTAGGAAAGTGGGAGAAACGGTTTCAGAAGCTTCTGCTCGGCGTTGCTCAATTCTGATGGCTCTTACTCTATAGACAAGAGAACCAGTGTGGGGATCCTGCCAGTGCCTAGACATGGCCTTTCCAATCACATGTTTGACAAGAGGGACATTCCACTGGGTGGGTCTGTGGACCTAGTAGACTCATTATGATCTGGACCTGGGCCGGGATGCCTTTTCTTAGCTATCCCTAGTATAATTCTATTCTAACAAGGTGGCCATGTTTGTGTCCCTGGGTAGCAGTATCGACTCAGACTGTGTATTTAACAATCCTCAAAATGTCTGGGTGTTTCTTTTTCCCCAGTTTATGGTTCCTTGTATAAATTTGGGAGGTCCCTCTGGAGAAAGACAGAGGGAGTCATTATTATATATATTTGTTGTGATGTTACAGGGTCTTTCCTCATGGGAACCTAGGCCTTCCTTCAGACGGAGGCTTTCAGGTCTGCAAAATATCTCAGGTCCATAAACTGGACAAGGGATTTTTTTTTTTTTTTTTAGTGGGGCAGCTGCTTTCAGCCTCCTGATCATTCATTTTTGATTTTTCAGTTTTTGGCTCCATAAATGAAGGAATACTTTTGTTGGCTGCCCATCTATCTTTCCCCGAGGAACACCATTCTGTTAACCATCTTCCTTGATCTCTTTGGACCAGGCCCCTGACTGCTATTCTGACCTTGCCGCTAATTATGACAGTTGCATCCACCTTGCTCTTGACAGTGAAGTGCTGCTGTCTGGCCTCTTAGTATTTGGGATTCTATCATGCCCATTGCTATCAGGGAGACCAGTTCTGTAACAGAGTTTTCTGCCATCATCCCCAGTCTGCAGAGAAGAGCCAGCACTGAATATCTCCATGACCCTGTGCCTTTCCTCCAGTCCCCTCCACCCCACCCCACCCCACCCCTGCCTATCCCGGCATGGTCTCCTGGCCTTGGTTAAATTTCCTCTCTAGTGAGCTTACTTCCATGAGCTTTGTGATTTCTCCCTCCACTGTCTTGATGACAGTTCTGGCATTTCTACTTCACTTAGCGTAGGCCAGGCTTGTAAGAGCCATTGTGTTAACTCCTTGTCTCAGGATACTTACCAGGGCATTATATTCTGTATCATGGGAGGGTGCTCTCATCATGATCAACCCATCCTTAATCAACTTGATGCTCCATCCCCCAATGAGCCACCACTCTCACAATTCAGTCCCACATATCACCTGTGGGCTCCTGTGGGACATGCTGTCTGGGTCGCACAGCTCTGGTGTGTGTTACCTTGTCTGGGCTTTCATGTCTGGCTGTGTTGTGATTTGACTCTAGTTTTTGGTCTGGTGGTCAGGAAGAGATGGGGGGATACATCCTGGGGTGGGCACGTGTAATAGCATCTTTGGATCATCTTTAAGCAAGGCGACACCCTAGCCTGTGTTAGGGAGGAGTGGGTCAGTACTGCAGGCCTGGGGGTTCAGGAGAATCTGGAGAGCAGGGTTTTCAGGTACATTGACCTGATGTCTCCATCCCAAGTCTCAGGTCCCGTTCCCCAATTAGATCCCTGATTTCAGCATAGCAGATTTGTCAGGATTGGAAATTTACCCTTCTCTGGAGCCCTGCTCCCCTTTTAAATAACTCCTGGGGTCCTCAGCTTTTTCTGCCCTTCATCTACATGAGATGTGAGTTTCTTTATATGCTACTAAGAAGTGTCTCCGATTTTCACACTCCTCTGAAATTGGTGATTAATCATTCTCAGCCTCTCTTCATCTTTCCCCAGCACATTGATTGTACCCAGCAACAGCCATTTGATTCCAAGTTCCTTAAGAACATTGCTTCACTCAAACCTCTCAAATGCCTGTGATAGTGCCCTACCCATCTTCCACTCCAGCTGGTCATGGTGAAAGTTTGAACAATTTCACTGCTTCAGCATGCCACAGGCTATGAGTGTCCCACCTACCACCAACAGTGGGGTTCTCACCGCCAGCTCCAAAATCTCATATTAGATTTTGCTCTGAAAATGATTTCTGAAGCCAGTTCCTTAGGTTGGATTCCCTGGGAAACTGAGAGTCTAAGATTTGTATGTAGGAACTCTTCTTTGGCAAGTGCTGTTAGGAATAACACCTGTAAGAGTGTGGGAAGCAGGACTGGAAGGGGGAAGAGTTGAAGTGAAGCAGAAGTTGAACTGAAGCGGGAGAAGTTGAGCTGCGATGTGGTTGCAATAGTAGCCTTGACCAATTCTCCAGGGAGCTCTGGAGCTGCCTAAATCAAGGCAAGGGGTCAGGCCTTTGTATTCCCACACTGGATGCGGGCTGCTCTGAGGGACTGGGCCTAACCTAGACCAGAACAGCTACCTTCAGCCCAAGGCAATTTCTGGAGAGACTCATTTGTGAGCCACCTAGCAGCTGGGGAAATGAGTGCTGTGGTCCAAAATGGATGATTTGGGCAGTGACCCGCAACATCCACTAAAATAGTCATCACGGGCCAGGCACGGTGGCTCACGCCTGTAATCCCAGCACTTTGGGAGGCCGAGGCAGGTGGATCACCTGAGGTCAGGAGTTTAAGACCAGCCTGGCCAACATGGTGAAACCCTGCCTGTACTAAAAATACAAAAATTAGCTAGGCATGGTGGCGTGCGCCTGTAATCCCAGCTACTGAGGAGGGTGAGGCAGGAGAATCGCTTGAAACTGGGAAGTGGAGGTTGCAGTGAGCCAAGATTGTGCCATCGCACTGCAGCCTGGACAGAGTGAGACTCCATATCGGGCGAGGGGTGGGGGGGGGCAGTCAACACATCTCAATACACAAAAAGAAAAATAAGAAAGAGACAAACACTCCAAGGAACAAGGCGAAAAGGGCCCACAATGTAGGCTTAATAATGCCTCGCCCCAAGATGTCCATATCCTCATTCCTGGATCCTGTGAATGTTACCTTCCATGGCAAAAGGGAGTTTGAAGATGTAATGAGTTAAGAATCTTGAGGCCAGATCCAGTGGCTCACTGTTGAAATCCTAGCACTATGGGAGGCGGAGGTGGGTGAAGCACTTGAGGTCAGGAGTTCAAGACCAGCCTGGCCAAATGGCGAAACCCCATCTCTACTAAAAACACAAAAAGAATTATCTGGGTGTAATGGTGCATGCCTGTAGTCCTAGCTACTCAGGAGGCTGAAGCAGGAGAATCGCTTGAACCCAGGAGGATGAGGTTGCAGTGAGCCGAGTTCGTGCCATTGCACTCCAGCCTGGGCAACAAAGCAAGACTCCATTTCAAACAAAAAAAGAATCTTGAGATGGGGATATTATCCTGGATTATCCAGGTAGGCCCTAGGTAATCACAAGAGTTCTTATAAGAAGGAGGCAGGAGGTCAGAGTGAGTAGTAGGAGACGTGGGCACGGAACCAGGAAGTTTGAGTGATGAAAGAAAGGGGCCATGAGCCAAAAAATACAGGTGGCCTCTAGAAGCTGAAAAAGGCAAGGGGCTTCCTCTCAGAGCCTCCAGAAGGAATCAGCCCCGCCAAAACCGTGGCTTTAGCCCTGTAAGACTCATTTTGGATTTCTGATTTCCAGAACGATAAAATAGTACATTTGTGTTGTTTTAAGCTGATAACTTTGTGGTGATTTGTTATAGTAGCAATAGGAAACTAACTCAGACTCCATAGGGAACTCACCAAAGAATAAATACAATTGGCCAATAAAGGCAGTTAAAAATGTGGAACTTAGTCACAAATATGTGTGCTAGCTATCAATCAAATTAAAATTAATGCAGTAGGATACCCTTTTACTGTCAGGTTGGTAAAAGCAAAAAATTGTAATTCCCATTATTGATGAAGATTAAGGAAATATGTATTCTCATACTGGTGGAAGTGTTGTGTAAATTGATACAACTTTTCTGGAGGGTGATCTGAGAATATTTATTAAACAACTTTAAAACATGTATCTTCTTTGATCTAGAAAATTCATTTCTAGGACTTTATCCTAAGGTAATGGTGGAAGTATTATCTATTACAGTGAAAAGTGGAAACATCCTAAATGTTCAGGAGAAAGAATTGATTGAATAAATATTGATATAGCTGTGCAACATTTATACAGTGTTTTCTGTATCCAGTTTTGACATAGAAAAATATGAGGGAATTATTGTTAGATGAAAAAGGCCCAAAATTAGTGTGTATAATATAATGCAGATTTCATTTAAAATATACATATAAAATGTCTTAAAGGATATGTACCATAATTTTAATAGTGGTTATTTCTGGCAAGTAACAATTTAATGTAGTTTCTAATCCATATCACAGGTCAGCAAACTACAGCACCATTTTTTTTTTTTTAAGCCTGCAAGCTAAAAATGGTTCATACGTTTTTAAAATGGTTGTTTAGGCTGGGTGCAGTGGCTCATGCTTGTAATCGCAACACTTTGGGAGACTGAGGTGGGCGCATCACTTGAGGTCAGGAGTTCAAGACCAGCCTGGCCAACATGGTCAAACCCCATCTCTACTAAAAATACAAAAGTTAGCTGGGCGTGGTGGTGGGTGCCTGTAATCCCAGCTGCTTGGGAGGCTGAGGCAGGAGAATTGCTTGAACCCGGGAGGCAGAGATTGCAGTGAGCTGAGATCGTGCCATTGCACTCCAGCCTGGGCAACAAAGCAAGACTCCATTTCAAACAAAAAAAGAATCTTGAGATGGGGATATTATCCTGGATTATCCAGGTAGGCCCTAGGTAATCACAAGAGTTGTGTAAATTGCCTGGGCAATAGAGCAAGACTCAGTCTCAAAAAAAAAAAAAAAAAAGAAATAATATGGGACAGTGACTATATGGTCTTCAAAGACTAAAATATTTACTATCTGGACCTTTACAGAAAACATTTGCTGACCCCTGATGTGTATCGTCTGATTTTCTGCAATGAATAAAACAATGTTAAAAATGTAAAACAAACAAAAAAGATGTATAAACATTTCCAGTGCAGTGCTTTAAAATAAATAGCTCAGCTGGAAAATTGTAAAATATGCTAAAGGGAGAATTGTAAAATGAAGACAGGAATGAAGTGAGTACAGAGAAATATATGCAAAAGGTCTTGCATGATTGCCAAAAGTGAATAAGAAATTTGGCCCTGAGCTTCCTAGTGGAAAAAGCAAGAATATATACAGGATCTGTTTCATGACCCATAATATCTAAAACAACCCAGTGCCTCAAGACGTATAGTAGTTTTTCTTGGCTGAGAAAATACCACCACTGCAGCTTTATAAAGTGAATATTTCATGTGGTTAGACTTGGAGTCTTTTGCCCAGAGTGAGAATAGATTGGCTTTGAGTACACAGAAGAAAAGTTCTTATGAAGGAAAGTCTTAAATTTCACAGTATGACATCCCTTATGCTGCCCAGAGCTCTTGTCTATTTCCTTTCTGTTTCTCATTGGTTCCAGATAAGGGTCTTCTGGGTGAGTTGGGGGTCTCACGACTAGTACTACTGTGGCTTGTGATCCCTATGAGCCACAACTGTTACTTGGGACATTCATAAGGTCACATGTTGCCCCCAAGCCAGGGCTTTTTTCCTTCTGCATTACTTGAACAAAGTGCTCCGCACACACTGCCCTAGGGAGGAAGCCTACTCCTGAAGGATACTGGCAGTGGTTCCTTGGAAGAACCCGTTTTTAAGGTGCCACATTGAATAAGGACTGGTCTTTGTGTGAGAGTGCTGGTTCCACCTCTGGAGGGTTGACAGAGCGGTGGATGGGAACAGGCACTTGTCTGCATGTGGAGACTGCTGTAGGGCATGTCCAGGTGACATCATCTAGTGGGAAAAGCTAGTCGGTTACTTGAGTTAGCCAGGTGACACCAGCATTCATTCATTCATTCATTCAATGCAGTGGCTCTCCACTGAGGCTGTACCCATGGAACACCTGGGGAGCTTTATAAGTAAATAGGGATGCCCAGACTGTACCCCAGTCAGAATCTTCTGGAGGTGGGGCCCAGGCTTGTGTATTTCTAAATACCTCCCTTGGTGATTCTGGTGTGCATCTCCAGTGGAAACCGCCCATGGTGGTAGACGTTGGGTTTTGGTGTTTGGATCCCAACTTCCTTGTTTATTAATCACTTGACTATGGGTGGATGACTTATCCTCTCTGAACCTCAAGTTTCTTGTCTGTAAAATGAGTTAAAAGGAATATATGTAAAGTATTTAGCATGCTGCTTAGCATGCAGTCAGTGCCTAATAAAGGCTCTTGGTCACTGTATTAGTCCATTCTCACACTGCTATGAAGAAATACTGGAGACTGGGTGATTTATAAAGGAAAGGAGTTTTGTTGACTCACAGTTTCACATTGCTGGGAAGGCCTCAGGAAACTTACAATCATGGTGGAAGACAAAGGAGAAGCAGGCATCTTCTTCACAGGGGGCAGGACAGAGAGAGCAAGCAGGGGAAATGCTAGACACTTAAAAAACCATCAGATCTCGTGAGAATCACTCACCATCACGACAACAGCATAAGGAAAACTGCTCCCATGATCCAGTTACCTCCACCTGGTCCCGCTCTTGCCATATGCAGATTTGGGGGATTATAATTCAAGATGAGATTTTGGGTGGGGACACAGTCAAACCATATCATTTCACTATCATCAGAATCACTATCATTGAGTCACCCGAGTTGGCCCTCACCCTGGATCCTGGTTCTAATAACTGAATGTTGATCTTTTTTGTGGCCATGTGTTTTTCATATTCCCTTCCCCTAAAACAGGGTCCCTTCCTTACATCTGAGTCCCTGGCCAGGGTTCCACAGGGGCTGGCCAGATGAACGTAAATGAATGAAGAGAACAGGCGTAAGGGAAACGGACCACAGCTCACTGTGTGTTACGCCTGCTGGAAGGGTTTTTAATTCTGTAAAGAAATATACCCTCCATTTTTCTTGGAAACATACAGTCTTCTTGGTTTATGTTTTGTTTTTCACTTTTAATAGAGACATGGATACAGAGAAATATTTCTTTACCGTAAGAAAAACAACACTTTGCAACCACAATGATAAATGTCAGCTGACACTTAAAGTTGGGTAAAGCCCTAAAGATGGGGCATCATGGAAACGTTGTAGATGGGAGAGCCCTCCCCCTCTGCAGGGGCAAAGGCTGCTCAGTTCCAATTGATTGTTACCGCAGGGAAACGTGGCCCAGTTTGACCAGATCTACTGCGTTTTCGAGAGAAGCTGAAAATTTGGATTTTTAAAATGTTGGCTCAGTTTTTAAAAAGTAGCACTGTATGAGTCAAATAAAACATATTTCAAGGTTGAATATGGCCTAAGAGCCACCCGTTTGCAACCTCTGATCCAGCATCTAGGGCCAGCTTTGCTCTTGCCAGCACCCCTACCTAGCTGCCTGTTAATAAACCTCCCTGCTGCTGACCCCTTCTTGTCTGGACTTCCCCATGTTTTTTGTTTCCATAATCATGTCACAGTGCTCTGCCCTCCTGTGGGGACACCCTCACTCCTAAATGTGTTCTGGAAATGTGGCTCTCCTCTGATAGGTTTCCTTAAGAATGGATGAAATGCGTTAAGGCATAACTGGTAATTGGCTCACTGTTCTTTGGCAATGGAAAAATATTCCTTGCCAATAATTTCTCTCAACACTTTTTCAGGCAAAGCAACATACGGGGCAATTATTTTTAGATCAGAAATAATTTGGGTGTTATAATGTCAGTGTACGTAAACCTGGTAAGATTATAGGAAGGTTTTAAAATGAGTTTTGAAACTAGTGACATATAAATTAAATGTTGAAGTACTTGCCCACTTATTACTGAAAATATCAGCTCAACTGTTGTTTTTTTTTTTTCCTTTTTATAATAAGGCAGCAACACAAGGCTGGGATTAGCCCAGGGATGAGGCCTGTCAGATGTGACTGCAGCACCTTCCGTTTAGTTCTGCTCCATGGTCCTGCGTTTTCTTTAGGGATGGCGCCATCATCCATGCATTTCTGCAAGCCAGAGGCCTACAGGTCTTCCTCTACACCCCTTCCTCCTCTCCGCCATATCCACCCTAAATATCTCCTGGATCTATTTACTTCTCCTGCCCTCTGCCATTATCTGCTGTAGGCCACGATCACCCAGCTCTTTGGTGACTACCCTGGCCTACTAATTATCTCCCTGTACCCGCTTTGACCTCCTCTCGGTTCCTTCCATACCCTGCAGCCAGATTTTCATAACTTAAATCTTATGTCACCTCTTTGCTTGGGACCCCCCAGTGGCTTTGGGTTAACCAGGATAAAGTCCAAAATCTCTATTATTATTATTATACTTTAAGTTCTGGGATACATGTGCAGAACATGCAGGTTTGTTACATAGGTATACACGTGCCATGGTGGTTTGCTGCACCCATCAACCCGTGATCTACATTAGGTATTTCTCCTAATGCTATCCCTCCTCTAGCTCCCCCGTCCCCCAAAAGGCCCTGGTGTGTGATGCTCCCCTCCCTGTGTCCATGTGTTCTCATTGTTCAACTCCCACTTATGAGTGAGAACATGCGGTGTTTGGTTTTCTGTTCCTGTGTTAGTTTGCTGAGAATGATGGTTTCCAGCTTCATCCATGTCCCTGCAAAGGACATGAACTCATCCTTTTTTATGGCTGCATAGTATTCCATGGTGTGTATGTGCCACATCTTCTTTATCTAGTCTATCATTGATGGGCATTTGGGTTGGTTTCAAGTCTTTGCTGTTGTGAATAATGCTGCAATAAACATGTGTGCATGTGAAAGACCAAAATCTTTAACATCACTCTTAAGGTCCCGCATGGATTGACTTCCACGCACATCACCACTCTTATCTCTTCCTTTGGTCTCCTTGTTCTCTGGGCCCTAGATTCTGTACCTTTTCTTATCTTTTAAAGGCTTTTTTTTTTTTTTTTTTTTTAAAAAAAACCAGTGTTAGGTTCACAGAAAAATTGAGAAGAAGATACAGAGATCTCCCATACACCCCCTGCTTACACACATGAACAGCATCCCCCGTTATCGACATCCCCCACCAGAGTGGTATAATCAATGAACCTACTGCAATACTTTCTTATCGCCCAACGTCCACAGTGTGCATTAGGGTTCACTCTTGGTGTACCTTCTGTGGGTTTGGACAAATGCATAATGACAGGCATTCACCATTACCATATTACACAGAATAGCTTCATGGCCGTAAAAATCCCCTGTGCTCCCCTATTTATCCCTGCCCAACCACTGATCTTTTTATTGTCTCCATAGCTTTGCCTTTTCCAGAATGTCATGTAGTTGAAATCAAGCAGTATATAGTTTGTTCAGATTGGCTTCTTTCACTCAATATGCATTTAAAGACCCTCCAGATCTTTTCATGCCTTGATAGCTTATTTCTTTTTAACAATGAATAATATTCTACTGTCCGGATGTACCGTGGTTTATTTATCCATTCACCTACTGAAGGACATCTTGGTGGCTTCCAAGTTTTGGCAATTACAAATAAAGTTGCTGTATGTGGGTTTTTGTGTAGACGTAAGTTTTCAACTCTTTTGGGTGAATACCAAGGGGCTCTGCTTTTTTGTGTGTCTTCATACACACGATGTAGTTGTCTCCTCCTGGACTGCTCCCTACTCCCCACTGCCCTTGTCTAGTCCTTCTGAATTCAGCTCTGATGTCACTTCTTCAAGGATGTCTGCCTCGCCCCTTCAGATCTTCTTGTTGTTGCATGTCCTGTAACCCTCAGTGCTTTTCCACAGCACCCATCCGCTTGTTTGACTATTTAACTAATATCCATTTCACCACTAGTATGTACGCTCCATGCCAGCATGCTGTTGAGTTCCCACCATCTGGCACATAGAAAGCATTCAGCAAATATTTGTTAAGTGAATGAATGGTGATGAAGATAATACTTATTCTTTCTCCCTATCATGGACTCTTAAAGGAGCTCACATGTAAGACAGATGTTTAAACAGACAACATGCTGGGGCCGAGATGGGCAATGACAAGGCTGTGTACCAGGTGCAGAGGGACCCAGAGTTGAGGCACTTAAACAGTGCTTGGCTCTGTTTCCATAGAGCCCACCACGGTGTCAGGGAAGAGTAGACACCCACAATTGCTTGTTGATATTCACAAGTACCCGACCAGTGCAACATAGGTCTGCTTTCCTCATCGTGTGTAGCTCTGTGTCTGTGACACAGACACACATTTTGTGTGAGCGGGTGAGAGTGATGTTATGGCTGTAAGACAGAAAGACTACTGAATTAGAGCCTGAAAACCAGAATGTAAGTCCCAGGATAGTCCTTGTGAGCTTTGTGACATTGAGCAAGTCACTTAATCTCTCCAAACCTCAGTTTCTTTGTGGATGCAATAGGAATGAATATACCCATTCACTGTGTGGTTGGAGAGCAGAGAAACAAAGCATGAAAATGCTCAGGCAGTACCTGGCATACTACATGCATCCAGTAAATGCTAGGACTCAGTTTCTCCATGAGCTAAAGGTCAGCACTGTATGCAGATTCTCCTCCCTTCTGATTACATAAAAGGAGGTGTGTGTATGTGTGTGGGCGCGCGCGTGTGTGTGTCTGTGTGTGTGTGTGCTGAAAACCTCAGGGAAGTCCTTTTAGGCACATAAAGAAGAGGCTGTGCTAACAGCCGTTAGGGACAGAGGTTGGTTATAATACCCTGCTGGATTTTGAATTGATATCCAGAAAGAGAAGTTAGAAATTTCTCTGTTTTAGAGCTCAGGAAGAAAAAGGAAGACAGTTGAGGTAACCTTATTCTACCTAGGAATCATGGAGGTTACATTTCTTTAAATCTCGCTCTAACTTAATCTGTTTTTCAACCAACATTTACTGTGCATTTATTTATGTGTTATGTTTATACCAATGCTCATTTTCTTTCAGCCATTTATTTTAAAACAGTTTCTTTTTATGGGTAAAGAAGACTAACTGCTTAGAGAAAGGATCCCGTCGTCTCTATAGCTGTGGTCCACAACTCTGGCTGTGCATTAGAAATAGCTAAAGGCTAGGTGCAATGGCTCATGCCTGTAATCTCAGCACTTTGGAAGGCTGAGGTGTGAGGATCACTTGAGGCCAGGGGTTTGAGACCAGCCTGGGTAACATAGGGAGACTCCATCTCTAAAAAAGTAAAAATAAAAACTTAGCTGGGCTTGGGCATGTGCCTGTAATCCTAGCTACTCGGGAGGCTGAGGCAGTGGGACTGCTTAAGCCCAGGAGTTCAAGGCTGCAATGGGCTATGGTTGTGCCACTGCACTCCAGCCTAGGTAACAGAGCAAGTCCCTGACTCTAAAAATAATTAGTTGAAAAAGTAGCTGAGGAGTGTAGCCAAACACACATGGCTGAGGCCACCCACACCAATGAGGTCAGTATTTCTGGAGATGGGGCCTGGCACTGGTGTGTTTCACTGCTTCCCTGGTGATTTAAATGTGCAGCCAAGGTTGAGAACCACTGCTCCTGGGCACGGGGATTGACTGCAGAGCCTGGTTGTTCAGACCTCAGAGCCCCTCTGGTGGCCACCTGGTAAGGCCACCTAGTGTCAGCTCTTCTCACCCGTAGTGCCTTGGAAAAGACCCATTGCCTCCAAATGTGAAGCTGGAAAATGAGAGCGAGAGTGACGCTCCACTGGGGGGAAAAGCTTTAGCCTACTTGAGGAAGACTTATCGGAAATGGGCTCTAGCCTCACTTTGAAGGAGAGAGGGGAAGAGGCGTGTGTGGGAGAAGGCAGAGCTTTTTCTAGAGCATGAGGAGGCTGGGAGCTGGAGAAAGGCAGCTGCTCAGAGAGGTGAGAGAGGACAGACCTAAAACCACCGATCCGGGTGTCAGTCCCAAATCTGCTGCTTGCTGGCTTGAACAAGTCAGTAAACTCTCAGGGACTCAGGGTCCTCGTCTGTAAAATGAGGTCAACTTCTGCTGACAAGCACCCTGCAACTGGGAGGTTGTTGACTACTTTAATAGCTGAAATGGATGAGCCATAGGAAGGGAGTTCATGTTGGACCTGAGAGTGCGGAGTGGGGCTGGGAGGGAAGGTCCATGGCTTCTGTATTCCTAGGTCCTGAGACTGGAATTCAATGGAATTAACCAGATTAAACTAAAAAGTAGTTATCTCAGGAATAGTGCCAGGCCCTTGAGAACAAATATAATACACATAATGTAACTATGATACATATGATAATAAACTGACCATATTTTATTATGGAAACTTACAAACATATAGTAGACAGAATACCCCATGTACCTATCACCCAGCTTCAACAATTGTCCACTCGTGGCATCTTATTCTATGACTATCCCAATTCATTTCCTCTTCTCCCTTATTATTTTGAATCTAATCTCACATGTTATATGATTTTGTTTGTATGTCTAAAAGATAAGTACTCTTATAAACCATGATCACACCTTTTAAAAAATCAACATTAATTCTTTAATATAAAAAAATCCAGTCAGGGTTCAAATTTCCAATTGTCTAATAAATGTCATAAGTGTTTGAGTTTGTTTTTTAATCAGGCCCACACATTGTGATTGGTTGACATATCTCTTAAACATCTTTAAAAAAATTGTTATAGACCAGGAGTGGTGGCTCACACCTATAATTCCAGCACTTTGGGAGGCTGAGGTGGGGGGATCACTTGAGGCCAGGAGTTTGAAACCAGCCTGGAAAACATAGCGAGACCCGTCTCTAATTTTTTTTTAAATTAGCCAAGGTTGATGGTGCGTGTTTGTAATTCTAGCTACTCTGGAGGCTGGGACAGGAGGATTGCTTGAGTTCAGGAGTTTGAGGTTACAGTGAGCTATGATTATGCCACTGACTCTAGCCTGGGCAACAGAGTGAGATTCTGTCTCTATTTTCTTTAACTTATTATCTTGATAAGCTGGGCACAGTGGCTCACGCCTATAATCCCAGCACTTTGGGAGGCTGAGGCGGGTGGATCACCTGAGGTCAGGAATTCAAGACCAGCCTGGCCAACATGGTGAAACCTTGTCTCTACTAAAAATAAAAAAATTAGCTGGGCATGGTGGTGCATGCCTGTAATCCCAACTACTCAGGAGGCTGAGACAGGAGAATCACTTGAACCCAGGAGACAGAGGTTGCAGTGAGCCGAGACTGCACCACTGCACTCCAGCCTGGGTGACAGAGTAACACTCTGTCTCAAAAAAACAAAAAGTGAAAAACAAAAAAACAAAAAACAAAAACAGTGCACGTATGTGTGTGCATGTGTGTGTGTGTATAATCTTGATAAAATATACATAACATAAAATTTACAATTTTAACCATTTTAAGTGTACAGTTCAGTGGCATTAGGTATATTCACATTGTGGCCAACCATCACCACCATCACCATCACTACTCAATAACCTTTTCCATCATCTCAAACGGAAACTCTGTACTCATTAAACAACTCCCCATTCCTCTCTCTTCCTGGCTCCTGGAAACCACCATTCTACTTCCTGTCCCTACGAGTTTGAATTCTTTAGGAACCTCATGTAAGTGGAATAATATAGTTGACTGGCTTTTTAAACACAGTATCTTCAAGACTCATCCACGTTGTAGCATGCATTGGAATTTCATTCCTTTTTAAGGCTTAATAATCTGCTATTGTATTTATACACCACAATCTGTTTCTCTGCTCATCTGTCAATGTGTACGTAGGTTGCCTCCCCCTCTTGGCTTTTGTGGATAATGTTGCTGTGAACATGGTGTACAAATCTCTCTTAAGCATCTTTTAGTATAAAGATTTTCCTTTCGTTTCCCTCCTCCTTTTCTTTTTTTCCTTTGGAATTTATTTGTTGATGAAACTGGGTCATTTGTCCTGTAGTGTCCCACTATCTGGGGTTTTGCTGATGACCTCATTAACTTTTGGGCTGGCAAAGGTATTTTGAAATTTGTCAATTATATTGTACTTATTGTGTGCCAGGCACAATTCTAAGTACTTAAAAAATGTAAATGGAGTTAACCCTATGAGATGAGTACTATTCATTCAACTTCTGTTTTAAAAACAGGGAAACGGAGGTTGAGCAGAGGTTAAACAACTCATCCTCGGTCACCCAGCTAGCAAGTGGCAGGGCCAGGATTCGATCCCAGGCAGCCTGGCTCAATTATTCCACACTGCTGCTCAGGCTAGGGCATTATTCAGTGAAAAGGAGGTGATGATTTTGATTCCTGGGGAAACAGGACTGAAACACACGAAAAAATTTTAAAAAGTAATGGAGATAGAAATTCTAGTTAAGAGAGGAAATATTACAAGACCACACCTGATTAGTTTCCAAATGAGTAACATACCTTGTGAATGTCAGGGAAGAGTAATGGAAGGAGAGACCTCTTTATAGCTCTCACCGAAGTCAGTGTAAATCCAGACATATGAATTACTTCAGGATATTTTATTAACATAGCTGTACATGCTTATTGTTGGAGAAAATATCCAAAATAGGTGGTCATGTTATTGAGTGGAAATAACGCAAGGTAAATGACCACCTCTCTCTTCCCAATAGTCCCTGGATGCCACCTTTCCAAGAGCTTCATATGTTTTTTGTAAAGTTTGTACATATTTTTGAAACAATACAACACTATTTTGGAAAATGGAGAAGAAAATCATTAATCCTACCATTCATTATGCCTATTTTTCTCAACCTGTTTTTCCTGTAGGCATAAACATAGGCATATTTTGTATTGTTGCGGCACTTTCAAACAGAGAGTCTTATTTCTAAGTGACTGAGCCTTAGTCCCTGGGCTTGTGAATTGAGGAGGAACGCATTCTTCTTATTTTGCTGCTGTTTGTATCCCACTGCTGCAGTCAATTTTGGGTAAAAGGAAAATGAAGACATTGTTGAGTGTTCTTTTGTAGCCATGGGATCCCCCCATGGGAAGGACTAAATTAAGCTGGAGGCAGTGGGTGTGGTGGAGAAGGCATTCTCCTCCTTCCCTGTCAAATACTCTGTGTGACCTTGGAAGGTCACTCACTAACTCTTTGGGGCCATAAGGGGCGAAACTGGGTGACCACTCGGTCTTTCCAGCTTTGAAATTCGAGGATGCTTCAATTCTAATAAAATCAGTATTTTTTAACAAAGAAGAAAACTACATTTGCCTCTGAGCTGTAAAGGAGGCTCTAAGGTTATGTTTCTGAAAAAAGATACATCTTTTGCCGGAGAAAAATTGGTCAAATTGAGTCTTCCTGACTGGTGAGTTAAATCAGTTAGATTTAAATCAAATTCACCCAGCTCTGCCCTTTCATCACTGAGAGATGAATCAGGAGAAATCTACCTCTGAAACTGACCTGGATTTGGAGACATCCATCACTTTTTAACGGACCTTTAGGATGTGGACTTTCCTTTGGGCTCTGTGTTTTCTGTTGATGCCTGTGAATGAAGAAAAATGATAGCCAGCATGACCCATTTAAAAAGAATCATATTTAGGAAAATGGAAAGTAACTCAGATACCTAGAAATTGGGGAATTATCACCAGGTATTAGTTCAGGGAGGTCATCCAAAAGGTAGAATATCAATACTGGAAGAAACTTAATAGTATTCTAGTCCAGCTGGTCTGTGGCTGGACACCAGACTGAGTCCTCTGGGTAAAGGGTCTTGCTAAACATCCAGATTTCCAGGCCCCATTCTCGAAAGGGTTGGGTTGGGGTTGGGGTAAGGCCTGGAATGTCGGTATTTAAAAGCTATTCAATTGATTATAATGCTAACTAAGCTGGGTTTGGTAACCCCTGATCTAGTCCAGACCCATCATGTGACAGAAGAAGAAACTGACACTTGGAGAGGGAGAAGTGGGAGGAGTGACCTGTGGCAGAGCGGGGCCTGGAGAAGCGCTGTCAAGTACTTGCCACTATAGTACCTCCCTCAAAGCGGCAAATTTGAAGGTGATGTCAAAACGTGGAGATGCATCTTTAAATGCTGTTGGGTGGTAGAAGTATATCCTGTATGGGCCGGGTGCGGTGGCTCATGCCTGTAATCCCAGCACTTTGGGAGGCTGAGGTGGGTGGACCACCTGAGGTCAGGGGTTCAAGACCAACCTGGCCAACATGGTGAAACCCCATCTCTACTAAAAAATACAAAAATTAGCTGGGCGTGGTGGCGGCCGCCTGTAATCCCAGCTACTCAGGAGGCTGAGGCGGGAGAATGGCTTGAACCCAGGAGGCAGAGGTTGCAGTGAGCTGAGATCGCACCACTGTACTCCAGCCTGGGCGACAGAGTGAGACTCCATCCATCTATCTATCTATCTATCTATCTATCTATCTATCTATCTATCTATCTTTCTATCCACATACACACATACACACACACACACACACACACACACACATCATGTATGATTAATGATAGAAAGGGGAAGGGGACTTAATGAAGAGTCCACTTCTCGGGGGCCGTGACTGTTGGCAGTTTTCTTTCCTTTTGCTGTAAACTTACTTGGAGAAAAAAAAAAACCAAACACTTAACAAATAATGACCATTTCAATTGACAGTATATGGATGGTATTCATTCTTATATATGAGAATTGTACTTGAATAACTGGCATCTTTTCAGTGACTAACCTTCGTATCAGAGCCAGCGCTCAAGGTAATGAGGTCAAATATTTTAACATCACTTGAGTAGCAGCTTTTACATTTATTTAACTTATGAACAAAAGATGGGATCAGAGAGCTTATTACCCTCTTGCATTTCTTCTCAATGTAATTAACCTAATTCTTCCTCCTGTTGGTGGAGCAAGGAAGGGAAACTAGGTGGCCTATTCATAAAACTGGTACATCCAGCACTCAGTATCCAGGGGGATAGGGCACAACCCGTCAGGTGCCAGGCTCAGGGCCAGGTTCGGGTTTCATGCAGTCTCCTCTGCCCCTGTTATTCACAGATAAAGAAGCTGAGAGTCAGAGCCTTATGGAACTTGCCAGAATCCCAGAGCTAGTGTGAGGTAGAGCCGAGATCAAACTTGAGGCCATCTGTTTCCAAAGCCCTCTATATCTTCTCCGGCAGCCACCTGTGCATTTCCTGGGCTGGGCTTTCTCTGGAGGAGAATGTGGAGCAGAGGAAGTGTCGGAGAAAGAATAGAGCTGTGTTAAAGGGTACTGGTCTGGCATGATCAGGTAAATGCAAAATTGCTGAATCGCAGGGTCAGATGCTAGATCTGACAATGTACGAATGGGCCTGTCATTCCCAGTGAAGGGCAGCTCAGTCCTTCAAAGGAGGCCTCTTCCTAGAGGTGAGCTCTATAGCATAGGGACTGTGCCTAGTCCTCTAGCATCTCCAGAAATCCAGCACATCACATGTTTGTTCAATTTATTTAGGAGCATACCCTAATTCAGAAAGGGTATTTATTATTCCTTATATTGCAAACAGATATCCTCCCTGCCCCTTCTCATTGTGCCTGGTACTGCCCTCTGAGACAGATCATGGGAGACCCCTGGATAGGAAGTCAAGAGACCTAGGTTCTAGTCCTTGAAGATGTCACACAACCATTCTGAGCCTCGCTTTCTCTGTAAGTAAAACCACATTGCTGGCATTACTCATCACTGAAGGCCTACTTTTGATGCCCTGTGGGGACAAGATAGGTGTGGGAGGACCCTCTGAGAGATAGCTCCCAGAGAACTCTGCTAGCCTTGGACCTTGTGCCAGCCCAGTGCTGGACAACCCATTGTAAGGCATCCTGCAATACCAGAGAGATAGTCTGTTGTAACATATGAGGAAGGGCCTCGGAACAGTGTCACCCAAGACTAACTGAACCAAGACTTCCTATGATGTTCTTTCACATGATAGCTTTAGGGCTTTTGAAGATGCGTTGGAGTCCCCAAGACCACGTCTAGGCTCGATAATTTGCTAGAGGGACTCAGAGTACAATAAGCATTCAGTTGTACTCACAGCTATGATTTATTACAGCAAAAGGATATGAAGCAGAATCCGCAAAGGGAAAAGGCTGGTGGGGAGAAGTCCAGAGGAAACCAGGTGCGAGCTTCCAGGAGTCCTCTCCCGGTGGAGTCACATAGGACACACTCAACTCCCCCAGCAACCAATGGTAACAGCACTGTGAAGTGTTTCTACCAGGAAAGCTCATTAGAGTCTTAGTGTGCGAGGTTTTTACTGGGCAGTGGGCATATAGGCACCCTCTGCTTAACACATACCAAAATTCCACACTCTCAGAAGGAAAGCAGGTGTTTATAGGAACCATATTGTCTGTACAAACAATTTAGGCCTAGTGAGCCATTCTTATCAGAGGATGCTGGGAACTCTCTTGAAGTCCAAGTCCCCAGATACCAGCCCACGTCCAACCTCTCCAGCAGATCTTTCTAGGCACACAGACTCAGACCTGCTGTGTTAACCCTTTTCCGCCCAGAGAAAGTATTGCAGTGCTCATCAACAGGGATCCTGGAGCCAGACTACCTGGATTTACATCCTGGCCTGCTGTTTGCTAGATAATTGTGGGCAAGTTATTTAAACTTTATGTGCTTCTATTTCTTCATCTACAAAATGAAGATAATAATGGTACCTACCTCACAGAACTTGTGTGAGGATTAAATGAGTTAGTCTATGTAAAGCACTTAGTGCCTAGCACATAGGAAGCACCAAGTAATACATACTAGCTTAGCTGCTGCTGTTATTATTAATGTTATTGTTACTGAAGGTTCAATAGTGCTCAATATACATGCTTGGCTGCAGCAGGGGAAGTTCCCAAAGGAACTGTACTCCTGTTAATTAGAAGTATCCTGCCCACACTGTACCTGGTCCAAGGCAGGGCTGGAGAATGGGGCTTTCCCATATGCAGGGACATTCAGAACCTTAGGGGTGGGGTGGGGACTCAGTTGCTGATAGTTTTCTGAGCACTGGTGAATTCACCCTGGAGAAAATCCTGATGAGAGTGGTTGATGGAGAGAGAAAAGGCTGACGGTGCAGGGTAGCCCTCCAACTTCAACACTCTGATGATAGTAGCAGAGTGAACTAGACACCCTTCTTCTAGCTTCTTTCCCATGCAATGGGAAGAGCACCAGCCCAGCTTCTAGTTCCAGAGATGCCACCAGCTTGCTAAGTAACCTCAGACCAGCCCTGCCACTCCCCAAGGCTGGACACTATGCTTTTAGTCTCCCAGCTCTGACAAATTGTGCTTCTAGGTGCAAAGTAGGTTCACTACATGCTGGTTACCACTGCAGCTCACTGCACCTTGGGCTGCACTTTGCCTGCTTGCCTGAGTCTGGTGAGGCAGAACACTCACATACAAGTTACATGAAGTGGTTTATTCCCTACAGGTAGGCAACAAGGGTCAACAGAAGCCTAGGATTCATGGCGAGCCAGTCTCTCAAGGCTCAGGAAAGGTGTCCAGAATGAATGGAGTCTTGTCGGCATGTGCCTTACTTGGTCCGAAGCTGAGGGACCCCAGAAAACAGCCCGCCCTGGGTTTTATACCTTGGGGTAACATGTATTGCTGGGCTAAAGTGCTGAAGGATATCCTCTTTCTAGCATGGACAGGAGCAGGACCTAGTTGTTCTGGCCAGTCCATCCTTATATCAGAATGTTACATTCCCAGTATCTTCTTTTGTTTTTTATTTTTTTGTTTTTGAGATAGTGTCTTGCTCTGTCACCCAGGCTGGAGTGCAGTGGCATGATCTTGGCTTACTGCAGCCTCTGTCTCCCAGGTTCAAGCAATTCTCCTGCCTCAGCCTCTTGAGTAGCTGTGGCTGCCACTATGCCCAGCTAATTTTTGTGTTTTTAGTAGAGATGGGGTTTTGCCATGTTGGCCAAGCTGGTCTCGAACTCCCAACCTCAGGTGATCCACCCGCCTCAGCCTCCCAAAGTGCTGGGATTACAGGCATGAGCCACCACGCCCAGCCCATTCCCAGTATCTTCTACAGTTATTCTTGAGAACTACAAGTGAGAAAGCGGGGAGAGCCAGGTTGGCCCAAGGCTACCTGGAGAACTGTCCTGCACTAGAGGCCTCTCTGGGGCTGAATCTGGGTTAACATGCTGGCAAATTCCAAGGTCCCCGTGTTAAACTCAGGATTCCTTTTAGGTTGACACAGGCAACCAAGACCTGCTTCAGTTCCCTGACTCCTTTTCCACGGTCTTATCCTTTCTGCTCTTTGCTGCCCACAATGTGTGTAATTATCCACCACGTCTGCTTTGGAGGTCATGATGATGACTGGTCAGTGACCATGTGTCTATGTTTGCCAGTAGTCAGGGCTGCAAATGCGTCTGGGTGGCGTCTGCACCACAACCTGTAGAGATGGTGTTTGTAGACACCATCTTTCCCTACTGTGTGTTGGGCAATGTGGAGATCCAGATGGGTCATCGCTGCGCTTTCCAGGCGACGGTGCAGTGGGGGAGAGAAAACAGGTGACATTGGGTGGAATTCTGGATTGTAAGTGACAGAAACTCAGTTCTAGCTAATTTCAGGAGGGAAAAAGAATTGATTGGATCAGAACTGAATCATTCAGAAACTTTGGGGAAGGCTAGCCCCCAGAGGCTTAGGCAGTGTCACCAGAACTTGGCTCCCTTGTCCCCTCCCTTCCTGGGTGTTGGCTCTGTTCTCTTGAAGCTTTTCTCCTCTTGGTGGCAACATGGCAGTTAGCAGTTTTCTGCAATGCCAGCAAAGAAATGATTCTTTTTCCTAACAGAGTAAACAAATGTCCTCAGATTGAGCTTCATTGGGCCTACTGGGGCCTGTGCCCATCTCTGCCCCAGTCCCTGTGGCCACAGAGATACAGTTGGCTCACATGGACTAAGGGTGGAAGAAGGGCAGTTCCCCAAGGAAAATATGGGTTCTGTTTCCAGGAAGAAGAAGGTATGAATATTGAGCTAATTCTGTCCCTCTGCGCAAGGAGCTCATGGTCTTATCTAGCAAAGCAGACACAGAAACAGACGTAAAAACAAAAGAAGGGGCTCCAACTAAAATGAAGGCAGAATAGACTCTCCTCTCTCTTAAAATCTTCCTATCAGCGAATTTCAGGAACAAAGACAATGGAAAGAATGTCCACTATGCAACTGGAACTGTGACACCTCTGTGTGCCTGTGTGGGCACATGCGTATTGAGCATGGCAGAGCAGAAAAGCAGATTCCATGGAGGAAATGACTTTTGTCTAGAACCGGTGTAGCCACCCCTGTCGCTGCCCCATCCATCTCTCTTGGGCACTCACTATGCCCTTGCATGCTGCCTTGGCAATTTCCCTCTGCCAGGATCTCACAGCAGTGGCTGGCAGGGTTGGTGGGTGAATATCTCGGCTCCCTCTCCTGTCCGAGTGCCCAGTGGGAACTGCAGTTGCCCACGGCAGGTTCCTGCTCAACAGTGCCCCCTGGATTGGTTCCAGTCCCTTTTGCTTCACTTTTCCACTTCCTTACCCATGCCTTTTGGGATCACTTCCCAAATACACATCTTTATCTCAGAGTCTGCTTCTGGGAGAGATCAGCTAAGACAGTCTGGAAGAATGCTTACGATGTGGATAGATGGAGGTAGCAGGTGGAGAGAGGCGAGGGAGACAGTGCAGGAGGAGGGACTCATGTGAGGGAAACTATGGCAATGGAACAGTGCACAGAGAACAGAGCAGAGGAGCAGTGAATTCAGTGTGGCTTGAGCAGCGCTTTTCAAATCTTTCTGACAGATCCACAGTAAGATGTGCATTTCATAATGTGTTACAGTGCATTCACACCTACACACACACACACGCCTAAAACAATTTTCACAAAATGAAAACTTCCTATGTATGATGCACACCTATTCTATTCCATTAAAAATTCCTGCCCAAGATGTGCTAAAATAATATGATGTCTCACTCATAGGGTGGGATCTGCAGTTTGAAAACACTGGGCTAGAGGGAAGGGTGTAGGAAACAGAGTGATGGGAGATGAGAAAGAAAGCTAGGTTAGACCAGACCTCAGAGGAGCCTGATGGTCAAGTTGAAACATTTGCACTTGACTCCATTGCAGGCTTTTGAGGAAGGACATGATAAATTCCTAGCTGAGATACAAGAAGATTCTTAGGACAGCGTGGGGGATGGGCTGGAAGAGGCATGGAGACTGCTGAGGAGTCTGTTGCCAATGTCCAGCTGAGAAGCTATGGAGTCTGCCTTAGTGCTAGGGCAGGGGCTGGAGGGACGGGAGTAGATGCTGGAGGCAGTGGGCCTCGGTGGCTAATTGGACGAGGAGACTGAGGAAGGAGAGGAGGAAGCATGGGGTTCCCAGCTGGCTCTCTGGGAGGAGGGGGAGGCCGTTACCTTCCTTGGTTGTTGATGAACTATTTATCAGGGCATGAAACTTTCATTAATATTATTCCAGTCTGAGAGTCTGGAAATGTCATAAAGGACTTGTTGAGTGGTCAAACAGCTTGTACTTAATGCGCCCTGGAAGCAGAACTGTTCCCAGGGCTGCCGTAAGCGGGAGGTAGCCGTGCTGAAGGAGCCTTGCTTTTTGATGGATTTCATTCTTACCACTCCTCAAATCGCCCCTGTTCTCCCCTCGAGTGAGGCCGTTGGGGTCCCCCTAGCCCATCGACCTACTTACTGCACAATTAACATGGAGCCAGGCTCAGGGACTGTGGGGGTGGTGCTGCCTTCTCTCCTTTCATTCTAAAACACTTACGTGGCCAGGGCCCTGCTGGATGCCAGGGATGCTATTAATAATTTGGTTTCTCCTCTTAAGGAGCTCACCATCTTGTTTGGGGGAAGCAGACACAGAAACCAACATAGAAACATGAAAAGGACCTCTACCTAAAATAAAGGCAGAAGGGATTCTCTACTCAAAACCTGTGCAATCAATAAATTTCAGGAGCAAAGAAAGAGGAAGGAAGAGGAACTCACTTTATGCGTAGCACTATGTGCTACATGCATGCCCGTTGCTTTATGTACCTTGGATAACTTAGGTCCTAAAATAACTGAATCAGTGATTTATGGGTTCGTGGACCTTCCTCTTACCCCATGAGAATGCTGTGACAGGCATCTGGAGAGGGGACTTTAAAACACAGATTTTTGGCCGGACATGTGGTGGCTCACACCTGTAATCCCAGCACTTTGGGAGGCTGAGGTGGGCAGATCACCTGAGGTCAGGAGTTCGAGACCAGCTTGACCAACATGATGAAACCCCGTTTCTACTAAAAAAAAAAGAAAGTTAGCTGGGCATGGTGGTGGGTGCCTGTAATCCCAGCTACTAGGGAGGCTGAGGCAGGAGAATTGCTTGAACCCAGGAGGCAGAGGTTGTAGTGAGGCGAGATTGTGCCACTGCACTCCAGCCTGGGCAACAGAGCAAGACTTTGTCTCAAAAAGAAAAAAAGAACCAAACACAGATTTTTGTGTTCTATCTCAGACCTCTGGAATCAGACTCTGTAAGTGCCTCAATAGGGGTGGAGGGGAGAAGAAGGAAGCCCGGGAACGTGCATTTCAATAAGGCCTCCAGGCTATTCTTATGTGTGCTAAGGGTTGAGAATCACTGAGGAGGCAGATCTTATCATCTCCATTTTGCAAATGGGGAAACTGAGGCTCCAGAAATTTCAGAAACTCAGCCATATTCAGTCTGTTAATATCTTACTCCACATTCCACTCATCAGACCTACTGATCAGCTGGTGTGTCCCTCAGGCACACTGCCTTGTCTCAGAATCTCTGAGTCTCTGCAGTGTGATTCCTCTCACCTTGCAGAGCCTGACTACTGCCCACACTGCTCAGATGGAACCTCCTCCATGAAGTCCTCCAAGACGCCTTACCCTCTTCCTCCTCTCCAGGGGGTTAGAATTCTCCCTGCTCTGGGCTCGCAAAACACAGCTTACCCAAAGCCTAGAATGATCCTTGTCTGTCTGTGGCACCTCTTTTCCCCCAGAGGGCATCTCGTACACTCCATGTGCATACATACATGGTACCTGGTAGGACTGTTCTGTCTGTGGTCCCTCAGCATCAGGGAGGGTAGGTTCTGACCAGCAGGACGTGGGGCATCAGAGTGGTTTCATGGAGGAAGGGGTATTTGCACTATGCCTTTCAGGATGAGGGTAATCTGCCCCTGTATGCCACCAGCAGGTTTACCGTGTCTTTGGCAGTTAGCAGCTGAGTGTAGAGAGCAGAGTGAGATTCATAATGTCCATGACTAATAGAGTTTGTGAGTCTATCCCCGGAATATGTAAGGTTAGGGGATTGAATTCAGTTCAACGTGTGTTACTGGTGCACCTACTGTGCGCTATAGGTACAGCAGATCCAAATATGAATAAGACCCTGCCCCTGCCCTTATCAAGGGGACTTTCAGCTGTTCTGAGAAAATTAATATCAGATTGTTTATACACATATATATATATATATGTATATATTTGGTTGTATTTTCAAAGGCTCAAAACTTTAAAAACTATTCAAATAAAATGGAGGTCTTAAAAGTTGAACTTGGTGGAATTAAGCCAAGAATCCCTTTTAAATGCAAATGAGGCAGTTGTCAGGGAAAGAGGTAAGAATGGAGTTTCAGAGACAGTTCAAGGTGATGGAAGACTACCTGTCCTGGTTGCCACTATGCTGTCTCTTTCTCTGGCTAGGAAGGAGGAATCAGAAGGGTGGGAAGTGCCTTGTTTTCTCCCAGGCTGGGCAGGGCAGGTCTCAGAATCAGCAGAGTGCCTCCCGAGATAAGGCTATTTTTAATGAGACCACTGGGACCCTTGGAGCTGGCAGCTGGCAGTGACAATGCTGACACTGCAAGTTGCAAACCAGCAGCTGGATCTCTGGGAACAGGCTCCTGGGTCAGGGAAGGGGATAGTAGGAGGTGCTTTCTAAAGCAGAGTGTGGAAAACCAGAATTTTCTTGAACCATTGTAAGTGGGTCTTGTATTTGAATTTTTTTTTTTTTTTTTGTCTATGCATGTGTGAGAACAATGGTTGATGATTAGATATGAGGCTAAAATTTATGCCAGGTTAATTAAGTTGTAAGAAAAGTGTGTCGCTGCAAGGTGTGCTGTTTTTCCTCTCCCAGGGGTGGTGGGGGAGGCACTGGGTCCCTAAAGTCCATTTCCAGGGCAATGACAGTCTTCTGGCAGCTGCTATCTTCATTGGTGTGATGGTGCAGGTCAACCCAAACATGCAAGGTGGTGACAGATGGTAGCACACACAATGGATAATCTGGGTGACTGTGGCCTGTTTGTGTCATGATTGCTGGACCATCTAGGAGCAAGAGGCCTTGCCAGGTGAGGACACTGCTTTGAGACATCATAGGTGCAGGGCTCCCAGCATCTCCTTCAATGTGCCCTGGATGGAGTGACCCACTCACTTGAGCCACTCATGGGCCTTCACAGACTCCTCTGGAAGGAGGAAAGGAGGGCCAGGGTGAAGAGTATGGAGAAACCAGCACTGGAGGTGTTCCTGGACAACACTGAGGGTCGGGCTGCTATTTTTTGTGGCCCAATAATGAGATGCAGATGAACTGGGGAGGAAGAGAGTTTTTATTTCTATAACTGGTTATAGGGAGAAGGTCTGGAAAATATCACCAGACCAACTTAAAATTACAAAGTTTTCCAGAGCTTATATACCTTCTAAGCTATATATCTATGTGTAAGTGTGCATTCATCTAAAGACAGAAGTGATTAACTTCTTTAAATTTTTTTTTTTTATTATACTTTGGGTTTTAGGGTACACGTGCACAATGTGCAGGTTTGTTACATATGTATCCATGTGCCACGTTGTTTTGCTGCACCCATTAACTCGTCATTTAGCATTAGGTATATCTCCTAATGCTGTCCCTCCCCCCTCCCCCCACCCCACAACAGTCCCCGGAGTGTGATGTACCCCTTCCTGTGTCCATGAGTTCTCATTGTTCAATTCCCACCTATGAGTGAGAACATGCGGTGTTTGGTTTTTTGTCCTTGCAATAGTTTACTAAGAATGATGTTTTCCAGTTTCATCCATGTCCCTACAAAGGACATGAACTCATCATTTTTTGTGGCTGCATAGTATTCCATGGTGTATATGTGCCACATTTTCTTAATCCAGTCTATCGTTGTTGGACATTTGGGTTGGTTCCAACTCTTTGCTATTGTGAATAGTGCCACAATAAACATATGTGTGCATGTGTCTTTATAGCAGCATGATTTATAGTCCTTTGGGTATGTACCCAGTAATGGGATGGCTGGGTCAAATGGTATTTCTAGTTCTAGATCCCTGAGGAATCGCCACACTGACTTCCACAATGGTTGAACTAGTTTACAGTCCCACCAACAGTGTAAAAGTGTTCCTATTTCTCCACATCCTCTCCAGCACCTGTTGTTTCCTGACTTTTTAATGATGGCCATTCTAACTGGTGTGAGATGGTATCTCACTGTGGTTTTGATTTGCATTTCTCTGATGGCCAGTGATGATGAGCATTTTTTCATGTGTTTTTTGGCTGCATAAATGTCTTCTTTTGAGAAGTGTCTGTTCATGTCCTTTGCCCATTTTTTGATGGGGTTGTTTTTTTCTTGTAAATTTGTTTGAGTTCATTGTAGATTCTGGATATTAGCCCTTTGTCAGATGAGTAGGTTGCAAAAATTTTCTCCCATTGTGTAGGTTGCCTGTTCACTCTGATGGTAGTTTCTTTTGCTGTGCAGAAGCTCTTTAGTTTAATTAGATCCCATTTGTCAATTTTGGCTTTTGTTGCTATTGCTTTTGGTGTTTTAGACATGAAGTCCTTGCCCACGCCTATGTCCTGAATGGTATTGCCTAGGTTTTCTTGTAGGATTTTAATGGTTTTAGGTCTAACATTTCAGTCTTTAATCCATCTTGAATTAATTTTTGTATAAGGTGTAAGGAAGGGATTCAGTTTCAGCTTTCTACATATGGCTAGCCAGTTTTCCCAGCACCATTTATTAAATAGGGAATCCTTTCCCCATTTCTTGTTTTTGTCAGGTTTGTCAAAGATCAGATAGTTGTAGCTATGCGGCATCATTTCTGAGGACTCTGTTCTGTTCCATTGATCTGTGTCTCTGTTGTGGTACCAGTACCATGCTGTTTTGGTTACTGTAGCCTTGTAGTATAGTTTGAAGTCAGGTAGCGTGATGCCTCCAGCTTTGATCTTTTGGCTTAGGATTGACTTGGCGATGCGGGCTCTTTTTTGGTTCCATATGAACTTTAAAGTAGTTTTTTCCAATTCTGTGAAGAAAGTCATTGGTAGCTCGATGGGGATGGCGTTGAATCTATAAATTACCTTGGGCAGTATGGCCATTTTCACGATATTGATTCTTCCAACCCATGACCATGGAATGTCCTTCCATTTGTTTGTATCCTCTTTTATTTCATTGAGCAGTGGTTTGTAGTTCTCCTTGAAGAGGTCCTTCACATCCCTTGTAAGTTGGATTCCTAGGCATTTTATTCTCTTTGAAGCAATTGTGAATGGGACTTCACTCATGATTTGGCTCTCTATTTGTCTGTGATTGGTGTACAAGAATGCTTGTGATTTTTGTACATTGATTTTGTATCCTGAGACTTTGCTGAAGTTGCTAATCAGCTTAAGGAGATTTTGGGCTGAGACATTGGGGTTTTCTAGATATACAATCATGTCATCTGCAAACAGGGACAATTTGACTTCCTCTTTTCCTAATTGAATACCCTTTATTTCCTTCTCCTGCCTGATTGCCCTGGCCAGAACTTCCAGCACTATGTTGAATAGGAGTGGTGAGAGAGGGCATCCCTGTCTTGTGCCAGTTTTCAAAGGGAATGCTTCCAGTTTTTGCCCATTCAGTATGATACTGGCTGTGGGTTTGTCATAAATAGCTCTTATTATTTTGAGATACATCCCATCAATACCTAATTTATTGAGAGTTTTTAGCATGAAGGGTTGTTGAATTTTGTCAAAGGCCTTTTCTGCATCTATTGAGATAATCATGTGGTTTTTGTCTTTGGTTCTGTTTATATGCTGGATTACATTTATTGATTTGCGTATGTTGAACCAGCCTTGCATCCCAGGGATGAAGCCCACTTGATCATGGTGTATAAGCTTTTTGATGTGCTGCTGGATTTGGTTTGCCAGTATTTTATTGAGGATTTTTGCATCAATGTTCATCAAGGATATTGGTCTGAAATTCTCTTTTTTGGTTATGTCTCTGCCAGGCTTTGGTATCAGGACGATGCTGGCTTCATAAAATGTGTTAGGGAGGATTCCCTCTTTTTCTATCGATTGGAATAGTTTCAGAAGGAATGGTACCAGTTCCTCCTTGTACCTCTGGTAGAATTCGGCTGTGAATCCATCAGGTCCTGGACTCTTTTTGGTTGGTAAGCTATTGATTATTGCCACAATTTCAGAACCTGTTATTGGTCTATTCAGAGATTCAACTTCTTCCTGGTTTAGTCTTGGGAGGGTGTATTTGTCGAGGAATTTATCCATTTCTTCTAGATTTTCTAGTTTATTTGCATAGAGGTGTTTGTAGTATTCTCTGATGGTAGATTGTATTTCTGTGGGATCAGTGGTGATATCCCCTTTTTCATTTTTTATTGCATCTATTTGATTCTTCTCTCTTTTCTTCTTTATTAGTCTTGCTAGCGGTCTATCAATTTTGTTGATCTTTTCAAAAAACCAGCTCCTGGATTCATTAATTTTTTGAAGGGTTTTTTGTGTCTCTATTTCCTTCAGTTCTGCTCTGATTTTAGTTATTTCTAGCCTTCTGCTAGCTTTTGAATGTGTTTGCTCTTGCTTTTCTAGTTCTTTTAATTGTGATGTTAGGGTGTCAATTTTGGATCTTTCCTGCTTTCTCTTGTGGGCATTTAGTGCTATAAATTTCCCTCTACACACTGCTTTGAACGTGTCCCAGAGATTCTGGTATGTTGTGTCTTTGTTCTCGTTGGTTTCAAAGAACATCTTTATTTCTGCCTTCATTTCATTATGTACCCAATAGTCATTCAGGAGCAGGTTGTTCAGTTTCCATGTAGTTGAGCGATTTTGAGTGAGTTTCTTAATCCTGAGTTCTAGTTTGATTGCACTGTGGTCTGAGAGACAGTTTGTCATAATTTCTGTTCTTTTACATTTGCTGAGGAGAGCTTTACTTCCAACTATTTCTTATGTGGTCAATTTTGGAATAGGTGTGGTGTGGTGCTGAAAAAAATGTATATTCTGTTGATTTGGGGTGGAGAGTTCTGTAGATGTCTATTAGGTCCACTTTGTGCAGAGCTGAGTTCAATTCCTGGATATCCTTGTTAACTTTCTGTCTCGTTGATCTGTCTAATGTTGACAGTGGGGTGTTAAAATCTCCCATTATTATTGTGTGGGAGTTTAAGTCCCTTTGTAGGTCACTCAGGACTTGCTTTATGAATCTGGGTGCTCCTGTGTTGGGTGCATATATATTTAGGATAGTTAGCTCTTCTTGTTGAATTGATCCCTTTACCATTATGTAATGGCCTTCTTTGTCTCTTTTGATCTTTGTTGGTTTAAAGTCTATTTTATCAGAGACTAGGATTGCAACCCCTGCCTTTTTTTGTTTTCCATTTGCTTGATAGATCTTCCTCCATCCCTTTATTTTGAGTCTATGTGTGTCTCTGCACATGAGATGGGTTTCCTGAATACAGCACACTGATGGGTCCTGACTCCTTTATCCAGTTTGCCAGTCTGTGTCTTTTAATTGGAGCATTTAGCCCATTTACATTTAAAGTTAATATTGTTAGGTGTGAATCTGATCTTGTCATTATGATGTTAGTTGGTTATTTTGCTCGTTAGTTGATGCAGTTTCTTTCTAGCTTCGATGGTCTTTACAATTTGGCATGTTTTTGCAGGGGCTGGTACCGGTTGTTCCTTTCCATGTTTAGTGCTTCCTTCAGGAGCTCTTTTAGGGCAGGTCTGGTGGTGACAAAATCACTCAGCATTTGCTTGTCTGTGAAGTATTTTATTTCTCCTTCACTTATGAAGCTTAGTTTGGCTGGATATGAAATTCTGGGTTGAAAATTCTTTTCTTTAAGAATGTTGAATATCGGCCCCCACTCTCTTCTGGCTTGTAGAGTTTCTGCCGAGAGATCAGCTGTTAGTCTGATGGGCTTCCCTTTGTGGGTAACCCGACCTTTCTCTCTGGCTGCCCTTAACATTTTTTCCTTCATTTCAACTTTGGTGAATCTGACAATTATGTGTCTTGGAGTTGCTCTTCTCGAGGAGTATCTTTGTGGCGTTCTCTGTATTTCCTGAATCTGAATGTTGGCCTGCCTTGCTAGATTGGGGAAGTTCTCCTGGATAATATCTTGCAGAGTGTTTTCCAACTTGGTTCCATTCTCCCCATCATTTTCAGGTACACCAGTCAGACGTAGGTTTGGTCTTTTCACATAGTCCCAAATTTCTTGGAGGCTTTGTTCATTTCTTTTTATTCTTTTTTCTCTAAACTTCCCTTCTTGCTTCATTTCATTCATTTCATCTTCCATCAGCGATACCCTTTCTTCCAGTTGATCGCATCTGCTACCAAGGCTTCTGCAATCTTGCGTAGTTCTCGATACTTGGCTTTCAGCTCCATCAGCTCCTTTAAGCCCTTCTCTCCATTGGTTATTCTAGTTATCCATTCTTCTAATTTTTTTTCAAAGTTTTTAACTTCTTTGCTATTGTTTTGAATTTCCTCCCGTAGCTCAGAGTAGTTTGATCGTCTGAAGCCTTCTTCTCTCAACTCGTCAAAGTCATCCTCCATCCAGCTTTGTTCCGTTGCTGGTGAGGAACTGTGTTCCTTTGGAGGAGGAGAGGTGCTCTGCTTTTTAGAGTTTCCAGTTTTTCTGCTCTGTTTTTTCCCCATCTTTGTGGTTTTATCTACTTTTGGTCTTTGATGATGGTGATGTACAGATGGGTTTTTGGTGTGGATGTCCTTTCTGTTTGTTAGTTTTCCTTCTACCAGACAGGACCCTCAGCTGCAGGTCTGTTGGAGTTTACTAGAGGTCCACTCCAGACCTTGTTTGGCTGGGTGTCAGCAGTGGTAGCTGCAGAACAGCGGATTTTCATGAGACCACAAATTCAGCTGTCTGATAGTTCCTCTGGAAGTTTTGTCTCAGAGGAGTACCCGGCCGAGTGAGGTGTCAGTCTGTCCCTACTGGGGGGTGCCTCCCAGTTAGGCTGCTCGGGAGGGAGGGACCCACTTTAGGAGGCAGTCTGTCCATTCTCAGATGTCCAGCTGTGTGCTGGGAGAACCACTACTCTCTTCAAAGCTGTCAGTCAGACAGGGACATTGAAGTCTGCAGAGGTTCCTGCTGAATTTTTGTTTGTCTGTGCCCTGCCCCCAGAGGTGGAGCCTACAGAGGCAGGCAGGCCTCCTTGAGCTGTGGTGGGCTCCACCCAGTTCGAGCTTCCTGGCTGCTTTGTTTACCTAAGCAAGCCTGGGCAATGGTGGGCACCCCTCCCCCAGCCTCGCTGCCACCTTGCAGTTTGATCTCAGACTGCTGTGCTAGCAATCAGCGAGACTCCGTGGGCATAGGACCCTCCGAGCCAGGTGCGGGACACAATCTCCTAGTGTGCCGTTTTCCAGGCCCATTGGAAAAGCGCAGTATTAGGGTGGGACTGACCCGATTTTCCAGGTGCCGTCTGTTACCCCTTTCTTTGACTAGGAAAGGGAACTCCCTGACCCCTTGTGCTTCCGGAGTGAGGCAATGCCTCGCCCTGCTTCGGCTCGCGCACAGTGCGCTTCACCAACCATCCTGCACCCACTGTTTGGCACTCCCTGGTGAGATGAAACCAGTACCTCAAACAGAAATGCAGAAATCACCCATCTTCTGTGTCGCTCAGGCTGGGAGCTGTAGACCGGAGCTGTTCCTATTCGGCCATCTTGGCTCCACCAGCAACTTCTTTAAATTTATAACTAAGATCTGAGTTCGGAAGACCTTCCTCTGGAGCCTCAGTAAATTTACTTAATCTAAATGGGTCCAGATGCTGGGGTGATTACCTTTATCTTGTCTCTTGCTAAATCACAGGTTTGGGGCGTTCTTTTAGACCCCCAGTAAACTTGTTTGTGGAGGCCTGGGGAGTTTCTTCAGACTCCCAATAAAACTTGTTTAATCCTAAATGGGTCCTGTTAAGAATTCCTTCATTATCTTGTCATGTTATAAGTCTCAGGAAAGGCCTATGCAAAACTCTTAGTGGGTTTTTGTTACATTCCAGCATTTGTATAAAGGCACTGGCCCTTTCAACTTTTAATATTTAACTTAACCACTCAGTCAGTACTAAAACAGTTGTTATAGAGGCCTGCATTAGTGAGAGCTGGCTTGCCACAGAGAGGCCCTGGGCACTGGGTTCCAGCCCCATCTTTGCTTTGCTTCTGTGTCCTCTTGGACAAGTCAGTTATTCTCTTTGGATCTTATTCTCCCCTGCTTTAACCTGATGGGTTTGACCTAGACTGTCTTCAAGCACACTCACATCTCTGATGATTTGAGTCTGTGGTTTCAGACTTGGACCGTAGGCATTTCTTAGGAATCCTAGGACAACCTTGGAGTAACTGTATTGTGATTAGGTATTTTGTTCTGGGTCTTTCCTTCCAGATATTTTCATCTCTTTGTTCCCATTTTCTTACTGTTAATTTTAACTCCTCATTTTCCTCCCCACCATTTCTTCATAAAAGATTTTGGAGACAGAACTGGGTTTGAATCCAGGCTCTACCACTCTGTCTGTATGACCCCAGGCAGGTAATGTAGTTTATCCATGCCTCAGTTTTCTCATATGTCAAAGGGGAATAAAAATAACACCTATCCTTAAGTTTTTGTTAAATGGATTATTAAAAATACACTATCCAGTGTATGGTATATTACTATATCATCTGGCCTATAGTAAGTATATTAGATTTCTCTTGCCGCTGTAACAAATGACCATAAACTCAGTGGCTTGAACAAACACAACTTTATTATCTGACAGTTCTGGAGGTCAGAAACCCAACATGGGGCTTGGTGGCTAACATCCGGGTGTCAGCAGAGCTGCTTTCCTTCTGGAGGCTTTAGGGGAGAATCTTTTTTCTTGCCTTTTCCAGCTTCTAGAAGCTGCCTACGTTTCTTGGCTCATGGTCCCCTTGGATCTTCAAAGGCAATAATGGCTGGTCAAGTCTTTTTTACATGACATCACTGGGTACTCACCTTCCTGCCTCCCTGTTCCACTTTTAAGGATGCTTGTAATTACAGGTCCACATGAATCATCCACTGTGAGCTCCCTACTTTAAGGTCAGCTGATTAGCAACCTTAATTTTATCTTCAATCTAATTCCCCATTGCCATCTAACCTCACGCAAGTTCTGGGAATTAGGATGTGGGCATCCTTGGGGGGCCATTATTCTGCCTACTGCAGTAAGCATTCAATAAGTAATAATTTTTATTAATGTCATTACTCTCTCCTTTCCCTTAGGAAATAGGAATGCAGGAACACAAGAAAGGGCTTGGGGAGGGGGATGTTAAAGGTTCCCAAAGTAGCCAAATGTGTCTCCCTTTTCACATTCAGCATGTGCAGTCAGTAGGTAAGTCCTGTGTGTAGACTTTCCTACCAGGCAGCCTATCACAGAAGGATTAGATTTTACTGGGAGTCACTGCAGAGGCTGGGAACTTGGAGCATTTGGGCACAGGAGGAGGTTTTCAGTTCAATATCAGATGAAAGTTTTTAAGGGTTGCAGCTCTTCAAAGTTGGGATGGGTTGCCCTTGAAAGGAAGGCCCTCCCTGTCCTTGGAAGTTCGTAAGAAGAGGCCGGGTGAGCTAAATGTTTCCAAACATTCCTCCCCTCAAGAATTCCTTGGCTCTACTATAGACCCACTGTAGACTCACCAAACCAGAGTCTTCCAAGGAGGGCCCAGGACTCTGCATTTATGGGCAATTCGGAATGAGGTATTTGGAGACATTTTAGTGTGGGTTGGGAGATTGGCCCAAAGGAACTTCTGCTTCTGAGATGCTTTGCTTCCCAAATTCTTGCTTCTGAAATCCATTTTTGCTTTTCAAAAACAAAATGCGGCACTTTGGGAGGCTGAGGTGGGCAGATTGCCCGAGCTCAGGAGTTCAAGACAAGCCTGGGCAACACGGTGAAACTCCGTCTCTACTAAAATACAAAAAATTAGCCAGCTATGGCGGCATGCATCTGTAGTCCCAGCTACTTGGGAGGCTGAGGCAGGAGAATTGCTTGAACCCAGGAGGTGGGGGTTGCAGTGAGCTGAGATCACACCACTGCACTCCAGCCTGGGTGACAGAGCGAGACTCCATCTCAAAAAAAAAAAAAGAAAAAAGAAAAAAAACAAAAACAAAATGCAGTGTCTGTGTCAATCCTGGTAGCCCCTTTGTGAAGAGATGACCTGTCTCCAAGGGCATGATTCACTTTCATCTGAGACACTGGGGCTACACCCCAAGTGCGCTGACCCTGAAATGACCTGAGGGCCCCTCTCTGCAAAGTATAGGCAGACCCTGAGGCTCAGGGGGAGAGTGGCAGCCCCAGAAGCCACTGCTATGCCCACAGAGGTAATTTTTTGAAAATTCTTGGCCTTTCATTTTTGCCAGGTACCTTGATGGAGACTTGAAATTGGTTTTCTTTCCCCAGTGCATTTTTTTCATATGAACTTAAATTGCCAGTATTTCTGGCATGACCTAATATGTTGTTATGCCACCCACATCATTTTTCATAATGGAGAAGGTAAGAAGCCCAGGACTACTTCTCAGGTGAGATCTGCAACTCCTGTCTTGGAATCACCATGGCCCCATGTTGATGCGGAAGCCCAGGCTCCACTTTGATGCATGGAGTCAGAACTGGGGGCATGGTGGTATGTGAGGGACACAGCATGGCAAGGCTAGAGTCTGCTTGTGAAGCAGGCTCTGTGGGTGACTTCTAATACAAACTCAAGTTTGAGAACCACCATCAATGCCCAGTCTCATGGGAAAACTCAGCTAAAGAGAGGAATCCTGTACCCAGTCTAAGACCATGTTTGACTTCAACTTCTATTCTTATCTCTTCCATTTGCAAATACTCCAGCTACAGTGAACTTGTCCTCATTCCTTGAACATGGTCTAAAGATTCAGAAGTTCCTTCTGCCTGGTCTATTTTTTTCAGATTGTCACATCTGACTTAAAGACCCAATCTACAGACACCTCTTTCTAGAAGCCTGCCCTGATTCCACCTCAAGAGGCGGTCACACCTCTTGCCTCTGTGTGTGTCTTTCTTTTTGTTGAAGTTAGAGTATGACAGGTAAATGAGTCATGCTGAGAGTTCTAGGCAGTATTTCTGGCTCTGTCTCCCTCATGGTTGTTCTGGGAGTAACTTGCTGGCAATTACTGCATTCCTCTCTCTCTAGCCCTCTGACTGCCCCCCACCCTCAACTCCCATCCTCCCCATCCCACCCCTATGGCCAGCCTACACTCTGGCACCTGGAAATCACTCTCTAGAGGCCTGTGGAATGAAGGGACCACTTTTCCTGAACTTGGGTCTGGTGTGCCCACCCAACCTCAGTGGCTGTCCCCAAATGCCCTCTGGTTGCTAGAAGTTCTGGGTGTGCCAGTTTTGTGAATCCCTGATGAAAATAGAGACAGAGCAGTATGCTAATCAGGGAAAGATTGTCTTTATAGAGTACAGCTGATAAGATCATTTGCATATTCTGGTTCATTGTTGTATTTCGAGTAAGTTACATTATTCCTTAAAGGAACTGGGACTGAGTAGCCTGTAGGAAGATTTAGCAGGAAATGGGCTGTTGAGAGCAGGCCAGGTCTCAGAAAACAAAGCTAGGCTCGAAGCTAGGGATTACAGAGAGATATTTATATCAGTATATGGGAGGGCTTTGTGGGAGTTTCTGGAAACAGAAGCGGCCTCACCTAAATGTAGTTAAGTTCTCCTGCACTGGAGGTGTGTGAGCAGGAGGTGTGACAGAGGGGGAGAGGCATGGGTCGCATGCGTTCCAGTTCCAAGGATCACTTGTTGGGTTATTGCTTTCCTTCCTCCAACCCTTGATGTCTACACTTTTGATGGGGATAGTATAGTCTATTATTTCCCAGGGCTGCCATAAAAAACAACCAGAGACTGGGTGGCTTAAAACAATAGAAATTTATTAGCTCACAGTTCTGGAGGCTAGAAGTCCAAAATTAAGGTGTCATCAGGGCCCTGCTTCCTCTGAAGACTAGGGCAGGATCCCTCCTCGCCTCTTCCAGCTCTGGTGGCTCTGGTGTTCTCTGGCTTGTGGCACCATCATTCCAATCTCTGCCTCTGTCTTCACGTGGCCTTCTTCATTTTGTGTCTCTGTGTCTTATTCTCTTCTTACAGGGTTATCAGTCATTGGATTTAGGGCCTCTCCTCAATCCAGGATTATTTCATCTCAAGATCCTTAACTGATTATATCAGCAAAGACCCAATTTCCAAATGAAGTCACATTCTGGGGTTCCAGGTAGACATGAATTTCGCGGGGACACTAGGCAATCCATTACAAATAGAATTGAAAAATTACACCCAGGCAGCGGGCTCACATTTAGAAGTTCCACATTCTTTTTGGCCAGGCCTCCCCGCGTGTATAGACTGAAGTAGTGCCCAAAGTCGGGTGGGGGGCAGTTGGGAGGTGAGCTGATGCTTATTGTCCTACCCTACATCCACTAGGCACTGCTATGGTCAGTGGCAGTCTCGTGCATGCTGTGGGGGTCCCAACTCAAGGCCCCACTGCACTTCCCTGGGTGTCTGCCTCTAGGCCACTCAGCCCCATGTGACAGCTCTGAAAATTCACCTCTGTGCTCTTTCAGGAGTGGCCAGTGTAACTGACCGCAGCTCAGTGGCTATGCACTGAAGCCGGTTACCATGTTCTTGCTGAGGCCATGCTTCTGGTAGACAGCTCCCAACCGGCACTGAGCTGAGTGGGGACACAAAGGCAGAACCACTCCTGAGAAACACAGGACTCCTCTGATGGATGCCTTTAACTTGGGTACTCTCTGTCTACCTTCCTGAGCACCCCCTAGAAAGGCACTGCAGACTAAGGCTCTTCCACGTCCCTCCCCACCCTGGCTCCTGCAGTTGGGGTCCGACTTTCATTGTGGTCTGATGCTCTGTCTTCTGGTAATATTGAGGATGGGCCTTCTATCTGTTCTTATTCTTTTTTTTTTTTGTTTTGAGATGGAGTCTCGCTCTTGTCTCCCAAGCTGAAGTGCAATGGCGCGATCTCGGCTCACTGTAACCTCCACCTCCCAGGTTCAAGCAATTCTCTTACCTCAGCCTCCCAAGTAGCTGGGATTACAGGTGCATACCACCATGCCCAGCTAATTTTTTTGTATTTTTAGTAGAGACAGGGTTTCACCATGTTGGCCAGGCTGCTCTCAAACTCCTGACCTCAGATGATCTGCCTGCCTTGGCCTCCCAAAGTGTTGGGATTACAGGCGTGAGCCACTGCGCCTGGCCTATTCTTATTCTTTGTTGTTTTTTGGAGAAGACATTGAGAGTTTTGGGTTTAAATGGCTGCCATTACCTGGACTGGCCAGCACCCACTTGCACCTGACGTTTTGCCATGTTTTTCATAGCACTTCTCACACTTCTCACACGACCCTGACAGTGGTGGTCTGGAGCTGGCTGGTACTGGCTCATGAAAGCTGAGGTTAAATTCTCGGGAATTTTCCAAGCTGGGTGACTTCACTTTTGTTCCTTGAAATTGGCAGTGATGGGAATATTCACACCATGGATATCTACAAACACTACAAACTAGGGCCTCCCCAAACCCCAACTGTTTATTCAACATTTACCAGCACACCACTAGCTATTTATGTTTATACTTCTCCACTAGCCTGTACTTCCTGAGGCTCTCCAGAGCTCACTGCACTTCTTTGCTCTTAGAAGGCCCCAGTGAATGTTGAGTGAATGAATGAAACATACTGAGTGTTGCAGTTACTTATTGCTGTTTAACAAACCATCCCAAACTTAGTGGTAAAAGCAACCATTTTATCATGCTCAAGGATTCTGTGGATCAGAAATTCAGACCACAGCAGGGATGGCTTATCCTGCTCCATGACGACTGGGCCCTCAGTTGGAAACCTTGATGGGCTGAGTTGACTCAAAGGCTGATCTTAGCTGAGACTGTTGACTAGATGACCTGACCACAGCCTTTACACGTGGTTTTGGCTTCTCCAGCATGATGGCCGGGTTTTGAGAGAGAATCTCAAGAGAGCCGGGAAGCAGCTGCACAGCCTTTATGAAACCTTGTCTTAGAGGTTCCATAGTGTCACTCTTACCACACTCAATATTGATCAGAGCCATCACAGTCTGCTCAGGTCCAGGAGGAGGGGACACAGAACCCACCACTCAAGGGGAGGAATGTTTAAGAGTTTTGGTGCCATGTTTTAAAACTGCCACACTGAGTAAGGCAAGGAACTCCATTTATTGAGCACCTACTTTGGGCCAGACATTTTACATACATTATCTCTACTTCTTCACAACTACCTGGAAGGTATTGTTATTATTTGCATTTTGCAGATGAGGAAACTGGAGGCTTAGTGAGGTTAAGGAGCTTGCCTAACCTCACACAGCTGTGATTCACTGTGACCCTTCCACTAGGACATACTTCTTTCATTTGTGAAGGGCCCTGGGGAACACAAGGATAAATGAGACCCAGTCTTGCTTCAGAGAACACAGAACAAACGCTGCCTGGCATACATATAGCCCTGGGGCATCTCAGTGTCTAGACAATTGGAGCTGGGTGTGAGCAGTCATCTCACTTCCTACAAACCAGTCAAGGTAATTTGTGCTGAAAATGCTGAGTATTTGCTCTTGTCCAGGCTAATTCAGCTTCATAACCTCAAGTCTGAAATCAGTAGTGTAGAGTACTTTAAATTAGCTGTAAAATTTCAATCCAATTGCTAAACTGCCTAAATTATCAAGTTTGCTCATTGCTAGTTGAATGCATGCATAATTAATTTTTTCTAAAGTCTGGACTAAAAGCCGCTGAAATCAGATCTTTTTCTTGAATTAGATTCAAATGTCATAGTGAAGTGTTTGGTTTTATGATGTAATCCAAAGCCATACATAAGTTTAAAGAACTTTTAGCTGAGATTTGTATTTGGGAGGGAGATGAGTTAGAGGACTGTATAATAAATAAATAGTCAATTATTTTAAAATTGAAATTACATTCTAACTAATTTAGAATGGACTGAGTCTCTATTAAATTCAAGTATGAATAGTATTGTCATGACTATTAACATTATTATTAGGATTAATGGCTAACATTTGCTAAAATCTTTCAGAATGTAAGCTCTGTGAGGGCAGAGATATCTGTCTGTTCCATTCATTGCCTGTTTTATCCTCAATGTGTTGAATAAATAGTTGCTGGCACATAGCAGACCCTCAATAAATGTTAGTTGAATGCATCAGTTAGCTAATGTGATCATAGCAGCAAATAAGATAGAAAGTTTTATTATCACTTTACAAATGAGGAAACTGAGGCTTAGGAAGGTTAGTTATCTTTTCCAGGGTCACACTAGCAGGAAGTGTGATAGTCAAGGCTTGAATCCAGATTTTGGGACTTTGTACCCTGTGCTACTTTTTTCTTAAGTGTATAGACACACCACTGAAGTTCATGAGGTGTTTTCTGAGTTGAAAATCAACTCAGTCTAATTTTGGAAGTTCATGAGATATTTCTGAGTTGAGAATTAGTCTGATTTTGATGGGTATCACTGGTAGTTTTTATATTAAGACAGCATTTCGTTATGTTTTCTTCAGTCCCCAGCAGCGCTATGCAGTAGAAATTCCTGTGATCATGGAACTGTTCTCTATCTGTGCTGTCTCAAATGGTAGCCACAGCCACGTGTGGCTAGTGAGTACTTGAAATGGGGTTAGTGTAATGAAGGAACTGAATTGATAAATTAAATTTGATTTGAATTAATTTAAGTTTAAATAATAGTGACCTGTGGCTAGTGGCTGCCAATGTTGGACGGTGCAGCTCTATAGTTTAAAAGTATTAGTAGGTTGGTGTCCTCTTAAAAACCATCCTATTCCGCGGTGGCTCACGCTTGTAATCCCAGCACTTTGGGAGGCCGAGGCGGGCGGATCACGAGGTCAGGAGATCGAGACCACGGTGAAACCCCGTCTCTACTAAAACTACAAAAAATTAGCCGGGCGTGGTGGCGGGCGCCTCTAGTCCCAGCTACTCGGAGAGGCTGAGGCAGGAGAATGGCGTGAACCCGGGAGGCGGAGCTTGCAGTGAGCCGAGACTGCGCCACTGCACTCCAGCCTGGGCGACAGAGCGAGACTCCGTCTCAAAAAAAAAAAAAATAAAAAATAAAAAAAAAAAAAAAAATAAAAAAAAACCATCCTATTCAACTCTCCTTTTTCATTTTTTTCACAGAGACTTGAGGCCTCTCACACTGACTCCTTTCCTTTATTGGGTGGTCTTTGCTGGCTTGGGAATTCGTTTCCCAATTTCCAGTGGTCTCCCAATTTTCTAAACAAATTCTCTTTGCTTCTCTTTTCTCTTTTGGCTATCTGTGTTTTGATCATTTCTCTACCCTCTTGCTGCAGAGCTAAGGAAAAGCACAGGAAAGGAGGTGAAAATTAAGTCTGTCCTGCCTCGGTAGGTCTTTGGGCCACTGCTCAAGCTCCTGTAGTCCTCACGATGCCTGTGTCAGTCACCTGATGCCAGGTATCCACAGCCACGCCTCAGTCATAATGATAAAAGCAAGATCATGACATTAAGTACCATCAGGTAGTGAATAACACCACCTCCCTGCCAGCCACATCTCTCATTGGGTGATCTTGCCTGTTAGGTGGTGTCATCCCCACTTTACAGATGTGAAAATTAAGGCCCAGAAAGACTAGTGCCAGGAGGATTTAAGTCAGGGTTTGCCTGATTGCAGATTTGGGCTTGGCTGCCTTCTCTGGATGCTTCTCACCCAGTGATCCTTTATGTCTGTTGTTCCAGGGTATCTGGATACCCTAGGCTGCCAGTAATAGAAGAGTCATGCAGAGTGACATAAACCATACAGAAATTCATGGGCTCACAATGAAAAACCCATAGGTAGGGTGGGATTTGGAGTCAACTCAACCCTGTAATAGGGCTCAGTTATCCACGAGGCACATGGATACTTTTAGAAGCCCACAAAAGTGTTTTAATTTATTTTAAAATAAGAGGAAAAGAAAAAAAACCTTGTAGATTGGAGAAAATGTTTTGATGTAATATTAACATATTCATCTTAATACTGATGCAGTATTAAAATGGAGGAAGGAAGGGACTCAGAAAGGCAAAAATATCTGGATCGTCATAAGGCAACTCTCTTTAATAACCTCAGTGACCTTTGCTTCACAGTTCATTGTCCCAAATTTTCCAAGCACATCCTTCTGGGAATTGTATGTTCTCACTGGCTTACACTTGAACCAATCACAATCGAGAAAAAAGGAGTGAGCCAATTGGTTTGGGCCATGGCACCAGTATTCCATACAGCATGGCTTTCATACATACATGGGGGAGGGGTGACCCCAAATGAAAATCAAGTCTATCTAAAATGTAAGAAGGAGTTGAATGCTACGTGGCAGACCATCAATGTCTACTATATCCAGTTAATATCCGTGGGCAGAGAATGTTGAAGCTATTGGAGGTAGGAGTGAAAGGATGGCCATTCCTTTCAGGCTTGGTTTTTATAATCTAGTCTTGAGGAAAAGAAAATGGCTTGTAATTTAAGGAGCTCCCAGCAGCAAATGTGCTTGCTTAGGCTGAATGATTAGAATCAACTTAGGTATAAATAAGAAGAAGACATTTTTGGCTTATCATATGATACTTCTGGTATTTTCTATGAAAATTATTCTTTTTTATTAAAATAATAGTGTAAACCTGGATAATCTCTATTTTTCTCTTTGTAAATAAAGGGGCACATCATTTTCGAGCGTATCCAAAAATACATCAATATTAAGTACAAATGAATTCCTTTGCTCATTAAACCTCTTCAGTCTCTTTTTAGATCAACTTTAGTGTTTTGTACCAGGTATGTATCAGAATGATCCCTTTCCTTACCCAGAATGGTTTTTTAGAATCTGAAGCTTTGAGGATTTCACCTTTCGTTCTGACTTAGACTTCATTTCAAATTTGGTAACAAGTTTAACATTGATCAAGAAGGCAAGCCCTTCTCTGATAAAAGCAAGGCCTATAAAGGACACAGTTGTGGGGAAGGACAGAATGGCCCCGGAGCTGCGGCCCCTGTAGGGGTGGGTGCATGCAGGTGCATGTTTGCACGTGGCCTTTTCAGCTTCATGGGAGGAAGCTGGGGGATCCGCAGGTAAGAGAAGCTGGCTGGAGAGGGACCCACACTCTATCATATAGCAAACCCTTGTCCTTCCTCTTAGGGAAAAACATCTCGAGAATGAGTTGGCAGGAGGTTGTTGGAGGCAGGGTGGTGTGTGAGGGGTGAGAAAGTTCCATTTCCAGGTGTGGTTTGGATCACACAGACAGCAGAGAGCAAAGTGTTTTCTCTGAGGAAAAGTCAAGTACAGCAGCATAACTAATAGAAAAGCTTTGAAAACAGCCATGGATATACTTTTTATATAAAAGAGAAAGAAAAAGGTGTTGCCATCTAAAGTGGGCAATTTCACAGCAAGTTCAAGTGTTTTGCAGCCAAATGGTGCCCCGGAGCTGATAAAATCCCAGCAAAAGCCCAAGGAAGGCTCTCACTTCAGAAAGTGAAATTCAGGGGACATTTGTAGCCAGCAAGCTGCTTAGATAATTAGCTACCCTGCCTTTTAAAACTGATATATTTCTTTATAACATATGACTTTAGGATACCTGGGGTCATTGCAAAAACCTTTTGTTTGGTGGAGTGGGTTTGGAGTCAGCGCAAGCTTTTAGTTGTTGCTTCCCTGGTCTTTACCCTCCTCATCTGATAAATGAGCTAAAATTTAAACGTTTATTGTTGGCCTAAGTGGGACACTTTTAAACACAGATAAGTTATTCTTGTTGTATCTTATATCGTGTAACTTTTCAATTGCTACTTGTAACAGTGCTTAAGGGAAAGCTACATTTTTCTAAAGTTTTCTGTGCTTTTTGAGATGTGTCCTTATCTAATTAAAAACCATTTAGCTACAATTGGAACATAAAGCCTTGAAACTGTTTTTTTCAGCAGAAAGTCTGGCTGCCTGTGTCCAACTTCAGGCCCAATTGAACACGCCAATTTAAGACTCCAGGCTCTGCCCTGAAGAACTGCGTGACCTTGGGCAAGTTAATTTTTCATCTGTAAAATCAGTTTTTTCCTTGGTAAAATAGAGGGGCTAGACTAGATGGCCTCTGGGGCCCCTTCCAGCTCATTCGGTTTCTGCCTTTTGTCGTTGACTGAGCTTCGGGCTTGGGGGACAGACACCGAGGAGAATGGCCGTAGGGCTTCACAGATCAGCCAGCACACGGACCCGCTTCAAAACGCCCTGATGGGTGCTCATCTGTCACCTGTCCTGTGTGGACACTTCTGTGTGACAAGGCGATCACTACTTCACAGCATAGCCTTTCTCTGTTCTACCGCTTACACTGTTGGTCAGGTTTTCCTAATGAGACTAACAGACCCAAGTGGGGACAGCTTGCAGAGCCCTCTGGAATGCAGTCTTTCACGTGACTGTGCCGATGATTCCTGCATTAGCCAGAAGAATGAACAAGAGGCTGGGGAATAGCTTGTCTCAACTCTCTCCATCTCATTCACAGCGCCTCAACCCTTGAAGCCATAGCCTGTTTCCTGGGTGCATGGCCCCTATTCGCCCTGACCAAGCTTCTGGTGGTCCAGGCACCCTTTCTCAGGAGGGATTTGGCCTCCGAGGAAGATGATGGAGAGGGCCACAGCTTGCCGACTGCTTGGCCTCCAGTCTCACTAGCTTATTCACAGAGAAAGTCCTGGAGTCTGGGTGGGCTGTGAGTATCATGTGGACATCTGACATTGGGGGTCACTGTCCCAAATTGGCCCACCAGTGGCTGAGGCTGACCTCCCTGAAGCTGATCCCACACCCTTATGGCTCAGGTGCCTCATCTTGTTTAGGAAGCAAATCTCAGAGACCATGAAACACAGGAAGCATCTGAAAAGCATCCAAGGTTCTCCTCGCAGTCCTCATTCAAGAAAGGCGGTTTCAAACCTAGGCGTTTCATGTTCTCACTTATTCCTGAAGCAGGATGATGTCAATGGTGTCTTAGAAATCACTTCCTCGTAACTTCCGTGCTGGTTCAGCCCTCCAGGAGCATCTGGAAGAGAAGTTCAAGGCAGAGGCAGAAATTAGTGCTCGTTGACTGACTGAATGAATCCTTCCTCTGAAGAGGAAGCATTTTAGGCCACCGCATCGCAGAGCAGAGGATGCAACTTTACATAAACAACATGCAAATGCTTGGTGTTGCTTCAGATAATAAAAATAACAGCAAGCACTCATCTAGAACTTATAATGAGCCAAGCCTTTTTAAGTACGGCTATTTACATAATCTAACTCCAACCTCATAGTCCTAAGAGATATAAGTATTGTTATCCCCATTTTACAGAAACTGAGGCACGGAGTTAAGTGACTTGCCCAGAATCACACAGAGAGCAAGCAGTAGATCAGGATTTGACCCAGGCTCTTCACTACCTCTCTACGATTTCACCTTTAGTTAAACAAGAGGTCCAACTCATTTTCTTATCCTTTTTAAAAAAATAACAGCTTTTCTGAAATCTTAATATAATTCACCTAACACACAATTCACCCATTTAAAATGTGTAATCTTTAAGTGTTTTTGATATATTGACGGAGTTGTGCAACCATCACCACAGTCTGTTTAGGAACATTTTAACCACCCCAGAAAGAAACCCTGGAGCCATTAGCGGTCACTCCCCATTTTCCTCCAATCCACCCAACCCCTGGCAACAGGCAATCTACTTTCTGTCTCTTTGGATTAACCTATTCTGGACGTTTCCTATAAATGGAATTATACAATATATGGTCCTTTGTGACAGCCTCTTTCACTCAGCATGATGTTTTCAAGGTTTACTTCCGAATCTCTACCCAGGTGGGTCCCACGGCTGCAGTGCTTCTTCTCACAGTCAGGGAGCTCTCCCCTCTACTGTTCTCCCAGGGCCTCCCTATGCACGTTCCGGAGCCCTGGCTTCCCTGTCTTAAGCTCTGTCCCCTGTTTAAGGTACGTCAGGCTTTGAAGGCCGGCGCGCTTGGTGTGAATCCAGATCACTACATATTGTGTGCTCCTTGGCTCCCTTCGCCTCTCTGAGTCTCAGTTTCTTCATCTGTGAAATGGGCAGGAACCAGTCCCTGCTTCTTGAGGTGCTCTGAGGATGAAAGGAGAGAGTTGCCTAAATTCATTCCCTCCAGACTGTGACTGGCCTGTGGGGACAGGAGAATATGGATTTGATTCATCTCAGGTCTGTCTGAAAGATGGAGGGAAACTCTGACATCATAGCTGTGTGTGAGTCCTTGATGAAGAGTGATCCTAACCACACTACCTCTGTGTAGAGTCTTCCAGTTTGTAGGGGACGGTCCCCCTGTTGTCTCACTTGACACTCTCAGCAGCCTGGCGAGGGGGTATCATAGCCTCTCCAGAGAAGAGACTCAAGGTCTTTTCCAAGACCCCCCAGGAGGAAGTAGCAGAGGCAGTTTCTTCCCAAGTCCTCATTCTCTCTGCCCAAGGTCTCCTGACACAGCTCTCAGGGCAGCAGGCTGCCTTCTCTCAGGGGCCTGGGCCACACTGGGTCTGAGGACAGGGAACAGTTTCCACAGAAGGGCAGTGTGGACAATGGTGTCTCCTGGACGGTCCTGAGCCCTAAGCCAGGCATCAGTGACCAGGAGCTTCCTTCCCCGGGCAAGTGAGTGGAGGTAAATGTGGGAGTAGGGCAGAGATGGAGCAGCCTGGAGGGAGCACAAGTGTGCCTTTGGGTGGGCATGCCGTGTGGCAACTGGGGCGTGGGCTAGGTTGTAGCCCCCTTTGTGGGGCCCTCTGCTGGGGCCTTGACACATCATCCATCAGTAAGTATGGGCTCTGGTTCCAGGTTCCCAGACAGTAGCCTGGCTGGGCTTGGGCAGTGCTTCCTGAGTGCAGGTGGCCAGCAAAGCCTCTGGAGGCTGGGAGGAGGGCTTACTGGCAGTTACGCTAGGGCAGGTGATGGAGGAGAGATTCTGCACTACAGAAAGCCCTGTGGAGCAACAGGCTGATCTCTCCTCTCCACAAATACACATGGGGAAACTGAGGTCCACAGAGAGAAAAGCCTTTGCTCAAGGTCCCACAGCAAATTGATGCAAGCTGCCTCCCTGTCTGCCCCTGGCTGGGGGCTCCTACCTGGCCCACCACTGATTCTCAGTGCATCTGCCAGCGGCCGGCCTCAGCATTCTGCAGCTCCCAGCTTCCTCCGCATCCTGTGCAGGCCAAGTTCCCTAGGCGGGTCCACAGAGACCATCACAGACCGTGAGGTCAGGGTGTCTGCTCGGCCCGCAGCTTGCTTCCTTGGCTGCTACCAGCGGCTCCTTGCTGCCTCCTCTTCCTCTCTCTTTCTCCCTACTCTGCCTCCTACCCTAAGTCTCTCTGTCTTTGTTACAACCACCCACCCACCTTTTGTTTAACATCTCATTTCTTTTCTACTAGAAGACAGTATTTGAACAATTAGGATAATTGAAGTTTTTCTCTCCCACAGTTCTGGCCAAAATATATCCACCTCTCATGGAACGGGGGTGAGATACCAGCATCCCAGTGGGGGCCAAGTTCTTTAGGCAGGTCCACAGGAACCACTGAGGCTGTGAGGTCATGGTGTCTGCTTGGCCTGCAGCCTTGTGCTGAGACTTGTAGGCCCTGGCCCTGTCTGCTGCTTGCCTTCCTGCGCACGCTGCCTGTGAGTCCAAGGGGAGGCCAGATCTTCGTGGGGCTCACATTGCACACCCCTCAGGACCTGGTCCAGGCCCTCCACAGTGCCCAGGACCACTGCCATTGACCTCCCCTGCCTTGCCCTCCTTATTGTCCTTGGCTCGCCAGCCAAATGGAGAGGCTCAAACATCTCTGCACCTGCCAGGTGACCTCACAGGACAGACGGAGAGCTTGGGCTCTGCAGTTTGACTGTGGCTTTGAATGCCAGCTCAGCCACTTGCCCCATGTGAGACCTGGGAAGTTACCGAGCTGCCCTGTGCCTCAGGTTCCCCGTCTGAAAAATGGATATGAAGAAGACTGTGGTAGGCAGAAAAATGGCCCCCAGAGATGTCCATGTTCTCGTAGCAGAACCTTTGGCTATCTTACTTTCTACATAGGACAGATGGGATTAAGTTAAGGATCTAGAGATGGGAGACTATCCTGGATTATCCAGGTGGGTCTGAAGTAACACAGGGATCTTAGAAGGGAGGCAGGTGGGTCAGAGGCAGAGAAGGAGCTGTGACAACAGAAGATGGGTCAAAGAGAGATTAGAAGGTGCTGCACTGCTGGCTTTGAAAATGGAGGAAGGGGCCATGAGCCAAGGGTCACAGGTGGCCTCTAAAAGGTAGGAAATGCAAGAGAATGGGTTCTTCCTTAGTGGCTCTAGAAGGGATGCAGCCCTGCTGACAACTGGATTTTAGCTCAGTGAGATCCATTTTGGATTCTGGTCTTCAAAACTGTAAGACAATTATGCGTTTTTGTATGTTTTTTAAAAAGACTTTATTTATTTTTGAGACAGGGTCTTACTCTGTTGCACAGGCTGGAGTGCAGTGGCACAACCTCAGCTCACTGTAACCTCTGCCTCCCAGGCTCAAGTGATCCTCCAACCTCAGCCTCCCAAGTAGTTGGGATTACAGGCATGGGCCACCACCCCCAGCTAATTTTTGTATTTTTTGTAGAGACAGGGTTTTACCATGTTGCCCAGGCTGGTCTTGAACTCCTGCATTCAAGCAATCAAACTGCCTTGGCCTCCCAAAGTGCTGGGATTACAGACATAAGCCACCGCGCCCTGCCTGAAGACTTTATTTTAAAAATAAATTTTTAGAGCAGTTTTATGTTCACAACAAAAATGAGAGGAAAGTAGAGAGATTTCCCACATACTCTTTGCCTCCCACACATGCACAGCCTCCCCCATTATCAACATCCCCACCAGAGTGGTCTATTTTTTCCAGTTGATGAACCGATATTGACACAGCGTCATCACCCAGAGTCCATAGTGTTGTACATTCTGTGGGTTTGGACAAATATATAATGATACGTAGCCACCATTACAGAATTGTACAGAGTATCTCCATTGCCCTAAGACTCTTCTGTGTTTGTCTCTGTGTTATTGAAGCCACTAAGTTTGCAGTGATTTGTCTCAGCCGCCATAGGAAATTAATACAAGTACCTGCCTCACCGCTGTGAAAAGTAAAAGAGGTGACATCAAAGAGTACCACCCCAGGGCAGGCGACATGGGGCTGGGGGGCCACTGCAAGGACTTTGGCTTTGACTCCAAGTGAGGCACGGCACCACAGGAAGGTTTTGAGCTGAGGAGTGCCATGATCTGACATACAGTCTGACTCTGAGCATCCTGAGGACAGGTGTGAGTCTTAATCACTCTTGCTTCTCTTGCAACTTGCCTAGACTGCAGTACATACCTAGCTGAACAAACATTTATTGCTTTCCTTCTTTTCTATCATGACCGGGGGTTTTTGTTTGCTAATTATAAAATATGGGAGTTAGCACTTTGGGAGGTCGAGGCAGGAGGATCGCTTCAGTCCAGGAGTTCAAGACCAGCCTGGGCAACATGGTGAAGCCCCATCCCTACAAAAAAATACAAAAATTAGCCAGGTGTAGCAGTGTGCGCCTATAGTCCCAGCTAATCAGGAGGCTGAGGTGGAAGGATCCATTTAGCCTGGGAGGTTGAGACTGCAATGAACTGTGATGACACTACTGCACTCCATCCTGGGTGACAGAGCAAGACCCTGTCTCAAAAAACAAAGCAAAACACCAAAATAAAATAAAATATATGTGAGTTGCAGGTGGGATGAAGGAAGAGTCACCAGGTTCTTACGTAGAGGATGCTCTGATAATATTTGGGTCATTAAAGGAATGCATTTTTAGTTGGGATGCCTAAAGACCATTTTTTTGGTGGCAAGACACATTTTTTTTTGTCTTAAAATCCTATAGTCAGTTGTTTTGTATTTTGATTTAAAAATTGTGCATTTTTCATGCAAGCCCATAAAGAATTGATTTTCAGATTCTTGATGTGACTGATGTATAGATACACTTCCATTCCTTCTGCATGAGGCTTTCAGCACCGGATATCTGTAGGCACATTATTACAGGGAAGCATTGATTTTTGCCTAGTACAATATGCCTTCTCTTTGAGGAAATGAAAATCATGACAAATAAAAAGCCATTTTTCAAAATGACTTTGATTCTTATAGTTTATAATTCAGAAATGAGGCCTGGGAGAAGGGACCTTAATTTTCTGTGCTAATTATTTGGCTCCCATTGTAAAGGAGCATGTTTTTCCTGAAGGAGCCCTTAGTAGGCCCACAGACTCTGATAGCAGCGGTGGCTGCTTTCAGTCTGCAGGATGCTTTGCAGTTCACAGCATGCCTTTCTGTTTTGTGCTCTGTGAACACTAGCTGACTGACGAGGTGGAAGAATCATATTCCATCTGTGATAGGGGACAGGGGCTCTGAGAAGTAGAGTCACAAAGTCTGTCCAGACTGAATAAGACAGGATGTGTGTTCTCAAGGCAAGAATGGTTGGAGAATTACACGATGTGGATGCCAAGCATACAGAAAAAGAACTTGGAACTGGAGGGTGGGATGGCAGTGGTGCCCCTGCTTCATTCCGCAAGTCCTGGTTCCTTCTGTAACCAGCTGTAACCTCGGCCAAGCTGTTCAACCTCTCTGAGCCTCGAGTCCCCTCTCTAAGGTGGGGATAATTGTCCCCACGTGGCCCACTACCCTGGACTGCCATGCATTCAACAAGAGATGATGGAGAAAGTGCTTCATAAATTGTGAAGGGCTCTTTATAAGCCAAGGGTAATTGCTGCGCAGATAAGAGCTTTGACTGTAGAGTCCATAATTCCTGCAACATTAATAACAATAATAGCTTTTTTTCCCCACTGAGCCATTGCTGTGCCTGCCGTTGTGCCTAGTGTTTCACATGTTTAATTCTCATGTTGGCTTTATGAGGTAGGCACAAATACTAGTGCACCCATTTTGTAGATAAGGAAACTGAGGCTCAGAGGTGGAAGGTAGTTTGCTGAGGGCCACGCAGATAGTGAAGTGGGATTCAAACTGGGCTCTATGTGACTCCAAAAGCCTCTGAGCCTCAAATCCCTCCACCGGAGCAATAATGGGTGCTGAGATGCGCCAGTGCAAGCCGCCAATTACAGATAATGAAAACATCTGCAGAAAGGAAGCATGAAGCTCAAGGTTACCCAGACCCAATGCCTCAGAGAAGATTCAAAACCTAATTCCCAGAGTTTCTTCTTACCTCTTCTGCTACCCAGTTATCAGCTATTCTTTTGTCCCCTGCTTGCTTTGGAGGAATACCATTTAAAAAATCAAGGGTGGGTTGGCAAAGAGACATTGACAACCAAATGTAATGTGTGAATTTCTTTTTAAATCTAGGATTTAAAACAACCCATAAATACATTTTTGGAACAACTGGGAAATTTAAAGTATTGATTTTATTTTAAATAAGATTATTTTAAAATATTTCTTTTTAAAGGTATAGAGTAGTAATGTATGTAGGAGATGGTCCTTAACCTTAGGTGATAATCCCTGATATTAGAGGTGAGGTGGTCTTATGTTTGCAAACTACACCCAAATAATTCGGGGCTGGGAGGGGGGAGAGAGAGAGAAAGAGAGAAAATACTAGTGATTGGTGAAAAGACAACAGGTATATGAGTATTAATTGTACTATCCCTTCAGCTTTACTATAGATTTGAAAAAATAAAATGTAGCAGTAGAGAGAAAATAAATCAAGGGGTTCGGGAGAATTGGCATTTACTGACTGCCTCCTGTGGGCCAGGCTCTAGGCCAGACATCCACATGTACTGTCTCACTGGTTTCTCACAGCCTCTCTATAAGATAGGTGTTAAGTCCATTTTGCAAATGACCCAACAAAGCACAGAGAGGGTACGTGACCTGCACAAGGCCACACAGCAGGTGAGTGGTGAGCTGGGGTTCATATGCAGGTGTGCGTGAAGCTTGGGAAGCTTTCAGCTAGACCACAAATGAACCCTCCTTTCTCACCCACACTGCAACCCTTCCTCACCTGGCTTTTTCATGATAGAGGTGCATATAGAAATTACTTTTTATATCCCAATGGAAACCCTAAAGGCTCAGTGAAAAACATCATACACTATTAATCAGGGCCCTCAATCAGAAACAAGAAAAACAAGGAACTCCAAGTATCAAAAGCTTCATTCGCTGACCAAAGTCCCCACAGGAAGGAGAGTTCTGCAAAAATAAATGTTGACATTTGACACCACAGGAGCACCAATTTAAAAAGGCACTTTAAACCAAAATTGACTTCACAAAAATCAATATTGAAAAATCAGACTTGGATTCTGATGAAATATCAGTCTCTTGATGTTTATTGACTTGGGTAAATGTTGGCATTTTACAGCCCAGAATTAAAATAATAGAATTTTAGAACTAGACAAGACCTCTGAGATCATCCTGTTACCTGCCTGCAAATCTCTCTTTCTAGGCTGTACTTAATGATCTTGTTTTTATTATGTTTAATTATCCCTTCTTAAACTATGTTTAATTTTATAAATCTCCCTCAAATCTTGGTTCCACGGGCACAAGGCCTAATAAATTTTTTCTGGGGCAGGGGTCGGGGGTTAAAATTTTATTTTGTGCTTATATTTGCCTTGCTTCTTACAGGTTTCTTTCATTACCTTCTTTTGGGTTTATCTATTTTTATTATTTCTGTTTTCCTTTTGCTAGGGAGTTATAATGTTTCTATTCTTTGAATATTTACCCTCAAAATTGAAACATATATAATTTCTAAAATTTTAAACTTAATATATGTATGCTCATTACAGGCAGTATAAAGATCTTAGAACACTTAACTTCACTTTTCCCCACCAACTTATGTTCTTATTGAATATTTTCTCTTTTTTATAAATATTTTTTAAAAGAAAAGTCAGGTCAGGCCTAAACTAAAGTTGTCAGTTTATAGAAGAGATCATTGGCAAGAAGGGGAGTGACTTGCCTGAGGTCACAGAGTTGGGACCAGAAGCCCCAGATAGTCACACTGTGCCTCACTTTCTCCTCTTGGCCTGTCTCTTCTGGAGTCTTTCTGTCATGATCACATCAAGGAGTGAGGAGCACTTAGCAAAGGCTGGTTCCCCAGGGCTGCCGGGGAGGTGGGAACCATGTTAAGCAGATGTCAACTGGAGAGAGAGGAGCAACAGAGGCAGAGAGAGACACACTGAGAGAAGCACTCACAGAGACCGAGAGGGAGACAGAAACAGAGAGAGATAAAGAGAAGCACACCCAGTGACAGAGATAGAGACAGAGAGAGAGAGAAATAGACAGAAATATTCAGAGAAAGAGACAGAGTCAGAGAGACAGAGAGAGAGAGATGCAGCAGACATTTTTTTCCTTTGCATGGAGGCATCTTTCGTCATTGTTGCAGGGTAAGATGCAGAACATGTCATTAAATTAGAGATACTATTGTTTCATCCTAACGTGCTTTCATCTGCCTAATTAAATACCGTGCACAAACCCCCAACTATTGTGATCGAACAATTCCCACAAAGTCAAGATTACAAAAAGGGCACAAGACTAGTAATTATGCCAAGTGTTGTTCCCCTTCCGAGGGTGCCTATGATTAAGCCATTTAGAGGGATCTTGTGGAAGAAAGGTGGATGCCCTTCATGAAGTCTGAGACCAGAGAACTGGAGCTGCAGGATCGGTTAGCCTGACAGCCGTGGGGACACAGGCCTCTGAGGTGGGTAAAATCACATTTCTTAATGATGGCAAGAATAATAACCACAGCTACTCTTTTTTGAGGACTTTCTTAGACCAGGCACTGGGCTAAGCTTTTTCTGTACCCATTTTTTATCCTCACAGAGAAGCCAATTGTATAGATGTTATCCCATTTCAATAGATGAGGAAACGGAGGCTAGGAGTGGTAAGGGGACTTGCTCCAGGTCACACAGACTGCAGGTAGTGGGGGCATCACTGGGTGCAGATCTGTCCGGCTGTACGTCCACTCCGGCCATGATTCTTCCATCACTGCCTGTGGCCTTGTTCTGACTCCACAGTGAGCCTGTCTCTGCTGTGACTTTAGTGTTGGGTTTCCTGAAGCTTTTTTTAGTGTGCCAACAAATGGCCTGGGTCTCCTGCATTCACTAGAGGAGAGGTTAGGATTCCCAGGATCGTGACTCGAGAGGATCTAATCAGAGAATCAAGGCCAAAGAAATCCCTTTAGGGACCCAAGTTCTCTGACTGTGCAGGAGGTTCCCTCTCCCTTGTCATTCCTTCTGCTGAATCTTGGTATTTTTGTGTGATCCACAGCAATGTCTCTAATGCATATGCTTTCATTATGATTCCAACAAGTGCAAAAATGTGACTATGAAAATCAAATCAGAAACCTTAGAGGTACTTGGGGCTCCCAGTCATTCAGTGTCCCTGCTCTCCCAGGCTGCATTTGCATCTCCTTGTCTAGACATCCTCAACTCCTTTTAGGATTCTCTCCCTTAACTTCTCATGCTGCCTTTCCTTTCTCTGGGCCCCATTTCCCCACCCCTCCTGACCCTCACCTCCTTCGGGGAGCAGCTGGGTCTGGCTTTCCTTGGTACCCCCGAGCACCCAACCCAGAGCCGGCACCCGGTGCATGTTTGTTTGGTTTGTGGCATAGTTTAGCATTCATTCACACGCACATTTGACAGAAACTTGCGATCATCCATCATCATAAAGAGAATTTATCATGGTGGATTGGGAAGCTATTTAAATGCAATGCAGCAGGCAGCTAGGAAAATTCTAGGTCTCATTTACACCTTCAGAATGTGAATGGAGGAGAGTGGTTAGAACTGGCGTGCAGTACCTGGGGAAGCCTGGAATGTAGATATTTAAAGTGAAATACACTGTCCAAGGGATTGCGATTCATGATTCTGCATTTTGAGGGCAGAGAAATTAACAAATGCCTAAATCAGAAACTTTAGTTTTAAAATGTGGAAAATATATTCATACATCAATACCTCACTTATCCAGAGAACACAGATCCAGTCACTTCATCTATCCAAAACCCAGCTGACTCTGCAGGTCTCTAAACTGCCAAAGTAGAAGACTTTTCTTTCTTTTTTTTTTTTTTTGAGATGGAGTCTCACTGTCGCTCAGACTGGAGTGCAGTGGCGCAATCTTGGCCTACTGCCACCTCCACCTCCTGGGTTCAAGCGATTCTCCTGCCTCAGCCTCCTGAGTAGCAGGAATTACAGGCATGCACCACCATGCCCAGCTAATTTTTGTATTTTTAGTAGAGAAGGGGTTTCACCATGTTGGCCAGGCTGGTATTGAACTCCTGACCTCAAATGATCTGCCTACCTCGGCCTCCCAAAGTGTTGGGATTACAGGCATGAGGCACCGCATCCGGCCAACTTTTCTTAAGGCTCATTCAGTTAGTCTGGGAGCTCTGCTTGGGGCTTCTCTCAGTTCCTAGCTGCACTTGTGTTGTGCACTTTTCTTACCAGTTGTATTATCTTTGGTTTCCAGACTACAGCAAGTCAACCAATTAGGAACGAGTGTAGGGTTGATGGAGACAGCTGATGTAGGGTTGATAGCCAGCAGCAAGAAATGGCAGCTTAATGCCTGACCCAGAGGGTGAGAAAGGGAAGAAATGTCAAAGACCCTGAGGATTTGAAAAGCATGTTGGGAAATTAGGATGGAGGGCAGTGTAACACCCCATACCCTGTATCTTCCCCGGGGGCCACATGTGTTCCTGGCAAGTCCGTGGCTTGAAATTCATAACCATTGGTTGGATTTGGTAAGTCATTTAACCTCTCTGAATCTCAGTTTCCTTATCTATAAGATGGAAATAATAATTTATCAGCTTTCTGTGTGTCAGACACTGTTCTTAGTTCTTTACATGTGTGAATTTAATTCTCACAATTTACCATGAAGGAAGTACTACTTATTAGCACTAAGCAGTTGAGGCACAAACAGGTGCAAACTTGCACAAGCTCACCTAGTTCATAGATGACAGAACCAGGATTGAGAGGCAGGCAGCCAGGCTCTGGAGTCACATTTCGGACTGTGGCTTTTGTTCTGGGAGCAACGACCCTCCCTCCCACACAGAGCTGTTTAGAAGGTGAAATTAAATATGTATCAAGGAGTCCAGCACAGTTCTGGGCACACACTGAGTGGCCTGGAAGAAAGGATCAGGGCTATGTACAGCACCGTGTGTTTTTCGAGAGCAGGGAGTCGACACTGATTATTCCTGGAGGGTGAGATTGGAGGCAAGGGAAGTGGGGAGCAACTTGGCGCCTCCTGCTTTATCCATGACTGTATTGTTGGACTCTTCTAGAAGCACGTGTTACCTTAGCAATTTCAAAATGTCCTGGGGGTGGGGAGGAGAAAGAATTTTGAACAATAAGGGCATGTCTAAAACCTGCAGCCATGTCTAAATTGCATTTTAAAAATTAGTCTATCAAACATGGCTTAAGTTGGAGCACTTAATGATATATGCTTTATTGTGTAGAATTTCACTTCCCTGGAAGAGCTGATGTCTTTTCACTGGTCCGCTGTGAATGCCACCTGTTACTGTGCTGAGATGGGCTTGTGGTCCTCCCTCATTTCCTCAGTAAATCTCACACCAGGAGGACTTTCTGTGCCTCTGGGGTCTACATCTGGGCCATCCAGACCATCTGCATTGACCGTGTGCTCTGGTGTGTCCCACATCCTGCTAGGGGCTGGTGATTCAGGAGTGAGTTGGGTGGCATCCCTGCCTCAGGAGCCTATAAAGTGAGAGAGGCAGAGGTGGCCAGCCAGCCCAGGGCTGACCTGAGGTTGTCCCTGAGTGGGGGCATTTCTTCTCATGGAAGGATCCATCAGAGTGGTGTGTCAGCTGAACAGAGGGAGGTGAAGAATTTTGATTGAAAAGGCTACAGGACAGAGAAGCTGTTCCAGGTTGAGAGAACAACAGGCAGAGGGAAGGTTAATATACCCTGAAAGTCTGTTTCTGGGCAACAGCATCACTGAGACCTGTGTTAAAAAGAGCCAGCACCTGGATGAATTGAGTTTACAGTCTCCATTTGTGGTCAAGTTCTATAGGATTGATCTTCACATATGTCTGTCTCTCTCCCTCCCTCCCTCCCCAAAGCATCTTTTTATCCTTCTCCATTCCCATTTCCCCACTTCTTCCCTCCACAGAAACAACAGCTATCTAGAAGTTAGTTCTATTTTTCCCATCTCTATTGTTATATCTTACTGCAGATGTACGTGTCCATAAACAATCTATAGTATTTTTAAGCTTTATGTAAACATCATACTATATATAATGTTCTATAACCCATTTTGTTTTACTCATTTTAGCTTTTTATTTACTTAATTAATTTAGTTTTTTGAGACACTGTTTCACTCTTGTTGCCCAGGCTGGAATGCATTGGCGCGACCTTGGCTCACCTCAACCTCTGCCTCCCGGGGTCAAGCAATTCTCCTGCCTCAGCCTCCCGAGTAGCTGGGATTTACAGGTGTGCACCACCATGCCCAGCTAATTTTTGTATTATCAGTAGAGGTGGGGTTTCACCATGTTGACTAGGCTAGTCTCGAACTTCTGACCTCAGGTGATCCACCTGCCTTGGCCTCCCAAAGTGCTGGGATTACAGGCGTGAGCCACCGCACCCAGCCTAGTTTGTCTTTTAATAGGTGGTTTTAATTGGTTTATATTTATTGTGATTAGTGATATATTTCTACTCTCTTATTTTGAGTGTTCCTTCTACCACTCCCCCTTTTTCCTCTGCTGATGTGGTTATATCCTTAACACTTTAGCATATATCCTAAATTAATTTCCCTTTTCTACTCAAATCTAATGCTATTCAATATCATTCTCCTTTACTGAATCTGATGAGAATTGTAATCATGCCTCACAACCCACTAATACCTGTTCTATCATTGTTTCCTAGAATTTTGGTTCCAAAAATGTTAATTGTTATTATTTTCGTGTTGCAGTTAGTAGCACATTAACTTTGCCAACACATTTTCCTAATGCTTTTGCTCGCCACTGTTTTTTGTGCCCTATTCCTTCTTCTAAGTTCCCTTTTCTGGCTGAGTCCATTCTCAAGTTGTACTTAGCACATATGGTGAGTGCCAAGGATGGTCAATGCTCTTAATATTTGGATGTCTTAAAATGTCTCTATTTTCCTCTCACTTTTGAATACTGCTTTAGCAGAGTTCAGAATTCCAGGCATGCAGTTATTTCCCTGCAGAATTTGTCTTTTGGGTCTCTTGTTGCTGAAGAGATATCTGCTGTCCATCCAGTTATTGACACCTTAGAACTACTGTCTTTTTCCAGTAACTCTTGAGGCCTATGCCTGGAACAGGCTTCCTCTCGCTTTTATCATATTCTTTTCTTCTGTCATATTCTTATCATCATCTTTTGAATCCAGCCCAGATTCAAAAGGTGGAAAAGTAGACTCTACCCTTTTTTTTTTTTCCCCCGAGACAGGGTCTTCTTCCATCACCGAGGCTGGAGTGTAGTGGTAAAATTATGGCTCACTGTAACCTCAATCTACTGGGCTCAAGCGATTCTTGTGCCTCAGCCTCCTGATTAGCTGGGACTACAGGTGTGTACCACCATGCCTGGCTAATTTTTAAAATGTTTATAGAGATTGGGTCTCATTATGTTGCCCAGGCTGGTCTCAAACTCATGGCTTCAAGCGATCCTCCCACCTTGGCCTCCCAAGGTGTTGGAATTATAGGCATGAGCTGGTCATGGGTGCCAACTCACCTTTTGATGGTAGGAGATTCAAAGTCATTCCAAAGGCTATGGATATAGGAAGGGGTGAGTAACTGGCCATGTTTGCATTCCATCTGTCACTGTTTTCCACCTTGTCCTGCCATCCAGAGCGCGCAGCTTCCTGTGGGCTGAGGCAGCAGGTAGCAATTGGTAGAACTTCATCCCAGCTTTCCTCTAGAGCAGAGGAAGCCCTTCTCTACCTGCTCTGCTCCAACTGTTTGCTTAAAATAGTGAGCTTGACTGTAGTTCTCTTTTGCATTGATTGTGGCTCTGGCCCCCGCCTTTACTTGGGCGTGCTATGAGTCTCTGTTACCCCAGAGAATTCTCAATGCCAGGCACCTCTGTCTGTATTGCACTCAGAGCCCATCAAGCCTGCAGCCTCATCTCCACTTACCATGTTGTGGTTTTTTTTCCCCCCTGAGAATTTTATTTTTGAGTAATGCTATGTCTTTAAATTTTCTATTTTTGTATTTCAGCTATCATTGCTATGTGTTTGTTACAGCAAGAAGGAGGAGACCTCAAAATGTGAATTTAATTTGCGATACCACCTTGGCTGGGATTCTTTTGTTTACTTTCTTCATAAAACAGTGCTTGTCACATTCTCCAGGAAACAGATGAGGCTGTGACAGCACATTAGAATGTACATAACTGTGATATTGAGAACAAAAGCGCAGACTCTCTGGGTTAGGAGGGGCCCCCTAGTGCTTGAATCCCTCCTAAGCCTGTCACACAGGTGAGCATCTAACACCTGGACACCTCCAGGGCTGGCTGACCGGCCACCTTTCCGTTGCATCCAAGCGTAGCCCTGGCTTTGAAAAAAGTGTCGTTATTCTCCAGCTGGTGCCTGCCTCCCTGTAGCTTTCTGCCCCAGCCCCCATATCCTAGTTCTAGTCCTTTCCTCTGGAACCAAACACACCGCATCTGTGCTCTCTGCATCTGAGAGCCCATCAGAGCTGTGTAGGCCATGCTGGGCCTGAGGGGGCCCTTCTACTGGCTGAACAGCTACAGGCTCTGCATCCAAAACTCATGGGATATAATTGGCTGTCCTCTCTCCAGACTGGCAGACTCTGGGGACACTCTGCAGGTGGTCCCTTCTCTTTTCCTGGGCAGGGCCCAGATAGAGCCTCGAAGATGGGTTTGAATAGACCAGCCAGAAATGGAGCAGGCCTCTTCTCCACCTCTTTGATTCTGGAATGAATCATTCTCCTGGTGTAGCCTCCAGCTATGTTGTGAGATGAACTCACATGGCTCCTCGGTCAATTGCCATTCATTCATTCACTCCTTGGGTGCATCAGGGAAGCAGTGCTGAACAAGGCTGCCATGGAACATGGGGTCTAGTGAGGCAGACAGATGTAGTGTGACCACAGCCATGAGGGCAAAGTACACGGTGGTGGGAGTGTGCGTGGCTGGGGAACCTACACAGAATTGGGGAGGCTTTTCTAAGAAAGTGGTGTGTGCTCTGAAAAGCACTTTCTCGTTTTCTTAACATTTCCAAATCCAGATTCTCAAGAGAGAAAGTCTCTTCCTTGCCAGCTCATTTTTCCTGGGCCTGCAAGGTTATGGGTCAGCAGCTAGCCTATGGCTTGGGTTTACATACCTTGTCCAGTTAGCTATGCCTGGGATATATGAATCTTCCAATTTCATTCATTCATTCATTCATTCCTCGGGTGCACTTGGGATGTGATGAAGGAATCCATAGCAGTTTTCATTGTTGGAGAAGCTCAAGTAGAAAAGAAGCTCAAGTAGGAAATAGGTAGGGCAGGGATGGGATGGGGTGACAGTAAGTGTGGTGGCTCCATGGCTGAAGGAGACATGCAACTACAAGGGACTGTGACTGAAGCCTAAGACACCAGGGTAAGCAAGGGACAAGGTAGGCAGTGGAAGTGGCAGCGGCCATGCCATGCAGGGCCTTACAGGGTGGGAGGCGGCGGGTGGCATTGATCTTTTTTTTTTTTTTTTTTTTTTTTTGAGACAGAGTCTCGCTCTGTCGCCCGGGCTGGAGTGCAGTGGCGCAATCTCGGCTCACTGCAAGCTCCGCCTCCCGGGTTCACGCCATTCTCCTGCCTCAGCCTCCGAGTAGCTGGGACTACAGGCGCCCGCCACCGCGCCCGGCTAATTTTTTGTATTTTTTAGTAGAGACGGGGTTTCACCGTGGTCTCGATCTCCTGACCTCGTGATCCGCCCGCCTCGGCATTGATCTTTATCCCAATCTTTATCTTGGGCTGGTGTTGGGGGCTGAGGAGCCCATTGTTGGGTGGAAGTAGCCCAGTTGGGAGAGGACAGGATGGTGGTTCTGTAGGCAGCGGGGAGGAAAGACCTCCCTGGACAGAGGGAGACTTGAGAAAGCAGTGGAAGGTGGGGAGAGCGATGTCAAGGAGGCCCCTTTCTTGTTTGTTTGTTTGTTTGTTTTTGAGACAGAGCCTCATTCTTTCACCCAGGCTGGAGTGCAATGGTGCTATCTCTGCTCACTGCAACCTTTGCCTCCTGGGCTCAAGCAAGTCTCCTGCCTCAGCTTCCTGAGTAACTGGGATTAAGGAGGCACCTTGTATTTGCTTCCTGTGGCTGCTAGAACAAATTGCCACAAACAAGGTGGCTGAAAACAGCACGCGTTTTTTTTTTCTCACAGTCCTAGAGGCCAGAAGTCTAAAATCAAGGTCTTGGCAGGGCCAGGCTCTCTCTGGAGCTCCTGGGGGAAAACCAATCCTTCTGTGCCTCTCCCTGCTTTTAGTGACTGTTGGCATTCCCTGACTCGGGTCTGCATGGTTCCAATCTCTGCCTCCCTGGTCACATTGTCTTCTCTCTTCTGCCTGTCTAGTCTATTTCTGCCTCACTCATGAGATTTATAGCCTACCTGGATATTACAGGATAAGCTCCTCCTCTCAAAAGCCTTCACTAAATCACATTTTTGCCATGTAAGGTAATATTACCTCTTTTACCATAGAAGGCAGCATTCACAGTTCCAGGAGTTAGAGCATGGATGCATATTTTTGCAGGCTGCCTTTCAGCCAGGACAGTGCTAAGGACCTGACTATAGAATTGAGCCCTCACGTAGTGCAGGCTGTGGGCCAGGCTCTGTGTCCTGACTGCTCCAGATGGGTTGACTCATTTTAAACCTCATGAAATAGGCACTATTGTCATCCTCTCTTTGTAGGCAGGAAACTGAGGCTCAGAGAGGTTAAATGGGCCCACTGTCACGCCACCAGGAAGCCACCAACTGGGAGCTGAGTCCAGGCAGCAGTTTCTGGAGCCCTTGGCAGGCTGCACTGCCTTCCTAGGCCGGACGGATGGAGGATGGGTGCTGTTCAGTAAAATGAGGCATCTGGGAGAGGGGCTCAGGGAGGACAGGAGTTTGGTTTGGGGCATGGTGAGCCACAGCCCCTGACATCCACGTGCTTCTATGTCCCCTTCATTGCCAAGTGCAGCCTCCGTGTCTGGGTTTCTGACCTTGGCCATGGCCCCTCTGCCCTTTTGGCTTGTGGAAACAGCCTCCCAGTGCTTCGATGGCAAGCCCTCTTCAGAACCACTAGCGCCACTGCCCAGTGTCCTGGCCCTGAGCCTGGGTTTGGAGCCCTCAGTGTCCGCACAAACTGAGTAGGGTAGCAGACGGGGCATCAGACGGGGCATCACAATCACTTTGAGGACATAAGGGCTGTGCCACTGGCACCCAAGGAACCTGGAGCCCAGCTCTGCCCCAGGCCACTCCCAGCAGCCCCACCCTTCTGAGGGGGCCAAAAGCTGGAGGCCCTTAGCACCATCTCCCCTGAACCACGCCTTGCTCGCTGCCAAAAACCCACCTTGGAGCCCTGCCCTTCAACCAGTCTTGCCACTCATTGCTTAGGGCTTAGGGCTCAGCCCACCCAGATGGGTTATAGCTGGGAGGGGTTAGCTGCTCTGTTATGTGGAAAAATCACCCAATGAAATGTCAGGAGACCATTCCCACTCCTCCTCCACGTTCACTTGAAATATGGGCATGCTTTGGATTTCATAGATGGAAGGGAAAGGGCATTCGAGGTGCAAGAAACTCCGGGGAGGTGAGGAGCAAAGGCACAGAAGTGGGAAAAGATAAATTCTGTTTGGGAAATGCCAGCTGCAAGATGACTGTGATGTAGGGCACCTGAGGTGGGTGATGGAGGGGCTGGAAGAGGGGAGTGGGGGCAGAATTCAGGCTGTCTGGGATGCCAGTCTGTAAGAGATGGAACAATGGTTTTATAAGAAATGATTCTATGTCAATTGCAGAGATTCTCCACTGATGCATGTTTTTGTACTTTTTTTTTAATATCACAACATCGTTTATTATGTGAATTTTTTACAATACAAACAAAAAGTACAGAAATGCAATATATGAATACAGCTAAATGCAGAATGGTGACTTTTTTCTCTTCAAGAGGCCGTGATTCCCATTTCTAGTAAAATTAAGAGACTGCATATAGGTAGAAACAGGTTGGTCATTAGCTTCACAATTTTGCCTAGAAATGATCTATAAATGCATTTTCCCCCCTGCTACTTACCATAAAGTGTAAAAAGGAGTTAAAGAAAGTTTCCTTGTTGGTTCCTACCATATGAAAGATGCATATTCTATTTCAGCAAGACCGATATGTGGACACTATCTAAATTAAATGTTATTACAAAAATAAAGTAGTAATGAGATTCTGGCTAAAGAGGGCACTAAATGAGAATAATATATATTTAAAGAATCCAAAATGAACAAACAAAAAGAAATTGTTATAAAAAAGCTCTAGGTGCACTGTACGCATATAGGGTTTTTTTTCCATGTGTATTTTTAAACAATGGAAGTGTCAAAACATAGGGTCAACTGTGTTAGACTAAATTACATTATTGTATATGCTGCATTGAATGGAACCTTTACATTATAATTATCATAGAGAAGCATAGTTTGCATCATATTATGGCCTTTTATCCTCAATGAAAACCTTCCAGAGTCCTTTTATTTTGGAATATCCTGTAAACAATCAAACCATCAGAACATGATTGTACAACAGTAAAATGTTCTCTTGCATTCAACTGAAGATAATCGGTTTAATAAAAAAGAAAAAGAAAAAGTAGGAAAAGTAGATCTGTTACTTTCTAAGTACACAACACCCTAGACAATTGAAGGCATTTTAATCTCCATCAAGAACAACAACAAAAATAATGTTTGTCATGCTGTTAAATCCATCATTATAGATAAAACTGGTGCAAATTGGTCAAACGGATCCAACAAACACTGATGTCCAAGCTGGCATATTGGCAACTAATATGTAACTGGTGGTCAACAGAGAGTTTAAAAGATCTTCCTTTCTTCTTATTCTTTTCCAAGGTTCTCGAGTTCTGTTGTTCTAAAATACGTTGTTGAGATTCCCAGTTTGCTTTCTCATCCTCTGGTGACGTTTTTCCTCTAATTGTTTATGCTATGCTTCCAAATTCTTTTTCATTTGCTCATGGTGTCACTGGAGCTCAGCTTCAGAGTTCTTCAGTTTTGAACTTTTTCTTTGACCTTCATCTCAAACACCTGCTCCATCTCCAGCTCCATCTTCTTCATTTTAGCTACATGCTCCCTTCTTTCTTCTTCCATTTGTGCCGGAGGGCTCTTAGTCAGCTGCCCTTTATTCTTGTTGTTATCAATTCCATTATAAGTCACAGCTGCCAGTTTTCTGCTTCTGTAGTTCTCATAGTGGACATTATTAGTAACATCTTTCAAGTCCTGCATGTGTGTTCTTATCAACATATTTCTTAGAATTGTAAACACAGTGTTCACCATTTTCAACTTCAGCAATACCCCAAGGATACTGCCTTCCTCTGATCATTTTGCCATTAACTTCAATGGTAATATTACTACCTACCACAGCAACAGGTAAATGGTCCTTTATCTTTTTACCAAGTTTATTTTCTTCTTTATTATCTGTTTCTGGAAATTCATATATTTTAATTTTATGTTCTTGGATTTCTTTCATTATCTGTTTTTTAAACTGTTAGCATTCCTCTGGTGTGAGTGTGTCTGCTGTGGCAATGACTGAGATGATACTGTTTCGTGTAAATGCTTCATAAACTCAATATTCGATGGTTTAAGTCCATGTCCTGAAGTAGCAATGAAGTATAAACACCCTGCACCCTGTTATCAGGCATCTGACATCTGTTCACGCGCGATTCTGCATTTAGGTAGTCCTCAAATTTACTATCAATGTAGTCGATTGTAAGGCTGCCAGCAATTACTATTATGCACTGCATCTCCAAATCCTGGGTTATCATCTATTGTGAACAGCAAATGAACACCACCTTCTTTGATTAAAACTTTGGATTGTTCCACCCACTACCATAGCGTGAATTCAAAACCAGATCTCTTAACTGATTTTCTGTATACTTGGTTTGGGAGATTGGCAAATCCCACATAGCCTTCAAGGGTCTTCTGTTGAGCTACTACCAAGCGACACGGGGCGAGCAGCGGTTTGGATGCCGGCGGAGCCGCGGGCAAGCAGGAAGAAGATGAGTCTTAAGTCTGAATGCCGAGGAATTCATGTGGATCAATCGGACCTCCCATGGTGCTGCTGTTGATGCTTCTCTCCTCAGCAGCAGCGGCTCTCGCACTGTTTGTACTTTTTTTTTTAAAAAAAGGAAAGTGATAATAAAAAAATGATAATAGGCCGGGCACGGTGGCTCATGCCTGTAATCCCAGCACTTTGAGGGGCCAAGGCGGGCGGATCACCTGAGGTCAGGAGTTTGAGACCAGCCTGACCAACATGGAGAAACCCTGCCTCTACTAAAAATACAAAATTGGCCGGGCGTGTTGGCACATGCCTGTAATCCCAGCTACTCGGGAGGCTGAGGCAGAAGAATCGCTTGAACCTGGGGGGCAGAGGTTGTGGTGAGCCAAGATTGCACCATTGCAGTCCAGCCTGGGCAACAGAGTGAGACTCCATCTCAAAAAATAATAATAATAATAATAGACACCACAGTGCTTCTGATGTGCCAGGCATTATTCCAAGCAGTTTGTATGTATTTACCCTTTAAATCCTCACATGAGATGGGACTATAAACTAGTTCAACCATTGTGGAAGACAGTGTGGCGATTCCTCAGGGATCTAGAACTAGAAATACTATTTGACCCAGCCATCCCATTACTGGGTATATACCCAAAGGAGTATAAATCATGCTGCTATAAAGACACATGCACATGTATGTTTATTGTGGCTCTATTCACAATAACAAAGACTTGGAACCAACCCAAATGTCCATCAGTGATAGACTGGATTAAGAAAATGTGGCACATATACACCATGGAATACTATGCAGCCATAAAAAAGGATGAGTTCATGTCCTCGGTAGGGGCATGGATGAAGCTGGAAGCTATCATTCTCAGCAAACTATCGCAAGGACAAAAAACCAAACACCACATGTTCTCACTTAGGTGGGAATTGAACAATGAGAACGCTTGGACACAGGAAGGGGAACATCACACACCGGGGCCTGTCGTGGGGTGGAGGGAGTGGGGAGGGATAGCATTAGGAGATATATCTAATGCAAATGACAAGTTAACGGGTGCAGCACACCAACATGTCACATGTATACATATGTAACAAACCTGCACGTTTTGCACATGTACCCTAGAACTTAAAGTATAATAAAAAAAAATCCTCACATGAACTCGAGGAGAACATTTCCATTATCCCGAATTACAGGTGAAGAAATGGGATGCTACGAGGTTAAGTGATGTGCTGCGGTCTCATAGCTAGTCTGCTTATGTCACGCGGTTTGAAGCCTCAGTTAAAGAAAGATGTGAAGGTGGCAGGTATCCTAGAGGCACTCCTTGCCATAGCCCCAAATGGCAGCAGCAGTCTCTAGACCCTTAGAAGATCCATTAAGAAAAGGAAGCAGGCCCCTGAGGAATCACGGTGATTGCCGACCTCAAGCTGGGCTTGTGGGTTTCCCCATCACGTTCATGTGGGCATCACAGAAGCTCTGTAAGGCAGGTGAGAGTCCATAGCCCGAGATGCAGATGCAAGCTTAGCCTCAGGGTGGCAAGTGGACCACTACAGATCTGCAGTACCATCCTGAGGAATGGCAGCTTGTATCAAGGCCACCTTGCTCCACCCTTTCTGAAAATCCCTGTGTTCATGCTGAGAGCTGTGTTCCCCTTGTTGTCTCCAAGCTCTGGGGCTCACAGCACCTGAGACTGGCAGGGCAGGTGCAGTTGGAGACCTGACCTGGGGATGGCTGCTCCACTGTTGCACTGCACATCCCTGTGGAGGCCTCAACAGAAGGAGAGGGGCATTGCTGCCGTGGTTTCGTCTCATGGGCACGCCCTGACTTGTTCTGTTATGCCTTTTTGCCTTGCCATGTACATATCTTGTCTCCTGGCTGATGGCAGCTTTCATGTCATTAGGGGTGATGTGGCTGGGAGACCAGGAGGGCAGGGACCACGTCAGCCTTGGCTCTTGGTCTTTAGCTCTGGTGTGGTGAATGGCATATCGTGGGGGCTCAGTCATTGTTTACTGGATCAGGGAAAGAATGATTGAGTCCTGGGAGTTGAGGGGTCTAGATTGGAGTGCCAGCCCCACAAAAAACTAGTTGTGAGTCCTCAGGAAAGCCGCTTAATCTCTCCGAGCCTCAGTTTGCCGTTTGTAAAGTGGGTGTGATAGTGTTTGTTTTGAGTGTTACAGATGACTGTCAAGGGGAAAATGTGTGATATATCTTTGTAACGTAGAAAGGGCCTTATATAAAGATCTTTCTCACCAGCGTTGTGATTATTATGATTACCATTGTTGTCTCTGTTAGTATGAGCATCCAGCCAGCGTTCAAAACAAATGCATATGTAAGGACCAATCTTCCAGTGAGTGTTCCAATTTATGCAGGTGTTGGTCAATCAGTAAGCAATTTCTGAGGCCCTACTCTGCCCAACCTTCTACATGTTGTGGGTGGAAGGGAAAAGCATGACAGCACAATCTTCTGGAACAAAAGCAAACATTAGGAGCCCAAAGGGTGGCTGGTGGCTATTTTAGGAAGGGTGAGGGCAATGTTGGAGCAGAGACCAAGACGATGAGAACTTTGGTGAACCTGCAGTCTGTGACTCCATAGAGCTGCATGAATGTCCTGTCCTGCAGAAACTGTTGCTCAATAAAGCCGATGAAATGGATGTGTGTGGGAGGTTGGGTGAGGGAATAAGCAAAGCTCCTTGGCAGGAAAATGAGCTGGCATCTCAAACTTCAGTGTGTACCCAGATCATCAGGGATGTGTATTAAAAATGGAGCAGCCCTAGAGATTCCAACTTGGTAGGTCTGGAATAGCGCTTGGGAAGCGGCATTTTAACAAGCCCCCAGGTGGTTCTGATGCAGTGGTCTGCACCTTTGAAAAGCACCACCCTGTGCCCGGGCGGGTCTCCAAGCCTCAGCTTCCAGCTGTCAAAACCCAGCCAAATAGAGCTACTTAAAAATGCACAGAACACAATGAGAGAGCACACATCTGAATTCTAGGTGATATTTTCAGATGGAACGGGACGTTATTTTTGTCCATGTTGGTAGGAAGGTTCTTGGGGTTTAGTGAACCAGAGCGGAGTCTGTTGCTCCATGCTGCTCTAATTATGGTCCCTGAAGCTCTCAGTGGGAAGTAAGAACCAGAATATTCTTTCTGAAGATCTTGTGTGCTACCCTGGAAGGTCTGTTTTGCAAAATTAATCAGCTTTGGGCCAGTTTCTTATCTTGAACAGTTTGAGATTTCTGAGCTGCAGTTGCAGAAAGCATGCTTAGGGAAAATCACATCTTCGTGTCTTTGTTTCTAGTGCACTGGTGGAGTCTCACTTGTGTGCCAGGCCTAGGGTGGGAGGCAAAAATCAGAGAGGTGAGCCTTGCCCTTGAAGGAGGACAAAAAAAGCAAACGTAGAGCTGGAGCATGAAGGAGAATAAAAGAAGTGTTGTTGGACGGCTCAGTAAGGATCTTGAGAGAATAATATCAACCAAGGGGAAACTGGATAAGAAATCAATTTCAAAATTTCCAGGATGAAACTGCTCCCTAAAAAGTAATTAGCGATATTAAATTCCTCCTCTCTCTAGCATGAATGAACCTTGGCCATCGAGGTAACACCGTGGAAAAGTTCCAGACCAAATCCTTTGCCTGAGAATGTCCACCCAGATCTTAGTTGTAGCAGGGCAATGAGGAAGTTGCTGGAAGAGTGATTTCCAGCCTTCGGAGATCTTGTTTATCTTTCTGAAACAGGGAATACCATGGCAAATGAAATGAGGTGCTCTGTAGGAGACAGGGCAGAGAGAGTGGGAGTATTTATCAACATGAAACCCATTTCTCTCTTAGTCCAAATTTGCTGAGCATTCAGTCTTCTTAGCAACAACAAGAATACCAGCAGTAGACCTTTGGGGTGGCCAAGTCCTCGTGTTTCCAGAACCTGTGTTTTCCTGTATCTGCCAGCTTTCCCTACAGCTCGAAGGAATCACTACACTTTATAGACAGGATTGGAAGGCCCAGAGAAGCAAAGTGACTTGCCTAAGCCCACACAGCTGAACCCAGGCCATGTCTGCTTCTCACTGTAGCATACTGGACTCTCCACTACAGACTATGGCCCCATGTTGTGGAATCCAGTGAATGTTTGGGTGTTTCAGGGAAGACTGTGGCAGGCACGAGGTAGTTTGCTAAAAAAAAAAAGAAACTGAGCATCTCCGTGAGAACTTCTGCTCTCTTTCCTCCAGTTTCTCCTCTCCCACCGAATCAATTAACAATTTCAAATTGTTCCCTAGTGTTTGGGCAGGTTTGTTTTAGGATTATTATGATCATCGTTATTGCAGGGTGTGCTTCCTGAGCGATATTAGCATGAGGAGTTGTAGGCCGGGTGCAGTGGCTTGCGCCTGTAATCCCAGCACTTTGGGAGGTCAAGGAGGGAGGACCATTTGAGCTCAGGGGTTCAAGACCAGCCTAAGCAATATAATGAGACCTTTACTCTACCAATTTTTTTTTTTTTTTTGAGATTGAATCTAGCTCTGTCTCCCAGGCTGGAGTGCAGTGGTGCGATCTTGGCTCACTGCAACTTCTGCCTCCTGGGTTCAAGCGATTCTCCTGCCTCAACCTTCCGAGTAGCTGGGATTACGGGTACCTGCCACCACGCCCAGATAATTTTCATATTTTTAGTAGAGACAGAGTTTCACTGTGTTGGCCAGGCTGGTCTCAAACTCCTGACCTCATGATCCATCTGCCTCGGCCTCCCAAAGTGCTGGGATTACAAGCGTGAGCCACCGCACCCGGCCACCAACAATTTAAAAAAAAATTAACCAGGCTTGGTGGTGCAAGCCTGTGGTCCCAGCTACTCAGGAGGCTGAGGAGGGAGGATTGCTTGAGCCCTGGAGGTTGAGGCTGCAGTGAGCTGTCATCACACCACTGCACTCTGGCCTGTTCGACAGAGCAAGACTCTGTCTCAAAAAAATAATGAAAAAAGAGCTGCTCGAGTAAAATCTTTCTAAAACCAACTCAGCAACACAGCTAAGGGCCTTCCCTGTGGTCACATTGTTTGTGCTGTACTTGACTTTGACAATCGCAGGCAGCTGGGGCTTGACATCCACTACCCCACACTTGCATCTCCGGGCTCAGCCTGGCAGTGCCCACCTGAAAGTCACTCACAGCTTCCAGTGGGAGATGGGAACAAACCAGAAAACATTCACAATGACCAGCCCTTGGCCCATACTGGCCTTAACAGAGCTTCAAGAGACCATGGTGCCCTGAGGAAAATAAGGATAAGTTTTTAACAGAGCTAACTTTGTTGTTTTAAAGAACTCCCTTCACTTTGAGACGGTGCCCTTCCTTCCCTCCTCCTCCTTCCTTCTTATGTCCTTTAAAAAATTAAATTGTGGTGATAGCAGACATTAGGATTTGTTTATTGATTTATTTATTTCATTTATTATTTTCTTTTCTTAAGAGAGAGGGTCTTGCTTCATCCTCCAGGTTGGAGTGCAGTGGCATCTTCACAGCTTACTGCAGGCTCTAACTTGTAAGCTCGAGTGATCCTCCCCTTAGCCTCCCAAGTAGCTGGGACTACAGATGTGCACCACCATGCGTGGCTAATTTCAAATTTTTCTGTAGAGATGAGGTCTCGCTGTGTTGCCCAGGCTGGTCCCAAACTCCTGGCCTCAAATGATCCTGCTTCTTTGGCCTCCCAAAGTGTTGGGATTACAGGTGTGAACCACTGCACCCAGCCCTTGTTTTGTTTTTTAATGTCCTTACTTGAGAAAATAAAATTTGACAATCTACATTGGTATTCTGATATGTTTGTGTGTTTTATGACAGTCTGAGCAGCACTGTTATTGTTGTAGAAGTTTGTATGAGGTCAGTGGGGCACAGGGTGGAAGCGGTCAGTCCTGTTTACTGGGATCAGGGAGGATTTGGAGCAGAAAGTGACATGTGAGCTGAGCCTTGGAAAGCACAGTAATAGGGTGCTCACCAGGGGACCAGAGGGCCATGAAAGCCTTTTGATCAGTGAGGGACATGATAAGCTTTTCATTTTAGGGAGATCACTCTGGAGGGAGGTGACCAGCAGAGGGGAGGTAGCAGGCCTGGAAGCAGAGTCACCTGCCACAGTGAGGCCAGACACAAGCATGTGGCGGTGTGGTGCAGAGGCTGGCACGGTTCTGTGGATACTCAGCAAGTAGAACGTACAGGACTTGAGACTGGCTAGGTGTGAGGGGCCATGCAACGATGGAGTCTTGGACAGCTCCCAGTTTTCTGCCTTGGGGAACCTGCAGAGGTAAACGTTGATACTAACATGGATGCAAATAACAATAGTCATGGTGACAGCTGATGTTCACTGAGCCCTTCTTTGTACTGGGCACTTGCTGAGCACCATGCCTATCCAGAAGGCTTATGCAGAGAAAGCAGGTTTCTCAGAGTCAGAATCTAGAGCCCCTCTCTCACCTAGTCACATCTGTATTCTGCCTTCTGGGACACTGACCACATTTTAGGGGAAGATGGCAAGTCCAGGTTTGGACCTGTGGGTCACCCAGGTGGAGATGTGTGGTCTGGAGCTTCAGGGAGCTGGAGGTTGGGATTTGGGGTCATCAGCCTACAGATGATGGTTGATGCTATTGGAGCGGGGAGGTTAGCTAGAAATACTCCCTGGGAAGAAGTGCTTTGCCCAGCAGAGAAGGAGGAGCTGTTCCATCTTTGTAGCCCCGACGCCTGTCATCTTAGCTGTGATTTGGGCCTCTGGTTGTATATTTCCTGCAGATGTGCCTGGAATCATTGAAATGAGAAAAGGGGAGATTTGGGGGGCTGCACAGCCCTTCCTTGTTCTTCTTATTTTTTCTTGAGCTTTTTATGATGGATGATTTCAGATGTATGCCTCAGTAGAAAGAGTAGGATAAGCTGCCTCCATGAGCCCATCCCCCAGCTTCAGCAATTAGCCAGCACGTGCCTGCCCCTTTCTTAATTGACTCTTCGCATTCCCACCCTCTGCATCCAGGCAGTTTCTATTAATACTTTGGAGCTCCTGCTCTGCCCATTTCTCCTACTGCCTGCTTTAGCCAGACCGGGCTGGTCAGTCCTCAGACTGCCTTGTACCCACCCCCATCTCTCCCTGGCATTCCTACCTCACCTTCTAATTCAGACACTGTCCTGTCCCCCTCTTCTCAACTTGGGCAAAGCCTCCTGGTGCCATGTGGGGTGGGGTCCCCAGGTCTGTTTTGTGTCCTGAGTTTACACCTGAGCCTCCTTGGGCAGGTCACTGTATACCTGTATGCCCCGCTCAGAGCCCGTTAGCACCACTGCATACTGTGTCTGAGGGGCCTGGGGCCACATGCTCTGTAGGACAGAGGTGGCCCCCTCAGCCTGGGATTGAAGGTCGTGTGTAATTCAACCTCCATCAGGTCAGGAGAAAACACTGGCCCCTCACCCTGTGTTGAAACGTTAAGATTACTGTTGTTTCTTGAGAGGTTTTGTTTTGTTTTCTCTGTTCATTTGCTAAACAGGCCTAGTGTGTCCATTGCAGGTCCTAGGTTGAGAGGACCCAAGGTGATGGGGTGAGGCCCAGCCACTATGGCAAGGCCCTCAGGGGGCTGCCATAGTCTCCTGGTGTTCATTATTCTGCTTGGCTACAGACCCCTCCATTCCAGCAAAATTTGCTAGAAGCCCACATATAAAATCTCCAGAAGGGAAGCCTTCTGGTTAAATGGTAGTGGGGACTCAGAGCCCTGTGCAGTAGGGTCATGCCACATCAGGCTTTCTTCAAGAGGCCTCCTGAGGAACTGAGTTTGAAACCCCTAGGTTGGAGTCCTCACCTTCAAGGCCACCAAAGATCCCACCCAGGAATGAGGCCTTCTCTGCCATTCCCCACAGATGCAGCAGCTGGGGGTGCCCGTCTTGTTTCCTGGTCAGCCTGAGCTCAGTGCCAGGCCCAAGAAAGATGGCACAGGCATGGTTCTTGCCTTCAGGTAGGTCAACTCCAGGGGGATAAGGAGGTAGGGGACAGGGGGGCCATTTTTGTCTACAAGAGGCTCGTTAATAAAAGACAGAGTGAAAACCATATAGAGGACGTGTGGTATACTGTGATGGAACAGGGAGAATTCTGGCCATCCCACGTGGCCTGTGGGCGGGCTCGGAGGCTGGGTTGCTGTGTGATGCCACCTCCCAGGTAGCCGGGTTCATGCTCGCTGGATGAGCTTTTAGGTCCAAGCGTCTGCCAGCCATGTGGAAACCCATTCCAGACGCTTGATCTGCTGTGTGTGCGCCCCTGGCTGGGTGCTGCTGTAACAGCTGAAGACGAAAGTCCCACTCCACCCGCCCCAAGTTAGATCTGTCGTACAGACACTGGTTATGCACGTTTGGGGATTTTTTTTTCTTCTTCCCTATGTGAAGTTTTAGTTTTTCAGTAAACAGTAATTAAAACAAATGTACACAGAGACAACAATGCCGCATTTTAATTTATTTATTTCAGCTGACTGCACCCGCCAGCCTCCTAGCGAAATTCCTTTGTTTTCTTCTTTATGCACGATATTAACAATAGATCTCCCTGTGTAGTTTTGTGTTCATCCTGTTTCTAGAGAGTGTGGAGGATGCAGTGGGTGCGGCGTATGCATTTCATACTTTCTACCTGTAGAGTAGGTGATGCACTTCCTGAACCATGGAAAATGAAGACGCTCCTGTCCTTCCTTTTCAAAAGCCTCCTCCTCCAAGATGTCTCTCTGGCCTCCTCAGTTCTAGTCACTGGCCTCTTCTAAGAAAGAAATTTTTCAGGTGGATGTTGTCATTGAATGAGCCTAGCTTAGGGCACAGCTCTTAGAACTTGCTTATAAGTAGGCTGGGCGCAGTGGCTCACACCTGTAATCTCAGCACTTTGGGAGGCCAAGACAGGTGGATTGCCTGAGCTCAGGAGTTCAAGACCAGCCTGGGCAACATGGTGAAACCCCATCTCTATTAAAAATACAAAAAATTAGCCAGAGGTGGTGGTGCATGCCTGTAATCCCAGCTACTTGGAAGGCTGAGGCAGTAGAGTTGGCTTGAACCCGGGAGGCGGAGGTTACAGTGAGCCGAGATTGCACCACTGCACTCCAGCCTGGGAGACAGAGTGAGACTCTGTCTCCAAAAAAATGAAAAAAAATAAAAAGAACTTACTTAAAAGTGAATACTCTCTTCCCTGCTCTTCCCAATCATCTACACTTCCCCTCCCCAGCATTTTTTCTTATTTCTTAGTGCATTGCTGGAAGTTTCCTTACCTGTGCCCTCACCCCAGGTGGCTCTGGGGATTCTGGGAAGGCAGTGATGCTTGCTGCCACTTCATCCTTGAGCCCCCCAACCACCAAGATTCATGAGGTTGTGGGTGAGTGCACAGACAGGCTGGCCCCAAGCCCAGCTTCCCTCCTGCTGTCTGTGTGTCCTGGAGTTGGTTATGTAAACTCTTTGAGCTTCTGTTTCCAACTCTGTAAAATGGGGGTTGCTGTGGACATGCAGCTTCATGAGATGATGCGTGTGAAGTGTGCAGGGTTTTCCCTGCCGCATAGCAAGCTTCAGGAGTTGAGTGCCATTATTATTATTTCTGGCTGCTGTTATTGCCACCCTAGCGGGCACTCAGCCCATGCATGTTGTCCCTGGTATGTTGTTTGTGATCGCAAAGTTCCCAGCATAAGAATAAAATTCTGTGTGCTCTGTTGTGCAGGAGAATACACACATTCTTTGCCATCTGTTTTAGAGCAACATGTATGGAATCTTAGTGGGGTGGCCTGAATCCTAGGCTGACAGGGGTGGGGGCCTGCAGATCTCAGATAAGCTGTACCACTTGGGTTCACAATGCAGCGCTTGGCCCAGGCAACCCTTGGGATCCCTTGTTGACCTAATATTTCCTAAAATATGGGTATCTGGAGACTGAGCACAGCATAGGGGTGGGCCTTATCAGCTCCTGCTGGGGAAGGCCAGTCAGCCCTGGGGTTTCATGCAAAGCTTTGAGGTGGTCGCCTGGCCTCCCTCTGTGCTTGCCTAAGGCTTGCAGGCTTTGGGGAGGGGAGCTGCCAATTCCCATGCATATTGGGAATAGGGATGCCAGTGGGAGGTCTCACCTGCTGCCTGCTCTAGCTGTTAAAGGGAAGGGGTCTTGCAGAATCTGTGACTCTGCCCCTCCAACCACAGAGGCAGCTGGTGAATGGAGGCTGTGTTTTGCAGAACGCAAGCGTAAGGATGGAAACAGCCCTGGGCGGCAGGGTCTAAAAGCCTGGTTGTCATGTCAACAGATTGGCCCAAAATAGTGAGAAATAGCAAGGGGCAGGTCCCCATATGGTCCTGTCGTGACCACATCGCCCGCTCCTTCCATGGCAGGGCTGGGCTAGGCCAGGCTGTTATGGGAATAAAACGGGGAGGGGGGCTTTGAGGATATCCCCCTACCATTTCCTCAGGAGGGACCAGACAGGGCAGGTGTGGTCCTGGTCCTTCATAGCTGTATAAATGTGAAACCCGAGAAGGGAACCTATAAGCCAGAGCCCCCACCCCAAAGGCTGTGCTGTGACTGCCTTTATTTCCCCCATTGGGAAAATTCAGCAAACAGGTAGGAGCACTCAGTGTGTGCAGGTGCAGGGGTCCTGAGGCAGTACATGGAACAGCTAACATCTCCCAAGTGTTCACCAGTGCCAGCACTCTTTCCAGCCCTTTGAATGAATGAATTCATCTGACCTTCACCATAACTGCATAATGTAAACACTATTATCATCCTCGTTTATGGGGGAGGAAACTGAAGCTAAAAGTCTGCCCAAGGTCCTTCAGCTAGTAAGTGGGATACTTGAAGTCAGACACCTGGCTCCAGAGCCGGACCCTTGATCATTAAGCTACAGAGATGTAGGAGACAGGGGTTCCATGGGCCTTCCCCAACAGAGGGTGCTGGCTCAGCCCGTGGAAGGCGCATCTCACCTGGCAAAGATTTCCAGAAGAAAGCAAGATGCGTGGACTTGGCCAGGCAAAGGGGATGGGACACAGGTGTCATGGCAGAAGCCATATACCCTCTTAAGGGTTTGGGGACCTGTGGTTGGGGAAAGAGGACTTAGGGTTGGGGGAGGAGACCCAGATCGGCTCAGCTCCATTGCTATGTACTCTGGGCAACCTCCTTCTCTCGTGCAACTCGTTTCCTTATAAATACAACCTCCAGCCTCCTGTCCATCCAGGAATTGGCCCTCTAGATATGGGGCCATTTTGTGCTTTTGCATATCATTATTTAGTTCCATTTTGATTTCTCTTTAGTTTTTTTTTTTTTTTTGTAAAGTATCATTTGGAAAATGTTTTCCTGACCTGGCAGAGAACAAAGGCATGGATTCTGTCTCCCTACCAAGCTCAAAGAATAGGGAGGAATGGGCTGGCCATGGTGGCTCATGCTTGTAATCCCAGCACTTTGAGAGGCTGAGGTGGGCAGATGGCTTGAACTGAGGAGTTCTGAGACCAGCCTGGGCAACATGGGGAAACCCTGTCTCTACTAAAAATTACAAAAAAGTAGCTGGGTGTGGTGGTGCATGCCTATAGTCCCAGCTACTCGAGAGGCTGAGGTGGGAGGATCGCTGGAGCCCTGGGTGGTCGAGGCTGCAGTGAGCTAAGATGGTGCCACTGCACTCCAGCCTGGGTGACAGAGTGAGACTCTGTCGCAGGAAAAACAACAACAAAAGAATAGGGGGGAATGGATTTCTCCCCCATTTTACAGATGAGAAAACTGAGTTTCAGAGAGGCCTGGAGACTTGTCCTAAGGGAAGTATTACCTTCCTGATTGTTTTTTTAATTGTGACAAAATATGCACAAAATAAATTGACAATTTTAATCATTTTTTAAATATACAGCTCAGCATCATTAAGTGCATTTACATTGTTGTACGACCATCACCACTATCTATCCCCAGAACTTTTTGATCATCCCAAACTGAAACTTCATACTCATTAAACACTAGCTCCCTAGTCCCTTCTCCCCCACCCCTGGCAACCACAGTTCTCCTTCCTGTCTCCATGAACTTGACTACCTTAGGTACCTCATATAGGTGGAATCATACAGTGTTTGTCCTTCTGTGTCTGCCTTATTTATTTTCCCGCTAGTTTTTTTTTAATTGTAAGAAAAACTGGGTTCAAATTGTTTTCAAGTTTCAGGAAGGGTTTGTTAAACCTAATAAGAAAACCGAGTAACAATTTCACAGCAAGGTTGCTGCTATTCAGAGAAAAAAATATTACTTTTTTTCTGCATGAAAGTGAATGAACCCCAAAAAGCCCTTCTGTCTGCAGGATTTGGGAAGGTAATGTTTTCTTTGCCTTTGGATCTCAGAAAGGGCCCAGGAGTCTGTGACAGGTGTTTATGGAGCAAAGTTCTGGGGAGGGGACAGTGGGGGGCCACATGTAGCCTTACTTTTCCCTGTGTCTGAGCAGGGAATGCCTCGTGGTTGGAACCTGGGCACCCTGCTCACCGTGGGCCACCCTCCTTCACCCTGTCCATTTGGCTGACTTCTCCTTATGCATCAAGACTCAGCGCAAGCACCAAGCACCCCGCCCCTGCAGGAAGGCTTCCCTGATTCCTGGCACTGCATTTGGTGGCCGGCTCTAGGCCCCACACTCTCTGCTTCCCCTTTCATCGTATGCTCTCCCATCTGCTGCAGTCTAAATGTTTCCTTCCCCCCAAGAGTCATATGTTGAAATCCTAGCCCCCAAACTGATGGTATTAGGAGGTAGGGCCTTTGGGAAGTGGGGTGATTAGGTCACGAGGGTGGAGCCCTCATGAGTGGATTCTGCCTTATAAAAGAGGTGCAAGGGAGCTTGTTCTCCCCTCCCGCCATGTGAGAACACAGCCAGAAGGCGCTGTCCATAAACCAGGAAACCAGCCTTCACTAGACACCAAATCTGCTGGTGCCTTTATCTCAAACTTTCCAGCCTCCAGAATGGTGGGAAATAAATTTCTGTTGTTTCTAATCTGCGCATTTTGTGATAGAAGCCCAAGCAGACTAAGACACCATCCTCTGCGGTGACTGTGCCCTCTTTCATCCCTGCTGGCACGTGAGCTCCCTGAGAACCGGGCTCTGACCTCTTTCCTCCTGTTTGCCGAGTGCCTGGCAGATCTCGGCCTGAAAGAGATCCTCAGCAAATGCCTAGCACATCAAACTGAATAAATTCAGCATTCAGGGCTAGCAAAGGGCTCAAGCTTCTGCCCCATGCAGCTCCCTTGAGTGCCATGGTTAGGCCCTCCCAGCATTACTTCCCTGTTATACGAAAGGAGGACCCGGCTTGTGAGCTCCCCTATCAGATGTGGACTTTGACTTTCACCTCTGGGGATGGGCTGCCCTGTGCAGGTCTGCACCTCCCTCTGGCCTTCCAAAGGCTGCTGCTCTTCAAATTTTGCCAGCCACCTGGTCGAGAGGTCCTGCCGAGGGGCTTCCCCAGAGGCGGTTATGCTCCTAAATGCACTGGTCCCAAACTGCTGCCTCAAGAGCCACAGGAACCTTCCCTGGGCCCCACCCCTCCAGCAAATTCCTCTCCCGGAGCCCCTCCCTCCCCCTCCCCTCCCAGCACTTGGTGATATCTGTTTGCTCGTCTGTCTGTCTAGCAAGGTTCCAAGCTGAAACCCCTTTGCCCCCTTTCCTAGGCAGGGAGAGGCCTCACATTCTTCCGTGAATCCAAGGGCAGCACCAGGCGTCACCCCCTGCAAGGCAGTGTGGTGATGGGCTTGGGGACCCCTTAGCAGGCTCTCAGCCATGGGGTGGGAGGCGGGCCAGAATTGAGTCCTGGGGCTAGACACTGGGAAGGTGCATTAGGACTTCAAATGTGGAGGAGCTGGGACCTGGGAGCAGGATGTTGAGATGGGAACACAGCTATGCCCAAGGCTGCTTGTGCAGCCTGGACCCCAGAACCCCCTTACAACCTCCAAGTGTGGGCAACACTGTGCCTGTGGGATCAGACCTGAGATGTTGGGGTATTGGGGAAATCGCCTCTGGGAAGGGCCTCTGAAAACAGGTGTCTGCAGCAGCTTGTGATGCAGAGAGGCGGAAGGACTTATGCCAGGCTTGGAGAATTGGAGCCCTTGAGTAGAGTCCCTGGTCACAGTGATGTGTGACAGCAGCCCAGCCCTCATCTGTCAGGTGGAGTGACCACCATGTCCCCAGCTGGAGGACAAGCGAGGCACATAGTTAACTCCAGCTGAGTTGCTGCAGATGGAGGGCGGGCACCTGAGGAATGAGTGTGGCCATGGTGACGGGGTGAGGACCCACCCTACAGCCCCCCTTCATCTCTGAGCAGGCGCCCAGTGGGTGTTTGCACATAGGGGAGCTGTCGGGATACCTCTGGGCCGTGTGCTAGGAAGGACTGTCAGATTCGGGGACATGGCTCCCATGGGAAAGTCGGTAGCGTGGGCAGCTGGCCAGTGCCGCATCAGCCTTGTGCCCAGTGCTGGACTCAGCGGTGTCCCCTGGGCCCAGGCTTCTCTACCTCAGGGGGTCCTGGTGGCCTAGACTCACACAGCCCCTGAAGGAAGCTAAGACTCCCATCTCTCCCAGAGGCTGCTCTTCCTCTTGTTCTGATCTGACCCCTTCCCCCTGCTCCTGCCGTTGCCCCTGGACCACAGCACTGGTCTCTCACCCCTCCCCACGCCCTGCCCTTCCTCACTTGAATAACACCCTTCAAATGGCTGCCAGAGTTGTCTTCCCTGTCCTCAGCTCTGGCGATGTCATGATCAGATCGAAGCACTCTTGAGAATCTCCAGGGTTTAATGGGTGTGGAGCTTTTCTGTTCGGGATGATGAAAGCATTCTGGAACTAGACAGTGGTGATGGTTACACAACATGGTGAGTGCACTTAATGCCGCTGAATTGTACACTTAAAAATAATTAGAATGGCCAGGCATGGTGGCTCACGCCTGTAATCCCAGAGCTTTAGGAGACCTAGGTGGGAGGATCAATTGAGGCCAAGGAGGTCAAAGCTGCAGTGAGCCGTGATTGTACCACTGCACTCCAGCCTGGGCAACAGAGTGAGACCCTGTCTTCAAAAGAGAAAAAATAAATAACTAAAATAAAGTGGTAAAACAAAACAAAGGGAAATTCCCTATGGACTGAAGAATAAGGGACAACCTCCTTAAGCTGGCACTGGCTGGCTCAGGGCCTACCAGAGGCTGCCCCAGCCTCCTTTTCCAGTCTCACCCCTCGCATCTCCCATTCACCCTTTTAGTGCTCCAACCTGGAGAGTTACTGGACCTGCTGTTCTAAGACATATCCTCACTTTCCCTGGCTCTGCCTTTCCTTGTGGATTCTCAGTATTAGAATCTATTCCTTCACTTGGTGAAATAATCATTTCTACAACACTCTCCTGATGACTTATCACTGCTTTCCAAGGCCTTTTACACTGTCTCTGGCCAGCTCTAAAGAGATGGCCTTATTCCTAAGAGCATAAGGTTTGGAGTATGATAGCCTGGGTTTGAGTGCAGGCTTCATGGCTTACCAGTCATGTAATCTTGAACTTGTCAGTTAAGCTCCCTGAACCTGTCTTTCCTCCTCTGTTAAATGAATGCTAATAACAGTATCTAACCCATGGAGTCATTGCAAATATTAAATATAAATAGTGGGCTAATGCTTATAAAGAATTTAGCTTATTTCCTAGCACATAGGTCAATATTAAATAAATGTTAGCTGGATATGTATAAATTGAACCAAAATCTGGCCTTGAGAACAGACAAAAACACAGACTGGTAGGCTGGAAGGGATCTGAGAGATCATCTGTGGCAGTCATAGTAGGCTCCCTGGTATCTGGTTCTCTCCTCACTTAGTAAGTTGCACTTTGTGTCCCTTATACTTGGGTGGGGCCATGCCTGTCTCATGGGCCATATCCAGTCAATGAGGTCAATTTAATTGCTGGCTGAGCCTCTCCAGAGTTTTCATTTTCCTTCCCCATTAGCAACTGGCTGCATTCAAGATGGCGGTTGTTCCATTAGCCTGGGCTCCTAGGTGTCTGGGATGTGTCAAGCGCCCCCCTTGCTTGAGAGAGGAATCAACTTTTCCTGGGGTGACCCATTGACATTTAGGGGTTGTTTATTGCCGAAGTATAGCCTGCTTTGCTTTGTGAACTCTGGTGAATGACAAATCTGCTAACTCAACATTTTTGTTTTTTAAGTGAAGCACAGATGAGGTGGGGTCACACAGTGAGGCAGTGGCAGGTCTGGAGCTCATATCCTATGCCTGACATAGCTGGTTTATGCTTTCTTCGATCTCTTTCCTCACCAGTCTCTCCCACCATTGACCTCCCATGAAGGAGACTACTGAGATGGACTCATTTGAACGAGTCTTGTTGATATCATGAATTGGTCAAACCCACACCTCACAGGCCTTTAGCTAATGAATTCCCCAGTGGACACACGTCTTTCCTAGGGGTGCTAGGCCAAGTTGCTTGCCAAGCCATCCACCAGCACTTCACGCCTGGACCAATGCACCCATCTCTCCCCAGCCTCCTTCCTCCCCATTGGGTCTTCCTCCTCTGCCCCAGCTGCCAGAGGCATCTGTGTAAAGCAAGCTCCTCTTCCCTCTCGGCACTCCCCTGGTGAAAGTGCTGCAGTGACTTCTTACTGCCTGAAGGAAAGAAAACCACACCTACCTGTGTTCAATGTTCCCGACGCACTGGCTCAAGCCAGTCCGACCCCACCCATCCGTTCTCCATCCTGTGCTCCTGCTAGTGAACATGATGGACCTTTTCTCCAAGGTGCCCTGCAACTTCCTATTTCCAAGCCTTCACCCTTGCTGGTAACTCAGCCTGGTGTGCCCTCCCACCACCTCAGTCTCTTGTTCCTCTCACAAGGCTCAGCTCAAATGCCGCCTCCTCCAAGAAGTCTTGGCAGAATATCTCAGTGTGATTTGAATATTCCTTCCCTTTTTGCGTGACTTTTGTCTCTGCCATTGCTCCCACTTCTATCCTGCCCTGTGTTATGGCTTTTTGTTTGAATCTTCTCTTCCCTCCTGAATGGAAAGCTCCCTGATGGCCAAGACTGTATGTCACCTTTTATGTGTCTTCAGCATCTACCATGGGACCTGATTCTTCATCACCCATGGGGCGTTTATGGGATGAATGAATATTCTGTAACTCCAGGTCCAACCCTCCATTACACCATTTACTACATGTTGCTAAATTATTTCCATGTATCTCACCCACTCCAGATTATAAATCCCATGAGAGCAAGGACCCAGTCTTACCCATCTCATCTTCCCCTACCTAGCTCAGGCGCCCAGCCAATGTTGAACCAATGTGCCCCACAAATGTGGAATGGAAAGGAGTGGCGATGGCTTGGTGGCACACGTAGTTGGAGTTTGGTATCTCTTAAGAGGGAGATCCAGCCCCCACCCCCGGAGAAGGGCTGCCAACGTGATAGTTGCACAAACCTGCAGAAAAGAGCACCCCTCTCCTGATCGGCAGCCCGAGTACGCTTTGTGTTTGTGACCCTGACTTTTAAAAATGTCACACCTGCATATGTGGGGAGGCTTACTGACAACTAATTAGGAAACGCAGTTTGTATCTCCCAGTCTTTGAGAAACATTTTGTAAATTGGGTAATTGGCTTTAACAGTGCAGAGGAGAGATGTGTGCTATGGCTCCATCATCCTCAAATAACACAGTCTGCAGCCGGCCAAGAATTCAGAGTGACAGCTTCAGGGAGAATACAGAAATGCCAGTTTTTCTCAGTGTTCAGGATGGACAGCCTGGCTCTCTGGAGACTTTTAGAAGCAGATGGTCTGTCCATCACCCCGGGGAAGGGGTGTGAAAAACTCAAGATGGCTGGAGTTAATAAGCTGTTTGGGACAGAGCTATGGATATGACTACTTTTATTTCAGGCTCTACCCACCAGCAGTGATTGTATCTGCCAGGCAGCAGTAATTTAGTCCAGCTAGGATGTATTAAACACCTGTTTGGGGCCAAACTCTTTGATAGGCAAAGGGGGACAGAGGGGAATAAGACAACCTAGTTCAGCAGGGCATGATGGCTCATGCCTGTAATCCTAGCACTTTGGAAGGCCAAGGTGGGAGGATTGCTTGATACCAGGAGTTCAAGTCCAGGAGTTCAAGACCAGTTTAGGCAACATAGTGAGACATGTCTCTACAAAAAATTAAAAAATTAGTGTGGTGGTGGTGGTGTGCACCTGTGGTCCCAGGTGCTCAGGAGGCTGAGGTGGGAGGATCACTTGAGCCCAGGAGGTTGAGGCTGCTGTGAGCCATGATGGCACCACTGCACTCCAGCTTCAGTGACAGAGGGAGATCCTGTCTTTAAAAAAAAAAAAAAAAAAAAAAGACAGCCATGCTCAGCACACCTTAGTTATATCTAGCTATATCCCTGAAATTCTGGTTTGACATAAGTGTCTTGAATGATAGGAGAACACTTTTTAAAATGTAAGGCATATATACTTTGTACCCTTTCCCATAATCTTTTCTTGTCTCTCTCAACTGTCTTTACCCTTCTTTAATAGTTCCTCAGGTGTGCTGATTTTTTATGTTTCAAAATGCTTACAGCAGGCATTTAAGGATGTTTGTTAGATGATGCGGCCTCTCTGTAGTGACTACACCTCTGTAGCCCAGAAGTTTCATGCATCAAAGTTATTTCTTGCTTATGTCATTGTCAAGTGCAGCTTGAAGGGGTGCGTTGGTTGGTGTTCTGGGAAGCAGATGCTCAGAGTTAGGGGGGCCCTGGGGAAATTCCTTTGAAAGGATATGAAGAGAGATGGGCAGGGTGAGCCTTCAGACTGTGCGGTGGGTCTGACATCAGTAAAGGGCGTGGGGAAGGAAAGAGGCTTGGGTAGGAAGAGTCCCTGGCAGCAGCGCTGCTCTAAGAAATTCCAGCTGGACCAGTGGGCTCAGAGATCACCTGTAGTCAAGTCTTACACTGGCCAGAAATGAGGAGCCCTTGTTCCTCTGCCATGCTCAGTCCATGGTTGGTGGGGTCTGGGAAGAGGGTGGCCTCCTCTGAAGCATACCCAAAGACACCACACCTGGAGGCTGTCAGCTCGTGAGGCTGCCCTCCTTGGGATGGTTTCTCTCGTGACGTGGTGGTGTCCCCCTTCCAGGCTTGCCATAGGGATTTGGGATCTGGGGGGGTTTCTTCCTGTTTCAGGTCCTTGCGTTTTTTCCCCACTCACACTATGGATGGAAAAGAACACAGAATGCCCATGGAATGGTTTTACAGGCCAAGCTGGGCGTGGCACACATCGTCTTTGTTCATATTCCATCGCCCGAAACTCGGTGGTCACACCTAATTGTCGGGGGCGGGCTGGGAAATGTAGTCTTACCCTGTGCCCAAGAAGAACAGAACATGGATATGATGGAGCATGGACTCTGGAACCTGACTCCATGGGTCTGACTCCCAACTCTGCCCCTCACTCACTGTGTGCAACTTGGGGCAAATTACTCACTTCTCTGATCCTCAGTTTTTTCATCTATTAAGATGTGGATAATAATGGGACATGGTTCATAGAGTTGTTGGGAGGATTAAGTGAGTTAGTGTATATACAGCAATTAGAATAGTGCCTGGTACAGGTAAATGCTATGTAAGGGCTCACTGTGTTGTTATTGTTACTATTCTTGTTTCTAAATTTAACACTTCAGTAAATGTTTATTGGGTACCTGCTCTGTTCAAAGAATTTTTATAGGTCACATGAACTTACTGTTCCCTGGACAGTTCCTAGTACTTAGTAGGTGATTGAAAATATTTCAGTGAATTAGTTGCAATGGCAAAACAATATAGTGTATATTTAATTCAGTTGGATATGGTGCTGGGCTAATTTTGAACATGATTTAGCAGTGATAAATGTTAAAGTCTGTTCTTAGGTTGAGAAAATCACCCACAGATGAACAGAAAGAGGGAAACTTCAGTGATTGAGAAAGCATCCTGGGTGTGGAAAGCTTACCAGTTTAAAAATGACTTTCTATCTTTATAAAAGTAATCTGTATTTTTTTATTTAAGTAAAAGAAGAAAGTAACAAAAAACCACTGAAATCTCATAACCTTTAACATTCGATGATTCTCATTCCAGACATCTCTCTATGCATATATTATAAAGAAATAATTTTATAAAATGAGATCATTATTACATCCTACTTTAGATCGTTGTTGAATTTTATTTATTTGCATATAACAGAAGAAAATGAGGAAAAGTAAAATAGAAGGAATTCCTCACCATTAAACAATTTTGCCTTTGCTACAGAAAATATTTGTTTCCAAAATGTCTCTCCAAGGGTAATAAAAGATTATGAAAAGCAGTGAGGTTGAAATCCTGGCTTTTAAACTACAGTTTTCAATTTTAGATGGTACCGATTAAAGCCCTTCTATGGAAGAAGAGGAAATTGACAATCTTACAACTTCTCTTCCCTCCTCTGCCTCCTGCATTTTGTGTTCCATTATGATCTTCACATTGCCAGTTGTTTCGTGTTAAATGGGTCTGGCTCTCACTATCACTCCTTTTTTGCCACAAGTCCTCCTCCATTCCTGAGATCTATATTTTTGATTCATTTTTTGGTTGGCTGGATTTTATCAAGTAGGTTTTTTCTCCCCTAGGTACCAAGGAAGGATTGTCAGTGTTTTGCTACCCAAGATTATAGGTGCTGATTTAGTAGTTTTTACTGACAGCAAGCTCTGTTTGATGTAGGAGCCCAATAGAAGGTGTGCAGACTGAAGCCGCATTAACAGAAGTCAATACTCAGAATGCGGGAGGTGATCATTTCATTCAGCTTGGCATTGTGGCTGGGAGTGCTCTGAACAAATCAATAAGGAAAAGACAACCCAGTAGAAAAATGGGCAAAGTCACCAGTCTAAAAGAGGAAACACAGGCTATAAGCATATGAAAAGATGGCTTAACCTCTTTAGTAATCAGGAACATACAAATTGAAATGTGATATCAAATACCCACAAGACTGGCAAAAATTAAAACTGGCAAGGATATGGAGCAGTGAGATCTCTAAAACACTGCTGGTGGGAGTGTAAATGGATCGAACCACTTAGAGAACATGCAGCAAACGCTATGATTCAACAATTCAATTTCCAGGTTTGTACCCTAGAGAAACTTCATATGTGTGCAAGGAGGCACGTATGCAAATATTCAACCATTTTGCTTACAGCAGCAACCAAACAAAATGCTGGAAACAGCCCAAGGGTCCATTGGCAGAGGAATGAACAAACAAATGGTGGCATATTCACACAATGGCATACTACACAGCTATGAAAATGAATGAACCACAGCTATATTCAGCGGCAAAAATCTCACAAACGTAATGTGGAGCCATAAGGGCAAGTTTCAGATGAAATGTATAAACACAATTTCACTTATATGTATGTTCAAAAATGAGTAAAATTAAATGATATAGTGTTTAAGAAACATGTACATATAACACTGTAAAGAAAAGCAAAGAAGGGGCTGGCATGATAGCTCACTTCTATAATCCCAGCACTTTGGGAGGCCAAGGTGGGTGGAACACTTGAGGTCAGGAATTCAAGACCAGCTTGGTCAACATGGCAAAACCTCGTCTCTACTAAAAATACAAAAGTTAGCTGGGCACAGTGGCATGTGCCTGTGATCCCATCTACTCAGGAGGTTGAGGTAGGAGAATCACTTGAACCTGGGAGGCAGAAGTTGCAGTGAGCCAAGATCATGCCATTGCACTCCAGCCTAGGTGACAGAGTGAGAGTCTGTCTAAAAAAACAAACAAACAAACAAACAAAAACAAAAAAAAAAAAGAAAAGAGAAGAAAAGAAGGATAAATGCAAAATTCAGGCCTGGGGGTCCCCCTGGGTAAAGGAGGGAGGTGTGGACACAGAGGTCTTCAACATAACTGTGATGCTGGATGTACTGTGTGTTCACATTACTATTTTTCATACTTTATTAAGTTATTGTATATGGAATATTTTCTGTGAGTGAAATATAGCATATTCTTATTTAAAATAAAACAGTGCTCTGAAGTTAGACTACCTGAAATTGGGCAAGTTATTATTTCTGAGCCTCAAATTCCTTATCTGTAAAAGGGAAATAACATTACAGGTTGAGTACCCCTTATACAAAATACTTGGGACTAGAAATGTTTCAGATTTTGGGGTTTTTCAGATTTTGAAATAGCTGCATTATATTTAAAGACTGAACATCCCAAATCCAAATATTCAAAATCCAAAATGCTCCAGTGAACATTTTTATTGAGCATCATATTTGTGCTCAAAAAGTTTTGGATTTTGGACCATTTTGGATTTCAGATTTTCGAATTAGGGATACTCAGCCTATACCTTTTAATAATATTGAGAGGCATGAATAAGATCCTTGACATCAAGTTCTTAGTACTGTGCCTAACACATATTGAGGGCACAGTATACGTTAGCTAGTGTTGCTTTTCTGGGCAGGGTAGATGGAGGTATTTGGGGGACCATTCTAGGTGCTACATGCCCAAAATATCTGTCCTCCAAAGGCTGTTTGTGAAATGACTCTTAGACAAGCAGGCTGTAAAACTATCCTGTGTGGGGATGATTGGAAGTACTAAGGGTAGTTTAGCCTGAAGACATCTCTCAGAGTCACTCTGCGGAGCTTAGCTATCTGATTTCCAGGCCAATGATAGGAAGAATTTTCTAAGAAGCAGAGCTGGCCGAGGACAAATTAGCTCCCTAGTGAGAGAGTGAGACCCCTGGCACTGGAGGGACAGACGTGAGCAGATACTGAGTGCTCCTGCGCGGGAGGCCCAGAGGGGACTTTCTAACGGGGGCAGGTTGGACACATTAGCTTTTAAATTCTCTTTCCATTCTGAAATTCTGCATGGAGTAATTCCCAGTTTCAGATGGGTTGTTATTAACTCTGACATTTTCTTGGCATTTTTACATTTTAACTCTCAGCAACATTTTCTTTGAAATTTTTAAATCAAAAAAGTATTGTAATTCTTTAAAAATGAGATTTAAATGAAAATGGATTTCATCTGGAACCTCACTTTTTCATTTGAAAATTGATTTTCGTGGCTTTTGGATCTGTTCCCATGTTTAAGTGCTGAATTTTAAGAGCCTATATGTGCCAATGATGATTTCTCTGTGACAAGTCCTTATAGGGAAGGAGAAGCCCTTGGCAGTGGAACAGCAGACAGGAGTTGTGAGGTAGTGACCATGAGCTACAGTAGAGGAGGAGTCAAAGGAAGGTAATAACAAATACCAGAGAGAAGAGGGAGGGAGGGAAGGCAGTACTTGTTGAGCACCTAGTATGTGCTAGAGCCAATCTTCAGGTGGCAAAACTGAAGACAGAGGCTAGGCCAGTCATGAAGCTTTGAGTTATTGCATGAGAGTATGAACTGTGATTAATTACTTCCTGCCTGCTGGTCAAGTTGTGGCCATGCCAACCAGTCAGAATATCCTCTAGAAGTGAGTGGAGTTTCTGGTGGGGGAGGTGTGGTGGGGGGAAAGGGGAGCATGATAAAGCCCATAGCTTTCTTCCAGGACACAGACCCCCACTTAGAGTGGCTCTGAGAGCAATTCATCAAAAACCAAATCACAGAAAGACAACTTGCCGTAAATAACTTCTCAGAATGATGGTTTTGCCCAGTGAACATCTCACTAAAAGCTGTCAGACAGACACCTTACATGGGGTATTGAAAAGCTTCTGGCATTTGCCTGGCTCAGGCCGGGGCTGGTCCACAGGAAGAGGAGGGTAATCAACAGCCCTTTAGGGGGACATCTTCAAGTGCAGCATTCGAGAAGGGAAAATGTGAAATACGCATAACATTGACTTTCACCTGAGCTGGAAGGACAGATCCTGTGAAATGGCTGTGACAATGTGTCTGCAAGGAGTCCTTCAGGAAACTAAAACTTAGAGAAGTTCCCCAGTGATTTGGTGACTTGATCATCAGGTACATTCATGTGCAGTGGATTAACTTGCAGTGAGTAGCCTATAGCGTGATACTGGAACGCCTTACTTGTAAGACACTCACCCACCCTTCCTGAGGCCAGAGACAAACACTGTACTCTGTAAGGACCTACAGGGTCATCTTGGTGGTTTTCAAACCTTTTTGCTACTAGCAATGAAGGCTGTTTTAAAATTAAATGTTCTCTGGAGCTCTGTAGCTGAAGCAGATGGAAGAGGAGCTGCTGGTTGAAGTGAAGGTGAGGAGCTCAGTGCTTCTTTCACTGCCCTATCTGCTGAGCTTTACGCCCCTGAGGGGCTGAGTTTAAAAAACTCTAAGCTGATCCAGCCCCCAAAATTCACCCTTGGTGAGCTGGAAAGTCCGTCTATTTGGGACACGAATCATGTCGGGTAAGAAGATACAGTATTAGAAATTAGGATAAGGGAAAATAGCATCGAAAATGGGACAGATATATCCATGTGATTTATTTTGTTATTCACTGCAAAGTTGCTCCCTTTAGGGGAGCCAGGGAAGCATGCTTGGTGCCCAGTATGTTGTTTCTCTTGCTTCTAGCCAAGAGCTCTGATCTGGAGGAGAACTGGGCTTGCGGCATTATCCCGGGGGAAATGGTCTTTTCTAGAATGCTGTTAGCTTTAACCTTCTCTTCTCCTGTTGAGTTCTCTAGACTATTCGAATGCTGAGAGACTGGGAATCCAGAAATCCCTCTCCTAATCCTGGCAAGACAGTGGACAAATCCCTTCTCCTTTCTAGTCCTCAGTCTCTGCATCTGAAAATGAGAGTGTGGGACTAGATTAGCAATGCCTAGATATTGGGATTTCACACACCAAGAAGGGGAGGGCCATGGAACAGAAACTTACATAGGGTGAAAATTTTTTCTATTTTGTCATGTCAGGACTTTAAAAACAAAACCTCTCTCATTTATATCCTTTTATAACAGAAAAATATTTCAACAGCATTCAACTACAAAGGACCTTATCTGTAAATTAAGGATCGTTTTTCAAATGGAATTAACTTCAAGGAAAACCTTACTGTGTCATTCTTATTTTTTGCATTTTACCTGAGTGTATTTGCTTTCTATGCTGCTGTAACTGATCACCACAAATTTGGTGATGTAAACCACACCTATTTATTGTCTGACAGTTCTATGCCAGAAGTCTGGGCACAGTGTGGCTCCCCTGGGTCCCTTGCTCAGGGCTTCACATGACCAAAATCAAAGTGTCATCTGGGCTGGGTTTGTATCTGGAGGCTCAGTTGGGGAAGATTTGCTTCCAGGCTCACATTCTGGTTATTGGCAGAGTTCAGTTTCTTGCAATTGTAGAACAGAGGTCCCTGCTTTCTTGACACGTGGACCTCTTCATCTTCAAACCAACAATGGCATATCAAATCCATCTCAGGTTTCCAATCTCTGATCTCCCCTCTGCTATTAGGTAAAGAAAGATCTCTGCTTTTAAGGACTTATATGACTACACTGGGCTTACCTGTATAATAATTTAAGGTCAACTGATTAGTAACCTTCATGACATCTACAAAGTCCCTTTTGCCATGTAACATAAAATATTCATGAAGGTAATTCCAAGGGGTGAAGGTCAATGGGGCCAAAACTTTGTCTACCACAGCCACTCTGGTGAAAATTCAGTCAGATAAATATTTGGGAACGTTGTAAGATTCTCCAACTCCAATACTGGTTGTCAAATAGTCTCAGGTATTTTAGTTGACATATGCCAGTGTTTTGTATTTGTGAGAAGCCAAGACATTGTTACTAATACAGAATCTTGCATGGACTAGATATTCAGAAAGTGTTTGCTGAGCAAACATGTATTAATAAATTCATCGTTGCTAATATTATTTTAATGCAACTTTGATTATAAATCCTGTGGTACTGTGTTATCATTGTCATTAGCTACAGATTAGAAAAAAAGCCAAAGTCATTACGGAAATGTATTAAAACTATAAATGATTCAGTAAATCACGGTAGATTCCAAAAAAAAAAATCATGGTAGAAACAATTAAAACATGAACTACTCTGTTATTATCTGCTCCTGCTCTGCTGGGGGTGAGAAGTGTTGCTTTCAATCAAGGAACAGGGATAATTAATAGAGGGCCCCAGAAGCAGTAAGAACTTAATCTTCCCTCCCTCCCTCCCTCTCTGTCTCCCTCCCTCCCTCCCTCTCTTCCTTCCTTTCCTCTTTCCTTTCTCTCTTTCTTTCTTGGGAAAATAAATTAACTTGGCCAGTTTTTAAATTAAATTAAAAATTTTAAATTATTTACCGAAAATCTGTAGTATTCAAACTCCCCACCCTGGTGTTGAGAGCTCTAAGCCTTCTCCCTGGCCACCTCATCCTTGTCACTCACTGTTGAAGCAAGCTGGGTTGTTTCTGTTCCCGTCTCACTTTTCCACCTCCTTGCCTGTATTCGTGCTGCTCCTCCGCCTACGATTCCCATCTCAAGTGTTCCCTCTTCCAGAGCCCTCCCTGGCTTTCCCTGCAGTGCCCACAGCCTGGATCTGCCTCTGTCCCACAGCACAGGCCACCAGCCCCCAAGGGAGGTGACCACGTGCCCCGGCCTCACTGCCTCCACCATCAGTGAGCTCCCCGAGGCCAGGAACCATGTTGGACTGAGTTCTCTGTCGCTGTCGGCACAGACATGGGTCACAGTTCAGAGGAGTTTCTCAAATAAATGAAGAGGGAGCAAGAAATCCTAGTTCACTCTGATCCCATATAGCAGTCACTTAGGGGGAAGGTGGAGAACAAGCAGAAAAAAATGAGGAGGACACAGAATGGAGAGAAAGACAAAAATAAGAAGAGATGTGGAAGTAGAGCAAGGAGGAGGAAAGCAGATGAAGGGAGAGTGTCCAACAGATCTTTTTTTTTTTTTTTGAAATGGAGTCTTGCTCTGTCAAGCTGGAGTGCAGGGTGCGATCTTGGCTCACTGCAACCTCCGCCTCCTCCTGCCTCAGCCTTCTGAGTAGCCGGGATTACAGGTGCGTGTCACTATGCCCAGCTAATTTTTGTATTTTTAATAGAGACGGAGTTTCGCCATGTTGTCCAGGCTGTTCTCAAACTCCTGACTTCAAGTGATCTGCCTGCCTCGGCCTCCCAAAATGCTAGGATTACGGGCATGAGCCTTCGCATCTGGCCCCAACAGATCTTACTGAATCTTTACTGAGGCCCCTCTCCAAGCTCTGGGGAGACAGCAGTGAAAACGATGACAAAATCCTTGCCCACCTGGGGCTTTCATTCTTGTTGAGGAAATCAGTCAATCTGCAAGTGAACAAAAAGTAGACAAGATGATTTCAGATAATTTTAGGAACTATGTTAGGGCATTAAATAGGGTGGCATGTCAGGGAGTGAATGGGGGTGGGAAATATTTTGGGGAGGGTCACCTGATTGGTGGGAAGGAGTGAGCCATGCTGAGAACCAAGGAAATTGTGTTCCCAACAAAGAAGACAGCAAGTGCAAAGGCCCAGAGGTTAGAAGGAAAGTGCTTTTTATTTCAGGGAACTGGAAGGAGGTTGGTAGGGCTGCACTTGGTGAGTAAAGAGAAGAAAAAAGGGAACTCAGGCCAGATTGGGAAGGCAGCAGCTGGACTGAGTGGCTTCCATTGTGATAAGGAGTCTTAAGAAAATGACCCCAAACCTGTACATAATACAAAGATGTCATTCTGTGACCCTTTGCCCTAATACTTAGAGCATTTTCCAATAGTCCTGCCTAAGGGTCATCTGACTGCGAGCATAGAAGTTTGCTCAATCAATTAAGACCTAAACATTTTGCAATCCTCTAAAACAGATAAGATATGCTGGTTTTCAGTGATTTTCTTTTCTGTCCCCAAAGGTTGTGGTTTTATTGCCCTGTGGGACATTAACCAGTTTTGTATCTAATTTGGCAATCTTATCTTATTCCTTTTTTCAGTCCCTGTTCCTTAAATTCTCTTTTGAATCCACTTTGCCATCCTGCAGATCTCCTTATTAATGAGTTAAATAAAACTTTGACATGTGTTCACTGTCGATTTTCGTGAGAATTGTGTTTTTAACCTTTCGAGAGTTATATTCTGATAGGAGTTTGGGTTTTAAGTGCAAGGAAAGCAGGAAGAGTGAGAAGAATTCATTTATGTTTGACAAAGGACCCTCAGACTAGATGGTGGAGGGGTTGAACTTGCCCATGGGGAGGTAAGACACCCAGTAGAAGCCAAAGCCGCTATCCAGGGGAGAGATGACCACAGGGTTTGACTGAGGGAGGTGGGTATGGAAAAGCACCGAATGAGCCAGAACTGAATCCTGAGACTTGTCGTGGGCCCCTGGCCTCTTTCCATTCCCATGCTGGGTCGCTGTGAACTGTTTTCTTGGCCAACTTTTCTCTCTAATACGGAAGCTCCTTGGCAGGGGCTGCATCCAATTTTTATGTTTCCTCAACGTCCAGCCCTGGACTGAACACAGAGTAGTCCTTGGCAAGTGTTTGCTCAATGAAATCTTCTCTTTAGATTTATCCTCATCATCATTTTTTTTAAGACTGTGGTAAAAAATATACATAACCTAAAATTTGCCATTTTAACCATTTTTATGTGTACAGTTCAGTGGCATTAAGTACATTTACATTGTTGAGCTACCATCACCACCATCCACCTCCAACACACTTCCATCATCCCCACTGAAACTCTGAGCCTGTCAAACAATGAAGACCCCTTCCCTGCTCCCCCCAGCCCGTGGCAACCACCATTCTACTTTCTTTCTCTATGAATTTAACTACTGTAGATAACCTCATATGAGTGGGATCATATAATAGCTGTCTTTTTGTATGGCTTATTCTACTTAGCATAATGTCCTCAAGGCTCATCCATGTGGTAGCATGTGTCCAAATTTCCTTCCTTTTCCAGGCTGGAAATATTCCATTGCATGGATACACCACCGTTCCATTATCCATTCACCTGTTGATGGGCATTTGTGTTGTTTCCATCTTTTGGCTATTGTGAATGATACTGCTATGAACATGGGTGTACAACTATCTCTTCAAGTCCCTGCCTTCAGTTCTTTTGGGTATACATCTAGAGGTGGAATTGCTAGATCATATGGCAATTCTATGTTTAACTTTTCCAGGAACAACTATACTCTTTCCACAGCAGCTGCACCATCTTACATTCCCACTAATAGGGCACAGCAGTTCCAGTTTCTCCACACCCTTGCTAATACTTGTTGTTTTCTGTGTGTTTTTTTAATGATAGCCATTTTAATGAGTGTGGGATCATCCTTAAAATATAAATGGCCATGAAAAAGGGAGATCCCAGGGCAAGGCATTATGGGACTTTTCCTAAGTGTGCTCTAAAGGGAGATAGCTGGGGTGCTGGAGAGAGGTCCTAGATTTGGAGGGCACTTAGCGGGAGCAGAGACAGGATAGTGGGTGCCAAGACCACACTCTTGGAGCTCACAGCGTGAACTCAGGGCTGGCTTAAGGAGACTCCCCACCATGGGAGAACTGAAACCCAGAAGGTTTCTACGAGGAAAGATTTGTTTGTTGGGCTCATGCCCCTAGGAAAAGCTGTTTCTAATTTGGACCTTTCTTTCTATGTGTTGCTTCCCAGTGCGACAATGCGAAAGGGTTGAAAGCCTTCTACGATGCAATAAAATACGGGCCAAACCACTTGATGGTGTTTGGAGGTGTCTGTCCATCCGTCACGTCCATCATTGCAGAGTCCCTCCAAGGCTGGAATCTGGTGCAGGTAAGGTCTGAGCTACTTTCTTTTGTGGGGAGGTGTCTTTGGTTGGCCCTCAGTCTTTTGCAGGAATGATTCCTTGTGCAATGTGGTTTCTGTGTTGCCTGGGTCAGGCCTCCTGGACTTTCTCCTGGGTGATAGCATAGCCTTTCACTGCTGGCCTGACCTGGCATGGCCCCCACGGTGGGTCTCTAAAGGGCAGCCCTGATGCCACCACCGTGTATTTGAAGGCTTCAGTGCTCACCACTGACTCCCTAGCCCAGCTTTCAGAGCCATTGATGCCAGCCCAACCTGCCTGCCCAGTGTTATCTCCTGCTCCTTCCACTTGCTCCACGGCACAGCCTTGCCAGACACCCTGCCTTTCCACACATGCACCCTGGACCTTTGCGCTTCAGAGCCCTGCTCTCGCCATTCCCTTAACCAGATGACTCCTCATCAATTCTCTGCCAAGCCTTCCTTTCCCACTGAAATTCTCTTTTGTCATCTAAGATTGCCTTTGTCCTTGGTTAAGTCTTTCCTGGGCTCCTTGCCAGTTATTCACTCTTTGCACTGGCAGATTTTATACATCATTGAATGCTCCACCAACACATATATATATTGTAGGTGAGACTTGTCAGTGTTAGCTGTTATTTGGGATGAGAAAGAAGAGTGTAGAACTATATGACCACCAGGGGTGATTGGTGGACCATACACATGTTTACTTTTTTGCTCCATCCATCCATCCATCCATCCGTCCATCCATCCATCCACCTATCCATCCATCCATATGTTCACCCATCCATTCACCTAACCATCCATCCATCCATCCATCCATCCATCCATCCATCCATCCATGCATCCACCCATCCACCCATCCACCAGTTCACCTATCCATCCATCCACACATTCACCTATGCATCCCTGCATCTGTCCATCCATCCATCCACTTATCCATCCGTCCATCTGTCCATCCATCCATTCATCCATACATACATACATCCACCCACCCACCCACCCATTCACCTATCCATCCATCCTTCCACCTATCCATCCATCCATCCATCCATCCATCCATCCATCCGTCCAACAAATATTATAGGCAACTTACTCTGTGCCTGGATTTTGGTAGGCACACTGGGGATACAATGCTGAACAGGATAGGTATGGCTCGCATTATTCTGGAGCTTACATTCTAGGAGGAAGACAGGTAAGAAGCAAGTAAATAATTAAGTAATAATATTATTAAGGTTGTATATGGAGGGTCTGCCATGTGCTAGACACTGTTCTTAGTATTTTTCTGTGTGAACTCATTTAATTTTTATAACCACTTTATGCTGTAGATACCTTATCCCCATTTTATAGATAATGGAACTGAGGCACAGAAAAGCTATGTAACTTGCACAAGGACTCATAGCTAATAAGTAGTAGGGCCAGGATTTTAACTCGGGCAGTCTGGCCCTTAAGATAAGACTGTAGTAAGGAAACTTGGCTATGACAGAAGGAAACAGGGTGATGAGATATATAGGGACTGCCTTGGGGTAGTCAGAAAAGGTCTCTTGGAGGAGGTGACATTCAAGCTGAGACCCGAAGGGTGAGAAGGAGACCACTGGGTGAAGCGCATTCCATGTCAATGAATGGAATAGCAAACACAGGAAGGCAGCTTGTGATAGGAAAGAACCTGGCGTATTCATGGAACAGAAAACAGGGAAGTGGGGCTGGAGTGTGATGAGTGGGGAGCCAGGGTGAAGAGAGTGAGAGTGACAGGGTGAGCAGGAGCCTGACCGTGTAGAGGATCTGTTTCATTCCACTTGCATTGGCTGAGGACCTCCTCTGAGTCTGGTGCTGCATGCATGGGGTGCTGGGGTGGAGCTCAAGCTTGCAGCATGAGGGGTGGTGGACACAAGCTATGGCAGGTGTGATGAAAGAGAGGTGGGGCCCAGGTGAGGATCCCTCACTCAGCGGCGAGTCAAGGAAGCCCCAGGGCAGGTGCTATGGCAGGTGCATGAAGCTGGCTGCTGAAGGAGGAGAGGGCGTTGGACAGCTGGAGACATGAGGGAGAGCGCCGCTGCAGAGGAAACTGGGTGTGCAAAAGCGGGAGGTGGGAAAGTATGTGGGCTTGGGGAGTGCTGAGTCATTCCTTGTGGCCGGAGCAGGCCACACTGATTGTGGGTGGATGCAACAGAAAGAGGAGGCCAGAAAAGCAGCCGTGCGCTCTGGTGCAAACCTAACCACACACCTGAAAGCCAGCATGGCTCAGTGTGCCATGGGAGCCTGGCCTCATGCCCTCAGGGTGCCCAGGACAGCTGTGGAGACCTTGGACCAGTCACTTAGCTTCTCCGGGCTTCAGCTTGCTTTCCTGAACATTGAGGAGCACGTTCTCTACTAGTTAGAGCCATGTGCTGCCTCCCTGAGCCTCAGTTTCCTCATCTGCATAATTAAGGCAGTAATAGGACTGCTTTCGTTGGTTTGTTGAAAGGATTGAAAGATTGAAAAGGGATTAGAGCTGTGCCTGGCACACAGTAAGTGCTAACTAAGTGTTCTTTGTGGTTAGTCCTGCCCTGTCTCCTCCCACTCCCCAAGTTGAGTCCCCTGATTACTTGTCATTCCTGGTATTTCTTGCATTCCCACCTTTTCTTACACTGTTCCTACCACCCAAAACATCCCATTCTTCCTATATGCAGTGTATCAAGTGCTACCCATTCTTTGAGACCCAGCTTAAATGCTGCCTCCTTCAGGAATCCTTTCCTGCCTGCTACTAGGGGGCTGCTAAAGTAGGGCCCTAGAAAGCCTATCACTTCCCCTTGTTTAATTCTAGCAGAGCATGTGCATAGCCCAGTGTCCCACTCCACTCTGCCTGTCCCTCTCTTAGGGTTTTGCAGATGTGGCGGGGTGTTTATAAATGTTTGTCTCTCCAGCTGGGCTGTGAACTCCTTAAGGACAGAACCTGGACTTATCTTTTTCCCTGTGCCTATCATTTCATAGTCTTCATTAGAAGTCTGCTCAATGATCAGAGGGATGAGGGAGATGGGAAGGGATGGAAGGATCTGCAGATGGTCACTTTGTCCAGGCATGAGAGGCTGAGGTCCCAGGGAAATCCCCTGCCCAGAGAGGAATCCAACTGATTCCACTGATTATCAGTGTCACTTGGAGCCACCTGTCCCTCAGAATTCCCTGAGGAGCTGCAGGAACAAGCACAACATTGGAAACTCCCAGCTTGCAGACCAGAGCTACCTGGCCTCACCATGAGCAGGACAGCCCTCCTACCTAGAGGAGTTGATAAGACAGGGAACTGGGTTACAAGATGGGGACTGTGTTAGTTATTTATCACTGGGTAACAAATCGCCCCAAATTTAGTGGCTTAAAACAGCAATATTATGTATTATTTCATTATTTCTCTGGTTCAGGAATTCAGATACACTGAATGGCTTGTGTTTGCTCCATGGTGTTTGGGGCCCAGCTGGAGGATTTGAAGGCTGGGGGCTGGCATCATCCGAAGGCTTAACTGGGGCTGGAGGATCTGCTTCCAATGTGGCTCCTCTCCATGTGGAGGTCTCCATAGGGCTGCCTGAGTGTCCTCATGACAAGGCAGCTGGGGTCCCCCAAAGTGAGCCATGAAAAGACCAAGGCAGAGGTAACAAAGTCATTTAGGACTTAGCTTTGGAAATTGCATACTATAAGTTCTGCTGTAATCTGTGGATCACACAAATTAGCTCTTATTTAGAGAGGAGTAGTACCAAGGTGTAGGGGGAGGTGAAGCTCACTGGGTGCTAGCTTGGAGACTGGATACTATAGTGACTAATGTCTGGAGGAAGGCAGGAACTCCAGTTGCCCAGCAAGGGGGACTTGATGCTGAGGCCCTGCCCTGTTTTGCAGAACTCCTGCTCATCCTTCAAAACCCTGGATACCACTTCCTCTGTGATGCCTTCCCTGATCTCCTTCTTTGCCCCCTTTCCTTCAGTGCCGCCTGTCCCCCGCTCAAAAAGTAATTATTTCTTCCTTTGCTACGCCCTGCATTCCCAATAGGGGGTGATATCTTCTCCAAGGGAGTAAACATTGGTTCTTGTGGGGAGGCAAAAAAAATCTTACTTTTTTAATGTATAAAGCATAGATAAAGATGCAGTACACAAACAGATCTATGTATGCCTGTGGTATTACAATTTCACCAGGGGGCAAAAGTAGGAAAAAATCACCAGAAAGGCTTCTTAGGAGACTAACAGTGAAACGAAGGTTGAGAAACACTGTTCCACATCCTTCTATATTGTGTACAGTATTCTCTTATTAAATAAATTTCACGTCAATGAATTGTACACTTAAAATTGGTAAAGATGGTAAATTTTATATGTATATTTTACCTCAATTAACAAAAATAAAATTTAAAAAATGGGGTGGGCATGGTGGCTTATGCCTGTAATCCCAGTGCTTTGGGAGGTCAAGGCGGGAGGATGGCTTTAAGCCAGGGGTTTGAGGCCAGCCTGGGGAACATAGTGAGACCTCATCTCTACAAAAAATTATAAAATTAGCCGGGTGTGGTGGCATACTCCTGTAAAGTCCCAGGAACTTGAGAGACTGAAGTGGGTGGATCGCTCAAGCCTAGGAATTCAAGGCTGTAGTGAGCTATGATCATGCCACTGCACTCTTGCCTGGGTGAAGAAGGGATACCCTGCCTCTATTTAAAAAAAAAAAAAAAAAAAAATTAAATGTTGTGAAAAATAATTTGTTCTATATGCCAGTCTTCCACATCAGATTGTGAGCTTCTTGGGGGTAGCCCTTCCCTGCCCCTTCTTCATCTCCTGGTTCCCAATGTCTGGCGCAGGGCCTGGGCTCACAGTAGGTCCTTACTGAGTACTGAACTGTGCTAAGTGCAGAGGATAGGCGGACGGAGGGGCCTGAAATGCTCCATGGCAGAGCCTCTCACAGTGTGGCCCTGACTGTAGGGTGGGGAGGGCGGTGGACTATGCAGAATCTCAGCCTCCACCTCCACAGAATCACTTTGCATTTTCCCAGGCTCCTTGTGGGGGAAGATGCTCACACCCAGACAATACTGCCCTAGCATTCACTACTAGACACTGGGGCTGGATCAACGGCTGCAACTGGACGTGGATGGGGGATGCTGGGGGGCTTGGAACTAGAGGGCACTCAACAGTTTGGACTTCTCTGAGGACCTGGAAGGCAGAATGGTAGATGAGCCCAAGAGAGTGGATTTCTCCCAGGCTTGTGCAGCCAGGCAAGGAAGATAAAAGAACAAAGATCAGGATCTTGATCTGGGAGTAGCCTGGGAGCCTGGATTCCCTTCTCCTTCTCACTCTCAGGAAACACAGCCCCATTTATTATGAGCCAGGCTCTGTGGACCTCCCAAGCCACCCCAGCCCCAACGCAGGGAGGCTAAGCTTATTTCCAGAGATGGTGAAGGGGTGGATGGGTGGGTCTACAGGTGCCCAAGGGATTTGATGAATCTCTTAACTTATTCAAGACTGGGCTTCAAAACAGAGCTTCACAAATGGAAAACTGCATGTAATTTGTGTAATTGAAAAGGAGGTCTGGCTGCCCTTTTTGGAGGAGCGATGCTTGCTGGACAGAGACAGCCAGGAATGCGTAATCAGTTGTTTCTGTTTCCTTGTGTCACAAAAATAGGGATTCACACACCAGAGGGGTGAAAATTCACCCTGGTGCTGAAATGGGTTAAATTTAACTTTTGCCTTTTGCTGGGCCTCTTGATTCATAGCTGCTGCATAGAGAGGCTAATATTGTTTTAGTCGTGATGTGAGTCACTTAGCCACTGGGAACCTGTTTCTCCCTCTATATGCAAGGACCTTCATAGAGTCCAGGGTCTGACATGCAGGTGAGATTGGCTCTGTCCCTCTCCAAGCTGTCAGAGCCTGCTCAGGGTGCAGGGCTCTGATCTGGGCCTCAGGCTGGGAGGAACCCATTAGGGCATGACCCAGGAAAGCGTCAGGGAAGGGTCAAGGTCTAGACATTGGAGGGCCAAGGGTGTTCAGCCTGGAGAGCACACGGGGCACTGGGGAGGAGGGAGGAGTCCAGACCTCCAGTGTTGCATGGCTGTCTTTGATAGATTCTACTGGTTCTCTGGTGCAAGTGGGGAGAAGCAGGAGCCACGGCTGAAGTTAGCGGGGAGCAGGGTTTCCACCTCTTGCAAGCAAGCTCTGCCTCTGGAGGCTTCCAGCATGGAGCAAGCTGCCTGGCTGTGAAGTCATAAGTTCCCTGTGGGCCAAGGTTCCCTGAGAAGTCCGGTTTCAGCCAGACCTGCTGTTGGAGAAATTTAATACACAGAGTAGGCATAGACCAGGTCAGTGGCTCTCCAACTATATGGGAAGAGTCACTTATGGGGGTTCTTGGTAACAATGCAAATTCTAGGGCTCCACTCTGAGCAGGTCTAGGTTAGGGGATTTATCAGATCCCTCTAGGACTGTATTCCCCGCTGATCAAAACCACAGCCATTTCAGTACCAGTGGCTCAGGTGACCGTGATGCTGTTGGCCCCTGGAGACTTGCCGGGCCAGGAGCTCTCTAAGGCCTGTTCATCCCCCAGACACCTGGGCTCTTTAACAAATGCTGCTGGTCCAAAAAACTCCAATTGATGCTGCCCGTGTTGGAAAGAGGACATGGAGGAGGTCATGGAGGGATGCTGCCAGGGCAAGTATCCCAGTGCCACTAGGATGAAGCTCACAGTCCATGGTGGGGCACAGTCCATGGAGTGCACCATCACCTTGCCATTTTCCCAGGCCACCTCCTGCCCCTTCATGCTGCCAGCCTCAGTACAGGTTGCTGGCAGGACTATGCTCATTCTTCCTGGTGCAGCTTGGGTGTCCCTTCTTTGCAAAGCCCCCCCATGGCCTCCCCCGTGCTTCCTGACCTGACCTGCACGTCCCTCCCAGGGTGTTTGCTATGTCTGCCCATCCCCGGCCAGCAGCTGCCTGAGGTTAGAATTGTGTCTCATTCACCCTGCCCTTCGGCCTAGTACAGGCCTGGCAGTGATGCCAGAACAGTGCTCAGAGTGTATTTGCTGATGGAGAACCAGGTGCCTGCTTTCTAGGCCTTGGGTTGGTCCCCTAAGAACGAAGGGCACGTCGTCAGAGCGTGCCAGACCTAAAGTCACCCAAGGACTCTCCAGCTGCAGCCTCTTGTTAAACGGACACAGAGGGAGCCCTAACACAGCCTTGGGCTCTGCCTCAGCCCGCATCTCCCATCTCAGGAACCCCCGCCACCCCCCATTTCCTAACTGATAAGTTTCTTTTGCAGTTTTTTTCAGACCCACCCAGAATCCTGTCCTCAGAGACCTAAGGGTGGCTTGTGTTTGCACTTTTGGGGGCAGTCCTGCAGATCTCCCACCAGCCTGATCTGTCCTGAAAGCATGGAGCCTGGGAAAAACCAGGAGAATTTGGAGCTGGGTGGGGAAGATGGAGACAGAGCACAGGAAAGGTCCAAGAGATGCTAGCGAGAGGGAGTTAGACATCCCCAGAGACCAGGACCACACTCCTTTCTGCTTGGGAGTGCGATGATTGCAGCTTCAGCGTGCAGACAGAAATCGTCTTGCTGATGAAAATAAAGTCAGATTCCTAAAGGGATAAAGGGCTGCTCGTAGGAAAATGCAAACACTATTTCCTCAAGAACTGTATCCCGCAGAGCCTGTCCTTTAAAAGGCAGCCATGGCAGATTATTAAATTGTAGATGCATTTCTCCCGGCACTGTCCCCAGCCGCCCCTCGACAGCCCGCCCTGCCTTGTGGCCCACCTTGGCACTCCCCCTGAGGACCTTCCTGGGAAGGAACATTTTGGCTTGTGCCATGGGGCTGTCTCCTTGGAGAAGTTCATGTGAGGGAGTGGAGGCAAGGAGGACTTTCAGACGGGAGGATGTTGACTCCGTGTGTGTAGAGGTGTTGGCAATGGAGTCCCAATACGTTTAGGACTTGATTTCTGAAAACTCGAAAGCATGCCTGGTTTTGACATTTAAAAAACAAATCAGTGAGAACCCCCAAATCAGGCCTTTTGCTATTTACTGAATTCTGGCATCATTCTAAATGGTCAGTCAATGCCATTTTGCTTCACAGGAACAGAAATTTTGTGATCTGACATGATTTTCTCAAATGATTATTTTATTAAACTGTAGGCTGTCTGAGAAATCAAAAGATTGCTTGTTGCTTAGCTGTGGCTTGTGGAATTTGAGGTAGATTCATGGAATGGCAGAGGTGGTAGAGGCTTAGCAGACATAAGGCCCAGTCTCCCTGTTGTACAGACTGAAAAACAGAGACCAGATGGGGTAGGGCCTTGCCAAAGTCTCACAGTAACCGCGACACTGGGCTCCGTGGCTCACCCTCCAGCACTTTGCAGCATGTGCCATGGTCTGATTTTCTCTCCCTTAGCCGCACTTTTCTGTTATGTAAAATGGGAATAGCAAACCTGCCTTCTATGTTTTGTGCAGTTGTTTTTTCTTCAAGGGAAAGCACTTTTATAAACCGTAATCCAGTAGCTGCTGTGATGATGCCCAGGACTCCTTTGCTAGAAGCAGATCTCTGATTATGGCCATTGGAGTTTAATGCTTTGCATGGACAACAGGGTTTTTTACTTTGACACTGCAGACTCTGAAAATAAGGAGTCAGGGATGGAATGGAGGCTCTTCAGCAAGATGCTCAAAGTACACACAACGTCTGCCTCTCAGCCCCCAACAGTCAAAACCCACCCAGGCCAGAATCCCGCCACAACCTGGCCCATGTGACTGCCACACCCCTCCACAGAGCATGCAAGTGAGCCTGCAGCCTTGATTGGAAACCATTTAGAAGCAGCAGTACGATGAGGCACAGCTGGAAACTGTTGCTGCTGCTCTCTAAGAAAGAGAATAGAGGCCAGTAATCCAGCATGCGTTGGAGCCATTTCTTTGCACTGGTCTCCAGGGGGGCCATTTAGCACATTAATAATCTATGAGATGCTTCCACCTTCTGGATTCATTAAAAACAAGAAGAAAGGGAAGAAGAGAAATGATACTAAGGGCATGCACTATGGGCCAAGCAGAGAGGGCAGAAGAGACCCCAAGGACCTGGGGACTTTGGAGGGTCCTTCCTGGCTGTCATCAGATGCCCAGTGCAGTCAAGCCCAGTGTTGAAAGTGGGCAGCATGTCACACATAAGGTGAGGAAAAGCTTGGTAGCTTTTTGTTTGGATACAGTTGGTAGAAGGAAGAAGGGACCCTCAGAAGGGTTTTCAGGACAGAGGAGTCTGGGAGTTGGCTTGAAGCGGGACCCATGGTGGCCATGGCAACAGCATTCCTAGGACACAGGGCTGTGGGGCAGCTGAAGGCCACTGCAAAGGCCAGAGGCATGGAGAGGGGAACATGTGGCAGGCTCCATGGTGGACAAAGTGCTGGCTGGTGCCTGCCCCTCCCACCTCATTTGCCCCAAATCTCCCAGTTCCAGCACCCAGAGTCCCTTGAAGCTGCTTAGCTGCTCTGTGCTCTTTGAAGGCCCCAGCCTTCCCCTGAGTGGTCCCCCAAGCCTGCAGGCCCGTCCTCTCCTTTTCACCTTGAAAACCACGTCCAGCCTGTGAGAGTTGGCAAGTGAGTTGCTGGCTCTTCCGAGCCTCTGGGCATGTTGCGCCATGTGTCCGGCCTCCCTTGTTACAGGATTGGCTCGACACCACAGTGTCATCATTGTCTCCATTTCTGTCCCCCCCATTTGACTGTGGTACCCTAAAGACAGTAGACATGTCTGATTAGTCTCTCTGTGCCTGGTCCCACTTACAGGGACCCAATAATGTGTGTGAGGGATGGAGGAGGAGGTTCACTCCACAGCTTTGAGTTGGCCTGGGGTATCACTGCCCTTCATGATCCAAACCCCCACTCCTTTGGTGGAAGGGGTGGAGACGTGGTCCCTGCATCCAGCCTGGCTTGCATGGATCCTAGCAGCACCCACTGATCTTCAGGGGAAGAGAGGTTCTGTTCTTATTCATCCATCCATCCATTCATTCATTCATTCATTCACTGACTCATGCTATATTTATTTCTTCATTCTCTCACTCAACAAGTGCAGCGCCTGCTGTATAATCTCCCAGGCTCTCCTGGAGCAGTGCAAATCCACCACCCAACACCACCACCCCAAGAGAGGGAGACACGGCAAAGAGGCAGTTTGATGCAGGAGCCTGAACAGAGGACTGGAATTCCGAAGCTCGGAGTCATTTTCCCTCTGATGCCTCTCACTGACAGAGCGAACTTAGGCAAATTAGCAGCCCCCTCAGAGCCTCACTGAACTCACAGTATCAAGGGGATAATCCTGTCCACCCTTCTGGGGCTATCGAGAGCATTAGATGGGACAGGGAGCTGGAGCATGTGGGAGCACTTTGCAGACCGTCAGGCCCACTAAGATCTCAGGTGGTTATGTTACCGCTACTGTGATGCCAACCGGGCCCTGAAAATTTATGGGTCTCCATTTGTCTTCAGATCTAAAGTTGTGTGGATGAAATTAACTATCACTGACCATGAAGATGATTCAGAATAGTAAAATTAAAACAGAGAACTTACAGGAGAGGTGAAAGAAGCCCTAGGCAGTTGTTAGAGGGCACACACATTCTTTCTGGTTTTCAGAGAAGCAGAGGTAGGTTAAAGAAGGGCTGGATGCTATCGACGGCAGGGCGGTTCCCAATATATTCCTGCAAGCACCCACCCCATGTCTTTCCTGTTGGCCTGGTGAAAGAGTCAATTTAAGGTTCTGACCCCTATTTTTAATTCAAGATCATAGTCTCTAAAGTAATATCAGTTCCCAACGTGTAACTCCAATGGCCTCATTGTTTATGCGTCTTTCACCGCCAGCCACTTCAACCCTTTTCTGGGAATATGTGGGCTGTGAATAATTCATTCTAAATAAATAAATCACTCGCGCTACTTACAGTACAGCTGGTGCTGCTAGTGATCGGCACAACTGCAGATTACATAGAGTTGAGTCTGGAATTACGATTGCATCCAGAAAGAACTGGAGAGGGAATTTGAAAATGAGCTCCCTCCAGGGACAAACATGTAAAATGGGATTAACACCAACCTAATAAGGTTGGGATGAGAGATAGAAATAATAAATGTGTCACACAGTGCTGAGCACCCAGCAGGCATGTAATCTTCTTCTTTCTTATTTCTTTTTCTTCATCATCATCATCTTCTTCTTCTTTTTTTTTTTTTTTTTTTTTTTGACAGGGTCTTGCAGCCTTGACCTCCCATGCTCAAGTGATCCTCCCACCTCAGCCTCCCTGAGTAGCTGGGACTACAGACACATACTACCACGCCCAGCTAATTTAAATTTTTTTTTTTCTTTTTGAGACGGAGTCTCACTCTGTCATCCAGGCTGGAGTGCAGTGGTATAATCTCGGCTTACTACAAGCTCCACCTCCCGGGTTCAAACGATTCTCCTGCCTCAGCCTCCCAAGTAGCTGGGACTACAGGTGCCTGCCACTGCGCCCAGCTAATTTTTTGTAATTTTAGTAGAGACGGGGTTTCACCATGTTAGCCAGGATGGTCTTGATCTCCTGACCTCGTGATCTGCCCGCCTCAGCCTCCCAAAGTGCTGGGATTACAGGTGTGGGCCACTGTGCCCAGCCATCAATATTATTCTTAAAACATCATTCCTGTAATTCATGAGTGAAGGTTACTATTTTGTTGAGGAAAATTGACTAAAAATGGGCTTTTTTTATGGCAGTGGTTCTCAAACTTCATGAGTATCAAGATCCCCTGGAAACTTGGTAAAATACAAAAACCCACTAGGCATAGTGTGACCAATCATACCTGTTTTGGGATTGAGAGTGCCCCAGGAAGTAGGACTGTGAGTATTCAAACCAGGAAAGTCCCAGGCCAGCCGGGACAAGTTGGTCACCTTCGCCAGCTCTCATCCTGCTTCTAGGCGCCTCATCCTCTGTGCTGTGTGTTAGCACCCCGGGTGATTCTGAGGCACAGCCGTGGGTGGGAACCACTGCCTTAGAGTGTGAGACTGGGAAGATGCCTGCTGAGCCGCTGGGCAGGTGCTCTGCAGACAGACACACAGGCGCATGTGGTAGCATGGCACTGACTGCCCTGTCCCATGTTGTGTTTGGTAAGGTGCGTGGTGCTCACCTGTGCAGATAGGCAAATGGAGGGCCAGAGAGCCAACCTACCAATAATACCGGGTACGCGTCTCAGGCTTGGGCAGGTAGGCTGGGGTTCACATCCAGGCTCTGGTGCTCATTCGCTGGTGGCCTGGGGCAGGTTGCTTAGCCTCTTCCAGCCTCGGTTCCTGGTCTGGGGCTTGGCAGTGGCATCATACTGACCCTGGGTGCTGATGCATTACCTTCCTTCTTCCTCCTGTGGCCATCCACTCAAGGACATAGTCACCCAGGTGGCATCCTGGCCTATCTCTGCACGTAGAGGCAGAGCCCTGGGATCTGGGGTCACCTCCAAAGGATGAGCTATGTGGTCTTGGGATAGCTCTTGCTCCCTGTGGGCCCCTGTGTAAGAGGAGTGGGTTGGGCCAGTTCATGGGCCTTGATAGCCTTGATAATGTCACGTCATTATGCCCTGTGGCTCAGAGCCATCAGTGCCTGCCTTAAGCCTGGCATCATCCCTCTTGGGCCTCTGCATGTGATTTCCCTGGGCTCATAAGGCCTGGTTTCCCCTCCACGTCTAGAAGCTGTGAGAAGGAACCAGGCAAGCACTCAGGGGCTGAGGCCACTCACACATGTAACTCCACATAGAGTAGAGGAGCAGCCTTGCAGCTGTGCCAGGCCTTCAGCTTTAATGTCTCTTGATCTCCACCAGAGCTTTCCAGGTGTAGGACACCCCTTCTGCGGGAAGTGAGACCTAGAGAGCTGATGTGGCCTGTGTAAAGTCATACCTCAGGTAGGGCAGAGAGCTGTGGTGCCAGCCTTTCTGGTGGCCTTCCCTGTCTGGTCCTTTCCCCTCATGCTAAGGCATAGAGCCTGCTCCCCACAGCTCAAGAGCTGTTGCCCATGTTGTTCTCACTGCACGATGGCCTTTCTGCTCCCCCTCCTCCCCGGCTCCGTCCTCTGTATTTCCTGATATTTAGTTCAAGTCTTGCCTCCTCCTCCAGGAAGGCTTCCTAGTCTTCCCCAACCCTGGTCCCAGCTGGGGGAGGTACCCAGCGTTTTCCTCACTTCCTTTGTTTTGCCCATTCCTCAATATATTACAATCCCTGATGAGGTTTCAGTGTCACCTGCCAAACAACTCCTTCAGGCCCAGACAGTCCTTGCCCATCTGAGTCTTAGCAGTACCCCAAGGGCCTTGCCTCAAGTAGGTGCTCAGGAATTGTGACTGGACACACCTGTAGGGCCTGTTACAAAACCAATTTGTAACATGTCTATGGCCTTTGCCGTGGGCCAGGCATGGTTCTAAACACTGTGCATAAATTAACTCATTTACTTCACATGCCAACCCTAAGAGGTTGCTATTCTCCTCATTTCACAGATGAGAAAACTGAGGCACAGAGAGATTGAGTGCCTTGCCAAAGGATTGCCCTTCTTAAATGGCTCCAGAGTTCCTGCTTGCAACCGCAAGTCTACACTGCCTGTCACACAGTATCATGTAACCCTCACTGCACTACTTGGGATTGAAGAGCAGGCGTCGTCCCAGTTAGGCCTGTTCTCAGATTGGGGAAAATAAGATTCAAAGAAAGTAGAGTCTGGCCCTGCTTCCTGCTGCAAGCAGGCCACAAGGTGAGGTCTCCCGAAGGTCTCTAAGAGTGGCCTCTCTGGGGGCCATGGAGGCTCCAGACCTCGGGTCTCTGCCTCCCTCTCCAGCTGTGTTGGCAAGGAACTTCCTGCCTGTCCATGGAGGACCCAGGCAGTACGTGTCCCCTGACACAGGCTGCGTTCTCCCTGTAAATCATTCATGACGCCCACACACCCACACATGCACACACACATGCATACATAGCACTTTTAAACTTATTACTCATTCAGTAACTTGTTGTGTATAAAAAATAGATGATTCTTTCAAACTCAGAAAATAGATGGACTGGTTGTTGATGAAAATCAATAGCTATGCTAAGTATTTCAAGAATAGTACTTATAGTCCTACTCTGGATGGTTTTATAAAGAATAAGCTGATTTTTTTCTAAATAGAGCATAGTCTACATTAGTTGTGAATTATACAGAAGCCTTTTGCTTTGAATCCGTTTCCTAAGACGATTACATTATTTATTATTTCCATGATGAAGAGATTGAGCCTTATACAGTGGGAAGGGTTCAACTTGAGAAAAACAATCCTAGGTTAGATAACAATCTAGACATTCATAAATGCTGATTTAAGCATAATTTTCTCGATTTTCCCCATGTTCCCATAAAAGCTATTACATAGTACTGTCTTAGCCTCTTCTAACATGACGTGTTGGCTTTGCAAGTATCAGGGAATGACTTCCTTCACAGCCGGGGTGTCTTCTGAGACTCTGGGCCCATTCCTAGAGGACTGGGCACAGGGACCTTTGGCACAGCAAAGCTGTTTTGGCCCAATCCTCTGGCCCACGCTAACAAGAAGGCTTCAGCACCACTTCTTTGGCAAGCCTTTCCAGGGCATGCCTCCAGTGGATGCGTCCGTAACCCCCGCTGCCCACAGCATGCTCACTTCCTCCTTCAGTGCAGTCTTGCCTGATAGTTACCGTTCTCTCTGTGAAGTCGAGGCAGCATCTTCTTTGTTTGCAGGGGGTACCTTAGAGCACAGTTTATGGCCCAGAATCCAGGAGAACCTCTGTGAATCTTTGGTTTCCATTTTGGTTTTCAGTGCTCTCAATCTTTCTCTTTAATGTAAGTAGCATCATGAATTCATAAATTTTCAAAAATACATTGAATGTACTGTATTTCAGTAAGTTGGAGACATTTTTAATGCAGACAGGGTTATTGCTGCTCTTTTTTTTTTTTTTTTTGGACAGGGTCTCGCTCTGTCACCCAGGCTGGAGTGCAGTGGCATGATCTCAGCTCACTGCAACCTCTATTTCCCGGGCTCAAGCGATCCTCTCCCCTCAGCCCCCCAAGTAGCTGGGATTACAGGCGCACACCACCATACCTGGCTAATTTTTGTATTTTTTGTAGAGATGGAGTTTTTTCATGTTGCCCAGGCTGGTCTGAAACTCCTGACCTCAACTGAGCCTCTCACCTAGGCCTCCCAAAGTGCTGGGATTGCAGGTGTGAGCCACCATGCCCAGCATTTGCTGCTGTATTTATGTTTCTACCTTTCCCCCAAAATTCTCCTCCAATTTCATTATTTTGAAAGTTACTTTAACCTGCAACAAGACGTTAAAGTACAATGAACATCATTTACCCTTTATCTAGATTGTCAGTTGTTTACATTTTGCCATATTTGTTTTTGCTTTTCCTCTCTCTCCCCGCCCCCGCCCCCCACACACACACGCTCACACAGTCACTGATTTTTTTGTTGAAGCATTTGGTATTAGTTTGCACACACAATGACACTTCACCCCTAATACATTAGCATACATCTCCTAAGACAATTATATCCTCTTACATAACCCTAATATAACCACATCTGAAAAATTTAACAGTGATACAATAATATTACCAAATATATGGTCCATATTGAGATTTTTCCAGTTGTCCCAAAATTATCCTTATTGGAATTTATTTGGACACAAGCAAGGAACATGCATTGTCTTTGTTGCCATATATTTTTGGCTTTCAGGACAGTGATCTTTTTTTAAAAAAAACCCAAGCCAGTTTTATAAAATGTCCCACGATTGTCATTTGTTTCCTTATGATTAGATTCATGAGTTTTGGCAAGAATACTACATTTTTTATGCTGTGTTCTTCCCAGTGCCTCGAGTCAGGGGGCCCAGGATGTCAGTTTGAACTATTATTGATGATACTAAATTTGATCACTTGGTTAAGGTGGTATCTTCCAAATTTATTGTAAATATACATTTTTCCCCCTCTGTAATTAGGAAGTAATCTATGGGGTGAAACGCTGAGACCATATGACTATCCCATTTCCTCACAAGCTTTTACTCAATGGTTTTAGCATCAATTTATGACGCTTGCCTGCCTCAGTATCATATTGGTGTTGCAAAATGATAATTTTCTTTTCTTTTTTTTCTTTTTTTGAGAGACAGTCTCATTCCGTCACCCAGGCTAGAATGCAGTGGCACGATCATAGCTCACTGTAACCTCAAACTCCTGGGCTCAAGGGATCCTCCTGCCTTAGCTTTCCCAGTAGCTGGGATTATAGGCACATGCCACCATGACAGGCTAATTTTAAAATTGTTTTGTAGAGACAGAGTCTCGCCACGTTGCTCAGGCTGGACTCAAACTCCTAGGCTCAATCAAGCCTCCTGCCTTGGCCTTCCCAAAGTGCTGGGGTTACAGGTGTGAGCCACTGCACCCGACCTCATTTTCTAATTATATTCCTTCTACATTTAAGCCAGCTTCTTCTCTCCAGAACAGCTTTCCCTTTTTTGACTCTTTATTCTCCTCCTCCTGCTTCTTTCTGTTTCTCTTCCCCTACTAATTTGAGCACTTAATATTTTACCTGCCTTAGTCTTGGAATCAGCCATTCCTCCAAGGAGCCCTGATTCTTCCTGGTAGCAAATTGTATTAAGAAACCAACATTTGGGTACTAGGTATACTTGTTGCTACTGGGGTTCATTCCTTCACGGTTTTTTTTTCAGTGGAATGAGCTTGAAAATATAATTTTTAATATCTCTAAAGTGTTTAAACTGTAATCTGTGAGGAGATAATCAGACAGATATGGGTCATTCTATAATTTACCTGGCCTGAATTCTTAAAAAGTCCATATTGTGGAAAACAACAAAAACAACCACATAAAGCCAACCTAGGCCTGTTGTAAATGAAAAAATAAAAAAAATACCAACCAAAAGCAAGGCATGAATATTGACTGGATCCTGAATTTTTAAAACAAAAGGGCATTTTTGGGAAATTGAAGAAATTTGAATGTGGACTATGCATTAGATGATACTGAATTATTGTTCATTTTCATAACTGTGATAATGACATTATAATGATATAGGATAATTTCATTCTTTCCAAGATGCGCTCTGAACTATTTAGTTATGAGGTGTCATAATATTTGTAAGCTAATTTCAAATGCTTCAAAAACAACATCATTAAGTGTATGTGTGTGCATATATGTATATGTGTGTCTATGTATATATATACTACTATATAGTATATATATAATACTAAATATAATATATACCATATATATTTAAAAAGAGAGAGAGGAAAGCAGATGTGGAAAATGGTGAATCTAAGTGAAAGTATTCCTCATGCTATTGTTTCAACTTCTTTGTTTTAAATATTTTTATTTAAATACTTTTGGGTTTATAGAAACACTATATAGTGTTCCTCGTACTATTCTTTCAACTTCTTTAGTTTAAATATTTTTCAAAATAAAAAGCTGTGAATGCTCCTGTGTGTGTATGTGTATTTTGTGTGTATATATGTGTGTGTGTGTATGTGTGTGTGTACGTGTGTATGTGCATGCGCGCGTGTGCTGGGTGGTGGGATAGTGGAGAGGAAGAATATGTCCTCCTTGGCTGAACAGTGAAAATGTGTCCAAAAGTCTCTTTACACATTTTTCTCCATGTGACTCTATTAGAAACTTAATATATTCCTAGATTCCTTTGTCCTGATTTGTTTTCACTGTTTAGGGGTTGATTTTTTTTCTCCTTGTTAATTAATTTTATTTTAAAAACTATACACAACTTTTATATGATTCCATAGTCAAATGTATAGCAGAGAATTCTTGGCTCCAATCTAAGCTCTCTCCATTCTGTTCCATGGCATCCTTATATAATATGACTATTGTTATTAGTTTTTAATTTATCCTTCCAGTTTTTCTTATTGAAAATATGAGCAAGTATGTGTGTATGAGTGTATGAGTGTGTATGTGTGTGTGTGTTTGCTCATTTCTTCTTTTTATGCAGAGGGAGTATACAGTCTACACTGTTCTGCACCTTGCTTTTTTTTTACTTAATTTTCCCAGATTTCAGTGTATTATCACTGTAGAAAGGCATTCCTTATTTTTTTTTTTTTAACAGATGCACAGCCCTGCTTTGTATGGACGGATGTACCATAGTTTGTACAGCCAGTCCTCTACTGATGGACATTTGGATTATTTCCAATCTTTTGGAATAACCTTGGCGACATTGTCACATTTGTGCCAGTGTAAACTGGGTATGAATTCCTAGAAGTGGAATTTCTGGGTCAAAGGATAAATGCATCTATAATTTTTCTAGAAAATAAATCTTTGTTGAGAAAACTAATGAATGAACTTGATTAAAAAGAGCTGAAAGTAAAAGGCTAATATCTAAATGGAGACATAAAACAATTAGAATAAATAAATCTCTTTGTGAAAGAGGCTGATTTAAAACCTTTCTGGTGGCATTATCTCTAGTTCAGCAATTTTCATTTTCTTGCCCAAAGACAGAATAATTTCTCTTTGGTTTGTAAATTAAACATATGGCTCACACCTGTAATCCCAGCACTTTGGGAGGCCAAGGTGGATGGATCACTTGAGGCCAGGAGTTTGAGACCAGCCTGGACAACATGGCGAAACCCCATCTCTACTAAAAATACAAAAATTAGCCAGGAGTGGTGGTGCACGCTTGTAGTCCAAGTTACTGGGGAGGCTGAGGTGGGAGGATTGCTTAAGCCCAGGAGGTGGAGGCTGCAGTGAGCAGAGATCACACCACTGCACTTCAGCCTGGGCAACAGAGTGAGACCCTGTCTCAATAAATAAAATAAAATAAAAATAAATTAGTTAGTTAAACATATAATTACTAAATCATGAAATTTTAGAGCTGAAATAAAAACTACCTAGAACAGTCTCCTCCAGGAAACCAAGGCCCAGAAAGGGGAAGGAAGGAACAGAAAGACTAAGAAAAAAAACCAAATTCAGTCCAATTCCATGCAATTTAATAAACAGTAAGTGAAAGAGCTCCTTTGTAATAAAGCATGATGCTTGTTTTCAGTTTCTACGAAGAGCCAAACATAGAACTGTGCTATTGAGAGCCCTGGAGATACCCTATAGCAGCATGTGGTTCAGATCCCTGAGTGCTTTGCTGTCACAGTGACAACTCCTTCAACAGAACTCGGTGTCAATGGACTTTGTTTAACATCTTTTGTGTTATTCTAGGGCATTTCAGTGTAGTCATGATGAGACACTGGATCAAGTGGAGGGTTTGAGTGGCTGTGGGCGTCCTGCCTGATGATGTGAGTGGCCATGTTTGCTCAGGATGGTCTGAAGTTACATAATCGTGGCATTGGAAGGATTCTGTTTAGATTCTGAACAGGCAATATGGAGAATCGAATGGGTTTAGCCCTGCCAGCCATGAACTTGGGGTGCAAGACTGGGCAAGTCCCTTCTTTCTGGTCCTCCGTGTATAAAATGAGGAGTTGGACAAGCCCAGAATGGCACATAAATAAATGGTGCCCATGGTATTATTTTATCCTTCTATGCTAATTGTAGACATAACTAATAGATCACCAAACGCTCATTCTTCACTCCCTTAGCCCACTTCTCAGTAGCCCCCGTCAGCCCACTGGTGATATGGCATAGGTTCAGCCCTTTACCACAGCTGGCCTGAATGGTTACTTAGGGTTAGCAGGTAGAATACAGGATGCCCAGTTAAATTTGAATTTCAGATACACAAAAAGGTTTTTTGCTTTACTTTTTAGTGCAAGAATGTCCCAAATGTTGCTAAATCTGGCAAAGCTATCGCTTACGCCATTTCCATTATTTCTCATTTTTTTCTATGTAGCTGATTTCTCTTAAGGTAACTACCCTCTCTTCTTGACACTTCTGATAGTGCCCATTCCCGAGTGCCCAGATAAAAGTCTAACTCATTCTATAATTGTTTAAATTCACATTATGACCTAATTTAATTGAAGGTGATAGAGATTTGAGTAGGAGACTTTTATTTCTGAGGATCGTATATTCTGGTAAAAAACTCTTTGATGAACCTGTAATCCCAAGTATCCCTGACTTTTATCATTTTCATATCACTTTCTTGACTCTGCCAATGCATGGACAACTTGTATTATTAACTTAATTAGTATGTTCCCTTAAATTGACTCATAATTTTATCTAAATGCCATGAATGAAAAATCAGTATCATTTACTAGGAAAGTAGTATAAAAGCAAATTAAGGGAAAGCATACCTCTTAAGGTATAAAATAGTCATCTGGGGCTCATTTGAAATCCCTGGGTATGCTCCCTGGGATATAAAGCACACCACTGACTAATTCAACTCCCTGCTGATTTGGGAATCCCCCCTGTGACTCTGGCAGATGATCCCTGAGGATCTTCTTGAATACCTCCAGTGCTGGGGAACTCAGTACTTTGCAAGGTTTTGATTCACTCTTGAATACCTTACTGTGAACTGTTTCTTCTTCATACTGAGCATATCAGCCTCCCTGAAACAGTTATACATGGACTCTGGTTTTCCCTCTGAGACCCCACACAGTAAGTTTGCCCCCTCTGCATTCGTCCATGCATTCATTTATTCAACACATACTTGAGTGCTTATTCTGTGACAGCTTGAGAGCAATGACAGTACAAGTGATAAGGTCTGATGGAGGTGAAGTAGGGGAGGCACCCCGTGTAGACTGGAGGTAGGAAGGTGTTCAGAAAGGCTTTTTCAGAGGAGAGTGAGGGAGAGCCTGCTTTGGGAAAGAGAAGGCTGGAGTGAGGGGGTGAGAGAGGACACTGGAGCAATAGAAGAGGTGGAGAGGGAGCAGGCCAGGTGGGCCTCATAACCCTCATCTCCTCATCTTCTGTTATAGCACTAGTACTCATTTCCTATAAAACATGTTCTTATCCAAGTTCTCAGTGTGTTTACTTATTTATTTTTGAAGTAGGGTCTCACTGTGTTGCCCAAGCTGAAGTTCAGTGGCACTATCACGGCTCACTGTAGAATTGACCTCCCAGGCTTAAGCAATTCTTCTGCCTCAGCCTCCCAAGTAGCTGGGACCACAGGCATGGCCACCGTGCTTGGCTAATTTTATTTTATTTTTTTCCATAGAGATGGGGTTTTGCCAAGTTGCCCAGACTGGTCTCCACTTCCTAGGCTCAAGCAATCCGCCCACCTCAGCCTCCCAAAGTGCTGGGATTCAGGCGTTAGCCACCGCACCTGGCCTCAGTTTATTTTTAACAGAGCCCTGGAGAGTTAGTCAGGGCACGACTTATTCTCCCCGTTTTACAGGTAAGGAAGCTGAGGCCTAGCAGGTTGGTGGCGGGCTTGCAGCTGACCAGAGGAGCTGGGTCTGTGTGTTCCACAGGCACACAGCGGCACTCACTTCCGGGTGCTCTTGCCCATGCGCAGCCCTAGCCCCGCCCCAGCCCCACTGGTCCTGGATGACCCCCTGCCCCATGGAATAAAACTTCTCATTCTGGGAAACCATCTTTGAATCTTTGATCTTGACTCTGCTAAGTTTCCTCTGGACTGACCATGAAGCACATTTCAGAGGTGTGGAGTCTCACGTTCCACTTTCTTGCTTGTGGAAGGCTTTGGCTCACAGGGTAAACTGAACCTAGGATGACCCCTTCTTCTGGAGCCCCGGTGTCCCTGGGATTGGGGCTGTGAGGTGCCCAATGACTGCCACCCTGCAGGCCATCCCATGTCCTCTGAGAGTCAGTGGGCAGGTGGCTCTCAGGCCTCCTTGGCAAGCTTGGCCTGTCTGGTTGAATGATTCTTTGGTACGAGTCTGCCGCTCAGAGCTTTGCCTGGGCTCTGTCTACTCAAGGGGATAGAGTGCAAACCCTGTTTTCCTCAGCCAGAGAAACCAGCACTTTCCTTCCTCCTCTGCTCTGTTTTGTGTGACAACTGGGTGAGTTCCTGTCTAGAAAAGACAAGTGTGAAGGCATTTTGTGGCCCTCCTGTCTCCCTTTCCCCTCCACTTCTCTCATGGCTACAGAGCAAACTCGCAGACAGCCCTCAATGAGCTCATAAAGCAGTCAGTGAAGTGGGCCTGGCTGCCCATCACTTCTCAGTGCCTCACCACAAGGGGAAGAAACAGTGCTGGGAGAACTGAGGGAGAGCAGGGAAGGCTCCCTGGAGGAGGTGTCTGTGAGTGGGCCTGGACAAATGAGTGGGAAGTATGTTCCCAGAAGTAAGAAATGCTGCATCCTCTCCCACTCAAAGACTCGAGCTGGGGCCCCAGCACCCCCACCCCCGACAGATGTGATTTCAACTTGTGGACTGATCAGAGGTGCCATATTGACATGAGGAGACATGATTTCTGCAGTGAGGTAATTAAAAGGCAGTTGGCTTCACAGCTGTGATCACACGAGAATGCTTCTTACCCCTAAAGACGTCAGCTGAAAGCCAAGTGCAAAGGAGCCGAGGAAACCAAAGAGGCTTCTAATGTAATTTGTTAATTTTCTGCATTTGTCACCTGCACAGCTGTGGGGGGGAAATGGAACATTTTTACCAGAAGTTTAAGAGAAAATTAAAGACATACATTCTAATTGTACACAATTAGACAAGCAATACAATCATTATTATTTGCTTAATTAACAAACCATTTTAAAATAATAGATTAGGATTTGGAAGTCCTGCTTTAAAATGATGTCCCTGCCTGGTGGCAGCCGCTTGAGTTTGAGCAAATCCTTTCCTTCACTGAGGCTTCTCATCTGTAAAATGGGTATGCTCCTCCCCTGCCCTCCCTAGGGAGGTGGAATATTGCAGGAAAGGGCTTTGTAAATTAAAAGGCCTTGTGTGGTTGTAAGAAATACCATCTAATTCTCCTAAGTTAGTTCTTGTAACTTTTAAGTCTAGAAATTGTGATCTACTGTAAGCCATCATTAATTGGGTGCTTGTGCTATTCCAACCCTCACAACAGCCCTGAAACAGGAATGTGCCTGTCTGACCCCAGTCCATTTGCAGAGGAGGACACTGAAGTTCCCAAAGGTGGAGGAGTCTTCTGAGATTGCATAGGGAGGGGCGGAGGTGGCATTCAGACACAGCCTGTCCAAACTGAAACCCAGCATTCTTACCCTTATGAGCCACACTGCTTTCTCAGCATTGAGTTGGTTTTGCCATTTCTCTAATTTACTTCCATTTTTGACTTAAAAGGATTTGCAGAACTAATAGTTGTTTTCCAATCTTCTTTATGTCAAATAATAATAGAAATGTTGAAGAAGGGAGTGAAGAAGGTAACAAAGAATCATAGAATGCCACATAGCAAAAACAATTGTATCTTAAAGAGCAAAGCATTAAATGACTTCACAATTTATCATCATAAATAAATGCTGTCTCTTAAACTGGGTGATAGGCAGCCAGATATTGGTTTTGCTATTATTCTTTAAACTAAAAGTATCTAACATGCTTATGTATGTAGTTTCTATTTGACAATAGAAGTTTAAAAAGAAAAACATTCAGGATGAAGAATTTTTAAAAATATACATATGATTTTTGTTTCATATGTTTTCATTGGACCATCTTTTCTTTTCTTTCTTTTCTTTTTCTTTCTTTCTTTCTGACAGGGCCTCACTCTCGCTCGAGCTGGAGTGTAGTGGCATGATCCTGGCTCACTGCACCCTTAACTCCTGGGCTCAAGCGGTCCTCTTACCTCAGCCTCCCAAGTAGCTGGGACTACAGGCACCCGCCACCATGCCTGGCTAATTCTCTCTTCTTTTAAATTGCCCTGGTTGCTTTCTAGTCTTAGCCTCAGATGCCTCCTTGAGAAGCAGCCCAGAAAATTGGAGGGAGGACTTCGTTCTAAGAACAAAAGTCCTAAGCCCTAGCCTTGCCATTTGCTAACATGCGGCTTTGAGTAAGTCACCTCTCTGAACATCAGTTTCCTTATCTAAAAAATGAGGGTAATAAAGTCTACTCTACTGATATCATGGGTTTTTGTGAAGATCAAAATTAGACTAAAGAAGTAAATACGTTTTGGGAATTGTTAAATCACAGAGAAGAATCATAGCAGTCTGTGGAATGAGCAGGGACTTGTGACATTAGTGTCCCTGCTCTGCCAGTTGCTTGCTGTGTGATCGTGTGCAAGTCACTTATCCTCTCTGAGGCTTAGTCCCCTCATCTGAAAAATGCAGATCAGAATCACATCTACTTCATAGGGTTGTTGTGCACATTAAGTGAAGAAGTGAATGCTAAGCCCTTCATGCAATGCTTGCTCCACGGTACGTGCTCATTATTTCATAATTTCAAGAAGTCAAAATATCTAAGCTCAGGTCCCAGCTTTGCCTCTTTTTTTTTCCTCTTTTTGAGAAGGAGTCTCCTCTGTCACCCAGGCTGGAGTGCAGTGGCACAATCACAGCTTACTGCGGCCTCAACTTCTCAGGCTCAGTTCATTCTCCTGCCTCAGCCTCCCGAGTAGCTGGGACCACAGACACGCACCACAATGCCTGACTAATTTTTTGCATTATTTTTGTAGAGATGGGGTTTCGCCATGTGGCCCAGGCCAGTCTTGAACTCCCGGCCTCAAGCAATCCTCCTGCCTCGGCCTCCCAAAGTGCTGGGATTACAGGTGTTGGCCACCACACCTGGCTGCTTGCCTCTTACTAGCTATGGGGCCCCAGGCAAGTCGCTATACCTCCCTGAGACTCAGTTTCTCCCACAGGAAACAAAGGCAATAATGTCTCCCTTACAAAAATTGTCACAAGTTCCTGATAAGAATATGCTGAGTGCAGTGGCTCACACTTATATCCCAGCACTTTTGGAAGCCAAGACAGGAGGATCACTTGAGGCCAGGAGTTTGAGACCAGCCTGGGCAAAATAGCGAGACCCCTGTCTCTACTAAATATAAAAAATAAAAAAAATAGCCAGGCATGGTGGCACATGGGTATAATCCCAGCTACTCAGGAGGTAGAGGCAGGAGGACAGCTTGAGCCCAAGAATTCCAGGCTGCAGTGAGCCATAATCATGCTACTGTACCCCAGTCTGGGTGACAGAGTGAGACCCTGTCTCTAAGAAAAAGAAAAAGAAAAAAAAGACTGGCCACAGCAGGGGGTGGTAAAAGCTGAACTGCTGTGCATTTGATGAAAAACTAAACCTCATTAACAGAAAGGAGAAATGATTGTTCCCCAAGAGGTTGTAGCCCAAGCTCTGTCTGACTAAGGAGATTTAAAATCTTACAGCCAGTCTATGCACGACACCCCAGAAGGCCTTTTGTTGGAGTGGGGCTTCCAGAACTCACTCAAATGCCAGGCATTCATTTTCCCTTGTTCACTTGGGAAATGCTTTGCAGCCGCCCCGCATCACATTAATCTCACCGGCATCTATGTTGAGGCACTTTTTGTCCAAACAGTTTTTCACCGGGGCTTGAGCACAGCGGCGACCTGGCGCAGACCTGAAGTGGACCCGAGTTCCCGACACACACAGCCCAGGGCCTTTGTATACATCCTGGCACTGGCCACAAACAGTGTTTTGTCAGAAGCTTCCTGAGAAAGTTGCGTTCCATTCATCTTGGCTGAAAGGAACCCTAGATGACAAATACCTCCCTCATTTAATTACAGAAACAGTCAGCAAAGCAGTGGAAAAAGATTAAACCAGCAGAGAAAAGAGCAAGCCTCAATCATTTTCTCATCCCTTTGCATTTGGCCTGAGTTCCTTACCTAGGACTTAGCAACTGTGGCCCCGCCCCCCACTCGGTTATACCTGCCTCCTGAAAAAATGGTTTATTTTTGCAGAGAAGCTAAACTCGGATGCCCCAAAACAGGCAAAGAATGAATTGCATTTAGGCAAGAATTCGTCAATGGCTTGGAATTTCATAAAGATCCTGAAGCTGGGAGATGCGTTTACATTTTTTGTCTGGGTTCGTATCTGCAAATGGAAGTGAGGCACAATGGCAATTATCTGAATAAATCAGATTAAATAAAACACACACCCACACAAGACCAACAAACTCCTTAATCATTTCTTCAATGTTGGAGAAGCATAGATTTTTGTGGTTGCAGAGAACCTTTGAAATCTTTGGTCCAATCCATCACTTTCAGAGACGAGAAAAACAGACATCTAAAAGGGGGGAAATGACTTGCCCTTGTTCTCTCAGTCACAGGGACAGGGTTAAGCCTAAGTGTCCCGGCTCCCTAAAGAGGCCTTGTAGCTGCATGAGCTCACCACTTCTTTCTGCATTCAGGTGCTTCTTGTTACAGTGACTCATGGTTCAATATGCAGGCCCTGAACGCTCATGAAACATCACGGTAGGCTAGAGGCCTCCAGCTGGAGAGAGATGCTCATGGCTCTCTTCCCATCCCATGCTGCTGGTTAAATGTGTCTCCTCTAAAACTTGCTGTGTTTGAGAGGCCCTAGAAGCCATGGCATAAATTGTTCCCTCCCTGGTCTACTGGATGACCTTTCCGAGCCACAGTTTTTTCAGGTATAAAATGGATGATAATTTCTACCTTGGGTAATCTGTCTGAAAGTTTTTCTTTTGTTTGGTTTGGTTTGGTTGAGACAAAGTCTTGCTCTGTCGCCGAGGCTGGAGTGCGGTGGCATGATCTCAGCTCACTGCAACCTCTGCTTCCTGGATTTAAGCAACTGTTCTGCCTCAGCCTTCCGGGTAGCTGGGATTACAGGTGCCCACCACCACGCCCGGCTAACTTTTGTATTTTTAGTAGAGACAGGGTTTCACCATGTCGGCCAGGCTGGTCACAAATTGCTGACCTCAAGTGATCTGCGCACCTCGGCCTCTCAAAGTGCTGGGATTACAGGCATGAGCCACTGCACCTAGCTCTGTCTGAAAGTATTATCACCAAGTCAGACATGTATTCATAAAAACTCTCCTTTGGATGGCTTAGACTGTGACTGGCCGATTGGGTGGTTGGGTCATTTCTCCATTCGTTCATCCATCCACTGTCAAGCAAGCTTTGCTCTCAGGCATGTTAGAGAATGGATTTTTTTTGAGTGAGTGTAGGATGAGGAAATAAAAACAAACATCCTGTCCCCAGGAAGATTGCAGAGGATCCCCTGTGTGAACAGACTCACCCCAAACCCAGTATCTATGAACTCTCTGGCAATCATAATCACAGGGAGTGCAGGGGACTTTATGCATCTGTAAAGCTTCAGAGTCCACAAAGTTCTTTTACATCCTGCCATCACCCCTCCAAAGCAGGCAGGGCAGAGCTTACACTCTTAGTTCTACAGATGCAAGAAGGACAGTGGCCTAAGTTTGCACAGCTAGGAAAAGACAGTGTTGAGGTCCAAATCCAAGATCTTTGGAGTCCAGGGGTCTGAATCACACTCAGCTGCTGCCCGTCTTTGCCAGGATGTCTCTGGGATTCAGATTGAGGGACTTGTATCATTTCTGAGGGGCTGTGGTGGTTAGGATGGAGACAGTATGACTTAACAATACTGGTTCCACTCCTCCATTTCTAAGTTGCATGATCTTGGACAAGTTCCTTTTTTCTTTTTATATTGTGGTAAAATGCACAAGATAAAATTCGCCATTTTAACCATTTTAAAGTGGATGAGTCATTGTCATTGAGTACATTCACAATGTTGTTCAACCATCACCACTATTTAGAGCTGAAACATTTTCATGCTTTCTTGGGCATGAAAGCTTTTGTGCTTTTGCCCCAATTTGCTTTGTTGGGCAAGTTTTTTAACCTCTAAGCCTCAGTTTTCTTATCCATAAGATTACTAACAGCACCTGCCATAGGGTTGTTGTGAGGATCAGGTGGGATAATGGGAAAGCCTTGGTATAAATAAAAGGTGATGGGTGGGGGCAGCTTTACTAAATTTGTATACTGAGAACTAGGTTATAGGATTTGGACAGGACTGTCTTCACGCTCTAGGATGAAGGTCAAAGCTGCTTCACCTTGCCCATATGCTGGCTTCAAGGCAACCACTCATAGTGCTTAATTCTTTGTGAACTTGGTCCTTGACACCAAGATTCTGGAGGATTTTGTCTCTCCTCTGGCCAGGTGGCCATGGATAGTGCAGGGGAGCCATCAGGCCCTGTGGTCTGGTCGTAGGTTGGGTAGTACCTGGATGCCATCATTATCAGAAGCACTCAGGTCAGTTCCTGGGGTGGGAGTGAAAGAATGAGATGTTATTTAAGGATCTTCTATGGGCCAGGATGTGCTCAAGGACTCCCTGGGCAACTGCTCAAGACAAAGAGAATGCTGGTGATCCAGGTTTAGCCTGGCTACAGATTGGGGCAAGCAGAGGGGTGGGCAAAAACCCCACTCAGTGCCCAGAGCTGGCCAGTATGGGATGAGCTGGGCAGTCTTACCCACCAGCCCCCAGGGGCATGGCAGCACCACCACATTAGAGAGCAGTTTGATGGTACCAATCACGAACCTTAAAAACCTTCACACCACCTTTTGGTTTAAATGGCATCTGAACAATGCGAAAGAGGGTGCCAGGCCCTGCCACGTATTTGGTTAATTCAGACTAAATTTATTCATGATTTTTCTAATACTTTTACTAAACTACTGACTTGAACTTTGTCTTTGCAATATTTGAGAACATATGGTTTACTAAATAAATAAATGGCATAAACCAAAAATGAAAAAAAAAAAAGGGTATTTGGCTACTCAATAAAACATTTGGTACCCAATAAAACATCTTTTCAGCTTTCCTTTGAAACTATCAAAACACGGAAAAGAAGCCAAGCACGGTGGCTCACAGCTGTAATCCCAGCACTTTGGGAGGCCAAAGCAGGCAGATCACCTGAGGTCAGGAGTTCAAGACCAGCCTGTCCAACATGGTGAAACACCAACTCTACTAAAAATCTGAAAAAAAAAAAAAAAAAAAAAAAAAATTAGCTGGGCATGGTGGTGGGTGCCTGTAATCACTGCTTGGGAGGCTGAGGCAGGAGAATCGCTTGAACAATCGGGAGGCAGAGGTTGCAGTGACCCGAGATTGCACCACTGCACTCCATCCTGGGCAACAGAGCAAGACTCCATCTCAAAACCAACCAACCAACCAAACAACCAAAAAAAAAAAAAACATGAAAACACACACATACATACACTCTCAAGGAACCAAGAGACCCCAATACTCATTCATATTCTAGATGTTTAGAAGCATCATTAATTACAAAGTAGATGGCTCTAGATCGAGAAAATTCTAAGCTTTGCTTCCTGGCATTCCAAACCTTGCGTCATAAAATAACAATTGTGTTTAAAATTAACAGGTAGACCTTTTCCTTTCTCCCCTACAGTCTGAGTTAGACTCAGGACTCATATCAATTAGCAAATTAGACAGCTATTGCCTCTACCTCACGGTTGCTGATCTCTGAGACAACCAAATTGCTTTTTTCTGTTTATTCTCATCTATCTTTCGCTAAACTCAGACAGAGCTATACATTCCTAGGGGGTAAAAAAAACCTGGATAAGAAGAGGAGGGGAGCACGCTAGATGTGAATTGCATTCTGGGAAGCAGAGACTTCCCATGTGAAATTTTCTAGGCAGGAAAGAAAAACCCTAGCAGCAGTCCAGGAAGGGAATTTAATATACTGTGTTGATCTAGAGTATTAGAAAGTTGGGCACTGAGGGTAAAAGATGATGTCATTTATTTAATGCAGGCCAGCCTAAGGTGAAAGCCTACTAGACACCAAAAACTGTGCTTAAATACTTATTCTCCAGCCTTCTGAGAAGTATATGCAATTAAAACGTAAATAGAAAACAGGGCCAAGTACCGTCCACATGTGTCTCTTGATAAGCCAAGCCTGAAAACACTTGCCTTGCTTTTGAGGATGAATAAATTTAAAACACCTTTGAAAAAGTACTTCAAAAATAATGAAAAAAAGCACAGTACTCAGAAGAAGTGGAGGAAGAGTCCATCTCTGAAAATGATCTATTGTAGGTTAAAAAAGAAAACTTTAGGAAGATGTATAGCCTCCTCAATCATATGCAGTAAAACAGGCTCCCTGAAATAGCCTGCAATTGGAGGATGGGGCGAAAAGGGAGATGATCATGAAAAATTCATAGGAAACTAAAAATTGTCAATAACACAATACAAATATGTTAAATACAATAAGGCTTAAAACTGAGGCTGTTGAAAGGCAAGTCAGGCAACTCACAGAACAAAGAACCCGAATAGCTAACATGTCTATGTGTCACCACTCAGCCACATTCCAGGCAAAGTAGTGCAAAATCAAACAATAATGAAGTACCATTTTATCTCTGAAAGACTAACAAAAATTAGGAATTCAGATAATATCAAATATTGGCCAGGATGTGAAGAAATGAGAATGCTATGTCCTACAGCTGGGGCTGTGGATACAGCCATTTTACCAGAAAATAGTGAAAGCTAATATGCACATAGCCTGTAATAAAATACAGTAAAATAAGATGCTCTTCTAGATTGAAGAGGACAAGGACTAAGAGATGCAATTATGAAAGAAAATAGGACAGATATGGATTTAGAGAATGAAGAGACAACATACAGATAATCCTGTGGCCCAGAGGAGAAACAAGAATATATAGGAATATAATATAAATATATATAATAAACATATGTACTATATTTATTATGTCTAATATATACAATATTATAAATGTATAAATATATGTTAAATATATTATAAAAATATAAATATAAAACAATATACATAATATAAATATAGCATAGTCATTTTATATATATATATATTAGGTTTTTTTTTTACTGAGTTGGAAATACTTGAGTGTATAGATTGTATACAGGTCGTGTATAGGACTCTCTTTATCCCAAATAAAATCAAGAGTACAATTTTTTTGAATTCCAGGAATAAGGGGGAAAAAATCTTTCAGGCCTCCAAGCAGAGAAAACTGGGTACCTACAAGTGAACGACAATCAGTGACAATCAAGCCAGCCCCAAATTTCTCCTCTGCATCACTTTGTAGTTTCAAAGGGGAGAAATGGTAGCCCAAGAATTTCATGCCCAGCCAAATTCTGCTGTGTGTCAATGCAACACAGGGCCATCCTCAGTAAGTTGTCAACCCTTTATCCTTCTCAAGGTACCTATTAAAAAGTAGTCCAGCGGGCTGAGACCTGAGGCAAGATTAATTCACATAGCCAGAATAGAGAAGAGTAGATACAAAGTTGAAAACCAGCGGGAACAAAGGGAAACAAAAAAGGGAAGCATTAAAAAAAGAGATGGCCAACGAGATGATAAATGCAAGGCCAAATATTTACTACAGCAATAAACATACATATTTTAAAATCTGTCCATATGCTCTTTTCAAGATGTGTATTTAAAAACAATCTTAATAGAATACGAATAAAAGGAGGATTAAAAAGTGACAGGCAAATGCAAGCAAAAATACAGTAAGGGTTGCTGTATTAATAACAAGCGTGATACAGTATCAAACAAAAAGCAATAAAATGACGAAGAGGTTTATTTTATCTTGATAAATATTTCAATCTTCACTCGCTCAATGAACATCTATTAAGTGCCTGTTATTTGCACTAGGCAAAAGTATACATTGCTGAAAAACGAAGATATAATTGTGATGAAAATTTATGCTCAAAACAAGATAAAATGAACACATATAAAGCAAAAACAGTTGAAATACATGAAGAAATGGTCAGAGACAATAGAGAAAAATTTAACAAACTTCTCAGCCTTTGATAGATCAAGTAAACAAAAATACAAAGTGTATGATAATATAATTAGTTTGGTTATATCTATTATGCATAAGTAGTCTAATAAAGAATTCTATAGCTTATGACTATAGATTTCATCTTTTTTCCAGCCACCATGGAACTTGTACAGAAGTTGATTGTATAATAGGCCACAAAGAAAATCTCAATAAATTCCAAAAGCAGACACTGCACTTGCCAAATTCTCAAAATAATGCAATAAAACTAGAAATTATAACAAAACTAGAAATTAAATTTTAAAATACTCTCTGAATAAATCCTTGGCTAGGAATTAACTCAAAGCCTCAGTCACAATCTGTTCAGAAACAAACTTGGTTACGTGAAACAAGGCAGGAGAGCTCAGAAAGCTTGGTCTCCAAGTTAGGGCCCTAATGCTAACAGCCCTGGTGATGCCAGATGCTGGGTGACTGTGCTAGGGGAAGAAGGCCTGGGGAGCATGTAGGAGGCAGGTAGATAGTCATCCATGGGAGAAAGCGCACTAGTGTTAGGGTCCCATAGACCCGGGTTCAAGTCCTGCTTCCACCTCTTATTAGCTATAGTGGAATTTTGATATCTCATTTCGGGGCTGCAGTCTACTTATTCCAAACTAGGGGTGTCGAGCTGTATCTGTGGTCCTCAACCCTCACTGAGCATCATAATCACCTGGAAAATTTTTAAATAATACTGATGCTTGGGCTAGATGCCCAGAGATTCTGATTCAGTTTGTTTGGAGTGGGACTAAGTCATCAGTATTCTTCAGAATCTCCCCAAATAACTCCAGGGTGCCAAGAACCCCAGAGCTAGATGATTTCTCAGATGTCTGTTAGTTCTGAAGTCCAGCAGTACTACTGGGCACCTGCAGTTTTTGTCCATGGAAGAAAGTTTCAGGAGGCTAAAGCCAGAGAAACAGTGACGCAAAGCAATCTAATCAAAGCGTGCATTATCTCAAATGGTGCAGAAAATGTCAGTGCCAGTTAATATTTTGCACCCAACATGATTTAGACCCGGGGCACATATTGTACTCCAAGCCTATTGTAAACACAATGGGCCATTTATTCACTGAACAGTAACCACGGTAATTACCCACAGGGAAAACATATGAGGTTGTTCAAGCAACAATTAATTGTGGACCTGGAACTAATGGGACAATAACGGTAAAGTAGCAACCAGAGTGTGATTCAGAAATCACATCAGAAAGCCAACATTTTCCAAATTGTATTAGATAAGCATTTTTGGGGATGTGATGGTATATATAATGTCCCTGTCCTGAAATAGTTGCTCCCAGGTTTTTCTAATAGCTCCTTCCCCCACTGGTGAGCATAGGAGGCTTGCAGTGTTTTTAATCTTGTGAGAAGAATCACAGACAGTAGGTTTGAGGGGACTATAGAGAGCTCTTATTTCCCGCACTCACTATGGGACCTAAATGTCAACCGAAGGCAGGTGCGCAGATCTTGATTTGGTTGGAATGATCCTCTTTGTGAATATGATGGAAGCCACTGATTCCTTTTTTCAGAAAAATATGCATGTCTGTCTGCACATACATGGCCATGCAAATCCTTTCCTACAGTTTTCAGGGGGTTCACAGACACTTTGAAGCCCTTCTGTTGTCACTAGGTTGTGGTCCAGTCTTTGCTTGCACACCTCCAGACACAGGGATCTCACTACTTCTGATGGCAGGCTTTCCATGGCCAGACAACTCTGATGTGAATGTTCCTCAATGTGTCCAGTTGAAATTTCCCTCTCATTAGTCCTCTTCTACCAAGAATCTTTGAACATTGACAAAAATCATTCTACCCTTGACCTTTACTTGTCTTGGGGTGTCTCTATCTCTGTTGGATCTTAGAAGATGGTTTCTACAGGGGCTCTGTATCTTCAGGTAATGGCTGAATTACTGTTGTGTGGTCAGCCCCAATAGATAGGAGATCCAGCAGTTCTAGAGAGTGGCTGTCTACCCTCTGAACCAGACATGGAAGGGGACAAATCTCTACTGCCCCCCACAAACTTTTGTAAGGGGAAAGTGGTTCTAAGGTGACAGAAGAAGCAGTAAAGCAACTTCAGCTGGAGGCTGAGGGTACCAGGATGTTATTTCCCTGAATGCTGAAATTGGAACGTAAGATGTATCAAATCCAGAGCTGCTGCTGGGACAAGCAAGGGTTTGGGAGATGGCTGGTGGCAGCAAAGATTGAGCTTGCTTCATCCATGCCCTCTCTGTATCAAAGGTTTGAATGAAACAAAAGAAGAGAAGGAGGGAGGGAGGACAGACAGACTAGAAGAAACCATGGAGAAATTATAATCTCCGAGTAAGAGAAGCCTTTCTTAAATATGACATAAAACCTGAAGTCATAAAGGAAAAAAACTGATAAATTCATCCTCATTAAAAAAAAAAACATGATTACATGGAAATGGCACTATAAACAACATCAAGAAACAGAGTACAAACTGGGAGAAAAATTAGCAACTTATAAAGGGCTAATTTTCTTAATATAAAAGATCATTTCTATAAACTGATAAAGAAGACTACTAGTCAAATTAGAAAACAAGCAAAAAATGTGAAGTTTCCAGAAAGGAACTACCAATTACTTTTACACATAGGAAGAAGCTGGGTGCGATAGCACACCTGTAGTCACAGCGACTCAGGAGGCTGAGGCCAGAGGCTTGAGCCCAGGGGTTCAAAACCAGACTAGGCAACATAGTGAGACCCCTTCTCTAGACAGATTTTTAAATTAGCTAGGCATAGAGGCATACACCTATAGTCCCAGCTACCCCAGAGACTGAGGCAGGTGGGGATCGCTGGAACCCGGGAGTTCCAGGCTGCAGTGAGCTATGATAGCAGCATTGTACTGCAGTCTGGGCAACAGAATGGACCCTGTCTCTAATAAATAAATAAATAAATAATAAAATTAATATAAAAAATAGAAGAAATACTCAACCTCACACTAAGAAAAATGCAAATTAGACTATAACAAGATACCATCTTTTCACCATCATACTGCAAAGATCAAAAACTTTGATAACTACCTTCCGTGGCTGAGGCTGAGGGAAGGAACAGAGATCACAGGAAGTGTTATGGAAGAGGTGACATTTAGGTTGGGCCTTCAGGAACATACAATTAAAATCCAATTTAACAACTTAACTGGCACTTAAAAAGAAGAAATAATAAAGAGAACGATGGACAGCTTTGACTACCGATTGGAAATTAAAATACACACACATAAAATGTAAAGGCAACACAAACTGAGATATTTCCAACAACTATAATAGCCTGAGTTTGAATGCTATGTACATAAAATATCTTCATTAAATTCAATCAGAAAAGCATTAGAATACCACTCAAAAAATAAACGAAGGACATGAAAAAGTAACTCCTAAAATAGGATATGCTACTAGTTAATAACCATAGGGAAAAGTTCAGCATTATCTGTAACCGTGAATGCGATATGATTCAGGGTTTTATTTGGTGATAAATCGTTATAAAATTAGACAGAATAACATTTTTTACTCCTTCTGTTGGCAAAGATGTGGTGAGACTGGCCCTCTAATCATTCCTGGCTAGTAAATTTGCAAACTGATAAAATATTTTTTGGAAATAAGTATAAATCTTTAAAGACTCATATTCTTTATCTGAAAAATTTTATATCACAGACTGTATCTTATGGAAACATCTCAAAATATAAAACAAAAAATGCTATGTACAAAGATGCCTGTAGAATAATATGATGATAATGACAAATTAGAAATAATCGAAATAACCCCAAATTAGAAACGATTCAGTAAATTATGGTATATTCATATGCTGGAATATTGTGCAGCTATTATGAGGTTTACAAAGAGTTTTTAAGGATACTGTTAAATGGGGAAAAACAGTTCAATTGTGCATGTAGAATGATTTCAGGATCTTTTTTAAAAAATCCAATCACTGTGCATAGAAAAAGGACTGGGAAGGAATAGACGATAACATGAATGATGGTTCTTTAGGGAGGGGTAGATCATTGGCTATTTTTTCCCTTCTTCCTCCTTATTTTGCATTTTTAAACCTTCCCTTCCATTATGATATGTTACTCTTACAATAAAAAAGTTTTAAAAATATCTGTCCCCATGTATGTATGCTCCAAGTTGAAACTAACAGTCTCTATTCCAGTAGGAAAGATGCTGGGTCACAGCTGCGAGGCTCATCAGTAAAAAGTGTTGTCTCTTTTGTGTTTTTCAGCTTTCTTTTGCTGCAACCACGCCTGTTCTAGCTGATAAGAAAAAATACCCTTATTTCTTTCGGACCGTCCCATCAGACAATGCGGTGAATCCAGCCATTCTGAAGTTGCTCAAGCACTACCAGTGGAAGCGCGTGGGCACGCTGACGCAAGACGTTCAGAGGTTCTCTGAGGTACGCTCGGCTCGTGTGGACACGGCCTGCCTTACTGCTTGCTGCTGTCATCTAGCAAAAGGCAATGTGGTTTAGTCAGGGATGGGTACTGTCACAGGGCTTTTAAGCATGTGTTGGTTAGTGCTATCAAAGCTGTTTCACCGTTGACAAAATAGAGCTGGTGGCTGAGGAATTTCACTGTGCATAGGACGGGTGGAAACCATCATCAGAAGTGAAACTTCCCTTTCATTCTTTTTATTGGCTACCTCGTGTAGCTTATTCCCTCAGTGCCCCTGTGGGCTTGTCTTTGTTATTGATGCTGTCGTGACCATCTAAGATCACAAAGTTCTACCAGGGGGTGTTCATCTGTGAGGAGAGTTTGGGGGAAAGGCTGGCTTGGACCGAAGATGCCAATGTCACCTTGGATGGGGTAGAGTTTTGTTTGTTCTAAATGACTTACAAACACACCTTAATATATGGTAGGCAATTTTTTTGTTTTGTGTATGTGTTTTGTTGTGGGAAAAAAAAAAGCCAAAATATGGGTAGTAAAAATGTAAAAGTGTTGCTTTGTCCCAAGCCACCTGAATTACGCTTTCTCTCTGAAAGTTAACTCCTGCGTTCATTTAGGGGTTCATCTGCCTAGAACTTTTTCAATGTATTTGTTTTAAAGCCAAATGACTTCATATCATGTATGTTTCTTTTTTCACTTTACAACAGATCTTAGAGGCCTTGATTAACCTCATGGTTTAAAGGGACCTGGTGTTCTGTCAGATGGGTATATTGTAACTTACCAAGCCAGCCCCTCTGAACGTTGACCACTTTTCAATGGGACAACCATACTCTCATGCCTAAGTGTGCATCTTGGCAGTAGACTTCTAGAAGTGGAATTGCTGGGCCATTTAAAATTTTAAGAGGGACTGACCTCCAGAAAGGCAGTTCTAATTTCTAGTCCCACCAACAGCATTTGAAAATTCCCATTTTCACATGTCCTTACTAACAGTGGATATTAACAAATATTTGAAACATTAGCCTCACTCAGATGAGGACAAAATGGCCTCCTTTTTTCTCATTTGCTTTGTGTCTCCTACTTTCCTTTCTGTTCCCATGTGTGCTTTTGATACTTGGAGCCTCCAAAAACACAAGACAAACCAAGTGTTCTTAGCAGCCCAAGAGAAACAAACTTTAGCCATGTGGAGGATTTCCATGCATGAGTCAGGGGTCTAGACAGACCTCAGCTGGAGCAGTGGGGGCAGACACACAGCCTCCTGCCAGCCTGGGAATGGGGAAAGGCCGGGCAGGGTGGCAAGAAAGTTGGGAGCAGAGCAGGGCTGGTAATCAGCAGACCTGGTTTCCACTGCAGCTCTGCACTTACCTTCTGAGGTTCTTGCCCTCTTTCTCTTCCATGGGAAGGAGAGACCACTTCATACATTGGCTGTGTGACCTTGGAGACGTTACCTCGCTTCTCTGAGCTTCGATTCCTCCCCTGCAAAATGGGGACAATAACCTCTTGCATGCCTCCCTGCAGGGCTTCTGCCAAAATCCAATGAGTAATGGATTTGAAAGAGCTTTGTAAACTGTAAAGTTCATACACAGAGAGGGTTGTTTTTGGAGGTGCGTGAAAAGTGGAAGTGTTTGGCCCCACTGTCTGTGGGTATCCAAACAAGGCAAGCTTTTCCCAGGCAAGACTGCTCGTCATCTTCCCGCCTCTCTGTTTGTCAGCCCCTGGGAGGAGGCACAAAGGGCACTTGACCTCCAGCGGGAGTGACTCATTGCCAAATGCTGAAGAGGCTTTTGCTGAAAGGCCGCCTTCATAGAGAAGTGAGAAATGTTCTAAAATGAGAGTGAAACAAGTGGATGGTGGAGGATAAGAAGGACCCATCCCATGGCCCCATTAACACTGGACTCTGCCAGGATTTGGAGAGACCTGCTTTTTTCTTTTTCTTTTCTTTTTTTTTGGACGAAGTCTTGCTCTGTCACCAGGCTGGAGTGCACTGGTGTGATCTCGGCTCATTGCACCCTCTGCCTCCTGGGTTCAAGTGATTCTCCTGCCTCAGCCTCCCAAGTAGCTGGGACTACAGGCACGTGCCACCACACACAGCTAATTTATGTATTTTTAGTAGAGACAGGGTTTCACCGTATTGGCTAGGATGGTCTTGATCTCTTGACCTCTTGATCTGCTCACCTCGGCTTCCCAAAGTGCTCCCAAAGTGGCGTGAGCCACCGTGCCTGGCCAGACCTGCTTTTTTCTGATAGCATCTTTGGCTGTCAGAGCCTGAAGGACCCTTAGAGACATATCTCTTACCCTCCTCATTTTGTAGAAGGGGAAACTAAGGCCCAGAAAGGGAAGGGGACAAAGTTCAAGGTTTCAAGGCACCTCTGAAGTCATGAAAGATTATTCACAGAAAAGTCAGAACTAAATTTTGGGGTCCTGAACCCCTCAGTTCAGACTTCCCATTGCTTCTCTTTTCTTCTCTGGCTTCCTAGAATTGCATGGGAACTACCTGCCTGTAGCCTAAGAGGTTTGAAATTCCCACCAGACTGGTTCTAAAGAGGGTAAACTGTGAGCCCTGACATTGGTTGGGTGCCTTATAGATTCCCAAAAACTCTCACAGACAGCCACCTTGTAAGGAGGAGTAATGGTTCCCATTTTACAGATGGGGAAACTGAGGTTTTCAGAGGGTGGGATGTCTCTTGCCCCAGGGCGCATGCTGGTAAAGAGCCCAGGCAGGGCTGGAAGGTGTACCCTCAGGCTGTTGCTGTGTGTCCTCGCTACATGGTCCTCACTGGGTAATCTCAGATCTTGACTGTTGGGTAGCACATCTTTCCCCTTGCACAGCCATGTCAGGGCCCTCAGCCAGGGTTTCAGAGCATCTCAGTGGGAAACCTCTTTTCCCGAGGACAGGATGCTGCTTGCTGGTATTGCTGGCAAGGACCCCTCTTGATTTAAATCTCTCAGCCCAGCTGACTCTTCTCTGTGCCCAAGAGCTTTGGCATCCCTCTCTCAATGTCTGGGCTGCATCGCTGGAGTGCAGGCCCTGGAAACTCGCCAGGGGCTAACAGCTTTTCATGAGTGCAAAGGAAACTGGATTCCTTTTATGAAACTGGTCGATCAGCAGCATCAAGCACTTCTGTTCCGGACTGGTGCACTGGAAGGAATGTCAAGTGAAAGAAATCCTGAAGTCGGAGGGGGTGGTGGAGGGGCTTTACTCCCACGGAGCTTATTACTGTGGCACTGGGACTGTGGAAAGGGGTAGAGGGCTGAAGGCCATCCCACCTAGGGACCAGCTGCTCCTGTGAGCACCTCCAACCTCTGAGATTCAAGGTAAGCCCATGGTAACCCAGAGGCTGCTCAGGACTTGGGTCCGAGGTACTGATCTCTAGGCCCACTTTGGCCAAGCATGGCTGTGTGACCCCAGGCAATTCACTTTCCCATGCTGACCCTAGGATGTATCAGATCTAGAGCTGCTGCTGGGACCAGGGTTCCATGGAGAGAATTGGTGGCTGGAAAGTTTCCGCTTACTCTGCCATGCCCCCTCTGGATGAAAGGTGTAAATGAGATGAAAGAAGGAAGGATTTGGTACCAGATGGGCTGATCTCTGAGCCCATCCTTGCTAAGTGATGGCTGTGAGATTCTAGGCCTCATAGAGATCCACTTTTCCCTGTGTAAAACGGGGCTATTTATCCTACCTTGCAGGTACTGAAGATGAGATGGTTAAGTGAGAAAACAGAAATGAAAGATCTCCGCGTAGTAGGTGCTCACTAAATAGCCATTTGCTTCTCCAGTGATTCATGGGGCAAACTGAAAATGCAGGTCCATTCACTCAGAAAATCAGTGTGGCCTCCTATGTGCCATGGTCTGTGATGGGCCCTGTGCTGTGGAGGACCAGAGATCAATGACACAGGCTGGGGGTGAGTGGTGAGGCTCCCTGCATTGAGTTCTCAACTCTGGCTGCTCGCTAGAATCACCAGGGAAATTTTGTTTTTAATACAAAATAAAATGTACATTTTTGGATTTTCTTCTGTTTCCTTTTCTTCACTTTTAATAGCCTTATTGAGATATAATTTACATACCATACGGTTCATCCATTGTTAATGTACAGTCCAATTATTTTTTATAATTTTTTTATGTTGGCCAGGTGTGGTGGCTCACACCTGTAATTCCATCACTTCGGGAAGCCAAAGCGGAAGGATCGCTTGAGCCCAGGAGTTTGAGACCAGCCTGGACAACATGACAAAGTGCTGTCTCTACAAAAAAAATACAAAAATTAACTAGGCATGATGGTGCACACCTGTAGTCCCAGCTACCTGAGAGGCTTGAGCCCAGGAGTTCAAGGCTGCAGTGAGCTATGATTGCACTACTGCACGTTTTAACTTGGGAGACAGTGAGACCCTGTCTCAAAAAAAAAAAAAAAGTATGTGTTTGTGCAACAATCGCCACAATCCAGTTTTAGAACACTCTTCATCACTCTAAAAATTCCCATGTGCCCATTTGTAGTCAGTTCCACCCCCCAGCCCCAGGAATAGTTTTACCTTTTCTGGAAATTTCATATACATGGAATTAAAGAACACGCAGTCTTTTGCGTTTGGCTTCTTAGCGCAGTGTTTGAGGCACGTCATGCTGTGGCATGTGTCAGTGGTTTGTTTCTTTCTACTGCTGAGTGGTAATCCCCTGTATGGATGGAGCATCTGGGGAGCTTTGAAAATCCTGATGCCCAGGCCATCCCCAGAGCAATCACACTGGACGACCCTGGTGTTGGAGCCTGTCCAAGCTCTCCAGGTGGCTTCAGTGTGCCGCCAGCGTTGAGGACTCCTGTCCTGCGTAGTTGGCTCAGAGTCAGGAGCTCAGGGTGGAAGTGACGCCCTCTGGTGGTGGGAGACCTTGAGCTCAAAGTAGCCCCATTCTAGCTGGTGGCCCTCAGCAGGCCTGGGGACTGAGGAGCAGGATGGAGAAGGTGGAGGGAGGCCTTGGTCCAGCGCTGGGGGCCCCTCCAGATGGAAGACAACAGTGGGGGTGTGAAGAGTTGGGGTGGTACACGAAGTCTGCGTTGGAGAGGGATAGGCAGGCAGGTAACCCGTGTGCATATTGAGGGGCTGCAGTAAAGAGCTGGAGGGTTGTTTGGAGGCTGTGGACAGAGCCAGAAGAGGGGCATAAGTACTGAGAGGCCAGGCCCTGGTGATGTATGAAGACCCATTGTGGCATGGAGGTGCAGGTCACTGGAATTTAGGGCAAGGAGCTGAGAGGCCAGAGTGCTGAGTGATGTCACATGGGCACTGAGGGCCCAGGAGGGAGATAGGGCTTGGGGTGGAGATGAAGGCAGTGGACAGGGGACTCCTAGGAATACAGAAGAGGGAGGCAGGGGCATTTGGGTCTCTCCGCCTTTTCAAGTCTTATGGTCTACCCAACCATCTTCACCAAGTTATTCTTTGGGCTCTCAATTCTATGTTGCAGCTAACCAACTAAGTGCTTAAGTGCCCGTAAGCCAATCACTTGCTGTCTCTGGGTCTGTTTCCCTTTCTGTAAGCTAAGAGAATTGGGCCAGTTGACTTCTAAGATACCTCCTAGCTCAAAGAATTTTGGATTCTAGGATGTGAGCTTATGGAGACCTGGCCTTTGACCCTGATCCTGCCACTCCCAGGGACATGGCTGTGAGAATTACTTAGCCTCTTTGTGCCTCTGTTTTGTTTGTTTAAGAGACTAATTTTAGATGATTTTAGATTCATAGCAAAATTGAGAGGAAGGTGCAGAGATTTCCCATACACTCCCTGTCCCCACACAGGAACAGCCTCCTCATTGTCACCATCCCTGTCAGAGTGGCCCATTTGTTACAACTGATGAATCTACATTGACATGGCATCATCACCCAGACTCCAGAGTTTACATGAGGGTTCACTCTTGGTGCGGTATATTGAATGGTTTTGGACAAATGCATAATGACATGTATTCATCATTGTAGTATCATTAGAGTATTTTCACCACCCTAAAAGTCCTCTGTCTTTTTACTGATCCCCAAAGTTTTGCCTTTTCCATAATGTCGTTTAGTTGGAATCATACAGAATGTAGCCTTTTCAGATTGGCTTATTCCCCTTCTTTAATACGCATTTAACTTTCCACCATGTCTTTTCATTGCTTGATAGCTTGTTTAATTTTAGTGCTGAATTAATGCAGCTGTCCCTTAGTAACCATGAGGGATTTGTTCCCGGACCCCCATAGGTACCAAAATCTGAGGATCAAGTCCCTGATATACAATGGTGTAGTGTTTGCATATAGCCTATGCACATCCTCCCATATTCTTTAAATTATCTCTAGATTATCTTTGATACCTAATACAGTGTAAATGCTAGGTAAATAGTTGTTACACTGCATTGGGTTTTTCCGTGTTATTTTTGTTGCTCTGTTGTTATTTATTTATTTATTTATTTATTTTTAAAATATCCTCCATCCAGGCTGAGTGTGGTGGCTCATGCCTGTAATCTCAGCACACTGGGAGGCTGAGGTGGGCAGATCACCTGAGGTCAGGAGTTCGAGACCAGCCTGGCCAACATGGTGAAACCCTGTCTCTACTAAAAATACAAAAAAAAATTAGCTGGGCATGGTAGCGGGCGCCTGTAATCCCAGCTACTTGGGAGGCTGAGGCAGGAGAATCACTTGAACCTGGGAGGCGGAGGTTGCAGTGAGCTGAGATGGCACTATTGTCCTCCAGCCTGGCAACAGAGTGAGACTCTGTCCCCCTGCCGCCCCTCTGAAAAAAAGAAAAATCCTTGATCCATGGTTGGTTGAATCCGTGGATGAGGAGCCTGTGGTTACCAAGAGTCAACTGTATCCATTGTCAGGATGTACCACAGTTTATCCATTTACCTACTGAAGGATATCTTGGTGGCTTCTCATTTTTTGCAATTATTAATAAAGCTGCTCTAAACATCCATGCACAGGATTTTGTGTGGACATCAGATTTCAGACCTTTGGGTAAATACCGAGCAGCTCCATTGCTTGATCATATGGTAAGGGTATGTTTCATGTTGTAAGAAAACATCAAACTGTTCTCCAAAGTGGCTGTACCATTTTGCATTCCCACCAGCAGTGAATGAGAGTTTCTGTGACTCCCCATCCTCTCCAGTATTTGGTATTGTCAGCGTTCTGGAGTTTGGCCATTCTAATAGATGTACAGTGGTATCTTGTTGTTTTAATTTGCATTACCCTCATGTCATATGATGTGGAGCATCTTTTCATAGGCTTCTTTGCCATCTTTTTTTCATCTTGAGCATGAGGATAATAACAGCACCTACCTCTTAGGGTTGTTGGGAGGATTCAATGTGTTAGGATACTTAAAGTACTAAGAAAAGTGCCTGGCTGTTATTTTTATTATCCAGAATCAGGTTCCTTGGCCCGTGGCTGGCCCCCATTCAGGAGCCCCACTGCAAGGCTGAGTTTCTGTGCCTGCCATGAGCATGGCTGCCTTTCCCTTTTCTCCCTCCAAGCTCCAAGACTCCCCACCTAGTCACTGGTCCTCAGTGATCTTGAGGCTTCTGAGGCTGACCTTTCGGTACTGGTGACCTCTCTCACGTGGCATGCCCCACTGAGGTGAGGCCCTTAATCTGCCCAAGACCAAAAGGTCACCATCTGCAGAGCTTCCTCTTCAAAGCACCTGCCCTTTCAGGCCCTTCAGGGCCCTGCCTGGCCCTTTGAAACCTTTACCCCTTGCTAAGTTGCCATCTGCCCCACCAAAAGGGCCTCGGGTCAACTCCTCTAAAGTTGCTGCTTACTCTTCCAGAGGGGAGGACAGGGAGACCCCGGGCTTGCATCTAATCTAAAAGCCACCCTTGTTAGAATCATCATCCTCTCCTGCTGCTCTGAGCAGGAACAAGCTCCTTAGCATGGCTTGAAACCCTTTATGGTCTCTCTGAGGCCTCCTCCTCTGTCTCACTGCAGTCACTTCTTCCTTTGCCCCTTTGGTCCAGCCACACCTCCATGCTGGCTTCTCTCTTGGCAGGAACATCCTGCCCTCCATCTGGCTCAACCTCCCCAGCTGGCTCCAGGTGTGCCGTCTCTGTGTTCTTCCTCCTCATTTTTCTCCCCATACCAGTTTTTTGTATGATGCAGCACAAGACACCATTTGCTTCCTCGTCTCTCACCCACTGTCACTGGATGGGAGATGAGATGAGATGATGAATGACAGCCACAGCAGATCCCTGTGTCCCCTCACCCTGCATGCTCCCTGGTGCAGGTGTGTTCAGTGGTGATTTCAGTACATGATTCTTGATCCATTAGGCCAGACTCTTAGGGACAAATGCAGTTCTTTCCCTCCTGTCGTCCTGAGTCCACCTGTTCCTGGGATGGTGAGATGAAGGTGTAAGGGGTGCAGAGAAACCCCAGCCCCAGCATCCAGGCTTGTGAAGAGTCCATCCTGTCTCTTGACTGCCTCCTGCCTGAGTCACCCGGGCCATCGGGAAGAGCAGAAGGGAATAACGGATGATTCTAACAAGGATGACTCCTAGGTTAGATGTAAGCCCAGGGTCTCCCTGTCCTCCCCTGCAGGAGTGTCTCCCGGGATACTGCTCTGGAAGAGTAAGCAGTAACTTTAAAGGAGTTGACCCGAGGCCCCTTTGGTGGGACAGATGGCAACTTGGCAAGGAGGGATGGTTGCAAAGGACCAGGCAGTTCTGGCAGAGTCAGCAAGTCTGACTCCTGCAGAATTCCACTCAGGTCACGCCAATCATTTCTTAACTTGAAGTCTTTTTTGGATGTGACATTGTTTGTTGGTGGAAATTCTTCTAGAGATCTCAATGGAAAGTTCTGGACCAGCCATTGGCATCCACAGTCCCCAGGAACCTGCCACGTGCTTGCTTATAGGTGATGTAGGTGTTGGGCTTTGGGAATGCACACACGGTAGTTCGTGTCCGAGTTAATTTTCCTGACTTTGTCATCCTGGGATAATTTTTTCCTGAGTTGTTAATGCTTCAGAATCCTCTCCCTTCAGGATTGGGCAATACTTACTTCTACACCAGTGGTTCTCAAAGTGTGGTCCCTGGACCAGCATCATCAGCAGGACCACTTGGGCTCTGTCCCAGCCCCAGTGAATCAGACACTGTGGGATGGGCTCAGCTTTATGATTTCGATGCAGCTAGAGTTTGAGAACCACTGCACTGAAGGAATGGACAGCCTTCAGGTGGGACCACTGTGCTCCCAAGCTCACTTTAGCTAAGAACAAGGCCAAGCACACTTGGAGGGCTGAGCCACCTCTGAGCTCTGCCCTTGGCATCCCTCCTGGCTGCAGGATCACCTGGGCTGCCAGCGTATCAGCAGATCTTTTATCATTAGGTGACAGGGGACTCCCGACAGATCAGATTCTAATCCTAATGGTACTAGTGCCCCACCTCTGGCCCCAACTTTTATCTGAAGAACTTGCTAATGCTTTTAGGTGACTTGGCTGCCTGCCTAAGCAAGCATCCTCTCCTTCTCTGTGCTCTTCCCTCGAGCTCTGCAAGGGGCCAGGCCTGTGGGTCAGCCAGCAGGAAAAGCTTCTTATCTGTCCTGTCCAGACCTTGGTGGCTGTTTGTGGCAGCCTCTTTGGCATTTGAAGGGTTAGGGTAGGTCCATTATTTCCCAGCGCATGGTTTAAATATGTGATGTGATTTTTGTACAATTTTAATAGCTCTGTATTTGTGTTATTATACACTAGGAAAAAGTAAAATGATGACTAGCACATCAAAACTGTACTTCATGGATGTTATTGCTTAGGATGGAATCCCTGTTTAAAAAGTGAAACTGTTCAATTGAAAATACTAATTAATGCTTACATAGGTGGTGCACAGACATGGTGAAATGGCCTCTAAGAGGTGCAGGAGTGACTGAAGTTTGGGGACCACTGGGATGAATAAAAAGCACTTAGCCGCCTGTTTATTTAACTCATGAGGATAGATGGGTGAAGGGTGGGAGTGGGACTGGCAATAGACTTCTCCTTGAAGCTCTGATCTAAAGCAGATAATCAATGGGAAAGCCATTTGATCAATGTCAAGAATCAGCCCCACAGGCCTTCAGTCTTCTGCTGAGGCTCCATAGGGACAGATCCTGGGGTTCAAGCAACACTTGTTCTTTCATGTGAATGTCCCCCATGGGAAGTGCAGCCCACTAGCAGTGCTCTGTCCTACCCACCCCTGCAGAGTGGGAAGACCCCACCTAGGTGAGAGCCACCGCCTGTCAGGGGCTCCAGTTTCTAGTTCTTCTGCCATCTTGGAGCAGTGTGTGCACATCTGGAGCTTTTCCAGGATGTTTTGCTCAGTGGTGGCTGCCATGGCTAAGCCTGCTGAAGAGAAGACAGATGTCCAAGCTTGGATGCCTTTGTCTGGCTCAGAGCTCCTGCCCTCGGGACAGATGGCCCACTAGTCTCCTCCTCCCTCCACTCCAGAGCAGAGAAGATGGCTGTCCCATTTGTGGTTCAAAAGGAAGACCTCAGGACCTAGTGGATTGTCCCCCCTAACACTCCACACCAGGTCCTCAGAGTGGAGTCCTTCTCCCCACTCCACACGGACTCCACTCAGAGAGGCTAGGGTGACTTGCCATGGGTCTGTGGTGCCAACGCCAGGCTCCTGAAGGGCTGGGTGAGTGTTGTACTCTCCGCTCAAGAGGGCATGTGATATTAGATAAATATATCCTCCACTCAAGCTGTAAGGCTCCTGGAACATAGCGTTGACTGAGTGTGCCTTCTTCGAAACAGTCCACAGGAGATCCTTCAGGTCTCTGGGGGAAAAGGACCATCCACAGTGACCTCAGCACCCTCACCAGGGACACTTCCTGGTGTACCCTGCCCAGCCCTGGGCCAGGCTCCCAGGGCAGGACTCAAGCCTTGTGAAGCAACACCCCCTGCCACACACACACACATCAGGACCTTAGGAGTAGGAAAATGTGATTAAAATCTCATCTGCCAGTTATTGAGAACCTACTGTGTGCCAGATAGTTATGTTCAATTATTCAGCATGGTGTGGTCTCCCTTTTTTTGTTGTTTTTTTTTTTTGAAACGGGGTTACCCTCCGTCATCCAGATTGGAGTACAGTGGTGCAATGGTAGCTCACTGCAGCCTCAAACTCCTGGGCTCAAGCGATCTTCTGGCTCAGGTTCCCAAATAGCTGAGACTACAGGCACACGCCACCGCGCCTGGTTATTTTTATTTTATTTTATTTTTTGTTGAGACAGAGTCTCATTTTGTTGCCCAGGCTGGTCTGGAACTTCTGGGCTCAAATGACCCTCCCACCTTGGCCTCCCAAAGTGCTGGTATTACAGGCATGAGCCACAGCACCTGGCGCTGTCTCCCTTTTAGAGAGCGGACTCACTCAGGAGGATTAAGTAATGCCAGGGTCTCATAGCCACGAAGTGGCAGGTATAGACATGAACCCCAGTTTGTGCCTGCCCTTGTGAAGAAGAGGAAGCCAGGAGTCTGGGGCCAATATTCCCCCAAGTCCCTGTACCCCACCTACCACAGAAGCAGGGAGGTGAATATATAGGCCAGTCAACCATGTCTCAAGGGGACCTCTTCGCAGTCCTTTGGAATTTTTGCCATGGGATCCTGCATTTAATTTTTATTATTTTCTCAAGTTGGGAATCGCAGAGCAGAGCACTGTCCCTTCACGCTGCTCCTACCACCCTTCCCGAGACACATTGTTTCTGCCGGTCCTCTTGGCTGACAGGGCAGTGCATCTTGTAGTGTGTAGGTTCCCTAGAGCTATTCTGGTACATTCTGGCTGCGGTTTCTCCCCTAAGGCCCATCTGCCAGGCTTGGGTAGTGCCAGAGCCACATGAGCAAAGGAGTGGAGTTGGGAAGGTGTGTGGAACCTTCAGGAAACAGCAAAGAATCTGTTGGGGTTCGATAGCTCCATGAACAGAATGAGAAGTGGAAGGATGAGCTAGGAGGCAAGAAGGATGGCGAAGACCCCGGCATGCCTCTAAGTTGAGACTTTACCTGTCAGCAGTCGGGAGCCATGGATGGTTTTTAAATTAGAAGTGAGATAGTAGCAGTCCTGAGGGCCAATTGGGAGGAGGAGACCAGAGGCTGTGAAAGCAGCCAGGAGGTGACTGCAGTAATTCAAAGGAAAAATAGTAAGATTACAGTTACTTTCTTACCATAAAAATGTCAAATTCTTTGTTGTGGTTATTTTCATTTTAAAGTACTAATTATTGTTTTTTAATTGTAATATGGATATGAACTCAATGCAGAAAACTTGGAAAACACAAAAGAGCACAAAGGAAAATTTAAAATTGGCCATAACCTACCCACTGAAAGGTCATCATTAACATCTAGGCTGATGTCTTTACCATTTTTTCAATGCACATAAATGAATGTGTGTAAATAAATACATGCTCTTGCTATCGAAATGGCTCCTTAGCAATGCAGGGGGAATGTTTTCCCAGGTCAGCGAATGTTCTCCATGACTCTGTCACCGTGACTCCTAATGGCTACAGTGCTTCTTGACTTGACCCCAATCTGTGCCATAGCCCTGATGTGTTTTGCATTGTATTTGCCTCCAGTCATATTTATCCTATAGTCTGTTCCCTTTCTTCCTATATTCCAACAATTCTGCATTGTCCATGAATGGTCTTCTTCTTTTTTCCAAAACTATTGGGATTTTTTTTTTTCTTAACATGTTTTTGGCCGGCCATTTCAAGGATTTAGGGATGGGACAGGAGGTGGATGTGTGTTTGTTCTCACCATCTTTATCCAATTCCTGTTTAAACTATTCTACCCTGTGCGTATGCCATCAGTTACTCAAGAAGGCCGCCATTATTGAACATGGAGGTAGTTGCCAATTTTTACTGATTATAAATAATGCAGTAAACTCATACTTGTACTTTGGTGGGAACATCTCTGATTATTTTCTGAAGATAATTCCTAGAAATAGCATATGCACATTTTTGAACCTTTTGTACATATTGCCAAATTGTCCTCCAGAAAGATCATACCAATTTAGAGTTTCATAGCAGTATACGGGAGCATTCCCTGCCAATATTGTGTATTATTCTTTTCTGATTTTTGGCAATTGCTATTTTAATTTGCATTTTTTTCATTACTATTGAGAGTGAATTTTTTACTAAGAATATTTCTCATTTCTGTTTCTCCTTTTGTAAATTGGCTTTTCATGTTGTTGGCACTTTTTCCTATTAGACTGTTCTTTTTTTTACTGATTTATAAGAGCTCTTTATAAAGTAAGGGTATCAGATGAGCCTTTTGTCACATTTGTTAAGATATTTCTCCATGTTTCATGTGACATTTAATTTTGTTTTTGATGTTAGTTGATCTATTGAAAAAATTTAGTGTGTTATACAGTTAAATTTATCAAGACCATTTTTTTCACCTTTCCGTTATTCTTGTCAAGCTCTTCCCATCTCCAAAATTTTTGTAAATACACACCTATGTTTTCTTCTAGTATATGTTTTACTTCATTCTTCAGTTTATCTGGAATTTCAGTATATGGTCTGAAATATCAACCTTTCCTCTCCTGCCATTATAGTCACTCAACTTTTCTTTCAGCACTTAATATATCTTTTTCTGATTTACTTAAAATGCCTATGCTAAATTTTATCTTTAGAAAATAATATATTACACTTTTGCATATGCTTTAGGCCAGTTCTGTGTGATCAAAATATAATGCAAACCAACATATATAATTTTAAATTTTCTAGTAGCCACATTTTATAAATGAAAAAGAAGCAGGTAACATTAATTTTAATAATATATTTTATTTAATGCAACATATCCAAAATGCTATCATTTCAACATGTGTCACTAGGATTTCAAGCGCTTGATAATCACATGTGACTGATGGCCACTGTCTTGGATGGTGCAGCTTTTGACTGTTGCTGAGTTTTTACATTTTGTTCCATTAATCTGTCTGTGCTGGAATGGGTACCTCAGGATTCCTTTATAATATAGTTTAATGTGCAGCTCTCCTTTCTTTGTCAACAATTGCCTTCATTTTCACCAGTTTAATTCTTGGCATTTTTGTTTGAATTTTAGTTACTTTAATTAATTTGTAGAAGAGTTGACATCTTTATAATACCATGTCTTCCCACTCATGCATATGGAACGTTTCTTGTTGGATCCTCAGCAAAGTTTTGTCATTTTCTTCATACAGGTCCTTTCCATGAACAGTTAGGTTTATTATCAGGTATTTTACATTTATTATTGCTTTGGGGAATGGGATCCACTTTGCTTGATGTTTTTAGCTCGTTACTGGTGGGATATGAGAAAACTATTGATGTATATATCCACATCTTATGACTGGCTACATTGAACTCCTATTACTTGCTTTCTATTTTCCAGCATTATGGCATCTTTATTTTCATCATCATTTTTCACTTAGGCGATACTGCATAGTGGTAAATGACAGTCATAGCAGAATGACCGTCTGGGTTCTAATTCCAACCCAGCTACTTGCCAGCTGGGTGACTTTGGGCAAGTTGTTTAATTTTTCTGTGTCCCTGATAATGGGGAAATGCTAATATAACCTTAGGTGTCATGAGTATTAAAACAGCTAACACATGTAAAGCATTTAGGGCTTAGAACAGTGTCCAAACGAGTGAATACCCACTATTTTATATATATATTATTAACATATGAATAATATATGTTATTGTCATTAATATTGCTTCATTCACTGGATGTTCTAGAGTTATATTTTAAAATAGTGATAACAGTGGGTATTCTTGCCTTGTCCTTGACTTTAATGAGAATGCTCTTAGTAAGGTTTGATGTCTGTTAGAAGAGCAGATATTCCGCATCATCTCAAGGGATGTTCTATTTTTATTTACTCAGTGTTTGTACCTATTTAGCTATGCATGCTAAAATGTCAGATGCCTTTTTAGAATTTATATTGATAGCTATGGATTTTTACTGTGATCTATTAGTGTGACAAATTATAGTCATCAGTTTCCTTGTATCCATTTGGTAATACATTCATTCATTTAAGACATATGTATTGAGTGCCTAGATTGTGTTGGTCACCATTCTAGGTGCTGTAGACACATCAGTGAGTGAAACGAAGTCTCTGCCCTCAAGGAGCTTACATTCTAGTGGGGGAAACAAATGATTTAAAAAATAATGAGCAAATAAATTTAAAGTATGTCAGATGATAATATGTGCTAGGGAGACAAAGTAGAGTTAAGGTAGTAGGAAATCCCATGCAGAGAGCGGTGAAGTCAAGGAAAGCCTCAAAGAGGTGATGTTTGGGCAGCCACCTGAAAGCAGTGAGGGGCAGGTTATAAGGAGACCTGAGAGAAGAGGGTTCCAGGCAGAGAGAACAGATGCACAAAGATCCTGAGGTGGGAGAGACTCTGGAAGTGCTGGAGCAATGTCAGGGAGGCTATGATGACTGGAACAGGGTGGGTGTGGGAGAAGTAGAGTGGTTGGTGTGGAGTGGAGGTGGGGCAGGAGATTTGTGCTTCTTTTAGGATATTTGTGAAGACTTTGGCTTATACTTTGAGTCAGTTGGGAAACTATTGGAGAATGTTTTGGGTTTTGTTTTTATTGGGAAAAAATTCACATACCATAAAGTCCACCATTTTAAAGCGTACAATTAAATGGTTTTCCGTATATACACAATAATGTGCAACAATTACCACTATGTAATTCGAGAATATTTCATCACTCCAAAAAGAAATTCCACATCCATTAGCAGCCACTCATTTTCTCCGGCCCCCAGCTGTTAATATACTTTCTGTCTCTATAGATTTGCCTATAATGACATTTTATATAAATGGAATTACAAAATATGTGGCATTTTGTGTTTAACTTATTTCACTTAGCATGATGTTTTCAAGGTTCATCCATGTTGTAGCATGTATCAGTACTTCCTTTCTTTTTTATGGACAAATAATATTCCAATTTGTGGGCCGGGCGCGGTGGCTCACGCCTGTAATCCCAGCACTTTGGGAGGCCGAGGCAGGCGGATCACGAGGTCAGGAGATCGAGACCATCCTGGCTAACACGGTGAAACCCCATCTCTACTGAAAAATACAAAAAAAATAGCCGGGCGAGGTGGCGGGCGCCTGTAGTCCCAGCTACGCGGGAGGCTGAGGCAGGAGAATGGCGTGAACCCCGGGGGACGGAGACTGCAGTGAGCCGAGATCGCGCCACTGCACTCCAGCCTGGGTGAAAGAGCGAGACTCCTTCTCAAAAAAAAAAAAAAAAAAAAAAATTCCAATTTGTGGATGTAACACATTTCGTTTATCATTCACCAGTTGATGGGCATTTCAGTTGTTTCTACTTTTGACTGTTATGAATAATGGTGCCATGAACATTGTGTACAAGTTTCTGTGGGGATGTATGTTTTCATTTCTCTTGGGTTTATACCTAGAAGTAGAATTTCTGGGTCATTTGGTAACTCTATGTTTAACATTTTGAGAAACTGCCAAGCCATTTTCTGGTTTGCATCAATAGATATACCATTTACATCCCCACCAGCAAGGTATGAGGGTTCCAGTTTCTCCACATCCTTGCAAACACTTGTTATTTTCCATTTTAAAAGAGATTATAACCATCTTAGTGGGTTTGACATGGTGTCTCATTGTGGTTTTGATGTGCATTTCTCTAATGAATAATGATATTGAACATGTGTTCATGTGCTTATTAGCTATTTGTATATCCTCTTTGGAGATATGCCTATTCAAATCCTTTGTCCAATTTTTAATTGGGTTGTTTGTCTTTTTGTTATTGAGTTGTAAGCATTGTTTATATATTCTGGATTAGATAATAACAGACAGGTGACTTGCAAATATTTTCTCCCATTCTAAAGGTTCTTTTTACTTTCTTAATGGTGTTTTTTGCACAAAAGTTTTTAATTTTAGTGAGGTCAAATCTATCTTTTTTTCTTTTGCTGCTTTTACTTTTGATGTCGTATTTAAGAGACCATTGTCTAATTCAAGGTCATGAATACTTAAGCCCATGCTTCCTTCTGAGAATTTTATAGTCAGATACAATCCCTGATCTTTGGTCTCTTTTGAGTTAACTTTTATATTTGGTGTGAGGTAAGATTCCAACTTCATTCTTTCATATGAAGCTATTCAGTTGTTCCAGGATCATTTGTCAAAAAGATTATTATTTCTTCATTAAATGGTCTTGGTACCCTTGTTGAAATCGACTGACCATTGTAGTATGGATTTATTTCTGGACTACTGGAGTTTTTTTTTTTTTTAAATAAGAGGGATTTTATCTGACTTAGGTTTTTAAACGTGGTGCTTTTGGCACCACCGAGTAGAGGGTTGGTGGTGACTTGAACTAGATAGTGAAAATCAACCAGATTCTAGATATTTTTGACAGTAGAGCTGACAAGATTTCCTGATGGAATGAATGAGTATGTGAGTGATAAACAGTGAGGCATCAAAGACGGCACCAAAGTTTTTGATCTGAGCGACTGGACAGAATGAGTCATCACTTCTCAACTTGAGGGAGAGTGCAAAGGAGCAAGTTTCCGTGAAGGGAGTCAACAGTTTAGATATGCCTGTTGAATATCCAGATGGAGAGGTTGAATAGGCTATTGGATAAATGGGTCTGGCATTCATATTTACATTAAACCATATTGGCATTCCACTGTTTGTTATGCTGTTTGTTATTCTTTTAACAAATTCATCTATTTTTTCTGTAAGTACGTATGATAATTTATATTTTGCTGTGATTGTGCTGTCTTTGTCAGGTTTAGTTGTCAGGAATATTCTAGTTTTACGACAAGAGTTGGAAAGCTTTCCATGTTTTTAGGTGCCCTATACAGTTTATAGATACGAATTAACTGCTCTTTGAAAATAAAAAGGTGTGTATATGAAACCATCCAGGATTTTACATTTTTCAGTCTGCCCTTTTTACAAGTTATCTTTGTAGCTTCTTCCATGCTTATTGATTTTGGCTTTATACTCCTTAAATGGATTTAGTAATATATTTTCTGGAAAATAGTCCAGTTATTTGGGATCTTCAAATTTATCAGCATATATTTCAGGACAATTTTTAAAGTCTCTGTTTTTTTTGTTATATGCCCTTTCTTGTTTTTCCCACTTTTCCCCTTGATTAGCTAGTTTGCTTCTTTTATTGATGTGATTGTTATTAACGTCTTAAATTCTGTGGGAAAGAAATGGTTACATTTTTTATTATTTTTTCAAATGAAATTAAACCTGGATCAAGCACTCCATCTGCCACATACACTAGGGTCAGTGTCTCTGTTTTGAAGTATCACCCTTCTCTAAAATGACCAACAACTCTGGTGGGTTTTCTAATAGAAAGCGGGGAGAGCCAGCGTTCTGCAGCCCTTGCTTCCTGCTGCCACTTGAGTGTGCTGTGGACACTGGTCCGCCTGGTTACTGCTGCTAATCTAGGTTCCTGGTTACACTTCTAGCATCCTCAAGCCCCTCCTACAGATCTAGAACTTCTGTTGGCTTTTTCTTTTCAGATATCCACATCCCCATAGGTCAGAGAGGGTTCCCCTTAGAGCTCTACTCCCAAATGGTCCTGTTATTCCATTTTGCTACGTAATAGAGCTACATGTTTATCCTCCTTCTTAAAGCAGCTACTTGACTGCTTGACGCGGTGGGGGAGGTCTACTTGCTTCTCCTTTAAAAATTACTCATCTTTTCAGACATTTCTCTTGCTAAAGAAGATAGCAAAAAAACACAAGTTAAGTCTTCAGTAAAGCATCCCATTATCTTGTTTTTTAACCAAAGGACTAGCTCTTGGATTCTTACTGGCTGTGCTTTGATTTATCTGCTTCTTAATTTATTTGCTTCTGCTTTTCTCCTGAATAATACCTTCCCTTTATATGTAGGTTTCTTTCACCATTCTTCTTCTAACTTCTTAATTTGCATATTTATTTTTTACTCTTGTTTTGGTTGCTATTAAGCATATTTAAGCATATAAATGTCTTTGATTACAGCTTTGATCAAATCCTATAGTTTCAGCTAAATAATATCTCATCCTCATTATAATAAAATGCTACAATTGTACTTTAAGTTTAAAATATCAGTCTTCTACTTCCCTAAGTGCCAACCTAGAAATGCAACAATATCTATTGTAAGTTACATAAATCAGTACACTTGTTTACTCTCCATCCCTCACTGCCTCTAATTCTGTATTGTTATATTCTGAGTTTTAATTTGATTTTACTCTTTACATTGTGGATGTGCTTTTTTCAGTTGCTATTTGAGATGTTCACTTTATTTTGAAACTATACTATAACTATGATTTTAAGATTCAAATCCATATTTACATGACTAATTTCTTCTGACATGAGTCAGTTTCATGAGTTATGTCTTTTGATTTATCTCTCTGTGGCATGAGTACATCTTTTGTTTCTCAGGAAGGTCATATGAGTTTTGTATCTATGCCCTTGCATAAATCACAATTTCTCTCTGTAGCTTTGCCTATGAATGACAAGTTATCTAAGTATAAATTTCTATGATCATAAGCTCTCTAGACATTACATCAATGTTGTAATAAAATCTGATGCAATCTGATTTGGTTCCTTTGGAGATAAAGTTTTTTAGTCGCCTGTACCGGTTGCTTGTAGGATTCTTTCTTTATTTTTGACACTCATAAAGAAAAAACGGCACATAGCTGATTTTTGTTTTGTCTAAAATATGATTACATTTTTATTTGAAGAATCTGGTCTTTCTTCTGATTGCAGAAGTTTTCTTTTATTATATCGTTAATTATTACTCTTCTGTTCTGATATCTTTTTTAGAAATATCAATAATTCATGAGTGAGACTTTGTAGTTTATTCTCCATATTTTTGTTTTCTCTCTGGTCATTTTAATCTTAGTCCTTTTCCTTCACATTGTGAGAGAACGTCTCAAGATTGTCCTCCACAATATTCATCAGTTTTTTTAACAATTAAATCCTGCTCCTTGTTGCTTCTAATGCTTCTTAAAATTCTCATAACATTATTCATTTCCAGTCGTTATTATCTTAACTATGCCTGGTTTCTTTTATCTCAGTTTCTTTTATCGTATATTTTATTTTTTAGATTTAGAATCCAGATTTTCTTTAACCTCCATGAAATACAAAATGGGCATTACAATTTACTTTTATTTCCTACAGCAATTCTTTTTAGAGATGATATTCTTTCTTTGCTTGCATTCCTTGTTTGTTTCCTTTATGTTTCAGAAAGTTTTCATAGGTTCCATATGCATTTTATGCCTTCCATGACCTAGTATTCGCTTATAGCATGGGTGAATTCTTCTTGAGTCCCCTCATTGTTTTATCTAGATACTGTTAGATTCTTCACCTTGGATATTCATCTGGAAGACTGGATGATGACATTTTATATGACCAGCCCAGGGACAAGCAGCCAAGGGATTAGGAAACCATTTGGTGGTGTGGGCCTTTCTTGTTTAAATGGTTTCTTCATGAGTTTGTCAAACAGCTGCTCCAGATGTGCAGAGTTCCCCCTGGCCTCTGCCTTTGTTTACTTGCCTGCTGTGTCTGCAAGATGCCTAGGCCTGTCCTAGGGAAACTGGACTTCAATAGGCTTTGGTTGTTCATAGATCTAATGACCCAGCCACTCCTGAAGGCTGTTGGGTTGCAGGGTGATAGGTGGACTCCTTAGTGAGAGGTAGGCTCTGCACCCTCCTATGGCCCAGCCTCCCCTCCAGTACTCACTCACCCATCAGACACTGCGAAGTCAGTCTCGTCAGCACATCTACCCTCCCTGCAGCACTGCACTACTTTCTCAGGAAGAAGAGCCATGAGTCAGCTTTCAATCTGGTTCTGTTGGCACCGTACCTAGCAGAAATTCCTCAAAGTTGGTGGCATATTGATGGCACTCTTTCCTATTTTCCAAGGCTGAAGCAGATACCCCCCTATTTTTATATTCCCTTGGTCCTTTCTGTCACTTTCAGAAGGAGGTAGCTTAGGTGGGAGTTGGACATCTGTGCTTAGCTTTGCCATCTTTCTCAAAAGTTTCATAGTTAACATTGTTTCCCATACTTTGTACTTTGGTATATAGACACATGAGATTCCCTGAGCATTTCCTGTTCCATGCCCCCCCTTTTAAAATTCCTCATATATATTGGCTCTCTTCATATCTGGTTTTATAGTTTTTCCTGGGCACTTTTCCTCTCCTTCTCAAGTTCCAGTTTAGCATCCTCTCGATCAGATGGAGAATTCTCCTGCCAAACATGGTGTTGCCAGTCTTGGGGCAGCGAGTTCTGTCCCTTGCCAGGGACTCATCGTCTGGCGTCCTGAGCCACATCCTGGCCTTCAGCAATATTGATGGAGTTTCCCCACATCCTCCCTTCTCTGCCAAAGTTATGCCCTTTAAGTGGAAACAGAAGAAACCATTCCCCTGCCTCCAAGTCTCCATCCCCTTCAAAAGCCTTGTGCTTCACTAGAGAGCCATTTTGTATTTCTTCTGGCATGCCCAGACCCTCCTGGGTGAGTCAGCAGACGTGGGCAGCAGGCGTTGTGGGGAGGGGGTTGCAGAGGCTCCTCCATCACTGCTTGGCTGCCTGCCCCAGGAAGACAGCACATCACACAATTTGCCATATCAAGTCTGTGAACAGCTGCCTCCCTACCCTCCATGGGGAGTCACCAAGCTCCACACATCTGCTCCTTCCGGGGGTGGTGAAAAGATTTCTCCCATCACAGGCACCTATGAATCCCCCTTGGGGTTTTGTGAGGTATAGAGTAGCATTCTCCTGCAGAAAGCCCATAGCCAGCCTTCGTGAGAAGATACACCTTTCAGGAGTTAGAATCAGTGGCACCACCATCACTTCTCCTCCTTCCCCCAATCCCATGGCATGTTTTCCCCACCTCCCCTTCTTGACTCTGTCATTTCTGATAATGAACACTGCCATTTATTGAACCTCAGCCATGGTAGACACTTAGCGTATATTAGCTTACCTTTTCAAGAACTCAAAGATAAGCTGTGGTTATGCCCTTTTAACAGACAAGAAAAAAAGCTCAGAGAGTTTCCTTACTCACCCAAGGTAGCCCAGCAGTGGGGACATAGTCTGGAGTCACCTGACTTGAGTTCATGCTTTTGCCTGTCTCCCACAGCCTTCCTAGAGGGAAAAATAGAACCACAGCTCTTTATCCTGAGTCTAGAACAGGGGTTTGCAAACTGTGGCCTATGGACCAAATCCAGCCCCTTGTTTTCGTAAATAAAGTTTTGTTGGAACTTAGCCACACCCATTCATTTGCACATTGTGTACGGCTGCATTTGCAACGTTGTTGGGAAATAACATGTAAGTCCTGCAAAGCCCAAAGTATTAACTATCTGACCCTTTACCAAAAAAAAAAAAAAAGTTGCCGGCTCCTGGTTTCCAGCATAGGCTATTGTAGAAAGAGATAGACTTTGAAGTTAAATCCCAGGCTCCCTACATCTTAGCTGTGTGACCTTGGGCAGTTGACTCAACAGCTCTGAATCTCATTTTATTTACCCATAAACTGGTCATAGTTGTACCTTTTGGGTTTACACCCATGCCCACAAGGAGTGATTTACATTTGAGGGCTCCACATATGACAGGCACTCAGTAAATGAGTCCCCACTGTTGCTCTGGCCTTTCCCATCTATCATGGATGTGCAGCCTTCTCTAATTTTTCTCTTCCCTTCTGGAGCGTTCTGGCAGTTCTGCCTAAGAACCCTTGCTCTTCTCTGATAACTGGAACACAGAGAAAGCACAGATGCTCCTCAAGCCTCCGCCTTGAAACGCTGGGCACCAGGGGTTAAGTGACACCCACCTCAGGCAGATGCATAGGGTGTCCTGTGGTCTCATTCATTCCCTCATTCAGCCAGTGCTGACTGAGCCAGGCCATTATACCAAAACCTGACAGGGGCTCAGACAGAGCCTTCAGGCCCTTCAGTTGCTCACAGCCCAGGAGCAGATGGACAGATTAACAAGCCGTAGCAATAACAGTAATCTTAGTGCCTCCAGATTTTGGTCCCGTTTGGAAAATTCCATTCAGACTCTGCAGAGTAAATACCTGTTCCCTGGAGTCTCTGAGTACTGCTCGTAAGAAGATACATTATGAAATCTGCTTAGTTTAGCACAGTTTCAGACCCTGCTCCCAGGCTGTCAGCCTGCTCAGCACTTTGGTGCAGTGTCCACCCCAGGACACAGTCGGCTCACCTAGCCCACCAGCTCCCTCCCAGGGCACACACTCAGCACCTCTACAGGATGGGGCTGGCTCCATGGGCTCCGTGGGAGGGGAAGGGCAGACTGTCTTTCCTGACCTTGAGGGAGCTGTCCAGAGTTTAGATCCTCTCCATACATGAGCAGCCCAGCATCCTCCCCCAGACACCTGGGCTGGCTGTGGGGCTGAGGGGACCTCATGCTCTGTGCTGCTGCAGTGGATTCTCTGGGCTGTTGATCACTGACGATCTTCCCAGTTACTCCAGAGCAGGGCCAAGAAAGCAGGGCCTGGGAGGAAGAAGCAGGGGATGCCAGTGTTCAGAAAGGGTGAGTGCACCTCATTGGAGAATCCAGAAGGGCTTCACGAAGGAAGGGCTGTTTACCATAGGGCTTAAACGGTAAGCAGGACTTAAACATGTGAGGGCTGAGGTCCGGAACTTAAGGGGATTCATGCATGGTCAGTGGTGAAATGAATTATAAAGTATATCTAATAATCTTAGGTGAAAAAATATGGGTATACAAATTATACTTTGATGATTTCTACCTGAAAAACTTATATCTACAGTATTAATGTCCTAGCAAGAAAAGATGGCATCTTCAGAGCTGAAGTCCGATTTAGGGGAAATACTTTAGGCAGAGGCAATGGAACCAACCAGGGCTACTGCAGCTCCAGGGGCTAGCAATGGTTGGAGTCACGAGCATCAAGTGCTCTGGAGGACAAGGGGAGGGGCAGTGCTACTGGAGCTGGGAGGAACAGCTGCTTCACACGGGCTCTAACCAAGCCAGGGAGGAGCCAAGGGAAGAAATACCCTGAACTCTTTCTCGCCTTCTCTCTGACTCCTCCTGGGGCCACCCATTGGCTGTCTTTCACTGAGCTCCCATTAGCTCTCTTTCACTGAGCTCCCACTGGGCTCCCATTGGCCCTCTGACTCCTGCTAGGCTCTCACTGGTCCTCTGACTCCCATTGGACTCTCACTGGTCTTCTGACTCCCGCTGGGCTCCCATTGGCCCTCTGACTCACACTGGGTTCTCATTGGTCTTCTGACTCCTGCTGGGCTCCCACTGGTCAAGCCTAGCTGGAAGTCAGAGGACCAGGCCACTCACATGCTGCCCTATCTGAAAGTTCTAATTCCATAAAAAAGCAGGGCAGGGTAGGCTGGTGCATGTGGATGAAAGCAAATGGGAATAACCAACATGATGAGCTATTATACTAGTTGGATTAGTGTACTGGGCATAGGGATAGTTTTATCACTTTACTCCTTTGCTCACTTTCAATGAAGTTTTGACATTATTTTGAAAAGCTTAAAGTCTTTGAGTCACTATGAGGGTTCTACAGCAAGCAGCTGCGTTTCAGGCTCTCAGCAGGCGATATTGTTGTCATCTGATAACTTGGTGGCAATGTAGTGGTTTGGTCCAAGCTGACACATATGTGGGTGGAGGGTGAGCCTGTTCAAGGTCAGTTTCGCCAGGAGAGGGACTCTCTTGGGGCTCAGCACACAGGAGATTTGTTAGCCAGTGCCCACAGGAAGGGATGGGAAAGGTGGGACTTGGTGGAGGAAGAAGCTGACACACAATGAAGTTGCAACAGGAACCTCAGCCAAGCTTGCCTATGGGGAGCTGCGGAGCTAGGATGGCCCTTCAGAGAAGTCCCAAATAGAGACCAGAAGGCTGGGCCAGTCACTGGGTGCAGGCGGTCCTGGGGAAGGTGTGTGACCTTGGATGAGGCTGCCTCCTTTATTCAAGGGCAAATCCAGAATGAGTGCCTCTGTCCATTGGAAGATTCTGGCAGTGCACCGTAGTATCTCCATCAGAGGGCCCTTAGGAACAAAGGAGTTTAAGTTAAAGGGCCACTCAGACTGGAACGCACTAAAAGGGTGTCTCTCAACAATGAGAACTCATGGACACAGGAAGGGGAACATCACGCTCCGGGGACTGTTGTGGGGTGGGGGGAGGGGGGAGGGACAGCATTAGGAGATACACCTAATGCTAAATGACGAATTAATGGGTGCAGGAAATCAACATGGCACATGGATACATATGTAACAAACCTGCACATTGTGCACATGTACCCTAAAACCCTAAAGTATAATAAAAAAAAAAAAAAAAAAAATCTGGCTGTGCAACCGAGATCTCATAGCACTTTGTACAAACACAGATTGCTGACCTCCCTCCTGTACCAGTGTCCAAATCGCTCTGTTGGGGCCTAGGAATCTGTATTTCTACAAAGCTCCTGGGAAGATGCAGATGCATAAGCAGGCTTGGAAGCTTCTGCCCTAAACTCTGAGCCCAAGGGTGGTTGATGTCGGGGAGATTTCCAGGTCCGTTTGGTGCTACTAGGCAACTGCTCTGTGCCAAGCCTTGTGCTGGGTCCTGGAACCCAGGAGCTAGGAGCCAGGATCACCAAAGATGGTGCCACCCTGGGGGTCAGGAACAGGGCTGGGTACTGCCTGGGAGCAGCGCCTGTCTTGGATTTTGGAAAGGGTCCTGAAAGGGCTGCAGCTGGGTGGCTCTCTTGGGGGCTTACTGTTCTGTTGCTGCTGTTAAATAAATGGCTTTGGGAAATATTGGTCTAGAGGCAAGAAACTGGGTTTGAGTCCCAGCTCCGTGCCTAGAAAGTTGTGTGATTTGGGGCAAGTCTCTACCCCTCTTGGGACCTCAGTTTCCCCAGCTGTCCAATGAGGGCTGGTGAGTTGGTGTGTGGTTCTGATGGTCTGAGCTCAGCCTCTCTCAGACATGAGGAGTGGGCCTGAGAGTGTCAGCACTCACTCTGCCTGCTGGACAGAGGGTTCCCTTTGCAGACCTTCGCGCCAGGAGGTGAAGGTGGAGTGCATCCTCAGTGTTCTTGTCTCCTTCTTTTGTTACCATTCTCTGATTGTGATGCCCTTGCTTCCTGGATATGTCCAGTTCTGCCATGCTTCTCTTTCCCATGTGTCCTGATCGCTTGCTTTTTGCCAGGCTTTATATCCAGCATGGATACACAGAGAGGCCCCAACACAGTCTCAACTCCCCAGGGCCTGCCAGTCTAGAGAGGGATGCTCAAGCAGGAAAGCCACTCACTGGGGGGTCCTCTCCCTGCAGGAACCACCCAAGGGCCAGGCCAGTGCCACCACCCAAGCTCTTCCTCTCTTCTTCCTCTACTCTCCCCTCCTGGATGTTTGGAAGTCAGAGAGACATGAGTTTCAGTCTTGGCCCTCTGACTTACTACTTGTAAGGCTTTGGGCAAGTGACGTAATCTTTCAAGTCCCTCATTTGTGAAATGGAAACAGGAATGGGATCTGCTTTGTAATATTGTTGAGGATGAAATTCACTCCAGAGTCAATCCTGGTGTGTCGCCTGTGGCCCCCTTCCTCCCTGAGGGCTTGGAGTGAGGGATAGGGGTGGGAGAGGGGGAGTGGAGGGAAGGGAAGGAGGAGAGGTGGGCTCTGGGAGCAGTTTGCACCTTTGCCTTTTGCTGTCTGTGCCAAGGGGAGTCCCAGCCCTTCAGTTCCTCACCTCATTGCACACCCAAATCTGAAGCCCTAGAAGAAGGGAGCCAGTGGAAGCCAAGAAGTGGGGTTTGCAAATGCTAGGGGCTTAGGATGTCAGAGTGGAACATGAGTTGAGGACAAATCACCCACTTTGGAATCCAGAACTGGAAAGAAAGCTGCTCATAAAAAGTGCAGTGATTTCCCAGGGTCTCAGAAAGGAGTCCTTTATACTCCACCTTGAAGTGCAAAGCTGGACAATTTGATCCCACTGCTCATCCAGCTTATGGAGCGGCCTGAAGCTGTCCTATTTCTGCAGGGGTGAGAACATGTACCACCTAGGCAGCTCCCCATGGGCAAGTTTGGCTGAGGCCTCTCTTGCAACTTCTCAGGTTTGAGAATTTGAAACCTTCCTTGGAGATGCAGCAGTCTCGTCTGCCCCTCCGTCTGATGCCTGAATCCCTTCTACAGCCTGTGCAACCCACCTCTGCTTGCACACCTGTCATGGTGGGGAGCTCACTCCCACCTGGGGAAGGGCCCATCCTTCCTTGGCTCACTCTCTTGTTAGAAAGTTCTGTCTCTGAGGGAGCTGAATTCTACTTCCTGGTGGCCTCTCCCACTGGTACTGGCCCTTTCCCTGAGGCCCAGGTGCCACGCCAGTCCCCTGGGTTTGGTGGCAGTTCTTCAGGGATGCACGAAGTGCTGTCTCACAGGCCTAGACTTCCCCATGTGGCCGCCTGCCATCCCCTCCACCATTCCTCAAGAGACAAGAGCAGGGATAGGGCTCAGAGCCACGGAATGGTTTTGAAGTCGGCTTGCTTTGGTGCTCTCAGGTGTGATTTCTTAATATCCGTCTTCTAGTTTGGTGTCAGAGACTCACTTTGCATATTGCTGATTTCCTGTAGAAGTTTCTATTCATCACCTTAACTATATAGCCTCCCTGTTTTATTAACACCCAACGTTTTTGTAAACATTGGTTTGGTCCCTCGAGTCTGGAACAATTAAAGCAATGGGCAGTTTGTCACAAGGAAAGCAATAAGGTCTGATGGCTAATTTCATTCCCCAACAGCCTTAGCGTAGCCTGACTTCACCGACTGCTCCTAGAGTGGGTGAGGTCCTTGGAAAATGAGGGCCAAAGGGAAGACTGATGGTTGGGGATGCCCAACAGGAAATTTTTGTGCATTATCCAAGAAAGGTGCTTGGACCTGGTCCTACTTCCTCAGGCAGCCCCTGTGCTAGGCATCTGGAGGGGTAAGAGGTGTCCCAGACGGAAGGTGTGTGAGATCTCAGGACATTCTGTTTAGCCGAGAAGAGGTATCTTGAGCCCAGGACTGTGGAGTTCAGAGGAAAAGTCACTGCTAGCCTGGGAACAAGGGAAGGCTTCAAACAGCATGTTGGCATTTCAAGATGTATGGGATCTCAAGGTGAAAGCTTATTATATCACTTTCCTGTTCTGCTGCAACAAATCATCATCAATTTAGTGGCTTTAAACAGCACAAATTATTATCCTATAATTCTGAAGATCAGAAGTTCAAAATCACTGGGTCAAAATCAAGGTGTTCCTGATTTTGGCTGGTTCCTTCTGGAGGCTTTAGGGGAGAATATTTCCTTGCCTTTCCCACCTTCTAGAGGCTGCCTGTGAGCCTTGATTCCTGGCCTCTTCCTCCACTTTCAAAGCCAGAAGCAGAGCATCTTCGAACAAATTTCTTCCCTGACTCTGACTTTTCTACCTCCCTCCTTCCCTTATAAAGACCCTTGGGATCATGTTGGGCCGCCAGGATAATCCCAGATGGTTGCTCCATCTTGACATCCTTAACTTCATCGCATCTGCAAAGTCCCCTTTGCCACGTAAGGTAACATATTTTAGGGATTTGGACATGGACATCATTGGGGAAAGGGCATGACTCTATCCATCACTGATGATTCTTTGGAATTTCTAAAACTGAGAAATCAGTTTTCCATCAGCCTGGCTGATGGAAAGAGGGATTTGATTTGATTTGATCTGAAAGCCAGAGCGGCCCCAGTTGCCTTCTTGAAATTGGGCCGAGGGTGTGTTTCTCCCCTACAGTATGTGGTTCTGGGAGACAGGCCTCCAAGAAGCAGTGGTGGGCTGGGGAGAGGAGCAGCCTGCAGTCTCCCTGCCCTCCATCTGGAGGACTTTCATAATGCGGTGATAGTGCTGAGAGCTGGCATCATGGGTTGGGTGTGCGGGCCTGTAGCTCTGCCAGGTGGGATCTCTGCTCCCAATTGCCATGTAGGCCAGCTGGACTCCCAGCAGGTAGGAGCTGCCATGAGGGCTTGATGTGAGTAGCTGGGCAGGTCTCAGGTCACAGGTGCCTGACACTCTCTGCCATGGTGAGGGAGGCAGGGAACTGTCCCCAGGGAACTCCAGCTGCCCTCGGGTCCCATATGTCCCCACAGGGGTGCCCCCAGAGCACCACAGCTCTCCCCAGATTTCTTCCTTCATTGGGGCCCTGACAGAGTTCCAGCTGGCGCTGCCCCTGGGACTTACCGCTGCATCTGCAGACTGGGTCTTCAGCCTCAGCATGCAGCCCAGCCGTTGCAAAGTTGCCTCATCCCTGCGAGACCAGCTCAAGATGGGTCTAGTGGGCTCAGAATATTAACCTCCTCCATCTAAGAGTGGGTGGCCATGGTGCAGCCTCAGCATGCACTCATCCATGCTCTCATTCACCACAATTCTGAGCACCTACTATATGCCAGGCACTACACAGGATCCTGAGATCAAAACAAACCAAGTGCTTCCCTCCTGGAGCTGACACGTCCATGGGGAAGAAAATGTTACAGCCCCGTACTCATGGTCACCTCTTTGCGGGTCAACTCAAAGTCAGTGATGCAGACTCCTGAGCCCTCCACTGAAGCTCCATGAGGCCAGCACCCCTGTCCCGGGCACCCACATTTCCACGATGCACAGCTTATGGTCCTCCACTTGTTTCCCTGCTTTTGGTAATTCTGGAGATATAAGAAATACCATATATCTTTGGGACAGACAAATGGTGCCATCAAGTAGAGGGAAACTGGGGTTCCATTCCAGAGGCCTTGATATGTGATGTGAGCATGTAGATTGGATAGGAAGCCCAGGCTTCTCCATGGGAACCTGCCCCAGGTGTGTTAGTTTCCTGCGGCTGCCGAAACAAATCACCACAAACTAGGTGGCTTAAAACAACAGAAGTGTATTGTCTCATAGTTCTGGAGGCCAGAGGTCCTAAATGAAGGTGTCAGCAGGCTTGCCCTGGAATCTCTAGGAGGGAATCCTTGCCTCCATCTCCCAGCTTCTGGTGGCTCCAGGTGCTCCTTGCTGGCAGCTGCATCACTCCACCCTCTGCCTCTGTCTTCACGTGGACTTCCCCCTCATGTCTCTGTGCCCCAACTCTCCCTTTGCCTTTCTCTTATAAGAATCCTTAACATTGGATTTATCCAGGATGATCTCATCCCAAGATCCTTCAGTTAATTACGTCTGCAAAGAGCCTTTTTCCAAATAAGGTCACATTCACAAGTTGTCAGGGTTAGAACTTAGACCTATCTTTTTTGGAGGTCACATTTCAACCCACTGGCTCTGCACTGTGAACATGCATGGGTCATACGCACACATACACACACCTGGATACAGCTGGATATATACCCACAGGCATTCCCCAAGTACAGCTATTCCCCGTGTGCAGCAGATCTAATACATATTCAGTTACATATTTGCCCTTTACATTTTTTTTCACTTACATTCAAATCTGGTTACAGATGATTAAGAGCGAACTTATTTGTAGAAATCTAAAAAGTAGGTGGCTCCATTTTTCAAAAGGAATGCTCTCTTAGTGAATGCACATCAGGTTTGGACAGGCAGAAATATACCACATGGAAAAGTTTTTAAGCATATGCCCCAAATCTTTGAAAGACCTCACTATCTATCAAAGCCACCTTCTCCGTCGTTAAAAAGCTGTGGGGTTTTTTGGCATTGGGCCAAAATCTAATTTCCTGAACCATCTTACCTGTTGGTGCTCCAGCACCACGGGGGTGCGCAGAAGCAGGTGCCCCCCCTCTACATGACAGCTCTCCTGTGTTTGAAGTCGGCTTTGGTCTACGCCTCTCCAGGCTAATTTTTTAATTAGCTTAAGTTAATGGCAGTTCCTGGGGAGCTCCAGCCCCAGTAAAAGTGGCCTGAATTATTCAAAGATTTGAGTGTTTCAAATGCCTGTTTATCCTAATTAGCATCTTAGCTACAACGGTGCCCTCTGCCTCTAAGGAGCCACATTTTAACATGTTCCATATTTTAATGGATTTTCCTTGAATGAACTATTTAATCAAGTGAAGACACATTTCATGAATGAATAGAAGTAAATCTATAATTATACACTTTAGTCAGGTAAGAGGAGTGACATTTCGGCACAATTCTTGGCTATATATAGCCACTGCATTTGAATGACAAAGTAGGTTACCTCAGCTTCCATAGGAGAGCTGAGAATTCGCTTTGCTCTCAAGTTCATTTCGTAACCTAATTAGAATTTTCAAAGAGTTGTAAAGTGCATGTGGCGCAGCCCTGGTTCTCTCCGTCTTTACCTGGATCTGTGCCTTTCTGGATAGTTCCTCTGCTGGTGCAGTAGCCTCATTAGGGAAGTTGTCTGGGGGAACTCCTGGCCATAGAAGCCAAGTGCCTTGAGATCTCTGGAGCTCTCTGCAGCCTCCAGCCACTGGCTGTGAATTTCACTTGCCCATGGGACCCTTCTCTGTGTGGGACATGTGGTCTGAATGCAGTAGCAAGTTGCTATAATAATATTCTGCTTCTCTCTTCTCCCTTTCTTGCTTTCTCTCTCATGTCCTCCTGCCTCCTTTCCTTCTCTCCATTTTCTCCTGTCATAGTCAGGGTCTGCTCGGGGTGCTAAGGGCCAGGAGTAGAAGGGCCTGGGGATTAAAGATGAGATGTACCTACTAGAGGGGGCAGGAGAGAGCAGGGGAGCAATCCTGGTGCCCTGGGTCTGGAGGAGATGGGGACAGAGGGCTCGGGGGATTTTAGGCAAGCTGGCGACCCAGCTGTAAGCTTGATGATTCTGTTGCTCTTATCCCAATCAGTAGCCACTTTAGCTACACATTGGAAACTCCTGGAAAGCTCTAAAAATACAGATGCCTGGGTCCTATCCCAGAGGTTCTGATTGGTTTAGGAGGCAGCTAGGGCATCAGCGGTTTCTGAAACTCCCCAGGTGATTCCAAAATGTAGTCCCAAAGTCTTTAGGTGACAGCAGCCCCAGCCAGCATCCTGACCACAACCTCCTGAAAGACCCTGAGCCAGAAACCCCCAGTTAAGTTGCTCCCCATTCCTCACCATGGAAACTGTGGGGGACAGTGGATGCATATTGGTTTAAGCTGCTACATTTTGGGATAATTTGTTGCACAGAAGTAGATGACTAATACAGATTATTAGTTGTCCTGAATGTACCCCCAAGCCGATCACTTCTTGCCACCTCCCGTATCATATCCCTCGCCTGGACCATTGCTGGAGCCCCTCCCTGCCCTTCCTCTTCCCCTCATGTCCCTGCCCCTCAGCAGTCCCACAGAAGCCTGAGCAACTGTCTCAAATCATGGTTCTAATAATGTCACTCCATCACTTAAAACCTCATCCTGGGTTACCACTGTGCTTAGGGCCGAGACCTGATCCTTCACCTGAACTGGAAGGCCTGTCCGGGCTGCCGTCACCCACCTCTTTCTCAGTTCATTCCGACAGCCTCCCCCAAGCCCTGCTTTAGGCTCTGCATTAAGCCTGCTGGGACATTCTTTTAGTTTCTCCACCAGCTCCCTCCCGTCACAGGACGTACCCATGCTGCTCCTCGGCCTGGAATCCTTCCCCCTGCCCCACCTCCTGGCCTGGGGCTGACTCCTCTGCTACAGCCTCTCCCAGGAGCCTGCCCCTGAACTTGAGTGCCCTTATGTCAGTGAACATTTACACATTCCCTGGGACAGTCAGCTGATGAATGCCTCTTGCCCTCACTAGACAGAGATCCAGGACAGCGAATGGTTTTGGTCATCGTTAGAGGCCCGGTCCTGCCTCAGACGGTTCCTGAAACAGAAGAGATGTCAATATCAGAAATGAATGAGTGGGTGAATAAGTGAGTGAATGAAGGAGTGGGACTGGTAGGGACAAACAGAGCCCATTCTGAAAAATCCAAAGTGGTGAGTGGCGGCTCGGAAAGGTACTCAAGTCCAGAAGCCAGGCAGTGACTGGGCATGAGATAGAATTTCAGTCCCAGGAATGAAGCAAGAGCTCAGATTAAGAGCCTGAGGTCAGAGAAAGGTCCCTTTCCAGGCTGACTGGGGGCTGCACCCCAGGGCTCCTGACCTCAGGCCCCTCACCTTGCATCCATGGAGGGCAGGAGTGTCCAGTGCCAAGTGGGGGGATTCATAGGAGCCAGGAGTTCACTGGCCCTACCTGTGGGTAGCAGGGAGTTGCAGGGGATAAGAGCCTGGCAGGGCATGCAGATACAGTCTTGGGGCCCTAAAGCAGAGATAGTGTGGGTGGAGAGAACAGACTGGCCCACACACTGAGGCGGCAGGTCATGCAGTGATTTGATAAACCCAAGGCTGGGTGATTCTAGAGAGAGGACAGTGCCCGGCATCCTCTGGCAGCTGTTCTGTTTTCAACAGAGAGGTGCAGGCTTCAGAACAGGGAGGAGGCCTTGCAATGGAGTGGCACTGTGGCCTTCTCAGAAGTGAGGACCAGCCTCCTTGATGGGACAGTGCGGACCCACATTAGGCTTAAACAGGTCACATGGACTCAATTAAATGCTGAGTGAGAAGATTCTTCTGAGTCATCCGTTTACCTACACTCCCTTCCCAATTCCATTTGCTTTCCACCTTTTCCTCTGATCTCCTTTTCCTCCTCCAACCCCTCCCCTTCTCGCCCTGTGTCTTGCAGGCATGGATAAAGACTGCACTCCCATGCCTAGTGTGTGGACGGAGGTTGTGTGCTCAGTCAGTTGCAGGAACGAAGCCATTGTGAGGGCTTTATTGGAGTGACAAGTCCCTGTCACTCTCTTCACCACAGCCCCATGAACCAGCTGGGAGGGAGGTTGTGGGCAGACGCACTCATCTCTGCTGTTCAGACGGCTGATCTGACCTGGCGGCATTTTCTCCCTGCTCAGCATGAGTGGGGCTGTCCCCACTGCTGGCTTTCCCTCAAAGCCATGGATTTCTCCTGGCTCTTCGCTTTATGAAAAATGTGGGGCTTCCTAGAACTTGAAGTCTGAGTTGAAATATTGACATTCTTGCATTTGGCTGTTTGGTTCCCAAAGCTGCATGGGAGCCTGAGGAGTCACTGGTCTCATCCTTTGTGACCTTTACGCTCTCCATCAGCCCGTGCCTATGGTCTCCCTAAAGGGTTCTTGGTCCCTGTCCTAGTCACACCTCTGTCCTCTGAGTGTGAACCACTTTGTCGCTACCCTGATAAAGGCAAGCAGAACTGAGCCCAGTGCTCTAGGTGTGGTCTGAGATGGATGACAAAGAGGGATTGTCCCTTCCTTCATTCTAGATGTGATACCTTTTAAAAATAGTTCCTGGCCAGGTGCAGTGGCTCACGCCTATAATCACAGCACTTTGGGAGGCCAAAGCAGGTGGATCACTTGAGGTCAGGAATTGGAAACCAGCCTGGCCAACATGGCAAAAGCCCGTCTCTACTAAAAACACAAAAATTAGCTGGGCTTGGTGGTGTGCACCTGTAATCTCAGCTATTCGGGAGGCTGGGGCAGGAGAATCACTTGAACCTGAGAGGCGGAGGTTGCAGTGAGCCCAGATCATGCTGCTGCATTCCAGCCTGGACGAAAGAGTGAGACTTTGTCTCAAAAATAAATAAATAAAAAATTTTTTAAAAAGGGGAGCTGGGGGCAGGGGGCAGGGAAGGGGGCCAGCGGTTCCTAGTCTTAATCACCCTTTGTCAATTGCCTTGCTCAGTGAATACATTCTGGTCTCCTAACCAAAGGGAAAATATCCAAGCATTAAAATTTTTTTCTCACAATTATCGATCATTTACTTAAAACTTATCTGGCTTCATTTAGAATGTGGTTCTCTAAACATGTATCAGAATTACCTGGAGAGCTTTTTAAAACAGGGTGCTGGACCCCACCCCAGAGTGTCTGATTCAGTAGTTCTGGGTAGGGCTGGAGAGTTTGCATTTTTAGCAAGTTCTCAGATGGTGCTGGTGTTACTGGTGCAGGGGCCACTCTTCGAGAACCACTGCTTCAGGGACATGCTTTCTGGCACGAACTCACACGGATGGGCCACACCAGTTCTTGTAGTCGGGGTGGGGAGGAGGTGTCAAGTCAACAACTAATGCCTCCAAGCCTCTTATCGCAGATTGTTTATTCCAGGGGCTCTGACCCATCTGTTCTCTCCATGCCAAATGTCTTCGGCTCCTTGTGGATTTGTTCCTTGGCCAGGTCCTGGATCCGCTGCACCAGAAGCGGCGAGAGTTTTCCCCTTTGGGTAGCCCCAGAGGCCCTGGCCTTTAGGGAGCCCAGTCCTTCCTCACCTCCTTTCCAGCATCCCTGGGTGCCTGCTCACAGCACCCCTCACTCCCTGTCAGTCTGTGTCTCCTGCCCTCCTGGGGCTCCCTTCCAGGTGAGGGGAAGCCTTCTAACCTCCCCTGCCCATCATTAACCCATCTCTCCCCATCCCTCCCAGGATACCCACAGCTTTCAGCAAATCAGACTCCTGGTGGCTGCCTCACTTGGCCCAATATGCAGATTAGGCTCCCAGGGGCACCCCCTGCCATACTTTGTGTGTGTGTGTGTGTGTGTGTGTGTATGTGAGTGTGTTGTGTGTGTGAGTGTATTTTATTGGGAATTAAGAGTTATTCCTTTCCCAGAAGAACATACTTCTATTTTTATAAAGGAGATTAATAGAAAAAAGGAAATCATTTTGCAGAAATGTAGTTAATGGCAAGACATTGGCTCTGGTTTTTTTGTTTGTTTGTTTTTTGTTTGTTGTTGTTGTTGTTGTTGTTGTTTGAGACAGAGTCTTCCTCTGTTGCCCAGGCTGGAATGCAATGGTGTGATCTTGGCTCACTGCAACCTCTGCCTCCCGGGTTCAAGTGATTCTCCTGCCTCAGCCTCCCAAGTAGTTGGGATTACAGGCATGTGCCACTACTGCCTGGCTAATTTTTATATTTTTAGTAGAGATGGGATTTCACCATGTTGGCCAGGCTGGTTTTGAACTCCTGACCTCTCAGGTGATCCACCCGCCTTGGCCTCCCAAAGTGCTGGGATTACGGGCGTGAGCCACTGCACCTGGCCTGGCTCTGTTTTAAACAAGAGATAACTACAGTTCCAGAATGAAACCTAGGTATTTATAAATTTTCTTAGTAAATCTTCCATCAGTGCACTAAAGGGTCTTTCTACCCACTTAAGGAGCATGTAAATTTTTTTCCCTTGTGAGGAAGATCTATTACATTATTTCTTTTCCATGCTTTTGTTACTTTAAAATGCCATTTATAATATTACTGATTGCCTCCATTTGCTTTCCCCAGAAAGTCCATTAGGATAAATACTTGAGGTGAGCACAGACTCCTTGGTGCTGAGATTATGGGCGGTGAGTGGCTGACCTCACTGACCATCTGTTCTGGCCTCTTCTGGTTCATCGGGCCTCCGAAACTGTCCACATCTGGCAGAATCCAGAAGAGCCAGCCAGGACTGGGAATCACACTTCAGTTTCCTCATCTGTGAAATGAGCGGAGGGATGAGATGACCTCTAGGGTGTGTTTTATCTTTGTTTTGAGTTCTGACCACCTATAAAACATTTTATTCTGCCATGTTTATATATAGCTTTCATGCACACATTAATATACACGTGTGGATACCCACGCCACTGCTGCCTTGATGCCTTGCCATTTGCCTGGGAATGATCACTCCAACTTCTAAGTGGTGTGTAGAGCTTTCGAGTTTACAAAGCCATTCCACATCTTCAGTGTTTTTGCTGGGCCTTGAGTCAGCCCCATGAGCTACTTGCTGTATTGCCCCCGTCTTATAGGTGTAAAAACTGAGACTTGAGAGCTTGGGTAGTTTCTCGGAATGTGGGTGCCATGCAAGTGGAGAGCCAAGGCTTGACTGTGTGTTTCCAGGAGCTCACACATTGAGCTCCTCCCAGGAGGGCCACGTGTGCACGTTTTCCCGGTTTAATAATGACTGTTCCACAACACCCTCCTGCTGCTCAAAACTCATCATGGGACCCACCTGTATCCAAAAGGATTTGAGACAGCAGAAATCAACTCTGATGGAAAAGTTAACTTTCCCCCCCCATTAACTAGTTACCAATCTTCCATCGAATTGAGGTAAAAACGAAGGATGGACAAGGATCACCCTGACTGTGACAGCATCTTTCTTTTTACAAAACATTGATCACAAGGCACTTCAAGCATTCAGAATAAAATAAACACCCGTGGACTTGCTAGCCAGAATGATTACATGTTCACATTTGCTCCATTTGCTTCATATTTCTCTCAAAGAAACAAAAGATGGCAGTTCCCATCACAGTCTCTTTTGTCTCCCTTCCTTGGTGGTGACCATCCTGTGACATTTAGGGCCAGATTATCCAAAACGCTCTGATGTATACATTACAAGCATCCACCAAGTGTTGAAATGAGAAGTTTTTATTGTGGTACAATATACATAACAGAAAATTTATCACTTTAACCATTTATAAGGGTACAGTTCAGTAGCAGTAAGTATATTCACATGTTTGTGCAACTATCATTACTGCATCTGCAGAACTTTTTTTTTTATCATTCCACACTGAAACTCTGTGCCCATTAAACAATGACTCCCCATCCCCTCCTCCCCTCAGCTGCTGGTAACCACCATTCTACTTTCTGTCTCTATTAATGTGACTAACCTGAGTGTCTCATATGAATAGAGTCATACAATATTTGTCCTTTTGTGTCTGCATTGTTTCACATAGCATGATGTCTTCAAGGCTCATCCATGTTATAGCATGTGTCAGAATTTTATTCCTTTTGAGGGCTGAATAGTATTTCACTGTCTGTATACACCACAATTCATTTATCCACTCATCGAGCAGTGAACTTTTGGGCTGCTTCTACCTTTTAGCTACAGTGAACAAATGCTCTTATGAACATGGGTGTAAAATGTCTGTCAAGTCCCTGCTTTCAATTCTTTTGGGTACATGCCCAGAAGTGGAATTGCTGGATCATGTGGTAATTCTATATTTATCTTTTTGAGGGGCTGCCATACTGTTTTCCACAGCAGCGGCAGCATTTTACATTTTCACCAGCAATACACAAGGGTTCCAGTTTCTCCACATCTTCACCAACACTTGTGGTTTTGCTTTTTGGTAATAGCCATGCTAATGGGTGTGAACAAGAAGTGCTTTAAGCATCTCCTAAAGAGGAAGAAACTGAGGCCCAGAGAAGGGGAGAATCACATGAGAGGTTGAGGTCACAAGCAAGTCAGTGATAGAGCAGGACCTGGAAGCCGGATCCCCTAACCCCAACCTAGTTCTTGCTACTAAAACACAAAGTCCAGTTTCCATCGTTATATGTCAGAGAGTGTACAGCCATGGCCGCAGGCCAGATACAGACTTTAAGTTTATTTGGTTTGATCCTTACTTTCTTTTTTTTTAATTCAAAATAGTATCAACATTTAAAAATTAGGGGATTTTATATTTTAAAAGTCTAAATTTCTGATTTCTCCCTCCAAAAATCGGAAGGTCTGGTAACCCTTGACCCATGTTCTAACTCAGCAACCAACTGTTGCTGTCTTTTGTTTTGTTTTGTTTTATTCTGTTGAAACAAGGTCTTGTTCTGTCACCCAGGCTGGAGTACAGTGGCATGATCATGGCTCACTGCAGTCTTGAACTCCTGGGCTCAAGCAAGCCCCCCGTCTTGGCCTCCCAAAGCGCTGGGATTACAGGTGTGAGCCCACGCCCAGCCCTATCTTTCTGTAATATCCTTCCACACAGGCTAGTTCACACACTGGCTGGTCCTGGTAACACTGGAGTTTGCAGCCCTTTGCTTTTCACATCCATAGATATTCCTCATTCTGTGTGTGAGTAGACACATAGTTACGTTTAACATCACAGGCAGGTTCCATACTTCTTTCCTCTTTCCTCTACTCTGTATTGTCTTCGAATATATTAGCTATTTCCTCACCATAAAAGTGAAATAATATCACAAATAAATAATGCAAAATATTAACAAAGACAGAATAGAATAGCCTGATTTGGAGACAATGTGATGTGGTGAAGAAACACCAGCAAAGGTGCTAATCTTGACTCTTGCAGGAACTCCCTGGGCAATCTTAGAAAGTCCCTTCCCTGTCTGGCCTCCTTGTATCCATGTGTCAGTTGCAGGGTGGGACTGGGGATCCTCAAGTTTTCATGGGGCGGTCTAGTTAATAATGTAAAACAAAACCACTCACTTTGCATTGTCGATAGAGAAAATCGCTTTGCGCAGTTGACTTCCCCAGGGTGACCCCTCTGAACTAGCCCTTCCTATGGTCCTCAACACACCCACCCTCTGCTTTCTCTTTGCTGACAGGTGCGGAACGACCTGACTGGAGTTCTGTATGGCGAGGACATTGAGATTTCAGACACCGAGAGCTTCTCCAACGATCCCTGTACCAGTGTCAAAAAGCTGAAGGTAGGTGTGGCTAGCCACAGGGTGAATGGCAGACTGATCTGAATGCCCTGGGTGCCCAAATTGCCTGACTATGAGAGAGCCTCAAGTTTGGTCTGGGTCTCAAGTTCATTTCCACCTTGGCATCCCAGACAGGAGAAGCTCCCAGGAATTGGCTTCCCTTGGCTTTCCCTTCCTTGCTGTCCAACACTGGTCAGAGGTGCTGGCTGCAGGTGCACAGCCACTGAGCACTTTCCTGATGGTTTGATATCTCTCAATGCAGCCTCAGGGGCAAGCAGGGCACATGTGATTATCATGTCTCTTTTGAAGAGTCACAGAGAGAGGAACTGTCTTGCAGAAAGCCCACAGCAAAGACGTCTTCTTTTTGCAACTGAAAGCCCAGGCTCCTGACCCCTATCCGGTGATACTCACTTTAGGAACAGAAAGGGTCAACTAGAGGTTTCCCCAGTTTTAAGTCAGTCTCTAACTTTCATTTGTCCATTCATTCTGCAAACTCTCTCAAACAGCTTTTATGCACCAGACCCTCTCTTGGGCTCATAGACATCATTGGCCTTGACCTTGTCCTCAGGTTGCTCCCAGCGTGGTGAAGAAGACAGAGACCTCTCAGGGGAAACAGGAACAAAGGGGCCTGGGAACAAAGGGAGGAAGTGACTCATCCCACCTGGGGAGAAGGCTCAGACAAGACTCCAAAAACAGACAACATTTAGTGGTGGAGGAAGAGCGGGATCCCCTCCTACAGGAGCCCAGCATGGTAGGAGGGAAGATCAGAGGGTAGGGTAGGCATGCTCATCATGGCTGAGGATCAGCAGGAATTCCACAGAGGCAGAAGTACCTGGAGTGGGGTAGAAGGGAGGCTGAAACAGAAGTCAGTTCCCAGGAGCCTTGAATGCCAAGCTTAGAAGTTTGATATTTTATCCTGGGGAATTCCTGGAGGTTTGTAAGCAGATGCCAGTGTCATCAGAGCTATCAAATTCCTCTTTCCCTCTCCTCCATTCCTTCAGGCCCTCACTTAAAGTCATTAGCATGGAGACCCCAGATGCCAACTGCAGATATGTCCCTTCTGTCTTGTGTGGGTCCCAGGTTACACCAGTCAGAGCAGGTAGCAGCTTAGAGCAGTTGCCTTCTAAATCCTCCAGTTCACAGATGGGGAGCCCAAAGCCCAGAGAAGGGGAGCAAGGGAAGCAACCTATCAGTTGTCTACTACCTCCTCCAGAGCAGACACAGAGCCTACGGGTCACATTTCAGCCTTGGGAGCCTCTGCAGATGAGGACACAGTAGTCAGGGAAGGGCCTGCTGGACAGCCCAGGTGGCTGGAGCCCAGTCTCCCCACTGCAGTGTCACAGGCTGTGTGGGGCCTGGAGGATTAAGGGGTGGGGTGGCTGCTCTGCAGGAAGCATCTGGGGCAGGGTTGGGAGAGGAGGGGAGGGCCTGCAGCTGCGCTCACATTCTCCTGCCACACGCAGAGGCATCTCCCCATGGTGGGCACTTGAAATAGCTCCCTGAGCTCCAGAGGCCCAGCATCTATGGACTTTAATGTTTAAAGAACCTTTGTGTGCAGAGCAGAGGTACTAGTTGAAAGTCAGCAAGAAACTGGAGATAGAACTGGGTTCTCTGCCCATCAACCAACCAACTCCAACAGAAGTAGCACCAACATTAACCATAATGAAAATAACAGCCAAAATAGCCACCTTTCCAGTGCATTGACCACAGGCCAGGCCCTGTGCAGAGCCCTTCACCTTTATTTGCTCAATTCGTCCTCCCCAACGCCCTCAGATGGAGGGAATTTTTGTATCCCTATTTCACAGATGTGGACTCGAGACTCAAAGAGGTTAGCAACTACCCCAAGACACCCAGCTGAAAAATGGTGAGTTGGGATTCAAACCCAGGTCTGGGCAATGTCATGGCCCATCTTTCTCCACTGCTCTGCATGTACTTCTGAGAAAGGATTCCAGTATCACATAAACCAGGAGAGCAGCACTAATGACAGAGTCCTCATCTGTTGGCAAAGGCTCCCCTCACCCAGACACGTGCACAGCTCCTTCTTGTACCTGTTGCAGTCTTTGTCCAGTCATCCCCTTCTCCCAGAGGCTTTCCCCGAACACTTTATTTAAAAATTGAAATCCCTGTTCCTCCAACTCCCACTTGTCCCTTTCTGCTAATTTTCTCCTCCATTTCACTGATTGATATCTATTTTCATTTCCTGGGACTGCTGCGACAAAGTACCACAAACTAGGTGGTTTATAACAACAGAATGTGCTCTCTCGAAGGCTTAGGACTCTTCCTTGCCTTTCTCTTGGCTGCTGGCATCACTGGTAATCCTTGGCAGTTTGTGGCTCACCACTGCATCACACCAATCTCTGCCACACATGGCATGTCCTCTCTTCTCTTTATATGGTCTTTTTAGGACACCGGTCATGTTAGATAAGAGCTTCCCCTATTCTAGTATGACCTTTACCTAACTAGTTACATCTGCAATGACCCTGCTCTCAAATTAGATCCCATTCTGAGGTACTAGGGGTTATGACTTCAATGTGTTTTTCGGGGAGACACAATTCAACCTCTAACAATATCTGGCCTTCTATTCATTTTACCTGGTGTTTTATCATCTGTCTCCTCCCATTAGAATGTAAGCTCCAGGAAGCAGAAATTTCTGTCTTGGTCACTCTTCTGTTTCCCATCACCTAAAACCCAACCTAATTTGCTCAACAATTTATTGAGTGTGTGTGAATGAAATACGAAGTCTGGACAAAGTGCAACAGAGGATACAAGGACATAATGCTCAGGAACAACGGGAAGGTAGTTACTTTTGGAAAGCTCAGAGGAAAAGAAAGTTTCTGATTTATGGTGGGGTAAGATGGAGAAGGAGGTACAGAGGGCAGGCAAGAAAACCAGATATCAAATAGTAGAACTGGAGTCTGCATTGGAGGTAGTAGACAGCAGAATTAAAGCCAAGAAAAATAAAAATCAATAAGGTGGAGGGCAAACTTGAGATACTTTCCCAGAATTCAGAGGAAATCACCAAAGAGATCAATCCAGTGAGATAAAGGATAACAGTTGTGGATACTGGAGAAGGGAGTTGTCCTAAGGGAAAACCAGGACAAAAGAAACAGAACCAAAATCCAAAACAGTAGAAACAGTAGCAATGAGCACGCCTAACACCCAGATTTTGGTTCCTAACACCATTCTCCAGTAAAAGGAACCAGGGCTCCTTAGACAAATGGCTGGTTTTATGGGGCAGGAAAAATAGACAAGATGATTCTGGAGTATTTTGTAATACCAGAAGGTAAGGAATAACACACATACTGGTGGGGCTGTATCAAGGAAGTACAGTTGCCAATTGAAAGAGCTCCCAATGGCCAAAGCTGGAATAATTTGAACACAGAAAATTAAAGTAGTATTAGAATATAACCCAAAGTATAAAATAGATCTCTGCAAGTTTACTATTATGTAAATGATTGACTAATAAATGGGAGGACATAGGCAAATCTCCTACACAGAAGAATTCAAAATAACTTACATAGATTCTTCACACTCCAAAGACGTAGTTCATAACTACACACTTCTTAAGTTACTTCCTTCCAAAGGGTACAGTAGGAAAAGAGGGGGGATAAAAAAGAATAACTTGACAGTCGAGAAAACTGACAAACGTTCCCTTAGCCAGGCAATCAAGGTCAACATCAGCAGTGATAAATCACATTGAAAGCTCCCTTGACATGATGTGATGGAAGTAACTTTACCTCTGTGGTCTTCTTCCCCAAATCCCATAAGCCCAGTCTAACCATGAGAAAAACATCAGACAAATTACAGTTGAAGGCCATCCTGCAAAATACCTGACCAATACTCCCCCAAACTGTCTAGTTCATCAAAGATAGAGAAAGCCTGAGCCAAAAGGAGCTGAAGGAGGCATGACAACTAAATATAATGTGGTATATTCTAGATGGGATCCAGGAATAGAAAAAGGATGTTTGAGAAAAAGACTAAGGAAATCTGATTAAAGAATGGGTGTTAGCTAATAATAACATCAATATTTATTCATTGTGACAAATGCACAAAATACTAATATAAAACATTAATAATAGGGAAAACTGGATGAGGGGTTGTATGGGAACTCTGTATATAGTCTCCACAATTTTTCTGTTTTCAAATAAGAATTTTTTTTTTTTCACTAGGAAACAAACTTAAGTGGGCTCAAGACAGACCTAGTACTGTAGATTGGGCCATACAAAATTTCCATTATTTTACAGTTTTTGAACTACAACAATTTTATATGGAAATGTACAGATTATATGAGCAAACTAGCCAGCTTCTGCATTCTAGCAGAATTGGTGAAAAGAGAGTCATACTTAGACAGGTTTTGCCAAAATTTTGACATACTTAGTGGAGAAAATCTTACAAATATCTAGGCCAGGAAAAAAACAAACTTCCCATAGAGATGCAAAAACCAGGCCACTCTCCGACTCCTCTGAAGCATTAAATCCCAGAGACAGTGGAGCAACTGGGAGACATTCTGCACTGTATGGGGCTCACACGATGTTCCAGCCACATCCCCTTCTTGAAGCTAATCCTGAAGTCTGATGTCAACCAGCCAAGAGCAATGGCATACTTTACAGCTGGGGTCATGGTAGAAATGGCTGAGCAGGGATCATTGGAACCCATGGAAGGAAAGTGAAGTCTAAATAATTGTTATAAAAGTGTATGCAGATGCAAAAATTACATATAATTTTATACATAATGCAAAAATAGATACAGCAATAAGCATAATTGATATATAAAAATCCAAATTACCTTCACAGGCCTAAGAAGAGATGAATATTTTTTAAAAAGGGTGCTTAACTCCTGGTGTTAACTAGGAGAGGGACTCAAAAGAGACCATTTTGCTCATGAGTTTCATAATTAGGGAGATGTAAACTAAAGAATGCTTTGAATGACTCAGTGGTAAATATACCATAATGCAAACAGAACCTGAAGCTGCAGAAACACAAAAATAAAACAAAGGAAATCTCATCCATGTTTCGAAACAGAAAGCAAACATGAAAACCAGAAAGCACAAAACAGATCGTTGCAGACCACATATAATGATTTTGACCAGAAGTTCAAATAGGCCAAACTCATTATCAAAAGGAAAAGACTTTCAGATTGTGTTTTGAAAAACTCTAGCTATTTACATCAGATAAACAAAGTGATACTGAAAGGTTGAAGGTAAAAGGTTGAGCAAAGGTCTACCAAGCAAATCAAACTACAGCAAGAATCCCAGTATTCATATCAGACCAAAGTGTGTTCAAGGTACAGGTGTCAAACAGGATTAAGGAGAGTCCTTTTCTATAGATCAGGCTTCAATCCACCTTGAGAATAACACGTTCATAGACCATTATTGCTTTAAATTACATCTTACTGAAATAAAGAAAAGCCTGTTAAAAATAGAGACGGAAATTGACAGAAACACAATAGCATTGGGAGGCATAACATCTCTCTCTCTCATTCTTGGACAGTTCACCCAGGCAAAAAAAAGGCAAGAGCACAGAGGAATGGAATAATGAAATTAATAAGGCTGATTTAGCAGATGTGTATCGAAATTTGTATCAAGAAAGTCAGGAAATAAAACCATTTCTGTGTGATGAAGTCGCGAGGCCCTTTAAGCTCATTCCAAGCCTGTTCTGAACAGGGGGTGGCTAAAGTTTAGCTGTTTCCAGGCGGGGCTGGGAAGCCGCTCTGCACAGAGACCATGTCCTGGGCACTCACAGGGAGAGATCCAGGTGTCAGATTTCCCTTTCTGGACATTTCATGCACCTTCCCCAAAGTGGCCTTCTGCCCTGTATTCATATTTCCATTTTTTGGAGGAATTAATGGTACATTATTTCAACCATGGGGCATCCACAGATCCTTATGTCTGGAATTGACATGGGAGGGGCAGTTGCCTCAGTTCAATCCGGGTGCTCTGGAGGCCAAATATTTTTGTGGAAAGAACAGGAACTTTTAAAGAAAATCTTTTATTGTAAAATCAAACAACAATTTGAAAGCCACAGAAATCAAATGAATGTCTAAATCAGTCATAAGGCAAACAGCACACAGGTCAGAGAACTTTATCAGATATCCCAAAAGTCCCTTCTATCCACAGCCCCCTGCCCCCTGCCCCCACCATCAGGAACCCTATGCCCTACTTTTACAGAAATCACCAGCATTCTTTTTTCCTTTTTTTGTCACAACTCAGAAAGTATAGGGAATGCTGTTCTAGTTGTGACCCTTTTTTTATTGTAGTAAAATATATGCGACATAAAATTTACCATTTTTACCATTTTTAAGTGTTAATTCAGTGGCATTAAGTACATTCACAGTGTTGTACAACCATCTCATTATCCACTTCCAGAACCTTTTCATCATCCCAGACAGAAACTCAGAACAGGGGCTTTGTGTGTGTGCGTGTTGCTCTGTCGCCCAGGGTGGAGTGCGGTGGCACGATCTCAGCTCACTGCAACCTCTACTTCCTGGGTTCAAGTGATTCTCCTGCCTCAGCCTCCTGAGTAGCTGGGATTACAGGCGCCCTCCACCAGGCCTACCTAATTTTTGTATTTTTAGTAGAGATGGTGTTTTACCATGTTGGCCAGGCTGGTCTCAAACTCCTGACCTTAGGTGATCCATCCGCCTTGACCTCCCAAAGTGTTGGATTACAGGTGTGAGCCACCTGTGCCAGGCATAACAAGGGCTTTTGAATCAAGCGGACCCGGGGTTGGACTCCGTCCCCGCCTTGGTGTCTACCTCTGTAGAGAGGGCACTGAGCCATCCCAGTTGTGTGATGGTCGCCGTATGCAGACTGTTGGGCTCTCTCGGGGGCTGAAAAATCAGTAGTCGATATTATGTTTGAAACTTGAGAGTTGCTGGAATAAAGACTAAATAATAAAACACTAAATAACAAAATTAGGGAATTTCAGGGAAAGAAGCCATGGAATTCTCTATCTTTTAATGAATGTCTTAAAATAATAACAAAGGACTTTCTAAAATCCAAACTTTGAGACAGTAAGCAAAGCTGAGAGATCATGAGCAATTCACTTAGGGTCTCTGGGCCCACAGAGCTTCCCTATTGCAGGTGAATTTACCAGAGGAGACAGGAGCCTTGCTCGCCTGCGTCAGCACTGTGCCAGCAGGCACCTCTTTCCAGAGGGCTCCTCTTCTCTCTCTCCATCTTATCACAGCCTCTTCTTCTGACCTCATCCAACGCTTCTGCTTCAACATCAAAGGAGGACACTTTGAAGCACTCCCTTTGTGCCCACAGATTCATGAATTCACTTCATCCCCACAATAACTCTACAACAGCAGTCAGCAAACTACAGCTCATGGGCCAAATCCGGCCTACTCTCTGTGTTTGTAAATAAAGTTTTATAGGAACACATTCATTTACCACAACATCTTTGGCTGCTTTTGTGCTACAGCGGCAGAACTGAGTAATTGCAAAGAGACTATATGGCCTATGACACCAAAAATATTTACTATCTGGACCTTTATAGAGAGTGTTTGCCACCACCTGCTCTGAAGATAGGTACTATAATTATCCCCATTTTATAGGTAGAGAAACTGAAGCTCAGGAAAGTTTAATAACTTGCCTGAGGCCATGAAGCTGATTAAGTGACTGAGCTGAGATCCTAGCTCAGCAGTCTAGCTACAGACTGGCTCTTAACCTCCACGGCATGCCTCCTAGCTTCGTGTCCACCCACACTCCTCAGTCAGCAGAAAGATTCCTGCATAGCCTCTCAACATTCCAAGGTTACTCATACCCAACATTTTTAAATGACCTGTCTCCCCCCATTTCTTCTTAGTAACAAAACAGGAATGAAATGGCTTTGCAACTTACTTGCCTGAAGTGGAGGAGTGGTTAAAAAAAAAAAAGTGCTAGGGAATGACAGAAAGACACAGATAAGCAGAAAGCTCTCATCTTTATTTTTTATATTGATGCAATATTTGGACCCCAGTGCAACATCATGAAGACCCTCTAAATTGAGCCAGGCTTTCTACTCTTAAAAAAGGAAAAGAAAATATGTCTCTGCCATTTAGAGCCATGTTTGGCTTTCTTTTTTGAGTGACTCACAAAAATAGCCCAATTCTCCGACAATATTAGTGGGGATCCTTATGCCTCACATTAAGGGGACAGCTTTGACCAGAAAAGCTACTCGACTAGTCAGCAACAACTGAGTGTCCTAGAACCCCAGCAGAGAGAGGAGGGAGACAGGATAAGCCTAAGGTAAGGCCTTTCCAGAGAGGGGGGTGTCTTCATTTCCCATTGCTGCTGTGACAAATCTGAACAGCTTCAAGCAACACAAATTTATCTTGCTGTCTGGAAGCCAGATGTCCTACATGGATCTTGACAAGCCAACATCAAGGTGTCAGTGTGGCCAAGTTCCTTCTGGAGGCTCTAGTTCCAGTATCTAGAGGCCACCTGCATCCCTCAGCTGGCAGTCCCCTTCCTCTATCTTCAAAGTGAGCCATAGTCGGTGGAGTCTTTCCCACACTGTATCACAGTCTCTGCCTCGGCCATGTTTAAGGACCTTGTGAATACATGAATACATTTAAGGACCCTGTGAATACGTTATCACCTGGATAATCCAAGAAAATCTCCCTATTTTAAGATCAGCTGATAAACAAACTTAATTCCATCTGCAATGTGAATTTTCCCTTTACCACGTGACATAACATACAGGTTCTGGGGATTAGGATGTGGCCTTTTTTGGGGGGCTGGGGGAGTGGGGACAGGGTCTTACTCTGTCACCCAGGCTGGAGTGTAGTGGTGTGATCACAGCTCACTGCAGCCTCAACTTCCTGGGCTCAAGCAATCCTCCCACCTCAGCCTCCCAAGTAACTGGGACTACAGGCACGCACCACCATTCTCAGCCTATATATATATGTGTGTGTGTGTGTGTGTGTGTGTGTGTGTGTGTGTATGTGTGTGTATATATATATATATATATATATATATATATATATATATATTTGTAGAGACAGGGTTTCTCCACATTTCCCAGACTGGTCTTGAACTCCTGAGCTCAAGTGATTCTACTGCCTTGGCCTCCTAATGTGCCGGGCTTACAGGCATGAGCCACTGTGCCCAGCCAGGATGTGGCTATTATTCTGCCTGTCGTAAGATGACTACAAAGATAGGCTTTGAGAGGACTGCCCTCTCCTTGCTCTGTGGGAAAGTCCTAGTGGGAACTGTGCTCTCCCTCTCAACTCAGGCCAAAAAAAAGTCCTTAGGGAATTGACTGCCTTTTTCCCAACCAGATAGGAAAGACCTGATGAGAACTGCCACCCCTACAGGCCAGGAGTCCATCCTGACTGCCTGAAACTGAAGTTCATACAGGCATCCCAAGGGGATGCAAAGCTGCAGAATAAACATGGTGCATCTTTCTCACAGGCCAGGTTTGCTCAGAGACATGGAGACGAAAAGGTATTCTTTTTAACTTACGACATAGATATATTATTAGAGTGTTAAATATACATGAATTTTCAAGATACAAGAATAAACTGTAAAAAAATGCCATGCTTTCCACCGGGCTGCTGTGGGCTATTCCCTCTTCGCTCCCTTCCTTGAGAGTGAAGCGTATGCTTCCTGCTTCTCTGCCTTTACGGACATTTCCAGTGAGGGGTGGGGTCTAAGTAAGACAAATTTTAGCTAAATAAAAGAGACTACTCATTCTGGGTGTGGGATCAGTTTGTCAGAGCCAGGAGGGACTTTGGAGAACATTCTAGGCTAAACTTCTAGGGCCCACTCCAGGTCTACAGCCACAGTTGGGGCACAGGACTGGCCTGGGCTTCCGAAGCCTTAGGCAGTGCCCGCTGGCCCAGGTCATGGCCAGCTTCTAACAGCTCAGCTGCCTTAGGGGTTTATAGCATCTCATCTCTTTATATAGCATTGCGACATTTGAATTTTCAGCAGCCTAGCACAGTAGGTAGTCTGCGAGGCTAGGCTCTGAGAAACCAGGATGCCATTGAGTAGGCCTAGACAGATGCATGGGTGGCAGGAGATTCCAGACAACCCAGAGGTCAGGGTCAGGCTCAGGGTCGAGCTTGACCTTTCTTGCAAGATTCCATGTTCCAGAGGCAAGGAAGGCTGGCTGGAGGGCATGGTCCCTAATCTTCCTCACCTCTGCTGTCCTGTACTTTTAAATGCACAGCAGCGATTTTAGTGGCTCAGGATTGCATTTGCCATTTATATCCTTTCACTTCAACATCTGCATGACTTTTCTCGATTAGCTGTTGCTACAGATTGAGTGCTGAGCTCCAGCAGCTCAGACCCAGTGGGGTTTGCCTTCTCAACTGGGAGGCAGTAGATAGGAGCGAGGGGTCAAACACTCAGGCTCTGGGACCACACCTACCTGGGGCAAGGCCAGTGCCACCACCTCCTATTTGTGTGATCTGGCATCTTAGGTTGAAGTCCCTACAAACAGAGGCTGAGATGCTTGGGAAAGTGATTTATTGTGGGAGTACTCTTAGGAGAAGGGGAGGGAAGCAGGATGAGGCAGGAGGGGCTCTGTCTTGGATGGATTCCAGTTTAGTCTGGCCCCACAAGGGTCTCCGGAGCACAGACGGCACCACAGAGCTGATCTGAACTTTCAGCAAGGGGGCCGGAGTTCTCCACCAATGTGAGTCAGTTGTTGGTTGGTCTCTGTGGGGTGTGGAGCATGGCATGGCTCCCGTGGCCAGGAAGCTCCCCTTAGCTGAGGGCAGTTCTCCAGAGAAGGGAGTGAGCTGTCAGCAGCCCACTCTCACTGCAGCCGGGGCAGGTGTACCAGCCCCAAGGAGGGGACTGCACCTGGGAAGGTTGCTTAATTCTTTGGACCTTGCTTTGCTCATGAATCTTTCCAAAGTGAGCATAATAATAGCACCCACCTCCCAGGGTAGGGCTGACGGACTGTTTAGCACAACAGCTCAGAAAGGGCTTGAGAGTTGTTATTTTTATGGTGTTAGGATTGCTTGCAAACTGGGGGTACATGCTAGTTCTTTGAATCGGGTTATCCTTGCTAAGTGTCATGTGCGTGCATAAGTGTGTATGCATGCCTGTGTGTGTGTGTGTGTGTGCGTTTAGCTCTCTTTAAGCATCCCAGAGACAAAGTGGTTCTAGATGAGGGATGAGACGGGGTCAAGAAAAAGGAAAGGAAACGTACCCAGGGTTTGGCAACATTAGACTCCTCTCCAGAGGGAGTTTAGTGGGCCTCTCCTTCACTCATCTTGTCACTGTTGGGGGTTTGGGCTGAATACCCCTCCCCATTTTCCTACCCCATTCCCACCGCTGTTTCCTTCCACTTTTGCCCCTTTCCTGTGATAATAACCTCTTGAGGGTGTGAACATAGGTCTCAATGTATGGTCTCCAACCCTAGACCTAGCCATCTCATTTGCCCCAACTCAGGTCATCTGCTTTCACTCCAGAAAGGTCCCCACAGAGCCAAGTCCCTGGAAGGGCACAGGATTTTCCAGACCCCGCCCTCTGCCACGTTTCCAGTCCTTTGTGATATCACAGCTCTGATCTGTCACTGTTATCCTCAGGGATGGTTATGGCTGCCCCTCCCTACCCCTACTACTGCCTGAACTGCCCCAAGCCCTTTCAGCATAAGAGAATGGGCCCATACCCTGGCAGGGAGGCAGGGGGCTTGTCTGAAAGCAGGGGCTACTGCTATTCCCAAATTTCTTCTTTCTACTCTCTGGACTTTCAGGAAAAGATACAAGCTATGCAACATTGAAAAGCATGATTCTGGAACTTTCTTGAGAGCATGCACATGTGTGGAAAAACTACTAAGATTCCGCAAATCCAAAACCTTTCCCCTAACCCCTGAATCTTCCAGTAAGTTGCTACTTCAGAAGGAGAACCCAGTATATCTGCACTTCCTACCCTCGGGACACCTCCTCATGCTCTAGAATGCGTATACCCTAGTTTGAGAAGCACCTCAAACTCTTTATGCTGCTCTATGGTGCCCCCCAAGATCCTCATCCAGCCTCACCCCCCATTTGGCCTCTCCCCAACCCTGGATTCCGGGCTGCTCCTCCTTCCTTCCAGACGGCAGTGTCTTGCCCCCTCTTTCTCACTATCTAGAAGCAGAGTGTGTGTTCACAGCTTCCTGCAGCAGGCATGACCTGGCTCTGCATAGGATCTTTCTCCAGGGCCCTCTAATGGTCAAGGAGAACCGAAGTGAGAGCTCTGGCTTTCATTTTGATTCTTTGGAGCCCTGGGAGAGCTTGTACCTCTCTGGGAAGAGATTAGCTAGATGGGGCATCCCATGGGCCCCATCCAAATCTAACAGCCTGGGAGCACTGAACCAAGTGGTCCTTGCAACTCGGTTGTCATAGCAACAAAGACACCAAATGGTCCACAAGTGGCACAGCTGGTTATTTAACTGTCAGCAGGTGGTCAGGAGGTCAGCTATGAAGATGTGGGTCCCTCGGTCTACTCAAGAAGTGGACATGGTGAGCCCAGGGTCTAGACCGTGGGGCTGGCCAGATATTAGTGCAGTGATGATAATGGCTGCTAGTGACGGAATAAGCAGTGTAGGCCAGGCATTGTGCACGATGCTGCACACTGGAATAATTCACTTCATCGTGCATTCAACACATATTTGTTGACATATGTGTAGCGCCCTGTTCTGGGAGCTGGGGACTTAGAGATAAGTCAAGTTACCCTTACTTCAGCGGGGAAGACAGACAAGTAAGTGGACTTGAGCCACACTGGAGGCAAGCACAGGGTGGTCCGGGCTCACAGAGGAAGAAGTGGCCACCAAGCCTGATGGGACAGAGAGATGGTTTCTCAGAGCAGAGGAGCCTGGGCTAAGGTAGGAAGGGTGAGTAGCAGCTGTGCGGGCAAAGTAAGTGGGAGGAGAGGGAAGGGCACTCTGGAGGGATAGACTTGCAGAATGGGTGGGGGGGCAAAGTGGGAATATGAATAAATAAATGAATGAGTGAATGAATGGCAGTCCTGTTTTAGGACTCACTGCCAAGGCAGGGTATGAGAAATGTGATAGAGAATTGAGCATAAGTCAGTTGATAAAGACTGCATAGGATCTTTACCATCTCTATCTTTAGCACCTCTTGAATGTGCTAAGGAGCTCAGTGTTTGATCTGCAAACCTCAGGAAGCCATGGACAGATTTCACACAATCGGACTTGAATCTAGGAATGAACCCTTCCTCTGCTCTGTGGCGATGGGTGGATGGGGCAGGATTCATGGCAAGGATGCAGGGAGGCTGTTGCTGTTCACGAGTAAGGAATGATGGTAACCAAACTCAGGGCAGTGGGGCTGGAGGGTTGGGGCTGATTAAGGAGCTAGTTGTGAGCAGACAGAACCAACAGGTTCCGATTATGGCTTGGATGAGGGTTGAAGAAGAGGAGTAAGTCTAAGATGACTCCCAAGTTCCTGACATTGTCAGAAATGGAAAACACAGGAGGAGGAAAGGGCATCTTGGGAAAGCTGGTGGATTCAGCTTGGGTCATGTTGGCGCTGGAGGTGCCTGAGAGACTCCAGCTGGAAAAGTCTGGTGGGAAACTGGAGAAAACCTGGGGCTGTGGGGAGATATTTGGAGTCCACAGCACACAGAGAACAGCTGTGGCTGGGGTCATGAACGAGGTGGCCCAGGGAGAGTGATGGGAGCAAAGAGCTAAGAACAGAACACCAGCATTTAGGGATGGGCAGAAAGGTCAGGAGCTGATGACGAGGAGTATGAGCAGGAGTGGCCAGGGAGGCAGGAGGGGAGCCAGCAGAGAGCAGCATGGAAGCCACTGGGTGAGTTTCATTATGATGAATTGACAGCCACCGGGCAAGGCAGATAGGATTATCCCTTTCTCAGAGATGGAGGATTTGGGGCTCCAGGAAATTAAGACCCAAAGTTTTCAGCTAATCAGAGGTGGATCTGTGATTTGAACCCAGGTCTCTGACTTCAAAACCTAATAAGCTGTTTTTACCATACCATGTTTAGCAACACAGGGTTTGGCACAAAGTAGATGATCAATAGATATTTGCTGGATGAATGGATGGATGGATGGATGGGTACTGTCAGCAGCAAAAAATGCTAAAAATTTTCAACAAACAAGCAGAAAGATCTTGGAGCATGCCTGGAAGCAAGTCCACAGAACGGAAGCAGCTTAGAACTTTTTATAGCATTGCAGACGTGGTGATGACAAAGGCTTGCCTTCCTTCCACTGCTCTGTTAACGATCTTTTAAAGTCCTTTCAGAGCCAGTGTTTTTTTTCCCCTCTTCTTTCCATTCTTGCTTGCAAACGAAAGATGATTTTAGAATCCAGGCCTTCTTTATTTTGCTAAAGTACATGATGAGTAAAATGGCCTCTCAGTCAGCACTTTCCAATTTTGAAAGATGCTAAAAACTGATCTTTAAAAGCATATTTTTCTACTTTATGCATCAAAGGGCCATGAGGCCTGCTGGAGGGGATGGATGAACAGCGGGAAGGTGGCACCACCTGCAAGGCTGGGCCTCACTGTGGAGGGCAGGAAGCGGCTGGGATGGGGAGCAGGTGTTTGGGCCAGGGCCTGGCTGGTCTCCTGGTGGCCACCCCACCCATTCTCTTTCAGCCTGTTCTTCTCCATGGGGCAGGACCCAGCTGGATCCCAATGCCCCAGAAAGCAACGAAGACCCCATTTACCTGACCCAGGAGAGCCTCTGGCTGATGCTCAGTAATTGTCTGTTGAATGAATGAATGAGTCGCAGGGGTCACTGTACACATTCCCATTAACCACACTGAGATAATGAATGTAATCCCATGTATAGAGCTTTCAAAAATAGATTTTCCTTAGAAATAAAGTTGGACACTCACTATGTGCTAGGCACTGTGTTAAGCACTTTACAAGGACTATTTCACTTAGTCTTCCCAGAAATCCGGTAAGGAAAGTACTACCATTATCCTCATTTTGCAGATGAGGAAACTGGGGCTGAGATGCAAAAGGAGTGACCAGAGGCCACCCATGGTTTGTTGGTAGAGCTGAGATGCGAACAAAGCTCAGAGCGAGTCTGAAACCTCTTAATTGGGAAGCTCTGTGGGCTCCAGGAATTTATTGAGGGATTAACTATCAAGAAGGTAGAAAGGGCTAGAACACTGTGGCAGGGCAGCAGAGTGTGGTTGGCTGGGGTCTTGTCTCTGCCACCAACTCCCCACGGGCCTTAGAAGCTCCTTTCTCCTCATCTGGCCTCAGTTTTCTTATATGTAAAGTGAGGAAGAAGGTTAGATGATGCCTCTATGGACTGCAGGGTTTGCCTGCCCTGGTGGGAGGAGAACAGGCGAGGTTGGAAGGCCCCTGAGAGCAGTCAGCTTTAGCCTCCAGCCTGTACAGACTTGCCCTAGGGCTTGCCCATGAGACCAGGGTGGACTGACTGCAGGAGCCACAGGAAAGCCAGCCCTAGAGAGGGCTAGAGAATCCAGGCTGGGCTGGGGTTGGGGGTGAGGTTCTGCCCTGCCCACCTGCCCAGGCAGAGCTCTGGGCTAAGAGCCAGAGGTGCAGGAATGTTGTCTGCCACAGCCTTGAACCCTTTATGGGGTGCTGAACATCTACTCACCTTCATGATGTGTCCTTCCATCCACAGGGGAATGATGTGCGGATCATCCTTGGCCAGTTTGACCAGAATATGGCAGCAAAAGTGTTCTGTTGTGTAAGTAAAACAGTTGTATCATTCGTGTCTTTGGGGAGGTTCACGAAGCTTTTTCCCATACTCATTTTCTCCCTGCTCAGTCTGTGAGTGGGATCATAGGACTGGAGCCGGGGTTCCTGGAAGCAGAAGAGTTATGTTCACTGTTCTTTCCTCTTTCCAGGGAGTTAAACCCCAGGGCTCAGAACAATACCATCATTGAGGAACAAGGGACCTCAGTCTAACCCATCGTCTAAGCCTTGTTGGCTAATTCTAAGTCTGCTCAACTTAGCCAGGGAGATACCAGAAATCAGGGTGAGGCTGAAGTGACTCAGACCCCCCTCCCTGTCCTGTAGGTAGGGCTCAGAGTCGTAGGTTAGGGACAAATTATCAACTATTGATTTTCTACTCCTGAATCCTTTACAGCTGTCTAGTATGTGACAGGTGACAAAGGTGACCATTTTATGCCTTATCTCATTTAATCTTTTCAATAACCATGTGAAGCAACTGTGATTTTCCCATTTTACAGATGAGGAAATAGAGCTCCATAGAGTAAAGGGACTTGTCCAAGGGCCTTCAGCCAATTCATGGCAGAGCCAAGGCTCCATCCCCATTCACCTGATCCCCAATCTAGTCTCTAAAAAAAGGATTTCTCCATATGACTTCTAGCTTACATTAGATGTAGGGGATAGAACACAGGAACTAAGTCAGTTTCCATTTTGATGTCCCAGCTCCCAATCCTCTCCATCATGTCAGGAGAAAAGTCAACAAAATGAAAGCCCAGGCAGGTGAGTCACTGTCTACCCAATAAGCTTCACCTTTTAGACTGAGGTCATTCTAGGTGTAGTGTCTGGTGATGGGCCGCAGATCTCTGTCCTCTCTGATCTTTTATCTTTTTGTCGGTAATGTGGATGAGGTTATAAATAGGAATTCTAGAAATCATGAAATACATTGGATGACAGAGTTTGAGTGCAAAGAACTTTAACAGGTTGGAATGTTTGATTAAATCCAAGCAGGGTAAATGGTCCTAACATATTATATTAGAACAAATGAAGCTGCCTAAGTCCAAGTGGTAGAGGGATAGCTGAGGAGTACTGTGTGTTGAGAAGGGACTTTGGGTGTTCCAGATGACCCCCAGTTTACTACAGGGTCTGGTAACTAAGGTCATCAGCATGAGCACAGTGCCAGAGAGCCGAGATGACCTCAGATTGCATGTCTACACCCAGGGCAGGGTAGTCCCTCTGCTCTTTGCTGGAGAGACCCCACCTAGGGAGACCTGCCCAGTTCCTGGTAGCCTGTTTTGGACAGATGTAGGAATTGAAAAGAGACAAGGAGTGAGGACAGAGCCGTGGCTGGAAGCCATGGTCACGTGTGGTTATTTGAACCTGAAGGCTCAGGAGCAAAACGAGAACTGTCCGATCATCTTCTGATTTAGCCGGGAGGAGGGAAGGGGTGTGAGGCTGACGTTTCAAGGGACCTTGGATGGAGGTTGGCACTCAGGAGCCAATCAGCTTGGGCTTGAGTCCCTCTTCTGCTACTTACTGTTGAAGTTGGGTATGTTGTTTACACTCTCTGAGGCCCAGTTTTCTCATCTGTAAAATGGGGATTATAACACCTGTCTGATAAGATTGTTGAGCAAAAACCCTCTGCATAGTACCTGATGTACAGTGAACCCTCAGTAGATACCAGCCATCTTTTTTTGGTTGTTTATATAGGGTCTCAGGTGTCCAAAGATGGAATGGGCCACCATTTACTGGCAAGTTTTACTGGTAGATTCCACAAAATTGTGTTAAGCATTCTATTTATCAGTGGAGAGTAGCAAGAGGTCTTTCCAAATTGAAATTGAAGGAGGGCCATGAGAAAAATAGAAAATATAGAGTGAATAGATTTAAAAATTTTACTCCAAAACTCATAAAACCTTGCTCCTTACTACCTAGAGTCCAGAAATAACCCACTTTAAAAAGGAAAATAATAGTCCAAATTTGAGAGCGTGCTTTCTTTTACAAAAGAAACTCGGTGTCCCCTCTCCAGTATCCCCAGGGCCTTGCAAGGAGCTGGCTCATGGTGGGTGATTGGTGTTGATCGAATGAGGAAAACAAGTAACTTCAGAAAAAATAAATTAATAAAAATGATCTATGAAGATGCCACACCAGGCCCTGGCCACCTCCAGTTTGCAAGAAACATAGATGGGCCTTACGTTCTGATTTAAGCCAAATCAAAGCCCAGGTGTGACTGTGATCTCACTCTGTCATGCACTGGGATGAGTTTCCAAGTGGCTTTCCCAGCCGTGGTTTCTGCTTCTGAACAGACGGCATGGCTGTCTTCCTTTCGACCCAAAGCCCCCTGGCTTGTCTGCCTTCCACATGGCACGGGAACACCATCCCACCTTCTCATCCCATTTTCCTCTTCACTCTTGTTAGTTTTGGTATTTTGAGATGAGGTTTCTCTTAGAGTCTTCACTTGCTGCCCCATTCCAAGGAGTTTCTCAGAGGCTTTGGGCTGGGTATAGTGTCCGTGTGTTGGGTCCCCAGATGGAATCTGCCCTCAAGGACTTATAGTCTTGTCTGGTTAGGAAGGAGTTCTTCTGGAAGGTCCAGAAGGTCCTAGGGAGACTGTTCAATGTTTTCACACTGGATCAAGACTGATAAGTGACAGAGGGAGGAGACGCTCAGAGCAGAGGCCCCCGAGAGAGCCTTCCTGTCTCTATTAGAGTCAGAGCAGAGAACACATGGAAACAACCATGTCTGCCATCCAAATGCTGCCCTGGAAACTTTACAGCGTGTTGCTGTGTTCTTGAGATTGGAACTGCCACCCAATGGGATCGCAGACTCCAGCAAATGCAAGGCCTATTTATAGCCCTGTGGCAAATGTTCATTTTGGCATCAGCACAGTATGAGCATGGCATGTTGCTTTTGTCTTCTCCTCTGTCCTCAGTGGTCTGTTCTAAATTCTCAAGCACTCTAATGTGGGTTCTGGTTTTAGCTCTGCCAGCTGTGTGACCTCAATCAGGTCGCTTTACATCTCTGGTCCCTAGCTGCCTCATCTCTGAAATGGAAGCAACGATCCCCACCCCGTCTGTTTCATGGGGTTGTCGAGAGGCTTAATTGAGGCCACCAAAGGGAAAGCTTCATCCTAACTGTTAACTGCCTTACTGATGCAAGGGTTTATTACTATTATTGTTGTAAACCTTAATATAAAAAGGAAATGTCTTTCTTGCATGGGGAGTGGAGGAGACAAAAGGAAACTTAATTAAATGATGAAATTAGATTTTTTTTTAAATTGTGTCGTGGCTACATGTCTACAGCTAGTAAGAACCAAAGGGGTTCATGGGGCTGAAGCGTGTGAACTCAGGATGGCCCACTCTCATGCAACAGTACCCGTTTGTCAGTCATAGGTCCTAAGACCACATTTCTACCAGATGCAGAGAAAATGGAGGTGTGGTGGCTCATGCCTGTGATCCCAACACTTTGGGAGGCCAAGGCTGGAAGATAGCCTAAGCCCAAGAGTTAGACCAGCCTGGGCAGCATGGCAAGACCTCATCTCTACAAAAAATTTAAAAATTAGCTGGGCGTGGTATCATGTGCCTGTAGTCTCAGCTACTCAGGAGGCTGAGGTGGGAGGATTGCTGGAGCCCAGAAGTTTGAGGCTGCAGTGAGCCATGATCATGCCACAGCATTCCAGCCTGAGTGACAGAGCCAGACCCTGTCTCAAGAAAAAAGAAAACAAAAATCAAGGTGACCAAGTAAATTAGAAATGCATTCGTTTGGTCGGTCCACAACCATTGATTGAGTAGCCCCTGTATACCAGGCACTGTGGAAAGTCCTGGGACTCCAGGAGAGAACTGGCATGGCCCCACCCTCCCAAAACTCCCCAACTGGCAGAGGAGACAGAGAAGCATACCAGTGCCTAGTTAAAACTCATGTGTCCAACAACCTCAGCCCTTCTGACCATAGGAATACTGAAATGGAGTCCTGGAGGCATTTCCGCAGTTGCATTAGACAGTGGATGAACTATCCAAGCCCAGTCTACCTCCCTTGCAGGAGAGCCTCGCTCAAAGCCTGCTTACTTTTGCTCTACAAATACGCTTAGCAATCTAGGCGCCCTACTTTCCAAGCCTATAGCAGTTTAAAAGCAGCAAATTCAGAGTGAGGGAGAGGAACTTGATGATAGTGAAAATGACAGTGGAGAACTGACAGCTAGAAAGGAGACAAAAAGCCATGAAAAGTGGATCCAAAGTCTAAGTACACCTGTCTGGGGCCATCTGGTGTTTGGGGCAGTCTTCTCTAAGCCCAAGAACATAGCCCAGAACAGTGACTTATGTTCGGAATGAAACTATGAGTTACCAAGAGGAGAAGAGAATGAGAAGGGGCAGCTAAAATGTTTCTGAACATAGTGTTTGCCATACATGATACACAAATTATCTCATTTAATTCTTAAACCAGTACAGTGAGGCAGGCTTTGCTTTCCACTGTCTGTCCATGGGAAAAGTGGGGCTCCAGGAGTTGTGTGCACGAGTTACCTGGCAGGCATGTGGCAGAAAATCTGCCATTTGATTGTATTTTTTTTTTCCCCAAAAGGTCAGAAGCTATATTAGAAAAAGTTTTGTCTTCATCAAAATTGACTAATGTTATAAATAAAATGTATTATCATTCAAATGGAATAAGCTTCTGTTTTCTGGAAAACTCACAAGAAACAGCTACAACAGGACAGTAGCTGGTTGAAGAACTGTCAGAGCTGATCTGATTTTCTGCTCTGAACTTCCTGCTCAGTGCTGCCTCTTAATTAATTACCACATGGTCTTAATTATCACAGTTGGTGTGAAGAAAATCTGCCTTTGTGTCTGATCAGAAGGCCTTTTCATATCCTCACTCTGTGTTTTTCTTCTTTTTTTTTGGGACAGAGTCTCACTCTGTCACTCAGGCTGGAGTACGGTGGTGTGATCTCAGCTCACTGCAACTTCTGCCTCCCAGGTTCAAGCAATTCTCCTGCCTCAGCCTCCTGAGTAGCTTGGATTACAGGCATGCGCCACCATGCCCAGCTAATTTTTGTATTTTTTAGTACAGACAAGATTTCACCATGTTGGCCAGGCTGGTCTTGAACTCCTGACCTCAAGTGATCCGCCCACCTCAGCCTCCCAAAGTGCTATAGGCATGAGCCAACGCGCCCAGCCACTCTGCACCTACTGATTCTTACTTCCTAATAAGTGGAGATGTCTCCTTGCCACAACCTTATAAGATTGAGAAAACTTCCAAAAATCTTTTTGTTTTGTTTTGCTAAGAAGGGAACTTCAAGAATGGACTTTGAGTCTTGTCCCTTTGACTTACCAGCTATATGTGTTGAGAAAATTTCATCTATAAAATTTAGATAATAGTTCATACCTCATAGGGTAGTTGTGAGAATAAAATAATATATAAAAATGGCAACACACATAATGGGACCTCAATACACATGAGATCTCTGTCAGTAAAAGATGAGAGTTGTGAGGTCTCACAGGCTCTGCCACTGATTAAATGACCTGGGATTACTAGAGTGACCCTTTTATTCAAAAGTCTAGTCCCCAGCGAGGATCTGGCATTTCTTTTCTTTTCTTTTTTTTTTTTTTTTTTAAGTTTCTGTGGACTAAATTTCATTCATTAGAGAGAAGCCCCGGACACTGCCTGCTTTTCTTCAGCTGGGATTTTGTTAGGTAATTAAAATACGAGAGTTTTCTGTATTTTCCACGACAGTTTTGTTTAGGTCAACATTATAATGTAGTTGCTGGAAAAATGACTGTGATCTGAGGTTGCATTATGAGAAGTACAGTGTCTAAAATGAGGGAAGTGAAGGTCCTGTATCATCGAAGGAGTCTAGTGAAGAGAGAGTGTGATCACTGCCTTGAGGTAGTTGAAGGGGTCTTTTGTTAAGCAATGTCTATTTAATCTTCAGATGCTTTGCTGAACCAATGGGTGGAGACCACAGAGAGGGGATCTGAGCTTAAGTCAAGGAACAAATCTTTTAACTCACATGTACCCCAATGAGCTGCTCCACACTGCAGCCTGGGCTTTCTCGGGTATTAAGGGAGTTTCAGAGGAGTAGCCTTTGGACTTGGGATGAGGGGAGTGCCCCTCTGACTCTTAGACTTGATGGTAACTTTTCTCTAACATATAGGAGTTGTTGGGAGCTCCGGCCTCCCTTCTGTGGACAGACCCTCGCTTTAGCCTCCTGGAGCCTAAGTGGAAGGCAGCAAGAACCTTCCCAGAGTCCAGAGCAATCTTGGGCTTCTCTCGCTACACCCTCCTGTCCTCTCACATTAACCCTGCTGTAGGCCAAGGGGTGCGACATGAATGGTTTCCCAACATCTCCTTCTAATGTGGGTGGCTCCACAGGAATGAATGGAAGGATTGTTTAAGGTTTCAGTTTAGAATGCGGGCAGTCCATCGATGCACAGAGGAAATTTCCACCCACCCCTGCTCTCTGTAGTCGCTTCTGGGTATTTTGTTTACTGACGGGAACATGACCACCACTTAGAAACTTTATTCTGAACCCAATTTTGATGGAACCTGACAGTCCTACAAACTGGTACTTTTCTGCTTGAATCAAAGCTATCAAAAACCATGATTTTCCTGATATAAAATAATGACAATAAGCATTAGAGTCAAGTAGGGGTGCATTAGAACCTTCTGATGACTTTTTTTCTTTAAATGGAAAGCAAGCAGTGCAGCTTTGTACCCTTAAAGTCAGCAGACCTAGATCCAGCTCTGACTTTTCTCCCTGACTGTTTGACCTTGGAAAAGTTACTTTCCCTCTCTAATTTTCAGTTTCCTCCTCTCTAGAATGAGGATGATAAACCACCTCCCAGAGTGAATGTGAGTGACAATCAAATAAGATTCATATAAGATATAAAAATGTAAGGGACTTTTTTTAGGATCTGAATTTATACACTGTGTTTTGGATAAAATTTCAGAGAGACTTCTCGGTTTACCAAGTGGCATCTTATATAAACTACACACTTAGATTAAATTGTCTTGGCCCCTTAAAAATTGTTCCCCCTGGGTTGTGTTATGAGGCCTCAGCTTTTAGTAAAGATCTATACAAAAATTAGCTTTATGAAATCTCTTTGTTGTAGAGGTTGTGTTGATACTAAACTGGCTAATTTGACAGTATCCTCTCCATATGGGACATTTTTAGGGTTAGAGACTAGAAAATACTTTGTTTCCCCAAAGATCTGGTATGTTTTCTCCTTATTGATAATGAGAGTTGTGTAAATAACCTTGTTGCCCTTTTCTCTTGGGCTGCTGGGAAGTTCATGGTGGAATTGGCAGCTAATGATGAATATGGTTAGAACCTTTGGTCTGTCTACATTCTGTTCCTTCTATCTTCAGGAAACATAATTTATATTTTTCTGGGCCCTTTTGTTTGAATTTTTATTCAGTACTTACTATTTTATTATACATGTTATCCGTAAACTACCTTGGATCCTTTGATAAATAACAAGGAAGAAACCAAACAAATAATTAAACATTTCCTAAATCCTCTGGGAAGAGGAAGCCTTCCTCCCCACCTATCTTCCAGGGCACAGAGCCTTGAACTGTGCGACTCTTGGTGCCTTCATAGTCACTCCATCTTTTGCAGGCATACGAGGAGAACATGTATGGTAGTAAATATCAGTGGATCATCCCGGGCTGGTACGAGCCTTCTTGGTGGGAGCAGGTGCACACGGAAGCCAACTCATCCCGCTGCCTCCGGAAGAATCTGCTTGCTGCCATGGAGGGCTACATTGGCGTGGATTTTGAGCCCCTGAGCTCCAAGCAGATCAAGACCATCTCAGGAAAGGTCAGTGCCTTGGTCCCCATTTCAACCTTCCTCCCACCTCCTTTGATCATCTTGTCTGATGACATTGGCCGAAAGTGCACATTTATTGTCCTGTGTCACTTTGAGCAAATCACTTGACCTCTCTGAGCCTCTTGTACCTATAAAATATGGTATGTACAACCCTCCACTGCTTACCTCTCTAGGCAACTGTGAGAACCAAATGAGGTAAGGATATTGTGAAGCACATAACACAGTACGCAAGTTATGTATACATATATGGATGGAGTCCTGGCATCAACTTCAGGGCCCTTTAGACTCTGCAAAGGTTCATCCCGTGCTCCTCTTACCTAAGATGTCATTCTCAGTTGTATTGATGCTCTCCTGGAGGAGAGGAAAGACGCCTTAAGTAGACTTTGGGAAACACATGCTGTAGAGCTGCCAGACTGCGTCAAACCTCAATTTTGCCACTACCACCTGTGTGACCTTGAACCTGAGTTCTCCAAGCCTCTGCTTCTGTATCTGTGAGGATATATCTTTTTAGGGGCCACAATTCAGCCCACTATTGTGATCTTGGGATGTCCCTTCTATAGATATATCTTCTATATCTCTGCTTCTATATCTGTGATAACCCCCTTCTGGGGGTTATCAGGAGGATTGATGGCAGGTGGTGCAAGCCACTAGCATGGTGTCTGGCACCTTGATTCTGTCACGACTGTGATCAGGACCTTGGACAGGGTGTGTCAGCCTCAGGGCCTCTGCATGCTTCCATGAGTGTTACTAATTCCTGCCCTGCTTATCTCGTAGGGCTATTGCGAGGACCAAGTAATATAGGACATGTAAAAGTATTTCCAAAGCACACCATTCTCTATCATTGTAAGTCTTATCAAAGATCAGGTGATGATAGCCCTGGTAAAGGTGGTAACATCCATTTCTCAGTTCTGAACAGCAGCCAAAATTCAACACAGCAATGCACATAATTCTTTTCTGTGTTCATATAGTTAAATTATTCACTTAACCCCCAGGGTTCTTACAGACCAAATTTTATATCAAGAAAAAGCTTTATAATAAAGAAAAATATATGTATATAATTTCATGTATTATTTAATCTCAATTGGAACCAACTCTACATGAATGATTTATCGATTTGTCAAGAAATGGCAAATCATTAGGACATATTTTATAAACAGCTCTTTAGCTCGTACTGGCACCTGGCTAGAAAATGTTGAAAGAAATATTTTCATACCAAAATCAATGCATATATAACATTTTTTTGAGATGTTGAATAATGAGCAGAAATAACTCATTTATTCAGTAAGTGTTATTTTTAAAGGTGTCAAATTTTGCAATTTATTAAGATCCTTGGGTCCAGGGATACCCTGTATTTTAATCTAAAAAAATCATAAAATTTGAGGAAAACACAAAACCTAAGGGAAAAAAAATCCATGAAGGCAGATGGTACAATAACTAAATGGAGAGGCTTCAGGAAGACCAAAGACTTAAATGGTTGCACAGGAGATCTGTGAGGCTGTCAGGATGAGAGCCATGAGACACTACAGGAAGGACCTCCCTCGGATGTAGTTCTAAGGGTGTGGCTTTCAGCCAGGGTGGGAGCCATGCAGGGCTGTGTGCGGTGCTGTGAGCAGTACATGAGAGTGTGTTGTAGGAAGATTATTTTTTGTAGTGTATTTTGGAGGAAATGTTTTGGCATTTGTAACAACATCCGCCAGATCACTGACTGCCCTTTTCTAAACTTTTTAATTTGTGATTGGTGAAGAGGCTGACCTCTTGCCCATCACTGTCTCATGCATGGGACACCTTGGGGCTGTTCACCCACGGTTTTGGGAAACCCACTCATAAGCCCACCCCCTGGAGGGGACAGGACCATTGAGGTGGCTTCCGAAAGTCCAGAGACCCAATCCCTGTCCCCATGGTCTTTGAAGCAAGAGGAAGCATTTCTTACATTACCCCACAGTTACGAGATTGTTGAAGTTACACAAGGAAATTTGCGGCCTCTTCACTTCCTGGAATCAGAAGGTCCCAGAGCTCTCTTAGACATTATAGTGTCCAGCTTCCCGTCAGATTCTCAGATCTTCCAGTAGCAAAGGAATTCTCTCCCTTAATTCTCCCACCCCTAGGTCCCACTGGAGCTACTCAGATCCTATTGACCCATCTGTCCCACGTAGTCCTTCAGTGACCACAGAGTCACTGCCTCTCCAAACTAAATAGCGCTAGTCCTTCCAGTTGTTAGTTCACAGGTCCAGGGCTGGGACTAAGCATGAAATTTAAAAGGGTGCCAGATACATCGGTAATCAAGATTAAACAAAATATGTTAATACAATTAAAATAATGCCAAAAAAAACCCCGTAATGAACAAATTGCCAAAATTTTAAATAAAGACCGGATTCACAGGACAGGGATTAGGGTGAGGAAAGTGAGGTGAGTCATGCCAGTGCAAGGTTGGATTCTATCTTTATTTAAAATTCTGATATTTTATTCATCATGGATTTCTTGCATTCATTTTTATTTTTAAAATATGGTATTAAAATATTTTTTATCTTGATTACTGAAAGGGTTTAGCTCTCCGTTCCCACCCAAATCTTGTCTTGAATTGTACTCCCATAATTCCCACTTGTTATGGGAGGGACCCGGTGGGAGATAATTGAATCGTGGGGACGGTTTCCCCCACACTGTTCTCGTGGTAGAGAATAAGTTCCACTAGATCTGATTGTTTGATAAGGGGAATTTTGTTTTGCTTGGCTCTCATCCTTTCTGTTGTCTGCCACCATGTGAGATGTGCCTTTCACCTTCTGCCATGATTATGAGGCTCCCCCAGCCACCTGGAACTGTGAGTCCAATAAACCTCTTTCTTTTGTAAATTGCCCAGTCTCAGGGATGTCTTTATCAGCAGCATGAAAATGGACTAACACAATTACTGAGATTTTTTGACTCTCCCTTAAATTTTGCACCTGAAATTAGTGCTTTATTCACCTCACCCTAGTACAGCCCTGCACAGATTGTATTTGTCAAACCCCTCCCCATGCTCAGCCTGTTCCTTTGTTGCACTTGCTTTTGTTGAACATTCTCTCTAGAGGGTGTGGGGCCCAGAGTTGAATAAAGCATTCCTGTGTATGATCTGACCACAAGCCAACTTCTCCGAACAGCCTTCAGAAGTCTATGGTCAAACATGGTTCTAGAGAGTCAAGAAATGTTTCTTGAATTTGAATTTGCATTATATATAGCTGCTCGGGGCCATGGTCAGCATGGCACTGGCTGCTGGATTGATGCCTGTATTTTGGGATCCATCGATGTCCATGAAAACAAGCAAACACTTGTAAAACCACAGCAAGTGAATGGGCTCTTGTCATCCTCACTATTGTACACATGGAAAACCTAAGAGCCAGAGAGGGGAAGGGACATCCCAAGATCACGAAAGTAGGTTGATAGTGGCCCCTAAAAAGATATATCCACATTGTAACCCTTGGAACCTGGGAGTGTGACCTTGTTTGGAAAAAGAGGGTTTTGCAGATGTAATTAACTTAAGACTCTCATGATAAGATTTCCTGGATTACCCAGGTAGGCCCTAAACCAATGACAGGTGTCCTGTATGAGAGAAAGGCAGAGGGAGAGTTTGCACACTGAGAGGAAGGCCATGTGAAGAAGAAGGCAAAGACTGGAGAACACCAAGGATTGCTGGCAGCCACCAGCAGCTAGGAGAGAGGCATAGAGTGGAGGGATCTCTCTTAGAGCTTCCAGAAGGAGCCAACCCTCATGATGGGGTTTGGCTCTGTGTCCCCACCCAGGCTCTCATGATGAGATTTCCTGGATTACCTATGTGTCAGGGGAGGGACCTGGTGGGAGATGATTGAACCACGGGGGCGATTTCCCCTTTGCTGTTCTTGTGATAGTGAATGAGTTCTCACGAGATCTGGTTGTTTGAATGTGTGTGACACTTCCCCCTTCACTCTTTCTCTCTCTTTCCTTCTGCCTTGTGAAGAAGGTACTTACTTTCTCTTCTGCCATGATTGTAAGTTTCCTGAGGCCTCCTCAGCCATGCAGAACTGTGAGTTAATTGCATCTCTTTTCTTTATAAATTACCCTGTCTCAGGTGGTTCTTTATAGCAGTATGAGAATGGACCAATACACCTGACAATGCCTGAATTTCAGTCTTCTGGCCTCCAGAACTGTGAGAGAATAAACTGCTGTTGTTTTAAGCCACCCAGTGTGTGGGAACTTGTTGGCAGCCCCACAAATCTAATACAATCACCCAGCAGGTAGAGGCAGATCCAGGACTTGAAGCCAGGACTCCTAATCCCAACTCAGCACCCCTTCCCCTCTGCCATGCTGCTCCTCTAGACCTGTGACATGCTTAGGGACACATCCAAATCAGCTCTTTTGTGGCATCTCAGTGGATATCTGTTGGTAAGTGACACACAGGAGCACAGAGTGTGGTACTCCAGAGATCCGGTGTGGATCCTGCATTCATACCACTTAATCTGCAACCTCACCAAGTCACATTCCCTCCCTGGGCTAGGTAACTTCTAGGGTGCTTTCACAGCTCAGTTCTCTAACTGTGTAACTATGGTGTGGAGTTATTACAGCAAGCTCTGTGACATGGTTATAATGTTAAGTCATGCAAGTGCAAGGTTGGATTCTGTATTTAAATTTTTGATGTTGTGTTCATCATGGGTTTCTTGCATTCATTTTTATTTTTTAAACACGACACTAGAATATGCTTATCTTGATTACTGAGATGTTTTGGCTCCCCTTTAAATTTTGTACCTGAAATTAGTGGTTTATTCACTTCATCCTAGCACAGTCCTGCAGAGGTTGTATTTATCAAAACCCTCCCCATGCTCAGCCTGTCCTCTTGTACTTGCTCTTGTCAAATCTCCCAGGATACAGGTGACTCCTGGTAGACAAAGTCACAGAAAAGGGCAGAACAGTGGCCCCTCCTGGATGCATTCTCCAAGGTTCCCTCCTTTGTATGCCTGTCTCTATCATCGAGCTGTCTCCAGCTCACTCATTGGCACTAGGAGTTTTCTGGTAGGAGGAATAGCAAGGTCACGGGCTCCTTCCAGGAGCACGTTCTTCAGTCCTTTCCCATTGGACTGTCCTGCGTTGGGAGAGATGTGGACCTTCAGGCTTTCTGAGCCCATTTGGAGCTCAATCTTCTGGGACCTCATGAAGACAGCCCCTGGACCCCTGCTTTTGGCCCAACATTTGCTCCTTCTCTCCATTGAGGCTCCCCATCACTGTTCAACTCCTGCAAAGTGACTTGACATTGGTGATTTCAAGTGTCAACTTCCATTTTTCAAGTCCTGTTTGGTTTGTTTCCTTTGTGAGCATTTATAATTCTGGCTTGATTTCTCCAGCGACGGCTCAGCCTCTCCAGTAAGGACATTCTTCTCCTGTTACTGTGCCCCTGCTAAGGCCCAGTGCTGGGCCAAGGCCCCAGATGAGCTGTTCACAGCACCCTGCGACCTCTGCAGTAGCCAGGACTCCTAATCCCAACTCAGCGCCCCTTCCCCTCTGCCATGCTGCTCCTCTAGACCTGTGACGTGCGTAGGGACACATCCAAATCAGCTCTTTTGTGGCATCTCAGTGGGCCTCCATCAAAGGCACAGGTCCATCCTTTGGAAGACTTTGTAATGTTTTCTGGCAAGAAATGTCTGTGACCACTCATGATTATTTATTCAACCCAGCAAATCTAGTGATCCTTCCACTTAGAGCCAATGACCCATGAAAATCTGCACCCATCTCATTACCACTGTGCTGTAAGCACCGTGACAAAGAACTTGGAGTTTTAGGGAAGCACTGAGCTTATCGTGGAGGAAGGAAAGGTACTGCAGAAAAATAGGAGAACTCCCCAGAGAGCCCAGCTTCACAGCGCTGCTCTCTCCCCTACCACCCACAAAGCTCCCATTCCTTGCTACTCCCCTAGGTACTCATGGCACTGGGAGAAGGCACTATGTCAGAGGGGCATGGGCTCAGAAGGAAAAGGCTGAGTGGCCCATGGAGAGGCCACTGGCTAGACTTGAATCATGACCCTAACACTTCCCAACTGGGTGACTCTGGCAGGTGGCTGGTCATCTATACCAACATCCATACCTCTCCTCCCTTCTTCTAAGTTCTGTAACACAACAAACCAGAGTTCATAACACAACTCTGATTTTTAACTCGGTATGTTGCCACCTCACTGGAAAATGTATTATACATTTCCCAGCCTTCCATGCTAGATATGGCCAGGATTGCAAGTCTGGCCAATGAGATATAAGTAGAAGAGTTATGTGGGACTTCCAGAAAGGCTGTATTAAAGGGGGATATGGCCTTTCTTTTTCTTTCTCTTTTGTGTTGACTGGAATGTGGATATGATGGCTGGATTTCTAGTAGCCATTTTGGACCATTAGGTACAAGGTGACCTTGACAAGGAAACATCATTCCAGGATTGTGGAGCATAAAAATAGGACCCTGGGTCCCTTATTACCCTGGGGAGTTGTCATAGCTGTATTGTTCAGCCTCCCCACAGACATCTTTTATATGAGAAAGAAATAAACTATCTCCTGTAAGTCACTGGTGATTTGTTTTTTCTGTTACAGTGCAGCTGAACCTAAGAGTAATACAGTGATGCTGTGCAAGTCATTTAACCTCTCCCAGTTTGTCTCTCATCTGTAAAATGGGGATAATACTATCTCTCTCACAGATTTGTAAGGATTCGATGAAGTTATACAGTAGAAAGTATCTTACCGAGTGCAAACACATAGTAGGTGCTCAACAAATTTTAATTCTCTTCCTTTTCAGGGTAGGAACCTTAGGGGTAGGAGGAAGGAGTAGTGAGATCGATGAAGAGTTTATAATCCAGGTCATGTGAGATGAGGAGCAATGGAAGGATTGGGATTACTTTTTATAGTTTAGCTAATTATTTTTATTGAAGGAGAGCACCCATGTAACTACCACCCAGGTCAAGAAAAAGACTATTTGTAGCAATTCAGAGACTGCCTTTATGTGTTACAGTTAATATCCACTGCCAGTTGTAACCATTCTTCTGACTTCCTTTGCCATTCAGATGCCTGCTTTTGAACTTTTGAACTCCACAGCTTTTTTTAGTATCTTCAGATTTAGGGAGTGTATTAGTCCTTTCTCACACTGTTATAAAGAGACACCTGAAAGTGGGTAATTTATAAAGAAGAGAGGTTTAATTGGCTCACAGTTCCACAGGCTGTACAGGAAGCATGGCTGGGGAGGCCTCAGGAAACTTAGAATCACGGCAGAAGGAAAAGGGGAAGCAGGCATGTCTTACATGGCTGGAGCAGGAGGAAGAGAGCGAAGGAGGAGGTGCTACACCCTTTTAAACAACCTGATCTTGTGAGAACTCACTCACTAGCATGAGAACATCAAGGGGAAAACCTGACCCCATGATCCAGTCACCTCCCAGCAGGCCGCTCCTCCAACACTGGGGATTACAATTTGACATGGGATTTGGTCAGGAACACAAATGCAAACAATACCAGGGAAGATTCGTCTTTCTGGTAGTTATTCCAGTTCACCCTTAAATAACCACCATCTTCTGTCTTTGCCACAGTTTCCTCATTCTGCCTTTGCCACAAAACCTTGCATCAGGGCATGGGTGAGGCAAAGGCAGAAGTGAAATGTGTTAATTTTTCTCTTCTTATTCAGTCATCTGTACAGTTTTGATGTTCTCTGTCTTCAGTTATAGATGTGGTATCATTTTGTATAGAATGTAGCTACAAAGCTAGCTAGTATAGTTTGGGGAGACTTGGGAAAGGTAATTTATACACAGCCTCCTTCATCTCCAGCTACCTGGAAGTCCTCTAACTGGTGTGTTTTAATGAACAGAAATTCTTTAATAGAACCCACTCAAACGCTGTGAAGATATTTTCCTATCTTGTGTTTTAGAAACTATTGTTTTACCTTTCACATTTAGCTCTATAATTAACCTGGAATTTCATTTTGTATAGGATGTGAGGTAATGATCAAGATTCCTTTTCTTCTTTTCATTTTTTACATGGATATCTAATTGACCCAACATCATTTATTGAAAAGTCCATCTTTTCCCACAGTGTGCTGCCATATTACTTTTGTCATAAAGCAAATGACTTTATATATTTGGTTCTGTTTCTAAACTTTATTTTTTTCTTTTCCATTGGTTTTCACCAAAACGTCTTCATTTCTGTAGCTTTATAATAAGTCTTAATAACTACTCATATAGGTTCTCTATCTTAGTTCTTTAAAACTGTCTTGGCTATTCTTGTCTCTTTGCATTTCTATATTCATTTTTAAAACAGATTGCCAGTTTATACGCACATACGTACATACTTTCTCTGTTTTTTATTGGGATTTTACTGAATCTGTAGATCAATTTAGGGAAAACTGGCATCTTAATATCAAAGTCTTCCAATCCATGAATTGTGTATATCCCTGCATTTAGTTAGGTCTTCCTTAATTTCTCTCAGGAATGTTTTATAGTTTTCTGTGTAGAATTATTGTGCATATTGGCTGGGCACTTTGGCTCACATCTGTAATCCCAGCACTTGGGGAGGCCGACGCAGGTGAATCACTTGAGGTCAGGAGTTCAAGACCAGCCTGGCCAACATAGTGAAACCCCATCTCTATTAAAAATACAAAAATTAGCCAGGCATGGCGGCACATGCCTGTAGTCTCAGCTACTTGGGAGGCTGAGGCAGGAGGATCGCTTGAACCCAGGAGGCGGAGGTTATAGTGAGCCAAGATTACATCACTGCATTGCAGCCTAAGCAACAAAGTGAGACTCCATCTCAATTAAAAAGAAGAAGAAAAAAGAATTATTTTACTTATTTTGTTTATTTCTAGGCATTTGATATATTTTGATGAACATATGTGCACATTACTATTGGGTGCATACTTGGGGTGGAAATCTGAGTCAGAGTAGCCATATGTTCAGCTTTAGTAGACTCTGTGACAAACAGCTTTCTAAAGTGGTTATACCAATTTACACATCCGCCAGCAGTGATTGAGAGTTCCAGTTGGTTCACATGCTCAACAACTTTTGGTGTGTCGGCTTTTTAATTTTAGCCAACCTAGTGGGTGTGTAGTGGTTGATGTCTTGTTTTAGATTAAATTTGCATTTCCCTGATGACTAATGAAGTTGGACATGTTTTTATATCTTCATTGGCCATTTTGATATCCTTTTTTGTGAATTGCCCATTCAAGTCTTTTGCCCATTTTTCCTGTTGGATACTCTGCCTGTTTCTTACTGATTTGTAGAATTTCTTTTTAGATTCTGGATATGAATTATTTGACAGTTATATGTATTATTTATATCTTCTCCTATTCTGTGGCTTATCTTTTCACTCTCTTGATATATTTTGATGAATAGATATTCCTAATCTTAATGTAATCCAATTTATTAGTCTTCTTTGTGATTAGTATATTTGTGCCTTGTTTAAGCATTTTAAGGATGGGGAGAAAAAAAGGTTGGAAAATAAGAAATGAACATATGAGACACATGGGATATGTTGAAAAAGTATAATATATGTATAACTGTGTCCTGGAAAGGGAGGAAAAAGAGACTAGGCAGAAGCAGTATTTGGTTTTGTTATTTTATTTTTTTCTGAAAATCACCCTGTCTTGATGATTTGGTTTGGATGTTTGTCCCCTCCAAATCTCATGTCAAAATGTAATTCCCAATGTTGGAGGTAGGGACTGGTGAGAAGTGATTGGATCATGGGAGTGGATCCCCCTTGAATGGTTTAGCATCATCCCTTTGGTAGCAAGTGAGTTCTCACCCTGAGTTCATGTGAGATCTGGCTGTTTAAGGTGTGTGGCATCTTCCCCCTTGCTCTCTTGCTCCATTCTTGCCATGTGCCACACCTACTCCCCTTTGGCTTCTGCCATGATGGAAAGCTTCCTGAGGCCCTTACCAGAAGCAGATGCCAGCACCATGATTCTTGATTCTGCACCTGCAGAATCATGAGCCAATTAAGCTTCCTTTCTTTGTAAATTATCTAGCCTCAGGTATTTCTTTATAGCAATGCAAGAACAGCCTAATACACCCACCCACACTCGTGAAGATATTTTCCTATCTTGTCATTTAGAAGTTTTGTTATATCTTTCACATTTAGACATAGAATTTACTTGAAATTAATTTTATGTATGGTCTGAAATAAGATATTTAATTTTATGAATAATCAATTGGTTCAGGACTATTGAAAAGGCCATAATCCCCCATCCCACCACTCATGCTACAGTGTCACCTTTGTCATAAATTAAATAACTGCATATAGTGTGGATCTATACACAAGCTTCTGAACTTCCATTTGTCTTCCTTTGGTCTACTTACCTATCTTTTAATCAATATCACCCTGTTTTAATTACTGAAGTATGATTTGATACCTTGTAGTATAAATCCATAATCTTTGTTCTTCCTTAAGATTTTCTTGGATGTTCTTGGCACTGATGTCATTTTTCATTTAGATCTACTAACACATTTACACTTCCTATTACTTTTTTCCTTCACACATTTCTGTTTTTCTGCTTATTATTACTATTATTTTTCTGCCAGAAGAACTTCTCCTTGGTCTTTCTTTTACTGTTGCTCTTCTGGAAGCAAATCTTTCAAGTGTCTGGCTGTCTGAAATTTATTTTACCTTTAATATTGAGAGATGTATTGACTAGATAGAGGATTTTAGATGGCCTGTTATTTTCTTTTGGCACTGAAGAGGTCATTCCATTGTCTTCTGGCTTCCATTGTTTCTATTAAGTCAGCTGTCTGACTTATTGCTCTTTTGAAGTAATGCATCTTTTTTTCTCTAGTTACTTTTAAGATTTTGTTTTTGATTTGGTCTTTGGCAGTTTTACTACACTGTGCTGAAGTGAACTTTCCTTTGTGTTCGTCTTGCCTGGAGTTCATAGAGCTCCATAGGATTTCATGGATCTGTGGATTGATGTGTGTTGGGGAAATAGAATAGCATCCATTGAAATATTGCTTCTGTCTAGTCTCTCTTTTCTCACCTTGCAGGACACAATTATACATATATTATACTTTTTCAACATATTCCATATATCTCTTATGTTCATTTCTTATTTTCCAAACTTTTTTTCTCCTTATGTTTCAATCTGAATACAAACCTGTATTCAATTCACTAATCTACTTTCTGCTATGTCTAATATGTTGCTTCACCTATCTATTGAATTCTTTATTTCAATTGTTGCATTTTTTATTTTTAGAATTTTTATGCCTTTTCTTTTATAGTATTCAGTTCTCTGATGACATTCTGCATCTTTTAATCAATTTTCTTGAACATATAAACCTTGCTGTTTTATATTATTTTATTTTATTTTATTTTATTTTAGAGATAGAGTCTTGCTCTGTGACCCAGGCTGGAGTGCAGCGGTGTGATCTTGGCTCACTGCACCTCCCAGGTTCAAGCAATTCTCTTGCCTCAGCCTTCTAAGTAGCTGGAATTACAGGTGCCCGCCACCATGCCTGGCTAATTTTTTTCCCATGTTGGCCAGGCTGGTCTTGAACTCCTGACCTCAGGTGATCTGCCCACCTCAGCCTTCCAAAGTGCTGGGATTACAGGCATGAGCCACCATTCCCGCCAACCTTGCTATTTTGAAGTTCATGTCTAATAATGTCAAGATTTGGATCACCTATGAATTTGTTTCCATTCCATATACTTTTCTTTTTCTTCCTTGCTTTTCTTTTAAAACAATTATCTGGCACTATTTCCTGGTGTACCTAGTACATTTTGATTAAATGCATGTGTATGAAAAATTGTAGAGACTACAGGTAGTACTTTCTTTCTCCAGGGAAAATGTATTACTCTTCAAGCAAGTAGTTAGAGTAGTAGCAAATTGCCTTAATCCAGTAAAGAACTGAGATGATTCCAGGTTCAGTTTTAGTTTTTGCAAGGCCCAGTCTATTTTGGTTTGCCCTGATTCCTAGTGTTTGACCCTTCAATGTTCTCAACTGAAATCCTGGGATATTTACTGACCCTGGACTCCAATTTTTATTTTCCCAATACTATTAAACTCCAAATAGTTCTGTTTGTTTTCTTGGCTCTTTTGCTTGGCTTCTCAGCCTCTTGCTTTATGCAGCTTAATTACCAAATATTTTAAGTAAAAATGCCAGTCTTAATACCAGGCTCACTTTTTTATGGTTCCCTTTACTCTGGCACCTTGGCCATGCAAGTCTTGCTACCTTGGTAGCCCAGAACTACAGTTTTTGGCTTTCTATCCCTGAGGGACTGCTGAAAACTCTGATCCAATGCTTTCTGTTTCTGTGACTAGCCTTCTTACTTACAAATCAGAAAATGCCTCAAAAGGAAAACAGCAAAGAATTTGGGGCCCATCTCAGAGCATTTCTCTTCTCTCCAGAATGATGGATTCTCAGTCCTAGCTGTCCTGGTTGTTTTCTGATGTCTTTGAATAGCTATTTTAATATTTTATTCTGCTTTTCTAAATGTTCTTGATGGGAGCTTTGGTCTGATATAAGCGATTTCATCATAGAGTGGAAGTCTGAACTGAGATTATTTTGCTTAAAAGAAGGAGAATGCATTAGAAAAAGGGAGGCATCTCCCTGTCTTTGGCTTTTTGAGGGGCTGTTGTGTATAAAAGGAGCAGACGTGTATTGTGGCTCCACAGGAACATGTAGCATGCGAATACAAGTTTCAGGGAGAGAGGCGCAAACTGCATCTGGAAGAACAGTCTTCTCAACATCAGCCATTCCCTAAGTGGAAAGTTCTGCCTGAGAGACATAGTGAGCTTCCCAATACTGGAGGAGTATAAGAAGAAACTCAGCAAACACCCGGAAGTTGCTACTGAAAATATCCAATGATTATCCAATAATCAGATTGCAGGAGGGACTTCATCAGTGGTTACCAATTTTTGTATGCTTGAAATCTGAGAAGGTTTTTAAAAATACAGATTCCTAAGTTAACTCACTCACTGATATACTGAACCAAAATGTAGCCCTGGCATCTGTTCTTTTGTGTGTTTTTTGTTTTTGAGATGGAGTCTCACTCTGTCACCCAGGCTGGAGTGCAATGACGCAATCTCGGCTCACTGCAACCTCTGCCTCCTGGGCGCAAGCGATTCTCATGTCTCAGCCTCCTGAGTAGCTGGGATTACAGACACCTGCCACCACACCCAGCTAACTTTTTGTATTTTTAGTAGAGATGGGGTTTTGCCAGGTTGGCCAGGCTGGTTTTGAACTCCTGACTTCAGGTGATCTACCTGCCTCGGCCTCCCAAAGTGCTGAGATTATAGGCGTGGGACACTGTGCCCGGCCCTTGGCATCTGCATTTTTAGCAACCTTCCCAAGTGATCTACAAACCGCAGCATAGGAACCAGCAAACTAAATATTCTCTCGTGTACTTCCAAATGAGACTCTGTGATTCGAATCTCCCACAGAGATGCCAGCGAGAAAGTCTGCCAGTTTCACCTCTGTGGGGATCAGTTGCAGATGTGGAAGAGGATGTATCCTTCTCCTGCCCTCTCTTCTGTCCATGAGGCTCCCCTCTCCCAGGAAGAAGGACTCAGCTCATTTCTGTTGGGATGACAGACTCATAAAGTTTAGTCACATTGTAGGTTAGCAAGCTTGTGTGGGCTAGCCTTGGAACCTAACCACTATTTATAACATAGTGTCTGTGGGAAAATATGTTCCAAGTTCCAACAAATGCCTTTAAAAAATATGCCGGAGACCAACCTATCAGTAATTGGGACTATCTGCATAAGTTATTTTCTCAGAAACTTTTAGCATCTCACGATAAACTTGACCTCAGAGGATGGTAATTAATCAGCATTTGGTGTCAGCTTTACAGTGGAAGAAATTCTTCTGCCCTGAATAATTGGAGGCCCACTTTAAGAACAACTATTACTTTTTCTCCAACAATTGTGAATGTGTTTCTTCCTGCTGTCATTGTCTTGCCCAAGGGAGTTGGTGCTGGCATCACATGGGAACAATGATGAATGGCCTGGGATATCATGTGGCAGCAATGACTTCTTTAACCTGGTGCTTGCAAAGACAGCAAGAACTGAGGTCACCTTTCAGGGCTTAGCTACACCTGTGTCCCATTCCAAGGACTCTACCCACAGAAATCTGGTAAAGAGCTGTGATTCCAGTGTTCTTGGCCCTCCTCCTGATCCTTGTATCTGGGAAGGACAGTTTTTTGAGATAGATGAATTTCCAAGTGGCATATGTAAAGTTTATATAGGGACTTTTGTTGACCTCAAGGCCAAGTCCAATAGACAATATGATCTTGATCCCCTTAGTGTCCCACAAAACAAAACAAAACTGTATCAAGGAAGTTTAAAATTACACTCAGTTACCACCCGGTGAGACCACACTGGGAATGTTCACCTCAAGTCTGGACCTCCCACTTTTAAAGCATCATAGAAACCTTGAAGGCTGCTCCAGTGTGGTGTTCTGGTCAGGGAGGTGGTGTAGAAATGTCATCTGAATGTAATCATTAGGTTGAACAATGGAATTCAAAAATGGACAGCACCAACCCTTGAATGCCATTGCGTGCACTGGAGAAAGCTCATAGGAGCAAAATCCAAAAGAGAAGTCAAAGGGGCCTCATTTCTGTGATGCTTAACACAATTAATTAGAGAAACACACATCCAAGTACTATTTAAATCCTTTTAAAATGGTCAGTAGTTAACAACCAGAAATAGACACAAATCACATTTTAAAAATCAAAGAAAATATAGCCAAGTAGTAAAACATGGAAAAATAACAAGGAGACATTAAAACAAAACATTAAATGATGTGACATCACCATAGCAAGATGGTATAGGAAATTCACCTAAAAAATTAAGATTGCTGGTTAATATTTAAAATAAGCTCATTCTAATCATTAAAGAAATGCAAATTAAGATTAAAAGAATACTTTTTTCTTAACAAATACATATGTTTTTCTTAATAAACTGACAATTGAGTTAAAAATTAAAATACCTATTGTCAAGGATGCAGGGAAATGAATACTTTCATACACAGTAGGATTACAACTTTTTGTATTTGGGAAGAACAATTGTGCTCTACAATGTGTGAATAGGTGTGCTCCTGTGTTTTACAGACAGAGAAACAGGCCTAAAAAGGGCCTAAACAGGTATTGTTTGAGATTCTGGTGGTACCTCAGTGATCAAGACAGATCACATCTCCGACCTCATGGAGCTTAATTCTAGGTGGGTGGGGAGGGAGGAGTGAAACCACAGACCATAAGCAAGTAAAAACATAAGGAGGAAAATTGCAGGGAGTGACAAGTGCAATAAAGAAGATAAAAATCCCTGGCCTCAGGCTGGGGGCTTTTACAACGGGTGGGTCAAGGAAGCCATCCCTGAGAAGTGACAGGTGCTGACCTTTGAATGCTGAGAATTATCATGCCAATAGCTGGGCAAGGAGCTTTCTGGCAGAGAAACAGCTTGTGCAAAGCCCTGAGGTGCAAGCCAACTTGATGTGATCAAGGGACCCAAAAGGTTTAAAGAGAGAGAGCTTTGTAGTGGACTGTTTCCTCCTTCTCCAGGCGGAGTGAAAGTGGTGGGGATGACTATGAGCTTCAAGAGCCAGCGGGCGTGGAGTGTGGGTGGGTGCAGGAATGTGAGTAACAGGACAAACTCAGGGAGCTGAGCTGGGCTAGAAATGCTGGTCTCTTTGAGGAACCTGGGATTTGGGGGGAGTTTCTGCCCACTGTGTATCTTGAGTGATGAGCAGAGTGTTGGTAGCTAGAGAGGATGCATTTCCAAGGAAAGCTGCAAACAGATCAAACCTGAGCCTTCCAGGAGGACCCTGAAACAGGGGGAGGCAGACTCCAGGCCAGGACTCATTCACATTTGGTCATACAGAATTCATTGCCTGCAAGGTCCACAGCCGGAGGCTCTTGGCACTCACCCCCAGGCATCTGTGTGGGTGACCCCGCAAGAGACTTGGCTTCTTGGCCCCGGTGGGCTCCAGCCATGCAAGACACAGTCTTTGATGGCCCAGCTCCACCGCCTTCCTTAAAAACACTAGACATGGCCCAAACAACTTGTGGTGGTTTTCAAAAAGCAATTATGACTTTAGAAATCAAAGAGGAAAGAAGTAATCAAGATGAAATGGGAAGGTAGTCTGGTGCCACTCACCCCCACCCCCCAACACGTGCACACACACACACAGACACACAGGCTGTGTAACCTTGGACATGTCTCTGCATCTCCCTGTGCCTCAGGCTGTAGACTGACTGAGTGCCTGTGACTGTCCCTAAGGGGCCCTTCTCAGTATAAACTGACAAAGAGTCAATTGTCCAGTGTGTGATTTTTCCCCAAGGAGGGTTTTTCCAAAGACCAAGTCGAGGGCCCTGATGACATTTCTGGCAGAGGAGTTCAGAAGTGATTTGAAAAAAGACCCATGAAGAAGCTGAGGGTAATGGGTCCCCCAGGGTGGCATTCATCTGGAAGTGCAAGTTCCAAGGTCTGGAGTAAAAAGGCAGTTTCGTTACTTTGTGGCCACAATCAAAATGTTAATATCACCAATGAAATTCCTTTATGAAATTCAGCTCAATGGGAGAAAAAAAAATCTTTTTTTCAATGCTGGCCTATTCAGACTGTTATATTATGGAAGGTAGATAGAATAGCAGGAGGGATGGATGCTGCCTGACACCTGAGCAACTGGGCCTTGCCCTGGGTCCCGTGCTCTAAGAGGTCCTCATTCAGGCCCCTCGGGGCCCAGAATCTGCAAGCCCACTCAGACCTGCACCGCTTCCAGCTTCCAGACTGTGCCCTGAATTCTCAGGCCATAAGCTGGAGCCACTTCCAGGGTCTAGGGAGCCTCTTGCCCCAGCTCTTGAGGATAGACTGTGCCTTTGAGGGTACAGGGAGCTACTGATGCTGGAAGGGGAAGGAGGTGTGGACTGAGCCTGGCTGGGCTGCAGGATGGAGAGGGGTGGGAAGGGAAGGGGAGGGGTGGGCTGAGCAGCACACAGTCAGCTCCCTCTGTGCTGCTGAAACTCAGAGAAGTCCCAGAATTCTGAATTTCAGCTTGGCCTTCCAGATCCCTAGGAAGGTGTATTTATTATGATGAGGAGATAGAGAATATTTTTGAACAGTTTGTTCATATGCTATAACTTTAATATTCAGACATATGGGATATGGGCCTCTACCTCACCCCAGGCCCTGCAAGTTTAGCAGGAAAGGCCTGGTTAGGGTGTATTATCCCCTCTCTCTAGTCTTGCCAAAAGACAGGGTTTAAATCTCAGTCTTGTCACTCACTAGCTTTGTGGCACTAAGCAAGTTGACCCCCCTGAAAATGGGGGGTCTGTAAAATGGTCACAATAACAGTACCCACTTTATGAGGTTGTTGTGAGGGTTAAATGAGATAATGCACATAGTGTCTAGCACTGTACCTGGCACCCTGTGGGCATTGAAGAATAGCAGCTTTTCTCGGCATCAGGCACCTGATGTCCCTGCCGAGTATAACTTGGGATTCCCCCAATCCCCTGTTTTTCCAGACTCCACAGCAGTATGAGAGAGAGTACAACAACAAGCGGTCAGGCGTGGGGCCCAGCAAGTTCCACGGGTATGCCTACGATGGCATCTGGGTCATCGCCAAGACACTGCAGAGGGCCATGGAGACGCTGCATGCCAGCAGCCGGCACCAGCGGATCCAGGACTTCAACTACACGGACCACACGCTGGGCAGGATCATCCTCAATGCCATGAATGAGACCAACTTCTTCGGGGTCACGGTCAGTCCCACGCCTCTGGGCCGTTTTCCTTAGTGTTCCTTGTAAACATGCAAAGCAAAAGAGGGGCTGTTACAAGCTTTCTGTTATGCGATCTGTTATCTCTGATCATTGAAGTAACTAATTGCAGGCCCTAGGATTGCAGGGCTGTTCAGACAAGGGGCAGGGACAGTGCGTGCTCTCAGACACACTGGGAAAATGCTTCTCTATGACTCATGGATAAGAAAGGGCATAGAGCCAGGTACTTGCTGAAGGTAGGCTTTCACTCTGCTACAAAAATGGTTGAAAAGTGTTCTGTCCTTTTGGCTATTTACATTTTAGAGCAGTGGCTCTGTGCTCCCTGGCATAGTACCTGGCTTCAAGCTGCTAAACTACCTCCTGTTATGAAGATGTGAAAAGTTTTTTTGTCATTGAATATAAACAATTAGCATACACAGATAGCCTTTTCAATCTCCATGTGAATTTAGGATGAACTATGTATGACATGGTGCTGTAAATTCTTCCTCTCGTGGACTAATTTTGGTGACCATCTTTCTGTCTCTGCAGTCTCTTAAGCAGATTGACTATGATGCATGCCACATTCAAGTTTAATTGTGTAATAAAACAGTTTTCTTTCTGTTCTAAAAAGAAAGAAAAGAAAAAGAAAGAAAGGGCATAGAGGCTGGGCACGGTGGCTCACACCTGTAATCCCAACACTTTGGGAGGCCGAGGCGGGTGGATCACCTGAGGTTAGGAGTTCGAGAGCAGCCTGACCAACATGGTGAAACCCTTTCTCTACTAAAAATACAAAATTAGCTGGGCATGGTGGCGCATGCCTGTAATCCCAGCTACTCGGGAGGCTGAGGCAGGAGAATCACTTGAACCTGGGAAGCAGAGGTTGCGGTGAGCTGAGATCACGTCATTGCACTCCAGCCTGGGCCACAAGAGCGAAACTCCATCTCAAAAGAAAAAAAAGGTCATAGAGAGTTGACTGCGCACACAGTGCAGGCGCAGTTTACCAGATGGTGGGCTGGGGTGGGCCAGGAGAAGCTCTGGACCCAAAATCAGGTTCAAATCCTGGGCCTTCATTTACAAGTTACCTTCTTTGAACTACAGTTTTCATTCACACAATGGAAATCATACTTATCTTGTAAGCTAGTTTTAAAGATTACACATTACATAATATAACTTGTTAATATTTATTGAGCAAGCTACCTGCTCTGAGCCTCAAGTTTCTCATCTGGGAAATGGGGATAATAATATAAATCTTGCATGGAAGTTGGGAAAATAAGCAATGATAATATGGCTAATACTTCTTGATTGCATATTATGTGCTAGACATTGTGCTAAGTGCATAATGTAGTTAGACTCAATAATGTATGCCTAGTGCTAGGCACATAGCAGGCACTCAATAAATGCTATTGTTACTGTTAATAATGATTACACTGTATCCTTATGCCGTTCATAGGAAGTAGGTGCTCTTATTATTCCCATGAACAGTGAAGAACCTGGAACTCAGAGTATTTAAGTACTATAGTGAATCAGGGTCAAGTGGGATTTGAACTTGGGTCTAGCTCTTAATTGCTGCAGAAGGTAGTGACCTTCTGGTAATGGACCAAAGTGGTAGTTATTCGTCACTGTCTCTGCTCCAGAAAATATGGAAAATTCATCTGAAGAATAGGTTGAGTGGGCTAAAGTGCTGTCCTGTGTTCTAATTTAAAGATTCAGAGTAGAGTCAGTCTGTCTTGAGGAATTAAGGGTAGATAAGCTGAGCTGGCTGGGGCATTTCTTGAAAATGCATATTCATGCATGCGTGTGCTGAGGCTTGTATTGTTGGTCTGGTGGGCCGGAACCTGTGCAGGTGCTGAAGGTGTGGATAATGGTGTGGATGCCAAGGTAAGATGGGCTCCCTGTCCTAGAGCCTGTGGCTCACATGCACGGGCAAGACCTAGACAAAAACAATGAGATGTTAAAAGTGCTTGGCACTGTGGGAGAAACTATTTGAGCCCAAGCCCGAGCCCAGAGGGATTTCTGTGACTTTTAGTGAAAAAGTCAGGGTAGGTTTTTTTGGAAGAGGTGGCATTTGACCCATGCCTTGAACTGTGGGCAGGAATTAGACATGAAGACAGGGGCTGGCCAGAGGGAGCATGGTGAGCAAGGGAGAAATGCAAGAGGGAGGGAAGGACAGTTAGTTGGGCTAGAATACTGGGAAGCTGGATGAGGAGGCTGGGAAGGGAAGTTGGGGTCCAGTTCTGCAGGGACATGCTAAGGAGACTGGCCTTTATCTTCCAGGCCAACCATTCCCAAAGTGTGGTCTGCATCATCTGGGAGCTTGTTAGAGATGCACATTCCCAGGCCCCACACGGGCCCATTAAATCAGAACCTCTCAGGGTGGGGCCCAGCCATCTGTGTTTTAACAAACCCTGCAGGTGGTTCTAATGCACACCAGGGTTTGAGACCACTGCGGGGGGCAGTGGGGAGGCACCGAGGTGGCACTGAGGTTTGCTCAAATGAAGTCGATTTCCAAAATCCCTGAGCAGAGCCATTCTGGACTAAAGGCTCTGAGAAATTCACTCCCACAATGTATCGGCGAAGTCCATTTTTGTAGCGCAGCCTAGATTCAAGCTGGAAACTTTTAACAGCTTTCCTCAGACCAGTAGCTTAAAGAATTATTTTTATTCTCAGAACTCCTTGTTATAAAATCTCACATGGAGCCTGGTATATAAAACAGATTAAAGAAGAGCTTCTCAGTTGAACAGAGAAGGAGCCCTGAACTCTGCCTGTTCAGCCCCCTCTTCCTGCAGCCCCCTCCCCACCCCTGCAGCCCCTGAGATCCCTCCCTCAGAAATGCTGGACAGAACACCCATCAAAATACCTTCAAAGTCCTTTCTCCTCATCCTACAAGTTCATGGACTGAGACTCAGAGAGGAGTGGGATTCGCCCAGGGTCCCACGGGTAGCATTTTGGCAAGGCTGTTTCAAAATGAATTCAAAGTATCCAAAGCTGAAATGGATGAATAGAGAGCTACAGAATCTATAAAGCATTTTGCCATCCTTCATAATCCTAGAACTCTGCATTTTGCCTAGGTGCCTGATAGATCTTTGTTGGAGATCATTTATAACCACTTCTAAATGCTCCCTTTCATCTAAGCCAAATAATACATAATCCTTACTTGATGAGCAATTAGATAGACTGCCTGAAATGTTCTCCATGGCTTGAGGATGAGTTTCTTTTTAATGGGAAATTCCTTGGCACCTATTTATGTCTGCTCCAGCTTGTGACTCAGAATTCGGTGAACATCAGAACTGAAAGTCATCTTAAATAGCCTCAAATTCAATGCTTTTGTGGTGTAGATGAGTGTCTGAGGTCCAGAAAAGGAAAATGACTCCTTCAGAGCCAGGCAGCAAGATGGTTTGGCAGAGCTGGAATGGTAGCTGGACAGGCCCTGCCTCCACCCCCTCAACACCATCTCCCTTTTCTTTGCATAAGTGTCCCTTTAGTGGAGACAGACCGCAACAGTGAAACAGTCCTGCACTCCATGTTACCTTCCTCCTATCCCCTTTGTCACATATTAATAGGTGCTTGTCACTGGGTTGTAGACAGGTTTCGTTAAAATTGTCTTCTGGTCACAGCAAAAAGGACATCTTCTGCCAAAATAAAAAGTGTCTCTGTGGTCCAAGGAGACCACAGAAGGCCAAGTTCAGCTATAAATAAAGAGTTAGAAAGGAAAACAACATGAGAGGTGGAAATAAATGGAAGCATTTTCCATTTGCTGAAGGATTTTCATTATACAGCACACACAGTATCCATTTTTCCACTCTCAGGCAGATATCTTAGTCTGGGTGCCCCCTCATTTAGCATGTTTACTATATGGGAAATCGTTTAAACACATTAAATTAATTATATCCATGACTCAATTTCAATTGATTCAATATGCACACTCTCTGCCGGGAGCTGGGCCAGTGGTCCTGGCTTGGCATGTGGATGAAGAAATGTCTTCCATGCATCCTAGGTTGGGAATCCACCTTAACTCAAGGCGAGTTCTGTTTTATCTTCTTAGAAGCTCTGCTCCCAGTGACTCTCTTCAGGGAACACTCTGAAGTGGGATTCCACATCCCTATGGCCCACCTATGACTTGGGGGTGCTGTACATCTCTCTGATGTCCAGCCCTGGGATTGGCCCTCCATGGTTTAGAAGTCTCAGGATGCTTCCCCTCCGCCATCCCCCTCCTCTGTCAATTATGCGACCAGGAAACTCAGGCTAGAATTGGCTATTTAAATCTCAAAAGCCCAGAGCATTCTGAGAATCCCCTTTTCTGAAAATGACAGGGCTTGGAACCCAGCTCAGCAGAGCTCATCATTAGAGCAATGATTCTTAACCTTCTAAAGGCATGAGAATCTCCCAGGGCACTTCATTTAAAATGCAGGTTCCCTGGCCCCATCCCATAACTTCTGATTCTGTGGTCTTATGGTAAAGCTCAGGAATTCACATATTAAATAGCAGTCTGAGAGATTCTTAAATAGCAACCTGAGAATTGCTTGGGGCCACACACACACACATTTTTGTGGTTTAAACCTGTTGGAAATGGATTTGCTCCTACATTCATTCACTCTTCTAGCAAGCCCTGCACTGGGTGTATGGAGTATAGAGAGGAATAACATATGGTCCCTGGCCCCAGGAGCCCCTCATTCAATAGCAGTGGGAATGGACAAGTAGAGGAACAATTCCTAGGCAGTATCCATGGTCTGTCCAAGGCCTCTGGAGGAAAGACCAAGGAGCCATCTTAACTTGCTGGATCAATAATTGCAAGGTAGCCATCCTGTGGGGAACCCTCCTGTGCATGTGGTGGGAGCAAGGATGCAATACCAGGGCCCCTCTTCCCAATGCTCAATGCATCAGTGCACTGTAGCTGAACAGACTCCTTTCATTTGGCTTTCCTAATCAAGATGCACTAAATTCTTCGTCAGGAGACCATAACCTTTCAGCACATGCTTGGAAACACTGGCTAAGCCTTCAGGTGAAAATCAAAGCCTTAAAGTTCTTCAGGTGATCATTTTTTTAAAAAATCTTTCCAGTTTCCAGTCTCTTAAAACAAGGGTGACCTCCCAGATCTCAAGGTCGACAAATCCTTTGAGTATGTCAGGCTAAGATATGATGGCTGTTACCAGCAGTATACCCGGCTTGGTAAATGTATCTTCTGATTTGTCTTTTAAAAGGACAGCACATTGAGATTGTGGTGCCTATGACAGGCTAAATTTGCAGAATCAGCTGGGTGCAGTGGCTCCTGCCTGTAATCCTAGCACTTTGGGAGGCTGAGGTGGGTGGATCGCTTGAGCTTAGGAGTTTGTGACCAGCCTGGGCAACGTGATGAGACTTTGTCTCTACAAAAAAATACAAAATTTAGCTGGGCATGGTGGCAGGTGCCTGTAGTCTCAGCTACTTGGGAGGCTGAGGTGGGAGGATCACCTGAGCCCAGGAGGTTGTGGCTGGTTACGCCTATGTACTTCAGCCTGAGCGATAGAGTGAGACTCCATCTCAAAAATGAAATAAAATAAATTTATAGACTCTCATTTTACCTTATGAAAATTGAACCCATGCTTTTCCAGGAGTTCCTTAGAGCATGTACACTGGGTTTGGATGGGGGCTTTTAGGTGTTGAGAGCACTTGACCATAGGGAAATTGAAAGAGGCTCCTGGGGAATGTCTTGGATTATGAGAAGAGGGCTCCATTTTTGCTAAAGTTTGCTGTGACTGTCCCTCATTTTCAGTGGGTGTACTCTATGTGGGAACGATCACAGTTGGAAAGAGGGTGACCCATTAAGTTCCTCCAAATAATAGAGCCATCCTTCATCCTCTGCCCAGTGTCTCTCAACCAGCAGTGGGTCTGGACATCCTAGTGTAACATCTGTCAGGACAGGCTGGCACCCTTAGGTTCAGGCATTTCACCTCTGATGGCTATTATCTTCTAATTGGTCTCACCAAGGTGATGAAGAACAGCAGATGGTGATTTGCAGAGTTTGTTGATCCATTTGCTTTTGTTGCTGGTGAAGAGGGATCCAGGCTTAGCCAGTATACCCCTTAAAGTTTCTGCAAGATTTTAAGAAAATTATTTCTACTAAGACTCAAAAAATGCTCCTCCCACCCCCTAGACAAGTCACCACCCCACCACCCACCCTACCAACTTTTTACCTAAAAAGAGGACATCATAGAGTTAAACTCAGTTTGGTTGGAATTCCAAGTACTCCAAGTAAGGTCAAACTAGGTAGCTAGAGAAAACCAACAGGTTCCTCGTTCCAGGGGAATTTGCAATGTTGGCTCAAACCCACCTTTATTTCATACCCACTGTTGCCTCGCCCTACTGTGATCCTGGAGTTTGTGCACTTGGTTTTTTAAGTCAAAACAGATAATTTTACACACACACACACACACACACGAGTTACATATCATCTTGTTAGAGTTGTCCCATCTCTCCTGCCTGTTTGATCTTTTGGGGTCCTGGTTTTACTTTCCAATGTAGAAACTAAACTTCAGGCCTCCCACCAGCCAGACATTTGTGTCTTATATTTGATATCATCATTTACTCATAGAAGTCTTTTTTAGGTTGAATCTGGGAAAGAAATAGACAAGAAACAGGGCACTGGGAACTCCATCCAGAAATAGGGAAAACTCTGCCCAGTCAAGATTTGACACCATTTGGGCTGGTCGTTCTTCCAGTTGTGACTCTATCCCCCAGATTATCTTGATTGTGCCTGTTTCTGGACTTTGCGCCCAAGGCTGTCACTGGAGAACTTGTTAGAAGCTCTGAAACAGTCCAAATGTGGTATAACAACTGGGAGCCCTAGAACATGGGGCTCGTTCCAGTGACCCCCTGCTAGCATCCAATGCCACCCCATGGTTTCCTATTCTGAGGTCCCTTTTTCATGTTCCTTTCTTGTCTGCTGCCCGGGAGCAACAGAAAACCCATCCAGAACTTTCTCTGTGCCTCATGTGTCCCCAGCACATCCCAGACCCAGGTAGTTCCAGTGAAATTGCATCACACACAAACTTAATGTAGGAGCTGATTTGAGACTCTAATCTCTCTCCCTCTATTCTCTGGCTAACCAGCTCACCCTCAAACTCAGATGAAATGTACCACTGCCCAGGACATGGCAGTGATCAACTATAACAAGAATTGCAAATTTGAAAAGTCAAGTAAAAAGAGGTCACAGTGTATGTATCTCTTAGAGCTGTGTGACCTTGGAGAAGTTATTTACGTCTCTGTGCTTCAGTTTCCTCATTTGTAGAGTGGAGGTAAATATTTCTTCTTTCAAAGTGTTGTTGTGGGAAATAACAATGTTTAGTACCTAAGAACTACATCATCATTATTGCTATCATTATTACTACTGCTATTAAGATGGTTACTTTACAAAGAACAGAGTCTGTGTGGGTCTAATCAAGACCCAGCAAACAATCATTGCATACCTATGAGGTACCATTCTGTTTCATATATATAATCTCATTTCACCCTCTTAACAATAAACAAATCTATTAACTTGTATGAAGGATGGAGTGGTTTAATATCCAAACAGAACCAAGTAAACTCTGCCTCTAAGCAAGAACACTTGAGTTCTCTCCTGTGGCCATTCACTCTAGGGATTTGAAAATTACCTTAATGTGGAAGGCGTCTGCTCTCAGCTCTCCCTCCTCTTCCTCCCTTCTGACTAGCTCAGTGCTCCAGCAGCCCTAAGCATTACCACTCAGCATTATACACAAAGGCTAATTGCAGCAGATGCTGGTGGTGTCCCATCCAGATCTCCTGAGCTCAGTTTCAGAGGGCTGCTTAGGTTTGCCCATCCCCCAGCTGCTGCAGGTGCCCCTGCTAATGGTTCACACCTGCTGCCTTCCCCACAGTCCCTACAGGATTGGGTGATTGGTGCCTCCTGCCTGGAGGTGCCTGGGAATTACACCCACCCCATCAGCCTGCAGCAGTGACCTATGCATTGGTACAACACCCAGTGCAATTTACCCTCCAGGGCTTCCAACCAGAACAAGCTGAGGCTCACCTTCATCTTAAACCACATCTGAGCATGGCCTCTTCCATTTTCTTCTCTCCCTTACAGGTTTCTTCTGAGAACACATCGTTAACAAATTACTGCCATGTGATTCCCTGTCCTAGGCTTTGTTTCTGGAGGACCCCATCTAAGACACCCATGTGTATTTATGGGAAATTTAAGCATTTTCAAGAGAAAATTTTTACTGTAATCTTATAGTTACCATATGTGTAACTTTAGAACCAATGGTCCTCCTTACCCCCCCCCCCACACCAGGTTGGAGGGTTCTGGACTCTTCTGCCTCGTCCCTGGTGCGTTTTGCCTGCACCCCTGCCCATTGCAGTAGCTGGTAGGAGAGCCATATTCGTCTCCTCCAACGAATTAGTATCTCCCAGATTTGCAGGGACCACAGCCCTTCCTTTCTCTGATCCCCTCATACTTCACCTGGCCCTTTATGCCTGGTAGAAGCTCAATAATCCCTGGTAACCTCTAGTCAATGTTGTTGGATTAAATTCACACATGATTGAGAAATTCACACTTTTCTACTCTGTTGCCTTCCAGGCATCTATAAACTAAAAAGACTTTTTCAACCCAATAATTAGAACTGACAACAGAAGTATTAACAGGACTTAGATTTCTTGAATCTGCTAATAGTGATTACCAAATTCTTGCTGTGATGCCTGGTATCAGTAATTCACACAAGGTCACGTGCATGTGTGTGTGTGTGCGCGTGTGCATGTGCATGTGCACGCATGCGTTGGAGGAATCCCTTCCTGAGGCAGCATAAAAACTCATCCCTTATTCCCCTCCCAATCTCTCATTTCTCCCATAAGCAACTCTCTGGGGCTCAAATCCCAGGGCTTGTGCAGCAGAAGCAATTGCTGATGGGCCCTCTGTGGCTTCAGATTGTCAGAAACATTTTCGAGAGGTAATTGCTAGTAATAAACAACAACTATAATAATAATAATCCTTGCTGTGTGACTGCCCTGTTTACAGAGTACATTTATAGTCTCTCCCATCTTCCTTCCTTAATGCAATTACATTTATTCACTCATGCTAATAATAGTTATCAATTAATGAGCTCCTACTGTATCCCAGGAAGCATTCTAAGCACTTTTCCCTTATTATTGAATATGGTGGGGATGTACAATTCCCAGTCCCTGGTACACTCCTCCAGTGAGCTGCATCTGGCTTGCTTACCTATGTCAGGTCTCTCCCCTCCTCTCCCCTTCCCAGTGAGACCTAACCTGACACCCTACTTTAAATTGCAACTCCCTCCCCATCCACCCAGCCTCCCTCTACTCATTCTTCTCCACAACAGCTAGCCCCATCTGACATACTACATATTTACTTATTTATTGTCTGTTTTATTTTCTGCTTTATCTCTAAGGCTCAGAACTGGGTGCCTGGGACATAGTAGGTGCCTGATAAATATTTGTCTAGTGAACAGATGATTTAAATAATTAATGACCATGTCATAGATTAAAGAAACAGGCTCAGCAAAGTTCAATGATTTACTCAAGATCTTACAGGTAGTAAGTGAGAGTTTATGCAAGGCTACCAAGTCTGACTGACTCAAAGTCCATATTCTTAAGCATTTAGGTATCCAATTAATTCAACCAGCATTCCCTGCACCTCCAGTAAGCCAGACCAGGGCCAGGTAGGAGTAGTAAAATGTAAGGTTTTGCCCCCAAGGGGCTCACAGTGGGAACAACCAGGTGAGATGCATCAGAGAGAGAGCAGGTACTACCATCCCCATATTAATAGTGAAGGATGTAACGGTTCCCCTCTGCACTGGATTATTTGTGTGTCTATCTGCCTCCTCCTGCTGGACTCTGAGCCCCTTGACAGTGGGGGCTATAATTCTCTCTGTACCCCTGGTGTCTACAAGACCCAGCTCTTAGTCCATGAAATATATTTGCTGATTGAATGAATTACAAAATTATAGCTCAGAAAGGCAAAGTAGCTATGTTGGGGTCCCACAGTGCATAACTGGTGAACCTGGTTCAGAACTACATTCTAGGTCTTCTGATCTAAATGCAAGTGTCTCAAAATCTTGTGCTGTTAGGTGTTGCTTGGCTGCCCTTCCCCCTTTAATTTAAATACAATTACAAATGACTGCAGACAATGTACAGCACAGGAAAGAAACCTACTCCTTCTGCTGTCAGATAAATTTGAAAGATCAAAATAATGTGGTTTAGCAATTTGTTTGAATTGATGCCTAACCTTCCAAATCTTGCAAGTTTGACTTCATCAAGTCAGGGAAAAAATAGCTATTTCCTTAAGAAAAGCAGTGTGGGGGAGTGTATCAGCTTATGAGAGCTTCAACAGAAGGTGCAGGCTCTGTCTTTATCCCTGGGAGAAACAAAGAGGAGGCTCCTTGGAAGGAGCCAGGGACGTGGTGGTCATAGCAAATTACCATAATGACAGATGTCATGATAATACGAATGACGAACAGTTTTGAATGCCTACTACATGCTGAGCGCTATGCCAAGCTCCTAGATGTATTATTTCACTTAATCCTCACATTCACCTGTTATGGATTGAATCGTGCCCCCCTAAAAAATCCATCTGCTGAACTGCAACCCACAGTAGCTCAGAATGTGACCTAATTTGGAAATAGGGTTGTTGCAGATGTGATTAGTTAAGATGAGGTCGTACTGAAGTAAGGTAATCCAATATAACCAGTGTTCCTATAAAAGGGGGAGATTTGAAGACAGCCAGGCACACAGGGAGAATGCCATGCGATGATGAAGCAGAGATAGGGATGAGGTTTCTATATAATCAGGAGCGCCAGTGATTGCCAGCAAACCACCGGAAGGTGACTGATCCTCCCTCACAGCCCTCAGAAGGCAGTGGCCTTGCCAACACCTCGATCTCAGACGTCTAGCCTCCAGAACTGAGATAGCAAATTTCCATTGTTTAAGCCACCCAGTGTGTGAGGTACTTTGTGATGATGGCCCAAGCAAACTGACACATTCCCAAAAAGTGGAGACTGTTATTGTCATTGTTTTGCAGCTGAGAGGTTAAGGAGGTAGAGGATTAAGTAATTTAACCCTCTCATTCAACCTGAGAGGTTAAAAAACTTACCCAAGGTCACAGAGCTAGTGAGTAGAGAAGAGTAGAGAAGCTGGGATTTGAACACGAGCCGTCTAACTTTCGACCCTCACTTTTAACCATTATCCTACACCTATAAAAGCTCTCCTCCATTAGCGGGCAAAAGAATCTAGCCCGAGAAGGACAATGCAGAAATAAACCAATGATATCAGCACTTCCCACCACCCCAGTTTCCAGGGGGAGCTCTGTGGCTCTCCCTAACCTGCTGAGTAAGAGGCAAGGCTGAAGCCAGGCCCCAGCCCCTGGTTCTGGGCCAGCCTCACTGAAAGCTCTGGCCACAGCAATGGAAGAGACTCTTTATATTGTACCCACCTTTCCCCTGATCGGGAGGAGGGAGGGCATTTTATAACTTCACCTGCCCTGTTCTAACTTATTCATGTGTTTCAAAATAACATATATTAATACATATTTATTTTGGATTATAAAAATAATCCATGTCCTTTGTAGAAAATGTGAAAAGTACAGGCACACACCAAAGAGAAATCAGTCTCCCAAAACCTCATCATTCAGACAGACTTATGGGACACTTCACATTCAGATGTGATCCTTTTTATTTTAATTTCTTTATCATTTATTTTGGTCCCTCACATTATAAAACTTTTTCCATGGCAATGGTTCTCAGTCTTCTTAACCCTATCATTTTTTAAATTGTGATAAAATATGTATAAAATAATGTTTACTGTTTTAGTCATTTTTAAGTGTACAAATTCAGTGGCATTAAGCACATTGACCATGTTATACAAGCATCACCACTATTTATCTCCAGAACTTTCTCATCATCCTAAACTGAAACTGCATACCCATTAAATAATAACTCCCAGCTGGGCGCAGTGGCTCATGCCGTAATCCCAGCACTTTGGGAGGCCAAGGCGGGTGGATAACCTGAGGTTGGGAGTTCTAGACCAGCCTGGCCAACAGGTGAAACCCCGTCTCTACTAAAAATACAAAAATTAGCTGGGTGTGGTGGCACATGCCTGTAATCCCAGCCTGAGGTGGGAGAATTGCTTGAACCCAGGAGGTGGAGGTTGCAGTGAACTGAGATCATGCCACTGCACTCCAGCCTGGGCAACAGAGTGAGACTCTGTCTCAAAAAAAAAAAAAATAATAATAACTCCCTTCAGAGGAGTTTTTATTAAATGGGTTTTTATTTATTATGGGAGAGCTTATTTTATTTAGCTACTATTTATTATGATAGAGCAATTTTATTTAGCTGTACATTTATTTTTTAAGTACTTTTAAAGATAGCATAGGTAGTTTGCTAATTTTAGAGGGAAATAATGGTATTTGCAAGCTACCACTAACCAAATAGTTATTAGCCCAGCAAAAGTCTGGTTGCTTTTGCATACAGAAACCTAAGAATGTACATTTTTAAATGTTGAAAATATAAATCGCAAATATTTTCAAGTAAATAGTATAATTAAACATTAGCGATAGCCCCACTATTGAAGAAAATACTCAGAGATATATCCAGATCCTATATCAAAAACTAATCTGAAGATTACATGCATTTCTCTTGGTGCGAGACCAGAATCCCCCCTCTGTGTGTGTGTCAAGGTATGTTAGCCCAGGAGCTTGCTAAGCAGGAAGGCAGTTTTCTAAAATCAGGAGAAGACAGCTGACATAAATTACAGCCTGCAGGACGGCATTGGCTCTGGGCCCTGATGGACACTGGCTCCGCCTGTGTGTGCTCATGCAGAGGTTACTCACACACACTCGATGTGACACTCTGTGCTTGCCTGGATGAGGGCCAGACCTGCGTGATGGAGAAAAGGACACTTGGAAGAGCCACTTTCTCATGAAATTCTAACCACCACTGCCACCTCCTTCTTTCTCAATGGGATTCAGGCTTCTTAGAATTACTGCCTAAACCAGTAATTTTAAAGTAAAGACCTGGAGTCTGGTTGGGGCATTGTAAATTGTGGAAGGGGGGAAGTGGGGGACTATAAGAGACTGGAGGGGGGTGCCCACCTTTGTCTTCCTAAGAGGTATGAAATGGTTAAGTGTGGAACCTGGAGACAGACTTCCTAGGTTCACATCTTGGCTCTACCTGCTAGCCGGGTAAACTTGAGCAAGGAATCAATCTCTCTTCATCTCAGTTTCTTATCTGTAAAACATAGATAGTGCCTTAGATTAAGCTCCTTGTAAATACAGATGGGACATCTGTGCAGAAGGTTTGTCAGAGAGCATGCTCTGGATACACCTGTAGGGAAGTGAAGGGGACAGAACCAGGCAGAGCAAGAAGCTGACGGCAGTGTGGCTGCAACTGAGGCTCCACCTGATTCTGGTAGCTCTGGAGCTGGGATGATGCAGAGGCTGGGCCCAGGTGTCCTCTTATCAGCTAGTCACTGGCCCTGGGAGCAGGTGTATCCTTAGGCAAGGCAGTTCCTCATGGTGGAGGGTAATTCGCAGTAAGGAAGTAGGCTGGGACCTTTAGTAGCCAATATTCTCAGGAGCTGGGGAATGATGGTGCTTTGGCCCTAAAGAGGCCAAAATACTGGGCAAGCCCCCCAGTAACCCCTATAGATAACAATGGGGCCTACCTTAAAGGGCTGTGACGATTAAAGAGGTTTATACACGTTGAGTGCCTGGGACATACTATGTGCTGAATTAGTGCAAGGATGACGAGGAAGCTTATATTTGGATACCAACTTCACAGTCTTCTAGACCCTCAAACACCTATAATTAATTTTCCAGGAGATTCTGTGGTTGGTGGGTCCCCAACCAGCTGCTTCAGTTGGATTCTTGCAGCTCTTGCCATCTTTGGTAATTCACATTCTCACATTCATATGCACGCAAACATACTCACAGGCATGCATGCACACACACATCCCTAAATATGTGGTCTATGGGTATTCATATTCATCATGTATACAGCTGTGTATCAGTGTATTCCAGGAGTTTTCAAACTTGTTTTTCAAAGGAGATTTTACCTAGAAGCCCAATATTAGTGTCCTTCATTTAACATTTATGTTAGTAGTAACATTGCATTTAACATTACATTTTCTTTTTCCAATTTGCTCTTTGGAAGACTTTGCTGATTGTCCCTTTGGATTTAAAAATTAGTAAGCAAATTTCTGCAGTAACAAAGAAGAAGCAAAGCCTTCTTGGGGAACCTGGGTCTGAGCTGTCAGGTCATCTCACAGGAGGCAGGCCCTGGAGGACAGCCTGGCAGCAATGGCAGCTTTTCCAATAGAGCAACAGGTGCTCAAGAAGGAACCATGGTAGCTGGTATCCAGACCTACACTCTTTATTTTAATGTTGCATGTTTATTTGAATGTGCACTGTAAAAATGTAACTAGCATTTAAGGTAGCAAGATAAGCATTTTTTTTTCAGTTTTTTTTTTTTTTTTTAAGGCAGATATTTAGTAAAGGAAAGCACAGATGGCGGGTGGATGTTGTGAAAACCATGAGGGTGGCACACGTATGACAAGGTTTGGGAAACAGTGACCTCCTTATTGCTTTATCTTTATCTTAAAAGTCACTGTGGTCGTCCCCTTAAAAGCTTAAGAAATGAATCAGAAGAGAGTGGGAAAGAGAATGAGAAAGAGAGAGAGAGAGAAGGAGAGAGAGAAGGAGAGAGAGGGAGAGAGAAGGGAGAGGGATCCACCAGCAGCAGCAGCACATTGATTTTCTTGGCCAGCTTGTGTAGTTACCAAAGCAGCAAACAGTACTGTGCTTTTTACGCATGAGGTTTTTGTGGTAGGGTTAATAGTGTTTTTGTTTAATGCCCTTTCACCTCATTCCCATGTTTTTAGTAATAAAAAATGGTGGCAGGCCAGGGAGTGGGTGTCCACTGAACAGGGCAGAGTCAAACTACTCTTAGAAACATGGCCCTCAGACCCCAGCAGCACAATGTAGAGATCCTTGAATTCACCCTCTTTTGCAATCATTTTGACTCCAGTTAATTCATTCGCTTGCAACAGAGGCTTCTACTACCAACTCCTTGAGGGTTGGGTCTTTCTGAGATTTATCTCTGTTTTCAGTTTCTAGCACATGGCCTGGACTATCACTGAAGTTAGTGAACAGATACATCAGAGAGATTTTTATCATCATCCCTGTCCCCTACTTCTTGAATGTCTCCTCAGGTTTTACACATAATAGATACACAGGAAGGACTGGCTGGCTGGTTGAATGGATGGGCAGATGGGTAGAGTGGTGGAGACATGAGTGGGGGGATGGATGGAGGGGTGGGAATGTGAGTAGATAGTTGGATGGCTGAGTAGAAGGAGTGAATGGTGAATGAGCGATGAATATGTGGGTAGGTGTATAGATATAGATGGATGGATGGATGTGTGGATAGGTAGATGGATATAGATGGAGGGATAATGTGTGGGTAGGTAAATATGGATGGATAAATGAGTGGATGGATGGATAGATATGTGGACAGGTGGATAGATACAGATGGGTGGATGGATGAATGGATACGTGGGTAAGTGGATAGATGTGGATGGATGGATGGATAAATGAATGAGTATGTGGGTAGATGGATGGATGGGTGAATGAATGAATGGATGAGCATTTAGGTAGATGGATGGATGGATGGGTATGTGGGTGGTGGGTAGGTGGATGGATGGATAGGTGCATAGATATATGGATGGATGGATAGATGTGTGGACAGGTGGATGGATACAGATGGGTGGATGGATGAACGTGTGGGTAGGTCAATAGCTATAGGTGGATGGATGGATAGATGGATGAGTATGTAGGCGGATGGATGGATGGATATATGGGTGGATGGATGGATGGATGGTTATGTGAATAGATGTTTGCACGGATGGATGTGTGGGTAGATGGATGGATTAATAGATGGGAAGATGGCAGGTGGGCAGATAAGAGGACAGACGTAGATGAGTGAGTGGATGAGTGTGGGTGGATGGATGGATGGATGGATGGATGAAAGGATAGATGTGTAGATAGGTGGATGGATATAGATGACTGGATGTGTGTATGGATGTGTGGGTAGGTGGATGGATATAGATGAATGGATGGATAGATGGATGATTATGTGAGTAGACTGATGGACAGGTGGGTGGGTGGATGGATGGAGGGATGGATGGATAGATGGTGGATGTATTGATAGATGATAGCAGGTGGATAGCTAGGCAGGTTGGTGGACAGGCATAGATGAATGGGTGGATGAGTTTGTGGGTGGAAGGGTGGGTAACTGAGCTAGTGAGTATGTGAGCACTAGGCCTAGGAGAGGTAATTTCAGTTCACGTGTCTGCTGCATTTTAATCAAAGCACGTTTCTCTAGAAAGATCTTCAGAGGCAATGGCCCTGGTATTTTGACTCCTTTTCTGTACAGGTCCTGACCTCTACAAAGTGTTTGCCACATTTTCTGATGTGAAGTCTCATCTTCTCATCTGACTCATGGAAATATGTGTTTTATCTGATGCCTTTATTCCTCACTCACACTTCACCCTTTCAGTGTGAAAAGGCCTCATTAAAATCCATCCTCTACCCAGTTACTCTTTGAGAAAGTTCCTTGTTAGGGCATTTCTGCTGTGAAATGTATCACACCGACCCATGTGAGTGCCAACCTGAATGCTAAAGACTGTTATTAGCAGATTTAGCCTAGAGATATTTCAGAGTTGTCAGTTCTGATGTTCATAGGATTATATTTTCAAACATCATCACACATCCTCTGTGACAGACTTGATTACTGTGATGAACTAGTTTTCTTCTTTTGAGAAATGTTCCAGTTGCAAAAATGATTCTGAAAGTATTTAAGCAAAATTCTAGGCAAGACTGAAGTGATGCTGTTTCTTTTGGGCAGCTCATTTAGCTTGCTGGGGGAGGCAGCTTGGTGTAACAGGAGGAGCATGGGACATGGAGCCTACAGATCAAGGTTGCATGCTGTCCCCAATATCTTAGCAGCTGGTGACCTCCGCAAGTCTCTAATCTTTGTGTTATCTTCTGCAAAGTGAGAATAATGACCAGGGACCCCTCGCTGGGTTGCTCTGAAGATGAAATAAGGAAGGTGCACAACGAACTGTAAAGTGTTGTGGATGATTGAAGGATCTGTGGTAGTAGAAGAAAGAATGCCATACCATATATATATGTGGTGTGTGTGTATATATATGGTATATATATATGGTGTATATATATGGTATATATATGGTGTATATGGTGTATATATACATATATATATATGGTTGTTGTTTAAATAACAGAAGAAATCAGATATTGACAGTGAAGAAATTAACTATATGTCCTAGGACTAATAAAACACTCTTTCTGGGCCATGGAAGATTTATTATCAGTGATGGGACCACAGGTGAAAACTTGGTACAACCACAGAGACATGACTGTTTCCCTTTGTTCGTTCATTTATTCATTTATTCTATGGGCACCCGTGTAACTTTCTTTCAAAGCACTTTTCACCATTTATATTTAAATGGTTATTCGGATGATTATCAGTTTTTATCTGTTTCCTCCTGGGTACAGGGATCACATCTGCCCAGCTCACAGTTGTACCCCCAGCAGCTACCACCCCTATCCCTCTCATACTATAGACATTTACAACCACCTATAGTATGAGAGGGATAGGGGTGGTAGCTGCTGGGGGTACAACTGTGAGCAGGGCAGATGTGATCCCTGTACCCAGGAGGAAACAGATAAAAACTGATAATCATCCGAATAACAGGGGTGCCCATAACATGGAGGCCTGAAGATGAAATAAGGAAGGTGCATAACAAACTAAAGTGTTGTGGATGAGTGACAGACTGGGGATCAGTAAAGGCTTCCCTGAGAAGGTGACTTTGAGTTGAGATTGAAGAACAAATAGGAGCTAACTAGGCAAAGTGGGTGGAAGAGCATTCCTGGAAAAGGGAAGAGCAGGTGCAAAGGCCCTGGGGTTAGAGAAAGTGTGGCACCTTTGAGAAAGCCAGTGTGGCTGGAATAAAGTGGGATGAGCCTGGAGTGGTGGGTGGAGGCCACGTTATACTAAGACCAGTGGAAAGCTGTCTAGCAAGGGAGCAACCTGACTGCTGTTTTTAAGAAGCTCCCTCTGGCTGTGGTGGGGAGAGCAGGTCAGAGCAAAGCAACAGCACCTGCAGGGATGCTGGTATCAGCCATCTCAGTGATATTGGGTATAGAGAGGAGCTGATGGATTCAAGGCACACTTCAGGAAGAAAATTGATAGGGCTTGGTGTTTTACCAGTTATGACAGAAGAGAGGGGATGATGGAGGGTGTGCTACTAATGCAATTACTTCCCATTTTGAACTGAATGGTTCTCAAGTTATATATACTGTGAACATTACTATAGTAAATTAAAGAAATACATCAATAGATTCTACAGTATTTTGCATACTTTAAGCATCTGGATAATCTGAAAATTTACTTGGCAGCCCAGAGAAAATGGAACGGTGCAGCTCTTTGGCCTAATCCCACAGGAAAACATTCCACCCATGCAGAAGCAAAGATCAGGTCCAGAAGGATGTTTGGCAAATGCGCATTAAAAACTGAGAATATGGAGTGTGCAGAAGAGCTTTGCTCTGAGCCTGGCCCTTTAGGCTTTCATGGGCTATGGAGGCAAACATGATACCAATGGGCAGAACCCACTCCAGCCTAGGTCTACACATGAGGTTATGCCAACATTAAGAAAACCTCCTTGTGTGCTGTCCCTACCCTACAGAACAGCATGACCTCAAGACCCACTACCCACTCCCCACAATTCCCCTAGTCTTTCCTGTGTCCCTGGAGGCATCTCAGGGTCCTTACAAACTGTCCTTGTTTGGCCTGGTGGCACAACCTCCTTGGTGACTCTCCATGCCCACAGCCACTTGTGGAGGCTGTCACCATCTTATTGCCAGATCTTTGTTCCCCAGTGCCCTAAAATGCATGGGGCTTATACAGGGCTGTGCTGACCTCAGTCTTCACTGGGAAGAAGGTTGTTCTGACACTTGCTGTATCACACTTGGTCAACTAGGCCCAGTGGTGTGTTGGAATTGGTGTATATCAGCTACTGAGAGCCGACTGTGCACATCTCTTCCCAACTTCTTGTTCTATGATGTTACGTTAGTAGCTTGAATAGGCCATGATGGGAGTATTTATACCATGGTAATGGGTAAATGCTACAAATCAGAGCTCCCTTCTTCTCCCCTTCAGAGACCTTGTCGTTGAACATTTACAGCACACCACTGACTGGCCCAGAGCTCAGCTGCTTGTCCCCTGAGCCCCACCATGTTCCTGTTGTATTAGGGTTCTCTAGAGAGACAGAACTAATAGGATAGATGTCTATATAAAGGCGAGTTTATTAAGGAGTATTGACTCACATGATCAAACAGTGAGGTCCCACAATAGGCCATCTGCAAGCTGAGGAGCAAGGAAGCCAGTCCAAGTCCCAAAGCTGAAGAGCTTGGAGTCCAATGTTCAAAGGCAGGAAGCATCCAGCATGGGAGAAAGATGTAGGCTGAGAAGCTAAGCCAGTCTAGTCTTTTCACGTTCTTCTGCTTGCTTTTATTCTGGCTGCACTGGCAGCTGATTAGATTGTGCCCACTCAGATTGAGGGTGGACTCGCCTTTCCCAGCCCTCAGTCCCAGACTCAAATGTTAATCTCCTTTGGTAACACCCTCACAGACACACCCGGGAACAATACTTCATTGGATTGAAGGATGCAAGTTGACACTCAGTATTAACCATCCCACCTGTGAACTTTGTCCCTCTGTCTTCCACCTAGCCACTCTCTCCATAAGGTTCAGCCCTGGTCCCTGAGGTCAGGACCACATTGTCTTCTGAGGCCCCACCTTCCACAGAAACATGCCCAGGTATCAACACATTAAACATCATCTTTGTCTGGCGGCTATGGCCCCAGGAATCATCAGACAGAAATGAATCAGGCAGGGAAGGAAAGAAAGGTTGAAGTAGACATCAAAGAGGCCTTGAACGTGTCCTGTCCCACATGGGCCTCAGTTTTCTGGGCCTAGAGGACATGATGTCCCAGTCTTCTTTCTCCTCAATGCCCCAAGCTTGAGGGAATAGTATGTAACTTAATCTTGAATATGTAGAAAAAAACATATAGGATATTGCCTAACATAAGGTAGAGGCTAGCTTGAAAAAGTCTTGAGGTTCAAGGCCTTAGAGTGTATACAGTTAATTACTTTCGTGATTCATCACCTGCAGACTGTGACTCTAGTATATCCTTAGTGTAAATGTATGAAGAAGGCAGTAATTTTGTACATTGTGTATATATGTGTACATGTCTTTACATACATGTATATAGTTACAGACTCATGGCATATAACAAAAGAGTGACCTAGATTCTCTCTCAAGCATGCAGGATCTTTATAAGCCATATGTAGTGACAGTTTAATCCACATAACCACGGTCAATTCCTCTTCACTAATTTGGCAGAGTCCCTGCGGCATATGCAGCTCTGCAGTGCTTTACTCAGTGTACACAAAATTCCCTGTTCATCCTCCAATCTAGTAATTCCATCAACTAGCTTATGAAGAGCTGCTTCAGTAATCTGTGTTTAATGACCTTAGCTGCTGGACAGATGTCTTGAGTATTAAAGTCTCCTGTGAACAGAGTATCCTGAGCTTCTAAACTCCAGTGTAATGGAAACACGTCCCATCTCTCCCACACACCCCCAAAGTGATGAGATTTGGAGCAGACATCCAGCCTTGGGTCCTCTCCTCGGGCTCACACTGCCCACTCCAGCCTTTATGAGTGGTGGTGACCAGAATGGAGGCCATGGGATTTATCTGACGTGTCCTGGGTTGGACAGTCAGTGGGCCTCACGTGGGGCTGAGTTCTGTGCCTCACCTCATCTGTAGGATGGAGGAGATGGTGCCTGGCATGGTCAAAGAGACCCTCAGATCGCTCAGGACTTGGGACTCCAAAATAATGGAAAAGAAAAAGTTTTATGATGAGAACCAACATTTACTAAGCTCCTGAAGTACTAAATTTCGTCGGAACACGCCCTGTGAGGGAGATGTGATTAGGACCATCTTATAGAAGAGGAAACTGAAGATCAATGGGTTGTGTACCTTGTCAAATTCATGCAGGTGGGAAGTGCCAGGATCCTGGTTTATGTGCTGGGGTCAGCCACCTCTAATGCTCTGTTTGTTTTATACCCCTCTTCCACCTTCCCACCCACCTCAGTGGGATTTTTAGAACCAAAGTTTGCACTGTCATGCCAGCCGTGTTTCTACAGAGAGATATATACAGCAATCATCTTCAACTCCTCCCTTCCATCTGCCAAGCCCTGCTGACTCCACCCCCGTGAAATCCCAACCACCACCCCTTTTTCTCTGTCCCCTCTGCCGCTCATTCATTCTGGCTCTCATTCTCACACTCACCAGATTAGCCTTCCTAAATAATCTGTGGCCACGGTACTCCTGATTAAAAACCTTCCTTGAGCTGGGTGCAGTGACTCACACCTGTAATCCTAGCACTTTGGGAGGCCAAGGCAGTGGATCACTTTGAGGTCAGGAGTTCAAAACTAGCCTGGCCAACATGGTGAAACCCTGTCTCTACTAAAAATACAAATATTAGCTGGGCATGGTAGCACATGCCTGTAGTCCCAGCTACTTGGGAGGCTGAGGCACAAGAATCACTTGAACCCAGGAGGCAGAGGTTGCAGTGAGCTGAGATCACACCACCACACACCAGCCTGGGCAGCAGAGCGAGATTCCAGCTCAAAAAATAGTGATAATAAAATAAATACAAAATTAGCTGGTCATGGTGGCAGGTGCCTGTAATCCCAGCTACTTGAGAGGCCGAGGCAGGAGAATCGCTTGAACCTGGGAGGTGGAGGTTGCAGTGAGATGAGATTGCACCACTGCATTCCAGCCTGGGTGATAGAGTGAGACTCTGTATCAAAAAAAAAAAAAAAAAAAAAAAAAAAAAAAAAAAAAAAAAAAAACAGACAAAACCTTCCATGGCTCCCCACTGCCTGTAGGATACAGCCTGGCATTTTAGGAACTCCACCACCAGGCCATACTTGTGTTTCCAGCCATTTCTCTGAATTCTGCTCTTACCCAGAAGGCATACTAGCTGCTATCCCACACATGCATCAGAATTTCCAAACTTCATAACTGTGCTTATGTGGGGTTTTTTTTCTATCACCTTTTCCATCATTTATTTATTCAACAAATAATTTTTGAGAACTTATTATGTGCCAAGTACTGTCCTGGGAGCTAGGAATACAGCTGTGAACAAAACCAAACTGAATCCCTTTCTTCAGAGAGTTTACAGTCTAGTGCCAGCAGCAAACAATCAGTTCTTGCCATATTAAATGAGAAAAGTATACAGTTTGTTAGAAGACAATGGTTGCTATTCCAAAAGAAAGAAAGAAATGTGTAGGAGGATGAGGAGGATTGGAAATGCTACCAGTGGATGGCGAGAAGAGAGAAGTTTTAAACAGGCTGGCCAGAGAAGGCCACATTGGGAAGGTAACGTTTGAGAAAAGTGTTGAAGGAGGTGAGGGAATGAGTTGTGCAAAGCGAGTAGGTAAGAGTGAGCCAAGCAGATAAGCAGCCAGCCCAAAGTCCAGGTGACAGTATCTGGAGTTCTGGAGTTGGGGGCTTCCACTTCCCACTTCCAGCCAAGATGGAGGAGTAATAGGGACCAGATTTACCCTCCTGCCATAAACAAGTTAAAGAAAAAAAAAAAAAACAGTCCACATACTATGTGAAATGACAGTTTTCAGACATGGGCTTCAAGCAGCAGAGGAGAGTGACCCCTGAGAGGAGGAGCACAAAGGAAGTGAATCTTACAATCGCCCAGATGACCATCTGGAGGGTTTCCAGCACAGGAAGGGGGAACCCAAACAGAGCCTGGCAGTCTTGCTGAGTTGCAGAGACAGAGTTGAGAATTCAGAGATGAAGGAGGCAGAAGTTTGCAGGCAGAGTACTGGAGAAGAGAGAGCTGCATGGAGAGGGAGAACTATGCAGGTCTTCAGAGAGGTCTGCTCACACCCTCAGCTGAGTACATACTGGCTCATGTATGGAGGAAAGCACTTGAGACCAGGGAAAGAACCAGCAGAAAGGAAAAGACAGGCAGAAAGATCCTCAGAGCTCATGCAGGGCTGGGAATAGTTCATGTTCCCACCAGGTTGGGTGGGGAAAATTTAATAAATCACAGGGAGAATACTCAGAAGGGGGTTATCTCAGGAGTGGGGTGAAATGAACCCTAGACTAAAGGCAGCTCTGGTCCCACCTAAAAAAGCTTAAAAGCAAGACTCCTTCCAAGGAGGTCAAACTCCTTCCAAGTAACTTAATTATGTCCCAGACAGAACTTAAGAATATTTCAAGGAATTTTTTTTTTTTTTTTTTGAGATGGAGTCTTGCTCTGTCGCCAGGCTGGAGTACAGTGGCGTGATCTCGGCTCACTGCAATCTCCACCTCCAGGGTTCAGGCGATTGCCTCAGCCTCCTAAGTAGCTGGGACTACAGGTGTGCACCACCAAGCCTGGCTATTTTTTTTATTTTTATTTTAGTAGAGACAGGGTTTCACCATGTTGGCCAGGATGGTCTTGATCTCTTGACCTCGTGATCCACCCTCCTCGGCCTCCCAAAGTGCTGGGATTACAGGTGTGAGCCACCACACCCAGCCTCAAGAAGTATTTTTAAAAGCTAACACCCAATGAAGGGTCTGACATCCAGTGAAAAATTACCAGGCAGGCAAAGAAGTTGGAGTGTGTGGGCATGACAAGGAAGCCAGTGTGGCTGGAATGGTATCAGCAAGGGGGAGGGAAGTTGGAGACAATGTCACAAAAATCTAGATTGCATCATCCCAGTAAGCTACTTAAAAGGACTGTGGCCAACTCAGAAGTCAAAAGAAGACATCTGTTTTCTTGCCTCCCCTTCCAGACTGAAAAGCTCCCCTGCTTTGTTCTGAAGTCCCTGGGAAGACACTGAGTGAATGGCTTGTCCTCGACAAGCTTTGGTCCTGTCTTCCTGTAATCCACTGCCTGCAAGATGTGTTACCTTGGAAAATCTTCCTAACCACCATGCCTTGTTTGCTTGTTTGACTAAAATTAATCATAGTGTATCGCCTACTTCTAAAGAGAGTTTGACGCAGTTCTCAATAAAAGGCATGTACACAGCAAGGTCACTGACATAGAAGTCAGAAATCTAAAACCATAAAATGTGATGACAAAAATATATACCAAAATCCGGCCGGGTGTGGTGGCTCACGCCTGTAATCCCAGCACTTTGGGAGGCTGAGGTGGGCGGATCACTTGAGGTCAGGAGTCCAAGACCAGCCTGGCCAACATGGCGAAACCCCGTCCTCTACTAAAAATACAACAATTGGCTGGGCATGGTGGTGCATGCCTGTGATCCCAGCTACTCAAGAGGCTGATGCAGGAGAATCGCTTGAACTCGGGAGGTGGAGGTTGCAGTGAACCGAGATTGTGCCACTGCATGCCAGCCTGGGCAGTGGAGCAACAGTTTGTCTCAAACACACACACACACACACACACACACACACACACCAAAAACCTGGGTGAGTTTTTAACTTAATCATGAAATAAAATTAACTGGTTGCCATGTGATAAAGAGAAATGAACCTCAATCTCTTCCTCTGTAAAATGGAATCAATGGTCTTTGCCAACCTACCCAGAAAGCTGCCTCAAGGATCACCAAAGATGTGGATGAGAATGTATCATTCAGGACTCTTTCGGTGCAAGTGATAGGAAACTGTACTTAAGCAAAGGAGCAGTAAAGTCTAGGATGAGGTGTCTCCAGCTCTCCATCTCTGGGACTGCTTTCTCCTGGGCCAGGTCCATTCTCGGCTTATGCACAGTTGCTTCTGCTTTTCATCATGTCAGCACCAAATCCAGCAAAAAAGGGAACCCATTTTCCTAATGGCACCAGCAAAATCCCTGCTAGTCCCGTTAGTTTTGATTGGCTGGCTGACCTGGGTCATGTGCCCATTTCTGAACCAATCACATAGCTAGAATAGTCTGTATTGATTGGCTTAGTCCCAGTCATGTGATCCATCCCTGCATAGAACCAGCTTCACAGAACTTCAAGGCTGAGCATGGGGTCGAGTGGGTCTCTGTGTTGTCTCTCTACTTTTCTTCTTCCGTACACGCATTTTCTGCCCTGCTCTGGTGCTCTAGGAGGCTGATCCCATGATGACATCCCCTGTCTTCTGGTTTCTGGTTCAATATAGGCAAGAGATTGGAGTCCAGGAGGAAGGAGATTGATCAGGTTCAGCCTTTGCCTTCCTCCCTGCTTTGGGGCTGCGTCTCCTGAAATAGCTGTGCCCCTCCATGGCTGTGGCTTCTCCTCCTTGTCTCCCACTTTGATGAATCTCCAGTGACACTTTCCTCCTTCCGCTCTGAGCTATGGTAGCAACTCCTGCCATTGCTGGTCTATGGGCACATCACCTTCCCTTGTCTACTCCCTCAATCTGCCCCCTACCCTGCGAGTAGTTTTTAATAAAGTCTCTTCTTTTGAGCCATCCAGGATGAATTATGTTTCCTCCTGTGGCCCTGTATTAGTTATCCGTTAAGTCGTAACAAATGATCCCAAAGTGTAGTGGCTTAAAACAACAATACATATTTATCATCTCACATAGTTTCTGTGGGTTAGGAATTCAGCAGTGACTTAGCTGTAAGATTCTGGCTTGGGGTCTCTCGGATAATGCAGGCAAGATGTCAGTGGGGACTGCAGTCGTTCTAAGGCTCACTAGTGCTGGGAGGTTTGCTTTCAAGATATCTCCCACAAATGGCTGGCAAGTGGATGCTGGCTATCAGCAGGACTCAGTTCCTCAGGACCTCTCCGCAGGGTTGCTTGAGGGTCTTCATGATACGGTGGCTGGCTTTCACCAGCATGAGTAATCCAAAAGAAAACAACTGAGGCTGCAGCATCTTTTTATGACCTACTCTTGGAAAGCACGCACTGCCATTTCTCTAGAAATATCCTACAAGTTACACAGGCCAGCCCTATTCAATGTGGAAGGGGATGATAGAATTTGGTAGTGACCGCCAGGAGGCAAGAGTCATTTGGGGCCACCTTAGAGTGTGGTTATCACAGACCCTGGCTGACATAGTCTCTCAATTAAAACCATCCAAAGGGGGATGGGCTGCTGAGCAAGAAAAATAAATGTGCACTCTGAAGTGCATTTGCAGCTATAAACCAGGTACAAGTCCTATAAATATAAGAAACTGTGACTCTTGAATTCTCTAGCAGTTCCCATAAGTTGACCAGAGGGCTTAGAAGAGCCATAGTAAATGGCAATGAGGACGCCCCCAACCCAGGCCAGAGGTGGGAGAGGAAAGGAGAGAACCCAAGTGGTTCATTGATTCATCTTCCCCAGCTTCTCCTGACCTCACTCCAGCGCTACAAACAGCCTAAGACACTGACTGTATTTGTTCATAGTCTGCCCTTGACATCTCACAGCCTTCATTCTGGTTTCTGCCGCGGGAAGAACCTCCTGACCCTCCTCAGGCAAACACTGGGGCCATCAAAGCAGAAGCCCTGCCTTCCATTTCTCTTTCCTTTTTTGCTAACACCTGCCTCTTTTGTTTGTTTGTTTTTGAGACAGATTCTTGTTCTGTCACCCAGGCTGGAGTACAGTGGCACAATCTCTGCTCACTGCAACCTCCGCCTCCCCGGCTCAAGCAATTCTCGTGTCTCAGCCTCCCAAGTAGCTGGGATTACAGACATAGGTTACCACACCCAGCTAACTTTTTGTATTTTTAGTAGAGACTGAGTTTCACCATGTTAGCCAGGCTGGTCTTGAACTCCTGGCCTCAAGTTGATCTGCCCACCTCGGCCTCCCTCCCAAAGTGCTAGAATTACAGCATGAGCCACCACGTCTGACCTGCTAACACTTGTCTCTTAACGGAAGATATTTTAGCTGATGGAAGATCTTTAGGCTTAGTCCATGAAACCAATAGTCCCCCAACTCCCTTGTGGAGCCATCTGGGTTTCTAGTTGGAGAGTTGAGCCAAAAGGGAGAATGAGTTCTCAATCAGGCATGCCAGGGACACCTGCCTGCCAGCCCAGCCCACTGTTTCCAAGGTTGGGGGCTCAACTGGTGACTCATCAAACTCAGAGCTGAGCACTGTGAGATCCAGGAGAGCCTGGGAGACTGCCCTAGCCATACTCCTTGCCCTCGCTGTAACACACACGTGTGCATACACACACTGGCAGATGCAGGCTCACACACCATTTTGCAAATGGAGAAACCTAGACACAGAGCCAGCATGCCATCTTGGGATTGCTATTTCAGTGCCCTTTACACCACTCTGTGCTCTAAGTCCTGGATAGGTTATGTGTCACACTGTGCAGACTCTGAATAGGTAAAGTTGAATGATGTTCTCTTTGCCTAAGCATGACCTGTAAAGGGGATGGATACCCTGGCTCAAACCTTGGCAGGAGGCCCCTGCAGCTGACAGAGTGTCCACACTTCTTAGCCTGGGATTCAAGACCTGCCTCCCCACCCCTCATGTGCCAGCCTTCTGAGCTCCTCACAGCCCTATGTATGTCCTCTCCGTTTCTTCATTCATTTGCCTATCCATTCACCTACAACTATCTATGGAGCACCTATTACATGCTAGGTGCATTTCTAGCATGGGAGTACAATTGTGAAAAAGCAGAAAACTTCATCCTCCAGTGCTGCCTCCTACATGAAGCCTTCCCGGACCTGCCCTGAATGAGTAAGTGAAGCCAGAGGAGGCCTACAGCCAACCCGGGGTAGAACTACTACTGTGCTTCTTCTCCTCTCCTGCTGGGGTTGGAAGGGAAGTAACTGGCTTCAGAGTTCCGCAGACCTGAGCTCGGATCCCAGCTCTGTCACTCAAAGTCATAGCTGTGACCTTGTGACTCAATGACTCACCTGTCTGAGCCTCATTTTTGTCAACCAGGAAATGGGAAGGTGGTAATATCCACCAGGCCTGTGGCCCACCTGGTTTGCCCAGGTTTGGAGCCTTTGAACACCAGATGAGACCAATTAGGTACTTGGCCTTGCAGTAGGTCCAGAGCCATGGAATGCCTGTTTGCTCTGCATGTTATACCTAGAGCCCAGCACAGTGCCTGGCCCAGAGGAGACTAATCCCAAAAATGTGATGAAAGAATGAGTGCACAAATGACTGATTGAATGAACAAACACATGTGTACCAAGCATAGACCTCCTCAACTCTGGTTGGTTTCCCCTGCCCTTAAGGTAAAGTCTAGGTTCGATTTTACTTTGTTTAACCTCCTTCAGGTACAGAGAATTTAGTTACTTTCAGTCATCAGTTCGTGACAGTTAACATCACTGCTTCAGGGAAGGCTCGGCTGTGTTACATTCATTCATTCATTCACCCATTCATTCCTTTTCATCCCCATTTCTCACTGCCATTCCCTATGTCTGTCTAATTGTACCTTTTTTGGTATATGGTTTTGCAAAATGTGCATTATTATTTGTATTTATGTAAATATATATATAATATATATGTACTCTTTTTTTCTTCCTTTTCATTAAGCAGTATGATTTTAATATCCATCCTTCCATTACATCTAATCTGCTGGTTATGATTCTAAGTCACCTCCATCACACACAGACACACACACACACACACACACACACACACACACACACACACAGCTGCATTGAGCAGCCTTCTAAATGTCCCCTTAATGAGAATTTCTTAGGCTGTATCCCAGGAGTGGAATTCTGGGTCAAAGAGTATGTGGACACTTGACTAAGTAGTGCCAGACGCTGTCCTGAATGCCTGCTCGTGTGACATCCCACCAGAAGTGCCTGAGGCCTCTATGTCTCCGTCTTCACCAATACCTAGAATTGTCTGTATTTCTAAGTGTTGCCATGTATTAGATATAAAGCAACATCACTTTAATTTAATTTTCTCTAATTTCTAATGATATTAAGCATCTTTTCATGTACCTACTGTCTTCTGGTTTTTCTCTTTTGTAAATTGCTTTTTCAGATGCTTCACCCATTTTTCTGATGGGGTTGCTGTCTTTATATTGTTGATTTTCAGGCACTCCATGGATAATCTGGGTGTTAAGACCACATTGATTTTAGACCTTACAAAAATCTTCTTTCATTCTATTGTCTGTCCAGGACATCCTTTGTCTAGGAAATGCTCAATTTTGATATAATCAAATTAATCAGTTTTTGGGCTAATGGTTTGTGCTTTGGAAGTTTTGTTTGAGAAGTTCTGCCTCTGGGTTTTGAAGATATTCCCCTACATTTTCTCCTGTTAACTTTACCTTTCTCATTTAAACATTTACTTGGCCACGTATCCACTCTTGTTTATGGAGTTCGGTAGGCAAAAGTTTTGCTTTCCTTTATATAGTCAACCAATTTTCCAACTGTCCTCTGTTAAACAATTAAACATCCCTTTGATTTATGGTGCCACGTTTTTGGAAATTAAATTTTCTTCCAAAAATGGGCTTACCTATTAACCCTTTATTCCAGAGGTTTCCAAACTTTCTCAGTTTAAAGCACCCTTAGTGTCTCAGTAATTTTTTCACAGCATTTTTTCACACAATATTTTTTTCTCTAAGCCAAAAGAAATACTACAAGTTTCTAAGCAGTTAGGTCCAAACAACTAAATAAATATTTAAATCCTGACAACTTAGTAGCCATTCGAAAAAGTAATGCACAGAAATTGAAACAAAAGATAAAGTTTTAATTTTATTCCCGAATGACTACAATTCCTTACTAATGGAATAGGGAGCTGGACGGCTTCTGAAACCTTGGAATAAGATTGTACATTGTTTCCTGTTACTCGTCGATTTTTACACATTGTTTCCATTCCTGGTTGATTTTTATACATACTTGCTTTTCGTCACAGCAACCACTGAAAACCCAGTTTCACAAAGAGGTGATGTCATCAAAATGATGTGGCACAACCTGAGGTTGAGACTGTGAATTACTTCAAGCTAGGAGTTCACATGGTGTATGATCAATGTTAAATATCACTGTTTGCCTCAGAAATTTAAAATACGCCACAACACCCCTGCGAGTTCACTCTGGTACCCTGGGGCACCTCAGGGCCCAGTTTGGGAACCATGGTTCTGTTCTCTTCTGCTGGCTTATTTGTTTTTGAACCAAAACCATCTGTTCCTCTTAGTGTGGCTTTCTAGTATGCCTTAATATCTGGCAAAGCAAGAGATCTCCCCTTGCCATTCTTTGTTGGTGTGACTTTGCTACAGGCCTTTCTTCACCTGCTCCCTGCCTGCCTCCAGAGCTTTATCTCTCTTCTGCCACCCCCCAACCTAGAACTATTTCTGCTTCCTACTCTCTGCCTGCTTTCCTACCTCCAGGCGTTTACACAGGTGATTCCTTCTTCCTGGTACACTCTCACCATCCCCAACCTTCGCTTTTGCCTGGTGATCTCTCCCTAGCGCTTCAGGGCTGACTTTGAGAAACGCTCTCTCCAGGAAGCCCTCTGTGAGCCTGGGCTGGATAGATTCCCCACAGCCCAGGCCCTCTGCCAATCAAGGTACTCGTGCCTTTGTGCTGTGGTTATCTATAGGTCTGTCTCCTCCTCCACTAGACTGTGGGCTTCCTGAGGGCAGGGACTAAGTCTTGGGGATTGTTGTATCTCCAGTACCTGGCCTAGTCTGATGCACAGCTAGTGCTCACCAAAAAAAATGTAAATTCCCGGCCACACACTCTTTGCATGAACCCAGCACTTCACTCTTCTAAAAGCCCTGCATATGCCTTTGCTCCTCCTACCAGCCTGGGAGCAGGGATGAGCACAGCCACTGGGGCTGTGGCGGGAGAGTCAGTCAAGGCTGGCTGAGGCTGGCATTCCAGTTAGGCGAGGCTCCAGGTGGGCAGGTGCTGAGCCAGGCATGGGAGAACAGAGGGGCTCCTCTGCTGGCTGGAACTCACCAAGGACTTGCATATCCAGAGGGGCAAGGAGGGCCAGGTCGGGGGAGCTAGGGCGTCCCTGCAGAGCATGTGGCCTCCCCTCCTCCGAGACAAGAGTTCAAGAACCCTTTTTGCCCTTCCTTTCCCTTCATCACGCCACCACCCCCACTGGCCCTATACCAGACCTTCCAAGCCAGAGAGTGTCTCCAAGATTTGGAGAGCCTCCTGTCTGACCCAGCTTCTTATGTACAACCTGATGTCAGCTGCTTGGGAGCCTGGAAGCGTTGTCAGGAGGCTCCATCCCTCAGTTCAGGGATGTCCGCAACTAACCTCAAGACTTCTCCAAATTCCTGGAGGACTTGCGCTCTCATGCTCCTGCCTCTGCTGAATTGACTCGGGAATTGGACCACTGCCTGATCCCTCAGGTGTTCCTCCACTCAGAGCCACGTTGATCCACGCAAGAAATGCAGCCTCCTCCTCTATTTCTACACCCATACAAAACAAGACACAAAAACTGTCCTCTCTGACAAGGCCTTCTGAGGGGATGTCAGTGAAGATTTGGGGGCCAGGCAGAGTGGGGTTGTATCAGAGAAAGTAATTGGAGCGTCATCAAGCTGAACATGAGAAACCCCTGACCTGGGCCCTCCCCAGCCACCCTTAGGTGGTCTCCACCTCCCACTCCTCTTTGCCTAATGGTTTGCACTTTGAAATTTTGTTTGAGAAGTTCTTCCACTCCTCTCAGGCCTTGTCCTCAGGAGGAAAATGAACTCCAGCCTATTTTCTCAGCAGAGTGGCTGGCCGCCCCCGACGGCCATGGTCTTTCCTATCCAGAAACACATGGAGGTTCTTTCTTTCACCACCAGGAGGCACCAAGATTGTCTGCTCTTTAAGAGGAATTCTGGGCCCAGCTTTAGATCATATCAACTTTATCTCCTTACACCCTAGGAGACACTGCAACCAGTGTGACTGGGGGATCCCAGAGTAGAACCCAGGAGGCCCACCTCCCAGCAGGACACCCTTTCTGAGTCACCAAATCTTGTCCATTTGTCCTTTCCTATTTCTCTGATCTGCATCTTTTTCTCTTCCTGCCTGGTGCCTGGACGGCTGCTGCACCAGCTGCCTAATTTGAGTCCTGCTCCACCACCCCCCCGGGCCAATCTGCAGCCCACCCTGGCTTAAAGCGAAGATTCCAACAGATTGCAAATTGCATCTCTCAGACTTTCAGGTCAGCTGGTCAGCAATTTGGTTTTCCTGGTGGAGCCTAATCTATTTAACAAAAATAGAACCTACAGTAAAGCAAAAATTAAATACTTCTAATTGTAGGGATGCTTGCATCTGCAAATGACCAGAAAAGAAGGAACCATGGGTGGGGGTGGTGAGGAGCCTGGGTAGAGGCTTGGTGATGCATGGCTCTGTAGCTACAAAGCTCCCTTGGCTCAGCCACCCACCCAGGAACCTGGGCAAAGATGCCAATCACTGCTCTGGTCGGCTCTCCTCTGCCAACTCTGTAGGCATCACCCTCCATCTGTCTGCCCAAACCAGAAAGCTGGGAGCCATTCTTCCCTGCATTCACTCCTCACTTCCAGGGTGTCTTTAAGGCCTGTTGATTCCACCTCCACTTCCTTCCCATTTATATATATATATATACATATAGTGGTGTTGTTGTTTTGTTTTTTTGGATTTTGGGGTTTTTTTTTTTTTTTTTTTTTGAGACAGGGTCTCACCCTGTCACCCAGGCTGGAGTACAGTGGCACAATCATAGCTCACTGCAGCCCTGACCTCCTAGGCTTAAACAACCCTTTCACCTCAGCCCCCTGAGTGGCTGAGACTAGAGGAGTGCACCAGTACACTTGGTTAACTTTTAATTTTTTATAGGGACGGGGTCTCACTGTGTTGCCTAGCCTGGTCTTGAACTCCAGGCTCAAGTGATCTCCCACGTGGCCTCCCAAAATGCTGGGATTACAGGTGTGAACCACCATGCCCAGCCTCCCTCCCACCTCATGCATCATCTACTTTGCTCCATCCACATCATCCTCCTCTCCCATGGATTCCACAGCTTCCCACTGGCTGCATTGCTTCCAGTCCTTCCCCCATGCCCATCCATTTTCCACAAAAGGGAAAGAGCTCATTGCACCTGCTACCTCCTGGCCAACACTCTTTTTGTCGCCCCTCATTTGGGGCATAAGGTCCAAAGCCCTGCCTGATGCGGCTCCTGCATTCTCTGCCTCCCACCGGCCCCCCTACCCCATGCGCACCACCCACAGCAACATCACCCTCCTTTCTAGTCCTCCAAAGAGCCACACTGTCTCTTGCCTCTAGGCTTTGCATGCACTATTCCCTCTGCCTAGAACATTTACTCTCCCATCCTCTTTGCCTGGGTAACATGGTCATTCTTCTCTGCACCTCTAAGCCACCCCCTCAAAGAGAGTTGCCCTTCCTCTGTGCTCCCAGCCCTCTGTACCCACTCTCTCCTAGCAACTCACATTACCTTATAATAGTCTTACAAAAAACAAAATTCTGTCATCTCTGTTAGACTGGGAGCTTCTAAAAGACAATGATTTTGGCTTAGTCATTGTAACACTGCAGGGTCTAGCATGCTGTGTCCCGGAGCAGGCACTCAACAAACATCGTATGTGGCCAGTTGCCCCCTCATTTTATCAATGAGGAAACTGGGGCCCAGCGAAGGGAAGGAACACAATTATGAACACACATGGAGTTGGAGACAGAACTGGGACTAGAACCCTGAACTACCCACTGTAAGCCCCAAGCCCTTTCCAGTTTAATTGTAAAGAAATAGTCTTAGCCAACATCATTTGGCCCATGGGATGCAGGTCCCGAGGGCCCAGCAGCCTCCAGGGCATCTTGATCTCCCAACCTGTGATCACCTTCAGGCCTCTGTGACAAGCAGCTCCTCCACCTTGGGCCACTCTGCATGTCTCTCAGTCCTCTTACCCTGGGGAGCTAACTGAGCAAATGCTCTTGGCTGGTGTCCCTTCTCTCTCCTTCGTGGCTCTTCCTGAGAGATCCTGCTCCATAGCTCACCAACACTGGGGAACCCAGTCCATTCAACTCAACTCAGCTTAATGCAACTTAACCAATAGTCCTGCATCCTGCTTCTTCCCAGTCCTTGAAGAGGAAAGAGCACTTTCCTGCCCTCGGAAGCTTCATCCAGCAGGAGGCAATTACCATATTCACCTCAGGGTGTGGAGGAAGGAGCCGGGAGCATTACCAGTGCCAAAGAGGACATGAACAGGGGAGGCCACTTTAATTGAGACCTGACATAGGAGGCTTGTGCTTGGAGGACCAAGTCCCAAGACCACATGGTAGATGGAGAGGAGGAGTCCAGACTGAAAAACAGAAGCCATGCTAGGCATTTCAAACAGAGAGGATTTAGTACAGGGAATTGTTTAGTAGGTGATGGGAGGAGGAAGGAGTACAGAAGGAGCACTGAGGCAGTCAACGGATACTACCTGCAGAAACAGTTACTGCCCCTAGGGCTGGGAAAATGAAAGGACAGAGATGAGCTTTTCAGAAGCCAGGAGCTCAGAGGAGAAGCCCTGCACAGCTAGTATTCTGATGTCTGAAGAGGGGCGTGTCTGCCCGATGTCTGATGGCCCCTCAAAGGGGCATAGCAGGGCTGGTGCTGAAAGTGCAGAAAGAAGCTGGAGGCAGGACCCTGCCTGACTGGAACAGGAGAGCAGGCACTCCCCATCATCCCCTTCCACTCTACCTCAGAGCCTTCTGTTGGCAGAAGCTAACAGGACGGAGTCTTGGAGATGTGGCTTGTGGAGCCCCAGCCCTAGCATCACAGAGCAGGATAGAGAGGGCAAGCTTGGGAGCTGAGAGACAGTAGGTAAATATTTGGCACAAGCCCCTTCTCTCCAGCTAGTCCCATTTTGATTTATAGCCTCCTCGCTTGTTTCTGGGAAGAGATTATCACCCAGTTGTGCAGGTAAAAACAGGGCATTTTGCATTCACGATCTTAATTTGGAAGCCAGAGAGGACTGGCTTGGTTAGGGGTGTGCTGGAGCCAGCTCCTGCAGGCTCCAGAGAGAGCTGAGAGCCAGTTGTTAAATTATCAGGAATTTGTGAGCCAGCTGTTAAATCATTGATAGCTTGAAATCCACCATGGTGGGTGTATTTACACCATGGAAATTGGCAAACACTACAAATCAGAGCTCTTTTTTCTTCTCCCCAAAGAGCCAGCTGTTAAACATTAACCAACACATCCCTGACTACCTATCTTTCCTCTTCCTCTGCCTACTCCTACTATACCCACACACCATCCCCCTAGCCCAAGGTCACGTGGTACTTACTCCAGTCCCCTGCAGAGAGCTCATTTTCTGATCAATGACTGCTTCTTGCAAAGAGGAGGGAGAATGGCGTGTTGTTAGAAGCATGAGCTTGAAGTTGACACAACTGAGGTGAGTCCCAGTCCTTTTGCCTACTCGTTATGTGACCCTAGGCAAAGTCCTGACCTCTCAGGCTCTCAGTTTTCAGCTTCCTCATCTGTAAAATGGAGATACTCATACATACATACCTCATTCCACTGAGGGTATTGTTGAAAATCTATTAATAAAGGAGAACCCCAGGGGAAAAAAATCTTAAATAACGTACACAAATGTTTCAGCAAAGCTAAAAGTAGCTTGCACAATATCATCTCTGCATATTTTGCAGAGGGAAGCCTGAGCACAGAGATGAAAAGGCACTTGTCCCGGCTTCCCTTCCCAGAAAATGGCCAAGTTCAGCCTGAATCTGTCTTCTGACTCCTTGTTCATTGCTCTCTTTGTTATTCGACTTTGAGGGGGAAACAGGCTTATGTTTGCACAGATAAAACGGTAAATAAATTAATCTGTAAAATTATTAGTAAAATAGTAAAAAAATTAATCTATTTCAAGAGGGAGTATTAGTTTATTGCTGATGATGTTGCTACTTTTGCCAGTAAAATGTGCCTCCTTAGAACATCTTTTTAAAAAGTTTTTAATAAAGTTTTCTTGTTATTAAAATAATACCCATTTATTATAGAATATAGGTAAAGTATTAAAAAGTAAAAAGAAAAAGCCATAATCACACTCCCGGGACCAACCAGTGTTAACATTTTTACTTTGTGGGGGTAATTTTTACATAATTGTGAGTATACTGTATATACAATTTTTATCCTTTTTTTTGTTTTTTACTTTTTTAATTCATTATTGTATTAGTTAGGATAAATAACACTAGCTGCTGTAACCAAGTTATCTGAGAATCTTAGTGGACTAACACAGTAAAATTTTATTTATCTCTTATACAAAGTCCAAAGTGGGTCCTTCTGGTTGTTAGCCTTTCCACGGGATCATTTGTGGACCCAGGCTCCTCTGTCTCATGTCCCCACTGTTCCTTAGGCCTCAAGGTTCTCTGATAGATCCTATCAATCTGGTTGACAGGGGGGAAAACGGGGAAGCATGAAGAATCAGGATCTTGTGAGAGGTTTTCATGGGCCGGGCCTGGAGTACCATGTCCCTCCCACCCACATTCCATTGGTAGGACTGTCACATGGCTGCACCCAACCATCAGAAAGCCTGGAAAACCTAGTCTGGCCATGTGCCTAGGAGGAAAAGGAAATGAATTTGGTCAACAGCTAGCCAGCAACTGGCACAATTGGGATATCACTTGTTCCAACCTTTGATAACTTTTATAATATAATACTTAAGTCTATAGGACTTAGATCAGGTCACCCCCTCATTAAAACCCTTCAGTGCCTCCTCTTGCATTCAAAATGAAGCTCAGCATCCTTGGCATGGCTGGTAAGATTCCGCGTGGCCTTGCACTCATCCACCTTGCCAATCACATTTCTTGCTCAGCTGCTCTTCAATGACCAGTTACAGCTTTATCGGCACTGTTTCAGGTCCTTGGATTTCCCAATCTCTTTCCTGCCTCAAGAACTTTGCACTTGCAATTTCCTCTTTCCGGGATGTTCTCCCCCTTGCTCTTGGCTCAGCCAGCTCCTTCAGGTTTCAGTGCAAATGCCACCTTCCTGGAAAGGCCCTCCTTGGCCCCCAGTCTAAATTAGGGTCTTCCTGTAGTTTTCTCTCTTGGCACCCTGTTCTTTTCCTTCATGTCACTGATCACAGTTTGTAATCCTCTATTTATCCGTGTGTTTATTGCTTAATGTCTCTGTCTTCCACCAGACCCTACACTTCATGCAATCTAGGACCATGTTGATTTTGCTCACTGTTTGATCTGGTGCCTGTCTGGCACATCATAGGTGCCCAACAGGACTTGCTGATTGAATGCACATATCCTAATATTTCATCATGTGTCTGTATTAAAATTTACTTCACTTTTCCTGTTCTTCCTAGACATTCATTTACACCTGATATTTTATTGTTCTAAATAAGCCTGACTCTCTTATTATAATAAGTGGAAGGAAAGAGAGGGAGTTGTTCCACCCTTCCTGGGCCATCCACCCAGCCATCTTCTCTGGGTCCCCGCTTCCCTCCACTGCACACAGCCCCACCTTAGGCCACCACTTGCTTTGTGGAAGGTCACTACTTGTACCCTCGGAGCCATCTGGTTATGGTCCCTCAGAAAGATGCCCCTGCATCCTTATTGCCCATCCGCCGAAGGCTGGCAGTGGGACAGACCCCACCTCCCATTCTGCTCCTTCTCTCAGTTCCCTGCAAACCTACTGCTCCAGGCTCTATGAGTGCATCAAACATTCCTGAAGGCTTGTGTCTAACAAATGAAATTTTGGTGTAAGAAAATATTTTAAATTGTGTGCAAAATGTGGCCTCTCATATAGCTCAAGGGGACATACAGAAAAAAAAGAATATTTTTTAATGTTTACAGAACATGTGGGTGGATATACTCAATTATTTGTCTCTCTCTCTTTTATATCCTGCCATCCCTGTGGAAACAGAGGGCACCTTCTCCTTCAAGGCTGCGTCATGCAGATCTCCACCCTTTATGCAACCCCTGACAAGCAATTTAACCCCAGTGTTTTCTCAAAGTCTACATTGTTTCTTTGAGACCAGTGCTGTCCTGGGAGGAGGGCTGGCAGCAGAACAGTCCACAATGGGCTTGGATCCCCCACACAGACATTGATGTGCTGCCCCCTCCAACAGAACTTACCAGGGTTCCCCATGGTCTTTGTAGGGGCCTAAGGAGAGCTTTCCCCTTGGCTGTCTGAAGGTTCATTGGAAAATCAACTTCCAATTGGAGAAAAGGCATTCACATTTATTTAATATATATACATGGGAGCCTTCAGAATGAAGACCCAGAGATACAGGGGAAATTGTCCATTTTTATGCTTAGGTTCAATAAAGTCTAGACAGCCATGTAGCAATGTGATTGGACTAAAAGGCTCTGGTCCGATGCTGATAGACTGAGTGGGGAACCCAGCAAGGCCTGTCTGTCTAGGTCCTTCTTGACCTCTCTGAGCACGCATTCCTTCCTTCTGGAAGCGCAGGGCTCTCTCTGGAATGGGGGTCTCATGACCTACAGTCAAATAAGGTAAGTCACATAATTTCTTCATAGCCAGTTTTTACACAGAAACTTGGAGGGAACACTGGAGTAATATTTTTACATTTTACGGCCAGTTTTGGAGAAAAGGGATCCTGATTTCTCTGACCCGCTTTGGGGAAGAGGGATTGCGTTTCTGTGATTGGCCCCAGAGGAGCAAGGGACTGAGAGACAGGAGGCCAGGAGAAGGTCAGAGAAAAACTTTGGCTTCTGAGGAGTCTTCTGAGGCCTTCGTTTTGGAGTATTGTTTTCAGAGCCCTGACACCCTTCAACTTCCATTAACTTAAGATATTTTCCTGCCAGTGTGATGTGTCAGGACAGATCTTATTTCTCACAGCACAAGTCACATCCTCAATGAGGATGCATGCTCACACCTCCCAAAGGCAAACTCGACAACCCGGAGATAAGAGTGCAGTCTAGAGTCATATTTAGGAAGAAAATCCTTCCCTAAGTACACTGTGATCTGCAGAGACTGTCCCTCAGTAGGCCCAGGGCTCCAGAATATTAGGCTGAGCCCAGCGAGTCTTCACTCAGAGTAGCTTCAGGCCCCTGCCCAGGCGTTGCCTATAACACTGGCTGAAGCATGAAAGCTCCCCTTCTTGCCTCACTGACCCTACACCAGATCATGTTCTCAGGGAGAGTATCTCTGCCTTCCACTGTGAAATTAAAGAAGGAAATAAAAGAGGCCCCAACAAAGGGCTTAACCTATAAGACTCATAAACTTGTTGGAGTGAATTTTACTCATGCTTAGTAGTTAAGTATTAAAGATGAACAATGAAAACAGAGAATTAGTTTTCCTAAGAGGAGGCTGTTAAATCCTACTGGCTTGTAGAATCTTTAGTGTCCATTTTACTCCCCACTAACTTTTCTGGGGATTCTGAACTGACATCAGATGGGATTTTGCAGCCGGGTGCAGTGGTTCACAACTATAATCCCAGCACTTTTCAAGGGAGCCGAGGTGGGATGATCATTTGAGGCCAGGAGTTTGAGACCTGCTTGGGCAACATACTGAGACCCCTATCTCAACAACAAATAAATTGTTTTAAAAATTAGCTGGTTGTGGCCGGGCGCAGTGGCTCACGCCTGTAATCCTAGCACTTTGGGAGGCTGAGACGGGTGGATCACGAGGTCAGGAGATCGAGACCATCCTAGCTAACACGGTGAAACCCCGTCTCTACTAAAAATACAAAAAAATTATCCAGGTGTGGTGGTGGGCACCTGTAGTCCCAGCTACTCGGGAGGCTGAGGCAGGAGAATGGTGTGAACCCGGGAGACAGAGCTTGCAGTGAGCCGAGATCGTGCCACTGCACTCCATCCTGGGCAACAGAGTGAGACTCCATCTCAAAAAAAAAAAAAAATTATCTGGTTGTGGTGACAAGCACCTATGGTCCCAGCTACTTGGGAGGCTGAGGTGGAAGGATCACTTGAGCCCAGGAGCTTGAGGTTTCAGTGAGCTATAATTGTACCACTACTCTCTAGCCTGGGCAGCAGAGCAATACCCTGTCTCAAAACAAAACAAAACAAAAAAAATGGGATTTTGCTAACTCAATGCATTACGACAACAGTTATCCTTTACGGTAAGTTACCCCTTGCTGTGCCCCATCCCTGGCTATTCTCATTTCATAATTATCTTCTTTAATTCTCAGAAACAACCCTGAGAAATTTGCATTGTTCTTACTATTTTTCAAGTAGAAGAATTGATGCTCAGAAATGCTCAATGAGCGTCCAAGCTCACGTGGATGGCAATATTTACTCTTGTTGGCAAACACCAAAACTTAGGGTTTTGTCCGTAGGTTACCCTATAGATTCTGAAGATTTTGCTGCAGGAGAAAATGCAGCTTTATGGCTCCCAATTAAACCTGAACTATTAGTTTGGATTGACTTTTATGAAACAGACTGCTTTCTTTGACACTAGCAACATCTCTTTCAGGAGGAAATAAATCCTTATAAGTTATCCTCTTGGAACTTTCCCTCCGTGATTTTATTTGTATTCCAAATCTGCTCTGTGGTCATTCTTATAAACTCCTTGGAAGTTAGAATCCGTTATCAATCAGCATCCAGTGGAGAAAACACAAACCCCTTCAGGCATTTCAGAGGGAGATTTCATACAGGAAACTGGTTACAACTTTGTTGGAAGGTATGGTGGAGGAAAACAGGTGGAGGCTGTTATCGCGGATACTGTTCTTCGGAAAATTGCCATGCCCCTCAGGCAGAAAGAACAAAAAGGAAAGTGATGTTGCCATTGCCCCTGAAATGCCTGAAGTGGTTTTTGTTTTCTTGACTGGATGTTGATTGATACCGGATCTTACTTCCAAGGAATTTATAAAAATGACCACAGAGCAGATTTGGAATACAAATGAAATAATGGAGGGAAAGCCCAGGTAGACAGGCCTCCGAGGCTCCTGCTGCTGCTGTTTCTGCTACTTTTGGGGCGCCATCTCTGGCCACTGAGCATGCAGCCAGGGGCCCCCACATTCCGACGGTTCAGGAATCAGAAGCTGCTGGGCCCTACAGACACCTGCAGTCACTCGTAGCTCCCCTTGCTGCAACCAGAGCGGAGGAAGAAAAAAAAAAAAAGCTTTTCCCTCATGCATGCTTATGCGTTCTTTCTAATCTCCCATGACCGCTTCTCATCAGCACACCCTAAATGGAAGCCAGCTGGCAGGGGATTCTGGGAAATGTGGTTTCAGGGCTTCCAGTCCCTGCCACACGGAGGAGAGTGTAGAAGAGTGAGTGTGAACTGTGAGCCACCAGACAGTTATCAGCCCCCGCCAGAGTTACCAAACTCCCTTGCCTTAGAATTTAACTCATCACCTGGATTGATCTCGAATGAATGCAATGATTCTCAGTTACAGCCCTGGAATTGCACAAGACAAAAGCTTAAGGAGAGTCATGACATTTATCTCTACATAAAGACTACGTGTGCTGGGAGAAGTGCAACCTTTGTGGGAGGGAAACCAAAAAAAAAAAAAAAAAAAAAAATGCCAGCTCTAGCTGGGGTGTTAGGAATCGAAACTGGCCTGGCTCCCCTGGTTGAACTGCAGGCCACGGTGACTCTGAAACCGTCTAGTGGCAGCATTGCCCCATCTGTTCCCACCATGCCCTGTTGCTCATCTCCTTCAGGTGGCAAGAAAGAGCCAGCCCCAGTGACCTTTGATGACAGGGTGTCTGAGACAGGGTTACCCAGGAAACAGGCTCTGAGACAAAGATTTGCGTACAGGAAGTTTATCAGGAAATGTTTTCAGGAACAGAAGCTGGAAGGGAGGAAGCCAAGTAGCGTTGGGCAGCAGAAGTCAAAATGTGATGCAGTGGCAATCATGAGCTCAGCCAATCCCAGGGGACCTCGGGATTCCATGGTCCTTCACGGCTGTCCCGAATTGAGGCAGCAGGGCTAGATCCATGACCCTTCACACTGACTGCTAGCTGCAGGTTGCCCCCAGGGAAGGAGGCATAACCTGAACTAACATAGCTCTGATTGCGTGCAAGGCATCTCAACAGGAGCCAGATGCTAGCCGCTGGGGAGGAGGGCCTCCATCCTGAGCGGGGTGTCTGGGCCCACCCCTGGCATCCACCACACAGGATAAGAGGAGTCGAATGGAAGACAGGCGCTGCTCTGGGCTCAGTGCTCAGCTACATTCACCACACATTCCGAGCTGGGGAGGGACGGAGTCTGGCCACCACCCTCGCTGAAGCCACCCTCGTCTCACACCTGGATTACTGGGCCAGAGCCTCCAGAGTCTCTGCTTCCACGTTTGCCACACTACCATCCATTCTGTACCCCACAGCCAGTGCGACCTTCTCCAACCTGAAATCACATCACAGGCTGCTCCGCTTCACCTCCCCACCCTCATGGCTGTTCATTACACTTAGAGTCATGTCCAGACCCTTTGTCGTGGTCTCCGGGTGGAACGTGACCTGGCCCCTGTCCACCTATGCATCTGCCACCACCCAGCCACCACCCTGCCTCCCTCACTGTGCTCCGGCCATGCTGGCCTTTTCTGTTCCTTGAACGTTCCAAGCTCTTCCCCATCTGAGGGACTTTGCCCTGGCTTTCCCCTCTGGCTGGAATATTTCCTTCTTCCCGGATAGGTCTCAGCTCTCATATAACGTCTTGAGCAGAGTCTTCCCTAACTACCCAAATAAAGCAGCTCCCCTAGTAAATTACCTAGGTGTAATGATGTGTGTGCCTGTAATCCCAGACTGAGGCAGGAGGGTCACCTGAGCCCAGGAGGTGGAGGCTGCAGTAAGCCAAGATCGTACAACTGCACTCCAGCCTGGGTGACAGAGAGAGATCCTGTCTCAAAAAAATGACTTCCCTTTCCCATCACCCTTTTGGTCTTCTCATAGCATTCATCACTAACTGAAGTTTCTTAAGCATTGGTGGACTGGTTTCTGCTATCCCTCCTAATCAAACAAAAAGCTCTCCAAGAGCAGGCATCAGTCCCTAGAAGGGTATTGAGCACGCAGTAGGTAAATATTTTTGGAATGTTGTAAATTGACCACCTTTTAATAAGGGGGACACCTATTGGGTAGAATTTCTTGAGAACCACATGACTGGCCTGTGGCCTCCCTCATACCTGGTCTTGTCAAGGCTGTCTTGGCTGGTACAGTGGTCCCCTATCCAGTCGGCGATACTTAGGGTGGCAGGGATGGCTTCGCCAGTCAAACCCAAGAGATGCCATGGTGACCCTGATGCAGACCCTCAACCTAGCCAGTTACACATCCATGTCTCCATCAGCACTTCGTCACCCCATTCACAGAAGCCCTCTACTTTCTCTCATCAGTAGGCAGAATGCACAGTGGCTCGTGTTGTTTGGGAAGTCAGTCATTTGGGGGCTGATGATTCTGGGAGGTGAAGACATCATGGCTGGGGGCCCAGTGGTCTCCACTTTGCCAGCTGAAATCACATGAGAGTTGAAACTCGCTTCCCAAGGACTGGAAAGCTCTCTGGTGCTTAACATCTTTTGATTTCAGCTCCACACTGTTAAACATGTTTAAATAAAAATTACTACTGCCATTTGCTGAGCACGTGTCCTATACCAGGACCTGTGCTTGATCCATAATTCAGAGATGTTCTGAAACTTGCCTGAGAGAGGACTGAACCCAGTTTGTGAGACACGCTGGCCTACTTCCACTGTACCACCTGAGAAATTAAGGAGAAATCAAGGAGATGGGAGGAGTTCCTGTTAGTAAAAAAGTTATTTTTAGTAAAATAAAATATGACAGATCTTACTTCAAAGATGGACTAGTTTTGTTCACAAAGTAAAGGAAGGCTCTTTTCACCCTCCCTCCTGTATCATTCCATGGAAGCTTTGAATACCATTCCATACACTTCGTAATTTCGCTAGTAAAGAGTCTGCAGAATTTGTGCACGTTTTAAATCTAGACGCCTGTGGAATTCTTCAAAGCTTGGCAGAAGATTGGTAAATTAGATCTCCATCTTGTCAGACAAAAAAAAAATTTCTCCTTGTGGACAATCTTTCCCACTCAGGCAAAGTGGTCCATTTACATAAAAATGATCCTTTTAGACGGTGTTTTGTGATTTTCAATTGTCCCTAGAAATAAAAATCACAGCTCCTGTCTCACCTTGGTTGAAGTGTTTTCACACTCCAGGGAGTTGCTTACCATCACCTGAATATAGAATTCGGTGGGCGTTAGTTTCAAACTGATACTACTCACAGCTGTCTTCAGGGTTTCAAAAAGGTGTCCAAGTGGCCTTGGAAGGTGTTTCTCGTTCTGGGATCAGGCTGAGTGATCCGCCTTTATTCTGGAAGCTGCAGGGCTTCAGTCTTTAGGTTTCTGCCTAAGGAAAAATGCTTCCTGGGGTTTTCTCCCAAGACTTCAGTGGAACCCAGAGTATTGTCTGTGCTGTTGCCTGATGACACAAAAGCATAACAGTGAGAGAAAAGCAGGATACCTTTAAAACCATTTCTTTTCCTAATTTCACAATAATGAAAAGACAGGAAGAAACTTATTTCTCGATCAAGAGCAACATGCTACAGTGAAGTAGCATGGACATTAAAATTAAACCTGCATTTGAATCCCAGCAGCCTCACTTAAAATGACCTTGTGTGAAGTCCATAACCTCTCTCAGTTTCAGTTTCTTGATCTGCAAAATGGGGGTCATCCCCTTATCACTTACATTTGGCATAAAGATTCAGTGATATAGTGTGTGTCAATTTCCTCGTATGGTTGCAGAATTTTAGGCGGGCCATAAATCGGAAAGAAGAGATGACATTCCATCTCTAAATTCCTGGTTTATTTAGCCAAGCATTTGGAAGCCAGCAGGGCAGATGCAGAAGATGACGCTATGTTTAGCCCCCAAGGTCCCTAATGAGGGGCACTCAGCTGCCTGTGACACTAGTCAGGTCTTGCTGGCTCAAGAAACTTAGTTTTTTGCTGCACCATAGCTCAGTTATAATTGGGACTGACGTCACCATTTAGGAAAAACTTAGAAAAACATTCTCTGTTCCTAATAAGAAATACCAACAGACCTCTAGCATCCTTCTGGTCCTGAAGTCAAGCAGACTCAGCAATACCCCATATCTTTATGGGTGGGGCACAGGGAGCGGAGTCAGGGCCGGGCCCAAAGGGCCTCACCTTTGCCGTCGTCTTTCCAGCACCCCAGAAGACTTCGTCCCCATTATAGCACGGACATGTGGGTGTTTAATTAATAGTCATGGTGATCATGATGATGCTTATCCTGGCTTCAATTCACATGTGTTAGTTCCATTATTGATTTTGTGCTCCTCAAATTAACCAGATAAAGTCACAACCAATTTAAAAACAATTAGTTTGATTTTCATCTGTGGTCCAGCGGGAATCTGTTTTTCCTCCAGTATTAATAATCGCATTGTACAGTTAATGAATTGCTGTGAGATCAGTGGCATTTGGGCTAATGTGGCATTTCTCTTTTATTCTTGTTTGATTTGTTTTGTTTTGTTTTTAGGGTCAAGTTGTGTTCCGGAACGGGGAGAGAATGGGGACCATTAAATTTACTCAATTTCAAGGTAGGCATTTTGATGCTTATTCTTTCTAGCTGATAAAGTTTAGATTCGGGGATGTTGTTTTATGCAATATAATACATCAAAAGGAATGCAAGTGTGATGTTCCAGATAAAAGAAAGCAGAGCCCATTGAAAACACTTCTGTGAAAACAGTAGTTTCAACCTATTTGGAATATTTTTTCTCAGCCGCATCATGGTCAGCCCTCCATCTCCATGGGTTCCACGTCTGTTGATTCAGCCAGTTGAAGACTGAAACTATTCAGGAAAAAAATGGATGATTCCGTCTGTACCAGACACGTACAGACTTTTTTTTCTTGTCGTTATTCCCTAAACAATAGAGTATAACAACTATTTACATTGTATTAGGCATTGTAAGAAATCTAGAGATGATTTAAAGTATATGGGAGGATGTGTGTATAGGCAAGTACTACCCCATTTTATATCAGGGACTTGGTCATCGGGGGATTTTGGAATCCTCAAGGGATCCTGGAACCAATCCCCCATGGATCCCTAGGGATAACTGTACTTCCCTGGCCTATTCTGTCTTTCCGCATGACTCTAAAAGGCTTATGAGATTATGAGTGGTGGGGATTAAGTTAGTATTCTGAGGATCTTTGCGTTGTTGTGGGGTTTTGGGTGTTTTTTGTAGAGAAAGGGTCGCAGTATGTTGCCCTGGCTGGAGTGCAGTGGCAATCCGCAGATGCGTTCATAGCATACTGCAGCCTCGAAGTCCTGGGCCCAAGCAGTCCTCCCACCTTAGCCTCCTAAGTAGCCGGGACTACAGACGTGCAACAGTGCACCCAGCTGTTTTTGGTTTTGATTTTAGAAATGTTCAGACTCTAAAGCAGAGAGAACAGCATCATGAATCCCCATTTGCCCAATACGCAGTTTTAATCATTATCGACATTTTACCAATGTTCTTTCATTTTGACTCACCCCATCCCCCCTTTTTTTTGCTGTAGTGTTTTAAAGCAGCTCCTAGACATGATCTCATCTCATTCTATAAATACTGCAGTATGCATTTCTTATGGATAGGGACGTTTTATAATATAATCACAGTAATATTATCACACCTAAAACATTAAACAATTCCTAATATCTTTTAATTTCCCAGTCTGTGTGGATCCTCTGATCATCTCAAAGATGTCTTCACAGATGATTTATTGGAAAATCCACACAAATTCCACCCATTGCATCTGCTTGAAGTATCTCTTTAGTCTCCTTTCATCTGTTATAACCCCCCGCTTTTTACAGAACATTTATTTTTTGAAGAAACCGGGTCATGTGTTGAACTTTCTGTTGCTGTCAGAAGGGCCTCAGAAACCATCCAGACCAATTTCTTTGTGTGATGAGGAAGAAACGGAGGTGCAGACAGGGGCCATGTGAGGAGCATCCTTGAGGAACAGGGCTGGGCGTTCCTTGAGGCAGACCAGTGCAGCCATTAGCGGGGTGATTAGCCAAAACGACCAGATGAACCTCTCATCAATACAGTGTTCCTGAGCAGCCGAGTGTTTCTGGAAAACCCAGAAACAAGAGTGGTGCTTGCTGTGCCCACTCACTTTGAGCAGATCCCAGCGCCATCCAGGGGAAAGCAAGAAATTAAAGTGAGTTATTCAGATTCATTCAGACAAATCCCACCAGGATTCAGATCAATCAGGAAAGGTGTTCTTCAGCGCTATCGCTCTGTAATGCAATCTTGTAGACTTACCCATTCGTCTTTCTGTGGCAGGTAATTGAAACGCATGTCAGCTCTCTGGTGTGCACAAAAGATGTAATTTTAGGCAAACGTAATTATTTTTCCATTTGTTAAGTTTTACTTCTTCATTGGTTGAACAAAGTAAGCATCTTGGCAAAGATACTTACTTTTTTTTTTGAGTGATTGCAACTCAATTCTCTTGTCTCATTTCCAGTTCTCAAAATTATATCATTCTAAGAGAGTATTTTGTAAAATAAGGATTGGCTGATCACAGCTACCAGTGCATGCCAATTGTATTGCCTTTTTTTTTTCATATGTTAGGTTTAAACACCAGCTTCAGTCACTATTTAGGCATATCTGGATTTATAAGGAAGGCAGTACAGCAAACAGCAGTTCAGAGCTTGCGCTTTGTGGGTCGACCCACCCGAGAGCCAGTCACTTACTCACTGTAGAATTTCAGACAAGTGACTTCGCCTGAGCCCTGATTGTCCTCATCTGTAAAATAGGAGTATAATCCTAATTACCTTCATGGAATATGGGAAAAACTAAATGAGAAAGTATGTGTATATTTAACTATACATACAACATATTTATATATATATATGTATTTTTTTTTCTCACCAAGTAAGTAGCAATTATGATTAGCACCTTGTCAACATTATGACACCTTTCTGGGGCAAATTCAGGTTTCCCTGAAGTGCTGAAACCCCCTGGCTGCTTTTTTGTCTGCCATTTTACCCTAATAGCGGCTCCCTACACTTAATGATGTATAGGAAGTGATACAGGGCAGGGCCTCAGCGATGATCTCATTCCAGAATTCATGGTATAAATGGGGAAACTGAGGTCCAGGCATGAGTAGTGTCTCCCAGGGACACACAGCTGGCTAGTAGCAGAGCTGGGACTGGACCTCAGCTTGCTCTTCTGCACATTCCCACGGACACCCAGGCACAAGTGTGCTCCCCTCACCCTCTCTGCATTTGTGTCCAGCTTTTCTTAAGGGTCACAGCTGGGCCTTCAATAAAGGCCAGATGCTCCTGTTTACATGATTTTTTTTTTTTTTTGAGATGGAGTCTCACTCTGTCACCCAGGCTGGAGTGCAGTGGCACAATCTCGGCTCACTGCAACCTCTGCCTCCTGGGTTCGAGTGATTCTTCTGCCTCAGCCTCCCGAGTAGCTGGGACTACAGGCTCGTGCCACCATGCCCAGCTAATTTTTGTATTTTTAGTAGAGACAGGGTTTCACCATATTGGCCAGGCTGGTCTCGAACTCCTGACCTCACAATCTGCCCACCTCGGCCTCCCAAAGTGCTGAGATTACAGGTGTGAGCCACACTGCACCCGGCCTACATGTTTTTTTAAACAGACATTGATCCTCTTGCTCCAATAGAGGGACGTTGTGTTATTTTGGGACTGAAATGAGCCACCAGAATGCAAGGGGCATGTGCGTATCAACACAACAGTTGATTTTCCAAATGTAAAGGGTTTCAGAGGTGCCTTATCTACCAGGATGGATTATTGAATAGGCCGTCCAAGCTGTGCGATGAGCCGTCCAGGGAGTTAACGCCTCCAGGAGCAGCCCTGTGTCAGTGATGGATGAGGAGGGAAGGATAAATACCCCAGCATCCTTTCCGCTTGAGTGAGGCAACTCCCAGGTGTGTTTGGCTCTTTTCCCAGAGCTCCCACAGTGGGACTGAGCCTCGGTTGCCCACAAAGAAACCTGCTCACTCATGCACCTTGTCCTGGCCCCCTTGCCTGCCTCACTTCCCCACACCACTAACAGTGCGTCCTAGGATCACCTTCTAAATAAACTGCATGCCTTCTTCCCCTTGTCTCAGGCAGGTGCTATTCTTAGGGAGCCACCCTTGGCCGTAGGTAAGGCAGGTATTAGCATCCTGTTGGGCACACACCTCAGGCCTGAACCCCTTTCATCTCCAGGTTCCATGCTCCTCCCTGATGCCATGGCTGATTTTCATGACACCTCGTGTAGATGAGGATGAATACTAGAGAACTGGCTTTTTTCCCCTTAAGAGAAAAAAAGTATCCATGTTACTGCCGAAGTCTAAACATGGCTCCGAATTTGCAGCAGGGAAGGAAGTTGAGTGAAGCCGTGATTAGAGCCTTGTTTATGCCGTTCTTAGAGAAAACTCAGCATCTGCCGCTCCAACTCACCGACCCTGCCTTCATTAGGCCTATTTGTAAGAATCTCGGGGAATGATAATGTGCTTGAATTTCACACTGCTTCTATGCAGCATAAAGGGCTCAGGCTTTGGAGTTTTATATTTTGGCACCTGATTTGAAGGGAAGGGGTCTTCCTTCACTCTAACGACATAATTGTCATTCAGAACGTACCTAGTGAAAGGGAGGCTTGTCCTTCCCATTTGCAGACATTAATTACCGTTTGGTCTTCAGGGTAACAGATACGGTTGTATTCAGTGCGCATTTCCTGAGCATCTGCCAGGCGCTTTACCGAGTCCTCTGGAGAAAACCAAGTTGAATAAGATACAGTCCCTGATCCTCCAGGGCTTCATAATCTCTCTGGCCGAATGCCAGTGCCTATGAAAGCAGGAAGATTATTTCCCAGAACCTACTAGAATACTTTCAGGGCTAGTTTGGCCCTACTTTGAGACTCTTGAGGCTGATTTTTAATAACCTTTTCCTCTGTCAAGGCCTGCAACTGTAGCTCGCTTCAGCAAGTCATGGGTCTGGAAAGGCCATTTCGTCAGACTGTCACGCAACTTGATATAATTAAAGAGTGGAGTCATAGTCCATAATCCTGCAGGATACACCAGCAGGGTTGTGGACAAGCAGGAACCAGAGGACACACGGGAATGTGGACTCTTTTCCAGCTTGACCCTAGCCTTGACATCTCCCAGCCCTCATGTTCCAGAATTTGCCTTTCAGGGAGCCTAAGAAAGGTGGCCCAAAAGACAGCATATTTTACAGATATTGGGCTTCATTGAGCCATCGACTCTCCATGTTGAAGGGAGCCCTGATTCTCCTATACAACATTCCCACTGCTTGAATGCCTCCAGTGATGGGGAACTCATTCCCTCTCATGTGGAAAGTATATAGGCTTGAAGCAGACATGCCTGATCATTGGCAGACAGGCAAAGCAGCTTAGTCTCTTTGAGCCTTCATTTCAGTTAAAAATAAGTAAATAAATAAAAGGTGATCATTTTCCTTGCCTTGACAGTGACTGAGAACCTGATGATGTGAGGCTGTGATGTTCCTGTCTCGGTGACTGGCACAGAGAAGGGTCATAACAACTGTTGGCTTCCTTCTCCTCTCTTGGGCACTCAACAGTGACCCCAGATTTACACTCTTCCCCCCAGGAATTTCTTGAGAAAAGTGCAGTCATGCTTCTTTAGGACACAATTCGCACACCTCATTTCATGGGCAGTCATTGTCATTGGTCCATGAAAGTCCCTCTTGTGTGTCCATTTATCCCCCTTATTTCCCTCATTTATTCCCATATCCCACTCCTACCTCCCCCAAGGAAAGGCAAACACCCCATATTGTGTTTGTATGTGTGCTTGCAAGATGCGTGTTGCTATGTACATCAGTGCCACTGGCTTAGGTATCTTTTCTGTTCTGTTTTGTTTTTTCCACTCAACTCTTTGTTTCTAAAGACATCTCCATGGTCCTGGGTGTGCCTCTAAGCATGGCTCCTCCCTGCTCCCTGCAGGAGCCATGGTGGGGTGCATCCATCCCTTCACCCATCCAGGCCCCTGGGACGGACACTCAGGTCACTTTCAACCCTCCACCCTCACAAATAATAAATGTCCTTATACATGTCCCCTTATGGACCCAACTGGGAATTTCCTTAGGACAGGTTTCCAAGAGCAGAATTGCTGAGTCAGAATCTGTGTGCACATTGAACATGCCCAAAACCTTCCAGGTTGCTCTGCAGAATGGCCATGCCCATATCCACACCCACTGGCAGAGGATTCCTGTGTCCCTACCTACCACCCAGATTTGGGATTTCCTGGATCCCTCATTTTTTGACAGTCTAAAAGTATAAAGTAATATCATATTGTGACTTTAAGTATCATTTTTCTGATTCCTAATGAGTTTGGATATTTCTTTCTGTGCTTATTAGTCATTTGTTAATTGTCTGTTCTGATCCTTTTACCTTTTTTTTAAAAAAAAAAAAAAAAAAAGACAGGGTCTCCCTCTGTTGCCTGGGGTGGAGTACAGTGGCACAATCATAGCTCATTGCAGCCTTGAACTCCCAGATATAAGCCATCCTCCTTCCTCAGCCTTCCAAGTAGCTGGAACTACAGGCATGCACCACCATGCCTGGCTACGTTTTTTGTTTTTGTTTTTGTTTTTGTTTTTCAATGGAGGTGGGAGTCTCGCTATGTTGCCCAAGCAGGTCTCAAACTCGTGGCCTGAAGCGATCCTCCCACTGTCTCAGCCTCCCAAAGTGCTGGGATTACAGGTGTGAGCCACCGCACCCAGCCCTTTGACCATTTTTATTTTGAAGTTACTGTCTTTTTCTTGTTGGTCTGCAGAAGTTCCTTATATAAGCTAGATATCAATCCGTTATTGGCTTTAGGCTTTGCAAGTATCTTCTCCCATTCTGTCACTTGTCTATAAACTAACTTCAAGTCCTGGTTGAGCAGAAGTTCTTAATTTTGATGTAGATAAACCCTTTTGGTTTTTGTCCTAAGGTTTGTGCTTTTGAGGTTTCTCAACAGTTATTTCCTGTCACTCCTAGGAAGCGACCCCCTACCTGCCAGGTGCTGGTCGGCACTGGTTGGGTATGGGGGTTGGTGGGGCTGAGTGGCGTAAGATGTAATCCTTGCCCTCAGGGAGCCCACAGCCCACCCAGTGCAATGAGGAGCAGACACAGACAACACCAAGGTGCGATGAGTGATAAGGGATGGCACAGGCAGCTGTGGGCATTCAGAGGAGGGCACTCAGGTCTACTTGGCAGGATCTAGGAAGGACATCTGAGAGCAGTGGCATCCAAGATGAATTCTTTTTTTTTTTTTTTTTTTTTTTTTTTGAGATGGAGTCTTGCTCTGTCACCCAGGCTGTAGTGCGGTGGCACAATCTCAGCCCACTGCAACGTCTATCCCAGGTTCAAGCAATTCTCCTGCCTCAGCCCCCCAAGTAGCCAAGATTACAGGCACATGCCACCACGCCTGGCTAATTATAGTATTTTTAGTAGAGATGGGGTTTCACCATGTTGGCCAGGCTGGTCTTGAACTCCTGACCTCATGATCTGCCCACCTCAGCCTCCCAAAGTCCTGGGATTACAGGCATGAGCCACTACACCCGGCCCCAAGATGAATTCTGAAGGACCTGAGGGAGGTTGCCAAAAAGAAGAGAAAAAGTGCTCCCAGGGCAGACAGCCTATTGTATATGACCTGGGTCCCCTCAGGTACTTAGCTCTTGTCCTTGGGCCAGTTTGCCTAGATGGATGGACACATCTACCCCTGGCAGTTATTATACCCCAGGGTATTTGGCCAGTGTCCACCTATCCTGTTAAAAATCTCAAAACAAAGGTCAGTTAACTAAACTTATGAAAAATGTGGCAATAGCATATTGTTTGTGACAGTAGAGCACAAAATCTGTCTCTGTTCTATGCTGCTGAGAGGTAATGCTGGGAGAGGGAGAGGAAGCAGATTGGGATGGGGTGGAAGTGAAAAATCACTTCCTGAGAAATGGCCGTTCATCCTGGGGAAGAGCAGAGTTGAGGCCCATGGTTGCCAGGTTCCAAGTCTGAAGGACGGTCAGGAGCAGGAGCCGAAGTGACCTGGGGCCCCAGCACAGAGCCAGGACCCATGAGGGGAAGTCGCACAGAGCAGGTTTTAGCTTGGAATGAGGAGGACCTTTCCAAGCAATTGCAGAATCATTGAACAGGAGTTGGGGGCCACAGAGATCTCCCATGCAGCCCCCTCACTTAGCAAGACCCACGTGGGGGATGGGACTTCCCCAGGGCTACTCACAGAGTGACCGCAAAGCCAGCACCAGCTCTGAGGCTCCTGTCTCCTAGCTCAGAGCTCTTTTCTATGCCTGAGTTTGGAAGGGGGGGTCCTAGAATTGAGTACATTTATAGAATCTTTTATTTTTGTTGAGCCAAGATCATCTTTTGTTTCATACCCCAGAGTTATACGTTGTGTCTCAGTGTGCGTGTTTTCAACAACAATCAAATTCTAAAGGACACATTCTGGCTCCCCCAATTTGGAGCCAGAACCAAGTGAGAAGACAAGTCTACCCCTGGCAGTTATTACACCCACCCCAAATAAGTCTGGATACAGACTGGATATATCCAGATATAGACCGGTTGACCTTGTTTGCAAGTGGAGTTAACAACAAGCCCAAGAGTTAAAAGCTGAGAGAGCTGTGTGCCTGTCATGGTTACCACCTGGCTGGACTGTGGGTGAATGCAAGAATACAGGGGACACAGTCTTTCCATCTGCAGACCCAGGAGGCACCCTGAGCAGAGTGCAGGGGATGAGACCTTATACTGCCTGGGACAACAGAAGCAAGGCTGGCCAGCAGGAATCAGAAGCCCTGGACACACACAGGACATGGCTTCTACATGAAGAGTTGTCATGCACAGAGCCCTGAGTCCACAGCAACTAGGACACTGGGAGGGGAGGAACAGTACTCAGGGAAGGCTTCCTGGAAGAGGTGGGTAGGGTTTGGACAGGTTAACTTGTTAAAGGGAGGGAAAGCCACCTCCCAAGTGGAGGAACCATGGTGAGGAACAGATGGCAGGAAGAAAATATGAAGAGAGTTTGGGAACCTCACATAGAGCCCACAGTTACTTTCATCATGAATAAAATAACCATAATTTATTGGACACTTACTGTGATTTAGGTTCCAAGCTAGGAACTTGGCATATATTCTCGTCTTTAACCCTCTTATCAATTCTAAAGTTCCGAGTTTACAGATACAGTCATGCAAGATCTGAAATTGTGATTAAAAAAAAAAAATCTCTATATCTCTGGCCCCTAGGCCAGAGCCTGGCATATAATGGGTGTCCAGTAATGTTTGTTGAGTGAATGAATGAAATGATAAAACTAGAGGATTTAGTATCAACATCTCTCCAGCATCCAGGATGTCCAAGGCTACCTGGCTTGAGGACATGGGAATGACTTTAACTTCCCACCACCTGCAGTGCTGCTTTTAAGAGATGCTTTATCATGAAATACTGTGAGCTGAGCCTGGCACGCAGTAGGCACTCAACAAATGCGGGCTGAATGATTGGCAGCCCTGCTCAGTATGGGGGTAAAAGTATGCTGAATTCAGAACTAGGAGACCCGTGTTCAGTTGCCCACTGGGTCGCTGCTGAGCACGTGCCTCTGAGTGGGTACTTAACCTATTTGAGGCTCCTCCTGCCTCTTTAGACCAGGATGAATTATGCCCAATTCATGGTTTGCCATGAGCATTAAATGCAGGAACTTGTGAAGTGCCTGTGAGTCTCCAACATTGCCCCCAGGGAGAGATTATGGTGATTACGGTCGGTGGGAAGCTGAGTATTATTTCAGTGCCATGGGACGGTGCATACAGCAGGGCATGTGAGTCAGAGGGGCGGGCTGTGTGGCCGGGGTGCGGTGGGGTGCCAGCCACACCATTCCCCACTCTTGATGATTGATTCTGATCAACCTGCATATTTCATGCACTGCCTCCCTGCCTCAAATAAATAAATCAGGGCCTCCTCTGAGCAGCAAGACCTGATTGGGGCATCTGCAGGGCTCAGGACTTCAAAAGGCCAGAGCAGGGATGCTGGAGCCCCCAGCAGATTCTGCTAATGTGACATTTAGGGGCCGGGTGACCCAGGTAAGCGACAGCCGCTTGCACAGTGTGATGCCCCCTAAATGGTGAGGACCCTTGTGGGGAGAAGGAAGTGACTTTTACAGCCCCTGTTTCCACCACCCACGGTCAGAGGAACACAGGCAGAAGTGTGGCCCAGGGGATTCCCTGTTCTGTTTTCTGAATGTTTCTGAGGGCCAGCAGTGCACCTGCATTTCTGCAAAGAAATTCCCTTAGAGCTAGAGCCCCAGGAGGCACTTCCTCAGGATGCGCTTTGGAATTCCTATATAAACTTTAGGCATTTTGCTGGCCAGGGTCTGCAGCTCTGGAAGGGACCCGCCTGCACTTCATAGAGGCCTTCATCTGGGGATGGGTGGACGATCCTCCTCTTTGCGCTTCTCACATTCAGGAGGCACAGGTGGTCCATGAAGTGGGCACTCGGCACAAACTGTCACCTCTCAGGAATCCCATCGAGGCACCCCCATGTCAGGGAAGAGCATGGGCTATGGAAAATGTCCAGGGTTTGAGTCTGGGCTCTATTCTTATTACCACTGGGGCCCTAGGCAAAGCCACAAGCTGTCTGAGCCTCCGTCTCCTTGTCTTTAAGGTGAGACCACCTACTCCACCCACTGTTTTAGCTAGGCAAGAAAATGTACATAAAATAGCACTGATCCAGCACACTATAGAGGCTCGGTCAGTACCCCCAGCCCTTCCTACCTGCTCCCCACCGTTCTCAAGCCTGCTCTTCCCTGGGGGCCCTATCTCTGCCCTCAAACTCACTGCCCCTTGCTCCATCCTTCTAACCACAACCTTTCCCTAAATCTGCTTCATCCATGGTCACTGGTATCCTCCCAGATGCCAGATCCTCAGACCCTGCTCAAGGGTCTTCTCCTAGCCTCTCTGTGGCATGTGACACTACAGCCAGCTCCATGGTGAAGGTATGCCTTTCCTTGGCTTCTAAGATGCCCACTCCCTCCCAGCACCCTGCTCCTGCATCCTGGCCACCCCTTCCCAGTCTCTGCTCTGCCCACCCCAGGGGTCAGGGCTCCTCCAGAGTCTGCACTTCGTCCTCTGCTCTTTTTACTTGGCTCACTTTCCCTGGGGGTCTCATTCCTGCCTCCAACTCCAATTCCCAGCTTCCATGCCAATGACTCCAGCTTGCCCTCTAGCCACACCTCTCCCCTCAGCTCTAGACTCAAGAGCATCTCTGCCTTGATGTTCCACAGGCATCCCAGGATCAGCACATCCAAGATGGAACTCATTATTCTTCCCCTTGTATTTGAACCCCTCCTGGGTTCCCCACTCAGGGATGGGAACTGAAACTCCTCATCCCCACCAGAACTTTGGATGACCTTGGTCCCCCTCTTCTTCATCTCCCATTTGATCACTCAGTTGTCCTGATTTTACCTGGAAAAAAGAAACCTTGCTAAAATCTGATCCCCGTCTCCATTTCTTCTGCCACCACTCTGGGCCAGTCCTCATCATCTGTATCCTTGACGATGACCAAAACAGTGAACTAAACACACCAAGAACTGTAAGAAGGATGAGAGTAAATTTGAATGCACCGCTTGGGTTTGAAAACACATTGAACAAGTGCAAGGAGCCAAGGGCTGTGGGAGACTATGCTTAGTATGACACAGCAGAGCAATGTGGCTTCTGAAAGATGCTAATTCAACCTGAGGATGCATATAATAGCAATGTGAACTCCAGAATGAGGGAGGGGATGGTGGCCTCTACTTGCTGCTGACCAAATCATGCCAAAAGTGCACTGGTCAGTCCTTGGGTCTACACTCTACAGAAAGACTGACTTTGCGTAATGTGTCCAAAGGAGGGGCTGGGGTGGGGGAGCAGGGAGATTGAAGTGCTGTTCTGTAAAGATGAGTTGGGAGGTGGTATCAGCAGACTGACCTGTCTTTGTCTTCAAGTATCTGGGCCTATCCTAGGGAACATGGAGCAAAAGTGGTCTGTGTGGTTCTAGAGGGCAGAGCCAGTTGAGCAGGGGGAATGTTACAGGGAAACATTTCAGCTCAGTGACCAGGAAGAACTTGGTACCAGACAGAGTACAGTTGTAGGGAGCCTGGGCTCCCCATCTTTGAGGTGTGAAGCAAAGGATGGACAACCAGTTGATAGACAGAGACAATACAAGAGACTGTTCCAGCCTAGATCAGGTTAGAAGTTTTGTGATTCTAACCAGAAGAGGCATTGGAGAAAGGGAAGCCTGCAAGAATATATTCAGGGCCTGTGAGGGGAGCAAGAGCCTGGAATAGGAGCACCTAGACACAAACCCAGATCCCAGTCTAACTGGCCACTGTCTTTTGCTCCCCACAGACAGCAGGGAGGTGAAGGTGGGAGAGTACAACGCTGTGGCTGACACACTGGAGATCATCAATGACACCATCAGGTTCCAAGGTAAGGCAGGTGGGCTTCTCAGAGGAAGGGGCCTGCCCAGTTGCTCCCAAGCCTGGACATTGCCTAAGGGTTAGGGACAAGCTCAGCATCCTTGGCTTCATGGGGTCAAGGGAACATCCTCAACACATACACTCAATCATTGAGCACAGGGCTCCAATCACTTGTACAGGCTCCAGCACCTGGCATGGGTCACTAGAGTTTGTATGAAGTGCACACTGAGGTGTTTAAACCATTGGATGGCCAGGAGTAATTCTTTTTAAATGTAGCCCTGCTAAATTTAGGTCAATCTTCTCCTCTGGCAAAGGGTTTGACTGAGTTGGCAATAAGCCCTGTCTATCTGCTGCTTTTCCTAGAAGATTATTTCTTCTCCTCTGCTAGAGAACTCCTCTTCAGCTTCTATACCCAGCTCAAATGACACCTCTTCTGTGCAGTCTTCCTTAATTGCCATCCAACTGAGCTAATGACTCCCTTCTCTTTGCTTCCAGTCTTTTTTCTCTGCCTCTCTTATGGCCACTGTCACTTTACATTGATATTACTAGGTGATTTAGCTATGAGCCCCTGACTGGATCCTATTTAACTTTAAATTCCTGGCACCAGCCAAGGTCTGATGCGTGTTGGAGACTTGGTGGTATTTAATGACAAAATGAATTGATCAAGTGGATGGATGGATGGATGGATGGATGGATGGATGGATGGATGGTTGGGTGGATGAGTGGGTGTGTGGATGGATGGGTGGATGGATGGGTGGATGGATGTATGGATGGATGGATGGATGGATGGTTGTTTGGGTGGATGCATGGATGGGTGTGTGAATGGGTGGATGGATGGATAGATGGATAGGTGGGTGGGTGGGTGGGTGGATGGGTGGGTGGGTGAGTGGATAGATGGACAGGTAGATGGGTGGACAGATGGATGGCTGGGTAGATGGATGGATGAATTGATCAAGTGGATGGATGGATGGGTAGTGGATAGATAGATGTATAGGAGGGTGAGTGGATGAGTAGACAGATGGACAGTGGATGGACGGATGGACAAGCAGACAGTCTAGTCACTGAATAGCAATAGAGAGAGCTGCCACATCCATATTGTTACTTTGATTCCACTGGGTCAGCAGAAATTGGGACAGCTGGCTTTCTGTGCCAGGAGCTTTTAAGTTCCTTCTTGAAAGCAAGGGCACTAGAGAAGGCTCTTCTGCAGGCCCTTTGATTAGACTCTGTCATGTTCCTATATTTCCACTGGACCTGAGGGATTCAGCCTTGAGAACATTGCAAAGCAAAACTCCAGTCAGCCTCTGAGAACCAGAGTGGTCTCCACACTCAGGTGAGCCTCCCTATCCCAACTGAGGGAGCTGTCACCGGACATATCGTCACGTATTACCTCAAGGGTGACACCCCAAATTCACACAGCCTGTTGTTGTAACCACCAGAGCCCTGATCCCCAAGATCGGCATGTCTGCTATCGGACTGGGGAGATCAGGGTTTACTGAATGAGGACTCAGGGTTTACAAATTGAAGAAAAGATTCAAGCGCCAAACAAATAAAAGACACAAAACACAACTTACAGGAAAAACACGAATTTGGTGGGGCAGGGACCAGTAGCCAGGACAGTGGCTAAACAACAGTCAGAGGGTACCAGGTCTTCATTGGTGATGCCCAGGCCCTGCCTTTCAGCCCCGGGCTGTGCCCCCAGGTTGAGAGAACACAGGAAGCAGCTGTGCCAGGCCTACTTCCTGCTTCTCAGACCTTCCCCACTACCCAGACCATGAATAATCAGCCTCTGAACACAGAGCCCAGGAAGGTCAGGGCAGAGCCCAGGTCTTCTATCCACACCTGGCCTGGGTTCTGCTCTCAGCCCCGCTCACTCGGACCCCTACACTAGCCCCCAGTGAGGCTTCTCACTGCTATGCTAGCCTTCCCTCCTCAAGTCCATTCTGCCCTCAGCAGCCAAAGTGCCCTTGCTGTCATGCCAGGCTTAAGATGCCACCTCTGCTCAGAGCCCGCACGTCCCCACTGCTCAGAGCGAGGGGACCTCACTCTGAGCTGTGGCCCCAAGGCCTCCATGAAGGGACCCCTCCTCCCTTCTCTGTCTCCCCTCTCAGATCGCCCCAACTAAACTGCTGACAGTTCCTCAACTGTCCTGCAACACCACTGGGCCTTGGCTCATGCTGCGCCTTCTGCCCAGGGTGCCCTTTCCTTCTCATCTTCTGGCCAATAGCCAACTACTCTACTCATCCTTCGAGACTCAGCTCCTTCATCGCCTCCTTTCTGTAGCATTTCCTGACCCCGTCAGGCAGGACTGCACTCTGCTTGCGCTCAGGCCTCCTGTCTGATGTTATCACATCACCTGGACCCCAGCATCACTGGCAGCAGTTTGTGTAGTAGTTAGATGATAAGCTTCAGGGTTAGGCAGATCTGAGTTCAAATCCTGCCACTTACTAGCTGTAAGAGCCACTTAACACCTAGAAAACCATTGCCCCCTCTGTCAAATGGGAATAATCTTAACTACCCATGAGGCTGTTGGGTGGATCAAGTGGGAAAATCTCTATATCTTGCTTAGCCTGTCATAGGCATTCAATAAATAGGATTGCTTATTAGTGCTTTTTTCTTTTTTCCTATGGCTAGTGTGTAAGTTCCCTGAAGGCAGGGACAGTGTATTTTTCATCTTTGTATCATTGGTGCTCAGTCCCAGGCCTGACAGATGGGAGTTGATTATTAATTGTGACTAATCATCATTAATGATGAATGAATGAGTGAATGGCAGTGAATGGATGAATAATGGATGAATGGACCAGATAAAAAGCAAGAAAGAAAACTCAGGACTTCTGCTGTTACTAATACTCATGATAAACCAAGCATTTAGTTTCCACAAAGTCTTAATTAAGATACCCCTTATGGAGCCATCATTTTGCAGGAAGAGAAGAAGGAGTAAGAAGGAGACAACTTTCTGTTGTCTATTGTCAATTTTCTGGAGTTGTTTCTACACAATAGGCCCCAAACCCAGTAGTGATCATATCACCTGTGAACCAAACCTCAGTCTTCTTTCTCAGTGCCCATAGAGGGGCTTGTTTCCAGCCAGGAACTCACAGACGCCCCAGGACTGTTCTTGCATTTGGTAGCCAGAAGGCACCTGAGCCAGGTGTTTGGGGAAGGATGATGGACAGAGGGGGAAGAAGCTTCCAGATGGTGAGCTTTCACTTCTGGAAGCAAGAAATGATGTTACCTCCATCTCCTTGTGTCTGCTTTAGCCCAGACTTTTGGCCCTTGATGCCACTTTTCTTATAAATGTTACTTTACTTAGAATTGCTTAAGGCTTCACATTAACCACATTAACAGCAGGTTCCTCGCTGTTTTCAAACCTGGCAACTTCCCTAAATTTCTTAGATGGTTCAAACTCTTTTAATCCACTGAATGTTTCTCGCTTGCTCTCTATTTTTTTTTTTTTTTTTTTTTTTTTTTTTTGTGAGATGGAGTCTTGCTCTGTCACCCAGGCTGGAGTGCAGTGGCATAATCTTGGCTCACTGCAGCCTCCATCTCCTGGGTTCAAGCGATTTTCCTGCCTCAGCCTCCCGAGTAGCTGGGACTACAGGTGTGCACCAGACACCAAGCTATTTTTGTATTTTTGGTAGAGACGGGGTTTCTCCATGTTGGCCAGGCTGGTCTCGAACTCCTGACCTCAAGTGATCCACCAGCCTTGGCCTCCCAAAGTGCTGGGATTACAGGCATGAGCCACCGCGCTCAGCCAAAGCCACTGAATATTTCTAAACACAATTGAACTTGCTAGCAGTGTTTTAAACCCAGATGTTCAGAGGAGTTCTCACTCCCTGCTGCCACATCTGCCCCTTTCCTGCTTGTCTCCTGGGAAGAGAGGCATAATTAGGACCCTGGTGGGGCTCCCAGATTCCCAGGCTTGGCTACTCTGTAACATCTGGCTGATTCCACATACCCCTACTGGAGAGAAAAGCCCTGAAGTTTCACAATTCCACAGCAGAAACCTGACCTAAAATAGCAGCTAAGAAAGAGGGATTCGCAGGAAGCCGGGGGAGTCCCTGAATCCCTCATCCCAAACCAGTGTATGCCTGCTAAAACTAAAACAGGACTGAAAGATGGATTTGCTCTGAAACCCTCAGGGTTCCCCCGAGTTCCTTGTGCTCTTAAAGAATGAGCAGCGCACCTCTGCAGTCACATAGAGAAATGGAATCCCACAGTTCCAGGCCGGTTCTGGCACAGCAGGGAGAGGAAGGTAGCTTCTGCCTCCCACAGTTACTCAGAGTCTTATGGAAACAGAAAGCCAGATAGAGCTTTTAAAACACAATGACATTGAAGCTGAAATTCTGCAGCCGAAACACATATGTGTCGCCATGGAACCAACAGGCAAGGTGTCCATCCTGTTGAGGAGGGATCATTTATTGTGTATGTGCAGGAGCAGAGATCTTGAGGCCAAAGCCAAGTTCTTCATCCCCGAAGGCACCCAGTGGTACCCACTCACATCACCCAGCCCTGTGCTTCCAGGCCGTTGTTGCCTTGGGGGATAAATGGTGATGGTTTTTCAATAGTGTAATTACACCAAATCAAATTCTAGTCTTCTAATGGCTATTAAATGCATCACAAATCCTTTATTGATTCTATTTAGAGAAAGAAATAAGTCCTGGCTCAGGCTCCCTGTTGGGCAGACTGGCCAACCGCCGGATCTGGCTCACCCAGTAGATAGATGTGCCTTGTGTAGAGTTTGTGCACAGGGCCTGGCTGGATATCAGGGACACTAAGGCAAAGGTGTTCTCGGGGAATGACTTGCACCGGGTCCCACTGATGTCTTCTCTTGATCCTCTAGGATCCGAACCACCAAAAGACAAGACCATCATCCTGGAGCAGCTGCGGAAGATCTCCCTACCTCTCTACAGCATCCTCTCTGCCCTCACCATCCTCGGGATGATCATGGCCAGTGCTTTTCTCTTCTTCAACATCAAGAACCGGAATCAGAAGTAAGCCACCCTGGTCCTCCTCTGTGATATCACTTTCTGAATTGACAAGCCTATGGACACAGTATAGGAGTGCCACATGACAGATTCCCCAGGGACACAGAAGTCTGCAGGGCAGTTTCCCAAAGTGTTACTCAGTTGCTAGGATGTTGTAGGTGTTACATGCATGTGAGTACGCATGTGTGTGCGCATGCACACAAACACACACACACACACACACACACACACACACACACACACACAGAGGCCGGGCTGCTGGCTGCACAGGAGTTTAGTCAAATAAGTTTGAGGAAGTTAAATAAAATCGAAGAGTCCAAGTCCATGGACCTTCTCAGAGCTTTAGATATACTCCTGTACTTTGTGGAGGTCCAGAAGGAGAGATATAGAAGACAGAATTCCCCAAACTTCTTTGCCCCTATCCCCTAGCATCGCTGGGAATCACCACTGAAGGGGGTCACAAAGTCCAGTGAATGGACTCCCATTGGTACAGTTCATTATGGCCAGGAAGCCCTCCCTTCCATCATCCCGAATGACCCTCCAGATAACTCCTCATTTCACAGAGAAGAGCCCTGAAGTTCAGCGACGGAGTGCTGCTGTCCACTCGTGGCAGACTGTCTTCTTGGTTTCTTGTCTTAATTTCTTTTCCCCACCACATGCCGTTAATTCTCCAGAGGAGGGAGGCTGACTGAGTTATTCTGGTCAGTCATGGGTAGAACAGGCCGCCACTCCAGGCGGTGGTTTTTACCAAGTGCATTTTGCTTCTTTGGTGTCCATAGCAAATCCCTGAACCCAGCCCCAAGCCTTTTTGTGGAATGAGCAGGGGTGCAGAGCATGGACCGTCATGGGGAAAGCCACAGTGACCACCTATATGGTGCCATGGCTCTGCTGTGGTGCCCAGAAGCCACATTGCATGAACTCGTGGGCTGTCAGGAACAAGTCTGATTCTGAAGAAAACAGTTTTTTTGGTTTTTGAGATTTTTTAATTTCTGCCTGCTTGCAAAGAAGGAATTTGGAGGCTCTAAACTTTTGTATGTGTGCTTGGTTTTTTAATTAATCTATTTATTATTATTTATTTATTTATTTTTAAGAGAGTCTCACTATGCTGCCTAGGCTTTTCTCAAACTCTTGGCCTCAAGCGATCCTCCTGCCTCAGCCTCCCAAGTTGCTGGAATTAGAGGCATGAGCCGCTGTGTCCAGGGTTATTTTGTTGTTGTTTGGCTTTTTTGGATAGCAATTGGTTAGGTCAAACCTATTTCCTGAAAAACAGAAAAGAGTTTTCTTCTCCTGTTATTTTATTTTACTTACAACAAATAGCACATATACTGCCACGAAAAAAAAGTGAGGCAACTTTTATCCACTCCATACAAACCTTAAATGCTGAACATACCTCTTAGCACTTGGCACAGGCCTGGGCACATAATCAGCTCTCAAAGTTAGATTGACAGCCCAGATGCCTCGAGAAGTCCCATCAGGACAGCAAGTTGCCCCATCATAAGACTAAATTCATTGAATTCCTTAACTACCCCCTCTTGGCCTCCTGGGGGAAAGTTACCATTACTCTTTCCAAGAGGCCGGCATCCAGGTGAGGTGTTTTGTTTTGTTTTGTTTTGTTTTGTTTTGTTTTGTTTTGTTTTGTTTTGTTTTGTTTTTTAACAGGCTTGGCTATTGAAAAATCTGCAGAAAGATAGAAAATAAATATTGCTATGGTTCCCAATCCCTCCCCCTACTTCTCTCTTCCTAAATCCATCCTATAAGGCCCACCTCCTCTGGGAAGCCTGCCCCAACCCCCAGGCTCTCCCCTCCCCTGACTGCTGTAGTAATAAGAATGGAGGCACCTAAGTAGTTCACTGTTTACAAAAGGACCTCCAGGGACCCAAGGTCATCTCAGCTTCACATGTGTCCAAGGCAACAGGATCAGTTATCTCAGGTACAGGTGAGGAAATTGAGCCAGGCTAAGTGACTTGTCAAGGTGTCACTTTTACGGAGTGGCGGAGTCTAAGCCCTGGACCCCGTGCTCCCAACTTGAAAGCCGGGGTGCAGTTCACAGAGGAAGAGCAGCAGGCTTCTTATTTCCCTCTCTCTTTGACGTTTTGCATGTTTAAAATGTGGAGGGTTAACAGAACTGCAGAATGCAAAGGAAAATGTTGGGGAACAATTGGCCATAATTACAGTCTGCAAAAGAGCCCCTCAACCACAGGGCGCCTAAAACCTGAAGCCCTTCTGAACTGATTGTGCTGGGGGAGCCAGGCACCTACCAGCTCACTAATGACCCTGGCTTGCTGGGCAGCTGGGGGCCACCACGGGGTTCCGGGAGGAAATAACAGAGAAGGATGCAGAGTCTGGAAGTATAAAGAATGCTCCGTGCTCCCCACTGCAGCCTAGTGAAGACATGGGTAGTAGGTGGGATGGGGACTCTGGTGTCTCCCTCTGTCACCCCAGTGACTGGGAGAGGTATTCCTGCCCACGTATGTGGCTGTCTTTGTGCACAGAACAGTGTGAGCTTTCCTAAGCAGCCCTCGAGACTCACAGTTAGGCCTCCTTGACACGGTCTGCTCAAGGCTGGGGAGTGTGGTATGGGACTTCCTCCTCACTGTGGGGAACGTGGCTGAAGTTACATGTCACATTCTCTAGATTTGACATGAGTTCTCAGCTCCAGAAAAAAAAAAAAAAAAACACCTGTTGACTTAATGCTTTTGTTTAAACTGAAAATTAATGGATGAAGAAGCTGATGTGACAAGCTGTCCCTAGGGAAGTAATAGGTGAACTTGACAAAGGAGGCAGGGAAATCAACAATTAGAAATATATAGTTGTCTGAGGTCTTTTAGTGAAGGACAAACAGTAGGTGGGGAGGGGGGTAGAGGAAACCAGAGCTTTTCATTATTTCTCTGTAAGGGGAAGGTTCCAGAGTGAGCACCTGGGTGCTGGGGAAATCTGACTAGAAATGTGGGCCTTCCTGCTGATGTGTCCCCTGAGGCCCCATGGCTTATTTCTCTTTCTCTCTCTCCCCTCTAGCCTAAGCAACAATATATATCTAGCAGGCGTTAAGAAAATACCTGTTGAAGGAATAACTAAATTAACAGTTCTGTTAAATCTATTGTCTCTTTCTCTTGTCAGGCTGATAAAGATGTCAAGTCCATACATGAACAACCTTATCATCCTTGGAGGGATGCTCTCCTATGCTTCCATATTTCTCTTTGGCCTTGATGGATCCTTTGTCTCTGAAAAGACCTTTGAAACACTTTGCACCGTAAGTCATTCTGCATAAGCCAGTGGTATATGATAGAAAGTTTCCTTGGTGACCTCAGTCATCGAAAACACAGATGCAAACCCAGAAATACATGAAAATACATGAACAGGCAGGGAACAACCCACTTAGTAGTTCTTGAACTCGGCAGGGAAGAACGGTGTTACTGTCAGGCCAGCACTGGGTATAAATACCACCTATAAAGTTAAGATAATGGACTTCCAGCCCGGGCAACATGGTGAAACCCTGTCTCTACGAAAAATACAAAAAAATTAGCCGGGCATGCTGGCGTACACCTGTAGTCCCATCTTCTCAGGAGGCTGAGGAGGTAGGATTGCTTGAGCCCAAAGATCAAGGTTACAGTGAGTTGTGACTGCGTCACTGTGCCCCAGCCTGGGAAACAGAGAAAGACCCTGTCTCAAAAAAAAGATAATGGACTTACCAGGCCACTGTTAGAAGAGAGCCCACTGAGAAATGACAGAGTAACATAGAAAAGGAGGGAAAAAAGTTATCATCCTGAAAAGCATCAGCACCAAGGGTCAGAGTCAGGGTCAGGATAGTTTAAGAAGGAACAGATCCTCCCATCTACCTCAAAAACCATCAAAGAATATGATGATAGATCTTTGTATGTCTGACTTTGAGTTATATGGTAAAAGCTATCATTGTTATTTTCTATTTAAGTGGTGTTTTCTTAAATGGTTTTTTCCTTATTGTTCCCCTAAGGAGCATTTTTAGACATTTCTTCCTAATGATTCCTCTTATGAAAGTTTAATACCAGAAATATAATGTATATCTGTTTGTGTACTTTATATATATATCTATGGTTTATACGTAAAAAAGAGTAATGTTTCTTCACATTCAAGAACCAACAGTTGCCCCCAAGGGGGCTGTAGCATCCCTATTGAGATATATATATATTTAATGAAGTCCAAAGCAGTGTAACTAATTTACTATACTTTAGAAAGATTATTTTAAAAGTTAATTAACATGTTAAAAAGTTTAATGCCTAAAGAAATGCCTTTTATTTTTTTTTTGTTGTTTTTTGGGTTTTTTTGGAGACGGAGTTTCACTCTTGTTGCCCAGGCTGGAGTGCAATGGTGCGATCTCGGCTCACTGCAACCTCCGCCTCCTGGGTTCAAGCGATTCTCCTGCCTCAGCCTCCCGAGTAGCTGGGATTACAGGTGCCTGCCACCAGGCCCAGCTAATTTTATATTTTTAGTAGAGATGGGGTTTCTCTATGTTGGTCAGGCTGGTCTTGAACTCCCGACCTCAGGTGATCTGCCCGCCTCGGCCTCCCTAGTTATTTTTTTAAAGGGGGTTATGTATTAGCAATCACTTAGTAGTTGTATGGAACTAACTCTCAGTTGAAAATACCATAAACTTACTTTTTAAGAATAAAGTAATCAGTTGGGATGTATTTCTGGACCTTGACTATGATCTGTCCAAATGGGGTTAGCCAGCTGGGTCTCTTTAGAGTCCCACATGCAGTAATTCATCCAGTCCCCTGCCTGGAAGACCAGAGCTAGAGGGGATGGTCAAAAGATAGGTGCTGAGTGGATTCATCCAAAAGCCACTCCTTTGTTGGTGCTGTTTTCTTTCAAGATGTTGAGAGCACTGTGGGCCCTTTTTTGCAAAGCAGCCTTTTTTAGACTGCATTTGTTGCTTGCTCACAAGGCTCAGTGTTGCCCACTGCTGGATGATGAGGGCTGAAGGCTAGCAGTGAGGGACGCTTAAATGAAGGACCCTTTAAATGTGCTGCAAGTCCCCATTCTCACACCCGAGACTTTGAGGACTGAGTCCAGGCCAGTCCCTCTGCTCTGGGACAGCACATGGAAGGAAGGGAAGCCCCCCGAGATCTTACAGTCTAGGGGATTTTGCTCCCTGGATTTATGCGAATGATTAAACTGGACTGACTTACACATCATCGAGAAGTTGTTCCTGTTACCAGTAACTTCACTGTGAGCTGTCTAGCCAGGGAGAGGTCTACAGATACATTTACTTTATCCTCAGTTGGGCAGTGCCTTCAGAAGTGTGTGGTTGAGTCCCCAGTAACTGAGGGGGTAGTGAGGTCAGTGGTGTGTTCAGGCCCCTCTCCTCTCCTGCATGGCTGTCAAACCCCAGTGCTCCAGGGTCACTTGGTTCACTCTTCCCACTCAAGAGTTTTTCATTCCAAGCCTGGCACTGGCTCATTCCCACCAAAAGACCAAAAGAGTGTGGCCTTCTGGCATGAGACTAATTCCCATTATTCTGCCCTTCTGGGAGTGAAGAAGGTGAATATAAAAGATGCAAGTCCCTGGCTTCACTGTGCCTGCAGTCAGCTTCCAAAGAAGCTGAGCTGCTCAAAAGTCCTTGTGGGTGTGGTTCAGTGGGGTTGTTCTCTAAAGAGTATGGCCTCCTGGGGCAAGGTGCAGTGGCTCACGCCTATAATCCCAGCACTTTGAGAGGCTGAGGCAGGCAGATCACCCGAAGTCAGGAGTTCAAGACCAGCCTGACCAACATGGAGAAACCCTGTCTCTACTAAAAATACAAAATTAGCTGGGCGTGGAGGCACGTGCCTGTAATCCCAGCTACTCAGGAGGCTGAGGGCAGGAGAATCGCTTGAACCTGGGAGGCAGGGGTTACAGTGAGCCGAGATCACGCCATGGCACTCCAGCCTGGGTCACAAGAGCGAAACTCCATCTCAAAAAAAAAGAAAAAAGAAAAAAAAAAAGGTGGCTTTCTGGCATGAGAATGATAACCAAAGCACATGGAAGTCTTGCTAGTTTTAGTGGAAGTGTGAAGGCCACTGAGTCTCTGATATTCCTACATCAGCATGACTTTTGTGCCCTGAGATGCCTAACAATTTCATGGGCATACAATTTATTTGTGGTCAGCTTTCCTGGGCAGTGGTGAGGCCTGAATAAAAGGTTGCTGCTGAGGGACCCTGATGAAGTTAAACAAGGAAAGTCAGGATTTCTCTCTTCCATCTGTGCTTAGGCTTCCTCCCCAAGTTTTAGGACACTGTGATGATTACAGTAATGGAAATGGTACTGGGGCTGGGTACAGTGGCTCATGCTTATAATCCCAGCACTTTGGGAGGCCGAGGCGGGTAGATCACCTGGGGCCAGGAGTTCAAGACCAACCTGGCCAACATGGCAAACCCCGTCACTTAAAAATACAAAAAATTAGCCAGGCGAGGTGGCGGGTGCCTGTAGTCCCAGCTACTCAGGAGGCTGAGGCAGGAGAATGGCGTGAACCTGGGAGGCGGAGCTTGCAGTGAGCCGAGATCGTGCCACTGCACTCCTGCCTGGGCGACAAAGCAAGACTCTGTCTCAAAAAAAAAAAAAAAAAAAAAAAAAGGTACTGGGGGCAAGTTTGGCAACTCCAGTTTCTCACTGGCATCCCTGAGAGGCAAAGAGCTTGCCTTGTTCCCCGGGTTGAGAACCAGTGGAGCAAAACCCTACCCTCGTTCTGCCATGGCCCCAGTCCTTCCCAGGGACCACTCTGCCCATCTCCTCATCACTTGCTATTGGACACCTGGGAATGCCTCAGGTGTCCTGAGGCATTCAGTCTTCACTGCAGAGATTCCTGCAGCAGACATGAAGGGCTGCCCAGCCTTTAGAAACTCTCTCCTTCCCAGAAATAAGTTCCTGACATCTTGCCTTGTTCACAAGCCAAAGGCTATGAAAGCACAGGTGCTTTCTCAAGTTTGACCTGAATTTGACAACCACAGGGTGACACAGGCTAGGGAGCAAAAACAGGGACATCCCCCACACCCAGGGCTTTTCTTTTTAATGAAGCCTGACATTCTATTCTGGGAGTCACGCTCATTTGTGTGAGGGGAAGGTTGTCCTGGGAAGCTGGGGAAGGCTGGTATGAATAAGTCATAAAGCACTTTACAAATCAGCATCGGCTCTGAAGATGAGGGCCCGAAAAGATGTTAGGGCCCAGTTCTTGCCACCCCTGAGAATTAATTTATTTGCAGTCAAGGCTGTTTTGGAAGCTCCGCAAAGGGGAGTCCACATGCATGACTGTGGGGAAAAGGCATAGATTATCTACCCCAGACTGAATTGGGTCAGCACAGATGTGTACATGGGTTAGGGCTGGGGCCATTTATTTACTAATTCTCAATATCGCCCAGGAAGAGGAAGTGAAAGCTCTTGAATTTACGGCCTAAGTACCAGTGCCCGATGGGTACAATTTGGGTTGTATTCCACCTGCTATTCCAGGGTGGGCAGCTCCTTAATTTCACTTGGTGCCATGGATTCTGTTCTTCGGACCTAGAAGGCTGCTCCCAACAAACTCCCACCGAGTGGGGAGCTGCAAGGAGAAGCAGGTCTGTATGTTGTAGTGATCACGGATCTTCCAACAACAGCCTGCATTCGACTGCCACCTCCTCCACTTACTAGCTCCTGACTGCGGCAAGTGACTTAACCTCAGTTTTCTCATCTGTAAAATGAGCGTAACAGTTTTCCCTCTGCAGGATTGCAGTGTGGGTTAAACAAGACGATTCAGACAAGCTGCCTGGAACTCAGGGAGAGTGCTGCATGGAGGGGTGTAGGAGGAGGGATAGGCATCACAGCTTGTCACCTTGCATCCTCGTCACAGTGTAATTTCCTGGTGTCCCACGCTGGGTTCTGTAAATCTTAAAGGACAGGGGACAAGGTAGACCATGAGGCCAGGTTCAGGCATGGTGCAGCCAAAGTCACAGTTTTGTCTGCTCTGCTGCCATATACATGCCGCTTTTTTCTCCCTTTTAGTTTTCAATATAGCAGCTTAACACAGTGAGAGACCATGAATACCACCTCAGACAGAAACCTACGACAGTCACAAGATTAGGCCTCTCTAGGGGCTACACCTCTGCTCAGACGAGGGTGGGTGCATGTGTGAGTGCGTGCACACAGATTCACACACACACAGTGCTACTGCTAGGGACGCAGCTTCTCTTAGTTCCCATCCCCCACTCCCTCTGACCCTTTCCAGAATCTTCCCAGCCTGTCAGTGCCGGTTTCTGCAAGTCTTGAGAACAGCTCCAGCTATACCCCGTGCTGTCTCCCTGGACACTGTGTGGGTAGTGGAGTCACCATAGCAACGTGGCCCCTATGGACATGGAGCTGTCTGCAAGGATGGTGCTGGGCGTGGGCCAGGGCCCCAGTGCCAGGGGGGAGGGATGGACCCCCGCAGCTGAGCTGACCCAGCTCTGGGATCCCAGCCCCTGTCTGCCCAGACAAGGAGCCCGGCAGGTGGGGATGAGAAAAAGCACTTGCCTTCCTTGTGGATCTGAGGCAGAAACCCCAGCTCAAGTGTGGGAGGAGTAAGAAGGGACTTTGCAGAGAGGATGAGGAGGTTCCAGGTGGACCTTAGATCCCAGCGTGGGCCTCACACAGCTTCCTGGGCTCTCAGAAGCATTCCTGGGCGTGGGGTAGTCAACAGCTTCCTGTTAACTCCCTGAGCCTATGCCCTCAGCCTCTGCGATTCACCAAGGCCAGCTTTCAGCCAGAGGCAGCCTTTCCTTCATGACCACCTGACAAGGCCAAGTTCACTGTCCCCACCTGACGGAACAGAAAACTGAAGCCCTGTCACACACTGCTAGGCAGCAGGGAAGAAGTTTAAAACTAGCTCTGTTGGACCACAAAGATGACTGAGATGTTTCATTAGAAATCAAGAATATTCTGATTTTTTATGAGCTGGCTTATACCAGAAAAGGAAAAAAAAAAAAACAGTCAACTAAGTTCTTAGGGATCCGGTAACCACTTAGCCAATATTACCAAAATTTTTGTCTCAGATTTTTTTAAATTAAGATATAATCCACATACCATAAATTTTGCCCTTTTAATGTGTACAATTCACTGGTTTTTGTTTACCCTATTTAACATCTCTTAACCTTAGTTTCCTCTTCTGTAAAATGGGGATGATAATAATAGGGTTGTGAGGATTAAATGAGATCATGTATGTAAAGTACCTAGTGCCTGTCACACAGTAAGGCTTCATACATCTTAGCTGTTATCATTATGTATGAACGAATGATGGGACTATGTCTGGATAATTGTGTTCACTTCTGGATAACATTAAGAGAGACACTGATAAAGCAGAGTAAACTTGGGATGAAGAGGCTGGGAGGCGGTGGCTCATGCCTGTAATCCCAGCACTTTGGGAAGCGAGGTGGGTGGATCACCTAAGGTCAGGAGTTCAAGGCCAGCCTGGCCAACATAGTAAAATCCCATCTCTACTAAAAATACAAAGATTATCCAGGCGTGGTGGCAGACGTCTATAGTCCCAGCTACTCAGGAGGCTGAGGCAGGAGAATCACTTGAACCTGGGAAGCAGAGGTTGCAGTCAGCCAAGATCGTGCCACTGTACTGCAGCCCGGGTGACAGAGGGAGACCCTGTCTCAAAAAAAAAATAAAAAAGAAGAGGCTGGGAAAACCGGTTGATGCTGGCCAGTTTGATGTAGGTACCCACGGCAACTTCTGGCCTTCTGTGGCCTTGCTCTACCAAAACTGGGGCAGGAACAGACTTGGGTCCTGCCTAAGTCAAAGCCAAGCTGGTGGTTGCCTCTGCCACCTTGAGTGCTGAAAGGGGCTTTGGGGCAGGCAGCAAGGGAGGTAAGAATGACACAGACGGGACCTCTGAGGATGCTGCAGCCATGTAGTGGTTGGAATCTGGCCTAAGAAGCCAGTTCGGCCCAGGGCTGCCCTGAGGCATGCTCAGAAGAGCATGGCTCAGCTTTAGCTCCCAGCTGCCTCTACTTGCTGACCACCCTAACTCTTTTATTTTTCTACTAAAAAAAAGTATGTATATTATAAGCGTGGCACTCAGCAAATTTTCACAAACTGAACTCAGCTGTGAATCCAGGATCCAAATCAAGAAGCTGGACTTTATCAGCATCCCAGAGGCCCTCACTGTCTCCTTCCGGTTCCTATCTGCCCCAACCCCCGTCCCCTTGCCAAAGGGTGGCTCCCATCCCAGCTCCTGCATGCACAGACAGTGCTGCTCAGTGTGCACTGAGCCACCTGGGGGTCTGGATGGAATGCAGCAGGTCTAGAAGGGGGCCTGTGCATTCCTGACACACACTCAGGGAATGCTGATGCCACATCCCCAGACCGCACTTGGAAGAGCAGGGATAAGATTAGTACCTGATGCTTTATTTTTGTGTTTGTCTCTTGGAGACTGGTTGTGTAAGATAAATGGAAGCACCAGAAGCCTGGTCTCCTGGGGCCCAGCTGTGGGAGGGAAGGAGCTCCTGGGCTGGAAGACACTAGAGTGTGGCCCCCACCCTCGAACCTCGGGAAGCAGGGTGGTTCCTTCACAGCTGGCAGGGTGGGGTTTGAGTCCCAAAGCACCCCTTCAGCCTCTTCACTCTGCTCAGATGGGTGGCAGCTAGGCAGGGATGGGGCAAGGGAGGCCCAGACACTGGACTGGGGAGTGTGATGCCCTCTTCCTGCCCTCCTAGAGGTACCGGGATTTTCTAACTCTAACTAGAAAGGTAAAGGCTGCCTAGGAACACCCACTTGGTCTCCCTGGAAATTCAAGTCTGGTAGGAATTAATGGAATATTTTTAGTTAAAAGGCCATAAATCTGTGGTTTTGTTGTTGTTGCATGGGGATTTCTTTTTGAGGCAGTTGAGAAGTAAAACAATGTAATAATGTGGGTTTGGGGCTGTTTCTGCAGGTGGGCTCTCATGGCTGGCCATGGTAACATGCTTTGTGATTTCAGAAGAGAGCAGGAAGGCTGGACTAGGAGATACCCACAGGGTTTGGTGGTGGCCTTGCCTGGCAGGTCCAGACCAGCTCAAGGAGAGGGCCACAGGGACTGGCTGTCACAGGGCCTGGTTGGGCCAACTGGAGTCCTGGATGGGGTACAGATGCCCACTTGATGACAGTGGCCTCCCCACCCCCAATTCCCTTCCAGAGGAGGGGGCTGAGTGGGGAACCAGGGACTCCCCAGACTCCTGAGCCAATAAGCAGATGATGGCCTCCCTTCCAGACACCCCACATGTGGGCCACTCCAACCCCTGGCTCTGCTCAGCACTCTTGTTCCCACAATTCATTCATTCATATGATAACATTCCCAGGCACCTGCTGGGCACAGATCATGGTCCTCGGGGAGCTGGCAGTGTAGATTGAAAACCTAAGTAAACAAACAGTTCCCATTTACTATGTTGTGTACAGTGGCAGAGACAGGCCTAGGGGAGTGGGAAAGGCCCAGAAGCAAGGGACAAATCAGGGAAGACTTAAAATAAGGGACCCCTCTGAGTGAGCTCCAGTTATTTCTGGAAGTCCTAAATGATACACCATCCTTGCCCATGGAATTCTCAGCAGCTGCAATCACATGGTGTGGCCACTCAGTCCTTCCTCTCTGGCCCTGACGCCCACTCATCCACGTCTCCTGTCCACAGAGATGTATGAAGGCACACAGCAGCCCCCTCCCCAAAATGCCCCACCCACTCCTGCCACTACCCATCTGAGAATGCTGCGTTTCCAAAAAGCTCCCCAACCTCCAGTCCTGAGGCACCTTCTGGGATTGTGGGGGAACGGGAAGAAAGGCCTCCTCCTCATTCTGCATTGTTCCGTGGCCTGAGCCAAGGCTGCCAAGGGCAGTTGCGCACTTTCTGCACTACACAAGGGTGTTGGCATCAGGGACAGGAGGTGAATTTCCGGCCTGTGATCGGATCTTTGAGCCAAGTTCTTGGAGTTTGTTGGCTTCAAGGGCCTTGAGGAGTGGAGTCCTTCAGAAAGGGCCCAGACGGGGTGTCTTTCAGAAATTTCTCCTCCCAGAGGAGAAACCTCTCTCTGATTTGCCCCAAGGCTTCTAAGATGCCCCCTGGGCCCTGACTTGGGTTCCAGAGTACTCCTGTGGGTCCTGAGTCACCTTTGCCCCCTGCACCGTCCCCCCAGAAAGGCTCTGCTGTACTCCAAACTCCAGAGAAGATTTTCTGTACAGGTCTTACCCAAAAGACCCTGAGCAAGATGGGGTCTTCTGGGGCTATTTCTAGAGGCTGCTCTTCAGAGTCTTATAACTTCAGGATTTATCTGTCGCCACTGCCCTAGAAGACAAGACAGGCCCTGGAGACCTCAGGCCTCTCAGCTTCCCCACCTCATACCTCACAGTGGTCTGGGGCTTGCTTTGGGGCGCTCTGGGAGTTTCTTCCCTCCTTCTCACTGTTGATCACCTCAGATGAGCAGTCAGAATGAAATAAAAGGCCCTTGAGAGAACCATTTGGACAGCAGGAAAGTGACTTGCCCCTGTGTCCAGCCAGCCACCAGGGCTTGCTCCTCCATCTGACTTGTTGGCCTGAAGCCCACATGAATCTGTGGCAACAAGGAGACCCAGAGCATAGCAGTCCTGTCCGTCATCTGTCGGAACAGGCCTGCCAGCAGAGGTTGTGTGTCCATTTTCATGTTGATCCCCAGAAGGGCAATGAAAGCCCTTCACCCTGCCAGGCATGCTTCATGAAATCAGTGGAGCAAGCGGCTGAGCAGAATTGTTCTGGGCATAGATTTTTCCTTCCATTTGGAGAATTGCTCTCATTTCCTTTTCCTTTTTCATAGCTGGGACTGAGATGGGCACTGCCTGCCTAAAGTTTGTCTTCCCCCATGGATGTATTATGTTCAAGGCAGTTTGCAGAGGGGGCTGAGTACTTGATGGCTAAGGGGAGAAAAAGAAAGATGTTAAATCAGAAAAATAAACACACGTAAGACTTTAGGAGAAAAAGTGAAGTACCTATTTGGTGTTGATGAATCAGTAGAGACTTGTATTGGTGGTAACATATTGGAAAACAGAATCATTAGAACCCTTCAGATGAAACCTTCTAGTTTATCTGGCATCATAGAGCCACATAGAAGGGATGTCATTAAATGAAAACTCCCTCAGTGCAGGAAATGCCCCTGCAGCATTCTGATGAAGGGAGAGAAGGGGGGTGGGTCTTCCAAGCTTTGCTTGAATATGTGGAGTGATGGGGAGCTCACTACCTGTCAGACAGCATGTGGAAGGGGCAGCTGAGGCCATGAACTCAGCCTCTTTTGCTATCAAATGCTCCAGTTCTGTCTGTGGTCTTCCTTTAATTTGCTTGCTCGGGCTCAACTTGCACATCTGTGGTGACAAAGAGTTCATGACCTCCTAAACTGGCCCATCCAGCCTGATTGTCTCCTCTTGGCTCCAGAGATTTAAAGGTGAGCAAAGCAGGCCCTGCCTCCCGGTAGCTTCATCTAGTGGGAGAGGCAGACAGGTAATCAGATAGATGTCATCTCTGTGTGACCAGCAGAGCAGAAACGTGCTCGAAGGCAGAAGTCACGAGGAGGAAGTGGTCATGACCTCCCTGCAAGGTCTCAGTGGGCTTCTCAGAGGAAGTGGCTCACAAGTTTGGATTTCAGAGGATGCATGAGAAGTTGTGAAGAACATGGAACAAGGAATGGCATTTTGGGTGGAGGAAACAGCGCGTGTCAGACCCGGCAGCATGAGCCAGTGTAATGTGAGGGGAAAGACTGGGCAGGGCAGGATGGCTTGAGAAATATCAGAAGAGGTAAGGTGGAGGGGGCTGCGCCCTGCCTGCTAAGAATTTGGAATTTAACCTGAGGGCTCTGTGGGGCAGCGATGGATTTAAATCCCAGAAACTTAAGCTGGAGTAACACTTCATATGGGGACTCACTGTGGAGCCCTGGCAGTAGGTGTCTGGTGATTGTAGGCAGGAACGCTGCCAAAGACAAAGTGGTTGGTCAGTTCTCTACACCAGACAGCAATGGGATACAGCATTGAGAGTCTCCAAGACAACCCCCAAGTTCAATGATTCACTAGGACTCTCAGGGCCTAGCGCACAGTCATACTCACAGCTATGACTTATTACACCGAAAGAATACACAGCAACATCAGCAAAGGAAAAGGCACGTGGGGAGGCGAAGTCCAGGGGAAACCAGGTGTCAGTTTCTGATAGCCCTATCACCGTGGAGGAGCACAGGACACGCTTAATTCCCCCAGCAATGAGTAGCGACCTCATGTGTGAAATGCTGCCTAGGGAAGCACATTAGAGATGCCACGCCCAGGGTTTTTAGTTGGGGGATGGATATGTCGACACCGTCTGCCTACTACATAACAAAATTCCAGACTCCCAGAAGGCAGGTAGTGTTCAGCAAAAACCACTTTGTTTGCACAACCAGTTCAGGCACAGTGAGCTGTTCTTATCCTTGAGGGGATGGTGGGAACTGTCCAGAATCCAAGCTCTCAGATACCAGCCAAGGACCAACCTTCAAATCAGACCTTTCTAAAGATAACAGTCTCAGGCCTGCTATGTTAACTCTTTTCTGCCCAGGCATCCTCAGCTATTCTTCGCTTTTAGTTTATGGCAACATATTGTAGTTTCCAGATGCCAGATTAAATTTATATTATTGAATTGTAACTAATTTGACTAATTATATGATTGAGTGAATTCAGCCCTCACAAAATAGACAAGTGGCCTGGAAATGATTATTTCAAAGAAAACCTAAGTCAAAGCAAATATTAAGAATGCTTGCACACTGAGGCCAGATGCGACGGCTCTTGCCTGTACTCCCAACACTTTGAGAGGCCGAGGCAGGAGGATCACTTGAGTTCAGGAGTTCAAGACCAGCCTGGGCAATATAGCAAGATTTCATCTCTGCTAAAAATCAAAAAAATTAGCCGGGCATGGTGGTGCATGCCTGCAGTCCCAGCTACTCAGGAGACTGAGGTGGGAGGATTGTTTGAGCTCCAGAGATGGAGGCTGAAATGAGCTGTGATTGTACCACTGTACTCCAACCTGAGTGACAGAGCAAGATCTCATCTCAAAAAAAAAAAAAAAAAAAAAAGGAATGCTTTGCACACTGGAGTGACACATCTCCTCAAAATAGATCTTTGTCAGCCACAGAATGAGGTAAAAATGATGATATTACTTCATCTTTGTCCTTTTTAAAATGCCCATGGTCTGTATATGGTCATTTGTAAAATTAAACATGTTCAAGAGAACGTTATCAAAAAATGCTGTAGACCATTGGTCTTAACAGTCGTGTCAATAAATTAGATTTACAAGTGTGCTGAGGTCCCCGGAGGGTGTTACAGATTGGTCAGCTACCCCCTCTGGGTGTGTCCTGGTCCTTTGACATCCAGCTCCTAGGTGTAGACGAACCTGATTTGGGTTGAGGAGACTCCATCAGAGGAGGAGGCAGCAGCAGGATGTCGGGGAGAGAGGCCTGGACCGGGACAAAGCGTCGAGTTCCAGGCTCAGCTCTGGAGCTGCGTGGCATGGTTAAGGCAAATATCTTAAATGCGCTGGGCCTCAGTTTCTTCACCTGTTAAGGGATTTCCTAGCTTAACTGACACCTCCAAAAAATCACCTTGGTGTCTGTTACTGTTGTTATTGTTTGTTTTTATTGTTATCTACTTTGCCTCTGGCCTAATAATACTTGTTGAAGATGAACAAATGAACAAACAAACAAATGAATGAGTGAATGAATGAGATGAACTGTCAAATCCCATGCATCTCTGACAGATGACAAGATGTATTATCTGGTCATTGAATATGCTCAGGTCTAAATTCTCTATCATTGGCTCTTTCCCCCTCCCTGTTTTGTATACTTTTCTCACATCCTTTTATGATCATCTGGGTAATAATGTGGCCATTCTACATTCTTTCTAAAGCACCGTGGTTCATTTTTACCCATCTGATTTCTCCTTGTTTGTGAAATTAAAAAAAAAGAAAAAGAAAATAGAAGGCTAAGCGCCCACCTGTACCCTCCCTCGCAGCATTCATGCTTCACAGGCCTGTGTTTCTGAACAAGCGCTGTGATACTGTTGTCCTTCCCTTGATTTAGTGGATCGGCCTTGCAATCTAAAAATAGTTCCTATTTTTACAAATAAAATGGAAATGCAAAATGTTCTGTCTCTGAAAACCTGGAGAGTCAAGTTGCCGGAAAGGCAGGAGCAGAATGAATCCGTAAGGGGAATGGGCTGGGAACATTTCTTGGAAACTTCCTACATGTGCTGGTGGCAGCCAGCCCTGAACTAGAAGGGACCTGGGGAAGCCAAGCAAAGCTGCTGTGCTCAGCTCCTCTGGATGCAGAGGGCCTGAGCTGTCTGCTGCAGCCTGGCTGCCTCTCTTTTTCCCCTGCCACATCCACCTTTCTGCCTTGTGTTCAGTCAAGGGAGGTTGGAACCTTTCAAAGGAAACTAAGCTCAACAGAGCTGAGGGAGAGTAAAGACCCAAGCTCAGAGCTGCAACTCATGGTGCACATGGCTTTTCTGTCCCAGTGAGTGGGAGGCCCCAGAACTCAGTGGTGCACAGCGCAGGGCTGGACCACGATGTGGGGCCCACCTGGAGATGTGCAAGTCTCCTGGGTATTAGAGGATGTCCAGTCTAAATGGTGAGGGTTGGAGGCTCTGGGAGTGATGCAGTACAGGTGAAGGCGGGCATCCTGGAGGCCCCTAAGACCTAACAGGTGGTGGCAGCCTGTTCCAGCCTTCAGGGATCCAAGTTGTAGGCTCCTGTCAGGGCCGGCTGTTCCCATTAGCCACCAATCTAGGGCTAGGGGTCAGGGCACACCTTGGTCCTGGGGAATAGGTGAGAGCCAGACAGGGCCTCAGTCCTAAGCAGGGACCAAGGTCTAAGTGTGGGCTCAGCAGCCAGTCTGGCCCATGCTGATTAACTGACCTTCCAAGGTGACACTGGACGGTAGTAGCCACATGGCCTGACCATGTGGGGAGATGGCTGGGCAGCAGGAAGAAGGGAGGGAGGAGGGAAGTGAAGGCCAGAGGGCTGGACCATCACCTTTTGGTGGTACCTCAGCAGTCCTGGGGGACCTCTGTGGCTCTGCCTCTGTCTGGCTCTCTCTAGGCCCATCTAAGGCACAATTTGAATCTTACACTCCTGTGTGCCCAGTGCCCTGGGTCTGGTAAGTGGCTGATAGAACTAAATGCCTATTGAATGGAAATTTGATTGAAAGATGCCAGTGAAACTCAATGATGTGCAGAGGGGAGTATTTGTCCCCATCATAAAGAGTCCCCTTGCAGGGTGGTCTCGTACCTGATGAAGTCTACCTAAGGAAGGTCAATGCCTGTGTTTTCTCATGGCCTCTAGGTCAGGACCTGGATTCTCACCGTGGGCTACACGACCGCTTTTGGGGCCATGTTTGCAAAGACCTGGAGAGTCCACGCCATCTTCAAAAATGTGAAAATGAAGAAGAAGGTAATCATTCTCCTTCTGTTTCAGGGTGTTAGTAGTGTTCACCCAGCATTTATCTAGCAAGTATATACTATATTCCAGGCACTGAGCTATTTGCTGGGGATCCAAGCTAAACACAATCCCTACCTCCTGCCACCTTCAGCCTACTGGGGAAATCGGACAGTTAACAAAGCATTTATAATACACAGTTGTCAGGGCTGGCTGGGGACATGTGGGGGGTGCTGGGGTACAAAACACTCAAGGGAGGCTTCATGGAGGAAGTGCCACTTCTGCTGGGGCCTGGAGGGTGAGTGGCAGTTAGCCAAGCCAAGGGCACAGGGATGCTGGGGACCTTGTCAAAGGAACCATCCATGGCAGCCTGGGGATGGGAGGCAGGTGGTCAGGGGCTGAGAGAGGCTTGGTGTGGCTGGGGCATAGGATTCGTGGGGACAGGGTGCAGGAAGAGGCTGGAAGGGAAGGCAGGAGCCACATTAAGGAATCTGCACTTTAACTTATGGGCAGTAGGGAGCCCTTAAAAGAGAGGAGTGAAACAAGGCTGGTACCTGACTTAATGATTCCATTTTCCAAGAGGCCCTTGTAGGACAGGAGCTCAGCCTTCACACCCGTGCGGTTTGGTATAGACATGATGTTGCCAGACCTTGACTCTTAGTCAAAGAGAAACTTTGTCCACCACTGTCCTCTTTAACTCTTGCAGTGGTACTGGATCTCCCCTTTCTTCTGGATAAAATTTGTGGCAAGTCTTGTGATTTTGAAGGTCCTCTGGTCAGTAACTATTATAATATGTAGAGTCTATTGTTATATTCAAAACTTCAAATTGCATTGATTGGCACAGCTTCTCCCTCTCCCAGCTCAGGCCTGCAGCAGGCCAGCCACCTGTCTTGGGAAAAGGAGTATAGGCTGGCTGCTCTGTCTTTGGCCAGCCTGCATTCTTTCCCCATCATCCCATCCATCCAGGTGTCCAACCCCTCCGGAGCTGGAATTAGGAATGGTGGAAGGGGCAGGAAATACCTTACTTGCTCAGAGCTGGCATTGGGCTTCCTGAGCCTGGCAAGGATTGCAGTGGCCCCTTTAGACTCCTAGGGCGCTTTTCTGAGTCCCTCATTAACTGGGACTTTCTCTCCTGCTATGATCTTGATGCAGGTGAAATGCTCCCCCAACTGGCTACTTGTGGCTTCTTCCTCTGCTCCTGAGCATCCTTCAGTTCTCCACCCTGGGGTCACCTCACCCCTCCAGCTAGTCCTGGACAGGGCCACACAAACTCTCCCTCACCCATGGCCCACATCTGGGGCGCAGAAAGCATTCCTGCATCTCCTTTGCACCTACAAACTCAAGGACTGAAGGTTGATGTCACTGTAGTAGCTGCTTCTCTTTTGTTCCATCCTCAGAGCAGCTGGCCAGTCCATCATCCACCTTTATGTTTCTCAAGCAGGAGTTAGACACCAGCCCACAGGATCCCCCAGGCTGCAGAGACTCCTATCAAGCCACCCAGTGATCTCCTTTTCACTGGAAACCAAGGCGTCTCCCTTGATTTGAGGTCATGGAGGAAGCGTTCCCTCCCAGTTCACCCATTTCTCTCACCAGGGTACCATGACACCTCTTACCAAAAATCCTCTTCTCAATTCAGTTCCCCACCCATCACACCCTAGCCCCCTGCACACACTCTTCAAATCCTGATGTGGGCATCACTTGTTTACCAACATCTCTGCAGATCCTCACTGTGGGCTCATCCCAGTGGAACATGGAGCCTGTTGTTCCAGTTTTTCATGTGACCCTGCATTTTGCTCCCTGGTTACCTGGAGCCGGTGGCAGACAGCAACCCAGCCAGAGCAGTGAGGCCAAAGGCAAAACAGAAGCCTGGAGTTCTAGTCTCTGCTCCACTGCTGATCTGCCGTGTGTCCTTAGACAAAGCTCTTAGTCTTTCAGGACCTCTGTGTCCTCATCTGTAGAGTGCAGACGCATTAACATAGTATTGTGCCCTTAGCTCTGATTCTGTGGGCTCCTGCCAGGTGCCCTGGTGATACCTCTCACTCCTCAGGCCCCCCACCCACCTCTTCACTGCCAAGGTTCTTCTTCAGGACTGCAGCCCCCTGTCCTCTCCAGATGAGGCGGAGGTATATTCTGTTGTCTGCCCCCTGCCCCACACCCGAACCACCTTAGGAAATCCACAGGCTGCATTTAGAGGGGGGAAAGGGCCCTGCTCTGCCACCCTGTCCCTGTGCTCGCATGGAGGGGCTGTCTCTGGGCCCCGGCAGCATTTATGACAACTCTCCGTAAGATGAGAGGCCTGGCCACCCCAGAGTTCCTCAGCTGTGGCTGCGCACTGCAATCCCGGGGGACCTTTTGAAAACTACAAGAAGTCGCCCAGGCCAGTTGAAATGAGGGCTCTGGGGCCGGAGCTGAGCATCGGTAGTTTTTCAGCTTTCCCTGGGGATGTTAATATACTGCCGAATTTGGGGACCTGTGGTCTAGATCAGGGCTTCTGAGTGTAGCTGCCCTGCAAGCTGTTAGAAATGCAAGTTCCTGGGCCCCGCCCTGACGCTAATGAACTGGAAACCTTGGGAGGAGCCCAGGAGCCTGTGTTTTCCCCATCCCTGGCCAAAGCAAGCCAAGGCTGGAGAGCCACTGGCCTAGGTGGCTTCTGGGGCCCCTCAAGCTCTGCGGCTCTGGTTTAAGAGCTGCTCTGCTCTTAAACCAGGATGACAACTCCACCCTGGTTTGGAAGAAGCACAGTGTTGGTTCCTTTGTGCTAATATGTGATTCATCCCTATGGTCATCTGTGATAAGGAACCCACCTTTATGCTCTCTAACATGACTGTGAAGCAGGAACACCAACTGTCTGGCCACAATCGACAAAACATATCAGGAAAATAGCAGGAGTTCAGTTGTCTGGAAGCTCCCTGTGGGGCAGTGATGTGGTGTGGTCACCAGAGGCCATGCGCTGTTGCTCACTTCCTCCTGCACTGCCTGAGCCGGGGGAAACTCGGTCCCTGCCAAGGGTCTGGGGCAACTCTGAGAGCTCAGGCTTGCAGTGGGTCCAGGCATCCAGGGAGGGGGCTTATCTGAGAAACAAGCCCCACACACACACACTTTTTTAACTTTTTAAACTTTCTTTACTTTTTTTTTTTTTTTTTACTTTTTAAAACTTTTTTTCTACTTTTGTTTTTAAGGGTAATGATGTCAGAGACAGTGGGGATTAAAACAGTCCCTTAACGGGTATGAGGTTAGAGGACTAGAAGGTGACAGAGGTGGACATCAGAGGATGGTAATTGTGTCACCAGGCATCTAGAGGAAGATGATTGTGACGGTGAGGAGGGCCTCAGGACCAGCGGGGGAAATGACATCAAGGATGGTGAGGGTGATGTCAGGGGACAGAAAGGGAAATGAGAGCAATAAGCTTCATGCACAGAGGGGATCAGGGCCACCTCTATTGAGTTAATGACACTGAGCTCTCCACTTAAAAATGGTTAGTTAAAATGGCAAAATTTATGTGCATTTTACCACAATAAAAACAAAACTGTAGCAATAAAAACCAACTTGGTTATGTAAAAAACTGGAACTGTGAAGAAGAGCCCAATTTTGAACTACACCTGTCCCAACCCTTTCAAAACAATCTGGTTCCCTGATTGAGTGTGTGGTTTGGGTAAGATATAAATTTCTCTTCTCTACCTTACCCTCCTGTAATTTGGTTGGTAAATAATACTTAACCACAGCACCGCAAACCGGCTCCTGGAATCACTAGAAAGCCCAGAGTGACCCCAAAGAGTTTCTCACACTGGAATAATGTGCTCATCCAGCCTTCATCATTTTCACCACAAAATTAGTACCAAATCTTGTACTGAAAGCCTTTGGCAGTTCATATTGTTCGTTTGTATTGCGCAACCATCATCACCATCCATCGCCAAACCTTTTCATCTTCCCAAACTGAAACTCTATACCCATTCAACATTAACTCTCTCTTCTCCCTTCCTCTCCCCACAGCCATGGCCACCACGATTGTCCTTTCTATGAATTTGACTCCTCTAGGAACCTCATATAAGTTAAATCATACAATATTTGTCCTTTGGTGACTGACTTGTTTTGTGTCTTTTAAAGAAGTTTGGACTTTTTTTAGTGGCCCCCTTATTTATTATTTATTTTTTACTGACATATATACCAGATTTATATAAATTTGCAAATGCAATCATATGCTTTTTTTCAATGCATTTTTTTTATCCTTTTCTTCTTTGCATAGCTCCCACCCCTCCTCCCTCCATCCGTGATGGCTTGCCCTCCCCAAACCTACATACACAAACTTCACCCCATATGCCCTATATGTCTACATTTTTGAAAGCATTGAAGGAAAAGAAGGCTATTAAAGGCTATTAAACACGTGTGACTTAATGCTTCCAAATTTCGTATTTTTACAGCATGTTACTTTTTTTCTAAAGACCAATTGTAAAATCTTTTTAAATTGAGAAGGTTTATTACAGTCTTTATTTTGCCTCATACTAGGACCAAATGGAAGTGTTGAGACAAGAGTAGAAATTCAGAGATGACACCTTCTGTTCTAGGGGCAGATGCTTTTTGAGGACAATGGAAGTTCACTACAAATATGACTGGGTTCTGTTGCAGACAATAACATGAGTGGGAAAAGCATCTGAGGATAAACCCTCAGAGTTTCATCTGGGCTCAACTTAAGAAAAATGCTGAGGGCTTTTAGCAGCTATCCTGAAGCATCCGCCATCTAAAGATGACAGGAGAGCTGAGCCCCAGGGGTACCATCCATGCTGTATTCCCCCTGAATGGTGTTCCCTGAAGAAATGAGTTGGCTCTAGTGGAAAGCCAGGCTGAATAGGTCAGAAAATCTTAAGTTTTTTGAAAAAATAAATAAATGCCCTTTTCTCTTAACCAAGCATCAGCCAAGATTTTCTGCAAAGAGCCAGTAGTCAATAGGTAAGACTTTGCAGGCTCTTCTGTCATGGTTGCAGCTACTCAACTTTGCTTTTATAGAATGAAAGCAACCATAGACAAATATGCAAATGACATTCATTTAAATGAGTATGGTAAAGGTGTAAATTTCTCTACCTTACCCTTCTTGTAATTGAGGGTATACCATTTAAATGAGCAAGGCTACGTTCCCGTAAAACTTTATTTACAAAAATAGATGGTGGGCCAAATCAGTAGTTTGCTAATCCCTGCTCGAAACAACTCAGAAGTCACATTTAGTAAAAATCGCTGGATCTGTTAAACAGTTATTGTAAGCCAGGCTCTGGTAATCTAGTGTGGCATGTGCAAATATTATCCCCATGTTCTAGATGAGGAAACTGGTTCAGAGTGGGAAGGGAATTACCCAAGATCACACAACTAGGTAGTTCATTTCAAACTTAGATCTGATTCCAGAACCAGATGCTTAATCATTACTGGGTGCCTTTGCTCTCACCTGCCACTAAGTACCTCCTACCCCCAGAGAGAGGACTGCATGTGATAGCATCAGTGAGCACTGACATAACCCAGAGAGAAGTTCAGGCAGCATTTAAGAGAAGAAAGGAAGTCAAAGAATCTAAGAATAGGGAGATGGCCTTGCCTAATGTAAGGGGTCTCTGGTGCTCAGATCAGTGCTTTTTTTTCTTTCCTTCCTTCTATTTTCATTATTTAAGATTATTTTAAATCACCTCTACTTGACATTGTATTTTCTATTCCCACGGGTGTACTTGTATAATTTTCACTACTAGTCTTCCCCACAAACATGCATGCTTCATAGGGCAGAATGTGTGTTTTGTCCGCTGTTGCATCCTCAGTGCCTAGAACAGAACCTGACTCAGGGTAGGCACTCAATAAATATTTCTACAATTAATAAATAAAAAGTGATTCATAACTACTTAGCCTAACCCCATTCAGTCACAAACACTGGTTACATGCCAGGGTTTGTGAATGGTGCCAAAAGGAAAATAACCATTTCCTCTCCTCTGATTATCAGCATCTTCCTACCATGCACCCATCCACACATGATGATTAATCTTGTGTCTAGTAGAGCTTAGGTGCAGTATCACATTTTGCCCCTAGATGTCACTGTGTCTTACACATAAACATAGAATCACTAATTGTCAAAACCCAAGTAATGGTAGCCAGCTACCATTTGTTGATCATCTTCTCTGTGCCAGACACTGTACTAAATGCTTTCCATACCTCATCTCATTTTATTTTTATACTAACTGTACAATTTAAGGATCACTGACCACACTTTAAAAAGAAGGAAACTGAGTCCTAGCAAAGTTAAGCAACTTGCTCAAGATCACGCTTGACAAGAATTGGGATTAGAATGAGGTCTTCTACTTCCAAAACCTGTGTTCTTTCCTTTATACCATACTTGGAGAATAACACAGAAGCCCTCCTGCTCTCTCCCTCCCCCTGCCCCTGCCCATTTTACAAATGAGAAATGCAGAATGAGAGCAAGGAAGTGATTGGCTTATGGTCACACAGGTAGCAAGGAACAGAGCCAGAATTCTAATTCAGGTCCACTTAATGTTAAATCCTTTAGAATTCCACTGCCCCAGCCAGGTGTGGTGGCTCACACTTGTAACCACAGCACTTTGGGAGGCTGAGGCAGGTGGCTCACTTGAAGTCAGGAGTTCGAGACCAGCCTGGTCAACATGGTGAAACCCCGTCTCTGCTAAAAATACAAAAATTAGCTGGGTCTAGTGGCACATGCCTGTAATCCCAGCTACTCAGGAGGCTGAGGCAGGAGAATTGCTTGAACTTAGGAAGAAAGCGGAGGCTGCAGTGAGCCTAAATTGCACTATTGCACTCCAGCCTAAGTGACAAAGCAAAATTCCATCTAAAAAAAAAAAATCCACTTCCTCAGATTTCATACTTGAGCCGTTAAATTGGAAGGATTTACTTTATGACATTTACAAGAGGAAAATTCTGGTGCTCAGCTTTTAAAGCCATCTATGCCCCTTGCGGGGTATGCCTAGATTCATGGAGGTAGAGAAGCTGCTTGGGCTCAACCTTGAAATCAGGGTAGGAGTATGCCAGCAGAAAGGTGCAGGTCAGGCCTTCCAGGGGTCAGGAATAGCTGGACAAATGCCTGGGGGCTCAAACAGCCCCGTGTTCAGCATCACGTAGATATGAGACTCCTTCCAGCTCATCCCCTAACTGCTAAGCTCCTTAGGCATTTTGCCCCAGTTTCTCAAGACTGGCAGGGAGTTGCCTAGTTCCCCAGAGGGTGAGAGTTAAGCTGGGTTTCTGCAAAGCACCAGCAGTTCACCATATCCTTGAAAATCTCAGAGTGGGCTTTGCTGGTGCCCTGCCCCCAGGGAAAGCGGTTTTGCTGGATTTAATCTCCTTGGCAGTCACTAAACCAACACTTTCCTCGTGTTCTTTTTACATTCGGTAACATAAAGGGCCCTCGGGTTTTTATTTCTCCTTTAAAAATGGCTTTAATAGTTAAAAACCAAACCTGGTGATATTTCTTAAGCTTCTGCCTGAGTTTTGTTTGTTTTTCCATGAGTCTTTTCCAGAACTACTTCATTACATTAGCTTTTCTGGAGAGTGAGGGATATATAAACATGAAGTGAATGAAATACAGGTCAGCTTTGGCACCGAAAATATTTATCCCCCGGCCGATCCCTATCAAACAGACGTAAAGTGGGGTAGAAGTCTCACAGAGTAATAAAAATATCCCAGGCTGCAAAGAGGAATGGGAGTTATATTTCTTCTTTTTATATTCTTTCATGTCGATTCAATTCATCAGACTTTTAAGTAGCTACTGCATGCCAGGTGCTGGTAGGTGCTGAGGGAACACAAATAAAACGGGCTTGCTTTCTGTCTAGGGCTCCCCAGTTTACTGAGGAGGGAAGATGTGTATACAACTTAATTTAGCTTCTGATTGTTGCTGTAAATGTTTGAGGATGTGAATTCTGGAGAAAAGAGAGCTCAGTCCAAATCCAGGCTTCATCTCTTATTAAGTTTATTATATTGACCAAGTTACTTAGCCCTTCTAAGCCTCAGTTTGCTCATCCATAAAATAAGAATAATAATAATATTTGCCTTTATATGAGACACTGCTTCTGAAACCATCAACCTAGAGGAAGGCACAGAGTAAGTGTTCGTTAAATGTTAGCTATTCTTCTCGTTGTTGCTACTCTGGTTCCTCCTGATAATTAAGTATGTGGACAAAGCGCTATGGAGTAATTAGTTGTGCTGCAGGAGTTAGAGAGGACTTCATGGAGGAGGTGACAGTTGATCGAGGTGTTTAAGGATTATTAGAAGTTTGCCAAATGGAAAGAATAGGGTGTTCCAGACAAGAGAACTAGCACCTACAAAGACCTGGAGGGTGAAAATCACAGCTCGGCCAGGGACTAGGAGCGGCCAAACTTCAACAAAATGCACATGTGTGTTTGGGGAGTGATGAGGTCAAGCTTGTGAAAGGCCTTGAATGTCACGCAGAGGAGCTTGGCTGGATTTATCCTGTGGGTGACGGGGAATTGCAGGAGGCTCTCCAGCTGGGGAGTTTATGATGCAGGTTCCCCCTATGACCTGGGCCCCCAGTTGCTGCGTGGGAAACTGTCTCTCACATCGGCTCCCCTCCGCTCCTTCCCGCTCTGTAGATCATCAAGGACCAGAAACTGCTTGTGATCGTGGGGGGCATGCTGCTGATCGACCTGTGTATCCTGATCTGCTGGCAGGCTGTGGACCCCCTGCGAAGGACGGTGGAGAAGTACAGCATGGAGGTAAGCCCTCCAAGCCGGCAGGAGGGAAGCCTGCAGATGCAGCCCCTGGTACATGAGGACAGTGAGGGTGCATAGCTCCCAGACTGCCCGGTACCCCACTGGGAACACTTCATCAGTTCCATTTCCTTCCATTTGAGACATGTAATTCCAGGGAGGCCAAATACAAGGTGTTGTGAAAGAAGTTGATTTTAATATGAATACATGCAGAATGAGGGGGAAATGTTGGGCTTTTTAAAAGAGTATATTCTCATACATTGTAGAAGCCTTCATTTATAAGATCCATCACTTGAGAAATGACATTGCCTATTTATCCCAATTTTAAAGTACATCTCCTAAAAAGTGCCACTAGGGAGTAAACGTTCTGAAAGCTCCTTCTAGATACTATATTATTTTCAAAGTGATGGGCAATATATTTCTTTTCACACATTTGATATCAGATATTTGCTGTTAAAATAACCTCACATAAAAGTACTGTTAAATATATTTTTTAGTTGTCTTGCAGTCAGCCTTGCCCTGAACTCACACTGGTCTTTCTAGGATTCTCCAGATTAGGGAAGTTTGAGTGCCTTAGGAGGTTGTAGTTTTGTTGACTTTCATTTAGAATAGTGAACTGTCTTTGCGGGGTACAGCTGAGCTGCAGTGTGGTGTGCTATTTGGTAGGATTTCTGTACAGTGTAACAAACACTAAGAAAATAAGAATCTCTGTTTCTCTCACTGCTTTATTAGAGAAATCTTTTGTGGAATTTAGTGTGAATTCTTACACTAAACCAGAAATGGTCATTCTATGCATTGAGGGCAGAGCCTTTTATCCTTTTAGACAAGAAGGTTTTATAGAAAATAAGATGCTCAGCCTCGTTTATCTCGAGACAGAGTGTTTACTCAGCTTGGTAAGCAGTTATGCATTCAGAGCAGCAGCAGAGAATGCCATTTAGGAAAGAGGTTGAGAACTATGTCCCTCCACCTGACCACCTTCCACATATAAGCGGGACTCCAGACAGTCACAACCAGAACTGGCAAGGAGGGCGGACCCGACACTGGCTGTGCCCATGGGCCAAGGGGGCAGGAACTGAGTCCACTCGAGCAGACAGGCTACTTTTGGACGGGGGGACATCTGGTCACCATTCACCCTGCAAGGTAGGCAACAGAACAGCTGGGTGGGTCCCACTTCATCCCAAGGGAATTCCCCGCCCACCACCAGAATTTAGAAATCCAGACAGGATGTCAACACTAGGAAGAGCTATCATTGGCTAACTGGGCCCCTGAGCGAGGGAGAGCCTGTGGTGGTGATAATAACAAGCAATGATGATAATAAGAGCGATGATGATGATGACAGCTGGCATCATGTGTTAACTCATTTAATCCTCACAGCAATTCTAGGAAGTAGATGCTGTGCTCAACCTCATTTTACTGATGAGGAAACAGAAACCCAGAAGGTTACCTAGCAGGTTAGTGACAATACCACTAATTACCCTCTCACCTACTGCCTAACCCTGCCTTTCAACACCTGGGCAGCTCTTAGCAGTTTTACAGGCTTTCTTAAACCTTTGTTCATTGGCCACAGATCTGGGAAGTGAGTAGGGCAGGGAAATGTTCTCCCCTTCTACAGATGAGGAGAAAAAAGTAGAATAATGGGCAGACTGAGGGCCCAGGAGATCAAGGAATAAGAGCAGGCTGAGTCAGGCAGAGTTTGTGGAAGGCCTAGAGCTGGGCCAGGTGGACAGAACGAGGCACAGTGGCTCAGTGTGGAGCCCAGCAGTGGGCTAGGGAGGCTGAATGGCTGCCGCCTCTATTCTTGATGAAGGTGGGAGCTGAGTATTCACAAGGGGTTCCCAAGGCTCCAGCTGTGGTGGGGAGACACCGGCAGTGCCAGAGTCAACAGACTCTGGAAATGGGGATGCCTGTCCTACTAGACCATTTAGACAATGTAAACCTGTGCAGTCTGATGTGTCTAGCTGATGGTTTGCTATCATGGCTCTTACCTGCTTTCCTTCTATTCTGTAATAAGCACTGCTGCTATCAATGGCTCTGTGCATAGAACCCTAGCACATTCCGGACTTTCCAAGGCTGTGGTTCTCAAACTGAAGAGTCCCGGGGTGCTGCAGAAGTGCCTTTCTGTGTAGATAAGGAAACTGAGCCTGGAAAGGTGCTATCCAGGGCCCAGGGTCACCCAGATTGTCCAAGGCAAGGCCCAGATAGGCTGTTCCTGTGTCTCCCTCCGGGGTGTGCTGAGATTTCTTTCAGAACCTTTTCTGGCAGGTGCCTACTTTTCTTCTTTTATTTTAGAGTTGGCCTGTCCCTCTGTTGCTATGGTAACAGAACCCTTTGATCTGTCCACCCACAGCCCTGTTTATTGTTGTTTTTCTACCAAACAGCACCAAGCTGTTGGTTTCTCTCAGACCCTCCCTCTGTCAGATACAACAGGGTAGTTGAACAATGTGCCCAGGGCCTGAGGTATCCTAAAGTCTCCTTCAAGGGGCTGTTTTGTCCAGGATCTCCAAACAGAAAGCCTAGGCGTGGGGGAGAGATGATGAAAGACCGTTGTGGCCCATCCCTCCCTCCCCCTTACCTACTTCAGACACCCTATGTGCTCCAGACTCTGAGCACCTGAGGATTCCAGGCATGGGCCTTGCAATATGGTACACATCCTAGCCTTTGCTCATGCTGTGTCCCCTTCCAGAATCTTCTCTGCCAAGTGTATGACTTCAGCTTCAGCACCAGTGTTACCTCCTATGGAGAGGTGTCCCTGTGTTCACTGGCTCCCCTGCAGTCGAGAACCTGCTCTGCCTCACTTCCTCCCCCAACATCCCAAACATTCCCTGTCAGGACTCCCAGCAAGTCAGAAGTCTCTGCTTCTCCAGGACAGGGCCACGTCTCAGCCAGCCCCCACACAGCCCACCCAGCACCCCATGGCCGGCATCTTCCATGGGAAGACACAGATAGCCACAGCCTCATGGCAGCCTGCAGAAAAGTGGGGGAGCAGACTAAACCTGTAGACGAATAACCCTATCACTTCAGATCACTGTCGACTCTGAAAGCAGTGAGAGGGAAATAAACAGAACCCAGGGCTTGAGAATAACAGGAAGGACCCATGGAAGCGATTCACCCTGAGAGAGTGTACTCAAGGGTCCTTGGAATGCAAGTCCCCTAGAGGCCTACTCGGGGCAGCCCAGCCCCCCGTCCTTATTCATTTCTGTGCCATAAATATTGATTGATTGATTTTATTTTTATTTGGAGACAGAGTCTCACTCTGTCACCTAGGCTGGAGTGCAGTGGCACGATCTTGGCTCACTGCTCAACCTCCATCTCCTGGGTTCAAGTGATTCTCATGCCTCAGCCTCCCAAGTAGCTGGGACTACAGATGTGCGCGACCACGCCTGACTAAATTTTGTATTCTTAGTAGAGATGTGCTTTCACCATGTTGTCCAGGCTGGTCTCAAACTCCTGGCCTCAAGTGATCCACCTGCCTCGGCCTCCCAAAGTGCTGGGATGACAGGTGTGAGCCACCTCGCCCAGCCATGTATATGTCATAAGTATTTCTGTAGCACTTGTCATGTGCCAAGCACTGTTCTAAATGCTTTACAAATATGAACTCATTTAATTTAATCTTTATAATAATCCTGTGAGGTAGGAGATATTTTTGCCCCCATTTTATAGATGAGGAAACTGAGACACAGAGACCTTCAGTGACTGGCCCAGGTCACGCAGCCAGTGAGTGGCAGAGCCTGGATTCCACCCCAGGTGGTCTGCTTTCAACCATGTTGCCACCCAACTCCACAAAAGGGTGGAAAGGGTCCCTGAGGCGGGGGACGGAGGTCCTGACTTCTGGTTTCACTGCATCTTTCCTCTTCAGGGGCTACACACAGCCCCTCTCAGGGCAGGCTGACTGTGTGGCTGTGGTCCTGGAGCCTGACTCCATGACGCCCCTGCCACTGCCAAGCCTCCAGCTATGGCTCAGCACCCCACAGCCTCCTCATGCCCCAAAGTGATTCCAGCCTCACTCTCACCTTTTTCACCAGCTATGCATCAGGCCCTGTGCTGGACTCCAGAGAGAAGCAGTGAATGAGATGTGGCCCTTCCTTCAAGGACCCCTTAGAGCAGTTAGGAAGACGGACAAGTCAGTGGCTAATTCGCAGCCCTCATGCTACAGGGTGCTGTGGAGCCCGAGGAGGGACGCCAATCTGGCCTCATAGGGTCAAAGAAGGCTTTTCAGCTGAAAGCCAAGGAGGCCTGAGCTGGTGTGGGAGCTGGGAGGGTCACTCAGGCAGAGGCCACTGCATTTGGACAGCAGGCAGTGTGTCCAGTGAACCAAGTGCTAAGAGGACACGGGCAGGGAACACAACACACAGTGCTACTCCGGTGTACATTGGCACAACCACTTGGAAAACTATTTGACATGAGTCATGTCAAAGATGCACATGCCCCACAGCCCTGCCATTCCACTAGGACACATCCCTAGGGAAAGTCTCACACATATGCCCAAGGAGACCCAAGCCTGGGTGTTCACAGCAGCACTGTTTGTAACAGCCAAAAACTGGGAGCATCCTAAATGGCCTGCAGGAACAGAATGGATACGTGCATTATGGTATTTCATACGGCTGTGGGAATGAATGAGCCACAGCCACACACATCAGTTCAGAGGCATCTCACCAACACAGCAATGAGGAAAAACAGCAAGTCACGCATGAATACCCAAAACAGGCTTTCACATGCTTCAAGTTCAAACACTGGAGAAACTGAACAGAATATTGTTTAAGGATACATACATAGATAGCAAAACCATTTTTTAAAAAAAGAAGAAGGCAATTGTTAACACAGAATTCAAGATTGTGGTTACCTCTTGGTGGGCAGGATAGGAGGATATGATTGAGACAGGCATACAGGTCCCGTAAGGTTCTGGCAATTCTGTTCTTCAAATCGTACATATATATTATATCTACTCTTCAGAAAGTATGATGTGGGGTTTTATTGTTGTTGTTTTTTGTTTGTTTGTCTGTTTTGTTTTGTTTTGTGACAGGATCCCACTCTGTTGCCCAGACTGGAGTGCAATGGCAAGATCATGGCTCACTGCACCTCCCCTGGCTCAGGTGATCCCCCAGCCTCAGCCCCCCGAGTAGCTGGGACTACAGGCATGCGCCACCACACCCCGTTGATTTTTGTATTTTTTGTAAAGACGGAGTTTCCTCATGTTACCTAGACTGGTCTCCAATTCCCGGGCTCAAATGTTCCACCTGCCCTGGCCTCCCAAAGTGCCGTAATGACAGGAATGAGCCACCATGCCCAGCAGATGTATTTAATTTTTAAAATTTTATTTATCTTACTTAGTAGACTTTATTTCTTAGGGTAGTTTTAGGTTTACAGAAAAAGTTAACAAAAGTGCAAAGAGTTCTCATGTACCCTCCACCCACCCCCACAATTTCCTGTTATTAATATCTTGCATTGTCTGGTACATTTTTTCAACTGATGAACCAATATTGATACATTATTCTTCACCACAGTCCATAGTTTACCTTAGGGTTCACTGTTCTACGGGCTTTGCCAAATGCATGTCATGTAGTCACCATTACAATATAATACAGAGTAGATTCACTGTTCTAAATATCCTCTGTGCTTTACTAATCCTTGACAACCACAGATCCATAGTTTTTCCTTTTCCTGAATGTCATATAGTTAGAATCATAGAGTATGTAGCCATTTTAGACTGGCTTCTTTCATTTAGTAATATGCATTTAAGGTTCCTACATATGTTTTTGTGGCTTGATAGCTCATTTCTTTTTATCACTGAATAATATCCTATTTCCTGGTAGCTCATTTCTTTTTATCACTGAATAATGTCCTATTTCCTGGATGTACCACAGATTGCTTATTCATTCACCCACTGAAGGGCATCTTAGTTGCTTCCAAGTTTTGGCAATCATACGTAAGGCTGCTACAAACTTTCATGTGTGAGATTTTGTGTGGACATAAATTTTCCATTCATTTGGATAAATACCTAGGAGTGCAAGTTATGATTATATGGTAAGAGGATGTTTAGTTTTGTGAGAAACTACCAAACTGTCTTCCAAAGTTGCTATACCATTTTGCAAACTCACGAGCAATGAATGGGAGTTCCTGTTGCTCCACATCCTTGCCCGCATTTGGTGTTGTCAGTGTTTTGGATTTTAGCCATTCTAATAGGTGTGTGCTGGTATCTCATTGTTATAATTTGCAATTCCCCAGTGACATATGATGTTGAGCATCTTTTCATATGCTTATTTGCCATCTAGTGAAAAGACTGTTCAGATCTTTTGCACACTTTTAAAATAGGTTGTTTTCTTATTGTTGAATTTTAAGAGGTCCTTATATATTTTGATGCAAGTCCTTTATTAGATACGTGTTTCATAAATATTTTCTCTCAGTTTGTCTCTTTATTCTCTTACATGTCTTTTTCAGAGCAGGAGTTTTAAATTTTAATGAAATCGAGCTTATTACTTTTTTCTTTCATGGATCATACTTTTGATGTATCAAAACATTCATTGCCAAACACAAAATTACCTTGATTTTTTTCTGTTATGTTTTATGGTTTTACATTTAAATTTAGACCTGTGACCCACTTTGAGTAAAATTTTATGAAAGGTGTAAGGTCTATGTCTAGACTCCTTTTGCGTGTTGTCCAGTTGTTCCAGCACTGTTTGCTGAAAAGACGATCTTTTCTCTATAGTATTACCTTTGCATCTTTGTCATAGATCAGTTGGCTGTATTTGTGTGGGTGTATTTCTGAGCTCCCTGTTCCGTTACATTGATCTATTATTTCATCAATCCCACACTATCTTGATTAGCATAGCTTTATAGTAAGTCTTGAAGTCAGGGAATGTCACTTCTCCAACTTTGTTCTTCAATGTCGTGTGAGCTCTTCTGGGTCTTTTGCCACTCATGTAAACTTTGGAATTAGTTTGTTGATATCCACAAAATAATCTGCTGGGATTTTTATTGGGATTACATTGAATGTATAGATCAAGTTGGGAAGCATTGACATCTTACCAATATTGAGTCTTCTGATCTATGAACATGAAATATTTCTCCATTTACTTAGATCTTTTTTTTATTTTCTTTCATTAGGGTATTGTGGATTTCCTCATATAGATGTTTACCTAACTTGTTAGATTACACCTATTTCATTTCATTTGGGTGCTAATGTAAATGGGATTGTGTTTTTAATTTCAAATTTCAAGTGCTCATTTCTGGTCCAGGTGTACCTCACTTTATTGCACTTTGCAGATTTTACATTTTTTACAAATTGAAATTTATGGCAATCTTACATTGAGCAAATCTATAAGCACCATTTTTTCTGATAGCATTTACTCACTTTGTGTCTCGGTGTCACATGTTGATAATTTTCATAACATTTCAATCTTTTTATTATCATTATATCTATTATGGTGATCTGTGATCAGTGATCATTCCTGTTACTATTGTAATTGTTTTGGGGTACCATAAACCATGCCCAGATAAGAGGGCAAACTTAATTGGTTAAGTGTTCTGTGCATTCTGACTGCTCTACCCACTGTTCCTCCATCTCTCTTCCTCTCCTTGACCTCTCTATTCTCTAAGACACAACAATATTGAAGTTAGGTCAGTTAATAACCCTGCAGTTGTCTCTTAAGTGTTCAAGTAAGAGAAAGAATCACACATCTCTCACTTCAAACCAAAATCTTGAAATGATTAAACTTAGTGAGGAAGGCAGGTTGAAAGCAGAGATAGGCCAAAAGCTAGGCCGAGTGCACTCAACAGTCAGGTTTTGAATGCAAAGGACAAATTCTTGAAGGGAATTAAAAGTGCTATTTCAGTGAACACACGAATCATAAGAAAGCAAAACAGCCTTATGGCTGATATGGAGAGTGTATGAGTGATCTGGATAAAAGATCAAACCAGCCACAACATTCCCTTAAGTCAAAGCCTGATCAAATCTCAGTGAACTAGATCTCTTCAATTCCATGAAGGCTGACAGAGGTGAGGAAGTTGCAGAAGAATAATTAAAAGCTAACAGAGGCTGGTTCATGAGATCTAAAAGGAAAGAAGTCATCTCTATAACATAAAAGTGCAAGATGAAGCAGCAAGTGCTGATACAGAAGCTACAGAAAGTTATCTAGAAGATACAGCTGAGATCCTTGATGAAAGTGGCTACACTAAACAACACATTTTCAATGGAGATGAAACAGGCTTATGTTGGAAGAAGATGCCGTCTAGGTCTTTCATAGCCACAGAAGAGAAGTCAATGCCTGGCTTCAAAGTTTCAGAGGAAAGGCTGACTCTCTTGTTAAGAGCTAATGCAGGTAGTAACTTTAAGTTGAAGCCAGTGCCCATTTCCCATTTCAAAAATCCCAGAGCCCTGAAGAATTGTGCTAAATCTACTCTGCCTGTGCTCTATAAATGGAACAACAAAGACTGGATGACAGCACATCTGTTACAGCATGGTTTCCTGAATAATTGTAAGTCTACTTTTGAGACTTACTGTTCAGAAATTAATTAATTAAAATATTCTTTTCAAAATATTATTGCTCATTGACAATGTACCTGGTGTATTAGTCTGTTCCCACACTGCTATGAAGAAATACCTGAGACTGGGTAATTTATAAAATAAAAATGTTTAATTGACTCAGTTCTGCATTGCTGGGAAGGCCTCAGAAAACTTTCAATCATAGCAGAAGGCAAAAGAGAAGCAGGCACCTTCTTCACAGGGTGGCAAGATGGAGTGAGTGCAAGAAGGGGAAATGCCAGACGCTTACAAAATTATTAGATCTCATGAGAACTTACTATCATGAGAACAGCATGGGGGAATTCTGCCGCCCCCCACCATGATCCAGTTACCTCCACCTGGTCCCACCCTTGACATGTGGGGATTATGGGGATTACAATTCAAGGTGAGATTTGGGTGGAGACACAGCCAAACCATATCACCTGATTACCCAAGAGCTCTGATGGAGATGTAAAAGAAGATGAATGTTGTTTTCATGCCTGTTAACACAATATCCATTCTGCAGGCCGTGGATCAAGGAATAATTTTGACTTTCAGGTCTTATTATTTAAGAAATACATCTCGTAAGACTATAGGTGCCATAGATAGTGATTTCTCTGATGGATCTGGGCAAAGTACATTGAAAATCTTCTGGAAAGGATTCACCATTCTAGATGCCATTAAGAACATCTGAGATTCATGGGAAAAGGTCAAAATGTCAACATTAACAGGAGTTTGGAAGAAGTTTATTCCAACTTTCATGGATGACTTTCAGGGTTTCAAGACCTCAGTGGAGTAAGTAACTGCAGATGTGGTGGAAATAGCAAGATAATTCGAAATAGTAGTGGAGCCTGAAGATGCGACTGAATTGCTGCAATCTCATGATAAAACTTTAACAAGATTAAAAAAAAAAACAACAACTTTAACAAGATATACCAAATAGAGCATCTAAGAGAGATCAGGATCAGCTCAGAGCCAGGAGGGACTCTCCACTGTGGGGAAAATAGATCTTCAGTGGTCCACATTCCCATCACAGATGCCTGAAATACTAGCCACAGGAGAGGTCCTTAGTACTCACAGACCATTAATTTAGTATAGGGAGCTGCCTGAAGTCCATACAACTGCATTTTCCAGAGGATTTCACTCTGGGTCCCATTCACTCACCCCCCTGAAACCAAAGCTGCTGCATCAGGACACCATTTTGAGAGCCCAGCACCCACCAGAATATATCCTACTCTAGGGCCCAGAAGCCCCTGCATCTATACATACTGAAGCCCAACTGACATTCCCCCACATCCACCCAGAGGGCTGCAGCATTATGACACCAGCCGTAACTTGTGGCACAGCCGGGTCCCCAGGACTGTAGCTCACACAGTGTCCTGTACCCCAGAGGACATCAGTGTACCACACCAGGAAGGCTACCCCCAGGACAAAAGGACCCAAAGCATGCTCTCCCCAGAGCCTGAGAATTGCCTGCCTGGGGATGCCGACAACCCCTCCCCATCCAGCAGCAGGACCCTCATGCACCTGCAGACACCTTCAGGGATCTTGAGGACCAGTCTGTCCCACTCACCATAACCAGCATCCATGCACACCATCCATGGACGTGAGGACAGGTCCACCCTGCCTGCTGCCATCACCACCCACATGTGCTATCTGGGAATCTGAGGATTAGTCCACCCTGCCCATGACTGGCATCCATGAGCACTTCATAGGGGCCCTAGGGCTGGCCTTCCCAGCCTTCCAGCACCACCCACCCAACCATTATCACTACCTGGTGGCCTTAGGACTGGCCAGCCACCTCTTCTGCCACCAGAGGTGCCTATGCATGCTGCCTAAGGGCCCAAGGACCATTCCACCTAGGCCCACCATTGACACCACTGATGTCCACACACAATACCTGGGGACCTGAGGACTGGCACACCCAGTACACAACTGCCACCACCAGTGCCCCTACATGCTACCCAGGGGCCGGCCCCAGGACCAGCTTGCCTGGTGTCCTTATCTCCAGTAAAGCCTCAACATAGCCTCCACTAATAATTACAGCCTAAGCTACTGAAAAATTCACAGCCATCACTGATGTTGATTACAGCCAAAGAAATCATACAGAGACTACACTACTAAGCCCATTCAGAATCAAAGCCAAAGTACCCTACCCAGCCAACACTATAGACACATGTACAGGAAAAATTATTTCCCCATGAAAGCCAATCCATAAAATTGGAAGGAGCAGCTGTTATACCAGATGCACAGATATCAATGTGAGGATACAAGAAATGTGAAAAAACAAAGAAACATACCTCCAAAGGAACACAATAATTCTCCAATAACATATTCCAAAGAAAGGAAATCTATGAAATGCCAGAAAAGAAATTCAAAATGAATGATCTTAAGGAAATTCAGTGAGATACAAGACAACACAGATGGACAAACACAAAGAAGTTGGGAAAACAATTTGAGATCTGAATGTGAAATTCAGCACAGAGATAGATATCATTAAGAAAGGAACCAAACAGAAATCCTGGAACTGAAGAATTCAATGAATGAAATTAAAAAACACAATTGAGAGCTTCAAAAATAGACTAGATCAAGCAAAAGGAAGAATTTCTAAATTTGAATAAAGCCATTTCCCAGATAAGCAAAAACAGGAAATCATCATCACTAGACCATGCCTACAAGAAATGGTTAAGGGATTCCTACATCTGCAAGTGAAAGGATGGTATCTGCCTTCATGGAAACACACAAAAGTATAAAACTCACTGGTAGAGAAGAGACACAAATAAGAAAGAGAAAGAAATGAAATGTTAGCACTATTGAAAACCACCAAAAAACAAAGGTAAATAATAAAAGAGGAATAAAGGAACAAAGGATATACAACACAATCAGAAAACAATTAACAAAATGACAGGAGTAAATCTGCGCTTATCAATAACAACATTGAATGTAAATGGTTTAAATGCCTCAATTAAAATACATAGACTGGATGAATGGATTTAAAAAAAAAAGCCAACTCTATGCTGCCTGCAAGAATCTCACTTTTCCTGAAAAAGATATAAATAGACAGAAAGTGAAGGAATGGATAAAAATATTCCACACAAATGGAAACCAAAAGCATGCAGAATTAGCTATACAAATATCAAACAAAATATACTTTAAGTCAGAAACACAGAAAGAGACAAAGGAGAACATGACATAATGATAAAGGGATCAATTCATCAAGCAGATATAACAATTGTGAATATATATGCACCCAATGCCAGAGCACCCAGATATATTAAAAAAAAATTATTAAAGCTAAAGAAAGAGGTAGACCCCAATATAATAATAGTTGGGGATATTAACACCCCACTTTTTAGTATTGGACAGATAATCTAGACAGAAACAACAAAGAAGTGTCAGAATTAACGTACACTGTAGACCAAATGGACCTAACAGACAGTTATAGAATGTTTCATCCAACGGCTACAGAATACACGTTTTTCTCATCAACACATGGAGCATTCTCCAGGACAGACCATATGTTAGGCCACAAAACAAGTCTCAACAAGTTTTTTTTAATCGAAATCATATCAAGCACATCTCAAATCACAGTGGAATAAAATTAGAAATCAATAACAAAAGGAACCTTGGAAACTGTACAAAAACATTGAAATTAAACAACATACTCCTAAACAACCATTAGGTCAATGAAGAAATTCAGAAAGGAATTTGAATATTTCTTAAAACAAATAAAAATGAAAACACAACATACCAAAACCTATGAAATACAGTAAAAGCAGTGCAAAGAGGGAAACGTATAGCAATAAACACCCACATCAAAAAAGTAGCAAAATTTCAAATAACCTAATGATGCACCTCAAGGAACCAGAAAATCAAGAACAAAATAAATTCAAAATTAATAGAAGGAAAGAAATAAATATCAGAGCAGGATTAAATGAAATAGAGACTAAAAAAATACAAAGGATGAAGGAAATGAGAACTTGTGGGGGGTTTTTTTGAGAAGATAAAATCAATAAACCACTAGCTAGACTAAACAAGAAAAAAAAAGATGAAAATAAAATGAGAAACAAAAAGGAGACATAACAACTGATGCCACAGAAATACAGAGGATCACTAGAGACTATTATGAACAACTATATCCAACAATTTGGAAAACCTAGAGGAAATGGGTAAATTCCTGGACATGTGTAACCTACCAAGATTGAACCAGAAAGGAATAGAAAACCTACACAGACCAATAATGAGTAACAGAATTGAATCCATAATAAGAAGTCTCCCAACAAAGAAAAGCCCAGGACAAGATGGCTTTATTGCTGAATTCTACCAAACTTTTAAAGAACTAACATAATTCTTCTCAAACTATTCCAAAAATCTGAAGAGGAGGAAATTCTTCCTTATTCATTTTACCAGGCCAGAATTGCCCTGATACCAAAACCAGACAAGGACACAATAAAAAAAGAAAACTACAGACCAATACTCCTGATGAACACAGATTTAAAAATCTAGATAAAAAAATCTTCGCCGGGCACAGTGGCTCATGCCTGTAATCCCAGCACTTTGGGAGGCCAAGGCGGGCAGATCACGAAGTCAGGAGTTTGAGACCAGCCTGAACAATATGGTGAAACCCCGTCTCTACTAAAAATACAAAAAAATTAGCTGGGCCTGGTGATGCACACCTGTAATCCCAGCTACTCGGGAGGCTGAGGCAGGAGAATCGCTTGAACCCAGGAGGCGGAGGTTGCAATGAGCCGAGATCATGCCATTGCACTCCAGCCTGGGCAACAGAGTCAGGCTCCGTCTCAAAAAAAAAAAAAAAAAAAAAAAAAAACTTCAACAAAATATTAGCAAACCAAATCCAACAACACATCAAAAAGATAATATACCATGATCAAGTGAGATTTATCCTAGGGATGCAAGAATGATTCAACATAAACAAATCAATAAATGTAATATATTCATGAACAGAATGAAGGACAAAAACCATATGATTATCTAAAGAAATGCAGAAAAGCATTTTATAAAATTCAACATCCCTTCATGATAAAAAAAAAAAAAACTCAACAAATTAGGCATAGAAGAAACATATTTCAACATAGTAAAGGCCATCTATGACAAACCCACAGCTAATATCATACTGAATGGAGAAAGGCTGAAAGCCTTTCTTCTAAGAACTGGAACAAGACAAGGATGCTTTCACTAGTCTTCTTTAACACAGTACTGGAAGTCCTAGCCAGAGCAATTAGGCAAGAGAAAGAACTAAAGAGTATCCAAAAGGGAAAGAGGGAAGTCAAATTGTTCCTCTTTACAGATGATATGATCTTATATATTTTATAAAAACCTAAAGACTCCACCAAAAGTACTCTTAGAACAGATCAATAAATTCAGTAAAGTTGTAGGATACAAAATCAAGATATAAAAGTCAGTAGTATCTCTATACACCAATAACAAACTAGCTGAAGAGGAAATAAGAAAGCAATTTCATTTATAATAGCTACAAAAAATAAAATGTCTAGGAATAAATTTGACCAAGGAAGTGAAAGACCTCTACAATGAAAACTACAAAACACCAATGAAAGAAATTGAAGAGAACACAAAGAAATGCAAAAACATCTCATGTTCGGGGATTAGAAGAATTAATATTGTTAAAATGATCATACTGCCCCAGGCAGTCCATAGATTCAAAGTAATCCCTATCAAAAGGTCAATGACATTCTTCACAGAAATAGAAAAAAAAATCTGAAAATTCTTACGGAACCACAAAAGACCCTGAATAGCCAAGGCAATACTGAGCAAAAGAAATAAAGCAGGAGACATTCAACTACTTGACTGCAAAATATACTACAAAGCTATAGTAACCAAAACAGATGATATTTGTATGAAAACAGACCATAAGACCAATGGAACAGAATAGAAAGCCCCTAAATAAATCCATATATTTATAGCCAACTGATTTTTGACAAAGGTGTCAAGAACATATACTGGGGAAAGGACACCTTCTTTATAAATGATGCTGTGAAAATTGGATATTCATATACAGAAGAATGAAACTAGACCCCAGTATTAGTCTGTTCTCACACTGCCAGTAAAGACATACCCGAGACTGGGTAAATTATAAAGGAAAGAGGTTTAATAGAATCACAGTTCCACATGGTTGCGGAGGCTTCACAACCATGGTGGAGGGAAAAGGAGAATCAAAGGCACATCTTAAATGGTGGCAGGCAAGAGAGCTTGTGCAGGGGGACTCCTATTTATGAAACCATCAGGTCTCATGACACTTATTTACTATCACAATAACAGTATGGGGGAAACTGCCCACATGATTCAATTATCTCCACCTGGCCCCACCCTTGACACGTGGGGATTATTACAATTCACGGTGAGATTTGGGTGGGGACACAGAACCAAACCATATCAACCCCTATTTCTCACCATACACAAAAATCAACTCAAAATGGATTAAAGACTTAAATGTAAGCCCTGAATATATAGAACTACTAGAATAAAATATAGGGGAAATGCTTCAAAACATTGGTCTAAGCAAAGATTTTATGGCTACGACTTTAAAAGCACAGACAACAAAAACAAAAATAGACAAATTGGACTATATGAAACAAAAGGCCTCTTCATAGCAAAGGAAACAATCAACAGAGTGAAGAGACAACCTGTAAAATGAAAGAAAATAGTTGTAAACTATTTATCCAACAAGGGACTAATGTCCAGGAACTCAACAGGAAAAAAATGAAATAATTTGATTAAAACGAAGACAAAGGATCAGAATAGATATTTCTCAAAAGAAGACATACAAATAGCCAACAAATACATGAAAAAGTGTTCACCATCACTGATTATCAAGGAAATGCAAATCAAAACCACAATGAGGTATCATCTCACCCTGGTTAGAATGGCTATTATCAAAAAGACAAAAAGTAACAAATGTTGGCAAGGATGCAGAAAAAAGAGAATTCTTATACACTGTTGGTGGGAATGAAAATTAGTACAACAATTATGGAAAATAATGTGGGGGTTTCTCAGGAAACTAAAAATAGAACCACCATATGATTCAGCAATCCCACTACTGGGTATTTATCCAAAGGAAAGGAAATCAATATATCAAAAGGATACTTGCACCCCTATATTTATTGCATTATTCACAGTTCCCAAGATATGGAATCAACCTCAATGTCCATCAACAGACAAATGGATAAAGAAAATGTGCTGTATATATACACAATGGAATACTATTTAACCATAAAAAAGAATGAAATCCTGTCATTCACAACATGAATGAGCCTGGAGGACATTATGTTAAGTGAAATAAGTCAGGCACAGACAGATAAATACCATGTGTTCTCATTCATATCTGGAAGCAAAAAAAAAAAAAAAACAGCTCATGGAAGAAGAGAGTAGAATTGTGGGTACTGGAGGCTGGGAAGAGTAGAGGATAGGGGAGTATGGGGAGAAGTTGGTTAACAAATACAAAGTGACAGCTAGACTGGAGGAATGAATTCCTATGTTCTGCAGCTCTGTAGGATGAATATGGTTAACTATAATTTATTGTATATTTTCACAAAGCTAGAAGAGAGAATTTTGAATGTTCACAATATAAAGAAATGATAAATGTTCAAGGTGATAGGAATGCTAATTATGCTGATTTAATTATTACACATTTTATACCTACACCAAAATATAAGTCTGTATCCCATAAATATGTACAATTATTACATGTCAACTAAAAATAAAAGAAAAAAATAACTTTCTTGAATGAGGAGTTGCTTCTTATGGAAAAGCAAAGAAAGTGGTTTCTTGAGTGGAATCTACTCCTGATGAAGATGCTGTGAACATTGTTGAAATGACAACAAAGAACTTAGAATATTACATAAACTTAGTTGATAAAGCAGCAGCAGAGTTTGAGAGGATTGATTCCAATTTTGAAAGAAGTTCTACTGTGGGTAAAATGCTATCAAACAGCATTGCATGATACAAAGAAATCATTTATGAAAAGAAGAATCAATCAATGCAGCAGACTCCATTATTATGTTAAGAAATTGCCACAGCCACCCCAGCCTTCAGCAGAAAACACACCGGTCAGTCAGCTGCCATCAATCAGGAGGTAAAACCCTCCACCAATGAAAAGATTACCATTCACTGAAGGCTCAGATGATCATTAGCATTTTTAACAATGAAGCATTTTTAATTAAATTATGTATATTATTTATTAGACATAATGCTACTGCACATTTAATAGACTACTGTATAGTGTCAACATAACTTTTATGTACACTGGGAAACCAAAAATTTGTGTGGCTCACTGTATTGAGATATCCACTTTATTGCAGTGGTCTGGAATCTAACCTGCAATATCTTTGAGGTGTGCCTATATAGGAAAGCAACTGACTTTTGTATATTAGCCTAATATCTTGAAACTTTGCTATAATTACCTATTAGTTCCAAGAGTTTTTGTGTTGATTCTTTGGGACTTTCTACATAGACAATCATGTCACTTGCAAACAGAGCCAATTTTATTTCTTCCTTCTCAATCTGTATATTTTTTTATTCCCTTTCTTGACTTACTGCATTAACTAGGACTTCTAGTACAATGTTGAATAGGAGTAGTGGGAGGGGACATACTTGCTTTGTTCTCAGTCTTGAGGAAAAGCATCTAGTTTTTCACCATTAAGCATGTAAATGTTACTTCTTAAGAAAAGAAAAGATGTGTTCTCACTCATATCTGGAAGCAATATGTTAGAGTGAGAACACATCTTTTCTTTTCTTAAAAAGGCGAAAAAAAAAAAAAAGCCACTATGAAATAGTTTTGATGGCCAAAACTGAGGATGCCTTTGAGGAAATTAGAGGAAGGTCAAATGATGACTCAGGCAGAGCTAAGATTGTTAGGGATCTTGTGTGCTAAGAAGAGGAGTTTAAACTTCAAAATTAAAGATATCTCATCAGGGGAGTAACATGATCAGCTTTGCCCTGGCTGCACGGTGAGAACAGATGGAGGGGCAAGGCTGGAGGCCCAGTGATAGCTGGATGTTTTTGCAGTAATGCAGGCAAGAGCTGATGGCAACCTAAGCCAGGGCAGTCACAGTGTGAACGGAGAAGGGTGTGGATTTGAGAGCTATGTAGGGAGCAGACATGATGAGACTTGGTGATTGACTGACTCTAAGGGGTAGTGATACGGGGACAGGGAGGGCAATGTGCAGATTTCTGCCTGGGGTACCTGGGGAACCTCTTCATTAGGGCAGATGTGGAATGAGAATGGTCTTGGGAGGGAACGTGGGGAATTTGTTTCTGGCCATAAGTCTGAGTCACCTGAGGGCCTTCTAGGCAAAAGGGCTAAGAAGATGGGATGCAGGGTCCCAGTGGACAAGAGAATACTTTGTCCAGTCGGTAGAGATTTGTGGGGAAGGAGCTAGTTAGCACATTGAGGATAGAGTCGTGAGAGTGAGTGTAGTAACCCAGAGAAAGTGGGTGCAGTGAGAAGTGAAGAAGTCCCCACAGGAGCCCCGGGAATCACTGAGTGATTAAACAGCCACGTGCACAGGAGGACAAGCCAGGGAAGGAGAATTTTAAGCAGTGGGATGCCAGGAGAGAGAACCATCACTGGTGAGGCGACAGGAGAGAGAGAGCTGTCCCCAGGCAGATGGTCAAGAGAGAGCCATTCACACATGGGAGAATTTGAAAAGGGAGAGTGAGGGCTCCAGAGACAAATACCCCAGACTGAGGCAAGGACACTGACAGGTGTCCCGTGAACTGGCCCTGTGCTCAGCGCTCCTGTGTCCCATCTCAGCCTTTCCTCTTCTTTAGAGTCTGATGGGAAGATTGGCTGTTTCTGCATTTCAGATATAGCAGGTGTAGATAAACCTGCCAAGTATGTTAAAAAGGTTTTTAAAATATTATTTGTATTCTTAGAAAAAAGGAAAATAGCTCTCTTTTTTGAGCACCTACTCTACTTGTGGTGACGGTGAGTAGGTGTTGGACATACGGATCCGAAGTTCAGAGAGAGGTGTGGGCTGGAGATGGGAACTCAGATGGGGTCAGCTTATGGATGGCAATGACAATCTTGGATGAGGGCACCAAGAGCAGTCGGAGCGATGGAGAAGAGAAGGGGACCAAGGACTCACCCTGGATCCTGCCCATGTTTGGAGGCTGGAAAGTTGGGGGAAAGTGACAAAGAAGACCTAGCAGAAGCTCAGCAGCAGGAAGAAAATCAGATGAGTTTGGTGTCTTGGAAACCAAATGAAGAAAGTGTTTCAAGGAGGAAGTTTTGATGAACTGCGTCAAATGCTGCTTTTAGATCAAGTAAGATTAGGACCACGAATTGACAGTATGTATGTGTGAGTATATGCACACACCTCCATATGGGATTTTTTTCTTTTTTTTTTTTTTTTTTTTTGAGATAGAGTCTCGCTCTGTCACCCAAGCTGGAGTGCAGCCGCGCTATCTCGGCTCACTGCAACCTCCGCCTCCCGAGTTCAAGCAATTCTTCTGCCTCAGCCTCCCGAGTAGCTGAGATTACAGGTGCACACCACCATGCCCAGCTAATTTTTGTATTTTTAGTAGAGACGGGGTTTCGCCATGTTGATCAGGCTGGTCTCGAACTCCTGACATTGTGATCTGCCCTCCTCGGCCCCCCAAAGTGCTGGGATTACAGGTGTGAGCCACCGCGCCTGGCCAGGAATTTTTTCTTTTAAGAAAAATAATTTGAGATAATTTTCCCCAAAAGTAAACTCAGTACATACAGATGGTGTGATCCTAGGTGGAGGGTTGTTCATTTTTTCCCAAGCCTTCCTTCCATAGCAGGGCACCATTTATGCCTCCACCTGACCATTCTGAAATGGTCTTGAAATGGAGTGACATGGCAGACAGCACTCAAGGTCACTGAATATTGAACACCCAGGTGAGCCACGGAACCACAGGGCAGCCACTGTGGCAGGATCCTGAGGCTGCCTGCACACCTTGAAGTTTTCTCTCATCCTGGTCCCCACAGGATGCCAAGCAATCTATGTCAGGAATTCCCTACACTCTAGCTTCTGTGGCTTTCTGGCCATTTGGGCAGTAATCAAGTTAAGGGCCATTTGGGACAAAGGGATTTTTCAGAACTTTCCTCCAGCTTCTGTGGTCTTACGATTCTTCTGTGGAAGCACACAGGGAATTTGGAATCATGGAACTACACTTGGCTTTGAGCCTGGTGGTTATACCAATTATGTTTCTATGGAAACAGGTATTGGAAGAGGCAAACATGTAGAGTTGTAAATAATTTCAACTCTTACCTTCTATCTCCCTCTACAGCTGCTCTGGGGGGAAAAAAGTCAATCCTAAAGCAGGCACTTTCAGGAAACAGCTGGTATCTTTATAAAGCCTGTCCAAGCCCGACTTCATGCTACTCATTTGAAAATAAAGAGACATCGTAATGGCCTGGGTGGGGGGAGTACTGGAGACCAGGGTCTACCCTACCCAGTAGGCTGCTCACAGGTGACCTGGTGGCCAAAGGCTTTGGATGCTTTTGATCATTGTCTGTCTGTGTGCTGGTCCCCTCTTGTCTGTGACCTCCTCAAAGGCCATGGCCATCTGTGTGTCCCCAGCACCCACCACCAGGGCCTGGCTCAAAGTAAGTATTCAGTAAATATTTATTGACTAAATTATTCCCTCCACCTGGAGCTCTCCCCATGCCTCCATATGTCCAATTTCAACCCATCTGTTTGGGCCCATTAAGCCGGCTTCTCGAAGAAATGTCTTTGCCGAGTTGCAATTTAATTTAATATTACACCCTCACCTTTTGTCAAGAGCCCACTTCTGGGGCTGAGGCTGCCAAGTGAAGCATGATTCAGCATCTACTATGAAGGATGTTGTTCAGTTTGTGTCCCCGAGATAAAGATCCACAGGATAGGTCCTCATGGAACTGAGTGCCAGGAAATGGGCTGCGCTCTCTCCGTAAACTTGTATCTACTTCCTTCCTTCCATCAGGCAATCGTAACTGGATAAGCCACTCTGTGTTCTTTTTAACCTTGGCTGCCAGAAAGTTGGAGCCAAATTCAACGCTCAGCCGCAATAACCATCTTATCTCAGGTTCCTGGAGGATTATCTCACCTTCTGATCATTCGTCTTTATTTTTAACTGTCCTGTTGTATTTAGGCTTTTAATGTGTGCTGTCTTGAGCCCTCTGGGAGAGGAGGCAAGGTGTGAATTCTTGATTAAGTTATTAAAACAAGAACTTCAGGCGAGATTTAATTGGAATGATATGCCAGAGAGACATTTTAAGGGTGTCCACAGCCACGTGCCTTCTGGCATGGATCCTGGCCCAGCCTCGGCTTGGCTCTGCAGTCAGCATTGTGGGCACAGATGTGTTTGGGCCCAGTGTATGGACAGAGTGGCTCTGCCAGCCACAGCCGCGATTCTGGAACATCTTGTGTGGAAAGGCATGTTGGATTCACGAGAGATTGCAGTTGATTTCATCTTCCTTGTTGGTTTCCCTTATGTCTGTGGGCAGCACGTGGGGCCAGCCAGAGGCCCATTAGGACACAAATCACAAAAGACAGAGCCACAGTACCAGGGCCAGCCCTGAAGCTGGAACTTGTCCATCTCTACCTGTCCAGGAACTCTTCAGGGCATGAGCTGTTTGCTAGAAATTCCCAAGTATCATGAACAGAATGATTGGAAATTTGTGTGACATCCTGGCTTCTTCTGACCACTGCATTTGTCTTGTTAAAGCCATTTTTGTTCCTGAGCAAAAAGAGCCTTTAAATTTTTATTATTTTTAACCCAATGCCACACATCCATGTTGGCAGAAATACAGGCTGCAGTCCCCATGAAGACCTTCCCTCTTGTCCGTGGGTAAACCCCAGCCAACCTACCTCTTGGTAGATGGTTCGTCATCAGGGTGCTCCTTCAGCATTTATGGGGTACCCATTGTCTGCTATGCTCCCTTATGTGCTGCATGTCTGATGAGCAAGATTAGATATGTCCATAAAGGGTGGTGTTACCAGCTTGTTGCTGGTAGGTCTATGGTTAGTGCTATCAGAGAAACACACAGGCGTGAGCCAGACATGGTGGCTTATGCCTGTAATTTCAACACTTTGGGAAGCCAAGGCAGGAGGATCACTTGAGCCCAGGAGTTCAAGACTAGCCTGGGCAACATGACGAGACCCCATCTCCAAAAAAAAAAAAAAAGAGAGAGAGAAACACACACACAGAATAGGTTGTAAACAACAGCAACAATACCCTCTTGATGACATTTGCCTCCAAACACTTGGTTTTAAGTTTGAGTTACTGTACTGAGACACTGGGCTTAATTTTCTAAAGTATGAACTAAGATTGAATCTCAGTTAATGTCTCTCAGAGGGCAAAGAAGCGAGAGAGAACGTGCATTAGTCAGGGTCTGCTAGGTTTTGCTGTAGTAACAACAAAAAAAAAACCCTCACTGGATTAAAGCAATAAATGTTCTTTTTTCATCGTAGCACTCGTCCACTGAGGACGAGCTGTAGCTTCCCCCTCTATGGTGTCCTCCCCCTGGGACACAGCTGGTGGCAAAGGGAAAGAGTGTGTGGCAAGGTGTGCACTGGCTTTGAGCTTCTACCCCAGAGTCTCACATGTCACTTCTACTCATATCTCATTGCCCAGAATGCATCATATGTCCATGCCCAAGTTCAGTGAGCCAGGGAAGAGCAATCCTACTGTATGCCCAGAAGGAAAGGGAGAACCAGGTATTGCTGTTCAGCCATGATGACTATGATAGCATATTCCCCTGGCTTTTGGTTGCTGTACAAATACCACCCCATTCACTAGAACGTGAGCCCATGAGAATACAGGGGGAAGGAGTGTTGTGTTTTATTCACTGCTATATCCTCAGCACCTGAAAAAGTACCTGGCACATAGTACATACTCAATAAATAATATTAATTGAATAATTGAGGAAACACACCTTAAAGCAATCTTGTTAGATCTATGGGCTATTCTCTGAAAAATTTTGTACCTGTTCTGTAGACTCTCCTGCCAAATCACATCCTAATCCATCACTTCTGTCTGTCTCCACTGCTGTGACTGGGGTCCACACCACCATCATCTCTTATCATCTGCCATTCCAGAGTTGGGGCGCAATGAGGCAAGGCTACAGGTGGTGCAAAATGAACAAGTGGTTTGGTGAATAAAGAGCCTTTATTGTTGAAGCCACTGAGTTGTTTGTGAGGGTGGATGTAACCATAGCTTTCCAAAGCAGACTCCAGCTCATTGCTCCTTCCAAGTCATTCTCTGCATGGCCGACTGGCAGACAGAGGGATCTTTTTCTTTTTCTTTTCTTTTTTTTTTTTTTTTTTGAGATATAATTCACATATCATAAAATTCAGTCTTTAAATGTATACCCTAGTGGTTTTTAGCGTATTCATAAAGTTGTGCAACTATCACCACTCTCTTATTTGAAAAAAAGCTTTGTCACCTCAAAAAGAAACCTTCTTTCTTTTATCCATCACCCCTTCTTTTCCCTTCCCTCCAGCCCCTAGCAACCACTCATCTATTTTCAGCCTTTATGGATTTGTCTATTCTGGACATTTCATGTCAATGGAATCGAACAATCTGTGGCCTTTTGTGCCTGGCTTCTTTCACTTAGCATAATGTTTTCAAGGTTCCTTCATGTATCTGCACTTTATTTCTTTTTATGGCTAAGTAATATCCCCTTGTTTTAATCCATTCAACATTTCACAGATATTTTGGTTGTTTCAACTCTTGACTATTATGAATAATGCTAATATGAGCATTCATGCACATATTTTTTTGTGAACATATGCTTTTAGTTCTCTTGGATATATACCTGAGAGTGGAATTGCTGGGCTACATGGTAACCATGTTAATTCATGTTAACTTTTTTAGGAATGGCCAATTTTTCTCAGTAGCTGCACCATTTTACATTCCCACCAGCAATATATGAGGGTTCCAATTTCTCCACATTGCTGCCAATCCTTGTTATTTATCTGCTTTTTTGATTATAGCCATCTTAGTGAGTATAAAGTGGTTTCTGGTGGTTTTGATGAGAATGACTATCAAATGACTAATGATTAATGGTGCTGAGTGTCTTTTTACATGCTTATTGGCCATTTGTGTATCTTTGTTGGAGAAATGTCTATTCAGAGACTTTGCCCATTTTTAATTGAATTATTCATCTGTTTGTTGTGGAGTTGTAAGGGTTCTTTATATAGTCTAGATACTAGGCCCTTGTCAGATGTATAATTTACAAATATTTTCTCTCATTCTGTGAGTTGTCTTTGCATTTTCTCAATAGTGTCCTCTGACACATGAAAAATTTTAATTTTGATAAAGTGCAATTTATATATTTTTTTCTTTTATTATTTCTGCTTTAGGTGTCATGGCTAAGAAACTATTGTCTGATCCAAGGTCATGAAGATTTACACTTACGTTTTCTTCTAAGAGTTTTATACTATTTGTTCTTAATTTAGGTGTTTGATCCATTCTGAGTTAGTTTTTGTACATGGCATAAGGTAGTGATCCAAATTAATTATTTTGCATGTGGATATATAGTTGTGCAAGCACCACTTGTTTGTTTTTCTGTTTGTTTGTTTTGGTTTTTTTGAGACAGAGCCTCGCTCTGTCACCCAGGCTGGAGTACAGTGGCACAATCTCGGCTCACTACAAACTCCTCCTCCCAGGTTCAAGCAATTCTCCTGCCTTAGCCTCCTGAGTAACTGGGATTACAGGCACCCACCAACATGCCTGGCTAATTTTTGTTTTTTTAGTAGAGACTAAAAAAACAGGCTGTTGGTCAGCCTGGTCTCAAACTCCTGACCTCAAGTGATCTGCCTGCCTCAGCCTCCCAAAGTGCTGGGATTACAGGCATGAGCCACTGCCCCTGGACACCACTTGTTGAAAAGAATATCCTTTCCCCATTGAATAGTCTTGTAACCCATGTAGAAAATCAACTGACCATAGATGTGTAGTTGTATTTGTGGATTCTCAGTTCCATTCCACCAGTCTATATGTCTATCCTTATGCCAACACCATGCTGACTTGATTATTATAGTTTTGTGGCGATTAAAATTGGAAGTGTGAGTCTTCCAACCTTTTTCTTCTCTTGCAAGATTGTTTTAGCTATTCAGGGTCCCTTGAGATTCCATATGATTTATAGGATCAGTTTTTTCATGTCTGTAAAAAAGGCTGTTGGGATTTTCATAAGGGTTGATTTGAGTTTCTAGATAATATGGGGAGTATTGCCATCTTAAGAATATTGTCTCCCAATTCATGAACATGGGCTATCTTTTCATTTATTTAGGTCTTCTTTAATTTCTTTCAGCAATTTTTTTTTTTTTTTTTTGAGACCGAGTCTCACTCTGTCACCCAGGCGGGAGTGCAATGGCGCAATCTTGGCTCACTGCAACCTCCGCCTCCGGGTTCAAGCGATTCTTGTGCCTCAGCCTCCCGAGTAGCTGAGGTTACAGGCACCCACCACCATGCCTGGCTAATTTTTGTATTTTTAGTAGAGACAGGGTTTCACTATGTTGTCCAGGCTGGTCTTCAACTCCTGACCTCAGGTAATCCACCTGCCTTGGCCTCTCAAAGTGCTGGGATTACAGGTGTGAGCCACCGAACCCAGCCTTCTTGGTGGATTCTTTAGAATTTTCTACCCATAAGATTATGTAATTTGCAAATAGAGAGTTTTGCTTCTTTCATTCCTATTTGTATGCTTCATATTCCATTTTCCTGAATAGCCAAAAAATTCTCGAATAGACTTTCAACCTACTTGTATCTTTGAATCAAAAGTTAGTCACATATACAACAAATATAGTCAGATCATGTTTTTTTTTTTTAATTCATTCTGCCAATCTCTGCATTTCAATTGGAGTGTTTAATCCGTTTTATGTAATTACTGGAAAGGCAGGATTTACATCTGCCATTCTGGAAGATACTTTTTTGTTTTTGAGACAGAGTCTAATTTAAAATAAAATCCACATTTCTTACCTTGCTACAGGTCCTACACAATCCAGTCCCCACTCTATATCTGACTTCATCTAGTTCCTCTTCCTGTGCTCACTCCACTTTAGCCATGTGGGCCTTCTGTCTGGAGCTCTAACACTCCAACTTTATTCCCAACTTCGTGCCTTTGCATTCATGATTCTTCTGCCTGGAATGCTCTTCCCGCAAACCTTTTCATGTCTGACTCTTTCCTGTCATTCAGATCTAGCTTAAATGCCACCTCCCTGATCACCAAATCCTTAAATGTCCCCCAACATTCTTTCTCACCTCCCCTATTTCTCCATCACATCGCTTATTCCTCATTCTCTCATCTATATTCTATCATCCACTAGAATGTGAGCTCCATGAAACAGGGCCCTTAACTATCTTACTCAGAGCTCTTTCTCCATGGCCTCCCACAGGGCCAGACAGACACACAGCTCAATATATGTTGGTTGAATGGATGAGTGAATGAATGCACAAAGGAATGCATGCACAAATGAATGGATGGATGGACAAGCTTCCCTGGCATGATTCTTGTCAGCATTGACAACAGCTGACTAGGTAATGCGGTTGCTCAGTAGCTGGATTGAACTATTGGATGAATATGTTGATACTAAAAAGAAAAATAAGTAACGTTTTAAAGGTGAAGAGGAAGTTTTGTTGTTGTTGTTGTTGTTGTTGAATAATTTCAAAGAGAAGCTAGACTCATGGTTCTCAATCCTGCTACATCACCCAGAAAAGATCTTTTTGAAAATACTGACCCGGGTCACACCCCCCAAAATATCTGATTTAACTGGCTTAGAAAGGGCCCTGTGCATCAGGAATTGTTTTAAGTTGCCATGGGTTCTGGTATGCAGCCGGAGTTGAGATTCTCTAGTCCAGCCTCTCACGAATCTCTAGGAAGGGCCCAAGACCGTACCTTGGATACCAGGGTGATAAATAGACTCAGGACAATAAATTTTTAAGACTAGAAAGTAAGAGAAGAAAAGGCTGAATCCAGAAAATCTGAAGTCCAGTTGGTCCCTGCCAGCCAGAGAAGATAATGATGACAAAAGAATTACAGACTCAGAGAGAGGCCCACCTGGGGAGTTCATGTGTGCAGACCCCAAAGAGCTATGCAGGCCCTCTGGTCTCATATTTTTCTGAAAATCCTTGTGTTAGCATTTGAACAATTGTTTCCCCAGTGGAAGAGAGAGAGCAAGGAAGAGGAAAGAAGGAAAAGCTATGAGGTTTCTATTTCTGCAGCATTGTTCATTGCAATGGGAAGACAGAGGGTGAGCAAGTTCCACACCAGAACTTTAGGCAGTTTTGTTTCTAAGTGCTCTACAATCGCAAGGAAACCACCGACCACAGAAACCAACAGGGAAGAAAAAAGGACAAGGGAACTACAGTGTCCGGGCACCTCAGCACTCATGGTGGCTCGGAAAGGAACCGCCAGCCCTGTGGTGGGATGTTCATTCTTTTCTGCCCTTGTTTAGCTTGAAGTTTTTCCCTAAAGCGATAGTGGATTAAGCTTCAAATACTGAGTTGTTTTGTCCTTGACAAAGGATGAAACATTTAACGTGCCCCAAAGATGCTCTGTTCGTGTCAGAGGAGGCTGAGACAACCTGTGAACCACCCCTCAGGGGACAGCAGCCAGAAGAAACACAATCATTGCTGGTCCTGCCCAAATCTCATTTCCCAGCCCACCCACCCACACTCTTGCCCTTCTCTGGACTGGTACCCCAACTCCAGGCTTACCCCACTCACAAGCACCCAACAGTAAGCAAACACATACTATTAATAATAACAGTGTCTCACATTTCAACACCATGGCAAAGTTCACAAAGCACCTTGACATCCCCATTTTAGAGATTCATCAGAGGAAACTAAAGCTGAGTAGGTGACCTGACTGGCCTGAGATAACCTTGCTTGCTACGCATGAGAACTGGAACCCAGTCCAAGCCTTGTGGTATTGGATGAGTCAGTATCCCTTCCACTGGGATTGATCCATTCACACTTCCTGCTTCTTTTTGCATCAGTCCCTTTGTTTTCTTTTTCTTCATTGATGCTTTCAAAATTATTAGCTTCCAATTGTGCATAATGTTCTCTTATAAATGCTTAAATCTCTTTCACATCTGTGATTATCTGGTTGATGGTTCATGAGAGTGAACAGATAATCAAATCCAGCAAGTTTAGATCTGAGAACTTCACCTTCCAGTCCAGCTTCATCCTTAGTACTAGATCTACTCAGCCTTCTTCTAGGATTTCAACAAAGCTGCATTGTCTTAGGAGTAACAATAGCAAAAATAATCATAGCAACAGCTTTTCTTGAGTGCGTGCTACGTGGTGAGCACTGTTCCAAGTTGTTTGCTTTATCAACTCATTCAATCTTCACAACAACCCCATGTGGGAATTACCATTATTATCCCCAGTCTACAGATGAGGAAACTGAGGCACAGAGGGGTTAGATAACATGTCCATGGTCACACAGCTGGTAAATATACAGCATGTAGCCCTTAGTGGTTAAGCAAGTGGACTCTGGAGCTAGGCTTAACTCCAAATCCCAGTTCAGCCACTTACTGTGTGAAGTTATGTTAGTGTAGTGGGCTGAATTGTCATTCCCCCTAAAAGATATCTGCATCCTTACCCCTGGACCTGTGAAATGTGGCCTTATTTGCTAAAGGAGTCTTTGCAGATGTCATTATGTTAAGGGTCTTCAGAAGAAATCATTTTGGATTACCCGGATGGGCCCTAAACTCAATGACAGGTGTCCTTATAAAAAATACACATAGAGGGACACAGACACAGGGGAGAAGGCCATGTGGAGATGGAGGCAGAGTGATGCAGCCACAGCGTGGAATGCCTGGAGCCACCGGGAGCTGGAGAAGACACGGCAGGATTCTTCTCTTGAGCCTTCAGAGGGAGCACAGCCCAACGGACATCTTGACTTTGGATTTCTGGCCTCCAGAACTGTGCAAGGATTAATTGTCTATTGTTTTAAGCCACCCAATTTATGGTAGTTTGTTACAACAGCTCTAGAAAATGAATATCATTTCTGAGGGCTTCATCCTTAAAATGGGCCTAGATAGGAGAAGCACCCACCTTATGGAGCTTTGGGGAGGACTAGAAGGGATGCCTGTAAGACTTGCCCACACCTGGCACCTGGAGAGCACTTGATGAAGGTTAGCCCTCATACAGAGCATCATTTATTACCCGCCCTTTGGCTGCTCTGCCCTGAACCCTTGCAGAGCCCACGGAAGCCAGCCCTTCACGTTGCCATCTTCTTGTGTCTGACTCGTTGCCACTGGGCCCCCTGAGCCCAGCCCAGTGTGTTCCTGGCTCAGGAATCTCAGAGGAATCAAATCTGACTCCCAGACCCAGGCTGCAGAGGCCTCTCTGAGCCATTATTACCAGGGCTGCCAGAGCGAGACTATGAACATCCACGCGTGGCGTTTCAATATTTCACCCAAGAGGTCATTTTCTTCCACGATTCAGACACAGAAGGCTCAAAGAATTAGAGTGAGAAAGGTACTCAGGACCTGCATGATTTCTGCCGATGGGCGTGGAGGATTTTCCTGTGTCTGTTCAGGCTCTTTCTTTCTTATCTGCGTCTTACAGCAGACGGGAAGCCGGCTGACGAGAGATTGCATGTTCATACCAATTATTAAAAATATATGGCAGGTTCTGGAAATGCATTCACATGCCAAGGAAATAGAATGCACTCACCAGCCCAGGCCCCTGCACTGTGTGCTTTGGAGGAACAATGTGGCAGCTGTAAACACAATGATACAAGGTTTTGGACCAGATTCTGCCACCTCCCAGCTGTGTGACCTTGGGTGAGTGACTTACCCTCTCTGAGCCCTAGTGCCCATAGCGGAAGTTCATTCCTCCCTCACAGGTTTACTGTGAGCATTATTAACGGAGATAACCTGTTCAAGTACCTAGTTCTGAGCCTGGCACATAGAAGGAGGTCAATCGGTGTGATTTCTGTTTCCACTCCCTGCCCTAGAATTTCCTGACTCCATAAGAAAATTGACATAACTACCCTGCCAGCTTCCCAGGTCCTGAGGTGCACTGCTGCCAAGAGCAAACATGCGGGATAGATTTACACCTTCCAGTGCACTTCCATGGTCATCCTCTCATTTAGTCCTGCAGACTCTGCTGCAGAAAGTGTTCCATTTCCATTTTGCAAGGGAGCACCTGGAGGGCTCTGAATCACAGAGGTAGCAAGTGGGACTCAGAGACGAGAAGCCAGGCCTGCTAATCCCCAAAGCTAGGCTCCTTCATACCCCATGCTGACTGTCAAATGAGCTGATGGAGGGAAATTGCTCCATAAGCAACAGAGCTCTATCCCAGCCTGAGGGCTGGACTGTTGTTACCTCCAGCACCTGTCTGTGATCAAGCCTCTTTGCTACCTTTTTGTCCACGTGTATTGTCCTCACTTCCCCCTTCTAGGCATGAGCTGGTTGGATCAGTCTCATTCGGCTCATTCCAAGGCAGTCTGTGAACTTGCCGCATGTGTGGTTAAAATGCATGCATGTTCCCACTCCCACTTCCCATGTGCCTTCTCATGCTCCACGCTCTCTGCCCTACCCACACTCACTGGCTCGCACATCCAGGAAGCGCTCAGCACAGCCTGTCCTCTGTTATGAAGAAGACTTCATGGAGCTCAGGTGCACCATAGAGCCACTAGAGAGACATGTGTCATTCATTCATCTGCCAAACCCACATTTACTGGGCACCCACTATGTGCCAGATGCTGGAGCCACAGTGATGAGTTAGGTGCAGCCCCTGCTCTCAGGACTCCCCCAGTCCAGGGGGACAAGTTAATTGACAATGGCAGTGTAGGTGGCAAGTGCTAGAATAGCTCTGCCCGGGGCCCTGTGGGAACGCAGAGGAGGTGGCTGCTCATCCTGCCTTGAGAAATGTCTCAAAAAAAAAAAAAAAAAAAAAAAGAAGAGGGACTTTTCCCCCAAGTCTTCAAAGAACAGATAGGATTTGGATAAAGAAAACAGAAGCTGTGCAAAATAGTTCATCCTTTCCTGAAAACGTTAAACAGAGTTACTATTAAGACCCAGCAAGTTCACTCCTAGGTATACACACAAGAAAAATGAAAACATCTGCTCAAAAACATAGACATGAATGTTTATAGGAGAGCTATTTATAATGCCAAAAAGTGGAAACAACCCAAATGTTCATCTGCTGATGAATGAATAAACAAAATGTGGTCTATCCATACAAGGAAATATTACTCAGCTGCAAAAAGAATGAAGTACTGACGCATGCTACGACGTGGATGAACCTTGAAAACATTATGTTCAGTGAAAGAAGCCAGACGCAAAAGGCCACATATTGTATGATTCTATCGGTGTGAAATATCCCAAACGGGCAAATCCATAGAGACAGAAACTAGATTAGTGGTTGCTTTGGGCTAGGGAAGGAGAGGTGGAGAGTGATTGCTAATGGATATGGGTTTCTTTTGGGGATGATGAAAACTATGAGATAGTAGTGCTAGTTGCACAGCATTGTGACTATATTAAAAACTACTGAATTATACACCTAAAATTGTTTAAATTGTGAATTTTGTGCTATGTGAATCTTACCTCACTTTTAAAAAGAAAAAGACAGGAAAAGATAAATAAGGACATTCCAGGTAAAGAAACAGTGAAAGCAAAGGTAGAGAGAGGGAGACATGCTCTTGGAGAAGAGCAAGCGTCCAATACTGGAGCATGATGCACTGTATTTTTCTTCTGTGGCTTCACAGCTTTAGAAGGCTAAATGATTGTCGGGTCCAATACCTTTAGTATCTGTTAGATGTTGTTGGTTGCAAGTAACTCAAACTGGCATAAACAATAGAGGGAATATATTGGCATCTTGAAAAGGTCCGGCAGTAAAGTGGACTTCAGGCACAGTTTGATCAGGGATCAGTTCCATTTCTGTGATTTTTTTTTTTGTCCCTGCTCTCCTCCGTGTATGAAATATGTCATTACATTTGCTTCTCAGATGTCATGGAGATATAAAAAGAAAGATGCATTTCAACTAGAGTGACTTTAGAGGGTTTCTTGGACAACATAGAATTTTTGCCAAGTCTTCAAAAGATGGGTAAAACCTCAAGGAGTCGATATTCCAGGTAGATGAAACCCCTTGAGCAGGAAAATGTAGGGTGTATCTGGAGAAGAGTTCAAGAATTGGTTGGATCTGGCAGCTTGCGGATAGGAAGTAGATGCAGGGCTGGAGGGAGCTTGGACTTTAACCTGGAGGCACTGGAGAGCCATACAGGAAATTCAGCAGTGGAGAACGTGATGAGCTCTTGGTAACGCCTACTCTGGTTGTCAGATAATTTTATGAAATTATTTTTACTTTTAATAGATATGATAATATTGTGGTTACATACATTCATGCTGAAGTGTCATGGAGTCCGCAATTGACTTTCAAACGGTTTAGGAGGGAAAGTGTGCATGTGTGTGTGTGTGTGTGTGTGTGAGAGAGAGAGAGAGAGAAGAAGAAGAAAATGAGAGGGGAGAGGAGAGATGGGGAGGGAAGGGAGAGAGGAGCAGATATGGCAAAATGTTAGCCATCATTGACTCCTGGAGGAGAATACACAAGGGTTCGTTGTACTGTTCAGCTTTTCTGTATGAGAAAAAGAAAAAAATGAGAGTGGGAGAGACAGACCACTCTGAGAGAGGGACAGGCTCAGGAGGTGGTACAGTGAGGGGGCAAGAGAGAGTGAGCCCCAAAGGGCAGGGCCGAGATGCCCCATTGGTGAGATGCCTCAGAGGCCCAAGCCACAGGGCTCAGGGTGGGTGAACGTGGCTAGGGACGTGTATCGGCACAGTAGCCCGATGACTCTGCAGCTTCCAGCCCAAGGGTCCAAGAGGACCCTTGTGCCTGGAATAGAGCTTGAAGGCAGCAGAGGAGGAGAAGGAGCCCCCAGGCAGAGCTGCTTTTGTTCCCTCCATAATTAACGATTGCCTGTGTGACTAGGTGTTGAGTCATAGAATTTCAGAGCTGGAAATGACCCAAGAAATCCAAGCAAATCTCTCATTTTCCTGATGGGGAAACCAAGGCATAGGCTTACCTGGACTTTCAGAGTCAGATAGGTGACTAAGGACAAGCTACCAGTTTAAACCATTCCTACAAACACCTGGTGACTGTCCACAGCAGAAATGACCTGAGGAGACACCAGTTTGCTCTGCCCTTCCTTGGTGAATCTTTGAAACCTTTTCTGAGTGCACATGTCATCAGGGAGCTGCTTCTTGAGTGGGTTGCCACGTGGGGTTTCACTCGGGCCAGGCACTCAGTGGTCTAGGGGCTTTATACATATTGGGCCATTTAATCCTCAATCCTATGAGACAGGTGCTATGTCTAGCCCCATTTTACAGATGGTAACGATAAGGTTACATGGTGGCCACAAGGTCACATCATTTGTAAGTGGCAGAATTGAGATTAGAGCTCAGGCAGCCTGGCTCCAAAGCTGGCACCTTTAACCACCTTGCTACCCACCATACCCCCTGTCTCCTAGTTGACTGGACTTCCCCACATTCTCAGTGACTGGCTGACTGATGAATTGATGTGTTTATTGTCCAGGGAGAGGGTCACCAGGCAATTCTGGCCCCAGCCTCATTGGTATGTCTGCAGTAAGTCAAGGCCTATTTATTACTCATAGAGTATTTTGGGGGTCCGTGATAAAGAAAAAAATGCAAAACTTAATTTCACTTCCCTGCTACACTGCTCATTCTTTTTTAATAACCCTCTCTTATCAGCCTCCTGGCAGCTTTTGCACTTCCTATGCATGTTAATTACTTTATTAATTACATTGATATCTTTGGTTCTGCCCAGCATTTCTTGGTACTTTTTTGTTTGCAACGTGCACCCATTTTGCCTTGTTCATTGGCATACGCGGGCCCAGTTGCCATTTCTAAAAGGGATTCTTTGAGCCTCGGTAAACACATGGCTTTCAATTAGTCGCACAATCATCATTTCCCATTTTTCAAATCAGCCACGTCACTAATAGAGTGTTTTTAACATTCTCCCAAATAGAGGCTGTATTGTTAAGTTTCTGACATTGTTCCTCAATCCTTGTTTTCTCTCCATGTCACAGCTCAAAGAACCCCATATACCCTAGCACGGAGTGAGATGCTAGACACTAAGAAGTCTAGGGGGAGGAAGCAGGGGAATTGAACCCTGGGGCAGATGGAGACAGGGGTTTGTGAGATGAGGCTGGAGGGTGGCCTTGGACCAGGTCCTGGGAGGCCTTAAATGTGACCTTGAGAAGTACAGACTTTATGCTAAAAGCCAATATCCACCCAAAGTATATGGTTTAGAATATTGATCCCATTAGCTGTCCCAAAATAAAAGAGAATGGAAGATCATATGGTCTGAAGTTTAAGAAATCCTCAAAACTACATATCTACCTCTTGGAAATGTATAAATGTATAATATACTTTTAGCCGGTTAAAGGCTCTGGAAAGTTCTGCAGTTTTAATTTCTTTTTTTTTTTTTTTTTTTTTTTTTGAGATAGTCTCACTCTGTCACCCAGGCTGGAGTGCAGTGGCGCAATCTTGACTCACTGCAACTTCTACCCCCCAGGTTCAAGCGATTCTCCTGCCTTAGCCTTATGAGTAGCTGGGATTACAGTGCACACCATCACGCCTGGCTACTGTTTGTATTTTTATTAGAGACGGGGTTTCACCATGTTGACCAGGCTGGTCTCAAACTCCTGACCTCAAGTGATCCGCTTGCCCCAGCCTCCCAAAGTGCTGGGATTACAGGCGTCAGCCACTGCACCCGGCCTTATATTTTTTAGTTAATAAATTTAATTTTAATTGTTAAAAATGTTTAAATTCATATTTCCAAAACTTCTTTGGCCATGGGACCATTAGCCACAGAAGTTGTAGAAATGGCCAATTTAAAATTTTAGCATAAAATTAAAATATGTAGCATATTTATACTTAACTATTCTAAGGAGTTGGAGGGGCTGGAGGGGGCAAGGAGCCGCTGTGGGTTTTAAGCAGGTGGGGGCAGGCTTAGGTTCTGTTTTAGAAAGTGACACCAGCAGTCAGGAGGATAAAGGGAGACTGGAGGCAGAGGTTTGAGGAGGCCCCCGAACAGTTCCCGCAAGACATAATGAGGATCTAAACCACAGGTTTCAAATGTTTCCATGTTTTCTTTCCATTTTACTTCAAGCTGCATTGTTGTCTTAAAATTGGAAAATCAGTGTTGCTATAATAAATCATAGCACAAGGATTTTACTCAGGCATAAAATCTGAATGAGAAAGCAATCTGCACAGTCTTCCATCTTCAAAAGAAGCGTTTAGCCCAACAGGGTGTTGAAACACAATAGCCATCTGTTTCTGCAAATCCCCAGAGTTCATCGAGGCTTTCCAATCACACAGACCCAGATTCAAGGCCCAGGCCCACACCTTTGTAGCTCTATGACCCTAAGCAAGTAGGCTTTACTGCACTGTGCCTCAGCTTCCCCATATAGTACAAAGAGGAAATAATACTTTTCTCACAAAATAGATTCAAAAATTGAATGAGGTGACATATACAAAGTGCTTAGCAAAGTACCTAACTCGTGATGACATAAAAACAAATGTAATTGCCCTTCTGTATTGGCCAGGTCTAATAAGGAACCTCTAAATCTCAGCAGCTCAATGCAACAAGGGTTTATTTCTCGCTCACACAGAGTCCAGCTGTGAAGCCAGGTGGTTCTCCAGGGCAGCCATCTTCCACAAAGCAACTCTGTGGTCTGGACCACAACACAAGGCAGCAGGCCAATCTTGCAACAGGTCTTCAGTGCTTCAGCCCACAAGAGTCAAATGTCACTTCCACCCACAGCCCATTGGTCAGACTTAGTCACATGATCTCCCACCCCCACCACCTAATTATAAAAAAGCTGAGAACATGCATGAGCAGATGGGATGTCGGTGGCATCAGCCTCTACCACTCTCCCTTTTCTTTGGTCAGTTCCTTGAGCCTCCCTGAGCCTCACGTTCCTCCTCTGTAAATTAGGGCTAATACTTCCTGTCCTACCTTGCATGGGATTGTTACAGGAGCACGTGAGATTATATATGGGACAAATGCTAAGTTGTAGTTAGAGGCAGTTACGTGCTCACTGTTTTGCTCTGCCAAAGCTACGTCACATTCTTTGGTTCATAGAAAAAAATGTACAACTTCAACTTTCCTTAAATCTACATTCCTGTTCTTATTCCCCTGGCCCTATCTTTCCTCTGGATTGCCCACTCCCTTCTCTCATTTGGCTCTTCCCAATTACTTGTCGTGAGATCATTAAGGTCACTTATCAGTAGCCTTTGGTAGCCTATTTTTGGAATTTTGCACAAGGCTGCATATCCTAAAAGGTCATGAGGGATGAGATGACAAGGAGGTCACTAGAGTATTTCTCCTGGGCAGCAGAGGAAAACATTGGCGGTTCTGAATCACAGGATGCATGGGCCCTTAGGTCTTTGAAGAACACCAAAGAGGTGTGTGTTTGTGCTTGTGCATGTATGTGTATGTGTGAGAACATCATGTGCATGTGTGTGTGTGACTACTTCAAGCCCCAAAATTCCATAAATGTGGACATTAACCATGCAGTCTGCCGAGCTCCATGCTGTGGTTTGACTACCAGATAACTAAGGCAAGTTCAGGAACAGCCCCAGGTGAACAGGGTGCTAGGCATGGGAAGGGGACAACTGTCTTGCCCTACTCAGATCCCCTTGGAAACCTATAGTTGGCTCAGAGGGCACAACTGCTGTCTCTAACCTCAGAATTGCTGTCCTAGGCCAGGCATGGTGGCTCACGCCTGTAATCCCAGCACTTTGGGAGACCGAGATGGGTGGATCACCTGAGGTCAGGAGTTCGAGACCAGCCTGACCAACATGGGGAAACCCCATCTGTACTAAAAATATAAAAATCAGCCGGGTGTTGTGGCATGCACCTGTAATCCCAGTTACTCAGGAGGCTGAGGCAGAAGAATTACTTGAACCCAGGAGGCGGAGGTTGCAGTGAGCTGAGATCACACCACTGCACTCCAGCCTGGATGACAGAGCAAGACTGTCTTTAAAAAAAAAAAAAAAAAAAAAAAAAAAAAAAAAAAAAAAAAAAAAAAAAACATTGCTGTTCTAGAGCCAAGGGAAGAGCCCCAGAGGACAGAGCCTGGGCCAGTGGAAAAAGTCCCTGAAGTATAGATTTCAGCTCAAAATAAGGAAGAATGTTCACATTTAAGTCCAATCTAACCATAAATGAACTGGGCTTCCTTAGGAGGTAGTGAGTATCTCATCACCAGAGGTATGCAAAGAAAGGCTGGACAGTGGGCCGTTAGCAGAGACTGTACCCTAAGGAAGAGACATGAGAGAAGACACTTGAGTCTCTTCAAGCCCAAAAGTTGTGTAACCCTGTAAACTAGAATAATGTGACCTCAGAAGACTTATATGTGTGTGTGTGTATATGTGTGTGTATAAAGTTTATAGGTTCATTTCTATATATTTGTTGCCAGAGGGTATATGAGAGATGACTTGAGAACAGGTTTATAGTTATAATGAAATCGGAGCATCCTGAGCATCACTGGTAACTCCGTCATCAGAGGAGGATTGCAGGCAGGCAAGAACCTGGCCCAGAAAAATGAGCCCCACTGCAGAGCACAGGAGGGGGGATGCACACTCTCCCGTGGCCTGCTGCTACCCAGGGATCCCCACACATCGCCAGCAGTGGCCACAGCAGCCATTACAGCATCCTATTTTGGAAGAGTCTTTGCAACATTGCACTTTTGTGGCTCCCAGTGCGCTCGCCTCTCTGAATGACAACAGGAAAATGAAATGAGTGTATTGTTCTGGAATGCACTACTGTGTGTGTGTGTGTGTGTGTGTGTGTGTGTGTGTGTTGGCTCTGTAGTCTTTTGTCTTACTGTGCTCTTGCTTCATACTAAGAACAGCCCTCAAAGCAGGTGACCCCAGCATTTCTCAGAGAACCCGGGGCTCAGGGTGAGCATGTCACAGTCCTGGGGCCAGACCCTAGTTCAAGTGCAAGGCCCATGGCTGTCCGTTACACCAGGGTGCTGCAGTGTGCCCAGGCTGCCTTTAGCCAAGGACACACTGTAAAATCTAAGATGTAGCAGGGAACAGGAGAAGGAACACTTGAAGTTCATCCAGGCAGCAGCCTGCCTTCCTGCATGTGAGCTGGGAGTCCCAGAATCAGCCAGTGTCCCAGGCAGGAGCATGAACAACAGACAGGGCCCTGAGCCTGGACTCAAGATGCTCAAGGTTCAGTTGCCCTGAATCCTTGATGTGTGACCTTGGGTAAGTTCCAGCCCACTCCTGGGCTTAGTATTCTGCTGTGCAAAATGGGAGGGAGGCTGATGGCCCTACTAACCTCCTAGGGTGGTTGGGCAGATCTAATGAAACTGAAAACCTTGACACCGAGTGCACACACTCAGCTCTAGTAGAGTAGAATAGCTCTGTCCAGGATCCCGCGCGCTACAGAGTCCTGATTTAGAGAATCTTCACACACTAGTTCTGTCACCTCTCCATTCACGCCAAGCTGGGCTTGGACTTGACAGCAGGGAGTCACCATGAACAGCCAACCAGGTTGTGCACTGAGTTCTCAGCAGAGCCCTGTGAGGTGATGAGAGACACAGCCTCTGCATGGCCATGCCAGGGCTGAGTGGGAACAGCTCAGCTGCCTCAAGGTCTGGGCTGGGAGGTCCAAGGGCTGGGTGGGAGGGATGCCAGCCTGGCCAAGGACTGGAGCTGGACAGCTTGGGCAGGGCCCTCTGGGAGCTCTACTCGCTTTGGGGGCCACAGATCTGACCCCAAGCCCAAGGCCAACCACCACCCTCTCCCCCACAGAGAGACTCCTTGGCCAGACGAGTCTGGCCCAGGGCAAGGTGCAGCTGGGTGGGGCACTTGAACAGGCACTCCTAGGCCAGGCAGGAGCTATGGGGAAGAGGGCTGCCCTAGCCAGCTCAGGGCCACAATCAAGTCTAATTTATGGCACGGCTTTCCATCCTCTTTCACATCACAGCACACAATATTAGCACAGCACCCTGGTGACCACAGAGCCTGCTCGTGGCTGGCAGTGCCTGGCCTACCCATGTGCCCCAAGGCAGAGGAGAGCACTGTCGTGGGGCCCTTCTACCCAGTCCCGCCACACCATGACCAGGGCACACTGCTGGAAGATCTAGATTAGTGGTTTAGAGTAAAGGTTTGAAGAGGAGCTAGGCAGACCTGGGTTCAAGTCGCAGCTCCACTCTCCTTCACTCCTGTGTAACCTGGAGCGGGTCACTCAGCCTTATGGAGCCTCGTTTAATGTCCCCTAAAATGGGGTGGTGCTAGCGCTCATGCCGGCGGTGGTTGATTGATTGGGTGAAATGAGACAGTGTGTATAACACACTTAGCACAGAATGTGGCCCACAGTGAGCAGTTAGTAAATGTGAGGGGGTCAGAGGAAGTACAGATGACAGGGGTGGGGGCGATAGCGGAACAGGAAAGAGTCCAACACAGATACCTCTAACACAGGGTAAGTCCTCCCGAAAAAGACAGGAAGGCAGATGTTTGGGGCAGTGGATGTGGAGGAGCCCCAGAGGCCTGGAGGAATGGATGCGAACTTCACTGTGCTATGAAGAAGGGTATCCCAGGACAAGGAAACCCCACAATAAGGGCACCAGGAGGAGAGATGATGGACTGAGTCATGGCTGAGACTGGGGGATGGGGACAAGGCTGGACAGGTATAGGGGCGTCAGATCACGGAGTGGGGTGGGGGCCAGTATCATGGGACCTGGACGTCTTTACTGCAGTCTGGGGAGTCACTGAAGGTCTTGGAGCATGGGATTAGTACGGTGCGGATGATCACTTGGAGGCAACATAGAGGAGGAATAGGTTGGGAAGAGGCAAGAGAGGAGACCAGGTCCTGACCAAGAGCAAGAGCAAGAGCCTGGGGCAGGAGGGAGGGCAGAGGGGAGAGGACTTCACACAAGTGCACTCACCTGCATGTGACAAGCAGCTGGATGTTGGAGCTGGGGTAGGCATCGAAGAATGAGAAAGTCTGGAGAGACGCCAGGTTCTGGTCTCACCTGGGCAGACAGTGGGCTGCTTTCTGAGCTAGCCAACCCAGAGGAACAGCAGGTTTAAGGGAGAAGGCGATGAGTTCAGACTGGGAGAGGCTAGGCAGGAGTAGAGGGTGCCCCATGGTACCCCCTCTGGGCCAGCCCAGAGGGCCTGGAAGCAAGGACCAAATAGGGTCCCCTGCATCTGGCCACCAAGAGTTCCCTGGAAATGATGGGGGAGGAATTCAGCAGAACTAGGCTGGAGAGCGGTGGGAGGGGAAGATGATGGATGGGAGTGAGGACTCCTTTTTTCAAGAAGCTTGCTGAAGGGGAAGAAAGACGGGACCAAGAGGCTGAGAAACAGAAAGCAGGGAAGGAGGAGTTTCAGGCCAGGACTTGGCTGTGGCCCTGGGCAGAGAAAGGGGGCAAAAGCACACGAGAGAGAAGGTGATCAAGGAAGCAAGTAAGGGCGAGGTGCTTTTCTCTCCCAGTCATTTAGTGCTAGGTATAAGCCACAAAACTGTGCCGTCGTCATGTTCTTACTTTATTTCTTCTCCAGGTTTAATTGACAGCTCTCAGGATCTTACTATACCATGCCACGTCTGAGGGACCAGGTTCCTCTTCAGCTCCTTTTGTCTTTCTCTGTCTCCTGTCATCATTCTCCCCATCGTCTGCCTGCTGGGTCAGGGTCCTACAGTGGCCCCCACCCCCCACCTTGGATCATGCCTGCTACTGGTGGGTCAGGCTTGTCCCTGGACCACAGGAGGAAAGCAGGGCTCCACTCTCAGGACAGAGGTGGTTCAGCCACTTGTTGCACCCACGTGCACCCCTGGGCAATGCCACCCTACTGACTTCTGCCAGGTTGGGGCACGAGAGGTCCGGGCTGCCCCATCCTGCTGAGGGTGGGGTACGGCAAGAGCCTAGCAGCCAGGCCTGGGAGCGTCTGCTCCTGTCTGGTGTTGCTACCATGGAATCACTGAATGTTGGCACAGAGGGGGCCTCCGAGGGGAAGGGATTTGCTTGCCTGAGGTCAGCAAGCAGACACATCCACTCAATAATGTGGCTTCAACAAAAATCGGGTGACCATGTGAATAGTTTCTTGTCCCACGTCAGCTGGGACCTCCTGGGTATTGAGATCCAGGAAGGATTGCCTCAGACCCCCAGGGCCGAAGTCCTGGGGAGGTCCTGAGCCTGCTGGAGACTCCTGCCCTTTCCCAGGCCTTTCCTGTAGGCTCCAGGTCCTGTTCCTGGGTCACAAATGCACAGTGGTCCCCTTACCCCTCAAGCAGTTCCTGAATTTTAGGAGAACTTCCTGAAGGTGAGGAGGAGCAGTCACTTTCCACAAGAGGCGTGGCTCTCCCAGGGGGGCATCTCATCCGGCTGCCAAAGCAGCTGCTAGTTCCAGGTTCTTTTCTGGACCTGCGTTTCTCCATCTATAAGAAGAGAAACTGGATCAGTGCAGAAGCCCGTTCGTGTTTGGAAATGGGGAGACAGGAGGGAGATCAGGGCTGTCACAGTGACTAGAGGACATTCAAGGCCTTTAGTACCCGGGGTCCAGGGGTTCTGTGCACCCCGCCCAGCACAGAATAGTCCCTCACAACAAATAATTGCTCTCTGCATCCCCAAAGAAAAGTGGCTGGAAGTGCCCATGTTGAGAAACCCTCGTGGGTGATCTTACATGTCCTTTCCAGATCTCTGATTCTGGGGAAAAAAAAAAAAATCACCCAAACTTGTAATCATAACATTCTACAAAAAAAATTCTTACCTTGAAATGACAGCTTCTAGCTTTATTGCCTCAGAGGTGCGGGGCTGCTGCTGTGGAGATAAGCAGTCCAGCCCCTGAGGGATCTGGAAGGTTCCTCCCAGCTCCAGTGCTCTGTGGCTTTCTGCAGCGGGAGATGATAACAATGCTTTCCACATAGGGAGCAGGCTTTCCCGTCTCTCCAGCCTGCGAGTCACACCGCACCTCCTTTGATCATCTTGCCAGCCCTGGGAGGTTGTAGATGAGGAAGTTATGGCTCAGAGAGGCTGGGAGACATGTGCAAAGTTGCACAGCTGGCAAGAGGTGGACTTGGGATCTGAGCCCAGGGCCCTTTCCCCTCCCTGCCTAGGCATCCTTATTGGCACCCCTCATGTCCCCCAAAAGAGACCGTGTTGACTCACCTGCCTTCCCAGGAAAGGAGAACCATCTCAAGACTCTGAAATGCAGTCTGGAAAGACCAAACACACCCCCTAACACATACACACCCACACCCCCAACACACACACTCACACAAACTCACATTTACATACACACCTACACTCACCCCCAGCAGAAAAACCTACCAATTTTACCAGATACTTAAAAAATCAACTTTGGAATTTAAAAAAAGAAAAGAGGCAGGGATGGCCCAGGGAGAAAGTTCTGCATACCAACTTCTGGGAGCCGGTCAGAAGGTGGAAAGCACCCCCTCCCTCAAAGGAGCACTGGCCTGGCCGGGCCGGGCCTAGGAACCCTTTCCACCCACAGCGGTGGCAGGAATAAAAGGTCCAAGCGACTCAAGCCAAGAGCCCCGTGATCAGAGGTGAATTGCGTGGCCCTCCTCATGTGCACCCTCTGGACTCCCCACCCTCCCTGCCCAGGCCTGTCTCCTCACCCAGCCCTAACCGCCCTGGCCAGCTCTGCACAGGACACACAGAAGCACATGATTGTCAAGGTGTGGTCCAGGGTCAGAAACACACAGAGGAGCCCTGTCAAGTCTGGCTTTGTGCTAAATCATCACTCTGTCTGTGTCAGAGGTGTGCAGGTGACAAAGAGAATCTGCGTTCTTAACCAGACTGCTTCTAAGCTGAGAACCAAATGTTACCCTATTGTTTAAAATCCTTTAAGGCCTTGCTGCCCAAAACGTGACCCCTGGATCAGCTCCTCACCTGGAACTGCTTAGAAATGCAGCATCCCAGGCCCCACCTGGGACTGCGCACCTGAATCTGCATTTTAACAAGCTCCCCAGGCAGTTTGTGCTCACATTATCGAGTGAGAAGCCACGCTGTCCTCTCACTTACCATACTTCAGCCTCTCTGGCCACATGAGGGGTCCTAAAATATGCTGATGTCTTTGCATTTCAGGTTCTTTCTTTTCCCATGCCATGCCCTCTACCGTGCGTGCTCTTCCCCTAGCTTTTCACATGGCTGGCATTTCTCATCCACCAGGTCTCAGACTAAATGTCACCACTGCAGAGTAGCCATCCCAGGCTACCTGATCTGAAACAACTTCCCCCATTAGCACCCCTCCAAGTGCCCGTAGTTTCCTTTAGGAATACTTATCACCGCTTGTATTCATAACTGTACTGTGTGGTTTGTTGAATGCCCATGTTTGTTGAGCAGCCCCCGTTCCACTGGAATGTACCCTCAAGAAGGCAAGCACCATGTTGGTCTCATTCATCCTGTACCCCTACACCAACATGGTGCATGACACACAGCAGGCATGTGACAACTCCTCATGGAGTCAATTTCGAATGAATGAATGTAGGACAAATACAGTCATGAAATGTAGGACAGATAGAGTCATCTCCCAATGACTCAGACTCCCATTAACTACACTGTAAATTAACCCATGGGCTCCCTTCACAAATGGGAAACTGAGGTCTAGAAAAGGGCAGGGATTTGCCCAAGATCACCCAGCAAGTCTGTAGCAGGACCAAGGCTTTTGACCTTTCAGGCCTCAACACCTCCACTTATGCTCCAACTCCCTGCCTATCAGTTTGTGCAGCCGGACAGAGCGGGATATTTGCAGGGGGCACTGACCTACATTGTGAGTAATTGCATTATGCGGAGGGACTCTCGGGCCAGCTGCTCTCCTTTTGCCGCACAGATGGGAGAGGCTTTCCCGGGCAGCTTCTGCGTGCCTCCTGCTGAGCAGCAGCCTGACCAGAAGTCAGGTGTGAGCACTTCCATCTTCTGGCCGTCCCAAACCGGTGTGGCCTCACTGCTGGACACGGTGCCCTGCCAGGCAGGAAAGAGCATTTTATCAGCCTGAGTTCAGCTCACAGCACCAAAGCGCAGCCTTCACCCTAAAGCCCTGGGGGCTTCAGGGGAAGCCACTATTGAATGTTTAACGATTAAGTTCTTCCTCCCTGAAATAAGCACTTTGCAGTTTATAGAGCCGGTTACACCCACTCTCTCCTCCGATTTGACACAATGATGCATGTGAGAGGAGGGCACATCAGGGAAGGCTCATGGTGAAGGAGGAAGGAGTGCTGGTTTGAGAGTCACACACACCTCGCTTTAATCTCAGCCCCGAGACTTACTAGCTGGAGATCTTGGGCAAGTTACTTCACCTTTCTGTGACTGTTTCCTCATCTATGAAATAAGTATAACACCTTGTTGGATTTTTATGACTTCAACAAGATGACGGGTGTAGAGTTCCCAACCCAGCAATGAGCACATCATTGTCACTCATGATAAGGCAGCTCTTGGTGTCCTTATGGCTGATGTTATCAGGTGAAGTCAGCCCTCTCTCTGAGGCTGCCTTCTCATGGGAACTGTCCTGGTGTGGGAGAGCCATGCGGACAGGGCTCTTGTCTATCCAGGTTATTGCTGCATGCCCAGAACAGTATCTGGCAAATGGTAGTGCTTAACAGTTATTCACTGAATGAATGAGTGAATGAATGAATGAATGAATGATTTCTTAGGCAATTGCCAAAGAGAGCAACAAGAAAGAAAGAAAAATAAAGAAAAAAAGCGGCCGCGCGCAGCGGCTCACGTCTGTAATCCTGGCACTTTGGGAGGCTAAGGCAGGCAGATCATCTGAGGTCGGGAGTTCAAGACCAGTCTGACCAACATGGAGAAACCCGTCTCTACTAAAAATACAAAAATTAGCTGGGCATGGTGGCACGCACCTGTAATCCCAGCTATTCGGGAGCCTGAGGCAGGAGAATCGCTTGAACCCAGGAGGCAGAGGTTGCAGTGAGCTGAGATTGTGCCATTGCACTCCAGCCTGGGCAACAAGAGTGAAACTCTGTCTCGAAAAAAAAAAAGCCAGTTGAAAATTTTGCAGGTCAGCTATCCAGAGCAAGAAAAACGTTCTTAGGGCAGTGCAAATGCTGTCCTGTACAGAAGAGAAGAGGCCGAAGCCTGGGCTTAGGCCCTGACCCTGATGTCTGCAGGGGTCAGTGCCCTGTGCTTGCTGGCCCTGGCCTGCATGGACAGTCCACACTGGGAACAGGCCAAGTGCAGTGCCCAAGTATAGCCTGAGTACTTCCCCAACAGCTGCTCCAGAAGTGGGGGAGTCCCCCATGGTGTTTGGAAATCTGGCCTCATGTAAGGCCAGTGGGTGCCTTGCAGAGTAGCACAAGATGCTGCTGACAGCTTCACCGTTTCCAGCACCACCGATCTATGGTAGTTGATAGTTCTGTGGCCCCAGCAGAGGGTAATCCACCACCACCAGGCTGGACCCTTCATGTGGCTCTTTGGTGCCCTCTAGTGGTGCTTTGGTGCACGACAATGACAAGGAAGCACTGGGGGTTGGGGGGTGGGTAGCCCACCTGCCCCTGCAGGTTGCATGCTCAGGTGCTTCTCTCCCCATGTGTGGCTGCACAGACCACTGCGAACTCCAGGCCCAGGTAGAATCTGGATGGATTAGACAACGTGTACAGCTTGAACAGTCTGCTTTGTGGTTCAGTGCAGGAGTCACTTGATTTTCTTCCAGATGCCCATCCCCAGCCTCACAGGAACAGGACTGTGCTTAAGGCTGCTGAGATGGGTGCAGAACTGAAAGGACAAAGATAGGAATTCAGATTTCAGGATTCAGAGAGGTCAGAGCAGTGAAGGTGGGGTTGGGGGGAAGGGGAGCAGCTAAGAGAAAGGTAAAGGTAGCCAGGCTGGAATGTCAGCAGCACACGGGGAAAGACTGGGCTAGCAGCAGTTCCGTGAAAACTACCTGATAGGTCTTGGTCCAACCTGAAGGAACACATGAATCACTGGTGGAAGATTATATAGAAAGCCAAGGAGATCCAAAGAAAGAGATCAGGCTGACTTGCTCAGCACTGCCTGGAGTGCTGAGCTCCATTCTAAGCCTGTAGGAGTGGTAATTCTGTAGAGCAGTGGTAAACTCCAGCAGGTTGACAGACAAGGTGGCCTAGTGGAGGAAGGCACAGTGGTGTGTCCCCTCTCTGTAGATCTTCCCTCCTGCGGAAGGTGTGCAGACTCAAAGAGAGAGCTTGGAATTATTCTGGGGAACCCCAGGGGAGAGATGAGCCCCAGTGAGTGGAGGTCCAGGAGGAGGCTGTGGTTCAGTGAAAGCACTGTGTACTACCTCACCAGGAGCAGGAGGGAGGGGCTCCCTGCCACTGCAGTGTGTAAGCCAGACAAGCCTTGTCAGTTTCCTGTGAAGAGCAGTTCATCCCATTGAGCAATGCTGTATGACATAACTAATTTTCTCCACACCGAGAATCTAAGATTCCATCATAAATTACTGTTCATTGTAGAGGAAAAGACAGGATCACCGTTAATGGATTTGCCATTCATGCATAACTGGAATGGGTCCGTGCTACTGCATTCTGATGTCAGCTTGATTGTCACACGTTGGAGAAACCCAGATTCTGCCACTAAGACAGTTGACCTTGGGACCAAGCCAGTTCTGTCACCTTAATTAAACAATGAAAGGATGTCAGGAAACCCCCATTGCCCTTAATAAAATGCAGCCCAGCTCCTGGGTGGGTAGCAGTGGAGGGGAAATCTCTACCCCTGGCCACTCTGACTGTAGTTTCTGGAGATCACCTCCCTCCAGGGTGTTTCTCACTGCAGAGCCTTCAGGAAACCACATTATCCCCTCTAGCACTCCAGCCCAAGTGTGGACTCAATGCACATGGACCCAAAGAGGTTGAGCTAAGGCTTTCTGTGGCTTGGGACAGCAAAAGACAAATCAAGCCTGAGAGAACACACAGCAGGATGATCTGGTCAAAAAAATGGCCTGAACCCCCAGGTCCCACCCCTCCTAGCTCCTCCTGCTTCCACGTGGGAGCACCATCTTTCCCCCCACAGCTCACAGAAGCCCAGGTCATTGCCTGCTTCACAGGTCACACCTGGAGAGCAATACCAAAAAAATAGTTTCCAAACCCCACCTGTCTAAGACCTGCCTTCTAGCCCTAGGTCCCATCAAAGTACCCCTTCTTCCTAGTGATTGACCCTGAGGATGCCCATGCCTTACCCTCAGGAGTGTGGCTTTACCCTGGGCCTCAACAGCACAATTCCATCAGAATATAACATCCTGAACACAGTTATTTTGTGATATACTCTCAGTGGCAAACAGATTGCAAAGGAATCTTCAACTTTACTTAGTAAGTTTGTGCTTGACAGTTGTATGGATGTATCAATTTTGCAACTATTTAGTGTCTAATGTAGGACTGAACAAATCAGTAGATATTTTGATGTTGTTCAAAGGCAAGGATTCCACTGTTGGAGAAGAGTGATGAAAATATGGAATGGGGAAGGCAAGCAAGAACTCAGCAGTGTTGGATCTTGACAGACAGATAGATAGAGATTTATTTTTAAAAAAGCTTAGAAGTAGTGACAACTTAGGAACAGTGAGACCATCAAGTGCCTACATCTTGGTTTCTAAACACCATTCTCCAGTAAAAAGAACAAGGACTCCTTGCAGAAATGGTTGATTGCAAGGCTGGGAGCAAGAAAAGTTCAAGGAGTGCTGGAATCATTGTGCCAAGAAGTAAGAAAGTGCTCAAAAAAATTATGGTGATGTGTGGAAAAAACATAGAAGGCAGCATGAAGTTGTTTTCCACTGGCCAAATCTGGAAAAATTTAAGCATCAACATGAATAAGACACCAAAGGATTATAAGACATTCAATTAAAAAGGAACATACTAGGCCAGGCATTGTGGCTCACGCCTGTAATCCCAGCACTTTGGGAGGCCGAGACAGGCGGATCACCTGAGGTCGGCAGCTCAAGACCAGCCTGGCCAACATGGTGAAACGCCATCTCTAATAAAAATACAAAAATTAGCCAGGCATGGTGGCGGGCGCCTATAATGCCAGCTACTCAGGAGGCTGAAACATGAGAATTGCTTGAACCCAGGAGGCAGAAGTTGCAGTGAGCGGATATCACGACATTGCACTCCAGCCTGGGTGACAGAGACTGTCTCAAAAAAAAGGAACATACTGATATACATAAATAAATGGGAGGAAAGGAAAGCTCTTCTTTGCAGTAGAATGCCAAGTGTTTAAATAGAATGGCAGAGTTAGAAAATCACCATTTTGCAGCTACTAAAGTAATAAATGACTCAGGTAAGAATTCTCAATGGTTGCTGAAACCACTGCGTGAATGTTTGTCGGGGAACAGGATACTTACACAGTCTCAAAGTAGCTCCCACAGATTATTAATTACAAAAGGAGAAATGATACCTTTGAAATGGATGTCTGACAGACATCATGTCAACCAAGTGATCACAGGTAACATTCATAGAGTGCCAACACGTCCCCCTGATGTGACTCTTATGTAGGATTCCTGCCAAGAATGCATAAAACCTGAATATAAAACATTCAGGCTAACCCAAATTGAGGGACTTCTACAAAATAACTGAACTAGATTTTTCAGAAACGATGACATGAAAGACCAAAGTAGGCTGAAGAATTGTGTGAGATTAAAGGAAACCAAAGACACCTAAGTGCAATAATGATCCTGGATTGGATCCTGCATTGGAAAAACCACAGTTGCTTTAAAGGACATTATTAAGTCAATTGGCAAAATTTGAAAATGGATAGTATATTAGATAATATACTGTATCAGGGTTAAATTTTCTGAATTTAGTAAGTGTATGTGATTGTGCAAGAGAATCCCTTGTTCTTAGGCAATATATGCTAGGATATTCAGGGGTGAAGGGTCAGGATATCTGCAATTTACTCTCGAATGGTTCAGAAAAAAATAAATGTACAGTAGATATTGTTTCATTCCCCAAGTGTATTTTTGTCTTGTTGCCACCATCTGGCCAATTATCTCCCAGAGTTTCACAATTCAAGTTCCTACCAGAGAGAATGTGGTCAGGAAGGATCCTCTCCATCAACCCTCATTAGGCAGAGCACTTTGTAGGAGGAAATCTCATAGGTATCTGACAAGCCTCTGGATTGGCTGCCTGGGGTCAGGTGCCCATTCTTTGTCCAATCGGCTCTGGCCAAGGATGAGTCATGTGGTACACAACCTGGCTGCCATCATTGCTCCAGCAATGGGGCTGTGGGCAAGAGGGTTTGGCAGGCTCCAGGCTTGGGCAAGCCAGTATATCCTATATCTCCAGTTGCACAGAGGTAACCCCAGAGATACCTGAAGACCTCCTGTCCTAACTTTATACCTCATTCTCACAACAAATATTAGAGGTACCTGCATTAGGCCAGGTTTTGTGTTAGATCCTAGGGGTACAGAAGTGACCCCGTTCCTACCCTCAGGAGCTCTGACTCAAATTGGAGAGGCATGAATTATGCAGAGAACTGGAGTGCAGGGTTGAATTGCTACCAACAAACAGAAGGCAGTCAACGCTAGTTGAGGCCTGGGCTCCACCCCTTAGGAACACAGAGATGGGATCCAAATGGCCCGCTGAACAGTGGCGTTGGCTATGACTCACAGGAGGGAAAAGGGCTCTCAGATAAGGACCCAGTTGCTGGAAGAGTGTCCTGTGCCATCCCTGAGTCTCTGTTTTCTCTTTGCACAGCCGGACCCAGCAGGACGGGATATCTCCATCCGCCCTCTCCTGGAGCACTGTGAGAACACCCATATGACCATCTGGCTTGGCATCGTCTATGCCTACAAGGGACTTCTTATGGTAGGTGCAGAGCAGGAGACAGAGTTTGGTGGGGGGACACTTCTTTGTTGGGCCTCTGTCTCCCAGGGGCCTCCATCAATGTAAAAATAAACAGAGCCTCCATGGCTAAGCAGTTACTGTCTGTGGACTCAGTGCCTGCCACATGCTATCTCAGTTCCTGCAGCAACCCTATGAGATAGGTACAAATAACATCCTCATTTCACTGATGACACTGAGGCTTGGTGTCTTGCCCAAGGTCATCTGGCTGGTAAGTGGCAGAGTCAAGATCTTAACCAGAGAGTAACCCAAAAACTCGTGGCTGTGCCTCACAGCTGTCACTGCACTACTCCCAGGAAGAGCAGTCTGCCGACATCCAGTGCATGCTCATGTCCAGCATTTCAGCGGACCCTCTCTTAAGTCCATGGGAGGTGGGCGGGATCATCCCCATTTAATAGATGAGGAGGGTAAGCCTCAGAAAGGTTAAATGATTTGCCAAAAGCTACCTAGTAACCTCCAAACTGCAAACCCAGCACTCTTTCCACTTTACTCATCTTTCAGAATCAAAGATCATGCTAGGTGCTGTGGCTCATGCTTGCAATGCCAGCACTTTGAGAGGCTGAGGTGGGTGGGTCACCTGAGGTCAGGAGTTGGAGACCAGCCTGACCAACATGGCGAAACCCCGTCTCTACTAAAAATACAAAATTAGCTGGGCATGGTTGCGAGCGCCTGTAATCCCAATTACTTCGGAGGCTATGGCAGGAGAATCGCTTGAACCCGGGAGGCAGAGGTTGCAGTGAGCTGAGATCAGGCCATTGCACTCCAGCCTGGGCAACAAGAGCGAAACTCCGTCTCAAAAGAAAACAAATCAAAGATCACATACCAAGCCCACGTTGTGAAATTCCAACATTAGGAAGAACTTGAAAGGTCAGCTGCACCATATTTCAGCCCACGTTGATCCTTGAATCTTCTCTCCTATATCCTATATAAACAATGCTTCCACTTAAAGCCATCTAGTGACACGAAGCTGGTCACTGCACCCTCCTCAGATCTTCCCACAGGGAGGTTAAGTCACCATTCACCCCTGTGTGACCCCACTTAAGAGGCCAAAAATGAAGCCCTCTCCAAAAGTCAAACTGGAATCTCTTGTGCTGCTCAAATGCATTCTTACCTGTTGCCACATCAGAGAAGTGTTAGTGATTGATCCTGTGTCCTTTGAGAGGCCATGCCAGAAGGGCATGTGAGAGAACCCTAGACAAAGATTGGTCCCCACTTCATACCAGTTGACACCGTTTTATGGTTTTCCATACAAGTCTTTTGAGCTCCCATGCAAGCAACAGGACCACTGGGCTGCAATCTGAGCACAAGGTAATGACCCTGGGGATGTCCACAGGAGGTACCCAATATAGAAATAGGAACTTGAGGACTGGCCAAAGGTCCTGGGTTTGGACAAGGACACACTCATAGTCACCAGAAACTTGGAAGAGCTCTCAGCAATGGGTGGCACAGACCTGAGGGCAGAACCGTCAGCCCCAAGCAAAGTTGCTGGAAGGCAGACTCTATCTCCATGTAAAGATGGATTCTTATAACAGGGAGCCCTGTCCATAGATGCCATGGAGCCCCTAAGAAGGACAAGCTCCCTGTCGTGGGAAAGCATGTCGTGTCAATGACCTGCACTTCCCCCGACCCTGGTTGAATAAATAGAGAGAATCTAGACTGTCGCCGTGATCCTTCCATCCTTAATGTTCCTTGATTCTGAGACTCATTCCGTGAAATTAGATTATGATGAATCATATTGACATCTTTAAACTGGATTTATTTGTAATGTTTTGATTATTCATTATCTTCTCCCACCTACTTCCAAAGTGGTTGGAGATGAGAAATGACTGTATGTCTTCCCGTGAAGCTAACAGCTTCAGCCAGCTCATGTCAACAAAAGCTATATTTGATAGCACAAATGCTTTACCATTTAGAATAGGCAAGGAACTGTCCCCAGCCTCCTGGCCCTTAAGGTTTATGACTAAAATCCCACTGCCACCCCCTACTCCTTCTATTTTAGAGCCACAGAATCTCAAGGCTGGGAGAAGCGCACACAGCCCTTTGGGTCCACCCCACCGTCAGATGTTTTGGCCCCAACCCCCAGCCCACCCTGAGCATCCCCCAAAGCATTCATTGACTAACTGCCTCTATACCTCCAGTGATGGGGCACTCGCCCTCTTCAAAGGAGCCTGTGCCATTCATGGATGATGTGTTAGTTTCCTTTGGCTGTCGTAACAAATTACCACAAAACAGTGGCTTACAAAACAAACAGAAATGTATTATTTCCTAGTTGTGGAGGCCAGAGGTCCAAAATCCAGACGCTTGTGTTCCCTCTGAAGGCTCCAGGGGAGAATCCGTCCTTGCCTCTTCCAGCACCTGATGGTTCCAGGCATGCCTTGGCTTGTGACTGCATGACTCTAGTTTCTGCCTCCGTCTCCATGTGGCCTTCTCTTCTTCTCCCCAAGGGTCTCCTTTGTGTGTCCCTTATAAGGACACTTATCATTGGATTTGGGGTCCTTCCAGATAATCCAGGATGATCTCATCTCAAGATCACTATATCTGCAAATACTCTTTTTCCAAATAAGGTCACGTTCACGGTTTCCAGGAATTAAGATACGGACATATCTTTTAGAGTCACTATTCAACCCACAGATGGAGTGCTTTTCTAGGAAGTTCTTTCTAATCCTCAGTGGAAATCTTCCTCAGTGTAACTTGTGCCCACGAACCCTCGTTCTACTTTTTGAGGGCCTAAGAACAAGTTACTTTGTGTTTCTTCCTGATACTCTTTAGAGATTTACAGCCAACCACCAGGTCCGCAGAGTAGCCTACATTTATTGTGGAGACCTTCACAGTGGCTTGGTGGCCCATTGATAGCGTGGCTGATAGGATCTCTTCTCACTGCAACCTCCGCCTCCTGGGTTCAAGTGATTCTCCTGCCTCAGCCTCCCAAGTAGCTGAAATTACAGGCATGCACCACCATGCCCAGCTAATTTTTATATTTTTATTAGAGTTGGGGTTTCACCACATTGCTCAGGCTGGTCTCAAACTCGTGACCTCAGGTAATCCACCAGTCTTGGCCTCCCAAAGTGCTGGGATTATAGGTGTGAGCCACCGCACCTGGCCAGGTTCCCCATTTTAAAAGGAATTTTTTAAAAGGAATAAATCAGGCTGTGAGATAACACATTTAGAGAAAGGATAAAGGACAAGGGAGAGGAAAACAATCATGGTTGTATAAAATAAGATCAGTTACAAATAGCTTTGAACTTACCTTGGTACAGAACATTTCAGTCTACAGAGTGCTTTGACATCCATCCTCCCATTTCATCCACACATAAACCCTGTGACATAGATATTATTATTATTATCCCCAGTCCACAGATGTTGAACGTAAGGTCCTGAGAGGTGAAGTGACTTGCCCAGGTCACCCAGGCAACAGATGGCAGAGCAGATTCCATATCCCCCGGCCTTGTGTCCAGCCCTGCTTCTACCACACAGCATTATGCTGCCATCAAATCTCTAAACACAGGTCCCTCAGTGTGATGTTAAATGGTTCATGCAGCTGTCAGACACCTGAAGCTGCCCTGCTGAAGCCAAAGAGAAGAGGGGCCTTTGTGAGAAAGGCCTCTTGGAGGGGCTGCACTAAAGCAGAGGTCCCTGTACCAGTCAGCCATCTTGGCTCTTCCTCCTGCCCACCACACCACCATTCTGCCCTACACCCACCTGCACTGTCCCTGCAGCCTGCCCTCCCGTTAGATCACCCATAAGGGTTAAACCCTCCACACCCTGCTTCAGATCATAGTTGGCCTCTACCCTGTCCATTTCTGTTGAGACATCTATTGGTTAGGAGTAGAGCGGCAAGTCACAGAAAAACCCTCAATAATAATGGTTGAAGAGACTGGAAATGTTCCTCTCAGGTAAACCTAGTCCAGAGGTAAGCAGCCTAGGGCTGGGGTAAGGCTCCCAGAATCTCATCTCCTTGCATCTTGCAGCCCCCACATCATCATTACACAGGTTCCACATCATAGCCTTGTGATCTAAGACTGATGCTGAAGCTCCACCCATCACATTCCACTCCAGCTGTTAGGAAGGAGGAAAAGCAACACCTCTTCCCTTTAAAGACACTTCCCAGAACATGTGCACACCACTTCTATTTACAGGCATTGTCCAGAAGCTAGTAATACGCCACGCCTAGCCTCTAGGGCAGCTAGAAAATGTAGTCTCTATTCTGGGTGTCTATTGTGCACTTGGGGACAATAGAAGTCTCAGACACAAGTGATCTGCTTAGTTTAATAGAAAAAAGACTGGAGTGAATTTCTAAAACCACAGCCCATTTTTGCTACCATATTGCTGTGTGGCCTTGGGCAGACCTATTCACCCCTTCTGGGCCTTAGTATTCCCTGGAGAGTGAGGGAGAAGGCTGAGATCTTATCTGAAGTTCCCTTCCACTGTAGCCTCGGGCAGGTCTGTGCATGAACCAGTCATGGGGTGCAGGAGAACTGGACAGCTGTCACATCCCCAGTCTGCATTTGCTCGGCAGAACTCAACTCAGCAGGGCCACAAGTGGAGACAGATGGTGACATCCAGAAGACCTGGCTGACAGCAAGGCCCCTGACCCTCCCTCCCTGCAGCCCACCTCCTGAGTAACCCTCCACTCCACAGCTTCTCAGAGCAGCGGGTGTGTGCCGCCCTTTGGTAACGATCATCTCCCCTTTCTGTTCACCATTTCAGTTGTTCGGTTGTTTCTTAGCTTGGGAGACCCGCAACGTCAGCATCCCTGCACTCAACGACAGCAAGTACATCGGGATGAGTGTCTACAACGTGGGGATCATGTGCATCATCGGGGCTGCCGTCTCCTTCCTGACCCGGGACCAGCCCAATGTGCAGTTCTGCATCGTGGCTCTGGTCATCATCTTCTGCAGTACCATCACCCTCTGCCTGGTATTCGTGCCGAAGGTACAGGCGCTGGCCTCTGCCCTCCAACTCCAGCACAGGGGCATTGCTGGCTTTTCTCCATTCTCTAAAAGGTTTACCCATTCCTTTTTTTTTTTTTTATGATGAAGACAATTCACATTATAGAAAATTCAGAAAATGCAGAGTAGTAAAGGCCAGGTTTTTCAGAAATCTCCCATAGTCCCACCACCCAAAAATAATCACTGGTCATGTTTTGTTGGGGTGTTCTTTATTGTTAATGTTTTTTATGTGTTTCCTTCCAGCCTTTTTCTTAATGGCTAGGAGATGATGCTTTTTTTTTTTTTTTTCCTCACTCTGCCACCCAGGCTGGAGTGCAGTGATGCGATCTCAGCTCACTGCAACCTCAACCTCCTGGGATCAAGCGATTCTCCTGCCTCAGCCTTCCAAGTAGCTGGGACTACAGGCTTGCACCACCACGCTTGGCTAATTTTTAAATTTTTTATAGAGACGGGGTGTCCCTATGTTGCCCAAGCTGGTCTTGGACTCCTGGGCTCAAGCGATCCTCCAGCCTTGGCCTCCCAAAGTGCTGAGATTACAGGCATGAGCCACCTGGCCCAGCCTATGGTGATACTTTTTAAGATATGGCCATAACTATAGCACACATTTTGTTCTTTGCTTAATGTTTTGTCCTTTGTATTTTCCCACATTCATAACTGTCATTGAGGGAATATCCTTAATTTACTTGTCCATTTGATCTTCTATTGGTGAGCACTGGATTTTAGAAATGAACATTTTTTCTGCATAACACAGTTTCCTTTTTTCCAATTATTCCTTTAATGTGGAGCCACAGAAGTAGTATTGTTGGGTCCAAAAAAATAACTTTTTAGTAGCCACTTATGTGTTCCATTTATTTGAAGGGCTGACCTTCAGACCACCTTGAAGAGAAATTTTTCGAACATCATCCTACCTTGCAATGGGTGGGTGAGCCAGAGGCCTTTCTTCTTAGGAGCCCCTGCAGTAGGGTGATCTGTGTTGAGGGAAGCCTGACCTAAGTGAGTCTCAAAAGTAAAGGAAGGTGGCCAGGCGTGGTGGCTCCTGCCTGTAATCCCAGCACTTTGGGAGACCAAGGCAGGAGGATCACTTGAGGCCAGGAGTTCAAGACCAGCCTGAGCAACATGGTGACACTCCGTCTCTACTAAAAATACAAAAAAAAAAAAAAAAAAAAAAGCCAGGTGTGGTGGCACGCACCTGTAGTCCTGGCTACTCAGGAGGCTGAAGTAGGAAGATTGCTTGAGCCTGGAGGAGCAGAGGTTGTGGTGAGCTGAGATTGTGCCACTGCACTCTAGCCTTGGTGACAGAGTGAGACCCTTTACCCGCACCTCCAAAAAAGGAAAGAACAGGACACAGAGTTGCAAAGCTGGGAGGGGGTTACTGACTCAAGTGGAAGGCATCTGCCTCAGAGCAGGGGAGAGGAAAGATCACCTGGGTCCCTTTCAGCAAGCAGGCTACCCATGGTGCCTCCATCCTCCTGGGCATGCAGTCAGCCCCCAGGCACTGTGAGCTCTGCACTGGAATACCTCTGGTGTACACACCTTAGTCATCCGCACCTGCCCAGACTAAAGGGCAATGCCATGACTTCTCTGCCTGCACTCTGACATTCTTTCCATCCTGTAAAAGAGGCCAGATGATTCTCTAAGCCAAGCTTCAATTGTAGCACTCTGCTCTGTCATGCCCAATAGCTCCTCATTATCCTCTGGCTCTAGGATCAAGTTTCTCATGTTGGGCTGGCTCTCAGGACCCTCGGGTCTCCTCTAGTCTCCCCAGAGAACCCTGTCCACTACCCAACCTGCCCTTCCCCTTCCATTTCCCCCAGGCCTCTCTGCACTGGCAGATGCCAGTTCTTCCCTTGGAGTTCCCTTCCCCCCACCATCCCTCCAGACCGTCCTCAGAGCCCAGCAGGCCACGGCACTGTGGTAGGCTGTCCCTGATACCCGCTGGCCTGGTGAAGATTGAGTCCTTCCTTCATCCCCAGCCCACGCCTCTGGACCATGAAGTCCCAATGGGCAGGGGCCATGGGTCACTCAGCTCCTGCTTTCCAGAGCTGAGCCCAGAGCCTGCTTCGACCAGAGATGTTTCTAGAATAAGCAGGTAAGATCAGGGTCAAGTGGCAACTTTTTGTTTTCTATACAAAATGTCTTTGGATGCAGCGAAGCGATGCCCAGACCCCTGACTCACAGAAACTGTGAGATAATAACCATGTGTTGTTTTAAGCTGCTAAAAAACAAGCTTTTGTCAGTGACAGAGCTTGTTACCAGCCTGCTTCCAGAACTCATCAATGGTTTAACAGAGGCCTTCGCTCTCCTCTATCTCTTTGTTGTCACAACTGTTGCCCTCGGGGCTTATTTTATCCACAAGGAGCAAGGCCTAAGGCAGCGTGCTAGGCAGCTGGAGTGAGGCCTCAGGGGCCCTGGTTGGGATGCAGGTGGCATCAGGGTCAGGAGACTAGCCTCTTAGTGACCAGGAAGGACATGGAGGCTTGGTGAAGGGGACGGGGCCTGCCCCAGGTCACACACAAGCGAGTAGCAGAGTCTGGCCTGAGCCTAGGTCTCCTGACTCCCAGCCTGTGGCTTTCCTGGGGCCTCTTGTCGCCTCCAGAGCAGGATCTGCTGGGAGAGTCTGCCAAGTGGGATGGGAGGAAGGACCCAGGGCTCTCTCTTCAACCCCGCCCCCACCTTTATCCTTTCAGCTCATCACCCTGAGAACAAACCCAGATGCAGCAACGCAGAACAGGCGATTCCAGTTCACTCAGAATCAAAAGAAAGAAGATTCTAAAACGTCCACCTCAGTCACCAGTGTGAACCAAGCCAGCACATCCCGCCTGGAGGGCCTACAGTCAGAAAACCATCGCCTGCGAATGAAGATCACAGAGGTACCTCCCTCTGCATCTGGTAGCTGGGCCCCATCTCCCACTGAAGCCCCTCTGACCCTGTGCAGGGACTCTCAGGCTCCTCTAGACCATCCCTGCAGCACGACCGTGCAGTCGCATCAGCTGCAGTTACAGCTGCGAGAGCCAGGGGTGACATAAACCACATAGAGGCATTTGTCAGAATCCAACACGAGCCTCTTGCCCACCTCGCCCAGGCTCTTGGAGGCCAGCAACACCTGATTCAAGCCATCCCCAGACAGAAAGGAACTCAGAGAGATTTGTGAGCTTCCGGATTATCATAGCTTCCTATGTCAGTGTCTCTTTGTGTCTCTCTCCCTCTCAGTTTTTCACTCTCCCAGCACAACCCAGCAACCACCACATCTATATGATGTACAGGAGAAGAGAACGTGAAAAGAAACTTTTCGAGAGAGTGCTGCAGCAGACCTCGCCTTTGTCCTGAGGGTTCTCAACTGGTTCTTGAATATTCCAGAGAGACCAGAGCCAGATTGCCTTGTGCCCAAGCCAGGCTTGGCTTGTAGACGAGAGAAGGGAAAACAAATTAACTCCCCTCCTCTACCCCTCCCTTTGGGTTGGAGGTATGCCTGGACCCATGCTCTGCAGGCTGTGTGTTGCTTTAATAGAGGAATTCTGATTAGGGAGGGGGACAGGAAAGGGACCAAGGAAAGTACGTCGGTTACAATGCTGGCTAAACAAGGCCCCAAAATAAAGTGGCCCAGAGAAAATATGTTTATTTCCTTTTTACCTAATGGCCATGAAAAGAGAGGCCCCGGGTGGGGCAGCTCTGCCCCAAGGTCATTGCTGGGTTCGGTTCCTGCCCTCTGGTTTCCCCCACTCTCCAGGGCGTTCTCTTCATTCATAGCGGGAGAGCTGGGTGGACGACATGTCCTGTTCACAGTGTCAGGAGGGGAAGAGATAGAAAGTCCATGGAGGGATCGCCTTTTAAGCAGTAACACCAAAAATTGTGCACATTTTGGTTCTGCCCTAGTCACATCTGCAAAAACTGACATGAGCACACCTAGTGAGAGAGGAGGCTGGGAAACGTCGTCTCTAGCTGGACAGCTGCAAGGAAGAAGTGAGACATAGGGTTGCCAGATTAGATACAGGATGCCCAGTTAAATTCAAACTTCAGATCAACAACCAATCATATTTTCAGTAAAAGTATAGCCCTAATAATACTTGGACATACTTATACTAAAAAAGAACTCATCTGAAACTCAAATTTGACTGGACATTCTGGATTTTTATTTGCTAGATCTGGCAGCCCTTTGAGGGGTTCACAGAATTCTGCCACAGAGAGCCACCACACAGTTGTCTGTGCACCTAAAGATGACTGCTTTAGGATGAGGCAACCCACCATCAGCTGCCAGAGCAAACTGAGAAGGGTTCCTGTCCCCCAAAGCCCATTACAGGCTCTGTTTCAATATCAGACCTCTCATAATATCAGTACTAACATGTCACTGTGCATTTAGCTTCTACTTGCACACTTCAGCAATGAAGAGTTCACTCACGTTAGGAAACCCAAGCCGCTATTTAAAACTCTAAAATGTTGTGTTATTTTTCCTGGAAATGAATCACAATCTGGCCTCCTGTTGTCCCCACCCTTTGATCCTACTCCTGCCATTTAAGTCACATGGAAAAGAGTATCACTCTCCCTCCTCCTCCACATGAAAACGTATTAAACAGCTTCATGGCTGTGTTCCTGACATCAGAACAGCATCTGATAGTTTACCAGGTCTCCTCCCTTATACTACAGCAGGATGCTGTTTGCAAAAATCCTCTAACCATGTTTTTCCTGTGCTCTCGCACCAACACAACAGTCAACACAGAAGACTTCTGTGACCAAATGTGTGTGGGGTTTTCCCCACCAGCGAGCAGCAGGCACCCGCTGGGTGCCTCCAGTTCAATTCCAATACTACGTATCTAGAGATAGCTTCAGATCCCACAGGTTGAGGGCTCAGTCCCCAAGGCTCCCCCTGACCCCCACCCCACCCTCAGATACCAGTCACAAGTCAGGCCTCTGGAACTTCTGACCAACCAGCTTCAAGTTGGGACTCCCAGGATCCTGCTTTGGGTTGAATTAATTTGCTAGAAGGGCTTACGGAACCCAGGGGAACACATTTACCAGCTTATTACCAAGGACATGAATGAAGAGATGCACAGAGCAAGGGTGGGTGAAGGGGTGTGGAGCTTCCCTGCCTCCCTGGGCCCCATGATCCAGGAACCTTCACGTGTTCAGCTACCCAGAAAATCTTCATACCCTGTTCTTTTTAGTTTTTCTGGAGGCTTCATTACTCGAGGCATGATTGACAACTGTGTAGAAATGTGATTGGACAAAAACGCATGATCTAAACCCAGCAAGGCCTTTCTGTTCGGACTTTTCTTGGCCTCTCCGTAGCATTCCTTCCTCCAGGGTATGGGACAATACTCTCTCTGTGATAAAGGTCTTTTGACCTACAATCAGATTAGAGTCCTGCCTTGAGCAGGTGAGAAAGGACAGGAGAAGGTCAGAGAGAGTGATTCGGTTTCATGAGACCTGCTCCTGAGGCCTAAAATGCTCTGACATTATAACAAAAGACTCTTTACAAGAGATATAGCAGCCAGGAATCACGGATGAAAGCCATTCTATTACACAGATATGGTAATATCACAGATGTTCACCACCCATCCCGACTACCACCCCCAACAAGTACCAACACTCATATTGCCCAGGCTTCTCTGGGGCTGAATTGCCCCAGGACTTGCACCTGATTTTTGTATAACCTGGGAATGGGCCAGGTGCCATGGCTCACACCTGTAATCCCAACGCTTTGGGAGGCTAAAGTGTGAGGATCGCTCAAGCCCAGGAGTTCGAGACTGGCCTGGGCAACATAGAGAAACCTTGTCTCTAAAAATAAAAACGTGGGGATGACTGGGACCCATCCTGATTAACTCCTCTGAGTGAGCCCCTGCAGGTCAGAGTCTCCATGATAGTGTGAGGCTCAGAGCTCGCAAGCCCTGCGTGTCTATCCTCCCCACTGTGGGTCCTATTAAGTATCAATAATAGTAATTATAAGGCCAGGCACAGTAGTTCATGCCTGTAAACCCAGCACTTTGGGAGGCCAAAGTGAGAGGATTGCTTGAGCTCAGGAGTTCAAGACCAGCCTGAGGAACATAGACCCCATCTGTACCAAAAAAAAAAAAAAAATTAGCCAGGCATGGTGGCATGCACATGTAGTCCCAGCTACTCAGGAGGGTGAGGTGGGAGGATCGCTTGAGCCTACGAGGTCAAGGTTGCAGTAAACTATAATTGCACTACTGCACTCTAATCTGGGTGATAAAGTGAGACCCTGTAATAATAGTAATATTATTATAGTAGCAAGTTGCCCTTATTATGTGTCAGACACTGGGCTAAACTTTCCATGTATTATCTTGTTTGATCTTCACAACCTCCCCCTGATGTAGGTGCTATTATTACCCTATTCTACAGAAAAAGAAATTGAGACTGGGTTCTCACAAGCCAGAAGAACGTCACTGCAAGTAAGGGGCAGCCTTGGGTTTGCATGAGGCCTGTCCAGAGCCTGAGCTCTTATGCTCTCCCTGCCCTACCGCCCTGGGCTTGCTTGTCTGCTTCATCAAGGCCCAAGCCTACACTGAACACATAATTGCAAAGCCCAGGTCCCTCTTATCATAGCTTCTCCTTGAACAAAGAGCTGCCAGGGTCCTTCTGCATCTCCTCACCAAAATGCAGTAACCCCTCTGATTCTCAGGGCACTCCTGAATACAGGTAAAGGCCCAGCCATGTGAGCTACCTTTTGGCCCTAGTGGCCTAGCTGCCAGGGCTGGACCAGGGACCCTGACTCAACTGGAACCTTTGTCTTCCAGCTGGATAAAGACTTGGAAGAGGTCACCATGCAGCTGCAGGACACACCAGAAAAGACCACCTACATTAAACAGAACCACTACCAAGAGCTCAATGACATCCTCAACCTGGGAAACTTCACTGAGAGCACAGGTAAGAGAGCCAGGGCCCCAGAATGTGGTAGGGACCTTGGTTTCAAACACCAGCTGTTCATCTTCCATTTTTTAGATGAAGAAACTGAGGCTCAGACAGGGCGCGGGACTGGTCTGAAGTCACACACGCAGAGCTGGAGCACCTGGAACCTCTGTCCGCTGACCACAGTTCAGTGTCTGCTTTGAGCCCCACCCTGCCCGGGCCTGGGGCGTCGATTTCTCATCCCTCGGCTTCCAGTTCCACACCTACACACTGGGGCCAGCATTCCCAGTGTCCTGACTGGGGGCAGGCACGTTTTATTTTCCCTTTTGTTCTTAGTGAATAGTTTACCCTTTCTTCTGTGAACAGTATTTCACTGTTTCAAACATACCTCATCAATGTGCAAGAAAAGAATGGTCAGTTAGTTATGATAGAATGCTTAATCTCACCACCCACTTGGGAACTGCAAGCTACAATAACACAAACCTGCCAGGCACAATGGCTCATACCTGTAATCCCAGCATTTGGGGAGGCCAAGGCTAGAGAATCACTTAGAGTCCAGGAATTTGAGATCAGCCTGGACAACATAGCAAGACCCCATCTCTACAAAAATAAATTTTAAAAAAACCACACAAACCATTTTTGCCTACCTTTTGGAAAAAAAAATTTAAAGGTTACCAGAGTTGGTAAGAGTATTTGGAAATGAGCATTCTCCTGCAATGCATTAGAAGTCAGTCTGGCACTGTCTAAATGCTCCATGTTAAACCTCTTGTCCTGGCAGTTCTACTAGCAGGAACCTGCCCCTTGCAGATACTCCCAGGTGTGCAGAGATGAACACAGAGATGTTCATCACAGTGCTGTCTGTAGATGAGAAAAACTGCAGTTAACTTAAATGTTCATTATTTGGGGGTGGTTTCATTAATTAAGATATAGCCAAACATGGCACATTTTATAGCTATTAAAAAGTGAGGTGAGTCTCTGTGCAGAAATGGAAAGATCTCCAGGTGAAAAAAGCAAGATGAAAGCCAACATTATGATTATGGGACACACAAATGCATACACGTGTGTGTGAATGCATTTTTTAAAAGGTTTAGAAAAACAAACAGCAAATTGCTAACAGTATTCACTCGTGTGAAAAGAAATGGTATTGTGGAAAGTGAGTGAGAAGGGACTATTTTACGTTACTTTTTTTTTTTTTTTTTTTTTTTAATAAGATGGAGTCTCACTCTGTCACCCAGGCTGGAGTGCAGTGGCATGATCCCAGCTCACTGCAACCTCTGCCTCCCAGGTTCAAGCAATTCTCCTGCCTCAGCCTCCTTAATAGCTGGGATTACAGGTGCCCACCACCACGCCCAGCTAATTTTTGTATTTTTTTTTTTTTTAGTAGAGACAGGGTTTCACCATGTTGGCCAGGCTGGTCTAGAACTCCTGACCTCAAGTGATTCGCCTGCCTCAGCCTCCCAAAGTGCTGGGATTATAGGCACGAGCCACCACGCCCGGCCACATTACCTTTTTTGTATTTCTCTATGGCTTGGATTTTTCCATTAGCATGTGTTCATCAATTTGTTATAACATTATTTTAAATCAATGAAAAAATATTTCTTTTATTTATTTTATTTTTTATTTTTTTGAGACGGAGTTTCACTCTTGTTGCCCAGGCTGGAGTGCAATGGCACGATCTCGGCTCACTGCAACCTCCACCTCCCAAGTTCAAGCAATTCTTCTGCCTCAGCCTCCTGAGTAGCTGGGATTACAGGTGCCTGCCACTGCACCCAGCTAATTTTTTTGTACTTTTAGTAGAGACGGGGTTTCACCATGTTGGCCAGGCTGGTCTCGAACTCCCGACCTCAGGTGATCCACCCACCTCAGCCTCCCAAAGTACTGGGATTACAGGCGTAAGCCACCATGCCTGGCCTTTTATTCTGATTATATAAGTAATAAGTGGTCTTATTACAGTAGCAATATTCTATAATTAATATTATATAACATGGTTATTGCAAAAACGTTTAAATTGAGATAACAAGGAAATTACAAGAATAAAAATTACTTCTAATAATTTTAGTATCTGGTAAAAGTGGGCATTTTAAATTTGTGAGAAAAAAGGAATTGTTCAATAAATTTCATTGGGATAAATGTGTAGGCATCTGGAGGAGAATAAGGTAGATCCTAAACTCACACCTACACAAAAATTAATTCCAATGAATAAAATATTTAAATATAAAAAATGAAAACATGAAAGTACTAGAAGAAACCAAAGTAAAATTTTTAAAAAATAATCTCAGAGAGAGGAGGACCTGTCTCAGTTTGATGCAAAACAGAAATCACAAAAGGAAAGGTTGAGAAATTTAGGTACAAAAAGAATTTCTTTCATAATGCAAAAGCCATGATAAGTACAGTCAAAAAATCAAACAAAGCCAAAAATTAACTCAGATAACAAGCTTATGCCCTTATATATAAGGAGAAATGATATGTAACAATACAAAATGTATAATTATATACCAATTAGTAAGAAAAAGACCAACATCTCAAAAGAAAAATGAGCAAAAGAGAGTTCTCATAAAAGGAACTGGAAATCATTCTTACACTTATGAAAAGATGATCAATCTCATTCCTTATTAAAGGAATGCAAATTAAATCTGCAATGAGTTATCATTTTTGCCTCAAAGACTGGCAAAGATCAGAGATCAAAAAGCTGCTCAGAGTGCCAGGAAACAGGTTATAAGGGAGGCATTCTCAAATGCTGCTGGTTGAAACAGAAATCATTCAGACCCAGCAATCCCACTTTTGGGATTTGTTCTCCATGCCTTAGTCTGTTTGTGCTACTATAACACAATACTGTAGACCTGGTAATTTATAAACAACAGAAATGTATTTCTTACAGTTCTGGAGGCTGGGGAGTCCTAAATCAAGGTGCCAGTAGGTTCAGTGTCTGGGGAGGGTCCAGCCTCCACTTCTGAGATGGCACCTGGATTGCTGCATCCTCTGGAGGGGAGGAACTCTGCGTCTTCACATGGCAGAAGGAGCGGAAGGGGCAAACCCACTTTCTCAAGCCAAGGGCCCTAACCTCATCCATGCGGGCTCCGCCTTCACAAATTAATTACCTCCTAAAGGCCCCACCCTCTTACACTAGCACATTGGTCATTCAGTTTTAACACATGAATTTGGGGGGACACATTCAGACCATAGCAGTATGGATAGTCGATTCTGCTGATTCACAGTAGCGGTAGTTATGTTCTTTCTGTAAAGCCTCCATCAGCAGTGGATTGTGAATACTGAACCGTTGCTCCTATACACGATTAGGTTCCTGGGAGTCTCTCACAGGCTGACATCACAAGCTGACATTTTTGTCCACCAGTCAATATATAATTTTGTTGTATGCATGTTTCTGTTTAAAGACATCTTATTTAGGCTGAGCGCAGTGGCTCAAGCCTGTAATTCCAGCACTTTGGGAGGCCGAGGTGGGCGGATCTCAAGGTCGAGATCAAGACCATCCTGGCCAACATGGTGAAACCCTGTCTCTACTAAAAATACAAAAATTAGCCGGGCATGGTAGCACGTGCCTGTAGTCCTAGCTACTCGGGAGGCTGAGGCAGGAGAATCACATGAACCCGGGAGGCGGAGGTTGCAGTGAGCCCAGATTGCACCACGGCACTCCTCCTGGAGACAGAGTGAGACTCTGTCTCAAAAAAAAAAAAAAAAAGACATCTTATTTAATATATATGGTTTAATTAGCATTGCACTCACGGCCAACAGCACTATAGTTCATGCCTGATGGAAGCTTGTCTAACTCATGTATTTTCTCTCCATAAGGCACATCACAGCCCTCTTGTGCTTAGGGACACTAGCCAGCACTTCAGTGCTGTGCTTGGGGGCCATTTTAAACAGCAAACTCACCAACACACAGCACAAAATGTGAAAAACATGTCACTAAATAACCTCCAGGAAGATACTTATTTACAATATAAAAGCTAAGCGCTAAGGCAGTACATCACCTTGCTTGCTCAACCTCAGCTGGGAACACGTGCATCAGGCAACTCACATTTTCCCACACTGTCCATGTCAGCAAATGACCACAAAAGTATTGAAATATTGATTTGGAGATTACAAATAAATTTTAGTCAGAAGAAGAGTTTACAAATACAACATTCATGAATAATGAGGATCAACTGTACTCACGTAGGTGCAAAATGACATACATCTAAGGTTGCCCACTGAAGCAAAAACGAAGACCCCTCCAGACTACATGAATCCAAATCTCGGGTGGGAACCTGATTTTTATATTTCTTTAAATCTCTTTGTATGGTCCTGAAGCTCAAAGAGAGTTGAGAGAATTTAAATCGCCATATTTTGTGGCTACACAATATTATTTTGAATGGAGGTCCTATAACTTATGTAACTAATCCATTATTACCAAATTCAGATGAGTTCCAACATTTTAATATTATAAATGATGCTGAGGTTGAGGCTGGGCGCAGTGGCTCACACCTATAATCCTAGCACTTTGGGAGACTAAGGCAGGTGGATCACCTGAGGTCAGGAGTTCGAGACCACCCTAATATGGTGAAACCCCATCTCTACTACAAATACAAAAAATTAGCTGGGCATGGTGGCATGTGCCTGTAGTCCTAGCTGCTCGGGGCTGACACAGGAGAATTGCTTGAACCTGGGAGATGGAAGTTGCAGTGAGCCAAGATAATGCCACTGGTGGCACGATCTGAGTGACAGAAAAAAAAAAAGATGCCGAGGTTGAACATCTTGTATGTATCTTTGCACAGATCTTTAATTATTTCCTTAGGATAATTTTGAGAAGTGGAAATTCTGGGTAAAAAATAGGTCCTTTTATGGTGTTTGGCACAGATCAGCAGTGCTCTCCAGTAAGATCATGCCCATTTATTCTCCCACCAGCAGTTTACTGACTATTCTTTTTCTTTGCAATCTTTGCTGCTCTATGAAAAATATACCTTGGAGGTTTTTTCTTTGTCTTACATCCCTATGTGCCTGTGAAAAAGAATGTTAGAACCTCTTGTTTCTAAGTTATGTTTCCTACATTAGTTGACTTGATTTTCCCCTTTTTGTTCTTGGAAAGGAGAGCGCTTTGGGGCATGCTACACACATCCCCAGCACACTGCTTCCATCCCTGACTGCTGGAGGCTTCTCAGCTCACTGCCTTGGTCCCAGGCGAGCCGCTACACAGACCTCAGCTTAGAGAACACAGAGGGATAATGAGCTCTTTTGCATTCTGTCTCCTGGGGCATCATCCTACAAAAACTTGCATTGTTGATTTTTAAAAACTAAGTTAACCGAACATGTTGTGGTTTTGTGGTTTTGTTGTTTTGCATTCAGATGGAGGAAAGGCCATTTTAAAAAATCACCTCGATCAAAATCCCCAGCTACAGTGGAACACAACAGAGCCCTCTCGAACATGCAAAGATCCTATAGAAGATATAAACTCTCCAGAACAGTAAGTACCTTCTCTTTGAGAATTATAACGGAAGAATAAATACGTCACTCCTGCACAAGAGTTTGCAATTTGCACCATGTTTTCACATCCATTATTTTATTTGCTTTCCACAGCCATCCCATGATGCAGTCCAATTACAATGCTCTTTTTGCAGATGAAAAAACTAATATTCAAAAACGGGAGGTGACTTGCTAAAGCTCACTCAATTGCTACATGCAGGAAGTAGGACTTGAACTCACATCTGTCCAACATCAAATCCCATGTTCCCTACCACAGCACGCTGCCTTTGTTATGTGTAAAATTTAACCTTGCTAAATGCATTTACTTAACAGTTTACTGAGACCTCCTGTATGTCAGGCATAGGTGCTAGGGTTACAGCGGTGAAGAAAACGGACTAAAATTCCTATCTTCATAGAGCTTCCATTCTATCTAGGAGGATGATAGCTTAATAAAAAAGCAAGACGTGGCATGTCAAACAATAGGAGCTTTGGAGAAAAAGCAGAGAACGGGGTCGGGAGTGTCATTTTAAATAGGGTGGTCAGAGAAGACTCAATGAGATGGTGACATCAAAGCAAAGACCTGAACATCTCTGTTAGCTTTGTTCCCACAGGCAATTTTAGGCCTTCCCATCTTATAGCACATTGGAAGCAGAAGTTAGAAATACAAACTTTGAAACTTGGCCTCTGGAAGTGACAAGCAATGAGGAACCAGCAAAAGCAGCCAAATCACCAATTGCAGCATCATTTGGGGCTCTTTAGTATTAGAGCTAATAGCCTGTCAACCCAACTAGCTCCAAGGCCTGGCCAGCTTACAGTCCAGGACAGGGAGTGAGAGTTACATGGAATTTGTCAGCAGTCTGCCTAGCAGTTGCCTCCAGCAGAGTGTAAGCACCTTGAGAGTAAGGTATGAGTCCTTCATGCGTCCCCTGCACTGAACACAGGTTCTGCCAGTGAGTAGGTTCTTGACAAGCATTTGTTGAATGAATGAAAGGCAAACAGGATCCTAACAGACAGAATAATGCTCTGACAACCACAGGACCCACCTTGCCTAGGCAGATAGCCCTGCCCTGGGTGCTTGGACAGGGCACCCTTTTCCCAGGTCACAGTTGATTCTTCCCTTTTTGTCCTGGGCTTCTTGCCAGCATGATCTTGCCTTAAGACACAGACTTCAGCTGACATTATACAGGTTCAACTTTTAACTTCAGAATGAGATCTCCAACACTGTAGTTCCATGCACACCTCTGAGGTGTCTCTTGGGAGGAGTCTTTCTGGAAAGTGTGGGCAGCACTTCATCTGTACCCATCTATCTCAGAACCCACCAGTGACCTAAATGAACCCCAAGGGCACACCCAGTTGGGATAAGGCTGCCCCCATGAATTGATTTGCCTCTACCACAAAACAATGTGGTTGAACAGAAGCAGCAAGAATTCCACCTTCCCCGTTCTGGTTTTGTTTCCATGGGGAAGTTACCTGAACTCTGTACTCTTCCCTCTTCTTTATAATGGGAATAGCAGTATTTCTTTGGCCTATTGGGTGTTTGTTAAGCTCTGGGGTTTTTGTTTCTCACTTTTTTGCACGTGAGTGGCCAGGCACTGGGAACACAAGAAGGCATAAGAACTCAGTCCCTTCTCTCAAGGAATGTGATGTGAAAGTTGCACCCATGGAGAACTGTGCAAGAATGCAGCTGAGCCGAGCAGAGGAGCAGTCACCTGGGCACATTTGCCGCAAGCAGCCTTTTCAACAAAGTGACATGACAGTCATTAAGACCAGAAGGATGTGGCAATGAGAAGGGAGTCAGAGGGCAGTTCCCTTTTCCCTTGCTGCTCCTCCATCACGTGCTAACCCACACCCAGCTCCATCTTGCCTCCAGCTTTTTCTGGCTTCATTTCTGAGTATTTACCAAGGGTTCTGCTTAGCAGAGGAAGGGTTCTCTTAGCAGAGAGTGAGGACAAACAAGGTGATATTTAAACTGGATCTTGAAGGAAACACAGTTCATCATGTCAGGAAGCAGAGAAAGAGTCTTCCAGACAGGGAAACAGCAGAAGAGCACCCAGGAGCAGGGTTTCCAGGGAAACTGGCTGCCAGAGGGCAGGGCTTACAGGTGGAAAGGATGGAAGATTCACCTGGAAAATTCTGATCCAGAGACGGAACTTAGGGAGCCCCAAATATCACATCAGTGTCCTTTTTATCCCTTCCTTGGCTTCCTAGTGTTGGAAAGATAACACTAGTTACCAAAGAAGCTGGAAGAGCCTGTGGGAATTGGCCCAGCAAGAAGAGATGTGGTCCTGGGCAAAGCAGAGGCAGACGGGAGAGAGGAAGGATAGAGCAGGCGAGAAGTCTTTCAGGGACAGAACTGAAAGCCCTGTGGAGGTTTGTGAGAGGAGAGAATGAGAACTATCTGGTTTGCAGCAAAGCCCTGTTAGAAAGGCAAAGCTTTGTCCTTAGTAATAGACGGTCCCCAACTTACCATTTTTCAACTTTACAATGGTGTGAAAGTGATACATATTCAGTACTGTATTCAGTAAATTGCATGAGATATTCAACACTTTTTTATAAAATAGGCCTTGTGTTAGATGGTATGGCCCAACTGTAAGTGTTCTGAGCACATTTAAGGTAGGCGAGGCTCAGCTAGGATGTTTGGTAGGTTAGGTGGATTAAATGTATTTTTCAACTTATGATATTTTCAACTTACAATGGGTTTATGGGAATGTAACCCCATCGTAAGTCAAGCAGCATCTTTTCTGCTAAGGCATTTATAATAATCACCATATCCTGGACCAAAGCTCAAGAAGACTCATCTCCCTTGTTTATTCCAGTCTCCCTGGTTATTCCCAGGGCAGTAGCTGGTACATATGGGCCCTCATTAAATACCTTCTGGATTGCTGAATGGTTACAGGATTGGATGGACAGATCTTGGATTCAGAGAAAAATATGCTCTGTCATCAGCTTTTTTAGCCAAAGCGAGTCCAAGGAACTTTCTGGTGAGCCCCCAGCTAGCCTTCACTAACATTCCTCCCTCTTTCTCTCCAGCATCCAGCGTCGGCTGTCCCTCCAGCTCCCCATCCTCCACCACGCCTATCTCCCATCCATCGGAGGCGTGGACGCCAGCTGTGTCAGCCCCTGTGTCAGCCCCACCGCCAGCCCCCGCCACAGACATGTGCCACCCTCCTTCCGAGTCATGGTCTCGGGCCTGTAAGGGTGGGAGGCCTGGGCCCGGGGCCTCCCCCGTGACAGAACCACACTGGGCAGAGGCGTCTGCTGCAGAAACACTGTCGGCTCTGGCTGCGGAGAAGCTGGGCACCATGGCTGGCCTCTCAGGACCACTCGGATGGCACTCAGGTGGACAGGACGGGGCAGGGGGAGACTTGGCACCTGACCTCGAGCCTTATTTGTGAAGTTCTTATGTCTTCACAAAGAAGAGGAATGGAAATGGGACTTCTTCCATAACATCTGCAAACGAGGAAGAGCTGGGCTATCAAACTTGCAAAAAAAAAAAAAAAAAATCTAGACAAGGAGAGAGGCACTAGAACTCCAGCTGGAAGTCACGGAGTGGCTCAAGCAGCCTTGGGAAGAGGCATGGGGCTTCTGAAGAAACTGCACTCTGCACACACATCACTGGCTGTGACCCCTCAGGCTAGCCCTTCTCCACTCTGGGGGAGGAGGTGAGAAGGGCCACCAGGCCCCCAGCTGCCAGGCCAGCCGACCCCAGCCTTCCTGGAACAGGGAATCTGCAGGAGCGCAGACAGGCACAGCCCTGAGGCAGGCAGGCCGAGGGCTGCGGCACTGGAGCAGGCTGACTTACGTGCTCCAGATGGGACCTATGTCACCCAATGAGATGTTTGTTACTCTGGTAAATGCCACATGTTAACACAATAACACCCATTCCTGGGACCGTGGGGATTTAGGGCACGTCACTGCAGACACGCTCTGCAGCATTCACCGACAGTCTGTCATGCACCCACCACGTTGGCCATGTCCTTGTGTTCCTATCGGATGCTCCCAGTAACCAGGGGGACCACCCGAGCTAATCATGGAATGTCTGTTCCCAGCAAACACGATAAAGAAAGATTGTGCACTTTAACCTCTCTCATCAGGGCCCAAGGGCTGGCTGGGATTTTTTTTCCCCACTAACTTTGTTTATGACCAAAGTAAATTGGAGGCATTCTGCTAAAAGACATCCCTGTAGACATAGGGGAGAGAGTTGCTGGCTGAGGGCTTCCCTTGGCTTCCAGAAGGCAGCCTTCCATCCAGACAAGCCAGTGAGCTCTCCCCTTGGGATCACTGGGGTGATCAGTCAGCAGATTGATTCTCATTCATAAGATCATTCTTCCCTTTGAATTGAGCCCCTAAGAGCACTGGCCTGGGAGTCAGACAGACCTGGGTTCAAGTCCTCAGTCCCCTGCCCACTCCCTACGTGACTTTGTTCAGGTCACTAGTGTCTCTCTGAGCCTCAGTTTCCCCTCTGTAACTTGGGGTTGAAATAACACCTGTCCTGCCTACCTCACAAGGTCACCTGAGGATTGAAACTTGATCTTGTCCAGGAAAGCTTTGTACCAAACAGTGAAGCCGCCCTGATCCGTGAGGTATGAGTATGACTCTGACCTTCAGCCCTCCCTACAGCCGGGGGTGTGGCCCAGAGAAGCTTCCAGCACAGCCCTCTACCCAGAATATCCGGGCTGGAGGGAGGCTCCCAATGACTTTTCTGACATTCCTAGACAGGTTCATTCTTTGCTCAAGAAAGGCCTGAATGACAACGTCCAGGATGTCTGCACAACTGAGCAGCTCGCTCACTCCCTAAAGAAACCTATTGGCAGCTTCAACAGGCAGGCAATAATCTCTTCCCAGAACCACTGCAGTCAGGAATAAACTGTTTTCTCCACCAGGCTTTGACAAAAGGGCCCACAGGAATCTTACCATCGCCAACATTTCAAAGCACCCTATTTCACGTAGCATAGCTTTCTGCTCCCCTTCCCCAAAGAGAGGTTATGGAGGTACTGTAGCTTTTAGGGAAAAAAAAATGTTAACACATCACAGGTCAAGTTGAAGTCATTCTCTGTTTAGGCACTAAAAATTGGTGTTGTCACTCACTGTGTATTACCAGTATTTACTTGCTTTCTTGATTTCACCAAAACCAAATTTAATTTAAAGGACCACATTAATTTTTCAAAGGGAAAGAGACAATTAATTGTATATAATGTATACACACACACAAAAAAAAAAAAAACCTGTAGAAATATTATTCCAGCATAGCAGGAAAACAAACAAAAGTATTGGACTGTCAGAGGTGAGCCTGTGCGTCTGTAACCCTTTGTGACTCCTGAGCGTGCGCCGTCTTCTAGGTTAACTCACGAAGTACATTCTCTGTCTTACTGATACTGTAGGTTCACCCATTTTTTTTTAATTTCCTCGCAAATAACAAGACCCACAGAAGTGACTCTAGCTACTTAATGGTTCTGTTCTTTTATATGCAGCAAACACACCGTCCATTTCTGAAGTGGCTTCGGCCTGAAGGCATTTTCCAATGATGTTAGTGCACAAAACGCTTTAAATTAGACTGGAACTGCCAGAATCAAATGTAAATGAGGAATTTCTCGTACCCCTACTGCATGGTATCGATTTTTAATAAATTGTTGCAAATTTGTTTTTATGAATAAAAGGAAAAAACCTGTCGTCTTTAATGCCTACTCATCCCAAAATGCAGGTCAGATCGGGCCATATTCCTCCGCTTAGAAACTCGGGACAATTCTGGGGTTGCCTGCTCAGCATTGTCCCTTCCTTCATAGACTGCCCATCCCAGCCGCCTGCTGACAGCGGCAAAGCAGCCCTGTTACCAGGTGACCCCGACTTCTGGCCACAGCTGATTAATTCGAGGGTGGGAATTTGACCCAGGCTGGGCTGGTGAATCACTTCCTCAGGATTCCTCCATGTAGAGAAATTTAGTCTGCCATGAAACAGAAAAAAAAAAAAATGGAGCCGACAGAGAGATAATCAGGACCAACAGCTGAGTTCTGATGGTGTCTGACTACCTGGTTAGTGGTGCCTTCCTGCGCTCCTCTGAAAGCACAGCCCTGATTTTGGGGTAAGGAAGGGGATCTATTGAATGGGAATCTTGCTCCCACCCCCGGACACAGTGATTGGTTCAGGAATGTGCTCATTATCCAGGACCAGCCAATCAGAGCACTTCCCAGGGTTTCTGCCAGCTGTTTTCAGGAGGTTTGAAGGCACTCTGGGCCCTCCTCACCTGCTCAGTTGTTCAGGCCTTCCTTGGATTCTGTGTTCTTCTGATACATTGCCCTTTTTGCCTAGGTTAGTTCAAGCTGGGTTCCCATCACTTGCAATCCCAAGATTCTTAACCAATATGGAAAACCCACGACCTCCCCAGCCCCGACTCCCCTTCGGGGCCTTGCCAGCCTGTCGAGATTTGGCCCCATGCTCCTTTCTAGCCTCATCATCCCATCCCCCTGGAGCCTATGGAGCCACCCCAAAGTCTGTTTTACTTCTCCAGGGTGCTGAGCCTCAGCCAGCAGCTCCGACTCATCTCCCTAGATCCCCTTCAATGGGATCTTCTCTTCCTAGCTCTGGACTGAGGACATTGCCCCTGTCTACGGCACTGGGTACATGCCGTACACTCTGTCCCCTCCCCATCCCGGACCCTGAGCTCCCTGAGGATGGGACTCATGTCTGCTTCCATGACGTTCCACTGGGCAGCAGTTCCTCCCTGTGGCTCAGAATGGGCTTCAACGAGGCTTTGCACAATTGAACATTTTGGCCGAGGCTTGTCCACATTGGTTGCTGGGTCTAGGAGGCAAAGTAAAAGCAGAGGTGGCCACAGCAGGCTGGGGAGGCCCGAGGTTCATGTGACTGGGTACAGTCCTAGAAATGGGGGCACTGGACTCGCAGACTCCACTGGAGGGCTGGTCCCAGGCTGGAGTTTTCCAGGACATGGGATCCTCAACGTGGAGCCTCCCAAGGAACAGGCTTTCTGAATCCTGGCCCAAGAGACCCCTGCTCCATGCCTGCTGCTCCACACCACTGCTCATACAGCCTTCCTACGGGATGTGGGTTGTTCCAGGATGGGAAACAGGCCCAACATGAAGAATACGTACCCAAGGTCACCTAATAAGGCTGTGGCAAAGGCAGGAACAACCAGAATCTTAGCTGGTCTTCCTTCTCTACCTGATCCTGACTCAGAAATTAGAGCAGAGAAGGGTGGCAGCGGTCATCTCACCCAGCCCCTCCTAGTACAGATGGGGAAACGGAGGCCCCGCAACTGGAGCCAAGGTCAACCAGAAGGTCACGAGAGGGCCAGCATGGAACCCAGATGTCCTGGTTTTGAGACTCGGCTCTTCTCAGTCCACTTCCCACACCTGTTCTACCATAGGCAGCGCAACCACAGCAGTGAGACGCTGCCCCGCAGAGCCATTTCTCAGCTACCACAGATTGAGAAATCTTTATATAGCCTCACTAAATATGGAGTCAGCCAAGACAACATTTGGTCTTTCCTCTTAGCACGTCTGAAAGAGAGAAATGCCCCAAGTGTTGAAGATGCTCCTTGTCACATCACTGAAGTGATGCCTTGCTTGGCGGTGAGCAGGGAAAGCCCAGACAGCAGTGGTGCACTTCATTCCCTTTCATTCTTCTTCAAAAGCATTGTCTTCCTTTTGTTATGACTGGCTCATTTCTGAGTTAAAAATAAAAGAGTGTTTCCCAACCTCAAAGACAAGCTTTCTGGAGTTGAAGCCCTCTTAGAAAGCTCTGCCTGGGGGTCTCCTCACCCTGGGGTGTGGAGACAACACCGGGATCCGCTCTGAGGGAAGAAGGGGAGAGATTTCTGGAAACAGCAAGCCTGGGGCACCAGCCAAGGCCCACCCTTCCAGGCAGTTCCCTGTGCTCAGCAATTTCTTCTCTACAAGGATCAGGATCCACAGGCCTAGAAGCCAATGCCAGGGAGAGGAGGTGGTGCTGGGTAGATTGCAAAAAGCAGACTGGCGGCCATCAGCACCTCTGCCTGTCCAGCAACCACCTCTGCCTTCCTGCAGCTCCTCTGGAAGCACTGCCCTACTTTTGGGGGAAAGCAGAAGGGAGAAAATCTGGAGGGCTGCCCTTGCTTCCACTGCTGGACACAGGATTGGTTCAGGGATATGCTCATTAACCAAGCCCAGCCAATCAAAGCTTTCCCCTGCCATTTTTAAGAAGTTTGAAATCTTGCCCTCCACGTGGAGAGCAATGAAAAGAGGGAAACTGAGCTCTCATTGCATCATTTAGGCTCAAGGACCAGTGATACCTAAAAATACATCCATCCTTGAGCTTCTAGGTTTTAAACTAATACATACCCTTTTCTGCTTACATAGAGTTGGGTTTCTGTCACTTAGAACCAAAAGAAATCTGTGGGATGCAGAGGGGCTCCACGAGGGGTTCACTGTTGTCTGAAACCCTCCTGGTATTGAGACATGCAGGAGATATTTCCCTGGCCTCACACATGCCGCTGAACAGGGAGGTGGGTAAGGATACCCAAAGGGAAGATGGGGCTAAGAAGCCTCAGGAGGCTAAAGAAGGGTCAAGGAGCCAGGCTGAGGGCCGGAGGGCTCGCACCAAGCTGCATGCCCAGCACTTGTCACCTGCCTGTCCCCTACCCCCTTAGCTAGTCACCCCTTACTTAGCCTTGAGGAGTAGGGTTTGTAGGTACTGGACAGTAAATGATTAACACACTCTCTGGAAGAGAAAATTGGTCCCTCCTCTGCCTCCACCCCACATCTAAAACCCCTGGCAAATCCCAGGGGCTCACTCTATCATACTTGATCTGCCCTGTCCGTGGTCCTGAGTGGGTCCTGCCCAGAGATGACAATTCACTGTCTGGTTCCCCTCCAGGTCCCACCTTCAGGAGCCCCAAACCCTCAATGGGGCATCCACTGAGCCCCCGATCTTTGCCAAGGCCTGTGCTAGGTGCCAGGTGAACAGTGAGTAGGATATAGGTCTCAAGAAGCTCACAAATAGGAAGACAGATGCTCAATGAAGAAATGACAATAGCCTGTGATAAGCACCTACTCTAGTCTGGACATGCCTCCTGGGGGACATAACCTCCAAACAGGGCTAGTTTTGGGGGTTTGCAAGCTATACAGTTTTTAAAGGGCCTCATGTTCGGCTTAATGCTCTGCTGTAACTATTTTGAAATTCTAAATAACTTTTGAAAAGGGGGCTTAGAATTTTATTTTTATTTTTTATTGATTTGTTTATTTTTGAGACAATGTCTCACTCTGTTGTCCAGGCTGGAGTGCAGTGGCATGATCACAGCTGACTGCAGCCTTGACCTCCTGGACTCAAGCAATCCTCCCAACTCAGCCTATGAGTAGCTGGTACTACAGGCATGCAACACCACGCCTGGCTAATTTTTTATTTTTTAGAGAGATGAGATCTCTCTAAAAAATTTTTAAAAAATGTATGTTGCCCAGGCTGGTCCCAATCACCTGGGCTCAAGCAGTCCTCCCACCTCAGCATCCCAAATTGCTGGCATTACAGGCATGAACCATTGTACCCGGCCCAGGGCTTAACACTTTAATTTCATACTGGAGCCCACAAATTATGTAGCCAGTCCTATACCTAGACCTGAAAGTGAGTAAAAGCTAGCCAGCAAAAGAGAGAAAGAAGAGGAAGGGAGAGGGAGAGAACTAGCAGCCCAATTCTATAGAATGCATGCACCTGCAGGGGCTGCTGTGGCTGCACCAAGGACAACTAGGTTGTTGTGTGTTAATCACTTATCATGGAATCCATGTGACATCAGATTGCTGCGTGATCAGACAGCACGCATCCTGTCTGTGTGTGATGATATGAATTACATCTAAAAATCATCAGGCCTGGGTGCAGATTGCTACACCTTCACTTACCTGGCTGCATGGCTTTCAATGATTCCACCTCTCTGAGCGTCTGATCCCTCGTCTGTAAAATGGACATGATACCTCACTCAGAGCTTCTCTGACAGCCAAAGAGGCTCATGTAGGGGAAAGTGCCTTGTAAACACTAAGCTTATATTTGTGCTACTCCCAGACAGGAGGAATGTAAAGTGAGCAGCTTTAGTAGGTACAATGGGGCAGCCAACAGCCTAATCTCCTCACAACAGACTGCATCTAGGAAGAACGTCATTAGGGAAAACATCCTGACATGCTATGTTAGGGGCAAGGTGAGATTCTAAAGACAAGGCTAAAAGAGAGACAGCAGAACAATTCTGTTGGAAAAAGAACTAGAAATTTTGGGTTAGAAGGAGAGAAAAATGAGAGGAGTGGGTAATAAGTAACAGGGCAGTGTGGCTAAAAAGCTTTTAAGAATAGGGATGTCAGCCGGGTGCGGTGGCTCACACCTGTAACCCCAGCAATTCGGGAGGCCGAGGGGGGTGAATCACCTGAGGTCAGGAATTCGCGACTAGCGTGGCCAACATGATGAAACCCTGTCTCTACTAAAAATACAAAAAATTAGCCGGGCATGGTGGCACACGCCTGTAACTCCAGCTACTCAGGAGGCTGAGGTAGGAGAATCACTTGAACCTGGGAGGTGGAGGTTGCAGTGAGCCGAGATTGTGCCATTGCACTCCAGCCTGGGCAACAAAAGCAAAATTCCTTCTCAAAAAAAAAAAAAAAAAAAGAATAGGGATGTTGAATATTTGCTTTTAAATCATTTGTGTTGCATGAAGTAAAAGCCTCTCTCTTCCCTTTATTTCACTCCCTCCTGCAAAATGTCCCTAAACCTTTGGTTACATTTACTATACAAGTAAAAGCTTTGTGAGTTTTAGTGGAAATAGAGGAAAAGGGCGAATTCTATGTTTAGGTAGAGACCAGAGTAAGGATAAAAGCAGCAGCAGCCACAAGATGCAGAGGGAAAAATAAGTTCTCTGGCCGAGCGTGGTGGCTCACACCTGTAATCCCAGCACTTTGGGAGGCCAAGGCCGGTGGATCACTTGAGGTCAGAAGTACAAGACCAGCCTGACCAACATGGTGAAACCCCATCTCTACAAAAATACAAAAATTAGCTGGGCGGCCAGGCGCAGTGGCTCACGCTTGTAATCCCAGCACTTTGGGAGGCCGAGGCGGGCAGATCACGAGGTCAGGAGATCGAGACCATGGTGAAACCCCGTCCCTACTAAAAATACAAAAAAATTAGCCGGGCATAGTGGCGGGCGCCTGTAGTCCCAGCTACTCGGAGAGGCTGAGGCAGGAGAATGGCATGAACCCAGGAGGTGGAGCCTGCAGTGAGCCGACATTGCGCCGCTGCACTCCAGCCTGGGCGACAGAGCGAGACTCCGTCTCAAAAAAAAAAAAAAAAATTAGCTGGGCATGGTGGCACGCACCTGTAGTCCCAGCTACTCTGGAGGCTGATGCAGGAGGATCACTTGAACCCGGGAGATGGAGGTTGCAGTGAGCCAGGATCACACCACTGCACTCCAGCCTGGGTAACAGAATATACACATATATACAACATATATATGACATATATATGTTGTATATATATGTATATGTTATATATAATGTATATGATATATGTTATATAATGTACATATGTTATATATAATATATATGATAAATATGGTATGTTTCATATATTTTATATATACACTCTTTGCATAAGTGGGAATTTGGAGCAAGAGGTGACCATGAGCCCATAAGCTCTCCCAAAATTCACAGAAGCACTGGAGAGGCACTGGTCTTTTCTAGAGCCAAGTAAGGGAGGAATAAAAAGTTAGGATTAATCACATCTAGATCTCACAGGGCATGGTCACCTTTACTTCCATCTAAGTTACATAAGCAACAGGAAACATGTCATCCCATAGAGCCATAAACCTCAAAGATCCTGAATACAATGGTAGAAATACTAGAAAATAAGACCAGCAATAAAATGGTCAACTGGATGGCAAAACAATCTCCACACTCAAAGCTTTAGGAATGACATGACATCGAGAAGCTGCCAGCCTGGAGGCTCTGGCAGTGTTGAAGAGCTATTAGCTCGGCCTTCTTTGTTCTCCAAGGTTGTGGCTGTTCTTGGCTACCCTAGTCCACCATGTCTGTAACTGGAGAAGTCTGGCACTATTGTGAAGTTAGGGTTTTTGTGCGAGAGAAGATACATCTGATTTCCCTCCATCTGCATTCCAATGGAAAAATCCAAAACAGTGTTTCTCAAACATGAAAAAAAAAAAAAAATAGGGCCAGGCATGGTGGCTCACACCTGCAATCCCAGCACTTTGGGAGGCCCAGGAGGGAGGATTTCTTGAGGCCAGGAGTTCAAGACCAGCATGGGAACACAGTGAGACGCTGTCTCTCCAAAAAAAAAAAAAAATGTTTAATTATCTGGGCTTGGTGGCATGCCTGTAGTCCTAGCTACTTGGGAGGCAGAGGTAGGAAGATTGCTTGAGCCCAGGAGTTCAAGGTTGCAGTAAGTTATGATTGTGCCCCTGCACTGCAGCCTAGGCCACAAAGCGAGACCAGGTCAAAAGAAAGAAGGAAGTAAGGAAAAAAAGAAAGAGAAGGAAGAGAGATAGGAAGGAAGGAAGGAAGGAAGGAAGGAAGGAAGGAAGGAAGGAAGGAAGGAAGGGAGGGAGGGAAGAGAAAGAAAAGGAAAGAAAGAAGGAAGGAAAAGAAAGAGAAAGAAAAGAGACGAGACATATGGACACCTTTTTAGTGTTGAGTTAAATTATTTTTATAAAGAAAGTTACTGCAGTGAGCTCTGATTGCACCACTACACTCCAGCTTGAGCAACAAAGTGAGACCCTGTTGAAAGAAAGCAGAAAGAGAGACATATGGACACCTTTTCAAACTGTGTTGACTTAAATTATGAAATGTGCTCAAACTAGATATAAACTTAGGCTTAGAGCATTCATATAAAATCCAAACAAAATAGCAAAGCCAATAAAAATCATGTTAACAACATGGATGGAATGGGATAGATGAGGTTTTGCCGAAAAATAAGTGGCAGCTCACCACATGAGCACAGCCCTGACTGCTGCCGGGCATGTTCCTGTGACTTCAGCCAGCCTGGTGTGATGACTCAATTATCACACTGCTTTTCTTTATTTAAACTTCTGTGAAAACTTCATTTATTCAGCATGCTGCAGTATCACTGGGCTGTCCCTGGACTCTAACATATCACTTCCCTATTAAGGCCACCTTTGTTTGTTTTCTCTCATGAGCCGTTGACAATAGTGGGGCCATCTGATAATACACACAATTGGAGTCGTGATTGAGTGCAGATGCCCATTAAGCCCCAGGCTAAGTGCTTTGCAAGCATAATCTCATTTAGCTCTCACAGGGACCCCAGCGCAGAACCGCAGAACCTGATTATTATCACCCTTCTGCAGCTAAAGGCACTCAGGCACAGCGGGTGAGTGCTGTCCTGGGTCACACAGCTGGGATGTAGAGTGAGTCACAATTTGAACACAGCAGCCTGATCCAGAGTAGACCACCTTTACCACTTCTTTAAACCCTAGTCACAATTAGCTGGATTCAGATGACCCAGGATATGCTTTTTTTTAAGATTATCTTGAAATAAAAATCGCTCGTTTTCATTTTATAGAAGATTTGCAGACCCCCAAGATTCACCCAGGGCATCATCTGAGGCTCTAGGCTCCAGTCTGAGAGCCTCTGGCCCAGGCAATGTGACCATGAGGAGCCACTGAGCAAGCCAGTGGCTCAGAGCAACGCTGGGAGATACACTCCAGGCCCCTGGGCTTCTCGGGCTGACTCATAAACCAGCCCTTGGGAGATCCTGGGCCTCGGGGACACCTGGTTTTGAGGGCAAGGGAGCCCGGGGAAGCAGGGGCAGCTCCATGTTGAGCAACAGTGACAGTGGCAGTGATGATGGCAGTACCAGAGCTCCTGGGCGGCTATGACAACAGACACCTGCCATGGCTGTGGTGGCCACAGCTCTGAAGGCGCCAGCCCCTCGATGGGAGTGGAGGTGGAGGTGGGGAGTTGGTCAAAACTAACTGAAGAGGTAGGGCGACCTCCACATCAGGAAAGATGCCGATTCACTCAGGGCTGGAGGCTGGTAGCTCTGCCACAGCAGAGAAGAACCTATGCAGACACAAAACCCTATGCCCAAGTTGCCCATTGACTAGATGCCCCCATCCCAGATCTTCACCCTGGGCCACTCAACCAGGCCTCCAGGATCTAGCAGAAGGACTCTGCCAGCATCCCAGGGCAGGGGAGGCAAGATGGAAGGTGTTCACCCCATCTGCAAAGAAAAGCCAGTTCTAAGTTGTTTCTGTGAAATAAGAGATTATAGACAAACTGATGAGAAAATGGACTGAGAAGAAAAAAGGGAAGAAAGTGGGGAGGGAAGAAAGAAGGAGGGAGGAAGGGAAAGTTTTGAGATTGGAGTAGTGTCAGAAACCTGCACATTCAACTCCTCTCTCTTTAATTCTTGCTACAATGGCCCAACCAATCAGAGCAAATCCATATCCTCTTCCATAAAGATTACTCTATCTAGATGGGTGGTTTCTGAAAATTAGAGCAAGTGTCCCACGAACATCCCTAAAAGCTCAAGTCATTTCCACTGCTCAGGTAAAGGGTGGAGGGAGGAGAAGCAGCTGCAGGCCACCATCTTCTAAGTGTGGAGAAGGCCACCTGGGGTTAATTCTAACTCAGTAGTGCAAAAGCCAAGTAGTCTTGGATTTGATTTTAGAGCTTCCATTCTGAGTTCAAAGGACCTTCAGATGTGGGCCGGTATCTCCATGCAGGAGCTGCTGGAAGTCATAATTTCACAGGATTTCTGCAGAACCAGTGCTACAGCATCCACTTTCTCTCACTAGTCACCCCCACCACAGGGAAGAAGAGGAGGCAAGTGAGAGCAGAATTCATGAGCAGCAGCCATCTCTTCTCATCTCATGGGGAGCCGGGAAGGCTTAGATAAGTTCCCCTCCCTCCATAAGATCGGGGGTAGCTTAAGCATTCCTCCAGACCCTTTCCCCTTCACCAAGTAAGGGACTGGCAATGCCTTTCATCTGCAGACTTCAGAGCCATTGAACTGCCCAATGCCCAGGCCAGTGTTGCTGGCAGGTTGAGAAAGAGGGCTGAGCGGAGGAGAGGAAGACTCGGGTAGCCAGTGGCATTCCCACAGCGTGGCTTGGCAAGGAGATGTGGGTTTTCCATGGGTTGCATGGGCACTGAGGAAGGTTGGGAGAATTTCATCATCCTAAGAGGCTGAGAAAAAAAGCAGATGGATGAAGTTCAGTCAGAACTTGCTCACCAGAGGAATGTGCCAGAAGGACCCACTGGAAAGCCAGCACTCAGACCCCTGCTTGGCAGAGGGAACAGACAGTCAGATAGGAACAAAAGAAGTGATGCCAGCAGAAAGAAGACTGTAACCTCACGCAGGGAGTCACAGAAAGCAATGTTCTGATACCTCTCCCCTCTCCTGCCTCCTTTCCCTAATATCTCAGAGAAAATAGAGAACGGGAGAGCAAACCTCATCACCTCCCTCCCTGCCCCAAGCCACAGAAACCTCAAGTGCCTGCTTGGGAAGAGTGCACCTTTTTTTTTTTTTTTTTTTTAAAACATCCAGAGACTCTTTCCTTTTTATGGCTTTATTGAGATAGAATCCACATACCACACAATTCACCCTTGTAAAGGGTGCAATTCAGCCAGGCATGGTGGCTCACGCCTGTAATCCTAATGCTTTGGGAGGCCAAGACAGGAGGATCCCTTGAGCCCAGGAGTTTGAGACCAGCCTGGACAACATAAGGGGACTCCATCTCTACACAAAATTAAAAATTAGCCTGGCATGGGGGATGCACGCCTGTAGTCCCAGCTACTCAGGAAGCTGAGGCAGGAGGATCACTTGAGCCCTGGAGTTTGAGGTTATAGTGAGCTATGATTTTGCCACTACAACAGACTGAGATCCTAAAAAAATAAAATGAATTAAAGTATACAATTCAAATTTTTTAGTATATTCACAGATTCATACAATCATCTCCACAATCTAACACTGGAACATTTTCATCACTCCAAAAAGAGTTAGCTGGCAGTCCCTATTTCTCCCCAGTTTCCCCCAGCCTAAGCAACCATGAAATCTACTTTCTGTCGCTATAAGTTTGGACATTTCACATAAATGGAACCTTGCAATACGTGGTTCTTTGTGATGGGCTTCTTTTACTTAAGATAATGTGTTCAAAATTCATGTGTTCATTATCAATATGAATGCAAGATAATGCATTCATATTGCAGCATGGATCAGGACTGCCTCACCTTTTATTGCTGAATATAGTCTATAGTATGTGTATACATTTTACTTTATGCAATTTTTTTTTTTTTTGAGACGGAGTCTCTCTCTGTCGCCCAGGCTGCTGGAGTTCAGTGGCACGAACTTGGCTCACTGCAAGCTCCGCCTCCCGGGTTCACGCCATTCTCCTGCCTCAGCCTCCTGAGTAGCTGGGACTACAGGCGCCTGCCACCATGCCCGGCTAATTTTTTGTATTTTTAGTAGAGATGGGGTTTCACCATGTTAGCCAGGATGGTCTTGATCTCGTGACCCCGTGATCCACCCGCCTCGGCCTCCCAAAGTGCTGGTATTACAGGTGTGAGCCACCGCACCCGGCCTACTTTATGCAATTATTATCCATGTTATCAGTTAGCAAACATTTGAGTTGTTTCTACTTTTGGACTATTATGAATAATGATATTATGAACATTCAAGTTTTAATGTGGACATAATGTTTTTGTTTCTCTTGGGGATATAACTAGGAGTGGAATTGCTGGGTTGTATGGTAACTCTAGTTTCAACTTTTTGAGGAACTGCCAAATTTTTCCACTGCAGCTACACCATTTTACATTCTCACCAGCATGTATGAGGGTTCCAATTTCTCCTTATGCTCACCAACATTTGTTATTATCTATTTTTTTAAAAAAATTCATAGGCATCCTGGTGGTTGTGAAGTATCTCATTGTGGTTTTGGTTTGCATTTCCCTGATGGCTAATGACATTGAGCATCTTTTCATGTACTTATTGGCCATTGACATATCTTTGCAAAAATGTCTGTTCAGAGCCTTTGCCTTTTATTTATTTTTGGAACAGGGCCTCACTTTGTTGCCCAGGCTGGAATGCAGTGGTGTGATAACGGCTCACTGCACCCTAGAATTCCTGGGGCTTAAAGCAATCCTCCCACTTCAAATTCCCGAGTAGCTAGGACTACAAGCGCAAGCCACCACTCCCTACTAATTTTTTTATTTTTGTAGAGACAGAGCCTCCCTATGTTGCCCAGCTAGTCTCCAGTTCCTGGGCTCCAAGCGATCCTCCCACCTCAGCCTCCCAGCGTGCTGGGATTATAGGCATGAGCCACTGCACCCGGCGCCATTTTTAAGTAGAATAATTTGAATTCTTCCTATTGAGATGTAAGAGTTTGTTATGTATTCTAGATACAAGTTTCTTATTTGATCCACGATTTGCAAATATTTTCTTCCATTCAGTGGGTTATCTTTTCATGTTCTTGAGGGTGTTCTTTAAACCATAAAAGTTTTTAATTTTGATGAAGTCTTATTTACTTTTCTTTTATTGCTTATACTTTTGCTGTCGTATCTAAGAAGGTTTTGCCTAACCCCAAATCACAAATACTTCTATTTTTCTTCTGAGAGTTTTTTAGTTTTAGCTCTTACATTTACAGTCGAGTTAATTTCTGTGTAAAGTATGTGTAAGGAGTGCAACTTCATTCTTCTGCATGTGGGTAGCCAATTATCCTAGCACCATTAATTGAAAAGATAATTCTCTCCTCCACTGAATTGTCTTAGCATCCTTGTGGAAAATCAATTGACTATAAATGCAAGGGTTTATTTGTGGATTCTTAGTTCTGTTCCATTGATCTAGATGTCTATCATTTTGTCCAGTGATTCTTAGTAACTGAACATGAAGGGAGAAGCCTGAGATATTATTAAGGGAAGCTACAAGTGGGAAAGAGTGTTCCACAGAGTCCAACTGGTCACTGGGAAAAAGTCCATCATTTCGCATTTGTGCCTCAAAGAGTTAAGACTCCTCCAACCACTTCTAGTGAAGGAACATTCCCAACCTGTATCATGTCTGCTTTTCCAAATGGGGTACATTGAATGATCCATTTCCCTCAGCTGCTATCATAAATGAGTGTTGCATTTTCATAAACTATTTTTCAGCACTGATTGTGATTATTCTCTTTTAATCTGTTAATCTGGTGAATTACATTATTAGATTTGCTAATAGATATATTTGATGCTTACATTTCTAGGATAAACCCAACTAGATCATTTTTTATTTAATACATTACCAGATAAAGTATGCCATTATTTTGTTTAGGATTTTTGCATCTAAAATCATGAATAAATTTGACCCTTTATTTTTTCTTTTTCATTCTGGCTTTGGAATCAAGGTCACCACTAGCCTCGTAAAATGATTTGAGGGGATGTTGCCTCTTTTTCTAGTCTCTAAAAGGGTTTGTATAAAATTAGAATTGTCAGTTTGTTTGTTTTTAATTGAGATGGGGTCTCACTGTGTTGCCCAAGCTGGTCTTGAACTCCTGGCCTCAAACGATCCTCCTGTCCCGGCTTCCCAAAGTGCTGAGATTACAGGTGTGAGCCACCATGGCTGGCCTAGAGTTGTCAGTTCTTTGAACGTTTAGTAGAACTGTTTTGTAGGTTGATTTTAATCTACTAATTCAGTTTCTTCAACTGTTACAGATTTGTTTTTTTCTGTGCAAGTGAGTTTTATAAGTTTTATTTTCCTAGAGACGTGTCTATTTCATCGAAGCTTTCAAACTATTAGCATAAAGTTGTTTGTAGTACTTATTTTTTAATCTGTTGCATTTGTAATTATGTCCCTTTTTCATATGTTATATTGTTATGCATCCTTTTTCTGACTTAATTAAAGCTACAAGGTTGTATTTTATTCATCTATTGAAAAAACACAAGTTTAGGCTTGGTTGAGCATCTGTACTGTGTTTTTCTATATGATTTCATTAATGTGTGCTCTTATCTTTATTATCTTCTTGTACTTTGTTTTCTTTGCTACTTAAATTATGGTCATTTGTTTGTGGGCATGACATCATTATCTATTAAAATATAAGTGGGTATCTTAGTCCATTCTGTCAGGCCTCTGAGCCCAAGCTAAGGCATCATATCCCCTGTGACCTGCACGTATACATCCAGATGGCCTGAAGTAACTGAAGAATCACAAAAGAAGTGAAAATGGCCTGTTCCTGCCTTAACTGATGACATTACCTTGTGAAATTCCTTCTCCTGGCTCATCCTGGCTCAAAAGCTCCCCAACTGAGCACCTTGTGTCCCCCGCCCCTGCCCACCAGAGAACAACCCCCTTTGACTGTAATTTCCACTACCTACCCAAATCCTATAAAACGGCCCCACCCCTATCTCCCTTCACTGACTCTCTTTTTGGACTCAGTCCCCCTGCACCCAGGTGATTAAAAAGCTTTATTGCTCACACAAAGCCTGCTTGGTGGTCTCTTCACACGGATTTGCGTGAAACATTCCTGCTGCTATGACAAAATATCTTAGACTGGGTAATTATGATTAACAAAAATTTATTCCCCACAGTTCTGGAGGCTGGGAAGTCAGTCCACTGATGAAGGCCCTTTCAGTGTCAAGGGAGGATTTGCCCTCTGCTTCCAAAATGGTGCCTTATTGGTGAGTCCTTACGTAGCAGATGGCAGAAGAACAAAAGGGACTGGGTGCCCTCTTCAATCTCTTCTGTAAGAGCACTAATCCCATTCATGAAGGCAGTGTGCTCATGATTAATCACTTCCCCAAAGGTTCCATCTCTTAATACTATCACATTGGGTACTGTTTCCAATGTAATGAATTGCGGAGAGACACATACATTCAAATCATAGCAGTGGGCATTCTCTTAGGCCCAACGATTCCACTTTAGTTCTGTATTCTATATTAATATTAGAAAATGTCTAAAAAGATACATGTATAAGGTTGGAGGTCAGTTGCAGTGACTTATGCCTGTAATCCCAGAACTTTAGGAGGCCGAGGCAGGAGGATTGCTTGAGTCCAGAAGTTCAAGACCAGACCAGCCTGGGCAACATAGTAAGACCTCGTCTTTTTTTTTTTTTTTTTAAAGATGGGCTTTGCAACATTATTTATAGCTAGAAACAATTAGAAATAATCTGAATGTGAAGATACAGTCATACTATATGTCAGGCCTCTGAGCCCAAGCTAAGCCATCATATTCCCTGTGACCTGCACATACACATCCAGATGGCCGGTTCCTGCCTTAACTGATGACATTCCACCACAAAAGAAGTGAAAATGGCCTGTTCCTGCCTTAACTGATGACATTGTCTTGTGAAATTCCTTCTCCTGGCTCATCCTGGCTCAAAAGCTCCCCCACTGAGTGAGTACCTTGTGACCCCCACTCCTGCCCGTCAGAGAACCCCCCTTTGACTGTAATTTTACTTTACCTACCCAAATCTTATAAAACGGCCCCACCCCATCTTCCTTCGCTGACTCTTTTCAGACTCAGCCCGCCTGCACCCAGGTGAAATAAACAGCTTTATTGCTCACACAAAGCCTGTTTGGTGGTCTCTTCACATGGACGTGAGTGAAACTATGGAATACCATTCAGCTGTTAAAAGGAATAAGGCAAATCTAATATCTATTGACTTGAAAAGAGCTCCATGGTATAATATTAAGGGAGAGGGGATGCAATGAAGAAAAATAGATAAAGAATGACATTTTTGTTTTAAAAATTGCATATGTTCACATATTTATATCCCTATATGTAGTCCCACTGGATGCAGTCATAGCCATTTAGCCCTAAGGAGCCACTGCTAATTCCATCCAGAGGTGAGATCCTTCAAAGCTGGGGAAGCCTCATCTCCAAGCACATAGGTGCTCCCTACCTCCATAGACAGCCTCCAACCATAACCTCAGGGCATCACTTCCACCCCTTGCAAGTCCTAAGACTGGTTTAGGTGACAAGTTCTGAGAGGACAGGGTGGGAAGAGGGGTAGAGGCTCTGAAGGCCTTGGGAACCATAATGACATTCCCAACCCACATCCTCTCCCACCCTTTCAAGGCCATTGGTTGTGAGATATTCATACTTCTCCCTTCCTCAGGGAGGCTTAATTCTGCCCAACCTTCCTTGTGCTCCCCAAAAGTGCCTGGCACCCATTGCTGGCTTCCCAGACAGCCAATCTGATTGGCTTCTTCATCTTCCTGAGGGGGCTTCTGTATCTCTTTGCAGTCCTCAGAATAGCCGAGGTCCCAGGTTAAACACAAATGCAGCGTCTGTAAAAAACCCCATGCATCAACTTGAAGCAAATGCCTTTCCCAGTAAAATTGTTCTACTTTTCCACGTAGCTTTGTAAAAGTGATATTTTTCCTTTCCCCATTCCCTAATTACCCCAAAATATGTGCCAAAGGGGGAAGACGTGACTTGGCAGGGCAGATGTCCCCATTGCTTAGCATCTCAGAGAAGAAATTTAAAAGATGTCTGCCTTTGTTTGCCCTGCCATCACACCTCCAGTTCTGACCATGAGGTTTCTGAAGGAGCACTTCTAGAGGTGAGGAACTGGATAGTGACAAGTTGAAGCCTAGAAACTATGTCATGGGCGACACAGTTTAAGGAAAACTTGGGGGTAATGGGGAAGTATGGCATGACAACTGTTAGTTACTTCCTAGGGAAGCCATCATATATAAAACAGGCTGTCTGGCTGGGCACGGTGGCTCATGCCTGTAATCCCAGCACTTTGGGAGGCGTAGACGGGCTGATCATGAGGTCAGAAGTTTGAGACCAGCCTGACCAACATGGTGAAACCCTGTCTCTAACAAAAATACAAAAATTAGCCAGGTGTGGTGGTGCATGCCTGTAATCCCAGTTACTCAGGAGGCTGAGGCAGGAGAATTGCTTGAACCTGGGAGGCGGAGGTTGTAGTGAGCCAAGGTCGTGCCACTACACTCCAGGCTGGGTGACAGAGAGAGACTTCGTCTCAAAAAAATAAAACAGGCTGTTTTACTCTTCAGTTCTGCAAAGGATCAAAGGAGGACAAACTGCAGCAAATTCCAAACAGACAACGTCAACTCAGTAAACATAACCGTTTACATAATAGAATGCAGAGCCTGGTGAAGAAGGGACCAGCCCATCACAGAAAGGGTTCCAACAGGGAGACTGGAGAGGGAATGCCTGCAGCGGGTGAGAGGTTGAAATGGATAGGCCCAAAGACTCATGTTGCAGAGGTTGCAAATTGATGACACTCATGTCATTTGAAGGAAACAGATGTTTTTACTTGTTCAATGTTTGCCTACAAAGTGTTTTTGTGCTTCTTCTTAGTATTATCATTATATAAATAAAACCTGCATTTCAAGGTTCTCTTGTAAAACATAACAGAGCTGAGAGCCTCCTTTATATGGGATATATGTTCTTCAGTTCACACAGCCTCTGCCACTGCCTATTAATACCCAGCGTCCAAGTATCAATTGACATTTGTTATTCTGCCTGCACTGTAGAGCTTTTTTTCCCTTACACTCAGCCCACTTAACTCATGTATGTTATTACCTGTATTCTCTCTGTAGGCATTTGAATGAGTGGCTTTTGTTGCATCCTGTGGTGTCAATCTTCATTTGAAATAGTGATATAGAGCAGTGTTCACACTTCTCCCTCTTGCCCTGTGCCTTATGTCATTGTGAGCTGCGCTGAGATTTGTAGCACATGTGAATAGCACAGGAGGTCAACAAAAGGCACAGCTCTGCAGCAAGAGCCCCAGGAACTCAACAGAAATGAGCAAGGCAGCTCCTTGAGCTTGCCATTGGCAGATCAAGAAGCCACACCACCTCGTCAGGCCAATGGCCATTATACATTTTGAAAGGGACATTATTTCTTATTGAAGGAACATTACTATCTAGTTGACTCCTAAGACAGCACAGTCTCCTGTTACTTAATGAAACCAGCAACAGGCAGAATATGCACCAGACAGAAAAACTAGCTTGTCTGCTGTCCTGGAATAAAAATAAGAGTTTGAACTAGACTGAAATAAAAATAAGAGTTTGAACCACAACCTGAATCAAAGAAATGTTGGGAGTTTCCTATTAGCTCAAAGCAAAGGTTCCTAGAATTCATAATAATATTGTTAAAATGGCCTGTTACTGCCTGATGACATTATCTTGTGAAATTCCTTCTCCTGGCTCAAAAACTCCCCTACTGAGCACCTTATGACCCCCACTCCTGCCCGCCAGAGAACAACCCCCCTTTTGTCCTTTACCTACCCAAATCCTATAAAACGGCCCCACCCGTATCTCCCTTCGCTGGCTGACTCTCTTTTCGGACTCAGCCCACCTGCACCCAGGTGAAATAAACAGCCTTGTTGCTCACACAAAGCCTGTTTGGTGGTCTCTTCACACGGACACGCATGTATTTGGTGCTGTGACTCGGATCGGGGTATCTCCCTTGGGAGATCAATCCCCTGTCCCCCTGCTGTTTGCTCCATGAGAAAGATCCACCTACGACCCCAGGTCCTCAGACCGACCAGCCCTAGGAACATCTCACCAATTTCAAATACAGTAAGTGGCCTGTTTTTACTCTCTTCTCAAACCTCTAACTATCCCTCAACCTCTTTCTCCTTTCAATCTTGGCGCCACACTTCAATCTCTGCCTTCTCTTAATTTCAATTCCTTTCATTTTCTGGTAGAGACAAAGGAGACACATTTTATCCATGGACCCAAAACTCCGGCGCCGGTCACGGACTCGGGAAGGCAGCCTTCCCTTGGTGTTTAATCATTGCAGGGACGCTTCTCTGATTATTCACCCACGTTCCATTGGTGTCTGATCTCCGCAAGGACACCTGCCTTGATCATTCACCCACGTTCCCTTGGTGGCAAGTCAACTGTGGGGACGCCTGCTTTGGCTGCTCACCCACATTGCAGCCCAGGGCTGTTTCCCACCCCCTTCTCCGTGTCTCTACCCTTCTCTTTAAACTTGCCGCCTTCACTATAGGCAACCTTCCACCCTCCATTCCTCCTTCTTCTCCCTTAGCCTGTGTTCTTAAGAACTTAAAACCTCTTCAACTCTCGCCTGACCTAAAATCTAAGCATCTTATTTTCTTCTGCAACACCGCTTGGCCCCAATAGAAACTTGACAATGGCTCCAAATAGCCAGAAAACAGCGCTTTCAATTTTTCCATCCTACAAGATCTAGATGATTCTTGTCATAAAATGGGCGAATGGTCTGAGGTGCCTGACGTCCAGGCATTCTTTCACACATTGTTCCCTCCCTACTCTCTGTTCCCCGTTCGACTCATCCCAAATCCTCCTCCTTTCCCTCCCTCCTGTCCTCTCAGTCCCAACCCCCAAGCGTCGCTGAGTCTTTCTAATCTTCCTTTTCTACAGACCCATCTGACCTCTCCCCTCCTCCCCAGGCTGTTCCTCGCCAGGCCGAGCCAGGTCCCAATTCTTCCTCAGCCTCTTCTCCCCGACCCTATAATCCTTTTATCACCTCCCGTCCTCACACCAGGTCCGGCTTATAGTTTCGTTCCGCGACTAGCCCTCCCCCACCTGCCCAGCAATTTCCTCTTAAAAAGGTGGCTCGGGGTGGGGGTGGGGGGGAGGGACAGCATTAGGAGATATACCTAATGCTAAATGATGAGTTAATGGGTGCAGCAAAACAACATGGCACATGGATACATATGTAACAAACCTGCACATTGTGCACATGTACCCTAAAACCTAAAGTATATATAAAAAAAAAAAAGGTGGCTGGAGCTAAAGGCATAGTCAAGGTTAATGCTCTTTTTTCTTTATCCAACCTCTCCCAAATCAGCGTTTAGGCTCTTTCATCAAATATGGAAAAACTCAGCCCAGTTCATGGCTCGTTCGGCAGCAACCCTGAGACGCTTTTCAGCCCTAGACCCTAAAAGGTCAAAAGGCTGTCTTATTCTCAATATACATTTTATTACCCAATCCGCTCCTGACATTAAACTCCAAAAATTAAATTCCAGCCCTCAAACCCCACAACAGGACTTAATTAATCTCGCCTTTAAGGTGTACAATAATAAAGTAGAGGCAGTCAAGTAGCAACATATTTCTGAGTTGCAATTCCTTGCCTCCACTGTGAGACAAACCCCAGCCACATCTCCAGCACACAAGAACTTCCAAACGCCTAAACCGCAGTGGCCAGAGTTTCCTTCAGAACCTCCTCCCCCAGGAGCTTGCTACAAGTGCCGGAAATCTGGCCACTGGGCCAAGGAATGCCCACAGCCCGGGATTCCTCCTAAGCCATGTCCCATCTGTGCAGGACCCCACTGAAAATTAGACTGTTCAACTCACCTGGCAGCCACTCCCAGAGCCCCTAGAACTCTGGCCCAAGGATCTCTGACTCCTTCCCAGATCTTCTCGGCTTAGCAGCTGAAGACTGACATTGCCAGATTGCCTCTGAAGCCTACAGGACCATCACAGATGCTCTGGGTAACTCTCACAGTGGAGAGTAAGTCCATCCCCTTCTTAATCAATACGGAGGCTACCCACTGCACATTACCTTCTTTTCAAAGGCTTGTTTCCCTTGCCTCCATAACTGTTGTGGGTATTGACGGCCAGGCTTCTAAACCTCTTAAAACTCCTCAACTCTGGTGCCAATTTAGACAATACTCTTTTAAGCACTCCTTTTTAATTATCCCCACCTGCCCAGTTCACCTATTAGGCTGAGACACTTTAACTAAATTATCTGCTTCCCTGACTATTCCTGGGTTACAGCCACACCTCATTGCCGCCTTTTCCCCCAGTTCAAAGCCTCCTTCACATCCTCCCCTTGTATCTCCCCACCTTAGCCCACAAGTATAGGACACCTCTACTCCCTCCTTGGTGACCGACCATGCACCCCTTACCACCTCATTAAAACCTAATCACCCTTATCCCGCTCAATGCCAATATCCCATCCCTCAGCATGCTTTAAAAGTATTAAAGTCTGTTATTACTCGCCTGCTAGAGCATGGCCTTTTAAAGCCTATAAACTCCCCTTACAATTCCCCCATTTTACCTGTCCTGAAACCAGAGAAGTCTTACAGGTTAGTTCAGGATCTGCGCCTTGTCGACCAAATTGTTTTGCCTATCTACTCCGTGGTGCCAAACCCATATACTCTCCTATGCTTAATACCTCCCTCCACAACCCATTATTCTGTTCTGGATCTCAAACATGCTTTCTTTACTATTCCTTTGCACCCTTCATCCCAGCCTCTCTTCACTTTCAGTTGGACTGACCCTGACGCCCATCAGGCTCAGCAAATCACCTGTGCTGTACTGCCGCAAAGTTTCACAGATAGCCCCCATTACTTCAGTCAAGCCCAAATTTCTTCCTCATCTGTTACCTATCTCGGCATAATTCTCATAAAAACACACGTGCTCTCCCTGCCGATCGTGTCCGACTGATCTCTCAAACCCCAGCACCTTCTACAAAACAACTCCTTTCCTTCCTAGGCATGGTTGGATACTTTTGACTTTAGATACCTGGTTTTGCCATCCTAACAAAACCATTATATAAACTCACAAAAGGAAACCTAGCTGACCTCATAGATCCTAAATCCTTTCCCCACTCCTTTCTGTTCCCTGAAGGCAACTTTAGAGACTGCCCCCACCCTAGCTCTCCCTGACTCATCCCAACCGTTTTCATTACCCACAGCTGAAGTGCAGGGCCATGCGGTCAGAATTCTTACACGAGAACCGGGACCGCGCCCTGTAGCCTTTTTATCCAAACAATTTGACCTTACTGTTTTGCCTAGCCCTCAAGTCTGCGTGCTGCGGCCGCCACCGCCCTGATACTTTTAGAGGCCCTTAAAATCACAAACTGTGCTCAACTCACTCTCTACAGTTCTCGTAACTTCCAAAATCTATTTTCTTCCTCCCACCTGACACATATACTTTCTGCTCCCCGGCTCCTTCAGCTGTACTCACTCTTTGCTGAGTCTCCCACAATTACCATTGTTTCTGGCCCAGAGATCAATCTGGCCTCCCACATTATTCCTGATACCACACCTGACCCCCATGACTGTATCTCTGTGATCCACCTGACATTCACCCCATTTCCCCATATTTCCCTCTTTCCTGTTCCTCACCCTGATCACACTTGGTTTATTGATGGCAGTTCCACCAGGCCTAATCGCCACACGCCAGCAAAGGCAGGTTAGGCTATAGTACAAGCCACTAACCCGCTTCTTAAAACCTCTCATTTCCTTTCCATCGTGGAAATCTATCCTCAGGGAAATAACTTCTCAGTGTTCCATCTGCTATTCTATTACTTCTCAGGGATTATTCAGGACCCCTCCCTTCCCTACACATCAAGCTCAGGGATTTGCCCCCACCCAGGACTGGCAAATTGACTTTACTCAACATGCCCTGAGTCAGGAAACTAAAATATCTCTTGGTCTAGGTAGACACTTTCACTGGATAGGTAGAGGCCTTTCCTACAGGGTCTAAGAAGGCTATCACGGTCATTTCTTCCCTTCTATCAGACATAATTCCTCGGTTTGGCCTTCCCACCTCTATACAGTCCAGTAGCAGACTGGCCTTTATTAGTCAAATCAGCCAAGCATTTTTTCAGGCTCTTGGTATTCAGTGAAACCTTTATATTCCTTGTGGTCCTCCGTCTTCAGGAAAGGTAGAACGGACTAATGGTCTTTTAAAAACACACCTCACTAAGCTCAGCCACCAACTTAAAAAGGACTAGACAATACTTTTACCACTTTCCCTTCTCAGAATTCAGGCCTGTCCTCAGAATGCTACAAGGTACAGCCCATTTAAGCTCCTGTATAGATGCTCCTTTTTATTAGGCCCCAGTCTCATTCCAGACACCAGACCAACTTGGACTGTGCCCCAAAAAACTTGTCATCCCTACTATCTTCTGTCTAGTCATACTCCTGTTCACCGTTCTCAACTACTCATACATGCCCTGCTCTTGTTTACACTGCCGGTTTACACTGTTTCTCCAAGCCATCACAGCTGATATCTCCCAGTGCTATCCCCAAACTGCCACTCTTAACTCTTGAAGTAAATAAATAATCTTCACTGGCAGGACTATGCTGAACCTCCTTAGGCACTCTCTAATTAGATGTCCTAGGTCCTCCCAATTCTTAGACCTTTAATACTTATCTTTCTCCTTCTCTTATTCCGTTTAGTTTTTCAATTCATACAAAACTGTATCCAGGCCATCACCAATAATTCTAAATGACAAATGTTTCTTCTAACAACCCCACAGTATCACCCCTTACCACAAAATCTTCCTTCAGCTTAATCTCTCCCACTTTAGGTTCCCATGCCGCACCTAATCCCGCTCGAAGCAGCCGTGAGAAACATCCCCCATTATCTCTCCATAACACCCCCAAAAATTTTCGCCGTCCCAACATTCTACCACTATTTCGTTTTATTTTTCTTATTAATATATGAAGACAGGAATGTCAGGCCTCTGAGCCCAAGCTAAGCCATCATATCCCCTGTAACCTGCACGTACACATCCAGATGGCGGGTTCCTGCCTTAACTGATGACATTCCACCACAAAAGAAGTGAAAATGGCCTGTTCCTGCCTTAGCTGATGACATTATCTTGTGAAATTCCTTCTCCTGGCTCATCCTGGCTCAAAAGCTCCCCTACTGAGCACCTTGTGACCACCACTCCTGCCCGCCAGAGAACAACCCCCCTTCTTTCCTTTACTTACCCAAATCCTTTAAAACGGCCCCACCCCATCTCCCTTCGCTGGCTGACTCTCTTTTCAGACTCAGCCCGCCTGCACCCAGGTGAAATAAACAGTCTTGTTGCTCACACAAAGCCTCTTTGGTATGCTGGTCTCTTCACACGGACGCGCATGAAAGTTAGTAGCTGACATTTGTTAAATGCTTCTTGTGCTAAACACTTGACACGTTTTATCTCACATAGTCACATAACAACACTATGGGATAGGTGCCATAATTATACAAAGAAACTCAGGCACAGAGAGGTTAACTCTAAGTTAACCTTGAGTGATGGAGTGAGTGATGGAGCTAGAATTCAAATCCAGGTGACCTGACCCAGAAACATTAGAAAATATATGAAAATACTGCCAAGATTTGATATCTAATTTCCCATGGAAATTTCTTTTCTCTACCCATTAAATGACTTTGCTACATTTCTTGCCAAGCATACCAAGAACATAAAACACAGAAGTCTAGTTTTTCATTTCTCTGGGTTATAAATTTATAAAAATTAAATTAAAAATAGCCCCCATGTTGTTTCATTCTTAAAATATACAATAACTTTAAAAGAAAGTTTCTCTGGAACTGAAGTTCCTTCTGCAGAATCTGTTTCACATTCAGAATTTGAGATGGAATATAAAATAGGAGAATGTTCAATGTCTGCAGTGTCGGGTATTTTGCTCAAGTTTCTGTACCTAAAATGCTGTGCTTGGCATGCGGAACTGAATTTCCATTATGTTCAGTGAAGCAAGATCTGACTGATGGAGAGATCATTTATTACAATGATCCTGCCAGGTAGCTTGGGGAGACCATTTTGGCCTCTGAGATCATGTTGTATTATGAGGTATTCATGCAAAACTAAACTTTCTTTCTCTTTCCTCTAGTTTCCAATAACCACTGTCTGAATCAATATTTATAGAAAAACTATCAGTGAGAAATCCCATTTGCAAATGACTTATAGTTTTAAGTGAACCTAATTTCTTTAAAACATGTATTTGAAAATCCTGTGTCAAATAAACATAAATAATGCTAATAATTAATGATATTATTCAAAAAATAGATATGTGAGGAAGTGTATATTTTCCTAACAAGAAAGCTTAAAATTTTTAACATATTTTTAATAAAACTGTATAACCACATTCCTGTAAGTTACTCTTTCATTACTAAAAGAACTAAAATTATCCCATTGTAAGAGAAGAAAACATTTTGACATGGAAGACAACTTGAAATTGTTTGAAGTATAATGCTTTATTAGTGCATGTAATAAACTTATACTGAACACAAATACACGATTTTGCTGATAGAAAATCAATTTCTTGTGCTTTCACTAAATGAATGGGTTAGATGAACATTTAAAATATACTGAATTTAAGGGTGTCAAATTAGTAACCTGACTGTTTGGGGTAGACAGGGAGTAGTACTTTGTGCCTCTTTTAAGCCCTTGACAAGGGTTTGAGAACACCAAGTACTGTGTCCCGGAAGGCAAGTCCCACAAAGGCCACAAGATGTCGCTTTCTGACAGCCTGTTGCTTGCAGCTAATCCTACCACAGCAGAAGGAAAAGAGAGTGAGGAGGGATGTTGACCATATTTTGGTGTAATAACCAGAAGTGCATCTGTTAGGATATACAACAATTGATGCACCTAGATCAACAGAGATTCCCTTATAATATCCCTAAACTTAAAACGTAAATCTTTTTTTCTTCTTCATTTTCTTTTTTCCCTGGAGCAACCCTGAGTATGTTGGTACTGGTGCAGATGTGGGATACCGAACTAAAATTTTTCCATCATTACTTTCAGTCTTCACAAACAACTGGCAGGATGCCCTGAGGATTATTATAATCCCTATTTTACAGATGAGAAAGCCAAGGCCCCTAAAAATTGCAATTGGCAAATGAAAATTCCAGTGGCCACGTTTCTTGACACCCAACACCCCAGCTGAGGCTTATGCACTCTGCCCCTCTCCCCAGTCCTCACAGGGAGGTGGTTGGGGGCAGGCTTTGACTATTTTGCTTTTTGGAAATTGATTTTAAATATTTTATACTAAATTGTCTGATATGAACCCATATTTATTTATGTGTATAGAGCAAGGCTTCAGATGAATTTCGTGGGTGCTCTAAGCCACTTTGGGCTATGTCTGGAATGGGTTTCCTAAGGAAGCTCACTCCATTGTTTAGGGTGTGTATTAGTTTGCTAGGGTTGCCATAACAAGGAACTGATTGGATGGCTCAAACAACAGAGATGTATTCTCTCACACTTTAGGAGGCTAGAAGTCCAAGATCAAGATGTCAGCAGAGTTGATTTCTTCTGAAGCCCCCCTCCTTGCCTTGTAGATGTGTCTTCACGTGGGCTTTCTTCTGTATGTGTCCTAATCTCTTCTTATAAGGACCCTAATCAGATTGCCTTTACCTTAATTACCTCTCTGAAGGCCCCATCTCCAAATATAGTCATATTCTAAGGTACTGGGGGTTAGGACTTTATTTATTTATTTATGGACAGAATCTTGCTCTGTCGCCCAGGCTGGAGTGCAGTGGCATGATCTCTGCTCACTGTAGCCTCCGCCTCCCAGGTTCAAGCAATTCTCCTGCTTCAGCCATCCAAGTAGCTGGGATTACAGGAGCGTGCCACCCAGCTAATTTTTGTGTTTTTAGTTGAGATGCGGTTTTACCATATTGGCCAGGCTGGTCTCAAACTCCTCAACTCAAGTGATCCGCCCACCTCCACCTCTTAAAGTACTGGGATTACAGGCGTGAGCCACCATGCCCAGCCTCAGGCTTTAACAAATCAATTTAGAGGGACACAATTCCCCCCATTACAGAGTGGAAACATTGAGAAGCCTGCATTATCCCTTCCAACTTTTTCCCGTGAGAATGATAGAGTTCTAGTCTGTGTCCTTATATCTACAGCATCAGAGAGTTTAACTGTGTCTTTCTTTCTCTAAGAAAGCTTTCCAGTTAATCTGCTATTTGTGTGTGACTCCTTGGTTGCATTTTACGGAAGTGGAGCTGGGAGAAATGATTTCTGATCCCCATTCTTGAGGTAAGGAATTATATTCAACTTTAAAACAACTTAAATACAGGAACAGATGTATACTTACGAGTACATTTTTTTCCTTAAAAAAGAGGGAAATCCTGCCTATTTGGGACAACATGGATGAACCTAGAGGACATTACACTAAGTGAAATGAGCCAGACACAGAAGGGCAAATGTTGCATGATACCAGTTATGTGAGGAATCTAAAATAGTTGGACTCAGAGGAGCAGAGAGTAGAATGGTGGTTGCTGGGGGCTGGGGGGCGGGAGAACATGGGGAGGTGTTGGTCAAAGGATATAGTTTCAGTTACATGGGATGAACAAGTCCTAGAGATCCACTGCACAGCATGGTGTCTAGAGTTCACAATACCATGGCGTACACTTAAAAATGTGCTGAGAGTAGATCTCATGTTAAGTGTCATCACAAAATAGCGATAATAATAGTAACAGGAAACTTTTGGAGGTGACGTATATGTTAATGGCATTAATTGTGGTGATGGTTTCACAGTTATATACTTACCTCCAAATTCATTAAAGTGCATACTTAAATATGTACAAATTTCTGTATATCAATCCCACTCAGTAATTTAAAAAAAAAGAAAAAAGAAAAAGAAACTCTGGACCAGGGATGATGGCTCACACCTGTAATCCCAGCACTTTGGGAGGCCAAGGTGGGTGGATCACTTGAGGTCTGGAGTTTGAGACCAGCCTGGCTAACATAGTGAAACCTTGTCTCTACTAAAAATACAACAATTAGCCAGGTGTGGTGGCAGGTGCCTGTAATCCAAGCTACTTGGGAGGGTGAGGCAAGAGAATTGCTTGAACCTGGGAGGCAAAGGTTGCAGTGAGCCGAGATCATGCCACTGCACTCCAGCCTGGGCAACAGAGTGAGACTCTGTATCAAAAAAAAAAAGAAAGAAAAGAAACTGGCTGGGCACAGTGGCTTACATCTGTAATCCCAGCACTTTGGGAGGGTGAGGCTGGAGGATCACTTGAGCCCAAGAGTTCCAGACCAGCATGGGCAACATGGCAAAACCCTATCTCTACTAAAAATACAAAATTTAGCCAGGCGTGGTGGCAGGTGCCTGTAGTCCTAGCTACTCAGGAGGCTGAAGTGGGAGGATCACCTGAGCCTGGGAGGTCAAGGCTGTGGTGAGCCATGATCATGCCACTGCACTCCAGACTGGTGACAGAGTGAGACCCTGTCTCAAAAAAATAAAATAAAATAAAATAAACTTTGTACCCATTAAACAGTAATTCCCCATTCCTTCCTCCCCCAGCCTCTGGTAACCTCTATTATACTTTCTGTCTCTATGAGTTTGCCTTCTAGGTGCTGCATCCATGTTGTAGCATGTGTCAGAATCTCATTATTTATAAGACTGAGTAATATCCCATTGCATATATCCTACAGTTTCACTTTATATATGTAATTATCTAACTTACCTAAACTCTATTTTGATAAATGGTGCTATGGTGTAAATGTTGGCATCCCACTCAAAATTCATATATTGGAACCTAAAACCCAATGTGATAGTATTAAGAGGTAAAGTCTGTAGCAGGTGATTAGGCCTTGAGGGTGGAGTGCTGATGAATGAGATTAGTGCCTTAGTAAACGAGGCTTGAGGGAGTCTGTTTGCCCCTTCCACTGTGTGAGGAGGCAGCAAGTAGGCGCCATCTTTGAAGCAGAGAGCAGCCCTCACCAGACACTGAATCTGCTGGCACCTGGACCTTAGACTTCCCAGCCTCCAGAACTGTGAGCAGAGGTTTCTGTTGCTTATAGAATACCCAGCCTAAGGTGTTTTGTTATAGCAAGCTGCATAGACTAAGACAGATGCTATAAGATTAATATATAAACTTAACTGAATATGTACATTTTTGTTTTTCAGAGCTTTGTACTTGGCTCTATTGATGTGCCTGTCCATGTGCCAAAAACACCGAATTCTGTTGCTCCTGTAATTCTATTCACTTTCTTTCTAGCACTTAGGAGACACTGGGGGTTACTGTGTTCATTTACTTCTTTACCTACCTATTACCTACCTCCTTTGACTAGAATGAAAGCTCAATGTGAGCTGTGACCTTGTCCCACTCATGACTCTATCCCTAACATTTTAAATGGTGACTGATGGAAGATGCTTACTCAATACTTGTTGGCCGAATTATTAAATGTAAATGTCTGGTAGGTTAAATCCTTTCTAGTTGTCCTTTTTCTCCAAAATGTTGGCTACTCTCACTTGTTTACTTCTGAAAAAGTAAAACTTAAAGCTGGGCACAGTGGCTCAGGCCTGTAATCCCAACACTTTGGGAGGTCGAGGCAGGAGGATCACATAAGCCCAGGAGTTTGAGACCAGCCTGGGCAACATAGTGAGACTGCCATCTCTACAAAAAAAAAAAAAAATTTTTTTTTTTTTTTAATTAGGCGGATGAGGTGGCATGTGCCTGTAGTCCTGGCTACTCAGAAGGCTGAGGTGGGAGGACTGCTTGGGTTCAGGAGGTCAAGGTTGCAGTGAGCTGTGATGATTGCGTCACTACACTTCAGCCTGCCTGGGCAACAGAGCCAGACCCTGTCTCAAAAAAAAAAAAAAAATATGGAAAAGAAAGGGAAGGGGGAAAGACAGGAAGGAAAAAAAGAGTATGTAAGAATCATTTTAATAGGCTGCAAAAATTCCTATCAACCCCTCCAGGAGGTGGAGCTACCTATAAGGGGGGACTGAATTTAGCAACCCAATTCCAAAGAACAGTGTGTTGAAATGAAAAGGAGCAGCTTTATAGCAGAGAAATCTGGCAGACCCTACCTTATCCAAGTGATTAACTTTTCTTGTTATTAAAACCACCACGCCTGGCCTTAACATCCTTTTAAAATGAGAAAATTGGCCGGGCGCGGTGGCTCAAGCCTGTAATCCCAGCACTTTGGGAGGCCGAGGTGGGTGGATCACGAGGTCAGGAGATCGAGACCATCCTGGCTAACACGGTGAAACCCCGTCTCTACTAAAAAATACAAAAAAATTAGCCGGGCGTGTTGGCAGGCGCCTGTGGTCCCAGCTACTCGGGAGGCTGAGGCAGGAGAATGGCGTGAACCCAGGAGGTGGAGGTTGCGGTGAGCCGAGATCGCGCCACTGCACTCCAGCCTGGGGGACAGAGAAAGACTCCGTCTCAAAAAAAAAAAAATAAAATAAAATAAAATAAAATGAGAAAATTTAGGCCTGGCACGGTGGCTGATGCCTGTAATCCCAACACTTTGGGAGGCCGAGGTGGGTGGATCACCTGAGGTCAGGAGTTCGAGACCAACCTGGCCAACATGGTGAAACCCTGTCTGTACTAAAAATACAAAAAATTAGCCGGGTGTGGTGGTGAACACCTGTAATCCCAGCTACTTGGGAAGCTGAGGCAGGAGAACCGCTTGAACCCGGGAGGCGGAGGCTACAGTGAGCCGAGATTGTGTCACTGCACTCCAGCCTGGGTGAGAAAGCAAGACTCTGTCTCAAAAAAATAAATAAAATAAAATGAGAAAATTTAAACTACACAATTTAACAGTATAGGAACCATGCAGATATCATGTACTCTGATGTTGTGATGAGACGGGCACCTCACCTCTGTGGTAGTCTCCCCCAAAACATAACCTCAGTGAAATCATGAGACAAACCCAAAGTGATAGTATTCTACAAAACACCTGACTAGTATTCTTCAAACTGTCAGGACCATGAAAAACAAGGAAAAACAGAAATATGTCACAATGCAGAGGAGACTAAGGGAACATGATGACTAATTATGGAATCTTGAATGGGATCTTCGAACAGAAAAAGGCTATTAGTAGAAAACAGACAAAATCCAAATAAAGACTGTAGTTTTGTCAGTAGTTTTTTTTTTTTTTTTTTTTTTTTTTTTTTTTTTTTTTTTTTTTTTTTTGAGAGGGAGTCTCCAGCCCAGGCTGGAGTGCAGTGGTGCGATCTCAGCTCACTGCAAGCTCCGCCCCCTGGGTTCACACCATTCTCCTGCCTCAGCCTCCCAGGTAGCTGGGAATATAGATGCCCCGCCACTACGCCCGGCTAATTTTTTTGTATATTTAGTAGAGACGGGGTTTCACCGTGTTAGCCAGGATGGTCTCAATTTCCTGACCTCGTGATCCACCTGCCTCGGCCTCCCAAAGTGCTGGGATTACAGGCGTCAGCCACTGCACCTGGCCTTGTCAATAGTTTTGTACCAATGTTAGATGTTTATTTCTGCCAAACATACCAGGATTAAGCAAAATGTTAACATTAGGGGAAACTGGGTGCAGGGTCTACAGAAATTCTCCCATTGTCTTTGTAACTTTTTCTAAAACTATTCAAAAATAAAAAGTTTTTTTAAAGCCTATCGAGGCCAGGCATGGTGGCTCACACCTGTGATCCTAGCACTTTGGGAGGCTGAAGTGGGTGGATCACTTGAGGTCAGGAGTTCAAGACCAGCCTGGTCAACATGGTGAAACCCCATCTCTACTGAAAATACAAAAATTAGCCGAGCACGGTGGCCCGCCTGTAGTCCCAGCTACTAGGGAGGCTGAGGCAGGAGAATAGCTTAAACCCAGGAGGCAGAGGTTGCAGTGAGCCAATATCGCTCCAGTGCACTCCAGCCTGGGTGACAGAGCAAGACTCTGTCTCAAAAAAAAAAAAAAAAAAAAAAAGCTATTGAGAGTTTGATTGAAAACGTATTAACTGTATGGATTAATTTGAGGAATGTGGCATCTTTACAATATTAACTCTTCCCACTCAGGGACATATTTGTTTTGTCTTATATCCTACTATAAAGCAATATGGTATTCATTATGTAAGTCATTTATGTAAGGGATGTTGTCCATTATATTTTCCGTTTGTTTGCTGCTGGAGACATCTATACACATATGCACAGTTTTTTAAAACAGGCCACCACTTGAGTTTTTCTGATATACGTAATATATTTGTAATTATAATTATTCTTTCAAATATTTATAATTGCCTAGCTAGAAAACCTAGAACAAATAAGGTATGCTGTTTATTAAGAGGTTTTAAAAATCAGGAATGGGGCCAGGCACTGTGGCTCATGCCTGTAACCCCAGCACTTTGGGAGGCCAAGGCGGGTGGATCACAAGGTCAGGAGATCCAGACCATCCTAGCCAACATGGTGAAACCCCGTCTCTACTAAAAATACAAAAATTAGCTGGGTATGGTGACGCCTGTATGTAATCCCAGCTACTCGGGAGGCTGAGGCAGAATGGGGATTGGAGAGCATGCCACTGCACTCCAGCTCGGGCGACAGAGCGAGACTCTGTATCAAAAAAATAAAATTAAAAAAAATAGAAAAGAAACTGGCTGGGTGCGGTGGCAGGAGAATCGCTTGAATCCGGGAGGCGGAGGTTACGGTGAGCCGAGATCGCGCCATTGCACTCCAGCCTGCCCAACAAGAGCAAATCTCTGTCTCGAAAAGAAAAGAAATATTTTGTCCCACATTCTGTACTAAGAGCTTCACACATATTATTTTATTTAATTATCAAAACAACTCTAAGGGTAGACAGGTGTAGATCCAGGTTTTGTGGGGATTGGAATTAAACAGCATTAAGGGCCTTCTGATTTTAAAAAAATTACAAAATTATGAACACAAAATTAGGTATGATGATGGTTATTTAGAATGAGAAAATAAATTGTAAATTATAACAAATGAAGAGCTCTCTGGCATTTAGGAGAAATGCTCCCTGGTTGCAACTTCCCACCTGTTAGACTGCAAATCCCAGCGACCCATGCAAGTAAACATAAATTTCATTAGCTTCACCGTAAAGTTGTCTGGTGGCGGGTCGTGGGTGGGTGGGAAGAAGTGTTATCTCCATTTTTAGGTTGAGTAAATCACTCAGTATTGCAGAGTGGGAATCTGAAAATTATGCAAATAGACTCCGGAGCCCTCGCCTTTACCCCCACCCTGCTTCTTGTCAATGTCACTGAGTGTGCATGAGGGTCTCGTTAACGATGGCTGAGGGGGAGACGATGAAGTAAGAGGAAGGGCTGAAAAAAAGAGCAAGAGAAATGCGGAAAGAAGCTCCTAAAGAAAGCTGAACGGAATTGGGCTCCGCCGCCCTAATGGAGAAACGCGCCTTAGGAGGGAAAGGGAGAAGTTTAAGGGGAAACAGGTAAAATGAGGCAGAAGTTGAGCAAATTAGTCAAACCCCAAATTCTTTTATTTATTTACAAAACAGCCTGGCGCGGTGGCTCTCGCCTGTAATTCCAGCACTTTAGGAGGCCAAGGCAGGAGAATCGCTTGAGGCCAGGAGTTCAAGACCCCCCTCTCTGCAAAAAACAATTTAAAAATTAGCCGGGTGTGGTGGTGCGCAGTTGCGGTCTCAGCTACTTGGGAGACTGAGGCGGGAGGATGGCTTGAGCCCGGGAGGCGGAGACTGCAGTGAGCTCTGATCGCGCCACTGCACTCCAGCCTGGGTGACAGAGCCAGACCGTCTCTAAAAATAATAATAGCAATAACAAAATAAAAATAAACAAATGTTCTGCACCCAACTACGCCCCAGGAGTGGCACTGTGTTTCCGCAGCGGCCGCGCCTGGGCGCCCCAAGCAACACAACCAGCGCTGTCAGGAGGCGAATAGGAGCCAGGACAGAGAGCTGGGGAGGCCACCGCGGTCAGGCGAGGGATAAGAAGGCCGTCCGCGGCGTCATTGACGGGGCTGAAGGAACACCAGGGAGACGAGTGGCAGGCAGCTCCGGAGCCGCGCTGTCCGGGCGACACCGGAAGAAGGGCCTCCCAGCGGTGTTCCTTTCAGCCAATGGCCGTGAGATGCGCCGTCCGACGGTGCCCCGCGCGGCACAGGGAGGGAACAAGCAGCCCATCGGGTGCAATAAAGCACCATCTTTCTAGGTGACTATGCGAACTACCAGGGAAGTGTAGCCAGGGACAGGCTTCTCTGCCCGCGGTTAACCTAACTCAGTGCCACCACGCCTTTAACCTGAAGCCAGGGAGCACGGCTGCCCTCAGTAAAGATGGCTGACTGGCGCGGAGAAAAAGCCGGAAGCAGCCGGGCCTTGCGGGGAGCCGACTGAGCGCTGCGGGGGCGTGGCCCGGCGGTGGAGGGGCGTGGCCAGCCGCTGTAACCCAGGTTTGCGGTCTTTGAGGCGCGCGCACCGCGCCCAGTACCGACCCTGTGGCTTCCTGGGGGCGGGTCCGCCGTCGGCCCCGCCCCCGCCCAGGTGTCTTCCTTTGGGAAGCTGCCCGCCGAGTCTCCGAGATTTGTCCCTGGTGGTCCCGGGGACCCCTCGTCCCTCCGCGATCTCCGGCTGGCAGCGATGGAGGGCGCCGGGGAGAACGCCCCAGAGTCCAGCTCCTCTGCCCCTGGGTCCGAAGAGTCTGCCAGGGATCCACAGGTGCCGCCTCCGGAGGAAGAATCGGGGGACTGCGCCCGGTCCCTGGAGGCGGTCCCCAAGAAACTCTGTGGGTATTTAAGTAAGTTCGGCGGCAAAGGGCCCATCCGGGGCTGGAAATCCCGCTGGTTCTTCTACGACGAAAGGAAATGTCAGCTGTATTACTCGCGGACCGCGCAGGATGCTAATCCCTTGGACAGCATCGACCTCTCCAGTGCAGTGTTTGACTGCAAGGCGGACGCTGAGGAGGGGATCTTCGAAATCAAGACTCCCAGCCGGGTTATTACCCTGAAGGTAAATTCCTGGAACGACTTTCTCCTTTCCAGCGGCGTGAGGTCCCCTTTTCGCAGGGCAAGGCTGGGCGCGAGTGTGAGGTGGACACAGTAAATTGACTGGAACTGTCGTCACCGACGTGTTCCAAGAACTTTGTGCTTTGCAAGTGCATTCCCACCCATTTCCTCATTGGGTTCCCAAAAGGCAGGGAAGACAGACCCATTTTACGGATCAAGAAACTTAGAGGGAGATGAAAGGACTGGCCCGAGATCCATGCGTCTAGAGAGTAGGGTAGCTTGGAATCCCATAGTCTTTCTACCTCTCAGTGCTGAATAAAAACTTTTACTTTTGGGTGTGCCTGACAGTGCAGTTACCTTAACTTTCTTACCTGGGACCTAAGTAAGTCAAAATATGGTCTTTGAAATCCTCTCTCAAGGCCAGGATTCTGATTCCCGTTTCTTGATGTTTTGGCCAAGGTCAGTGAATGCTGAGAAGAGACTGGCAGGGATTAGGAAAATAAACACTTAGGTTTCACTGATCAGCCTAGATTGTTCATCTAGGCATGCCTAAACCTGTTTTCCTATCAGCAGCAAGGGGTAGGTTTTGTTTTGTCATCACGTTTAACTGAGAAAGCCTAAAGCAGTAGAAAGGCCACATTCTTTGAAATCAGACGGGCTTGGATTCAAATTGTACATTTGCTACTTACTAGCTGTGTGACCCTGGACAAGTTACTTAACCTTTCAGAACCTAGGTGGTTTGTAAGCATTTGACACATCACAGGCATGTACAAATTGTTGAATTAATTTCATCACCTAGAATGCAGCCTGGCACCTAGTGGGGTACTTAATAATTTTTTGTTGCACAAGCACACATGCACACACAAGGTGATGGAACCAAGGTCAGGGTGCTAATGTCAAGAGGAGGTGTCCCATAACTTAATTGGAAAGACAGATCTGGGCTAAGTGTTCTATGGGCATCAGAGAAGAATGTGCCAGGAGATAGCCTTCCCCACCCCATCCCCATCTTTCCACCCCTCCAACCCCACCTTCAGCTAAGTGGGTATCTGTGGATGCCCATGGGTTCAGTTCTCCTTTACTGACTGGACTTGGCGGGTGACCAGGCTGGGGGACTTGGTTAAAATAATGAAACTCAGGAATCCCTGGCCAGCGAAGGCATTTTCGAGGTCATGTGGTTCCTCGGTCTATGTGTCTCTTCCACAGGTTGACTGCTGTATGCAGGGTCTTCAACACATGGTCTTTACAATAGTATTCCATTGTTCCTGGCTCTGCGCTTGGCTCTGGGGTGTGGAGCTAATGCACCCCCGCCCCTGGTTCTCAGACAGCTTAAAGTCTGGTGGGAGATACTGACGGAGAACCTGCATGCACCCTAAAATGTTCTGTAGAGACACTGTGATAAGTCTGTGCAAGAAGGTGTGGTGACAGGAGGAGTCAGTTCCACCAAGTGGAAGGGGCTAGCCAGAAAGGCATCTGGAGGAGGGACACACCCAAGGCTTGAAAGAAGAAATAGGTGGCAAGCAGACAAGAGGGAGAAAGGTATTCCAGATCAAGAGGGCACCGTGAGCAAAAGTAGGAAACCATGATACAGCCCTGAGTGTCCAGGCAAATCACATGAGCCAGAAAAACAGAGAGGCCCAAAGGATGGAGTTGAAGAGCAGAGGCCCGAGGGTGGGGAATTGGCAAATTAGGCCAAGTAGCAAAAGCCCAGTCTGACTACTGGATAGAGAAGAAACTAGGGGAAGGGCAAGGCTGGTACTCAGGGAGCACATCAGAAGGTGATCAGGAGAGAGTGACAGCTGAACTAGAGCTGTGGCTGTGGGGACGGGGACAATGGGGGTGTCTCGGGGTAGTAGGGAAGTAGAATGAGGGAGATGTCAGGAGTGGCTGGAGTAACTGGCTGACTGCCTGGTTGGGTCAGTCACTGACAGGAGGGAACTCAGGATGAGGAGCCCATGGAACATCCAGGTACATGTCCCCTGCAGGAGACTCTCAAGTTCCAAGGGGACAGGGACCATGTGTGTTGGCTCACCCCTGTATTCAGTGCCTAGCACTATCTCTGACACATATGTCAACGCTCAGTATACCCTTGTCAAATGAATTAATAAAATGGGGTATTTGGGTTTGGCTAGAGCTCATCAGCATTAAGGTCACGAGGAAGACCTGGGAGGTGCTGCGGTCTCTCTGGGAGAGTGTATGGAAAGAGAACACTGGTGGGCATCATTTATCTTATTGATACCTGTGTGACAGCCTGAGGGTCTCTTTCACAGACTCCTCCCGGCATAGTGCACACCAGTGAACCCCTGAGACAGGGAGTCTGCCTCTGTTGCCATGTAGCCTGCTGCTGTTCTCATGCAGCCTTGATTGCAGGCAGCTCTGTGAGAATCCCCATCCGTGCCCAGTGAGCTATTCGTCTTCTGCAGTCCACCTCAGCTGATCTCAGGCCTTCTTTATGAAGCCACTAATCTCCTGGCCATAAAATCCAACTTATAGACCAGGGTTCTGGGACCATCTCTAACACCACATGCCTGGGTGACTTCAGAGGTTTAGTTTCTCCATCTGTAGAAAGGGCTGCTCACTCCTGCCTTGCCTCCCTCCTGAAGAATCCAGGAGTTATTGGATGTGAAAGTGGATGTTTGGACCAACTGCCAGCCAGTGCTGGGAGACTAATGACCAGCATTTACCATGAACTTGTTTGGAGGGCCAGAGCACCTGGAAGGTGCCACCATGTTGTCACAATGTGCATGTGGCTTTCCGGTCCCCATTCATATCCATGATTCCAGTGCATCCCCAAGGCAAGAAGGATTACTTCTATTCCACAAAAGGCAGCAAAGACTTGGAGATGTCACACAGAGATAGTGATGGTACGAGGACCCTACGCATATCAGAATTCAATGCACCTCCCCCTCTCACAGCACCTCCAAATTCCTCTATCCAATGAGCACATTTTGAGCACCTACTGTGTGTCAGATACTGTGTGATACCCTTGTCTCATTTCATCCTCATCATTGTCCTATGCAATGAGTCTTATTGTCACCAGAGTACAGATGAGGAAACTGAGGCCCAGAGCAGCTAAGGAACCTCTGAGTGGGAGACCAGAGCCTGATGATCTTCTGTGGCCAGGAAGCATACATACCTACAGTGATCCTTTTTTTTTTCCTGGGAAAGACAGCATTGCTAAGCCTCCCACGACCTTCCCCTCTTCCTGCACCCAGTGCCACCCTGCAGGCACAGGGCCTTGCCAACTAATCCTTGTGCTTCTCAGGCTGCCACCAAGCAAGCGATGCTGTACTGGCTGCAGCAGCTGCAGATGAAGCGCTGGGAGTTCCACAACAGCCCGCCGGCACCTCCTGCCACCCCTGATGCCGCCCTGGCTGGGAATGGGCCTGTTCTCCACCTCGAGCTAGGTACCCAATGGGCTACCCTCCTGCCTGCACACCCAGGGCTCTGGTGATTAAGCCTTTACCCTCCTGCTGGGAATGAGCGGGAGGAGCGAGGGCTCTCTGCTAAGGAAGCAGAGAGCCAGGGATATGACTCAGGATTAGTTAGGGCAAGAATTTGGGCTGAGGCCAGGCTGTCTGGGTTCAAATCCTAGTCCCATATAATTTTAGGCAAGTTGTTTAACCTTTCTGAGCTTGTTTCCTTCCCCATAAGATAGGGTTTATAAATTATCCCTACTTCTTAGGGATGTTATGAGGATTAAATGAATTCATATACCTAAAATGGTTAGAACAATGCCTGCACATGGTCAGAACCCAATACTTGTGAGCTACTATTGTGATGACTATTATGGAAGGCCTCAAGAAATCAAACTTTCACAGAATTGCTGTGAGGAGTGTTAATAAGAAAATGCAGTGTTGTAGATTTGTGTCGTGAGGTAGATCAGTGATTTTTTTTTTTTTTTTTTTGAGATGGAGTCTCACTCTGTTGCCCAGGCTGGAGTGCAATGGTGCATTCTCAGCTCACTGCAACTTCCGCCTCCCAGGTTTAAGCAATTCTCTGCCTCAGCCTCCCAAGTAGCTGGGATTACAGGCACGTGCCTCCGCGCCCGGCTAATTTTTGTATTTTTAGTAGAGACGGGGTTTCACCATCTTGGCCAGGCTGATCTTGAACTCCTGACCTCGTGATCCACCTGCCTCAGCCTCCCAAAGTGCTGGGATTACAGGCATGAGCCACCATGCCTGGCCAGATCAATGATTTTTATCTCTGGTGTTTGCATAACATAGGATCCTTTTCCCCCAGATGACTCACAAATGAAGTTTCTTGATCCCAAATTCTGGATCATCCCAATGTGGAAGAGTCCAGGAGACCACACCCTCCCACCCCCATGCTGCAGCCAGGAACATGATTGGCAGGTTTTAGGATCAGTATGGACCACCTCACAGCTGCCCCTGCAAGAACGTGGAAAATCAGGTCCCAGTACAAAGCCACACTGTGTATAAAGTGCTTCATGTTCAGTTGACAGGGAGGCCAAATAGGCAAGGGCAGGACTGGTTACCAGGTACCCCCTGGACCTCTGTACCTGGGTGCTTTGCATGTCCAAAGCTGAGTACATCTGCCCCAACCCTTCTCCCCATTTCCCTTCCCTCCTCTCAATAGATTTACCCCCATGTACCCACTAGTAGTTGCCCTCCACCCTTCCTCAATTCCAGCCAGTGAGTCCAGTCAATCCTGCTGGCCATTTTTGCCCTCTGACCCATACATCAGACCCAGGCCTTTCTCGCTGCCACAGCCCAGGTCAGACCTCATCTCTCAAAGTCACAGCAGCCTCCTCTCCAGTGTCCCCATGTGGAGGCCTGTGCCAGAACCCATCCCCTTCTCTGCAGCCTGAGTGAGCTTTCTTAAATCTGACCCCGAACCCGTCACTGCCATCCAAGGCCACCCACCACCCCACTCCTGCGCTCAGGGCTCATCCCTCCTGATCTCACCTCTGCCTGCTCCCCCAGTCCCCACCTTGGGCTTGATGCTTCGGCAGAGTCTCTGCTCTCTCTCTACTTTGCCTGGCAAATTCTTGCTTATTCTCTATGGCCAAGCTCCAGCATTGCCTCCTCTTCTTGCCAGCCTCCTCCTGGAAGCCTTCTCAGACTTTGTCAGCTGGATTCTCTCTGGGCCCTCAACACTTTTTTCAAACACTTCAAGGGAGATCTGTTCCATTGTGTTCTATTAATAATTACCCCTGTCCTTGTCCATCTCCACCCGCTAGCCCTTAAGGGTGGGGACCTTTTTTTTTGTTGCCTGTGTCACCTCCCTGGTGTCCTGCCTGGCACATTGGATATTTGTGGAGTGAATGTGTAAGTCAAGACACTAAACTTTATAATTAAATGAGAAAAGGAATGTAAACCCCTTAGCATAACCTCAGGCACATAGTAAGTGCTCAATACATGGGAGTTGTCCTAATAATATTGTTATTCTATGTCTATATGTCTGTGCACAGAACACACCCATGCTATTACTATCATAATAGTATATACACAAACGTATATAGGTGCTGTTACTATTATAATAACTCTTCCTTTTATTCTTAATAATCATTAGTAATTTCTTTGGAGTTTCTTTTGAAGGATTTCTTTGCTTCTGCTCCAGCCCCCACTCCCCATCTGCCAGGGAGCCAGATAACCCTGGTTTTGCAGAAAACTGCAGCCTGGGTTGATGCTGCTGCAAAGATCAGCATCAGAGTAGAGGCCAGGAGAAACCTCTGCAATAATAGAATTCCTGCGTGTCTTAACTGAAATTTGAAGAAGCAGATTGTGGAAGAATGGCTCTGGGATCCTCAGACCTCTTCTGCTGTGGGGAACCTGTTGCAGGTTCTTTAATTCTGTGGCTTTGCTTCCGCACACACGGCAGGCCTCTTCCAGGCCAGCCCCTGCTGTGGGCATTGGAGAAAGGGATGGATTTGCTGTGATGACCTGGGTTCCAGTCTCCTGGGAGAATGCTGCCTGAGACTCAGGAAGCAGGGACGTGAGCTTCTCCTCTTGAAGCCTTTCCTCGCCTTGCAGCAATCCTGCACTCTCCTCCCAGACCCAGGGCCTGGCAAAACCTTCCCAGCCCACCTAGAAAGATGTTTCTGGTATCTTGGGCAAGTCAGCAAGGCCTGGGTTAGCCATGTGGAGCAGGCTGCCCCACCTCGCCTGCCTCCACCCTTCCTGAGGAAGCAGCGGCCCACTCCCAGGTCATTGAAAACCTCCTGACCCGTGTCTGACTTTGAGTCGGAGACTTCTGCTAAAAAGTGTCTCGTCACTGCTCTTGAGCAATCTGCAAGGCATGTTCTCTCCTACTTTTAAGGATTTACAACTTTATTTTATACTTTACCTAAACAACGGTCTCCGCAGAGCCAAGAAAGATCAAAGGGAACCCACGAGATTTATAATAATAAGAATAGCAAGTTGCCACAGTAAGCTACAGTTTACAAAGGACCTGTATAAATGTGTACCATCATGAAATATGCCTGCTGCCCCAACACTTTACATGCATCATCTTATTTAATCCTCACAATAATTTTATAGGGTTGTTAGTGCTATTTCCGTTTCATAGACCAGGAAACTAAGGCTCAAAGAGGTCAAGAGACCTGTCCTAGGTCATGTAGTAAGAAAACGTCAGTGCTGAAATTCAAACTCTAGGCTGCAGACTCATAACCTGCCCTCTCAAAGCTACGGGGCAGCCAAGCACTCGTCCAGGGCCCTCTAGGGAGGCAGTGACCTCCTGGGCCAGGTCCTTCTTTTGTCTAGGCAGTGACTTCTTCCCACTGGTGGTGGGCAACCCTCAGAGCTCACGCAAAAGGAGAATTACAAATAAATGCTGCTGAAAATCCTCTGTGCGATCACTCATGAAGGGCATTTCTCCAGGGTGCCCCAGACTACAGCCTCAGGTCATTGATTCTGCCTCCTGTGGGAAGTGCTGGTCTCTGTTGGGGCATCACCATCCTGTGCCGCCCATGCCTTGCACACTCCTTTGCATGGGGAGCTTGTGCCTTCATGGGCAGCCCCTCCTGTCTTAGATGATCTGCATGTTAGAAAGGCTGCTCTGATAAGCCACATTGTTTAATGGGAAAAGCAAAAGTGGGGACCGTGTTTGAGTCTGTAACGGTGTGACCTGCTAGCTTTGTCTTTGGCCACAAAACTCACCCTCTCTGAGTGGCTATTTCCTCACTGGTAAAACCCACCAGTGATGACAACCCCCAGGACTTGGCTCTGTGTAGTCTCAGAGGTGATCTAGAGCCACAGGTGGCACTTACAAGAAAACAGATATTAGCAGTTAGGGAAGTACTGCTAAGATATCAAAATCTTAGAGAAACTGTTAAGTTTTTTTGGTTTGCTTTGAATGAAGGAGAATAAGATGGTTAAAGTATTGATAAATAAAAAAATTTTATTTATTTTGAATCAGTTCAGAGTCTGGCTTAAAGGTTACTTTGAAAGATGTGAGTCCACAATATGGGGCTTTATGGCTTTTTTTTTTTTTTTTGAGATGGAGTCTCGCTCTGTCACCCAGGCTGGAGTACAGTGGCGCGATCTCGGCTCACTGTAACCTCCGCCTCCTGGGTTCGAACGATTTTCCTGCCTCAGCCTCCCAAGTAGCTGGGACTACATGCGCGTGCCACCACGCCTGGCTAATTTTTTTGTATTTTTATTAGAGACGGGGTTTCACTGTGTTAGCCGGGATGGTCTCGATCTCCTGACCTCGTGATCCACCCACCTCAGCCTCCCAAAGTGCTGGGATTACAGGCGTGAGCCACCATGCCCAGCCCGGCTTTATGGCTTTTTAAACATTTTTGTATACATTAACTCTGAAGGAGACAAGGTAGAGAGTATCCTTCTTGTTTTTTTTGTTTGTTTGTGTTTGTTTTTGTTTTTTTTTTTTGAGACAGAGTCTCGCCCCGTCGCCCAGGCTGCTGGAGTACAGTGGTGCGATCTCGGCTCACTGCAACCTCCGCCTCCCAGGTTTGAGCGATTCTCCTGCCTCAGCCTCCCAAGTAGCTGGGACTACAGGCACACGTCACCACGCCCGGTTTGTTTTTGTATTTTTAGTAGAGATGGGTTTCCCCATGTTGGCCAGGCTGATCTTGAACTCCTGACCTCAGGTGGTCTGCCACCTTGGCCTCCCAAAGTGCTGGGTTTACAGGCGTGAGCCACTGCACCCGGCCCTTGATTTTTTTTTTTTTTTAAATGATTTGCAACCAGGTCACAACACCCTCCCCATGGAAACAGGGCCCAGCTACAGATCTTCTACCAAAAGCCAGCTTTGCCTGCTCAAACCCCTAGGAGCTCTGGTTTCCATTGTGATGAGATCCAGCCACTTAACCATACCCCTTTCTATTTGGCCTTCCCCATCCCATCTTCCCGGCTTCCTCCCCTCAAACTCAGCTCTGGGTCTGAAACCCCTTACTGTTGCCTGTATGCTTAGCATAGAAAGATCCTTCCTGGTTCCTCCTGCAGGTTCAAATCAACCCCAGTCCTTAAGGCCCAGCTGCAGTGCCCCTCCTCCAGGAAGTTTTCCCTGACCTGGATTGGAAAGACTCTGTCTCCACCTCCCAGAACTGCCCCTACCCCAGCACCTAACCCCAGGTGTGCACTTCTTCCCTTTTCCTGCTCCTTAGGCTGTGAGTTTCTGCTTTGATTCTTCTCACTTTCTCCAGCCCCACTCGCAAGCCTCAGGGTAAACACCCAGTCTGTGTTTGGTGAGAGGATTCATGGAAGGGAGGGCCTCAAAGATCTCTCATTTGAGGAGTGTGAGTGCTGGCCTTCCTGCCAGATCTGATGGAGCCTGTTAGGAATTTACAAATACACTGTCTGTTGTTGTTTGAACTACTGCAAAGTTTCTTAGGTAGGTTGAACAGCTCTCCCTGACCCCCATCATTATATTTAATATTTTTATACCCATACCCATTTTGCAGATACAGTGCAAAAACAAATCTCCACTCCTAAATATTTCAGTCTCCCAGTAAGAGGGCTCCAAGTGGAAAGTGTCTGCTGCCCTGGTAGGTCTCAGGGGCTGTCTAATCAAGCTCATACCAACCCGTAAGTGGTCCTGGCTCTTTTCTCCTTTTTCTAACACTCAAAGTTAATTTCTAAATATTTCACCTCTTCTCTCTTATACTTCAAATAATTTCCTTGGCCTTGAAAGCTTGCTTAACATTAAACATTTTCAAGTCACTCACTGTAGAAGAATCATTGTTTAAACAGAACATTTGGAAGACTAAAAAGAAAAAGAACCTATAATCCTATCACCCAGAGGCAGCCAGTATTAACCTTATGTTATGACCTCCTGCCTGCCTTTTATTTAAACATGTTTCAGATCATATAATAATATAAAATGTCCTACTTTGTTTTTTGATACTCAGTAGTGTGACCCTAATATTTGCCTGTGTTTTTAAAATCTCTATATAAACATCTATTTTTGATAAATACATATTATATTTCTGTTTATAAAGTAACCCATGTTTATTGTAGAAAATTTGGAAAAAAACAGTAAAATACAATGAGAATAGCCTGCTCACTTCAAATCCCATTACGCAGCTCAAACCACTGTTAAGATTGCAGAGTATATTTCTTTGAGACTTTTTCTGTACAATTGAGATAATACTATAACCCCAATTTTTTTTTTTTTTTTTTTGAGACAGGGTCTTGCTCTGTTGCCCAAGCTGGAGTGCAGCGGCACCATCTCAGCTCACTGCAACCTCCACCTCCTGGGCTCAAGCGATCCATCCACCTCAGCCTCCCAGGTAGCTGGGACTACAGGCACACACCACCACACTCAGCTAATTTTTCTGTTTTTTGTAGAGGTGGGGTTTTGCCATGTTGCCCAGGTGGTCTCAAACTTTCAGCTCAAGTGACCCACCTGGCTTAGCCTCCCAAAGTGGTGGGATTACAGGTGTGAGCCGCAACATCCAGCCTTCCAATTTTGTTTGTTTGTTTTTGGTTTGTTTTTGGTTTGTTTTTTTGTTTTGTTTTTTGAGACAGAATCTCACTCTGTCACCCAGGCTGGAGTGCAGTGGCGCAATCTAGGCTCACTGCAAGCTCTGCCTCCTTGGTTCAGGCCATTCTCCTGCCTCAGCCTCCGGAGTAGATGGGACTACAGGCACCCGCAACCACTACTGGCCAATTTTTTGTATTTTTAGTAGAGATGGGATTTCACCGTGTTAGCCAGGACGGTCTTGATCTCCTGACCTCGTGATCTGCCCGCCTCGGCCTCCCAAAGTGCTGGGATTACAGGTGTGAGCCACTGTGCCTGGCCCAATTTTTTTTTAATCTGGCTTTTTCCACTTAATATTATATTCTATACAGGTTTCCCTGTTTATAAGTATTTATTCACATCGTTTTGAATGATTAATATTCTGTTATATGAAGACATTCTGATATACTTAACCTATTCCCAAGTTTTTAGATCATTTCCAACTTGAGGCTATTGTGACAATGCTAGAATGAACGAACCTCTTGGCACATAAAGTTTTGTCTGGACTTCCATTTTTAGGATGGACTCTCAGATGTAGAATTAACTGTAGGTCTGCATTTTTTTTTTTTTTTTTTTTTGAGTTGGAGTTTCGCTCTTGTTGCCCAGGCTGGAGTGCAATGGCGTGATCTCAGCCCACCGCAACTTCCGCCACCTAAGTTCAAGTGATTCTCCTGCCTCAGCCTCCTGAGTAGCTGGAATTACAAGCATGCGCCATCATGCCTGGCTAATTTTGTGTTTTTAGTAGAGACGGGGTTTCTCCGTGTTGGCCAGGCTGGTCTCTTAACTCCCCACCTCAGGTGATCCGCCCGCCTCGGCCTCACAAAGAGCTGAGATTACAGGCGTGAGCCACCGCTCCCAGCCAGGTCTGCATATTTTTAAGGGGTTTGCAGGAGGGCTGTACCAGCAAAATGCATCGTTTTACTGGCTGCACAACATTTTGTGAAAAACCTATTTTGCTGCTGTTAACCTACAGGGAAGGCCTGCTTGTCCCTGCAACTCTCCAACTCCAGCCTGTTCCCAGTCAGGGCTGCACCGGTAGTATCCCACCTGACCTGTCTTTCCAAGTGCAGTGACCCGGCTGATGGATTTCCCTTTTCCTTGTTCCCAGGGCAAGAAGAGGCAGAGCTGGAGGAGTTCCTGTGCCCTGTGAAAACACCCCCTGGGCTAGTGGGCGTGGCAGCTGCCTTGCAGCCGTTCCCTGCCCTTCAGAATATTTCCCTCAAGCACCTGGGAACTGAAATACAGTAAGTGCCAGTGGAGCTGAGGGGCTAGCCAAGCTGCAGGCAGCCCCTTCAGTGGAGCTCTACCCGCTGTGATTCTCCTGCAGGGAGGTGGGCCCCGGGAAAGGGTTATGGGCTTTATTTTCAATTAATCACATCATCACTTTAAAATATTACATTTGGCTGGGTGCGATGGCTCATGCTTATAACCCCAGCACTTTGGGAGGCCAAGGCGGGTGGATCACCAGAGGTCAGGAGTCCGAGACCAGCCTGGCCAACATGGCAAAACCCCATCTCTACTGAAAATACAGAAATTAGCCGGGCGTGGTGGCAGGTGCCTATAATTCCAGCTACTCAGGAGCCTGAGGCAGGAGAATCGCTAGAACCCAGGAGACCGGGGTTGCAGTGAACTGAGATCGCGCCATTGCACTCCAGCCTGGGTGACAAGAGTGAGACTCTGTCTCAAAAAAAAAAAAAAAAAAAATTCATTGGAAAAGTAGTATATGTTCATTATAGGAAATCAGAAACATCTGAAAGGGTATAAAAAATTACCCACTGGATGAGGTGGCTCACAGCCTATAGTCCCAGCTACTAGGGATGCTGAAGCAGGAAGATCACTTGATTATAAGTAAAGTATTTTTTTTAATTATCCGTAATCCTACCACCCAGACAAATATTCTTAGCATTTGGTATATTTCTTTCCTCTACATTTTCTATATACATATTGCATAAATGAGATCATATTGAATGTGATGTAGTGGTTTCACAAATGTCTATACATGCCAAAAGCATCAAATTACTCATTTTTAACTTGTGCAATTTATTGTGTCAATCATATCTCAACTACTTTTTTATTTAATAATATATTATATATATACCTTACTATTGTCAGGCTTTGTTTTAGATAATTTCTAAGAAGGTAGCAGTATGGACCAGGCGTGGTGGTTCATGCCTGTAATTGCAACACTTTGGGAGGCCAAGACAGGAGGATCACTTGAGGCCAGGAGTTCAAAACCAGCCTGGACAACTTCTGAGACCCTGCCTCTACAATAAGTAAAATGAAAAGTTAGCCAGGCATAGTGGCATGTGCCTGTAATCCCAAGCCCAGGAAGTCAAGGCTGCAGTAAGCCATGATCATACCACTGCATCCTAGCCTGAGCAATAGAGTGAGACCCTGTCTCAAAAAAAAAAAAAAAAAAAAAAAAAAGGCAGCAATGTGGCCTGGGCTTTGGAAGCAAACTGCCTGGGTTTATATCCTGGTTCCATCAGTCATGGCTGTGCTGCTGTTGGCAAGTTGTTTCTCAGTGCTTTGCTTACCTTGTTAGTAAATGTAAATACAACAGCGCTTGCCTTATAAGCTTAGCATGGTAATTAAATCGTTTAATGCATGCAGACTGCTTTAGAACTGTGCTTGGCAGTCTTAAGCATGCAATACATATTAGCTGCTGCTGCTATTGTTACTCTAGTTGAAGGGATGGAAATTTTCAGGAATTCAAACTATATCCAATAGTGATTCTGTTTGGGCGTTTCTTTTCTTCTTTTATTTTTTTATTTTATTTTATTTTTTTTGGAGATGGAGTCTCACACTGTCGCCCCGGATGGAGTGCAATGGCGTGATCTCAGCTTGCTGCAATCTCTGCAACCTCTGCCTCCCGTGTTCAATCGATTCTCCTGCCTCAGCCTCCATAGTAGCTAGGATTACAGGCACCCACCACCACGCCCGGCTGAAGTTTTGTATTTTTAGTAGAGACGGGATTTCACTATGTTGGCCAGGCTGGTCTCAAACTCCTGACCTCGTGATCTGCCCACCTCGGCCTCCCAAAATGCTGGGATTACAGCCGTGAGCCACCACGACCAGCCTGGGCATTTATGTTCCCTGTGGACTTCAGATGAACTTAGAGCTCTTAGAAGACAAAATAGATTGCTCACGGGACTTTGATTAGGGACCCCTGGTTCTGTGTGACTCAGGCAGAGTATTTCCCTCTGCTGGCTTCAGTGTCTGAATTTGCTTGAGTTACTAGGAAGGTGATGACGTCCTTTCCAGGAGAGAATCAGGTTTTAGGGAAAAGACAATGAGTGTTCTTTGGGGTCTGCTGGCTGGAGGTAGAGCTCCCCCACAGGCATTTGGATAGAATGACCTGGAGCCCAGGAGAGAGATCTAAGCTCGAGAGAGAGGCTTGACGGGTATAGGGCATGGTTGAGCCCCCCAGAGTGAGTGGATGTGGAGGGCACCCTGCAGGAGATCACCTGTTGGAAGGAGCTACAGGGAACTGGGTGCATTGGGAGCATGCTGGGGTAAAGAGGGGGCCTGAGAAGTCCAGCTATCCAGCCAGCATGCACCCAGGGCAGTCTCACCAATATTAAGCCGAGTTCATGCCTGATATAGGCCACAGCAGCAGAAATGGAACATAGAAAATGCAGAGACCAAGAAAGGAAGGAAGCTTCAGAGGGTCATAGAGCAACTTCCCTCCTGTAACTTGTCATAGCCCACAGAAAATGCCAGGCTACTTTGCAAGAGAAGTGCCCTGGGCTGATGAGAGCCCAGATAACTTGGTGAGATGAGACCTGCCTTTGTGTCCTACACCCCTTTGCTCTGGCTGGTCTTGGAACTCACTGTTGGTGCTGCCGTGAACCCAGGTCGTACTCAGGGAAGGGGGTAGGGAGCTTCGTGAGCACTGTGTTGGGTGCTTTACGCTCTCGAGTTGTCTGGACAAACCTGTGAAGTGGTATCATCACATGGTTAAGTCCTTAAACCATGAAGTTAGACATCCAGGGCTGCTCAGCCCCACCGCCTACTTGATCTGTAGTTTTGGTTACTTACCCTCTTCGAATCTCAGTTCTCTCCGTCCAATGAGGTTGAGAAGAGTATTTACTTCATTGGTCTTGGGAGGATTAAGTGAGTGGAATGCATCATAGTGTTTCGCTTAGAACTTCAGCCATGGAAGAGTCCATCCAGTGTTCATTATGGATATGTTCAACATCCCCATTGCAGATGAGGAAACTGAGGCTCAGGGAGGATAACTGGCTTTCCCAAGGTTATCTTTCAGAACAAGTCTTTAGGATCACCACTCCCATGCTGGCCAGGCCTTGCAGGCCTGGAATTAAACCTAAACAGAAAATGGTCCATGAACTGCTCCAAGCAAAGTTGATAAATTTATGAAATGGAGACAGCTCTTCCAAGCATAGTGGTTTAGCTGGGTGGTGGACTATTTCAGAAGGTAGCGAGCTTTCCATTCCCAGAGATGTGTGCTAGGGCTTAGAAGCCCTTTTGCTGCCCTAAAGTTGTGGTTTCTGTGCTTTCCCACACCCCAGGGATGACTGCTTATCAGACCCAGGACATGTCAGGGAGGGAGCAGATCCTGGTTAAAGTGTGGGCAGCAGTGATGACTACCCCACCTAGCCAGTGCCTCTAGCTATAGGGATGTGGCCCTGTGGCCCTCTCCAACTCATGTGACTTGTGGTTTGTGAAATCCATGTAACAGGGCTCAGCACAGGACCCAGCATAAATTGATGCTCAGTAAATAGTAGTGCCTATCATAATCATCATGATTCTCTTCAATGGAACTACGTTCTTGTATTTTCAGATGGGGAAAGCAAGACTGGGAAAGGGAAGTCACTAGGTCAAGGAGCCAGGGGCTCTCCTTATAACAGGACACCTTAGTAATTACAGCAGAAGATCAGGTATTGGGAGTGCTGAGTTCTAATTTCTTCTCTGCTCTTAATTCAACTGATGAATTTTTCCTTCCGTCACTCAGCTGTACTATCCATGAAAGTATAATCTCATTATTTTCTTATTTTGGGCCCAACTATACAAAACACACACACAAACACACCTGGATCTTGTTTTAAACTAAGTTTGAGATCAATAGAGGTTCTTTGAAAAGAGCAACAAAGTTGACAAACTTTTAGCTAGGCAGACTGAGAAAAGAGAGAAAATTCAAATTACTAAAGTCAGGAACAAAAGAGAGCATTGCTACCAACCTTACAGAAACAAAAAGGATTATATGAGAATACTATGAACAACTATGTGGCAACAAATTTGATAACTTAGATGAAAATGGACAAATTCCTAGAAAGACACATTTACTAAAATATACACAAGAAGAAAATCTGAAAAGACCTAATTACATCGTAGAGATTGAATTGGTAAAATAAATAAATAAGTAACTACACATGAAGAAAAACTCAGGACCAAATGACTTCACTGGTGAAGTCCACCAAATATTTAAAGAAAAATTAATACCAATTCTTCACATATTCTTCCAAAATATAAAAGAGGAGGGGACACATCCCAACTCATTTTATAAGACTGATATTATTCTGATACCAAAACCAAACAAAGACATCATAAGAAAGATACAGACCAATATCCCTTATGAAGGCAGATGTAAAAATTCTCAACAAAATACTAGCGAACTGAATTCAGCAGCATATAAAAAGGATTAATCCACGATAAAGTAGGATTTATCTTAGGAATGCATGGTTGGTTTCACATCTGAAATTCAATTTATATGATACACTACATTAATAAGATAAAGGTGAAAAACCACATCATTTCAGTAGACTGAGAAAAAGCATTTGACAATATTCAAGACCTCTTTGTGATAAAACCACTCACAAAGACTGGAAAGGGCCAGGCGCAGTGGCTCTTGCCTGTAAACCTGGAACTTTGGGAGGACAAAGTGGGAGGATCGGTTGAGGCCAGGAGTTTGAGACCAGCCTACAAAAAATTGTAGTGAACCCCATCTCTACAAAAAATTAGCTGGGTGTGGTGGCACGCACCTATAGTCCCACCTACTGTGTAGGCTGAGGTGGAAGGATCACTTGAGCCCAGGAGGTCAAGACTGCAGTAAGCTATGAGCATGCCACCACGCTTCAGCCTGGGTGACAGAGTGAGACACCGTCTCTAAATAATAGTAATAAATAAATAAATAAATAAAATTTTTAAAAAGTCTAGAAGGAGGCCAGGCACAGTGGCTCATGCCTGCAATCCCAGCACTTTGGGAAGCCGAGGTGGGTGGATCATTTGAGGTCAGGAGTTTGAGACCAACCTGGCCAATATGGCGAAACCCCATCTCTACTAAAAATACGAAAATTAGCCGGCCATGTTGGTGCAGGCCTGTAGTCCCAGCTACTCGGGTGGCTGAGGCAGGAGAACTGCTTGAACCCAGGAGGCGGAGGTTGTACCACTACACTCCAGCCTGGGCGACAGAGCAACTCCGTCTCAGAAAAAAAAAACAAAAAACAAGTAGAAGGAAACTTCCCCAGCTTGATAAAGGGAATCAATGAAAAATGCAAAGCTAACATACTTAATGGTAAAAGACTGAATATTTTCCCCCTAAAATCAGGAATAAGACAAGGATGTTCACTCTGGCTGTTTTTGTTCAACATTGTTCTGGAGGCTTTAGCCAGGCCAATTAGGCAAGAACATGAAATTAGGCATCCAGATTGGGAAGGAAAAAAGTAAAACTATCTTTATTTGCAGTTGACGTGATATTTGTTTACAGAAAATCCTAAGGAAAAACTATTAGAGCTAAGAAATTAGTTCAGCAAGGTTGCAGGATTCAAGATCAATATAGAAATATCAGTTGTATTTCTATACACCTGTAATAAACAACCCAAAAATAAAATTAAGAAAACATTCCATAACAATATTAGAAAAAGAATTAAATATTTAGGAATGAATTTGACATAATAATGCAAAATGTGTGCTCTGAAAACACCAAATAGTGTTGAAAAAAAAGGCTTAAATAGCTGGAAAGATATCTCAGGTTCATGGATCAAAAGATTTAATATTGTTAGGCTGAGCACAGGGGCTCACGCCTGTGATCCCAACATTATAGGAGGCCAAGGTGGGCAGATCACTTGAGGTCAGGAGTTCAAGACCAGCCTAGCTAACATGGTAAAACCCCGTCTCTACTAAAAATACAAAAATTAGCTGGGCATGGTAGCACGTGCCTGTAATCCCAGCTCCTTGGGAGGCTGAGGCAGGAGAATTGCTTGAACCCAGGAGGCAGAGGCTGCAGTGAGCCAAGATTGCAACACTGCACTCCAGCCTGGGCAACAGAGTGAGACTCTGTCTCAAAAAAAAAAAAAAAAAAAAAGAAAAGAAAAGAAAAAAAAGATTTAATATTGTTAACCTATTAATCTGACAATACTTCCCAAATTGATCTACAGATTCAATATAATCACCATCAAAATTCTGGTGGCTTCCTTACAGAAATTAACAAGTTAAACCTAAAATTCAAGATCCTGGAAATTCAAGAGCCCCAGAGTACCCCAAATAATCTTGAAGAATAAAAAAATTTGCCCTGTCTCTACTAAAAATACAAAAAAAATTAGCCGGGCATGGTGGTGCACACCTGTAATCCCAGCTACTCAGGAGGCTGAGGCAGGAGAATCGCTTGAATCTGGGATGTGGAGGTTGCAGTGAGCCGAGATTGCGCCATTGCACTCCAGCCTGGGCGACAGAGCAAGACTCCATCTCAAAAAAAAAAGGGAAAAAAAAGTTTGAAGACGCAGTCTTCCCAATATCAACACTACTACAAAGCTATAGTAATCCAGACACTGTGGTGCTGTTGTAAGGGGCACTAAGTGGGGTGCACTCTGATATTTTCTTTCTTTTTTTTCAACAAAGCCTGACTTTCTTTTTTCTTTTTTTTTGAGACAGTCTTGCTCTGTCGCCCAGGCTAGAGTGCAGTGGCGCAATCTCCGCTCACTGCAACCTCTGCCTCCCCAGTTCAAGTGACATTCAGCAACTCTCCTGCCTCAGCCTCCCAAGAAGCTGGGATTACAGGCATGAGCCACCACGCTCGGTTAACTTTGGTATTTTTAGTAGAGACAGAGTTTCACTATGTTGGCCAGGCTGGTCTCAAGCTCCTGGCCTCGAGCAATCCACTCGCCTTGACCTCCCAAGGTGCTGAGATTACAGGCGTGAGCCACTGCACCCGGCCAAAGTCTGACATTCTTAACAGATTTTATTATCTTGACTGGCATGTTTTAAATTCATAAAAGCTTTGGAGAAATCATCAATTCCCAACCCCATAAAAAGTATTTTGAATGAGGAAAAAAAAAATGGAAGTAATTATCTACACAGATACAAAGCATGCCTTAGTTCCTCCCATATCCCCAACTGCTATTTTGTGATAAAGAATTCTCAGAAGGCAGAGTGTTTTTAATACTCATCAAGTAGAATCTCACCATGTAAAGAGCCAACAACATTGATCTGGTGCCTCCGCTCCCTCTTTGCAGACCATTTTTGGATTCCTAAGGTGTAATTATACATTTCACATACATTTGTGAGATAAGATAAACATTATGTTTATATCCCACGAGCCAGGCTTAAAGGTTTTCTAAAAACTGTGTGTGGCACTAGAAACTTCATGCTGTATCAAATCAGTATCAGTATCAAGCTACTGGACTCTATAATGAAATATTGTAGATAAACATTTACTGAAATCCAATATAAAAATCTGGCCCAGACCAGGCACAGTGGCTCATGCCTGTAATCCCAGAACTTTGGGAAGCCAAGGCGGGTGGATCACCTGAAGTCGGGAGTTTGAGACCAGCCTGACAAACATGGCAAAACCCTGTCTCTACTAAAAATATAAAATTAGCTGTGTGTGGTGGCGGGCACCTGTAATCCCAGCTACTTGGGAGGCTGAGGCAGGAGAATTGCTTGAACCTGGAGGTGGAGGTTGCAGTGAGCTGAGATCGTGCCATTGCACTCCAGTCTGGGTGATAGAGTGAGACTCCATCTCAAACAACAACAAAAAAATCTGGCCCAGAAAGACCAGGATGGAAATATGCAATCTTCTTGAGTTAAGATGGTCAAGTGTTGTTTTTTTTTAATACATAAAATTTTAAAAAGCTCTATACAGTTTAAGACAAGTATGTGTAAGATATGTGTATGTTTTGTATGTGCTGACTTGATCATGACAACTCACTGATTCTTTTTTTTTTTTTTTTTCTTTTGTGTTGGAGTCTTGTTCTGTCACCCAGGCTGGAGTGCAGTGGCACCATGTCGGCTCACTGCAAGCTCCGCCTCCCAGGTTCACGCCATTCTCCTACCTCAGCCTCCCAAGTAGCTGGGATTACAGGTGCCCACCACCACACACAGCTAATTTTTTTTGTATTTTAGGTAGAGACAGGGTTTCACCGTGTTAGCCAGGATGGTCTCGAATTCCTGACCTCGTGATCTGCCCACCTCGGCCTCCCAAAGTGCTGGGATTACAAGCATGAGCCACCACGCCCAGCTGACAACTTGCTGATTCTTATGAAGGATTAGGGATACACATCTTCAGCAAGGCACATGAGAAATAAACTCTGAAAAAGACAATTTATTGGGGTTAGGAAGGATCGTATTTTGGGAAGTACTTTAGAGAAACAGACAATAATTCTAGGATTATAGCTGAGAAGGATTGGAAGACTTCAGGAGATGCTTCAGCTTCTAGATTTTGAATGTCAAATAAATCATTGAAGTGTGATACCTACATTATCCTTTTCTTTGCAAAAAATTGAATAGTAGCACATTTCTTTATCCTGAATAGCAGACATTCATTTTTTCAATTAGCTGTTTCTCATCCAAGGCATTAGGAAGACTCTCTCTTGCTTCCAAGTACTAGCACTGGAATTCCTTGTAACTGTGGTTTATCTAGATTATGTAGCTCATTTCTCAAGGCCTCTATCTTTTCACGATCTGTACCATCTGTTATATAAACAATAGCGTTGACTCCTGTGCAATATAGTTCCTACATGCTCTCAAATTGGGGTTGTCCTCCTATGTTCCAGATCTTTTTTTCTTTTTTTGAGATGGAGTCTCACTCTGTCATCCAGGCTGGAGGTGCAGTGGCATGATCTCAGTTCACTGCAACCTCTGCCTCCCGGGTTCAAGCGATTCTCTGCCTTAGCCTCCCGAGTAGCTGGGACTACAGGCATGCGCCACCACGCCCGGCTAATTTTTATATTTTTAGTAGAGACGGGGTTTCACCATCCTGGCCAGGCTGGTCTTGAACTCCTGACCTCGTGAGCCACCCACCTCGGCCTCCCAAAGTGCTGGGATCACAGGCGTGAGCCACCATGCCCAGCCATATCCCAGATCTTTACTGTGATGTTACCTTTAGTTACTATCATGTCGAAGCTCACTGTGGGTATCATGTTTTCACTAAATTGACCTGACGCAGTGATATTCACGAAGCTGGTCTTGGCCTAAGTCCTGTAGCCCCACAAGCGTCAGTTCTATCTCCTGCTTCCAAAAGAGCAAATGGAACTAGTATAGCAAGCAGGAGATGTGCGCCAGCATGACAACCACTGGGAGAGAGGATGGATGGGAGGGTCGGCAAACAGAGGCAAGGATGACTTCCACACGAGCCAGCCTTGGCCTGGACCACCCAACAGCTCCTCAGGATCCCGATGCAACATAGGCGGATGCAGGCAGGTGGCAGCAGCCCTGATAGTTTCTATTTCATTTTTTAAATGCTGGTCATGACACTAAACTGATTTTACAATCTACCAATGAGTCGGAACCTTCGGTTCGAAATACAATGACCTAGTGAACTCCTTTCATCATTTTCCCTTCTCTGTTATTAATCTTATCTCTTTGCAAGGGAAAATAAACTCCTTGAACTGTTTTTACATCCAGATCATTATGAACTTCTCTGTGGTCTATGATCTTAGGTCAGCCTTTGGTACTATCTAGTTTCTTTCTATAAACCAAACATGTATTGAGCCCGATCTCTGGCATGTACAACCCAGTGTTGGGCACCAGCAAACATGCAGGTAGGTTAGTACCCAGTTCTTAAAGAAATGGCATCATGAGGCTTCAGCCTAGACAAGTACTTGGCCAAAGGGTAACCCAGCTGTGAAGTGCACTAAGCCCCTTGGAGGCCATGAGATGGTCAGTGAAGGCTGCACAGAGGACAGATCTGAGCAGGGAAGGAGAGCAAGCAGGGAAAGATGCCAGGAGATGTTTGCAACTTATCTCAGCAGAAGTCGGGAGCCACTGATGGTTTTTGAGCCAGATAGTTATGAAACCAGATGAAGGTTTTGGGAAAGTTAGTTCAGCAAATCCATTCAGCATTCACTCAACACACCCATATTAAGCACCTTCTATGTTTTGGGCACTGTTTAGGCATTGTAGGTGCATCAGTTAACAAAACGGACAATACCTCCGCCTCATGGCATTTATATTCCAGCTGCAGGGTTGGGGGTTGAGGAAGTCAAGCTCATATTACTTATACGCCACATAGTGTGTGGAAGATGAGAATGCGAAGGAAATAGGTAAAGGAGATTGGGAGTGCCATGCGTGGGGAGGCATCATGTAGGGTGCCTGGAGTCTGGGAGACCAGTCAGGATGACAGGGTGTGGGAATGAGACCTGAGCTCCAGCAGTGGCGACGGGAAGGATAGAAGGGCAGAAAGGCGGGGTTCAGCCTCATGCTCCTCTGTTCTCGTCTCCTTTCAGAAACACAATGCACAACATCCGTGGCAACAAGCAGGCCCAGGGAACAGGCCATGAACCTCCAGGGGAAGATTCTCCACAGAGTGGAGAGCCTCAGAGGGAGGAGCAGCCCTCAGCCTCTGACGCCAGCACCCCAGGTGAGCCTCTGTCCAGGGCTGAGCTGCCTTCAGGGACCAGCTCCTCACAGCTGGCACAAGTGCCTTCTTTCCTTCCAGCGAACCAGCATTTGTGCTTTTGTGTGTGTCTTAATTGGCTTGAGCTACTTACTAAAACACCATAGACTGTGTAGCTTAAATAACAGATACTTATTTCTCACAGTTGTGTGGAAGCTGGGAGGTCCAAGATCAAGGTGCTGGCAGATTCAGTGTCTGGTGAGAGCTCCCTTCCTGGCTTGCAGATGGCCACCTTCTCACTGTGTGTTCACGTGGCTGAAAGAGCTCTGGTCTCTGCTGCTTCTTCTAAGGGTACTGAGCTTATCAGGGGCTCCACCCTCATGACATTAAATCTGATCACTTCCCAAGGGCCCCACCTCTTAATACCACCACTCTACTAAAAATACAAAAGTTAGCTGGGCATGGTGGCCAGTGCCTACAATTCCAGCTACTCAGGAGGCTGAGGCCAGAGAACCACTTGAATCTGGGAGGCAAAGGTTGTAGTGAGTTGAGATTGCACCACGGCACTCCAGCCTGGGTGACAGAGTGAGACTCTGTCTCAAACAAAACCAAAAACAAATGTACACGTGATAAAATGACATAGACCTACACACACATATTGTACCAACACCGGTTTCCTGGAGTTGATAGTGTACTATAGCTATGTAAGATGTCATCATCGGGGGAAGCTTGGTGAAGAGTACTTGGGACAGGTCTGCACTGTCTTTGCAACTTCCTGTGAGTCTATAATTTTTTCAGAGTAAAAAATTAAGAAGAGGCTGGGCATGGTGGCTCATGCTTGTAATCCCAGCACTTTGGGAGGCCAAGGCTGGAGGATTGCTTGAGCCCAGGAGTTCAAGACAAGCCTGGCAACACAGGGAGACCCTGTCTTTACAAAAAAATAAAAAAATTAGCTGATCATGGTGCGAGCCTGTAGTCTCAGCTACTTGGGGCACTTAGCTGGGAGGATCACTTGAGCCAGGGAGGTCGAAGCTGCAGTGAGCCGTGATCATGCATGGGTGACAGAGTGAGAAGCTGTCAAAAAAAAGAAGAAGAAAAGAAAAAGCACCCTTTGGAGCAGTCAGTGCCTGGCAAAGCCCTAGAGAGCACAACAAGCAGTCCAAGAGAAGGCCAGTGCTATATCGGATCAGTCATCATAATCATAATGCTAGCAGTTGCTTCATGCCAGTGCTGCAGTAAGCATTTTTTTTGGCAACAACTTTATTAAGATATATTCATGTACTATACAATTCACCCATTTAAAATGTGTAACTCAGTGGCTTCCTATATATCCTCAGAATTATACAGCCATCACTATAATCAATTTTAGAACATTTAACCTGAACCCTTAGTCATCAACCTTAATCCCCACTGCCCCATAACCCTAGGTGGCCACTAATCTTTCTTTCTCTATGGCTGTGCCTGTTCTGGACATCTGCTGTGAGTGGAATATACCATGGAATATACCATGCTGTGACTGGCTTCTTTGACTTAGTAGAGTCTTTTCAAGTTTCATCTGTGTGTACCAAGCACTTTACCTACCTTGACCTATTTAATTCTTACAGCAACTGGAACTGTATATATTGTATATATTGTTGTTATCCTCATTAGATTAATAAGGAAACTGAGGCATGGAAGGGTGGAGTGACTTGCTCATGGCCACAGAGTGAGTGACAGAACAAAATCTAATATATAAAGCAGATAAAAGCAGAGTTGAGGCCGGGGTGGGAGTCTGGACTCCTCCTCTGCTCCTCTTACTCCACCTTCCTCTCCTGATTAGCCCTTGAGGCACTCCTATGAAATCCAGGGCACTGATTGAACACCACTGTCTTAGGCCTTATTTTCTCTAATTATAAACTGGGCACTGTGAGGCCTGCCCTCCCTGTCCTCAGAGTTGGTGCACAGTCATGTATCAGAGGGCAGCAGTGCTACGAGGAGCTTCCCTGCTCCCCTAGACCCCATCAAAGGAAGGAGAAAGAGGTACTACATATTTCTGAGCTCTGCAGGCTGCCTTGTACCCAGTGTAACCTGATTTCTCTTCGATCTGGAACAAGACTGTTCTGGTTTTGCACTCAGCAAGGCACTGTTGTTTTGTTTGTTTGTTTTGAGTCAGAGTCTCGCTCTGTTGCCCAGGCTGAAGCGCACTGGCATGATCTCGGCTCACTACAACTTCTGCCTCCCGGGTTCAAGCGATTTCTGGCTAATTTTTGTATTTTTAGTAGAAATCGGGTTTCACCATGTTGGCCAGGGTGGTCTCGAACTCCTGACATCAAGTGATCTACCCGCCTCAGCCTCCCAAAGTGCTAGGATTACAGGTGTGAGCTACCACGCCTGGCCGAGCAAGGTACTGTTTTTGCACTCAGTGTCTGGTTCCTGTCACCTACTGGAGTAACTCTTTATCTGTTCAAGATTGGCCAGCCCTTGGCCTGGTCTCATGCTAAGTCATCTGGCCTATCCCCAAAGCCCTGCGTGTCCCCTATCCTGGGATCCCATACCACATTCTTATTTTCAACACCTTTAACACTTTAGTCCCAAGAAATAGGTAATAATTTACTAAAATGCATACTCATACAAATGAGTAATTTGGGTTAGGAGATTTAGATAAGATCAATTTACGATCCTACAAAATATCTGAGAGTAGGCAGTAAATGTGGCAGTAAGCTCAGCAGCCAAGGCAAAGAGGGAAATGCAAGCAGCTAGATTATTTCCAGTGTCCATAAGACTAAAAACATATTTTCTTATAAAAAGCAAAGCTTTTCTTGGAAGTTCCTAGGGCTGAAGGGAATTTCTTCTGCTGGGGACTCATAACAGGCATGATGTATATATCCTATGTGAACAAGCTTCTCAAGGGCCCTTGGCCACATAATCAGGCCATTAAATGTCCCTTGATGCAGGCTGATGGCAGAGACCAGAAGCACAGCTGGGTCAGGGCAGGACAAGGCAACCCAAGGGAATGATTCTCTGATGTTGGGTTTGATTTAAGAATAAAAGTTTAATGACTTGAAAACAGTGGGTGGCAAACACTTTTTGTAAAGAGCCAGATAGTAACGATTTGAGGCTTTGTGGGCCATAGGGTTTCTGTTTTAAGCACTCAGTTCTGCCTTTGAGGAGTAAAAGCAGCAATAGACAGCACATAAACAAATGGGCATGACCGTGTTCTAATAAAGCTTTATTTGTAAAAGCAGGCTGTGGGCTGGATTTGGCCTGTGAACCATAGGTTGTACCCCAGGAGATAAAAGGACTATGCATCCTTGAGACAACCAACTGTGGGGGAAATATATCTCTTAACTTAGTTTGGAATAAGAAGCAAGTTAAGTGCTTGAGCTGCTCTCTGGAGCAAGAATGCAGAGTACAGACATTCATTCTGTGTTCCTATCATCAGACAGATCTGTGTGCTTTGAAAATCTCCTAGCACATAGAGGTGGGATCCTGAAATAAGGAACAGAACATCCTGCCAGGGCTTGTGCCCGAGGAGAAAGCCACTTGGCAAACACCAGCAGGGTGGCATGAGATAGACCCATGCAGGCTGGGTGGTATCTGAAGGAAGGAGACAGGCACAGTTTAGCAGATGGGCCAGCACAGTGCAATAACATTTATGTAGGCCAGTTGTTCTCACAGTCTAACCCCTGGACAAGCTGTGTCAGCATCACCTAGGAACTTTTTAGAAGTGCAAATTCTCAAGCCCTGCCCCAGACCTATTAAATCCAGAGCTACGAAATTAGGGCCCACCTATCTGCATTTTAACAAGCCCTCCAGGTGCTTCTAAAGCAAGCTCAGGTTTGAGAACTGCTGATGTCATCAGTCATAACTTTTGCGTTTCTCCTCTTGAGCAGGGAGAGAGCCAGAGGATTCTCCAAAGCCTGCACCCAAGTCTTCTCTGACCATCAATTTCACTCAGAAAGCCAAGCGCCAGAACAACACCTTCCCATTCTTTTCTGAAGGAATCACACGGAACCGAACTGCCCAGGAGAAAGTGGCAGCCTTGGAGCACCAGGTTCTGACACTCACCAAGGAGTTAAAGTCTCAGAAGGTGAGGTCTGGTCCCAGGGAGGCCCCAGGTTCCAGTGGACCCCTCCAGTTCCTGGAGCCTTTCGGACAAGCTAGATGAGATGCATTAGCCCTGCTGGGCACCAGCTACTCTCTGGTCTTTAAAGGCCAAACTGCAGAAGGTTGAAATATGCTGTTGATCACTCAAGATCCTGATGTCACTCAAAGTAAGTCACAAAAGGGCACCAAGGGCAGGTATCTCTGGAGATCTACTCTAATAACTGTCTCTTGGACCCCTCCTGGAGGGCCATGCATGGTCTCACCCCCTACCCAGAAAATGACAGTATTTAGAGGCAGGTGATCTGGATGCAGGGTCATGGCAGGGGCTGTCGATAGAACTGGGGGAGACTTTGACCTGGCAGCTGATATCTGGGCACAGATATCTGAATGACCGTCACGAGACTGTCACAGGAGAAAGCAAACAAGCAGCATGTGTGTGGCCCAGGGCTAAGCCAGGACCAACACGGAAACAGTGACAGGAATATTTGGGCTTAATATGGTAAGAAGTTAATTACGAGAGTTACAAGAGCTATATAGTAATTGTAGAAAACAGATCTCACACACAGAGACATTAAAACTACTCCAAAATCCTACATCCCAGAAAGTAAATGGTATTAAAAGCCAGGGGCTACCTTATGAAGTAGTGAGGGTCCCAGGGCAGGGATGCGAGGAGGCTGCAGCTCCAGGCGGGAGCCCTCCTTTAGAGTGATAAAAGCAACTAAGTTAGGCAGTTGTTACACAAATCCCAAGGGTGGGGCCTGGTAGGGCCTGTGGTGGCAGTGGCAGGCTCCACTGAGGGCCCAGACTCCTTTTCCTCTAGAGGAAGGCCTAAGCTTTTGTGTTTGAACTTTGGCTGCCCAGAGGCCCTTTCTGCTTTGTTTCCCAGCCCTGACTCCAGGGGACTTAGGCTGGGGAGGTGGGGCTTATGCCCTATTACCTTCTGAATATTTCTTAGAACTTGTACATTTCTTTTCTTTTCTGCCCTGTTTTGGGGGGAAGAAATCTAGAAAAAATGCTCTCCCTATACCTAGTTTGGCCCCTCGTCTGCCTTTTCTGCCCCTAAGCAGTGACCACTGTCAGCAGATCTCAGGGGAACCGGCAGAGGCTTCATTCCTGGCATGTCAGAAGTTACTTTTTTTTTGTTTTGTTTTTTGAGGCAGAGTCTAACTCTGTCACCAAGGCTGGAGTGCAGTGGTGCAGTCTTGGCTCACTGCAACCTCTGCCTCCCGGGTTCAGCGATTCTCCTGCCTCAGCCTCCCAAGTAGCTGGGATTACAGACACCTGCCACCACACCCAGCTAATTTTTTTTTTTTTTTTTTTTTTTTAGTATTTTTATTAGAGACTAGGTTTCACCATGTTGGCAAGGCTAGTTTTGAACTCCTGACCTCAAGTGATCTGCCCGCCTCAGCCTCCCAAAGTGCTGGGATTACAGGCGTGAGCCACTGTGCCTGGCCAGGAGTTACATTTAGTGAAGCAACTGGTCTCTAATTGATTAGAGTTCTCAAAGGTGGGGGCTCATTTATTCATACATTCTTAACTCATGTGTTTATTCACCAAATCTTTATTAAAGGCCTGTTATGTGCATGTAGTGTTCCAGGTGCTGGGAAAGAACAGTGGGCAAAAGACACAGGCTCTGCCCTTACAGGGCTTGCATTTCATGGCAGAGACAGACATTAAACAAAGCAACACCCAAATGTGTAGTTACAACACGTGAAGTCCCCTCTGCTGCTGCTTAGCAGCCCAGCTGTCTTTTCCTCCTGTCATCATGGTACTCCTGTTGTGAGGCTGCTGGACACTCCTGAGAGCTGAGAGGGCATGAAACAGAGCCATAGCAGCCACTTGATCCCTGGACTAGTAGAGCTTAAATCCCAAACCCAAACCTGGAAAGAAAAAGAAATCCTGAATATACGGGCAGCCTCCCTTGACACAGCCTTTCTTTCTAAGACATTACGAATTGTCAGATGAAGTAGAAAGGCCCCAGGAGACCTAGATTTCATGAAAGTTTGCCCCTGATTGCTCTGCATCTCTGGAGGACTCATCATTCTTCAATAAATAAAGGCAAGATTCTTGGAGATTAATAAGGGTTGCCCAGGCTATTGACGACTCCCATATATTCAGAGGGAAATTGTCAGGAGGAAGTTGTTGATGCATTGAAGAACCTGGATTTTTTTTTTTAACCAGGTAACCTTCCGCCAAACCTCAACTTTGTGTCCTGGGACAGAGGGTCAAAAGGAGAATGAGTTGTGATTTATTTAGTTTATCTATTTATTGTGCAATATGAGTGGATTTGTGTACTCTCCAACCTATTCCACAAATGCACTTCAGTCTTCAGGGTGATTCAAAGAACCAGCCTTTAAATAAGACAGCACAGGCTCAAATTCTGGCCCTAAGCAAGTTTCTTAACCTCTCTAAGCCTGTTTCCTCTTCTGTAAATGGAGTTACAGCCATGTTTACTGGAGAGACCTGTGCCCAGATTCATAAAGCCCAGTACCTGGCACCCAGCAGCTGCCCAACAGATGCAGGCTCTGGTTGTTCTGGCAATTACTGCAGCCCTCCTGGTACCCTCCATGTCGACCTCTTCCTGCCCTACAAGCAGTGAGGTGCCCTGCTGAGGGACTCTGAGACCAGGCGGGAAGTGATAGCCCATCAGTGCCTCCAGGAAATGTGCCCTGGGGCCCTAGCAGTGATCAGGGAGCTTAGGTCTTTATTCCACATTAGGAAGGGAGGAACGGCAGCCCCATAACTCTAGGGTTTCACCTGTAGCCCAGATACTGAAACCAAAGAGGTGAGACAGAAAAAGCCAGCACAACTTCTGGGTACCCAGTGGTGCCCCCAGGCACTCAGAATGCTGCTGGGAGAGCCGCTGTCCGTCTGAGACCCTCATTAGAGTCCCATTCATCAGCTGGGAAGATGGACACCTGGACTCCCAGGAGCTACCCCTGCGAGGTACCTTCCTGCGTTTCTTTAGTGGGAAGGCACCTCCTGTCTACCTCAAGCTTCAGGAGGACATGGGAATTTGGGGTCTTATCCTGGCTGATCTGGCCATTGCCAATGGCTTTCGTGACTCTTTAGGAATTTCTATCTCAAACACTGTGAGATGCTCTTGAGAGCACATCGTGGCAAATCCCTGCCCTTGGGCACCTCACTGTCTAGTGGGGAAGAGAAGATGTGAGCATGGGAACTGCTGATATGAAGCATGGCCCCAGGACTGTCCTGAGCCTTCCCATGCGTTATCTCTGTCCTTACAATAGTTTTCATCCCCTTACTCTGAAAGGGAAACTGAGGTTCTCAGAGTGTCTGCATGCTCAGGGTCTCCCAGGGACTGAGCCGGCATTTGAGGAGCTCAGAGGAGTTGGGTGACTTGCCCATGCTCAGGCATCGGGAAAAGCCAGGATTGGGGCCCTAACCTCCTTCTCCAGGTCTAGCGGCTGGGCTGCCTCCTCTCCTCCATAATCTCATGGTGAGGCCCACTAAGAGACACGAGCACCGAAACTGCCCTTGAGAAAAAAATGAATGCACTCCCTGTGTACCCCCTGGTGTCATATTAAACCACGGGGTGACTCCAATACCCATTAAGCCATTATCAGCCATTATTCCCGCACCTGCAGCACTGGTCCCACAAGAGGTTTGGGCTCTAGGAGATAGCACCAGATGGCTGATTGGCCGGGGACTGACCCTTGGAGTTGACAGAACTCCACCCAGCCTGAAGACCATCTGCTCTGGCAGATGGAAGGCTGTTGTCTGTGGTGATGTTGGCCATCTGTTGGCGGCTGGGAATGATGAACCCCTCTGGGACCCTGCCTGTGGCCCTCTGGGGCCACCTTAGTTCAATCAGGATTACTGGGTAAAGGAACGTAATTCTTTAGGAAACTCGGTGGGGCAACGTGTAGCCTCTTACTTTCCTAGAACTCCAGCCAAAAACTTCAGAGGACATGAAAGAGGGCTGGGAGGTACCTTGGCCATGTCAGCTTGGGGAGGGACACTTGGCACTTTCTCTTTCATGCTAGAGGCAGTTCTGGTCAGAGGAGGAACCTTTAGCCCCATTCATGAGAAAGCTGAGGTTCAATGAAGAGGCCACCTGAGCCACCCTCGTTAGAGTCACCTCGTTAGATACACCCCCACGGATCCAGAATGGGAACCGAGGCCTGTGCAACTCCAAAGCCCATGCCCCTTCATCTGACCCCTGCAGGGCCCACCACTGATGAAAGTAGCAATGCCCTAAAAAGATAAAGGATTATTTTTTAAAGATGATTTATTGGCTTTTAAAAATGTAAATAAAGTGACAACTTATGACGAGGTATCAAAATCTGAGATGAACCAAACAACTCGATTGAGAAATATTAAAAGTACTACTTGGGCTGGGCATGGTGGCTCACGCCTATAACCCCAGCACTTTGGGAGGCCGAGGTGAGAGGATCTCTTGAGCCCAAGAGTTCAAGACCACCCTGAATAACATAGGGAGATCCTGTCTCTACAGAAAATAAAATAATTAGCTGGGCAATGTGGTGCATGCCTGTAGTCCCAGCTACAAGGGAGACTGAGGCAAGAGAATCACTTGAGCCCAGGAGGTTGAGGCTGCAGTGAGCCGTGATTGCGCCACTGCACTCCAGCCTGGGCAACAGAGTGAGACCCTGTCTCAAAAAAAGAAAAGAAAAGAAAAACGCTTCAAAAAGCTTCATTTCATCAACCCCTCTATTTTTTTTTTTTTTTTTTTTTTTTTTTTTTTTTGAGACAGAGTCTCGCTCTGTCGCCCAGGCTAGAATGCAGTGGCGCAATCTCCGCTCACTGCCAGCTCCGCCCCCAGGTTCATGCCATTCTCCTGCCTCAGCCTCCCGAGTAGCTGGGACTACATGCGCCCGCCACCATGCCTGGCTAATTTTTTGTATTTTTAGTAGAGATGGGGTTTCACTGTGTTAGCCAGGATGATCTTGATATCCTGACCTTGTGATCAGACCTCCTTGGCCTCCTAAAGTGCTGGGATTACAGGCGTGAGCCACCACGCCCAGCCCAACCTCTCTATTTTTAAGAATTGGTCCTAAGACATTGCTTATAATCCAGACTTTAGGTTTCTTGAATTCATGACATTCTCACTCCTCATCTTACAAGTCCTACTGAGGCTCCCTCCCTCTGCCCTGGTTCCTTTCTTTCAAGACTATTTTATTCTGGTACAAGAATTCTCGGGGTGGGAGGAGAGCCTCCTGGGCTAGTGTCTCAGTCTTAGATTCTGGGAGCCAAATGCGGGAAGGAGACAGCTAGATGTAATGAAATAAGCTTCAGAGTCAACTCCCCAAACTGAGGGAAAGACACCCACTGGTCCTGCTCCTAGGGCAAGTCTGAACAATGATGTCTGTTGGTTATTTCCCTGGGCAGTCATCCAAGGTAATCTCCAAATCTCAGCTGAAGCAGAAAATGGCCTAGGCCCCCAGTTATCCTGGAACCACAGGAATGTTAATCTCTCTCCACTGAGCCCTGAGAAGCTGACTTCTTCATTCTGGACATTCCAAACATTCCCTTTTGGTTTGCAATCACTGTGCTGTCCTCACCCCACTTTCCCGCCACACCCCAGGGCTCCCACAGCTCCATGGTAGCTCTTTCCTTCCTCCAGGTCTTTACTAGGACTGTGGCTTGGCCACATCTGGAGGGCCATCCCCACCCTCATCTCCCACCTGCTGCTTGACCATCTCTGGCCCTTCTCATTCTTCATGGTTTCTTTTAAATGCTCTGGACTGGTATTCCCCGCAACCTCCACCCCAGACAGAAGTCACTGCCTTTCCCACAAACACCCTTGTTCCCCTGACTTGCAGTAGATCATTCCACTGCGGTGGGTCATGTTCATTCCCACCAGCCTTTGCAGTCCTTGGAGGTGGGAACTCTCACCAGTCCCTCTCTGAGCCACGGCACCTGGCTCAGGGCCTGGCCTGGCACCGAGTGGTGCTTGGTAAAGGTTGGACGGATAGATGGGCGTGTGGAAGGAAAAGAGAGAAACAGAGAAAGGATGGTCACGAGTCCTAAGGTTCCAGAAGATGCAGGATAATGTGGTCATGTCATTAGCTTCTCCAAAAAAGTCATGGTTTTTGGCAGTTCTCCTCCAATATAGAATTGTTCTTAGCAAATAAGCCTATCCAGCCAATCCATTCACTTTAATACTTTGGTGTGGTATAATTGACATGTCTTTAGGAAACCATGTTTTTCCAAATGAGAAGCACAAAGCAGGGCAGTGTTGCCTGAAAGTCATACCTGCCTGGTATGAGTTCCACATGGGCCTGGCTGCTGATAACCTGATCCTGGCCCAGAACGAATTCACATCCCTGCTTTGGGACAGATAGGCCTGAGTCCAGGCGTGGCCCTCCCTGGGGAAATTACAGGCTTAAAAGGCACAGGGAGCTGAGCAGACCTTGAGTTCCTGTGTGAATCAGTTGCCCCTGCTGAGGAATAAATCAAGCTCTGTTGTTTCTGAACTTTCTAGAGTTCCTTCCACCAGCTTTGCAGGCATCGCCTGGTGGGCTGAAGGGAACTAGGCACAAATGGGTTGAATGAGGCCCTCTGTGTGTGGCTTTACATGGGGGTTGCCAGTGTATTTCCTCTTTAACCCTGCCTCAACTTGATTGGTAGTGACTGGCTGCTATATTGAGAATGATTCTGAGGCCTCAACTAGGCTGTGCAGGAAGAAGTATGGGAGATTAATTAGTAATGTCTGCCACAGGGATGAGAGGGAAGACTAATGCCACATAGCTGCCACCCCTGGTTTTCTTAGTGACTGAGCACAGGCTTTGGAATCTGGCCGATTGAGATTGAATTCCACTCTACTCTCTGCTGGGCCTCAGTTTGTTCATCCCTGAAATGGATGTGTATATGTCAGGGTATGGGTTCAGCTGCTGTAACAAAAACATCTCCACTGGGCATGGTGACTCACACCTGTAATCCCAGCACTTTGGGAGGCCAAGGTGGGCAGATCATTTGAGTCCAGGAGTTTGAGACCAGCCTGGCAACATGGCAAAACCCTGTCTCTACAAAAAAATACGAATATTAGCCTGGTGTGTTGGCATGTTCCTGTGGTCCTAGCTACTTGAGAGGCTAAGGTGGGAGGATCAGCTGAGCCCAGGAGATTGAGGCTACGTCCGTGCCACTGCACTCCAGGCTGGGTAACAGAGGGAGATGCTATATCAAAAAAAAAAAAAAAAAAGTTTCAAAGCACTGTGGCCCAAAACGAGTGAGAAATTTCTCACTCACATTAAGAACCCAGAGGTAGGTGAGCAACTCTGAGCTGGGGGGGCAGCCCTTTCTCAACATGTACCTTCTGCTATGGGTCTGAGGCAGCCACTCTAGTTCCTGCCACTTCCCAGCCAGAAGCAAAGAAAACTGGACCAGGGAGCATGTGTCTAGTGGTTTTAAAGGTAGGACCCAGAAGCTGCCCATCTCACTTTTCATTTCCCATTTAGGCAGAATAGTCACTTGGCTACATCTCACCATGGCTTGGCTGGGAGATGCAGTTTTAAGCTGGGGAACCATGTGCCCAGCTAACAGTCACTTGAACAGAGAAGGAGAAACTGAGTGTCAGGATAAGATGCCCCAGGGATGCTGCTGGGCACCTCTCAGGGTGGTTAGGAGAACTACTGATAATGTATGCCCCGCTCTGGCGCCCAGCAGGCCCTCCCTGAGCTCACAAGATGCTTCCCTGTCCCTGCCCAGGAGCTGGTGAAGATCCTGCACAAGGCACTGGAGGCCGCCCAGCAGGAGAAGCGGGCGTCCAGCGCATACCTGGCGGCGGCTGAGGACAAGGACCGGCTGGAGCTGGTGCGGCACAAAGTGCGGCAGATCGCCGAGCTGGGCCGGCGGGTGGAGGCCCTGGAACAGGAGCGGGAGAGCCTGGCGCACACAGCGAACCTGCGGGAGCAGCAGGTGCAGGAGCTACAGCAGCACGTGCAGCTGCTTATGGACAAGAACCACGCCAAGCAGCAGGTCATCTGCAAGCTCTCTGAGAAGGTCACCCAGGACTTCACGCACCCCCCTGACCAGTCTCCTTTGCCCCCCGACGCTGCCAACAGGGACTTCCTGAGCCAGCAGGAGAAGATAGAGCACCTGAAGGTAGGGGCCTTCCCTCCAGGGCCTGCCAGTCCTGCGGGTCCTCTGTCCCAGCCCTCAGGGAAGGTGCGCACTCCACCCTTAAGGGTTTGCTAGGTGGAGTGGGGATACCCCTTCATCCTAGAATATTCACATTAGAAACACATGTTGGTGGGAATATTGCTCTACGCTTCTTCACTTTCTTTACCACAAGGCCCAGTGCAGTTTGCCTGGGCCTTGATTGACCCATTAACCAGTAGCCCTGGGATCCTGGGCTACTGAAAAGTGAAGATGCCTCTAGATTATCAAATGAGAGATGAAAGCCCGACTAGCTGAGTGGGGGGCCTGGCCTGGTCAACCTCCCTTAGTGCCATCCCAGTGCACCCGAGAGCCCTAAGGGGCCAGCACGACCCTCCCCCTACAGTCCTGCGCCTGCACACTGTACAGATGACCTGCAGCTACCAATAGTCACCGCTCCCATCTGTAGAATTTATAGGGTGTTTCCTGTGTACCAGGCACTGCCCTCGGTGGGTGCATCACCACATTTAGTCCTCGCGCCAGCCCTGTGAGGTGAGGCAGCCGCTGGTGTGCTCCCCCTTTACAGATGTGAATGCTGAGGCTGAGAAAGGTTAAGGAGGCTGCCCAGGGTCACGTGCTGAAGAAGTGGGGCAGCTGGAGATGGGTTGGAGCTCATGTCTGCGGTCTGGTCTGTCTGCTCAGCTGCCGCTTCTAGCTACTGCTCTCCCTTTCCTCCCCTTCTTTCCCCTTCTCGGTCCCTATCTTTCCCTAGGCTTCCCCATCCCACAGGGACCAGTGGTGTCACAGGGGGTAGGAACTATGTGAAGTGTGTTGCCTGCTGTGACCCGCAGCCTCCTCTCTAGAGGGTTGTGACAGGAACTGTCCCACTGGGAGGCCTGTGGCTGTGGCGTGCACTCATAGCCTCCACTGTCCCTAAAGGGAGCCATACAACCAGGGTTCGTCCTGCCCCAAACCCTGCCACTCACAACCATATATGTAAAGTCAGATGCCATATAATAACAGGCTGCATATGTGATGATCCCATAAGATTACAGTGAAGCAGAAAAATCCCTATCACACAGTGACATCATAGCCGTCATAACATCATAGCACAACATGCTACCTTTTCTATGTTTACATGTGTTTAGATACACAAATGCCATTATGTGACAGCCACCTATGATATTCAGTACAGTAACAGGTGCACAGGTCTGCAGCCTCAGAGCAATAGGCTACACCATCTAGCTGGGTGCGTAGAAGGCTAAATCACCTAGGTTTGTCTGCATCCAGTCTATAATGTTTGCACAACAGTGAAATCACCTAGTGACGCATTTCTCAGAGTGTATCCTCATCATTAAGCCACACGAGACTGTACATATAGACATATAACCTTGAGAACCCTCGTGCTACTGTATCAAAGAACTACTTGGTGAGGGCAGATGGAGAAAGAAAAAAAAAAGAAATCAGGAAGCTTTTGAGAGAAAAGCTCTCAGTGGGCAGTGTTGAACAGTGGCCACCACCCAAGCTTTGAAGTCAGACTGACCTCTTTGACTCTTGGCTCTGCCTCTTTCTGGCTGTGTGACTTTAGGCATGCTATCTCACCTCTGTGTCAAATAGCCCAACTAGTCCTCTTGACTAGGGCTGTTAGAAGGATAAAGGAAAAGGACGTGAAACCTGATTCCCTTCCCTTTCTTTCAGCAAAGACTGAAAACCCACATAACCAGTTCCCAAATCTTTTCCCTTATTTAGTCTGAAGTCAGAGATTCTTTTGGGTTAAAAGAAAACATAACCTTTCCAATGCAAATACAGCTAGATGATTTGAAAGCTCTCAGCCCTCCACACAGCAGGGAAAACTGCTTCCATCTGATTGCTTTTCTACCCTGCCTGCCCCCAGCCAGGCGGCTTCCTCTTCCCTCCACCCATACTACCGGAATCCACTGTGCAAGCCCCGGTAGAGCAGCATGGGGGTCAGAAAGATTTGTGGTGGCACACACCTGTGTTCCCATCTACTCTGGAGGCTGTGGTGGGAGGATCGCTTGAGCCCAAGAGGTGGAGGCTGCAGTGAGCTGAGATCGTGCCACTGCACTCCAACCTGGGTGAAGGAGTGAAACACCATCTCAAAGAAAAAAAAAGAATGCTAGATCAGCCAGGTGGCTCCAGACAGCCTGAGAGTTGATTGTAATCATGGACTCACTATGAGACTCAGTGTGCCCCTGAATTTACATATTCAGGAATTTTGTTTTTTATTTTATGTGTTTTTTTTTTTTTTGAGATGGAGTCTCGCTCTGTCGCCAGGCTGGAGTGCAGTGGTGCGGTCTTGGCTCATTGCAAGCTCTGCCTCCCGGGTTCATGCCATTCTCCCGCCTCAGCCTCCTGAGTAGCTGGGACTACGGGTGCCCGCCACCATACCTGGCTAATTTTTTTTGTATTTTTAGTAGAGACAGGGTTTCACTGTGTTAGCCAGGATGGTCTCGATCTCCTGACCTCGTGATCCGCCCGCCTCAGCCTCCCAAAGTGCTGGGATTACAGGCGTGAGCCACCGCGCCTGGCCATGAATTTTCTTTATCAGTGAGCTCAGCTACATGGAGACTCTGGATATGTGGTTCACATTAACCAAGAATACACTTGCTCAGATGATCCTCAGAGGCCCAGTGTTTTGTGCTTTGTGCTTTGTGCCTTAAAGGGTTGCTTAAGGCCAGGCATGGGTGGCTCACACCTGTAATGCCAGCATTTGGGGAGGCTGTGGCAGGAGGATTACTTGAGGCCAGGAGTTAGAGACCAGCCTGGGAAACATAGCGAGATCCCATCTCTACAAAAAATAAAAAAATTAGCCAGGCACAGTGGCACGTGCCTGTAGTCCCAGCTACTTGGGAAGCTGAAGCTAGAGGATTGCTCAAGCCCAGGAGTTCAAGACCAGCCTAGGCAACATAGCAAGACCCTGTCTCTAAAAAAAAATAAAATAAATTTGCTAGATATGATGGCACCCGCCATAGTCCTAGCTACTCAGGAGGCTGAGGTGGGAGATTACTTGAGTTGCCCAGGAGTTCAAGGCTGTGGTGAACTGTGATCACACCACTGCACTCCAGCCTGGACAACAGAGTAAGACGCTGTCTCTATTAAAAAAAAAAAGAGAGAGAGAGAGAAAGAGTTGCATGTAGTTGGTGTTCCTTATTTTTTAGCTTTTAGAAGACCCATCAAATATCCATTGTCTAGAGTTTGAGGACAGAGAGTGTTCAGGTTTCCTGCCTGCCCTGTGATTGAGGAACCCAACTTTAGGGAATGCCCCTTGTTATTCAGACTTTGGTTTTGAGAACAGGATCATTGTTCTCTTGAATATCCGATCTGGAAAGACTCAGAAATCTAGTCTGCCCCACTCATTTTCTGGCAGGGACAGCTGAGCTGGGGCGAGGGAGAAGCACTGGCCCAGGGTCAGGCAGCAAGAGGCAAGGCTGCAGCCGGAACCTGGCCTCCCACGCCCAGGCCACTGCCTTCCACACAGCACAGGGCCTAGTCCATAGGCATGGCCCAAAGAGAATTCCCAGGCTCCTGCTTCCTGCAAAGGTAGGCAGGCTGGCTCTCTTCTTCCCTGGTCCCCCTTCTCCAGGGTTTTCCTTCTTTCATTCCACTGGTGACTGTCCTGTGGCTTTTCTCTTTTCTGAGGTTTTTCTTTTTCCTCCCTACAGTTCTGAGCCAAGACGAGCATTCAAGGTAGGGCATCGAGCTGGAGGGGGAGGTACTACCTGACGCCGCCCACTGCCACTGCTGTTCCAGGCTGTGCTCACTCTGCCTCCCTGTCCGGCATGTCTGTGCCTTCCCTGGGGCTGGAAGCAGGGTATCTTATGTGACAAAAGCCTTCTTTCCAAAGCCTCGGAAATACCAGTGTGTGGCTGAGCATGGTGGCTCGCAATCCAGTGCTTTGAGAGGCCACGGTCGGAGGACTGCATGAGGCCAGGAGTTTGAGACCAGCCTGGGCAACATCATGAGACCTCGTCTCTACAAAAAATTAAAAATTAATTAGCTGGGTGTAGTGGCACACACTTGTAGTCCCAGCTACTCAGGGGCCTGAGACAGGAGGATCACTTAAGCCCAGGAGGTCAAGGGTGTAGTGAGCTATGATCATGCCATTGCATTCCAGCCTGGTTGACAAAGTGAGACCCTGTCTCTAAAAATAAAAAAAGAAAGAAAAATAAATAAATATCCATGAGCACGTCTAGGCTTGGGAGGAGGAAGGGGTGGTATCAAGGAGGGAGACCCAGCGGTGTAGAGCAGTGGCCGGTGCCAGAGCTGGGTCTGCTTTCTCTACGCAGTGTCTGCTGAGCACCTGCCACGGGCTGAACACACCTGGGTTTGGATCCTGGCTCTCTTTCGTGACAAGGAGAACTTACTTTCTCTGTGTGTGTTTCCTCATCTGTTAAATGGGAATTAGGGCACTTTAATATTTATCCCACAGCCTTGTGGATGTGAGGGAGATGGGCCAGGTCATGGTAGGTCCTTTCCTCCCTTGCGGGGGGCTTGTTGTATTTTCCCGGGCATTGGAGTCGGAACTCTGTCAGCCAACTGAGGGGGTGGGTGCAGGGTGGGGAATAGTAGCTCTTGAGCTGTCACGCAAACTCAGTGAGGAAGACGATGCTCATGCTCGCGTTGCACTTGCCGCATGCCAGGCACCATTCTGAGCCTTTTGCACATATTAACTCACTGAATCCTCTCCCAGCCACATGAGGTAGTACTGTTATTATCCTCATTTTCCAGATGAGAGGATGAGGTTAAGTAACTTGTCCAGGGGCTCAGTGGTCAAGACAGAATTTCCACCCAGACAGCGTGCCCGTAGCATTCATGCCACTGACCACCAGGCGGTGCCGGTACATGGCCAACGCCAGCGTCTTTGATGTGTTGTTCTACTGTCTGATGGGTAGGAGAGGTCACATAAGCCTGCATGCGTGTAGCCAGGAGACACCAAAGGACAATGCTTGGAGGGCAGGGACTAGAGTGTGGGCATCCAGGTGGATTCCAGCTGGTAGGGAGCTCAGATGGTGCCCAGCAGGAAGTTTGGTGATTAAGGCTTTAGAATGAGACAGTCCTGGCCGGGCACAGTAGCTCACGCCTGTAATCCTAACACTTTAGGAGGCCGAGGTGGAAGGATTGCTTGAGGCCAGGAGTTTGAAAACAGCCTGGGAAACATAGTGAGACCTCATCTCTACAAAATCAAAAAATTAGCTAGGCGTGGTGGTGCCTGCCTGTAGTCCCAGCTACTTGACAGGCTGAGGTGGGAGGATTGCTTGAGCCCAGGAGGTTGAGGCTGCCATGAGCTATGATCACACCACTGTACTCCAGCTTGGGCGACAGAGCAAGACAAACAAACAAAAAGAATCAGACAGACCTGGGTTTGGTCACATCTGCCTTATACTGGCTGTGCCTTAGGCAAGTTGCCTACCCTTTCAGAGCCTCTGAGGCCTCATCTGTGTCACAGGAATAAGAAAAGAACATCCCTTCTAGGGTTGCTGGGAGGATGAAGTGAGAGAATATCTGCCGTGTGGTGTTGGTGATGGGGGTGATGCCGGAAGCCTGCACAGCCTGTGTATTCATAAGTTTCTATGTCTCCAGACACTAAAGTGTTAGACTCCAGAGAGAGTGGGGAGTGGTCCAGGAAAGGCCTGATGCTCATAGGAGACTGGTCCCTGCACCACAAACAAGATTTTCACTTCTTGCCACGTAAGGATAGGATATGGGGACCGTGGAGAAGAAGCAGGCAGAAACTTGCCAGCAGAGTGGCTGGCACACATAGCGGCATTTTTGAGAGGCAGTGAAGCCGGTTTTTTATCTAGGTCAGGGACAGGATTGGATAGGGGGAGGAGGGTGGCGCCAGGGGTTGGAACTGCCTGGGTCCAGCCAGGAGAAGGCAGAGAGTAAGCTGAGTGGATGCACAGCCTTTCAGCCTTGGCACAGTGAGGGAGATGAAAGCAGGGGTGGCTGGGGTTGGGGCACCACAGAGAGCCCCAGTGGAGTGGTGAGGGGTGATGTGATGAAGTCAGCGGGGGGCATTCATTCCCTGCCCTGGGAGCAGAGGCCCTTCTAGTGTGTCAGGCTCTGGGCAGAGGGCAGCAGCCCCTGGGCATGCATCGGAGCTTCCAGCCTGGGAAGACCTTGGAGATCATCTTGGCCAGAGTGAAGACCCACCCAGGTAGGGCCAGGACCACCTGTGGGCTGTGCACATGTGACCCTGATGAGGAAGTGCCCCAAACTACATGTCATGTTCTTCATTTCCAAATCAATCAGGCCATGTGGGAGTCATCCTTGCTGCAGCATCGCTTGCACTCGCCTCCAGCCCATACATCAATGGGAGAGAAAGGGCCTGAGTTTCAGCGTAAATACCCTGGAATTGTGAGATATAGCTCTAAGAATGTGTTATGTGACTGAACGGCTTCTGTAATGTCCATCCCAGCAGAATTGAGAGCCACTGCTATAGCTGATCCTTCTCTGAGGCTCAGATCCTTGCTTGAACCTTCCTAGTGCTTGTCTGGCTTCTCCTTGTATGCCCCAGCAGCAGGGAGCTCATTCCCTCCACTGGATGGGCAACTTGCAAAAGGAAAACTCAGAGATGTTCATCACAGCATTATTCATAATCAAAAACCAATGGCAAACACCCCGGGGTCAAATTTAAAAATGACAGGAAAAGGATTATGAGTAAGTTCTGGTAAATTCACCCAATAGAATCATCACCAGAGGTTAAAAATGATCATTGGGAAGCTTATGTAGCAACATTGAAAGGTTTTACAAAGTGACACTGAGTTAATTTTACAGTATGATTGTAAATATATGATAAAATACGTTGATTTTAAAAACAAACACTACTTGAGCACTTGCTATGTTTTGGTCCCTGTACTTAGTGTTATCACACATTATCTCACTTAGTCTCCCAACTGCCCAGTAGGTTAGTTGGTATTTGCCCCTTTTACAGATGAGGAAACAGAGGGTCAGAGTGGTTCAGTGGCCTGCCTGAGGCCTTCCAGCCAGGACATCAGCCAGGGCTTAAATTCAGACCTGTTGGTCTGTTTACCACATCATGCTGACATCAAGAATAGAGAAGCATGCTATGAGTGTTTTATCTTTCTTTCAGACTTCCTCTTCTGTTGCCATTATTGGAAATTTCTAAAGAAAAGAAGCTTTGGGGGCTCATTTGAGGGTGTGACTCCCCAGGACCAGGGAGATGTTTGTGTCCAACTCGTAACATATTTTGCTCTCTTCTCCAGGATGACATGGAAGCTTACCGGACCCAGAACCGCTTCCTCAACTCCGAGATCCACCAGGTCACAAAGATCTGGAGAAAGGTGGCTGAGAAGGAGAAGGCCCTCCTGACGAAGGTGCGGGGTGGGGCCCTGTTCAGGCCGTCTCCATCCCCGGCCCCTCTGCTGGTCCCCATGCTGCTCACTCCTTCTCACTCTCCTCATTTCCTTTCTGCCCCTCTCCCTCTGAACTGGCCCCTTGTGAGTAGGGCCCATATCAGGTTCTTCTCCAGACCCCTGTGGTCTGGGGATTGAGTCATTTGTTCAGCAGCATTCACTAAGTAGCTATGGGGAAGGGACATCAAGACCAATAAGGCTGGTTCCTGCCTGCAAAGAGGGTGTAGACCTGTGCTGTCTCTGCACACCCCTCTCCTCTCTTCTGAACCAGCTCCAACCTGGGCCTGGGCCTCTCTTGCCTGCCTTGCTGTAAACCACTGGCCTCAGGGCCTATCTCCTTTCCCTTATACGAAGGTCTGGGAGTCGGGTGTGAGGCAGATGAGAGCTGGAAGGGCTGTGCTGCCTAAAGCTGTTCAGGCCTCAGGCCTCTGGGGCAGCCCAGTTCCCACCAGGTAGCCTGACCAGCCTTTCCGTGTTTGCAGTGCGCCTACCTCCAAGCCAGAAACTGCCAGGTGGAAAGCAAGTGCCTGGCCGGTCTGAGAAGGCTGCAGGAGGCCCTGGGGGACGAAGCCAGCGAGTGCTCAGAACTGCTGAGGCAGCTCGTCCAGGAGGCGCTGCAGTGGGAAGCTGGGGAGGCCTCATCTGACAGCATTGAGCTGAGCCCCATCAGGTGAGCCTGGCGGCCCAGGGAGGGCTGGTCTCTGTGAGCTGGTGGCTCCTCCCCAGCTGCCTTGCTGCCAGGTCCTGCCAACCATGTGCAAGTTCTGCACAGTATTACCTCCTCTGATCTTCACATGCATTAGTGTGCAGCTGCAGCTGAGATGGTTTACACTCAGAGGAGGCAGCCGCCTGCCACGGCCCTATAGTACATTTGTGGCACAGGCTGCCTCCAGAGCCCCATGCTTTTCATTTCTCCAGGCTGCCTCTCAAATGTGGCTGCCTCCCAGATGTGCCTGTCAGAGAGGGGACGAGGGGAAACAAGCAGGCCATCTCCTCTGCACCAAGCCCTTGCTGAGCACAGTGGACATGGGCGGTTAAATATAACAGAAAGGAGGGTGGCTATGCTCGAAGGACCCTGGAGGCTGAGTAGTCCAGTGGCAGGAGCTCGAGCTTTGGAGCCAGTCCTGGCCCTCTCGCCGTGTGACAATTCCCTTTACCTTTCTGAGCCTTGTACTCAGCCTCCGTAAGATGTGTGCAAAGAGCTGGGCACAGCGGCTCACACCTGTAATGCCAGCACTTTGGGAGGCTGAGGTGGGCGGATTGCTTGAGACCAGGAGTTTGAGACCAGCTTGGGCAATATATTTGAATCCTGTCTCTACAAAAAAAAAAAAAAAACACAAAAATTAGCCAGGAGTGGTGGTGCACGCCTGTAGCCCCAGCTACTCGGGAGGCTGAGGTGTGAGGATCACTTGAGCCCAGAAGCTTGAAGCTGCAATGAGCTGAGATTGCACCACTGCACTCCAGCGTGGGCAACAGAGTGAGGCCCTGAAAAGAAAGAAAAAGAAAGAAAGAAAGAAAAAGAAAGAACGAAAGAAAGAAAGAGAAAGGTGGGAGGGAGGGAAAGAAAGAAAAGGAAAGAAAGGAAGGAAAGGAAAGAAGGAAGGAAAGGAAAGAAGGAAGGAAGGAAGGAAGGAAGGAAGGAAGGAAGGAAGGAAGGAAGGAAGGAAGGAAGGAAGGAAGGAAAAAGAAAAGATTTGGGCAAACACACCTGCTTTGCAGGATCATTAGGATTAATTGAGATTGTGCAGGCAGGGCACAGAGTGGAGGTGAGTCAACATTGAATAAATCAAAGGCCGTCTGGAATGGGTCCCCAGCTGTTCCACCTGTCTGTCATTGGTGCTGTCTGTTCCCCGTCCATCCCTGCACTTACTGGCTGTGGTAAGTGGGGTTCTGTATTCACAGTGCAGGACTCCTTGGGCCTAAGGCTGCATGGAGTAATAAGAGGGTCCTTTATATTTGCATAGAATTAGTAAATATCTCTTGAGCATTTACTGTGTACCAGGCACTATCTAGGCCCCCAGCATCTTACAACAGAGGATCTCATTGGGTCTTTAGGAGGCAGAGCAGGGATTCCTTATACCCATTATACAGATTCGCAACCTGAGGTTGGGAGAACTGAAGTGACCTGCCCAGAGCTATGTGGTTAACCGTCGGTGAAAGCAGGGCAGGAACCTGGCCTGGGGTCCTCCCTGTCCCCACCACCCCTTATCTAGGGAAGGGCTCTGCAAGGTGTTGCTAACATGGACTTTTGCTGGCAGTGAGTATGATGAGTATGGCTTCCTGACGGTGCCCGACTATGAGGTAGAAGACCTGAAGCTGCTGGCCAAGATCCAGGCCCTGGAGGTACGCTCCCACCACCTGCTGGGCCTCGAGGCTGTGGATCGGCCGCTGCGGGAGCGCTGGGCTGCCCTGGGCAATCTTGTGCCCTCAGCTGAGCTCAAGCAGCTACTGCGGGCAGGAGTGCCCCGTGAACACCGGCCTCGTGTCTGGAGGTGGCTGGTCCACCTCCGTGTCCAGCACCTGCACACTCCAGGCTGCTACCAGGAACTGCTGAGCCGGGGCCAGGCCCGCGAGCACCCTGCTGCCCGCCAGATTGAGCTGGACCTGAACCGGACCTTTCCCAACAACAAACACTTCACCTGCCCCACCTCCAGCTTCCCCGACAAGCTCCGCCGGGTGCTGCTGGCCTTCTCCTGGCAGAACCCCACCATCGGCTACTGCCAGGGCCTGAACAGGTGAGCCGCCAAAGCCCAGTGAAGGTGTGACCTTTACCTTTTGGAGCACAGGTCCCCAACCCTCAGACCGTGGACAGGCAGCCATCTGTGGCCTGTTAACAGGGCCGCACAGCAGGAGGTGAGCAGTGGGCGAGACAGCATTACCACCTGAGCTCTGCCTCCTGTCAGATCAGTGGCAGCATTAGATTTTCACAGGAGCGTGAACCCTATTGTGAACTCTGCATGTGAGGGATCTAGGTTACGTGTTCCTTATGAGAATCTAACGCCTGATGATCTGAGGTGGAGCAGTTTCAAAACCACCCCTCCCCTACCCCAGTCCATGGAAAAATTGTCTTTCACGAAACCGGTCCCTAGTGCCAAAAAGGTTGGGGATTGCTGTTTTAGAGCACTGCTGTTTCTCTTTGGAGCCTCCCAAGAACCTGGAGACATGAGCCCAGGATCCCCACCCACAGGCCGGTGAGAGGACATGTTCAAGACAGAGATGTGCCAGAGCTCAGAGCTCCAGGCCCCTTGTTCCGGCTCTCTCCTTTGATTGGTGCTTGGGGACGTACGACTTACATGGCCTCTCAAACTTTGGCCTGCTGGAATCTACAGGGTAAGGCCCCACTCACATATGGCAGGACTCTCTGGATCAGGAATCATTTGCTTTCAGTGAAACCCATGCAGAAGACCCAGGGAAAAGAGACTTTCTAAATGTTACAAGGGGAGTTCACAGAAGCCAGGAAAAGAAAACAGAGCTGAGGACCAGATGGTCATTGGAAGCCAAGGCAGCTGCTGTCTGCAGCAGGGCCGCAGCCCTGCACAACCCCAGGGGGCAGCCTTTGTGCCACAGTCCTGGGATGCCATCCCCTGAGCTCGTATAGCACCAAGGTACTGCTCTGCTGCCCTCTGCAGCTGCATGGCATCTGGCCTCTCTTCATTCTCTGCGTCTGCTTCCTTCTCTCTCAGCAGACCAGCCTCTGTCCATTCATTCATTGGACATTTAGGGACCATTGAAGCTGTTAGAATGGAGACCTCAGTCCCTGAGTCTTGGGCCTTTCAGCGAGTCTTCCCACCCCACCCCTCATGTTCCAGTTCTAAATTCGCCAAAGGAAGAATCTGATTGGCCCAGCCAGGAATAATTTCCACTTCTGGTCCAATTGGTAGGGGACGCAGGGAGGGACTGGGGTTAGGGGATGAGGTCACCTGGTTCACAGGGCTGTCTCCCCTCCAAGACTGTGAGGGACTGTCATCCCCCTGCTCCAGCCCCAGCTATTTCAGTAGAAGCTGCATAGTTGCAAATATTTTCCCAAAGCAAGTTTTCACTCAATTTAATTTAAACACACATATACCTAAGCAAAATTTACATAAGCCATGCTGCTTTTTTTTAGAATAGGTGGTGTGTGACATTTATTTAGCACAGAATCAACATTCAGTGTCCTTACTCAAATTTGAGTGGTTCCCAAAGGTAGATATTTTTCATACTCTATTTCCAGCCTAAAATTGGGTGAAATTGAGCATGTATATGTACAATTCCTGGGAATTAAGAGCTAAGCTCCAACAGTAATGCCTCTCAGTCAAAGCCTCCTTGGAAAATATGTTCAGATTTCATGCCACACTAAATGTCTGCCACAGGTCAGGTCTGTAGAAATTTCATTCATTCAACAGTCTGACAAAAGCCCCTGTACTTCTCATTTGTTTGAACATGTTAAAATCCAGAAGAAACAAAACCTGCAAAGCCTCTTCTAAGAATAGCTATGAAGGGAGCTGGAAGCTATGAGATCAGAATGAATAATAATTTTTGCATTTCACACAAAGGCCAGGTAGGAAGTAATGCATAATGGGGGCCTCTTGGATTCCAGGTGTTTAACACCTGATGGCATTTAATCCTCACAAAAACCTTCACTGGCGCCACCATGCCCAGATGAGACATGAGAGAGTCTGAGAGGCTGAGGAACCTGCCTATTGCCTCACCACAAATGCTGGCCTAGCCAACTGCTCACCCTGGCCCCCGGCCCCCAGCCCCCAAACCCAGTCCTTTCTACAACCTGCTCTCTCTCCAAATAGCAGTAGTCACAGGCTGTGCTGAAGCCTCCCAGAAACCTTTCTCCTATGTAGATGTAACCTACTCGAGACCTGCTTTTGGAGTTCAACCTGTGCTGAAGGGGCAGAGAAAAATCCTATAACAGGAGGGGTACTTGAGATAAGCCTCATAGAAGGAGAGAAGCTTCTCCCTGTGTGGAAGGAGGCAGCACACAGGCCACAGAGAGGTGCAGAAGGGACAACTAAGACCAAGAGAGGCGGAAGGCCCCCAGACGGGTTTTCTAAAATATCTTTCTCTGAATAGTATTTTTACTGAAATTTGATATGCAAGTGCAGATAATTGGTATTCATGTAAATATTTACTGCTTAAAATAGAAAGTTACTTGTAATAGACCGGGCACGGTGGCTCACGCCTGTAATCCCAGCACTTTGGGAGGCCGAGGCGGGCGGATCACGAGGTCAAAAGATCGAGACCATCCTAGCCAACATGGTGAAACCTTGTGTCTACTAAAAATACAACAATTAGCTGGGCGTGGTGGCGTGCGCCTGTTATCCCAGCTACTCAGGAGGCTGAGGCAGAGGCGGGAGAATCACTTGAACCAGGGAGGCAGAGGTTGCAGTGAGCCGAGATCGCACCACTGCACTCCAGCCTGGTGACAGAGCAAGACTCCATCTCAAAAAAAGAGAACGTTACTTATAATAGAAAGCCTGTTCAAATGTGGCAAGTGCAATGTATTCTTTTGGAGGCTCTAAACCCAAGCCTGCGGGTCCCTGACACGTCTTCTTTGCCATCTAGTGGTAGCCATTAGAACTGCATGTGTGGGCCCAGCGCCGTGGCTCACGCCTGTAATTCCAGCACTTTGAGAGGCCGAGGTGGGTGGATCCCTTGAGCCCAGGAGTTTGAGATAGCTTGGGCAACACGGCAAAGCCCTGTCAAAAAATACCAAAAAACAAAAAACAACCTAACAACCTAGCCAAGTGTGGTGGCACATGCCTGTAGTTCTAGCTACTCGGGAGGCTGAGGTGATAAGGAGGCAGAGGTTGCAGTGAGCCATGATCATGCCACTGCACTCCAGCCTGGGCAACAGAGTGAGTCTCTGTCTCAAAAAAAGAAAAGAAAAGAAAAAGAACTGCATGTTTGATGTCTCAAGTTGACAGACCCTGCCTCTAAGGCAACAAATCCAGCTTGTTTAGTGATGGTCTAATGCTAATTTAGAGCAAATGTTTTAAACCTATGAAAATAAGTACAGTGCTTTAAAAGTGGTTTGTTTTTCCCCCATCAACACACTCCTTTCTTTGCAAGCCTACCTGGGCCCTAAATGCCTTAGGTTCGAATTCAGCCATACCCCTGAGCAGTTAGTAAGCCCTAGCAACCAGCCTCAGATAACTGACTTTTTAACATGTGCTGAAGTCTAAACCAATGCTGGCAGCTAACTCCCTAGACTGAGGCCATCCTAAGGCTAAGGGGAAACAGGGTGGGGTAGAGTGGAGAGAGCACTGGGCTAGACTTTGGGAGCCCTGGGTTCTATTTCCACTCTGCCATCAACTGACTATGTAATGTCATCAACTGACTATGTAATGTTGAGCAGGTAACTTCTTCTTTCTAAGCCTTGGTTTTTCCACCACTGCAATAAGGAGTGTGTCTAGACCAGAGATGACCAGTAGGAAGCAGCTGCCTGGAGCCCTGTGCTGAGAGAGTTTCTGAGGCAGCCTTCAGACTCAGTGGGAAAGAGTACTGTGATCAATTACTTATGTCTACCATGGGCTTAGACAAAGGGAATGCTGCCATGATCAGTTAGTTATGTCTGCCCTGGGCACAGACAAAGAGAATAGAATAGAGGCCAGTGTATCTCATGTTTGCTATCCTTGAACTCAGTGACCTATGGAGGTCCCTCCCCACCAGCTCTGAGAGAACAGAGCTTCCTATACCCCAGGAGACCTGTGACTGTTCTCTTCATCCACTCAGCTTCAACTTAGGAAGGTTTTGTACAACTATTTGAACCAAATTTGGGAGAAATTCCTTCCCAGTCTACTGGGGAAAGAGAAGGGATATTTCTTTTTTCTTTTGAGATTCAACCATGTTTCTAAGAGTTGTGAGCCTCAAAAGAAGGTGGAGGTCATGAATCCAATCTAGAGAGAACCCAAAGAAGCATAAATATCTGGATGAGGGAATGTGTTCCTTAAATGCTCGTTATGACCAGAGAGAGGCTTTCTAAAGCGACATCTCCCCAGGGTCCTCTGAGGACCATTCATTCTACTAGGCCCCCATGGGTGCAATGGACAGCAGGGGCTCTGTGGACCCCCTGGGCGACCCTGGGTTAGAGTCAGCCACACAGGGTTTTGTCACCACAGGACTTCTCAGAGGCTTTACTAAGACAGTGTGCGTCATAAGCCTCTCAGGAGCTAGAATGTGCAGCATTCCCCAGATATCTTTGAATATAGAACCTTGTGTTCACCTAGCATCTTGGGAGACCAGTAGTCCCTGGAAGACATTTTTGGAAAATGCCTTCTTGGATTGGCCCGGGATAAGAGCTGCCAGGGAAGATGGGAGAAGTAGAGAAAACAGTACTTATCCCAAGAAGACTTCCCTGCTCAGCCCTGTGGGTTTTTGTTTGTTTCTTACCCATGATTTCATTAGAGCCTTATGCTAACTTGGTGGGGAGGGGAAGTAAAGGAGAAAAAAAAGTTATGTGCATTGAGCACCTCCTAAATGCCAGGCAGTGAGCTAGGCACAGTAGGTCTGTCTCAAGACGCCTCATGGCCCCGGGGGGATAGATATTGTTAATATCACTTTACAGATCATGAAACCAAGGCCCAGAGAGGTTAGGGTACTTGCCAAGGTCTCAAAGCCTGTGAATACTAAGGTGAGGATAGCTAACATTTATAAAGAGCTGACTGTGTGGCAGGCACTGTGTAGGGCACTGAATGAGCTCTGTTCATCCTCAAAACAGTCCTGTGATTATTATGACACTGAGGCTTAGAGGGGTTCAGTAACTTGCCCAAGGCTACCCAGGAAGCCACAAGATCAGGATTTACCCAAGCAGCCTGACTCCAGAGCTCCTGCTCTGAAGTGATCCCCATTGCTCTGGAAATCACCAGTCATCCTCTCCAAAAGAGCGTTTGTCTCACCCCAGGTGCCAGGAGCACCAATCTGGTTAGGGAGTGGGATTGCACTGATGCTCACATGGAAGGACTTTCCCACTGGAACCTAGGAAGCCACCTCTGCCATGTGCTGCCTGGCAGGGCCATGGCTTCTGTAATCACTCCAGGCCTTCCCTACTACTCCAGGCTGGCGGCCATTGCTCTGCTGGTCCTAGAGGAGGAGGAGAGCGCCTTCTGGTGCCTGGTGGCCATTGTGGAGACCATCATGCCCGCTGATTACTACTGCAACACGCTGACGGCATCCCAGGTGAGTGGGGAAAGGGGGGAACTTGGCAGCCATGTAGGGCAGTGCCTCAGAGCTGTTCCTAGAAGCCTGTGACTCTCAGGAAAGTTGGGAATCTCTCAGGCTTCCATTTCTCCCTCTGCACTATGGGAGTGCATTTGGCTGCATGGAAGAGAAGCCCAACCTAACAACAGCTTCAATTGGGGATTATTTTTCTCAGATAGTGAAAGACAAGGCAGTACCGCAGGGTTCAGGCTCCTAGCTCCCTGCTCTGCCATCTCTGGCATGTGGCCTTCATCCTCACACCCATCACCTCCTGGTCACAAAATGGCTGCATCGCCTCCAGCACTGTGGCCATGGCCTAGGCCAGGAGGAGCAGAAGGTGAACACCAGGAGCTGGCTCCCTGACCCAGCAATTTCTACTTGCAGTTTACTGGTCAGAACTATTTCATGGCTGCCCTAGTTGCAAGGCAAGTTAGGAAATGTACATATTTAATTTTTACATCTTAGCATCTCTGAAATTGATGTGTGTTATATGACCCTTTTTTTCATATTTTATTATGGAAAATTTCCCACATTCAAAACAATAGAGGGAATAGTATAATGAAGCTCCACGTGTCCGTCACCTGGCTTCAGCTATCAACCCAGGGAGCCAGTGTTATTTCTTCTGAACTCCCATCCGCTCCTCCTGCTTTATCTTGAAGTAAATTTCTGGCATTGTATCAGTTCATCCATAAATCCTTCAGTAGGTCAATGGCATCTTAGACTTGGGGAGTTACCTTAGGTTTTGAACTGGACACTTGGCCTCCATAGATGACCCAAGGTTCTGAGTGAGGGAGAAGGGGAGCTACTGGCTGTTTGCCACAGCTGACGCTAATGCCTGGAAGAGGACGTAAGTGAGGGGAGAGGACTGAGCAACCAGCAGTTCCAGGAAGGAAAAGCAAGGGGAAACTAAAATGGAGTCATCACAGAGGGAGGAGGAGAACCACAAAAGAACCATGTCTTGGAGCCAGTGCTGAGAGTGGTTAACCCATCCAGCGAAACAAGGATGGAGGCATGACAGTGGTCACAAGAAGAGGTCACTGGCCAGTGTCGCCAGGAGCACCCTGCTTTGAGAAGATTCCTTGATGTCCGGCGAGGCAGGACATTATGCCTTCCCACACACACACACACCTGTCCCTGGACCAGACATCAGCCTAGCATCTTAGGTGTCAGGCACAAATTGGGTATAGAGAAGGGGCTGTGGGTGTCAGCTGATGTAAGCCTAGAGACAAAGCTTCCATTTCGCCAAGGCCCCTGGGCATGAGACCAGTGTCTCTGAACTGCCAGGAGGATCAGCTGGCCCCTGAGCTCCTGCTTGGCTCAAGGGATTCAGATGGGTGAGGGGGTGGAGAACGTGCCAGCCCACACGGCTCCACTGCAGAGTCCAGAGGACTCTGGCCTATGTTAGGAGCAGCGGAGTGATATGATGCTGTACCTGACTCCCAGCTAGACTGGTCCCTGGCTCCCTGAGGTGTCTCCTGGGCAGGAAAGGACCTGCCCAGAGCAGCTTCAGGACTCTGTGTGGACTGACTGGGTAGGAAGGCCGGGCAGGGAGGGAGGCAGCCCTACCCTGGGGCTGCAGATGACAGGCCCTCTTGCTGGCTTCCAGGTGGACCAGCGGGTGCTCCAGGACCTGCTCTCGGAGAAGCTGCCCAGGCTGATGGCCCACCTGGGGCAGCACCACGTGGATCTCTCCCTCATCACCTTCAACTGGTTTCTCGTGGTCTTTGCGGACAGTCTCATTAGCAACATCCTCCTTCGGGTCTGGGATGCCTTCCTGTACGAGGGGACGAAGGTAGGGTGCAGCCAGGGGATGATCAGGGGGCCCCTGATCAAGTCCCTTCACCCATCTGGGTCTTGACTCTGCCCCTGGAGAACGGGAAGACAATGCTTACTTGTCAGGGCTGTTGAACATCTCCTGAGAGCATGGCTTTGTCAACTGTAAAGTGCTTTGCATGTATGAGAAGTAGTGGTTCTGCTTCTTAAGATATATCCTAAAGTTGGGGGATTTCCCTTCCGTGGAGAGGAGGTGTGAGCATGATCAAAGAGGCACATCCCTATGCTGTCCTTGCCCCCTAGTCACCTGGGCCCTCCTTTTCTTCCTCCTGTTTGGACTAAGCCTTGGATTAAGAGACCAGAGCTCAGGTCTGGACCTAGCTCTGTACTGACCTTGCCCAGAGACCTTGGGCAGGTCCCCCAACTCAGCCCTAGTTTACACCTCAGTTTACAAAGCACCCACAGATTTCTCATTTTTTTTTTTTTTTTTTTTTTTTTTGAGACGGAGTCTTTCTCTGTCCCCTAGGCTGGAGTGCAGTGGCACGATCTCGGCTCACTGCAAGCTCCGCCTCCCGGGTTCACGCCATTCTCCTGCCTCAGCCTCCCAAGTAGCTGGGACTACAGGCACCCGCCAACACGCCCGGCTAATTTTTTGTATTTTTAGTAGAGACGAGGTTTCACTGTGTTAGCCAGGATGGTCTCGATCTCCTGACCTCGTGATCCGCCCGCCTCGGCCTCCCAAAGTGCTGGGATTACAGGCTTGAGCCACCGCGCCCGGCCTCAGATTTCTCATTTCTTTCTTTCTTTTTTTTTGAGATGGAGCCTTGCTCTGTCGCCCAGGCTGTAGTGCAGTGGCGCGATCTCCACTCACTATAACCTCTGCCTCCCAGGTTCAAGCAGTTCTCCTGCCTCAACTTCCGAAGGCATGCGACACCATACCTGGCTAATTTTTGTATTTTTAGTAGAGATGGGGTTTCATCATGTTGGCCAGGCTAGTCTTGAACTCCTGACCTCAGGTGATCCACCCGTCTCAGCCTTCCAAAGTGCTGGGATTACTGGCGTGAGCCACCGCGTCTGGCCTGTCACTTCATCTGGTTCTTGCCAAAGCCCCACGTAAAGATACAGATTAACTCCATGAGATTCAACAGGGGCCATGCCTCACCCACAGTCATGAGACAAGACAAGCTAGAGCCAGGACTCTGTCCAAATCCCCAGATTTCAAGCTGTGCACCCCCCTGGGGTATTCAGTCTCCCCCAGCCCCCTGGAGGCCCTCCCCCGCACATTGTGCCTCCAGACCTCAACTTCTGCAGCCAGTCCAGGATCTTCCATACTGCCCGGGTCTGTCATATTCCTTCCCTCCGGGGATGACCTGCCTGGCCCCCCATGCCCCACCTGAGCCCCCACTCTACCCCCAGGTGGTGTTTCGCTATGCCTTGGCCATTTTCAAGTACAACGAGAAGGAGATCTTGAGGCTACAGAATGGCCTGGAAATCTACCAGTACCTGCGCTTCTTCACCAAGACCATCTCCAACAGCCGGTGAGGACCCCCCACCCCCTGCCACTCCCACCACTCACGCACCCCCAGGACACATAGCAGAGGGGAGGCTGATGTTTGCCAAGTAGAGATTGGTAAGTGACGCTGATGCTCATATTATAGCTTAGAAATCTTTGGGGAAGTCTGACTGAGTGATATGTCTGCCCCCTTAACATGGCATTTGAGGCCTCCACGGAGTTTCATTTTTTGCCCACCTTCCCCTACCCTGAACACCCATGGCCAGTGAGCCTGGAAAACAGAATTATACGAGTTCCTAGGACAACCCCACCTCCGGGCTTTTGCCCTTGCAGTTTCTTCTACTTAGAATGCTTCCTTGCCACTTCCACCACCACTATCTTCTTTGCCTGGTCACCTTTTATTCACTCTTTAAAACTCAGCTCGCATGTCACCTCCTCCAAGAAGCCCCCCCTGACCAGCCCTTCCCTGCTGGGTTAGGTATCTTTCTTCTGATCTTCCTCCTGCCTCAGTACCTATCTCTGTGGGTGGAAATCATCTTATTCATTGTTTCCTCCTGAGGGCGGGGGTCAGGGCTCAGCCACAAGGGCAGAAGGAATGCGGGGATGTCTGTCTGGGAAAGCCGGGTAAACGTCAGCCAGGTAGGGCGACGTGCTCTGGGCTGATTGTGCCCTCCTCCCAGGAAGCTGATGAACATCGCCTTCAACGACATGAACCCCTTCCGCATGAAACAGCTGCGGCAGCTGCGCATGCTCCACCGGGAGCGGCTGGAGGCTGAGCTGCGGGAGCTGGAGCAGCTTAAGGCTGAGTACCTGGAGAGGCGTGCATCCCAGCGCAGAGCCATGTCCGAGGGCTGCGCCAGCGAGGACGAGGTGGAGGGGGAAGCCTGACTTGGCCACCTCCCCTCCCCAAAGCCTTCCTCACCCTTGGCTGGCAGACCCACTGGAGGTCAGGCACGGACCAGTGGCCCAGCCCTGGGTGTCCCATCACCATGTGACCCTGGACACGTCCCTTCCCCTCTCTGGACCTCAGTTTCCCCACTGGGACATTGTGTGCTGCGAAGCCATTGATTGGGCTACTTCTTCATAGGCACTTACTTACCCAGAGATGCCACCCTTTTGTCACCTCTTCCACAGAGCACTTTGGCATGTAAACAAGCAAGAGCACTGCCTCTATAGGGTAACCTGGAACATTCTCTAGGTTATATCAGTATAAAACAATGTAAATGGTGGAAATCATTTATAAGCTTTGGAACTTAAACAGTTCTCAGTTACCAGTTGTTCCTGGATGGGCCCACGGTGCCAGGATGTGCCACCACCAGGCTTCCAGCCTAGGGCATCTCTGGCTGCTATTTCTGTGAGCGTCTGCAGGGCCAGCCCCTGCCTGGTTCCCTGAGATGTTAGGGTTTTGTCTTTCTGGGTAGCAGCTCCTTTTCAGTGCTGCCTGGGTGTGCATTCCAGGACACTCTCCGTGTGCTGAAGCCTGTTTCCAGAGCCCGGCCCCTGTGCCCTCCTTTCTGCTCACAGCCCATTTTGGGGGGATCCCAGGGAAACCCCCTGTGCACCACCACCAGGAACTTGGTGTGGGGGTTGGGCAGAGAGCCCTGGGTCAGGTGCCCCACTTGTGACCTCCCACTGCCCACTTCATAGGCTGGGGCACGGAGGGTCACCTCTCCTCTGAAAAATGGGTGGTTGGGAGGATAGGAGAAGATGGCAAGTGGAGACTGCTGCAGCGCAAACCAGGGCTGGCTCGTCACGGCACCCACTGTGGCCCCAGCCCAGCATCAGGCTCCTCCAGGTCCCTCCTCAGCAAATAGAGGCTTCAATCTGTCCCCACCTGAGGCAGGGGGTCAAGGCCATACCAGTGACTTTGGCAACTCATTTCTCAGCAAAACCTGTGTCTGTGCTGGCCTAGCCTTGAGTTGGCTGTCTTTGGTATGAAGGACTGGGCGTGGGGGGTTCTCACACGGAAGCCTCCTCTCTGGAAAACCACCCAGGATTAGGGGATGCTGCCCTGGAACCTCCTGGCTCTGATCTGAGGCTCCCATCCAGGCTGGGGAGGAAGCTTTCCCCATCACTGGGGACCATGGCCAGGCCCCGTGGTGGCCCTGGCTGGTCCCTAGCCCCACTGTCACCCACAGGTGTGAATTTGAGGGGTTGGCCCACCAGGCTCCCAGTTCCCTACATCGCACCGCCTGTGCAGCCTCGGGGAGGAGACGCTCAGGGTTCCTCTCCTCCCTGTCCACCTGTGCTCCTGGCTGGCCCGAGGGCCCCGCTTTTCTGTGAACGCCCTGCATTGGGGCTTGACTGCCTTTCTCATTGCTAAACTTTTTTCATCTGCTGAGGCCCTTTCACCACCAAACTGTTTATGAAGTGTGATTGTGGCATGAGGGTGGCCTGGGGGTCCCAGCTGCACCCTGGACAAGCTGGATACTGCGCCCCTAAGTTGGTCATCAGGATGACGAGAGGTCCAGCCCCATGGGGCTCCCAGGAGGGCTAAAGCAGGTACACTGGTGCAGAGCCTGGAGCCTGGCACAGAGGAAAGTGCCACCGACAGGAACGAGCAGCCCAGTTTTTTTTTTTTTTTTTTTTTTTTTGAGACGGAGCCTCCCTCTGCTGCCAGGCTGGAGTGCAGTGGCGCAATCTTGGCTCACTGCAACCTCCGACTCCCTGGTTCAAGCGATTCTCCTGCCTCAGCCTCCCAAGTAGCTGGGATTACAGGCATGCGCCACCACGCCCAGCTAATTTTTGTATTTTTAGTAGAGACGGGGTTTCACCATGTTAGCCAGGATGGTCTCAATCTCCTGACCTCGTGATCTGCCTGCCTCAGCCTCCCAAAGTGCTGGGATTACAAGCGTGAGCCACCGCGCCCGGCCTGAGCAGCCCTCTTATGAAGGAAACACCACCTGTGGGGCCCTGAGGCCTGCAAAAGCCCCAAGGCTGCCTGGGAGCTCTGGCCCAGGGGGTCCCTCTGCCTTTAGCCTTGGAATCCACATTCCCTCTTCAGCAACAACAACCAAAAAAGAATCAGGCAATGGGCACAGGGGCTACTGGGTAAATGGCAGCCCACCTCTACCTTTTTCCCTCCCCTTCCCTCCCCCTCCCCCATCTCCCCTTCCCTCCTTCCTTCCCCCTCCTTCCTCCCTGTCCTCCCTCATCCCCCTTTTCCTCCTTCCCCATTCTCCTCTCCTTCCCTTCTTCCTCCTTTCTCCCCTCTTCCCCCCTTTTCTTCTTCCCTCTCTTCCTCCTCTCCGCTTCTCTTCCTCTCTCCTCCATCTCCCCACATCCCCCCAACCCCAGGCAAAGGAGAAGCTCTGCTCAGAGCTGAGTGCCTGTGCTCTTTCCCTCCCCTCCTGTGGAGAGAGGTGGGTGGTACTTTGTATTTGACCCAGCACAATGTAACCTCTGGTTCCTACCTGGCTGCACCTTAGAATCACCTGAGTAGGCCAGGTGCCGTGGCTCACTCTTGTAATCCCAGCACTTTGAGAGGCCAAGGCGGGTGGATCGCTTGAGGCCAGGAGTTCGAGATCAGCCTGGCCAAAATGGTGAAACCCTGTCTCTACTAAACATACAAAAAATTAGCCAGGCATGGTGGTGGGCACCTGTAATCCCAGCTACTCGGGAGGCTGCGGCAGGAGAATCGCTTGAACCTGGCGGCAGTTGTGTTGAGTCGAGGTCATGCCATTGCACTCCAGCTTGGGCAACAAGAGCAAAACTCTGTCACAAAAAAAAAAGAAAAAAGAAAAAAGAATCACCTGAGTAGCTTTTAAAAAATGTCGGTGCTAGGGTCCTATGCCTGGAGCCTGTGGTGGAGCCCAGGCATTCTGATACATGGAAGCGTTGGGGACACAGGACACGGGACACAGGGCTAACTGTCTCCTCAGGCCCTGACAGGGAGCTGGGATTGAGAACTGCCTGTCCTGCAGCATCAACTCACCCAGGCCAAGCTCAGGTCACCAATGAGTAGACAGGGCTCGGAGACATCAGCTAACCTATCCAAAGGGACACAGCCACTGGCTGAGCCGTGCTCAAGCCCAGAGCCCTTTAATGCAAAGCCAGGGAGGACCCCCCGGCTTACCCCTCCTCTGGAACCTAGAACACCTTCCCCAAGGACCTGGGGAAGGGGCATGCCTGGCCTGTGGCCTCCTGGGGATACCCTCAGAAGATAGTTCTAAGCCAAGGAAAACTAGAGGAAGAATTTCCTCATGGTTGCCTCAAGCTGGGATTGTAGCACTATTTCTCCCCTTCATCAGAGACAACAAGGGAAGCATGATACCCACATGGCAAGGAGGCTGAGCAGGGACCAGTGGGCCCACCCTAGAGCATCTGTGCCTGCTGCTGCCCCTGGGGTGCCTGCCCGCCCTTCCCTGCACTTTCTGGAGGGTGTTTGGGGCCCACTCCTGGTGTCAGGTTCCTGGCCCGCACCACAGCTGTCGCCCCCTTCCCCTGGGGCTGCTGCCTTCCAGGGCTGGAGGATCTGATCCCTCTCAGCCCCACCTTCCCACCCTAGGGGATAGGACCTCATGCTCAAAGTATGCCTTCCCCAGGCCTTAGGCCCCCAGCAAGCTGTGGTCTAACCTGCTCTATAGGAGAGGAAAAGGGAGTTACCCAGGGAACCTCCCTGGGGCAACATCCCTAAGAATAAAGGGACTGGGTCAAAGGAAGTGGAAGGCCCCCCTCCCAACAACCCCTAACGTAAGAAGTGCTCACTCACTTCCAGAGATTGCCCGTGTTCAAGGCTACTATCCTCCAAACACAGACCCCCCCCAGCCCCCAGGCACTGTCTCCTCATTCTTTCTCAAGCCCCTCCCCCATGGACATGGGGCCATATCGTACAGAAGTTTCATGTGGGGCAGATAGATGGAGAACTTGCCCCCCACCCCCACCACACACACACATATGTTCTGGTCCTGCACAAGATGTTTACCCACATATGGAAGATTAACAAAGCCAGCCATGTGGGTGCACTGGGAAGGAAGAGGGAGGTTTCCTGGCCCATCCCAATCCACACTAAGGCCTAATAGAAGATGCTGGGAGATGGGCCCAACTTTGGAACCAGATCTGCTATGTGGTTTTCTAGCTAGGGGATCCCGGGTAGGTCATGCCCACTGTGGCCTCAGTTTCCCCTTGTGTGCAATCCTGCATCTGGACCAGGATTAGGAGGGAAGGGGCAAGAGAGGAGGACACTCCCCAGCCACAGCAACCCCAGGAAGGGTCCCAGGTTCATTGCAGAGGTCTCCCTCTGGCTTATGGGTCCATATGCCCACAGCCTCCAGAGATGTCTCTGTCAAACCAGCTGTTCCCCCAAACAGTTCCAGCCACCAACCGCTGTGGCACAGGGTAGGAAGATGCAGGTGCAAGGCTGGGAGGGCACATCCATAGGACATCTAGGAAGGCTAGGCCTGGAAGGATAAGTGGGTTTAGACAAGGGAGATGATGATTTGGGAAGAGAACTGCAGACAGAGCAAAGGCTCAGAGATGTCAGAGTGCAAGGCGAGTGGCATTGGCAGAGGCAGAAAGCCACACCAGAGATGCTGGCCCAAGCCCTAAGTGTATTAAGACATTCAAGGCCAGGCGTGGTGGCACGCACCTGTAATCCCAGCACTTTGGGAGGCCAAGGCAGGCAGATTGCTTGAGCCCAGGAGTTGGAGACCAGCCTGAGCAATGTGGCAAAACTCTATCTCTACAAAAAATATAAAAATTGGCTGGGCATGGTGGCACGCACCTGTAGTTCTAGCCATTCAGGAGGCTGAGGTGGGTGGGAGGATTGCTTGAGCTTGTGTGGTGGAGGCTGCAGCGAGCTAGGATTGTGCCACTGCACTCCAGCCTGGGCGACAGAGCAAAACCGTGCAAAAACAACAACAACAAAGATATTCAGATGCCTTAGCCTGGCAAAGATCAGGGTGCCCACCGTCCAGCTGTAATTCAAGTAAAAACCAAATCATGATTATAAAGAATTCTCACAATGTTCTGATTTCATCCACATGATTTTTGTTTCATTTTTTTTGTTTTGTTTTGTTTTGTTTGAGACAGAGTCCCACTGTGTAGTCCAGGCTGGAGTGCAGTGGTGTGATCTTGGTTCACTGCCACCTCCACCTCCTAGGTTCAAGTGATTCTCCTGCCTCAGCTTCCGGAGTAGCTGCAACTACAGGCGCATGCCACCATGCCCGGCTAATTTTCAGATTTTCACCATGTTGGCTAGGCTGGTCTTGAACTCTTGAGCTCAAGCAATCCACCTGCCTTGGCCTCCCAAAGTGCTGGGATTACAAGCGTGAGCCACTTCGCCTGGCCATCCATATGCTTGATACCCAACTTTTGCACGCTAACACCGGAAGCATGCCTTCAGTCTACCTGCTGGGCAGTCTAGCTCCAGAAGGTCTGAATAGAGCTGTAGGGTGGGGGTTTTCAGGACCATACTGCACACTGGGCTTTGGGTGGTAGGCAGGGAGCCCGTCCAGCTCTGGGCAGGGGAGTGGTGCAGTGGACAAGGAAAGCTGAGTCACATTCTAAGGAGAGAATCAAGAGCTCCCCAAGTACCTTGCCACTCCAAGCCTCAGTTTTCTTATCTGTAAAATGGAGGTAATAATAGTGGCTAAATAAAGCCACTATTATTAGAAGCTTAGAAGAAAGGATACAGATATGTAAAGTAGTAACAGTGTACTCTGTTATCCACTCAACAACTATATATTGAGTGCTTACTATGTGCCACGGAGCAGTTCAAGGCCCTCAAGATAACCCGTCTCTACTGAACAAAACCAAGAGCACTTCAGAGACGTGGTGTGGAGTGGAGGGGCTTTTAGCTTAGTAGCCGTGGGAGCCATACTGCCTGGGGTTGCATGACTAGCCGTGTGATCTTAACCTAGGTAATTAATCTCTCTGTGCTTCAGCTTTCTTTTGTGTTAAATAGGTGAGTAATGGTATCAACCTCATAGGCCTGTGTGACAGTGAAGGGAGGTAATGCACAGAAGGCGCTTAGAGGAGTGCGTGGCTCAGTAGTGTTAGGTGGGGATGGTACCCAAAGGTAGGGCCTCCCCATTGTCTAGTGTCCTCAGAGCTCCCCAGCCGGCGAGGCTGGCAGCAGCGGCCCCGCTGGTCCCGAAAGAAGGAAGGGCGTCCTCCTCGGCTCCCAGCGGCTCTCCCGGCTCCTCTCCTCCCTGCGGACGGGGAAGCCTCGGTAACCGCTGTAACTGCTCGGGGAAAGGAGCGCTTCCCCGGCCGGGCTCGGCGCGCGCACTGTACCTGGCCGGGATCGTCATATCCAGGGCTCAAACAGCCTTAAGAGACCGACGCGGTTACTGTCTCCATTTCACCACGGGGGAAACTGAGGCTCTGGGAGGTCAGATTCCTCATCCCGCACCACGCAGCGAGGGCACGGCGGGACGTGGGGCCGGCGGCTCTGCCTGTCCCCAGCCTCCGCCTGGTGGCCGGCAGCCCTCCCCAGTCACTGCGGCGTGTGCGCGCCTGTTTCCAGCACGTGTGCGCGCCCCGAGACCCGCCCCAGGGAGCCAGGAGCGCGGTCGGGGTCTTGGGGGCGGAAAAGGGTGGCCAGGGCGGACCCGTAGGGCGGGCGAGAGGGCGGACCTTGGGCCGGGCCCCCGCCCCGCCCTCCGGCCCCGCCCGCCGGGCTGCAGCGGGGAGGCGGCGGCGGCTCTGGGCGCGGGGAGTCGGCGGGCGGCGAGGAGCGCGGAGCCGGAGCTGGACGCCGCCGCCGCCACCGCCACCACCACCTGCGCGGCCGTCACCAAGGTAGGGCGGCCCCGCACCGCCGGCTGTGCCTTCCCGGTCTGCGCGATGGGGGCGTCGGGCGGGACGTGCGCGCTGCGCCCCCCCGGCTGCAGTTCCCGGAGAGGGAGGGATGCGGGGCTCGGCGCGCGGGGCACCTGGCTTTCAGCCCCTTTGCGTGACCTTGCACAAAGCACTGCTCCTCTCCAGTCCTCAGTTTCCGCGTCAGGATAGCGGGCTCATTGGTGGCCCCCTTCTGGCGGGGTTGTTGGGAGGGGCCGCCCGGAGGTCTGGGCTCCTGACGGCTCGCTGCCCGCCTGAGCACTGTCTGCACCGCCCACCCCTCCTGCCCCGGGTGAGGGAAGCTCACTCTGGGCGCGGCCAGCTGGTCCCAACAGGCCCCTGCTGTGGCCCGGGTGCTCCATGGGACTCTTGTCGGGACCCTTCCCCTCTTGGCTGCGTTACCTGCTGGGCCTCAGCTTCCTGGTACAGGAAACGGTGGGGTGGGGGCATCCCCGGGTCCCCGCCAAGCCGGCCTGGGCGTGCAGGTGGGGCATCAGCCGGCCCGCCAAGAGGGTTTACTCGTCTGGGGCTGGAGGAGCCCTAGGTTGGAGGTGGCTGGACTCCTGGCGGCACGACTGCCTGGACCAGCCCCACGTAGGCACCTCGATTTAGAATGGTATAGGACAGCTCCTTCCCCTTCCCTACCCGGGTCAGGTGCTGGTGCCTAGCTCTGTGTCCCAGAGCTAGTGTGTGATAAGGTGTGACACACACTAGCTGGTGTGACAAGGGCTGACTGGCGGCCACGCCTGGACCTCAGAGGGGTGACAGTGCCAAGGGGCCAAGTGCTGTGTCTGCGTGGCATTAAGGGATGGGGCAGAGCACAGGTCTGAGGGACTGTGGTCCCAGGCTCCCTAGGTAAAGAAGACCTATGGCATCTGGCCCAGCCCCTCTGTAAGATCCCCTCTGGAAGGTCTTGCTGCCCCCTTGCACACTCCTTGTGATAGGGATCTCACTAGTTGTAAACCAAGCTGGAATCTGCTACCCAGTCACTGCCTCTCCTGCTGGTCCTGCTCTGGACACACAAACAACCTCTGACCCTTCCTCCCTCACCCTGGGGCAGTGATCAGGTCCCTTAAATATGCTCACCTCCGGACCCAGCAGCCCCAGGCCCAGCAGTTTCTCCCATCAGATCCCGGGGAGCCAAGGCAAGAAGACGGAGCCGAGGTGTCTGCCCCGGAGCAGGCTATGGGGCCTCCGCTTTCCTGGGGCTTGTTCAGAACCCACCTGTGCATTAGGACTGCAATGTGTCTCCCCAGCTTCCTGCCCCTCCTGGGGACCGTCTGAGAGGTCTGGAGTGAGGAAAGCCGGAGCCCCTCTGCAGGACTTTCCTGCCCCATGGAGCCTCCTCTCCACCTCCCTGATGCCTGCCCTGTTTGAGGGAGCTGTTTCTAGGAATCACTTCTCAGCCTCCTGGTCTTTCTTGTCCCCTTCATGACCTGCCCCGCACCCAGGGATTTTCTTACAGCCAAAAGAGGGCAGGAGGCCCCTGGACAGATAGTGAGCTCTTTGTCATCACAGGTATTCAAGCAGAACCTGGGGGAAGTCTGTGGAATTCTAGGGCTGAAGTAGTGCCTATGACCTTGCCCTGTGGCCATGGCGGAGCTGCACAGGACTGGTAGCTGGACCACAAATGAGTATTATTATCCCCTCGTAAAAGCAGACAAAGTATACGTGCTGGCCCATGAGCCCAGCTCCAACGCACAGGCTTAAGTGCTACCTGGGTCTCCTGTCATCTCGACACATGTATAATCTGGGTCCTGTTCTCCTGCTTGCCTAATTCAAGCCTTTTTGGCCTGATTTAAGAGCATGGCAGATTCTGGTTATTAAAAAGTCATGCCATGACTTTAATTGCTAATAATTTTTAAATGCACCATGGAATTATGGAATGTCTGAGCTGAAAGGAGCCTTAAGACATCATCTCATTCACCCCCCTCATTTTACAGATAGGCATCCCCTGTCCCCAGAGGGGATGTGACTGGGCAAAGGTCACACAGCAAACCAGCAACCTAGCCCAGGGATCCTGATTCCAAGATTGGAGTGCCCTTTTTTCTCCAAAAAAACACATAACATATAATAAATGAAAGCAGTCTGTATTTATTCCTGTAAAATTAGCAAAAATAAAAATAAAAGGATGAAACTGTGCTGGCAAGGCTGTAGGGATTCGCCTGTGGCATTTAATTTTGCAGGGCAATCTGGCAGCCTGTTATCATGCAAATAACCATACTTGCCCTTTGCCCTTAGCCGACTACTCTGGGGACTTTATCCTAAGGAAGTAACTAGAGAGAGAGAGACATATGTAGTGCTGTTATTTATAAGAAGTTGTCTTCTGGCCGGGTGCAGTGGCTCATGCCTGTAATCCCAGCACTTTAGGAGGCCAAGGTGGGCGGATCACCTGAGGTCTGGAGTTCGAGACCAGCCTGGGCAACATGATGAAACCCTGTCTCTACTAAAAATATAAAAATTAGCCAGGTGTGGTGGCACATGCCTGTAATCCCAGCTACTCGAGAGGCTCAGGCAGGAGAATCACTTGAACCCGGGAAGCAGAGGTTGCAGTGAGCCGAGATTGTGCCACTGCACTCCAGCCTGGGCGACAGAGCAAGACTCCATCTCAAAAAAAAAAATAAAGAAAGAAATAAGTTGCCGTCTAGTGAAGAAGTGTTCAGTGTTTTATCTGAGGCTTAATAAACATTTCATTTGGCAAATACAGCTTAAAAAATAGTGGCACTGAAGTTTACATTAAGGGAGTCTGGCCAGCATAGAAACAGTTTAATCCAGAAGAAAGACCATGAGACTAAAGTCAGCAGACATAGATTCCAGGATGAAGTCTTCCTCTACCCTACTGTGTGACCTTGGGCCAATCCGTTCCCCTTTCTGGACCTCACTTTCCCCATCTGTGAAATGAGGGTAGATTCAGCAGTTGCTGAATTTGTTTGAGCTCTGACAGCCAACCTCTTAGAGTGAACAAATCTCAGTAGCAAAGCCGAGATTGGAAGGAGATTCATTAAATGAATCCCCTTAGAGGCAGGCAGTTAGCTCCGCACCGAAGGGTTTCAGCCTTAAACCTTTGCTATTTCAAAATGGCCAGAAGCTGGATTGTTTTAGAATTTGGTGTGTTTTTATCTTCTCTATCAAATCTCAGGAGGTCCAGAAAATAATTCAGCAGAATCTTCTTGTATTTTAAGTCTATAATCCGTGCCTTTCCTCCTTCAGAACAGATTGGACGTGCTTTGCAATCACACCTGGTCTGAAGGACCAGGAGTAGGTGACTTTGCTTCTGTGGGCAAACTGTGCCTCCTGGGGGTCTGCAGGCTGCTATGGGAAACTTACTAGGTTAAACCACACGAAGCGGCCAGTATGTGACTTTTTTTGACTTAAAAGAAATGGCAATTTCATTTCGTTCAGCCTAAATGGAAAAAGATATACAAGTATTTAAAGAGTGGTGTGCTCCTTACTATAATTGAGAGATCGGCAGGGTGTGGTGGGGACAAGGAAGGTGTGATTATGAGCTTGCAGAAGTCAAGGAGGAGGGACATGGGAGCCTCACTTTGAAGAATCACTAATAGTAATAATAATAGCTAACATTCATTGAGTGTTTACCACCTGCCTAATTCTGTCCTAAGTGCTTTGTGTTCATTCATTCATTTAGTCATTCAGCCAGTATTTATTAAGTACCTACATTGTACTAGTTTTTTTGTTTGTTTTGTTTTGTTGTTGTTGTTTGTTTTTTTTTTTTTTTTTTTTTTGAGACAGAGTCTCGCCCTGTCTCCCAGGCTGAAGTGCAGTGGCATGATCCTGGCTCACAGCAACCTCCGCCTCTGCCTCCTGGGTTCAAGTGATTCTCATGCCTCAGCCTCCTGAGTAGCTGGGATTACAGGTGCGTGCCACCACACCAGCTAGTTTTTGTATTTTCAGTAGAGACGGTGTTTCGCCATGTTGGCCGGGCTGGACTCGAACCCCTGACCTCAAGTGATCCGCCCGTCTCGGCCTCCCAAAGTGCTGGGATTACAGATGTGAGCCACCACACCTGACCTGTACTAGGTATTTTCTAAGTGCTGGGGAAGGGGGGAAGGCACTGACATTAAACAAAATAGACCAGAAAGATCTTCCCCCAAAGAGCTTACAATCAGATGGGGGGAAAGACAGATGAAAAACAATAAATAAAATAGATGAATAGGTGATAAATAAAATCGGTGATCAATGAGATGGAACAAATAGAACATAGGAGGGGTTAGGATGTGTGAGGGGGCAGTTTTAACTAGAGTGGGCTAGGGGCCTCATTGAGAAGGTGATTTTTAGGCAAAGGCTTGAAGGAGGAGAGGGGTGAGTCAGGCTCATTTCTGGGGAAACAGCCATTCAGGTGGAGGGAACAGCTGGGGCAAAAGCCCTGAGGCAGGACCATGTCTGGCATGTTCAGAGAAGCACGAGCTGGAACAGAGTGATGGCGGGAGAGGAGGACGAGAGGAGCGGGCAGGCCCTGGGCTAGACTGTGTACCCCACCATGCTCACAATGGAATCCTGCGAGTGTATGAGGGAGCTACTCTTTTTATCCCTCTTTTCCAGTTAAGAAAACAACGATACAGAAAAGTTACGTGGCTTATTGAAACTGTGTCTCATGGAGAATCTAGGACTTTCAGCCAGGGTCAGGGGGAGCCATGGAAGGCTTTTGAATTGGGTAGCAACATGGCCAGACTGGAATATTGGTGTGATTCCTGCGAGATTGCTATGGTCTGAATATTTATGTTCCTCCAAAGCTCACGTGTTGAAATCTTACCCCATAAGGTGATGGTATTAGGAGGTGGGGCTTTTGGGAGGGAATTAGGTCAGGAAGGCAGAGCCCTCATAATGGGATTAGTGTTCTTATAAAACAGGCCCCAGAGAGACCCTCACCTCCTCCACCACATGAGGACACAGTAAGAAGGCACTGTTCTATGACCCCGGAAGTGGGCCCTCACCGGACTCCAAATCTGCTGTCTCAGTCTTGGACTTCCATCCTCCAGAACTGTGAGAAATACATTTCTGTTGTTGATAAAGCACCCACATTTTTTTTTTTTTTGAGATGGAGTCTCGCTCAGCCGCCTAGGCTGGAGTGCAGTGGTGCGATCTCGGCTCACTGCAACCACTGTCTCCCGGGTTCAAGCGATTCTCCCGTCTCAGCCTCCTGAGTAGGTGGGATTACAGGTATCCGCCATCATGCCTAGCTAATTTTTTTTTTTTTTTTTTTTTTTTTTTTTTGAGACGGAGTCTCACTCTGTCGCCCAGGCTGGAGTGCAGTGGCATGATCTCAGGTCACTGCAAGCTCCACCTCCCAGGTTCATGCCATTCTCCCGCCTCAGCCTCCCCAGTAGCTGGGACTACAGGTGCCCACCACCACGCCTGGCTAATTTTGTTTTTGTGTTTTTAGTAGAGACGGGGTTTCACAGTGTTAGCCAGGATGGTCTCGATCTCCTGACCTCGTGATCTGCCCCCCTCGGCCTCCCAAAGTGCTGGGATTACAGGTGTGAGCCACCACACCTGGCCAAAGCACCCAATTTATGGTATTTTGTTGTAGCAGCAGCAGTGGATGAAGACAGGTGCAGAGAGATGGCTGCAGAAATAGTCCAGGCCTGGAGTGCTGTGGTGGGACCTGGGCAGTGAACTCGGTGCTAGGGGAGAGGTCGGGGTCCAGGCCAGGTGAACAAGAGGAGGATGAGGAGGAAGTCAGGCTGGCCCTGGGCTTATTTATTTAACAAACACTTATTAGCACTTCTTACCACCATCTAATAGTTAATATACATTAACCCAATCCCCATAACAACCTATAGGGTAGATACTGTTACTTATTATTTCTCCCATTTTAAAATGGATATATTGTATGTAAATGACATCTCATAAAGTTAATTTACAAAGAAAATACATTTTTAAAATTATAAACATTTGATAATGGAGAATTTTAGAAAAAGGCAGGAAGACAGACAAAATAAATTACCCATATCTTCTCCTCTTCTCATCCCACATAATCAATATGAACATTTACTTTCAGTCTTTTTTCTACTATCATTCCCATTTTATAGATGAGAACACTGAGCCCCAGGGAAGTTGGGTAGCTAGCCCAGGATCATACATTCAATCTATGTCATCTGCCTCCAGTGTCCAGTGCTTAATCACCTTCCCCTGCTGCCTGTAATCCATCCCTGGAATGTCAGAGTTGGTGGGTTCCATTAAGATACCATCCCCCAAACCTAGCCCCTCCCCCCACCAGCCACCCCACTCCTGGCATCATTTCACAGATAGGTAAAATAAGGCCCAACAAGAGATGGGGCCTTGCTCAGCATCTGTCAGCCAGTCAGGAGCAGATATGTGAAGTCTCATTCAAATAAGAAATCGGGAGCTGAGCATTTGTGCAGGGTTGATATGACAGCTGCTTCTAGCCTGGCCTTGAGCCTGGAGTTTGTAGGGGCCTGGCAAATGGCATGACCCTGCCCACAGGCAGTGCAGGGGCAGGCATGTGTTCCCTCGGCCCAAGAGTCTTGTCCCTCCAGCCAGCCCTGGGTGGGAGGTGAGTTTGGGGCTTTGCCCACACTGCAGGTCCCCTGAGAGTTGTCTCCTGTACTCTGACTGTGCATTTCTTTCTGGCTCTGGTGCCAGCAAACTCCTGGGGCTGCCTGCTGCCAGGGATGCAGCCCTGGCTTCTAGCCCATCTCAGACACTGAGTGGCCTTGGGCCAGTGTCTTTCCTGGCCCACCTGCAAAATGGCATCATAACGGCCCCAGCCACAGGATGAAGTAAGAAGTGCAAGGAAGTTCTTGCTCAGGGCGTGGTCCATGGAGTGCTCAATAACTGGGCAACTCCTGTGGCTGTTCCTAAGCCTGCACCAGGGTGTTGGCCCAGGCTGGGGAATTGAGCCCGCTGCAGTCACAGCCCCGTCCTGCCAACCTCCCTTTCACACCTGGCTGACCAGGTAGACCTGCCTGAGAAATCAGAAACAAGCCTCCAGCAATGGTTTGGAGTCTAAGATTGCAGACAACAAGGGATGCAGTGGAGCAAAAGAACCCAGGCCTCTAAAGAAGGAGAGCTGACCCCGCTACGGATATGCTCCTTAGGCAAGTCTTCTTTATGACTCAGTGTCCTCATCTGTAAAAGGGGAAGAATAATTCCTGCCTTAGTCATTGTAATGATCTTCACCCCAGTAACCATCTATTGATGTTTTTCTAATGCTTGGGGAGTGTGAATGTAGACAAGCTAGACCCATCACAGCCCCAAGGGCTCATCGCCTGGCAGGGGCACTACAGTTATCATAGGGAAGGCCAGGAGCTGTGGGGCCTCCAGGAGGGCACCTAACCCAGCCTGGGGTGGAAGTTGGGGGTCAGGGAAGGCTCCCTAGAGGAGCTGATGCCTGAGCTGGGTTGTTAGTGGGATTTGGAGACGGCCAGACTATGAAGGGTAGAAAAATAAGGGAAGATACTGGGTCAGTCAGTCCACCTCTCCAAGCGTCAGTTTCTTCATTTATAAAATGGGGATAATAAATACCTGCTCTGCCTAATTTATAGGCTTGTTGTAAGGCTCTAAAGTGGATAAAAGTAAGGAGGCACTTTATGAACTACAAAATGCCAGGCACCTACCTATTCATTTTTTATTGTGATTTCTGGAGCCCCTAGGGATTAGGGAAATACCAGGCCAGCATCTGGGGCTGGGAGAAATTTCAGTTGGTTTTGAAAGGGCTACTATCAAATCGGACAGAGACAGACAGCCGCCATTAACCACACACCCCTTGATTTAAGAGCTCTGGAGTATTTCTGTGCCTGGGTGCGGCTTTGTTTGGTAGGGTCCCTGAAGGCAGCCATGGCCCCATCACAGATCACAGCCCCACTCTGAGGATGAGGAGAAACAACCTCAGACCCAAAGCACTACATCCCTGTAGAGGCCTGGGACCTGCCAGGGATAGGGATAGAGGACGGGAGCACTGTGGAGCCGCCATGAAGAAACCAGTCTGTTTAGAGAGAAGGCCACCATGTCACGATAAGAGAAAGAGTAGTATGTGTGGAATGAGCCTGTTTGGGTTTGAATATGAGAAAAGAATCTTTCCCCGGCATGCAGACATAGCAAAATATTCAGACAGACAGACATCAAGCTAATTATCACTAAGTGGTAGAATTTTGTTTTCTTTGGTCTTTTCTACATTTAAAATGTTTTGGCTGGGCATGGTGGCTCCTCCCGGTAATCCTAGCACTTTGGGAAGCCAGGAGTTTGAGACCAGCCTGGGCAACAAAGTAAGACATTGCCTCTATTAAAAAAATAAAATAAAATAATTTTATACATGATAGATAATTTATTTCTGTAAAGATTTTGGTGATATGTGTACAATCATTCCTAAATATTCAGCTTCCAGGACACCTAAGGATATCAAAATCTGTGGATATTCAAATCCCTGATATAAAATGGTATAGTATTTGCATGTAACCTACACACACCCTCCTGTATACTTTAAGTCATCTATAGATCACTTACAATGCCTAGCACAATGTAAATGCTATGTAACTAGTTGTTATGCTGTATATGCATATTTTTAAGACAGAGTCTTGCTCTGTCACCCAGGCTGGAGTGTAGTGGCACAATCTCGGCTCACTGCAAACTCTGCCTGCCGGGTTCAAGCGATTCTTGTGCCTCAGCCTCCCAAGCAGCTGGGATCACAGGCATGCACCACCACGCCCAGCTAATTTTTTACATTTTTAGTAGAGATGGGGTTTCACTATGTTGGCCAGGCTGGTCTCGAACTCTTGATCTCAAGTAATCTGCCCTCCTCAGCCTCCCAAAATACTGAGATGACAGGTGTAAGCCACCGTGCCTGGCCCGTTATACTGTATTTTTAAATTTGTATTTTTTAATTGTTGTATTGTTATTTTGCTTTAATTTTTTCGAATATTTTCCATCTGAGGTTGGTTGAATCTACAGATGCAGGACCCACAGATACAGAGGGCCAACTATGTATGCAATATAAGTTATAATGATATTTAGATAATAAAATAATCAGGCCAGTCTGACATCACCAGGCTGCAGGGATGAAGGCAGCACTCACAGCATAAGGACTTTGGTGAGGCCTGGGTGACATCCCCAGTGCTGGCCTTCGGAACAGTTGGGAGCAGAGTCCAGGGATGGCTTGATGGAGTCACACTGGAGGCGATGTCTGTGGGGGTTTCTGAAGGTGGGAACTAGGACTCTTTTCTTGGGACAAAGACTTGGGGTTTTGGGTGGCTGCAAGCACAGTAGCATTGTGACCAAACTGTCCAACTGTGGAACCTACCACATCAGTAGCAACAGAGGGTCAGAGGCAGAGGTGAGGGTCCTGCTGAAGTTTGGGCCACTTTCTGAGCAAGACTAGGACAGCTGAGACAGATCCAGAGGGGTGCCAGGCCAGGGAAGGTCCTGAGCCTTCAAATTCTGTGAAGTTTTGGAGATCCAGGGTGAATGCTAGGCCTCAATAGACCCTTGCCCCTTAACGATTTGTGTTCTTGGTCTTTGGTCCCATCTCACAGGCGTTTGAGCCTCTTTGCAAGGGAAGTAAAGAATCTAAGCTACTGTGGTATTTCATTCAAGGCCAGGCTTATCTGTTGTGAGATGTATCCTTATTTTAGAATCCATTAAGAAAGAAAAAGCAGCCGGGTGCAGTGGCTCACACCTGTAATCCCAGCACTTTGAGAGGCTGAGATGGGCAGATCACGAGGTCAGGAGATCGAGACCATCCTGGCTAACACGGTGAAACCTCGTCTCTACTAAAAATACAAAAAAATTAGCCGGGCATAGTGGCGGGCACCTGTAGTCCCAGCTACTTGGGAGGCTGAGGCAGGAGAATGGTGTGAACCCTGGAGGCGGAGCTTGCAGTGAGCCGAGATCGCACCACTGCACTCCAGCCTGGGCGACAGAGCGAGACTCCGTCTCAAAAAAAAAAAAAAAAGGAAGAAAAAGCAACAGAAACTATGATTATAAGTTGCATCCCAGTTTCAGAGATGTTAAAATGTAAAAAACTGTCTTGGAATCATGTGACATGTGGCTGGCCCCCAGTTAGACTCTTAGTGTGCATTCACTCATGGAATCTTCACCATCGCATTGTAGCTAGATAGTCTTATCCTCTTTTTACAGATGAGGAGGCAGGAGCCCAGAGAGGTTGAGTAAATTTGCAAGGTCACGCAGCCAGCAAGCGGCAAAGCTGGGCTTTGAACCTGGTCTAATTAGATTCCACTTCTTTTTGCTCATCCAACCCCACAAAGAAAAGGCTCCTGAGTCCTGGCCCTTGGGAAGAACGGAATCTCCACACTGCCAGCTCAGAAATGCTCCAGTGGCCTGGTCATTAAAAGCCTGGTATTCTGAGTAATGGGGGTGGGAGTGTGGAGGAGGGCTGGGGAGATAATGAACAGGAAGGAGCTTTGAGAGCTTGCTGGCAGGGTCACTAGCCTCATCCTTGTTGAAACCATTGCAGGAGTGGCTTGGCCTGTGTGGCCTGCCCTGGAGAAAGGCTGTAGAGATATCTGCCCCACACAGATAATCCTGAAGCCTCACCCAGACTGACCCCTTCATTCGTTCCCTAAAAAGTTATCTTTCAATGTAATTTTTTGACTAGGACCTTTGTTCACGATTGATTACTTTGTGTATGTAAAGCATTAGAGATACCAAGCACAGCAAAACAGACACAGGCCCACCTTTGAGGGCTCACAGACCAAACGGGAGATGGACAGTAATCGTAGAGTCCACAGAACCTGGAGGAGGAGAGGGGAGTGAAGGGCGTACAGAGTAGAGAATGTGCTGAGTCCAGGGTCACTGCAGAAGGCTGCAGTCCAGGGCATAGATGGTGCCAGTCAAGGAAAGGAAGGTATTTGGAGATGAGATGGCTCTTTTAAGGAGGTGAAACTGAGGCTCAGAGAGGCCATAGGACTTGTCTGAGGTCACACAGCTCGGAAGTGACTCTCCTTGTATGGTTTTCTGTGTTGTGGGTTCCTTTCTTGAGTTTTCCTTTGGAGATGAAAACATGATGTGAGGGGAGCCATGGCCTGCGAGGGGATGGATGGGATGTTCTAAGGAAAGGATGTTGAGCTGAGATCTGAAAGATGAGTAGGGGGTGACCAGGCCAGGGTGGGGAGGGAGGCACGCTGCACAGGTGAAACAGCCCTGCAAAAGCCCTCCAGCTGGAGGAAACAGGACTTTGAGGAACTGAAAGCACCGTGATGTGTGCAGCTCAGATCCCTGGGCAAGGTGAGGCTGGGGAAGTAGAACAATGGCCACCAAGGGGTCTGCTCACATTTACATATTTCGGAAAGATCAAGGGCAAGATGGTTGGTGGCTGAGACTAAATGACCAAGTTTAACAGATGTTTGGAGCCAGGCACCGTGGCTCACGCCTATAATCCTAGCACTTTGGGAGACCAAGGCATAAGGATTGCTTGAAGCCAGGAGTTCCAGACCAGTCTGGGCAACATAGTGAGATGTCATCTCTAAAAAAAAAAACAAAAACGAGAGAGAGATGATTTGAAGGTGGGACAGGAGGCTAGGATTAGTGATGGATTGGCATTGGGTACAAGAAGAAGGAGGCCATGTGGGTGCCCGTGGGTTCTGGCTTTTCCGGCAGTGCCCTTCTCATGGCCTGACTTGCAGAGGGAGTCGTGCTGGAGGACACAAGCGACATGGGAGCAACCTTCAACCCACTGGGACCTTCTGCCCAGGGCTGGTTATTGTCCACTGTTTTCCTCCCAGCTGAGCTTAGATATCCTGGTTCACCCAGTGCTGGGGTTTGCCAGATGATGTGAAAAAATGTCAGTGGGGTGAGGGATTTTAGGGTGTTGATAAGAGTGAGCTGATGTCCCAGGTTACTGGGGACAAGAAATGGGCTTCCACAACATGCCCATGGGAATCACATGGCCCCCACACCATCCCTGGAGCTGGCCTTTCAGCAAAGCTGTTGCCGAGCGTGGTGGCGGAGTCGGGGCATTGCTTGATGCATTGTGTCATCCTGGAGAGGGGTCTCTGGTTGTGGCTTCTAGGGCCCTCTGCTCGAGCCTGAACCTGTTTGTACTGATCCATCATTGGGGACACTGGCAAAGGGCTGGTCACATCTGGCAGGTGACAGGAGGCTGGAGGTAGGGAGGGTGCAGTCAGGAGGGGTGCTTGAATTAGTGACTTTGGAAGCAGGTGGAGCATTTTCACCTAATGACAGAGTTCACTGTGCGGTCAAAAGAAGGGATGGTGCAGGTCAAGGAAAGGAGGGTATTTGGAGATGAGATGGTTCTTTTAAGGAGGTGAAACTGAGGCTCAGAGAGGCCACGGGACTTGTCTGAGATCACACAGCTCGGAAGTGACTCTCCTTGTATGGTTTTCTGTGTTGTGGGTTCCTTTCTTGAGTTTTCCTTTGGAGATGAAAACATGATGTGAGGGGAGCCATGGCCTGCGAGGGGATGGATGGGAATGCTTGCAGGAAGACTTCCTGGAAGAGGGAGCATTTCTCTAAGCTGAGCCTTATAGCAGCTGGTCATACAGAGTGGTGGATAGGGCATTACTGGCAAAGGAAATGATGTAACCCAAGGACTGGAGAGGGGAAAACTTACTAGGCCTATGTGGGATGCGATGAATGTAGGGTCTGGTTTGGCTCAGTATAAGAGGCAGAGTGTAAGGTATTTGCCAGACGCCAAGGGCAGGAAGGTAGGTGCAGCCTGCCCTGTCAGGGAGGAGTGTTTTAGCACTGACGCACTGACATTGTTTAGAATTGCAGGCACATTATGATCGTAAAATGTCAGAGTTTGAGGCATTTTTGTTTGTTTGTTTTGTTTTGTTCTGTTCTGTTTTGTTTGAGATGGAGTCTCACTCTGTCACCCAGGCTGGAGTGCATGGTGTAATCTCGGCTCGCTGCAACCTCCGTCTCTCGGGTTCAAGCAGTTCTCCTGCCTCAGCCTCTTGAGTAGCTGGGATCACAGGCGCCCGCCACCGCACCTGGCTAATTTTTGTATTTTTAGTAGAGACGGGGTTTCACCATGTTGATCAGGCTGGTCTCAAACTCCTGATGTTGTGATCCACCCGCCTCGACCTCCCAAAGTGCTGGGATTACAGGCAAGAGCCACTGCGCCTGGCCTATTTTTAAATTCTCTGTTGAAAATGCACCTCCTGAGTGTCTGCACCTGGCCGACTGCTCACCTCCCTCCTGCCGTCGTCCCTGCCACTTCCCCTTCCCCACTTGCCTCACATCCCTTCTTGATATACTCCTGGGCCACACCTTGGCTTTGAATCCCCAGCTGAGAAGCTATTGAAGGTTTTGGAATAGAGGATGCTGCCATCTACCAGTAGCCCAAGTGGGGTCTCAGCTTTAGAGAGGTGGGATCTGAGATGAGGACAGCCTGGAGGAGGCAGGAAGGACCTGGAAAATGGGGAGGATGAGAGATAGGAGCAGGATTGCAGGTCATTGCTTCATAAGACCCAGGACCCATGTCCACAGCTGCCCACCAACACGCCAGGCCCAGGCCAGCACAATGCTGGGCAGCAGGGGCTCCGCGTCCTGCAGGGTCACTGCTGTGGCTGGTAGGCAGAGGCAGAATCCTCATGCTGTAGCAGTCCCAGATCTCAGCCACTCAAGTAGGACCTTCCAGAGCCTAGGGAAGGGTTTCTTCCCAGCCCACAGATGTCGGCAAGACTTTATGGGCACTCAAACAGCAGCCCGAGAGCTGGTTTGATTGGTTCCATTTTACAGATGAGGAAACTGAGGCTTCAGAGTGAAGCCGACCGAGAGGCACAGTAAAGTAAAAGGACCAGTAAAGAGCTAGACTGTAGCCACTTTTAGCAGCCATTTGTAGCATCAAGGCCTAGAGATTTGCATTCTCTCCAGGATCTGCCACTGACCAGCCAGGTGACCCTGGACAAGTCACATCCCTTCTCAGGTTCTTGTTTCCTCACCTGCAAAGTAAAGGTTAGACTAGATCATTTCTGCCATCCTTTGAGCTTAAAAATTATCTCTGACTCTCTTCATCTTCTATCCCAATTGCCTCCAAAGTGATCTATGCAAGATGCACATTGGAGTGCAGGAAAAAATATCTAAACAAATAAAACAAAGAACTCAGCTTTACTCACATTTGCCAGGTGGAGACACTCTTGCCAGCTGGAGTGTCAGGCAGCCTCATGTGGTCCAGGAGTCTCCAGAGAGAAGGGGAAACACTCTAAGAAAGGGTAATGAGGACTCCCTTACTCTTTGGTTTTTGGCAAGTTATCCCAATTAATTAACCTGGTTTATTAATCCAGGTTAATCCAGGCTAATTAATCCAGATTGGATTTACAAATTATATTCACCACTTTAAGCTAACTAGCCCTTACGAAATGGATACGTGGTTTTTAAAGATTCCCACTGAAAAATTGTGACTTGTTAGCAGTGCTTACTTACTATGCTAATAATGCTAGTACATGAAGACAAGCAAATGGAAGAGTTGAGTGCCGGCCTGTAATCCCAGTACTTTGGGAGACCAAGGTGAGAGGATCACTTGAGGCTAGGAGCTTGATACAAGCCTGGGCAACATAGCAAACCCCCATCCCAAGAAAAAGTTTAATAATTAGCTGGGCATGGTGGTGGATGCCTGTGGTCCCAGCTACTCAGGAGGCTGAGGCAGGAGGATTGCTTGAGTCCAGGAGTTGGAGGCTACAATGAGCTATGATGGCACCACTGCACTCCAGCCTAGGCGACAGAGCGAGACTCTGTCTCTAAAAAAAATGTTTTTAATAAAAATAAATTTAAAAAAGAAAAAAAGTGAGAGAATTAACACTGGGATTCCCAGTGCAGTCACTTCATCAACCACAAGACCCAGGACAAAAACAGTGACAAGCTAATAAGTCTGACAAGTTTGTCAGCTCAAGTTTGTTTGTTTGTTTATGTTAGGGGACACTTTGAAATAGATATTTACAGTCACTCTGGTTAGTGATGAATCTAACTCTGTGTATATGTTTTGTCTTGCGAGGTTTGATTATGATTATTTGTATATAATATAAGATAATGAGGTATGAGCTCAGTTTTTTTTTTTTTTTTTTCTTGTGGAAGGAATGAATGATCAAAAAAGTTTGGAGATCACCTGAGGTCAGGAGTTCAAGACCAGCCAGGCCAACATGGTGAAACCCCATCACTATTAAAAATACAAAAAAATTTGCCAGGTGTGGTGGCACATGCCTGTAATCCCAGTTTCTCTGGAGACTGAAGCAGGAGAATCGCTTGAATCTGGGACACAGAGGTTGCAGTGAGCCGAGTTTGTGCCACTGCACTCCAGCCTGGGTGACAGAGCCAGACTCCATCTCAAAAAAAAAAAAAAAAAAAAAAGTTTGGAGCCTATTGCTCTAACCTCCTGGTCTTTTCCTTGCTCCTGCCACCTCTAACACGCCACCACGTTTGTGATCAAGCGTTGCTCCAGTAGAGTAGGATTTCTCTATTTTTCTACCCGTTCCCAGGGGAGAGACCCCATGGGAATACCTCTGTCCACAGAGCCCAGCACAGGGGCAGTCTCCTGCTGGGGACTTGGAAAATGTGGGTGGAGTGAATGTGCTCCAGTTTTCCCCTCGCGTCGTGGGGGCTGCTGATGCTCTGCCGGCCTTTCTAGCAGAAAAGACCTAAGGTCTGCCATCATTCCCAGCCTAAAGCACTCTCTGGAGAAGCACAGTTCACCTTTCAAAGGTGTGAGTCCAGGAGAGCCTAGATAAGGCAAATGACCCCTGAGCTCACAATTATAAGGCCTTTCTTTCCTAACCATCTTTGGAATTTGCCCCTCCACAAACGAGTCTCCACTATTACTTAGAGCAACACAGATAAGGAACAAAAATGTTTGGTACCGTATCCAGGTACAGGAGGACAGGACTCTGTTCTGTGTTTTAGCGCACTCTTTTGGACTGGGAGGCTGGAGACCTGGATCTTGTTCCTGGTTCTGCCCTGTGTGGGTGGACTTTGGCATGCTGACTCCATTTCCTCTTGCTGTACCCCATGAGCTCTTGGGGTCTGGCTAGTGCTGTTGTTCCAAGATGTGACATCTGGGATCCTTTTTGGGGACCTGCTCTACTGAGGAGTTCTCAGCCCCCATCTGCAGAGTTCGAGTATAACCCGGAAGATGGGGACAGCTTGGAGCATATGGGCAACCAAAATGGGGAGGACATGGGAAACCGAGTCACACAAGAAACTCCCCACCCCCCAGTGGAGCCATCCCAGGGACCTGAGTTAAAAGGTCTTCAATCTCTGGAAGGTTGTCATGGGGCAGAAGCAATGGATGTGGCTGGCGGGGCTCCAGGAACAGATAGGGCAGTGGGGAAAATTGTAGATTTCTCTTCAGTAGATGCGAGGAAGTCCACTGGTTGAGCACATCTTCCCCCAGCAGGGGTGAGCTCCCCATCACTAGACTGGTACAAGCCAAAACTATCAGACTCTTCACGTGGGGTGCTGGGGAAAGAAGGGCAGAATTCTGGGGTATTGTATTTGGTGCTTGCCCCTAGATGTAATATCGTTTGGGAGAGAGTTAGTGGGTCTGGCTAAAAATTGAAGAATTAGAGCTTTAGATTCTAAATCAACACTCATGGGTTGATAAGGGGCACAAGGCTTTCTCTACTTTCATTCGGTTCAGAGGGTTTTGGTGCCTCCCAGCACAGGTGACACCCCTCACCCCTCCCCTGAATGTTTAGATCTTTAGATATTGCAGCTTTCAGGAAAAATAAAGGACCATGAACACTTTGTGCTTCTAGTTTAATCTGTAAGCCCTGTTCAAAGCCCATATTCATTTTTATTAAATGTTCATTTCAATCCATGAATACAGGTCAATAGCTTAGGACAGTGCCTGGCTCACAGTGAGTACTCAATAAAGGTTACCATTATTTACCTTATTTACTTATTTTGAGCTTAGTTATTTAACAAATACTTACTTTGAGTTTACCATGTGCCAGGCTGGGTTCTAAGTGCTTGGCAGATATTAACGCATTTATTGTTATCATCCCCATTTTACGGATGATAAAACCCAAGGCCAAGAGAGGTAGATAACCGGCCCAATGTCTCCCAGCTGATGTGTGGCAGGGCTGATGTCTGAGCCTGGCAGGCGGGTTCCCGACCATGTCAGTAGCCACTGTGCTGCTGCCTCTCGATGCGATTGTGTCGTGTAATAAATAAACCAGCCCCTCTGCATCCATTCTCCCTCAGAGCCTCCCTACAGCCTCCAGAGGGTGACAGGCAGGGATACCCACACCCATTTAATGGGTTGAGACACTGGAGCCCAGAGAGGGGCTTTCACAACATCACACAGCAAAAGAGGGCAGAGCCTACTGGAGCCCGGTCACTGGCCTTGGAATATCTATGTGCCCTGCCGGCACAGAGCAGGGCTCCCTGCTGAAGCCCAGTGGGAGTTGGTGCTAATTAGGGGTCCCTGGTCCTTCAAGGGGCCCTTCCTTCACCAGGAGGAGGGAGGTTGGTGGGAAGAGCCACGACTCTGCCGGGGGCCTGGGGAAATATCATCCAGGCATGTCCTGAAGCAGGGAGGCTCCCGGTGTCTGGGGAAATAGCAAGGCCTCCCCACCCTACCCAGCCCCTCTGCTGGGGCCCTGGCAGAGATGGCCCTGAATAGCCAGGAGTGAAAGGGGAAGCAGACAGGGAGGGCCATCCCGCACCCCATCCCCTGCTTTGGAAGTCACATCAGGGACCAACTCTAAGGTCAAGGGTCGGGAAGGGCTAAAAGAAGTAGGAGCTCTGTGGAAATCAACATGGAAGCAGAGATGTAGCTGCCAGGGAGTTCAGGAAAGCTGTGGGCTGATACCTAGGTGCTGTTATTTCTCTTTTCTTTCTTTATTTTTTTTAATGATGGTGATATATACATAGCAAAGTTTACCATTTTTAAGTATACAATTCCATGGCATGACGTACATTCCCATTGTGCAGCCATCTGTATTAGTCCACTCTCACACTGCTATAATAACATACCTGAGACTGGATAATTTATAAAGGAAAGAGGTTTAATTGACTCACAGTTCCACATGGCTGGGGAGCCTCAGGAAACTTACAATCATGACGGAAGGTGAAGGGGAAGCTGGCACCTTCTTCAGAGGGCTGCAGGAGAGAGATAACTCGCAGGGGAAACTGCCCTTTTCAACCATCAGATCTCATGAGAACTCCCTTAGTAATACCAGGACAGCCTGGGGAAACCGCCCCCATGATCCAATCACCTCTCACCAGGCCCCTCCCTCCACACGTGGGGATTACAATTCAAGATGAGATTTGGGTGGGGACACAGAGCCAAACCATATCACCATCACTGCCAAGATTTTTACATTTTGATTTCACAGTAGCCTACTCTATTCTTTAATGTTTTTGTTTACATGTGTCAATGAAGAGCGTATGTTCAGACTGAAATATATTTGACAAAACAGGAACATACATGTCGGAGACTAACACCTGGCTGGGCCCTTGCCAAGCACTGCTCTGAGGCATTTTATATGAATGAACATCTCCTTTATAAGGTAGGTGCTATCATGGACCCCAGCTTACAGCTTAGGAAACTGAGGCACAGAGAGGTTTAGGAAAGCTACTCAAATGCTTACCTTGGCCCACTGGTTGCTGCCATTTATTGAGAACTTTACCATGGGCCAGGGCTACACGCTCTTTGTGTATTTTTGGGGGGCGGTGCGGAGGTGGGAGGGGGAACAGAGTTTCGCTCTCGTTGCCCAGGCTGGAGTGCAATGGCGAAATCTCGGCTCACCGCAACCTCCACCTCCCAGGTTCAAGCGATTCTCCTGCCTCAGCCTCCCGAGTAGCTGGGATTACAGGCATGCACCACCACGCCCGGCTAATTTTGTATTTTTAGTAAAGACGGGGTTTCTCCATGTTGGTCAGGCTAGTCCCGAACTTCCGATTTCAGATGATCTGCCCGCCTCAGCCTACCAAAGCGCTGGGATTACAGGCGTGAGCCACCACACCTGGACCAAGGGCTACATGCTGTTAAGCTCCTTGTTCATCTCACAGCAACCTGGCGATGTGGTACCGAGACTTAGAGAAGGGAAGTGAGTCTGGATGTGGATGCAGGTTTCTCTGACTCTGAAGCCCGTATCTTAAGCATGTGTACTGGGCTGCAAAGCTGTTATGGGACAGCAGGTGCAATAGGTGGATTTTGTTCCAGCTGTGGAGCATCATGAGAAGGAGGATGAGGAGGATTGGGATGCCCAGTTCTGGAGTGCTGGCCTTATAGCATGCAATTTATATATTGAGAACAAGACTTAAGAAAGCAAGCCAAGCAGCAGAGCCACAGTGGCCACCGAGTTGGGGGGTGGTTGAGTGCTCATGGAGCCCTTGGAGTGTGGACAGAAGTTCCTGCTGCTTTTTAATCGCGTAACCTCAGAAAACTGAGCCGCTGCTCTGCAGAGTGCCCTGGACACACTCACGAAGTAGAGATAATCCTCCGCACCCCCAGGTGGTTGTGAGGGGTAAACTGAGCGATAGTTGTGAATCATAGAGCTGGGCTGTAGAGTAGCTGTTCTCAAAGAGTGGCCCCTGGGCCAGCGGCTTCATAGTCACTGGGAACTTGGTGGAAGTGCAGACTCTCAGCTCTCACCCACGCTGCCGAATCAGAAACTCTAGGATGAGGCGCAATAATCGGGGTTTGTTTGTTTGTTTTTTGTGAGACAGAATCACTGTGTTGCCCAGGCTAGTCTGGAACTCCTGGCCCTAAGCGATCCTCCCACCTCGGCCTCCTAAAGTGCTGGGTTACAAGCGTGAGCCACCACCTGGGTTTGTTTTTTTCTAGCCCTCCAGGTGACTCTGAGCACCCTCAGATGCTCTGCTGTGACACAGCAGGCAAACACATGTAAATGCGATGCTGTCACCTGTCCTCACAGCCAGTCTTGCGGGCAGAAGTGCCTTTCCCACAGGGGCACTGACATCTTTGCTGCACTCTTTTCATCTTCATAAACCCAGGCTGCTGGCACTTGAAATTTGAGATGGGCAATCAGGCTGGCCTCCTGCCTTCCTGGCCTGCAGGCCCAGCCTGAACAAACAATTTAGGTGGAGCTCCTGGAGGCTGGAGGCAGAGAGGAGGTACCTCGCCATCCTCTCCTGCCAGCTGTTGGAGACTCTGCTTGGGGAACTGATTAAGGGTGAGCAGAGGCATTTATCTCCATGTTAACAAGCAGGTGAGAGAGTAGCGGAAAAGAACTTCCCATCCACTTCCCGCTGTGGGGCAGAGCTTGGAAGTGGGGCATGGGGTCGAGCTCAGAAGTGGGGTGTGGGGCTGAGCTTGGAAGTGGGGCATGGGGTCGAGCTCAGAAGTGGGGTGTGGGACTGAGCTTGGACGTGGGGCGTGGGGCTGAGCTCAGAAGTGGGGTGTGGGGTCGAGCTCGGAAGTGGGGCGTGGGGCTGAGCTCGGAAGTGGGGTGGGGGGGCCGAGCTCAGAAGTGGGATGTGGGGCCAAGCTCAGAAGTGGGGTGTGGGTCTTCCAGCATCTGCAGGAGCAGGCAGGCCCTCAGTCGTATCTGGGGACTCTTGTTCCAGGGCAGTCACATCCTTTTCCTCCTGAGTCCAAGCACGGAAGGCCTCAGAATTCTCTCCCTCCTCCTCATGGTGTTCCACAACCCCTCTAGCCCACTGGAGCTGGACATGAAATGAAACCCACTTATTTCTTCCTTAGATACCAGCCCAAAGTTGAGGAAAAAAATCGTTTCCCAGGCTCAATGTCCTAACTTCCTAATTGCAGAGGTTAAGTCTACTTCAGCTCTGACCATGTCACACCCCCAGTTACAAACTTTGATGCCTCCCCACTGTCTCAGGTGCCACCTCCTCAGCACTGTGCCCCCAGCACCTCTCCCGGCGGCAGCCCCATTGCTGGCCTGCAGTTGCTCAGACCCAGCCTCCCCACCCCCGCGCTGCAAGCTCCTGGCTCCATCTCCGCACACCACAGCCAGGCATGACCTAGCACAGCGCCCTCCACCCCATGCCTCCCCTTCTCTCCTCTGCTGGGCTTGCTCTACTTGGCCTTGAAGGCTCAGCTCAGTCGTATCCTCCCTGACTCCCCAGATTTCCATCTCCCTGCTGCAACTTGCAGCGCTGGCTTTAGCCCTGGTGACTCTGAATTGAGCTTGCTGGTTACGTGGGGGCCTCCCCCATCCTCTGAGCTCCCCCATAAGTGACGCTGTCTGGGTCTGCCCATGCATCTCCCCTACAGTGCCCAGCATGGCATCAGGCTCAGAGTGGGCACCGATGATGTCCGCTGAACTGACTGGCCCCAGGTCCCTGAGGCAGGCAGAGTGAGGCCTGATTTGTGGGTCCATGCTGAGAACAGAATGCAGGACCCCTAGTTGGATGCCCACCCCAGGACCAGAGTTACAGAGCTTTAGCCCTGCCTCGGGCTGACTGTGGGACCCTAAGCAAGGCGCGCTTCCTCTCTGAGCCTCAGTGTCCCTCTCCGTCCAAAGACAGGTCCGAAAGCTCTGTGCCAGAAAGTGGATAGTGAGCAGGAAGTGGAGCTGCCAGATTTTCACCCTCCTGGAGGTGTCTTGAAAAATCCCCAGTGACCCTTGTCGCTCGAAACTCCCAGATAAGGAGATTGTGGGGCAATAAACCTGTGTGGAGTTTTGGTCAGGGCTTGATTTGGGGGATTAAACAGAAGGAAGCTCTGCTCTGTCTCCAGAAGGTCCAGGCAGGACAAGGCCTTCTCAGGACAGCTGACGGCTGGACAGCTCTGTCGCCCTTGTGGTCCTGTGTGTGTCTGGTGTATGCGGGCTGCAGCGCCCTCCACAGACCGTCCTAACAAGTGGGCAGGGCAGGGCTGTTACTATTATATGGATAGAAACACAGAAAGTGGGAGAGGGGACGAGATTTGCCCAAGGTCATGGAGCGAATTGGTGTCAGAATTAGGATTCTCGGCCAGGCTCGGTGGCTCACGCCTGTAATCTCAGCACTTTGGGAGGCCACGGTGGGCGGATACCTGAGGTCAGGAGTTCCAGATCAGCTTGGCCAACATGGTGAAGCCCCTTTGCTCTACTAAAAATACAAAAATCAGCCAGGTGTGGTGGTGCACACCTGTAATCCCAGCTACTCGGGAGGCTGAGGCAGGAGAATCACTTGAACCCCAGAGGCAGAGGTTGCAGTGAGCCAAGATCACGCCATTGCACTCCAGCCTGGGAGACAGAGCGAGACTCCGTTTCCAAAAAACAACAACACAATAAAAGAATTAGGATTCTCCAGCCTGACCAGCACACCTGCTATGACAGTGATGGGCCCAGCCCCTTGGCTCCTAGCGCCCCAAGGAGGGGTTCAAAAGAAGCTGCTGGTGTGAGTGAAAGCTCAAGCCAGGAGTCAGGTTGGCCTCCCCCTGGGTACCCACAGGGCTGTAGGTGGGCACAGCAGAAGAGGAGAACCATCTAGGGTTGACAGTCCTATGGGTGTGTTGGTGGGGGAGGAAGGAAGAGAAGGAAAAAACACAGTGGGCAGGAAAGGAGGAGAGGAGGGGCGCTTCCATGAGCTGAGCTCCTACTTTGTGCAGACACATGCAAGGTCTTTTACATACATTATCTCATTTAATCTTCTAGCTTCTGTGAGAAAAATATAAAGATACTCTAATGCTACGGCACAGAGACAAATAGGGGTCCAGGGCTTGAACTTGGTGCCTTCTTTTTCCCTGCCTTTGGCTACCTCCCCAAATGTCAGGATGGGACCACATGGGTTGGAGAGACTGCTCAGTCTGAGAGCTGGGGAGGCTCCCTGGAGGTGGTTCTGTTGGAGCTGGGCCAGGAAGGTGGGGTGACAGGAAGGGGCATTCTAAGAGCCCTGCTAAGAGCCACCCAGCAACTTACGTGAGCTGGCTTAGTTCTAGGCAGAGGGAAGGGGCGTGAGCAAAGACGGATTATCTGGGAAAATGATGCTTCTTTATTTTCTCTTTGCTTCTCCCCTTCTCTTTTGAAAACCATGATGCTTTGAGGGGAGAGCAGACAGACCAGTTTGTCTCAGAGAACAGGTCTGTGGAGATGAGGAGGTCAAAGACTCAGGGGGAATGTAGGGACCTCAAAACCCAAGTCCAGCAGAGGACTTTATCCTGAAGACAGAGGGGACTCAGGGTGCGTTTTAAGGGAAAGTGCAGGGCCAGAGTTGGGGGTGGAATATTCGAGGCCTGAGTCCCCAAGACAGAAGGCTGCTCAGGCCTTGGCATGGCCTGGGAGAGGGGTAGAGAGCAGGTGGGGGCCGTGGGGGCAGGGCTGGGGAGGAGGCAGGGCAGGAGGAGGTGGCCCACCCAGGGACGGTGGCTCTGGGCAGTGTCAGATGTGGGGAGGAGGCACTCCCTCAGGCCTAATCTCATCAGGAAGAAAGAGGCCTTGTCTTGGTTTGCTCTCTGACTCAATCTGTACTTCCTGTGGGCCTGCAGAGATGCATCTGTGCTGTACCAGAAGGATGGGCGGCACCGGGGCGGGGAAGGCGGAGACCTGAGGACGGGATTTGCATTTGCCGGCTGCAGACTGCTTCTGCCTCACTGGTGATGGTCAAGCCCCAAAGGAGGGTCCCCGGATGGCTGCGCTCCTGCTTCCCTGCCTGGGCTGTGCTGATGGAGAAAAAGCAAAGGGCTTCTTCCCCCACCCCTCCACCGCATCCCAGGCCCCTCAGCACTAGGGCAGGGTGAGGCCTTCTGGCCTCCACCCAGGAGAGCCCAGCCCGGAGAGATGCACAAATGCACTCTCTTGGATTCTGTTTGATCAGTAGGATTGTCAGCTAGCCTTCTGCATGTGTGTGTCTGTTCCCCCATCATCATGGTTTGCACCAGGGGTTGGAACTCTCACGAGCCACTTGGCCCCTGGCAGGCTGCTTTATGCTTTCTGGTTTGGGATTTTTACTTAGATACCCAAAATGCTGGGCTCCCTTCGTGTACCTGTTGTGTGTTAAATCACATCTCAGCGTCCTGTACACATTGGGACCACAACAATCTTACTAGCCAACGTCTTTTGAATACTAAGTATGCACCAAGCATCACTCTGCATGCTGTGTGTATCACCTTATGTAAGTGTCCAGGAACCCCTGAGAGAGAGTGTGGACCTGTGACTGAACAGCCTGGCTTCAGATTCCAGCCCAGCCACTAACTAGCTATGTGATCTTAGGCAAGTTATACAACCTCTTTGTGCCCTGTTCCTTATCTTAAAAATGGGGCTATGACAGTACTTGCATGAGGGTTGAGTTAGTATGTGGAACATACTTAACACCTAGTCAGCAATATAGGTGTTAGCTATTATGTGTATTTGTAGTGCCTGATTTTCCTGGTGAGGAAATAGACACATTAAGTAACTTGCCCAGAGTGGCAGATAGGAAATGATAGGGTGGTGCTGTCCATCAGAACTTTATTCAGAGATGGGTGTGTTCTTTTTTTTTTTTTTTTTTTTTTTGAGACAGAGTCTGGCTCTGTCCCCCAGGCTGGAGTGCAGTGGCACCATCTCGGCTCACTGCAAGCTCCGCCTCCCGGGTTCACGCCATTCTCCTGCCTCAGCCTCCCGAGTAGCTGGGACTACAGGCGCCTGCCACCACGCCCTGCTAATTTTTTTGTATTTTTAGTAGAGACAGGGTTTCACTATGTTGGCCAGGATGGTCCCGAACTCCTGACCTCGTGATCCGCCCAGCTCAGCCTCGCATAGTGCTAGGATTACAGGCTTGAGCCACCGCGCCCGGCCCGGGTGTGTTCTTTAATTACACTGTTCACTGGGTGTTGCTTATATGGTTTCATCTGTGATTATGAAGCACATGTGGCTTTTGAGCTCTTGAAATGTTGCTAGTGTGACTAAGGAGCTGGATTTTATACTTTATTTAATTTTAACTTTAATTTAGAAGCCTTGTGGGACTAGAGGTTCTGTGTTGGACAGGGCCGTTTAGAGCCAAGATTAGACCCCTGACAGTCAAGCTCCGGGGCCTGGGCCACCTCTGTGCTCTCCTGCTTCTTTCTTGCTTAAATCTTTTTCAATGGAAATTTAAAGACACATACAAAATTAAAGGGAAGATTCAAATGAATCCTCTTGTACCCTCACCCACTTTCAGTAGCCATCAGCAGCCTGTTTCATCTCTACTCACTCATTCCCTCCTCCTCTGTCCAACAACTCCAAGTTATTTTAAGATAAATTCCAGATGTTATATCATTTCATCTGTGAATATTAGGCATATGTCTCTAAAAGATAAAGACTCTTGTCTAATATAAGCACAGTATTATTACCACACCTAATGACAACAATTCTTTAATACTGTCAGGTGCCCACTCAGCTTTCCCTGATTTCTTGCTGATGCCTTTTTGCAGTTGGTTTGTGTGAATCTGGATCCACACAGGATCCACACATTGTACTTCTTGCTATGCCTCTGATCTCTTAAGTCTCTTCTGAACTGTAATGACCCTTGTCCCTTTTACCTTGTCATCTTAAAGAAACCAGACCTTTTAAAAAATATATGTATATTGCATCGTACTAAAATACACATAACATAGTATTTGCCATCTAAATCATTCTTAAGTGTACAGTTCAGTGGTATTATGTACACTCATACTGCTGTGCAGCCATCACCACCATCCATCTCTAGAACTCTTTTTATCTTGCAAAACTGAAACTCTATATCCATTAAACAATAACTTTTCATTCTTCCCTACCCTCAGCCCCTGGCAGCCACCATTCTACTTTCTGTCCCTGTGATTTTGCCTACTCTAAGTAACTCATATAAGTGGAATCACGCGCTGTCTTTTTGTAACTGGCTTATTTCACTTAGCATAATGCCCTCAAAGTTCATCCATGTTATAGCATGTCTCAGGATTTTCTTCCTTTTTCTTTTCTTTCCTTTCTTTCTTTTTTTTTTTTTTTTGAGATAGGATCTTGCTCTATCACTCAGACTGGAGTGCAGTGGTATAATCATAGCTTACTGCAGCCTCTAACTCCTGAGCTCAAGTGATCCTCCTACCTCGGCCTTCCGAGTAGCTGGGACTACAGGTGTGTGCCACCATGCCCAGCTAATTTTTTTTTTTTTATTTCTAGTAGAGATGAGGTCTTGCTGTGTCACCCAGGCTGGTCTTGAACTCCTGAACCCAAGCGACCCACCTCATCCTCCCAAAGTAGAATTTTCTTCCTTTTGAAGGTTGAATGTTATTCCATGGTTTGAATATCCCACATTTTACTGATCCGTTCATCTGTGAACGGACACTTGGGTTGATTCCACATTTAAGCTATTGTGAATAATGCTGCTATGAACATGAGTGTGCAAATATCTCTTCCAGACCCTGCTTTCATTTCTTTAAGGGTGTGTATTCCAGAAGTGGAGTTGCTGAATCATATGATTGTTCTATTTTTAAATTTTTGATGAACTGCCTTACTATTTTTCATAGCAACTGAACCATTTTACATTCCTACCAACAGTGCACTAAGTCAGATTGTTTCAAATCAGATTGTTTGCTTGCTTGTTGTTGAGTTGTTGGAGTTCTTTATATATTCTCAACATTAACACCTTATCAGATGGATTTGCAAATATTTTCTCTCATTCCATATGTTGCCTTTTCACTGTTGCTAGTATCCTTAAATACACACAAGTTTTTAATTTCCATGAATACAATTTGTCATTTTTTTTTTCTTTTGTTGCCTCTTCCTGGTGTCATAACCAAGGAATCATTGCCAAGCCCAATGTTGTGAAGATTTTGCCCTTCGTTTTCTTCTAAGGTTTTTTATAGTTTTAGCTCTTCTGTTTAGGTCTTTGTTGCATTTTGAGTTAATGTTAGAAACCAAGAAAACTTAGCATGTAGGATGTCCTGTATTTTTTTCCTGATTGCATCCATGTGGCTGTTAACATGTTTCTCCATACTCTGTGTGCACAGTTACATACAAAGACTCGGTCAACGTTGGGTTTCATTTTTTGGCAAGGCCACTTTATAAGCAGTGTTTCCTGTTGCTTCATATTAGCAGCACGTAATGTCTAGTTATCTCTTTAAGTGATGCTAAGATTGGGCAGCGGGTTCAGGTGTTGCCAACCCATCCATTACACCACTGAGTCTCAAACTTGAACCTGAGGGGTAGGTTAAAGCAGAGTGGTGAGCCCCGCCCCCAGAATGCCTGATTCAGTAGGTCTGGGGAAGAAGGCTTGAGAATTTGCAGTTAAAAAGTTCCCTAGTGATATGGTTAATGGGGGACTACACTTTGAGAACTACTGCATCACATCTATTATGTATTTCTGTGATCCTTGCTCCTAACATGTACTGGAGTCACAAGGGAAGCTTAAGCAGTGCTGGCATCTGGGTACCCCACCCAGTACTCTAAGTGATTCTAATGTGCAAAGTTGCAAGCCACTGCCCTGCATGTTAGCAGTCCCTCAAGGTCACACCATCTCATCTCTTTCTGCTCTTGGTCATTTCCCTGAGAGGTATGAACATGTGGAGAGCAGTGACTGAATTATTCATCTCTGACCCCTCCGAGCCCTGCTCCTGACACGGCTTGGCGCAGAATAAGCACCGAGTCAATATCGGATGAAGATTGGAGATTGAATGAAATCCTCTTTACCTCTCTTTATAAAGCTTCCTGGATTATTCTGCTTTGCAATTTCTATTCTGTGGTTTGGTATGTTGGGCTCTTTAAGAAATGGATTCTAGAGCCTCCTCTCTTGCAGGCAACTTGACACAGGGCTACCAGGGATTTACAATAGAATTGTTACGTGTAAGCCAGGCACAGTGGCTCATACCTGTAATCCCAGCACTTTGAGAGGCTGAGGTGTGGGGATCGCCTGAGGCCAGGTGTTCAAGACCAGCCTGGCAACAGAGCAAAACCCTGTCTTTACAAAAAAATTAGCCAAGCATGGTGGTACATGCTTGTTCTTAGCTATTCAGGAGATTGAAGCCAGAGGATTGCGCAAGCCCAGGAGGTTGAGGCTGCAGAGAGCTCTGATCACGCCTCTGCACTCCAGCCTGGGCAGCAAAGTGAGGTCCTGTCTCAAAAAAAAAAAGAAAAAAAAAAGAATTTTTAGACATACACCTTGATGGTGGTGGTAGTGGTGGGAGAGTGACCAACTTATCCCTGTTTGCCTAAGTAAGACTTCCCCCAGTTTAGCACTATAAGTCCTGCCTCCCTGGAACCCCTCCACAATCTGAGGCAAACCAAGACAGTTAGTTGCCCTACTTCTGTGGAGAGCGGCAAGGACCTTTTTTGCTTTGAAGGAGGGAGGAAAAATTACCCTGTGGGGTGAGACTCTTAGGTCCTAGCACCCTGGATCCCACTGTATCACTTCAGACCTTGTTGCTAGCCAGTGCAAGGCAAAAGTTAAGATACCTCGTGCCAAGAGGTGGTGGTTTAAACCAGCGCCTGGCCTCAGATTCACAGAGGCCAGTTGTGAATAAAACCCTTACAGAGGAGAAGTAGCTGAGCCTTGTATTTTTTTCTTCCTGCCTGGTGAGAAAGGAAGGTGCTGTGGGAAATGGTTACCCAGAGGCCTAGGTTGGCAGCAGGGTAGCCTTACCCTCCATGGGCTTTGACTTCAGAGCCAGATATCCCACCCACAATGGGTGGATCAGGGACCCCATAAGGGTTCTGGATGACAGAAAAGAGCTTTCCCGGCAAGTTTAGGGCCAAGGCCAGGATCAAGATAAACTGTGATGGATAATAGTGGGTCAGGGACTGGAATACAGGTGAGGGACCCACCCATAATGAGATGTATATTGTGTGAATTCTCAGCCTTTGTAGGGCACCTTCACATAGAGCGTTCTTTATCCTGATTAGCAGTAACCTCTTTTCAGTTTTTGAAACAACTGGTAACTTGTGGTTCTAATCTTCCCTAACTGTGTCTATGGCATAAGTGTGATGGTTCAGACCCTTTCACCAGGCACTTACAGGTGGCAGCTCACTGTGCCCACAAGTCAAATTTTATGAGAGAGGAAAGATAAAACTTCAAGTATTATATGTGAAACCACAAATTTACAAAGGGGCACTGGTAGCCAGCAATGGCTACCCATCCTATTCAAAGACCAAATCAAGTCATTTCATTCTTTCCTTAAAGCCACAAACAGTACAATTAATGAATAATCTATTATAATGGTTTGCACCACACCCATTTGGGTTCAGTTTCAGCCACCCTGCAGCTAACCCTTGTCCTGCAATGAGTTTAGGGCTGGGCAAGGAAGAGAGGCCTTTGGAACAGGCAGGAAACTCTCTCTGTCTCTTTCTCTCTCTCTCCCTCTCTCTCTCTCTCTCTCACACACACACACACACACACACACCACATGTATGTCAAGAGAGGAGCACATTGCTTAGCAGGAAGAAGGGTCTCTCAACTAGTCTGGGACTACTTCCCACCTGCACTGCTCATCATAACATGACTTCAGTCTAGTCACTTCCCTTGTACCCCAGTTTTCCCATCATCAAATGGGGAAGATAATCCCCACCTACCTTGCAGGAGAGTTGTGAGCCACTGTCAGGTGTTAAGAAATAAACTCAAGACCGGGCACAATGGCTCACGCCTGTAATCTCAGCACTTTGGGAGGCCAAGGTAGGCGGATCACCTGAGGTCAGGAGTTTGTGACCAGCCTGGGCAACTTGGCAAAACCCTGTCTCTACTAAAAATACAAACATTAGTGGGGCACAGTGGCATGCGCCTGTAATCCCAGCTACTCTGGAGGCTGAGGCAGGAGAATCGCTTGAACCCAGGAGGCAGAGGTTGCAGTGAGCCGAGATAGCACCACTGCACACTCCAGCCTAGGCAATAGAGCGAGACTCCGTCTCAAAGAAAAAAAAAAGAAATAACTCAGTGCGATGCAAAACCCAGAGATGACTAAATCCTTTTTGGGAGTGGGGAATTCACAGGCCCTGGAGCCTAATCCCATGGCATCAGGCCCACCAAGCCTGCATGGGATCGCAGCAGCAGAATGGATGCCACCTCCCGCCTTGTGCCCCAGCAGGCTGTCCCAGAGTGCCACACCTGAGAAGGCCTGCTGTGGCTTTGATGTGGGCCCAGCCAGATGGAATGGGGCAGGATAAGACGAGTGGCCTGGGATAGACCTGGCTCGAATCGGCTGTTCTGGCCCAGCCTGTGGGCGAAGGGCCCGCTACAGTACTCACTTGTGGGCAAGTGCCTGCTTGTAGGGAAAATGAAACTCCTGTTCTCTGAATTGCTGAGTCATTAAAGTCATGCATGCACTGATACACGCATGCGCTCATGCACATGTATATACACAGCCTCAGTTAAACATCCAAATGGATGCACACGTGCATGCACACCCACAAGACGACACAGGCACTCATGAACTTCCTGATGAATGCAGTTCTTGTGCACACACAGTACGCACACAGGCCAGCACGCGTGCACAAGCTTCACCCATGCATATACACATACACTTCCATTACCACACACAAAGGGAGAGGTAGCTGGCCTTGCTAGCGGCTGCCCCACCCCCTACTTGTGTAATTTCCCTTCGTGACAGCAGGTCTGGAAGAATCTTAGCAGTGCAAATAAGAGTCAGGGTGGGGAGAGGATTGGGGGGCGGACAGAAGGGCACTGATGTTCACGCTCCTTTGCTGTCAGCTGGCTTCATCCATGGGGAAGTGGGGAGCCTTTCCAGAGGGGTCTAGCCAGCTTCCTAGGCCTCATTTTCCTTCTCTGTAAAGTGGGAGTGATCATGGTCATGACAGTTCCTCTTAGGGACAGTGGTGAGATCCAGGGCTGTGATGGGTCTGAAAGAGCTATCGCCATCATGGGTGTTGTCTGTGAGGACCTGGAGCTGCAGGCTCAAAAGCTGCAGGCTTGAGACAGCTGAGTGCAGCCCCCAGGCCTGCTGTTCACTAGCTGTGTGACCTGGTTATTGGCCTCAACACCTACATCTCAACCGGGGAGCAAGGTAGCACCCACTTGCTCTATTCATGCATGGAAAGCATTTGGAATGGCGCCTGGCAGCTTGTAAGCACTCAAAAACCATGACTTCTTATTGCCACAGAGGTGACTGTGAGCTCCAGGGGAGATGTTGCCCAGGCCTCTCACGGCCTCCTCACTCCTCCTGGATGGGGAGTGGCTCTCAGGAGTTGAGCCAGACCCCAGGTACCCCCTACAGGTGCACAGACAGGCTGTGGAGGGAGACAGCTCAGAGGATCTGGAAGGGGCCAGGGCTGTTGTTAATGTAAGGTCATGTCGATATCAGTGACTACCCCAGGCCCGCCACATGCACTCAGGCACCACGTTTGGTTGATCCCACCTCCTTGGTATTTCAGTAACATCCTCTCCCCACCATCCTGCCCACTTCACTGCCCTACTTCAGCCCAGGTGACCATTGCCTCTTATCTGCTCTAACCTTTCCTCTGCTCAGTAATCAGAGGAAAATCTGAAAATTAAATCTGGTCCTCTATCTCCCCTGCTCTATTTATTAGAATTATTATTAATTATTTTTGAGGCAGAGTATCACTCTGTTCCCTAGGATGCAGTGCAGTGGTGCGATCTTGGCTCACTGCAACCTCCGCCTCCCAGGTTCAAGTGATTCTCCTGCCTCAGCCTCCACAGTGGCTGGGACTACAGGCATGCGCCATCACACCCGACTAATTTTTGTATTTTCAGTAGAGACGGGGTTTCGCCATGTTGGCCAGGCTGGTCTCGAATTCCTGACCTCAAGTGATCCACCCGCCTCAGCCTCCCAAAGTGCTGGGATTACAGGTGTGAGCCACCATGCCCAGCCTCTCCCCTGCTTTAATTTCTCCAGTAGCTCCCCACTGCCCTCAGAGTCCGGGTACCTGAGACAATCCGGGTCCTGCCTCCTCTGTGGCCACACCAAGCACAGGCAGCCACTTGCCATCTCCATGGGCTGGACTTGCATAGGCTATATGAGTCAGGATGGGTTGCTGTCCTCCATGACAAATAACCCCTTATCTCATGGTTCACTCTACAAGTGTATTTCTCTGTTGCACTGTATGTCAGTAGAAGAAAGTGCTCTGCTATACATGGTTCCTGAGGGACCAACTACCTTATAGATGCACCATCTGAAACATGCACGCTTCTCATCCCTTCGGCCAAGGATGAGAGTCCTAGAGGGTCACAGGCAGGTCTCATGTGCTTTGGCCTGGAAGTGACACACATCACTGCCTCCCATGATCCACTGGCTAATGGGTCATAGGAGGCAGTGATGTGTGCTATGGCTTCCTGACTGCAAGGGGCCTGGACATGAGGGGAGCAATGGGACGTCTGGTGAGCATCACCAGCTGCCACAGACAGGTGTACTCCCGCCACCCCCAGCAGTTGGTCAAGGTGAGGCAGGGGTGGGGGGCCTGGAGTGGAGCCTGCTGATTTGCTCCTCGTTTTCCCACCCCCAGCCCAGGCCCAAGGTGGCTCCTCTGCTGCCACCAAGTTGCCAAGACCCTAGGGAGGCCATTTGTCCTTGTTGTTCCTTTCCAAGGGGACCCCCAGTACCCATTTCTCTCAAAACTCACTATAGAGAAAAGATGTGCTGCTCCTTAGCAACTTGTGGCTTTTATCTTATAGACACCAAATAAATCCCTTTCTGATTCTGTTTTCCTTGTTGAATTGGCCACTAGGAAGCTCAGACCCAAATCTGAGGTCTACCTCCTCTGTGTGGTGGACCTGGCAGCACACCTAGCTTAACTCCTCCTGCATTTCGGGTGATCTCTTTTTACCTGCATTTTCCTTGTGTCCCTATTTTTTCTCTTGTAGCTTTTTCATTTCCTTCTACCTTGTGTTCTATTTCTGTGAGTCTTCTTAAATCCTTTCTGGAATCACATGGGCATTAATTAGTCAGTCCATCTCTACATTCTGTGCAGCTTCCTGTAGCTCTGGCAAATGCAGCCAGGGTTTAGGGCAAAGCTCCTGAAAGGAGAGTTGGAATTTCTGAGCTTTACGGGATATACAAGCCCCTGCAAGATTGACATGCTACCTGGTGCTTCTAAAGGGCTTGCCTCAGGGGTCAGGAAGGTTGACGTGGTACCTGGTGCTGTCTAAAGGACTTGCCTCAGGGGTCAGGCCCTGATCGCTGTGACTTGCCTGAGGTCACACAGTGTAATCTCGTTCTGAGGAACTGAGCACAGAGAAGAGCCTCATGGGTCAGCCGTGTGGGCTGGGTGAGCATCTTCTTTGTCCTGACCAGTGTAGGCCCAGCCAAACCTGCCTTCTCACAAGCAGGGAAGGTGGGGGCCCAAGGGGGATAGACACTGTGCTGGACACTCCTGGAGCAGAGCCTTCTCCGAGGAAGCTCCAAGCCAGCAGAGAAAATGAGAACTGACCCTGAACCCCAAATCGGGGTAGACAGTGTCAAGGGCTAAAGGCAAGGGGAGAGGTGGCTGTCAGGGAACAGAGGAGAGCGAGATCTCTGCTACTTGGGATATCAAGGAGGACTCTCTGGAGGAAGTGGCTTGGGAGCTAGGGAAGGGGCGGATTTGGATTTGTGGAGATGGGAACGGGAGATGGGGGCATGGGAATGGCAAGCCAAGCAGCAGGAGAGGGAAGGGTGAAGAGCCAGAGGGCTGGAGATGCAAGAGCAGGTGCTGGGGAAGCTGGAAGGTGCCGTTTAGATGAGCTAGAAGAAACGAATCTTGGAATATGGAATGAGACCCAGCCAGAGGCCTTGAATGCTAAGCCAAAGGATTTGGCCTTGATCCTGTAGGGCATCAATGAATGGGCAGCATCAGAGGGTGATGTGAGGCCAGGGGCAGTGGCTCACGCCTTTAATCCCAACCTTTGAGGGGCAGCTACAGGAGAATTGTTTGAGATCAGGAGGTTGAGACCAGCCTGGACAACATGGCAAGGAAAAAAATTTTTTTAATTAGCCAGGTGTGGTGGCATGTACCTGTAGTCCTAGCTACTTGAGAGGCTGAGGCAGGAGGATCCTTGAAGTCAGGAGTTTGAGGCTGCAGCAAGCTATGATCACACCACTGCACTCCAGCCTGGGTGACAGAGCAAGGTCCTTCCTCAAAAATAATAATAAATAAAGGGTGATACGAGGTGGGGGTGGGGTGGTGAGGGCTTGGTATTCAGAAGGGTCGCTCTGGCCAAGAGGAGGCCCCCTGGTATTATGGGTATAGATTTGGCCATGAAAGAGGCCTAGACCCTCTCACAGGCCACTCGTGATCTGGCTCTCCTCACCCCTCTGGCTTGTATTCTCTTCATTCACATTACCCAATATACATGGGGTGTGTGTGTGTGTGTGTGTGTGTGCGTGTGTGTGTACGTGTGTGTGTTTTCTTCTTTTTAATTTATCTTTGATAATCTTACTAAACCACATGTGGTTCCCCCAAACTGTTCTATCTGCCTAAGACACCTTCCCCCAGCTCTCCCTCATCCTGCCTACATGACCAACTCCTACTCATCCTCCAAGTCACTGCTTAGTTGTCACTTCCTCTGAGAAGCTCTCCCTGACTGTCATGTGCGAATCTCTGTTATTACCCATAGTAAAGTGGGTCCTGGTGGCCCAGACTCTCTCGTAGCCTCACCCAGAGGACTCTTCACTCCTGTAAAAGCTGGGCTCAGGCCTGTTGTTTCCAAACTCCCTGGTACCTGGCACAGGGCCTAGACACACAGCGATGCTCGGTAAATATTGAGTGAACAAATATAAGGCTGGACGAGGAGCAAAGCAAGCTGAAGATGCCCAGATGATACTAGTGGCCGTGATTGCCACTGTTGATCAAGTATCTGCCATGCACCAAGGGGTCTAAATACATCATCTAACTTAATCCTTATGACAAGGCTATGAGACAGATACTTTTTTCAATCTCTCTTTTATTTTTTTTAGAGACAGGGTCTCGCTTTGTTGCCCAGGCTAGTTTTGAACTCCTGGGCTCAAACAATCCTCCTGCCTTGGCCTCCCAAAATGCTGGGATTACAGGCATCAGCTGCCATGCCTAGCTGAGACAGATACTTTTGTTACCTCATTTTACATATGGAGAAACTGAGACTCCAGAGGTTAAGTCACTTGCCATCCAGCTGATAAGAGACAGAGCTGGGATTGAAACCCAGGCGGGCTGGCTCCAGAGAGTACATTGGTACCTGCTTAGTTGGGCTGAGGGTGCTGGGCTGTCTGCTGAGACAGCACCTGGGGGTCAATGTGGTGGATTCTCTCTATGGTTATTCTGCATTTTTATATTCACACTCAAAGGGATTGAAAGCCTTAACACATCAGCAAGAAGGTCAGTGATAGCTATGCATCATCCCATCTTATCTCACCAAGTCTATAGAAATAACTGTAATTAGAGACTTTTCACTTGGTCGCCCTTCACAGTGCGTCACTGTCCACGTTGAACTGACCACTGTCCTGCACATACCCTCTTATGTACTCTTAAGATGAGAGCTCCATGTGTCCCATGATCAGGGCAGTGAGTCTCATACCCTTTGTCCCATTTGTCTCCTGCAGATGTCATGGCACCCCCAGTACCGGAGCTCCAAGTTCCGTCATGTCTTTGGCAAACCAGCCAGCAAGGAGAACTGCTACGACTCCGTGCCTATCACCCGCAGCGTTCAGGACAACCACTTCTGCGCCGTGAACCCCCACTTCATTGCAGTTGTGACTGAATGTGCTGGTGGAGGGGCCTTCCTCGTCATCCCCCTGTACCAGGTAAGGACACCCCCAGGCCCCAACAGCTCTCTGGAGGCAGGGCAGGACAGAGGGAAAGTGGAAAGAGCCTGGGTTTCTAGAAAGTCCTAGCCCTGCCCATTGCTAGCTGTGTGACCTTGAGTAAGTCATTTCATCTCTTTGAGCCTTGGTTTCCTCACTGGGAAAAATACACCTGTCCTGAATTTTAGCCTCTAGCAGTTGGCCTAGCTACTCCTAGCATCTCTCCTCTTCTCTTCAAAATAATTCTGCCAATTAATTTCCTCCTGAATAAAATATAATTTTTTAATGCTTTACTGGGATTACAGGAAATTGGGAAAGTCTCCAAAGCCACCTTCCCCACCAAAAAAAGGGAAACAAACATTGAGTCAAAACTAGCTAGGAGAGGCAAACAGTAAGCAAGCAGGAAGAACAGGCTTGTCCTGAGACCAAGTGTTGCTAGTATAGGTTGGACCATATAAAATTGTGGATATTCAACTGGTTTTGACCCCAAAAAAGCAACAGTTTCACATAGATCAACCTAATAGCAGGTCCATTCAGCATGCCAACCCTGAGTCTCTACCTTAAGGCAGAACACCTGAAGGGGCTAGAGGGATCCCAGGTTAGTAGTGCCACTGGCTCACAGCAGAAACCGACATGAGGCCTCTCCAGAGGAAAGCATCCACAATGTGGACAGGATCCCCACAGATTAAACATGGAGAAATATGAATTCACAAAGATCACAAAGCATGTACACCACCATGAGTGAGAGACAGTTGAAACAACAAATAGCAGACTTAGACCCCCAGAGGACTTCAGAAGTTAAAAGATCATACAGATTAGAATCTCATAGACCAGGTTTCCTGAACACAATGCAATTGAGTTAGAAATCAATAACAAAAGATGAATCTTAAATTCCCATTCATTTGGAAACTTAAAAACATATTTTTAAATAATTTATAGGCCATAAACAAAATCAAAATGGAAATTAAAAAATCCTTGGAACTGACAAAATGAAATATATCACAAAACTTACGAGATGTAGGGAAAGTGGGGCTTCAAGGGAAATCTGTAGCACTAATGCTTACATTAGAAAAGAAGGAAGCCTAAAAATTAATGACTAAACATTCCATCTAAGAAGTTAGAGCCGGGTACAGTGGCTCACACCTGTAATCCCAGCACTTTGGAAGGCCAAGGCCAGAGGATTACTTGAGCTCAAGAGTTTGAGACCAGCCTGGGCCACACGGTGAAACCCCATCTGTACAAAAAATGCAAAAATTAGCTGGGCATGAGGGCATTTGCCTGTGGTCCTAGCTACTCAGGAGGCTGAGGTCAGATCACCTGAGCCCAGGGAAGTTGTGAGCCATGCTTTCAACACTGTACTCCAGCCTGGGCAACAGAGTGAGACCCTGTCTCAAAAAAAAAAAAAAAAATTCAAACAAAGAGCAGCAGAATAAACCCAAAGAAAATTTGAGGAAGGAGATAATAAAAAGCAAAAATCAATGAAAGAGAATATAAAGATACATTAGAGAAGATAAAAGGGCCAAAAGTTTGTTTTTAGAAAAGGGTGATAGACAAGCCCCTGCAGAGACTGGCCAACAATAAAAGAGAAAGGGTACAAAAAGCATCAGGAATGAGAAGAGCAATATCACAGCAGAGCTTTGAAATCTAATAAGAACTAATACAAGCAACTGTATGCCAATAAATTTGAGAACATTAACAATATGGACAAACTCCTTAAAAAATATAACTTGTCAATACTGATTCATGTAGAAATAGAAAGCCTGAATAGTCCTGTAAAGGAATAGTCTTTTAAATACTTTAAAAATTGAACAGTAGGCCAGGCGTGGGGCTCATGCCTTTAATCCCAGCACATTGGGAGGCTGAGGTGGGCAGATCATGAGGTCAGGAGTTCGAGACCAGCCTAACCAACATGGTGAAACCCCGTCTCTACTAAAAATACAAAAATTAGCCAGGCACAGTGGTGGGCACCTGTAATCCCAGCTACTTGGGAGGCTGAGGCAGGAGAATCGCTTGAACACAAGAGGCAGAGGTTGCAGTGAGCTGAGATCATGCCACTGCACTCTAGCCTGGGTGACAGAGCCAGACTCCATCTCAAAAAAAAAAAAAAAACATTGAGCAATAAAAATTTCCCTTAAAGAAAATAGCAAAAGGAAAGGCAAGCTACAGAGTGGAAAAGGATATAATAAACATGACAAAAGACTCGTTTCTTGAATGTATAAAATGTACCGAAAAATCCACAAAACACTGAACCAGCACTTCATAGCAAAGAAAATACAAATGGCTAATAAGCATTTGAAAAACTACTCAACCTCATTAGTAAACCAGTGCAATACCGCTACACATCAGATTGTCAGAAATGTCTAACACTAGTAAATGACAGCAAGTATACAGAGTTGTGTAAACTAACAGACTCTTCTGATGGGAATGTCAACTGGCACACCTGTTTTGGAAAGAAGAAAAAAATGCATATACCTGTGACCCAGAAATACCACCCATAGGTTTATACTGCACAGTGTTCACCACTGGTGCTCTGTGCACCAGAACAGAAGCATGAGAATGTGCATAGTAGCATTGTTCGTATTATTGCAAAACTGGGAAAACCTGTATGTCCAAGAATTTCATAAATAAATTATGGCATATCCATACTACTGAATATACAAAACCACGAAAAGGAATAAAGTGTAGTTATATACAACAACATGATTGAGTCAGAAAGATAAAGTTGAGTAAAATAAGCCAAACAAATTTTAAACTATATCATTTAATTAACCTTAAATTAAAAACAGCCTACACTAAACCATACTTTAACAGTTGCATAATCACATAGTAAAATTTTAAAGAAAAACAAAGAAGAGACTACCATGAAAAACAGAATAGCAGCTACCCCGCGGGATGGAGAGGGTTACGACTGTAAAGCATATCATGGGAGACCTCCTATGTGCTAGTAATGGTTCATGTCTTGGCCCGGGAGGGTAGCAATTATAGGTAATTTATTTTCCAGTAATTTGTTAAGCTGATAATTTTCATTCTTTACACTTTTTGCACATTTCTTATATTTTACATATATATTATGTAATATATATGTCAAATATATAAATATTATATATATTTATATATTATGTAATATATGTCAAATATATATTATATGTAAGATATATAATATCTTATATATTATATATAATATCTTATATATCATATATAACATATAATATCTTATATATTATATATTATATATAATATCTTATATATCATATATAATATCTTATATATCATATATAATACATATTATATATGATATATAAGATATTATGTATATATTATATATATAATATATATATATATATATATATACACACACACACAAACACATAAGAAAGACTCCAGGCCTAGATGGTTTTACAGGCAAATCCTACAAAACTTTCAAGGAACAGATTCTAATCTTTTACAAACATTTCCACGAATGAAAAAGATGAACAACTTCTTTCCTCATTCTGTGAGGCCACTGCAACCTTGATACCAAAACTAGACAAGGAGGACAGAATAAGAAAGAAAAAAATATTGATCAATCTCACTCATGAAGATGGATGCCAAATTACTAGCAAATTACAGTAAATAACAGAAGATACATTCTGACCAAGTTGGATTTATTCCAGAAACTAAAGGTGATTTAATATTAGTAAATCTATAAAGGTAAATCATCATATTAGCAAATGAAAGAGGAAAAACCATACGATCATGTCCATAGATGGAGAAAAATGTTTGATAAAGCCCAATACCCAGCCATGAGAAAAACTCAGCAGCAACAAAAAAGAAAATTAGCAAATGAAGGATAAGAGAGAATTTCACTGACCTGTAGCAAACAGCATTTTAAAACCTTTTTATCTTGAAGCAATTTCAAGCCTACAGAAGATTTGCAAATAAAATTGAACTAATTCCTGATTAACCTTCACCTGATTTACCGGTTTTAACATTTTGCCTCTTGGTGTGTGTGTGTGTGTGTGTGTGTGTTTGGAAACAGAGAAGTTACAGACATACAGCCTGGGCAGTATAGCAAGACCCCATCTCTTAAAAAATTGCTTTTTAGTTAGCTGGGCACAGTGGTATACACCTGTAGTCCCAGCTACACCTACACGAGAGGCTGAAGCAGGAGAATTGCTTGAGCCCAGGAATTTGAGGTTGCAGTAGCTATGAAAGCACCACTGCACTCCAGCCTGAGTGACAGAGTCAGACCCCATCTCTTAAAAAAAAAAAAAAAAAAAGTTATCAGCCGGATGTGCTGGCTGACGCCTGTAATCCCAGCACTTTGGCAGGCCCAGACGGGCAGATCACTTGAAGTCAAGAGTTCGACATCAGCCTTGCCAACATGGCGAAACCCTGTCTCTGCCAAAAATACAAAAAATTAGCCAGGTGTGGTAGCGGGTGCCTGTAATCCCAGCTACTCAGTAGTCTGAGTGGGAGAATCACTTGAACCCAAGAGGCAGAGGTTGCAGTGAGCCGAGATTGCGCCACTGCCCTCCAGCCTGGGTGACAGAGCTAAACTCTGTCTCAAAAAAACAAAAAAAGAGAAGAAGTTATAGAGATGACCCTTTACCCCCAAATACTGTACTTCGGTCTGTATCTTCTAAGAACAAGAATATTCTCTTATATAACCACATCCTAGAAATTTAACATTGATACAATGCTAATTATAATATACAACCCGAATTCAAATTACATCAGTTGTCCCAATAATGACCTTTATAATAGCTTTTTTTTTTCTGATCTAGAATCCAATTCAGGACCACGCATTAGTTGTCATCTCTTATTCTTCCTTATTTCATGATATTAACATTTTTCAGGAGTAAAGGTCAGTTGTTCAGTAGAATGTTTCTAAATTTGGACTTACCAAATTGTTTCCTCATGATTAGAATCATTTATGTATTTTTCTCAAGAATATTGCATGAGGTGGTATATCATTTTTCGGTCATTACATCATGGGACACATGATGTCAGTTTGTCACATTATTCATGCTATTAACTTGACTTATTTGTTAAATAGTGCAAATATCATTCATAAAGGGAAAATGTTAGAAGCATCTACAGGCCAGGCAGGGTGGCTCACACCTATGGGCCCAGCACTTTGAGAGGCCAAGATGGGTGGATCTCTTGAACCCAGGAGTTCAAGACCAGCAACATAGCGAAACCCCATCTCTACAAAAAATGCAAAAATTAACCAGGAGTAGTGGAGCATGCATGTAGTCCCAGCTACTCAGAAGGCTGAGGCAGGAGGCTGCCTTGAGCCCAGGAGTTCGAGGCTGCCATGAGCCATGAACGTGCCACCGCACTCCAGCCTAGGTGACAAAGCGACACCCTGTCTCAAAATAAATAAACAAAATAAAATAAAATCGGGAATAAGATAAAAGGTCATGGCCTGCACAGTAAGACTAGAAAAATGTAACTTGTCAATACGGATTCAAGTAGAAACAGAAAGCCTAAATCGTCCTCTAACTACTAAACATTGAGCAATAAAAATTTCCCTTAAAGAAAAGACAAGAGAAAAACAGCAAAAGAGGCCAGGTGCGGTGGCTCATGCCTGTAATCTCAGCACTTTGGGAGGCCGAGGCGGGTGGATCATCTGAGTCAGGAGTTTGAGACCAGCCTGGCCAACATGGTGAAACCCCGTCTCTACTAAAAATAAAAAAATTAGCCAGGCATGGTGGTGCATGCCTGTAATCCCAGAGGCAGGAGAATTGCTTGAACCCAGGAGGCGGAGGTTGCAGTGAGCCGAGATCGCGCCATTGCACTCCAGCCTGGGCGACAGAGCAAATTCCATCTCAAAAAAAGAAAAATAGCAAAAGAAAAGTTGAAAGTATTAGGATGGAAAAGGAAGAAATAAAACTACTATTATTTACATATATAATTGTCTACACAGAACCCAAAAGAACATGTAGTCAAATTATTAGAAAAGTAAGAGTATTTAGAAGGTAGTGGACACAAGAATCAGAACACAAAAATGAATTGCATGTGTACATATTGGGAATATTTAGATGATATAATTAAACATTTGCAATAGAATAAAAGAAGACTGGATACCTAGGAATAAACAAGCAACACTTAGAAGGAAAATGATAGAACATTGTTAAAAGACTAATAAAGATGACCTCAATAAATGGAAATATTTACTATGTTCATGGATAGACACTTTTACTTCCTCCCTCAAATTCCCACAGCATTCTCTTTTTTTTAGGACATATTCCAAGCCTATTTTTTCCTTAGAACCATGCCCTGACTACTTTGAATTAAAGTCATTTTTGCTTTTCTGCTAGTACCTCCTAATGTAGTTGGGTGCATAATTGTTGCTCATAAATTTTCATTGACTCCACAAATTATCTCATGGTTCTTCATCCAAATAAATAGGGAGGACATAAATGGCAAAGGGAAGGGCACAAGCAAAGGCATGGAAGTGTGACTGTATATAGAATGTTCAGGAAGCAATGCAGAGAGCAGCTGTCTGGCCAGAACAAATAATGTGTGAAGGAGAAGGGGAGTACCCTAAAGAAGTGGACTGGGGCCAGCTGAGCAGAGCCTTGAATGCTGGGGTGAGGCATGTGGCCTGTATCCTAAAGAGAGAGAGAATGTTTCAAGCTAGGGAGGGACAAGTGCAAAATGGAATTTGTAGAAAGACATAAAAAGGTCAAAATGGGAAGGACCCCTATAGATGGCCCATTTTGCTAGTTGCTTCTTCCAAGCTTTGCATGCTTGTAAAAGATTATGTCCACCAAACAAACTGCATTCTTAATTAATTCAATAATTAGTTGGTTTTCCTTTTATTACCCAAACTCTCAGAACTGTCACTGTTTCTAACTTGCATGAACTGCTCAGTGTAAATGGGTACTAACAACTGATATAAAGAAAATAAATTGGTGTGATGTGATAGAGTGTGACGTGGGTTGGGAGAGGGGACCTAGTTTAGGCAGGATGGTCTGGGAAGGCATTCCTGGGAATGTGACCTTTGAGCCGAGAGCCACTTGAGGCTCTAGAGGGAGAGTATGCTGGCAGAACAAATAGAACATGCAAAGGCCTTGAGTGGGAATGGGTTTGGTGTGTCTGTGCATTGTCAGTGCTGGCAGAACAAATAGAACATGCAAAGGCCCTGAGTGGGAATGGGTTTGGTGTGTCTGTGCATTGTCAGCACATGGACACATGTGCTGTGACCACAGAGTGGTGGGAGGAGGTGAGGTCAGATTGGGGAGTAGGGCCTGGATTGCGAAGGCGTCGTAAGCCCAGGCAGGAGTCTGGGCTCTATCCTGAGTCCAGTGGGAAGCCACTGGAGGGTTGAAACTCACTTGTCAGCCGGGCGCTGTGGCTCACGCCTGCAATCTCAGCACTTTGGGAGGCCAAGGCAGGCAGATCACGAGGTCAGGAGTTTGAGACAAGCCTGGCCAACATGGTGAAACTCTGTCTCTACTAAAAATACAAAAAATTAGTTGGGCGTAGTGGCAGCCACCTGTAATCCCAACTATTCAGGAGGCTGAGGCAGGAGAATTGCTTGAACCCAGGAGGTGGAGGTTGCGGTGAGTCAAGATCACGCCACTGCACTCCATCCAGCCCAGGCAACAGTGCGAGACTCTGTCTCAAAAAAAAAAAAAAAAGAAAAAAGAAAAGAGAAGAAAAGAAACTCACTTGTCCTGCACAACCTGATCCTAGGTAAAATGTGTGATTCTCTTTGGGCTTTTTGAAATATCGTAAATAGCTCAAAGATACGTGTTAATCACTATCATCACAGACTCCTAGGAATCCAGACCCAACAGGAGCTGTGATACCGTTTGGATGTTTGTCCCCTCCAATTTTCATGTGGAAATGTGATCCCCAGTGTTGGAGGTGGGGCCTGATGGGAGGTGTTTGGGTCATGGGGGCAGCTCATGAATGGCTTGATGCCCTCCCTGTGATAATGTGTTCACCTGAGATCTGATTGTTGAAAAGAGTCTGGGACACCTCCCCGCGGCCTGCAGCACACCTGATGCCCCCCTTCACTGTCGGCATGGTTGGAAACTCCCTGCAGTCCTTACCAGAAGCAGATGCTGGTGCCAGGCTTCTTTTGCCGCCTGCAGAACTGTGAGCCAAACAAACCTCTTTTCTTTATAAATACCCAGCCTCACATAATCCTATATAGCAATGCAAAATGGACTAACACACCCAGGAGCCACTAATCAGAGCTTCTCACACTTTAGTGTTACAACACAGATTCTGATGTAGTGGGTCTGAAGTGGGGCCAGGGAATCTGCATCTCCAACAAGCTCCCAGAGATGCCCGATAAAATACAGGATGCCCAGTTTAATTTGACTTTCAGATAAACAACAAATCGTTATTTTTGCTTTTTTCTTTTTAATTAAAAGTTTTATTTTGACATCATAGTAGATTCACAAGCAGTTATAAGAAATGGTACAGTGCAATTCTGTGTATCTTTTACCCTGTTTCTTCCAGTGGTAACATCTTATAAGACTACAGTACACAGTACAGCATACTGTTGTGATACTGGCATCACTACAGTCAAGATACAGAACATTCCATCATCACAAAGATCTGTTCCCTCCACCCCCATTCCCTCCTTAACCCCAGATGACAATTAACCTGCTCTCCATTTCTATACTTTTCCCGTTTTAGGAATGTTACATAAATGGAATCATATAATATGTAACCTTTTCAGCTTGGCTTTTTTTACTCAGTGTAATTCTCTCGCAATTCAGTTGGGTTGTTGCTTATATTGAGTATTGATCATGTTTTTTTGTGTTTTGTGTGTGCGTGTGTGTGTGTGGTTTTTTTTTTTTTTTGAGACAAGCTCTTTCACCCAGGCTGGAATGCAGTGGCATAATCATATCTCACTGCAGCCCTGAAGCCTCTACTTCCTGGGCTCAAGCAATCCTCTTACGTCAGCCTCCTGAATAGCTGGACTACAGGTGCATGCCATCACACCCAGCTAATTTTTATATATTTTTTATGTAGAGGTGAGGTTTTGCTATGTTGCCCAGGTTGGTCTTGAACCCCTGGGCTTAAGTGATCCACCCACCCCAACCCCCCAAACTTCTGGAATTACAGGTATGAGCCACTGCACCTGGCCCCAATTGTGTGTTCCTGCTTTCTTTTTTTAATTTTTATTTATTTATTTATTTATTTATTTTATTTATTTTGAGATGGAGTCTCGCTCTGTCACCCAGGCTGGAGTGCAATGTCATGATATCAGCTCACTGAAACCTCTGCCTCCTGGGTTCAAGCAATTCTCCTGCCTCAGCCTCCCAAGTAACTGGGACTACAGGCACACACCGCCACACCTGGCTAATTTTTATATTTTTAGTAGAGATGGGGTTTTGCTGTGTTGGCCAGGCTGGTCTCAAACTCCTGACCTCAGTTAATCTGCCTGCCTCAGCCTCCCAAAGAGCTGGGATTACACGCATGAACCACCTTGCCTGGCCTCTTTTTTTTTTTTTTTTTTTAGTAGAGGCAAGGTCTCATGATGTTGCCCAGGCTGGTCTCAAACTCCTGAGCTCAAGTGATCCTCTTGCCTCGGCCTCCCAAAGTGCCAGGATTACAGGCGTGAGCCACCACTCCTGCCTCTGTGTCCTTTCTTACTGCTGAATAGTATTCTATGGTATGGATGCACTACAGTTTATATAACCATTCACTCACTGAAAGCCAGTGGGTTGTTTCGAGTTTGGGGCTATTACAAATTAAGCTGTTACAAACATTTGTGTACATATTTTTGGGTGAATATAGGTAAGTCCCCATTTCTCTGGCATAAAGGGCCAGGAGTGCAGTTGCTGAGTCATAAGGTAGTGGCATGTTTAGCCTTATAAGAAACTGTCAATTTATTTTTACACATTTTTACCGTAAGTAAAATATTGCATGGGACCTCCTTATGCTAAAATATTAGTTGTTTATCTGCAATTTGAATTTTACTGGGCGTCCTGTATTTTACTTGCAAAATCTGACTTCCCTCCTCCCAGGTGATACTGATCTACTTGTTTGCCAATTGCATTTTCAATAGCAAGGCCCTAATCTAGCTTATGTTCATAATTATGGAAAAATCTCAAGCACAAAAGTAGATAGAAATAATATGATGAACTTTCCTCAGCCCAGATTCTAGAATTATCAAGTTTTCCCTCTTGCTTCACTCATCCCTTTTCCCTGAAGTATTTTAAAGCAAATCCTAGACATTCTGTCATTTCAACCTCTGCCCCCCGCCGCCCCCCCCCAACCACATGTCAGTATGCAATTCTAAAACCAGGGACATTTTCTGACATAACCATAATGCCAGGATCACATTAATAATAACTCCTGTGTCACCTGATTCCTAATTCATGTTAATGGTCCCTGGTTGCCTCATACATGCCACTTTGCTTGTGGTTTGTTTGCCTCAAAGTCCAGATGGGGTCCACATCTTGCATTTGATTGATGTTTCTTTTTAATTTTTTCTTATTGTAAGTAGAGATGGGGTCTCACTGTGTTGCCCAGGCTGGTCTCAAACTCTTGGGCTCAAGGAATCCTCCTGCCTCAGCCTCCCAAACTGCTGAGATAACAGGCATGAGCCACCACACCTGGCCAATATGTTTCTTATTAAGTAACCACATCCATTACTACTGTGCGGGTACCATTCCATAGCACTTACCTGCAGACAGGCCTTAGAGGCTCTTTATTATGTTGTAACCAGGGTTGGAGTGATTATGCTGATGCCTTATGAACATTAGCCCCATTTATAGGGGATCTTGCCCCATTGCACAGATGAGGTCGCTGAGGCTCGGGAAGATGACTTCCCAGAGGACCCTGTGCAGTGTGTCCAGGACCTGAATGGGAGCCCAGACCTGGGTGTGGCCTCGGGGCCTTGCTCTCACTTCACCGACACGCGGCTCCTGAGGTTTGGCGCTGATTTGCATCAGCTCCTACTCGTTACCAGGACTACATTCTGTGCCAGGCACGGAGAGGTATCAGTAGGTGAGTGATGTGAGAACAAGGAAGGGACAAGGTAGCTAATGATTTAATTAAGTACATAAATTGCATTGAGATTGGGAGATGTCTGGCCTTGCCACAGCGTCCACGAAGTCCTTCTCAGAGGGGCTGGGCTGCCCCAGGCAGTTTCAGATGTCCCAAAGGGAGTGACACTGCAGGCAGAGTCCCTCCCTCTTGCCTGTTGTGACCCAGGGTGAGCAGGTTAGAGGGAGGCTGGAGGTGAGTTTCACAACCTGCAGCCTTGGCAACCAGGGACTGTACTCAGGGAACAAAGGCAGCAAGGGAAGGCTGGGGAGAGGCCAGGACTGTGCTCCCAAGCCTGGGGCCCAGCCTGCCACAGAGTCACTCCAGGGAGGGGGTGAAGAAGGTGGACTTTGCTGTGAGGTGTGGCAGGTGGGGAGGAATGAAAGCAAGGGCAGGCAGAGCCCCGGGGGCTCAGCCCTGGAACCCTGCTGGGAGTAGACACGCCAGAAGGGACGTGGGCCTGAGGGCCTAATGGGCACCGTGGCCTTCAGGTCCCTGGGAGAGTGGAGAGGGGCACTTCACTGCCATGCTCTTAAAGGCCAGCCTTAGCCAGCACGGTTGGCTCACACCTGTAATCCTGGCACTTTGGGAGGCCAAGGCAGGAGATCACTTGAGGTCAGGCATTCAAGACTAGCCTGGCCAACATAGCGAAACCCTGTCTCTACCAAAAATAAAAAATCAGCTGGGCATGGTGGCACTTGCTTGTAGTCCCAGCTACTTGGGAGACTGAGGCAGGAGAATCATTTGAACCTGGGAGACAGAGGTTGCAGTAAACCAAGATCGCACCATTGCACTCCAGCCTGGGCGACAGAGCAAGACTCTGTCTCAAAAAACAAACAAACAAAAAACCAAGGCCAACCTGACCCTTCTCGAGCCGATGTGTATCCACACCACTCCGCTGCTCAGATGCCTCCCAGGACTCCCTGCTGCCTGCAGATAAGGTTCTGCCTCTCATCAAAGCCCTCTGTGCTCTGTCCTAGCCAACTGTTTGGAACCTCAGAGCCTTCCATAGCACATATCTGTTCTCGTCACACAAATTCCCCTTCTAGAAAGGCAGGGTATGGGCTAGTCTGGCGTTTTGGAAGTCTCTTCCAGTTCTAGGGGTTTGTTCAGCCTGGACAAGAACATACTCAAGGAATGGGTCCTCTGTCTTCAAATATCCAAGGAGGTGGCCTGCGACAGAGGGCCCAGATGTGTCTGTAGGTCCCCAAAGGACAACGCCAGGACCAGAAGTGGGAAGTGAGGGGAAGCAGGGGCCACCTGGAGGCCACACTGGGCTTGAAGTAGGAAACATTTCCTCCAAATTCACAAGGTGTGAAAGTAGGATGAACTAACTCGGGAGGAAGTGAGCTCCCTGTTTACTGTTTATTGTACAGTAAACCCTCCACAGGCTTATCTGGGTGCTCATAAGGAGAGGGGTGATGAAGGATGCTCTGCCCTAAATCATGGGAATGTGCTGTGCATTTTAGAAGTGCTGCCATTCCTAGGGTCAAGAAATGCTCCTCTCATCTCTCCCTCTGCTCAATCCCAGCCTCCTTCGGGCAGTCCCCGGTCCCACATCTCACCCTCTCCAGTCAGGACATGGTTCACCTATCCATTTGTCCATCTCTCTATTGGGTCCAGCCCTGCACCCTGGGCAGGGTGAGTAGACTCCATGCCCTCAGCCTCACCCCTCTTGCTCAGTCTCCTCTCTTGCCCTGTACTCCAGCCTACTGTCCCCGCTGGCTGCTTCAGCCTCCTGCCACTTAAAACCTACCTGTGGCCCTGCCTTTCTGACTTGAGATTCCTCCCCTCCACCTGGCCTGGTCAAAGTCTCCCTCTCTTTAAGGCCCAATTTAAAGTCGTCCTCCTCCAGGGAGCCTTCTCTGGTTCATCCCCCAGGTCTCTTGTGTGCCTCTCCTCTGAGCCCAAAGTATATTCCATCCTGCCTCCTCCATAAGGCAAGTGGCTTCTATAGCCCAGGATTGTGAGTACCACATCTCTGCCATCACCTGCATGCTGCATGCAGTCTGGCACATAGTAGGTCCTCAGTGAAAGGCCTGTATAATGATGATGATAACCATGGTGTGAGGACAGCAAGAGCAGACCAGGCCATAAGAGGAAACATTCCCAGTCCTGGCTCTGCTGTCCTTAGTACATGATTGTCAACCTCTCTGAGCCCCAGCCTCTGCACTTGTAAATGGGGAATTCCTGTACTACGTCCTGGAGTGGTTGGGAGGTAAATCAAATATTATGAGCAGCGCAGCTGGCACTGGGCCTGGCACATATATGACTCCCTAGTTTATGGTTTCTAAAGAAAAGCTTTTTTTTTTTCTTCAAGACAGGATCTTACTCTGTTGCCCAGGCTGGAGTGCAGTGGCACGATCATGGCTCACTGTAGGCTGGACCTCCCAGGCTCAAGTGATAGTCCTGCCTCAGCCTCCCCAGTAGCTGGGACCACAGGTGTGCATCCCTACACCGGACTAATTTTGGTAATTTTTGTAGAGATGGGGCCTGTTGCCCAGGCTGCTCTTGAACTCCTGGCCTCAGGTAATCTGCCTTGGACTCCCAAAGTGCTGGAATTACAGACATGAGCCACTGGGCCCAGCCAAAAAGCATTTAAAAACCTATTTCTTATAGACATGGGAACATGTCTGATCCAGCTGCCTGCATTCACCAGTAGGAAAACAATCAAGCCACTAGTTCATTCATGGAGGGCATGCCTGGAGCCACTGCTATGTAGGAAAGGATGGGAGTCCCCCTGCAGAACAGTTTGTACCCCGCCCATTGAGTATATCCCCTGGCCCCTGAAACATACTGAGCAACAATGAAACTGGGTAATGGTAATGAGCTGTGATGAGCTTCTCTTGGCTAATGTACTGAGCACTTAGCAAGTACCGGGCGCTGTCTTCAGTGCTTTACTGTGAATGAGGTGCTACTACCGTTATCATTTCGTAGACAAGGAAACTGAGGCATAGAGAACTGAGGTCACTTGCCCAAGGTTGCACCGTGGTAAGGGATGTGGCGGGGATTCCACCCCTGGAAGCCAGAGTCTGCCTGTCCGCTTCACCTCTGCTCCGCTGTGTGTCCTCCCTCTGCCCGTCCCACCACCCCTGCCTCCCAGTCTCCACCCTGAGCTGTTGGGATGCTCATTTGAGGTCGTGACTATGATGCCATTGTAGGAACAGCTGCTCCTTTGAGTGCTGAGGGTCGTAACAGTGGCCTCACAACGTCTCCCTTTCTGGCAATGGAGGTCAGCCCTAGAGCGTCCCCAATCTGGTCCCCCACCCACCTGACTCCTCCTGGGTCCTTCTGTCCTGTCTTCCCCCTCTGCCCCAGGGCAGCCCCTTGGAGACTTGGAGGTGGTGCCTCTCCAGGCAGAGCGGCCCAAGCCAGGGTTCTGTGGGGTCTGCGAGGGGAGCAGGTGTGTCTCCCCTGATTTAGAGCTTGTACACCCCATCCATCAGAAGCCTGTTTCTGGCTGAGTGCTGGCCTAATGGGCAGAAGGTGGAAATGGCCTCCTGATGATAAATGTCCCTGACAGGCTTTTAGCAGCTCAGTCAATAGCCCACCAGGCTGGCTAATGTCCGCTCCTGCCTGTGGTCCTCAGCGTAAAACCCTTTTAGAAGCAGAGCAATCTGTCAGCCCAGGGCAGGGCAGGGGAGGTGGGCCAAAGGGGAGGGGTGGGGTGGGCTGGGGTGTGAGCGGGCGGCCTTCCCTCATCAGCTGAGAAGGAAGAGAAGCTGTCTAGGGCTAGGCCCTCTGAGTCACGCCCAACCCTAAGGCGCCTTCCCTGAGTCTGTGGGAGGCGGGAGGTGTGTGTCTGAATGGGGCCCCTGGGCACTTTGCCTCCCGTCAGCCCGAGGGCAGCCTGACTATCGGCTCTTCTGGCTTTTCTTGAGAAACTGCACTGCAGAAATTGGGGCATGGCCCTGGGCCAGAGTCTAGAGATAAAGGCCCTGGGAGCAATTAGTGCCCCACAGCCAAAGACACAGTACTGCTCATGGCCTTCGACCCAGGAAATGATCCAAGAGAAAGGAAAGGCTGTGTGCAGGAAGGAGGCCAGGGCACGGACTCACAGAGCACAGGAAGTACAGCACCAGGCTCACACTTGGGGGACCAGAGGCCTGGGCTCAAGCCCAGCTCTTCCCCTCACCTTTGCAGTGACCCTGGGCAAGTCCCTACTCCAAGCTGGGTTTCCCCAAGTCTGAGGTCCGAGAGAGGGTGCTGGGATCCATTCGCGATGCCTGCCGCAGGTGCAGGATAAGACAGTGCAGCTGTGGGCTCCATTCCTGGTCTCTAGAGCCCTTCAAGAGCTACAGTTTTATAACAGAAGTTTTTGGCTAATCCTGGACCCATTTCTTCAGAAAATCTGTACTTTTGTTTTTAAGCACCTTTTTCAATTGCAAAACTTACATAGCTAAAAAATAAGACAAAGATATTAAAGCCAGCCATTTATTCCACCATCTAGATATAACCATGATTAACATTTTGTCTCATTCATGTTAGTTTTTTTTCTCAGTTTTGACATACAAATATACATACATATACATATAATAATAGCTTCTGTTACTGAGCACTTACAGTAACACCTGACTGTTGGGCTCTTCATGCATAGTATCTCATTTAACTCTCAACAATCCTGCAAGGAAGAAATGATTATTCATTCACATTTTACAGATGAGGAAAAAGGGGCTTGCAAAATGTGAGCAGGTACACAACATGCTCAGGTTTTAATTTTCGAAAACTCACCTTGAGGACAGTGTACAGGATGTCCTGGAGGCTAAGCAAGAGGTCATTGGGAGCTGGGCGCAGTGGCTCAAGCCTATAATCCCAGCACTTTGGGAGGCCAAGGTGGGCAGATCACCTGAGGTCAGGAGTTCAAGACCAGCCTGGCCAACATGGCGAAACCCTGTCTCTACTAAAAAATACAAAAATTAGCTGGGTGTGGTGGCACACACCTGTAATCCCAGCTACTCAGGAGGCTGAGGCAGGGAGAATTGCTTGAACCTGGGAGGTGGAGGTTGCAGTGAGCTGAGATCGCACCACTGCACCCCAGCCTGAGCAACAAGACCAGACTCCATGTCAAAAAAAAAGGTCAGTTGCTTAAGCGTTGGTCCCATGGAGACCTGGGCCAGGGCCTGTGGGTGCAGTGTCCTTCTAAGACCCTAGCTCCAGGTACCGCCCTGCCAGGACAGGGCAGGAAGCATGCACCTCTCTCCCCTGTCCTGCTGTGGAAGAGGCAGAGACCACTTGAAAGAAAGAAAACTTTCACCTACCTCCATGCACATCACTAACAAAGGACACAGGTCCACATTCTTTACTTTTTTTTGGTTCTCTTTCTGCCTCTGAATGTGTAGGTGTGTGTATAATTTTTTGTTTTCAGAACTGTTTGAGGGTAAGTTACATCCATCTTAACCCTTCATCCCTAAATACTGTTTCCTAAAAATACAAATATTCTCTTACATTACTGCAGTACATTATCAACTTCTATAAGTTTAATGTTGTGATAATACTTTAATCTCCCGTTCTTGTTCAGATTTGTTAAATAATGTCCTTTATAGCGTTGTCCCCTCCAGTAGGGGATCCAGTCTAGGGGGAGGTGTCTGATCACTTTTTCCTGAGGAGAGAGAGCTGGATTAGCCAGAGTATTTCCAGAGGGAGGCACAGGACCACCTCCTCTGTTTGCAGAGCTACTAAAATACATGCATAGGCCAGGCATGGTGGCCCATGCCTGTAATCCCTCACTTTAGGAGGGCAAGGTAGGAAGATTGTTTGAGCCCAGGAGTTCGAGACCAGCCTGGGCAACATAGCAAGACCCCATCTCTACAAATAATTTTAAAAATTAGCTGAGCTTGGTGGCACATGCCTGTAGTTCTAGCTTGGAACCTGGGAGGGTGAGGTGGGAAGATTGTCTTACCCCGAGTTCGAGGCTACAGTGAATCATGATTGCGCCACTGCACTCCAGCCTGGGCAACAGAGTGAGACCCTGTCTCTTAAAAAAAAAAAAAAGTACAGTGGTCTCTACACAGATGGGGAGGTGATGGAAGAAGAGAAGGTTGGGTGTTCCCTGAGTCCACCCTGTTCTTGAAGGTCCCTCTAGAAAAAATCCCAAGACTATTGATTCTGCAAAGTCAAGGACTATGTGGAGTGTTCACCTTGCAATCAGCCCCTCCAACAGCACCTGTGCCCTGGGCACCTTGGGAACATTTGTGGGATGGATGGGTGTTGGCCAGTTTTCTTCTCAGCTGTCTCTTTCACTTAGATATAAAAATGGCTGGGGGAGCATTCTGGTGGGTGGCTTAAGAACCTGGGACTAGGTGGTGGATGTGGGAGGCCGAGGGCCTGGGTCCTGGTCCCTGTTCTGCCAGGGCCATGCAATGTGATGTGCAAAATGAGCAGATTGGTCACTGCCAATCCAAGGTTCTGTGACTGAACTGGTGTGGTTTCTCTATGACCCCAAGAAATCCAAGTCTGTTGATGGAGTTGGAAATAGCTTCAGGGCTGCGTGGCATGGACTGGGGGACCTGTATGTCCCTCCCAGCACCTATACAGGAATTCTCATTAGGAAAGGGGAAAACGAGGGAAATGCTCTTTCTATGTAATTGAGATAGAATTCACATACCAGAAAATTCACGGTGTTCTGTTTTTTGTTTGAGACGGGGTCCCATTCTGTTGCCCAGGCTGGAGTGCAGTGGCACAATCATAGCTCACTGCAGCCTCGACCTCCCAGGCTCAAGCAATCCTCCTGCCTCAGCCTCCCAAGTAGCTGGGACTACAGGTGTGCGACACCATGCCTGGCTATTTATTTATTTGTTTATTTATTTATTTATTTTTGAGACGTAGTCTCACTCTATTGCCCAGGCTGGAATGCAGTGGCACGATCTCAGCTCACCGCAGCCTGAGCTCACTCTCAGGTTCGAGTGATTCTCCTGCCTCAGCCTCCCAAGTAGCTTGGATTACAGGATGTGCCACCACGCCCAGCTAATTTTGTATTTTTAGTAGAGATGGGGTTTCACCATATTGACCAGGCTGGTCTCAAACTCCTGACATCAGGTGATCCACCCATCTTGGCCTCCCAAAGTGCTGGGATTACAGCTGTGAGCCACCACGCCAGGCCTAATTTTTTTATTTTTTGTAGAGATGGGGTTTTGTCATATTGCCATGTTGGAAAATTCACCATTTTAAGGTGTATAGTTCAGTGGATCTTAGTATATTCACAAGGTTGTGAATATACTGTGAATAAACTGTCACCACTACCTAATTTCAAAATCATTTTATCACTCCAAAAAGACACCCCTCACCCATTAGCAGTCACCCCCTATTGCCCCTTCTCCCAAGCCTGAGGCAACCGGAATCTGCCTTCTGTCTCCATGAATGTATCGTTCTGCATTTTTCACATGCATTACTTAGGGTTCCAGATACCAGGTACCAGGGGGATGCGTTAATGTGCTCAGGCAATGAAACCACATCTGGAATATCATCTAAGTGGAATCACACAATGTGTGGCCTTTTGTGCCTGGCCTCTTCTAATGTTTTCGAGGTTCATCCATGCTGTAGCAGGGACCAGTACTTCATTCCTCTTTTTGGGGACAGTAGTATTCCGATGCATGAACATACTGCATTTTGTATGTCCATTCTTCACTTGATGGGCATTTGGGTTGTTTCCACTTTTTGATATTATGAAGAATATTGTTGTGAACATTGGTGAACCAGTTTCTTTTCTTTTTTTTTTTTTGAGACATAGTTTCACACTTGTCACCCAGGCTGGAGTGCAATGGTGCAATCACAGCTCACTGCAACCTCCGCCTCCCAGATTCAAGTGATTCTTCTACCTGAGATTACAGGTGCACGCTACCACGCCCGGCTAATTTTTGTATTTTTAGTGGAGACAGGGTTTCACCATGTTGGTCAGGCTGGTCTCGAACTCCTGACCTCAGGTGATCCACTCACCTTGGCCTCCCAAAGTGCTGGGATTGGGTGAACCAGTTTCTTGTAGACTTATCTTTTCATTCTCTGTGGTGATAGACCTAGGAGTGGAATTGCTGGGTCATGTGGGAACCGTTGAACCTTTTGAGGAACTGCCAGACCATTTTCCAAAAGAGCTGCACCATTTTACATGCCTGCCAGCAGTGTGTGAGGGGAAATACCCTTTTATTGAACATCTGCCATGTGCTAGGCACTGTGCCATACCGCCTCTCCCATGATCCTCACACCAACCTGTGAAATACCTGTGATTGCTCCCTTTTACTGAGGAGGACACCAGAGCTCAGAGAAGTGAAGTAACTCCCCCAGGATCACACAGGGAAAAAGAAGTAAGGCCTAGATTCACACTCAGCTCTGTCCCTTATATGTTTTCCTGTTGACTGGTTGCTGACTGACTACGCGACTGTCCAGACGCTAATGTGGAATCCACCTCCTCCCTAACCCTCCTGGGCACTGTCTTGCAGACAGGGAAGTTGGACCCCCGCTACCCAAAGGTCTGCGGGCACAGAGGCAACGTTTTGGATGTCAAGTGGAACCCTTTTGATGATTTTGAGATCGCCTCCTGTTCTGAAGATGCCACAGTGAGTGTCAGCCCCTGAGGGGCTTCCCCTTCCTGAAGAGTGGGATTGGGGTGGTTGGGGTGGAACGGTACCTGTTCTTGGCTCTGGTGCCCCTGACTCCATCGCGGAGGTGAGGTCACTGTGTGGGGAGGTGTTAAGTTAGGTAGAGGAGGAGACATTCTTGGTGCTATAGGACTAGTGGCACCACCCCTCCTCCCTATGGGCCTTAGTTCCCCGCCTATAAAATGGGCATAGTAGTTCCACCCAGCTAATAAAGCCCAGTGAAAATGTATATTCCGATGGGAAATCCCGTCCTTTAGGGGGCTACAAAAGGCTATGAGGGGCATTTTTATGGTGATCAGAAAAGATGTTCCACTTAATCCCACAGTGAGGAAGCGAGCTGTAAAAGGCTGTGAGGGCCTTGGATGAATGTGGACACTAAAACCATTCCAGCAGCTTCAGTCTCACCCACTTTTTTGAGCCTGTGTTCTGTACCAGGGTTATCATCCCTGCCCCAACAATGTTCAGTGTTACTTATTTATAATTCATTTTGTACCCACTTCTAAAATATGGTGGATATGGCTTAAGACAAGAGCCACAGATATGCCAGGTTCAGTGGCTCACACCTGTAGTCCCAGCACTTTGGGAGGCTGAGGTGGGAGAATCACTTGAGGCCAGGAGTTGGAGACCAACCTAGGCAACATAGTGAGACCCTGTCTCTACTAAAAAATTAAAAAACACAGATATGATCAGATGATTAAAATAAAGATAAAAGTTATTGTCACCATTTATTGTAAGCCCATTGTATTCCTAACTGTCATCACACTTATCATTTCACAGTCTCCCCAGCAACCCCACAAGGTAGGATATTTTTCTGATGGAGAAGCTGAGGATCAGAGAGGTACAGCAATTTGCCTAATGTTACACAGCCTGTAGGAGGCAGAGCCAGACTTCAGACTGAGGCCTGTCTGATTCCACAGCCCATTCTCTTTCCAATGTGCTGTGACACATCTTTAAAGAGAAGCAGCCACAGATGGAGAAAGTGAGGAAATACTAGAAATGACGGCTAAGGAGGGTTGCAGCAGCTAAGCTCCTAGTTTAGCTAAGAGCTACCTGGCAGCCAAGGCAAAATGGGCAATAGAATGTATTGCAAAACCTACAGTTAAATCAAAAGAAGCAGACCAGTTCATCTGGAAAGGAAAGCAGAAAATTCAAAGAAGATTTGTGTCAGTTTCCATATAGCAGATGCTGAGGAATGTAAAGGACAGTGTTTGCCTAGGTGATTTCACCAAAGGAACAGTCAGGTCCTGTGAGAATTGGCCCTGTCTCCAGGGAGTATAGAGCCTCTGGCAGGATATCAAATATCTGAAACTGTCCCCACTTTTGTAATACCTGCCTTTTTAGGACTGCTTTGAAGGCTCCCATCAAGATCTTTATTAAATCTCTTGCTAGCCTCATTGCCTGCCACTGCCCCTTCCCCAATGCCCCAGGGCAGGACATGACTGTTGGGAGACTGAAGAAGGAAGGGGCTTATCTCCCCGAAGCTATGCCCATAGTGAATTTACGGAGTGAATTCATTCCTGTTCCTCCCTGCCTTCAGGGCCTGGAGGGCACGGTTGCTCCTCTAGCAGTGGGGAGTCTTCTCTGCTTCAGTGTTGCGGGTGGTACCTGCATCTTCCAAACACACCTGTTCAGAGTGTGTCTTCCTCCTGGGGTTCTATGCAGTGAGAGCCCTCATCAGACCGAAGTATCTGGAGCCTGTCACTACTCTGTTGGGGTTGGCTTCCTGGTTTTAAATCCAAGGTGACCAGGAAATAAATATTTGCTGAATTGAAAGCAAAGTCGTCTACCCAAAAAACCTGTATACCTCTAAGGGAAACAGTGCATACAATCAACTAGGGGCCAGAGAACCTTGCAGGACCAATAAGGAAGATCAAGTCAGCAGCATCCCAGGCTCACCTTGTACTCCATTTGTATACCTCCGTGACAGGGAGCTTACTCTCTACCATGGCAGCCCCCTCCATCTTCAGACAACACTACTCTGGAAGGAAGTCCCAGCGCCTCTTCTCAGGCCCTCACCATGAAATACAGGCCTATGACCCCATCCAGCCCAGCCTCCTGACCTTCAGAGTTTCCTCTTGCAGGCCATCCAGGGTGCACCTCCAAAGCAAGAAGTTTGTCCCTGCCCTGCTGCAGAGACCTCGCCGGCTCCCTAGTGCCCTGATGATGCAGCCTAAACCCTTCATCTTGGCATTTGAGGCTCTACCCTGGGCCTTTGGGACAAGAAGGTTGTAGAACACTGTACTTTGGGGGATATCCTAGCTTAGGAGACAGGCCTGAAACCCAGCCACCTGCCCACCACCTCAGGCCAGCAGGATGACAAAGATCTCTCAAGGGCAGATTTGGAGGCCTAGACTCATCCCTGCTCAGCGCTGGCCCCTGCCCGGGCTGGAGGAGCTTGGGGAAGCCGCTGTCCGTCTGAGGACCGTCAGCTGCGCCTCCACTGGCCCTCAGTGCCCATAGCCACGAGTGGGAGGTGGCTATGGAGAGAGCTCTCTTGGTCCTTCCGCTGGTCACTGCCAGATCTGTGGCTTAGGCTGGTGATGGTGCCAAGGTGCCCTGGCTAATGCTGCCTTGGGCCATGTCTCCCCTGCCAGATTAAGATCTGGAGCATCCCCAAGCAGCTGCTGACCAGGAACCTCACAGCCTGCAGTAAGGAACTCGTGGGCCACGCGCGCAGAGTGGGCCTGGTGGAGTGGCACCCCACGGCCGCCAACATCCTCTTCAGTGCTGGCTATGACTACAAGGTGAGTCTGGGTATTCTTTCTCTGGGGCAGCCCCAACAAGTTCCCACAAACTGGAATACAACGGAAATGTATTCTGTCACAATTCTGGAGACCAGAAATTGAAAATCAAGGTGTTGGGAGAGCCAGCTCCCTCCAGATGCCCTAGGGAAGAATCCTTCCGTGCCTCTCCCAGCTTCTGGTGGCTCCAGGCATCCTTGGCTATAGCTGCGTCACTCCAGGCTGTTTCTGTCTTCACACGGCCTTCTCTCTGTGTACCTGTCTTCCTTATAGGAAGAGGAGAGCAACTATCATTGGATTTAGGGCCCACCTAATCCATTATGATCTCATCTTAACTGATTTCAGCAGCGAAGACCCCATTTCCAAATAAGGTCACATTCTGAGGTTCCAGGTGGACATGAGTTTTGGGGGGACCCTGTTCAACTCATTACAGCCTGCCTGGAGAGGATGGGATGGCACTGCCCAGGAAATCGTTCCCTCCACCCTGCTCCACTGACAACCAAGCATGCAGGCGGTAGGCCCTGTAGATTGGGACCCACAGTACAGGAGACTTCAGTTCTATTCCGACTCAGTCTCTGACCTGCACTATAGCCTGGGAAAGTGCCTTGACTTCTCTAGGCCTCAGTTTCCCAATCTGTACACAAATGGAATTGGTGGCACCATAGCTATGGCCTTTCATTTCTTTCCTTTTGACACTATAGGAGTTTACAGAGACACCTCGGGACCCTCTGTGATGGATAAAAGGGAGGTGGGGGCTGACATGGTGGCTCACACCTGTAATCTCAACAGTTTGAGAGGCTGAGGTGGGAGGATCACTTGAGCCCAAGGGTTTGAGACCAGCCAACATAGTGAGACCCTGTCTCTACAAAAAAAAAAAGAAAAAATTAGCCAGGTGTGGTAGCATGTGTCAAGTAGTCCCAGCTACTCAGGAGGCTGAGGTGGGAGGATCACTTGAGCCCAGGAGGTTGATGATACAGTGAGCCATGATCATGCCACTGTACTGCAGCCTGGGCAATCCTGTCTCAAAAATAAATAACTAAAATGGTTGTGGGGAGCACTGAGGGAACCTGGGCCCTCGCTCTTCCGATCCGCAGCGCTTTCTCATCTGTTTGTATGGGGTGTCTGCAGAGCTGCTGCGTGTGTTTGTGCTGGTTGTTCTATACCCAACTTCAGGGGGCACTAGTCACATCCTAGTCTATAGGAATGGATTGCCCTGGAGCTCTGCATGCACAGCCTGTGCAGCTAAACATACAGCCCTGTTGATCTGTGGGAGGTGCAAACTGCTGCTAATAACTGAAACCACCTGGATTAGCTGGTTCCCTGGGGTCCTCCCAGCATGGAAGTTTTGTTGCTCAGAGGCAGGTGGCGTTTTCCTTTCACCACTAAATAGCCTGGCCCTGGGATTCCCCCTCCTGCCACAAGCAGCTTCAGCCTGCACATCATCCTCCCACCGAGGCTTCTTGGCCAGGCTGCCAGCTGCGCCACCCTGCCGGGGATACTGTGTTTCACTGCATCCTGGCCAGCATGTGACTATGGGGCCCAGGGGCGGGGTGGCCCCTGTGCTCAGAGCTGGCTCTCTGCCATGCAGGTGATGATCTGGAACCTGGATACAAAGGAGTCTCTCATCACAAGCCCCATGAGTACGATTAGCTGTCACCAAGATGTGATCCTCTCCATGTCCTTCAACACCAACGGCAGCCTGCTGGCCACCACCTGCAAAGACCGAAAGATTCGGGTTATTGACCCCCGAGCAGGGACTGTCCTCCAGGTCAGTGCTGGGCCAGGGGCTGGCTCAGGCTCAGAGGAGCAAGGGGCAGAGTGGGGATAGGGAGAGACTTCAGAGAACAGGACAGTGATGCTGTCAGCGTCTGGGCCGCGCCTTCACAGGCAGCGTCCCCGTCTGTCCTCTCGGGATTGCTGGAAGGTGGGATATGTCCTTTCCATTTTGCAGATGAGAAAACTGAGGCCCATAACAGATGAAATGACTCACCCCCATGGAGAGCTGGGATCTGAACCTGGTCTGACTCCAAAGCTTGTTGGCGTGCCTCAGCTCTGGCCAGGGGATCAGGAGAGCTGACGATACCACTGTTTAGCCACTGTGCAGCCTTGGGCAAGCACTTCCTGCTCTGAGCCTCTGTTTTCTCATTTGCAACAATAGGCTGTTAGTCCTTCCTCTCCGAGGATTAGATAAGACAGGCCAGGTGACAGTGCCCGCCCCTGTAGGGATGCCCGATACTCTTTCAGCAAGAACAGGGAGCTGGGCAGAAGTTTGCTTCTGTTCCTGCTCAGAAAAATAACTCTTAACAAAGATAGTGGGGAAAGACTCCATGTGGATGAGAGGGATCCAGGTGGTGCCCCTGGGAAGAATCTCCAGGCAAAGCTGGGGTGAGAAAGGGAGGCCTCCCAGGTGGAGTGGCGGCATAAGCAAAGCAGGGAGGCCAGAAACCCCAGCTGCCGCCTGATCCTCCAGCGTCTCTCCAATACCGACCGCACATGTCCCTCCAGGAGGCCAGCTACAAAGGGCACCGGGCCAGCAAGGTGCTGTTTCTGGGGAACCTGAAGAAGCTGATGTCCACGGGCACATCCCGATGGAACAACCGGCAGGTGGCCCTGTGGGACCAGGTGAGGGCTGCACCCCACCCCTCACCATTACCACTCAGCTGAGAGCCAGTGTCATTCATTAATGCATGCATTCATTCAGACACCCATTTATGACTCACACATTTAGCGTAGACTGCCAGGTGCTGGGGATCCGGGGATGAATAGCAGGGAGATGCCGACAGCCCCGGGCGAGCCCAGACCCTGTGTATCTTGCCACCCAAGGAGGGAGATGGATCAGGACCCAGGGGAGGCCGTTGGCTAGAGGAGGGGAGGTAGCTGAGTCTGGGACCAGGACTAGGAGGAAGGGAGAAGGAGAGGGCCATCTGGGCAGAGGGTGCACCTGGAGCAAATGAGGTACTAACGGGTATGGGGAGAAGGAGCTTTCATCAGGACAGCTGTGGGTGGAGCTGGGTAGGGTGAGGGCCAAGCTGGCAGTAGTGTTTTGAGGGAGCATTTGACAGAGTTTCAAAGACCGGACAAACCACACTTTCTCTCTGAGCCTCCTTCTTCATCTATTAAAATAAATTTTAAAAAACAGGTAGGGGAAGATTGGAATGAGATCGGATGTGTCAAAAGTGATTTGTTACGGCCAGGCATGGTGGTACATGTGTGTAATCCCAGCACTTCGGAAGGCCATGGCGGGAGGATCGCTTGAGGCCATGAATTCAAGACCAGCCTGAGCTACACAGCAAGACTCCCAACTCTGCAAAAAATCAGCTGGGTACAGTGGTGCATGTCTATAATCCCAGCTACTTGGGAGACTGAGGCGAGAGGATTGCTTGAGCCCAAGAGTTTGAGGCTGCAGTGAGCTATGATCGCACCACTACACTCCAGCCTGGTTGACAGTTAGACCTTGTCTCAAAAAAAAAAAAGTGATTTGTTAAGGGCAGAAAGCTGACAAAATAGGTGGTGGCAGCATTTTATGCCTTTAAGATGTCATCTCCACTAGAGAGTAGCCCACACATTGGAACCCAAGAACCAGGGACATCTTCCCCCAGCACACACATAGAAGAAAATCACACTTTTTCTCTGACACACACACTGTCACCCAGAGCACCATGGCAGGAATTCTTATCTCCGGGAGCACCACTGAGGGCCCCTAGGAGTGACCCAGGCCTTCCCTGCCTCCCCTTCCCCTGCAGGATAACCTCTCTGTGCCTCTGATGGAGGAGGACCTGGACGGCTCCTCGGGCGTGCTGTTTCCCTTCTATGACGCAGACACCAGCATGCTCTACGTGGTGGGGAAGGTCGGCTTGGCACGGGAGGGAGGTGACCGCCTGGACCCCTGAGACAGGGGCAGACAGCAACCTGGGGCCGTTGGGAGCACAGGGCAGGGATGGGCTGGCCTTGCTGGCCACTTTTCCCCCGTGAGAAGGAACCCCTCCCACCCTCCTGGCTCCCTAGGAACACCTGGAGCCAGGGCTCTGGCTGGACACCTTGACCTTGTCTCTTCCCAACTCCAGGCCCAGATATGGGGGGACCATTGGTGTTTCTCAGCAGGGGCACCTGCTTAACTGGGGGCAGAACAGGTCTCCACTGGGTAGGACTATCCCATATCTGGCAGCCCTGGCCCCTGCCCACCAATGCCAAGAACAGCATCTCTCCCCCTCCATCCAAGTCATTATGACAACCAGAAATGTCCCCCATGGTAAGACCTTCTGGATGACCTCTGAGGTCACCCCAGTTCTGACTTTTGCTACTGCTCTCAGATAGGAGCGGGATTTGGACTTGTCTTCCCAGAGCTTCTGTCTTAGAGGAACAAGGGTGGGCTATGGGTCATGGTGGGGGAGGATTGAATATTAAAATAAGGGCCCAGGCCCAGCCCAGTGGCTCATGCCTATAATTCCAGCACTTTGGGAGGCCAAGGTGGAAGAATCACTTGAGCCCAGGAGTTCAAGGCCAGCCTGGGCAGCATAGTGAGACCCCATGTCTACGAAAATGAAAAAATAAAAAATTAGCCAGGTGTGGTGGCACACACCTGTGGTCCCATCTACTTGGGAGGCTGAGGCGGGAAGATGGCTTGAGCCCAGGAAGTTGCAATGAGCTGTGATTGCACTACTGCTCTCCAGCCTGGGCAATAAAGTGAGACCCTGTCTCAAAAAAAATAAGATAAAATATAAAATAAAATGAAGATCCCCTCATCACCCTCCTGCCTTTGTGACAGGGCCCCCAGTTTCCTGGTGTTCCCTTGAGTGAGATGGGTTTGCCGATCATCAAAAAAAGTCAGGTTTTTGCTGCATGGCTGGGTTGCTGATGAGCTGATCGGCTCCAGCTCTGAATCTCACCTTCCACTTCCTCCTCCTCCTCCTCCTCAGGGAGATGGCAACATCCGCTACTACGAGGTGAGTGCCGACAAGCCTCACCTGAGCTACCTGACTGAGTACCGCTCCTATAACCCACAGAAGGGGATCGGTGAGTGAGGGACACTGAAGTTCACGCCTGTAATCCCAGCACTTCGGGAGGCCGAGGTGGGAGAATCAGGGTCAGGGCTTCAGTGCGAGGTCTGGGGAGACAGGGGTGAGTCAGATGGGAGGAGAGACAGCATAGCAACACTCTGACTTGGTGGGGGCTGTACTTGACGTGTGCAACAGCACAAAGGAGGAAGTCAGGGAAGGCTTCTCAGAGGAGGCAACATTGGAGGAACTGAAAGAGGAAGCAGAACCCAGCAGGGGAGAGAGGGATATGTTCTAGGTCAAGGTTAAGCAGTTACCACAAGAGCAGAGATGGAAAGGGCTGACCTAAAAGAGCCTCTAGGAAGCAGTCCTCAGTTCCTTTCTAAGTGTGTCTGAGGATTAAAAACACAGCTATATTTCTGTAATCTACAAGAAACCCACTTTAAACATAAAGGCATGGCTAGATTAAAAGTAAAGGACTGGAGAAAGCTGCACTGTGCTAACCCTACTCAAAAGGAATCTGGAGTAGTTTGATTAAGATCATTTGGGTCACAGGAGCTGTGGGGATGGAGATGGGGAACCTTAAGCAGAGCAAACTGCCTATAAAAGTTCAGCTAATCCAGCACTTTGGGAGGCCGAGGCTGGAGGATCACTTGAGCCTAGGAATTCGAGCCTAGCCTGGGCAACAAAGTGAGACTCCTGTCTCTACAAATAAATAAAAAAATTGAGGTGCATACCTGTGGTCCCAGCTACTTGGGAGGCTAAGGCAGGAGGATCGCTTGAACCCAGGAGTGTGAGACTGTGGTGAGCTGTGATTGTGCCACTGCACTCCAGCCTGGGCAACAGAGTGAGACCTTGTCTCAAAAAGAAAAAAAAGTTTAGCTAAAATAATTTAAATCTTTGAAGGTGAAGAGTCTGATTAATTTAACTCCATTTCCCAACATAGGGCCCAGCGCAGTGTAGGTATTTGTCCTTGAGCTGTTTTCTGGGAGGAGACTGGCCTCTGTTCAGGTCCAGGTGTGCAGCCTTGCTTTGGCCCTCACACTGTGGCCCCAGCCTAGCCAGAACCTCTTGGCCCTCCCTGTCTGCCTGCAGGTGTCATGCCAAAGAGAGGACTCGACGTATCCTCCTGCGAGATCTTCCGCTTCTACAAGCTGATCACAACCAAAAGCCTCATCGAGCCCATCTCCATGATTGTGCCCCGGCGGGTAAGGGCAGTGGGGACCGCGTGGGAGGGAGGTGGGGAACCTGTCCTGGAGAAGACAGACCCAGGGCTGTCGGGCACCAGAGCCTGGAGCCCACGTTCATGGGGCAGCCACAGAGCGGCCTTTCTCACAGCCAGTGTGACATCAGTGGGCGTCAGGAGTCCTGGGTCTCGGTCCACCTCTGTTCTTGAGCTGCTGCCTGACCTCGGGCAAGTCCCTTTGTTCTCTGGGCCTCAGTTTCCTCAATTCAGCAAGGGTTGGGGAGAGCCTGGACTCCCAGCTCTAAGGGCCCTTCCCATCTGAGCAGCCTACACTACCACTCTCCTCACTGTCTGGATTTCTCCTGCAGTCAGAATCCTACCAAGAGGACATATACCCTCCAACAGCAGGGGCCCAGCCCTCCCTGACGGCCCAGGAGTGGCTCAGCGGGATGAATCGAGGTGAGGAAGGCAGAGAAGAGGCCCAGGCAAATGTGGCAGGAACGTGGCATGCCCAATGGCCCCAAGCAATTGAGAAGAGTTGGGCCTGGATTTTTCTTCTCTCAAAACCTCAGAAGCCATGCCCTTGACCTTCAGTCCCCAGTGGGTAGCATGGTCACATACAGGTCCGGAAAGTCAGGGGGCTTGACCCAAGAGCTCAGGAAACTCCAACTCAAGGGACTTTGCCTCATGGAAAGCTTCTTTACACTCTGGGGCTATGCGGGGTGCCTGGACCACCTCAGCCAGACTCCCTGTCCCTGTTCCCCACCCCTACCTCTGCAATTTTTTTTTTTTTTTTTTTTTGAGACAGAGTCTCTCTTTGTTGCCCAGCCTGGAATGCAGTGGTACAATCTCAGCTCACTGCAACCTCCACCCCACCCCCAGGTTCAAGTGATTCTCATTCCCCAGCCTCCTGAGTAGCTGGGACTACAGGCACATGCCACCATGCCCAGCTAATTTTTTGTATTTTTAGTAGAGATGGGGGTTTTGCCATGTTGGCCAGGCTGGTCTCAAACTCTTGACCTCAAGTGATCCACCTGCCTCGGCCTCCTGAAGTGCTGGGATTACAGGCTCAAGCCACTGGGCCTGGCCTTTTGCAATTCTTCTTGACCCAAGAAGCCCTCCAGGCAGCAACCCCCACCCAGGTCCCTCTGCCCATTCTGCCTGTCCTGAGCCACTCTCCCGCTCCTGCCAACACGAAGGCCAGCCCAGCAGAAGCAGCCACCCCAGCTGCTCCCTCTCCCTTCCACCCCAACAAACTTCGTTCACCCCCACCCCAGTGGCTGAGCGGGCCTCCTGGTGTACTGGAAGAGCCTCTGCCTTGGGGGGCAGCGGACCAGTGCCAAGTCCTAGTTTTGGATAACCTTAAGTAGGTTTTGCTCCCTGGGCCTCAGTTTCCTCATCTGTAGCCGTGATGCCAGCCTCCCCTGCTTGTTGGAGGTGGTGAGAGAACTAATGAACTTGGTAGACGGTGGGGTGCAGTGTGGGTGGGACTGTCCTTACAAAGCAAGGGCAAGGTCTCACATGAGCTTGAAGTGTTTGGGGGGCTGCTTCAGTGCATGCACCGTGCTGTTCCTACAAACCAAGCTTCACTTTGAGGGTGGCACACGTGGGTATTTGTATCTGTTAGCCCTGCTCTGTGGGTTTGGGCCTGTCCACAGGTAGCTGTATTTCCCACACATGTTGCATGGGTCTGCATGGCTCTGAGTGTCTCTGCATGCCTGCCTGTGTCATTGGTGCCCCATATGCCCATCTGCCCATGGGCACCCAGTCCTCACACAGCTCTGCTTCCCTTCCAGACCCAATCCTGGTATCCCTTAGGCCTGGCTCTGAGCTGCTGAGACCCCACCCACTGCCTGCAGAGCGACCTGTCTTCAATTCCATGGCCCTAGCCTCACCCCGGCTATTGAACCAGACAGAAAAGCTGGCTGCAGAAGATGGCTGGAGGTCTTCCTCCCTGTTGGAGGAGAAGACGCCAAGGTGGGCAGCAGAACACAGGCTGGAGGAGAAGAAATCCTGGCTGACAAATGGCTTTGACGTTTTCGAATGCCCCCCACCAAAGACAGAGAACGAGGTGTGAAGGAGGACGGGATGGGCCTTTCACATGGGGCAGCTGGGATGGAGGGGGACAGATCCAGGCTGAGAAGAAGGGAGAAAATGAGGCATGAGAAGAATAACCAGCTGTGTGGTCTGGCCTAGTCACTTGACTCATTTTGTTAATTCATTCAACAAACAGGCAGTGAGCTCCATCTTATGCGAAAATGATGGGCATACATAAAGATGGTGGGAGGCCGGGCACAGTGGCTCACGCCTGTAATCCCAGCACTTTGGGAGGCCAAGGCGGGCAGATCACGAGGTCAGGAGTTCAAGACCAGCCTGGCCAACATAGTGAAACCCCATCTCTACTAAAAATACAAAAATTAGCTGGGTGTGGTGGCGTGCACCTGTAGTCCCAGCTACTTAAGAGGTTGAGGCAGGAGAATGGCTTGAAACCGGGAGGTGGAGGTTGCAGTGAGCCAAGATCACACCACTGCACTCCAGCCTGGGCAACAGAGCAAGACTCCATCTTAAAAAAAAAAAAAAAAAAAAAAAAAAAGATGGTGGGGACCAGGTGCACTGGCTCACACCTGTAATCCCAGCACTTTAGTAGGCCGAGGCGGGTAGATCCCTTGAGGCCAGAAGTTTGAGACCAGCCTGGCCAACATGGCGAAACCCTGTCTCTACTAAAAATACAAAAATTAGCTGGGTATGGGGGCACGTGCCTGTAGTCCCAGCTACTCTGGAGGCTGAGGCAGGAGAATCGCTTGAACCCAGGAGGCAGAGGCTGCAGTGAGCCAGGATCACACCACTGCACTCCAGCCTGGGCAACAGAGTGAGACTCCATCTCAAAAAAAAAAAAAGATGGTGAGAAACCATCTGTAAAATGAAGAGGGTTTGACCTGGTGGGTATCAAAATCTTTCCAGTTCTGACATTATAGGACTTTCTGTGCTTTCAAAGTCCACATTTGTTTAGTGCCTACTGTGTGGCAGATCCTGGGGTAGGCACTTTGATACAGCATGTGATTCAATTCTCTCAACAGCCCTGGAAGTCAGTCTGTAGTGGCTAAGAACACAGACGCTGGCATCTCACAGATGGATTCTGATCCTGGCTCTGCTGAGTACTAATTTAGGGTCTCAGACCCAGAGACTGAAATGTCTCTAAGCTTCCGTTTCCACAGTGGTACAGTGGGGACACTAGCACTGCCACCCTTATAGGGGTGTCACAACGTTCCAGTAAGATAACGAGGCCCTTAGGGCATCACTCAATATCTAACACCCATTCTGCACAGAGGGCAGTTTTCTGACCCCATTTCCCAGAGGCAGGAATGGAAGCTCAGAGTGGGTAAGTAACTTGCCCAAGGTCACACAGTTCAGTGGTGGCGAAAACACCAATCCCCAGACTTCAGAACCAGGCATCCTTTCCTCTATTTCATGGAGGATCTATGGAGGCAAAATACATCTGAAATATTCCAGTCTTCTTGAATTTCATTTGTTGGGTGAAGTAAACAAGGTGTTTGTAAAAGATCTATACAGTGACAGCCCCATCAGGCCTCAGCCATGTTAATGTGACCGCCTCCACCTTTCTGAGTCAAAGAGGGATAGTGGTTTAGCTTTCAGCTGGTGTCCTGACACCCTGGTGATCCTGCCTTCCCTTCTTTCTTCCCCAGTTGCTGCAGATGTTCTACCGGCAACAGGAGGAGATCCGAAGGCTCCGGGAGCTGTTGACCCAGCGAGAGGTCCAGGCCAAACAGTTGGAACTGGAGATCAAAAACTTGCGGATGGGCTCAGAGCAGCTCTGAGCAGAGACCTCTGCCCTCCTCACCCTCAGGGACACCACTCGGCTCTGTGGGGAGGTTTAGAACCAAACCACAAGTCCCCCCAAGAACAACCACTATTTCTATATTTTTTACCAGAAAACAAAACTCTCCATCGCTGAAAGAGATTCCAGTGGGACATGGTGCCGTTTTTCTATTTGCCTTCTTGCAGCAACAGTTTCTGAATTGACTTTGTTTTCAGATGATGCCTTCTGTTGAATTCTGTTATTAAGGGCCCATGATGAGCTGTAACTTCTCAAGAGGAAAGAACACAGTAGTAAACTAGGGCTGGAAGGACCTAGGTTGACCTGTCTGTGATTTTCAAACTGTGGTCCAGAGAATAGGGGAAGACTGGGCCAGACGCAGTGGCTCACGCCTGTAATCCCAGCACTTTGGGAGGCCGAGGTGGGCGGATTGCTTGAGGTCAGGAGTTTGAAACCAGCCTCGTCAGCCGCGGTGGCTCACGCCTGTAATTCCAGCACTTTGGGAGGCCGAGGCGGGTGGATCACGACGTCAGCAGTTCGAGACCAGCCTGATCAACATGGTGAAACCCCGTCTACACTAAAAATACAAAAAAAATTAGCCGGGCGTGGTGGCAGGTGCCTGTAATTCCAGTGACTTGGGAGGCTGAGGCAGGAGAATTGCTTGAAACTGGAAGGCAGGGGTTGCGGTGAGCCGAGATTGTGCCACTGCACTCTAGCCTGGGCAATAAGAGCAAAAGTCCGTCTCAAAAAAAAAAAAAAAAAAGAAAGAAAGAAAGAAACCAGCCTGGCCAACATGGTGAAACCCCGTCTCTACTAAAAATACAAAAATCCGGCCGGGTGTGGTAGCTCACGCCTATAATCCCAGCACTTTGGGAGGCCGAGCTGGGTGGATCTTCTGAGGTCAGGAGTTCAAGACCAGCCTGGCCAACATGGTGAAACCCCGTCTCTACTAAAAATACAAAAATTAACCAGGCGTGGTGGTGCGTGCCTGTAATCTCAGCTACTTGGGACGCTGAGGCAGGAGAATCACTTGAGCCTGGGAGGCGGAGGTTGCAGTGAACCAAGATCACGCCACTTCACTCCAGCCTCGGTGACAGAGTGAGACTCCGTCTCAAAAAAAAAAAAAAAAAAAATTAGCCAGCCATGGTGGTGAGCGTCTGTAATCCCAGCTATTCAGGAGGCTGAAATAGGAGAAATTACTTGAACCTGGGAGGTGGAGGTTGCAGTGAGCTGAGATTGCGGACTGTACTACAGCCTGGGTGACAGAGCGAGACTCCGTCTCCAAAAAAAAAAAAGAGAGAGAGAGAATAGGGGAAGACTAAGCAAGAAGGCTGTGTCTCCCTTCCCCACACTGTGTTCCAATCAGACAGCTCCCTTCTATTTTATATGTTGGGCTACTATGAAAAACAATTCTGCTAGTAAAAAAAATTTTTTTAGACATTTGAAAACTAGTGATTTGACCCAAGTTCCTCGTTTTACAGGTGGGGAAACTAAGGCCTAGAGAGAGGCAAGTGATATTTGTTTCATGGCAGGGCTGGGCTGAGATCCTGCTTTTCTGGGTCTGTCTTTTTGCTGTTTTGGGTCTGATGCAGTTCTCAGCCCTGGAGTAGAAATCTGTTGCTTTTGGCCTCAGCTGTGCCCCAGCTTACTCAGTGACCTCCTGCAAGTCCTGCCCTCTCTGGTCTCAGTTTCTTCATCTGAACAAGGGGTACCCTGGAACAAGCTGCTCTCTGCAGGATCTGCCACCTGAAACCTTCACCTAAGGGAAAACTACCTGTGGGGTGATCTGGGTTTGCTGCAGAAACTAACAGACACTGGCAAGGGGCCAGGTGCATTCAACCCAATTCTCAACACAAGCAGGAGGTCAAAACCCAACCTTTCCAACCAGAATCAGACTGATGTGGGTAGATGCTGTCCCTTATGGAGGGACGCACACTTCAGAGCTGTGCCCATGACTGCTGACTGCCACCACCAAGGCCCTCAGGTACACAGCCCACCTCCTGCAGGATGACGTGGGCAGATTTCAGCCCTAGTTAACAGAAGAGTCCCCCAGGAGGTAGGGGGCCCCCATCACTGGAGACATGCCAGCAGAGCCTCTGGCCACCTAACCAGGAGGTCTTCTGAAATGACTATATGAGGTAAAGAAGTAGGACCAGATGGTCCCAAAGTTCCCTTCTAGCCTGAAAGCTTTTCTTTGTCCCTCCTTAGTGAATCTGTGTTCCGAGCCCTACTCTAAAGTTCAGTGGTCAATACAATAGTCCATCGAGACTGGGAATGATTAGAAGTGAAATTGGTCCCTCCTTACCAAGGAGGGGCAGATGATCATTGCACAGGGCGATTCGATTCTGGAGCTGAGGTGGAGACTGCAGGAGGCCACCTAGCCTGGTAGGTTTCAACCCAAGCTGTGTACATTAGAATCCCTTTGGGAGCGTGCAGGAAATACAGATGCCCAGGCCACATTCCAGACCAACTGAAGCTGAATCTCCAGAGTAGGGCCTGTATGTTCATATAAGCTCCACAGGTGATCTGCAGTACAGTGAGGATGGAAGACTGCATGTGTACCTATTTGCAATAAAGATGAAGAGGACAGCAAGCTCCAGACAGGAGCTGGGACTCAACCCAGATCTCTTAAGTCCTGGCTGGTGTCTCCTTAAAAGTCCAGAAGAGTTGTCCCAAGCCCTCCCTCAACATCTCTGGGAACCACAGCTGCAGCACAATGGGGGTTCAGTGCCCCTGTTTGCCCCTTCCCCAGCTGTGGTTTATTCTGCTTGTCTGTCTGCACAGGCCAGATGCTCATGTTCCTTGTCTTATTCTCCATTTACTCAGTCACTGGGGCTCACTCCCGTATGATGCACTAGCCAAGATTGCCTTAGTGTGCTCCAGAACAGAAGGCCAAATCCCAGGCATTGTCAGGGCAGGAGAGCTCTACAGGATAGGCTTACCTTTCCCACCTGTGTGGCTAGCACTTCACAGTTTACAAACTCCTCCCACCTCCACTCAGTGACACATGCTATTCTAACACAGGTCAGGCAGGCATTACAGTCCCCATGTTCAGAATCAAAGACCTAGCCTCAGAGAAATGAAGAAACATCATGCCAAGGTCACTGACTGCCAAGCGGTAGAGGTGGAGTCGCATCCAGAGAGCTTCCCGGTATGCCTCTGCACAGCGCCATTCCTTGGCCAGCCCCCTCCACCCCAAGGGACCCAGACTGCACACTTACAAACAGGACACAGGTGTCTTTGAACAAACTTTTTTTTATTATTATTTTTACATCTAGAATAAATTATTTAAATTATTTCACAGCAAGGGAGAGGGATAGGTAATTTTTATCAGATATTTTTTTAAACCATCTGTTTTTTAAATTACGTTTTTGTTTATGTTCTTGAGCTGATGTAGTGGAACTTGCCTAGCACATTCAGGTCCCAGCCAGTTGGCAGAGCATGCCCTCATCTCCTTATTCCATACCCTGGGCGTCCCCTTTCTGTTGACTCAGGAACTTTCTGAGAATGAGGACAGCACTAGGAGATGAGCTTTGGCGGGTATCCACCTTAACGCTACAATAATTGTGCTTCCTGGAACAAAACTTGAGATTGTATCATAGAGGGAAACAGGAAGTCAGAAATCAAATCTATGCTTTTAATTGAAACCGTGCCTGAAACAGTTTGAATGATTGTTTTAATGTTGTTTCTGAAATTCCTTGTACCTTTGTGAAAAATAATAATAATAAATAAAAGTGAAAATAAATAGATGTGGAATGTGCAATGGAAATAATGTAACAAAATAATAAACATCTGGCCACTTTACTACAAGGAGCTTTCCTTTTCTTGATTCGTTCCACAAATACCAATTAACTATCTACTGTTGGAGTCAGACACCAAGCTGGAAAACAGGCAGAACAGACAGTCTTTGCCCTCTCCAGTTTTCAGTCATGGCTGGGGGAATGGGGGAGGGCCAGGATAGGGAAAGCATAGGCTGTTCTGGAAGGAGAAGCAGGGAAGGCTTCCTGGAGGAAAAGATAGTAAGGTAGAAACCTGCAGGATAAGTTGGAATACTCAGGGCAAAGGGCATTTGGGAAGAAGAATGTTCCAAGCAGGGTAAAGTGCACGTCCCCCAGTCTTGAAAAAGTACAGTGTGGAGCATAGGCAGGGCGGGGACCAAGGATCTTAAGAAAGAGCTAAGGGCTTTATAAGTGGGAGTCGAGACTTGAGCCTGGGGGGCAATTGGAATTTGGGGTGGCGGTGTGTGTGTGAAAGTTGTCAGTACCAAAAGAGTCACTTACGTCAAAACCAAACTAAATGGTGCTCCTGTAGTCCCAGCTACTCCAGAGAATGAGGTGGGAAGATCACTTGAGCCCAAGAGTTAGAGGCTGCAGTGAGCTATGATCGCACTATTGCACTCCAGCCTGGGCAACAGAGCCAGACCCTGTCTCAAACAAACTAAATGGTGCTGGGAGACCATGAAGTGGGGGACCCTCATCGACGATTTGGCTGGTAACAGGAACTATTATTGCAAGAGATTCCACCAAACTGCAACCTTGCACAAAGAACCACAACCTTGCACAAAAGCCATGATATGAGGACATCTGCCCAGCAACTGCCTGTTCAACTTTTGGACTGAAGCCACCTGTATTAATTCTTGTAACCAAGTATTATTATTTTAAAACGATCTGGCCGGGCACGCTGGATCACGCCTGTAATCCCAGCACTTTGGGAGGCCGAGGCGGGCAGATCACGAGGTCAGAAGATCGAGACCATCCTGGCTAACACGGTGAAACCCCTTTTCTACTAAAAATACAAAAAATTAGCCGGGCATGGTGGCGGGCGCCTGTAGTTCCAGTTACTCAGGAGGCTGAGGCAGGAGTGTGGCGTGAACCAAGGAGGCGGCGCTTGCAGTGAGCAAAGATCGCGCCACTGCACTGCAGCCTGGGCTACAGAGCGAGACTCGTCTCCAAAAAAAAAAAAAAAGAAAACAAACAACACCAAAAGGTATGCAATCCTTCTCGTTTTGCCTTTAAAAGCCTCTGCTTTCCTTTGCCTCCCTGAGTACTCCGCGCCCCCACCCCTTGGGTGCCATGGCACATTTATTCCCGAATTGCAATCCTTCTGCTCAGTCAGAGATAAACTCAATTGGAGAATCTCTGTGTCCTTATTTGAGGTTGACGAAGTATCTTACAGTTGTGGGAATGGTTATCTTCCCCGGGAAAACAGCAAGAGAGGAACAAGGTAAAGTGAGAGGAGCACCCCCGAAAGTCACAGCCAACTTTGGTCCCATCATCAGGGCTGCAGTTTTCTGGGCGTTATTGGACCAGCGTCATTAAGCAGGAAGCCCACCCTCTCCCAGCTGGCTCATTAGGAGCCTCCTATTTCTGCTGGGTCCACCTCCCGGCCTGGGCGGGCAGAGGGAGCACCCTGCTGGTCAGAGGATGCTCCGAGGCCCGACGCTGCTCCCGAGGGCTGTTATCTACTTAGCGGCCGGCCGGCAGGCCTGGAGCTGCCCCGCCCACGGCCTAGGTTTCGTTTTCCCTCGGGGGCCCCGCCCGGTGCCCCGGGGAGCCGGAGGTGGCGGAGATGAATGGCGGGCGCGGCGGCCAGGAGCCGGACCCCTGGGGAGTCGGAGCTTGTCGAGGGAGGCGGCTGGCGCTGCCCGGAGCATGGCGACCGCGTGGTTGAGCTCTTCTGTAGCCGCTGCCGCCGCTGCGTGTGCGCGCTTTGCCCGGTGCTGGGCGCGCACCGCGGCCACCCGGTGGGCCTGGCGCTGGACGCAGCGGTGCACGTGCAGGTAGGGACGATGGCGACGGGGTTCGCCGCGCGGCAGTTGGGGGAGCCAGCCCAGGCATAACGGCCGAGGAGGGGGCCGTTGGCGGGTTACAACCTGGAAACCAAAGGTGCCCCAGAGGGCGTCTAAGCGGTCGATCGAAAGTTCAGAGCGGGAGTCTGAGACCCAAGGAAGGGCAAAGGCGAGCCAAAGCCATCAGTTGAGCTTCAGAAAAGGTGGGTTTAGGAGTGAGAGGTTGGGAGCCCAGGCTGATACCCAGATGTCCTTGACCGTGTCCACCATGGCCTATCCACTACACTGCCATTGGGCTGGAAGACAGTCTGCCTTTTAGTTAACAGAGGTACAAACTCTCCCTCTTAATAAACAGCCCTGTGTAGCTCAGAAAGCCACACAGACATCTCAGGTTTACTCAGTCTGCAGTCCACAGAAAGGGCCTGTGAACCTTGAGCTGAAGACGGCCTGACTGCCCTGGGAGCAGCCTCAGCTGTCACTACCTACCTCCTCTCCCTGGCCACACAGACACTCCCATTCCTGCTCATGGCATCCCCGGGTGAGCCATTATTATTACAGCCATTTTATAGGCCACAAGAGGAAGGCTCTGGAGGCAGGGGCAGGCCTTGAACCCAGGACTCCATTAGCCAGATGCCCCCAGCAGGGCCATTATCACCATGGAATCCTCACCTATGCACAATCCTAACAGTGCCCAGGGGCTCTGGGGTCCTGCTCCAGCTTCCCAGCTGACTTGTTCTGCAGCTCCTCTCAAATCCTTCTCTCTCTCTGGGTTTCATGAAGCCTGGGTGAGGTAGGCCCTCCTGTCTGACAGATGTTGATCCTACCACTTGTCTCCAAGAAGTCTTCTGTAATGAACTCAGCCCCATCGTGAGCTTTTCTCCGGTACTGCATGACTGCAGACCACCACATTGTGACAACCTTGGAACTCAAAGGTGAAAAGGGGATCATGGGGGACAATCCAGTGGAGTCGTGGGCTCAAGACCTGTCCCTGCCATCAGACCCTTCCTTTTTTTAACATATGAAATGGATGTAATTATAATAATGGCTCCTTGAAAAACTGTTATTCAGAATTAACAAGGCTGCTTTCCACAGATCTGGCTCAAGAACCTCACCCATCCATTTGTCCATCCCCCTACCCACTACCTACTGTCAACTTAAAGTAATAAGATTCACAAAATATGATTAAGTACAGAGTTTATCCAAGCCTAAAGCTTAAGGATGGCCAACTGGGACCATAGATTCAAATTTCTGTGACTATCTACTCTGATGAGCAGCAGTTACATATAAGTTTTTAAGGAAAAAAGAAGAAACAGTTCCTAAATTGTTTACCAAGAATGTAAATTTACATTCTTGGTAAACGTAAGCATGACATAAGCAGTCGGGCACAGTGGCTCATGCCTGTAATCCCAGCACTTTGGGAGGCTGAGGCAGGAGGATCACATGAGGCCAGGAGTTCGAGACCAGCCTGGCCAACATGGTAAAACCTCGTCTCTACTAAAAAATATGAAAATCAGCCAGGTGTGGTGGTACACATCTGTAATCCCAGCTACTCAGGAGGCTGAGGCATGAGAATCACTTGAACCCAGGAGATGGAGGTTGCAATGAGCCGAGATCACGCCACTGCACTCCAGCCTGGATGACAGAGTGAGACTCTGTCTTAAATAAATAAATAAATAAATAAATAAATAAATAAATAAATAAATAAATGAAAAAGAGAATCTCTACGGCAGAACAACACCAAACCTATTCCACTGGGGAGTCAACTAAAAACATCATGAAGAAAATCCCAAGCCTTCTTTAAAAGCCAGGAATTGGCTTCTAAAACTTTTTCTACAACATTCCTTGTTGTAGCCAGGAAATAATTCAGGATTTAGTCCAAATTGTAGGAAAATAAAAACTCAAAAACAATGGCCAGGGCTGGAATCTAATAACAGGAATAACAGGTGTGCATAACAGGTGTGCTAAGATTTTCTTTTGAAACATAATTTTTCTCTCTCTAGTTCCCTGTTTTTACCAAAAATGAGTCTTGATAGGACAAATTTACTTGCAAAGTAAGTTTTAGTATTATACTTGGCCTGATAATTTGCATTATTGGGACTTTCATAAGGAATTTTGGATTCGACTTTTTTATTTTTATTTTTTGAGACACAGGGTCTCACTCTGTCACCCAGACTAGAGTGCAATGGCATGATCTTGGCTCACTGCAACCTCCATCTCCCAGGCTCAAGCGATCCTCCTACCTCAGCCTCCCAAGTAACTGGGACTATAGGCATGCACCACCACACCTGGCTAATTTTTTTTTTTTCGTATTTTTTTTGTAGAGACGGGGTTTCACCATGTTGTCCAGGCTGGTCTAGAATTCCTGGGCTCAAGTGATCCTCTTGCTTCAGCCTCCCAAAGTGCTGGGATTACAGGTGTGAGACACCACGCCTGGCCTGGACTTGACTTTTAAAAGCCTCACAGCTAAAAAGCCAAACCAAGGATTCACCATCAGACTATGCCTGTGATACCCATACACATTGGGTGAATTCTTCTCCTCTCAAGGTCCCAAAATATATTGAGGTTCCTAGACCTGTCGGAAAGTGACATTCTTTACTTACCACAAGGTTGGGAACCTTGTAAGGGAACTGTGTAGACAAGGACCAAGCCAGTCCAGTCTTTCCAAGGGTCTTTTTTTTTTTTTTTTTTTTTGACAGGGTCTCACTCTTGCCCAGGCTGGAGTGCAGTAGTGCAATTTTGGCTCATTGCAGCCTTCGCCTCCCAGGTTCAAGTGATTCTCCCACTCCAGCTTCCTGAGTAGCTGGAACTACAGGTGTGCACCACCACTCCTGGCTAATTTTTGTATTTGTTGGTAGAGATGTGGCTTCACCATGTTGGCCAGGGTGGTCTTGAACACCCCGACCTCAAGTGAACTGCCCACCTCAGTGTCCCAAAGTGCTGGGCCCCCTTTTATTGTATTTTATTTTATTCTTGTTAACATTTTTAATAGAGGCGGGGTCTCACTTTGTTGCCCAGGCTGGTTTCAAACTCCTGGACTCAAGTGATCCACCTACCTCAGCCTCCCAAAGTGCTGGGATTACAAGCCTGAGCCACCAAGCCTGGCCCCTAAGGGTCTTTTTATGGGCTCTGTAAACTTGATTTCAGTTCCTGAAAGCAGTCTGGTCATATATGAAGATATATCATTTCAGTCAAAGCCTTGGTAAAATTACCAGTGTCTCCAATGTGGTCTGTTATGAAAGAAAACATATTCTTATTGAACTTATGCAAATAACTGTGTTGTCATAAAATAAGAATACTCACAAATAGCCAGGTGTGGTGGCTCATGCCTGTAATCCCAGCACTTTGGGAGGCTGTGGTGGGCGGATCAGTTGAGGTCAGGAGTTGGAGATCAGCCTGGCCAACATGGGGAAACCCTGTCTTTACTAAAAATACAAAAATTATGCTGGGCGCGGTGGCTCATGCCTATAACCCCAGCACTTTGGGAAGCCAAAGTGGGTGGATCACGAGGTCAGGAGTTTGAGACCAGTATGACCAACATAGTGAAACCTATCTCTACTAAGAATACAAAAATTAGCTGGGCATGGTGGTGGGCACCTGTAATCCCAGCTACTCGGGAGGCTGAGGCAGGAGAATTGCTTGAACCCCAGGAGGCAGAGGTTGCAGTGAGCCAAGATTGCTCCACTGCACTCCAGCCTGGGCAACAGAGCAAGACTCTGCCTCAAAAAGAAAAAAAGAAAAATTAGCCAAGCGTGGTGGTATGTACCTGTAGTCCCAGCTACTTGGGAGGCTGAGGCAGGAGAATCGCTTGAACCTGGGAGGCGGAGGTTGCAGTGAGCCGAGATCGTGCCACTGCACTCCAGCCTGGGTGACAGAGCAAGACTCTGTCTAAAAAAAAAAAAATTAATTAATTTTAAAAATGAAAATAAAAAATAAAATAAATACAAATAGTTTGCAAACTTTGGAGAAATCAGGTAGAGAGAAAGACAAATGTTTCAATTTTGCTCACGAAAGTATACTTTATCCAGTTGCTGTGACAAAAGAAAAAATTTTCTTGACTGAAAAACAATATAAAAAGAATCAGCAATGTTTCAAATTTTTAAAATCATAAAAATCACTTTTATCCTCTATCAGTTTAGTCCCATGTAAATAATTCTTGCTCTGCTTGATATTGGGTTAGCAGTCTGCATGAATGCCTCAGGTTTTTATTAGAGTTCTGGAAGCTCTTACTTAATCCAATGGTATGATATCTGAAGTTACCAGAAACCTGTATTCAAGAGTACTTGTCAGGGTTTTATCCAAAAATTTCTTTAAAGAAGAAGCAAATTTTGTAGCTGATTATAAACGACTTTTTTTTAAAAGAATCAAAGTAAAATAAAAGTTGTCGGCCGGGCGCGGTGGCTCACGCCAGTAATCCCAGCACTTTGGGAGGCTTAAGCAGGCGGATCACGAGGTCAGGAGATCGAGACCACAGTGAAACCCTGTCTCTACTAAAAATACAAAAAAAAATTAGCCGGGCACGGTGGCGGGCACCTGTAGTCCCAGCTACTTGGGAGGCTGAGGAAGAAGAATGGCCTGAACCTGGGAGGTGGAGCTTGCAGTGAGCCGAGATCACGCCACTGCACTCCAGCCTGGGCGACAGAATGAGACTCTGTCTCAAAAAAAAAAAAAAAAAAAAAAAAAATTGTCTGTGGATGATGAAAGGCTTAGAATAGCCACGGTCAAAGATGAAATTGACCAGGCTATTTGGTTATTTGTATGGCATACAACAGTTTATCATAATAATTATGATAATGATATACTGATAACATATACCGAGACATATCAGACTTTTAGGAATGTCATACAATTTTGGAACACATTAATAATACACTTGTCCTTTCGGCCGGAACCGCCATCTTCCAGTAATTCACCAAAATGACAAACACAAAGGGAAAGAGGAGAGGCACCCGATATATGTTCTCTAGGCCTTTTAGAAAACATGGAGTTGTTCCTTTGGCCACGTATATGCGAATCTATAAGAAAGGTGATATTGTAGACATCAAGGGTATGGGTACTGTTCAAAAAGGAATGCCCCACAAGTGTTACCATGGCAAAACTGGAAGAGTCTACAATGTTACCCAGCATGCTGTTGGCATTGTTGTAAACAAACAAGTTAAGGGCAAGATTCTTGCCAAGAGAATTAATGTGCGTATTGAGCACATTAAGCACTCTAAGAGCCGAGATAGCTTCCTGAAACGCGTGAAGGAAAATGATCAGAAAAAGAAAGAAGCCAAAGAGAAAGGTACCTGGGTTCAACTAAAGCGCCAGCCTGCTCCACCCAGAGAAGCACACTTTGTGAGAACCAATGGGAAGGAGCCTGAGCTGCTGGAACCTATTCCCTATGAATTCATGGCATAATAGGTGTTAAAAGAAAAAAAAAATAAAGGACCTCTGGGCTGTAAAAAAAAAAAAATAATAATAATAATAATAATACACTTTTATAAACATAACTCAAAGAAAGTTAAACATCATTTCTTATTTGACAATATTTCCCATATGACTTTGACATCCCAAATAAGCCTAATGTGTCTCTTTTGGACTTCCAGGGGTCCTGGTTATGCCCAAGTTAGCTTGGGTCAAAAAGACTTAAATTTTGAATTTGAAATTTAATTTTGAGAAGTATCTCAAATATTAAAGGTTTAAAACACTTGACATAAAAATAAGAAAGGTTTAAAACACATGATCAAAATAGAATCACAGGTCACTACAAAATAATGGTAATTAATTTAGCCAAAATGATAATTCAAAGATTTCAAAAAGCAAAAACCACTCTGATAGAGGAGATTCAGTTCTCAATCAAGAGACCTAAGGCCGGGCGCGGTGGCTCACGCTTGTAATCCCAGCACTTTGGGAGGCCGAGGCGGGCGGATCACGAGGTCAGGAGATCGAGACCACGGTGAAACTCCGTCTCTACTAAAAATACAAAAAATTAGCCGGGCGTGGTGGCGGGCGCCTGTAGTCCCAGCTACTCGGAGAGGCTGAGGCAGGAGAATGGCGTGAACCCGGGAGGCGGAGCTTGCAGTGAGCCGAGATCGCGCCACTGCACTCCAGCCTGGGTGAAAGAGCGAGACTCTGTCTCAAAAAAAAAAAAAAAAAGAGAGACCTAATAAAGACAGCAGGGGACAAACTCTCCCTGGTTACCTTTTCTTTGCCATTTATGCAAAAGTAAATATGTCTTTTACCATCTCTTATTAATACATTACATTTTTATTCAAAGGAGAAAAACAAGTTTTATTTTTAGGCCAGGCACAGTGACTCATACCTGAAATCCTAGCGCTTTGGGAGGCCAAGGCAGGCAGATCACTTGAGCTCAGGAGTTCAAAACCAGCCTGAGCAACATGGTGAAATCCTGTCTCTACAAAAGATACAAAAATTAGCTGCATGTGGTGGTGTGTGCCTATAGTCCCAGCTACTTGGGGGGCTGAGGCAGGAGGATTGCTTGAGCCTGGGAGGTCAAGGCTGCAGTGAGCCAAGATTGCACCACTGAACTTCATCTTGGGTGACAAAGTGAGACCCTGTCTCAAAAAAAGAAAAAAATTACTTATGTGTTAGTATATTATCAATCATCCAATCTCAGTCATCTTTGACTACACAAGATAAGATTTCCATAAACCTTCGATAATCTCTCATTATTTTCTATTAAAGAGCAGATCAATGCTCTGATAAAACCCGGTTGTTCCAACACAGGAGCCCAGACTCTGGCCTTACATGAGTGTGCTTTTGATATTAACACTTAAGTTTTAGAAAAACTTATAAAAAATTTCCTTCTTTTTTTTTTGAAATGGAGTTTCGCTCTTGTTGCCCAGGCTGGAGTGCAGTGGCATGAACTGTCTCACTGCAACCTTTGCCTCCCAGGTACAAGCAATTCTCCTGCCTCAGCCTCCTGAGTAGCTGTGATTACAGGTGTGTGCCACCACACCTGGCTAATTTTCGTATTTTTAGTAGGGACGGGGTTTCTCCGTGTTGGTCAGGCTGGTCTCAAACTCCTGACTTCGTGATCTGCCTGCCTCAGCATACCAAAGTTCTGGGATTACAGGCATGAGCCACCACACCCGGCCATTTCCTTCTCATTTTAACCAATTTGATCACATACAAAATGTCTTTTGTGACATTAATCTTCCACAGACCTTCTAGACTTTGCTTAAATCTTCAGTTTTGTCCTATACTTCCTTTTTATTTTGGCATTCTACCTTAGGACAAAAATTTACTTCCCTTTTCCCATTATCATTTTGACTACACAAAGTTCTTTCTCATGCAAAAGAAAAATTACTGTCTTTCAACAGTCTTTATTTACCAAAAACACATCTGACTTTCTTTATACACTCTGTAAATAGAATTGTTTATATCAAGTAGTTTTAATCACATATATTAACTACAATTTTCACTCTTAGTAACCCAGATTTCCAGTGAAAAACCTAGGAAGTAAGTAATTTTTAGCTGTTTGCTGCCAGCATTTGTAGATGAAAATAATTTCATAATTTCTAGAAAGATGGCTCCTCAATTTTTTTTTGTTAACAGATCAAAATATATTTAGCTTTTCTATACCATATAAATGATTCAGACATTTTATGATGACCTATTACTTCATTTAACATAACATGATATTAAGTTACTGAAAACAATTTTCGTTTGTTTGTTTGTTTATTTTTGAGACGGAGTTTCACTCTTGTTGCCCTGGTTGGAGTGCAATGGTGCGATCTTGGCTCACTACAACCTCCGCCTCCTGGGTTCAAGTGATTCTCCTGCCTCAGCCTCCCAAGTAGCTGGGATTACAGGCATGCGCCACCATGCCTGGCTAATTTTGTATTTATAGTAGAGACGGAGTTTCTCCATGTTGGTCAGGCTGGTCTCGAACCCCCGACCTCAGGTGATCTGCCCGCCTCAGCCTCCCAAAGTGCTGGGATTACAGGCGTTAGCCACTGTGCCCAGCCTGAAAACAATTTTTTTTTTTTTTTTTTTTTGAGACGGAGTCTCGCTCTTTCACCCAGGCTGGAGTGCAGTGGTGCGATCTCGGCTTACTGCAGGCTCCGCCCCCCGGGGTTCACGCCATTCTCCTGCCTCAGCCTCCCTTGTAGCTGGGACTACAGGCGCCTGCCACCTCGCCCGGCTAATTTTTTGTATTTTTAGTAGAGACGGGGTTTCACCGTGTTAGCCAGGATGGTCTCGATCTCCTGACCTCGTGATCCGCCCGTCTCGGCCTCCCAAAGTGCTGGGATTACAGGCGTGAGCCACCGCGCCCAGCCTGAAAACAATTTTTAACACTATGAAATGTTCATTTATAAACTTTTATCCCATTTACATTTATTTAATTTTTTCATTCTTAACAATTTTGCCTGAATAGTTCATTAAACAAAGCTAGCCACCATCAATTTATTTCTTTGCTAATCATTTCTATAGCCTGTGAATGTCATCCTCCCAAGCAGCTGGAACTTCAGGCATTCTCCACCATGCCCAGCCAGGTTTTTTGTTTTGTTTTGTTTTGTTTGTTGTTTTTTGGTAGAGATGGGGTCTTGCTATGTTGCCCAGGCTGGTCTCAAACTCCTGGCCTTAAGTGATTCTCCCACCTCAGCCTCCTGAGTAGCTGGGATTACAGGTGCAAGCCACTATGCTCAGCTCTTGAATCTCATTATGTAAGGTTGACACTATGAATACTCATTTTGCATCCACATACCCACTTTCCTATCCATTCACCCATTATTCATTCATCCATCCATCATTCACCAAACATCTATTCAGCATATATTTTGGGCCATGAGTCAAGGAATAGATCAGATTCTTCCCTGACCTGGAAGAGTTCCCTGGCTGGTTGGGGGAGAAGCTGGCAGCTCCTGATAATTCTTTTTTTTTTTTTTTTTTTTGGAGACAGTGTCCCACTCTGTTGCCCAGGCTGGAGTGCAGTGCTGTAGCGGCATGATCATGGCTCACTGCAACCTCCTGGGCTCAGGTGACCCACCCCTGACCTCAGCCTCCCAAGTAGCTAGGACTACAGGTGCATGCCACCACGCCCAGCTAATTTTATTTTATTTTATTTTATTTGCGGTAGAAGCAGAGTCTCATCATGTTGCCCAGACTGGTCTCGAACTCCTTGGGCTCAAGTGATCCTCCTACCTCCGCCTCCCAAAGTGTTGGCATTACAGACATGAGCCACCATGCCTGACCAGCCCCTGATAATTCTGTTCAATTCAGCAAACACTTCTGGGTCACCCCCTGGTCCCTGTGGGGAGTGGGAATGAAGCGAGCCTGCCCTCAAGAAGCTCCCAGTCAATGGGGCAGCCAGATCTGGGCCCAGCAGCTGAGTGTAAGGCCAGCTGTAAGAAAGGCTAAGATGGAGATGAGATCACACCCTTGGGGAAGGGGAGTGCAGAGCAGACTTGGGGAAAACAGCAATTTCAAAAAGCAAAGATATGAAAGGTGGGAAGAGCAGGAAGCATGAACCCCACTGACCTCTCACATAGTCCAGGACCAGAGGGTCACAGACTCCCTGGAATGTATGTTTCATGAGGACAGCACCTGGAACAAGGCCCAGAACATAATAGGTGCTCAGTTAATACTCAATAAGTAGATGCTCTTTCCCAGACCCCAAGCTGTTTGCCTTAAAGTCCTACTTGAAAGGCTGGAAAAGCAAGTCACAAGCAAGACTTGTCCTAGATAAGTAAAGTGTGAGGAGGGGGTGCAAATCAAGATTTGAGGCATACCTGATGCGGACCTCCGAGGATCAGAGAGGTCCTAGTCCCAGCTCATCCATCAACTTGCCACATGACTTTGGGCAAGTCACCTCACCTTCAGATGCCTCCACTGGAAAAAGAATACAAGGGTAAAAGGAAGTGACCCCTGCGGGGGGCCTGTTATTTGGAAAGTGACAGTATTATGACTTTTTTCCTAACTCCTTCCTGTACAGAAACTCAGCCAAGAATGTTTAAAGCATCTGGCAATCAAGAAGCAGCAGCACGCTGACAACATAACCCAGATAGAAGATGCCACCGAGAAGCTCAAGGCGAGTGGACATTTCTTCCTCATTCCGATGGAAAGGCCCACATTTCCCCCCAGACACAAGGGACCCCCAATACGGAGCCAATGAAAAATAAAAATCAACTGTGAAGGGGCAGATCAGGTTTGGTGGGGCCTGGAGCTTCTATAATTCAGGGTTCTTTAGAAAAAGAACACAAAATTGGGCTGGGCGCTATGGCTCACGCCTGTAATCCCAGCACTTTGGGAGGCCGAGGCGGGCGGATCATGAGGTCAGGAGATTGAGACCATCCCGGCTAACACGGTGAAACTCCGTCTCTACTAAAAATACAAAAAATTAGCTGGGTGTGGTGGCGGGCGCCTGTAGTCCCAGCTACTGGGGAGGCTGAGGCATGAGAATGGCGTGAATCCCGGAGGCGGAGCTTGCAGCGAGCCAGATCGCACCACTGCACTCCAGCCTGGGTGGCAGAGTGAGACTGTGTCTCAAAAGGAAAAAAAAGAAAAAGAATACAAAATTACAGACAGAATTAGGTGCAAGACCATGAAGGGGCCCTGCAAGTGAGGGGCCCTGAGCTCCGGTTTCCTTTGCTTTGTGGCAAATCTCTGGTTCCTTAGTGTCATCTGCCACTCTATTGGAGGAACTAGCCCATTATCCCAAATTGCCTTAAACAAAGCAAAACACAGCTTAAGGAATATGCAGATAGCTCTTTAATTCCACTGCCTCGCTGAAAGAAAGCAAGTAGGGTATAGATCTGTTCCACAAATAGGTACTTTCTTCACTCTCCTTTCATAATGATATTTGAATGGATTCTCTGTGGATTTTGAATGGGACCTTGAGGCTGACATTATTCTAAGTAACCATTTTGACCTGACAAAGTTGTTGTGTTTTTAGGGCCTCAGGCGCTGGTCACTTCCCCTTGCATCCTCTGTTGCTCCCTCCCCCTTTCATCCTCTGTTGCTCCCTCCTCCCAGTGAGGGCTGGGGTGGGAGGCCCTCCTGGGGCCTGCCCCACTGACAGCTAGAAGAACCCCTGCTCTGCACTTTGGGAGGCCAAGGCTGGAGGATCACTTGAGCCCAGGAGTTCGAGACCAGCCTAGGCAAGATAGTGAGACCCCCCCCCCATCTCTGCTAAAAATAAATAAAATAAAATAGCCAGGTATGGTGGTGCACGCCTGCAGTCCCAGCTGTTTGAGAGGCTGAGGTGGGAAGATCACTTGAGCCCTGAAGCTTGAGGCTGCAGTGACCTAGGATCACGTCACTGCGCTCCAGCCTGGGCAACAGAGCAAAACCCTATCAAAAAAAAAAAAAAAAAAGGAACCCCTGACTGATTCACACAAGAGGAGGAGTGGCTCTGACCATGGGAGAAGCTGGCACCCAGTTTCTCATGTGACCAGGCCAGGCCACAGAATTGGCTCCCACATTTACCTAAAGTCCATTCTCTGTCAGGTGTCTTCATGACAGTTTGCCGGTACCCTGAGGACATTTATAGTTCACACCTGTGGCCCCAGCTTAATAGTGTCTCTCATGTCTTCACGAGCAGAACTCTGGGCTAGGAGATAAACAGTACCAAAGGATTTAGAAAGTGAGAGCTGTCATGTTGGAAGGGCTGTGGGGAGGCCTGAAGATCAGGCTCCCTGTCTGCAAATGCCTGAGCAGATATGGTTTGAGGGCCCCCAAGAATTAGGACCCATGTGGAGGGTCTAGGCTTCCCCGGGCCACACTGGAAGAATTGTCTTGGGCCACACGTAAAATACACTAACACTAACAATAGCTGATGAGCTAAAAAAAGAAAAAAAATCCCCAAAAAACTCATGATGTTTTAAGAAAGTTTACAAATTTGTGTTGTGCCATGTTCAAAGCTGTGCTGGGCCACATGCGGCCCACGGGCTGCAGGTTGGATAAGCTTGGCCTGAGGGATGGCCTGGGGTAGGTTTCAGCTTCATCTAAGGCATGGTTCTCTTTCTCTTGACTCTTTCCCCAACTAACTTTTTAACTTTTTATAGATTTAGAGGAAGTTGCAAAAATAGTAGAGTTTTGTGTACCTTGACCTAGTTTGCCCCAAGGGTTACTTGTTACATAACTATAGCACACTATCCAAAAAAAAAAAAAAAAAAAAGAATGGTTTGTGTGTATAGTTTTATGTCAGCTTATCACATGTATAGATTTGCATAACCACCGCTGCAATCAAAATGCAGGCTATTCCATCACTGCCAAGTTCTACCTTCTTCTAGGCCAAGTGAGCTGGCTCACGCCTGTAATCCCAGCACTTTGGTAGGCTGAGGCAGGCAGATCATTTGAGGTCAGGAGTTCGAGACCAGCCTGGCCATCATGTTGAAACCCCATCTCTACTAAAAAAAAATACAAAAAAAAAAAAGCCAGAATGGTGGCGCCTATAATCAAAGCTACTCGGAAGGCTGAGGTGGGAGGATCGCTTGAACCCAGGAGGTGGAGGTTGCAGTGAGCCAAGATCATGCCTCTGTACTCCAGCCTGGATGACAGAGCGAGACTCCATCTCAAACAAAAAAAGAAAAAAAAAATCTACCTTCTTCTACACCTTATGGTCACCTTCCTACCCACTGTCTCCCCCCCACCAATCCCTAACCCCTGGCAATTATTAATTTGTTTGATAATTGTGGCATTTGAAAATGTCATAAAAATGGAAAATGACCTTTTGAGGTATTTTTCACTCAGCAGAATGCCCTTGGGATCCACCCAAGTTGTTGTGATAACCACTAGTTCATTCCCATGTATTGCTGAGTAGTAATATTCCGCTAATCCGGTAGTATGGATGTACCATAGAGGTTTTTTTTTTAACCATTTACCTATTATAGACTGTTTGGTACAGTCTAGGGCTATTACAAATAAAGCTTCTTGGAACAGTTGTGTCCAGGTTTCTGTTTGGACATAAGTTTTCATTTCTCTGTGTTAGATGCCCAGGAATGCTATTGCTGGGTCATATGGCACTTGTCTGCTTTGTTTTTTAAGAAACTGCCAAATGCTTTTCCAGAGTGGTTGTGCCATTTTACATTCCCACCAGCAATGCATGAGAGAGTGTTTTTCTGCATCTTTGACAACATTTGGTATTGTCACAAGTTTTTATCTTAACTTGCATAACCTGTGTGTAGTGATACTTTATCATGGTTTTAGTTTGCATTCCCCCAGTAGCTAGTGATGTTGAGTATCTATTCACGTGCTTGTTTACCATCTCTACAAAAAACTAAAAAATCATCCAGGTATGGTGGCATATGCCTGTAGTCCCAGCTAGTCAGGAGGCTGAGGTGGGAGGATCACTTGAGCCCAGAAGGTTGAAGTTGCAGTGAGCAATGACCATGCCACTACACTCCAGCCTGGGTGACAGAGCGAGACCGTGTCTCAAAAAAAAAAAGAAAAGAAAAGAAAAGAAAAGAAAAAAAAGAAAAGAAAAGAAAAGAAAAGAAAAGAAAAAGAGTTTATTGGGATTTTGATAGGAATTGTGTTAAACCTGTTTATCAATTTGGGGAGAATTGACATTTGTACTATGTTTACTTCCAATCCATGAACATGGTATATCTTTCCATTCATTTAGATCTCTGTTTTCTTTCATCAGCATTTTGTAATTTTCAGCATACAAATTCTGTATGTTTTGTTAGACTTATACCTAAGTGGCCTTCATAAGGTAATAAGAAAAATGGAATTAATAGTCAGCATTTTAAACCTGAGAAATATTTGTATAAAAATTTATAATTAGGAAATTAGAAAGATATTGCCACCCTATGCTTGCACTCTCATGTGGGGGCAGATGGAGCTGAGCAATGGCTACTCCCATGGCATGGGATCTCCTAGCTCCACCCTGCCCACTTCCTTCAGTGTTGACAACCTGGCTCCTGTGAACATTTATATTTCAATTCCTGATCAAGAAACAGATTTTTAAAAATTCATCCATAATCCTGCATCCTGCCACTTCAGGCCAACCATTATTCAAATTTTGAGATTTTTTTTTCTTGTATATGCATATGCTTTTCATGTAGCTTGAGTCATATTGTACATACAATTCTAATATATCCCCAATCTGGAGGTGAGGCATGGTGGTTCATTTTCTTGTGTGGTTTGTCACGTGTATTATCATCTTGTCTCCAGTAGGTATTTACCATAGATGTCCAATACACCGTGGATTGTGAGTGTGCCCTTTCAGAGCACTGTGACATGAGCATCTTCAGGAGATGCTATGAGTTTCAGTAGCTCCAGACTCATTTTCATATTATTTTTCAGTTTTGAGTTCCCATGAATTTGGACTCCAACCCTACTTAATGCAAAACTGTTGTTTTATTTGTTTTGCTGGTGATTTTCTTTTCACCTATAACCCTGGATGGATGACTAGATTCCTTTTCTTTTCCCTGGGCCAGTGGGTGGAGTTTTTCTGGTGCTAGTTGATGGATGGAGCAGCTCTTTGTGGATCTGACTTGATGCAGGTCACTCCTTTCCACTCAGCTGGAATGTGGCCAGGTACCCTGTGCTCCCCCTAGATGGCCAGTCCCCATTGTGGTGTGGCTTTCATCTGCATGCATGCACCTTTGTCTCCACTCCTTCCAGGTCACTTAGCTTCTGCTCCTGCCAGGTCACTCACACTGTGTTTCCTCTTTGGTCTTGGCATCAGTGAATTTCCTTTGTTTTATTTTTTTGTTTGTTTGTTTGTTTGTTTTTTGAGACGGAGTCTTGATCTGTCGCCAAGGCTAGAGCACAGTGGCGTGATCTTAGCTCACTGCAACCTCCACCTCCCGGGTTCAAGCGATTATCCTGCCTCAGCCTCCCAAATTGCTGGGACTGCAGGTCCCCACTACCACGCCTGGCTAATTTTTGTATTTTTAGTAGGGATGGGGTTTCACTATGTTGGCCAGGCTGGTCTCGAACTCCTGACGTCAAGTGATCCTGAAAATGCAGTCTGCAGGATTCAGCCCCTCTGTCCTACAGAGCAGAGCCGGGGATGGGCAGGAAATGGACCTGAGACACAAGGGCCCAGCCTGGCACTAGACCCAGAACACCTGCGGGTGAAATAAAGAGCCTCGGTTGCTGGCTCCGTGTCTTTCTCTGTGACCCACAGGAGATGTAGGGACTGAGCCACGGCTTGGGATCAAGGCACCAATGGGGGAACATGAACCAGCCTTTGCCAGACTGGGAACGAAAAGATGGGGACCCTGCCAGGTCATGCTGCTGACAATGCCACTGGTGTCCATTGCCCCTGCTGGGCATGGCCGCTCCCTGCCTCTTCCTGCCTGCCATTGCCACCATAGCAGAGTCTAAAGAGTCCCCATGCTAACGTGGTCTGGGCAAGGTTGGACAGCAAGCCTCCTTCCCCTGGTGGTGCACCCCATGAGAGGCGTCCATAGGAGGGTTGTTGGAAGTCATATTGAGTTTTCAGCAAAACAGCACCCTCCTTTCATCTCCTCACTCTCCACAGGACCCAGAGGTGGATTCACATAGCAGCCCACAATCTATACGCAAAATCCCCCAGCCTTCCCTGACCAGGGCTTCATGGCTGGTCAGCTTCTTTCTCTTCCACAGTCCTTAGACCCTGCTCAGCTAGACTCTGTTAGGCCCTCACCCAGCCACCAGCTCTCTTCAAAGTCCAGCCCAGTTCAGCTGGGATCCAGTTTCACCTTGAACCAATGGGACCCAAACCAGATGGCATACTTCCTTGTTTCATGACCAGGATATTCTCTCGCTGTCTTTCTCTCTCTCTCCCCTTCCCTCTCTCTGTCTACCCCTTTCTGACCATATTGCATAGTCAGCCTCATCTGCTTATACAGGTTTTCTGGTGGCTGTTTTCCATACTGGTTACCACTGTGCTGAGCGTTAGAACAAGGTATAGTGTCATGAAGCTTCTTTTGTATTTTCTACTTTACAAAGTGGATCTATAAAAACTGCTTGGAGCATAACTTGGTTGAGAGGAGATATTTGCTCCCTTGGTTTCTCTGCAAAGGTCCTTTGTGTACTTACATTGCTTCAACATGTGTTCATAAATCAAGAGTTTGAAATAATTTTATTTTCTTCATTTGGTCATTCAGTAAATATATATTTGTGTCCAGGATCATTGACCCATTGCAACCATATAAATGTGGACTAATTCCCAGGCTAGCTTAAAGCCAGTGTAATCCATAGGCCTGTGGTATGAGCTAGCCTCTGAACCTATCCACTGCCTGGAGCATTGGATAGGAAACACAGATTTAGAGAACTCATCTCCTCTTTGCTGCCAAACCACATGCTGTCCCCCTGAGAACATGGTATCATGGGAGCCTGCCCACCCCTTGTGACTGGCTGGGTGCTGGGGTCATTCTGCTATGTGGACTGTGCAGATGTTTGGGCTGAGGAAGGGAGCTGGCCTATGTTTAATTTTTTTTTTTTTTTTTTGAGACAGAGTCTCGCTCTGTCACCAGGCTGGAGTGCAGTGGCGCAATCTCGGCTCACTGCAACCTCTGCCTCCCAGGTTCAAGTGATTCTCCTGCCTTAGCCTCCCGAGCAGCTGGGACTACAGGTGCCCGCCACCACACCTGGCTAATTTTTCGTATGTTTCATAGAGACAGGGTTTCACCATGTTGGCCAGGATGATCTCCATCTCCTGACCTCGTGATCTACCCACCTTGGCCTCTCAAAGTGCTGGGATTACAGGCGTGAGCCACCGCACCCAGCTTTAGTGTTTTTTTAATTGCATAAATAATACATGAACAAATGGTCATTTTTGAAAATTTAAACAATGGTATAGTATGGAACTATATAAAGTACAAAGTGAGAGCCTCTCTTTTCCCGTACGCCCAATCCCGTGCCTCTTGCCAAATATGACCACTACTAACAAACATTTTAATTGCATTTGCAAATATATAGATTTATACATACATCCATATACAGGTTTTGTTTTATTAGTTTTACATAAATTTGGATCATCTTGCATGTATTATTCTGCAGCTTGTTCTTTTTCACCTGTTTTTTTTGGAGAACTTTCCCTGCCAGGACATATAGGTCTACTGCATTGTTTTTTGTTGTTGTTGTTTGTTTTTGGAGACGGAGTCTCGCTCTGTTGCCCAGGCTGGAGTGCAATGGCATGATCTCGGCTCACTGCAACCTCTGCCTCCTGGGTTCAAGTAACTCTTTGCCCCAGCCTCCTGAGTAGCTGGGTTTACAGGTGCCAGCCACACGCCTGGCTAATTTTTTTGTATTTTTAGTAGAGACAGGGTTTCACCATCTTGGCCAGGCTGGTCTTGAACTCCTGACCTCGTGATCTGCCCACCTCAGCCTCCCAAAGTGCTGGGATTACAGGCATGAGCCACCGCACCGGGCCTACTGCATTGTTTTTGTTGTTATATTTTCTTCTTTGCTTTTTTATGGTGATAAAATATACATAACATAAAATTTGCCATTTTAACCATTTTAAAGTATTCAATTCAGTGGTATGAATTCTATTCACAATGTTGTACAGCCATCACCTGTGTCTACTTCCAAAACTTTTCCATTATCCCAAACACAAACTCTGAAATCATCAAGCAATTACTCCCCATTTCTCCTCTCCCAGCCCTTGGTAACATTGACTCTACTTTCTGTCTCTATGAATTTGCCTGGTCTAGCTATTTCACATAAATGGAATGATAAATTATTTGTCCTTTTGTGTCTGGCTTAATTCACTGAGGATGATGTCTTCAAGGTTCATCCATGTTGTAGCATGCATCAGCATACTGCATTCTTTGTAATCGCTATAAATTATTTCATTGTAAGAATGTAGCACAATTTATATAATGAACCTATATACATGTCCCATATTGAAAATTGTGCCAAATATGTCACGGTTAACAACTGTCTGAGGCTGGTGCACAGGGGGATAAAATAATTTACCAAAACAGTATTGAGTTTAGAAAGGCAGATTTATTTAGAGAAAAGGGGGAGCTACATTGAAAGGGAGCAACGGGTGAGACAGCAGAAAGAAGACTGTCTGCAAAGAGGCAGGAGCTGGAGGCGGAGTTTTCTAAGGTTGTGCCGCTTGAGCTGAATGCTTGCAGACAGGATGCCTGGGTGCAGGTGGACTGTGAGCTGAGTGTTTGTAACAGGATGCTTGAGTGCTAGTGAGCTGTTTGTGGTTGACCCTATTTCTCAGAACATTCGCTCCCCACTACTGTTGTTTCTGTTTCTGCTAGTGACGCCCATTTTTCAATGTTTTTTTCTTTCTTTTTTTTTTTTTTTGGAGTCAGAGTCTTGCATTGTCGCCCAGGCTGGAGTGCAGTGGCCTGATCTCAGCTCACTGCAGCCTCCACCTCCCGGGCTCAAGTGATTCTCAAGCCTCATTCTCCCAAGTAGCTGGGATTACAGACACCTACCGCCACACCCGCCTAATTCTATTTTCTATGTGTAGAAGCTATATACTGAGAATCTTGGTACACAAATCTTCATGCACATGTGAAAGCATTTTCTAGGATATAAGTAAAGTAAGATGAATTGCTGCATGAAAGAATAAATGTTTTTAAAACTTTGAGGCCAGGCGCAGTGGCTCATGCCTGTAATTCCAGCACTTTGGGGGACCGAGGCAGGCAGATCACCTGAGGTCAGGAGTTCAAGACCCAGCCTGGCCAACACCAACTCCCTGTCTCTGCTAAAAATACAAAAATTAGCCGGGCATGGTGATGGCCACCTGCAGTCCCAGCTACACGGCTGAGGCAGGAGAATCGCTTGTACCCGGGAAGTGGAGGTTGCAGTGAGCCGAGATCTTGCCATTGCACTCCAGCTTAGGCAACAAGAGCAAAACTTCGTCTCAAAAAAAAAAAAAAAAAATTGATAGCTATTGTCGTATTGTCCTCTAAAAGCGAAGTACCAATAGACCCTACCACTCACAGTTTATATAAATGCCCTACTTCACATACCCTTACAGACTGTATTTCAATCTCTTAAAAGTCTTCCAATCTAATGATCAAAAACTATTTTCTGGGCTGGACATGGTGGCTCATGCCTGTAATCCCAGCACTTTGGGAGGCTGAGGCAGGTGGATCACCTGAGGTCAGAAGTTCAAGACCAGCCTGACCAACATGGTGAAACTCTGTCTCTACTAAAAATACAAAATTACCTATGTGTGGTGGTGCGTGCTTGTAATCCCAGCTACTCAGGAGGCTGAGGCAGGAGAATCACTTGAACCTGGGAGGCAGAGGTTGCTATGAGCCAAGATCGTACCACTGCACTCAGCCTGGACAAGAGTGAAACTCCTTCTCAAAAAATAAAAATAAATAAATAAATAAAAATTGTTTTGTATTTAATCTAATTGATTTATTCTTTGGACTTTATGTACAGTGTTTTAGTTTAACTGGACCTTCTCTTGTTTTCCTTAACCTTTTATTGTGGAGAATCTCATATTATTTTAATTATTTTTATTTTTATATTTTTAGTACAAAAAATACAAAAATTTATTCTAAAATGCCACTGTTACACCACACATACACATACATACATTTCTATATATAATTTGAGTTCTTTTAAAAACTCTTTATTTTGTACTTTTGACCTCTTATCTATGCTTGAGCCACATGGTTTTAGATCCTGTAGATTTATTGTTTTGTTATCAGATAAGGCAGATAAGGCAGATAACCTCTTATCAGTTTTCTCTTTATTGATTTTTTTAAAGCAATTTTGGTTTTTCTTATGCTTATTCTCTCTCCTAATGATTTAATAATTTTTAATCAGCATGTTAAGATTTTGATTAGAATTTCATCAAATTTATAGACTAATTTAGAGATAAATAGTGACTTTATAGTAATCAACCCTTCCAGTCACGAATATGGTTTTGTATTAGGTTCATTTCCACATATTTTGCTATTTTTTCTCCCGTTTTCGAAAGGATCTTTGTTTCTCCGTGCATTTTACGATTGGTAATGGCTGGTGCTTAGGAAAGCTTTGGTTTTTATAAGTTGATCTTGTGTCTGACTGGCCACTTTACTGAACTCACATTTCAGACGTTATAATTTTTTTCGTGTTGATTATTCTGGATTTCCTGGTTGGCAGACATGTCATCTGCAACTGGTTTTTCTGTTTTTAGGCTAATGCAGAGTCAAGTAAAACCTGGCTGAAGGGGAAATTCACTGAACTCAGATTACTACTTGATGAAGAGGAAGCGCTGGCCAAGAAATTCATTGATAAAAACACGCAGCTTACCCTCCAGGTGTACAGGGAACAAGCTGACTCTTGCAGAGAGCAACTTGACGTCATGAACGATCTCTCCAGCAGGGTCTGGAGTATCGGCCAGGAGCCCGATCCTGTCCAGAGGCTTCAGGTAATGCTGGGGTCACTGCTCTTACAGCTGCCACCTGCCACCCACACTTCATCTCAAGTATTGTGGCATTGAGCACAGTATTGACACACTAAGCAAGTACACGGACTATTGTCTTGTCACCATGTAGACTGTCTTGACCCCACACAAGTGGTCAAGAGAATATACATTGTTAGGAAGCTAAAACACATCTTGGGCTAATTAAATAATATTAACGGCCACCAATTTCAAAGGCCCCTGTGTTCTGAGCACGGTGTAGCTTAGCACTAATATTCACTAGAACTCTGCAAAGTGGGCTCACCCCATTTTATAAACAAGAAATTGAGGCTCAGTGAAGTGACTCACCTGGTCTCACACAGCTGGTAGGTGGCAGAGCTGGTATCAGGTCTGGCTGTCTGTCTAGGTCTGTCTGACTCTAAACCCACAAGGGACCTTGCCTGGCCCTCTGCCTGTATAGTCTTTTTTTTTTTTTTTTGAGATGGAGTTTCTCTCTTGTTGCCCAGGCCAGAGTGCAGTGGCGCGATCTCAGCTCACCACAACCTCCGCCTCCTGGGTTCAAGCAATTCTCCTGGCTCAGCCTCCTGAGTAGCTGGGATTACAGGCATGTGCCACCATGCCTGGCTAATTTTGTATTTTTAGTAGAGACAGGGTTTCTCCACATTGGTCAGGCTGGTCTTGAACTCCTGACCTCAGGTGATCCACCCGCCTCAGCCTCCCAAAATGCTGGGATTACAGGCGTGAGCCACCGCAACCGGCCTGCCTTTATAGTCTTAAATTGAGACATCCCTCCTGAAAAGGCAGGTGTCCTTGCAGCTACTGAGCACATTTCAAAGGCTGAGTCACAGTTGGCTCAATGGTACTCCTGGGCCACTGGGCTTTGTTGAGGAAGAGTCTAAGAAATAGCCCCTGTGGCAGATCACTTGAGGCTGGAAGTTTGAGACCAGCCTGACCAACATGGCAAAACAACCTCTCTACTAAAAATACAAATATCAGCCAGGCGTGATGGCATGCACCTGTGAGGCTGAGGCAGGAGAATCACTTGAATCGGGAAGGCAAAGGTTGCAGTGAGCCGAGATCGTGCCACTGCACTCCACGCTGGGTGACAGAGTGAGACTCTGTCTCAAAAAAAAAGGAACTAGCTAGCCGGGCGCAGTGGCTCAAGCCTGTAATCCCAGCACTTTGGGAGGCCGAGGCGGGCGGATCACGAGGTCAGGAGATCGAGACCATCCTGGCTAACAGGTGAAACCCCGTCTCTACTAAAAATACAGAAAAATTAGCCGGGCGTAGTGGCGGGCGCCTGTAGTCCCAGCTACTTGGGAGGCTGAGGCAGGAGAATGGCGTGAACCTGGGAGGCGGAGCTTGCAGTGAGCCGAGATGGCGCCACTGCACTCCAGCCTGGGCGACAGAGCGAGACTCCGTCTCAAAAAAAAAAAAAAAAAAAGAAAAATCTTTCCTTATTAGAGGACCTTCACAAGACACTTTAAAGGCTGTGGGACAAGGCAGGGTACAACTAAAAGTGGCACCAACCCTAACCACAGATTAGTATGGGCTCTGGCTGGAAAATAAGACAGACAAATAAGCCAGTCAACACACAACCAGCCCAGCCAGTCCCCAGCTGGGGATTTCCACTCTTGTGTCTTTATGTGGCCTCAGTCGGTTCAGCCTGCGTCTCATTATCAGCTGTTTGAGCCAAATTCTGGATGAGGTGTTTTCCTAGGCATAATGGGTATTGTGCTTTAAGAGGGGCAAGATGCACAAAGTGTTACATTTAATTGTCTCTTTTTAAATCATGGTCATTTTTAGGGCTATGGAATACAAAGGAATCCTTCCATGGAGAAGCATGCTAGTCTCACATCAGAAAACGGTTTCAGGGCTTTGTCATCTTTTTTTTTTTTCAAATTCTCTTGGGCCCAAGCTAATGATTTTAATCATTCACCATTCCCACCTTCTATGTGTTCATTCATTTATTCCGCAATACGTACTGAGCCAGGCCACTTGCTGGACATTAGGAGCTCACAGTTGGGTGGGGAGACTTACTCAGAAACAGTTATTTACAATACAGCTTAAACAATTTTGTAAATATGAAGCTAGCGAAATTATGTCTAAGAAATGTCTGACACTCTCTGGCTGGGAGAAGGATGCAGTCTGGGAAGACTTCTAGGAAGAGGTGATGGTAGGGCTGGGTGCTGGACAATGAGTAGGGGCACACTGTATATAGAGAGGACACAGAGAGGACAGACAGGAACTGTGTACATGTGAGAGTTTGGCAGGCTAGGGAACCAGTTGGGGTGCAGCCTGACTTGAGGAGGGGTGAAGGTATAAGGGTGGGGGGATTGAGAACACAGCTGGATCCACAGGCCATAGTTAGTTCATGAAGGCCTTATGTGCCATGGAGTTCAGACTTTGTCCTGTAATGAGATAGGAGACAGGAATGTTTGTTTGTTTGTTTGTTTTCGAGACAGAGTCTCACTCTATTGCCCAGGCTAGAATGCAGTGGCTCAATCTCAGCTTACTGCAACCTTTGCCTCCCAGGTTCAAGGGATTCTCCTGCCTCAGCCCCTTGAAGAGCTGGGACTACAGGCACGTGCCACCATGCCCAGCTAATTTTTGTATTTTTAGTAGAGACAGGGTTTCATCATGTTGGCCAGGCTGGTCTCAAACTCTTGACCTCAAGTGATCTGCCCACCTTGGCCTCCCAAAGTGTTGGGAGGTGTGAGCCACTGCGCCCAGCCCAGGGGAGTGTTTTGAACTGAGGGATGAAAGCATTCACATGGTCAGATTAGTGCTTTAAAAAAGTCACTTCAGAGATACAGTGGAAGATGGACTGAGGAGGCCAGGATGGGAGGCTGGAAGGGAACTTGGGAGGAGGCCACAATGTCCAGGAGAGAGATGATGGTGGCCTGGACCAAGACAGGGGCGGTGGGGATGGGGAGAAACAGGCAGGTCAAAAGATGCCACAGGAATGGAGATTGGAATTGGAGAATGAGTAGGAGGAATCCCCAGATGATGCCTGGGTTTCTGGCCTGAGAGATGAAGGGCTGGGATTTCTGTTCTCTGAGTCTGCAAAGGCAAAAAGTGGCTGTGCTCGGTTTCATGCATTGATTTATTCCATTATACATCTGTTTTGAGAACCTGTGTGTCAGGTCTGGTGCTAGCTGCTGGAGTTTGGGGTTACCAGGTGGTGCCATGTGTCCTCTATCGACCCCTCAACCTACCCTACTCATCTGCCCTCTGAGCCCCCTCTTACCTCCCTGGAGCTGCTCCCTGCCCACCCTGGACTTCCTGCTAGTGCTCGGTCTCCCCTGGCCAGCTCCATTCCAGCGCTCTGGGTGTGACCTTAGGCCTGGTTCCCCACCAGAATGAGGTTGGACTCAGACTCCTGGCCTCCTAGGCTGAATGGGGCTTGCAGGCCATCTCACAGCCCCCTCCCAATGTACAGCATGCTGCCAGGTGGGACCTGCCGCTGCCCAACAGCCAAGTGCTAGGCCACCCTCCCTCCCTCCTGAGGCCCCCATCTGTCCACCCCTTCTCCGGTGGGCAGCACTGCCACTACCAGCCAAGCCTGATCACCTGAGGCAGTCAGCTTCCTTCCAACTCCTGGCCAGGACAGTGCTTCAGAAAATGCAGCCATGGTTCTTACTTGCAAACATGAGAATCCACTGGAACTGTTTTAAGCAAGAAAGGAGTTTATGGAAGAGTATGAGATAGCTCACAGGATCTCCAGGAGGGCCAGAGAGTCGGGATGGAAGATGAACAGCAGGAATGAAGTCCAGACTCCAGCAGGGGTTGGTGCCAGTATAGGCCCCACGGCACCTCTGCTGGGCAAGACATCACCATTCACACCACTGACCAGAGCCCCCACCACTGCTGTCCTTGAGCGCCACGTGCCACCATCACTACCTTCACCCTCATTTCCAAATCCATGCTTTGGCTTGGAGGCGTCTGGTCACACCTAGAAGTTTTCTAGCTTCTCCTTAGTGAAGCCACATACCACAGGAAGGTATTGAAGAGGGGCTGTCCAGGCGCAGAACAGGACACATGTCCCCTGAGGTGGCCACATCCCCTCAGTCAGCACTGCAGCTGAACCTTGCTGGCCTTTGGTGTCCTTCTTAGAACATGGTTTCCTGCTCCACCTTTGAATAAGCTCCAGGGGCTCTTTCCCCAGGGAGACTGACCTCACCCTTTTTGTACCTGAGGCAGACCTGTGGCGCAGTGTATGTGAGGCTGAATCCTCTCTGGGAAGGGCCCCGTGTCAGCCTGACCCCACCTTCTGTGTGCATAGCTGGCACAGAGTAGGCTCAATGAACACGGAAGGAAGGAAGGAAAGGAGGAGGGATGGAGAGGGAGGAATCCCCAGTGCCAGCACTGAAAAACCGCACCTCCGCATGGCTCCCACCTGCGGGTGGATGCTGTATGGTCTCTCCAGGGCTCTGCTCCTACGGGCATGGCCTGGGCTGACCATAGGTGCCAGGCCAAGGTGGAGCCTGGGCATGCTGGTGTGGGTTTGTTCCTGGGTGCAGCACAGGAGGCTGAGATGCTGCCTGCATCTCCCAGAGCCACCCTCACCCCCGTTTGCCCACACAGGCATACACGGCCACCGAGCAGGAGATGCAGCGGCAGATGAGCCTCGGGGAGCTGTGCCATCCCGTGCCCCTCTCCTTTGAGCCCGTCAAGAGCTTCTTTAAGGGCCTTGTGGAAGCCGTGCAGAGTACATTACAGACGCCATTGGACATTCGCCTTAAGGAAAGTAAGTCGCCGAGTGACCAACTGTGTGTCCTTAACTCCCCTAGTGCCCTTTAGCCCAGAGGCGAATGCAAAGATCATCTCCCTACATCCTGTCTCTCCCACACTGAGGCCCTTGGCTGGGCGGTCAGGGGCACCTGGGCCTGGTGCCCAGCCCACCCTCACCACTTCACCTCCAACCCTTCCTGAGACTGAGACCTGCCCTTCTCCAGTCACACTGCCCTGCTTCTGCCCCTCAGATTGCTCCTGGGAGCCTGCCACATCTCAGCCTTGCTCTGGGCTCCCAGCTGGAATGACCAACTCTTCCTCCTCCTCTTCCTCTGGCTGGGGCCAAGCCTGGCACTCCTTTGAGGCAGACTGGCATAGCTGCGCCCACCTGGGAAGCCCTTTCCTGCCAGCCCAGCACTGACTCACTCTCTCTTTTGGTCATCTCCCCCTCCCTTCCCGCTCCAGGGCCTGCCCATGTCCTGCTAGAGGGTGCTCATGAAGTGGATACATGGACCCCCTCCTTGCCCCTTGTAAGCACGTGAAGGGCAGGAACCAGCTTTAGGTCCAACTCTGAGGTCCCCCCAGGGCCTGGCACAAAACATGTACTCAAAAATATCTGTTCTTTGATTCATGTATGCGTTCATTCATTCATTCACCTCTGCTATCATGATTCATTCAGAACGTTTACCAAGCCCCTTTTATGTGCCAAGCATAGCAGGGCACAAAACAAAGCTCCCTCTCCTCTTTTGGTGCTCACAGTCTTCGTAGGGGAAGACAGACAGTACACAAATATGTCAGGTGACAGGAACTGCTACAAAGAATAATAAAGGCCGGGCGTGGTGGCTCACGCCTGTAATCCCAGCGCTTTGGGAGGCCAAGGTGGGTGGATGATGAGGTCAGGAGTTCGAGACCAGCCTGGCCAACATGGTGAAACCCCATCTCTACTACAAATACAAAAATTAGCCAGGCATGGTGGCATGCACCTGTAATCCCAGCTACTCGGGAAGCTGAGGCAGGAGAATTGCTTGAACCCGGGAGGCGGAGGTTGCAGTGAGTTGAGATCATGCCACTGTACTTCAACCTGGGTGACAGAGCAAGACTCTGTCTCAAAAATAATAATAATAATAATAATAAAAATAAACCAGCACAGGATGGAAGACAGGAAAGTGACAAGGAGAAGGAGCTGTTTTATATAAGCAGTTGGGAAGGCCTCTGAGAAGGGGACACTCAAGGTGGCCCAAAGGAAGCATTCGTTCTGCAGGTTCTGTGGGTCTGAAGGGCCAGAGAGCACAGTGGTCATAGGCACGGCCTCTGGAGCTAGGCCTCCTGGGTTCCTATCCGAGGTCTACAACTTGGAACCCTGCTGAACCCTGCCATCTTGGACACGGCTCCTCCCTTTTCCATGCCTCTGTTTCCGCATCTGTAAAGTGGAGACCATAATGCAGTCGCCTCTCCTGGGCTGCTGTGAGGATTAAATGAGCTCTTACACATATAGCGCTCAGGCATAATAAGCACCATGTATGTCTTGGTGATTATGATTGCTGCTGCTGTTATATCTGGGGGAGGTATTCTAGACAGAGGGAAAAGCAAGGGTGGAGGTCCTGATGCGCAATGGGAGTGAGCTGGCCATATCGAAGGAGCAGCAATGGGGACAACAGGAGTGGACATAGGGTCACAGGGGAGAGAGGAAAGAGATCAGAATCCAAGGATTTTGACGTGGGCAACTCGCAGAAGGAAACTGTCATTTTCTGAAATGAGAAAGAGCATTTAGGACTGGAGCTCACTCAGCACCTCCCCAGAAGTGCCTTCTGCCCCCATCACTCATCACAGGGGCCTGTAGAGATCTGTGGGAAGCCCACCTGCAGGCTGTTTAAATCAAGTTTTGCCTAAAGCTCCTCCTTACATCTTTTAAGTTCGGCCTGTTATTTTTGAAGTGAACCTGTTTAGATTTGAGAAGTTGGACTTCCCATGTGGTGGTATCGCCTCGGCAGTAGGACCTATGATTCTAGAGTTCTGGGGAGAGGGGAGAGGCTTTTGCCTTGATGAAAGAACAACTTCAGCCAAATTAAATTTAAAGGAGTTTAAATGAGCAATGAACGATTCATGAATCCGGCAGCCTTCTGAGTCACAGTGCGCTCAGAGACTCCAGCACAGCCACATGGTGGAAGATTTAGGGACAGAAAAAGGAAAGCGACGTACAGAAAACAGAAGTGAGGTACAGAAGCAGCTGGATTGGTTACAGCTCGGCGTTCGCTTAATTTGAACACAATTCGAACAGTTGGCTACATCTGATTGGCCAAAACTTGGTGATTGGCACAAGTGCAGGCTACGGTCTGTTTACACCTCGACTTGTTATTGTTCACGATGTACAGAAAAATATTTAGGCCGAACTTAAAAGATGTAAGGAGGAGCTTTAGGCAAAACTTGATTTAAACAGCCTGCAGGTGGGCTTCCCACAGATCTCTACAGGCCCCTGTGATGAGTGCTGGGAGTGATGGGGGCAGAAGGCACTTCTGGAGAGGTGCTGAGTGAGCTGCAGCCCCAACAGCTGGGAAGGAGGCAACCTGGGCAAGGGGGGAAGGGTGTGGGGGGGCTGTCCAGGCAGAAGGCACAGCAAATGCTAAGGGCCCCGGGTGCCCCTGCTGTGCCCGCTTGTTGGGGTAGCCTCCCCTCCTTCTTTCTTTCTGAGCACTCAGGCCTTCCTGAGGACTCAGCTCTACTTTCTTGTTTTCCATCTTTACCCTGGAATCTGCACATCTTCCCTGAGTCGCCGCCCATCCTTGAGTGTTGGATCCAGTAGTTGTTTGCTGCCTTAGCTCCTCCTCCTATTTAGGACTCTCCCACACCAGCCTCGTCATCCTAGGGTTTTCCTGTCCCTGTAAATTTACATAAATCCCTTAAATCTGCCTGGCCCTTGGGCGAGATTATGCGAATCTCCAGTTGTGTGGTATTTTTAGCATGTCTTATTTGTCTGCTTGCATGAGCTCCAGGCGCTCATTTCTCAACAATTCCTTACAGGCATGAACTGCCAGCTCTCGGATCCTTCCAGCACCAAGCCAGGTACCTTGTTGAAAACCAGCCCCTCACCAGAGCGATCGCTATTCCTGAAATGTAAGACCCCCGGGAGTGGGGATAGGGTGGAGACAGTGGAGATGGTGGGATGTTGGGTGGAGGAGGATCACGGAAATGGAGGTCCCTCTTTTTTTCTCATTAGAATTTATTTATTTATTTTAAGAATTTGTTTGTTTAAAAATGTTTATTATTAAAGGCAAGTGGCCGGGCGCGGTGGCTCACGCCTGTAATCCCAGCACTTTGGGAGGCCGAGGCGGGCGGATCACGAGGTCAGGAGATCGAGACCATCCTGGCTAACACGGTGAAACCTTGTCTCTACTAAAAATACAAAAAAAGTTAGCCGGGCGAGGTGGCGGGTGCCTGTAGTCCCAGCTACGTGGGAGGCTGAGGCAAGAGAATGGCGTGAACCCCGGGGGGCGGAGCCTGCAGTGAGCCAAGATCGCGCCACTGCATTCTGGCCTGAGTGAAAGAGCGAGACTCCGTCTCAAAAAAAAATAAAAATAAAAATAAAAAAATAAAGCCAAGTAAAACAATACATGTTCATTGTAAAAAATTAGAAAACAAAAGAAAAAAGTTACTCATAATCCCTCTTCTGTGAATAACTGCTATTATTTGTCCTTTTAGCTTTTTTAGCACAGCTAATATGCATATAATGATATATTTAATATATCTTTTTATTTTACAAATGTGGTGTCATACTATACATACTGTTTTGTCATCTGTTTTCATTTACTGATATATTATGAACATATATATATTTGGGATTTATACAGTGAGCCACTGTGCCCAGCTAATATTATCACTGTGTGTGTGTGTGTGTGTGTGTGTGTGTGTGTGTGTGTGTGACAGTCTTGCTCTGGAGTGCAGTGGTGCAGTCATGGCTCACCGCAGCCTCGACCTCTTGGGCTCAAATTATTTTCCCACCTCAGCCTCCCTCATAGCTGGGACTATCAGTGTGTGCCACCATGCCCAGCTAATTTTTTATTTTTATCATTATTTTTAGAGGTTGCATGGCATTGCATTGAATGGATGTGTCACATTTAGCCAATCTCATAATGTTGGATGTTACATTTTCATTTCTAAAACAATGCTGTAATAAACGTCCATTCTCGTACACATTTGTTGAATTGAATTAATGAATGAGAGAATGAACACACCATACCTCATTTTCAGATTATTTTTTAGGAGTAATTTCTCAAAGTGGAATTACTGGGTATCAACCTAAAGAAGACTCAATCTAAAGAAGGCTCAGTATCCAGTTAGCAGAGTTTATTCAAGTGCAAAGTAACAATCAGGAGACAGAGGGAAACCAAAGAATGGTGATCAGTGCTCCTGGTGTTGGGAGGCGGACAGTGAATATCAAAACAGAGGCACTGAATAGATTTACATTTTCCATACAAAGGCTAACATACTGATTTAAAGGCTGGGCACGGTGGCTCACACCTGTAATCCCAGCACTTTGGGAGCCCAAGGCAGGTGGATCACTTAACGTCAGCAGTTCGAGACCAGCCTGCACAACATGGTGAAACCCTGTCTCTACTAAAAATACAAAAATTGGCCGGGCGCGGTGGCTCACGCTTGTAATCCCAGCACTTTGGGAGGCCGAGGCGGGCGGATCACGAGGTCAGGAGATCGAGACCACGGTGAAACCCCGTCTCTACTAAAAATACAAAAAAAAAAATTAGCCGGGCGTGGTGGCGGGCGCCTGTAGTCCCAGCTACTCGGAGAGGCTGAGGCAGGAGAATGGCGTGAACCCGGGAGGCGGAGCTTGCAGTGAGCCGAGACTGCGCCACTGCACTCCAGCCTGGGTGACAGAGCGAGACTCCGTCTCAAAAAAAAAAAAATAAAATAAATAATAATAATAATAATAATAAAAATAAAAATACAAAAATTAGCTGGGTGTGGTGGCAGGCGCCTATAATCCCACATACTCAGGAGGCTGAGGCAGGAGAATCGCTTGAACCTGGAGGCGGAAGTTGCAGTGAGCTGAGATCACACCACTGCACTCCAGCGTGGGTGACAGAGTGAGACTCCGTCTCAAAAATAAATAAATAAATAACATACTGATTTAAGATTTGATTGGCTACTATTGATTACACCCTAAGGGGTTAACATCCAATTGAAAACAGATAACAATCAAAAGGGTCTCTATCGCCAACGTCATTTAGTGTAGGTTTGAATGAAGAATAGGGAGTCTGGTTAATGTATAACATCTCAACACAAAAGTCAGAAAGTAATGGTCACGCACCAGAGAAGAAAAACAGCCACATTATGTGACTTAGTTTCCAGGGCTTAACTTTTCCCCTTGGCATAATAAATTAGGAAAGTCCTGAAATTTTATTTTCTTTTTACACTGGACATGAATTTTTAAGGTAAACTTTAGTTGAAATATAACATGCATAAAGAAAAGTGCACAAATCGCCGGGTGCGGTGGCTCACGCCTGTAATCCCAGCACTTTGGGAGGCCGAGGCGGGTGGATCCTGAGGTCAAGAGATCAAGACCATCCTGGCCAACATGGTGAAACCCCATCTCTCCTAAAACTACAAAAATTAGCTGGGCATGGTGGCATGCACTGGTAGTCCTAGCTGCTCAGGAGACTGAGGCAGGAGAATCGCTTGAACCCGGAAGCCGGAGGTTGCAGTGAGCCAAGGTCGCACTACTGCACTCCAGCCTGGCAACAGAGCAAGACTCCGTCTTAAAAAAAAAAAGTGCACAAATCAAAAATGTGCAGCTCAATCAGCTCAATGATTTTTTAAAAAGGAAACATATTTTGTAACCACCTTCAGATCAAGAAATGGAAATTTCCACTCCCCAGAAGTCTTCCTCATGTGCCTTCTTCTTTACTGTCCCCAAAGGAGATCCACTCTCCAGACTTCTAGGACTATAGGTTAGTTTTACCTGTTTTTGAACTTTCACTAGGTCATTCAGACTATACCCTTCTGTGTTTTGCTTCTTTCACTCATTATGAGATTTATCCATTTTTGTATATTGACATACTGAGTGGCTGTTATAAATTCACTTAGTACCTCTAAGCTATCTACAGATTATTTGGGTTTTTGTGTAAATAAGCATGTCACCTATGAATAATAATCTTTCATTTCCCCAGTCTTTATTCTTGCCTTTCACTTCTTTTTCGTGCCTTAAGTTACTGTCTACTACATTTAGAACATAGTTGAATAGAAGTGGTTATAATGAGCAGCATTTTCTCCCCACCTTAGATATATATCCAACAGAAATGCATACATATGTGAATCAAAAGACCTGCACAAGAATGTTATGTGACCGAAACACAGGTTCAGTTGCTCAACACTTTGCAGAGTTCAATTAACAAGAGCGAGGTCTGGTATAAAGAAAGTGGTTTTATTCCAAAGCTTAGCTTAGGGGAAGAGGTACAGGCTCCTCCTGTCCTTAAAGGTACTGCCTCGCTTTTGAGGCAGAAAGCAAAGGCTTTTAAATGGGGTCTTTGTATGAATGGCATCCAGGGGAGGAGCAAACAGATGGGGGTCTATGTGACTCATTTTGATGCCTTTTCTACCAGGTGGTTGAGCTGGTGCCATTGAGGGCAGAACTGGGTTGTAATGTGGCCGTTGTCTTGAGATGCTGTCCAGGTGGAAAGGTTCTGTTGCAGGCATACTTTATGTTGTAAATTGACTGTTGTCTCTTAAGGCAATCTCCTGGTGGGAGAAAGTTCTGGTTCTGAACCCTCTAAGTAGGTAGATAAGTTTGCCCTGTAGGGAGTCTCTGGTGAAGGGAAGGTAATGGTTATAATTACATTTCTAAAGAGCTAAGTAGAGGCAGGGCACAGTGGCTCACACCTGTAATCCCAGCACTTTGGGAGGCTGAGGCAGGCGGATCACCGGAGGTCAGGAAATCAAGACCAGCCTGGCCAACATGATGAAACCCTGTCTCTACTAAAAATACAAAAATTAGCTAGGCATAGTGGCAGGTGCCTGTAATCCTAGCTACTAGGGAGCCTTAGGTAGGAGAATCGCTTGAACCCAGGAGGCCGAGGTTGCAGTGAGCTGAGATCGCATCACTGCACTCCAGCCTGGGCAACAAGAGTGAAACTCCGTCTTAAAAAAAATAAAAATAAAGAGCTAAGTAGGAAGTGGGAGACAGGAGAAAAAGGGGGAAAATCTTAAAAATAACTCATTCTCTTTTTCTTAGAAAACTCAGTCTCTGTTACACGTTTACAGTTATAGCAACATTAGTCACAATAGACAACACCGAAACAATCCAAATGTCCATGGAAAACTGTTTGGCCTTGTTTATGAAAGCTGAACATCCACATACCCTGTGATCCAGACTTAAAAAAAAATAAAAACTTCATGTGTACATACATTGTGTAATGCAAAGAGAAATGTTAATAGGAGTTTAAATCACTACAAACTTTGGGGAGGATAGTTTTGCAATATGTATCAAAGGCCTTAAAAACAATCATACCCATTGACCCAGCAATTCCTGTTTTAGGAGTATATTCTACAGAAGCAATCAGATACGTAAAAATGTAATTGTATTAGTGGTTTCAAAAGCTTTTTAAACAGAGGACTAAGTTATGTGTCCAAACATCAAAATTTTAGAATCTCCACTAAAATGCTCTTGTGAAAGGATATTATTTGATGTGTCAAAATGCCTCACAAGTAGATCAATCAATTTTAAAAAGCAGATTACCTAACGTCATGTATGATGTGACACCAATATTAAGAAAAGCTATAAAAATTAGCCGGGCGTGATGGTGGGCGCCTGTAGCCCCAGCTACTCGGGAGGCTGAGGCAGGAGAATGGCCTGAACCTGGGAGGCGGAGCTTGCAGTGAGCCGAGATCTCGCCACTGCACTCCAGCCTGGGCAACAGAGCGAGACTCCATTTCAAAAAAAGAAAAAAGAAAAGCTACAAAGCAGCAAGGGGAGGGGAAAGATAGGAAGTACACACACCCTAATGTTAACAGTGATAGGATTATTTTTAATTAAATTTGTATCAACTGGCAACATATTTCACGGCACAAAATACAGTCAGTATAAGGGATGTGCAGCAGAGTGATCTCTGCTTCCCCCTTCCCCAAGCCCCCGCCCCAGGGGCAGTCGCGGTTTAAAGGGGTCTCTCACTCCCTCCTTGGGCCATTTCAGCGCTTCGCATTTTGTGCTTTGCACGTGCGTTGGTGGGTTCCCGGGGGCGGGGCGCCGCGCTGGCCCCGCCCACCAGTTGCGTCCCTTGTCTCGCCCCCTGCAGACGCGCGCACGCCCACGCTGGATCCTGACACGATGCACGCGCGCCTGCGCCTGTCCGCCGACCGCCTGACGGTGCGCTGCGGCCTGCTGGGCAGCCTGGGGCCCGTGCCCGCGCTGCGGTTCGACGCGCTCTGGCAAGTGCTGGCTCGCGACTGCTTCGCCGCCGGCCGCCACTACTGGGAGGTTGACGTGCAGGAGGCGGGCGCCGGCTGGTGGGTGGGCGCGGCCTACGCCTCCCTTCGGCGCCGCGGGGCCTCGGCCGCCGCCCGCCTGGGCTGCAACCGCCAGTCCTGGTGCCTCAAGCGCTACGACCTCGAGTACTGGGCCTTCCACGACGGCCAGCGCAGCCGCCTGCGGCCCCGCGACGACCTCGACCGGCTCGGCGTCTTCCTGGACTACGAGGCCGGCGTCCTCGCCTTCTACGACGTGACGGGCGGCATGAGCCACCTGCATACCTTCCGCTCCACCTTCCAGGAGCCGCTGTACCCGGCCCTGCGGCTCTGGGAGGGGGCCATCAGCATCCCCCGGCTGCCCTAGGGGCCAGGATCGGCGTGACAGCCTCCAGGTAGGCCGCAGCTGCCCAGTCTCGCCTAATCTACCTAGATCAGCGTGGCTGGTCCCCTTACTGCCTGCTTCTTAGGGCCCTCTCCCTGCCCCAGCTTTCCCCGACCAATCACGCCTACCGTGCTTTGAAGGTTTCTTCTCCTAGGCTAGTTTCAAACAGGCCCTAAACAAGTCTGCTGCTGCCCTCTCATCACACCTCCGCACCCCCACCCCACCATCATTTACACTACTTTAATCCAGTTCCTTCAAAGTGATACCCCCACAGGTAAGCCCTCAGCATCCTGAATACATCGTAATCCGCAGCCTGGGAACCTTCTCCCTCGTACAGCACAGGAACCTGACACATAGTAAGCACACAGTAAACGTTTGTGAATGAATGAGAGTTATCCAGCCCGGACTCTCGAGTGTCTTGAGGTTCCGTGAATCTACCGCTTCCTCCCCACCGATTTCAGCTTGTCCACATCACAGCTCCCTCCAGAAGCTGCAAGAGCGAGCGTCTTAGCAGTTCCTGGTCTGAACCCTTTCCCAGTCCTCATCTTCCACCCTAAAACTAGAGTGATCTTTCTAAAACTTCACTTAACCTCAGCTATGAAAAGGCTTCCAGGAGTTTCCATGAAATAACAAAAAAAATACAAGCGCCTCACCTTAGCATTCAAGGCTTGTCTACTATGCCCAAAATTACTTATCCTCACCTAGCTCCTACCACTCTTTTTAGAGACTCTCCAGTCAGAAATGTGTCGCATAGTTCCACCTCCACACCTCTCTGCTGCCAGCACATTCATGCAGAAAAGTCTTTTCACCTGTCTCAGTCTTCCCCAGGCTTACCTGCACCAGGAAGTCTAACCAAGGAACAGGAATCTCACTGTAAGAGCCACAAATCTGGGACCTGTCTTTCCAACTAAATTGGAGGCTTTGGAAGGGCAGCTTTGTCCTATACTCTCTCCACCCTGAAAAGTTCAGAAAGCCCCTTCCCTCCCAAGCAGTGAATTAATAACCAGCAGGTGCCTATCACTGAGTCACAGAAGAGCTGAACTGGGCGGGCCTCACAGGTCACCCAGCCAGATCTCATCTAGGGAGTCTGAGGTCCTGAAAGAAAGAGCTGTGTAAAGTTACCCCGCGGTGATATAGGGGGGCCAGACGTGTGCCCCATCCACCCACCCCCAGACAAGCATCTGACCTGTCCCCTGGCCCAGCCCTTAGGCCCAGCTTTCAACCTGCTTACTCATTTCTCAGAGGATGTTGGGAAGGAATCAGCAGGTGACAGTTGCTAAGCAACCAAAGGGGTGGTGTTTCCCAACTGTCTTAGGACAAAAAGGGGAAGAGCACCCTTAGATCCAGATGTTGCCAAGGAAACCCAGAGCGCCCAGCTGTCTGGAATGAAGTGACAGAAGTAGAGAACAGTAGGCCCTCACAGGGAGGCCAGCTTCTCTAGCAGGGAGGGGGAAGCCTCTTCCCAGGGCCTGTGTCTCCATTCTGAAGGTCTGCGTCCTGTTTTGTCAATTCCCTAGACGGTTTTGAAGTTATATTCTGTTAAAGCATCTTCATAGGTGCTTGGTGGGAGGCCAAGGTCGCCGAATCCTCGTGGTTTAAACAGACTTTCAGTGCATTAGTTTGAACCATATAAAACTGACAATTTTCAATAGTTTTTGAGTTAAAAATGGCACTTTTGACATGAGACAATGTAGCAGAATACCAGGCAGACAGAACCTTGCAAACGCCTTAACTTCTAACCAAAGACTTTAAAACTCTGGCTGGACAGTTTTAAAGCACTATGCTGCAGGATCGTGAGAAAAAGGGGAAATTAATTCTCCTAGGAATGGCCCAAACTGAATTGTGGCAGGCAGAGGGCATTCCTGACAGAGGGAAGATGAATACACTTGACCCCAACATTTTGTCCATCCCTGATGACCAAGACCTCTTCCCAGACCCACAGCTGCAGAGGCCAAGTAATAACAGCTCTTACTAGTTTATAATGCACTGTTTTAATGCTTTATGACTAAACTCATCTGATCCTTTCATCACCCCTAGGGGGTAGAAAGTTATCCCAATTCTACACATGGCAAAATGGAGACCCAGACTCACTTGCCCAAGGTCGCACAGCTAGTGGTGGAGCTGAAGTCTGGGCCCAGGCTGTGAGTTCCAGGTCTGTGCTCATGGCCACCAGGCCCTACTGCTCAGGGTGAATGCAGCTGGTCTCTGGCCAGTGCCTGGAGCTCTGGCCCCTCTCGTGGAGCTACTGCCTATGATGCTTTCCTAGTGCCTGGTTACTCTGCGAGACTTGAGTCTACCTTTGCACTGCCTTCCTTGGGGTCTGAGATGAGGCCTTATGGCCCAGAGGGAAACTTGATTCAAAAGTTTGGGATTCATGTAGCAGAGACAGAGCTAGACTATAAAAGTCACGAACTAGCTGTGTCTAGGCCCGTGATAGCCAGAAAGCGGCAGTTTCAATCCATAATCAATTGTGTGACCAGGGCTAGTCACTTTTTACTTCTCAGTGCCATCTATAAAATGGGGATAATAGCACTAACTACCAGTGCTGTGAGGCTCAAATGAGCCAAAGGTTATAAACTTGCCTTAAAACTATAGTCCTATACAAAAATTAGCCGGGCGTGATGGTGCGTGCCTGTAATCCCAGCTACTCAGGCTGAGGCGAGAATTGCTTGAACCCAGGAGGTGGAGATTGCAGTGAGCCGAGATCACACCACTGCATTCCAGCCTGGGGGACAGAGCAAGACTCTGTCTCAAAAAAACAAAAACAAACACATATATAGTGCTGTATCATGCCAGGATTTATCAGTATTCCCAAGGGAGCTTGCATGGTACTGACCGAGTGCTGAGACTACTGGTATTCCCAGCTGCCACGTGGCAGCAGCAGGAGCTATTAGAATATTCTTAGCACAGGAATGAGGCTTCCTTGGTTTCCATGTCTGTAAGGGTTGCTGATCACTTACCTTATTCTCCTTCATACTTGAATCTGTAGACATTTCTTTATTGATATGGCAAATTGCTTGCAGATATTTTTAAATGACAGCAATTTTCTAATATTTGGTTTAATAAAATGTGAATAATGTCCCTTTTAACCATGGTCTTCACTGGGAGTTCATGTTGTTTCAAGTCCCTAGCACCCAGACCTGGAAGGGCCTTTACTCGTATCCTATTCCTTACGCAGCCTTCTGGTAGTAGTCAGCTGCTCCCTGATTAACTATCTGCAGGGATGGGGCATTCACTGCTTCTGAAGATAACTCATTAAAGTTCTCACTTATGTGTAAACAAACCCTGACTCCCACCTGTTCCCATCCAAGATAGTATTATAGCTTGAACTCCCGGTCTCAAGCAGTCCTCCCGCTTCAGCCTCCTAAGTAGTTGGGACTACAGGCTCACACCAGCATGCCTGGCTCACATACCACCTTCTAACATATTGTGTGACTGAATCACTGTGCTATGGATTTTTATGCATCCGCCCCCATCTGAATGGAAGTTCCCTGAGGAAGGGATTGGGGCTGTTCATGGCCATATCCTCTGTGCCTAAAGCAGTGCCTGGCACAAAGATGGCCCTCAATATTTGTTCAGAGAAGGAACACATGCCATTTCCCTCTCTTTGCTCTGAGAGGAGTGCTTTCAGCATTTTCTGCCTACCAGATCCTTTGACCAATCCCTTCTCTGATGTGGAGTGACTGCTATACAATGCCAACTAAACATAGAGGCCAAGGGCAGGAAAGGGATAAAGACAATGGAGAAGTAAAGGGCTGTAAGGAAGTGAAAATGAAGGCTTAAAGGAAAGGACCTGTGCAGCCAGCTCTCACCCCTCTCTGCAGCTACCCAGCAACTGGAGGATATGGACTTGGTTTGGAACCACCCCTTCTTCTGGTGCTCTGTTTATAATGCACTGTTGGCCAGTGCACTAAGCTGGCCAACTTGAAGCAGAGACTGCATCACTGGATCTTTTTCTGTCTCCAGTGGGCTGACACAGGGCCTAGCCCAGAAACATCTGCTAAGGAGCAGGTGGAGGTGGATGACGGCCAGGTCCCTGGAGACCGCCATTCCTGCCCCCACCTCACTCAAACACACCCGACAGCACCAGCAAGGGAACTGAGAATTCAGAGAATGGCACTTTATTTTTAAGACTTGATTTTTTTGCCATGATTATCTACCAATTCTTCCATGATGGTGTCATCCTCTTCAACAGTGACCAGGACCTTCTTGCCCACCAGATTAAAGATGTCTTCAGGAGGATAGCCTTTGGGCTCACCCACCTTCACGGTGAGCATGTCCATTGTTAGAATGGTGCCTTCCGGAATTTTCACTTTGGCCACCACAGACTTGCCCAGCTGTGGACAAAATGAACATTCAGTGCCAGCTTCACAGAAGTAACTAGTGCACACTACTTTACACTCCAGGTCCCCGATCAGTCTTCCCCAGGTAGTACCTTGGGAGCAGGCACTCTGTTGCCCCCTACGCTGCTCAGAATATCTCATACATGGCAGGAATTCAACCAGTATAGATTGAATTCAGAGACTCAGAGGAGGGGCCTTTACAATAAAGTGCAAAGGAAAGGGCTCAGGCTATGTAGGCGGAGCCAGGTTCAAATCCCAGTCTGTGGGGTATAGGCCATATTTTAGTTTCTCTATCAAATGGAAACTATCCTGTCAGATGACTGTAAGGATTGGTGATATTACAGAATGTACCTGGAACACAGAATGTTCTCAATACATGCAAACTCTGATTTCTTTGGTCACCATCCAACTCAGTATCTCATTGTAAACATGGGGAAACCGAGGTCCATACAGGGTGGGTGACTTGGCCAGGGTTGCAGACAGCCAAGATGAAACATAGGGATGAGATTCTTAACTCCTGACGCACCGCTCTCCAGGGCACACACCTTACCGCCACTTTGTTTGGTAAAATAGAAATATGAAGGACTCATAAGATGGTGAATGTGGCTGTTATGCAGATGGCAAGAAAAGGAGCCCCCGAAGAAGGGGCAGATAGGACAGGCAGATGAGGGAATGAAGGGTACCTGAAGCTCATGACCAGTGTTTGTCTTCTCCATAAATGCTTTCAAATAAATTACGTGTTTTATTACTCTATATCCTCCACGTAAGAGTGCAAGGAATCAATTCTGCTTGGAATGTGGTGCCAGGAAAAAATGTCTGTCAAGTGATAATCATGCATCCTGTTATGTTTTACTGTCTGCTCAGAGAGCCAAATTAAGTGCTCAGCTGTTATAAATCTTACTCTGGTTTCTGGTCTAATTCTCTCCTGTTTCCTCTATAAAGAAACTATTTCTTTTTACTTTATTTTAATTTCCTGGTATAGATGCATCTTTGATTTGGGGAAGCAGGTAGGCCCCACTAGAATAAAAGATGACAACAGTCCCAGGCATGCCTGGTGTTTGGTCTTTGCCTTGACCCCGACAGCCTGCAGGTTAGGTGTGTGTGTGTGCCTGGCAGCCCCAGAATGCCTGCCTGGCCCTATGACTCAGAAGGCAAGAAGGTCCAGGCCACGGCTTCCAGGAAACCCTGATAGTCAGCATGCCAGGCAGTGCTTCTAGGCCCACCAGTTCCTTTGTCTGAAGGTCAGTTGCACAAGGAATAGCTGCATCATCACCCACCCACCTCTGCAACGACTCACTGCCCTTCCCACCGGTGCCACCCTGGCTTAGGAAATGCCACAAGCTCAGAAGAAGTACCTCAGGGAACACCTTGCCTAAATGTTTCTCAGGGCTTAGCTGCTCCAAGGGAGACCAGACTTGACTTATTCCAGGGCCTCACTCCTGTTACATATTCTGGAGTCTAGGAGTACTGGGGCCATGGGCTTCAGAGAATTAGTGGAAGAATGATGTGACCCTAGGTGGCCCGAGAAACTGCTAAAGTTCCCTTTAGATAACATGTTTCTCCTGCTGCTGCTACAGGCCAGAGTGACATGCATTACAGAAGAGAAGCCTGAAGAAGCTGACAGGGGTGGGAGCACATTCCTTCATCATTTCATCAGCCTGGCTCAGGGAGGGCTGGTCCTGACCATCCCTCTCGGGCCAGCCCATCCTGTTTCCACACATGGCAGCAGAGCTGAGTGGAGTCCAGCAGGACACACCTTCTCATTGCAGGCCATCTCACAGGGCAGCAGCTGCTTGGTTGGGGAGCCCAGGGCACGCTCCACAAGACGCACTGACCGCACCAGCTCGGCCAGTTCTCCAGGCTCCAGTGAGGCCGAATGGTCACTCCCCTTCCAGGTCTTGTCCAAAGTTATGTGACGTTCCAACACCTTGGCCCCCAGAGCCACTGCGGCCACAGATATCGCTATGCCTGTTTCATGCCCAGAATACCCTATGGGAATGTCAGGAAAGAGCTTCTGATATTCCTTTCAAGTGGAAAAAGAAAAATAACGTTAAATATCATGCTGCTTTATGCATATTCTCCAGGTCAAGCATATCTGGTTGAGCCCCGGTTTAGCCACTCTCTAGCTGTGCAGCCAGGGACAAGATACTGAGGCTCTCTGAGCCTCTCTTTCCTAGGGATGATAATAATACCTGCTGAGTGTTGCTGTAAATGCATGAGAAGCACTCAGCACATTGTAAATGCTCTAAAAATGGTTACTGTTATTCTAAAGAATGCATTTTAAGAATGTTTCACATTGCACAATACACCAAGAGTAACAACAGAACTATAAATGAATGTCAAAAACCATCTGTCACATTTAATTAGCCTGAGCTGCTGAAAGCAAGTGTGCTGTATGCACAAATATCATCATCAATAATATACACAGCCCAATCTCAAAACAATCCTTTGGTGGAAATGATAAATAATTAATCTGTTATCTGTAATTCACTGAATGCAACAAAAGACACTCTAAGATGGGTGAGTCTTGTTGATGAGGGTGACCAGAAAGCTGAGTACAGTAGAAAGACTCAGGTAGGGTGTATTATTATTTTACCGTTATTATTTCTTTTTGAAACAGGGTCTTGCTGTGTCGCTAAGGCTGGAGTGCAGTGGCGTGATCTCACCTCACTGCAACCTCTGCCTCCTGGGTTCAAGCGATTCTCCTGCCTCAGCCTCCTGAGCAGCTGGGACTACAGGTGCCCGCCACCACGCCCAGCTAGTTTTTGTATTTTCAGTAGAGACGGGGTTTCGCCACGTTGGCCAGGCTGGTCTCGAACTCCTGGCCTCAAGCAGTCCACCAGCCTCAGCCTCCCAAAGTGCTGGGACTACTGGCGTGAGCCACGGTGTCTGGCCTCAGGTGGGGTTTAACAAAAGATTAGGAGGGTTAGGTGGCAAAGGCCTTGAAAACCAGGCTTAAGGGTGTGTGATGGAGTGCGGATTGCTAAAAGTTTGAAAATTCAAACCGCTGTACTATGTGCAGGCCCAAGATGGGATAGGCTGGCAGAATAACTCCTGCAATGTGTAGTGTCAAGAGAGAGGACATGACAGCACCTTGAGTGGGGACGGAGATACACTGAAAAGGAAAATAGCTGGGGTCACGTCTACTAAACTGTTAATTATCGGCATCTCTGTGGGATGGGAGTGCAGGGGATGTTTACTTTTGACATTACATATTTCACAGAAATCATTTTTAAGTTTTAAAAATAATATGATTTAGATAATCTATAAGCGAAGCAAAAACAGGATTGGGAGGGACAGAAAGTTTAGGTAAAAAGAGCAATGTCAGGCCGGGCGCGGTGGCTCACGCCTGTAATCCCAGCACTTTGGGAGGCCGAGGCGGGCGGATCACGAGGTCAGGAGATCGAGACCATCCTGGCTAACAAGGTGAAACCCCATCTCTACTAAAAATACAAAAATTAGCCGGGCGAGGTGGCAGGCGCCTGTAGTCCCAGCTACGCGGGAGGCTGAGGCAGGAGAATGGCGTGAACCCCGGGGGGCGGAGCCTGCAGTGAGCCGAGATCGCGCCACTGCACTCCAGCCTGGGTGAAAGAGCGAGACTCCGTCTAAAAAAAAAAAAAAAAAAAAAAAAAAAGAGCAATGTCAGTTTTCAAAAAGGCTAACTTTTTGAAAGTTAATGGCTGTATAACAACACATAAGAAAGCTTATATTGTGGGAAAAACAGAATCAGATACTATACTGAAAGGAAAATATAAAAGGAAAACAACTGCAATATCAGGATTCTAAGTATGTGTGGACAGATAGAATTCCATTAATGTTACTATAATAGTTTTAATGATAATTACATACATATTTTCGAATGAAGTTAAATTTCCAGTGCTACAGGAGGAACTGAGAGAGATGGCGTGAGACAGTAAGAGACAAAGGCCTAGGGGGACATGCCCAGGTTCTAGTTCCAGCTTTGCCACCAAGCTGCTGTGGGATCTCAGGCTTCCCGACTTGGGACTGGACTTCACCATCTGTGAAATGACTGAGTAGGCAAAATCCTGGGAGAGAGTAATTTCCCTCAAGGCTGTCACTATAACTAGTTTGAGCCTCAGGGATGCTCAGCATTAGAAAATAAGAGAGCCAGCAAATAACAAAGCAGAAAAAGCCAGAAGTTTCAAGAAGGCCTCCTATAACTCAGTATGAAAAAGATGAATATTTATCTGTACACTAGTGTTCATAGCAGCATCACTCACAATAGCCAAAAGGTAAAATCATCCCAAATGTCTGCTGACAGATGATTTTTTTTTTTTTTTCCCGAGAGTCTCACTCTGTCACCCAGGCTGGAGTGCAGTAGTGCAATCTCGGCTTACTGCAATCTCTGCCTCCTGAATTCAAGTGATTCTCCTGCCTCAGCCTCCTGAGTAGCTGGGACCACAGGCACGTGCCACCATGCCTGGCTAATTTTTATATTGTTAGTAAGAAGGGGTTTCACCATGTTGGCCAGGCTAGTCTCGAACTCCTGACCTCAGGTGATCTGCCCACCTCGACTTCCCAAAGTGCTGGGATTACAGGCATGATCCACCGCGCCTGGCCAAGAAAATTTCATTTACAGTCACCCTCTTTAGAATGTGTGTGCTTTCTCAACTGCTTAGCTCGAATTTGATTTGGTAACAGCAAGACTGTCAAAGGATGTTCAAATTATAAAGTATGCCATGGTTTGTTAGAATTTTGGTTATTAAAAGACTACATCTTCCCCATAGTAAATGGCCCAAGAAGGGAACCCCCTCCCTCCTGCTCACCAAGATGACCCGCAGGTTGACATCCTCAGGCTGGAGCGGGTACGCACTGGTACACTGCAAGAAGCAGAAGTTGAGGTTGAGGGGCTTCACGATCTGATAGACTTGCTTCATGGTGTCCATCGACTGCATCCCGCTGGAGATCACCATTGGGCGACCTGAGTAATCCAGCACCAACACCATCAGCACTTTCTCTTTAGAGGTTCTGACTCTCCCCAACACATCCCAACTGCTGGTCTCATCATTCAACTAAAACTCCACAGACATCTCTTAAAATACTGTGCCAGCCCCCCTGTGGGGGAACAGAGAGGAGCTTGTTGGGTTCCTGCCCTCAGCCACAGGAAAGGTGGGCTCCCCTCTGCCCCCCGACAGTGTTCTTGAGCAAAAGGAACTGAATTAAAGAGGCAGAGGAATTTCACACTGCCAAGAGGAAAATGAGTATCTCATCTGATTAATAGGTTGTATACCATGGCAGTACAGTAGAATGAGTGCTGATTCAAGAGTGTGAGTGAATGTGAGGTGCGGAGCTGCCACTTCTAGCTGTGCCTGGGCAGAGTACTGTCCGTCTCTGAGTCTCAGAGGCCTCTCCTGTGAAATAAGTATCAAGCATCACAATCATGACCTGTTTCAGTCCTAGGGGTGTTATGAGGATCAAATGAAATTGTTCATGTTGTAAAACCACTTTACACGATCATGGTCCACTGCAGTCTCAAACTCAAGCAATCCTCCTACCTCGGCCTCCTGAGTAGCTGGGGCTACAGGTATGCACCACCATACCCAGCTAGGTTTTATATATACTGTCATATCCTTAATTTCTTATAAATTTTAGTTAAAAATTTTTCTAGGACAGGTGCAGTGGCTCACACCTGTAATCTCAACACTTTGGGAGGCCGAAGTAGGAGGATCACTTGAATCCAGGCGTTCAAGACCAACCTGGGCAACATAGACAGAACTTGTCTCTATTAAAAAAAAAAATTCTTAAAAAGAATTTCTAAATGTCTTATAAAAACTGTCATATCCTTAATTCATTTTCTTTCAGCTTAGCTTACAAAAAATGGAAGTACAGGCTGATTGAAAAGAGGTTTCTGGCAGGGCACAGTGGCTCATGCCTGTAATCCTAGCACTTTGGGAGGTCGAGATGGGAGGATTGCTTCAGGCCAGGAGTTCAAGACCAACCTGGCCAACACAGCGAGACCCTGTCTCTATTTAAAAAAATGAAAAGAGGCTAAAATTTGTCTTCATGAAATCTGCCTGAAAGTGGGCCACCATGAGGGGAGTAAAAATATGAAGGTTTGGACTCTCTTAGATTTTAAGTCAAAAATTAGACACTTACCTTTTTTGGCTGTCTTTTCCAGATAAGGAAAATTATTAGTGTCTCCAGATCCAACTTTGAAAAATGGAACATTCAGTTCATGCAGGAATTCAACTGCCATCTACAAAAATCAAAGAGGGAGCTCCTTTTCACCATTGTTCAAAAACACTGTTGTCATGACAGGCGAGGAATAACATACAAACAGAAAAACCCCTGCTCTTATGCAGTAGAGGGACGCTCAACAACTTGAAAGCAGGCAAAGATTTGTTCTCAGTCATTTCATTCAAATGCAAACATTCATTTGCATCCACCCATCCATTAGCCCAACAAATGTTTGGTGCTGGTCTTTGCTGGCTACAAGAATCTGGAAAAGGGCTGGGCGCGGTGGCTCGTGCCTGCACTTTGGGAGGCCGAGGCGGGTGGATCACCTGAGGTCAGGAGTTTGAGACTAGCCTGACCAACATGGTGAAGCCCCATCTCTACTAAAAATACAAAAATTAGCCGGGTGTGGTGGCGGGCACCTGTGATCCCAGCTACTCCGGAGGCTGAGGCAGGAGAATCGCTTGAACCTGGGAGGCGGAGGTTGCAGTGAGCTGAGATCGTGCCACTGCACTCCAGCCTGGGCCACAGAGCAGGACTCCATCTCAAAAAAAAAAAAGAATCTGGAAAAGAATCTTTCCCCTGGCCAGACCCTACCTGCTCCAGGGGCCCAAGGCCAAATGAACAAACATGAAACAGTCATGACCTAATCCTGACCCAGAAAACCAGACAGTGAAAACATGAATAGCCTCAAAGTCTTTCCCTTCTACTCGGCCAAATGAGCAGGAAAAGGGGCTATTTCAATCCTTGGCGAAAGGGGGAAAATGGAGCATTTTTTTGCCCAGCCTCTATACAAGGATCCATGGCTGGCAGGGCCCATTCAACACGAGCCCTTTCAGGCCTCAAAGCACGCTGCCTACAGAAAAGTGAACCTCAGTCACTTTTTTCAGATATAACGTCACTGCTTGAGGTTACCTGTTTAGTGCTCTTCAACATCCTTCTCTAGTATTCATCAACAAGACTCAGGAAATTGGTAAATGTCAGCAAATGCTTGCTGAAGGAATCAGTGGATCACAAGTTGTAAGAGTAAAATCTCAGTTTGTTGTCAAATTATAAGAACTCAAAAATTTTTTATTATCATTTCCTTCCAGTTTCAGTAAGGTGTAATTGATATACTAAAAACTGCATATAATGTAATTTGTTGAGTTGGGACTTAAGTATACACTACTGCTACCATCACCACAAGAGTAATAAACATACACATCACCTTCAGAAGTTTTCTTGAGTCCTTTTGTTTTGAATTGAAGTTGGAAATCAAAAGTCGAAAAAATCAATGTCTCTGAATGGTGACTCAGAAATAAGTTAGGGCTTAGTGAGTTTCTCACACTTGATCACATGGGCACAAATCTTTCCCTCTCCCAGGGATGTTGCTAAAATGAAGTGCAAACTCTGATTGGTCTAGGACGGACCAATCGACCAACCAACCTACCTCCCTTTCCTTCCTCCCTCCCTCCCTTTCCTTCCTCCCTTTCCTTCCTCCCTCCTTCCCTCCCTTTCCTTCCTTTCCTCCCTTCCTTCACCATTCTTACTGCTCTTCCTCTCTGCTTAATTTTTAACTCTTCTCTTTTCCCCTTCCATCTTTTTCTTTTCTTTTCTGGTAGAGACGGGGTCTTGCTATGTTGCCCAAACTGGTTTCAAACTCCCGGGGTCAAGCAATCCTCCTGCCTCAGTTTCCCAAGTAGCTGGGACCACAGGCACATGCCACCACATGTGGCTATTTTTTTTTTTTTTAATTTGCTGTAGAGATGGGGTCTTGCTATGTTGCCCGGGCTGTTCTCAAACTCCTGACCTCAAGCAGTTGTCCCACCCTGGCCTCCCACAGTGCTGGGGTTACAAGCTTCAGCCGCCATGCCCAGTACCTTCCATACCTTTCTACCTCACTCTTTCTTGTTTGTGTCTCATAACACTGCTAACTAGCCCTAAGACAGAACTGAAAACACATCAGTTTTAAATATATTTTTTGAATAAAATCTAATTTTCCTACCCTTCTCACTTCATTTGGCAGATGAAGAGAGCGCTTTCTGTTTAAGAAGGAATCTTCCACTGAGTTTTCTTTTGTATAATGTTCATCTTGTGGGAGTGTGGTGTGGCCCTCTAGGGCATAAACAGATGTAGAAACTCCCCCAAGAGAGGGGCAGAGCGATCAGGGGCAAGGAGGGGGGACAAGTGCAGAAAAACACTTTGCGAAAGCTTACCTACAGAGGCTGTAAAATCTGCATGGAATTCTATAATTTTCAAGTAAGGAAAAAGGCCAATTCCTGCTAGAAAGGGAAGGGGCGCCTCATTTTGCCGCCTCCTGGGGAGCCAGCGCCACCCAGTGGCTATTTAGAAAACTGCCACTCAGAGCCATCGGGCAAAGGGAATCTGAGTAATCTGGAAGATCTTAACTTTCAGCCCTAAGACAGTATCGCTGTGCCGAGGGGCTACTACAGGCTGGGTCAGCAACTGGTGACCCCTTTCTCTTCAGGGACTCCTTGACTTCCTCTAGCCTGCCCACCCTGCTCTCGGGTTCCCTCTGTATCTGGGGTTCCATGCAGCCCGGCAGCCTCAGCACTCTTCTCTCCCTCCTGCCCCGTAGCACAAAGTCTGTGGGAGTCTGAAGAGAGCTCAGGCATGTACAACTCTCCTCAGGCTCCCAGCTGAGTTCAACATGCAGAAATGGGTCCCATGGATAGCCTCGTTTGGGAGAAACACTACCCTGCCTTAATGCCTTCTTAGAGGGTCCCAGTAAATCAACTTAGCTGAGTTCCAAACCCAGTGTTTCCCACACTTAACTCGACTCAGAACTTTATTAATTCTGGCCAGGCATGGTAGCTTATGCCTGTAATCCCAGCACTTTGGGAGGCCAAGGCAGGAGGATCATTTTAGCCCAGGAGTTTGACACCAGCCTAGGCAACATGGCGAAATCCCGTTTCTACAAAACATATAAAAATTAGCCAGGTGTGTGGTGTGTGCTGCAGTCCCAGCTACTCAGGAGGCTGAATGGGAGGATTGCTTGAACCCAGGAGTTCGAGGCTGCACTGAACTGAGGTCGTGTCACTGCACTCCAGCCTGGGTGACAAAACAAAAAATAAACCAAAAAACCCTTTATTGGTTCTAAATCAATTAATGAATGAGGGTGGACAACACATGCCCACAGAACCCCCTTTCTGTACTGTGTCCTGTGGGACACTCTGGGAACTGCTGATCTGAGTCAGGGGTAAAGAAAGAGAGGAGTGGAGCTGAGATTTTTCTAAAGTCCCTTCCTCTCTCCTCAGTTTTTAGATCGTGCAGGATTTAAAAAAAAAAAAAAAAGCCCAGGCCAGGCGCAGTGGCTCACGCCTGTAATCCCAGCACTTTGGGAGGCCGTGGCGGGCAGATCATGAGGTCAGAAGTTCGACACCAGCCTGGCCCCCGTCTCTACTAAAAATACAAAAATTAGCCCGGCGTGGTGGTGTGTGTCTGTAATCCCAGCTACTCAGGAGGCTAAGGCAGGACAATTACTTGAACCTGGGAGGTGGAGGTTGCAGTGAGCCAAGATCATGCCATTGCACTCCAGCCTGGGTGACAGAGCAAGACTCTGTCTAAAAAAAAAAAAAAAAAAGCCCATGGTGATGAGCTGGGGAGAACAGGGAGTCAGGGGAGTCAGGGGAAGGGTGTAGCCACAAATAGGCTGGGCCGGCCTCAGGGCAGTGGCCTGTCAGAGGGCACCGTGCCTAGGACAGAGGCAGGTGCTGGAAGGAAGGGCAGCTTTGCTGGGATGGCCACTGTGTGTGAGGGGAGCATGTCCCTCAGGAGTCACCTCTTGGGTCATGGCTTCTATTTGCCTTCTCAATAGAACTTTCCTTTTAGACTAAAGACATTCTGCTGTTTCACCTGAGTTCCACACCCTTGGTGCAACTTTCAACCAGAAGCCCTGACAGTTTTCTTGGCCTTAATAAAATTCTGCCACACCTTAACCTTTCCTCAGTACACAGAGAACGCCCTAGAACAGCATACAGTGTGGAGAAAATACGCACTCAATAAATGCCTGTTTCTATAAGGAAGTTAGGGTAGGTAAACACTGGGAGCCACTTGCTAGGTAAATACAGAACAAGGAACCAATCTACCTCCAACAGTTTGACAGATGGCAAGGTAAATTAACTCTTGTAAAGGCTCTTAAAGAATGCACTTTCCTGCTGGGGCGCGGTGGCTCCCGCCTATAATCCCAGCACTTTGGGAGGCCAAGGTGGGTGGATCATGAGGTCAGGAGTTCAAGACACCCTGGCCAACATGGTGAAACTCCGTCTCTACTAAAAATACAAAAATTAGCTGGGCATGGTGGCAGGCACCTGTAGTCCCAGCTACTCGGGAGGTTGAGGCGGATAACTGCTTGAACCCGGGAGGTGGAGGTTGTAGTGAGCAGAGATTGCGTAACTGCACTCCAGCTTGGGCAACACAGCGAGACTCCGTCTCAAAAAAAAAAAAAAATGCAGTTTCCCTCACTGCCTGTGCCCTAGGTCAGGCAGGGGACTAGCTGGTGACAAATGGCATTCCTCGTCCAGAGGAACCTACCTGCCCAAATAGGCTGAAGCAGAAAAACTCCAAAAGGTTCTGAGTAACAGAACAGCCATCGCTGGGTGAGTGCAGACCTGGCCCTGTGCTGGCACCCCACGGGCTTAGCTCCCTGAATCCTCCAGATAGCCCCAGGGGCATCTTAACAATCCTGTTTTTACAGACAGGGGCCACTGCGGCTCCAAGGTTACATGAGGAGCCCAAGCCACACAGAGCGTGAGCACCAGGAGCTGAGCTCAGAGAGCCTGGCTCTAAAACATCCCAGACACCAAGCAAATGGGCTGCCTGGGGAGCAGAGGGAAGGTAAACCAAGAGAGGGAAGCCCCGCTACAAACACCAGACTCCTCCCTATCAATCACCCAACCGCTCCGGGTTCTCAACCAATGCCACCTGCAGGGCACGGCCTAAAGAAGTGACTCCGCTTCGGCAGCCTCACAGGGGCAAGGAGGCACCTTTCTCCTAGGTCGGATCCAGGAGCTCCGGGAGCTTGCATTTCCAGGAAATGTGGATGAAAACAGAAAAGTCCCCATTCCAGGTGCAAGTCACCTTGATGACATCTTCCCTGTTTCTGCACTGACTCAGGACATCAGAATAGAGAGAACCACTGGATGGTAGCTTGGTCACACACAGAAAAGGAAATGGTGGCCCAGGCAGGGAAGGGGCTCACCAAGGTCACACTGAGAGTTAAGGGCAAAGTCAGGACAAGTACCCAGATGTCCCAGCCCTTAGCCCAGGTTGCTTTCCTTAATTGTAACTAACATTCACTGAATACTGATTGTGTACTATGCTTTATATTAACAATCACATTTAATCTTCACTTTCCCTCCCAAATGGGTTCTGCTAGGAAGCCTGCTTCACAACTGAAGAAAACAGGCACAAAAAGGTTAAATAACCTCCACATGGATATACCAGAAATGACAGGCAGAGCCGTACTCAAACTTAAAATCTGACCCTAGAGTCCATTCACTTGGCCACTGGGCCATATAGCCCGGGTATGGGCCACACAGCAGGGTGTGTACCACAGAGCTGGGGTGTGCATCATACAGTCAGGGGTATGTACCACACAGCTGAGGTGTGTACCATATAGCCGTGCCATCATATAGCCAGGGTACACACCACACAGCTGGGGTATGTGTATACACCATTCAGCATGGGGTCCCAAATGTTTTCATCTTCAAATTCTTAAAAATTACTGAGGAGGCCAAGTGCAGTGGCTCACACCTGCAATCCTAGCACTTTGGGAGGCCGAGGTGGGAGACTGTTTGAGGCCCAGAGTTTAAGACCAGCCTGGGCAACACAGGGAGACCCCATCTCTACAAAAAAATTTAGAAATTAGCTGGTCGTGGTGGCATGGACCTGTAGTCCCAGCTACTAAGGAGGCTGAGGTGGGAGGATTGCTTGAGCCTGGGCAGTCAAGGCTGTGGTGAGCTATGAGCTATGATTGTGCCACTACTCTCCAGCCTGGGAAACAGAGCGAGACCCTGTCTCAAAAAAAAAAAAAAAAAAAAAAATTACTAAAGAGTCTACAGATCTTTTTTATTTTTTTTGATGTGAGTTTATTTATTCGTATTTGCTGAATTAAAAATTAAAATTGTGTCCAGGCGCGATGGCTCATGCCTGTAATCCCAGCACTTTGGGAGGACAAGGTGGGTGGATCACCTGAGGTCGGGAGTTTGAGACCAGCCTGGCCAAATGGTAAAACCCCATCCCTACTAAAAATACAAAAATTAGTTGAGTGTGATGGCGGGTACCTATAATCCCAGCTACTCAGGAGGCTGAGGCACAGGAATCTCTTGAACCCAGGAGGCAGAAGTTGCAGTGAGCCAAGATCACACCATTGCGCTCCGGCCTGGCCAACAGAGTGAAATAAATAAATAAAACAAAAATTTAAAATGAAAGCCGGGCACGGTGGCTTACACCTGCAATCCCAGCACTTTGGGAGGCTAAGGCAGGCAGATCACCTGGGGTCAGGAGTTCAAGACCAGCCTGGTCAACATGGTGAAACCCTGTCTCTACTAAAAATACAAAAATTAGCTGGGCATGGTGGCACACACCTGTAGTCCCAGCTACTTGGGAGGCTGAAGCAGGATAATTGCTTGAACCTGGGAGGCGATGGTTACAGTGAGCCACAATCGTGCCACTGCACTCCAGCCTGGCTGACAGCGAGACTCCGTCTCAAAAAATAAAATATAAAATAAAAAAGGAATCTTTTCTTAATTTTAAACTTCGAATTTTGAGATAATGGTAGATTCACGTGCAACTGTAAGAAAGAACACAGAGAGATACTATATACTCTTCCCCCAGTTTCCCCCAATGGTAATGTCTTGTAAAACTGTAGTACAATATCACAACTGGGTGAATGACGTTGACAAAGTCAACCAATCTTACGCAGATTTCACCATTTCTACATGTATTCATTTTTGTGTGCCTATACTTAATTCTATGCAATTTTACCCCATGCACAGATTCATGTGACCACTTCCACGGTCACCATACAGAAGGTACCATGATGCCACTGCTACAAGGATCCTTCATGTCACCCCTTAATAACCACGTCCCCTTCCCCTTACTAACCTTTGGCAACTACTCATCTGTTCTCCATTCTCATAATTCTGTTATTTCCAGAATGTCATGGAAGCAGAATCGTACAGTATGTACCCTTCTGTGTATGCTGCTTTCTCACTCAGCATCATTTCCTTGAGATGCATCCAGGCTGCTGCACGCATCAATAGTTCATTCCTGGCTGGGCGCGGTGGCTCACGCCTGTAATCCCAGCACTTTGGGAGGCCGATGTGGGTGGATCACAAGGTCAGGAGTTTGAGACCAGCCTGGCCAAGATGGTGAAACCCCATCTCTGCAAAAAATACAAAAATTAGCCGGGCACCGTGGCATGTGCCTGTAATCCCTGCTACTCAGGAGGCTGAGGAAGGAGAATCGCTTGAACCCGGGCAGCGGAGGTTGCAGTGTGCCGAGATCGCACCACTGCACTCCAGCCTGGGCGACAGAGTGAGACTCCATCTCAAAAAAAAAAAAAGAAAAAAATAGTTCATTCCTTTTGATTGCTGAGTAGTACTCTACGGTACGCATGTACTACAGTTTGTTTCACCATTCACCCACTAAAGAACATTTTGCTTGTTCTAGTTTTGAGCTACTAAGAATAAAAGTTGTAATGACACTCACATACAGGTTTTTGTATGAATGTTAAGTTTTCATTTCTTTGGGGATAAATTACCAAATGACAACTGGTGGGTCATATGATAAACACATTATCTAGCTTTATAAGAAACACCCAGTCCACGTTAAGTGGTTGAATTATACAGTATATGAATTATGTCCCAATAAAGCTGTTAAAAAAAGAAGGAATGAAACTGCCATACTGTTTTCTAGAGTGATTGGATCATTCTACATTCCCACCAGCAATATATGAATGACCTATTTTCTTTGTATCCTTGACACCATGTGGTGTTACCACTTTTTTTTGTTTGTTTTAGAGACAGGACCTCACTCTTTTGCCAAGGCTGGAGTCTGGAGTTCACTGGTGCAATCATGGCTTACCACAGCCTCAAGCTCCTGGGTTCAAGGAAGCCTCCTGCCTTCCTGCCTCAGCCTCCCAAGCAGCTGAGGCTACAGGCACACACCACAATGCCTGGCTTTTTTTTTTTTTTTTTAATAGATGGGGTCTTGCTATTGTTGCCCAGGCTGGTCTTGAACTCCTGGCCTCAAGCGATCCTCCTACCTCAGCTTCCCAAAGTACTGGGATTTCAGGAGTGAGCCACTGCATCCAGCCAACCACTTTTTACTTTAACGATACTGACAGCTGTGCAGTGATATCACATTGTGGTTTAAAACTGAGAAATAAAGAAAAAAAAAAAAGCTAAAAATGGCTGGGCGAGGTGGCTGACACCTGTAATCCTAGCATTTGGGAGGCCGAGGAAGGCAGATCACTTGAGGTCAGGAGTTCGAGACCAGCCTGGCCAACAAGGTGAAACTCCCTCTCTACCAAGAGATAAAAAAAAAAAAAAATTAGCTGGGCATGGTGGTGTGCACCTGTAATCCCAGCTACTTGGGAGGCTGAGGCATGAGAATTGCTTGAACCCGGGAGTTGGAGGTTATAGTGAGCTGAGATTACACCACTGCACTCCAGTCTGGGTGACAGAGTGTAACCCTGTCTCAAAAATAAAAATAAATGAGAAATTTTTAAACATATAGACAAACACAGAAGAAAAAAAGATAATTTGGACATCATCAAAATTAAAGATGTTTGTAATTCGGAGGACACTATCAAGAAAGTGAAAAAGGGCGAGGCATGGTGGCTCATGCCTGTAATCCCAGCACTTTGGGAGGCCAAGGTGGGCTGTTCGCTTGAGCTCAGGAGTTTGAGACCAGCCTGGGCTACATAGTGAGACCTTGTCTCTACAAAAAATACAAAAATTAGCTGAGTCTGGTGGCGCAAGCCTATAGTCCTAGCTACTTAGGAGGCTGAAGTGGGAGGATTGCTTGAGCTCAGGAGGCCAAGGTTGCAGTGAGCCAATATTGCACCACTCTGCACTCCAGCCTCCTGGGTGACAGAGCAAGAACCTATCTCAAAAAAAAAAAAAAAAAAAAAAAAAAAAAAGAAGTGAAAAAGACAACCCAAAGACTAGGAAAGTTTTTTACAATCATTTATCTGCTAAAGGACTTGTACTTAAAATATATAAAGACAATTCATTGGAAGGCTATACATGAAAAAATAATTCATTAAATTTCAAAAGAATATATAAAGAAAAATAATGCAATTTTTAAAACTGACAAAGGATCTGAATAGACATTCTTCCAAAGAAGATATGCAGATGACCAACAGGCACATGAAAAGATGCATCAGAGAAATGCAAATCACAACCACAGTGAGATACCATGTCACATCCACTAGGATGGCTAGAATAAGGAGGTAATAACAAATGATGAGGATGTGAAGCAACTGGCACCATCAAACCCTGCTGGTGGGAATGGTGCAGCCACTTTGGCAAACAGTCTGGCAGTTCCTCAAAAAAGTTAAACATAGGGTTACCAGGTGACCCAGCAATTCCACTCATATATATAATACTGAAGAGAAATGAAAACATGTCCATATAAAACCTGTACATAAAAGCTCATGGCAGCATTATTGATAATAGCCAAAGAGTAGAAACAACACAAATGTCCACCAACTGACAAATGGGTAAATAAAATGTGGTATAGCCATAAAATTGAATTATGAGTTAGCCAAAAAAAGAAATGAAGTACTGATAGATGCTACAACATAAATGAAAACACAATGTTATATGAAAGAAGTCAGGCTCGAAGGACCACATATTGTATGATTCTATTTATATGCAATATCCAGAATAGGCAAATTTATAGAGACAGAAATTTGAGGCTGGACGCAGTGGCTCACACCTATAATCCCAGCACTTTGGAAGGCCGAGGCAAGTGGATCACCTGAGGTCAGGAGTTCAAGGTCAACATGGTGAAACCTTGGCTCTACTAAAAATACAAAAATTAGCTGGGCAGTGTGGTGCATGCCTGCAATCCCAGCTACTCGGGAGGCTGAGGCAGGAGAATTGCTTGAACCCAGGAGGCGGAAGTAGCAGTGAGCCGGGATCACACCATTGTACTCCAGCCTGGGCAACAATAACGAAACCCCGTTTCAAAAAAAAAAGCACCATGAGTGACTAACACTTTAAAAGAATATTATTTCACCAGAAGCTAAACATTGTAATTCATCTGTTGAAAAACAATCCTATTTATTTAGAGGACACCACATAACAATCTCAGAAACTCTCCTGGGCTGTGAGTACACCCAGAAGGATTAACACAATAATGTCCCTTTGGTTCTGTTGTTGATACTTACAAGACCTATTCCTTTCTGAATGGAGACTGCTATGTCACCAGTTCAAACTGAATTTGAGCAAGCCCAGGTCTCAGATTTGAAATTGGATGCAGAGTAAGGCCCCTGCCTCAGGTTGCAGGGCAGTAATTAACTGAAGATCAGCAATATATCTAAGTAACCTTTTTATTTTTTATTTTTTTTATTTTTTATTTTTTTTTTTTGAGACGGAGTCTTGCTCTGTCGCCCAGGCTAGAGTGCAGTGGCGCGATCTCGGCTCACTGCAAGCTCCGCCTCCCGGGTTCACGCCATTCTCCTGCCTCAGCCTCTCCGAGTAGCTGGGACTACAGGCGCCCGCCACCGCGCCCGGCTAATTTTTTGTATTTTTAGTAGAGACGGGGTTTCACCGTGGTCTCGATCTCCTGACCTCGTGATCCACCCGCCTCGGCCTCCCAAAGTGCTGGGATTACAAGCGTGAGCCACCGCGCCCGGCCAAGTAACCTTTTTATGTAGGTTTTTAAAAAAAACATCTGTCCCCACTCCCAAGGCAGCTCTTGGGCCCAGAGACTCTCCAGCCAACTTCAGTCTTGAACTGGTACCAAGCGTGGTGCATGCAGAGACTCTGCTGAGCTTTCAGGCATTCACAGTGGGAGTCTATGCTCTGGGAAGCCTGGGCTGCCAGCCAGGCAGCAGCAGCTGAGGGACTGTGGAAAGCATACTGCTCTAGGCATCAGATCTGCTACCTTTAAGACCCATTTCCTAACTGTGTGATACCGAACAAACTTCTGGCCCCTCTGGTCCTCCATTTCTTCATCTGTAAAATGGGGCACTGTAGGGATAAAACATATTACTGTATGTGAAGATGCTTCATAAACTATAATGTGTACTTCAAAAGTAGGGAATTAGGGCGAGTGCGGTGGCTTACGCCTGTAATCCCAGAACTTTGGGAGGCCGAGGCAGGCGGATCACTGAAGGTCAGGAGTTCAAGACCAGCCTGGCCAACATGGTGAAACCCCATCTCTACTAAAAATATACAAAAACTAGCCGGGTGTGGTGGCAGGCGCCTGTAATCCCAGCTACTCAGGAGGCTGAGGCAGGAGAATCACTTGAACTCAGGAGGTGGGGGTTGCAGTGAGCCAAGATCGTGCTATTGCACTCCAGCTTGAGCAACAGACCCAGACTCCGTCTTAAAAAAAAAAATAGAGAATTAGGATTGTTAAGTACACAACTGCATTTAAAGAATGTCATGCGTACGAATGCTGTGAATTAAGGAATGAATTTGGTCTACAGAAGTGAAGCCTGAAACTGCCAAGTTCTCCAGAGGCCTAGGTTTTCCACCTTCCTCCTTTTTTAAACCACCCATTACCCCTGGCCTGAGCTGCATGTGTGCTTCTTTCAACTCAATCGACACACGTTTTAGAACTGGAAAAGTGGCACAGAATCAGAAGTCTGCTTCAGATAACCTGGTTGACCAAAAGAAAAAGTGTTTCAAGACCCATAAAAATGTTCTAAGGTTTTACCCAAAAATCTGTTTCTAAGAAGTCATCTTAAGGAAACAACCCCAAACAGAGAAAAGATGTCTATCTCAGCACTACTTATTAGCACAAAAAAAAAACTGGCTGGGTGCAGTGGCTCAAACCTGTAATCCCAGCACTTTGGGAGGCCTAGATGGCAGGAACACTTGAGGCCAGGAGCTCGAGATCAAGCTGGGCAACACAGTGAGATCCCGTCTCTACAAATTTTTTTTTTAAATTAGCCAAGCGTGGTGGCACATGCCTGTAGTCCCAGCTACTCAGCAGGCTGAGACAGGAGGATCACTTGAGGACAGGAGTTTGAGACTGCAGTAAGCTATGACTGCATCGTTGCACTCCAGCATGGGTGACAGAACAGGATCCCATCTCAAAAAACAAAAAAAACTAGGCCAGGCACGGTGGCTCACACCTGTAATCGCAGCACTTTGGGAGGCTGAGGCGGGTGGATAACCTGAGGTCAAAAGTTTGAGACTAGCCTGGCCAACATGGTGAAACCACATCTCTATTAAAAATACAAAATTTAGCTGGGCCTGGTGGCAGGTGCCTGTAATCCCAGCTACTCAGGAGGCTGAGCCATGAGAATCACATGAACCTGGGAGGCAGAGGTTGCAGTCAGCTGAGATCACGCCACTCCACTCCAACCTGGGAGACAGTGAGACCGTGTCTCAAAACAAGCAAACAACAACAAAAAATAACACTGGGCTGGGCATGCTGGCTCACACCTGTAATCCCACACCTTTGGGAGGCTGGGGTGGGTGGATTGCCTGAGGTCAGGAGTTTGAGATCAGCCTGGCTAACATGGTGAAACCCCGTCTCCCTAAAAATACAAAAAAAATCAGCCAGGCCTGGTGGTGCACGCATACTCGGGAGACTGAGACAGGAGAATCGCTTCAACCTGGGAGGCAGAGGTTGCAGCGAGCCGAGATCACGCCACTGCACTCCAGCCTGGGTGACAGAGTCAGACTCCATCTCAAAAAATAAAATAAAATAAATAAAATAAAATAAAATTGAGGAATCTTTTCTTTTTTTAATTTTAAACTTTGAATTTTGAGATAATGGTAGATTCACGTGCAGCTGTAAGAAAGGACACAGAGAAATCCTATATACTCTTCCTCCAGTTTTTTTGAGACTCTGTCTCAAAAAAAAAAAAAAAAAAAAATGAAATAACTTCCGTGTCCAAAAGTAGAGGAATGGTTAGGTACAGTACAGACATGCGCCAAAAGAAGTATTACGTTGCTATTAAAATCTTTAAGCATAAGGTGGGGTAAAAGTTTGTGCTATAATGTTAACTAAAACAAGCAGGCACAGAACTCAATGTTCACTAAATAGTACCAGCAGGCAATACAAGAATATAAAAAGACTTCAGGAGGAAATATATAAAAAGAACTGCTATAGAGGGATTATGGGTCAGTTTTTTCCCCTTTTTCTTGTTTTCTAAACTTTCTGTAATGTTATTTTTACAACTAAAAGTTTTTTAAATTCAAAAGAACACATGAAGGAATTTTAAGGAGGCAGGTCACAGAGCAGATGGGACCTGAGACCTGGCACCAGCTGCACTCTTCTAGGATGTGGCATGGCCAAGCCAAAAACCACCGGTGACCATCCTGTGAGCCATTCCCTTCTGGACAGTACCAGTGTCCCCCCACTCAAGTCAGTCAAGGCTAGTCAGCAAGGGGTGGACTCCAGAATTGTGGTTTCCTTGCTCTATTTTTTTTTTTTTTTAAGAGACAGGGTCTTGCTCTATCACCTAGGCTGGAGTCCAATCATGGCTCACTGCAGTCTCAAATACATGGGATCAAGCAATCCTCAGCCTCCCAGACTACAGGAGTACGCCACCGCGCCTGGCTAATTTTTGTATTTTTTGTAGAGATAGGGTCTCCCTATGTTGCCCACCCTGGTCTTGAGCTCCTGGCCTCAAGCAATCCTTCCAGCTCAGCCTCCCAAAGCTCTGGGATTACAGGTGTGAGTCACCACACCCAGCCCCTGGTTTCCAGACCATTTTCTACTGGGAGAAACCTGGCCCAGCTGGGGTGTCCCTACAGCTTGGAGGGTCTCTGGGATTCCAGTGTGGCTGACCCCTACTTCCAGAGACAACTTGTTATTATTATTACTATTATTTTTTTTTTTTTTTTGAGACGGAGTCTTGCTCTATCACCAGGCTGGAGTGCAGTGGCATGATCTCGGCTTACTGCAACCTCCACCTCCCAGGTTCAAGCGATTCTCCTGCCTCAGCCTCCCAAGTAGCTGGGACTACAGACGCATGCCACCACGCCCAGCTTATTTTTTGTATTTTAGTAGAGACAGGGTTTCACCATGTTGGCCAGGATGGTCTCGATCTCTTGACCTTGTGACCTGCCCGCCTCGGCCTCCCAAAGTGCTGGGATTACAGGTGTGAGACACCGAGACACCGCGCTTGGCCTTTTTTTTAAAATTTGAGATGGAGTCTTGCTGTGTTGCCCAGGCTGGAGCACAGTGGCGTGATCTCGGCTCACTGCAACCTCCACCTCCCAGGTTCAAGTGATTCTCCTGCCTCAGCCTCCCAAGTAACTGGGATTACAGGCACGCACCACCATGCCCAGCTAATTTTTGTATTTTTAGTAGAGACGGGGTTTCACCATGTTGGCCAGGCTGGTCTCGAACTCCTGACCTCAGGTCATCCATCCCCTTCGGTCTCCCAAAGTGCCGGGATTACAGGTGTGAGCCACCAAGCCCGGCCAGAGACAACGTGTTTTTAAAACAATAGCATCCTTCCTACAGATTCTCATTGGGCTTTGGTGCCTGCTAGCCTCTCCAGTAGTTGGGAACAGAAAGGATGAGCAAGGGCTGGAGGTGGCCCTAAGCCGGAAGTCACCAGGCTGCCTGCTGACCCTTGGTCTGCTAAAGTGACAAATGACAGAGCAGCAGAGGACTCACCTCATCCATGCCAGAGGCAGTGAAGAAGATCCCAACCTCCTCAGCGTACCTCTGCAGTTCCCTGTACTGGTCATGGCTGAACTCCAGATGTCGTTTGTGCTCCCCATACGTCTTCCCCCAGGAATGCTTCGAGGTGTATGGCCTCTCCAAGGCTTTCCGATTAAACTTGAATTCTAGCTCACTCTTCTGGAACTTGGCACAATCAGCCCCACACTCCTACAACACACATTAGGACACCTTTCAGTGACTGTCGTAGAAAAGGAAAGAATTCTGGAGCAACCATTATGACATCATCATCTTTATTTATTTATTTAGAGACAGAGTTTCGCTCTTTCACCCAGGCTGAAGTGCAGACGGCGTGATCTCGGCTCACTACAACCAATGCCTCCCGGGTTCAAGCCATTCTCCTGCCTCAGCCTCCCAAGTAGCTGGGATTATAGGCGCCCACCACAACACTCAGCTAATTTTTGTTATTTTTAGTAGAGACAGGGTTTCGCCACATTGGCCAGGCTGGTCTTGAACTCCTGACCTCAGGTGATCCACCCACCTTGGCCTCCCAAAGTGCTGGGATTACAGGCATGAGCCACCGTGCCCAGCCAACATCACCATCTTTAAAAACAACATAGACTGACAGAGACCTTAAGAACCTCCAAGGAAGAGGAACAGAACAGGCAAGAAAGTCTGAAAGGAAGAAAAGGTTGTTTGGAGATGGGAGACCTCCCCGTTTTTTTCTCTTAGCATGCCAAAAGAAAAAAAAAAAATGGGACTTTTTTCCTTTGTTTTGCATTGTAAATATTAAAAATACTGGATCAAAGATTTAAGGAAGATTTTAAGTTATATAACTGAGCAAAGAATAGGAAAATCAGCACTGGACCAGAATTTGGTAAAGAAAAATTCTGGTTTAACTTTGACCCTAACTCTTAGATAAGTCACTTCCCAGCTCTGGACTCAGTTTCTCCATCAATATAAAAGCAGTTTGGGCTACCTCCAGGATGTGTAAACTGTCCTAATGAGGCCCTCTCAGGGACAGGAAAATCCAGGGACAGTGCCCTGTGCCTCTTTCTCTGATTTCAACAATAGCAACTCTGCTTTTAGCTGCTTTGCACTGGCACTTTTCTCCATGACATTTTCTTTGAACAGGTTACGTGTTAAAAAGCAGACAAACAAAAGAAAAATGCCCCAGCCCCTAGATGACTTCTACTGAGCAGAGGAAATAATATAAAAGCTGGATTGTTTGACTATAACAGCTATATAAAAAAAAAAAAACACTCAAGAGGTCAGGCACAGTGGCCCATGCCTGTAATCCAAACACTTTCTGAGAGGCCAAGGTGGGAGGATTGCTTGAACCCAGGAGTTCAAGACCAGCCTCGGCAACATGGTAAGACCCTGTCTCTACAAAAAATATAAAAATTAGCCAGGCATGGTGGCATACACCTGTAGTCCCAGCTATTCAGGAGGCTGAGGTGGGAGGATCGCTTGATCCCGAGGTTGAGGTGGCAATGAGCTATGATGGTGCCACTGCACTCCAGCCTGAGCAACAGAGTGAGACCCTGACTCAAACAAAAACAACGTACTTAAGAAAAAGAGTAATTAAAACCCACTAAAGTCCCATCTCACGGCCATTTCTGTAGACACAGAGGTATTCATGCTATTAAAAACTTCTTGGCTGCCGGGCGTGGAGGCTCACGCCTGTAATCCCAGCACTTTGGGAGGCCGAGGTGGGCGGATCACGAGGTCAGGAGATCGAGACCATCCTGGCTAACATGGTGAAACCCCATCTCTACAAAAAATACAAAAAATTAGCTGGGCGTGGTGGTGGGCACCGTGGTCCCAGCTACTCGGGAGGCTGAGACAGGAGAATGGCATGAACCCAGGAGGCGGAGCGTGCAGTGAGCCGAGATCGCACCACTGCACTCCAGCCTGGGCAACAGAGCGAGACTCCATCTCAAAAAAAAAAAAATTCTTGGGTCCAGAAACATCAGTGCTGAGATCACTACTCCTGCTCTTGGACAGATCATAAGATGGTAGGGTCAGGACTTGATGCTGGAAAGTTCAAAGAACATTAGAACTGAAAGTGACCTTGGGCAACAGAGCTCTCATTGTGTAGATGAAGATCCCAAGGCTCAGACTGACCTGACTAAAGTTGCACAGTGTCTCTAGCAGAGCTGGCCAGATCCCTTTCCTAAAGGCTGCAGCCACCTAGATTCCAGCTCAACAGAATTAGAGACAGGGTCTCGCTATGTGGCCCAGGCTGGACTCGAATTCCTGAGCTCAAGCAATCTGCCTTCCTCAGCCTCCCAAAGTGATGAGATTACAGGAATCAGCCACTGCACCTGGTCAGTACAGCTTTGTTTCTGTGGCTTCAATATCTCTAGATATTTTTACAACTTCAGCATTCTAACAGGAAAAACAGGCTGCTCCTTCAAATTAAGAATGGGAATTTCCCTCTAGAAAACAATGTTGCAGAAGAAAGGCTGGAGTCCTGTGGCTTAGGAGCAAAAACTGAAAAAACCCCTGACTGTATTTATTATACTAGCTATGTGACCTTGCCTAAGTCACTTATTTTCTCTTAGCCTTTAAAATGAAATCGGCAGGATCATGGCATTGGGTTGTTGTAAAAATTAAATGAGATGTGCATATACAGCATTTAGCTTAGTATCTGGTAGAGTAAGCACTCAAAAAATGTTAGCAATGTTACTTTTGTAAAGTATTTTTATGATTCAGTGGTTAGGTTTCCATAAAATCAGTCCCGAAGGAACAGTAAGGGCTGAGGGTGGTGGCTCACACCTGTAATCCCAGCACTTTCAGAGGCCAAGGTGGGCAGATCCCTTGAGCTCAGGAGTTTGAGACCAGCCTGAGTAACATGGCCAAACCCCATCTCTACAAAAAAATAGCCCAGCATGGTGGTTCACGCCTGTGGGTCCCAGCTACTCGGGAGGCTGAGGTGGGAGAATCACTTAAGCCTGGGAGGCAGAGGTTGCAGTGAGCCAGGATCATGTCACTGCACTCCAGCCTGGGTGATACAGAGAGACCCTGTCTCAAAAAAAAAAAAAAAAAAAAACCAGTAAGAGAAAACCTCCAGCCTGGGTGACAGAGCAAGACCCTGTCTCTAAGATAGACAAATAAATAAATAAACATTTAAAAAACCGATCACAAATGATACAAAATCAGTTGAGCAGCATTGATGAAGGGAAAGGAAAGATGGGGTGAGCTATCTCTAAACCAAAGAATCATAGTGCAGGCCAGGCCTTATGCTGGAGGCTGGGGTCGTAATGAAGAATATGGCAGTCCCAACAGAAGAGGGAGCACGCATTTACTGACTCCTGTGTGCCAAGTGCTGGGCTCAGAGCTCTATCTGAGAATCTCATTTGATCCCCATAACAACTCCATGTGGAAAGAACTGTTATTATCAAGCCCCGTTTTCAAATGGGGAAACGGGTTCACCGAGGCTAAGTAAGCAGCCCACGTTCACACAGCTAGTAGTGGTGGAAGTGAGATTTGAACTCAAAGGCCGGGCTTTTAACCACTTCATATTTCAAATACAGGGAATGGCGGGTGAGAGAGACCACAGCAACTTTCAGGAACTGTCATTCCTGAAAGTAACTCTGTGCCGCTGAAGAATGTCAGAGAATTATGACGGGCTGGAAGGGGCCCAGTCATTAAAATCTTGAAGGCTATGTTAAAGGGTTTCGACGCTACCCGCGGGCAGGAGGGAGCCACAGAAGGTGCCAGGCAGGGGGATGGTCTGATCAAGTCTGACTTTTCCCTAGAAAGATTATTCTGGCACCAGAACGGGAAGGAAAGAGGTCGGGTTAGGAGGCAGCTGCTGTAATGCAGAAAGGTCAGGAGGGTGGCAGACGGGGTGAGGAAGAGGGATCCGAAGGATTCCGAAAACGGAACTGGCGGGCGGGAGGGGGCCGGACCAGGGTACCGAGCTGCGGAGGCCGCGTGGCCCTGGCTCCCCGCGGCCCCGCCCCGCCCCGCCCGGCGCCCGAATCCCGGGTCCCGGGAGCTCCCGCCTCACCTTGGCCATGCGGATCATGCGCTTGGCCACGTCCAGGTCGCCCTGGTGGTTCTGGCCGATCTCGGCAATGATGAAGCACGGGTGTTGCCCGCCTACCCACCGCCCGGGACACAGCTCCAGCTCCAGCGGCATTGCAGCGGCTCGGGGTCTGGCGCCTCACTGCCAGTCTGGGTCCGGGCCGCCGCCTCTACTCTGTTCTGTGAGCAGCTCTGCAAGACCCACACGCCGGCCCCGCCACGTCAGCCCGCGGCCGCCGCGCAGCCAATCCCCTAGGCCCCGCCTCGCTCCCGACAGCCAATCGGGGTGGGGGGCGGGACCTCCCCTGGGAAGGGCGGTGGGGCGGGTCGAGGAAGCTCCGCGCCCTTCTCCTGTGCGAGGCTTGAGGCTCGCTGCCCCACAGCGCGATCTCGGACCATCGCGGTATCGGTGCGTGCACCCAGGAGCAAGCATTCCCTGCAGGAGGCGGACGGCTGCCTGCGCAGGGCATAGTCTATGTCCAGCTCTCAGGAGCATGGGGAGAGCGCGCCCTATGGTGTAATGGAAAAAACAGGGTTGCTAGGGTTAGAATCACAGAGCTGGATCGAGTCCAGCCTATGCCACTTACCAGCTCCTGCTCATATAAGGGATGTTACTCAGTCTTCCTGAGCGTTCTTTTTCTTTCTCTCTGAATCAAAAAAATAAAAGAGAACTGTGAGATGACGTATAGAAACCCCTGATCACAATACTTGGCTTGTAGTAAGTTTTCAAGAAGTGGCGGAGGTTCCTATTATATGAGAGGCAACAGGTTCGAAAAGTTGCACTGGCTTGTCCAAAGCCATCCAGAAAGCCAGAGCAGAGTTGGGACTAGGACCCGGGCCTCCCAGCCCCGAGCTCTTAAAATACAATCACCTGGCCGGGCGCGGTGGCTCACGCCTGTAATCCCAGCATTGTGGGAGGCCAAGGCAGGCAGATCACCTGAGGTCGGGAGTTCGAGACCAGCCTGACCAATATGGAGAAACCCCGTCTCTACTAAAAACACAAAAAAATTAGCCGGGCGTGGTGGTGTGTGCCTGTAATCCCAGCTACTCGAGAAGCTGAGGCAGGAGAATCGCTTGAATCCAGGAGGTGGAGGTTGCAGTGAGCCCAGATCACACCACTGCACTCCAGCCTGGTGACACTGCAAGACTCTGTCTCAAAAATTAATTAATTAATTAAAAAAATAAAAGAAGATAACAGTTATTTCCCAAAATAAACTTCCTTCTTGCCTGGGAACTAGACTGCCTTTGTAGGACTAACAAATTAGCCACAAGATTAGACACGTAGGAGTCATGCACATGGAGGCTACAAGATTCTGACCCTCCTCAAATTGCTCCTGGGGATAACATCACTATTGTAAAACCTAGGATCAGTGCTTGAGATATTTTGCAGACCTTGCACTTGATGGATCAGCTGGCACCACCAGATTGATAAACTGGTTCATCTGATCTTGTGGCCCCCACCCAGGAACTGACTTGGCGCAAGAAGACAGCTTTGACTTTCTATGATTTTATCTCCAACACAACCAATCAGCACTCCCGACATACTGGCCTCTCTCAACCCACCAAATTATCCTTAAAAACTCTGATCTCCAAGGTGGGGCATAGTGGCTCACACCTGTAATCCTAGCACTTTGGGAGGCTGAGGCGGGTGGATCACCTAAGGTCAGGAGTTCGAGACCAGCCTGGCCAACGTGGTGAAACCCTGTCTCTACTAAAAATACAAAATTAGCCAGGTATGGTGGTGCATGCCTGTAATCCCAACTACTTGGGAGGCTGAGGTAGGAGAATTGCTTAAACCTGGGAGGCAGAGGTTGCAGTGAGCTGAGATTGTGCCATTGCACTCCAGCCTGGGCAACAAGAGTGAAACTCCATTTCAAAAACAAACAAACAAGAACCCCAAAAACCTCTGATCTCTGAATGCTAGGGGAAATTGATTTAGTAATAAAATTCAGCCAGCCTGCACGGCTGGCTCTGCATGAATTACTCTATTGCAATTCCCCTATTTTGATAAATCAGCTCTGTGTAGGTAGTGGGCATGGTGAACCAGTTGAGCAGTTAAAAATTTGGGGGCTTATTCAGGATTGCCCTTGTGCTACCTGTCCCCGTTCTGTAGACCCCCTCTGGCGATGGATCCAGAGGCCAGCCCAAGCGGCCACCTGGTTTTGGACAGGGAGCTGACTCTGGCATCATCTCTATCGGCAGTGCGCTACTAGCCCAATATGTATGGAGTACACTTTGCAATAGAAAAATTGTCCTGGGGAGATGTCCCATAACTAGAGCTCCATGGCGAGGTGTCCGTCTGTAGCTCCACCACGGGGTGCCTGTAACTGTAACCTTATCACAGTGTCTGTTTGTAGCCCTATCATGGATTGTCTGCAGCTGTAGCCCCATTATGGGGTGTCTGATTTGGTGAGTATTCTAGGTGCTGCCAACACCTCTTTCCTTCTCCCAGTTGGTTCAGCTTCTTCAGGGGTCTCGGTTTACTCTCCCTAATTAGTAGGAAGAGTCTTGGTTCTGGAGACTTCTCCTCAATCAGTGAGATTTCGGGGAGATTTCTCAGATGGAGAATAGGAGAATAGTTTGGAAGGAATACTCATGGAATTCTTGGTTAGGGATCTTGGTGTGGAAGGCCTTCTGTCCGTCTTGTCTTTGTGTGTGTGTTTGTATATGTGGAGGGGATCTCTGAAGGAATTTCTGATGCAAGTCCAGCAGACCTAACTCAGAGAACCCTCTGTAAGTATGGTCACATTCAGTGAGCTCTGAAAAAAAATCTTAACAGGCCTGTTAAGGGGTAACTGTCTGCTCTTCGTCTTGCCCAGAGACTACTCATTGATGCCATCCCTCCTCACCTTGAATGGATCAAAGATGATAGGGACCAAAGGGAGACAGTTTGAGCCTTGCTAGGTTGATACTGGGTGCCCAATGAGGTGGCTACTATCTGTTTTGTTATGTGTATTTTGCTTCAGCTGAGATGGAAAATGTTAATTCTGTTCTCCATGCAGCCCATCGGGCAGCATCTTACAAAGTTGAGAAGCTTTGCCTATGGTTCCATAAAACAGAAAAGGATGATATTTATTTATTTATTTATTTTGTAGTGGGCTTGGCACTCAGCTATAGCATAGTGAGCAGAGTTATCAAAGGCCGCTCCGTTCTTCTGGAAGCTGCAGAGAAAGGGATCCTGGAAACCTGGTATGCCGGCAAAAAGGGTAACAACTTACTAGCCAAGTTTCTGGCCTCTGTGTGTGTATGTGTGTGTGTGTGTATGTTAAACATCACTGTCTCCTCTACAAAGGTCTGATTAATAGAAAAAAAGACTTATGAGACTAGTTTTAGGCTATAGAAAATGTGGTGTACTTAGTGCTATGAATTTGTTTTTCTGTGTTGTTCTATAATGGAGGGGGCATCACAGGATAGAACGTGGACTTAGGAGCCATATAAGCCAACTGTCCAAAGCCAGTTCAGCAGGCTGGTCACTTACAAACTTTTCTGTGAGTCCCTGAAACCAATACCAGATGAAGTTTCTCTCTCATGTTGTTTTATGTCCTTGAACTTAACCTTGTGACCATGTGAGGATACTTTATCTTGGATTCTGTCATCCAGAGGACAGGAATTTTGGGGTTCATTTCATAGTTAGCCCTAAAAATTATCTTGAGCAGTTAAAAGCCTTTGCAAGCTCAAAATCTTCCTTCTGGGAAGAGCAATAGAAAGCGCTTAGGCCGGGCGCGGTGGCTCACGCTTGTAATCCCAGCACTTTGGGAGGCCGAGGCGGGCGGATCACGAAGTCAGGAGATCGAGACCACGGTGAAACTCCGTCTCTACTAAAAATACAAAAAAATTAGCTGGGCGGGGTGGCGGGCGCCTGTAGTCCCAGCTACTCGGAGAGGCTGAGGCAGGAGAATGGTGTGAACCCGGGAGGCGGAGCTTGCAGTGAGCCGAGATTGCGCCACTGCACTCCAGCCTGGGCGACAGAGCCAGACTCCGTCTCAAAAAAAAAAAAAAAAAAAAAAAAAAAAAAAAAAAAAAAGAAAGCGCTTAATGCGGTAGCTCAGTACTAAGGCTTTGGCATTTGACAGGGGTGGCCCAGGTTCAATTCTTGGCTTAGGAGGCTTAGGGAGTAAGCCCTTTCTGGTTTGTTATTTGTGTAACTTTTTGCCATTTATTGATTCTTTCTCCCCATGGACCGATTCTGGTTTCCTGTCTTTATTTTTACTTTTGCTGAACTACCTTTGGGGAGACTCTAATTATTATAAAACAAAAACAAAAACTGCTTACCATCTCTTTAAGACACTTTATGCGTCCATGGTTAAGTTATGACCTTAGTTAAAATGTATTAATTTCACATGGGAGGTTACCTGTGGTAGAATTCAAAAGCCAGAAATATTGGCTGTCCTGGCTACAGTCTGGTAATAAAAGAATTTAGGCTGAGCACGGTGGCTCACGCCTGTAATCCTAGCACATTGGGAGGCCAAGGCGAGTGGATCACCTGAGGTCGGGAGTTTGAGACCAGCCTGATCAACATGGAGAAACCCCATCTCTAATAAAATATAAAATTAGGCAGGCGTGGTGGCACACGCCTGTAATCCCAGCTACTTGGGAAGCTGAGACAGGAGAATCACTTGAACCCAGGAGGTGGAGGTTGTAGTGAGCCGAGATCATGCCATTGCACTCCAGCCTGGGTGACAAGAGCAAAACTTTGTCTCAAACAAACAAAAATTTAATAGTTTTTTTTTTAGAAAAAAGAGCTATATGGTTAAAATCAGCTTAATAAAAAGTGGATATGCAAACTGTACATATATTTAAAAAGCCTTTATGTTTGTTTTCTTTTCTCTTCTTGGATCTTATTTTTCTGAAGGAAAATTAAAGTTTTTTTTTTTCTTCTCAGTCAACTGAATTGTTTCTCTCCATTTTGTCTTCTTGCCATTCTTGATGTCTGCATGAGAGAACCTGATAATTACTAACAGCCTGGGACTCCTGGGGAAAAACAGAGGAGGTGTCACAGACCCCATTCTAGGAAAAACCTCTGTTTCCCTCATGTAACCCCAGGAATTGAAGGAGGATAGAGTCCTCTCCAAATCTAAGGCTCTGTTCTGTTTTACATTACAGTACCTGACACTTTTGACTTTGGGGGCGGGTTGTCCAAAATTACTTTGCATTAGTGAGAGAGTTTTTAGCCTTGGTGTGTAATAACCAGGTAGGAAATATATTTTAAGGGATGGCTAATGGCAGTTAGGAGGGATACTTGGCTGTTTGCACGCTTGGATCAAAGAAGCATGCTCTTGACCACCTAGAGGCATGGAAACATCTCCACCCCACCCCTCACCCCTGCTAAATATGAGACTCCCATAGGGGATGGGCTGATTACAAAATGAGCTGATTGGCTTCAGGTTGCCTTGCAATGAAATCCACAGTAGAAGCATTGCACTGTCTTCTCCGGTAGCATTTCCCTTCTTTTAGGGGATCCAGGATTCAGTATAAAAATGGGACCCTTAATTTTGGGGATCTGTTTTTGCCTTCTAGCTGTGGCTGCTTGTTAGAACATTGGCTCACTCCTCTTAACCCACATCATGCGTTAAAGAAATGATTGCCAGGAGGCCTTCACTCCTCTAGAAGGGCATCATTTGTTAAGTCCTTTTTCTATGGTTTGGAGTAAAAGGGGCAATGATTAGAAATGTATCCCCCATGATAGGTTCTATAGCAGGTTCTACTGTAAAGTCTGTGGTTCCACAACAGACTTTATCTTATGAAAGTTATGCTAAATAATGGAATTGCTCTAGATTACTGGCACAGAAGTATCTGTGCAGCTGCTGGCACTTGTGGCCTATGGATAAATACATCACATCGGGCATTATAGAGATTCAGTTGTAGGGGATTAGCAGAAAGACTGCTTAGTTAAGCGAGTAGACTCTTCATCTAGCTCATTCTTTGATCTATTTAATTTCAGGTGGTTTGGTTTATGGGGACCCTGGATAAGGAGAATACTCCAAACACTTGGTGTTATCCTCGCAATAGTCATAATAGTAGTCTCCCTGGTGTGCTGTATTCTCTCAAAGGCTTTAAGTGTTTGCACACAGCCATCTTTAGAATGTCAAATGGTCTCTCTTCAGTTGGAATGACAAGAGCTGAAAGAAATGTGCAACCATGCTGGGTGTGGTGGCTCACTCCTATAATCCCAGCACTTTGGGAGGCCAAGGCAGGTGGATCACTTGAGTCCAGGAGTTCGAGATCGGCCTGGCCAACATGGTGAAACCCTGTCTCTACTAAAAAATACAAAAAGTAGCTGGATGTGGCGGTGCCTGCCTGTAAACCCAGCTACTCAGGAGGCTGAGGCACGAGAATTGCTTAAACCCAGGAGGTGGAGGTTGCAGTGAGCCAAGATCACACCACTGCACTCCAGCCTGGGTGACAGAGACTCTGTTTCAAAAAAAGAAATGTGCAACCATGAGGACACTATAACCTAAGAATGACACGCTGAGACCAGAAACCCAAAATTATGGTAACTGAGAGTGGCGTTAAGGCCTTAAGTTTTGGTCATGATCTCACCTAAGCAAGAACTCTCACCTAAGGGAGAATGTGACCAAAAAGGGAGAATTTTTAAAAACAAAATTAGGGGAGGCCATTGTTTTGGAATGAGCACTAGGCCCCAAACCAAATCAAAATGGAGTCACTCGTGCTAAATGTGACATAGTGATATTAAGACTTTAAGGAACACATAGGTCCTAGAACAAACCAGGTTTTGTTTTTCTTCTGTAAACAGGACGTTCCAGCATAAGGAGGTACCCTCTACTCAGTCCTTGTTCCCACCTTGCAAAATTCACTGTTTACTGTTTCCCAGTGGGTTTCAAGACCAAATAAGTATATTTATGCTGGGATAGTGACATGAATGACTAAAGTTTTGGTCGATCTCTCAAAAGTGAGAAAATGACCAAAAGGGGGGAATTGTTACATCAAGTTTAGCCTAAAGCTGCCTCCTTATATATTTTAAGTTCAGCCTAAAGGTTTTCTGTACATCATGAACTATAACAAGTGGAGATGTAAACAGACTGTAGGCCATACCTGTGCCAATCACTGAGTTTTGGCCAATCAAATGTAGCCAATTGTTCCAACTGTGTTAAAATAAGGCAAACGCTGAGATATAAGCAATCCAGTTGCTTCTAAACCTCATTTGTGTTTTCTGTACTTCACTTTCCTTTTCCTGTCCATAAATCTTCTTCCACCACAAAGCCGCACTGGAGTCTCTACGCCTACCCTGGCTCAAAAGGCTGCCCAATTCGTGACTTGCTCTTGCTCAATTAAACATCTTTAAATTTAATTCAGCTGAAGTTTTTCTTTTATCACCGTGGCAGAGGCATTTGAACCAGAGTGACTCCATCTTGAATGGGGGCTAGATAAAATAAGGCTGAAACCTTCTGAGCTGCATTCCCATGAGGTTAAAGCATTCCTAGTTACAGGAAGAGACAGGAGGTCGACACAGGGTACATGTCACAAAGACCTTGCTGATAAAAAGTAGTGGTAAAGAAGTCGGCAAAAACCCACCAAAACCAAGATGGCAATGAGAGTGACCTCTGGTTGTCCTCACTGTTCATTATACACTAATTATAATGTAATAGCATGCTAAAAGACACTCCCATCAGTGCCATGACACTTTATAAATGTCATAGCAACGTAGAAAGTTACCCCATATGGTCTAAAAGGGGGAAGAACTCTCAGTTCCAGGAATTGCCCACCCCTTTCCTGGAAAACTCACGAATAACCCACCTCTTCTTTAGCATATGATTAGGAAATGATCATAAAAGTGGACAGCCAGCAGCCCCTGGGGGTGCTCTGCATATGGAATAGTCATTCTTTTTTTTTTTTTTTTTTTTTTTTTTGAGGCAGAGTCTCACTCTGTTGCCCAGGCTGGAGTGTAGTGGTGCTATCTTGGCTCACTGCAACCTCCACCTCGCAGGTTCAAGTGATTCTCCTGCCTCAGCCTCCTGAGTAGCTGGGATTACAGGCATGCGCTACCACGCCTGGTTAATTTTTGTATTTTTATTAGAGATGGGGTTTCTCCATGTTGGTCAGGCTGGTCTCAAACTCCTGACCTCAGGTAACCTGCCCGCCTTGGCCTCCCAAAGTGCTAGAATTACAGGCATGAGCCACTGCTCCTGGCCAGAATAGCCACTCTTTATTCCTTTACTCTTTTTTTTTTTTCCTGAGACAGTCTTGCTCTGTCACCCAGGCTGGGATGCAGTGGCATGATCTCGGCTCACTGCAACCTCTGCCTCCCAGGTTCAAGCAATTCTCCTGTCTTGCCTACCAAGTAGCTGGAATCACAGGTGCCCGCCACCACAACTGGCTAATTTTTGTATTTTTAGTAGAGACGGGGTTTCACCATGTGGCCAGACTGGTCTGGATCTCCTGACCTTGTGATCCACCTGCTTCGGCCTCCCAAAATGCTGAGATTATAGGCATGAGCCACCACGCCCAGCCTATTCCTTTACTCAAGTTGAACAGTTTTCAAAAGCCAAAGAAGCAGTTTATAACCTTAAAGCATTTAGCAAACCTAATATCTGACCTGCCTAAATTAGACTAAGTGTCTTTATTTTACCAATAATCTTTAAAATTGTTTTTATTTCCTAAAGGTTACTAAAGTCATGTGAACTAAAAGGCATTCGTTTTTATTTTTCTTTCAAAATATTTAAGTACTTATTTTTCTTCAAGCTGATTAATCAGAGCTCTTTTATATAAACATCACACACACAACACATATATAAACTATACTGACAGACAGATGGAAGAAGATCCAGTAGCTGTAGGATTTTTCATTTGCCAGTTTTTACATTTCTTAATTGGATTACTGGCTTTAGAGTAGAGCCCTTTGAAGAATAGGGTGAAGAAAGCATGCAGTTTCTAGGGCCTAATAAGCAGGCACACCTGGAAGGTAAAATGGATTCCCCCAATATTAAGGGTTTCATTTTTAGATCAGATCTCAGATCCCAAAAGGAGAAACGCTATGAACAAGACAGTGCAATGATTTTACCATGTATTTAATTGCAAAGCAATCCAAAGCTAACCAGCCCATTCTGTGACTAGCCCATCACCCATGGGAGTCTTGTCACTCAGTCAGGGGGTGGGGGGTGACATTTCCATACTTTTTTTTTTTTTTTTTGAGGAGTCTCACACCATCACCCAGGCTGGAGTGCAGTGGCATGATCTCAGCTCACTGCAACCTCCACCTTCTGGGTTCAAGTGATTCTTCTGCCTCAGCCTCCTGAGTAGCTGGGACTACAGGCACGTGCCACCACGCCCAGCTAATTTTTGTATTTCTAGTAGAGATGAGGTTTCACCATATTGGCCAGGCTGGTCTCAAACTCCTGACCTCGTGATCCACTTGCCTTGGCCCCCCAAAGTGCTGGGATTACAGGTATGAGGAACCACGCCCGGCTCATTTCCATGCTTTCTAGGTGGCCAGGAGCATGCTTCTCTGATCCAAACATGCAAAGAGCTGAGAATTCCCCCATAATTGCCATTAGCTATCCCCAAAACTGTATTTCCTACCTAGCTATTACACACTAAATTTCTCTCATAATGTGAAGTAACTTCTGGTACCCCCAAAACTCAAAAATATCAGATAATGCAATGCAAAAAAGAACAGAGCCTTAGATTTTGAGAGGGATCTAACTGCTTCCAATTCCTGGGGTTTCATGAGAAAAACAGAGGTATTTCCCAAAACGGGCTCTGTGGTCCCTCCTGTTTTACCCAAGGAGTCCCAGGCTGTTAGAGCTTGAATATCTTTTTGGGTATCTTTACAGCAGTGTTCCACTCTACTGGTACTAATTTACTGTATTTGTCCATTTTCACACTGCTGATAAAGACATACCCAAGACTGGGTAATTTATAAAGAAAAAGAGGTTTAATGGTCTCACAGTTCCACGTGGTGGGGGAGGCCTCACAGTTATGGTGGAAGGCGAAAGGCACGTCTTACATGGCAGCAGACGAGAGAATGAAAACCCAGCAAAAGGGAGTTCCTCTTATAAAACCATCAAATCTCGTGAGACTTACTCACTACCATGAGAACAGTATGGGGGAAACCAGCCCCATGATTCAATTCTCTCCCACCAGGTCCCTCCCACAACACATGGGAATTATGGGAGCTACAATTCAAGATGAGATTTAGTTGGGGACACAACAAAACCATATCACCTACCCATTGCAGTGATACTGAATCAAAAGTTCAAGTGGTCACTTTTTGGTCACAAAGGGACCTTTTCCAGCTGTCCCATCAGCTCTCAAATTTCACCTTTGGGGAGAAAAGTTTCCCCAGGTTCTGAGGTCCTGTACGTGCCTAATCCTGTCACTCATAGCTGTCAGCAAAGAGTACAAGACAGATTTAATTTTTTTAATCAATTAGTTGCCTAAGCTTTTTATTTGCCTTTTGTAAAGTCTTAAAAATATGGAAATCTTTTTAAACTCTTCTGCATATCAGCTGGGCACGGTGGCTCACGCCTGTAATCCCAGCACTTTGAGAGGCCAAGGCGGGTAGATCACAAGGTCAGGAGTTCAAGATCAGCCTGGCCAATATGGTGAAACCCCCTCTCTACTAAGAATACAAAATTAGCCGAGTGTGGTGGTACATGCCCGTAATCTCAGCTACTCAGGAGGCTGAGGCAAGAGAATCACTTGAACCCGGGGAGTGGAGGTTGCAGTGAGCCGAGATCATGCCATTGCACTACAGCCTGGGCAACAAGAGTGAAACTCCATCTCAGAAACAAACAAACAAACAAAAAACTCTCCTGCATATCAACAGACATCCCTAGATGAGACTAATTAGGGAGCCCCCATTTTCAAATGCATTTCAGTGCAGTTTTATTCATTTGGAATGTTCCACTTTAAGTTACCTTTAGTATGATTTCACCATTTCTGTAAGACTTCGCTGCTTCCAGGGCCCTAACACTTATGCATGTATAAGTCAGAAGGAACTCAGTTCTTCAGAAATTAAGTATCTAATTTTTACCTAGGATATTGGGTTTGCTCTCAGGTTCCCTTGATTAACTTAGCCAATGATTTTTGTCCTGTGTAAGCACTCAAGAAAAATGAAACAAAGGGGTGAAAAAAATCCCTGTGAATTTCCAAAATCCAAATTTTACACCCCCTGCAATATTACCATTTACTACCAGTTTCTTTCTGACCCAGTCAGATGTAAGAGGCCTTAACTGGATCCCAGCCAGTTAATTACCAGATCTAATTCAATCCTGAACCCAGTCCAATTTCTGTTGTGATTTCCAAACCCAGTTTGGAACAGAAATTTCCTCAAAGAAACTTGGAGAGCTCGGCCGGGCGCGGTGGCTCACGCTTGTAATCCCAGCACTTTGGGAGGCCGAGGCGGGCGGATCACGAGGTCAGGAGATCGAGACCACGGTGAAACCCCGTCTCTACTAAAAATACAAAAAAATTAGCCGGGCGTGGTGGCGGGCTCCTGTAGTCCCAGCTACTCGGAGAGGCTGAGGCAGGAGAATGGCGTGAACCCAGGAGGCGGAGCTTGCAGTGAGCCGAGATTGTGCCACTGCACTCCAGCCTGGGCGACAGAGCGAGACTCCGTCTCAAAAAAAAAAAAAAAGAAACTCGGAGAGCTCAAAGCACAAATCCATGGAGTTCTGAAATCTGAGCAAGAACTTACCATGATCCCCAGCTGCTCCAAGAGAGCAATGGACACAAATGGGTCCTGCAGGTACCTTGCTGGATCACTCAGCACCCCTGGGGGTCATTAGAAGCTCTACTTCAGATCCTGCTTCTGACACCATCTGATGAAAGCAAAACTTCAGCTGAATTAAATTTTTTTTTTTTTTTTGTATTTTTTTTTATTAATTTTTTTTGCATACAAAAACAATAAACATTTTCTAAAAATACATACAAACAAAAAGATGCGTATCAAACATATTAGGAAGGTTGCACATGGGAAGTCGGGGAATAGAAATGGGGGTGGGAGTTAAAATAAATGAGAGAGGGACTTTATATGGATCAGTGATAATAACTCAATCCTCTATTTGACAAAGAAGAGGGAGAAGGAAGAGGAAGAAAAAGAAAGTGGGATAAAGGATCAGAAAGGGAGGAAAATAGAAAAAATTAGAGTATGACTCCAGGGTAGACCTGTTTTGTTGTCATTGAGTTGGTTGGTTGGTTTGTCTGTTGTATACTTCATGTTTCGCCAAGTTGGCCAGACTGGTCTCGAACTCCTAGCCCGAAGTGATCAACCCGCCTCGCCCCCCAGAGTGCCGGGACCACAGGCGTGAGCCACCACGTCCAGCCCCCACATTGCTTCTGGTCTCCGTGGTAGACCTCCCAGACGGAGCGGCCAGGCAGAGGAGCTCCTCACTTCTACCCAGACACGGGGCGGCCGGGCAGAGGGGCTCCTCACTTCTACCCAGACACGGGGCAGCCGGGCAGAGGGGCTCCTCACTTCCCAGACGGGGCGGCCAGGCAGAGACGCTCCTCACTTCTTCCCAGACGATAGGTGGCCGGGCAGAGGCACTCCTCACTTCCCAGACGATGGGTGGTCGGGCAGAGGTGCTCCCCACTTCCCAGACGATGGGTGGCCGGGCAGAGGCGCTCCTCACTTCCCAGACGGTGGTGGCCGGGCAGAGGCGCTCCTCACTTCCCAGACGGTGGGTGGCTGGGCAGAGGCGCTCCTCACTTCCCAGATGGTGGGTGGCCGGGCAGAGGCGCTCCTCACTTCCCAGACGGTGGGTGACCGGGCAGAGGCGCTCCTCACTTCCCAGACGGTGGGTGGCCGGGCAGAGGCGCTCCTCACTTCCCAGATGATGGGTGGCCGGGCAGAGGCGCTCCTCACTTCTTCCCGGATGGGACGGCCGGGCAGAGGCACTCCTCACTTCTTCCCGGATGGGGCGCCCAGGCAGAGGCGCTCCTCATTTCTTCCCGGACGGGGCGGCCGGGCAGAGGCGCTCCTCACTTCTTCCCGGACGGGGCGGCCGGGCAGAGGCGCTCCTCACTTCTTCCCGGACGGGGCGGCCGGGCAGAGGCGCTCCTCACTTCTTCCCGGACGGGGCGGCCGGGCAGAGGCGCTCCTCACTTCTTCCCGGACGGGGCGGCCGGGCAGAGGCGCTCCTCACTTCTTCCCGGACGGGGCGGCCGGGCAGAGGCGCTCCTCACTTCTTCCCGGACGGGGCGGCCGGGCAGAGGCGCTCCTCACTTCTTCCCGGACGGGGCGGCCGGACAGAGGCGCTCCTCACTTCTTCCCTGACGGGGCGGCCGGGCAGAGGCGCTCCTCACTTCTTCCCGGACGGGGTGGCTGGGCAGAGGCGCTGCTCACTTCCCAGACGGGGCGGCCGGGCAGAGGCACTCCTCACTTCCCAGACGGGGCAGCCGGGCAGAGGTGCTCCTCATTTCCCAGACGGGGCGGCCGGGCAGAGGGGCTCCTCACTTCCCAGACGGTGGGTGGCCGGGCAGAGGCGCTCCTCACTTCCCAGACGATGGGCGGCCGGGCAGAGGCGCTCCTCACTTCTTCCCGGATGGGGCGCCCGGGCAGAGGCGCTCCTCATTTCTTCCCGGACGGGGCGGCCGGGCAGAGGCGCTCCTCACTTCCCAGACGGGGCGGCCGGGTAGAGGCGCTCCTCACTTCTTCCAGGACGGGGGCGGCCGGGCAGAGGCGCTCCTCACTTCTTCCCGGACGGGGCGGCCGGGCAGAGGCGCTTCTCACTTCCTCCCGGACGGGGCGGCCGGGCAGAGGCGCTCCTCACCTCCCAGACGATGGGAGGCCGGGCAGAGGCGCTCCTCACTTCCCAGACGATGGGTGGCCGGACAGAGGCGCTCCTCACTTCCCAGATGGGGCGGCCGGGCAGAGGCGCTCCTCACTTCCCAGACAGGGTGGCCGGGCAGAGGCGCTCCTCACTTCCCAGACGGTGGGTGGCCGGGCAGAGGCGCTCCTCACTTCCCAGATGGGGCGGCCGGGCAGAGGCGCTCCTCACTTCCCAGACAGGGTGGCCGGGCAGAGGCGCTCCTCACTTCCCAGACGGTGGGTGGCCGGGCAGAGGCGCTCCTCACTTCCCAGACGGTGGGTGGCCGGGCAGAGGTGCTCCTCACTTCCCAGACGGGGCGGCCGGGCAGAGGCGCTCCTCACTTCCCAGACGGTGGGTGGCCGGGCAGAGGCGCTCCTCACCTCCCAGACGGGGCGGCCGGGCAGAGGCGCTCCCCACCTTCCAGATGGGGCGGCGGCCGGGCAGGGGCTGCAATCCCAGCACCCTGGCAGGCCAAGGCAGGCGGCCGGGGGGTAGAGGCTGCCGCGAGGCCAGACCACGCCACCGCACTCCAGCCCGGGCAACACCGAGCACTGGGTGAGCGAGACTCCGTCTGTAGTCGCAGTACCTCGGGAGGCCGAGGCGGGCAGAGCAGTCGGCGTCAGGAGCTGGCGACCAGCGTGGCCAAGATGGCGAACGCGTGCCTGCATCCAAAGGAGAAAAGGCAGGCAGCGGTGGCGTGTGCCGGCAGACCCAGGCAGTTTGCGGCGCGGGCAGCAGCAAGCTGAGTAGATTGTAGCCTGGGCCAGAGAGGGAAACAAAGAAAGAAAAGAAAAGAAAAGAAAAGAAAAGAAAAGAAAAGAAAAGAAAAGAAAAGAAAAGAAAAGAAAAGAAAAGAAAAGAAAAGAAAAGAAAAGAAAAGAAAAGAAAAGAAAAGAAAAGAAAAGAAAAGAAAAGAAAAGAAAAGAAAAGAAAAGAAAAGAAAAGAAAAGAAAAGAAAAGAAAAGAAAAGAAAAGAAAAGAAAAGAAAAGAAAAGAAAAGAAAAGAAAAGAAAAGAAAAGAAAAGAAAAGAAAAGAAAAGAAAAGAAAAGAAAAGAAAAGAAGGAAGGAAGGAAGGAGAAAAAGAAGGAAAAAGAAGGAAAAAGAAGGAAAAAGAAGGAAAAAGAAGGAAAAGAAAGAAAGGAAAGAAAGGAAAGAAAGAAAGAAAGAAAGAAAGAAAGAAAGAAAGAAAGAAAGCTGAATTAAATTTAAAGGAGTTTAATTGAGAAATGAACAATTCATGAACTGGAGAGCCTTTTGAGCCAGGCTAGGCTCTGAAACTCTAGCACAGCCATGTGTTGGAAGAAGGTTTACAGACAGAAAAAGGAAAGTGATGTACAGAAAACAGAAGTGAGGTTCAGAAACAACTGGATTGGTTACAGATCAGCCTTTGTCTTATTTGAACACAGTTCAAACAGTTGGCTACATTTGATTGGCCAAAAACTCAGTAATTGGCACAGGTGTGGGCCATGGTTTGTTTATACCTCCACTTGTTATATAGTTCACGACGTACAGAAAAACCTTTAGGCTGAACTTAAAATATGTAAGGAGGCAGCTTTAGGCTAAACTTGATTTAACAAGGGATACCAGAGATGACCTTGTACTGAGAGAGGATTTGACCTTGGCATGTGAAATGGTGGACAAGAGCTACAAAGTTAGGGGTGGCTGAGCACGATTTACAGGAAGTAGTCTTGGCTGTTGTTTTTTTCTCTCTTAGGAAGCTGTTGTTTAAGGATCCTACTTCTAGTTTGGAGGTGCATTCTTTATTTTTATTTTTATTTTTTGGAGACAGAGTCTGCTCTGCCACCCAGGCTGGAGTGCAGTGGTGTAATCTTGGCTCACTGCAACCTCCTCCTTCTGGGTTCAGGCAATTCTCCTGCCTCAGCCTCTCACGTAGCTGGGACTACAGGCATGTACCACCATACCTGGCTAATTTTTTGTATTTTAATAAAGACAGGGTTTCATCATGTTGCCCAGGGTGGTCTCAAACTCCTGAGCTCAGGCAATCCACCCACCTTGGCCTCCCAAAGTGCTGTGATCATAGGTGTGAGCCACCACAGTGAGCTCGGAGGTGCATTCTGAAGGGTCTTCTCCATTGCTTTTTCTCCCAGAATTAATCTCAATTTGGCTTGTCTGTGTACATTTAGGTGAGGAACTGAACTGTTGTTTTCATAGGTAAATGACAGACTGAATTTACTCAGCACCCAAGAGAAAGAGCATTTTGCGGCCAGGAGCGGTGGCTCATGCCTGTAATCCCATCACTTTGGGAAGCCGAGGAGGGCAGATCACAAGGTCAGGAGATCGAGACCATCCTGGCCAACATGGTGAAACCCCGTCTCTACTAAAAATACAAAAATTAGCTGGGCATGGTGGTGCGTGCCTGTAATCCTACCTACTCGGGAGGCTGAAGCAGGAGAATATCTTGAACCAGGGAGTTGGAGGTTGCTGTGAGCCGAGATAGCACCACTGCACTCCAGCCTGGCGACAGAGTGAGACTCCGTCTCAAAAAAAAAAGAAAGGGCATTTTGCCCTTCCTAGCTGAAAGGCACCCCTGGGTGACCAGGGGCCACGTGGGAGTGTCTGGAGGGTTGACCCTCATGACGTGCAACGGCCCTACAGGGAACCCTCACCAAAATTAGTTTTAAAAAGGCTCGTCCAGGAAGGGTATATGGAAGCTGATGACTCTGCACTTTCAGCCCTCCTGGAGGGGCTTAGACCTCCAGAGTCAGAAACTGAGACGCTAAGAGGGCAGCAACGCCTCAGTGGTGACACACTATGGAGTCTTGCCCCCAAGCAGCACACACTTTGACCCACTCCACAAAAGCCCTAGGACATAGCTCAGTTCTTCCTTTTAAGAAAAAAAAAAAAAAAAAAACAAATAATCTAAGGCGGCAGAGAAAAAAGAAGAGTAACCCCTTTTGGGGCACTCTTAGTGTTATGGCACCTCTACTTGTTAGAATTTGTGTAAAATGGAAATATTATGGTCTTTGTGCACAAGATGACCACCGCATTAAGGAAAAAGAGCCCAAAGGTCCATAGAATTTCTAAGTTCTCTTTCTATTTTCTTTTCTGCTTGCTTTAACTCTGCTGTTACTTTTCTACTGAGATAAAAACCACTGTTTAGATCCAAACTTTTTTTTTTTTTTGCAAGCCAGTGAATTTGTGTTTATCTCATGGCTAGAGTTCTGAAGTAAAAGCTATAGGATCTCTGTGTGTATGTGTGTCTGTGTGTGTGTATTTAAAAGGCCTTTATGATAGATTTCTATAATTTTATGTTTAACTGGCAATTAAATCAGTTTTAACTTCCCTCTAGCACACCAGACTTTTTCCTCTCTGTATTTAGAGATGTAAATTTTGCTATCTGATTTTTCACCTAAGAGTTGTTTGCGTTAACATGCAAATTAGCCAGGCGTGGTGGCCCATGCCTGTAATCCCAGCACTTTGGAAGGCTGAAGTGGGCAGATCAGCTGAGGTCAGGAGTTCCAGACCAGCCTGGCCAACATGGCAAAACTAAAAATACAAAAATTAGCTGGGCATGGTGGCGCATGCCTGTAACCCCAGGTACTCTGGAGGCTGAGGCGGAAGAATTGCTTGAACCCAGGAGGCGGAGGTTGCAGTGAGCCAGTATCGCGCCATTGCACTCCAGCCTGGGCAACAGAGCGAGATTCCATCTAAAAAAAAAAAAAATGCAAATTTAGGGCTAGTCAGCTGACAATTCCCTAGAGTAATGAAACAGGTTATCAAGAATTTGCAAGTCTAAATAGGGAAAAAAAAAGAGGTCTTATGAGTCTATAAGATGTACTGCTATCGGCATGCCTAATACGTCTATGTATTTATGTGTTGTGTACACAATGTTTCACTACTAAAAATATGAGTTCTAATTAACTGGCTTAAAGAAAAATAAAAGTGCTTAAATCAAATACTTTATCAAAAAAGAAAGACTAATCAAATGCTTTTTCAAGATTGCATGACTTAACTCTTTTTTTTTTTTTTTTTGAGATAGAGTCTCGCTCTGTCTCCAGGCTAGAGTGCAGTGGCGTGATCTCGGCTCACTGCAACCTCCGTCTCCCAGGTTCAAGTGATTCTTTTGCCTCAGCCTCCTGAGTAGCTGGTACTACAGGCACGCACCACCATGCCCAGCTAATTTTTGTATTTTTAGTAGAGACGGGGTTTCACCATGTTGGCCAGGATGGTCTCAATCTCTTGACCTCATGATCTGCCTGCCTCGGCCTCCCAAAGTGCTGGGATTACAGGCTTGAGCCATTGCACCCAGCCTATGCTCTTTAATAAATAAGCTGACTTTAACATTATAGGTAAAATAACATTAGAAATGTTTTAAGAATTGTTAGCATTTTTGTTTGCATTTATTGATCAAGTGGTTTAGTGCTTATTCGATATCACAGTTAATCTAGGAAAACTATTAAATAATCAGGTAAATGTAATGGAATAAATGCTTTGAAAACAAACTTGTCATATACTTTGAGATCTAAGATTATTAATAGATATTAAGTGTCCAGGCAATTTTCCAATTTAAAAATTATAGGAAAACTTTTTTTTTTTTTTTTGAGACGTAGTCTGGCACTCTTGTCTGGGCTGGAGTGTAGTGGCGCCATCTCGGCTCACTGCAAGCTCCGCCTCCCAGGTTCATGCCATTCTCCTGCCTCAGCCTCCCGAGTAGCTGGGACTACAGGCGCCTGCCACCACGCCCGGCTAATTTTTTGTATTTTTAGTAGAGACGGGGTTTCACCAGATTAGCCAGGATGGTCTCCATCTCCTGATCTTGTGATCCGCTGCCTCAGCCTCCCAAAGTGCTGGGATTACAGGCATGAGCCACCATGCCTGGCCAGGAAAACTTTTTTTTAAAAGATGTCTTTAGGCCAGGCGCAGTGGCTCTTGCCTGTAATCCTAACACTTTAGGAGGCCGAGGCGGGCAGATCACCTGAGGTCAGGAGTTCAAGACCAGCCTGACCACCATGGAGAAACCCCGTCTCTACTAAAAATACAAAAAATTAGCTGGATGTGGTGGCAGACGCCTGTAGTCCCAGCTACTCGGGAGGCTGAGGCAGGAGAATGGTGTGAACCTGGGAGGCAGAGCTTGCAGTGAGCCGAGATGGCGCCACCGCACTCCAGCCTGGGCAACAGAGCAAGACTCCGTCTCCAAAAAAAAAAAAAAAACAAAATTAGCCAGGCGTGGTGGCACATGCCTGCAATCCCAGCTACTCCGGAGGCTGAGGCAGGAGAATCACTTGAACCCAGGAGGTGGAGGTTACAGTGAGCCAAGATTGTGTCATTGCACTCCAGCCTGGGCAACAAGAGCAAAACTCAGTCTCAAAACAAAACAAAACAAAAAAGATGTCCTTATTGCCGGGTGAGGTGGCTCACGCCTGTAATCCCAGCACTTTGGGAGGCTGAGGCGGGCAGATTACCTGAGGTCAGGAGTTTGAGACCAGCCTAGCCCACATGGTGAAACTCCATCTCTACTAAAAATACAAATCTTTAATAAAAATGAAGAATGGAGAGAGAAAAAATTGGCTTCAAAAACAACTATAGTACACCTGTTGTTAGTTGTTCTTAAGTTTTTTTTTCCTGCAATTTGTACTAAATCCTAAATTGTCTGTGGGTTACAAGTCCCCAACTAATGCTTTCAAATCTTTACTTTTAATACTGGGAATTTTATTCCTCATCCTAGAACTCATTATTTACCTTATAGTACACTGTTCCCCTAAATACTATACTAAAACTGTAGATGAGAATACTGGCCAGGCGCAGTGGCTCACACCTGTAATCCCAGCACTTTGGGAGACCAAGGTCGGTGAATCATTTGAGGCCAGGAATTTGAGACCAGCCTTGCCAACATAATTAAACCCTGTCTGTACTAAAAATAAAAAAATTACTGGGTGCAGTGGCTCACGCCTGTAATCCCAGCAGTTTGGGAGGCTGAGGCGGGTGGATCAAGAGGTCAGGAGTTCAAGACCAGCCTGGCCAAGATGGTGAAACCCCATCTCTACTAAAAATACAAAATTAGCCGGGTGTGATTCAGGCACCTGTAATCCTAGCTACCCAGGAGGCTGAGGCAGAGAATTGCTTGAACCCGGGAGGCAGAGGTTGCAGTGAGCCAAGATCGTGCCACTGCACTCCAGCCTGGGCGACAGAGCGAGACTCCGTCTCAAAACAAAAAAAAAAAAAAAAGGAAAGAAAAGAAAATACACAGGTGAAGCTGCCCCCCAGGCAGGAGGAAAGGCAACGTGGAAGTTCAGAGCAGAGGTCTCGAGTGGAGAGAGATCCGGGAACCACTCTGAGTTGGAAAAAGACTGAGGGTAGGCCCGACTGCTACAGGAGAGCACGTGCCGGGGGCTAAGCAGTGCAGAGGAGACAGCAGGTGCAGCTGCCCTGGGAGAAACAAGCAGGAGACAGAGCAGGTGCGTGTCCTGAGGAAGCGAGACCCACAACATCAAAGGCCCCGAGCAGTCCAGGAGAATGAGGAACGAGAAGACACCAGTGGCCATGGGGATCAGGAGGCCACTTGGAGACAGCAGATTTGGTGGCAGAGGGGAGTTGAAGAAATAGAAAAAGTAAAAAGCTTTCTTGGAAAAGCTCAGTTGTCAAAGCAGGTGGAAAATGGACCCTGGGCTGGAGGAATCCAAAGAGTTGAGGGGTTCTGAGGAAGTGCATGTTTGGAGACCAATAGGAGGCAACCAAAGGAAAGAGAGAGACGCCGGGTGCGGTGGCTCATGCCTGTAATCTCAGAACTTTGCGAGGCTGAGACAGGAGGACAACTTGAGCCCAGGAGTTCAAGAGCAGCCTGGGCAACATAGTGGGACCTGGTCTCTACAAAAACTAAAAAAGTTAGCCAGACATGGTGGCGTATGCCTGTGGTCCTGTAACCACCCGGGGGTTCACCTTACCTGCTGCCTACAGAGTCGATTCATGAAGACAGGGGAAGTGCAATAGAGAGAGTAATTCATGCAGAGCCGGCTGCGCTGCGCAGGAGGCTGGAGTTTCATTATTAGTCAAATCAGTCTCCCTGAGCATTCAGGGAGCAGAGATTTTAAGGATAACTTGCTGGGTGGGGGAAGCCAGTGAGCCGGGAGTGCTGATTGGTCAGGGATGAAATCATAGGGAGTCGGAGCTCTCTTCTTGCACTGAGTCAGTTCCTGGGTCGGGGCTGCAAGATCAGATAAGCCAGTTTATTGATCTGGGTAGGGCCAGCTGATCCATCAAGTGCAAGGTCTGCAAAATATCTCAAGCACTGAACTTAGGAGCAGTTTAGGGAGGGTCAGAATCTTGTCCCCCTCCAGCTGCATGACTCCTAAACCACAATTTCTAATCTTATGGCTAATACTGGTCCTACAAAGGCAGTCTAGAGCCCAGGCGAGAAGGAGGTCTGCTTTTGGAAAGGGCTGTTACTGTCTTTCTTTAAACTATAAACTAATTTTCTCCCAAAGTTAGTTCAGCCTACGCCCAGGAATGAACAAGGACAGCTTGGAGGTTAGAAGCAAGTTGGAGTCAGTTAAGTTAGAGCTCTTTCACTGTCCCAGTCATAATTTTGCAAAGGTGGTTTCAGTCCCAGCTACACAGCTACCCAAGAGGCTGAGGCAGGAGGATTGCTTGAGCCTCCAGAGGTGGAGGCTGCAGTGAGCTGTGATCATGCTACTGCACTCCAGCCTGGGCGATAGAGTGAGAGTCTGTCTCTAAAAGTAAAAATAAGAGGGAGGGAGGTTGAAGCAGGTTCACTTATCATGCATGAGATATGGGTGAGCTACCTTAGATGGCATGTGTTTAGTGTCTCAGGTTTTTTTTTGGTTTTTTTTTTTGTTTTTTTTTTTAGACGTAGTCTCTTTGTGTCGCCAGGCTGGAGTGCAGTGGCACGACCTTGGCTCACTGCAACCTCTGCCTCCTGGGTTCAAGCGATTCTTCTGCCTCAGCCTCCCCAGTAGCTGGGACTGCAGGCACCTGCTACCACACCTGGCTAGTTTTTGTATTTTTTAGTAGAGGCGGGGTTTCACCACATTGGCCAGGCTGGTCTCGAATTCCTGACCTCGTGATCCGCCCACCTCGGCCTCCCAAAGTGCTGGGATTACAGGCATGAGCCACCGCACCTGGCCGTGTCTCAAGTTTAAATGGCCTTCACATTCTGGGGTGAGGCTGAGCGGCGGGCTCTGATCACAGAGAAAATGAAATCCAGCACTAAAGTAACTCAGTCACTGTTGACTGAAGAAAGCTATTGCAGTTTTGTATAATTTGTGAATAAGTGAAAATTAAAGGGAAAAAAAGAGAAATCACATTTAAAAATAGTCATCTCACGAAAGCAAGTTAGGCTTATTTGTGACTAAATAAAAATTTTCAGTAAATTAACGTAGTACTTTGTCTTACTATAGTAAAGAGGGAAGAACTCAATTTTCATTCCACTCTTATTCTTGGATTTAAAGTCAGTTTCTGGTGCTTTTTCTGCTTGGATAATGAATCAATGTTCAATCTGTCCAAATGGATGAGAACGTGTAGGAAGGTCTTTAAAAATAAATTAGGCTGGGCTCGGTAGCTCATGCCTGTAGTCCCAGCACTTTGGGAGGCTGAGATGGGCAGATCACTTGAGGTTAGGAGTTCGAGACCAGCCTGACCAACATGGTGAAAACCCATCTCTACTAAAAATACAAAACATTAGCTGGACATGGTGGCTTGCGCCTGTAATCCCAGCTACTCAGGAGGCTGAGGCAGGAGAATAGCTTGAACTCGAGAGGTGGAGGTTGCAGTGAGCCGAGATCATGCCACTGCACTACAATAAATATAAAAATAAGAGCCGGGTGCAGTGGCATGTACCTGTAGCCTTCCAGCTACTTGGGAGGCTGAGGCCATGAGGATTGCTTGAGCCCAGGAGTTAGAGGCCAGCCTGGGCAACATTATGAGATACCATCTCAAAGAAAAACAAGTAATAACAACAAATTAAACCAATGAGGGACTCTTTCCTGTTGTTAACAGGAGAGGGCAAGGAAGAACTTAGTTTGGAGAAGCTAGAGTACCCAGAGTGCTAGGTCATGGGGTCAAGGTAGAGGATGGGGGGCCCAGTTCCCAGATTAGACCCTCTGGAGTTTGAGGCCCCAGTGGCTTCCCCAACTGTGCCAAGCTCCTTCTGAAGTTGGCTCCTAGAAAACTTCTTCCAACCTTTAGGACTCCTGCCTAATTTTTTGCCACTCTGTGCTCCAGCTACACAGAACTATTTTGAGTTCCCTAAAGGATCATGTTCTGTCACCTCCAGGTCTTGGCACAGCCTGTTACCTGTTTCTGCACACTCCCCATTCCTCTGCCCTCGCCACACTGAGTCTTGCCTGGCTACCGTCTGCAGGTCCTTCAGTGCACGAGCTGCTTCCTCTCAGAACTTTCTCTGATCTCCCCAGTAACCATCTCTGAGCTCCCACAAGACCCTCTTCACCCACTTTTTTTTTTTTTTTTTTTTTTTTTTGAGATAGAGTCTTGCTCTGTCACCCAGACTGGAGTGCAGTGGCGCAATCTCAGCTCACTGCAACCTCCACCTCCTGGGTTTGAGCAATTCTCCTGCCTCAGCCTCCCGAGTAGCTGGGATTACAGGTGCACGCCACCACGCCCAGCTTATTTTTGTATTTTTAGTAGATACAGGGTTTCACCATGTTGGCCAGGCTGGTCTCAAACCCCTGACCTCAAGTGATCCTCCTGCCTTAGCCTCCCAAAGTGCTGCGATTACAGGTGTGAGCCACTGTGCCCGGCCCCTTCTTCGCCCACTTCTCACCCTTTATGACATCTGCCTGTTTTGTCTGTCATTCCCTCTACAGTGTAGGCGCTTTCAGTTAAGGAACCATTTGGAGCACCTTCCCAGCACTGAACCCAGGGCAAAGCCCTAGAGAGACAAGGTGACAAGTCAGATCAGGCCTCTGCGTGAGGTTGCTTGGAGCCTTGTATTGTCACTGTGTCCTATGGGGCCAGGAGACCAGGGCATGGACTCTCTCCTACTCTATCCCCAGCACCAAGCACAGGACTTCTGTTTTTTGAGACCGACTTTTGCTCTTGTTGCCCAGGCTGGAATGCAATGGCGCGATCTCGGCTCACCATAAGCTCCGCCTACCGGGTTCAAGCAATTCTCCTGCCTCAGCCTCCCGAGTAGCCGGGATTACAGGCATGCACCCCCCATCCCCCTGGCTAATACTGTATTTTCAGTAGAGACGGGGTTTCTCCATGTTGGTTAGGCTGGTTTCAAACTCCTGACCTCAGGTGATCCACCCGTCTGAACCTCCCAAAGTGTTGGGATTACAGGTGTGAGCCACCTTGCCTGGCTTCTTTTTTTTTTTTTTTTTTTTTCAGATGGAGTCTCACTCTGTCACCCAAGCTGGAGTGTAGTGGCGCAATCTCGGCTCACTGCAACCTCTGCCTCCCAGATTCCTGCGATTCTCCCGCTTCAGCTTCCCAAGTAGCTGGGATTACAGGCACATGCCACCAGGCCTGGCTAATTTTTGTATTTTTAGTAGAGATGGGTTTTCACCATGTTGGCCAGGGTGGTCTCAAAATCTTGACCTCAGGTGATCTGCCTGCCTCGGCCTCCCAAAGTGCTGAGATTACAAGGACTTCTTTTTTTCTTTTTTTTTTTTTGAGACAGAGTCTCACTCTGTTGCCCAGGCTGGAATGCAATGGCGCGATCTCTGCTCACTGCAACCTCTGCCTCCCGGGTCCAAGCGATTCTCCTGCCTCAGCCTCCTGAGTAGCTGGGATTACAGGCACGTGCCACCACGCCCGGCTAATTTTTGTGTTTTTAGTAGAGATGGGGTTTCACCATGTTGTTCAGGCTGGTCTTGAACTCCTGACCTCGTAATCCACCCGCCTTGGCCTCCCATAGTGCTCGGATTACAGCCGTGAGCCACCACGCCTGGCCTACAAGGACTTCTTAATACCTAGTAGATGCCAATAAATATTTTCTGAATGAGCAAATGCAGAAGAGAAAATATGACAGCGATGACTGAGGCGTAACTGACTTCATCTGTTCTCAGGCCACATTCTGCCCCTTGGGTGAACCTGACTGTTCCCTGAGTTGTGGCTAAAGTCAGCTTTCTGGCCAGTTCCTCAGAGGAAGAAGTGAAGCATGGAGCCACCCAAGCTGCCCAACCCCAGCTGCTGAGGGCCTGCCTCAGGTCCCATGGCCAAAGAACCTGCTTCTTCCAAGGCTGTCAGTTGTCCCATTTTCGGGCACCCTTGCTGATCACACCCTCGCTGGTCACACCACCTACTTTCTGCTTCCCCAACCTTGGTTCTCATCCCTGTAACATAAGCATCACTTTTATGCTGTCCCTGAGAGAGCAAACCCCCCATCACACTCTGGAGGGTGTGGGGGGTGAAAGTCAACACCTTCAGTCTCTAGTGGAGGCTTGTGACCTGTGACATCCCTCACTTGCCTCTGTTTTCCAGTGTACCCCACTGCTGCATCCATCAAAGCAGTTTCGAGTGCCTGCTTGCATGCCTGGTACCACAGCAGGTGCTGGGGATAGAATGCAGAACAAAAGAGGCCTCCACGGTCCTTTTCCTGCAAACTGTAGTTTATAATAAAAGTAAACTATATTCACGTATAAATATATGATCTTGAATTATGATGAGGGCAGTGAAGAAACTAATTGAGTGCCGCATGAGAAATGAGGAAAGGGACCTTCTTTAGATGGGTGGCCAAGAGGAGTCTTTCTGATGAGTTGATGTTTTATCTGAGATCCCCACCCCAAATGTCTTCCAAATGATAATAATCTCTTCCCTTGCTGGGTCCCTATGGGGTCCTGGAACACTACAATGTCCTGAGAAGTGCACAGGGTTTTGGACAATTCAGGCCGGGGTTCACCTCCCAGCTCTGTCCTTTCACGCAGAGGAACTTCTCAACGTCCTCCCCTGTGAAATGGAGACAGTATACCACCAGAGGGCAGTAGTGAGGAATGCATGAGAAGAGGTGTGTAAGGCCCTGTTGGCTCAGACCTGCCCAAACACTCAGGGAGGGGTCTCATTCCTGATCCCCCACCCCCAGGCCTGTTTCCACCGCCGGCAGCCTGCGGGGACCTTCCCACCCTCAGACCTCATCTTGACAGTTTATCCCTGTCACTGGCCTCATCCCTAGTTTGGCTGGTCCTGCCCCTCCCTGTACCCAGTTAGGATAGTGGGTCTGACGTGTCTCCACCTTCTCATCTCACCCTTAACTTCAAAGGGTCCCCAAAGCTTTCACAACTCTCACGCTTCTCCCTCACTGTCATTGGGAATCTCCTCCATTCTAGGGCTTCAAAATCTCCCCAGGCACAGTGGCAGGAGGATCACCTGAGGTCAGGAGTTCGAGACCAGCCTGGCCAACATGGTGAAACCCCGTCTCTACTAAAAATACAAAAATTATCTGGGTGTGGTGGTGGGCGCCTGTAGTCCCAGCTACTTGGGAGGCTGAGGCAGGAGAATCGCTTGAATCTGGGTAGTGGAGGTTGCAGTGAGCTGAGATCGCGCCATTGCACTCCAGCCTGGGCAACAGAGCAAGACCCTGTCTCAAAAAAAAAAAAAAAAACTGTATCTTCATGGGAGACCTTTCTCAACACACTGGTTCCTCACGGTCATCTCTGAAACAACCCTAGGAACCAGAGCGCCCCACAGTAACCTGGGCTCCGCCGTGTGATACTGTCCCCCGAAGCTGACCAACCTGATGCAGACGTGATAGAAGATCATCGCTGGGTCAACAGGCACATGAAAAAATGCTCAACATAGTTAACTATCAGGAAATGCAAACCAAACCCACGGTGAGATACCACTTCGCACTTGCTAGGATGTTTAAAATTGGAAAGATAAATAATAACAAGGATGTGGAATTTTTTCTTTTTTTTTTTTTTGAGACAGGGTCTCACTCTGTCACCCAAGCTGGAGTGCAGTGGCACCTGCAGCCTTGAACTCCCAGGCTCAGTGATCCTCCCACCTCAGCCTCCTGAGCAGCTAGGACCACAGGTGTGTGCCACCCTGCCCAGATAATGTTTTTTTGGTAGAGATGGGGTTTCGCCGTGTTACCCAGGCTAGTCTCAAACTCCTGGGCTCAAGTCATCCTCCCGCCTCAGCTTCCCAAAGTGCTGGGATTATAGGCGTGAGACATCGTGCCCAGCCTTAATGTTTGGCTATCCTTCCAAAGCTCTATCAACCAGGTTCTCTTCTCTCACGATTCTCTCTGCTAATGATGACTCTATAGCCCGGAAATCATGAGGAATGGCAAGTCCATAAACTTCTGCTGACTGAGTTGCCCAGAGCTGCCCAGTTTCAACTCTTTTGAGACCCTTCCTTGGATTTTCTGACTCACCCCGTAACACCCCAATAAACCCATCATTTTGATTTGTATATCCACACCCACTTCCCTCCAGCCCCACCCCCTCCCTAACCTCTGCCAACCACTAATATTTTCCATTTCTATAATTGTGTCATTTTAAGAGGGTTTTTAATAAACAGAACCATGCAATTCTGTAACCTTTGGGGGCTGGCTTTTTTCCCTCAGCATGATTCCCTGGAGATTCATCCTGGTTGTTTTGTGTATGGGTAGTGTGTTCCTTTTTATTTATTTTTTATTTTATTTTAATTTTTTTGAGATGGAGTCTCACTCTGTTGCCTAGGTTGGCATGCAGTGGTGCGATCTCAGTCACCACAACTTCTGCCTCCTGGGTTCAAGCGATTCTACTGCCTCAGCCTCCCGAGTAGCTGAGATTACAGGCATGCACCACCATGCCTGGCTAATTTTTGTATTTTTAGTAGAGATGGGTTTCACCGTGTTGGTCAGGCTGATCTCGAACTCCTGACCTTAAGTGATCCACCCACCTCAGCCTCCCAAAGTGCTGGGATTACAGGAGTGAGCCACTGTTCCTGGCACATGTTTCATTTTTATAAGAAACTGCCAAACTGTTTTCCAGAGTGGCTGTATGATTTTACATTCTCACCAGACATATATAATTGATCAGTTTCTCTGCATTCTCACTAGCATTTGGTGTTGTCTCTATTTTTCATTTTCTCCATTCTGAGAGGAGTGCAGTGATATCTCATTGTGGTCTTAATTTGCATTTCCCAAATGGCTAATAATAATGTTGAACATCTTTTCGTGTGCTTATTTGCCTTCTGTATATACTCTTCAGTGAAATCTCTTCATGTCTTTTGCCCATTTTCTAATTCTATTCTTGTTTATTAGCTGTTGAGTTTTGAGAGTGCTTCATATTTCTAGTTACTAGTCCTTTTGTCAGGTATGTGGTTTGCAAATATTTTCTCCCAGTCTGTAGCCGTAGCTTGTCTTTTTATCCTCTTTACAAGGTCTTTTGCAGAGCAAAAGCTTTTAATTTTGACGAAGTCCAATATATAAATGTTTCCTTTTATGAATCATGTTTTGGGGGCTAAGTTTAAGAGCTCTTTGCCTCACTCTAGATCCCAAATGTTTTCTCCTGTGCTTCCTTTTTTCTAAAATTTTTATAGAATTGTTTTTAAAATATGAAATGCTTCACAAATTTTTATATCATCTTTACATGGGGCCATGCTAATCTACTCTGTATCATTCCAGTTTTGGCTTATGTGTTGCCAAAGTGAGCACAAAGTCTTATGGTCTTATGTTTACATTTTAGTCTGAGGTTTTTTTTTTTTTTTTTTTTTTTTTTGAGACAGGATTTTGCTCTGTCACCCAGGCTGGAATGCAGTGATGCAGTCATAGCTTGCTGCAGTCTCCATCACCCAAGCTCAAGCGATCCTTCCACCACAAGCTCTGTAGTAGCTGGGACTACAAGTGTGCCCCACAATGTTCAACAAATTTTTGTATTTTTTGCAGAGACAAGGTCTTGCCATGTTGGTCTCAAACTTCTGGCCTCAAGTGAACCTCCTGCCTTGGCCTCCTAAAGTGCTAGGATGACAGGCATAAGCCACCATGTCTGGCGCTGAGGTGCATTTTAAGTTAATTTTTGTACAATATATGAGACTTATGTCAAAGTTTTGTTGTTTGGTTGATTTGGGGCCTATAGATGTCCAGTTGCTTCAGCACCATTTGTTGAAAAGACTTGTCTCCATTGATTGCTTTTGCATCTTTGTCAAAAATCAGCTGTCAAAAATAGTTGTGTGGAACTGTTTCTGAGTTCTGTGTTCTGTTCCATTGATCTATGTGCTATTCCTGGGCCAGAACCACACTGTGACCATATAACAGGTTTTGAAATTAGGTAGACTGATTTTTCTCTAAAATTAGCTAAATTTTAATAAACCATCTAAAATTATTCTAGCTATTCTAGTTCCTTTGCCTTTCCACATAAATTTTAGAAAAGTTTTGTCAATATTTGCAAGAAATATATTTTGTTGGAATTTTGATAGAAAGTGTGCCAATATGGGAATAATTGACAATTTTATTATGTTTAGTCTTCCAACCCATGAACACAGTTTTACCTCTCAGTTTATTTAGATATTCTTTGATTTCCTTCATCAGCATTTTATAGTTTTCAGCATAGAAATCCTATACATGTTTTGTTAGATTTCCACCCAAATATTCCATGTTTTGAGTGATTATAAATGGTATTTTATTTTTAATTTTGGTTTCCATGTGTTCATTAGTATATAGATTCTAGGAATTTTGTGTGTGTGTGTGTGTGTTTGTGTGTAGATTCTTTGGGACTTTCTACCACATCATTGTATCATCTGTAAATACAGACCATTTTATTTTTGCCTTTCTGAAATGTGTAGCTTTTCTTTTCTTTTCTTTTTTCTTTTCTTTCCTTTTCTTTCTTGCCTATTACACTGCCTAGAATGTTCAGCTCTATGTTGAATAAGAGTGGTGAGAGTGGGCCGGGCGCGGTGGCTCACGCTTGTAATCCCAGCACTTTGGGAGGCCGAGGCGGGCGGATCACAAGGTCAGGAGATCGAGACCACGGTGAAACCCCGTCTCTACTAAAAATACAAAAAATTAGCCGGGGGCGGTGGCGGGCGCCTGTGACTACAGGCGAGGCTGAGGCAGGAGAATGAGAGGCTGAGGCAGGAGAATGAGAGGCTGAGGCAGGAGAATGAGAGGCTGAGGCAGGAGAATGAGAGGCTGAGGCAGGAGAATGAGAGGCTGAGGCAGGAGAATGAGAGGCTGAGGCAGGAGAATGAGAGGCTGAGGCAGGAGAATGAGAGGCTGAGGCAGGAGAATGAGAGGCTGAGGCAGGAGAATGAGAGGCTGAGGCAGGAGAATGAGAGGCTGAGGCAGGAGAATGAGAGGCTGAGGCAGGAGAATGAGAGGCTGAGGCAGGAGAATGAGAGGCTGAGGCAGGAGAATGAGAGGCTGAGGCAGGAGAATGGCGTGAACCCGGCAGGCGGAGCTTGCAGTGAGCCGACATCACGCCACTGCACTCCAGCCTGGGTGACAGAGCGAGACTCCGTCTCAAAAAAAAAAAGAGTGATGAGAGTGGACATCCTTGCCTTGTTCCCAATCTTAGAAAGAAAGCATTCCATTTTTCACCATTAAGTATAGTATTAAATGCAGGGTTTTGTAGATGTTCTTAATCAAATTCAGGAAGTTCCCTCTATTCCTAGTTTTCTGAGGGTTTTTGAGACTTTGAGTTTTGTTTCTAATGGAGCTACAAGCTGTAGAGAACTTTATGAAATTGAATACATCCTAGTACAGCCACTTTATATCCAAACTGTTAGGAGTTTTGTATTAGAGAAACCATCAACCTTATATGAGAAGATTATTCGTGTGTGTTAGAATTTGCATCTTAGAGAAAACCCTCATTTTAGAATTGGGTTGAGAAGAAAAAGACCTTGGGTTTATTAATTGCAACTTTTGGCACAACCGTTAGAGCATTTATTTGCATCAAGGTTACATTACTGGGAAATTCATCTTACAGTAAAAAAGGTGAATAAAATGTTTTTTTCTTAAGAATTAATGTAGAAGGGCTGGATATATTTCCAGACACCCACAGTCCAAACTTTTTATCTATTGACACAATTTACAAACCAATGGAATGACACAGAATGAATTAAGTGAGAAATAAAAGATCATATGATCATTTTACAGTGTTCTCCCTGGGCTTCACGGAAGAATTAGGAAGCCACACTAGGTGCAGGTGCTATCAAAGTTAGCAGTCGTTATAGTGTATCCCTGAGAGTCTGAGTCCAGTGAGGTTTGGGGTGGAATGGAAGAACCACCTGCCTCTGCCCCATCTCTACATCCCCTGCTGAGACTTAGAACCAAATACTGCACTCTGACAACGCTCCCAAAACCTCCACCTTTCTTCTTTTTCCTTTTTTTTTTTGTTTGGAGATGGAGTCTCACTCTGTCGATCAGGCCGGAGTGCAATGGCACAATCTTGGCTCACTGCAGTCTCCAACTCCTGGTTCAAGAGATTCTCATGCGTCAGCCTCCTGCACAGCTGGGACTACAGGTGCGCACCACCATGCCTAGATAATTTTTGTATTTTTAGTAGAGACAGGGTTTCACCCTGTTGGCCAGGCTGGTCCTGAACTCCTGGCCTCAAGTGATCTGCCCGCCTCAGCCTCCCAAAATGCTGGGATTACAGGCGTGAGCCACCGTGCCCAGCCAAACCTCCAGCTTTCTCAGGTGCTCTTGAGATGGTAAAGAAGGAATGAAGTGGAGATCCTCTCCACTGTGAACTGCAGCATTCAGCAATCCTGAGATAACATGCCTCAACTCTCCTCCAGCCGCAGCCGCTCCCAGTTTACCAACAAGGTGAGTGCAAACAATGACTTATACAGAAATTGATCTCATTTTTTAATTTTATTTTTTTAAAAGACAGGGTCTCACTCTGTTGTCCAGTGTACTCCAGGCTGGAGTACAGAGGTGTGATCACAGTTCACTGTAACCTTGATCTCCTGGGTTCAAGGGATCCTTCTGCCTCAGCCACCCGAGAAACTGGACTACAGGTGCATGCTACCATGCCCAGCTAATTTTTAAATTTTTTTTTTGTAGAGATGGGGGTCTTACTTTGTTGCCCAGGCTGTTCTCAAACTCCTGGCCTCAAAAAATCCTCTGGCCGTGGCCTCTCAAAGTGGTGGAATTACAGATGTGAGCCACTGTGCCCAGCCCTTTTAAAATTGATTATTTTTATTTTTGTTTTTAGAGATGGGATCTTGCCACTGTGCTGGGATTCCCAGCCTGCTGGAGTGCAGTGGCTATTCACAGGTGTGATTATAGCACACTGCAGCCTCCAATTCCTGGCCTCAAGCCATCCTCCCACCTCAGCCTCTCGAGTAGCTAAGATTACAGGTGCGCACTATTGCACTTGACCTGATCCATTTAAACAACTGACATTAAGTGGAAAAGGATTAGTGTATAGAACTCAGATCTGCTGTGTCCCAAGCCAGTGCTTGGAACACAGTGGGTATTTAGGGACCTTGAATGAAATAATGAGGAGAATTTTAGTACCCATTCTCAATCAGAAATGCATAGTTCATTTGTAAATTTTGCACCCCCTCGCCATAAAATAAAATGTGGGATGGGATCGAGAATTTAAATCTTTGAAAGGCACTTCAGCTCTCATTTTGTCCAACCTGTATATGGAGCTAGGATCTCTTTCTGCAGTATTCACAAGTACCAATGGTCCCACCTTGGTCTGCAAAGACCTTTCCACTGATTCACAGTTCTGTTCTTTTGTTCCTTTTTTTTTTTTTTTTTTTTGAGACGGAGTCTCGCTCTGTCGCCCAGGCTGGAGTGCAGTGGCACAATCTCGGCTCACTGCAAGCTCTGCCTCCCGGGTTCATGCCATTCTCCTGCCTCAGCCTGTCCGAGTAGCTGGGACTACAGGCGCCCGCCACCACGCCCGGCTAATTTTTCTTGTATTTTTAGTAGAGACAGGGTTTCACCGTGGTCTTGATCTCCTGACCTCATGATCCGCCCGCCTCGGCCTCCCAAAGTGCTGGGATTACAAGCGTGAGCCACCGCGCCCGGCCTATTTTTTCTTTATATCAAACTTAAATAATCTATCCTCCAATTCTCAAACTCCAATCTTAGTTATGCATCATGAGGCTTTTGGAGAAAACCTGCCTAATGGTCTGTCTCCCTTCCTGTGTATTCAACCTCCCCTTTTCAGCTGGCATTTTGCATGAGCACTGAATCATGGTCAGGTCTTTCAGCTTGCTGGGGAAGCTCCTTACACCCCTTGTCCTTTCTTCACCTCTCACCTTCTCTCTCCTCTTCACAACAAATCCTCTTGAAGGACACTTATTATCTCCACTTATCCCTCCCACTACCCAACTCTCCTTAGTCTGGCCTCAACCCCAACCCAAACCCTTGAATTGCTCTATGACAGATTAGCAGTGATGCACTTCAGACCTTATCTTACTGGTGGACTTGGAAGCATGGACGCATGTGACACCCTAGGCTTCTGAGGACCCTGTCTTCAGGGTCATCTGAACTGACTTTAAGGGCTGGGCACAGTGGCTTACGCCTGTAATCCCAGCACTTCAGGAGGCCGAGGTGGGTAGATCACCTGAGGTCGGCAGTTGGACATCAGCCTGGCCAACATGGTGAAACCCCATCTGTACTTAAAATACAAAATTAGGCTGGGTGCGGTGGCTCATGCCTGTAATCCTAGCACAGTGGGATGCTAAAGTGGGTGGATCACCTGAGGTTAGGAGGTCAAGACCAGCCTGACCAACATTGTGAAACCCCATCTCTACTAAAAATACAAAAATTAGCCAGGCATGGTGGCAGGCACCTGTAATCCCTGCTACTCGGGAGGCTGAGGCAGGAGAATCTCTTGAACCCGGGAGGCAGAGATTGCAGTGAGCTGAGATAGCACCATTGCACTCCAGCCTGGGCAACAAGAGCAAAACTCCACCTCAAAAAACAAACAGGCCAGGCGCAGTGGCTTACGCCTGTAATCCCAGCACTTTGGGAGGCTGAGGTGGGCAGATCACGAGATCAGGAGATCGAGACCATCCTGGCTAACACGGTGAAACCCCGTCTCTACTAAAAATACAAAAATTAGCTGGGCGTGGTGGCAGGCACCTGTAGTCCCAGCTACTTGGGAGGCTGAGGCAGGAGAATGGCATGAACCCAGGAGGCAGAGCTTACAGTGAGCCAAGATTGCACCTCTGCACTCCAGCCTGGATGACAGAGTGAGACTCTGTCTCAAAAACAAACAAACAGACAAACAAAATTAGCTGGGCGTGATGGCAGGTGCCTATAATCCCAGCTACTTGGGAGGCTGAGGCAGGAGAATCGCTTGAACCCAGGAGGCGGAGGTTGCAGTGAGCCAAGATCGCGCCATTGCACTCCAGCCTGGGCAACAAAAGCAAAACTCCATCTCAAAAACAAACAAAAAAGTGGCTTTAGGGACATCACTCTCCTGGTTTCTTCCAACTGCTCTGGCTCCATCGTGTCTTGTTGCCCGGCTGGTTCCTCTTCTTCTGTCCTCTCTTAAAAAACAAGCAACAGGCTGGGTGCAGTGGCTCACACCTATAATCGCAGCACTTTGGGAGGCCAAAGTGGGCAGATCACCTGAGGTCAGGGGTTTGAGACCAGCCTGACCAACATGGTGAAATACCGTTTCTACTGAAAATACAAAAATTAGGCCGGGCGCGGTGGCTCACGCTTGTAATCCCAGCACTTTGGGAGGCCGAGGCGGGCGGATCACGAGGTCAGGAGATCGAGACCACGGTGAAACCCCGTCTCTACTAAAAAATACAAAAAATTAGCCGGGTGCGGTGGCGGGCACCTGTAGTCCCAGCTACTCGGAGGCTGAGGCAGGAGAATGGCGTGAACCCGGGAGGCGGAGCTTGCAGTGAGCCGAGATTGCGCCACTGCACTCCAGCCCGGGCGACAGAGCGAGACTCTGTCTCAAAAAAAAAAAAAAAAAAAAAAAAAAAAAATTAACCAGGTGTGGTGGCACATGCCTGTAGTCCCAGCTACTCGGGAGGCAGAGGCAGGACAATTGCTTGAACCCGGGAGGCAGAGGTTGCAGTGAGCCGAGATTGTGCCACTGCACTCCAGCCTGGCTGACAAAGCAAGACTGTCTCAGCTGGGCGCGGTGGCTCACGCCTGTAATCCCAGCACTTTGGGAGGCCGAGGTGGGCGGATCACGAGGTCAGGAGATCGAGACCATCCTGGCTAACACGGTGAAACCCCATCTCTACCAAAAATACAAAAAATTAGCCGGGTGAGGTGGCAGGCGCCTTTAGCCCTAGCTACTCTGGAGCCTGAGGCAAGAGAATGGCGTGAACCCCAGGGGGCAGAGCCTGCAGTGAGCCGAGATTGCGCCACTGTACTCCAGCCTAGGCGACAGCAAGACTCCGTCTCAAAAAAAAAAGACTGTCTCAAACAACAACAACAACAAATCGTACCTTAGCAATCTGTTCTGGGCCCTCTTTTCTTCTCATTTTACACACTTTTCCTAGGTGACCTGTCTATACCCATAATTTCAGTTGCCAACTGTTGTGCCAGTGAATCCTGAAACCATAATTCCAGGACTTGCACAGAGGAGGATTCACTATCTGTTGAATAACAAAGTGGATGAGTCTGGATACGGTGGCTCATGCCTTTAATCGCAATGCTTTGGGAGGCAGAGGTGAGAGGTTCGCTTGATCCCAGGAGTTCCAGACGAGCCTGTGTGACACAGTGAGACCCCGGTCTCTACAAAAAATACAAAAATGAGCTGGGCATGGTGGCTCATGCTTGTGGTCTCAGCTACTTGGGAGGCTGAGATGGGAGACTCACCTAACCCTGGAGGTCAAGGCTGCTTGTGAGCCGGATGCCACTGCACTCCAGCCTGGGTGACATGGTGAGACCCTGTCAAAAAAAAAAAAAAAAAAGGATGAAACCTGTAACTTCAGCCAAAGCCTAGATGCTGAGACTCATTCCTTTCTCTTGTCCTGTTCCAGCCTGCTCCTCTCTCTAGAATAGATTGCTGCCTATTCTAAATGGTCTTCCTTCCTCCAATCCTGCTCCTTCCCCAACCATCTCCACGCAGCTCCATGTGCAATTTTTTTTTCTTCCTTCCTTCCTTCCTTTTTTTTTTTGAGATGGAGTCTACCTCTGTCACCCAGGCTGGAGTGCAATGGCATGATCTTGGCTTACTGCAACCTCTGTCTCCCGGGTTCAAATGATTCTCCTGCCTCAGCCTCACAAGTAGCTGGGATTAAAGGCGCCCGCCACCATGCCTAGCTATTTTGTGTGTGTGTGAGTGTGTGTATTTTTAGTAGAGATAGGGTTTCACCATGTTGGCCAGGCTGGTCTTGAACTCCTGACCTCAAGTGATCTGCCTGCCTCGGCCTCCCAAAGTGCTGGGACTGCAGGTGTGAGCCACTGCACCCAGCTTCCACATGCAATTTCAAAAAGAAATTTTGGTCCCACCACTTGCTTGTTTAAGGTTGTTCAAAGACCCCAAGAGCTCTTTTTTTTTTTTTTTTTTTTTTTTTGAGACAGAGTCTAGCTCTGTCGCCCAGGCTGGAATGCAGTGGAGCAATCTCGGCTCACTGCAACCTCCACCTCCCAGCTTCAAGCAATTCTCCTGCCTCAGCCTCCCAAGTAGCTGGGATTACAGCCGCCCACCACCACGCCCAGCTAATTTTTGTATTTTTAGTAGAGATGGGGGTTTCACCATATTGGCCAGGCTGGTCTCGAACTCCTGACCTCGTGATCCTCCCGTCTCAGCTTCCCAAAGTGCTGGGATTACAAGCATGAGCCACCACGCCTGGCCCCGAGAGCTCTTTCTGGCCTGCCCTACTCCTACCTCCCCAACCTCATCTCTCATGAGCTCCCTCTTCACTCTTCATTCCTCCCGTGCTGAGTTTCTCTCAGCTGTCTGGCCCCCGGCCCTTTGCACAGGATGGTCCTGCTCTCTGAATGCTCTTCTTTTCCCATGTTGCCTGGCTCCCTCCTACTCATTCCTCAGGTCATTTCCTCGGGAGCTCTGTCCCTGCCCTGCCCTTCTTCAGTTCCTGTACCACCCGATGCTACGGAACTTACACACTGCGTTGCAATTACATATTTACATAAGTGTTTTGCTCACTAGCCTGTAGGTTCTGTGTGGGTAGGACTAGAGACTATTTCTATCCTGTTCATCTTTTTGTATTCTTATATATAAATATAACTCATCACCTCCTGACATTTGAGCCCTTCTGCTGATCCAAGTAAACAGTACTTAACACAGAGCTGTGTACACAGTAGATGCTCAGTGTGTTGAATGGAAGAATCAATGACTCTTCCCCAGGGAGAATGGCATCAGTTCTTTTTTTTTCTTTTTTTGAGACGGAGTCTCGCTTTGTCGCCCAGGCTGGAGTGCAGTGGCACAATCTCGGCTCACTGCAAGCTCCGCCTCCCGGGTTCACACCATTCTCCTGCCTCAGCCTGTCCGAGTAGCTGGGACTACAGGTGCCCGCCACCACGCCCGGCTAATTTTTTGTATTTTTAGTAGAGACGGGTTTCACCATGGTCTCGATCTCCTGAACTCGTGATCCGCCCAGCTCAGCCTCCCAAAGTGCTGGGATTACAAGCGTGAGCCACCGCACCCGGCCGAATGGCATCAGTTCTAACATGGATGGCTGGGCTGTCCCATGTGATTTGAGCAGTTTTAGATTTACACCAGGAGGGAGTGCTGTCCGCCATAACCCTGGGTACTTACTGTCCTCCCTTTCCCAGAAGAAGTGTCCCCACATTAAGCATAGACATGAGGAATGGAGCCTGCATTATTAAAATAGGGCTTCCTTCTTTATTGTCTGAGTGGCCTCCAGGGAAGTCATGATAGGGGACAACCATTGTCAAACTAAAAAAAATTCACTGGGCCCTAAAACATCACCAGCCCAGGTCCAGGACAGAGAGGTGGGGGAGACAAGCCTCATTCATGTGCATAGCAGAGCACACAGGAAGTTTCAGAGGACTGAGCCCAGTGGCTGTGGCAGTATGATGGTGACATCACAGGGCTGGCAGTTAAGCCTGTATCAATAGGGATATAATGGAGCAAGCAACAGGATACCCCTGATAGACACTGATTGATAGAGCCAGATTTTGTCTCAAAAAAAAAAAAAAAAAAAAAAAGGCTGAATTTGGCTGGGTGTGGTGGCTCACATTTGGAATCCTAGGACTTTAGGAAACCAAGGTGGGCAGATTGCTTGAGACCAGCCTGGGAAACATTGCGAGACTCTGTCTTTTTTTTTTTTTTTTTTTTGAGACGGAGTCTCGCTCTGTCGCCCAGGCTGGAGTGCAGTGGCGCAATCTCGGCTCACTGCAAGCTCCGCCTCCCGGGTTCACGCCATTCTCCTGCCTCAGCCTCTCCAAGTAGCTGGGACTACAGGCACCCGCCACCACGCCCGGCTAATTTTTTGTATTTTTAGTAGAGATGGGGTTTCACCGTGGTCTCGATCTCCTGACCTCGTGATCCGCCCGCCTCGGCCTCCCAAAGTGCTGGGATTACAAGCGTGAGCCACCGCACCCGGCCGAGACTCTGTCTTAAAAAAGAAAGAAGCTGAATTAAATCCATTCTTCTTTAGTTCCATTGGGCAAAATTACAGCCAAAAGTGTTACAGGAAATTGCATAAATAAGATCCTTTTAAAAAGGATTTGTTTATCATATTAATAACAAGGCTCATGATAAAAAAAATAAAGCTGCCTTACCATTTTACTCTTATTATTTCTTGAGACAGGGTCTCACTTCTGTCACCCAGGCTGGAGTGCAATGGTGTGATTTTGGCTCACTGCAACCTCCACCTTCTGGGCTCAAGTGATTTTCCTGCCTTAGCCTCCTAAGTAGCTGGGACTAGAGGTTGCACCTCTGTGCCTGGCCAATGTTTCTGTTTTTTATAGATATGGGGTTATGCCATGTTGCCCAGGCTGGTCTTGAACTCGTGAGCTCAAGCAATCCACCTGCCTTGGCCTCCCAAAGTGTTGGGATTTATAGGAGTGAGCCACTGTGTCTGGTCTGCCTTACTATTTTAGAGATAAAAAAAATTTTTTTTTTTGTTTTTTTTTTTGAAACGGAGTCTAGCTCTGTCCCAGGCTTGAGTGCAGTGGCGGCATCTTGGCTCACTGCAATCTCTGCCTCCCGGCCTCAAGCTATTCTCCTGCCTCAGCCTCCCGAGTAGCTGGGATTACAGGCGCGTGCCACCATGCCCAACTAATTTTTGTATTTTTAGTAGAGACGGGGTTTCACCATGTTGGCCAGGCTGGTCTCGATCTCCTGACCTCGTGATCCGCCTGCCTCAGCCTCCCATAGTGCTGGGATTACAGGTATGAGCCACCACACCCGGCCAAATTTCTGTTTTTCAAAGATGGAATACATTGTCTTATAAGGAGTGGGGTCCCCATCACTAAGGTATCCAACAAGTAAGGTAGGCATGTTGCAGAAGGCGTTTCAGCATCAGCCAAGGGACTAGATGTGATCTGGTTTCTTCCAGCCCAGAGTGCCTGCCTTTCACTGCATATTAGAAGTTTCCATAAATGTCTGGAGATACCAACTTTGTTAACTCCAGATTGGTAAATTCTGATTTTTGAGAGTCCAGACCTCTTGTATTGATTTGTATAATCTGCTGCCATTTTAGCCCTCTGAGCCTCAAAATGAAACAATTCTGGTGAGATTGGAAGGGAGATGGGAATTAATATAATTAATACAATGTGAAAGAGAAATACAGTTTGGAATAACTGACTTACACAGATCACAAAACAGATAGGAAGCAAACCAGGACTTGATTCTGTTCTCCAGACTTGAGCTCCCAAGTCCTCCTTTTAATCTCATCAATCTCGTGTCCAAACACCAGACCGTGAGGGGAGTGAAGCACCTGACTGCCATTCTCAGTCCAGGTTTTCACAACTCATTTGTTTAGTGTTAGGGATTGAATTGTGGCCCCCTAAAATCCGTATGTGACTGTATTCAGAAACAGGGTCATTACAGACGTAAATAGTTAAGATGAGGTCATTAGGGTGGGCCTTAATCCCAGATGACTGGTATCCTTAGAAAAAGGGCAGTTGGGCAGGATGCACTGGCTCATGCCAGCAATCCCAGTGACTCAGGAGGCTGAAGCAGGAAGATCACCCAAGCCCAGGAGTTCGCAGCTACAGTGAGCTATGACCACGCCACTGCACTGCAGACTGGGTGACTGAGAGAGACCCTGTCTCAAAAAAAAAAAAAAAAAAAGAAAAAGGAAAAGGGGCTGGGCACAGTGGCTCACACCTGTAATCCTAGCACTTAGGGAGGCTGAGGCAGGCGGATCACCCGAGGTCAGGAGTTCGAGACCAGCCTGGCCAACATGGTGAAACCCCCTATCTACTAAAAATACAAAAATTAGCTGGGTGTGGTGGTACAAACCTGTAATCCCAGCTGCTCGGGAGGCTGAGACAGGAAAATCACTTGAACCCAGGAGGCAGAGGTTACAGTGAGCCGAAATCACGCCATTGCACTCCAGCCTGGGCCACAAAAGCACGACTCTGTCTCAAAAAAAAAAGGGCAGTTTGGACATAGACACACACATACACAGGGAAAACTCCATGTGAGGTGACACATGGAGAAGAGGGCCATCCCCAGCCAAGGAGAAAGGCCTGGAGCAGCCTCAGAAGGAACCCATCCTGCTGACACCTAGATCTTGGACTTGTAGCCACCAGAACTGTGAGACAATCAATTTGTTGTTTAAGCCACTCAGTGTGTGGTACTTTGTCATAGTGGCCCCAGGAAACGAATACATTTGGTGATTGAGGAAACATTCACTGTGTGCCAGTGTACTGGGCCCAGCAAGAGGAATCAGACACATGGCCCAGAGTGCTATCTGGCAGGGGAGACAGGACAGGGAGCAGAGCAGCCACTGCCAGGGCCAGAACGAGTCATCAAGGTCATCCAACGAGAAATCCAGGGAAGGAAGCCTCCTGCCTGCCAGGCTGTCTGGGGCTAATGCCTTTGCTCTGGTTCTTGAACACTGGGATGGATTTTGCTGGTACAGGTAGGGAGAGACAGAGGAGGTAGCATGAACAAAGTCAAAGTGTGACAATATGCAGATGGTCAGCTAGGGCATGTGGGGACCATGTGAAAAGAAGGCTGAAAGGTGGATTGAGAGCAGGTTAGTAGGGGAAACGATGCCAGGAGTGCTCTGCAGGCCCTGGGAAGTCACAGAAAGTTCCCGAGCTAGGAGCCGCTGAGAGCACCAGCTGTGTGGTCACTTGAGCAGTGATGGAGGACAAGCTGGGGGTGGCGGGCCGGCACTGAGGGCTCTCAGGTGGTCAGTAATGCAGACCCAGGAGAAGCTGTCAGTGGGAACTTGGATTTCCTCAGCCTCATTTCTTTTGTCTTCCACTTGCTGAAAACACCTGCACTGTGAAGAGCTCTAGGTTTCAGAAATTCCCATCCACTGAGACAAGCTTTGCCTAAATGGAGTGGTCCTAGCAGTCCCGTTAGCTACCTCACCCCCAGCCTTTCCCAAGAGTAGCATAAGGCAGGCAGGGAAAGAAGTCACCCTTGATCTGCACTCTGGGACCTTGCAAGTGACCCTGAGCCTCAGTTCCCTTGTCTGAAAGATGGGGTCAGATTCTCACACTGCCTCCTTTGAACAAGACAATGAATGTGCAAGAGCCTGTAAACTGCAGTGAGCCACGGACACATCAGGGGCCATCATTCCCTTTGTCAGAAGCAGGGCTCAGGCAGGTCAGTGGCTGGTCAGGACTGAGCTTGGCAGGATGGTTGTAGGTAGGATCTGGACAGGTAGCTGTAGGGGGAACTAGGTGGCTACAGAAGCAGGAAACAATGGCCCCATGTTCTGGCAGGAAGGGAGCCTAAGGGCAGATTGGGCCCTGACCCAGTCACTGGAATGGACAAAGCCAAGGTTGGATGGGAATTCCCACTCTTGGGGCTGGCAGGTCCCTTCACCCACTGTCAGACTCCCCAGTGCCAGGTCACTCACTCTGCGCAGACGCTGGCGTCTGACCCACACATTGCTACTGTGACTCCCAGGTGCAGCTGGTCTAGCACCAGCTATGCAGAACCACTTCCAGGGATTTCTCATGCACTCAGGCCCTGGCTGGATGCACAGTAGTGCAGTCTATCACCGACAGAGGCCCATGGCATAGGCTGTCCCCAGCTCTCCTCAAGTTACTCCTCATGGGTATCCTGCCCTGTCATGCTTATCGACTCAGAGAGTGGGCAGGGCTCTCACAATTTATAAATGAGAAAACTGAGTTCCAAGAAGCAAAGGGTCTTTTGCAAGTTCTCTAAGATGGTATATGACAGGGCTGCCTCCCACAGTGTGAAATTATCGTTAAGAGTTGTAGTTGTAAGTATTATTTTTTTTTGAGATGGAATTTAACTCTTGCTGCCCAGGCTGGAGTGCAGTGATGCAATCTTGGCTCACTGCAACCTCTGTCTCCTGGGTTCAAGCGATTCTCCTGCCTCAGTCCCCCAAGTAGCTGGGATTACAGGCGCCCACCACCATGCCTGGCTAATTTTTTCTATTTTTAGTAGAGATGGGGTTTCACCCTGTTGGCCAGGCTGGTCTCGAACTCCTGATCTCAGGTGATCCACCACCTCAGCCTCCCAAAGTGCTGGGATCACAGGCGTGAGGCACTGTGCCCAGCCGGTTGTCAGTATTTACAGTGCTCACTGTTTGCCTGTGTCCCTAAGCATTTTATGGTTCCAACTCCGAAAACTTTAGTTCTGTTCTCGCCCTGTCCTGAACCTTTGGAAACAATGAGTCTTGTTAGCTAGTGTCTACTTTGCTCCCTACTTTGGCTAAGGGAGAAATAGGTCCACTGACTTTCTCATCAGAACTGAGCCAAGAGCAAGGGCCCTAGGGAGGGACATATGGCGACATACAGCAGCTTTGGGTTTGGGCAGAGCTGGGTTTGGATCCCAGCCTGGTCACCATTACTAGCTACATGGCATTGGGTAGGGCACTTCACCTCTAAATCTTTCAGTTTCCACATCCATAAAAGGGGATTATAGGTTATTCTTCAGGGAAGTTGAAGACTAAATTCCTCTCAATAAATGGCCATCGATGGCAGATATATGTACTAACCTGCATCTGTAACGCTACTAGATGACTGACTAGTCTGACCAACTTATGTATATACCTGTGGCAATTTCTGGAAGACACCTCCTTCACTGAAGTCAGCGCAGCTCTTATCTGGCCCCCTGCTACTGGTCTATCCTTTTCAATTCCATCAGCCTAAACATAGCTCTGACATTTTCTACTAGCCCAAACCCTTACCTACTCCTTGAGAGGGTAACTGGGAGTAAGAGCATGAAATACTATTAGTATCCCTGTTGCTGGTTAGGCTCACAGTGAACCACATGCAGATTTGTACAGCTGAAACAACCTGCAGGCTCACTTAGCTTGGGCCTCAGAGTTTCAGTTGAGGAACTGGAGGCTCACAGAGGGGAAGTGACAGAGGGGGAGCAAATACCATTCAGTGGCCAGGTTGAGGCTAGAATATACATCTCTAGATTCTCAGTTTGAGGCCTCCCTCACCATACCTCCACTCTTCCTCTGCCAGGGCTGGTGCTGGGGAGTGCTGTCTTAAACACAGAGACCCCAGGCCCCTCCTGGCCAGGGGTCAAGTCCCCTTAATCGGAAATAGAGTTAACTCTGGCCAGGTGCAGTGGCTCATGCCTGTAATCCCAGCACTTTGGGAGTTCAAGTCAGGAGGATCACTTGAGCCCAGGGGTTTGAAACCAGCCTGTGCAACATAGTGAGACCTCCTCTCTACCAAAAATATTTAGCCAGGCATGGTGGCATGCACCTACAGTCCCAGTTACTCGGCTGAGGTGGGAGGATTGTTTGTGCCCAGTTCGAGCATGCAGTGAACCATGATTGTGCCAGTGTATTCCAGCTTGGGCGACACAGTCAGACCGTCTCCAACAACAAAAAGCAATAGAGTAAGAGTATTTTCTCCATATGCCCTCCCAACACCCCTGGGACAAGTTATAAAATACCCACTTGATCAGAGATTATCAAGCTGACCTAATTGGCTCTGAGAACTTCCACACTCACTGCAATCTTGGTGGTTTTCCTGCAGAGCAACTTTGGCTGGCTGCAGCTTAAGTCTACTAGTAACTTCCAAACTGTTGACCCTTTCCAAACTGTCAACACAGCGGTATCATCAGGCTCATTAAAATTGATGTCAGCACAATGCAACAGAGCTGGAGAAAACTGGAAGGTCATAGCATAGTTTACAACCACTTTGTACTTCTGTCTCACCTTTCTCTGGCGATGGGGTAGGTAGTGTAGCCCAAATAGGAATGCCAGGAACAGGATGACTCAGCTCTCCTGTATCTGTCCTGGAGTATGTAGCAGGAGTCCTGGTGGTGGTGATACAGGAGCGGGTAGGGTGCAGTATCTTACACAAGGTGGTTTGTGCATTTCCACGCTGGCCACTATCATTCTTCAGGTGCTGGACTCCTGAAACAGGAGTGAACTAAAGGTAAGAGCAGAGGTTGAAAACAAGGCACCATGGGCCGGGCACAGTGGCTCACGCCTGTAATTCCAGCACTTTGGGAGGCCGAGGTGGGTAGATCACCTGAGGTCAGGAGTTCAAGACCAGCCTGACCAGTATGGTGAAACCTCGTCTCTACTAAAAATACAAAAATTAGCCAGGCGTGGTGGCGGCTACTCGGGAGGCTGAGACAGGAGAATTGCTTGAACCCGGGAGGCAGAGGTTGCAGTGAGCCGATATTGTGCCACTGCACTTCAGCCTGGGTGACAGCAAAGACTCCATCTCCAAAAAAAAAAAAAAAAGAAAATGGCTTCAAAAAGATGGCATACCAATGTATCACACATGTAGGTGTGTATGTAGAACACACCTCCACCAACCTCGGAGCAGCTAGTCAGGACCAGTCATCTAGCCCATCATAGCTGCCACCCAGCTCAGACATTTTATAACTCAATTTACCGCAGAAGCTGGAAGCAAACCCTCTCAATGTTCTCCTTCAGATGGGAGACAACTCCAAAAATAGTCTGCTGTGTGACCTCATCACCAAACAGCTTGCCTCTCTGAGGACCATGTCAAAGGCATCTTCACTGGCCACATATAGGTGACATCAACATTTTACTATAATGCACAAAAAGGCTTTGACCTTCAAGGCCCCCTACAAGGGCCCAAATGACTTGTCCAGTATTATCATCTATTCATGTGTTGTCAAATCTACTTGTATCTAACTGTACTCAGCAGTTTCCTACCTTTAACCTCTGCTTACCAAGATACTCCCTTCTTTCTCTATTCCTATTTATAGACGCTATTCACACTTGCATGTGCAGCTGAAGTACTTTCTTTTCTAAGAAGCTTCCCTCCCTCCGGGTTGGGTGCCACCTCTCTAGCCTGAGCTACACTAAAACTTACCTAAACCTCTTGCTCCTAGGTCCTAGTAAATATTACTTGTGTTGATGTCTTTTCTTCCTGACTAGTTTACTATGAGCACCAAGGGCTGGCTTGTCTCTTTAACCCAATTCCCTTCCCTTTTGACCAGCCAATAAGCCTGGCATATCCTACAGGCTTGGTAAGATACTGGAAAGTTCTGTAAACTTAAAAAAAAAAAAAAAAAAAAAAAAAAAACTAAAAAATAAAACAAAACAGGAAAAATAATCACTCAAAGTTACTGTGTTTGATATTTCACAAATAAGCAAAACCTTAAGGACACACCTAGGCTACAGAAGAAACCATTTTACAATGTATTGAAGGTTTGCCAAAATGGCCTTATGGTTGGGGAAAATGACGTAACACCTGTAAAATCAGAAATCAAATTTTCTTGGATTTTCTTTGCAAAAAAGAAACTCCATTTTAAAGTCTATGGGAGATTTTGATTTTAAAGTACAGTATTTGGGGGCTCCATAGAGACTGTGACTTGTTATAAATTCAAATTAGATTCCAATTTTACATATTACATTTACATGCATCAAAAATCTCACTCATTCCAGTAGCTATAAGCTAAAATTTACTAAAATAATCCTTAAATCTTCCACTATAAAACTGTATTGATAATGCAGTCATACATCTATTTTCGCTAAATGGTTAATCACTGAATACAGACAGAATATCCTCCTTTCTCAAATCCCTTTAAGATCTGTAAGAATAGAGAAAATTTCCATCTTCTGGAAAACCTGAGTTGACCTCAGGCAGTGTCTACCCACTGCTTGGTGAGGCTTTTCACATGACATTCCCCCTTTTCACGCCTGTCTTGACAACAAACCATACTGTGTTCACCCATCAGTCAAACCCTACATGTTTCAGCCTAGTGGAAAACCCGTTTTTCCCTTCAGACCTTCCTGTCAGAAAGGGTCACAGAACATCAGTGCTACAAGTGACTTCAGAAGCCATTTGGTCACACCCCTTCAATTTTACAGACTGGATGGTGACCCAGAGTCAACACAAGGTCACACAGAAAATCAGTGGCAGAGCCAGAACTAGAATTCAGATCTCTTGGGATTCTGGTGAAGGCCTTTTGCTTTACACTAGCTTCTTTCCCTTAATTCACATAATACTTGAACCTAACATTTTACTGGTTTTCAGGGCCCCAGAGCATTCCATTTTGAACATTATTTTAAAAAGTATGCTTCATTTACTCCCAGTTGTCAATGAGGATTTGATCTAAATGCTCAAAGATCCTACACGCTTCTGCAATTCCCCTCAACAACTACTAATATAAAAATGCCAAATAAACCAATTCTTTGGTGTTTTAGCATGAGCTTACAATGAGAGTATAATTTAAAAATGTAAGCATACAACTAGGCTTTACCAAAGAGTAACGTGTTTATTTCACTTAAATTCTTAAAAATACTTTTTTGGCAGTTGTCACATAAAATGTCCTAATGTAAAAAATAATAATAATAATAATAATTAAAAAGAAAAGCATGAAAAAACAGACCCAAAATGTTAAGATTTTATTTACAAAGCTTTTTTGTTGTACAGAAAGTAAAAATGCTGTTACAATCTCGGTGTAACTGGTAGCCATAGACGGCTGACTCACCAATCACAGCTATCCACGCTACAGCAAGAGTCTTACACAAAAACCTAACAACGCTTACAATTTTGTTGGGGTGAAGTCCACAAGCTTGGTGGTAGATTACCAAGAGGGACTACATGGAAGGAAGGCGGAATGTCACAGGAACTATTCTTTGGCTCTTTGGGTGGGTGGGTGTCCTGGGGTTTGTATCACAGCTACCTTTTTTTTTTTTTAAACAGCTACAAAATCCATGAGCAGTCCAACCAATACTGAACAGTTCTGTTTCTGCAGGTCATCTGGGGTCTTAATCATCTTCTCCTTCATCATCTGTTTCTCTCTTCCTCTTTTCACCTTTCCCGCCTTCTTCCTCCTCTGTACAGTAACAAAAACTGACTTTAGGACAGTGGAAAGGCATTTTGCTTGGATTATTGCCAATGGAGGCAACAACAACAAAGTTTTTGACAGGAGATAAAACAATGTAAACTTGATCAGATTAATATAGGTGATTAATAGCAAGTATAAGTGGTGACCACAGAACCAAGAAAAGCAAAATGCACAACAGCACCTCAACTCACCCAGGAAAAGTTAATCCAGTTTCCTCAATTTTAAGGTGTTTTCTTCCAAATGTTTCTTTTTACAAATCTAGCAATTATTAAAATGCTTATTATTAACCTGAGCTGGTCAGGCGCAGTGGCTCATGCCTATAATCCCAGCACTTTGGGAGGCCGAGGCGGGTGGATCACCTGAGGTCAGGAGTTCCAGACCACCCTGGCCAACATGGTGAAACTCCATCTCTACTAAAAATACAAAAATTAGCCAAGCATGGTGGCACGCACCTGTAATCCCAACTACTCCGGATGATGAGACATGAGAATTACTTGAATCCGGAAGGCGGAGGTTGCAGTGAGCTGAGATTACACCACTGGACTCCAGCCCGGGTGATAAGAGCGAAACTGTCTCCAAAAAAAACAAAACAAAACCCCTCGTGCTAGTCTAGCATGTCTTCAAGCCATGCTTACTTTCAAGTGACCTCGGACAAGCTTAACCTCTTTAAAAGCCTTTTTCATCTGTAAAATGGGGACAATGGTACTGACTTTAAAAGGTTATTCTGAGAATTAAATAACACACAAAACACTTAGTATGGAACATCATTAAGACTCAAATTGTAGCAAACTAATATTAACTAAAAAGTAACTTCTTAAGAGTATTATGTAGTCAAGACACAGAGACTTACATATAGACCAGTTTTTTCAACTAATAAAATCCACGGTTATCTTAATGACATTAACTACATGTTAAATCATATTTCATACAGTTTTTTTTTTTTTTTGAGACAGAGTCTCGCTCTGTCGCCCAGGCTGAAGTGTGGTGGCTCGATTTCGGCTCACTGCAAGCTCCGCCTCCTGCGTTCATGCCATTCTCTTGCCTCAGCCTCCCGAGTAGCTGGCACTACAGGTGCCCGCCACCACACCCGGCTAATTTTTTGTATTTTTAGTAGAGATGGGGTTTCACCGTGTTAGCCAGGATGGTCTCGATCTCCTGACCTCATGATCCGCCCGCCTCAGCCTCCCAATCATACAGGTTCTTAAAGGCAGTGACCAGGTCCTAACCAGGGTAATATCCAGTGTAAATGTAATTGAGAGCTTGACACAAAGTGGATGCTGAGAAAACATGAGTCAACAGCACAGTGAACACCTGATTCTCTGAGACACAACCATGAGACTTTTATTTATTTGAGACAAGGTCTCCCTCTGTCACTCAGGCTGGAGTGCGGTGGCACTATCATAGCCTCACTGCAACTTTAAGCAGTCCTCCCACCTCAGCTTCCCAAGTAGCTGGGACTATAGGTGTGCGCGACCATGTGCAGATAACATTTTTGTTGTTGTTGTTGAGACAGAGTCTTGCTCTGTTGTCCAGGCTGCAGTGCGGTGGCATGATCTCAGCTCACTGCAATCTCTGCCTCCTGGGTTTGAGTGCGTGCCACCACGCCTGACTGATTTTTAAATTTTTAGTAGAGACAGGATTTTACCATGTTGGCCAGGTTGCTCTCGAACTCCTGACCTCAGGTGATCCACCTGCCTCGGCCTCCTAAAGTGCTGAGCTAACAGGCGTGAGTCACCACACCCGGTCCCAGCTAACTTTTTAATTTTCTGTAGAGACAGGGTCTATGTTGTCCAGGCTGGCATACTTTCAACAGTATTAAATAAGTAACAGCTATTTCACTTGTCTTGGTTGTAGTGGGGAAAGGACTAACACTGACAAAACTGGGAAACTGCTACATCTATTTATATATCCTGAAAATGATGGTTCAATTATTATTAAAGTCTTTTTTTTAGAAAATGAAATAACTCCAAACACAGAAACTCACACTTGGCAGTAAACCAAATGACTGGTCCTAAAAACACATTTAAAACATGGGGACCAGGCTAGGCACGGTGGCTCACACCTGTAATCCGAGTAATTTGGGAGGCTGAGGTGGGTGGATCACTTGAAGCCAGGAATTCGAGACCAGGCTGGACAACATGGCAAAACCCCGTCTCTACTAAAAATACAAAAATTAGCCAAGTGTGGTGGTGCATGCCTGTAATCCCAGCTACTCAGGAGGCTGAGGCAGAGAATCCCTTGAACCTGGGAGGTGGAGGCTGCAGTGAGCTTAGATTGCACCAGTGAACTCCAGACTGGGCAACAGAGCAAGACTCCATCTCAAGAAAACAACAGGCCAGGTGCGGTGGCTCACACCTATAATCCCAGCACTTTGGGAGGCTGAGGCAGGCGGATCATGAGGTCAGGAGATAGAGACCATCCTGGCTAACATGGTGAAACCCTGTTCTCTACTAAAAATGCAAACAATTAGCTGGGCATGGTGGTGGGCGCCTGTAGTCCCAGCTACTCTGGAGGCTGAGGCAGGAGAATGGTGTGAACCCAGGAGGCGGAGCGTGCCACTGCACTCCAGCCTGGGCGACAGAGCAAGACTCTGTCTCAAACCACCACCACCACCACCCCCAAAAAAACCCCATGAGGACTGAAGACCAACAGGACCCTTGCCATCAGACAGGAATAACTGCTGTAGCAGCAGGGAGCCTGCACCAGCACAGACACACTGATGGGACGATAGAAACGAGAACGTGAATGTGTAAACCACCAGAGCCAAGGGTATTTTATTTTCTTCTCAGTGGTATCAAATTCTAAATAATGGATGTTTTTCTCTAATTTTTAACTGAGAATGATCAAAATGCATGCATTAGGCCCACCTTCATCCTCATCCTCATCTTCATCTTCTTCATCAAGTCCAAATTCTTCTTCCTAAAGAATAGCAAACAGCATAACATTAGATTAATTCCGCCAAATTGAAAAGTGCAAATAGTACAAATTCTGCCAAACTAAGAAGTACAAATAAATGCAACACTATCAATCAAGCAGGAAACTGTAATGTTATTTTTATCTACTTTGATGTACCAAGACCCACTGATTTTCCTTAATGAGCTTTATAATTTTTCTAAAAAAAAATTGTTTTTAGAAGCAAGCAGTTCATTTGCTAGATGTTTAATTAGTATATAACTTTGGATAATTCAAGAAATCATCTTAAAATCTCAAATTTCAAAACAGGTTTAGACAAAAATTTCTTTCTATATCCCATTCATATGCAAAGCTTCTTTCAGAACTTTAATGTCAATCATACACCTAATGACATCACACAAACCCCAAGCCTTATTTTTATACTACAAAAGAGAATGCGTTTTGTTAACAACTAATGTGGTCTGCCTGTTTCCCAAACCTCTTTGAGGGTCAAAGTCAAGACACTGTTTGCTCCTGCCCTCATATAGCATTCATTTCCTCAGGGATCCTCTATTATTGGGTATTCCATAAACCAGACTATGTGCTCTTTCAGGGCAGGACCACAATCTCATTTCATTTTGTACTCCCAACTCTTTAACATAGCAGGTATATATTTACTGAATTACACTGAATATACAAGAAAAAGTTTAGACTTGGTAAACATAAACTTCCCTACAATTCAATGAAGGAACAGACATACCATCAATTCTCAACATGTCCAGTTTTCTCACCATACTGAATACTCAATTCATTCCTTCCCCCAGAGGGCCAGAACTTACCTTGCACAGCCAGGAACCATACTAGTTTGAGTTCAGTAGGCATTCTATTTAGTAGTTATTTAAAGCCAGACAAAAACTAAATTAACCAGATTCATACTGTAAATGTATTCACAGGTATACTAATTTCTTCAAAAGGTGTTTTTCTTTTCTTTTGTCATCTTTTTGAAACCCCCACTTTTGTTGTAATTACAAATAAGAAGCAGGGTAGAAAACAGCTGCACTGACCTCCTCACTGACTTCATCGTCGTCCTCATCCCCTTCTACATCTTCATCTTCATCATCTTCTTCATCAAACTCCTCTTCTTCACCATCCTCATCCTCCTCGTCTTCCTCATCTTCTCCTTCTAAAAATAGTCCAAAAGGGATTCATTAAATATCCTCGACACTCCACAGGGCACAAAGTGTTGGGGATCTGTGGGCTGGCTCACAGAACAAATGCTGTAAGTCCACGAACTGCAGTCACTTTCTTTCTACTATGTGCTACAGCTCAGTCCCTTTGTCCAATAGAGTCCCATAAAATCAGAGAGCTAGAAGTCCTGGTAGATAAGACAAATGCTGTAATTCTCGCTGATGAAATGATACAATGCCTAAGATTTGCTTCAAAATTATATGGAGTGGGGAAGAAGGTAAGGGTATGCAGGAATAAAGTAAGGTCAGCTATGACCAATAATTGCTGAAGCTGAATGATAAGAACATGGGGGTTCGTTTTGCTATTATTTTTACCTTTGTCACTGTCTGAAATTTTTGACAGTAAAAAGTTAAAAAAAAAAAAAATCATGTACCTTCTCTTGGGTAATGATACCACCAGAGTCACAGTCAGCTGCTCCAATCAGGAACCTGAGAAACACCCATAATAACCCTGTGACTCAGGGGACAGGAGGCTGAGAGGCACCTGCATCTCTACCTGATTGTTCAGACCTCTACTGCGGCAGTTCTTGCTTCTCCTGGGTCCTAGAGCACACCATGCTCTCACCTGCCTCCTGGTCTCTGCATGCTCTTTCCATCCTCTTTGCTTGGCTAACTCTGACTCCACCTTGGAGTCTCAGTCAACGTCACTTCCTTAGGCAGTCTTACTCACCAGACCTCCCAATGCCAGGTCATAGGCTCTCACCATGAGTATGTGGTGCTTCTCCATTACAACACACTTTGCTTACTTGCAATTATTATTTATGATTTTTAATTTAAAACAATTTTTTCTGTACAGAGAGGGTTTGTCTATGTTGCCCAGGCTGGTCTTGAACTCCTGGATTCCAGCAATCATCATGCCTCACCGTCCCCAAGTGTTGGGATTACAAGTGTGAGCCACCATACCCAGCCTGCTTATGATTAAAAAAAATAATAATCATTTCTCTGTAAGGTCCAAGAGAGTAGGAACCTTGTTTTTTTTTTTTTAAACCACTGTTTTCCACAGTGCCTGGCACATAGGAAATGCTCAAGTATTTGCTGGCTGACCCATCTTTGCTCTCAGGAACTGCCCCCCACCTTCCAAGGAACATCCTTTACCGGCTCTTGCACATGTGGCTGTTCTTCCTGTTTGAGGTGAACTTAAATAGACAACAAGCACAAATGGTTTTTAGGAAAAATGGAAAAACTGTAGAAGGGACAAAGGGACATAACATTTGGAAATAGGTGAGATGTCCTATTCTCTGTCCATTTTACCACCTTATAACTCATTAATTTTTGCCTGTCTCAATATGCTTCAAAATAAAACTGTAAAAATGTTCCAGAGTATCATACCATTAACTGCACCCAAACTCCTTGATGCTTTTCCTGCTCTATTTTCTTGATAATTTCTGTCGTATATGCTAATTCTTAAAGAAAAGAGGTATTCATGCTGACTGATGTGAAAACTAATCATTCTGCTTCCTCTAAGCCAGGGGTTCCCAACTCCCAGGACTGGTACTGGTCCGTGGCCTGGGCCAAACAGCGGGAGGTGAAGAGCAGGCCAGTGACCATTACCACCTGAGCTCCACCTCCTGTCACATCACCTGTTAGATTCTCATAGGAGTGCAAATTCTATTGTGAACTGCGCATGTGAGGGATCTAGACTGTGCACTCCTTATGAGAATCTAATGCCTGATCTAAGGTGGAACAGTTTCATCTCAAAACCATTCAGCTGCCGCCCCCAACCCCTTCCCCACATCTGTGGAAAAACTGTCTTCCACGAAACCAGTCCCTGGTGCCAAAAAGGTTGGAGACTGCTGCTCTAAGCCACCTGTACGTGAGAAGCGTTTTATTCTAAGAGCGACTGAGAGTAAACAAACTCAGCATGCAAAGAAAACACAAACTAATCAGGAGGAATATCTTGGGTAGAAAGTATTAGTTATTTCTTAAAATCTGTAAATCTGTAAAATATGTATAAATCCTGGGTCAAATGCCAAAACTACTGAAAATCATCTTTTAATTCTATGTTATGATCAGAGATTATTTCCCTTATGAATGAAAAACGGAATCTAATATATAGTTATTCGAAATCATTACCTTTTAAAACTCTGGTCATAGGTCAATGGAAGGGAAAGCTATTTTATTTATAGCTGGCAAACCTACTCAGTGTCAGGCCCTATGAATCAGGAGATAAGTATCTACCCAAAATGATGACTGTAGTGTAGTAGGACAGTGGTCCTCAACCTTTTTGGCACCAGGGACCAGTTTTGTGGAAGACAATGTTTCCACAGCCTGGGGGGTGGGTGGATGGTTTCAGGATGATTCAAACTCATTATGTTTATTCTGCACTTTATTTCTATTATTACATTGTAATATATAATGATATAATTATACAACTCATCATAATGTGGAATCAATGGGAACCCTGAGCTTGTTTTCCCTGCAACTAGACAGTCCCATCTGGGGGCAATGAGAGACAGTGACACTCAAAGTGTGCTGCTTATGTCCAGTATACTCCATAATTTTGTTCTGGTTGCTGTCACTGCAGAAAACTTTGCTTCACAAAGATAGGATATCGGAAATGGAAGCAGGTTTTTCAGTGCTTTTTTGGCAATCTCGGGATATTCCACCTCGACTTTAATCCAGAATATATGGAGATTTTGAAGTTGTCTTAAACCATACTTTTAAGGCCACTGCCATTTGTCATCTCAACCAGTTGATCCTCTTCAAGCATGAACAAAGTCGATTGACCTGGCTTATTCATAAATGGGTGGTGGATCCATTCCTTCCCAATTCGGGGGTCTTTTGGAGTTGGGAAGTAATGCTCAAACTCTTTTGAGAGCTGATAGGTCATCATGCACCAGCTGCGAGAAAGAAGGCCCTGGCTCACTCTCTTTCAAAATCACTGCTACTGTTTGAAACATGTCAAAAATCTCAATGCTCAGAACAGAAAACTAAATATCGTTATGTTCTCACTTGTAAGTGGAGGCTGAATGATGAGTATACACGGACACATGGAGGGGAACAACACATACTGGGGCCTGGGGAGGCTGGGGAGGAAGAGCATCAGGAAAACTAGCTAATGGACAGTTGGCTTAATACTTAGGTGATGGGATAGCACACGTTTATCTATGCGACAAACCTGCACATGTACCCCTGAACTTAAAAAAAAAGAAAAGTTTTACCACTCATTCTGTGTTACTAAAATGTTCTGCTAGTGGTGACTGTTATTCTTAAGAGAAATCTCTGGAGCAGGCCTCGTAACTCAAAAACTCTGGCCAGTGATCCACCTTTAGAACGCCATCTCGCTTCTCTATGTAAGAGTAGTGTTCTCTGCATCCATCTCACAGAACTGCGTGAACAGACATGGGTTAAGGGCATGTACTTCAATGTGGTTAATTTTAATCATATCCTGCAAAACATTAAGTTCAGGTGACATTTGTCAGCTAGCCAGCATTTCTCTATGGATGACACGGTGCATAGACTCACATCCAGAAGCGACCTCTCTGACTCAAGTAGTGAAACCAGAAAGCCGTCCAGCCATGGCATCCGCTCCATCTGTGCATATACGACACAAAATGACCAATTCAGTTTTCCTGATATGTAATCGTTCAAAAGACTTGAATAGTTCTGCAGCTGTGGTGCTGGTTGGCAACGAAGTACACATAACATAGTCTCATGCACATCCTCCTGAAAATATATTGCACAAAAACAAGCATTGTTGCCATGTTGTCAACATCGGCAGACTCGTCAACCTGCATTGTGTACCACGGTGACTCATCAATCCTCTCTAACAACTGTGCCTCAATATCCTCTGCTATTTCATCAATTCATCTAGTTACGGTGCTAGCTGAAAGAGGAACATGTGCCACCTTTTGAACTGCAGCTTAACTGCAGCCTCTCCTAAAAGTTCACGACAAATGTCCTTAGCAGCAGGCAGGATCAACTCTTCAATAGTAAAGGGCTTCTTACTTTAGCAATGCAGTTAGTTAAGGGCTTCTTAGCTTTAGCAATGCAGTTAGCCACTAAGAATGAGATGTTCTCAATGCAGTCACATTTGATGAAGTGGGAGCCTTCAATAATTGCCTCTGTTTTTCATGTTCATGTTTATTTCTTTTGAAAAACTCCAAAGGCTTGTCTTTTAAATGCAGGGTGCTTGGTCTCCAAGTGGTGAAGCGGTTTTTTTTTTTTTTTGAGATGGAGTCTTGCTCTATCGCCCAGGCTAAAGTGCAGCAGCGCAATCTTGGCTCACTGCAACCTCCGCCTCCCAGGTTCAAGCAATTCTTATGCCTCAGCCTCCCGAGAAGCTGGGACTAAAGGTGTGCACCACCATGCCTGGTTAATTTTTGTATTTTTGCAGAGCCGGGGTTTCCCCATGTTGGCCAGGCTGGTCTTGAACTCCTGACCTCAGGTGATCCACCTCGGCCTCCGTAAGTGCTGGGATTACAGGCATGAGCCACTGTGCCCAGCCAGTGAAGCGATTTCGAGGGTTTCATGGCTTTGTTGGATAGCTGGTTGCCACATATTATACAAAGTGGGCTTGGAGAATGTGAATCATCTGTTGCAATGAACCTGTAATTTAAGTAGCACTCTTTGTATTTTCTTTTCAATGAAGCTTTCTTTTCATTGGCAGTCTTGTCTTCTGCTGTCTCATTATTGGATCTTTCCCACTTTTCAAAGCTTTCCAGCGACGTTTTTTACTCATGGTTGGATAGAGTTAGCTTGTGGGCCTACCAAAACTGTGACTGAGACAAATACGCAGTGCGGGAAAGAGGTGTGGATGGAAGTGGTAAATAAAAAAATGGGCAGGCCACATACTGACTAAAAAAAGCATCAGATGCTGACTTAAAGCCTGTCACCAGATATAGCTGTACAACTGAAGTACACCAACTCACTTGCCACTATAAAGCCTGCCACCAGATGCAGCTTGTCACTTGCCACTCACAGATAGGGTTTGATGAGTCTGCAAGCAATTGATTTATTATGATCTCTGTAAAGTCAAACCTCTTTGCTAATGTTAATCTGTATTTGCAGCCACTCCCCAGCACTAGCATCACCACCTCAGCTCCACCTTGGATCATCAGACATTAGATTCTCCTAAGGAGCACGCAACCTAGACCCCTCACATGTGCAGTTCACAATAGGATTCTCGCTCCTATGAGAATTTAATACCACCATTGATCTGACAGGAGGTGGAGCCCAGACAGTAATATGAGCAATGGGGAGTGGCTGTAATACAGATGAGGCTTCCTCACCGCTCATGCGGCCTGGTTTCTAACAGGTCACGGAGCGGTACCAGTCTGTGGCCTATGGGTTGAAGACCCCTGAAGTAGGAAGACTTAAGAACAGCAGAGTGGGCTGGGCGCGGTGGCTCACGCTTGTAATCCCAGCACTTTGGGAGGCCGAGGCGGGCGGATCACGAGGTCAGGAGATCGAGACCACAGTGAAACCCCGTCTCCACTAAAAATACAAAAAAATTAGCCGGGCGTGGTGGCGGGCGCCTGTAGTCCCAGCTACTCGGAGAGGCTGAGGCAGGAGAATGGCGTGAACCCGGGAGGCAGAGCCTGCAGTGAGCCGAGAGTGTGCCACTGCACTCCAGCCTGGGCGACAGAGCGAGACTCCATCTCAAAAAAAAAAAAAAAAAAAAAAAAAAAAAAAAAAAAAAAAAAGAACAGCAGAGTGGCAAGCCTGTAAGAGTAAGGGGTTTACAGTTTAACACGCACAGCATCCTAACCTAGCTTGCAGACTTCAGGAAATGCTTCCTGGGCCAGGTTCAGTGTCTCATCCCTATAATCCCACCACTTGGGCAGGCTGAGGTGGGAGGATCCCTTGAGGCCAGGGGCTTACGAAATAGGCCTTAGCTATAAATTTAATGGAATGCCTACATTAAAAAAATACACACACACGTGCGCACACGCACACTATTTTCCTCAATAGTAAGAACATCTAGTAGCTTTTTTTTTTTTTTTTTTTTTTGAGATACCCTCTCTGTCTTCTGAGATGGAGTGCAGTGGGGAACAATCATGGCTCACTGTAGCCTCAAACTCCTAGGTTCAAGTGATCCTCCCACCTCGGCCTCCAGTCTTCTGAGTAGCTAAGACTCTAGGTGTGCACCACCACACCTGGCTAATTTTTTTTTTTTCTATTTTCTGTAGAAACAAGATATTGCCATGTTGCCTAGGCTAGTCTCAAACTCTTGGGCTCAAGCAATGCCCCCTGCCTCGGCCACCCAAAGTGCTGGGATTACAGGTGTGTGCCACTGGACCCGGCCAACATCCAATAGTTTTTATCAGAGGCTCTGAAAGGCAGACATCAGGTTCACTGGATGCTGAGCCTACTCACCTTCGTCCTCCTCCTCTTCATCCACACCATCCACCTCGGCATCTGAGTCAGGTGCTTCCTGGTCCTCTCGGTCATAGCCATCCAAGTAGGTAAGCTGGGGCAGGAGCTTGAAGACACTCTCTCGGTAGTCATTCAGGTTGGTAACCTCACAGTTAAAGAGGTCCAGGCTTTTCAGACATTCTAACTTTTTCTGAAGAAAAGGATCAAAAACCACAACTCCTAAACCAAAGGAATATAAATAACAAACCCATCTCTTGAAGAGGTAAAATTCTAGGCTCTATATTCAATTTCTGCTACCCACTCAGCCTCATATATAGAAAAATATATCAAGTCTTTTGCAACCTTTATATTAGGTTACTAGACTTTAGTCCCTCTCTTCCTTTATCTACTCTTCCAGAGAACTATGTGTTTTTCTGGCAGCGTAGTAGTCTAAAGAAATATAAATTGAAAATAATTTTTATTAAATCCAGATATTTTCACAGTATGAGACAATCAAACAGTTTAATAAATTTAGCTGAAACAAATGTTAACATTTGAGTAATCAAATGGCCATTAAAAACTTCCTGGGTATCAAGCAGTCTTTAATGTTCTAGGCTGGCAGTATAGGGAAAAATTCAGAGATTTATAACACAATCTCAGGGTGCTTACAATTTTACATAGGGCATAGACATGAAACACTAGAGGATGAAATATAATAAAATATAAAGGGTGGCAATGCAGCTACTTTCAGGGAAGACAGGAGTCAATATAGTCTGGGGAAAAAGCAGAGGGGCGCAGAGTTGAAACTTCAGAAATACGGAGAAACACTGCACTCTTCTTTTTTAGTATTTGGGGAAAAGACTGACATGTTACCAGACTTTTACGATGTAAGTGCTTCTGATTTTATTTACCATACCTTGAAATTTTGTTGCAATACCTCATTTCTTTGGAACCATCAGTTTCATCTATCTAAAAACAGTTAAGCTATAAAAAGTTGGCCCAAGTCAAGTTTTCTGAGTAGTCAAAGTGCACTGGAAAATGTCTATGTATTTACTCAGATCTTCATTTGTTATTATATAAGTGTACTAGTACTTCAAAATCCCAGGTCTATTAAGTTTTGATTAAGGGTAAATTAAGAGATTGAGAGGGCAGAGGTACTACACTATAGGCAAGTCAGGAGACAGCAAAAGGAAGTGACAGCAGACCCTTGCAGATAGAAGAGGGAGCAGCCTATGAAAGGCAAATCCAATGTGAAGTAGCACATAGCCTGGCGCCTTTCAGAATAGGGGCAGTAACTACATATATCTGCATAGCTTCATAAATACAACCTTTAATGGTTCTGAATCAAGAGCAAAACTTTGGTATTCTCTAAGAAAATAGTACTAAGAACACCCAAACAAACATTAAGAGGATCTCCACATGAAATAATTTCTAAAAAAATAAATGTTGAGGCTTAACAGGTTTTGCTGCTTTATTAGGAAAGCTGTTACAACACTCACAAGGACCTGAGAAGAAATGCAGACAAAACAAAACCTTATTTTCAGAACTCAAGGTATCTATGTAGTTCTGAGGAGATATAAAATGGTGTGAAAATCTGCCTCAAGGCTCTAGAGCAGGGGTTGGGAACCGGTGGTCCAGTGGCCAATTCCGGCCCACCACTTGTTTTTGTAAAATAAGCTCTACTGGAACACAGTCACACTCATTTATTTATGTATGGCTCCTTATGTGCTAAAATGGCCAAGCAGACTAGTTGTGACAGAGACTATATAAAGAGGCTACAAAGCCAAATGAACCTACTATTTGGCCCTTAAAGAAAAGGGCTACTGACCCCTGCACATGAAGAAACTTCATCTTCTTGATCAAGAAAGGGGCTCCCACACTTGTTTTATTCAGGCAGGGAACACACAGCAGGGTTACAGCAACAGGAAAACATTGTACCCCTCAAAACACAAACTGTACAATGATCCAAGAGTCTGTGAATCAAACAATGTGCTTATATAGTCAGTTCCTTGACGTCTTAAGAAAGCTGTCCCCAGCCCTTCTGGTCACAGAGCTGCTTTTGTATCAGTAATTTTCAGATTAGGTTCCCTTCCAGTCAGGCCCTGACTTCCAGAAGCCCAGGTATGACTTCTTGCCAAAGAGGAAAAAAATGCTGCAATGCCACCCCAGACGGCTAGCTAGCATACTGGCTTTCTCTTCACAAAGGCTGACTCGATGCCAACTAGAGTCAGCTTTAGGCAGCTTTTCCAAAAAGGTTCACTCTAAAAATTCTCCACTTAAAGGAATGAGCCATTTATATTTCAGAATTATTTCCAAGAAATAGGTGCACAAAAACACATACAGCCTCTGATATTTATCTAATGCTTTTTAATACCAAAAGCCCTTTCTCTATCTAGTTTCATTGACTCTTCCAGTATACAGGGCCTCCAAGGCTCTCCTGTTTCTGAAACTACAATTATGTGAGATTTTTGGCTACTTCCTGGCAAAGCACCCCTTCTCAAACAATTTGGACATGCCAATCAGTAGGTTGAAAAATGAAATGAAAGCAAGAAAACAACAAAAATCCCAAATAACTGTAGTACTCTGGAACTGCTGAAAGTAGTAAAATTGTGCTTTAAGGCCCAATAGGCACAAAATACACTACACACAGATTATTCAAGATCCCAATGTAATGTGTAAATATTGATAAAAAAAATTACAACTCTACCATACCAGAAATTTGATGTAAGCTAATAGGCTAGCCATAATAAACATTAAACATTTTATTAACAATAATTTTGCTTGCCTTCTTAGAATTTAGAAGGGCTTTGGGGGATGGTTTGGATGGCCCAGGTCTCTTAAAAAAGGTGTCCAAGGAAGTTTGAATTGATGCCTTCTTTGTCTCTCGATTAATGTCCCTGTAGCAAGCAGAGGCATTCACAATCATTGCATTGACTGTAAGAACTGGGCTCAAAGTAGACGGTGTTCAAAATGTATGTGGTTAATGAGGATGAGGATGGTGTTTTTCCCCACTGAAGAATACTGCCAGAAGTCAAAATGGACCCAACTCTTCCCCCCTTCACCTTCTCCTACAGATTTACTTAATTCCAAGTTAGAACTTCAGGAGACCAACCTAGCACCGCCAGGAATCTGAGTGCCAAGTATAGCAGAATGGTGGGACCCCAGGCTTTTCGAAATAGCTCTGGTGTGTAGCCCTGTGGCTCTGCCACAGGGTGTGTGACTCTGGACAAGGGATTCAGCCTCACCCAAGCCTTAGCTTCCTCAATATAAAACAAGGGCCATGCTTTTTCTATCGACTTTGTATCGAAGTTTTTTTTTTTTTGACAATTACTAATAAAACATGCATAAAGCACCCAGTAAGTGTATGGGTATAGCAGATCCTCTAAAAATGGTGAACACAACGAAGATTACTTTTCATCCTTCACTATCCTGGGGGACTGAGACTTTCACAGCCACCAGAGGGTCCTCTCATACATTACTGACCAGATCGGGAAAAAACTCAAGCAAACAACTCCCACACAGTGTTTGCTTCTGCTCCATTGCTGTGTGCTACAACACTGAAAAACACTTCTGATAATCAGAGGATTCAGGCTGCCACAAGAATCAGGTAATGACCAGTCATCAACTAGCCAACAGTAAAAAGGTACTGCCTGCTACTCTGTTCTTTAAAAATTAAACGAGAAGCCCGGGCACAGTGGCTCACGCCTGTAATCCCAGCACTTCGAGAGGCTGAGGCAGGCAGATCACGAGCTCAGGAGATCGAGACCATCCTGGCAAACACAGTGAAACCCCATCTCTACTAAAAATACAAAAAAATTAGCCAGGCATGGTGGCGGGCGCCTGTAGTCCCTGCTACTTGGGAGGCTGAGGCAGGAGAATGGCGTGAACCCAGGAGGCGGTGCTTGCATTGAGCCGAGATGGCTCCACTACACTACAGCCTGGGCGACAGAGCGAGACTCTGTCTAAAAAAAAGAAAAAAAAATTAAACCAGAAAAAAAAAAGGGGGCTGGGGGGGAGAAGGGTTTCTTATGCTCACAACCTAGGATTAGTATGTCTGTCACTAACCAATAAACAAAGGCTTAGTGTAGCCCATCTGAACGGGAAAGCATCAGCAGTTAAAATTTGGTGCTCCTGTTGCAATTTCCAGCTTAAGGAAATTTGGGCATGAAATCAATTTACAGGTGGAAAGAGAAGAAGAGGTCCCAAGGGCTATGGAAAACACAGCAGACTTTGAATTTTTTTTTTTTTTTTTTTTTTTTTGAGATGGAGTCTCGTTCTGTCGCCCAGGCTGGAGTGCAGAGGCATGATCTCAGCTCACTGCAACTTTTGTCTCCTGGGTTCAAGTGATTCTCCTGCCTCAGCCTCCCAAGTAGCTGGAATTATAGGCGCCTGCCACCACGCCTGGGTAATTTTTTGTATTTTTAGTAGAGATGGGGTTTTACCACGTTGGCTAGGCTGGTCTCAAACTCCTGACCTCAAGTGATCTGCCCGCCTTGGCCTCCCAAAGTGCTGGGATTACAGGCGTGAACCACCGTGCCCAGCCTAGACTTAGATTTGAATCCCTACTCTGCCATTTGTCCCGAGCAATTATCTACATTCTCTAAACTCAGCTTCCTCATCTCTAAAAAGAGGACAGTCATTCTCTCTTCTCTGGGTTATATAAGGATACAATGGGCAAATGTTCATGTCCTTGGATGCAGCAAAAGTCAGTAAATGTCGGCTTAAATACTGGAAATGGGGGTTGGTTTGAAGGAAACGAATAAAACTAGTAAGAGCCTGAGTATCTGGGTATACCTGTAATAGGAAAAAGGGCAAAATGCATGGAGCACTGGTGAGGCATTACATTTATGAGAAATATAAGCTCTTAAATATGGACAACTTAATGAAATGTAAAAATAAAGAGACTCAGCCGGACATGGTGGCTCAGGCCTGTAGTTCCAAGCACTTTGGGAGGTCGAGATGGAAGGATCACTAGAGGGCAGGAGTTCAAGACCAGCCTGGCCTAACATAGTGAGACCTCTCTAAAAGAATACATATATTACACACACATAAAGAGATTCAGTAAAAGGTAATTAAATCTGTATTGGAGCATTCTCAATAACTGTTTAGGAAGGAAACGATCTTTTAACTCTTGACAGGAAGTCCTCATTAAAAGAAGCTACAATTTAACTCTGTCTTCCCCTGAAATATCAACAGAGCATTCTATACAAGTGATGTGAAATCCACTTATTTTAATATACTCTGACATCAGAAAAGAGACAACAGAGAAGAAATGTCTTACCCTCTAGTGTCTGTTCTGGATTCTCAAAGACACCTCCTATATGCTAAATAACCCTCTTCCAAATAGCACAGCCTGTGGGGCTGCCCTACAAACTGCATTAAGCCCCCTGCCTCCAGTCTTGCCTCTGGAAGCCCTTTTCTGGCCACTACAACTTCCACACAAACTGAGAAAGCAAAGTAAGTACATTAACTTACAAAGCAAAGTTAAGTACATTATCTTATTCTCAGAACTCCGAAGTGAGGTAAGCAAGGCAGGGATTATTATCCTCCCTGCTATAAATGAGGAAACTGAGGCCCAGAGAGAAGAAGCAGTTTGCCCAAGGTCACACAGCAAGTCTACAACCCAAGTAGCACTGAAACTTAGCTTTTCATATCTTATCCCAATATATAAGACTGAGGAGGATCTTGGGGTTTCCATGCAAAACTCTAGGCAACAGTAATCCAGCTAGAACACAAGATCATGAATTAGACGACATAAAGCTTAAAATGGAGCTGTCTTTGATTGTTCCATCTACAACTCAGGTATGCCACGCAACATAAATAGCCTTTTCTGTTGAAGTGTAAAAGTGCATAATGGCTTGGCCAGTCTGAAGAAAAAAATTGTAAAGAACAAGTTTAAGGCTATATAGTCAATATATGAATTTCAAAAGTGGATCCAAAACAAAATACCCCCAAAAATTCTCTTCTGAAGGATGCCACCACAGTATCAGGCAGGGAGAGAGCAAAGCCACAGAAATACATCTAATTAGGCCCTGATCTTTAAAATTGGGACTTATATAAAAAGTAAAAAGCCACCACTTTCTCAACCAATTATTATTGCCAGTAATTTCCCCCACTATAAAGAAATATGAAAATGAAAATGACCAGTAAGTCCCAGTTTCCAAATTCTCGGTTACTTACCAAAGGTTCCAAGGTGCTGATATCTTTCAGTTTATTTCCACTTAAGTTTAGATGTGTGAGATTTGGAAGTTTTTCAGCTAACATGTCCAGACCTCCAAAGATTCTATTTTCACTGAGTTCAAGCTACAAGAGAAAATGGACACAGCACAAACACAAATACACACAGAGAAACAGAAATCATTTAAGGTATTATAAGTAACAAATACAGTTCTCAAATATTTGTCGAGATCAAATGATCCCTATTTCTATTAGGGCATGCATGTTCATTTTGTTTAAATCCAAATAATTAACGAGAAGGTTAAGGTCAGAAGTATTATGTTTTCCTAATCAGCTGCTAATAACAGCTTACTCAAAACTGGTCTCTAACATCAGCGAATAAATTTTCTAACTTAAAAAGTGGGTCAAAACCAATTAGAATCCTTTGACAAGTTATAATACCCTATACCTGCCAGAAAGGGTAAATGGTTTAATAGTCTGTGCATTCTGAGCAGCTTATTTTGTGTGCCTTCAAAGCTTGCAATGCCCACTTGAAACCCAATTTCTGGACAATACTGACATACACTGTAGAGTTCTACACCTGGAAGCCACCAGGGAATGTTGCTCTGAAAGCTACAAGACAGGGATGGGCCCTACAAGTAAGCCCATAAAGAAGCTTCATAACCTAGGAAAGGGAGTGGGTCAACAGCCTCAGGTTTATGAAACCAGCTCCCTGGAGGCCACATCTTGCATAAACCTGGCACCAGCCTTTATTAGAACCTACTCTAATTTCTAAGCTGCAGGTCAAGTAGCACAGGCAAGTAATGTGCCAATGAGGGAATGAGCCTTCACCAAGGAATATTAGAATCTTAGAGTAGAAGGAATTGGAGCCTGGAAAGCATTGTGAAGAACATCTAATTCAAGCTCTTCCTTTTGCAGACAAGAAAACTCGGCTACACAGCTGGTTCTAATTCTCTATTTTAAAGTGCCAACAACAATAGTAACTTTAACCCTTACATAGTATTTAAATGCCAGGCACTGCTCAAAGCACTAGAAATACCTTAACTCATCTGATCTCACAAGAACTCTATGGGGTAGGCAGAATTACCACTCCTGTTTACAGATGAGGAAAATAAACTGGCCCAAGATCATCCAGCTGTTACTGTAGTGGGCCTATGATTTGAAGCCAGGCAGGCTGGTTTCATAAATATCCATGTCCTCCTTATTATGCTACGTACCTAGAATAGCATGAAAGCTTCATGTAATGAAGTTTTTGCCATGCAATGAAATGTACTATATGATGCAGAGTAGAGTAACTTTTAAAAATATAAATATTTGCTGAAAAACTGAGTTAAAAAAACAGGTCAGCTGCTTAAGGTGTTATTAAATATTTCAGAAGAGGAAAATGTAACATTTCAAAACATTTTTTTCCTTTCAATTGGATATTTCAGTGAAATAGTCATGGTCTAGGTTTAAAAACATAAGCCCATAATCAATAGAGTCAAGTGTCAGCTTTATTGGTGATTTTAGTAAATCAAAATAAAAACAGAGATCACTTTTCCTGACCCATGTTTTAGACCCTGTGATTAGAATATCACATACACATGTAACATCCACATCCTTTCAACATGTGTATCTTAGGCAATAGGAATAACAAGGCAATCTACCAAAACAAGGCAGTCTACCAAAACATTTATTAGCATATTTATTTTGAAATGAAATAGATGCGTAAATTTAGAAAATTTGTGACATGTACACATCAATTTTTTTTCAGTACTTATTTCTTGTTAAAAACAATTTGTGGGCCAGGCACGGTGGCTCACACCTGTAATCCCAGCACTTTGAGAGGCCGAGGTGGGCTGATCACCTGAGGTCAGGAGTTCGAAACCAGCCTGACCAACACGGTGAAACCCCCATCTCTACAAAAAAAAAAATACAAAAAGTAGCCAGGAGTGGTGGTGCGCATCTGTAATCCCAGCTACTCAGGAGCCTGAGGCAGGAGAATCGCTTGAATCTGGGAGGCAGAGGTTGCAGTGAGCTGAGATGGCGCTACTGCACTCCAACCTGGGCAACAAGAGTTAAAATCCACCTCAAAAACAAAACAAAACAAAACCAGTTTGTGTTCTGGAATAGAAAGAAAATAAAGTTCTTATCGATCATGAGTACACTCAACCTGCTTTTAAGTATGATTACCTCTCATCAGCCCTATAAGGGAAGTGATTAATGTTTAAATGTTAAGTTTTTAATTCATGTACTTAATGCCCCCCCCCACCCAAAACCAACAAAAACAAAAACCCTGTCCTTCTCAGAACTCAAGCAAGCTCTATTCAGAATTCTGAAAGGTTTATTAAAGTCCCTATAAAAACGGTCACTGATAGGCTGAATTTCTGAATAAGTCTGAGAGTACAGAGACCAATAGTAATTCAGGAAAATAAATCAGAATGCTAGGAAAACAACACAAAACACACACTAAGGATCTGCTAGCATCAAGTTTATGTAAACAGATGCTAAAAAGCTATACTATGTTTAACTGGGCTAATCAGAGCTTCCAATGTTACTGATAACCCATGCAAATATAAAAGGATTATACGTGAACCTCTAGTGTATACTTAGAAGGGGAAATTTCTTTCTCATCAGAAACGGTCACCTGAAACTCATGAAGACTGCTTGAGCATTTATTAATATTACCTAAACAAGGCAAATAAAGAAAGCAAAACAAAAAATACTTCCACTTTTTAATTCACGTATTATACTTTTTTTTTTTAAATTGAGACAGAGTCTTGCTCTGTCGCCCAGGCTGGAATGCAGCGGCGTGATTTTGGCTCATTGCAACCTCGGCTGCCGCCTGGGTTCAAGCAATTCTTGTGCCTCAGCCTCCGGAGTAGCTGGGACTATAGGCGCATGCCACCGTGCCCAGCTGATTTTTTTGTATTTTTAGTAGAGACGGGGTTTTGCCATGTTGGCCAGGCTGGTCTCGAACCCCTGACCTCATGTGATCCTCCCACCTTGGCCTCCCAAAGTGTTGGGATTACAGATGTGAGTCACCATGACTGGCCTCATGTATTATACTTAACCCACTCCACCCCCTGCAAAACCACAAACAAACCCCAATACCAAAAAACTAACTGTCCCACTCAGAACTCAAGCAAGCTCTAGGAACAACCTACCTTTGCCCAATTTTGATTATGTTTCCTTCTACATGTGCCTTAGTTTAAATAAAGGAACAACTTAACTTTCCTAGTAAAGTGAATATTGAAATGGCAGAAAATTCTGCAAGACTTATATAACCACATATCTTTTCCTACATAATGGAAAGGGTATGTATGGGGTTAGGAGATACGGGTTCTAGTTTTGGCTCTAATACTAACCACTTCTGTGGGTGGCTTTAGGCAAATTACTACACTTTTCTGGGACGACTGCTGTGCCTATAAAATAAGGGGTTGAGTTAGAGGAGCAAAGTTGCTTCCAGTTCTGACGTTCTGGGACTCTGTGACAGTTAAATGTGCAATGACAAGAGAAAACATTTTTACGTAGCATTTGGTCCTTTTTTCCGAAAGGATAGAGAATTGGTTTTATAACAATTAACAAATAAATTACTCACAAAACACAGTAATTATTCTTCCTAACTACTACTTATTTAGCACCCAACATGCATTATTTCCAAACTTCACAGCAATTCTGCAAGGTCAAGTAATACCACCAGTTTACAGGTGAGGAAATTGGGCCTTAGAGAGATTAAGTAACCTGCAGAAGTTCACCCATCAAGGAAATGCCAGGGCTAGAATTCAATCCCATATCTGCCCAGTTCCAAAGGCCATGTGCTTTCTGCTACACTAAGTGCTTCCTTACAGGTAAAATCATACATTTTCCCTTCCCAGGATCGTTCTCTTTTACTGTTAAAGAAAAAGCACTTACCTTTTTCAATTTAGGCAGCTTGGGGAGATTTGAAACTGAGATCAAGCCTACATTTATTAAACTGAGGAACTCTAAGTTCACAAATTCAGCTGTTAAGCCCTCAATTTTTCCATCATTTGATTTGCAATTGTCCAAGACAAGTTCTCGAACCTGTGGATGACAAAGAAAAAAGGATAAGCTCTCAAAAACACATTGAAAACAAACAACAATGCAGAAACTTCTACCATAAATATCCTGCAAAAACACCCAAATATACAGGCAGCCTCTTACTTAGACCTAGATCATAGTTATAAAAAGATAAAAACTGATTAAGCCTTCAGTAACAATATACTGACCGGTTCAAAGATGGAATATTACTCCATGGGTATAAACACTTACACTCTTTGTTTTTCCAGAAACAGAAACTATACTTCTTAAGATATAAGTGAAGTAAGTGTATTCCCCTTATTTCTTTTCTCCAGCCTGTTCCCCAAAGGGCAGCTTTTATCTAAATGCAAATGCAGAATGAAGACATTCTTTAGGCTGGGTCTATCTTAAGGCCCAGAAGATGACCACTGGAAAAGAGGAAAGCTTTATGTTTCCCATCAAGACCACTAAGAGATTCTGGCTAGAGGTTTCTGCACCAACACACCTTCCAACTCTGGTTTTACTAATCTTTGCCAAGATTATCTTGACACTGGGAAAAAAATCAGGATGCAAGAGTCCTTAATTCAAAACAAAGATCAATCTGGGTTGCACTTGAGAAAGAGGTTTCTAGGAGAGAACTGCTAGATAATAAATTAAATTGCATTTTCAGGCTACACAGTCTCTTTTTCAGAACTTAAGTCCATCCAAGAGTATCACATCTGGCCGGGCACAGTGGCTGACGCCTGTAATCCCAGCACTTTGGGAGGCTGAGGTGGGCAGATCACCTGAGGTCTGGGGTTCAAGATCAGTCTGGCCAAGAAGGTGAAACCCCCTCTCTACAAAAATGCAAAAATTAGCCAGGCATGATGGCGAGTGCCTGTAATCCCAGCTACTCGGGAGGCTAAGGATGGAGAATCGCTTGAACCTGGGAGGCGGAGGTGGCAGTTAGCCAAGATTTCGCCAATGCATTCCAGCCTGGGCAACAGAGTGAGACTCCATCTCAAAGACAGTATCACATCTGATGATTTGAACTTTTGAATATTGATTACTTAATAGTCTACATGCAGATCCACCACAATAATCCATATTGCCATTCTTGCTCTATGATCATCCTGAAACTTGCAACTTTTTAGCTCACTTTGATCTACTCACAGTGATGCAAATTACTGTTTTAACTGCACCAACAAAGGCATTCTTTTAGTGAACCTACCATATTTAATAGCATCAATCAAGCATGTATATGGTAGGGAGATGCTGACAGTCTGAAAAGAGAATAGGAGCTATTACCAGTGTCCTCATCCTCTCATACAAAATCCAATGATGCTACTCTAGTAATTGCTATCAATTATACTTAATCATTTATTCTTTTTACCACCACTCTCCTTCCCCCATTTACAGAGAAGGAAACAGATTTCAAGTCAGCAATACCCACAACATAGTAAGTGCCTAACCACTTCTCACTACCCTGTCTACTTCCTCGTCAGAAGCCAGGCATCCTTTTTACTCTTTACATCCACTTACTTCTTCCTTCCTTCCACTTTTCTTTAGATATCTCTGCTATTCTTCCCTTTTCTGATAAGAAATGAGCACAACTGAAAACTTAATAGGTCAACTCTGACAAAAGCTGGGCTCTGGAGACATATGCCTGGGGTTGAATCCTGGTTCACCTCTGCCACTCAGAACTTGTGCGACCTTGTGCGAGTCACTTAACTTCTCTGTGCCTCAGTTTCCCATAAAGTGGAGCTAATAGTACCTACCTCATGAAGTTGTAGAGACTAGGGCTTGGAACATTATAAATGCCCAGAAAGTAACCTCTGGGTAAAGGGAATGGGAAATGTCAGTGACCTTTGCTGTTTACTTTACTTATATCTGTACTAAGTTTTTTACAACCATGTATTTATTCTGTATTAAAAAGAAACTAAACATAAAACCAACGAACCATTAAAATTTTAAAAAGGTCAACTGTCATCACCCACCCATGTAAACAGTATACTGCAATACAATTAAAATGTTCCCATTTAGCTTGAGAGATTTTCTATAATTCCATCCAAAATAATCCAAAAATGTTATACAAAATACACCAATATGCCAAAACTGAAGTGAAGAAGAATTAGAGTTAGCCATATTGCCTCTCAGCTCACAGAGTGAAATCATCTCTTAAGGACATTTCTTTCAACTTGCAAAATTCCACTTGAACCACTGCAAGGCGTCATCAAAAAGTACCACAACTCAAATGCAGGTTAAAAAATGTTTTTGCTGGCTGGGCGTGGTGGCTCATGCCTGTAATCGCAACACTCCTGGGAGGTCAAGGCGGGCGGATCACCTAAGGTCAGGAGTTCAAGACCAGCCTGGTCAACATAGTGAAACCCCATCTCTACTAAAAATACAAATATAAGCCGGGCACGGTGGCGTGTGCCTGTAGTCCCAGCAACTTGGGAGGCTGAGGCAGGAGAATTGCTTGAACCTGGGAGGCAGAAGTTGCAGTGAGCTGAGATTGTGCCACTGCACCCCAGCCTCGGTGACAAAGGAGACTCCATCTCAAAAAGAAAAAGAAAAAAAAAGTCACTGCTAGACTAAGCTTCATGATGACAGGATCATGTATATTCCAGTTACCACGATATCACTGTGTAAGAGCCTACGTAACTGCGGAATGAGGAAAAAAAACGGTCACAGGTTTGTCAGCAATATTGTACAGAGGTTTGTGTCACAATTGTGGGGGACTAAGATGAAAACTCGGACATAAAGGGGACCAACTTTCTGATCACAGAGTATTTTTTAAGAAATTACAGTGTGTGGATATATTATAAATCACTTTACAATCCTCCCTATTGAACATTTGTGCTCAATTTTCCCTACTATAAATAATGCCATATCTTTACTTAAAATGTCTTCTGTATTTAGGACTGTGTTTTCAGAATCCATTGCTAAGTGAAAGAATACAAACATCTGAGTGTGTTATTAGTTAAGAGTTCTTTATTTAAAACGTCAACTTCTCTTTTAAATGAGTAGTTCATCTTAACTGCTGCAAAATTATTTTCTGATTTATTTGACTGTTACTTTTTGTAACCTCTCGATTATGCAAATTATGGCTATTTGCATTTATCTTGTTCTTGAGGATATCTTCTACTGTTTTTACCCTAAGTGAGGAAAAAATAAATACCCCAGCAGAAACACTAACAAAGGACAGACAAGCTCTAAAAGACACAAATAGCCAACACTAAAAAAACTGTTCAAGGCCAGGTGCAGTGGCTAATGCCTACAATCCCAGTACTTTGGGAGGCAAAAGTGGGAGGACCACCTGAGCCCAGGAGTCCAAGAGTCACCTGGGCAACATAGGGGAGACCCTGTCTCTACAAAAAAATAAATAATTAGCTGGGCATGGTGGTGCATGTCTGCGGTCCCAGCTACTTGAGAGGCTGATGCAGGAGGATCACTTGAGCCCAGGAGGTCCAGGTTGCAGTGAGCCATTATCATGCCACTATGCTCCAGCTTGGGCGACAGACACCCAGTTAAAAAAAAAAAAAAAAAGTTTGGCTGGGCACAGTGGCTCACGCCTATAATCCCAACACTTTGGGAGGCCGACGCGGGCAGATCACCTGAGGTCAGGAGTTTGAGACCAGCCTGGCCAACCTGGTGAAACCCAATCTCTACTAAAAATACAAAAAAAATGTGCCGAGCATGGTGGTGTGCACCTGTAGTCCCAGCTAATCGGGAGGATGAGGCAGGAGAATGCTTGAACCCGGGAGGCCGAGGGTTGCAGTGAGCCAAGATTGCGCCACTGCACTCCAGCCTGGGCAACAGCGCGAGACTCCATCTAAAAAAAAAAAAAAAAAGGTTCAACTGTAAGTAGTAAAAGTGCATATTAAAAATGAGGTATCATTCTACTCTGGTTGGAGGGACAGCTCCTTCAAGAGAGATGGCTAGGATGGACACAGATGTAAGTGAGTTTGTTAAGTGAGAGTGAGAAGTTCAGGAAATGAATACCTGAGACCTTTAACTGCCTCTACCAGTAAGAGGCAATAGGATATACTGGGATAAATAGGGCAGAGAGTTGTTGGGCTAGGCAGAAAAGGCAAGTCCCTTGACTTTTCCAGGAAGGCTGAGAATGTAAAGAAACATGCTACCCCAAGAACAGAACGCCAGAAGCATATTAAGAAGATGAGTCACTGGGGAATAAGCACAGAGGAGAATGGGAATTACTGCATAAAGCAGAGACCACTGGAGGGCCCCACTTAGGGCTGTACCCAAGGATAGCAGGTCTAAATGTTCCATCAGCCAACTTCAAGGTTGTTGAAAGTTCTCAACAAGACCTTAATGAAAGGTATTCTGAGCTTGGATATTGTTTCAATGGCAGAAAAGTGGCATTTGAGGTGCAGAAAAAGTGTATTTACATGTGCAACACACATACACAGGTGCACTCACACTCAGTGATAACTGAGTACTTAGAATTTAGGGCTTATATACCTAATGTAGAAGAGGAAAGGATAGGAGGAGAAAAACCTTTTGGGAAGAACAGATTTCTTTAGGGAACACAAATGGTATTTTCAGAACAAAGGAGAGATCAAGTTTACAATGTCTGTCTACATAGGTATGAGTGGTCTTTGTTTTCTTAGGGAGAAATGACTACCCCCCCCCAACCCCCACCAGAGGTTTACTCTTGGCCTCTCTCCTGGGAACAGACTCACTCCAAAGGGAGAATTTATGTCAGCCCTCGTTTGTGACATGTATTTGCTTTTAGCCAGATAAACTCCAAGTAGGCTTCTCTCTGCATCTGTTGAATCTCAAATCTCTTCAGTTTAAAACAATCTTTATATCAACTCTGGGGTTCTCAGTGGATCTCCACAGAGGTAACTAAGCCTCATCTCTTTTCATTCCTTCCTGGGTATAGAGATCTAGACTGCCTTGCAAAGGAGATAACAGCTTTGGAAGAGTGTGGTTGAGACAGTGAGTGGAGGTGGGGTCAAGATGATCCCACAGCTTCCCAATCTAGATTCAGAATGAACCAGAGGTCCTAATCAAAGGAGAAAAGGCCCTAGTTTCTTCTTATATCTCAAATCCTCCCAGAGCTGCTATCTAATGAAGAAAGGTTAGACAGGCACTTGTTCATCTGTGCTTAAATCTTAGGGATCTATTTGATCCAAGAGTTAACTGGCCGCCTGCTTGAAGATGGACAGTTTAACTTTTGGGGCCAAATTCACTCCTCTTCTTCCCTCATGCTCCAATTAAACCTGCCTTTTCTCAAACACAAATTTAAGGTAAACATTTAAAAATGAAAAATCCATACTACCTCCTACTTAACTCATATTTGTTTTCTACAGTTACCAGCAAACAGTAGTTTCCTACTACTTTTTCATTGAAAAATTTGAACTATATTGCAGCCAAATACCTTTTCAGATCTGATTGGAGGATATAACAATGACCTATAACACTATCTCTATGAAAAACAAAACACATTTTAAGTTCTAAATGGCAAAATGCCTATGAGGTCCTTCTTTATGATGAGTCTAGGTCATGGGAATATCCCTGGGGACTGGAGCTGGGGGCCACAGGAGATGGAAACATTTTTTTGCCTTTCATTCTCTTCAGTTTGCTCATTTGCCACTCCCCTAGCTACTATGAAAAAAGAACAACTTTACCTAACTGGTGGGGCGATGCTCTCCAATTATACCAGCTGTCTCTGCCATAAAAGGAGGAAAAGGTATGGAGGAATTAAAGATCTTTCTGAGTTGTCAATTCTTTTAATTAGAACAATACTGGTTATCATGGTAAGTGAAATAATCCCAAAATATAGAAAGTAATTCCTGCCATCCTTGCAATTTCCATCCTTCTGAGTTAACCAGTATTCAAATCTTCTACCCATTATTTTAAAATAATGTTTCTAAATTAATAGAACTTTTTATTATTTTATTTTTATTTTTGAGATGGAGTCTCACTCTTTTGCCTATGATGGAGTGAAGTGGTGTTATCTTGGCTCACTGCAACCTCTGCCCCCGGGGTTCAAGCAATTCTCCTGCCTCAGCCTCCAGAGTAACTGGGATGATAGGTGCCTGCCACCACACCTGGCTAATTTTTGTATTTTTAGCAGAGATGGGGTTTCGCCATGTTGCCCAGTCTGGTCTTGAATCCCTGACCTCAAGTGACCCACCCTCCTCCGCCTCCCAAAGTGCTAGGATTATAGGCATGAGCCACTGTGCCCGGTCTAGAACGGATCTATATTAGTGGTTCTCCAATGTGTTTAGGTAGCACGACTGTTAGCATTAAGGAAGGAAACACCAATATCCTATTGGTGGGTATTTAAAGATGGGAACCATTCTGAAAAGCAATTTGGCAGAGGGGAAAAAAAAATCACATTATAAGATGCTCATTTCAGCAGTATTTAAAACAGCCAAAATCCCTGTGAACAACCTGAGAGGGATGTTTAAATTATGATCTATGCAGACATTAATAATGAGTCTATAAAACAAGGACACACACAAAGATGTTGACTGTATTTTTTTCTAAAAAAAAGCAACAAGCTAGCTAGCATTTGGATTATTTGCATGAACCAAGTTTAGAAAAAATTTAAACATTCTGGTAGACTATACACTAAAGTGTCTAGATGGTAGGTTAGGCATGTATGATGTCTATCTTCTTTTTGCTTATCTATACCTACAATTTTTTTGGCCTATCTAAATCTAATTTTCTTAAACGAAGATGCATTACTTATACAAGGAAAAAACCCCCAATTAGTTGCTACGCAACCAACTAGAATATCCAATTGAGCTCAAAATTACATCACAGTAGACACAACAAAAGAGGTCAAAAGCTGGGGAGGGGGTGCAGATCAAAAAAAGATGGAAGTTAAAGACAATCTACATTTTTTTCTCAGTAAATTGGGACTATGTAAAGACTGCTTTTATTTTGGCATATGAAATGTCACAGTCCAGCATGTAGCACACCAGCATCTCGCAGGGGCATAGACTGCAAGCCACAGTAAGGAACTGCTTGGCTTTCTAACTTTGAATGAAAAACTCAGAGCTGATAGAAAGGCTGACTGTCCCCAAATGCATGGTTAATGAGGTGCTTCTAACAGAGCGACATGTTCAGTTTACTGGAAGGATAAGAATCTCACATAAAGAACAGGTATTCCTTTCCAATTTTGGAATACAACTAAATGTGGTTTATATCTAGCTACTGCATGTCAGTGTCTTCTCATCTTACTGACAAGACCTCCAATTTCCATGGTGTATATATGGTGTATTCTAGCATTGTTCAATTTACTCTCAGGGCCAATATTTTATATAAAATATTTCCTTGTCATACAAACTATCTCCTATCCTTGTCTATAAAATGTTTTTAAATGGTAACCACCATTCTTCATGAAGATTACTTTAAAATGCCAACTTAGGCCATTTTGTTCCACTATGAGAATACACCCTGTTTTGGACTTAGAAAAAAATAAATAAAATCCCGTATTTCTTTACAATCCCTCGCCCCTATCCCTTAGGGAAATGGGCATACTTGTGTTTATAAGGAATAGGGATACAGTAACAGGTGAACTGAAGAAGACCCTAGTAACACTTTTGTGTTTACCTTCTTGTCTTCCTTGGTCAGAACACACAAGAGCCCAACTGAACAGAAGTGTTACTAGGGTCTTCTTCAAACCCCAGTAATTAAAAAAAAAAAAAAAGTCATATACACAATAAAAGCCCATCTGGTCTTAAACGTAAGAACACATTTACAATGAAACCCCTATTCGCCCTCTTCAAACACGCTTAAATCTCACTTGACTTTAAAATCATTAAGGTCAACCATGGGACACTGCTGTATCTCAGGGCATCCTGTTCATACTACAACAGTATACCTTCAACAGGGGAAACGATTCTTCATGTTACCCCACATGACAAGTCTGCAGGATCCCAGAGGCCAAGCCTACTGTGTAACAGCTGACAATGCCATCAATTTCTGTGGTGTTTATGGCATGTTCCAGCACATCACACATAAGGTATATCATGTGACTAGCTGAATATGATTTTAAGGGAGTGATCTCCAAATTTTTCATTTGCCTTAAGGATGACGCCTCTGTGCGAAAACACTTTAAACTCTCTTTTAGAATTTCCTTCAAAATATACACCATTTTTTCCTGAAAAATCCTTCAGTTTTAGGTCAAAGTTTTATTCGCCCAACTGGGTACCTAACTCCCACTGGTCTCAATCTCCCTAAGGGAACCTTCCTCCATCCCCACAATCTCAGCTGGCTCCCGCAACACTCTCTCAAGGTCTCATAAACTCTCCCAAGTGCAAAAAGCACCACACCACCTCAATGGTTTCTCAGGCTTCAAATGTTTACTTAATAAACCAGTGGATTCTGCAGGCCAGTGCTGCCCAACACAGCACCCACGAGCCACTTGTCACGTTTGAGCACTTGAAATGTGGATAGTATTACAGAGAAAATGTTTTAATTTAACTGAATTAAATGGCTCTGGCCTGACTGGCAAGAAGGTTAAGCTGATTACTTGAAAAATGAACTCGCAGCCGGGCGCGGTGGCTCACGCCTGTAATCTCAGCACTTTGGGAGGCCGAGGCGGGTGGATCACCTGAGGTCAGGAGTTGGAGACCAGCCTGAACAACAGGGAGAAACCCCGTCTCTACTAAAAATACAAAATTAGCCGAGCATGGTGGCGCATGCCTCTAATCCCAGCTACGCTGGGGGTTGAGGCAGGAGAATCGCTTGAACCCGGGAAGCGGAGGCTGAGGTGAGCCGAGATAGCGCCATTGCACTCCAGCCTGAGCAAGAGAGAGACTCAGTCTCAAAAAAAAAGAAAAAAAGAAAAATGAACACCTGTAGATATACATGTGCTTTTAAAGCAATATTACTTCATATATGAAAAATCACCTAAGGGGAACAGCAGGCCAACTGTTTCCCAGAGGGAACACTACTCTCGAGAATTTTAAAAAACCCTTAGTTTGAGCATATCCTAAAGAATTCAAATTCTAGATTTTAACGCATTTCTGAAGACCCACGTGTGTACTTCTCTTGTGGGCACTTTGGCTAATTTTAGCTACTCCATATTCTACGGATTTGCAATTACGCCGCAATGGAAAAGTCTGGAATAAACACCTTCTCAAGGCAAGAAAGCCTCTCAAGTTCTGTGGCGCGAGCTGGGCACCCAGGCGATAGGCTAGCACGTGGCGGGCACAAAATGTCTGACGGATGGTCGGAAGAACGTACGCCCGCGACCCTTCATCTCGGAACCCCCGGAGCGGCCCTCCCTCGCGGGCCCTCCGGGAGGGACAGCGCCCTGCGGTGGAGCCCGGCCCATCCCGCGTTAGTGGTGACCTCAAAGACTAGAGAGCAAGGATTTAAAACGTCCAGCACACCAGGTAAACCCTGGTCGACGAATTCCCACAAGTTCGCGACTTGTTAACCACAGCCACCTGAGGGCACGAAACCCGGCCGCTCGCTTAACCCAGAGCGGGTCGGGAAGCCCCGCGCGGCTGCCCTCGGCGGGAAAGCCACTGGCCCGCTGGGGCACCGGCCGTGGCGCTAACTGGCCCCGCGCTGGTCCGCGGCGTGGGGGCTCGCGACGGCGGGCAGCCGCGCTAAACCCGGGAGATGAATGGGGCAATTCCCACAGGTCGGACCCACGCCCACGCAGCCGCGCCGCAAGAGGACCGCCCTCAGGCCCCTGCAGCCCGCAAGGCGCGCAGCCGACCACACCAGGCCGCTCTCAAGCACGTGGGAGGCCAGAGGCCGCCCGGCCCACGAGCCGAGCCGAGGCCCGCCCAAAATCCCGCGCGCCGAGCTGAGGCCCGCCCGAAACCCCGCGCGCCCGGCGCGGGGCGGGGGCGGCCGCCTGCCGTTGCCCTTTTAAGAAGGGGGAGGGGGGTCGGCAGCGCGCCCGCGACGGGATGAGGCGGCGGCGGCGGCGGCGGCCACGGCGCGCGGCTCCCGCCAGTGCGAGCCAAGACCCGGCGGGGCGGGGGGGAAACAGATCGAGGGCTCGGCGCGGGAACAGGCGGCCGACAGCCAGCACCGAGGGCGGGCTGCGGGCAAGGCCAAGCTCGTGGGCCGGCTCACCAGGCGGAGGGAGACGGGCACCCGCCAACATGGCGCTGCGGCGGCCTGTGGCGCGCTCCGGCTGGTGTGAGGAGCCGCCGCCCGCCCACACGGAGGGGCCAGCCTCCCGGGGCAAGGGCAGGGGCCCCGGGTTCCGCCTCCGCGGCGCAGGGGGAAGGGCGAAGCGGTCGCCACAACGGTTGGCCCTGGTCGACCCAGGCTGCCCCTTGGAGACCGGAGTGGGCAAGGCCGAGGACGAAGAGGGAGCGAGGGAACGGGGGAGAAAGTTTTATTTTTAGGCTTGAAAAATGGCGGGAACCGCGTCCTTTTTTCAAACTTGGCCTCGGGAGGGGCGGCGGTTGCGCCACCTCCGCCGCCCTGGCCCGCCCCTCCCCCGCTCCGCGCGCCAGGCCGCGCCCGCCCAGGCCCCCAGGCCCCTCAGGGGGCTTCTCGCTCCCTTCAAAGAAAAAAAGCCCCCTCCTCGCCCCACGGCCGCTGCCCTCGGCCGGGCTGGTGCCCACTGCGAGCTCCGGCCACAGAAGCCCCCGTCCCGCCCCACCCGCGCCCCTTCCCCGGCCGGCCCGGGGCGCGCGGAGCCCGGCCTGGCCCAGGCAGGGATGGCCGCGCAGCTCTTCGGCAGGCCCGGCCTCCGCCCGGCCGCGCATCCCGGGAGGCTGCAAACATGGCTCCCAGCGTTACACAACCCCCGCCTCCCTCCCTCGCCGCCGGCCACTTGCACACGCGCTCCCTCCGGGGAAAGACCCCGGCGGGCGAAGCGCTCAAAGTTTGCTTTCCCCCACACCGCTGCCTTCCCCCGGCCGCCCCAGGGGCCCGCGGGCGGCAAAGAGTTAATCCTCGTGCGCTCGCTCCCCCCTCCGCGCCCGCCCGCCTTCCCCGTCCGAGCCCACGAGCTGCGCTCTTCCCCACGCCGGGGCCGGCGAACCCTCAGCCCGGGCCCCGCAGGTGGCCACCATTACATGCAAGTCATCGGGGGAGAGGGCGCCCCGAGGGGGCTCTGCTTACAGCTGCCGGGGTCCGGTTCCTCAGTTCCAGGTGGATCCTCCTCTTCATGTCCATGTTCCCCTCTTCCCCCCTCTTCAAACTTAACTTTCCGCGGCGGGGGCGGAGGGGGGAGAGGCCTCCCGGCCTGCGCAGCGAGGGCCGTCGGAAGGGTTTGCTCGCGGCAGAGGCCGGCGGCGCGGTCCTGGGTGGCGGGCGGCGTGCGGGCAGGCGAGCGGAGCCCCCGGAGCCAAGTTACTCACGGGAGCGGAGAGAAACCATGGAGGGAAAAGGGGGCTGGAGCGCAGCGCTGGGCTCACTACCGCCGCCCCCGGCCGCGGCCTGCACTGCGCTTAAACCGGCGACGCGGCGCGGCAGCTGCTCGGCTCTACTCGGCCCCGCGCGGCGCTGCTCGGCTCGGCGGCCGCGGCTGCACCAAGGACGGGGCGGGGAGACGCGCGGCGGGCGGGGCGGGGCGGGGCGGGGCGGAGGCTGGGGAAAGGCGCAGCCCGAATAGAGGAGCGACTTCCTCCCTCTCCGATTGCACGTGGGGCGGCTGATGTAAGACCTTTCTCGGGGGGTGCGGGGGCTTCCCCGCCCTCCGACCCTCGCCACGCTGAGACTCCTTCACCCCCCGCTCCCGGCCCCACCTCGTCGCGCCCGGAGCTGGGCTTGCAGCCCGGGCTGGGAGGTTCGCGGGAAGGGCTGGTGGGAAGCTTTGCAGTCCGGCTTCGGGGGTCCCTAAAACCCAGTCCATCCGGGGAGGCTCACGGGAGCGGCCCGACGCCCGCGGAGGCGCGAGATGTGAAGAAGCCGGGGACAGAGAGGCTTTGACGTTCAACTTTTGCCTGCCACACAGTCTGGGGCCAACAGGCCGACCCCCGCTGCCTCCTTTGGCAGAGTGGCGTCCGTAGTGCTGCCGAGGATTCTCCCCCGCCGTCGGGACGGAATCGCGGCCGGCCGGCCCTGGCAGGGCAGCTGGGGTCGCTTGCTAAGCCACAGAGCAGCCGAGCATCCCCACCCTGTTCAGGAGAGTCTCCCTCGGTTTTCTAACATTTTAATAGGAGCTAGAGAAGGAAACGATTAGCATTTCTAATAGGGCCTCAGGGTTTCCCCGCAGACTTTTTTTTTTTTTTAATCTCATTTATTCCTTAGGGCACCCCTGTGAGGTGTGTAAATTCTTGGTGGTCTAAGTTTCGCTGAAACCTGGCAGGCAGCCTTTGTCATGGTCTGGCTCAAAGGGTCCCAGGGGTTAGAGCACCAGATCAGGATGAGTGTTGTGCTTTGCAGAACACCGGGGAATGACGTTATATTCAGCGTAAAATAAGTAAATACATAATGTGTCAAATACAATCTAAGAAGATCGTACTGACAAGAAGCACCAAAAACTAAGAACAATTTGTTAAAGAAAAACTTGAAATTCTATGCATTAACATAAAGTTTTATGGAAGTTAAGAAAGTGCCCCCTTTCCTATTTTACCTAAGTTTTAGTGGCAAACAACCCAAACTTAGTTGTAAGCCAATTATATATCAGCTTTTAAAATGAGTGAGTTAACATTTGAAGATGAAAGTTTTAGAAGGAATATGGGAAAAGAAAAACTTTCTAGTATGTAGTTCCCTGACTCCTTTTGTAGCCTCAGCAGATGTCTTTATGACAAGGGAAAATGGAGACAGATGTTCTCAGGAGGTTACAAAAGGTCTGTAACTAAGGTTATGAGAACCACAGGGCTATGCAATGAGGGCTTTTACACACACACACACACACACACACACAAATCGGTTTCATGAGCCAATAAGCGATTATTGAGGATCTGCTTTAAGGGGCTTGATATTATTACTCTAATTCTCAGACAACTTTCTGAAGTAGGTGATAATTTAATCATTTTACAGATGAGGAGCTTAAGCTGCACGTTCAGCAAGAAGCAGAGCTAGGATTTAGACCCAGATAGGTCTGACTCCACAGCCCACCGTCTTCTGCTACATCATCAGTCTGGCTAGAGTGGAGTCATAGCATGGTGGGGGCTACTTTGGTGCTGTAGGTTGGGAACAGTTGCAGAGGGCTTTTCATACCAAACAGCATGCAAGTGTCCTCTTGCAAGGAAAGGGGGGATGGTGCTGAAGGAGTCTTAAACGTGGTAGCTCTGTGCTAGAGAGTGGTAGTCTGATGGCTCCCAGAGGAGATGGTATTAATCCTTAGCATCAGGACAAATCTTGAGACTCTGTCCTCTCTTTATGGCCAACTGGAGGGTATGAAGGACTCTTTCCCTAGGGTACATAGCTCACAGGATAGATGTGTGTTTTATAGTATTAAGCTACAAAATAATAAACACAGCAACAATGTGCTGCAAATAGAAGGCAAAAGAGCCAAAGGAGGAGAGACTACAGACACCGCACTGTCCGTTCTTACGCAGCCGGTGCTGGCACGCACCTCTGTGAACAAAGAGCATGTGTTCCAGTGACATGCTTCTTTGTCAGGGGCTTCACTGCCAGAGACATAAATAACACAGGCAGAGCAGGGTGTGTCTCATTGCCCTGCCAACATCTTCTACGGGACTGTCAGTCTACAGGCCTGAAGGGGCTGTTGTCACAGCGCCTGGGTTTTGAATATTGCTGCACTTAACATCATTCTCTGTATGCATCTGTGTGTGAGAAAGATGTAGAATATTCAATTGTATCTAATCTGCAAGTATTATCATGTCCATGGATTTATGAATTTCAACAAGGGCTGAAAGGGAATAAGGAAATGTAAAAACAGTTTGTTAGACCAAACTAAGAATGAATTTCTTTTTACTTCCATTGATGTTAACGTTTGACCAATAAGTAATAAAAATATCAAATAATGCCAGGTTTTGGCACCCCTTGAGCCTTAAAACTGCCTGTTAATCAGAATGGCTGTGTATTCCAAAAAGCTCTAAAATGTCTGAGCAGAACACTCTGAGCCAGTTTGTAACTGCTTGGACCTGTGCCCCACCCCCCTGCCTCAGCAACAGCATGTTACTTGTCATGTCATCAGATGACTTGAGCCTTCCCCACAAACTTTGTGGCTGTGGACAGACTTTAATAAATCTGAAGATGAGAGGAAACAGCCCTACTAGGTCATTGATTTAACTAGCTCTGAACCTAGCTTAACAGAATGGGCACATTTTAGTAACGACACTATATGAAGCTGATATATAATATAAGGTGAGGAAATGATTACTCTTTAAATACTTCCATTCTTCCCGTCCTCTTCCATACACATGTGCATACACTGGTAAGAACATATCTCTTCCCCACCCCGGACTTTCCACAACTTAGTGTGTGTACCTCTATTATCGCAGTTCGGCAACAAATGGTAGTTATTGAAGGATCTAACTTCTCAATTAGAACTCAGACAACTATTTCTGGATGATAGGAATGGAGAGGAGGACCTTGGGTCCATCTTTAGAACATAGCAGATGCTTTGCAAATGTATGTTATGTTGAAAATAATGTCACATGTACTAAAAAATACCATCTAGGCAGCTGAGGTTATTGAGACAAGGGGAGAGGGAGAGGCAAATAGGTGAAAATGGGTTAAGGGAGGAGATCCTCTTAGTCTCCACATGGTAAAAACAGACGAGGGGAATGTGTCAGGTGTACAGGAAGCTCTAGGCCCAGTAATGGGCCCCTGCCCAGGTTCCTTTCTGCTATCTGAACCAGCTAGAGGTGCTAGGCCTTCCTGGTGCAGCAAGGAAGAGCTATGACTACAAGAGTCAGGTCCAATATTTGTTAAGCACCATCCTTATGCCAAGTGTTGTGCATGGGACTTTTGTGTACCCTGCTTCTCAGTTAATCCTAGCAACAGCTCCCCGGGACAGGACGATAATCCACCTTTTTTAGTGTTTAGGAAACAGACTCAGCAAAGCCAAGTAGGTTTGCTGAAATTCACATAACTACTAAGAAGCTAGATTTCTCTGTCATTAAGGGCTCACTGTAATTCATTCTCATTACTTTGATCGACTAGTCCTCACAACTGCTTCTGAAAAAAAAAAAAAAAACATTTTTTTCCTGTTTTAAAAAGGTTTACTTGCTCATTGTGCAGAGAAAATTAAAAAATAGAAAATAAATTTAAAAGTTCCTGCCATTGAGATATAACCACCATTAAGTTGTATATCCTTGCAATTTTTTTCTATACTATACATACTGTTTTTAAGTGTTGGGATCAGATTGAAGATTTTTTTTTATAAACTTGCTTTTTCCACCTATCATTATGATAAATCTGTATTAATATAACTTTCTTCAGTGGTTTTCCCTTTTAGGAGAAGGACTTCAGTGAAACGAGAATCCCACTCCACCACTTACTGGCTGTGTGCTTTAGGGCAAAACATATAGCCTCTCTGGGCCTCAGGCTGCTCATCTCAGAACTATTGAGGGTTGGAAATAATTACATTAGAGAAGCTGAGTGCCTGTCACTTTTCTCTGCGCCCCAGCTGCAGTCACTGCAAGCCTGAGTCCCTTCCTTACCCAAGCAGCATCCCAGAGCCTGCTGGCCTCTTCCAAGGCTGGGAACATTCTGCCGTTTCCATCTCTGCTGCATATGCTACCCCTTTGGCTGAGGGGGAAATATGTTTTTAAATCTCAAATAGTCAGGCTCATTTTCTGCTTCACACAGTCCTTGGTCTCTCTTGAGGAACTTGGAACTTGCTTCTGAGCTACACTGGAAAATATCGAAGTGCCCTTCTCCATAATTAGCCAGCATCCCTGCCATCTGGACCCTCTCATACCTCACAGGGATTTCCTTGTCCACATGGAACTGAGACTGATCCAAGAGTCCAGCTCCTGCTGACTGAACTCTGCCATCTGTTCCCCAGCTTGCCTTACCTGCTCCTGTCCAACCAGGCACCCCACCGTGGGCCTGTGCTTTAGTCGTCTTTCACTCTAGACCCTGGCACTACTGAGGTGGCTTGTGTGGTCCCAAATTTGCTAGTCTCTTATTTTGATAAAGGCTGCAAGTACCAAATATCCTTATCCTTGAAAATAAGGGCATCTAGGCCCCTGGCTTCTTTTTATGTTTATTTATGCATGTACTATAGAAAACTTGGAAACTATACTTACAAAGAAGAAAATAAGAATTTCCATCCAAGGCTTTTTTAAAGGGCCAAGCACTGTTCATGTTTTGTTGTCTATTCCTCCAGTCTTTTCTCTACACACATATGGCATTTTCTCAAGTCTCGGATAGTGAGAAACATCATCTCATTAGTAAGAGCTTTTCAGGAGGGAGGGAGGGGAAACCCACGACATCAAATATTCATGTCAATTTTAAGGGATATTTCACATATAGAAGTGAAAAAAGTATAATACCTAGGAAATATTACAGTTAAAAATTTTTTTCAAAAGTGGGATAGTATAACCTGCTTTTTAGTTAACAATATAGACATATTTCCATGTCATTGAATAACCTTCTACAATACATATTCCTTGAAGATATTCTTCTACAAAAATGAAAATTTGTTTTTCTGGGCATAAAGACAATATACATTCATGTAGCAAATTCATGCAATGCAAAAAAGTATAAATAAGAAAATAAAAGCCAGCCAAAATCCCATTACTTAGAGGGACTATTGTTAACATTTTTGTGAATATTTTCCAAGCTATTACTCTATGAATGAAGACGCATATATATAATATATAATTTTATGTAAATGGAATTCTATAAATGATACTTTATGTTTTTCATTTTCACTAAGCAATGGGTCACAGAGATTGCTCAAAGTCAGTAAGTTGGATCTACTTCATTTTTAAAGGCTGCATCATATTTTATTGTACGGATTGGAGAATAATTTACTCACCTGGTCTCCTACTGATAGACATTTAGATTACTTCCAGTTGTTTACTATTATACATAACATTGTTGAATATACTTAGCTCCTTGGAATAAATTCCTGGAAGTGCAGTTCCTGAATCAGAGTGTACACGTTTCAAACTGGTATATACATAGCCAAATTGCCCTTCAAAGGCTGCTACTTTATACTCCCGTTAGCAGTGCACAAGACTTCCCCTCACTCTTGCCTAAACTAGGTATTATCTTTGAAAAAATGTTGTCAATTAGTTTTCAACAAGGGTGCCAAGACAGTTCAATGAGGGAACGAATAGTCTTTTCAACAAATGATGTGGGACAATTGGCTGTCCACAAGCAAGAGAATGAAGTTGGACATCGTTTACAAAAATTAATTCAAGGCCAGGCGCAGTGGCTCACGCCTGTAATCCCAGCACTTTGGGAGGCTGAGGCTGGCGGAGCATGAGGTCAGGAGATCGAGACCATCCGGGCTAACACGGTGAACCCCGTCTCTACTAAAAATACAAACAATTAGCCGGGTGTGGTGATGGGCACCTGTAGTCTCAGCTACTCGGGAGGCTGAGGCAGGAGAATGGCGTGAACCTGAGAGGTGGAGCTTGCAGTGAGCCGAGATCGCACCACTGCACTCCAGCCTGGGCGACACAGCAAGACTCCGTCTCAAAAAAAAAAAAAATTAATTCAAAATGGATCATACACCTAGATATAAGAACTAAAACTATAAGACTCAGAAGAAAAAGTAGGATGACCTTGGATTAGGCAAAGTTTTTTTAGATAGGACACCAAAAAGAAAAATAGATTAATTGGACTTCATCAAAATTTAATATTTTGTGTTTCAAATGACTCCATGAGGAAACTGAAAAGACAATGCATGGGATGGGAGGAAATATTACAAATCATATATCTTATAAGACACTTGTCTTCAGATGTATAAAGAACTATTGCAGGCTGGGCACGGTGACTCATGCCTGTAATCCCAGCACTTTGGGAGGCCGAGGCAGGCAGATCAGTTGAGGTCAGGAGTTCAAGACCAGCCTGGCCAACATGGTGAAACCCTGTCTCTACTAAAAATACAAAAATTAGATGGGTGTGGTGGCGCGGCCCTGTGAAGCTGAGGTGGGAAAATCGCTTGAACCCGGGAGTCGGAGGTTGCAGTGAGCCGAGATTGTGCCACTGCACTCCAACCTGGGCAACAGAGGGAGACTCCATCTCAAAAAACAATGGGCAAAGGATTTGAATATACAGTTCTCCGAAGAAGATATACACATGGCCAATAAGCACATGAAAAAATGCTCAGCATCATCATTAGGGAAATATAAAAACCACAATGACATACAACTTCACACCCTTGTGCATTGCTGGTGAGAATGTAAAATGGTGCAACCTCTTTAGATCTTGGCTCACTGCAACCACCGCCTACCAGCTTCAAGTGATTCTCCTGCCTCAGCCTCCCAAGTAGCTGGGATTACAGGCGCCCGCCGTCATGCGTGGCTATTTTTTTTTTTTTTGTATTTTTGTAGAGGGGGTTTCACCCTGTTGGCCAGGCTGGTCTCAAACTCCTGTCCTCAGGTGATCCACCCGGCTTAGCCTCCCAAAGTGCTGGGATTACAGGCGTGAGCCACCGTGCCTGGCCAACAACCTCTTTGGAAAACAATTTTGAAATTGTTTTGTTTACAATGTTAGGTTCATAGAAAAAGAAAAAGTTAAACATGCAATTACATACGAGCCAGCAATTTCACTCCTAGGTATATACCCAAGAAAATGAAAATGTATGTCCATACAAAATTTGCACATGAATGTTTATTGCAGCATTAGTCTTAATAAAATGGAAACGACCCAAATATCCATTAGCGATAAATGAATAAACAAAATGTGGTTATCCATACAATAGAATATTATTTGGCCATGAAAAGGAATGAACATGGGTAAACCTTAATAACATTATGCTAAATGAAAGAAGCCAGACATAAAGGCCACATACTGTGTGGTTCTGTTTATGTAACATGTCCAGAATAGGTAGACAGAGACAAAGCAGATTTGTGGTTACCAGAGGTTTGGGGGAAGGGATGATGCAGAGTGACTGCTAACGGGTCTGGGGTTTCTTTCTGGAGTGATGAAAACATTCCAGAATTAGATTGTGGTGATGGTTTGGTTGTTCAACTTTGTAAGTATACTAAAAACCACTGAATTGTACACTAAAAAAAGTTAAACATATTGCTACCATATGACCCAGCAATTCTACTCCTAGGCAAATATCAAAAAGAATTGAAAACATAAATCTACACAAAAACTTGTAAAGGAATATTCATAGCAGCATTATTCATAATACCTCCAAAGTAGAAATAACCCAAATCCATCAACTAGTGAATGCACAAACAAAATATGGTGTATCTGTGTGGTAGGCAAAATCATGGCCCCCAAGGGACTTTGCAGATGTGATTAAGGATCTTGAGATGGGGAGATTATCCTGGATTATCCACATAGGCCAGTGTAATCACAAGGTGCTTAAAAGTTGAAGAGGAAGATGAAAGAAGAAAAAAGGAAATTTTGACTATAAAAAAGGAGGCCATCGGCCGGGCGCGGTGGCTCACGCTTGTAATCCCAGCACTTTGGGAGGCCGAGGCGGGCGGATCACGAGGTCAGGAGATCGAGACCACGGTGAAACCCCGTCTCTACTAAAAATACAAAAAATTAGCCGGGCGTCGTGGCGGGCGCCTGTAGTCCCAGCTACTCAGAGAGGCTGAGGCAGGAGAATGGCGTGAACCCAGGAGGCGGAGCTTGCAGTGAGCCGAGATCGCGCCACTGCACTCCAGCCTGGGCGACAGAGCGAGACTCCGTCTCAAAAAAAAAAAAAAAAAAAAAAAGGAGGCCATAGTGATGCGGTGTGAGGACTTGAATGCTGGCCTTGAAGGTGGAGAAGGGAGCCATAAACCCAGGAATGTGGATGGCATCTACGAAGTGGAAAAGGGAAGGAAAAAGAATCTCCCTTGGAGCCTCCAAAAAGGAACACAGCTCTGACGACACCTTGGTTTTAGCCCAATAATACCTGCTTCAGGTTCCTAACCTACAGAACTGTAAGGTAATAAATTTGTGTTGTTTTAAGCTACTAAATTTGTGGTAATCTGTGGCCGGGCGCGGTGGCTCACGCTTGTAATCCCAGCACTTTGGGAGGCTGAGGCGGGTGGAGCACGAGGTCAGGAGATCGAGACCACGGTGAAACCCTGTCTCTACTAAAAATACAAAAAATTAGCCGGGCGTGGTGGCGTGCGCCTGTAGTCCCTGCTACTCCAGAGAGGCTGAGGCAGGAGAATGGCATGAACCTGGGAGGCAGAGCTTGCAGTGGGCCGAGATCACGCCACTGCACTCCAGCCTGGGCGACAGAGCAAGACTCTGTCTCAAAAAAAAAAAAAAAAATTTGTGGTAATTTGTTATAGCAGCAAATGGGAAACAAATATATCCATACAATGGAATACTATTTGGCCATAAAAAGGAATTAAATGCTGATATATGCTACAACATTGATGAACTTTGAAAATATGCTAACTGAAACGAACCAGACATAAAAGGCCACATAGTGTATGATTCCACCTAGATGAAATGTCCAAAATAGGCAAACCTGGCTGGGCATGGTGGCTCATGCCTGTAATCCCAGCACTTTGGGAGGCCGAGGTGGGCGGATTGCCTGAGGTCAGGAGTTCGAAACCAGTCTGGTTAACATGGTGAAACCCCGTCTCTTACTACAAATATTTTCAAAAAAAGTAGCTGGACGTGGTGGCATGCGCCTGTAATCCCAGCTACTCGGGAGGCTGAGGCATGGGAGTTGCTTGAACCAGGAAGGTGGAAGTTGCAGTGAGCTGAGATCGCGCCACTGCACTCCAGCCTGGGCACCGGAGTGAGACTCCCTCTCAAGAAAAAAAAAGGCAAACCCACAGAGACAGATTAGTGGTTGCCAAGGACTGGAAGTTATGGGGAGTGACTGCTAATGAGTATGGGACTTCTTTTTGGGGGAAGGGAAATGCTCTGGAATTTGGTAGTGGTGATGGTTGCACAACTGTGTGAATATACTAAAACTCACTGAATTGTATACTTTAGAAGGATGAACTTCATATAACTGTATCCCAGTAAAACTGATAAACTTTGTCAATTAGTTAAGTTGAAAATATCCCATTTGGTTATTTCAATTTGTACTTCTTTATATAACAAATAAAGCTAAATACTTTTTCAGATATTTTTAAACCATTTGTACTTCTTTGTAAGTTGCATGTTTGTGTCTTATTGGTGTTTTAAAATTATTTATTAACAAGTGCTCTTATATATTAAGAATGTTAGCCCTTAGTCTAACATATACATATCCAAACTATTTTTCCCAATTTTTGGTGTGTGCTTTTAAAATGTTGTTTATAGGATAGAGATATATCTCCATGTATAGGTGTAAACACACACACACACATACATACACCACACACATACAGGAGAGATGAAGAAAAATTTTAAATTTTTATTTAGGATCAAACCAATCTTTATGGGTAATGCTTTTATGTCACGATTAGAAAGACCTTCCTCACTCCAAGATTATATCAGTATTCACCTATATTTTCTTCTGGTACTTCTGGTTTCATTTTTTATGTGAAATCTTTCATCTACTTGGACTTTTTTTTTTTTGAGACAGGAGTCTCACTCTGTCGTCCAGGCTGGAGTGTAATGGTGGGATCTCAGCTCACTGCAACCTCTGCCTCTGAGGTTCAAGTGATTCTCCTGCCTTAGCCTCCCGAGTAGCTGGGATTACAGGCACCCATCATCATGCCTGGCTAATTTTACCAAAGCTTTTTTTTTTTTTTTTTTTTTTGAGACGGAGTCTCGCTCTTTCACCCAGGCTGGAGTGCAGTGGCGCGATCTCGGCTCACTGCAGGCTCCGCCCCCCGGGGTTCACGCCATTCTCCTGCCTCAGCCTCCCGCGTAGCTGGGACTACAGGCGCCTGCCACCTCGCCGGGCTAATTTTTTGTATTTTTAGTAGAGACGGGGTTTCACCGTGTTAGCCAGGATGGTCTCGATCTCCTGACCTCGTGATCCGCCCGCCTCGGCCTCCCAAAGTGCTGGGATTACACGCGTGAGCCACCGCGCCTGGCCATGCCTGGCTAATTTTTTTTTTTTTTTTTTTTTTTTTGAGACGGAGTCTTGCTGTGTCACCCAGGCTGGAGTGCAGTGGCGCGATCTCGGCTCACTGCAAGCTCCGCCTCCCGGGTTCAGGCCATTCTCCTGCCTCAGCCTCCCGAGGAGCTGGGACTACAGGCGCCCGCCAACACGCCCGGCTAATTTTTTGTATTTTTAGTAGAGACAGGGTTTCACCGTGTTAGCCAGGATGGTCTCGATCTCCTGACCTCGTGATCCGCCCGCCTCGGCCTCCCAAAGTGCTGGGATTACAGGCTTGAGCCACCGCGCCCGGCCGCCTGGCTAATTTTTTTGTGTTTTTTGTAGAGATGGGGTTTCACCATGTTGCCTAGGCTGGTCTTGAACTCCTGACCTCAGGTGATCCACCCGCCTCAGCCTCCCAAAGTGCTGGGATTACAGGCGTGAGCCACCACACCCAGCTGTAAGTCTATTTCTGAACCTCCTTCTCTGTTCCTTTATTTTTCTGTCTGTGACCTTACCAGTACCTCTGGGAGAGTTTAAAAAATGCTAAGCCAGTGGACAAATGGCAGAAGAGCAGAAGTTTACTTTCTGGAGAAACAGGCTAATAGAGGTGTTGGGCTCAGAGACACCAGGCCCAGATGAGGGTGGCTATGGATTCCCCAGGCCCATTTCTTATCTCTCTTTCTGCGAAAGAACATACTATCGGCCAAGACGTAGAATGGTATCAGAAGGATTTCTAGTTAGTCATGGTAAATTGATATGCTTATCTTCATACCCTCCCAAATCACTAAAAGGATTTAAGGATAGAATTGAGGAAATTTGCCCTGAAAATAGCATAAAAATATAAAGAAATATACTGAAGGAAAAATACATATAAAAGTAGAGAATCGGTCCAGGAGGTCCAACATCTGACTAATCAGAGTTCAAGAAAGACGGAAAAGACAGAATGGAGGGGATGAACTGGAAGTCTACATCCTAAATGGTGAGCTACTCCTCCAACTCCCCTTTTCCCAGCTGGCTCCAGAATGCTAATGGCTAATCTCCAGAGGCAGGAGACTGGAAGAGTCTTTTCTGGGGGAAAGTGACTGGTTTAAGAAAAAATAAGATAACCACATTTGGCTTTTTTTTTAGTTGTCATATTTGTAATTTCCAAGGGCTCTTTATTTTTAATGTTCGTTTTTCATAACATGCTGTTTTTATTCCATTAATGTAACATATTTTAACATCTTTTTTTTCTTTCAAGCATATGGAGCTCAGGTGAACATACTTTAACATCTTTAAATACATACACATGTATTTATGTATGTAAACATATACACATAAATATATGTATACATAAATATATTTATGGACATATATTTATATCTAACATATGTACATTAAATATATATATTTAAGTTTTATTCATTTTTTGAGGGACACAGTCTTGCTTTGACCCAGACTACAGTGCAGTGGCATGATCATACCTAACTGCAGCCTCAAACTTCAAGGCTCAAGCGATCCTTGTGCTTCAGCCTCCCGAGTAGCCACCACGCCTGGCTAATTTTTTATTTTTAATTTTTTTGTAGAGACAGAGTCTCACTATGTTGCCCAGGCTGGTTTCTCCCAGGCTGGTCTCTAAATCCTGGCCTCAAGTGATCCTCCCACCTCAGCCTCCCAAAGCTCTGGTGTTAGAGGCAGGAGCCACCAAGCTTGGCCCCTTAAGTTTTATTCTTATCTCTGAATTGTCTCCATTTTCTCCAGGTTTCTATTTATTTGTTTATTTTTGGGACAGAATTTTTGCTCTTGTCACCCAGGCTGGAGTGCAGTGGTACCGTCTCGGCTCACTGCAACCTCCGCCTCACAGGTTCAAGCAATTCTCCTGCTTCAGCCCCTCAAGTAGCTGGGATTTTAGGCACCTGCCACCACGCTCGGCTAATTTTTTTGTATTTTTAGTAGAGACAGGGTTTCACCATGTTGGCCAGGCTGGTCTCAAACTCGAAATTGACCTCAGGTGATCCACCTGCCTCAGCCTCCCAAAGTGCTGGGATTACAGGAGTGAGCCACTGCGCCCGGCCTCCAGGTTTCTTTTTAGTAACACAGAGTTCTGGCTTTCATTGTAGAGTCTTTCCTGAGTATATGATCATCCTTAAATATCCATTTATATTTATGAGAGAGGCACTAAAAAGTGCTTCTGTGGGAACTCTGTGTCCCCTGGTAGGTCTTAAACACTAGTAGGCACTCCCCTAGGGTGATCAGGAAGCAGGTTCCTTGAGGAACCCCCAAATGTCAGTATTTTTAGTACCGATAGCTGTAAATAATGAAATTATCAAACAATAATACAACGCAATTCCTCTGGGATTCCAGATCGAAATGGCCCACCAAGGCATATCATAATGAAGTTGAAGAAAACTAGAAATCCTAAAAGTGTCCTAAGAGGGGAAAAAAATTCATAATCTAAGGACTAGAATTCAAAATGGCATGAGCCTTCTCAATAGAACACTGGAAACAAGAAGACAGTGGAGCAACTGACATTTTCTTCAAAATTGTGAAGAAAGTTATCATCTTAGAACTTCCGAGGCCAAATTATCATTCAAGAGTAAGCATAGAATAAAGACATTTTCATACATTCAGAGTGTCAGAATATTGACCCTCCATGCACCCTGACTTTTCAGGAAGCTCCTGAAGAATACACTCCCATAATGTTAGTTGTACAGCTGGCCTGGAGGGCAATCCTGTGTAGGCAGGAACCAGAGGACAGAAGGTTCTTGGGGTGGCCGGGGGTGGGGTGGTGGGGGGATGTCAGGAAATAACAATCAAGGATACCACCTGCGTAACCACACTGAGAAGAGAGAGGAGTTTTACAGCTCTGATGGATGTAGCAAATTAAGCCAAAGGAAGACAAAAAGAGGTTATTCTTAACGCCAGGAAAAATTAAAAGTTGTATAAAAAATGTAATTATAGTATGTTATATGTAGGTCTTAAAATCACCCGTAAACACTACATACAGAGTCACATTAACATAAGTAACCATTACTGAAAGGAGGGGGGATCGAAAGTGTGTGAGAGTAAGGATGAAAAGAGATAAAGTCTTATTTTTCATAATAGGAAGTCAATAGTTAATGTCAAAAATTTTAAAAAAGAATAATATAGTCATAGTATTTATATAAAAGGAGGTAAACAACAGAAGCAACCACTAAAAGAACAGTCTCTGGAGCACTGTCTGTGGAGAATGACAAGTGAGGTGGGAAGGGCTAAGGCAGGGGCCTGCCGTTTTTGGTAACAGACTTTGTTTTGTTGCTGTTGTTGTTGTTGTTCGTTTGTTTTGAGATGGAGTCTCGCTCTGTCACCCAGGCTGGAGTGCAGTGGCACAATCTCAGCTCACTGCAACCTCCGCCTCCTGGGCTCAAGCAATCCTCCCACCTCAGCCTCCCCAGTAGCTGGGATTACAGGCACGCGCCACCATGCCTGGCTGATTTTTATATTTTTAGTAGAGGCAGGGTTTCACCATGTTAGCGAGGCTGGTCTTGAACTCCTGACCTCAAGTGATCCACCCGCCTCGGCCTCCCAAAGTGCTAGGATTACAAGTGTGAGCCACCGCGCCTCCAGACTTTGGAGTAGTTCTATTTGATGTTTAAAACCCTGCCCATGTATTACTCTGAAACAAATAAGATTTAAGTTGAAAAAGCAAGCAAGCTGGCAGAGGAGGGTCCTGACCTTGGGTGTAGGTGCTGGGAAAAGGTGCTTTGCCTCCTCAGCGATCTGTTCCCATCAGGCTAATGTCCCAGAGGGGCAGAGGACAGATGGTGTGGGAGCAGCCAAGGGCATTCTTTCCTTTTCTCAGGCATCCGCTCATAAAATTCAGGTGAGTATAATGTGTGCTCTAAATTGGGTCAGTTTTTCTTAATACAGCTGCAACATGCACATTAGAAGAACAGAAAACAGAAATGCTGCCAAGGCTCTGGCATCAGATTTCTTTCAGACTTTTTATGATGTCGGGGATTCCTAATTTTCCGTTTTCTTCAGGTGTTTTTCAGTAAGGAATTGAGAAAAAGTAGGAGACTACTAGGAAGCCTCTGTTTTTTTTACTAACATCTGGGCTTTTAAAATTCTTTTTCTGAGACAGGGTCTCGCTCTGTCGTCCAGCCTGGAGTAAAGTGGCGTGATCACTGCAACCTCAAACTCCTGGGCTCAAGCAATCCTCCCACCTCAGCCTCCCAAGTAGCTGGGACTACAGGTGCATCCCACCACGCCTGGCCAATTTTTATTATTATTATTATTATTATTATTATTATTATTTTGTAGAGATGGGGGTCTCCCTATGTTGCCCAGGCTGGTCTTGAACTTCTGGGCTCAATCAACCCTCCTGCCTCAGCCACCAAAAGTGTTGGGATTAGAGGCGTGAGCTACTGTGCCTGGACTCTCTTTCTCTCTCCCCCCTCATTGGGGAATAGTTACAGTGAAATACACAGATCTCAAGCATACAGTTGATGAGTTTTGACAAAAGTATACACCTGTATAACCAGTCCCTCAGTCAAGATAGAAAGTACTGCTATCGCATCCCCGTGTTCCTTCCAATGCCTATCAGAGACAACCCTTATTCTAAATTATATCCCTATAGATGATGATGATGATTGTTTGACACAGAGTCTTGCTCTGTCACCAGGCTGGAGTGCAGTGGTGCCATCTGGACTCACTGCAGCCTCCGCCTCCTGGGTTCAGGCAATTCTCCTGCCTCAGCCTCCGAAGTAGCTGGGATTACAGGCGCCTGCCGCCATGCCCGGCTTTTTTGTATTTTTAGTAGAAACAGGGTTTCACCATATTGGCCAGGCTGCTCTCTAACTCCTAACCTCAGGTGATCCTCCCATCTCAGCCTCCAAAAGTGCTGGGATTACAGGCGTGAACCACTGCATCTGGCTCCCATACATTATTTTACCTGTTCTTGAACTTCATATGAATGGAATCATACTGCATGTATTCTCTTATATCTGACTTCTTTTACTCAACATGATGTTTTGAGATTTATCTGGGTTGTTGGGTGCATCAGTAGCTCATTTCTTCTTTCTTTCTCTTTTATTTTTTGTAGTGACAGAGTCCCACCATGTTGTCCAGGTTGGTCTCAAACTACTGGCCTCAAGTGATCCTTCCACTTCAGTCCTAAAGCACTAGGATTACAGGGGTGAGCCACTGTGCCTGGCCTTCTTTTTACTGATTAGTATTTCAGTGTTCGAATATACCACAATTTTTTTGTTTGTTTGTTTTTGTTTTTTTGACACTGAGTTTTGCTCTTGTCGCCCAGGCTGGAGTGCAGAAGGTGCGATCTCGGCTCACTGCAACCTCCGTCTCCTGGGTTCAAGTAATCCTCCTGCCTCAGCCTCCTGAGTAGCTGGGATTACAGGCATGTGCCACCACACTCGGCTAATTTTTTTGTATTTTTAGTAGAGACAGGGTTTCGCTATGTTGGCCAGGCTGGCCTCAAACTCCTGACCTCAGGTCATCCATCCACCTTGGCCTCCAAAAGTGCTGGGATTACAGGCGTGAGCCACTGCGCCCGGCAACAGTGGAAAAATAATGGATAAACAATTGATTAACAATGGATAAACAATTTGTTTATTCATTTGCTGGGCAAGTCTCATCTTTCTGGTGATCAGCCTTGTTTCTGAGCTGGAGCAAGTCTTCTTTGACCCTTTTAACTAACACGCTAATGGAGTTGTTGCCACTATATGGAGTTGGAAGTTGAAAGAACTAGGTTTTTTAAAGGACCAGCATAATTTACACATAAGCTATAAATGGAAACTGGATGCAATACATGCTTATTTAGGTGAAAGCTATTTCTGTAGCAGGAGACCAATTAAAAGCCTGTGGCGGCCGGGCACAGTGGCTCACACCTGTAATCCCAGCATTTTGGGAGGCTGAGGCGGGCAGATCACTTGAGGTCAGGAGTTTGAGACGAGTCTGGCCAACATGGTGAAACCCTGTCGTCTCTATTAAAAATACAAAAATTAGCTGGTCGTGGTGGCACATGCCTGTAATCCCAGCTACTCAGGAGGCTGAGGCAGGAGATTTGCTTGAACCTCGGAGGTGGATGTTGCAGTGAGCCAAGATCATGCCACTTCACTCCAGCCTGGGTGACAGAGTGGGATTCCCTCTCAAAAAAAAAAAAAAAAAAAGCGCCTGTGTCAATAACCCATGTGTGAGTTGACTGAAGTCTGGAGTATGTTTTTTTGTTGTGAGAAGAGAAAGTGAGGGATAGATAGGGTAAATATTTCACAAGAAGACTTGACAAGGCTTTGTGACAAACTAGGTGTATTACATGAAGATGCAGGATGAATCAAGTCCTATTTCAATGCAGACACCTGCCTGTTGAGTTCCTCTTCTCTTCACAGCTTGGGCCAATCAGCCCCTCTGCAGGCTCTGTCCAGTCAGGGAATTTAAAGGGCCCTGGTTCAATAGCTCAGCCTGTCTTCCAGGCTAACTTATACCTTTCATCCTACTTCTGGTATCTAAGCTCTCACCACACACCTCAGGTCTTTTTAAAAGCATGGTGATATTATGGAAAGAACACTGAATTTGGACTTTGTCAATATTTCATTCTTTCACTCACTGAGGCTCTCTACATTGCAGTATCGCCACTCCTCCAGACTGTTTTGGTAATCAGAACAATTGATTTCAAAGTTCTTGTTATGGTTCATAAAAAACTGAATAAGAGAAATTACCTGTGGGAGGGGAGTAGGCGGGATGAGGAAGAAGTAGGAGTGAAACTTTTTAGTGCATACCTTTTTATACTTAAAAATATTTTGAACCATATGAACACATTACTCTTTCAAAAATATTTTTAAATCCTGAATGGAATAAAATAAAAATATGTCTATAAATTAAACATTCTAGGCTGCTGAAAAGGAATGGGGTGCAGAGATCGTCTACCACCTATTTGTGAGAATGTTGAGGTCCATTAGACAGGCAGTCCTGTCACTTTGAGATAGATGGATTGCCATTTCTGCTTAATGACCATAAATGGGAAATGGGTTACAGTGGAAAGAACTCTGCTGTGGAATAAAGACATCTGGGTCCGGGTCCTGGCTTAACTGTATAACTTAGGTGGGTTCCATCTCCTCTCTGTGTCTTCTATTAGCTAAAGGAGAAGGACTGCATGATCTTTGAAACTCTTCCAGCTCTGACATGCTAGACTATAATGCTAATTTCTAAGCAACAGAGGTTGATTCCAATTCTAGGATAGGGCATGCAATTAATCCTAATTTATCAGCATAGTCCCACATCTTGTCACACTTATTGATTCAGAAGTGAGCACTGTCTTAGGTTGAGTTCTCCAGAAACAGAATTTAAGATGGAAAGTTGCATGCAGAAGCATTTTTTTCATTTTTATTTTTTCGTATTTCTTTTTTTTAAATATTGAAACAGGGTCTTGCTGTGTTGCCCAGGCTGGACTTGAATGCTTGGGCTCAAGCAATCCTTCTGCCTCAGCCTCCTGAGTAGCTGGTACAGAATTGCATCTGTACCTAGTATAGGCATGCACTACTGTGCATGGCATGCAGATGGTTTATTGAAAAGTGTTCTCAGGACATACAACTGTGAGTAAGTAAAGAAGACAGAGTTGGGTGTAGAGAGAAGCTGACCAGCAAAATAGTTGCTGGGTAGTTACAATGAAGGCTTTCTCTGGTCCCACTGGGAGCCCAGGAGCTGGGCTAGCCCTTCAGAGTTGTCCTAAGTTGAAGTGTATTCCCACATCAGCCTATCACTGGCCTCAGGCTGTACCCTAGGAGAACATGAAATGGTTTCCTGAGGCTGAGAGCAGGAATATCCCCTGCAGCTGAAGGATGGGTGTATCTGCAGGGAAGAGGGGCACTGGGCAAGGCCCCACATAGCCACTGTAGGCATATGACTCAGTTTAGATTAACAGAGGTTCTCTAGGGGCTCCTGAGAGAGAGGCTTGTAGAAATGACCTTTGTCTATCTGGATATGGACAAGGACTTATGTAGCTCTGGGAATTGTTGGCAGCCATCTCACATCAAAGTCAGCTTTAATGACATTGGTGATCTGCTAAATCAAACCAAGCCTGGAGCCTGAATTACCCTGGGCTTTTAGTGTGAACTTTTGTTGTTAGGTCAGTCTGTTGGTTGTGTTTTAGTTACTTACAAATGAAGGTATTTTATTTCTTTGAGCAAGGATGGGTTAAAAAAAAACAAAAACAAAATCAACAAACGAATGTGTGTGTTTTTTTTTTGAGATGGAGTCTTGCTCTGTCACCCAGGCTGGAGTGCAGTGGCGTGATCTTGGCTCACTGCAAGCTCCACCTAATTTTTTGTATTTTTAGTAGAGACGAGGTTTCACCGTGTTAGCCAGGATGGTCTTGATCTCCTGACTTCATGATCCGCCCACCTCTGCCTCCCAAAGTGTTGGGATTACAGGTGTGAGCCACCACGCCTGGCCCTCTTCTGGGCAGGGTTTCTAAGGTGCTAGCTGAATAATTGTCTTAACTATCCTTTCTCTCCTTGATGAACGCCTTCTCTCTCTTGGCTTCTTTTCCTCCTCCCGATCTCTCCTCTTAAGCTTTAGGTTCCTGTTTCTTCTACAGGATTATTCTGGTACAGGCAAGCCCTATTTTCCCTGCCTTACCTTTAACTTGCACCAGGAGATCCCCAAGGTCCCTCTCAGCTCTAACACTATGAAGTCTGAAAAGTATGGAAACATCTTCCTAAATGTCACTTAAGTCATAAAGTCTCTTTCATTTACTTAATATTATTAGCCATTTTTTTCTATTGTTAGAGAAAACAGGCAGCAACCATGTGCAGCAACCATGTGCCAAGTTTGGTTTTGCTATCACATGGATTTGCTGTTTTAACATCACTTTACAACCTGAAAGTTTTTGTTTCCTGAGTTGAATCATCAATAAAATGTATATAAGGTTATATGGATTAAGTGAGTTAATGTCGCTAAGGCCTCTAAAAAAGTACCTGACATATAGTTATTAATTAGCACATTTGGAGTATGCGTGTGTTTGTCTATGTGTGTGCACTGTGCTTTAGGGATAAGAAAATACTGCTCTTACAAGTCACCTTTGGGGAGACAGACATTAACAAAAAGTGATATGTTCTAACCGTGATTCAATGTGATAAGGCCTTGTATCAGGACTATGTTAAAAGGAATAGAACCAAAGTACTGTAGAAATCCAGAGAGGCAGAAGGAACCAATTCTTGGGGTGCGTTGGTGGCCCAGGAAGATTTTGCAGAGGGAGTGTCATTTTAGATGGGTTTCAAAGGCCAGGTAGTAGTAGCTTTCCAGGTTGACAGAAAAGATATTTCAGACACAGAAACTAGCAGAGACAGGGTTAAAAGAAGTAGATTTAAAATACCTAGCGTGTTGGGGGACTAGGGAAAATGTTTCATTACTTTAAGAATTGTAGCTACTGAAAGAATTGTGGTGAAGAGAACTTCCATGTGCTGGTTTCAAACAGCACATAACAAAGAGAACTTCCAAGATTAGAAGACCCTCAAGAAGCTTCTGTTCTGGATGGGAAGAATCTCCCATGCACTACAATATGCAACCTTTATATTTGGTGTGTGTGTGCGTGGTAAAATTCATGTAACAGTCAGCATTTTAAAGTATATAATTCAACGGCATTTAGTACATTCACAGTGTCATACAAATGCCACTGCTACCTAGTTCCAGAACATTTTCATCACAAAAGGAAACCCTGTACCCATTAAGCCGTCACTCCCCATTCTGGCCTCCCCCAGTGCCTGGCAGCTACTATCTGCTTTCTATCTCTATTACCTATTATGGACTTTTCTTTTCTTTTGGGATAGGATCTGGCTCTGTCACCCAGGCTTGAGTGCAGTGGAGGGCAGAGGTTGCTCACTGCAACCTCTGCCTTCTGGGCTCAAGTGATCCTCCCACCTCAACCTCCCAAGTAGCTGGGACCACAGGCATGCGCCACCATGCCTGGCTAATTTTTGTAGACATTTCATACAAATGTAATTATATAATATGTAGTCTTTCAACACTGTGAACAAGTCACACAACATCTTAATATTATTATGAAAATAATTTTGACCTAATGAACCTGCTGAAAGAGTATTAAGATCCCCAAGAGATGTGCAGACCAGACTGAAAACCGCTGGTCTAGGTCATCAAGATGTGTGGTTCCAGCTCCCCTTTCCGGTTTCTGTTCGGGCAAGTTGATTATCAGGCCCCTGTGTCCAGCCTGAGGGCTCCCCATCTCAGCTGCTCATCTGGGTGAAGACTCCATCAGTTATTTCTGCAAAGCTGAGATTAACACTACAACAATGGCTTCACATTTCAAACTGCTCAAAGGAACCAAACAACCAAATGGGGACACATTTTATTAGTAGTAAATCTGAAAGCGTTTTTTAAAAAAGACTCTGCCACAAACATTTCCTATAAAATGCTGATCACTACCTGCCACGATCATTACATTTTTATGGTTTCAATAATTCCCTTTTACCTGAGATGAGAGCCATCACGTACTTTTGAATATCAAGAAGCAGCCCAAGCCATAAATTGCTAACCCCTTTCTCCTCTAATGATCACAGCTTATTTTATTCTTTAAGTATTCTTCTCAGAGTAATTAGCACGCTTATTATACAGCACATTCAAATGTTAATGTGCACACTGTACTGATGCTATTGTGAGACACGTTTTGCTCAGGAGCTAAAATTATGTTGCCATTCTGCTTAGTGCTAGGGGTTCTGTGCTTGAAACCTGTTTCCCACATGCAAGGAGCCAAGGTTATTTAATTGGAATGCTGAGCTAGAATGAGAAGAGTCTGACACTTAATATAGAACCTGTAAGCTAAACGGGGTCAGCAAGTACAGGGCCTACACACTTTGAATTAGCTATCCATCACTGGGGAGACAATCAATATTTGAGCAGACTGGCTTAGGGGCATGTTTGACATCATTACTCCAGGGTCTCCACTAAACTCTGCCTCAGCAGGTTGGACCACCAGAAGTCACAGTTCTGACAATTGGAAACATTTTCCTGAAACTGAGCTGAAATCTGCTCAAATTTTCACTCATTTATTTTTGCCCTGCCCTCTGGAGTGCTCTGTAACTGCCCTTCAGAGACTGAAGACAGTGACCATCCCCATGGTCTGCTCTCCTAAAGCTCACTTGTCCCAGGTCCTTGTATGGCAGGTCACCAGTCCCTTCACCATCGTGGTCAGTCCCCTTAGTTGTTTGAGGTGATTTTTTTTTTAACTCTTGGGTTTTGTTTTTGTTTTTGTTTTTGTTTTAAAGAGAGGTGCTCAGAACCTGAAACAATGATCCAAGTGTGGTCTAATCAGTGGGAAAGTGAGTAGGCCTATCACTCTTCTTGGATGCTATTCTATTGGTTCTTTTTAAGAGTTATCTTATTAACCACCACTGATTCATAATCAGCTAAAGCCACCAAGTCTTCTAAACCATATATGCTACCTTGACAGTTAGCCATTTAGACCCAAATACAGGATCGGAAATTGGTAATTGTTACATATAATCATGTTAAATCTGGCCTAGTGTTTTGGCTCATCAAGAAATTTTTTGTTTCTTGGATTCTGAATCCATCATTTCCACCCACAAATGTAATCAATCTATTAATATGGGTCTTTTTATATGAATCAAAGTTAAAAATGCCAGACAGCAAAGATCTCAGGAGATGGAGCCCTTCACCTACTACCAGAGACCTCCTATCAAAGTATTTATGAAACCAGTTACACACACACACACACACGCACACACACACACACACACACACTGCCCCAGTACATACACACCACCATCCCAACTGTTCAATTCTCTAACTCAAGTTGACAGGGAGGGAAAACATCAAAGAATATTCCAGGTTACTAACTGGCTGGTTTAAGTAGCCAGGAAAAGAAGGGAGGAGTGAATAAGGCCTAATGAAGGACCAAAAGTGTAAGAACAGGATCCGGTGAGGCTACATTATCTAGGCCCACACACCAGCAAAGGTTGGGAGGTAGCAAGGCTGAGTCACGTGGAAGATAGTTCAGGGTTCTGCCATGATGACAGAGAGGAGATCAATAACCAGGAAACAGGCTGGGTGTGGTGGCTCACGCCTGTAATCCTGCACTTTGGGAGGCCAAGGTGGGCAGATCACTTGAGGTCAGGAGTTTGACACCAGCCTGGCCGACATGGTGAAACCCTGTCTCCGTTAAAAATACAAAAATTAGCCAGGCATGGTGGCACATGCCTGTGGTCCCAGCTACTCGGGAGGCTGACGCAGGAGAATCACTTTAACCTGGGAGGCAGAGGCTGCAGTGAGCTGAGATTGCTCCATGGGACTCCAGCCTCCCGAGGCTCCTCTGTCACTCTGGGTGACAGAGCGAGACACTGTCTCAAGAAATAAAAATAAAAAATAAAAAAAACCCAGGAAACAGAGCTGGTGTTGGAAGCTGGAAGGTAGCCAATGAGCATGTCAAACTGGAGGGACTAGGCAGAAGGGAACAGGGACAGGCAAAGCTCCCAAGGGGAATGAAGCAAGGAAAGACCACATGAAACAGAATCTAGAGATGCTAAGTGGACTCCAGAGCTATGCTGTCCAATATGGTAGCCACTAGCTGCAATATGGCTATTTACATTTAAATTAAAGCAAAATAAAAATTTAAAAAAATTTAAAAATTTAAAAATTCAGTCCCTTAGTTGCATTAGCCACATTTCAAGTGCTTTAATAGTCATGTTTGACTATTATCCCATATGGGATAATACAGAAGACAATTTCTATCACTGCAGAACATTCTGTTGCATTCTAGGTGTACTTCTAGAAAAGGGCTACACCAGGGAGGATACTATTTTAGTGTGCTTATTTTTCCTTTGCTTTCCTTCAAGACCCAGCTCAAATACCAATTCTTCTGGGAATCTGTCCCTATGCTTGGTGTGTAATTGTATGCTACAGGCAGCAGGGCATTCTGACTGATACAGTTCTTAGTGGTAATGTATGGATGTAGACAGGACTTAATACGGAGATGTCAGCACAGCTGTTTCTTAATTCTTAACCTTCATCTATCTTGGGAAGGCTACTTGACAAAGTAATTTGTTTTGAGGCTAAGACATGAGGCGGAGGCAGGAGGGGAGGAGGAAGGGCACACTGGCCTAGCCAGCCAGATCTGCTGAATCCAACTCTGTAGCTGTAAAAAAAATTGTAAAACTGTAACAAAAAGCTTTTAATCTATTGTCCACAAACATTACATAGGCCATCTTGGCCAGGCTGTCCTGAAGGTGAAATCAAGGTCTGATTTGCTTGATGCAAGATATCTTGTCATCTTACCCATGGGCCTTCACTAAGTTTTCAGTCTGCCTTCTTTCTCTTTTAATTTCCTGTCCCAGAAGCTCTTAGAATGTCTAATAAGATCAATCAATTCTACCTTCTAAATCTCTCTAGAATCTGTCCCTCACTTCAATATCCCAGTTCATTTCTCACCTCTTCCCCCCCAGCCCTCACACTGCCATAGCTCTAAGAGTCTTACTTGCCCATCACATTCTTCTCCCTAAAACCCTTCCATGGCTCCCATGACATATAAAGGCCAGGCCCCCTGGACTCCAGCTACCTCTCCTGTTTCAGTTCTTCCATTCCCTGATGTGTAACAGACACTCCAACCTTACTGTTACCGTGCCCAGAGCCAAGATGCCCTTTCACATCTCTGTGCCTTTGTACTTGCAGCTCCCTCTGTCTGAAATGCCCGTTAAAGTCCAGTTTAAATCTCATCTCTTCTGAGATGCCTCCCCTGAGCCTGAGTCCTCAGACAGATTTTAGTGACCCATCAGCTATGCCCAGACACTGCAGGCTCTGATCATAACACAGCCTGTGTATAACACTCATGAGTCTGTTTCTCCCACTAAACTGTGAGGTCTCAGGGGCAGGCAGCACGTCTGACTCAGCTCGTATCCCCAGTGGCTAGCACAGGACCTGAGTCATAATAAACACTTACTAAATGCCTACTAGGATAAACAACAAGTGTGCCTTTATGAGGTTCTCCTGTGCCTGAGAACGAAAGCTATGAGAATCCTCTGTGTGGCTGCCTGTTGCCATGCTCCTTAGGGCTCACCCATGCCAATGCAGGCCTAGCGAGCAAGTGGCCTCGGTAGTTGAAGATGTGGGGAAAAGCAAGAGGCCTGCAGCTGTTCCTGCTGAAAGCCTCACTGTCTGCTGGCTGTTACCCCAGCAGACGGTGTGGCCGCACAAGCCCATTCCTTGTTTTTCGTTAAAAAACACAGGACCCCTTGAAGAATGCTCTTATAGTGACCCATCTGTGGCTAACTCTGGGGAAGAATTATTGGCAAAGGGGAGGAACCTCTTAGTAGAATGGAGAGACATGAGGCCGGGCATAGTGGCTCATGACTATAATCCCAGCACTTTGGGAGGCCGAGGTGAGAGGATCACTTGAGCCCAGGAGTTTGAGACCAGCCTGGGCAACATCATGAGACCCCGTCTCTACAAAAAAATAAAAACATTAGCTGGGCATGGTGGTGCATGCCTATAGTCCCAGCTACTCTGGAGGCTGAGGTGGGAGGATCACTTGAGCCCAGGAGTTTGGGGCTATAATGAGCTATGATCGTCACTGCTCCGGCCTGGGCAATAGAATGAGACCCTGTCTCAAAAAAAACAAAGGCATGAACCATTGCTACTCTTACATAGCACATGGGATGTCCCTGGTTATGGAATGTAGGAGCTAAGAGCAACACTTTTATATAGTATTTAATTTTGTTTTGTTTTGTTTTGTTTTGAGACGGAGTCTCGCTCTTTCGCCCAGCCTGGACTGCGGTGGCGCTATCTCGGCTCACTGCAAGCTCCTTCTCCTGGGTTCACGCTATTCTCCTGCCTCAGCCTCCCGCATAGCTGGGACCACAGGCGCCCACCACCGCGCTCGGCTAATTTTTTGTATTTTTAGTAGAGACGGGGTTTCACCGTGTTACCCAGGATGGTCTCGCTCTCCTGACCTCGTGATCTGCCCGCCTTGGCCTCCCAAAGTGCTGGGATTACAGGCGTGAGCCACCGTGCCTGGCCTTAATTTTAATTTTATTTATTTATTTATTTTTTGAGACAGGGTTTCACTTCCGTCTTCCTAACTGGAGTGCAGTGGCGTTATCTCCGCTACTGCAACGTCTGCCTCCAGGGCTCAAGCGATCCTCCCGCCTCAGCCTCCTGAGTAGCTGGTATCACAGGCACGTGCTACCATGCTCAGCTTATTTTTGTATTTTTTTTTTTTTTTTTTTGGAGAGATGGAGTTTTGCCATGTTGCCCAGGCTGGTCTTGAACTCCTGAGCTCAAGTGATCCACCCACCTCAGCCTCCCAAAGTGCTGAGATTACAGGCATGTGCCACCACACCCGGCCTTATACAGTATCTTAAAATGTCCACCACACCTTAATGGTTACCAAGAGACTCCACTAATATTATCTTTTTTCTTTTTTGAGACAGGGTCTCACTTTGTCATCCAGGCTGGAGTGCAATGGTGTGATCACGGCTCACTGCAGCCTCAACCTCCCAGGCTCAAGGGATCCTCCCACCTCACCCTCCTGAGTAGCTGAGACTAGAGGCAGGCACCACCAGCCCCGGCTTTTTTTTTTTTTTTCTTTTTGTAGAGACAGGATCTCATGATGTTGCTCAGGTTGAATATTATCTTCTGTAGCCCATTATTTACCCTGAGTGGCAGGCAGGCAAGGCAGGGCTGGAGTTGTTATTTATACATAAGAAAACTAATGTCCAGAGAGGTGAAATGACTTGCCCAAGGTCACATACATTGTAAGCAAAGGATCATAAAAGTGAAGTCCCGTTCTTAGGGCTATGAAGTAATAATCAGAACTGTAACACATGGGAGTTATTTTTAAAATCTTTGCTGGGGTTTTGTGTTAATAGAATGCTTAAAATCAGAAACATTTTCTAGCAAATTGAGTCTGTAGAAGGCTTTCAGGCATCTCTTGGGAAGTTTGGCTAAATGAAATTACAGATTTCTTCCAGGCAGGACATTCTGTGAAATTTAGTGCTTACTGTGTCCCAGGTTCATGTAACTCCTGAAATGATCATCTAAGTAATTTCCAAAACAAATAGCTCTCCTGCCCAGCCCAGCATTCCTGTCTGGCTTATCAAAGAGTCCCAAGCTCATTATTTACTTATTCTATCACCTACTTCTCACTCTAGTTTTTCTACTCCTTCACTTTCTACAACATGGCACTCCTATTACTTGATCAATTGTTCATTTCCTCTATCAGAGATAACCATGATTTAAAGCTAGAGGAATAGTTTCTATATAAGACTAGAAAGCAGAAATGTCATCATGCATTATTGAGTTCTTAATTTAATTCCCATTAAGGGGAAATTAAATTGACTGGATTAGTGAAGGTTCACTTGATTCATTTCTTCTGAGAGATGACTAAATTCATTTGGGTGCCATATTTGGTAGTGGGTGTGCTAAGGGAGTTTTTGATAGGTCAGTGTAGGTGCATGATTTTCTAGGAAGGACAATCTGCCTTGGTTGGATGGAGAGGTTGTTTAAGCTCTGCCTGACAGGATTCTCCCCAGCCTCCCTGCATAAGAACAAAGTATTGTACATCTACTTGAACTGGGCAAAATCAGAGTTAATAGCAGCTTGATAGAAATAGATACCCCACTTTCTTCTGTTTGCAGTCCAGGCTCTATCCACTGCACCACATACTTTTCAGGGTGACAATTGCTCCTATTAGTTAGTGTTTCTGACACACATGTGAAATGCAGTCTCCAATTTTAATGATATTCTATTTTCGTTGTCTAATAGGCTGCTATAAAAGTGATATCCTATTTTTGTTTTCATCAGGAAGTCCCAGGCCCTTCAGATAGAACTATGGGTAATTCTTTTTTTTTTTTTTTTGAGACAGAGTCTTGCTCTGTCACCAAGGCTGGTGTGCAGTGGCACGATCTTGGCTCACTGCAACCTCTGCCTCCCAGATTCAAGCAATTCTCCTGCCTCAGCCTCCTGAGTAGCTAGGACAACAGGGACCCACCACCACGCCTGGCTAATTTTTTTTTGTATTTTTAGTAGAGATGGGGTTTCACCATATTGGTCAGGCTGGTCTTGAACTCCTGACCTTGTGATCCGCCTGCCTTGGCCTCCCAAAGTGCTGGGATTATAGGCATGAACCACCACACCCGGCCAAACTATGGGTAATTCTTAAGCCAGGCGCGGTGGCTCACACCTGTAATCCCAGCACTTTGGGAGGCCAAGGCAGGCGGATCACCTGAGGTCAGGAGTTTGAGACCAGCCTGGCCAACATGGCAAAACCCTGTCTTTACTAAAAATACAAAAATTAGCTAGGTGTGATGTCTTGCGCCTGTAATCCCAGCTACTCAGGAGGCTGAAGCGAGAGAATTGCTTGTGCCCAGGAGGTGGAGGTTGCAGTGAGCCGAGAGATCTCGCTACTGCACTTCATCCTGGGCAGCAGAACGAGACTCTTTAAAACAAAACAAAACAAAACAAAACAAAACAAAACAAAACAAAACACAAGAACTGTGGGTAATTCTTGGTGTTTCTAGCAGTCTTTGAGGATGGCGATTCTGTCTGGGTTTGTTTTAATTTTTCTCTTGATCATAAGAACATTCTGATATTTAAACATATGAATAAGATGTACTTCTTGCTGATGGTGGGGGGACCCTCATTACAAAGTTCTAGGCCAGACCTGCCACCTTCTTTACTTCCAGTGGTGCATCAGACTTTGCTATGTGACTCCCACACAGGTGTCTACCATGGCTGAGCAAGGCTGGCCTCTTTAGAAAGAGATGAGAGCACTAACAATAAAGGGTAATGATACAGAACATGAAGAAGCACAAAAGGTTCTTCATGCTCTTGTTGGCTTTGCCCAGGATACAAGCTGATAAAATCAGATCAGATCAGATCCTGAACGCTATGTGTTAAAGGTATTCACAGATGCTTAGGAGAATGCCAGGCAAGAAAGACCTGGCAATACATTTCCTGCATGCTAAAGTAACTCCTCCTTTTCCCTCTCCAACCTGGCTAAAAATATAACCTAAGTGTCACTAAATTCTAACAAAATACAAAAAAGCCTAACATTTGTTGAGCAGATTGTGACAGAATATCAGTTAGCTAAGTGCTAGGTATGCAAACATCCCCAGCGCTAACTTACCCAGAGGAGGACTTGGAGGGAGGTGGAACAGAGGGTGTCAGAGAATTAGAGAGAAGGGCCAACTGCCTCTAAGGGAAAGTGCTGGAGCCAGGGCTCATGACCTAGTTGACAGGTCAGAATGGTGCAATTGCCATTTATGTCCACCTAGTGGCAGCAGTTCTAGCCAGAAGCACCTGTACCTCAGTTGGTTCACAGGCCCACTGGCAGCCACCTGGAATGGAACCATTTGGAAGGTTGCATTTGCCAGCAGTGGTCCCTTTTGGGCAGGGACTGATCTAGGTTATTCCAACTCTAAACCCCAAGTCCATGTGATAGAATCTGCTAGAAACAGGATGCTGAAGTTTCCAAACAAATGCACTTTATCATGTTAGGTTCTAGTACATGTTGTATGCCAGGGATCTAAAACTCCAAGGAGTAGAGAAGTTAGCTAAAAGAGGTGAGACTAGTATTCAACTAAGGACCAGTGATAGCTGATACGAATAACAGTGGGTCGGTGGCAGGCGAGGGAGTGAGTTGGGTCTTATGTTCTGTGCCTTCTGAATATAAACCAGCCACTGAAAAGGGCAGTTTTGTTTCAGGATAGATTTGTACATGATCTAGAATTTCTGTGAAAGGAAAATAATTCACTCTATAGGCCAGCATTTCCTAAGATGTAGTATGCATGCCACTCAGGGCAGCGCAGATAATTTTTGATGAAATGCCTCTTATTTTAATAGTTCAGTATTTATTTTAAGATGTCTTTGAAGAACTATATTATACCACAAACCTATGATTTCACAGGTGATATTTTTGGTTTTCCATTTACGATAATGATATGAAATTTTCACTGTATTTGTTTATTTATTTATTTATTTTTGAGAGAGGGTCTTATTCTGCTGCCTAGGCTGGAGTACAGTAGTGTGATCATGGCTCACTGCAGCCTTAACCTCCTGGGCTCAAGCAATCTTCCCACCTTAGCCTCCCAAGTAGCTGGGAACACAGGTACACACCATCATGCTTGGCTAATTTAAAAAAAAATTTTTTTTGGTAGAGATGAGGTTTCTCTATGTTGCCCAGGCTAAAGTTTAATTTAAAGTACTTTTAGTAAAAATGAGTTTATTTGAAAAAAAAAAACAACTAAGTAAATAATAGCATAAAAGCATGTGAATACAAGAACATGGTAAAAATCACAAAGGTAGAGTACAAACAATTAGAAAGTTTGAGAACTTCTTCGTTATGCTGGGGGCTGAAGTGGATTGACTTGTAAACAAAGGAGTTTGGAATGTCAGATAGGCGAAGAAAAAAGTAGAACTGCCAGAGGATCTGGATTCCAGTTCCAACTGCCACTCAGCCTGTGTGACACTGGCTTCTCTCTGGGTCTCCATTTCCTTATCTACATAATAACTCTTAATGCTCTGCTTAGCTTTATTATTTGGTGGTTCTATTTCACTTTTTATTAATGAGATTATAAACAATCATCATAACAGCCAGCACATATGGTCTGCTTTGTGGCAGGCACTGTGCAGGATGCTTTCCATAAGTCATCATTCTTATTCTCACAACAGCCTTAAAAGGTAGGTATTATTATTATTATTTTGAGACAAGGTCTCGCTCTGTCACCCAGGCTGGAGTGCAGTGGCACGATCTTGGCTCACTGCAACCTCCGCCTCCTGAGTTCAACTGATTCTCCTGCCTCAACCTCCCAAGTAGCTGGTACTACAGGCATGTGCCACCATGCTCAGCTAATTTTTGTATTTTTGGTAGAGACGGGGTTTCACTATGTTGGTCAGGCTGGTCTTGAACTCCTGACCTCAGGTGATCGGCCCACCTCGGCCTCCCAAAGTGCTGGGATTACAGGCGTAAGCCACTGCACCTGGCCAAAAGGTAGGTATTATGATACCTATTCTACAAATGCAGAGAGTTGAGTCTGGAAGATTTTAAGTAACTTGCCCAAGGTCACACAGAACTTGATTTGAATGAACTTGGATCTGATTCCAGAGCCTGTGTTTTTTCCCCTAAGCCTTGCTGTATCCTAGTATTTGATTCCTATTCACCCTTCAAAACTATGCTCAAGATCATCTCTTCCAGGAGGGCTTCTTTGACCTCCTCTCTCCATCCTGTTTAGACATCTCTCTCCTCAGTGTTCCCTTAATTTTCTAAGTATGTCTTTTGCTGTTATTGTTGTTATATTTGCCTTTGTGTCCCCAACACCCTGCACAGAATAGGTGGTCAGCAAATCATTATGGAAACAGAGGGAGTGTGAAGGAGGGGGAGAAAGGGGAGAAAGAAGAGGGAAAGAATTACAAAAGAAAATATATTGCTACCTTATTTTATTAAATACTAAGGAAGTAGAATTGAGAGATAGGAGAGGAAGGTGGTTAAGCATATGGCCTCTAGATTCAAGCCACCTACCTTTGCTACTTACTAGGAGAGTGTCTTAGAGCACAGATTTAAAGCCTGTGCTTCAGTTGCTTCCTCTATAAAATAGGGGTATCAATAGCACCTACCTTAAAGACTGTTGTAAAGACTAATGAGTTACTATACGTAAAGTGCTTAGAGCAGTGCTTGAGAGGTGGTAAGCAAGTACTTTAAATATTGGCTATTATTATTTCTGTGAAATAAATAAAAGTGAATGTAACACTATTATATCATATAATGCCTCTTCATTTCCCAACTGATTGACTGATGGCAGGGTAAGACAATATGAATAAAGACAATTATACCCATAGGATGAACAATGTAATAGCCTTGTCTTTCCAATCCCATGGTACCAGCATTAAGCACCCCATCTCTATGCTCAGAACATTTAGAAATATTGATATTAAAATTATCACACTGGGCTGAGTGCGGTGGCTCACACCTGTAATCCCAACATTTTGGAAAACTGAGGCAAGAGGATGGCTTGAGGCCAGGGGTTTGAGACCAGCCTGGGCAACATAGTGAGATGCTATCTCTACAAAAGAAGTTTTAAAAATTAGCTGGGCATGGTGGCATGTGCCTGTAGTCCTACCTGTTCAGGATGCTGCGGCGGGAGAATGGTTTGAGCCCAGAAGTTAGAGGCTGCAGTGAGCTATGATTGCACTACTGCACTTCAGCCTGTGTGACAGAGCAAGACCTTGTCTCTTAAATAAGTAAATACATAAATAAAATTATCACACTGTATCGTATTCTAAATCCAGGTTTACTTGCTGTCTACCACCCTCAATTAGGCTGTGAGTTCCTTAAAGGAAAAGACTCTCATTTGATTTCTCTCTCTGTCTCCAATTCTTAGCAAAGGGGTTAGTAAGAAATAAATGCTTAATAAATGTTTGCTGAGTGACTATGATAGAAAAGATGTGTACACATAAACATAAAATAAAAAATATTAGAGATCTGTTCCAAGACAGCCGAATAAGAACAGCTCTGGTCTGCAGCTCCCAGTGTGATTGATGCAGAAGATGGGTGATTTCTGCATTTCCAACTGAGGTACCTGGTTCATCTCATTGGGACTGGTTGGACAGTGGGCACAGCCCATGGAGGGCAAGCCAAAGCAGGGCGGGGTGTCGCCTCACCCAGGAAGCGCAAGGGATTGGGGGATTTCCCTTTCCTAGCCAAGGGAAGCCGTGACAGACTGTACCTGAAAAATGGTACACTCCTGCTCAAATACTGCACTTTTCCAACAGTCTTAGCAAACAGCACACCAGGAGATTATATCCTGTGCCTGGCTCGGCAGGTCCCACATCCACAGGGCCTTGCTCACTGCTAGTGCAGCAGTCGAGATCAACCTGTGAGGCAGCAGCCCGGCAGGGGGAGGGGCGTCCGCCATTGCTGAGGTATGAGTAGGTAAATAAAGCAGCCAGGAAGCTCGAACTGGGCGGAGCCCACCACAGCGCTGCTGCAAGGCTTGCTGCCTCTATAGACTCCACCTCTAGGGGCAGGGCATAGCTGAACAAAAGGCAGCAGAAACCTCTGTAGACTTAAATGTCCCTGTCTGACAGCTCTGAAGAGAGCAGTGGTTCCCCCAGCATGGTGTTTGAGCTCTGAGAATGGACAGACTGCCTCCTCAAGTGGGTCCCTGACCCCTGTGTAGCCTAACTGGGAAACGCCTCCCAGTAGGGGCCGACTGACACCTCATACAGGTGGGTGCCCCCCTGGGACAAAGCTTCCAGAGGAAGGATCAGGCAGCAACATTTGCTGTTCTGCAATATTTGCTGTTCTAGTATATGTGCTGCCGAAGCGAGCACAATATTTGCTGTTCTATAGCCTCCCTGCTGGTGATACCCAGGCAAATGGTCTGGAGTGGATCTCCAGCAAACTCCCACAGACCTGCAGCTGAGGGATCTGACTGTTAGAAGGAAAACTAACAAACAGAAAGGAATAGCATCAACATCAACAAAAAGGACATCCACACCAAAACCCCATCTGTAGGTCACCAACATCAAAGACCAAAGGTAGATAAAACCACAAAGATGGGAAGAAACCAGAGCAGAAAGCTGAAAATTCTAAAAACCAGAGCATCTCTTCTCCTCCAAAGGATCGCAGCTCCTCGCCAGCAACAGAACAAAGCTGGACAGAGAATGACTTTTATGAGTTAACAGAAGTAGGCTTCAGAAGGTCGGTAATAACAAACATCTCTGAGCTAAAGGAGGATGTTTGAACCCATTGCAAGGAAGCTAAAAACCTTGAAAAAAGATTAGACGAATGGCTAACTAGAATAAACAGTGTAGAGAAGACCTTAAATGACCTGATGGAACTGAAAACCATGGCATGAGAACTACATGATGCATGCACGAGCTTCAATAGCCAATTTGATCAAGTGGAAGAAAGGGTATCAGTGATTGAAGATAAAATTAATGAAATAAAGTGAGAAGTTTAGAGAAAAAAGAGTAAAAATAAATGAACAAAGCCTCCAAGAAATATGGGACTATGTGAAAAGACCAAATCTATGTTTGATTGGCATACCTGAAAGTGACGGGAAGAATGAAACCAAGTTGGAAAACACTCTTCAGGATATTATCCAGGAGGACTTCCCCAACCTAGCAAGGCAGGCCAACATTCAAATTCAGGAAATACAAAGAACACCGCAAAGATACGCCTCGAGAAGAGCAACCCCAAGACACATAATTGTCAGATTCACCAAGGTTGAAATGAAGGAAAAAATGTTAAGGGCAGCCAGAGAGAAAGGTTGGGTTATCCATAAAGGAAAGCCCATCAGACTAACAGCGGATCTCTCAGCAGAAACTCTAAAAGCCAGAAGAGAGTGGGGGCCGATATTCAACATTCTTAAAGCAAAGAATTTTCAACCCAGAATTTCATATCCAGCCAAACTAAGCTTCATAAGTGAAGGAGAAATAAAATCTTTTACAGACAAGCAAATGCTGAGAGATTTTGTCACCACCAGTCCTGCCTTACAAGAGCTCCTGAAGGAAGCACTAAACATGGAAAGGAACAACCAGTACCAGCCCCTGCAAAAACATGCCAAATTGTAAAGACCATCAATGCTATGAAGAAACTGCATCAATTAATGGGCAAAATAATCAGCTAACATCATAATGACAGGATCGAATTCACATATAACAATATTAACCTTAAATGTAAATGGGCTAAATGCCCCAATTAAAAAACATAGACTGGAAAATTGGATAAAGAGTCAAGACCCATCAGTGTGCTGTATTCAGGATACCCATCTCACGTGCAAAGACACACATAGTCTCAAAATAAAGGGATGGAGGAAGATCTACCAAGCAAATGCAAAAAAAAAAAAAAAAAAAAAAGCAGGGGTTGCAATCCTAGTCTCTGATAAAACAGACTTTAAACCAACAAAGATCAAAAGAGACAAAGAAAGCCATTACATAATGGTAAAGAGATCAATTCAACAAGAAGAGCTAACTATCCTAAATATATATGCATCCAATACAGGAGCACCCAGATTCATAAATCAAGTCCTTAGAGACCTACAAAGGGACTTAGACTCCCACACAATAATAATGGGAGACTTTAACACCACACTGTCAATATTAAACAGATCAAAAAGACAGAAGGTTAACAAGGATATCCAGGACTTGAACTCAGCTCTGCACCAAGCAGACCTAATAGACATCTACAGAACTCTTCACCCCAAATCAACAGAATATACATTCTTCTCAGCACCACATCGCACTTATTCCAAAATTGACCACATATTTGGAAGTAAAGCACTCCTCAGCAAATGTAAAAGAACAGAAATCACAGCAAACTGTCTCTCAGACCACAGTGCAATCAAATTAGAACTCAGGATTAAGAAGCTCACTCAAAACCGCACAACTACATGGAAACTGAACAACTTGCTCCTGAATGACTACTGGGTAAATAATGAAATGAATGCAGAAATAACGATGTTCTTTGAAACCAATAAGAACAAAGATACAACATACCAGAATCTCTGGGACACATTTAAAGCAGTGTGTAGAGGGAAATTTATAGCACTAAATCCCCACAAGAGAAAGCAGGAAAGATCTAAAATGGACACCCTAACATCACAATTAAAAGAACTACAGAAGCAAGGGCAAACAAATTCAAAAGTTAGCAGAAGGCAAGAAATAACTAAGATCAGAGCAGAACTGAAGGAGATAGAGACACACACACACAAAAAAAACCCTTCAAAAAATCAGTGAATCCAGGAGCTGGTTTTTTTTTTTAAAAGATGAACAAAATTGATAGACCGCTAGCAAGACTAATAAAAGAAAAGAAACAAGAGTCAAATAGATGCAATAAAAAGTGATAAACGGGATATCACCACTGATCCCACAGAAATACAAACTACCATCAGAGAATACTATAAACACCTCTACACAAATAAACTAGAAAATCTAGAAGAAATGGATGAATTCCTGAACACATACAGCCTCCCAAGACTAAACCAGGAAGAAGTGGAATCTCTTTTTTTTTTTTTTTTTTTTTTTTTGAGACGGAGTCTCGCTCTGTTGTCCAGGCTGGAGTGCAGTGGCGCAGTCTTGGCTCACTGCAAGCTCCGCCTCCTGGGTTCACGCCATTCTCCCGCCTCAGCCTCTCCGAGTAGCTGGGACTACAGGCGCCCGCCACCACGCCCGGCTAATTTTTTTGTATTTTTAGTAGAGACGGGGTTTCACCGTGGTCTCGATCTCCTGACCTCGTGATCCGCCCGCCTCGGCCTCCCAAAGTGCTGGGATTACAAGCGTGAGCCACCGCGCCCGGCCTGGAATCTCTTAATAGACCATAATAGGCTCTGAAATTGAGGCAATAATTAATAGCCTACCCACCAAAAAAAGTCCAGGACCAGACGGATTCACAGCCCAGTTATACTAGAGGTACAAAGAGGAGCTGGTACCATTCCTTCTGAAACTATTCTAATCAATAGAAAAAGAGGGAATCCTCCCTAACTCATTTTATGAGGTCAGCATCATCCTGATACCAAAGCCTTGCAGAGACACAACAAAAAAAGAGAATTTTAGACCAATATCCCTGATGAACATCGATGCGAAAATCCTCAATAAAATACTAGCAAACCAAATCCAGCAGCACATCAAAAAACTTATCTGCCACGATCAAATTGGCTTCATCCCTGGGATGCAAGGCTGGTTCAACATATGCAAATCAATAAATGTAATCCATCACATAAACAGAACCAATGACAAAAATCACATGACTATCTCAATAGATGCAGAAAAGGCCTTTGACAAAATTCAATAGCCTTCATGCTAAAAACTCTCAATAAAATAGGTATTGATGGGACATATCTCAAAATGATAAGAACTATTTATGACAAACCCACAGCCAATATCATACTGAATGGGCAAAAACTGGAAGCATTCCCTTTGAAAACTGGCACAAGACAGGGATGCCCTCTCTCACCACTCCTATTCAACATAGTGTCAGAAGTTCTGGCTAGGGCAACCAGACAAGAGAAGGAAACAAAGGGTATTCAATTAGGAAAAGAGGAAGTCAAATTGTCCCTGTTTGCAGATGACATAATTGTAGATTTAGAAAACCCCATCATCTCAGCCCCAAATCTCCTTAAGCTGATAAGCAACTTCAGCAAAGTCTCAGGATACAAAATCAATGTGCAAAAATCACAAGCATTCCTATACACCAATAACAGACAAACAGAGAGCCAAATCATGAGTGAACTCCCATTCACAATTGCTACAAAGAGAATAAAATACTTAGGAATCCAACTTACAAGGGATATGAAGGACCTCTTCAAGGAGAACTACAAACCACTGCTCAGCAAAATAAAAGAGGACACAAACAAATGAAAGAACATTTCATGCTCATGGATAGGAAGAATCAATATTGTGAAAATGGCCATACTGCCCAAGGTAATTTATAGATTCAATGCCATCCCCATCAAGCTACCAATGACTTTCTTCACAGAATTGGAAAAAAACTACTTTAAAGTTCATATGGAACCAAAAAAGAGCCTGCATTGCCAAGACAATCCTAAGCAAAAAGAACAAAGCTGGAGGTATCACGCTACCTGACTTCAAACTATACTACAAGGCTACAGTAGCCAAAACAGCATGGTACTGGTACCAAAACAGAGATATAGACCAATGGAACAGAACAGAGGCCTCAGAAATAACACCACACATCTACAACCATCTGATCTTTGACAAACCTGACAAAAACAAGAAATGGGGAAAGGATTCCCTATTTAATAAATGGTGTTGGAAGAACTGGATAGCCATATGTAGAGAGCTGAAACTGGATCCCTTCCTTACATCTTATACAAAAATTAATTCAAGATGGATTAAAGACTTAAATGTTAGACCTGAAACCATAGAAAACCTAGAAGAAAACCTAGGCAATACCATTCAGGAGATAGGCACGGGCAAGGACTTCATGACTTAAACACCAAAAGCAATGGCAACAAAAGCCAAAATAGACAAATGTGATCTAATCAAACTAAAGAGCTTCTGCACAGCACAACTACCATCAGAGTGAACAAGCAACCTACAGAATGGGAGAAAATTTTTGCAATCTACCCATCTGACAAAGGGCTAATATCCAGAATCTACAAAGAACTTAAATAAATTTTCAAGAAAAAACCAAACAATCCCATCAAAAAGTGGGCAAAGGATATGAACAGACACTTCTCAAAAGAAGACATTTATGCAGCCAACAGACACATGAAAAAATGCCCATCATCACTGGTCATCAGAGAAATGCAAATCAAAACCACAATGAGATACCATCTCACACCAGTTAGAATGGCGATCATTAAAAGGTCAGGAAACAACAGATGCTAGAGAGGATGTGGAGAAATAGGAATGCTTTTACACTGTTGGTGGGAGTGTAAATTAGTTCAATAATTGTGGAAGACAGTGTGGTGATTCCTCAAGGATCTAGAACTAAAAATACCATTTGACCCAATGATCCCTTTACTGGGTATATACCCAAAGGATTATAAATCATGTAACTATAAAGAAACATGCACACATACGTTGATTGTGGTACTATTCACCATAGCAGAGACTTTGAACCAACTGAAATGTCCATCAATGATAGATTGGATTAAGAAAATGTGGCACATATACACCATGGAATACTATGCAGCCATAAAAAAGGATGAGTTCACGTCCTTTGCAGGGAAGTGGATGAAGCTGGAAACCATCATTCTGAGCAAACTATCACAAGCACAGAAAACCAAACACTGCATGTGCTCACTCATAGGTGGGAATTGAACAACGAGAACACTTGGACACAAGGAGGGGAACATCACACACTGGGGCCTGTCTGGGGGTGGGGGGCAGGGGGAGGGATAGCATTAGGAGAAATACCCAATGTAAATGACGAGTTAATGGGTGCAGCAAACCAACATGTCACACGTATACCTATGTAACAAACCTGCACGTTGTGCACATGTACCCTAGAACTTAAGGTATTTATATATATATGTATTATATATATATGGATGGTAAGATGTGTATATATATATATGGTAAGATGTGCAAAAATGTTATGTAATATTCACTACAAAAGAGGCTAAAATCAAGCACGGTTATACCTCAGAATGGAGAGACCACATCTAGGCAATTAAAGGGAATAGAACAGAATGGTTAAATCCCTAAACTTTACAGTCAGACAGCCTTAGTTTTGAGCCCTAATTCTGCCACTCATGAGTTTATGTGATCTAGGGATATAACCTCTTTAAACCATGGTTTTGTTATCAGTGAAATGGGGATACTATTAGTTGGAAAAATGAAATGAGATACTGCATATAAAGTGTCAGCTACCCATTAAGAGTTTGTAGAGTGACTAAAGTCTCATCATATCATTGTCATCGTTGTCATCATCATCATCGTCAAAGGCTTTGTGATGAAGGCACTCACTATCTGGATGGGCAGACATACGACAGAAGACTGAACAACCAGAAGTTATGAAGATAGGTACTGTGGGTGTTAGAAAGATTCAGGGCAAAACAGGGAAGGCAAGTGGTACTATTTAATGGAAACATTGGGTAGTTCCAGGAAAGTAATGGGAAAGAACATTGGGAAGTTAGACTTAAATGCCAGACTGGGAAATTTAGTCTTTATTCTACAGGCAATACTGAGGCTTTACAGGATTCTAAACATGGAAGTGACTGGTTCAGAGCCAGCTGTAGCAGGAATATTCTGGATGTTTGTGCAGGATGGACTTGGGTGAGGGCAGATGAAAGCAGACAGCCACTTAGGGAGCTTTTCCAATGCTTCCAATGAGAAGTTGAGGCCCCTCTCTGGGATGGTGGTATAGGACAGGAAAAGATGGAATCAGCATGTGGGACACTGGGAAGAAAGAACTGGCAGAACTGTATCTAGCTGAATGTGAGAGATAAAGTGAAGAGGCAGAGTCAAAGAGAGTTCTGAAGGCTAAGGACTAGATGGCCAGGCATGGTACTACTATTCTAACAGAAATAAAGCACAGGGAGCCTAGTTTTAGGGGGGAAGATAAATTTGCTTTTAGTTATGCTAAGTTTGAGGTGCAGTGGGACATCCAGCTAATAAGTGATAACCAAGAAACACTTGGAAATGTGATCTTAGCACCCTGACATATTTATTTAGAAGACATCTGCAAAGAGGTAGTAGCTAAAAAGTATATAGTTGGATCAACTGTCTTTGGATAAGAGTATTAACTCAAAAGGATCAGGGACTCTTGGAAAACACCTCCCACACCTAGGGGAGTGAAAGAGAAGCCTGTGAGCAAGGAGGAGGAGAAGGGAGAGAGAGGTGAGGACACCACACCATCAGAGAGGCTCCACACCATCAGAGAGGCCAAAAGTGGAGCAAATTTCATGGAGCGTAGGAGTACTCAGAGGAATTATGAGCTGCAGAGAGGTCAAAAAGGAAGAACTGAGAATGGACCACTGGATGTGGCCATTAGGAAATCATTGATGATTTATGAGAGAATGAGTGAAAGAAAAAGCTAGATTACAGATGCAAAGCAATGAAATGGTGTAGGGGGAAAAGGAGACACTGAGAATACATTACTAGTTCAAGAAGTTCAGAAATGAAAGGACAGAGATAAGGGGGAGGCTCAAGGTGGGACCAGAATTGCTCTTCCCCAGATAAATGACCACTCATCAGTGTTTATTCAGAGATGTTTGTCTATACTCTAATAGAAGGAGTATTTGTGGGAGGATTCCAGAGGAGGGACTTTGGGACAAACTAGATTGAAAGGCAGGCTACAGCCATTGTAAGTTATAGAACATGTTATCTATATGTGTACAGCAGCATCTGTTTTAGCAGAGAGAAGTCATTTATCATGCATCAACAGACTGAGAGAGAGAGGAACAAGAAACTCTCCTTCTCCACTTAGGAAAACAAAGCTTGATCCAGTCTTTGAAAAGTATTTAAAAGCTTTGAAAAAGTATGTTAGCAAGGAAGGAATGCTAAGAAAAACAAGTGTCCATTGTGTTCCCTTCCATGACTTTTCCACCCAAATATATTTTAGGAAATTGCCCAGGTGCATCGTTAGAACATTCTAATATCACTATTAACACTGTCCAGGTTGATGGGACATATATCTGCAGTGTTTTTCATTTTATAAAAAGCTCTCATGATCTCTTTTATCCTCGCAGAATCCCCATGAGGTATTACCTTTCTCTATTTTACAAGGGAAGAAACTGAGGATCAGAAAGAATTAAGTGATTTTCCCCAAGTTACCCAGCCAGGAAAATGATAGAGCCCTGTACCCCTCATTCTTTTCAGTGTATGCTTTCATATAATATGGTCTTCACAGTATGGTTCTCTGGCTATGGCATGACAAACCAAAGTGTACCAGGACTCTCATCTCTCTGGTTTTGGAGGCGCTATAATTTTTATCAATATAGCCTTAAATGGCGTTAACTTTGGGGCACTTTTACCCAGTCTTGTTTTTGACTAAACAGTATCCAGTACATGGCCTGAGCTATTTTTTTCTGTGCTCCCTTTTCACCCCCATCTTAAAGGGCCCTAGGGCAGAAGTTTCAGCAATGTGTTTCCTTCCCTCCTTCATTTGCCCAGCTCAGTCAGGCCTCTGAAATGCATGACCAAATTCTCAATACTTACACCTGCTCCAGAAGGTCAGGAGGCAGGAAAGCAACTCTCTCCCTCAATACCTAGTTTGTTCTAGTAGGAAGAGGGCCAGGCCGGGCTTGGTAGCTCATGCCTGTAATCCTAGCACTTTGGCACGCAAAGGCAGGGGTATTGCTTGAGCCCAGGAATTCAAGACCAGCCTGGGCAATGTGTCAAAACCCTATCTCTACAAAAAAAAAAAAATACAAAAAATTAGCCAGGCATGGTGGTGTATGCCTGTAGTCCCAGCTACTTGGGAGGGTGAGGTGGGAGGATCACCTGAGCCCAGGGAGGTAGAGGCTGCAGTGAACTGTGATTGTGCCACTGCACGCCAGCCTGGGCAACAGAGTGAGACCCCATCTCAAAAACAAACAAACAAAAAAAACAAAAAAAAAAAAAAGAAAAAAGAAGGAATTAGAGGGAATTGGAGGCTGAAGGCCCAGCTTCTGGTGCAAACTACCAGTCTCACTCTGTGATCTTAGTTATGTCACTCAATGCACTGAGCACCAGTTTCTTGATCAGAAAAATGAGGACAATAATAGCTATGTTATAACTCTGCTTCAAGGATCCAGTGAAACACTTGCTGGGTTTAATTTTCTCCTATAGCCATCTTGAAATTCTGAGCAATTTTTGTAGGAGAAGCCCTGTGTTTTCATTTTGCACTGGGCCCCCCAAAAATTATATAGCTGGTTTCATCTGCATGCCCTTGGCCAAGTTACTTCACTTCCATAATCTATAATTAATTTAAATGAATTGAATTGTTAGGAAATCAATTGTTAGGACAATTCTCAATCCTTCCTCTACTTTAGCAAAGTTTGACACAGTGGATTAGTCTCTCCTCCTTGAAACAGTCTTTCCTCTTGGCTTCTGAGACACTATATTTTTCCAGTTTTCCTCTGCCTCACCAGCTGCTCCTTTACTGTTTTCTCCCTAACCTGTTAGCACATCCAGAATGAAACTCTTGATCATCTCCTCCAAGTCTGCTTCTCCCAGTCTTCCTGATCTGTGAATGCTAACTCCATCCTTCCAGTTGTTCACAACAAATCTTTATCTTGATTCTTTATGTCTCACCCCATATACAAGTTATAAGTTAATCCAGAATCTGACCATGGCTTCACCACCGCCATCATCCAAACCTTAATCATCTCTCATCTGGATCATTGCAATACCATTCTGATTGTTCTTCTTGCTTCCTCTGCCCCTGTCCCACATAGTAGCCAGAATAATTCTTTAAACATATAAGTCAGATAGTATCACTCCTCTGTCCAAAACCATGCCATGACTATCCATCTCACTCAGAGTAGAAATCCTACAAGGGGCAATAATAGGCTTCTTCTCTGATCCCACCTCCTTAACACTCCCCTCCTTGGGACATTTACTGGTGCCCCTATACCTGGAATGCCCTCCCAGATATCAGCATGGCATATCTGGCCCCTCACCTCCATCAGTTCTGTACACCTGTCACCCTACCAGTCAAGCCTTCTCTGACCACACTATTTAAAATAACAGCCACCATCAACCTCCTTTTTCTTATCCTATTATGCCCAGCTCAGTTTTCTCCAAAGCACTTATCACCATCTGACACATTATATATTTTATTTATTTCCTTATTGTTTATCTCTCCCCATTAAAGTGTAGGTTTCATAAAGGCAGGGACTTTGCTGTTCAATTACTCTATCTCTAACACATAGGACAGTGCTGGGCACGGAATGAATGACAGTAGAAAGAGCTCTGGCACAGATGATGATATTGCTATTATTAAGTCACAGCAGCATCAAGCCCTGAGTGTATAAATTACTGTCCCAGGCTGCATGTTCATGAAGCAGGGAGTGAGGGCGATTATGGGGACTACAGTGAGCCAAGCCTCCCACCAGATCATACTTTGGAGACAGAAAAGTGAATCAGGAGCTGTATCTGCTCTCTAAGGGTTTGTGGCCTAGAGAGAGGTTTATGTATATATGCAAATAACTCTAGAACAAGGCAGCATTTGTCAAAAAACATGTGGACTTTAATGCCTAACACACATTCTGGAAATTCTAGTTAGAGAATTCTAACTAAATTTCTAACTAGAATTTTCTACAGAGAGAAGGGACCATGAACTGTGGCTTGTAAACTTACTGTAGGCTATTTCTGTCTCAAATTCCCGCTCTGGCCTGTTTATCATGCCAGAGACACCTTGCCTGACTTCCAATCTAGTTTGCTCCAAAGTGTCTCTCCACTGGCTTCCTCCACCCAATATTACCTTCAATTTACTGTTAACTTGAAACCCCACCCTCTTACAGTCCCTCCACACTCTGCTTCTAGATACAGGGAACATGGGGCAGGGGTGGAATTGACTTAGGTAGGTTGTAGCAGGATATAAAGAATCTATTATTTCCATGCAATACAGATGTACACACTTTCTCCTCTATGAGCCTACAGGGCACAGAGCTCAGGAACTGCACCATCCGCCTCTACAGCACAAGAGGGGGCATTAAGTAAAATTTACTGAATTGTTGAACTGGGTGTTACAAGCTCTTAGTAAGGATAATTTTATTCAAGAAGTACTTCTGCATCCACTGAAGGTGTCCCAGAGGGATTCTATAATGTTATTTTATTTTTATTTTTATTTTTTTTTGAGACAGAGTCTTGCTCTGTCACCCAGGCTGGAGTGCAGTGGCACAATCTCGGCTCACTGCAAGCTCCGCCTCCCGGGTTCATGCCATTCTCCTTCCTCAGCCTCTCCGAGTAGCTGGGACTACAGGCGCCCGCCACCACGCCCGGCTAATTTTTTTTGTATTTTTAGTAGAGACGGGGTTTCACCGTGGTCTCGATCTCCTGACCTCGTGATCCGCCCACCTCGGCCTCCCAAAGTGCTGGGATTACAAGCGTGAGCCACCGCGCCCGGCCTATAATGTTATTTTATTAAACTATCCTAATGTAAGAAACAACCTAACTAATAAGAATTAAAACATATCAAATAAAGGGGCCAATATTTAAAAAACACTATTTTGTAATTTTTAAAGTTACTTTGAGTTATTTAAACCCCATATCTGAAAATCCAAAATTTTCAAGCAAATAATGCCTGCTGTTCCGTGCAGGATTCCTTTGAGTAGGGGCTCCCTGAAGTTACTTGAATTTTTAGATACAGAGATTTACTTAAGAGAAGGACTGGGGAACTGAAGAGAGGTAAAGCTAAATATTAGGATTTAGTAATTAAAAACCAAGTTAAATTTTAGTGGCAGATACTTGGGTGTTTGTTATATCATTCTCGATACCCTTTAGTGTGTTTGACAGCTTGTTTCTCTAATATATTTACATGATACACACATTTTTATACCCAGGAAAGATCAAGCACACAAAATGATGACCCATCTCCTAATCTCTAAGAGATGTTGCTGACAATAAGTAATAAAATACTGAGTATAGGTAACTCTTCTCCTCGGTTCTCAGTTTCTTTGTATATAAAATAGGCAGGGACTAGATGATTTTGGGCTGTTCGAGTTCTAATGCCTTAAGACTCCATGGAAGTAGTGGGTATCTATTCATATTACAAAGGTCTTTCTTTATAAAGAATCCTCTTCAGACTTTCTCTTTCTTTAGCGCATTTAAACTATGACTTGCTTTACCAAAATCTGGTTACTGTATTTTTATTGGTAGCTAACATTTATTGACCAAGTTCAATATGCTAGGCACACATAAAATGCCTCATATGGATTACTGGACTTAATCATCCCAGTAACTTTCTGAGGTGGATACCGATATTGTCCCCATGTTATAGATAGGTAAATTGACTCCAAGGCTATCTAACCTGCCTCAAGTCACTGAATTAGGGAATGCCAACCCTAGAATTCAAACTCACTTCAATTCAATCTGAATCCAGAACACATATATTAATCCTGCATCTCCCAGACTGGCTTCCTGTATCAGGAGGTGCTCAGGGTTTCTTCTTTAGTTGAACCATAGTAGTCTGTGGCTCCTTGTATTCACAAATGGGGTGACTGCTTGGAGATAGGATGGTTCCTTTGATGATTTCAACTTAATTTCTGGGATATAATGTGGTGATATTTTCATTAAGAAGTAATTTTTCACATTCCCCTATATGAGTAACAATGGATTTCACTAGTTATCTTGAGTCACTTGTGAATGATTTGGTGAGCAAAAAAGGGTATAAAATTGCTGTGAAATTCTAATTTGGTTCTTTATGTCTATTTCTTATCTAAGTCTAACAGCATACACAGCAAAACTGTATATTATTTTGCAACAGATTAAGGTGAAAAAAGCCACATACGGGAAACCATGTAAGATTAATATATATCACACTTTCTAGAAACTTTTATATCCATTATTTTCACTTTCACAAGAACCGTATGAAGTAGGCAAGACAGGAATTATTTACCCATTTTGCAAATGCAGAGAGTCACAGAAAAGGGAGGTGACTTGCCCTGGGCCACTGAGCTGGTTGGAGCCTAGATTGTGTTCTTTCTACACTAGGCTAACTCCATCTGTAAAAAAGAACATCAGATCCAGACACTTCCTGGAAGATAGAACCAAAAGAGTGCTGACTAGAGGCTGTGCCATGCCAGGCTGTGGCCAGAGAGTTTCCCTGTATAAATAGCAACCTATGCTAGAGGTTGCTAGCACCAGCCATTTCCCCTACTCACACCTGTGCAGTGTGATAAAGATAGTAGAATTAGCCTGCAGTTGTGGTCCAACCAGATAAAACTTTTAGGCGGGAAGTCAAGTGACAGGCAAACTTGTGTGTGTGGTTTTTTTTTTTTTTTAAGTGTTAGTTGTTTTTGATATTTTAAAAAAGTGTCTAGGCTGCTTGTGGAAGTCAGACCAAAATAGCAGGAAGGTATTGCAGCAAGATGGATTTGGGAAAGGACCAATCTCACTTGAAGCACCATCAGACACCTGACCCTCATCAAGAAGAGACCCATTCTCCAGGTAATGAAAAATACCCTAAGAGCTGGTAGCTGTTGAGGAGAATTCAGGGTATGATAATTTTCTCTTTTCAATGGATCTGGCCAAAAAAAAAAAAAAAAAAAGGAAATATACTTAAATGAAAGCTAATGAGACTAGTTCATCCAATAATTTCATTCGATGGCTGTGGTAAAACAAGTGGATTCATACATTTCTATGGCAGCACAAATTTGGTCTAACGTTTGGAAAGAGATCTGGCAATAAGTGGTGAGAGCTATAATACTGCTTATTCTTTTGACTCACTAATCTCAGTCCTTGGATCTATCCTAAAGCAACATTTCTCAAAATGTTTTGTGGAACCTTAGGCCTTGAGATAACTTAAGACATTGTTTTAAATTTTTTTTGCTACATGGATCTCTTTGGCATTCTGATGAACCCAGAGACTCCTTCTTTGAATAAAATTTTTAAAGGCATAAAATTAAATATATAAGACTAGAAAGGGAATAATTATATTAAGATACAAATATCAAAATAAAAATTGTGATATAGTAATCTATATGAGTATTTATAGATTACAATATCCAGTGGTGGGTCTCATAATAGTATCAAGTCAAATAAATCATAGCCAGTAGGTGATATTTTAAGGTATCTGCAACAACCATAATGTGATATAAAAAATATGTGATTTCTTTATAGGGACAAAGTCATATGCTGAGGGGGAGGGAGAGCATCAGGAAGAATAGATAATAGATGCTGGGCTTAATACCTAGGTGATGGGATGATCTGTGCAGCAAACCACCATGGCAAATGTATACCTATGTAACAAACCTGCATATCCTGCAAATGAATCCCTGAACTTAAAATAAAAGTTGAAAAAAAAGTCATATACTGCCAAACTACTGTGGTTGGTTATCTACATTCATAATTGAAGGAACTGTCAATTTTAATTAGAGGTTGGTAAAAATAAAGGTATAATTTTTTCCTATAAAGAACCCTTATCCCAAGAACAAGAGGCACCATGGTTCAAGGGGCATGCTCTATTCTTTAGAGGTCCCAGTGTGGATTTGTGTTACTTCACAGGCTCTGGGAAGCTCTACATCAAAGACTCATTAATTTTTCTCAACCTTAGACGGCAGCAGAAACTTTTTTGATCAAACCCTTAATTTTCCAAAGAACTTGAAGAAACACCATTCTAAGGAAAAAAATACCAAAGAAAAGCTATATGCAATGAATATGCTTATTATAATTTGATATACAAGGCAAAGATAACTAGCAACAACCTAAATGCTCAATCCAAGAGGAATGATTGGGTAAATGAGAGTACATCAACTAGACTATGTATCATATTGTCATTAAAATTATCATTATGAAGACCACATCATGGAAAATAGTTCTAATATAACGCTAGGTTAATAAAAAGATAAAATTGTGGTATGCTATTCTTACAACTTTGTGTAATATAAAGACTGGACAGAAGTGAGGAATAAAATGAAAACAAGTTATCACATTAAAGACAGCAAAATATGGCTGCTTTTTTCATTATTTGTACAATACATAAAATTACTTTGAAGAAATTAATAGGTTGGTAGCACACTTATGTACAAATACTACGTAGGAGTAGGTCTCTGACCTTTTCATTCAAAAACATTTGCTGAATGTCTGCTTCCAGGCTTTCTCTGGAGATACAAGGATAAACGAGATGCAGTCTTTGTCCTCAAAAAGCTAGGAGAAAAACCTAGCACAGAGACTCTGCCACTTGGCTACAGAACTTTTGCTGATAGACACCCCAGTTCATCACTTTCTCTAATCACTTTCATTTTATTACAGAAGTCATTGGAACCTGGAATTTGAGAAACAGAGAACGACTTAGAAAAAGAAAAGCTGAAGTGCAAGAAAAGGAAACGTCACAATGGCTATTTGGGTATGGTAGCATCAGAAGGGAAAGGGAACTAATATATTTATTGAGGATGTTATGCATCAAGTAGTGCTGTGCACTTTACACACTGTATTTTTTCTTTCCAACAATCCTGTAAATCAGGCATGGTTATCCCTATTTTACAGAAAAACAGAGACTAAGCCTCCAGTGAGTTACATCTCTTGCCTAAAGTCACACACACAGCTGGTAAAATGGTGGGAACAGAATTTTTTTCCCTGGTCTCTTTTAATTAAAGCACTGAGCAACCAAATTATATTATAGAGAAGCCTGGCGTTTAGCTCCTATGGTAATATAAACATAGAAGCATCCTGTTGGGAGTGGGAAACATCATTGAAGAAGCCTCCAAGATTGTTCTCCAAGCTTTCTATTAGCTAAATCTTTACTGAATGAGTGTGATTAACTCCCCATGGAATAAGCCAAAACATTCGCTGTAAATGAGTGACAAAGAGTTTACATAACCTGTATGTTCACCTGTATGTAAATGCAGGAAGGGGGTACAATAACATGACTGTACGTTAGGCAGCATCTAATTGCATCTATTTCAAATATGATTGTGACAACTGGGGACTTGCTTGCTTGGAAGGGGAGCCCAAAGAGCCAAAAGTGCAGCATCCATCTAAGCCAAAGTGTCTCCACCTTGGCACTGCTGACACTGGGGGCAGGAGAACTTCCTGTTGTGTGGGGGGCTGGCTTGTGCACTGCAGGTGTTTTGTAGCATTTTCTGGCCTCTAGATGCCAACAGCACCCTCCACCCCAGCTGTGACAACAAAATGTCTCCAAACATTGTCAAATGTCTTCTGGGGTGGGGCTGGGGGGAGACAGGCAAAATCACCCCCAGTTGAGAACCACTAATTTAAGCAAAGCACTCGTCCTAAGAAAGGGCATTTTCCAATCCCCCAAACCCCACTGTGGACTAAGCACTGTCTGTTCTGCTACAACAGATGTTTCTATAACACGAAGTTCACATACGATTGATAAATAGGAGAATGATGTCAGTATAATGTGGGGATTGTGTTGGTTCATGATTTTTTCCTAGTCAGAAGAAAGCAGAATAGTGGGAAGAGAATTAAAGCCTTCAGCTGGAAAGAAAAAGCCTTCAGCTTGGCTGTTGCATAAGCAGGATTCTTTTCAGCCGGCATCCAGGGTTCCCTCCCCAGAGAGGCACAACACCAGCCTTGCGCAGCTCTCCATCAAGTGGCAGCTTGCACTTCCCTCCTGTGCCCAACTTAACAGCAACCCCGCTGGCTCAGAGCTCAGGTGTCAGCAGCTTCAAGCCTGCAATTACACTATATTTGCATTTACTATCCCCTGAGGCAGCCTCCAGCCACAGTAAACTGCTTGTCTGGACCATCCAAGTTCTCTCTCCTGGTACCAATTATTGTTTTAGTTAGTGTTAAAATGTTGCAAGCGTTTTGAATCATTTGTCCCAAGCCTATTTGCCCCACCTCCATAACCACTGTAACTTTATAGAGGATGATTTTGCAGAAAGTGAGGTTTTTTAGGAACACGTGTATCATCTTATAGTAGAAATATTTGTATTAGGGTCCTGTGGCAGGTCTACTGAAGATTATCCAATTAGCTCCCAAATTCCATACTAAGCAATCTTCCAATCATTACTTGGCTTCCCAAGTACTTATCTACAGAGACAGTGCATTTGTTTGGGAGCCCAGAGCCCAGGTATTCTCCTCTCCTCCCCCGGCACTTCTCTCCCCCATCCCCTCCTCTCTCCTCTCCTCTCCTCTCGTTTTCTTTTTTCTCTCTCTCATTCATTCATTCATTCGTTTTGAGACAGAGTCTCACTCTGCTGCCCAGGCTGGAGTGCAGTGGCACGATCTCAGCTCACTGCAACCTCTGCCTCCCAGGTTCAAGTGATTCTCGTGCCTCAGCTACCAAGTAGCTGGGAATACAGACACTGGCCACCACGCCCAGCTAGTTTTTGTATTTTTTAGTAGAGAGGGTGTTTCACCATGATGGCCAGGCTGGTCTGGAACTCCTGGCTTCAAGTGATTTGCCCACCTTGGCCTCCCAAAGTGCTGAGATTACAGGCGTGAGCCACTGTGCCCAGCCAGTCCAGGTATTTTCTACTATGTGACTTTGTATGTCTGTTCATTTAAAAATTGGTCTTCTTTTGAGAAGTGTCTGTTCATGTCCTTCGCCCACTTTTTGATGGGGTTGTTTGTTTTTTTCTTGTAAATTTGTTTGAGTTCATTGTAGATTCTGGATATTAGCCCTTTGTCAGATGAGTAGGTTGCAAAAATTTTCTCCCATTCTGTAGGTTGACTGTTCACTCTGATGGTAGTTTCTTTTGCTGTGCAGAAGCTCTTTAGTTTAATTAGATCCCATTTGTCAATTTTGGCTTTTGTTGCCATTGCTTTTTTGAACAATGAGAACTCATGGACACAAGAAGGGGAACATCACACTCCGGGGACTGTTGTGGGTTGGGGGGAGCGGGGAGGGACAGCATTAGGAGATATACCTAATGCTAAATGACGAGTTAATGGGTGCAGCAAACCAACACGGCACATGGATACATATGTAACAAACCTGCACATTGTGCACATGTACCCTAAAACCTAAAGTATAAAAAAAAATTGGTCTTTAGGTTTATATGTCAGTCTCCTTAAATCTGCTTGATGAGCTCTGCCCCTGCCCTGATAAATGGAGGTAGTCTCAGTGTGCTAACAGAATCAGGTTTCTGGGCTTGCTGGACTGAGGGTATTCACTCAAATGGATAACACCTTAGTGAGCCTCTTGGCAGCTGGCTGGACTTGCTCTGGTGATACATCTCTATAATGCTGAGGCCTGTGCCCTCTTTCCTCACTACAACATACCATACAGTGAAACTTTATCAGTTTCAGAGAGAGGCAGCAGAGTACATGTTTATGAGCCTGGCTGTTAAAGCCAGAATGACTAGATTCGTAGCCTGGCTCCCCTACTTTGTAGCCAGAGCCCTTGGAAATATGGAAAATAAATAATTCTCATTATAAATGAATAGACTGGCACTCTGGTTTATATACTAGTCTCTTTGCATTTAGTCTGTGTGTATTACTTCACTACCCCTGAGTAAACTCATACTCAGGGTTTCTAGACCTGCAATCCAGGCACGGCTCCTTGTCTGTGCAGCCTGCAGGTGGATAATGTATATGGCTTGATTATCAAATACAAGTGTTGGGCAAGTTACTCAACATCTCTGTGTTTCAGTTTTGTCATTTGCAAAATGAAAATAATAACTATCTACTTCATAGACTGATGTGAAGATTATATGAGATAACAAAATAACTAAATTATTTAAGCAGTGCCTGACATATACAAGCACTATAAATGTTTCCTGTATTCATATGAGTCCTAATTTATATTTGAATAATTCATTCATGTGTTATTATATATAATTCTTATAACCACCACATGAAATTGGGCCGATATTATTTACCTCATTTCACTTACAAGGAAACCAAGGCATGTAGAGGTTAAGTGACTTGCCCACAATCATGAGAGAGTACAGTTTAGGCCATATAGGTATTTTTTGTATTTTTTGAAAAACTACCAGGGAAGACATGGACTATTACATTACTCAGATCTCCTCATATAGAGATTTAAATAACAAATTCTTTAGGGTTTAATATCTAGGGAAAAATACGTGTTTCCTAATGAACTTGGATATACTATTAATATCTTTTTCAAAAAATTTATCAGAATTTTATGATTTATCTTGTCACCTTGGTTACTTGTAGTAATAGTTCAAAATGCTGAGGTGCCATAACCATCATCTTTAGATTTCCTTTTTTTTTTTTTTTTTTTGAGACACAGTCTCATTTTGTCAACCAGGCTGGAGTGCAGTGGCACAAGCTCAGCTCACTGCAACCTCCACCTCCTGGGTTCAAGCAATTCTCTTGCCTCAGCCTCCCAAGTAGCTGGGATTACAGACACGCACCACCATGCCTGGCTAATTTTTGTATTTTTAGTAGAGACAGGGTTTCACTATGTTGGCCAGGCTGGTCTTGAACTCCTGACCTCGTGATCCACCCGCCTCGGCCTCCCAGAGTGCTGGGATTACAGGCGTGAGCCACCGCACCCGGCCTAGATTTTCTTTTTTAAATATAATTTTCAATATTATTTTAGACTGCTCTGTTACATCTATATCTTTTTTTCTTTTTTTTTTATAGCCTCATATTAGAAGTGAACATATATACTTTGTTGATATTGACTTCAAACTGTGTTTGGTGAGGTAATCTTTTAAAAACACTTTTTTACAACAGAAATTTCAAACATACACAAAAAAATGGAACAGGGTATACTTTTTTTTAAATATGCAAGGAACGATGGGCACTATAAAGATGTGAAAAAACACTGGTTTTTATCTCCAAAGACTGTCTAAAATGTTTACTAAAAGAAATACAGTTTCTTCAGAAATAACTACAGTATGAGGCAGCCTACATTCCTTGCCTTTAGCATGGTACACCCAGTAAGTCCTATAGGAGTGCTAAGCTGGGAAAGCATTTTAGTCCTGTAGTCTCTTAGAGAAGGCTCCATGGAGCGGGTAGCATGAAACAGAATTTCAGTAGATTTAGAAAGATGATGAAATGCTTATTTATAGTACTTCCCCCAGCCCCCAGCCCATCTGTATTAGCCATCTGTATTTCGTTGTATTTGCAGTGCCTAACAATTTGTCACTGGCTGCATTTTCCATGCATACCCTTTCATCTTCTAGATCTTTAATTTATTAATTAGGAATAGGTATAATATGGCCACTCATGCCTATCTACCAGGCTTCTTAACTTCAAGAAGTGTTTTTGCAGCCTTTGACCCCTTACAGTATACCTCATTTGACATATACTGTAGCAACTTAGAATTCTTTACACAAAATAATGTATTTGATAATCAAGCCATATACAGCATCCACCTGCAGGCTGCACAGACGAGGAGCTGTGCCAGGATTGCAGGTCTAGAAACTCGATTTGTATGAGTTTACTCAGGGGTAGGGAAGTAACACACACAGGCTAAATGCAAAGAGACTAGTGTATAAACCAGAATGCCACTCTATTAATTTGTAATGAGAATTATTTATTTTCCATAACCAAACTTCAAGAATATGCTCAAACACACACACACGCGTGGGCGTGCGCACATGCACTACCCTCACCAAGAAGGCTCCTGGTAAGCAAAGTATCAATGCCACGAAGTCCTGGAGAAACATTCCCTCTCCTAAGAATTGAGAACATCTAGCGCTGCTCCTTCATTTTACAAACAAGGAGATTGAGGTCCAGAGAGATTAAGTGACTAGTTCATGATCCTTGTGCAGTGAGGCAGTGGGGGACCTGGCACTGTTATTACAAGCATTTATTTGAATTCTGTAGCACCACTGCTGACACTAATTCTGTTCTTTCTGCAGAGAACAGAAAAAACGCAAGCAGCAGAGAACAGGAAAAGGAAATCAAAGAGGCAGAAAGAGACAACAAAATACAGAATGGAAGGTGGAGCCTCAGTCACAGATAGAAAAGGAAATAGTGGAGAAAGCACTGGAACCTACAGAGAAAAAGACTGAGCCACCTGGGAGCATAACCAAAGTATTTCCTTCAGTAGCCTCCCCACAAAAAGTTGTGCCTGAGGAACACTTTTCTGAAACATGTCAAGAAAGTAACATACATCAGGAGAATTTTTCTGAGTACCAAGAAATAGCAGTACAAAATCATTCTTCTGAAACATGCCAACATGTGGCTGAACCTGAAGATCTCTCTCCTAAAATGTACCAAAAAATATCTGTACTTCACGACAATTCTTCCAAAATATGCCAAGACATGGAGGAACCTGAAGACAACTCTCCTAACACATGCCAAGTAATATCTGTAATTCAAGACCATCCTTTCAAAATGTACCAAGATATGGTTAAACGAGAAGATCTGGCTCCTAAAATGTGCCAAGAAGCTGCTGTACCCAAAATCCTTCCTTGTCCAACATCTGAAGACACAGCTGATCTGGCAGGATGCTCTCTTCAAGCATATCCAAAACCAGATGTGCCTAAAGGCTATATTCTTGACACAGACCAAAATTCAGCAGAACCAGAGGAATACAATGAAACAGATCAAGGAATAGCTGAAACAGAAGGCTTTTTTTCTAAAACACAAGAAATGGCTGAGCCTAAAGATCTTTCTACAAAAACACACCAAGAATCAGCTGAACCAAAATACCTTCCTCATAAAACACGTAAAGAAATTATTGTGCCTAAAGCCCCCTCTCATAAAACAATCCAAGAAACACCTCATTCTGAAGACTATTCAATTGAAATAAACCAAGAAACACCTGGGTCTGAAAAATATTCACCTGAAACGTATCAAGAAATACCTGGGCTTGAAGAATATTCACCTGAAATATACCAAGAAACATCCCAGCTTGAAGAATATTCACCTGAAATATACCAAGAAACACCGGGGCCTGAAAACCTCTCTACTGAGACATATAAAAATAAGGATGTGCGTAAAGAATGCTTTCCAGAACCACACCAAGAAACAGGTGGGCCCCAAGGCCAGGATCCTAAAGCACACCAGGAAGATGCTAAAGATGTTTATACTTTTCCTCAAGGTAAGGGATGTTTATAGCACCAAGGTAGGTACATCTCCCTCAGAGTAGTGATTTACAACTTTCTCTGACAATCCTAGGTTATCCCCGGTTATTTCAATGGATACTATGAATTTCACTGACTAGTTTTAAGTGAACAATATTTTCATGCAACCAATGTCTGTCTTGCCATATTTCAAAGAGTTAAAAAAATTGAAAATACAAGCATGTACATTAAGTACTTATTCATACTATCCATCCGTTATGAGATGCTATAGTCAATGAAATGAACCCAGTATAGGATGAATTATTGCAAAATATTAAAAAAAATTAAGTCTACATTAACAAGAAAGCTTGATGAATGAAGTTTTTCTAGGAAATTTAATTTGCCTGATAAATGGAAAGCAGGTAAATTCATAGTATGAAGTACTGAGGGAGATGCAAAGCTGTAAAATATAATCCTGTTACTAGGGAATTCATTGTTGTAGGATTTATCAGGTTTACCAAAAACCCTATTTCAAGATTTGTTCCTGAAAAACTTTTTCCTAAGTATAGCAATTTGAAAATAATGCAACCTTTCTTTAATTTCACTTGCCTCAGAGACATAACTGAGAACTCTGGTTCTCTTCGTACAATACTGTAGACAGTATAAGAAATGGACTGAGTCTATCAGATCATAGTTATACCCAGGAAACTGATTTCTAAAGAAATCCCTTTAGTAGTTTATTTGCTCTTTATCCTAAAAGATGAGTGCAACAAAAAGACGGTGCTAGTTGGTTTCCAAGTAATACCAGTTTTGAGGAACTACTTTAAAGAAATACATTGCAGCAAAAAGCAGGCATGTGAAGCAGTACGTGCACTGACAGAGTACCCTGCTGGAGAAGCAGCTCTAACCAACACAGCGTCCTGATTCCTAACTGCTTCATTCTAAACCCAGCAAGGTTGATGTGGTCAATTAATTAATGCTTATTTTATTTTTGGCTTTGTTTGACCAAATAAATGGGAATACCTATTTTTCCTGATTATAAAAGTAGTAAGTGTTCATTATAATAAAGCAATATGTAAGTGAATATCGAGTAAAAGTCCCCTATGATACCATCTTCTATCTCCAGTTCCCAATGTTAAGGTTGTTTTGTTTCAACAAATGAGACAGTACCCATCCTATTCTGTAACTTGTTTTTGTTTTCATTTACAATATGTATTGGAGCCATCTTTATGATGTCTTTTGTAACAACTGCATAGTACTGTGCTATATGTATATTCAACCAGTCTCTATAAGGATGAACACTCAGGTTGCTGCCAAGTTTTACTATTACAACAATGTTCAATGAACATCATTGGGAATAACATTTATTTAGTTAACATTTATCTGGTACTTTTCTATGTGCCAGACACCATATTAAATATTTTATGTGGTTTATTTTATTCAACGTTAAAAGCTCTACTGGATAAATAATACTCCCATTCTAAATACAAGGAAATGGAGGCACTGGAGGCTTAAGTTTGTCTGATTATTTCCTTTGAATCAATCCCTAGAAATAGAATTGTTGGGCCAAAGGGTACCCAAATTTAAAGTTTGAATATACAGTCCGTCAGACTAGCCTCCAGAAATGTGGTAGCAATTCACACAAGACAGATGCCTTTTCCCCACACCCTTGTCAGCACTGTACATTATGACATTTAAAAAATATTTGTCTGTCTGCTAGGTTAAAAAATACACTTGATCTTAGCCAAAAGGCTGAGAAATGATAGGTTAAAAAATAAAACCCACCTAATGGTCTTAATCACCCCTTTCTATAATTAATGGTACTAGACATCTTTTCAGGATTATTATAAATATAATTTTTAAAGAATTGCCTGTTTGAATCCTTGTCCCATTCAACATTTTTTATTTCTTTTTTCCGATTAAAAAAATCTCTTTAAATAATACTTTTTACTATGTATATGTTGCAAATATTTTTCCAGTTGTCTTTGATTTGGTTTAACTTTGTTTATAGTGGTTTTCGCCACATATAATTTTAATTTTTAGGTATTCAAACCTGCTAGTCTTTTCCTTTATGGTTTCTGGTCTCTGTGTTCTGCTTAGAATCCTAAGATCACTAAAAACACTATTATTTCTATAATTTTATGGTATTTAAAAATTTACCCCATCTGCAGTTTGTTGTTGTGTATGTTGTGAAGCAGTTTTTCTTCCTCCAAATGGAAAGTCAATTGTCCCAATACAATTTATTGAATCTATTTTTTTATTTTATTTGATTTTACAGAAATGAAAGAAAAACCCAAAGAAGAGCCAGAAATACCAGCAATTCTGAATGAGATTCATCCAGAAAATGATGTCTATAGTTATGTTTTGTTTTAACAATGCTCAACCATAAAGTTGTGGTCCAATGGAACATACAGCTTAATAGTTTATGCATGATTTTCTCAAAATATTGTAAAACTTTTGACAATGTTCATGAATATTATTTTTTCTATTTGTAGACCATATCTGAAAGAAACAACATTTTTTAAGGCTGTACCACATAGACAATATCATGCTAGAGTGTGTGTGTGTGCGTGCATGTGTGTGTATATGTGGGTATATGTCGGGGAGAGGATAGTGATGGGAAGAGACAAATAAGGAAGGGGGGAGGACTGGATAATTGGTTTTCCCCCCTAAGAACATTTATTTAAGTCTTAAGAGCAGATAAGTGACTAAGACTGAACACGTACATTTTGGGGAGTATATAGTTTTCTTGTAAATGCTGTTCAATTATTAGTGTAACAGTAGCATCAAAATTTTATTCAGGCTTTAGTTGACTCTTTTGGTCAGTTTTAACAATTCTCCTTAAAAGCTATTTTGGAGTGATGAATGTTGTTTACTTTTGTATTTGAATTTTGATTTTCTATTTTTACTTTTTAAATATTGTATTTGTGCAAAATGTACATTAAATCATTATTACATGCTTAACTGTGTGGATACCATCATGTTAAGAATTGTGGAGGTTAGAAGACCTAACACCCCATAGTGGGGTTAATTTGGTTTCATGGGGAAATAAAACAGAAAACAAATAATTACAAAAGAAAATAGTAAGGGCTGGTGCCATTTGAATGGTGGATACAAACAGAGAATGCTCACTTTTTGCTGGAGTGACCTGAAGAAATTACACAGGCATGAAGCCTTGAAAGACGGAAAGTATTTGCATAGATGAGGATAGCAGCATTACTGTATGTGACAAAGAGAAGGGTGAGTTCAAAACATGTTCAAGAGAACTGCAGGCAAACCATGGTTAATGTAGAGTCCATATGAAATAGTAGTAGGCTTGCATGCTAAAAAACTCATTATTACTAGAGCATAGAATATTTTGCTTACCTAACCAAGAAATGTATCACTTGTTAAAAATGGGGAATGAAGTCAGATTTTTGAACAATGGAATGGCAATTTTAGTATTTTAGGAATATGATAAATATGGTGATAATGGTAAAGATTAACTGAAAACAAGAGACCAGGGGCAGGAATAGAAGCTATTCTGGATGGGAAGATGTCTGAAAATCTACCCTTGTATTTTTTGTTTTCAGTTTTCCTTCTGTTATTACAGAGGACTAAGGATATTTTTGCAAATAAAGGTTCATTCAGCAAGAACACACTTGCACAAGCTTTCCATATAGGCACTGTGCTCGGTACTAGCTACATCAAAGAACAAGACAGGGTCACAGTCCCTCAGGCATTCATGGTATAACGAACATGAGAGAGCAGTGGTTCTCTCAACCCTTCTGGTACATTAGACTCGCCTGGGAAGGTTTCAAAAATACATATATGTCCAGACTTCTCCCCCAGGGATTCAGATTTCCCCGTCTAGGTGATGTACAGGCATAGGTATATTTATTTTTTAATTGTTTTATGCTTCAAATAATAGTTTTTGGAGGAATAATTTTAGAATTACAGAGAAGTTATGATAGTACAAAAGTTACTATACACCTTTCACCCAGTTTACACCAATGTTAACGTCTTACATAACCATGGGCCATTTGTCAAAACTAAGAAATCAGGATAGTTACACTATCATTAACTACAGACATTATTCCGTTTTCATGAATTTTTCCACTAATGTCCTTTGTCTGCGTCAGGGTCCAATCCAGGATATAGAATTGCATTTAGGATGTTTTTATTTTAAAAGCTCTCCCAACAATTCTGAAGTGGAGCTAGGGTTGAGAACCACTGGTACAGTGGGATGTTACAGTATTGTTTCCCTCCTATCAGCCTACCCCCTTTTGTGTGTACATTAAATTTTTTACCATCAGGATGTATTCATTGTACAATTATTCATACCCCCATTATATTTATTACACAACATACTGAGGGCAGGGCAGGGCAGCACAACCACATAATAGTTTCTTCTCTTTTTTTCTTTTTTTTTCAGACGGACTCTCACTCTGTCGCCCAGGCTGGAGTGCAGTGGCACTATCTCGGCTCACTGCAAGCTCCGCCTCCCGGGTTCACGCCATTCTCCTGCCTCAGCCTCCCGACTAGCTGGGACTACAGGCGCCCGCCACCATGCTTGGCTGTTTTTTTTTTTTTTTTTGTATTTTTAGTAGACGGGGTTTCACCGTGTTAGCTAGGATGGTCTCGATCTCCTGACCTTGTGATCCTCCTTGGCCTCCCAAAGTGCTGGGATTACAGGCGTGAGCCACCGCGCCTGGCCACAACCATGTAATAGTTTCTTACCTCTCAATGACACTTCAACATTTATACTTTCACATAAACTATTTTATTTGATCTGTACAAAAGTATGTGAAATAGGCCAGGCGGTGATTATCACTCTCACTTAAAGATGAGGGAATAACATCATAGAGGGAAGGTACTCACCCAAAGTCACATCTGACTTCCTTAGTGCTTTTTGTTTCTTCTTTGGAATGTGCTTCTGTCTCAATTTCACCTGCCAGAGTGGGCCAAAATTAGAGGAAAAAAAAAGAGTAAACTGAAGTCTCAAGTTCTAACAGTGTTGCATTAAGATGGACCTTAAGAGATTTGCATACGTACGGTGCACAGGAGCACAAAGATGAGATGGGGAAGGAGAGGGAAAGAGGAATGCAGTACATTAGAGGAAGCAGAATTTCTCTCTTTACCTCTCGGGACCCTTTCTGCTTGCCCTCTTACATCACTCCCTGCATTCACACACAACTTCTGCTTTCTCACCATTCTTGTTCAAACATCACTGTGCATCTAAAATTCTTTTGGCGTTCTTCTTGGCTTAGAACCTTTAGGTGATAGAATTAAAGTTTTGCAAGAATCCTTCTAGCTTGACTTTGTGCTGCCCTCCTCTCATGTTAGGTTCTTGGAAACCCATGAACCATATGATATTATAGCTAAAATGATGTGTGATGGTTCAAAGCTTTAATTGATTCTCAAAGGGGTCCTTTACCCAAATGAGAGGTTAAGAATCACTCTACTGAGAAGTGTTTCTCAAAGTAGTACAAGCTGAAGACTACATAATTATTTAGGTCATTTCTTTAAGGCAGATTTCTAGGTCTTACATCTGGAGGAGAGGTTAAGTCTTATAAACTGCAAATAATCACATATAATTCCAGACAAGATAATAAGAACTTCAAACCCTAGACTCAAAAATGTGCTGCATATTTAAGTTCCTGTTTTCAGTCAAGAGAAATTTTACCTATAAAAGAGGTAGCAATCTATTTCCCTAGTATATTCAAATCAGCTTTGCATTTCAGTACTTGTCACACTTGGTAATTACATATTTTTTGTGTGATTATCAACGTCTACCATGCCCTCCAGGAGGGCAAATATCTCTTTAAGTCTAGTCTTTCCACAGATTAAGCGGGACTATCATTTTCAGCAACACCACCATCTAGTGGCAAGTGCAGTAATTCTGGCCCCGTTTTACACACACACACACACACACACACACACACACACACAGGCGGGCGCGCTATATATATAACTATATATTATATATTACTATATATTATATTATATATTACTGTATTATATATAACTATATATTATATATTACTATATATTATATATTACTATATATTATATATTACTATATATTATATATTACTATATATTATATATTACTATATATTATATATTACTATATATTATATATTACTATATATTATATATATAACTATATATTATATATTACTATATATTCTATATATTATATACATATATTACTATATATTATATACATATATTACTATATATAATATATATATTACTATTTATATTTATATATATTACTATATATATTACAATATATATTTATATATTACTATATATATTACAATTGTTTTCAAACTTGTTTCTCCAGCTGCACACAGCTGTTCCTCCTAAAAAAAGTCAGCCTTTTCCAAGTTGTCCTGTAAAAATGACCTGCCGAAAGACACTATATGAATTTGATCAGTTTTATCTTATTTTTTAAACCACAATCTTTAATTATTTGGCTCCTCCTGCTGGTTATTTTCTACCAGAAATCAATGACAAATGGACAGACATGGAAACATCTTTTCATGGTTAACGTTAGACTTTTCAATCTGTGGATGCATATGCTTTTGAATATTTTATACTGCAGATAATGTTAACAGATAAAAAGATAAAAGATTTTAAAATTTCTCCCAGAAAGAGAATTATATACAGAGAAACTTACTATAGGTGAGAGACAGCATTACAGGTGGGTAAAAGGCTATCATTGCAAGGACAACTGGTCATTGCATGGGGTTGAAAAATGATTCTTGTTAGCTCTTAGCTTCTCAGAGCTGTCCAGAAACGACAATAATCCCCACAATGCACATGGCATGTTGTCTCTTACAATTCCATTCTCACTTCAGTTCTGGTAAGGTGTGCAGCACAAGAAACAGTTCCCACTCCTTAACCCCTAGCACATAGTAGGGCTCCTTTATAATATCCACCACACTTGAAATAAGACTTATTTGGGGTTGTTTCTGACAAAGCATAACTTCTATTACGGAAAAATTGGAGCATAAAAAGGATAATCACATCTGTTTTCCCACCACCCAGGGATAATTTTTTTTTTTTTTTTTGATACGGGGTCACCCAGGCTGGAGTGCAGTGGCGCGATCACGGTTCACTGCAGCCTCAAACTCCTGGGCTCAAGCGATCGTCCCGCCTCAATCTCCTGGGTAGCTGGGACCACAGGTGCCAGAGGAGAATTCTTAACATTTCTTAACGTCCAGTCCTTCCGCTCTGTGTTAATTACATATACACATCCTTTAAAAATTAGGGTCATACTGGACGTATAGGTTACTTAATAATGTTTCGACAGAGACATAGTTGCGAGTTCTTCATGGAGGTGTGTTCCCTCTCAGAAAGCGCGGGAACCCGGAGCCGCAGCCTACCCTAGGAGGGCGGGCAACTGTAGCTGCTCTGCGTAAGATAAACGAGATTGGGGTCCCGGAGGGGCACACGCCCAGGATAGGGGTTCGACGCCCCATGGAGACCTCAAAGCGTCCCTCAACGCCACACTGCGCACGCGCACTCATCTGGGTTCGCGGGACAGCGCCGGCGAGGCCACTGCGCATGCGTCAGGCATGGAGAGCGGAAGCGGAAGTTGGATGCGTCGGGTGGGCACCTCAGCAACCAGTAGCCATGCGCAGCTTGGAGGAGCCGGGGCCCCGGCCTACAGCGACCCCGTGCGGCTGCGTGAAGCCCGCTCTGGAGACAGGTAACTTCCAAGAGTGGCGGTGCCACACTCTGGAGAGGTTTAGGCCCAGGCAGCGGACTTCGTTGCCGAGAGGGGTGTGAAACACACGATCTGGAACTGACGTGCGTCATTCTCCTACCTTCGGCGAAGGCACAGGTCACGTGCTGCGGCGACCACGTGATGTGCTTTGGCGAGCGGGATGACGTCATCTGGCTTGTTCCGCTTTGTTATAAGACTTGTACTGTCTGCGTAGTCTTGGCTCAGTAGCTGGAGCAGCTACGTGCGGGGTAGCGGCCTTTTAGGGGTTTCCTTGCCATAGCGAATGGGAGGTGGTGTTAGGCGGGTTAGGAATTAAAAAATACCATAGAGAGGCATCCTGCGCTGTAGGAATGAGAGAGAAGGGGGAAAGTTTCGGGGGGAGAAAATAGTTTTAAATTGGGCCTAGAAAGACAGGCATGAATTTGTTTCTCTTAATTCACACGTCTTCATAGAGGAATATATTAGCTTTAGAAACTAGAAAGCAAATGGAAGAAAATTAAAATAACCTGCCAGAGAAAGCCATTGTCAATATCTTGGTGTTTACCTTCCATACTTGTTTCTTTGTATACACACTTGGAAAGTGAGGTACTATACGACCTTACTGTTTAGTAATGTTAAAATAATTTAAAAAAATCTTAACAGGGCAATTAATGTTAATTTTAACACTTTGGGCCGGGCGCAGTTGCTAACGCCTGTAATCCCAGCACTTTGGGAGGCCGAGGCGGGTGGATCACGAGGTCAGGAGATCAAGACCATCCTGGCTAACACGGTGAAACCCCGTCTCTACTAAAAAATACAAAAAAATTAGCCGGGTGTGGTGGCGGGCGCCTGTAGTCCTAGCTACTCGGGAGGCTGAGGCAGGAGAATGGCGTGAACCCGGGAGGCGGAGCTTGCAGTGAGCCTAGATCGTGCCACTGCACTTCAGCCTGGGCGACAGAGCGAGACTCCATCTCAAAAAAAAAAAAAAATTAACACTTTGTTTTGTTATTATTAATTTTTGTAGAGGCAGGCTCTCACCGTGTTACCCAGGCTGGTCTCGAACTCCTGGGCCTAAGCAATCCACCTGCCTTAGCCTCCCAAAGTTTTGGGATTACAGGCATGAGCCACTGCAACCAGCTGAACACTTTGTTTTAGAGATGTGCTCTAATTTATGTAACCAGCTTCCTGTTACTGAGCATTTAAGTTACTGCCAGTTTGCATTGTTCTAAAAGAAAGCTCTTGAAGCTGAAATGTTTGTGTACATTCTAAAGTTTGAACTTTGTTAAATTTCTTGGAAGTGCTATTACCTGGCCAAATGTGCTTATTTAAAAAAAATTGTTTCCCACCGCCGATTACAGGTCTAATATTTTGACAAGAAGGAAAACGCAGAAGCCAGGGCTCAGAAGTCTACACAGTATAGGTTTGGGGAGCTGGAAGTCTAAAGTGTTGGATGGAACAGGGAGGTGGGAACCTTTGGATTCTGATTGTGAAGAACCTTGAGTACCAGACTAAGAAATACAAAGTCTGTTAACAGGGGAGAATATGAAAAGTTTAAAGTTAAAGAGTTAGCATAATACAAGAAACTCTAGGAGTGTTGAGGATTTGTCTAGAGTATTTTGAGAAGGGGAAGAACTTGCAGTGGGGACTGAAAGCCTAAGAAGGGTAATTTAATAGTCCAGGCAGAAATGAAAAGGAGCTGAACTTATTTTCAGAGCAAGACGTGTAGACAATCCTGTACACAAAAAACCCCACATTGATTACTTGCTGGCTTTTTACTTATTACACAGTTAATACAGTTGTAATGTTTAAATGAGGAAAAAGCCTGAGCAGGGACTTTAAAAAGCACTCCTTGCTGGGCACCTTCTATTTTACTGGATGCTTTCCATATTTTATTAGTACTCTTACAGCTTTCCAAAGTAGGTAGTATCCTTGTTTTATAGATGAGAAAACGGATTCAGAGAGAGAAGCTAGTTTTTCCCATGGTCACACAGCTAGTGTAGTGGCCCTGTGTTGTTTTTATCCTTTCTCCATCTGAAAGCAGTCCTAATTCTCTCATGCTCCTTTGAGGAACCACTTCTCCCCATTTCCATGAGGTTCTTATGCTGGTTTTTGGCATACCTGTGCTTATTTATCTCTATCCCTGCAAAGGCACCTAGCTAGAATTGTTGATTTACTTGTCTTTCTCTGTCAATGTACTGGAAACCCTTGAGGACGAGAACTGGTTCATATTTGTACCCCAAGTCCTTAGCACAGTGCTTACCAAATGGTAGGTGTTTACTGTTCTTTTGAGTTTTTGTTGTTGTCGTTTTGAGATAGGCAAGAAGAAGAAGACCAGAATTCCCCTTGGCAAACAGTGTCAGGTCTCTGCTTCAAATAGCATTTATAATTTCATAGCATTATCCCCAGGAGGGCACAGAGAATGTATAAATATGTCCTAGAAGAGTTCAGACGTACTAGGATGTGGATATTTGGTATTTTGAGAGTGGTCCCAAACATTTTAGAGTAGCAGAGTTAGAAGAACTCTTACAAAGTAGCTCTTGAGTATACTTTCAGTTCATTGCTAATCCAGTGTTGTCTTGCTTATGTTCTTAAGGAGATGCACAAAGAGGATAGAAGTAAATCTAATTGGCAGCTACTTATGTTTATCATATCATATGTGTAATCTGTGAAAAACAGGCATAGACTGATACATTGAAGTGATAAATCAGCTCTCATATAAATTCCTAGGCCCCAAATCAAAGAGTCAAGGGCGGAAGGCTTTGATTACGTTACTGCTGACAGGACATTTCCTGTGATACTGAAGCATGGTGTGAGAGTCTCCCCAACCATTAAATTCCTCTGTCGTTAAGAGTTCTTGGTTTGTATCTTTTCTCCAAACTTAACACAGTGTCTGGCAATTGTAGACACTTGGAAAATAGTGTTTCTCTCTTTCTTTTCTTTCCTTTCTTTCCCTTTTTTCCCTTTCCTTTCTTTTCTTTCCTTTTTCTTTTCTTTTCTTTCTTTCTCTTTTTTTTTTTTTTTCTCCTCTTTGTGGAGCAGAGCTAACTCGTGGGCAGTGTGCCCAGAGTATCAGCCAGAAAATGTTTCTTGAACAAATGAAAACAAGACACAGGGATTTTGTGGCTGGGTTAGGAGTCTTTTTGGCCATTTATCTTCCAGACATAAGATATACCAGGTCGTTTGGCCTCAGTTTCTTCATTTTTAAGATGTCTACTATATCTGTTCCATAGAAGCATGGATGAGGATGAAAAAGAAAAAACAAAAAAACGAAAAACAATGCCTGTAAGCATACTTGGACAAAAATTAAAGTTGTCAAAAACATACAGAATATATGGATGGATCTTAGCCTCGTAATATTGAGAGAGAAAAAGCAAGTCTGAGAAGACAACTTACAATTTGGTGCCAGTTTTTATAGATCTTAAAGACAAAAATCAATGAAATACTGTTTAGGCATGCATGTACATGTAACAAAATCATACTCTAAAAGGAAGTGAATGATAAAGACCAAATTCAGGCTTCTGTTTATCTCAGAGGGAAAAGAAGAGTGTGAGATAAGGAAAACAACCTAAAAAGAACAAGTCGTTAGTAACGCTCTAGTTTTTGGGATGGGTGGTGTATACACGGGGTTTCGTTATCATATTATGCCGTATAACTTACATGTATGTTACATATAATATTTATATGTATCAAATAATATAGCTTCTAGAAGTGAAGAGTAATGAAAGATACTGTGAGGGACAGCCCCGGACCTATAGTGTTACTGCTTATGCTTTTAGGGTAGATTTAAGGAAGCAGGAAATAAAATGAAAGTCTGAAGTGTCTTTATATCATCTCTCAGAAATTGATAACGCTGTCATGAAATGTGAAAATGAAAAAGTTATCAATAAATTCAAAATGGTAGCCATGGAAACCTTGGACTTTAAATTTATATTGATAGTGTCTGGCCATTTTTTTTTCTTTTGAAATATGTTGTTACTTTAAAAAATTGTGATTTTTTTTTTTTTTTTTTTTTTTGAGATGGAGTCTCGCTCACCTAGGTTGGAGTGCCGTGGCATGATCTTGGCTCACTGCAACCTCCGCCTTCCAGGGTCAAGTGCTTCTCCTGACTCAGTTTCCTGAGTAGCTGGGACTCCAGGCATGCACCACCATGCCTGGCTAATTATTTTTTTTTTGTACTTTTAGTAGAGATGAGGTTTCACCATGTTGGCCAGGCTGGTCTCCAACTCCTGACCTCAGGTGATCTGCCCGCCTCAGCCTCTCAAAGTGTTGGGATTACAGGCGTGAGCCACTGCACCTGGCCTAATTTGTGATTATTGAAAAAATTTCAAATATTACAGAAATTACAAAGTTAAACATAAAGGTAATTAAAAAATCTCACCACCCAGATTAACCACTGTTAAAAAAATTGGTGAACATTGGCCAGGTGTGGTGGCTCACACCTGTAATACCAGCACTTTGAGAGACCAAGATGGGCAGATTGCTGGAGATCAGGAGTTTGAGACCAGCCTGGCCAACATGGTAAAACCCCTTCTCTACAAAAAAAAAAAAAAAAAAAATTAGATGGGCACGGTGGTGCGTGCCTATAATCCCAACTACTTGGGAGACTGAGGCACGAGAGTCGCTTGAGCCTGGGAGGTGGAGATTGCAGTGAGCCGAGATCGTGCCACTGCACTCCAGTCTGGGCAACAGAGCAAGACTCTCTCTCAAAACAAACAAACAAAAAAAAAAAAACAAAACACAGCATTTGGTGCATATCCTTCCAGATAGCTTTCCAAACATACCTGTACGTGTTTAAGGAGGTAAATATATAAGAAATTTCCATAAGTGGGATTATATTATACATATTATTCTTTTACTTTTTCAATTTCCACGTTAATCAGTTTAGACATATATAATCTTTTCTTCCATGCAACATGAATTTTTTGAGTACCTACTCCGTTGCAGGCAGTGTACTAGACAATGAGAATGCACCAATAAACAAGACAGAAAAACTGCCCACATGGAGCTTATGTTCTAGAGGGGCAGCAGGCTACAGGACCAAGCCTAACTTGAAATTTACCTTGCCTCTAGATATTTTAGCACTATGAGCTTATAAGCTCTCTTTATTGCTTAAATTAGTTTATTTCATATGTTCTGTTGCTTTCAATTGAAGATATCCTTACTTATGTATTACATATTACTTATGTATACCCAGTGTTTCCTCATCTTTCATTATTCTCTGCCTCTTATTTCATACTCCAGCCAATCAAAATAGCTTGTTCCCTGCATATGCTATGACATTTCTCATTTGCTTTTGTGTACAGTCTCTCCTCTATTAGAAATACCCTCATAGGCCAAGCACTATGGCTCACGCCTATAATCCCAGCACTTTGGGAGGTCGAGGTGGGCGGATCACGAGGTCAGGAGTTCAAGACCAGCCTGACCAACATGGTGAAACCCCTTCTCTACTAAAAATACAAAAAAAAAAGCTGAGCATGGTGGCAGGTGCCTGTAATCCCAGCTAGTGGGGAGGCTGAGGCAGGAGAAATGCTTGAACCTGGGAAGCAGAAGTTGCAGTGAGCCGAGATCGGGCCACTGCACTCCAGCCTGGGTGACATCTCAAAAAAAAAGAAATACCCTCATAGCCCTGGCCAGAGTCACTTGACTTGGTATTGGTAGCATAGAATTTTAATTATGGTCATAGTAGGTATTCTGAAAATGCCCCCTTCCTTTCATTCTTTCTTTCTTGGACCATTATTCTTTCTAGTATATCTAAAGGGATATTACTATGTATGTAATGATATATGTGTATGTAATGATGAGAATACTTATACGTATTCATGAATACTATAAAAATCATTTTTGTAGTTGCACGACACTAAGATTTTAAAACTATGAAACCAATGCATTAGAGAAAACATGTTTTCTTACAACTTGGTTTGACCTTTTGACTAATAATTTTTTACCTAATTTTCTCCTGTAGGGAATCTTTTAACTGAGCCAATCGGCTACTTGGAATCTTGTTTCTCGGCCAAGAATGGTACTCCAAGACAGCCATCCATTTGTAGCTATTCTCGAGCCTGTTTGAGGATTAGAAAGAGGATCTTTAATAATCCTGAACATTCCCTGATGGGCCTAGAACAGTTTTCTCATGTTTGGTAAGTTGTTTTATAGTTAGATATAGGATTTTGGGCCAGAACTTGCGCCCGAATAAAGTACTGCAGTTGAAGGCAACCTTGGAGTCTGCCATCCAGACCACCCTCATCTTTCTGTTTTGTTTTGTTTTTGAGTCGGGGTCTCTGTCACCCAGGTTGGAGTACAGTGGCGCAGTAGCAGCGCACTGTAACCTCTGCCTCCTGGGCTCAAGGTATCCTCCCACCTCAGGCTCCTGAGTAGCTGGGACCCCAGGTGTATGCCACCGTGCCTGGCTAATTCTTTTTTGTATTTTTGGTAGAGATGGGGTTTCACCATGTTACCCAGGCTGGAACTCTCATCTTTTGCGTGGATTTTTTAATTTTTTTATTTTTTGAGACAAGTGCAGTAGTGAGAAGGGGGGAAAAGTAGAACAAAAAGTTCAATCTGTAACTGACTGTGAACAATCAATTGAGATAACTCACTACCTTTGGACCAGCCTGTTGTATGGAATTTTGTACTGTATTTGCGCATACGATTATCTGTGTCATTTAGATATCCTCAGGGAAGCTTGGGATCCACTGAGGTGGCATGTTCCATTTGCAGTTGGTTCTAATGGTGATGAACACCTTCTGTTGACTGGAAATTATAGACCTCCTTGACTCTGCCCCTCAGTCATTATTCTACCCTCTAGACCAGGGGTCAGTTAACTATGGCCCATTTTTGTAAATTATTTTTATGGGAACAAAGTCATGTCCATTTGTTTAAGTATTGTTTGTGGCTGCTTTTGTGCTGTAGCAGCAAAGTTGAATAGTCTCTATAGTGACTGGTTGGCCTGCATGTCCTAAAATATTACCCTCTGACCTTTTACAGAAAAAGTTTGCAGATCCTACTCTAGACTCATGTAGAATTAAGTATACTCCTAAAAGACAAGACACTGTAGAAATCTGGATATTTTAAGTGTTACCTATATTACGGCCTGTGTTATACTAGCATTGTTTGTTGTCATTTCAAATTCTGTGTTCATTCTTCCTCACCCCAACATCAGCAGTCTGAATGGGTCTATTTTTATTGGTAGAGACCTAAAAATTAAGCGTTTATTCTGAAATAGTTTATTTTTCATGTTATTTTGGGGACAAGAGTAGATTTAGAAAATGTATGTTCTGACCTAGTTTGTATTATGATCCTGATTGAATTATTTAAGTTAAAAACATTGATGATGTAAAAAATGGGTTCAGAAGTATATAAAGAGATTTTTCCTTATCCCTCCTATTTTCCTCCCCTCTCTCCCCAACCCCAACCACTCATCAGAGATTATTACTGTTAACAGCATGGTGTAGATCCTGCCAGACCATTTAATGTTTTCTTTTTCAAATACACATAGAAACAAATATACACATACAGAGTGGGTATTTGTTTTTTTAAAAAAAGTATGTTTTCTTCACATAACAGTATATACCATGAAGAGCTTTCATGACAGTAGATTCACTCTTTTTTTTTTGCTTTAATAGCTATTATTAGAAAATATAGATGTAGCCGGGCATGGTGGCTCACACCTGTAATCCCAGCACTTTGGGAGGCTGTGGCAGGCGGATCACGAGGTCAGGAGATCGAGACCATCCTGGCTAACACGGTGAAACCCCGTCTCTACTAAAAATACAAAAAAAAATTAGCCGGGCGTGGTGGCGGGCACCTGTAGTCCCAGCTACTCCGGAGGCTGAGGCAGGAGAATGGCGTGAACCTGGGAGGTGGAGCTTGCGTGAGCCGAGATCACGCCACTGCACTCTAGCCTGGGCAACAGGGCGAGACTCCGTCTCAAAAAAAAAAAAAAAAAAAAGAAAATATAGATGTATATTTTGTAATATACACACTCTTGTTAATGGAGGGCTGTATTGTTATTATAATAACTGTGACAAACCCCCTTAGACACATTCTTGGCCACTTGTGTATTTTTATGAACAGGATGCCAGAAGTGGATATATTGGGTTAGAAGGTAAGCATATTTAGAATTTTGGAGAACTACTTCCAAATTATCCTCCAAAATTAACCAATGTATACTTCAATAATATATGCAAATGACCTTTTTCTTACACCCTTCCCAACACAATATGTTATCGGTTTTTTACATTTTTGCCTGATGGGGAAAAAGAGTATTTTGGTTTTTTAGTTTAATTTCTAAATTTAGAAATTTCTAAATTTAGAAATTTCTAATTATTAGTGAAGCTCAACATCTTTTCATATGGTTCTTAGCTACTTGCCATTTTTTTGTGAATTACTTATTCATGTTCTTTGCATAGTGTCCTATATTGGGTTGTCCTTAGTAATTTGTAGGAACAATTTGTGTGCCACAGATATTAACCAGTGGTCCATTATGTATGTAGCAAACGTTTTCTCTTAGGCTGACATTTTGTAGTACATAAATGTAATGATTTCATGAGTTCAAATCTGTTAGTTTTTCTTCTTGGCTTCTTGGTTTTGTATCTTATTTAGGAAGGTCTAGTCATGCCAAATGAAAAAAAAAGGAAGGTCTGGTAAAGTTATTTAACATTTCTGAACTTCAATTTCCTCATCCCAAAAATGGGGGATAAATTATATTACTTAAGATAGTTAAGATTGTATGAAATGAGTGTAAAAATGTTTTACTGTACTACCTGGCACACCTCAGACACTTAGTAAATATTGTTTATTGGGCACTTGATAAACGTCTCAAGTTCCCACTGTGTGCCAGTTGTTGTGTTAGCTGCAAAGGATGTGGAGATGAGATTCTGTCTCTTCGTTTAAGGAAAGGGGATGGTGTTATTTTCTTCCCACCAGATTACAAGTTAATACTATTTAAGACATGATTTCTGTTAATTTGTGGGAGATTGCATTTTTTTCCCATCAGATCATTGTGGTAAAATAACTTGTGCTCTTTTCTTATTCCGTGGTTTGTTTTGTTTTGTTTTCTATAGGATTTTGTTTGTTTTTCACAAAAATGGTCATTTGAGCTGTAAGGCAAAAGTGCAGCCTCCTAGGCTGAATGGTGCAAAGACTGGAGTTTTTTCCACAAGGAGCCCTCATCGTCCCAATGCAATAGGACTGACCCTGGCCAAGCTGGAAAAGGTAGAAGGTAACCCATTTCATTTCTACTTTTACCTTTTTCCTTACCCAAAAAAGCCTTATAAAATAAACACAGCATTCACCACTGGCTGTTTATTCAGACGAGTACCAATGATGTTAACTCCTGAGAATCAGCAGACATTGAAGAAAATACAATGATTAAAAGAATGTTAGCATTGAAAAATGTTGAAATAAACTCTCATAGGATGCTCAGGTTTGTTTATATTATTGCATATATCCAAAACTATTAAATTATTTAGAAATAATACAAATTTCATAATCATTAAATTAGTAACCAAAGTTTCTCTGACTTGGAGTGCAGTAAATACAAAATGATTAAAAATAAATGGACACTTTCCAGTTTAACACACAATAACTCATTGTACATGCACATATGGAAAACACATAGACTGGTGGTATATCATTCCTTCCTTGCAGTCTTGGGGAAATGGACAGACATCATGGCTGCAGTACTGATGTCAACTGTGCTATGTGGCAGGAGTCTGGGATGAATCACACTAGAAGGACAAACATTGGTCAGATTGTAGAAGTTTTAAACTAACTAGTTTTAACTGTGTGTTCATATATAACCTAGTTACGCATTTATGGAAAGCATTCCATTCTGACCTAACAGATGCATTTGTTATAGAGGCAGCAGATGAAGTGGCAGGTAAACTAGGAGTCAAGAGACCATTCCAGGCTTCAGCCTGCTGGTTGTGAAGTGGGCAAAGGAGAAGGACCTGCTTCGCCTGTGATTCCACAGAATATTTTGAGAATCTTGTAAGAGAAAAGTTCTAAAACTACTTTTTCAGGCTATTGGACACTAAATAGATGAGAGCAGTTATTTTGCTTGTTCTTTCCAAGAACTTGAACTCTCCCACTGGATTGTACTCAACTGGGCCTTAGTTTTCCCAGAAAAATTGAGTAGCTGATCCACCTTGAATTTTATCAATTTGTAATGGCTAACAGACTTGGATAGCAAGTACTAGAAGATTTTGTGATTATTCAGGGACATATTTTCTAGCACTGAATATGTGCCAGACTTTGTCCTAGGTGCTAGAGCTATAGTGATAAACAAATCAGATAAAAATAGAAATCCATGCCCTAAAGAACTTAATGTTTCAATTGGGGAGGTCAAGTCAGAAAGGTTAAAAGGGAAACACAGTAGCACTGTAGACATTACTATATAAGCTTTATGGCAACTAGTGTTTGTGCAGTGCTTTACAGTTAGTAAGTGTTCATGTACCTTATCTCACAGTGGCTTTGTGGGTTTGACAAAGTAGCAATCCTCATCTCATAGGTGAGGAAACTAGGGCTCTTTAAGGTTAGATAATCTGTCTGATAGCATCCAGCCAGGTGGTCATCTAACCCTAAATCCTTTGAAGTCTTACTTATGCTACAGTGCCTTTCTTTTTCCTACAGATATTGTTAGGCATAATTCATCATCTAGCAAGTCCAGAATCATCTTTCCAGAGTTCCAGCTCATTCATAATAAGCATGTTTCAGAAATCAGGGTCCTGTATTAGTTACGTTTTTCTTAAATGGAGACGGAATCAAATGTGACTGCATGCAGTTTTTCTGTTCTCATTTGGCCTATTTTCCAAGAGTAAGGTTAGTAGATGACTACTTGTAGCAGTAACTGGACAGCATCTGTCCAGTGGGACAGCTGGAGAGTTGTCTTTAGTATTTGGTAATGCTGACTTATGTGCTGCTTAATCTTTTGAGTCTTGATGGATGTATTAGATTTCTACTGTTGTGTAACAAATTACCACAGAATCATCAGTTTAAACAACACACATTTATTATGTGTTTGAAACATTATTATGTATCTGTGGGTCGGAAGGATGGGCACAGCTTAACTAGGTCATCTTCTTAGGTCTCACTAGATTGCAATTAAGTTGTCAGCTGAGATGAGGTCTTATCTGGAGGCTTGACCATGGAAGAATCTGCTTCAAGCTCACTCAGACTGTTGGCCACATTGATTTCCTTGCCATTGTAGTAGGACTGGGGGCCCCAGATTCTTGCTGGTTGTTGGCTGGAGGCTGCCCTCTGTCTAAAGGCTACGTGGGCCTTGCAGTTCCTTGCTACGTGGGCTTCGTAGCATGGCTGCCTACTTCAGCAAGCCTTTAAGGAGAGTCTCTCGAGTGAGTCTTCCAGCCAGCAGCAGTGCTAACGAAAAGCATAGTCACTGGAGGGACATCATACCTCTTTTTCCGTATTCTGTTGGTTAGAAGCCAGTCACACTCAAGGGGAAGGATTATATAAGGGCATGAACTTCAGGAGGTGCAGGTCACAGGGCCACTTTTGGATCTGTTTGCCACAGTAAGAACCTTCATTGGTCCCACAGAGATATACTGAGGACTACTATATCCCTGGAACAGAAGCACCAGTGATACAAAGATGAGTTGGCCCCAGCCTATGTTAAGGGGCCTATCTGCGTCTAGGGATAAAGACTCTGAGCAGGTCACTACCCTACCATGGGGAAAGGACTCTAGCAGAGGTTTGTGCACAGGCTTCTCTATGGGGACTGTAGGAAAGAATGCTTTTGTCTGGAGGAGCCAGAAAGGCTTTGTAAAAGGTGTACTTTTGAGGGCCTCAAAGAGCAAGTAGGAGTTTGATAGGTAGAGAAGAGGATAGGCTACCAGGTAGCAAGAAGGGTGTGTGTTGGCACCAGGTCTATGTGAGAGAATTATGAGTAAGTGTAGTGAGGCATAAGCAGACAGTGTTAGAGGATTCTGGGATGTGATTGTATTCTCCAAGTGTTTGCACTGTTCTTCATTTTTCACTTTTTTATGTCATAGGTGGAGCTATATACCTTTCTGGAATTGACATGATACATGGCACACCCGTACTAGACATCAAGCCCTACATAGCTGAGTATGACTCACCACAAAATGTGATGGAGCCTTTAGCAGACTTTAATTTACAGAATAACCAACATACACCAAACACTGTGTCCCAGTCTGACAGCAAGACTGACAGCTGTGACCAGCGACAGCTCTCAGGGTGTGATGAGCCACAACCCTACCATAGCACTAAGAAGAAACCTAAATGTCCTGAAGACAGAACTTCAGAAGAAAACTACCTGACACACAGTGACACAGCCAAAATTCAGCAAGCATTTCCTATGCACAGGGAGATAGCAGCGGATTTTGGGTTGGAATCAAGACGTGATCAGAGTTCCAGAGTGGCAGAAGAACAAATTGGCCCATATTGCCCGGAGAAGAGCTTTTCAGAGAAAGGTACAGACAAGAAGCTAGAGAGAGTGGAAGGAGCAGCAGTCTTGCAAGGAAGCAGGGCAGAGACACAGCCCATGGCCCCTCACTGCCCTGCTGGAAGGGCTGATGGAGCTGCCCACAGCGTGGTTCCTGCCTGGGTGACAGAGGCTCCTGTGGCCACTTTAAAAGTGCGGTTTACTCCTCATGCCGAGATGGACCTTGGGCAGCTCAGTTCACAAGGTGAACCGGGTATCTTCAGTTTCTTCATTCTGAATGAGAGATGAACTTTTACTCTGAGATTTAGCCAAGTTTGGTATTTATGAGGGCAGTTACATGAAGTGTTTTGTCAGTATGACTAGTTTATAGGAAACAGGTAAAATAATATTTTTGCAGCACCATCATATGATGACTTTTGTTGGACAATTTTGTGGTCAGCACAGTTAGTTCCAGGCTGTCAGTAAAGCATTGGCAGAGAGTGGCGGCTGCCTCATGAGGTGGCCTGTGACTTACTTGCTACAGTAGTTCTTAGAGTCTTCAAACATCATTCAGAAACTAAATTGTGCTTGTTCTATACTTATGTACATAAAGTTTTCCTACTTTTTTTACTGTCTGACTAGAGAAATGTTGCATTGTATTCTGACTGTCAGGTAGCTGATAGCTCAGCCTCTGGCACAGAGGACTCTAGGAGCCCAGAGTCAGAGGGGAAGAGTCTCTTAGCACAGAACTTGCCCCAACAAAGTCCCACTGCTAGAGGCATACACTTTGCTGCAGAAGAGAGGCCACAGGGCTCTTACGTGGAGCTGCTTACTTTAACACATGGTTCTTAACAAATGTTATCTTGTTTCCCCAGCCCACAGCAGATCCCAAGCAGTAGCCTAGGATGAAGGAAGGGGCTGTTAAGATGTGGATACAGTGATACCAGTAAGAAGTAACTACTTTCAGGCTGGGCATGGTGGCTCACTCCTGTAATCCCAGCACTTTGGGAGGCCGAGGTGGGTGGATCACTTGAGGTCAGGAGTTCAAGACCAGCCTGGCCAACATGATGAAACCCCATCTCTATTAAAAATACAAAAAGCCAGTTGTGGTGGCAGGCGCCTGTAATTTCAGCTACTCGGGAGACTGAGTCAGGAGAATTGCTTGAACCTAGGAGGCAGAGGTTACAGTGAGCCGAGATGGTGCCACTGTACTCCAGCCTGGGTGACAGAGTGAGACTCCATCAAAAAGAAGAAGCTGGTTGCCAAAGACATGTCAGATTGCAAAAAGCTGTTCTTTGTGTTACAACTCAGTAAGGAGCCAGCATAGCCATATAAAGAGGGAAGTTCATTTATTCATTCCACAGTTGTTTACTGAGCTTCTGCTAGGTATCAGACATTGGTCTAGGTTCTTGGAATACATCAGTGAACAAAACAGATGTAAAAAACTCCTGCTGTCATGGAGCTTGCATTCTAATGGGGAGGAGAGAGACAAACTAAAAGTATAATAAGCAATCAAGTTATTAGACCAAACATATTCAACATTATATAATATTAGAAGGTGATAAGAGTTACTGAAAAATTTGAGAATACAGCAGGCTTGAGGTGTTGTTACTATTTTATTTTATTTTTGAGACAGGGTCTCACTGTGTCACCCACGCTGCAGTGCAGTGGCAAGAACATGGCTTACTGCAGCCTCAACCTCCCGGGCTCAAGCAGTCCTCCCACCTCAGCCTTCTGTGTATCTGGGACTACAGGTGTGCACCACAACACCTGGCTAATATTTTGATTTTTTTTTTTTTTTTTTTGAGACGGAGTCTCACTCTGTCGCCCAGGCTGGAGTGCAGTGGCTCGATCTCAGCTCACTGCAAGCTCCGTCTCCCGGGTTCACGCCATTCTCCTGCCTCAGCCTTCCGAGTAGCTGGGACTACAGGTGCCCACCACCACACCCAGCTAATTTTTTGTATTTTTAGTAGAGATGGGGTTTCACCATGTTAGGCAGGATGGTCTCGATCTCCTGACCTTGTGATCCACCCGCCTTGGCCTCCCAAAGTGCCCAGATTACAGGTGTGAGCCACCGTGCCCAACCTATTTTGATTTTTTTAAAAGAGATGGGGTCTCATTTTGTTGCCCAGACTTGTCTTGAACTCTTGGGCTCAGGGGATCCTCTGTCTCAGCCTCCCAAAGTACAGGGATTACAGGTGTGAGCCACTGCACCTAGCCTGTTGCAATTTTAAATAGGTGGCCCCAGTGGGCCTCACTGAGAAAGACACATATGAGCAAAGGTCAAAGAGGTGAAGACATGAGCCAGTCTGTCCAGAGAAAGGACATGCTGGCCTGAGGGACAGCCAGTGCACAGCTGCAAGGTGGAGGGTACATGGCACGTTTGAGGTCACGTGGCCAGAGTGGACTGAGGAGGGCTGAGTGGAAGGATATGAGGTCAAAGAAGTACTAGAAAAGGGACGAGGTCACCTAAGGGTTTTATAGGCCATTGTAAGGACTTGAGTTTTGATCTTGGGAGAAGTAAAAGGCAGAGGAACTTGATGTCCGTATCCCCAGAGAGCAGGGGACCATCTCTGGGGTCAGATCACTACCTGTGTGATTTCTGGGATGTCACACTTCAGTGACATGCAAAGGCAAGCTGGAGTTCCTTATTGAGACAATGAAGACTTTCATTCTGTATCCAAAAAATAAAGGCTTGCACAGCCAAAGATACTAGATTTTCCCCTGCTTTACTAGCAGAGAGAGAATGAAGAGGCTAGGGGGGTATTTGGCTTTGATAATCCAACCTGACGAGGTTCTTCTGTTGGGAAAAAGAAGTCTAAAAGTTGGGACTGGAGACACATGCCAACTGACTCTGAGATCTCCCCATTTCTTCCTGTCAGAGCCACAGCCAGCCCACACTGTTGCCTTTTGCAAAGGAAAAGCCACCCCTTCCTCTGGGTGGAGGCAGCCACCTGCCAGGGCCCAGGAGCTGGTTTTAGCCCCAACATGCCAACCTCAGCCAAGTGCCGTATGCAGGGCACCCCCTGTACTTCTGCACGCGGCAGTCTCGTGGTCATGAGTGGTGATGCCACTTGAGGGTTGTGCTTCTCGTTCACTCCTAAGGCTTTACTTTTAAACAAAGCTTTTGATTTTAAAATTGATCTCTTTATTTTTAAAAGTTTTGTTGATAGAAATCATTGCATCACTATATACAGTTGATGGGAGGAGGCTGGTCAGTTGTAAAAGGATTTTATGGTGGAACAAAACAGTCCTGCCTTCTAGACACTTTATGTTTATGCTTACCACTTGTTCTGTGGTTATTGTCGAATGCAACCTACTATGGAAAGTTTTGTTTTTCTTTTTCTTTTCTTTTTTTTTTTTTTGAGATGGAGTCTCGCTCTGTCACCCAGGCTGGAGTGTAGTGGCGCAATCTCAGCTCACTGCAACCGCCGCCTCCCGGGTTCAAGCGATTCTCCTGCCTCAACCTCCTGAGTAGCTGGGATTACTGGCGTGAGCCACCACACCCAGCCTGGAAAGTTTTGTTTTTTAAACTGCAGTGCAGTATGTGTCAGATGTTTGAAATATGCCTTACTGATTAAAAAAATGATTAAAATGAGAAATTATGCAGTGTAACTACAAAACAGGAACTGATTGATAGCAAACAGCAAAATTCAGAGCTGTTACAGAAATAAAAAGTGACTTCAGGAAGCTCTGGGTCTAGAAGAGGTTAAAAGTGTTGAAATGGGAGGAAGTTTGGTGCTGGAGTAAAGGTCTGGGCAGAGTGCTGTGGGCACTCTTGAGAGGAGAATCCTGACTTGTGTCTGGGAGGGAGTGTGGGAGGAAACAGTGCTTGAGCTGAGCCTGGCAGGATGAGTAGGCAGGAAATTGGGGGAAGGCACCCATGCCAGATGAACAGCCAAGCAGAGGCCTGGAGCCTCTCCCAGAAATGCTGTCACAGGGGAGTGTGATGAGCTCTCCTCATTTTTGAGTGGCCTTCAGAGCCATTTTCTATGAGCCATGCAGTAAAGGAACCTTATTGCCATATAATTGAATTTTTTTTTTTTTTTGAGGTACAGTCTCTTTCTGTCACCCAGGCTGGAGTGCAGTGGTGCGATCTTGGCTCGCTGCAACCTCCACCTCCCGGGTTCAAGTGATCCTCCTGCCTCCTGAGTAGCTGGGATTACATGCGTGCGCCACCATACCCGGCTAACTTTTTTTTTTTTTTGTATTTTTAGTAGAGATGGGGTTTCACCATGTTGGTCAGGCTGGTCTTGAATTTCTGACCTTGTGATCCTCCTGCCTTGGCCTCCCAAAGTGCTGAGATTACAGATGTGAGCCACTGTGCCCAGCCCATATAATTGAGTTTTGACTAAAAATTGTACTTCATGGCTTTATTTACCCAACCTGCTTATTAGATATGGCCCACAGTGATTTTTGGCTGTTTGTGGAAATCAAATCCATTCCAAGAGGGATAAAGATCCACTGCCATCACAGATGATATTTTGAGCAGGGACAGTGTTTTTAAGATCTGTACCTTCCTGGAAGGGGCATTTGGATGTATGTGATGTTGTAGTTATGAAAAACTAGGTCACAGTTACTTTCTAAATTTATGTTTTATACATACTGTATTAAAAAATAAAATACATTAAAAATCCTACAAACATAGGAAGTTTTGCTGTTTCTTAGGGACACGGATGTGAGAGAGTCCCAAAGCAAAGGGACGTTACTGGTAACTGGGGCTGTGATACCAGCTTTCTGGTGCAGCCTCTCTTGCCTGTAGCTGGTGTTCTGGGTGTGTATGGGTTTAGTTCTCTTTCTTGTGGCTTTCTGAGGATGCTGGGACTGTCATGCATTTCCTTGTCTCTGTTCTGAGAAGAAAATGATAAGGAATTAAAGTCTACATTGAGTATAGAAAAGTGGCATTTTGGATGTCAGAAAAGTGACATTTTGGCTGACAGAAAACGAAAGCTCACCTGCCTTAGGAGACTAAGGAAAAATACTACCATGATTTGGGGGTGTACAAGTTAAACCTAATGACAATAAACACCTCTCGAAGGTGACAGTCTCCGTAATGATCAAATAGTTTTCCAAACCCTGTCCATGTCAAGTGATCTTTAAGGAACCAACCAAATTCCATATTGAAGTTTGTTGTAATTAAATTCAACCTGCATGATAGTGCTCATTAAGTTGTGTTTTTTTCATTGCAGATGTTGGTCAGGCGTCATTTAAATATTTTCAGTCAGCAGAGGAAGCAAAGCGTGCCATTGAGGCTGTGCTGTCAGCGGATCCTCGGTCTGTGTACCGCCGGAAGCTTTGCCAGGACCGCCTTTTCTACTTTACTGTAGACATAGCGCATGTCACTTGTTGGTTTGGTGATGGCTTTGCAGAGGTGCTGAGGATCAAGCCGGCTTCTGAGCCTGTTTATATGACTGGCCCTGTGGGGTCCTTGGTGTCTCTACGGTCTTAAGGAGCCTCCCTCATGTCTTTAAGGTAGCATCATTGATCTTTGGATGTGGCTTTTGGATTTTCTGAACAAGCTAATGTTGTGTCGAGAAGCAACACTTTGTGATCTCATGGCTTTGGTTGATTTGGGCTGTTCAAAATGTTTATTTGAAAAATGTATACATTAATAAACTTAACAAAGAGATATAAAATACAGAGAAATCACCAAATGCTTTTTGATCTGTCGATATTAAAGAATCGAAAGGTGATGCTGTCTCGATAATTTCTGAAAGAAGCTGTTCTTGGTGCACTTGATAAAATTAAACAAAGGTCATTCCAGCAGAGACGTTCTAGTTGAGGGGATCTATTCGGTAATTCATATTGGTTTTCCTGTCTGTCTGGAAAAGCCTGACCTTTCTATTTGATTCCAGATCAAACCTATATCTTAGGAAACTAACAAAAAACAAGTAGAGATAGTTTTTGAGATTAAACTTCTGTGTTTCAGAGACTTTGTGACATAGTCACACACACATATATATGTATATATATTTAATACTGATTCTAAAATAGAGACTCTCTGAGATTTCTTTGGATGTCTTTGTATCAGAAAAGGAAATCACCCCCAGAAGTTCAAGAAAATTGTTACTGTTTTTTTGTTTTTGTTTTTGTTTTGAGATGGAGTCTTGCTGTTTCGCCCAGGCTGGAGTGCAGTGGCGTGATCTTGGCTCACTGTAATCTCTGCCTCCCAGGTTCAAGCAATTCTCCTGCCTCAGCCTCCTGAGTAGCTGAGATTACAGGCATGGGCCACCACGCCTGGCTAATTTTTGTATTTTTAGTAGAGACCATGTTGGTCAGGCTGGTCTCAAACTCCTGACCTCGTGATCCGCCCACCGCGGCCTCCCAAAGTGCTGGGATTACAGGTGTGAGCCACCGTGCCTGGCCTATAATTACTGTTTTTTAATATACTCACTCTGCAACTATTTATTGAGAACCTATGGGTTAGGTTTTGGTGATAAAATAAGATGACAAGATGTAGTTCTTGTTGCAAGTCATGGTTAATGGAAGAAGTAAGACATAAATAAATTATTGTATTATAGTTTTAGAAATACAGTAATTATACATGGGTCCTCTGTAGTACTACATAGGAAGCAGTTGTAAGAATGTATTGCCTATAGGTGATTTTAATGATGTGATCCCAGATAACTGAGGATTTATGATCAACATAACCAAATTAGACACCTGTCAACATGGTACATGCTTTCCTAATCATGATTGTAAATCTTAATAGCTGATTGAAATGAGCTGATTGGAATAGTCTTGAATAGTTTTGAAATGAGCCCTACTGCCTGTGGATACTTGTGCAGAGTCATTTGTGGCTGATGACACTGTACTCCTAAACCAAACTGATTTGTAATTGCCTTTGATGTTACCTAGAACTTCTTGGGGAGGTATCTTTAATTTGATTTTTGGTTTTTGATTTCTTTTTAGAGATGAGTCTCATGCTTTTGCCCAGGCTGGAGTGCAGTAGCCTGATCGTAGCTCACTGCAGCCTTAACCTCCCAGGCTCAAGGGATCCTCCCACCTCAGCTTCCTGAGTAGCTGGGTCTACAGGCTTATGCTGCCATGCCCCACTATTTTTAAAATTTTTTGTAGAGACAAGGGTCTTGCCTCATTGCCCAGGCTGGTCTTGAACTCCTGGCACCAAGCAACCCTCCGTCCTCAGCCTCCCGAAGTGCTGGGATTACAGGCATGAGCCACTGTGCCTGGGCTAATTTGATTTTTTAAAGCTTTTTATTTTGAAATAATCAGAGGTTCACAGGAAATTGCAGAAATAGTAGAGTTCCCATGTACCCTTCACCCAGCTTTTCATTTAACTTCTTCCAGTGGTTCCATCTTACATAACTATAGTAAACATTAAAGGTAGGAAGTTGACACTGGTATAGCCTACACTTTAGTTTGATTTTGTTGTCTTTTCTTTTGAAAAGTTATTTTGAAGCTTAATCAGGGCTTGAAGCACAACATGTTTTGTTTAACATGTTAACAATGACTCTGGGGGATGGTAACCAACCGGCCTTATAACAAGAGGACTAGTAAGTTGTTTGGGGTTTTATTATACAGTCTCAGGATTTTAGAGCTAAGAAGGATTTTAGGCTGGGTGCAGTGGCTCATGCCTGTAATCCCAGCACTGTGGGAGGCCGAGGCAGGTGGATCATTTGAGGTCAGGAGTTCGTGATCAGCCTGGCCAACATGGTGAAACCCTACCTCTACTTAAAATACAAAAATTAGCTGGGCAGTAATGGCACATGCCTGTAATCTCAGCTACTCGGGAGGCCATGGCGGGAGAATCACTTGACCCCAGGAGGCAGAGGTTGCAGTGAGCCGAGATCATGCCACTGCACTCCAGCCTGGGCGACAGAGAGAGACCCTGTCTCAAAAATAATAATAATAAAAAGGATGTTAAATATAATCTGGCTCAGTTTTCTGCCAGTTCCTGAGTCTCTTCAATGTTCCCACCATTTGGCCTTTCCAGGCCCTGCCTAAACACCTTCAGAGATGAGGTATACACCCCTGACCTGTGCAGCTTATTCTTTATGGACAGTGCTCATTATTAAAACGTTCTTCCTGAACGTGAGATCCACTCTGTCCTCCGACAGCTCTGCCCCACTAGAGAGACCACACAGGTTGGTTGTCCTCCCAAGTTAGCCTGTCATACCACCCCTTGGTCTTCCCTAGGCTGAGCACCCCTTTTTCTTCAGCCGTGTCTGATAACATGATCTCAAGCCTCTTCTGAACCCCAGTCCTTCTTGAGTCTCCATATGAGCATTTGTCTCTGTGGGCGCAACTTCCTGTGTCCTTTGTGAGGAAATGTGCATCTCTGGTTGGTGAACTTCCATCCGTCAGAGAGAAATAGAAGCACAAATTTGAAACAAAATGTCTGTTCCTTTATGTCTTGGAAACTTATTTATCCATCCAAGCTTTTTTTTTTTTTTAAGCCTTTGAGAACAGGCAACCATCCAAGCTTATTCCACGAACCCAGAGAATTAAATATACCTGATTTGTAGCACAAAATAAATAAATGATAAACATTCCCTCAAACCTTCCATCAAGTGGTTTAAAAACTGTCATTGATTTTATGTCCGGAATTGAAGTTGTTTTGGTGCGTGCCCACACACACATGCATGTACACACAAATATACACTAATCCTAAAATGAGATGGAAATGAGCTACAAGAAAACTCAAAAGTGCCATAATTATGACTATCAAAAATAGTGTTACAGCTCTAGAGTCGTTTTGTGTCCTATTTATATCAAAATCACATTTGGGAGGTCCTTTATAGGTGGGAGGTGAGTACATCAAGAGGAAGAGGTTGTTTGATTCTTGACCTTTTAGATTTTTAAGACTCTTTGGCCAGAGTTTTGGAAAAGGGATTATGTCAACAAGTAAAGTTATGGTTTCAGGACTGCCTTAGAAACTTTTTCAAAAGAAGAAAGGAAACAGTTCCCTACTAGGCGTAAATGGCACCCACCCTAATTTTTAGCCTTTGCTTTTTGGTGCCTGTAGGGGGAGCCCTTGATAGCAGATTTTATTCCCCCTTCACTGGCTTGGAGGAAAACGCCAGGAGTTCAAGCTGTTTAGGTAATTTTGGCGTTTGGCCCATCTGCCCCAGCTTTAAAGAACAGTAACTTGTACAAACAATGCTGACTGATGCTTGTCAGTCACGTGAGAAGAGATTAGAAAGATGAGTGGCATTTATTAATTTTTTCTTAAATTGTAAGCTTGGCTTCAGGAGTGGGATTGATTATTCCAGCATGTGGATCTGTGCACAACCAGGTGACTCATTAAGTCCATGAACACACACGGACAAGGCATTGACTTTGCTTCTGTGTTTGTGACTTTTTTTCTCGGAGAGAAGAAAATGAAGTTGACGTGAATCAACCTCTGATTGGTAGGGTTTTTAAAATGCTATGGTCCCAGAGAAAGCAGGAGAATACTCAATAAAAATGAAAGTCTGCATCACTTACTGAACTTTATCATGTCCTTGGAACTGGACTATGCACTTTTTGTACATAGGGTGGAGGTTAAGTAACGTGCTCAAGCTGGTCAGCTGCATGGCTAGGATTCCAACCCACCAGGTCTGGCCTGAGTCTGCTTCATTCTCAGCCTGGCTGTACGCCTTAGCAAGTCATGCTGGTTTATTGGAAGGTCAGCAGTTCCATATGATTCAGCACAGGACTCTGGCAGAGTGAAGTCCATGGAAATCCAACCACTCATGAAGAATGCACAGGGGAGTAAGGGCAGAAACGCCCATTCCCACAGGATCTGCATGGAACCTCCTGGGAAGCAAGATGGGAAATGCGAAGAGCACTGGGCTTGGCCTCAGAAACTTCAAGCACTTTCTGCCCTGCCATGGGCTAGCTCGGGACCTCAGGCAAGTCGCTGCACCCTGCCTCCAGCTCTGTGACCTTACAGAGTTGTTGCAAGGATAATGCTTGGGAAAGTGTCTTCTGAATTCTTCAATGACCTGTAAACCTAGGTAATATTTTTATTGTGCTTCTCTTCATTGATAGCCTTTCTCTACCACTCTGTTCTGGCTTACCTGGCTAGATAAGCAGATTTCAAGGGGATCTAGGGGGTCCCTAAAATTCAATGTATGAATGGCTTCTGTTTTTGTTGTTTTGTTTTGTTTTTTGAGGCAGTCTTGCTCTGTTACCCAGGCTGGAGTGTAGTGGTGCAATCACGGCTCACTGCAGCCTTGACCTCCCAGGCTCAAGTGATGCTCCTGCCTCAGCCTCCAGAGTAACTGCTTGTCACCATGCCCAGCTAATTATTTTTTCTTTCTTTTTTTTGAGACAGAGTCTCTCTCTGTTGCCCAGGCTGGCGTGCAGTGGCTCAGTCATAGCTCACTACAACTTCTGCCCCTGGGCTCAAACTGTCTTTTCACCTCAGCCTCTTGAGTAGTGGGGCTACAGGCGCATGCCACCATGCCCAGCTAGTTTTTGTAGTTTTTGTATTTTTGATAGAGACAGGGTTTTGCCATGTTGCCCAGGCTGGTCCTGAACTCCTGGCCTCAAGTGGTCTGCCTGCCTCGGCCTCCTAAAGTGCTGGGATTACAGGCGTGAGCCACCGTGCCTGGCTTTAGCAAGCCCTACCTCCATGATGGAGAAGGGGCAAGTCATAAGTTTTAAAGCTCAATTAAATATATAATAGGGATGTTTATGTTGTAAAGAATAAGTTTCCTGCTGGGGCACGGCAGCTCATGCTTCTAATCCTAGCACTTTGGGCTGCTGAGGGTGGCAGATCGTTTGAGCCCAGGAGTTTGGGAGCAGTCTGGGTAACATGTCAAAAGCCCGTCTCTAAAAAAAAATTTTTTTTGGTATACAAGTATGTATACAAATGTATATATATAAGCACAAAATTAAAAAACGAGGTGTGGTGGCTCATGCCTGTGGTCCTGGATACGCGGGGGGGTGGGGGGCTGAGGTAGGAGGATCACCTGAGCCCAGGAAGTCAGGGCTACAGTGAGCCAAGATCATGGCACAGCACTTCAGCCTGGGCGACAAAGACCCTATCTTAGACAAAAACAAAAAATTTAGTTTCCTGATCTAGGGAAGTCATAAAATGACTCTCCAGCATTTACCCTATTCTTATCCTTTCTGCCCCTTCTCTGCCTTTGTAGGTTCCAGCAGATGCAATTCACAGAAGGTTCAAGATTTAGGCCAGTGCACGTGGCTGTGAACAGCAAATGGAGGAAGAGCCTTTTCAATGCCCGCAGTGCAAAAACTCAGTGATATACTCTCTGTTTTTCAGTGGAGGGGGACACTTGGCATATGAACTCACACCACAAGAATCACATTTGAGTTAATGTGTGTTTATGTTGTGTTGACAAAAGGGTAGGAAGCCAAGTGTGCTGGTGTGTGCCTATAGTCCCAGTTACTCAGGAGGCTGAGGCAGAAGGATTGCTTGAGCCCAGGAGTTCGAGGCTGCAGTGAGTTATGATCATGCCACTGTCCTCCAGTCTAGGCAACAGAGCAAGACCCCATAGCTAAAAAAAATTAAAAAAAAATTTTTTTAAAGTAGGATTAGAGGTAATACAATGTTATCTTCTGCCTCGTAGATAGCTTGAAAATTCTGAGATTCTTCGCTAATATATCTAACTCTTCATCCAATTCAAGATATAAAAAACATTTTTAAATTCCATATTAACTTTTGTTTTAAAAAGTTATCCACATGCTAAACACTGAAAAACTACATAATTCTTCATATTAGTGTAGACTTTACAATGCAGTTTAAAATATATTATCTTATTTGGTATCTCAGTAATATTATGGATTAATTGTGCTTCTGGGAGCTAAGCTGTGGGCCTAACCATCATTTAGAAGAGGGGTCAGCAAATGATAGTCCAAAGGCCAAATCTGGCCCACAGCCTGTTTTGGCACTACCTGAGATCTAAGATTGGTCTTATTAAAGGATTGTAAACAAAACAAAACAAAACAAAAAACCTAGAGAAGAAGACATGACAGAGATTGGTGGGTAAAGCTGAACATACTCACAGTTTGGCCCTTTAAAGAAAAACCCCTGATCCCACTCCTTGATTTACAACATTATTTCTCTGAAACTCGTTTTGAGTTCCGAATGGTTATTTACAGAAAGGTTGTATTGAGTTCCAGAAAGGTTATTACATACAGAAAGGTTACATTTTTGGGATATCACATGCTTCTAAGAGACTGTTTTTATTTTTAAAGGATTTTATGTAGCCATGTGAGAAAATATATGAATAGGATATAAATGGCAAGTATGTATTATAATATCCCATTCATATATGTAAAAAGGAGGTTATACAACCCATGTTTGCACATCTGTGGAAAATTTCTGGAAGCATAAACAAAAATATGCTAACAATGGTTACCTTGGAGCGGGTTCTCTGGGGACTCACTGCAGAAGGGGAGTTTTTGCTTTATTTTCTTCAGTACCTTATGAATTTTCTGTCTAATCAAAAGCATGCATTATTTTTATATGTGGAACATGAGGCAAGTAAAATGTCAAGAACTCAAACTGGAATGGATCGGGTATGTTAGTGCATCTTAATAAATAAGTTAGGCCGGGCACAGTGGCTCACACCTATAATCCCAGCACTTTGGGAGGCTGAGGCAGGTGGATCACTTGAGATCAGGAGTTTGAGACCAGCCTGGCCAACATGGTGAAACCCTGTCTCTACTAAAAATACAAAAAATAGCCAGGCATGGTGGCACATGCCTATAATCCCAGCTACTTGGGATTCTGAGGCAGGAGAATTGCTTGAACCTGGGAAGCAGAGTTTGCAGTGAGCCGAGATTGCGCACTGCACTCTAGCCTGGGTGACAGAGCGAGACTCCATCTCAATAAATAAATAAATAAGACATATATATTTAAATAGATAACTATTTATCCTCCCTCTCTTCCATTTAGTAAATATGGTTAGAGGCATTTTTACTTTTTCCTAGAGCATAACATATGGATCACAATACCAAAAACCACCCAGGTCATACACTGGCTGTGGAGCTGAGCCAACTTGGAACAGGCAAACTGGCTAAGCCTGGGCAGCTTTGTCCCTGAGGGTGCGCTGACGTTTTCTATTCTTCCAGAGACAGGTTTATGGATAAGGCGCTGTGCCTCCAGGCAGAAGACAGACGCCCATGTGGATGATGTTGCTGGCAGGGCTGAGCCACCAGAGAGCTCCTTGACCCAATGCTTGCCAAAACTGTGTGGTTCATCCAATCTGGAGTCTCTGCCTGCAGATCCACTCACTTATCAGCTCCACCCACTGGTTCACTGTCTACTTGCATGTAGTGAGCTAGGCTATGAGTGGTAGGAATTGCTGTCCCTACCACTGGACCTTGCTGCTGTCAGAATGGGGAGTCTGAGCTCAGTCACTTGAGTCAACAGTAAAGGAGAGGCTTGGAGTCCAAGATTGGCTGTGCCTCTCTGGATAAGGTGACTGTACTGATGCAGAGGTGGGCAGACCTAGGAGAAAGGCCAGGCTGAGATGTTGGCAGCTGATGGAGCAGAGCCTATGTTGCGGGTGCAGTAGAGTTGTCAACAGACTTGGGAGTTTAGGCTCTGCTGGGATTAGGGGAGGAGTTGAGATACGAGAGAACTGACAGAACCAAGGTAGGCTCTGAGTCCAAGAGAGGATAGGCAGGTTATCCAGGGTGCTCAGGGACCTCAAGGCAGGGACCTCCTCATCATACTGGAGCTGGAGATTTGTATTTCTTAGTTCTTTGCCTGATATCTGATCTTTGCCAAGATACAAGGTCACATATGAAAATACCTTCAAAAATATAGTGGGATGACATAAATAATTAATGCTTAAAACTAATGGGCCAAGGGAAAGCAAGTGATGTTAAATGGAAGGCTGAGACAGGGGATGGCTTTGAAAACTGAACTGACTTTGGAACCTCTGCACACAGAAGGTGAGTCATAATTTGTGGTCTAAACCTAACTGGAAAGAATTGTTAGGTTAAAAAAAAAAAATCAGTGTTCTCCAGAGGACTTTAATAGGATCCAGCATCTCACAGCATAATACAGTCATGTACTATATAACAATGTTTTGGTCAAAAATGGGCTGCATATACAACAGTGGTCCCTCGAGATCATAATATCATAGTTTTACTGTTTCTTTTCTCTGTTTAAATATATTTAGGTACACAAATACCACTGTGTTACAATTGCATGCGGTATTCAGTACAGTAACATGCTATACAGGTTTGTAGCCTAACAGCAATAAGATACACCACGTAGCCTAGATGCGTAGTACGCTATATCATCGGTTTTGTGTAAGTACACTCTGTGGTGTTTGCACAATGACAAAAGTGTTTGATGAGGCATTTATCAGAATGTATGTCTGTCATTAAATGACATATGACCATATTCAAAATGTCTAAGCTATCCAAAATCACTCAAAAAAGTACTAGGAAAATTTAAACTATTATCAATGGAAAAGACAACCAATAGATGCCAATCCCGAGACGACTCAGTTGTTGGAATTATCAAAGACTTTAAAGCAGTTGTTACAGCTATCCTATAAGAACTAAAGGTGAACACTCCTGAAACGAATGGAAAGATACAAGTTCTCAGGAGAGAAACAGAAGCTACAAAAAAAGAACCCAATGGAATTTTAGAACTAAACACTACAATATCTAAAATAAAAATTCATTTTAATGGGCTTGATATCAAAGTGAAAGTGACAGAGAAAAGAGTTAGTGAGTCAGTGAACTTGCAATAGGTAAATTGAAATTATCCAATCTGAAGAACATAGAGGAAAAACAAAAAATGAACGGAGCATCAGCAATTTGTGGGACAATATTAAAGGTCATGCATATGCATGCCATTGTATTCCTGAAGGAGAGGTGAAAAAGATTGATTGCAAAAATAAAAATTGGTGAAATAATGGCTAAACACTTCACAAATTTGGTGAAAAATACATAGATTTAAGAAACTCAGCAAGGCCAGGCACACGCCTGTAATCCCAGCACTTTGGAGAACAAGGGTGGTGGATCACTTGAGCCCAGGAGTTTGAGACGAGTCTGGCCAACATAGGGAGCTCCTGGTGTCTTTAAAAAAAAAAAAAAAAAAAAAAGCGAGGCCTGCTGGCATGTCTCAGCTACTTGGGAGGCTGAGGTGAAAGGATTACTTGAGCCTGGGAGGTTGAGACTGCAGTGAGCCGTGATTGCACCACTGCACTCCTGCCTGGGTGAAAGAGCAAGGCACTGTCTCAAAAAAAAAAAAAAAAAAGAAAAAAGAAAAAGAAAAAGAAGAAACTCCACAAATCTGAAATATGAAAAATTCAAAGAAAACAATGTCCAGACACATTATTATTAATCTACTGGAAATGAGAGGTAATAAAAACTATTTTGAAAGTATCCAGAGAAACGTTACAAAACAGAAATTAAATGATTTATTGTAGCAGAACTCAATGAAATTGAAAACTGAACAACAGAGGAATATTAGTGAAATGAAAAGCTGGTTATTTAAAAGGATTAATAAAATTGATAAACTTCTAGCCAGATTGGCCAAGAAAAAAAAAGAAGACAGATTACTAATATCAGGAATGAAAAAGATGACATTACTACAGACCTTACAGATATTAAAAAGATATTAAGGGAATACTACACACAACTCTATGCTCATAAATTGAATATCTTAGATGAAATAGACCAATTCCTTGAAAGACACAAACTATTAAAACTCACGCAGTAAGGGAATGGAGTAGCTAGGCTATTTGAGACAAGGGGCACGTCATTGGGAATCCTGAGGCTGGCTTGGCAGTTTTACCTCCAATTTGAGCCTCAACTCATCTTTAAGGCTTAAACATTCCAGATCTTGGGCACCAGCACTGTTGGTGACGGGGCATTTCTTCGTCACTGGAGCCCTTGACCACTCGGATGGCCATTTAGCTTTTGGATATCTCCTGGCTCACTGGCTTTCAGGACATCTTCTGGGTGTGGCTTAGGAGTTGGAGTCTCCTTGGACTTCCTATCTCCTTGACATCTTTGGCTCTTGAAGGAATCCCTAAATCTCCAACATCTTTTTCCTAAAGTGAAAACTCTGAGAAGATGCTGTCCCCTGTGCTGAGGCCCTTCAGGCCCTCTGCCCTCTGTCCTCTGCCTCTAGGTACTGCTCCTCTATGGCCAGAGTTTGTTGGGACATAACTCCACTCTCATCCATTGGGTATGTCCTGCCATTGTCTGACTTGAAGTGACTTTGGACTGCCTCTCTTGTCCCCCTAACAGTCTCACTCTGACATGATTTGTCCGAGAAGATGGTAAAAGGAGCTTAAAAGTTTGCCTGCTTTCCTTCTTGGACTCACGGTCCTCTGTGACCAAATCTCAGGACCTTCTGGACTTCCTGCTTATAGCTGAGGAAGCAGGGAAGGAATCTCTGGGGTGAGGACTGAATTTTTTTGTGATCCTCTTGTCACCTGGCTTCAGCTTATCTAACGGTTTCTTTCAAGGATCTAAACAACCTCAGCTTAGCCATCATGGAAACATGGGGGGCTGAGGGAGAAAGGTGGACTTGGGAAGGAGCCATGATTGGGCCTCTGTTACCTTACGTTTTATGGATTCAACAACTTTGAGAGGTAAGTTATACCTCTACCTCTGCCACACTCAAAACCATACCACCTGGGCTTCTAGTGCCTATGTAGCACTTGAATCAAGAAAGGAAAGCTTCCAAGAGGTATTCAGGCAGTATTCTGATTCGTTGAGGGTGCCAAGGTTTCAGTTTCCAGAAAGATACAGGACTTCCCAGGAGGGGGCGGTATATAGTTGGCAACATTCATGAACCATGCCCATGGTCTCCAATTCACCCAGCTTCTTGTCCAAGTGAATGTTTAGGGTGTTTTCCGATGGCTCTGGTCTAGGTTCTCTCTTGGACCCCTGGATGAGTCATTCCCTGAGTGACACTTCAAGCCATTTCTTGTCTCCTTCTAAAAGTCAGACCCTAGGCTCCTCATGGGGTAGCTTTTTAAGCACCAGAATACATTGTTTTTTCTTTTTATCTTTCCTCAAGTTGGGCTCCATACTCTGCCTGTCATTCCCTACTGCAACTTTGCTGGCCCTCTCATAGGAAGCTTCCGGGCACTTTGGTGCCATCTTGTTTAGATCTTTACTTGCTGCTTTGACCCTTACCACAGAGGACTGTATGGGTCCACGCTTGCCCTTTGGATGAGAATTTGTTCTCAGGCTGTATCTGTGCCAGGTGGGGCTGGTGTTGGATGAGGCTCTTTCAATGGTGGTGCTCCTCTTGCCCCCAGATCCTGCTGCTGACGGGACATTCTCCAGCAAGGATGGAGATGGATGCTCGGGTCTGAGAGGCCACGCTATCCTGAGGAATGTTGAGAGCCGAAGGATTCAAGGTTTCCTGAGATCTTTGGACCAAAAAAAAGAGTAAATGCCACAAATATTCTACTTGCTTTTGCAACCAGTGCCAATTCAGGTATTGAATTTCCCTTGGGATGAGAGACTGTACCTCTTTCTGGGCTCTAGGGAAAGATACACCACAGGCCCTAATCTGGGGTGAGAGTTAGAATGGGGGAGAGGATTGAAGGTGGGCCTGAGGCAGGGCTGGGATTGGGACAGGGGCGGGGGATGCAATGCAGATTCTTCGGCCTAAATTAGGCTGGAGGCCATTAGGAGAGCACTGAATAAGACAAATGGAAAATCTAGTGGGGATCAACTACCAGAGACTAGGACTGTAGCCTCCAGGAACTCGCTGTGCAGAGGGCAGACCCCAGAAAAGCTGGCTCCATTCCTGTTGCAAATGGTTCTGCCAGGTTTTGAGATCTGTGAGCTGCTGAGGACTGTCCAGACTGACTTGTCTTCAGTATTTCACAAGGGTTGGGAGCCTGTGGTGTTTTGCATGTCAGCAAGACATTGACTGTAAAGTAGACCTAGAAGATTTCAGTTGATTTTTCCCATTATTTGGGAAAAATCCCTCCTGCATTTCTCTCCTCCCTAACCTGGAAATGCACTCTCTTTGTGACTTGTATCTCTAGAGCTCCTGAATGTCAGGGCTGAGGAAGACAAGCTACCATCTTAATACCTGCTGGCAGAGTCCCCTAGAGACAGGCCTCTGAGGGAGGGAGGGCCCAGGCAGAGGAGCTGTGGAAGTTAAAGGGGACCCAGAAGGAGCATCTTCCCCAACCCCCATAAACAGCAGAAGTTCAGCTTGTGTGGTCAATCAACCTTGACCCTCCCAGCAGGAGTCATCTTGGTACAAGCTACCCTCATCAGGAAGCCTGCCCAGATGGCTGCAAAAGTCAGGAGATAGAAGCTTCAGCCAGAAGCAGAATGGGGGCTGGGCATGATGGCTCACACCTGTAATCTCAGCACTTTGGGAGGCCAAGGCAGAAGGATTGCTTGAGGTCAGGAGTTTGAGACCAGCCTGGCAAACATGGTGACCCTGTCACTACAAAAAATACAAAAATTAGCTAGGTGTGGTGGCAGGTGCCTGTAATCCCAGCTACTCAGGAGGCTGAGGCATGAGAATCGCTTGAACCCAGGAGGTAAAGGGTTGCAGTGAGGTGAGATTGCACCACTGCACTCCAGCCTGGGTGACAGAGCAAGACTCTTAAACAAAAACAAAAACAAAAAACAAAAACGAAAAAACAGAATGAGGATAGATAGAAGGCCCAGCAGGCCTGGTGGGAGTTGCATTCTCCCACACCATGAGCGTTGTGGAACTTCCCTATTCCTCATGCTGGGGCTTTCTTTCACATTCCCTTCCTATGGGATTCCCCTCCCATGCCAACCCCAGCAGCACTAGGGCCCTTGAGTCACACAGGTCATGCTAGGAAAAGGGGTACAGGAAAGGTGAGGAGATTAATCAATACATGCTTTTCCAAAGAGCAAGTCCAGTGTCAACATGAGCTCCTTTCTGGCAATCTCTCCCAGCTGGGAAACCAGGGGACTCGGTCACACGTGGTGAAGGTAGGAGCAAAGGGATCATAGAGAAGGCTGGGGAAGGTCCTGGGACACTAGACTCTGACAGCTCCAGCCGCTGGTACACAGGGTGGAGTGGTCAGTGACAACAGTCCACAGGCTCAAGTATGTCACCACGTGTTATACTTAAAAGTGCTTTCTTTTACGTTATCCCGTATGATCTACATACCTGTGTTGTGGGGAATACAGGCCAAGTGTATCTCAAGGAGGAATCTGAGCCTCAGGGAAGTTAAATATTTGTCCAAAATCTGAACCTCAAAGGTTCGCCTCCATCTACTCTTCCCACTGCACCTTACAGCGCCATCTAGTGGGTGAGACCCATGGGCCGCCTCCATCATTCTTTCATTTCAGGGGATGGACAGAGCAGGCAATCTCCTAAGCATTCCAGATTCGGATTCCTTTTTATGAGTGTCCCTGCTGGGGGCTTTGTCTTCTGAGAGTAATGGGCTCTAGCAGCTGACACAGCCTCAGAGGCTGTGGACTGGGGTCCTCATGGGAAAGGAGAGATTAGGTTTAGACCTTGAGAGTTCTGGGCCAAACAGGCAGAACCTTGTACTATTGACTGAATGTTTATATCCCCCCAGTTCATGTGTTGAAATCCTAATCCCCGGCCCAACAGTATTAGGAAATGGGGCTTTCGGGAGGTGACTAGATTGTGGGGGAGGAGCCTTCATGAGTGGAATTAGTGGCCTAATAAAAGAGACCCCTGAGAACCCCGTTGTCTGTTTTACCATGTGAGGACATAGTGGGCCTCACCGGATACTGAATCTGCCAGTGCCCTGATTTTGGCCTTCGCACCCTTCAGAACTGTGAGAGATCAATTTAAGCCACCTAGTCTATGGGCCTATGGTATTCTGTTATTGCAGCCCAAACGGACTAAGACCCTAACCTGGAAAAACACCCTCTTTGCTGCTCCTCTTTTCTCTGCATTGATGCTGAAAGACAAGAAAGGAAGGAGGGCTGAGGTCCAATGCTGTCTCTCCTCTCTAGGCAGACTATGCTCATGGATAGTCTTTCTCCGCTGCAGGAGTGGAGCTCTATGTTACTTCCTTTTTATTCATTTGTAACTTGGGTAAAAGCGTTTTTCTATTTTCTTCTTTTGAAAACCTTAGAAAAGGGTTATCTGTGTATTCCTCACTTGAGGAAGGGGACAAAATCTCCAATAGGGTTTGCTCCATGAGATGGGATTCGGCTCCACAAGGACAGCACTAGGGCTCCAGCCTCTGACTGGAAGCTTTCAGAGGCTCAGCATTGCTATCCAGATCAGCCCTAAAACGGAGGAAAGGCTTGGCCAGCACACCTAAATGGAGGGGTCTGACAAACAGGGTGAAGACTCTGCTCCCCCTCGGTTATTCTGAACTCTTAATAATCCAATCCCTGGCTGGGAATTTTCCCTGAACCCCTCTACCACATCCAGATAGATGGTCTGTGAGTATTGGATAGAAGCCCTAGTCTCAACTGTAGCCCCTCCATGTCCATAAAGATGATGCTCTCTTTTTTCCTGAGAGTTCCCATCTCAGTTGTGTCTCTGGGCTAACATAATAATTCATTTAGAAAAGTGGGAAGAGAGACCAAAAAAAAAAAAAAAAGATTCAATCTCTGCTGGAGTCTGGCCTGCAGTTTCTCTAGAGTGGGACGGGAAGAACAAAGAGTGCCAGGTGAACTCATAGTCTCCCCCACCCCGACTATTTAGTCCAGAAGACCCTTAACCCTCCAGCTCCTTCTGTATCTCCCCACCCTTCTCTGGGCCTTCCTATTCTCCAACTCCATCTTATCATCATGTCAGATATATCCCTTATGCTATTTCCTATTTCTCCCACCTAGAACCTAGACATTAATTGGGTCCATTACCCCTTGAGATCTCAGCTTGACACCCCCTCAATTCCACAGCTTTTGAAAGTCTTGCTCATTTCCAGGAGTTTACCCTGGAGACTTCCATTCCAGCTTCCCTTCATGATATGTTTTTGCCTTGCATCAACATCCTTGCAGTCCAGGTGCAGTGGCTCACGCCTATAATCCCAGCAGTTTGGGAGGCCGAGGTGAGCAGATCACTTGAGGTCAGGAGTTAGAGACCAGCCTGGCCAACATGGTGAAACCCCGTCTCTACTAAAAATACAAAAATTAACCAGGCCTGGTGGCACATGCCTGTAACCCCAGCTACTCAGGAGGCTGGGGCATGAGAATCACTTGAACCCAAGAGGTGAAGGTTGCAGTGAGGCGAGATCACACCACTGCACTCCAGCCTGAGTGACAGAGCAAGACTCCATCTCAGAAACAAACAAACAATTCATCCCTGCATCCTTCAAGACTCCCTGGAGAATCCCCTTTCACAAAAAAAGAATGACTTTTCCAAAGACAGTGTAAGAGTGACAGGAGGGAAGGAGGCCCATAGCACACACCATGACAAACAACTTAAAAATTCCCTCTTATTAATTCCTTTTCTCCCAAAGTCTTTTGTGCTGCTGTGCCCCTAAGGGCTCTCACCTTCTGTCCTTCATTCAGGTGGTGCCCCACCCTGCTTGCTGCTCACTCCCCTCTCCCAGGTCCCTCCCCTCCCCCCAGCATTATGATTCTTCTCCTTTTTGTACAGAACAGTTCACCTCTCCCAAAACTCTGCCCTAACCTGCACACCACCCTGATTTGGGAGTTCTCATAGCAGTTATGACTATAATGCACAATATTCTATACAAACCTAATTATTCCTTTTGTCATTCCTTTCATAGGTAGTATAGGAGCAAACCATTGTGTTACCTGGTGGTTACTTTAGAACACCCAAATGTTGTTTAGATATGAAAACATCTTAACAATTTTGTTGTTTTGAATATGAAATCTGGATTTGGGAAAGGCAAAAATCAAGAAAAGATGGTTAGAGGATGGCCAGGCATAGTGACTCACGCCTGTAATCCCAGCACTTTGGGAGTCCGAGGCAGTCAGATCACTTGAGGTCAGGAGTTCAAGACCAGCCTAGCCAACATGGAGAAACCCCACCTCTACTAAAAACACTAAAAATTAGCCGGGTGTGGTGGTGCATGCCTGTAATCCAAGCTATTTTTGGGGGCTGAGGCAGGAGGATCGCTTGAACCTGGGAAGTGCAGGTTGCGGGGAGCCGAGATCATGCCACTGCACTCCAGCCTGGGCGACAGAGCAAGTCTTTCTCTCTTTCTCTCTCTCTCTCTATATATATGTGTGTGTGTGTGTGTGTGTGTGTGTGTGTGTGTGTGTGTGTAGTTAGAGGAGACAAGATACCGGCATACTTTGGAAATATTATAGGTTTGATTCCAAACCACTGTAATAAAGCAAATATTTCAATAAAGCAAATCAAATAAGTTTTTTGGTTTCCCAGTGCACATAAAAGTTGGTGTGCAGGCCGGGCGCGGTGGCTCACACTTGTAATCCCAGCACTTTGGGAGGCCGAGGTGGGCGGATCACGAGGTCAGGAGATCGAGACCACGGTGAAACCCCGTCTCTACTAAAAATACAAAAAATTAGCCGGGCGTGGTGGCGGGCGCCTGTAGTCCCAGCTACTTGGAGAGGCTGAGGCAGGAGAATGGCATGAACCCGGGAGGCGGAGCTTGCAGTGAGCCGAGATGGCACCACTGCACTCCAGCCTGGGCGACAGAGCAAGACTCTGTCTCAAAAAAAAAAAAAAAAAAGTTGGTATGCAATAGCATTATGTCTTAAAAAACTATAATTTAAAATACTTTATTAAAAATGTTCAAAAGAATAAATCTGACCTACTATTTGATAGCAAAATAGGGTGACTATATAGTTAATAATAGCTGTACATTTTAAAATAACTTAGAGTGTAATTGGTTTGTTTGCAACTCAATGGGTAAATGCTTGAGGGGATGGATACCCCATTCTTCACAATGTGCTTATTTCATGTTGCATGCCCATATCAAAATATCTCATGTAGCCCATAAATATGTACACCTAGTATGTATCCGCAAAAGTAAAAAATACTTTATTGCTAAAAAATGCTGGCACGGAGACATGAAGTGAGCATATGCTGTTGAAAAATGGGCACTGATAGACTTGCTTGATGCAGGGTTGCCACAAACCTCCAATTTGTAAAAAATGAAATACCTGCAAAGCACAATAGAGTGAAGTTCAATAAAGCAAGGTTTGCCTGTGTAAAACCTGTATTTAAAGATAAGGCAGGTGACATTGTAACACATGGCAATAAGGAACAATTTTTTTTTTTTTTTTTTTTGAGACAGGGTCTAGCTCTGTCACCCAGGCTGGAGTGTAGCGACACAATCTCAGCTCACTGCAACCTTCGCTTCCTGGGCTCAAGCGATTCTCCCACCTTAGTCTCCTGAGTAGCTGGGACTGCAGGCATGCACCACCATCCCTGGCTAATTTTTGTATTTTTTATTTTATTTTTTTTTGGTAGAGACAAGGTCTCCTTATGTTGCCCAGCTGGTCTTGAACTTCTGGGCTCAAGCAATCCTCCCCACCCACGTGCTGAGCCACTGTGCCCGGCCTAGGAGCAATGATTATTAGGAACTTAACTAAGTATGTTAGAAAGCACCAAGAGTTAAAAAAATTTTGGTGACACAAAAGAAACTTTACTAATGTGGGCATAAAATATTTGAGTAATTTTACATAAGCATTACATAATGATGTATAATAAAGGATTTACTGATATCCTTTTATACATGTGAATCTAGATATATGCTGTTATATAAAAATACAAATGACTACTAAATCTAAAGCTTATGTCTATCGCTTTGAAACACAAAGTATCAGTATATTAAATAAAACAAGATATATGTATATTTACTAGCTGAATAAACTGAAACAACTTTTAAAAATAAACATTAATCATATCTATTATATTGCATGCATGTTTGTATTTATCTATAATTATTATTCTTAGAATAGTCAACCAATTACAGTAATTATCATGTTTAACCCAAGTACAGTCATAACCTAAGGATGTTTAGGTCAATAATGGGCTGCAGTATATGATGGTGGTCCCATGAGATTATAATGGAGCTGAAAAATTCCTGTCACCTAGCAAGATCCAGCCGTTGTATCATCATAGCACAATGCACTACTCATGTGTTTGGGGTGATGCTGGTATAAACAAACCTACTGCGCTGCCGGTCTTATAAAAGTATAGCGTATACACGATGTACAGTACATAATACTTGATAATAAATGACTATTGGCTGGTTACAATGGCTCATGTCTGTAATCCCAGCCCTTCAAAAGGCTGAGACGGGAGATGGCTTGAGTTTGAAACCAGCCTGGGCAACATGGTGAAAACTCATCTCTATAAGAAATACAAAAATTAGCCAGTCGTGGTGATGTGTGCCTGTAGTCCCAGGTACTTGGGAAGCTGAGGTGGGAGGATGGCTTCAGCCTGGGAGGTGGAGGTTGCAGTGAGCCAAGATCCCACCACTGCACTCCAGCCTGGGCAACAGAGCCAGACTCTGTTTAACTTAAAAAATAACAACAACAATAACAAACAACTATGTTACTGGTTTATGTATTTATTATACTATACTTTTAATCATTATTTTAGAGCATACTCTTTCTACTTACATAAAAAGAAGTAAAATAGCCTCAGGTAGATCCTTCAGGAGGCGTTCTAGAAGAAGGCATTGTCATCATAGGAGAGGACAGCTCCATGTGTGTTACTGTCCCTGAAAATCTTCTAGTGGGACAAAATATGGAGGTGAAAGACAATGATATGGATGACATGGTGAAACCCTGTCTTTACTAAAAATACAAAAATTAGCTGGGCATGGTGGCACATGCCTGTAATCCCAGCTACTTGGGAGGCTGAGGTAGGAGAATTGCTTGAGCCCCAGAGGCAGAGGTTGCAGTGAGCCGAGATTGTGCCACTGCACTCCAGCCTGGATGACAGAGCAAGACTCTGTCTCAAAAAAAAAAAAAATTGAGATAAAATTCACATACCATAAAATTCACCATTTTGGTACACTTTGATGGCTTATTTTTTTAAGAAACGGGGTCTCACTCTGTTGCCCAAGCTGGGGTGCAGTAGTGCAATCATAGCTTACTGCAGCCTCAAAATCCTGGGCTCAAGCAATCCTACCACTTAAGCTTCCCAAGTAGCTGGGACTGCAGGTGTGTACCACCACACTGACTAATGTTTAAAAATTGTAGAGACAGGATCTCATTATGTTGCTCAAGCCAGTCTTGAACTCTTGGCTTCAAGCAATCCTCCCACCTAGGCCTCCCAAAGCACAGAGATTATAGGTGTGAGCCACTGTGCCTGGCCTGAAGTGTACAATTAGGTGTTTTTTAGGATAGTTTCAGAGTTCTACAATCATCACCACTATCTAATTCCAGAACATTTCATAATTCCTTGAGGAAATCCTGTGTACCCATTATCAGTCACTTCTTATTTCACTCTCCCCCATAAGTCCCTAATAACTACTAATCTTTCTTTCTCTGTGGATTTGGCTATTTTGGATATTTCATATAAATGGAATTAGATTATATGTGGCCTTTCGTGTCTGGTTTCTTTCACTTAATGTTTTCAATTTTTTTTCATGTTGTAATATGTATCAGTTCTTCATTCCTTTTTATGGCTAAATGATATTCCATCATCTAGATATACCACATTTCGTTTATGCATTTATCAGTTGATGGACATTTGGGCTCTTTTCACTTTTTGGCTATTATGATTAATGCTGCTATGAACATTCATGTACAAGTTATTGTATGTACATATGCTTTCATTTCTCTTGGGTGTATACCTAGGAATAGAATTGCTGGATCATTTGCTAGTTTTATGTTGAGCTTTTTGAGAAATTGCCAAACAGTTTTCCACAGTGGCTGCACCATTTTACATTACTACAGCAATGCACAAAGATTCCAAATTCTCATTGTGGTTTTGACTTCTAGTTTCGTAAAGACTAATAATGAACATCTTTTCATTTGCTTATTGGCCATTTGTATATCTTCTTTGTAGAAATGTCTATTCAAGTACTTTACTAATTTTCAAATTTTTTTATTGTTGAGTTGTGAGAGTTTAAAAATATGTATATTCTGGCTATTAGACCTTTATCAGATACATGATTTGCACATATTTCCTCTCATTCTTTGTCTTTCTACTTTCTTGACAGTGTCCTTTCACATGCAAAGCTTTTAGTTTTGATAAAGTCCAGTTATCTATTTTTTCTTTTGTTACTGTGCTTTGTTTTTGGTATTATATCTAAGAAACTGTTGAATAATCCAACATCACAAAGATATACATGTGTTTTCTTTTATAAGTTTTATAACATTGGCTATAAACATTAAGGTCTTTATTCTATTTTGAGTAAATTTTAGCATATGGTGTGTGGTAGGGATCTGAATTCATTCTTTTGCATGTGGATATTCAGTTGTCTCAGCACTATTTGTTTAAAAGGCAATTCTTTTTCCATTTAACGCACACTTGTTGAAAATCAATGACTATTGATTTCCACTGAAGGCACACTTGTTGAAAATTAATGACTATTGATTATGCCAGTAAGGCATAAGGATAGACATATAGATAAATGGAATGGTTTTTATTGCTGTCATTTTGTAGTCTTTTTTTGTTTTTTTTTGTGTGTGTTTTTTTATTTTTTATTTTTATTTTTTGAGACAGGGCCTCTTTGTCACCTGTGCTGGAGTGCAGTGGCATCAACACAGCCCACTGCATCCTTAACCTTCTCCTGGGCTCAAGCAATCTTTCTGCCTCAGCCTTCCACATTGCTGGGACCACAGGTGCATGCCACCATACCTGGCTAATTTAAAAAAAAATTTGTAGATACAGTCTCACCATATAGCACAGGCTGGTGTCAAACTCCTGGGCTCAAGCAATCCTCTCGCGTTGGCCACACAAAGTGCTAGGATTACAGGTGTGAGCCACCGTGCTCAGCCCAATTTCATTTTTTGATTATTCATAATTGACTTTTTTTTTTAAAAAAAGTGAAAGCCAGTTTATTAAAAGGAAGTAAAGGAATAAAATAATGGCTACTCCATAGGCAGAACAGCTCATAATTGACTTTTAAAACAATGCAGTTGCATTATTCTGATAAAAAATGAAAATTAATTCTAAAAATAAGAAAAAAACAGTGTTTGGCAGAGACTTCATATAAAATTTGCAAGTAAGCCTGATACAGAATCCCATTTAGCAAACAAATTATATGAAATTTTTATTTCCAGTAGTTTAGCTCTCCCACTGCAAAAACCCAAATGGTAGATAAATTAGAGCAAAATAATTTAAAATACATTTATAGACTCACAAGAAAATAAAGTCCTTTTCACAATGCTAAAGGCAAATGTTTGTTGAATTGAAATTATATATCAAGTAATGCTATGTTTTAAGAATAAGGGATACATTCTGGGAAGATAGTGATAAATGCAGAATTTTGAGAACAACTTAATAGCAAATCCTCAAACCCATGCACAATATTGACAATAAGACTAGGTGGCCAGGTATTATCATAAAGCCCACAGTATCAAAAGTAGAAACAAAAGGCAATGAGATGGACAATATGAGAGAATAGAAAATTCGGTGATTATTATAAGGGATTGTACATTCAACTATTAAGAGACCCAGAGAGAACAGGAGATGTGATGAGGAGAGATGTGTTAAGGAAGTAATATAGGAAATGTCCTAGAATTGTAGGGTATAAATCTCAAAAATGAAAGGTCCTAAAAGTACCCCATACAACAAATAAGAAAAGCCTTATATTAAGATACATCACTGTGAAATTACAGAGCACAAAGAAACAGAGAAAATCCTATAATCTTACAGAGAAAAATGGGTTGCAGAAAGGATTAGAAAGAATAATGGCATCATTTCTAGAAGGCAATGGAGCCATGCCATCAAGACTCAGAGTGAGAATTATTTCCAACCTACAATTTAATACCCAGTGAAGCTATCAATGAAGTATGAAGGTAGAAAAATTCATTTTCAGATATGCAAGGTGCATTAGTTAGGCTATAAATATTGAGAGGAGGTAGATAAACTTAAGAAAAACAAAAATTATATAAGAAATGTAACATTTATTGCTTGGTTTATCAGAAAATAAGCTTTATGCATCATAATATGCTCATATAGTAAACACTGGACAGCTATGATATAGATGTAACTATTTTGGTAGACGGTGGTAGGAAGAAACTGGAGAGAAGTGGGTAGAGAGGCAAATCTTTATCTTTTTCAGTTGGAACTCAAAACACGTCTTTGCCAGGCCAGTGGCTTACGCCTGTAATCCCAGCACTTTGGGAGGCCAAGGCAGGTGGATCACCTGAGGTCAGGAGTTTGAGACCAGCCTGGTCAACATTGTGAAATCCCGTCTGTACTAAAAATACAAAAAAATTAGCCAAGTGTGGTGGTGGGCACCTGTAATCCCAGCTACTCAGGAGGCTGAGGCAGGAGAATTGCTTGAACCCGGGAGGTGGAAGTTGCAGTGAGCTGAGATTGCACCACAGCACTCCAGCCTGGGCAACAAGAGTGAAACTCTGTCTCAGAAAAAATCAATCAATCAAACAAACAAAAAAACACATCTTCTACAATTAAAAAAATTTGAGATTGCAATTACAGATAACTACTGTAACCTATATAATATCCTTTTCCTCTTATTTACTAACAGAACACTGATTTTACTTGAGGGAGCTGAGCATTCAGCTAAAAATTAAAAATCTGCCCATCTTTTCTGCAGTGGGGGTGGCCTTTTGACACAATTGTAGCCATTGAAATGTAAGGAGAGGTCCCTGGCAGCGATGTTGAGATGTAAGCAGTCAAGCGGGTTGTCCAGGTGCAGTGGCTCATGCCTGTAATCCCAGCACTTTGGGAGGCAGAGGCAGAGGAATAGCTTCAGCTTGGGAGTTCAAAACCAGCCTGGGCAATGTAGCAAGACTCTGTCTTTATGAAAAAAAACAAAACAAAACTGTCCAGCGTGGTGGTGCGTCACTGTAGTCCTAGCTACAGCCACTTGACAGGCAGAAATGGGAAGATCTCTTGAGCCCGGAAAGGTCAAGCTGCAGTGAGCTATGATATATTAAAAAAAAAAAAAAAAAAAAAAAAAAAAAGGTTGACTCAACTAGCACTTTTCTTTTGTGCCTTTTCATCCCTCTACTTCCTCCTGCCCTAGTTGCAGACATATGGCTGGAGCTCTGGCAACTCTATTGAAAAGACTAAGACAGAGGTATAGGGTCACACCCTGAAGATCACAGCTATAAAAGGGAAAGCTGTAAGGAGCCAGGTCCTTTTGGCATCATAGACTGCAATATTAACTCTGAACTCGTTTTGACGTCAGAGAAAATAACACTGTATCTTCAGGTTTCTATTACTAGTGCATTTCCTACTTGATAATCAATATATGGATATATAATAGGGGAGTCTAATTGCTATAACAAATAGATGCCAATATGCATACTGACTCAAATATAGTAGAATTCTTTTTTCGTAATGGTACTGGGCAGGTAGAAGCAGACTGGTAGGTCAGTCTTCCTTCTTTCCCTCATTCAGACACTGGCTGATGAATGCTTTTTTTTTCTTCTTCTTCTTTTTTTTTTTTTTTTGAAATGGAGTCTCACTCTGTCACCTAGGCTGGAGTGCAGTGGCATGCTCTTGTGTCTCAGCCTCCTGAGTAGTTGGGATTATAGGCATGTGCCACCACGCTCGGCTAATTTTTGTATTTTTAGTAGAGATGGGGCTTCACCACATTGCCCCAACTGGTCTCGAACTCCTGAGCTCCAGCAGTCTGCCCATCTTGGCCTCCCAAAGTGCTGGGATTACAGGCGTGAGCCACTGTACCCAGCCTAATGAATGCTCTTTCATCTTTCGTATGTGGCTTCCGGAGCCTGCCAGGACATCATCTCCATTCCAGGCAGCCATAAGAAGAAAGATCATAGGCTGGGCACGGTGGCTCACACCTGTAATCCTAACACTTTGGGAGGCCAAGGTGGGCGGATTGCCTGAGCTCAGGAGTTCAAGACCAGCCTGGATAACACGGTGAAACCCCGTCTCTACTAAAATACAAAAAATTAGCCGGGCATGGTGGTGTTTGCCTGTAGTCCCAGTTACTCAGGAGGCCGAGGCAGGATAATTGCTTGAACCTGTGAGATGGAGGTTGCAGTGAACTGAGATTGCGCCACTGCAGTCTAGCCCGAGCAACAGAATGAGACTCCCTCAAAAAAGAAAAAAAAGAAAGAAGAAGAAGAAGAAAGAAAGAAAGAAAGAAAGAAAGAAAGAAAGAAAGAAAGAAAGAAAGAAAGAAAGAAAGAAAGATCATAGAGGAGTACATGGGAGAACATGGTGGTTTTAGGGACCAGGCTTAGAAGTGGCAGTAGCACTTCTGCTCACATTTCATTGGCTAGAGCTCAGTTGCCTCTAACTTCATGGCTGGGGGCCTGGAAGGGGGAAGAGGAGACAGGAGCAGGAGCTGAAGAATGAGATCTAGCTGTACACCCAGGAAAAACAGAACATGGATTGTGGAGGGCTGTTAGTCTCTGACACAGCTTATGACTTAGAAATATGCAGGTAACCAACATAAGAGGAAGCTTAAAGAGTTGGAAGCTGCTACCTCCTGAGAATAGGACTCAGAGGTAGAGCAGGCTAGGCCAAGGGATCACTGGCTTTTGTTAAAAAAAAAAAAATCCTTTTAATGCTATTTTATTTTTATCTGTTTGTTTCTTTGTTTTTCTTGAGACAGGGTCTCACTTTGTCACCCAGGCTGGAGTGCAGTGGTGCAATCTTGACTCACTGCAGCCTCTGTCCCCTGAGTTCAAGCGATTCTCGTGCCTCAGCCTACCAAGTAGCTGGGATTACAGGCATGCACCACCACGCCCGGCTAATTTTTGTATTTTTAGTAGAGACAGGGTTTCACCATGTTGGCCAGGCTGGTCTTGAACTCCTGGCCTCATGTGATCCACCTGCGTTGGCCTCCCAAAGTGCTGGGATTACAGGTGTGAGCCACTGTGCCCAGCCAATACTATTTTATTGTAAAAACACTTTATAAATATTACCTTGTAAAAAAAAACCACAGCCAAATTAATTTATAAAAATAAAGCAAAAGGGCTGGGTGCAGTGGCTCACGCCTGTAATCCCAGCACTTTGGGAGGCCGAGGCAGGTGGATCACCTGAGGTCAGGAGTTCAAGACCAGCCTGGCCAACATGGTGAAACCCCATCTCTACTAAAAAATACAAAAATTAGCCGGGAATGGTGTAATCTCAGCTAGTCAGGAGGCTGAGGCAGGAGAATCGCTTGAACTCGGTAGGTGGAGGTTGCAGTGAGCTGAGATTGTGCCATTGCATTCCAGCCTGAGCGACAGGGCAAGACTCCGTCTCAAAAAAAAAAAAAAAAGTTTCAGCTACATCTTCCTTTTGCATGCCTGTCTCTGCCTCTGCCACCAATCTCCCCAAGGTGGGAGCCCTTTCTTCTTTTCTTTTTTCTTTTTCTTTTCTTTTCTTTTTCTTTTTTTTTTTTTTTTTTTGAGACGGAGTCCTGCTCTGTTGCCCAGGCTGGAGTGCAGTGGTGTGATCTCGGCTCACTGCAACCACCTTCCTGGTTCAAGTGATTCTCCTGCTTCAGCCTCTTGAGTAGCTGGGACTATAGGCGCCCGCCACCACGCCTGGCTAATTTTTGTATTTTTTAGTAGAGATGAGGTTTCACTGTGCTAGCCAGGCTGGTCTCGAACTTCTGACCTTGTGATCCACCTGCCTCGGCCTCCCAAAGTGCTGGGATTACAGGCGTGAGCCACTGCGCCCAGCCGGGTGAGAACCATTTCTTAGATCCATCTTCTTTCTTCTTCTCCAGAGACCCACACAGGACCATATGCTGCTAAACACGCAGAAAAAAATGTTGAACAGAATGGCATTCTGCCCTCTTTGCCTGCAGTGAGCTCGCTCTCATCTAACAGCCGCTCATTCTTCCCACGTGTCCAGCCTGGTAGATTTGTGCTGTAGCATGCACTGCTTCAGTCCTGAGAGACTGGCCAGATTCCAGGGCCCTTGTACTCACTGCTTGATGAAGCCAGAGGAATGCCTGCAGCGGATGAGCACATTCCCAACCAGTGTGCAAATGGTAATGAAATCACTGCAGCTTCCTGTGGGGAGTCAAACACCATGACCCCAACCCCAACAAGAAGACGCTGATGGGTACATTAACAGAAATAGATTTTCTAGGATGCAGAGTCCTTGCATTTCACTCTATCCTGGATCATTACCATTAAATTATAGTGTTATCTTTTTCTTTGACTTTCAGGATCGTGTGATTGCATTTCTAAGAAAAGGTTTTCTTAGATCTTCACTTGCTCAACAAGGAAATGGGATGCCGTGGGAAGTTATGAGTTCCCTGCTTGGGGTGCTGGATAACTGATTGGCAAGGATGTTGTGGAGGCGGAGAGGAGGACTCCAACCCCAGGATGCTATGAGTCTTTAGTGCCCATTGTCCCTAGGACGCCACCAGAGGTATGCAATCTGATGCGGATTTCGCAACACAGCTTCTGAGGTTAGTGATACAAGTTCATTCAGGAGAAAACTGTGTGGCTGGTGAGATGGACCCAGGCTGTTGAGGCTGCTGCTGGGGCTAGAAGTGTCTGACTCACGCTTCACAGCCCCTGCCAGCATTTCAGAAGGAAGCGATGTTGTCTCTTGTTCTTCTTCCTCCGCTCATCCCCTAAGCCAGGCGTCTGGTCTTCAGCCCTTGTCTCTTTCATTGCACACAACCCCCTGAGAAATCTCAGCCACACCCCAGCCTCAGCCCCCATCTCTGTGATAACTCCTAACTCTGTCTACAGCCTTGACCTCATCCCTAAGCAACAGACTCATATAGCGAACAGTTTATTGGACATCTTCATCTCATTGTCCTACATTTCAAACATGATGTATCTTAAATTGGGATGTTTTCTCCTGGCTTCAAATCTGAAGTCCCTCATCCAGCCAGCCACCCCATACAGAAACCTTCCTCCGTCTCCCTCTTAAGCTCATTTCTACCTTGTGTGCAAGTCCTGTATATTCCACTTCTATGGTGTCTCTTTTTATTGGCCTTTTTCATTCTAGCTCTGTTACCACTGATTTCATTCCTGCCAGAGTGAGTATACTTCAACCCAAGTGGGACTCCACCTCCACCAGGTGGTCATTCCCCTCCAAAAAAAAAAGCATAAAACACAAAAAGACTGACAATACCAAGTGTTGACAAGAATATAGAGCAATGAGAACTCCTGTGCATTCCTGGTGGGCATGTACATGGGTAGAACAACTTTGGGAAACTAGTAGTATCTACTCAAGTAGATATATGCATAGCCCACGACCCAGCAATTCCACTCCTAGATATGCATGCAACAGATTTACCCCCAGAGGAGCATGTAAAGGCATGTACAGGAAGGTTTACAGCCCCAAACTGGAAACTGCACAAAGCTCATCAACAATTGCAGTGCATCCATACAGTGGGATATTAACCAGCAATGAGCAAGAACAAAGTGCATTTATGTCTAACAACATGGGGGAGTCTTGCAAACATATGTGGAGTGAAAAAAGCCACACACAAGAAAATAGCGAAAACTAGTTTATGATGTTAGGATGGTTATTTTTCTTGTATGTAAGTAGTTCCCGAAAGAGGCCAGAGTGGGTCTCTGGAGTTTTAGTAATAATTTGTTGTTTTTGTTTTAATCTGAGTGCTATTATGTAGATGTGGTCAGTTTGTGAAAAATTTTGTACTTTTCTATACACATGTTACATTTCAATAAAAAATTTGCTAAAACACATCCACCTATGCATACACACTGAAAAAACAAAATCTCTTCCACGGTTCCTCACACCCGGAGGAGAAACTTCCAGACCCTAACAGAACACTCATAGATCTCCATGATGTGACCCTGTCTGCCAGGCCACACCCTTCCCACTGGTACTATGTGTGCCATGCACTAGACCATTCTCCTTGCTGATCTCTGTGCTACTCCTTCAGCCTGAATCCCTCTGTCCACCTGGCTCTGTCTGAAGATGCCACCTCCTCCATGAGGCCTCTTCTGATTTCTGAGACCACACATGCTGCTTTTCTTTCTCACACAGCTCTGAGCTCTCTCTGCTTGCATGCGTTCCCTTGACTGAAAGCAGCATGCCATGAAAACGCAGCCCAGGGAGACATTTGTGTGGTCTCAGAAATCAGGAGAGGCCTCACAGAGGAGGTGGCATCTTCAGACAGAGCCAGATGGGCAGAAGAATTCCAGGCTGAAGGAAAAGCACAGAGACCTGCACAGAGAATGTGGAGTGGGCTGATAGATGGCACACATGCCCCAGGTGGGAAGGAGGTGGCCTGCTAGACAGGGTCACATCATGGAGGGCAGAAGGTAAACCTCCTCGAGGTGTCAGAAATGGTGCCTGGTTCATCTTTGTAGACCCTCCTGGGGCCAGTGCTGTGCCTGGTACAGTGCTTGAGCTAACAAATGTTTGAGAAATGAGTGAATGTATGCTCTGAGTTAAGCTGTAGTCCACAGTGCCAGAAAGCCAAGACACCCAGTGTGCCTGCAAACAAGCTTCTGCCGAGAGCCAAGTCCCTTTGGAACCAAACACATCCTGTAGTCCTTTATTGGCTGCTGAGAGCCAGGTCGATGTAAATGTGTTGTGCAGCATTGTGGGCGTGTCCAGTTAGACTCAGTGAGATGGAGCAGCCCAACTAACATGAATAAGCCGTGCAAATATGTGGTTAATGACCATGTCGCTCCGTGTCAATTCTTAATCCCGGATAATTAGCAGATAGATAATTGGTGGAAGAAGGGGAGGTGCTGATGGATGGCCCATCACTTGGGTGAAGCTAATGATTCTCTATGGACTAAGACCCACCCTCTGTAAGTGTTGATGGCTCTTATTTGAAATGCTCCTTTTGAAAGGGCCTAGATCCAAGAAAAGGTGTCAGGAACTCCAGAGCTGGGCGTTGGCATCAGGACTAATTCCCTGGGCTGCTTCCATGAAAGGTGGGCTGACATGTCCCGCTGCTGCCAGCCTTGTGCAGGCAGCCAGAGTCCTGGACTACTCCTGACTTGCTGGCTAATCCCAAGGAGGGCCTTTTTCCTCTCTTAGTTTCGTCACTTGTCTAATAGCAAAGAGCGGGAAGGCTGGGGTGGGTGTGCTGACTTGAGAATCCATTGTAGACGAGAGTTTCCCTCACCTGCCCCTCCTTAACCACATTGGAGGTGTGTCATTCGCTGCCATTGAAATGGTTTGGGTGGACTAGCTGGCCTCAATGATAGGGTGCGGTGGAGGGGACATGCAGGAATTGAAAGCAGACACCTGAGATGGAAGCTTGTGGTACCTTATGTGATTTGAGGCAGGGCCAGCTAGCTGTCCACCAGGATGGGTGCATGTGGTGCCACAGTGTGAGTCATCACTGCACAACAATTGCTCAGCCAGCAACTCCATTTCCCAGGCCCCTTTGCACTAAGTCAGGTACAGTACAGTGTTTCCTGTTGTTGACAGCTGACATTTGTTCCGATTGGCTGGGTGTCCACTCCGACTGGTTGGTGCATGTGCTGAACTAGTCAAAAAGTGTTTTTTTCTTTTGTTTGGTTTTAAGGAGCAAAAAGTTTAATAGGCAAGAAAGAAGGAAGAAAAAAGAGACCAGCTCCCTCATACAAAGACAAGGGAGGAGGACTTGGAACAAAGAGAAACGCTGTGTGCAGCACAAAGGCAGTCCATTATATAGGGAGGCTGGAGGAGGCAGTGTCTGGTTTGCATAGGGCCCAGGGGATTGGTTTGACCAGGTGTGTCATTCATGCAGCCCATGAACAACCTGGCCTTCCCACCTTAGCCCTTTAATATGCAAATATGGGTCGCCATGATGTTCTGAACACATGGTGTTATCTGGAGGTGGCCATCACACTTGGCACAGGTGGTGACAAGGAGAAGATGGCAGGAATCGCCATAACTGAGTGAACCCAGTTTCTAATGGCCAACATTTGCATATCAAAGCTTGCCTGCCGGGCCCTTCTAGCCACCTTTTCTGTTAGAAAATAGGTGGTTTGGGGGTTGTTTCTTATTACAGGAAAATTTCCACCGAGAACCTTTACCCTTATTGTCTGTCTGCCTAGAATAATTTCTTAATAACTCCTGGATTATTCCCCCCTCAAAGAGAAGTAAACCTAATTGCTGTTAGGGAGCGTTGGATGACGAATCTTTCAAACTAGTTGAAAGTATTTCTAACATCACTCCTAGAGGTATGAATCCCTAAACAAGAAAGATTTGATTTAGTTTTATCCATTTTGCATTTTTAATGAATGAGATCATAAGGCATGTATTCAGTGATTTTCTTTTTTATGCTCAGAGTTTCACATGCATTGTAAGAAATAATACATGGAGATCCTGTGTATCCTTTACCTAGTTTCACCCAAGGGTAGCATCTTGTAAAACAATAGTATAGTATCACAACCAGGATATACTTACATAGATCAATATTGGAACATGTCCAGCACCACTCATATTGCCTTTTTATGTTCACAGCCACTTCCCTCCCACCCACACCCACTCCTTAACTCTGGGCAATCACTAAGTTGTTCTCCATTTCTATAATTTTTTCATTTCACCAATGATATATAAATGTTATATATTGAAATAGGCTTTTTCCACTCAGCATAATTCCCTGAAGATTACAGGTAAGTCTTGTATATATCAACAATTCATTCCTCTTAATTGCTGAGTAGTATTTCATGATATGGATGTACCACAGTTTAACCACTGATGTTCCATATTTAACCTGTTGAAGGACATCTGTTTATTCCCAGTATTATTTGTTGCTATGTAAATAAAGCTTCTATAAACATTCATGTACAAGTTTTAGTGTGAACATAAGTCTTCATTTCTCTGGAATAAATGCTCAGGTGTGCAACTAATGAATTGTATGGTCGTTGCATGTTTTGCTTTAGAAGGAACTGTCAGCCCAGTGTGCTAGCTCACACCTGTAATCCCAGTAACTCCTGAGTCTGAGGCAAGAGGAGTCCAGGCATTGACAACCAGGCTGGGCAACATAGAAAGACCCTGTCTCCACAAAAACAAAAAGAAAATTAGGGCAACACAGTGAGACCTCATCTCTCAAAAAAAAAAAAATTAAGCTGGATGTGGTGGCAGGTGCTTGTAGTCCCAGCTACTCAGGAGACGGAGGGAAGAGGATCTCTTGAGCCTAGGAGTTCAAGGTTGCAGTGAGCTATGATTGCCTTCACCCTGGATGACAGAGTGAGATACTGTCTCACAAAGAAAGAAAGAGAGAGAGAGAGAGAGAGAGGAAGGAAGGAAGGAAGGAAGGAAGGAAGGAAGGAAGGAAGGAAGGAAGGAAGGAAGGAAAGATGAAACTGCTACCTTGTTTACCAGAGTGTATGACTGATCGAGTTTTTCTGATTCTTTGCCAGTATTTTTTATTTTAGCCATTCTTATAGGTGTTCAGTGATATCTCACTGTGGTTTTAATTTGCCCATCCTTAATGGCTAATGATGTTGAACATCTTTTTATGTGCTTATTTGTCATCTGTATATCCTGTTTGGTGAAATGTCTCTGTGTTTTTTGTCCATTTTCTACTTGGATTGTTTGTTTTCTGACTGTTCAGTTTCGAGAGTTGTCTGCATATTCAAGATACAAATCTTTTGTCAAATGTGTGGTTTGCAAATATTCTTTGTCAGTCTGTAGCATGTCTTTTCTTTCTCTTAAAATGATTTTTCAAAGACAAATGTTTTTAATTTTACTGAAGTCAAATTTGGCAACTTTTCCTTTTATGGATTGCACTTTTGGTGCTAAGTTTAAGAACTCTTTGCCTATCCTTACATCCCAAAGATGTTCTTCTATTTTTTTCTAACAGCTTTATAATCTTACATTTTACATTTAAGTTCATGATCCATTTAAGTTAATTTTTATATAAAGTGTGAGACTTAGTTAAAATTTTTTGAGTTTTTTTTTTAACCTGTGGATGTATAATTGTTTAGCACCATTTGTGGAAAATGCTATCTTTCCTCCATTGAGGTGATTTTGCATCTTTTCCAAATCAGTTGGGTATATTTGTGTGAGTCAGTTTTTGGGTTCTTTATTCTGTTTTAGTGATCTATGTTTTTGTCTGATACCACAGTCTTTATTACTGCAGCTATTTATAAAACAAGTCTTGAAATTGGGCAAATAATGCCTAGAACTTCTGGAATTAATAAGGGAGTCCAGGAAGGTCATAGAATACAACATAAACATTAAAATTGATTATATGTATATATATTCACAATGGATATGTGGACATCAAAATTAAAAATATAATACCATTTGTAATCACTCAAATAAAAAAATCCTTAGGTATAAATCTAACAAAACTTGTACCAGGAAATGTATGCTGAAAACTATAAAATGCCCAAATTGATATACAAGGTTTAACATAATTTCTATTAAAATCCCAACAATAACTTTTGTTAACGTAGAAAAGATTATTATAAAATTTATGTAAAGGCAAGAATTAAAGATACTAGAATTAAAAAATTAATTTAAAATTAAAAATTAAATTAAAAAATTAATTAAAAAAATTAAAAAAAATATCCACCAAAAACCTCCAGCTAACATTATACTTAATGGTGAAAGACTGAATGTTTTCCAGTAAGATCAAGATCTAGGCAAGGATATCCACTCTCACTGCACTTATTTGACATAGTGCTGCATGATCTAGCCAGTGCAAAAAGACAAGAAAAGGAAATAAGAGCATATAGATTGGAAAGGAAGAAATATTGTATTTTCTGTATTGTTTTCCTTTTTTCAGTTACATTGATTTCTGCTTTTGATTATTTCTTTCCTTCTATTTGCCTTGGGATTTTTTTTTCTTTTTCCACCTTCTTGAGGTGTGTTATGGTTTAAATGTGTCCCATAAAGTTCATGTATTGAAAACTTGATCCCCAGTGCAGCCGTTTTAAAAGGTAGGGCCTAATGGGAAGTGTTTGGATCAAGCCACTGCCCTTATGATCATTCATGCTGTTATCTCGGGAATGGGTTCCTTATAAAAGGAGGAGTTCAGCCCACTCTTGCTCTCTCTTTGCCCTTCTACCATGAGATGACACAGCACGGATGCCCTCACCCATGCTGGCTCCTCAATCTTGGACTTCACAGCTTCCAGAACCATGAGCTAATAAATTTCTGTTCATTGTAAATAACCCAGTCTCAGGTATTCTGTTACAGCAGCACAAAATGGACTAAGTCAAAGCGGGAGTTTAGGTTATCGATTTGAGATTTTTCTTCTTTTCTGACGTATGCCTTTAATGCTACAAATTTCCCCCTCAAGACTGCTTTAGCTATGTCCTGTAAACTTTGATATATCTTTATTTTCATTCACTTTCATGCTTTTCCCTTTCTAATATTTCTGAAACTTTCTCTTTGACCCGTGGATTAATTAGAAATTTCTAAGTGTGTAGAGATGTTCTTGTTATCTGTCTCAGAGAAGTTCTGAAGACTTTGGAGAACTCACTCTGTAAGATTTCAATTCCCTTTGATTTTCTTTTAATGGACCAGGATATGGTCTATCCTGATACTTGTTTCATAGGCACTTGAAAAGCATATGTATTCTGCTTTTAGGTGGAGTGTTCTATAAATGTTGGTTAGATCTTGTTGTTACTACTGTTGAGTTCTATATCCTTGCTGATTTTCTTTCTAGTTGTTCTATCAATTGTTGATAGATGGGTGTTCAAGTCTCCAATTACTATTGCGAGTTTGTCTTTTTCTCCTTTCAGTTCTATCAATTTTTGCCTTACATATTTTGTAGCTGTTTTTTGGTGCATACACATTTAGGGTTGCTATGTGTTCTTGGTTAGTTTACCCTTTTAACATTATGTAACATCTCTCTCTGTTCCTGTTATTTTCTTTACTTCTGAAGTCTACTTTATTAGATATTAATATAGCCCTCCTGTTTTCTTTCAATTAATGTTTGCATTATACATATTTTATTTTCAACTTGCTTATATTGTTACATTTGAAGTGAGTTTCTTATGGATATCTATATTAGTTTTCTATATCTGCTAAAACAAATTACCACAAACTTGGTGGCTTAAAACAACACATTGGCTGGGTACAGTGGCTCACACCTATAACCACAGCACTTTGGGAGGCCAGGGTGAGGAAATCGCTTGTGGCCAGGAGTTTGAAACCAGCCTGGGCAACATAGGGTGACCCTGTCTCTATTTTTTTTTTTTTTAAATAGCCGGGTGTAGTGGCACTTGCCTCTGGTCCCAGCTTCTCAGAAAGCTGAGGTGGAAAGACTGCTTGGGTCCAGGAGACTGAGGCTACAGTGAGCCATGACTGAGCCACTGTACTCCAGCCTGGGTAACAGTGAGACCCTGTCTCAAAAACAAACAAACAAACACAAAAACAAAAACCCCTCACATATTTATTCTCTCGTAGTTCTGGAGGTCAGAAGCACAAAATCAGTTTCACTGGGCTAAAATCAAGGTGTCAGAAAGGTTAGTTCTTGCCATTCTGGAAGTCCCAGGGGAGAATCTGTTCCTTGTCTCTTCCATCTTTCAGAGGTTGTAAATTTTCCTTTGTTCACGGCCACATCACTGCAATCTCTTGCTTTCATCATGACATTTTGATTTTGGGGATATTAAATCTTCTGCTTCTTTCTTTTTAAATTATTATTATTTTTTAAATTTTAGAGACAGGTCTTGTTCTGTTGCCTGGGCTGGAGTGCAGTGGCTCAATCATTGAGCACTGCAGCCTCGAAATCCTGGGCTCAAGAAATCCTTCTACCTCAGCCTCCCAAGTAGCTGGGACTACAGCCATGCACCACCACACCTGGCCAATTAAAAAAAATTGTTTTTTAAAATAGAGACAGGGTCTTGCTTTGTTGCTTAGGCTGGTCTCGAACTCCTGGCTTCAACTGATCCTCCCTCCTTGGCTTTCCAAAATGCTGGGATTATGGACATGTGCCTGGCCTCCACTTTCCTCTTATAAGAACATTTGTGATGACATTAATGTCTACCTAAATAATCCAGTGTAATCTCTCCATTAAAAAATTCTCAATCACATTTGTTAAGGCCCTTTTGCCACAAAGTAACATTCACAGGTTCCAGGGATTAGGACCTGGATATCTTTTTTTTTTTTTTTTTTTTTTTGCATGGCTCCATATTTTAAATTTCATTTTATTTTTGGTGGAGGAGCATTCAGTTGTGTTTGTTTTTCATTTTTTATTTCTATAGGTTTTTGGGGAACAGGTGGTATTTGGTTATATGCGTAAGTTCTTTAGTGGTGATTTGTGAGACTTTGGTGCATCCACCACCCGAGCAATATACACTGAACCTAATGTGTAGTCGTTTATCCCTCACCTCCTTTCCATTCTTTCCCCCAGAGTCCCCAAAGTCCATTGTATCATTCATATGCCTTTACATCCTCATAGCTTAGCTCCCACTTATGAGTGAGAACATACGATGTTTGGTTTTCCATTTCTGAGTTGCTTCACTTAGAACAATAGTCTCCAATCCCATCAAGGTTGCTGCAAATGCCATTAATTCATTCCTTTTTATGGCTGAGTAGTATTCCATCATATATATATATATAATGTATATATATTCCATCATATGGAATATGTATATATATTCCATCATATGGAAAATGTATATATATATATTCCATCATATGGAAAATGTATATATATATATTCCATCACATGGAAAATTAATTAATTCATTCCTTTTTATGGCTGAGTAGTATTCCATCATATATATATATATATTCTATCATATGGAATATATATTATATATAATTCCATCATATGGAAAATATATATATTCCATCATATGGAAAATATATATATATTCCATCATATGGAAAATATATATATATATTCCATCATATGGAAAATATATATATATATTCCATCATATGGAAAATATATATATATATTCCATCATATGGAAAATATATATATATATTCCATCATATGGAAAATATATATTCCATCATATGGAAAATATATATTCCATCATATGGAAAAAAAATATATATATATTCCATCATATGGAAAAAATATATATATATATTCCATCATATGGAAAAAATATATATATATATTCCATCATATGGAAAAAAATATATATATATTCCATCATATGGAAAAAAATATATATATATTCCATCATATGGAAAAAAATATATATATATTCCATCATATGGAAAAAAAATATATATATATTCCATCATATGGAAAAAAAATATATATATATATTCCATCATATGGAAAAAAATATATATATATATTCCATCATATGGAAAAAAATATATATATATATTCCATCATATGGAAAAAAATATATATATATATTCCATCATATGGAAAAAAATATATATATATATTCCATCGTATGGAAAAAAATATATATATATTCCATCGTATGGAAAAAATATATATATATATTCCATCGCATGGAAAAAATATATATATATATTCCATCGCATGGAAAAAATATATATATATATTCCATCGCATGGAAAAAATATATATATATATTCCATCGCATGGAAAAAATATATATATATATTCCATCGCATGGAAAAAATATATATATATATTCCATCGCATGGAAAAAATATATATATATATTCCATCGCATGGAAAAAATATATATATATATTCCATCGCATGGAAAAAATATATATATATATTCCATCGCATGGAAAAAATATATATATATATTCCATCGCATGGAAAAAATATATATATATATTCCATCATATGGAAAATATATGTGTATATATTCCATCATATGGAAAATATATATATATATCACAGTTTCTTTATCCACTTGTTGATTGATGGGCATTTGGGCTGGTTCCACATTTTTGCAATTGCAAATTGTGCTGCTATAAACATGCATGTGCAAGTATCTTTTTTGTATAGTGACTTCTTTTCCTCTGGGTTTATACCCAACAGTGGAATAGCTGAATGAAATAGTAGTTCTACTTTTAGTTCTTTAAGGAATCTCCACACTGTTTTCCATAGTGATTGTTCTAGTTTACATTCCCACCAGCAGTGTAGAAGTATATTTTCCCTTTTCACTCTATCTACGCCAACATCTATTATTTTTTGAGTGTGGTCATTCTTGTGGGAGTAAGGTGGTATTGCATTGCGGTTTTGATTTGCATTTCCCTGATCATTAGTAATGTTGAGAATTTTTATGTTTGTTGGCCATTTGCAATCTTCTTTTGAGAATTATCTATTCATGTCTGTAGCCCACTTTTTGATGAGATTGTTTGTTTTCTTCTTGCTAATTTGTTTGAATTTGTTGTATGTTTTGGATACTAGTCCTTTGTCAGATGTACAGATGGTGAAGATTTCTTCCACTCTGTGGGTTGTCTGTTTACTCTGCTGACTGTTCCTATTGCTGTGCAAAAGCTCTTTAGTTTAATTAAGTCTCACCTATTTATCTTTGTTTTTATTGCATTTGCTTTTGGATTCTTCGTCATGAAATCCTTACCTAAGCCAATGTCTAGAAGGGTTTTTCCAGTGTTATCTTCTAGAATTTTTATAGTCTCAGAGAGCCTGGATATCTTTGAGGACCATCATTCAGCCTATCACAGTGGCATGAAGTTGCACCTAGGCTCCTTACTTGACCTTTTTGGTGTGGTTACACGTGGGGTCACAGTTTTCTGTGGTGTTTGGCTAGAGGAGAGCAGTTATTGTCTAAAAGTTTTCCATCTTGCTAGGCTTCTCCTGTTCTGCTTATTTGGCTAGAGGAGGCTTTTGGGGGCAATTTGTTTTGTCCCCTGTGGCATTTTTGGGTCATTTTCACCTCCAAGTCTGGGATATACAAGGCAAAAAGAAAATATGCTTATATTCATTCGCCCCTACTCTGAGTATGTAGACCTTTGGAAATCCCAAGTTTTGTATAGTCTTCTTGTATGTTCTCTACCTTGAACAGGCCCTCGATGCGTATTTCTTGTCTCTTGTACCTCAAAAAGCCTGCAAAACAGTGCTGAGCCTCCAGGATTGGCAGCTACCCTGAGGGCAATTACAGCTTGCTCATTTCTAAGAATTCCTGATTTCATTTCATTTTGGGCCTCTGTGGATTTTAAAAAATTTAAAAAAATTGCCTACTCAGCAATGCATTTTAAGGGATATTTTATTCAGATATTTTAGTTGTTTCCCTTGGTGTTTAGTCTTCTTTGCTGATGGAAACAGAAGTCTCAGTGCTTTTTCCACCAAGATACCTGTCCCCACATTTCAAAGTGTCAATGTTACCCAAGCTCTTGACCTGGATACACTTTGCATGCCTTTTATAGGGTCAGGGAAATTATTGCTCTCACTGCAATGGGAAAGGTTGGAGGAACAGACTTTAGAGTCTCCTTGGCAAGTCCCTGCTGTCTTAACCTGAAAAAAGCAAGGCGCAAATCGTTTATGGTGCCAGCCCAGGATCCCTTTCTTCTACATCTTCCTGATTTGCATTTGCTTTCTGGAAGACTTCTTTATTGGATTTGGTCATGATTGAACTGTCTGTTGGTCAATGTGCTTCATCCCCTACTAGTCAACGGAAGTATGTGATATTGGAGATATCACATACTCCCCACGGTGTCCCTGGAAGCTGAATTGTGAGCTCAGTGGCTCAGTAAGTGACAACTTCACCTTGACAGTGGACTCACAACTCATCTATTAGTTCCTGGAGCCTATGTATTAGCTACTGTTTTGGATTGTGTCCTCTTTAAGGCCTGATTTTTCGGCTCTCCCTTGAGTTTTGTGAAGTGCCTCATGCCTTCTAATATGTTCCTATTACTGTTTAATTATTCAGAGTTGTATTTTTTTTTTTTACTTACAACCAAAGAACCCTGATTGATAGTGCTGTAGAAAGCCTGCAATGCCTTTTTCCTTTGGAGTGCCACTTGAATGCCTGTTAGAGGATGGGTGTAGAATTAAGAAATGGGTATGTGAATGAGTCTTCAGTGGGTGCCTGATATCCTAGAGACTTGGGGCTGTAAGAGTCTTCAAAAGTCATTTGGGGGCTGAACGTGGTGGCTCACGCCTATAATCCCGGCACTTTGGGAGGCCGAGGTGGGTGGATCACTTGAGGTCAGGAGTTCGAGACCAGCCTGGCCAAATGGTGAAACCCTGTCTCTACTAAAAATACAAAGATTAGCCAAGTGTGGCAGTGCGTGCCTGTAATCCCAGTTACTTGGGAGACTGAGACAGGAGAATCACACTCCAGTCTGGGGGACAGAGCAAGACCCTTGCAAAAAAAAAAAAAAAAAGTCATTTGGACCCAACCCCCACCCAGCGAATGAATTCCCTTACAACATCCCCACTGACTGCTTTTTCAACTCTGTTTGGACACCCCTCCAGAATGAAGAGCTTGTTACTGCCTGAGGCAGCTAGCTTCACCCTTGGCTGCCTCCAATTATCTGAAACTTCTTCCTTTTATTAGCTGAAATCTGATGCTACACAGCATTGATCCTATCTGTGCTCCCTCTCCTGCCTTCTCCACTCTGGAAATTCCTTAGACACTTCAAGAAACGGAAATGTACCCCAGACTGGCTTTCTTCAGGCTACACAAGCCTAATTCACCTAATTCCTCCTCCTGGGACACAGGTTGCAGCCACTGCCCCATTCCGTTTGTCTTCTATGACATAGTCCAGTTAATCAATGCCCATCAAAAAGTGTGAAGCTCATGGGCAATTCAGACACCCTGAGCAGGGCAAAGTCAGGTATGACCATCACCTCCTCACTCTGGGCACTCTATTTCTTTTAATGCTGCTACAAATGAAATTTATTATTATGGAAGCCTCATGACATTCCTGACTCACAGAGAGCTTAGCATTGGCTAAACCTTTTAAACACATGCTGTTACCTATTGTGGCTTCCCCAGCTAGTCCATGTGTCATTTGTTTTTTGAACTCATGGCCCTACTTTATAATATGGCATATCCTACCTAATTTTTCTATAGCATTGTCAGAATGATCTGGCTATGGGGTTAGGTAGTTTCTAGATTCCCTTTGTATTATTTGTTCTGGATATGCAGAAGAAGGGAATGTTAAGAAACACTGCCTCTCACTCAAACAGTGTTCAAACACATATTGGAGCAGAAGTCATGAGTGTAATGATGAAAAAACCTCAGTCCAGGTTGTAAGGTGTGTTATTCACATCCTTTTGGGAGCAGTTTATTCTAGTTATAATGTTGGACTTAAAGGCCAGAAGAAAGTGGGTTGAATCTGCTGTTGTTTTTTTTTTTTTTTAAGAAAACTTGAAAACTTTACTGAAGTGACACTGGCATAAGGATAGATATATAGATCAATGGAATAGAATAGAGAGTCCAGAAATAAACCCATACACCTATGACTAATTGATTTTTGACAAGGGTACCAAGAGCATTCCATGGGAAAAACAGTCTCCTCAACAAATTGTGCCACGACAATGGATATCCACATGCAAAAGAATGAATTTGAACCCCTACCTCATACCATATACAAAAATTAATTTACTAGTCCTAACAGGCATATACACATGACTCTTCCTAACAGTAAAATACATATTTTTCTCAGGTGCACATGGCACATTCTCTGGGATAGACCATATATTAGGCCACAAAACAAGTCTTAATAGATTTTAACAAATAGATATCATACAAAGTATCTGCTCTGACCAAAACAGGATGAAGTTAGAAATCAATAAAAGAAAACCAGGGCTGGGCATTGTGGCTCGTGCCTGTAATCCTAGCACTTTGGGAGACCAAGGTGGGTGGATCACTTGAGGTCAGGAGTTCAAGACCAGCCTGGTCAACATGGTGAAACCCCATCTCTACTAACAATACAAAAATTAGCCAGACATGGTGGCCCAACCCTGTAATCCCAGCCAGTTGGAAGGCTGAGGCATGAGCATTAGTTGAGCCCAGGAGGTGGAGGTTGCAGTGAGTTGAGATCACACCACTGCACTCCAGCCTGGGTGACAGAGTGAGACCCTGTCTCAAAACAAACAAACAACCAAACAAACCCTCCAAAAAAACCCACAGAAAATTGATGAATCTATAGAAATTTAAAAACTCATTCTTAAACAACCAATGGGTCAAAAAAGAAATCACTTATTTAGGTATTAGGGATATTAGAAAATACTTGGAGACAAATGAAAATGAATATACAGCATACCCAAACTTATGGAATGCAGTGAAAACAGTGCTTAGAAGGAAAAATTATATCTGTAAGTGACTGCATTCAAGAGAAAGATCCCAAGTCACTAACCTAATTTTCCACCAAATTTTACTTTTTCTTTTCTTTTTTCTTTCTTTCTTTTCTTTCCTTCTTTCTTTCCTTCTTTCCTTTCTTTCTTTCTTTCTTTCTTTCTTTCTTTCTTTCTTTCTTTCTCTTTCTTTCTTCTTTTTTTTTTTTTGATGGAGTTTTGCTCTTGTCACCCAGGCTGGAATGCAATGGTGTGATCTTGGCTCACTGCAACATCTACCTCCTGGGTTCAAGCAATTCTCCTGCCTCAGCCTCCTGAGCAGCTTGAATTACAGGTGCCCACCACCATGCCCAGCTAATTTTTTTTATTTTTAGTAGAGATGGGGTTTCATCATGTCGGCCAGGCTGGTCTTGAACTCCTGACCTCAGATGATCCACATGCCTCGGCCTCCCAAAGTGCTGGACTACAGGCGTGAGCCACCATGCCCAGCCCAAATTTTACTTTCACTAAAAGTAGAGCAAACTAAACCCAAAACTAGTAGAAGAAAGGAAATAATCAAGGTTAAAGTGGAGGTCAAAAAATAGAGAATAGTAAAACAGTAGAGAAAAATCAATGTAACCAAAAGTTGGATCTTTGAAAAGATCAACATAATGAACAAAGCTTTAGCTAGACTGACAAAGAGAAAATAAAGATGGTCCATAAATAACTAAATGCAGAAATGAAAGTGGAGACATTACCACCAACCTCACAGAGATTAAAAAAAAGATTATAAGAGAATACTATGAGCAGTTGTATGCCAATGCATTAGACAACCTAGAAGAAATGGACAAACTTCTTGAAATACACAAATTACTTAAACTGACTCAGGAAGAAATAGAAAAATCTCAACAGATCTCTAACAAGTAAAGAGATTGAATCAGTGATCAAAAACCTCCCAACAAAGATAAGTCTGGTATCAGATGGCTTCACTGGTGAATTCTATCAACTATTTAAAGAAGAATTAAAACCAATTCTTACCAAACTCTTCCATAAAATTGAAGAAGAGGGAACACTTCCTAATTCATTCCATGAGGGCAATATTTCTCTGATACCAAAGCTAGATAGACATTACAAGAAAATTACAAATATTCCTTTTGAATATAGATGCAAAAATTCTCAACAAAATATTAATAGATAAAATCCTAGAGCAAAGTAAAAGGATTTTCAACATGACCAAGTGAGATTTATCTCAGGAATGCAAGGATGGTTCAACATAAGAAAATCCGTTAATCAATTCATCACTTTTATACAATGAAGAGGGGAAGAAACTGCATGATCATCTCAATGCAGAAAAGGATGTTGCATTATTTGACAAAATCCAACATCCTTTCATGATGAAAAACTCTCAGAAAACTAGGAATAGAGAGAAAATTCCTCGAAATGATAAGAGGTATTTATTTAAAAGTTCACAGTTAACATCATACTCAGTGGTGAAAAACTGAAAGCTTTCTTCCTAATAACAGGAACAAGAGAAGAATGCTTGCTTTATGCTGTCCAACATTGTACTGGAAATTCTAGCCAGAGCTATCAGAAAAGAAAAAGAAATAAAAGGCACCCAAATTGGAAAGGAAGAGGTAAAACTATCTCTATTCACAGATGACATGATCTTATATGTAGAAAATCCCAAAGAATCCACAAGATTACTAGAGCTATTAAACAAATTCAACAAAGTTGCAAAATACAATATCAACACAGAAAATCAGCTGTAAGAAGGAAATTAGAAAAGTAATTCCATCTACAATAGCAGCTAAAAGAATGAAATACATTAGCAGCTAAATGAATGAAAGAATAGGAATACATCTAACCAAGGAAGTGAAAGACATAGACTGAAACATTGCTGAAAGAAATTAAAGGCACAAATAAATGGAAAAACATCCCTGATCATGGATAGAAAGACAATATTGTTAAGATGTCTATTCTACCCAAAGTGATCTACAGATTCATGCAATAAAAATTCCAACAGAACCAGAAAAGGCGATCCTTACATCCACATGAAACTGCATTTTGAATAGCCAAGACAAATCTTGAAAAAGAGAAATAAACTTGAAAGCTTCACACTACCCAACTTTGAAACTTATTACAATGCTACAGCAATTAAAACAATACTGGCAGTCCAGGCGCGGTGGCTCAAGTCTGTAATTCAAGGATTTTGGGAGGCTCATGTGGGAGGATCACTTGAAGCCAGGAGTTTGAGACCAGCCCGATCTTTCAATATAGTGAGACCCTATCTCTACAAAAATAGAAGACAAAAACAACAACAAAAAATGGGTATGGTGGTGTGTACCTGTAGTCCTAGCTACTCAGGAGCCTGTGGCAGGAAGATCCCTTGAGCTCAGGAGTTTGAGGCTGCAGTGAACTATGATTGTGCCACCACACTGCAGCCTGGGAAATAGAGCAAGACCCTGTCTATAAGAAAAGGAAAAAAAAAAAAGTACTGGCATAAGGACAGACATGTACACCAGTAAAATAGGACAAAGATCCCAGAAATAAACCTTCATGTATATAGTTAATTGATTTGCTCAAGGATGCCATAAGGGAAAGGACAATGTTTTCAGTAAATGGTGTTGAGACAAGCAGATATATCATGCGGAAGAATGAACTTGGTCCTTTACACCATATACAAAAAAGAACGCAAAATGAATCAAAGACCTAAACTGAAGAGCTAAAGCTATAAGACTTTTAGATGAAAAATTTGGGAAAATCTTCATGACATTAGATTTGACAATGACTTCATGGGTATAACAGTAAAAGAGTAGAAAACAAACAAAAAAGAAAAATTGAACTTTATCAAGGTTAAGAACTTCTGTGCATCAAAGAATACTATCAAAAAGTGAAAAAGATGACCTAGTAAATGAGAGAAAATATTTGTAAAGCATATACCTGATAAGGAATTAATATTCAAAATACATAAAGAACATCTAAAACTCAGTAATAATAAAACAACCTAATTCAAAAATGGGCAAAGGACTTGAATAGACATTTTTCCAAAGAAAATATACAAATGGCCACTAAGCACATGAAAAAATGCTCAACATTATTAGTCACTAGGGAAATGCAAATCATAACCACAATGAGATACCTCTGCACACTTACCAGGATGGTTATAAGAAAACAGAAACAAACAAACAAAACCCCAGAAAATAACAAGTGCTGGTAAGAATGTGGAGAAACTGGAATCCTCGTGCATTGTTGGCGGGAATGCAAAATGGTGCAGTCACTATGGGAAAGTTTGGTGGTTTCTCAAAAGATTAAACATAGAGCTGGGCACAGTGGCATGCGCCTACTAAGAAGCTCTGGACCCAGACTGCCTGGCTTCAACTCTGCTCCCACTGTTTCCTAGTTCATAGTCACTACCTCCGTAGGGGATTTTCGGGGGCACTAAGACTTCTCAGATATCAAAGCCAGGACTTAAACCAGTGCTTTTCTCATGAAGGCAGACAGCCTCTTGGGAAGCTGCAAAGTATCAACAAAGGTAAGATTTGACGGTTATGAAGAGTACAGCAGGCCATGGCTCATGCCTGTAATCCCAGCACTTTGAGAGGCTGAGGTGGGCAGATCACCTGAGGTCAGGAGTTCAAGATCAGCCTGGCCAACATGGCAAAACCCCATCTCTACTAAAAATACAAAAATTAGCCAAGTGTAACGGTGGGCGCTTGTAATCCCAGCTACTTAGGAAGCTGAGACAGGAGAATCGCTTGAACTCAGAAGGTGTAGGTTGCAGTGAGCCTAGGTCATGCCACTGCACTCCAGCCTGGACCATAGTGTGAGACTCCATCTCAAAAAATAAAAGAGTACAGCAGAGGCTTCAGGCTCATTTCATGCCTGTGTGTAGTCTGCAGGGGGCAGTGGGAGCAGCCTTAGTTTCCTGAGGCTGAATTTAGGAAGAAATTTTCAAAATGAGGCCCAAAAGTCCCTTGCTGAGAAAACAAGTCTTCCATCAGGGGATCATTCTCTGGTCTAGCCAAACTTGCAGTTCCGGGAAAGCTGCTTATGTTTATTGTAGTTTGGTTTTGGGTGGAAAGGCTGTTTTGGTTCTAGAGTTTTGCTTTCCTCTTGGCCCAGCTGCAGGCCCAGACGGGTCCTTGTTGGAAGTCAGCCCTCCTCCCTGAAAGGAGGAAGGGCCCTCCTGTCTGTGGTCGGCGGCATTGTACTTGCTGGATTCCAGGCTGTCAGTCTCATGGGTGAGCTCCCAGGATGCTTAGCCTGCAGATTGTTTTGTTAGTTTTCTCCTGCAATTAATTTGGAAATTACCCAGCTACCCACAGCCTCTCCCAGGTGTTCTGTAAACTACAGGCCTGCTCCTGCAGCTTTCACCTTGGTGGAACCAACCCTGGCTGAAGCTGGGAGGGTTCTGGGTGGGGTGACAGGAGTCCCACAATGGCAGGGCTTGTTTTTAGCAAATGCCAGTTCCCTTCAGCTTGATCACTAACCATCCTACTTTGTTGGATCCGAAGCAACTGGACCCACACACTCAAAGACACTATCTTTAAGCCTTACATGCCCTATGGAGATAAGCCAGGGGCATATGGAGAATCCACCCTACTCAGAGGCTCGAAGCCAGAGGATTCCCAAGCTCCAGTCAACACTAACAGGTGATTCTCCCAGCCTCCTGATTCCCACATCCAGGGAGGAAGGGGCCTCAGATTTCTGGTTCATTTTACTGAGGACTTGTTACACCGGGGTTGAGGGTTGGTCCCTCCTGTGTGCAACGGTCACATGACTTGAGCTCAGTACCCCCTTTTCTTGGACCTTAGTTTCCTTTCCTGAAAAGGGTGCATTTGAAACCTGCTGCTTCCCAGGGGAGCTGTGAGGATCCAAAGAGATAACACCTGTGAAAATGGCTGGTACTCCCTGAACAAAGTGGCTTTTAGAAAATGTTGGGATTATTATTAGTTTTGTTCCTGCTGAGCCCCTGGAGCTGTGGAAGGGCCCTGAACTAGGGTCTACAATGATAACTCACTGTTACCATGGAAAGTTACTTTCTCTGGTTTCTCTTCCATAAAACAAGGGGTAGGGCTAGATAGTCTGTTAGGTGCACATTTATTTATAAGAAGCCAAGAGAAGTCTCAAAGGGAATACATCAAGAATCAGTTTTCCCCTGCCCTGTCATGGTCACTTTCTGTATCAGTTAGGATACATTTGTTTGTTGTTGTTGTTGTTGTTATTGTCATTGTTGTTTTTGAGACAGAGTCTGGCTCTGTCGCCCAGGCTGGAGTGCAGTGGTGCGATCTTGGCTTACGGCAACCTCTGCCTCCCGGGTTTAGGTGATTCTCCTGCCTCAGCCTCCTGAGTAGCTGGGATTACAGGCATGCACCACCATGCCCTCCCCTATTTTTTGTTAAGACCAAATAAATGTGTTCCAGAAGTCCACAGCAGACTTTCCTGAACATCTCATTGGCCCAGAAAGTATCCTGTACCTGTTTCCAAATCAATCTCTGACAAGAGTGATAGGATAGTGACTGCGCTTACCTTATGCAAGTCAAGATTCACCGCCAAGGGGTAAGACACAACCAACTGAAACCTGAACAAAATCAGGGTCTTGTGAGAAAAGAAGAAGTGAAGAAAATGGGTGGGTAGACAACTAGCAGTGTCTGGCACACTTTCTTCTCAAAATAAGCCGATATTTATATGCCAGAAAGAGGGTGGATTGTTTCATGCTTGTCTGGAGTTCCCCGCTGGACAGTTGTCCTCAACATCGTCCACCCGCAGCCTTGCCATCAAAAGCCCTGAGCACAGTCCCCAGGAGAGGACACCTTTCTTTATGAGCATCTGTGCAGGGAAAATGAAGGCAGACCCCACTTCACACAAGGTTGAATAGTTGTTTGAGGTTTTGATAAAAATTTGGGATAAAAGAATGTGTTGGCCAGGCGCGGTGGCTCACGCCTGTAATCCTAGAACTTTGGGAGGCTGAGGTGGGCGGATCACCTGAGGTCAGGAGTTCGAGACCAGCCTCAACATGGAGAAACCCTGTCTCTACTAAAAATAGAAAATTAGCCAGGCATAGTGGTGCATGCCTGTAATCTCAGCTACTCGGGAGGCTGAGGCAGGAGAATTGCTTGAACCTGGGAGGCGGAGGTTGCAGTGAGCCGAGATCGTGCCATTGCACTCCAACCTGGGCAACAAGAGTAAAACTCCATCTCAAAAAAAAAAGAATGTGTTGTGATGTGGGAGTGGAAATTTTTGAAAACATTCATATTAAATGTAGTTTTTTTCATACTGTGAGAAACCCTTCACAGGACTGCTCGTGGAAATGCCATGTTCCTAATTGCACTCCCTGGTCCCGAGGTCTGGGCCTCCGTGAGAGAGTGACATAGTCTGGCTGGGCTTTGAGCTGGGTCACACATTGGCTGCTGTAGGGAAAACTGCCAAGGGAGCAGGGGAGGAAGCAGGGGGTCCTGTTAGGGGCTGGCACTGTGATCCGGGAGAGATAATAGGGTCCTACAGGGCTGGCGGTCGTGGAGGTGTGGCATGGGGTTAGGTGGTTCCTGGAGAGGGAATGGTCAGGGCAAATTCATGATGACAGGAACACATGGGAGTGTCAGGGAACAGCAAATGGTGTGTTGGCTGCAGACTGGGGGTGTGGGAAGGCAGCTATGGGAGATGTGGCTGGCAAGAAGGTTGACATAAGGATGACCGAGGGTCCCTAGTGCCAGGTGAGGCGCTGAAGCATTCTACTGCAGACAGCAGGGAGCCTTCTCCACAGGACTGGAGCTCAGCTTCAGGGAGGTAAGCTGGCAGCAGGGACAGAATGGAGGCAGGAGGACTCTTGGGAGGCCCTGGCTGGCTGCTGGGGCCAGGGCCGTGAGCAGAGGCGGGAGTTGAATCCTGGGAGGTGGTGGCTCTCAATTTATTGCCTGGTTGCAGAGCACCTCCATGCCTGAGAAACCATGACTGGGGCTCTGCCCTGACCACCCCCACTTGAGAAGCTTCTCCAGGTTCTCAGATAGCGAGATAAACCAGTGCTCTGCCCCATGGCTGAGATCCACCCTGATTCTGGCTTCCCAATCTCTTCCTCACCCTGGGAGGGGCTGACAGCTGTTCCCTGGGTCTCTGACTAGGTGCTTCCTGGTTAACCCTTCTGGGCTGAGCTGGAAATCTGAGCTTCCGCTCTCAGAAGAGGGAGTGTGGGGCTAGCAGAGGGGTTCGGGAACTCCACAGAGAGCAGACAGCATTCCTCTTTTGAGGCCAAGCATTGAGGACCATGCCAGGAGCTCTGCAAAGGCTGGCTTTGGCCTCAGCCAGGGAGAGGAGATGCTGAAGAGAGGGCAGGGGCAGGAGAGCAGAACTCATTAAGGGCATTCCATCTCACCCCTACTCTGCCTGTCCATCCCATTTAAAATTTTGTTCACTGCTTAGTTTGGCCTGGGGAGCACTAACTGCACTACTTTCTCTCGAGGTAGTTCTAAGCTATTTATTTAACAGGTAAGTCCATTCCTCAAGTTGCAGTCCATCCTCATTCCTTAGCCCCTACCTTCACATCCTCACCAGATTACTTTTACTTGCATATTACCTTCATTAAGATAATAATCAAATGCAGTCTCCATTGGGGGAGGCATAGGTTCTAGTCCAGCTTGGACACTTAACAGCTGTCATATCTTGGGCAAGTCACATGCCCCTTCTTTGGCTCTATGGAGGCTCCACACACACTCACAATATTCCTATTTATTCCTATTGGGAACTTACACAAGCAATGAGATGGAAGTCCTGGTTCTCCCCGTGTGGTGCCATGTGATCCTAGGAACATGCTTTCATGCTTTCCCAATCTGGGCCCCTGCCCCATCCTTCATGGTACATGCCCCTGTCTGAACTGCTTTTCATCAGGGACATATTCCCCCAGCTATCTTGCCATGTCTACCCTCAGGAACAGGCTGAGCACACACAGAAAGCCAAGCTCATATGTGTTCAAGGCGGGGGAGGGTTCCTTAGGGCACTGAGGACCTTAGACTTTCCACTAGAGGGTCCCTCGGCCCAGATTGGCTTGGAGACAGGGACCCCTTCCAGTTGGCCATTGTGTTCTGAACAGAAAGCTTAATTTTTCTCCTAGACCCTTAACTACCTCAGACTTGGGGCTGGAGCTGAGGGGTCAGAGGCAAAGTTTATTCTATACTCAGGCAATTGACTGTTGCTAAGGGAGGGTATAGAGCTCGAACCCAAGGTCCCTACAGTGCCTCAGCCCGGAGTCAGGACGTGGCTTCCTGCCCTGGCTCTGTCACCCCAGCTTTCAAGATGTTTTCAGATATACTCTTGTTGAATGTCATTGTCACAGTCACCTATACAGCTGGAAACAGGAGATGAGGTGCAGTCTAAGGGCTAGGATTCCAAGACTCAGAAAGTACTCAAAGGAGAAGATGAAGCACTTCACCCCAGCTCTGTCCCCTTGCCACCCTGCCCTCTCTGCTCTCTGCAGTCAGAGCCACAAGACAGTGCTGGAGTGCTAGCTGGGGTTCCGGGCCAGAAACAGGAGGCTTCTAGAAGTTATTCTGGCATCTCTAATCTCAATAACACATTTTTTTCAAAGTTCTTCCTCTTTGCCCAGGGCATAGGAATCACCTAAGGGTCTTATAGAAAGGCAGGTTCTGGTCTAGGAGGTCTGGGGTGCGGCCAAACAACCAGTATTTCTAGCAAGCTCCCAGGGAATGTCCTTGCAGCTGACCTCCATCTCTTGTGTAAACCAACAGGGAGGGCTTGCCGCCCTTTGCCCCCAGGCCTTGCTCCTGGCCCTTGCAGAAGTGCATCTTGTATTCAAGTGACCAAAAGAGGAGGTGTTAGAAAATGTGAAAGGGTAAAAGGGGACCTGCACCCAGTTTTATAGGTGGAGAAACAGGCCCACTCCATGCCAGAAGGAATTTGTTCAAGACCTCACAGCAATTTAGTGACAGTCAAGACTCAGGCCTCCTGTATAGGGGAAAAGACAAAAGCAAAAACAAACTCCAGAAAAGATATATACTTAAGCCTTAACTGCGCATTCTTTATGGGTCCCCCCTACAGCCTTTTTTTTTTTTTTTTTGCTGTTATTTCCCTCCCTCTTTATTTTCTTACCTGTTATTTCTTTTAAAACAATGAACACGTACTGATTTTGTAATAAGAAAAAATTTAGTAAAAGAAAATTCTCACAAAGTTCTTAGTAAATGAGATTATGTCCATGAACGTGTTTGGTAAATTTTAACTCCACAGGGCAGCTCCAAGTCATGGGTGTGCAGTTGGGCTCAAACTGTACAGAACTCATTTCGGGGACGTTATCCTTACTCTTCTTGGAGCCCACATCGCCCAGATGAGGAAGGCTACCGCTGCCGCCAACGCCGACTACCGTGAGCAGCTTCCTGCTCCCCCGTCGTCGCCTCTGCGGTCGCAGCACTTCTCCCAAAGCGTTGGCCGCAGGAATCTTTCCCCTTAAATCGGGGAAGAAGGTTCTCTAATCCATTTTCGCCGTGAACGACCTCGGGCCAAGTCTGCTTTTGTTGCTGGTTCCCTAAGCTTAATTGCAAGCAAAGTTAATTTGAAAGAAAATACACGACACAGCTCTAGGGCGAATTCTAACGAGCCTTGGGCAATTAGGGAAGAAAGCGTCTAATTATCCACAGCCTGGGGACGCCTGCACACGACGCTGGCGGGTGCAGGGCCCGGAGAGGGACAAACGATTTTTCTGTGTTCATAAAATGAAGAAGAAAAAAGTAAAAAAGAAGGGCACCTCCAGTCCCCAGATGAGGGACTGGGAGGGGTTTGCAAATTCCTAGGGTTAGAAGGTTCCAAGACATACAGCGGAATGTTCTCAGGATCCCACAGTCACGCGGGCTAAGGGGGCCGCCTGCGACCCCGCTGTGGGTGAGGCCCCGGGCGGCGCGCACTGTTTCCGAGGTACTCGCTCCCCTGCGCGGCGCCCATTCCCACCCGGCCCGGGCGGTGCGCGAGCTCTTGGTGTCGTCGGCCGGCAGGACGCCGAGAAGGGCTGTCGCTCTGTCTTCAATGCCTTGATCCCAACCCTCGCGGGTCTCCGTGTCCCTTGGGTCTCCTGAAGCACACACCCAGGTCCCTACCCGCAGCCTCCTCTCTCTCCTGGTCCTGACCCTCGCCTTTGGCACAATCTTACCTGTCCCGCAAGTTGACAAGTAGAATGGGGGACGAAAACGCCCGCTCTTTCCCACCCTGTCTTTCTCCTTCCCGGGGCTTTATCGCGACACTCCAGGAGGCTTTGTTACAAGGCAGCGCTTATTTAAAGCCTTTCAGCCCTGCTATCGCCTGCGCTTTACAGTTCACAAAGCGCTTTTCACCTCTCCTCTCGTTTAACTTCAGGAAAATTATCTGAGGTAGCAGTCACAAATTCCCATTTCACAAATGACGACCCGAGAGGAGAAGGGACTGGCTTAAGATTAATGGTGCTGTCAAGGCACTGGACTTGCTAATTAGGAAACAGGGAAAGGCTCAACTCTGGCATAACTAGGTGCAAAAACCAGCCTTCTCCAGCCCCAGTCCTGCGCCTGGGCTCTTCCGCAGCCCAGAACAAAACTCCTGGGTGGAGGACTCTTACTTTCCCATTCTTCCCAACCAGGCAAGTCATCCTGATCTCTGCACCTGGGACAGCCAGCTTGTCTAGCTGAATGGAGGAGAACACTTGAACTCCATACTTGCAAGGATTCTTAGGGAGAGGAGGGCGGCCCAATACCTGCACTCTTCCAAGGTCACAAGGCTGGGTCTGGAATTTGGGCCCACGGGTGGCAGGGTCAGCCCTCAAGTGCTTCCAGGTACCACCACCAAAGCCAGGAAGGGCCAGCACCTAGACCTGCACTGCGCAATACAGTGTTGCTACTGAAGACCTAGCAGGTGACTAGTCCACATTTAGAGAAGCTGTAAGTGTAAAACACACTCCAAATTGTAAAGCTTTCATGTGAAAGGAGAGTAAAACATCTCAATTTTTACATTGATTATATGTTGAAATCATAATATTTTTGATACGTTGGGTTATCATTCAAATTAACCTCACCTGTTTCTTTTTACTTTATTAATGTGGCTACTAGAAAATTTAAAATTACATATGTGGCTTGCACCATATTTCTAATGGAGAGCACTGATTTATACAAATCCCCATTTGGACTGAACCAAGTTCACACGTCTTCCTGTACAGGATAGTACAGTCCCAAAAATAAAAAATAAAAATTACCAATGGTTTTCATACAGTCTTCTTTTTCACACCCCGGCCCTTCCCTATTAAGTTTATACAGAAAGAGGCTGAGTTTCTCTTGCCATAACTCACTTGCTCAAAGATTTTTATTAAAACAGTCCATCTGAACACTCCTATTTATCTGAAAGCTGTGAATGGAGCCTCTGAAATATTTAATGCTGAAAGTTTTTGCTCCAGAATCGAAATTTAAAGATTTCTCAAGGGAAAGGGGGAGAGTTATTGGACTTTCTCTAATTTTAGTGAGCCTGCTACTTAAGCAAGATACAAAATGAAGTTAAAATTCCAATTTCTTTCTAAAGCTCACTTTACTGACTGCCCCAACTTAATTTTTCTCTTTCCTTTTTGCATGGGGAAGGCTGCTGAGGTGTAGCAGGGGGTGCTGGGGATGGAAGAGCCCTCCTCAGCTACTGAAAGGTGTCACCAACGGGGTCCCTGAGTCCTCACATCTCCTTAAACTTCAGTTCACCCATTGGGTCCAGGGCTGCGTGATGACAAGAAACAGTGGACAAATGAATGAATGTATTTATAATTGCCTTATAATGGAAAACCAGATTTATGACTGGACAGTAACAGCCATGAAATTACCAGCACATCCTGCTCAAAAGTTCAATAAGTTAGGATATAATTGCTGCCTGGAGCCAATCCTGGGACTTTAGGTTAGACGCTTGGCCATGAACTCTTTTCCGTTCCCTAGAACAGCGGCTAGGCTTTGGGTGGCTACTCAGAGGCCCTGGGTGGCCCACCATTGCTGCCAAATACGCAGGGCAGCATCCAAGATGATGGGGCCCTGAATGATAACCCGGGGGCGGTGAATAGAGTCCTGCAGCCCTCTGGTGTAACAGATTGGGGAGACTGAAGGTTCAGGTGATGGGACTGGAGTGCTGAGGCACAGTTCAACTCGGAGCTAGGTCTCAAGTTCTCAGAGACAGGGAAAACCAGCCCAGGTCAACCACAGCAGAGATTTCTCCAATTTAAAAAAGAAGAAAAGGCTATTTCTTTTGCAAATTTGTCCTCCTCACTTTAAGAATAAAGGCGCTACCGGAGCCTTTTACTGTAGTAACGCAGTTAAAGGCACTAGAGGCCGAACCGCGTAAAAAAGCCCGAGTTTCTGGCAGCACATGGAAGGCTGAAACTGATTCCCCACAATCTGGATCCTGGTCTCTGGTGTTGACACTACGCTGCCCTCTGGTTACCGCCAAGGACCCTCCCCGATAGAATGCCAGAAAGCATCCCCTTTGGGGGCTTCGCTCCATCGAGGGTCCCTGTGCCAGTCCAAGGGCTCTAGCTGCCTAGCCCCACCTCCACCCATTTACAGAGTACACCGGGTGCCTACGCTGTGCGCGGGCAGACCGAGCCTCTGTGGCCTGCTCTGTCTTTTCCACGTGAGTCCCAATTGAGTCCTCTCTCCATTCCTGTTCTCAGGTTGCGGGGAACGTATGAACAGCCGATGTGTCTATGAGTTTTCGTCCCTACGCTCGGCTCACATGGCGGACACGAACCGATCTATCCCACCGGGATAGGCGGCAGCATGGCGAGCATGGTAGGCGCCTGCACTGGCCCCTCCGAGCTGCCCGCCAGGGTTGTAGCAGGGCCCCAGCGCTCCGAACTGGCCGGGCGACGTGCGCCCGTAGAAGTCCACCGTGGTCTCCACGCCGCCACTGCTGCCGCCCGCGGTGGGCGAAGCAGGTCCCGCCAGGCGGCCAGCAGCGGCAAAGATCGCACTGCCGGCGCCCTGCGGGTACGCGCCGTCCGGGCCCGCGTAGGCAGCCGCATAGGCCGAGGGGTTGGCCGGCCGGGCCCCGGTGCAGCCTGCGGGCTGGTAGCCGGTGGTGGTAGCTGGGGCGCCGGCGGAGGCAAAGGCGCAAGAGCCGCCGGGCCCCGACGGTGCGGGCCCCAGCTCTGGGCTGAGAGGCCGCTCAGGAACCAGGCCGAAGACGCGGCAAGGGCCGGGCGACGCCGCGGGGTAGTAGACTGGAGGCGGAGCGGCCAGCGACGGCGGCGCGTAGCCCGCATAGACGGCGCCCGGGTAGGGGGGGCGCGCGGCGGGCACCGCGCCCGGGAAGATGGCGGCGGCCGCGGCAGCGGCGGCGGCTGCCGCGGCCGCCGCGTCGTGCATGTAAGCCGGGTAGGTGGAGAGGTCCGAGCGCTTGAAGCGCTTGCGGCGGCGCAGGAAGCTGCCGCTCTCGAACATGTCCTCCGCGTTGGGGTCGAGCGCCCAGTAGTTGCCCTTACCCGGGCGGCCGGCCTCGCGCGGGATCTTGAGGAAGCAGTCGTTGAGTGTGAGGTTGTGGCGGATGCTGTTCTGCCACTTTTTGGGGTTGTCGCGGTAGAAGGGGAAGCGCTCGGTGATGAACTTGTAGATGCCGCCCAGCGTGAGGCGGCGCTCGGGCGCGTGCGCGATGGCCATGGCGATGAGCGCGATGTAGCTGTAGGGCGGCTTCCCGCGCTGCAGGGGGCGCTTGCGGCGCCGCCCGCCCGCCCCGCGGCCCGCGGCCTCCCCTGGGACCCCGGCCCCTGCTGCGGTCTCGCCGCGCTCTTCCTTCACCGCAGCCAGCACCTCTGGCTGCGGCGGCGGCGGCCCGCTCTCGGCAGTCATGGCGCGGCCGTCCCGCACCCCCGGGCTCTGGATCCCCGCGGCTGTCGGGGGGCGGGGGCGGGCCTGGCGTCCCCGGAACGGACGCTCGGCTCCTCTGCGGAGAGCTCAGGGGATCGTCGCGGGCTGGCCCCGAGAGCCCAGCGGCCCAGGCTAGCGCGCGCTGGAGGCTCGGCGTCCGTCGTCTGGGGCTGGCGCGGTGCAGACAGAGGCTCGGGAGTGACCCGCCAGCCGACGGCTCAGCCCGCGTGGGGCAGCTCGAGGCGGGCAGCGGCGGTGGCCTCGCGACCACTCTGGTCGCCGGCTGAAGGGTCCCTTGCGCGCTGGTGCCGGGCGGTCGAGGGGTCCAGAAGTGATCCCTGGGTTGGGGTGGCTGCAGCTGGTCTGTGGTGCCCGCTGGTTTAGGATTACTACCTAGGTTGTGCGCGCAGAAGAGGCTTCGGGCTCGAAGGCCAGAGCGAGGGCAGTTAGTACAGGCGCTGGGCGATCTGGCCGGGGCCGCCCATGCCCTGCCCCCGAGGCCAAGGCGGCGGTAAGCGCCACGGGCAGAGAGGCGAGGCGGGGGCAGCGAGGTCGGGGCGCGGGCCCAGGCGGGGCGACCTGAGGCTGGTCCTCTCCACGGCGTGGGTCTCCAGCCCTGCGGACCGCTGGCGAGGCGCTCCCCTGCGCACTCCGGGACCGGCTCCTCCCTCTGCCAGCTTCCCCTCCTTAAAGGCGCCAGGAAGCGTGGGGCGGCACCGGTTCCCTGCCCGCCCCCCGACTGCCCGCCCCCCGGGGCCCAGGCGCACCTCCCCAGGTAGGAGCAGCTGTGGCGGCGCGGTAGGAGCCCCACAACGTCAGGGCGGGGAGGGCGCTTGGAGATCCCCCGGGTCGGCCCCCTTCCGCGCCCCGATCGACTGAGGCCCGGAGAGTTCAGGAATCGGCTGGGGAGACCTCAGCGCCTGAACTCGGAGTTTTCGGACTTTTCAGGCCTCTGCCAAGGCCTGGGACTCGCAGGTGAAAGGACGGGCTCATCTCACTTTTTTGTCCTGAGAGGGTGAGAATTGGCCGAGAGGGAGCTTGGTTTTTGTGGGAACGCGGAGGGAGAAATTCCGGGAGACCGGCTCCCAGGGCCTTTCAGGATGGTTTCCAAACCCCATTCGTGGCTGCCACAGCCACTTGGCACTCCAGTCCCCCCATCTAAGAATGAGTATTCTTAGGCCCGAAAGAGAAGGTCACTTGCCATGGCCCCACTGCGACTTCTCCGCTTAGCGCAGTCTCCAACCTGCGTATCCTTTAGGACTGCGCTTCCCAGCTATGTGGTAGAGGTAGCCACTTTCCCTTTTTGGGCCCCAGGTCCCTCGACTGTACCGGAGTCTGGATCTCTCAAGAGTCCTTGCGTGGTAGATATTTAGGGATAGGCCAATCCCCACCCCCAATCATCCGTCTTTGAGAGGCCCAGGATCTGTCTCTATTTGATGGATAGTGGTGCAAGGATTAAAGACGACGCAGGATAGGTAACCTCCTCCTCCAATCCCCCGGGACCAGAGTAGCTCTGAAGACCCCCAGAGGCAGCCAAGCAGCCCCTTCCCGCAGCGGGGAGTGAGGGCTGCGGGTGATGAGGGAGTGGGAAGAGAGCTGTCGCCGGGTGGGCGCGTCTCCGGGGGAAGGGGCGGGCAGTCGGGACACGTTTGCTTTATGGGTGTGCAATTTCTGAGTTCCTTTCCTGCTGTCCCTGAGCCGGGACTTGGTCCTAACCTGAGATCCTCGCGGCGCGGCCCCTCTGGCCCGGGTTCGTTCCCTGGCCATTCACTGGGAGATCCAGGGCCTGTCCTTGTCCCCTCACAGGGCCTCAGTGTTCTACTCTGCTAAATATCAGCTGGAGGGCGTGTGCTGATCTCCGAGGCCCCTGCTACCCGTAGGATTCCGGGCCTTGGCGCGGGTTCCGATGGCTCGAGCCCGGACGCAGCTTTCCGGGGCCGGGGCTGTGGGTGCAGAGCCGCGCGGAGGGTGGTGCCAGGCGAGTGTGGGTGATCCCAAGAGGAGGGTTCTGGCCGGTAACGGGTGGCACGACTTCCAGGGTTTTAGTCGCGTTCTTCGTGGCGATGAGCTGAGGGCAGGCTTAGCCCGGCCAAGCGTTGGGCAGCTGCCTTCGGAAGAGCGAGGCAAAGCCCAGATCCTCGCTCAGTCGATCCGGTGTGTGGAAACGCTCAAAGCCTTTGCTTGACAACCTTCCGCGGCAGAGGGTTGGTCGAACGGAGAGGGGCTTTACACTCGCTAAACAAAACTCCTGGTTTCCTTCTTCCCAAGTAATGAAGAAGCAAAAACCCAGATTTCGTCCTGTTTCGTTTTTACAAAGGAGGAAAAACTTGAAATTTTAAAATTTTTAACTGGATTATATTATAGGCACCTTTTAATATGGGATTTCGTGGCTCTCAGTAACTTTCAAGATTCTGGGATTCAGATATCCAGATTTTAAATTCTGGACGACCGTTGTCCTAACGTGATTCCATAAATCTAGAGAATGCGATCCTGCGATCCTGTAATTCTAAGATTCCAAGACTGGGAGTCTAACTTTGACAATGCTTATATTCCTTTGGCTTAAGCTTCTAGTCAAAGTCTAAAAACCTATGTATTAAGGTACTGGGACTAAACCAGGCACGGTGGCGGGAGCCTGTAATCCCAACTACTGGAGGTTAAGGCAGGAAGATCGCTTGAGCCCAGGAGTTCCAGGCTGTAGTGCACAATCATTGTGCCTGTGAGTAGCCACAGCACTCCAGCCTGCGCAGCAGAGGGAGACCCGGTCTCTTAAAAACAAAACAAAACAAACAAAAAACGGGGACACTAAGATTTTTTGCCTGAAAATATGATGCCACTCTTGAAGCTGCCACTTCTCCAGCTTTTTATTTTTTCCACTCTAAGTTATATATTATTTAATTTGAATTCCTGTGTAGGAATGTCTGATTGGAAGAATTTGAATCCTGTAAATCCACAGTTCTCTCCTTCCTTAATTCTAAAATGTTAGTGCTGGATCTGCTATTCTGTAGCTCAAATAATCTGATTCCAATAATTCTTCTAATGTTTGTGATTATATGCTTTAATGATTAGTCCCATGACTTTATGATCCTCTACTTTTAAGCTGCAACGACTATGGCTAAAAGCCTTCTTGTCTCAGGATTTTCTGATCTTCAATGTCTTGTGTCTGTGACCTCATTCTTCTAGAATTCTGATTGTTTTCTCAAACTTCGTCAATATCAAGCTACTCCTGTGGCCGAGACCAAATACCTAGCATCATGAGATTAGAATTTCCAGGATCATGATTCTAAGATTTTCGCAAACAAAGGACCCGTAAATTTCTATTTCATAAATGTTCTATTCGAATAATGCATTTGAAGATTCTGTGAGTCCACGGTAAGTTCACATTAAATGATTTGGTGAGTACATAGGTCACAAGTTTACCCGTTTGGATCAAAACCGTACACAAAAATCTCCTCGGGGCATTTCCTATCTCTTCCCATTGCTTCCTTCTCAGTTGCTTGAGAAGGAGCATGGTCATGGCGAAGTCCTCCCCTCTCCTCTGGCACAGTGCTCCTTAACGTTTATGAATCATCTGGAAGTTAGGAAGGGCAGGTTCCAGACCCTTGGAAATCATTCTCCCAATCCAGCAGGGGTGGATTGATGTTGATGTGGGCGGGCCAGTGATTTCTATTTCCCACTGGTCTTCAGCCCTTCAAGTATTCCCAGCACCCCTGGAGAAGCCGGCCTGCAGCAGGCCATTTTATGTGCATAGGGGGCTGGGGGTGCTATTGGGAATCTGTAGAAGATGTTCTTCTGCAACAGCTGCTTTCCCCAGTTTTGAATTGGCGACTTTGTAAATAAAAACGAGAGGGGTCCAAGGAGTCAAGGAAAATTCCTCCAGATTCCTTGACGGAGATTCCCCTGCACGCAGACGCAGAGGTAACCAGTTCTTCTATTTAAGGAAATTATGGAAATTCGAGCTAGAAGGAGACTGGGCCTGGATTGTGGAAGGGACTTGTAGAGAGAAAAGCCTTGGGCTGAGAAGGAAACTCAGGTCTTTGGGCTCTTACTCTTTGGCCCCAAAGCCTCTCTGCCTTTTCCTGAGTTCTCAGAGCCTTACTTGTACTTAATTCTTTGGCCTGGGCTGCCCTTTTTACTGAACAACAAAACTCCAGGCCTCCACACTTGCAAATCTGATCCAAGGATCTCCTTACAGCAGCATCACAGTGACCTCTGTTTAGGTTACTCCAGTGCATTCTGTCTGGATCAGTGGGCTGTATGGCCCTAGAGAGCATCAGAGCAAGACACTGTCACAAAAGGGGGCCCCCAAGTCACACTCACCCTGCTGACCACAGAAGACATCCATCTAAGGCAGCACCAGTGTTGTGAGGGCTTCCACCCAAGCTTGCTCAAGACCCACCCAGCGACTTTAAACCATCCGCTGCCCTTCTTAGGCCTCAGTTTCTCTATCTGTGAAGTGTGTGTGTGGGGATATCCCATATCTGTGCTTTCTCTTCCACCGAGTCAAGGTGATAAAGTGGAGCGCCTTACAGATGCGCGGTCGTGTTCTTCCTCTTTTAAATTGTTTTAAGGCGAAACTTGGACATGGAAAAAAGACGCTGGGGATAATTCTAGCCTGTTCCACTCACAGGCCGCCATGAGATGCGCACACCCCCACCCACTGCCCCTCCCCACGGAAGAAGTAGCGGTTGATTAAAGTGTAACATTTTCTGCGGTCTAGCGGGGGATTTTGAGTCTCCGTGGCTCCCGCTGGCGTGGACCCTTTCGGCTTCCCAGAGCTCCGCAAGCGCTCTCTCCCTTTAAGTTGGTCCACTGTAACACTATGAACAGCGAATCATTGTCACCCAGGGGACAGGATGGAGGAACCGGGGCCCAGGAAGGGGAACCTTCTGCTTCCCACCTCCCCGTTTGCTTGGATCCCGCCACCAACGTTTCTTACGTAGGTAAGAAGCACCTAGCCTTTCCTACCCCGCTCCCTACAAGCCCTCCCACAGAGCCCTCTCCCGACCCAGTCTGCGCGGGCCCGGACACTCAGTGTTCTCAGAGCAGCGGGGAGCGCAGGAGCCGGCATGGAGGTCCAGCAGCTTTGCAGCCGCAACGAGAAGGGGAAGTCGGCTCCGGACGGCGCGGACTTGTCCCACTGCGCACAACGAATCGGGGACAGAGTCAAGCTAGACCCTGCTCCCGCTCTAGGTTGGCTCCACGCGCTTTCCCTGCGTTCCAGACCCGAGGACCAAGAAGCGCAGGCCACTACCCGCGTCTGATCCGACCCAGGCGGGCGGGCGGGAGTTCAGCTGTGGCGGCGGGCATTCCCGGCAAAGCCGTGGCCCGGGGCGAAGGTGGCGGCCCGCAGGCGCATTTCAGTTAGATTCTGAGACCCTGGGCGCAGGATCGGCCCCCAGCCAACGTCTAGAGTCCAGGATTCTTGGTCTGGTTCCGAAATCTGTGCGCGGCTTTTGAACACTTGGAAACCTGAAATTTGCACACCAGATTGTGGGTGTTCATTTCTGGGGAGAGAGTCCATGGTTTGCAAGACAATCTCAAAAGAGCCGATGATTACTCCTCTTCCCCCTTCAAAAGGGAAATGAGCTAGCCTGCATTCTAGTTCAACCACTAAAGGCACAGGAAGAGGCAGTGATTTTTTCCCCTTCCCCAGGCCAGTCTCTGTAGGGATCCCATCCCGCAGCTCAGTCCGGCCGCCTGAGGAGGGGCAACAGGGCTGATTGCCTCCCCCTACAACCCAACGCGGTTGCTTGGCTGCTGGGCGCCCGAAGCATGAGGTGGGCGGTGGCACGGCGAGGAGGCGGCGCGGGGAGCTGGAAGACAGTTGAACCTCAACACGGGAGAGCAGCCAGCTCTCCTCTGGCCTCTTCCCCACTCCCCCGGCCTCTTCCCCACTCCCCCTCTGGCTTTTTTTTCCCCCCTAGGCCTGGAGTGCGGGTCTCTCTTGGTTTCGCCGTCCGTCTTTCTGCCTCTGCTACGAATATGCGTGCACGTGTCCTGCCTCTCTAGGCGCATCTCCCGGGAGTCACCCCAGCGGCAGCCCACGGGCTGGAAGTGAGGGGGCCAGCTGCACACTCCAGCCGAGTTCCAGTTGCCCATACGAGCCTCTTCTGTCCTGGAGGATGGCACAGAGAGTGGCAAGACAGGACAGAGGGACATCCACCCAGGAGGACCCTGGAGCCCGTGGGAGTCAGATTTTCCACCTTTCTGTCCAAAAGCTTCCTCTGCTCGGCAGAGCCTGACCCAGGGAGGAGAGGCACACAGGGTTATGCGGCATCAGCTTTCTCCACATGTCCAAGGCTCTAAACAGTCCGCTCCCAGCGGGCGTTCCTGCTGGGTCTGCATAAACCCTCAATGCTTCCCATCACTCTCCTGCAAGATCAAGTGCTCTTTCCTGGGCCTGTTATTCAAGACCCCCTCCCTACACAATGCAGCTCCTTTCCACTCTCCCTTGGTCTTCTCTTTCCCAGCATCTGAGGACACTGCCCCCCACCAAGTCTTCTGTCACAATGTGACCCTCCTGTGAAAGCCTGTTACTCAGTCATCCAGTCTTGGGTCTGTTCCTGTCTCTGCCTCTTCCAAGCTGTGCAACCTTGGGCCAGTCACTTATCCACTCAGCCTCAACCTGTCCATCTATAAAATGGGGATAAATAGTAATGTAACAGAGTTGTGAAAGTTAGTAATATTAACTCAGACATACATAACTCTTCCATGAACACACACTGTTGTAACCACTTTGTGCATATTAAATACACTAATGTATCAGGAGACCCAGGGGCTAGTCTCAGGCCTGTCACTAACTGGGCATTGGGAGCATATCCAGGAGAACTGGCAGAGCACTGGATCTGGAAGGCATGGTAATGGAAAGGTAGGCCATCTAGACAGGTGGGCAACTGCAAAGCAGCCCAGAAGCAGGGGTCTTGCAGGTGATAAGCAGGCAGGAGGGGAGATTCAGACTCAGAGCACCATCTTCTACCCTAGGTTCAGGTACTGGGGACCCTGGGATGATCCTGGGGTCTAGAAATAAGAAGCTCTGAGGGAGAGTTTGGCTAACTTGGCCCTACTGGGCTGGGGTCTGAGGGTCTCACAGGAGTAACATTTCTCCCTGGTGTCCTGGAAACTTAGGGTCTTGCATGTGCATGCAGCCCTGGCCTTTGCCTGGGCAGATGTAGCCCAACTTTTGGCAGGAGGGTTGGGGAAAGATTCAGCACTGAGCTGGTGCCCAGCTTCTATAGGTTCAGGGGCATTTTCTTCGGTCCTGAAGCCATCCGCATGGTCACCATGTCTATGAGCCACTAGGGTAGGACTCTAGGGAACCCTGGGGCTGGCCAGGAGAGCTGAACTTGCCCTCCTGATGTGGGTTTAAATGTAATCCAGGAGTATGAAAAGGTGAGGAACAGCTGCTCAGGTCCCTGTAGGGAGCCTCACCTTGGGTGGCTGGTGTGTGGCACTCCCTGCCTTCCCTGAGCCCTGGCCAGGCCAAACTGTCCATAGGTGGTAGGACCAAACATACTGCTGGAACAGGGCTCTGGGTCAGTGGACTAACACAGTGGTGAAGCCCTGGATGTGTGTAAAGGTTGTGGGGATGGAAAGAAGTGAAAGGAAGGAGAGGAAAGATCGCTTCTGAAATGGCCAGAAGGTGGAGTTGATAACGCTTGGGAAAGGCTATCAGCTGCCTTGTGGGGTTGGTGTTCCAGTAGCTCTCTGACCACTCGGGCTCTGCCCTACAAGACTATTTTAGGCAAAGCAGGGGCCCAGCTATGGAAAGAATCATATTAATGCTCTCTGAAAGCCTGTGCAGGCTTCTGTCACTTCTGTTTTCAAAGTTTTAACCCTCTCATAGACTTCCTACTATATTCTCATCTCTGATTTGTGGAGCTGCCTCTGAAAGTTGGGGCATTTGCTGGCCAGAGATGATTGACATCAGCTTTACCCAGTGAATGAACAAGACTATCCAAGCACAGGCAAGCAGTTCCACTTGTTCCTCGGGTTCACTTTGTTAATCCACCTTCTAGTACCCCTTCCTTGTGAAGTGGGTTTCTAGAATTTGTCATTTATTAGGATTGAAATAACCTAAAGAGTTAAACAGTGACAGATGATTTCCACCAAGAGAAGAAAAGGGGGCATCCTTTTTACATCATACCCTAAGCCTGTCCAGCATTTTATCAATGACTTAGAGCAAGCTCGTCCAACCTGCGGACTGCGGACCTCATGCGGCCCAGGACATCTTCGAATGCTGCCCAACACAAGTTCTTAAACTGTCTTAGAACATTTTGAGATTTCTTTCTTTCTTTTTTTTTTTTGTTTTTTAGTTCACCAGCTATTGTTAGTTTTAGTGTATTTTATGTGTGGCCTGAGACAATTCTTTTTCTTCCAATGTGGCCTAGGGAAGCCAAAAGACTGGACACTCCTGACTTAGAGGAAGACACAGAGGAAGGCAGGCTGATTGGGCTTGTGGCTGACCACACTGAGGTGCTAATGCTGGGAGCTGACAGACTCAAGGCACGGAATAATCACTGGGTTGGGAGCCTCAGCCAAAACCAACAAGAAGACATTTTAAAAACTGTTATGAAAACATTGTAATGTTACAGGAGACAAATCAGGAAGAAAAAGTCACCCACATGCCAATTACCTATCATTCATCTACTAGAATTTTCTGTTCTGTTTTTCTTCCCTTTGTGTTCTTATGCATAAGTATGCATGTTTACATAAGTGTAACCATAGCATAAGTACAACTCTGTAGTTTTTTACAAAGTGCATTTGCATTATTTTATAAACATAGCTAAATGCTGCTCACTTCTTGTTTTTCATCTGTAATTGTGAAGGAAATGGTCTAGTGTTGATCTAACCCTTTCACAGTAGCTAGGCACTTAGGTAATTTCCAGTATCTTTGGTGTAGGTGAAGTTACTATGAATGTGTTTGTATAAAAAGCTTTTTATATTTTTTTGAAATATCCTTAAGACAAATTCCCAAGAACAAGATTTATGGGGCCACAAATTTTTTATGGTTAATATAGTGTTACTAAGTTGTCTCCAAAGGTATCTTGTGACTCACTACAATCAAGATAATTAACATATTTATCACCCCTAAAAGTTTCCTTCTGTTGTTTTGTGACCAAATTATCCCCCACTCCCACTACCCATAAGCAATCACTGAACTACTTTATCACTATAGATTAGGTTGCATTTTATAGAATTTTATATAAATGAAATAATGTAGTGTACACTATTTTGACATTCATCCATGTTGTGGTGTTAATAGTCTATTCCTTTATATTGCTAAATAGTATGCATTATATGGGTACATCACAATTTGTTTATCCATTCACGTATTGATGGACATTTGGGTTGTTTCCATTTTTGGCTATTACAAATAAGGCTGCTATGAATATTTGAATATAAGTCTTTGTGTGGACATATGTTTTCATTTCTCTTGGGTAAATACCTAGGAGAGGAATGTTTGAGTTATACGGTAGTTGTATGTTTAAATTTATTTCTATTTTATTTATTTAAAAAATTTTTTTTCAATAGAGATTACTCCTTTTGAAAGTATGGTTAATTTTTTTCTATTTATTTATTTATTTTTAACTTTCAGGGGTACATGTGAAGGTTTGTTACATATGTAAACTTGTACCATGGGGGTTTGTTGTACAGATTATTTCATCACCCAGGTATTAAGTTCAGTACTCAATAGCTGTCTTTTCTGCCCCTCTTCCTGCTCCCACCCTCCACCCTCAAGTAGGCTCAAGTTTCTGTTATTTCCTTCTTTGTGTCCACGAATTCTCATAATTTAGCTCCCACTGATAAGTGAGAATATGCAGTATTTGAATTTCTGTTCCTGCATTAGTTTGCTAAGGGTAATAGCCTCTAGCTCCATCCATGTTCCCACAAAAGATATGATCTCGTTCTTTTTTTTTTTTTTTTTTTGATGGAATCTCGCTCTGTTGCCAGGCTGGAGTTTAGTGGCGCAATCTTGGCCCACTGCAACCTCCGCCTCCTGGGTTCAACTGATTCTTCTGCCTCAGCCTCCCGAGTAGCTGGGACTACAGGCGGGCACCACCACGCCTAGCTAACTTTTTGTATTTTTAGTAGAGATGGGGTTTCACCATGTTGGCCAGGCTGGTCTTGAACACCTGACCTCAGGTGATCCACCCACCTCAGCCTCCCAAAGTGTTGGGATTACAGGTGTGAGCCACCGCACCTGGCCAAAAACTATTTTTAAACACAAAAGCAATATAGTCAGTCACATTATAGAAATTTTGGAAAATGAGATTTTAAAAAGTTATTTAATTTCTCTTACTATAACATAGCTATTATTACCATTTTTGTATTTTTCCTTCTAAACTTTTTATATGCATATTTCCTACAAATGTTTGTGTTCCATGATTTTAAATTATTTAGCTTCTTAATTTATCTGGAACACATCACTCTCATCCTCCCTCCATAGCCAATTAAGTCTGAAGTTCTATCTTTCCTACTCCCTGAAATTCTTTCAGTTTGTTTATTTCTATTCATTTTCATTGCCATTATCCTGGTTTAAGCTACAACAATCTCTTGCCTGGTTTGCTATAATGACCTTTTAAAAAAATCCAGCTTTATTGAGATATATTTTGCATATAATAAAATTCACTATTTTAAAGTATACTATTTATTGGGTTTTAACACAATCACAGACTTACACAACCATCACCACTATCTAATTCCAGAAGATTTTCATTACCCCAAAAGAAACCCTATACCTATTAGCAGTCACTCCTCATTTCTTCTCCCTAGCCCCTGGCAACCGCTAATCTACTCTATGGATTTGCCTATTCTGGACATTAAATACAAGTGGAAATATACAATATGTGGCCTTTTGTGGCTGACTCTTTTACTTAGCATAATTTTTAAGGTTCACCTATATCATAGCATGTATCGCTACTTCATTCCTTTTTATCATTGAATAATATTTCATAATAATATTCCCTTGTGTCTATATGAAATTTTTTTTTAATCCATCCTTCAGTTGATGGACATTTGCATTGTTCCACTTTTTGGTTATTATGATTAATGTTATGAACATTTGTGTACAGGATTTTGTATGGACATGTTTCCAGTTTTCTTGGATATATACCTAGGAGTGGGATTGCTGGCTAACTGTTTGACATTTTGAAGAATTACCAGACTGCTTTCCACAGCAGCTCCACCATTTTACATCCTTCCCAGTGATTCTAATTTCTCTAGATCCTATCCAGTACTTGTTATTCTCTGTCAGTTTGATTTTTAGCCATCCAAGTGGGTGTTAGGTGGTAACCAATTGTGGTTTTGATTTGCATTTCTTTAATGACTAATGATGTCAAGCATATTTTCATATGCTTATCATCCATTTGTATATCTGCTTCAGGAAATGTCTTTGAAATTCTTTGCCTATTTTTAAATTGGGTTACTTGTTTTACTGTTGAGTTGTAAGAATTCTTTACATATTCTAGGTACAAGTCCCTTTTCAGATATATGAGTTGCAAATCTTTTCTCCCATTCTGTGGGTTGTATTATGGTGTCCTTTGAAGCAGAAAATTTTAAATTTTGATGCAGTTCAATATAGCTTTCTTTTGTTGCTTGTGCTTTTGTAATAATATCTAAGAAACCATCCCTTAATCTAAGGTCACGAAGGTTTACTCCTAGATTTTCTTCTAGGAGTTTCATAGTTTTGCTCTTAGATTTAAGTCTGTAATCCATTTTGAGCTAATTTTTGTATATAATGTGAGGTCATAGTCTAGCTTCTTTTTTTGGGGGTGGTGCGCGGATGGTATCTAGTTGTCTCGGCATCATTTGTTGAAAAGACTATTTTTTCCCCCATTGAATGGTCTTGGCATCCTCATCAAAAATCTCTTGATCATAAATACAAGGGTCTATTTCTGGACTTTGAATTTTATTCCATTAATGATTTTCATATGCAGTATCAACCTTACATTCCTGGGATAAATACCACTTGGTCATGGTGTATAATCCTTTTTGTATATTGTTGGATTAAGTTTGCTAGCATTTTATTGAGTTATGAACATCTTGCATTAGAGTGGTACATTTGTTACAACTGATAAGCCAATGTTGATACATTATTATTAACTAACATCCATAGTTTACATTAGGGTTCATTCTGTGTTGTGTAGTTCTATGGGTTTTGAGAAATGCAAAATATAATGTTTTCTTCTTTTGTAATACAGGCACTAATAGCTATAAATTTCCCTCTAGATCTATATGTCTAGCATTATGCCAGTATCACACTGCCTTGATTACTGTCGTTGTAGTCAGTTTGAAATCAGGAAGTGTGGGTCTTTCAATTTTATTCTTTTTTTTTTTTTTTTTGATGGAGCTTTGCTCTTGTTGCCCAGGCTGGAGTGCAATGGCATGATCTCGGCTCACCACAACCTCTGCCTCCTGGGTTCAAGAGAGTCTCCTGGCTCAGCCTACCAAGTAGCTGGGATTATAGGCATGCACCACGATACCTGGCTAATTTTGTATTTTTAGTAGAGATTGGGTTTCTCCATGTTGGTCAGGCTGGTCTTGAACTCCTGACCTCAGGTGATCCACCCACCTCGGCCTCCCAAGGTGCTGGGATTACAGGCATGAGCCACCAGGCCCGGCCTGTTCTTATTTTTTTTGATAGTTTAGGTTATTCTATGTCCTTTCCGTTCTCATATACATTTTAGGATCAGCCTATCAATTTCTATAAAACGAACAGATTTTGATAGGGATTATGTTGGATTTGTAGGTTAGTTTGTGCAGTATTGCCATCATAATAATATTATGTCTTCTGATCCATAAACATGGGATGTCTTTCCATTTATTTAGGTTTTCTTTAATTTCTTTCAACTACGTTTTATAGTTTTAAGTAGGCAAGCCTTGCAATTATTTTGTTAAATTTATTTTTAATGTTTTATTCTTTTTGATGCTATTGTAAATGGGATTATTTTCTTAATTTCATTTTAATTTTTCATTGTTAGCATATAGAAATACACTTGATTTTTGTATATTGGCTTGTATCCTTCAATTTTATTGGACTTGTTTATTAGTTCTAATTGTGTGTGTGTGTGTGTATTCATTAGGATTTTCTTTGTAGGTCGTCTGCTAATAGAGGTGATCATCAGGTCATCTGCAAATACAGGTAGGTTTACTTGTTTCTTTCCAATATGGATGCCTTGTAACTGCTTTTCTTGCTTAATTGCTCTGGCTAGAACCTTCAATATGATGTTAAATAGGAGTGGGGAGAGTCATCACTCCTATTCAACGTTGTACTGGAAGTCCTAGCCCGGGCAATCAGGCAATAGAAAGAAATAAAAGGCATCCAAACAGGAAACAAAAAAGTCAAATGATTTCTCTTTACTGATGATATGATTCTACACCTAGAAAACCCTAAAGAAAGACTCCACCAAAAGGCTCCTAGAGCTGATAAATGACTTCAGTAAAGCTTCAGGATACAAAATCAACATATAAAAATCAGGGTCGGGTATGGTGGCTCATGCTTGTAATCTCAGCACTTTGGGAGGCAAAGGTGGCAGCATCACTTGAGCTCAGGAGTTCAAGACCAGACTGGGCAACATAATGAGATCTCATCTCTTAAAAAATTATTTTAAAAAATGAGTATACAAAAATCATTAGCATTTCTATATGCCAATAGTGTTCAAGCTAACCACCAAACCAAGAATGCAACTCCACTTACAATAGCCACACTCACAAAGTTAGATGTATCTAACCAAGAAGGTGAAAGATCTCTACAAGGAGAACTATAAAACATTGCTAAAAGAAATCATAGATGACACAAACAAATGGAAAGATATCCCATGCTCATGGATTGGAAGAATTAATATCATTAAAATGGCCATACTGCCGAAAGCAAGCTACACATTCAACACTATTCCTATCAAACTACCAACGTAATTTTTCATAAAATTAGAAAAAATCATTCTAAAATGTATATGGAACCAAAAAGAACCTGAATAGCCAAAGCAATCCTACATAAAAAGAACAAAGCCATAGGTATCACACTACCCAATTTCAAACTATACTACAAGGCTACAGTAACCAAAAGAGCATGGTACTGCTACAAAAACAGACACACAGACCAATGGAACAGGACAGAGAACACAGAAATAAAGCCACACACCTACAAACATTGGATCTTCAACAAAGTCAACAATAACAAGCAGTGGGGAAAAGATTCCCTATTCAATAAATGGTGCTGAGATAACTGGCTAGCCATACGCAGAAGAATGAAACTGGATCCCTACCTTTTACCATATACAGAAATTAACTCAAGATGGATCAAAGACTTAAATGTAAGACCTAAAACTATAAAAATCTCCGAAGAAAACATTGGAAATACCATTCTGGACATTGGCCCTGGCAAAGAATTTAGAACTAAGTCCCCAAAAGCAATTGCAACAAAACCAAAAATTGACAAGTGGAACCAAATTAAACTAAAGAGCTTCTGTACAGCAAAAGAAACTATCAACAGAGTAAACAGATAACCTACAAAATGGGAGAAAATATTTGCAAACTATGCATCTGAGAAAGGTCTAATATCCAGAATCTATAAGGAACTAAAACAATTCAATGAGCCAAAACAACCTCATTAAAAAATGGGCAAAGGACATGAACAGATACTTCTCAAAAGAAGACATACACGAGGCCAACAAATATATGAAAGCATGTTCATCATCACTAATCGTCAGAGAAATGCAAATAAAAACCACAATGAGATACCAGTCAGAATGGCTATTATTAAAAAAGTCAAAAAATTACATGCTGGTAAAGTTGTGGAGAAAAGGGAACATTTATATACTGTTGATGGGGAAGTAAATTAGTTCAGCCACTGTGAAAAGCAGGTTGGAGGTTTCTCAAAGAACTAAAACAGAACTTCCATTTGATTCAGCAATCCCATTACTGGGTATATACCCAAATGAAAATAAATCAGTCTACCAAAAAGACACATGCACTCATATGTTTAATGCAGCAGTATGCATAATAGTGAAGATACGGAATCAACCCAGATGCCCATCAATGATGGATTGGATTAAAAAAAAAGTGCTATACATATACCATGGAATACTATGCAGCCATAAAAAGAATGAAATCATTTTATTTGCAACAACATGGATGCAGCTGAAGGGTATTATTCTAGGCGAATTAATGCAGGAACAGAAAACCAAGTACCACATGTTCTCACTCAGAAGTGCGAGCTAAACATTGAATACACATGGACATAAAGATGGGAACAATAGACACTGGGGGCTACTAGAGGAGATAGGGTGGGAGCAGGGCAAAGGTTGAAAAACTACCTGTTGGGTACTATTCTGACTACCTGGGTAATGGGATCATTTGTACACTAAACTTCAGCAACGTGCAATTTCCCCGTGTAATGAACCTGCGCATGTACCCCCTAAATCTAAGAAAATAGTTGAAAAAAAAGTGGGGAGAATGTACATCCTTTTCCTGTTCCTGATCTTAGGGAAAGCATTTGTTTTTTTCACCATTAAGTGTGATGTTAGCAGTGAGTTTTTCATATCTTCCCTTTTTCAGATTGAGGAAATTCTCTCCTATGCCTACTTTGTTGAGATTTTTTTTTTTTTTTTGCATCATGAAATGGAGTTGGATCTTATCAAATGTATTTTCTGCCTCTATTGATATGATTATGTAGTTTTTGTCCTTTATTCTATTAATATGTCATAGTATATTGATTGATTTTCATATGCTGTACCAACCTTACATTCTGAGATAAATATCACTTGGGCATGGTGTATAATCCTTTTCATATGTTGTTGAATTCAGTTTGCTAGCATTTTCTTGAAGATTTTACATTATATTCATAAAATGTATTGGTCTATGATTTTCTCATGATGTCTTCGTCTTCTTAATATTAGGGTAATAGTGGCTTCACAGATTGAGATGTGAAGTATTCCTTTCTCTTCTATTTTATTGGAATAATTTATGAAGTATCAGTGTTAATTATTCATTAAACATTTGGTGGAACTCACCAATGAATCCATCTAGGCCTCAGCATACCCTCTTCCTGATCCTTCAACTGTTTGTGTGTTTTGTTTTTTTTTCTGAGACGGAGTCTCGCTCTTTCACCCAGGCTGGAGTGCAGTGGCGCGATCTCGGCTCACTGCATGCCACGCCATTCTCCTGCCTCAGCCTCCCGCGTAGCTGGGACTACAGGTGCCCGCCACCTCGCCCGGCTAATTTTTTGTATTTTTAGTGGAGACGGGGTTTCACCGTGTTAGCCAGTATGGTCTTGATCTCCTGACCTCGTGATCCGCCCGCCTCGGCCTCCCGAATTGCTGGGATTACAGGCGTGAGCCACGGCGCCCGGCCTTTTTGTTTTTGTTTTTGAGATAGAGTCTTGCTCTGTTGCCCAGGCTGGAGTGCAATGGGACGATCATAGAAGACTGCAGCCTTGAGGGCCTCGGCTCAAGCGATCCTTCCACCTTGGCCTCCTAAGTAGCTGGGATTACAGGCATGAACCACCATGCCTGGCTAATTTTGTTTAGATTTTCATTTCTTTTATTTTTGTAGAGATAGGGTCCCACCATGTTATCCAGGCTGGTCTCTAGTTCCTGGCCTCAAGTGATCCTTCCACCTCAGCCTTCCAAAGTGTTGAGATTAGAGGCATGAACCATCACGCCCAGCTCAACTGCTTCTGATGATTCTTCTCACTCCCCACCCCAAATATACAGTGTACAGTAACTTTTTAATCAAAACAGCATTGTAGATGGGGAATGAAAGTCTGCTGTTATTTGTTGCTGTTGTTTTACAGTCGATGCAGGTATTCTGGTGATGCTACTGTGCTGCTCAGTTACTCTGAACACATTTTTTTTTTTACTGCATTAATGGTATGTCATATATTTTACTATCAAGTACTTAGGTGTGAATTAGCATAAGAAAATGATGGCTAATCAGTAGCATATAAATTCAGAGTCAGGAATGATGGTGATGCCAAACAACCAGATTGTCCACATGGGTGGCTGGGAGAGTGGCACTTTTGCTTTCTGATGGCTCAATGTACACAAACATTATTTCATGCATAAAATTATAAAAATATTGTATAAAATTATATTTGGACTATGTCTATAAGGTATATATGAAACATAAATAAATTTTGTGTTTAGACCTGTCTTGTCCCCAAGACATCTCTTTATGTGCATGCAAACATTCCAAAATCCCCCGAAATCCAAGATCTGAAGCACTCTGTTCCCAAGCATTTGGGATATGGGATACTCAACCTGTATATATATATATATTAAAATATATATATATTAAAATTTCTCGGTCAATGTTTACCGAAAAGTCTATCTACTTTGTATGTTGCAAGGACTGTGGAATTTGTAGCTGTTAAAAAAGTATCTTCAAACTCAAAATGATAGAGAAGCACTAAGACATTCCCCAAGGTCTCTTCTAGCCTGATGGAGTGATATTAACAATATTCTATTTTCTGAATTAGAGAGCCTGGAGCAGGGGCAGAGTACAATGTAAAACTATAATGTCAGTCATCATACTTATTGTGTTCAGGATGCTCTTCTGACAAGAGGGCATTGTAGGTTATAGGAAAGAAAGGCTCTACCAACAATGAAATGAGCAGGCCAAGATATTAGGATGCAGAGATTTTTATGGGAGGACAATAATAGGTTATTAGGAACTGATTATATGGTAGAAGTAATGCAGGGGAAATGGTGGCCACTTTCTCCATTAAATGGCAATAGCCATTGCATAACGATTGATGTAAATTAGTCCTTTTTTTTTAATTGATGAAAGAAGAGTTTTGAGGGTAGAAAGTTTCATCAAAAGAACCGAAATAGCATGTTCTTGAGTAGAATTCATATTAGCTGCAGGAATTATAATTTCCTACTGTTTGGTAAGGATGTATCATAGATATAATGTTTTAATTAATAAAATTCATTTTTTTCTATAACTAAAAAAAAAATTTAACACTCCGCCGGGCAGGAGGTATTGAGCAATCAGAATATGCCCTGGATCAATCAGAATGGAAGCCTGCAATGCCAGGCTTTAACCTTTTAGTTGCAGGTTGGTCCTGGGCGTCCCAGGGGAAGGGTTAAGACAACCAGGACAGCTGGGGGAATGGGGTAGGCATGGGGAAGGGAGCTTGGGTAGTGGGTATATATCTATGGGCATGGCCGTCTTTCAGTATCTCCGTATTCAGAGGTTGCATGTAGGCCATCCTTCCAGCTGCAGCATTGAGTGGCATATGAGGCTTGCAGCCCAGGCTTGGCCTCTTGCCTCCCATACAGCCGACTCTCCATGGCCAGAAGCCCATCTGGTATCACTGCATGCACTCTTTCTGCTCCAAATTTGACTTTAAAATGCTCCATTGTGCTGGGCAGTTTTCCACCCAGGTGATAAACTTGTGAACCTCCAAATCAGGCTTTGGTTGAATGAGTTCATCTCCTGCTCACAGCCTGTGTACAGGTGAACTGTGTAAAGGAAAGAAGGCTAAATTTGGGGTCAGGAGCCCGGTTCTGGGTTCACATCTCAGCTCTGCTACTATTTCCCTGTATGCCTCTGGGTAAGTCACTTCATCCCTGTGACCTCAGTTTCATGGTCAGTAAAGCAGGATGATGACTTCTGCCATTGTAGGGCCCTCACAGGGCTGTGCTGAGGTTTAAATAAGACAAAGGAGGTGAAGCACTTTGCCAACTGTAAGGCTTGGTGCACACATGAGTGAGTCTGTATTCCACAGACTGAAGGATCTGGTTGTTCAGAATGTTGCTTGTCTGTTTCTGATTAAATCAGGAGTTACATAGATGCCATTTATTTAGAATGTTCCCTGACTATCCTCAAATATGACCATAATGTAGCTTTGGCTTTTCATGGAGAGGGGAGGGTGGGCTGCAGAAGGTGTGATCTTTCTTTCCCCTTAACCCTACAGCCTTACACAAAATCAGAGCTGAAACGGACTGCCAGAGAATACCTATTCCACCTCTCTCAGTTTAATTAATGGGATCCCTGAGATCCAGAGAGGGCCCATGAGTGGCCATAATGCATTATTAGTAGAGCCAGACCAGTTCTTTTGATTCCCAACTCTTTTTGTCCCAGCATGTGACGTGTCTTGTGGCAAACTTTTCATTCAGATTTAAGTTTTCTTTCATTCAATAGCATTTATTGAGTCCCTACTAAGTGTTGGTTTCTGTGATGATCATTTGGGGTAGACAAGTGGGGTGTAATTCTGCTTTCAGGTTGCTCATGACTCTGGGCAGAGAATGCTCTTTCAGAGTCCTGAGAGAGGGACAGGTAAAGTTCTATCTGTATAGATTTGGCCACCTCCTTTGAGGGTGGAGGTGGAACAGTTTTGATAATTTTGAGAATAGTCAAGAAGTGTGATTCTATAATCCCAGCACTTTGGAAGGCCAAGGTGAGGGGATTGCTTGAGGCTAGAAGTTGGGGACCAGCCTTCTCAACATAGCAAGACCCCTATCTCTACAAAAAATTAAAAAAACTAGGCAAGTGCAGTGGTGCACACCTATAGTCCCAGCTGCTGTGGAGGCTGAGGTGGGAGGATCGCTGAAGACTTTGAGGGTGCAGTGAGCTATAATTGCACTGCACTCCATCCTGGGTGACAGAGCGAGACCCAGTCTCAAAAAAAAAAAGAAAAGCGTGATGAAGCTCTGCAATGCTGACCTAATACCAGTGAATAACCAAGCATTCTCACCTTCCTGTCTCATTTAGTTTTTACAACAATTTCCTCTCATATTACAAATGAGGATGTTGAGACTCAGAGAAGAGAAGGGATATGGCTGGGGTCACAGATCTGGAAAGAACCACAGTCACTTTGATGGATTCCAGGGCCTTGTAGGTCTCACAAACTGGCTTAATTCAGGTAGAAAGAGCAGGGCTCAGGTGCTTGGGAGACCTGGGTTCAAATTCCAGCTATGCCACTTCCCAGCTGGGTGGCTTGGGAAAATTACTGTTATAGAGACTCAGTTTCTTCATGTGCAAAGTAGAGAGATAATAGGGCATGTACCTTAGGGGCTCCTTGAAGGTGATATCAGTGACTGAGGGTAAAGCCCCTAGCTAGTGCCTCACATACAACGATACGGTGGGAACTCCATACGTGCTCCTTTGCAGCCCCTCCCTGCCCCTGCTGTGGGTGGCTTGGTCAGTATTCCTGGCTCTCCGGAGCAGTTCTGTGCTTCCAGGAGAGTGGCCTGGAAGGTTTTCCTCTGTTGAACAATAACAAGGGCAGCGACAAAGCTGAGGTTTGCTGAAGGTGCAGGTCTGAAAACTGGGGCCCTCTCCCCCAAATTTCTATCTCCCTCTTTTCCTCTCTGTCTTCTTCTCTCTCCCTCTACCCCCTTCTCTCCCCTCCCCCTTCCTCTCTCTCTTCCACCCCTTACCCTTTTCCTCCCCGTCTCTCTCCTGGGTGGAGCCAACTCCAAGCTCCTGAAGGCACAGTGTGGATACCCAGAGTGGCTGGCCACGCCTGACTGCACAGGTGTCAGTTCTGTCTTGTCCCTTCTGCATTCCGGCTTCGTATGTCAGCACCTATGAAAATCTTCCAGGTCTTGGGTTTGAATAGCCCCTTGGCTGCCTGGGAGACAGGAGGCTGGCTCTGTTTTGCCTGTCAAATCATCCGCTTTGTTTGTCTAGGGGCAGGTAAGCCGGGTCCCCTTCCATAATACAGACAGGGCCATCAGTGTCAGGGCTGATTCTACCAGGCTCAGGCTGAACAAACAGCCATCTGCCCCACCAGTGAGGCCAAGGCCAGGCAGCGGCAGGGGCTGCTATTCTTCAGGAGCAGTTTGATGACAGGCTGGGAGTGGATATCAGCACTCCACTGGGAGGGAGCTGAGCTCAGACTTGCCTCTTCCAGCCAGCGCAAATCTTCCTTTCCTGGCTGGGTATAACCTTCTGAAGGACTCCCACTTTCATTCCTGCCATCATCAGCATGTGATACAATGAGATAAAGAAATGGGCACAATGAAAGGAGACAGAGATCTTGCTACACAAAGAGTCCATGAACATATACAGAAAACCCCACAACCTGCCAGATTTCTTCTTTTGCTTTACTGCTAGGAGACTTGGAAGGAATTTAGAGCTGGTGGTAATAATTAACTCACCCCAATGGTCTGGCAACATCCTCTGCTCTTTTGAATTGGTTCTCTTAGTTTAAAATTCATCTTTCCTGGATTTTTTTTATTGTGGTAAAAAACATGTAACATAAAATTTACCATTAATGACATCGAGTAATTCACAATGCCATGCAATCGATTGTGCACTCACATCTGTACCACTATCTAGTTCCAGAATGTTTTCATCATCCCAAAAGGTAACCCCTTATCCACTAAGCAGTCACTCCCCATTCTTTAACTTTTAAGACATCACAGATATCTTTGTGAAATGAGTAGGGGGTATAGATTTTTTTTTTTTTTGAGACTGAGTCTCACTCTGTAGCCCAGGCTGGAGTGCAGTGGCACAATCTCGGCTCACTGCAAGCTCCGCCTCCTGGGTTCACGCCATTCTCCTGCCTCAGCCTCTCCGAGTAGCTGGGACTACAGGTGCCCGCCACCACGCCCGGCTAATTTTTTGTATTTTTAGTAAAGACGGGGTTTCATCGTGGTCTCAATCTCCTGACCTCGTGATCAGCCCGCCTCGGCCTCCCAAAGTGCTGGGATTACAAGCGTGAGCCACCGCGCCCTGCAAAATCTTAGCGTCTATTAGATTCTAAATAAAAATAATAGATCAAAGAACAGACAACTTTTACATTTCATTGCATTAGCTGTACATATTCACCTTTTATTTTTCCTTGTTCATTTTTGTTTCATTTTCTTTTGTTCATTTAGGGTCTGAGTTATAGGCCATTTCTGACCTGTCATTCCAAATTCCATTCCTTCTTTTCCCATCCTTTTTTCCTCTTTTTTCTCTTCCCTTCCTTCAGATCTTCACGTCTACTGTCTATCTACTTAATTACCTATTATCTGTCTATCTATCCATATTTCTGTCTCATCCATCATGTTTCAAAAATCTATCATCTATCCATGTGTCATCTATGTATCTATCTACCTATTAAAAATCTTTCATCTGTCCATCAATTACGTATCTATTACATCTCTATAATATTTCTATTCTCCATCCATCTTTCTATGCCTCTCTTTGTAAATCTAGATAATTGGTTCTCAGTCCTGCACATTAAAATCACCTGGAAAGACACTGCAATCACCTGAAGAGTTTTTAGGATCTATGGATGCCTGGGCTCCATTTCAGGCCAATTGAAATAGAGTATTTTGGTGTGGGGCCTGGGCATCTGTATATTTTGAAAGTCCTCCCAGATGAGGCCAGGTACATTGGCTCACGCCTGTAATCCCAGCACTTTGGGAGGCCGAGGTGGGTGGATCATGAGGTCAACAGATCGAGACCATCCTGGCCAACATAGTGAAACCCCGTCTCTACTAAAAATACAAAAATTAGATGGGCATGGTGGTGTACACCTGTAGTCCCAGCTACTCGGGAGGCTGAGGCAGGAAAATTGCTTGAACCGGGACCTGGGAGGTGGAGGTTGCAGTGAGCTGAGATCATGCCACTGCACACCAGCCTGATGACAGAGCAAGACTCAGCCTCACAAAAAAAAAAAAAAAAAAAAAAAAAAAGTCCTCCCAGATGATTCCAAACCATAGTGAAGGTTAGGAAGCACTCACTTAGACATACCTCTCTGATACTTAACCTTCTGCAAAAACTCCTTATCCTAGATCTGGTCCTCAGTTGGCCTATTTTTTACATAAATGGAAGTTTTCTACACATAATGCTTCATAATTTGCTTTAATAATATGTATAAATGACTTTCTATGTACTTAAATATTTTTTAAGAGCATCATGTAAAATGTTGCTTAGTATTCTATTAGCATATATGTTACATTTATTTAGTCTTCTGTTGGGATACTGATTAGGATTATATTAAGTCTATAAATGAATAAGGGATAACATGTATATTTGATATATATATGTTTAATTTAAGAAATTGGAATTTTAAGCATATACAAAACAAATAGTATGATGTATCCTTCAGTACTCATTACCCAGCCCTAACAGCCATCAATCGTGTCCAATTTGGTACCATCTGCGCCCCCATTGTCCCCTGTGGTCATATTATTTTGAAACAAATCCCAGACATCATTTAAATTCATCTGTAAATATTTCAGTATATGTCTCCAAAAGATATCAAAACCCCAATACTGTTGTTGTATTCCCCAAAAATTAACAATAAGTCTTTAATATCATCAAGGGCAACTTGACGACTTGTTAAAAGTCAAGGTTTAAATTTCCAACTCATTCATTCATTTCATGAATTTATTCGTTTTTGTTTCTACATTTTGTTTTGGGTTGGCTTTAAGTAGTCTTATCTCACTTAATACATAAATTATTGCTCCATCTTTTATTTTCTCTTTGGAATTTATTTGTTGAAGAAACTGGATTGTTGGTCTTGTAGAGTTTTCCATATTCTGAATTGTATTTTTATGGTGTAGTTCAACATGTTTTTAGCTTCTGTATTTCTCATAAATTGGTGGCTCGGCTAATACTTTGTATGACATTGAGCTTTTCAATTCATGAACATATTTTATTTATAATTTGTTTAGGTTTTCCTTAATGTCTATCAATAAAGTTTTCTATTTTCTCAGTAAAGGCCTTGTGCATCTTATTAAAATTATTTCTAACATTTTGTCTTTTAAAAAAATAAAATTGAAAATATTAGCTCTTCTTAAATTGAAATTTCTACTTGTTTATTACTGATTGATATAACAGCACTGATATTTTTACATTAATTTTGTAACTGGTTATTTGGCAACTGGTTAAACTCTCTTAAAAATCTAATAATTTATTCTAGAGTTCTTTGTGTTTTCAGTGTAGATAATTATATAATTTGTGAGTAACGACATTTTTGTTTTTTCCTTTAAAATATATATGTAACTTTTTTCTTGCTTTATTGCTTTCAATACAATGATGAATTAAAGTGATGATAGTGGGCATCCTTGTTTTGATCTCTATCTAAAAATAATGTTTTAATGTTTCACAAATAAATATAGTATTTTTCCATAGTTTTTTTTTGGTTGGGGGGATACACTTATCAAGCTAAGAAGTTTCCCTCTGTACCTAGATTTTAGGGAATTATGTCATAGATTGGATGTTGATTTTTTAAATGCTATTTCTGCATTTATTGAGATAATCATATTCTTTAATCTGTTAATGTTAATCTGATTTTTGAAAATGTTAAACCACCTTGTATTTTGGCAATAAACCTTATCTAGAGCAAGATATACTATCATTTTTATATATTATTGGATTTGATTTGCTCATATTTTGTTTGCAAGTTTGGTATCCAGCTCATGAATAAGTTTGATCCAGAATTAATTATCCTTTCTTTTAATGTTATTTTCAAGGTTTTGTGTCAAGTTTATGGTATCATCATGAAATAATTGGGGAATAGTCCTGTCTAGTCTGTTTGGGCTGCTATAACAAAATAACTCAGATACTGGGCAATTTGCAAACAACAGAAATTTATTGCTCACAGTTTTGGAGCCTGGGAAGTCCAAGATCAAGGCAACAGCACATTCAGTGTCTGGTGAGGGCTTCTCTCTGCTTCCAAGATGGCACCTTCTCGCTGTGTCCTTATATGATAGAATGGGTGAACAAGCTCCTTTTGGCTTCTTTTATAAAGGTGCTAATCCCATTCATGAACGCTCTCGCCTCCCAAAGGCCTCCCCTCTTAATGCTATTGCACTGGGGATTAGGTAGCAATATATGAATTTTGAGGGGGACACAAGCATTCAGACTGCAGTGAGTCTCATTTTCTTTTTCTTTTTCCTTTCTCCTTATTTTTGAGATGGAGTCCCCCTCTGCCGCCCAGGCTAGAGTGCAGCGGCGCGATCTTGGCTCATTGTAACCTCCACCACCCGGGTTCAAGTGACTATCTTGCCTCAGCCTTCCTGAGTAGCTGGGACCACAGATATCCACCATCACATCCAGGTAATTTTTGAATTTTTCAGTACAGACAGGGTTTCTCCACGTTGGTCAGGCTGGTCTCGAACTCCTGACCTCAGGGTATCCATCCGCCTCAGCCTCCCAAAGTGCTGGGATTACAGGCGTGAGCCACCATGCCCCGCCCCATTTTCTATTAGGATTTTTTTTTTAAGTGTTTGAAAGATTTTGCTATTAAAATCTTTTGGGTTTGCTGATTCCTTTGTGGAAATCTTTTAAACAATTCAAAGTGTGTGACAATTGTAGGACTACTAGGTTTTATGTTTTTTTCTTGTCAGTTTTTAAAAAATTAATAGACTGTTTTAGAGCAGCTTAGATTTATAGCAAAACTGAGAAGAAAATGCAAAGAGTTTTCACATACTGCAATCCCACCCCTCAACACACACATGACCATCAACTTTCCCCACTAGTGTGGTGCTCTTGCTACAATTGATGAACCAACATTGACACATCGCTACCAGCTAAAGTCCATAGATTGTATTAGGGTTAACTCTCTTTATTTATAGTGTATGGGTTTTGAAAAATGTATAATGGCAAGTGTCCATCATTATAGTATAATACAGAATAGTTTCACTGCCCTAAAACCCCCTGTGATCCACTTATTCATACCTTTGTTCCCCCCGGCAATCACTGGTCTTTTTATTGTTTCCATAGTTTTGCCTTTTCCAGAATATCATATAATTGGAATCACACAGTAGGTAGCCTTTTCAGATTGGTTTCTTTCACCTAGTGATATGGATTTAAGGATCCTCCATGTGTTTTCATGGCTTGATGGCTTGTTTCTTTTTATCACTGAATAATATTCCACTGTATGGACGTAATTGTTTATCCACTCAGCTATCGAAGGACATCTTAGTTACTTCCATACTTTGGCAATTGTCTTAGTCCATTTGTGCTGCTACAAAAAATACCACAGACTGTTTTTTTTTTCATTTCTCACGGTTCTGAAGGCTGGGAAGTCCATGATCAAGGCAAGCTTGGTATCTGATGAGGGCTGCTCTCTCTGCTTCTAACATGGTGCCTTGTTACTGCATCCTCCAGAGGGGAGGAATGCTGTGTCCTCACATGGCAGAATGGACTGATGTGCAAAAAGGGGCAAATTACCTCTGCCAAGCACTTTTATAAGGGTATCTAATCCCACTCATGAGGATGGAGCCCTCATGACTCAATCACCTCCTAAAGGCTACACCTCTTAATAATACTGTTGCATTGGGGATTCAGTTTCAACATGAATTTTGAAGGGGCAAAAATATTCAAACCATAACAGTAATTACGAATAAAGCTGCTATAAACATTTGTGTGCAGGCTTTTGTACAGACATACATTTTCAAGTTATCTGAGTAATTACTGGATCATATGGTAAGAGTATGTTTAGTTTTGTAAGAAACTGCCAAACTGTGTTTCAAAGTGGCTGTGCCATTTTGCATTTCCACCAGCAATGAATGAAAGTTCCTTTTCTTCTGTATCCTTGCCAGCATTTGGTGTTGTTAGTATTTTGGATTTTTGCCATTCTAATAGATGTAAAGTGGTATCTTACTGTTGTTTTAATTTGCAATTCCCTGATGATGTATGATATCCTTTGTCATCTGTATATCTTTCCTTGGCGAGGTGTTTGTTCAGATATTTTTGCCCATTTTAAACATTGGGTTACTTTCTTATTGTTAGGTTTTAAGAGTTCTTGTAATTTTGGACAACAGTTATCAGATATATCCTTTGAAAATATCTTTTCTCAGTCTACAGCTTGCCTTCTCATTCTCTTGACTGTATCTTATGCAGAATAGAATTTTTTTTTATGTCCAACTTTTAAATTTTTTTTCTTTCATGGATCATGCCTTTGGTGTATCTAAAAAGTCATTGCCAAACCCAAGGTCATCTAGATTTTCTCCTGTGTTATCTTCTAGGAATTTTATCGTTTTTCATTTTACATTTTGGTTTATGTTCTCTTTTGAGTTAATTTTTGTGATAGGTATGAAGGCTGTGTGTAGATTAATTTTTTTTGCATGTAAAAATGTCCAGTTGTTCCAGTACCCTTTTTGACAAGATTGTTCTTCCTCCATTGAATCGCTTTTGCTCCTTTGTCAAAGATCAGTTGACTTTATTTGTACGGGCCTATTTTCGTGCTTTCTATTATGTTTCACTGGGACTTTTAAAATTCTCTTGCCAATGCCACACTGTTGCCTTCATTGCTATAGCTTTACAGTAAGCCTTGAAGTTGAATAGTGTCAATTTCCTAACTATGTTGTCCTCCAGTATTGTGTTGGCTATTCTGAGTTGTTTGCCTCATCATATAAACTTTTTTTTTTTGGTAGAGATGGGGGTCTCACTATGTTCCCCCAGGCTGGTCTTGAACTCCTGGCCTCAAATGATCCTCCCCAGTCAAACTCCCAAAGTGCTGGAATTACAAGGGTGAGCCACCATACCTGGCCAGCCATATACACTTTAGAATCAATTTGTCAATATCCACAAATAACTTGCTGGGATTTTGATTGGTATTGTGTAGAACCTATAGATCAAGTTGGAAAGAAATGATATCTGAACAACATTAAGTCCTCCTAATCATGAACATGATTATAGCTATCCATTTATTTTCAGTTCTTTGATTTCTTTCATAAAATTTTTATAGTTTTCTTCATCTAGATCTTGTATGTATTTTGTTAGATTTATACCAAAGTATCTCTTTTTTAGTCTAATATAAATGGTATTATATTTTAAATTTCAAATTCCATTTGTTAGTTACTGGTATATAGGATAGCAATTGATTTTGATATATTAACCTTGTATCCTACAACCTATTAGTTCCAGCAGGTTTTTGTTTTGTTTTTGGTCAGCTCTTTGGGATTTGCTATATGGACAATCATGTAATCTGTGAACAAAGACAGTTTTATTTCTTCCTTCCCAATCTGTATACCTTTTATTTCCTTTTCTTATCTTATCACATTTGCTAGGACTTCCTGTTACTGGTTTCTAATTTAATTCTATTGTGGTCTGGGAACATTAATGGCATGATTTCTATTCTTCTAAATGCATTAAGATGCGTTTTATGGCCCAGAATGTGGTCTGTCTTGGTCTATCTTCTCAAGCTCCATTTGAGCTTGAGAAGAATACATATTCTGCTATTGTTGAGAGAAGTATTCTATAAATGCTAAGTTATCGTCATAGTCTTGTGTTCATATTTTCAAGACTCTTAGTTTTTGATACATAGTATATACAATTTAAAATTTTTATTTGGATAATTCTAATAGCTTAAGTCTGCAGTTTTTGTGGTTCTGATCTGCCACCTCATTTTTTGTGTGGTACATTTCTGACTGAGATATTCATTTTTAATAGAACTTCATCTTTGGAAATCTTTTAGGCTTTATATCCTCTTTCTCTTTTTTTAATGAGTGGAACTACTCTCCCAAATTTCTCTGTTTTCTTTCTATATAAAAGCCAACTTGTCTTTATATGAAGTTATTGGTACGCAACATTTCTTACTCTCAAAAACTTTGTAAATGTTACTTTATTATCTTTCACGCTACTTTTGCAGAAGACAAGTTTGAAGTCAAATTGAGTTTTGTTTTTTTGTGGTAACTTTAGTTTTCTGTCTGTGTGGATTTTAAAAATTGCTATCAGTTCTAAATGTTTTCTAGAATATATTTAGATGGAGCCTCTTTTGATTTTGCACAGCACATGATTAAACCTTTCAATCCCACATACACCAGTTTTTTCCTGTCTCTGTAAAGTTCTCTTTTCTAGCTTTTATATCGTGACGTGCTTCATTTATTCTAATCTCTTAAGGAACACCAAATAAGTGTATATTGGCTTTATGCTTATTTTTCCTCAACATCTATCATCTTGTCTTTCACCGACTTATCCTATGTTGAACACTGTCAGTGCTCTGCTGTGTCACATAGGACTTACCTCTATTCACTGGAGGCTGCTTACTAGGAACACCTATGACTTTCCTGAGGACTTTTTTCTATCTATGAGAGTATACTTAGCCTGTAAGTGGAACAAAATGAAAGTTCTAGGAAGTTAATGCCCCCAGGAGTCACATAAAATGATGACAGATATAGAGTTGATGGGTAAATACCCCAGCTTCCTCACTTGTCAGGTGGGGTCATTCTGAGGTGTGATTTGCAGTGTCACTGAGGGTTCCCCTGTGGGACTGAGCCCCAGTTGCCCATGGTGGAAACCGGCTTGATAACTCACCCTTTACAGGCTTTCTTTCCTTGCCTGACCCACTGCCTTATCCCCCTACTGGTGCTTCCTAGGGTCACTTCTAAAATAAACTACTTGCATCCATAACCTTGTCTCAGGGTCAACTTCTGGGGAAACCCAGCTTAAAACAGACATTTGTTTCTAATTTTTGTTATTATAAATAATGTGGCAATGAATATATTTGTACAGAAGTCTTTGCAACTTTCATTATTTAAAAAATAGATTCTCAGAAGTGGAATTGCCAGGTCATAGGACATAAATATTTTAAATCTGTAGTAGATACTGCCAAATTCCAGGTAGGTTTTGGACAGGAGTTGGCTAGCAATCATTCTATAGCTGGTCTCTCTGAAAGACATCAGTGTTGACAACTGCTTCATTTTTTTGTGCTTGCTCATTGCTACCACTTGACTGTCCCAGCCAAAACGCATGTTGAAATTTAATTGCCATTGCAACTGTTGAGAGGCAAGACTTTTTTGTTTGTTTGTTTCTTTGTTTTTGGGACGGACTCTTGCTCTGTTGCCCAGGCTGAAGTGCAATGGGCGATCTCAGCTCACTGCAACCTCTGCCTCCTGGGTTCAAGCAATTCTCCAGTCTCAGCCTCCCAAGTAGCTGGGATTACAGGTGCCCGCCACCACACCCAGCTAAATTTTGTATTTTTAGTAGAGACAGGGTTTCACCATGTTGGCCAGACTGGTCTCAAACTCCTGACCTCAGGTGATCTGCCCACCTCGGCCTCCCAAAGTGCTGGGATTACAGGCGTGAGCCACCGCGCCTGTCTGAGACAAGACCTTTAAGAGGTGATTAGGTCAAGAGGGCTCCACTCTCATGAATGGATTAATGCCATTATTGCAGGAGTGGGTTACTTATTGCGAGAGTTGGCTCCTGATAAAAATAATGAGTTTGCCTGATTTCCTCTTTCTGTCTTCTGCCTTCCACCCTCTTCCATGTGATGACCCTCACCAGATGATGGCTCCATGCTTTTGGACTTCCCAGCCTCCAGCACCATGAGAAATAAATTTCTTAAAAAAATTACTCAGTTTGTGCTATTCTATTTTGGCAGCAGAAAATGGACTAAGATGCCCATATCCTTATAATCTTAAAGAATAGGGGCAAGATAGGCTTTTCTGGAGTGAGAGGAGGTAAATACTTGCTGTATGTAATTTTGTTAGGTTGGTCTCACATACCAATCTTATTCAAATGCATCTATTCTTATTTTGAATTTATTAATTCTTAGACTCCATAACATCCCGCCATAGACACTAATCTTAGCCACATACTTACTCATGTTCATGCTATTTATTTTATTTATGTGGTTTACCTTTGAAAGATCCTCAATTCGATAAGTACTGTTTCCCCCCAGCATTAGATATGAACAGATCTGTTCATGTACTCACCAGTGTGTTGAGCCAGGACCCTGGGTTCAAGGTTTATAATCTTGGATTCCTCCCCTTTCCTCTCTTAGCCTCAGCTAGAGTTGATGAAAATGAGACTTAGAGAGAGATAGTGATTTGCCAAGATCAAACATCAGGTTAAACATGGAGCTAGGTTCAGAATCTAGCCTATTTGAGATCCTAGAACTAAAAATAAAGCTAAACAAACAACCACACAGAACCCTTCTGGGGGGCAGTGATGAATCTTCCCCACTCCCTGCCCTTGCCTGCTTTTTCTAGCTCAAGCAGATGTTCAATCTGCTACAAAGTTCCAGAGCCATCCTTCCTGATCAGGACTCTTCCCATCTCTCCGGGCTCCTCCCCACCATGCCTTCTTACTTGCCCTTCCCCCAAATATCTCTCTTGCTTTACTCTTACCTGATCCTGACCTGCCCTCACCCCACTCTCCTACCTTTCACCAGATGACTCCTCATGTGCCACCTCTTCAAGGAAGCTGTACCTGGTGATTGGTTTGTCTGTTTTCTGGACTAGACTAGAAGTTGTTGATGCCAGGAATGGCCACTATATCCCCAGCACTTGTCACAGTGCTTGGCCCAAGGCAGGTACTGAGTAAGTATCTGCTAAATGGACAAATACCTACTAAATGAATGAAAGAAAAAATGAATGGAAGGCATTTGTTAATCTCCTTGAATGAGAATTTGTTTGAAGATTAGCAGTTAAATTATTTAAAAACTCATCCCCACAGAGAGTTAGGAAAATGAAACAAGAATGACAGACAAAATGGCTGCTAAAAATACCAGTGCCTCAGGATCTTATTTTTCACACCTGGTATGGCGAGTTTTGTTTATTCAGAATTTTATTATTTCCATGTAAATCACATTCACTGACATCAATCTGGCTTAGATTCTATGTCTTCTTGTCCTTTGGTTAAAAAAAAAATACTGTAGTTAGTAAGCTCCTGGACTTCACAGTCTGCTGTTATTAAGAGCTGCCATTTAGTAGAGCTTCCTATGTCATGGAGTGTGCTAAGAGCCTCATATCTGATATCTAATTAAATCCTCCTGATACATATTATCACCCCCTTTTGTTAGTAAGGAAATGAAAGTCCAGAGAGATTAATTTATTCATGGTTACCCAGGAAATGAGCAGTGAAGCTGGGGTTCGAACACAGGTTGGATCTTTTCACACTCCATTTCTTATCTCCCTAATTGACAAAGTGGTTTCACTTCTATCATCTCAATGGCTCTTCAAAGCCCCCCTTCAGGGAAGGACAGCAGGGATCCTAATCCCACCTTATGTGTGTGGAAGGTGAGAAAGTCATTAGCAAATTTAGAGCTTGAAACCAGTCCAGCAGATCCCTCACTCAGCCCTTGCTAGGTATGTGATTGTGGACAATTTACTTTCCTTCTCCAAGTCTCAGGGTCCTCATCTGAAAAATGGGAATCACTGAAGAACCCATCTGCAGGGTTGCTGGGAGGATGAAATGAGATAGTGGGGGTAAAGCAACTAGAAAGACCTGAGTTCTCTGCAGGAAGCCTGAACCTTTCAGGCAAAGCGAGGGAAGACAGAACCCTGAGACATGAGGGGGTAGAATGAGCTGAAGCCTCAGGAGTACCAAGGATGGATGGCTGAACTGTGCAGGCTTTATGGTGACCTCCAGCAGAGACCCACATGATGTTATCTGTGAGGGTTCAGAACTGCTGTCTAAGGGAATAAACAAGTCTAAGCTGCTGGGATGAAGCCAGTGAGGGCAGAAGTCCTCTGCCAGCCCCCTCTTCTCTGACCTTCTTTTTCTGTATGCCTTTCACCTCACATTTCCCTCACCAGCTTTTCAAAGGCTCCTGTCTCTTCCTCCCACCTTCCAAGTCCCACCTACACACACACACACACACAAACACATACACACATACACACTCTCCTGGGATTCATACACTCTGTCCCAAGCACCAGCCATCACTTCTCCCAACAGGTAGCCTCAGCAGTCTCTTATGCAGCTCTTCAGGGTCATTCACCCATTCACTCACTCATTCATTCATTCATTCGCCAAGCATTTCCCAAGATTTTGCCTGCCCTGTGCTGGCCCCACTGAGCTGAACAAGTCATGCCCCTCTGCCTGGTAAAGGAGCTTTCTTACCAGATCAGCAAGCTCTCAGTGATGCTTTCCAGCTGCATACCCTAACTACAGACATTTTTCTTTCTTCTTTTTCATTTTCATTTTTTTTTTTTTGAGACAGAGTCTTGCTCTGTCGCCAGGCTGGAGTGCAGTGGTGCCATCTCAGCTCACTGCAACCTCCGCCTCCTGGGTTCAAGCGATTCTCCTGCCTCAGCCTCCTGGGTAGCTGGAATTACGGATGCATGCCACCACGCCCAGCTAATTTTTGTATTTTTAGTAGAGACGAGGTTGCCATGTTGGACAGGATGGTCTTGATCTCTTGATCTCATGATCCACCCGCCTTGACCTCCCAAAGTGCTGGGGTTACAGGCGTGAGCCACCGTGCCCAACTTCCAGATATTTTTCTACCCTGTTGTCCTTAGGAAATCTTATTATTGGCATCCTATTTCTTATTTTTAAAAATATTAAAATACTACTATTCAAATAATGTTGAATTATATTATTAATGTTGTAACCCTTACCCAACCACCTGAACTTTCAGCTTTCATTTCTCCGTGAGTATCACTATGCTTATAGAGTTGATTTTGCTGGAAGGCAGTATAACAAAGTGTTTAAAAGCTTGAACTTCGGGGTCAGCATGGATCACTGGGGCCTGAGTAATGTCTGTATGTTTTACTATCTGTGAGATCTTGAGAAAAGTCCTTTAACTTAACCAAATAAGTGAAAGATTTCATTAACAAAAACTATAAAACATGGATGAAAGAGATTGAAGAGGATACAAAAAATGGAAAGATATTCCATGTTCATGGATTGGAAGAATCAATATTGTTAAAATGTCCATAGTACCTAAAGCAATCTACATATTCAGTGCAATCCATATCAAGGTACCAAGGACACTCTTCACAGAAATAGAAAAATCAATCCTAAAATATATATGGATTTTATTTTATTTGTTGTGATTGTAAATGGGATTACTTTTTTATTTCTTTTTCAGAATGTTCACTCTTGGCGTATAGAAATGCTACTGATTTTTGTGTGTTGATTTTGTATCCTGCAACTTCACTGAATTTGTTTATTAGTTCTAACACTTTTTTGGCAGAGTCTTTGGGTTTTTTCAAATATAAGATCATAGCACCTGTAAACAAAGATAATTTGACTTGTTCCTTTCCAATTTGGATGCCCATTATTTCTTTCTCTTGTCTAATTGCTGTAGCCAGAACTTCCCTAACCACATTTTTAAGGCCTCACAAATGCACACCTCTTTTTTTGTGATATGTTAATAACCTCTTACAAAATTGAGCATCCACCTGTTATATAATCCAGTCATCAGGATGAGAACACGGACACAAAAACAATATAATCAGTCACTTTCAACATAGGTTAGAATCCTACGATCTGGGACTTATTTTTCAAATCCTCTACCCCAAGCAACAGTCATCAGAGGGTCTGGGGAGAGAATGGAGCTGCAGCCTGTGAACCCATCCTACATTAGGGAGAGGAGTCACATGGGTTGGAAATTTGAGTTATGTCCTCTACACTTATTCCAGTGGCCATTCTAATGCTCCATGTCCACTCTACCTCCCCAGCATCATCCTGATTTTGTCTCTCCTCTCCATTCCTTCTGTCAGTCACAAGACTATTGCAATCATCTCCTTACTGGTCTCCTTCTCCCAGTCTCTGCCCTCTCCATTCTACCTCCCATACTAGCTTCCAGAGGGACCTTCCTTGAGCATAGTCTTGATAATGACACCTACCTCCCTCAAAAACGTACAATGACTTCTCATTGCCTACATAACAAAATTCAAACTGTAAGCCTGACACTCAAACTGTCCATGATCTGGATTCTTCACCTATCTCCAGACCTACTTCCCTCTTCCCCTTTCACACATCCTTTACTCCAACCAAACAGAGCTACCTGCTCTTCCCCAACCGTACCCCCCTTGCTTTGCTTTTACTGTTCCTTCTGCCTGGAATGCCCTTCACAGAGCATATCTGCAGACTGGCTCTTTCACTCTTCATCAGATGCCATCCCTCCATAAAGCCTTCTCTTTTTCCCAACTGGAAGTGATCTTTATTGCTTTGTGTAGTAGTCTTTGACTTACTCACCGACAAGGCCAGGAATGCTGCACTACACATCCCTGGGGATGGGAATGAGGGCATTCAGTTTGTAGTCTATGAGACTGGTTTTCCTTGGAGTTGTGCAGTAAGCATCACCTGTGCAGCGCTACATGATCACTCTGGGCAGGGCCACTTTAGTCACTGGAGACCAGAGTTACAGTCTTGGGAGTTTTCAAGAGCTTGCCCAAAATATATTGATTCCCAAACATAAAAAGAAAACTGTAAAATTGAAATTAATTCTAAATTTAAAAAAATTACTGAAATCTACTTTTTACAGAAAAAACATTTAACTTTAACTGGTGGGATGAGGCTTACAAAAGAAAGAGTGATTAAGGCCCATGGTGACAATGATAATGATCATAGGTGACATTTATTGGGTGCTTACATGCTTTAAGCACTGTTCTAAGTGCTTTACATATTTTAAATTAATTTAACCTTTATAGCACCTCTGTGAAGTTATGCTGCTAATATCCCTTTTTCACAGGTGAAGAAACTCAGATGTAGCTCAAGAATGTCTTAAAATGGCTCTGTTTGCCTGCATCATCCTTTAAGTCCTGGAAGCAGGGGCCACGAGTGATTCAATGCTATGTCCAGCTCAGGGCTTGGCATTGAGTAGGCGCTCGGGGCTATAAGATTAAGGAATAAATAAATAGTTGAGTTGATGCCCCTCCACAACATTTTAGATGTACTTCATTTATGGGATGCATTCTCTCCCTTATTAGGTTAGAAGATTTTTGTTCTTATATTCATCATCAGACTCTTGTGAATTCAGTCACTTCTGTTGTAAGAAACAAGTTTGGGTTACTACTTTGCTAATGGACTATTGTGAGGATTCACAGAAGAAGATGCTTTTAACCTAGATATTCCATGCAAAGAGTGAGCTAAAGGGAGCTGAGATAGCTATTAATATATTATTGTCAAAACAGATTTTAAGTAAAGGGTTACAGGAGACAAAGAAGGACATCATATACTGATAAAATAGTCAATCCACTAATAAATATTAAATTTTATAATAATTATAAACATATACATATCTAAAAATAGAGTCCCAAAATATATGAAGCAAAAATTGACAAACCTGAAGAAAGAGACAGCTCTGCGGTCATAGTTGGAGACTTTAATAGCTCTACTTTGAATAATGGATAGAACAACCAGATAGAAGATCAATAAGGAAACGGAAGACTTGAACAACACTATAAACCAATTAGACATAACAAACACATAGAACACTCCACTCAGCAATAGCAGAATATCCAGTCTTCTGAAGTACACATGGAACATTCTCCAGGATAGGCCATATGCTATGCCACAAAACAAGTCTTAATAAATTTTAAAAGATTAAAATCATAAACAGTATGTTTTTCAACCATAATGGAATAAAATATGAACTTGATACCAGAAAGAAACTGAAAAACTCAAAAATATGTGGAAATTAAATAACATATTCTTAACCAATAGGTTAAGGAAGAAATCACAAGAGGAAATAAGAAAATACCTTAAAACAAGTCAAAATGAAAAACACAACATAGCAAAACTTATGAGATACAGCAAAAGCAGTGTTCAGAAAAAAATTTATAACTGTAAGTACCTACATTAAAAAAGAAGAAAGATCTCAAATGAACAATCTAACAGTACACATTAAGGAACCAGAAAAAGAAGAGCAAACGAACACAAAGCTAGCAGAAGGAAGAAAATAATAAAAGATTAGAGAAGAGATAAGCAGAATAGAGAAAAAAAAATAGAGAAAAATCAATGAAACCAAAAGTTGGTTCTTTGAAAAGATCAACAAAATTGACAAACTTTTAGTTAGACTAAGAAACAGGAGGCCGGGCACAGTAGCTCAAGCCTGTAATCCCAGCACTTTGGGAGGCTGAGGTGGACGGATCGTGAGGTCAGGAGATCGAAACCATCCTGGCTATCACAGTGAAACTCCATGTCTACTAAAAATACAAAAAATTAGCCGGGCATCGTGGCTTGCACTTGTAGTCCCAGCTATTCAGAAGGCTGAGGCAGGAGAATTGCTTGAACTCGGGAGGTGGAGGTTGCAGTGAGCCGAGATCATGGCACTGCACTCCGGCCTGGGCAACAGAGTGAGACTCCATCTCAAAAAAAAAAAAAAAAAAAAAAAAGAAAAGAAAAAGAAAAGAAACAGGAGACTCAAATTACTAAAATCACAAATGAAAGACGGGCCATTACTACTGACTATAGAAATAAAAACGTTTATAAGAGAATGCTATGAAAAACTGTACAACAACAGACTGGATAACCTAGGTGAAATGGACACAAACTTCAGAACCGACACAAAACCTGCCAAGACTGAATTACGAAGATATAGAAAATTCAAATAGACCTGTAAGAAGTAACAAAATTAAATCAGTAATCAAAAGCCTCTCAACAAAGAAAAATCCAGGACCAGAAGCTTTTATTGCTTTCACCACTTCTATTTAACATGGTGGATGTTCTAGCCAGGGGTAGTAGAAAAGAAATGGAAATAAAAGGCATCCAGATTGGAAACAAAAAAGTAAAACTATATTTTAAGATGACATAATTTTATATATGGAAAACCCTAAAGAATCCACCCACATACACAAAAATGTGAGAGCTAATAATGAATTTAGCAAAGTTGTAGGACACAAAATCAATGTACAAAAATCAGTTGTCTTTCCGTATACTAGCAATAAAAAATCCAAAGCAGAAATTAAGAAAACAATTCCATTTACAATAGCATCAAAAAGAATAAAATGTGCAGGAATAAATTTAACCAAGGAGCTGCAAGATGTACATTGAAAGCTACAAAACACTGCTGAAAGAAGTTAAAGAAAACCTAAATAAGTAAAAAGACATTCCTGTGTTTATGCGTTGGCAGACTTAATATTGATAAGATGTCAAGATTACCCAAAGTCATCTACAGACTCAATGCAATTCCCATAAAAAACCCAATGGTTTCTTTTGCAGAAATGGAAAAACTCACCCTAAAATTTATATGGAGTTTCAAGGGATCCAGAATCGCCAAAACAATCTTAACAAAGAATGAAGTTGGAGGACTCATTCGTTGCAATTTCAAAACTTACTACAAAGCTACAGTGATCAAAACATGTGGTACTGGCATGCAGACCAGGGGAACAGACTAATAGGCATATTAGACCAATGGAATAGAATTAAGCATCCACAAATAAACCCTCACATCTATTGTCAGCTGATTTTTGAAAAGGGTGCCAAGGCCATTCAATGGGGAAAAACAGTCTCTTCAACAAATGGTGCTGGAAAAACTGGATATCCACATGTAAAAGAATGAAGTTAGGCCCTTACCTTATGTCATACACAAAAATTAATTCAAAATTGATTAAAGATCTAAATGTAAGAGCTAAAACTATAAAAACCTTGGAAAAAAATCATAGGTGTGATTCTTCATGACCTTGATTTGGTAATGGTTTCTTTTCTTTTGTTTTCTTTTCCTGAGACAGATCTTACTCTGTGGCCTAGGCTAAAGTTCAGTGGTACGATCACGGTTCACTGCAGCTTCAATCTCGTGGGCTCAAGTGATCCTCCTAACTCAGCCTGTCGAGTAACTGGGACTACAGGTGGACGCCACCACAACTGGCTAACTATTGTATTTTTTGTAGAGACAGGGTTTTGCCATGTTGCCCAGGCTGGTCTTGAATTCCTGTGTTCAAGCAATCCACCCAAGTCGGCCTCCCAAAGTGCTGGGATTACAGGTGTGAACCCACTGTGCCCGGCCTGGCAATGGTTTCTTAACATCATTTTTTGACATTAAAAGCATAGGCAACAACAACAAAAATAGATACATTGTACCTTCTCAAAACCAAAAACTTCCTTGAATCAAAGAAAACTATCAAGTGAGTAAAAAGACAATCCATGGAAAGGGAGAAAATATTTTCAAATCACACATTTGATAAAGTTTAATATCCAGAGTATACAAAGAATTCTTACAACTGAAGAACAAAGAAACACCCAAACTACCCAATCAAAAATGGACAAAAGACTACAACAGACATTACTCCAAAGAAGTTATATAGGTGGCCAATCAGCATGTGAAAAGAAGCTCAACCTTATTGGTCATTATGGATAGGCAAATAAAAACCACAATGAGATATCATTTCACACCTACTAGAAAGGGTAAAATTAAAAATGTGAAAAATAACAAGTGTTGGAGATGATGTAGAAAAACTGGAAACCTCATACACTGCTCTTGGGAATGTAAAATGGTGCAGCTACTGTTGAAACACTTTGGCAGTTCCTTAAAAAGTTAAATATAGAGTTACCATATGATCCAACAATTCCACTCCTAGGTATATACCCAAAGTAACTGAAAACAGATGATGAAAGAAACATTTGTACAAGAATGTTCACAGCAGCACTATTCAAAAATAGCTAAAAGGTGAAAACAATCCATGTTCAGCAACAGAGGAATAAACAAAATGTGGTATGTATGTGTGTGTGTGTGTGTGTGTATGCCTCCTATATATGTGTGTGTACATATATTCCTATATATGTGTGTACATATTTCTATATACATCTGTATGTATATAGGAATATTCAGCCATAAAAAAGGAATGCAGTGCTGATATATGCAACAAAATGTATGAACCTTGAAAACATTATGCTAAGTGAAAGAAGCCAGACACAAATGGACAAACAATGTATTATTCCACATATATAAAATATCTAGAATAGGCAAATTTATACAGACAGAAAGTAGATTAGAGCTTACCAGGGACTGGGGACCAAGGGAATGGGAAGTTATTGTTTAGTGACTACACAGTTTTTGTTTGGAGTGACAAAAAAAATTTGGGACCAGATAGTGGTAACAGTTGTACAACACTGTAAATGTAATTAATGCCACTGAATTGCACACTTAAACGTGGTTAAAATGGCAAATTTTCTGTTACACATGTATTTTACCACAATCAAAAGAAGAAAGAACTTGTATGTCTCTGCCCACCCCTCCCAAGGTTACTACAGCACCCGACACAAAATAGAAACACAGTAGGTGTTTGAACTGAGTTAGGCCCGAGGCTGGGAGCCAAGAGCCTATGAAGAAAATGTTTAATCCTTCTGTTTTCTACAGAAATATGTATAGATTGACCATACAAAAGATAGTCGACCTTTTCCCTTCCTAGAGCTACCAGTAAATCTGGTGCCAAGGCAAGAGAGGAAAAGTTGATTTCTTATCTTTCTGAGACTAGGGATGGCCCTTGCCAATTCAAGGTAAGTACATTTTTCCACGGAGCTGTTTTCCTCTCAAGGAGCTCTGGTTGTATTTGGAGTGTTCTTCTCCAACTAGTTCAGGCAATATAGCCACTCAGGGTTGAAGAAGGAGAGCTAATCTCAGAAGGATGAGTCACTGTGGTTTTCAGAGCCAGGATGAAGGGGGAATAAGGGCAAATTCAAAACAAGTGGAGGGGATGCTGCAGCACATGTGAGATGGAGGGCATGACAGTTCACTCCATACAGTCATAGGTATGAAAACAAATTGCTATGTTCATACCATCGGCAGCAGGCGTGAGAATCAGTGCCTTTGTCCGTAGCAGCTTGGAGTTGACTGGGGTTTTTGCAGATAGTTGCCCTCATTTTGGAAGGGCATCTGGTCTCCATGTGAAATTCCTCAGCCCCTTATTAAGCACCTACTATCTGCCAGGCACTGGCAGGATGCCAGAAATACAAAATGAATGAGGTAAGGAATGAAGTACTGTACGTGCCACAACATGGATAAAACTAAAAAAAAAATTCTGCTAAGTGTAAGAAGCCAGACACAAAAGACCACATATTGTATGATTCTGTTGATATAAAATGTCAGAAAAAGCCAATCTATAGAAGCAGCTGATAGTGGTTTGCCTGGGGCTGGCAATGGAAATAAGGATTGATTGCAAATGGGCATGAGGAGTCTTTGTGGGATGATGGAAAGACTTCTGAAAGTAGACTACGGTGATGGTTACACAATTCCGTGAATTTACTAAAAGTCATAGCATTGTACACTTAAGTGGGTGAATTTCATGGTGTGTGAGTTATACTTCAATAAAGCTTTACACAAATTGTGAGGTTGGCCAGGCACGGTGGCTCACTTCTGTAATCCCAGCACTTTGGGAGGCTGACAGGGGTGGATCACTTGAGGTCAGGAGTTTGAGACCAGGCTGAGCAACATGGTGAAACTCCGTCTCTGCTAAAAATACAAAATTAGGTGGGCATGGTGGTGCACACCTGTAGTCCCAGCTATTCGGGAGGCTGAGGCAGGAGAATCGCTTGAACCCAGGAGGCGGAGGTTGCAGTGAGACAAGATCACACCATTGCACTCCAGCCTGGGCAACAAGAGCAAAACTCCATCTCACAAAAAAAGAAAAAAAAAATCGTGGGGCCTCAGACTCTTCTTTGGGAATGTGGGCCTTCCTCAGGGAGAGGGACTTGGAGGATGCACATTTGACCTTGAGGTGGAGCCAGCATGTGCCAGACACAGCTCCAGCACTCCGGGGGAAGTAGGGGGAAGGGGACAGGCCCTTTTCCACTGTGGGAAGCACACCGTGCCCCCAGTGCACATTCTACACCTCTGCCACAGGCCATTCTCACTCTTACCACCTTGGTCCTTGTCACCACCTGCCCCTGAGGGATGCTTTGCCTCTGGACAGTTAGCAATGGGAAGAAAAGCTGCACTGGGTCAGATGGCAGCAGACTGGTTATGGCCAGGGCCTGAGCAACTGATTCACCTGTGTAACTGTGGGCAAGATCTGTGTGTTTTCAGCATTGAGGAGAGGCTGTGAGGCTGGGCTACGTGTCTAGCTCTCTCTTCATGGTTAGGGAGCTAGGGAAGAATGGCCCATGGAGATGGGCAGATGGGCATTCAACTGGTAAAGCACGTCTGCATCTGGCTCATAACTGCCCTGTGCAGGAGGTTGGTGAGAGCAGGCTGAGAATTGCTCCCTCCAGCTCCCTAAGCGGTCTCCTCCTGTTGTTCTGAGTGTGCCGGCCCCTCCCGGGACCCCTGGATGACCCCATCCCCAGCAAGCAGAGGCCTAACACCCAGCCCGGGAGGGGACCTCCAGGCCCCTGCAGTGTCTGCTCTGATTGGTCTTTGCTATCCTGGTGGTTTTTTCAGTTAGCCCACTCCTACCCTTAGAACATGGAGGCCTGGAGGGAGAAAGGGCTGTGATGCTGTTCAGACAGCAAGGAATGATTTCAGCCCTGGTCTCCTGTTTCTTCCCAATAGGTGGTCTCTCTGGGCTCCTGCACAGCAGGCTTTTGAGCGGAGGCTGGAAGGGTCCGGTGCTGACTCCAAGACATGGTCTTTCTCTCCATAGATGGTGGAAAGCTGCACTTGAAGTCCAACTCCGACCTGGGGGAATAATTATGTTCCCTCTCTTGGGAGCCTTTCTTCAGGGAGCTTGATGGTTCCAACCCACCCAGGAGCCTGGGACATCTGTGCCCCTGGGCAATCAATCCCCTGCAGGTGAGTCATAGGGAAGGAGGAGACAGTTTCATTATGAAAGGGGCCACCCACCTGGGCTTTATCATCTAGCATAATAGGAAAGTAATTGCCTGTATTTATCCAGGGCCTAACATGAGCCTGGCACTGTGGTAGGTGCGTCCTACGCTTTATCCCACTTAATCCTTACAGTAGCATAGCAAAAACATAGGGAATATTACTTAAATTTTACCAAAGAGGAAACTGAGGCTCAGAGAGTAAGGAAATCTGGTTTGCATTCCCTACCCTCAGCGCCTGTTGAAATCTTACTCACGGGTCAAAATCCATCTCTGGTGCCCGTGGCTCTCCTCAGAGCCATCTCAGGGCCTCCGTGCCACCACCTCTGCTTGTCTCCCATGGTATTTTGGCTGTGGACTACGGATCTTTGAGACCATGTCAGTTGCCCCACTCAGCTGGGAGCTCCTGGAGGGCAGGAAGCTGGTCCTACTGGGTTTTGTCCCCGGAGCCTGGCCAGTCATCTGGGAATTGGGTTGGATTGGCCCCCAATTTACAAACTGGGTCAAGACCCAGGGGCAACAATAAGGAGGAGGAATGTAAGGACAGCAGTGGTGAAAGTAAGCCATAATCCTCACACCTTCCCACCGCACCCCCCACACCCCCATGCACCTCCTCCCACTCCATCCCTTCACACTGCCATCACCCCCACCAACATGAGGTTTGGTTAATGATCTCCATTAAAAATTAATGAGGAGGAAACAATCTCAGAGAGCTTGAGTAACGGGGTCACACTGCTCACAAGTGGAGGAACGATTCAAACCCTGGCCTGATTCCAAAGCCCATGTTCTTTTCATTGTTCCAGGGAAGTTCACCATAATTTAAGTCTTTTGATTCTGCCTTTACAATTTTTGTCATATCTACAAACCAGTTGTGAGAGTAATCAATATTTTTTCTTTAAATTAACTCATTTTTAAAAAAATGTACATTTACTCTAAAAAGAAACTTTGGATGGAAACCCAGTATAATTTGCCATAATTAATTAAATTAATTAATTATTATAACAATGAAGTTCATCCTGGTGCCGCCTACGATCACCTTTGGTGCTATGCACGTATCCTCTGGGGAATCCACACCACGTACACTCTGCATGCTTCACACTGCTGCAGGAACCCTTTAAATCTCTTCTCTCCTGCTCTCGTGTTTACTGTCCATTTTGTCACATGGTGCTCAGGGTCCTGGGGGCTGAGTGTTGGAAGGGACATCGGACATTGGAGAAGTCCAATACTGTCATTGAGTCTGAGAGAGCTTGTGATGTGCCCATAGGCTTGTGGTCATGTGGCCCAGGTCCCACTGGGCTTTTCACCGCTCACATATTTCATTGTCCAGAACCAGCCACATAGTGCCTCTTGCTGCAGGGGGCAGGAAGTGTAGATTCCCAAACAACTAGGAAGGAAAGGAGAACCAAATAATGGTGAGCATTTAGAATATCTCCTACATATCATTCCTTACATTATTCCTATGGGGGAGAGGTTACTAAATATTATTTCTCTTCTATAAATGAGGAAACCGAAGCCCACAGAGGAAAATTGACTAAAGCCACACAGATGGGAGGAAAATTGACTAAAGCCACACAGATGGAAGGAAAAGGGGCCATGATTTGAACCCAGGCAGCCTGGCTTTGGAGTTCATGGAAAAAACTCAATGAGAATGCTTAGCATACAGTCAGCAATCTATCTGTATTATTTTCCTATAGCTGCTGAAACAAATGTTTACATTTAGGGCCCATCTGGATAAGCCAGGATATCCTACCCACATTAGGATCCTTACTTTAATCATACCTGCAAAGACCCATGTGTCATATAGAGTAATATTCACAGGTTCCCAAGATTCATGGATGCACATCTTTGGCAACATTACTCAGTCAACTGTACTGTGAGAGTTCTAATTATCTGTGAGAGCTCTAATTATCTGAATGCTGGTTGTCTTTGTGGTCTGCCCCTTTCTCAGGGACTGATCACTTTCTACCCTGCAGGCTAACAATTTGTCATGTTTTCCTGCTGGAATTTGAGCACCCCGAGGGTAGGGAGTGTTGTTGATTCACCTTCCCTTCTACAGAGTTGGGCACATATAAATCACAGAATTGTGGAAATGATTGATTTGAGTGAGTTAAAATTTCTCTTGAGGGCATCAGAAATAGCTGTGGTAAATGAGGGGTCTGTGTATGGCAGTGCCCCACTGAAACATCCTTTTGAGGATGAAGAGGGGGACCAGCTGTCCTCCAGGGCTCATGTAGAACTGCTTTGCCCTGCCATTGCCTCAAGCCTACACGTTGGGTGGGGGGAGAAAATTGGCTGGCCTCTCACCAGGGCCTTTGATTCATTTACTCATTCAGCAGATGTTCATTGACTATCTCTCCACTTTAGTAATATCTTCAGCTGGAGAAGCCATGGCCTTAGGAACCTCTTTTTGGTGCCATGTGCAAGGACTTTGGGGTCACACCTATATGTGCAGTCCACAGGCACATTCCCAGTCAATAAGGTGGAACAGAAAGAGGCTCAGGATAACTGGGCTCAAGTCCTAACTTTGCTGTTGCCTTGAACAAGTCATGTCTACTCTCTGGAGTGTCCACACACATCACTGTTATTGCATTTACCATATTATTAAATTGTAATCACATATGGTTTCTGTATCCTTCTCCTTCCATAGGATGAGTTCTGTAAGGAGAGGACAGTGTCTATGTCATCTTTGTCTTCCCATTCATTATCTTAAGACCCAGTGTATCACAAACTCTTGGTAGTAGTAATAATAGTGTAGCAATGATGATGATGACCCTGGTAAAAGCTCTCCATTTATGGAGAGCTTACTATGTGTCCAGCAGTGTTTTATGTACTTTCATGTTGTAACTCATTTCATCCTCATAACACCTCTATGAATTAAGTACTATTATTATCCACACTCTACAGATGAGGAATCTGAGGCACAGAGAGATTAAGTAACTTGCCCAAAGTTGCACAATTAGTCAGTGGTTGAGCTAGGATTTAAATTCAGGTTCTCTGTCCAGAAGTCATGGGTTTAAACCATTCTGTACAGGTGGTTTGTTTGAAAGATGGAACGAAATGTGAAATGAGGACCTACAAGGTCATTTTAGCTCCCATTTCCTGTGAGTCTCAAAAAAGCTTCCCTGCAACCTGTACAAAGGACCTCTGCTCTGGTCTGGCAGGGTGGACCAGGGAACACTGAGGTACAAGGTGTGGTGTCCTGAGAATGAGTGTTTGAATCCTGGCTCTGCCACTTTGTCTTTGAAAAAGTCATTTAACCTTTTTGAAGTTCAGTTTTCTCATAGAGCAAAAGAACAGTAATACCTACATTGTGGAGTTGTTGGTAGAATAAAAGGATAAAATAAAACAAAATAAAAATAAAAAAATAATAACTAAGGAAAAGTGGTTCACACCAAGGAAGCTCTCTACAGAAAATAGGGACTTTGGAATGTAATTGCCACAGAGTTGAATATTCCTCCTTAGAACAGAGCTTGGTGGGGGATTTAAGTTGGTTCACTTTTCTCAAGGATTAGTATGAGAGATCCCCATGGGAAATCAAGTGAATCCAAGATTGATCTGCTTTCTGAATGTAAAGACTTTGGGTGGAAAATTAGGTTGCGTGTGTGTGTGTGTGTGTGTGTGTGTGTGTGTGTGTGTGTGTGTGAAGACTGTCTTGGGGTCAATTGCTGGGATGTGTAGGGACATATTTCAAAATGAGCAGGGACCACAGAGTGAGGAAACATGTTCAAATTCTGGCTCTGCCATTACCTGCCTGTGCCATCTGGCAGGTGGGGCCAGTAATCAATCATCTTTGGGTTTCCAGTTTCCTGATTCCAAGATGAGGGGGTAGAATCTGAAGATCTCCAAGGCCTCAGTGCTACCAGTCTGCAAATTCCCAAGCCAAGTTCTTCAATGAATCAAATTTCCTCCAGTAGCCATTTCTACCAAAAGAGCAACTGTTTTTCCTTCCCACTGACATGGCTATGTATTCGAACTGGATATAGGCGAGAGGCATTTTTGTCCTAGCTTCTCGGGCCCCTCCAAGGAGCTCCAAGAGGCTTAAGGATCCCAGCCATGTTGGAATAAAAATACCCAATCAATAAACATTTTATTTAAAAATGATTTAAAAAAATCACACAATTTGAGAGCAAATATGGAAGATATGAATTAGCAAAACGAACAAAATTAAAATCTCATACAATCGCAGGACACTGGGACCTGAAGTCTTGGACAGGATGTAATCACTAAGTCATCCCAAGGAAGAGCGGGATGCCTAAAAGAGAGGGATGCCTAAATTGGTTACCCCTAAGCCCACCGACTTTTAAGGCATGTGTAAGTGAGTGGGAACCTGCAAAAAGACTGGGAAGGAGCAGCCAGTGGGAAGGAGCAGCCAGAGAGTTAGGAAGAAAACCAGGAGTGCCGGTTGTCACAGAAGCTGAGGGCAAGGAGGACAGTGGTTGGGAGAATCTGATGCGGGTATATCCCTCACACTTTCCAAGGGTCACCTTATTATTTTAATCTTCCTAACAGATTGGTGAAGTGGGAACCATCATACTCTAACTTCTCTTTTTTTTTTTTTTTTTTTTGAGACGGAGTCTCCCTCTATTGCCCAGGTTGGAGTGCAGTGGCGCAATCTGGATTCACTTCAGCCTCCGCCTCCTGAGTTCAAGCGATTCTCCTGCCTCAGCCTCCCGAGTAGCTGAGATTACAGGAGTGTGCCACCATGCCTGGCTAGTTTTTTTGTATTTCTAGTAGAGATGGGGTTTCACCATATTGGCCAGGCTGGTCTCAAACTCCTGACCTCGTGATCTGCTCACCTCAGCCTCCCAAAGTGTTGGGATTACAGGCGTGAGCCACCGCGCCCAGCCACTTCTCCTTTTTTTTTTTTTTTTTTTTTTTTGAGACGGAGTCTCGCTCTGTCGCCCAGGCTGGAGTGCAGTGGCGCGATCTCGGCTCACTGCAAGCTCCGCCTCCCGGGTTCACGCCATTCTCCTGCCTCAGCCTCTCTGAGTAGCTGGGACTACAGGCGCCCGCCACCACGTCCGGCTAATTTTTTGTATTGTTAGTAGAGACAGGGTTTCACCGTGGTCTCCATCTCCTGACCTCGTGATCCGCCCGCCTCGGCCTCCCAAAGTGCTGGGATTACAAGCGTGAGCCACCGCGCCCGGCCCACTTCTCCTTTTTTAAATTTAAATTTTTTTATTTTGGATGATGGGTATTTATTATTTTTACAATATTCTTTTAGTCTTTTTGTCCTGCATACTTTCAAGGTTAAAAAGGGGAAGGAGGAAAGTAGGGACTCTCAGGCCAGATCCAAAGAGTGGTTCCCCTATGGAACCATCTTTGGGCACCCCAGACTTGAGCCTGAGCAGGTGACTAGCTCTGCTTCCTTCCCAAGGTTGGACTACAATCTCAAAGTGTTGGTGTAGAATGAGGCCCCACTGCAAGTGGCTGCCCCCAGGACCAAGCTTACCTGCCCTCCTCTTGCCTCAGTTCCTTACTTGTTGGTTGGGACAGCAACACCACCTTAAAGCCCTGGGGAGGACTGGCCTCAAAGGCTCAAAGAAGGTGCTGGGTGACTGCAGCTCCTGTCAGACCTCCATGGGTTGTGTGTGCACCTGTGTGTATGTAGTGTGATGTGTGTGCATATGTGTGTATGCGTGATCACACTTCTAGGGATCCTGGTGTAAGGTCAGGATACCCTGTCCCACTCCATCCCTCTCTAACAGCAGCTCCAAGGACCATGGCCCCAGGAACTAGGCACAAGTGACAGGAGACACCTGCTATGTCTAAACCCAGTGCACGCTCAGCCCAGCCTCGCCTTTTCAAGGACGGCTGGCACAGGCCATCATCCTGGCCCACGATGACGGTGAGCATCAAACTCCAATTTCTGAAGAGGAAACTGAAGACCAGAGAGGGGAGGTAAATGTCCTAAAGTCACCAGCAAGTCAGTGGCAGACACAACTTTAACCCTAATTTTGACTGGCAGTCTATGGGCATCGAGGCCACCATTCACCATGTACCTAATGTGTGCCTGGCAGTGTTCCAGGCCTCTCCTGCATCATTTCTAATCCTCTCAACCAGAGGATCAGCGAGGTGGCGTTTTTACCCCTAGTACACAGAGGAGGCGCTTGGGGTTCAGAGGCACATGTGGGACTCGACCGACCGCCACTCACCCCAGCAGGTGGCCAAGCGGGGTGGGAGCGCGGGTCTTCCCATCCCCAGCAGTGACTGGCGGCGGCTCTTTCCTGAAGAATGGGCGGCGTCAGCAACGGGAACCGCTGGAGGCGCCCCCCGGCACCCTGGCCCGCCCTCGCCCCCGCGCATGCCTGGCCGCTGAGACGTGAGAGCCGCCGCCCAGGGCCTCCCCGCGCGCGCCTTGCACAACCAGCCCAGGTAAGTGCTGCGTCTCTGGGCAATTATCGCCCTCCCGCCGCCGTGGCTGGCCGCGCAGAGGGCCCACGGCCAAGGGACTCGGAGCCACCCAAGGAGAGCTGCACGGTCTACAGCGGCCGCCAGCGCGCGCGATTTCACAAAGCCCGGGATCGGGGACGGGGCGGGGCGGCGGGGCGGTGACGTCACGCGCAGCCACGCCCCGCGGCAGCCCCGCCCCGCGGCAGCCCCGTCCCCGCGCGCTGGGCCCGGCCTGGTGAGGAAGCGATGGGAGGCCACCTGTCGACCTGCGCCGCTTCCTCCTTCTTCCTCCTCCCTGTCAGCTATTTTTCTTTCTTCCCATCTCCCATCTCTTCCTTTTTATCCCTCTCATTCCTCCCTCTTTCCGTCCGTTTCCTCCTCCCTTCCCCATCTCCTTCTTTCTAATTTTCCTTTTCTCCTCCCTCCCGCCTTCCTTCTCTGTTTCCTTTCTCTTCCTCCCTCCCTCCTTCCTTCTCTTCCGCCTGCTTCCTTTCTTTCTCCTCTCTCTCTCTCCTTTCTTCCTTTCCTCCTCTCCTTTTTCTTTTTCTTTTATTTTCTTTCTTTCTTTTTTTTTTTTCTGAGACGGAGTCTCCCTCTGTCGCCCAGGCTGGAGGGCAATGGCGCGATCTCGGCTCACTGCAACCTCCGCCTCCCGGGTTGAAGCGATTTTCCTGCCTCAGCCTCCCGAGTAGCTGGGATTACAGGCTCCCGCCACCACGCCTGGCTAATTTTTTTGTGTTTTTAGTAGAGAAGGGGTTTCACCATGTTAGCCAAGCTGGTCTTGAACTCCTGACCTCGTGATCCACCTGCCTTGGCCTCCCAAAGTGCTGGGATTACAGGCGTGAGCCACCACGCCCGGCCTCATTTCTTTTAAAAATGTATTTTAATATTTTTAATTGTGGTGGAAAACATGTCACATGAAACTTACCATCTTAACCATTTTAAGTGTGCAGTTCAGTAGTGTTAACTGTATTCACATTGTTGTGCAGCAGAGCTCTAGAACTTTTTCATCTTGCAAAACAGATTTTATACCAATTAAACAACTCCCCATCCCACCGCCCCTCCTAACCACCATTCTACTTTGTGTTTCTTCTGTTTTTTTCCCTTTTGAGGCCTTTGTTTCTTTTCTTTTATCTCTCCCTTTTCTTCCCCTCCCTCTCTCTTTCTCTCTTTCACTTCTATAAAACCTAATGGCCCCGCTGCACCCTGGGCAGCCCTCTCCAGCCTCTGCCAGTAGGCCTGTCAGCAAGGCTGTTAGCGTTTGGTGAATCATCATTCTTACCTGATGTGTCAGGGCCAGTGGGAGGCCCCTGGAAGCCTCACTTGGCTTTTCACTGGTAGGCAAACATGTCCAGCAAGAAACTTCTGCCAGGAAGAGTTAATTAGGAGAGAGGCCCTGACTCCCCCAGAGTAAGAGGGTCGGCCTGGGAACCCCTCTCTTCCCTGGGCCTTCTCCAGCCCTGGGGCTCCCCTTCTAGACGGTAGAAGACAGCCACGATGATGCTGATGAGGATGATAACTTGGACTGACACAAAAGGCATTTCTATAGACATTATCTCATTCTTGTTCTCACAATAATCCTGGGAGGTAGGCGTTATCATTCCCATTTTACAGGTGAGGAAACTGAGCCTCAGAATTCTAGGTGAAGGGATTTGCCTATGGCCACAAAGCTGCTCAGCTGCAGAGTTGGCAAGCTGGGGGACGCAGGTTTGTATCACAAAAGCAGGAAAAATGTGGCTAGGTCAGAGTGCAAAACACTACAAAAATGATTTGCTCCTTCGTCTATGTTCCCATAGTGCTTTGTTTAGACTCCTGGTTGTAGACCGTACCTGGTGGGTTTCTCCATCAGCTGGGCATAGACAAGGGATATTGAATGAACAAGTGGTAGAGGTATCTGATAGTATGCATAGCAAGTGCAAAGGAAGAAAGTTGGTTTCTAGGAAGCTAAGATACTTTTTTTTTTTTTTTGAGACAGAGTTTCACTCTTGTTTCCCAGGCTGGAGTGCAATGGCGCAATTTCAGCTCACGGCAACCTCCGCCAGTTAAGAGACTTTTTAATCAAATAGAGCTGCCACCCAGATGTCCTTGGGGTTTCTGGAATTTTGGCTGTCCATACTGGGAATGTATTGAGAGAATAAGGTGTGGCTGGAGTTGCAGTTCTCCCACCTTTTCTGGGTAGGACCTCTGGTTCATGGGACAGTTCACATTCTTTGAGCATGTTCCGTTTCAATCTCTTTGCAATATGTTGGTGTGGAAATAATTTTTAGTATCACAGGTAATTGTGGAAGATAATGTTCACCAATTATCCAATTCTCCTTCTAGGTATGTGGATGCATATACTCTTCTGTCCCCTTGAAATAAAGCATGGTCATGTGACTATTTTTGGCTGATAAATGTGATTAAAAGGAGTTGTTCCTATCTTTTGGCTGTTGTGAAGACTGCTACTATGAACATTGGTGTGTAGGCTTTGGTTTAGACACTTGTTTTCAATTATTTGGGATATATACCTAGGAATGGAATTGCTGGATCATATGGTAATTGTATGTTTGATGTTTTGAAGAACCACCAAACTGTCTTCCATAGTGGCTGCATCATGCTACATTCCCACCAGCAGGGTACAAGGGTTCCAATTTCTCCATATCCCTGCCAACACTTGTTATATCTTCCCGTTTTTTGGATAATAGCCATTCTAATCGATATGAAGTGGTATCTCATTATGTTGCCTTTGTTTCTGAAAGATACTTTTACTTTGTGTGGAGTTCTCGGTTGACATTTTTACATTAAAGATTTTTTCTCCACTGTCTTCTAGCTTGCATTTTCTTCCAATAACAAATCTGCTGTCATCTTTATCTTTTTTCCCACTGTATATAATATGTCTTTCTCTGACTACTTTTTAGATTTTCCCTTTATCATTTGTTTTGAAATGTGCCTTGGTGTCATTTTCTTTTGTTTGGAATTCACTGGGCTTCTTAGATCTTTGCATGTATACTTTCCAACTTTTGGGAACTTTTGACCATTCGTTTTTAAACACATTTGTTGAGATATAATTTATCTACCATACAATTCACCCATTTAAATGTACAATTAACTGTATATTATTATATGTGTCGATGATGTGCACCCATCACTGCACTCAATTTTATAATGTTTTCATTATCCCAAAGAGAAACCCTGTTCTTTTTGGCCATCATCTCCCAACCCTCCTCACCACCTTCTACCTCCCTACTTCAGGCAAGCACTAGTCTACTTTCTGTTTGTGTAGATTTGCCTATTCTAGATATTTCACATGACGAAAGCATACAATATGTGGCCATTGACCGGCCTACCTTTCTTTCCCTCCCTTCCTCCGTCCCTCCCCGCTCGCTCCCTTCCTTCCTTCCTTCCTTCCTTCCTTCCTTCCTTCCTTCCTCCTTCCTTCCTTCCTTCCTTCCTTCCTTCCTTCCTTCCTTCCTTCCTTCCTACCTTCCTTCCATCCTTCCTTTCTCTCTGCCTTTCTTTCTCTCTTTCTCTCTTTCTTTTTCGAGATAGAGTTTTGCTCTTGTTGCCCAGGCTGGAGTGGTGTGATCTTAGCTCACCACAACCTCCACCTCCCAGGTTCAAGTGATTCTCCTGCCTCAGCCTCGTGAGTAGCTGGGATTACAGGCATGCGCCACCACGCCTGACTAATTTTTGTAGTTTTAGTAGAGACGAGGTTTCACCATGTTGGCCAGGCTGGTCTCGTACTCCTGACCTCAAGTGATCTGCCTGCCTTGGCCTCCCAAAGTGCTGGGATTACAGGCATGAGCCACTGGGCCCGTCCTCTATTATTTCTTTAAATATTTCTTTTGTCCTTCCTTCTTCTCCACTCCTTCAGGTATTCCCATTTGTTTTAAAGTTATTTTGAAAACTGTATTTGAATATAATTGGTTTCCTTTGTATTCCTTTATACTTTTAATGCATTTAAAAACATTATTCTAAGAAGATGTCCATAGGTATCAATAGGCTGCTAGAAGAGTCTTTGGCACAAAAACGTTAATAGAATATCCTTATTCTAGATAGTGTTATAGATAAATGTTTTCCAAACTGGTTTTTCAAAGAAAGATGTTTCTTAGGATATTGATAGTTGCTGCAATAGAGGTATTCTTTGCTCAGATAAGCTTGGGAACACTGAGTGAAACAGCATCCGACATCTTTTTCTGCCCGATTTCTCCAGGTCTTTTATTCACTAAAATGCTTTGTGTATATCTAAGAGGAGATATAATGTGCAACATTTTCTAATCCATTGTAGCACACAGTACACACTTTTTACAATTTGTTATTTAAAAAAACCCCTCTAATAATATCTAGTTCAATGAATTATGCAAATGAAATGCTGCAACACACAAATCCCCTAAAAAATGGCCATAAATGCTTTTATATTATTATAATAAGTGTTTCTCAAACTAAGAACAACAGACTAATGAACCCATTTAAAAGGAGAAAAATCTCACAGACTCCTCGGTATTTAATGTGTAACTTAAATGAGTTTTAGTTTAACATTATTTAAGTATGTAGACATGTAAAACTAGATATAGCCTTATAAACAATAAAACCAAAACAAATTTATAAATTAAATACAATATTACAAAGAAAATCAAAATAGAAACCCATACATTTAATATGATGGATTTTTTTTTTTTTTTTTTTTTTTTTTTAGTTGCTGACACTAAATGGCTACTTGCAGTGTTACCATGGGGCTAACCTGTTAAGGGGCAGGTTCTTTGGAATTTGTCATGACTGTAATGCTGTGTGTGGGTGACTCAGTTTGAACTTTCTCTATTAGAACTTCTGAGAAAGCTTGCTTCTTACAGGGCTGTGATATTCTTTCACCTTTAGTTAACATGGCCATATTACACCTTGAGATTGGGTCTACCTCCCTTTTCTCATTAATGTTACTGCTTGGTCCCAATTTCATCATAAACAGTGCAAACATGAACACTGTGATGGTGAATTTGGTGTGTCAACTTGACTGGGTTCCGGGGTGCCCAGATATTTAGTTAAATATTATTCTGCATGTTTCTGCAAGGGTGGTTTTGGATGAGATTAACATTTAAATCAATGGACTGAGCAAAGCAGATTGCCCTCCCTGATGCTGGTGGGTCTCACCCAATCAGTTGACACTTTACTAGAAAAAAAGGCTGACCCTTCCTTGAATAGAAGAATAGAAGATTCTTCCTGCCTGACTGCCTCCAAACTGGGACATTGGCTCTTTTTCTGGTTCTCGAGCCTGCAGCCTTCAGACTGGAACTATGCCATTGGCTCTCCTGGGTCTCCAGCTGCTGGATTTATCCTGCAGATCCTGGGTCTTGCCAGCCTCCAAATTGTGGAAGTCAATTCCTTATAATACATCTCTTTATTGTGCAATAAACATATAATAAATGCATACACACAAGTAGTAACATCAGGTGGCAATAGTTATAAAGTATAATTTATTGGTAGAAGTATGTCTCATGCAATATCTGAGATATATTTATACTAGAAAAGCATTCACTGTTTATGTGGAATCTAAATTTAACTGGGAGTCCTGTATTTTATCTGGTGGCCTCACATCTAGAGGACATAGAATATGATTTTATTATTTGTTAAGATTATTATCAATATAGAAAAATTAAAATTCTCCATGATAACTTGAGGATGGGCCTGCAGACTCCAACAGAGAAATTGCAATGGTGTTTACACGAATGTCACTTGTGTGGAATGATTTGGGAGCTTGCCCGCCACACTACCACACCACCCAGCAGCAAAGTGGCATGCTCTGAGCTCCTTGTGCTCCAGAGCATTATAACACTGCACCACCTGAAGAGTTGGAAAAGTCAGCCCTAGGGATCCATTTTCAGGGTAGATGGACCCTCCCCAGAAGCCTTCACAGTGAACTCCCCTTAAGAGAACAATCCCTTGAGGGACTTATTCTGGCTTCTGCATTACTCACAGGCACAGTAGAGAACTGGTGCTAACCAGCATTGTGCCTTTTGTCTCAAGTCCACCTTTCCCTAAGAGACTCTCAAGATTAATTTCAGGATGTCTTTCATTCCTGTCCACTTCAGTCATCTCCAGAAACCCAAGCTCCTCAGGTCAAGGGGGCCCTAATCCCCATGCCACTCGGAAGAGCCTCTGTTTTGACTCAATTTTCCTTTCCTTCCTGCGCTCCCAAAGCTTTTCTCTGTGGGTTTGTGAACTCATGGCTGTCAATTATACTCTTTCCAATATCCTCAACTACTTCTCTGAATGCTCACTTACTTTTTTGCATTAAATGAAAGCTGAATATCTGCTCATGACATTATTTCTTTTACAACCTACTGAGGTGGAAGGTGTCTTTCCTCTTAAAAACTGGGTACCTGAGGGCCTGACGTGGGAAAGTTGTGTAAGTGGTCCTCCTTGCCTTCTGTGGATCACTTCTAAACCGATTCCTTCTCCCTCTTCCTTAAACTCTCCACTCCTTTGATGCCCATATGAATGCTCTATTTACCCTCATTCGTGGGTGTCTTTAGCACTGGCACACTGTCTTCCTGTCTATCCTTTTTCCTGACACCATTCCTGGTAATTTCAACATTCATATAGGTGAGACATCCAATACATTGGCTTCTAGGTTCCATGTCTTTCTTTGATCTTCTGATATGGTTTAGCTGTGTCCCCACCCAAATCTTGTCTTGAACTGTAGTTCACATAATCCCCACGTGTCGTGGGATGGACCCAGTGGGAGGTAATTTAATCACGGGGACAGTTACCCTCATACTGTTCTGGTGATAATGAGTGAGTTCTCACAAGATCTGATGGTTTTATAAGGGGCTTTTCCCCATTTGCTCACACTTTTGCTTCCTGCTACCATGTGAAGAAGGATGTGTTGGCTTCCCATTCCACCATGATTGTAAGTTTCCTGAGGCCTCCACAGCCATGCTGAACTGCGAGTCAATTAAACCTCTTTCTTTTATAAATTACCCAGGCTTGGGTTATGTCTTTATTAGCATTGTGAGAACAGACAAATACATCTTGTTTTTAATTTACTCCTTTGATCTGTTCCATTCCAGCCACTCATTACCTTTGTCATGTCCACGACCATACCATCACCAAAAACCTACATTCTCTGACTGCTACCTCCTTTCATCCCAGCTCCCTTGGGGTAATATTTCCAATCCACCTCATCAAGACTTCCAATACACTGGCCCTTCCACTTTTCCCACTATCTGTCATTTCCCTCAGGTTCTCACTTCCTTCCTTAACCAGCTAAATTTCTGTGGTTCATCATCATAACTACTCTATTTCAAGTACTTCTAATTCCTGTGTTCCACTCTTCTTCCTTCATATTTGCTCTCTGGTTAAGCCTACACATCTGACTACTACACACCTGAACTCAAGCAGGTAAATGTCATGAGACAAAAGCACATATCTAGACCAAGTGGTCTTGCTTTAAATTCATGACCACAAATCTCAAATGAGCACTAAGCCCTGCTCAGCAATCCTATCCTTCACTATGTGTTCCACTTCCCAGTCTTCAAAACAACTATTTCACATCTTTTACCTCCTGCCTCCCTCGCCTCCCTTACTTACTGGGGCCTCTCATCTCTGAGGAAGGGCCATCCACCTTGTTATCTTCCCTCATTCTTACCTGATGACCTCACCTCATATTTCACTGAAAAAATAGAAGCAGTTATATAGGTCCTCCTTGATATGGTTTGGCTATGTCCTTGATAAAGGAGGACCTTTATCTTCCCGGCGTACCTCCCAGTTCGTCTGAATTTGTGTTAATATTTCCTTCCTGTCTTCATATTGCTATGGATAAAGTGTCTTTGCTTTTACCAAGAGAAACCCCCTTCACTTGTAAGCTTGATCCTCTGGCCTCTTGGTTTTTTAAAGGACTTTGCTTCTGCAATTCTCCTATCTCTGCTGCATCTCTAGTTTCTTTCTTTCCACTCAGATCATTCCCCCAAATTGCAGACCTGTTCCAGTATCTCCAGGGTTTGCAGAGCCTTTTCCTTACCCTACCTTTTCCTGTGGCTGATCTAGCTCTCTGCTGTCCTTCACAGAAGCCCTTTTCAGGGAGTTGTCTCCTGTGTCTACTTCCTCACCTTTGATTCTCTGCTCAGCCCTGTGCCATGGGTCCTCTCTTTCTTCCAGCCCATTGAGACTGTTTCTCATGAGGCTGCTGATGACCTCCAGTGGTCACTTCTCTGTCCTTATTTGATCTCTCAGCAGCATATGATATGGTTGATACAGTTGGCCACACCCTTCTTGAACTGCTTTCTTCTCTTGGCTTCTAGAATATCATATCTTTTTAGTTGTCCCTTTGTAGTCTCCTTAGCAGCCCTGCACATTTGCTGCTTGACTTCTAAATGTCATAGTGCTGCAAGTCTTGGCCATAGATCTCCTTCTTTAGATCCATCTTCTCCCTGGTGAGCTCTTCTGGCCCAAGGCTTTGAATATGCTGCAGTGCCTCCCAAAACTACATCCAGCTCTGTCTAGCTCACACTCATATATATCCAACCTTATATTTTATACCTCCACTTGGATGTCTAATAGGTGTCTCAGACTTGCTTTGTCCCAAATCAAACTCTTGCTTCTCCTTTCACCGCCAAACATGTTCCTCCCCCAGGTCTTCCCCATCCCGGTAAATAACACACATTCACACAGATTATCAGGCCTAAAACCTTGGACACATCTTTGATTTATTTCCTCATGCCTTATACTTAAGTCCTGTTGAATGTCCCCCTAGAACTAATCAAGAATCTGAAACTTCTCTTCATCATCACAATTACATCTTAGTCCCATCCAACATCAACTCTCACCTAGATTACTGCAGTCTGGTCTCCCTGCCTATCTCCTGGTCTCCCTGCCTATGTCCTATTTGTCTTGTTCCTGTACTTTCTATTGTCCACTCAGCAGCCAGGGTGGAAATCAAATTTAAAGGTGTATTTAAAAGTATAAATCAAATCATGCGTACTGTGATGGTTAATTTCATGTGCCAGCTTCACTGGGCTAAGGCATACCCAGATAGCTGGCAAAACATTATTTCTGAGTATGTGTGTGCAGGTGTTTCCAGAAGAGATTAGCATTTGAATCAGCAGGCAGTAAAGAAGCTCCACCCTCCCCAACATGGGTGGGCATCATCCAGTCCATTGAGGGCTGGAAAAGAACAAAAAAGGTCAAGGAAGGGTACATTCTCTCTTCTCTGGAGCTGGAACATCCATCTTCTTTTATTCTCGGACATCAGCACTCCTGATTCTCAGGCCTTTGGGCTTGGATGAGAACTACACCACTGGCTTTCCTGGGCCTTAGAAGATAGCAGATAATCACATAAGCCAATTCCTCATGATGAATCTTTTTCTCTACATTTATATATATCTTAAGGGTTCTGTCTCTCCGGAGAGCCCTGGCTAATGCACCAACTCTTCTGTTTATAACCCTTAAATGATTTTGCAGTGCTCCAAGAATAAAGTCTAATCTCCTTCACTTGACGTACAGTGCTCCATGTGATCTAGCTCCTGTTTACTTCTCCAGCTTCCCTTTGAACCAGACTCTTCCTTGTCTACCAAGCTCAGTTAGACTGACCTTCTTTACCTCCCTGGAACACACTTTTTTCCTGCCTTAAGGCTTTAGCACTAGCTATTTTCTCTGCCTTAAACACTTTTCCTCCAGATTGTCCCACATGTATCCCCTGAAAGTCATGATTCCTCAAACCATGGGGAAGCCTTTGGAGATGGCATTTTCAGAACCAAGAAAGGAAGTAGTGAGAAGGTAACCTGGTATCCTCATATACACAGACTGTCTGGGAAAGTCCACTCCCTTGCTGGAGCAGGTTTTGGGGGGAAGATGATGAATATGGGTTTGGAGATGTTGAGACTGAGGTGCCTGTTTGGTGTTTGTAGGTCTGAAGCCCAGGAAAAGGTTTGGACTGGGGCTAGAGATTTCGGGAGCATCAGCATCCACTCAGTGGCAGCTGTGGTAGAGAATGAGAACATTCAGTAATGTAAATGGTGTGGCCATGATGGAGTCATGACCCTGGTTGACAGCGTGGAGCTCTGAACTTCCATGAGACTCTGACATGTATTGGTATGGCCAAAATGACATCACTGATCAATGTTCCCATGGTAACCAACAATCACGGACATGACCCAAAATGGGTGAATGAATGACTGAATAAATCAATACTATTCAGCAACAATTCCAGGTCTCCAATTTTAGCCAGGCTCTTAGTGCCACTAGGCCATCTTTTTACTCATCCTTCCACTTCTTTCAACTATTCATACCCCATTTTTAGTTTCCCACACCCATCTCTGTATGTCGCACTTCATAAAGCAATCAAGACCATCAAGTGTTACCTTCCCTATCTTTCCATTTTTCTATCCTCAAATCCAGTGGTCCTGATTCTAGGGAACCAGCTCATTCTTGTTTTCCCAGGACCTTCCTGGGTTTAGCACTGTTTTCTCCCCCATCTTGAGAAAACCAGGATGGTTGGTCACCCTACCTGAGACACAGATTGCATGGCTTCTCGGGGGACATTTCCATGAGATTGAATAATGAGGTGCATTTAGCAGTGGCTGTCTCCATCATATATCCTTGTATCCTCCCTCTTGCCTGCTTCGCTCTCCTTGTTCCTTACTCCTGCTCCCTAGTAAAATACGGATGCTCCTTGGCTTATGATGGGGTTATATCCCAATAAACCCATTGAAAACTGAAAATATCATAAGTTGAAAATGCATTTAATACACCTAACCTACTGAACAACATAGCTTACTCTAGCCTACCTCAAATGTGCTAAGACCACTTCCATTAGCCCACAGTCAGGCAAAATCATCTAACACAAAGCCTATTTTATAATAAAGTGTTAAATATCTCACGTGACTTATTGAACACTGTACTGCAAATGAAAATCAGAATGGTTGTATGGGCTCTTGAACTATGGTTTCTACTGAATGTGTATCACTCTTGCACCATCAAAGTTGAAAAGTCATAAGTCAAACCATGGTAAGTCGAGGATCATCTATGGCAGCTCAAAAGCCCTCTGCCTCAAGTTCTGCTTTCTGGGGAAGGTAGGTTAAGTCCAAGCAGTGTGCTGACTCCTACTCTGAGGATACTACTGGGTGTGTCATGGTGGTGGGAACAGGATTGTGAATTATTGCAAGGAGGGAGGAGTTCTCTGAAATTCACATAAGTTTTACTTGAGTCTATCCAGGGTCTCGTCTTCCAATCATGTGAGCTGTGTCCCTATTGACCCCTTTCTGTCACCGCATCCTACCCACATTTTACCTGTGCCATGTGTAGTTTTTGTACGTGTCATGCTGCTTTGGACTCTGGGCTTTCTACCTAGTGCTGATCTCTGCCACTTCATGTCCATATTGTTTATAGAGTGTCTGTTTATGCACCAGAACGTAAGCTCCCTGCAGGCAGGGATTTTTTCCTCTTCAACTCCATATCCCAGCACTTACCACACTCCTTGCTTAATACATATTAGTTGAATACTGAACAAGTTCTTCCAGGAGTCCTGTGAGGTCAGTTGTGGTGACATCATTTCCAGTTAAAATTTGATAAAATTTAGACTTAGAGAAGAGCAGAAGTGATGTGGGATGTTAGAGGTAAGCCAAGTCGGGTTCGTCCACCTTACCAGTGATTTCTTTAGACAAAATATGCATGGCTTTTCCAAGCATTGTATGCAGAGGGCAGCCAGGGACTCAGAATCACTGACAGAGTGAGACTCTCAGAGGGCCTCCCAGCACAGTCCTTCCCAGGCTGTCCTCCTGCTTGGAAGCAACCTCGCAGTTCCACTGTTGCCCTGACATCTCCTGCTGCAAACTCTGCAAGGCAGCTGGAGCCTTCTACTTGCTCCAGTGCTCAGCTCTCCCTTCATTTCGACCTTGAAAATGCCCTCACTGTGGAGTGACAGACATTGGAGAGTTGGAAGGTTGGGAGGGGGGTAAAGGAAGAGAAATTCTTTAATGGGTACAGTGGACAATATTTGAGTGATGGCTACACTAAAAGCCCAGACTTCACTATCCAATGTATCCATGTAACAAAACAACACTTGTACCCCCAAGTCTATTTTTTTTAAAAAAGAAGGAAAATGCTCTCGTGTTCCTGTAAGCTTAGCTGTACATTTAAAATGACTGAAAATTTTCTTACCAGCATTTCTGAGTGTTTCGTAGCAGAGAATTTTCAGGTTGTTTTGTCTGACAGTCTATGAGTAGTTAACCTCTTTCTTGTGTTTAGCCTTCATCTCCACCTCTCCCATTCCACCGTGATGTAGTTTTTCCAGAGGGGAAGGGCAACTATGTTGAGAAACCTAAAGGGTGACCTCTCTTGACCCTGTCATTGCTGCTGAAGCCACTGTAGAAAGGAGTGATCCTGGGACTGAAAGATTTATAGCTGGGGCTTTCCAAATCTGGGAGCGTGCTGTACAACATCCCATGAAAAGGTGTGGGGCAGGCATGACTAGGGGAGCTTCACATATGCTTGGGGCCTCTTTCCAATCCCAGCTCTGGTCCTTCAGTCTCTGCTGCCTCCATGATCAAGTCCACTCTCCTTGGCCTGACTTTAAGGCCTTCTGCCATCTGCCCCACTTACCTCTCCAGCCCCACCTCCCAATTCAACCATCCAACAATTCTACCTGGTGTGATTCCAATGCAGCCCATCTTTCCTGCCTCCAGACTGCACCTCATACTTTCTCTTCATCCTGGGTACCCTCCTCCCAGTGCATTGCTTCATCAGATCTTTCTTATTCTCCAAGGACCAGGTCCAGTATCACTCTTCAGGAAGATGGGTCAGTCTTCCTGACCCCAGTGCCCCATAGCCCATCTCTGGCCCTTCCTGTGGTCCTGATGACCATACTTTGCTGTTGCTGGAGTCTGTGACTGTGCAGTCCTGGGAGGAAGCTACCTTCAACTCACTCTGCTTCTGCCAGTGCTCCGTGCAACAACTTGTTCATGGTAGGGGCTCATGTTTGTGTGGAATGATGAGAATGGGTGGTGGGAGCCTGGCTGCCACAGGAAGGTATGTGTAGCCTACCAAAGCAGCATGCTCCTTCCTGGTCACGAGGTGGTGACCATCTCATGGCAGCCTTGAAGTTGAAGGAAAGTGACTACTGAGGCTGCTCTCCATTTTCTCATCCAGAACTGGGGCTGGGAGCTCAGAAGCAATGGAGGGAGCATAGCTTTGCTCTGAATGGAGGACAGTTTATGGCTTTCATGTTCCAGGCCCTAGGAGGAAACAAAATGCCACATCCTGAAAGATCCCTCAGCCACTATTACTCCATTGCTCAGATCATGCAGGCTGCCCATCTCCCCAGAAGCACCTCCCCAACATCACCTCTGAATGGGAGAGCAAATGATTGGGTGGTCAGCTGATGGTAGAGGGATTTCCAAGAGTAATTTTGAGTATGCTGAGTTTTTGCCTAATATGCTGACTTTAAACCCTAACCTCAATACCAGGTATGTCTTCACCTTAGCACCAACACCTGACGTACAGTTTGTTGTATAAATGAATGAATCCTCAAACATTCGAGTTAGGAGGAGTCTTAATGGCTATTAGCTGCAATACACATTTTATGAAGAAATAAATATAATTGTAATAACTATTTATTGAGAGTGGATCTATGCTAGGTACCACAGAGCACTTTACACGCATTATCTAATTTTATCCTTTCATCAACAATGTGAGGTGGAAGTTATCATCCCTATTTTATAAATAGGGAATAAGGCACAGAGGAGTTGCATGACCTAACAAGGTTGCAGAGCTGGTGAATTGCGGGAACCAGATGTCTCTAGAGCCCTCTGGCTAACCCTATGCTATACCGCTGCTCACTGCATCTGGAGGAAACAGAGACTCACAGAAAGACAGTAACTTGCCTGGGTCCCCCAGCCTCTCAGAAGCAGGATGGCCATTTTATCCAGAGGCGCCTTCATTCCTGGGCCTTCCAAGACACCTGGCCACAAAGACACCATGAAGAGGAAAAAGAATTTCAAGTGCATTCTAAGAGCCACGTCCATTCTCTAGTTGTATAGGCAGAAAACCTGCACTCAAAGACCCAGCCAAGAAGAAAGATTTGATCGGCTGGGCAGGATCCACTTCCCATGGCGACGCCTCCTTGAGTCGCAGCTCTGGTATGAAGCAAGACTTGTTTAAGGCGGTTAAAAGCAGCAGTCTCCATTGTGTCGAGTGGTGACAGTATAATCCTCCTTAATAATTTTGTTCCCTCTCCAAACTCCCCTCCATTATGCATCCTTAAGATGTGACTTCAGATGCCTCTTTAGGTTTCTAGTCCTATGAATGCAGGAGGATTTGGTGAGAGGGGAAGCAGTAAAGAATGTCTTTACTGTGCTCAATCACTCAGAGATACTTCACTGGAAATATCTCCTGCGCCCTCTGCCCCCAATATTTTTATTTTTTGATCAGAGCTATTTGTTTTATTTTTGAATGCAAATATAAATTATATACCAAAAGTAGAGATATTAAAACCTCCACATCGACATCACCTTGCTTCAATAATATCAACATATGGCCAATCTTGCCCCTTACACCTTGTCTACTCTTACCCCCTTACCACTGCATTCATTTGAAGCAAATCCCAGATATATCTGGGATGCACATATCTTTTTATCTCTAAATACATCTTTTATCTTTAAAAATATACACAATATTATATCACACCTAAAATTAAAAATAATTGTTAATATCACTAAATACCTAGTCTATGTTCAAATACACACACACACACACACACACACACAGTAATGTATATATCAGAATCCACAAAGTCTACACATTGAATTTGGTTGATGTATCTTTTTTTTTTTTTTTTTTTTTTTTTGAGACAGGGTCTCATTCCTTCACCCAGGCTGGACTGCGGTGGTGCGATCTTGGCTCACTGCAAACTCCACTTCCCGGGTTCAAGCAATTCTCCTGCCTCAGTCTCCCAAGTACCTGGGATTACAGGCATGTTCGGCATGTGCCATCACAACCGGCTAATTTTTGTATTTTTGGTAGACATGGGTTTTACCATGTTGGCTAGACTGGTCTTGGACCCCAGACCTCAAGTGATCCAACAGCCTCGGCTTCCCAAAGTGTTGGGATTACAGGTGTGAGCCACTGTGCCCTGCACTTTTTTTTTTTTTTTTTTTTTTTTTTTTGTGAGACAGTGTCTCTTCTCTCTCTTTCCCCAGGCTGGAGTGCAGTGGTGCAATCTCGACTCACTGCAAACTCCTCCTCCTAAGTTCAAGGGATTCTCCCACCTCAGCCTCCTGAGTAGCTGGGATTACAGGTGCCCATCATCACACCTGGCTAATTTTTGTATTTTTAATAGAGACAGGGTTTCACCATGTTGGCCAGGCTGGTCTCGAACTCCTGGCCTCAAGTGATCCACCCACTTCGGCCTCCCAAAGTGCTGGGATTACAGGCATGAGCCACCACGCCCTGCCCTTTGCCTCGTTTAATTAATATGCTCCCCTTGTTCCCTTATTAAAAAACAATTACATATTGAAGAAACTTGGTTGTCCTGTAGAATTTTCCGTGTTCTGGATTTTGCTGACTGCATCCCCAGGGGATCATTTAACATGTTCCTCTGGTTCCTGGTAGTGAAGTTTAGAAGTTCTATCAGATTCAGGGGAACAGAATTTGAGGGCAAGAAAGTTTTAGAGGCGGTACTGTGTACTCCTTGTTGCTTCACGTCAGAAGGCACATGCTCGCTGGTTTTCTCCAGTCTTGGGTTACTGAGAAGATATTGATCAGTGGATTCAGGTGTTTGCAGCCTGATCCATCTATTCTAATGTTACTTGCTGGCCTTTTGCCTAATGATTTTAGCAGTCATTGATGATTATTGTCTAACACTGTGATTTCATCAGAGGTTTCACGTGATATTCTAATTCTGATATTCCTTCTTCCTTTATTAGCTGTAATTCTTCTATAAAGAAGAGCTTGGTCTCATCAACTATCTGGTTACTCTGAAATAGTTCATAAAGGAAAGGCAGGACAAATGCTTGATTCTTTACCTTAATTTATCTGCTTTTGGAATAATGAGTTTATTCTCAAGCATCTCCCAAAGGTGATATGCTGGTTATGTATTGCTGCATATTAATTGCCCCCTCACTTAGTGGCTTAAAATAGCAACCATTTTATTTTGTATTATAATTTTGTGGGTCAGGAATTTGGGCCAGGATCAGCTGAGAGATTCTTCTGCTCCGTGTGGTACTGGTTGAAGTCACTTGGGTGTATTCAGCTTGTGGATGGGCTAATCTGGAGGATCCGAGACAACTTCCCTTGTATGTGTGATGTCTTAGTGGGAATGGCTGGAAGGCGGAGCTGTGCGGGGACTGCTAACCAGAGTGCCTACACTTGGCTTCCCCAGCATGGCAGACTTCTTATATAGTGGTTCACGGCTCTTAGAGAATGTTCAAAGAGACTCAGGTCAAAGCAGCAAGGCTTTTTCTGACCTAGCCTCAGAAGTCATACAACATCACTTCTGCCATATTCTTTTTATTACAAGTGAGAGTTCCAGGATTGGTCCAGGTCCAAGGGAAGGGTAGTACACAAGCACGTAAACACTGGGAGGCATAGTTTATTGAGACCCTCTTACAGCTATCTGGAGCATAGCGTCAGAAGTCTTCCTAGCTTCTCTGATTGTACTTGACCCTTTCTCCCCGCTATGCGTCTGACCATCCTCTTAATTTTGGCTGGGAGTTGTTGCAGAAGACACATCCATACTCCAGGTGTGCACAGTCTCCTTCGTGGTCAGCAGAATGTGTACAGCCCCACTGTGAGCAGGGCCAACAGTAAGTTACCAAGCTCCTGCAATGCTGGAGTGCCCATTACCAACTCCTGCCAACCCACTGCCACATAGTATCTCATGGGCTCTTGGTTAAGCTGAACATCTTCACTGGGACCACCTTGGAGAACTTGGCCTTGACCTGCTTAAACACTTGAGAAAGGATCTTTTCTGAGAGCTTGGCTCTTTCCTGAGACCAACAGGACTCACAGGGGTTTTGCAGATGGGACTAAGAGCACCACAGCCATGCTTTCATAATGATTGGTTTTAATGGGTGTAAAATACTTCATACTGTGGACGCAACATACTCTGGCAAACCATTTCTCTGCTATTGTAGTTGTTTGCACTTTTTGATCATTTGCAAGTAATACAAATATATATATATATTGTATGCAGAGCCTTTTTATTCTGTTGAAGTATTCTCAATTATTGATTTTTAAGAGGAGAATTGATTTTTGTGTCTTGATGTATATTACCAAATATACTTCCCAAAGAAGTGAACAGTTTATATTCCAACAGCAGTGTATATACTGGTGTTTCTAATACCTTCAACAGCATTGGCGAATTACCATTTTAAAATGTTTTTGCTAATTTTATAGATGCTAAACTGAACTTAGGGTTTCTTTGGATTTCTTTTGTTTTCCCTATTCTGTTCTAAGATGTCAGTTCTTTTCTCTTACAGCAATCATACAAAGGAATACATTTTGGCTCAATTTGGTGTTGATTTGTTTGATTTGGAGCAATTTGATGTTGGTCGCTTAAGTGAAACTTAGGTTGTTTTCCAGTAGTGCTGCCAGTACAAATTGTATCAAAGATTCTCTTCACCTTTTAAAAATAAAAACATTTAACTTCTAAATCTTCTCAGGGATGAGCAACAGCAACACTTCTTGGATTCTGCACCTACAGGAAATTCACAAGTGGAGGTTACCTAATTATATCAGGGATAAGCATGTAACCAAGCTTCACCAATCAGAATCCTTTCCCAATCCAGGATTTGCGATAATGGATATGGGGAAAGGGACCTTTTCCTCTCTGGTTGTGGCACTGGGAGGATACAAGCCCAGAGCTTGGGTGGTTAGTCCTATGTCCCATGAAAAGAATCAGAACAGAAGGAAGACAGAGAGGGGAGAGGTAGCCCCAGATGGGGGTTGAACTACTTATTCTAGTCACCAAGGCATATTAATCCTGAGTTTTTTTTTTTAAATTCAGCTTAGCCCTTACCTCTTGTTGTTGTTTTGAGACAGGGTCTCACTCTGTTGCCCAGGCTGGAGTGCAGTTGTGCAGTCAAAGCTCACTGCAGCCACCAACTCCCAGGCTCAAGCAATCCTCTCACCTCAGCCTCCCAAGTAGCTGGGAATACAGGCATGTGCCACCATGCTTGACTAGTTTTTGTATTTTTTGTAGAGATGGGTTTTCACTGTGTTGCCTAGGCTGGTCTCAAACTCCTGGGCTCGGCGATTCTCCGCCGCCTTGGCCTCCCAAAGTGCTGGGATTACAGGCGTGAGCCACTGCACCCAGCGTGTTTTGTCTTGTTTTTAAGCAATGATAATATCCTTCCAATAACCACCCTGTCTTCTTTTTTTCTTTTGTTTAACCAAGCTGGAATTGGGTTTCTGTCTCTTGAAGCCAAAGAATCTAGCCTGGTGTTTCTTAACAGCAGCACTAATGACATTTTGGACCAGGTACTTCTGGGTTGAAAGGAGCTGCTCTGTGCATTTTAGGATGTTTAGCAGCAGCCCTGGCCTCTATTCCACTAGATGCCAGCAGCACCCCATCCCAAGTATGACAATTGAAAATGTCTCCAGAGAGCTAAATGTCCTCTAAGGGTGAGGGCAAAGTTGCCCCTGGCTGAGAACCACTGGTTTAGTCTAATGCCCTTGATTTTTCTTGTTTAAATGAGCAAACAGACAGATGGGGAAACTGAAGTTTGGCGAGATGGTGAGATTTTTTTTCAAGGCAGCAGAGACATGACTCCCAAATCAAGCGGAAAAAAAAAAAAAAAAGGATCCAGGAAGCGATACTACAAAGAGATGTTGGTACATGCAGATTTTGGCTCTTTTATAGCTGTTGGAACAATAACAAACCCCACAAAATGATTTGGGATTTTACCCATGACACACGCAGTAACTCTCTACTTAAGAATTCTCACGCATCTCACGAGATAGTGAGACAAAGCAATGTCAATTTGTTTCATTTCTGTTGGTTTAGATCTTTCTGGTGAACGACTTGGAGGTTTGGGTTCAGCAAACTCTGACTGGTGTCTCAGAGGGCTCACCACACAACCTCTGAAGCAGATATCCAGAAAACCAAACGTTGCTACAATTCAAATATAAGATTCCTGACACAATCCTGCCTACATGAGATCAGTAAAATGACATGAAGAAGCAGCTTCATTTTTGTTAGAACTATTTTTAAGGAAGCACTCTTCAGAGGAGGCATGGTGAGGAAAAGAGTACTGGCACAAGAATCTAGAGGTTGGGATGTGATCTTGGCCCTGCCACTAATGCTGTATAATACTGTGCAAGTGTCTGCCCACCTTGTGACCTCAGTTTCCTTTTCTGTATAATAAGGGCCTGTACCAGACAAACTCAGAGGGCCTTTCTAGCACTGCCCTTCAATGATTCTCATAAGCAGACACCATGCCTGTCTATCTCAGCTGTCCTATCCCCAACCCAGGACCTGGTGCAGTGTCAGACGCAAAATAGGTACCAAGAAAATGCATGTAAAATGCACAGATAAATTATTCAGGAGATAAATGGCAAGAACATCCCCACTTCCATAGATGCATAAAATTGAAAAGGGTCTTAGAATTAAAAGGATAGGAAAGCTCATTTAGTTTAACTTCCCTAATGATGCTGGAACCTTCTACCTTATTTCTGATAGGCTGAGCATAGAGTTTCTGTTTAAATACTTCTGTTAGATGGCAAGGGAACTCTATTTGTAGGGACAGCCAGCTCCACTGTTGGATACCTCTGGATATTAAAAAGTTCTTCCTTATCTGGAACCTCAGTTAGCCTCCTTGTAGCTGTTACCTGCTTCTAGTTTTATTTTTTAAAATTAATTTTTGTTTTAATCAAGAAATACATGCAGTTTGAAAAGTCAAATAATACTGAAAGTCTTATTTATAATAAAAACTAACTCTCTTCCTTACTTTTTCACTCCCTAGAGTTGAGACAATCGTTTTCCACCCTTTCAGCTGTTTCTTCTGATATTTATATCTGAATTTCTTCCTTCCTTCCTTCCTTCCTTCCTTCCTTCCTTCCTTCCTTCCTTCCTTCCTTCCTTCCTTCCTTTCTCTCTCTCTCTCTCTCTCTCTTTCTTTCTTTCTTTCTTTCTTTCTTTCTTTTTTTTGAGACGGAGTCTCACTCTATCTCCCTGGCTGGAGTGCAATGGTGCGATCTTGGCTGACTGCAAACTCCCCCTCCCAGATTCAAGCAATTCTCTTGTCTCAGCAGGAGTAGCTGGATTACAGGTTCCCACCACCATGCCCGGCTAACTTTTGTATTTTTAGTAGAGACAGGGTTTCACCATGTTGGCCAAGCTGATCTCTTTGGCCAGGCTGGCCTCAAACTCCGGATCTCATGATCCACCTGCCTCTCAAAGTGCTAGGATTACAGGCATGAGCCACTGCCCCTGGCCACTTATATCTGCATTTCTAAATGATACGCTCATACTTTTATTTCTTGATTTATTTCTTGATTTATCAATTTTAAACACTATTGATTTCCTATTTTTATAGAAGAGGATTTAGCCCTCTACCATTCTGGGTTCTGGAAGATGGTGACACTCTTCTCACAGCTCCACTAGGCAGTGCCCCAGTGGGGACTCTTTGTTGGGGCTCCAACCCCAGATTTCCCTTCTGCACTGCCCTAGCAGAGATTCTCCATGAGGACTCCACCCCTGCGGCACACCTCTGCCTGGACATCCAGGGTCTTCCATATATCCTCTGAAATCTAGATGGAGGCTTCCAAACCTCAATTCTTGTCTTCTGCACACATGGAGGACCAACACCACGTGGAAGCTGCCAAGGTCTGGGGCTTGCACCCTATGAAGCAACAGCCTGAGCAGTACCTTGGCCCCTTTTAGCCATTGCTGGAGTGGCTGGAATGCAAGGCACTCTGTACACAGCAGGAGGGCCCTGTGTCTGGCCCAGGGAACCATTTTTCCCTCCTAGGCCTCTGGGCCTGTGATGGGAGGGACTATCATGAAGATCTCTGACATGCCCTGTAGAAATTTTCCTCATTGTCTTGGTGATTGACATTCGATTTCTCCTTACTTATGCAAATTTCTGCAATGGGCTTGAATTTCTCCCCAGAAAATGGGTTTTTCTTTTCTATTCCATTGTTGGGCTGCAAATTTCCAAACTTTTATGCTCTGCTTCCTTTTTTTTTTTTATTATACTTTAGGTTTTAGGGTACATGTGCACAATGTGCAGGTTTGTTACATATGTATCCATGTGCCGTGTTGGTTTGCTGCACCCATTAACTCATCATTTAGCATTAGGTATATCTCCTAATGCTGTCCCTCCCCCCTCCCCCTAACCCACAACAGTCCCTGGAGTGTGATGTTCCCCTTCCTGTGTCCATGAGTTCTCATTTTTCAATTCCCACCTATGAGTGAGAACATGCGGTGTTTGGTTTTTTGTCCTTGCGATAGTTTACTGAGAATGATGTTTTCCAGTTTCATCCGTGCCCCTACAAAGGACATGAACTCATCATTTTTTATGTCTGCATAGTATTCCATGGTGTATATGTGTCACATTTTCTTAATCCAGTCTATCGTTGTTGGACATTTGGGTTGGTTCCAAGTCTTTGCTATTGTGAATAGTGCCGCAACAAACATACGTGTTCATGTGTCCTTATAGCAGCATGATTTATAGTCCTTTGGGTATATGCCCAGTAATGGGATGGCTGGGTCAAAAGGTATTTCTAGTTCTAGATCCCTGAGGAATCGCCACACTGACTTCCACAATGGTTGAACTAGTTTACAGTCCCACCAACAGTGTAAAAGTGTTCCTATTTCTCCACATCCTCTCCAGCACCTGTTGTTTCCTGACTTTTTAATGATGCCCATTCTAACTGGTGTGAGATGGTATCTCATTGTGATTTTGATTTGCATTTCTCTGATGGCCAGTGATGATAAGCATTTTTTCATGTGTTTTTTGGCTGCATAAATGTCTTCTTTTGAGAAGTGTCTGTTCATGTCCTTCGCCCACTTTTTGATGGGGTTGTTTGTTTTTTTCTTGTAAATTTGTTTGAGTTCATTGTAGATTCTGGATATTAGCCCTTTGTCAGATGAGTAGGTTGCAAAAATTTTCTCCCATTCTGTAGGTTGCCTGTTCACTCTGATGGTAGTTTCTTTTGCTGTGCAGAAGCTCTTTAGTTTAATTAGATCCCATTTGTCAATTTTGGCTTTTGTTGCCATTGCTTTTGGTGTTTTAGACATGAAGTCCTTGCCCATTCCTATGTCCTGAATGGTATTGCCTAGGCTTTCTTCTAGGGTTTTTATGGTTTTAGGTCTAACATGTAAGTCTTTAATCCATCTTGAATTAATTTTTGTATAAGGTGTAAGGAAGGGATCCAGTTTCAGCTTTCTACATATGGCTAACCAGTTTTCCCAGCACCATTTATTAAATAGGGAATCCTTTCCCCATTTCTTGTTTTTGTCAGGTTTGTCAAAGATCAGATAGTTGTAGATATGCAGCATTATTTCTGAGGGCTCTGTTCTGTTCCATTGATCTTTGTCTCTGTTGTGGTACCAGTACCATGCTGTTTTGGTTACTGTAGCCTTGTAGTATAGTTTGAAGTAAGGTAGGGTGATGCCTCCAGCTTTGTTCTTTTGGCTTAGGATTGACTTGGTGATGCGGGCTCTTTTTTGGTTCCATATGAACTTTAAAGTAGTTTTTTCCAATTCTGTGAAGCAAGTCATTGGTAGCTTGATGGGGATGGCATTGAATCTATAAATTACCTTGGGCAGTATGGCCATTTTCACGATATTGATTCTTCCAACCCATGAGCATGGAATGTTCTTCCATTTGTTTGTATCCTCTTTTATTTCATTGAGCAGTGGTTTGTAGTTCTCCTTGAAGAGGTCCTTCACATCCCTTGTAAGTTGGATTCCTAGGTATTTTATTCTCTTTGAAGCAATTGTTAATGGGAGTTCACTCATGATTTGGCTCTCTGTTTGTCTGTGATTGGTGTACAAGAATGCTTGTGATTTTTGTACACTGATTTTGTATCCTGAGACTTTGCTGAAGTTGCTAATCAGCTTAAGGAGATTTTGGGCTGAGACAATGGGGTTTTCTAGATATATAATCATGTCATCTGCAAACAGGGACAATTTGACTTCCTCTTTTCCTAATTGAATACCCTTTATTTCCTTCTCCTGCCTGATTGCCCTGGCCAGAATTTCCAGCACTATGTTGAATAGGAGTGGTGAGAGAGGGCATCCCTGTCTTGTGCCAGTTTTCAAAGGGAATGCTTCCAGTTTTTGCCCATTCAGTATGATACTGGCTGTGGGTTTGTCATAGATAGCTCTTATTATTTTGAGATATGTCCAAGCAATACCTAATTTATTGAGAGTTTTTAGCATGAGGGGTTGTTGAATTTTGTCAAAGGCCTTTTCTGCATCTATTGAGATAATCATGTGGTTTTTGTCTTTGGTTCTGTTTATATGCTGGATTACATTTATTGATTTGCGTATGTTGAACCAGCCTTGCATCCCAGGGATGAAGCCCACTTGATCATGGTGGATAAGCTTTTTGATGTGCTGCTGGATTCGGTTTGCCAGTATTTTATTGAGGATTTTTGCATCAATGTTCATCAAGGATATTGGTCTGAAATTCTCTTTTTTGGTTATGTCTCTGCCAGGCTTTGGTATCAGGACGATGCTGGCCTCATAAAATGTTTTAGGGAGGATTCCCTTTTTCTATTGATTGGAATAGTTTCAGAAGGAATGGTACCAGTTCCTCCTTGTACCTCTGGTAGAATTCGGCTGTGAATCCATCAGGTCCTGGACTCTTTTTGGTTGGTAAGCTATTGATTACTGCCACAGTTTCAGAGCCTGTTATTGGTCTATTCAGAGATTCAACTTCTTCCTGGTTTAGTCTTGGGAGGGTGTATTTGTCAAGGTATTTATCCATTTCTTCTAGATTTTCTAGTTTATTTGCATAGAGGTGTTTGTAGTATTCTCTGATGGTAGATTGTATTTCTGTGGGATTGGTGGTGATAACTCCTTTTTCATTTTTTATTGCATCTATTTGATTCTTCTCTCTTTTCTTCTTTATTAGTCTTGCTAGCGGTCTATCAATTTTGTTAATCTTTTCAAAAAAACCAGCTCCTGGATTCATTAATTTTTTGAAGGGTTTTTTGTGTCTCTATTTCCTTCAGTTCTGGTCTGATTTTAGTTATTTCTAGCCTTCTGCTAGCTTTTGAATGTGTTTGCTCTTGCTTTTCTAGTTCTTTTAATTGTGATGTTAGGGTGTCAATTTTGGATCTTTCCTGCTTTCTCTTGTGGGCATTTAGTGCTATAAATTTCCCTCTACACACTGCTTTGAATGTGTCCCAGAGATTCTGGTATGTTGTGTCTTTGTTCTCATTGGTTTCAAAGAACATCTTTATTTCTGCCTTCATTTCATTATGTACCCAGTAGTCATTCAGGAGCAGGTTGTTCAGTTTCCATGTAGTTGAGTGGTTTTGAGTGAGTTTCTTAATCCTGAGTTCTAGTTTGATTGCACTGTGGTCTGAGAGACAGTTTGTCATAATTTCTGTTCTTTTACATTTGCTGAGGAGAGCTTTACTTCCAACTATGTGGTCAATTTTGGAATAGGTGTGGTGTGGTGCTGAAAAAAATGTATATTCTGTTGATTTGGGGTGGAGAGTTCTGTAGATGTCTATTAGGTCCACTTTGTGCAGAGCTGAGTTCAATTCCTGGATATCCTTGTTAACTTTCTGTCTCGTTGATCTGTCTAATGTTAACAGTGGGGTGTTAAAATCTCCCATTATTATTGTGTGGGAGTTTAAGTCCCTTTGTAGGTCACTCAGGACTTGCTTTATGAATCTGGGTGCTCCTGTGTTGGGTGCATATATGTTTAGGATAGTTAGCTCTTCTTGTTGAATTGATCCCTTTACCATTATGTAATGGCCTTCTTTGTCTCTTTTGATCTTTGTTGGTTTAAAGTCTATTTTATCAGAGACTAGGATTGCAACCCCTGCCTTTTTTTATTTTCCATTTGCTTGATAGATCTTCCTCCATCCCTTTATTTTGAGTCTATGTGTGTCTCTGCACGTGAGATGGGTTTCCTGAATACAGCACACTGATGGGTCTTGACTCCTTATCCAGTTTGCCAGTCTGTGTCTTTTAATTGGAGCATTTAGCCCATTTACATTTAAAGTTAATATTGTTATGTGTGAATTTGATCCTGTCATTATGATGTTAGTTAGTTATTTTGCTTGTTAGTTGATGCAGTTTCTTCCTAGCCTCGACGGTCTTTACAATTTGGCATGTTTTTGCAGTGGCTGGTACCGGTTGTTCCTTTCCATGTTTAGTGCTTCCTTCAGGAGCTCTTTTAGGGCAGGCCTGGTGGTGACAAAATCACTCAGCGTTTGCTTGTCTGTAAAGTATTTTATTTCTCCTTCACTTATGAAGCTTAGTTTGGCTGGATATGAAATTCTGGGTTGAAAATTCTTTTCTTTAAGAATGTTGAATATCGGCCCCCACTCTCTTCTGGCTTGTAGAGTTTCTGCCGGGAGATCAGCTGTTAGTCTGATGGGCTTCCCTTTGTGGGTAACCCGACCTTTCTCTCTGGCTGCCCTTAACATTTTTTCCTTCATTTCAACTTTGGTGAATCTGACAATTATGTGTCTTGGAGTTGCTCTTCTCGAGGAGTATCTTTGTGGCGTTCTCTGTATTTCCTGAATCTGAATGTTGGCCTGCCTTGCTAGATTGGGGAAGTTATCCTAGATAATATCTTGCAGAGTATTTTCCAACTTGGTTCCATTCTCCCCGTCATTTTCATGTACACCAATCAGACGTAGATTTGGTCTTTTCACATAGTCCCAAATTTCTTGGAGGCTTTGTTCGTTTCTTTTTATTCTTTTTTCTCTAAACTTCCCTTCTTGCTTCATTTCATTCATTTCATCTTCCATCACTGGTACCCTTTCTTCCAGTTGATCACATCAGCTCCTGAGGCTTCTGCAATCTGCGTAGTTCTCGAAACTTGGCTTTCAGCTCCATCAGCTCCTTTAAGCCCTTCTCTCCATTGGTTATTCTAGTTATCCATTCTTCTAATTTTTTTTCAAAGTTTTTAACTTCTTTGCTATTGTTTTGAATTTCCTCCCATAGCTTGGAGTAGTTTGATCATCTGAAGCCTTCTTCTCTCAACTCATCAAAGTCATTCTCCATCCAGCTTTGTTCCGTTGCTGGTGAGGAACTGCATTCCTTTGGAGGAGGAGAGGTGCTCTGCTTTTTAGAGTTTCCAGTTTTTCTGCTCCGTTTTTTCCCCATCTTTGTGGTTTTGTCTACTTTTTGTCTTTGATGATGGTGATGTACAGATGGGTTTTTGGTGTGGATGTCCTTTCTGTTTGTTAGTTTTCCTTCTACCAGACAGGACCCTCAGCTGCAGGTCTGTTGGAGTTTGCTAGAGGTCCACTCCAGACCCTGTTTGGCTCAGTGTCAGCAGCGGTGGCTGCAGAACAGTGGATTTTCATGAGACCACAAATTCAGCTGTCTGATAGTTCCTCTGGAAGTTTTGTCTCAGAGGAATACCTGGCCGAGTGAGGTGTCAGTCTGTCCCTACTGGGGGGTGCCTCCCAGTTAGGCTGCTCGGGGGTCAGGGACCCACTTTAGGAGGCAGTCTGTCCGTTCTCAGATATCCAGCTGCATGATGGGAGAACCACTACTCTCTTCAAAGCTGTCAGACAGGGACATTTAAGTCTGCAGAGGTTCCTGCTGAATTTTTGTTTGTCTGTGCCCTGCCCCCAGAGGTGGAGCCTATAGAGGCAGGCAGGCCTCCTTGAGCTGTGGTGGGCTCCACCCAGTTCGGGCTTCCTGGCTGCTTTGTTTACCTAAGCAAGCCTGGGCAATGGTGGGCACCCCTCCCCCAGCCTCCCTGCCACCTTGCAGTTTGATCTCAGACTGCTGTGCTAGCAATCAGTGAGATTCCATGGGCATAGGACCCTCCGAGCCAGGCGCGGGACACGATCTCCTGGTGTGCCGTTTTCCAAGCCCATTGGAAAAGCGCAGTATTAGGGTGGGACTGACCTGATTTTCCAGGTGCTGTCTGTTACCCCTTTCTTTGACTAGGAAAGGGAACTCTCTGACCCCTTGCACTTCCCGAGTGAGGCAATGCCTCGCCTGGCTTCGGCTCGTGTGCAGTGCGCTGCACCAACTGTCCTGCACCCACTGTTTGGCACTCCCTAGTGAGATGAACCCGGTACCTCAAACGGAAATGCAGAAATCACCCGTCTTCTGTGCCACTCACGCTGGGAGCTGTAGACCGGAGCTGTTCCTATTTGGCCATCTTGGCTCCACCCCTCCCGATTTTTTCTTTTCTTTTTTTTTTTTTTTTTTTGGTGATGGAGTCTCACTCTGTTGCCCAGGCTGGAGTGCAGTGGCATGATCTCAGCTCACTGCAACCTCTGCCTCCCACGTTCAAGCAATTCTCCCTGCCTCAGCCTCCTGAGTAGCTGAGATTACAGGTGTCCAGCACCACACCCACCTAATTTTTGTATTTTGAGCAGAGACAGGGTTTTGCCATGTTGGCCAGGCTGGTCTCAAACTCCTGACCTCAGGTGATCTGCCCACCTTGGCCTCCCAAAGTGCTGAGATTACAGGTATGAGCCACTGTGTCCACCCTCTGCTTCCCTTTTAAACATAAGTTCCAATTTCAGATCATCTCTCTCAAGTTCAAAGTTCCATAGATCTCTAGGGCAGGGGCCAAATGCTGCCAGTCTCTTTGCTAAAGTATAGCAAGAGTGACCTTTATTCCAGTCCCCAAGAAGTTCCTCATCTTCATCTGAGCCACCTCAGCCTGGACTTCATTGTCCATATCACCATCAGCATTTTGGTCAAAGGCATTCAACAAGTCTCTAGAAAGTTCCTAATGTACCCACATCTTCCTGTCTTCTGAGCCCTCCAAACTGTTCCAACCTCTGCCTGTTAGCCAATTCCAAAGTTGCTTCCACATTTTCAGGTATTTTTACAGAAGCACCCCACTCCTGGTACCAATTTGCTGTATTAATCCATTATCATGCTGCTATGAAGAAATACCCAAGACTGGGTAACTTATAAGGAAAAGAGGTTTAATTGACTAACAGTTCCACATGGCTGGGGAGGCCTCAGGAAATTTACAATCATGGTGGAAGGCACCTATTCACAGGGTGGCAGGAGAGAGAATGAGTCCTGAGCAAAGGGGGAGAAGCCCCTTATAAAACCATCAGCTCTTGTAAGAACTCACTCACTATTATGAGAACAGCATGGGGTTAATGCCGCCGTGATTCAATTACCTCCCATGACACATGGGGATTATGGAAACTACAATTGAAGATGAGATTTGGGTGGGGACATAGCCAAACCATATTACTATGTCTCTCTTTTTGTACTTCTTTTTGTTTTTCCTGGACTTAATAATTGCTTGGATGAGTCATCGAGTCATCTAGGTACTTTAATTCTTCCCAAATGTTTCAACTAATCTGAAAACAGCTATCAATACATTGTTTTTAGAAAGTTTTTATATTTTTTAAAGTTATACAGATACATAGCTTAAAGGTCAAATAACTGTAAGATTTGACATAAAAAGAGCAGCCCTATTGCTTTGCCTTCTCCCATATCCCCCACCCAAAAGCAAATTTTTTCCACCTTTTTTTACTAACTTTTTTGATATTTTTCTTCCACATCTCTATATAACTCAATTAACTTGCTATTACTTGATTTTCAACAATTGAGATATAATTGGCAAATAAAAATTGTATATATTTAAGGTGTACAACATGATGTTTTGATGTGTATATACATTGTGAAATGATTACCACAATCAAGCTAATTAATATATTCATCACCTCATGTGGTTACATTTGTGTGTGTGTATGTGTGTGTGATGAGAACACTTGAGATCTACCCTCTCAGTAATTTTCAAGTACATAATACAGTATTATTAACTATGGTAGCCATGCTGTACATTGGGTCTTCAGAACTTATTCATCTCATAACTGAAAGCTTGCACCCTTTGACAAATACTCCTTTTTTCTGTCACCTCCCAGCCCGTAGTAAGCACCATTCTATTCTCTGTTACTAGGAGTCTGGCTTTTTAAAAAAAGATTCTACACGTAAGTGACAGCATGTGGTATTTGTCTTTCTGTATCTAGTGTATTTCATTTAGTATAATGTTCTCCAAGTCCATCCAGGTTGTAGCGAAATGTCCTTTTTTAAAGGCTGAATAATATTCCATTGTGTGTGTGTGTGTATTACATTTTATTTATCCATTAATCTGTTAAGGACACTTAGTTGTTTCCGTATCTCAGCTATTGTGAATAATGCCACAGTGAACATGTGAGTGCAGATATCTCTTTGACATACTGATTTTGTTTCCTTTGAATATGTACCCAGACATGAGATTGTTGGGTCATCTGGTAGTAACATTTTTAATTTTTTGAGGAACCTCCATTCTGTTTTCCATAATGGCTGTACCAATTTACATTCCCACCAACAGTGTACAAGGCTCCCTTTTCTCCACATCCTTGACAGCACTTGTTATCTTTTGACTTTTGTGAAATAACTGTTCTAACAAGCATGAGGTAATATCTGATTGTGGTTTTGATTTGTATATCCCTGTTGTTTAGTGATATTGAGATTCTTTTCATTTTATTTACATTTATTTATTTATTTATTTATTTATTTATTTATTTATTGAGACAGAGTCTCACTCTGTTGCCCAGGCTGGCGTGCAGTGGTGCAATCTCGGCTCACTGTAACCTCTGACTCCCAGGTTCAAGCAATTCTCATGCCTCTGCCTCCCAAGTAGCTGGGATTACAGCTGTGTGCCACCATGCCCAGCTAATTTTTTGTATTTTTAGTAGAGATGGGGTTTCACCATGTTGGCAGACTGGTCTCAAACTCCTGACCTCAGGTGATCCACCCGCCTTGGCCTCCCAAAGTGCTGGGATTACAAGTGTGAGCCACCGCACCCAGTTGAGATTCTTTTTATATACCTGTTGACCATTTGTATTCTTAGGAAAAATACCTATTCAGGTCTTTTGATCCTTTTTAAATTTGGTTATTTGGGGTTTTTTGCTATTGGTTGTCTGAGTTTCTTATATATTTTAAATATTAACTCCTTATCGGACATATTAGATTTAGAAATATTTTCTCCTATTTCATAGGTTGGTTGTCTTTGTTTTGTTGATGGTTACCTTTGCTGTGAAGAAACTATTTAATTTGATATAGTCCCAGTTGTTTATTTTTGCTTTTGTTGCATGTGCTTTCGGTGTCAGCTACTACTTAATATTTCAGATTTTGGGCTTAACACTATGGAAAATAAAGATTTAGCTTTCTTTTAAACCTATTTCCACCATGTGTACCCATCCTTCCTATTACCCCATCCTCTTAATATAGTCATATCATAATGTTAATTAGATTAATAGTGTTTATAGTATTATGTAAATGCTTTTCACAGCTGAACTAGTAGAATACTATTTATTTATTTCCATTTTTGGACTTTTGGATTTGTCTGGAGATATAATTATCTGTGTTTTCATTTGCTGAAGTAAAAAAAATTATTACCATCCTTAATGCCCTCCTCTCTGTGTTTTCATATGAACTTACCAGTTTCCACTTCTTGTCTTCTGTCTTGCTGCAATCTAGGTCTCTTGGCCTCTCTGATTTGGGCATGATCATCACCCTAGGATCACCCTTCACCAACATTACAGGAATTCCCTTGCTCTTTCTGCTGTGTTTCATGCCTTGCCCTTGTGTCCATGTCTTTCTCCTTCTTGATTTTCTCCTTTTTTGAGGGAAGCACATATTTCAGTAACTTTCCAAGAAAGGTCATGGGAATTAAGGATGGGACTAGAGAAAGGAAAGTGGGGCACTTACTTCAAGTGCAAAATGCAAAAGAGCACCCAAAGTCTCAATAATCACAATAAATGATATTTTAAACAGCATTTTAAAATATAAAAATTAGTGCAAAGTAATCATTATGAAAAAAAATCAGAATTTTAGATAAAGACAAAGTCAGCATTACTGACTTTTCCTTTTGCTTCGGCCTCCAATATGGCTCAGCATAGCCCTGATAGAAAATATTTTGAAATTTTGCTGGTATGAAATGTCTCTATTCTATTCTTTCATTTAGCTGGGAATTGAATTCTAGATCAAAAATAATTTTCCTTCAGAATTTTGGAGGCAATGTTCCATTATCTTCTCACTTCCAGTGTTACTTTCTGAGAAGTCTTTAGTCACTATAATTGCTGACCATTTTTGTATGTGACCTGGTTTTGCTGTTTGGAACCTCATAGAATCTTTTCTTTATCACCAGTATTCTTGTACTTTGCAGTAATTGTTTGGTGTGAGCTTTTTGTTTGTTTGTTTGTTTTTTAATCTATGGACCTGATTCTCAAGGATTCTTTCATTCTGGAGACTTATGCCCTTGGGTTCTGGAGAAATCAATCTCTTTTTAAAGAAAATAATTTTTCGCCTTCTTTTTTTTTTTCACTGCCTGGAAGTACTATCAGTCAAATTTCCTGAATTCGTCCTTATTTTTCTACATTTTCTCCACTATTTTCATCTCTTTGCCATTTTTTTCTATTTTCGGACAGACTGCCTTGTTGATAAGAGGATTAGTGCAGTCTTTCAGATGCATTTTCTTTTATTGTTTTGGAAATCAAAACATTTAACACTACTCAATTTTTTGCTACTTTTCCTTTTCTCTGCGAGTTGTTCTCAAAGATTACAGGGAGTACTTTCGATATTGCAGTTAACAACTTTCACACACCGAGATGGAATTCATTGACTTGGAGACACACTTATTGCTTTACTAAAATGTAAATGCTTGTAATAATAATACGTACTATATTTTGAACACTTGCTATGTGCCAACCCTGTTCTAAGTGTTTCACATGGCTTAATGTATTTAATCCTTAAAACAACTCTGTGGGGTGGGTGCTTTTATTATCCCCACCTTCCAGATAAGCAAGCTAAGGTCCAGAGAGGTTAACAGCTAATAAATTGCAGAAGCAGAATTTGAACGCAGATGGCAAGACTCCAGAGCCTGTGCCCTTAACCACCATACTATGTTGTCTCTTGGAACTTGTACATCACCTAAAAATTCATTTTTAGGATGTACTTTTTGATTAGGATCTGAATAGAGGGAGTAACTAGCATCCCGTGATTATAGCAGTTCTGGGATATTACTACTTAACCATTTCATGGCCAGTAAAACCAGTTTAATAGGCACAGTCTTGGTCTTCTAAGCCAATAGTTCTCAGACTTTTGGATTGACCAATATTTTAAGTAAAAGTAGGGGAAATCTGCATTGAATGTCCATTTTTTTTGTTTTCCAAGTCAGGCCAAACAAAGAATCTTATAAACTTCAAAAGCTAAGATCTGCCACCATTTTCCAAAAGAAGGACATTTTAATAGCCCCCAATAAAATAATTAGGAAAGACACACACTTGACTAAATGCCAATCACTTCTTTCCAATAACAGTCATCTGATTATCTTATACTGACTTTTCTACTGTGAACTGATGCTTGGAAGCCATAACTCTATTCTTTTTCAGGAAACAATAATAAGCCCTTGAATTTGTGGTATTAGAAAGGATGTTCACCTAGCCATGAAAACCAGACAATGCTGGAAGTTACTATGTTTTGATAACAGGTTAGGAAATGGAAGCCCAGAGAGGGAAAATGACCTGTCTAAAGTCTCGTGGCAAGCACCCTGAGGAGTGGAGTCTTTTAACACAGACCCAATAATTTCCCAGCTACACTTGAGTCTGGAAACTTTCCTTTGAGTCCATATCAGTCAATGGCAGAATGTGCTCTAAAGATAAGGGGCTCCTGGGGCATTAGTTATTTTAAATACACTGGAATAAATCACTTCTGTGCAAAGCAGGGCTCAGCAACTGGCATAACGCACTGAGGTTGGCAGCCATCCCAAGCCTCAGTGTGAAAGGCGAGAATGTCTCCACACCCTATAATCCCAGCAATAGGGTCTCTATCTTTTAAGATTCCTAAACAGTATTACACATAACCCTCTAGGGGCTTAAACTTGACACACAGAAAGGTAAGCAGGGGCAGGTAGGTAATCTCCTCACATGTCCTGTTGCACCTCCCTAGCTGGTAGAGAGCAGTGTCACCTTAATCCCCACCAGGCAGATCTCTTCTTGCTCCTGTTGGGAACCAGGAGACAAGAAGTGAGAAATGGCCCCAGGCCTGAAGCCAGATCATTCTCAATTTTTTGAAAATGAGCTCTGCAATATAGAACAGGAGCTGTGTTCTGAAAACACCAGAACAATCCCTGCACGATTAGGGCTGTGGTGAGGACCCCTTTGGCACGTGATCCCAGGGGTTGATGGAGACTGACTCCTAAGCCTTCTGCAGGTAGGATGCCTATGTTTCCACTGTTTGTACCCAAAACAAGGCAGGGGGATTTGTCTCCCTACACGCTTAGGAGCAGCACTGCCAGAGAAGGGGGGACATGAAAATCTCCACGTTCTCCCGGAACAACACTAGGAGTGACCCAACTGAGCAGCTCTGAGAATGGACAGACTGGCTGTTGTGCAGACTCACATCCCGGAACATTCTGCAGCAGATGTGTGGAGCCTGGGGGAGGGGCAAGGAGCCTGGTTAGAAAGAGAAACAGGGAAGTGACAGAGGTTCCCACCATCCTTCCCTGATTCCAGGGTCCATCGTTTCATTTGGGCCAGGTGGTGGAGACTACAGGGCTCTGGAGTTAGGAGAAATCTTGGTGATGTCTCATTTGAGAGAGAAGACTTATCAGTTGAGGGCCTTGCCCACTTGGCAGGTAAGTGCTGGAGCTGCTAATAGCAATAACAATAATTGGGTGCTTACTATATGCTAAGTATGGAACAAAATGTCTGTGCCCGTTAGTTCACTTAATAATTCCAACAATTTGATAATTCCAACACTTAATAATTTCAACTGCAGTAATTTGCCAAAGCCATGGGGCTAGCAAAAGGCAGGAGTAGGACTTGAACCCCGCCTGGTCTGCTGCCAGGGCCTGTGCTTGGGGACTCCAGTGAGATGCCAGGTCGGACAACACTGTGGATGGAAATTGGAATACTGCATTTCCCTCTGTTCCAGTGTTCATACTATGTTTTAAAGAAAAACACTCATTAAAAAAAATTTGAGGGTTGTGGTGGTGTGGAAGTCAGGAGGTCTTGTGCCCAGTCTCCTGCCTAACTTGCTATGTGACTTGGGATAAGCATCTTCCTTCCCCTCTCTGAGCCTCAGTTATCTTGGGGCCTTGTGATGAAAGTGCGTTGTGTGCTACAAAGCAGGGATGGTCACAGAGTGAGGACATGTGTCGTGGACATGCTTCTGTGCAGCCCTCAGTGGCAAAAGGGAGAAAGGCCACCAGAGGAGATTCCAGGTGATGGCTCAGGGACTGGCCTCCCAAGAGGCTGGGCCGCTTCTAGCCCACCAGCTGGGCCGACACAAAACCTCAGCTTTTGTTTGACTTGGCTTCTTGTGCCTTGTTTAGTCTGCAGAGCAGGGAGTTTATCCTCTGCCTTTGTCACAGGCCATTAGTACACACACCATCCCTGGGGGCTTACAGCTGGCTGCTTCTCTAGGAATTCAGGGAGGGCCATGGAAGAAGCTCAGCTCTTAGAAGCCATGGCCCCAACCCCCATCAGAGCAGCCTCAGCTGAGAACCGATGGAGCTCTGCACTCCTTGTCTGCAATTTTGGCTGTGTGACCTTGGGCCAGTCTCTCTACATCTCTGGGCCTAGGTCCACACATTCGTGCATAGAGAGAGCAGGCCCAGGTGCCCTCAGAGGGACCTCAACTTCATGAGGATCAGAAGCACCTTCCTGTGTGGTTCCTTCCCTTTGAGGCCTCCTTTGCTTCTCTGCTGCTCCTCCCCCAATCTTGAAGCAATTTGTAGTGTCTGTTGGGTTTTCACTGATCCCAACTCTGCCTAGAGCCTGGGACCAATCCCTCTCTCAGTTCTTCTCTCCTTCAACCTCCTGCTTGTAAATTGGGGCTACTAATACCTGATAACTCACTTTGCTGCTACAGGGATTAACTAATTAGTGGTTATTGAGGGATAGAGGAATGCAGTACTCTGCTCCCATTAAGATGACTTTCCTCCTCCAACTTCCTGCTACTGTGTGCGCAATCTCAGTGTTAGTCAGAAAACTCTGAAAGTCCAGACTTCCAGGACCTCCATGATACAGATAAAGAAACTGAGGCTGAGGAGCAGGAAGGAGTAGCCTGTGACCATGCAGCATCTTGTAGCAGAGAGGGGACCAGAACTCAGGGCGCTGGGCTTCTGTCTAATGTTCCTCCATCATCCCCAGTGGAAATGGTCCAGGGTGACCCTTGGGCTAGGAGGGAAGATTTATGGAAAGGCTCCCACACCCGGTGCCTGGCTGACAGGGGAGCCACAGTTTGGTTTTCGGGGAACAAAATTTGGCATCAGCCAGATCCAGGTGCCAGTCCTGGCATCTTGGCTTACTGGGTGACTTTGTATATGTTACCTGCTTCCTGGTTAACCGTCAGTTTGTTCAGCTGTAAGTGAGGATAATGACACCTTCCTCAAAGGTTGCTGTGAGGACTGGCCCCACGCAGTATTTGGAAAGCAGTAGGCATCATGTTGTTCTGATTACATTGTTGTTCTTGTGGATTGCCGTGCTGGACAGAGCTCTCCATGCCCAGGAGCAGAGCTTCCCTGAGGGCTCCTGTGGGCTACACCTTGGCGGGGGGCTTCCAGGTGCAGCATCTCACTTCATCCTCACCCAAGTCAGCCCATTTGACAGAGTTGCACATGAAGGCTCAGATAGAGTTACTAGTCCACTTGACAGAGTTGCACATGGAAGCTCAGAAGGGAAAATAACTTGCCTGAAGCCATGCTTTCATTAGCAGTGAGATGGCAGCATTTTCAGTCTTTTTCTTTCTATCTCCTCACTCTCTTTCACCATTTATTTCCTGTCCATTGCTCTTTCTCTTTACTGTAGAGAAGTTTGAGTGATGCCCAATTTATTACAGGCCATGCCCCCTCAGGCTTCTTACACTCCTCCTTCATATAGCACATCTGCCCCCACCTCAGGTTTCAGGCATTTGCTGGAAGGTGCGTGGGGGTGCAGGAAGACACTGTGTCTGACCAGGCTCAGTGTGTGTGTGTAGGGGGGACAAGACTATGACGTGCACCAGCCTCAGCCCTGGGTATGATCTCTCTGTAATAATATTGACGACAATGTTGGTGTTAGCTTCCATGGCTGAGCACTGAGTCAGCATTCATTGCCTCCTTACTGCAACATGTGGGCTCCATACTACTAGCTCCCTGCTACTGGCTCCATTTTAAACATGAAGAAATGGAGGCTGAGAGAGGTGAAGTGACTTGCCCAAAGTCACACAATTGGTAAGCAGTTACAATTTAAACCCAAGTCTTTTGCCCCTATGGTCTGTGCCCATAACAAGATTCTGTATACCTCTGAACTCCTCCACCTTCCTTGGGGCCTGGAGTCTTGGGACTGACACAGGTTCAGCCCTGGGTTGTGTCTGGTCACATCCATCCTTCAGATTCCTGCAGCTGTCCCCTCAACCCAGAGTGACAGCCATGTGTACATAGGCAGTCTAATGGGAATAATAATGCAGAGTTATTGAAGATGGAATACAAGCAGAGCACTCATTAAGGTGCCTGGCACATGGTGAACACACAGTGTATGGCAGTAGTTGTTATTATAGACATGATGTTGGCCTCCTGTGGAAATGTGGGGGTCCATGTGCTCAGGGCAAAGGGAAGTAGAGGAAGTCAGTGCTAACAGGACAGAGCATCCTGTCCCTGGTGACCTGTTAAGGCTGCAGCCAGAAGAAAAATAAAAGTTATGGGCATGGTCGTTGTCTCTGAGGGGCAACCCTGGGGCAGAGGGAACAGATGTGGGCTGTGGGGGCCCCAGAGGACAAAGCCAGTGGGGAGGAGTTGCGGGAGGGAGGATGATTTTTAAATACCCAAAGAAGGAAAAGGTTGGCTGAAGTGGTGTTGAATCTCCCAAACTGGAGGTGAGCGAACAGATGCTGGAAGTGGGCCAGCATCTGTGTCGCAGAAGGCATTTGAATGGCTGCATGGCATGATTACTGAGGTCTCGGACAGGAGTGTTGTTACAAGAAGGCTGATTTTGACCCTGACTGAACAAGTGTTTTCTGGCAGAGCTGTCTAAAGATGCATCTCACTGCTTCAGAGAATGGTAGTGAGGCTCGTGTCTTGGGGAGTGTTTAGGCAGAAGCTGGATAGTCACTGGACAAGGACATTGTTGAAGGCGTTAGTATATCAAATAGCAGGCTGGATTAGATGACCCCGTAGTGAGAGGTGACATGGCACTGGAGAAAAAGAGGGGACCTGAGTCTGAAGTCTGATCCAGGCTCTGACATTTGCCTGTTGGGAAATCTTGGGCAAGTGTTTTCACCTCTCTGAGTTCTGATTTCCTCACTTGTAAAATGAAAATCGTAACCCTTCCCTCTTTGCTGTCTAGGATTGTAGCGAAGAGTTGGAGATATGCAAACTGTAAAAAGGCTTTGTGAACTCTGAAGCTGCTGTGAATGACTTGTTTGACTCACTTGACCCTGTTGGGGGACAGGAAGAGTGGGTTTTGGATCATAATCCAAAAAAACACAATCCCAAACACCATAATCCTGAAAGCTGAATTCTGGAGATGGGATTAGTGGGGGTTTTGGTTGTACACCGAGTAGTTACATTATATTAGTTGCATCACGTTAGGTGGAGCTATTACCTTGCTGTTGTCTTTGTTTGCATCTGGTGGAAAATTCAGATGAGTGGTTTGGCCAAGCAATATTGCAGTTACGAAAACTTCTGTTTAAGAATGTTTCCTTGGCCTGCATTGACATTCCTTCTAGCTGATGACATTCCAGGAGCTTTTAATGAATTAAAGCCACATTTGCCTGAAGAAGCCAGTGAAGTTACTGACTAGTTTGAAAACAATTATTTTCATGGTAGGATAAGAAGACAGCCAATGGTGTTACAATGTTGTTACTGTTTGATCGCCATTATCGTTTACACCAAATTTGTGGTCTGTATATGCACGCTTGTGGAATGCATTTTGGAGTACTCAAAACAACATAGAAGCAGGGCTCAAAAGATTGGAAAATTTAATAGGAAATGCTAATGTCAGTGTATATTGCATCATAGAAGGATTTGAAAAAGAGCAGTGCCACACAGAAAATGCATGTGAATGTGTTTTCCAAAGAGAGCTGTGTCCAAAAAAATAATAAGCAGCTATTTATCATGATGCAAGACTTCAAAATATAGTTAATGATCATGAAAATCAGCTAGCTCTTATGGACTATCTCTGTGCAATTGCCCATAATCTATCCCTATAATACACTTTTCAATATGTCAAATTTTCTTTTTAGTTTTTAAATCTTTTGGGGTTTTCCCCCTACTCTTTAAAATTGTCAGTATTATTTTTTACAATTCACTACCCTTCATATCTCATCTTTGCATCATTTCCAATACTTGTAGTATAAATTGTGTAGAGGCTTTCAGAGTTCTAATTTGTTTTATGCAGCTTTTACAAATTTGACTCCATGAAAGTACAGCATCACAACATTGGCTTGTGTGTAAGCATTGTACATGTACGTAAAAACATTGAAGCTTCCTCAGTAAAGGAAAATATGTCCTTATTTGTACATCTGCATTTGTGAAAATAACATTTCTTGAGATCTTGGCCCTTTGGGTGACTGCATATTTGGTGATGACCCACCATGGTTTTTTATTGATCTCATCAAAAGACTTAGGATGTTCATCATGGTATTTCAGATGACTGCCGTTATAAATCTGGGTGCCTGCAACTACTAACTATAGTGGTATGCATTTATACATTTCTATTTGTAACCTATTTCTTTATGAATATAGTTCATCTGCTCATAACTGTCATACTTGTATAACTGTCGTTAGTATACCTGAGTATTTACACTTGCAAAGATATGTATGATATTGTTGCCTATTTTATTGCGTAAAGTGGCCTATGCGTTTTTATGTTTCTCAAATAAATCTTCTTTTAAAGATGTAAATAAATATCTTTTCAAGAATTTTAAAATGATTTTTCCCAGAATTGTGTTTTTGGGATTTTGATCCTTCAGGATTTCAGTATTTGGGATTATGGTGTTCAAGGTTGTCTCTTCTGGGATTATGCTCTGCTCCTGGAAAGGAGTATGGAGAAAGATGGGTGGAAAGGAAGGAGAGGAGGAAGGAGGATGTGTCTAGCCTAGTGCTGGGAGCCAGGTTGGAAAAGAATGGAGTTTGTAGCAGATGGTCTGCCCCTCTTAGCTCTGCAGCCATAGTTTGAGTTTCTAGAAGAGAACTTTCTACAACGATGGATATGTTCTATATTTGTGTTGTCCAGTCAGCCAGTAGCTACACGGGGTTATTGAGGCCTTTGCGGCTAGTGTGACTGAGGAACTAAATTTTAACTTTTATTTAATTAGTGTAATTTTTTTTTTTTTTTTTTTTTGGTGAGACAGAGTCTCACTCTGTCACCCAGACTGGAGTGCAGTGGCACAATCTCTGCTCACTGCAACCTCTGCCTCCCAGCTTCAAGCAATTCTCCTGCCTCAGCCTCCTGAGTAGGTGGGGATACAGGCACATGCTACCATGACTGGCTAATTTTTGTATTTTTAGTAGAGACAGGGTTTCACCATATTGGTCAGGCTGGTCTCGAACTCCTGACCTCAGATGATCCCCGCCTTGAGCCCCCAAAATGCTGGGATTACAGACGTGAGCCACCGCACCTGGCCCAATTAGTTTAAATTTAAATAGCCACATGTGGCTGGTGGCTACCATACTGGACAACTCAGCTCTAGAGGAAGTGACAGGAGCCTCCCCTTCTTTCCACCTTTCCTATCCTCCTTTCTTAGCAGGTGTTATTGACTTATGCTGTGCTGGACACTGCGGAGGCCACCAAGATGAACAAGATATGGTCCCAGCTCCTGAGAGCCCCCAGCTCATTGTGTGAGAGGGAAGGATAAGCATGTGGATAGAAACTACAACCCAAGGGGAGGCGTGCAGCCCTCCAGCTGCATGGGAGCAGAAGGAGGAAGCTACTCACTCTGTTGGGACTGCAAAGGCTGTACTGTGGAGGATGAGTTAGGAGTCCTGGGTGGGAGAAGGCCTTTCTGAGGAGGGAACAGCAGAGCCAAAGGCTTGAAGGCAAGAAAGAGCATAGAGTGTTTGGAGAATCCAGGCTGAGGTGAGGCTGGGGGAACCAAATCCCACACTCCTGTCCCCATCACCAAGGAATGGCTGGTGAGCTGACGGGGCGAAGAGCTTCAAGGTCAGTCCTAGTGAGGGTCCTGTTCACCCAACCTGCCTTGCACCATTCAGGACATGTAAAGGGTATGGCATTGGGGGCCCCCTCCTTCACCCCCGACTCACAGAGTCTTGTCTCCCTGCCTTTCCTGCACAGAAGGGCTCAGGGCCCCAAGATCCTCCTTTGGCAAAATCCCCAAGAGTTCTCCCTCTGACAACACACCCTTCTTCTCTTCAGCCTTCTAACCAAAAGCTTAGTCCTGACTCATGCCTTGGCGTTCCTGGGCTGGGGTGTCTGCTGGTTTTACCGGTGCTGGGCTGACAGCTGGACTGACTTCCTAACTGGTGTTCCTGCATTCAGCACCACCTCACTTTAGTCCACCCCCCGACAGCAGTCCAGAGAACCTTTCTCAAAGTGACTAGGACAAATGTCGACGCCTGAAGGTTGGTTCCGGACCAACCTTCACCATTCTCTTGCAGAGACTAGTGGGAGAAAACTTCCTGCCTGAGAATTTGATGTGGCCCAAGTTTAAGGAAAGCTTTGGCCAAGGTAACCATTGGATGTAGTGCAGTGCACATCGTGGGCTACCTGCCAGTACCCTTTTCCTTTTGTTCCTTCCTAACAGAACCCTAGTGTGATTGACGTAACCCCATCATACACTTACAGACACAGCTAGCTGCCCCTGGGGGTCTCTGACCCCACCACCAACTTCAGAGGAGTGCTTGATTGGTCTAAGAAAATCCCATTTCGCTTGCCAGTGCCTCTATCTCAACTCACTGATTGAGGAAAGCCATGAGATCTGATTTTGGCCAATGAAACACAGGAAATACCTGCTGAGGACTTTGGGGAAGTTTTCCTTGCCTTATCCCTGAGAGGCAGACATAGTAAGAAACGGTTCCCCTACTTCCTCAGATTGACATCATGTGGAAGATTCCATACAGATGTGATGTTCGAAATTGATGTGTCCTTGTTTCTAGGCAGAATAAGGAGCTTGGAAGAACCTGAAGACACCATTGAATCCCTGAATCAACCTACCCTGAAGCCCATCCCAGCTCCACACTTTGTTTTGTGACATAATACATTTCTGTTATTTGAGGCTGAATGCTTCTTTTTTTTTTTTTTTGAGATGGAGTTTCACTCTTGTTGCCCAAGCTGGAGTGCAATGGAGTGATCTTGGCTCTGTGCAACCTCCACCTCCCAAGTTCAAGCGATTCTCCTGCCTCAGCCTCCCGAGTAGCTGAGATTACAGGCACATGCCACCACGCCCGGCTAATTTTTGTGTTTTTAGTAGAGAAGGGGTTTTACCATGTTGGCCAGGCTGGTCTTGAACTCCTGACCTCAGGTGATTTGCCCGCCTCGGCCTCCCAAAGTGCTGGGATTACAGGAGTGAGCCACCGCGCCCGGCTGGCTGAATGCCTCTTAACTAATACAGGGAGATGAGGTGCACTGGTTGGGACTCTTTCCATTTTAAGTGATAGAAACACAATTCCAACTGGTGTGAGCAAAAAAGGGGCACGTATAAGATGGATATCCATGTGGGCGGGAGAATCTGTGCAGATTATGTGCATTTGTAAAAATGTCTTCTAGTAGTCTAGAGTCTACACAGGCTTTGAGAATTCTTATTTAGCTTTGAAAGTATGTGTGTGTTCCAAATATTACCATTTAGGAGGTGGTGGGGAGAACCAGTGGCATTTTCATTTCATTTTGGTGAAGACACATAGAAGAGGACTGTCTTTTGAGTGCCCAGGCTCACCTCATGCGGTTCTGCTGAGGTCCTGCATGACTATTCTAGACTTGGCCTTTGGGAAATTCCTGCTGGGAATGTGTGCGATGGATTTCCCTGACTTTGAGTTCGTCTCATTCCTGTGAGGGCTCACCTGGTGCAGGACTGGCAAAGGGATTTTTATCACAGAGAAGGAAAAGGAAAGTGGTCTTCAAGACAAGAAACATGAGAAAACCACTCATGGAGGGTTTATATTTCTTTGTTTTTGTCCCTTGGAAGAGTTATATTTGGAATCTAGTTTTATGGCTGCAATTTTCTGACGTTCTCTGATCTTCAGTGGAGGCTGCTAGACCTGTACGGCCTGGCAGGTGGGTTGTGGGGTGTTGAGCATGGACCGGGGGTGGGGGCTGGGCTTTTCAACAGCTCCTTCATGGTGAGGCCCTGCAGTGCTGACTATATCATACAGCCGATGAACAGGGCAAAGCAAATGGAAGCCCAACGTGGAGCTGGGAGTGATGGGCAATTGGGACCCTTTGAAATCCATTCCTCAGCCTTGAATAGGCCTCCAAATATCTCCACTTTGGGCCTCAATGCCAGGTTAGGGTGGAACTTGATGAGAGTGGCCCAAGATCTAAGAAGATATACTCCCCACTCAGTGACTCCCCTGCCCTCTTGGGTCCTTCCTAAGCTACTCCCTGGGGATGGGGCCCCAGTTCCCCTGTGAGGTCTGAGCTGGGGCCCGAGGTGCCTGCAGACTGGGATGTCTGTCCTCTGCAAGGAGCAGCGATGCCTATTACCTCCTCCTGTGTGTTGGGAGGCTTAGGGACTTAGTGCAGCTGTTGAGAAATAAAGCTATTTAAGTGGTAAGCTTTATATTTTGATCCACAAGCCTATCTGTTTCCAAAATTCCCTTGTAGACACCATCAGGCAAAGCCTGGCAGGTTTTGTTGTTGCTTTTTTCTTTCCTCCAAAAGCCTGCTAAAATTGCTTGGTTAGCTATGATAGGAGAAGCCATTTTCTTCTGTGTTTTTGGGTTCTGTTCTTCTCTCTCCACTGAAGCCACCAGCTTGGAAACTTTCTGGGTGCAAGGGGAAGGGACTGCTTCTTAGTTTCCCTGCCTTAGCCTGGCATTTGGGGCTCTTTCTCAAGAACAGATCCTAATTGGCCTTCGCAGACTTAGCTCCAGCTACTCCTCAGCGTATAATCTCTTTTTAAAAAAATGAAACAATGGCAACTCTACTTTTAAAATCCAGGGACACACAATTACCTCCTTTTTTCCCTCTCTATTTTATTCCCTCTGCCTAAAATGCCCTTTGTTCCCTTTCACATCCCAACGTTACCTCTACATGCCCAAAGTCTACCTAGTTTTAAAGCTCAGGGCAAATGCCACCTATAGCACAAAACCTTGCCACAGCCTTGGTTAGAAGTCACCAGAGGAACCAGTAAGAGATCATAATCCCCACCTCACAGTGTTGCTGAGCAGAGTAGACACAGTAGGAAAAGTGCCTGGCACATGGTGGTAGCTTACTAACAGGGAGCCTCCCTCTTTCCCTTCTTTGGAGAGTGGTTTGCCCAAGAACATACTTGGCCATAACCCGTCGGAGCTCCCTCCACATTCTGCCTCTAAGGATCATGGGCCAATATGCCTCAGGCTAGCTGGGGATGCTTGCCTTTCTCTTCCTCTTGTGTGGTTTGAAGTCTCACACACTGGCCATTCTGCCCCTGAGTGTTCACCATTACTTTCCTTTGCCACTCCCCTTCCCTGGGCTCTTGATAGAAATCAGGTGGCTGGTCTACCAGCTTTTCAAGTTCTGAGTGATCTCATCCAGCTTGGGAAGGGGATGAAGGTCTGAGAAGGTTTCTTGAAGGACCTTGATGGTGAAGCTGTATCAACTGGAGTGAATATTATTAAGCAAAGACAAGGAAAGCTTGAGGTCTGTCTGGGAAGGGGCAGGGCACTGAATGTGGCTGGGGTATTGAGTATGTGATGGAAAATGGTGAGAGATCAGGCTGGGAGGTTAGGGTGGTGCCAGATCATGAGGGAACTGGAGATCTGACTTTGCCCTGAAACAAAGGGAGCCACTGAAGGTCTTGGTGCAAGGGAATGATGGTGTCCAAGGTATGTTTTTGAAGAGCACTCTGAGGTAGCTTGGAGGATGGGGTGGGGGAGGTGAGACTCGATGCAGGAGATCCAGGCAATAGTCAAGAGGCAGGGAAGAAGGGTCTAGAAAATATAGATTTTAGAAGGCAGGATGGATAGGGGCCTCCACCCCAAGGGCCTGGACTCCCCTTTGGGCCTCTCAGCTTCCCAGACTCACACAGGTGGGAAACAGGAAGGTGGGCTCTCTCTGTCCCTCTCTATTCTGGCCCCACCTTGGCCCCCAGTTACCTCCTTGGTAGCTCCATTACTGGTATCGTTAACCTCTTCTGTGCTGAACTCAACTTTCCCACTTCAAACTAATCTCATCTGAATGACTGCAATAGCCTCCTAACTAATCTCTCTGCCTCCGTTCTTACCCCAACTCTCTCATACCCACCCAGCAGCCAGGCGGGTCCTGTGAAAGTAGAAGTTAAATCACGCCGCCTCTTTGATCAAAATTCCTCAGTGTCACTTCATCTTACCCCGAGGAAAAGCCAAGTCCTCACTGTGCCCTCTAGGCTCCACCTACCTGACCTCTGACCTCTGACCTCACTGCCCTCCCTGCCCAATACCTCTCTGAGGTGACCCACTCCTGCTCCCTCACCCCAACCCCACACAGAGCCTCCATCCTCCTGCCTCGGGGCCTCGCACCTGATGTTCCTTCTGCCTGAAACACTCTTCCCTGTGGGTGCCTTTGGCTCCTTCCTCCTCACTTTCACGTCCTGTGCAGACGGCACCTTCTCTGAGAAGCCCTCTTCGTGCATCCTGTCAGTCATAGCTGCCTGGCCCTGCTCGCCCTTGGGAGGCTTCTTTCCTTTATTCTTTCCCTACACCTGTCACCTTCTGCTATAACATGTAACTGTCTCATCTGTTATGTTTGTTTTCTGTCTCTCTACTAGAAAGTAACAGAATTATGTGTTTTCTGAGGTCTCCTCCAGTGTCCAGAACAGTGCCCAGAACATAGTAGGCATTCAGTAAACATCTGTAGAATGAATGAATGATGAATGAATGAATGATGAATGAATGAATGATTCCTGACTGCCCTCAAGTCCGAGCACCACTGAGAGCTCTCCCAAGTGCTGCACTGTCCTGGCCCCTGCCCAGTCCCTCCTTGTCCTATCCGCAGCTCTACACTGACCTCAGCTCGTCTGGTCACTGTCAGCTCCCCTAGCTCCTGCCCCTCCTCGTTCCTTAGCTGCCGACTGAACAGTCAGAGCGGGGATAAGGAAGCCATGAAGATGTAAAAGGAAGGGTATGCAAACCCTATGTGATCTGCTCTCAAGGACACCCGGGAGAGAGTCCAAACTCCTTGACATGTGTCACAGGGCTCCTGCCTCCCTTTGCTGCCAATCCATGTACCACGCCTCCCTGCAGCCTGTGCTACTGGTGTCTTTCTGTTTCTCGAATGGCGCATCTGTCCTGTTGTGTTCCTTGAGCCCTTTGGATTCCAGACTCCATGCTGTTCCCTCCTCCCTGAATTCTTGTCTGGGCAACTCCTAGCCAGCCTTCAGATTTTATCTAAATATCACTGTCTCTGGAAGACCTTGCTCAATTCCTAAAGTTCACACTCCCATGGGGCCCTGTCTCTGCCCTTGTGTGAGAGTCGTTACGCCTGTAATTATTCTTCATTGTTTGTTCTCCCCACTGAGCTGTGAGTCCAGGAGGGAAGGCTTCAAGCCTGCTTACCTCTGTATGCTCAGAGCCTGGCACAATGCTTGTCAGAGAGAAAGGGTTCAAGAAGTCATTGCTGAACGAAAGAGTAAAGAGGATTTACCAGGGGCCATCCGAAAAGAAAGGGGGGGGGAGAGAGAGAGAGAGAGAGAGAGACAGAAAGAAATAAGAAAGTCCAGAAAGAACATAGGCTCTGGAATCCAAATGTCCTGGTTCCAATCCCAGCTCTGTCACTTACAAGCTGTGTGACCATGGGTAAGTCACCTCCCCTCTCTGAGCCTCAATTTCTCATCTCTAAAATATAGATAATAATATAGCTGTACCAGGAGTGTTGGAAGAATGACATGCAACACTGGTCAGATGCTTGGTACCTGGGAAGATGCTGAATAAATGGTGTCTATGTTACTGATGACACTATGAAACACTAGCAATCGCCTCTCCCTATTCAACTTTGACTCCAAAGTATGTCCAGGCCAATTGTCTTATTTTCTTCTTAGAGTAGCTCTTTGAGAAAGAAGGGTTAGGACGGAAACTGAGAGTAGAGAGATTAAGCAACTTGACCAAGGTCACCTAGCATTGTTGGGCTAAGCTGATTCTGGACCAGGCAGCAGGAATCTGGAGTTCCTCTTCCAGGGCCCTGCCATGCTCTGCTTTGCATTTTGGCTATGTGAGCCCAAATCTTACTAGATTCTGAAGGGCAAACATAGTGCCTGATTCACTACAGAATCCCCAGTTCCCAGTGCAGTCTAACAGAGGGCAAGTCCATGGGGAATGTTTGTCAAATTGAGTAAGTAAGTACAAAGTACAGGGATTTATTCACAACTCTCAGCTCATGTAACTCCCTCTGGCTGCTCAGATCAGAGTAGGACCCCATGACTATTTCCCACTGGCCCCTTTTGATAGGGCCAGAGGCAGGCTCCAGAGAGGCAGGGGGTGCCCTATGAGGAAGCAGCCGTGGGTGTCATTGGAGCATGTCCCTGGCTCCACTGAGAGACAAGTCAAGTGTGCCCTGGAGCCCTAGCCCCTCTTAACAGCTCCAGCCATCTGGCTCTTCTTAGCAGCCCCAGCCATCTCTGCTTCCCAGCCCCTGCTTGGGTGTCCACCCACCTGTGACAGCTGGGTCAGGAGCAGTGCTAGGGAGAGCACTGTGTGAATCCAAGCACCCTGGGGTTCTTATGCTTGGCTCCAGCCAGGGGATCTGGGGCTCAAATGCCATCTCTGAGCTTCTCAGGCAGCAGCTAGGCAGCCAGGCCTAGACTCCTGGGAAACATTCCAGCTTCGGCTCCCCCAGGCAGGCAGAACTCTGGGCTTGGAAACTCTTCTCCTAGTCACTCTCTGGGGGAATTTAATTTACCAGGGCTCTGAGGACTGGAAGCATTTCTTATTTTGTCAGTTCCAAGTACTCCCTGCCTTACGTCTATCCCTTTGAATCTAAGGCACATAGCAGAATGAGAAAAGCTCAATGCAAAGAGTGAGAGAACTCATATTTTTGTCCCAACACAGTTCCCATTGTGCTGTGCCCCTGGCAAGGTGCTTCTCCTCTTCTGAGGCTGAGAGAAATATTACTCAGAGGCTAGCTCAATGATACCACCTTTTTCTTCCCATTCAAAGATAAACAGCTCATTAGAATGTAAAGACCATTGGATTCTGAATTGGGGGACTTCCGTGACCCTTGACAGTTGCCTAACCTCACAGACTCAGTTTCCCCATCCATAAAAATGGCGATAACGTATATTTTCCTAACTACCTCTCAGGCTTTTGGGGGCTCTGGGAATTTTATAAATGTCCAAGTGCCTAGTAAGAGTGCTTACTAGGAGTATGAGGAGGTGACAATGATCCAAACCTCAACTATCTACACTGAAAATCAAGTCAACTGATGTTTCTTAAGCACCTGCCATGTTGACAGCACATCACTGAATGCCGAGACATGCAAATATATGTTCAAGGAGTCAGAACTTTAGGTTGCTGCGCATTTTGCTTTCTACAAATCTCAACTACAATGATTCTTAGATGTCATTGCTATAACAACCCAGGAGACCTCAAGCTGGAATACATTTCCAGAGGGCTCAGATAAGTCAAGGAATGTGTCGGGAGAATGTGAAACAAGGAAGAGGGTAGAGATCAGCCATCCCTGAGGTCATACTGTGTGCCAGGTGCTGTGTGCATGTGATCTCCTTCAACCTCCAAGGCAACTCCCAAATGACAGGCAGTAGCAGCCCATTCCACAGATGAGGAAACTGAGGCTCAGCAAGGTGATACAAAGGAGATGGGTTCAGACCTTGTAGTCTGATCCCCAGGTCTGACGCCTTGGTGGATTCATTGACTCATTCATCCCTCCTTTCCTTTATTGCGCACATATTTGTCACACTCACATCTGAGTGGAGGGATTTGGTTTCTCTGCCTGAGCCTCATTTTTTGCTTCCTCCTCACTGGGCTCTTCCAGCTGACTCAGTTTTCCCCTCTCACGAGGAGACACGTTAAAAGAGATCAAACTGGGCGTAGACTCGGTGAGACTGGCTGACATCAGGAAGTGAGAGTGGATGCTTGTTTCCTGGAGCCTGGCAAGGAAAAGGGGTGGTCAAGGGAGGACTTCCACCCCACCTTCAATAATATCACTTTACACTTCTCAAGATCCTGCCACCTTAATTAGGAAATTTATAAGGCTGAGTGATGTTTCTATTTAGAAGTGGGAAGATTTTTGTGGTGAGGAGAGCTCATGGGTATTGGTGTGGCAGAGTCCTTGCCCGTACAGCGGCAGGGTATATAATGGGAAATGAACCAGACCTGGAGCCAGGAGACCTGGATTAGTCCTGGTTTAAAAACTTACTGACCGTGTGACGTTGGACAAGTCACTTTGTCTCTCTGAACCTCAGTGATTGTATCTGTAGAGGCAGTAATGTGTGGCATTATGCAATTTCACATATAAAGACTCAGGTTATTTGGCATAGAGAAAGTGCTCCATAAATGTTACCTGTTATCTGTAACAGGGTATGAAATTTCGAAATGGCTGACATCACGTGAAGAAACCTCTCTGTAAAAGGCACAGTCATCTTGCTTATAAATGGCAAGAGATAATTATAATTTTTATTGTCTAAGCCTCAACTCTACCTTGAGATCAAAAGACTAAAATAATATCTGGATTGGCAGCAACTTTTGTATAGAGAATCACCCATTCATATTCCGTCCATGTTGTAAAGACCTATAGAGATCATATAGCCCCAGGTTACAAATTCTAATGGGAACGATGATGATGATAATAATAATATCAATAAACGTTCATTGAGCACTTACCTATGCCAGGCACTGAACTAGGTATCATATATACATTTTCTCATTTGATTGCCATATCATCCCTGCAAAGTGGGCATTAATATGATTCTTATTTTTAGATGAGGACACTGAGGCACAGAGAAAATAAGCATTTTGCTTTATCACTCTCAACAGGAAACAGAATGCACCCAGATGGTTCAAATAGAGACTTCAATGAAAGGATCACTTACAGAGGAATAACAAACTTAAGAGAGGAAACAAGAGATGACCCAGAGGCTAGCCCAGTGGGAAGAAGCAAAGGGAGGCATGGAGTTGCCAGCACCCAGTGAGGATGGGGACTGTTAGGGAGGGTTGCCCAGCAGAAGCCACGGTTTGGGGACCTGCAGCTCCTTCCAGAAAGTAGGTACTCAGGTGTGGAAGAGTGCAGTGGGAGTAGAGAGTGGTCCCTTTCTCCTCTCACCCTCTGATCTCTTGCCAATGCCTTCTGCAGCCAAGCCCACCTGGAAGCTAGCCAGCAAGAGAGCCTGGGAGATGCAGTCTACAGGTTCAGTCTCTCAGGACACAGAGCAGGACAGAAAAGGGTGGAGGTAAGACTGGGGGCTAGGAAGTGGTGCAAATGAAAAACAATCAGCATATTTGCCTGGAGACACTCGGCTAATACGATGCAAACGTGGTCTAAGTTCTTACCAGGACTTGGCAGGTCACATAAGAAGGACAGGAGGGGATTGTAGTGCATGTGCCTCAATCCCTTGTGCCCCATCCAAAGAGAGCTACTGCTATTCAATTCCCACCAATTATTGCCATCTGGAAAGATAGACCCAGTGTCACCAAATCTTCCCATTCTTCAAGAGAATCTGAAAATCTGGATTTCAAAGTAATGTCTCTCATTCTTGAATGTTGGCAATAGTTCCAGCCAAAAAATCATACTGGTAAATGGGTAAATATACTGTGGTACATCAATACAATGGAATATTATTGAGCAAAAAAAGAAGTAAACTACCAAGCCACAAAAACATATGGGGGAATTTTAAATGAATATTGCTAAGTGAAAGAAGTGAATCTGACAAGGCTACATGCTGTATGATTGCATATCATTTTTGACATTCTGGAAATGGCAAAACTATAGAGACAGTAAAAAAGATCAGTGGTTACCAGGGGTTTGGGAGGAAGTGGGAGGTATGAATAGGTGAAGCACAGCGATGTTTAGGGCAGTGAAGTTATTCTGCATGCCACTGTAATAGTGAATACATGACCTCATGCATCTATCACAACCTGTAGATCTGTAGAGCACAAAGAATGAACCCTAATATGAATTATGGGCTTTAGTTAATAATAATGTATTGATGTTGGTTCATCAGGTATTAACACTTGCACCATATTAATGCAAGATGTTAATAACAAAGGAAACTGTTAAGGTGGGAGTGGGGAGAGTAACTACATGGAACCTCTCAATACTTTCTGCCCATTTGTTTTGTAAGCTGAAAGCTGCTCTAAAATAGAAAGTGTTCTAATTTTTTAAAAAACTTACTGAAAATGCTCTGTGGGCTGAATGGAACACGTGCCTGCTGGATCTGGCTACCACTTTGTGATGTATGATCTAATCCAACTCCCTCATTTTACAGATAGGGAAGCTGGGGACCAGAAAAGGAATGGACCCTGCCAGTCTTCAACACAGAGTGAGAGCAAAGCTTCCCATCTCAGGGTGTGGGGGTCTTCCAAATGAAGGGGAAGGCCCCCAGGAAGGCTACTGCTTGAGGCAGCTGAGGGAAAAGGCCATTTGTGAGCTTTGGCTCTGGCCAGGCTGGTCAGGCTGAAATGCTCCAGTGAGTAGTGAAAGCCTCCAAAAGCCCAGATGCTCTTAATGTCTGTGTTTATTTAGCCAGAGACCAGCCTCCCTCCCAGCTTGGATCAGACTCACTGAGTTGGATGCAGAAAGGAGTGGACGTTTGTGTCCCTTGTATGTGCCTTAGAGCAGGACAAGACTCAAAGGGCAGAAACTGCCATGTGCAAGGCCCAAACCTGGAGCTCAGTGACAGTGATGTAATGATATTGGACATTTGAGGGGTGCTAGGCAATTCTTCTGAGCTCCTTTATATCTCCTATAATTCATCCCCACCATCAGGGCTATGAATCAGGTAGAGCAGAGTTTATTATTCTCATTTTATAGGTAAGTAAACTGAAATCAAAGAGAAGTTAAGTGTGTGCCTTATATATATCTACACAGCCAGTAAGTAGCAGAGCTGAGGTGTGAATCCAAGCCTTGTTTTAAATATTGAAAATTATATGTAGTTAAAGACAAAACAAGCTATTTATAAACACTGTGCTGTAGTTGGTAGATGTATTTCTCATAGGAGTACAGGTTAGCATTCTGAAGCTACTTTATATGTATGTAAGGGTTCAACAAATAAGTAAATAAATGATAGATAATGGGAGCCAGGTTTCTCATTGTCAAAGAAAAAAGTCACAATTGATTACAGGGGAAAGACTAGTATGAACCCTACAGGGCTAGTGTCAGTATGAATTCATGTTTATTTTAATATATATACAAGTTCAACAGATAAATAAATAAATAAATAAATGATAGATAATGGGAGCCAGGTTTCTCATTGTCAAAGAAAAAGTCACAATTGATAACAGGGGAAAGACTAGTATGAACCCTACAGGGCTGGTGTCAGTATAAATTCATGTTTATTTTAATATATATACAAATAGATTCAGAAATAAGTATATACATGTATATTCGTAGGTTAGTTTATATATATATTTCCTTGCTCTGTCTGCTGAGAAGGCCTAGAAGCAGTGACACCCCAGTAGCAATGGGCACCCTCAGCCCCCAAATCTTGGTTCCTAAATACCATTCTCCAATCAAAGGAACCAGGACCCCTTGGAGAAATGGGTAGTTCTAGAGCTGAGTCAAGGAAAATAAATACAAGATGGTCCTAAATCCTAAAGGAGTGCCAGCAAGTAAGAAAGCATATTTAAAAAATAAAGATAGGGCATGTCAAAAAGACATAAAAGTCAACCTGAAAGAGCTCCCAGTGGCTAAAGTTGAGCAACAAGGTTAATAAATGTGGTACTGCATTATAACCTGAAGAATAAAATCAATATCCATGAGTCCATATTGATATAAATGAAAATGGATTGAATAAATAAATAAATAAATGGGAAAGAAGAGACAAATCTTCCTTATAGAAGAATTTCAAATGTAAATATAGAAGAAACTAAGAAAACAGAAGATCACCATTAGAACACTATAACAGTAATTGCAATATCCAGACTATGACAAAATTGGTGGACAAAATTTTAAGAAGAAATGAGATATTTAGACAGCCTCAGAGGACCTCCTCCTAAATATTTGTTAATCACTGTGAGGTAGGAGGTGGGACTCAACTCAAGGTGGGGCTTGGACACTGGATCAAATTGGGGACTACCTAAAACAGGGATGGGGTAGAAGCAGCTTTCCATAAGACATGCCCACCAGCATGCCATGTCAGTTTACAACGTGGCAACACCCAGGAGTTACTTCCCCTTTCCATAGCAATGACCTGATGACCCAAAAGTTAGCACCCTTTTCCTAGAGATTTCTGCATAAAGTGCTCCTTAATCTATATGTAATTAAAAGTAGGTTATAAATATCACTGCAAAACTGCCCTGAGCTGCTACTCTCAGCACACTGCCTATGGGGTAGCCCTGCTCTGCAGGAGCAGTCACGGAGCTGTAACACCACTGGAGCTGTAACACACTGCCACTTCAAAAAAGCTGTTTTCTTCTACTCTATCACCGACTTGCCCTTGAATTCTTTCCTGGGTGAAGCCAAGAACCCTCTTGGGCTAAGCCCCACTTCAGGGCTTACCTATCCTGCATCAGCTGTGATAGTTTTAACATGTCCACAAACCCTGATATTCCTCCCTCCAGGAGATGGAGCTTAACTCCTTACTTCTTGAACTGTGTGTAGTGTAGGCTGAACTCAGTGATTCTCTTTTCTGAGTAGACTATGGGGAAAGGGAAAAAACAGTACTTTACTGTGGAGATACCTGGAAGACACCACCTTAACCAAGTGATCAAATTTGACATCACCAGTGATAACAGTATTAATATCATACCACTGCTATGATGCAATAAGAATGGAACTTAATCTCTGTGATATTCTTTCCCAAAATTCACTAGCTCTGTCAAGTCATGAGAAAACATCAGGCAAACCCAAACTGAGGTCATTCTGCAAAATACCTGAGTAGTATTCTTCAAAAATGTCAAGGTCATGAAAAAAGGGAAGACTGAGAAACTGTCACAGATTGCAGAAGAGTAAAGTTACATGACAGCTAAATGTAATGTGGTACCCTGTGTTGAATTTTGGGGAAAAAAAAGGACATTAGTAGAAAAATTAGTGAAATCTGAGTAAAGTCTGTAGTTTCATTACTAGTATTGTACCAATGTTAATTTCTTAGTTTTGAAAATTGTTCTGTGGTTATATAAGATGTTAACCTCAGGGAAAGCTGGATGAAGAATATATGAGAATTCTCTGTTCTATCTTTCGCAGCTCTTCTGCAATTTGAAAAGGTTTTTGAAATGAAAACAAAGAAAATAAATTACATTTGCTGCACAGACAGGTTGTTAGCCACTACTGAAGAAATATCAAAGCCAATGAGAATTTGCCCCTGCTTTATAGCTCTAATACATCAAACTGTCAAAAGGAGGCCTTCAGTTCTCAGATCTGGTTGACACCCCTCCACACTGATCTAACAATCAGGAGGGTGGAGTAGGATATTTATTGCAATGGGCCCATTGCACAGAGGAGGGAGCTGAGGCACAGATCATAGCACCCCATCATCTCATTGTACAGATGGGGGAGACTCAGGCCCAGAGAGAGGGAAGATTTGTCCTTGGTTATGTAGCAGAGAAAGGGGCCAATCCAGGGCTAGAACTCCTGTGTCCCCATCCTTGAAACTTTCTTGGCTGCTGTTTCAGGGTAGCTGCAGACAAAGCTTAAATTTGAACTATGCAGGAAGGCAAAGGAGAGTAGTTTTCATCTTGCCCCCACCCCCTTCTCACCTTTGAGTTAAGCAATAAAGCTGAAAAGATCCTTCAACAAACAAATCCCTCCTCATTATAGAATCCACAGGCACATCAGCTCTTAGGAAACCTGAAAGGCAAGCTCCTGAGGAGGGAGGGCTGTTCATACACGCCTGTCCAGGTGCCCTCTTCCCTGCTCACTCTCAAGAAGACAAAATGTCTGTTTCAGGAGCAGCAGTGCAGTGGACATTCAGGTTCCCAGACCCCCATCATAGAATAGGCTAGGGGTTGTGGGAGCAGTGAGGTTCCAAGAGCCAGCTTCCAGGAAGGCACACTGGCCAAGGCATAGTCTATACTTCCCTATTCCAAAGTTGGATTCTTTCTGGATGTTAGAAAATGCTCCAAAGTACTCCCGTTGATGGGAAAAGGCATTTGTGGAGTCAGGCCCATGTGGTGATCAGATAAAGAATGTTCCCAGGCCATTGGATGAATCCAGAAAAAGATGAGCCCTTTTTCCTTCAAAAGAAAAGTGCAGCTTCATTGTCCCTTTTAAACTATGAGAAAACTGGATTAGTAGGATATAGTTTTGCTCATGAAATTGGGGCCAGCAATTCTGGGCAAGGTTTGGCTGCACCAAGAGGTGGAATTGCCTTAGAGAAGGAAAATGCAGAGAAAAGATCCCACTTAGGCATCTTATTTGAGGGATATAGAATAGTTTCTCCATTTGCATAAATAAAATATTAAAGCTTTTTGTTCAGGAAACCTATATCTCAGAGGAAAGGAATGCAATCATTCCAGTAATTAACAATTCCCCCAAGAAGTGTGGTTTGCATCATACATGATCTTCTCATTTTGATCCTCTTGGTTCCTAGAAAATGCAATGTTCTTTCTCCAGGGCCCCATGAAGGAGAGATGGCATTGACAAGAAGACTTTGCATACCTATGATGTCAGAGTCCAAAGTTTCAACTCTTGGCTGATCAGCTTTTAAGATTAGAAAACACAACATGGTGTAGGAAAAGATTCTGAGCATTGCTGTACGTCAACCTGGGCTTAAATCCTGGTCCTACTTGGTAGCTGCATGGCTGAACTTTGAAGAATTGGTTAGCCTCTCTGACCCTTTGGTTTCTCCTCTTTAAGTATGATAATAACTCCTACTTAATGGTATTGTCGGGATAGCTGCCATCAGCTTCCATCATACAGTGGGTGCTCAGAAGGTATTCTTGCTGAATATCTCTTGAATATCTTCTCTCTAATTTGCTTGTAAGGAGTCTTGTTTTGCAGGAATATGTGTTGATTAAGAATTTCTTTTAATTTTCCTCAGATAAATAAGAACTTCTTTCTCTCTGCTTTCTTTTTACAACTGCTGTATGGAGCTATGGAAAAGTTTCTTTTAATGACAGCTTTTAAGACCTTCAGCAGATTACCTTCAGCAGATTAGCACTTTCGACTCTGATTAAGCTAATCACAGTGCAGTTCACTCTACTGCTATTTTGTAGCAATTACCACCATCTTAATTGGCTAATTAATTGGGAAGTAAATTGTTTAATGATGATCTGTTTTACCAGAATGTAAGCTTTATGAAGGCATGAACAGTAGGGACAGAATCTGTCATGTTTACTGCCATATCCCTCACGACAGCCATATGTATGTATGTGTACACATACATATATATTAAGCACAATATAAGTGTTGCTGTTACTTTTTGGTAGCAAATATTTATCCTTTGAGGGTGCAATCATTTTTGGAAGTAGCCAAAAGATAATCCCAGCCCTGTAAATGATCAAGCTGAGAAATAGGGTTTTTGGTAAAAATCAAATATTTTATGTATTCATTCCCTTTTTTTTTTTTTGAGACAGAATCTTGCTCTGTTTCCCAGGCTGGAATTCAGTGATATGATCAGCTCACTGTAACCTCAAACTCCTAGGCTCAAGTGATCCTCCTGCCTCAGCCTCCCAAGTAGCTGGAACTGCAGGCATGTACCACCACGTCCGGTTAATTAATTTTTTTTTTTTTTTTGGAGATGGGATCATGTTATGTTGCTCAGGCTATGTAGAACTCCTGACCTCAAGTGTTTCTCCTGCCTCAGCCTCCCAAAGTGCTGGGATTATAGGTCTGAGCCACCAGGCCCTGCCTTCCTTCACTTACCAATATTTCTTTAGTCCTAAATGCTGGGAGCTGGGAAGCCAGGCATGTACCTTGCTCTCAAAGGGCCTCTGGCCAGGCTGAGAAGACAGACAGACATATCAACAACTGCAGAAGAGGCCAGACAGGCCTTGGAGCTGGAGGCAGGGGGCAGGACACTTGGATTCTAGTTCCAGCTGTGCTTTGAACTTGCTTTGTGGCTTTGAACAAGTCCTTCTCCTCTCTGGGCCTGTGTGTTGGGGGAATTAGACTTGATGTGAAACATCTGGTTTTGTGGTCCTGGGATCTTGAGATTACTTTCAATAAGACAGTGCTCCTTCCAGCAGTTTCCATCTCTTGAATCCTGTGCAGCCTCTACAGGAAGGTGTGTGAATTCCATCTGCTGAGAGCTTTCCAAAATGCCAGCCCCACCAGCCTGCCTGGAGTGAAAAGGCCATTCTTGGCCATGGTTCCTCCCCTCTTTGGCTGTGCAACCTGAGAACACCTGCTACTCTCTGGGTCTCAGAACCTCATATGTACAACAAAGAGGCTCTGCACAGAGGTCTCCAGGCTTCCTTCATGGCCTCCATCCTGTGCTCTCAGGTTGTCAGGACAAGAGCTGATATTTTTCAGGGCAGCACTTCACAAACTGTTCAGTGAAACATTTGTATTCTGTGGGACAGGAATAGGATTCAGCAAACAAAAAGTAGTGGTGGGGAGGGAGTTGTTCCAGCCTCAAATAAGTGTGGAAGATGCTTACATTTTTTTAACGGAGTCTCGTTCCGTCGCCCAGGCTGGAGTGCGGTGGAGCGATCTCGGCTCACTGCAACCTCTGCCTCCCAGGTTCGAGCAATTCTCCTGTCTCAGCCACCCGGGCAGCTGGGATTGCAGGTACCCGCCACCACGCCCAGCTATTTTTTGTATTTTTAGTAGAGATGGGGTTTCACCATGTTGGCCAGGCTGGTCTCGAACTCCTGATCTCGTGATCCACCTGCCTTGGTCTCCCAAAGTGCTGGGATTACAGGCGTGAGCCACCGCGCCTGGCCAATGCTTAGTTAAATTTAAACAAGAATCCTCAGGATGTCTTGAATTTCCTCAAGGGACAATGCAGTAGACAGAAAGGTAGACTTGCAAAGTGGCAAAATGCACAAGATGAGTTTGGAATCCTGGTTGCACTACTGCCTAGCTGTGCAACCATGGGGAAATTCATTAGCCTCTGTGAGCTGCAGTTTCCTCACAGTTCAGAGAAAAATATGCACCCTGCCTTTTAGGGATATTAATCAGGATGAAAGACAACATTGCAAGTAAGATGCTATGGGCATTGTTATTATGTATTGCCCATGGGGTTTTTTGTGGGAGGAATAGCTATAAGCATCTCTCAGGATTGTAGTATTACACAAACACAGTTTGGGAAGGGCTGAGCCATCTGTGTGTTCCGAACACTTTGCTGTTTTTTTACTCTGATGTTGCAAGACTTCAGTGAACATCTGTTCTGCCTCTTCATCCAGTTGAATTGATTGTGAAGTCCCAGGATGCAATGGGGACACAGTTTGGGCACCAAGTACAGGGTTCTAAAAACTCAGGTGAGCCCAGGTCCTTAAAGCTCAGGTGGATAAGCAGGTGTGGCTCAACAGGGGTATCTGGGAAGCAGTTTAAAGGATGAGGCTGGAGAGATGGCCTTGGCATGGTCGTTATGCCAGGAGGAGGAATTTGGGCTTTACGCTGGGGCAACAGGGATTGCGCTGGATGTGCCTGGAGGCCCTGCCTTCTGCTCCACTTTGTCACAGATCCTCTGACCTGGGCATCCAGGGCTGGTCCAAGTGGGTGGCAGGTAGACCAGGAGGCATGAGTGAGAGGCTGGCTTCCCTCTCAGCATGGAGCCTGGGACATGTCACTCACCCCTCTTTGTCTTAGCCTCCACATCCATAAAATGAGAGGCGTCTCATGACTCCCGGGCGGCCTGACCCATAGGGCTGTGGTGAGGGTTCAGGGAGATAAAGTATTTCAGCGAGCACATTAAGTTGAGTTCCTACTATGTGCCACGCCTTGTGTTTAGGCCTGAGGGAGACTGAGATGAACAACACATGATCCCTGCCCTTGAAGCCTCACAAGCTGCTGAGTTTGGTACACTGAAATAAGTGCTAAGATAAAGATAAGCCCGTGAAAGGGACCTTCACCCAATGTGGGGAGTGGAAAGGCTGATGAGGGGAAGGAGACATTCAGGAATCTTCCCTGGAGGAGGTGATGTCTCTGCTGAGTTCTGAGATACACCTGGTAGTTAGTGGACGAAGAAGGAAGAAATAAGTTTCCAGGCAGAGGAAACAGCATGAGCAAAGTCATAGAAAAATGAAATGTCACAGTCCATCTGTGCAAATGTATTATTAGGACATTAAATTTGAGGTATGGAAGAAGACGTAATGGACACCGTTGGTGGCAACATTGCTTGCATTTAGACAGACAACAGAGTCAAAAGCTAAGGAAGTGAAGCTCTAACTGGACAACTCCAGGAATTAGCTTGTATAAAGCTTTTTTGTTTTCCCTGAAATTGCACCATGGTCTCTTTGCTATCTGTGATAGGTTACCTGGGTGGTGTTGGGCAGACTACAGGCCTTGAGTGCCAGGCTGAAGGGTTTGCTCTATAGCTTGCAGACTAATGGAAGAATTAGCCATAAAAGCCAGGGGATTTAGAATGGAATCCTTGGCATTCTCTGCATGTGTGGGGCTGGCTAGGCAAGGAGGTTCCCAGAAGAAAAACAGAGCAACCTTTGCCCTCCTTCTATACTTAGGTGAAAAGCAGAATTAGAACGCGGCTGACTGAGTGATGTGGTTATTGTGCCTTCCTTTTGGACTTCAGTATCCAATCTGCCCTAGTGCAGGGGGCTTAAGGCATGCCACTCAGGAGGCCAGATGATGAGCCCCAGCCACGGCCTAGGCTTTGGAGAGCTACTACACACAAACAAGCCTGTGCCAGGGAATTAGTACTGTTGTTATTAAGAGAAAGAGGCTTGGCTATAGCTCTCCAGCTGAGAACATGCACTGTCCAGCCTGCCACCGCTGCAGGGAGAGTCTCTCATCCTGCTCCTCCAGGACACCCCCCATCACTGCCTTGGCCTCTGTGCTTGACAGATGGAACCTCCCATTGTGAGGCCCCTAAGGTGGAGAGAGGCAAGGGCTGGGAGACAGGAGGTTAGGGACTCTGCCCCTAACCTACTGTGTAACCTTGGCTGAGTCCATTCCCTTCTCTGAGCCTTTCTAGAAAGACTTTCTCACATTTCCGAAACGAAGAAAGTCCAACCCTGTGTAGGGCCAAGGGCAGATAATGAGCATTAGATAAGATAATGTGTATGGAAGGGCTTTGCAGTGGAAGAGGTATTATTATCTTTATTAAAAGAGGCATCAGGGGAAGAGTAGAACAATGATTGGAAATGTGAATTAAATGTGCTGCCTTGTTATTTGGTAATCTTAAGAAATTATTGCAAAGTTTTAAGGCATAGCAATGGTATTTTAGTTATGTTTTTGAAACTGGCTTTGTCTTGTAAAGGCACATACTGAAGTGTTTTTGGACAAAACTATATGATGTCTGCGATATGCTTCAAAATAAGGAAAGGGTGAAATGGATGTGGATTAGGATGAAATAAGATTGGCCAAGAGTTGATCAATGAATCTGGGTGACAAGCGAGTGAGGGTTGGTTACACTATTCTGTCTAATCTTCTATATGCTTAATTTTCCCATAATAAAAAGTTAAATCAGCTGGGTGCAGTGGCGCCCACCTGTAATCCCAGCACTTTGGGAGGCCGAGGTGGGCGGATCACCTGAGTCAGATGTTTGAGACCAGCCTGACCAACATGGTGAAACCCCATCTCTACTAAAACTACAAAAATTAGCTGGGTGTGGTGGTTCATGCTTGTAGTCCCAGCTACTCGGGAGGCTGAGACAGGAGAATTGCCTGAACCTGGGAGGCAGAGGCTGCAGTGAGCAGAGATTATGCCACTGCGCTCCAGCCTAGGGGACAGAGTGAGACAAAAAAAAAAGTTAAATCAAAGAGCATGTCACGTAGTCAGACTGACCTGCCTTCACCACCTAATATTTATGTGACCCAGGGAAGGTCACTCTCTGACTTTCATCTCTCTAAACCTCTTTACTCATCTGTTAAACAGGGTTACTAAAATAGCACCTGCTTTGGGCTCTCATAAAGACCATGCATGTAGAATGCTCAGCCTATGCCTGGCACATGGCAGGTGTATGGTAAATCATGATTCCCACTCCCTCTTAGAGATCATCATCCATCATTATATGTCACCTGATAGCCCTGCTGGATGTAGCTTGACATCCTGGGCCATGGTCTGTCTCCTAAGGTGGAAGAGGAGGTCCATTGTGACCCTAGGCTTTCTCCACTGGTTGGGGCACAGTTGGTATGCTGGAGCTCTGTGGTGGTGAGGAAGGGAGTTAATGTGGTGACCCTACCTGTCCTCCTTCCCATCTGGAAGAAATGGGAGTGAGTGAGTAGAACACGCTTGGATTGGGCACTTTCTCTATGCTGACCACTGAGCTTTACAACAACCTTGTGAGGTTAGGGCTTTCACTCAAAGAGGTTAAGAAACTTGCAAGTGTTTGCACATCTAGTGGGTGAAGAGGTAAGAGGGAGGAGGAAATAAAGAGAGCAGGTAGGGATGGAGGGAGGTGGAAAATGAGTACCTTCAGAGGAATGGAGGGGAGGTTGGAAGGGGATGAGAGAAGAGGAACAGGATGAATTAGGGAGAAGGGCATGAAGGGGCAGGAGTAGGAGGAAAGTGGGGGAAGGAGAAACATTCAGTCCCCCCTTCTCCTTCTCCTCCAGTGCCTCAGTTGAGAAAGTGTCTCCAACCCCTTCAACCACTGATTGGGAAGAGTGGGAGACAGGAAGGACAAATCCAGCTTCCTGGAGGTCTCTCTTTTCCCAGCAACGAGAGACCAGTCAGCACTGTGGGTCGGACAGCACCCTGGCCACACCTTTAGCTGGCAGGGGCGTTGCCCTCTCTCCTTGGATCTTATTGGACAGTGCTGGGTCTGCCCCCTAACCCCTTTCCTCAACTCCTCTCCTTTAGGCCACTGTTCTCAGATAGCTTGGGACCTGACCTAAAGGACCAGGCAGAGCATGGGGTGTCTCTCCTGGGCAGGGCCTGACACATGGCAGGATATCTTCACCTACTGGCCCTGGGCAGGTACCCAAGGCTTCCTAAAACATGGGAGAAAAGACCCTGCCTGCACAGGCTCAGTGTGCTTGGAGAGATAAGACAGATGTGTATGAAATTCCTGTAGAAAAACAGGAGGCATTTGAATTTCACTCCCAGGCAGCATGCCCAGGAGACCTGTTCTTGGAGCCTCAGGGAACCCCAACCCTGCCACTCACTGGCTGTGTGACCTTGGGATAATCTCCAGAATATGAGCCTCAGTTTTGGCATCTGTAAAATGCAGATTACACTGTCTGCCCTGACTGGCTGTTTGAACATATATAGGATGACAGATGTGAAAGCACTTTGTGAACACTGGTGCACTCTGTCTGTGTGAGGGCTTATTCCTGGGTGCCAGCCTGGGTGGTCAGGATGCTGAACTGTGTTTCTTTATTGGGCTGTAGTGTGTATGCAGGGATAACACGAGAACCCTCCACGTGAGGATAGCCCTAGATCTTGTCTGAGTCACTGTTGAGCATTTTATCTCTTGCCTTGTTCAGTGTCCATTGTGTGAAGACATACTTGCTCAGTTATTCCTAGAATATAACATAAAGGAAAGACCTGTGTTTCTTGAAGACCAGAACTGATTCCCTTTTATCAGAAAGTGAAAATTATATCATCCACCCTGATTTTCGTTTTGCCTCAGCTGTCTGGAGGCTTAAGGTAAAACTTAAGTGCAATAATAACAATATAGGTGCTTATTATATAACTTGCTTATTGTATAATTTTCTTTCTCTCATTTTTACCTGATTTTATTTTTTCTACTGATGTTTCAGAGTCAGTTGATGCCAAGCTGATCCAAAGGCAAGAATCATGCTAACAAGCCTGTATTAGTCCGTTTTCACACTGCTAATTGTAATTTATAAACAAAAGAGGTTTAATTGACTCACAGTTCCACATGGCTAGGGAGGCCTCAAGAAACTTACAATCATGGCAGAAGTCAAAGGGGAAGCAAGGACCTTCTTCATATGGCAGCAGGAGAGAGAGACAGTGCAGAGGAAAGTGCCAGACACTTATCAAACAACCAGATCACATGAGAACTCACTCACTGTCATGAGAATAGTAAGGGGGAAATCCGCCGCCACAATCCAATCGTCTCCCATCAGATCCTGCCCTTGACATGTGGGGATTACAATTTGAGATGAGATTTGGGTGAGGACACAGAGCCAAACCGTATCAAAGCCCCAAACAGACCATTCCAGCCATCAAGAGCAACTATGACAAACAGGGAGGTAAAGTACACTTTACCACTGGTATTAGTTTCCTGTGGATGCTGTAAAAAAATTTACCACAAACTTGGTGGCTTGAAACTACAGAAATGTATTCTCTCTTTTCTGGAGGACAGAAGTCCCAAGGTGCCAGCAGGTCTGTACTTCCTTCAGAGGCTCCAGCAGGAGAATCCATTCCTTGCCTCTTCCAGATTCTGGTTGCTGCCAGCATTCCATTGCTTGCGGCTGCATCACTCCAATCTCTGCCTCTGTCTTCATATCACCGTGTCTTCTATGTGTCTTCTGTCTGTGTCAAACCTCCCTCTTTTAAAAAATACATGTGATTGATGCAGGTCCTACCCAGGTAATACAAGATAAGTTCCTTCTCTTAAGATCTTTAACTTAATCACATTGTTCACCACATAAAGCAATGTTCACAGGTTCTGGAAATTAGGGCATAGACATTTCTTGGGGGGCACCATTCATCCCTCCACATCATTTGAGAGCCCTAGAGTCATAGAATCATCCACTCTCTCTCATTTGTGATATAGCTTAAGTGATTAGGAACACAAGTTCTGATTTCTGACTCCTGGGTTCCCATCCTAGCTCTGTCATTTGCTGTGGGATTTTGGGGAAATTACTTAATATCGTAGAATCTCAGTTTTTTTTTTTTTTTTCATTTGAAAACTCAAGGATAGTATCTACCTTATAGGGTTGAAATAAGGGTTAAACAAAATACTCTGTAAAAACAGAAAATACAGCAGCTCTCAAGATTTGAAGGGCACTTAGAGACTATATAATCCCATCTCTCTACTTAGCACTGATGAGTCTCAATCTGATTTTAGGTCATACAGGGACAAATCATTTTTTATGGTTGGAAAATTATTTTTATTGTAGTAGGAACTACTAGCACATAAGTCTCATTATTTCACAGATACAGCTTAGCAAAATTTAATAAGCAAGTTGATATAAAGAAAAACGTTGAATCAGTAATACTACAGGTTGTGAATCAGGTTCACTATGCACTGGTTACCAACTTGTCTGAGTGGGATGGGATAGAACGCCCACACACAACAAGTTACATGAAGCGGGTTCACTGCTTACAGAGATGCAGCAAGGGACTGTAGAAGCGTAGGACGCATTTCAGGCCTGAGCCCCAAGGCTGCGGAAAGCTGTCCAGGGAAATGGAATCTTGACTGTGTGTCTCCCACTTGCACGGCAACGGAGGACCCTGGAAAGCAGCCTGTCCTGGGTTTTATACCCCGGAAAACAAGACTCGCTGGACTAAAGCATTGAAGGACATTCTATTCTGGGGAGGACTGGCACAGAGCCAGGCTGTTCCAGCCAGCCCCTCCCTATCTCAGGATGTTGCCATTCCAGCATATTCTACAGTTATTCTTGAGAACTACAAGGGAGAAAGGGGGTAGAACTGGATGAGTCCAAGGTCGCCTGGAGAAGTATCCCACACTGGTGGTACACAGACATGGCCAAAGTAGGAATGCATGAAGTTCCAACACTGCAGTAGCCAAAGCGCAAATCCAGCAGGATCCCAGACAGTGAAAGCCCATCATTCTTTTTTCTTTCCTGTGTGTGTGTTTTTCTTTTGTGTGTGTGTGTGAGACAGGGTCTCTCGTTCTGTGGCCCAGGCTGGAGTGCAGTGGTGCAATCACAGCTCACTGCAGCCTCAAACTTCCAGACTCAGACGATCCTCCTGCCTCAGCCTCCCTAATAGCTGAGACTAAAGAGGAGTACAACATTGGGCCTTTCTTTCTTTCTTTCTTTTTCTTTCTTTCTTTCTTTCTTTCTTTCTTTCTTTCTTTCTTTCTTTCTTTTCTTCTTCTTCTTCTTCTTCTTCTTCTTCTTCTTCTTCTTCTTCTTCTTCTTCTTCTTCTTCTTCTCTTTCTTCTTCTTCCTCTTCTTCTTCTTTCTTCTTCCTTTTTTTTTTTTTCCTGGGGACAGGATTTCACCATGTTGTCCAGGCTGGTCTTGAACTCCTGGGCTCAAGCGAGCCTCCCCGCATCGGCCTTTGGGAGCCGGCAAGGAACCCCTGTCTTCGAGTAGTCTTCAAAGCCAGATCCAGCTTGTCTAGGTTAAGAATTCGATGCCTCCAATGAAGCACAGAAAATGAACATGCCCATTACCCCAAGGCCTTCAAGAGCCTCCAGGCTCACAGACATTAACTTGTCCTCACCCGCCTGCCTGCCTTTTGTGCAGATCTCTGCATTGTCCTGAAGAAAGACTCCGGCACTCGGGCTGAAACTCCGTATGCCGATGACCGGGGCCTTGTCCCGGGAAACACAGGAAGGGATGGCGCCCGTCGGGCCGGAGCCACCCGCTGTGAGCAGATAACCGGCAGCACTGGGCAGCGCGGAGGCAGCCCCGCGAGGGCTCAGCCCCGGGCTGGGAGTCAGGAATTCGCCCTGAAGCCTTGCAGGCTGCCTCGTCACTCGGCGGCGGATTCCCGCAGGACGCGGCTTTCCCCACGGCTGGGCCTCCCTTTGTGCGAGTCCCCAGCACAATGCGCGTCATCCCGCAGACCTGCCCGGCAGAGGCGGGCGGGCAGGAGCGCGCTTGGCTTCCTGTTTCGCTGAATGGCTTGAATGGGCGCTGGGCCCGCTCCTAATCCTCTAGCGGCTGACTGTCCCGGCAGGGGCGGAGGAGGGCAGGGAGGCTTACAGCCCTGGCGTCTCCTCGCAGGCTGCAGGCAGTGGGGCCCGCCAGTTCTAGTTCCGCCTACCTTTCCAGCGTGAGACCGGCAAGGGGACTCTTGGCAGGCAGGCGCCCTCCTGGAACCTTCCGCCCTTCTCCCAGGACTATTCCTGTTCAGAGTTGCGTGTGCTAAGGTTACAAGCAGGGAGCTAGTGGTGGAGAAGAGCTTCAAGATCCAGCACATCAGAACCGGAAACGCCCTTACTTATGGATTTCATCCCCCTTCTCATTTTACCAGTGGGGAAACTGAAGTTCTAATGGTTCAGGAACTGCACACAATGAGTAAGTGAGAGACATAAAAGAGCCAAGGCTTCTGTCAGGTGGCCTTTCCAGTAGACCAGCTGTCTCCCAAACCTGTTCCCTGCAGCATCCCCAAAGACTAGGAGATATTTAGTGTTCCTGACAAAAAAAGTTAAGCGAAGGCCCTCAGAAGTCCTGCAGTGTGTTAACGTGGACGATGTTAATGCAACCCTTTCCAAACTTACTTGGTAGCATCCTTCTTTTTTCACATGGCACCTTTTCTCACATAGAAGCAGAACTCTGAAGCACACTATCTGGAAATTCTGCACTAGACCCTGGTGTAATTTTCCAGAAGTGATTATGATGAAGATGAGGATATTTCTGTTTAAAATTTGTGGAGGGTCATCCAGGTGGAAGGCTGTAAAATAAGAGGGATCCCTTTATAGATTCAGTCACCCGGTGTTTATTGAGCATCTGTTACTACCAGCTGTGTTCCATCTCAGTTATCTCTGCTAAGCCTCCTAACAACCCTGTTGGATGATTAATAGAACCTCAACTTCACAATCGTGGAAACTGAGGCACATGGAACTGAGTAACTTGCTTAAGGTCACACAGCTAACAGTCAGCAAAACTGGGTTTCAAGCCAAGTCTGAAATCCAGGGCCCTTGTTCTTCTGCCATGACCCCTCGCTCCTCTTTCCATACAGTCTGTTAATGAGGCAAAAATGCTGAACTGGAAATAAAAGAAAAAACCCTGAGTTCATGCCCCATTCCACTCCTGTTGCACTGTGTGACCTTGGACAAGACCCTGTCCTCCCAGGTCTAAGGCATCCCCCCAAAAATGGGAGGGTTAGAACAAGTGCCCAGTCCCTACATGTCTCTCCTGCTCCAGCATCCCATGGCTCCACCACTCTGGTCCTCAGACCCAGTGGTCTAGAGGTCATGCTGTCAGGGACATAGATCATCCTGGGCAGTCGTCAGTTCAGGAACTGGGTGACATAAGGCTGGGCTCATGGCTGATAGACACCAGGACAGACCAGACCAGTAGCCTGTCTGAGAAGGCAGAGCATATGCCAGCTCACTCCTAGCACCTTGTCAGAGCCATGGGAAACTGTCACCCAGGGGCTCAGGGATGGAGTCAAGCCCTGTATGGTTCTGGTTCTTCGTAGCATGACTTGTGACACCTTCACAGGTGTTCCACTCCTTCATGAGTGGTGAAGAAACTTGCAAGACTGGTGAGGGTGGGGCCGGGAAAGGAGCAGGCAAGTGGTGAGAGGGCATGGAGGTATAGACCTAACTTGGACTTACTTCATATAAACAATGTTTGCCACTATATAGCCAGCTGGTTCACCCACTCTGCCATTTTTTTTTAGAAGGCGGTAGTCTTAGTTTGGGTTATTCCAGAAGCAGACTCTAAGACAAAGATTCAAATGCAAGTAGTTTGTTTGGGAGGGGATCCCAGGAAATGCTGCTAGGGAGCATGGAAGTAAAGCAGGAGAGGGGAAGAACAACCATGGTGTGTTAGCAAGCAAGCCTCCTCTGTAGGCAACTGGAGCTGGGTCCTGCTGGGGGCTCTGGGAGCCAGTGTGGCCCATATGCACAGCCCCTGAGTTCCCAAGGGCAAGGCAGCTGGAGGGTGTGTCCACCAACTCCTGTCAGCCACTGGCTGAGGACTGCTCCCAAGGAGGGGCTGTTAATTCCCCAGCACATCTGGCCTGTGCCAGAAATGACCAGCAGGAGATACCCCAGGTGGCATGGCAGGTGCTGAGGGCATGTGGATGAGGCAACAAAGTGGCTGCCTCAGATGTTTAGGGAGCCAGAAGCCTGAACACCAGGGAAGGGGTCTAAACTCCACAAATCACTAGGCAAGCAAGACTCACTGAGTGCTTGCCTTCTTTAAGCTGCAGAGGAATTTTGATGGAACTTTTTCATGTGTTGAATGGGAGTGGAATGCTGTCCTGCCTATCACACACAGGACCAAATCATGAGTTATTAAAAGGCAGTGATGAGTATGTGCTTACCTCTGTCAAATCCATTCCTCCCATCTGCCTGCCCCAATACCACATACCAGTTCTCATTCACTTCAGCTAGGACTGTGCTCACTGAGGTCGTCTACATAACCTCCTGCCCATCCTGGTCAAGGAGCCATCTCCCTTAGAGCAGGAAAGGACTTTAGTCTAGAAATGATTTTTAGGTTCAAGGGGAAGTAGAATGATATAGCAGAAATAATATGGACCTGGATTTAAATCTCAGTTTATTCGTTCATTCACCCAACATTCTTACTTAGTTATTTATTTATTTAAGACAGGATCTCACTCTGTTGTCCAGGCTGGAATGTAGTGGTGCGATCATAGCTCACTGCAGCCTCAAACTCTTGGGCTCAAGCCATCCTCTCACCTCAGCCTCCTGAGTAGCTAGAACTACAGTCATGTGCCATCACACATAGTTAATTATTTTTTCTTTTGTAGAGAAAGAGTTTCACTATATTGCCCAGTTGCCCAGGCTGATCTTGAACTCCTGGCCTCAAGGGATCATCCTGCCTCAGCGTCCCAATTAGCTGGAATTACAGGCACAAGGCACCACACCTGACTCAATATTTACTGAGGACCTACCATAAGATAGGAGCTGAGGGTGCTTTTTAAAAAAAATGTTTATTTTAGGTTGAGGGGTACGTGTGCAGGTTTATTTTATAGGTAAACTCCTGTCATGGGGGTTTGTTGAACAGATTGTTTCGTCAGAGGGCGCTTGATGAAGACACAGTCCCAAAGGAGCAATGTGTCCCTGGGTAGGCAGGCACTTTGCCTTTGCTTGGCTTCAGTCTCTCCATCTGTGAAATGGGCCAGGTGGTTCTTGAGGTCCCTTCTAACACTATGACTGTTTTTTCTTTTTTCTAATTACCGTGCTCTCAGGCTTATTGAGATCTGCAGGGGGTCGACAGAGGAAATGAGGCCAGGGTCTTACTGAGGCAGGGGACTATGGGTTGGGGAAGGGAAAGCTCCATGCAGAGCCCTCCAGTGAGACTGCCACAGCTCCTGGGCTTCCTCTGCTGGGAACGCTGCCTAAGCTCTGCAAACAGCAGCTGAGGATGGTGGATTTGGTCAGCATTAAGCTGTATTAAGTCGAGCTGTTTCTACAAAGACTACATTTTGGGATAAACATAGTACCAAAGCCACACTAAGACAATATAGCACTTGTAAGAAGGGGCTTCATGCCACCCTCAGCACCTAGTGCAGAGAACTGTTCTCCTAATGCACCCACATACAGACTCCCTGAGGAGAAAATCCTGCAGCATCCCCTCTCTCTGTTCCTGCCGGGAACACATCCCTTAGCCCAGGGGGAGGCACATGACCCAAGCCAAGCCAGTCAGAGGATGCCATCCTCCTGGCTACTGTGATTGGTCCAGGGGTGGTCATGTGACACAGCCAGGCAAATCAGAGTCTTTTCCCGGGAATTTTTTAGCTGGTGGGGAAGAATCCTCTCCTAATGGGTCTTGGATTGGTGAACTGAGAGCTTTTGGAAGTCATGTCCTCACCCCATAGGAAACCTCTGTGGCAGGGCAGAAGGAAGCCAACAGTTAGAGATGAGAAGCTGAGAAGAGAGAGTCTTGCTGATGTCTAACTCCCTGGTCCCAGACTGCCCTAAGGCCAACTCCACCCCTGCCCTTCTTGGTTATTTAAAACAACAAAATGACTCCTTTACTTAAGCTAGTGTGAGTTTGATTTCCGTCACTCAAACCAAGAGAGTCCTAAATGAGACCAGCATCTTCCATTTATTGAGCTCACTTATGTGCTGGGAGCTTTTCACTGTATCACTTTATGTAATCTTGCACACAGTCACATGAATCATATGGCCATTTTATAGACAAAGAAGCTGAGACACACAGGGCTGAGGGATGTACCTAGGGCCACCCAGCTGTTAGTAAGTGGCCAAAGAGGGATTCAAACCCAGGTCTGCCTAACACCAAACCCATGTCCCTAACTCTTGCCACGGTGCTATTCACACTATGCCCTGAAGCTTCTCCAATTCTCACTCCCTGGGATGGGCAGCTTCAGAACAGACTCAGCTTCCATGACTTGACCTTTTGTGTACTGGCTTCTTGTACCGTATATGAACTGCACGTAAAATTACTCCCATAAATAATTGTTCAATACAAGATCTTATGATGGTTCTTAGCAGCTTAGCGGGTTAGAGTCAAAGTCTTCGTGCTGGATCTCTCCTCACACCTTCACCCAACTAAGTAAATACTTTTTATTGACATCCCCTTTGGAAAGTGAGACTTTTCTGATCTGATCAAATCCTGGCCTTAAGAACGACAGCCAATATTGTAATCTTCAAAGGCTCAGAAAGGTGAAATGACTTGCCTAGGGTCACTCAGCTTGCCAGGGGCAGAACAGAAATTGGAACCCAATTATTCATTTTGTCTAGTTCTAACAAATTTCTGAGTCCTTATAGTCCTCAGGATTCCAAACCTTCTGTCACAAGACCTCTGCATCCAGGCACAGATGACGGTGGTGATGACGCTAGCACTGGTAGAGAGAGGTGCAGAGAGCCCCACCTTTTTGCTTTGAATTGGTGAGAGCTTGTGCTTCCCTCATTAAAATTTCTTGTGGGAGCTCCTGTGGAAAATGCTGTGGTCAGGAAGTCAGGGTAGAGTACCTGTCCTTCCCTCCAAAACCAGTGTAGGCTGGAGGAGGCCATGGGCGAGCTCAGGTCCAGCCTTGGCACTGGCAATCACTGATTCACATTGAATATGTACATCACCATCATCATCACCACCACCTACTCTTCTTCCAAGAAAAAAAAAATAACTGTCACTTATATCAAGCAGTCTTATATGTGCAGACATTCACAACAGCCCAGTGGAGGAGGTGCTATAGTCATGCCACATGACAGATGATGAACCTAAGGTACAGAGCAATTAAATGACAGGGCCTAGGCATTGCAACACAACTGCAAGTGGCAGAACTGGGATTTGAACCAGGCATTCTAGCTCCAGAGTCCATTCTATTAGTCATCTCGCTACATTATCTTCCTTTTGAATCATGAATCAGGGTATTCTCTGGCAATCAAACCATTCCAGATTTGGTGGGGAAAAGGGTACATCAGATAGCATGTTTCTGAGGCTGAAATCACCAACTTTGTATTAATAGAATAGGGTATTATCTATGTATTAGAGTAAGTTAATCCAATATCTATTTGGAGGGAGCCCACAGGGCTAATTTTATGCTTTAAAGAAATGGGGAAAAGTTTCGTTCTCTGCTATTTATATGGGCAGATTGAATGAGCATTATCTAAGCAGGGTCTTCCCAGTACTTTATAGTTTGCAAAGCAAACTTTAATGTCTCTGAACTCTAAGGATACTCTGGCAAGCAAAGATAGTCTCTCATTTTACTAATTAGGAAACTGAGGCCAGAGAGGGAAAGGCACCTGCTCTGTGCATCATGCGTGCATGCACATGTGCCTGTGTATGTGTGTTTCTGTGTGCAAGAAAGGCCTTGAATGCTCCTGCAGACCTGGATTCCAGTTGTGAGAGAAGTTGTCAGTTCTGATGCTTGGCGGGCAGCGTTCCGGCCCACTGCCCATGTATGGAGTCACTCAGACTTAGCTAAGTACACAGCAGCCAGGAGCCTGCGTTTCAGCAGCTAACATCAGTGGGCAGCACAAAAATGTAGGTGTAGCTCCCTCCTCCCTTCCACCTTGCCCCTCTTCTCTCCCCTCCCACAGGGTGGAACTGCCTGGAATAAGCTCAGCCCAGATAACAAGTCTACACATGCAGCATCCAGGGAATAAGCACAGGGCAGCTCTGGGGCACACATGGAGACATGTATCTTCATATACACGCACATATGTACACACAAATATACACATGCAGGACTTTCTAGAAGCTATACTAGAAAGGTACGGGCTCTGGGTTCTGATCTATCTCAGCCTCTGACTCTTGGGTGACTTTCGATTCTTCCTTCCTTGAAGTCCTGACTTTCCACCTGTAAAATGGGAAGGATGATGTCTACCTCCCAGGGCCACTGCAAGTATACAAAAAACAAAGATGGCAACATTTGAGAGCTCTGGATCTGAAAGAGCCCTGGGAGACAATTAGCCTAAAGCTTTCATTTCACAGACAGGGATGCTGAGGCCCAGGGAGAGACAGGGAACTGCCCAGATCATAGAGCAAGTCAAGCACAGATAGCCTAGAACACAAGCCTTCTGACTGCCAGGACCCCCGCTCCAAGCTCAAGGCCTGGCCTTGAAAAGACCAAGGTGCTGTCATAGGTGAGTTCTTGCTCTTGCCCCTGATCTTCCATGTGGATGTCATTTTGAAACCAAAATACTCTGTAAACACCACTTATTAACACAAGTTCACATGTACTCTGCCGTGGAGGGAGATGCGTCTTTCTTCTTTGTGAAATATTAGCTCAGGTAGGCATACAAAGAACTCTATGACTCTCAGTTTGCTTAACATATTTGATTTGCTTTATGCCTACAAGTTCATACTAAGCTCTTGCATATCCGCTGGCCTCTTTATTGACACTATATCAATCCAACTTTCCCTAAAAGATAAACTCCAAAATAGGTGGAGAGATGGAGCCCTGGGAGACAGGAGAGCCAGGGTTCAGGGCCACTGGGAGAGCTTTCACCAGTCCCTGCCTGTCTGCTTGCCCATCTGTAAACTGCCAGGCTTGCATGCATCTGGTGTGTTTTCTCGGCCGGAGTTTGCCTACTGACGTCCTCCTTGGCTCCTAGGGCCCACTGTAAACACCACTTCCTCACCCTGGCTCTCGGTTTGCCCCCTACAGTGTGGCTGTCTGTCCACATAGGTGCCCGTCTACCTGTCAGGTTGGGTGCTTCTCAACGGCAGGAACGAAACCCCGGTGTCTCTCACGGGACCCAACCCTGAGTAGCTGCTCAACCATGTGTATCCAGTGGGATGGTCCCAGGTGAACTTAGAGTTAAGACTCGCAGATCACAGAGGAAGGAAGAACTTAAAGACAGCAGGTAAAACATTGGGAAAGTCAACATTCCCTCCTCCCTCTGCCTCTGCCACCAGCCTATGTAATATTCCAGGTAATGCAACAGGACTTTGTGGGTGACCTAGATTTTCCTCATAATGATCACAGCCATTTACTCAGCACATCCCATGCACCCCACACTTCATGTGTATTAGCTGTAATCCTAACACCAGTCCTAATCCCATTTTCAAGATGTGGGGCCTGAGGTTCAGAGACCTCAAATTATTTCCTTACAAGGAGAGGAGCTAGGATTTGACCTCAGGTGTGTTTGATTTCAAGCCCACATTCTATCTGTAAAACATGCAGCCTTGTTCAGAACCCTGATAGTCTCAGCAGGCTTGAGGCTAAAGCACTTCCCTCTGCTGGAAGTTTTTTCTTAGTGTAGAGGGTAGAAGTAGTGAGGGTGGGGCTCTTCCCTGACCCTGACTCCTTGTGGCTATTTCCTCCTTCCCCTGCCTCAATTTCCCCACAAGTGCAATGAGGAAAGAGACCAGATGCACTCAAACTTATTGGTGGTTCCAATCAAGCATCCACATTTTTTTTTTTTTTACTTTGGCTTTTAGGAGCAAAGACGTGGAAGAAGATGGGGGTGGGGTAGAGGTAGGGGTGTCAGGGGAAGAACCAATTGTAACTGCTGTCCTCAGAAGGGGACTGGGGAAGTAGAGGGGGAGTCAGGCTGTCTGAGATGGTGATAATTTGCCGCGTTGGTCAATAGTCCGTGGAAACACAGAAATCAGGAAGTTTCCATACCTGGCTGAGTGGCAGAATCACCTGGGGGTACTTTCTAAAAAGCAGATTGCTGGGTCCTGCTCCTGGAAAGGCCAAGGCCATGAGTTTGGGCAGGGGCAGGATAGTGCATTTTTAACAAGCCCTCCAGGTGATTCTGAGACAGAAGTTTGGGAGCCACTGTCTGAGAGATCTGGGGCCCAGGATTCTTCTAAGTCCAAACACTAATGGGTCAGGCAAGCTAAAGTGGAGGCGATACTACTGTGAGTTAAAGTCCCCGATTTATTTGACATAGTCACACATGTTAAGAAGTTTTATATCCTACCTTTATCCAAATAAGATTTAAAGTGGCATAGGGAAAAAAATTACACTAAGAATCCCCAAATTAAAAGGTAATTAGGACTCCCAATATACACATAACAGAAATGCACTTGTGTATTAAAAGACACTTATAAGAATGTTCATTGACCGGATGCCTATAATCCCAGCACTTTGGGAGGCCAAGGCAGGTGGATCACCTGAGGTCAGGAGTTTGAGACCAGCCTGACCAACATAGAGAAACCCCGTCTCTACTAAAAATACGAAATTAGCCAGATGTCATGGTGCATGCCTGTAATACTTGGCATGCTGAGGCAGGAGAATTTCTTGAACCCGGGAGGTGGAGGTTGTGGTGAGCTGAGATCGCGCCATTGCATCCAGCCTGGGCAAAAAGAGCAAAACTCCGTCTCAAAAAAAAAAAAAAATGTTCATTGCAGCACTGTTTTTAATAGTCATAAATTGGTAACAACCTAAGTATCTTTTAACAATAGAATAGATAAATTGTAATTGTGCAATGGGCTACTATCCCTGGGTGAAAAATGAAATAAATCATTACTACCTCCAAAAGTATGGGTGAATCTTACAGACGTAATGTAGAGTGAAAGGAGCCAGACACAAAAGAATACATATTGTATGATTCCATTTATAAGAATTTCAAAAACTTACAAATGGAAAAATTAATCATGGTGTCACTTCTGAAGGGTATTGACTGGGAGGAGGCAAGAAGTCATCTGTGGTACTGAGAATGTTCTATACGTTGATCCACATGGTGGGGACATAGATACATATTTTGTGAAAATTCGTCAAGCTGTACACTTAATATGAGTACACTTTACTGAGCGTGCATTATACCTCAACTTAAAAATATGTTAAGAAAAAATATTAAGTTGTAGAAATCTCAATGAATCCCAAAACACTACCATCTAACAAATCATATTCACTGATCAGAATACAAAGCAATTAGAACTAAATTATTGAAAGACAGCTTCCCTTTGCAAATCGATACACCTAGAAACAAAAATACACTTGAAAATGACTCTTGGGTTAAAGAGAAATCCAAATGGAAAGTGCACATTTTAGAAGTGAATGATAATGAGAACACTGTTTCTTAGTTCCTGGCAAATAGTAGGTACTTAATAAATATTTGCTGAACTGCATGATTTCGCATGTGGAATCTTTTTTTTTTGTTTGTTTGTTTGTTTGTTTTTCTTTTTTTTTTTTTATTATACTTTAGGGTTTTAGGGTACATGTGCACAATGTGCAGGTTTGTTACATATGTATCCATGTGCCATGTTGATTTCCTGCACCCATTAACTCGTCATTTAGCATTAGGTGTATCTCCTAATGCTGTCCCTCCCCCCTCCCCCCACCCCACAACAGTCCCCGGAGCGTGATGTTCCCCTTCCTGTGTCCATGAGTTCTCATTGTTCAATTCCCACCTATGAGTGAGAACATGCGGTGTTTGGTTTTTGTCCTTGCGATAGTTTACTGAGAATGATGTTTTCCAGTTTCATCCATGTCCCTACAAAGGACACGAACTCATCATTTTTTATGGCTGCATAGTATTCCATGGTGTATATGTGCCACATTTTCTTAATCCAGTCTATCGTTGTTGGACATTTGGGTTGGTTCCAACTCTTTGCTATTGTGAATAGTGCCGCAATAAACATACGTGTGCATGTGTCTTTATAGCAGCATGATTTATAGTCCTTTGGGTATATACCCAGTAATGGGATGGCTGGGTCAAATGGTATTTCTAGTTCTAGATCCCTGAGGAATCGCCACACTGACTTCCACAATGGTTGAACTAGTTTACAGTCCCACCAACAGTGTAAAAGTGTTCCTATTTCTCCACATCCTCTCCAGCACCTGTTGTTGCCTGATTTTTTAATGATGGCCATTCTAACTGGTGTGAGATGGTATCTCACTGTGGTTTTGATTTGCATTTCTCTGATGGCCAGTGATGAGGAGCATTTCTTCATGTGTTTTTTGGCTGCATAAATGTCTTCTTTTGAGAAGTGTCTGTTCATGTCCTCTGCCCACTTTTTGATGGGGTTGTTTGTTTTTTTCTTGTAAATTTGTTTGAGTTCATTGTAGATTCTGGATATTAGCCCTTTGTCAGATGAGTAGGTTGCAAAAATTTTCTCCCATTGTGTAGGTTGCCTGTTCACTCTGATAATAGTTTCTTTTGCTGTGCAGAAGCTCTTTAGTTTAATGAGATCCCATTTGTCGATTTTGGCTTTTGTTGCCATTGCTTTTGGTGTTTTAGACATGAAGTCCTTGCCCACGCCTATGTCCTGAATGGTATTGCCTAGGTTTTCTTGTAGGATTTTAATGGTTTTAGGTCTAACATATAAGTCTTTAATCCATCTTGAATTAATTTTTGTATAAGGTGTAAGGAAGGGATCCAGTTGCAGCTTTCTACATATGGCTAGCCAGTTTTCCCAGCACCATTTATTAAATAGGGAATCCTTTCCCCATTTCTTGTTTTTGTCAGGTTTGTCAAAGATCAGATAGTTGTAGCTATGCGGCATCATTTCTGAGGGCTCTGTTCTGTTCCATTGATCTATGTCTCTGTTGTGGTACCAGTACCATGCTGTTTTGGTTACTGTAGCCTTGTAGTATAGTTTAAAGTCAGGTAGCGTGATGCCTCCAGCTTTGTTCTTTTGGCTTAGGATTGACTTGGCGATGCGGGCTCTTTTTTGGTTCCATATGAACTTTAAAGTAGTTTTTTCCAATTCTGTGAAGAAAGTCATTGGTAGCTTGATGGGGATGGCATTGAATCTATAAATTACCTTGGGCAGTATGGCCATTTTCACGATATTGATTCTTCCAACCCATGAGCATGGAATGTTCTTCCATTTGTTTGTATCCTCTTTTATTTCATTGAGCAGTGGTTTGTAGTTCTCCTTGAAGAGGTCCTTCACATCCCTTGTAAGTTGGATTCCTAGGTATTTTATTCTCTTTGAAGCAATTGTGAATGGGAGTTCACTCATGATTTGGCTCTCTGTTTGTCTGTGATTGGTGTACAAGAATGCTTGTGATTTTTGTACATTAATTTTGTATCCTGAGACTTTGCTGAAGTTGCTAATCAGCTTAAGGAGATTTTGGGCTGAGACAATGGGGTTTTCTAGATATACAATCATGTCATCTGCAAACAGGGACAATTTGACTTCCTCTTTTCCTAATTGAATACCCTTTACTTCCTTCTCCTGCCTGATTGCTCTGGCCAGAACTTCCAGCACTATGTTGAATAGGAGCGGTGAGAGAGGGCATCCCTGTCTTGTGCCAGTTTTGAGAGGGAATGCTTCCAGTTTTTGCCCATTCAGTATGATATTGGCTGTGGGTTTGTCGTAGATAGCTCTTATTATTTTGAGATACGTCCCTTCAATACCTAATTTATTGAGAGTTTTTAGCATGAAGGGTTGTTGAATTTTGTCAAAGGCCTTTTCTGCATCTATTGAGATAATCATGTGGTTTTTGTCTTTGGTTCTGTTTATATGCTGGATTACATTTATTGATTTGCGTATGTTGAACCAGCCTTGCATCCCAGGGATGAAGCCCACTTGATCATGGTGGATAAGCTTTTTGATGTGCTGCTGGATTCGGTTTGCCAGTATTTTATTGAGGATTTTTGCATCAATGTTCATCAAGGATATTGGTCTGAAATTCTCTTTTTTGGTTATGTCTCTGCCAGGTTTTGGTATCAGGACGATGCTGGCTTTGTAAAATGTGTTAGGGAGGATTCCCTCTTTTTCTATCGATTGGAATAGTTTCAGAAGGAATGGTACCAGTTCCTCCTTGTACCTCTGGTAGAATTCAGCTGTGAATCCATCAGGTCCTGGACTCTTTTTGGTTGGTAAGCTATTGATTATTGCCACAATTTCAGAACCTGTTATTGGTCTATTCAGAGATTCAACTTCTTCCTGGTTTAGTCTTGGGAGGGTGTATTTGTCGAGGAATTTATCCATTTCTTCTAGATTTTCTAGTTTATTTGCATAGAGGTGTTTGTAGTATTCTCTGATGGTAGATTGTATTTCTGTGGGATCGGTGGTGATATCCCCTTTTTCGTTTTTTATTGCATCTATTTGATTCTTCTCTCTTTTCTTCTTTATTAGTCTTGCTAGCGGTCCATCAATTTTGTTGATCTTTTCAAAAAACCAGCTCCTGGATTCATTAATTTTTTGAAGGGTTTTTTGTGTCTCTATTTCCTTCAGTTCTGCTCTGATTTTAGTTATTTCTAGCCTTCTGCTAGCTTTTGAATGTGTTTGCTCTTGCTTTTCTAGTTCTTTTAATTGTGATGTTAGGGTGTCAATTTTGGATCTTTCCTGCTTTCTCTTGTGGGCATTTAGTGCTATAAATTTCCCTCTAGACACTGCTTTGAACGTGTCCCAGAGATTCTGGTATGTTGTGTCTTTGTTCTCGTTGGTTTCAAAGAACATCTTTATTTCTGCCTTCATTTCATTATGTACCCAATAGTCATTCAGGAGCAGGTTGTTCAGTTTCCATGTAGTTGAGCAGTTTTGACTGAGTTTGTTAATCCTGAGTTCTAGTTTGATTGCACTGTGGTCTGAGAGACAGTTTGTTATAATCTCTGTTCTTTTACATTTGCTGAGAAGAGCTTTACTTCCAACTATGTGGTCAATTTTGGAATAGGTGTGGTGTGGTGCTGAAAAAAATGTATATTCTGTTGATTTGGGGTGGAGAGTTCTGTAGATGTCTATTAGGTCCACTTTATGTAGAGCTGAGTTCAATTCCTGGATATCCTTGTTAACTTTCTGTCTCGTTGATCTGTCTAATGCTGACAGTGGGGTGTTAAAATCTCCCATTATTATTGTGTGGGAGTTTAAGTCCCTTTGTAGGTCACTGAGGACTTGCTTTATGAATCTGGGTGCTCCTGTGTTGGGTGCATATATATTTAGGATAGTTAGCTCTTCTTGTTGAATTGATCCCTTTACCATTATGTAATGGCCTTCTTTGTCTCTTTTGATCTTTGTTGGTTTAAAGTCTATTTTATCAGAGACTAGGATTGCAACCCCTGCCTTTTTTTGTTTTCCAGTTGCTTGATAGATCTTCCTCCATCCCTTTATTTTGAGTCTATGTGTGTCTCTGCACGTGAGATGGGTTTCCTGAATACAGCACACTGATGGGTCCTGACTCCTTATCCAGTTTGCCAGTCTGTGTCTTTTGATTGGAGCATTTAGCCCATTTACATTTAATGTGAATATTGTTATGTGTGAATCTGATCCTGTCATTATGATGTTAGTTGGTTATTTTGCTCGTTAGTTGCTATAGTTTCTTCCTAGCCTCGATGGTCTTTACAATTTGGCATGTTTTTGCAGGGGCTGGTACCGGTTGTTCCTTTCCATGTTTAGTGCTTCCCTCAGGAGCTCTTTTAGGGCAGGCCTGGTGGTGACAAAATCACTCAGCGTTTGCTTGTCTGTAAAGAATTTTATTTCTCCTTCACTTATGAAGCTTAGTTTGGCGGGATAGGAAATTCTGGGTTGAAAATTCTTTTCTTTAAGAATGTTGAATATCGGTCCCCACTCTCTTCTGGCTTGTAGAGTTTCTGCTGAGAGATCAGCTGTTAGTCTGATGGGCTTCCCTTTGTGGGTAACCCGACCTTTCTCTCTGGCTGCCCTTAACATTTTTTCCTTCGTTTCAACTTTGGTGAATCTGACAATTATGTGTCTTGGAGTTGCCCTTCTCGAGGAGTATCTTTGTGGCATTCTCTGTATTTCCTGAATCTGAATGCTGGCCTGCCTTGCTAGATTGGGGAAGTTCTCCTGGATAATATCTTGCAGAGTGTTTTCCAACTTGGTTCCATTCTCCCCATCATTTTCAGGTACACCAATCAGACGTAGGTTTGGTCTTTTCACATAGTCCCAAATTTCTTGGAGGCTTTGTTCATTTCTTTTTATTCTTTTTTCTCTAAACTTCCCTTCTCTCTTCATTTCATTCATTTCATCTTCTATCAGCGATACCCTTTCTTCCAGTTGATCGCATCTGCTACTGAGGCTTCTGCATTCTTCGCGTAGTTCTCGAAACTTGGCTTTCAGCTCCATCATCTCCTTTAAGCCCTTCTCTCCATTGGTTATTCTAGTTATCCATTCTTCTAATTTTTTTTCAAAGTTTTTAACTTCTTTGCTATTGTTTTGAATTTCCTCTCGTAGCTCAGAGTAGTTTGATCGTCTGAAGGCTTCTTCTCTCAACTCATCAAAGTCATCCTCCATCCAGCTTTGTTCCGTTGCTGGTGAGGAACTGCGTTCCTTTGGAGGAGGAGAGGTGCTCTGTTTTTTAGAGTTTCCAGTTTTTTTGGTCTGTTTTTTCCCCATCTTTGTGGTTTTGTCTACTTTTTGTCTTCGATGATGGTGATGTACAGATGGGTTTTTGGTGTGGATGTCCTTTCTGTTTGTTAATTTTCCTTCTACCAGACAAGACCCTCAGCTGCAGGTCTGTTGGAGTTTACTAGAGGTCCACTCCAGACCCTGTTTGGCTGGGTGTCAGCAGCGGTGGCTGCAGAACAGCGGATTTTCGTGAGACCACAAATTCAGCTGTCTGATAGTTCCTCTGAAAGTTTTGTCTCAGAGGAGTACCCGGTTGAATGAGGTGTCAGTCTGTCCCTACTGGGGGGGTGCCTCCCAGTTAGGCTGCTCAGGGGTGAGGGACCCACTTTAGGAGGCAGTCTGTCCGTTCTCAGATCTCCAGCTGCGTGCTGGGAGAACCACTACTCTCTTCAAAGCTGTCAGTCAGACAGGGACATTTAAGGCTGTGGAGGTTCTCGCTGAGTTTTTGGTTGTCTGTGCCCTGCCCCCAGAGGTGGAGCCTACAGAGGCAGGCAGGCCTCCTTGCGCTGTGGTGGGCTCCACCCAGTTCGAGCTTCCTGGCTGCTTTGTTTACCTAAGCAAGCCTGGGCAATGGCGGGCGCCCCTCCCCCAGCCTCGTTGCCGCCTTGCAGCGTGATCTCAGACTGCTGTGCTAGCAATCAGCAAGACTCTGTGGGCATAGGACCCTCCGAGCCAGGTGCGGGACACAATCTCCTAGTGTGCCGTTTTCCAGGCCCGTTGGAAAAGCGCAGTATTAGGACGGGACTGACCCGATATTCCAGGTGCCGTTTGTTTCCCCTTTCTTTGACTAGGAAAGGGAACTCCCTGACCCCTTGCGCTTCCCGAGTGAGGCAATGCCTCGCCCTGCTTCGGCTCGCGCACAGTGCGCTTCACCGACTGTCCTGAACCCACTGTTAGGCACTCCCTAGTGAGATGAAACCGGTACCTCAAGCAGAAATGCAGAAATCACCCGTCTTCTGTGTCGCTGGGGCTGGGAGCTGGAGACCGGAGCTGTTCCTATTCGGCCATCTTCGTGGAATCTTTTAAAAGTTGAACTTGGCTGGGCATGGTGGCTTATGCCTGTAACCCCAGCACTTTGGGAGGCTGAGGCAGGTGGATTGCCTGAGCTCAGGAGTTTGAGACCGGCCTGGGCAACATGGTGAAACCCTGTCTCTACCAAAAATGCAAAAAATTAGCTGGGTGTGGTGGTGCACGTCTGTGGTCCCAGCTACTTGGGAGGCTGAGGTGGGAGGGTTGCTTGAACCTGGGAAGTGGAGGCTGCAGTAAGCCAACATTGCACCATTGCACTCCAACCTGGGTGACAGAGTGGGACCCCATCTCAAAAAAAAAAAAAAGAAAGGTGAACTCATAGTACAAGAGGGTAGAACAGTGGTTACCAGGGCCTGGGGAGTGAGGGGAGATATTGGTCAAAGTTTACAAATCTGTTATAAGAAGAATAAGTATTGGAGACCTAATGTAAGCATCATGACTATAGTTAATATGAATGTATGGTATACTTGAAATTTGTTGAATAGGCCTCATGTGCCTTACACACACACACACACACACACACACAGAGTAACTATGTAAGGTAATGAATATGCTATTAGCATTATTGTAGTAATCATTTGCCAATGTGTATATATATCAAAACATCATGTTATATACCCAAAATATATGTTATTTTTATTTCTCAATCATACTTCAATAAAGCTGGAAAAAAATTTGTTGAATGAATGGATATCTGATCTATGGGATGTTGCCAAAGCAGTACTCAGAGGGAAATTCACAGCTTTAAGTGTCCTCATGATTAAAATAGAAAAACTAAAAAAATAAAGAGTGGGCCCAAATAAAGGTTCAATTCAAGATGCTAAAAAAAAAGAGAAAGAAAATAATAAACTCAGAGGAAGTAGAAGGAAGAAACCTACTTAAAAGTAGGAATATCAAAATAGAAACAACTAACTCAGGTAAAAAATGAAACCAGTACAGATGATCAACAAAACAAAAAGCCAGTTCTTTGAAAAACTGATAAAATCAGCGGCCTTAGGAAAAATTAAGGGAAAAAATATATAAGACAAGTAATATCAAGTACAAAAATACAGCTAGGGGTTGAAGGAGAAACCTGACTACAGACACTGAGGAGATTTAAAAACATATAAGAACAGTAAATAATGAGGAAACCACAGTAAAAAGAAAGGAAGGATGAGCATGTACAGTGAAGGGCAGAAAGCTTCTTGGATTTTCTGTCTCACTAGGATTCAACATAATGGCAGGATTAGGCAGAGAAACAACACCATTGGGCTGCAGTGTGTGTTCTTGAAGGGCAGAAGCACAGGTTCCCCGGTGGGTGTGCAGGGATCCTGGAATCAGCACAGCATGCCCAGACCTTCCCTCTCTGCCTCATCTTCTCCTACTTGGGTTTTGACCTAGAGAGGGCTGGTATCGCATGAAGGGATCTTTTGGCCCTCCTAGCTTTGTCTCGAGCTCAGGGATGCTTTGAAAATACAGGGTTACCTCTCTCCAGTGGCTCCAAAGCATTTTCTCCTGGGGTGGTCCAGCCCAGCACAGCCTGTAGCCAGGCTCACTCAGTGGGAGGTTGGGACCGGCCCCACCCAGGGCCGCCTCCTTTATCCTGAAAGCTATTTGGGCCAAGAACCAGAGCCAGAGGAATCTAGGGCAGTAAGGATGCTGGCCCCCAGGAGACAGCAGCCACCGCATCTCCTACAGTGTCACTCTGCTATAGAAGAACCAATTTTATAATCCCTACTGTATCTTCCTCTACCTTCTCCTGTCCTGTCTTCTCCTACCTGAGTTCTTTCAATGGATTCTCAAAAATGTATGCATATATATGTATATAAGTTAATATAAGTATACAGGTTAATATATGTATATAAGTTAATTATAAATTTTCCTAATGTAAAGAATGTGTAGCCCACAATTTAAAAATAGTAACATGCAATACTCTACTGTAAATTCCATATGCCTTTAACTTCATTGCTGCCGTTTGTTGTAAAATCCACTAGCAGTTGGCCGAGTGTGGTGGCTCACACCTGTAATCCCAGCACTTTGGGAGGCCGAGGCGGGTGGGTCACAAGGTCAGGAGATTGAGACCATCCTGGCTAACACAGTGAAACCCCGTCTCTACTAAAAAAAACACAAAAAATTAGCCGGGTGTGGTGGCAGGCGACTGTAGTCCCAGCTACTCGGGAGGCTGAGGCAGGAGAATGGCGTGAACCCGGGAGGGAGAGCTTGCAGTGAGCCGAGATCACGCCACTGCACTCCAGCCTGGGTGACAGAGCGAGACTCCGTCCCAAAAAAAAAAAAAAAAAAAATCCACTAGTAGTTTTTGTAATTCTATCACCAAAAATCGTGTTCTAAAATCAAACTATGAATAAATGCTTGTTTACTATAGGACTCAGCAATGAAGTCACTCATGTCATGGAGCCTAGTTCTTTCACAAATGTTGATTGATATTTTCATTTACCCTAACAGGTAAGAAAAAATGACATATAATGAAGACATATAATGGAACTTCACTCATTTATCAGTGACACAGATATTACTTTCACTGAATCAGAATTCAATCAGATATTAGTTTCAAATAGAATATTTCCTCATTTGTGGGTGCTATTCACAATGTATAAAAGCTATAGACGTGACAGACTTTGAAATTTAATCTGCATTATTAACATTTTCTTCACCCCTTAAGTTCAGAGTCTAAACTTTAGATAATCAACAAAACATTAACTGGAGTCCTGATGTGTAGCTTTGCCCACTTCCATAGTGTAAATACTCCCACCGTGGCCAGTTTCATCTACCAACATCATGTCCCTGGATAGAGAGTTGGGAAGAGATATATAGTAGCACACAGCTTTGTAGTATTTTCACCATACAAATGCAATAGTTGCAAACAATCTCAAGAGCATAGATAATAGTAAAACGTAGTGAAATAGTTCAGATGTGACAAGTGTTGGGTATTACCTTTGTTTCAAATATTATTTATCAAATTGTAAATTTGTCAAATTTATTTTTAATAATGCCTATGTCTAAGCACTGGCATGTGAAATTCCTAAAAGCAGCTAACCTCCAAAAGCTGGTACAAACTGGCTCCAGTGTGCCACATGTCCTCACCCTGCTTAGAGATCCAAATGCCACTCCTGCTTGATGCCCTCCCTGATCACCTCAGGCAGAGATCGTCTCTTCCTCCCATGTGCCCCGTGAGAGTGAGCACTAGATCGGGTCTGCCTCTCTCCCTCAGGGCCTGGCATTGAGTAGTATTGCTCAGTGGGAGTGTGCCGAAGCCACATGTTGAACCAGCTGTCTCCACCCCAGCTCCAGGTGTCTTTCACGACCTGATCCTCCTGTTGCATGGTCACCAGCTCCTCCACTCTGCCCCTGTGGGCCACACGGAAACTGTAGGGACAGGTTCTCAACAGCAGGAACAGCCCATTGGTCTCAGTTTCCTCATCTGTAAATGCAAAGGATGGAGGGGATGAAAGAAGGAAAACACCCTGATATCCTTTCTAGTATCTTTTTCATAGGCATATGGCTGTGGGCAGTTGTATTTGGCTTGTACATGCAATTTAGTGTCTTGTGGCTTCTAGCAGAACACATCATAAGCAAGTTTCCATGTTCCTGTATAGTTTCCACATTTTCCACTATTGGATGCAGAAGACGTCATATTTTACGTAATCAAAATTCACGTTACCTTCCCTTTGAAACAATTATGTAGTTTTCAGTTTTACGTCATCACCACCAGCATAGAGTTTTTTCATTTCAGAAAATACATGCCAATCATAGACTTTATTGTTGTTTTATGTGCTTTTTGTTTTAACTACTAGTGCTATTGGACATTTTTCTACTAGTGGTCCCTGCCCTCTTAGATCGACAGCACAGATCACAAAGCCTGATTCTCAGCATCTGCAGTCATTACCAATAACAGGAGCTCCTGGAATGTGTAGGATTTTGACCCCAGACTATGCTTTTGAATGAATACAGCTGCCATTTTTACTCTTTTGGGCATTTCTCCTGTCAGGCTGTTAAATATTGCTTTCTGCTGGTGTCAGTGGGCCAACTTCTTGAGTCTTTGTTTAATTCTACTCTGAAAAACCAGACGCAATAACTAAGCTTGTTAGAATTGCTTAGAAGAAAACACATTCACCGAGTGTCAGAGCCTGGTTGTTTCATTAAAAGGAAGGTGCTTGGGTTTATGTTATCTTGTACAGTTGCCCAGAGGCCTTGCAGGTTTATATCCTAACTCTTGGCTGGGGTCTGAGTGTCTAAGGATGTTGGATCAATTACCCAAAAAAGAGAAGTGACCACATTTGGTTTTATTAAAATCATGCTGGTAGAATGAATGTGGATAGCAATACCTTCACATGTTCATTGAACTTGACTTTTTTTTTTTTTTTTTTTTGAGACGGAGTTTCACTCTTGTTGCCCAGGCTGGAGTGCAATGGTGCGATCTCGGCTCACCGCAACCTCCGCCTCCCGGGTTCAAGTGATTCTCCTGCCTCAGCCTCCCGAGTAGCTGGGATTATAGGCATGCACCACCACACCCGGTTAATTTTGTATTTTTAGTACAGATGGGGTTTCTCCATGTTGGTCAGTCTGGTCTCGAACTCCCGACCTCAGGTGATCCACCCACCTTGGCCTCCCAAAGTGCTGGGACTACAGGCTTGAGGCACTGCGCCCGGCTGAGCTTGACATTTTATGAAGCCCTTTTGATATATCGTTTATCCTCACCATAACATGATAGGTAGGGACAGCCTTCCCATTTTATGGATGAGGATGATCAGTCCCAAAGAGATTGTGTGTCTTACACAAGATCCCTCAACTCATCTGTGCCAGGACCAGCCATCAAACTGGGACTCAAGACCATTGCTCCCTGGCTACATGTGAGGTCTGCATGGCTTCAGCTTCTGTGTGTCTGGCTCCTTCACATGTTTGCTCATGTTCAAGATTCAGGATGTGGGGAAATTGCCTTTAAATACAATAAAAGAGAAACAAGCCGATGAGCTCACAAGGTTTTTTGTTTGGGATGGTACCTGTTTATCTAACTTAAATTATTAATACTGCCGTTGCAGCCAGGAGATGCGCCACCCTGTATCTGAGACATAGGCATCTCTCTGTGGAGTTCATAAGGTCATAATTTAATTCATCTTGATCCCTGATGCTGGACAAATTCAAGACGACAGGGGTGATTATAGGGAAGGGGACATTAATGTCATACTGGGGACACCCATGAGGGCTTTGGATTTCTGAGGGCAGATGGGGCATGTAGGATTTTGTGGTACATGAAGGATTTCCTATGGGTGGTCCTCCACAGATAAGGCATGAGCTCATGTAGTGAGACAGTGGGGCACAGAAAAGGGCACATGGGCTTTGGAGTCAGATACACCAGGGCTGGAATCCTGACTCTGCCACCTGAGTGACCCTGATAGGTCACTCAACCTCTCTGGGCCGTCTCCAGAGAGGCCTGTCCTATGTGTCTCTTGTTCTCATTTCTCGTGTTCTGAATGTCCAGTATGGAAGGAATTAGTCCTTCTTTGAGCTGATGTTTTCAGTGCATATCCATTTAGATTCCTTTACCATTGGGTGCCTACCTGTGGCCAGCATCTGCATCTCTTTTTCAGAGGATAGAACCCAGGGCTGCTGGCGACTGTTTTGCCCATACACAGGAGAGCTGGAAGTACCTGGGAGATTACCTACCCCCACCCACCCTTTTTCTAGCAATTGATGGGTGCTGAGGCATAAGTACTCCAGCCCCCAGCCCCTGACCAGGATGACTCAGGGGTGTGACCCTCACCAGAGCTCCCTGGTGGGATTGAGCCAAAGTTCTCCTCCGAGTGCCTTGTGTGATACGGTGCCCCACTGCCTTACCATTTTTTCTGGGAGCACTTCCTAATACATCACTTTCACATGAATCTTCCTCCAGGGTTGCTTCTGGGGACCCCAATTAAGATGCAGCCATGGAGAGGCAGTTGCCCAGACTGTAACACAGAACCCAAATGGGCTTACTCAGACTGCCAAAGGGCTTCACCATCCAAATGCATAGGTCCTCCAAATTGGCTGCTTTTTAAAAAAAGAAACTGTTAAAACGTTTCAATAAAGCAGCCATTTTTAAAAAAGCTCTTTTATAAAACCATTTACCTTTGTAGCATTTTAAAGGAGTTTTCATATACATGGTTTCATTTGAGTCTCATTACATTGCTGATATAGCAAGAAGTTATTATCCTCTTTTTCAGGTGAGGAAGTTAAGGCCCAAATTGTTGAAGTGATTAGACAAAGTAACCCAAGAGGTACACCGCAGAATAAGATGTAGAAACCCACATTTTCCAACCCTGGTTCAGCCACAGGACTGATAGTTTTTGGTAGTGCAACTGATGATGGTGAAGACGTGTTTTCGGGCATCTTTATTGGTGTTTTGGACATATTTATTTATTCTGTTGTAGTGTCTCAGAACTGGTCCACTCCATTATTCTTAAAAAGGAAAACCCTTTTATGTAATTTTTCTCATTATAAAAGCATTGCATTCTCATAACATAAGATTTTGAATATACAGAAAAAAAAACGATATGAAAAAAACTTTTCACAATTCCAAGAGTTTCTTTTAGTCTTTTAGTCTTTTATTATGGTCCTTTCTTTTTTCTGTGCAGTTATTTCTTTCTGTGTTATATGCTCAAAATAATTTACACTTAATTATACCTATAATTGCCAATGCACAACCATCTTTGTTGATATGTGAGGGCCCCGTTTTTGTTCTAATCACACACTTTTCCTTTACAAAATGAGTGTTAAATACTTTGTGCTGGAAAGTAAGGCAGTGCTCAAAAAAGTGATGGGGAGCTGTCAAAAGGACAAGGAAATCAACTTGAAGAGGCTTCCACTGGCCAAATCCAGGATAATTTGAGCATCAACATAATTAAGAAAATAGAGAAAATAAATCATTGAAAAATAGGAATCTATGAGTCTGAGCAAGAATAAATAGATCGATACTAAGTAGATAAGAAATAGGAGAGAGGAGAGGGCTCCTGCTTACAGTAAAATGCCAACCATTAAATGTGAAGATGGTGCTGGAGTTGGAAGATCATCATTTTCCAACTGTGATGGTAAACATTGATTTGAATAAGAATCTTCAAAGGGTGTGACACCTTAGGGGGACATTTTTTGTTTATAGAAAAGTTACAAAGGTAATGCAGAAAATTCCTATATATCATCACAAAGTATTCCCTAATGTTAACATGCTTTTGTTTTTGTTTTTGAGACAGGATCTCTCTCTGTCACCCAGGCTGGAGTGCAATGGCACAATCATGGCTCACTGCAGCCTCAAACTCCTGTGCTCAAGTGATCCTCCCACACCAGCCTCCCAAGTAGCTGGGACTCCAGGTGCACACCACCATGCCTGGATAATTTTTTAAATTTTTTTGTAGAGACGGGTCTCACTATATTCACTAGGCTGGTCTCAAACTCCTGGCTTCAAACTATCCTCCCACCTCGGCCTCTCAAACTGTTGGGATCACAGCATAAGCCACAACACCCAGCCCAGAATCCTTCTTGCCCCAACTCCTCCATGAAGCTTTCTTGATTATTTCCCTCCTATCAGAATTTTTCTCTGTTTCTGTTTTACATTATCTTGACTACGTTACATGCACCTGCCTCATTGCACCTTGTTTTTGAATTAAGTGGTGATATGTCTGTCTTCCCCTCTTACAGAAGGGAAAGAATGAAATCTAATCCCTCCACCTGGCAGAGTGCAGAGTGTACCTACTCTATGGGTATGTTCTCAATGACTACTGCTGAAGGAATTCAAACTGAAATGGAAGAAGTTTCCTCATGGATCAAAAATCTTAACTGAAGACTTCATGTTTTCCATTAACTGCAGTCACTCACATCTATTTAAGCTTCTGCTATCAAAAATGGAAAAGCAGCCAGTGACTTCTGCTTTAACCAAGGCTGTCTTGTATTTTTTGAAAACTTTTTTCTATTTTTTAATTTTTTTCTAGAGAAAGGGTCTTGCTCTGTCATCCAGGCTGGAGTGCAATGGCACGATTGTAGCTCACTAACTTCAAACTCATGGGCTCAAACAATCCTCCTGCCCCAGCCTCTCAAGTATCTCAGACTACAAGTGCAAGCCCAGCTAATTTTTAAGAATTTTTGGAGAGATGGGATCTCATTATGTTGCTATGTAGCTGGTCTCGAACTCCTGGCCTCAAGCAATCCTCCTGCTGCCGCCTCTCAAAATGTTGAGATTACAAGCCAGGTGCAGTGGCTCACGCCTGTAATCCCAGCACTTTGGGAGGTGGAGGCAGGTGGATCATTTGAGGTCAGGAGTTCAAGACCAGCCTGGCCAACATGGTGAAACCCGGTCTCTACTAAAAATACAAAAATTAGCTGGGTGTGGTGGTGCTTGCCTGTAATCTCAGCTACTTGGGAGGCTGAGGCAGGAGAATTCCTTCAACCCAGGAGGCGGACACTGCAGTGAACCAAGATGGCACCACTGCACCCCAGCCTGAGTGACAGAGTGAGACTCTGTCTCAAAAAAAAAAAAAAAAAAAAAAAAGCGTTGGGACTACAGGCGTGAGCACCTGCCCCTGGCCAGTCTTTTAAAATACTGTACTAAAGGGAAGATGCTGATTTGGGTTGCAATACGCTTTCACACTTTGCCATCTGTGCGGGGATGCACTGTGGAGTGATGCTAAGAACTGGCCTCCACATTTGGAGAGCACCTCTGACGGGCCAGGAGACCTCTCCATGCCTCTCATTTCATTCTAGACTATTTAATCTGCTGTAAGTGAAAACTGATTGATTCCTTTACATTCTACTAGATTTTATTATTTTTTATGATATGTATATATATTTTGGTGTCTCTAGGTATGAGAGAACAGAAATAGAGATTTGGGTGACTTTAGCTGTTTAGACTAAGTTGACCAAACCTCCTTTCTGCCTGTTCCTGCTATTTGAAACACCACTGTTCTTCACACAATGAAAATGGCCTTGTTCCTTAAGGTAGTATACTCTGTTGTTTTATTTTTAATGATAGGAAAGAAGAAAGAAGACGTTTTATTTTGGACTGTGGTATTCATTGATTGGAAACCTCCCAGGTTGTTTTCTAGTTCCATACAACTTGGAAAGAAAAAATACAAGTCAGAGAGACAAATATTTGAGAGTGATGTGTGCATTTCAAGAATGTTTACCCAATTCAGGGAAGAACCATTTGCCACTAAAAGGTCCTCCCGCCTGTCCTCATCACCATGTCACCCTGCAGAAGGTCAAGTGGCCTTATGCATGAGGCTAATTCCCTGCATTCCTAATCAAGGGGCAGAGAGGGCCAGGCAAAGTCACTGCTGTCTTGAGCAGCCAGTGGCCATGACGGAATTAGGACCAGAGGCCCACAGTTGCAAAGATAACTCAAATACCCTATAGGCTTCCTTTAAAGGCTGAAAAGCACAGGCTTGGGGCTTCGTTCACTTGGAACAAAACTTTACAAAAAAAAACAGGCAGGCACATTGAATTCTAGGCATCTTTAAGACAAGTAACCTCAAATGACATTTACATAGTATGTTATTGTTTATTGTATACATCTCACCAGCCTGCTAAAAAGAAAAAGGGTCTCTCCTGAAGGCTGAGTTCCAGCCCCAGCTCAGCTACTGACTTGCTGGGTAATCTTGGGCAGGTAACTTACTTTCTCTGGGTCCCAAGTTCCCCATTTGTAAGATAAGGGGTGGAGTAGGTCATGTCTAAATTGGTCCCTGATTCTTCCCTTGTAACCCACATGATGACTCTGAGATAGGGAAAAGAACACTGTCCTCATTTTACAGATAAAGAAAACTGAGGCTCACTCAGGAAAAGAGTCCTGGCCAAGGTGGATTAGAATCCTCTAACGCCTGTAATTTTCAATTTACATTGAAGACGCCATTGCATGGCTGCTGTGGGAATTTTTGTACTGGGGACAGAAGGCATCGTGGGTGAAGGAAAGCACGAACAAAGGCCCAGAGCCCCGTTTCTGCAGCCCAGGCTCATCTGCTTCCCTCAGGATGCTCACCCCTCTCTCTTTAGGGGTTCCAAAGTTGGCTTATTGATGTTATATAACCTTGATTTATATCAACATCTTAAAAAGATACCACAGGCAGCCAGTCAGAAATAACCCCAGAATGGCAAGAATGCAGCCGTGTCTCTTAGGCATGTCAGCAAAGGGCATGCTGACTGAGTCCAAGCAGAGAAACGCCTGAGTTGAGAAGCAGCCCCCACAGGCCACATGGGCAGCGGAGACATGAATTCAAAAGATGGAAATTTCCTGCACAGCTGCAATGCCGTCACCCGCTGTGAGTGGCACCCAAGTCATCTTATGTACTCCTCACAGCAGTCCTAGAGGTAGCAAACCTCATCATCCCCATTTTACAGTGGAGAAAGCCAAGGCCCTTCGAGCTTGGGGAGCTTGCCCAGAGAGTCTCTATGTATTGGAACTGGGGTGGAATTTGAACCCAGTTCTGCCTGTCTGCAAGGACAAGGTCTCTTTCCATTAATTACCCCATGACCACATTCTACCTTCCAGATTATTTTGAGATACTTTGCAAAATTCTGTAGTCACACACAAAAGATTAAATAGTCATCTTGAACAAGTGATGGTTGGATACCTCGGGGTGGAAAACTAGGTGGCTCCTGGGCATGGAAAGGTGGGAGATCTCTTCTTCAGCATATATCCTTTAGACTGGTAACGTTTTGAACCATATGCATGTATTACCTATTCAAATGAATGAATGAATTTTTGTTTGATTTATTTTTTGAGACAGGATCTCACTCTGTCACCCATGCAGTGATCGGGGCTCACTGCAGCCTTGATCTCCTGGGTTCAGAAGATCCTCTCACCTCAGCCTCCCAAGTAGCTGGAACTATGGGGGCATTCCACCATGCCTGGCTAATTTTTTGTATTTTTTGTAGAGATAAGGTTTTGCCATGTTGCCCAGCCTGGAATTAAATTTAACAAAAGGTAATCTAGTATATTAGTTTCTGGTGGCAACTATAACCAATTGCCACAGCCTGGGTAGCTTAAAACTACAGAAATGTATTCTCTCGCAGTTCTAGAGGTCAGAAGTCTGAAATCAAGGTGTCAAGAGGGCCCTATTCCCTCCTGAGGCTCTAGGGGAGAGTCCATCCCTTGCCTCTTGCAGCTTCTGATGGCCTCAGGCATTCCTTGGCTTGTGGCCACATCACTCCAACCTCTGTGGTCACATTGCTTCTTCCTCCTCTGTGTGTCTGTCTTATAAAGTCACGTGTGATTGCTTATAAGACCACCCACGGAATCCAGAATAAGTTCTGCCTCTCAAGATCCTTAACCACATCTTTGTCACATAAGGGAATAATCACTCTTTTGCTATATAAGGTAATAGTCACAGGTAGCAGGGATTAGGATGTGAATGCAGCTTTTGGGGCCACCATCCAACCCCCTACACTAGAAATTAGCAGGTGAATCTCCACCCCTTCCCTGTTTGATGTTATTTTGTCTCTCTCAGAGAGAGAGTGGGTGGGACACTTGTGTCTAAAAACAGCAATTATCGGTTTGAATCTCATCTATAGTGTTTCTCTGGCCTTCTTTTCTTTCTTTTTTCTTTCTTTTTTTTTTTTTTTGAAGCAGAGTCTCACTCTGTTGCCCAGGCTGGAGTGCAGTGGTGCAATCTTGGCTCACTGCAACCGCTGCCTCCTGGGTTCAAGCGATTCTTCTGTCTAAGCCTCCCGAGTAGCTGGGATTACTGGCGCATGCCACCACACCCGACTAATTTTTTGTATTTTTAGTTGAGATGGGGTTTTGCCATATTGGCCAGGCTGGTCTCAAACTCCTGACCTCAGGTGATCCACCCGCTTTGGCCTCCCAAAGTGCTGGGATTACAGGCGTGAGCCACCACGCCCAGCCTCTATGGCTTTCTTGAAGGGTTATGTGCTTAAGCTTGGAAGTCAGCCAGATGTGCTTTCTAATCTCAGCTCCTTCGTTTGCCACCTGGGGGGCCTTCAGGAAAACAAATCTGCACATTTTCCCAGATTAATACCCCTAAAGCACAGTTCTAATGACATTACATCCCTTTTTTTCAGGCCTTCAGTGGCTTCTAGTACCAACCAAATGCTTTACACACCCCTTGCCTTGGCATTCAAAGCCTCCTAATCTTTCATGACCCCCCTGCTCAGGCTCTAAGTTTCTAGCGCGTTCATCTCATGATAACATGGACTTGCCTTGCTCTTCCCTGCTTCCCTGCCTCGCTCACGCTCTTCCCCTGGCTAGAATCCCTTTTCTTCCTCATCAACACGTGTTTACATCCTTCTCATCTTTAAGGCCCAGCTCAATGCCACTTCCTCTATGATGCCTTTCTTCATCTTTTTATCCAGGCAGAATCTCTACTTCCACAACTCCCTCAATGCACCACATCTCCTGCACAATCTGCCAGGCGTGGCTTTGTAGTGCAAGCCTCTCCACTGGCCTCCTCCTCCCCTGGTGACCAGCAGGCTCTTGCAGGCAGGAAATGTTCATCTTAGTCGCTGTCAGAGCCAGGAGCAAGGCCTGTGAGAGGATACGTGCTCAGTGTTCAGTTCTTCCTTCCTTTCCTCTTTCCTTTCCTCTTTTCTTTCTTTCTTTTTTTCTTTTATTTTGAGACAGGGTCCTGCTTTGTTGCCCAGTTGGTCTTGAACTCCTGGCTTCAAATGATCCTCTTCCCTCAGCTTCCTGAAATACTGGTATTACAGGTGTGAGCAACAGCGCCCAGCCCAGTACTGATTCTTAAGCTGAATTGACATAAAAAGAACAGAAACTGTGCTGAAAATATCCTTAGTGGTCATGTGTTCAAACTCCCATTTTATAGACAAGGAAATTGAGACCCAGACTGGGAAAAGACATGTCTTCCAGCCCAGTCTTTCGGGAAAATTTGAGGAATTAAAAGAGAAGATTCAGAGGTTCAATTTGGGGCCCTATTAGCCTCTGACCTGGGAATCTCTTCATCCGTAATGATGTCAAATGGCAAAGGGCATGCATTTCATGGTGAATTTTGTTTAGGAGGCCGAAAAGGCCAGATCACTTGAGGTCAGGAGTTCAAGACCAGCCTGGCCAACACGGTGAAATCCCATCTCTACTAAAATTACAAAAATTAGCTGGGCGTGGTGGTGGGCGCCTGTAATCCCAGCTACTTGGGAGGCTGAGGCAGGAGAATCACATGAACCCAGGAGGCGGAGGTTGCAGTGAGCCAAGATCACGCCACTGCACTCCAGCCTGGGTGACAGAGCAAGAACCTGTCTCAAAAAAAGAAGGAGGAGGAGGAGGAAGAGGAGGAGGAGGAGGAGGAAGAGGAGGAGGAGGAGGAGGAAGAGGAGGAGGAGGAGGAGGAAGAGGAGGAGGAGGAGGAGGAGGAGGAGGAGGAAGGAAGAAAAGAAACATACAATTTTGTTTCTATGACCCAGCTGTTACCAGCAAATTGCAACTCTAATCTCATACTTGGCTTGGTTAGCATGCACTTTGTATTTCACCCTAATTTTGTCATTGTTGTTTTTTAACCTTTCCTTGCTCAGCTTTAGGCCAGAACGTCCAGATTCAAAGTTTTGGCACTGTCTTTGAGAGTCCAATTTTCCCAGGGGAAACACAGCAGGAAAATGCAAGTTGCCTTACCTAACAGATCCTTCCAGTCATGTACAACCTCAGAAGGGCAAACCAGTCTTCATCAACATGTCTTTGCTGTCTGGTAAAGTATAAAAAGCGTGAAGCAGAAAGACAGATTGGAACACCTGTGGCTATTATGAAAACCACGCCACTTCCCAGCCTTGCGTGTTTTCTGCTCAGAAAGTATGCACCTGTCAGCCACAGCTGAAAACCCAGCAATCCAGGGCCCAGAGCTAGGGCTCAGATTAGTTGACTGAGGAATTAGAAGGATTTCAAATTAAGCCTATTAATTCTGTTGGATTGAAATATCTTCCATCTCCACGCAGCCAAAGATAGCTGAACCTTTGTTTGACATTTTACAGGGTGTCTTATGCCTGCCTGAAAGAAGGGGTGCAGGTCTTCATAGAATGGGGAAAGGCTAGAGATTTGGACTCCAAAGACCACAGCTTGGATTCTGAGCTGTCACCAGCCAAAAGGGAATTTGGCCCAGTCACTGAAGCCCCCTGAGTCTCAACTACCTCATCTGTAAAAGGGTCTCATCAGGCCCACATTAGATTATCTACTCGACCATCAGTTCAAGCTCTAAGGTAATGTGTCGTTGTTCGTGTTATTACCAACTTGAGAGAAAAAGAAAAGCAAAACTTGGTGGTTTAGAGAAGACCATTTATCTGGATTTTCTCTGTTATAGAAAGGTCAAAATCACCCATCCTTCCTAATCTTGGTCCTTTGATTTATGTCTGATTGAGGGAAGAGGTGGTCCCAGCACCTGGGGTGGGAAGAGCTTGCAGGAGGACCCAGGGAGACTTAGCTGCAGGAGGGGGTTAGTTGACACTCAGGGCCATCATTCAGAACAGCTGAATTGTCCTCTGCATTCTAGAAGGAACATCTTCATTCTTCCTTCTGGGCCCCAAGTATTTGAAACCACCACCGTCTCTTGGAAGGCAGAAAGTCTTACCTTAAATTGTTTTCTTCGTTTATAAACTTATTGAATATAAAAACAAATGCTAATACTCTTGTTAAACAGAGGGCCCAGATTTTAACTATGTAAAATCTGTACACACACAGAAGAAAAGACTTGATGAAAATGTTAATAGTGATTGTATTTGAGAGAATAGATAATCAACTTTTACTGCTTTTCTATGTTTTCTAAAAACCTAAAAGTGTTCATCAATTGCTCTTATATGAAAAAGATATTCTATTCAGAAATATTTTAAGGCCCCAAAAGTATAATTCATTTATGTATTGAGAATTACATATACAGTTTCAAAAAAAATTAATGATACTATTAATAATACTAAAACGTTTGAAAGTAAGATGTTTTATGAATATTAATAAAGATGCCAAGTCTGAGTCACTCAAAAGGTATAGCACTGTGAAAGTATATTATAATAAATTTCTTACACATTAAAATATCTGTATGATAAAAAAAATCCACTTCTGAAAATAGTGCACTTTTTTTTTTTTTTTTTTTGAGACGGAGTCTTGCTCTGTCGCCCAGGCTGGAGTGCAGTGGCGCAATCTTGGCTCACTGCAAACTCCGCCTCCCGAGTCCTGGTTCAAGCAATTCTCCTGTCTCAGCCTCCCAAGTAGCTGGGATTACAGGAACACGCCACCATGCCCAGTTAACTTTTTTGTATTTTTAGTAGAGACAGGGTTTCATCATGTTGGCCAGGCAGGTCTTGAACTCCTGACCTCGTGATCCGCCTGCCTCGGCCTCCTAAAGTGCTGGGATTACAGGCGTGAGCCACCACGCCCAACCAATAGGGCACTTATAGTAAGGAATATTTGATACATTTAAAAGCACAGCACATGTTTAAAAGAATGTGGGAAACCTCCTGGGGTTTGTTGTACTAGAATGTTTCTTTTTGTTTTTTGTTTTTTTGAGACAGGGTCTCTCCCTGTTGCCCAGGTTGGAGTGCAGTGTCACTAGCCTGACTCACTGCAGCCTCCACCTCATGGGCTCAAATGATCCTCCTGCTTCAGCCTCCCAAGTAGCTGGAACCACAGGCTAATTTTTTGTGTGTGGAGATGGGGTCTTGCTATGTTGTCCAGCTTGTCTCGAACTCCTGGGCTCAAGTAATCCTCCCCTCTTGGCCTCCCAAAGTGCTGGGATTACAGGCATGAGCCACCGTGTTCAACCTCAGGATTTAACCTGTATCTATTTAGGCTCAAAAACATTGTCAACATTTCTCAAAGTCGTATATTGGAACTAATGGAGGAATGTGTTAATGTTTTAAAATATTGCAAGTGTTACTAGCAAACATATTTAATAGAAATGTATGTTCTAGAGCAGTGGTAACCAAAATTAAATTCCATGGGACCATCATTTGGTAAGAGGTCTTAGATGTTACCTGAGAAGAGGTTCAGTGGTCAGAGATGTCAGGTAAACCCTACATCCAGATATTTAACAGGCTCATCTTTGCATGGCTTTTGGAGCCTCAAATATATTAATTTTCACTGTGAATCTCCAAAAGGAGTGCACAATATATAGCATGTGCCCATAACATTTGCCCAGGAAGTCATTTTAAAAAATCTTAGGCTGGGCGTGGTGGCTCACACTCCAAGCAATCCGGGAGGCCAAAGTGGGAGGATTGCTTGAGCCCAGGAGTTCAAGACCCACCTGGGAAACATAGAGAGACCCTGTCTCTACAAAATATCAAGAAAATTAGCTGGATATGGTGGCTCATGCAGGCCTGTAGTCCCAGCTACTTGGGAGGCCGAGGTGGGAGGATCACTTGAGCCCAGGAGTTTGAGGATGCAGTGAGCTAAGATCACCCCCACTGGACTCCAATCCGGATGACAGACCAAGACCTTGCCTCAAAAATGAAACGAAATAAAATAAAACGAAATAGAGATCTTCCACAAAGAAGACTTCTCATTGGGATATGCAGTGTCATAGGCATGTAAAGGCTTTAAAAAATCTTTTCAATTTTAGTTTTGAGGCCATGAAGCAGAGTTTGTCTATCTCTGTTGTCACAAAGGAGATATTTTGCTGAGCGCAGTGGCTCATGCCTGTAATCCCAGCACTTTGGGAGGCTGAGGCAGGCGGATCACCTGAGGTGAGGAGTTCAAGACCAGCCTGGCCAACATGGTAAAACCCCGACTCTACTAAAAATACAAAAAATTAGCCAGGTGCCTATAATCCCAGCTACTTGGGAAGCTGAGGCAGGAGAATCACTTGAACCCTGGAGGCAGAGGTTGCAGTGAGCTGAGATCGCGCCATTGCACTCCAGCCTGGGCAAAAAGAGTGAAACTCCATCTCAAAATAAATAAATAAATAAATAAATAAATAAATAAATAAATAACAAAGGGGGTATTTTATAAATTTGAAGCTCATGTATGGGGCACAATAAACCATTTAATGAGTCATATTACATGGACCCAAAGCCTAGTTCTCATTGTTGAGGTGAGTCTCATTCAAGTCATTCTCTGGCAGGAGTTCTACAGGTGCACACCACCAGAAAGCCTGAAGGGACTTTTGAGCTTCATCACAAGCTCCATGCTTTGACCTCCTTTATGAAAAGGCTGAGGAATGACATGCAACCCTGCACCTCCCTCCTGCCCCCCAATACACAAATGCACACCCTTTGCTGGCATGCGAAGCGTGCTTAGAAAGGGGAGGAAAAACCCAAACCACAAAACCCCACATTCCTTTCAAGGGCTGTCTGTGTACACACCCTGGACCTTTGACTTCCTTTCCCTGGTGAGCAGGGGTTTTTCAAGGCTTTGAGTCAGGAGTTAAGGACTGTTGAGATGCAACTCTAATACATCCTAGCCTTATGATTTCAGCATTTACCCTCTTGGGGCTCTGTTTTTTCTTTGTAAAATGAAGATAATGAGCTCTAGGACCTGTCTAACCTCCAGGACTGTTCTAAGGATAAAACAACTTTCACTATTCCCTTTATCACTTATTTAGCCAATCTTTGTCATCGCACTAAACACAGGGCATCCATTCTTTCTAAAGACCACAAAATGGCAAAGCTAATGACAAATGAAAACAATTGTAACATTTCACAGAGATGGTTCATATCTGTAACACATGAGGAGTGCTTACATACAAATTTAAATATATATGGGCCATTAAAAATTGGCAAAAGTCAAGAATATGCATTGACTTTCGCCAATAAACGTATAAACAAAGAAAATGAGTTGGTGTGGGAGAAGCAGCACAAAGGCCAATAAACATATTTTTATGTTGATGCTCATTTTGAAATTTTGAAATTGCTTGGTTATTAGACCTGCTACTGGATGGTGTGATTTAGTGTGTTAATGATAAAGCCCACATTTTACTATGTTGCATTCTGAGACAGAGTCCTCAGGCTTTATTGGAGTGCCAGAGGTCTATGGCAAAGAATCCCTGATCTATAGGAATCTGATAAAATGAAGTATGGTGTATCTATATAATGAAATGCTGTGTTGATATTAAAATTGATGTTTTAGGTAAAGATGTAGAGCAACAGGAACTTTCATACACTGCTGCAACCACTTTGGAGACTATCAGCATTTTCCACTAAAGCTGAACATTATGGTCTAGAAATTGCACTCCTGAGCAGGTAGGTAACAAAAGTGTATACCTATGTTCAGCAAAAGGCATCTAAAGAATGTTCATAGCAGCAGAAATAGCTGAAAGCTGGAAACACCCTCCATGTCCATCAACAGTAGAATGGATAAGTAAATTGTGATATATTTATACAAAAGAATACTATATATGTCAATGAGTGAATGAACCATAGCTATATGCAACAACATGAATCTCATTCATATACTGTTGAGTGAAAAAATATAGACAAAAATAAATACTGTATAATCTGCCATATAGTTCAAAAACCAGACAAGACCATTTTTAGAAATCAGAAGTCAGAATTATGTTGCTTTTGGGGTAAGAGGTGACAGTAACTTGGAGAGGGTCCAAAAGATTTTGGGGGATGCTGGTAATGTTCTCATATTTTATCTTGGTGGTGAATATAAAAGCAGAGTCAGTACGTGAAGATTTATACCTATGGTTTTTTGCATATTTACCCCTATGATTTTTTGCATGTTTCTGCTTTTATGTTCTACTTTAATCAAAAGTCTGCTTAAAAATGACATAGAAACATTTTCATGACATTGAAAGATATTTGTGTTGTCATGTTATATTAAAAAATACAGGTTCGTGTATAATGTGCTTCCACTTATTCCCCTTCAAGATCATTATACATATGTGCTTTTCAGTACATGACATATCTTTAGGAGGATATATAAGCAATTGACGGAAGTGGTTGCTTCTGGAGAGTGAGAATGGGAGAGAGATTTATTTTTTACTTCACGTCAAGGGTGTCCAATCTTTTGGCTTCCCTGGGCCACACTGGAAGAATAAGAATTGTCTTGGGCCACACATAAAATACATTAACACTAATGATAGCTGATGAGCTTTAAAAAATTGCAAAAAATGTTCATAATGTTTAAAGAAAGTTTACGAATATGTGCTGGGCCGCATTCAAAGCTATCCTGGGCTGTATGTGGCCCATGGCTGTGGGATGGACAAGTTTGCTTTATGCTGTTTTGTACCTTCTGAAGATTTAACTGTGTATATGTATTGCCAATTCAATGCATAAATAAATCAGACTATAAAACTGTATAATCTCATTTTTGTGAAAATAGAGGACTGGCACTATCAATATAAAATGATAACTATGTTTACCTCTGGGTAATAGAATTATGGATTATTTTATTTTATTTTTATTTACTTGTTTATTTTTTATTTTATTTTTTTTTTTTTGAGACGGAGTCTCGCTCTGTCGCCCAGGCTGGAGTGCAGTGGCGCAATCTCGGCTCACTGCAAGCTCCGCCTCCCGGGTTCACACCATTCTCCTGCCTCAGCCTCTCCGAGTAGCTGGGACTACAGGCGCCCGCCACCACGCCCGGCTAATTTTTTGTATTTTTTAGTAGAGACAGGGTTTCACCGTGGTCTCGATTTCCTGACCTCATGATTCGCCCGCCTCGGCCTCCCAAAGTGCTGGGATTACAAGCGTGAGCCACCGCGCCCGGCCACTTGTTTATTTTTAAGACAGGGTCTAGCTCTGTCACCCAGGCTGGAGTGCAGTGGTGTGATCACAGCTCACTGCAGCCTGGAACTCCTGGGCTCAAGCAATCTTCCCACCTTAACCTCCTGAGTAGCTGGGACTACAGGTGCACACCATTGCACCTGACTGATTTTTAAATTTTTTGTAGAGATGGGTTGGGGATCTTGCCATATTGCCCAGTCTGGTCTTAAACTCCGAGACTCAGGCAATCCTACCCCTGCAGCCTCCCAAAGTGCTGGGATCACAGGCATGAGCCATCGTGCCTGGCTTATTTTTTTTTTTTTAAATCTGATTTTCTCAGTCTTCTAGTACGAATATGTATTTCTTTTGAGAATGAGAAAAGTCATCATAACTTTTTTTGTAGTGCAGTTTTTATCAGTGTTACTGAGGTATAATTTGCAAACGGTAAAATACACTGATTTTTAAGTGCATTGTTTAATGAGTTACAAATGTATATACATCCATGTCATCACTCCGTCGAAACCTAGAATGTTTTCATCCCCTAGAAAGTTCTTTCTCAGCCTTTGTAGTCAACCCTCCCCTTGCCTAAGGAGGCAACCATTGACACAATTTCTATCACTGTAGCTTAGTTTTGCCTGCTTTGAAGAAATAGAAATTGTACAGCTCGTACTCTTTTTATACATGGCCTATTTTGCTCAATATAATGCTTTTGAGATTTATTTATGTTTTTGTGTGTATCCATAGTTCATTATAATTTTTTTAAATGAAGAGTAACATCTTAACTACTTCCCGCTTTCTGATCTATGGGATGAGACACCATCCGCACGAAAATAATCCTCCACAGACTCTCCAAGCATGTCCGCTGTAGGCAGGAGTGATCCTACAACCTTCCTATCCTGGGAGGAGAAACAACACCTCCCCATTCCATTCTGGCCTGCCCCCTCCTCTGGCGGCAGCGCCAGTCTCAGGTGAGAGCCACCCTGCTTGTTGCCATTGTTCTGCAAGTGACAGCCTCGGGGGCAAATGGAAAGCCGTCAACCTGAGGGCTGTCAACGGCAGACAAGAATTCCTTTCTTTGTCAGGCTGGGTGGTCTTCGTGGCTTCAGCATCAACCTGTACAAAGATGATAAACATCATGTGCGCTTGCAGGAAAACACTGCCACCACCCAACAACTCTAACCACACTCTTTTGTGAGGCCAAGATTAGCCTGTATGTGGCTTCCCTTGACTGTGTACAAATCATCAAGTCCCAGCCCCATTGAGGGCATCCAGAGGTCATTTATTCCATGTCCTCCCACCCAGTCCCCCCACCTGCTGCCTCATGACATTTATTTGTCCCAGAATCTTAGTCATAGACAGCTGGAGGGTCCCTTAGAGATCTCCTGGTCCAACCCTCTCAGGCTACAAGAGGGGGTCCAGACACAGGCTGTGACTTGTCCAAGGTCACACAGCACAAGGACTAGGGCAAGGGCAAGAACCCACATCCTGCAAGCCTTCCCCTTTGGAGTATCCTTTCCACTACTCCAAGCTGCTTTTGTTAATGTCACCTTCACCCCCAAGGTGCAATGTAGTGCAATTTCTAACTTTCCAATAAAAAAAGGAGCGTGTGTATGAGTAACCTACATCCTTAGGGAACCTCCTGCAGCCTGGGGTATAAAGGCTTTCTTGCATTTGTGGCCAGGACAACCGAGGCTGCTTTCATTAAAGAATAGTTTGGTGCCCTCTACTGGCTATCAGTAACAATGACAATCACTGCCCCTCTTCCTGGGCATCTGCTGAGCAGGACATTCAACGTGGAACTTTATTTTTAATTTTGAATGCAAAGAACAGGCCTGGAGAGTAGGCAGTTTTATCCCAACTTTATAGAGGATGAAATTGAGGCTCATACATATTAAATAATCTGCTCAAGTTGATTGAGCCTGGATTCAAACCCAGCCCTGTTTCTTCCGCTCCTCTGTGTCAGCACTTCTACTGAACACGTGGGCAGGCCTAGGCTGGGACATCAGTGGCTTGCTCAGGGCCACAAGTCCAGTAAACCGCATGCTTGCTGTTCACCGTGCCAGGCTGCTTCCCAGAAGGCAAGTGACATACAAAGTGCCCAAGGAAACTTCTTCCCTGTGGTAGCCTTTCTCCAGAAGAAGAGCTAGGAGGGGAACTAGGGTGTCTCTGGGCCTTTCTCTGTACCTAGGTATATGTGGGAAGGAGGTTCCAAGGGACTCAGAGATGCAGAAAACACATTTGATCCACTTGATTCAACGATGCTGTGCAACCGAGCCCCAGGAGTAAATATGTGAGTGAGTGAATGAATGAATGCAGTGGCCTAGACACTAGGGTGAGGACTAATGGCAGAGGCTGTGCAGGTCAGAGGTGGTTTTGCAGTTGTATTATAAAGATATTGATCCCAATTTAATTTGAGGAGTCCATTTCTATGGATCAGAGCAGTCCACAGATAGAGAAGGCTTCTACCGTGGGGGTGAACTCCACATCCCAGGGATATGTAAGCAAGTTGAGAAGGCTTCAGTGGAGTTGTTGAAAGGGGATTTCGAGCCTGTGTGTGTTTTGTTTTGTTTTTTTGAGACAGAGGCTCACTCTGTCGCCAGGCTGGAGTGCAGTGGCGCAGTCTTGGCTCACTGCAACCTCCGCCTCCCTGGTTCAAGCGATTCTCCTGCCTCAGCCTCCCAAGCAGCTGGGATTACAGGTGTGCGCCACCATAGCAGCTAATTTTTGTATTTTTAGTAGAGATGGGGTTTCACCATGCTGGCCAGGATGGTCTCCAACTCCTGACCTCGTGATCTGCCCGCCTCGGCCTCCCAAAGTGCTGGGATTACAGGCATGAGCCACCGCACCCGGCCGCCTGTGTGTGTTTTTAAACATTGGTGTAAACATTTAGAAATTGGAAGATATCACATTATTAAAATCCAGATTTCTAACTCCTCTTTAACAAAGTAGGAGACAGCCTCACTGGGCCTGCTGCAGCCCGTCACTGCTGCCCCTCCCCTCCGCGTTGTCCCCCAGCACTGAGGACGACCAGCAGAGGCTACTTCGCCTCACACATGTGCTGTTCTTTTTCTTATTGTAAAAACAAATAAGAGTAGCTGGGACTACAGGCACACACCACCACATCTGGCTAATTTTTACACTATTTTTTTCTAGAGGCAGGGTCTCCCTATGTTGCCCAGGCTGGTCTTGAACTCCTGGGCTCAAGGGATCCTCCCACCTCAGCCTCCCAAAATGCTGGAATTACAGGCATGAGCCACTGTGCCTGGCCTGAAGTTTTTTTCAAATGAAAAGAGAAATTTTAACAGGAGGAAAAAGAAAAATTGAGTACAATGTATTTGTGTAAATAAAGAAATGTCTATACATTTTAAAGGCAAACACCCGACTTGCTTTTATTACCAGCTTGGACTCCACAGCATCCTGAGTTTGCTAGCCAGTAGAGTCTTTGGCACCTTCTTATCTCTGCAGTGTGGACCTCAGGTCAGATTCTCACTCTGTTGCTGCTTCTGTCTTTAGCTTCTGAGAGATGGGGGATGTGGAGCAGTCCTGGGTCTTGTGGTCCGAAGGGAGAAGAAATCCTGCCCAGGCAGACTGCTATGAATGTCCAGGTAAGTGAGAGCATAAAGGCCTGGGAGACCACATCTATGCCCTCTGCCCCAGGGGAGCTCTTTGGAGATGCAGTGCCTGGTCATGAATCTGCACTTTCTTTCTGTGACAGGGTTTCTTAACTCTTCCCTCCCCATCCTGGCCACATAGATGGCTCTCTGATTCCCTGATGGTGTCTAGAACTGTACACAAGCTCCAGATGTGGTTTGAGCAGCCCCAAACAGTGGGACAAACACCTCCCTCAGTTCAGGCGCTGCTTTTGTTCTTGTCACCTCAGGTCACACCACCTCTTTTCAGAAGCCATGTCACACTGTTGGTTCCCACTTAGCTTGTTGGACACCAAGGCCATCAGATTATTTTATGAGCCCTTCTCAAGAGCGATCTACCCCTACCTAACATGAAAATCATAGACACTGAAGGTTGAACATTGTTCTGGAGGTCATCTAAGGCCACTTCCCACACATGCACAAAGAACCCTTTCCTCAAACACCCTGTATTACTCCATTCTCATATTGCTGTAAAGAAATACCCGAGCCTGGGTAATTTATAAAAATTAAAGAGGTTCAATGGACTCACAGTTTCACATGGCTGGGAGGCCTCACAATCATGACAGAAGGTAAAAGATGAGCATTGGCACCTCTTACATGGCGGTAGGCAAGAGAGCATGTGTAGGGAAACTGCCCTTTATAAAACCATCGGATCTCATGAGACTTATGCACTAGCACAAGAACAGCCAGGTAAAACCTGTCCCCATGATTCAATTACCTCCCACCAGGTTCCTCCCACGAAGTGTGGGGATTATGGGAACTACAGTTCAAGATGAGATTTGGATGGGGACACAGACAAACCATATCATACCCTTACAGAATTTTTTAACTGAAGTGAGGAATTTATATTTCACTCATTGCTCCATTCCTCCAAGAATGGATCTTTATTTTGTCAAAAGACACATTAGTCATCTTTTCCAGTTCTATGTCATTCATAAATTTGATTAGGATAATTTCTACATTTTTATATTTGTTGGTACATACTGGTTATGCATTCTGCTCATCAGGGTACCTCATAGTCATTGTAGAAAATTTAGAAAATAGAGAAAGCATAAAAAAATTTAAAACCCTGTGATATATAGAATATATAAAGAACACTTACAATTCAATAATAAAAAGGCAAATAAATCAATTTTAAAATGGACAAAGGATTTGAACACATAATTCTCTAAATAAGATACACCGATGGTCAATATACACCTCAAAAGATGCTCAACATCATTAATCACTAGGGAAATGCAAATTGAAACCACCATGAGATACCACTTCTCACCCACCAGAATGGCTATAAACAAAAAGATACGTGTTGGTAAAAATGTGGAGAAATTGGAACCCTCATATACTGCTGGTGGGAATGTAAAATAGTGCAGATAGTTTAGAAAACAGTCTAGCAGTTCCTCAGAATGTTATAGAGTTAAATATTCCCCAGCAATTCCACTCCAAGTTCTGTATCCGATAAAAATGATCACATGCATCCACATAAAAACTTGTACACGGATGTTCACAGCAGCATTATTCATAATAACCAAAAAATAAAAACAACCCAGTGTCCATCAGTGGAGGAATGGATAAATAAAATAGGGTACATCCATATAATGGAATGTGGCTTGTCAATAAAAAACCAAAATATCATGCAATACATAAGAACCCTGAAAACGTTATGCTAAGTGAAAGAAGCCGGACACAAAAGGCCATGTATTGCATGATTCTATTTATGTGAAAAGTCCAGAATAGCCCAATTTCTGTCTATAGAGAAAGAAAACAGATTAATGGTTGCCCAGGGCTGAGGAGGCTTTGAGGGGAAATGGGGGTTTGACTGCTAATGGGTACGAGGTTTGTTTCTGGGGTGATGAACATGTTCTAAAATTGATTGTGGTGATGGTTGCACAACTCTGTGAATACACTGAAAATAATTGAAATGTACACTTTAAATGTGAATTATAGCTCAGTAAAGCTGGGAGACACTACCTTTTATGAGTGCTTTGTGTAATCTCTCTAGTTGTGTTCTCACCAGTGGTGGATGCAGTGTCAATCAGCAGCATTGGCTGGATATGAGTCCACTGTGGGCCAGGTCCTCTGCTGGTCCCTGGAGGCAAAGGAATTCCACCTCAAGAAGCCAAGAGCATCTTGTATCATCCAGGGGAAATAAGCATCAGCATCATTATAATACAAGATGCGAGGTTGGAAAATGGGGGTCCTTAGAAGATGGGGATGCGGGGCAAGGGGTAAGCCTCAGCGGAGGGAAAAGATTACTTCCAGCTGAAACATTGGAAAAAGGCTTCGAGGAGAGGGAAATTGTATCCTTTCCGATAAGACTGTGACAGGTGGTCATGGATGTGACCAGAAGGAGTCTAGATTAGACTTTAAGCTCCTTGAGAGGAGGACCATGACTAATTCATTACTGGTCCTCAGCATAGGACTTGGCTTGAAGAAGGTGCATAGTAAAGTTTGTGGAATGCATGAATATACAAATGAAAGAATGAGTGAAGGTATAAACAAAAGATTTACAGGGAAAGAAAACAGCATGAGCAAAGCATGGAAACAGAAGGGCACAGGACAGGTCCAGCAAATGCAAACTTGTCCAGTGTGGCTAACGCATAAGGTTCATGATAAAGGTTTATGGAAGGAAAGTTCCTAAAGGGCTGCAGGAACCAGGTGATGGAAACTTACAATTATCTACAACTGGGAGTCAATAAATGATTTTTGAGCAAAGGAATGGCATGGCCAAAGCTGTACTTTAGAAAGATGGAGCTGTAAGCCTATGTGGAAGATGGATTAGAGGGGTCAGCCTGGAGTCTGGGAGACCACTTCAGAGGCTATTCAGGTAAAATTTGGTGGGGGCTAAACCAGGACAGTGGCAGTAGAGCCAAAGAAGAGATTAAGGCCGGAGACACTCAGCCCCTTTCCAAGCATTATAAAAACTACAAAAAAAAAGGCATCTGGTGATAAATATTTCACCCATTCAACAGAACTATATGTATTAGAGGATGCACTTGCCAATAAAAATATTAGTGGTTTGTGGTTTGAAGCTGCAACCACACTTGTTATAAAGATAATTGAAAGGAAAACTGCCATTTGGGGTAATAAGAGAGGAGGAAACCACAAGACCATAACCCCATTATGAGCAGAGTTCATCTACTAATGGGTGAACCCTGGACCATATTCATCCTCCCTTGGCTCTACCCACGATGGGCAACAATAACTCCAAGACTAAGCTTGAGGCAGAGATGCCCTCTCTGTTTCAAGCCACCTGGTTAGCCACGTAGGATACTGGCAAGAACCTGGTCTGATTCCACCTCTGTGCTAACCCACGCAGGACAATCTCTGGTGGAGGAAGTAAGAGGGAGACTTGTTCTAATTTAGAGATTTATAATTTGGTGGTTGAGACTATTAATGCTGGGGTTGGGCTGTGCCTGCCTGAACCCAGCTCTGTCACTTATTAGCTGTATGATCTTGAACAAGTTGCTTAGCATCTCTGTGCTTTAGTTGTCTCATCTCTAAACTGAGACTAGTGAATATGCTTAAAAACTGCGTAGTATTATAGGAAGCACCATATAAGTGTTTGCTATTGTTATTGTTATTGTCATTATTAACAATAAATAATGGCCAATGCTAGACAACAATGGAATGGGTTGTCCTCAAGTGGAGTGTTCCCCATCACCAAAGGCCCATAGCAGAGACAAGGTGGTTGTAGAGTTCAGCTTTGGACTGTGAGTTGTCAGTGCTAAAGAGATATGCAAGTAGTCTTATTCAGTATTATTCATTCAATTTATTTAACTCCACAAGCATTTGCTGAGCAGCTACTCTGTGCTGGATACCATGCTAAGCCCTGGAGATATTGGGATGAATCAGACAGCCTTAGCTCTTAAGGACCTGAAAAGCTAGTGAGGACGGCAGGTGGGTATCACTTCTACTGGGCTAACTGCCACAGCACCAGCACAGAGGAGGATCAGGGACAGCCAGAGGAGGGAGTCGGGCTTCCAAAAAGCTGCAATGGGAAGCTAGAGACCTCTGGGCCATATTCAGGATGTAGGGATGCAGAGTGGGAAGACCTGCCCTTGCTGGTCTGTGAGTGGTGAGATTTTGGCATGCAGAGCTGATGGCCCTGTCCTTAGTTGAATCAGTTGTACACTTCCACTCCTTATTGCTTTTGGAAAGACAATTCTTGTGAGTCTTCAAGATGATTTTGAAACCTCTCCGTGCACATATTTTGTTGATAGATGCTCCACTGTGATGTTTTTGCCCGATTCTTTTTTTTCTTTTGGTTCAGGGAGGCTGAAATCTAAGTTTCTTCAGAAGGAGGATTTGTCTGGCCAATCACAGAAAAAAAGAGACTGCATTTCCTGGATTACTAAATGAATGCAGCTTAAGGCAACAGGATCAGGCTAATTTCTGTGTTGCTGCGTCCTTGTTCCAGAAAGATTCCCCCCTTGGTGTGTTTCTTCTCACAGATGTTTCCCAGTTGTGAATTGATGCCAATGATGTTCAAAGTGACCACATTAAGAAGGAAAGCCCCAGGGAACCAGGGGAGAAATAAAACAAAAAAGAAAGCCACACACAGGTACTATTTACTAGATAATAAAGACAAATGTGTTCATACCCTGTCATCTCAGGCATGAGTCACCCTGGTAATGCACTTAGAGAGCAGGCCCTGTCAGGAAACCCTGCCAAGTTTCTCACTCTCCTTTCTGGCCTCCATTCTTACCTTCCTGCTCTTTTTGGGGCTTCGGTGAGGGCTTTCAATTCTTTCTACGTTTTGTTAAGTATTCCTCTTTGAGCCAGGACCACAGCTGGGTTGGGAGGTGAGGGAGGTAGAAAGCAGGAAGATAAATGCAGTCACAGGTTTCCCCGAGACTGAATCAGGAGACTCAAGAACACATCTACTGCTTTATTTTCCTTGCCTGTTTCCCTTTTGTGCCCTGACCAAAATGACTCATGCTGCTTTGCTCTGGGCAAGCCCTCAAGCCCGTGTCACCCTGTGGGCTATATGGATTCAGGCATGCATTCTTCTTTTCTCCAAAGGAGTCATTTTTAGCTCGATTGACTAACAGTGCAGACCCAACTATACGAAACTTGCTAACAAAGGTCAGTACACCAAAGAAGAGGGAGTTACCGGCCAAAGAAGACCACAGTTACAAAAGCTGCCAAGAGTTACAGAATCTAGGGCCTGTACAGCATCCGAGCTGTAGGTCATATTCTCCAGCATTGAGGCTTGGAATGCTTTGTTGGGGAGGAGGTTCTCCGGATTAATTATTTTCAAAAGGTTACCTTGGGGGAAAACTGTGACCTTGTCCTCTAGAAATATTTCACCACATCAGAGATCATTAGGGCTGTGGAGTCCATAGCGGCCATCTAGTATGCAGGCTGTCAAATTTGGCTGCCTATTAGAATGATATAGGGGGTGTGGTGTGGGGCTTTACAAAATCCTGCTGCTCAGATCTCACTCTGACCCCATAATATCAGAATCCCTGGAGGTGGGGCCTAAGCATTGGTATTTATTAAACACTCTGGGTGCTTCCCGGTACAGCCAAGTTTGGGAACCTGTAATCTAGACCCTTACTATTCCAAGTGTGATCTGTGGTGCCGTAGCACCACCAGAGATAATGGCATTTCTTATTAGACGCGCACATTCTTTACTGTAATGGTAGACACATGCCATCATACATTTGTTCAAACTCAGAATGTACAACTCCAAGAGCAGCCCTAATGTAAACTGTGGACTTTGGGTGATGATGATGTGTCAATGTAGCTTCATCAGTTGTAACAGACGCACCGCCCTGGTTGGGGACATTAATAATGGGGGAGGATATGTATGTGTGAGAGCAGGGAGTATGTGGAAAATCTTTGTACCTTACTCTCAGTTTTACTGTGAACTTGATATTACTCCAAAGATAAAGTCTAAAAAAAAAAGAAATGCATATTCTTGGGTTCTACCATAGACCTACTGAGTCAAACTATGCATTTTAACAAGTTACCAAGAGACTTCTACATGCATTCACACTTGATTTTTACTTTTCTTGAAAGATTGAAAAACCCGGCAACAAGGGTCCCAAATTCTTTCTTTAAAACTACCAGCTGGAGTTGTATAGTAGCTGTCCTCTTTAAGGGAGATCTCCACACTCCAGTTTGCCTCAGTTTCACAACGGGCTAGGTTCATTAACTTCTATTACCTACCTGAGCCCAGAGAGATATTGAGTTTTTTTAAATTGTGGTACAATACACATAAAATAAAATTGACCATTAGTGACATGTCATACATTCACAATGTCGTGCAACCATCACCACCATCTAGTTCTAGAACATTTTTATTGTCTCAGAAGGAAACCCCTTATCTATTAAGCAGTGACTCCCCGGTTCCTCTTCCTTTCAGCCCATGGCAACTACTAATCTGCTTTCTGTCACTGTAGGTTTGCTTATTCTGAATGTTTCATGTAAATGGAATCATACACTCTGTGGCATTTCATGTCTGGCTTCTTTCACTTAGCATCATATTTTCAAGGTTTATCCATGTTGTAGCATGTGTCAGTACTTCATTCTTTTTTATGGCTGAATAATATTTCTTTGTATGGATATACTATATTTTGTTTATCCATTTATGAGTTTATGGGCAGTTGGGTAGTTTCCGACTTTTGGTTATTGTAAATAGTGCTATGTGAACGTTTGGGTGCAAGTTTTTGTTTGCACACCTGTTTTTAGTCTTGTGGGAACATACTCATGAGTGGAATTACTGACTCATATGGTAATCCTATGTTTCGTGTTTTGAGGGACAAACTGTTTTCCATGGCAGCTGCACTAGTTTACATTCCCACCAATAATGTATGAGGGTTCCAATTTTTTTTACATCCTTGCCAATACTTGTTTTCTTTTCTTTCTTTTGTTCTTTTTTTTAAATTCTAGCCATCATCATTAAAAACCATAAAGGCCACTTTGATTAAGTCTCTTTGGGAGGTTTGAGGGCCATCTTCTAGTTTTTTAAGTTTCTTTCAGACGTTGGGGGCTGACTGGGAAATGAAGTGTAAATGGGTAGGTAGATTCTGCCCTCATCGGTATCAGGGCTTAAGGTGGTATAATTAGTTATGGCCTCTGAAATGCGGGAGAAGAAAAGAGCAGGGTTTTCGTTGGGGCCTTGAGTGATTTCTTTTATCTTTTCGTAGTTTACAGCCTTAAGGGCAGCTTTATCTACGCCAGCTAGGAGGCATGATATCATATGGCTTCGTTTCTGTCTGTCTGAGGAAACTGCTTCATAATCCCAATTAGGGTCAGTTCTGGGGACAGCTAGGGTCCCCATAAGGTTATGGGCAGCATCTTGTTGGTGGAGGGTGTCTGCATGGGCCTGGGTGGTTGTCCGGATACATTCCCTGTCATCCGGGGTGAGGAAGGAGGAGAGGATGACATAAATGTCATGCCAGGTAAGGTCATAAGATTCAGTGACATACAGAAATTCCTTGCAGGAGGAGGTGGGGTCGTGGAAAAGGAGCTGAGTCTCTTTTTAAGCTGGGAGAGGTTGGCTAGGGAGAAGGGAACATGAACTTGGACTATGCCTTCGGCCCTGACACCTTTCTCGAGGGAAGCACTTTGTAAGACCTTTGGTTGTGGGAGTGACCTTTGGCAGAAAGGGGTTGGGTGCAAGACCTGGTGTGTGGTGGAGAAGGAAGGTTGGGATGGAGGACCAGGATAAGGGGGTGGGGGAGCAGAGCCAAAGGAGAAGGAGGAGGGGATGGTGGTGGGAGGGGGACTGAGAGAGTGGGGTTTGTTGGCAGGGTTGAAATTAGAGGAGGAAGGCTTGCCTGGAGGTGTGAGGTGGTATCTCACTGTGCCTTAATTTGCATTTCCCTACTGACTAATGATGAATATATTTTCATGTGTTTGTTGGCCATCTGTACATCCTCTTTGGAAAAATGTCAGTTTAAGTCCCTTGCTCATTTTTAAATTGGGTTGTTTTTCTGTTGTTGAGCTGAAAGTGTTTGTTATAAATTCTGGATACTAGACCCTTATTGGATATCTGATTTGCAAATATTTTCTCCCATTCTGTGGGGTTTTTACCCCCATTTTCTTCATAGTGTTCTTTGACGTAGAAAAGTTTTCAATTTCTTTTTGACCTCTGAAGTTTTTATTGGCCTTCTGCTCCCCAAAGGGTACCCTGCTTCTGCTGGCTTAATGTCTCAGAATTTTGGTGTCGTTGGTCAGACACCACTTTGCCATCCACTATCCGGCGGGTGGTAGTCTTTTGGATGGTTTGCGTGGAGTTGCTGCTGTCCAGGGCATCACCAAGATTGAAGTCCTCGCCATCTTCCAGCAGGCAGCAGTAGGCGGCGCTCTCAGCCTCCAGCTTGACCTTGATGTTCAGCAGGGCCTCGTACTCTTGGGCCTGGCACTGTCCCTCCGCCGGGGTCTGTGCCAGCTCTGACTCCAGATGCAGCAGGATCCCGTTGAGCTGCTCCCTCTGCAAGGCATAGTGGGCCTCCACCTCCCTCAGGCTCTTCTCCAAGCTGGCCTTCAGATTTCTCATGGAAGCCAGGTTGATCTCCAAGGACTAGACTGTACATCTCAGCTCTGTGAGCATCATCCCAGCCGCTCCAACCTTGGTGGACTGCGTGGTGACCACTGAGGTGCTCTCCTCAATCTGCTGAGACCAGTATTTGTCCAGCTCCTCTCAGTTCTTCCGAGCCAGCTCGTCATATTGGGGCCGGAAGTCTGCCATGATCTTGGCAATGTCCTGAGATTTGGGGGCATCTACCTCCATGGTTAACCCAGAGCTGGCAATCTGGGCTTGTAGGCCTTTTACTTCCTCTTCATGGTTCTTCTTCATGAAGAGCAGCTTCTCCTTGAGAGCTTTGATCTCTGTCTCCAGCTGCAGCCGAGTGACACTGTTGTCATCAGTGACCTCCAAAGCCCATGGATGTGGCTCTCCACAGACTGGTGCATGGCCAGCTCTGTCTCATACTTGACTCTAAAAGTCATCAGCAGCAAGACCAGCATTGTCAATCTGCAGAACAATGCAGGCATTGTCCACGGTATTTGTGAAGATCTGAGCCCTCAGGACCTCAATGGTCTTGAAGTAATGGCTCCAGTCTCTGACCTGGGGTCCCTTCTTCTACAGGTGCTCCTGGATTTTACTCTCCAGCTTCCAGTTCTTGGTCTCCAGGCTCCTCACTCTGTCCAGGTAGGAGGCCAGGCAGTTGTTCAGGCTTTGCATGGTCTCCTTCTTGTTCTGGATGCCTCCCATTCCTGCCAGACCCCCGGCCATCCCCATGGCCAGGCCCCCAGAACCCACGCCGCTCAGGTAGCTGGTGGAGCGGGACATGGAGATCCGGGAGCCAGAGCCCCCGTGCCTGCACAGACACTGGCTATGCTGCTGACCAGCCGGGCACCGTAGCTGGGTGCCTGGACAGAACCCAGGGACCAGTAGCTGGTGGAGAAGGTGGAGCGAGAGGTAAAGCTTATGCTGTCCAGGGAGGAGAGTGAGAGGACAGGACTCAGGCTTTGCCGACGACTTTAATTTTTTTTTGAGACAGGATGTTACTGTGTTGCCCAGGCTGGAGTGTAGTGGTGCCATCACAGCTCACTGCAGCCTTGACCTCCTGAGATGGGTTCTTGTTACATTGCCCAGGTTGGTCTTGAACGCCTGGTCTCAAGCAATCCTCCTGCGTTGGCCTCCCAAAGTGCTAGGATTACAGACATGAGCCACTGCACCTTGCCAATTATTATTATTTTTTAATAGTGATGGGATCTCACTATGTTGCCTCAGCTTGTCTTGAACTCATGACCTCAAGTGATCCTGCTGCCTTGGCCTCCCAAAGTGTTGAGATTACAGGTGTGAACCACTGTGCCCAGCCTAGTTTTTAATTTTAATGAAGTCCAGTTTGTTTTTCTTTTGTTGCTTGTGCTTTTGGTATTATGGAATTTGAAATATTTTCACCTGGGCAAGATTGATTGATAGGGAGAAAGAAAGATCTGAGGGGAAGGGAGATGGGGATGGCTTGAGATTTCTTTTTTTTTTTTTTTTTTTTTTGAGACGGAATCTCGCTCTGTCGCCCAGGCTGGAGTGCAGTGGCGCAATCTCGGCTCACTGCAAGCTCCACCTTCCGGGTTCACACCATTCTCCTGCCTCAGACTCTCGGAGTAGCTGGGACTACAGGCGCCCACCACCACACCCGGCTAATTTTTTTCTATTTTTTTAGGAGAGACGGGGTTTCACCGTGGTCTCGATCTCCTAGCCTCGTGATCCGCCTGCCTCGGCCTCCCAAAGTGCTGGGATTACAAGTGTGAGCCACCGCACCCGGCCGGGGATGGCTTGAGATTTCTATCTCCAATTCAACCAGAAGATTTCAGCATGTAACTGCTTTAAACAAGGTTTTGCAGCTTTATGTATATATGACTGATAAATTAGAACACTGAATTGTGTTTCTGAAACGTTAACCATTGAATATTAGTGGGAAACATCAGTGTGTGAGGTTGTCTTTCTAAAAGCCAGTCCTAAATGGTACATGTGGTAATTAGAAGTTAATGTTTTCTGGTTTCAATTAAGTATTATTTGTAACAAAGGGAAAGCATACATTTTTGGGAAAGCCTGCTATGTGTCTTTTGTTACACTAGCCACACTTTTGGGAAGTCAGGATATTTGGCCCAGATCCAAACCCACTGTCTACCTGGCAGCAGCTCATCCTCACTGAAGGAATATTCCATGGGAAAGATAGCCAACCTTATGCATATCAGCCTTGGACCAAGTGCTGCATTTGCCTGAGGTCACACAGCAAGTTAACTGGGAGTTTCAACCCAGGTCTTCTCATTTTAAATCTAAGGCTGTGTCTCTAGGCCGTGTATCCAACACAAAATCAGGACTATCATCTGTTGGGCTCTATGACTGGCACTACTACTACTCACTGTTATCATTTTTTGAGGTCTTCTACGTGCCAGGTTATTGTCCTGGCAATCTAATCCTCCCAACGACTCAGTAAATGGTTCCATAATTATCCTCATTTTACCACTGAAGAAACTGAACTCTGGTTAAATAACTTGCCCAAGGTCACACAGACTTTAACTGTCAAGAGCTCAGACTTAACTCAGGCCTGACTCCAAAGCCTATACTCCAAATCACCAAGCGAGACCTATTTTAAAGGTAACCAGGTCCTGAGATATCTTCTCAGCACGAACCCTTCTCACGGATGACAAGAGAGCAGGTAAGTAGGTGGGTACTCCGTGTCCGCGCATGCCCAGACTCCGCCCAGCGCCCGGGCAGGCCACCCCGAGCCCCTTAACTGCGCAGGCGCTCTCACTCAGGCCGCTGGGTGCGGGGAGCGCAGAGGCGGTGCAGGGCGGCTGGCTCTCCTCGGCGTGCAGTGCGCGTGCGTGGAGCTGGGAGCTAGGTCCTCGGAGTGGGTCGGAGATGGCGGCGGCCGACCGGGATTTGCCGGAGGCGGCGGCTTTAGAGCAACTCGCGGAGCTGCCTGCCTCGGTGCGGGCGAGTATCGAGCGGAAGCGGCAGCGGGCACTGATGCTGCGCCAGGCCCGGCTGGCTGCCCGGCCCTACTCGGCGACGGCGGCTGCGGCTACTGGAGGTTTGGGCCGCGGCGGCGCTTGCTCCTTCCCTCTCCCCGCCTCCCCGGTCCCCAGACTGGCTCTTGCAAGCCGAGTCCCGGGGCTCGCGTCAACTCCGCTGGCGTCTGTGTGCAGATTCCCCCCTCCTCGGAGAGGGAATCCACCCAGCCGCCTTTTCAAAGCGGCCTGTCCACGACCACAGAGCGTTCCGCGGTCGCACCCGGGCCTGCTGACCCCCAGCCCCGGGCCTTCTTCGCTGCACCTCGGCTGCTCAGCTTCGATTTTTCGTTTGGGGATGCAGCCGCCCCCGCCGGGAGGTGTCAGCCACTGCCAGGTGTCAGGGCCTCAGCTGTCCCGGAAAGAGGAGTTAGACTAGTTCTTGATTCTGGCCTATATACCTAGAACTAGTTGATGGAAGAGGCAGATCTTGGTGTTTGTTAGGGAGAGCTTTCAACAATTAGAGTTGCCAAAAGTGCAATGGATTGCTTCTCATGAGCTTCCCGTTCCTAGAAGCTCTCAAATAGGAACTGGAAGAACCCTTACTTATGTGGAGGAGAGGAGATTCAGCAATCAGAATCTCCTGTTCAGCAATCAGAAGAAGGGACTGGATAGTAAACCTTTAAGATTCTAATCCATAGATTCCATGAGTCTATTTCTTGGACATGTGACCTCTACATCTTGGCAAAAACTAGATGCTCAAAACGTGTTTATTGATTGAAGTAAATTAAGGACTGATCTCTCATTGCAGATTATTCTTTTATAGAATTTGCCACTGGGGTCAACTAATAATTTTTTCCAGGATACTTGAAATATAGTTTGGTTGACTGGCAGTTCTTCAGGACTACCTCTATAACATGAAGTACATGTGTTCCTAAAGCTCTATACTGCCCTGTGTCGAGCACAGTTTAGAGCTGTATTACTCTTTTTTTATCAGCCAGATGTAGTGAGAATGAGAAGAGTCTGAGGCTGGCAGCATGTCTTGATATTCATACTAACACCGAAACTGCAAATTCCAGCTACTTTTGATGGTACTGATCTCATCCTTTCTACTTTATAGTGGTTACCTTTTATTCCTTTCTAAACTTGAGGCACGCTAGAGTCAGGCAAAAAGTTGACTTGCACTGATTAATTCATAGTCATGATTCCATAAAGGTTTCCAGATCTACGACATGGCTGTGGAACCGAAGGTGCAAAATAGCAAAAACTGACATTAAATTAAACTTTTGATCATGGGAAGCAAGGTAGAATGAACATTCTTTAAGATTTCTTAGGCAGTTCCCCAAGAACTGAACTGTATTGTAGCATTGGGTGCAACCCACTGTGTTTCAAGAGTTAGGTAAGTGCTGAGATTTTTATCTTTGTGACACTTTTATTTCATGGTACTATACAATTTTCTTTTTCTCTGTGTGCCATGACATATGCCATGAAAGACTGAAAAACTTGCTTAGAATACGAAGAGTGGTGCTGAGGTCCTGGGGAAACAGCAAGGCATAGCAGCAGAGAGAAATTGGACTTTGTTTTGGGCATGAGTTAGCATTGTTTAGGATCCTGCTCAAGTCATGGGCTCGAGTACTCCAGCTTTCCCTCTTGTTAATTCCCATTGTGTTTACTGTCATTTCATTCATTTACTTTGCTATTTATATTACATATTCTGGTAGGTTCATTCATTTCTATCCATCCAGTTGGTACTCATGGAATGTTTACTATTTGTCAGAAGTATACAGGTAAAGGCACTCAGTCTAATGAAGGGATACAGAGAGATGAACAGGCATTATAGTGTGAGATTTGCTATTAACGGTGGAAACAAGCTTATAATCTAATCCTTTCATTTAATAGAGGGAGAAATTGAGGCCAGAGAAGGGGAGTGACTTTAGCAGAATAAAACATATTAAATCTGTCTTATTTTTAAAAATGGAGGTGTAACATACTGTAAAATGTACTCATCTGAATTTTACCTATGTGAATGCTTGTGTAAACACCATAGTGATCAAGACATGTACACTTCCAGAACCTTAGAAGTTTTCCTATTGCGCCTTCCTAGTTGGTGTCCACTCTCTACTCTCAGAAGTAATACTCTTCTGACCATTTGATTGGTATTACCTATTTCCAAACTTCATGTACATTGAGTCATACAGTATCTGGCTTTTTTTGCGCAACATAGTATCTGAGAGATTCACACATTTTGTTGCATGCACTGGTAGTTTGTGTGTTTAGATGTTGTATAGATTCTTTTGTATTATGCCACAATTTTTTCCTTTTGGTGGCTATTTGGGTTGTTTCCACTTTGGGACTGTTATGAATGAAACCTCTGTACACATTCTTATGTATTTGAGTGGACATACACACTCACTTCTCCTGTGTATATGCCTGGAGATGGAATTGCTGGGTCATAGGAGAGGTGTAGTTATGTTAAGCTTTAGTAGATATTGCCAAACAGTGATTATATCAGTTTCCAGTCTCACCAGCAATGTATGGCAGTTCTGGTTGCTCCACATCCTCACACTTGTTATTGTCAGTCTTTTTCATTGTAGACATTCTGGTGAGAGTGTAATGATACTTCATTATGGTTTTAATTTGTATTTTCCCAATGATTAGAGATAATGAGAACCTTTTCATATGCTTTTTGGCCGTTTGGATATCCTCATTCGTGAAGTGCCTATTCAAATCTTTTGCCAGTTTTTAAAAGTTGGGTTTTTTGTCTTTTACTGACTTAGAGGATTTTATTATGTATTCTGAATGTGAGTCCTTTGTCAGATATGCATACGTTAGTCCTCCCTTTTCCAGAGTTTCACTTTCTGTGGCTTTAGTTACCCACAATCAACCATGGCCCAAAATATGAAATGGAAATTTCCAGGTGCACACGCGTGTGCGCACACACACACACAGCGCACCCCACTGCTGGAGTTCTGGCTGAGATCACCTTGAATCTTTAGATAAATTTGTGAAGAATTGACGTTTTTATAATATTGAGGCTTAAAATCCATACACAGTATATTTCTCCATTTAAGTCCTCTTTGATTTCTCTTAGTGTTTTGTAGTTTTCAGGGCAGAGGTTTTACACATCTCTTCCTAGGTTGTTATTTCTTAATTCTAATTGTAGATTCTTGTGGATATTTTACACACATAATTACATCATCTGTGAATAGATGCTGTTTTACTTCTTTCTTTTCATCCTTTAGGCCTTTTTGGTTTTCTTGCTCTGTTGGACTAGCTGGGACCTTCAGTATAATGTTGAATAGAAGTAGTGATTGTGGACATCCTTGTGTTGTTTGAGATATATTGAATTCAAAGGAATTTTCTGTTTATGAACAAGGTAACATACGGGCTTACCTACTTCAATTGTTGACTGCTTTTACTTACTTTTGTAGGCATGGCTAATGTAAAAGCAGCCCCAAAGATAACTGACACAGGAGGAGGCTTCATTTTAGAAGAGGAAGAAGAAGAAGAACAGAAAATTGGAAAAGTTGTTCATCAACCAGGTAAAGTGAGTTTTTCAAAAATAAGTATCTAGATTGGTTATTTTGAGTAACATGCATAGTTTTATGCAAAGTGATGCTAAATAATGCCACAACTACTTTAATCAGTGAGTACATTATCTTTATAAAAGTGATAAAGTTTGGCAGTTTTGCTAGTAGATTAAAAAAAAAATCAAAGAAACAGCCATGCATATGGAAATGATTATTTAACTTGTGGCTGATGTGCTTAGGGGTTGATGCTCTCTGTTGCTTTATAATAGGCAGGGTTAGCCAGTATATTGATTGGTAGAATAAATACTCAAAATTATCTTGATAGGCTGAAATGAGGCACCAGAATCCAAGAGATAACATTTAGGACATTCTTTTATTTATCTGTGGAGAAAGAAAGCAGCTTACAAAGTATAAGATAGACAGACCAGTATAAAAAGAAGGGTGTAACTATGATCTAAGGTTAATGCTTTCGTAAATCACTTATATGTATACATATCTTCACAGTGAGGGTACTTTCACACTCTTTGGGAAAAAGATAGAAACACTTTATTTGTTCATAAGTTTGGCAGCCAACAGTGCAATATAACAGCTTTAAAAAAAAAAAAAAAAAAAAAAAAAAAAAAGAAACCTATTCCAGTCTTTAGTTGCAGCTACAGAACTGTTGTGCATTCATCAATGTAGGTGGTTGCCCTGCTCTGATCTATGTATGTCTATACTGTTGTTTGCAGAAGCTGAGACTTGAAGGATTAAAATATTTGTTTTTATTTACATCAGGGACTGGTTTTGTGGAAGACAAAACCCGGGGTGGGGTTGGGGGGTGGCTGGGGATGGTTTCAGGATGATTCAAGCACATTATATTTTATTGTGTACTTTATTTCCATTATTATTACATTGTAATATATAATGAAATAATTACACAACTCTTGCTTATGGTCGACTGCCAGTTTCTGAGTGGTAAATGTAAAAGGGAGTGACAGTTTGAAAATTATCATTGTGTTTATTTAGGAATTCCCATTATAAAGAATATTTTAAATTAAAAAACTGCACATTTTAAATGTTTTGATTAATAATGCTATGTAATAACTTCCTAATTGGTATTTCTGCCACAGTTTCTCTTCATTCTAACGCATCCTGGTAAATTTTTCAAAGATACCACTTTGACTATCACTAGCTTTGTTCCAAAATTTTTAGTTTTCCTTTTGTCTATAGATATGCTTCTCTAATATTCTACAAAAGAAGTATGATTGTTTGTTTTTTTTCTTAAAGTTTGGAGATTAGTGTGTTATAACGAAGGAGGTAAGGGAAGGCAGTGATAGGAATATTTTGAAACAAACAATTAATGACATAATGACAATTCCCCTTTTCTTTTTTTTTTCTTTGAGACGGAGTTTCACTCTTGTTGCCCAGGCTGGAGTGCAATGGTGCGATCTTGGCTCACCGCAACCTCTGCCTCCTGGGTTCAAGCGATTCTCCTGCCTTAGCCTCCCAAGTAGCTGGGATTATAGGCATGCACCACCAGGCCCAGCTAATTTTGTATTTTTAGTAGAGACGGGGTTTCTCCATGTTGGTCAGCTGGTCTCGAGCACCCAATCTCAGGTGATCCACCCTCCTCGGCCTCCCAAAGTGCTGGGATTACAAGCGTGAGCCACTGCACCTGGCCGACAACTCCTTTTTTCTTCTTGTTGGAAATTGTGGCAGTTCTGAGAGTTGGAGCATTCAGCCTAAAGACTTCTTAGTAAAATTAATTTATTTACATATATATGTTTATTTATTTAGAAAGAGCCTTGCTCTGTCACCAGCCTGGAGTGCAGTGGCGTGATCTTGGCTTACTGCAACCTCTACCTCCTGGGTTTAAGCGATTCTCTTACCTCAGCCTCCCAAGTAGCTGGGACTACAGGCACACACTACCACGCCTGGCTAATTTTTTTTGTTTTTGTTTTTGAAACGGAGTTTCACTCTTGTTGCCCAGGCTGGAGTGCAGTGGCGCAATCTTGGCTTGCTGCAACCTCCACCTCCTGGGCATAAGCGATTCTCCTGCCTCAGCCTCCAGAGTAGCTGGAATTACAGGTGCCAACCACCACGCCCAGCTAATTGACACCTGGCTAATTTTTGTATTTTTTTTGTAGAGACAGGGCCTTGCCATGTTGACCAGGCTGGTCTCGAACTCCTGGACTCAAGTGATCCACCCACCTTGGCCTTTCAAAGTGCTGGGATTATAGTTGTGAGCCAGTGTGCCAGCCTTACTAGTAAAATTTAAAGACTTGCTGGGAGAAACAGTTCTTACAGGATTAAGTTCCTTAGCTAGGCATTTGAAGTCCTTAAAGAATCTAGATTTACCTTACCTAGAGTGGTTTTTCTGTGCTGGGAGTTGAGGATACATGGCTGAATACAGCCTCTCTCCTCAAGGAGTTTATAATCCACAAGGTGAGACAGATGAAGAAGCTATTTGCTTTGTTGATAGGGGGTAGAATGGAGGGAGAAAAAATTTTTTCCATATGGAAGTGAATTCTGTTGTTGTCTCTCTTCTATTACCATGCTGTTTATTGCTCTTTCCTGTGTAATGTTGGTGCCCTGTCTGTAAGCAGATCCCTTTTCTCCCTACCACTCTGGGACTCATCTCTTTTGTACTTTCAGCAGTGCTGTGGTAGGCAGAATAATGGCCCCCAAAGATGTCCATGCCTTAATCACTCTGGAACCTGTGAATATATTATCCTTATCATAGCAAAAAGGACTTTGCAGATACGATTAAGGTTAAAGACCTTGAGATGGGGAGAATATCTTGGGTTATTCAGGTAGACCCAATGTAAGCACACAAGTTTCCTTAAAAGTGGAAGAGGGGCCAGGCACGGTGGCTCACGCCTGTAATCCCAGCACTTTGGGAGGCCAAGGCAGGTGGATCACCTGAGGTCAGGAGTTCAAGACCAACCTGGCCAACATGGCAAAACTCTGTCTCTACTAAAAATACAAAAATTAGGGCCGGGTGCAGTGGCTCATGCCTGTAATCCCAGCACTTTGGGAGGCCAAGGTGGGTGGATCAGGAGGTCAGGAGATCGAGACCAGCCTGGCCAACATGGTGAAACCCCATCTCTACTGAAAATACAAAAATTAACCAGGCATGGTGGTGCGTTCCTATAATCCGAGCTACTTGGGAGGCTGAGGCAGGGGAATCGCTTGAACCCAAGAGATGGAGGTTGCAGTGAGCCGAGATTGCGCCACTGCACTAAAACCTGAGCAACAGAGCAAGATTCCATCTCCAAAAACAAAACAAAACAAAAACAAAAATTATCTGGGCATGGTGGCGTGCACCTGTAATCCCATCTACTTGGGAGGCTAAGGCAGGAGAATCGCTTGAACCTGAGAGGTGGAGGTTACACTGAGCCGAGATCGTGCCACTGCACTCCAGCCTGGGCGGCAGAGCAAGACTCCATTTCAAAAAAACAAAAAAAGTAGAAGAGGAAAGCCGAGAGTCAGAGGGACATGTGATTATGGAAGAAGTGAGTGATGCCATGTGAGAAGCCACCATTGCTGGCTGTGAAGATGGAGGAAAAGGGGTCATGAGTCAAGGAATGCAGGCAGCCTGTAGAAGCTGGAAAAGGCAAGGAGATGGATTCTTGCCTAGAGCCTCCAGAAAGGAACACAGCCCTGCCAACACCTTGATTTTAGCCTACTGAGACCCATGTCAGAATAAACTAGAGATATGTGTGATAATAAATGTGTGTTGTTTTAAGTCACTCAGTCTATGGTCGTTTCTTATAACTGCAATGTAGCACTAACAAAGTACCTTGCACATGGCTGGGATTCAGAAATACTTGTGGACGTGCTAGGTTTTTTTCTTTATGTTACTTCCTTTTCTTTTTCCTCTTTTTTTTTTTAATAAACATTTTATCTTTTACTTAAATGTATTTATGTCAGGCATAACATACATGATAAGCTAATAAAATAGAGGAAAATGTATTTTTCTAGTCATAAAAAAGGAAACTTTATTAAAGAGTTCATTTTCCTTTTCTTAGGACCTGTTATGGAATTTGATTATGTAATATGTGAAGAATGTGGGAAAGAATTTATGGATTCTTATCTTATGAACCACTTTGATTTGCCAACTTGTGATAACTGCAGGTACTTATTTTAGATAGTGTTCTTAATTGCTAATATTTATGTGTAGGTTTAGGGCAAAACAAGTTATATCTGTTTGGATTTGATATTTTCTTAGTAATTATGAATTTTATTTTGGGCGTTTCCTAAAATTTCTATGGTTTCTATTTTGCCAAATGCAGTAAATCTGTGCTTATTAAAGCTTATGATATACCCCATAAAATAGGAAGGATGCCAATGGTTCTGCCATAGAAATTTGCTTTTCTTTTTCTGCTGGCCTGAGTTTTTTTGTTTTTGTTTTTTAACATCTCTCAGTAGCAGGCTGCTAACTCTTCTCTTCACCCAGCCCTAATGATCCCTCTATTTCTTAATTATTCCAGGATGGGTTACATCTTGGTCAGAGGAGTGGGGCCTTCAGTGAGAGGACAGTAGCTCAGAATACCTTTTTCATTCACCTTTGGCTACCCTCATAAAGAGAATAGATGAGGAAAAACTATATTCTTCCATTCTTTTTCTTCTTCTAGACTTTGTCTTTTTTTTATGTCACCCAGAATAACCTTTCTCACTTCACGTGGTTCTCCTATCGCTACTGTTTACTCAGCCAAATGCTGTGTTGATATCTTTTGCACACTGAAGGTCCTATCTTGGAATCTTAGTTGGCCCTGTTACCTGTTCCCTGTGCTTACTTTGTCCCTACAGTCCTAAATCAACTCCTCACCTGCCTGAAGGACCTGCCCTTTCAGAGTCCCTGCTGCAGACATTGGGAGCCATCATGATTGGCTTGTTGCTGAGCGGAATCCTCGGTAGATAGAGAGGGAGATGTGGTCCCTGGTCTCATGATCAGATATATGGCTGGGAATGCTCTGGCACCCCAGCTGGAACTATAGATTACAAACTCATTTCCCACTGACACAGTGGTTAAAGTCCACAGTATTGTCGTCATTCTCCTTAAGGGCCAGTATAGCTTTTGGGAACTGAAACACTACATATAATTTTATTTCCAAGAGAAAATGGAAGCAACTGTTGTACCAGTTTAAAGGAAGTTGTGAATATATTACCTTGCCATAGCAAAGGGACTTTGCAGATATGATTAAGGTTAAAGACCTCGAGATGGGGAGATTATCCTGGGTTATCCAGGTAGACCAAATACAAGCACATGAGCTTTCTTAGAAGTGGAAGAGGGAAGCTGAGAGTCAGAGGGACATGCGATTAGTGAAAAAGTGAGTGATGCAATGTGAGAAGCCATCATCACTGGCTGTGAAAGTGTAAGGAGGGGGTCATGAGTTCAGGAATGCAGGTGGCCTCTAGAAACTAGAAAAGGCAAGGAGATGGATTCTTACCTAGTGCCTCCAGAAAGGAACGTGGTCCTGCCACACCTTGAAAAGTCTGGAAACATTACACTTTTATGTTTAATCATAATCAGGAACACAGTCCTCCATTCTTTTTCAACATTGTCAAAGATGATAGTACCATATAATCTACATGTCTCCTGTTAGTTTATACTTCTGAATTATTTAGCTTTCGTATAGCTCTTCCCAGTTTTAACTTTTATGTTTTTGTGATAGAATCCTCTGATAGAACCTTTGATTTCTCCCCTCCCTGACCTGTACCTGCTCTTTAGTGTTTACCATTTCAATAAAGCCAGCTTCATTCACTGGCTGTGTCTCCACTCTCCTGTGTGTATTAATTCCAAACCTGTTTGGCTCTAGGTTCAAACCATATCCTGAATCCATCGGCATCTTATCCTCTCCCACTGCTGCCTTAGTCTAGGCCACCATCAGCTCTTGGCCTGGACCACTGCAGTAGTGTTCTAACTGATCTCTCCCCCATTACCCCTTTCGCACCCCTAGGGTCTCCTTTTCATATAGTATTTTGCTCAAAACCTTCTAGTGGTTTCTAACCATTGTCTTCACCATTGCTTGCAAGGCCCTGACTGTCTCTGACTGTATCTCCCACCACTCCTCACCATCGCTTACTTCAGGTCTTCTGGTTACACTGGTCCTCTTGCTGTAAGCTCTCTTTGCAAAATACACCCCTGCCCTATAGGCTTTTCCCTTGCTGTTCCCTTTGCTAGGAATGTTTTCTTCTCTAGATAATGTAACATCAGAATAAGTAAAAGATAAAGTATTTTTCTGTTAGAATTCTTATGTTGCTAACTTAACCATGAGAGTTGCAGGAAAAAGTATTTTATATGTCCTTTTTGCTGTGTGTGCCCCTAAGTTGCTGGGCTGTTTTCAAACTTAGCTTATTTAAAATAACTAATTTATATAATGGACTTAATCTGTTTTCAGAGATGCTGATGATAAACACAAGCTTATAACTAAAACAGAGGCAAAACAAGAATATCTTCTGAAAGACTGTGATTTAGAAAAAAGAGAGCCACCTCTTAAATTTATTGTGAAGAAGAATCCACATCATTCACAATGGGGTGATATGAAACTCTACTTAAAGTTACAGGTTTCTAATAAGTTGTATTTATTATTTTTAACTCTGGTAAAGTCTTAATAAACTAGTCATAATTAGTTTGGTTTTTGCTTACAGAGTGTGAAAAAACTCTTTTCCCTAGTTTTGCATATGCTTCACAGTCATGTATAATGACATTTAATAACATGTTTTCTCATTTTGCTTTTTTTTTTTTTTTTTTTTTTTTTTTTTTAAAACAATAAGGTCTCACTCTGTCACTCAGGCTGGAGTGCAGTGGTGAGATCACGGCTCACTGCAGCCTTGACCTTCTGGGCTCAGGTAACTCAGCCTTCTGAGTAGCACCTGGCTAGTTTTTTGTATTTTTTGTAGAGATGGGGTTTTACCATATTGCCCAGGCTGGTCTCAAACTCCAGGGCTCAAGTGATCCTCCTGCTTCGGCCTCGCAAAGTGCTGGGATTACAGGCATGAGCCGCCACACCTGGCCTCATTTTGCTTCTAATATGGCACTTTGAAACAAACCTGTTGCTATTGGGTGATGTTAAGAGTACAATTTGGAAACTAAAAAAGGTTGGAATGGGAGTCAGGCCTCGTTTCCTTACCCTCTTTCACCTCCGTCTCCCACCAAAAAAGAAATATTAAAAAAAAGAAAAATTTCAGGAATTTCATAAATACCTAAAATCTAACTCTACCCATCTGGAATGCTAGCGAGTGTCCATATAGCTCTGTAATCTCGGAGCAGATCTTCTCAACTCCACTTGCTGCAGATGGGTTACAGGTGTGCCAAGATGGTGATCCACTTAGTGGCTAGGGCTGCTAGTGCCCAGGCCAGTTTCTTTGAGTCACAAGCAGCCTCTTGTATCTACCTCAGAGTGGTACAAATATTGTAATATTCTTTTTGGGCTGTTAGCTTAAAAATATTGGGAGGCATTGCTTTAGAGCACAGTTTGAATATATACTATACTAGAAAATCCCATATCTCCAAATAAAATTAAGAAGCCATATTGTAAAACAAAACTTGTACTGAATTTCATTAAATACTAATATAAGATTCTGTTGATTAGAACATTCACTATTGTTTTATGTACCATTAAATATTTTTAAATGCCGCTGATTAAATCAACATACGCTTTCTTATCGCTTGATGCTTTTATTTTATACTTGGTGAAATAGTGCCATTAGACTTTATTATAGTTTTTTGTCATATATCAAGACTTTTGCACACATAAAAGGGAAAATGCAAGTGCAAAAGACTTATGAAGGTATTCCTAAACTTTACATTCAGAGTCCAATTCTTCTGCACCACTTTTTGACTCAGAGTTGTTAAAGTACCATTAAGTGCATTGGTGATGCAGCATTTTCAGGGATGTTAAATTGTGGAAAACGTGATGTCTCAAAATATATGAAATATGAGTATATCACTTGATTATGTTAAGAAATTTGAGTTTGGCTACACTGATTAATATTATGGTCCTTTTAACATATTGTTAGAGGTATCCTGAGCATAATTCTTAGTGTGTAAATTCTCCTAAAATGTAAGTAAATACTATAAAGAGTAAAGGTATATAATGTAAAGTTTTAAAAGTAGAATGAAGACTTTTTACATCATTTTGGTACCAAAATTTTAAAAAATATATATCCTGCAGATCAGAAGTCAAGTCGATAGAGACAGTTATTGATCTTGAAGGAGATGAGTAGTAGTAATTGGTAATTTCCTATGGTTGGAGATTTTTGGAGATGACTTCATATTTAGGTCTGATGTGGCTAATCTGTCAACAAACTGTTTCTTTGGTGAGCCCACCACAGTTGATCAAACTCACTGACCACATGTACTTTTGATTCCTGTGACAATACAGTCAGAGGACAACTTTTCTATTTATAATCTACTTCAGCATACGTTTACTGACAGTTTCATAGGTTTAGATAGATGTTTTATTAGAGTTGTTTCTGATCATTAATATTTAAAATCTTTAAATTTCTAATAAGTATTTCTAAATTTATACTTGAGTTAGATCATTCTTTGGTACCTGTGGATTTGACAGTTATAACTTTATCATATTTTGCAAGTCTGAATCACAACTTATTTAAATATGGATTTTGTGTTGTAGATTGTGAAGAGGTCTCTTGAAGTTTGGGGTAGTCAAGAAGCATTAGAAGAAGCAAAGGAAGTCCGACAGGAAAACCGAGAAAAAATGAAACAGAAGAAATTTGATAAAAAAGTAAAAGGTAGATGGCCACATTTTATATCATGAAGGATTGTGTTTTACCATTTTGCAAAAAGCCTTTAGCTAGATTCTTCCTGTTTAATGTCACCAATAGATTGGAATGTGTTTTTTTGGAGGTTGAAAAAAATGACTTAAAGTTTGCCCTCAGTATGTTGGTCTTCAAGGCACTCAGCTCAAACCTCACAGTACGACATTTCTGAAAAGCATGTACGTCATCATCTTAAAGTGAATCGTGTTTTTATATAGGAACAATGTAAGGATCACGAGTGGTATCACTAGTCAAGGATTTGGCATCAATTAAATCTTAAGTATGATCAACAGTGTTATAAAAAACCCACCTACCAACAATCCCCTCTAATTGCTTAAAATGAAAAGCCATGCCCTAAGTCTTAGTCATCTAATTCAGCAGCTAGAAGGAACTTTTATTTTATATATTACCAAAAGACCCAGAAAGGTGGAGTGACTTGTTACATAGATAGTTATTGGCAGAGTTGGGACTGGAAGCAGTCTTTTTTGACTGAAAGTCTCCATGAAGTAGTCATTTCTCTATCCATGCATCTGCCTTTGCATGCATTCCCTTGTCCATCTATCTCTGCATTAATCTGTCCTTGTTATCCATCCAGGTATGTATGTCTGTTAAGTCTGTCTGTCTTTTCATCCATCCATCCATCCATCAATGCATCCAGTATTTACTAAGTGTCAACTGTGTGCCAGGCACTGTGCTAACATAAATTCTGGAGTCAGAGTTTGTCAGGAGAGAAACTTAAAATCGTGCAAGTGTGCTAGGTACCATGATAGTGATGAACGTGAGGTGCTGCGGGAGCACAGAGGTCACTTTCTGCTCTACCACAGAATCCCTAAAAGAGTCTTAAAAAAGGAAACGTACATGTTCTTCATGCAGTAATTATGCAGAGTCCCACTGTAGTGTACAGTGTGTAGAGATAACACATACTTTATGTATATATTCAGTTTTATATACTAAATTAATTCATTGAAAGTGAATGTCCTATCCATATAATTTTGCTTATGTTTTTAGGATTCATAAGTGGTTTTGGAGAATGAATAAGATATGGTCAGATATCTTAAAAACAAAAAAGCAAAACCAAAAATTGAATGTAAGCCTTCCTTGTTGTGAGGAACACAAGTTGTTGTAATCCTTCTCATTGTGAGGATTTGTTTTTCCTTTGTCATTACAAGTGTAATTCAGTTACAGTGCAGAAAAGTTAGAGAATTACAAAGAGCTCTTATCGCATGATTTTCCTACTCAGAGACAATCATCAGCAACATTTTAATTTTTGCTCTTCCTCTTCTTTTCTGTCCTAAGATCCTTAAATTTTTTTAAAAATAAAAATGGAAGCACTATTTGACACGAAGTTAAGCAACTCCATGATCAACATCCTTATACACATCTTTTTATGTAGTTACTTAGCAATTCCTGAATCACAAGGTAAGGCACACATTCATGGCTTTGTAGAGAGGTTTCCTGTAATAAGCTGTGCCGTGTAAAAGCATTTCATTAAAGAACCTTCCCAAAATTAGCCACTGCTATATTGAGAGGATTTGGAGAGTTCTGATGAATTTGGCCCTTTAATCTTTTCAGTGCTTTACACCATTCCTTCCTCTGCAGTAGCAAGGAGAACCCTGAAAGATAAAGTAGTGAAAAGGCATTTTAAGAGGTGTGAAAGGGAGGACAGTTATAGATTAGTTATATACTAGCCTAGGGTTTTTTGTTAACTCCAGCTACCTGAAATCACCTCAACTCAACTCTTTGCTGCCTCCTTAAACCATTTCCAGGTGGTATTTTGGTGCAGATAATAATATATGGATAAAATAATAAGTATTAATTAAAAACCTGTATCTGCAAAGTGATGAAATATTTTTTAAAACGAGGGCCGTCTGTACTTTCTTAGATACTAATTCTGTAATTTGGTCACAGTGTCATCTAATGGTAACTAAATTCCTGTAATTTGACAACCAGATTAAAAGATGATGGCATCCATTTCATCACATGCTTTTTTTTTATAAGAATTCTATGTGGCATATATATTATTAGTATGAACAGAACTCTTAAAGATTTAGTTTTCACTGGTATTACTTTTTAAAGAAATATAAACTTTAATTAGCTTTTTTTCTCATTACATTAAATTGCTGCTGTTAATCACCAGATAAGCTACTGTCAATTGTCCTATTTTTGAAGAGTTTGAACTTGCCCTGAAGTTTTTCATAGAGTTAGACCTCTTGGGTCTGGTTTCTTTTTTCAGTTTGCTTCCTATTTGAATGAAGCATGTCTTTTGAGGAAATTTTCCAAAGTGGTTACGTGAGTGATATATTTTCCAAGTCTCTGTAAATAGAAATGTTTTTCTGCTTTTGTGCATATGAATACCTAAGTTCTGTAACATTACTCCACTGTCTTCTGGTGTTTAATGTGCAGAGAGGTCAGTGTGATGCCTTCTTTAATTATGGCTTCTTGTTGATTTACTTTAGAGGTTGTTCCCGCCATCCTGAATAGGCCACAAAGGGCTGAGATTGGAGTAGACACTGTAGAGATTAGACACAAGGAGCTTACTGTACAGTTTTCTCAGAAGGCTCAGAACAGAGAGGAATAAAAGCAAGTCTAAAAGTATTTTAGTTGAAAAGAAATTGGAACCTGGTTCCTCTTGGTCTTCTGATTTTGATCCACAAAGAAGCTGACACAGTTTACTTCTTTATGGGAAGGTAAGAGATTATATTTACCTGCTTTGAGAATATGATCTTCTATTTTAGCAGTTTGAGAATTGATCTTACTACCAGAAAGAATTTTACAGTTTAAATAGTATAAGGTGTGGATGGATAGATAGATAGATAGATAGATAGATAGATAGATAGATAGATAGATAAAAATAAGGTGAAAGCAAGAAAGTGTTTTCTTGTTAGTGAATTCAAATTGTTACGGATTTTAGATACAAGAAGGCAGAAACTGCTGTTCAGTTTTTTTAACTGGTGTGAAAACTCTGTATCAAAATATTCAAAGGACCGATCGAGAGTATTTGGAAAGAGTTCTTTTGAATTTGGCCTTTTAATCTTTTCAATGCCCTATACCAGTCCTTCCTCTCTTCCAGTACCAAGGAGAGCCTTAAGGATAAAGTAGTGAACAGGCATCTTGAGTGTGAAAGAGAGGACTGTTATACATTACAGAAATCAGTTATAGATTATAGAAATCAGTTTTGATTTCAAAACTTCAGGGTGCACTGGCCTTAATATTAGATGGGAATGTTCAGCTGGTTCAAATGTACAGAACATTTTAGGTTTGCATGTCTATAAATAAGGTAGAGATGAGGCATTTCTTTAGTTATACCAGCTTTCTCTCATTCAGTACTGGTAGAGGTTACCCTTCTAAAAAAAGGAAAATAAATTCATTTTCATTATTTATTACTATGTACTTTCCTCCCAAAAGAGGTAGGTAAGAAATCTCTTATGGGGGCCCCAAGTTTGTGGACATTGTACATTGTAGGCCTGTGGTTATATATATGACTCTGGAGTCATCTCTCAAGAGAGTTTGGGAGACTCAGTTCTGTTACTTTGCTTTAGTTTATGGAGGACTAAACATCATATTGTCATTGTGTCTTTTCCTTATAATTTTTTTTCCTTCTGTTAACAAGGGGCACCATGAGTTAATACTTACTGCCCTACCATAAAGTATTTAGAAGTATCTTATCTCTCTCAGCTAGTTGTCTTTTAAGTTTACCTCAGAAGCAGCACTGGGTTTCCATGAATACAGACCACCTCTTTGGCAAAACCAAGAGGTTAAACTGAATACAAGTTTTAGATTGGCATAAAATAACATTTTCATTTAAAAAAGGATTTAGGAGAATTTTTTTGTGCGTAAAAAGTATAAGCAGTCCCTGAATATATCAGTAACAAGACTGGTTACATTGAAAATTGTTATAAATTTCCATGAAAGGCAGTCCTTAGTTAATAGCTTCCAGCATTGTGAAATTCTAGGCCAATGGAACTAGGAGGTTGGAACATGGTAAACCACTGTTTTGTCTCCAGCTTCAATTAGGCCTTCAGCACTGCGTAGGACCTGCACCCACCCCAGGTTTCCTCAGCTCCCCCAAAGTCGATTTCAGACCTACAGACCTTTTTTCAGTCTTCTAAAGCCTTACCTTGTTTTTAAAACTACCTCCTTCTCATTCTCAGCAGTAGGTAGTTGATTTCTGCTTTCCTAAGTTTTAAGTTGTTAAACGAAGTAATGTGAAAAAAGTATTAATCTTAAATTTTTTTTATTTACCTGATGTTGACATTTGCCATATTTACTTTTTCTTTCACATACACATATTTTGCCAAGCCATTTAAGTTGCAGACATTGTGATTCTTATAAACACTTCAGCATGTTTCTCCTCAGAACAATGGCATTCGGCTGAGAGCAGCGGCTCACGCCTATAATCCCAACACTTCGGGAGGCTGAGGTGGGCAGATCACCTGAGGCCAGGAGTTTGAGACCAGCCTGGCCAACATGGTGAAACCTTGTCTCTACTAAAAATACAAAAATTAGCTGGGCATAGTGGTGTGTGCCTGTAGTCGCAGCTACTCAGGAGGCTGAGGCAAGAGAATTGCTTGAACCTGGGAAGTGGAGGTTGCAGTGAGCTGAGATCCCGCCATTGCACTCCAGCCTGGGCAACAAGAGTGAAACTCTGTCTCAAAAAAAAACAAAAAACAATGGTGTTCTTCTACATAGCTAAAGAACAATGATCATACTCAAGAAATTTAGCATTAATATAATGCTGCCATCTTGTGTATAATTTAATATTCCCCAGTTCTTTTGGTGTCCTTTACAGCTTTTTGTTGGATCCAGGTGTTACTCAAGGATGATGCATATTGATAGCTGCTTTTAAACTAGTCCCTCAGCCTTTTTTGTCTTTCACGACATTGACATTTTGCAGTGCCCAGGCCAGCTGCTGTTCAGTGTGTCCCTCCATTCAGATTTGTTAGCTGCATGTTTCCTCAGTTAGACTCAGGTCGAATGTTTTTGGTAGAAATACTTTCAAGGTGATGTGTTTGAGCATGTATCAGTAGACACATGGTACCAGCTCTCTCTTTTAAGGGAGTGGTAGTTTGACTGCTTCGTTAAGATGGTGTCTGCCAGGTTTTTCCATTGTAAAGGTACCCTTTATCCTTTGTAATTAGTGAGAAATCTAATACTATGTGAAGATCTGATTCCTTACCTTTCACTCAGTGGTTTTAGTACACAGGGCTGAGTCTTACTTTAGTTACTATGGTGGATATAAATGGTGATTTTCTATTTCTGTCACTTTCTGTAATTGTTGTTTGGCTTTTGGAAAGAAGAGCTTTTCTTCTCCTAAAAACTAATATTTTTGTAAGCATCAGCTAGACTCATTGTTTCTTATTCTGAAGTCAATGTATTATAGTCCATTCCAGTCATGATTCATTTTGGTGTTGAAATTGTCCAAAATTTGGCCAGTAGAATCCCCTTCAGGCGAGCTCCTGTCTTTCTAAACTATTTTGTTTGGAAATAATTTCAAACTTATAAAAAATTGCAAGGATAATAATACAAAGGGCCACTCATATATCTTATCCAGATTACCTACTGTTAACACTTTATGCTATTTGCATCATCATTTGCGTGCTCTTTCTATACATACACAGTATTTATTTTTTTCCAAACCATTTAAGACTAAGTTGTATACATCACCACCCTTTACCCATAAATATTAGTGTATATTTTCTAATAGGTATATATTTTGTTACATAACCAAAGTATATTGTTAACTTGAGTAAATTTAACATTGATTTAGTATTTATGTCTAATCTGCCCTCCATATTCTAGTTTTGTTAGTTGATCTAATGTTATTTTTAGTAATTCCTTTCTGAAACAGAATCCAGTCTAGGATTGGGTATTGGCTTTAGGTACCAAGTCTTTCTAAACTTTTCTGGGATATTTTACACAGCTCTTATTTTTTTATGACATTGACATTTTTGAAGAAAAGTCTGTTTCCCCTGCCCTGCCTTTTTTTTTTTTAATTATACTTTAGGTTTTAGGGTACATGTGCACAATGTGCAGGTTTGTTACATATGTATCCATGTGCCATGTTGGTTTGCTGCACCCATTAACTCGTCATTTAGCATTAGGTATATCTCCTAATGCTGTCCCTCCCCCCTCCTCCCACCCCACAACAGTCCCCGGCGTGTGATGTTCCCCTTCCTGTGTCCATGAGTTCTCATTGTTCAATTCCCACCTGTGAGTGAGAACATGCGGCGTTTGGTTTTTTGTCCTTGCGATAGTTTACTGAGAATGATGTTTTCCAGTTTCATCCATGTCCCTACAAAGGACACGAACTCATCATTTTTTATGGCTGCATAGTATTCCATGGTGTATATGTGCCACATTTTCTTAATCCAGTCTATTGTTGTTGGATATTTGGGTTGGTTCCAAGTCTTTGCTATTGTGAATAGTGCCGCAATAAACATATGTGTGCATGTGTCTTTATAGCAGCATGATTTATAGTCCTTTGGATATATACCCAGTAATGGGATGGCCGGGTCAAATGGTATTTCTAGTTCTAGATCCCTGAAGAATCGCCACACTGACTTCCACAATGGTTGAACTAGTTTACAGTCCCACCAACAGTGTAAAAGTGTTCCTATTTCTCTACATCCTCTCCAGCACCTGTTGTTTCCTGACTTTTTAATGATGCCCATTCTAACTGGTGTGAGATGGTATCTCATTGTGGTTTTGATTTGCATTTCTCTGATGGCCAGTGATGATGAGCATTTTTTCACGTGTTTTTTGGCTGCATAAATGTCTTCTTTTGAGAAGTGTTTGTTCATGTCCTTTGCCCACTTTTTGATGGGGTTGTTTTTTTCTTGTAAATTTGTTTGAGTTCATTGTAGATTCTGGATATTAGCCCTTTGTCAGATGAGTAGGTTGCAAAAATTTTCTCCCATTCTGTAGGTTGCCTGTTCACTCTGATGGTAGTTTCTTTTGCTGTGCAGAAGCTCTTTAGTTTAATTAGATCCCATTTGTCAATTTTGGCTTTTGTTGCCATTGCTTTTGGTGTTTTAGACATGAAGCCCTTGCCCATGCCTATGTCCTGAATGGTATTGCCTAGGTTTTCTTCTAGGGTTTTTATGGTTTTAGGTCTAACATGTAAGTCTTTAATCCATCTTGAATTAATTTTTGTGTAAGGTGTAAGGAAGGGATCCAGTTTCAGCTTTCTACATATGGCTAGCCAGTTTTCCCAGCACCATTTATTAAATAGGGAATCCTTTCCCCATTTCTTGTTTTTGTCAGGTTTGTCAAAGATCAGATAGTTGTAGATATGCGGCATTATTTCTGAGGGCTCTGTTCTGTTCCATTGATCTATGTCTCTGTTGTGGTACCAGTACCATGCTGTTTTGGTTACTGTAGCCTTGTAGTATAGTTTGAAGTCAGGTAGGGTGATGCCTCCAGCTTTGTTCTTTTGGCTTAGGATTGACTTGGCAATGCAGGCTCTTTTTTGGTTCCATATGAACTTTAAAGTAGTTTTTTCCAATTCTGTGAAGAAAGTCATTGGTAGCTTGATGGGGATGGCACTGAATCTATAAATTACCTTGGGCAGTATGGCCATTTTCACGATATTGATTCTTCCAACCCATGAGCATGGAATGTTCTTCCATTTGTTTGTATCCTCTTTTATTTCATTGAGCAGTGGTTTGTAGTTCTCCTTGAAGAGGTCCTTCACATCCCTTGTAAGTTGGATTCCTAGGTATTTTATTCTCTTTGAAACAATTGTGAATGGGAGTTCACTCATGATTTGGCTCTCTGTCTGTGATTGGTGTACAAGAATGCTTGTGATTTTTGTACATTGATTTTGTATCCTGAGACTTTGCTGAAGTTGCTAATCAGCTTAAGGAGATTTTGGGCTGAGACAATGGGGTTTTCTAGATATATAATCATGTCATCTGCAAACAGGGACAATTTGACTTCCTCTTTTCCTAATTGAATACCCTTTATTTCCTTCTCCTGCCTGATTGCCCTGGCCAGAATTTCCAGCACTATGTTGAATAGGAGTGGTGAGAGAGGGCATCCCTGTCTTGTGCCAGTTTTCAAAGGGAATGCTTCCAGTTTTTGCCCATTCAGTATGATACTGGCTGTGGGTTTGTCATAGATAGCTCTTATTATTTTGAGATACGTCCCATCAATACCTAATTTATTGAGTTTTTAGCATGAAGGGTTGTTGAATTTTGTCAAAGGCCTTTTCTGCATCTATTGAGATAATCATGTGGTTTTTGTCTTTGGTTCTGTTTATATGCTGGATTACATTTATTGATTTGCGTATGTTGAACCAGCCTTGCATCCCAGGGATGAAGCCCACTTGATCATGGTGGATAAGCTTTTTGATGTGCTGCTGGATTCGGTTTGCCAGTATTTTATTGAGGATTTTTGCATCAATGTTCATCAAGGATATTGGTCTGAAGTTCTCTTTTTTGGTTGTGTCTCTGCCAGGCTTTGGTATCAGGATGATGCTGGCCTCATAAAATGTGTTAGGGAGGATTCCCTCTTTTTCCCTGCCCTGCCTTTCAAAACATGCTTCTCACTTGGGGCAGTTTCTGGTGTGTCCTGCTGGTTGGATGCAGGGTATGCATTTCAGGTCATGGACAGTACGTAAGTGATGTGCTTTTCTCAGGGCCTCATATCTGGAGGCACTGATGTCTATCAGCCCTCAGTAGTGATTCTGATTTTGATTTGATAAGCAAAAAAAAAAAATTGTATCCCCCTAGATTTAGTGTCCATCCATTGATGGTTCTTGCTAGAACCAGTCTTTAGTATGATGGTTATAAGAACTGTCTTCTAATTCCAGCATTCCTTCTGCATTTAAGCAGTTGGCAGTCAGCATTCTGTAGCATCCTTTGCCCCATTTACTTATTCTTGGTATGAATTCATTAATTTCTGTTTGTCTCCAGTGGCTTTGGTTCATTTCTGTCCTTATTTTGTTGCTCAAATGGTCTGATTTGGCCTAGTGACTAGCTTTTGTATCTTTTGACATGTCATTTCCTTACTTTTTTATTTTTATTTACTTATTTACTTTTGAGACCTAGTCTCGCTCTGTCACCCAGGTTGGAATGCAGTCGCGCGATCTCAGCTCACTGCAACCTTCACCTCCCGGGTTCATGCAATTCTCCTGTCTCAGCCTCCCAAGTAGCTGAGATTACAGGCATGTGCCACCATGTCCAGCTACTTTTTGTGTTTTCAGTAGAGATGGGGTTTCACCATATTGGCCAAGCTGGTCTCGAACTCCTGACCTCAAGTGATCCACCTGCCTTGGCCTCCCAATTATAGGCGTGAGCCACCGTGCCCAGCCTTGTCATCCTTTCTTCAGCACTCCTTTCTGCTTTCTAGTACAACACATGTGTATCTGTATTTCTATGTCTTTGTCTATAAATATATGTAAACTTTGAGTTTACACTGATACATCCAGTTTTAAAATTTCATGGTTCATTTTAGTTTTACTTATACTGGCGTTTTGGATGATGAGAAACCTGGTGGCTCCCATGATCCTTAATATAGTGACTTGATCAAAGCCCTATGTGTGACTAATTCTCATTGCTGTTGCTGCCTCCTCTTCTGGAGGGAGCCCTTTTTCTTGGGCTCTCTCACCCTGCTATGGATGCTTACTTGCTCCATAGGACTGGATTGTTCAGAAAGGGAAAGAAGGGTGAAAAAAAACCCCAAACCTGTCCATTTTTAAATACTTCCTTATGCTCTGTTTTTTTCTTTGAGACAGTCTCGCTCTGTCACCTAGGCTGGAGTGCAGTGGTGCAATCACGGCTCACTGCAGGCGCAAACTCCTCGGCTTAAGCGATCCTCCCACTTCAGCCTCCCGAGTAGCTGGGACTACAAGCACATGCCACCGTGGCTAATTAAAAAAAATTAAGTTTTTAATTTTTAATTTTTTTTTTTTTTTTAAAGAGATTGGGGTTTCACTGTGTTGCCCAGGCTGGTCTTGAACTCCCAGGCTCAGGTAATCCTCCCAAAGTGCTGGGATTACAGGCATGAGCCATTGCACCTGGCCCCAAATACTTTACTTTCTGGCACAAGTTTTTCCAGGAATGTCTAGTAAATGTTAAAGATATGGCTTTATTCTTACCATTATATAGCCTGACACACTAGCTGAAGAGTGGGGAGAAAAAGTCAAAGTCAATGTAAAACCTTAGGTTCAATTATGGCTAGACAGACAGACTTTTACTACAAGTATTTTTTTTTTAGTATTCAGAAAATTTTTCTTTGGTACCTATTTTTAAGTACACCTAATGTTCAAATTAGGCAGAAAAGTTAGTTTAGCATGATTGCGCTGCAGTAAAATCTTGTAGGATTTTCAGTGGGATAAGGTGGCCAGATGTCTTACGTGAGAACCAAGTTGAAAAGCAGGTATTAGAATTCAAGTAGGCAACATCTTCCTTACATTATCTGAAACCAGAGGGCACCTGTGGAGTTCTGGTTAGCATATCACTTTTTATTTAGAAAATATCCTAAGGTAAAATTTAAAGGAAGGAGGGCATTCCAGATCTTTATCTAGAAAAACCAAGGTCTTCAGAATATGAGAGCATACTGAAAGAAATGAAGAGTTTGGATGAACATTTTTTTTCTTCCAGACCAAAAACTATCTAGAGGTATATGCACTGAAATAATGTTGAAGTACTTTTCAGCTTAGAGGTATCCATCAACTATATAACCTTGGGCAACTTAACAACTTCTCTGTGCCTTGGTTTTCTCATCTGTAAAACTGGAATAATTCTACCTTAAAGGGTTGTCAGGATTAAATGCATTTAAAGTGGTAAGAACACTGCCTTATACATAGCCCTGTTTTCATCCTCATGATATAAAAGCTGAAAATAAGATTCAAGTAGTATTTTGATACTATTTATAGATCTAAAATGGATTAGGGAAAATATGTGATTACTTGGTGTATGTTGATTTTTATAGCTGAGATTATACAAGACAGCTATCATACTGTCCCTTAGGTAATGCCACTGTCAAAGATAATGAAGAACTGGGTGGATCACTGGTGAGAATAGAAATGTAAAGTGTTGCTTTTTATTAAAATATGATTTACTTGGTTGCTTTCAAAGAACCCAATATAATTTTCTTTGTAAAATGATTTTGACACGAAGTAGCAGAAAAAGCTAGACATTAGAATATGACCAGTGTCCTGGCTTCACAGTTAAACTATCTTTGCTCAGTTTCCCTACCTGCAAAATAAAGTGAACTAAAATCAAAACTCTGTGGTTCTTTCCAGCTCTTAATATTCTGTGATTCTTATTTTTAGCCCTCTCCTAAAATAATGCCGTCGTCTTATAAGAACTTCAATAGACTTGAAGTCGTATTGCACAAGCACTTTTTCTAAGGTGAAAACATACCCAGCATAGTGGTAGAGTTCTCTACTTTCTAGTTTTCTTGCAAAGCTTGACTTGATGCTTATTGACGTAGCTCCTGACAGGAACTTAAAAACACTCCTTTTTCTTAATTATTTCAGCTGACTCCTTTTCCTACTGTGGCATTCTGTTATCTGAAGTCAAACGTACCTGAATGTGTCCTATTGTGTTACTCAAGTCACTTCTGAATATGGTTCTGTTTTGCATACCACCAACCCACATAACCATTTCTGAATCTCTTGTTTCACACTGCCCCAGTGACAACTTGATTCACAGGCCGAACTAGTGAGGTAAGAAAGTAAGTGTGTCAAGTTTGTATAATCAACTTTGTTATAAAATTAGGGTAAACTATATATTGTTTCAATACACATAGACACACACACATGTACATGGCTGAAAGCTTGATGGAGTTGGATTTTTGTATTCACCTGAATAGCACCAGTGAAAAGATGACTTTTTTTTTTGTTTTCCAGAATTGCGGCGAGCAGTAAGAAGCAGCGTGTGGAAAAGGGAGACGATTGTTCATCAACATGAGTACGGACCAGAAGAAAACCTAGAAGATGATATGTACCGGAAGACTTGTACTATGTGTGGCCATGAACTGACATATGAAAAGATGTGAGTTTTAGTTCAGTGACCTGTTTTATAGAATTTTCTATTTAAATAAAGGAAATTTAGATTGGTCCTTTTCAAAATTCAAAAAAAATGCAACATCTTCATAGATGAATGAAACCCTTGTATAAATAATACTTCAGTAATAATTATGTATGTTATGGCTTAAAAGCAAGTTTCAGTGAAGGTCACCTGGCCTGGTTGTGTGCAGAATGTCATGTCTGTGATTGCTTTCTTACAACAGAGATGGGAGCTGAGTGCTAGAGTAGGTGCAGAAGTGGTAGGTCAGCTATAAATTTTGAGGACAAGATACCAAGGCAAAACCTAGATTGGGGTAGAGGGAAAAGGGTTCAACAAAGGCCGAACTGGATTCTTAACCAAGAAACAAACAGCAATGGTGGTGTACCACAGTATCCCAAGTTCTAGTCATATGTTTTTTAGGATGATTTCTGTCTCCACGATGGTGGAAACAGTGGGGAACTACAGCTGGAAAAAGCCCTAATAGCAGAAATAAACACTGAGTTGTATGAGTCTGATCATGTTTTCTGTACTCTTGGGGCCTCTATTGCGGGCCTTAACGTTAGTCTAGATAGCTTTTTAAATGCTGGATTAAAATGGAAAAGAGCTGTTTTCATGGTTGAATATCTGACTGTTGATCAAAGAAGGCACTGATGTTTACTGTAAGCAGTGCTAACATTTACTGAGCACTTACCAACCAGGTGCCAGGCATGCACCTAAGTGCCTTAGGAGTATGTTCATTTAGTCCCAGGCTTGCTTCCATGCTGCTTTCAGACATCTAAGGAAAGGAAGTGACAACCCAATCTCACATCACTGCAGGCATTTACATCAACTTTAGTGAAATTTTCCTGTATCTTGTCAAAAGAATTATTGGGTCTATGCATTATTTTTTGACAAAAACAAATTCCAGTTAAAATAACCTGATACTTTCAAATTGTTTGACATGACATTTTATCCTACTGTACAAATAGAAGTTTAAACATCTCCGTTTTTTTTTCTTTAGTGGAGATTATGCTTGGAGAAAGGCAAAGTCAAAACAAGTCATGTCCAAATAATTCCAACTACACAGAAATGTTTGTGTATTTTTCAAGTTTGATTTTTTTAAACACCTTCACACTCAATGACTGATATGTGCTATGCTAAATATTACAGCTCAGTAAAAATTTATTCTGAATGGGCAGCAAGATGTCTCTGGGGAAAAAAGCTTTCAGCTTGATGACAACAGAATAACTAGGGGTTCAGTTTGTTGCAAGAGCACTGTAGGGGGGAAAAGGAGCTTTTGGGTCAACTGGATCTAGGTTCAAATTCCACTTACTAGCTGTGGACCCTGGGTAAATTACTCCAAAAGCCTGTTTTTATCTGTAAAGAGGGCACAATCATCTCTCAAAGGACTGTTTGAAGTAGTTAATAGGGTGAACCTATAGCACCTGGCACATAATAACCTCTAGTTAATAAGCATGTATTACCAAGGCCACTATATTACAGAAAATAGATTTGTCTAGTTAAGGGATGCTTCTATTCACCATCTACACCCTTATCAGTTTAAGACAATCCTGGTATCCAGACATCACTAACAGCTAAACCTGCTCTACATAGGTTGGCAAGGTCCCTTCCTCACCTTTCATTTCCAAGTATAATTATAAATTAGGAAAACAGTATGTTTACTTTGACAAAAGCATGTTAAATTGCACCAGCACAATTTAACAGAATATTTATTGCAAGGTATGATGTACAGTGACATGCCATCTTTTGTCTGTATGAACTTCATTACTGGGGACAGCAACTGTTGAATGTTTGCTCTTACACCTTTATTTCTTCAAAACTCAATTCCTAGTTCAGTTTTTCCATACACTTAAGCTGCTAGACTGGGACACAGCAGGACCACATCAGCAAACAGCTGTTAAAAGCAACCATTATACATGAAGAGAGGACCAAGAGAAATTAAAACCTACAAATTCCTCTAGAATGTGGATCAAACATAACTAGCCACACTTTTCAGTACATTGTGAGATTACAAAGCAGTTTCGAGTCAAAGTTACCAATCCCTTAAAGGTTATCCTTTGGTTAACTGTTGAATGTTTGCTCTTACACCTTTATTTCTTCAAAACTCAATTCCTAGTTCAGTTTTTCCATACACTTAAGCTGCTAGACTGGGACACAGCAGGACCACATCAGCAAACAGCTGTTAAAAGCAACCATTATACATGAAGAGAGGACCAAGAGAAATTAAAACCTACAAATTTCTCTAGAATGTGGATCAAACATAACTAGCCACACTTTTCAGTACATTGTGAGATTACAAAGCAGTTTCGAGTCAAAGTTACCAATCCCTTAAAGGTTATCCTTTGGTTTTTTGAGACAGGAGTCATTTTAAACTACAGCTGACCCTTGAACAACATGGGGTTAGGGATGCTGACACCCCGCATAATAAAAAATTTGCATATAACTTTTGACTCCCCCAAAACTTAACCACCAGTAGCCCACTGCTGACTGGAGACTTACCAATAACAAACAGTTGATTAACTCATTTTGTATGTTATATGCTATATGTTTTTTTCCTTCTTTTTTGAGATGGAGCCTCGCTCCATTGCCCAGGCTGGAGTGCAGTGGCACGATCTTGGCTCACTGCAACCTCCACCTCCCGGGTTCAAGCGATTCTCCTGTCTCAGCCTCCTGAGTAGCTGGGACTACAGGCTTGTGCCACCACGCCTGGCTAATTTTTTGTATTTTTAGTGGAGATGGGGTTTCACCGTGTTAGCCAGGATGGTCTCGATCTCCTGACCTTGTGATCCATCCGCCTCAGCCCCCCAAAGTGCTGGGATTACAGGTGTGAGCCACTGCGCCCAGCCCATATGCTATATTCTTATGAAGCTAGAGAAAAGAAAATAAAATCATGGGAACTTTCCAGAACACTTGGTGAGAGGCAGAGGAGTGGTAAATGCCCGAGCTGCGCACAGCTCCGCGCTCCTTCTCGCTCCCTCACACACCAGCCTCAGCCTGCACAGGCAGTAGAAGATTGTGAAAGAAACAACTTAGCTACTCAGGAAGAATTGAAAAAGGCTTATAGGAAACTGGCCTTGAAATACCATCCTAAGAATACAAATGAAAGTTTAAACAGTTTTCTCACGCTTATGAAGTTCTCTCTGATGCAAAGAAAAGGGAATTATATGACAAAGGAGGAGAACAGGCAATTAAAGAGGGTGGAGCAGGTGGCGGTTTAGGCTCCCCCATGGACATCTTTGATATGTTTTTTGGAGAAGGAGGAAGGATGCACAGAGAAAGGAGAGGTAAAAATGTTGTACATCAGCTCTCAGTAACCCTAGAAGACTTATATAATGGTGCAACAAGAAAACTGGCTCTGCAAAATAATGCGATTTGTGACAAATGTGAAGGTAGAGGAGGTAAGAAAGGAGCAGTAGAGTGCTGTCCCAATTGCCGAGGTACTGGAATGCAAATAAGAATTCATCAGATAGGACCTGGAATGGTTCAGCAAATTCAGTCTGTGTGCGTGGAGTGCCAGGGCCATGGGGAGCGGATCAGTCCTAAAGATAGATGTAAAAGCTGCAACAGAAGGTAGTTTGAGAAAAGATTCTAGAAGTTCATATTGACATTCTTCTCACCAGCTCCAGTAGCAGTGTAGCCATCTCCTGTTTGGAGAGCTGCAGCAAGCACCTCCCAACACTTTAACCAAACAGAGTCAGAAGTGCTTCGTTCCTGAATAAAAGATGAAACACGAAAAAAAAGAAAAAAGAAAAAATCATAAGAAAAAATATATTTACTATTTAATAAGTAGAAGTGGATCATCATAAAGGTCTTCATCCTCATCATCTTCATGTTGAGCAGGCTGAGGAAGACAAGGGGCTGGTCTTGCCATCTCGGGTGGAAAAAAACCCGTGTGTAAGGGGACTCACACAGTTCAAACCCATGTTGTTCAAGGGTCAATTGTAATTATATATAATTACATAGTTTGTGCTGTGCTTAAGCAATGGGAAGGAGAAACAGTATAAACAAAAATATTTAGCCAAGAGCCTGGGTTTTAGTCCTCTAGTAACCGGCCACGCAACCTGGATTTTTCTGGATATTTTGTATTTTGTCTTAAATAGTATAGTATTTAAAAATTCTAGGAATTCCCATTTATTAAGCAGACTACATTCTGTAGCCACTAAAATGTATGATAAACCAAAGCAAAAATATATCAAAATATGCAAAATGTTTAATGCATCATAAACTTGAGATGTAATAAGAAAAAATTATACCTATTTTGTGCAAATGCACAACAACACTACCAGTAGTTGTAGGATTACTGGTAATTTTTTTCTAAGGTTTAATGAAAAAAGTCTAAAAATCCTCGAAATTTGGAATGCCAGACAATTCTTCATATTTGTGTATTATTTTACAAACTGCTGTAGATATTTCAGCATCAATACCATATAGGAAACAAGCTCAGGACTTCGTAGTTTTTTGGATCAGGTTCCATTCCATATAAACAAAATCTAAACTCACATCTAATTCAGGGTATAGTTTCAGTCAATCTGACCACTTCTACATCCACTTTAGTATTCTGTAACTCACTATAAGACCTCGGACAAATAACCCCAAGGCTAGAGGAAGTGAGTAGATGCTCTAAAATAATGGTGACCAAACCTGGAATCACCTGGGGAAACTTTAAGGATTACTGAGGATGTCTGCGTTCCACCCCCAGACGGTGGTTTAAATTTCAAAATAACTTGAAAGAGTCCCAGGTGATTTACAGTAACACAAATTTGAGAACTACTCTTCCAACTAGTAACACTTTCATTACTAACAAGTCGTGTCTTAAAGACACCACTTAAAAATACTTTGAAGAGAAAATTTCAAATGGAGAACACCTTCAGTAAGAAACCACCAGTTTTAGAGTAGAGTGAGATGATAAATCATGAAATGCCAAAGTTTAAAAACCATACTTTTAGTTTTATTTCAGCCATGTTAATTCATCCCCAAGCTGTGAGAAGTTATGCTACTGGGTAGCTGGGTAAACCCATCAGTTCTATATACTATGTAAGGTTGACCTCTAGTGTTTCACATACCTCAAACCAATTATTTTGTGCCTTAAGGAGAAAAAAAATAACAAACTGATCACAGAGAAGTTTTATCTGTCACATATATAATACATCATGGTCGTAGTCACATTACTGCCGTTAGGAAGTATTTGCTTTACAGGGCAATTAAAAGTAATGCCATCTTATTCACTGTCCTCTTCCCCCTTTGTTTCCTTTAAGAAGTGAAAGGATACTACAAGAAAGCAAGCATTCAAACCATCAAAAAATAAAACAAATTAAGATATTAAAAAAAATCTTGACATGAGGAAAAAATGACCCTTAGGCCTGCAGGGCACAGAACTGCTGGAACACGGCCAAGATATGAGGGTCTAATTCAGCAGTGAAGAGAAGATTCTCCAGGGTCACCATGTACTGCTGGATTATTTGGTGATGCTGTGGACACAGAAAAGGGGGTAGTTAGGTCAGGAAAAAGCATATAAGCGATCTTGTTGAACTCAACATTTCCTTCAGCAGCCCACCCATGCTGCAGAATGATGAAAAAAGGAAGGGGAAAAAAAAGTGCTGATAGGAATAATGGACCCCTGAAAATCCCCAACATTAAAAAAATAAAAAGAGAAATGAAAAAAATGGATGCTCAATAGCTTTTTAAAAAATCCAGTTCTTACCAACTTCTATGTAAATAGAATTCATGATTCAAGGCAGTGGCAGCAGTGCCTGCTTGCTGCTAGTACTATTACAGACTAGGCTCAGCTGGCTCTCTCCCCAATCAGGGCATAATACATTGACTTTTTAAAAAGCAGCCAAACAGGGACTGACAGGAAGATAGTCAGAAAATGAAATACTCTTTTCTATGTGTTCCTCTATAAGCCATGAATACACTCAGATTCTTATAGGACTAGAGACTGTTAAAGCTTTTAAAACTGGCAGTAACTATAAAATCAGAGGGAATTCCTACTTGGAGGCTCAAAGAATTGAACTTAGAGTGACTTCTACATTAATCATTCTTCTAGAATGCACAAATGAAGATTTAGGGGAGTGGTGTCTGAAGATACAATGAATTAGCTCCACTCACCTATATACCTTTAACTTAAATCTAGGTGAGAATAGGTGCTGGCATTTTGCTTTTGCAGAGAGACCCTAGGGAGCTTACCTTGATTCTGTGGACAGTTTACCAACTGAACATTGGATAACATTGGCTTTTTAGGGACTTATAAATCCAATTACTGTCCTCTTGATATTTTTGTCCTCTACATTTTATATTACAGCTAAGATCCCCAGCATAGAAAATGACAATTAGGAGACTGGACACCGTGGCTCACGCCTGTAATCTCAGCAGCACTTTGGGAGGTGGGGGCAGATTGCCTGAGGTCAGGAGTTTGAGACTAGCCTGGCCAACATGGTGAAACCCTGTCCCTACTAAAAATACAAAAATTAGCCAGGAGTAGTGACAGGTGCCTGTAATCCCAGCAATATGGGAGGCTGAGGCAGGAGAATTGCTTAAACCTAGGAGGTGGAGGTTGCAATGAGCTGAGATCGTGTCACTGCACTCCAGCCTGGGCAACAGAGTGAGACACAATCTCAAAAAAAAGGTGGGGCAGGGGGTTGTTGGGGGGGGGGTGGCAATTAGGAATCTAAGTGGTACAGAATCAGTTTAAGCCTAAATATTCTAATGAGCAATGGTAGCAGCAAACGGACATGAACTAAAGGGTCTAACAGGTACTATGTAACTTCCTAACAAATTTGACAAGGATTTTTTTTAATAAAAAATCTTTGTGGCTGAGAATAGTTTGTTTATTATCTAATCGAAGTTCCCCACATACCTGTAAGAAGATCTGCTGCAGCCTCTCTATACAGTTCTTATACCATGGTGTTAATACACTGGTCCCATCAGTTTCGCATCGTACTAAGTGCTCGGTCAAGATCATGATAAACCGCTGGAAAGGGAGAAGGAAGTTAAGGTAGTACTAGAGATAGAATCTTATACTTTGGAAAAAAATTAATGACAGGCCGGGCGCGGTGGCTCACGCCTGTAATCCCAGCACTTTGGGAGGCCGAGGCGGGCGGATCACGAGGTCAGGAGATCGAGACCATCCTGGCTAACAGTGAAACCCCGTCTCTACTAAAAATACAAAAAATTAGCCGGGCAAGATGGTGGGCGCCTGTAGTCCCAGCTACTTGGGAGGCTGAGGCAGGAGAATGGCGTGAACCCCGGGGGGCGGAGCCTGCAGTGAGCCGAGATCGCGCCACTGCACTCCAGCCTAGGTGACAGCGAGACTCTGTCTCAAAGAAAAAAAAAAAAAAATTAATGACAAAGAAACCCCAAAGTATTGCTTGTTCCACCCTGTCTTTGTGGTGTGTGTGCCCAGCTTCCATTATTCATGAAGTCAACCTAGAAAGGCAGACTGGTAATAACATGAGTTGGTACATCCTTCCTGGCAATACATAAAGACCTTTAATGTCTTAAATTACTTATCCTAGTAATATTACTTCCTGGAATCTATCCTAACGAAGTAATCAGAAATGTTAACAGCAATCTATGCATTAAAATGTTCATGGAAGGAAAAAAAAAAAAAGAAAAAAAAAATGTTCATGGAAGGAAAATGATCAGCAAGGAGGAATAATTAAACGAGACATATATAAAAAAAGCAACCCACAATTTTTTTTTTCAAGCATGGAGAAATGCTCATGCAAGAATACTAAGTAAACAGCAGAGAAACTCAGAGACATACATGGTTGCCTCTGAGTAGTGAACTTTTATTTCCTTCCTAAATTTTTGTATTTTTAATCTCTTCTATAAATGAATGTGTATTCCTTTTACAATGAAAAATAACATTTTTAAAAACTAAAGAAATGTATTGTTTCCTTTTATGTATAAATGTCCCAAGCCAAGATACCTGAAATATGACAAGGAAAAGATTCTTTTGTTCACTCTGAGCAGATTCCACTTTTTCCTGAAGTCGTTCTATTTGTTCCTCAAGAACCCCGTCTTTCCTGTCACTGCTTCTGTCGTCATCATCACTTCGCTACAGAAGGCAAAGGAACAAAAGGAAAATACCATTTAGATTCCAGTGTGTTAAATCTCCTCCAGGGGAAGCATTTTACTGTGTCTGGCCAAATGTTAAGACTTATATTCTATAGTGAAAGTACCCCCCACCCTGCCACCCACACACGTATACCTCAAAGTCCTGTTGTGGTTCAGAGACACTGTCTTCTCACTCAGAAATTCCATGGGTTCTTATCTAGGCCAGGGAAATTTAGTGGCACTTGTCTTGGTAACAACATGGGGACTTGGCTACAATTTATCACTATTTGACCATTTGAGCAGTAACAACAGGGAGACAGCTTGCTAATCACTCATCTGCTAATGGGCCATATAGAAAAACTGGGCAAGTCCTATGGGCCAAGGCTGCTCATTCTTGTTATAATTTAGAAATGGCTACAGCCGACATAAAATAATTCAAAGTGGGCTGTTTAAGACTTTTTGCTGGCAATGATGGGCTCAATATACTCCTGAAAGCTGTAATAATTCCTCCCCCCGCCCAGCTCACTCTGAAGAGTTTATAGAATTTTTTCTTTTTAAAGGAAAAGAAAAACAAGGCATGGTTTATTTCCATTTTACAGAGAAAGGAATAGCCTGAGAGGTTAGATGACTTTCCCAGCGTCACCCAGTCAGAAAGTGGCAGAGCCAGAACGTGGCTCTAGGTGTTACATACCAAGGTACTTTCAGCAAGAAGGTGGCATTACTGAACCTAGAAAGCCTGGTAATTCTTCGAGGTAATACTTAACTGCTAAGGCCCCATCTACTGATCTCCTCTCCGCTTTAAGCAAAATTATCAGAACCCTGCTCTCGGATTTCATAGAATCTTGCTTTTCTCTCTATAAACATAGCCCATTTATGAGGTCTGCTCTATGTTCTAGACACATGGGTACATGACTGTCCTTTCCTAACACCACTCAAAGGTAAGGCTCTAGAGCACTACTACCTAATAGACCTTTCTTCAGTGGGGCCAATGTTATATAAATATGTGCAGCCTGTTACGACCGCAACCACACGTTACTACTGAGCACCTGAAATATGGTGGTGTGACCAAAGAACTCAATGTTAAATTGTATTTAACTAAACTAGTCACATGCAGCTAGTGGCTACTGTGTTGGACAGCACATTTCTAGAAACAGTGTGGCATGAGAGAAGTCTCTGGAGTCTGACAGACCTGTGTCAGAACCTAGCTCTGGTCATTTACCAGCTATGCAACCTACTAGCTATGTTACTTAACTTCTCTATGTCTCACTTTATAACATCTGCAAAATGAGATGACACCATTTACCTTACAGTATTTCAGGTCTGTGAGTGTTTATATCCACATATGTATACAGGTATGTCTACATGGAGACTGGTACTCAAACTTGCGAAAGGTTCCTATAGGGCACTAAACTCAACTTTTTTTTTTCACCTTCTATTATGGTAAATATGCATAACACTGGAAAATACTTTCATAATGAATAGTAGTATCATGTTAAGTCACTCACTGCTTCCCTCCAAAATGGCTAAAATACTAAATTAATACTATGAGAAGTATTCTGTTAACTTGGGAATGACTGTCCCATTCCTCCTCACAGTATGGGGAAAGTGTTAAGTATCTATAGTCTTTTCCCTCTTCCCCCAGAGACTCCTATAGAAATACAAGTGTCCTCTTCCCTTCTGCTACTTCCCTTGTGCAAACATGAGGCCGACCCAGAGATGGTGAACTATGGGAAGTGAAGTTTGTGGCTTCCTGAACTGGTTCATCATGCAGTGTAACAGCACACAAGACACTACCTGCTGCTTCCTCCTCTTCTGCATTAATTTGGGCTCAGAAAAATTTCTGCTCTGCATTAATTTGGGCTCAGAAAAAAAATGAAATATCATCAAGATAATGAACTCTGAATCCTCTCCAGAGTTTCTGGTATATTTTCTTTAACTACTTACAAGTTTACACAAAACTTACCCGTTTGTGTTGCCTAGCAAGTTTCTCTTTAGCTTCTTCCAGCTCTTTCTGGATCTTCAGGACATGTTTGTTCATCTTACGAATTGTAGAGTGCAAAATTTCCCAAACAAACAATCTTAAAGAAATATGGCATTTGGTTATTGTATGTCAAGCTATGGTTACAGAAAATAAAACCTTTCAACTTTTATAATTTCATTCTTAACAACTGATACAGCCTTCTGTCCTTTGGGCTGAATTAGTCATATTTCTCCAGCAATACTTATGAATTGGTCTTTTATTGTAAATTGTGCAAGTATCTATCTTCACACCCATTAGATTCAGGTGAGTCCCCTGAGGGCAGTACTGTGTAGTCATTTTTCTTATTTCCATCCCTTACCAGAGGTACATACTCACTGAATTGAAATGGCAAACTATGATGGACATTAACATTAAAAATAGAAATACATTTTTCCTCTCCTAAATGTAAACACTATGTGTAGAAATTTTCTCAAAATGGTGACCTAACCTGAGACTTATTTCACATGCTTCATACTATTTAACTAGCACACACTCAGCCAATTATTCTCTCGGAATGTTTAAGAAACTCATTAGTTGATAATAGTTATCAATTGATGGGCTCTAAGAATGAGATAATTATATGTCAGCTTTCTTACTAGCAAATACATACTAAGATCACTTTGTGGGTGCTTTAAAATGTTTGTTGCGTAAATGTTGTTTTCTTTTTTTCTTTTAAAAAGTAACTTCTCAGCTACTTTTGTGTCTATAAACTAGGTCTCCTAACCCAGCACAGAATAGTACAGTTGGCCCTTGAACAATACAGGTTTGAACTGTGCAGGTCCATTTACACATGGGTTTTCTTCCACCTGAGACAGTAAGACCAACCCCTCCTCTTCCTCAGCCTACTCAATGTGAAGATAATGAAGATGAAGACCCTTATGATGATCCACTCTCACTTCATGAATGTTTCCTCTCTTATGATTTATTGTAAGAATACAGGATATAACACATACAACACAAATATGTGTTAATCGACTACGTTATCACTAAGGCTTCTGGTCAACAGTAGGCTACTAGTTAAATTTTCCATGCAGTTAAAAGTTCCATGCAGATTTTTGACTGTGTGGGGGTAGGGTGGGTGGGGCGAAGTCGGTGTCTCTAACCCCTGATGTTGTTCAAGGGTCAACTGTACTTCCTTCTACAAATTTTGACCCAAATAATAGTTTAAGTAGAAGATACTAAAACAATCTGTTCACAAAACTCCAAGTCTAGAATGTTAGGAAACAGGACAAAAGAACAGAGCACTTTAACTCTGGAGGGGGTGGACTATAGTCAGGGAAAAGTTTGCAGAGTTACAAATATTTGAGCTAGGTGTTAAACAGATGGAGCTGTTGAGCGCTATACAGATTCCAGAATGCCTGGGTTTGAATGCCGGCTCTGCGCTTAGTTGTGTGACTTTGGGCAGGATAAAGCACTCTGTGACACTTCCCTATTCTGTAAAATGCGGACAATAATGGAACCTCCTCTATGGTGATGCGGTAAGGATAAAACGAATTGAAAACGTAAATCACTCAGGACAACGGTTAAAACATACTCGGGTGGTTAGTTTTCTGAGAGTTTACAAATCTGAAAAGGTTTTTCTGTTGTCTTTATTTGTGAAGGCCAACCTGGCCAGTATGACAACCTTAGATCACACCCTATCACCCTAACAATTCAGTATATTTCTTATCAGTGTCCTCTGGCAGTAACAGATACAGTGGAAAAGTTAAAGGTTGTGATGGACTTTTATGTTTTTACAAGTAATTTGCTTTAGTTTCCTGCTTTGTGTCAACTCTTGCTGTCCTGGTCCTATCAACTGTAAAGTCCGTGAACTTCACAAATTAGAACGAAACAGCAAAAACTTTCTTTCCGTTAGGGGGAATGAGTGCAGAATGAATCTTCTGCATTAAACCTAAGATTATGACTGTGGTGAGAACCCCTTTCCCCCATCCCTCAGGCGTCTTGGTAATCACCAAGCTTTCCCGGATCCCTCCATGATTTATTCTACTTTGATTTCTCCTACTTCCTGGTGTGCATTCTAGGTGCCATCCCCACTGAAGGTGGAACCCTTCCCGAGTTCCATCTGGACTAGCTGAGACTCTGCACGTAGCTGGCTCTTGCTAGTTTTCTCTCCCAACTGTCTGGATCCTTCCTCAGGATTTCTACTTCACTGGCTTAGTCTTGATTCAACTTAAGGGGAGGCTTAGTCTTGATTCAACTTAAGAGTGTCCCCGTTAAGAGACGCTGCAACCTGACAGGCTGTGTATGTTTCCACTGTCTAGGAATTTTTGCCACGTCCAATCCTACCAGATTGGACCGTTAGTATATTAATATCAACCTGGTTTGGACCAGAATTTGAAGCTTATGTATAAGAGACCACACATATATTAATTCTTAGGGAACACAAGTTTCATAAAATAATTTATATTACCTGGTAAAGTCACGAGATAGTTCTGAAGAGAAGATCCAATTTGCTACTGCAGCACAATCAACTATTTGTGTACGAATCATCTTATCCACTAGTACAGCAATCATCTACAATGAGAGAAGAATTATTCAAGTAAATCACACACACACACATACACACATATATGTATGTGCCACCACACTGCTGCTATAAAATTAAAATAGGAGGGCTATAAAATTTAGTTTTGGTGGCTATGGAATTGATTGATCAATCTGACCATTAGGTCTTTTTTTTTTTTGAGACAGAGTTGCTCTGTCACCCAGGCGGGAGTGGAGTGGCACGATCTCAGCTCACTCTAACCTCCACCTCCTAGGTTCAAGCAATTCTCCTGCCTCAACCTCCTGAGCAGCTGAGATTACAGGTGTGCACCACCATGCCCGGCTAATTTTTGTAATTTTAGTATAGACGGGGTTTCACCGTGTTGCCTAGGCTGGTCTTGAACTCCTGGCTTCAGGAGTTCAGATAAGAGCCACCACGCCTAGCCTGATCATTAGGTCTTAAGATTTATTCTCCCCTTTGCTTTGCCCTAGCACTACAAGAAACAGGTTGACTAAACAAAAACCCTGAATGGTTAACAGTTAAAATTTGAAAAAACTGGCCAGGTGCGGTGGCTCACACCTGTAATCCAGCACACTTTGGGAGGCCGAGGTGGGCAGATCACCTGAGGTCAGGAGTTCAAGACCAGCCTGGCCAACATGGTGAAACCCCATCTCTACTAAAAATACAAAAATCAGCCAGGTGTGGTGGTGGACGCCTGTAATCCCAGCTACTCAGGAGGCTGAGGCAGGGGAATCACTTGAACCCAGGAGTCGGAGGTTGCAGTGAGCCAAGACTGCGCCACTGCACTCCAGCCTGGGTGACAGAGTAAGACTCAGTTTCCAAAAAAAAAATTTAAATTTCAGATACTTACCTATCCAAAAAAATACATAATTTCGAAGAACCCCAGAAGTTAAATGTAAAACAATGTTTTATCATTACAAACTCAACTGTTTTATGAAATTTATTTAAATGTTTCTTTATCATACACAATATATATCAAGGTTTGAGAAATCTGGAGCTTGTATTTAGAAACTGGATAGACTAGATAAACTTTTTGCTGAACATTTAAAATATGTTGAGATATTATAGTTCAAAACCAAATCATAATAATGATTGCTCTTTCAAGAATGAATCAAACATCATTACTCCCATAGCACTGAAAGAATTACATCTAAAAACCATTATCTAGGCAGAGTCAAATTTCATGTTTTACAAACAAAACAATGGCAATTAATGGCCTTATTTTTATACCCATACAATCAGAGCTTCAACATGTCTAATTAAATAATTTTTACCTGTGGATGGTTCCTCCAGACCTCGAACATAACTCTTAGCACATGTAACTTTCCTTCATCACTTTCAGCTAAGGTTTTGAAGACTTCATGAAACCTTTTGATAATGGTGGGAAAAAAATACCATATGTACTTATTCATTAAACATTTTAGTGTTTTCAAAGCCTTTTCAACGTTACTCAATTTATAATGCAATATATAAATGCAAAATAACTAAGTATTAACCATTAAGGATGCAAAAAGTGTGATTACAGATTCATAGTTTTTAAGGAAGCTGTCACAAAATCTCAAGACATTTACAATATACTACCGTTAGCCCAGGGCTACAGTTTACAAGAATAGGTAAGGACTAAGGAACTGTCTTCAAACATGGTGAAATATTCAAACTGCATCTTCTGTGGGAAACCTGCAAGTAATATAAAGCCTTGGAGACAGAGATGGGGTGAGATGTCCAGTTTCTCTGCTTGGCTGAAGGAAAATCTATGTGCTCTTTCTTCCTTTGGACGCTGTCTGACAAGTTAAAAATATCTGTCTTTAGATGCCAACCTTTGGGTGACTCCCAACAATGTAGCTGATTCTAATTTCTTCTTACATTGCTTTAGAAAGATACTTAGCGTGGGAACTTCCAACTGCGTATGACTGTCCTAAAAATCTAGGTTTTTCACTAGTTTCTTTAAATGTCTAAATGAAAAAAGCACTTACCATGTACATATGCCAACTGTACAGACTGACGGAAGCCTTAGGATATGGATTTTAGCTGCCACAAACCCAAACCCACTGTATCCAATTATACGTTATTAAGATCTTCATATTCAACAATCTTAGGTAAAAATTACCATAACACTGGTGTTCACCAAGCAAAGTTCCAAACCCTCAAGAAAGGTTCTGTATTCATACATACTTTGCAAGAGCACTGAAGGAGTGGCTGAATGATTTGGCTGCCAAGTGTAGCAGAGTCTGTACAAAGACTTCTATTTTCAATGGGTTAAAACTGAATCCTTCATCTGAAAAACATTTTATAGTAAAACAGAAAAATATAAGTACAGCAATTCCTTGGTGCCTTACCTCAAATGCTAAATAGACGGTTGCTCACATCTATACACAGATATTTGTGTAATGTTTTTTAGTTCTAATAAACAATAAAAGACTGTCACTGATTTCAAACACTGAAAATATGAAACCACTTGTAATTTTAACTCTTAGTTTTATGTGACTGTCTTAATTCTATCATCCATTCCTTGAAAAAAAAAAAACCACACAGGTTTCCTTATTCATAGTCTCTATTATATTAATACCAAAAAAACACAAAAAACAAAAAACAAAACCCAGCAAACCCTTAACACTTATGTCTTAAGATGTCTGACAACATCTAAATTTAATGCCATCGTTTTGGCTTACGCTTTCTAAACTTATTTTCTCTAATATCATAATACAAGTTTCCTAGAGATATCCAAACAAAATCCCAGTAATAAATACCCAAAGGCCACTAATATCTTATTTTGATTCAGTAGTTTTTCTATGTGCATATCCATTTATTGATTCAGGCAACTGTATAAATTATTTTGTCTATTTTCCCACTCTTGCCCAGAAAAACTCCTAGGATTCTGGTTGGAATTACATGGTATATAACTGAGTAAATGTTAAGCATTATTATTCTAATAGCTTAATTTGGAGAAAACATCCAACTTTATAACACACCAAGTCTTTCTATTCAGGAACTTCTCTATGGTGAAAGCAGGGGTTAAAAATCCTTGAATGGTAACATATTTCACTTTGTATTTACGATGAAGTTTATATTCTTAACTAAGCTATATCACAGAAATGTTAAGATCTCTTTTTATATAAGGGAAAAATACCTGGGGTGCTAAGAACAACAGTCTGAACAGGTCAAACAGATACAGATATATTGCTTTAAGAGCATGATGTTGCCAGAGTTATGTTTATGCTTTAAGTTGGCCTATACATAGTTCCACTTAAGAAATACTGAATTCTACTTACCGTCATCATCATCCTGGTTAGGATTTGGTACATCTTTCAGAATGCTGAAGATTTCATCATTGGTTGCCTTACTTTTAAAGGCAACAGCTAAACAGAGGGCAACAGAATGTCCAGGAAGAGAATCTAAACACAGAATTGGGGGTAAAGGGAATGACAGATCAGGTTTCAAGACTATTCTAATGAACAGTTAAATAACTGAGAAAAAAATTTTTTTTAATTCTTCCTTTCAAAATAGGATGCTCTTTATCTCAAGGTCAATATTTAATCTGTATAAAAATACCATATGTGAAAGCTTTTTCTAATAGGTTAATGGTTTTTCACCTAAAAAGGGACAATTCTCATTTCAACAATTCATTAAGGACACTTAGCTAAGTAAAATTTAGAGTACAAGGTGCTGATCATCCTCAAGATGAATGGTAAGGAGGAAAGTGGACACAGTTAACCTGTCTTTTAATGCCCTCAACTCTCCTGGGCTCAAAATCCCAAAACCAACGTACTTCTCTTTCATTTTGCCAACACCCACTTCCTCTTTCTTTCCTCGGGACCGTGGAAATGAAGTCTGAGTCTCAACAAGGTAATGGCTGCCAACTTTAGAGAGGTTTTTGTTTTTGTACTTTTCTTTTTTGCTGAGTCCACAAGCTTGAATCTACGTAAGTCAGATGCTCATGTGATGGGACTCCTTGTATTTACTATTGGTTGGTATCAGTTGAGTCCTTATTATAAAAATTTGTGCTAATATACACTGTAAGGCATCACCAGAGCAACAAGAAATCTGCTTTTAATGTAAGGTAGACAAAGAGGTAACAAAAAAGGCAATCCTGTCATAGAGTATGAGTTACTGGAATGAATAAAGTAAATTACAACAGTCATGTGAGGACAGTCATATTACACCTGCTGTGAGCTTTTTCTCTAAAAGAAAGAAGGCGAAGAAAAACAGAATCCCCTGTCACCAGTCTACATTCTAGGCTGGGGAACCAAGATATTCACATTAGACACAGCCAGGAAGCAATACAAAACTGGCTTGCTAAAGGTTAAAAAATATTTACAGCTATTAAGCTTGGGCTAGAATCTAGAAGGAGAAAAGGAAGTGGAGCTAGAAAGGGCTTTCCAGACTGGGGTAATGGCAAAGCCAAGAACAAGGACTATGGAAAAAATAAAAAAGTACATGAACCTGGCAGAAGTTGAGGTCCATGTGGGGAGAAGTGAAAAATAACAAAGTAGGAACAATGGTTATGAAGGCCTTGAATGCTAGGCTGAGTTATTCCTATGGGGATAAAAGAAAGCTTAATCTTCAACAAAAGTCTGAGCTTTCTGATAGCAAAGACTATACCTTCTCGGGACGAGTACAAGACAAAACTCAAAACCCGGCACTTCTAAGTGCTGCATGAACCTTTGATCTGCCAAAAAGCACAGTGGCTAACAGCATGGCCACTCAGTTAGTGCACCTACGCCTGAATTTGGGCTCCACCACTCAAAAGCAATCTCATTCTAGCTTGACCTCTTGGAAGTCATTTCCTCATTGTAGTTTTGATAATCATATCTATTTTTCAGAGTTGACATAATGAAATAGGAAATGTACCAGGACCAACACAGTTTATTTCAAGGAAAACAGGTACAGTCAGAGACAGAGGTGGAGAAACAGGCACACAGTATGAAAAGCAAGGAACAGCAGAAAGTTGTGAGATACGAAGAACCTCTACACAACACAATATGGAAGGATCATGGAGGGGCTGTGTTAAGTGTAATCTGCAAAGAACAAGTTGGAAAAACTCCACACCTAACTCTACCAGTGATCAACAATGTATAATACTTTACCTTCATTAAGTGTAAATACTATGCAAAGGGCAAAATGGCACATCAAATTACACTCCCTCATTTATGGTGCAATTTCAGAGATTATGTGACCAAAAGGTAAGAAAATCATAATTAAGAATTTACTTTTAAAGGCATACTGCCACAGAATATGTGCATCTATGTTCTCAATACCACACCTGAACAAGATAATGAATTCAAGTAATCTCCATCACCATGACAAATACACATTTTCAGTTTAGTAAGTTCTAACTGTAAATTCATCTTGCTATACTTAACACATTCAAAAGTGAAAAAATGATAAGCCAGTAGTAATTAATTTTATCACAACCAAATCCTCAAAATGATGACAGGGCAAATAAAACAGTGGCTAATGATACACCACCTTTCAAATACAGGAAATATAAACCCCAAGAAAAGAAAAAGTTCAGTTTCTCCACTTTAAACAACTAACTTCAGATATACTTGAACTGGTACCTTTTAAAGACAGAGGGATTTGTTTCATTACTTACTGCTACTTTCATCTCCATACTTGTAAATGCAGGTTGGGTTTGCAGGACATAGAGCTGAGAAGGTAGGAGGAACAATATCTAATATACGCTGATGGTAAGACAACCTACAATACAAATAACAGCCTCAGAAAATATCTTTTATCAGTCCCATTCTTTGGTAACACCCAACTTACCTGGAAAGTCACGATCTCCAACAACTTGAACTCAGCTGACAACCAAGAAGTGAAAGGGAAAAAAAATCCTTTGAGTTTTTGTCTAAGCCAGCACAACAAATCTCAGGCATACTGCAGAACTTACTGGCTTGCACTGAGGTGTGAGTGAGTGAGCTCATGAGCTTGGTGGCCAAGTATGTGGGGTGATGATGGGGCATGGTGGAGATTACAGTCTGCACGCTTTGGAAACTGGCTATATTGTATCAAATAAATAAATATTGAGGGTAATGGGAACCAAGTTTCTTACTGCCTGAGAAGGTATTTACAAATCATGGTAGAGAAGAAGTGTAGAAATAAGCTATTGAGTTGGAATTGGAGGCATATATACACACAGGTGGACATTATAAAAATAGTTATGAATGGATGGATGTGTGTCCACCAAGAGGCTTAGAACCAGTGACACCCCAATGGCAATGAGCGTATCAAGTGCCCAGATCTTGGCTCCTAAATACCATATTCCATTACTCCTTTACTAGAAACTAGGGCTCCATGAATAAGTAGATGATTCCAGCGATAGGGCAAGAAAACGCAAGATGATCCTAAACATGTTGTTCTAGAAAATAAGGAAATGCTCAATGAATGGCAGGGGACATTAAAAAAAATATAGAGAGCTTACCGGGGCTCCTCATGTACATATCAGGGACAATTTGGGCATCACAATAAATGATCCTCATAGTTTATAACCCATCAAATGAAATATAATTAGTCCCTACTGATATATAAATAAAGGAATAAATAAATGGAGGAGAAAGGACAGCTCTTACAGAAGGCCCACTAATAAATGTAGAAAAAATAATGGAATGAGAAAATCATCACTTGGCAACCATCTTAGTGGTAGCTGCTAAAAGCAGGATGGAGATCTGATAAAGAACAGAGTAAGAGTAAAATTTCAGAATATCTCCCACAAAATACTAATCAATTCTACTAAAGGGAAAAACGGTGAGGTTAAGGTAGAGAAAGCTGGCAGATATTGACATGACCAGGTGGATCAAGATTAACATCACCAGTGGTGGGAATCATGTGCCTCTAGAAGTGACACATCAAGAGGATTAACAATTTAAGACCTCAGTCTGCTCATGAGAAATATCAGAGCAATCCAAGTAAGGTCTAGACTCTTTCAAACTGGTAAAACCACAAAGATAGAAAAAGAATAAGTGTTCAAGACTGAAGGAATCCGAAGAGAATGACAACTCAACACTATACATGTACCTGGATAAGATTCCAGACCAGGCCGGGCACGGTGGCTCATGCTTATAATCCCAGCACTTTGGGAGCCCAACGCAGGAGGATCACGAGGTCAGGAGATCGAGACCATCCCGGCTAACATGGTGAAACCTCGTCTCTACTAAAACTACAAAAAATTAGCCAGGTGTGGTGGTGGGCACCTGTAGTCCCAGCTACCAGGAGGCTGAGGCAGGAGAATGGCGTGAACCCGGGATGTGGCGTTTGCAGTGAGCCAAGATCGTGCCACTGCACTCCAGCCTGGGTGACAGAGCGAGGCTCCATCTCAAAAAAAAAAAAAAAAAAAAAAAAACACTCCAGACCAGACAGGAAATACACACGTTGGGACGGCTGGCAAAATTTCAGTAGCACCTGTGAATTATGTGGTAGGATTGTACCACAGCTAATTTTCTGATCTAAAAGGTTGTATGCTGGCTAGGTAGGAGAGTGGTTTTGTGTTGGGAAGATATGTAATGGAACATTAAAGGATAATGGGCCATTACATCAGCTGGGTATGCAGCTTATTCTCAAAGGAAAACCAATGTAATGGGTCTCTAGGGAGAGACGAAAAGGGAGTAAGCATGAGAGCAAACATGATAAAATGTTAATAGCTATGGAATCTAGGTGAATAGGATACAGAATTCTTTGTAATGTTGTGCCAACTTTTCTATAAATCTGAATTCATTTCATATATAACATCTTTTTTATTTTTATTTTTGAGATAAGAGTATCGCTCTGTTGACCAGATTGGAGTGCAGTGGCGCAATCTTGGCTCAAGCGACTCTCCTGCCTCAGCCTCCCAAGTGGCTGGGATTACAGGAGTTTGCCAACACCCCTCGCAAATTTTTGTATTTTTAGTAGAGATGGGGTTTCCTCATGTTGGCCATGCTAGTCTGAACTCCTGACATCATGTGATCCACCCGCCTTGGCCTCCCAAAGTGCTGGGATTATAGGCGTGAGCCACTGCGCCTGGCCTGTAACATCTTTAACAGAACTTACTGGCTTAAATTCACATGGAATCTATATGGCATGGTTGCCTAATTTTTTTTAGCCTAAATCTTGATTAAAAATGGGATGGAAGATGAGTAAGTGGATTTTGAATCCAATATTCTGAACACACATCACAAGTGCAGAGAAGAGAAAGAAATCCTCCCAAAGAAGTTAAAAGACCTAAACAAAGGAGAAAACACAAAAAACTTACCTCATACATTTTTCTAGAACTTCTCTTACAAACTTTGGTTTGGGACTTTCAGGATCTTGACTAAGACAATCTGACCTAAGGAGGAAAGGTAGTTTTATCAATGCTTACATAGAATCTGCACTTACACCCATTTGTACTATAATTATCTGTTAACTTATAACAACTTACAAGTTTTGTTAAGTTATAATTGCACTTGTAACTATTTGTACTTAACTACAAATAGTTTCCAAGAAATTAAATATTTTAGACCCTTTTAAACATTAGTAGTAAACATTAGTAGTTTTTTGACTACAGGAAAGGATAAAACACACCATCACTTACCAATCTTCCCAGCTCCAACGGAACTGGAAGTTACTTAGATGATGAGAAAACCAATTAATAAACCTATGTAGAGAAGGGGGAGGTAGGCAAAGAAAAAGGAAAAATGGCTGGGATTTAGAACAGTAACTTATATAAGCCTTCAAACAGATAAAACCCGATTTTACAGAGTTAATGAAAAGCATATTCCCCTACATGCAGCTGTATCTTCTGCCAACTCTCTTTATCCTTTTTAGGTCAATGGCAGATACAATTCTAGTACCTGTTTTGTGTGGGCACCTAACATGTTTATTATTTAATTCTCACAACTTCCAAGGTACATATTATTTTCCCCATATAAAAGATGATGAAACTGAAGCAAGAAAAAAAAAAAAAAAGATGAAACTGCAGGCCAGGTGCAGTGGCTCATGCCTGTAATCCCAGCTACTCAGGATGGAGACTAAGGCAGGAGGATTGCTTGAGCCCACAAGTTCAAGGTTATAATGAGCTATGCTCATCCCACTGCACTCCAGTCTGGGTGACAGAGCAAGACTCTGTCTCAAATAAAAAAAAGAAATTGCAGATAAAACATTTCATAAATGGCAGAGCCAAAGTATAGTCTTTGATACTTGACTAGAGAATGAAATTAAAGAAAATCATAGCATGGACATCAAAAAACGTAATGTTACATTAAGTATGAGTCTGGTTATTAGACAAAGGTTATTTTGGGAGGCAAGAAAAAAACTAAACATGGAAATTCTTAAAAATGTCTTTATCAAATTCCTTTATGAAGTACAGGAAGTAAAAGCTGTTAGCTCAGCAGTAAAGCGATTACTGTACCTGTCTACACAGGTAGTGTTCATTGTGTCCAAACGCATGTATAGCATTTCAGTTGCCTGTGCAAGCTGTGAATTTAGGATAAGGAAAACTGTTCTCCACTTTTATCCCAAATAAGTTGTAATAGACAAGAATAGAAATAAAACATTTCAAGTCTTTATAATGATTAATAATGCTGAACATCTTTTCACACAATCTTGTTTTTTCTTACAGCTTTGAAATATCAGTGATGTATAATGAATTTAACCTGCATACACTCGTGAAATCAAGATAATATTTTCATCACCTCCCAAATTTCCCCATGCTCCTCCATATGCACAGGCATACACTGTTTCATTGTGCTTAGCAGAAATTGCCTTTTTTTTTTTTTTTTTAACTGAAGGTTTGTGGCAACCCTGCAACGAGCAAGTCTACTGGCACCATTTTCCCAATGGCATCTGCTTGTTTCATGTCTCTGTGTCACATACTGGTAATTTTTACAATAAAACAAGCTTTTCCGTTATTATTAATTGCTGCAATCCCATAATAAAACTTTAAAAAATAAGAAGATGCTTTCTATGTATGAGCAAAGAAAGTGGTTTTCTGAGATGGAATCAACTCCTTGTGAACATTGCTGAATGACAACAAAGGGTTTAGAATGTCATAGAAACTTAGCTAATAAAGCAGTGGCAGGATTTGGGAAGATTAATTCCAACTCTGAAAGAAGTTCTACTGTGGGTAAAATGCTGTATCAAACAGCAAGCATCACATCCTTCAGAGAAACCTATTGTGAGAGGAAAAGTCAATCTAGGCAACAAATTTCATTTTTGTCTATTTTTGAACTTCCTGACCCAAATAGTGAAGCATGTATCTACATATGTATAGGTACATATGTATTAATAGACATACAAGTACATATATGTAATACACACACACAACACACTTCAAAAGCCACATTTTTTACCTACAAAATTTAAACCCACAAGCAGAAATATTTAATAATCTTTTAAGACCAGGCCAAAGAGATTAAGTTTAAAAACAAAGGAAAGGATACAACTTGGGGTAGAGAGCCAGGCTGAAGTTTGCACAGTTCAATGAGGAGTGTTGTGTACATCACATCAATGTGAGGGGGTGCTGGAAGTTGAAACAGCTCTGCAAAGATCACCTACAAAAGAATCATGAGTCATAATTCAATCCAATTGCTACCTTTGCACTTCTATTAGAAAGACCTTAACATTCTAAATCTGAGCTCTAACTCCATGCATTCATAATGCAAATGGAATTACTTTTTAATATTTAAAATTATGCTCTTTCAAACACAAAAATCTAAAACTGAAAACTGTAATGAAAATTTCTTCTCTCTGTAATTCGATCAAATAAAAACACACAACACTAATGCTTATTTGATCTACACTCCTTCCAGAGAACTACGCAATTAAATTCCAACTTTGAAAGCACCACAGCTGAGCCAGGATGTACAGCTTTTTGAGGGGCTCAAAAGATCCATGACAGTTTCATTCCTATAAGTAACAAGAACTCTTAGGCTGGGCGCAGTGGCTCACGCCTGTAATCCCAGCACTTTGGGAGGCTGAGGCAGGCAGATTACTTGAGGTCAGGAGTTCAAGACCAGCCTGGCCAACACGGTGAAACCCTGTCTCTACAAAAAATACAAAAATTAGCCGGGTGTGGTGGTGGACACCTATAGTCCCAGCAACTTGAGAGGCTGAGGCAGAAGAACTGCTTGAACCCAGGAGGTGGAGGTTGCACTGGGCTGAGGGCGTGTCACTGCACTCCAGCCTAGACGACAGAGCAAGACTCCATCTCAAAAAAAAAAAAAAAAAAAAAAAAAAAGAATTCTTTTAGACTCTGGGGTCAGGAAACAAGAAAATCAAGTCATTCCACACTGTCACTTGAAATAGATACCCAGATCTTTCCGGCAGTCCAAGACTTCTTTGCCATGCGTCTTATTCAGAAACTTCCTTCCCACTCTCTCTGTATAATTGGTGGACCACCTGCCTAGAATTCTAAAGCCCTAGTCTGCATCCTTTACTCTTACCTATCTCTCACACTTCTACACTTCGGTCTGATGAATTTCTATACATTCTGCAGATTTAAAAATGACATTTTGCATTTCAGACATGACATTGAGCCAAGTTCACAGCATTAAGTATATTCAAGTTTTGTAAAGATAGGAAATACACAGTACTTTTTTTAAAAAAGCACAAAAGTGCAATATTAATAAAATGTGAATCTTAATACATCCTATCAGGCCCAGCTAGCTCAGTCAGTAGAGGATACGACTCTTAATACATCCTATCTATGCTGTCTCTTTCATGAATACTATTTATTTATTTTGAGACGGAGTCTCACTCTGTCACCCAGGCTGGAGTGCAGAGGCACAATTTCGGCTCACTGCAGCCTTGACCTCCTAGGCTCAAGTGATCCTCCCACCCCTAAGTAGCAGGGACCACAGGTGCATGCCACCATGGCTGGCTCTTTCTTTTCACTTTTTTTTTTATTTTTAGTGGAGACAGGATTTTGCCATGTTGCCCAGGCTGGTCTCGAACTCCTGAGCTCAAGCTATCAGCCTGCCTGAGCCCCCCAAATTGCTGGAATTATAGGTATGAGCCACTGAGCCTGGCCCATGAATACTTTAATATAAAGAAATAATGCAGTGGGCTGGGCACAGTGGCTCATGCCTGTAATCCCAGCAACTTGGGAGCCCAAGGCAGGCAGATCACGAGGTCAGGAGTTCAAGACCAGCCTGGCCAATATGGTGAAACCCTGTCTCTACTAAAAATACAAAAATTAGCCGGGCGTGGTGGTGTGCGCCTGTAGTCCCAGCTACTCAGGAAGCTGAGGCAGAAGAATCGCTTGAACCCCGGGGGCGGAGGCTGCAGTGAGCCAAGATCATGCCACTGCCCTCCGGCCTGGGCGACAGAGCAAGATTCCATCTGGAAAAAAAAAAATGCAGTTAACAGTTTGACTCACGTGTCAAGTGAACACTGTTTTTTGATATAAATCTCTATAATGTATTCAACTGTATACTAACATCAACCTTTTGTACCAGTTAATATGAAGTCAAAAGTGTTGCTACTCTATTTCTAAACTGCTTGGCTCTTTAGATTTCTAAGAATAAATGATGATTCATCTACACTTTGTGTTACAGTAAATAATACACTAAGTTTATGCTAGTACTGAGAGGCCAGATAAACACAATTAAAGATACGTTATCTGTCTAAAATGGTATTTTAAAGTATTTAAATCACTTATACGTTTGTTAAGTGGACAATGTATTGACAGAGCTAGAGGTAACTTACATTATCCACAACAACTATCCATGAATGAAGACATACTATATAAATAACTTATAGGCAACTCAAAATTCCATTTGGCTACTGGTTTCAATCTCCTTTTTTCTCTTTACTAACATGGCTAATAGAGCACCAAAACTGACAGCAATTTCCTCGCTTCTCTGTTAATTTTGAATGCTGGACAAGTAGCAATAAATAAATAAGCCAAGAGTAGATTATACTTTAAAGCCAACAGAAAGATTCTGAAACTCAGAAACACGCTCCACATGGAATTCATACCTCAACTATGTGGTAGTTCAAGGGGATCTTGTTCTTCCCTGGATAGCTCACTAACTGTGCAGCACTATAAAAAGTGTAATTTAAGTTTAATAAGTATACGAAGACACAAGAAAAGTCAAATAAGCAGTTTCAAAAGCAATGTGTTTAGATATAAGCAAAGAAAAATCTTTTTTGAAATGTCCTAGATTTCAGTTACTTCATTTAACTATGGCATAAATTATTCTGTCTACCACAAGGAAAATCTTTACTGCATCCAAAATTTCTTGAAAGATCAAAAGGAGTCTAGGTAATAATACTAAGGAAGCATATTCAGATGTACTAACTTACAGAAGTTTTAATAGAGTAGATCACTCTCATAATACTATATTCATTTCCACCTTAAAATCTAAACAAAACTTTCCAAAGTTTAAGAAAATTTTATTAAAAAAAAAAAATTTCAAAGCTTGGGTGTCTAAATGCTAGAAAACAGGGCAAAACCATTGGTATCCAAACCCAAAATAACTTGCCATTCAAGCTCTCCATAGCATATGCTAAATATCCACACCAAACACACTGGCATCATATGCTTATTACTATAAAGCACCTTGAAAAGTACTATACAAGGGTGAAGAGCCTTGAGAAAGTAAAGCAAGTGTTTTTAGAAACTGATTTTAGCAAGACAGGGAGTCAGGAGGATACAATTTTCTTATACTCTCAACATATATTTTGCTCTTACTGAATCATCAAAATTGCTGCTTTCTCTCCCTTCTAAAAGTACCACGAAAAGAATCTTACCAAGTCTTCCTTTCCTTCCAGTGGGACTTAATGATGCAGTGAAGATTCTCTTCTATTACAAATCTTTCCACTGAATGACTCCCTGGCATGACAGGACCCTGGAAAGAAAACCAAATGTGTACACTACAGGCCTAGAAGACATATTTCTTTGACTTATTCAACAAATATTTGAGCGACTATTATGTTCCAGGCACTAAACTGGGTGATGGGGATAAAAGTTCTGAGGTGTTAAAGCTCTATATTTCAGGAAATTCCATTGTCATGTTCACTTACACCCCAGAGTATCAGCTGTAGTGTTTTTTCTACTGCATCTCATACCTAACCATACAACCACTGCCTACTTTACACACCAATTATTATATGAAACTAAATAATTCTGGATAATACAAGTCTTACAGGGTTTATTTTTTAAACCAAGAGAGTGAATTATTTCCATTAATAACTATGCAGAGAGAAAATTCTATTCAAACACCACATAACCATAAAAAGTCATGCATGAATTGAAAGATGCCCATAATATATTGTCTAAGCTCAAAACATATTCCCTACATGGCATTATTTCATTCTTAAGTGTATTCACAGCAAACAGGTTCGAAAAACACAAAACAGACCTTTAATAATGACTTCTGGATGATTCTAATCTTTTTTTTTACAATTTCTAATGCTTTTTAATAAACAACTTGTAAAAGGCCAGAACAGAAACAAAATCCTGTTCGTTTTGAGAGTAATAAGTATTTTATATATTTATACTCTTCTAGCAAGGGATGGATATGCACCTTACAGAGGTGACACCAATTAAATATAAATACAGGAGAAACACATTTTGAGGTCCCATTCTAGTTTCCCTTGCACACAAAAAAAAATCTGACCACAAACATTAGCAGTCTTAAATGTAAACCAGATTTTCAGTTAGATACATCTAAGTAGATCATTACATAATTTTGACTAAAGTATTTGGTTACATATGGAATATAGCAAAGATGGCAGCAAGCTGATAATGTTGTATATGTCACTGATTATCTGACAAATTTTCATTCCAAAACAGATTACGTATATACTAAATTCCTACTGGTCATAAGCACTTTACCACACGACAGAAAAGAGACAATAGAAGAAACTCAAATTTGACTTAGGTGGTAATATTAATTCTTATGGCAATAGTTTTCAACTGGGGGCAATTTTGCCCTTGAGGGGACATATTGCACTCTCCGGAGATATTTTTGGTTGTCAAAACTGAGGCAGGGAGAGTGCTATTGACATTTAGAGGGTAGAGGTCAGGGACACCACTGAGCATCTTACAATACACAGGATAGTACCCACAATGAAAATTACAAATTTTCTTAATTGTACAATATACAATTATAACAGTACAATGGCTGCCAGGAAACTTGACTTTGAAATAAAGAATATGTATATTAAAAATGATAAAGTCAGCTTAGACTAATCTTTGGAATTTTTTAATTAAAAATACTTCTAACATTTGTTTTCAAATAATCATACAATATGAATCATCACAAGACAGGCTGTGTTGCCTAGAGAGGGACCATATCTAAAACTAGGTACTTTTATTGAGAAATAACCTTATTAAGTATAATTATGGACAGGTGCAGTGGCTCATGCCTGTAAGCCCAGCACTTTGGGAAAACGAGGTGGATGAATTGCTTGAGCCCAGGAGTTCGAGACCAGCCAGGGCAACATGGCGAAATCTCAACTCTACAAAAAATTTGCCAGGCTAGGGGATGCATGCCTGTGGTCACAGCTACTCAGGAGGCTGAAGTGGAAGGATCACTTGAGCACAGGAGGCGGAGGTTGCAGTGAGCTTAGATCTCACCTCCAGCCTGGGCAACAAAGTGAGACCCCATTTCGAAAAGAAAAAAAAAAAAGAAAAATTGCCAGAATGACTGAGCATTCATCATGTGACAGACACTGTTCTTGTTCTATGCATTTTACATGTTAATAATTTAATCCTCATAACATGATATATATACTACTATTATGAGATATATACTATTATTATTATCTTCAGGAAATGAAAGCACAGGGAGGGAAATAACCTTCCCAAATTCACACAGCTAGTATTTGGCTAAACCAAGATTAAAACACAAACCAATGTAGCTCTCAAAACCCAAAACCCACACTCTTAGCCTGCAAACTGTGCATGTCTCTCTAATTTATTTACACATGCCAAATATAATTTCTTGCATAATGAGGTGATATCATTCACTGAATTAAAAAGTTGGCCGGGCGTGGTGGCTCACGCTTGTAATCCCAGCACTTTGGGAGGCCGAAGCGGGCGGATCACGAGGTCAGGAGATCGAGACCACGGTGAAACCCCGTCTCTACTAAAAATACAAAAAATTAACCGGGCGTGGTGGCGGGCGCCTGTAGTCCCAGCTACTCGGAGAGGCTGAGGCAGGAGAATGGCATCAATCTGGGAGTCGGAGCTTGCAGTGAGCCGAGATTGTGCCACTGCACTCCAGCCTGGGCGACAGAGCGAGACTCCGTCTCAAAAAAAAAGTTAACTTCATTGCTACTGACCTTCTTAGATAAAAACAACTCAAAATTAAAACATACCACAGGCCTAATTCGAGAGGGATTAACCCACAAGCACAATGCAACACAAGTCATATCTAGGACTTTTAGTCAGTCACTTACCTCGGGATCATCTGTGTAATCAAACATTCTGAAGATGACCCTTGGCATTGGGTACACTGAATCTTCAGTGTGAGGAGGTGGTGTAAAAGGAGGCAGATTGTGCTGCAGTGCTTCACACAGGATGCTGTCAAAGGCAAGATAAGGTCTTAGGATGTGCCGTTCCTGCCAGCGATCCTTTTTCAATTTCTGAATCTGGGCCCACAGGCAATCTAAATACTAAAGACAGATTAATTTTTAATCATTAATATAATTAACATTTTGACTAGACAAAATGAAAAAATCAGTACCCTTTAAAATACAGGATACAAAAGTAAGCTAACTTGTAAGATGGTACAAAAAAAGGTGCTAAGTTTTTGTTTTTATTTTACTTACAAACTCTATCTGTTTGGAACTGTTTTTACATTTTTCAAATTGAGTATTTAAATAAATACACGTCAACTCTGTAATAGCTGGCATTCCAAAGAACAATGGAATATTTCAATTACATTCTATCATCTATTAAAAATCTACCATACACCTAGAGCTATGAGAAGGAGCTATCATGAAATGTAGAAACACAGCCAAAGGGTAAAAGGGAATGGTCTGAGTATCTTAACAGAGATAAGAATCTATTCAAGAGCTGTGTTTGTATCACAAGAGACTGAAATCAATTTACCTCTTCTTGTGGATGTGGTTTATCAGCAGTCCATACCTGTAACATGGGTACATGAGTTTTTTGGCGTCTTCTAAAGATAAAAATGAAAATCTACATTTAGGCTTTTAAAAACATGAGATGCTCAGTCACCTTCATAGTTATTAAAATGTAAATTAAAGCAATGAAATAACATTGTACCTACTGGAGTGGCAGATATCAACTGTTTTGATAATGTACTGTGTATCATCAAGATGCGGGTCAAGATTCAGTCTCAAACATTGTTGACAAAGAGGTTAACTGGTATAATCTCTTTGGGAGAGTATTATCTCTTTGGAAGGTAATTTGACTAAATCTATCAAAATTGTTTAGAATCTTCAACCCAGCAATGCCATTCCTAAAAATTTATATCCCCCATAAATATATTTGCACATGTACATAAAGACATATACACAAAGATATTCACTGAAACATTGTTTATAATAGCAAAAGATTGAAAATAACCTAAACATCCACCAACAGGAGACTTCAGAAATCATGGTACATTAAAAAGTGAAATACCCTACAACTGTTAAAAAGAATGAAGTAGAGTTAAGTATTTTTATGCAACAAATCCAAGTTATAGTAAGAAAAAAAAAAAAGCCAAGTGAAGAACAATGTGTATATTGGGCTATCATTTGAATAAAAAAGAGAAAGGATATGTATACACACACGCAATATTCTTTTTTTTTTTTTTTTTTTTTTTTGATGGAGTCTCACTCTGTCGCCCAGGCTGGAGTGCAGTGGCGGCATCATGTCGGCTCACTGCAACCTCCGTCTCCTGGGTTCAAGCAATTCTCCTGCCTCAGCCTCCCGAGTAGCTGGGATTACAGGCACCCAGCACCACGCTCGGTTAATTTTTGTATTTTTTAGTAGAGATGGGTTTTCACCATATTGGCCAGGCTGGTCTCAAACTCCTGACCTCAGGTGATTCACCCGCCTCAGCCTCCCGAAGTGCTGGGATTACAGGCGTGAGCCACTGCGCCCGGCCAAAAGATTCTTATTTTTTAAGCTTCTTTTAACTTTACTTAATAACCAACTAAGTAGCTATTAACAGTTATCCAAAAAAAGCACTTAAAAAAGAGAAAATGAAACCTAACAACAAAATCAATCTGTAAAAACCTAAGGGCCACATAACCATTACCATGTTGCTGGATAGTTAAGCATAAATTTACTAAAAAGACCTATTTATTATTATTGTATCTAACAATATAAACCAAGCTTTTACATTGGCTTGGGAGAGATCGGTAATGGGAAGACGTGACTATTTTAATTGAAATGTGTCATATTACAAGTACTGGCTGGATGGAGGGTTAAGGACCACTGTTTTAAGAGCTTGATTTAGGATTAATTCACATGAAATAAATACATTGTATGTGCTAGGACAGTGGTTCTCCACTTGTGAAATGTGTTAATAATACAGATGTCCAAACCTCTCTCTCAAACTGTATAATTTATTAGATCTGGGGGTTGGGGTCTGAGTATTTTAAGTACCACAGGTAATTCTTATCCACGCTAATATTTGAGGAACTATTGCACTAGGGTGTTTTATGTCTTTTATAAACATATAAAAGCAGCTTAAAAGAAGCTATATTACCAACTGTCCTTTGCACTGGCAAAAGTAAGCAAACCCTATCTGACTACTTTGAGGTCTTACTGAGTTAAAACAGCAGGAGAACAGGATTACCTAGAAAATACCTTCAGGAGCTCTACAGCTTATTTTTGAGAAACTCAAATGATATCACTGATATAAGATATCCTTTACCTAAGCAACAAAGAGTACTATGAGCTGTGCCCTTACTTAAGATAGCTTTCAGTGTTGGCAAAGATGCGGTCCATCTCTGCATCTTTCTTTTCGTACAACTCCTTTCCAACCCAGGGCAAAGATGACAGAAATGCATACACATACCAATCTCGTCGCACCTAAAGGATTTTTAAAAAGTTAAGTTTAAAATATGCTTTAATTATATTCGTTCATATTTTATTTATTCTTGAATGAAATCCTATGGAAGCTATTTAATAGGACTTAAGTAAGACATCTGGTTTATACAGAGCATTTCTAGATATATTAGTTCTAATCTTACTAGACAGCATCATTTAAATCAACATACAGATATTATGGGAACCCACCAGTGTGCCAGTCAACTTAATTTTTAGATAGTAAGAACTTAAGTGTGATAGTCTGCTGTTATTTTTTCTTCATTGCTAATGGGTTATCAGCAAAAAATTCCTGGTACTATATGAAAGTACCAGGATTCAGTAACCCCTCAAGAACCCCTCAAGATTCAGCATGAGGGGTTCTCTTACCTGAGGCACATCTTCTTCCTGAGTTACGCTTACAAAATTTTCAAACATAGCAACCATTGATGGGGCGGCAATCACATGACAATTCACAAGATCAGATAAAAAACGGACCTGTTGGGGCAAACAATTTCTGCTATTAAACCTAAATGTTCTTTATAATAACTACAAAATAAGCAATCTTGTATAGGCTAAACTATTGGTCTGAAAAACTATAGCCTAAGGGCTGGATCTAGCCTACTACCTGTTTTTTGCATAGCTAGGAACTAAAAATGGTTTTTACATTTTTAAATGCTTGAAAAAAAAATTGAGTATTTTATGACACATACAAATTACATGAAATTCAAGTTTCAGTGTCCATAAGTAAACTTAGTGGAATAGCCATGCTCATTCAGTTACATATTGTCTATGGTTGCTTTTGTACTACAATGGCAGAATTGAGAAGCTGTAACAAAGACTATATAAAGGACAGCAATCTGTGAGTTCATAGGTTTCTATGCTGTACTACATCAAGAATCCAGATTGTAAAATATTCTAGCTACTTCAACCTATAATCTCCTTTTCTGTTTGGCTGTAATTTTCACTGAATTACAGAAATGGAAATTACAGAACACATATTTATTGGGTGTGCTTAGCGTGCTATTGCTAAACACTACTAAAAGTCACTGTTAGGGGACCCATTCTAGTGGAACAAGCACAATCTCAATACAAAGGAATGAGTCCCACACTAAAAGGCAAATTAAGCATTTTTTAGGAACAATGACAAAGGGAGTTGGGGAAAGCATCACAAAGGAGGTAACAATTAGGCTAGGTCATAAAAGATAAGCAACAGTCTCAAGTAGTGAGCAAGGAGGGCAGTCTAGGCATGGAGGTTCAAAAACAAGGTGTGTTTAGGGATCTGCAAGTTATTTTGATATTGCTGGAGAGTGTATGGGAGACAAGAATAGAGAAACAGACTGGGGAAACCATAAAGGGTCAGGCTAAAGAGTCTGGACTTTAATCCTATAGCCTGATGGGTGTCCAAACTTTTTTGATTGTGTACTCAGTAAAAAAGAATTTGATCACATATCTTCAACACATACATATGTATTTATGATATATACTGGATCACCATTAATCTATGTATTATTAGTAAGGCTTAATTTCATTTCCACTTAAGATAAATAAGAGTTTTTAATATTCACTTCCTGCAACCCAAGGAATCATCTTGTGTACCAGGCTTTTAAGACCACTCACTGTAGACAATGAGAAGGAACTAAGGTTTTTTTAACCAGTAACAAACATGTGCAGAGCCTAGTTATAGAAAGACCAGTCTGGTGCCACTGTAGAACACAAAGTGAAAGGCAGAGAATATAGATGCAAAAAGATCAGTTAAGAGGCTATTAAGGACATCTGGAGGAAGGCATAAACTATGCTAGAGGCCCTGGAGACCAAGAAAGGACAGAGTTGAGAGAAATTAGGGAGACAGAATTGACAGGGATTGGGAACACCTATGGTACAAGAGGGCAAAGGGAAGACAAAAATTAATGCTCAGCTTTCTAGATGGGTTATTCAGTACACAGTGGCCATTGTATGAGCTGGGGAGAGGGCAGAAAAAAGGAGGTATGAATGATGCATTAATTTAGGCACTTCCTAGTAAGGTGTCTGAAGGCTATGCAGCTAGCATCTGGAATACTGGACTGGAGCTCAGGAGAAAGGCTGGAGATACAGTTACAGATTTGGGGGTATCGTCAAAATAAAGGTGGCTTATTAAGCTATGAAAGTGAATGAGAATGCTTTAGGAGAGCATTTTAAATTATTTGGTTGTAGCTCACCTTTTCCCTCCATCCCAACAGTAAGTCGTAAACATACCAACAAACAAACAAACTTACCAAATATACGGCTTCATTATAATTGTTTGCTTTCAATGATTCTTTAAGTTGACGAATCATGGCTTCTACAAATTCTCCACCAAAGTTGTAATTCCTGGCATTCAGTAGTCCAACTAATGTTGTATAAATTGTCAGCTTCTCAGGTAACAGGCGTGCACTGATTTAAGAACCCAGTATAACAAGAAAATCCCAAAACAATGGCGTTAAGTTGCTGAATTTTATGTGAATCTTTTTATCATTCCATTAACTTTGGAACAGGATTACTTTTAGCTATGTCTTTAAAAATACTTCAGAAAAAGCATGTCATTGAGAAATGTTACAGACATAGTCCCGTAATTCATTAGTTAATCTAAGAGTTAAGAAAGTAAATGATTTAATTGTAAATTTATCATACTGAAATAAATAAAACTAATGCTACAACAGTTTTTCTTCAAGTGTGCTTAGTGGAACTGAATAGCATTTCCACAGAACATGGTTTCCATGGTAAAATAGCTCAGAAATCCTGGGTGAAACAAGCCTCTTTAATACAGAATCATTAAGGGGGGGGGGGGGCGGTGTGCAGCATTCAGAATTTCTAAACTTAGCTAACCAAATGTCATGGAACTAGAATTCTACTTTGAGAAACACTATTCTAGTTGCTAGAAAAGATGAACAATTAAAACGAGTTTCATCTAAGTTCCTACCAGTTTAATTATTGAATTTTTTAAAAACGTACTCTGATATAGTTAAGATTTGTTTACGTCTCAGTTGCTTACTCCAAGTGTGTTGATTTCATTAAAGTTATTTGAAAAGTATGGGAAAGGATTAAAATAAACCTTTAGAAAAAGCAATTTTTCCTAATTTAGGCAGCCTTTAGAATTAGCACAAAAAGCAGTAAGAATTCATAATCATTCAGTGGGCAAGAGATTCTCTTTGACTTGTTTTCCTAAAGTACCTAGCAGAACATCAGTGACAATCAAGTCTTCAAAAAAACACCTGTGTTGATGGTAACTGTGCTCCCTGAAACCCTCCCAAAACCAAAAATTAAAAAAGAACACTGCGAAGCAATACAAATTCAGCCTTAAACAAACAAGGCTTCCAACAGTTTAAGTATAAATACTACTCCATTTTAATAAAGGATTTCAGAAGATTTCCTTAGTAGTTTCTTAAAGTTACCTTCACTTGATCTAAACTAAAAGGCTGAGAAGTGATAAACATCACCTTCATAATTTAAAAACACCTCATGGATACATTACAATTTCATGTAACTACAAAGACTCCCGTTTATCCAGAGAGCATGCCTATTAATAGTGGCTTCCAAAGCATCTTCAGTCTTCCAAGAAGGGCTATTACTTGAGTTACTAATTCCCAAATTTGTTTGGTACTACTAATTTAAAAATGTAAGTATCATACATTTAAATGTACATGCTTAAAAATATATATCTGAATGAGACAGTATCTACTATCTCTATAAAAAGTCAACTAAAATGATTCTAAGGTTCTAAGAAATAACACATAAGGAAAATGTTCAATTTTAGTTTTATCCCGAAAAAGAGTTCACCAAAGGGCCAAAGGTTGGCTCATTTGTACAAATTTCCCCATAGAAGGAAAGCCAAGGACATATAGAACATAAACATGTATTTTGAACATTTCCCAAAGCATTTAAGAGTAGATAATACTTTATCACCTGGATTCATAAATCTTTTGCATACATACACTGTACAAAGAAGCCTTAAGATCTTGCTCTTGTAGTTAGGAAGATCAGCTTCCAAAACACCAGCCAAGCCTTCTAGGTTGCTCTCCAAAGAGCAGGCACTCTGTAGAGGACATCACATTAAATATCTGTCAAGTACTCAGCAATATAAATTTATTTTTAAAAATCTATTTAAATGTAAATATATATATATTTTAAAATCTATCATTTTAAAATCATTACCAGTCATCTGTCCTTTCAATTGCTATTTTAGTGAACTAAAATAAAAATTTCTACATGATCATTAAAATAGTCTTACATGCATACAGAGCTATAATGGGTTTTGTATAAATCAGTTCAGATAGTTACTGTTCTTTAGAAATCCATGAAAAGTGGACGAGTGAAATTTAAAAACTAAGCAGTCTATGATAGCAGAATAAGTATCAGAAATGGGAGGACACTATGGGCTCCATTTTACCTCTTTTAATAATTCACTCGCTTACTCTGGGCAAATTACCTCAAGTATTCAGGGCTGATTTAGTTCATGCATAAATTAAGGGGTCTATACCCTAGGTCCCTTCTAAGGCTCATCTTCTATGAAAATTATTAATTACTAAAGTACTAAAAATGATCAATTATCTACATCCCAGGGGCTTCAACATGGATTCAATTTGGGATACAGATGCATGGTAATACCAGCTTTGCCAAAATGTAGTTCAAGTTTTCAGCTGCAAATTATTAATCAAAGCACAGTTAACCACATTCTTAAACCCATCACAGCCTATGCCTATTGTGTGACACACCTTTTCTCCTACTTTGCATATTAAAGATTCCAAATGATCTTCAGTTTCATTTGCATCAGAGGTCTTTCTCCTTTTGTGAGGCTGCCCACCTATTTCAGCAATATAAAAAATTAACATTACATGATAAATCTGCTATCACAAATTTTATTTAACCTTTTTAGGTTATAATCTCTTTTCTACCAGGCCCTATGTTTTTACAGAGTAGAAGCTCTTCACAGACCCTCCATTTCTCAGACTAAGCTAGATTAACCAACAGCCTCCCATTCCCAGAGCCACTATATACACTAACTCCAGGAGGCATTATTTATGTTAAATTTTGTGTGAATAGTGCCCATGGAGCTATGCAATCAGCAGCCCTGTCCATTTCTGTGGACAAGCTGGAAAGCTGCCAACATGTTAAACACTAGTAGTTAGAATACTCATGTACTGCTACTCCCATTCTTTTAACTTGAGTTGTTTACTGATCCTCAGTTGCTTGTTCCAAAACCTGTTAGCACCAGTAGTATTCATTAGTCTAATAATGTAATTATTATGTAAATGACAAAATAAGGGTGCAAAACCAAGTCGAATGCTTTGGAAAGACTTGATCGGAAAAAAAAAAAGCTGTCATATCAGCTATAAAGAGGAAAGCTTCAAAAGATGGGAAAAAGGAGCATAAAACATTAGGATTTCTCACTTGCTTCACATGTTTCTAAGCTCTAATCTCAAGTCTTCAATTAACAATTTCAGTTCTGCATATGATGCAACACAACGGTATAGTTTATCCTAAATAATGGGAACGACAGTCAGTATACATATATTCAAAGAAAAGTCCTGAGCACTATATCAAATAATTGGTGGAAAAAAGGACCACATGTTTTACAATTCCTGCTTTAACTAGCTTTTATTAACTGAATTACTGATGACTGATTTATTTAAAAACCGTATCATTCGAATAATCTCTGTTTTTTAAATCTACCTTCTAAAATCATTACCAAACATCTGTCTTTTTGATTGCTCAACAATTCAAGTTGAATGAAGGTGTGCTAAAAATTAACTTCAAACACCTGTCTATTAAGACCCTTGCTCTTTGTATCTCTTACCACTTTGTTTAAAGCCTTAACACACTCACCTAAGTTCTTTTGTGGTATAATATAAAGCTTAAAAAATTAAAATAATAGTGTTAAGTATGGAACCTGATGCTGCTGCTAAACACTTTTGGCTAGTCTAATACAATTCAATTTTCGACTTCCATTGATTCAATTATTTGGTCAGCATATGGGCAAGAAAGCAAGAGCCTGTAACTGTGTGGGGAATCAGTATTAATAACAAAAATCTGCAGTTGGATATAGGGTTACACAGTAGCAAGTTACATATAACTTCAATCTTCAGACCTGAACGGCCAAAGGAATTATTGTTACAAAGTTCATCATCACTTACTCACCTTAAACATGTTTAAAATACATGTTTATGTTCTATATGTCCTTGGCTTTCCTTCTGTGGGGAAATTTGTACAAATGAGCCAACCTTTGGCCCTTTGGTGAACTCTTTTTCTTAGGGATAAAACTAAAATTAAACATTTTCCTTATGTGTTATTTCTTAGAACCTTAGAATCATTTCAGCTGACTTTTTATAGAGATAGTAGATACCGTCTCATTCAGATATATATTTTTAAGCATGTACATTTGCTTAGTGTAATTAAGCAAATTACTTGGAACACTTGGCTTGAAATGATGTATGGTGATTCTCATAAAACACAGCACCTGGCTATTCTAAGCTTGGAATGTTAAATCTATCGAATGACTGAAATGATCTTCAGATACCATATGAACTGAAGCTGAATAAAAAGAATCTATTACTATCCACATACGATCTGAGGGGGGGTATTATAAAGGTTACAGGGTAAGACACTCTGTGCGTCAACTTCCCAACCCATTAATTACCATTATAACCTGACTGAATGTCCACCAACTATAATTTTGAAGGGATAATGCCACAAAAAGTATAATACACATGCAGCATGAGAGCTGAGATGTATTTATTCCTAGAGATAGCTGCCTGTGTAAAGTTGTAGACACGTGTGGCAGAGAGGTTCAGGGACCTTGGTTCTTAAGTATATATCAAACCTAAGTCACAGGACCTATCAAGGTTCCACCACCCAAAGTGCCAACTTCCACACAAAGGTCTTTTATTTCCAGGATTCACTTATTGAAAAAAACAAAGCAAACTGATGTAATATTTATGCAAGCTGCCAGCTAGGACATTCAAATAGCTTTCTTCTACAGCAGTAGTTCTCAGCAGGGTGTAGATTTTGCCCCCAATGGTCATCTGGCAATCCTTGGAGACATTTTTAGTAGTCAAAACTAGGGGAAGCAACTGGCATCTAGTGGGTAGGGACCAGGCATGCTGCTAAATATCCCACGTTGCATAGGGCATCTCCCAAAACAAACAATCTGGCCAAGAATGTCAATAGTGCTGATGTTAAGAAACCGTATTCTAGAAAGCAGAGCTCCTCAGAACCAAATTTCAGTGAGGCTGGGAGAATGCAGATGCTGAAAAACTAGCTGAACGAGAGTAGTTTTTTTTGTTGTTGTTTTTTAAACCTTAAGCACATTGTTCCCTTCTTTCTGGCTCATCTATTTTGCCAACCCTTTATTCCACCTCTACAGTCTTCCTAACTTAACTTTCCAGCTGGCTTGTTCCAGTTTGGAATCGTACCACAGCAACCCTCCTCGGCCCTCTTATAAGCTTGAAAAGGGGAAAATAGTGCTGTGGGAAGAGAAGGTATGATTTCTAAGAAACAACTAGAAAATACATGTACATAGTCACATCTCTGAACTGCAAACCCTCTGTTCATTTTGGCTATATTAAAGGACAAGATTTGTCTGGAGAATGGGAGGAGGCAGAAAGTATTAAGAGGTAAGAAATGTTCCATTCTCACCTGATAGTTGAGAGACTATGAAGGGGTGAAAACTACAGACACAATCTGAACTTACGAACAGAAACATGATATTGAACTCAGGAGAGAACCTGGGTAAGGGAACAGGGAAATGAAATAAAACAATACGAATACAATTTGGGGAATTAGCTCAATGTACCCTGAAGAAAACATATCTATGGCAGTTCCCAAGGCAAGAACAGATTTTTTATTAAAATTTAACTATGTAAAAATTTTAAAATGTAAATTAAAGATAGCATTACCACTTCACTCAGACAGACTTGGCTAGTATAGAGAAGCAGGTATAAAATCCATCTGAAAGGCTCTTAATAAACCAAATAAATTTCCCCTCTATAAGGCAATCCTAATTTTATATGGGTACACTGTACATCTTATAGCCTTACAAGAAATTTTAGACCCACAAAATAGAAAACAAAAACCAACCCTGTAAAATAAAAAAGTAAAGTAACTAAAACCAACAACTTCAACATTACGTTTTTAAACCTTAAGCACACTGTTCCCTTCTTTTTGGCTCATCTATTTTGATATTGAACAACTTCAAAGAAAGATAACACGCCTTGATCCTGCAGATTTAAAACAGAGGCAACCATCACTTCTGAAATAAACTATACTCTCTCAAAGTAACAAATCCTTTCACTTCTATTTATTTTTTTCTTTAGTTAAGTAAAAAAATCAGCCACAGTCTAAAAGACAAGGACCTAATTCTAAGAAGCTTAAATGGGGCTAATACAGCAAATCTGAAACTTTTGTAAATTGCCAAAATTCCCAAAATTGTATTCGTATTGTTTCTAGCTAAGATTTTGAACAATCTAAATCCATTCTTAAAAGAACAATGGACTGCATATCCCATAGTAACTAAAAAGCTTCAGAGACATTTTTAAAGCAAGTCTAAGCAATTAGTTAAGATTTAGCACTGGACTAGTATTCATACACATTACTTTCCATTTAGCATTTCCTTTTCCCTGTTTATAAATGGACTACTACATGAACTTCATTGGTATAGCCTCCTAATCCTACCTCCCTGAATCTTTGATAGTTGAGTCTCAACACAGAAGTATAATTTTATAATCTCCCTATAAGATGCGACCCTCTGCTATCTCTCTAATCTTATCTCCTACAACTTCCCCCTCACTCACTCTGCTCCAGCACCACTGGCCTCCTTGCTGTTCTGTGAACATGACAGGAACCCTATAGTCTTCAGGCTTTTGCGCCCATGGTTACCTTTGGATCACTGCTTTTCCCCATACAGCTATATGGCTGCTACCTTACCTCCGGCAAGTCTTTGTTCAAATGCCATTCACACTGAGGCCTTCTCTAACCAACTTACATAAAATAGTTAACTTCTCCCTCACAGAAATCTCTCCCCCCTTTACCTGATATCACTCCATAGTGCCTGTCACTATATGATACACTATACTCTACTTGACTGTCTTCTCTCTACTCTAGAGGGGAGGCTCTATCTTTATATTGTCCACTGCTGTATGGCAAGTAATTAGGACAGAGCTTGGCACTGTTAAGTATTTGTTGAATAAATGATTATATATATATATATTACTTTCCACATGCTTGCTTCTGTATATACAGTATATATTGTAATTATGTTACATGTAAAATATATATTAGAGTATACATTTTATATAAATATAAATTTATATAATATATAAATATATAATACATTCTATTATAGTTTATATATATATATATATACTCTAGAGAGTCAAGCATATGGAAAGTCAGGGCCGTGACTGACAGCAGCTGACAATTGTCCAGAAATGCTCAGATGCATATATTTAATTCTGACTGTAATAATTCCTAGCCTATTTTAAAAGAGCCTTCTACAATCCTTAAGCTTCTAAGATTTTTTAAAAAATAGATGTTTAACTAAAAGGAAAGCATCCAAAATAATCTGATTCAGATCACTGTGTAGGGTAAACTCCAGCTGATCGTTATCCAAATTGTGGCAACTGACAAAAATTTCAGATTTGCCGTATTATCAAACATGAACTGTATCTGCCTCTCCCATACTAAAATATCAAACATAAAAACCTTTGCTTAATGAATGCCTTGTTTTACTTACTCTGAGGTTCCCGGGGCAAGACCCAAATGGAGTGATTCGGCTGCCAGCTGGTGTTAAAAACAAGCCAACTCCAAGAAAGTTACGTAAGTCTCCCAATAACCAAAGCAAAAGTTATTTTTCTACATATTTGCATTCCAATTCTCTAGGATGCCCTACAATGACATTCCCTCTCTCTTTAGGGATTACCTCTAAGTGAGAAAAAGGAAGCATAAGAACAACAAAGAAAATGGAAAGAACAAAAGACTCAAGTTCTCCAACCCCCAAGTAATGACTTGAGAAGTATGTTAGTTTTTGATTAGTCAATTACAAAGCATATGAAAATTTTATTATCGGCGGGCGCAGTAGCTCACATCTGTAATCCCAGCACTTTGGGAGGCCGAAGCGGGTGGATCACCTGAGCTCAGGAGTTCGAGACCAGCCTGGGCAACGTGGCGAAACCCCGTCTCTACAAAAAATACAAAAACAAAAAAAAAATTAGCCGGGCGTGGTGGCCCGCGCCTGTGGTCCCAGTTACTTAGGAGGCTGAGGTGGGAGGATCACTTGAGCCTGAGAGGCAGAGGTTGCAGTAAGCCGAGATCGCGCCACTGCACTCCAGCCTGACAAAGAGTGACACTCCGTCTCCAAAAAAAAAAAAAAAAAAAAAAAGGGAGGGAATTGTATTTTCTGTGCCTTGTACAGAGGTTACACAAGAAACCTCTTGTGTTAGAAATCAAAGCACGCAGCATAGTTATTTAATTCATACCTGTGTAGTGAAGAGAGCCCTGGACTGGATTTGCTCTTGCTGGTGTTTGGGAACTGACAGCTGTCCCTCCATGTTAGTTATGCTGTCTCTAGACCCTTAGGTGCCAGATAGAAAGCTGGACTAGAATATCCTCTCAAGCCATGCCTTCGTAGAAATCTGGTGTTTCACTATTAAAACTAAATGCACGCGATTCTGCCTCCACCTCAACTGCCACAACACTCCAGGAGAGACAAACGTTAGCAGATAAAACTTACTCAATTTAAAATGTCTGTTACGGTTTTTCTTCTTAGATTGACAGCACCTGCTAACGTTTACCGCCTCTTAAGCGTTGGCAAACGATAAAACATCGTTGCTGATGTGTATTACCTCATTTAACCTTCACAAAAACCAGCAAATATAAATATCATTACTTCTATATTACAGACTAAAGTTTAAGGAGATTACATAACCTGGACAAGATCACCAAGTAAATGGTAGGGTCTGGCTTTGAACCTAAACCCTCTGGTTCCAAAGTCTCATCTCTTAACCACTACTATACACTCTCTTCAAAAAACAATGTTAACAATAGAATTACTCTAAGTTTCACTTTTTTGGTATGTGGATTTGTTTTTGACCGATTGTAAGGCTTATGTGTAATATAAGCATCTTTTTTTTTTTGTTAAAACTAGAATTATTCCGTCTTTATGAAGGCAACACTATGATCTCCACGAGCACAATTATCCAAATGGAGATGGGAACCCCTGTTCTAACTCTCTCAGAGGCCTTAAGTTAGTTTTCTAGCACTCTCTCTCACACAAGGGAAATGCGCTTACGGCCAGTTCAAAATCTGCAGTAACCTGTGTCTGTTTATTAAGGACCTCTTGGGCGTGGGTAAGACAATATTCTTTCCCCGCAGCTTGAAAGAAGGGAAATCAACGGATGACCACTACTGGAACAGAGGTCAGACTGCAACTCATGAGATCTCTCAGTCCTTTCCTTCAGTGAATTCTTCCGAGCCCTTTTCAGGTGCAGCTTTGAAGGTTAAAACGAGACACTAGGACCAGTGGGTCCCTAAGAGGCGGCAGCACAGACACAGGTGTGCTTCCCTGCTCCGTGGTGCTACGGACGAAATTCTGAAGCGTCCTTAGAGACCAAGGGTCTACCCATGGGGTTCACCAGGCCTTCTTTCCCAAGGATCGGCCCTTGACTCAAAGAACTCGGGCGGGGGAGAAGTCACTTTCTAGAAGCCGCCCGGCCACACCGCCACTGTATTCTCCTCTTTCCCTCCGCGGCTCCCCGCACGTTCCCGGAGAGAAGAGCTTCCAGTCTCTTCCGTGGACACCCAAAGACGCCGAGCCTCGGCTCCCAACCGGGAGCGGCCTCTGCGGCCGGGCCGCAGGCACTCACCGTCGTTCTCGTCGCTGTGCCGCCGCCGCGACATGCCGCCCTCCGGTGCGCCGCGGAACCGAGAGGCCAGGGGGTAAGCGTTGCAGAACTGTCCGGCCAGCCGACGCAAGGACAGCTGCAAGGCGCGCAGATTGGCCGGCACGCAGGCGCACTAGCTCGCCACGGCCCCGGAAGCGCAGGAGAGGCCGCTGGGTGGGCTAGGCGCTGCGAGAACCGACGTGAGGAAGCTCAGTGGGCTACGAACGTCTAGCACACACGCAACCGCCCCCTCGGGCTGCCTCCGTCTGCCGGCTACTTCTTTCTCCCGCCTTCCGCTTTATGTCCTTCCGGGGCCACGCAGAAAGTGCCGCCGCTTTGGCCAGTCAGAGCCCCCGGGCCGCGGTCGTTGTACGCCTGAAGGCGGGTGGTGCCGGCGGCCGCTCTAGTCCCCGCGTCCGCTTAGGCCGGTCCTCCGGGGCCTCTCAATGGTTTTCCCGGCGGCCCTTGCGCCGACGCCAGGAGACTTCTGGAGCTTGGTGACGTCACGAGCGAGCTTTTCTACCCAAATACGCGGCGGGGGAATAGGCTCGAGGGCGGTGAGCCGTGACAATTGCTAGGTGGAAACAGTGCAGGGAAGAGAGACCTAAGAAAGGATCAGGACTGGCGGGTATGTGCTAATCTACTCCCACTTTCCGGCTTTTGCCGCCTTGGGAAAAGTGGGAGGAGAGGTTGGGCCAAGCTCTGCATGCGGGGTGGGGCCTGGGCGGGAGGCGGTGCCGCACGTGCCGCCCCTTGGTATGGAAAGGCCGGCCCTGACGCGAGCGTGCTGTTCCCGGCTTGCCGGCTGGCCGTCATTTTCCCTAAGTTGTTTGCTTAGGAAGGGACAAATGATTGTTTTAGTAATCTGTTTTCAAGGGTTATTGGGTACCTGTATGCCTGTGTGTGAGCGTCCCCTCCCCTGATGTCTTTATGAGCACCATACTGGCTTATCTGCTTTGTCCGTGGCCATCTGAAATTTCACTCTCCCGGCCTAATTTTCGGTCTTACCCATTTCAGTAAATGACGTCATCCATCGGCTGCTTAATCCAAAAATTTAGAGAGTCTTTCTTAGCTCTTTTCCCTCACTTTTTACATAACAATTGTTTGTAAACCCTGCCTGCTCTGCTTTCCACCCAAATCCAAAATCAGATCGTGTTACTGCCTTGTTTAAAAGTCTCCTATGACGGCCGGGCGGGGTAGCTAACGCCTGTAATCCCAGCACTTTGGAAGGCCGACGCGGGCGCATCCGCTTGAGCCTAGGAGTTCAAGACCCACCTGGGCAACAAGGCGAACACCGTCTTTACAGGGCAAAAAAAAAAAATTAGCCGAGCCTAGTGTTTGGCGCCTGTTGTCCCAGTTACTCGAGGGGAGGGTTGGGGGCCGAGGTGGGAGGATCCCTTGAGCCCAGGAGGTCGAGAATGCAGTGAGCGGTGATCGCACACTGCACTCCAGCCTGGGCAACAAAGTGAGACCCTGTCAAAAAAAAAAAAAAAGCCTCCTACGACTTTCCATTGCACACTCCATGCCATGGCCTGTGGGGTTCTACTTCTCCTCACCGTACTCCAACCACTCTTTCTGTTCTTACAATAAGTCAAGCTTGTTCTTATTTTAGGAACTTATACTATTTCCTTTACCTGAAGGTCTCTGGTTCTAAATCTGCGTGGCTGGCTCTTGGTCACTTAGGTCTCAGCTCAAATATAAGGTCCTTAGTGAGGCCTTCTTTGGTTACCCAATCACTGTTTTATTTCATTCAACGAATATTATATTTATTAGCATTTAGCACCTGCTAGGTGCCAGGCAGAGTTCTGAATGCTGAGGATGTAGAGGTGAACAAAGGAAAACTCCTGCTCTCTTGGCGCTGATATAGTCTAACGAACAATTCAGGAATAGCCACAAATAGTGCCATCATTGGTAGTGAGCAACGGGAGAGTAGTAGATGAGATCAGAGAGGTAGGGGGAAGGTGCTCTGTGAGGACTTTGGACATTATCCAAGTAAATTGAGAAGTCACTGGAGTATGATTTTTTTTTTTTGAGACAGGGTCTTGCTCTGTTGCCCAGGCTGGAGTGCAGTGGCACAGTCTTGGCTCATTGTAACCTCTGCCTTCTAGGTTCAGGCAATTCTTGTGCCTCAGCCACCCAAGTAGTGGCAATTACAGACATGCGCCACCACACCAGGCTAATTTGTGTATTTTTAGTAGAGATGGGGTTTCGCCATGTTGGCCAGGCTGGTCTTGAACTCCTGGCGTCCCCAAGTGCTGAGATTACAGGCATGAGCCTCTGCAGGGCCAGTGTGACTTATTTTTTAATAGTTACTTCTCTGGCTCCCAAAGGAGGAAGATAGTTCGACTTTTGCAATAATTCTAGCTGCAAATGATAGTAGCTTGAACTAGGGTAGTAGTGAAGATGGTGGTGCAAAGTGATCTGATTGGATTGTACTTCAAAAGCAAAGCTGGCCAGGCATGGTGGCTCACCCCTGTAATCCTAGCACTTTGGGAGTCCGAGGTGGGTGGATCACAAGGTCTGGAGATCGAGACCATCCTGGCCAACATGGTGAAACCCCGTCTCTACTGAAAAAAAACAAAACAAAACAAAAATTAGCTGCATGTGGTGGCACGCAGCTGTACTCCCAGCCACTTGGGAGGCTGAGGCAGGAGAATCGCTTGAACCTGGGAGGCGGAGGTTGCAGTGAGTCGAGATCACCCCACTGCACTCCAGCCTGGCGACAGAATGAAAACCGTCTCAAAAAAAAAAAAAGATTTTCTGAACAAGTGAATGATAGTATGAGAAAAGGAGTCAGGAATCATCCCAAAGTTTTTTTTGTCTGAATAACAGGAAAAATAAAATTGTCTTTTACTCAGATAAGGAAGACTGGGGAAGACCAAAGTTTGGTTTTGAACAGTTGTATTTGAAGCTGAAGCTAGCTAGCTTCACACACACTGTAAAATTCACACACAGTGGGGTATGTGAATTTGTAGTTTGGGAGAAAGGCCCAGGTTGAAGACATAAATATGGAGTCATTTATTATATAGTATTCTAAACAGAAAATTTCCTTTATGTTTCCTTTTTTTCTTTTCTCATGTAATTTTCAAATATTTACAGAAGTAGGGAAAATTTATGATGAATCCCCATGTACTCATCATCAACTTCAGTAATTCTTAATTCATGAGTAATCTGGTTTCATTGATATTACGTCCTCTCTCCCAATTATTTTGAGGCAAATATAGTTTTAAGTCCTTGGAAGTAGATGAGATCACCTGTAGGGTAAGTATAGATAGAGTGGTTCAACATTTAGAGGTTCGGGTAATAAGGAAGATCCAGCAAAGGAAACTGAGAAGCAGGGGCCCTTATCCCTAGCTGGGATTTTCATGTGTGTGTTTTGTTTTGTTTTGTTTTACTTAATGTCTCTCCTTACCAGAATATAAGCTCCAAGAGAGCAGGGACTTCAACTGTTTCATTCATAGCTGCATTCCCAGGGCTATTCCATGGGCCCGGCACATAGCAGAGGTGCCACAAATAATAATAATTCAGAGTATGTACATAAAATAAGCTGAGACTGAAAAAAGATGCAGAGTCGGAGGAGATCATTTTGGTGTGGTGGGAAAGGCACCCCACACTCAGGTGTGGAGACCTTGAGTCAGGAGAGAACATGGCTCATTTGTGGAACTGGGCATGGTCCAGTGTGACTAGAGTAGGATATCTGATGGGGAATGGGGAGCATAGTCAGAGATGAGCCTAGAGTATAAGGAAACTAAGTTTTTCAGGCCTTCAAAGGAAGCAGTGACACGGGATAGCAGACAAGACATAAGTGAAAGGTGACACTTGAGTTCAGTTTTCATATACATAGTAAGCATATGGGGAGGGAAAGAAATGAAAAAGTAAGGGAAACAAAGCAGTGGAAAGCATAAATGCTGGGACAGACCACATCAGGTCATATAGAGGGAGATTGGGAAAGATGCTGGAGGTGGGACCGGATTGGATAGTAATTCCTTTCGACAATGTTACCTCCCAAATGCACTGCCCTTATAGGTAAATAAGTTCTCTGTTTCTAGAACAATGCCTGGAACCTAGAAGACCCTCCATAAATATTTGTTGAATGAATTTTAATTTGGAAATGATATATGTACTTTCTCTACCTTTACAATAAAACAGCTTTGAGTATGGAGGAAGTGTGTTGAATAAGATTCTTCTACTTATTTTCTTCTGCCTGGAAGGCTTACAGGTTTGTGTAGAGTTAGGGATGTACTTTTTTCAGTGGGACTTTATATGAAAGACATTTTCATGAGAAAGGAAAGAGAAGCTAAAGAAGGTAGTATTTCTTCACCCAGTCTCTTCCACTTATTTTTCAAATACAAGAGAATTTGGGTTTAATAAATCTGTATTACCTTGCCTTACCCTTATAACAAAGCTCATTTTGAGCCCCATGAAAGCACCACTTAGCTGATTCAAATGCATTTTATGTAGTGCAAGTGACATCTTAATTTATGAATCCAAGGAACAAAAGTCCTTTATAAGAAAGTTGGTATTGTGTGTGTGTGTGTGTGTCTGTGTACGTTTAGTCTCCATCAGTCCCATCCAGCATTGTTAACAAGCAGTGTGTGTTCCCCCACACATAAACTGCTCCTCGTTGCCTTCACCTGGTTGAGGTACCCTGTAGGCAGAGTTGTGAATTGGCAAAGTTTTTCACCAGTGTCTCCCACCTTCGTTTCTCTCATTCTTAGTGGTGCTTTTTCTGCTCCCTCTTGTGGAGTTTGGGACTTCTTTGCATGTTACTATTTTCAGAACCTTGAGTGTCCACCTGTGGCTGCCTCCTTCAATATTGTCCTGAAGTAACTAACTTTGCCAGTTCACTAGTAATATGAAATAACCAGTTGTTATGCTGTGGGGCAGAAATTTGGACAGGGCACAACAGGGACACCTTGTCTCTGCTCTCAGCTCAGAGGCCAGTCTGGAATCTGAAGGGTCTAGTGGTTGATGCTGGCTGTCAGCTGGAGGCCTCTGTTCCTCTCCACCTGGTTCTCTGTGTGTGGTCTCTGCATGGGTTGGATTGGCTTACAGTACAGTGGTTGGTCTCCTCAGCGTGAGCATCTCAGAATGAGAGCTAGTGCTAGCGTATCCTTTTGAGAACCCAACCTCAGTCATAAAACATTGCTTCCATCACACTTTGTTTTTGGGAGTAGTTAACAAGCCTGCCTAGGCTTAGGGAAATGGACCAGAAATACTGCTGCAGCCATTTTTGGAAAATATAATCTGTCACAGCTAATTTTTAAACAAAATTTTAATGTTAAATTTAAAATACAGCATTCAATTAAAATATTAATAATATTACCATTCATTGAACCCTAGTTTGTGCCAGACACTGTATATTAATATTTCTTTCCAGTCCACAGTACAGTACTGTAATGTAGATTTACATTACAGTACACAATGCACAATTTCCACAAGAGAGATTTAGAACTCAGAAACCTTAGGTAGCTTGTCCATGTTCACATGCTTGGCAAACTGCTGCAACACAAACCAAAGCCCATGCTTTTTCTCAGTGTGCGTCTTAGTGCTTGTCACCCGTAACCTTTGCTTTACAAAAGAATCAACGCGGTGTGATGGTTGTAGTGTGTCCATTTTGATGAGATTTGGCCACAGTAGCGATTTTGACATTTCTTCTGGCTCATTACAGTGGGGCTGTCTTGGGAACTATTTCTTCTAAGGAAGGAAATTTTCATAGCTCTGAAATTAAGGGGCAAAAAGAAGAAAGTGTTTATAACTGAAGGTGCTGGCACACATCTTGATTGATTTGGGTTGTACCTGTTGCTTTTCTGGTATTATTTACCCTAATGTCTGCATGGCTCGCTCCCTAATTCAGGTTTCTGACCAAATGCTATTGCTGCAGAAAGGCTTTTCCTACTCTCTGTGTTCGAAGGGCTCCTCCATCACTGCCTCCCTACCCTCCTGATTATTCTTCATAACCTTTTCACTGTCTGACTTTAAAAATAAAAAATCAATTTATCCACTTGTTTACTTCACCCCACTGGAATGTAAACTCTAAGCAGGCAGAAACTTTTTCGCTTTCGTTTACTGCTATATTCTCAGTGCTTAGAATAGCGCGTGACTTAGAGTCGTTCCTAAGTAAATACTATCGATTTAGTAAGTAAATGATGGTTAGCTTGGGCTACTTTGCCCATGCTGATTTGCATGATTGATTAGCTTCATATTTTCTTCAAAATCAAAGACTAGCATGGCTGCTTCTTTCTTATTTATATTCTAGGAGGTATTTAACTGAAAGGAATATCTGCTTCACTGTTGCAACCAAACCAGATGCCTTCTTCCACTTCACCAGACCAAGGAGATGACCTGGAGACCTGCATTTTAAGATTTTCTGACCTGGATTTAAAAGATATGAGTCTTATTAATCCCAGCAGCAGTCTTAAAGTAGAATTAGATGGCAGTACAAAAAAGAAATACTCGTTTGCAAAGAAAAAGGTAGAATTCCTATGAATGTTTCATGATCATGTATATGTGGTTAATGCAGATACATTTGGAAGCATGTTATCAAGGTTGCTCTCCAGCTCAAGGTAAAGTCTAGTCAGGAACATTAACCAGTGATGTTAATTCCATCCCAGGCAAAGGGTAATCATAGGTAAGGTGTGGCCCTGGAATAGCCATGGTGGAGTACTTGAGGAGGGTGGATCCTAGACAGATGGATTAGATTTCATTCGCCACCCCCCAGGTCAAAAAAGACCATAAACAAAGTTGAAAACCAAATGACAAGTGAAGAAAAAAGTTGGTAACTGTGATCAACAAAAGATCACTAAAAACATGTATCAGTAAGAAGATAAATGCTATAATGGAAAAATAGGCAACAGATGTGAATAGGCAAGCCAGAAATAAACAAATAGAATAAGCAGGAAAAAGTATTCAGCATTACTACTAATCAAAGATATTAAAAAAAAATAGGGTAGCATTTCTTTTGCCTTTTATTTGGACCAACATTAAAAATATTGATGATAAAAAATACTGATAGAATTCAGTGAGGCTATGGATAAAATGGCACCCACATGCTTTTCTGGTTAGTGTATAAATTGGTACATTTTTCCTATTACAGATTAAGTCACTATTACAGATTAAAATTTCATGCTCTTTGACCCCTCAATTTTTATTTTAGATATTCTAAGTAGGTGGTTAAAGATATAGAAAGATGGATGCATGGAATGCTCATTCAACATTGCTTTTAATTGCAAATATTAGAAACAATCTAAATGTTCATCAGTTGGTAACTGGTTAAGAGAATTTTCTGTTTGATTATTTTACAATAAGCGTAAATAATTTTTATAAAAAGAGTAATATTATTTTCCAAGAAAGAAGATATTTTGGTACGTTTCTTCCTGGTCTTTTTCGATGTACTTTTTAATGTGGTTGAGATTACATTGCATAAGCAAATTTTATCCAATTTTTTTCACTTTATATTATTATATCATAAATATTTTTACATATAACTTAAAACTGGCTGCTTTAATATTCCATGGGTAAGCATACTTCATAATTGACTTTCCATATTCCTTTCAAAAATAACTGATAGTGTTATTTGTGATATTTTAGGCCAAACTGTATTATGTATATTCCGGTGTGACTTAGTCTTATATCCTGAGAATAAAATTATGATGCTGAGAGTTATTTAACCTCCTCAATATAAAGCCTAGTTTTAATTTCTCTAATAGTCTCTTCTAAAGCTTACTAATAAGAGAAGTGTTACTTCTCAGAGAATTGTATAACATAATGGAACATAAAACTAGAAGCCCCTGTGGAAAGATAATATAAGGAATCTTAGTGAGACTTCTATTAGCCATAAACCTAAGGTTATTTAACAGTGTCAGTGTTTGAAATCTAATTGCAGGCCTTTGCCCTTTTTGTCAAAACCAAAGAAGTTCCAACAAAAAGGAGTTTTGAATGTAAAGAAAAATTGTGGAAATGCTGTCAGCAGCTATTCACAGACCAAACCAGCATCCACAGACATGTGGCAACACAACATGCTGATGAAATTTATCACCAGACAGCTTCTATTTTAAAGCAACTGGCTGTGACATTGAGCACCTCAAAGAGCCTTTCGTCTGCAGATGAAAAGAACCCTTTAAAAGAGTGCCTTCCACATAGCCATGACGTGTCTGCTTGGCTCCCTGATATAAGCTGCTTTAACCCTGATGAGCTGATAAGGTAAGATTTTCATTCTGTATTTTGGTTTGATTTAAAGTATTTTTCCAACTACAATGAGATACTACAATTCACCCATTAAAATGGCTAAAGTGAGAAAGACCAACTCTGTCAAATGTGAATGAGGATGTGGAACAACTGGAACACTCAGTCACTGTTGGTGGGAATGTAATATGGCACAACCACTTTGGAAAAGTGTTCGGCAATTTCTTAAACATGCATCGTTCCTGTGGCCCACTCCTGGGTATAATACCAACAGCAATAAAAACATATCCCCAGAAAGCCTTGTACAAGAATGCTCGTAGCAGTTTTATTCATAATAACAAAAAACTGGAAACAACTGCAAATATCCATCAATAGGAGAATGAATAAACTGGTATAGTCAGGTAAGAATATTGCACGACAATAAAGTGCTATGAACTGCTAATATTCAAGAACATATATGGGTGAATGAGAAAATCCTTATGCTGAGTGAAAATAGCCAGACAACACAATACATATTTTCTGATTTCATGTACTTGAAGCCAAAACTAATATATGATGATAGAAAGGTTCTGGCAGACAGTTTGGGAATACACAAGATTTTTTGAGGTATTGGAAATGTTCTGGTTTTGATAGTGGTGTGGATTACACAGGTATACCTGTGTCAAAAATGATCAAACTTTACACTTAAGATCTGTGTATTTCACTTGTAAACTATGCCATGCTTTAAACATTTTTAAATAAATAGGGCAGGAAAAACTAAGCAAAAAAAAGGGGGAGTTTCTTTGAAGCTAGATATCATTATCTGTATGATTTCAAATATACGTATCCAGAAAAAATGCATCATTTATTAGGTTTATTGGGGAATGTAGCATTGCACATAGTGAATTTTTCAGAAAGCAGGTAAATGTAGCTTACATTTTAAAGCATCTAAACTTTCTTTGATTTAACCTTTTTTTTTTTTTTTCTGGAGTCTTTCAAACTGCATTAGACTCTTCTTTAGTTGCATAATTAAACAGAATATAGTGAATGTGATTGAACTTTCTCCGAGTGCTTTAATGCCATCAGAATGAACTTAAGTAGGATGCCAAGGTATAAAAGTTTGTCTTTTTATTAAGAAGGCTCAGACTTACTCTTCTGTTACCTCTCCTCCCTCTCTTCTAATTCTAGATCCAAACCCTCTGTATTATTGCTATGTACCAAATTCAGCTTACAGCAGCATAGTTGGTGGTACTAGCTCAGAGTCTCTCATGAAGTTGCAGTCATCTTATTGCTTGACTGGGGCTAGTAAATCTGTTTCCAGGTTTGCTCATGTGGTTGGTGGCAGGCTTGTTTTTTCAGTGGCTTTTAGTCAAAGGCCTCCATTCCTCTCTATGGGGGTCTCTTCATAGGCTGCCTGAGTGCCCTCATGACATGGCATGTGATATGTGAGAGACAGAGACACCAAGACAGAAACCACAGTCTTTTATGACCTAATCTCAGATTGCCATACCATCACTTTTTATTGATGCTGTTGGTCACATAGACTAACCTCAGTACAGTGTAGGAGAGAACTACACAAGGGTCTAAATACCAGGAGGCAGGATCATCAGGGATCATCTTGGAGGCAGGGCACCATACCTCAGAGTTGTTACTTTTTAGTGTGTATTACCTAGCAGCACTGTCTGCACTTTACCTATTCTGTCAGTTTCTTAACTACTTGCAACAGCTAGATCCTTAAGGCACAGAATTCTAGAGGCCTAAGTTAGGCCAATAACATGCGTAGTATATATAGCCAAAGACCGTAGCCTGTGCAGCAGCATATACCCAGTCAGTTGACATTGTTTGTGAGGTTTTTTCTTTTTTCTTTTTTTTTTTGAGGCAGAGTCTCACTCTGTCACCCAGACTAGAGTACAGTGGTGTGATCTTGGCTCACTGCAACCTCTGCTTCCCAGGTTCAAGTGATTCTCCTGCTTCAGCCTCCCAAGTAGCTGGGATTATAGGCACGCACCACCACACCCAGCTAATTTGTATTTTTAGTAGAGACAGGGTTTCACCATGTTGGCCAGACCAGTCTTGAACTCCTGACCTCAGGTAATCTGCTAACCTTGGCCTCCCAAGTGCTGGGATTACAGGCATGAGCCACTGTATCCAGCCTGTTTGCAAGGTTTCTTGGAGACCATTCTACATATTCTTTAGGGAGGAGAGGTAAAGAAAGAAAATTGTATTATTTTCAAAAACAAGTGGGAAGACACAGAGACATTAATGATTCCTCTACCCTACGTAATGTCAGAGCTTAAAAAAGGGTTTTGTATTAGTCTGTTTTCATGCTGATAAAGACATATCCAAGACTGGGCAATTTACAAAAGAAAGAGTTTTAATGGACTTACAGTTCCACATGGCAGGGGAGACCTGATGATCATGGTGGAAGGCAAGGAGGAGCAAGTCACATCTTACATAGATGGCAGCAGGCAAAGAGAGAGAGCTTGTGCAGGGAAACTCCTGTTTTTAAAACCATCAGATCTCTTGAGACTTACTATCACAAGAACAACATGGGAAAGACTCATCCCCATGATTCAATTACCTTCCACTGGGGTCCTCCCATGACACGTGGGAATTGTGAGAGTTACAATTCAAGATGAGATTTGGGTGGGGGCACAATCAAACCATATCATTCCGCCCCTGGCCCCTCCCAAATATGTCCTTACATTTAAAAACCAATTATGCATTCCCAACAGTCTCCAAAGTCTTATTTTAGCATTAACTCAAAAGTCCACAGTGTGAAATCTCATCTGAGACAAAGCAAACCCTTTCCACCTATGAGCCTGTTGAAAGCAAGTTAGTTACTTCCTGGATACAATGGGGGCACAGGCATTGAGTAAATACAGCCATTCCAAATGGGAGAAATTGGCCAAAACAAAGGGGCCACAGGCCCCATGCAAGTCCTAAATCCAGCAGGGCAGTCAAATTTTAAAGCTCCAAAATGATCTCCTTTGACTCCGTGTTTCACATCCAGGTCATGCTGATGCAAGAGGTTGGTTCCCATGATATTGGGCAACTCCGCCTCTGTGGCTTTGCAGGGTATAGCCTCCCTCCTGACTGCTTTCACAGGCTGGGGTTGAGTATCTGCATCTTTTCGGCACACGGTGCAAGCTGTCAGTGGATCTACCATTCTGGGATCTAGAGGACCGTGGCCCTCTTCTCATAGCTCCACTAGGCAGTGCCTCAGTGGGAACTCTGTGTTGGGTCTCTGACCCCACATTTCCCTTCCGCACTGCCCTAGCAGAGGTTCTCCATGAAGGCCCTGCCCCTGCAGCAAACTTCTGCCTGGGCATCCAGGTGTTTCCATACATCCTCTGAAATCTAGGCAGAGGTTCCCAAACCCTGATTCTTGACTTCTGTGCACTCACAGGCTCAACACCACCTGGAAGCTGCCGAGGACTGGGGCTTGCACCCTGTGGAACCATGGCCTGAATGCTACATTGGCCCCTTTCAGTCACAGCTAGAGTGGCTGGGATGCAGGGCACCAAGTCCCTAGACTGCCCACAGCAGGGGGACCCTGGGTTCAGCCCATGAAACCATTTTTTCCTCCTAGACCCTCCGGCATTATCGGGGGAACCAGCCCCCAGTATTTCAACGTAGGTTCTTTTCTATTTTCCCTAAGTGTCAGCTGGTCTGAGAAATAAAGAGTACAAAAGAGAAATTTTACAGCTGGGTCTCCAGGAGTGACATCACATGTCAGTAGGTTCCGTGATGCCCACCTGAGCTGCAAAACCAGCAAGTTTTTATTAGGGATTTCAAAAAGGGAGGGGTGTACGAATAGGGAGTGGATCACAGAGCTCACATGCTTCAAATGGCAATAAAAAAGATCACAAGGGCAGAAGGGCAGAGCAAGGTCACAAGGCCAGGGCTAAATTAGAATTACTGATGAGGTTTCATGTCCCACTGTGCACGCATTGTCTTTGATAAACATCTTAACAGGAAACAGGGTTCAAGAGCAGAGAACTGGTCAGACTAGAATTCACCAGGCTGGAATTTCCTAATCCTAGCAAGCCTGGGGGCACTGCAGGAGACCAGGGTGTATTTCATCCCTTGTCTTCAACTGCATAAGGCAGACACCCCCAGAGTTTCCGTCCATAGGACCACACGGGAATGCATTCCCTTCCCAGGGTTATTCCTTACTGGGAAAAGAATTCAGCGATATTTCTCCTACTTGTTTTCTTCAATAAGAAAAATATGACTCTGTTCTGCCCAGCCCCGCAGGCAGTCAGACATTATAGTTATCTCCCTTGTTCCCTGAACATCGCTGTTAATCATGTTCTTTTTCAAGGTGCCCAGATTTCATATTGTTCGAACACACATGTTTTACAAACAATTTGTGCAATTAATGCAATCATCACATGGTCCTGAGGTGATATACATCCTCAGCTTATGAAGATGATGGGATTAAGAGATTGAAGACAGGCATAGGAAATTTTAAGAGTATTGATTGGGGAAGTGATAAATGTCCATGAAATCTTCACAATTTATGTTTAGAGACTGCAGTAAAGACAGGTGTAAGAAATTATAAAAGTATTAATTTGGGGAACTAATAAATGTCCATGAAATCTTCACAATTTATGTTCTTCTGCCATGGCTTCAGCTGGTCCCTCCATTCAGGGTCCCTGACTTCCCACAACAAGGCATGTGATAGGAGGGGCTGTCATGAGGACCTCTGACATGCCCTGGAGACATTTTCCCCGTTGTCTTTGGGATTAACATTTGGTTCCACATTACTCATGCAAATTTCTGTAGCCAGTTTGAATTTCTCCTCAGAAAATGGGATTTCCTTTTCTATTGCATTGTCAGACTGCAAATTTTTTGAACTTTTATGTTTTGCTTCCCTTATAAAACTGAATGCCTTTAACAGCACCCAAGTCACCTCTTGAACGCTTTGCTGATACCCTAAATCATCTCTCTCAAGTTCAAAGTTCCCCAAATCTCTAGGGCAGGGGCAAAATGCCACCAGTCTCTTTGCTAAAACATAACAAGTCACCTTTGCTCCATTTCCCAAGAAGTTCCTCATCTCCATCTGAGACCACCTCAGCCTGAAGTTCATTGTCCATATCATTATCAGCATTTTGGTCAAAGCCATTCAACAAGTCTCTAGGGAGTTCCAAACTTTCCCACATTTTCTTATCTTCTTCTGAGCCCTCCAAACTGTTCCAGCCTCTGCCTGTTACCTAGTTCCAAAATCACTTCCTCCTTTTGGGTATCTTTTCAGCAGCACCCCACTCTACTAGTACCAATTTATTGTATTAGTTCATTTTCATGCTGCTGATAAAGACATACCCAAGACTGGGCAATTTACAAAAGAAAGAGGTTTAATGGACTTAACAGTTCCACATGGCAGGGGAGGCCACACAATCATGGTGGAAGGCAAGGAGGAGCAAGTCACATCTTACATGGATGGCAACAGGCAAAGAGAGAAAGCTTATACAGGAAAACTCCCAGTTTTAAAACCATCAACTCTCATGGGACTTACTCACTGTCATGAGAACAGCATGAGAAAGACCTACCCCTGTGATTCAATTACCTCCCACTGCGTTCCTCTGACGACACGTGGGAATTGTGAGAGTTACAACTCAAGATGAGATTTGGGTGGGGACACAGCCAAACAATATCAGGTTTTTATTGCCAAATACAGTTTTCTGAGCTGAATATGTTTTAGGAAGTGTATTAACTTTTAAAACTGAATCATAGGATTCGATGTTTAGATCCTGGCCTTGAAAAACTCACCAAGTCATATTACAGAATTCCAGAGGACAAATTTCTGACTTTAAGGACTTATTGAACTATTTGGTAAATAGAAATACAGTTGACCCTTGAATGACTAAGCAATTATTGAACTGTTTGGTAAATAGAAATACAGTTGACCCTTGAACGACTAAGCAATTTTTGAACTATTTGGTAAATAGAAATATAGTTGATCCTTGAAAAACACGGGGTCAGGAATCCAAGGATTAGGGGCAGTTGAAAATTTGCATATAACTTTTAACTCCCCCAAAACTATACTAATAGCCTCCTGTTGACTGAATCCTTATCAATAATGTAAACAGTCAATGAACACATCTTTCTATGTTATGTATATTATATATTGTGTACTGTATTAAAGTAAGCTAGAGAAAATGTTATTAAGAAAATCATAAGAGGCCAGGTGCAGTGACTCATTCCTATAATCCCAGCATTGTGGAGGGCCAAGGCAGGAAGATCACATTAGGCCAAGAGTTCAAGACCAGTCTGGGCAACATAGTAAGACCCTGCCCTACAAAAAAAAAAGAAAAAGAAAAAGAAAATCTTAATATATATTTACTATTCTTTCAGTGGAAGTGGCTCGTCATAAAGGTCTTCATCTTTGTCACCTTCACATTGAGTAGGCTGAGGAGGAAGAGGGATTGGTCTTGTTGCCGCATGAGTGCTAGAGGCACAAAAAGATCTACAAGTAAGTGGACCTGCACAGTTCAAACCCGCGTTGCTCACGGGTCAACTGTAGTCCAAATTTGATCAATTTTTGTCATTACTACTCAGTGCCACATTCCCTTTTGCTTATTGGAAAGGAGAAAGAAAGCAAGTTGAAGTAGAAGTCACACTTGAGCTAGTCACTAAAATTTTCTGTACCTTCATTTCCTCACCTCTAAAATTGGAATAATAATGCCTGCCTTGCCTACCTCCCAGTACTGTAAAATGAGTTATATAGGACGGTGATAGTATGAGCAGTTGTGAACTATACTGTGCTATACAGATATGGCCCTTCCATTTCATATGGCCCCACACTTCAGGGAATTTACTTACTAGTTAGAAAAACAAAGACAAAGACACATGAGGCAATTAGCAGATGATACAGGTTACATAATTATCAGTTGAATTGTATGGTACAGAGACTAATTTGTTATAGGAGCTTAGAGAAAGGAAAATAGGATCTAAAATAGACAAGAAGGTTTTATGGAGGAGCATGGAAAGCATGGAGGAGACTAGGCCCTGAAATATGATGAGGCTGTTGAGGAGGGACTCAGACTCCAGAGCTGGATAGGACCTTAATTGTCGTGTACTGTAGCATTCCCTAAAATATGTTCTGTGGAATACTAGTTCTAGAGGATGCTAACAAGCTATTGAAAAAAGGAGTATTAAAGACAAATTTGGGAAGCACTCAGTCAAAATGTTGTTACTGCAAGACTTCTCAGAGCCTTTAAGAGGCTTTGGCTGTGATTCTTAAGGAGGGAGATGTTGTCTGCAGGGTTTCCAAACATAATTTTATAGAACAGCTTCATAACATACTTTGGAAAATATAGTTTATTTCCATTCTCTGATTTTACAGATGAGGAAACCAAGGCCCAGAAGTATGAAAGACCTGCCCAGCTAGTTAGTATAAGACAGCCCAGTGCAGTAGAAAGAGTATAGATCTGGTGTCAGAAGACTGGCGTTTAGGTCCTTGCTATCACTTTCTGACTGTCTGACTTGGGAGGAATTGGCCTCAATTTATTCAGCTGTAAAATGGGGATAATAATAACCTGCATCATAGAAAGAGGGTTATAAGAAAAAATGGAAGTGAAACTTTTTTGTATGATGATTCATACAGATACTGCCTTATGTGAGAGGATAAGCCAGAATGGAACCAAATTTCTAACTTTTCTATGAATTGGAGTTACTAATACCTGTCTCTTGGATGTGACCATTAAATGAGGGATCAAAGTAAACTCACTTTTTGTAAAATAAGTTCAGTGCAGATACTGTCTTCTGTAGAGCAAATATAAAAAGAAGTTGCTTCTCATTTCAGGAGGAGAACAATAATCAGCAAAGGCAGGCATGAGTGTCTTCATCTTAGCCTTCCCTCAGACTGCCCGGGTGTACTTTATGAATTATGACTTCTTTATGCCAGTGACTCAAATGCTCTTTGCCTTGGATTTTCATTTTATAGTGGCCAGGACAGTGAAGAAGGGGAGGTGCTCCTTTATTACTGCTACCGTGACCTGGAGGATCCCCAGTGGATCTGTGCCTGGCAGACAGCTCTGTGTCAGCACCTGCACCTCACAGGCAAGGTAACACCTTCTCCTATATTCCTTCCTTCACTGGGTTTATCTTGCCTGCCAACCTTGGATTGCAAATGCTGTGCTCGTTATAAAAAAGATTCACTGTTGAGTTCTTACAAGTTAGGGAAATTCTGCAGGGTATGTAAGTAGAATATTAGGCAGCTATTAACATGGTATTTTATAAGAATATTTACTGGCATAAACCAGGAGTCAGCAAACTTTTTCTTGAAGAACCAGATAGTAGATATTTTAGATGTTGCACAAAAAATTATTCAGTATTGTTATAGCATGAGAGCAACTATAGATAATAATGTAAAAGAATTGGATGGCTGTGTTTGAATAAAACTATATGCAAAAGCAAGGCTAGTTTGCCGACCCCGGTATAGGGAAATGTTCATGATATATTAATTGGAAAAACATATTATAGAACATAGAGGTGTGATTCCAAGTTGCCTCTTAATTTTCTAGAACCTGCCAGGGTCATTTACCAGCTCAGGGTATTGACATTTGCTGTTTCCTTCCTCTCTAGAGTGCTCTTCCCCTGCACCTTCACATGGCGCATACCCCACTTCAGATCTCGGCTCACATATTGTCTCCTTAGAGCTCCAGTCTGAAGTAGTCCTCTCCAGATCTCATCACATTCTATCCCTTTCTGCTTTTCAAAGGATTTATTACTATCTGAAAGTATAATCTTCATTTATAAGCTTCATGAGGACAGGAATTTTGGTCTTAATTGATGTATTCTCAGTGCTGGAACAGAGCTTAGCATGTAGTAGACCCTCAGTAGATATTTGGAGAATATAGAATGAAGGAATGAATGCATGTTCATGACAAAACCAGAAGTGCATGTATAAACATGGAAGGTTGTGTATACCAAAATGTTAGTAAGGATTATCTAGGCATATAGGGTTATCGATGGTTTTTATTTTCCTAAAATATTCTCTGATTACATTACACACATGCATATGTTTGTGTCTTTTATGTTCTTTCAAAGTTTAAAATTATATATCACTTCCAATGAGTTGGCATTGGCTTGTGCCATGAATCTTGTTTTATATCCATACCCTAAAGAGTTGATCAAGTAGGGCTGGGCGCGATGGTTCATGCCTGTAATCCCAGCACTTTGGGAGGCCGAGGCAGGCAGGTCACGAGGTCAGGAGATCGAGACCATCCTGGCTAACACGGTGAAACCCTGTCTCTACTAAAAATACAAAAAATTAGCCGGGCGTAATGGCGGGCACCTGTAGTCCCAGCTACTCGGGAGGCTGAGGCAGGAGAATGGTGTGAACCTGGGAGGCGGAGCTTGCAGTGAGCCGAGATTGCGCCACTGCACTGCACTCTGGGCGACACAGCGAGACACTGTCTCAAAAAAAAAAAAAAAAAAAAAGATCAAGTGAGGCATCAACTGATGTGTCTTCTCTGGACCCTAAAAAAGGACAGCCATTAAAAATTTTCAAATTATAAAGTACTGGTATATATCAGTGTTATATGACTAGAACAATATAGGACCTTGAATTAAATTGTCTCTTTTTCAGACAGTGCCATGATGCCACATGTGCTGCCCTTGCTAGCACTTTTCTTTAGAGAGCTCAGTTCCCTTTAAAGATGATCTATCTTTAAACTCATCCACAGGATTTTGTAGTACGAAAACAACCAACTCTGCACAGCCCCCAGAACATTGCCTCTTAAGGCTGGGGCTTTACCCCAGGCTCTAATGTCCCCTAACCAGGGGAGCATTTCAAAGAAAATATGGGGCTTGAGATGCCAAAGAGCCCCAGATATGGATGCACATTCATTTATTCAACAAATACGTATTGAGTGCCTAGTATGTGGCAGGCACTGTTCTAGGGGATATGCTGGTGAGCAAAACAGACACACACGCATGTGGAACTTGTATTCCAGTGGATGGGTTTGCAGTGGTGGGCTGTCCTCCAAACACCATGCAGAGATAAATGCTCATGTATACCCTCTGCCCTCAGATGTGCTCTGTGCTTTAGGATTTTGGTAGCATCTCCTCAGCAGTTCTTTTCATTTCTGGTGCTCTTTAGTTCCCTTTTTATTCATATAAAGAAATTAAGGTTCAGAGAAGTCAATTAACTTTCTCACAGCTACATGCAAGTGAGTGGCAGAGCTTAATCTTGAGCCTAGATCTGCTGACCTCTGTGAAGGACTCTGTTAAGCTACCTGGATTTAGATTAAGCTCAGAATTCACTTCTTTGGCTGTTGGACTATTGTAGCTCCATAGCAAATGGGGCTTTCCAGGAGTTTTATTCACATTCTCTTGTTCAGCATGCATGAAACAATACCTCATCTGAACTGTAGGCTATGCCATTTTAGAAAAATACAGGTATCCAGCTGGGCGCGGTGGCTTGTGCCTGCAATCCCAGCACTTTGGGAGGCCAAGGCAGGTAGATCACTTGAGGCCAGGAGTTGGAGACCAGCCTGGCCAACATGGCGAAACCCTGTCTCTACTAAAAATACAAAAATTAGCCGGGCTTGGTGGTGCATGCCTGTAATCCCAGCTACTCGGGAGGGTGAGGTAGGAGAATTGCTTGAACCCAGGAGGTGGAGGCTGCGGTGAGCCGAGATTATGCTACTGCACTCCAGCCTGGGCAACAGAGCAAGACTTTGTCTTAAAAAACAAACAGGTATCCATCTCACACCAGTCAGAATGGCTGTTATTAAAAAGTCAAAAAATAACAGATGCTGGTGAGGTTGTAGAGAAAAAGGAATACTTATACACTATAGGTGGGAGTGTAAATTAGCTCAACGTGTAAATTAGCTCAACCGTTGTGGAAGACAATGTAATTCCTCAAAGACCTAAAGACAGAACTACTATTCGACCCAGCAAACCCATTACTGGGTATGTACCCAAAAGAATATAAATTGTTCTGTTATAAAGACACATGTATGCATATGTTCATTGCAGCACTGTTCCCAGTAGCAAAGACATGGAATCAACCTAATGCCCATCAGTGATAAACTGGATAAAGAAAATGTGGGAATACTATGCAGCTATAAAAAAAGAACAAGATCGTGTCCTTTGCAAGGACATGGATGGAGCTGGGAGCCATTATCCTTAGCAAACTAACACAGGAAGAGAAAACCAAATACTACATATTTTAACTTATAAGTGGGAGCGAAATGATGAGAACACATGGACACATAGAGGGGAACAACAGACACTGGGGCCTTTTGGAGGGTGGAAGGTGGGAGGAGGGAGAGGATCAGGAAGCATAACTAAGTGGTACTAAGCTTGATACCTGGGTAGTGAAATAATCTCCACAACAAACCCCCATGACACAGTTTTACCTGCAGAGCAAACCTGCACTTGTATCCCTGGACTTAAAAGTTTAAAATAAAAAGGAAAAACAGATATCTTTGTCCAGTAACACTTTGGTGTCCTCAGCAGCTTCTCTGCTTTTCCTGTTAAACTCATTGACACACATGAGCCTATTGTTCTTCCCTGGAAGGATAACCAAGCTAAGAACAGTCTGTTCTCTTTCTCACCATCTTGTGTCTCAGATTCGAATTGCTGCAGAAGGAATCAATGGGACAGTTGGTGGAAGCAAATTGGCTACCAGACTCTATGTGGAAGTCATGCTTTCCTTCCCATTGTTTAAGGATTACCTGTGTAAAGATGATTTTAAGGTAAGAGAAAATGAAAATTAAATGGATCTAGAACCATCTGCTTCTGCTTCTGTGCATGTTATTGAAGAGGAGTTCAAAGTAGAGAAATAAGCAGTGCCAAGTAAGTACCCTTTCCCCTTTATTTTTTGGGGCTTGGGGAGTTTTTTCGTTTTATTTTGTTTTTTGACAGGGTCTTGCTCTGTCACCCAGGCTGGAGTGCAGTGGCATGATCATAGCTCACTGCAGCCTCGACCTCCCTGGGCTCAGGTGATCCTCCCAGGTAGCTAGGACCATAGGCATGCACCACCATGTCTGGCTAATTTTTTTGTAGAGACGGGATCTCACTATGTTGCCCAGGCTGGTCTCGAACTTTTGGGTTCAAGCAGTCCTCCCACGTCAGCCTCCCATAGTGCTGAGATTATGGACGTGAGATACCACACCTGCCCCCTTTCCCCTTTAAATGTGCTTTTCCCTTTAGGTTACAAGACAGTACAATAGAAGGAGTATGCTCGTCCCCATTGTTCCATTGAGTCACCATATGATGTTGGACCAGCTAGTGCTCTAGACCTCAGTATCCCTTTTTATAAAATAAGGATGTTACAGCTCATGCAATCTGGGACTCCAGATCTTGGACATATTAGCTCACTTGAGAGACCACCAGCCTGGTCAGCAGATCACTGTTTTTAGTAAATCTGGAATTGTAAGATTAACACTTCACACCACATGGGGGAACAAAGTTGTTGCTCTCACAGGTGGGCTGCTTTGTTTGAGTGACTTTATACCTTGTCATAATAAGTGATAAGGTGATGGGAAATGCCTTGCTAGTGTTCATGCTGGCAATGATAGGAAAAGAATGAAAACTGGGTATAGTCACATGTTAGAATTGCTCAGCGGTGTTGCAGTTTTATGATTAAATGCTTACACCTAAAGAAACACCTTTTCAGCTTAACATTCTTGCACATGGCAGGTATGCAATAAGTATTTATCAATGTTGAATTATCTGGAACATTCTGGGCCCTAACTAGAGGTTTTTCAAGACTTCAGCTATCGTTATTACAAAACAGACCATCATTCTTATATTGGCACTTGTCTTATACCTGGAGTTGAGACAGCAAGACTGTATTCTGTTTTCTCATTGGCTAGACCAGCAAAGGAGGAGCTCACTGTTTTCCAGAATTGCGTGTTGGTGTATTTGAAGAAATCGTGCCCATGGGGATCAGCCCCAAAAAGATCTCCTACAAGAAGCCTGGTATGCCTGCTTTTAGAAGATTGTGCTTTAATTCACAGGGACAAAAAATAGACAAATAAGAAAGCTAGGCACTGTGATCAGCAGCAGTCATGAGTCCTCTCTAAAGCAGCTGTGGGGTGGCTAACACTTGGCTGCATCCAGTGCTTATACTGTTTCTTTGTGGTGCTGTGGGGTTGAAGACTCACCTCTTAGAGTGACCTATCTGATTTTTCTTGGTGATGGTTTATCAAGTAGTTGTTTTCTCTTTCCAAAGACAGCAAGCAGTTTGGGAAGAGTGTAATTATTACTTGTAAACAGTTCATCAGCAGAATAGAGCACACAGGCCTTTTGCTACAGGAAGCAAGTTGCTCTCAATACCACAGCAGTTTTCACTGTGCTCTAGAATATTCTTTCCCCATCTTCTCCATGGTAAATGGTTGAAAGACATTTGTTTGGCAGGTTTTTTGGGGTTTTATTGTAGTTTTTACTATGAAAAATTTTAAACATTAAAAAAGTAGAGAAAATAATATAGTGAAGTTCTATGTACCTATCATGCAGCTTTAGCAGTTAAATGATTAATGGCCAGCTCTCACCTGTACCCCATCCCTTCTGCCATCTTGGATTATTTTGAAGGCAACCCCAATGTCAGGCCATTTCATTTGTAAATATTTTTAGTAGATATGTCTAAAAGATAAAAATTTGTTTTAGAAGATGTAAAACGATATCACATCTTAAAACATTTTAACCGATTCCTTAATAAATTATCAAATATCTAGTTGGTTTAGTCACTCAATTTCCAGTTGTCTCATACTTTTTAAGCTTCATTTCTATTAGGATTTAAATAAGGTTCATTCATTGTGATTCATCAGTATGTCTCTTTAATTTCAACCTATAGATTTGTTTCCATCTTTTTTTTCCACCCTTGCAGTTTATTTTTGAAGGAACTGGGTCATTTGACCTTTAGAGTTTCCCATAATCTGGACAATACTAATTGTATTCCCAAGATATATTTCTCTGTCCTCTTTATTTCCTGCAAGTTGATCATTAGATTTAGAGTAGTGCTAATAGAAGTATAATGTGAGCTACATAATTTTACATTTTCTAATAGCCATGTCTTTAAAAGTGAAAAATAGATGAGATTAATTTAAATAATGTTTTTCTTAATGCAGTATATCAAAAATATTATTTCAACATGTAATCAATATAAAAAATTATTAGTTTCTTTTTTTTCATGCTAAGTCCTTGAGATCCAGTATGTATGTCACCCCTATTATAGCACAAGTGCTTGTCAGCCACATGTGGCTAGTGGCTACTGTATTGACAACTCAGGACTAGAGACTTGATCAGATTCCGATTTGATTTCTTTTTCTCCCGCCACCAAGACTACATAAGCACTATTGTCTTCTTTGATTAGGAAGCACAAAGGTCTGGTTGACTCCATGGTGTTCATTTTTTAATATGTAAAGATTTGAAAGAAGTCTAAGAGTGAAGCCAGAGGGAAATGGGATTAGGATACAGGCATCTGGGAAAGAGACTCCTGCATGGAGACATGAGGGCCAGAAAGAGCTGTTGTCTGCTTACTGTTCCCATCTTAGCAGGAGGCAGTGTGACTACAAACAGCTTTTCCTGGGCACTGCAAGGCACTGCAGGCAGAAAGTGGGCTCTAGGCAGTGCTGTCGTGTTTTCACTTAGAGGAAGTTTAAAGGGACCTCTTTTTCTTTTTTTGAGACAGTCTTGCTCTGTTGCCCGGACTGGAGTGCAGTGGCATGATTTCAGCTCACTGTAACCTTTCCCCCCGGCATTCAAGTGATTCTCCTGCCTCAGCTTCCCAAGTTGCTGGGATTACAAGTGTGCGCCACCACACCCGGCTAATTTTTGTATTTTTAGTGGAGATGGGGTTTCGCCACACTGGCCAGGCTGGTCTCAAACTCCTGACCTCAAGTGATCTGCCCACTTCAGCCTCACAAAGTGCTGGGATTATAGGCATCAGCCACCGCACCTGGTAAAGGGACCTCTTTTAAACACATCCATGCTGGTCACTGTCCAAACAATCGTTCTCAGGGCCAGTAGAGCAACTGCAATCATAGCAGCAGCAGGGAACAGGTTTGGTTTCCTGTGGCTCCCTGCAGGTAGAAGTCTTAGCACATTTCCATGCTTTTAGTCCCGTTTGTTTGAGATGGAGTCACTGTTGCCCAGGCTGGGGTGCAGTGGCACAATCTCAGCTCACTGCAACCTCTGCCTCCCGGGTTCAAGAGATTCTCCTGCCTCAGCCTCCCGAGTAGCTGGGACTACAGGCATGCGCCACCACGCCCAGCTAATTTTTTTTTTGTATTTTTAGTAAATGGGGTTTTGCCATGTTGGCCAGTTTGATCTCCAACTCCTGACCTCAAGTGATTCGCCTGCCTCAGCTTCCCAAAGTGCTGGGATTATAGGCAAGAGCCACCTCGCCCAAGCCTGGCCTTTTTTTGAGATGGAGTCTCGCTCTGTTGCCCAGGCTGGAATGCTCATTACAACCTCTGCCTCCCAGTTTTGTGTAGTTCTCCTGCCTCAGCCTACTGAGTAGCTGGGAACTACAGGAATGTGCCACCACACCTGGCTAATTTTTGTATTTTTAGTAGAGATGGGGTTTCACCATGTTGGGCAGGCTGGTCTTGAACTCCTGACCTCAGGTGATCCACCTGCCTCAGCCTCCCAAAGCATTAGGATTACAGGTGTGAGCCACCATGCCTGGCCTACGTCCCATGTTTGAATCTCCCTTTTCACCCCACTCTTTTTGTATCCATGTAATTGTGTGACAGTACCTTATAGAGAATCTGGCCTTACTACATTCTCTTTACAACTGTAAGTCAGGCAGGTAGCAATCCAGATTCCTTGGCCTGGCTCTGGGTCCTCATCTCTCCTTGGTGTAGGGTAGTTTCATTGGTTGTTGGGGTTCCTCTCTGAGGGGAATGAGGCTCCTTTGGTGCTGTAAAGCTTTACCATGAGTGGTGGGTAACTGAGTCACCAGAGCCCCTGCCCATGAGGCATGGCTACCTCATAATGCAGATTCACCAAAAGTTCCTCACAATCTGCTGAGATTTCTGGACCCCCAAAGATAGGGGAATATTTCTATCCTAGAGAGTTACACGGCAAAGAGCCCCAGGAGACTGAGATTCCCTCCTATTAGTCCCTTTGTATATATATTTTTTGAGACAGGGTCTTGCTCTATTGCCCAGGCTGGAGTACAGTGGTGTGATCATAGCTCACTGAGGCCTTGATCTCTTGGGCTCAAGGGGTCCTCCTTCGTCAGCCTCCAAAGTAGCTGAGACTATAGGCACACACTAACATGGCCAGCTAATTTTTTAAATTTCTTTGTAGAGACAGAGTCTCACTATGTTCCCCAGGCTTCCCCTTGTATTTTAAAACTTAGCCATCTTCTAGCTTTTCTGTCTTTTTCTCTCCTTTACTTATTTTCTCATATATCATTTCTGTTGTCCACCCCTCTTGCCCTTTTCTCTTTTACTCATGCACACACACTTAGACACATTCTTCTTGCCCCTTTGCATTAAAAATGTATCTATTCCAACTTCATTCCATAACTTTTTGCTCACACCTGCCTGTGGGTTCTTAGCCTTCAACGTGGGTTCAACCTTAATATAGAACAGTTTACAAAGCGTGTAGTCAGCCACATACATGCCCAGCTCCTCCATGTACAGTGACAATAGAGCAGTAGCCATTTCCTGACCTACTAGTGACCATACAATGGACCAGCAAATTCACATGGCAATTTAGATCCCAGTTGCTTGGTTTTTATCACTAGGGTTAGGCCAAGTATGAGGATGCAAAATTCTTTGACTAGTTATTTCTAAACTACCAGGTCTCCATTGCCCTCATTTTAGGAGGAGGGAGATTGAGGATATCTGGAATTATTGGAGTTACTAAGTTATTTCATCATGATCATCAAGTAGTGTTCTTTTCAGACAGTTGTAATTATGAAGGGAAGAGGTTTGGGTGGAAAGAAACAAAGCAACATGTAAGTCAGGCTGGGTGAGTTGTGATTGGGTTTTGATTTTTTTTTTTTTGTCTTTAATATAATTTTTTTGGTTTGGTTTTAGGAATCCATTTATCCCCAGGTGAATTTCATAAAGAAGTAGAAAAGTTTTTATCTCAGGCAAATCAAGAACAAAGTGATACTATCCTTCTTGATTGCAGAAACTTCTATGAAAGCAAAATAGTAAGTAAAAGCCAGAATTGAGTTCTCTGAATTGGTAGATCTCCCCATTCCCACAGTGTGGTATATTTCCCAAGGGGACCTTGTGTTTGCCCACCTGTGGCCACATGGATCTCCTCCCAGTACTGGCAGCTTCAGAGAAAACCCAAGTCCTAAAACACAGAATCTGGTGAGGGAGTCGAAGAAAATATGAATTAAAGACATCTAGGCACATAATACACTTTGTGACTCCCATGAGCCTGCCTTTGACATGTATCAAGGATCTTGCAAAGTTGCCTTTGGGCACCCTCTCCAGTTCCCCTGAGGACCCTGGGAAGGTGACCCACAGCCCACAGCCTCGGTTTTAAGTTCAGATCTTGAAGTTGAAAGGTCAGAGTGGGGATGAGATTAGCAACTGGCAGGGGCTTCTTTGCTAAGGTAGGGTTTGTTGGGTACAAAAAGAACCTTTGTTCCTACCAGGTATGTTTTTCTGATAATTTTCCTTTTGTTGCTCCTATGTTACAGGGACGATTCCAAGGCTGCTTAGCCCCAGACATCAGGAAATTCAGTTACTTCCCTAGCTACGTTGACAAAAATCTAGAACTTTTCAGAGAGAAGAGAGTGCTGATGTACTGCACTGGGGGCATCCGCTGTGAGCGGGGTTCAGCCTACCTCAAAGCCAAGGTGAGCCACCACCCCAGGGCACTGTAGGCATGGCAGTGAAGGAGGCAGCTCCACCAGCAGCTTACGTGGAGCTGTCTGCTGCCCCCAGTACTCCCCACCCCCAGGCAGCCAAAGCATGCCTTCACCCCTCATATGGCTGCAGCATGGAGTTCGTAAGTACAAAATCTGAGGGTCTTTAATCTCAAGATATGAAAAACACGTAACAGTCTTAGAGACTCATCAGATGTAAAAGGGAGAGATTAGTTAACATCTCCCTTTTCCTGATCCTTTTGCTTGATCCTGAGAAGAGCAAATTCAGTAACATTACATGTCCCAACAGGTGTCTTCCTATATTTAGGGGGCAGCAAAAATAGTTGGGCTTCCCAGGATCTAGAGGGTGAAGGCCCTGCCTCCTGTCATCACCCATCCCCCTAGGCGGCAAGATCTGGCCAGTTGGTGCCTTGACCCCTTGGTCAGCAATTCCTCAGTGTCCCGCAGTGGGAGCCAGGAGCCCCTAACTGATAGCAGCAGCCATGAATCCTCCACAGTCAGCACTCCTCGCCACGCGCTGCTCTTACGTGAGCATCTTAACAGGTTTCTTTGCTGGCTCTTCAGATATCCTGTTGTTTTTCCACACCTAGGGAGTGTGCAAGGAGGTGTTCCAGCTCAAGGGTGGCATCCACAAGTACCTGGAAGAGTTTCCTGATGGCTTTTACAAAGGGAAGTTGTTTGTTTTTGATGAACGCTATGCTCTGTCCTACAACAGTGATGTGGTGTCAGGTAGGTCAGCACGGGCTCTGAGCCCAAACTGAAATGAAGCACATTGTCAGTTCACCATTCTAGAAAAATGACACAGGGAAGACAGGCCAGTGCTCATTACTGAGCACTGAATAAGCAGGGAAAATAAGTACATTGTGCCACCATTTTCCCAGCTGTAGAGCTGAGAGAACCCTAGCCCAGGAGTCAGGAGGCCTGGGTTGGTATCCTGGCTTCACCATTGCTAGCTGAACAAGCTCATTAACATGGGGATCATCTCACCTGCCCTGCCTGCCTGTCTACCTTCCAAGAGCTGGACTACTGGGCTAATTCAGGGCTCTTAACCTGGAATTGGTACATAGATTTCAGAGATTCTGCGAATTTAGATGGAAAAATAATTGTTATCTTTGTTTTCAATAACACCTCACTAAAATGAGGCATTTCCTTTAATTATGAACGTAGGCAACAAAGTACCAGTTGCATTAATGTACCTGTGACTTTGTCTTCATTAGGATTCACAATACTTTCATGTTCCAGTTGCCTCAGATATCTCAAAATGGTATTTATACTCATCACTACTTCAAAATGAAAATAGTTATTAGGCCCACCACTGAGTTGATACATAATGTGTTAATAAATGTCACGTCTTATTATATATTACAGATTTTGAAAAAGACTTGGATATTTTGTATTTCTATATAGTTGGTTTCCTTTATAATCTTACATATTTTATGCATTTAAAAATATTTTTCTAGGTCAGGCACAGAGGCTCATGCCTGTAATCCCATCACTTTTGGAGGCCAAGATAGGAGGATCGCTTGAGCCCTGGAGTTTGAGACCAGCCTGGGCAACATAGCTAAGTCTCACAAAAACTTTTTTAAATTAGCTGAGCATGGTGGTGTGTACCAGATACTCAGGAGGCTGAGGCAGGAGGACTGCTTGAGCCCGGGAGGTTGAGGTTGCAGTGAGTTTAAATCACGCCACTCTACTCCAGCCTGGGTGACACAGCAAGACCCTGTCTCAAAAAAGTTTTTCTAGGCCAGAATCTATAGTCTTCACCAGACTACCAAGTAAATCCATAGCACACGATTGTAGGAACTCCTAGCTCTCTATGGACCCAGGTGGCATGCACATTTGAGTAAGATTTGCGTTTGATTGTCCTCTCCTACTTTCTTGGTCTTATTTTCATTTTAGTGGTTTTGAGTTGTGTCTTATTGATCACTACTTCGATCTGTTTTGGAGCTAGATGGAGTATAAATTCTAAACAAGTAGAAAGAGTAGATTTGATTTTACAGAGGTTATATTGGCTGGACTCGATGGGTACCTGCCTGTGAGTATGAAGGAGAGAGAGAAGGCTCAGAGGTAGCTTAGATAAGCAAGGTAAGGAAAAGTGAGAAAGAATGATGTTATCAATGGTAACAGGAGGTCATCAGGGAAAAACAGGTGAAGAAGATGGTGTGAGTTTTAGGAATCAGATGGTCAAGTGTCCTAGCAACAGCAGGAGAGACGCAGGCCTCGGGGAGAGGGGTGTGGATTGCACATGTTCACTGTAGGTGGGTTATCGCCTGTATTTAGGTGTGTTGTCCCCACAGGAAAAGGGAACAATCAAAGAGGAAAAGACCACTTAATGAGGGGGTTGGGAGGTGGTTGGCCAGCTTTGGAATAGCTGGTGAGAGAGAGAAACTTTCATTACCATCTACTTACCACCTGTTCTCTAGATGGGAAAAAGAAAAAAAAGTCAGTAAATACTGGAAGCAGACAGTTCCCAGAAGTCACCCCACAAAAAAATAAGCTGGGTGGTGAGGGTGGTGGTTAGTTGTTGTTGCTAGAAGACAGAAGACTTACTATTTGGAAACCTTCCCCGGGTTCCACAGGATCTACGAGATTCTAGTCAGCAAAGGGAGCAATGCCTGTCCACATGTGTGTGAACACATGTGTTTATAATGATGGCTTTTCCTTCCTCCCCAGAGTGTTCATACTGTGGAGCCCGCTGGGACCAGTATAGACTCTGCTCTACTCCTCCGTGCCGCCAGCTCGTTTTGACCTGCCCTGCCTGTCAAGGACAAGGATTCACAGCCTGTTGTGTCACATGTCAAGACAAGGGGAGCAGGAAAGTTTCAGGCCCTATGCAAGACAGCTTTAAAGAGGAATGCGAGTGCACAGCCCGACGGCCACGCATACCTAGGGAACTCTTGCAGCATGTGCGACAGCCTGTGAGCCCAGAGCCAGGGCCTGATGCTGATGAGGATGGGCCAGTGCTTGTGTGAGCAGCACCTTTGGCATTTTCCCAGGCCCTCGGTAAAAGTAGGTTTGGGGTGACTATACAGAGAAAGCATGGCAAGGCTGCAGAAACAGAGAAATCGGGAACTTCAGTTCTGGCCACTGCCACCATGGCAGCCGTCTACACTTCACAGCAGGAGGGAGGAGTTGCATTACCACCTACCTGAGACATTCTGATTTGGATGATGCTAGAGCACAGAAAAAAGGTGAGCTGCATGGGTTCCCAAAGCTGCTGAGGGAGAAAGCCTGAGCCCGGTGGCCACAGCATATGCCCTTTCTCTGCCATGCAGCTGGGGCTGTTAGTCATTACCCTTGTCAGCAGACCTTCTTCTACCCTGGTGGCAAACGTGAAAGCTGTGGCCCTGGGAGTAGCCTCCTAAAACAAGCCACTTAGGTCATCTGCCATCTACCCTTAACCTTTGTCTCTCGCCTAAGGGCAATCTGCAAGCTGTGCATTGGGCTTATCTCCTGCTTTTGTAGAAATAACCATCCTTTGGTATACATGGAGGATAGTTCCAGAACGCCTGAGTATACAAAAACCCATGCATACTCAAGTCCCACAGTGGGCCCTATAGAACTCACGTATGTGATAAATCAGCCCTCCATGTACGCAGGTTTCGTCCCCTGCCAGTACTGTGTTTTCAACCTGTATAGTTGAAAAAAATCCATATATAAGTGCAGCCATGCAGTTCAAACCCATATTGTTCAAGGGTCAACTGTATAGTTTATTGGAACAGCCACACCCATTCCTTTACACATGATCTATGGCAGAATTGAGTAGTTGCAACAGACACTATGTGGCCTGCAAAATCGGAAATATTTACGGTCTGGCCTTTTACAGAAAAGTTTGCCAGCCCCGGTCTAGACCAGCAACTCATCTGATAGAGGCAGAGGTGGCCTCAAAGATGTGGCCTTCTTCATTTTCTGTTGGTTTGGTTTCGTTTCTATGAGAGATTTCCTCTAATAGCTCTGCTTCTCTGCTTTCCCCAGCACTTACTCTCTGAGCTTTTAAATGTTCTCTCTGGGAGCTTCATATAAGCTCAATGACATTTGAGCCACAGTTTTTAGATCAGCACCTGGAATACATGACACATTCTTACTAAGGTCATCCAGCACTGCCATGGTGGCTGCCCAGTCTTCTGGCCAGTGTGCAAGGCACATGTCCCTGTCACACAGGTTCCAACAAACACATAGGCAGCCATACATAGACCAACAGATTTACTATTGCAGTTTTCAGCGATGCAGAATGCAGCTGCAATTGTGTTTTAAGGAGAAGCTAAGTGGGGATGGTTGTCCCTGCAACATGGTGCCACTCCTGGGCCATGTGCAGCCTCAGTGGACACTCTTCCGTAGTGCTGAGGCCCTGGCCCTGCCTCTAGTTACCCTGTACTGCCCACTGCCTTACAGTTCAGTGTGCAGGCCTTCACCTTTTCATCACCAGCCTCTCTGCTCAGTGCTCTGGAGTTCTTGACCTTGTCCTTTATCATGAAATTTGCTGAAATCACTAATGAAAATAACTCCGGAAAGCAACAAACAAAAATATTAGTTTAACTGGCACTGTGGTATATTAAAAGGCACAAGGGCATTGTAGCTTCACATTTTTGCTGGATCCCAAGAGACACACATGATGTTAAAAAGAGATCTGGCAGCAATACTAATATTACGTTTCAGTGTAATCATCTTGGGGTGGTTTGGCCAGGATTTCCCAATTCCTTGCTATCTGGATTTTCTTCACCATTGTCCTGCATCCTGCAGAGGCTTAATATACAGGCATAAGGTCAGCTGAAGTCTCTAAGCTGGGCCATTACTAAATACCATAGCCATGTTGATCTGGAAATTTATCCCTCTGGTGTCTTACCTCACATAAGCCATTTGCCCACTCTGCAATATAGAAAGGTGTTTTCAAGTATTTGGCTGTAGATTTTCACATCCATCATAAGGTTGGCATTCAGTAAGGAAAAAGTTCTTTCTAACTCCAGTATTAAATTGTACATAAGTCCCAAATGTTCTTAAAGAACACTCAGGGACATGTTTGTTGCCTGGGATTGGTAATGAAAGGTTGGTTTTTGAAACTTGAAATTTCACCATTGGTTTTTTTCCTATCATTTCTGCATATCCAGCAAAAGGAATCTCATGTTGATTCCTGGCAGAGTTCGGTGGCTTCAGTCTGTCTCTGTCCTGCGGGGAAAATTGTGTTCTGGATCCAGTAATCAATTTGGCAACTTTAATCTTGAGGTTAAAATTCCAAGGAGGGTTAATAAAGAATGATAATCTGTTTTATTTGCTAATAGCCAAGACAAATTTGTAATAAAGTGTTTTATAATACTTCAAAAGCATGTGGAAGAGTGTGCCGTTTCTGTGTCACACATTTTAAATGCACTTGAAACACCACACAGCAAGGCCATTGAAACTGGGCTCCTGGGGCTAAGTCGCTGCTGCTGGAACATCATCTTCAGTAAGATATGCTGGTTTGGGGGCTTATAGTTTTTAAATAATAACCAGACTCAACTTCTGTGACTAAAGAAAAACTTCACATTAACGATATTTTATAAAATTTTCAACTACAACCACTAGTCAACCTAAAACCTTAGTGCATAAAGAACTGAACCACAAAAGGGTTTCGTGCTGCCGGCATTTTGCCTTCTGGTTTCCCCTGCAGAGCACAGGTCATCAACAGAACACGTCCAGTTCAAAGGCATGGTCTCCACCGCCACACACTAGACACCACTCCGGCACTTGGGAATGATGGGCCCAGTCAGGTCCGCAAGCCTCCTCTTCCTCACTGGAAAGGAATGGAGATAAGATATAAGGCACTTTTACCTGTAGACCACGGACCAGCACTGTTGCTCTGAGAAAGCACTGTGAAACCTCGCACTAATTGGTTTGTTAACAGAGTCTGAAGTCCGTTGTTTTGAAAGGACAGTATGTGTGAGTTGTACAACAGCCCTCCAGTCTGTCAGTGTTCATTGATGAGGGTCTGTGGTAGTGGAGATTCATTCATAGATATCTACTAAGTGGCTGACCACACAGTCCCACGTTATAAGTCGGCTATTTTCTTTGCTTACAGAAGCTCCAGTTGAAGATCTTTACTCCGGGTCAGATAAGAGTTAAAAGTTTAGTCAGTCTTCTTAATGAGATTAGGGTCTTAACCAGGTGGAAACATTTCCCCCAGCTATGTCTGGGAGCTCCTTGCCTACCTCCTGCCTATATAAACGAGAGTTTCCACCCAGAAGATAACCCTGCAGTATCTGTATCCCCTTATGTTTAACCTTGCCATTTTCCCCCGGGGGCAAGACAGTTAAGCTCAACACTGTTCAAGTGACAAAGTAGTTAAATGCCATAAAGAGGAAAGCACTAGCCAGGAAGTTGCAGGCTGGAGATGTTAGCTTAGAGGATGATGAGGATGCAGGGAGGGGCAGGAGGGGCTCTGTTTGTTGTAACAAGGGAGAGTGTTTTGAAATTAATTGTGTTTGCAGATGAAGACCAAGCAGCAAGCTCTATCAGCCACAAGAGAAAGGTCAAAGAAGTCTGTAGAGCCAGTAGGTGGCAGTCGAGAGGCCTGCTGGTGTGGCAGAGACAGGAAGCTATTGTGGAGGGAAAAAAAGTCTGTCTATACTTAGATGTCTTCAGGTTCCCGAGCTGAGGCGGTAGACCTGCAGCCACCAGATCGATGAATATGAGCTGCAACAAAAACCGAATCAGCTTGTGCATGACACTGGCCATACAAAGCAGACCCCACAAGGGAGGTGGGGCCAGCCCAGTTCCTGAGATGATCAGAATGTCCAACTTCTTGGGGGTAGATGTGAGGGGACAAAAACCAAAACCCAAAGAGCACAAGAGGTTTGCTCAACGTGACCACAGAGTTTACATGAACCAGACTTTTAAGCATCTCCATAGTAGCTGTGCAGGCATGCCCACCAGGGCCATCCTCACTGCCTCATCGGAGCCCCTCCAACGCTGCTGGAATGTTAGTTATCATTCCCATTTTATGGATGAGGAAAGTATGGCAGAGAGGGTATATTTCTTGCTTAAAGCAATAAAGCTAGTACCAGACAGGACCAAGCCTTTTTTTTTTTTTTTGAGATGGAGTTTCACTCTGTCACACAGACTGGAGTGCAGTGGCGCGATCTTGGCCCACTGCAACCTTGCCTCCCAGGTTCAAGCAATTCTCCTGCTTCAGCCTCCTGAGTAGCTAGCATTACAGGCGCCCGCCGCCACACCCGGCTAATTTTTGTGTTTTTAGTAGAGACGGGGGTTCACTATGTTGGCCAGGCTGGTCTCGAACTCCTGACCTCAAGTGATCCCCCCCCCGCCTCAGCCTCTCAAAGTGCTGGGATTACAGGCATGAGCCACCGCGCCCAGCTAGAACAAAGACTTTTGACTCATCTTGAGCCTCAGTCCAGTGCCTCCCTCAGTAGACTTGAGTACCCACAAGTGTGGGTAGGGTTTCCATATCCATATCACATCTGATTCTCACAGGGAGGATTAGCTCCTCCCTGCAGAAGAAAAGAGCCCCAGTCCCTGAGAGCTGGCAGCAGAGCCAGGACTGAAATCCAAGTCCCTGGCCCATGGTTGAGGGAACAGAAAGGACCCCATGGCTTGGTGGGGGGGCGGGGGGTAAGTTATTTTCCATTACTTGCCCTCATTGTATCCACTGGGCCAGATCTGTGTGTCTGTGTGCATGGTTCCCCTGGCACTGGCTTGTCTTTTTTTTTTTTTTTTGAGACGGAGTCTCGCTCTGTCACCAGGCTGGAGTGCAGTGGCCCGATCTTGGCTCACTGCAGTCTCCGCCTCCCGAGTTCAAGCAATTCTCATGCCTCAGCCTCCCCAGTAGCTGGGACTACAGGCATGTGCTGCCACGCCCGGCTAATTTTTTGTATTTTTAGTAGAGACAGTGTTTCACCATGTTGGCCAGGATGGTCTTGATCTCCTGACCTCGTGATCTGCCTGCCTCAGCCTCCCAAAGTGCTGGGATTACAGGCGTGAGCCACCCCACCCGGCCCCCTGGCACTGGCTTTTTCAGGGACTGGATGGAGAGAAGGGAAAGGCATCCATTTATTTGGGTATTATTTTTTTCCCTTTTTAATGATGAAGGAAGTTGAGACCAAGAGAGGGAAGTAACTTATTCCAAGTTACGAATAAGTCACAAAACTGGGAGTAAAAGCTGGGTCTCCCAATATCCTCCTTCAGTTCTGTCTGCTCTTTACTTTCTTTAAAAAACTCCTCACTGCTTATTGCAAGAGCCAGAGACTCCTTTTATTGTGAATGCCAGAAGGGCTCTCCAGTCGTCCGGACCAACCTCCATCTGCTGCTTGAACTCCTCTGCCACTTCTTGCCAAATTTGAACATTTCCATCATGTTTTTGGAAAGCACTTTCTATTCATTTAAATATTCGGCAGCATGTACTGAGTGCTGTGTGCCAAGCACAAGAATCAGAAGTAAAGACACAGTATAACGGACCAAGATAAACAATGTTTGAGAACTACTGTTTGAGAAATATGAAGACCCTGGCAGCTCTCTGAGGTATGAGAGGCATAAAGAATGAAGTGGTCAGACCTTCCCAGGTGGCAGCTAACAGGTCAGCTGAATTTTAAACAACGAAAAGGTAGAGGATGGGAAGGTGGGGGGCATTGGGAGTAACAACCCTCTAAGGGTAAGCTTTTCCTTGGTCACTTGGGGGCACTGAGGCTACCTGGAATGGTAGTAACATGGCAAAGGGATGGCTTGTTGGAGATGTCAAGAGACGACCTCCTGATGGGACCATCTCCCAATGTGGAGCACCCAGACACTGGAGCCACATTGCCAGTTCAAATCCCGGTCCTGCCCACGGATTGTGGGTAACGTTAATTACCTACTTCTCTAGACTTCTGTTTCCTTCTTGTAAAGTGTGGATAACAATAGCACCTGTCTCACCTGGTTGTGGGGAGGACTACATGGGCTAATGAGATGGGAAGTGTTCAGAACAGTCTCTAACACACAGTAAGTGCCATGTAAGAGTCAGCTATTATTAATAGACTTGGGAGTCATTTCAAGGGGCCTGACTGAGAGCAATGGGAGCCAAGTGAGGGTTCTAAGTGGAGGGGTGACAAGGCAAGCTTTGGAAGGAGACTTGGGATGAGTGCCAGGGATGCCTGCTCTGGAGGAGCTGGGGGCCTGAGGATGTTGGAGGAGATGAGTGTGACGAGGGCTCAACATATACGGCAGGACACTGGGATTGGCAAGGAGGTGACTGGCTGGCTGGGGTGGAGGCAGCGTCTAGGAACAGGCCCAGATTTCTGGTTTGGGTGGCTGTGAGGAAAGGAATAGCCTTTTCTTTTTTTCTTTTTTTTCTTTTTTTAGATGGAGTTTTGTTCTTGTTGCCCACGCTGACGTGCAATGTTATGGTCTCGGCTCACTGCAACCTCTGCCTCCCGGGTTCAAGCGATTCTCCTGCCTCAGCCTCCCAAGGAGCTGGGATTACAGGCGCCTGCCACCATGCCCGACTAATTTTTTGTATTTTTAGTAGAGACAGGGTTTCACCATGTTGGCCAGGCTGGTCTTGAACTCCTGACTTCAAGTGATCCGCCTGCCTCCGCCTCCCAAAGTGCTGGGGTTACAGGTGTGAGCCACCATACCTGGCTGCCTTTTCTGAGATAGGTTTGGGGGACTATGATGAAACTGATTTGGGATCCAGCAATTCCACTTCTGGATATTTACCCAAAATATTTAAAATCAGTTGAAAAGGTGTTTCACTACATGTTCATTGCAGCATCATTCACAATACCCAAAATAAGGAATCAACCTAAGTGTCTATCAACAAGAATGGATAAAGAAACTGTGGGATATATGCACAATGGAATACGATTCAGCCTTTTCTTTAAAAAAACAAAAAAGGAAATTTGTTCACTTGCAACCACATGAATGGAATTGGAGAACATTATACTAAGTGAAATAAGCCAGGCACAAAAAGACAAATTATATGTGGAATCTAAAACAATTGAACTCATAGAAGCAGGGAATAAAATTGTCATTACAGAAGCTGTGGGCAGGGAATGGGGAGATAATGGCCACAGGATACAAAAATCTCAGTTGGACAAGAGGAATAAGGTGTTTTATAAAGCTCTGTTACACAGCATAGTGAATATAGCTAATAATAGTGTATTATACATTTCAAAATTGCTAAAAATAAACGTTCTCACCACAAAAAGTATTTGAGGTGATGATACGCTAATTCACTTAATTTAATTTTTCCACATTGTATTCATAAATCATAACAGCACTTTGTATCACATAAATGTATACAATTACAAATTGTCAATTGACAATAAATTTTTTTAGAAATTGCTTTGCAGTGTGCTATGTCTGGGCTGCTTGCTGCAAAGGTCTTCCCTGAGAATACTGTAAAATGGTGACTGCCAGGAAGGGATGTTTTCTGCTTTTAAACATGTTACTGTCCCTCCACACGATACCCCAACCCACACAACTGTCTTAACTCACAGGCTGCAATTCAGATTTTGCTAAGTGGAGAGAGGTGCAGCGGCAGATTTAGAGGACCCGAGTGCCATGCTTGGCCTGGCTCTTTGCTATAAATAGTGTGGAGATGACAGCCATCTGAGGTATTGCTGTGGGAAAACGCAGATGGGATCCACAGCTCGGCTCCTCCCTGGCACCCTGCACTCACAGAATGCTCTGTTTAGAGCTTGGTGCACAGGGTAGGGAGGACCGAAGACGCACTGGTCAGGATGCATCCTGGACATACCGCCTGTCTGCAGAGCCAGTCACTGTCCTCATAGCCTTGGGGACTGAATGTCCCCCAAGGAGGAGCCCAAGTACTGCAGAGGCCCCAGCCATGGGCAAAGAGCCAGCAGAGGCAGGTAAGAGTGAGCAGGAGGCCTGAGAGGCCTGCTCCCTTCCCAATCTGTGCTCCCTGCTGCCAGGCCTGCTAACAGCCTCAGTCCCAAGGAGGAGCTGGCAGGAGGCTTTTACGATACAAATATTCAGTTGGAAAACATGAAGTCTGTCTGCTTCATTGCGGCATTAACGTAGAATGCAAATAATCTGTTGTAAAGTCAGGAGGAAGCAGAGGCACTGCCATAAACAAACATTTATCTTACAAAAATTATCAGATGGGCGCAAATTTCATTTTAAAGCTAGAGATCCTACATCACCAAGTAGCACTCTGTTCCCTGTAATCACTGAGATGATTCATCTCTAATTCCTTCTGTAGGAAACCCCAAGGGAGCAGCTGCCCACAGTTCCCTGGGGTAACCCAGAGGCCCATTTTTATCACCTGGCATCACCGTCCAGGAAACTGCCACAGTCTCTGCTTCCCGCCTGCTTCCATCGCCAGGCCCCTGAGCTTGACATTAAAGGCCTTGGGATGCAGCCACCCAAACACCTACCCAGCCCCATTCCTTGTGAACATCCCATATACTTTCAACTGTCCTGCCTTTGCTCATGCTGTTCCCTCTGCTTGGAATGCCCTTCCCTTCCTTCTTTGTGAACTCTTATTTTTCCTTCTAGGTCTAACTCCTTATAACAGTTCCTCCAATCCTTTTAGATCCTTCTGTCTCTCCTTTGTACCCCCAGCACTACTTCCTAATATTTCTAGAACCCCCAGAGGGAGGCCTCTTGACCTCCTCCATCAACCTATCTCTTCCTTTCAAGGCTGGCTAAAGCCCCATCCCCAACCAGGATGCTTTGCCTAACTGGCCTCTGTCTCGATAAATCATTTCCTCACTTTGTTTAGATAGAATTTATAGGCGTTCTTGAATTTTTAGGCATGCCTTTGAGTCTTTTTTTCCCCCTAAAAGGTTATAAAGCTTCTTCAGTCAGAGGTAGCCTTTCTGCTACCTCTGATATCACCTAGCACAGTCCTAGGCACACAAAAGTTGCCCAGAAAATGCCTGCTGTCACTAACAGCTGGTGTGACCTGACTAAGCTGCTGCCTAGACCCCTTACCCCCACCCCAGGCTCCAGTTTCTTTCCAAGGGAACTGGAGGGATAAGCTCTAAGTCCTTCTGGCTCTACCATCCTACATTCTTATAATGGCCTCTGAAAGTTCTTGGTGATGGGAGTCAGGCCTGAATTTTGGACTCTCAGATTCACAGGACTGGGAGAGTTTTCAAAGGCCATTTTGTCCAACTCCTAGATGATGCTGGTATCCCTCTGCAGCACCTGTGACCTCTGCTCATCTAGAGCCTCTATCCCCAGAAACAAGACCTCCAGACCATCATGCCATTGGAGGACAAAAACTGGGTTAGCCCAGAGATAGGAGCCAAGGGGCACAGAAGAAACTTAACTGAGGGGGAAACAAATATGAGATTATTGCATATAGAATAGAAATGCAAGGCTTCTCCATGCTGGTACTGCAGCCAGATCACAGCTGCTGGCCTTCTCCCACCATTCAGTTTAGCTATGACACCTGTGATATGATATAATAATTATGATTCTTATTTGTGTTCGTTCTTATTTTATTTCAAGTAAGGATACTTCTGATAAACCAAGACTCTGCACACGTTTTTAAAAATGGGCTTTTCTAAACCCGAGGCTCTAGAAAATAGTGGCATTTGAAGTGAGCAATGAATGAATAGCTCCTGGGCTGTGACATCCTTACAAGCAGGAACCTATAGAACTTTGGTATATGTTTGTGGAATTTAATAACTCGATCTAAAGTGTGTATGTGAGTGTGTGTAATCCTGTGGTTATCTGTGCATGTGGGGTCTGTGCACACCTGCCTTGAGCATACACTCCTACACACTCATCTCTGTTCTTCGAGGGCTTCCAGGTAGTAACCTGGCCTCAGATAAATCACCAGGAAGTGACATACTTTGAGTGGAGCATTCGTATTAGGCTCTTTGCATTTTATCGAGGGTTGGAAACCATTGTGTAGAGCAGGTTTGAATCTGATGAAAAACTCACTGAAGATGGTGTCCTTTAAAACACAAGTTTGTTTCACAATGTAGTCCCAGAAAGAGGCTTTTTTTTTTTTTTTTTTTTTTTTCAAACTCATTATGCTTCCTTCCCTTCTGTGATAAGAATACTGTAACTTGGTTTGGCTTCCTGCTGTCTTGGTTCTAGGAAACTCAGGGCTCAATATAATCATTCATGTTAATGATATAGACCTACTGCTTGTCTTGTTTTTTTTCCCCTCTTGTTTTCCTATAGCCTTGTCAGTCACGCTCCCTTTGTTGAATGCTATATCAAATTCTTTTTTGGCAGCCAGCAGGAATATACATAAGCAATAACTACACAGAGCTTGTGAACAACCGGCATCTGCAAGTAAGATCATGATTGCTCAAACTTTTCATTCAGTTGACTTATATCCCTATTTGTTCATATAGGTATATAAGTGTTCATTATCAAAAAATATTGTTATTTTCATTTTCTTAATTTTTTTATTTTTAAAAATTTCCTGATAATGTCTCCTTCATAATTATTTTTCCTTTTAGAACAAAACAAACTATGCCTTTAATTGAGATTACATTAATATACCCTACTTTTACTTTACTATGAAGCTGACGTTTTCAACTTTTACCTTAAAATCAATGTGAAGTCTCCTAGGCTCAGATTTTGGTAGTCCTATTGGAAGGTAGTTTTGGGATCTGGGGCTAAATCTAGACTGTGTGACCTGGAGAGGACGCTATGAGTTCAGAGAAGGGTATTCAGAAGAGGAAAATACTCCCGGGGAGGCTTGTGCCCTCCCAAATTTCAGTTCCTTCTGCGAACACACTTAACGTGTGCTCTGGGCCCAGCCTGTGCTGAGCTGTGCTTTGAGGAGGAGAGGACTCAGCCTTAGCTCCTGAAGTCAAGGGGCTCATAGTCCAGGGTGGAGATGAGGTACAAACACAGAAAACAAGGAAGACGCGATGAATGTGAAAATCAAGGCTCAAGAAGACTCGGAGAGGCATCTACAGAATTTTCCCTGACAGCCCCAGCACAGGTGGAGGGAATAACAGGCCTGCGGGCAGCGCAGGAAGCATATTTCTACTCACCAAGGTCATTGTTGTTCATCATTGCGTTGGATGCCCGAAGCCGGGGTCCTTGCTGGGTAAAGTGGTAGCCGAATTTGAGAAGTGTTGCATTTTTTTCCAACATGCTCACAATCTCCATTTCCACTTTGTTGCCCAGGGGCTGGCTCTTTAGTCAAGAAAAAAAAAAAAAAATCACCACTCATTCCATGTGTACAGTGCCTAAACCACCTCTACCTGCAGAAACTCTTGAGTAGTGGGAGGGGATTTTAGCCTCCTCTCCAAGAGTAGGGAAATGGAAGTTTAGAGAAGTTGAAAGGTCACATGGCCAGGAGCAAATGAGCTGGGATTCAAATTCAGGTCTGCTGGATGCCAAGAACAGATCTTTTCACTGCTTTACAACAGCCTCTCTCTGAGCAGGTGCCCAAGTAAGAGCTCCATGACAGAAGAATATTTGAAGGAGGACATTCAATCATCTAGTCCTAAGGAGACTTTTAAAACCCTGCTGTCCAGGCTACACCCCACACTACCTGAATCAGAATCTCTGGGGAGTGGGACTCTGATGGCTCTGTTTTTAAAAACTTTCCAGGAGATTTCAATATGCACCCAAGTTTGATAACCAGTAATTTAGTCTCTTCAAATTATAAATGAAAAAATTGAGGCCCAGAGAAGGAACAAGGGTTTTCCCAAGATCACATGGTAAGTTGACAATGCCAAAGTTAGCTTTCTAAAGCCCAATTCTGATCATATTAGTAATAGTTCCCTGCCCCCAAATCTATAGTGATCATCTGACAAAGATATAAAGAAAAAAAAATCAGAAAAAAAAACCAGAAAGACTCAACAATGTTGAGTAGGATATGATGAGGATGTTCATCACAGTCTCAGTTATAATAGTGGGAGGAAAAGGGAAATAATTCATTAAGAGGCCAGGCGTGGTGGCTCATGCCTGTTATCCTAGCACTTTGGGAGGTGGAGGTGGGCAGTTTGCCTGAGCTAAGGAGTTCAAGACCACCCTGGGCAACATGGTGAAACCCTGTCTCTACCAAAAATACAAAAAAAAAAAAGCCAGGTGTGGTGGCAGGCACCTGTAGTCCCAGCTACTCGGAAGGCTGAGGCAGGAGAATGGCTTGAACCCAGGAGGCAGAGCTTGCAGTGAGCCGAGACTGTGCCACTGCACTCCAGCCCAGGCGACAGAGCGAGACTCTGTTTCCAAAAAATAAAAAATAAATAAAAATTGAAAAAAAAGAATTCATAGAGACAGTTGCTCAGATAAATGATAGTTCAACCTTACTAAATAGAATGTGGGCAGCTCTAAAATGATGGTGCAAATCCTTGGCCATAGCATGGAAAGATGGCCATTAACCAATATTGAATGAAAAAAAAAAAAAAGAAAAAAATCCTGGTCACAAAATAGACGATTTGTATGTAAAGTTATCTATATTTTCCATATATATACATAATGCAGAGAAAAAAACTTTGAAGTATATTGATAATGGTGGGATTTGGGGAGAAAGTTTTTGTTTCCTCTTTATATCTTATTGTATTGTTTGGATTTTCTATTACCATATATAATAAAATAATAAAACATAAATATAATCTTAAAACAGGTTGTAAAAGACAGAAAGCTAACATCATACTTAATAGTTAAAGACTGAAAGCTTTCCCCCCCAAGATTAGGAACAAGATAAGGATGTTTGCTCTCACCAACATTTTACTGCGGGGTCTAGACAGGATAATTAAGCAAGAAAAATAAATAAAATGCTTCCAGACTGCAAAGGACAAAGTAAAACTATCTGTATTTGCAGATGATATAATGTTGTATATAGAAAATTCTAAGGAATACACACACACTCCTACACAAAATTAGTGAGTTCCAGCCAGGCGCAGTGGCTCACGCCTGTAATCCCAGCACTTTGGGAGGCCAAGGCAGGTGGATCATGAGGTCAAGAAATCAAGACTATCCCAGCCAACGTGGTAAAACACTGTCTCTACTAAAAAAAATACAAAAAATAGCTGGGCATGGTGGCGCGCACCTGTAGTCCCAGCTACTCGGGAGGCTGAGGCAGGAGAACCTGGGAGGCAGAGGTTGCAGTGAGCAGAGATCTCGCCACTGCACTCCAGCCTGGCAATAGAATGAGACTGTCTCAAAAAAAAAAAAAAAAAAAAAGAAATTATGAGTTTGGCAAAATTACAGAATATAAGATCAATACACAAAAATCAGCTGTATTTCTATACACTAGCAATAAGAAACCTGAAAATGAACCTGAGGGAATAATTCAATTTATAATAATATAAAAAATATTAATTCTTCTTTTTTTTTTTTTTTTTCTTTGAGCCAAGAGTCTCACTCTTGTTGTTCAGGCTGGAGTGTAGTGGTGTGATCTTGGCTCACCACAACCTCTGCCTTCTGGGTTCAAGCAATTCTCCTGCCTCAGCCTCCTGAGTAGCTGGGATTACAGGCGCATGCCACCATACGTGGCTAATTTTTGTATTTTTAGTAGAGACGGGATTTTGCCATGTTGGCCAGGCTGCTTTCAAACTCCTGAACTCAGGCGATCCACCTGCCTTGGCCAAAGTTATGGGATTATAGAACTGCGCTTGGCCAAAAAGAATAAAATACTAATTCTAACTTCTTTTGTTAGATTTATTTATATTGAAAACTACAAAACAACACTGAAATACATTAAATAAGACCTAAATAAATATAAAAAACATCCCATGGATCTTAAGTCTTCATGGATCAGAAGACTTAATATTGTTAATATTGCAATATTACCAAATTGATTAAAAGAATCAATGCCATCCTTATCAAAACTCCAGCTGCCTTTTTTTTTTTCCAGAAATAGACAAGCTGATCCTAAAATTCACATGAAAATGAAAGGAACCCAGAATAGCCAAAACAATCTTGAAAAAGAGGGACAAAGATGGAGAACTCACATTTCCTGATTTCAAAATTGCTACAAAGCTACAGTAATTAAGACTTTGTGGTACTGGCATTAAGGTAGATATATAGATGAATGGAATAGAATCGAGAGTCCAGAAATAAACCCATACATCTATAGACAATTTCTTCTCAAAAAGAACATCAAGACAATTCAATGGGGAAAAATTATCTTCTCAAGAAATGGTGATGAGAAAACTAGATATCCACATGCAAAAGAATGAATTTAGACACTACACACAATACATAAACTCAAAATAGATCAAAGGCCTAAATGTAAGTGCTAAAACTATGAAACTATGATGAAAACATAGGTGTAAGTTTTTTGTAACCATGGCAATGGTTTTTTAGATGTAACACCTAACGCACAAACAACAAAAGAAAAAATAGATGTTACACTTCATCAGAATTTAAAATTTGCTTCAACAGACACAAGAAAGTGAAAAGACAACACAAAGAATGGGGAAAATATTTTGTATTGATATTTGTAAAAATACTTGGTAGATATAGGATTTAAATATGAATATATAAAGAACTATTAGAACTCAACAGTAAAAACACAATTTATAAATGAGCAAAGGATTTGAATAGACATTTCTGTAAAGATAAAAATGGCAAATAAATATACAAAAAAGTGCTCATCATCATTAATAATTCAGAAAATGCAAATCAAACCACAATGAGATTCCACTTCACACACACTAAGATGACTATAATAGAAAAGACAGACAGTAACAAGTGTTGACAAGAATGTGGAGAAAGTGGCACCCTCATACATTGCTGATGGGAATATAAAATGCTGCCGCTGCTTTGAAAGACAGTTGGGCAGTTCCTGAAAAAGTTAAACACAGAGCTACCATAAGACCCAGCAATTCCACTCCTGGGTGGAAAATAAATAAAAACATAAGTCCACACAAAAAACTTGTTCATGAATGCTCATAACAGCATTATTCAGAATAGCCAAAAGAAGAAACAACCTAAATGTCCATCATCTGATGAATGGATACACACAATGTGGCAGATCCTTACAGTGGAGTATTATTCAGTCAGAAAGGGAATAAAGTTCTGATGTGTGCTATTATACAACACGAATGACCCTGGAAAACATTATGCTAAATGAAAGAAGCCAGACACAAAGGCCATATATTGTGATTCCATTGATATAAAATGTCTAGATGAGGCAAATCCATAGCGATGGAAAGGAGGTTAGTGGTTGCCAGGGGCTGGGGGAGGGGATAAAAGCAGAATGAGAGCTAATGGGTATAGAGTTTCTTTTTTGAGTGATAAAAATTTTCTAGAATTAGACAGTGGTGATGGTTGCAGAGCCTTGTGAATATATCAACACCCACTGAATTTTAAAAGGATGAATTGTGTGGCGTGTGAAGTACATGTCAATTAGAAAAAACTCCACAGTGAAAAAAAAGCAATTAGAAAATGGGGAAAGAATGTGAAGAGACATTCACTGAAGAAGATGTACATATTGCAGATAATCACATGACAAGATGTTCAACATCATGACCTATCACAGAAATGCAAATCAAAATCACAATGAGATATCACTACATACCTATCAAAATCTCTAAAACAAAAATTAGCAACACCACCAAATGTTGGCGAGAATGTAGAGAAACTGGCTCACTCATAAACTAGTGGTGGGTCTAGAAAATGGCACACTGTGCACAAGAGTTTTTTAAAATGCAATTGGACTCCTGAGTATTTATCCCAAAGAAATTAAAACATGTTTACATAAAATCTGTACGTGAATGTTTATAGCAGCTTTATATGTAATAAACCTGGAAACAACCCAGACGTCCTTCAACAGGTGAGTGGTCAAACAAACCATGGTACATCCACACCATGGAACGCTACTCACCAGTGAAAAAGAGCAAACTATTGGTACATGCAACAACCTGGATGAATCTCCATAGAATTATGCCAAGTGAAAAAAAAAGCCAGTCCAAAATCGTTACATAATATATGATTTTCATTTAGATAACATTATATATATAACATTCTTTAAATGACAAAATATTAAAATGGAAAACAGGTTAGTGGTTGCCTGGGGTTAAGGAGGCAGGAGGAAGAGACAAGTGAACTTGGCTACAAAAGGGGAATATGAGAGATCCCTGTGATGGAAATATTTTGTATTTTGACCTTATAAATGTTACTATCCTTGCTGTGATACAAAACTACAGTTCCCACCTAAACTGCATAGAGTACAAGGGATCTCTCTGTTCCCTCCTTCCCTCCCTCCCTTCCTTCCTTCCCTCCTTCCTTCCTCTCTTTCTTTCTTTTCTGAGACAGAGTCTGACTCTGTTGCCCAGGCTGGAGTGTAGTGGTGCAATCTCGGCTCACTGCAGCCTCTGCCTCCCAGGTTCAAGCGATTCTCCTGCCTCAGCCTCCCAAGTAGCTGGGACTATAAGCATGTGCCACCACACCCAGCTAATTTTTTGTGTTTTTAGTAGAGATGGGATTTCACTATGTTGGCCAGGCTGGTCTCGAACTCGGCCTCAAGTGATCCACCCGTCTCAGCCTCCCAAAGTGCTGGGATTACAGGTGTGAGCCACTGCACTTGGCTCCTCTGTATTATTTCTTACAACTGCATACTAGTCTGCAATTATCCCCAAATTTTAAAAGTTTAATAATAATACTTTAAAAACCAGAAATAGAAACCAAACAGAAACACATAACCACCTCTAATGGCTCCCCACTGCCAAGAACTGCTGCTATTTACTGTGTCCCAGGCCCTGCCTTGTGCCCCATTTGTATGATCTCAGCTCATTCCCTCACTAAGCCAACAGGACACAGCCCCACCTCCTCAGCCTGGCACTCAAGGCCCTCACAAATGACTCTTTGCTTTCCTTCTCTCTCTCCTTCTTTACTCAGCCTGTTTATCTCTGGCAGTCTGATAATGGTACCTGGTGCAGACAGAGGTCTACTCCAAAAAGCTCATGTGCCTCCACGTGGAATGCTTTTAGCCTCCCTGTAAGTGTATCCCTATTGCTTTAATATGCACTGCAAATTCCCCTTCCCCCATGAGGCTTTTCCTGATCCTGACCCCAGGAAATGATCTCTCCCCATTCCACCCTCAAGTGCACATTGAATGTCCCCCCTACACCTAGCAGAGTCCATCTGCCTTACTTGGGTCCCCTGCCTCTATAGTTGTCTCGCCAATTAGAACTGTATTGTCCAATACAGTAGCTACAGTAGCTACTAGCCACATGTTGCTCTATACATCTAAATCATTAAAATGAAAACGATGTATAGTTCAGTTCCTCAGTCCTATTAGCCACATTTCTAGTGCTTGATAGCCACTGGTGGCCGGGCACAGTGGCTCACACCTATAATCCCAGCACTCTGGGAAGCTGAGGCAGGAGGATCGCTTGAGACCAGGAGTTTGAGACCAACCTGGGCAGGTAACAGAGAAAACTCATCACTACAAAAACCAACAAACAAATAGGAGACTACCATGTTGGTTAGTGCAGATATGGAACAGTTCCATCATCACAGAAAGTTCTATTGAACAGTGCTGCTGTAGACCGTGAGCTCCTGGGTAGGACATAGTACCCAGTTTCTCTCAGTCGAGGTGTGCAGAATTGAATTGAATGGAGGAAACAGGAACATGCTTGGGAGAGATAGAGGGGACATCAGCCCAGCATCCAAATGGACAAACACGAATTGCAGCTGAGACTCTTGATTGAGAACTCCCCCCAGGTATTCTGAGTTCACAAGAGCTCCTCTGGGTTCAGACTGGGCTCAGAAAGCTGGCCACGGCAGGCAGAGGGACACTGGTGAAATTCCACCGGCCCCTCTGGCGAGGCTCCTGAGAATGCTGGGAAGAGGTCAGGTTGGTCCTCGGAGGACTCAGCACAGCCCTGGAATCTGGCCGTTTTGGCCTGGAGATGGTACAGCAACCATCTGAGGCCCCAAGAAGGAACTGGCAGCTCCTCCACCCACCCTCCCCAGTTAGCAGGAACCCTGGCCTCTCCTTGAGGTCTCTTGCTGGAAATGCCCTGCTAAAACTCAGGATGGGCTAGTCTCAGAAAGTACTGGTCTCCCCTGAGTGAAGGGGCTACCAGGGACTTTGAGGACTGCCTCTGCAAAGCTGATGCTTCGTGCAGAGTGCAAAGCCCCTTGACATGCATCGCTCCCATTTGACCTGTCTACATCCCTGGAAGGTGAGCAAGGCAGGCAGGAGCCAGCATCTCCATCTTAGAGATGAGTATACTGAATCCATGTGTAGATGGAAGTTGGACCATGCTCCCTCATCTTATTCATGACAGAGCCAAGGCTTGACCTTGACCTGGGGCTGAAAGGACTGCAGAGGTTCCTCCAGGCCCAGTTCTCACATTAGTGTCCAGTACCCTGGATACATACAGATGTGTATGGGCATGTGTGACAAGGTACAGGATTCCATTAGATAATCATGATCTTCCAGGAGTGTTCATCTCAGACCAAACCCATTCTTTTCACATTAAGGAGTAAAACAGAACACGTGCATACATCTTACAATAAGCCTTAAGATGTCAAAGAAGCTTCAGCTGGGCACGGTGGCTGACGCCTGTAATCCCAGTACTTTGGGAGGCCGAGGCAGGCGGATCACGAGGTCAAGAGATCGAGACCATCCTGGCCAACATGGTGAAACCCGGTCTCTACTAAAAATACAAAAATTAGCTGGGCGTGGTGGTGCATGCCTGTAGTCCCAGCTACTCGGGAAGCTGAGGCAGGAGAATCGCTTGAACCAGGGAGGTGGAGTTTGCAGTGAGCTGAGATGGTGCCACTGCACTCCAGCCTGGTGACAGACTGAGACTCTGTCTCCAAAAAAAAAAAGATGTCAAAGAAGCTTCATACCTGCATCTTTCTCTGACTCTGGGGACCCTGAGACTAAAAGGACTCATTCATTTTATAGAAGAGAGAACCAGTGGCTGGGGAGCCAGGACTAAAAACCAGTTCTCTTACTTATTTTTCAAGTAACTTATTTAGTGATTACTGTGTGCTAAACAATGTCATAAACATTTTACAAAAGCTAATTAATTTTTTCCTGTCAATCTAAGGAATATGTACTATTATCATTATTTTCATTTTATTTTTTGTTATTTTTTGAGATGGAGTCTTGCTCTGTCACACAGGCTGGAGTGCAGAGCATGATCTTGACTCACTGCAACCTCTGCCTTCTGGGTTCAAGCGATGCTCCTGCCTCAGCCTCCTGAGTAGCACCACCATGCCCAGCTAATTTTTGTTTTTTTAGTAGAGATGGGGCTTCACCATGTTGGCCAGGCTGGTCTTGAACTCCTGACCTCAAGTGATCCACCCACCTCGGCCTCCCAAAGTGCTGGGATTACAGGCATGAGCCACTATGCCCATCCTCATTATTTTCATTTTATAGGCAAGAAAAATTGAAGCACAGAAGTATTAAGACATTTTTCCCAAATCCTAGAATGGGTCAGTTGCCGGACCAGGATTTGAATACAGGCAGTGAGCTCCAGAGTCTGTGCTGGTTTCCACCTCACTTAAGTGCCTCTGAGAATGATCAGAAGGCAGAAGTAGGACTGACGAGAGGAACTACAGGCAGATGGTGCTTGGCTCAGCATGGAGGAATGCCTCTGACCATTAGAAGTGTCCACACGCTGAGGAACTGCCTGGTAAGGTAGTGAGCCGCCTGTGCCTGAAAGTGTGTAAAGGGGGAGAGACCAAGGGGTTGGTCATGCCCGGACTGGCAACAGTCTCTGGGCAGCAGAGCCGGGGACAGGATGGTTGGGAAAGAACTGTCGTACCCCTTCAGATTTGCTTGAGAAGTAAATAAACCACTTGTGAATAAATATAACCACATTATTAACAATTCATATGATATTAACACAGATTGAGTAAAACGAAGAGTCTCCCTCACCCCATTTATTCCCAGTCCTACCCCCTTCCATAGAAGTAACCACCATGGGCCGGGCGCGGTGGCTCACGCCTGTAATCCTAGCACTTTGGGAGGCCGAGGTGGACGGATCACGAGGTCAGGAGATCCAGACCATCCTGGCTAACATGGTGAAACCCTGTCTCTACTAAAAAATACAAAAAAAAAAATTAGCTGGGTGTGGCGGCGGGCACCTGTAGTCCCAGCTACTCGTGAGGCCGAGGCAGGAGAATGGCGTGACCCGGGAGGCAGAGCTTGCAGTGAGCCAAGATCATGCCACTGCACTCCAGCCCGGGCAACAGAGCAAGACTCCGTCTCAAAAAAAAAAAAAAAAAAGTAACCACCATGGCCAACGAGTTGTGTTTCTGTGCACGAAGTATATGACAGAAACGTACAGGGATTTGTTTTGTGGTACTTGTTACATATTTAAATGAATTCATACTATATTTACTGTTCTACAACTTGCCTTTTTCATTTTAATTTTTATTTTTTTTTTTGGAGACAGTGTCTCACTCTGTTGCCCAGGCTAGGATGCAATAGTGCAAAGCAGTGCAATCATAGCTCACTACAGCTTCTGACTCCTGGGCTCAAGTGATCCTCCTGCTCAGCCTCCCAAGTAGCTAGGACTACAGGCACATGCCACCACATCTGGCTAATTTTCTTTACTTTTTTACAGACATGGGGTCTTGCTATGTTGACCAGGCTCGTCTTGAACTCCTGCTCTCTAGTGAGCTCCCTCCTTGGCCTCCCACAGGGCTGGGATTGCAGGCATGAGCTGTCATGCCTAGCCCACCTTTTTCATTTAATATTTTGCAGAGCTCTTTCAGAGTCAGTACATAGAGAATGACCTTATTCCTTCTACTGGCCTCACGGGATGCCCTGATGTAGATGGATACTTAGGTTACTTCCGTTTTTTCCTGTAACGAACAACGTGGCAGTGGCAGGGAAGGGAGAGGGTATTCCTCAGACTTCCTACGGAAATCAAAACTGCTAGGTTGAAAGGCGCTTTCAAATTAAAATTGAGACTGCTCTGCCAAAAGAATGTAAAAGTCAGCGTGCCCTTCAGCAGTGGTTACAGCTGTGTGTCTTCACACCTTTACCACGTCAGAGCGTTACCCATTGGATGAGAAAGAGATCAGATTTGCTCTTGAACAAAATTACCAACCAACACCTTAGGTGTTAAGGTGTATCCTGGAGCCGGTGGCGCCGAGGCTCTCTTTCTGGCCAGAAGCAACAAGAACATCTAGAATCTCACTTTGGACATTTGACGGGGCCAACTCTGGCCATTCCCAGGTGATATGGACAACCGGGAATACCTCAAAACACAACAGAAAGGAGGCCTGGGAATTAGGTTGTCCAACTCCAGAGTCCCAGACCCTAACTGACATTAAAATTCCCTCCATCTCCCACCTGTTTACACACCCCCAGGATGAGAACTCCTCCCCCTTTGAGGCACCTGCTTCATCCTGGAGTAGCTTTGCTAGTTATGTGTCCAGAATTGGTGGGTTCTTGGTCTCACTGACTTCAAGAATGAAGCCGCGGACGCTCGCGGTGAGTGTTACAGTTCTTAAAGGCGGCGTGTCCGGAGTTTGTTTCTTCTGATATTCGGATGTGTTAGAGCAGTTTCTTCCTTCTGGTTGGTTCGTGGTCTCGCTGGCTCAGGAGTGAAGCTGCAGGCCTTCGCGGTGAGTGTTACAGCTCTTAAGACGGCGCCTGTTACAGCCCTTAAGGCGGCGCACCTGGAGTTGTTAGTTCCTCCCGGTGGGTTAGTGGTCTTAATGGCTTCAGGAGTGAAGCTGCAGACCTTCGCCTTCCCAGCGAGTGTTATAGCTCATAAAAGCAGTGTGGACCCAAAGAATGAACAGTAGCAACATTTACAGCAAATGGCAAAAGAACAAACATTCCACAATGTGGAAGCGGACCCCAGGAAGTTGCCGCTGCTCGCTCCGCAGCCTGCTTTTATTCTCTTATCTGGCCCCACCCACATCCTGCTGATTGGTCCACGTTGCAGAGAGCCCATTGGTCTATTTTACAGAGAGCTGATTGGTCTGTTTTGACAGGGTGCTGATTGGTGCCTTTACAATCCCTGAGCTAGACACAAAAGTTCTCCACATCTCCAATAGATTAGCTAGATACAGAGTGTCCACACAAAAGTTCTCCATGTCCCCACCAGAGTAGCTAGATACAGAGTGTCAATTGGTGCATTCACAAACACTGAGCTAGACACAGGGTGCTGATTGGTATGTTTACAAACCTTGAGCCAGATACAGAGTGCCGATTGGTGTATTTACAATCCCTTAGCTAGACATAAAAGTTCTCCATGTCCCCACCAGAGTAGCTAGATACAGAGGGTCGACTGGTGCATTCACAAACCCTGAGCTAGACACAGGGTGCTGATTGGTGTGTTTACAAACCTTGAGCTAGATACAGAGTGCTGATTGGTGTATTTACAATCCCTTAGCTAGACACAAAGATTCTCCAAGTCCCCACCAGACTCAGGAGCCCAGCTGGCTTCACCCAGTGGATCCTGCACCGGGGCCGCAGGTGGAGCTGCCTGCCAGTCCCACGCTGTGCTCCGGCACTCCTCAGCCCTTGGGTGGTCGATGGGACTGGGCCCCGTGGAGCAGGGGGCAGCGCTCTTCATGGAGGCTCCCGCCGTGCAGGAGCCCACGTCAGGGGGGAGGCTCAGGCATGGCAGGCTGCAGGTCCCGAGCCCTGCCCTGTGGGGAGGCAGCTAAGGCCCACGAGAAGTCGAGCACAGCAGCTGCTGGCCCAGGTGCTAAGCCCCTCACTGCCTGGGGCCGGCGGGGTTGCCGGCCGCTCCAAGTGCGGGCCTGCTGAGCCCACGCCCACCTGGAACTCGCGCTGGCCCGCAAGCACCGCGCAGCCCCGGTTCCCGCCCACGCCTCTCCCTCCACACCTCCCGGCAAGCTGAGGGAGCCAGCTCCAGCCTTGGCCAGCCGAGAAAGGGGCTCCCACAGTGCAGCAGCGGGCTGAAGCGCTCCTCAAGCACAGCCAGAGTGGGTGCCAAGGCCGAGGAGGCACTGAGAGCGAGCGAGGGCTGTGAGGGCTGCCAGCATGCTGTCACCTCTCAGTTACAGAGGTCTTTCTGGTCAACTCCTGTGACACAAAATTATATAGATAACTCTTACTATGGTGACTTAATACCTGCAAAATTCTTTGATCCTCCTCCCTCCAAAAGGTGGTGTCTGATTTCTTTCCCCTTGAGTGTGGGTTGTGCTTTGTGACTCACTTTTAATAAACAGAATATGGCGGAAATGACTTTGTGTAACTTCCGAAGCTGGGTTATAAAAGGCATTTGAGGCTTTCTTTTTTCTCTGACTTGGCTCACTCACTCTGGGAGAAGTTAGCTGCCATATTGTGAGGACACTCCAACAGCCCTAGGCCGGGTGCACACCGTAAGGTGCTGAGGTCTCCTGACCACGCTGTGAGGGAGCCTTGGTGGAAGCAGTTCCTCCACCTCAGATCATGGGCTCTGGGCGAAGTCAGCCAGCCACACTGCTCCTGGATTCCTGGCCTTCAGAAATGGTGAGTTAATACATGTTTATTGTTGTTTTATGCCAGGATTCTGAGGCTAAGTTGCTATATTTGGGGATAATTTGTTACACAGCTACAAAAAACTGATACACTCACAATGTTGAGTAAAAAAAGCCAGATACAAATCATCCAATCAGGGAAAACAAGACAGCACAATCCATCTACTTTAACTTCTCTTCAAAATATTAAGCACACCCTCATTGTCAAATATTGGAATAAAAAGTGGGGAATCTGGCCACTACCCCAGACATTATACATATTCTCATTTGTGGGGCTCACCCCAGGCCTTTTCTGGCCTGGGGAGCAAGGCCCCCCGGTGCCCTGGGGGTCCTGGGGAAGAGCAGCTCTGTGGGGAGTTTGGAGAGTTTGGTAAGAGCAGCAAAGAAGCCGTGTGTAGAGATGGCCTGCTTGGCCTGGGCTGGGCCTGCAGCCTCCCTCGGGGCCAACAGGGTCCCTCCCATTCATCCATCAGTGCAGCCAGGATACTGCAGCTCCAACGCAGCTGTGCCACTAACCTGGCCTGTGGCCTCAGGCTAGTCCCATCCCTTCTCTCATCCTCAGTCTCCCCGCTTGTGAAAGGAGGACTGCACTAGATGTTGTCTCGGTGCCTTCTGGCTCTGGGGCCTGCTCTGCCCTTTCCCAATTCGCCGTAGTCTTGGCGCAGCTGCAGGCGGCAACAGAACATTGCTTGGAGATAGAGAGACTATTTGAGTCAACAAACAGCTTCAAAGTCCTGGTTCCCAAACTGTGTCCTGAGCCAGCTCCGTGTCACCCTGGGCAGAACTCCCCAAGTCCCTTTCCCTGTCCGTATAAGGAGAAAGAAGGACAGAGACTTGCTGCCACAGGTTATAAGCACAGGACTGAGGAAAAAGCTCCCGTCTCCAAGGACCTCAGTGACTAACCAGGAATGAGGAAGAAAGGAATAAATCAAGTGCCACTGGCCACCTCCTCTTTGTCACACTGCCCTGCCTCCCCCAAGCCTGGGGCTGGAGCACCTGAAGGGGAGGCACAGGTGGCCTCTTCCTGAGCCTGAGTCAGCAGAGCCCCCTCCCTGAAACCTGCCTTCAGCCCTTCCCCTGCCGGACCCAACTCCAGTTAGGCAGGAGCACCTCCCCACAGCCCCCTGGTCCTTGAAGCCATAGCTCCTGGCTGATCTCCTGGGCCCTGATACCCTCTCCTTGCCCCCAATCCCCTCCCATCCAGCCAGAACCATCTTCCCAGAGCACAGCACAGCCCACTTTCCCTAAACCTACCCATTCAAAGCTCTCTGACTCCTAACCCCCTTTCTGGCTTTCCTCTGGGGGTACCGTGAACCTGTGTGGATGGGCTCCATGGCTTTCCCCACTCCTCTCTGCACCTGGGATGCCATGGCCTCCATGTCACCTGAGATACTTTTCACCTTGTGAGTGGGAAGTCAGGGTCTACCCAGCATCTACGGGTTTATCTCAAAATCTGCCTCCTCCAAGCAACCCTCCCTGATCACTATTCCTGACTAAGACTGCTCCCTCTGATGGACCTCCCAGCCCACTGTCTGGCTGCTGGAGCACCTGGTATGATGGTCATTTCTGCAACCATCTTTTCTCCCATCCAGTGAGGAAATTTCTGGAGGGCGGACCTGGAGCCTCAGTCCCGCACACAGCCCAGCACAGTCCTGGCAAGCAGCCAGCATTCATCAAAATGTCGAGATGAACCAAAAAAGAGGCTCACCGGATGGGGGGTGGTGCTGACCAGTGCTCAGGCCCCAGGCCAGAGGACAGATGAGAAAAGCCAGGCTGACATCACAGGAAACTACAGCTGCTTCAAGAACCCAGACAGGCAGAGCATTATACATGGACTCTGGAGTCACACAGACCTGGGTTTGAATCTTGCCCTTCTCGCTTCTTGTGTGGCCTTGGGCAGGTTGCATAGCCTGCCTGGCACTCAGTTTCCTCATCTGTGATACAGGGATGGGTTGTAACGCCACTTACGGAGTCTTTGTGAACATTAAATTGGATAATAGACACAAAGTACCCAGTATGGTTTTGGCGCATGATACCTGCTCAGGAAATTAACTCTTAGAATAGCATGTGAATCCCTTAGTTCACCTTCCCACTAATTCTAAAAGTTAACAACTTCAGAATTTACATCTGTTGTCTCCTTAGAAGCAGAGATTTTTATAATCCCCATTTTACAAGCCAGGAAACTGAGGCTCAGGGAAGTAAATGTTTTTGAACCAGGGTATTCAGCTAAGGTAAGGGCAATGGTTAGCATGGGCTCCATCTTGGACTCTGTGGGGATAGTGTGTGGAGGGAAGGGGCAACTCCCTGGCAGCTGCCACCACAGTGACCTGAAGCCAGTGCTCCCAGTCCTCTTTGGCTGACGTTCTGCCCTGGGAGTTAAGTTTCAGCTGACTCTGGGTAGACCCTGACTTCCTGCCAGGCCAGGCTGGGATTCACATGAGTAGCCAATCCTAGGGCCTGGCCCAGGGCTGCTGCCAAGCCTGCTGCATGCCTTTGTTCCATCTGCTCTGCCCCTCTTGCCTCCAATGGAGCAGAGTCAGCAATGGCTAAGGGAGGGTGCAGAAGGGGTAGGGGTGTGGAGGGCCTGAGAATGAGCGAGGCAGCAGCAAGACCACCGGCATGCGAGAGATGCAAGAAGTCTAATGCAGCAAATGCACATGACACGGCTGCTACCAGCTCATGTGACTGCTTTATATAAATTAGAAAAAAGTGCCCTCTCTGCATGAACAAAGCCCCATACTGAGGCACACAGCTTGCAGAGTAGATTCCAGGTTGAATTTTGCTCTCTGCTACCTCATTGTGCTGTGAACAATATGCATGATCATCCAGGGCAATCTTACTTACCAGGCACCCCTGAAGGGCCAGGTCTTGAGCTGGGCACTGAGATAAGGAGATGCCTCAGACATAGCACCAGCTTCTGGGAAGCTCAAGGGAAGCCAAGGTGCTGGGGGAGCCCAGAGGAAGAGGTATCTAACTCTCTTTGGGCAGAGGTTTGGAGGAGCTATGGCAGACTAGTGGGAGAAGACAGTAGTAACCTGGCTCTCCAAGAAAAAAAAAAAGCCCTGATGCATGGTGTGCCAATTTGCCAATTTCCATAGTGTAAATACTCCCACCTACCATGAGCAATTCAAGGTACCAATGTGCCATCACCGGTCTCAGGAAGAGATATCCACAATCAGCTCTTGCAAGCTGGTTCAAGCTGTCTCTAGAACACCACTAAGATAAAGTGAAGCTTCAACTAAACCCAGAAGGCAGAGAAGAGGGTAGAGGCAGGGGAGGACATTCCATGAGGAGGGAAAGGCATGGAGGCATGAAAGTGAGTGGGGAGCATGTTGTGAATGGTTTTGAAAAGGCTATGGTTGGGAACGGACAGTCAAAGTCTTCTGTAGGTTGGTAATGTTTTCGTTTCTTGACCTGGACATGGGTTACATGCCTGTTATGATTCCTTAAGCTATGCATTTAAGTTTTATGCACTTTTCTGTATGTTTGCCATATTTTACAATAAAAAAGTTAAAAACTTGTGATAGTCTCACTCAGGTATAACCATTGTTCAGAATTTTGTAATATTTCATTCCAATCCTTTTCCCATGCATACATTTATACAACCATTCGGCAAAAATTTTCATGTAGTGGAAAAAAACAACTGAGTCGGCAAAAATTTTCATGTAGTGGAAAAAAACAACTGAGTCCCCATTCATAAAAAAAGAAAGCATTTTAACATCAAAAGCAACATGCTGCAGTGGAATAAGTGAGAGTTTTAGAATCAAGGAGGCCTGCATTCAAATCCTGCTTCCTAAATGCTGACCCTATGGCCCTGAAAAAGGGGCTTATCTTTGGCTTGTCTGGATTGTTTTCTGAAAACTGAGACTGATGATACCCACATTCTGTAGGGTTGTTGTGAAGATCAAAGATGATGGATGTAAGATGTGTAGCTCAGAGCCTGGTCCACAGTAGACTCTCAACACTTGTAACATATAAGATGTTATTAGCATCCTCTTAGAAAGTCAGAGCTGAAAGAGTTGCCCCACAGATAAAATGATTGACCCAGAGAAGTTACAGAGAAACAGTAACTCCATAAGAATAAAGACAAACTAGAATTTGCCTAGAGAGTAATGTTAATGGTGAGGAAATTCAAAAGCCCCATTGAATGGGGGTGAATGGAGAAAATTGGGAATTTTAACCTGGAGAAGGAGAGCTTAGTGGTTCATGAGATCTGTGCAACAGATGTCCTGGATGAAGCAGAGAACAGAGCTAAGCCCAACAAACAGGACTTACAGGGAGCTGACTTCTACCAGATATAAGGAAGAATGTTCTCATTGCCTAAGAATGGAAGTGGTGATGTTGGTAAGGAGTGTGTCCCTCATCATGAGAGGGACTCAAGCAGAACTGGAAGAGCACATAGTGGGAGCAATGAAGAAGGAAGGTGAGCATGGTAGAGGGTGTGAACTTTGGGGACCTTGGAGGTCCCTCAAAGCTGGGCTCTGAGCTTCTATCATCAGCGTTCTCAGCTCCATCCAGCAGCATGGGAAAAACTGCAGGCCAGTGAGCTGCATGTAGTAACAGACCTGAGGAGACCCTTGCCCATCTCACCTGGTTGTCAATTTTCAGTTCCACCAGAGAAGTGTTATATGGGAGGGCTTCTACCAGGCGCAGAATCCCAGCTCCAGAAATGAAGTTGGATTCCACATTCAGTGTCTTCAACACCTTGTTCTCCTTGAGCATCTCAGCAAGGGCCTTGAAGCACAAGAGAAAGTAAAGTCACCCCGAGCAAGGCTGGAGGCCCCTCTGGGTAGAACCTAAGACACCTAGGGGAACAAGATGATGATCCCCACCGTGTCCTTCACCAAGCACAGCTCTGACTGTGTCTCTCCTCTCCTGCAACCCGCCATGGCTCCCGATCCCCCACAGGAGAATTCTATGTTGCTTAGCCTACATCCAAAGCTTCTATGACCTGGGTCTACTCCGCTGTCCAGAATCAGCTCTCATTGCTCCTCTTCAGTGGGGCTACTCGCAGCTCCCCATGCCTGATCAGTGCTTTCCCACTTTGTCTCTGCCCTTTCTATCCCTCCCACCTGGAATTCCCTTCCCTTTCTGCTTCACTGTCCAAGCTCTGCCCATCTTTCAAGGTCATTCTCAATGCCCCTTTCTCTGAGAGCTCTTGCTGACATTCCCCAGATACTTGTAGCCTACCCTCTTGAATCCTCATAGAATGGAGCCATACTTCTCTCATTATGGACCTTGGATTCCTCTGTTCAGAGTTGTTTTCATACCCGTGTTGTCTCTGCTATTAGACTATATACTCCTGGTGGGCTGAAAATGCATCCTATCTATCCCATGTTGCCCACAGTACCCAGCACATAATAGGCCCTCAGGCATTGTTCACTGAGTGACCAGTGAAGCCTCAACCTCCTGTACATACTCCCCACTTGTCTCTTTATTGCCCTATGGAAGTTCCATGGAGACATGGTTTTCTTCATCTGAGCACTACAGAGCAGGAGAGGGAAGCCTGGGAAACCACCCACTGGGCAAGTGACCAGGGCAAACTGGAGAAGAGGAGCTTAGGTGGGCCCTAGCACGTTTCAGAGGAACTCAGCCACGGGGTGTAGATGACAATCAGAGCCTCTGAAGGAAATGAGGTAATTAGCAGTTGGTGGAAACGATGCGTCATGGAGGGAAAAAGACACCGGCAGCTGATAGGACACACTGATCGGTGGGCCCTGCTGCCTAAAATGACGCTCCGAGCCAGGAATACCTACCCCATCACCCCTGCCTTGCTGAGACCTGCTGAGAGCCTAGCTCCCGGGAAGCCCTCTGTTTTGAAATCATCGCCCCCTCCTCAGTGCCCTTCACTTACGTGTGCCCCTGCGATGGCATGTCAGCTTTCTCTATGATGGTGTCTGTCTCTGACTTGGCTGGCCCTCCTGAGGGAAAGGACCCAGCCAGAATCCTCTCTGTGTCCTCCACCAGAACCCTCCTGCTCCCAGGAAAGGCCTGGCCTGGCTTAATCAAATCTAATTAAAAAAATCAAAATAACAACCAGTAGGCAATCTGCCAGGCTGATCCAACTGGACATGCTGGTGGCTGAGCAGGTCCTGGAGGCCCTGTCTTGCGAGGTGTTAACTCCTTGTATGCTGGGTCCCAGTGGAGGAACCGGGGCCCAGGAGAAAAGCTAGGGCAGGCAGTGGGGGCACTGACAGAGCTCTGGCAGCCTGATTTACCAACTGGCCCAGAAGCATCTCAGTGTTTGACACGGGCATACTGGTGTGCATGGGCTGATATCAGCTGTTGGTCTGGCAGAGTCCACGCCCAAAAAGCATTTGTGGACCTGAGCTGAGGGCCAGAATGGATGTGCTTGGTTTCTGACCCATGACATAGTAGCAGACAGGGCATGTGGCTTTGCCAGCTGTGTTCCTATGGGCAAGGAACCATGGAGATCTGAGGTCAGAGGTCATCAATCCAGAGGTTCCCCACTGACAGCAATGGGAGATTGTGAGCTATTTCTATTATTTCAAAAATATGAAAGAACACTGTCCTACCTATTTTAAGAATCAGAAAAAAATTGATTGCTACTAAATGGTTAATTACTAGCCCTGATAGACTAGCTTCTGCCCTTCTTGCAGGAATCTAGCTTTGCAATAATTGCACTGTACTGTTACCCTTTAGTTGTCTGCTTGGCCAAATGGACCAGAATCTTTATGAAAGTGGAAGCTGAGACTGTTTGGTCACAATTATATTCCCAGAACCTAATTCAGTGTTGGGCACAGAAAGACTCTCAATACATGTGTGCTGGATGTTTAAAAAGAAGATTTGATGGCTACTTCAGAGTAAGTACAATTTAATTTGATCAGAAATATCTTTTGAGACTTGGTAAAATAAAATTGGTCATTGGGACCTGCTGATGAAACCATCATTTTTATTTTTTGTAATATTTATTTATTTATTTATTTTGTGATGGAGCCTCGCTCCGTCGCCCAAGCTGGAGTACAGTGGTGCAATCTCAGCTCACTACAACCTCTGCCTCCTGGGCTCAAGTGCTTCTCCTGCTTCAGCCTCCCGAGTAGCTGGGATTACAGGCGTGCACCACCATGCCCAGGTAATTTTTATACTTTTAGTAGAGACGAGGTTTTACCATGTTGGCCAGGCTGGTCTCGAATTTCTGACCTCAAGTGATCCACCCGTCTTGACCTCCCAAAGTGATGGAATTGCAGGTGTGAGCCACTGCGCCCAGCCAAAGCCATTGATTTTAGAGATGGAAAAACTAAAAACTGAGGAACAGGGAAGGGCAGGCCCTTGTTCTTTTTTTTTTTTTTTTTTTTTTTTTTTTTGAGACAGAGTCTCGCTCTGTCGCCCAGGCTGGAGTGCAGTGGCGCGATCTCGGCTCACTGCAAGCTCCGCCCCCCGGGTTCACGCCATTCTCCTGCCTCAGCCTCTCCGAGTAGCTGGGACTACAGGCGCCCGCCACCACGCCCGGCTAATTTTTTGTATTTTTTAGTAGAGACGCGGTTTCACCATGGTCTCGATCTCCTGACCTCGTGATCCGCCCGCCTCGGCCTCCCAAAGTGCTGGGATTACAAGCGTGAGCCACCACGCCCGGCCGGCAGGCCCTTGTTCTAATATGATGTGCTGAGTGAAGAGAGAGACAGATTTAGGGGTCACATGACTACACTGGAATTGCAGGTCCACCTCTCACTTGCTGTGTGACTGGACAAAACAAGTTGCCTGACCTCTCTGAACCCTAGATTCGTTAAGTGCAAAGTGGGGAGAACTGCACATCTGAGACCAGAAGTGGTTGTGAGGATTGGCCAGGATGATGTGTAGGTGGTGCCAGGTGATGGCCATTCCCTCTACACCCCTCATAGCTCCTGGTCCAGTGCCTTCCACTGGACCACATAAAGCTCTTTGTTAGTGGGATACAACCAGTCCTGAGGCCACATATTTCAACCCTTCTGTTTCAAGGCCCCCTACCCACAATGCAACAGAACAGAAAGGTACATACATACGCCACGGGGTCATTACTCCGTGTCCCCACGATGCTGAACTTCTTCACATATGAGTTTTCTTTCAGGGCTTCTGCATATGCCTTGAGGGTGGGGATGGGGATATTCTGCACAAAGAAAGGCAACAGAGAGAGTGACCAGAAGCCTCCCCTGGGACAGGCTGAGGCAGGTGGATTAGCCTGGCTACTCACTGATTCCTGGCAAGTCTCTGGCCAAAAAGCTGAATGGGCAAAATGTTCAGGCTTTGTCCCAGATGACTGAGATTTGGGGAGAACTTTCTGGTAAACAGATTTAGAAAATCCTCCGTGAAAATTTCAGATAAGACCTGTAACCTCTTTCTTTGTGCACTTGGGGGCCAGAGAAGAGGCAAAAATTAAGGTGTGTAGTATTGTGCAAAGAGCTAGGACTAGGGGTGTGGGGAGGGGCTGGAACCTGGCCTTGGTCCCAGTGATTGGCAATGTTTCTGACATGCTAAGTGTCTCTGTGGAAGCCTCTTGCCCTCTCTGGCCCTGTTTCTGGAAAACAGGTAAGGGGTTTGCATATGATGCTCTTTAAGAGATATCTACCCCAGGGGGTCTCTGCTCCAGCTGCACAGCAGAGACTCGTGGGGAACTTTTACAAAATGGTGATGCTTGAGCCGGCCCAGAACAATAGAATCAGAATCTGTAGGGTCAGGCCTGGGCGTTGGTATATATTTTTTAATCTTCTCAGGTGAAAACCACTGATCTGGTCCAACAGGCTCACAGTGCAGAGGAGAAACTGAGGCCCAGAGGAGGCTGGGGCCTCACAGGGAGATTCCATCCCTCTTGCGGCCCTGAGACAGCATTCACTGCCAGCGGGCAGCATTCTGAATTGTGCCAATGTCTCCTACTGGGCACATGAAAGCGAACATGGCTGTGTTTTTACCAATCTCTCAGAGCGTCACTTTAGCTCCCGTGGGAACAGAGCATGGGGAGGCCAGGTGGGGGTGAACACTAGGGTGCAGGTTTCCAATCTGATGGTGCCGTGGGGCTGGCAGCTGCTTAAAATAAAGTGGAGAAGGAAAGAAAGTGGAGCAGGGGCATGGGTAGCTGGCTTCTAGTCTTACGCCCACCCCCTCCCAGAACTAATCCACTGGTCTCCGAGCCGAGCAGGTGGGTAGGCAGCTGCGTTTGTCTCTGAATTCTTCCTGCGGTAGCCTGTTCAGGGTGAGACTGCCTATCCACCTGTCCCTCCCCTGCCCCGGGATCACATAAGGAAATGTCCACAGAGAAAAGGGCAGGGATATCGCTTTGGACATTTTGGCCAACAGCTCCCTTCTGTGGCTGTAAAATGAGGATGAATATGAACGTGATACAGCAGCAGCGATGGCACGGGAGGGACATGCCCAGGGCCTGTGTTACCCCCGAGCCTAGTGGGCACTGGACTTTTCCAGCCTTGAGATCCCGTGCAGCAGCGTGTGTCTGACTCATGATTTTATCTCGGAGAATCTCTCAGTGTTTTGAATAATGTGGCAGGTTTCCAGATCGAAGCTGGGTTGGCCCGTGCTAAACATCTGGGCCTGATATCATCCTCAGAAAGAAACCAGGACTGCCAGATGCACTTGTTTACACTGCCCACCCCTCTTAAAGGCTCCCATTTGCAAAGGTTTTGTCCCTATTTCCAATGCAGAAACACCCAGAATCCAAACAGGACCCTGTTTACTCTGCACAACCAACCCTGGACCATTTGCATTTGGGTGACATGGTTCCCCCTCCCGCAGCCACACACAGGTAAAATGAAATAAATGGACCTTACCCGGATATTATTCAGGTTAACTTCTTCAAGTTTTGGGTCATTGTTCTTTATCCGTTCCAGCGTTTCCTCTACGTCTGTTGAATTTGGTTCTTCGTCGGGCACAGGCTTGTATTGTGTGGGTTTAATCACGCCTAGAGTGACCGATAAAAGGGAGGTGGCTCACAGAAACAAGGGGCTCACTTTCTGCCAACACAAAGATATTGTGGAAGGGAGCATGTGCAGAGTTGGGGCACGTGAGGGCTGCACATCGCAGGCGCTGGGTGGGGGTAGGGGGCACCACTCAGAAGAAGCCCCGCAAGGGAGCCAGGAGGCTGGGGTTCTACTTGGACTCTGCCTTTGACATCTTGCAAGAACTGGGTGAATTACTTAAACTCTCTGAACCTTGGGTCTACATCTGTAAAGCAGGGTTAGTCATTTTCCCGGGGCTCATGACGTCAGTGGACTCTTGGGAGGCTAAGATGAAGCCCAGATGGGAAAGAAATGCATCAATCTTCCAGAGGGAGGAATAATTATTTTTTGGCAGCCTCATTTCTGTTTGGGGCCAAAATGCCAGCTTTGGAACAATGCAGTGGAGTAATTAAGGCAATGCAATATTGGCACAGGAAAGGACAAAAGGGCTCATGAAACAGAGGAGGCACCTAGAAACAGATCCATGTGGATGATAAAGGCGGAGCCCAAACCAGTGGTGAAAGGATAAATCTTGCAAGGAACGGTGTTGGGACCACTGGATATTAATTCAAAAAAAGGAAAGTTTGGTCTCATCCCACAGCACACACAAACATGAACTCCAGGTAGATTAAGAAGTTGAATATAAGGCCAGGTGTGATGGCTCATGCCTGTAATCCCAGCACTTTGGGAGGCTGAGGCAGGAGGATCGCTTGAGTCCAGAAGTTCGAGACCAGTCTAGGCAATGGTGTGACCTCATCTCCATACAAAATAAACAAAATTAGCCAGACATGCTGGCATACACCTGTAGCCTCAGCTACTCAGGAGGCAGAGGTGGGAGGATTGCTTAAGCCCAGGAGATCCAGGCTGCAGTGCGCCAAGATTGTGCCAATGCACTCCAGCCTGGCTGACAGAGCAAGACCCTGTCTAAAAAAAGAAAAAGTTGAATATAAAAAGTAAATCTCTAAAACTTTTAGAAGAAAATATAGGAGAACATTTCTATAATACTGGGATAGAGAAGGCCTTTGTAAACAAGACACAAATCCCAGGAGACTCAAAGGAAAGGATGAACAGATTTGGCTATATAACATGTTAAAATTTCTGCAACGAGCCAGAGAACATCAGTGAGTGGAGGAAGCAAGAAGCATGAGGTCCCTCCTGGGGGCGGGCGCATACTCACTGTTGAGCCCCTCCTTGTTCATGATGGAGCTGCTGCTCAGGGCCTGGTAGTACTGCTGGTTACTCATGAGCGTGTGCATGCCCAGGATCGCTGCAGGGACAAGGGAAGTGCTCATGATGTGCCTCTGCAGACAGAAGAGCCTCCTAGGGACCCATACTCCTAACCCCGGGAACTCTGGCTCACAGAAATGGCAAGAAACACTTGCATGAAAACTTCAAAATTTTATTTTACTTTTACTCTCGCCTCTATTGATGTGACTCTGAAATCCCCAGCCCCAGCCCAGGCTGCTCTGCCGCTGGCCTCTGATTCCCCGATGTCCTGCTGGCACATCCAGCTCAACGTGGCCAAACCAGAATGGCTCTTTCCAGCGACAGCCTCTTTCTTTTTTTTTTTTTTTTTTTAATTATAATTTAGGTTTTAGGGTACATGTGCACAATGTGCAGGTTTGTTACATATGTATCCATGTGCCATGTTGGTTTGCTGCACCCATTAACTTGTCGTTTAGCATTAGGTATATCTCCTAATGCTGTCCCTCCCCGCTCCCCCCACCCCACAACAGTCCCCGGAGTGTGATGTTCCCCTTCCTGTGTCCATGAGTTCTCATTGTTCAATTCCCACCTATGAGTGAGAACATGCGGTGTTTGGTTTTTGTCCTTGCGATAGTTTACTGAGAATGATGTTTTCCAGTTTCATCCATGTCCCTACAAAGGACACGAACTCATCATTTTTTATGGCTGCATAGTATTCCATGGTGTATATGTGCCACATTTTCTTAATCCAGTCTATCGTTGTTGGACATTTGGGTTGGTTCCAACTCTTTGCTACTGTGAATAGTGCCGCAATAAACATACGTGTGCATGTGTCTTTATAGCAGCATGATTTATAGTCCTTTGGGTATATACCCAGTAATGGGATGGCTGGGTCAAATGGTATTTCTAGTTCTAGATCCCTGAGGAATCGCCACACTGACTTCCACAATGGTTGAACTAGTTTACAGTCCCACCAACAGTGTAAAAGTGTTCCTATTTCTCCACATCCTCTCCAGCACCTGTTGTTTCCTGATTTTTTTAATGATGGCCATTCTAACTGGTGTGAGATGGTATCTCACTGTGGTTTTGATTTGCCCACAGCCAATATCATACTGAATGGGCAAAAACTGGAAGCATTCCCTCTGAAAACTGGCACAAGACAGGGATGCCCTCTCTCACCGCTCCTATTCAACATAGTGCTGGAAGTTCTGGCCAGAGCAATCAGGCAGGAGAAGGAAATAAAGGGTATTCAATTAGGAAAAGAGGAAGTCGAACTGTCCCTGTTTGCAGATGACATGATTGTATATCTAGAAAACCCCATCGTCTCAGCCCAAAATCTCCTTAAGCTGATTAGCAACTTCAGCAAAGTCTCAGGATACAAAATCAATGTACAAAAATCACAAGCATTCTTGTACACCAATCACAGACAAACAGAGAGCCAAATCATGAGTGAACTCCCATTCACAATTGCTTCAAAGAGAATAAAATACCTAGGAATCCAACTTACAAGGGATGTGAAGGACCTCTTCAAGGAGAACTACAAACCACTGCTCAATGAAATAAAAGAGGATACAAACAAATGGAAGAACATTCCATGCTCATGGGTTGGAAGAATCAATATCGTGAAAATGGCCATACTGCCCAAGGTAATTTATAGATTCAATGCCATCCCCATCAAGCTACCAATGACTTTCTTCACAGAATTGGAAAAAACTACTTTAAAGTTCATATGGAACCAAAAAAGAACCCACATCGCCAAGTCAGTCCTAAGCCAAAAGAACAAAGCTGGAGGCATCATGCTACCTGACTTCAAACTATACTACAAGGCTACAGTAACCAAAACAGCATGGTACTGGTACCACAACAGAGACATAGATCAATGGAACAGAACAGAGCCCTCAGAAATGATGCTGCATATCTACAACTATCTGATCTTTGACAAACCTGACAAAAACAAGAAATGGGGAAAGGATTCCCTATTTAATAAATGGTGCTGGGAAAACTGGTTAGCCATATGTAGAAAGCTGCAACTGGATCCCTTCCTTACACCTTATACAAAAATTAATTCAAGATGGATTAAAGACTTAAATGTTAGACTTAAAACCATTAAAATCCTACAAGAAAACCTAGGCAATACCATTCAGGACATAGGCGTGGGCAAGGACTTCATGTCTAAAACACCAAAAGCAATGGCAACAAAAGCCAAAATTGACAAATGGGATCTAATTAAACTAAACAGCTTCTGCACAGCAAAAGAAACTACCATCAGAGTGAACAGGCAACCTACAGAATGGGAGAAAATTTTTGCAACCTACTCATCTGACAAAGGGCTAATATCCAGAATCTACATTGAACTCAAACAAATTTACAAGAAAAAAACAAACAACCCCATCAAAAAGTGGGCAAAGGACATGAACAGACACTTCTCAAAAGAAGACATTTATGCAGCCAAAAAACACATGAAGAAATGCTCATCATCACTGGCCATCAGACAGCCTCTTTCTTTGGAAGGCTCTCTTTCCATCTTGTCATCCTGCCTGTCCCTCAGGGTAAAACATCAGGGAATCTGGCACCTTCTCCCCCGTAAGCCCATTTGACCGTCCCAGTGTCTCTGAGTTCTGTCCTCCTCCCATCCCATCATCTCTGTCCTAGTGGAGGCCTGATCATTCTTTGGCTGTATTGTCACAGCTGTGTCATCACTGGTGTCTTGGTCTTGGCCTCTTCCTTCCCTCTACCTCCCAGCGTGCAGCACAAAGCAGCTGGAAAGCTCTTTCTGGAAATGCCAACCTGATCTCATTGCTCCCGTGCTCAGCCATTCTTTCATCCATTCATTTGTTCAACATGTAATGAGGCCCACCCCAGCACTGTGTGCTAGGCTCTGGTGGGGACAGTGGAGAATAAGAAAGACTGGGTCTCCGCTCATGGAGCTGAAAGTATGCTGGGGGAGAGAGGAGCCAAGCAAGTTCCCACACAATGAAAAACCAGCACAGGGTATGGTGAGTGTGGTAGAGGAAAAAGTTCAGTCCTAAGACAGCATAAAAGAGGAACTTGGGATGGGAAGGAGGAGTAAGTGTTGGTCAAGTTAAGAGAAGGGCTATAAAACATTACAGGCAGAGGAATGCAGGTGGGAAAGCTTCGAGGTTCAGAGAGTGGCAGGCCGGTGAGGGAGGAAGGTCAGGTTGGCATTTCAGGAAAGACCTTTCCAGCTGCTCTGTGCTGCATGTTGGGAGGTGGAGAGTAGGAAGAGGCCAAGGCCAGGACACCAGTGATGACACAGCTGTGAAAATCACTGCTGGGGGAAACAGGATAGAAGCTGGATGTGTGGCGGTAATAATCAGAAGCATGGCAACGCCACCCCTCTCACTGAGCACATGCTCTGGGCCAGGGAAGACACTTTGTATCCATCATTCCCAATTTGGTTGCACACTGGAATCACTTGGGGATCTGTTGAAATTCCTGATGCCCAGTCCCACCCTAGACCAATTAACCCAAAATCTCTGGGGATGGAGCTCAGGCACCTGCATTTTTAAAGCTCCCTGGATGGTTTCAATGAGCAGCCAAGGTTGAGAACCATTGCCTGACACTCCCTCCTTGATCTGCCCAATAACCCTCTAGAGTAGATTTTATTCACCTAGGTAAGGTCAGATTCTACAGGGTTTTCTAGGCTGAGTAAGGAGTTCGGGTGTCTTTTCCTAGGAACAGCCTGGGAAGCCATTGAAGGCTTGAGCAGGAAGTGAGATGGTCTGACCTGAGTTCTGACTATTGTGTTGAGAACTCACTACAGAGGGGAGAGATGGACGTGGCTGCAGAGCTGTGAGGCTGTTGCAGCTGTCCAGATGGGAGGACGGTGGCTTGTACAGCCAAGTCCAAACCCAGAGCCTGGCTTCACAGGTCCTCCCTGGGCCGGCCCCACCTCAACAGTGTTGTTGCACTCCCCCTCCCAACAGCTTCTCTGCTCCAGCTACACAAACAGTCCCTGCTCATAGCTGCTCCTGCTTTTGCTAGTACTCTCCCTTCTGCTGGTGATTCTCTGCACCCACTTGACTTGGAATTTTAGATAAACAACAATTTTTTTTTTTTTTTGAGATGGAGTCTCGCTCTGTCGCCCAGGCTGGAGTGCAGTGGCGAGATCTCAGCTCACTGTAAACTCCGCCTACGGGGTTTAAGGAATTCTCTGCCTCAGCCTCCTGAGTAGCTGGGATTACAGGAGTGTGCCACCACGCCCAGCTAATTTTTGTATTTTTAGTAGAGACAGGGTTTCACCATCTTGGCCAAGTTGGTCTTGAACTCCTGACTTCTTGATCCACCAGCCTTGGCCTCCCAGAGTGCTGGGATTGCAGGCATGAGCCACCTCGCCTGGCCAACACCAAATTTTTTTTTTAGCTAAGTATGCCCCATTCAATATTGGGACATATTCGTTGTTCTCTGAAATTTGAATTCAGTTGAACATCCTGTATTTTATCTAACAACTCTACGGCCTTATCCTTCAAGACTGGGAGTAACTCTTCCTCCTCCAGGGAGTCTTCCTGGATTCCTCCTCTCCCTCTCTAATTCTCCCACAGCACCTAGTGTATGCCTCAGAATCTATCTGGTGTTAGACATATATAGATACACGTGTGCTTCTGCTACTAGACTGTAGGCTTCTGGAGGTCAGAGAAGGATATTTTCTCTTCCACCTCTCCCTGAATACGGTATTTAGCAAATATTTGGTGATGATTTTTTTTTTTTTTTTTTTTTTTTTTTTTTTTTTGAGACGGAGTCTCGCTCTCTCGCCCAGGCTGGAGTGCAGTGGCACAATCTCAGCTCACTGCAAGCTCCACCTCCCAGGTTCACGCCATTCTCCTGCCTCAGCCTCTCCGAGTAGCTGGGACCACAGGCGCCCGCCACCACGCCCGGCTAATTTTTTTTTTTGTATTTTTAGTAGAGACGGGGTTTCACCGTGGTCTCGATCTCCTGACCTCGTGATCCGCCCGCCTCGGCCTCCCAAAGTGCTGGGATTACAAGCGTGAGCCACCGTGCCCGGCCTGGTGATGATTTTTAAAAAACACTCAAGTCATTTGATTAGATATGGTTTCCTGTTAGAGAGACAACATGGGAGCCCTTAATGAAGAGTCAGGAAACCCAAGTTCCAGCCCTGACCATGCCCCTGATGTCAGTGTGACCTTGGGCAATTCCCCTCCCCTCTCTAGGCTTCAACCTCCTCTTTCCAATGAGGGGTTGAGACAAGACCAGTGGCTCTCAGTCAAGGCTGCACACATGGATCACCCAGGGAGCTTTAAGACCATATCAGTGCCTCTCTCCATCCTGGACCAACCAATCGGAATCTCCGGATATGTGTGTGTGTATATATATATATATATATATATATATATTTTTTTTTTTTTTTTAATTTTTGAGACAGAGTCTCGCTCTGTGGCATAGGCTGGAGTGTAATGACACAATCTCGGCTCACTGCAACCTCCACCTCCCGGGCTCAAGTGATTCTCCTGCCTCAGCCTCCCAAGTAGCTGGGATTACAGACACGTGCCACCATATCTAGCTAATTTTTGTATTTTTAGTAGAGACGGGGTTTCACCATGTTGCCCAGGCTGGTCTTGAACTGCTGACTTCAAGTAATCCACCTGTCTTGGACTTCCAAAGTGCTGGGATACAGGCTTGAGCCACCACGCCCGGCCGATTTTTTTTTTTTTTTTAAACCTCCTCAGGTGATTCTGTTGCTGAGTGAGAGTCGAAAACCACAAGATAAGATGATCTCAAAGTCCTTTCTGTTTCTCACATTCTAAGATTCTTCTCTGCTAAAATTAGACTTGCTTGTTCATCACTAAAAGAACTGGTGGGGAGAGAGGCATCTGCATTTTTTCAAGCTCTCGTGGGTTTTAATTTAGGCTGCATCTATGTGGGCAACAGGAGCTGAGGCCTGAGTCAGCAGCAGGTGAATCAGATCACCACGAAGGAGTCCCATTCTGGGGCAGGCTCTCCAGCTCCCACGGAGCAGCTCAGGGGATGTGGGAGCAGCTCTGGGATGTGCTGGGGCTTTGTACAGGTTTTGGGGGATCAAATAAAAGATGTAGCCTCATATGGCTGGCTGGTGTGGCTTAGAGTGGAGAGAGGTGGAAAATAGAAAGTGCATTTGGCACACAGATGCCAGCTTCCTGTGATGGTCTAGAAAGAGGGATGGAGGCGGCGAAGTTACAAGAGACTGCCAGGAGACCAAGAGGAAAGAGACCTGCGTTTCAGGCTGAGCCTTGGTATGAATTTTCTGGGTAACCCTGTATAGGTCACTTCCTTTTTGGGGGCTGAGGGGGGCTCTCAGTTTTCTCACTTGTAAAATGGAGTGTTTGAAGTGATCTCTTACCTACCCATAGGACTTAGCGACACAACAATTTCTCATGTTTTTATCCTGTTTGACTTTTACAGTAAATATCCAGGGGCTAGGCATGGTGGCTCATGCCTGTAATCCCAGCACTTTGGGAGGCCGAGGTGGGTGGATCTCTTGAGGCCAGGAGTTCGAGGCCAGGAATTCAAGACCAGCCTGGCCAACATGGTGAAACCCGTCTCTACTAAAAATACAAAAATTAGCAGGGCATGGTGGCACACGCCTGTAATCCCAGCTACTAGGGAGGCTGAGTCAGGAGAATTGCTTGAACCTAGGAGGTGGAGGTTGCAGTGAGCCGAGATCGTGCCACTGCACTCCACCCTGGGCAACAAAGTGAGACTCTGTCTAAAAACAAACAAACAAACAAACAGCATCCAGAGTAGCTGTGGTAGACCCCCCACCCACAACTTTTCCAGCAAGCTCAAGAGGGAAATGGTTCGCCAAAACCATACAGCAAGGACTCTCGTGGCTTTTAAGTTAGTATTCTCATTCACTAGGTCACTAGCAGTTCTAAAGTTCTAAAACTTCCCCTTGACTTTGGCATCCTAAGGACAGATAACATATATTTATTCTAGGAGGTTATATATGTTAACAGCAGGGCTAAGAAGAAATAAAACCATTTCGCAGCTCAGAGGAAATTAGAATTACAAAAAGGAAGGACGAAAAGAAGAAAGGAGGGAAAGAGGAAGGAAGGAAAGAAAGGAGGGAAAGAGGAAGGAAGGAAAGAAGGAAGGGAAAGGCCCAGCTAGATTTCCATTGATGGGCAGAATGCCTGGGGCTAGTATTACCTTCTGCCAGCCCTAGGCACAAAATCGCAACTTTCCCTCTCACTTGGTTTTGTGCCACACTCCACATCAACAGGAGTGAGTGACGGGAGAAAACGGCACATCAACATTGCCTGTTGCTTCATTCTTTGTAGATATTGGCAAGGCTGAATTTAGCACTGGGGAACTTGATTTTTTTTTTTTTAAGTCTAGATCTTCCTCAAAACTCAAAAAGGACTATTTTTGAACTCTGAAAAAGAACATTGAGTTCTGTTTCCTCTCCCTGCCTTGGCAGAGTTCACTCATTTGGTAATTCCACTCAGGACGCAGGGAGATAACAGCACACATCCCCGGCTCCTCCAGCTGCCAGCTGCTCGGGCTGGCTCTGGGCAGATGGCTGGTAGATGTTCTCCTGCATCCCAGGGACAGGTGGGAGAAACTGGCTCCAGCCCAGGACTTGGATGCAGTTAAGCTGCTCCTGGATAAGATACACCCTGCCACTGGCAGGGTAGCAGGACAGGTGCCTAAGCACATGGAAGTAGCCAGAAGCCAGGGGGTGGCCTGGCTAAGCCTGCCTCTGATAGCCACAAGACCCCCAGGTTGCCAACTGCCTTTGGGGGTGAGTGGCCCGAGGCTGTCCCATCTAAACGATGAGTCTCCCTACCCCACTTCCTTCCTGGGTCCTGCCCCACCTGAAGGGTCCCTAAAGCCAGCCAGCATCACCTCGTGAGTGGGCAGGGGAGGCACTGGGAATTACAAGTGCTTGCTGACTCCCAGCAGCCTCTGACCTACAACCCTGTAGGCTATGCGCCAAGAACTTAGCCCTGCCAGGAACCTGTGCACTCTGCTTGTCGCCCAGCAGGGACACTTTTAATGTTGAAATCTACGTGTTTAAGTGACAAAAGATTTTAAGGTTAAAAAAAATACATGTTTCTCTTCTGTCCTCCTCATCACCTCCTGGGCCTCCCAAAGGCAAGGACTGGCTCCGGTTCATCCTAGTATACGGTGTGAGTTCAATAATGTGCACTGGCTTAGTGAGCAGTTAGGTGAATGCATGAGTGACGCACCTCACCTGTGTCACACATGAGTTAGGAGGGCACACCTGAGCGTGCCCTGCAGGCTCCTACCATCACCAGATAGCAAGCCTGCCACGCCACTTGGTTCAGAGGGGCCTGCCCTCCCCAGCCCGGAACCGCTGCTCCTGCCGCTCCCAAGCCCTGGACCTTCTCCGCACTTTCTCACTGCTACTCTTCTGCTCCTTGGCCCTTCTCCATAGCTCTTCCCTGGTCTCCCCCAGCCCTACAGAGTGCCCCCTTCACACGCTGTACTGATTCTGTTCAGACGCTCACTCTCATTTGTTATTTCATACTTACCTGGTGTTTGTTTAACGTAGACTCTGTGAGGGTGGAAATTGGGCTGTTTTCTTACCATTCTTTTGCCAGGGCCTAGTCCAGAGACTAAATGGACGGCACTGACTGTGTGTGTGAGTGAGCAAGCCAGAGCTGAGCTGATGGAAATGTTCCACTTGGGAGACAGGCCATACCAACTACAGGTGACCTGGATGCCCCATGTCCTCCTCTCCCTACTCTTCTTCCTCCAGTGAGTCACCCACACTCTTGGCCCCAGTCACCCGCCCTGTGAAAAAGGCTCCAACCACCCACCACTCTCTGGTGGGCCTGCTCCGCCCAGCACCTCCAACACCCTGTTTGAAGTCCAGCCTTCATCTCATGCGGAGTTTCTGAAGTCAGCTCTCAGCAGAGCACTCCTCATCAGCCACCCAGCCTGTTTTCTGCTGCCTCAGGCTGGTAAGCCTGGTACCATCTCAGCTGCTCGGCCTCTGAGCCGGCACTAGGAACGGCTGGGCTCTTGGTGAAGCTGCATCTCAGATGCAATCCCACAGCTCTGCCCAGGCCTCGGCCTCATCGAAGGCCTGCCTCCTCCATTCCCCCATCCTCCAGAACACCCCCTCCTCTCCACTCAAACTCCTGCTTCCATCTAGCTCTCCCTCATGCCCCTAGTCCCAAGTTTCATCTCCTTGGTGTGGCATCCAGAGCCTTTTCTAATGTGACCCCCCCCCGGTCCCCAGCCAACTTCTCCAGCCTTGCCCATCACCCTCTGTTGCCTACCCTCTGTGCTCTGTGTCCTCCCCTACCCTGGAGGGCTTCACTGAGGTGACACTGGGCGATGATGCTGCACATAGGCCCTAGAATGAAGTTGCCTGGGTTTAAACCCTTTGGGCAAGGCATTTAAGCACACCTTGTCTACTTTCTCCATCCGTAAAATGGGGACAGTAATAAAATTTCCTTCATAGGATTGTTTTGGTCAATAAATGCAACAAGGTCTTGAGAGCAACTCACATAGAATCTGGGACATGGTAGGTGGTCAAAAATGTTCAGTCCCTCCTTCCCCAGAGATGCTGCCATCTTTCAAATGTCCAACATCAAATGACAGGCATCCAAGGTTAGTCAGTTAACACTGGTGTAGACTTACAGCTCCCCTCTCCTTCCCAGACTTCGGCAGGATATTGTATCATTACAGATAACAATAAATAGCCACGCCAACAAAAATAAAGAGGAATAGTTTCAGGAAAGCCACACAGAAACGTAGCACACGGTTGCAGCTCTGATTTGGCACAGGAACCGCAGGAGCCGGCGGTTGTGACAGCAGTCATTTGATAATCCCTTTGAGCTGCCTAATGAGGGGAGTGACGTCATGGAGGGTGATTGGAGGAGAAAGTCCAAGGTAAAAACAGCCCCAGTCCATGTGCAGATGCTGCACCAAGGCATCAGCCACCTCCCTGCCTTACAGATTAACCCGAACTCAAGGGACCCCCTTCGGGGAGATGGTTTGGTTGAAGTGTGATATATAATATATGGGCTCAATGGAGGATCTACTGTGACTCGTGTGGCTTCTGACAGAATAAATCCCTACCCTAGCAAACTAGGTTCCGGAGTTAAGTGCTACCTTCCCAGCTGGGTGAAGTACTCACTGCTTCTGTACTTCATAGTGAAAAGGAAAACCATTCTCTCTCAGTCCCAATACCCTTCAAGCCATTGCCCTTTGTCCTTCAAATTCCCTGTCTCCTGAGGAAAGGGCTGTCTGGACTTGGGGTCTACACACTGGCTCTCCGCATTCACTCCTCAGGTCCCCCAGGCCTGGCTTCACCTGTCACCACCCAGAGTACCCCTTGTGTATAGTTGAGTCTTCTCACTGCCCCTGCACATCCCCCAGTGGCTCCCCCACCCCTGAACGAATGTCACCAAAGTCATGCACAACACCACTCACAAGTCGCAGAAGGCAGCTGTGGCCGGCCAAGTCCCTGGTGCTGGTGCTGGTGCCCTCCCACTTCTGCCATGGCCTCTGGCCTCACATGCCTCTGAGTCTCCTGGCCAGCCCTGAATCCTCACTCTGTCTCTGTGGCTCCTGCATCCAATTCTGCCCATCTTGATTTGACCTTTGGTTCTCAGCCTATTTGTGGCTAACTGATCCACATTCTAGCTTTGCCCCATTTCCACAACCTCCCCCCACCCACCCCCAACCCCCACCACCAAAGGCTTCTACGAGGGCCGTGTATTCTTCCTGGAGCTTGACAACACTAATGATGCCCAAATCCCTATCCTGAATGGGAACCCCCTCTAGCACTCCAGACCTTCCTATACAACTGACCCCACTTGGGTGGCCCACAGGTGCCTCAAGTGCCACAGGTTGTAAATTGAACTCTGTATCTCCCCTCTTCCTGCCCCTCCCTTGCCATCCGTCACTAATGGCACTGACACCACTTAGTGTCTGAGGTTACCCTGCTTGACTCTTCTACCTCGCTCTCACAGCCAATCAGTCACAGGCATCCCCTTCTACCCTCTCCCCTGCCCACCTGCCTGGAGCCGTTCCCCACCCCGCCCACCCTCCTGCCATCACCTGGGCTATGATTAGCAGTCTCCAAGCCCGCAGAATAAAAACCCACCCACTCCCTGGATCAGGGAGCACAGTAGGTGGGGAGGGAGTGCACAAGGTGCTGGATGTGGCCAAAGCCTGACCTTCCTGGGGATGGAACACCACAGCAGTGGGACAGAGACTAGACAAGAGCAGCAGAGAAGTCGGGGGAGGCAGGGAGGGGGGCAAAGGGCTCTGAGTATCAGGCCACCTTCTGTTGTTTTGGGGATAGTTTGTGAAGATCATATGGAAACACATACGAAGACGGAGGGCATGGGGAAAATATGCGATATACAAGGGTGACCCCTCAAAGCCGGCTCGCTGAGCCAGCTGCAGGCAAAGTGCAAAGTTGTAAAAATCGAGCCCTTAGTGAGCCTCCCCAGCCAAAGACATCAGAGGCCCTCTGTCTGTTTTCCCTCTATCCTCTCTTCCCAAGTGACTCGGGCAGGATTCAATGCTAATGGCTGGGAAAGGGCATCTGTGGGCTCTCCCTGAGATACATCCACATCCCTCTGGCATGCGGTATCATGGCAACAGCAGATGGCTCCCTGGTGTGGTGGGTTTGTGTGGTTTTCTCTCTGTTTTCCTTGTTTTGGTTTTTGAGAATGGATTTTTGTTTTAACACTCTCGGTCTCCTCTAGTTCTTGTTAGAAATAGAGAAGGTGTTCATGCTGAAATGAACCCTACAAGGCTCCCTGCAGATGTGGGTCAAATCCTTCTGGGGGATGTGGAAAGCTGCTGGAACGCCTCTTACCTGCAATGTCACAGAGTTCTGCATCCGAAGCATTTGCCAAGGCTTCCTCCAGCTCCGGTTCCAGCGTCACACTTTCCAGCACAGGATCCAATGGCTTCTGCTTAGGAACCCAGACCTTTCCTGCAAACACACAGGGGACCTGTTACGGGAGTGGCTGCAATGGAGCAGCCTCTGGTGATGGCCCTGCGTGGACCATTGTAGAGCCCTGTGGGTCCCTCCATGCTGAGAGTCCCTTCAGGTTTCTCCCTCTGGGGACCAACTTCCCCAAAGAACAGGAATCAGAGATCTCCAACACAGCACCCCTCACACTTGAAAAGAATGATTTTATAACTTGGTCCAAGCTGACTACCCTCTATCAAAAGCATTGGTCATGACCAAACAATCTGTAAGTAGGAAAAAAATATGAAAAAACATATAATAGAATGCCAGGGTAGGGGATACCTTAACCAAAGGTTCTGAGACCTTGGGAAATGAGAGAAAAATGTATAAACATTTCTAAACAAACAAAATATGAAAAGGGAGAAAAATAATGCATCCTTGCCTCATTATCATATTTTTAAAGTGTCAGATTCATAACGGAATAAGGGGAGTAAAGAGGTATATATGAGGATGGTCACTGTCAAGCCCATCCATAGGAACTGGTGAAGAAATTATGGTGCATTCATACAATGGACTTCCAGCAGTTAGCATAAAGGATGATGGCGATTGCTACTTACTAAGAAGGAGAACGCCTAGGACAAATGTTGTGTGAAAAAGGCAAGCTTACAAAGTAGCGCGAACAATTTAATTCCATTTGTGAGAAATTGCATATGTATATTTATTTACTCAACAACATTTATTGAGTGCTTCCAATGTGCCAGGCACCTTTCTGGGGGCTAGGGGACAGCAGTGAGTAAAATCCTCAAAAGCTTCTGATGTAGTGAAAGGAGACAGATAATAAACGTATAAAGATATGGAATGGTATTAAGCATTATGGAGGAACAAAGCAGGACAAGGACCTAGAAGATGACAGCGTGGGGTGTGGGTGGGGTGGGCACCGCTGTTTTGGGAAGGCTAGTCAGAGGACGCCTCACTGAGACGACAGCCTGTGACCTGGGACCTGATAGAAGTGAGGAAATGAGCCCCTACGATCAGGAACAAGACAAGGGTGCCCACTTTTACTGCTGCTATTCAACATTGTACTGGAAGTTTCAGTCAGAATAAATAGGAAAAAGAAGTCAGTGGAATCCAAACTGGAAAGGAAGAAGTAAAATTGTTTCTATTTGTATTTGACATAATCTTATGTATAGAAAACCCTGAATTTCCACACAAAAAAACCTATTAGAACTAATAAAGTCAGCAATATTGCAGGGTACAAGATCAACATACAAAAATTAGTGGTGTTTCTGTACATCAGCAATGAAAAATTTGAAAAGGAAATTAAGAAAACAGTTTCATTTATAATACATCCAAAGAATAAAACTTGGGAATAAATTCAACCAAAGGGGTGAAAGACTTGTACAATGAAAATTATAAAACATTACTGAAGGAAATTAAAGACCTAAATAAATGAAAAAATATTTTAGGTTCTTGGATTGGAACACTTAATATTATTAAGATGGCAATGCTACCCAAAGCAATCTACAGATCCAAGTAATCCTTATCAAAGTTCCAATAGTCCTTTTCCCAGAAATAGAAAAGGTGATCCTTAAATTCATATGGAATTACGGGCCACAAATGCCAAAACAATCTTGAAAAAGAGCAAAATTAGAGCACTCATACTTATCGATTTCAAAACTTACTAAAAAGCTAAACAGTGTAGTGCTGGCGTAAGGATAGATAGATAGACAATGAAATAGAATAGAGCGTCCAGAAAGAAACCCAAACATCTATAGCAAATTGATTTTCAACTAGGGTGCAAAGTGCATTCAATGGGGAAACAATAATCGCTTCAACAAATGGTATTGAGACAACTGAATATCCACATGCAAGAGAATGAAGTTGGACCCCTATTTCACACCACATGTAAAGTTGAACTCAAAATGGAATGACTTAAATATAAGTTAAGACTATAAAATTCAGGCCGGGCGTGGTGGCTCATGCCTGTAATCCCAGCACTTTGGAAGGCTGAGATGGGCAGATCCCCTGAGGTCAGGAGTTCGAGACCAGCCTAGCCAACATGGCAAAACCCCATCTCTACTAAAAATACAAAAATTAGCCAGGCGTGGTGGTGTGTGCCTGTAGTCCCAGCTACTCGGGAGGCTGAGGTAGGAGCATCACTTGAACCCAGGAGGTGGAGGTTGCAGTGAGCCGAGATTGTGTCACTGCACTCCAGCCTGGGAGACAGAGCAAGACTCCATCTAAAAAAAAAAAAAAAAAACTATAAAATTCTTAGAAGAAAACATAAGCGTATGTCTCTATGACCTTAGAATTGGCAGTGGAGTCCTAGATATGATAACAAAAACACGAGCAACAAAAGAGAAAATAGATCAACTGGACCTCATCAGAATTTAAAAGTTTTGAGCATCTAAGGATACTATCAAGACATTGAAATGACAATATACAGAAGGGGGAAAATATTCACAAATCATATATGTGATAAGGTCTAGTATCTAGAATACAGAAAGAACTTTTACAACTCAACAACAAAAGGAAAAACAACCCAATTTTAAAATGGGTAAAAGACTTGAATAAACATTTCCCCAAAGAGGATATACATATGGCCAACAAGCACATGAAAAGATGCTCAACATTATGGCTTGTTAGGGAGATGCAAATCAAAACTACAATGAGATACCACTTCACACCCATGAGGATGGCTACAATTTTAAAAAATAGAAAATGTATGTTGGCAACAATGTGGAAAATTGGAGCCCGCATACGTTGCTGATTGGAGTGGAAAGTGGTATGGTTGCTATGGGAAAGAAGTTAGCAGTTACTCAAAAAATTAAACATAGAATTGCTGTATCATTCATCAATTCCACCCCTAGGTGTGTACTCCCAAAGAATTAAAAACAGGCATTCAAACAAATACTTCTACAAGAATGTTCAAAGCAGCATTAATCACAATAGCCAAAAGGTGGAAATAACTGACATATCTATCAGTGGATGAATGGATAAACAAATTGTGGAATATCATTCAGGTATAAAAAGGAATAAAGTACTGATTCGTGCTACAACATGGATGAGTCTGGAAAACATTGTGCTCAGTGAAAGAAGCCAGACACACAAAGTCACATATTGTATGATTTCATTTGTAGAAAATATACACAATAAGTAAATCCATAGAAACAGATTGGTGGTCACTAGCGGCTAGGGCAGAGGGAGTGTGAGAATAACTAACTGTAATAGGTACAGGGTTTTATTTTGGAGCAATAAAAGTGTTTTGGGCCTTGATAGAGGTGGTGGTTGCACAATGTTGTGGATTGTTCATTTTTAAATGGTTAATTTTATGTTATATAAGTTTTACCTCAATTTATAAAAACCTACACAGCTCACAGTAGCTGTTGATGGAGGATAAGCTGAAGGGAGTGTGGGTGGAGATTCGGAGAAGATTAGGAGGTCGGTGTGGGTGCAACACCAGGGTCGTAATGGTGAAGGTTGAGAGGGAGTGGGAAGCGCATAGAGAAATGTCCAGAAAGATATTCCCTAAAATGGGATCAGTGCTTAGTTTCAGTGAAGGAAATGATTTTGAATTACTTAGCTTTATTGTGTAAACTGTTTACAGCAAATATCAATTACCTCTATCAGCAAAACACACAACAGAATCATTTGGGGAAAAAATGTATCATAACCTCTGTTAATATCAGATTCCAGGGATCCAGAAAAGAGGAAAACATACAAGGAAAATAAAACCCCTAAAAAGGAACTCAAGTATTAAAATGACTAATGCAATGGCTGAGATGAATATTCAATAATTATTTAAGACCTGTGGTTTATTATACCCCATAACAGCTTCCTCCAGTGAGGATGGTGACCCTGAGACACTGTAAGAGGTACCTAGACTTCTTCCCTTCATCTTACTAGTGGCATGTGAATGTGATGGCTGGAGCTTCAGCAGCCAGATAGACCATGAGGACAAAGACAGGTTGTAGGGGTGGCAGAATGAAAAGCTGGAAAGGGTTGTGATCCACGATGCTAAGGAATATGCCTTACTAGCCCTGGAATGCCTAAGAAAATTAAACTCCTTGATTAAGTCTGTTACTTTTATTTTCCCCCCAGCACATGCAGCCAAATCTAATTCTAATGAAAACATCCTGCCTAGAGCTATATTCTGGTCTCTCCCACTTGAATGAGAAGGCCTCCCTTTCCAAATTCCTCAGGGCTTTGTGCCAGTTTATGGCTCTTCCCACATACTATCAGGTCTTGCAGTGTGGGGTGCTGTTTCCCGGCAGCCCAAGCTGACTCTAGGCCTGGTATGGGGGAAGTGCTTGGTAGAGGCTGCAGTGAATGGCCCTGAGCCTGCCAGTCAGAGCTGGAGGGTCTCCTGCCCCACTGGCTCTGAGACCTCCACTTATTCAAGTCATAAGAACTCCAACAACTGGCATTCAAATATCCAAGATGATGATGATGATGACGATGACGATGATGATGAACCTTTTGGGCTTGTTGCTATAAGGAAGTAGAATGAATGCTAACTATTCTCCTTGGTCAGCCTGGTTTTTCATGAAGGCAGTCCAGCTCTGGGAGGCTAGAGAGCTTTTCCCAGCTCTGCCCAGTCCAGAGCTGGAGGAGTGGCAGGACTGATTTGTGTACTGTTCAGACTCCCTTCCCCATCCCTCACACCATCCTCCAGGTCCTCCCCTGGGAGGGGTGTGGGTACATGAGGAAGTGGACGCCAGCAATGACTCACCTCGCTAGGTGTCCACCCAGGTCTGCTGCCCATCCCCACTCCCTGCCCTTGTCCTCAACTTCTCTCCTGCCACCCCCTCCAGGATCCCTCTGACCATGCAATCCTTCCAAAATTCAGAAGTTCTATAATCTAGATGCCCCTTAGGCCTCCCTGGACTTCCAGTTTTCAGTGAAACCTGGACTGAGCTCCAAGTCCAGGGTTTGGAATGGCTCAAAGTCCTCTGCACAATGTCTACCCCCGCGTGTGTCCTCATTTTATGAAGCAGCTACTTAGTGCCAGGCATTGTGCAAATACAACAGTGATACAGGGGAGCCAGCCACAGATGTGGACCCGGGGCTCACAATGCTTGCATTCTTAGGGGTGGAGGGAATGGAAGAGACTGAAAAGAAACAATTAATTACACAATTAATTAATTAGAATTAGTGCTTTCATTCAACAAATATTTATTAAGTGCCTTCTATGTGCTACGGATTTATTAGGTGCCGGGAACAGAATGATGAACAAGACAGATACGGTCTTTGCATTCCTGTAGCTGGTATTCTAACGAAGTAGTGCACAAATCCATTAAACATTTATTTAATTTTAGCTCATCCATTCATCCAACAACTCTCTACTCAACCCTACTATATGGCAGGCCTCGTGCTGGCTGCATGCTGGGAGTACCACTTGAGCAAAAACAGCCCAAGTGGTTGCCCTCAGGGAGTTTACAGGCTAGTGAGAGAGATAGATGAAAAATAAAGAGATGCTGATAAGATGTGAGTTGCTCTGAAGGACACACACAGGCTCCTGTGTTGGAAAATAACCAAGCGGGGGAGTTGGAGAGGGACTGCCTGTCCTGAACAGAGTAGACAGGGATGGCTTCCCTGAAAGAGAAGACTGTACAGTTGAGACCCAAAGGACAATAACAACTAATACTTCAGTAGCATTCATTTCCTGCCAGATGCTGTTCTAAGCACTTGACAGAGAGATGAACTCACTTAACCTTCATTACAACCTCATGAGGCTGGTATTTTCATCATCCCTGTTTTACAGAGAAGGAAATGGAGGCACAGTAGGTTAAAACATTTACATATGTTCACACAGCTAGTAAGTGGTAGTGCCAGGATTGCAACTGAAATAGATCTAGCTCCAGGCTGTTTCTGACTATTATATCTTACCGGGCAGGAGGAGCCAGCCATGAAGAAGACAGCATGGAACTGGGCAGCAGGACCAGCACTCCAGGCATAGGGGGTACGTGCAAAGGTCCTGAGGTGGAAAGTTTGAGAACAGCAGAAGGAAGCCTGTGGAACAATGAGATGAGGAGGATATTGGAGGGGGGCGGAGGGTTTGGAGAGCAACGGGAAGTCCTAGAATGGATGGTCAGGGAGGCCATCTCTGTTTCCTGGGGCCTTCAAGATGGCTTGTCTCAGGCTGAAGCAGAGAGTAAAACAGGACAGATGAAGGAAAGGAAGCTGCAGCTGCCAGAGAGAGGAACTTTGGAGAAAGAGCAGAGAGAATCTGGGTGGAGATGGTTAGTGCATCTCTAGTCCCTGGTTTGCATAGGATGGTCCCTGCTTAGGCTTCATGTCCTGATGTCTTTTTTTTTTTTTTTTTTTTTTTTTTTTTTTTTTTGAGACGGAGTCTCACTCTGTCACCCAGGCTGGAGTGCAGTGGTGCGATCTTGGCTCACTGCAACCTCCACCTCCTGGGTTCACGCGATTCTCCTGCCTCAGCCTCCTGAGTAGCTGGGACTACAGGCTCGTGCCACCATGCTCGGCTAATTTTTGTATTTTTAGTAGAGACAAGGTTTCGCCATGTTGGCCAGGCTGGTCTTGAACTCCTGACCTCAGGTGGTCTGCCTGCCTTGGTCTCCCAAAGTCCTGATGTCACTATTAACAGTTTCTTCTTTTACTCTCAAAACTGTTTAGGTTTGCATAAAAAAATAATCAGGACACCCTAGTGAAAGAAGGTTTAGGGAAAAGTTTTGCTGATTTGAGTGGATAGGAGTCTTTCTTCAGTCTACCCCCAAAACTTCATGAAATCTACATCATCTATAGATGCTTTTGAAGTTGAGTTTGGGTGTTTTGGCCAGGCAGGGATGAGGACAAGGAGGCCCAGTCACATTTGGCCCAACACAGGGCCTGGCATACAGTCGGCACTCAGTGGTGCATGGGGAGTGGCATATTATAACAGCAACATTGTTCAGTACCTCGTTTTTCCCCTGTGTAGGGGACCAGATCTTCTCGGTCCTTAAACTCCTTTGCTTGCTTTTCCAAGTGATCCAAGAGCTCCTCTCTTTTAAAGGGGCCCGTGGGCGCCTTGGTGGTCTGATCCTTCTGCCTCAGGCCTGCAGGCAGCAGTGCATTCTACAGTGGAGGTTGTGGGGGGCAGGAGAGAGAGAAAGAGAGAGAGAGAAAGAGAGAGTGGTCAGCTGCTGAAGACTTGCACTTCTCCAGAAACTCATCATTGAACAGAAGGGACCTCAGAGCTCATAGAATCCATGGTGTCCCTCGTTTTACATGTAAGGAATCTGAAACCCCAGGACGGGGAGGGACTTGCCCAAGGTCAAAGGCAGACAAGCGGCAGAGAGAGACTAGGACTCAGGTCTCTCAATCCTCCAGTGCATCCCTGCCTCTAACATTTTTGAAGGAGAGGAGGTGAGGGGTCAAGGCAGCCGACTCCAGCCTGAGCACAGAGGGCACTGAAAGAGCATCTGTTGAGTGATGAATATGATTGAGATGTTGTTTGGATGCATAAAGATATTTACAGGAGTTGAGTTGAGTATCAAGTGGCTGGAGAGAGAAGGAGCCAAAAGGGGGTTAAGCTGGGGCCCTGGATGGAGAATCAGGCAGGAAGAGGCAGACCAAAAAAAAAAAAAGCTGGAGAAAGGCCCAGGAAAGCAGCGAGTTGAGCAGTGCCCTGCAGAGCTAAGAGAAGGACGGGGCATGCTCTCTGGCCACAGCCCCTGCTGGCCCTACCCGCTGCCTTCTAACCTCCTGACGGGTCTGTGCTCACAACACACTGGTGGTTAAATATTTTGAATGTCGCCCCTGGAGATGGGTATCTCAAGAAACACAACATCAACCAATTGTTCCCTTCTCTTCTTCAAACATAAGCAGGCTTCTAGGTGTGGGCTTACTGCTAAAGCAGATTCTTATTAGGGGGGATTGGAGTTACCCTCATGGGCTTCACTTTAACTCAACCCCCGGTACCTTAGGGAGTCAAAGAAGTTTATAGCTGCAAGGATGCTTAGAGATCATCTAGTGCATACACTCTCCCATTAGGGGAAGCTGAGGCATGGAGCAAGGAAAGATTTGCCCAAGGAATTTCAGGACAGATCTAGAACAAAAACCAGGGTCCTTCTTCAGATTTACTGGAGGAGGATGATCTTCATTTCTAATTGTTGTGTGCTCCCTGTTCCCTGCATTTGCAGAGCTAGGGGAATACATGGGTGGCTGGTATGGGTAGAACATCACCCAAAAGATATGCACCCTCAAACTGACTAAATTGAAGAGTCATTCCACCTCCAACCTTTTTTTTTTTTTTTTTGAGATGGACTCTCGCTCTGTTGCGCCCAGGCTGGAGTGCCGTGGCACGATCTCGGCTCACTGCAACCTCTGCCTCCCAGGTTCAAGCGATTCTCCTGCCTCAGCCTCCTGAGTGGCTGGGATTACAGGTGCCCGACACCACGCCTGGCTAATTTTTTGTATTTTTAGTAGAGACGGGGTTTCATCATATTGGCCAGGCTGATCTCAAACTCCTGACCTCAAGTGATCTGCCTGCCTCAGCCTCCCAAAGTGCTGGGATTACCGTTCCCAGCCCCACTTCCAATCTTTGTACCATCAAAATGCATATCTTCAGTCATTCTCACAAACTCCACATCCTTTTCTGAAAGCCGCCTCTGTGAGGGGAATGTTATCAGGCATATGAAGATCACTGTATGACTGGCACATAGAGGGATACAGCTTGGGAGGGAATACTATTGTTTAAGGAATCTTTTTTATTTTTTTTTTACTTTTTTTTTTTGAGACAAAGTCTCTGTCACCCAGGCTGGAGTGCAGTGGCGTGATCTCAGCTCAATGCAACCTCCACCTCCTGGGTTCAAGCAATTCTTCTGCCTCAGCCTCCTGAGTAGCTGGGACTACAGGCACATGCCACCACACCTGGCTAATTTTTGTATTTTTAGTAAAGACGGGGCTTCACCATATTGGCTAGGCTGGTCTTGAACTCCTGACCTCATGATCCACCCGCCTCGGCCTTCCTAAGCCCTGGGATTACAGGCATGAACCACCACGTCCAGCCTAACTAATGCATCATTTTTTAAAAGGTGTACTATGCATAACACCACAGTGCTGTTTCAGTAAGAGTCGTGGCTGTAAGTTCAGGAGACCAGGGTGTGATCTTGCCTCTGGGAGGGCTGTAAGTGAGCAGGGCCCACCCAGCACAGAGCCGGGACAGACAGATAATGGGCTTGGCAGGTGGTGCTGGTGTACTTGCAGACAGATTTAGGCCACAGATCAAAAGAGACACTGGGAGTTGGAGCTTTTTATGAGAGGACAGTAGGCAGAAAATAAGGCCTGACTGACTTTGGGGTGGCGGGTATCAGGAACATAAGTGATGCTCCACACATCCCAGTTTTCCTTAAGCAGCAGTTCTCAGATATTGTCCACCATGATAGGCAGGATGGGTGATGCTCCCGGGTGAGCCATGCTTCTGTGGGCATGTCCCAGGTTTGATGGGACTTCCTGTAGCTAGCTGTGTGTGCCCACGCCTTCTCTTCCACAGCAGGGAGCTTACGGTGATGCAAGAGAGTGAGACAATACCTCACTGCCCTGCAAACGTCAAGGTGTGACTACCCATAATGAATAATCCAAAGTCTTTGTGACATGCCTGCACTTCACAGTTGACCCTACATCAGGCTTAAGCCCTGACTTGGAGTAATAATGATCCAACTACACAATCTTGGGCAAGTCCCCTAAATCTCATTGTGCCTCAGTTTCCATGGCTGTAATGTGAATAATGAGAGTTGCTCTCTCATAGAGTGGTTGAGAAAATTAAACTAGATGATGCAGAAAGTGTGCTCAGCACTGTGCCTAACATAGCAAATGGTCAAAAATTGTTACTTATGATCCCTTCTACTGTTATATAATCAGGTAAAATATATGTTAATAGGAGATTGGTTACCCAAATATGTATGTTTAACAGGGAATGTATTATCCAAATATAAATTCAAAAAACTAAAACACATAATTATAAAATGAATTAAGCACTGAAAGCAAGTGCTCATGCTTCTTAAGGATCCCCACAGGGAAGGTCTACAGATTTTCATTACCATAAAGGGTTTTAATGGCAGTAAGATGCTGGGGCATGTTCTGGCCCCAGAAAGGCTAAGTATTGCGATAGAAGAAATTCAGGGGTTGTAACTGAGGGGAGAAGGGTTTGCAAACTCTCATCTCTTTTCGAATCTATCTGGTAGAGGCCACGGATTTAGTTAAAGCAGAGTTTCTCAACCTCAGCACAACTGACATTCTGGGCTGGACACTTCCTTGTCATGGAGGCCGCTCTACCCACTGGAGATTGTTTAGCAGCCTTTCTGCTCTCTATCTCCTAGATGCTAGTAGCACTATCCCCAGTTGTGACAACCAAAAATGTCTCCAAACATTGCCACATTTCTTTTTTTTTTTTTCTTTTTTTTTTTGAGATGGAGTCTCACTTTGTTGCCCAGGCTGGAGTGCAGTGGCGTGATCTCGGCTCACTGCAACCTCTGCCTCCCGGGTTCAAGCAATTCTGTCTCAGCCTCCCGAGTAGCTGGGACTACAGATGCCCACCACCATGGCCAGCTAATTTTTGTATTTTTAGTAGAGGTAGGGTTTCACCATGTTGGTCAGGCTGGTCTTGAACTCCTGACCTCAGGTGATCCACCGGCCTCGGCCTCCCAAAGTGCTGGAATTATAGGCGTGAGCCTCTGTGCCCAGCCACTATATTTCCTTTGAGGGGCAAAATTGCCCCTAATTGAGAGCCACTGCATTAAACAAAAAGCCATATAATTATAACATGTTATATAATAAAGATGTTTTTAATGTATTTCAAAAATATTATTTACATAACATAAAAATATGGCTTCATTTATTCAAGTCTTTATTGAAAGCAGTTGATTTGCAAAAACAAAAATGTCAAAAGTCTTTTCTAATAACTCTAAGCTTATCACATTTTTAAAGTAAATATTGAGAATATCAGCCTCATTAGAGGTTGAAGTTTGTTTTCTTTCTATTAAATGGTATGTTTAACAAAATATCACATGATTGTCAGTAAAACCAAAGATAGCTGCATATTTTTAAACTCCTGATTGTTTATCACTTTAACTCATTTTCAAAAACAGCATGTGATCTCCCATTATATATAAAAATTAACTCAAAGTGAATCAAAGACCTAGATATAAGAACTAAACTATAAAACATTTGGAAGAAAACATAGGCATAAATCCTTCTGATTCTGGATTAGGCAATGGTTTCTTAGATAAGATATCAAAGCAATAAGCAACAAAATTAAAAAGTAGATGACTTGGACTTCATTAAAATTAAAAACATTTGTGCTATGAAGGACACTAGTGAGAAGACAAACCACAGATTGGGAGGAAATATTTGTAAATCATGTATCTCATAAGAGTTTCATATCTGGAATACATAAAAATCTCTTACAACTCAATAATATATGACAAATAACCCAATTTAAAAATGGGCCAGGCGTGGTGACTCACACCTGTAATCCCAGCACTTTGGGAGGCCCAGGCGGGTGGGTCACCTGAGGTCAGGAGTTCGAGACCAGCCTGGCCAACATGGTGAAACCCTGTCTCCACTAAAAATACAAAAATTAGCTGGGCGTAGTGGTGCATGCCTGTAATTCCAGCGACTCAGGAGGCTGAGACATGAAATTTGTTTGAACTCAGGAGGCAGAGGTTGTAGTGAGCTGAGATCGTGCCGCTAGACTCCAGCCTGATCAACAGAGTGAGACTGTCTAAAAAAAAAAATTAAAATTAAAAATAAAAAATAAAAACGGTCAAGTGGCTGGGCACAGTGGCCTACGCCTGTAATCTCAGCACTTTTGGGAGGCTGTAGCAGGCAGATCACCCAAGGTCAGGAGTTCGAGACCAGCCTGGCCAACATGGCGAAACCCCGTCTCTACTAAAAATACAAAAATTAGCCGGGCATGGTGGCGCACATCTGTAGTCCCAGCTACACGTGAGGCTAAGGCGGGAGGATCATTTGAACTTAGGAGGCGGAGATTGCAGTGAGCTGAGATTGTGCCAATGCACTCCAGCCTGGGTGACAGAGCTCCATCTCAAAAAAATAAAAATAAAAAAAATAAATTTTTTAAAATGGGCAAGTGATCTGGATAGACATTTTTCCAAAGATTATATAAAAATGGCCAAAAAGCAGGCCGGGCGCGGTGGCTCACGCCTGTAATCCCAGCACTTTGGGAGGCCGAGGCGGGCGGATCACGAGGTCAGGAGATCGAGACCATCCTGGCTAACACGGTGAAACCCCGTCTCTACTAAAAATACAAAAAAAAAATTAGCCGGGCGAGGTGGCGGGCGCCTGTAGTCCCAGCTACGCGGGAGGCTGAGGCAGGAGAATGGCGTGAACCCTGGGGGGGCGGAGCCTGCAGTGAGCTGAGATCGCGCCACTGCATTCCAGCCTGGGTGAAAGAGCGAGACTCCGTCTCAAAAAATAAAAAAAAATTAAAAAAAAAAAAAAAAAAAAAAAATGGCCAAAAAGCTCATGAAAAAATGCTCAATGTTATTATCCATTAGGGAAACGCAAATCAAATCTAGAATGAGATACCATTTCACAGCCAGCAGGATGGCAATAATAAAAAAACACAGATAATAACAAGTATTGATGAGAATATAGAGAAACTAGAACTCTCATACACTGCTGGTAGGAATGTAAAATGATACAACCCTTTCGGAAAATAGTTGTGCAATTTCTCAAAAAGTTAAACATAAAGTTACCATATGATGCAGCAGATGTACGTCCACCCAAATGCTTGTACATGAATGTTTATAACAGCATTATTCATAATAACAAAAGTACAAAACAATGTTTAATGTTTCGTCTAAGGTTCACCAGCTAATGAATGGATAAACCAAATGTGGTATATCCATATGATTGAATATTATTCAGCTGTGAAAAAAAATGTAGTATTACAACATGAATGACCCTTGAAAACATCATACTAAGTATAAGAAGCCAGATACAAAAGGCCATGTATTATACAATTCCATACAATATATGAAACGTACAGAACAGGCAAATCTGTAGAGACAGAAAGTAGATTAGTGGTTGCCTAGGGCTGGTGTTATGGACTGGAATGTGTGCCTCCAATTCATATGTTGAAGCCCTCACCCCCAGAGTGACTATAATTGGAGACAGGGCCTGTAAGGAGATAATTAAAGTCAAATGAGGTCATAAGGGTGGAACCCTGATCTGATAGGATTGGTGTCCCTATAAGAAGAGATACCAGACAGCTGCTGCAACACGTCCTTCCGCAACCAGTCACCATGAGAACACACAGAGAGAAGTTGCTGTCTGTAAGCCAGCAAGAAAGCCTCTACCAGAAACTGACCCCTCAAGACCCTGATCTGGGACTTCTAAGCCTCCGGAACTGTCCAAAAATAAGTTTCTGTTGTTTAAGCCACCTAGTCTGTGGTATTTTGTTAGAGCAGCCTGAACAGGCTAATACAGTTGGGAAGGTTGAAGGGAGATGGACAGTGACAGCTAATGGGCATGAGGTTTCTTTTTGAGGTGATGAAAATGTTCTAAAATTGATCACGGTGGTTACACGACTCTGTGAATATGCTAAAAGAACAAGCCAATGAATGGCGCATTTTTCTTTTCTTTTTTTCTTTTTTTTTTTTGATGGAGTCTCGCTCTGTCACCCAGGCTGGAGTGCAGTGGTGTGATCTCGGCTCACTGCAAGCTCCGCATTCCTGCCCCCACCCCGCCACCCCGGGTTCATGCCATTTTCCTGCTTCAGCCTACTGAGTAGCTGGGACTACAGGCGCCTGCCACCATGCCCAGCTAATTTTTTGTATTTTTAGTAGAGACGGGGTTTCGCAGTGTTAGCCAGGATGATCTTGATCTTCTGACCTCGTGATCCGCCCGCCTCGGCCTCCCAATGTGCTGGGATTACAGGCGTGAGCTACCGCGCCTGGCCTGAATGGTGCACTTTAAGTGGATGATTGTATGCTATGTGAATTGTATCTCAAAAAAGCTGTTATTTTTTAAATGGCATATGTCATCTATGGGAAAATGATAAAAGTGGCTAATGCAGTAACTGCACCAAATGGTCATGGAATGCTGAGGACAGAAGGCTCTTCATGTGCCAGTGGTTCACAGTGATGCTGAGACTGGCCAGGATAGAGCTGGCCAAATTTCAAATGGTGCCTGTTTTACAATGTGATTTATCTTATTATGTAAATTAGTTATGGAGAAGTTAACTGAACCTGAAAATATCACCATAGAGCTCTCATGATTATTAGAACCTAATACTGACTCTCAGACCCAGGCTACTCAATAGGTGAGGAAAAGAGTTCCCACAACCATTCTGTTGTTGGCTCTGGCCAGGAGACTATTTGGTGATCATGTATGCATAGAAAAGCACCTCGCATTATCTTATTTCTTATTCATTCAATAAACATCTGCTAAATGAATGCTATGTGTCCAGGCAGTGTGTTAACATGTAGGGCTATGACCCCACAAAGAGAAATTTAAAAAATTGGAGTAACCAGGGAGATGAGAGGTGAATGGAGAAAGTAGAGTAAAATTAAAGTTTTTCTTTGTTGATCTGTTTTGTTTGTTTGTTTGTCTGTTTTATTTTGTTTTTGAGATGGAGTCTGGCTCTGCTGGCCGGGCTGGAGTGCAGTGGTGCTATCTCAGCTCACTGCAACCTCCACCTCCCAGGTTCAAGTTATTCTCCTGCCTCAGCCTCCTGAGTAGCTGGGATTACAGGTGCATGCCACCATGCCCGGCTAATTTCTTTTTTTTTTTTTGTATTTTTAGTAGAGATGGGGTTTCACCGTGTTGGCCAGGCTGGGCTCAAACTCCTGACCTCGTGATCCACCCACGTTGGCCTCCCACACTGCTGGGATTACAGGCATGAGCCACCACGCCTGGCCTAGAGAAAAATCTTATTTACACATAGTTATTCACTAAACACATGGTAAGGGAGGAGAAGGTGTACTTTACTGAATAGCAAAGAAGAATCTATAATAAGCCTATACATTATATTTAAAGGTATACTTTCATGGTGCCTGTGGGAAATTGAACTCATTTAACCTGTAAGGAATTTAAATCTCAATCTTAAAATGTTCACAGGATAAATTTGCTGGGCAAGTGCTTTTTTTTTGTAGTTAGTTCAAAGGGAACCATCAATCTGACCCCACCAAAGCAGCCATCAATTCATTAGAGGCACTGAAAGAAGTCACATGCACTTGTCATACAAACATCCTTACCCCAAAGACAGGTTGTGAGATTTGTATATAGAAATCCGAGGAAATCTTCATGTCCTTATTTAACAATTGGAAATTTGCTCATCTGAGGAGGGCAGTGACTAATACCTGGATGATCTTTTTATCATCACCTGACAGGAAATTTAGTGCAGGTTTTAAGGAGGAGGAAATTCTAGATTATCTCTGATCTTAGGCTAAAATTGTATAATAGCTGTGAGTTACCTGGGAGTGGTGGGGACTGGGGCATACTGGAGCGTTCGTGCCTCCACACTGCCCAGCTCCAGCAAACTGCTGACATGTAGGAATGTGGATGTTATTAGATCTGCTCAGTTTTGTGTGAAATCTCCTGATTTTAAAATATTGACACATAGTCCAAATATTTTAATAACAATGTTCAGGCCAAATAAAACATATCTGCAAGGCACACTCAGCCCATAAACTGCCATTATGCCACATCTGATCTAAGGTTCCTAGCAAACTAAAATTCCATGTAAGAAAGCCAAAATATTCATTCATTTATTTCTCAGATATTTACTGTGTGTCCTGCCCATATCAGGTGTTGGGCTAGAGAAAGCAAGAGGTGTACACATAGGTTTTAAATTTAGAATTTTTAAAATTTTGAAAATACAAAGTTTAATTTGTTCTTGAAAATGACTATAGAGGTGGAAATTAGGCAACCTTTCCTGTATGCAGTTCCCAACTCCTGATTTTTAAAATGGTGACCCCCCCTTAAATGTTGTAGAATTATAACTCGGATGTGCAGCTTGGCAGGCTAACATCGCAGTCTAATTTTCACACCCACACTCTGGAGTCCAGTTGTTCAAAGGACAATGGAAACTTGGACAGATCCTTAAGTGTGCCGTTAGGAGCTCTAACACCCTGCAAACAGGTGCCAGTAAAGCTAAATATCAAGTATCTGCACAGTTATCGTTGCTATAGATAGGGCTACGTGAGAAGCCATCCTGGCTAGAACCTTGTGGGCTGGTTCAGATGCGCACACATAGGCAACACACATGCACACACATGTACATATACACGCACACACAGGCACACACAGGCACACACATGATCACACATGTGCAGATATGCACACACACACAATGCATTAAAAGGATCATAGACTCCTGGCAGCTCGGAAATATAAAGCCCTAAAAGATCCTCTAGACCAATGATTTTTTTCATTTTCCAATGGGGAAACTGAGGCATAGAAAACTGAAGTCACTGGCCCAAAGTCACATAGCTTGTTAGCCTCACAGTTGGGAAGGCTGAGCTTACATAAAAATGACACTGTATATAATTAGCATGTATATATATTAGCATGGTCAAGGATCTTTATAACTATCTTCAGACTGGTGGCTCACCATGCATAAAACCATGCAAAACCCTTAACCTGGTTCCTCACAGTGACAAAAAACAAGGGATTTTTATCACTTTTCCCAAATACATCAGCTATATCTAAGAACGAGGGAATGCAAAACGTGATGCCTGGGTCTGGGCTCTGGTGGTCCCAGGTTCCTATTCTGTGACTGAATTGCACACAGCTTCTTGGAAGAGGACAGGACAGGTGGTACAACCTCTTTATCAGGGATTGGAAGAAGCCGAGGGCTGGGGAAGGGAGGGGCCTCGTCTGAAGTCATATGCTGGACTGAGAGCCCAGGACTCTCGACTTCCACCCCACAGAAAATTTTCCATCCCACCTGACTGCCGTCCTCTGGGAACAGATCCTGGAAACCAGATGTGGCCGCACGTGAGAGCCAGGTCGCCTCCCCAAGTGTTAGAAAGCCAGCTGTCCACTCCCCTGCTTATCAAATGAGTCTCAGTTTACACATGGAGAAACCGAGGCCCAGGGCCATTGAGTAATTGTCCCAGGGTAGGAGTGAAACCAAAGTGGCCTCACTTTTCGAACTTCCAGCTGACTCCTCTTCCCTCTTCCCATTTCAAACAATTTAACCTAAGTGTGCCCTAGACACCCACCCGCCTCCACATCAGGCCAGGCCAGGCCAAATCTTTCACAGGCCAGCAACTCCCCTAGTTGCCTTTTACAAGGGATTTGACTGGAAAACAAAAGTTTTTAACTGGACTTGAGGATTTTATTTTCCAGTTATCTGCCAGGTCTGTTTCTCCTTATGAAAAACTTAGGCACTTACGGTCCCCTCCCAATATACAGAGTTCTGCCTCTGCACTACTGGCCAGCAGCTTCCAGATCCCACTGGAAACGATGCAGTGGAGCACTCTTCTCACATACTTTAGCCTGAGGGTGTGGCAGGGGCAGCGGGGTGAGCCAACTCTTGCCCCAGTCACAGCGTCTTGACGTTACAAAGGGACCAGCAGGATCCAAACCTCTAAGAGCCCCACCCCTTCCAGACACAGCCTCTGCCCTAACACAAACACTCTGGGACTCTTCCTCCCCGTCTTTGCTTTCTCTCCACAAAGTGCTAGGCCTTTGGCTCAGCTGCCCTGACCTTGATGCTGGGCTGGTGAAACGCAATAGCTGCCATTTCCCCAGTCAACTTTATAGGGCATTAATGCTGACGTCCAAAGGCACTCCTGTAGCCCAAACTCAGTAACTGCTTGTGGTGGTACCTATTTGTCATAGCAGCACAGTCTCTCTCTGTTATTCACAGTACAAGGTGAGGACAAACCTTCCCTCCCTGGCTTTCTCCAAATCCTCCTTTCCTGCCTCATGCACAGGGAAAATATTTTATTTTTTTGTTGTGTTGGGGACTGGGTATCCTGAGACAGTGACGGTGCAATCCCAGCCCACAGGGGCTCACAGCCACAGGGGAGATACACATCTCAGTGGTGTGGTCACCTTCCTCAGCCCTGGGCTTCCTGGAGGAGGTGGTCCTGAACTGAGTCTGACAGACCAGGGAGGAGCTAGCTTGGTGAAGAGAGGGAGTGGAGGGGCATCGCAGGGAGAGAGAAAGCACAGTGCAGCAGAGGCCCAGCAGATGAGGGTGGAATGGCCTGCTGGGGCAGGCATTAGGGTCTGAGGCTGCAGTGTTCCGAAATGTCTCCTTCCATGGGCATCACCCTCGTTCCAGCCCTTGTGACTCTTGCCGGGACCACCATAGCAGCCTCCTGCCTTGTTTCCTGCTTCAGGCCTCTCCACCTCTGCTCCTTAGATTCCACCGACATGTACACCTGACCACATCACTCCCCAGCATACTCATAGATACTCACCAACTTCCCTGACCTACGTACGGATTCTTGACCAATTCATCAGCCAGGCATGAAGAGCTTTTCATGATTTGACTCCAACCTACTCCCACCTCTCCAGCCTCCTGAGCCTCTTCCCTTCATCAAGTAGCCCATGTTCTAGCCAATCCAGGCTGATCCACATTCTACAGCCACGCCCTGCGCTCTCCCACTGCCATGCCTTTGCTCAAGGCTGTGCCTTCCACCTGGAATTCCATCACTCCAGCTCCCCTGCATTCATCTTTCAAAGCCCTTCCCTTGGGCACCCTGTTCAGCCTTTGCAGCGTTCTCCAAACTGATCTGGTGAATCTTGCTCCAAACTCCCCTAGGCATCTTGCCAGTTCTTGTATAATGCTCATCTTACTCTGTGGAGCATATCTATGCTGTATTTCTCTCGCCAAGGATACTGGGTGCCCCTCAAGGGCCAGCTGGGATATATCTTAGTTTTCTCTGAATCCCCAGCACCAAGCCATGAGTGCTAAGAGAATGTGGTCTGAGTTGTCCAGTCACACAACACTGATGCTCCAGCTGGGAACAGGATGGTATGACTTGGACTCCCTTCAGGCCCACGTCGCACCTGCTGTCCCAAGCCATTGGCTTTTCCACCCAGCTGCTATCCTCAAGTAGGTTTTGGGGAGAGGGACATATTATGAAAGGTGTCAGAGTTGGGGAGTGTCTAGGATGAGACCAAGGTTCACTGTTGTGGGTTTTGGGAAATGCCAAGCTAGAGAGTGAGACCTTTATAATGTTTACTTTGAGGGCCTGGATTTGGTTAAATTCCTGCCAACTCCTCTCAATCTGTCTCAGGGCTTTCAGCAGAGCAGAACATCAGGCCATCACACTAGTGAACCCACAGTGACAGACTCCAAATCGTCCCTGATTCAAGCTTCCCCTTCTTTAGCAATAAAAGAAAGCCTCCACGTTTTAGTTGAGCTCTTGGCTGCTCAGATTAAAGGCTACACTTCGCAGGCTCCCTTGCAGCTAGGTTGAGTCATATAATTAAGTTCCAGGCAATGATATGAGAATTGTCCAGTGGCAATTTCTGGTAACTTTCCTTAAAAGGGACTTGAATCATGGCTTTTCTCCTTTCTTTTATCCCTCCCCGTTCCCTGCCCCTTTTTCTCTATTTGGATGCCTGGAATGTGGCTATTATGGCTACACCTTAGGAATGGCAGAAAGATGAGCTGGACAAAGTCTAGGACTCTGAGAAGTCTGGGGAGCTGAGCTCCATCCCATCCCTAGATTGCCTACCTGTGGACTTTTACTTGAGGGATGGATAAAACACTGCACAAATCACATTATTCTGAGTCTCTGTTACTTGTAGCGAAGCTGTGCCCTACCTGATAACCTGGGTCCTCAGCCCAGGGCTGTGAGGCCACAGACAGGGCACTGGTGCTCTCTGGTTTTGGATCCCTCATCTGTAAAATGAGGGTCCAGAGCCCTTTTATCTTGAAACCTCAGAATAAAGGTTTGAACTCCATATGGAAGCAGCTTCTTGCTAGTCAGTTTTACCATCACTGCGTATGATCATTCACTTTCATTCAACTGAACAGACACTGCATTATGGAGGTGGTCTGTCAGGGCAGTCACATCTGGTTGTGCAGGTTGTGCACCGCACTAAGCCAAGGACATTATTCACTCTCTAGTCTATGTGAACAGTGTCTCCTGGCAACTTGCACAACTATACCTGGCTGCACTGTATCTGTGGCCATACAATATGGTTCCCGTCTCAAAAAACTTAGATTCTAGTGGACAAATCATATACTCAGGCTCACATCTATTAAGGACCACCATGTGCCAGGCACCGGGCTAGGTGCTTTTCAACTAATCATACATGTATATATTTGTGTATGTGTCTATTATGCTAAAACAAACACCTGCCATAGGAGACAGAACCAGAGCTGCAAACTGAGAGGCCTACAGGCCAATTAAATGCTAACACTCGGTTGGGTTTGTTTGGTCTGTGCATTTAAATGAGCTGTCAGCATTTTAAAATAAGGAGCTTACACATTTTTTTAAAAACCCAGATTTCCAACATCTCTGGAAACATTAGGTGACGTGGCAATACCAGGTCTGCACTCTCATACTGGCAACAATTAGTGGAGCTGAAAATGGTGGGCCCTTTAGACAAACTCCCATTTGCCTCAGTCCCCACCACTCCCTTTTGTCTCTAACACAGAGGCCAAGGTCAGTTACTACATAGCACTGGCTTTGCTGTTGCTTTTAGTTCTGAAAATGTACATGGTAAGTGAAAATTTTCTTACATACACATACCTTTAAAAAGTGAGAAAGTAATAGATAAGCCAAGATGACCACATGGCTCAAGAAAACTAGCCCATCTTCCTTCCTTCATGTAGGTCACTTACATGACGTTGTGGATACTTGGTTTGCTGCCTCCCAATAGAAAGCGCTCAGTAGAGTGGCAGAGATGATGAATAGAAAGGGAGACAGAAAGGCAGGGTTCAAATTTTATCTGTAGTGATTTCTTTTTTTTTTTAGGAATGATCAGAACCAAATAAGGCAAAATTTTAACATTTGCTAAATTCAGATGATGAGAAAATAGGTATATACTGTACTCTCCTATGTGTTTAAAATGTTTCCTATTCAACATGTCAAAATCAAAAAGGAAACAGCTCAGTGTCGCCAGGGTGGAGCAGGTGTTGTGCTAGGGGTGTGAAGGTGAAAGAGTCTAAAAGGCTCCCCGAGGGAGGGGAGGAAAGGTCAAGCCTTGAAAAATGTGAGGAAGTGAGGGGGTCCAGGTCGAGGAGGTTCCCCGGCCAGAGGAGGGGTTGGGAGAGGTGGTCATGGGTCCAGAGGGCAGAGGGTAGGGTGGGGACACACAGACGCCTGGCCTGACTTGCCCTCACCCCACCAGGCCCGTCCTCAGCTCTGTGCACAGCCGGCAGTGTTTCTAAGGATGTGTGCCTATTTTTAGAGGAGAGATTTATTTCTTTCCATTTCAACTGTTTACTTCTGTCCTGGGCTTGCGATTCTGCCGGTTTGTGTTACAAAGGAGAATCACGGCCCTGTGGACCAAACTTGGCTGCTTCCTGGATGGCCAAGAGTGTCTTTGCCTTAAAGGATATGATTTGGGGCATAAGTAGGGAGGATTTTATGATCGACTGATGGGAAGCCATGTGGAGTGACAGGAAGTACCAGGTGGGCGCCTTGGCTCTGCCGCTGACTTGCTGTGTGACCTTGAACGAGTCCTTTTCCCTCTTTCCACTTCAGGGTTTCGTTGATGCTTGGATGTCTCATCAGTGAAATGGTAATAATGACACCTCACAGGATGGATATGAGGATTTGATGAAATACATAAAACACCAAATGTGTCCAGGACAGACTCCAAAATCAGGCTTTCTCTACCGGTATTGCATATGTAGATGCCTGGGGTGGGGTACTGTTAGATATTTCTAAGTGTCCTTGGAGCTCTGGGATTCTCCAATTCTGTTTTCCATATTTCGTCCTGCAATTCATGGCCCTTTGTTCTCAGAACTCTTTTTTTGAGATGGAGTCTTGCTCTGTCACCCAGCCTGGAGTGCAGTGGTGTGATCTTGGCTCACTGCAACCTCCGCCTCCCAGGTCCAAACAATTCTCCTGTCTCAGCCTCCCAAGTAGCTGGGGTTACAGTTGCATGCCACCATGCCTAGCTAATTTTTGTATTTTAAGTAGAGACAGGGTTTCTCTATGTTGGCCAGGCTGGTTTTGAACTCCTGACCTCAAGTGATCCGCCTGTCTTGGCCCCAAAAAGTGCTGAGATTACAGGCATAAGCCACTGCACCCAGCGTGTTCTCAGAACTCTTGACACATTATGGACTAAGGAAGGCAGGGTCTGTCTGAATTCTATCACTTAATAGCTGTGTGATTCTGGGAACCTATTTCTTTATCTACAGAATGACATTAAACCTCATCCTATGAGGATCAGTCTTGTAAGATCCTTGTAAATATTTTATGAAATGATGCCCATAAAATGCTTAGCATAGCACCTGGCATGTAAGAACACCTTAGCAGAGGCCAGGTGCAGTGGATCACATCTGTAATCCCAGCACTTTGGGAGGCCAAGGCGGGTGGATCACCTGAGGTCAGGAGTTCGAGACCAGCCTGGCCAACATGGTGAAACCCCATCTCTACTAAAAATAGAAAAATTAGCCGGGCATGGTGATGTAGCTGTAATTCCAGCTACTTGGGAGGCTGAGGCAGGAGAATCACCTGAATCCAGGAGGCAGAAGTCGCAATGAGCCGAGATCACACCATTGCACTCCAATCTGGGCAACAAGAGTGAAATTCCGTCTCAGAAAAAAAAAAAAAAAAAAAAGCCGGGCACGGTGGCTCACGCCTGTAATCCCAGCATTTTGGGAGGCTGAAGTGGGTGGAGCACAAGGTCAGGAGATCGAGACCATCCTGGCTAACACAGTGAAACCCCGTCTCTACTAAAAATACAAAAAAAAATTAGCCAGGTGTGGTGGCGGGAGCCTGTAGTCCCAGCTACTTGGGAGGCTGAGGCAGGAGAATGGCGTGGACCCAGGAGGCAGAGCTTGCAGTGAGCCGAGATCATGCCACTGCACTCCAGCCTGGGTGACGGAGCGAGACTCCATCTCAAAAAAAAAAAAAAAACCTTAGTAGAAAATCATCATTATTATTATTATTCAGGCTCTGCAGAGGGTCTGTTGTTTTCCATTATTGTTTCTATGGTTATATTGTGTCACAGATTCCTGACAGCTGACTTTAAAATCAACTCTTAGGACCCAATTTCTTTATAAGGTTGAATTATCTCTACCATCTTCTCTCCTGCGAATATTTTGAGCCTTTACTGAGACAGTTTAAAAAATGTTCTGCCTTTCCCCAAAGCCTCATTAACAATCAATATTTACAGTTACATTCCTTGTGTTGGTGGATTCTTCTTTTCTTTAAAGATTAGTATTTATTGTGAAAATAACAACAACTTCAAAAGAAATCACGTTGGAAATAACAATTTGCACAGAATTCCCCAATCTGCTCTCCGAGTTTCCTTCTGGGCAAGTCTCAGGGGTGCTCCCAGGGGATGGTGGTTAACAGCACAGGTTACCGGGACAAGACGGTCTAGGTTGGAATCCCAGCACCGCTCAGATTGCATCCTGGGCAGGTTACTTTATATCTCTAAGCCTCGGCTTCTCCATCTTTAAAATGGGGCTAATGACCGAACCCTCCCAGAGGACTAAATGAGATAATCCACGTAGGGCTTTGCTCATGGCACACCCAGGAAGTATTGAGTGTCTATTGCTCATATGAAAACTGTACACTGCTCCCTGCAGAAGTCACGATGACTTGTCATTCTCAAAACCTCTCTCTGTGTTGCCCCCACTGCCTGGTACAAAGGCAATCTGAACTGAGAGGCTGGCTCCGCTTCAGAGCAGCATCCACTTAACTCCAGAGAGACGAGAAAGGGCAGATCCTCTGGGGAATCAGTCAACAGCGGATACTTTTAGCACATGAAGCATTCCTTTCCCGAGGGAGTCCAAGTGCAACAATCTCATGATAAGCTCGAGTTTTTCCAGAGTGAGAGATAGAAAGTTTTGGGGACTTTTTTTTTTTTTTTTTAATGTGCACAAGTTTGGAATCCTCTGCTGCAAACAGAGCTGCTTTCCAAGTCCTCGTACTCCATTCTGTCACATGACACTGGGGCTTAACAATTGCATAACCAGAAACGTCACCCCTTGAAGTGTTTGTTGAATTCAGGTACTAAGATAGCCAGGAATGGTTCAAAGAAATCATATGTGTTTAGAGCTGGAGGGGGCTTCCAAGGCCATCTAGGCTGACTGCACCCGTTTTACAGACAGGAAAACTGAGATCCAAAGAAGGAAAATCACGTGCCCAAGTCCTGAGCAGAGCCAGGACTGGAACCTGGACTTCTGCACCTCAGGCTCTTTCCCAGAAAAAAGAGGGATGACTTTCCTACAGCACCCCCCAACCACAAAACCAGAGCACATCTGCAGCCGAAACTCTCTCCCTGAACACTCCCATGAGGCCTTGGAGTGGTATGGCTAAGTCGTGGACTCCAGACCCACACATAGTGGCTCTGCCATCGCCTAGCTGTGGGACTTTGGACAAGTTACTTCACCTCTCAGTTTCCTCATCTGTAAAATGGGGATGATAACAGGGCCTGCCTCCTAGGATTATGATGATGGTGAAATGAGTTAATATTTTCAAATTCCTTAGAACAGCACCTACTCATAGTGAGTGCCATCTAAGCACTCATTAAACAAAAATAAAAACAGGAGGAATATGGACTATAATACAGAGGGCAGTGGCCTAGGTGCCAAGGAACCAGGGTTCTGATCTGGTTCTGCTTGGATGTGTGACCTAGAGCAAGTTCTTTCCCCTCTCTGGGCTCTGCTCCTGCTCTGAAGCCGTGGGAGGGGCGGACACCTGCTGGCCGGCTAGGAGTCTCTCATTGTCTGCATATCTTTGGCCTCTCCCTGTGCTGTGATTTCAGAGCATGGGCCAACGGAGGGTGAAACTAGAACTGGAATGTTTGTGCTCTCCAAAAGAAGGGAGGCCCTCTTGGCCTTTTCAAAGCTCACATACTGTCTTGCAAATCAGGTAACAGAGCTGATCTTAATGAAGGGGCCGATTGTGTGGCTGGGACAGAAACTCACTGGCCTCCATTATCTCCTATCCTCTCTCTGGTTTCTCTTCTCTTTTCTTTGAACTGAGAGAGAAAGGGGTCTTTGAAAATGCCAACTGGGAAACCACAGTGGTGTGAGAATCTCAGGTCTCAGATGGCCCATGCCTGCTCCCACGCCCCTGTGCTCAATTACTTTTCTCCTGCCAGAGCGGGAGGTGCACACACTCTGGAGCCTGTTTGAAATCTGAGTCTCCATGCCTACCAGGGTCCTGCAACCCTCAGCAAGCCGAGCCCCAGGTGCCCTGTCCCTCCAGTAGCACAAGTGGAGTGTCCCTTCCCTGCTAATCACCTGGGCAGGAGAGCTGGCTGTGTGAGAGCTGCAGGGCCCTGGGTATTTGCTGCTGAGGTTGGATGCTCTGATATGTGGGGTGGCAGACCTGCGGGAGCTCTTTGCCAGTTTGGGGGTGAAACGGAACGCAGTTGCTGATGGATGCACTCTGGGTTCTGAGAGGCCTCCTCCATCTGTCCCCCTCCACTCCCAGGTCTGTCGCTTGGCTCTGACTCTTGTCATCACCTGCCTTATTTGCAGCCACAGCCTGACCTAACCTCATCTCCATGCAGCAGCTCAGGGCAACTCAAACAGCCCAAAAGGCCTGCAGGGCCCTCAGGTGCACTTCTCCCTGGGAATGGCAAAGATTCCCCTGCGGGAGCACCTCCCACCTCTCACCCATCTCCCTGACACCCCTCCAGTCCATTTGTCCCCAGCATCAGCTCCCAAAACCAATGAACCTTCTGAGTCTCTGACCCTTAAGGGCTCCCTGAACCCACTGAGCAAAGTCTAAACCCTTCAGTCGGCCTTGCCACCTCCTCTTCCCCGCATTATCTATCCCAACCCCCGTTTCTAGTCGCATCTGACCCTCCACAGAAACCACACTAAGATTCCCATCCCCAATTCCTTCCCTGCACAACACTCTCCTTGCAGCCTTTCTCAAGGCCCTCACTCGGCATGGAATTAGAAAAATCCAGGGCTCAGTTCCAGTATCACCTGCTCTGTGATGCCTCCCACCAGTAAGAGTTAATCTCCTGGCACAGCTTCCTATCTGCTCCATGTCGAGCCCAGTGTATTATGCCTGTGTCCCCACCAGCCTGTGCTCCTGAAAGGCAGAGTCCCAGCCAGGCTCCCCTGTTGGTGCCCAGCACAGTGCCTGGTGCTTGGCAGGTAACTGAGTCACATTTATTGAGTTAACTGGAAGTGGCTACATGCCTCTTTTGTTCTCCCTTTATAAAGTTGTTTGTTCTTGGAATTCTGTGTGACAGTGATCTAGGATAGAATTAGAACAGAAGAATTTTACAGCTTGATTTTTTCTTGCCTACATGGCTTGTTTTTACTGAAACACAGGCTAATGGGGAGAGATGATGCGGGGGAAGAAAGAAATGCAAGGCTCTTTCCACCAATGCTGACTTTTGATCAACTTGAGCAGCCTCATCAGCAAACCATCTTCTCGTGGCAGGCAGGGGAAGGTCGCAAATATCAGGAAGAGGAGGACACACTGTTGGAGGGATGTGTAATTCTGTAGAGCGTGGGACCCAAGAGCCCTAGGCAGGGATTCTGAGTTATCTGAAATGAAGCCACTTAATCACACCTGGGTATAAGACCAGATTATAAGTCAGGTTAGCTTAACCCTGAAAATGACCAACCAATTCTGTTATTCCATGGCTGGAGACTTTGAGGTCTAGGAAGGATGGTAGCTTGGTCCAAGGTCACATGGAGTGGAAGAGACAGGGCTGGGATTGGAAGCGAAACACCTAACTTCTAGTCCTGCATTTTTCCATCTGAACTGTGCTCCCTGGATGTTAGCAGTGACCATCTGTGGGTGAGTGAGACTGACGTGTTGTTTTCTTTATGGATCACTATCAAACCAGAGTTGAGCAATGGCTGGTTTAAACAAAGGGTGTGATACCTTCCATTTTTAATTTAAAATATATAACATGGAACATTTACTCAGCTCAGTACCTTTCATTGTCTACCTTCTCTGTGCTGGTCGCTGACCTGGGTGCCTGGGATGTAGCTGTAGGATAAAGACCCCTGTCTAGGAGGCCACCTACAAACCCCTCTATGTCCATGCTCACAGTTCTGGTGTGACTTGCTAAACCACATACACAACCAAAGAGACTTTTGACTCTTGATACTGTGTACCCTGACTGCAGGGATGAATTCTGAGCACTTCTAAATCTGCCAACTATAAAATGCAATGATAAAACATCAAACGTTAAATGAGAAGGATTCTTCTGGGCCTTTATTTCTCAGCTCATTCATTCCATGACACATGTTCTCCACCATCCTGAAGCTGCTGGCTTGATACAATGGGGTAATGGCCTTTTGAAGACTCAGTTACAGTGCCAGCTAGGTGGCCACACCTTACAGGCTGAGGCAACATTCTGCAGAAGGCTGTATATGCTCTGAATCAGTGGGCAATTGCTGATGCCATTTCTCCCATAGCTAGGATTCATGGGTCAGGGAATCAAGGTTGGAAATAGGAGTGGCACCCCTCACCATTACTCCTAGTGACCCACTAGCAAAACTTTTGTTCAGGCCACTTTGGGCTCTTCATGACTCTGAATCAATGAGCAAAGAAGGGAGTTACTGGGCTGGCTGGGGTGACAGACACTGACTGCCAAGGAGAAATTGGATAGCTATTGCACAAAGGAGGAAAGAAAGTATATGTCTGGATACAGGAGAGCCTTTAGGGCATTTTTTAGTATTACCATGCCCTGTGATTAAGGTCAATAGAAAAACTACAACAAACTAACCCAGGCAGGACTACTAATGGCCTAGGCCTTTCAAAAATGAAAGCTTAGGTCACCCCATCGGGTAAAGAACCACAACCAGCTGAGGTGCTTGCTAAAGACAAAGAATGGGTAATGAAACAGGGTAGTTATAAATACCAGCTACAACTACCTGAGTAGTTATAGAAATGAAGTCATGAGTACTCCCTCCTTATTTTATGAACACTTGTATTGTGTGTGTGAGTGTGTGTAGCAAATATCTTTGCTTTTTCCCTCTTTTATTCCCTTATCATGTAACACAAGATTGTTTGATACCGACTTTACTGCTATTGATTGTATTGGCTTTGTATAATAGGATTTAAGTATCGTTAATTTTACATTATAATATTTAAGTTACAGGACAGCAAGGAGAATAAATATCACTCATGGACTTTACCTCCTTTTCTGGGGAAGGTGATAGTGTGTTTTCCATTGTACCCAGGATAGTTGTATCACTTTAGGCAGAATTATGACATTGTTACTGTCTTTATTTGGAAATTAAGTATGGTTTAAAGAGATGTATATGTGTGCCAAGTTGACAAGGGGTACACTATGATGGTTAATTTTGGGTGCCAACTTGACTTGGCCATGGGATGCTCAGACATTTGGTCAAACATTATTCTGGGTGTGTCTGTGAGGGTGTTTCTGGATGAGACTAATATTTGATTCAGTAGACTGAGTAACACAGATTGTTCCCCCTGATATGGCGGCAGGGGGGCATCCAATCAGTTGAAGACATGAGTAGGGAAAAAAAGCTGACCCTCCTCCAAGTAGGCGGGAATTTCCTCCTGCCTGACTGCCTTGAGCTGGGACACTGGCTTTTTTCTGCCTTCGGATTCAAACTAAAACATCTTTTCCCAGACCCAACTCTTCCTGGGCCTTTGATGCTGCTGGTTATTTGTATTTGTATTCGAACTATACCATTGGCTTTCCTGGGTCTCCACCTTAGCAACTGCAGATCTTGCTGGTCTCTATAGCCTTGTGAGCTAACGCCTTATAACAAATCTTTCTCTCCCCTTCTCTCTCTGTCTCTACACACACACACACACACACACACACACACACCCTATTGGTTCTCTCTTTCTCTTGAGAACCCTAATACAACACATTAAAAGAAAAATCCGCAAAGGCAAAGTTATTCTAATGTCATTGCCATGGAAGGAAAAAGGAAGTGGTGGCTGTAGGAAGCATCCATCTGTCCCTCCCCAGGTCCCCTCGCTAGTGACAATGTGCTTCCCTTTAGCACCTACTCACATCAGGGTCCAGCTCATCCAGCTCATTTTCCAGGGTCCTGAGCTCTTCCTCTGTTAGGGCTCCAAGGATTTCATCTTCATCCAGGTCACGGTATTTCTCTAGTTCTCGTCTGTACGACATCGTGGAAGAACTTGTCTGTGTCTCCTGAGTTTCTCTGCTGATTAATACCTATCAGAAAGACAAGAATCTTAGAAAGACCCATCTCAGATTTGCTCTCTCAGAGCAAATGGAGGCTCGGCTCGTCATTCACACAGTGGCCTGGGTACATTTTATGAATCGCCAGGATAATCATTACTATGGTGGAATACTACACTAAGTTTGGCTAATTCTCTAATAAAACTGTGCAAGGTAAAGTCCTGAGAGCATGTAAGTTAATGAATTGTAATTGGTTATAATTGGCATGGACATTAATTACAAGTAAATGGGCAATTATAAATGGCTTATGAGTGCCTGAAAACAATGTTATTCTTCGAGGAGTTCAAATACTTTTCTGTATAACTCTCCACCCTTCACCCTACACCCCAGAGGGAATCATGAACGTTGGAAACTCTGCCAAAACTGAGTTTAAAAGGGGCAGGGGAGTATCGGTGGTTAATTGAGCACCTACTGCATACAGGCGCCTCACCTACACCATCTCATTCAATCCTTACAAAAAGTAGTTGATAGAAATAGCTAACTTTTACTACTGCATATCAAGCTGTGTGTTAAGTACTGCACAAGGACTTTCTCATTTAACCTGTGAGGTAGGTATTTACTGTTCTCCCCATTTTATAGAGAAGGACTTAGAGAGATTAAGTGACTTACCCAAACAACGCTACTAGGAAGCAGCAGATCCACATTTAAACTCAGGTCTGCTGGCTATAGACCTTCTCTGTGGAGTCACCCAATGGCGTGGCCAGGGGATTGCCTAGTCCAGAGCCCCCATTTCCCCCCACAGGGAGCCAGTTCAGAGGGAAGAACTGGTTTGCCAGCAGGACCCTGGGGACCAGGGTTCACCTCTGCTGCTTCCCAGACTGCTGTCTCTTGCTGGAGAAGCCTACTGTTCATTTCCCATTTCACAGATGACACCCAGCACCTGTGTTTGGACCCTGTCTCTGCTACTTCCCATAACCATGACATTTTCAGACCTGTTAACTCATCTGAGCCTCTCCACACACCCTTTATTTCCCCCCTTTTTTATACCTTGAAGATCTTCTTGGATACTAATAGGTCTTTTAATTAAAACATTTTTATTAGTGAAAAAACTAAGGGATGGCCTAGGGCTTGACTCAGGACCCCTGACGTCAGTCCGAGGGTGCTCTCTACTCCACCACACTGCCTCCGCTGAGCTAGAAGGGACGGCAGGACCTCGAGCTCTATTGTCCTCCAGCTTGGCTAAATGTAGTACTGTGCATAGAATCAGTGTGAGGAGTTATATTGTGTCTCCTAAAAACTCATATATAAGGCTGGGTGCGGTGGCTCATGCCTGTAATCTTAGCACTTTGGGAGGCTGAGGTGAGAGGACTGCTTGAGCCCAGGAGTTTGGGACCAGCCTGGGGAACACAGTGAGATACCGCCTCTACAAAAAATACAAAAATTAGCTGGGTGTGGTGGTGCAGCACCTATAGTCCCAGCTACTCAGAAGGCTGAGGTGGGAGCATCGCTTTAGCCCAGGAGGTCGAGGCTGCAGTGAGCCATGTTCCTGCCACTGCATTCCAGCCTGGGTGACGGAGTGAGATCCAGTCTCAAAGAAGTAAATAAATAAATAAAATACAAATAAAAGTTCATATGTTGAAGTTCTAACCCCCAGTATCTCGGTAACCTAGTATCACATTGCAAGTTAGAATGTGACCTTACCTGGAAATATGGTCATTGCAGATGTAAGTAGTTAAGTTTGGACAAGGTCTTACTGGATAGAATGGGCCCCTAATCCAATATATTTTACCTGGGATCCTTATAAACGGGAAATTTGGACACAGATATAGCACACTAAGAGAATATCATGTGACGATAAAGGCAGAGATTGGGGTGATGCTACTACAAGCCAAGGAAAGCCAAAGATTGCCAGCAAGCCACCAGAAGCCAGCCCCAGAAGGAAACCACCCTGTGGACACCTTGATCTCAGATTTCTAGCCTCCAACACCGTATGACAGTAAGTTTCTGTTATTTAAGCCACCCTGTGTGTGGAACTGTGTTACAGCAGCCCAGGCAAACTTACGTAACAGATATGACCTTCTTCACAGCAATGTACGTATTTAGACCTCCATGCAAGCCAACTAACCAACCCACCCATGGCTCATCTGTGAAATGATGATGGAATTTTCTAGAGTACAGAAAAATGAAAACTAGGAAAGGACAGTCAACCAATCGATCCAAAAGCTGGGAATAGTTGTTAATTAAAAATAATTAAAGTCATCTAAAATAAATGAAAACCAAAGTTCACTAAGCTAACAGAAAAAGTCTCTGTCTCAGAAAGCAGAGAGCACATTTTATCAGTGTAAGCCTGTGCATGTGTGGGCCTATTTGCAGGAGAAATCCAAGTATACGACAGCTGGCTTGATAAGAAGGACTTGCTTCCCAAATACAGAAACCCCAGTGCCATCCTTTTCTCTAAGAATGGCTCAGCTTGGCCTAACGTCCTCCTTTGACCAGGCCCCAAGAATGCAATGCTCAGACCATAAATGGCCCCCTATCACTTGGTCCATTTCTATTACTTCCAAAGAAAGCACAACCAGCTGACAGTGCTCTGGTATCGATGAAAAAACCTTCCTGAAGGCCCTCAGAAAACAGCCTAATTTGGCTTTTCCTAAGTGAAGCCAGGATGAGGAGAGGATCCATGATCTCTGTGCTGAGGCCAAGAGGGACTCCAGTGAAGGGCTTGGAGTCTTCCAGAACCAACTCACAGAGATGTCCAGAACTGCCTTAAAACTAGCATCTCTTAGAGGGGCTGCAAACACAAGCTTTTGGTGCTCAAACGGGTTTTGGGTTATATGAAGTTCCCTAGGACTCTGGACTGCAGGACTTCTCAAAAATGTTGGTATGTGGGTATACAATGGAGTCTCCAAGAGGAATAGGTTGCAAGCAGAATTCCCCCAGTCTTTTTTATCATAAAAGCACGTCTCTGAGAAACTGCACCCAGAAATGGAATCTCACAAAACCAAGTTTGGAAAACACACTTTTTGCCTCACCTCTGAGTCACATCAGAACCATACAAGAAGGGACACAAGGACAGGACCAGCTGGGACACACTTCTGGGGAACATCAGACAGGCTGGGAACCCTGGGTGCTTCTCATACTTGTTACCTCTTCCAGCTGCCTCATTTTCTAGATGCTTTATAGTAAAAGCCTTAGAAAAAGAGTCATGGACAGACCCTGGAGAATGGACCAGCCAGGCCGACGGAGCAGGAGAGAAAGAAATCCTTTATCAAAGCCAGCTTGGGGAAAAGGGGCTGGGAAAAGAGCCAGAAAGGAAAGGAGGTGGCAACTATGAGGACTGCTGAAGGAGGGATATGTGGTGGGGCATTAGGCCTCTCCTAGAGATGCCACCCCGAGGGGTGCAAATCATGAAATTTCCTCAAGAAGTCTCCTCTTACTGCACCCAGGAAAGTTAATGCACCATGTACACACCCCAAGGTGCTGTTGATTTCTAAAATCGTATTTCACAGGATTTAAAAAGCCCTTTCTAATGTCAACAGTCCTGTGAATATTATGGAGCGATGAGGCACAACATGAAATAAACTGAGAAGAACCAAAAACTCTAAGGTAAACTATGAAGCTGTCAGTTTCAAGCCACACTCATCGAGTTGGCTCACTAGGATGGTTGCTACGAAGCAGGATTCTCCTCCTGTGGTTGAGGAAATGGGAGTACTGGAGGTAGGGAAGAGACAGGGTGGGAGGGAGGCGAAAACAGTGTGTTCAGAGAGCCCACTGCAAGCTCAGTCTTAAAATATGGCTTGGAAGAGATTGTATTTTACAGCTGCTAATAAAAGGCCTCCATTTCCTAAGAGAAGAGGTGTCAGGGATAGAGCTTCATAGGACTTGTGGTTCATAGGACTTGCGGTTGGAGTGTTAATTGTGACAGTGATTCCCTGGGTGACCCTTGCTAAGTTCCTTCCCTCCTCTGGGCCTCTATTTGCTCCTCTGAAAACTGAAAGCATTGACTGACCTGGCTGGTTTTTAAACTATGCCAACAGGAGATCTCAGGCTCTGAGAAAGTGCCTCCAGGGTCCCGCAAAGGGTTAGGGATAAGTGAGGGGGACTCACTTCTGATTTTACCTGATTATTTATTCGAGTTCCATATAAAATTTCACTTGAAGAAAGGATTCTGTGGCTCAAATAAAAAGTGGAAAATCCCTGGACTGGGTTTCTTGGTCTGCATAGTGAGAGGCTAACCATACTCGCCCCCGTAGGGTATCGTGAGGATCATGGGGCAGCAAGCAGATGAGGCTGTAGCCTGGGGTTGACTGGTGCAGTCAACTGGCTTCACAGATATTAGCCATTATTATGAGGCTGTCGCTGCTGGAGTCTCTACCTTCTTTCCCTGAGCCATGCTGTTGTCAGGCTCTGAGGTCCCTCAGGAGAGGACCCGTGTTCTATGTGTCTTCGTGTTCCCAGTGCCTCGCCCTGGGCCTGGCCCAGCAGTGTCACCTGAGGAACGGGGAATGAGCACCTCTGGGTCCTGGTCTAGGGTACTTGGAACCCTGGGCAAATCCTTTATCTTCTCAGAAGCTCTGTTTTCCCATCTTTACCACAGAAAGATTGGACGAGATCTGAAGGGACTGAAAGTCTGAGAGGGGAGGGATGGGCAGGAAAAGGGTGATGAAGCCTCTGGGGCTCCCAGCGTGGCCCACGTGCAGCAGCTCCTGGTGACCCTGAGCAAGAGTTGGTGACAGCAATAAAAGGACAGGTAAATATATTTAAAACACCATTGCAAACTCAAGTCTTCCAAATCTGGTGTCTATTTTACACTTACAGCATATCCGGCCACTCCGCTTCTCTGTGGCAGAAGCCTTAAGCCTCCGTTAAATATGAAAAAATAGAATTTACAAGCTGTGCCAGGAAGTAGCACTCGGCAGTTTGGACAGTAAAAATGAGGGAGTCAAAGGCTGAGGCCATCCATCAGGAAAGCCTCAGAAATGAAAGCTCCGAGAAGGAGCAGCTCCTGGAGTACACAAGGCTCTTTTAAATCTTTCACGGGCAGCCGGTCCAGTCACTTCTGCTAATGGCTTCTCCAGCATTGCCCGCCCATGTGGGAACACTCCGGAGGAGGCACTTACGCGGCATCATCTTGATTTATGGACTGCACTTCCTTGAGCTCAGGAAGAGCTGAGTCACAAGTTCAAATAAATATTTTCCAGTTATACTGACTTGTTATTTCAGCCACAGTGAACATCTTGAGGATGGGAAGGCAAGGTTGACTTAGAAAGTCCATCCTTTACGCCCCAAATATTTGTAGATTTGTCCCTCTCTTCCGGAAGACACTTTGGCCAAAGGGATTTTATGTCAGTTTCCCTCGTCACTAAATTCTGTATCCCAAGACAATGCTATCTACCTCCCTCTCCAGAATCTCTCTTCCCTCGGCTTCAGAGATGCAAGAGCACCTGCAATGTCCCCTGTCCCTCCTGAGAGAGCTGTCTCCCCGCTACTCCCCTGCACTCTTTAAGAGGCACCTCTCAGGGCAGCCATGCTTCATATCATGGGTCACCCCTCCACTCTCAGATGACTGGGCAGAGGGGTGCCTGGCTCAAGTGTAGCCAATTGATTGGAAGGCCAGTGACAAGGTCCCAAGGTGGCCCAAGACAAAGAAAAAACCAAAAACCAAAAAGAGGAGTTGGGTAAAAGAGGAGTTCTTAGCTCATTCATTTCTTATCATTTGTATGTTTCCTGCGGATGCCCTCATCAAAGCCCCACAAACCGAGTGACAGAAACAACAGAAGTGTGTTGGCTCTCAGTTCTGGAGGTGGAAGTCAGAAATCAAGGGTGAGCAGGGCTGGCTCACTCTGAAGACGAATCTGTTCCCAGCTGCTCTGCTGGCCTCAGGTGTTCCTTGACTGGCAGAGGTTCCTTTCCCTGTTTTTTTCCTCGCAGTGTCTACCCTCTGCACGTGTCTGGGTCCAAATTTCCCCTTTTTCTGAGGACAGCAGTCATATTGGATTAGGGCTTCCCTAAGGACCTTATCACATTCACAGGACACATTCACAGGTGCAGCTTTTTTGGGGACACAATCCAACCCATAATAGCATGGAACTGGGACAGGAGGAGAAGATGGGGCAGGTGTTGGGGCAGCTGTGGTGAAGAGAAGCTGGGGGGCCCATGGCGGATGTGTGGAAGCTGAGGCGATGGGGATGAGACTGGGCAAGGGAACGGAGAGCTTGTGCTGCCCACGAGAGACGGAGCACACAGGACCCACCAGTGCCCAGGCCCCCCTCCCTCAGTCCTGGATGGTACAGCTCAGCCTGTTTCCCAAGAGCCCCCTGTCCTCCCATGAGACTGTCCAGGCCCACTCATCTGGCTACGCCCACTCGCTGTCCTAAGGGACCTTAATGAGCTCCCACTCCATGCAGCGAAACTCTCCTGGTTTCCCTGCTTCCTTTCTGAATCCTCCCAGGTCTCCTTGATGACGCACTACTCTTGGCCCACCTGTTTCTCTGGGCTCTGCCCTCTTCTCATGTTCTCCCTGGCTGGTTCTCATCTTCTCCCATGTGGGGCCTGCTACCTGCGATAAGCCAAGGACACTCAGATGGTGTCTGTCCAGCCCAGGCCTCTTCCTGAGCCCCTGCTCCCCGCTGGGTACCTCCCCCTGGAGTCCTCAGGCCCCACATGCCCAACCCTGCGTGCGTGTCCAGCTTCGGCACCACTACCCTCCCCTGGCCTGGTTTGCAGCTCCTCTTCTGCCTGTCAGTCACCCAGGCCAGACCCTCAGGGTCAGCATAGACTCCACCCCCCGCTCCCTAGCTCAGGGCCAGCCCACACTTGACAAGGCTCTTTCTCTCTTTTTAAACTTTTTTTTTTTTTTTTTTTTTGCTCTGTCACCCAGGCTGGAGTGTAGTAATGTAATCATAGCTCATTGTAGCCTCCAAATCTCAGACTCAAGCAATCCTCCCTCCTCAGCCTCTCGAGTAGCTGGGACTACAGGTGTGCATCGCCATGCCCAGCTAATTAAAAACATTTTTTGTAGAGATGAGATCTTGCTATGTTGCCCAGGCTAGCCTTGAACTCCTGGCCTCAAGCAATCCTCCTGTTTCAGCCTCCCAAAGTGCTGGGATTATACGTGTGAGCCACCATGCCCGGCCTCTCCCCCCTACCCCCACAGGCCCACTACCTTTTTGTTGTTATAGTTGCTTTTCAAATTGTGGTAAAATACACATAACATAAAATTTACCATTTTAACCATTTTTAGTCACACAGTTCTGTGGCATTAAGTACATTCCTGTTGTGCAACCGTCACTACTATCCATCTCCAGAACTTTTTCATTTTCTCAAACTAAAAACTCTGTCCCTATTAAACACTAACTCCCCTTTCTCTCCTCCCCCAGCCCCTGGCAACCTCATTCTCCTTTCTGTCTATGTGAATTGGATTACTCCAGGGGCCACCGATGACTGGAGTCATGCTGTGTTGTCTCTTTGTGACTGGAATCCTGTCTCTTTAACATCCTTGGATCTGTCCCTCCTCTCCCTTCTCACGGCACTGCCTCTTACGATCTCGGTGAGTGCAGCAGTCTCCAAACTAGTCCCCTGCCTCAGTTCTCTCTCCTTCCTATCCTCACTCAACTCAGCCTCCAAATGATCTTGGAGAAAATCAGTCCTCATGCCACTCCCAAGCTGAAAACTCCAACTGCTTCCCAAGCTCCAACTGCTTCCCATAGATGGATAGAGAGCATGTCTTTAAAGCGCACCCCTCCACACAGGCTCCTGGCACCCCTGGTTGGGATACTGCCCCCCTCTGCTCCCACACCTCTGTGGGAAGCTCTAAGGAAGCAGCGCTGCCCCTACCTAGCAGAGGAGACTAGGACTTCCCACATCTCTCTGTGTCCCCAGGCTGAGCCAGGGAAGATCACATCTGACATCTGTACATCTCAGCTCCCAGCCCCTGCCTGGCTCAGAGTGAAGGCGAAGTTACTGCAGATTGAACTGCATTGTCAGTCAGGGATACAGACCCCTGGGCGAGGGTGGAAAACTGAATCCTATCTCAGGCCAGTGACCGGCAGGGGAAGAAAGTCAACCAGCAATCGATTGGGTGGGCAGGGGTAGGGTAAGGTGTGGAAGGAGTAGGCAAAAAGTAATGGAAGTTTGAGGGGACTTGGCTTCCTTAGTTTTTAAGGCTGAGATCAGGGTCATAAAAGGTGGTGCCAATAACCACTCCTCCAATGTGCAGAGACCTTTGCAGCTCATAAAAATATAACTACTTTTATGCTTGCAGTTTCATGTCCCCGGGGGCGTGTTGTCACCTGTGATGGGTTCCAGATAGAAGAGAGCAGAGGAGAAACAGGGAGAGGGAGAGAGCTGAACTGAGAGGGCTGAGCTCTCTCAGTCACCAATGTCTTGATTCCAAACCATCCCGCTTCCCCTAAGGATGCCCTGTGTAAAATAGCCTCAGCTTCTCACCCTGCCTTGCTGAAAGATCCACCCAGGCAGGACTGGCTACATAATTTGCTGGGTCCAGTGCAAAGTAAAACAGTGGGACCCTTTGCTCAAAAGGCAAGAAAAAAGTGCCATTAAAGGTACCAAAATAGGCTGAGTGTGGTGGCTCACGCCTGTAATCCCAGCATTTTGGGAGGCTGAGGTGGATGGATTGCTTGAGCTCAGGAGTTCGAGAATAGCCTGGGCAACATGGCAAAATCCTGTCTCTACAAAAGATAGAAAAATTAGCTAGGCATGGTGGTGCGTGCCTGTAGTCCCAGCTACTTGGGAGGCTGAGGTGGGAGGATTGCTTGAGCCTGGGAGGCAGGAGTTGCAGTGAGCCAAGATCATGCCATTGTACTCCAGCCTGGATAACAGCGTGAGACCCTGTCTCAAAACAAAAACAAAAAAAAGTATCAAAACATAAAGCTCTTCATTTCTCCCATGGTCTCTCTCTTGATCTGGCATGGTGGTTTTTTTATTTTTCATTTTTGTTTTAGTTTACAAACTTGGTAGAGACAGGGTCTCGCTATGTTGACCAGGTTGGTTTCAAACTCCTGGGCTCAGGCAATCCTCTTGCCTCAGCCTCCCAAAGTACTGGGATTACAGGTGTGAACCACCATGCCCAGACTGTCATGGTGTTTTTTTATTTATTATTCATACCGTGATCCACATAGTTGTCCGTGTACTGCACGAGAAGCCCACTGGCTGCCAATTTCTTTCTCTTATCACACCCAGGACTGACACATCCTGCCCTAGGGGAGGGCCAGGAAGTCATGTCAGGCATTTCCCCTTCCCACAGGCCACTGGCCCAACACAATCTTCTTGTCTGCCCCTGATCCAGGTAGCGAGTGTCCTGGTCCTGGCCGCTGCCGCAACACAATCCTTTCGTCCACTTCTAATTCAGATTACCTAATGTCCTGGCACAGCAAGCTGCAATATCATGGGCAATTCCCAAGGGTATTACAACCCCTGTGCCAGGACATTAGGTACCTGGATGAGCAGTCAATGAAAGGCCCTGCAGAGTTTTGAGCTGAATACACCAGGGGGGCCTCACTGGCAGCCCAGCAGGAGTGGGAAGGGGGAACGAGAGGGTGCGAGGGGCAAGGGAGCTCTAGTCCAAGGACCCATCCCAGGAAGCAGTGAGGCAACAAGAGGTGGGATCTCATGCAAGCTGAGGTTCTGAGCCCTGGCACATACTCCATTGGAACTTCACTTAAAAATATAAATTCAAAGATAAAATTATTAAGAATTTCAGCTGGGTGCGGTGATTCACGCCTATAATCTCAACACTTTAGGAGGCCAAGACAGACAGATCACTTGAGGTCAAGAGTTTAAGACTAGCCTGGCCAACATGGTGAAACCCTGTCTCTACTAAAAATACAAAAAAAAAAAAAAAAAAAAAAAAAAAAAAAAGAAAGAAAAGAAAACACACACACGCAAAAAAAAAACCCCAAAAAATTAGCCAGGTGTGGTGGCGGGCACATGTAATCCAAGCTACTCGGGAGGCTGAGGCAGGAGAATCACTTGAACCTGGGAGATAGAAGTTGCTGTGAGCTGAGATCGTGCCGCTGTGCTCCAGCCTGGACACAGGCTGTAATAAAAGTGTAGTGCCAAAGTAAGGGCAATGACAGTCTTGCTGGGCTTTGTGCTAGAGCTCAACTCTGGGCCACACTCTTTTGTCGGGGGTGGGTGGTAATTATCTTTTTTAAACAAGACACTGGCTATATACAGTCAAGTGTGCAAGGCTTAAGTATACAACTCATGTAATTTTCCCACATTTATATACCTATGTAGACACTCGAATGAAGATACTAAACATCTCCAGCCCCCAAGAAAACTTCCTTAAACTCCCTCCTAGTCAATCTCCCTCAAAAGTAACTATTTATAATATATATAAAATAATATATTTATAGTACTATTCTGACCTTTAAGACTGTAGATTAGTTTTGGCTTTTTGAACATTGTATGGAAACATACAGTGGATGTGTTTTTTGGGTGTTTTTTTTGCATCTGGTTTCTTTCATTCAACATTGTATCTGTGAGATTCACCTGTGCTATTGCGTGTAGTAACAGTTTGTACTTTCTCATTGATGTGTAGTATTCCATTATCTGAAATATACCATAATTTATTTATTTACTGTACTTTTAATGGTCATTTAGGTTATTTCCAGTATTTGGTAATTATAAACAGTGCTATGAATATGTCTTTTGGGAGAAATAAGCACTTCCTTCTTTTGAGTGTGTACCCAGGAGTGAATTGCTAGGTCATAGAGTGGGCATACGTTTAGTTTCAGTAGATATTGTCAGTTTTCCAAAGTAATTTTACAATTTTACATTTCTACCAACAATGTATGAGAGTTCCAGCTGCTCCACAACCTTGTCAACACTTGGTACTGTCAGCACCTTCCTGTTAGCCATTCTGGTGGGCAGGTAGTGGGAACTCATTGTGCATTTCCCTGATGACTAATGATGCTGAGCATGTTTCATATGCCTTCTGGACATGTGGATGACCTCTGCTGTGAATTAGGCCTTCTCTCTTGAGTGGTGCTGAGTCCAGAGAAGGTGAACAAGGTGTCATATGAAGAACAGTTGAAGGACCAGGAGGAACATGGTCACACTCTCCAAACCTCTACTGGGCTCACCTGGGGAAGAGGGAACAGAAGAGGTCTGTGGCTCCCCAGAGGGCAGAAGACATAGATTTATTGAAATTACCAGGAGGTAGATTTCTGATAAGCACAAGGAACTTTCTAACAATAAAAACTGCCCAAGGGCCAGCTGGGCACAGTGACTCACACTGGTAATCCCAGCACTTTGGGAGGCAGAGGCAGGCGGATCGCTTGAGGCCAGGAGTTTGAAACCAGCCTGGGCAACATAGTGAGACCTTGTCTCTACAAACAATTTAAAAATTAGCTAGGTGTGATGGTGCACTCCTGTAGTCCCAGCTGCTCAGGAGGCTGAAGTGGAAGGATTGCTTGAGCCCAGGAGGAAGAGGCTGCAGTGAGTCCTGTTTGCACCACTGCACTCCAGCCTGGGTGACAAAGTGAGACTTAAAAAACAAACAAACAAGCAAACAAACAAAAACTGCCCAAGGGTACACTGGGCTAAGCCGGGAAGTAGTGAGCACCTGTCTCTATAGGCTGTGAGCAGCGATGGCAGAGCCCTGGATGAGGTCCTCCAGAGAGGGTTGATGTCTTGATTGATGGTGGTTGTTGGGGAGTTGACAATACAGGATTTAAGGCCCTTTAAGGCCTAGTTCTATTATGACAGATGTGTGTGGAGCCCCTGAATGGAGGAGGATGGGGACTTAGAGACCAGATATTGTTAACAGACTTGTTTTCTGGCTCATTTGCAGTTATTTTCACTGGCTGATTTCATTCTCTTAGTCATATGGGAAAGTACCTTCTAAAAAAACAAACACACTAAACATAGTGTTTGACTCCATCACTTTCTGCAGTTGCTATGAGCTTCATCCCAGAACACAATGAGCCATGCTCGATGCTCTAAACGTCAAAGTTGTCAAGTGGTTTAAATTGGAAAAGCCTGTGCGTGTGTGTGTGTGTGTGTGTGCGTGCGCAGGTGCATGTTTTCATTTTGCATCTCGGGGTCATCACGATGTCTGAGTCACCACAGCAATCATTTGTAAGCAACAGCGTTCCAGGAAAAGAGTCTGAAGACATCTCCCTGTCTCAGCTGGCCTGCCCACCTGCCCTCAAACCATGCTGCACTCCACTCCTCCCACATCTCTGCAACTTTTCTGGTTCAGGCCACACTTAGCTCTCCCCACGCTCTGCCCCTTCCGTTTCATTTTCCTCCACACCAGCAGAAGAGAGTTCTAGGAAGCCAACGATTGTAATACAAACGAGAGGCTATCAGAGTTCTTTGGGAGTTATTGCATTATCTTCGGGCACCCCTACTCCCACAAGAGTAAAAGCTACTTGAGGACAAATATCTCTGTCTCCCATGGTCCTTCACAAAGCCCTGCACCTGTCCAGTGCTGAAGACATATTCATTGAATGAATGAATGAATAAATACCTAGCATTATTATTAGCTTTGATAGCCATAAGTCAAAAGCACTGGTAGAATAAAAGCTAACCTGTAGGCCGGGTGTGGTGGCTCATGCCTGTAATCCCAGCACTTTGGGAGGCTGAGGTGGGCAGATCCCCTGAGGTCAGGAGTTCGAGACCAGCCTGGCCAACATGGTGAAACCCCGTCTCTACTAAAAATACAAAAATTAGCCGGGCGTGGTGGTGGGCACCTGTAATTCCAGTTACTCAGGAGGCTGAGGCAAAAGAATTGCTTGAACCTAGGCAGTGGAGGTTGCAGTGAGCCGAGATTGTGTCACTGCACTCTTGCCTGGGCAACAGAGTGAGACTCAGTGTCAAAAAAAAAAAAAAAAAAAGCTAACTTGTAGAAAAGCTTGTGGAATTCATTCCTATCCTCATTCTCCATTTTACAAACATGAACTTCATCACGTTGCCTCATAGCAGGTGTTAATGTAAGACAGAGCTTTATGAAACACGTTTTTGTATTTTCCGAAAAACCAATAAGAAAATTAATATGAACAACACCAAAAAGCAAATGGCAAACTGGGAGAAAATATATTTGCTTCATATTAAACAAAGGGATGATTTGTTTAATAGACAAAGAGTTCCTCCAATAAAAAAGCAGAACAGGCCAGAAAATGTGGAAAGAGGAAAGGAATAGACAGTTCACACAAAAGGAAATACTAATGGCTAATACACATATAAATAATAACAAAACTCACTTATAATTATAAAAAAGCAAATTGTGGAATGAGATATCAGTTCTGTCAGATTGACAGAGATTTAAAAGTCTGAGAATTCCCATTGTTGACAAGATGTGGGGAGGCCAGTGTCCTCACACAGAAGAGAAGTTACATTGGTATGCCCTTTTTCGGTTCGAGACCAGCCTGGGCAACATGGTGAAACCTCATCTCGCCTAAAAATACAAAAAATTAGCCGGGCATGGTGGCATGCACCTGTGGTCCCAGCTTCTGGGGTTCGGGGGAGGACCACTTGAGCCCAGAAGGTGGAGGTTGCAGTGAGCCACTGCACTCCAGCCTGGGTGAAAGAGTGAGATCTTGTCAAAAAAAAAAACAAAACAAAAAAAAAACAAAATAAACTCTATTAGCCAAAAAAACCCGAAACCCCCCAAAACAGCATAAAAATTCAATAAGATATTGAGTAAATAAATTAGAGACATACAACAGACTACTATTAACACCATCCTTGAGGCTACTGTTGGCCACCTGTCACTGTACCTTATAATAGCAAGCTTTGTTTTGTTCTTACTGCATACCAGGCAGAATGCTAAGCTCTTTACATGGATTATTTCTTGCAATCTTAATAATTGTGAAGCAGATACTTTTATTATCCCCATTTTACAGATGAAGAAGTGCAGACTATGTTAGTTTTATAGGGCTGTCATAATAAATGACCACAAACTGGATGGCTTAAAACAACAGATTTACTCTGTCTCAGTTCAGAGGACCAGAAGTCCAAAATCGAGGTGTCAGCAGGGTTGATTCCTTCTGGAGGCTTTCGACGGGGAATCTGTTCCATGCCTCATTCCTACCTTCTGGTGTCTGCTGGCCATCCCTGACATTCCTTGGTTTGCAGCCACGTCACTCCAATCTCTGACTCCATCATCATCTGTTCTTACTAGTTATGCTGCCTATATAGGTTTAGTTTAAGCCATCTCAAGCCTTTTTAATGGCGTGTGTCCACTCTTCTTCTTAAGACACCAGTCATAGGGTAGTTAGGACCTACCCTAATCCAGTGTGACCTCATTTTAACTTCATTAATTACATTTGTAAAGACCATATTTCCAGAGAAGGGTCACATTCTGGGGTGCTAGGTGGGCATGACTTTTGGGGGGAGCCTGTTTAACCCAGTAAGTATACTGACCAAGGTCACAAAGCTAATAAGTGGTAGAGCCAGGATTTAAATCCAGGCAGGCAATCAGTACTCATTACCAGTACTCCATGCTGCCGCCTTCCCATAATATAACAGCTCACACTTACATAATGTCCCAGGCACATCCTAAGCATTTTACATATAAGAACTAATTTCATCCCCACAACAACCCCACTTTATAGATGGGGACACTAGGCACAGAAAAGTTAAAAGTTGGCTGGGTGCGGTGGCTGGAGCCTGTAATTCCAGCACTGTGGGAGGCCAAGGTGGGTGGATCACCTGAGGTCAGGAGTTCGAGACCAGCCTGACCAACATGGCAAAACCCCATCTCTACTAAAAAATACAAAAATTTGCCAGGTGTGGTGGCGCATACCTGTAGTCCCAGCTACTCGGGGGGCTGAGACAGGAGAATTGCTTGAACCTGGGAGGCAGAGGTTGCAGTGAGCTGAGATCACCCCACTGCCCTCCAGCCTGGGTGACAGAGTGAGACTCTGTCTAAAAAAAAAAAAAAAAAAAAAAGAAATGTTAAAAGTTACCTGAGATTACAGAGCCAGTAACTAGTAGACCTTGGATTTGAATCCAGCAAGGTGGTCTCCAGAGTCCGTGTGTGTGTGTGTGTGTGTGTGTGTGTGTAAATTGCTATTTAAGTCCCCCCAAAGGACTAATGAAGGATTTGAGTCTGCCCTTCATTGCTCCTAGGTTCCCTGGCCTTGTGCAGACTGATTCGGAGTCCGCCCTAACCACTATGCCCTCTGTCTAGTGGCCTGTCTTGACAATATACTGAGGATTGGGGCTAAAAAAATAGTTCCCTCTCCTGAAAGACTGATTGATGTTCTTCCTTCTACTATCAGACACCAAGAGTCCTCCCATTCATCTTGTCCCCCCTTTCCCCTTGGCTGCCATGAGTCATCTCAGAGCCAATTTGAGTGTCCAAATACAGTTGTCATCTTCAGCCAGGGCGCTGGCATAATTTTCTCTCTTTATTCTCTGTATTGGGTGTTCTTAACCCGGACTTTTGAATAGGCTTCACGGGAATCACACACCCACTGAAATGATATGCAAATTGTTGTGTATATGAATATATTCATTTTTGTGGAGCAAGAATTCATAAGCTCTAATCAGATTCTCCAGGAGTTTCGTGATCTTTTTTTTTTTTGAGACGGAGTCTCGCTCTGTCGCCCCGGCTGTAGTGCAGTGGCGCAATCGCGGCTCACTGCAAGCTCCACCTCCCGGGTTCACACCATTCTCCTGCCTCAGCCTCTCCCAGTAGCTGGGACTACAGGCGCCCGCCACCACGCCCGGCTAATTTTTTTTTTTTTTTGTATTTTTTAGTAGAGACGGGGTTTCACCGTGGTCTCGATCTCCTGATCTCGTGATCCGCCCGCCTCGGCCTCCCAAAGTGCTGGGATTACAAGCGTGAGCCACCGCACCCGGCCGAGTTTCGTGATCTTAATCTGCAGAGTTTCTGCCTATCTTTCTAGAATTTCTGTTCTTACTAGTTACATTGGCCATGTAGTTTATTTTTTAAGCCATCTCAAGCCTTTTTACTGCTGTAAGTGGAATACAATATAAAACCATAGTAAGCAAATGCGTGCAATGTTGCTATCCATTCTGAATTTTTAAATCTCTCTTGGTTCGCATGGAGGAAGTCTGTCCTCACGTCTCCCTCTCTCTTACCTTCACTTTGCACACTTCTGAGTGGTTTTGATGTCTCAGGGTCTCAGATGTCTCAGGTTCCCACCCCAGCACTGGCCAGGCACCCATCTTGTGCTCATAGATCCAAACTTGCAAGAAGTTTGCTGACCAGAAAGAGCCCTTGATTTTGATCCAAGGCACAAATGAATTCATTTGTAGATTTAAAAATCCACTATCTTAATGCAATGGCCAGGAGGAAGCTTTGTGGTAACTAGCACTCACCTTGGTGTTCAAAATGTGGTGGTTTGTAGATACTAATCAATACCACCTGACTAGATGTTTATTAGAGCTTATTAGGAATTATTAAGTTTATTTTCTAATCAACTTATTAGAGCTTATTAGAAGCAAGGAGCTTTTTAGAAACTCAGAATCTCAAGCCCCATCTCATACCTACTGAACCAGAATCTGCATTTCTGAAAAGATCCCAAGTGATTTCAATGCACATTAAAGTTAGAGAAGCACGGATATAAAACAAGAAAACTCATTTCTTAAGTTTGTCAAACCCTGGAAAGCACTTCGGTTTTCTGGAATTGGATGACCTGGGACAATGCCTACTAGGGTTCACTGTCCTATTACAAAAGGTAGGTAACAATACTTGCTGTTCCTCCCTCATGGGGTTACTGTGAATTTCAAATGAGCTCTTGGATTCACACACTAGCTACGTATCATGAGGGGGCTGATAGGAGCTGGGGAGCTGGCAGTGGGGAGCAGAATAGGTGTGGTCTCTGCCCTCATAGAGCTGATGATTTGGTCGGGTAGGAGAACATGCTGTAAATGCTAGTTGGTGTTGTGTGACTGTCATGGTTATCACAGAGCCTTCATTCACTTATTTCATGCATTCATTCAGTGGTCAGCCATTTATTAAAATCTGAAGTGCCTGTACTATGTCACACAGTAGGCTCTGAGCTGCACATGGGGAAGCAGAAATAAATGGGTCAGAAACCTCGTCCTCAGGGAGCTTTTAGTCTAGCCAGAGACAGAGATACATCATTGGGTGATTCCATTTAGAACACACTCAGAGCTGGTGCTCTGAGTTGGCACAGGGGGCTGTGGGGGTACAGGTAAATCAATGAAGAACTTTGCTTTTAAGGGTGATTACAAGTTCACAGACTGAGAAGAGGGAGAACAGCACTGAAGGCTGAAAGAACAGCAGGGGAAAGGCAGGGAGGCATGAAGGCACAGCATGCTTTTGCCATGACCAGAAGGTAAACAGAATTTGGAGGAGTGCCTAGAGATGATTTTGGAGTAGTAGCTTGAGGCCTGATCTTAGAGGCTAAGGAATCTGGTCTTTATCCCTTAGGAAATGGGGAGTCCCTGAAGGGAGAGAATTGACGCAGGTGAAGATCTTTTAAGAGCAGCATGGAAGAAGGAATGACTTGAGGCAGAAATACCTTTAAGAGGCTCTGAGAGCAGCTTAGGGGAGAGATGAAGTCCTAACTGGGGTAGTGAATGTGGCGATAGAAACAGATGTAAGAGAAATTAAGGAAGGCAGCATTGACAGGACTTGGTGGGCAAATGAATGGGGCGGTGAAGAGAAAGGAATCAGGAGGCAGAGATGTCTATAGATGAGGAGCACAGTCCAGCTTGATGCAAGAATTGGGGAGCTGTGAGGTGATTGGAGTTGTGGGAGTGAATGAGACTGTGAGAGAGTGTGCGGTGGAAAGAGAATAGGGGTAGGAGTGGCACCAAGGCACCAACAGCAAAGCGATGGGCAGCAGCGATGAGTCTATGAAGGAGGCTGAAGGATGCCCAGAGGCAGTTCTGCTTTCCTTCATTCCTTTGGGCACAGAGAGCAACAACGCAGTGGTCACAACTCATCACCCTCCAGAATCATCTCTAGAAACGGCCCTGGGGTCACCATCCTTGAAGCCCCAGAGTGAGTGGGGCCTGAGGCTGGGGCCCCTGAAAACATGAACTGAGACAGGGATGGACATGCGTGGACGGATGCAAGCCCTTGTCTCCCTCTCCCTCCCTCTTTCCTCCTCACAGATGGTAATGTCCAACCCTTTCACAAATCATTTTTTTCTCTGAAGGAAAACCAAAAGGACATAAGAGAAGGAGAAACAAAAGGCATGCTTGAGTTTGTTTAGTTTTTCAGATCAGACAAAGACCCAACACCACCTAACACGAAAGAAAACCTCCCAGACCGTGTCCTAAGTTGACTCCAATGAGCTCATTCTCTCATTGTCATTAAGAGCAAAGAGAATTAGGTTCCATCATGATTAGCCAAAGGAAGATTTTACAAAACTAAACAAAAGAGAGGAAATGGCCCCGGAATTGTGCTATCTGGTTCATGCTTTTCCATAGAAACAGGCCTGTGGTTTTAAACTGATAATGGCTCCTAGCCGCCCAATAATTGATGTATCTGGTGTTCTGGCTTTAAGGGAAAAGTGAACTGGCCTCTTTAGAAATGTTGGCAGCCTGGCCGGTCCATTAGTAAGACTGAAAAATCAAAACATTGACTGGAAAAGGCCATTACGACTGGGCTCAGCAGGAGTCATCGATAGATGATGTCATTTCAGAAATAAATAAGCCAAGGTCATGAGGCCCCGGAGCAGGGTCAAAACACTCTTCACTGCCCATCACCATCCTCCATTGCAGATACTGGTCTGCCAGAGACACAGGGGTCTGAGCCAGGATCTGCTTCATTTTACCTTTTTTTGCTCATTCCAGGGGATGAAGGCTACCTGCAGAGTCTGTGGCATTCTGCAAGTCACTAAGGAAGGTCCCCAATCCTCATTATGGGCACACCTTTTAGATTCTTCTTTAACTCTCTCCCCTTTCCTGGGTTCTTCTCACTTCTTGCCATACTCTTTATCCTAGAATGCCTGCCTCCCTTCTGTCCCTTGTCCTCAGTTCCTGCTACCTTCCCTCTCCCTTCCTTTCTCATCCAAGCTTTTAGAAAGAGTTGCTGGCTGTGTGGAGAGCCTTCTTCAGTCTACAGCCTGAAGAAGTGGAGGACTTCTTCAGCTCCTGTTAGCTCCTGCCTTTCCCCCTCACCACAACTAATACTATCATTGCAATATCAGGCTCTGGGCTGAGGGCTTGCCCTGAATCATCTCACTTAATTCTCACAAGTAGCCCCTATGAAATGGGGCTATTGTTATCTCCATCGTATAGAGGAGGAAACGAGGCTCAGACAGGCTGGGTCACTGGCAGATCCCATTTTTTGAGCCTGCTGCAGTGCCCTGGTCAAAGTCACTCATGATCCCTGCCAATCCTGATGGTCCTTTCCCAGTCCTCATCCCCCTACTCCTGTCTCTCCACAGCAAGTGACACTGCCCACCTCTGTCCTCCCTTGGCACTTGGGAAAGCCACTCTCTCTCACTCCTTCCCCAGCTCCTCCTTACAGGATGGGTCATGCTAGAAAGGCTTCCAAGGAGACTCCAAAGCCTCTCCACTCCAGGTCCACTAGAGACCATCTTGTCCACCCCCTCATTGCTCAAGGTTGCTCTGAGTGGGTGGCAGAGTTGGGGCTGGAGCCAGATATCCTAACCTCCAGGCCAGTCCACCTCCCATTGCTCAGAGCTGCCACACCTACTTTGTGTTTTCTGTTTTTGCTGCGCTGCAAGAAAACGCCCTACCCTGGAGGAGGGAGAAGGTGTGAGACCCTGATAAGGTGGGGCGGAGGCTATTTTTAGAGGACACTGGCTTTCATCTTAGGCTGGGAGGAACTCAAGGGTCAATGACTTTCTAAAACACGGGTTCGTAAGACTAGCTCATTAAATACACCAAAGTGACAGTGTTCTTGTTTTCACTCTGCCTGTTGGTTGTGTGGCTCTAACTGATGGAAACTTTATTATCTGACTCCATTTCCTGTTAATTCTTTTGTCTGTAAGTCTTTGAGATGGCTTTAGAAAAAAACATACAACAGAAAGTAAAGTAGAAGCAAAAAGGAAACTTCAGGATGAGGGCGCTATTGTCCAGAAAAGGTAAAGTCCCGGACAGCAGCAGATTCAAGAAGAGGGGGCATTGATCGGGTGCTCCCAGAGCTCCTGGACCTGCCTGAGCAGTGGGAAGGGTCCGGAAAGAGATGGGAAAGGCTGGGAGACTGCAGACCTTCTGGCGTGACCGGCCCTGTGTGACCTTGAGCAGGGGGCTCTGCGGCCCAGCACGGAGGACAAAATGGCAGTCACCTCTGCAAGAAAGATGGGATGGGGGCCCTAGGGGTTCTCATGCCGAGGGCCCAGCACCTGGGTTCAGGGTCTGGTTCTGCGATTCAGACACGGAGGAGCTTGGGCCAGGTCGTCTCTGACAGTCTGAGGGCATAGGGCGAGGGCCGGAGACAGGGTCTGTAATAGTAGCGGTGGGTGAAGGGTGTAGGAGGGGGCGGCGCTGCGCAGATTGGAGGACGCATCATAGGCCCGGTATAGACCGGGAAACTGTGGCCAAGGAGCGGCTGAACTGGAACCCCTGCCCCTGCCCAGCTCATCGCATCTGAAGCTGTGTGGCTCACAGGCTGCTTTGCCAAGGCAATGCCGGCTACGCAGCAGAGAGATGCCCATAGGCACCCCAAAAGTGCACTTCCTAGGGTTGTACGGCTTAGGATATCCGACGGCCTTCTGGGGCAGCCAGTCTCCGATTTCTGCAGCTTCTCCGGATGTGCGCGGCTGGGACCCCAGCGTCCCAGGCCCGGAGCGGGTGAACAGGTAGGGGGAGCGCAGGCGGTCAAAAGCGCGCCCTTCAGCTCTCAAGGCTTGGGCTCCCAGCTCCATCTCGGCTACCAAACCTCGCCCCTACAAATGGGAAACTGAGATCCAGAAACAAGAGGGGGATTGCCAAGGCTATGCCGAGAGCCGGCGTCAACCTGGAGCTCCCGCCTCCAAGCTCTTTCCAGCTCCACTTGGCCGCGTAGCGCGTGTCGTGGTGCTTTAAACCTTGTCTCTCGCAGTTTGGGAAACTTCTCCTGTCCCAAACACTCTCAGCGCGAACCTGGGCTCCACGTCCAGTCGAGCCCTTACGCCCCCACTCCCACCCCCAGACTCTTGCAGGCGGAGAAGAGGCCGCGCCCCCGAGCCCGGCTCCGGCTGGCACCTGTACCCAGCTGAGCGCCCCGCGGGCTCAGAGCCCCGCTGCGCAGGAGTCCTGCGGGCGGCGGGGGCGCCCCTCCGCCAGGACCCCAGCCGGGAAGCCGCTCCTCCAGAACCCCGGGTCCTTCTCGCGTTCACAGACGCGGTGCGGAGGTCCAGAGCGGAGGGCGCCCTGGCCAGGGCTGAGCGCGCGGGGAGGCGGGGACTGGAGCGCCGGGCTCGGGACCCCAAGACCCGGGCTCCCTAGCCCCAGAGGCAACCCGAGGCGGCAGCTATTTATAGACGGAGCCACGCTCAGTCCCTCTTGGCGGCGGCGGCGACAGCTGAATATTTTGCCCAGATATGGCTGAGGCCCCGGAGCGGGGGCAGGGAGCCCCGCGAGCGCGAGAGGGACCCCAGGCGGGGTGGGGGCTTACCCGGACGCAGAGCGGTGGGGCCGGCGCGGACGCGGGCGGCGGGACAGGCGCGGGCGGCGGGCAGATGGACGCGGGCGGCGGCCGCGGTGCTCCGGCGGGCAGCGGGCGGGCGAGCGCAGCGCGGGGCTGGACGAGCTCCCGGGCGGCCGCGGGCGGGCGGGCGCTGTGGGCTCCGGGGGTGGGAGCCAGGGGCGGTCCCGGCTCGCGCTGTCACCGGGCCCCGCCCCGCCCGCCGCGGGCTCCCTCCTTCCCCCCCCTCCACTCGGGGGCGCCCGAGCGCAGCGCACCTCCCTGTCGGGACGCGGCCCTGGGCCGGGAGCGCCGGGGAGTCGCGCTGCAGCCAAGCGGGCGCGGGCCCCTGCCTGGGTCTCCTCCGCTTCCCCGCTGGTACTAGGAAGAGTTTGAGCGACGGTAGAGTTATGTGGGAAAAGGTGGGCAGATTTGCATTCCTCTGGGGTTTAGAATTTAAGATTTTGAGAATCTGAAGTCCTCAAAATTGATGGACCAAAGCCAGCTAAGCGGCCGCTGCACCTTCAGCTCTGATTGAAGCGCCGCTCCGTCCGTTTTCCAGCAGCGCGGCCAGGTGGGCTCTGAGCCGCAAGCTTTAACCGCGATCGTTTTGTCTACACGTAGTTCCAACACGCAATCGAATGCATTCTCTCTACACTGAGAGCGAGTGGAGTGTCTAAAATACTGATTTTAAATGACCACAACAAAAAGATCCACGTTCTTAAAAGGCTTTTTTTCCCCCAGAACAAACCACTTTAGGTGGTTTATCCCAAACACAATTTTAAGTATTTTAATAAACAAATGTCTTATGCAAAGGAATTTATATAGAAATAGGAAAACATCTTATTTTGGATTATTATGGGAAAGCTTTTGGTAGGGTAGACCTTAATAAAATCAGCTCTTAGTCCTGATGTATAGATTATAAATGAGAAACACTCATTAACCAAATTTTGTTTCTCAAGAAAATGAATTCCTCTAAAGTCCTCACAATTAGAACGCTCGTTTCAAGGGGCATATGCCGTACATTTAAAAATAAGCAATGCTCTAATATTTCAGATTATTTTAAAATATTTTTTGTTGTGAATCAAACATAAAAGAACATACAACGTAAGTTATGTTGTATGTGTAAACAAAATAAATGTGCAGCTTCATGACTTTTTACAACGTGAACACCTGTGCAACCATCACTCAGAGAACATTGCCCACAGCCCAGAAGCCAACCTGTCCCTCCTGGGTCCCAGCTCCCCTCTAAAGATGATCACTTTCTTGACCCTTATGGTGATCATGTCCTTGTTTTTTACTTCCCTCTGTAGTATGTCTTCATTTGTTCGAATCTGTTGTTAATTTGTGGTTTCACGCAGCTGTAGTTTTCCACTGTATGAATATACCACAGTTTAAAAAAAAAAATACATGTTACTATTAATGGGCATTTAGGTTGTTTCCAGGTTTTAGCTATTACAAATAGTGCTGCTGTGAACATTCCTTGCCAGAATCCTCCTGTCCACGCGCACAGCCTGCTGTTGGAAGTGCTGGGTGATAGAGAAAGCCTAACCTCAACTTCGGCAGAGATAAGGCTGAACTCTTCCAAAGTCATAGTACCATTGTACAGTGCAGTTTCCCATCTTCAACAACACTTGGAAGTTACAAAAATTGAAACACTTTAGAAATTCTGATACGTGAGTAATGGTATCTCACTGAATTTCGAACTTGCATTTCCCTATATCCTAATGTGTTGAGCATCACTTCATATTTATTGGCCAATTGGATTTGTTTTGTGAATTGTTCAAATTTATTGTCCATTTTTCTTCTGGATAGTCCTGTGTTTTGAACAGATTCAATGGTGTGTGTATCCTCAGTTATATTCCACTCTTTTGCCTTTTCACCCTATTAACATATTTTGATAAACAGGTGTTCTTAAATACAGTCTATCAATCTTTTCCCTTATTGGCAGCACTCTGTGTCCTGTTTAAGAACTCTTTCCTGTTCCTGGGTTATAAAGTTATCTTCCTGTGTTATCTTCCCACCTTAGCCTTTCATGTTTAGGTTTTTTTTTTTTTTTTTTTTGAGATAGGGTCTCGCTTTGTTGGCCAGGCTGGAGTAAAGTGGTGTGACCACGGCTCACTGCAGTCTCAACCTCCTGGGCTCAAGCTAACCCCTTAACCCCCACCTCAGCCCCTCAAAGTGCTGGGATTACAGGCATGAGCCACCATGCCCAGCTATTTAAAAAAATGTAAAAAAATGTTTTCTGTAGAGATAGGGGACTTGCTATATTGCCCAGGTCAGTCTCAAACTCCTATGCTCAAGCAATCCTCCCGCCTCAGCCTCCCAAAGTGCTGGTATTACAGGCACGAGCCACTGTGCCCAGCCTCATGTTTAGGTGTGTGTGTGTGTGTGTGTGTGTGTGTGTTTTTTAGACTCTCATCCAGGCTGGAGTGCAGTGGCATGATCTCAGCTCACTACAACCTCGGCCTCCCAGGATCAGGTGATCCTCCCACCTCAGCCTCCTGAATAGCTAGAACTAGTTGTGCACCACCACATCCAGCTAATTTTTTGGTAGAGACAGAGTTTTGCCACGTTGCCCAGGCTGGTCTCAAACTCCTGGCCTTAAGTGATCCGCCCACCTCAAAGTGCTGGGATTACAGGCATAAGCCACCATGCCCGGCCAATGTTTAGGTTTTCAATCCACCTGGAATTGACTTTTGAATATGGTATGAGGAAGGGTTCACATTTCATTTGTTTGTGTCACACTGACTTAGCACTAATTTTGTGGTTACATCAAGAAACGATGTATTGCTTTATTTTAAAAAGTAATGGAAACATTTCTAAAGTCAGTGAAATAGAAACTACCTTTTCCTAACTTGTAGACAATTTGAGGATTTTTGCATTTTTTATTAGAGAATGAAACAATTATTAAAAACATACCAGTTTATTTCAGTTAAACATTTCTGTGTTGGGATATTTTTATTTCATCATAAATGATTAGTCACTGGCATTCAGTATTCCTGAATTTTGAATCATTTGTTGTAAATATTGAGTTTTAAAAAGCTAGAGATAACTTTGACATGTTTAAAATGAAAAACTTCAAATATTTGGTCTCTACCTTCCTCTTTCTGTTCTCATTTGTTTCTAGATTTTTCTCAAATAAAAACAACAAATGACTTTGAGAATTTTTATTTCCAGCCTGGTTTTTGCCCCTGAAGTTTATTCCACATTTCCAAGATTCTGCATATCTTCACATGGAAGTCTATTAGCTCAAATTCAGTGTGTTCAAAATCAAATTTTTAAGCTTCCCACTCCCCCACTCCATCTGAGTAAGGTCCTAGGCTCTCATACCTTAAGACTTGGCTTCACTCTTCCCAATCTGTATCTAAGCTGTCTAATAATTATAATTAAAAACTTTACAAGGTCATCAACACTTTTTCTTCAACACCATTGCTCCACTCTTAGTCCAGGGCCTCCCCACCTCATCTTTGGACCACTGCTAAAGCCTATAACCTGTCTGCCAATCTATCTGCCCATCAATTAGCAAGTACAAAAGGAGTGCCTGATGTGTGTAAGATGCCATTCTGACGGCTGTGGATGCTCAGACGGTGGTGTGCTGGACAGCCTGTCATATGGGGTCTCAAGAGCTGCTTAGGTGAGTCTCTTCCCAACTCCACATTCAGTCATGTCATATTATTAGCTGAAAATCAACAATGGTGGGACTATTTACAATATGAGAATTTTCAGACACTACAAATCAAGGCTCAGCTCCCCACTCAACAGAACCAGTTGTCAAACATTTACCAGTATATCACCAGAGATGACTAAGACCCATCCCTCTTTCAGGGAGACCGTGATCTAGCTGGGGTGATCGGTGCACAGACTAGTCATATACTATAAAGCACAGTGACATATGGGCACCAAGAGAGGCGTGATCAAAGTACGATGGAGTAGAAAGGGGCACCAGAGAAAGCTTCATGGTTGGCCCAGGAGGTCAGGCAGGACACTGACAAGCAAAAATAATGGGAGGAGAATGAGATGCAGGTTGACAGAATGGAATAAGCAGGGGTTCGGTGACCAAATAAAGGTACAGTGTGGCAGGGAGTGGTAGATAAGGAGGTTGGGTAGGAGGATTGTAGAAAGCCTGGGTCCTAGCTGGATTCTGTGGGCAATGAGAAGAGAAGCCACTCAAGATTTGGGTTGAGGGTCACTTTGGTTTGCCTGGTCTGCTCCTCTAGAAATGCTGATGTGTTAAGACTCAGGATAAGTCCTCACATGCTTTGGTGATCACTTGCTTTGAGATACACCACTACATCAGGGTAGAGTTAAGTCATAATAGTCTCAGCTTCACTGGAGAAGAACCCAGCTCTGCAAGGAAGACAACATGAAACGGAAGCTTTCATCTTAAGATCATGAAGCCTAGAAATTACAAGGTAGTCAGCTTTTATACTGATAAACATTTTTATTCTAATATTATAGTAATAATTCAAGTACAATTTTCTTTGAAAAGTCAACTGTTAAAACAAAACTTGTTAAATATCTTTCATCAAACATAAGTATATTCTTTTCAATCCCCCACAGCAGTCAGAGCCATGTAGCAGAGATAAGATTTTTTTTTTAAGCCTACTACATTCTGTTATTGCTAAAAAATCTGAATTAGTTGTCAAGGTTTCAGAGGCAGTCATTAATTAACTTTTGAAAGCTCTATCAGATACTCTGACATAAAATCATGAATCCAGATATCGGTGTCTGGCAACGATGTGTCCACTAAATAGACCACTACTTTCCGGTCCCAAGGGTTAGCATTTTCAATGACTGTCTGCACCAGAGCCACCAGAGGTTTCTTCTCCACATGATTTCGAAACACCATCGAAGCCTCCTCAGACCACTGGTTGCTCTTCACTCCTAGGAGGAAGAGAGGAAGAAGAGGGAGCAGTGAGGAGCCAAAGGAGCTTTTCTTTGATCCATTATGATGGAAAATTATTTAGTCAATTCCAAAGTAACTTAAGCATCCCAGGTTAGATTTGCCTGAACTGAAAAACAGTTACTGAACAATCTTAAAACACTCCGGCTGATAGTTTTTCTACTCTGAATGGAGTCACTCTGGAAACCTTTAACTAAAAAACAAGTTTCATTTGAGACTTTACATTGTATTATAAAATGAGGTAATAATGACTACTGTACAACCCCCATACATAAAGTATATGCATATTTAAACTAATAACAGAATAAAATATCAATATCATATTAAATGACATTTCTTTCATTAAAAATTTTTTTCCTGATGGACCAAATATCATAAAAAAAGAAAAAAGAATTATTGTATGATTCATTTACAGTATAGTTATTTAAAATTATACATAGCATCGTGGGAAAAGCACTGAATTGAAAGTCAACAGTCTCAGTTACTATTCCCAGCTTTTCCTCTATCGGGTGGCGTGGTCTTGGGCAAATCAGCTGATCTCTCGGGCCTCATCTATGATAAAAGAACCTGATTGGATCAGATCATGAGAAATCAAGTTAGAGAATTCTAAATTAGATTTTAAAACAAAATTGGGACAAGAAAGTATATATTGGCCGGGCACAGTGGCTCACACCTGTAATCCCAGCACTTTGGGAGGCCAAGGCGGGCAGATATCTTGAGCTCACGAGTTCGAGACCAGCCTGGGCAACATAGCCCAGCCCTGTCTCTACAAAAAATACAAAAATTAGCCAGGTGTAATGGTCTGTGCCTGTAGTCCCAGCTATCCAGGACGCTAAGGGAGGAGGATCGCTTGAGCCTGGGAGGTCAGGGCTGCAGTGAGCCTTGACTGCATCACTGCACTCCATCCAGCCTGGGTGACAAAGTGAGACCCTGTCTCAAAAAAAAAAAAAAAAAAAAAATATATATATATATATATTTCAAGAAATACAATTAAAATTAAGTCCACACATACTGGATTACATAAACTGTAAATTATGCCCCAAAGTAATTAAGGTATGGAAGTTTCAGACATAATTTTGGAAGACTTGCTACCTATATAGCAAATGGGCTAAATCCTCTGATTATGAATTTCCCACAAGAGAAGCCTAGAAATTTCATTTTATCTGTAGCAGCCCTGACAATCTTTGAGCCACGTTTTTTAAGAAGAAAAAAGGTAACCCATTGGTAAGGTAAAAGATGATTCCACAGTATGGCTCCCTTTCTTCTAGGATTCAGAAAATTTTGTGCATGGCCATGATGCACTGATGCAAAGAATGCCCATGTCAAGGCCAGATGTAATAAAGCAACAGCTCACTGGTGTTGTGGGAAGTCAGGAACCCTGAATGGAGGGACCGGCTGAAGCCATGGCAGAAGAACGTGGATTGTGAAAATTTCATGGACATTTATAGCTCCCCAAATTAATACTTTTATAATTTCTTACACCTGTTTTTACTGCAATCTCTGAACATAAATTGTGAAGATTTCATGGACACTTATCACGTCCTCAATCAATACCCTTGTGATTTCCTATGCCTGTCTTTACTTTAATCTCTTAATCCTGTCATCTTTGTAAGCTGAGGAAGATGTATGTCACCTCAGGACCCTGTGAGGATTGTGTTAACTGCACAAATTGTTTGTAGAGCATGTGTGTTTAAACAATATTAAATCTGGGCACCTTGAAAAAATAACAGGATAACAGCAATGTTCAGGGAACAAGAGAGATAACCTTAAACTGTGACTGCTGGTGAGCCAGGCGGAACAGAGCCATATTTCTCTTCTTTCAAAAGCAAATGGGAGAAATATCACTGAATTCTTTTTCTCAGCAAGGAACATCCCTGAGAAAGAGAATGCGTCCCTGAGGGTAGGCCTCTAAAATGGCTGCTTTGGGGGGCGGCCATCTTTTATGGTTGAAGCTGTAGGGATGAAATAATCCCCAGTCTCCTGTAGCGCTCCCAGGCTTATTAGGACGAGGAAATTCCCACCTAATAAATTTTGGTCAAACGGGTTGTCTGCTCTCAAACCCTGTCTCCTGATGTTATCAATGACAATGCGTGCCTGAAACTTCATTAGCAATTTTAATTTCGCCCTGGTCCTGTGGTCCTGTGATCTTGCCCTGCCTCCATTTGCCTTGTGATATCTTATTACCCTGTGAAGCATGTAATCTCTGTGACCCACACCCTATTCATACACTCCCTCCCCTTTTGAAAATCACTAATACAAACTTGCTGGTTTTACGGCTCAGGGGACATCATGGAACGTGTGGACATGTGATGTCTCCCCTGGACACCCAACTTTAAAATTTCTCTCTTTTGTACTCTGTCCCTTTATTTCTCAGACCAGCCGACACTTAGGGAAAATAGAAAAGAACCTACGTGAAATATCGGGGGTGAATTTCGCCCGATATCTGGCTGAAATTTCCCCCGATACACTGGGAACCTTGAGAGGGTGGGCATCCAGTGATCCCATTTGTGAGTGGGTAAGGGGTAATCCCAAGGTCCTTGGAGAATCCTTAAAGCATTCCAATTTAAACACTCAGGGCATTCCCATGGGTTCCACTTAAGATTCCACAGAGCTCCTTTGCATCTAGAGATATTCCTAAATATGTCAAAGGGCTTGGCTAGGTGTAAACCAAGTATACCAAAGTGATGACTCCAATGGCCATGTCACAACCAGTGACTTCCATGAAACTTCTAGTCTACCTTGCTTTTCTCTAGTGGATGCCTATGTTGGCCCAAGAGAGACATACTCTCCACCACATACAGTTTAATAGTTCCAGTACATAGGTTTTCAATTAATTATAAAATGGAGGTCCTGCCTTCAAAATGGATAATGTGATGCCCAGGAAGATTTTGTGACTTAGGAGCAAGTCAGTAGGAAGAAAGAAGGCTTAGCAGAGGTGAGCCTAGAAAAGGAACTGAGGACATGGATGGGACCCAACAGCAATGCTGTTTCAGATGTAAGTATACAAAGAAACTTTCATGTATTTGGACTATGTGTTTTAGTTCACAAGGCAATTTCATATTCACTTTTTCATCTGATCCACATATTAGTTCAGTCACATAGGCAGGATCCCTATCCTTTTACTAAATTTATTGTTTATTATTTATTTATTTATTTATTATTTATTTATTTATTTTATTATTTACTAAATTTACTAAATTTATAAAATTCATTGGTAATTTTATAAATAATCATTGGGTAGGTTTAGAAGTTAAATGACTTGAATCTCGGCCTTTTGACTTCAAAAACCACACTTTTCATGGAGAAGGAAGTATACAGTGTAGAAAGGCACACACTGAAGAGGCAGAGTGCTGAGTTTAAGGCTGTGGGATCTTGGACAAGATATTTAACTTCATTAAGCTGCTGTTCCCTGATGTGTATAATAGTTACAGTAACAGTACCTAAACCTCCTAGCACGGGGAGAGTTCAATGAAGTAAAGCAGTTGGTAGAACTTCTGCCTACCCACCTGGCATGTAAAGAGCTTAGAAGTTGCTACTGCCTCCTAATAAGAAACAAAAAGCTGAACAAACAACTATTCCTAGGTCCATCAGAGAAGGAAGGTCACAGGGCAATTCACTGTCCCAAAACCAGAAAGACAGACAGGAAGATACTGAGAGTCAAAGCATACTAGAGCAGAAACCAATGAGCAGAGGCCTGGAAGCCGGAGGAGGGAAACCTAAACTGTAACTGACAAATTGCTGGGGGCACATGTAAATAAGTCTGAGAGTTAAAAACTCCAGGGGAACCCAGTTATAGGGCCCTGCCTCCCACACTTTTGAGAGTTTTACCTCCAGAAGCACTACCTGGTACTCACAGTGAATATCAGGGGAAAATCTCCTCATGCTTCCAGCTGGGGGAGGAGAAAAGGAACATTTTGAAATACACTAGAGCTTTCTGTTTTTCTTAACAAGCCCTGTCCTCAGAAGAAACTATTTTACTAGAGCCTGACCTGCCAGGGTTTTATAGAGCTTAACCTTCCTGGGGGAAGGGAAATACCCAACTCCACTCCCGTCTAGCCATCCTGCTCCACCTAAGCTGAGGGGAAAAACCCCAAGGAGCACTGGTGAAGTTCCCAGTCCAGGGGCACAGGCTCAACAAAAGACAGACCTAATCATAGGACTACAGAACATCCCTCACACCCCAGACACACATTGCTGCTGCTACATTAAAGCCTTATTTACCCAGATTTCCTTTTACCCAATGTATCATGTCCACCTTTCAACAAAGAACTACAAGTGATATGGAAGGAAAAAAACACAGTTTGAAGAGACTGAGCAAGCATCAGAATCAGAGTCAGATATGGCAGGAATGCTGGAAATAATCAGACCAGGAATTTAAAACAACTATGATTAATATGGTACCAGTGTTAATGGAAAAAACAGACAAAATTTAAGAACAGATGGATAATGGAAGCAGAAAGATAGAAATTCTAAGAAACAATAAAAAAGAAATGTGGGCTGGGTGTAGTGGCTCACACCTGTAATCCCAGCACTTTGGAGGCCAAGGCGGGAGGATCACCAAAGTGGGTGAATCACGAGGTCAGGAGTTCGAGACCAGTCTGGCCAACATGGTGAAAAAGCCTGTCTCTACTAAAAATACAAAAATTAGCCAGGTGTAGTGGTGCACGCCTATAGTGCCAGCTACTCAGGAGGCTGAGGCAGAAGAATTGCTTGAACCTGGGAGGCAGAGTTTGCAGTGAGCCGAGATCGTGCCACTGCATTCCAGTGTGGGTGACACAGCAAGACTCTGTCTCAAAAAAAAAAAGAGAAGAAAAGAAAAGAAATGCTAGAGGTCAGAGGTCAGAAACACTATAAAAGAAAATAAGAATGTCTTGGGCTTCTTAGTAGATTGGACTTGGCTGAGGGAAGATCTCTGAGTTCAAGGATATGACAACAGAAACTTTCAAAACTGAAAAGCAAAGAGAAAAAAGACTGAAAAAAAAAAAAAAAAACAGAACAAAAATCCAAGATCTATCAAAGGTGTAACAAATGCAAAATGAGAATTCCAGAAGGAGAGAAAGGAACAGAAACATTTGAAACAATAATGAGTGAGAATTTCTCCAAATTAATGTCACACACTAAATCATTGATCCAGGAAGCTCCTCAAAAACACCAAGCAAGATAAATGTCCCCCACCCACCACCAAAATATATCTAGGCATATCACATTCAAACTTTAGAAAATCAAAGATAAACAAAAGTCTTGAAAGAGGCCAGAAGAAAAAAACCACCTTATCCACAGAAGAACAAAGATAAAAATCTTTGTTCTGACTCCTCAGAGAAGCATCTGACTTCTCAGAAATCATGCAGCAAGAAGAGACTAGAGGGTTGAAAGGAAAAAACCCACCAGCTAGAGTTCTGTACCTTATGAAACTATCCTTCAAAAGTAAAAGAGAAATATAGACTCTCAGACAAACAAAAATTGGGGGAATTTGTTGCCAGCAGACCTGCCTTGGAAGAAATATTAAAGAAGTTCTTCAGAGAAGGAAAATAATATAGGTCAGAAATTAAGATCGACATAAAGAAAATCAGCGAATGAATAAGTGAAGGTAAAGTAAAACTTTTATATTTATTTTTCTTAATTCATCTATTAGATAGGGTTTGTTCAAAATAATAGCAACAATGTATTTGATTCTGTATGCGTGCGTGTGTGTGTGTGTGTGCGCATGCACGTGTGCATGTATGTGCTTATATGTAAGTGAAGTAAATGACTGCAACGATACAGGAGGCTGGAGGAAGGAATTAACATTATTTTGTTATTATACAGTACTTGAACTGTCTATGAAACAGTGTAATGTCACATGAAAGTGGACTTGGATTAGTTCTAACTGTACATAGCAAACTCTAGGGCACTCACTAAGAAAAGGAAAAAAACAGAGGTATAATTGATATCCTAAGAAAAGAGAGAAAGTGGCATTACTTAAAATGCTCAATTAAAATCACAAAAAGCAGAAAAAGTGTAGATGACAAAAATTAGAGCAAAGAACAAGGAAAACAAATAGAAAACAGTAACAAATATGGTAGATATTAATCCAACTATATTAATAATCACTTTAAATGTCAATAGTCTAAATACACCAATAAAAAGACAGAGATTGTCAGAGTAAATAAAAAAAAATAAGACCCAACTACATATTATCCACAAGAAGACCACTTTAAATATAAAGACACATATAGAGTAAAAGTAAAGGGATGGAGAAAGATATACCACGTTAACGCTAATTGAAAGAAAGCAGGAGTAGGTATATTCATTTCAGGCAGAGCAGACTTCAGTGCAAGGAAAGTTATCACGGATAAAGAGGGGCATTATATAATGGTAGAGGGGTCAATTCTCCAAGATGACATACTAATCCTTAATGTACATGCACCTAATAACAGATCATCAAAATACATGAGGCAAAAACGGATAAATCTGCAAGGAGAAATGAAAGAATCCACTCTCATAGGTAGAGATTTTAAAACCCGTTTATCAGAAATGGACAGATCCAGAAGGCATAAAAAGTAAGTAAGGACATAGTTGAACTCAACAGCATCATAAGTCAACTGGATGTAATTAACATCTATAGACTACTTCATCTCAAAACAGGAGATTATACATTCTTCTCAAGCTCACATGGAACATTCATCAAGACAAACCACATTTTGGGAAATAAAACACACATTAACAATTTAAAAATAATACAATGTTTTCTCTCAGACCACAATGGAATTAAATTAGAAATCAGTAACAGAAAGATAGCTGGAAAATCCCCAAATACTTAAGAGACTAAGCACAATTCTAAATAACACATGGGTCAAAGGATACATTTCAAGAGAAATTAAAAAGTATTTTGAGCTAAATGAAAATACAGCACATCAAAACTTGTGGGATGCAGCCAAAGCTGTACTTAGAGGGAAATTTGTAGCACTGAATGCATCTATTAAACAGGAAGAAAGCTCTAAAGTGACTGGTAGAGCACCTAGCACACCATAAGTACCAATAACTCTTAGCCACAATGCTGGTGATGGGGATGATGGTACCATGCACTCATTCTTCACAGAGAAGCCTTCTCTGGGGAGTATAACTGTCACATTTAACAAAATGTGTTGTTAGGAAAACCTGAGCATTAGAAAGTGAAAATGAAAAAAAAAAAAAAAACCATTAAATCTGAAGAAGGTTTGAATCCAAAGCAGACTAACTGGTGGCCATGCTATATGAAAGTGTTATTTTTGCTTTATATCCAATTACCATGGGATTTGCCTTTGAATTCTAGTAGGAAGACACAGAGAAGCTGGCAAATATTTCAAAATAAGGCAATACATAGCCTTTCAATAAAAGCTGGTCAATAAGTAAAAGAAGAACCTATATACACAATTTCTTTCATTGCTGACATCACATCACTTCTGTCACTGTGTTCCACATATGGGGCAAGGTGCTGAGGACTGTGAGCAGCAGCAAAGGGATCAGGGAAGCACCCTTCAACTCTTTGGGCCTCAAAACCCTCTGCTAATGCTACAAGGCCTCTGGGTTGAGCTTCATCCAGCTGTTCATGCTACATAATGGCAGGGTGCTCACAGAGGAGCCACCAACAGTTGTACTGCTTTCACAAAAGATAAAAGGGAGGTCTCATTAGACCACATTACAAAGAGGTGTCATTGTATGCATATTAAATTGGTTCCTCACATTTTAATGATAATCAAGAGGCTGATGTGAATGTGGTGAAACTGCTCCCTTGTACGCTGTTAGTTGTGCTGCAAACTGGAAACTCACTTGGTCATGAAAATGGTCATATATTCCATGACCCAGGAATGTTTTAAGATTGCATAATACTCTATTATGTAGATGTATTATAATTTATGCGATAATAATAAAGTATGATCCTCCTACTGGTTATTATAATAGGTTGTTTCCATTGTTTTTTGGTTCGTTTTAGCTAGTGTAAAGACGCAGGGTTTTTCTTGATATTACAATAAAAATGTTCATCAATAGGGAAGTATTGATTAAATAGAATTTTTGCATCCATTAAAAACAAGTAGGAAAACCATAAAACCACCCAGAAAGTCATTAGAAAACAATACTAGATGAAGAAAAGCAGAATGCAATATTATACCTGTACTAAGATTACAGCTTTAGAAATATACTCATGCTTGAAACCAGAGACAGAAGGAGTAGAGAAAAGAGAAACAGCAGATATAATGATAGAGCACGACTGTAAGAGATCATTAAAATTATTTCCATTATGGTTGCAATATTATTAGCACAAAAAAAAACCCAACATACCTAAACTCAAGAGGCCAATGATTCAGTACTTGCTAAGTACCCAGGACAAAATGACAATATTGCATTGTTGTAGCATGAGCTCAGATTCCACAGAAATTACCTGCAAGTTGAGCTGTGACTGCTTGGAAGGGCAGCTTTCGGAACATGTCCACTAGGGGCTGTACTTTTCTTATGTTGACTAATTCGTGTTTGCCATAATCCAGCTCATACACAGATACCAGTCCATTGGTCAGGATTCCTTTTAAAAGCACCCTGTGCCACCTAGATGTACATTAGATTAAAAAGGAAGAGAAAACACATAAACTCAGTACCTGCTTTAAGGGCCAGAAATATTTTATGATAAAAAGAAAAATTAATGCAAATTATGTTTATCAAAATTTAAAACTATATTGTCTAAAAAGTTTTAAAAGCATTTCCTGCTCCTTTTTCCAAAGCTTACTATTCTCTGCTTTGCCACTGTCTTATTTGATAGAATTTGCTCATTCAAGAGACTTTTATAGGCCTCATGGAGTTAGTGAAGGAAAGACATATAGACTGTCAACCATCACTAAGTAGAAGAAACTAACGCCATGGAGGATGACCAGGACAAAGCCAGGGGATCCCTTCACTGAAGGAGGGTGGACAGAAGATGGCCACATGTTTGGATATGGTACATGCTTGGACGATGGAAAGAGAGAGGCAAGCAGGACGAGCTGGGGATGAAGAAATGCTTGAGAAGAAAAGCACAGAGGACTGGAGAGGGCATAGTGTTTTGGAGCAGAGCAAACCTTCCAGTATAGTTAGAGAGTGGAATGTGTGGAAGAATGGAAGAGAAGTCAGACTAGAAGGCAGGCTGGGGACAGATCAAATAAGTTTTGGACAAAAAAAGTTTGCAATTTTAATTATGAGAAGGACATTAAAAAAAGAACAAAACACAAGATTCAACCCACCACCTAAAATAAAGAACCTGGAAAAGGTAGAGGAGTATGAGGGAAGTGGAGTAGGGCTTCAGATCTGGAGCTCAAGGCACCAGAAGGAAATCCACAGGAATCTACTTATCCCTGCTGAAGCTACATCAACATCATTAAAATGAGAAAAACCCAGACTTCAAGGTTAATATATGAAAAATAATTTTAAAGTCCTATAGTCTCAAATACATGATTAAAAAGTATTACTACATGAAGGAAATGAAGACTGTTCATAACAGCTAAAAGAAAGTGTCTATGGAGGTGGTCTCTGCTGCTAAATGGTGTAAATTGGCCTCTAGTTCAGGTGGCATGGTCAGTCATTCTCTGGAACAGGTTTGCCAGCCGGAAGCCAGAAGCCCACCAGAACAGCAAGCCCTGTACCACAACACACTGCTGGACTGGGGCTGGCTGGAATGGACTGTTTCTGCAGCCTATAAACACCTAGTATAGGAAACCCACGCAGCTGCTATAGGATGAACTACAGAGAAACCCCGAAACAAAAAGGTCAGCTTTCAACACTGTAACTGGGGGCTTCTGAGGGAACTCCAGAAACTTTCAGACAGGCTCAAAGTGCAGCAAGCAATACTCCATGAGTCCCAGAGACAATTGGGACACAGAAAGGATACATGGTATGTACATGAGTTTTGGGGGCCAAATAGACCTGAATTAGAGTCCCATCTGGGCCATTTTCTAGTTGTGTCGCCTGGGCTCTTTAAGCTCTGAGCCTCGATCATCTCATGTTTAATATTTAATGTAAATTCACTTACAGAAATAATACATGGAAAGTGCCTGGGACATTACTTGGCTAATAATAGGCACTTGGCAAATGGTAGTTATCATCATTATTATTAAAATGAAGACAAGCTACTATAAATAAGAACTTCAGATCAAATTGAAGAGAAATTTTCACATGTGGAAACACTTTCGGTATAGGTTGCTAATTTGTGTAAGCAAAAAGGAGGTAAAAACACTTGGTTTCCACCAATAGCATCATCTTAAAATTGTGCAGGGCAAATTGGCAGTGGTCTGTGTTTTTAGTCTATAAATAAGTGGTATAGAGCAGTGAAGAGAGAGTCCCAGAAAACTGATGTGTTGTATTTCTATTTAGGTTTCAACTTTGAAAACTAACAGCTTAAGTGAAGACTTCAGTTTTGACTAGATTACTAAAGTTCAGTACTGGCATCACCTGGAATTTGTTAACAACAGATTCTGGAGCTCCACCTGCAGAGATTCTGATTCAGAATGCCTGGGGTAAGGAAGAAGAATCTGCATTTTTAATAGGTTTTCCAAGTTGTTCTTATACTGAGATAGATTTGGAAACCGCTGTAATAAAAATATGTATCTAAAATTTCTAAGTCTTAACTTACCATAGTTGGGAACAAAGTTTAGTAAATAGTCCTGAGTCTTAAGAAAGACAGAAGCTCTAAACATTTTATACTGATTCAGTTCATGAAGTTTTAAAAAAAATCAGATTATCTGTTTTTATATACAAAACATCCCTTGATTATCTGGGGCAAATAAAGTCCAAGAGTCCTGGGGCAGAACGGTTCAAAGCCACGGAGGGCAGAGTGGGGAGTGTGAGGGCTCATACTATAGGTCTCCAGTTGATGTGTTCTCCTTCCTACCCAACCCCTTTCCTCCAAGGAGGATCTCCTCACCTTTAATCATCATTAATCTGCCCCCCCCCAGAAAATGATGAACATTAGTTTGGTTTTTAACTGTGATTGAATTATCTTACAAAGAGCTCTGATTGAGGCAAACCTACACAAACTGAATTAAACCTATTTATGCTTGTGGTTTTAAATAACATGACAGTAGAAATGGTTTTTTAGAGAAGAAAAGCTTATGACATACAAGTTGTATGTTTTTCAAAATGAGAGCTTTTATACGCTTCACATTTGAGAGTTAAAAGTTAGTTTTTTTCTCCCATGAAAATGACAAAACTTTATACATGCCTATGTTTGCTATCTTAAAGAATTAAAACATTTCATATAAAAAATAAGCAGTTTGACCTTTTAAACTGAGTTTTGGGGTGTGTGTGTGTGTGTGTGTGTGTGTGTTGGGGAGGGGTGACTGTTCTTTGTGTTCAGCATCAACAAATAAGCTTGTTCATTTCTCCTAAGCAAACTGGCAAAGGAACAGGATGGGCATTGTGCCATTTCCCAGGGCTTCATGGCGTGAGTGGAGAGTGGACAGTGGGGTGTCTGGGCTTCACTTGGATGAAACCAGCACATCCTGCAGGGCTTTGGGGAGGAGGGTGTGGACCCAAATGTGAAAATATTAGAAAAAACACTGAAGTGCTAAAGAAATGTAAGAGAAAGTATGTTCTCACAGCCCCAAGGCAAAAGAGTAGTGAAATAAGCATTGTTGCTCCTTATGAAAGATGGCACAGATGCCAGGATGCAGCTGACAACATAAAGCAAGAGTCTTGCCATCTTCCAACAAATGACTTTTCTTCTAGGAATCTATCCCGTAAATAAATAATCACAAATGCAAAGATTTACATTCACTATTATTTATAATAGTGAAAAATACAGGAGAGAAAACCTTACATAACAAAATAGAATGGTTAGTAAATTATGATTTCATTGGGAGAAAGGAATTCTGTATATCATGATTAAAATAGCCATTATAAAGGTTCCTGAAGAAATTTTATCACATGGAAAAATGTTCATGACATAATGTTAGGTGAAAAAAGCAGGTACAAAATTATATATACTAATAATATACCAACTATATAAATATGCACATATAAAATTAGAGGAAATACATAAGTAGTTTAACAAGTATTATGTGTGGGTGGTTGATTTTAATTTCTTGTGCTTTTTTTATATTTTAAAAATTTTCCATAATATTTTTACTTTTAAAATAAAAAATCATTAAATGAAAAAAATCTGGTTATTTTCTGAATAAAAATATTTTTCTAATAGAAGAATAGAAAAAACATTTAAACATTCATTTTAGTTATATAATTGGGTTTTAACAGAAATATGGCCAACAGATTTTTTGATAAATGACATCATTTTAAATACTAGAAAATCGCAAAAATTACTGGGTTTGTTTCACATTCAAAATTCCCATTAGTACAGTTCAAAGTCCCCCTGCCAAGATTAAGACTCTGGCATCATTTTACACATTTTTCTTAGGAGTAGAATAAAATGCTTTGTCCAAGGACCTACTTATTTTCCACTTTTGCAGCATACACTTGGTCTTTCTCCACTGCTATGTGGCGCTCTTCAGACACGCTGTAATATAGAATCATCTCTTCCATCAGAACTTCCAACTTATGTATCTCCTGCCAAGGCTGGATGACGAAGTAGCCTGGGTGACAGGCCACAGGCACATACACATCCATGTGTTCCCCTGGCTTTGATAAGTGGACAGGAGGTGGCAGTTCCTCTGTGGAGAAGGAGCTCGTATGGTCCACCATGGACTTTTTGATGACATCTGTGAGGTTCTTTCTGAAATTCTCTCCAGTGTTGCCCGACACGGGCATGTTGCCATTTTTGCTGTTGGGAGAGCCAGCTCCACTGGATATGGCACTCAAAAACACATCCTTCTGATGCTTCCACAAGTCTGCATTTGTAATCTGGTGATTAATACTGCAATGAGGATCAGGGAAGTTCTTAGGGGTAAATAAATAAACATGTGCAATCCCTCTGGTTTCATCTACTTTTGCAACCTTTGGAAAACACAAAAAAACAATATAAGAAATACAAGTTCACATTAAATTTTGAGAGGCAGTTATAGTAACCTTAATTATTAAAACACAGTATTTTGCCAAAACCCTTGCTAAAATCCATTTTATTTAAGGAAAGATAAATTATCACAGCTTGGCAATGAATGGGCTCTGAAGTCAAAATAGTCTAGGAAACAGTGCAGGCTTATGGAAATAAAAAATTTACTAATCTTTAAAAAGTCTGAGAAAACTTTATAACTTGCTATATAGGTCATCATCATTGAGAGAAAGGATTCTATATATCAGGATTAAAATAGTTTACATTAATGACATTTCAAAACAAAGTAGAAATGACAAGTATGATGAACCCTGATATACTCATCACCCAGCATCAATAATAAAAAACAATCACAATGATGGCAAAATGATTTATGAGCGTTCTGCTTAAGGCTGGTGTGTCCTCAAGACTGGGAAGGGAAGGAAAATGTTCTGACATCCACCATGTCTGTAAGCACCCCTCTTTCAAATTCCTTGTCTGGTCCTAGTATATGTCCTCACCCCTTTCCCCATCTCCAATTACATGGGAGGAGAGGGACCTGGGGAGAAAAAGAGGAAGCAAGCTCCACAGAACGGGTCAAAATTAGTTTACACTTTTTGTGCAGGAGACCTTCTGACTACCTAACCATCTTTGCTCTTTCAGCCAGAGGGGTGTTTGTATGGAAATATCATACATTAATAATTGGGACTGTACTGCTGTGTGTCCCAAGGAGTTAGGTGACTGACTGTTGGCTATTCTCATCAGCAACTCTGGTTTATCTTAGGAATGATAAAGATAAGATAGTTCCAGCCATATTTATCTTTTGCCAAATAGGGCTAGAAATGAAAGGCAGGAACACAGGCCTGAAGAGAGGGAGATAACAGCAAGGCAACCCATCTACAGTAATTTACTTAAAATTTTTTTTTCCAACAAGATGCCTCTATTACATTCATCCTCTGAAGTACTAATTAAGTACTGACTGTGAATTCATTTTGATATTTATAATACAGAAGTACAGTTTTAAAAATTAACAAAAAGTATTTTTATTAAGTAACCATCCAATATTCTGGCTTTAGGAGCTTAAAGAGTAGCTGAGAAAACAGTATTATCATGTGACAATTGAAGAATATGGAATAGTATATAATTAAGCATGTAATTGTACACTACAAACCGCAGAGGAATACAAGGACAGAAAAATCACTGCTAGCTAGAATAATTTAGAGGTCTTCATGAAGATATTTTTCAAGGACATTTCATTTTAAATGTTTATATAAAACAGTCATACAATTTCCATCAGTTAACAGAGAAAAATTATCTTCTTAAATTTGTATTATTAGATATATGAGCAATGTTTTTGATTTAAAGATGCAAAAGTACAGAAAAAGAAACAATAGCTAGTGAAATAAGTACAGCAGATTAAATAAACTTTAGGAAAAAGAGGCTAAGAACCACAATTATAAACAAATGATTTGTTTATAATCTATTCTACATTGTGAATAAAAAAGAAATAGAAGACTTATTTAAATGATCTTTAGAAACATTTATCAAGCGATCTGTGGTCCCTCTGTTGGGGACTTAATCCCTTATCATGAAGCAAAATAGAAGTGGAGAACCATCTCTTCTACATTAATAATGGGAAAAATTATAAGAAGGATTTAAAAATAATACTGGAGATATAGGATAACTTCTTAAATAAGAATTAAACCATAAAATATCTTACAGCTACACATGTAGCCAATTTCCTGAATATAAAAAATGTGTTGGATGTGGAAGCATCCATTTTACAGTGAGATAAAATTCCTTCACAAAAACTAAATGAGCCCTGACAGCTGCCAGCTCCCTTTCTAAATGTATCAGGCCCAACAAGATAACTAACCTTAATGCTACAGTCCGAGCAATTCAAAACAGAATCTCTTAACCAAAGCACTGCATCTGGTGTCCACATGCCAATAGATTGTGGAAGATCTGCTAAACAGCACTTAATGGCCTGAAAAGAAAATATGATGGAAAAGTGAACACACCATGTTAAAATACCTAGTTATGAGTAATGTTAATATTATTTTCCTACAAATCAAATGTTACCAAGATAGACAGCAAGCAACAACAGCTAATAATGACAATCACAGTTCCTGGTTTGAGCATCTGCTATGTTCCCAACTCTATTTATATAACTACTATTGTCTTTACTCCTTTAAGAGCCAGGGCTTACCCCCAGCATTCCATACACTTCCCACCGTACAATACTTCTGCATGATAGGTGTTGCAGCCCCATTTCACAGATGGGGAAATGGACTCAGAAAGACTGGGTAAGATACCAAAGTTGCAAAGACAGGGTTGGGACTTTTATCAAGGTCTACCCTCTAGCTCAACTTAAAAAAAAAAAAAAAATTGTCATTTGGAGGAAATCTGACTCCTGTTGCTTCATTCAGCATTTCCTGAGTACCTCGTGGGTACCAGGCACATTTGTTTGCCTTTTGAAGGAGGTTGTAATGAGAATTAAGGAGGGTGAGAAAAACTGAAATCCACAGGTCCCTAAAAGCTTCATTTTCCCCAGTGCTTTTTAGCTCCTACCACCACTATACAACCATCTGTAGAATGGCTACAACAGAGGCTAAAAAGTGAACTCAGGGATTTCCTTCAGCTTCAAGCAAACCCTCGAATCAATGGAAGCAATTTTGTGAAGGGGATGAAACCTAGTTCCAGGATTCCTTTTTCTCTCTGAGCCCCTTCCTGTCTTCCTGCCTTCCTCCCTCAGGAGCTCTAAGCCTCTTGCTCTGCTGGCTGGATGTGGTACCTTTCTTGTTGGAGAGGAGGTCACTTAGAGCAGACAGCACACTTGAATATCTGCAGGGGCTGGGCAGGCAGCGAGGGAGTAGGGCAGACCCGATGGGGCCAGCAGAGGAGAAGGCCCCAAGCTCCTAAGGAGCCCTGCCCCACAAGAAGAGTGCTCAGTAGAGTCAGATTTTCCAATTTGTCAAGAGAGAAGCCAGAAGTAGGAATTTTTGTGTGAAATTTTCTAATTTTAAAATCCTGGCAACCAATTCACATTTTTAAAATACTGTAAGAGCCAAGAGCCAAAACTCAGTATTTAAGGGTTGGCTTTGGCTGACAGTCCATCGGTTTGGTACTCTGATTTAGACTCTTGGAGAGATGTTGTGAGCCAGAGGCTTGGGCTAGCTGGCTTTTAAAGTTCTCCCAACCAACAGTCTTCACATTTGTCAAATAATAAACCTAGATAAGATTATGAAAAAAAAATTTTAGTGATTGTTAATGCCGTAGCATACAGGTGGTACTGTTGTGGACTTTGAGACAATCACAGTGGTGGGACAGATTCCCAACTGCCCTTCAGCCCAGGGGATCTTTTCTAGGTAAGGCTGGCCCTGCATGGCTGTCCCAACAAGAGGTATTATTAAGTCAGAGTAGCACTTAAAGGCCCATCAATTTCCAGAATCATGGCTGAACAATGGACAGTAAAAATGATTTTGAAAAAAGCTTCTCTGTAATAGTCATGGCTAGAAAAAGCAATGGTGATGGCAGGGAGAGATATGTCAAAAGCCATGCTACAACAAAAGCCAAAATTGACAAATGGGATCTAATTAAACTAAAGAGCTTCTGCACAGCAAAAGAAACTACCATCAGAGTGAACAGGCAACCTACAAAATGGGAGAAAATTTTCGCAACCTACTCATCTGACAAAGGGCTAATATCCAGAATCTACAATGAACTCAAACAAATTTACAAGAAAAAAACAAACAACCCCATCAAAAAGTGGGCAAAGAATATGAACAGACACTTCTCAAAAGAAGACATTTATGCAGCCAAAAAACACGTGAAAAAATGCTCATCATCGCTGGCCATCAGAGAAATGCAAATCAAAACCACAATGAGATACCATTTCACACCAGTTAGAATGGCCATCATTAAAAAGTCAGGAAACAACAGGTGCTGGAGAGGATGTGGAGAAATAGGAACACTTTTATACTGTTGGTGGACTGTAAACTAGTTCAACCACTGTGGAAGTCAGTGTGGTGATTCCTCAGGGATCTAGAACTAGAAATACCATTTGACCCAGCCATCCCATTACTGGGTATATACCCAAAGGATTATAAATCATGCTGCTATAAAGACACATGCACACGTATGTTTATTGTGGCACTATTCACAATAGCAAAGACTTGGAACCAACCCAAATGTCCAACAACAATAGACTGGATTAAGAAAATGTGGCACATATACACCATGGGATACTATGCAGTCATAAAAAATGATGAGTTCATGTCCTTTGTAGGGACATGGATGAAAGTGGATAGGACAAAAAACCAAACACTGCATGTTCTCACTCACAGGTGGGAATTGAACAATGAGAACACATGGACACAGGAAAGGGAACATCACACTCTGGGGACTGTTGTGGGGTGGGGGGAGGGGGGAGGGGGGAGGGATAGCATTAGGAGATATACCTGATGTTAAATGACGAGTTAATGAGTGCAGCACACCAACATGGCACATGTATACATATGTAACAAACCTACACATTGTGCACATGTACCCTAAAACTTAAAGTATAATAATAATAAAATTAAAAAAAAATTTTTACAGGTAATTAAAAAAAAAGCCATGCTAATTATGGACAATGTTTTATTCACTGAGTTTGATGGCAGAAGATGTCTTCTTGAAAATGTTAGTAAATGGGCATCTTGAAGTTGTAGAATACTGCATTGTTTTATTTTTTAAAATATATTAATTTCTGCACAAAGTCCTCTATTTCTCCTAAAGGTAGTGAGTAGTTCTAAACAATTCAAAATATTCAAAATCCTTATCATCTGAACATTCACGAATAAAGAAAGGATAGGCTGAAGTTAATCTTTTAATTAAAATGTATGGTGGGGAAGTCACCGAGAAAATGATTATGTCTAAACAGATTTCCAAAGAAAATGGTTACCTAATTAAAAACTCTAAAAATAAACATTTATACACAATATTCTGGAACTGTATATAAGTCAGTACTGGCATCTAATTATCAAAATGGAACCTGTAACTGGACAACACAGCTTAATGACTGGATGCTCTTGAAAACAAATATTTCTCAAACAACAGTCTGTAAATATGACTGGCCTTCTTGTCTAAGTCAGTCATGTTTTACTTCTGAAAACCAGTAGACAACCACATTTGGACAATTTCCAATTTTCTTAAAAATTAATGAGATCAAAACTGAGAAGGCATCTTACAATAAGATTATGAACACATCAAAATCTGTTCCAGCAAATCTCCCAGGCTGGTAACACAGTACCTGAGGTGGTATTGCAATCATTCCTTGTAGAAACCGAGGTGGAATTTCCCTGAGCTCTGACACTTTTACAGATGTCACAGTGCCAGAGTCCAGGAACTGAACATCAAGAGCCCGGCTGCTGTGAACATTTGTAATCTGAAATGAGATAAGTGTTGGCTCATTTATTAGCATATTCAAAAGACCAAAATGCTTCTGTGCAATTACATTTTGTACAATCCTGAATTGCATATTAAAAGCAACAGACTATCAATGTTAAAATTTTCCCTTAATTTAAAATGTATTTATTTACTAAATATTATTATTATTATTTTGAGACGGAGTCTTGTTCTGTCACCCAGGCTGGAGTGCAGTGGTGCAATCTCGGCTTGCTGCAACCTCCACCTCCCAGGTTCAAGCGATTCTCCTGCCTCAGCCTCCCAAGTAGCTGGGATTACAGGTGCCCACCACCACAACCAGCTAATTTTCTTGTATTTTTTAGTAGAGATGGGGTTTCACCATGTTGGCCAGGCTGGTCTCAAATTCTTGACCTCAAAAGATCCACCCACGTTGGCCTCCCAAAGTGCTGGGATTACAGGTGTGAGCCACCGTGCCAAGCCTACTAAATATTGTTTTAGAGTAGAATTGCTTTCAACATCTAGTTAATCAGTAATAATCAGCAAACTGATCATAAACAGTAAAATAAGTATAGTAATATTTATTATTTCTCCAATTCTAGGATGTGACTTATTATAAAATGATTTGATACATTATTATATATTGCTGATTATAAGATACAGTCTGTTCTCCAAAATATTAAAATATAAGGGAAAAACTATTGTTTTGGGGTCAAAACAATAATTACCTTTGCAATTATTTGTATAACTATCAAGAATAAATACATGATTAAACATAGGATCTGCTTTTCACTAATTATTTTTCCTTCCCTGACTTTCCATACATCACTAAGAGAATGAGTACTCAAACCTTTTATCTACCTTGAAGGTAGACAATATACAATTTGATAATAACAAAAATAATACTAGATATTTATCTAAAGTATTTGGACATACACCAAGAAGGCTTCTTTTTGCCAAAAATGCATAACCTAAATTTAAACATGAAGATACTCAAATTGTGAGATACTTTACAACATAATGCTATTCTTCAAAAAGTCAAGAATAGCAAAGAAAGGCTGAGTAACTGCCAGGCTGGAGTATACTAAGAAGACATGACAACTAAAGACAATGTGGGATCCAGATTGGATGCTGGAGCAGAAAAAGTACTTTGTGGGACAATTTGGGAAATGTATGTTCTGTGGATTAACTAACGGTTTTGTATTAATGTCAATTTCCTGGCTTTGATAATTATGCAATGGTTATATAGATGTTAACATTTGAGAAGGTAAAAGGCCAATGAGACCTCTTTGTGCTATTTTTGCAACTTGTAAAAAAGGAAAATTATTTCAAAATAAAAAGTTTAAAAAGTTAGTATGCATACATTTATATATTTTAAATTAAATCACACAGAACTTTAAGATCTGAAGAATGCCATGATCTTTTCAACGAGTCATGTTTTTGAAGTTTATACCTAGGCACATACCCCTTGGTCATATGACCCGAGATTTCAGCCTTCTGACATACATTCACATTAATAGCAATAATTACTTCAAAACTGCTACTCTCATTAAAGTAGACATGACCAAGTTTCATTTAAATAATGAAAAAAATCAGTTCAATTAAGTTATCAAAATGTTGCTGTGCAGCATTTAAAAAATTCAATAAAGCAACGATTCTTACCTTTTGGGGGTTGATTTGAGAATCTTACAAAATTATGCATACTTTTCCCCCAAAATATATAATACAAGCACACACACAATTTGCATACAATTCCAGAAGGGTTGAGGGACCCCCCCTGAAAGTTGAGATCCTTGAATCTAGGTTAAGAACCTCTGTATCAAAGAAAAAAAAGAAAAAAAAACAAGCCAATGTTTTTTTCTTAATTTTTTTTTTTTAGTTTTTTTTTTTTTTTTTTCTTTTTGGTTTTGTAGAGATGGTATCTTACTATTGTGACCAGGCTGGTCTCAAACTCTTGACATCAAATGATCCTCCCGCCTTGGCCTCCCAAAGTGCTGGGATTACAGGTGTGTGCCACCTCAAACTAGATGAAGAGAGGGAGGGAAAGCAACCACAAAAATCCAAAACCTGCCTTTTTAAAAACATATAGAAACGCAAGATAAACCATAACAAAACTCCTTTCAAGTTCATAACTGAGCTTCCAAGAAAATAAGACAATTGTTAGTGACTAGAAATAGAAGAGTATGTGAACATTAAAGCCAAAATTGTCCTGGGCAGGAGACATGGCCTTAGATCCACGCAGGAGGCAGGGAGGATCTGATACTGCCCTATGAAGCCACAGTTCTTAAAGGGATATACTCTCAATGGAAGGGCAACTTTGGAAAGCAATTAAGCAAGATATAGTAAAATTGAAGATATGCATTCCCAATACCTACAAACTCCATTCCTATGTATGTACCCTGGAAGACACAGACAGGAAGTTTCAAAAAATTAGGAACAATCTAAATATCCATCATCAGGAAGATGGAGTGATAACATTGGCATATTAATAGTGCTGAATCATACAGCAGTAAAAATAGATGAACTACAGCTGCACACATCAACATGAATGAATCTCACAAACATAATGAATGAAAAAGCATGACCAATACCTCTTACTACTTATATAAAGTTTGAAAATATTTATTCATTTAGTTACACTTATTCATTTACCTTTATATTATATACACATATTCACTAATATATTTCCACTATTTAAATATTAAAAATATATAGTAAAAGTGTGTATCTACAAGTACAAATACAGTAAGAATATAAACAAGTAAGAATGAGAAAAAACAAATGAAACTGGGGTGGAGGCAGAAGAAAGGGGATGTAAACTTTCTTCGACCATAACTTCAACCAGGAAACTTCAACCATACTGGTCATGTTTTATTTCATAAACTGGTGATGAGTCTGTGAGTATTTATTCAATTTTTTAAAAAACCTATGTGTATATTTGAAATATTTCGCAGTAAGTTAAGATTAAAAAGCCAAGTGACTGATTTTTACCTCTACTCGTAACCATTTTCCTTTGCAATGGAAGAGGCAGATTTTCCCACAGAAGGGTAATGAAACAAAGCACTCGGAGGTCATGTGCTACAAAACAGAAATGCATGATACTCTTATTACTCTTAGCAAAGAGCATATTGCTACACCATTACAAAAACAGATCGCTGTGGCACTGGCAGACTTAACCGACATGTAGTCAGACTTCCAGCAATGGATGCAGCAAACACACAGGGTTATAAAACTTGTCTTGTTACTCATACATTTGTTGACAGTAGTTTACTCTCCCTACATGCACATGGCTCATATATCAGCATTGTTAACATGTCTAAAAACATTAGCATAAGATCATTATGATTCACTTAGGCACCAGCTCCATCAGTTACACATGAAGAGAGGCGTTGAATCTGATAAAAAGGAGAGCAGCATGGATGAAAAGTGAGGAGGTTGTGAGAGCTGTCTGTAGGCCTATTCTTTTCATCTCTTCACATTTAGATGCAAAGATAACATTTTAATTCCAAAACAAAGAAATGTTATCAACACAAATATGTATGTCAGTGCCAGTTAAATACCAACAAATCACAGCTGTAAAGATGAAGTCTCCTCATCTTCCTCTTTTGAAGTTGGGGGTACCTGTCCATGGTCTCTTTCTGTTCAGGGTGTGTGTTTCTACTCTCCCCAAAGGCAATGTCTCACTTAGGTTACGAGCGCAGTAGGAAATATCGAGTCCTTTTCACCACCAAAGGTTATAAGGACAACATCCATACAAATGAGTCACTGGAGTCAGCCAAGCTGGGGGTTTCAGATTTTTCAAAGATAGACTTAAAATTAAACCTCTGTAACACAGAACAAGATAAAGCTATGGGAATGTCTCAATTCCAGACTGTACTTTGAATGCGGATTTAACCTGATTCAGCGCATATTTTGGCATACCTATTCTACATAAGACACTAGATTAGATACTGTAAGGGATGCAGAAAATTGGTAAGGCACAGGCTATGCCCTCAAGAAGCATACGCTCTAGAAAGGCAAATAAGTACCCAAATAGCTAAAATATAAACCTGAAAATGAATGCCCTGAGGTGCCTGATGTGCTTTGTGGGTGAGAGGGAAGAGTTCACTTCCAGGGACGAGGGGGTAAGGGCAGAAGTGGCAGTAGGGTTTAGTGATTTGGAAACCACAGCATATTCTGAAATATGACCATAATGTCCTAATGGAGGTAAGGAAACCATTTTAGAAACTTAAAGCACAATAAAACCTCTACAGAGCTTGATTCAGAAAAAAATAGTAGAATTAAAGGATAAGCTTATTAATACAATTTGAACTGCAGAACCACATTTATCAGGTGGCAGGTTCTCAGGGTCCACAAAGAGCTCAAGGAGTGATGGCTGAGAAGGAAGATGAAGGCAGAATTAAGGAGGAAAGTTTTATTATCCTCCTAAATTCCAAGGTTTCTCCTTGCCTGAGGCAGAAGAGTCAGCTGGCTCTAGCAGACAGTCACAGGCAGCTGCACTGTGGCATCACCAACTGCATGTTATAAATAACACATCTACCGATTGCTGAGCACTGACTACATGCCAGGCACAGTGTCCTCAGGACAATCCTATAGGGTACACACTACTGCTATCTTCGTTTTACATTGCAGAAACCAGTGTTGTGTTTTTCTTTTAAAGCTCTGAAGTCTGGAGCTCTTTACCTACTATTCTAGGGATTCCATTTCAGAATACTAAAAAATTGTTCATACAAAAAAAATTGTTCATACTTATGCAATTTAGTAAATTACTCTTGTTTGTAATTTTAGGGCTAATTTTAGAGGTAGAAGAGGTTCTGCTATACCTTGCAATGGAAGTAGTCCTCTATCTTATGTAGAAGGTCACTGAGCTTGTTCAGACCCTTACAAGGCACCTGGCAGTAGAGTGTCCCATCAGAGCAAATATTAGTTACTTTGACATTTGTGTACATGGCGTCAACCTATAACAGACAAAGGATACCTCGTGAATGCTTGAGAGCAGAATGCAGCTCTTACCTACCTAAAGGGTATCTACCTAAACATCCCATAACCAGTCTTTGCATTTTAAAATCTTTAAGTTAGAGTATACGTAAGATGAAATGCAATATATAGCTTAAATGTACAAAACTAATTTGGATTCTTTTTAAAAGAAATGTCTAATATCATTTATGCCAAGCACAAAATAGACATTGTGCATACATTCCCATACTCCATTGTCTGAAAGGCCAAGACTGTCTTTAATGTTGGTTTATTTTCTCCCCATTTATTTAGAAAAAGAATTACATAAACCATGTTTTGCAACATTAACAGAAGTGAAAATAAACTCTCACAAAATCAAATCCATCATCAGCCTACTTTCTTTTTTTTTTTTTTTTTTTTTTTTTTTTTTTTTTTTTTTTTTTTTGAGACGGAGTCTCGCTCTGTCGCCCAGGCTGGAGTGCAGTGGCGCAATCTCGGCTCACTGCAAGCTCCGCCTCCCGGGTTCACGCCATTCTCCTGCCTCAGCCTCTCCGAGTAGCTGGGACTACAGGCGCCCGCCACCACGCCCGGCTAATTTTTTGTATTTTTGGTAGAGACGGGGTTTCACCGTGGTCTCGATCTCCTGACCTCGTGATCCGCCCGCCTCGGCCTCCCAAAGTGCTGGGATTACAAGCGTGAGCCACCGCGCCCGGCCTATCAGCCTACTTTCTAATCTGTGTCCAGTGGCCACATGAATTTGAGTAATTTTAAAAAACCATAACCAAAATAAATATTCAATTTTACCCATTTTTAGTCAAACCATAATAAAGACATTCACAGTGGTTCTACTTATTAAAACAGAAGTTTTCCCACTGTTTCTATGAAATCTTTAAAATGACCATTTTTAACATCTCATCTTATTCTCCTGGGTAGATATTCTATAATTTATTTAAAGGCTTCCTTCTTTTGGGGCATTTATGTTCTTTACATTAAAAAAAAGTTAAAGCTAATAATCAACATCTTCGTGGACCCAATTTTCCCTTCTTTTGTATTATTTTTCCTTATTATCTTTACAAAATAATCTCATAAAATCAATAGATGCTCATTGCAGGAAATGGAAAATAAAAATTCCAGTTCCTAAGAAACAATTACTCTGAACATTTTGGTACTTTTTTCCCTTCTAGCCCCACTCCCTCCTTTTTTCCCCTCAATGTAAATGTAATCTGTCTCTATCAACTGTTAGCCTAAAATGTATAATATTCTGGTGATTTTTCTCTCATACAAAATGTGTAACAAGCAACAACAGTGATCACAGTGGTACCTGCAGGTGAACCTCTAGTGACTTGTCACATATAGCCTTCAAGCAGGTGGCATTGATATTGATATCATCTTCTCCTGAGGTATCATACAGAACAACAAGTGGAATGTCAGCTTTGTCAAGTATTTCCACTGCAAAGATCTTTCCACAAGTTAAAGATTCAACCACCTTCACTAGATCAGGGTCATCACTTAGGACTTCCAAGCCTGAAAAATATTGAATCTTTTAATTTCTACTTAATTAGAAAAATCATTTCAAGATGAATAGATGGATTGTGTCTGTTTTGACCATTATTAAAATTATAAGCCTACTGCAAAATTATTAAATTTTATATGAAAGCTTTGTTTTATAATCTTTATCTTACCTCTTAGGTTTTAAAAAAATATAATGTAAATGCCCTTTTGAATGATACACTAAGGCAGGCAATCTTAAAACAAGCAGAAAAATGGATAATCAATCAGAATTTCTACCTTGGGAAAAATAGTCTTCACTTTATACATGAACACATATTTAAAACCAAAAAACTAACACATATGAGAAGCCATCAATTATGTCTTCTAGTCATATGTTTGCAATGCACTTCCTACATATATACAATTATTTTTCTTATGAAATGAACACACATTTATTGGAAATTGAGACAACCACTATTGTTTCTTTTTTATTGACCCTTAGGATACCAAAGAACCTTCTGATTTATCAAAGAGAGATTAAGTAGTGTTTAACATAACACAGGTATTAGATGAATTTTGTTGTAGTCCAACTACTCCTTAAATTCTTAGAAAATTATAGTTCCACATAATATATATGACAATCCTAAGTTAATGTATTAAATGCATTAAAACTAGCTCATATTTCCCCCAATGGTACTATAATGCCTATTTCCATATTTTTCTACTTTAAATCCACAAGCTAAAATTCAGACTCCTCCTGAGTTTTTTCTTCTTGTTCTGTTCTCCAGACATATAACTTTGAACTTTTCTCAAACATTTAATTTCAACACCCTAAATCCTGTCCTATGCTCTTGATACATTCTTTCCAACACCAACTTCTAAAAGTTGTTAACAAGTTTTTAAAATTTCTTCAGGTTTATCTCACAGGTAAGAGTCAAACCCAGCTCCTGTGACATAAGAATTCATCCCACTGGGAAGAAGGCATTTCTTCAGAGTACTAATTTTCATGAAATAATTATGATCATTTTCTGCATTTGGCTCAAGTCCCCCCAGCATGGTGCATATTTCAATGCCTTTCCTTATCACGAACATGACCAATGTGTCATCTGTCCTTTAAGTTTATCCCTACATGGCACTCTCACATAGGTGGATTCCTCTGTTTCCTTTAGGAGGAAGGAAAAGAACAATGATACATCTACTATGCCAGAAACTGCATGTGACCTGTGATCAAACTCATGCTTGGGTGCGTGAGGGTGTGTCAGTCACACCCTCATAGCATCACCACAGTCCATCTCAGTGGGAAAGGGGCTGAGAGTCAACTCATAACATGCTGAACAACATATTGAAACTGATCAAATGTCATGAAACAGGGCCTCTATCAATTACTAGGGCAGTCAGAACAAGACTTTAAGATGGCTAATTGACATTTTTATAAGAAATTATAATACGTTTTTATATATAACATAAAATATAAAAACATAACATTTTTATAATGGTATCTTATAAAGAACACATTAGACATGAATTTAAACCTTTCAAGAAGTAACACATTATAACACGAGATACTTAGTTCATTTTAGGATTCAACCATCCAAATGTACAGTGGTAATAACCTATTGAAATGCAAGAGTTTTTTAAAAAGTTCCTCTTACCTGCAAGCTTACATTTTGTAGCTTGAAATGAGAGTGAACAAAACTTCGGGTTTAATTTGTATGCTTTGCTTTTTTCAACATTTTCACTAAAACCATAGTCAACATAGCATACCTAACGATTAAAAAAACAGAATGTTTAGTTCTTTATCCTCTCTTTAAAAAATTCATTTGATACACTTAATTGGCTCAATCTTATTCCATAATCAGCAAGTTGAGTGGCACAGTGGCACCTGGAAAAAGCTGGGGAGGTGTCCCTGACTTACCACAGAAGAGAAAGGCTGGAGCTGAGACCAAGGAAACCAGGGGTCCTGGTTCCAGGCCCCAGTCTTCTACCTCACCCTACCCCTTCAATGGGAAGAACAGGACTGCTCAGCCCTGCCACCTTGCTGTTGCCAGTCTCTCAGCAGCCTATCTACCTGGTTCTGCCAACTCTGCTCTCCTCCCCTTTGGTACTTTCATTAATATCATAATGCCTGCATCAGCTTATTCTTTTTTGAGTTACACATTTCCACTCATTCCCTGGACAGCAGTATTTGTTTCTATGGCAGGCATCATCCTTGCGGTATTTATCAGATTCTAAATCCCCAAAGCAGCATTTGTGATGGCTATTCTCAGCTACTGTGCTTCCAGGGACCAAGATGCTTCATCAATGACAACAATGGTATCACTGCTGAACAACATGGAATTCTAAACTGAAAAACAGGTGTACCTATTTTTTTCAAGGGTGTGAAGCTGGGTTAGGCCTTCTTTCAGCTCAGCAAAAGGCCCTAAGTCTGCTGAACAGAGGTCTGTGTTTGCAGAAACCTGCACAACTTTTCCTCACCATTAGCACAGATTGTTAAGAGCCTGGATATTATTTTTAAGAATATTTATAGAATCTTCAGTTTAAAAGGTTTATATAACCACAAAGCCTTTTTTTGAGAAAAATAAAAATCTAGAAACATTAAGCTATGGTTTAGAATAACTAAGAATCTAAGGGAAAATGTTGAAAACCTAATATGCATCTCTAATTAAAGGAGATGATGGTTATTAAAAGACACAAAGCAAACACAACAATAACAAAAACCAGGGCAAAGTCTTGGCCTTAATACCAAGTAACATGAGGTAGGTTCCTTTCACTGCCTCCCTGAAAATAAAGTCCACAGGCCAGCTTCTTAGTACCTAGATTATGGTACTAAACACACGAAACAAAAACCCTCCCCAGCAGAGAATCTAAGGGAAAAAGGCAGAAGACACCACTAACTCCTTTCCTTGGCCATGTGATAAGTGGGCCTGTGGGGCCTGTCTACCTTGTATCAGAAAGATCATCTCTTAGAATCCACATCTGACTCAACACAGACTTAGGCCTAGATTGCTAGTAGGGCTGCATGTCAGGCAGCTGGCCATTTAAGTGCACAAATCTATTTCTCCAATCCTAAATTAGCACCTGCTTTTACTTCTCATAGGCCTCAGGAGTCAGGCAGCTCTCAGTTCTTTTAACAGCTATCACCACCTACAACTTAGATTCTGTTCTTCCCAGGCCCAAAATGGAGGTAACGTGGTCTGACAATAGGACATAGCATGTGAAATCATGACTCCTGGGAAATTCAGAATGTATTCTTAGCACAAGAACAGATTAAAGAATAACTGCTCCAAAGCCTCAAAAGAAAGTGTTTCTGAACTGTTTGTAACTTCTTTTCTTGTTTTTAATCATACATGTTTGTATGGCAACTGCAGTGTATAAAACACTTGTCCATGCATTGTCCAGTGTGACTCTCACCACACTCTGCTCTGTGTCCTTTGCTCTGTGAGGGTTCAGTAGTCTCTCTCTCTAATGTCCTAGGATCAGGGCCAGTAGTCACATAATCCTGGCATAAGGCCCCAGTCCATTCTTGGTTCTCTGGCACCATCAAGTGGCCAAAGGTCTCCCAGCACTACCTATCACCCAGCAGACTCCCCTGGGATGTGGGCCTGGGTCAGGCCAAACTGGCACCAGCCCTCAGCGGGTGACTGCATCTCCTGTTTCTCCTACTCACCAAGGATCTGACAGGGAAAGCAAGGAAGGAATCAGTACTTACCACCAGACAAAGTTCAATTCAAGCGAAGCAAGACTGGTGCTAAGTAGCTGGGGTTTCTCCAAATAAAGGGAGAAACCGTCTCTGTCAGCTTCGTGGTGATGTGGGGAACAAGTTCAGGCCTGGATTGCTGCAGTCACCACTGTCCCAAGAGCTTGCTACTGCACAAGATACCGAGCTACCTTTTTTATTCTTCACATCCAGCCCATAATTCTCAGCAGCAATGACGAGGCTGGTCACTCCCTTCTTCATGAGACGCTTTCTTTTTCTGGCTTCTGTGACACCACTCTCTTGGTTTTTCTTCTTGGGCCATCTTTACAGGCTTCTCTGCTCCCCTAATGCCTCCATGTAAATACTGAAGGGTTTCAGGACCTGGTCCCAGGCCCCTCCTCCTCTCTACGTGTATTCTCTCTCTAGGGGATCTCATCTTGTCCTGTGATTTCAATAGCACCCATATGCTGATGCCTCCCAACCTGACACATCTCCAGTCCTAACTGCTCCCTGAGCTCCAAATTCATCCATGTGACATTTGATAGCTATTCTCAAACCTAGCAGGTCCTATGAAATTCTCAATTGTTCTCCACAATGGTTTTCCTCTCTGACTTCCCAATTTCAACAAATAGCACCAATATCTAGTCAACTGCTCAAGCCCCAAATCCAGTAGCTTATCTTCAATCTTCTCTTTTGCTTACCATCCACTTCTAACAGGTCAGTGTCCTGTCAGTTCTACCTCCAAATATATCCTGAATCTCTTCCACTACCTCCATCTTCACTAATCCAGGTTACAAGGTAGCTGGCTATTACAACAGCCACCTAACCAGTATTACTTTCCTTCTGTGCCCTATTATAATACACTCCATTCCCCCACAACAGTCCCAGAATGATTTCTGAAGCATCTAAATGAGATCACATCACTCTGCCTATCTCTTGCTTCAGAGTTATTTTCTATCATAGTTATTTCCTTTATTGGTTATTTCCTTCATTGTACTAAAATTGTTTTGTGTGTTTATTGTATGCTTGTCATCTCTCTTTTCTCACTAGAATGTAAGCTTCATGAGAACAAGGACTTGTATGTTTTGTTCTTGGCTCCAGGAAAAAGTGAAAAAGTGTATCAGGCAGATACAACATGATGAGAGTGTCTGAATTTACAGATACGCAATCAGGGAAGTTAAATAACTTTCCTAAGGCCACACAGCTAGAAATGGCAGAGCTGAGACTCAGTTCTATCTGACACAAGAGCTTGAATTCCCAAAGTAGAAGGAGGGAGGGAGGAAAGAAAGTGACTGCCCTATAGACTTCAGACTGGGAGATATCCTTTTGGAATATCTGCATTATTTATTGTAAATATTGTTACACTGTTAATGTGTCACTAAGATTTACGTATGATTCTTCTCTTCATAAGAAATCTCTGTGCCTTAAAATAGCTTAGCTTTTGTTGAACTTCCTAAGGGCCGGGGAGTGAAATGGCCAGGAAATAGAAGTTTATCTAGGAACATTTAGGGATAGTTATCTCCTATCAACTAGAGACCCAGAGGAATGGAGGGACTTGACCAAAGGCACACACCCAAATACAGGCAGACTCAGGACTAGTGCCCAAGCCCTGTGTTCTCCTTTGGTCCAGTGATCATCGTGGTCCTTAGCTTCTTCCAGGTTTCAAACTTTATCCAAGTATAATTTACACTGAATAAAAGATACCTGTTTACAATACAGTTTGATGGGCTTTGATCAATGTATACATCCATATAATCATCACCATAATCAACATATAGACCATTTACACCACTCCAAAAAGTCTCCTCTTGCCCTGTGCAATTAGCCCCCCTCCACCTCCTGTCCCAGGCAACCACTGATCTGATTTCTATCACTGCAGATGAATTTTACCTGCTCTTAGACATCATTTACATGAAATCATACAACATTACTCTCTTGTGCCTGGCTTCTTTTGCTCAGCACAAAATCTGTGAGGTTTGTCCATGAAACTATTTATATCAGTAGTTAATTCCTTTGTATTGTTAACAGTATTCCACTACATGAATAAACTATAATTTGTTTTTATGATTCACCTGTTGGTGAACATTTGGGCTGTGTCCAGTTTGGGGCTATTAATAATAATGCTGCAACACACATGTATGTACAAGAAACCCTGTGGGCCTTAGAGGTCATATGGCAAGTGTTCATAAGAAACTGGCAAACTATTTTCCAACTTTCAGATTTTTAAAGTCAGTCAAATTACTTAAAATTTGTGCCTCTGTAGATTCAGCTAGGGAATTTCCTAAATGCCTCTGCAAACGGGAAAGGGTGGCTGGGTGGTTGGGTGAGCTTACTTCTGGAGAGGGTCAGGGCCTCTCCTATTGAGCAACCTGCTAAGAAACAGCAGTATCCCTTTCTGACCTCCTAACTCCCACTTGTAGTGGGGGTTCAGTGGCCAGTAACTGATGGACTTAAGCCTGCATTCAGGGACTGGTCATCTGCACTCAATGACACATATAGGATTACCAGCTGGCGGCTGATAGTGGCACATGGAATAAGGTTTTGTATTATGGAACAGAGGCTGCAGAAATAGAAACATATTTCCCTGCTTGCAAAATCTAGAGAAAACCAAAAGATCTTAGATACATTCCCCTCACAGTCCAAGAGCGCTCTGTATAAATACAAGGGACTATAGAAGTGGGGAACTAGGGTCACCCTTCTGCACAGTGTCCTTCCCATCATGAAGGACAGAAATGAACCCAAGTCTTAAAGCGCATTGCCCTTTAGGGAAGGGAGACATCTTAACAATCGAGAAAGAAAAGACTTTCTCTCCCTCCAAATTCTCTATCAAGTAGCAGGCCCATTATTCAAAGGATAAATTCCAAATAGACACACAGCTTCCACCAAGATAGAAAGAAGTAACACATTAAAAATACACTAGTACAACTGACCACACAGCACACGGAGCTAATACCTAATTTCTCTGCATGTTATTTGGGTGTTCCAAGGCCCTGAGACACTACTGCCCTCAGGGAAACTGTGCTTCTTGGTCTCTGCATTGACGATATGAAAAGGCAAAGGGCAGAGGCTGATATCCACGAATGTAGCCAAGCCCAGAAGAGTCTGCTGATGGAAGCGAGTGGCAAACAGGCCCACTGGCCTTTTCAAGAGGGTGGAGAGGGCTACGCTGGGAGCAGCTGTGGAGAAGGACCTGTGTCTTGGCTACAGAAGAGGGGGAAGAATAATTGTCTCCTTTGGTCTGTATGGCTTCCCTCACTCCGAAGTACTGACCTTGATAAGAATCCCACAGAGTTCTGGTCAGTATTCATTATACATCCCCTGGGAATAGGAAGTGTCTTTCCCTGATTGGATAATGTGTTATGAATACTCCCATGGGGAATTTATTTTTTTAACGAAAACTCTTGAGATAATATAACTACCACGAATTTAAAGGCTGACAGGGATAACCTTTTACAGATATTATCTTTTCAACTTCCATTGAAAACTACCTTTAGTTATAGGATACGACATTTAAATTTGAAAAATGTAAAAAATATTTACATTTGGAAAATAATAATGTATTTGTATCCATAATGCTATGACAAAGTAAACAGTGCTTGCCTTTATTTTGTTCTCTTCTGTTGAGATGACCTGTGCCCGTAACCAGGCGTCCTCCTCAGCATTTACGGCCAGCAACTGCCCAACATTCACGGCCTGGACTGGTGTGACCTTAGGATTCTTACTGTAATATTCCTTCATCTCATCTTCCATTAATTCCTGAGCAGCAGAATAGTCTTTGCCCACATACCTGAATCAGTCAAAAGAAGAGAATGCAAATGAAGTAACCTAGAAGAAGAAAAGCAATAGGAATTCGTTTTTGTCCTTCTTTTTTCTTTGCTGCCATCTTTGGTTCCAGCCTCGGACTTGCTTGTATCAACAGGGAGGACAAGGTGTATTCAGTGAAATACTTATCTCTTGAAAAAGAAGATAAGGGGGCTGGGCACGGTGGCTCACACCTGTAATTCCAGCACTTTGGGAGGCCGAGGCAGGCGGATCACAAGGTCAGGAGTTTGAGACCAGCCTGGCCAATATGGTGAAATCTCATCTCTACTAAAAATACAAAAATTAGCTGGGTGTGGGGGTGGATGCCTGTAGTCCCAGCTACTTGGGAGGCTGAGGCAGGAGAATCGCTTGAACCCGGGAGGTGGAAGTTGCAGGTTGCAGTGAGCCAAGATCACACCACTGCACTCCAGCCTGGACGACAGAGTGAGACTCCCTCTCAGATAAGGGATAATGGAGATTGCACAAAACACACACCAAACAACACAGCAAACGTTTGGTCCAACATATCCCACAACAAAGGAAACGTGGAGCAATCCAGACAACGAGAGGGCATAACAAGAAGCAGCGATAGTGTCCTCAGGAAGGACAAGGCTGAGAAAAGAGTCAGGAAGGGGAGAGAGGAGGAGACGTGGAAAATGGAGATACCAAGAGAGGCCTGGAGGCCAGAGAAGTGAGGGTCGATGCTGGATCTTGACTAAGGCTGCTGGAAATCTTTACAGATTACTAAGAAGAGAATCTAGAACATAGTTTTGCCCTAACTAGGGCTGGGTCAAGCTTTGAAAAGCAATGAAATTTTACTAGAGAAAAAACAAAGCTGTAAGTACACTAAATACAACAATGTGACACCCCCCTCCAAACTTATTAAAGAATTTGAACAAATTACAACAAAATATTGACTTCTGATACCCTTAAAAGAGGTACCATATTCTAGTCAAATGTTTCTAAAACTGTATGCTTGTTGAGAAACATTTTTTTTTTTCAGGATTATGTCCTTATTCCTTTCTACACTTTTCTACTGTTGACAACTGTGGTCACCTTGTGCCAGTTCATGTTATCAAAACAGGCTACTGTTTTCTTGCGCTTTAGTCCTCAGAGATGATTTCTTCCAGGGTCTCCTTCTAGGGTGTAAAACCTGGCATATCAAGTTTGGGTTACGTAACAGAAGCTGTCCCAGCCATAGGATCGAGGCCTTTTTAGCTGGAAGGCTATACTCTAACAGCACCAGCATCACTTGGCCCAGGAGATGGGGGAGATGCCACAAGAACCTTGTTCTTTGTATTGTTCCAGGTTTTACCCAGGCTCCAAGTGGGCTTGTACAGCTCTAAGAAATGGTTCCTTTAGGACTATTTCTATGTATTCTTGGTAATTATCAGCAGGGCAGAAGATGCCATAGTCAAGCTATTCATTACAAGGAGAAAAAAAAAGCCTCAGAAAGTCCTACACAAAATGGAAACCATGTGCAATGGCTATTTTAAAATGAAATATTATGTGCATGTTATTGGCTGCAGAAATAGCTGCAGAAGCTTTGCCATACTCTTATAGTTTAAATTTAATTTTTTTTTTTTTTTGAGACAGGGTTTCACTGCTATGTTACCTAGGTTGGACCCCTGGGCTCAAGCAATCCTCCCACTTCCACCTGCTGAGTAGTTGGGAGTATGTGTACGTGTCACTGAGCCAGCTACTATCATTTAAATGTATTGAGCTTTGCAAATACTAAGGCACTGCCTTGAATGCAGCTGCATTCTTGGCTCTGAAGTCCTCCAGAAGGTCTGCAACTGCACCCGAGTGCCCATTTGCTGGGACCTAGAGTCTCACTGGGCCTCCCCCTAGTGCTGCTATGTAGCCCTGGGTGCTCAACTGACAGAGGCCTGGGCTGCAGCCCTGATGTGGTGGTCTGCCAAACACAGGCTCCTGCCAGAAGGGAGGAAGGTGACGAGAAATGGCTTGGGATCTGCAGGCAGCTTCTCTTCTCTTAAGCAGCCAGGAGAGAAGGAGGGCTGCACAGATAGGGGGAAGATGGAGGGTGTTGGATGAGGCACAGTGCAGGACTGACATTACAGCTGGTACGACAGCGGGTAATGACGAGAATGAGGTCATATATTATCCTCAAATTACCTGAGCAAGGGGGGCAAAGAATGATGGATAGGCCAATTTAGGGATGCCCTAAATACAAAGTTTTACAAAGTTAATTTCTGAGACAAGGGATTCCCATATTTGAGATGAGGGTTCTGCCACAGTACCCTCCAGGCCCTAATGAGCCAGAGATCCAGCTTCCAGTGCCTACTGCCTGCCTGGGTGAAGATGCGGATACAGAACAGGGTTCAGTCTGGTAGAGGTTTGCAAAGTCTTGTGGGGAGGGCAGAAGCCAATAACCTAAGGTCAGCCTAATGGCAGACACTACCCATCTTGCTTGCTGGTTGCCAGCCACTCTGCTGAACACATAAAATGCTGACTCCAGGATTTAAATTCCTACTGGGATAAGGTATTTAAATAATCTGACGACCCTGACATAATCATCCTGGAATCCTTCTACTAAAGTCCTAGAACTGATCCAGACTCCTGACAAACCTTGGTGTGAACAACAGAAACCATGTGATTGGTCCGGCCCGGTGCTTGGTCTCTGACTATGGCACCAACAATTACTGGTTACAGATACCAAAGGATCCTGCCATGGAAGCTTCTTTATAGTATAGTCAAATGGTAAAAGGTGGTAATGTGGGCTTCAATATCTTTCCTTTACTTCAATACAATAGTGAAACATATTGGGACCTCTAGCCTTCAGCAACCTATTTATATCTTCAGGCCACACCACATCTTAGAATAAAAGCTTTATCCTCTCTAAAGTTCCTGGAGGTTCTTCTAGTTTGAGCATCTGAAGATACGAGGTTCATTCTATTATCTACTCAGATTTCATTTGTTCAAATGGAAGAGCTTTAAATTTTTGAGCTTTTCTTTCATTGAAGGATTCTAATTATTTTTTGTGGTTCTTCTTTGGGCTTTTCCATCCCAGTTATGGGTCTCTGGAGGAGTGACAGTCCAAACCAAAAGACCATTTGGTTGAAGGTGCCCAGATTCTGTGTGCTTCAGCATTTTTCTGATCTGCCCAGCCATGGCCACACCCTGGACTGGTACCTCCAGGAGTTCAGCTACATAGGTTCCCATTCTTTTTCCCAAATGGAGACTGCAAATTATAGTCTTTCTATATTTTCCATGTATTCTGCATTTTCTCCAAAAGTCCAAGACAGGTGCCTGGAGCTGGACTGTTGTTATTCTAGTTATTGTTAGCTACTTCAGCAATGATGCCTTAGGCAATGACGCCTCCTCTCAGGCAATGATACTGAAAGACTCAAATAAACAGAGCACCTTTGGGTCCAAGGTCTAATCTGATGTATTATGCAAGGAAAGCAGCTCTCAGCTATTTTTACTTTTAGGAAATACTACATAGTCCCAGATTATAAATCATATTATGTAGTGTGTGGGGCACTTGCCTTTTCTGCGAACTAGGTATTGCTTTTGACATAATATGGTTACCATCACGCTTTTGACATAAATCTTTTTTTCAAGTTCATATTATCATTCCAATTTTTAAAGCTATTAGTAATCTTAGGATAGCTGTATATTTTGAACAATTAACAAATATTAATACACTATTAAGCCTCACTATAACTCTATAGAACTAAGAATATCTTTTTTTTTTTTTTTTTTTTGAGACGGAGTCTTGCTCTTTCGCCCCGGCTGGAGTGTAGTGGCGCGATCTTGGCTCACTGCAAGCTCCACCTCCCAAGTTGACACCATTCCCTTGCCTCAGCCTCCCAAGTAGCTGGGACTACAGGCACCCGCCACCACGCCCTGCTAATTTTTTATATTTTCAGTAGAGATGGGGTTTTACCGTGTTAGCCAGGATGGTCTCGATCTCCTAACCTCGTGATCCGCCCACCTCGGCCTCCCAAAGTGCTGGGATTACAGGCATGAGCCACTGCGCCCGGCCATATTATTCTTCCTTTAACCCTCAACATCCATGTGAAGAATAGACAAGTGACAACAGTACATCAGAATCCTAAAGAATTAGAAAATGAAACTTGCCTGATAACCACTTCATTTGTGTTGCTCAGTTCAACCACCAATACAGATGGCGATGCTTCAGTTGGAATCATTAAAGGAGGAACTGTTATGTCCTCCGTAAAGGTATTAGTGCTTTCAGCAATGTTTTCTTCTATCTGCAAATACTCTCGTTCAACCATAGCCCTGATATCATGATCACCGTGTGCTTGCCCTGCATCCTTTTGGATTTTGTCAGTGGGCAATGGAAGTTTAGCATAGAGAATGGCCTTCTGGGGATTTCCAGAAATGTAGTCTATGGTGCATACATCAGAAAGTGAGGCAAGATTTTTTAAGGCATCCTCAGGGAATTTCACTGTGTACATTTCCTCAAATGCTTTCGGAAGTGCACTGGCCCAAAGGCCACTTGTGTATTTCACCAGCAGGTCTGCCACTTTTTCTTTAAAGTCTCCTGCCATAACTGTTGGACACCCTTTCAATGGTGATGTTTGTTTGGGACCAGGTAGTGGCGATGGAGGTACTTTCTCAGTGTCCAGTTTACTTCTCAAAAGCTGCTTTCTCTTAGCTGGATAAAGAAGTAAATCTTGGCTACCACTGCAAGGTTTCTCCACCTGAAATTTTTAAATAAAGCAAATGACAGATATTTCAGTGACTATAAACAACCCACAAACACATTAATGCATTTTAAATTTTAGTCACGCTGTTTTCAAATTAACAAGTGTACAATTTACTCTTTTCAATTGCTAGGACTTTAATGCATTATCTTCACCTGCAAATAACACGAGCCACATTTCAGAAATAAACAGGAAAATAAAATAGTATTAAATTCACTTGTGCAGCATCGAGACTCCAGCTGCCCTAGAAAATCACGAGCGCTCTGCCCTGTAACGCGTACTCTCATTTAGTCATCTCTGCCAAATCCAAAACAATAGCTTACAGAACTGACTAAAAATAAGTTGTGAAAAGGTATTAAAACTGTCAGGAATAAACCACTGGGAAGAAAACTAGAAAATACTTGGCTGGGCGCGGTGGCTCACGCTTGTAATCCCAGCACTTTGGGAGGCCGAGGCGGGCGGATCACGAGGTCAGGAGATCGAGACCACTGTGAAACCCCGTCTCTACTAAAAAAAAAATACAAAAAATTAGCCGGGCGTGGTGGCGGGCGCCTGTAGTCCCAGCTACTCGGAGAGGCTGAGGCAGGAGAATGGCGTGAACCCGGGAGGCGGAGCTTGCAGTGAGCCGTGATTGCGCCACTGCACTCCAGCCTGGGCGACAGAGCAAGACTCCGTCTCAAAAAAAAAAAAAAAAAAAAAAAAAAACAAACAAAAAAGAAAATACTTAGACAAAATAGGAGTGCCATCTCTCTTCTTCTTGCAATAGCCTGAGAAAACCCTTGGCTTTCCATTATTTAGAAAAAGATGCTCCAGAGATAAAGTACAGTTTTAAAACAACCACAGCAGAAAGTTTAGCTGCAAGTGTTGTCACTCTAACACACAAGTATTAAAAATACCTAGCACATGTATGTCATCCAATCTTGAATTTCATTTGCATGCCATTCCTGAGAGGCACAGCTTGATGACATATTTTTATGCAAGAGAAGAAGGAGAAGAGAAACTGATGTATGGTATCATTTTTCTCCCTGAGTTTTAAGCCTTTCTACTACTAGAGCAGGGGTCAGCTCTACTACTAGAGCATGGCCCAATGCAGTTCATGGCTCATGGGCTAAAGAATGATTTTTATATTTTCAAATGCTAGAAAAAAATCAAAAGAATTATATCATAACTTGCAAAAATTATATGAAAGTCAATATACATAAAGTTTTATTGGAACACAGTCATGCTCATTTATTTACATATTCTCTCTGGCTGCTTTTGCTCTACAGTGACACAGTTGAATAACTGTGATGGACTGCATCTGTTAGTTGCAGCTGTTGGTCTGCAGAGCCTAAACATTTACCATGGACCTTTACAAAAGCAGTTTCTTGAACCCTGTACAAGACCATTAGACTGAAGTTAAAATTCCCTGCCTTCCAAAATATTTCTATTTTGTCAGATCCTATTTTACCTACTCCTTAGCTGCAATTTAACCCCTTAGGGTAATAATTACAAGTTTACAGGAACCACGGTCCACCTGGAAGAACAGAATTTTAAAGTATGCTGGTTAGGTAGCTTATTAGTAAAGAACACTGACTTTTTACTTCGCTCTCCATACAATGCTTAGGAAGAGTGAACATAAATATTTATGTACAAAGAAAGAAGGTGCTGTCTTGTTACCAGAGAAGAGTTTTGATAAGTCAAAAGACACAGGCAAGTTGGTAATAAAATTCCTTTTCGTCTGACTACATATTCTACATGACACATAGGAAGTGAACGGTATTAATATAAAACATTAGGTTTTCCTCTTCATACTTTTGCCAATGTATGCTTAAGTTTTGAGGATTGAGGAAAACTTCCACACCTGGAAAGCCTAAAGCATCACTGAAAGCAGAGGTCTAATGGCACCTCCTGTAATCTGTCATGGTCTCCTGCTGGCACTCTGTGATCCCTCTAAATGGCATGTTATATGATTGGCACAGTTTATGTCCCTTATTTTAAGCCGTAGGGACACAAATAGTTGGAGCATTCCTCATCTTTCTCTTGATGGTTAGTCTACTTCTCTAGAGACCCATGTTTTAAAATCTGAAATCTTAAAATGCCAATCTTCGCTGTGCTTTACGATGCTCAATAAGATAAAAGAATACAGATTAGGTACAGAGGTTTGAAACGCACACTTTCGGAGCCAATGGAAAAAGAAAACAGCATTATAAGTGAATGATTAACTTGTCATATAGAATCCCAATTAGTGTAGTCAGTCATGCATCACTTAACGATGGGAATACATTCTCAGAAACGTGTCGTCAGTTTGTTGTGCAAACATCATAGCGTGTACTTATACAAACCTAGATGGTATAGCCTACTCCATTATATAGGTTCATTATAATCTTTTTTTCTTCTAAAAAAAATGGGATATATGTGCAGAATGTGCAGGTTTGTTACATAGGTATACATGTGCCATAGTGGTTTGTTACACCTATTGACCTGCCCTCTAAGTTCCCTCCCCTTAACCACCACCCTCTAATAGGCCCTGGTAAGTGTTGTTCCCCTCTCTGTATCCATGTGTTCTCAATGTTCAACTCCCACTTAGGAGTGAGAACATGTGGCGTTTGGTTTTCTGTTCCTGTGTTAGTTTGCTGAGGATGATGGCTTCCAGTTTCATCCATGTCCCCACAAGGACATGATCTCATTCCTTTTTATGGCTGCATAGTATTCCATAGTGTGTACGCACCACATTTTCTTTATCTAGTCTATCACTGATGGGCATTTTGGTTGGTTCCATGTCTTTGCTATTGTAAATAGCACTGCAATAAACACATGTGTGTGGCCGGGTGCAGTGGCTCACACCTGTAATCCCAGCACTTCAGGAGGCCAAGGCGGGCAGATCATGAGGTCAGGAGTTTGAGACCAGCCTGGCCAACATAGTGAAACCCTGTCTCTACTAAAAATGCAAAATATTAGCTGGGCGTGGTGGCAGGTGCCTGTAATCCCAACTACTTGGGAGGCTGATGCAAGAGAATCACTTGAACCTGGGAGGCGGAGGTTCCAGTGAGCCAAGATCATGCCATCGCACGCCAGCCCAGGTGACATTTTGAGACTCTGTCTCAAAAAATATGTGTGTGTGTGTGTGTGTGTGTCTTTATAGTAGAATAATTTATATTCCTTTGGGTATATACCCAGTAATGGAATTGCTGGGTCAAATGTATTTCTGATTCTAGATCTTTGAGGAATTGCCACCATACTGTCTTCCACAATGGTTGAACTAATTTACATTCCCACCAATAGTGTAAAAGTGTTCCTATTTCTCCACACCCTCACCAACATTGTTTCCTCACTTCTTAATAATTGCCATTCTGACTGTCGTGAGATGGTATCTCATTGTGGTTGATTTTGATTAGCATTTCTCTGATGATCAGTGATGTTGAGCTTTTTTTCATGTTTGTTGGCTGTGTAAATGTCTTCTTTTGAGAAGTGTGTGTTCATACCCTTTGCCCACTTTTTGATGGGGTTGTTTTTTTCTTGTACATATGTTTAAGTTCCTTGTAAATTTTAGCTAATTATTAGACGTCTGTCAGATGGGTAGTTTGCAAAAATTTTCTCCCATTCTGTAGGTTGCCTGTTCACTCTGATGATAGCTTCTTTTGCTGTGCAGAAGCTCTTTAGTTTAACACCATTTGTGAATTTTGGCTTTTGTTGCAATTGCTTTTGGTGTTTTTGTCATAAAGTTTTTTCCCAGGCCTATGTCCTGAATGGTGTTGCATAGGTTTTCTTCTAGGGTTTTTATGGTTTTGGGTTTTACATTTAAGTCTTTAATTCATCCTGAGTTATTTTTTGTATAAGGTGTAAGGAAGGGGTCCAGTTTCAGTTTTCTGAATATGGCTAGCCAGTTTTCCCAGCATCATTTACTGAATAGGAGATCCTTTCCCCATTGCTTTTGTCAGGTTTTTTTGAAGATCAGATGGTTGTAGATGTGTGGTATTATTTCTGAGGTCTCTGTTCTACTCCATTGGTCTATATGTTTGTTTTGGTACCAGTACCATGTTGTTTTGGTTACTGTAGTCTTGTAGTATAGTCTGAAGTCAGATAGTGTGATGCCTCCAGCTTTGCTCTTTTTGCTTAGGATTGTCTTGGCTATATGGGGTCTTCTTTGATTCCATATAAAATTTAAAATAGTTTTTTCTAATTCTGTGAAGAATGTCAATGATAGTTTGATGAGAAGAGCATTGAATCTATAAATCACTTTGGGCAGTATGGCCATTTTCATGATATTGATTCTTCCTATCCATGAGGATGGAAGGTTTTTCCATTTGTTTGTGTCCTCTCTTATTTCCTTGAGCAGTGGTTTATAGTTGTCTTTGAAGAGGTCCTTCATGTCCCTTGTTAGCTGTATTCCTAGGTATTTCATTCTCTTTGTAGCGATTGCCAATGGGAGTTCATTCATGATTTGGCTCTCTGCTTGCCTATTGTTGGTGTAAAGAAATGCTTGTGATTTTTGCATGTTGATTTTGTATCCTAAGACTTTGCTGAAGTTGCTTATCAGTTCAAGAAGTTTTTGGGCTGAGATAATGGGGTTTTCTAAATATAAAATCCTGTCGTCTGCAAACAGAGACAACTTGGCTCCCTCTCTTCCTATTTGAATACCCTCTATTTCTTTCTTTTGCCTGATTGCCCTAGCCAGAACTTCCAATACTATGTTGAATAGGAGTGGTGAGACAGGGCATCCTCATCTTGTACCAGTTTTCAAAGGGAATGCTTCCAGCTTTTGCACATTCAATATGGTATTGGCTGTGATTTGTCATGAATAGCTCTTCTTATTTTGAGATATGTTCCATCAATACGTAGTTTATTCAGAGTTTTTAACATGGAGGGATACTGAATTTTATCAAAGGCCTTTTCTGCATCTATTGAGATAATCATGTGGTTTTTGTCTTTGGTTCTGTTTATGTGATGGATTACATTTACTGATTTATATATGTTGAACCAGGCTTGCATCCCAGGGATGAAGCTGACTTGATCGTGGTGGATAAATTTTTTGATATGTTGCTGGATTCAGTTTGCCAGTATTTTCTTGAGGATTTTTGCATTGATGTTCATCAGGGATATTGGCCTGAAGTTTTTTTGTTGTTGTTGCATCTCTTCTCAGTTTTGGTATCAGGATGATGCTGGCTTCATAAAATGAGTTAGGGCAAAGTCCCTCCTTTTCAATTGTTTGGAATAGTTTCAGAAGGAAGGGTACTAGTGACTCTTGTATTTCTGGTAGAATTCAGCTGTGAATCCATCTAGACCTGGGCTTTTTTTGGTTGGTAGGCTATTAAATACTACCTCAATTTCAGAGCTTGTTATTGGTCTATTCAGGGATTCGACTTCTTCCTGGTTTAGTCTTGGTAGGGTGTATGCATCCAGGAATTTACTCATTTCTTCTAGATTTTCTAGTTTATTTGTATAGAGGTGTTTATACTATTCTCTGATGGTAGTCTGTATTTCTGTGGCGTCAGTGGTGATATCCCCTTTATTGTTTTTTATTGTGTCTATTTGATTCTTCTCTCTCTTCTTATTAGTCTAGCTAGAGGTCTATCTATTTTGTTAATCTTTAGAAAAACAGCTCTTGGATTCGTTGATTTTTTTGGAGGGTTTTTCGTGTCTCCACCTCCTTCAATTCTTCTCTGATCTTAGTTATTTCTTGTCTTCTGCTAGCTTTTGGATTAGTTTGCTCTTGCTTCTCTAGCTCTTTTGTGATGTTGGGGTGTCGATTTGAGATCTTTCTAGCTTTCTGATGTGGGCATTTAGACTATACATTTCCCTCTTAACACTGCATTAGCTATGTCTCAGAGATTCTGGTACATTGTCTCTTTGTTCTCATTGGTTTCAAAGAACTTCTTGACTTCTGTGTTAATTTCGTTATTTCCCCAGGAGTCATTCAGGAGCAGGTTGTTCAATTTCCATGAAATTGTGTGGTTTTGAGTGAGTTTCTTAATCCTGAGTTCTAATCTAATTGCACTGTGGTCTCTCTTTTTTTGTGATGGAGTCTCGCTCTGTCCCCCAGGCTGGAGTGCAGTGGCACGATCTCGGCTCACTGCAAGCTCTGCCTCCCTGGTGTATGCCATTTTTCCTGCCTCAGCCTCCTGAGTAGCTGGGACTACAGGTGCCTGCCACCACACCTGGCTAATTTTTTGTATTTTTAGTAGAGATGGGGTTTCATCATGTTAGTCAGGATGGTCTCAATCTCCTTACCTCGTGATCCACCCACCTCAGCCTCCCAAAGTGCTGGGATTACAGGCGTGCGCCATCGCACCCAGCTGAGATGGTTTTTTATAATTTCAGTTCTTTTGCATTTGCTGAGGAGCATTTTACTTCCAAATATGTGGTCAATTTCAGAATAAATGCCATGTGGTGCTGTGAAGAATGTATATTCTGTTGATTTGGGGTAGAGAGTTCTGTAAATGTCTATTAGGTCCACTTGATCCAGAGCTGAGTTCAAGTCCTGAATATCATTGTTAATTTTCTGTCTTGTTGGTCTACTATTGACAGCGGGGTGTTAAAGTCTCCCACTATTATTCTGTGGGAGTCGGTCTCTTTGTAGGTCTCTAAGAACTTGTTTCATGAATCTGCGGGCTCTTGTATTGGGTGCATATATATTTAGAATAGTCAGCTCTTCTTGTTGAATTGTTCCCTTTACTATTATGTAATGCCCTTCTTTGTCTTTTTTTTAATCTTTGTGGGTTTAAAGTCTGTTTTGTCAGAGACTAGGATTGCAACCCCTGCTTATTTTTTTGCTTTCCATTTGCTTGGTAAATTTTCCTCCATCCCTTTATTTTGAGCCTGTGTGTGTCTTTGCATGTAAGATGGGTCTCCTGAAGATAGCACATTGATGGGTCGCCCACTCATTGCCTCCCTTGGCTGGGGGAAAAGGGTTCCCCTTCCCCGTGTGGCTCTCAGGTGGGCCATCGTACCATACTGTTCTTCCTTCTCTCTGTGAGTCATGCCAGTCTTGTAGTCTACTTTGATGACAGAACCTGGATACCCTGGTTGCCAATGAAGGATTCACACACTTACGGTTTTTTTTTGATGAGAGCCTCCAAAAGCCGCTGTTTCTAGTCAGCTATCTTGCCCCCCGCCCCACCCCCAGCTCCATTACAATCTTATGGGACCACCATTGTGTATACATACAGTCCATCATTGACCAAAATGTTGCTATGCAGCACTTGACTAATTTTAGATTTAGATGTGGTGGTTCTCTGCAGCCAAACCCAGATGAGCCTGTAGAGCCCACCTTAAAACTTTTCTTCAGTTTTCACATACCAATCTCAACACTTTCTCTGAAGTGGGTGGTAGAAACTACTTTCAGTGGACAATAACCCATCTTATCTAAAATAACTTCCTAAGCCCCATCCCCCCACTATCCACATAGCTTCTTCTAACCCAAAAGAAGGTAAGAGGGTTCTTTGGCTTTATTATCTTTTTCTTTCCAAGGAGTGTACTGAGAATCTGGGATGCTTCAATGCTTAGTCTCCCCTCTCCCAGTCCCCAAACTGCCATTCCATCTGTGCCTTAGATGTGATTAGTGCCAATTACCTAATAACATACCTATCAAACCTCTAACAATGACCTCTGACATGACCAGCACAAGTTCTTCCAAATAGGAACTGCCATCTTAACTGAAGTTAGGGACATTATGTCCACTTGAGTTGGTCCAGGGCAAGAGCAGAATTCCCATTTTTCTGGCTTTTATTCCAGAATAATACTTAAAGATCATCTGGAGGTACTAAGCTTCCAGGGCTGTGTCTGCAGCATTTAAGTCAAACTTTGCCAATCAGCCTATAAAGTGAATTTTTGATCAATAAGCCTGAATTTACCCAAAGTACAAACCATAGCCAAATAATCATCTGAATTAGAAGACAGATTTTTTCCCTCAGCAGTTTTATATTATTTTTATTGTTTAAAGCAGATAACCATATCCCACTCTAATGACTAGTTCCTTGAATTGTAAGCACTTACCAGTCTTTAATGGCTTCTTCTTTTATCTCAAAACAGTTAGTTATGTGCCTACATTCCACTTGTTCTCCAATGATTTGGCTTCTATGCATTCAAATAAGCATTTACTAAGATTAATCATAGGCCTAACAAGGCACCGAACCTGACTCTAACTAGAGTTGATTCAGATATCCTTCAACACTTCAGGCAAATATTCACGGATAAATTTAGTGATATGGAAAATATACCTGGTCCACATACTTCATTCCAATCTTTGGGGTTTCTTTTCTTTTTCTCTCTCTCTTTTTGTTAAGGCTGGGTCTTGTTCTGTTGCCCAGGCTAGAGTGCAGTGGCGCAATCTCGACTCACTGCAACCTCCACCTCCTGGGCTCAAGCGATCCTCCTGCCTCAGCCTTCTAAGTAGTTGGGATTACAAGCATTAGCCACCATGCCAGGCCAGCTGAAGGGTTCCTCAATTCAAAGGCAACAATTCATGAAACTCCTTTTAAAGTTAAAAAAATATAACTTAAAGCAAATATAATTCTTTTCCAGTTATGAGTATGGAAAACACAAACATGTTTTTCCTATTTTCTCATTCAACAACAATCAACACAGACTTGTGTGACCAAATGAGTGGGGGTCTCCCCACTCCAATCAAACAATCAATTCTGCACTGGATATCAGCTGAATTCCACCAATTCAATTCTGACACTATCTACCTGGAGATAGCATCAGATCCCACAGGTTGAGGGTTCAGTCCCACAAGACTGTCCCCTCTTCAGACACCAGTTACAAGCCTGGGGCTCTGGAACTTCTGATCAACTGGATCAAGCTGGGGTTCCCAAGACCCTCTCTTTAGTTTTAATTCGCTATAGTGGCTCACAGAAATCAGGGAAACATGTTTACTGGTTTACTATGAAGGATATGGCTGGGTGCAGCAGCTCACACCTATAATCCCAGCACTTTGGGAGCCTGGGGTAGGAGGATCACTCACTTCAGGCTAATAGTTGAAGACCAGCCTGGGCAACATTGTGAGAATCTCAACAAAAAAATTTTAAAAATTAGCTGGATGTGATAGTGTGCACCTATAATCCTAGCACTTTGGAAGGCTGGGGTGGGAGGACGGCTTGAGCCCAGGATGTCCAGGCTGCAATGAGTTATGATGGTGCCACTGCATGCCAGCCTAAGGGACAGGGCAAAACCTGTCTCTAAAAAAATACACGTGTGTGTGTGTGTGTGTGTGTGTGTGACAGATATATGTATAAATTAAAGGATATTACAAAAAAATACCAGTGAAGAGATGCTTAGTGTGAGATATGCCGGAAGAAGTGTGGAGCTTCCATGCCCTCTCTGCTACCCTACAGGAAGCTCCATATCTTCGGCTATCTGGAAGCTTTCTTCCTGCTTTGGGTTTTTATGGGGGCATCATTCCGCAGGCATGATTAAGTCATTGGCCACTGGTAATCAACCTAATCTTTAGGCCCTCTACCCTCCCCAGAGGTTGGTTGGGGCTGAAAGTCCCAACCCTCTAATCATGTCTTGGTCTTTCTGGTGACCAGCCCCATCCTAAAGCTACTAGGGGTTGCCAGTCATCACTCATTAGTTAAAAAAAAAAAAAAGACATTACTTTGGAGAGTCACTTCGGATTTTAGGAATTGTATGCCAGAGAATGGGGAAGGCCAAATATATATTTTACAATATCACCCAGCTCAAACTCTCTAAATTTTCATATGAATAGAAATTTCCTGGGCATTCTACTGTGATCACCATCTGTCATCTATAAAAAGTGCCACGTCTTTTTAATTTTCTGGCAAATGGGTTTAGGAAAGAGACCTACTACTATATCTATCCCACAAGAACCTTGCTAAAGATAAAGAGTTGCTATAATGTGAGTTACATTGTGGTGTCCATTCTTTACTGGGCTCTGGTGCATCTGACAAGACTTACATGTTCATCTCCTGCCTCATCTCCCAAGACAGAACAGCCGTCTTATGGTCTTCACAAATGACCAAGGCAAGCCAACATCTACATGAAACATGGCTTTTATTATTTCTTTAGTGTGATAATCAACTGCTAACCACTTCAGGTAGATCTCTCAAAAGGGAGCTTTTACAGCATCTAGTTCCTTTAGCCCACTTGATTCAGGCATATACCTGAGGAGGGAGTCACAAGGCCTCCTCTACTGTGGGAGAAGACTCAGGACCATACTCCTATCCTTGTCCTTCATGTTTTCTTTGTTTTGTGGCTCTGTAATTTTTTCTTTGGTTCTGAATGTCCACCCAAAAAGTCCATCAGTCCAATGACTGGGAACTAGCATGACTTGTAACTTCACATACCATGTGTACACTCCCACCCCCACCTCCAACAGGAGAGACGGGTAACATAAAAGATGAACTCCGGACACCATGGAGTCAAGCCCCTTCCTTTGCTGATCATCAGAAGATGCTGTACCTAATAGCCTTAAACTTTCTATTCCCGTAAATTCATGATAATCAGCTTGATTTCTGCCACATTTGGAATCACAATTTGAATGAGACACTTCCCTCACACCCCTCTGGGTTTCTGTAAGTTTGAAGCAGAAATACTGGGCTTGGCAGATGTGAGGCTGTGATGCTGTGAAATATATACTTGGTCTTCCTTCCCAGTTTCCTAAATACAATTCCTAAAATCCTTGGAATCTCCAAAGAGCTTATCTTTTTGTATGCTAATACTGACTGAGAGCTTCAGGGTGGGGCTGCTTACCAGAAAGTCCAAGGCAGGATTAGAGGGTTGAAACTTTTGGCCCCATTCAACTTCCAGGGAGGGAAGAGGCACTGAAGGTCAAGCTGATCACCAGTGGTCAGTGGTTTAATCAACATGCCTGCATAATGAAGCCTCCATAAAAACCCAAGAGGACAGGTTTGGAGGGCTGCCTGGAGGGTGGCAGGCCCAGGGAGGGCATAGAGACTCCATGCTGCTTCCCCCGTTTATGCATTTCTTCATCTGTATCCTCTGTAACATCCTTTGTAATAAATCAGTAAATAGAACTGTTTGCCTGAGTTCTGCGAGCCACTCCAGCAAATTAATCAAACCTAAAGAGGAGGTTTTGGGAACTCCAATTTGAAGCTGGTCAGTCAGAAGTTGTGGAGGCCTGGATCTGCGCAACTAGCGTATATGTAGAGGAGCAGCAATTTTGGGGATTGAGCCTTCGCCCTGTGGGATCTGATGCTATCTCCAGGTAGACAGTGTTGGTATTAAATTAGAGGGCGCCCAGCTGGTGTCTGCTGCTTGGTTTCTGGGGGAAACGCCCACATTTGGTCACAGAAGCCTTCTGTGTTGATTGTTGTGGTGTGAGAGCAGAGGAAAAACACACTTTGAGTATTTTTCCAAAACAGGCCCAAAAACTTAAAATATGAATTTCTTCAGGAGTCTGTTCAGACAAATAAAAGTCTTCATCCTACATGCCTAGAAACTGCTTCTCCTTAACTCTAAGGGTCTTTACTTCTTTCTTTCTAGTTTTACCTGTGCTGTAAACTTAAAAGTTCTTGAAGCCAAACTCCTTTGAATCTATGAAGGCTTACCTGCTAATTCTTTAGCATGGGCCTCTGAGGTAAGCTTACTGTTTCTTCTGAAAATTAGAATATTCTTTAGGGTTCTATAACAGAATTGGTATTGTCCAGTTAAATCAAGCTTTCCAAAGCATTTATATGGGCACAGTTTTGTTTCCACAGGGTAGTAGTCATTTTTGTTGAAGCTTTAAATTAAGTTCTAAATTTCGTTTTATATGGTCACCACCCAATATAAACCTGAGACAGTACAGCAAAATCACATTTACCTAGAGGCCTCCTTTCTAGCACTGCAAGCATTAATAATGGTTATGAGCTCAAAACAAACCAAAAACAACAAAGAAAAACAAAGCAAAAAATAATCCCATTTTAAAATTTGACTTCAATAGTGAATAAAAGGTCCCTGAGTGCCTAGCAACAACTAAAACATCGAAGTCACTGACCAGAAGCTTGCACCCTACGATCAGCCAGTTCACAGAAAGGTTGACCAGCTGATGACTTCCTTAAGAGGTGACCTTTTTATGCTAAAGCTGACGAGTGCTGGAAAAGTCAGACAACTGAGAAAGAGACAGGGAAATGGTCCCCAATGGCATCACTGTGTCACAATGCAGATGCACTGATCAGGACAGATATGAAGCAGCAAGGGCAGCCGGTGTGGTGTACCCTGTATGCAGGAGCTAAACCCATCCAATCCACTGTTCCATATCACCTACAACCACAACCATCTCTGCCAGAATGTACTGAGGCTAGTGATGATAAGCCCAAGATATTCAGAAACGGTTACAGTGCTTCAGTCAATTCTCTTTGAGAAAGTTAAGGTTTTGTAGCATATTCCACAGAGACTTAATCAAAGGTAAAAGTAAAAAGATCCTTGTAGAGGGTAACCCTTGACTGTTGACAAACCATCTACTCAGAGAAACTCTTCTCTGCCATCTTAGATGAGTCATTTAATAGACTCTATGTACTTCAAGGTCAACACTTCCGCTTACTCCCACCCCTTTAACTAGGAAAGACCTTTCACCAATGCTGTCTTTAGACACACATTGCAATTATTTATATTAGGATAAACTTCAAGTCATTTTCCATTAGCATGGCCTGAGGTTAGGCTTCTTGCTCATGTTCCTTTAGGAAGATAATGGAGTCTTCTCCTACTTGAACATGTGCTGAGCTTTTTGGAATTGCTTTTGGCCAGTGGCTGTGGCTTTCAATGTGCATTGGACACATTCCTTGCTCTCATTATTCCTTGCTCTCATTACCTTTGGCAGGAGTTGGGGCAGGTGCAGGGAGGGTAGGGGGACTGGAATCCATTCATGGATTGTTAAAACGTCAGGAACTCTCTTTGGCTTGGAGTTTATTTTGACTTCATTTCCTCCACTGCTCTTTATTTCTTTTCAAGTTAAAGTTTTGTTTTTCTCTCTTTAGCTTTTCCTCTGTTTGTATTCAGTTTCTTTGTAGAGCTTGCTGGGCATGTCCCTGGTTGAGCAGTGGGTTTTGGCCTGCTTTAGGCTGGGGTGCCTCTCAAAAATTAACAGCAGTTGCCTTTTACTAAACACCTATTATGTTTCTGATACCACATTAATAGCTGCTTTATATATTTTATCTAATTCTCACAATCACCCTATGACATGGGTAGAATTAGTGACATTTTAGAGCAGATTGTGGCACTGAGAGGATGGTCTGTATGCTGAAAGGTATACAGCTAAGAAATGATAAGGTAAAAATCTACCTCAAAGCCCAAACTCCTTCTAGTGTACTATGGGGCCTTATGGGTAGTTTCTGTTTCAAGTTCCAGAACAGCAACTTCTCATTATTCCTCAACTTGCTATTCTGATTTTACAACAGTGCAATTTTGTCTTTTTTCTACTCAGATGTTCACTTAATTTAAATTTAAAAATTGTTCCAATCATGTGTTCATTATGTATTTCTTTTCACTGATGAAAAAATGGAAAATAAGTTAGATTCCATTTAAAAAATATTATGATTATACTTCCAAGTCTTCAGTTTACCTCTTCACTTCTGCTTCTGCTGGCATTGCTATTTAGAATATATTCAATATATAGAGTATATTCAATACCATTAAGCCTGAGGATATCGATTGCTGTTTATGTTCCATTTCCTTCAAAATCCAAGTTGTTTGTTTTTACCCCAGAAGTTCCAGGCTTTTTAAAAAGGCAATTCATTTTACATGGGCTAAAAGGTGCTTTATTATCTCATACAACTAATTACCATAATTAAAATTAAGTTAGATTCCTGAACATCCCAAAATATAAAAACATCTCTATGTAAGTGACAGAAACTCTTGCCTCCTTTGATATTAGAGAAACTGCTATACTGATGCAACTCAGAATTTTAAGAATTTTTAAGAGTCTGCAAGATTAGATATGAAACAACTTAAAGCTCAGTGATTTCTAATGAATAGGAAAATGATATATAATAAAACCAGACTAACAGTAAAACATCCTTGTAGAAGCTATGAATAATTAGCGTAATTAGGCAGTTTTTCCTCATTCACATTTTACGTTCTATAATTTTGTCACTCACAAAATGTTATGTTTTATAATTAAGGCTTGGTGTGCCTCCAGCCCAACTTAGAATGTTTCCCAGCTACCTGATGGTTGCCTACCAGTAGGTCCTGGGGCTACTGACAGAAATTCTCCTTAGCTGAGTGCATCTAGTTCTGCCCACCAATGAGCCCCTCAGCTCTCTAACAGCTTCAGGCAAGACATGGGAGACAGATATTCTGGCTAATGTAAGAATGGAGAGGTTTCTTTATCTGTTTCAGAGAGTAGAAATTTTCAACAAAATCTCTGGTGTTCAGCAGTCATTGTTCCAAGATTTGGAATTTAAGACAGGTCTCATGCTGTCACCCAGGCTGGAATGCAGTGGTGCCATCATAGCTCTGCAACCTTGAATTTCTGGGATCAAGCAATCCTCCCACCTCAGCCTCCTGAGCAGATGGAACTACAAGCATGCATCACCACGCCCAGCTAATTTTTTTAGATTTATTTTTTGTAGAGACAGAGCCTTGTTACATTGTCCAGGCTGGTCTCAAATTCCTCACCTCAAGCAATTCTCCTGCCTTGACCTCCTAAAGTGCTGAGATTACAGGCATAAGCCAATGGGCCTGACCAAGATTTGTAATTTTTCTAGAAATCAAAGTCAGCCAGAGGCCATGGATCCTGGGTGATCTCAAGGCTGAGACCTGCTGTGTTTCCACCAAATGATGACTCCTTAATGAAGTGACCTGGCCTCTGCTTGCCTCTTCAGCTTCTTCCTGAGCAACTCTCTTCTTACTGAATTTATTTCAGCTTCCTGAAAATACTATGCTTTTCTATCTCAGGACTTTGGCACAATCTGTTTCTTTTGTCTGAGGTGCTTTTCTCCTCCCTCTTTACCTAACTCACACTAACCCATCTGTCAGGTTTTAGTTTAACAGCCACCTCCTCTGGAAGCTTTACTTGACTCATCAGACTATGTAGAGTCTCCTGTTTAGACATTCCCCTCAGCATCCTGTACTTCTCCTTCATAACCATCGCAGGCTTATCATTATTTGTTCAATGTTTATTTTCCCCATTGGATAGAAAGTTCCATAAGGGCAAGGATCATGTCTGTCTTGTTTACTGTTTACTTGTTTACTGTTCCGTGGCTAGCACATGGAAGCATTTTATAAATACCAGTCAAATACAACAGTTAAACAAGAGCACTATTAACAAGACTACTGCTCTAGAACAGCCAAGAGGTGTTGCTGTCCTCCTAGGACCCAGTGGGAACTCTTAGAGTGCAGTGTCCTTGATCTGTAGGCTTACTGTCTTGGAATCTTTGCCTTTTCAAGACAGTTTCTGCACAATTTCCACTTCCCTCACAAGTTGTCTAGGAATACCTTGGAGCTGGCTCATTGTTGTGAATAACTCTCCCTAGCTTTGAAGACTCTCAGTACACATTTTTCTACTGGACAGACCCAAAAGGTTAAGGACAACAGATTCAAAGCATCCTTCTGCTTGCACCAAAATGTTCTCCAATATCCATGGGAGGTGGCTTACAGCATACTAATTAGAACCTCTATGAAGATAAAATTTCAAAGCTGCTATTTGGTCCCTAAAGCTGATGCTGTGCATTCTGATATTCAAATGGAATTCCTGTAAGTAGTAATCTCTGGGTGGTGGAATGATGGGTGATTTTTATTTCTTTTATAACTTTATTTTTCAATCTTTTAATATAGAATATTTTATATGGTTGGAGGAAAAAACTCTTAAAAAAAAGAGAAATACATTGCACTTAGATTTCTCCTTCAGTTACACGACAAGCCATATAGAGAGACACCCATTACCAAGTTCTGTCTTATCCTAAACTTTTTGCACTGCCTTGAGACTATCTAATCTTGCTTGTAGTAACATCTGTCCTAGGCATGGTATCAGTGTTTCTGCTTTGCAGCAAGGTGAAAAGAAGGAGTTATAAGAAGGGGGAAAATAACCATTGTGTAAGTGTTTAAAGCTGTTTAAAAATAACCATGGTTTAACTATCTAAAACTTTTTAACAACAGTCTGCTAAAAAATATTCAGAGGTTAAACAGTTTCGAAAGGTATCAACAGACATCAATATGATTGGTGTTTTCTGGCATCCCACTTCACTAAGCAAATTACCATAACCTAATACTTCGTATTGATTACATCTGAACAAAGGTAATAAACACAATATATAGGATAGGAAAGTTACATCGTGTTTCTGCTTCTGACCATCATTGCTTGGACGGAATATATAACGCAACGAAAGATGAATTCAAGTGCTATAAAAAGCAACCAAAAAAACAGTCAGTTGTTTTAGCACCAGAGGTTTAGTAGAAAACTATTCATTTTAGGAAAAGTTTTTAACATCAAAGAGATATATACTCTCTCATCTACAATCCTAGCAAGAGAAATTCTAGAACTGTGAAGGCATATAGAGTAGCAAAGATTAAAATTTCCCAAAAAAGCCATAATAAAGCTACACAAATATTAGTAATTATCATGGAATATAAAAAAACTAGAAACACATTACATTAAGAACCAGTGAAGTATATTTCTAAAGTTTTTACTCTAAAGACTTCTTTATCAGAGCTTAAAAATGAGTTATATATGTATCCTGCCGATTAAAAAAAGGCTCTAAGTTTTACAGAAAACTTTCTACGGTGTGCAAATACCCATGTAACAAACCTGCACAGGTATCCCCTATATTTAAAATAAAAGCTGAAATAAAAGAACTCATAAAGTTCTACGGATTTAAACCATAAAGGAGCCATATGCATTTCAAGAAGGGGATACAGGCCCTGAACCTTCAACCTGAACAGCCTAATGAGACTTCTAAGGGAAACCTCAATGTCACTAAACCTGCATCGAGTGAGGAAAATTCTTCCCAGAATAGAGTACAAATGGAGTGAACTGAAAAAGCAACCCTGGGAATTTCCATTAGGAGAACAAACCCTACATTCCACATAAATCAGAGGTCACATTCTTACGAATATTAAGTGTTCTTGAGTTTATTAGTAGGGAAACAGAGCCATATTTCCAGAGTTTAACATTCCTTCTTATTTTCCCACCTTACACTATATATTCTAACATTTGCCACATTGTCCTAATCATTTTTTTCCCTATTTCCCTCACTAGACTCCAAGTGTCTTCATCATCCTTGTTCTTAAAACACCTAAGGCAAAAATTAGCACATGCAAGTGCACAGTGAATGGTATATGAGCAAATGGGATGGATGAATGATTGAATGACACTTGTCTCTAAGAGGCCATGGACTCAAGTGGAGGAAAAAGTAGTTACAAAAACACATGTTTTCGGCCAGGCATGGTGGCTCACGCCTGTAATCCCAGCACTTTGGGAGGCCGAGGTGGGCAGATCACCTGAGGTCAGGAATTCAAGACTCCAGCCTGGCCAACATGGTGAAACCCTGTCTCTACTAACTACACAAAAATTAGCTGGGCGTAGTGGCTCACACCCGTAGTCCCATTTACTCGGAAGGCTGAGGCAGGAGAACCACCTGAACCCTGGAGGCGAAGGTTGCAGTGAGCCAAGATTGCTCCACTGCACTCAGCCTGGGTGACAAGAGTGAAATTCTGTCTCAAAAAAAGAAAAAAAAAATACATGCTTTCTTTAGGCCAGGTGCTTATAAAGAGGGAATGCCCTACACTGCCCAACAGGCTTGGGGGACAAAATATATGTTAAAGAAATAAAAGCCCTCTACCAAAGCATACATAATCCTCATGCATATTTAATTCTACAAGCCTAGAAGTATCGAGTAGCTGTTAATGCAACCATTTAAAACAGTTATATTTTAAATATATTTTATGTAAGCAAAAACATTAAGAAACATCTAAAAGTTAGTTACTTTGGTGTAAGAATCCAGCTGTCTCTATTTCTGGCTGAACTAAGATCTTTAATAAACTATGCTGATCCATAATCTTATAATCACAGACTCTGAAGTAGGAATAGAAACTGAAATTGATAAATCATTTTTAAATTTTTCTAATTTCCAACTTTCTCTCTAAAGATGGCTTGTAAAAATTATAATATAAACACTATTATTAATTTCAAAATAAAAATTAAGAACTCTCTATATAATTAGTCAAAATAACTAAAATTTGCTCAGCTAAAAGTCTTTAAAAATGCTCAAGAGTAAGCAAATAAAATTTGAGGCTAATAAAACAATTCTTCCCAATAAGTTCAGATTATTAAAATGGCAAAGCTATCAGTGTTTACTGGTAACAGTTCAATCATTATAGAATGGTTTACATATTATCACATATTAAATGCATTTTAAAAATGACATAGAACAAAATATATAAAAATAGCAATTACAACACAGGAGAATCTTCAACTTTGACATACTTCTATAAATAAGAACTGACATATGTTAGTCTTAAGAGATAAAGATTAATGAGGTAACATATGTAAAGTGCTTTGTCTTCCGGGGATAAAAGGTGATATGACTAATAACTCAAGATCTCAAAGTTGGGCAGGGAGGAGGTATTAGAAGGGAGGAATAAGGAAAAACATACCGTGCAAATATGAGGCCAGTGTTCAAACTGTTGTAAAATTCCTTGATTAAGGTCTTCTTTATATAACTCTTTGTAAAAATGTGGAAGCTTAGATATCCAAATGCCATTGTGATGCTTGTTTAGTATTTCCTTTATGCGGTTTTGAACCTCATCCATTTTATAAGTGTAAGAGGCAGGAGGCGTGACATTGGGTTTTTCAACAGTCTGATTTAAATTATCTTTAAATTAAAAAAAATAGAATTAACCAAAATGCTTAACATTTTAGATTATCCCCATTACCTAATATTTGTGTCTTCAGGTTTTGCTATAGTGTGGGCTTGTGGTAGCCAAAGGACTTAGAAGGGGGCAGGATTAGGCAGAGCAGCACCATGACAACCTCATTCTAAGTTTTAACCCTGAAATAACCAGCAGTGTTTCTTGTGGGTCAAGAAATACCCAAAGAGGGAACCTAGTCCCTCTATTTTGCAAGGATGCTTCATAGTTTAAACATCAAGATGATCTTGCTACGTAAAGAATAATTAAATTATTTAACCAACTGTTTTCTACCTGCTGAGGAAGATTACATTTTATATATTAGTTTACAGGCAATACTGAATTTAAAGCTATATTCCACAGAACATAGGAATAATTCCTTAACAGATCAAATAACTTTTTGATCTTATACAAGTTTTGTAGAAGATAAAAAATTGCCTGAGTTTGAGTATTATGATCAATTTTCACCTTTATTAATGGAAAACAAATAATTTAGCAATACACAAAAGTTAAAAAATTGATCCATCTACAATCATCATCATCCTAGCCTCAGTTTATAAACATAAAAGGTTTGGAACCCACAGATAACTTTTGATTTATTTCCCCAATATCAATCATTTATCTTTCCTAAGTGTATATTTATAAAGTTTTGGCTTTATAGCTATTTTATATTTCGTTTTTACTTAAAACTTAGAATGTGAGAGTTAGTATCTCCAGACAATAAAGAAATCTGAGTGTTTACTATAGCTGACAGTCCTGGAATTTTAAGAACTATGAAATTTATTCCAAATCTCTAGGAAATTTCACTGAGATACAGATCTGAGTATATTAAATATTAACATCTATATGCAAAATATATGCATATTTTAATCAGATAGTATCTCTGCTGGGATTCAGTCATTTTTATTTTAATTTGCAGGTAGAGACAGTCTGATTTGGGGATGCTGCCTCTGAGAATGCCAGGAAGCCCAGAGTGAGCTATTCCTTGAGGACACTTGGACGCTGACTCTGCTCTTCCACCAAAGGGCAAGATCTGGCCTTGCTAAGTCTTAGATTGGCACAGAGAAGAGAAGGCTCCAGGATATCCACATATATTTCCTATTAAGGGTATAGCTAATTTATTTAAGTTCTTCCCAAACAATGATATAAAAGGACTGGGAAGGATGAAAAGATTAAGTTTCTCATAACTGGCCAGGCCCTCCCATAATGAGAATGTGTCAGCAGCTGACCCACAGTTGTGTCTGCAAATGCACTTGCTCTGTGGGGCCTCTGGGGCCATCTAAGTCCCTGCACCTTTTGTTAAACAAATTAAAGTAGTAATGGAGGTGTCCATCATGTAGGATAGGTTGTGCACACATGTGTGCATATCAGCTCTGCTAGGTGAACTGCAATCCTCCTGAAATAAGTCCTCTTGTTTCTGTAGAAATAGTTTATACTAATTTAAGCTTCTAAAAGGATATTCAACTTTGCCATGTAGTCATGTTTCAGAAAATGCCTATGTAAAAATAATTCATGTAAACAAAAATCATATTGCTCAATTAATTTCCATTAAGAAATACTGGAGATGTGTTCTTATAAGAAAAAAAAAGCATTTCAACTAAGTAAGAATCACACTTAAAGCAGCAAATAACGTAAAATCACATTTACATTTCACACACTATAAGCACTGATACGAAAACACTGTCTCCCTGGGTGGGTCTATGAGCAGGGAATTTACACATCGGTTGGAGAAGAAAAGATAACGAGTGGTTGCATTTCTAACCTTCAGATTCTTTGACTTTCACTATGTCTCCTATTGTTTTCCTAACAGCCCACTTGGATTCCATAACCCAAAGAATTATTTATATTCATATTTAGATGATTAGTGGTAACTGCACACAGTTTAGGGTGCTAACTTTTAAGTGGTGGAGTATCTGAAACTCTTTTATAAATTTAAGTCCCATATTTATGCACTTTTAATCTACAGCAGATGTTTCCTTTATCTGAGGCCTCAGCCTCCAAAGTCTCAGTGATGCACCCCCTAAGAGGTGAGAGAGTAAGGGACACAAGCGTCTCTGCAGGCCACACATGGAGGTGACACAGAGTAGGGCTAGGGTGAGGAAGGCCTCAAGTCAGTGTGATAATGATATCTTTGGGAGGCACCATTTTCTCTTAAGATCACTTTGATTCATGATGTAAAGAAATTAGGAAAAAGGAGAGGAAAGATAAATTCCAAACAGGAGAAGGTGAGAGCAAATGTCAAAAGCCACCACCAGATATGTTTCTTGACTCCAGAAGCCAATATGTATCTCGAAAATGTTTAGAAAACATACCACTCATTTCCTTAGTAGAGGTTCTTGAGAGATGCATCTGCAAAGGTGGCTGAAGGGGCGCCTTTGGGCTAAACCTAAGGTATTAAAAAAAAAAGTAAAATAAATGTAAATAGCAAAGTCTATACCAAGTTTTAAACACTATACTTTTCATTTAAAGTCTCAGTGGCATTTAACAGCAAAACAAGTCATTAAAATAATTTAAAATCAGAAAAAATAAAAATAAAACCTGGCATCATCTTTCATGTTTCATATTCACTCAGAGAAAAGTATGTTAAAAGCTAAATTTAAACTAGGTCTTTGAAAGCCTCTTTCAAAACTTGGATGTCAGAATTCCAATTAATCACTTATAAGAAACTGGTAAAACAGAATAAAGAAGATCATGCAAAAATAAACAGTTGGAAACAAAGAACATTTTGGAATATAACCAAAAAATGAAGGACTTGCATCACCAGATATTGAAATGCATTATGAAGTTACAACACTTAAATGAGTTGTACAGATAAGTAAAACGGTAGAGAACTTAGAAACATGCAATTTGCATTGCATCTTGGTACATAAGGAAAGTGGCATTTCAAAACGGACAGGTGAGGGACTGGTCAAATAACTATTTGAGAAAAAGAAACAGATCCCTACCTCATACCCTCACTAAAAATAAATTTTATATAAATTATACTGGATATAGGTAGGAAGATTTTGCCAAATATGAAGACACATAAATAAACCCCACACACATCATTTATATTCATGTCTGTTTCCCACACTAGCTAAGTCTGTTAATTGTTTGTGTTCCCAAGTGCCTGGGGCAGTGCTTGATACATGCAAGGCAAATGAATATTGTAAGAATGACAATGAATCATGACCGATGAATAAATGACTACAGCCTGCCCAGCAGTGGGTAGGACTATAGTGATAGTGACATGGTACACATAGCTGCCAGTTTTTGAATAGTATGGAACAGTCTAAAAATTAGATCAATTCCTTGAAATGAAGCACATTTTCTTATAATATTTTAATTCTAAAAGAAATGATTAGATTCTAGGCTACCAATAAAAGCTTATTTGGTATATGCAATTATAAGACCATCCTATTTCTATATTAATATATCTGTGTAATAGCAGAAGATGCCAAAAATATATCCAACTCCTACTTTTGCAGAACTGGTAGGGAGATAGTATTCCTTCCCATGCACCAGCCCAAAACATGTAAACTGGAAGCTTCCCCTGCTTTGAACAAGCATCGAAGGCTCCAGCAGAAGGTAGAGGGATATGAGCAAAGAGTGAGAGTACACAGAAACTATGGAAGGAACTGCTATGGTTCAATCATAAAGAGGTCTACTGGAGAGGAAAGAAAAAAGTGCATATAGCAAAAGAAAGCTCTTCAAAGGAAACTGCTAGGATGCATGAAAAACAAACATAGTAAAATAAGATGACAGAGGTCTAAGCAGTTTTATAATACTAAGAAAAAAATATACTGTTTCTTAGAAGACAAAAAGTTAGACTGGTCCAGAAAAAAACCTTCCAAATCTAAACATATGTTGTTTATTAGAGACATATTTATAGCTCATAAATATTTAAGACATACTATGTGCCAGACATTGTGTCAGACAGTAACTGTCAATGATCAGCAAGATAAATATGCCCTATTCTCTAGGACTATACAGTATAGTTGAGAAGCGGACCATGGTAAGCAGCTACTGAGATAACCCCAAAGATTCTTCTCTCCAGGTATTCACAGCCTTGTGTAATCCCTTCCCCTTGAGTAACCTGCTTCTAATCAATAGAAGACTTCAAGGCTGAAGGGATCACAAATAACTAGATTACAAAAGATTCTAATTTCAACTTTGCTAGTATAATCTCTCCTTTGTTGCTTTGATGAAGCAAATGGCCATGTTGGGAAGAACAATGTGGCAAGAAACTGAAGATGGCCTTTGGCCAATAGCCACCTAGGGACTAATGAACAACCCAGAAGGAAGTGCATTGTGCCAATAACCATGTGAGTAGGACTGAAAGCAGATTCATCTTTAACTGAGCCTTCAGGGAAGACCCCAGCCATGGCTGACACCTTGACAGCAGCCTCATGAGAGATCCTGAAGCAGAGGACCCAGCTTGACCGTGTCTTCCTTCCTGACCCACAGAAACTATGAGGTAAGAAAATATGTCTTGTTGTAAGCTAATAACTTTGTAGTAATCTGTTACACAGCAATAGATAATTAATGCATTGACAAAGTCTAAGAACAAAGTCTACTAAGTATTATGATAAGGGCAGTAGGTATAATAAAAGCACACAATGGAACTAATAAACCAAATTAGGAGGTAGAGGAGGAAGTAGAGAGTAAAGGTTATTAGCACTTATTATGAAGTTATAATAATGTGAATAGCTTGGTACCGCAGAATAGGAAGGTAATCAATTATTCTGAATGGAAAGCCCAGGAACTGAATCACATGTTTATAGGGCTTTAATACTGGTAAAGATAGAATTACAAACCAGCAGAGAAAGAAAGGATTGTGTAATGACTGATACAGGACATCTGGCTAACAATAAAAAAGGATTCCAACTCTCACACTATACCATAAAATACATTCTGGATGAATTAAAGACTAAAATGTAAAAAATGAAGCCACAACAATTACAAAAGAAAACAGAAGACATATTACATAATATTGGGCGGAAATGCTTTTCTAAGCATAATACCTAAAAGCAGAAGTCACATAGTAAAAGACTGATAGCTGTAAGCATGCAGCATTTTAAAGTTTTTGTATATAAAAAATACAATAATTAAACAAACTGAGGGAATACTGTCAAGATATTACAAAGGGCCAACTTATTTAATTTATAAACCACTTTTATATGTTAGAAGGAAAAGAGCCAATAGAAAAATTACACAAAGGACAAAGACATGTAATTCACATAAGACCTATAATGGGCTAATAAATGTATGACAAAAATGTAACTTCCTTAAGAATCAAAATCAAGGAAATAAAAATTAAAACATAAATAGATTTTTTTCACTTTTCAAAGTAGCAAAGCAAAAAACAGATGCCCAATATTGGCAGGCATACAAGAAAATAATCTCTCTCATATTCTTCTAGAAGAAAATAAATTATTATAATCTGTTTAGAGCACAATTTAATAGGAGCCTTAGTATATATACCCTCTTACCCACACATTTTATCTCTACTAATTTATTCTACAGGAAACTAGCCATGCCATTTTTCTAGAACTTTTCAATTTGTTAACAGGCAGGCATGAGTTCTTAACCGGAACTCTTGAGAATGAGCTTTGGGGGTTCATGAATCTACTGGCACGAGATTATGTATGCATATGTAAATGTACATGTGTGAATTTTTCAGGGAAGATCATTTACAGCTTTCATCAGCTTTTCAAGATGTTTGGTGACCTCAAAAAGTTTAAGTGTCCTTCATAACAGGTTTAACTGCTTTTTACTACATTAATATTTCACAAGTAGATATAGATGTTTTTGCTATTGCTCCATTTTGATATTTTGATTTTATAACTAGAAATGTTACCCATAACATCTGCCACTGGGTAGTATTTAGATTTCTCTTAAAAGGTATCTTTCAAATTGTACTATGTGCTTAAAAAAAGACTTGATTAAAATGTTTTACAACACCTCAAGCAGTCTTTAATTAAAATATGTGGCTTTTTTTTTTTTTTAAGAGACAAGGTCTTACTCTGTCACCCAGGCTTGAGTGCAGTGGTGTGATTATAACTCACTGTACCCTGGAACTCTCAGGCTCAAGTGATCTTCCCACCTCAATCTCTCAAGCAGCTGAGACTACAGGTGCACACCACTATGTCCAGGTAATTTTTTTTTTTAGTAGAGATGAGGTCTCACCATGTTGCTTAGGCTGTTCTTGTACTCCTGGGCTCAAGAGATCCTCCTGCGTCAGCCTCCTAAAGTGTTGGAATTACAGGCATGAGCCATGGTGCCTGGCCTGCTGTCAATTTGAAAACTTTTTATTCTGAAATACCTATAAATTCATGGGAAATTTCAAAAACTGTACTTAGAGGCCCCATGTATCCTTCACTGTTTCCCCTAATAGTAAAATCTTGCATAGTACATACCAAAACCAGAATATTGGCAATGGTACAATTCAGAGCTTATTCAGATTTCCAGTTGCATACGGATGTGTGTGTGTAGTTCTGTGCAATTTACCACATGTACAGATTCACATGCCCACAAGTACAATCAACATACAGAACCGTCCCATGGCTACAAGGGTTCCTCTTGCTCTCCCTTTACAGCCATACTCATCCCTCAAATCACCCAAATCCTTAACCTCTGGCAACCACTAATCTGTTATCTATCTTTATAATTTTACAATTTCAAGAATGTTATATAAATAAAATCACACAGTATGTCGCTTTTTGAGATTGGCTTCTTTCACTCAGCATGATTCCCTTGAGATCCATCAGAGTTGCTGTGTGTATCAATAGTTCATTACTCCTTTTTACTGTGGAGACACACTCTGTGATAATGAATGTACTACAGTTTGTTGAACCATTCACTTACCAAAGGATGTCTAGGTTGTTTCTATTTTTTGGCTAATATAAATAAAGTTACAGTGAACATTTGTGGACAGTTTTTTGTGTAAACATAAGTTTTCATTTCTCTGAGATAAATGTCCAGGAGCACAACTGCTGGGCCATATTATAGTTGCAGGCTTTTAGTTGACAAGTAAAAATTGTATATATTTATGGTATGCAACATGATGTGATGTTTTGATATGTGTACACTGTGGAATGGCTAAATCAAGCTGCTTAACACATGCATTACCTCACATGCTTATTTTTTGTGGTAAGAACACTTAAAATCTACTCTTAGCAATTTGCAAGTACACAACATATCATTAACCATAGTCACCATGAAATACAACAGATGTATTGAACCTATTTCTCCTAACTGAAATTGTGTACATCCACAACCCCCATCCTAACCCCACTTCCCTGGCTTTGGTAACTGACATTTTACTGTTTCTATGAGTTTGACTTTTTTAGATTCCACATATAAGATCATGTGGTTTTTCTTTCTGTGCCCAGCTTATTTCACTTAACATAATGTCTCCCAGGTTCATCCATGTTGTTGCAAATGCCAGGATTTTCTCCTTTATAAAGGCTGAAGAGTAAGTATTCCATTCAGTAGATACAACGCATATTCTTTATCCATTCATTCATTAACGGACACTTCAGTTGATTCCATGCCTTGGCTATTGTGAATGCTGCTGCAATGAACATGGGTGTGCAGATATCTCTTCAACTGATATACTGATTTCATAGGCTTTGAATATATACCTAGTAGTGGGATTGCTGACAGTTCTTTTTAAGTTTTTGAGAAATCTCCATACCGTTTTCCGTAATAGCTGTACTAACCTACATTTCCCCCAGCAGTGTATTGGGGTTCCTCTTTTCTCCACATCCTTACCAGCACTTGCTATTTTCTGTGTTTTGATTAGTAGCCATACTACATACAACTGGGTGTGAGGTGGTATCTCATTGTGGTTTTAATTTGCACTTCCCTGATAATTCGTGATGTTGAGCATTTTTCCATACACTTGTTGATCATTTGTATGTCTTCTTTTGAGAAACGTCTGTTCAGGTCCTTTGCTCGTTTTTAAAATTAGGTTGTTTTCTTGCTATTGAGTTGAGTTCCCTATATTTTGAATATTAAGCCCTTATCAGGTATATGGTTTGCAAATATTTTCTCCCATTCCATGGCTTGTCTTTTCACTCTGTTGACTGTTTCCTTGGTGGTGCAGAAGCTTTTTAGTTTGATGTAATCCCATTTGTCTATTTTCGCTTTTGTTGCCCGTCCTTTTAGGGTCATATCCAAAAAAAATCATTCAAAATGTATTGCTGAAATGTAGGCACACAACCAGAGAAGACAATGATACCTCCGTCATATACTGGATTCAACTAGTGCTCTGGGTCAAGATCTGTGTTTTAACTGTGTATTTTCTAGATCTTATCATAATTATAATAATTATAAATAATATTAAATGTATACCATCATAAAAATATTTAGGGTTACTTTATTAAAAATTCTGTAATATAAAAAATTAGTACCAGTTCTACCTTTTTAAAAAAATTAATTATCCATAAATATTCTAGTATCTGGGGGAAAGTTCCTGGGGGAAAATTATCTTTCACAAAACAGAATTTTTGAACACTGATTTAAAGGAATATAATACAACAAAATTTGTTTTGAAAAGGCACAAGTAGGATAGAAGAATGTGATCTTGATGCATCTACATCAGGGGTCAGCAACCTTTTTCTGTAAAGGGTCCACCACTGGATTTTTGGCTTTGTAGGCCATCTAGTCTCTGTACAACTACTCACTTCTGCCACTATTTTGCAAAAGCACCCACAGGCATATGCAAACAAAGCAAAATGGCCATGTTCTAATAAAACTTAATTTACCCAAACAGGCAGTGGGCCTGATGTGGCCCATAGATTGTAGTTTGCCACCCTTTGAGCTACCTTATAAAACCATAGTTTTGAACCAGAAAGGAACTTTGAGATCATCTAGTTTAACATTTTCATTGGACAAATGAACAAACCACAGACCCAAAAGATGAAACAACTTATTTTACCTGACTAGAGAGTGGCAGCACCCAAACAAAGACTTGTAAGTTGTCTTATTATTGCCAGTCTGGTATTTTGATGCATAGATGTCTGATGCTACTACATAATTATGGGCATGATATTTGCAGCACAGTGGAGTGTCTGAAACTCCATCAGATTTTACTTAAACCCACAAAATTAATTGTTAAAAAAAGGTTTTCTGAAAAAGTTATGTTATACCGAAATAGTATCCCAAAACAATTTGTGAGAGCTTTTAAATGAACTTTACAAGGAGAGATTGACAACAATGCAGAGAAAATATAGAATAGAGATGCATTTAGAGAATGATGTTCAGGAAGCTAGGAAAAGTGAACCTAACTGGTAATGATGCATGTCTCTACTATATGTGAACTTATATTAGATAAAATAGAAAGTGTTTCTTTCTTAACCTGAACATACATTTGTAACGCTTTTTACCCAAGATTCACCAAACTTTTGTGAGTCAAAGGCCAAATACCTGTTGTTGGAGGACATGGTCACATGCCTTTGCACTGGAATGTCTTTGAATGCTTCATTTCCAAGAGTTGTGTGTAGCATATAAGGAGACATTTCAGCATCAGGCTTAACTCCAGCAGAGTTTCCTTTGTCTCTTAACGGTGTTGGATTAGGTTTTTTGCCAACAGAAAAATTTGAAGCAAATCCTGGTTGTCTGAGGGTTGCTTTTGGTTTTCCTGTGAAGTTAGGCATACATAAAGAAATCAATTAGCATCCCCAAACCCCACTTTCATTATGACACTCCTCTGACCAGATGTTTTCTGTGGATGTCTACTCTCAGAACAGTTTGTAAGAACACGAGGAGGTTGCCACCGGAGGGCTGGTGAATAGGAAAAGAATACAATGGTGAGTATTTGGCAGATAAGGTTCTTCATCCATCAGACTGACCAGTAACTCCTGCTTCTCACCAACTGAACACTTCAGTGGCAGCCACCTCATGTTCTTGCAAATACAGCACACTCAACTATATCTTGGTCCTCCTATCTCTTCCCCATAAATCCAAATTCTACCCATTGTTTGCAGTCTGGGCTCAAGTCTCCCCTTTGCCATTTTCATTCAAAATGATTGCTCCCTTGTCCTAAATGCTCACTGTGGCATTTAGTCATCCACTGCTTTGTATTATCATTGAACCACTTCATGGGAATGTAGTTTTAGAACTGATTGTAAGCTCCTTAAGTGTTCGGGAAACAAAGGCTGAGTTGTCTGTAACATTTTTCTGTACTACATAATTCATATACTTCTGAAACTAGAGGTTTTCTACCAGAAGATATAATTTGTCAAATAAGACATAAAATCATAGGTTCTTGGTGCATCCAACATTCTGGACAAGACATTCCCTGAAATGAGCTTAAAAAAAATAAAATTACACATTACCATAACAAGCTCAATTAAAATCTGTTCTGAGTTATTTCCCACTGTGTAATTACTTCAGTTAGTAAGTCATGCTCATCATGTTCACTTAAGAATTTCAAATGGAAATGCTAGCTTCAGGATTTTTCCCCTGACATATGTATGTTAACAGATACAAGTATTTATCATAATACAAACAATATTTCCATAATTCCCTATGACAATGTATTCGTAGACAGCCCTAAAAATTTTAGCATGTAAAAAGCTCCTACCTTCTAGAAAAAATGGCATGGTTTTCTTCACTCTCATCTGACAATTAACTTGACGCCCAGTTTTCCTTTTAGAACTCCTTTGACGAGCCACAAGCTGAGCAATTCTTGCAGTTTCTGTGCAGGCCATGGCATAGCAGGTAATCTATTCATTAGAGGCAGGGTGAGAAGAGAAACATTTCTCAGATTCCATGTTGCCTAGGGGCCAGTTCTTAAAAGTGGATCTTAGTGAGCCTACATATCCCAAGTCAAGTGGTATGCAAATATTCATGTGTCTCGCTCCTTGATAATGCTAGAATAAAATTATATTTTCTGCAAGAGGAATCGAGCATAGTCTAGTACACTGAATTATCTTTCCCAAACTGAAAATTCCATTAATTTTTAAATAGGTATTAAGCATCTACAGTGTACTAGATACTATGAGATTACCAAATGAACAAAAACCAACCTATGATCTGATATATAATATCATATAATCTGTGAGGTACATTTCATTCACTTTACACATGGGAATGCAGAGGCTCGGGAAAGTTAAGCAACCTTCCAAGTCACATGGCGAGGCTCTCTGAGTCCAAAGTATGCACTCATAACTACTATGTTGAATACAAGACTACTAAATCCTTCTCTTGCCTCTGTGGTGGATCTGCTGGGTGACTCTGGGCAAATCCAAGTATTCTTAGCTGTGAAACAGGGGTGGTTTAGAGCTGGTGTTTTCAAACTGTGTTCATGGGAGCCATAGAGTTCCATGGAGAGGCCTCAAGGGGCTGCCACTGGCAGGGGCATGAGAGCAAGGCAGGGCAAGCAGGGTCTCCAGAGCTTCCACATCTCTCAAAACACTGCAGCTCAGCTCTGTATCTTTAAAGAAAAAACTGGTATGATATGACATTGAAAAAAAGATTTGAAGATAGAGACTACTGGGACAAGATGATCTCTACAGACCTGTGTAGTTTTCAAGTCTTTGACTCTAATTTGAAATCAAAAACAGGAAAACAATGAAGCTTTATATCACAAGCTAAAATATGTTCCTACTCTTTGGCCCAGTATTTCTATTTCTGAGACTATATTACAAGAATATAATTCAAAAAAACAAATGTTACCTACCCAAGTATATGCAATGGGGGTATTTTAATAGTCAAAACCTGGAAACATTTAAAATGTCCAAAACAGGGGAACAAAGAGTTGAGCAAATTACAGTATAGTAACTCTATAAAGCATTAATTTATTAATTCATTCAGCTATTCATTCATTCATGCATTCAACACAGATTTATTAAGCCCTTCATCCTTAAGAAACTTATGTAGGAAAAAGAGAGAAGCAAGAAATTAAACAGAAAACATTGTGTCAAGTGTGATAACGGATGTATTACAAGGTGCAAGTAGACAGAAAGGAGTGCTTAAGTCTGTCTGGAACAATCAGGGATGCCCAAGCATATTTTATTATTCAGATAATATTTAATTAATTTGTATCTTCTCCTTAGGAAAATTATTAACTATAAGGTGAACTTCCCCTTTGACTACTTTCCTGCTCCTGGTTCCCTTGTCCTCCTCCATCACTGCCTCCTCATCCACCCATACAGAAAAACCATTATGTCAGGTTTTGGTGAGAAACACTCCAGACCTGATCTATGTATTTACACATGTAGAAATATACCCAGGAAACTATAGTGTATGAGGGGGTGTGGGTGTTTTTGTTCCTCTTTTGGGTGGTGGTCTGTCCACATTTATTATGCTGTACAGTGGGTAGGTACCAAGAAGTGAAGCTGCTAGGTCGCAGTGGCAGAGCAATGACAGATCAACCGGCTACTACTAAACGGCCCATACTATCTATAAACTGTTTTCTTCCAGAGAGGCAGAAGGATTTAAAACGGTATAATGATATGATCATATTGGTGTGAAGGAGAGGAAAAGAACAGAAGAGAAGAGAGAACAGCAAGGAGGCCCCGGTAGTTATGAAAAGTGATGAAGGATCAGCTCCGGACTGACTAGGTCCAAACAGCAGGAATCGACTTGATGAGAATTTAAAACTGTCTATTAGATTTGGTGATCACGAGGTCATTAGTGACTTTGGCAAAAACATTTGTAACAGGTTTGTAATGGGCAGGCGTGATATTTATGCACTGAAGGCCTCTAGTATAACTATTTTGTTTAGATGTTGACACTGGGTAAATATTTTTAATTTTGTGTGGTTAAAGTCTTATTTTTACAATGAAAAGAATTTGAGGAATAAGAAAAAGACATAAGAATGTAGGCCGTGCTTTAAATGCTGTTTTCTCTGTCACTATCAATCCCAAACAACTAAGCTAGTACTTTCACTTAGACTTCTATCACAGGTAGGAGATTGGAAGTGCCAGACAGGCAATTATGAATTGGTTTGATTCTTCTGACATGCACAATTACCTTCTTACCTCTCCAGATCTACTGGTCTCTATCCTGACCACTGCTGGCATGCTTCTCAGATAGGCTTCTAGTGTAGGGAAACCTAGCTGTTTGAAGGGGATCCAGTCTCCAGTCAAGGATCTGTACTCTCCTTGGAGCCGGTGTAATGCTATTCCATTCTTATGAGACTGCAGAACAGCTCGCAGCATCTTTGAAACCAGATCTCCTTCCAGCATCTTTGCCTATAAGAACACAGTAGAAGGTTACTATAATATGGCTCATTAGTCTGTGAATTCAAATAGATTTTCAGAGCTGCAACTTGTTACTTTATAAATTATTACTGCATACTTTCTGTGCAAATATGGGGAAACAACTGCCATGGTAGAGAAAAGCACAAATACTGTAAGAATGCAGGGGAAAGTCAGAAGGCACAACACCAGCCTCAAGAGGGAAGATATCAGGGAATGTTCCCAGATTCAGGCGAGGAAGCCTGAATGGAGTCCCGAAGAGCAAGATGGAATCACTCAACAAGGAGGAAGAGGGTGGGCTGTGGGGCTGGGAGTGGTATCAGCCCAAGGAAGGGAACAGGATGTGCAAGTGCACAGAGGTGAGAGAGAAGCACATGGTGTGTTCCAAAAATTCCAGACAGTTAGGTGGCTGGTGACTGAACAAAGACTCCAAGCTGAGGGCTGAGAGGGCCAGGGAGGGGCAGACCCTGAGACTACTATATTATGCTCATGTTTGCATTTTTGCCAAAAGTAACGTGGGGCCTTAGGGATATTTTACATAGGGGAACAAAATGATCAGCTCTGTATATTAGAAAGATCACTATTCAGCAGTGGAGAAGATAAATGGGAAGGAGAAAGATTAACAAGTTGTCAGAATACTTGGAAATGTGGAGGACCACAATACAGGGCCTTAGGAATAAACAAAAGAATCAGTTTGAGAGGTAATTAGGAGGTGGAATCAGCAGAAATTGGTTAATTGGTTTGGATGAAGAGGCAGGCTCCAATGTTTCTAGCTTAGAAGTAAGGTAGAGAGTAATGACCCACACTGAGGTGGGATAAAGGCAGGTTTGCAAGAGAGGAAGAGGCCGATTCATTTTGGACACGGAGAAGTTGGAATGCCTATAGAAGAGCCATGTAGATATATTCACTAGGAAATTAGATTATAAGTCTAAGCTGGTCATAGATTTGTTGGTCTTTGACTTATATGGGGTATTTGACATCCAGGGAGTAAAAAACAAGGTTACAGATGGACCTCTGCAGAAGGCTATCATTCAAGAAATGGATAGAGGAAGACGAATCTATAAAAGGCTAAGAAAAAGGGACCAGAGAGATGGAAGAAAAAGAAGCAGAGCCATAATGCCATATGAATAAAAGGAGAAAAGAATCATTTCCTTTGGACTAATGATTACATCTAGCTGTAGTTTTGCAGAGAAAAAAAAAAGACAAATTCAGGGGATACATTCAGAGAATGTATAGATACATACTAGAAGATACATTCAGAGAATAAGTAGCCTGGAAAAAACGGCTTGTCCTTTTATTAAAGGAAAGAGGAAGGCAAACCATGGGCAATTTGTTACTTTTCCTTCAGCAGTGATGTTCAATAGAACTTTCTGTGATGTTTCATATTATTGCAGTGTCCACAATGTCCGCATATGGCTCTGAGCACTTAAAATATGGCCAGGATGACTAAGGAACTAAAATTTTACCTTAAATTAAATGTGGCCACTGGCTACCATACTGGACAGCAGAGAATTCTAGACAAATAGCCATTTTCTTTCTCTGGCTTAGAAAACACAAAAGAAGAATGATATACAATTCTATCAATTCCATCATTCATTCATCTTAAAAAGAAAACAAAATATCAGCCTGTTTGTCTTGCTATTCATTATAAACATAATACTGAAGTTACAGCAAGGTTTAAATAGCAAACAAAAATCTACATCGTCATGTGCCACTTAACAGTATTTTAGTCAACAATGGACTGCATATATAAAACACGTTCTATAAAATTATAATGGAGCTGAAAAATTCCTCTAGTCTAGTAATATCTTGATAATCCTGGCCTTGTACAGGCTGAGGCTAATGTGTATGTTTTTGTCTCAGTTTTTAATTTAAAAAGTTTAAAAAGTAAAAGAGGCCAGATGCAGTGGCTCACACCTGCAGTCCTAACGCTTTGGGAGGCCAAGGTGGGCAGAATCACTTGAGCCCAGGAGTTCGAGACCAGCCTGGGCAACATGGTGAAACCCCGTCTCTACAAAAAAATAGAAAAATTAGCTGGACGTGGCAGCATATGTCTATAGTCCCAGCTACTCAGGAGGCTGTTGTGGGAGGATCATTGAGCCCAGGAGGTCAAGGCTGCAATGAGCCAAGATCACATTATGCACTCCAGCCTGGGTGACAGAATGAGACTTGCGTCAAAAAAATAAAAATAAATAAAAAGTAAAAGAAATGAAAACTTTTAATAAATTTAGTGTCGCCTAAGTGTACAGTGTTTATAAGTCTACAGTAGTGTACAGTAATGTCCTAGGCCTTCACATTCATTCACCATTCACTCACTGACTCATCCAGAGCAACTTCCAGTCCTGCCAGCTCCATTCATGGCAAGTGACCTATATAGGTATGCCATTTTTTGTTTTATATACCATATTTTTACTGTATCTTTTCTATGTTTAGATACACAAATACTTACCATTGTGTTAATGGTTGCCTATAGCATTCAGTACAGTAACATGCTGCACAGGGTTGAAGCTTGGGAGCAACAGGCTATACCACATAGCTCAGTTGTGTGGGAGGTTCTACTGTCTAGGTTTGTGAGTCCACTCTATAATGTTTGCACAGCAATGAAATTGCCTAACAGTGCATTTCTCAGAACATATCCCTGTCGTTAGGCAATGTACGACTGTATGCACTATGTACCTTCCATTACTAAACATTAACTCTTTTCAAATTATTATCACCAGGACCAACAGCATTTAATTAATACTATAACCTACAAAAGCCATATACTAGGTCTATATTCTTATTCTTTTCACAGATGTGTGTGTGTGTGTATGTGTTTGTGTGTATAGTCATGTGTCACTTAACAATGGGGATACATTCTGAGAAATGCGTTGTTAGGCAATTTAGTTATTGTGCAAACATTTATTGAGTGGACTTGCAAACCTAGATGGTATAGTCTAGTACACACCTAGGCTATATGGTATAACCTATTGCTCCCAGGCTACACACCTGTACAGCATGCTACTATACTGAATACTGTAGGCAATTTTAACACAATGGTAAGTACTGTATGTCTAAACATATCTGAGCATAGATAAGGTATAGAAAAATACAGTATTATAATCTTACAGGACAAATGATTATGCAGTCCATTGTTGACCAAAACATTGTTATTGGCACAAGACTAAATACCAAAATCTTCCTTTAGGGATAGTTTACCTAAAATAAAATTAACTCATTTTATATGTAGCATTTCTTGAGTTTTAAAAAATATACACACCTATGTAATCATACCACAATCAAGATACAGACATTCCCATCATCTAAAAAAATTCCCTCATGTGGGGTACATAATATATGTAAAAGTAAAATGTACAAAAATAGTATGAAGAATAGAACCAATGGAAGGTTCTTACACTATACATGAGGCGGTATAGTGTCATTTGAAAGCTGACTAAGATAAAGAGGGATATTGTAAACCATATGGCAACCACTAAAATTTTTTAAAAAGGTATAATAATATGCCAGTAGTAAAGATAAAATGTAATAAGACAATACCTAAGCAAGCAGAAGTTAAACAAAAATTAGACAGGAAACAGGAGAAAAAAAAGAGCAGAGAAAATAGAAAACATCCAGCAAAATGGTAGATTTAAAGCCAATCATATCAATAATTACATTAACTGTAAGTAACTGAAATAGCCCTATAAAACATTAGGGGTTGGCAGAGTGGATAAAAAAGCAAGACTTACTTATATACTACCTTCAAGAAACCCACTTTAAATATGAATGCATGGGTTAAAAGTAAAAAGAAAAAAGATGTACCATGCAAACACTATGACTATATAAATATCAGAACAAGGAATCTTATCGGAGATAAAGAGAGACATTACATAATGATTAAGGAGCTAATTCATCAGAAAGATAAAACAATCCTAAGCATAGGTGCACCAAACATCAGAGCTTCCAAACACACAAAATCTGACAGCTGAAAAAACTTATTCACAATTTCACAATTATCATTGGACATTTCAAAACTCCTTTCTTGTCAATAGATAGAAACAGTAGACCAAAAAAAAAAAATCAGTAAGAATATAAAAGAGCTGGCCAGGTGTGGTGGCTCACACCTGTAATCCCAGCACTTTGGGAGGCCGAGGTGGGCAGATCACCTGAGGTCGAGAGTTCGAGATCAGTCTGGCCAACGTGGTGAAACCCTCCCTCTATTAAAAAATACAAAAACTCAGTCGGATGTGGTGATTCATGCCTGTAATCCCAGCTACTCAGGAGGCTGAGGCAGGAGAATTGCTTGAACCCAGGTGGTGGAGGTTGCAGTGAGCCAAAATCATGCCACTGAACTCTAGTCTAAACAACAGAGTGACTCTATCTGGAAAAAAAAAAAAAAAAAAGAATATAAAAGAGCTAAACACTATCAACCAAAGTGACCTAATGATATTGACAGAACACTCCACTCCAGAGACAGCAGAATATACATTATTTTCAAGAGCACATGAGATGTTCACCAAAATAAAATATATTCTTGGACTTAAAACAATATTCAAATAACTTAAAATAACTCATATTATAAAAAGTATATTCTGTGGACAGAACAAAATTAAATTAGGTATCACTAACAGAAAGATATGTAGACAATCTCCATGCAAATTTAACAAGATACTTCTAAATAACCAAGGGTCAAAGACAAAGACTACCCCCAGAATTAGAAAAAATATTTTTAAATAAATGAAGATACAAATGTAAAATTTTGCTGGATGCAGTAAAAGTATGAGGAAAATTTATAGCATTATATGTTTCTGTTAGAAGAAAAGTGGCAAATCAATCATCTATTCTCCTACTTTGAGAACAAGAGAGAAATTTATATCAAAAGCAGAAGAAAGGAAATAAAGGTGAGAGCAGAAATCAATTCTGAAATGATGAAACATATCAATAATGAAGTTTAAAAACAGGAGAGAAAAGAATCATGAAACTAAAACTAGTTCTTTCAAACCATCAATAAAATTGATAAACTCCTAGAAAGACAGAAAAAAAAAGAAGGCACAAATTACCATAATGTGATTGAAAGAGGGGCCATCAATACAGATCCTACAGACATTAAAAAGAGAACATGATAAAACAGTTATGCCAATAAGTTTGTAGCTTAGATGAAATAGATACATTTATTGAAAGACACAAATGTCAAAGCTTATTCAAGAAGAAATAAATAACCCTCAAATATCCCTATAGCTATTAGGGAATTTGAATTTACAGTTAAAAATCTTCACACAAAGAAAACATGAAGCCCAGATTGCTTTACTGGCAAATTCTACCAAACATTTATAGAAGAATCAATACTACTCTTACAGACTCTTCCAGAAAACAGAGGGAAGAGAACATTTCTTCACTCATTTTATGAGGCAAGCATTATGCTGATACAAAAACTATACAAAGACGCTACATGAAAAGTACAGACCATATCCCTCATGAACATAAATGCAAAAATTCTTAACAAAACATTAGCAAATAAAATCCAACAATTAGTGAAAAAGATAAGACATAATAACCAGTTAAAGTTTATTCCAGGAATACAAGTATGGTTCAATATTCATTAAGTCAATCAATATAACTTACTACATCAACAGATTAAAGGAAATTAAACCACACAATCATATCAATAGGTGAAAAAAAGCTCACAAAATAAAAAATCTATTTATGATAAAAACTCTCAGAATATTAGAATAAAATGAGAAGTCCTTAACCTGATAAAGACCATCTGTGAAAAAACCCATGGTTAACATCATTACTCACAGCTAAAGAGTGAGTGCTGTCTCCCTAAGACTGGGAACAAGGCAAGAATGCCCATGCTCAGCACTCCCATTCATTATCACAGTGGAGGTCCTAGCCAGTGCAATAAGGCTGATTTCAAGATTTATTACAAAGCTATATTAGTCAAAATAGTGTAATATTATCAAAAGAACAATCATATAGATCAATGGAACAGAATATGTAATCCAGAAATAAACCCATATATGGTAAACTGATTTTTTTTTAACAGGGTCTTGCTCTGTTGCCCAGGCTGGAGTGCAGTGGCACAATCTTGGCTCACTGTAACCTCTGCCTCCTGGGTTCAAGTGATTCTTGTGCCTCAGCCTCCCGAGTGGCTGGGATTACAGGCATGTGCCACCATGCCTGGCTAATTTTTTTGTACTTTTAGTAGAGACAGGGTTTTGCCATGTTGGCTAGGCTGGTCTCAAACTCCTGACCTCAAGTGATCCACCCACCTCAGCCTCCCAAAGTGCTGGGATTCCAGGTGTGAGCCACCTCTGGCCTAGTAAACTGATTTTCAACAAAGATGTTAAGGAAATTCAATGAGGAAAGTTCAACGAACAGTGATAGTAAAACTGGTCATTCATATGCAAATAATGAACTTCATGCTATATACAAGAAATTAACTCAAAATAAATAATTTAGGTCCTAAATGAAAAGGCTAATACTGTAAAACTTCTAAAAAATACACAGGAGTAAATCTTTGTGGCCTTGGGTTAGGCAAAGACTTTTTAGAACCATAGAAGAAAAAATTGGCTGGGCACGGTGGCTCACGTCTGTAATTTCAGCACTTTGGGAGACCAAGGCAGATGGGTCACCTGAGCTCAGGAGTTCGAGACCAGCCTGGGCAACATAGTGAGACTCCGTCTACACACACACACACACACACACACACACACACACAAAAGCTGGGCAAAAGCTGGGCATAGTTGCACGTGCCTGTAGTCCCAGCTACCTGAGAGGCTGCAGTGAGCTGTGATGGTGAGAGTGAGAACCTGTCTCAAAAAGAAAAAAAGAAGAAATTGACAAATTGGATCTCATCAAAATTTAAAATGTCTGCTCTTCCAAAAGCTGTTAAAAAATGAAAAGCCACAGATTGTGAGAAGATATTTTCATAACACACGTGGTAAAGTTGGTAGTCATATATAAACAATACTCAAAACTCAATAATAAAACAACGATCCCAATTTAAAATGTGCAAAACACCTGAACACATACGTCACTAAAGTAAAAATGAAGATAGCAAAAAAACACATGAAAAGATGCTCATCAGCATTAGTCATTAGGGAAATGCAAATTAAATTCACAATGAAGTATCACTACACATCCATTAGAGCAGCTTGCTTTTTTAAAAAACTGACAATATGAAGTGTTGATGAGAATGCAGAGCATTTAGAACTCTCATACATTTCTGGTGGGCATGCAAAACAGTACCTGGAAAAATAGTTTGACAATTTCTTTTCTTTTCTTTTTTTTTTTTTTTTTTTTTGAGACAGAGTCCAGCTCTGTGGCTCAGGCTGGAGTGCAGTGGCCCGATCTCGGCTCACTGCAACCTCTGCCACCCAGGTTCAAGCAATTCTCCTGTCTCAGCCTCCCGAGTTGCTGGGACTACAGGTGCACGCCACCACGCCCAGCTAATTTTTTTAGTAGAGACGGGGGTTTCACCATATTGGTCAGGCTGGCCTTGAACTCCTGACCTCAGGTGATCCACCCACCTTGGCCTTCCAAAATGCTGGGATTACAGACGTGAGCCACTGCCCCAGCCAGTTTGACAATTTCTTACAAAGTAAAGCATACACTTATATAACCCAGCAATCCTTTCCTACGTTATTGCCCAAGAGAAATGATGACATTCATGTCCACACAGAAACGTGTGCATGTATATAACAGCATTATTTATAATTGCCCCCCAAACTGGAAACAATCAAAATGTCTATCAAAAGGTAAGTAGATAAACCAATCTAGTAGAGCCATACAGTGGAATACTATTCAGTAATAGAAAGGAACAATCTGTTGATACATAAAACATGCCTGACTCTTATATTATGCTGAAGGAAAAAGCTGGACACAAAAGGCTACATACTACATGATTCTATTTATGTGAGCATTCTGGAAAAGGCAAAACGACAGGCACAGAAATTAGATCAGTGGTTGCCAAAGGCTGGGGGTAAGGGGAGGTGATTGGCTATAAAGAGGGATTTTTACTGCATGTAAAGCATATTTTTAACCACCACACCCTCCCCCACACCCCCCAAATAAAAAAAGTTCCTTTAAGCTATGCTTCTCTGTGGTCAGCCCTCTCTGGTTCATACACACACTGCCCTAGCTCCTGGCAACTACCAATCTGCTTTCTGTCACTATGGATTATTTTTTCCTAGTGCTTTGTGTTCCATCTATGTTACTGCATTTAACTCAGTTCATTCCTTTTTATTGATGAGTAGTATTCCACTGTATGGATATACTACAATTTGTTTATCCATTCAAATGTTGATACACATTTGGGTTGCATCCAATTTTGAGATATTATAAATAAGGTTGCCTTGATCATTCATGTACAAGTATTTAGGTAGGCATATGTTTTTATTTCTCTTATGTAAATTCTGAGAAATGGCTTTTCTAAAAATCTAATATCTATAATAATTCTGGGAGGCTATTATCCTCAACTTATAGATATGAAAACCAAGGTTCAGATAAGTTAAATACTTAAGATATCGCAGGATGTAGATAAGCTAGGATTTCAGTCCAGGTCTGTTTGATGCCAGAGGCCACATTTTTCCCATTATATATCACCCTGTCTACTGACTGGTACTGGGAAAACACCCAACAAATCCTGAAGAAATAAGAACAGGAGACAAGACAGGAAAGAAAGAGTAAGCAGAGTAAAAAAGAAAAAAACAGTGGTGTGAAATCCACAGCTGACTCCACTTAGTCACAGGGATGGTGTGGATGCCAAGACAATGGAACAGCTGGAGATACTCTAAAACTAAATAGAAATTCATGGCAGAGACAGAAAACAACTGCAGAGTCTGCGCACCTCTGCTACCTCTGAAGTCCACACTCTGAATGAGTGCCAGGGAGCAGGAAAGAGGACAGCTTTGGGACCTATACTTCACGGTTGCCAGAATGTCAATGCTGAAGTATGAATTTTGGCTCCTGAATAGTAAACTGATGACACAGAAAATACTTTAACAATGGTTCATGACTCATGAGTCAAAGATCACTGAACTACTACACAGTTATTCCCACAAGTAGTAAAAACCACAGTGGAGACTGGCCAAGTTTTAATTTGCAAGAGGACATACTAAAGCATCACTTGCTTACTCCTCAGTGCCAATCCACCCTGACTAGCCATTTCTGATCTCTACCTTCCCCATCTATGTGCTCTTCTTCCCTTCAAAACCCAATCCCTCCCATCAGTTCATCTAGAGCTCTTCTGAGTGAAACTGGGCTTTGCATCTTTGTATATCCGTATGCCTAAGTGGGCCTTGACTATCAGTTACATACACATTACATATAGATATAATGTCAGGTGGTTAGCACACATCCAGGGAAAATATCCATCTGGGTGTGACCAGTGTAAATGATTCAAATTAGACTGTTCAATGTATCTGACTCCTCCCTGGCCAGACCACTTTATATTCCCCTACCACAGTTTCAGTAAGAAGGCCTTACCCTTCGCCTTAAGAATAGAGTTTCCATGGTATTCTCCTTCCCTTCATTTTGGAAAGAGCATCTACTCCACTGCCACCTCCCCTCTGTGGTCTACTTTTCTCAGCTACATTAGGAGTGGACAGCAACCATAAATTTATGGGGAAAAAATGTCTGATAAATGCATTTCACTAATGGGTGTCCTGTTACTAAAACCTAACAGAACACTGTGATGCAGGTTTGAAAGGACAGGTCCAGCCCTGTCTTAGAGTCTAATCAGTGGCTTGTTCAACAGGTTGCCCTCTGCGAAAGCCTTCCCCTCCTTCCACCCTCGGGAGAACCATTTTAGACCACTGCCCCTGAAATGTCCCCTCTATCTTCCTTATTTCTGCTCTGAAACAGCTGCAAGCACGGATCTCCCAAAAAGGGCACTTCACAGTTTATTGTTTTTAAGGAGCGGCATTCGGGTAGAGTCTTCCTCTCGTCCCCACCCATGATCTGTTTAACAGCCACAGAGTAGAGTGAGGTGTGAAGCTTTGCCTAATGCTTGCTTTTCTAGTCCCACCCTCTTTAAATGTGTCTTCTCCTTTATACAGCAGATGTCTCGTGACCTCCATCCTGATTGTTCTATCCTTTCCCCCGAGACTCTCAGAAGAAAATTAAATAAAATACCAGTGTGAATCTGCATGGCACAGATGTGCTCATCCTTATTTTTCACTTTTCCCACCCTATCCAACCTCACATTTACTCACCTTGATTTCTTGGCATTGTCAGACTGTTTTTTCTAAGTTATATTTCTCAATCTGACCTGAGAAAAGCTTATGCCACACACATACTTCCTACTTTCACTCCCCCTTTATTTTTCCCCCAGATAGAGTCTTGCTCTGTCACCCAGGCTGGAGGGCAGTGGCGTGATCTCTGCTCACTGCAACCTCTGCCTCCTGCGTTGAAGCAATTCTCCTGCCTCAGCCTCTTGAACAGCTGGGATTCCAGGCCCCCATCACCATGCCTGGCTACTTTTTGTATTTTTAGTAGGGACGGGGTTTCACCATGTTGGCCAGGCTGGTCTTGAACTCCTGACCTCACGATCTGCCCGCCTTGGCCTCCCAAAGTGCTGGGATTACAGGTATGAGCCACCACGCCCAGCATTTCACCCCCTTTTTAATGCACATATTATCACAGTTAAAATCTACTTTAAAATATTTCAATAGTAAAGTTGCTAACACCTGGCTGTTGATATATTTTGATTTGGTTTTGGGGGAAGGGCAGGGGATTGCAGAAGATTGTGCCTGAGCCTCCTTTTACTTGTGTTCCCCAAGTTTAATGCCACTGCTCACTCATTTTCCTGGGATAAGCCCCTTCTCCTGGACCTCATTCTCTTTATCTGTAAGATGAGCGAGGTCAGTATTAGCTCTCAATCCTCCCCCAAGCAATGTGATACATAAAGATGGAAGGCGGATGTCTACAATTCCTTCACTCTTCACCACCTCCATGGCAGTTGTCCTAGTCCATGCCAGCAACATCTCTTTCCTGGAGCAGAGCAGCTGGGTTCTTAGCTGGTCTCTCTGCTTCCGCTTCACCTCCTAGAATCTGTTCTCCACATATCAGCCTGAGTGATCTTTTCATATAATATATACTATTATATCATGTCACTCAAAACCCTCTAATGCTTCCTGTGTTAACTCAGACAAAAAGCCAAGTCCTTACAGAGCCAAAAAGGGCCCTACATAATCTGCAACCCCCACTTCTTTGCCCTAAGTTCTCTCTTTTCTTTATTTTCACTCACCCATCCTGGGCTCCATGCTTTTCCTTGAACATGCCTGAGATGGCCTCACAACAGGGCTTTTGCACTTGCCATTCCCTCTACCTGGGACATATTGACTCCAGGGGCATATGTGGCTCACAGCCTTACCTCCTTCAGCTAAAGTATTTGCTCAACTGTCACCTCCACAGTAAGGCCTTCTCTGGCCACCCTATTCAAAATCAAAACTGAGATGCCAGCTTCCCTGATTTTCTCCTTAGCACTTATCACCATCCAATATTCTTCTTCATTTAATGTTTTTGTCTTTCTCTCCAACTTGAATGCAAGCTCCATGAAAACAAGGATTTGCGTCTGTTTCGTTCACTGCTGAATCCCTAGTGCCTAGCCCGCAAGAGCTCAATATGTATTTGCTGAATGAATGAGAAATTCTCCAACCACCTACCACTCCTTTTCTCTCCTACTCACTAAAATGCAGCATAACATAGGTGAGCTATTAAAGGCATAACTCTGAATCCAATTTAAGTTACTAAAAAATTATCTGCAAATGTTAACAATTCTTATAAACTGAATGAGATGGCCAATCGCAACACCAAACTGTGGTTGAGAATCATCAAGTAGATTATTTCTGAGCCTGTCCACTCTGAGCCAGATTAGGCCCTGTCAGGGCCGCAGCATGATTGCAAGGAGCCCACACATCCTGACGAGCAGCAAGCACGGCTTGAATATTAGTAAATGTCTCACATGAACTTATAGTCCTGTTTTTCAGAGTGTGCAGATATTATTGGGATCCATAAACACAAACTGATATTAAATTCACAACAGCTTTTGGCAGTTATATATTTAATTGACCAATGGATACTGCAAGTACAACTACTCGTGTATGAGGTTTCACGAAATTTTTCTAAAGCTACAAAAAATAGCCTCATACTTGAGGAGACTGAGAATCAACGCTTGACCACATGGTTGCAATCTGTAAATTAAGTTCCCTCCCCCTGCCTGCCTTTTTAAAGTAGGCTATCTTTCATGGAAGACTATAACTCTCTATTTGCAAACAACTTTTTGAAGGGAAGGGGAATCCCTTGGAGTATAAGACTGTGGGTCTCAAAGCTGGTGAGAAGCAGTTAAATGTAGTAAAACCTGGAAGGCTAAATGTGATTGTATTCAAATGCACGACTTGCCAGTCTGATTTCAATTCCCACATTAGCAACACCACTTCAGGCAGTGAACGAAAAAAATGTAAGCTTTAAAAAAATCATCATTATTTTCTAATCTATATCACTTCATAAATCCTGAGTTTTGTTACTTGGCTCATGATGACTTTTTTTTGAAACTTTCGGAAGATGGCAATTACACTCTCAAGGTATATAAGAATACTTTGTTCTAACTATAAAAATAAAGTTTAATATCTTAGACATAATCCATTAGAAGCATAAAAGAAAGTATATCATGGGAATTTCAGCTATTAGTGTCCCAAAGACAAACTTTTAGGCCAGAACAAATTAAGTTTGGAAGTTTTTCTAAAGTGGCTCCTCAAATTTTTAAAGTTGCCATTTTGATCTTTCAGCTCCCTTGCTCTTCCCCCCTCATTTCTATTCTCTAAAAGTACTGTGATAAGTAAGTTTTGTAGAATTCACGTTATTTTTATTTTGTGAATCTGAGAATGTTATGCAAGCCCAGGTGACCACAAGTTAGACTATGTTGGGGGAAATGAAGTTGTCCATCTTCTGCTTCAGACCACAGCATCTCAGGTTAAAATTCCCAACAGCGTCCCTAGTCAACATGGGGGCTACTTGAGCTGAACAAGACTCCTAAGCAGCAGAGTGAAATAAAAGTGGGTCTGGGGAATTATTAAATTATAGCACTTTTGATTTCAAAAACTGGCCAAAGTCAGCTAGCAAAGACCTCAGTCAGGGAGAAACTGGCCATGACAGATTGCACTTGATCTTTACTTCCCTTCTCTCACTGTTTTTCTCCTCCCGGCCTCTCTGAATAAAAGCATCAAAAGTAGAGTTATATGTGCTTAGCACAATACTTGCCAGTCAGTAGTTACTAAATAAAAAGATTTTCCTAGAAGCATGGTATGAATGGGAAACAATCTGTAAATATATGCATTCAATGGCTAAGAGTGCAATGACACAAGCATTGGTATATTGAAGAAATGTTTTGTACAGCATTAAATTTGAAATATCAGCATTTGCCTGGATTTTCTTACTTGCCTCATTAACACACTTACAAACTGGCAGACTTGGTAAGAATGCCAGGGGATCTCCAAGATTTCTTACCTAACTTGTAGGGAAAAAGTCACATACTGCTTTGGTAAGGGTCTAGGAGCAGATTCCCTGCCACCACCATGTCCCTGGACCCTGCCTGGTTAGGAAAGCAGCATGCGACAGTGGGCCCAGCTCTGAATGGGGAACTGGGGGAAGCATGGAATGCTAGTGGGCACCTTATGACTATCTCCTCCAAACTCTTCAGTTTAAAACCAGGAAACTGAGGCCCAAGGGAATTATTCCAGCTCTCAGATATTTTTATGGCCAGAATCATAAGAACCCAGTTTCTGGTTTCCAAACTAGGACTTCCTTTCAGACAGTTGCTCCTAATGTATGGAGATGGCTTCTGAAGAGTAAATTTTGACTCAGGAAACACTGACAGCAACCTTGGGGCATGTTTAATGACTAGCCCTTAAGTGGCATGAAACAGGGAGCTGTCACATTCTGATTAAGAGTATGGCACCCAAATCCAGAAGAATTGCTAACTGTTGCACTTGACATCTTTTTTTTTTTAGACAGATTTTTTTTTTTTTTTTTTTTTTTTTTGAGACGGAGTCTCGCTCTGCCACCAGGCTGGAGTGCAGTGGCGCAATCTCGGCTCACTGCAACCTCCGCCTCCCGGGTTCAAGTGATTCTCCTGCCTCAGCCTCCTGAGTAGCTGGGACTATCTTTTTTATGCTTTCGTGCTTTCCTTTTTTTTCTTCGCTTATACCCAATTAATCTTAAGTATCCAAGACGCTAATAATGCACATGAAGTGGAGTGGGGAGTTGGGGAAAGTGATGACAATCTTTAGGGAAACAAAATTTAAATAATTTAAGTGGCCTAAAATAATTCTCACTCTACTTCAAAACTGCATTTTGTAAATTCATAGCCTTTTCTCTTTACTATACCTGAAAACGGCCCAAGGAAGTCCTATTCTGAAGAACCTGGTTTTGGTGTATCCCAGATAAACACCTTCTACCATTGATTGATCTTCCCTGGCTCAGTCATTTGCATATTGTCTGCTTCCTCTGGCTACTGGTGTCAAAGGCCTTTAGCTGAGCTAGTCTGACTTCCATCCTACGCTTTCTCTTTTCTAAGTTTCTTCTTGCTCAACTATTTCCAACTGTATTATTTGGCTCATCTTCCTTACTACATTTTTCATGTCATCAATTTAAGTTGTCGAGTGGCACTAAATCTTAAAACAAATCAGAAGTATTAGGGTAAACTGAAAACACCAAGTAATCTCTCTTAGCTTCTTTTAGTTAGATGTTCAATTTTGAAGTATCTGGATATCTCTTTAGGGTATATACTTCTAATAACTAGCTGCCCTTCTCCTTGAAGACACTATTTTAGCAACAGCGGGACCTTAAAGTCCCATAATGTCTGTGCTGAAACATTTTAGGCATCGTCTAGGCTAACCCAAGCTCCTTATCTTACAAATCAATAAACTCAGCCTCAGAGGGAAGATTTTTTCCTAAGATCTTTACCCAATAAATGATTTCTCATCTTACAACACTTTTAAATGCTCTTTTCTTTCTAATCATAGTCTGTTACCACCTCAATTACTCCTTCACCAACCGGTTTTTAAAGGAAAAAGATGATTAATGCCCTCAGGTGGATTAATGCCCTCAGGTGATGGTATACTTCCTTAAGAGTTTTTTTTCAGGGAGTTATCTTTTTTATTCTTGTGATTTCAAGTTCCAAATTATTCGTGCATTTTAACTGCATACTATGAATGTATGTAAGTAAGGGATTTCCATAAGTCTACATACTAGATGAAAAAACCCTGAGATAATAAAGTGGCTTAGTAAGGAGTTTGTGTCTTAATCCTAATTCCACTACTGATTACCTGTGACAAGTCACTTCAGGTCTCTTTTTTTAACAAGGAAGATAAGAAAGGTGGGCAACAGCCATGATTCTCAACTTTCCTTGGATTAACTGAAGGCTGAAATAAGGTCCAAATATCTAATGAAAAGCGAGTTTGCTTACTCATGACAAAGCTGCACAGGCTAAAATGTCAAGCTTACTTTGAAGTCACACTGGGTAGCTTGCACTGATCAAGTTCTGATTGGCATATATACATGTCTTCAACTAAAAATTGCAAAATTAATTACTTTTAGTTTGAAAGACAAAACTGTAAACATATTTGGCTTACAGGGAAATAATGACAAGAATGGAGCTTTCAAAAGTACAGAGGTGGTAGTGGAGGAAGGAAAAAGCAGGTTTGGCACAAAGAAACAACAGTTCTCATAAATATAAAATTTCACCAAGGAACTTCTGTGAAAGTGTCTAAATGCAAAGCACTCATGTCAAATCTCAATTCTTGAAAACAGCACTTGAAAAACACAAATTAGGCACTCGGAGTTGGATTATAAAGCATTTTTTCTTTATATTCACATTAAGTATCCAACTAGATTATATTGCACAGAGAACTTAAAAGAGGGGTTCTTCAAGGAGTTTAAAATCTCTTGATGCAAAATACAATAGTTCATTCAGCCATGTTCAACCTGTACACTTAAAAGGGCATTAGCAGGGGATTACATTTCATTTTCAATCTACAGAGACTGAAATCTGAAGGCACTGCCAACTGCTGCCTCACAGTCTCACCGTGTAACTACCAAAGAGGGAGGCTGTGTGCCACCAAAGGGCCCTGGATTGGGGCACAGGAGATGTGAGTTCTAATCCAGCTGGCCCCAGGGGCAATCCCCTATACCCAGAACAGTACTTTGCACATAACTGATGCTCAATGAATGTCAGCTGAGTGGAAATGCAAAAATATCCACCATGTGCCCATTTGTATTATACAGTAAACATAAAGATCTTTCTGTCCCTGCCCTCAAAAAACTAAAATCCAACTATGTAAAACATGGATAGTTTGTTGGGAGGAAGAGAGTGAATACTGCTTGACAATTATTACGAGGCAAAGGATATACAGTGGTTATCTTGGAAAAGCCTTGCAAAGTGAGCCAAGTACATCTATTTGACACACAGAAAACCAGGCTCAGAGAAAGCATGTAATTTGTTCAAGATCACACAATTTGTAAAATGAGAAGCCCAGATTTCAATCCAGGTCTGCAAAGTTCACATTATTTGCAGTATGCAACACATTCATACACATCAAGGCAGCCGAGGACCACACAGGTATTTGGGTCCAAGTTTAACTTCTGCCACTAAGCTGTTGCATATCTCTCTAGAGAGAACATTTCTCTGCATTTTTTTCACCGGCACGATTGGACAGCAGAGAGGTGTTGGTAGGTGGGTTAATGAACTAGATCTGTGGTTTTTTGGTTTGGTTTGGTTGGGCGGTTATCAGAATTCTTCTGGGCCAGGACTTGTGTTGTTTCCCTTCCCTGCTCTTAGAAATTATTTGAGAATGGTACCTTTAGCTATTAATGGAAATATATTATGCCTCTCAAGTGAATGGGAGCAGAAAGATGTGCTGGCTCCAAGCTCCCTCCTAGCAAGCTGAGGCTGAGAGTCTCACCCTGCTGAGGGGATGCTACTGAAAGTTGAGAGACAACTTACTCAGGGATCCATGTTTCCCTCCCAGCTGGGTGCTCTGTACCCACTGGGTGCTCCTGGTTTGAGAGAAACGGGGATGTGTGTCCTGCATTATTTAAGCGGCCTGCCTGGGGCTCGTCTCCAGATTATAGAGACCTTCAAGAGAAGTTTGTGGTGTAAACTACTCGGGTTCAAATAGGGGAGCGCGGACATCCCTCGCTGGGGGCGGCGGCTGCGGCCTGTCGCGCCGGTAGCGGGAACCACTTCCTGGTCCGCATCTCCCGCCCGCGTCCATACGCCGCTGCTGCATTTCCCCCACGGCGAAGAGCTTCCGAGGCGGCAGGAGGCTCCGTCCTACTCCCGCGTGAACGCCCGGCCCGGCCCAGAGCAGGGTCCCTTCAGAGATTTAAAACACAATGCTCTGGAACTCCAACTCCCCCGGCGCCCAGCCCGGTTCCCAGGCGTCGGGGCGGGGGTAATACCCTGTGGCTGCAGGGAAAACGCCCCGAGCCTGTTGGAGCCCCCGGCCCCGGCCGCGGTCCCACCGGTGACCCAGGTGCGCCGCGCACGCCCGAAATCTCGTCTGACGTCGCCCGGCACCTGTCGCGCCCGGAGCCCGCAGGACCTGCGCTCACCTCGTTCCGGAGGCCCACGGCCCGTCCCCGCGCCTCTGGGCCCAGCTCTCTCCGCCGTCTCCGCCAGGGGCCCCGCCGCGGCCGCCGCCCACTTTCGGTTTCCCCGCACCGCCGGAGCCGCCCCGCAGCTTGGGAATCACCTCAAACACCCGCCCCGCCCTGCTCGGCCCCGCCCCGCTTCGCCCCGCCCCGCCCCGCTTAGAGGGCAGCCTGGCCTCGGCTCTGCGCACGCGCGGGCGCTCCGGCCGGCCCACGCCGGCGTCCGCGCGTGGGAAGGGAAACCGACGCCACCTAGCGGTTTCTGCGCGTGCCCACGCACCGGCCGGCGGCGGAAGACGCCTGCGGGGCGGGTGCGGGAGCGCCTCCTGGTGGACAACGCAGCTACGCGCGGGCCGAGCAAGCCGGGACCCAGCAGGGGGCGAGGGCGGCTCCTTCTATGGAGCTCACCCTCCTTCCAAACAGTTCAACTCCTGCACATTATTTTCTTCAATATCTGGAGCAGTTACTTTTTATTGCCCTAGACACACACTCTGTCCGCCCATATCCTTCAGGCCTTTCTCAAGCATTTCCCTTTCAATGACGGTGGACACAGTCTCTAACATGTCAACCTCCTTCCTTGACTTTCCCTATCCCCATTCTCAGCCTTATTTCTCCTTAGCACCTATCTAGCACACTATGTGTATTTTACTTATGCTTTTATTGTCTGCTATCCTTCTAAAATTAAAGCTCTGTGAGCACAAGGATTTTTGTTTGGTTCCTTAACCTATTCCCAGAGGCTAGGATAGTGCCTAGCACACGATCAGCAAGAAATATCTGTCAAATTTATTCATTCATTCTAAAGTTATTGAACACCTAATAAGTGAATACTTATTTCTTCTGCACATTAATTCCACCAACACTTATTGGGCACCTGCTTTGCATTCCTTCAGCCAACATTGAACACTTCTCTGCACCATTGGATATGCATTTACTGAGAACCTGCTGCTTATTCAACCTGTATTTTATTACAGCTTGACTGCCATGTATAAGACATACAATAAACTGAAGGTTTAAAATGTACAGTTTGATAAATTTTGATATATATATATCCCTGTGAGACCATCACTGCAATCAAAATCATGAACATATCCATCACCCAAAAAAGTTTTACTGTGACCCTTTGTCATTCTTATATCTTGTCCCTCCCTGTCCCTTGCCCCCTCAACTGCTCACCTGCTTTGTTGCTATAGATTAGTTTGCTTTTTCTAGAGTTATATGTAAAACTTTTATATATGGACTCGTATGTGCTATCCCTTTAGGGGGCTGCCTGGCTTCTTTTATTTAGCAAATTATGTTCATCCATGTTGTTACATGTTCAATAGTTCATGTCTTTCTATTGCTGAGTGGTATTGTAGGGATGTACCAAACCTACCACGTAACCCAGCAGTTCTGCTCCCGGGTATTTACCCAGGAGAAATGAAAGCATATGTCCACACAAAAACCTGTACAAGAATGCTCGCGGCAGTTGTGTTGGCTGTAGCCCCAAATGGAAAGAATACAAACATCCGTCAGAAGGTGAATGGACAATCAACTAATATATATGGATATATATATATATTTGTTAAATAACAAATTTTCATGGATAAGCCTGTGCTTACAGAGCTTTTGATTCAGTGAAAAGATGCAGTAGGCAATACAAAGATAAATTGGAAGTAAATCTGGAAAACCTGATATCCAGCACTCAGACACTTGGATGTTTCCCCAAAGGCAGTAGGAAATTGTTCAGAGTTTTTGAACAGGGCTTTTCTTTGAACACTGTTCTCTTTCGTATCCCAGATCTGGTTCCTGACTAAGTTTGCCTAAATGTCTGTCTCTGGAATTTCTCTGCATCTCCTCTGCTCTATTTCAGTCTATTTCAGATATCTTTCTGTTCTCTCCCCTCTAGTCTACTCCAGACATTGCAGTGGAGTTTTAATAGACTTTGCTATGGTCTGAATGTTTGTGTCCCTACAAAATTCATGTTGCAACCTAAAGGAAAGAGTGCTAGTAGTAGCAGGAAATAAAAAAAAAATTTCAGAGTCTAATATGTAGAATAAATCATAAAATAATGTGAGTTGAACCCAAGTTTGAGATCCTTTATCCTTGCAAAGATGTTCCATGTTTAGACTGCCCTATATGTAAAGAAAAATGAAGCTCTGCAGCTAGTTTTTTTAAAACCAGCTTTTTTGATAGTTGACATATAATACATATTTAAATGTACAGTTTGATGAGTTTTGACCAATGTCTTTAATTGTGTACCTACCACCACAATCAACATATGGGATTAGTTCATAATTCCAAAACTTCTCCTGTGCCCCTTTACAGTTAATTCTCTCCCCCTACAGCTACTGATCTGATTTTTGGTCATCATAGGTTTGCCTTTTCTAGCATATCATATAAATGGAATCATGCAGGATGTCATCTTTTGTGTCTGGCTTCATCACTTAGCATGATGGTTTTGAAAGTCATCCATGTAGTTGCACACAGTGGTAGTTGGTTCCTTTTTAGTGCTGAATAGTAAGCCATTGCATGGCTCTATCACAATTTGTTTATTCATTCACATTTCATGCATATTTGTGTTGTTTCCAGTTTGGGCTGTTATAAATAAAGCTGTAATAACAACCACATGCAGGTCTTTGTGTTGTGATGTGGTTTTTTGGCATAAAGACTTAAGTATAGAACATCTGGTTGTGGGATAGGTGTATGCTTAATGTTTTAAGAAACTGTCAAACTGTTTTCTAATGTGGCTGCGCCATTTTGTACTCCCACTTTTACTCTCTCCTTGGTAATGTATAAGACTTCCAGTTGCTCTAAATCTTCTCCAATACTTGATATTGCCTGTCTTTCTAATTTTAGCCATTCCAGTGGATGTATAGGGATAGCACACCGAGGTTTCAATTTGCATTTCCCCAGGACTAATGATGTTGAGCATCTCCTCATGTGTTTATTGGCACTTCATATGTGTTCTTGGGTAAAGTGTCTGTTCTGCAGGTAGATTTTTGTCCAAGCCATCAGGAGGTTTTCAGAAGTGCCTGGGTATCTGACAGAGCAAGGGCAGATTAGAATGTTGTGTTTTGTTTTGTTTTCGTTTTTATTTTTGTTTTTTTTTTTTTTGTCTTTGTGAAGTGGTCCAAGACCCAGGGAGTTCAAGAATTCACCCCCATACCCTGGATATAATTGGATTTCAGGAGAATTAAGAGATATCAGAGATGGCACAGACTGGTTACTCTGTAGGCACAATGGTTCTTACCCTTTTGTGGGGAAGTCAGAATAGATGAAAGCAAATTTTGATGTATGATTTCAGAGAGGATTTAGAGTCCTTAAAGCTCCACTGTGAACCCACGCTAAAAATTTCCTTAGAGGAAAGCATATATCCTGGGGCCAAATAGCAGAGTTTTTGAAATGAACAGGACTCAGGTGGAAGGCATTCTTCCTCTGCAAAAGCCCAAGCATATCTTTGGACAACAGGGGCAGTGGCCAGGAGCATCTAGATCCTCTCTTAAGAGAGGCAGGCATAATTTCTCATCCTCAAGGGCTGTAGAGAGGTCCTTGGTACTCTGCTTAATGTGGGGGGAAATTACTAAAAGCTGGCCACTAAGCAGAAGCCTGGCAGATCATTGTGCCTGTCCAGAGACAAGAGAGAGGTTATCGTGGGAAGGGAGTGCAAATCAAGACCCAAGTATGGGGAAGGAAGACAGCTTTGTTGGCAGCTTATCCTTGGCAGAGAAAGATGGACATATTTCCAGTGTGAAACCTCCATCCAAAGCCCTTCAAGCATTTTGTCCACACCTGAGGAGCCTGTATGTTCGGAGAGAGTGACATTGGTTGCAAACATCAAAATACCTGTACAAAGCAGGCAGGACCAATACTATTGGTTGGGTCAAATCTCTGTCCTTTCTCTTTTTCATCTCTCATCAGCAAGCACCATTTAGAATGAGGGTGAGACAGCAAGCATGGTCCAGGAACATGTCTGTAGTTCATTTTTTTTTCTTGCCTGATAGTTCTTTTGGTTTTTGCAATACAGCCCAAGAACAATACATTCCTCATCCTTTCTCTAAGAGCCTGTCAGACTTCACAGCCACCATAGGCAGCTTTGTCACTTGCAAAATTTAGAGTGACAACTTGGTAGACCTCTAGGTGCTGTCATCTCACTTCCCTTCTTCTCTATATTGACTCCTAAAAGAAAGCAAAAACCAGAAACAAAACTCATTTCTATCAGTTTATGACCCATCAAATGAACAGCAGGGACTTGGTAATAACATTATTCAATGTCTGGGGTAGTTCCTGTCTCAGGAAGCCTTCCTCGAATCCCCCACCTGACAATCATTGCTCCGTTAGCTGAGCTTCTAGAATGCTTTGTTCCTTAAATATATTTATAGCAGAGAGACCATAACAAGTGATTTTATATCTCATCTCCCTTGTGAACAACTTGAAGAGTTTACATTTTACTCATCTTTCGTTGCTGAGTTATTGGATTGCAAATAATTCTAACAATACCCCTATTTGAAGCTAAACTACAGCATGTTTGAAATTATGTATACAGATGGAACCCAGCCACATGAGTACTTTTTGCTTACATAAGGTCAGGAAAAATAGATCCACGACAAAAGGAATCTTTGGACAGATCTACTTTTGGTTAATCATTAACATCATAAACATTGCCTCTCCCATCAGCTTTAATTGCCTCATGAACAGATGCAGAGGAATTTCTAGGCAACTGCATTTGTTTCAACTGAGTAAGGAGAAAAGACAAAACAAAACAAAAAACAAAAGGCAGAGATTGCCGGAGCCCTGCTAAAATCCAGGCCCTGGTAAAGCTAAGGATGTGCTGATCAAGCAAAACCCCCTAATCTGCCCACAAAGCCCTCCAAGGTGAGTCAGCTGAAAGGGCCTAATCCCCAGAAGGGACTGATCACTAAAGCTTTAGAGGCCACACAGCCACAGCACACTGGAAAACGGGATAATGAAAGCTTAAAGGGATATTGTGTAGAGAAAGGTCATAGAACCAACAGAGGAGGGTCTTGGCTGTCTAAGAGGTCACCTTTGCCCTCTCCTGAGTTGTAGGTCATTCATATAGCTCAGTCTTAGGACCCCAAAATAAGAATGATTCCAAGGATGTGGATATTGTTAAGAGTTAGCCGGCTTAGGGCCCCCGCTATGGGGTGGGGCATGGAGGTGAGGTAACTAATATTTTAAGCAAGGCAATCAACCACAATATGACTGAATCTGTAATAGTCAATAAACCAGATGGCACAAGAATTATACTGCAATAGCTGCTAGTGGTGAGGAAGTGGGGAGGCAGTGAGAAGAAACTACATGGGTGCAGAGGAGGTGCTCAGTATAGGTGAGCTGACACTGAAATCAAAGAAGCAGACAGTATTTGAGAAGTGTGGGCTCTGATTAGAAGTGTACGCTCTGATTAGAAGTGTACTATACAGGAAGAATCACTACCTCTTAGTTGCTTGCCCTGGGATAAGTCATTTAGGACTTGACCTTTTGTTAAATTGGGAGGTTGCATAGAACTCCAGAGCCCTTTGGCCCTGGTTCTAGCCTCGGATTCCCTTATGTGGCAAAGTGAACACAGAAAGTAGTGAAAGAGGCTTCTCTTGGGGCTGTTTGGTCAATTTCTATCCGTCAGTGGTTATCTATGGGAAATAGCCACTCTCCATAGATACTCAACCACTCTTGAGACAGTGAGCTCTGCCCCAATCCAAGACCCCCTGCCCCCAAGCCTGGGGCACTTTGTTTTGTATTTTTACGAGGTTATTTTTGGTTGTCAAAAAGATCAGGTGCACCTCCTGGCATTGAGTGGGTGGGGTTGGGATGCTTGTGGTACTTCCCCCATATCAGAGAAGTTTCCCTTGTCTCAACCAACATATGGATGTCATGCCAGTCATCTATGTAGATGACAGACCTCTGCCTTATATATAAACACAAATAATTTTCCCCACAGTTTTACTATACAGTGAATTTTCCAATGCTATTTTTATCTGTGAATTTCACTTTAGGAAAGTAAATGAAGGGATGACAAAATATTTGTCATAAAACAGGGGTGCCAGGTCAGATAATACTGCTACTTGAAATCCCCCAACAGCCACCTCCACCCAGAGAGAAGCTGAGCAGGATATTCTTGTTTACACCAGTAGACATAGGGATACACAAATTTATCTTTACTAGATAAAATTACCTAACTTGCCCTAGTGCTCACACCAGTTGAGGAAGTTAGAATCATTCTTTTTGGGGGTCTTTCTGGAGTTTACTTAGCCCCAAATTGTATTTCCCCTACCATAAGTACAAGAGATAGTCTTCTTCATCTTCCTCCCAATTCTCCCTCATTGCCTCACACAGTCTTTTTCATTTAAAACTGGACTCCTCACTCTCAGCAGCAGCTTCCTTAAAACAGGATGTTTTATATTTATAATTAGAAAAGTATAGCACCTGGGGGCTAGCAGTTGGCTAAGGAGAGCTAGCAAGCTGCCAGCTAGAGTAAGACAGTGCAGGAGATTTCCTCTAACAATGTGGTTCTTAATCTGAGAGTGATATGGTGTGTCAGCACTAACGTGGTATTTTCCTTCCTTTGTACACTACAGGTTGAACTATAAGCTTACTTGTAAATATCACTGTAATTATGCGAGCTTTATTTACAAAGCTGTGTGTGTGTGTGTGTGTGTGTGTGTGCATCCTTAGGAGTGGCGGCCCACATTCCTGGTGTGACTTACTAGAGCTAGGGTAAGCAATAAGGACTTTGTCCTTCAAATATTAGGTTTTGTGTTCTGAGTGCTGATTTCTGCTTTTGATTGTTCAGGGGCCAGCACAGAGGCTGACAGCCATTGTTTCAACCTCCATGAGCTGAAGTAGCTTCCTGGGGATTTAAAGAGACAATACTTGTGCTCCCACCCCCACGTCTTTTGCGAACCAGACATTTAAGGAAATCTCTGTCAGGTCACTGGTTGATTACAGAAGTGATGGAACAGAAACTTCAGTGACCACACACAACAATATATATCTTGCAAAAATAGTTTTAAAAAGTCATAAATAGATGACCGAGTCCTCATAAAGTATAAGAAATCTCTGAGTTATTGAAGAATTAGATATCCAGTTAGTGCAACATGGTATTTAAAATCTCTAGCTCTCAACAAACAATTACAAAACATACAAAGAAAGAGGAAAACATGGTCCATTCACAGAAAAAAGAGGTTTACAGAAATCTTTTCTAAGAAAGACCAGACATTGGAATTATTAGTCAATGGCATTAAGTCAACTGCCTTAAATATGTTTAATGAGATAAAGAAAACCATAAACCAAGAACTAAAAGGAATCAGTAGAATTATATATGAACAAAGAAAGAATATCAATTAATAAATAGAAATAAAAAAGAACCAAACAAATTCTGGAGGTGAAAACTATAATAACTGAAATGAAAAATTAACTAGAGGCATTCAACAGCAGATTTGAGCAAGTGGAAAAAAGTGTCTATGAGCTTGAAGACAGGGCAATTGAAATTATCCAGTCTGGGGAGCAGAAAGACAAAAGAATAAGTAAAAGTGAACAGAGGCTAAGGGCCCTGTAGGACACCATCAAGTGAATCAAGTTTACAATATGAGAGTTTCAGAAAGAGTAGAGCGAGTGGGGAAAGAAAGAACATTTGAAGAAATAATGACTGGAAAATGTCCCAAATTTGATGAAAGAAATGAATCTACAGATCCAAGAAACTCAACAAACCTCCAAGGATAAACTCAACAAACTCCTAGGATAAACTCAAAGAGCTTCACCCCAGGACATATTATAATCAAAGTGTCAAAAGTCAGAGACAAAGAAAGAATCTTGAAAACAGAAAAAGAGAAATGATTAATCACACACAAGGACTCCTCAATAAGACTAAGAGCTGCTTTCTCATCAGAAACCATGGAGACCAGCAGCCAGTGGAATGAAAAAGTGCTGAAAGAAAAAACTCAAGGAAGAATTCTGTCTCTGGCAAAACTATCTTTCAAAAATGAAGGATAAATTAAGACATTCACAGATAAAATCTGAGAACATTCACTGCCAGTAGACCTGCTCTCACAAGAAATGCTAATGGGAGTCCTTGGGGGCTGAAATGAGAGGACACTGGACAACAAATTGAAGCCATATGAAGAAATAAAGATCTCTAGTAAAGATTACTGCGTAGATTAATATAAAAGCAGTATTGTTGCATTTTTGGTTTGTAACAATTTCCTATGCAGTTCAAAAGACAAATACATGAAAAGTAATTATAAATCTTTTAATGGGCATACGTGTAATTTATGGCCAGGCACAGTGGCTCATGCCTGTAATCCCAGCACTTTGGGAGGCCAAGGTTGGGCAACCACTTGAAGCCAAGAATTCAAGATCAGCCTGTGCAATGTAGAGAGACCCCATATCTAAAAAAAAAATTAATTAATTAAAAAAAATAGCCAGGCATAGTGACACATACCCGTAGTCCCAGCTACTCAGGAGGCTGAGGTGGGAGGATTGCTTGAGCCCAGGAGTTTGAGAGTGCAGTGAGCTATGATCACACCACTGCACTCCAGCATGGGTGAACAGGCAAGACTCTGTCCCAAGGGAAAAAAAGATATAAATTGTGATAACAGCAACATAAAGGTAGGAGGGGATGAACTGTATAGGAGCAGAATTTTTGTGTGCTATTGAAGTTAAGTTGGTATTAATTCAAACTAGACTGTTATAAATTTAGGATGCTGCAGTGGACAGAATGTTTATTTTTTTTGTAGAGACAAGGTCTTATTATGTTGCTTAGGCTGGTCTCAAACCCCTGACCTCAAGCAATCCTCCCACCTCAGCCTCCTAAAGTGTTAGGATTATAGATGTGAGCCACCAGGCCTGGCTGGAAATTATTTTTATCAAGATCAATTTTTTATGTAAATGACTTGATATTTTGGGGATCCACATCATAATTTACTGACTGTAGATTCTGCTATTGTAAGCTTTCTTTAGGGATTATTATTCCTACTAAGTCAATTTTCCTTGGTCAAATTATGCATATCAAAATATTAAATATACTTTTCTTCCATCAATTTTCAGCCAATGATAAATTTTACCAAGTGCAGTTTTAAGCATTATCAGTTTTTGCTATAGACTGAATGTTTGTGTCCCCTCAAATTCCTGTTTTGAAACCTGTCCCCCAGTATGATGGTATTTGGAGGTTTGACTTTGGGAGTTGATAAGGTTGTAAGGGTAGAGCCCTCATGAATGGCATCAGTGCCCTTACAAAACAAGTCACAGAGAGCTCCCTCTCTGCCTTCTGCCATCTGAGGAGACAGCGAGAAGCCAGCTGTCTGTGAACCAGGGAGTTGGCCCTCACCAGATACCAAATCTACTGGGACTTTGAGCTAGGGCATCCCAGCTTCCAGAACTGTGAGGAATAAATTTCAGTTATTGATATGTCATCCAGTTTATGGTATTTTGTTATAGCAGCCTGAATGGACTAAGTTTTATTTTGGGTGGATTCATTTTACTGGTAATATTTATTATGAGGGTCAAAGTGCCCTTGGGGTGAATGCATTGTACTTTTAAAATTTACAGACATTCAATTTTGACCAAGCTTTTTAGGGACATGCTGCTTGCCTTAAAAGCTTCACAGCTCTCAGCCCCTCCGTGCCCCATTTATGAAATAGGAAAGGATGTTCTCAGAGTTACTTACAAGGTACAAACAGGTGAAAGCCAACACAGTGGTTCCAGTCATTCTGCTAGGGCGTTGAAAGCAGGGGTCCCATTCATATATCCTGGTTTGGAACCAAGCTTTTCTCTCTCTGTGAATGAATAAACAGTGAGAAAAGAGAGGCTGTGATAGGTAAACAAATGCCCAATTCATCTGAAAACAACCCCATCCCTTCCTCTCTATCTTGGCATTAACTGTAGAGAGAGAGCACTGGTAGTTTCCATGGTTTTCATTCTCCTCTTATTCTTATGTACAGATGCTCAGTTTTATTCAGGACAGCAATTCACCAACTAAAAGACTAAAGTTCCCAACCTCTCTTGCAGCTAAGAGTGACCTAAGTTCCAGCCAATTAGATGTGACCACAGTGTGGTGTGGGACTCTGGGGAGACTGCCCAGATGGAAGTGACCCAGCCAGGAGGGCCCCCTTTGCCCTGCCTTGCCTGCTCTCTGAAATGCAAACATAGTGGCCAGTCAGTGCTGGAGCTCCAGCAGCCACATTGGACCATGAGACCGCATTGAGGATGGAAAGCTCAATGGTTCTCTTCTTGATCCAGACACAGGGCCCCTTGAGCATGCCTGGCCATAGGCACTAGGCCTGGCTGTTATATGTGGTGTCCCTCGGCATCTGCCCGAGTTAGGGAGGCTTCTTCACCATATGCACCTGAGCCACCCCACCCTGACACTCCATCCTCTGTTGATGGAACTTGACACTGCATCCTCACTGAGCACACTGAGGCAGTTTCACACCCACCCCCTCATTGTGCATTTGGGAAACCTAATTCCAGAAAGAGACAGGGCCTGGCTTAGACCACAGAAGATGCACAGAGTCTAGACGGTAAGGGAGGGCTCCAGCTTCCTAGGCCAGTGCTCAGCCTCCTCCCAGAGGGAAAGAAGAAAGAGGTTGGAGGCAGCTCTGTTATGGGTCAGTGGCATCGACAACATGCCCAGGAACCCAGGGCATGAGCAGGGCAGACATAGGGCTCCCTAAGGGCCCCAGCACAGCCTTGAGAGGCCAGGGCCGGGGTCCTCAGGCCACTGGTCTGGGCACCTGGAAGTAGGATGAGCCCTCCTGGCTAGTGCAGACAGAGACTATGGGAGAGAAAGCCTCCGTTTCCTCCTGTATGAATTGGGGTGCTTGGGTGAGTGACCCCAAGGGTTCCACATACCCAGAAAGTGTCTGTTGATATGGCTTATCCATCAATGCCCACTGTGCTCTGAGACCCTGGGAAAATGCTCTCCACTCCCTGGACATCCTTCAGAGAAGAGATAGGTTTGGGGCTTGGGTGATGAGGGCTTGCCATAGGGCAGAGGGTGCCAGAGCACCGGACACCGTGTCTGTGGTCCAGGAACGAGGCTGGTCCTTGTTGGATCCTGAGTCTGCATTTGGAAGTAGGGGGAAGCATTGCCCTGGCCGAGATAAGGATGCCTGACGCCAAAGGAAGTGGAGGCAAAAAGGGGACAAGGGAGGCTTCGGAGGTTCCTCACACTGCCCTTTGGAGCCTGCGGACCTGCTCCTTTGCCCCCTGGAGACCCCCAAAAGACCACTGCCTTGAGGTCACCCGGCCCGAGTACGTGACTTAAGTCGAGGCGCTCCGGCCTGGGGTTGCAGTGCTACGGCTGGCCACCAGGAGGCGGTCAGCCTCCTGTGTCCGCGGTGCCCACCGTGCCTTACCAGCAACTGGGGCCAGGGAAGAGTCACGCAGAGGTCACGCCTGCCGTCCTCCTTCCTCAGGCCTGACTCACACCTTTTATTTGTATTAATCATCTCCACAGTCTTAGCTAGTCAGAAGGTGGGGAGGTGGAAAGTCTGCGATCCTCCCATTTAGTCATTCAGCAACTGTGCCTGAGCACTCACCCTGTACAGGTGCCCCAGTGGGCCCAGCATGCTGTGCTGAGATCAGCCGAGTGGTCCCTGCTCTCCAGGAGCTCACAGTCTGGAGGGGGAGATGGACAAAGGCATGTGAAAGAAAAGAGCAAGTGCTGTAGAGAAATTGAAGTAGGGTGCTGAGAGGTGGAGCTGGGAAGTCATTGGGTGGGGCTCAGAGGGGCCTTACATTTATACTGTGAGCAGAAGGACCAGAGGGAGCCAGCCCTGCCCACATTTGGGAACAATGTGTCAAGGAGAAGGCACCACTGAAGCAGAGACTCCCAAACAGAGGTGGGTTTGGCAGAGGAGGTTAGAAAGAGCCAGTGTGTAGGCTGGGTGTGGTGGCTTATGCCTGTAATCCCAGCACTTAGGGAGGCCGAGGCAGGTAGATCACCTGAGTTCAGGAGTTTGAGGCCAGCCTGGCCAACAAGGTGAAACCCCGTCTCTACTAAAAGTACAAAAATTAGCCAGACGTGGTAGTGTATGCCTGTAATCCCAGCTACTTGGGAGGCTGAGGAAGGAGAATTGCTTAAACTTGGGAGGCAGAGGTTGCAGTGAGCTGAGATTGTGCCACTGCACTCCAGCCTGGGCAACAGAGTGAGACTCTATCTCAAAAAAAAAAAAAAAAAAAAAAAGCAGAAAGAAGAGAAAGAAAGAGCCAGTATGGCTTGGGGAAGCCCTGGAGGAGAGGATGGGAGAGGAAGGGAATGATGGCAGGGCCAGATCCTGGGGCCTGGTAGACTAGGTGAGTTACCCATTCTTCTCACAACATTAGCAATGTGAAAGTACAAATATTTAATATCTCACAATCTGTGATCAGGAACCTGGGCATGGCTTACCTGGGTGCCTCTGCCTGAAGGTCTCTCATGAAGCTGGGACCGTGGTCTCAACTGAGGCTGGGCTGTGGGAGGAGCTGCCCCCAAGCTCACTCATGTGGGTATTGGCAGAACCAGTTTGGACTAAGCCTGAGTTCCTTTCTGTCTGTTGGCCTGGATATTCCCCAGTTCTTTGCCATGTGAACCTCTATGTCCGGTAGCTCCTGACATGAAAGCTGGCTTCCTCAGTTAGAGGACTGTGACAGAGGCAGCGAGAGGAGGAGGGACAGAGAAGGACGAGGAAAGGGAGGGAGAAACACAGGAGACAGCAAGTACAAGGGAATTGGCGCTTTTTTTGTAACTAAATATTGGAAGTTGCAATGGATTGAATGTTTATGTCCCCCAAAAGTCATGTGTTGTTAGCCAAATTCCCAGTGTGATAATATTAGGAGGTGGGGCCTTCGTGAGATAATTAGGTCATAAGGGTGGAGCCCTCAGAATGGGATTAGTGCCCTTTTCAAAGGGAACCCAGGGAGCTCCGTCACCCTTTTTCAACCATCTGAGGACACAACAAGAAGCTGGCAGTCTGCAACCCTGAAGAGGGACCTCAGCAAAACTGGACCATGCTGATACCCCGATTTCAGACTTCCAGCCTCCAGAACTGCTGGAAATACATTTCTGTTATTGGTGAGCCACCCTGTCTGTGGCACTTTCTTATAGCAGCCCTAACTGACTTGGACAGGAGAGACAGCCTGTCACTTTGCTATATTCTCTTAGTCAGAAGGGAAGTCACTAACCGCTTTATGGTTACACAAGGGCATGAATCCCAGCAGTGAGGTTCACTGCAAGCTGCTGTGCCTGCATGCAGCCTACCACATAGGCTGGGATGAGACACCTGGGTCTGATTCTAAATATAACAGGAAACCATTGGAAGGCTTTATGCCACAGGATGACCATATATGAGTTTCATTTTATGTTAGCCCTCTCATGGCGCAGAATGAGAAATGAGGCCCAGAGTGGAAGTAACTTTTCCAATATTACACTGGTGGAACCCGGGCATGTCTTCAGTTTAAATCTGTACTGCATCCCATCCATCCTTATAATTCTTCCTTCTCTTGAGTTTGCGCAGTTGTTACTTGTGACACCAACCTATGAGTGTTACGAGAATTATCTCATGTATGCCTGATGATGTCTCTGGGAAGCAGATGCTGGGATGATTTGCATTGTGCAGGTTGGGAGACTGGAGAGGCTCTGAGAGGTACAGTGAGTTTTCCAGGGCACAGAACTGGTAAGAAAAAGAAGGGTTGGAACCCAGCTGTATCTCCTCAAACCTGGGGCGCTTGCTGCATTTGGATTTTCCCAGAGGGGCGATGTTGGCAAAATTGTGAACAGTTAAGGAGATGACATAGAGGAAGAGGGTGAGCAATCAATGGCTCAGAGAGACCTTTGAGGAGGGAGGTCTTTGAAGGAAGGGGCCGAGGTAATGGAACCCTGGAGAAGTGACCTAACTTCCTTGGTGATAGGTCCCAATAGAACTTAGGACTTTGATAACCAGCACTCACATTCTAGAGAGAGCCCCTGTCCAGCTACTCGATGGGAGCCACTAAAGAGAATAAGATATTCTCCTGCTGTATCCCAACTTTCTGAGGCTCTGACCCCAGGAAAGCCCGGCACGAGAGCCTTTTCCATTGCTGCAGGCTTTCTGGTTCAGCACTCCCTTCTGGCACCTCTGGCCATTTGGCAGGAAGTACCCAAAGGTAACACAGAGAAGTCCAGGCCAGGCCCATCCAGGCCAGGCCACAACTGTGATCCCACCTGGGCAGCCCCACACCCCTCCCCATCACCGTGTGTGTGGAGGGAGGCAGTGGAGGGAAGGCGAGGGATGAGCATTGGGCCCTTCCTGGGCTGGAGCAGGTTGTTGGGTGTTGGAACCCCGGTGGGCCTGGCAAGATGGGAAGGTGAGTGCTGGATGAAGGACATTTCCCCAGATGTTATCCTTCTCTCGTGAGACTTCAACTCATTTCCTCTATGCAGTTGCCCACCTGTGCCTTATCTGGGGAGCAGAATTTCTAATGTGAGTTTCCTGCTGCAGTGATGGCCAGGCAGGGCCCTGATGTCTGATGATCTGGCTGCTGAGCATCATTTGTGCAGAGCTCCATGTGGAAGATCAGTGAGGAGCTGGTTGATGGGTTCAACTCCTCCATCTTCCTAGACAAGGGGTAGGTGCACCATTCCACCAGTAATGACCAGCACAGGTCTGGGGTGAGAGCGGGCATGGGTGGTGGTGGTGGTGGTGGTGGGCGGTGTCTCCACTGCCAGTACCATGAGATGAACTGCCCGGGTCCGGAGCCCAGTTTTGTATACAAGGACTCCTGGGGTCTCTCTAGCAGGGCCTTCCCACTAGAGTGGCCCACAGTTCTACCCCCCAGAAATCTGGGCTCCCACTCCTCCTCCACCTGCAAATTGGTAAGGTGGAAAGACACTTCACATACTTGTAGGAATATCAGAGAAAAGACTTTTTCATTGTTTTCACATCACACTAGGCCATGAGCATTTTTGCATGTTGCTACTGTTTTTGTTTTTTTAACCACCTGTCCCAGATATCTCATGTAAGAATCAGCTCCTCTGTCCTTCCAGACCTGCTCCAAGCCTTGGAAATCATCAGGCTTAATAGGGTGGTTTATACACAAAAATGGAGGGGAGGTTTGGTTCAGCTCTTTTTTATGTGTCTCTGCAGCTTGTCACATCCCAGAACGCATCATCTTAGCCCACTAGGCCCAGAGCCTTGGCCTCACCTGTCTTCACAATATTCCATAAGGAAGGCTTTTTTTTTTTTTTTTTGCCACAGCAATTCTGCCTTCCAGTGCTGGTGGACCTGGATGTGATTCCATTCTGCTTCCATTTCAGCAGGGCTGCAGGGAACACCTTATATGTGTCCTATTAGAGAGCAGTGGTTTGCTAGGGCTGCCATAACAGTACCCAGATTGTGTGGCTTAAACAACAGAATTGGTTTTCTTACAATTCTGGGGCTGGAATTCTGAGACCAAGGTGTGGGCTGGGGCGGTTTCTTCTGAGGCCTCTCTCTGTGTCTTGCAGATGGCCGCCTTTTATCTCTGTGTTGATATTTTCTTTACTCTGTGCCTCATTTTTGTTGTTGTTGCTGTTGTTTTTTTTTTTTTTTTTTCTTGAGACAGAGTCTTGTTCTGTTGCCCAGGTTGGAGTGCAGTGGCTTGGTGTCAGCTCACTGCAACCTCCACCTCCCTACTCTGTGCCTCTTTGTGCCCTAATCTCCTCTTCTTATGAGGACATCAGTCAGACTGGATTAGAGTCCACCTCAATGAACTCAACCTTAATGACCTCTTTAAAGACTATGTCTCCAAATACAGTCACATTATGAGGTCCTGGGGGTTAGCACTTCAACATATGAATTTTGGGAAACATAATTTGGCTCATACCACATACTTATTCCCTACAGAAAACAGACTCCAGGCATAGGATTGCTTGGTGGAAGGATATGCGTATGAAAAATCTTAATCGCTTCAGCCAAATTACTTTCCAAAGAGGCTGTGGCAGTTGCGTTGCCACGGCAGTCTCTAATGGTGGCTGCTTCCCTTCATCCAGCCTGACAATGGGGGATGTCATTCGTTTACATTCCTGATAATCTGGTGTCCATGTGGCAAATGCCACCGTATGCTTCCTTTGCTTTTTAATTTCCCACTTATAGGCTTGAGCCACCTGTCAGTTGTTTGCCAGACATTTGGATTTTCTCTTCCCCCAGTTGTCTGCTCATGTTCTTGTTGCTGTGACAGCCCGTCTCGCACCCTGGAACCTCCAGACATTTGCCCCTTTGCTGGATCTGAAATCCTCATAGCTCAGGTTCTCAAAACTGCCTTTATTGTAAAAGAAAGAAAATTAAGTGCCTTGCTTTGAAGTCTAAAGGATTCTCCTAGGGTGGGTGTTGTAGTCCATTTTGTGCTGCTGCAACAAAACACCATAGACTGGGTAATTTATAATGTACAGAAATTTATTTCTCACAGTTCTGGAGGCTGGGAAGTCCATAGTCAAGATGCTAGCATCTGGTGAGGGCCTTCTTGCTGCATCATCCCATGGCGGAAGGCATCACATGGCAGAAGGGCAAAGAGAGGGTGAGAGACAGCAAGAGGGGGCAGACCCACCTCCACGATACTGACATTAATCTACCCATGATGGCAGGGCTCTCATGACCTAAACACCTCTTAAAGGTCCCATCACCCAATATGGTCACAATGGCAACTACACTTCAACATGAGTTTTAGAGAAGACAAACATGCACACCATAGCAGTGGATCCACACTGTAAACTGGTCTCTCAACTTGGTGGGGGCAGTGGGGTGGGGAATGAGGTTCCCCCAGATCCTCTCCCTCCATGCCAGAAGCAGACTAAGCTTCAGGTAGCTTAGGGGGAAGGTGATGCAGCCCTAGCTTTGGGCAGTTCTTAGTTCTGCCCTGCGTGACCTTGAGCAGCCATTTGACATCCCTAAGCATGTGTTTTCTCATCTCAACAATGGGGATGTTTTTTAGGACTCAATAGAGTGATGCTCTTCATACAAGCTCTTAATAGGGGAATGCTAACCTGTCTTGCTGTGGGCACTCACATCCCTCTTCACACACAAGTCCCCAAGGAGTTGGGGCTTCCTGGTCTGAGCTCTAGCCCACGATTCTCTTGGTGGTTTTGGTGCTGCCTCTGACTCTGTGTCCTTCCTTGTCCCATCAGTATGAAGATGAGTTAACCCTGCACCTGGGCGAGATCTGCACAATCTGGACCCCTCCAGGTGGGCACTCAGGAGCATATGATGGCATCCCTGGACCAGGCTTCCAGGGCAGACACATACCTTACAGCACCACCTTCCTGTGTAACCACTGGGTCTTCATCTCTACCCCACAGTTCCTGGACTGGGTATTCAATAGGTGGGAGCCTGTCCCTTCCACAGCACAGTGGGGACTCTGCCACCAGCTAGCTGTGTGTCTCAGGAATTTTGCTGCACCTCTCTGAGCCTCAATTTGCTCCTCTGAGAAGAAAGGTGGTAAGAGGATGAATCTCACAGGGTTCTTGCAGGGACTAAATGGGGTGAGCCATGGCAGGTACTGACCTGGTGCTTGGCTCTGTGGAAATGGCTGCCAGATGTACTGTGGCTGTTACTTATTTTTTGAACATGAAGTAGCTCTCTGCCTCACTCGTGGCCTTCCTATGTTTGGGAAAGCATATGGAAAGCAAACCTGTTTTCCCACTTGTGAAGAGGGTTTGAATTTCCACATGGCTGATCCCTGTGCTTGGGGTACCCAGCACAGGGATCCCTGGGGGCTGGTGGAGGGGCCCTACGCTAACTCAGATATCTGGGAAAATTCTGGTTGTGGTTCATTCTTTCCACAAGTATACATTGAGCACCTACTGTGTGCAGGCACTTTTCTGCCTGCAGAAGGCACTCCCTAGGGATTGTCTGAATTCTGGCTGGGGAGTCATGGGTGCACTAGACATCATAAGCAGGCTGCGTCCACAGTATGTTGGCACTGTGATGTCCTCCTGGCCTCTTCTAGATACACATGCATCCTGCCATATTCTGACAGGGATGATGGACCTCAGGATCAACCAAAAATGTCAGTGGACTTCAGGTCTAGAAGGACAGGCTCCTCTTTCCCCAGAACAGTTGGGGGCATATGGGAGTCTGTGGCTGGGGAGGGGCTGGCAGAACCCTGGATCTCATACATCTTAGGATTCCCATGAGAGGGCTGAGGTCTGGGGGCTCCACGGAGCCGCCAGACCCTGTTCCCCGCGTAGTGAAGCGGCCCAGCTGCCTTGCTGCCCAGCTGCAGGAGATTGTAGCTGCGCTGGAGTCAGACGCTCCCTCGGGCGCTGTCCATGGTGGCAGGAGAGTGACGTTAGGGAGCACGGGAGTAGGTGAACAATCCTTTCCAGCTCGAGGCCTCGGTTTCCCTGTCTGTCATCAGAGAGGGCTGGGCTCTAAGGTCCCTGAGCCTCCGCTGCTGTGACCGCCTCCTCTGGAGCCTAGTCTGACCCAGGTCCAAGTCCCATTTTGTGTGCACGCCCTGCTCCCTGGTGGACCCTGTTGGTACTGCAACGTGAGAGGAATGTGGTCGGGAGGTGGTCGGGGCCAGAGACCTTTTTGATGGGCTTTGGCTGTCTGCCTTCCAGGCAAATCTGATCAACTTCCAGGAAAGGAGTTAGGTAAGCAGCTGTGGCATTCACTGCGGGAGGTTGGGGGCGTGGAAGTCGGAGACTCCCCGCCTGCCAGACACTCCCTGAACCCATCCCCTGCATCTTAAACTCATTGGGAGGGCTTGATGCAGAGCAGAGGAGGAACCATCCCACTGGAGGGTGGGGGTAGGCGCTGGAATCAAGGACAACTTCCCGGAGGAGGGACTGTTTGAACCCAACTCTGAGAACAGGTAGGGACTGGATGAGATTGGAGGGGAGGTGGGAGCCTCTTGAAAGCAAAGACCTAGAGACTGGCCCTTGGCCCCACTCCACACCCCCACCAGGGCTCCTCCAGCACTCCCCACCAGGCCCTGTCACCCTGCTGTTCTTCCCTCTGGCACCAGGAATGCACAGTAATTAGCGAGCTGCAGCTGCCTCAGGTGGCTGCAGATAATTTCCACCTGAGGACTTTGGAACCTGGTTCCAGACCATGGAGCAGCTCAGTGAGGATGAGAGATCAGGCTGGGGAAGGACTTGGGTGAGGGCAGGGGTGGACTCTCTCTGGCGGCCAGCGGCAGGAAGCCTGAAGCTGTGGCTCCTGGTCAGAGTCATCCCCTAGTATGTGGTGACAGCTGGGCCATCCAGACTGCAGGTGCTGGGCAGGCACTGGGAGGGAGAGCTGAGGTGTGGCTCCAGGTAGTCTCAGGCCTGCCACCCTGTTCTGTAGCTATAAGCAGTCCTGCCAGTCAGAACCACCACCTGAGTCAGCCAGCAACGGCCTTAATTCCAAGGAGAAAAGGCCACAGTCAAGCTAAGGTGACTGTGAGTGACCTGGTGTACTGGGCGGACTGTCCCAGGGCTCAGTGCAGCTTTGGGCTAAATGTGGGTTCAGAGTGTCAGACAGCTGGCACTGGGCTCCCAGCTCCATCACTGAACAGCCCTGTGACTGGGGCAGGTCACCTTGCCTCTCAGGGACTTGCTTTCCTCTTCTGTGAAATGGGCTGATGCTAAATGATTACTCACGTGACCGGGACACCAAGCACTCAGCACAGTTCCTGGAGCACAGAGTAAGAGCGGGTGGCAGGGTAGTCTCAGACCCTGGGGTAGTCCCCTCCAGGTCATCCTGCCCTCCCATCCAGCCACCAGGCCCCCAAAGCAGAGCCCTGTACCAGCTGCAGGACAGACACGAGGCACACTCAACTGTGACCCCTACATATGCAGCAGGGCACAGCTGGAGCCCCCGGGGGCCCTGGGCCAGTGCCTCCAGCCAAGATGAGAAGGACCAGCAAGGTGAGTCTTTTTCTGGGATCCCTTGAAGCCCAGGAGAACATGAGACACTCCTGTCCCCTCTCCCTGAGAGCTCTCCCCCAACCCCGGCCGCTTTGAAGAGGGGCAAAATTTATTTACTATAAAAATGGATAAAATAGAGATGAATACTATGTTAAAATCCTGTTTCTGTTACAGCCTAGGAGCTGTGGTTTTGTTCTTTCACTTCCTGTGTTAATTGGAGATACAGGCTCTCATATCCCTCCTAGAGATGAGGCATCTTGCAGGGGTGCCTGTGTGTTGACTGCAGGAGAAGGGAGATGGGAGAAAAGTAGGACTTCCTTAGGGCCCATGTTCATTTCTGTATCGTCAACTTGGGTAAGAAGCAGGGACAGCCCCTCAGAACTTCTGGGTTAGCAGCTGAAGCGGCTTTCACACGGCATAGCAGCACTCTTGGGAATCTGGGTGTCTTTAAAAATAACGCTTCCAGAGACCATTTCCTGACCCAAGACAGTGGCTACCTTTCTACTGCTTTGGAGGAAGAGGGAACATGTTCTGATTTGCTTACTGAGGTTTCCTTTGATCAGCTATAAGGGACTTGTAGTTTTCTTGTTCAAACGCTGGAATTGCATCAATACTAAGTGTGTATGTGTGTATGTGTTGGGGTGGGGGGAGTGTAAAAAGATCCAAATGTGTAATGTGGAAAGGACAAGGCCAAAGAAAGATTATTTGCAAATGGAGTCAGGGCAGGCTGGACATTGTGTCTTCAGTTCACTTCCGGGGGATCCATGAGTGACCCTTGACCTTAGATTTGACTCCTCCTGGGATTCTGTCTGTGACCTCAGCACTTCTTTTCTTGCTGGTTTCTTATCCATGGGGAAAGATTTTGCAATGCAATTTTTAAGGCTGCAGCTGGGTCTCATTGCATAAACATTGCTACTACCTATGATCTAGGATTTCCAGCATCCCTGCAATTCCTGGTATAATTCCTTTCAAGGCGGAAATTCCCTAGAAGACTCCCAGCCTCTCTGTCAAGCACATCCTGGCCATCCCTTCCTGGCTGGAGCCTGATGAACCACAGATGAGCTCTGGTTTGCCAGGATAAGGGTACTTATTCCTTGTCAACAACAGACCCCACATTCCCATACTGGCCAAGATGAAGTCTGGGATCCTGTGTTCCTGAGGTCCAAGGTCTTGGGGGTCCCCTGTTTACACACTCAGTTGTGTTGTTACTGACTTGTCCTAAGGGCAAGCTGGCCCGAGTCCTTAGAGCTTACAGCCCCCTGGATGGCTTTATCCTCTGTCCAGTCTTGTACTGTGGTTATTTCATGGGGCAAGGTGGGGGGGGACGGACTGTGAACTTTTCCTGTGGGGAGAGTTGAAGGTGAGGCATTAGGGGGGCAGTGAGTGGGAGGCATGGGAGGGCCCAGCAATTAGGCAAGAAAATAAAATGAAAGGCATCCAATATGTAAGATATAGAGAAAAAGTGGCTTTTCCCTCTACTCACACACCACTCAATACAATACGTCTGATACCGGATGTGTGAAGGTCATTTCCCCACACATAAAGCAATTCTGCAGTGTATTAGGCAGTGAATTAGGCATCCTCTAATTCAATTCCATTCTGATACTATCTACCTGGAGAAAGGCTGAGTGCCCAGTCCCACAAGACTGCCTTCCACTTTAGATGCCCATAGCAAGTAGTAGGCTGTCACCTGTTAATACATTCTTTAGAAACTGGCTGTAAATCAGGGTTCCTGTAACTTCCTTCCTGGGCTTGATTGATGTGCTAGAGCAGCTCACAGAACTCAGGGAAACACTTTACTTACATTAAGTTGTTTATTTACTTATGGAGATGGAGTCTCTGTCGCCAGGCTGGAGTGCAGTGGCGCTCTCAGCTCAGTGCAACCTCTGCCTCCCGGGTTCAAGTGATTCTCCTGCCTCAGCCTCCTGAGTATCTGGGACTACAGGTGCGTGCCACCGTGCCCAGGTAATTTTTGCATTTTTAGTAGAGAAGGGGTTTCACCATGTTGGCCAGGATGGTCTCGATTTCTTGACCTTGTGATCCGCCCACCTCAGCCTCCCAAAGTGCTGAGATTACAGATGTGAGCCACTGCACCCGACCTACTTGTTTATTAATAAAGGATGCAGATAAACAGACAGATGGAGGCAATACATAGGGCAGGGAATGGAAGAAGGGGCACGGAGCTTCCATGACCTTTCTGGGCATGCCTCCCTCCAGGAATCTCCATGTGGCCAGCTATCTGGAAGCTCCCAGAACCCTGTCCTTTTGGGGTTTTATGCCTCCAAACTGATGATCCACAGGCATGCAGGGATACAGCCATACCAACTAAAATACTGAAATGCTTCCAATCAGGGTGGTAAACAGGCACTGCCCTGCACTCACCCCGAGTGCTTCCCCTCTGCTTCTCTGACTCTGTTCATTCCCTTCCCTGTTGTTTAGACTGGTCATTTCTATTGTTCTTTTCATTCATAGATTCTTTCTCTTCACTTTTGAAACCTGTTGAGCCTACCCATTGAATTTTTAAATTTTGTTTATTATATTTTTCAGTTAAAGCTTCCACTTGGATTTCTTTCTTCTATTTTTTTGTGTTATGATTTTCTAATTTTTCATTTGTTTCAAGTGTGTTTATAATTGCTTATTAAAACATTATTATTATGGCTAGTTCAAACCACTGTCAGATAATTCCAACATCTGGCATCTTGGTATTCACACATACCGATTGTCTGTTCTCATCCAAGTTGAGATCTTCCTGATACTTGGTGCGATTTTCTGGTGTGTTCTGCAGAACTTCCCTGACTGTAGAGCCCTTGGTGGAGGGGGTCTGCAGACTGGAGGAAGGCCTTCTAAACCTAGTGCCAGGGGCTTCCTTTCCTTACCTAAAAAAGAAGTTTCTCACTGGAGCAAGAGCCAGCATTCTCCAGGGTGCCAAGAGGGGGTCTCTTGTAAAGCTCAATTTAGACCCAGACATTTGTCTTGGCCCTGTTGGGCCTTGGCACCTTGGCAGCAATAGTGTACAGTTTAAGAGGATGAACTTGAAGTCTTAGTCCAGTTTCTAGGAGCCTCTTATAAAAAGAAAATTAAGTTTCAGGATCTTCCAAATTTATTATGCCAAAGGGAAAAGTCCTAGAAGCTGACTCACATAATATGACTGTTTTTCTTCTTTGGTGCATGACCTTTACTTTCTGACCTTTGCATTGAGATGTTATACATTAACCAGACTCTCTACTCTTCTTTCAAACCTAGACTAAAAGAGGTGCAGACAGAGACCCTTGGGACTGTTGCTTTTTTACAATAGAGTGTTAAACAACTCTCTTAGAGTGTAGTCAGTATATCTGTATGTCAGCCTTTGTATGGACAGTGCTGTAGTTCTATTCAGCACCTCTGTTTTGCCTGTATAAATGGTCCTCATTTTTCCCCACACACTGAAACACTGATCACCATTCTTCATTGTAGCTCTGCTCCCCAGATGGCCACCTTCACACTGTGTGCTTGAATAGACTCTCTTTAAATCAGATCGTAACCTTTTAAATTATTTTAGGTTGACACTCTGGATCTCAAGCTGGTTCTGCCCATGATTTGTTGGTGACTTTGAACAGTAACAGTGAATGTAATACACCATATCAACAGGATTAGAAACAAACATCACTTTTTTTTTTTTTTTGAGATGGAGTCTTGCTCTGTCGCCCAGGCTGGAGTGCAGTGGTGCTATCTCTGCTCACTGCAACCTCTGCCTCCTGGATTCAAGCAATTCTCCTGCCTCAGCCTCCTGAGTGGCTGGGATTATAGGCACACACCACCATGCCTGGCTAATTTTTATATTTTTAGTAGAGACGGGGTTTCACCACGTTGGCCAGACTGTCTTGAACTCCTGACCTCAGGTGATCCACCTGCCTTGGCCTCTCAGAGTGCTGGGATTACAGGCATGAGCCACTACACCTGGCCTAAAAATCACATTTAAAAAAGTATCACAATTGATGCAGGAAAGGCAATTGACAATATCCAATATCACTTCATAATAAAAACTCAACAAATTAAAAACAGAAGGGAATTTCCTTGGCATAGTAAAGAACACCAGAAGAAATCCACAGCTAACATGATGCTGAATGGTGAAAGAACAGATGCTTTCCTTGTATGAACAGGAACAAGACAAGGATGTCAGCTCTTGACACTTTTATTCAACATTGTACTAGAGGTTTTAGCCTGGGCAATTAGGCAAGGAAATAAAATGAAAAGACATTCAATATGTAAGATATAGGGAAAAAGTGGCTTTTCCCTCTACTCACACACCACTCAATACAATATGTTTGATACCGGATGTGTGAAGGTCATCTCCCCACACACCAAGCAATTCTGCAGTGGGCATTAGGGGTCCTCTAATTCAATTCCATTCTGATATCGTCTACCTGGAGACAGGCTGAGGGCCCAGTCCCACAAGACTGCCCTCCACTTTTAGATGCCAATAGTGAGTAGTACTTGAGAAACTTTAGATGCCGGTAAGTGAGTATTCTTGAGAAACTGGCTCTAAATCAGGGTTCCCATAATTTCCTCCTTGGGTTTTATTAATTTGCTAGAGCAGCTCACAGAACTCAGGGAAACACTTTACTTACATTTACTTATTTATTAATAAAGGATACAGACGAACAACCAGATGGAGGCAATACTTAGGGCAAGGAATGGGAGAAGGGGCACGGAGCTTCCATGATCTTGCTGGGCATGCCTCCCTCCAGGAATCTCCATGTGGCCAGCTATCTGAAAGCTCCCAGAACCCTGTGCTTTTGGAGTTTTATGGATGCTGCATTACATAGGCATGATTGACTAAATAATTGATCATCGGTCATTAGGTGATAACTTTGTTATTAACTCCTTGGGGTTTGGGGCTGAGAGTCTCAGTCCTCTAACCATGCCTTGGTCTTTCTGTTGACCAGCCTCTGTCCTGAAGCTGTCTAGGGGTCCCCAGCCACCAGTCGTCTCATTAGCATACAAAAGACACTCATCACCCCAGAGATTCTAAGGGTTTTAGGAGCTGCACATCTGAACATGGGGAAGAAAACCAAACATGTATTTCAGTATGTCACAGGTGCCAAGAAAATTTAATGGGGGAAAGATCAGTATTTTCAAGAAATGGTGCTGGAACAACTGGTAGCCAAATGCAAAAGAATAAAGTTGAACACTTACCACTATGTACAAAATTAACTTAAAATGGATAAAAGACCTAAGTAGAAGAATTAAAACTATACAACTCTAGGCTGGGCGTGGTGGCTCACGCCTGTAATCCCAGCACTTTGGGAGGCCGAGGCAGGTGGATTATTTGAGGTCAGGAGTTCGAGACCAGTCTGGCCAACATGGTGAAACCCCATCTCTACTAAAAATACAAAAATTGGCTGGGCAGTAGTGGTGCATGCCTGTAGTCCCAGCTACTCGGGAGGCTGAGGCAGGAGAATCGCTTGAACCCGGGAGGAGGAGGTTGTGGTGAGCTGAGATCACACCACTGCACTCCAGTCTGGGCGAGAGAGTGAGACCCTGTCTCAAAAAAGAACAAACAAACAAATAAAACAACTATACAGCTCTTAGAAAACAGCAGTAAATCTTTGTAGGCAATGGAGTCTTAGATACAACACCAAAAGCACAGGCAACCCAAGAAAGAATAAACTGGACTTCCTCAAAATTAAAAACTTTTGTGTATCAAAAGACACTATCAAGAAAGTGAATTACAACTGATCTAGAGATAATTTTGTAAGTGAAAACAACATACAATTGGGAGAAAATATTTGCAAATCATATGTCTGATAAGGGTCCAGTGGCTTGAATATATAAAGAACTCTAACAACTCAATAATAAAAGTAATCTAATTAAAAATTGATAAAGAACTTGAATACATTTCTCCAGAGAACATAATCAAATGGCCAATAAGCACATGAAAAGATACTCAACATCAATAGTCATCGCAAATGCAAATTAAGACTATAATGAGATACAACTTCACACCCACTGGGATAGTTATCATCCAAAAGTCAGATAATAACAAGTTTTGGCAATGATGTGGAGAAATCGGAACCTTTATATACTGCCAAGACTGATATAAAGTGGTACAGCTACTTTGGGAAACAGTCTGGCACTTTCTCAAAAAGTTAAGCATACAATTACTTTTTTTTTTTTTTTTGAGACAGAGTCTTGCTCTGTTGCCTAGGCTGGAGAGCAATGGCATGATCTCGGCTCACTGCAGCCTCCCCGTCCTGGGCTCAAGCAATTCTCATGGCTCAGCCTCCCAAGCAGCTGGGACTACAGGCATGCGCCACTACCCCTGGCTAATTTCGTATTTTCAGTAGAGACAGGTTTCACCATGTTGGCCAGGCTGGTCTCTTAACTCCTGACCTCAAGTGATCCACCCGCCTCAGCCTCCCAAAGTGCTGGGATGACAAGTGTGAGCCACTGTGCCCAGCCTAGAGTTACTTTTTGACCTACTAATTGGTATATACCCAAGAGAAATGAAAATGTGCATCCACACAAAAACTTGTTCATGACCGCTCATAGCAGCACTATTTTTTAGGCAATGGAGTCTTAGATATAACAGCACTATTTTTTAGTGCTGCTATGGGCAGTCATGAACAAGTTTTTATGTGGATCTATAGTAGCCAAAAGGTAGACAAAGTGACATTGGTTTACTTCAGTGCTTGTCAAGCTGGGCCTCTTGAGCCTAAGGGGGTCCCTGGGGTATGGGTATAGGGGTGATGAGAGTCCAGTCTCACTTACTATTAGAAAAGTGATTTAGATATGATTTCTCACCAACCAAACCAGCAAAATCATTCCCCCAAATCCTGAAACTCAAACCCTTGGTGTGGACGAGGAAAATGGGCAATGGGCACTGCTTAATGGTGGGAGGGGGTGGCCTGTTTCCCTGGAGGGTGACTTGGCGCCATGTCCACAGCTGCCACCCTCTGATTAAGGAATGATTACAGATGTGTACAAAGAGCTAGCGTGGGAGGATGTCATCCCTGCCTTCTTTCTAGGAGCCCTGCATGGGACATCCTTGCCCTTATCCGACAGAGGCGATCTGGTTCCCCAGGCAGTGGGAGCACTCTGCAGCTGTTTAAATGACAGTGTCCCACACTACAATCAAAGCCCCTTCATAGGCCATGAACTGAGTTAGTGGACTGGGCTAGGATTTAAAAAGCAGGGAGAAAATATTAGAAAGCAGCCTTTCTAGTAAGGTTAAGTGCTGTCCTGTGACCCGTTGGTCCCAAGTTGTGTATGTGTGCAAGAACCGTGTGTTTAGAACATGTTTATACAGTGGGTCAGAGTCAGAAAAATATGAAAACCAATGATGTAAATGAATACTGAAGGACACGGCATAGGGTTTATCCAGTCAAAATTTACCAAGCAGTTTATGCAACCTAACGCATATTATGATTCCATTTTATAAAAATAACTCACATACATGGAAATATGCTATGGACAGTGGCTGTCTCTAGATTCCAGGATTTTATTATTTATTTATTCGTTTATTTGAGACAGAGTCTCATTCTGTTGCTCAGGCCAGAGCGAAGTGGCATGATCTTGGCTCACTGCAACCTCCAACCTCCCGGGTTCAAGCAATTCTCATGCCTCGGCCTCCCCAGTAGCTGGGATTACTGGTGTGTGCCACCACGCCTGGCTAACTTTTTGTATTTTTAGTAGATATGGGGTTTCATCATGTTGCCTCGGCTGGCCCCAAACTCCTGAGCTCAGGTGATCTGCTCGCCTTGGCCTCCCAAAGTGCTAGGATTACAGGCGTGAGCCACCGCGCCCAGCTCAGGATTTTAAAGTTATCCTTTTGCTGGTTTCATAAATTCTTTTTTCTACAATACGCATATATTCCTTTTGGAATAATAAGCAATGAAAGGTAGCACATTGGGGTGGGGGTGGGGGGAGCACAGAAAAGAACAGGAGATTGCTTTTGCCTTGATGGAAGGGGACTCCTCACTCTCCTGGCTTCAGTGCACAAAGGCCACCAAGCTAACCAAGCAGGGCCTCACTGGGTGGAGCAGACCAGGAGAGCAGGGTGAGTGTCCCCAGGTGAGGGAACTGCACTCAGAGGGTCACAGAGCTGTCAGGGGCTGGAAATTTAGGGGCTGGGGCCTCCTAGGTCTATGGCTGAGGAAACCTGTCCAGATGACACACAGAGCTACTGACAAATGAAGCCTGTATGCTCAGGCCATGTAATCGAAGAAGAGAGTTGACGAGCAAGAGACTGGCAGGCTGGAGGACTCCAAGAGAATGATCTGAGCATCACAGGACTAAAGGGCCTGGAAGATTTTTTTTTTTTTCCAAAATATTGCAATTTGCTCAGACAAATTGTGGCACAAATACCAATCAACATTGGATTAGTAATTTGTTGGGTCTAGGAACCAGTGCAGAGTTGCAATTATAACCCATACTTGTTTAATCTGTTAAATTAAAATATCATTTTCCCATGACCTTTATTTCATTTTTCAAGATGACGTGCCATGCCCTTCCCAGCATGCTGTTTGGAGGTGATGTCCTTTGAAGTTCTGGTGCCTATTTTAAGTGACTGATTCCTGGTACTCACCCTCCCTGCTAACCACGTGGACTTCCCCTTTCATTCTTGCCTTCCTCATGGGAAGAGGGCTCCACATGAGCAGGGACCATGCTGTGTCCTGTTCGCTGGTAAAGCTACAGTGCCCAGCACAGAGCAAGGGTGGAGGGATGAAGGGAGGGAGGGATGGACGGAAAGTAGTTAGGCAGGTAGATGGACAGGGAAGGAGTCTGTATAAGAAAGCGTTTATTCATGGTGGGGTGGAGGGTCACACATACAGGCCCTGGATAGTGTGCAGGGACTGCTTCCAGCTGTCCTTCCAGCGCTGAGCCTCCTTCATCTGAGATGTGCAGTCATCCTGGATCCTCTTCAGCTCCTCCTCAAATGATGCTAAATATTTCTAGAAGGAAGGTAGCAGGAGGGGTCCACATGAGGAGAGACATCTAGACCCTCTTCCCTAGGGCAATGCTGTAACTTGCTGGCAGGTGGTTTTTAACCCATTCCAGGCACTGGCAAGAGTTCCCCAAGTCACTTCTCAGGTAGAAACCAGGTAGGCCTAGTTGTTTCCCCCATTTTACAAGATAGGGAAACTGAGGCTCAGAGCCTGGCCTGGGGTCACCCAGCTAGAAGGAGGCTGAGCAGGGACTAGGACCTGTGTCTGACTCTAGGCTCAGCACTCCTTCCTGAGCTCTGTCCCACATTGAGTCCTCTTGGGAGCTCCGGGCTCTGGGTTTTTGGGTAGGCTGGGCCTTCCAGGCCTCCCGCCCCCAGTGAACTCAGCAGGCTGAGCCGTACCCTCTGCCTGGGGCTTGAAGGGGAAGCTGGGGGAAGGCAGACCCTGGGCACTTCAGCCTCTCCCAATAAGGGGGCCAGCTGGTCTCTGGGCAGGACAAGGTTTCTCTCTGGGCATCGGGACCAAAGGTCCACAGATCTTCAAAGCCAAGAGGTCCCTCAGGTGGCATCTGGGTGTAGCCTTCTCATCAGGGCGTCCCCAGGGGTTCTGACAGGCACTGGGATCAAATCCTGGCTCTGCCACTCTGTAGTGGCATAGAGGGGACAAGTTTCTTTAAGCCTCAGTGTCCTCATCAATGAAATGAGGATAATAATTTTACCTCCCTTGTGGAGTTGTTAGGAGGATTCAGTGAGATGCCTCATGTCAAGAGCAGAAGCTCTCAGTAAGTACTTCCCAGTTAAATTCTCAGGAGCTGTGACTGCTCCTGCTGCTGTGTCCCCGCTGAGCCTACGGCTACCATTGCTTCCGTGCCTGGTGACAACGTTCCCTAGCTGTGACACTACTGTGCCTTTGGAAAGCCTTTCTTCACCCCTAATCTGGGTGGGATGTCCCTCAGCTGGGCTCCCACAGCATTGGGATCATGCCTCAGACACACTAACGTCCTCGTGCCTGTGAACGGCAACTGTCCTGAGTGTTGAGACCTGCAGCTCTGGGGTGCACTGACATGTGTTGCCTGCTGCACCAACCAAATGTTGGGTGCTGGGTGATGGGAAGCTCCCCCTTCCCAAGGCAGCTGACCTGAGCTGTGCTCCCTGGGACACACCTACTCCACCCTGTCTCACCAGGTACACAGCATCTCGGGCTTCCACAGCCGCCAAGTGGCCCAGGGTGGTTTTGGTGGTGGATATCGATGATGTTGGCCGGAGAAGAATCTTGTTTTGGATGGTGACTTCGGTGGGTTTGATCCCTGGCCACTTCCTACAAACAAACATATGTGAAAATCTCACAGGCTTGTCTTCATCTTTCATAATCCACCTACCAACCCTGTTGGAAAAGCTTAGCATTTCTTTGAAAAAAATATCATGGCTTTAAATATCTTAATGAAAAGAAAAAACATACTGAGCGTGAATGCTTCACTTGTTCAAGCTGTTTCATATTAGCCCCCACTGGTCTCATCACTGTGCACAGTCTGGGGTTCTGGGGGGGAAAGGGAGTGCCGCAGCTCAAGTTGCTCCCCTTTCTGAGCCTCAGTTTACTCACTGATCTGCCAGCCAGGTGGTGGCCACCAGTGTCTGGTATGCTTTTCCTATGATGCTCTAAACACCACTTCTGAGAACACAGCTGGGCAAATCACTGCTCTGCTTCTTCTTGCAGAATCACACTCTTGGGGCACAGGGGACAGGCACATTGCCAACTCTCTTCACACATGGCAGACAGCTGGAGTGGCTCACAATGCCAGCAGTGACCCGAGAATGTGTCTCCCACTTAGCAAAGCCTCCCTTTCATCGTGGGACCCTTTGGTGGGTCCTTATCATGTGAACTAATAGCTGTTGAGCTATTCCTATGTGCTGGGGCACCCCAGGTACTACCTCATTTAACTTTCTCTTGATAATATCATGGTAGGCGGCCATGCTCATTTCATAGATGAGGAAACTAAGGCTCAGAACACAATGCCTTTCCCAGGTCTGTCTGACTTCAGAGCCCAAGCCCCTAACCATTACACTGCACCACCCCCAGCAGATACAGCCATTTACAGTAGTCCTTGCTGCTCTTGGTTCTCACCTGCTTCCACGTTCAATCAGGGATTTCTCACTCTCTTCCTTCAGGGAGAGCCCAGTGAGTTTCCTTCGTATGAGCATTGATATTTTCTGTTTGGGGGGCTCCATCCCTAGAGGCAAAAGACAGGCTAGTGACTGCAGCCTCACCGACAGCCTGAGATCGAGGGATTTCTCCTGGCATTACACTTAGAGGAGGGAGGACTGGCACCCCTCCTCCCCACTTGGAGTTATGGCAGGCTGAGCCCTCTCCACGGAGAAGGTGAATGCACCAGCCACACAGCTCGGGGTGGTGACAGGGGCAGGTGGTCATGGCTGGAGGAATCTGAGCAGTGGTGTGGGTGCTGTTCCCAGCTCCAAACCCAAGCTTGATGCTCTGACGTTCCTGCAGTTTCCATGAGTCCCCGGATATGGTTCATAGAGACTTCTTTGGCTTAGGCTAGCTCATACGGGTTCCAAACTAAGACCTCCCCTGGAACAAACACGTTCAAGGTTGTCCCTGGACTATCTAGCTCAATAATCCAATCTTTGATGCTCTGATGTTCTTTCTAGATCGGGGGCAAGGGGGTGGGGGGCTCTGTGTGCAGGGAGCCAGCAGGCAACCTGTACACTCCTCTGCAATGAATGGCAGGGCCCGGTGGCCTGGCTCAGATGCCGAGTTACGGAGCAGTCAGGCCTTCTAGGGCCTGGTGCAGGGAGTCTTCTTGGCTCAGGGGTTCCTTGCAAGGGACTGTGATCTGCTCCACTACCAGCTTGCCTGCCTGTTCTCCCTGGAGTCTCGACCCCAGCATCTCTGCAAGGCCCTGATTTCCCAAACGAGGCTCACCTTTGACAGAGACCTCTGATACAGAAAAGTGACCAACACTTCAAAAATCTGTACACTCTTTGATCCAGACACTGCACTTCTAGGAGTCGGTTGCCCTAGAGATGCATGGATGCAGAGATTCTCTTCAGCACAATTACAGGAGTGGGAAATTGGAAATGGTCCAAAGTTCAATAGCAAAGGGACTAATTAGTAAGTTACAATGCTTATTACATTATGATGTGCAGCAACTGAAAAAGCTGAAGAGGAGGAGTGTTGACTGGCCAGCCTGGCCAAGGTTCACCTGCAGGGAAATCAGGTCACAAAAGCGCCCAAGCCCTGTAATTTTCCCCAGCCACCCTGACATACAGGCCTGTGCCCAAAGGGAAAGGCCTGGCAGGGTGAACAGCAAGTGCAAAGGGCGCTGCTTTCAGGGCAGAAGGACTGTGTTCTTCACTTGCTTCTTGGTTTGTACTGATTTTCTTGTTTTACTGGAATGAACATTTATTGTTTTTGTAATTGAAAACCTTTACAAATAAAAAGGATGTATTTTAATTACTTTATATATCAGCGATAAATGGATAACATTTAATGTATGATTTTAATCTTATAGTTATAAAAGTAATATGCACATTATTAAAAATGTAAACATCACTTCATGATGAAAAAAAAGGTTTTAGGGATCTCCCTCAATCCCACCCAGCAGAGGTCATCATCAGCAGTTTGGTACCTGTCTCTCTGTCTCTGTTTCTCACACAGATTCATTTAAACAGATGTGAGTATGCATGTTGATATCACGCATGTGTTTTAAAAGATGTGATCATAGACATGTCCTGTTTGTCCATTTGTTTTTTCACACAACAGCCCTCCTTCATGTCTTTCCATGTCAGCACATGCAGACCTACTTTAACAGCTGTGTGGTATTTACCTGCACATCTGGCACCCTCATTTATGCATCCAATTTTCTTTGTTTTTGAGTCGGGGTCTTGCTCTCTTGCCAGGCTGGAGTGCAGTGGTATGATCAAGACTCATAGCAGTCTCGACTTCCCAGACTTAAGCAATCCTCCCACCTCAGCACCCTCCCAACTACCCTCCACCTCCAGGAGCTGGAGTTGGAACTACACGTGCACACCACCACACCGAGCTAATCTTTAAATTTTTAGTAGAGATGGGGTTTTGCCATGTTGCCCAGGCTTGTCTCAAATTCCTGGGCTCAAGAGGTCCACCCACCTCAGCCTCTCAAGTGCTGGGATTGCAGGTGCGGGCCCCTGTGCCTGGCCCATTGAATTTTCTGTATATCAATGTTAGTGTTGCTTCCAATTCTTTGCCATTTCAAACAGTGCTGTGAATATTTTTGAACATATACCTTTGAAAAAGTGTCCGAGTATTTCTCTCAGATAAATTCCTAGAATTAGATGTGCTAGACCAAATGTCTACACACTCACAATTTTGACAGGGACTGACAAATTGTTCTCTATGACAGCGGTATCCATGTACGTTCTACCAAGAGTCTCTGCGGAGTCTCTGTTTCTTGACATTCTTTTACGTTGTTACCAAATGTAAAAACTTTGCCAGGCTATTGGTGAGAAATGATATCTAAATAATGCTTAGATTTTCATTTTTCATCATCAGTGAAGCTGAGCATTTTTTTACAGTGACTAGCCATATGAACTGCTTCTCTTTTGAAGAGCATGTGTTTGTCCTTTGTCTCTTTAAAAATTTGACCTGTGAGAGTTCTTTATACCATAGGGATATTAACTCTTTCTCTGATCTGTAAGTTGTGAGGAATACTTTTCCAGTTTGTGGTTTGTCTTTCCATCTTTTGACATTTTTCTGTTTTTGTTTTGGCTACCAGCCATTCCCTCTATGGCTTCCAGCTCTCCTGTCATACTTAGAAAAGGTGTCCCTAACCCCAAGAGTACGGAAATGTTTACTTAATAGGGTTTCATTTTTTATATATAAACGTTGAGTCATCTGGCATTTGCTTTTTAATCAAAAAGCTGTTTTTAAGGAAAACAAAAATTAATCAATCCCCTCAATGGATCACTTGTTTTCACTCTGATAGAGGTGGGGAAAGCAGACCCCTACCCAACCTAGCCCTCACCAGCCCCCCAGGGCCATGGCACAAGGCTGGTGGTGCCTCTTACTTGCAACCTGGACATCGTCAATGGTGACCACCTCATCCAACTGCAGTAGGAACTTCTCAGTGAAGGTAGCCAAGTTGGTTATGAAAACCTGGCCATTCCTTCTGGTACATTCCTGGAAAAAACATGGTGAGCACAGTGCTGCTAGGAGAGGACCATCCCTCCAAGGCTAGCTGAAGAGGGGATGGGTGGACTCTGCAGGGAGATCTGGGGACCCAAGCCATTATATCCACTGTGTGCAAGTAACCAGCATCTGGCCCTCAGCCAGGAGGCCTCTCCCAAGATGTGATCTGGTTTAAACATAATAAATGATTCAGAAACGGCCAAGGGACACACACAGACAATTCACAGAAGAGGAAATAAAACTAGACATGGATCACTAAATAAAAGTTATCATCAGTAATTTTGTAATTAATTAATTTAGAAGTCAAAAAGGATACAAGTTAAAACAGCCAATAACGGCCATTTTTAGCTACAAAACCCAACCACGATCATGTCTGCTTTGGGCAAGATACCAACAAAGGGCTGCACCTGGTGCTGTCAGTGGCTGTCCATTGGGCTGTATTTGGAGCACACCTGGACTGGGGAATCAATGGTATCACTGACCTCCAGCTTCTCCCTGTTCATCCTAATCATGCTGTCCAGCTCTTCCTGCCTTTTCTCTTCACTTAAGTGTAGAGACTCCATTTCTTGGAAATGTATGGGGTGTCCAAGATTTAGATGGAGCTTCTGGGCATTTTTGTCCTTTAATCGAACAATCCAGAATTCAGCGGCAATGTTAACCCACCAAAAGTCACTGACTTGTGTCTTCTGTCAATTATGATTATGGCCAGACTCATGTGTCCTCTGGCCTGGGTGTGTGGGGGTGATGGGTGGGCAGAAGAGTGGCAGAGAGGTTAAGAGGGGGGCATGGCTGGAGCTGACTCGGGGGTTTGGAAGAGAAAAGTCTGAGCATCTGCCCGGCACAATCAGAGCTTTAGTCCAGTGAAATCAGCAGTACCCATGTTCCACAGCTCCAAGGACCAGTGTGGACAATTATTGTTGTCTTAATGACTACAGCCCCATGGAACTTAGTACACCCACCCATTATAGCCAACAAGGAGTTTACTGAACACCTTCTATGTAGAAGCTGTTGGCTCAGTTCTTATTTCGCCAATGGCTCCTGTCCCTCAGCCCCCATCCAAAAATCCCAAGCCCAGCTCATTTCTTCCCTTGGACTTGGCCCTGCCCACAACCTGCCACCATTTCTGAACTCCCAGTTTCCCTGGTCCTAGAGTGGAAGGGCTGGTCCTGGGGCCCTCACCTTTCCTTTCTCCAGCCGCTTCTGCTGTTCCTCAAACTGTCCTCGGATCTCCTTCACGGAGGTGAAAAACTTTTTCCAGTGGTGTTCCTTGAAATTCTCCATCACCAGCCAACACACTTGGGGCAGCAGCTCCTCAAATCTCCTCATCTGGATCCGTAATTCTGCCAGAATTGCGGGTAAGAGGCCAAGGGAGGGAACAGGTTAGAATCAACTTGCAGAGGCGATCTCTACAACAAAGGCCCAAAGCAACTTCCCAAAGAGAAAATCTTGGTCTCCAATGTGGTAAGAGCTATTCCATCAAAAGGGGTCCTGAGGTCAAACCAGTATAGAAAATACAGCGTTAGCCAGTTGCAGTGGCTTACACCTGAAATCCCAGCATTTTGGGAGGCTGAGGTGGGAGGATTGCTTGAGGCCAGGAGTTCAAGACCAGCTTGGGCAAGACCCTGTCTCTAAAAAAGTATTTAAACATTAGCCAGGCATGGTGGTACATGCCAGCTACTCAGGAGGCTGAAGTGGGAGGATTGCTTAAGCCCAGGAGTTTGAGGCTATGGTGAACTATAATTGCACCACACTCTAGCCTGGGCCACAGAGCAAGACCCTTTTTCTAAAACAAAATAAAATAAAGTAAAATAAAATAAAATATAATATAATAAAATAAAGGCTTAAATAAATTCAAAGGGCTTCTCCTATATACTCTGCAGACTTCTCATCTCATTTAAAATGCATTGTGCCTCGGCATTTTTGGCAAGTTCTCATCCATTATTTCAACTATTGCCTTGATTCTAGGTCTCCCTCTTTCTCTGTATCTCCAAATGTCAGTTTGTTAGACTTGCTCTTTCATTCACATCTCTTTACCTCTCTCCCATATTTTCATCTCTTTATATTTCTGTGTTACATTCTGGTTATTTTCTTTGGATTTGCCTTCCAGTTCACCAGTTCTACTTTCAGCTATATGTAACCTGGTAGTAAAGTCATGCATAGTTTTAAAATTTCAACTCTTAATTTTTCCTTCATGAAAGTTCTATTTTATTCTCTTTTATAGCTACTTGGTCATTTTCATAGTCTCTTGCTTCTTATTCATGTTTCCAATTCCCTCTTTTATTTAACTAGAAGTGTATTATTTTATGTTCTGTGTCTAATACTTCTAATATCTGAAGTCTTTGCTGGTCTCCTGCTGCCTCTTGCTCAAGGCATTTTGTTTCCTTGTGTTTATGGGGATTTTGTTGCTCTTTGTTTATTACTGTGAGCTCTTATTCTGGGCATTTTATTTGTGGGAATCCTTTGAGGCCTGAACCAAAGGTAGATTTTCCTAGAGAGAATTTGTTATATGTCCAACAAGCAAGCTTCTGAACACCACCAACTCAAGATCATTTTAAGCTCAGGTATTAGCTGGAGGTCTTTTGGATAAGCCAGAAAAGCAAAATTGAATTCATGTTTAGATAAGTGTGAATTATCTAAACATAAATTTAGAAACCACACAAGGACTGGCATATAGTTCTGGATTTCTCTTTGGAGTTTTTTTTCTTCACCCAGTACCATGGTTTTTGATAAGACAGTTTCCTTCTGTCTTATGGAGGGACAGAGGGAGGAGGTTGGTTTCCGTCTCATTTGCCTTACTCTGGAAGCCCTGTTGGGTTCCAGCTTTAGGTGGCTTGCTCCTTTTAGACTTCCCACTTTGGAGGTCTGTGGATTTGTCTCTTGTTCCCAATACCCTGGAGGCCATGAAAATAGAGGCTAAAGTTCACCTGGGAGTCAGCAAATGCCCCTAGGGCAATAACCAGGGTTACTACTCAATTTATCACTCAAGAGTTTCTATTTTCACTTAATTTTTGGCTTTTGTGTGTTTCTCACTTTACAGACAGCTTGCTAATGCATTTAAAAGATTTTATTACAAAAATATCTTATGCAGCATTTTACATGTTTTTAGTGGGAGAATGGATCCCCCATTAGCCTGCCAAGCTGCAGGAAACAGAAGTCTTCACTAGTTGTGAGTTTACCAGAGAGGGATGCAGTCTGCAGCATTTTCCAAGCCCATTTGACCACGGAACCCTTGTTTTGAGGACAATCATGTAGGATGGGATCCCCCAGAGATCACTTGGAGGAAATTCTGAGCTATAAAACAATGCCTGTAGTTTCAATTCCAGTCATTCAACAACCACAGCTATGAGCACTATCGCTGCTTAATTCCTTGTACATGCCAAGTCTGTGTGAGGAACTTAATCCTCAAGAAGGCCTTGTGGTGGGTGTTATTAATATCTGCAGTCCACAGACAAGAAAACTGAGGCTCTGGCTGGGCGCAGTGGCTCATGTCTGTAATCCCAGCACTTTGGGAGGCCAAGGCAAGCAGACCATCGGAGGTCAGGAGTTCGAGATCAGCCTCGTCAATGTGGTGAAACCCTGTCTTTACTAAAAATACAAAAATTAGCCAGGCATGGTGGCATGCACCTGTAGTCCCAGCTACTCAGGAGGCTGGGGCAGGAGAGTCTCTTGAACCCAGGAGACGGAGGTTGCAGTGAGCCGAGATTGCAGATTGTGCCACTGCACTCCAGCCTGGGCAATGGAGTGAGACTCTGTCTCAAAAAAAAAAAAAAATATATATATATAGAAAACTGAGGCTCAGAGAGGTGAGATCATTTGGCCAAGGTAATACAGCTGGGAAGTGGCAGGGCTGGGTCCTGGCCCAGTTCTGGCTATCCCCCGAACTCTCCTCCTTCTACCCAGAGGGCCTCTGAAACTGCACAGTAGACCACAGCAAAGTGTGATAGATTCATACAATGGAATATTATTCATTGATAAAAAGGAATTAAGTACTGGCACCATCTACAACATGCATAAACCTTGAAATGTTATGCAAAATGAATTAAGCCAGTCCCAAAGACTACACACTATACAATGCTATTCTCATGAAAGTAAAGAATAAGGAAGTCTATAGAGACAGAAAGTAGATTAGTGGTTGCTTTAGGCTGGGGAGGGGCTGGGGGATGGGGTTTCTAAAATTGACGGTAGCGGTGATTGCATAACTCTGTAAATAAACTAAAAACCACATTGAGTACACTACACGGGTAAATTTTATGGTATCCAAGTATCTCAATAAAGCTGTCAAAAATATCTGTAGAAGAAAGAAAATATTTTTAGAGGTACAAATCACCATATTTCTCAAGAAAAGTGAACTTTTTTCTTACATGGTTGCATTTCCCCAGTAAAATCTGATCATTGTTTTTACCTAATTTTAAGAGGTCAGCTTTTCACAGGGAAGCTCTTCTGCCTCCCCCAGAGGGGAGGATCCAGGCCACAGGGCCAAGGCTGAGCTCTACCACTGGCTTCGCACCCCGCCCCGCTCCCCGTGCCTACCTGCTGCCTATACTCACCTATGAGGCAGGAGTTGTGGTACTTATTTGCCTGGCTCTGGTACTCCAGGATCTTTTTGCTGATGTTCTCGGCACACTGGTCGAAGGTGTCATACATGCAGTCAGGCCTGGTGACCGGGCGTTTTTCTTTACGGTAGAACTCCTGCCAGAGAGGGTGACCATGTGTGGGTGAGGACCCCATGGGACTCTGGCCCTTGCTCCTGGGATCCACCAGCCTGCCCTCACCTCCACACTCCCTAGCCTTTGCTCGTGGCTTCCCCTGTGGAGGTGACACGGGCAGACACTCCTCCTTCCCTGCCCGCCCGTGTCGCCTCCCTGGACCCACCTGGAGTGAGTGGGGCCATGGCCAGCCCTCGTTATTTCCTGAATGAGTGACTGGCGAGAATCCTATTTATCCTTCAAGACCCAAATCAATGGAATCTCAAATTGGTGACCAGGTTGGGAGCTTACAAGGAAGTGCCAAGCTGGGTATAGGCTGCAGGCCACAAAGATGGGCAAGCCAGGGACCCTGCCCTGAAGGAGGCAGACAGACCCGTGGGAGGCAGACAGGAGAATGCACTCGCACTACGGTGCGGGGTGTGTGGGAACAGGGCACTGGGCAGCTTGTCTGGTACCTGCTCCCACTGCCCCACCTCTTTCTGTGCCCCTGCCAGATCTGTCAGCTTCCCACTGGGCCTGGGTGCCTTGGGGACAGAGGGTGGGCTTGTTCCTCTTGGCACACGCAGTACCTGACATGCAGTTGGTATCTAAGAAATGTTTGGTGATCAATTAGATGAATGAATGAGGTTTGGTTTCTAGAAGAAAAAACTCATAGGGAGGTGACAGAAGCTGGGGAGCTGTGGTCATGGTGGGGGTGGAATCCTCTCTTCCTCATTTTCCCCCAAGTGGCCATGATCAGCAGACTGCAGAAGGCAGGCATGGCTTCCAGGGCAGGCACAGGCCATGGGTGGTGGTCCTCACCTCTGCGACTGTCAGCAGGTTCTCATTGCTCTCCCAGAGGAGGGTCAAGATGATCCCCTTAAAGTCCCTGCAACACACACGAGACAGATCCCTGAGGGGCCTGGTCTAGACACACCAACATGGACCACATGAACAGAACTTTCCAAGTGCTCTGTTTTGGCCATGACACTCCTTGAAATTACTCACTGTTGCCCAAGGACCTCTGCATACTCTGATTCCACTCCATAACAGCAGCTAACTTTCTTCTCGGTTGCATTTGTTCCTGCCCTTCCTCAGACCCCAGCTCTTTCTGACCACCTGGCTTTAATGATCTTGGATTAATGCCCCCTCAGCCTTACGACATGCTAATCAGGTGGATTTGGGATTGATTTCTGTGACTGGCTGATTAACCTCTATCTCTCCCAGCAGACGGTAAAGGCCACCAGGTGTTTAAGATCATAAACGGGAGGCCATCAGGCTGACACGGTTCCAGTGCCTGGAGTTTCTAGCTAGAAAACAAACCTAACTCAGAATGAATGGTCATAGTCTAGGAAAATGAAATGTAAGTTTAACCAATCAGAAATTGCCAACTAGGAACTTTTCACTTTAACCAAGCAAATATTTTCTTTGCCTTCCTTCTATGAACACCTTATAAAAGGTTTCCCCTAGTGTTCCCTCGGTGGATCCCTGAACCACCTAGGGTCTGGCACCGCCCAATTCATGAATGACTGACTGTTCAAATAAACTCATCAACATTTTAATGTGCCTGAGTTTATCTTTTGACACAGGACATGGACTTGTCTGTACTTGTTCACCATGGAATCCTCGGCCCCATGGCAGTGCCTGTACCGGGCAGTGCCTCGATTAGCTGAAAGAATGATTACTCCTAAATAGTAATCAAATGAACAGGACTTCATGTAGGACCAAACATCCTCCTGCATCGAGCTATAAAAAATAGAGAGCCAAAGTATTCAGGGTGCAGGAGCGTCCTTGGGTGTGGGACGAGGGAACTGTCTACCTGCCAGCTGGAGGCCACACCTGGGCTGCCTGATGTCACAGCCATCCTTCTCTGCCAAGTTCATGACCCCCAGAGACGAGGTCTCCAGGGTGAGAGGGCTGATGAGAGGGGGCCACTGTCTGGGGGGATCTCTGACATAGGGGGAGTGGGAGCTCCTTTGTGGAGCTTGACTTTCTCTGAAGGCTTTTTGTTTTCTGACCTTGGAATTTTGCTTGTTTGCTTGCAATGAAGCTATACTAAGTTGAACAGCTTTTGTTTTAATCACTGGAGTTACAGTAAAGGAAAAGAGAAATGGGGGAAAGCACTGAAAAAAATTACAAAAAAAAAGTTCAGACCTCGAATGGGGTCTTCTGCCCTACCACCAGGAAATGCTTGTTAGCTTGGAAAATGTGAAATGTTGATGAAAATGTTTCTCAACAAATTTAGGTGAAATGGGCTGAGACAAACTGACCTTGACCGTTGCTATCTCCTCTCACCCCTCCTCTGTCTGCTTGGACCTCCCTTTCCCCTTTCTGATTTTTCCCCTCAGCTGAGTCACATTTGCTGCACCCCCAACCCAAAACAGGTTAGGAAAGGCATGGTTACTCACTCAGCAGGAGGGGGAGGCTTGTCCCCAAGCACCTGGTACTTTCTCTCCATTTTGTTGGGCTTGGGGTGCCGTGTGAAGCTGTGGGACAAAGGTGGGTGGGTGGTCTGGAGGCTGTGGACAGACGCAAGGCAGGTCTGAGCCTGCAGGATCCCTGCCTGGGTTTCTGGAGGCATGGGGCCTTCCCGTGGGCAACCGGACTCCCATTTCTAGGGCCTAGCCCTTTGGGATGTGTCCCTTCTCAACAGCTGTGAGTCTACCTTACTGTAGGGTGAAACCTTAACCACCTTAACTGCTGAAACCCAACCACGGCTGCTGTGAGAGGGCTGCTGTGAGAGGGCGAGGCGCGGAGGTGCTCAGGCCCAGAAATTTGCATTCCTACTTCCCCGTGATGAGGACCCAAAGAAAAAAAACATTGAGCCACAGGTAGGGTTGCCAGATTTAGCCATAACAATACAGTACTCCCATTTAAACTTGAATTTCATATAAACAGAGTAATTTTCAGCATTAGTGTATCACATGCAGTATTTGGGATATACTTATGCTTAAAAATTAGGTGGTGTTGATCTGAAATTCCAGTGTAGATGGGCACCCTCTCTTTTATCTGGCAGCCCTAGTGACATGGACTTTGTTTTGTAACCTCTAAGAGACTGAACATGGAAACAGGTCATGGCTGGATCATATAAAAAATAGAGCTCTGCCCCATGATGTGCAGCAACCTACCCAGAAGGCCACCCCCACCTTGTCTACAAGAAGCCACCCAGGAAGTCAGCCTGCTCTAAGTCAGATTTGCAGGAAGTGAGATTGTCATCTTTGGGGATAGTCCAGGAAGCTACACAATATCACCTATAACAGTAGGTCCAAATGGCCAGGACTTAATTAATAGATGACAGCTTCCCTAATTTGTGTCCTCATTTCCAACTTCAGACCAACCAGAGAAGGCCAAACATGTCCCGTAACCAATCACGTGGGACGCCCTGCTTTCGGTGGGCAATCTCCAGCTTCCCCATGACAGCAGCCCCCAACCAGTGCACAGCTGGAGAGGAGGGCAATGCTTCCCACTCCTCTGCCTGCCCTGGGAGCTCTGCTGAAACACCCTGGATGGTGACTGACTCCCTCCTGTGGTCAACTCTGAGTCAATAGCCTTTGCTCTTCTCATTTGGCTGGTCTTTGTTTCTTTCCCCATTGCACACAGCACACATGCTCAAAAAGACCTTCTGGAGGGAAAGGCAAAGCAGGGATTCCCCTTGCCTTCTCAAAACCAGGAACGAACCCATGTCAACCAGGTTGACACAAACAGCTAGCGAGTCTACTCAGCCATGCGGCTTCTGATATGCACCTTCCATAAAATACGCATGTGGGGTAAACTTTGAGTCTAACAACCCCACTGAGGCTTGGTGGGCAGGGTGTCAAGGCCCAGAACTCTTTCTGTGGCTCTGTGATGTCCCTCCAGGAAAGCCATCTGCCCTGTCTTTCTAACCACGACTGTGTGTGGAAGGTGGCAGGGCTGAGATCCATCAGCCCCATGGACAACCAGCAAACTAAGGATGGCGCTCACCCCTCACTGCGCCCCATGGAGTCCCAGAGCCATGAGCGTTGTGGTGCCTTCTGAGGAAAAGCCTGGGAAAGCCATAGGTGGTCTCCTGCCTTTGTGTGGGGGGATGGACTGGGAAGGAGCGATTCTGGCTGCTCTGTGTCCTACCTTCCTGCAGAGGTAGCACTGGCGCTGGGTACAGCCTTCTTCCCAGAGTTTTCTGGCCGGCACCGATGTCGCTTGAAGCCTTTGGGTGACGAGGGCCCAGGACAGGAGCAGAGAACAGGAGGTAAGAATGAGCCACACAGCACCACCAGCCCCTGCCTCACTGCTGCCCCGAGACCCACAGGCCCGTGTGCCTCTACCTGTCTGGGACCGATCTTTGTCACAATGGTGGGTTGGCCATTTTGTGTTGGGAAGTCTGAAACCAAAGGAAAGGGTGTGAGCTCTTCTAAGGTGACCATGGGGATAGCTCAGGCCGGGCTCTGAGCAGCATCCCAGTTAGTCCTCAGCGCCACGTCAGTCAGTCCTGTCACGGGCCCCATTTCAGAGGAGGAACTGGGGCTCTGGGTGGGGAAGCCCTTTGCCTGAGGTCACAGGCTCTGAGGGGTGGACTCACGTGGGAACCCCAGTGTGTGAGGCCCCAAAGCTGGTCCCTGAAGGTCCAGGGCCAGGGGCAGGGGTGGCAGGGCCACAGGTGCACCCTGGGGCCACTCACTGCAGGATCTTCCTGATCACATCCACAGCTGGGTCCTCAATCAGGGGCTTCCCCATGCAGCTCAGCTGGGCGAAGGACTCAGGGGTGACCACGTCCAGGTTGGCCTCCTCTTCAAGGGCTTCTGAAGATGTCAGGATGTCACTGTCTTGCTCCTGGTCCTTCAAGATGGTGTTCTGCAGGCCAGAGAGAAGGGCCTGAGGGTGTAAGGACCGGCCCAGGTGCCAGCGAGGCAGCAGGCTGAATTCATGTTCCCTCCCACCCTGCCTCAGTGGAGTGGCTGCAGGCAAGCTGGCTGACTTCATTGAACCACTATTTTCTCCTCTGTAAAGTGATCTCCCTTACAGAGCCATTCATTGATTCATCTGTTTATTCATGCCTTTAGAAATGTTTCCTGGGTGCCTGCTCTTCACAAGTCTTTGCCCATGTTCTACGAACACAGGGGCCAGGAGGCCGTATATGATCCCTTCCGTCCCAGAGCTTGCGGTTTAGTCAGAAAAGACAGACATTTAACTTGCACTTATACCAGTAAATGCTTCTCCAAAACCGGGACCAGTGCTGTGAAAGAAAAGTTCCAGTATCTTCTGTGAGATTGAAATTAGACCTGCAGATGTGCCCGGTCAATGTTTTTGACCAAATGGATGGGGGAGTGAATGCCAGGCTGAGTGAGTGGCGAACTCCCCTTGAGCAGGCTCCTAGAGAAAGTGTGGAATTGGCGCCCACGGTGAGCACCTAGGCTGTTTTCTGTTTCATTCTGAGTCTCATCTTAGCAATGGTCTGTCAGTCCCTTGAGTGAAGGTCCTGGGAGACCTTCACTCAAAGTCTCCTAGTCACTCAATACCTTCACGCTAGACCCTTGGAGCCCCATGCTGCTGGACACCCCACCAGAGGTAGATGGATGCCTAGTGCTGGCTGCATGGTGGGAAGGGCCTCCCCATGGAAGGAAGGCTGGTCAAGGCTTGGTAGTGAGACCAGGGCCTAGCAGTGCTCTACTCTGCAGACATTGGCTGTCAGGCCCTTCCCTGGAACTTGGCTGAGCATCTCAGCCCACTGTGAGGTGTGGGCAGGGGTGGGGGTGATGCAGGCTCTGCCCATAGAGGCTTGCAGTCTCAGGGCAGACAGCAACTGAAATGGAGACCCCACCATGTGGTCTGCAGGCTGATGGGGAAGTGGGAGGTGCTATGGGCCAGGAGACCCCGATCCAGACCAGGGGGTGAGAGGAGGCTTGGTGGGGAGTGACATCTTAGGTGGAGTGAGAGGGATGAAGAGGCATGGAGGACAAGCCACAGAGGCTGCTGTGTGTCCAGTGAAAGGGTTTGGACTTTGCCCCGAGGGTAGGGAAGTGACATGGTCAGACCAGCCTCTTCCGGCCACGTTCGGGGAACGGACCATGGGAGATGTGAGAGGATGTGGGCATCAGGTGGGCAAGAGGCAGGGGTCTGGATGAGGTGTTGGGGGTGCCATGGGGAGAAGCCAGGACTGCCCCTGGGTGCAGGTGGGAAGGAAGAGGCTGAGAGGTGGGACTGGCTTGAGATTCCGTGGATAGGGTGAGTGAGGGTCCTGATGGAGCAGGTGGGGTAGTGCCAGGAGCTGAGGGGTCTCCTCCAAGACCAATGCAAGGAAGTGGCCCATTGGGGATTAGAATCCAGCTCTGACTTCACAGCTTGTGATCTCTCCACAGCATCTCAGTAAGCCTGATGTCCCGTGGAGGCCTGGGAGTCCCCTCTTCTCTTCGGCTCTGCTGAGCCCTGCAGGTCTCCTGGGAGCCCAGACAACAAACAGCTCATCCACCCTTTCCTGCCACCCCATCCCATTCCTTACGGTAAAGACCAGTTCAGTCATGGACACCCTGTCCAGGCTGCAGTTAAGGTACTGAATCCTCTGGCTCAGTTTTTCTTTCCAAGTTTGGACGAAGCCGAGGAGTTCTTCTGTGGTCACTGTCTAGTGAGAACAGGGAGGAAGAAAGCCCCAAGGAAGCAGACTGCAGGAGGGTGGGCAGATTCTGTGGGAAGTGTGGGAACAGGGGCTGGGCTGGTGAGGATGCCTCTTGGCTTGATGGAGGCTCCTCTCATGCAGGGAAGGCCCTTGGGGAGTGGGGAAGGCTGGGCTGGCTCTGCTAGGTGGCCTTCACTTCACAGTGAAGGACAGCGCACCCTTCACTGATGGGGACATCAGGAGTTCTCTTCCTGGATCTACAGGTTCAACTCTGGGCAAATGACTTAAACTTGCTCAACTGGATGGGGACACAAAATATTCCCTAGGATCTCCTCTGGCTCTCACATTCTATGTTTAGAAGGAAACATTTTTTTTTTGAGACGGAGTCTTGCTCTGTCATCCAGGCTGGAGTGCAGTGGCGCAGTCTCGGCTCACTGCAAGCTCCGCCTCCTGGGTTCACGCCATTCTCCTGCCTCAGCCTCTCGGAGTAGCTGGGACTACAGGCGCCCGCCACCATGCCCGGCCAATTTTTTTTTTGTATTTTTAGTAGAGACGGGGTTTCAATGTGGTCTTGATCTCCTGACCTCGTGATCCGCCCGCCTCGGCCTCCCAAAGTGCTGGGATTACAAGCGTGAGCCACCACGCCCGGCCAGAAGGAAACATTTGACCCAGGTGGCAAGGGTGTGCAGGAGTGTGTAGGAGAGTGATCTGGCCATCTCCATGGCAATGTCTAACACGCACCCTCTCGGTGCAGCACCCCACAGGTGTGCAGGAATGCGACGGTGACAATCTTCCCTCTCGTCACACATTCAAGGCATCACTCTTGTCCCCTAATCACCGCTCTGCAGACTGTCCAGCCAGCCTCCTCCATCAACACAGGAATGCCCGCACACCCATGCTCACATGCTCCTCACCTGGCTAGGAGGCTGGGCAAGCCCCTGGCACCCACCCAACACCCTAACAGGAGAGGACAGAGCAGGGGTTGGGAGGTGAGGATGTGAGAGACTGGACGTTTCTGTTCTGGAGAGGTAGAGCTGCCTTAAAGAGCCTGTTGAAGAGTTACAGCTGATTAACTTCATCTTCCCCCTGCTCCCCATTAGGGGGCTCATAAGGGAGATCAGGCAAGTCACAGGCAAAATATAGGAGCCACCTTTCCTCTGCACATCTGCATGGCAGGGCAAGTAATCTCAGTGGATGTGTAGAAACAAGTGCATGCGTATACATAACAGGGTTTAGAGTGCCTCTGTGCAAAATGAGAATAGTGGGAGGGACATTTATTCTGCAAACTATGCTTTGTGTGTGTTTACGCTTTTTTCAAGAGTCATGCAACATACTATATAAGAAAAAGCAATAAAGACAGAAAAATAAATGTCCTTTCAGTGCTAATAATAGCACTGCAACTCAGAGTCACTGAAATGGTAGAGAAAAGACAGAGAACAGTGAGGAGAAAGCTTCCCACTCCAGAACCTTCAGGCTGGGGTGTCTGGTTCTGGGAGCACCTGGCTGGACTGTTGAGGAAAGGTTCCCTGGTGTGGCCTGGGCGACAGGCCAGGGGAGACCAAGTTGAGCAAGTTTAAGTCATTTGCCCGGAGTTGAACCCATAGACCCAGGAAGAGAACTCCCGATGTCCCCCATCATTGAAGGGTGCGCTGTCATTCACTGGGGGACAGAGTCGTGCACTCATGGCAGAAAAAGAAGCACGTAGATATCCAGAGACCTGCTCTGAGGATCAGGGCCAGGCGAACACTTGGAACCACGCTCCCCACAAACTCTGTTCCAATTCTGACTTTTCATACTTTAAACAGAGAAAACCAGTTTCTGTGCTACGATCAAAAGAAGCAAGTGAGGCCGGATGCGATGGCTCACACCTGTAATCCCAGCACTTTGGGAGGCTGATGCCGGTGGGTCACTTGAGGTCAGGAGTTTTGAGACCAGCTTCGCTAACATGGTGAAACCCTGTCTCTACTAAAAATACAAAAGTTAGCCGGGCATGGTGGCGGGTGCCTGTAGTCCCAGCTACTCGGGATGCTGAGGCAGTATAATCACTTGAACCCAGAGGCAGAGGTTGCAGTGAGCTGAGATTGTGCCACTGCCCTCCAGCCTGGGTGACAGAGTGAGACTTTGTCTCAAAAAAAAGCAAGTGGAAAGTCAAACAAAAAGTGGTTTTTCAGGAGGCAGAGCCCTGCTTCTGTTATGCATCTGGGACTGAGTTCTCCTTACAGCAAGGGACACCTGGTAACATCCCAAGGGAGAGAGGTCAGAGGAAGCCAGACTCAGGCCTCCCCCATCACTAGACACTGCTCCATGCTTGCCTGGGATGGGTTGGGGGTGGAGAACAGTGGATGCTTTCTTTTTGTTACTTTCTTCATTCCATGAAACAGGGGTTAAGTAGGAAGGCTCAGAGATGTCCCCCCACCCCACCAACCTTGTGCTGGAGAAATCCTATACACACATGTAAGTTTATTTCACATTTATGACTTTAGTATGATATATCTTTATAATTCACATGCAGAACCCATTGAACACTTACGGTTTTCTCTCCCCTGGACTCTTGACAAGTTTTTATCTTGTTCTGAAGCTGTTGCAGAGAGAAATTTAATCCATTTGTTTGCGAATTGGATTTTGCCACCTAGAAAACCAGAGGTTCCGAGATTTTGTTTCTAGAATACATATTGTGATCTGGGAAATGTTCTGTGAAATATACCATCTGAGAAACTGATTAAGCACTGAAAAAAATGAAATCAGGGAAAAATATGCAGTTTTACCAGACATTGATACGAATTAAAAAGATTTTCTCCCCTCTCAAATAAGTAAGGTTCAAGCAAAATTGGCACCCCAGAGTGTGGTGAGGGAGTTTGGAGGACAGGCTCTGCTTTAGCAGGGCCAAGGCTGTAAAGACTCCCTGGAAAGCTTCGAGAGCCATAGAAAGGTCATGCTCTGACTCAGGACTGTGGCTTCCACGAGGCGCCCTAAGGATGCAGTCAGATTGTCCTGGCAAGTGCACAGGCTCTGCTCCAGCAGTGCAGAGCCAAGGCTGTAAAAACTCCCTGGAAAGCTTCGAGAGCCATAGAAAGGTCATGCTCTGACCCAGGACTGTGGCTTCTAGGAGGCGTCCGAAGGATGTGGTCAGACTGTCCTGGCAAGTGCACTTCTCACAGCATCACCTTTCATAACAAGAAGCAAAATTCACCAAATGTTCCTCCAGAAAGGAATGCTTAAATAAAAATGTCAACACATTCATGACAGAGAAGCCATCAGAATAGTGTCTTTGCAGAATATTTAAAGATTATACAGCTTATAAAACTGGTATAAATAGCAAACAGCCAATTTTGGCATATCCCCATATTTTCATGTATAGGAAAAAAACTTAAAAAATAAATTGAAATCTTAAACAGGGGTTATGCTGTATGGCAGAATTACAGTTTACTCTCTGTTTTGTATTTGTTCTATATTCCCAGTATTGTCCATGATGGAAATGTATTTTGTTTATCACAGGTGTTAGATATTTTGAAATGCAACCCCTGTACACTGTGAACAGTCCCCAGATATCAGCTCAGAAAAAAGAATCAGTGCCAGCACCAGCTGGAGGCCCATTAGGAATATGCTCCTCAAACAAGAGTGTGGTGACATGCCCTGGAGCTGTGGGCTCTGCTCCCTGCAGCTGCTTCCTGCTCCTTCTGGAATGACTGGAAGCCGGTCCTGAGAGGTTCATCTGGGGCCTCCACCATAGCCTGCCTTTATTGAGGATTCACTGTGCTCCAGGGACTATGTCATGAGTTTAGCACACATCAGCTCCTTTATTGGTGCCATAATATTAGGAATTGCTTTTATGATTCCCATTTCGCAGATGGAGGAATTAAATGCTTCCTGGGGTGAAACAGGCAGGAAGCTGGGTCTGGAGTCCCTATCTCAGAGCCTGAGATGCCAGCAAACCCTTCTTTTATCGAACTGCACTTGCCACTCCCAAAAGACAAGTCTGTCCTCACCTTGGCTTGTCCTAGCCCTAATGTGTCCTCAAACATTGTTCCCTGAATGGGCATTGACCTATGCAGATAACCTAGGCCCTTCATTTCCAGTGTACCCCAAGTCCCTCCCATCCCACTTCCACTCAGCTCTGGAATCAGAATGTGTCCCTGCTGACATTGTGCCCAGGCCATGATTCTCTCCCCATCAGCCTCACACTTCTGCCTCACTCCTACCCACCTCCAGCCTTTCTGTGGTCAGCAGTCAGGACCCCCACACTCCAAGTGCAGCCCTGAGCACACAGCTCCACCCAAACCCTTCCCAGATCCCCGCTGTCTGCCCGCTGGTGCTCTCCAACCACAGAGCTCCCCCATCTCTCCCTCGCACTCTTGCAGTCCTGGGCTCCAGCCCCCTGGATTTTCTCTGTCATCTCTCCAGAATGCTTCACTCCCCACCGCCTACCTGGCTGGTTCCTACTTCTCCCTCAAGCTTCTGGAATCCCCACTTTCCTAGCCCAGGTTAAGTCCTCTGGCCCCTCAATCCCCACGCAGCCACCTTCTCCTTCTGTTGCACAGATGGCCTGTTTGTGGTTAAGGCCATAAGCTCTGGTGTCGGTCAGACCTGGGTTCACATTTTGACTTTACCCTTTAAGAGCTCTGTGTTCCTACCTAAGTCACTAAAATACTGCCTCAGTTTATCTCTAAAATGGAGATAAAAACAGCACTTGCCTCCTATAGTTCTTGTGAGGACTAACACAGCTAATCAAAATAAGTAGCTTAGCAGGATGCATGGTGCTTAATAACTAGTAAACATTAGCAGTTATTAAGATTTCATTTTTGGCCAGGCGCAGTGGCTCATGTCTGTAATCCCAGCACTTTGGGAGGTTGAGGCAGGAGGATCGCTTTAGCCCAGGAATTCAAGATCAGCCTAGGCAACATAGGGAGACCCCATCTCTACAAAAAATAGAAAAAATTGGCTGGGCATGGTGGTGTGTGCCTATAGTCCCACCTACTTGTGGGACTGAGGTTGGAGGATCACTTGAGCCCAGTAAGTTGAGGCTACAGTGAGCTCTGTTCATGCCACTGCACTCCAGCCTGAGCGACAAAGCAAGACCCTGTCTCAAAAAAAAAAAAAAAAAAAAAGATTGTTTCTGTCTTCCTGGCTGGAGAGCAAGTCCCACGCATGGGACAGAGACCACAATGGCCTCCCAGCACCGGGGACAGTGCCTGGTGTGCAAGTGTGTGTGATAAAGATCCTTGATGAAGAATGAATCTGTCCTACCTGGCACTTGATGTTCACTTGCAGATTCGTCAGCAACCGCTGGATTTTCTCTATGAAAATAAGGTCCACAGACAGGTTATGGAATTTGCTTTCAAACCTGTTGATGATATCATTGGCCTGTACAGAGAGATAAAGGGTAAAGGACAGGGGCTTAATTTGGACCTTTTGGACTCTGAAAGAGGAGTGGGACAGGCCCAGTGAATGGTCGGATGGAGGGCTTGGCCCTCCCTTCAGAGGGAGTTGAGCAAGGGATACTGTGGAACCAGTTGGCCTGGGGCCTGGCTGGGGGCCCCACCTGGTCCAGGTACTCATTCTCCATCTTCTCCATGTTGAGCATGATGACACTTTCAACCAACTCTATCCGGGCAGCTTCCTTCTCCAGTCGGCAACACAGTGAATTGATTTCTTTAGGAGAAAAGTTGCCTCCCTCTGAAAACAATCTGAAAATAATCAAAGAGAAATAAAAGCCACAGGTCAAACCTGAGAGTTCTCATCTATCCCAAATACTGTGGCTGACACACACTTTTAATCTAGGCTTCTGGTTAGAGTTCAAGATGTGGGAAAATGAACGCAGATAGCTTAAGGACAGGAGTAGGATTCATAAATGGTGCGGAATTTCCATTTTTTGCAGTTCATCAGGTTGGAGACTCTAATAGACCCAACTGAAACAAAATTCAAAATAAAAATAGCTTTCTTGGAACTGTATAAAGGTAAAATTCCACATGAACTTGCCAGGCGCAGTGGCTCATGTCTGTAATCCCAGAAATTTGGGAGGCTTAGGCAGGAAAATCACTTGAGGCCAGGAGTTCTAGATTAGCCTGGGCAGCATGACCCTGTCTCTACAAAAAGTAAAAAAAATTAGCCAGGTGTGATGGCATGTGCCTGTGATTCCAGCTACTTGGGAGGCTGAGGTGGAAGGATTTCTTACGCCTAGGAGGGAGAGGTTGCAGTGAGCCGAGATTATGCCACTGCACTCCAGCCTGGCTGACAGAGTAAGATTCTACCTCAAAAAAAAAAAAAAAAAAAAAAAAAGAATTCCAGATGAAGTGAAACTAGAAGGGTGCTTGGAATGTGGGCAGCACCAGAAGCCAACACTTTGCACCAGAGACTTGGAGTTTCAGTCCTGATGACTGCACAGGTGAAGGGATAGCCTAGAGCTGGATCCAGAGGACAACTTTTGCATTATAAGACTGAGGAAGAAACAAACCCCACCAGATACGAGGACTCTCGCCTGTCTAGATCCAAGGGCAAAGAGGAAAGAAAAGATCTCTGTCCCCTGAAAATTCTTCACACAAACTAGACTTCACATACATTTACAAAATGAATGCATGTTCTCTGGAGTGACCCAAAAAACCTCAAGCAGAAAATTCTAATTGGTCCTGGGTAGGTAGTGCTCCCTGGCTACCCAGCAGAAACAAATAAGGATTCTCTCTGAAGGAATGCAATGTCCAGTCCAGGCCTCAAAGAATGCCACAGATAAAGTCCCAAGGAAAATGAGTGACTCGTAGTTTTAAAAATTGATAAGGAATCAAGATACAAGATACCACGCATGAGAAACAGTAAAACAATAGAGAACAGAAGCAGACCTCCCAAAAACCCTCATATTAGAAATATCAGATATAGACTATAAAATAACTAGGCTTAAGATGTTTAAAGGAATAAAAAGTAAGCTTCAAAATATGAACAAGGAGCAGGCAGTTTTGAAAAAGTATCAAATATAATTATAAATGGGCAGAGAGTGGTGGCTCACACCTGTAATCCCAGCACTTTGGGAGGCCGAGGGGGGTGGATCACTTGAGGTCAGGAGTTCAAGATCAGCCTGGCCACTATGGTGAAACCCTGCCTCTACTAAAAATACAAAAATTAGCTGGGCATTGTGGCATATGCCTGTAGTCCCAGCTACTCGGGATGCTGAGGCAGGACAATCGCTTGAACCCAGGAGGTGGAGGTTGCAGTAAGTAGAGACTGTGCCACTGCATTCCAGCCTGGGTGAGAGAGCAAGACTCTGTCTCAAAAAAAAAAATATATATATATATATATATATATATATGTCTATATATACTTATATGTATATATCTACAAGTGGCAATTATAATAATTAAAATTGAAAACTCAATGAATAGATTTGCAGGAGGTTCAACACAGTTGCAGAGTGAATCAGTGACTAGGAAGAATAATATAAACACAATGGGAGAAAATTTTTGCAACCTACTCATCTGACAAAGGGCTAATATCCAGAATCTACAATGAACTCATACAAATTTACAAGAAAAAAACAAACAACCCCATCAAAAAGTGGGCAGAGGACATGAACAGACACTTCTCAAAAGAAGACATTTATGCAGCCAAAAAACACATGAAGAAATGCTCCTCATCACTGGCCATCAGAGAAATGCAAATCAAAACCACAGTGAGATACCATCTCACACCAGTTAGAATGGCCATCATTAAAAAATCAGGAAACAACAGGTGCTGGAGAGGATGTGGAGAAATAGGAACACTTTTACACTGTTGGTGGGACTGTAAACTAGTTCAACCATTGTGGAAGTCAGTGTGGCGATTCCTCAGGGATCTAGAACTAGAAATACCATTTGACCCAGCCATCCCATTACTGGGTATATACCCAAAGGACTATAAATCATGCTGCTATAAAGACACATGCACACGTATGTTTATTGCGGCACTATTCACAATAGCAAAGAGTTGGAACCAACCCAAATGTCCAACAACGATAGACTGGATTAAGAAAATGTGGCACATATACACCATGGAATACTATGCAGCCATAAAAAATGATGAGTTCGTGTCCTTTGTAGGGACATGGATGAAACTGGAAAACATCATTCTCAGTAAACTATCACAAGGACAAAAAACCAAACACTGCATGTTCTCACTCATAGGTGGGAATTGAACAATGAGAACTCATGGACACAGGAAGGGGAACATCACGCTCTGGGGACTGTTGTGGGGTGGGGGGAGGGGGGAGGGACAGCATTAGGAGATACACCTAATGCTAAATGACGAGTTAATGGGTGCAGGAAATCAACATGGCACATGGATACATATGTAACAAACCTGCACATTGTGCACATGTACCCTAAAACCCTAAAGTATAATAAAAAAAAAAAAAAAAAAAAAAAAGAAATTAGCTAGAATGAAGCTAAAATATACAAGATAGATGCAGAGATAGGCAAGGTAGAGATGATTAACATGTCAAATTATAGTTCTAGTTTTCGCTACTTTCCAAATTTTCTTTAAAAATTCCATTTTTATAATCAGAAAAATCTTAATAATATTTAAAACAAATGCAAGTTTTGCAGATACTGACATGGAAGGTGCCCACTCTTGGGGCTCAGAAAATGAAACCAAAAATGTGCTGCTTTGAACTTCAAACTGAGAGTACCTGGAGAGCAGCAAATGCAGGGAAGAGCTTTCTCTAAAGTTCACCTGTCTACCTAAAGGCTGGATCCTCCAGAAGATATTCAACTGTTGTGAATCCCTTCCCCAGATATCTCATCAACCAGGAGAAACTGATGCATAGTTGTAGGAAGGAAGACTGGAGCTGACACCACACTCAGAGCCCAGAAAGAATTGGTCCCAGGCTATTGTCTGTTCTTTGGGTCCATTAATCTCCCCTAAACATCATTTACCCTTCCTCTAAAATTTCCTACATCTCCCATTTCTCACTCTTCTATGAAGAGGCTATTTAAGCTTCAACCATCTGGTCTTTGTTTGAGTTTCAAACTTTGTGTGACACCTACACACTTGCATGTTAATAAATTGGTTTCCCGTCAATCTGTTTATTGTCTTTATTGCTTGTTGTTATTGTTGTTTTGAGATGGAATCTCACTCCGTCTCCCAGGCTGGAGTGCAGTGGTGTGATCTCAGCTCACGGCAACCTCTGCCTGCCAGGTTCAAGCAATTCTCCTACCTCAGCCTCCCAAGTGGCTGGGATTACAGGCGTCTGCCACCATGCCCAGCTAATTTTTGTATTTTTAGTAAAGAGACGGGGTTTCTCCGTGTTGGCAAGGCTAGTCTCGAACTCCTGACCTCAGGTCATCCGCCCGCCTCGGAATCCCAAAATGCTGGGATTACAGGCATGAACCACTGTGCCCGGCCTTGTTTTATTGGCTCAAATTGTTGAAACTTCAGGGGTGGAAAGGAAGTTCCCTTACTCCCTTCATCACCATGATTTGGTGATGCTGGTAGTGGGGGGCTGTGGGTCAGCGTGTATACTAGGATTCCATTTCTGTACAAAACTAACAATTTTTTGCTCCTGTATACAGAAGTACAGGCACATAGAAAATATATTTTTGGAAGGCTTCCACTTTGTACTTTATATACAGTCTGTGTTTGATTATGCTGTAATGATTAAAAGATTTGTGATTTTTAAAATAGCATAAGCCTTAAAAAATAAATATAGCCTTTCAAAAATGTCAAAGACTAAATCTAGGATTACTTTCATCCAGGATTAAGATTGCAGGGGTAAAAATAAGGGGAAAGAATGGCCAATAAACACACGGAAGGTTAACATCATTAATCATCAGGGAAATGCAAATCAAAACCACAACATAGAAACACCTCACACCCATTAACAGGTCTATTATAAAAAACAAAAAACACCAGAAAGTACAAGCGTTGGTGATAATGTAGAGAAACTGGAACCCTTGTGCATAGCCGGTGAGAATGAATATGGCGCAGCTGCTGTGGAAACAGTATCATGGTCCCTCTCAAAGTTAAACATAGAATTACCATTTAATCCAGCAATTCCACTTCTAGAAAATATCCAAAATAATTAAAACCAGGACCTTGAACAGGTATTTGCACACCAATGTTCCTACCACCATTATTCACAATAGCCAAAAGATGGAAACAACCCAGATGTCCATCAAAAATGAATGGGTAAACAAAATGTGATATATACACACAATGGAACATTATTCAGCCTTAAAAAGGAATGATTTTGTGACACATGATACATGATACATGGATGAACCTTGAAGACATTATGCTAAATGAAATGAGCCAGACAAGAAAAGGACAAATATATGATTCCACTTATACGAAGTACCTAGAGGTTTCAAATTCATAGAAACTAAAAGGAGGGTGGTGGTTGCCAGGGGTCATGGGGAGGCAGGAATGGGGAGTTCTTGTTTAATGGTACAGAGTTTCGGTTTGGGAAGATGAAAAAGTTCTGGTGACCAGTGGTGGTGACGGTAGCACAACAACCAGGATATCCTTAATGCCACTGATCTGTGCACCTAAAAATGGTTAGGATGTTAAGTTTGATGTTATGTATATTTTGTCAAAACTAAAAATTAAGGGGGAAACAAGACCACAGCCCAATAGAGAAACTCAGGTGGCCTGAAGAGGCCCTGGACACTGGCTCCCACCTGCAGTGTTTGATGAACTCAATATTTGAGTAGCGGAGTTTGCCCAGACTCTCCTCCAAGTACTGCCGGAAGCTGCGCAGGGACACCTGGGTGACATCAACATAGCTAAGCAACTCCTGGTGCAGTGTGTTGCTGAGAATGACCAGCCTGTGGGAGAGAGAGGAGGAACAGGACAGTGATGGGGGACAACCCTGGGGGACAAGGGAGGGGCAGGTGGTGATGGTGATCAGTCTGGGGGACAAGGGAGGGGCCGGTCATGATAATGACCAGGCTGGGGACACAGGAGGGACAGGTGGTGATGGTGAGCATCCTGGGGACATGGGAGGCACAGGTGGTGATAGGTGACCTTCCTGGGGGCACAACGCTAATGGGTGACCAGTTTGGGGGGCATGAGAGGGGAGGGTGGTGACCTGGGCCTGAAAGGAGGACATCCTGGGAATCTATTTGGGCTCCACGAGCACTGCCCAGCTGCCCAGCTTCTCTGGGTAGCAAAGCGGGCAGTAGAAGGAGGTTCAAAATTCCAGTGTCTGCAGGACACACTCTGGGTGTGCTGGATCAGAGCACATCAAATTGGTGAAAGAATCCCAGAAGATCCTACTGGATCTTTGTCCCTGCTCCAGTGGGCTGTGTCTGACCCCCAGCAAGGTGGCTCCTGCACCCATGATACCCCAAAAGAGTGCCCTGCGGGTGTCCTCTTTACAACCAAGTCCACCAGAAACAGCTGTCCCTCATGTGCCTGATGGCTGCATAGACACTTGCCAGTCTTCTCCCTGTGACCTGCCTGAGGCCTCCATCTCATAACCCAAATGGCCTCTCTGGAGCCCCTTGCTCTGCCCTGAGCACACTCCTACACTGAGCTGGGCCAGTGCTCTTTCACTGATTGTGGAACTCAACTGTCTCCCATGTTTCTCCATTCAGGTCTCCCCTGAGTTCATCTTCAATGCTGCCTCCTGCAGGAAGCCCTGCCTGATTTTTCCTGAGGGGAAGTGGTCTTCCCCACCACTGATATTTCATAGCAAATGGTGTGCACCCTTGCATGATGCCTGTGTGTATTCCTTGCTCTCTGGCTGCTCGCTCCCTGCCCTCTCAAGAAATATTCCACACAGAGTTTGACTTGAATCTCTTGAAGAGTTTAACTCGACTCTCTTGAAGAGTTTAACTCAAAAGAAGGCTCTGGGGGTGCCTTCTGCTTTTGTGTCTACAGGGAGGGCGGCTCCTTTGAAAGCAGCAGCCGAACTGGGATTCCAGAGCCATATGGCTGGGGTGGAGACTCCCAGGACCCCTTACTTTTGGCTCCTGGTGGCATTCAAGAAGATGTGCTCCATGTCATAGATCTTGAGGCGGAAGTTTTTGCTCCTCACGTTTTGCTCTTCTTGGAACTGGCAGAACATCAGCTGCTCCTTCTTCAGCATCTCGGTCACCCCAGCACAGTGGCTGTCCAACCGCTCTTGATGAAGCAAGAGCTCGGCTGAAAAAGGATTCAGAGAGCTGGAGCCCCTGGGACCCGACTCACCTCAGCACATTGCTTTCCTGGAACAAGGCCCGCCTGCTGCCTCTCTCGGGCCAGCTGCAGAACAGGAACGATTCAGGTCAAGGCCCCTTGTCCTGCCCCTGTTGCCTTCATCAGGGCTTGGGCTGGAGAGGAGGCCTGGCCATAAGCAGGGAGCTCCTGCTGGTGGAGACACCCTGCCTGGAGCAGAGGGAACAGAGCCAGGAAGATGGAGAGTCTGGGGAGCAGCTGAGTAGCAGGCAGGATGGGCAGGGGGTGTTGGGGAGGGCTGAGATCTAGGTGAGAGGGTCTTGTGCGTAACAGCAAGTACATCACTGAGCAGTCTGAGTTTGCTCCTTAATATCAGCAGATACTTATGTCCAGTGAGCCTGAATTCCAACTGTCTTCCAAGGTGGAGTGTCAAGAACAAGGACTGGGCTTCCAGGGCTCCATCATGGGCCTTTAAATGAGCAGAGAGTCCCTAGAACCCCCACCCCAACCACCTCCCATCTGACCCCACTATTGCCTGGAAGTGCTGTAGTCCCAGCTCTGCCAAAAATGAATGGTGAGATGCTGGGACTTCGCTTCTCTGGCCTTGTTTTCCACACTGTGTATTGGGTCAGGGGGGCTGGGAAGGAAAGGGAGCCAGCCTTCAGGGAGCTTCTACTCAGTGCACGTAGAATCCTTTTTATTCCTCAGTGCATTTAGCACACACATTTTCCAGATGAGAACAATGAGGTTCCAAATGCCACACAAATTGCCTGAGACTGGGATTCAAGGCCAGTTGTCACCTCTAGCCCTGCTCCAGGAATAGGAGTTTGCATGGGTTAGTGACGGGGCTCTCTGATAGCTCTAAAGGGCTTTGAAGGAGTTGGAGTATAATTTGGGTGAAAAACTAACAGAGGTCATTGAAGGATCCTAAGGAAAACATGCCCCCCGGCCCCACATTAACAGAGCCCACATAGGTGTGAAATGCATGTATTTTTAAGTATGATAAATGATAAAGTAGAAATAATGGCTAACACTTTTGGAGGCTGTATCTTGTACCAGGTGCTCATGATTCCTTACTATACCATTTAAAAAGGGTTTATTACCACCTCCTTAACACCTCTATCAACCCCTTCTGCAGGTAAGAGAGGGGTCAGAGAGGTCAGGTAACCTGTACAGGGCCACACAGTCACAGGAGTTGAAACTGAGAGCTCTAATCCCTGAGCTATGAGCTTGCCTCTAGAACATCCACCATGCAGGTGTGTATCTGAAAGGTGTATGAGCAGATCTGGGTTCCAAGAGCTAAAACAGTACAACACTCTTTGTTTTCAACTCTAATACCCTCTTGACAAAAAATAGAAATGAGAAAAAAATCTCACAGGAGGATTCTGAGTACTACCTTTTTCTGCAAGCCTCGGAGGTGTGAACCCTCATGTACATCTTCCATGGTGTGATGAGAACATGCTAAACATTGCATTGTACAAACTGGGGCAGCTAATGAACATGGAGCCGCGGTGGAGCAGATGCTGAAGGAAGGGCTGGGGCAGGGCAGACATTCCCAGGCAGCATCTGTACCTGCCCTGACGTTGTGGATGTCTTTTTCAATCTGCTGGGCTCTTGGCTGGTGCAGATGCAGACGCAGCTCCAGTTCTGAATCCAGCTCATTGATTTTGGTGGCCACGGTGACCCGGGTGTTGAGGGAACACTGGTCAAACCACTTCTCGAGGTGCTCGAAGAAGCCAGCTCGAAGTCTGAGGGAGAGACCAGCTAGGGTCAGCCCTGCCAGCAATCATGACCCATGAGAGGTCTTTCCACATGGACACCAAAAGTGCTTCCCCCTTTCACTCCTTCTTCTTCATTTCATTTCCCAGCTACATTGCATTTCATTGTGTAAATGGACCATTACTCGTTTAACCATACCACTGCTGGAGGACATTACATATGTCAGATGTAGAAGTGTTTCTTTGGATAAATGACTTTGAACTGGAATTGCTGAATCAAAGGTTAAAATACATTTGTGGTTTTGGCAGATACGGCCAAACTGTTTTCCACTAGAAGGCAATTTTTATTCTTATCATCAATGTTCCTGTTTCTCCACAGTCTCAGAGTGTATTGTCAGACATATAAATTTGACAATTTTGTCATATTATGATTGAGACTGAGCATATTTTCATGTGTTTAAGACTATTTAGGCTAGGCACTGTGGCTCATGCCTATGATCCCAGCACTTTGGGAGACTGAAGCAGGAGGATTGTTGAACCTAGGAGTTCGAGACCAGCCTGGGCAACATGGTGAGACCCCATCTATACAAAATATTTTAAAAATTAGCTGGTCATGGTGACATGCGCCTATGGTCCCATCTACTCAGGAGGTTAAGGCTGCAGTGAGTCATGCCACTGAACTCCAGCCTGGGCGACAGAGTGAGACCTTGCCTCAAAAAAACCCAAGAGTATTTAATTTCTCTTTCTGTGTACTGTCCATGAATGTCTTTTGCCCATTTCTCTGTTGTGAATAGCTGTTCTTTTTTTACAAATCAATTTCTAGGAGCTCTTCATATACTAGGGACATGAAGGTCATTGACTTTGATGTGAGTTGCAAATGTTGCTTCTCAGCTTATCATTTCTTCCTTTTAAAAATGTATGGTACTTTTTTGGCCATGTATTGTTAAGATGTCAGTTTCCAAAAACTGATCTATAGATTGAATGCAATAACAAGAAACAACATCGCAGCAGATGTCTTATGGAAACTTGAGCTAATTTTAAAAATTATGTAGAAATACAAAGAGCCAAGAATAATGGAGGGAGAAGACTAAAGGTGGAGGACTTACACTATCAGATATTAAGACTTAGTGTAAAGCTGTAGGAATAAAGCAGCGTGAAGTCATTGGATAGACACATAGAGAACTAGAAAAGACACGTTGCAGAGCAGTGGGGGAGAGGAGGGTCTCCTCATTAAGTGACCCAGGATCAACTGGTTATCTATATGGGAAAGAAGTGAATCTTGACCCCTATTTCACACTGTAAACAAAAAATCAGTTCCAGGTGGATTTTAGATGTTAATATGGAAGTTGAAAACAATAACATTTTAAATATATAACATTGGAGAACATCTCCATGTCCTTGAGGGTAAGGCATAAAGTAAATTAACCCTAATTTAAAAATTGATGAATTGGACCTTATTAGAAATAAGAACTTCTGTTCATTAAAAGATATACCTTGAAAGAGAGTTTAAAAAGGCAAGTGCAGAGAGGGGATGAACATTTGCCATTTATTTATCTGACAAAGCCTTATATAGAATATATAATTTAATTTTTTTTGAGACAAAGTTTCACTCTGTCTCCCAGTCGGGAGTGCAGCAGCACTCTCTTGGTTCACTGTAACCTCCGCCTCCCGGGTTCAGGCGATTCTCCTGCCTCAGCCTCCTGAGTACCTGGAATTACAGGCACACACCACCATGCCTGGCTATAGAATATATAATCAATTCCCATAAATTAATAAAAAAAGACAGAAAATCGACCAGAAAAATAATAGGCAAAAGATTTTGCTAGGCATTTCCCAAAAAGATAACCAAATGGCCCAACAAGTATTTTAAAAGGTATACAATATCATACTCATCAGGAGAATACATATTAAAACCACAATGAAACACCACTATAACTATATCGAAGAGCTAAAATAAAAACCACTGACAATACCACTGACGTTGTGGAGAAATTGAAGTTCTCATATGCTGTTATAAACTGTAAAACTGTTAAAAACCATTTTTGAAAACTCCTTGGTAGTATCTTTAGGCTGTATCTCCTAAAGACGGATATGGACACACACACTCTGTGAGTCAACAGTTCCACTCTTAGTTCTGTATGTAACAGAAATGTATACATATATTCACCAGAAGACTTGTACAAGAATGTTCAGAGCAACATTATTGATATATCCCCAAACTGGAAAGACCAAATGTGTATCAGTAAAATGGATTAATAAAATGGATTTTTTAATAACAGGATACTATACAGAAATAAAAACTGAACTCTAGCCACATTCAATAATATATATTTCTCATAAACATAATAAAAGAGTTCCGTATGACTTAATTTATATAAAGTTAAAAAAATAAGCAAAATAAACTCGAAGTTATAACATTTGTTATCTTTGGGGAAGAGAGAGTGGTGACTTGGGATGGGTACACTGGAGGGTTGGTAATGGTTCTATTTCTTGTGGGCTTTGGGTATCAACTGTGTCATATTTGGGCAATTCATTGAGCTATACACTTATGATTTTCATACTTTTATGAACGCATGTTATCCTTCAATATGCAAACCCAATCAGTTGGACAGATAATTTTTTTTCTGGTTAGTCATAAGGCCAGATAGCATAGTGGTTGGTGCAAGATTCTGGAGTTACGGGGTCTGTCTGGATTCATATCTTGGATCAAACTGCTTCCTGTCCTGGAGATCTAGGCCAAATGACTAACTCTCTGAGCCTCAGTTTCTTCATCTGTAAAATGGAGTTAAGTAAGGTACCTCTCTCACAGTTGTTAAGGGGATTAAATACACTCAGTAAATAATAGCTCCTGTGACAGTCCTTGCTGACCTTTGTCCTATCTGCTATGGAGAGGGCAGATGATGGCCTCTGGTAGAGGAAGGAGAGGGATGATGTTTGAGTCAAGAGATATTTCCAAGGTGAGATGCTGCTGAGGTGTAGGAGAAAGAGCCCAAAGGCCTGACTGCACTCCTTTCATTCCTTGTCTCCAGCCTCCTGCCCATGTTACATATGGGAGGTGCATGAACCAGGAGATCTCCAGCTGATGAGCCCTCCTATGACATTTTAGAGGCAGGAGGACAAGAATGAGAATGCCATCCAAAAGGCAAACACAAATGTCCACATTTGATCCAAATTCAAACACAAAGGCCCAGAAACTTGGAAGTCAGGGGAAGTAAATTCTCAGTGGTGGGATTATGGGTCATTTCTCTATTCTTCATTGTTCTTATATTTTCTGCAAAAAAACCTCTTTGGTAGTATCTTTTGGCCATGTCTTCTAGTGATGGATATGGATATACTCTATGAGTGGACAGTTCCATTCTTATATTTTGCACATATTGAGTACAAAATACCATACATGAGATATTTATATTTATGGTGTATATCTATAGAATTAAAATAGAAAAAGAAAATAAGCCTATGATCACAGATGTACCAGGAACTAGAACCCAAAAGTATCTGTCAGGGAAAACACTGTATCTTATGTCCAAGGCCCAAGCCAGCAGACAGCCTCCTGAGGTGGGTGCAGGGGGTCACTCTCACAGAAGATATCTGTGACTGCAAATAATTCCTGGATTTTGCCATTTTTTATTGTGTTTCTCACCCCTACCTTCCTTCAGTTACCTACATTTTTTTCTTTATCCAACTGATACCAGCCCAATCCTTTTTTTTTTTTTTTTAATATTTCACCTTGTTAACAAAACTCAGAACAACAGGATGAGAATAAAATAGTTTTTTACTCACTGTTTCTTAATTTCTAAAATTAGTCTCGATGGAATTGTCACTTGTTCTATGAACTTGGCACTGGAAGTGTCATTGATGAACATGACTGAGAAGGTGGAATGGGACTTGCTGCAATGCTCTTCTTCTTCCAGGGGTACAAAGACAAAATACGTGTTTCCACTGGAGACTGTGAAGGACTCCATGTCCTCATAGTATATCTCCTCTAGACCCTCTTCCTTGTCTTCTTCCTAAGCAGGCAACAACACTAAAGTTGACTTGATATCATCAAATGGACTTGGGAATGCCAACCACAGGTTCCTTGATATCATAGGTTGTAAACCAAATTTTGGGCCAAGATTGTGGGCCAAATCTTGCCTAGGTTTTTTCCCCACACACACATAGTGCTTTAAAAATTAGGAAGTTCTATACAAAAATCTGGGTTTCTAATTTCTCTTAAAACATCAGAAAATATGTCAATTCTGAGCCTGCATTCCCACACAGCATCTTTAGTTGGAGCTGAGTAATGTCTGCACAGTCTTCATCATTTGTCATTATTTTACACTTGGTCTCCAGCCCTCTTTTCTATTACATACCTGTGGGCATTTGAGTTTGGGATTCCTGCTCAAAAAGAAGTCTAAGATACCAATTTTTCCACAGCAATATACAAAATGATTCTTCTGCAATTCTATGATTATGAAATTCAAGTTATTGTTCCGTGATTTTGAATGTGTTTTGAGGACAAGATTTATTTTATGAGAGTTACTTCCCTGCACTCAAAGGAGAGCTCTGTCTGCCAGCTTGGATATGGAGCTTTTGAGGATAGGAAAAGAGAAGAAATAGACCAAGGTGAGGCAAAAGAGTCTAAGTTGATATATTCAATAAAGAGGAATTGAGAAGGAGAGAGAAAGAACCAGGGAGGCATAAAGAAAGCCATACAGTTGAAGAGTGACTTTAGAGTAGGTTGCAGGGATATGAGGAGAGGAAAATGAATTTTAGGAAGCATTGCTGTGGCTGGGTACAGTGGCTTATACTGGTAATACCAGCACTTTGGGAGGCTGAGGCGGTGGATAATTTGAGGTCATGAGTTCGAGACCAGCCTGGGCAACATGGTGAAACCCTGTCTCTACTAAAAATACAAAAATTAGAGGTCTGTTCCAAGATGGTTGAATAAGATTGGGAGGCTGAGACAGCAGATCATTTGAGGTCATGAGTTCGAGACTAGCCTGGGAAACATGGTGAAACCCTGTCTCTACTAAAAATACAAAAATTAGAGGTCCATTCCAAGATGGCCAAATAGGAACAGCTCCAGTCTGCAGCTCCCAGCATGATCAATGCAGAAGACAGGTGATTTTTGCATTTCCAACTAAGGTGCCTGGTTCACCTCATTGGGACTAGTTGGAAAGTGGGTGCAGCCCACGGAGGGCAAGCCGAAGCAGGGTGGGGCATTGCCTCACCCGGGAAGCGCAAGGGGTCGGGGGATTTCCCTTTCCTAGCCAAGGGAAGCCATGACAGACTGTACCAGGAAAATGAGAATACTGCCACCTAAACACTGTTCTTTTCCAAAAGTCTTAGCAAATGGCACACCAGGAGATTATATCCTGCACCTGGCTCAGCAGGTCCAATGCCCATGGAGCCTTGCTCACTGCTAGTCTGAGATCGAACTGTGAGGCGGCAAGCCTGGCTGGGGGAGGGGCATCCACCATTGTTGAGGATTGAGTAGGTAAACAAAGCGGCCAGGAAGCTTGAACTGGGTAGAGCCCACCTCAGCTCAACGAGGCCCACCTGCCTCTGTAGACTCCACCTCTGGGGGCAGGGCACAGCTGAACAAAAGGCAGCAGAAACTTCTGCAGACTTAAACGTCTCTGTCTGACAGCTATGAAGAGAGCAGTGGTTTTCCCAGCATGGTGTTTGAGCTCCGAGAATGGACAGACCGCCTCCTCAAGTGGGTCCCTGACCCCCATGTAGCCTAACTTGGAGACACCTCCCAGTCAGGGCCGACTGACACCTCATACAGCCAGGTGCCCCTCTGAGATGAAGCTTCCAGAGGAAGGATCAGGCAGCAATATTTGCTGTTCTGCAATATTTGCTGTTCTGCAATATTTGCTCTTCTACAGCCTCCGCTGGTGAAACCCATGCAAACAGCGTCTGGAGTGGACCTCCAGCAAACTCCAACAGACCTGCAGCTGAAGGACCTGACTATTAGAAGGAAAACTAACAAACAGAAAGGAATAGCATCAACATCAACAAAAAGGACATCCACACCAAAACCCCATCTGTAGGTCACCATTATCAAAGACCAAAGGTAGATAAAAACCACAAAGATGGGAAGAAACCAGAGCAGAAAAGCTGAAAATTCTAAAAACCAGAGCGCCCCTTCTCCTCTAAAGGATCACAGCTCCTTGCCAGCAACAGAACAAAGCAGGATGGAGAGTGACTTTGACGAGTTGACAGAAGTAGGCTTCAGAAAGTTGGTAATAACAAAATTCTCCGAGCTAAAGGAGGACGTTTGAACCTAACACAAAGAAGCTAAAAACCTTGAAAAAAGATTAGACGAATGGCTAACTAGAATAAACAGTGTAGAGAAGATCTTAAATGACCTGGTGGAGCTGAAAACCATTGCACGAGAACTACGTGACGCATGCACAAGCTTCGGTAGCCAATTCAATCAAGTGGAAGAAAGGGTATCAGTGATTGAAGATCAAATTAATGAAATGAAGCAAGAAGAGAAGTTTAGAGAAAAAAGAATAAAAAGAAACAAACAAAGCCTCCAAGAAATATGGGACTATGTGAAAAGACCAAATCAATGTTTGACTGGTGTACCTGAAAGTGACGGGGAGCATGGAACCAAGCTGGAAAACACTCTTCAGGATATTATCCAGGAGAACTTCCCCAACCTAGCAAGACAGGCCAAGATTCAAATTCAGGAAATACAGAGAACACCACAAAGATACTCCTCGAGAAGAAAAACCCCAAGACACATAATTGTCAGATGCACCAAGTTTGAAATGAAGGAAAAAATGCTAAGAGCAGCCAGAGAGAAAGGTCGGGTTACCCACAACGGGAAGCCCATTAGACTAACAGTGGATCTCTCAGCAGAAACCCTGCAAGCTAGAAGAGAGTGGGGGCCAATATTCAATATTCTTGAAGAAAAGAATTTTCAACCCAGAATTTCATATCCAGCCAAACTAAGCTTCATAAGTGAAGGAGAAATAAAATTCTTTACAGATAAGGAAATGCTGAGAGATTTTGTCACCACCAGGCCTGCCTTATAAGAGCTCCTGAAGGAAGCACTAAAATGGAAAGGAACAACCGGTACCAGCCACTGCAAAAACATGCCAAATTGTAAAGACCATCAATGCTAGGAAGAAACTGCGCCAACTAATGGGCAAAATAACCAGCTAACATCATAATGACAGGATCAAATTCACACATAACAATATTAACCTTAAATGTAAATGGGCTAAACGCTCCAATTAAAAGACACAGACTGGCAAATTGGATAAAGAGTCAAGACCCATCAGTGTGCTGTATTCAGGAGACCCATCTCATGTGCAGAGACACACATAGGCTCAAAATAAAGGGATGGAGGAAGACTTCCAAGCAAATGGAAAGAAAAAAAAAAAGCAGGGGTTGCAATCCTAGTCTTTGATAAAACAGACTTTAAACCAACAAAGATCAAAAGAGACAAAGAAGGCCATTACATAATGGTAAAGGGATCAATTCAACAAGAAGAGCTAACTGTCATAAATATATATGCACCCAATACAGGAGCACCTAGATTCATAAAGCAAGTCCTGAGAGACCTACAAAGAGACTTAGACTCCCACACAATAATAATGGGAGACTGTAACACCCCACTGTCAATATTAGACAGATCGACAAGACAGAAGGTTAACAAGGATATCCAGGACTTGAACTCAGCTCTGCACCAAGCAGACCACAGAACTCTCCACCCCAAATCAACAGAATATACATTCTTCTCAGCACCACATCGCACTTATTCCAAAATTGACCACATAGTTGGAAGTAAAGCACTTCTCAGCAAATGTAAAAGAACAGAAATCACAGCAAACTGTCTCTCAGACCACAGTGCAATCAAATTAGAACTCAGCATTAAGAAACTCACTTAAAACCGCACAACTCCATGGAAATGGAACAACCTGCTCCTGAATGACTACCAGGTAAATAACGAAATGAAGGCAGAAATAAAAATGTTCTTTGAAACCAATGAGAACAAAGACACAACATACCAGAATCTCTGGGACACATTTAAAGCAGTGTGTAGAGGGAAATTTATAGCACTAAATGCCCACAAGAGAAAGCATGAAAGATCTAAAATTGACACCCTAACATCACAATTAAAAGAACTAGAGAAGCAAGAGCAAACAAATTCAAAAGCTAGCAGAAGGCAAGAAATAGCTAAGATCAGAGCAGAACTGAAGGAGATAGAGACACAAAAAACCCTTCAAAAAATCAATGCATCCAGGAGCTGGTTTTTTGAAAAGATCAACAAAATTGACAGACCTCTAGCAAGCCTAATAAAGAAGAAAAGAGAGAAGAATCAAATAGACGCAATAAAAAATGATAAAGGGGATATCACCACCAATCCCACAGAAATACAAACTACCATCAGAGAACACTATAAACACCGTTATGCAAATAAACTCGAAAAACTAGAAGAAATGGATAAATTCCTGGACACATACTCCCTTCCAAGACTAAACCAGGAAGAAGTTGAATCTCTGAATTGACCAATAACAGGCTCTGAAATTGAGGCAATAATTAATAGCTTACCAACCAAAAAAAAGTCCAGGACCAGATGGATTCACAGCCACATTCTACCAGAGGTACAAAGAGGAGCTAGTACCATTCCTTCTGAAACTATTCCAACCAATAGAAAAAGAGGGAATCCTCCCTAACTCATTTTATGAGGCCAGCATCATCCTGATACCAAAGCCTGGCAGAGACACAACAAAAAAAGAGAATTTTAGACCAATATCCCTGATGAACATCGATGCAAAAATCCTCAATAAAATACTGGCAAACCGAATCCAGCAGCACATCAAAAAGCTTATCCACCAAGATCAAGTGGGCTTCATCCCTGGGATGCAAGGCTGGTTCAACATATGCAAATCAATAAACGTAATCCATCACATAAACAGAACCAAAGACAAAAACCACGTGATTATCTCAATAGATGCAGAAAAGTCCTTTGACAAAATTCAACAGCCTTCATGCTAAAAACTCTCAATAAACTAGGTATTGATGGAATGTATCTCAAAATAATAAGAGCTATTTATGACAAACCCACAGCCAGTATCATACTGAATGGGCAAAAACTGGAAGCATTCCCTTTGAAAACTGGCACAAGACAAGGATGCCCTCTCTCACCACTCCTATTCAACATAGTGTTGGAAGTTCTGGCCAGGGCAACCAGGCAAGAGAAAGAAATAAAGGGTATTCGATTAGGAAAAGAGGAAGTCAAATTGTCCCTGTTTGCAGATGACATAATTGTATATTTAGAAAACCCCATTGTCTCAGTCCAAAATCTCCTTAAGCTGATAAGCAACTTCAGCAAAGTCTCAGAATACAAAATCAATGTGCAAAAATCACAAGCATTCTTATACACCAATAACAAACAGAGAGCCAAATCATGAGTGAATTCCCATTCACAATTGCTACAAAGAGAATAAATTACCTAGGAATCTAACTTACAAGGGATGTGAAGGACCTCTACAAGGAGAACTACAAACCACTGCTCAAAGAAATAAAAGAGGACCCAAACAAATGGAAGAACATTCCATCCTCATGGATAGGAAGAATCAATATCGTGAAAATGGCCAAACTGCCCAAGGTAATTTATAGATTCAATGCCATCCCCATCAAGCTACAAATGACTTTCTTCACAGAATTGGAAAAAACTACTTTAAAGTTCATATGGAACCAAAAAAGAGCCCGCATCGCCAAGTCAATCCTAAGCCAAAAGAACAAAGCTGGAGGCATCATGCTACCTGACTTTAAACTATACTACAAGGCTACAGTAACCAAAACAGCATGGTACTGGTACCACAACAGAGACATAGATCAATGGAACAGAACAGAGCCCTCAGAAATGATGCTGCATAGCTACAACTATCTGATCTTTGACAAACCTGACAAAAACAAGAAATGGGGAAAGTATTCCCTATTTAATAAATGGTGCTGGGAAAACTGGCTAGCCATATGTAGAAAGCTGCAACTGGATCCCTTCCTTACACCTTATACAAAAATTAATTCAAGATGGATTAAAGACTTATATGTTAGACCTAAAACCATTAAAATCCTACAAGAAAACCTAGGCAATACCATTCAGGACATAGGCGTGGGCAAGGACTTCATGTCTAAAACACCAAAAGCAATGGCAACAAAAGCCAAAATCGACAAATGGGATCTCATTAAACTAAAGAGCTTCTGCACAGCAAAAGAAACTATCATCAGAGTGAACAGGCAACCTACACAATGGGAGAAAATTTTTGCAACCTACTCATCTGACAAAGGGCTAATATCCAGAATCTACAATGAACTCAAACAAATTTACAAGAAAAAAACAAACAACCCCATCAAAAAGTGGGCAGAGGACATGAACAGACACTTCTCAAAAGAAGACATTTATGCAGCCAAAAAACACATGAAGAAATGCTCCTCATCACTGGCCATCAGAGAAATGCAAATCAAAACCACAGTGAGATACCATCTCACACCAGTTAGAATGGCCATCATTAAAAAATCAGGAAACGACAGGTGCTGGAGAGGATGTGGAGAAATAGGAACACTTTTACACTGTTGGTGGGACTGTAAACTAGTTCAACCATTGTGGAAGTCAGTGTGGTGATTCCTCAGGGATCTAGAACTAGAAATACCATTTGACCCAGCCATCCCATTACTGGGTATATACCCAAAGGACTATAAATCATGCTGCTATAAAGACACATGCACACGTATGTTTATTGCGGCACTATTCACAATAGCAAAGAGTTGGAACCAACCCAAATGTCCAACAACGATAAACTGGATTAAGAAAATGTGGCACATATACACCATGGAATACTATGCAGCCATAAAAAATGATGAGTTCGTGTCCTTTGTAGGGACATGGATGAAACTGGAAAACATCATTCTCAGTAAACTATCGCAAGGACAAAAAACCAAACACTGCATGTTCTCACTCATAGGTGGGAATTGAACAATGAGAACTCATGGACACAGGAAGGGGAACATCACGCTCCGGGGACTGTTGTGGGGTGGGGGGAGGGGGGAGGGACAGCATTAGGAGATACACCTAATGCTAAATGACGAGTTAATGGGTGCAGGAAATCAACATGGCACATGGATACATATGTAACAAACCTGCACATTGTGCACTTGTACCCTAAAACCCTAAAGTATAATAATAAAAAAAAAAAAAAAAAAAAACAGGTAACCTACAGAATGGGAGAAAATTTTTGCAATCTACCCATCTGACAAAGGGCTAATATCCAGAATCTACAAAGAACTTAAACAAATTTACAAGAAAAAAATCAAACAACCCCATTAAAAAGTGGGCAAAGGATATGAACAGACACTTCTCAAAAGAAGACATTTATGCCGCCAACAGACACATGAAAAAACGCTCATCATCAGTGGTCATCAGAAAAATGCAAATCAAAACCACAAAGGATACCATCTCACACCAGTTAGAATGACGATCATTAAAAAGTCAGGAAACAACAGGTGCTGGAGAGGATGTGGAGAAATAACACTTTTACACTGTTGGTGAGAGTGTAAACTAGTTCAACCATTGTGGAAGACAGTATGGTGATTCCTCAAGGATCTAGAACTAGAAATACCATTTGACCCACTGATCCCATTACTGAGTATATACTCAAAGGATTATAAATCAAGCTACTATAAAGACACATGCACAGGTATGTTTATTGTGGCACTATTCACAATAGCAAAGACTTGAAACCAACCCAAATGTCCATCAATGACAGACTGGATTAAGAAAATGTGGCACATATACACCATGGAATATTATGCAGCCATAAAAAAGATGGGTTCATGTCCTTTGTAGCAACATGGATGAAGCTGGAAACCATCATTCTGAGCAAACTATTGCAAGGACAGAAAAACAAACACTGTATGTTCTCACTCATAGGTGGGAATTGAACAATGAGAACACTTGGACACAGGGTAGGGAACATCACACACCAGGGCCTGTTGTGGGGTGGGGGAATGGGGGAGGGATAGCACTAGGAGAAATACCTGTTGTAAATGACGAGTTGATGGGTGCAGCAAACCAACATGGCACATGTATACATATGTAACAAACCTGCACATTGTGCACATGTGCCCTAGAACTTAAAGTATTAAAAAAAAGTTTTAAAATAAAAAAAGAAATGGGAAAGAGTTTTTAATAGAGCAAAAGAAGGAAGAAAGCTAACATGGAAAGTCTTACTTTCAAAAAATAAAGCAGGCTGGGGGTAAAAATGTGTGAGGGATTGGTAATTTCAATACAATACTACATAAGCTGAGATTTAATTTAAAGAAATGTACCTGCTATTGTATCCAGAACAGTACTAGACATGAGAGAAATGTTTAAAATATGGACCTACTCTTCAAGATATATAATCTCTCTGAGAGAAGTGTGCATTCGTGGATAACCATTCAAAGTAAGCTGCTAAGACAACAGAGAGTTGCTTTGGAGGTTTACATAATTCTACCCTTTGAAACTTTCTTGGTGGCATTGCTAAAGATGAAAGTCTAACGAGTCAACTATGTTTGGCCCTATGATTTTGTTCCTTATGTTACCATATTCTCAATGAAAACTATGAATAATGTAAACTATAATTTTCTGTTTCCCTATGACTCGACATTTCATTAGTGGGAAAAAATAGCCTATATAGGAAAACAGGAAACATTAGCAAAAATGCAACTTAATATTATAAGGACATACATAGCCCTAAAGGGACATGTAGCAGAGCATAAAGGTGTATGTACTGGAAGGCCAGCACAGTAGCATTGGTTTGAGAAGGCAGTTAGCTTAGTGATGAAGAAGAATATGGATCCTGGAGTCAGGCTACCAGGGTTTGGAGCTTGGCTTTGGCAAAGAAAAGTTGTTTAGCTTTGATAACTCTCAGATTTGTCGTCTACACAATGAGGATAAATGTAGTATCAACCTTACAGATTGGTCATGCAGATTAAATCATGTAATCCATGTAAAGTCCACAAAATGCCAGGCACATGACAAACACTCCTTAAAATACTGGCTATTGCTAATAACAACTCTCTAGGGCTAAGTGGTATAATATAAAGAGAAAAGAGTCCCAGCTTTTCCATTAGTAGCTGAGTGAGTTTGTGAAGTCCCTTATCTCTAGGATAGGAGCATTGTTTTGCATGCTTCTAAAAAGAGAATAATTAATAATATTTGCCTCACAGTGAAAATTTTACTGGGAAACAGAATGAGAACATGTATGCAAAAATACTTTGTGATAAGTAAAGTGTTAAACATATATGGGTTATTATTTCACTTAACAATTCCCTTGTTTCCCCTTTAAAGAAAAAAAAAATACAAAAATTAGCCGGGTATAGTAGTGCATGCCTGTAGTTCCAGCTACTTGGGAGGCTGAGGCAGGAGAATCACTTGAACCTGGGAGGCAGAGGTTGCAGTGAGCTGAGATCATGCCTCTGCACTCCAGCCTGAGTGACAGAGTGAGACTCCATCTCAAAAATAAAAATTAAAAATGTTTTAAAAATAAAAATCGTTACTCTGAGTAAAAAATTGGATCACTGTTAGCAAAAATAAAAAAGTATTAATACATTATCACTCACCCCGCAGAAATTCAAAAAAAAAAAACTCCAACACCCGTCAGACTACTATGAACACCTCTTTGCACACAAACTAGAAAATCTAGAAGAAATGGATAAATTCATGAACACACACACCTCTCAAGATTGAACCAGGAAGAAACTGAATCCCTGAACAGACTAATAATGAGCTCCGAAATTGAATCAATAATAAATAGCCTACCAACCAAAGAACAAAAACAGAAACAAAAACCCAAACCCAGGACCAAATGGATTCACAGCCAAATTTTACCACATGTACAAAGAGCTGGTATCATTTCTGCTGAAACTATTCCAAAAAATTGAGGAGTACGGGCTCCTCCCCAGCTCATTCTGTGAAGCCGGAATCATGCTGATGCCAAAACCTGGCAGAAACACAACAAACAGAGAAAATTTCAGGCCAATATCCTTGATTAACATTGAGGCAAAAAATCCTTAACAAAATACTAGCAAGCTGAATCCAACAGTACATCAAAAAGCTAATTCACCATGATCGAGTAGGCTTTATCCCTGGGATGCAAGGTTGGTTTAACATATGCAAATCAATAAATGTGATTCATCACATAGACAGAACTAAAAACAAAAAACACATGATTATCTCAATAGACACAGAAGAGACTTTTGATAAAATTGAACACCGCTTCATGTTAAAAATCCTCAGCAAACTAGGCATTGAAAGAACATACTTCAAAATAGTAAGAGCCGTCTATAACAAACCCAGAGCCAACATCATACTGATTGGGCAAAAGATGGAAGCATTCCCCTTGAAAACCAGCACAAGACAAGGAGGCCATCTTGCACCACTCCTATTCAACTAGTATTGGAAGCCCTGGACAGAGTAATCAGGCAGGATAAAGAAATAATAGGCATCCAAATAGGAAGAGAGGAAGTCAAACTCTCCTGTTTGCAGATGACATTCTATAGCTAGAAAACCCCATGGTCTCTTCCCCAGAGCCCCTTGGTCTGATACACAACTTCAGCAAAGTTTCAGAGTACAAAAGCAACATACAAAAATCAGCAACACACCAACAACATCTAAGCCGAGAGCCAAATCAGGAATGCAATCCCATTCACAATCACCACAAAAAGAATAAAATACCTAGGAATACAGCTAACCAGGAGGTAAAAGGTCTCTACAATGAGAATTACAAAACACTGCTCAAAGAAATCAGAGATGACCAAACAAATGAAAAACCATAAACATCCCATGTTCATGGATAGGAAGAGTCAATATCTTTAAAATGGCCATACTGCTCAAAGCAATTTATGGATTCGATGCTATTCCTATCAAACTACTAATGACATTCTTCACAGAATCAGAAAAACTATTTTAAAATTTATATGCAACAAAAAAAGAGCCTGAATAGCAAAGGCAATCCTAAGTAAAAAGAGCACAGCTGGAGGTATCATGTTACCTGACTTCAAACTATACTACAGGTCTACAGTAATCAAAACAGCACGATACAAGTACAAAAACAGACACACAGACCAATGGAATAGAATGCCTCACACCTAACCCATCTGATCTTCAACAAAGCTGACAAAAACAAGCAGTGAGGAAAGGGCTACCCATTTAATAAATGGTGCTGGGTAGTTATATGCAGAAGATTGAAACTGGACCCCTACATTATACCACATACAAAAATCAACTCAAGATGGATTAAATACTTGAATGTAAAGCCTAAAACTATAAAAACCCTGGATGATAAAATAAGAAATACCATTCTGGACATAGGACTTGGCAAAGATTTCATGATGAAGATTCTAAAAGCAATTGAGACAAAAACAAAAATTGACAAATGGACCTAATTAAACTAAAGAGCTTCTGCACAGCAAAAGAAACTATCAACAGAGTAAACAGACAACCTACAGAATGGGAGAAAATAATTGCAAACTATGCATCTCACAAAGGTCTAATATCCAGAATCTATAAAGAATTTAAATTAATAAGCAAAAACCAAACAACCCTATTCAAAAGTGGGCAAAGGACACAAACAGACACTTTTCAAAAGTAGACATACATGTGGCCGACCAGTATATGAAAAGGTGCTCAACATCACTAATCATTAGAGAAATGCAAATCAAAACCACAATGAGATACCATCTCATAACAGTCAGAATGAATATTATTAAAAAGTCAAAAAACAACAGATGCTGGCAAGATTGCAGAGAAAAGGGTATGCTTATTCACTGCTGGTGGGAGTGTATTCCAATGTGACAATTTCTCAAAGAACTTAAAACAGAACTACCTTTTGACCCCACAGTCCCATTATTGGGTATATGCCCAAAGGAATGTAAATCATTCTACCATAAAGACACATGCATGCATATATATTTATTGCAGCACTATTCACAATAGCTAAGACATGGAATCAACCTAAACGCCCATTGACAGTAGGACTGGATAAATAAAATGTGGTACATATAAACCATGGGATACTATGCAACCATAAAAAGAATGAGATCATGTCCTTTGCAGCAACATGGATGGAGCTGGAGGCCATTATCCTAAGCAAACTAACAAAGGAACAGAAAACCAAATACTGCATGTTCTCACTTTTAAGTGGGAGCTAAACAAAGAACACATGGGCACTAGAAGGCGAACAGCAGATACTGGGAACTATTTGAGGGTAAAGGGTGGGAGCAGGGAGAGGGTCAGAAAAAAAAACTATTGGGTACTACGCTTATTACTCCACTGACAAAATTATCTGTAAATCAAACCCCCATGATACATAGTTTACCTAAATAACAAACTTGCACATGTACCCCTGAACCTAAAATAAAAATTTTTTAAAGTATGAATAGTATGAATATTTTTGTAATTCTCTTTCTGCACCTCTATGGAGACTGGGCCACTGAAGACCCCAGCTTACACCAGGGACAAACACAAAATGAGCATAGCAAACTTTCTCTATGCCCAAGAATGAATCAGTTGCTGGCTTACCTCACCCACAGATAAACTCTCTTGCTCTTCCTGTGCCTCCTTCTCCTCCTTCTCTTCCTCCACCTTCTCCTCCTCCTCCTCCTCCTCTTCCTCCTTCTCATCTTCCTCCTCTGACTCTTCCTTCTTTTCTCCTTGACCCTTCACATTCTCCTCATTCAGGGATGGGTTTAAGGAGCTCTCTCTTTCAACCTGCATTTCTTCCAATCCCTGAATAGAGCCCTCTTTGGACTCATCAATCTTTGCATGCAGTGGAGATTTTTTCTGCTGCCCCAGCACCTCTTCAGTTATGAAGGACTCCATTTCTTGATCGTTTTCTTCTTCCACCGCTTCTACTGACCTGGCAGCACTTGTCCCACTACTTATGCTTTCCTCACTTCTGCTCATGTCCTCTTTAGACCCTTGCTTCTTCCTCAGTTTTCTCATTCTCTTCTGGGAGGGTTTTTCATGTGCTTCTGTTGATGATAAACACCAAAGCACAAGGAGAGACAATTTACTGATGCTGCCTGGATTGGGCCTCCCAACCCACAAACACATAAGAGCGAAGTCTGGGAGAATAAAACTTGAATTGAAAAAGTGTTACCTGGTTGCCTGAATTTGAAAATGACTTCTCCAGCTAAGTTCTACAAGGAAAAACCACGAGTCACTGAAGGACCTGCACTGTCTTTCTTCAGAGTGCCCCCCCCTTTTTTTTTTGAGAGGAGTCTGGCTCTGTCTCCCAGGCTGGAGTGCAGTGGCGTGGTCTCGGCTCACTGCAAGCTCTGCCTCCTGGGGTCACACCATTCTCCTGCCTCAGCCTCCCGCATAGCTGGGACTACAGGTGCCCGCCACCATGCCTGGCTAATTTTTTGTATTTTTAGTAGAGATGGGGTTTCACCGTGTTAACCAGGATAGTCTCCATCTCCTGACCTCATGATCTGCCTGCCTCGGCCTCCCAAAGTGCTGGGATTATAGGCGTGTGCCACCACACCCAGCCCAGAGTGCCACTTTTAAGTAGAAGGACCCATCCCTCCCCTTTAATATCTGATGCAGGCCTTAACCAACTTAGTTCCCTGGGGTAATTGGGTTGTTCTCAATCCTGGGAACCAGTTTTTCTTAATTCCAAGAAGGCTAGCAAACCCTTATAGCACACAATGGGTAATCATGGAATTAAAGTTCATTATGATATATTTTTTGGCAGTGATCTGGAGCAAAGGGCAAGAAAAATATAAACTGAGGGATGCAAACAAAGGGCAGAAATCTGCTGCATTCTGTGCTAGATGGAACAGACACAATGGGCATGATTTACATGATCCTGAGAGCCCCCTTGTAAACCCTGCAAATTTCCTGTTTCACGGGCTCTGGGTGAAGTTTTGGATATTCTGTGTTGTGGATAACAGTGCAGGCTGTAGAATTTGCAGGTCTGGATTTAATTCCCAGCTCCTGACAAGCTAAGTGACCTTGGGCAAGTCTTCTACACCCTATGGGGCTTAGCGTTATCTTCCATGAAATGGAGATCATAATAGTGCCTATACCTTTAACCCAGGTGACCCAAATGATCTCAAAGGGCAGGCAATGAGCTCGCCATCCTATAGCTTGAGCTTCCCCCTCAATCTAGGTGGCACAGGGAGCAGCTATTAGCAATCTAAACAGGAATCTCTTCTGGGAGGAGAGATGCTCAGGGAAGGAGCCAGGTGTCCTGTATATGTGGGAAACCTTTGGCCAGGTTCAGTGCCAACCACAAGCATTTCCATTCAGGCCAAGCAGGACTATGGGTGGAGTGCAGGAAAAGAGCCAAACTCTGGGGGATTCAAACTATGGAATCCCAGGTATTCATGCATTTACTCAGAGAGCATTTATTTTGTCTAAATTATGTGAAAGACCCTTGTGCTAATGACAATCAAAATTGAAAAAAATTAAGGCATACTTGCCCTTTAAGAAATACATTATAGTTGGTTGCTCCAGACTCCTGTATTTGACAGCAACCAAGCACAAAAAAGTTCAGAGCTCTGAGAGGTGGCAGGGGCTGAGCAAGTTGAGATGAGGGGTCAGGCTGAATGAGTGGGAGCCTTTCTCTTGGTAGTGAACTGGAGGTATGGGTGGGTTTGGGATATGTGGAGACAGAGGGAGCATGATGAGGAAGGGCAGCAGGCAGGGGGCACATGCCAGAAGAGGGATGAGTCTGCTGGACCAGGGGGAGTCAAGGTGGGAAGCAGAGAGAGTGGGGTCTTTGTGGTTATCTAGGGACTGTAAGTTGGATTTGGTGGGGGCTGCACAGTTGGGGAGGGATTTTGCAGGAGAATAGGTGGGCTAAAGCTATATTTTAGAATTATGTGGCAGTGGTAGGTATGATAAATGGAATTCCAAGAGCCATATAAATTAAACTTTTCATTATAAGTCCATTCAGGCTTGAGCCCTGAATTCTGAACCCTTCAGCCTCTTTTATACTGAGAAAGAGATGGTCTCTTTAGAGACACTTTCAGCTTCTTTCTTCTTGCATTGATTTGAACTCTGCAGGGTTAGGGATGGCTTTCAAAGTCTAGGCAGATCATAACAAGAAGTCAGCCTCTCCCTTAGCTTCTTCATGAGTGGCTGGGTGTATCATCGCCCTTTCCATACCTGTTCAAAGATTTCACGCACAAAGAAGTATTGGCTGAGGGTGGAGCTGTAGGAGTTGAGTTCTTTCAGCATGATCGCTGGGTACTCCATCACTTCCTTTGTCAGGAGGGTGTGAAAACATTCATACCTGGGAGGTAGGTAGGTAAGACAGGAGACCCCAGCTAGAAACTGCACCCCTGACCCCAAGGAAATGAGCTGCAATCTGGCACACAGCTCTGTGTAGAGCTGCTGTGTGGCTGCTCTTTTATAGCAACAGTCCTTGGCTATGCTATTTTTCTGATCATACAAGAAATACATACTTTTTCTAGAAAGTTTGGAAAACACACACAAGAGACTTTTCTGCTTGTAACATGAGCTCCCTTTCCCTGTCCAGGGTCCTAACCCTGTCTTTGGTCTTAACGCTGTCCTTGAACTTGACGGTACCTACATTATTCCAACAAACTCCCAAATGCCCCAAGGTCCAGACTTCTGTTTCTCAGATAAGTAGACCAAGGCTCATAGGGTTACTTACTTGCCTAAAGTAATCAGAATTGTCTTCTGAATCTAAGTACTGCAATCAATTGGCAGTGTCATTCCATTTCTGTGAACAGTCCTTACAGAATCAGCTGTACAAAGTCACAAAGATGCAAGAAAGTTCACAGAGAACTGCTTGTCATATTGAGAAATTGGAACCAATAGAAAACAGCTAATCAATTGAGGGATTGCTAAACCATTATGAAGTATCTACATTAATGAATGCTACATGGCATTTAAAAATGGAAGTATATCTGTAGTTATGGAACAATTTGCACAGTATAATCCAACCTTTATTTTAAAAACACTATATATGTGTACATATTCATATATATAAATGTATATGCCCATAAAAAAGGAAAAGTGGGCAGGAATGAGGGAAAAAAATCTCTATATGTTTGCAGTGGTTAACTTCTTTTTCCCCCTTTAACAAGAATGTACATGTTTAAGTTTTTTTTTGGTTTTTGAGACAGAGTCTCGCTCTGTCACCCAGGCTGAAGTGCAATGGCATGATCTCCTCTCACTGCAACCTCCGTCTCCTGGGTTCAAGTGATTCTCCTGCCTCAGCCTCCTGAGTAGCTGGGATTACAAGAACCTGCCACCACACCTGGCTAATTCTTGTAATTTTAGTAGAGGTGGGGTTTCACCATGTTGGCCAGACTGTTCTTGAACTCCTGTCCTCAGGTGATCCACCCACATGTTTAAATTTTTAAAGGAAGCCCCCATGTTCTTGAACTTAAGCCACATTGCTTTGAAACCTCCCTCCACAAACTAAAAAATTCTCCCTGGAAGCTTCTTTGTTGGCTGAGAGCAGAGCTGCAGAGGGCCACATGCTCTCTAAAGTGAGAGGCACAATTTTCATCTTAAGCTGGCAGGCTCCTGGGCTCTTGGGCAGGCTGCCCTTGACCTTGAAGATGAATTTCTGACCATCCCTTCCTGCCTTTTGGAGTCTGGTTGGCCTACCTGGATTTCATGTTCTTCAGATAATCTTTGACCTTTTCCAGGTGAAACGCCAGTGTTTCTTTGTCACTTTGCTGCCTCAGTTGGTCCAAGAGCCTATCGAGGTGGGCCTCCTGCACCTGGAAGCCACCCCCAAAACAAGAGGAAGCAGATGTGACCTTCAGTGCTCACAGAGTGTAAGTGACCTGCAGGGACCCTGCTGCTGGAACTGAGGCCCAGGTACCTCAGCAGATCCAGGACTTCCTTTCTACAAATGGGGTACCCAATCTGCCACCACCCTCCCTCTCTCCACTATAGCCCTCCAGACTTTTCTCTGCCTGCAGTGTTCTTCTCTGCCCACATCATACCCCTGGGGAACCAGCTCAGATGGGACCCCCTGGAGACAGGGCCCTCACACCCGCCCACCTGGTCAGGCCTGCACTACACCTGCTCCTCGCTCTCCTTCTCACCACTCGTGCTTGAAATCAGAAACTGAGTTTGTCCCCCCACCTCCTGGACTGTGTGAGAGCAGGCAAGGCAGGGGCCAGCTAACCTCCTGTGCAGGCAGGAGATTGCCCCAGTTATGGAGCTTTGAAATGATTCCCAACACGTGCACAGTTTGCTACGTGAATGACACGTTTGTCTGTAATAAGAACTTGGAGTGTCTTCCCCTTTTTCTTTCAGAATGTGATGTCTTATCAGACCCCATATATGAGAACTTGGAGATATTCCCCCCACTCACCTTGGGAATGTGATGTCACCCTTATCAGCCCCCCATATGTGAGTTACTGACCTTAACTACTGGACTTCAAAATACTCAAGAGTTTGACACTTCGAGAGCTTAGGCTGAGGCAGGTTTCACTCTGTCAGTGGCTTCTTTTAATGAGAGAGAGCTCAGGCTGTGACAGGCACTGGGGCTATGAAGCCATGCCACCAGCACTGGCACTACCCTCTGGCTTCCAGGGATCTATGAGCCATCACAGATGTCCACTGTGTTAGCTTGCAAGCCAGTTTCTCTTGAGAAACCGCACGCAGAAAAGCATACCTGAAGCTTTTATTAGACTTCCCATGGAAGCCTGCATCCATCCTTGTTGAATAACTAAACTTTAATAGCTTTGCAGCTCACAACATGCCTAATATACCTTGTCTACTCCCTGTGGATGCATTCCTTTTGAGGTTGGTTCATGTTATTCTCCCCCTCTTTAAGCATTGTGAACCTATGAAAAAATTCTCTTTCAATGGCAATAAAGTGTGTGATTCATGATACTATCCTTTAATCGTCTCCTTACTTGAACCATCTGTCTGTCTCTCATGCACGCTGTTAGAGACACATTTGGTTCCAGGAGATTTCTGCTACTCCCATCTGATCCCATGACCAACGTAAGCCTCAATGTCCCCATCTGCACAAATTTCATAGCTTAAGGTTCTCCATTTGGGTCAAGGATCTGTTTGAGTTCATTGCTGTTTGTGGTGTGAAACATGGAACCTCGGGTGTGGCCTCACCTGGCTCTCCAGGCTGTGCTTCTGCCGGTGCTGCTCCATCCTCTTCTCCAGCTCCAGCTCCTGCACCAACAGCTCGCTCTGGTGTGCCTCCCACAGATGTACCGCCTCCTGGAAATACCTGAAGAGGTTCGAACTCTGCCACTCTGTCTGATCTGCCAGAGTCTCGAAGGATTTCTGCAGTGGAAAAGCCCAGAGAAGGGACTTAAGGGCTGACAGTCCCAGCGCCAGGAAGAGGGCCCACCTGTGGGACCCCCGTCTCTAACGACTGAACAGTATTGCCCAGACACCATCCCTCAAGGTCAACTTCTAGGCCACACCTGTGCTCTTGGTCCTCCCTCCCTAGGGCAGCACTTCAGGTCTGCCCAAGGCCCTGCCTTTGGTCTTGCTGACCCTCAAATCCCATCTCTAGACATATCCTATGCTCCACAAAAGTCTCTGATAGGAAGAAGATGGAGTTTGGGCCATTCCTAAAAACCAGGCTGGGCACTCAGGAGGCCACAGCAACGCTGGCCTGGGCATCTTTCCTTCTGTGGAGTTCCCTCACTCATGGCATCTGGGCCAAACACCACACTTGCTGTGAAATCCTCCACATCACCCACCTTTTTAAAAAATGTACGTGTCTTATGCCCTTATCTGGGCCAGAGGTGGGCAAGCTGCCGCCTGTAGACTAAATTTGGCCCTCCACCTGTTTTTGTTTGGTCCTGTGACCTACACACAGATATTCCAGTTTTAAAATGGCAGGAAAATAATCAAAAGAAGATATTTAATGAGATGAAAATTACATACAATTCCAATTTCAGTGTCCATCAATAGTTATTGGAACACAGTCATGCCATTTGTTTCTGCACGGCCTAGGGCTGCTTTTGTGTGGCACTGGTGGAGTTGACAAGGTGCGTCAGAGACCTGATGGCCCACAGAGCCTAAAACAGTCACCATCTGGCCCTTCACAGAAAACATGAGCCAACCCTGGTTCAAGATAACACGTGTCTTGGGCTGGGGGCTTATTGTGCCTCCACAGCCCTTCAGTGCCCAGGGTCAGGAATGGCCAGGGAGTGCTCATGGCATGGAGTTCTGTGCAGCACCCATGTCAGTGGGTGGCTGGGAGGAGTCAGATGGGTGAGCTTGGAGTGGCCAGCGTAAGGGGGCTACTCTGAGAGGGGCTGACAAGGGTGAGTGGACACACTAGGAACATGCAAGTTGGAGCTCTTGGACTCTCCCTACAGCCCAGCACCCCCGGGACCCCCAACCCCACCTCAGCTCCCCAGTGGAAAAGTCCCCAGCACGCACGTCCAAGAGCTCCAGGTCCTCCTCCACCTTGCCCTGGAGCACTCCCACCATCTGGAAGAAGAACTGGTTCACCAGGGTCTCTGCCTCCTCCTCAGTGAAGGCTTTCCAGTCCAGCAGCTGCTTCTGGAGTGTGTGGGACAAGGCAGAGCCTGGCTCAGGACTGAGGTCCCCACAGGCATCAACTGCATCCTGCAGGCCTCAGCGTTGCACAAGTCAGACCTGAGCTCCAGGTGAAGGGCCCTGCACCTCATGAATTCTGTTCCCCTTAGGGTCTGGAGGGCCAGCTGGAGAGGCATGCAGGAGCTCTCTGGAGGCTCCCCAAGTGGGGCCCTCAACTCGAACATGCTTCACAACAGTTAAGCTTTGGGGGTGGGGGCGTTGCTTATAGTCTTACCAAGGAGGCAGGAAGGGACATTCTGACTCAATAGTTCCCCTACCCCAGAGAACAAGTCACAGTCGTGCTTGGGTTTGAGAGCGAGTTTACTGTCTCACTCTGTTATGCAGTGGGCAGGGTGGAGGGGAATGTGGGGCCAGGCCTATCTATGAAGCGGGCGCATTGCAATAACCCCCAAGACACGACCTCCATTCATAAACAACGCCCAGTGCTGTGTATGACATAGAGTCAAGGGTGAAGTCTGAGGTGATCTGAGAGCGCACACTTCATCTTACATGGGCTTCCTGGAGGAGGTGATGGGCTAAAACCTGAGAGATGGTAGAGATAGCTGCGGAGGGTATCAGGGCAGAAAGAACAGCTTCAGAATGCCCAGAGGTCAGTGAGCACCAGGCACTGGGGCTACGAAGCCCCGCCATTTTCTTCCATGAGGAAGAAAAGCTTGGATGGAGGCTAAAGGGTGTGTGGGTGTGAAGTGGGGACATAGCTGGAGAGGGGAAGGCAGTGGGGATGGGGCCAGGGAAGGCACTTCAGGTCCCGCCCAGGCAATCCTCTTCTCAGGCCTGCAGGAAGGGTGCCCACCTTACAATTCTGCACATGCATCAGGCACTCCTGCCACGTCTTCTCATACAGCAAGCGGATCCGCATCATGCAGTCCACGTGGTAGGTGTCTCCATGGGCAGAAAACAAAGCAAATCAGTCCAGAAGAAAGAGAAGATTAGAAAGGGGAGTATCCCCTTTGCAAAGGAGCAAAATGCCTCCACAGCAACATTTATTTAGGTGAAGATCAGTAGTCCCAATTGAGATCAGGGGCTGGTGTCCCCTTACAAAGTTCCTGACACCCCAAGATAAGGACCTCAAATGAAGAGCTTGTCGTTATCTGTTCTGAATCCATTCTGGCGCTATCTCTTGACTCTGTTTCAGGGCTGGTGAAATTCCTTTTGGGAAATTGCACCAAGTTGTAAACCAGTAATGAGAGTGGAGATCAATGAGCATTTACTGATCTTATCTGTGGTTCATCCCTGAAAAATGGAATGCACTAGCAGAATACACAGAAGCTTGCTTTTTGATTTATTTTCTCTATTTCCCCTCCCTTCAGTTTCCCGGCTTATAATAAACTCAGTGTGAATCTGATGTCTAGGATAAGCAACTCTGGTTTAGTGCTGCTGGCAATTTCTAGACGCTGAAAGACCACACAGAGATTTTGTGGTGATTGTTCTTTGTCCAAGACTGGGGAGGAGGGCAGGGGGATGGCAGCTAAGTGCAGATTTAGAATACCTGGGAGGGTTGACAGATGCTAGAACTGATGAGAAGAAGCTCTAAATCTGCTTCTTCCTGTCCCCAGGGCTATTTCCTAGGTCAAGATGTCCACACCCTTCCATGAGGCCACTGTGATGGGCTCTCCCAGGTCCCCCTGCTTCCACTCCTGCATCCCTCTGGGCCATTTGCACCCCCTGACATCATCACCCCCAGCTCAGAACCTTCCACTGAGTTCCCACTGCCCTCAGGATAAAGCCTAGACTTCCACATGCAGCCCACGTGGCCAGCAGAGTCCGGCTGCTTTGCATCTTCCAGCCTCCCCTCCCTGTTTCCAAAAGCCCCAGCCCTGTCTTGCCTTGGGGGCCCCGTACACTGTATCCCTGCTTGGAATGCCGCCTCCCTCTTGGCCTGGCTGACTCTCACCTCCCTTGCAGTTCTCAATCACATGATCACTTCCTTGTCAATGTTTCCATGACCCTGAATCAGCTGTGTCCCTGACTATGGCTCCCATGGCTGGGGACCTGTCCATTCCCTACTTGCTCTGACTTCTGCTCTGGACTGCAAGTGCCTGAGGGCAGAGCCAGCTACTGAATGCCAGGGCCCAGCACAATGCCTGTCTGTAGGAGGCACTAAATGAATGGCAGCCATTGCTATTATTTAGGGTCTTGTGGCTCATACAGAAACACTCTTAGTATTATAAACCTGAGAGCCCTAGAAGCAATGGTGGGTACTACTAGCCAAAGTACCCAATCTAAGTCTAGCTGTGACACTTCATTGGCTGTGTGACCTTGGGCAGGATACTTCACCTCTCTGTGCCACTAAATCCTTCTCTTACTACAAGAGGACAATGACACCACTGACCTCACTAGGTTGCTGTTATCCTCTAAGGAGATGAAAAACTTTTTACATATCTTCTAGAGCAAGTCGTGGCAAACCTTTTCTATAAACGGCTAGAGAGTAAATTGTTTTAGCTTTGCGGTCATACAGTCTCAGTTGTAACTACAGATGTTCCTTTATTTACAATGGGATTATGTCCCAATAAATCCACCATAAGCTGAAAATATCTTCAGTTGAAAATGCATTTAATATACCTAACCTACCAAACATCACGGCTTAGCCTAGTCTATCTTAATGCGCTCAGAAAACATACATTAGCCTACAGTTCGGCAAAATCATCTGGCAACAGAGTACACTTGTTTACCCTCATGATCGTGGGCAGCTGACTGGGAGCTGCAGCTTGTCACCGTTGCCCAGCATTGCCAGGGAGTATCACACCACGTATCCAGGCACCATAGCCCCCAGGAAAAGAGCAAAATTCAAAATCTGAAGTACAGTTTCTGCTGAATGTGTATCACTTTCACACTACCATGAAGTCAAAAAGTCCTAAGTTGAACCATCCTAAGACAGGGGCCATCTGCTTTCATCTCTGCCAGAGTGAAAGCAATCAGACAATACATCAACAAATGAGGCAGTTGGGGGTCTAACAACACTTAGTTCCAAAACCAGCAGTCAGCACATGGGTTACAGCCTGACTGCCCTTATTATAGAGCATTTTGAAACATCACCATTTGTGACTGAGGACTCTCTGTGTAAGCCAGGCACTGGACTACCACTGGACATCCACCCCACAAGTAGGGACCATTATTACTCCTCTTGCCATTCCTATTTTACAGAGGAGGACATCGAGGCCACCAGAGGCCCTGATTTTCCCAAGGTCACACAGCCTGGGAGGAGCAGAGGTGGGCATCAAGACCATGTGCTCCACCTCACACTCTTGGGGCATGCCTCTGAGCCTTCCTCAAAGAGGGCATCAGAGCCATCTCTCTGTCTCCATGCTTGGGTCAGCAGTCGGGGTCAGAGGGTGTGGCTAGTGTAGCTGCAGGCTGGGCAGTGAGGAGGGGAGGCCTTGGGAAGGGAGGGGGGCCTTTTGAGCCCTCACAGCTCACTTTTCCCACCACACCCCCATCCCTCCTCCCCATGACAGCGGCGCCACTCACTTGGCTGAGCTTCAGCAAAGCAACTGCTTAAACAGAGTTCTGGAGAAATGCAGGTGGAGTCCCGCAGACGTCACTCACCTAGCTCCTTGTTCAGGGAGTTGAGGGAAGAATGCCACTCAGTCAGCTGAGTTTTGCTGTAATTGGGGGGCAGGAGGTCACTGGGAAGGAAGATATGGCAAGTAAGCCACACAGGAACAAACCGTTTACTCACCAAAATGGGTAGCATCTTCAAGGAACATAGCTCCAGAAAATAGTGGATTTAAACACTGAAGAACAAAGGGAACTGCTGGGGATTTCCTGGTGCCAAAACATGACCTGGCTGAACGGTCTTTTAATTAACAAATTCTAAGTAACGAATTTGTTATTTAGAAAAGAAAAGAACATAATTTTTCCAGTGGAAAAAACAAACTGTTCACATCCCTTGACCAAGGAAGCCTCCTTCTGGGACTTAATCTGAGATGGCATTATAGAATGCACATAAAGTTTATGTATTAAGAGGTTCACTTAACGATGCTGTTCATAAACACACATGATGATTTAGAAACCTTCACATCAACAGTAGAAAACTGTCTAAGTACGGCAAATCCTCTTCTGAAGTCATTAAAAATAGTGTCATAAAAAAAGAATGAGATCATGGCCTTCGCAGCAGCATGGATGGAGCTGGAGGCCGTTATCCTACATGAACTAACACAGGAACAGGAAACCAAATACCACAGCTTCTCACAAGTGGGAGCTAAACTTTGAATACATATGGGCATAAAGAAGAAAACAGACACTGGGGCCTACCTGAGGGTGGAGGATGGAAGGAGGGAGAGGATGGAGAAACTACCTATCTTGTACTATGCTTATTACCTGGGTGACAGAATAATATGTACACCAAAACCCCACAACATGCGATTTACCTATATAACAAACCTGCACATGTACCCTTGAATCTAAAATAAAAGTTAAAAAAAGGACACCGAATTCTTTTTTAAATTTTTATTTTTATTTTAAGTTCCAGGGTACATGTGCAGGATGTGCAGGTTTGTTACATAGGTAATGTGTGCCATGTGATTTGCTGCACCTATTAACCCATCACCTAGGTATTAAGCCCAGCATGCATTAGCTATTTTTCCTAATGTGCTTCTTCCCCCAACCTCACCTTCAGACTAAGCAGGCCAACTCCCAGCTCTCTGACCCTGGGCTGGCCACCTGGATCTAGAACACTCAGTGGGCACCCCACTGAATAGCTTTCTTATGAAATTGAAATCAGGGCTGGTTGGACCCACATCTGAGGAGAGTGTCCACAGCCTCCAACAGGTGCCTCCAGCCTCCAGTGTCAGACGCCTCTGACACATACCTCCAAACTGCAAAGCTCATGGAGCCACTCTGCTCCCCAGTGCCCTCAGAAAAAGGTCCAAACCCCTCCACCTGGCCACAGGTCCTGCGTGCTCTGATCTGTGCCTGCTCCTCCCTCACCCCTGTTCATTGCTTCTTTCAAGTTGTTCGACAGCTACACTAAGTTTCTTCCTGCAGCAAATGGGCCATGGGCTTTCTTGTGAGTGGGGCTGAAATGGTCCAGGTGGCCAGCCCAGGGCCAGAGAGCTGGGAGTTGGCCTGCTTAGTCTGAAGGATGCCTTGGGGGGCAGGCTGCAGGCCACTTCTGCCTCCCCCACTGCACCCCAAGAAGCACCCCTCCTGGGCCACCCCTCCTGCCCATACCAGATGGTGCAGATGTGCTTCAGCCGCCTTTGCTGCAGGACGTTCTGGGTCTTCAGCATGACCTCTAGCTCCTTCGTCACAGCCGGGGGAGTATGGATACTCTCGTTGGCCAGGAACTCACTGGTGGCCAGACATGTTGGCACCATAAAGGGGAGAGGAGGAGCAGGGCAGGAGTGAGAGAGGGAAAGAGAACCACAGTGACAGCATTCAGAGCCCCAGCACTCCTTCCCTAACACCACCCCAGCCCCTTCCTCCCCAGGCTTTGCCTCTCCTCTAGGACCCTAAAGAAAGGAGGGAGAGAGGGTGGGTAGGAGAAAGCGGGGATGGAGGAATGGAGGAAAGAATGGAGGGATCGTCAGTTCAGTGGAGCTCTGGCACCAACAGCATGAGACCAGCAGGCTCAGATTTGATGGGGTCCTGACCACCGCCTGCCTGCTCTGTAACTTTGGTCAAGTCCTTCTCCTACTCTGAGCCTCAGTTTCTTCTTCTGTAAAATGGAACTCATGATGGTGCCTTTCTCATTGGCACTTGTGGGCACTCAGAAAAATGATGCAAGCAAGCCCCCTAGCACTGTGCTTGGCTCATGGGAAATGCTCAGTAAATGGCAGCCATTGCTATCACTGTTGATGATGTTTGGCATTTATAACAGCTTCCAGGTGCCAGGCCCAGATAGGCACTTTCCATGCAGTATCTGGTTGGATCACTGAAACTCTGTCACAGTCCATTAGGATGCCTGTTTTGCATAGAAAGAGACAGATTCTGAATGTTCAAGGGCTTGGTCAAGGTCACATGGAAAGGCAAGATGGAGGTAGGCCTTGGTACACTTTTCCCTCATCCACAGCAAAAGTGCCACTTGGCAGAGGAAGCATGGAGAAGGGACCTCTCTTCACACCCCCTCCCATGGGAGAGAGGAAACACGCTCCCCAAGGGTGGGAGGTGTTTGCCTGAAGGATGTCCATTTGTTCAGGCCCAGTGTCCACAGGGTTATGAGTGATAATAAAGAGTGGAAATTATACAGATAATTGGATGAATGTTTTCCAGCTGTATGGAGCTCAGAGAATGGTCATGAAGCAAGGTTCGTGAATAAAATATGAAACTGCATATACTGTATGGATCTAAAAGAGGCTGGAAGAAAATACACCAAAATATTCGCTGTGCTTCTCACTGTGGGGAGAGATTTGTGGTGATTTTTAATTTCTTCTTTATACCTTTATCTATTTCTAACTTTAAAAAGAGCAGAGAGAAACAGCAGCATTTTTAAGTAATGGCAAAAAGTGAGGGAGAATGCCACCCCTACCCTTTGCCAGCCCCTGGTGGGCTGGAGAAGGAGCTGTGTGGGCGGTGCTGACCTGAAACTCTGCAGCAGGGCCTCCTTCTTGAGAGCCTTCCAGGTGTCCACCAAGCCTTGCCAGCGGTGGCGGCTGTCCAGCTCCTGCTGCAGGGTGGACTCCATCAGGTTGACAAATAGCTGGGCGAGGGCCTTCCGGTTGCCCAGCAGGGCATAGTTCATGACCTGTGGTCACAGATGGACAGGGCTCTAGACAGGGCAGGGTCTCTCTCAGGTCAGGGCAGGGCTCATTTAGAGAGAAGCAGTGGGAGGCTGGAGAGGGGAGGTGCAGGCTGAGGGCTGAGTGGGGTGGTCTCAGGGCCTGAGGGGGACTGAGGGGTCAGTGGGCACTTGAGGAAGCTTCCTGGCACTGAGTAGCCATGGACAAGTGTCTTCATTGAAGGCTTAACCACAGACCCTGACTGCATGAGCTTCAGCTCAGCTCCAAGGTCACTTCAGATGGTTTGTTAAAGATGGTGAAAGGAGGTAGGCACTCAGTGAGCTCTAAGTGTTTTCTCTTTTTTATAAATTTCTTCCAAATGCAGAGTGCTCATGCCATCAGGGACCAGCCACATATGGTTGTTAGGAGAACCGAGACCCAGTGGCAAAATGAGGCCAGAGCTAGAACATTTTTCAGCAGTCCTCCCATGGCTTCTTACCTGGGCACCATTGGCATGGGCGTGGGATGATCCTCCATTGCGTGGCACTGTTTTGCCCTTTAGCATCCTTGCCCCTGCTTAGATGAGAGTAACTTCCCACATCCTCCCCGGCCCCAAATGCCTCCACACATTTCCCAAAGCCCTCCAGGGAGGTGGCAGTATGCTGGGGCAGTGGGTGAGAACCCTGCCAAGCTCAGAAGCTAGAAATTCCAGTAATGCTTTTCAGTGGAGCTTGAGGCTTGATGTTAGCTGTACCTCCTAGCTGGGTGGCACTGGCAAGTATTTCCTCAACCTACAGATCCACAGCCATAAGATGGGGTTCATGCTATTTATAGCATAGGGATTTTGTGAAAATAAATGAGAAAAACGCAGGTAGAGCAAGTAGCAAATGCAAGTTGTAATAATGAGTAGAAGCACAAGGAAGGGAAGCAGTGAAACACACCCGGGACACTGAAATCCTTGACTCTCCTATTGGATAAAATGTGCACAACTTAGGAGCCCTCCCTGATCTCAGAAGACAGCTACCACAGCTGGACCCTCTTTTATTATCCTCCCAACAAGTCCTGACAGGTATTACAGGCAGTCCCTGACTTACGATGGCTTGACATGATTTTTCAACTTTATGATGGGTTTATGAAGGTGTTAAATGCATTTTTGACTTTCTACATTTTCTACTTATGATGAGTATATTGGGATGTGACCCTATTGTAAGTGGAGGAACATCTATATTATCTTCATTTAATGACACAGCAAGCTCCAGGCTCAGGGGCTGAGTCATTTCGGAAGCTTCCACATCTGGGCAGTGGAAAAGGTCTGTGCTTACTCCTTGCCTGTGCTTTATCCAAGTCACCATGGAGCTGACATGGGCTGGACCCATCTGTGATTCCGAACACTGTTCTCTTTTCAGCCTACTGTGCTGCCAGGAGGCCCCTTTTCCAGCAAGCTCAGCTCACTGCACAAGACCAGGAAACCCACAATGTGCCTTTGGGCAGCCAAAAGAGGAGTCCTCTCTAGCAGCAGAGGAGTTAGACTTTGCTCTGACTTTGGAGACATCATGAACAATCTTGAATTTGGTGTTTTCCACCCCAAGGAAAGCAGCTGTGGGGAGCGGTGCTGGGGGCATGGACAAGGGAAAGCAGTGGGGACAGAGCCAAGAGGCAGGCTCAGCAATGGGCACAGACCACTGGTAGGAAGAGAGGCAAGAAGAGGCAGAAAAGCCAGATATAGCAGGCACAGCAGGTCACTCATGAAGGTGGAAACCACCCTGAGACCACTGTAGCCCCCTGATGATGACTCCATAGTGTAGCGCCTATTTCATTGCACACAGTTGCTGAGACATGACCTAGCAGGTGCTCAGTAACATCACCAGCGCTCCAGACGATAGCCCTATATTAGGTGTGCCTGGTTCAAGATGTCAGGGAAATATGAAATGTACTTTAGAAAGATCTCTATTGAAAAATGCTTACAATAGCAAGGACTCTGCTTCTCTACCTCAGAGGCCCACCTGAGCCCCTTAGAAACATAATAGATGAGAAGCCCACCATTCCTGAGGCACCAGACACCAGGCTTGGGGTGCCCCGGGTTCCTGGTCCTGCCCCTTCTCCCATGGGCTGATCCCTGCACAGGAAAACCACTCACCATGGCTTCTTTATTTATCAGCCTGTACACGTCTGGCCGCATGAGGTAGGAAGTTTTCTCTATGACTTCCGCATATTTCTTCAACACGCCTTTTAGCTAGAAATGACAAGACACCATACTTAGTGGCTCATTTCCTGGAGAACTAAAAGGAAACAGAAGGATGAGTAATAAACCCAGCAAGTGACAGTCACCACAGAGCCCACCTGCAGCAGACTTACTTTATTGGCTCGGGAGAACTCCAGCGAGTGCAGGGCCTCATCCAGCTCCTTAATCTCCTGCTTCTGGAGCAGTAACCGCCCAGCCACCTTATCCCACAGCTCCAGCAGGGCCTATGCAGAGAAGTTTGGGTCAGGCTAGTTGCCGGTGGGAGGGAGGGAAGAAGCAGGACCAGGGTGGCGCAGGCCCAGCCACGAAGGGACACCTACTTGGATGGTGTAGTCCTCAAGGTTGGTGTCGTTTTCCACCTTTAGGAAGAGACGGTTCATTTCTTCATCAGACTCAGTCAGCTTCTTCAAAAAAAGTCCCCCTGTGTCCACGATGAGAGGTTCCATTTCCTGCAACAGGCCAGGGGGATGATGGCCAAGGCATCAGCACCCCTGGGAAGGACGGAGCCCTCCCTGTCATGGGGGGAGTGCCAGGCATGGTCCCATCTCAAAAATGATGATCATTGCCTAGACCTAATGAGTTGAGGCTCACTAGTCAGCTCACAACCATGCCACACGCTCTGCACTGAGCCCTACTTCTTGGCTCATTTGATCCTCATCACAGTCTTTGAATTGGCTGCTGACATCGGGCCTAGCCTACGGTTGGCACTCAAGAAATATTCATTAAAGACGTGGCCAAATGAAAGAATGTCAGGTTTACTTCAGATGAGGAAACTGAGGCTCAGGTAGATGGCTTCACCAAAGCCACAGAGCTCAACGGTGAAAGCAGACCTGGCATCTAGTTGGGACGTATGAAGAAACATGGCTAGAGAGCCTGTTCTTGGTGCTTTGGGCACAGAGCCAGCTCCAGGAATCCAAGGCAGGACAACACAGTCAGAGAAGACTAAGGGAGAAGGGAACAAATGGAAATACGGGGCTCAGGGCAATCCAGAAGGGCAAAAGCTGGTCTCATTTAGGGAACATTCCAGACACCAGTGTGTCTAGAGATGAGGTCTCTGGAGAGGAATGAGAGCTGAATGGGGGGTAGTCCATAAGAGCCCAGCAGAGCTGGGCTATCAGCGAGGGGTGTGCCATTCTGCCCTTCATCAGAAGGACTGAGCAGGAAGGCCAAAGGCTAGGCTTTGGTGTCAGACCTGGAGGGAAGTTCTGACTTGGGCCCTTATGCACCAAGTCAGGTGAGACTCTCTGGGCCTCACTGCAAAACGGGTAACAACAGCACATGACCTGTAGGGCTTTTCCAAGAACTATGGGGAGCTGTGCTCACAAACACTCATAACGAGCCACTCAGGCACTCAGAGAGGGTTCCATGTCGTATAAGGTTCTGTGAGCCCCTGAGGACCTCTCTGCTGGAGAGGGGGAGGGAGGCTGGGAGCCACAACACACCTGCCTTTGGAATGGCATAGGAAGGGAAGAGGAGGGAGAGGGAGGATTCTCACCTTTCCCACCTGCGCAATCTCCTCCTGAAAGCTGGCCAGAGCGCTCTCATAGCTCCTCCTCTTGTGTTCTGCTCGCCTTTGAAAGGTGCTGGTGCTTATCTTCTCAGGAACTGCGGAGCAACAACAGAGGTGATGAGGCTGCCTTCAGAGCTCTCAGGAAAAGGCAGCACAGGCAGACAGCCCCTGCTCACCGAGGCCTGGCTCAGAAGGTAGACCCCAAAGCCAGGTCAGGGTGGCAGAGGCTTAAGGAAAAAGAGAAAAGACAACAGTGATTCATGAGTGCTAGAGGGACCTAGGCCTCAGCTATACAGTTAAAAGCTGAAAAAGCTCCAAAATAGTATGCACAGAATTTTTTTTTTTAAAAGTTCTATGGAAGCAAATACATATAGAAATGATAACTGCCAACACTTCCATAGCACTTCCTGCATAGTAGGTATTGTTCAAACTCAGCTAGTCTTCATGCTGAGGCCAAGAGGTGGCTTCCATTCCTAGCCTCGTTTCACAAGTGAGGAAACTCAGTCATGGGGGGTTGAAGAACCAAGTTGGCCAGCAGCTGAGCAGGGATCGGGGCCACTTGCTTCCAGGTCTGTGCTCCTGTCACATGCTCTGCTGTCCCCTTTATCCAGGTGGGAAGCCGGATGCCACGTGGGTTAACCGGGGGTGGGTTGGGGTGGCGGTTGGTGACTCTCTTTGGAGAAGAAGAGGTGTCATCGTGAAGGGGAAGGTTTTACTTTCTCTTTCTCTCCTTCCTTTGTTTTTCTTCAGTGAGAATGTATTACTTTTTTAATCATAAAGAAAAAAGGTTTCTATATTAGGATAAGGTCAAACTACGACAATGTAGTAGGAAGGAAGAAAATGCAGATGAGAAATACTATTGGGAACCTGCAAGAAAGTGAGTGGCATCCTTTAGTCACCTGTTTTGCATCAGTAACTGCCCTCCATGCAGGCAGCTCCCCTCCTCCCCCAGCTCCCTGCACAGGGGAGGACTCTTGGGTGAGATGCTCAGGGAGAATACCCTCCGGATGGCTGAGCCAAGGAACACAGTGGGAGCTCAGGGCCTTCCTCAGAGGAGTTGCCAGGAGACATCCCCACCTCCTGCCCAGGTCTCGCCCTGGCCCAGGACAGGCCTGCCTTGAGGCTGAATGGAGGCTCACCCATAGTATCCATGAGACCCCGCACTTCTCGGGCAGCGATGGTGCTCTCACTCTCTCGGGATTTTTCCTTCTTGGCTCTTTCCTTTTCCCTGCGACACAAGCAGAGAAGAGTGAAGTCCCAGCTCCTGATGCCATCCATGGCAGCTCTGGCACATAAGGGCACCAAAGGGTGGTTCTCCAGAGGGATTGTGGGCAGCAGCAATGGACCAGGCACACCCCAATTCCAGAGGGCCCTGAGGCAGTGCCCAGGCTCCCAACAAATGCCACCTGGGGTCCGTTGCCAACAGACACCATGGGTCCCTAGGTGAGAGGTTGGGTCTCTGCCCTCAGGGAGCCTGCTCTGGCTCTGGTGGTAGATGATGAGCCTGAGCCACTTCCCACCTGGGGAGACTGAGGATCAGAAGGGGTACGAGCAGCCCAGTGAAGCCAAATCATGCTAGCTCTTGGCATGCATCGTCATTTGCACCTTCAGCAACCCATCCTATGACGTACTTGAGGTAACCTCATTTTCCAGAAAGGGGGATGGGGCTTATAGGAACCACAGAATGCAACAGAGAGGAGACTCCAAGATCAGTCCTTGTGACACTAAGGCCCACGGAATTTGGGTGAGGGAGGAGAGAGCTGGGGTTTCAGAAGGAACTATTTCAACAGGGAGGACCAGCAGGGTGGATGTGACATCAGCTTTGGAACTGGCATCTGTGAATGCCCTGTCCATGGGGCAAGCACCACAGAAATCCTGCAGCTCCCAGCGACCGCTGCCATTCCTTGGGCCCCCCATATGTCCAATACTTTCCAGTCAACTTCTCATTTAGCCCTCATGCAGACCTAGCAGGGAAGAAGCTGCTGGCCCTGGGCTGCAGCTGATGGGGCCCAGGCCAATCTTCTAGAGACAGGTCTTTCAGACCTTGTCATTCTAAATGCTCCTGGACCAAGGCAGCCCTGTAGCAGCTGAGATGATGACACCTGCTGTCAACTCCGGCTTCTTGGTCACTTGCTCCAGGGACTTGGGGCTTGGTTTATACCAGTGGTGATTTACGCCCTGGCCTGGGCTGGTCTCCACCCACCCAGGGGTCTGCCCTGGGTGATGAGCACATAGGTGGACTGGTCTTGGCTGGCTGAATCTTCAAACACCTGCACCCTTTGCTTTGATGCCTGAGGGAGACATGGTGCCCTGGCTCTGCCACTCATGTGTTCAGCCCAGTCTGGCCTCTGCTAGCCCTGCAGAGTGTCTAGAGGGAGCTGGGCCCGATGGGTAGTTCCTCTAGATTCCCACCTGGGGCATCAGGCTGCCTGTGACCCTGGATGCCCACCTGGGGCATCAGGCAGGGTGACATGGGCTTGGGTGGGCCAGTGGATTTTTCCATCTGTTGGGAGTTAAGAGCATGAGGGTCAGGAGCTTTGGGGGTGGCTTTCCTGGGAAAATTCAAAGGCCAGGTCAGGGCAGAGAACTATACTCAGCAAGGGGTCTGTCCCTGCCCCAAAGAGGGTGAAAGGAAAAACAAAGACAGGTAGAGGAGGCCTGCTTTCTATCTCAGAGTCCCAGGCCCAGCAAGGGTTTATGGCTTGTGTAGAACTCAAAGTGCCTAAGGGGAGCACCGCGCCTGCTCCATTCTCTCAAGAACCCCGGGAAGATCTGTTTCTTCCTTTTCCCCATAGCTGAGAGTCAGAGCTCAGCGAACTGAAATGGCATGCTTAGGAACTTTTGCACTTGGAAGTTCACAAGAAACTCCTGATCTCCATGCCTGACCCCGCCTGCTCTCATCTCAGGAAAATGCATTTCTGCTGTTCACCCAGCACTCAGGCCAGAGACCAAGGGCTCTCAGGAGCTCTCTCCTCCCCTCCAATTCATCACTAGGTCTCATGGGTTCTGCCTCCAAGACACACCCGAGGCCCACCGCTACTTTCCCTCTTACAGCCACCAGCAAGGTTACAAGGACAACTGCAGTGTCCTGTGCCCTGGCCTTCCTGCCTCTTCTTGAAGCCCCCCACATTCTGCACAGAGCTGCCTGAGGGACTTCAAAACTGCAAATCAGCTGCTCACTGCAGTAAAGTTCAAAATACAGACTGTGGCCTGAAAGGCTGCTCCCAGCCTCATCTCCTGCCCTCTCTCAGGGTCCATTTACCTTCAGCCTTCTGGAGGGGGCCAAGACCACCTTTCTCAGAGCCTTGTCCCATACTGCACCCTCTGGTTTCAGCTGATCCCCTTCCTCAGAGAGCTTTCCTGATCCCTGTCCCATAGCCCCTGTCCCCTTAGTCAGAGCTTTTCTGCCATTGGGGGGATGTGCTTATTTATTTACTTTTGAGGTCTCAAGTTTCATAAGGGTGGGATCCCCATACCCAGTGCCTGGTCCTAGGCACTTAATCAATAATGATTGTGGGAGTGGGGGAATGCGGGTGAGAGAAGCAAACCATCCTGCAAGGTAGGTATTATCCTCCCTGCTTTAGGGGTGGTACTTGAGACTTCATTCCTACAGGCTACTCATCTTGTGCTGGCTCTTTTTGAGTTTTTGAAGGCTCAGGTACCCTAGTGCATGGGGGTGAGGCATGGACAGCAGGACCAACCTGTGGAGAACAGGGTTTTCCACGATCCAGTCGTTGGGGAGGCTGTGCATCCACTTCTGCTGTCGAGGAGACATCACCTCCCCTTCAGGAGTCTCCACCTTCTTCATCATGGGTATCCTGCCACTCTTCAGGGTCACAGAATGCTCTGCAGCCCGCTTCCTGGTGGCCGCAAGGGAGTGGACCAGCTGCACCTGAATCCAGGGAGGACCAGGGATGCGGGAGTGGTCAGAGCTGCTGACTTCCTAGCACTCTCAGGCTGATGGTGGCTGTCTAGAAAGACATCCAGAGAGCTGCACCCAGGAAGGCACTTTTCAGGAGGCCTTCAACCCCAGGTCATATCCCTATAGGAGAGCTCTCCTCCCAGTAACAGTCACTCAGCCACTTCAACGAAGGCCTCTTTCTAAGAACCTTAAATGAAGTGAAGATCAAGAACAACATCTCAGCCTTTTTTATAATCACAAGAAATTGGAAAAACAGAACTGACTAATAATAGGGATTGGCTGAGTAAACATGGTATGTCCGTTTGATGGAATGTTAGGCATTTGTTAAAGATGATACCCACAAAGAATTTTTTATAACTTGAGGAAATGCTTAGGAGATGATGATATATGGTTAAACATATAACTTAAACGCATAAATTAAAAATTATAACCAAAATTATACAGTATGATCTCAAAATTTAAAACGCATAGGAAAAGGCCCTGGGGGAAGTATGCCAAGAATTAAGAATGGCCTTGGAGACAGCAGGATCGTGTGAGTGATGTAATTTTTTTTTTGGTTTCTTTATACTTTTATAATTTCCAGAGATTTTACAGATAATTATTTAGGGCTCAAATTAGGAATGCAAATCCCTTTTAAATAAGCAGTACCGAACTTCAAAGGAAGGATTTGGGTCTGTGTGTTTCTTTTAAGATCTTGTTTTGTCTATACAGTGCTTTAGAGAGAACAAGGCAATTTCAACAACCTACACTGTTGTCAAGACGGCTTTACTTTAATACAGTTATGGGAGTCCTATATCAACAAGGGGGCAGCCGCTCAGCATGGTGAAATACATGGGTGCCCACGGGCATAGAAAAGGGTCTGTGAGATACTGTTGTGAAGAAAAAGCAGATTTCAAAACACTAGTATAGAATGAAACCTATTTTTTAAATACAAAAATTAGACATGTTTTTATGCATGGGAAAAAGAGAGGTCACCCAGTGGTTCCATCCAGGCTATTTCTGAGTAATTTACATTTAAAATTTTAATTTAAGTTTTCTAATTTTCAAGAACTGACATTCTAATTTTGTATTGGTACAATTTAAGAACCAGCAAGAATTATTTTTAAAATCAAAGTAATTTCAAAGCCCTTGTTTTATTCAATTTCCAGTAGGGAAGCCCTGGGAGGGAGGGAAGTTTGGAAGAAAGCAAGGAAAGGGGGATGGAGAAAAGGGGGACAGAGGGCGGCTCCTACCTCAGCCTGGAAGATCTGCTGGTAGGCTTTCCCATTCGGAACCTGGGTCACCTTCCCCACTGACGACATCTTGGCCGCTGGCTGGATGCCCCTGCCGGGAAGCCGTCGTCCAGGAAACGCGTCTAGGCTTTGGTGTCTCAATTCCAATTCCTGAGGTTGGGAAATCGCCCGTCCCAAGCTCAGGTTCAGGTCCAGGTGGGAGGACGTCTGGTCTCGAGGCGGCACCCCAGGGCAGGACTCCCCGGGGAAGGACTCTCTGCTGGGGGGTAGGGGGCTGGGGAACGTCGACTCAGGGTTTTAACTTTCAACGAAACGATGAAACTAACCTCAGATGAGCTCTGAACTCGAGCAGGAGGCCGGTTCTCCCCGCCGCGCAGGGCGCAAATCCGAAGGGACTCTGGGATCGCGAATAATACAGGATTATTGCTTGTGCTTCACTCTGCCATGCCCTTCGGGGAAAAGTTAACAGCGCTCAAGGTGTCGGTTGGGACTGGAACTCCAATGCGGCACTGAACTCGCATCCAGGACCCTAACCCACCCTCCATGGGACACAGGGAGGAGAATTGGAGGGAGAGAGTAACCTGATTCGGGTCACGCTAATTAGGCGCCTACTGTGTGCTGAGAAGACGCAACCACCCTCTGCCATCCCCCTCCCTAGCCCCCCAAGTAGAGTGAGCAGCCCCTGGCCGTCCCCTTGAGCCCGGCGGATTGGAGAGAGGCCTTGCGTCCGGCCTGGCCGCGTCCCCGCCTGCAGAAAGCACCTCTCAAGGCAGCCAGGGCCAGTCCAGCGACAACTGCAGCTGGACGCCCATGGTCTCCAAGGCAACGCGGAGGGGCGGGACTGCCCCGGCCCCGCCCACGCTTTTCTTCCCAGGGGAGGTTGCTCTTAGCAATGGGAGCGCCCCACGTGGAGCAGTGAAACTCAACTATTTCCTTCAATGCCAGTTTCTCCTCTCTACAAGGACTACAACCCCAGGGCTGCCAGGAGCAGCACTATTAAATGTTCTGAAAGGTGGTAGGATATATGAGATGTAGCACTGAGCCATCATGGTCAACAAAGTCCATCCTATCTTATTTGCCTTGGTTAAAACCAATCTCTGCTGACAGACAGCATACGGTAGTGTTTGCCTGTAAGTTAGAAGCTGATAGACTGTGGAAGAGACCATCTCTTTCTCGTTTTAAAAGAGGTTGAGAGCTCAAAATTCAGGGATCAAGGCTTGCCTGGCCAGAGATGAAAATGCTTGTGGTTGGCACTGAACGTGGCCTCAGGTTTCCCATATATATGAGACACTCAGCGCCTTCTTACAGAATCCCTGCCTTTGGCAGTGATATGTTACGATTGCTAATAAATGCTCCCTATGCCAATTTTCTAGATTGAGTGATTGTTCCGTCCAGACTAGAATCAGAAATTAAGAAATGGTGAGTATAAAACCCTTTTATTCTCATTCTTCAGTCCTGGGTTTTATTAACAAGGTGAAGTACTGTAACAAAGATTAGATTCATTTTAGCTGGAAAAAGAAAACGTGTAGGTGACTGAGGGAAGGGATGAAAACACAATAACAAATAGGTAATGTCCAGGAATTATTTGCAGTCTCATATCTCTTTCCCATCCAAGGAAGCCCTACTGGCTTTGGCCTTGAACATTAGAAACTATTCTCCCTACCCAGATGCTTTCTGGGTTCTGGTTCCAGGCACATCTGTAATTTAGGGGTTTCTTTTTTAAAAATTATATGGCTATAAATAGTAGGCATGGACATGTCAAGTATGGGATTTTGTTTTGATTAAACTCCATATTTATTGCAGAAAATTAAAAAAAAAAAACAGAAAAACTTCAATGGAGAAAGTAAAAATAACCCATAATCCTACCACTGAGAATTTACCTCCCTTAACTTCCAAGTTTTTGAGACTGTGTTTTTGAGTTTGGATCAAACGTGGAAATTCGTGTTTGCCTTTTGGATGGCATTTCCATTCTCCTCCCAACCTGATAATATCATAGCTGGAAAGACTAACCAGTTAGAGATCATCTGGTTAGTCCACCTCCTGTGTTTAGGTATGGGCAAAAAGCCAGAGATAGGGAACGGAAAGAATGACACCAGGGCCTCTGGATCTTTTTCTTGTAGCTCAGCATCATCTTTGATCTTTTCCCTCTCACTCTGAACTTTGAAAATGTCTCTTGACCCCATCCTTTTCCTTCCTCTATCCCAGGCTATTGTCTGTCTTCTGCATAGTCCAGACAAAGCAGAGAGATGAGGACCACCACAAGAGCAAATATTTAATGAGAGGATTTAATGCCTGCAGTAACTATGAGAGGGGTGCCTTAAGTAACCCATTTTACAGATTAAGAAACTGAAATTCAGAATCAGTGACTTGGCCAAGATCTCCAAGATAGGAAGATCTAGGATATGAATCTAGACCCTTGTAATTTGAGTCTTGAACCATCTGACCTGTGACTAGCCAGAAAAAAAAGTTATTTAACCAACTGATTGGATGTGCATGTTGAAGCATAGCATACATATCTAAAAGTATGGAAATCATAAGTGAATAGCTCAATGAATTATCTGAAAGGAACGTGCCTAGTAAGCAGTACCCATAAGAAATAGAGCATTACGAACTCTCCAGAAGCCCCTTTTGTGTACCTGTCATGTCACTGCCCTCTCTTCCCCCAGAATAACAAATATTCTAACTTCTGAATTGGTTTTGCTTCTTTAAAAATTTTATTTAAATGGAACCATAGAGGATGGACTCTTTTATGTTGGGCTTATTTCATTATGTTTGTAAGTTTTATACTTTTTTTTTTTTTTTGAGACAAGGTTTCGCTCTGTTACCCAGACTGGAGTGCAGTGGCACAATAACAGCTCACACTGTGACCTCAAACTCCTGGGCTCAAACAATCCTCCCACTTCAACCTCCCAAGTAGCTAGAACTACAGGCATATGCCACTATACCTGGCTAATTTTTATTTATTTTTTGTTGAGACAGAGTCTCACTATGTGGTCCACGCTGGCCTCGAACTCCTAGATTCAAGTAATCCTCCACCTCAACCTCCTGAAGTACTGGGATTACAGGCATCAGCCACCAGGCCAAGCCCATATATATATTTTTAATGTGTCAATGGTTTATTTCTGTATAGTATCCCATTATTAAAAAATATATACCCCATTTTATTAATCCTTTCTATTATTGATACACGTTTGGATTTTTTCAATTTGGAGACTACCAATAATAATGCTGTTCTGACCATTGTTTTGTATGGTGAACATATGTAGGCATTTTTATTGGGTGTATACTTAAGAGTGGAATTGCTGAGTCATAGAATATGTGTATGTTCATCTTTAAGAGATACTACCAAAGAATTTTTGAAAATGGTTGTATCAGTTTACATACAGCAGTGTATGAGAGTTCTAGTTGCTCTACATCCTCACCAACATTTGATATTGTCTCCTGTTTTTATTTTAGCCACTACATGGTAGTATCATACTATGGTTTTAATTTGCATTTTCCTTATTAGTAACAATGTGGACACATTTCATATACTTGTTGGACATTTGGATGTCTTTTTGTGGAATGTCTAGTCAAATCTTTTGCCCAATTTTCCTGGCAGATTGTCTTTTTTCTTATTAATTTATGGGAGTTAGTTATGTATCATAAATATGAGGCTTTTTCACATAAAGCTGGCAAATATGTATTCCCATTCTGTTCTTGCCTTTTTACTCTCTTGAAGGTGTCTTTCAATGAAATGATGTTACAACTTGAAAAGGTCCTAATTTATCCATTTTTGTCTTTATGGCCAGTACACTTTGTGTCCTACTTAAGAAATCCTTGCCTGCCTCAAGGTCATGAAAATATTCTCTGATATTATCTACTGTAAATATTGTTTTAAACTTTCACATTTAAATTTACAATCCACCTGGAATTGGTTTTTGTTTATAGTGTGAGTTAGGAGTCATGATTCATTTCTTTCCCATATGGAGAACCAGCTGACCTGGGCCACTTACTGAAAAGACTATCTTCTCCCTACTGCTCTGCACACCTCTTTCATCATACATAAAACGTCCAAATGTGTGGGTCTGAGTTGGGCTTTCTATTCTCTCTATTTCTCTTAGTTTCTGTCTTTGCACTAGTAGCACACACAGTCTTCATTACTATAGTTTTAAACTAAGTCCCAATATCTGGTAGTGTAAGTCCTCCACTTTATAGTAGGGTGCTGAGAGTGGGGCCAGAAAGTTATTTGGTGGGGGGTTCAGAAATGTTCTCATTGAGGTGACATTTTTTGCTGTGACCAGAAAGACCAGAGGAAGCCAGCCCTGCCCAAGTATTTGTGTGATGGTTACTTTTATGTGTCAACTTGACTAGGCTAAGGGATGCCCAGATAGCTAAGAAAACATTATTTCTGGGTGTATCTGTGAGGCTATTTTCAGAAGAGATAAGCATGTGAATCAGTAGGCTGACCTTACCAATGTGAGTGGGGATCATCCAATCCTTTGAAGGCCCAAGTATAACAATAAGATGAAAGAAGGATGAATTCTCTCTCTCTCTCTGAACTGAGACATCCTTCTTCTCCTGCCTTTGGACATCAGAGATCCTAGTTCTCATGCCTTCTGACTGTGGAATTTACACCGGCGGCTCCCCAGGTTCCCAGGTCTTCAGACTCAGACTGAATTACATCACTACCTTTACTGGTTCTTTTGCTTGACTATAACATAGGGTAGGACTTCACAGCCTCTGTAATCATATTAGCCAACTCCCATAATAAATTTTCTCTTAGCTATCTATATCTATATATCTATATATATCTCTCTACTTATCCTATTGGTTCTGTTTCTCTGGAGAACCCTAACTAATACAGATTTTGACACTAAGAGAGGAAAATAATTTTAAGGATTAGTTTTCTGAACTGGTTTTGGGGTTTCTGAAAATGGCTCTCCAATCTGTTTAGACATAAAGATGCTAATGACTTCATTTCCAGTAGTAGAGAGAGCACTGATAGTCCATGTAGTGAACTATTCATAGAAATGTGCAAAATATCTGGATTGGGTACTTCTAATTAACCACTTATAAGAAGGAAAGAGCTAAGTAAGTCTGTGTATGATACTTCCAAACATTTTTTGAAAACTAAGAAATATAGTTATGTTGGTTGATTGCTTTCACTACTGGATAAAGCGGTGAAAGAAAAGCTATCTGAGTCAGGTATTTGAATTCCAAGCTCAAGAGCCACATAAACGACTTAATTAAGAGTGTCTAGGTGTGCCCTGAGGGAAAGGCTTATCTCCTGTAGATGCAGGACTGAAATTACTGAAAATCAGACACAGGATCTTATCCCAGCAATTGGACAAATTATAAGCAAGTTGAACCCCAAGCCTCCCAGGGTGTCCACTGTTAAAAGGTCAGGACTTCATTGGGAAACAGTGTTCTATACGTTGGGATGGGGATGTGTGAGAAAATTTTGATGAAGCTGGGGACACTGAGCTCCTAAATTTTGAAGTCTTCTTTGCCAGTGGAAGAGGTATCCCTACTCCCAGAAAAAGTGGCTTTCCCACCCCCAACAGAAATAGCTTCCCACCCACAGTGGTATCAGCTGTTCAACCTCTATCTGAGGGCATCAACTCTGCATTGTCTGAAGAAATGACGGCCTTATACGAGGTAGTTACCATGAAAGATAATAATGATGATTCTCCTCAAGATCTACCCCCACCACCTCTCTGTAGACCTCTAACTAGACTCAAGTCCCAGCAGGCCCCTAAGGTTAGGGACAAAGTGTGATGCATGAGGAGGTACACTACACTCCAGAAGATCTGCTTGAGTTTACTAATTTATATAAGCAGGGATCCAGAGAACATGTGTGGGAATGGATGTTAAAGGTATGGGATAATGGTGAAGGAGCATAAAGCTGAACCAGACTGAATTTATTAAATGGGTTCACTAAGCAGATATTTTGTAGCTTGAGAAGTTAGAAAGAGCACTAACAATTTGTTTGGTTAGTTTGCTGAGTCATGGATCAAAAGATGAGCAAATTGGAAATGACTGATCTTTCTTGGTTTAAAGTAGAAGAAGGGACTTAAAGGCTCAAGGATATTGGAATGTTAACGTGAATTTGTCATTTAAAACCTAATCACCCACACTGAAGATTCCAGAAGACATGTTTTTGTCCAATACTTTGAGAAATAAATTTGGGAAAGGAGCTCCAGCATCCTTAAAGAGCTCTGCAATCTCTCTTCTCTGTAGGCCAGACCTTAAAGTGGAACACAGCAGTCACTCAACTGGAAAACCTAAATGCAATAGGAGTATTTGGATTTTGGACTGGCCGGAGTGAAGTGGAGGCTCAACAGCCCAGACAAGGTGGTCTAAATTACCATAATGAATAGCTGAGTCAAAGAAACAATCAGAATTATCTGAATTGCACAGCCCTATAATGTTGGCTACTCATTTACACCAGCGGCTTCCCAGGTTCTCAGGTCTTCAGACTCAGACTGAATTACATCATTACCTTTCTGGGTTCTTTTGCTTGACCACAGCATATTGTAGGACTAGTTAATTACAGTGTTCTTAGAAGTGAAATAGATAGGAAGTCTACTAAATTCTTATATGATCCATATAAGCAGAAAAATTCCAGGTCAAGTCACCAAAAGTCTAATTTGAATCTAAAAGCAAATAATCATGGCCCCTCAACCAATTCCAAGTCTTGAGCCTGTTTATACACTTGGAACCCTTTGAATGAAGGGGAAGTTGGGCCTCCTCAAGGAAAGACACAACTGAAAATTTAGACAGTACTGTTAATCTCTCTCTCAGCCTTCCACAAGGGATATACAGCTCTTTACCAAGGTAACTTGGTATTGAAGAAAAGGAAATAATCAGACATTTTAGGGACTACTGGACACTGGCTCCGAACTGACGTTGATTCCAGGAGAACTGGAATATCTTCGTGGTATCTTGATCACCCTTCCTTGCCGTAAGATATCACACTAGTCTATTATGTTAATGACACTAGACTGATTGAACCTAATGAATGCGAAGTAGCAACTACTCTAGACTTATAGGTAAAACATTTGTGTGTCAGAAAAGTGGAAAATAAATATAACTATAATTCATAAGATTTCTACTTCAGCGAAATTTTTAGGGGTTGGGTGGTGTGGGGTACGTCAACCTATCCCTTCTAAAGTGAAGGGGAAGATGTTGCATCTAGCTCTTCCTACAGCCAGAAAGAGACACAATGCCTGGTGGGGTTGTTTGGATTTTGGAGGCAACACATTCTTCATTTAGGTATGTTATTCTGGACTTTCCAAGTGGCCCAAAAGGCTGCTAGTTTTGAGTGGGTTTGAAAACAGAAGAAGGTTCTGCAAAGGTCCAAGCAGCTGTCCAAGCTGGTCTGCCACTTGGTCTGCCACAAGTACCATTGATCCAGCAGATTCAATGGTACTTGAGGTGTTAGCAGCAGAGAGGGATGCTGTTGAGAGCCTTTGGCCTCCTATAGGTGAATTGCAGCTCCTGTCTTTAGGATTTTGGAGCAAGACACTACCATCATCTACAGATAACTAATCTTCTTTTAAGAGATAGCTCTTGACCTGCTACTGGGACTTAGTAGAAACTGAATGCTTGATCAGGCATGGGCCACCAAGTTACTATGTGCCCTGAGCTGCCCATCATGAACTTAGTGTTATCTGGTCCACCAACCCATAAAGTTGCCATGCACAGCAAGACTTCATCATCCAATGGAAGTGGTATATATATATGTATGTATATATGTATATATATATGTATATGTATGTGTATATATGTGTGTGTGTATATATATATATATATATATATATATATATGATTGAGCCTGAACAGGATCTGAAGGCAGAAATGTTACAAGAAGAAGCTTAAATAAAATAAATACACATGCATGCACAAAATAGAAACTACGAAGAGGTGATAATAAGCTAATTAGCTTGATTGTGACGATCATTTCACAATGCATGTGTATATCAACCATCAAATTGTACACCATATATAATTTTATGTCACTAAATCTGTTAAAATATGTAAAAATAAATGAATTAATCAAATAAAAAATAAAATAACTTAAAAATAAGAATAAGCTCCATCTGAAGCACTACTTGCATAGTGCACGTTAAAAACCACATTCTGCTGCTGCTGGCTGGAGGACTTGAATACCATTCAGAATTTCCCCTAACACTGTGCAGCTCTTCATCTAAAACCATAAATACAAAATTGCTGGCAAGGTACTCTCCCTGGTCCTCAATTTTCCACACCTATAAAATGAAAGCATTAGGAAAACAGATATTTTTCTTTCTCAGTTTTGACATTCTATGCTTTGTGCTTCATAATTCCTAACTCTTCTTAGCTTGCTTGGCCTTCATTGCGAAGTGAGGCTAATAGCTTTGGTGTAGAAGTGACCAGAGATTATATATGCCAGTTTGGGGCTCAGTATGTCACCATATTAACCAAAGTCAGGCAATGTATGCGGCAGAGGTCATTGGGTTCTTAGTTTTCTTTTCTTTTTTTTTTTTTTTTTTCTTTTTTTCTTTTTGAGAAACAGTCTCACTCTATCACCCAGGCTGGAGTGCAATGGCACAATCTTGGCTCACTGCAACCTCCGCCTCCTGGGTTCAAGCGATTCTCCTGCCTCAGCCTTCCAAGTAGCCGGGATTACAGGCATGCACCACCACGCCTGGCTAATTTTTGTATTTTTGGTACAGACAGAGTTTCACCATTTAGCCAGGCTGGTCTTGAACTCCTGACCTCAAGTGATCCGCCTGCCTCAGCCTCCCAAAGTGCTGAGATTATAGGCATGAGCCACTGTGCCTGGCCAGGTTCTTACGTTTCAATATCTCAGAAAGCTAATTAAAGGTCTTAATCTCACTTAAATCTCTTGATTTTACTCAGTAATAACAGTGAACACATGGTGAAATCTGGCCCACTTAACTCAGAAACTTCATTTTAGGACAATATTTCAAACTCCTTTCCCATCTAGGCATTCTTCAGTAGCCAGACATGTGACACACCTGACTCCCTTCACCTCCCTCTTAGTGAAGGTTTGGGGATTAGAGATGCACTCAAAGCCGGAACTCAGTGGCCTACATCACCAATCCTTGGATTACTACGAGCTCACCTAGAGTCTAAAAGAACAATTCTCCTTATGCCCATTGTGACCCTGGAGAAATTACTTCTCTCCTCAGTTGTTGTTTCTCACTTAGCATCTCATTTTGAAAATCTTTGTTTCACTGTGGCCACTATGACATCTGCTCCACTGAGCTTTCTGGCTTTAATTTTTTCCCCTTCAATCAGTTCCAAAGAGCCCTACTGAAGTAGCACCAGAAACTTGCATTGGTATTCCACTCTTTAAACTCTAATGATTTCTCATTTAAATATTAATTACCACTCCAACATTCCTGCATTTGTGGTCATCTTGTCAGGGCATCTCACTGACCTAAATGAAGAAATTCCTGTTCCTTTTACTCCAGATTATCCATATAATTCTTCTTAAAGCCATTCTTGGGATATACTGAGGAAAGTACCTCAATTTTGGAGTCTGCTGACCTAGGGTTTAAGTGTTGACTGCACCACTTACTTAGCAAATTTCAGAAAGGTATTAAATTCCTATAAATGGGAATGTCTACTTTATAAGGTGTTTCAAAAATTCAATGATAATGTATGTGATATTCACACCACAGGGTCAGTCTGTTCAAGCAGTACCCTGTCACTGGTGGCTAAGAAGATGAAGATAAGTACCCATGGGATTCCATGAACAGAGCAGTCATCTCTACTGACCTCAGCCACAAAACACCAGCCCTTCTAGCTTCCCTGGATCCTTTGCTAACTGTGCTTTTTTCTGGGATAGTATGTAGTTCTCTATTTGGCTTGAGAACAGAACACTCCTTCAAATGGTTGAAGTATCTTCATTATATACATGGTCTGCGCTTTATCATACTAATTTTTTTTTTCGAGGCAAGTTCTCACTCTGTCGTCCAGGCTGGAGTGCAGTGACATGATCGCAGATCACTGCAGCCTTGAACTCATGGGGTCAAGTGATCCTCCTGCCTCAGCCTCATGAGTAGCTGGGACTATAGGCACACACCACCAGGTCTGGCTAATTTTTTATTGTTATTATTTTTTTTTAGAGATGGGGTCTCACTATGTTGCCCAGGCTGGTCTCAAACTCCTGGGTTCAAGTGATCCTCCCACCTTGGCCTCTCAATGTGTTGGGATTACAGATGTAAGCCGCCTTGCCCAGCCCTAAAGTTTTTTTCTTATGGTAAAATACACAAAAATGTACCATCTTAACCATGTTTAATTGTGCAACTCTGTGGTGTGAAGTACATTCACATTGTTATGTAGCCATCGCAACTATCCATCCCCTGAACTTTTAAAAGAATCATCCCAAACAGAAAGTCTATACCAACTAAACACGAACTCTCTATCCTTCCCTATCCCCAGCACCTGGAAACTACTTTCTGTCTCTACGAATTTGCCTATTCTAGCTACCTCACATGAGTGGAATCATATATTTGTCCTTCCGTGACCTGCTTATTTCACTTAGTATAATGTCCTCAAGGTTCATCTATGTTGTAGCATATGTAAGAATTGCACTTCTTTTTAAGGCTGAATCATATTCCATTGTACATATATACCTGATGTTGTTTATCCATTCATCCACGGATGAACATTTGGGTTGCTTCCACATTTTGGCTATTGTGACTTTATCCTGTTTTATATTCTGCAGCAATTTACATCTTTATTTTCAGAACTATTAAGTTTCTTCATATTAACAGTTATAGGAAAAGAGCAATGAAAGACTTTTATTTGATTTCATTTTTTGGCCATTCCTTTTTTTTTTTTTTTTTTTTTGGCAGCCACAAAGACTGGGATTTCTAATTCTATGATATGATAAGTAGACAATTTAAGCTATCTATCTTTTTTTCTGTTTCCTTTTAAAAAAAAGAAAATAGCATTTTTCTAAAATATGATCATGTCAGTTTGGTCTATTTTTATACGTGTTAAGGAGAGCACTAACAGACAAAAGAATAACAATATAGCGATTAGGTATTTAGTTTTTTTTTTTTTTAAAAAAAAAAAGGTTGACGATGGGGCAATAGATAGCCTGCCTCTTCTCTAACCAAGTTGTGAACTGTTTAAGAAATTGACGATAAAGAGTATGGCATATGGAGGCCAGAACATTCCTTTTATTATGAACAAAGTTGATTTGGGAGAATGCAGCTTATCTCTACTTGCAGGCAGATGGCCATCTTAATTCTATACCCCAGAATTAAACAGGTCTCCCAGCCACTCATAGACAGGTCTGGAGAGAAGGAAAAATTATCAACTGACAGTCTGATTAAATGCTTGTCTTTTATACCTGCTATGGTTTGAATGTGCCTCCTCCAATACTAATTGTTGCTAATGTGATAGTATTAAGAGGTGAGGCCTTTAAAAGGTGATTAGGCCACGAGGACTCCTATCTTGTGAATGGGATTAGATGCCCTTATAAAAGGGCTTGAAAGAGGGAGTTCATCCCTTTTTGTTCTTCTGCCTTCTGTTATATGAGGACACAGCATTCTTCCCCCACTCCTCAAGGATGCAACAGTCAAGGCCCCATCTTGGAAGCAGAGAGGCTAGACCCTCACCAGATAAATGAACCTGCCAGTGCCTTCATCTTGGACTTCCTAACTTCCAGGACTGTGAGGAAACAAATTCCTGTTCTTTATAAATTACCCAGTCTGTGGTATTCTGTTATAGCAACTCAAAACAGACTAACGCAATGCCCTCAACCCACTTCTCTGCCTTGGTACCCATCATATTGTGTAGCAATGAATTTTGGCCTGTCTCTTTCCTATGAGCATGTTGCTTTCATCCATTCTTCCACCGACTCAACTGCTTTTATTGAGTGCCTGTTTTGGGCCTAGCAATACATTAGGTCTTGCATTCAAGACCTCACAGAGGTGACAGAAACTGACATGACACCTACCCTTAAGGAGAGCAGAATAGAAAATATTGCAAAGGAGACAGAGTGTGGCATTAGACAGTAAGAAGGGCAGAGTGAGTTAACAAAGTGGGAGAAGGCTTTTCTTGGGAAGTCACATTTTTTATGACGCCTCAAGTTCAAGGAGAACTTCACCAGTATGTTATACTCTGGTGTCCAGTAGAGGCATATAGCATGTAGCAGAGCTCAATAAATGCTTAGCAAATTAATGAATGAGTGATATATGTGAAAGCACTTTATACGCAGTCAAAGTACCACACAGATGTTAATCATTATCATTTAGTTAATATGGAGAGATCTACTTGTATTCAGCTTCTCTGAAACACCCAAAAATATATATGGCAGTGTGTGGAGACATTGTGAGTTGTCACAACTGGAGTTGAGGGGAGATGTGGTAATGAAGTCTGGTGAGTGGAGACCACAGTTGCTACTAAACATCCTACAATATACAGGGCAATCCCCCAAAATGTCAATAATGCCACTATTAAGAAATCAGATTCTAAAACAATTACTGTGTTTACATGTGCATTCACCTGTTTTACAGTGGAGAAACATTTCACCGTATGAACATAATACAACTAATGCTAACATTTTTGCATTCATTCATTCAACAAATAATTACTAAACACCTAGTATAAGATGGTATAGTCCTCAAGACGGTGGGGATTTTTATTTTATTTGTAGAGAAAGGGGCTTGCTCTGTCTCCCAGGCTGGAGTGCAGTGGAAGGATCACAGCTCTCTGCAGCGTTGAACTTCTGGGCTCAAGTGATTCTCCAGTCTCAGCTTCCCGAGTAGCTGGGACTATAGACATGTGCCACCACTCCTAGCTAATTTTTTTTATTTTTTGTAGAGACAGGGTCTCACTATGTTGCCCACGCTGGTCTGAAACTCCTGGCCTCAAGCCATTCTCCCACCTTGGCCTCCCAAAGTGCTAGGATTATAGGCATGAGCCACCACACCTGGCTGGATTTTTAAAATATTAAAGACACATCTTCGACCATTTGGAAGTATGTGAGATACTTTAAGAAAGTTACTAAAGTTCTAAATAAATAAATGTGCTAAAAGCTCAGGAGAGACCACACCTGACTGTGAAGAAGAAAGGCTTTATACACCGTGAAGGGCTTTGGAGGGCAAAAGCATTTGCAAGAGGAACAGGGAATGGCCTAACTGGAGCACTGCGGTATGCAAGGACACCGCATAAGGGAGTACGGAGAAGACCAATTTGCGTCAAGTTCAGGACTTGACTTGAAAAAAAATCAGAGCAGTGAAAAATAAGATAAAAAAGAAGCAGAGCCGGGCACAGTGGCTCACGCCTGTAATCCCAGAACTTTGCAGGGCCAAGGTGGGCAGATCACCTGAGGTCGGGAGTTCGAGACCAGCCTGACCATCATAGAGAAACCCCGTCTCTACTAAAAATACAAAATTACCTGGGCACGGTGGTGCATGCCTATAATCCCAGCTACTCGGGAGGCTGAGACCTGGGAGGTGGAGGTTGCAGTGAGCCAAGATCGCACCACTGCACTCCAGCCTGGGCAACAAGAGCAAAACTCCATCTCAGACAAAAAAAGAAAAAGAAGCAGAACGCAGACTGTTAAGAACTTCTGAATGCTAGACTAAGTTCACTTATTGAAATGAAAAATTAATAGTATCCTAATAGCATCTTTTACTCTCTAATCAAGGCTAGTCCCCTGAGTTTATCCTGACCCCTAAACACAGACTCACATAGTATTTTTATCTACCTTTTGTTTTCTTTATTCAAATAATGCTCTCACCTCTATTTTTAACTGGCTAAAATCAGCATTTTTAACGCAAATATTAAAGTAAGCACCATAACATTATATAAAACAGTTTAAATGAAGAATTGAGTTAGAATGTTATATTCTAACTTTTTTCTATGAAAAGGATCATTACTTTTGCAAACAGAATTAAGAAATCAAAAGGCAGACAACAAAAAGAGAAGCCCATTCACCACTAGGTTCTTTGACTTCTTTTTATCAGATGACTCATTTAAACTAGCAATTCCTAGTAATCTTTATACCATTTACCTTTAGCAAAAAGACCTTCAAAATCTGCACCTAAAATATCCTAACAAAGTGCTAACATAGGGAAAGTTGCTAACATTTTTAATCAGACATCAAGTGATGGTATGTGTATGTGGGGTGTGTGGTCTCGAGTGTTTATTTTTATTTTCTTTAGGAGCAAAGAAATGTAATAAACAACTGTTTTCATAACAAGAAAAATATAAAACCATGTCACCGGGATAAGGGCAGAGTATAGTATCTTTAGTGTAATTTACATGTTTAAACTCTACATACATAAAAACAAATATTTCATAAGAATCTCTAGAATTTCCTAAAGTAAACTATAATTTTTTTTTTTTGAGATAGAGTCTCTGTCATCCAGGCTGGAGTGCAGTGGTGTGATCTTGGCTCACTGCAACCTCTGCCTCCTGGGTTCAAGTGATTCTCCTGCCTCAGCCTCCCGAGTAGCTAGGATTACAAGCGTGAGCCACTGCGCCCAGCTGGTTTTTTATAAAGTAATATATCACCAGTAATTTCTCATACACAGAATTAAGTGATAGTACTCTGGTTACTTTAAGGTGTCACTGCTGGGATATTTATCAAAAGGAGACAGAAATCCAATAGCTGGCAATGACACAGCAACAGTTACTGAAAAGAACTGTTAATATTATCTGAAAGATTAAAACTGCATCTTGCTCCTTTAATTTTCAACTCGTCTGAAAAATGAGGGCCTGGAAAGTACTGTGTTCATCACCACACTAAACTTGGCCACAGGGCACCCTATATTCACACTTCATGTTCCTGTAACTATGTACACATCATCTATAAAAGTTCCTTGTTTCACCTGAAAAGCAGCACAGACTAGTATTCATATCTACTGACAGCCATCATAACCTGAGTAAGTGTGCAGCATGAACAAAGAAGCCTTTATAAAGCCAAAGGAAAAGCTCTTGGTAACGACCCGTTTCAGCTGAGACAAGCTGATCTCCACTTGTGAAATTATACTTAATCATTCACCAAAATAGCTGCATGTAATAAACCACTTAAACCATCATTTTTAGAAAGGTAAAGGGGGCTGGGTGCAGTGGCTCACACCTGTAATCCTGGCACTTTGGGAAGCTGAAGTGGAAGGATCACTTGAGCCCAGGTAGTTGAGACTGCAGTGAGCCATGATAGTGCCACTGCACTCCAGCATAGGCAACAGAGTAAGACCTTGTCTCCCCCAGCAAAGGAAAAAAAAAAAGGAAAAGAAGGGAGGGGCTAATTTTCTATGAATTCCTTTTTACACTTAACTCACTTTCAATGCTTGCACTTTCAAATGTTTCAATGTTTTTAAAAATGAAGTTTTAAGTCTTGATTCTGGAAGATAGTTCTAGAACTAGCACTAGTCCAATTTCAGAAGTTTTTATCGCAACCATTAAGAAACTATTCCATTTTCATTTAAGTCAAAAATACTTTAAAAGTTAACTTAAAACTTTGGTAGTTTGCTTGAATGCTGCTCTCATATGTACCAGGAAGGCTCTCAAGGTGTTAATATCCCAAAAGAGTATTCATGGGTTATCAATAAGAATCCCTACTGTGCTGGATCATTAGTTCTCAACATTATATGTATTACCATCCATCCACCTCTAAAGTCTCCTCTGCATAGCACAGAGTTTAATTTTTTCCAATGAAAGAAACTTCAAAATTAAAGAGATGTCATTACTCTTACGCAATCATGATATCCAGACACCACCATCTTAAGTGGGAAGATTCCGCTTACCACTACTGACTAACATGAAGAGATCTTTCCCAGAGACTAAAGAGCTGGGGCAATTTATTGGCAAACTTCTGAGAAACATATACTTCAAGACTGTACTCATTAAATAATTGTTCCCCTGATCTTCAGAATGCAACCTTCCCAATACACTCTTACTGAGCTCTTTGCACATTTCATTGTTACATCAAATTCCTTTGTCTGATAATAGCTCAGTCTTCCTGAGCTCAAACTAGTACATCTACCTTCTTTGTTTTTAAACTAAAATCTTTTTATAATCATTTTTTAAGTGCAAAAAAATGGCAATGAATGGAGAAGACCTGAAAGGTCTTCTCTCAAGCTTCTAACAGCTCATTTCAAACATTTGCTGAGTACCCACTCTGAGCTAGAAACAGTGCTGGCACATGAGGACACAGCCTCTTTTCTTCTTAAAGTAATTAATCAGAAGAGACATTCCCAAAAGTAAAAAGATTCCAGTACGTGTCAGGTGTAGTGATCGACCTATGTATCAGGAAATAATGAATTATCCCGAGGGAAACATGTTAAAATGTCATCAGTGGTGAGTCTGAGTGATTACTTCCTAAGCTCCTTTATCTTTTCCAGATTTTCTATGATATGTTATAATATGCATTTACTGTTTTACAGCCTGAATAAAAATCTAAATAACCAAAATAAAATAATAGAAATAGTACTAGTAACATTTATTGACTCTTATTATATATCCTGTGTGCTACATGCTTCACATGCATTATCTCACTTAATAAAATCACCCTATTAAAAAAAAGACTGTTATCCATATTTCAGAGAGGCGGGAGTCAAAATATGAAATAATTTGCTGGAAATGTCTTTTTCAGCTAGAATTTTTGCTTATTTCCTCAAAAATAAGCAGGGATTGGGACAAAAACAATCAGTTGTGTAAACAGAAAAACTTGGAAATAAGTGCCATTGGTTGGATGTATAACCATAAGCAAGCAACTCAATCTCAGCGAGCCTCAGTTTCTCCTATTGTATTGTATTGCAAATGACTTAGTAGGCCCTAACTTATTTAGGTTCTCAAGAATAACTCATTTAGGGTTCTCAAGAATAAATGATACTATGTATAAGAAAAATAAAGAACCCTGTCTGGCAAATAACTGACAACAGAATGCTAGTTATCAGTATCTTCATCAGTATAATCCGAAAAACCTGGACAAATTATTTAACATCTCTGAGTTCAGTTTCTCTACCTGCAAACTGGGGATAAAAATACCTACACCATGCAGTAACTATGAGAATTACATGAGATAATACACAGTACAGTGCCTGCAATGTGGTAAAACAGTCAAAACAGCTATTATAATTATCCACAGGACAAACAAAATGGAGCTGGCTAAATAAGGTACAGTACATGCATATGATGAAATACTTTGCTGTTGAATATGTAAGGACATGATAAAAATATTGACAATGTATAGCTGTTTAAAAATTATGTAGAGTAAAAGTCTTCTTCAAAAATAAGTAAATATGTTACAAAATATATGAAAAGTAACAAGAACACATTCTAAGATCTACGATTTGTGGATTTTTAACTAACTCAATTTAAAAAAATTAAACAATTCTCACTATTATCACCACCACTATATGAAGCAAGAGGTTAAAACAACAATTTTCAAAATTCCCATATATGTGTATTTAGACAAGCAGGAGCATCATGCCCAGATACCCCATTCCATTACATTATCACTAGGATTCTTTAACATACATATATTCTTCTCTGAACATTAAAAAAAGGGATTACTTCAAAACTTCTCAAATTTTAGTAAGAGAAAAGGAGACTATTTTGCTTCTAAGACATACATTTTTAATTCCCACAATTCCAGGCTTTCACATTTTGTATTGTTTAATACAGAAAAATTATTCTGACTAAAAATAGGAATAAAACAACATTTCCACAAGGAATAAAACAACATTTCCACAAGGGCAAATTCACCCCAAGGGTATGATGGCCGGGGTGAATTCACCCCAAGGGCCGGGCATGGTGGCTCATGCCTGTAATCTCAGCACTTTTGGAGGCCGAGGTGGGTGGATCACCTGAGGTCAGGAGTTCGAGACCAGGCTGGCCAACATGGTGAAACCCCCGTTTCTACTAAAAATACAAAAATTAGCCAAGCATGGTGGTGTGTGCCTATAACCCCAGCTACTCAGGAGGCTGAGGCGGGAGAATTGCTTGAACCCAGGAGGTGGAGGTTGCAGTGATCTGAGATCATGCCGCTGCACTCCAGCCTGGGCAACAAGAGCAAAACTCTGTCTCCAAAAAAAAAACTTGATAAGATTTCATCCCTTTTCTCACTTTCTATTGTCCCAAGCAGCTATTTCATAAATCTGCCTCATAATTAACCAGCTCTGTTCTTCACAATCTTTAAATAAATAAATAGGCAGATCCTTTTAAGCTAGATGCAAAAAAACTACTTCACTTTGCACTTCCTTCTCCAACCCTCTGAACTTGTCTCCTTTCTGCAGGCCCAGTTGCCATTCTTCATGACACAGGCCAACCCTGATCCTATTCCACAATAGGAAACTTCACATGTCCTTAGAACTTCAACTTAATAAATAGTAACACAGTATGCTGCAGAACTTTGTATAAAAAAGGAGTAGTGGCCGGGTGCCGTGGCCTACACCTGCAATCCCAGCACTTTGGGAGACCAACGCGGGTGGATCACTTAAGGTCAGAAGTTCAAGAACAGCCTGGCCAAAAATGGTGAAATCCCATCTCTGTTAAAAATATAAAAATCAGCTGGGCATGGTGGCAGGCAACTGTAGTCCCAGCTACTCAGAAGGCCGAGGCAGGAGAATCACTTGAACCCAGTAGGCTGAGGTTGCAGTGAGCTGGGGTTGTACCACTGCACTCCAGCCTGGGCAACAGAGAGTCTCTGTCTCAAAAGTTAATTAATTAATTAATTAATTAAACATAAAAAAGAGTAGTAATGGAAAAAGCCTACCTATATCATTTATTCTCCTGAACTCATTTATCATTATACCTTCATATAATTTTACAGCTGAAAGGACTCCAGAGCTCATTTGGTCCACGGACTTCCTTTCAAAGGTACTAAAAATTTAGTTACAGTCATTTTGTGCCTAGACTAAATTCTCAGGGCTAGCAAAGATCCAGAGTCAGATTTCTTGATTTTCAGTTTAGTACTTTTCTTACTAAGTTACACTATTATCTACATTTTTTTTTTTAATTGAGGCAGAGTCTCACTCTGTCACCCAGGCTGGAGTGCAGTGGTGTGATCTCCGCTCACCGCAACCTCCATCTCCCAGGCTCAAGTGATTCTTCTGCTGCAGCCTCCAGAGTAGCTGGGATTACAGGCGTGTGCCAACACGACCAGCTAATTTGTATTTTTAGTAGAGATAGGGTTTCGCCATGTTGGCCAGGCTGGTTTATAACTCCTGACCTCAGGTGATCCGCCCAACTTGGCCTCCAAAAGTGGTGGTATTACAGGCGTGAGCCACCATGCCTGGCTATTATCTACATATTTTGAGTGATAGTTAAATATTCTCTGAATATTAATTCTATTGTATAGCTTTATTTCTTTTTGAAAATATAAAGGAATCTAAAACTTAGTTAAACTGTAATTTTTCATTGTTCCCGCATAATGAAGTAACATAATATTTAGCTTAATTAAAAAACAAAAAAAAAAAAACAAAAAAGCAGATTCATCTTTATGGTAGTTTGTCCTTTTTTTTTTTTTTTTTTTTTTTAAGACGGAGTCTCGCTCTGTCACCCAGACTGCAGTGCAGTGGCATGATTTTGGGTCACTGCAACCTCCACCTCCTGGGCTCCAGGAGTTCTCCCACCTCAGCTTCCTGAGTAGCTGAGATTACAGGCACCTACCACCACACCTGGCTCATTTTTGTATTTTTAGTAGAGACAGGGTTTCACTATGTTGGCCAGGCTGGTCTTGAACTCCTGACCTCAACCGATCCACCTGCCTTAGCCTCCCAAAGTGCTGGGATTACAGGCATAAGAATCTGCACCCAGCCTAAAAAGCTTTTTAAAGAAATAGAATATATTAGCGGGCTTGGTGGGGTGACATGCACCTATGGTCCCAGCTACTTGGGAGGCTGATGTAGGAAGACTGCTTGAGCCCAGAAGTTTGAGGCTGCAGTGAGCTATGATGGCACCACTGCACTCCAGCCTGTGTAACAGAGCAAGACACTGTCTTCTAAGAAAAATAAAATTAGAAGTTACTTTTATTCAATTCCACCATAATTTTTAATAACTGAAAAGACTTGAAGGTCTTCATGCCCAAAACAATTATCATTACACTGAATTAAAGATAAACATACCCTATTTTCCTTAACTTTTGTCTTAGCTTATCATAAAAAGCCCTACAAGTGATTCAAACTGTTGGACCTAAATAAATGTAATAAGGTTTTAGTAAGGAACAGATAAATAATCATTTTGGCCATACTAAAACATACCAAATTGATTTTAACCACACAATAAATTCATTAAAATAGCCCAATAAATTTCATGACTAGAAATTTCCATATTTATGAAAAAATGGTTTTATTTCAGTTCCTAGAGGAACCAGTACTTAAATGGAATTGCTTAATATTTAACTGACAGAGAGCTCATCCTGAGTCCTGTCTCAAATATATTTGGTACTTGAAATTTAACCTAAGTAAATAAAAACATGAAGAATGAAAACTCTGGACTTACCACCTCAGATTCTGAGCCTATTAAAACATAAAAAGGAAGCATTTTCAGTTAACAGTACATTTAAAGGCAAAGGTATTTATATGATTTTTATTGCACAAACATACTGATTAAGCAAGCCAATTCTCCGTACCTTTCAACTAAAGAAAAGTGGGTTCATTTTGCCTCCTGAATTCATTTTAGACTCCTTAGTAATTTCTTTTTTTGAGACGGAGTCTCGTTCTGTCATCCGGGCTGGAGTGCAGTGGCGTGATCTCGGCTCACTGCAACCTCCACCTCCCGGGTTCAAGCAATTCTCCTGTCTCAGCCTCCCGAGTACCTGGGGCTACAGGCAAGCACCACCATGCCCGGCTAATTTTTGTATTTTGTTAGCAGAGACGGGGTTTCCCCATGTTGCCCAGGATGGTCTCAATCTCCTGACCTCGTGATCCGCCCGCCTCAGCCTCCCAAAATGCTGGGATCACAGGCGTGAGCCACCGTGCCCTGGCCTAGACTCCTTAGTAATTTCTTACTGATATGCCATACCAGCAAATCCACCCAAATCTCCTTTTCAACCTAAGAAGCTAGGCAAAAAACAGTATATTTTTGGAAGTCTACATTTAAGGAAACATGTACTATTTAAAATAAATTATAAAGGTAAAAACAAATTTGTTTAAACCAAAAAATTTCAAATGTTTACTTCTTTTTAAATTGAAATACCATGGGAGATCTACATACCATTCTGAACTTCTTGACACCTTTTAATCCAGTCATGAAATTAGCATCTGCACCTAGAAAGAAAAACCTATCACATCACTCATCTGCACAACCTATTAATCAGCAAATACTTATTAAATACCTACTATATCCCAGGCACTGTTCTAGGCACTGGGGGGTCAGCAGTGAATAAAACCTGTCTTAACAGAACTTATGGCAAACTCTGTTATAGCTATAAACATACCAATAATTTAACAGTTGTTCATCCTGAAACATTTTGATTTTTTAAAATTAATTTTAACTACAGTCGACCTCACTAGTTTCATAGATATAAATAATGTACATTTCCCTCAATCCCTCTGCCCTTAGAGAAGCTTCCTCATACACACAACAAAGTCAGATCTAAATCAGACTCCCAAAATGCCATTAGTTAGGGTGGGGAGGAGGCTTGGTAACTGGGAGCTGAGTTGAGGTCCATAAGCCTTCCCCAGCCCCAGCTCGCTCTTCAATGCGGCTACCTATTCAGTCCACTATTCTCTCAGTGGCTTTATCTGTTCCCATCCCTTTCCTACCAACACCAAGAAGCATCTTTAAATTCTGTGAAGTTTTCTCATATATCCAAGTTACATGGGGGTCAAGAGGCTACAGGTGATAAATTATATACTTACAGATAATAGCGTAAATGTATGCATAAACAAAGTATTCATTTCTGGAGACACAGAACAGTGATTACATTTATACACAGTGCATAGTGAAATACGTTAAAAACATTGATTAAAAGTACTCTAAATAAAAGCCTACTAATTCAAGTTAACTCCAGCCAAGAGTAATCTGGAAATTTTAAATTAAAAATCTCTTAAAACAAAATTTTCTAATTTACTAATTTATAAAAGAAATACAACTACATGGGCCTTAATAAAAATTTTAAATATACTGTCTCACATACACTATACTCTAGAGAAGAGGGTTTGAATAACTTATTATTTTAAATAATCAGTAACTAAAACCAAGCAGTCTATCATACAAAGAGGGGAAAAGGTAATATTCTGAGTTATAAATTTTTTACCCTGTCTGATAAAAATAGAAGCCTAAAAGTTTAACTTAAATTTTTCCTGGATTTAAATTTAAAGATAAATTTGTTTTTTAGTGAAATATCCTTAATAGCAATTTTACCAAAGAGGCCTTCTTCTGAAGGCTACCTCTGAAGTAATTAGAGAATAAATGTCAATGGCATGATATTAAGATATTATTCGGCCGGGTGCGGTGGCTCACGTCTGTAATCCCAGCACTTTGGGAGGCTGAGGCAGGTGGATCACGAAGTCAGGAGTTTGAGACCAGCCTGGCCAACAAGGTGAAACCCCCATCTCTACTAAAGATAAAAAATTAACTGGGCGTGGTGGCACGCATCTGTGATCCCAGCTTCTCTGGAGGCTGAGGCAGGAGAATCACTTGAACCCGGGAGGCAGAAGTTGCAGTGAGCCGAGAATGCACCATGCACCATTGCACTCCAGCCTGGGAGACAGGGCGAGACTCTGTCTCAAAAAAAAAAAAGAAAGAAAGGAAAAAAGGAAGGAAAGGAAGGAAAGAAAATGAAAGAAAGGAAAGAAAGAAAGAAAACTCAAGAAAAGAATTTAGGGGCCAAGTGCAGTGGCTCATGTCTGTAATGCCAGCGCTTTGGGAGGCCAAGGTAGTAGGATCACTTGAGGCCAGGAGTTCAGAGACCAGTCTGGGCAATGTAGTGAGACCTCATCTCTACACAAAAATGTTTAATGAATTAGCTTAGTGTGATGGCACATGCCTGTATTCCCAGCTACTCAGGAGGCAGAGGCAGAAGGACAGCTTGAGCCCAGGAACTCAAGGCTGCAGTGAACTATGATGGTGCCATTGCACTCAAGTTTGGGTGAAAGAGTAAGGCGCTGTGCCCCCAGGTCCAAAAAGAAGAAAAAAAAAAAGGAAAGGAATTTAGGCAGGAAACTTTTCTATTGCTCTTAAAAGTAATAAGGCCTAGAAATGTACAGGATGAGGTCAGGCATAAAGGCTCACACCTGTAACTCCAACACTTTGGGAGGCTGAGGTAGGTGGATCACTTTAGCCCAGGAGTTCAAGACCAGCTTTTGTAACAGGGCGAAACCCTGTCTCTGCAAAAAAAAAAAAGCAAAATTTAGTCAGATGTGGTGGCACATACCTATAGCCCCAGTGACTTGGGGGGCTGGGGTGGGTGAATCACTTGAGCTCAGTAGGCGGAGGTTGCAGGGACCCAAGATCACACCACTGCATTCCAGCCTGGGCAACAGAGTGAGACCTTGTCTCAAAAAAAAAGAAAATGTAGAGGATGGTATGACTCATGTTTTTTCAGGGTTTTCAAGTATGTATCAAGGCACTAGATAACTTGACTCTGGAATTTGCTAGGAGTGTAGATATGCTGTCTTCCTGACTGAATAGCCCTATTATTCACATACCAAAACTGAAACTGGGATAAGCAAATTGACAATAAGCCCTGTCACCCAGACCTTTCTTTCCTAATTTGTAGCTTCCATTTGTGTAATCAGGCCTAAAATCCCTTTTTTGAATAGGTATACAGCAGAAAAGCAAACATTCAAAGCAGTACAGAGTAAGAATTTAACATATAATATGTAAGAGCAGAGTTTCTTAACTCAGCACTACTGACATTTTGAACCAGATACTTCTCTGTTGGGCAGGACTGTCCTGGCCATTATGGGATGTTTCGTAGCACCCCCTGGTTTATACTCATTAGATGTCAGTAGCTCATCACCCATCCACCATTCTTGATAATCAAAAATCTCTTCAAACATTGCCTAAAGTTTCCTGGGAAACAATTGTTTCCAGTTAAGAACCACTGCTTTACAGAATTGTGATAAAACTCTATCATAACATAAAGATAAAACAATAGTACAAGTAGGATTATGTAGTCTACAATTTTCTGGGATTACTCACAACCTCTGTCTTAGTATTTTTCCGTTTTAAAATTCTTGCTCTCACAATTCCTATATATGTCTAAATATCCACAATGCTGTGATAATTTTCATATATTCCCCTCAAAAGTACAACATTAAAAACTAACAATACTCTAAAAACTCTGGGTTTCTTCTGTACTGTCTTATAATTTATCCAAATGTACACTTCACTTCTCCACAAAAACCTTATTGTTAAGATTTCCCATCTCAGCATTCTTAATAACTTAAAATGAACAGACTTCTGACCAAGAAAGCAAATTAAACTTTCATTTCTCCATTAGGAAAAACAAAGCCAGGCCAGGTGCCGGTGGCTCACACCTGTAATTCCAGCACTTTGGGAGGCCAAGGCGGGTGGATCACGAGGTCAAGAGATCGAGACCATCCTGGCCAACATTGTGAAACCCCACCTCTACTAAAAATACAAAAATTAGCTGGGCATGGTGGCACACAGCTGTAGAACCAGCTACCTGGGAGGCTGAGGCAGGAGAATCACTTGAACCCAGGAGGCGGAGGTTGCAGTGAGCCAAGATCACGCCACTGCACTCCAGCCTGGGTGACAGTGCGAGACTCTGTCTCAAAAATAAATAAATAAATAAAGAAAATAAAGAAAAGAAAAGAAAAGAAAAGAAAAAAACAAAGCCAGACTAAGTAGAGAGAGCATAGTAAGTGTTTCTATATAGTTTTTTACTTCTAATGGTAAGTTTATCTGTGGTTTAAATGCTAAAAGATTAATTTAACTAATTTTAAGTGATCTCATATCTGCAATCAATATGAAATGTAATTAAGGTGAGAAAAACAGGTATTGGGTTTCTGTAATTAACTTGAGATTAACATTAACAAAATTCAGCTTTGGCATTTAAGACAGAAATGGATAAGTTTATAAAACCATAATTTAATACTTACTAATTTTTATCCTTCTATAAAAGTTTCTAGAGCAGCAGCATAGTTTTTTTAATGGTATTCACATATCCTGCATGAACATATTTAAAACAAATTAACACACACACAAGATCTGGAAAATAGCCTTCTTTCTAAATAAAAACATCTTAGTATTTTCTATTGTTGAAAGAAAAAATTTATTTTAAGTATATGTTAGTAAGCCAAGAGACTTTCTAAAATACTGTTAACATCTAGTACAATTTCCAGTAAAATTCAATTTTAGAACTTACTTCAGAAGGAATTTCACTTTAATTGTACATACTTGCTTATTCCAAAATATATACAAAGGAATTAAAGCAGTTTCTTACTTAAAAAATAAAGTTACACTTATCAACAGAAACAAGATGGGATATAAAGCACATAGATACAGAGCTTTCACACCATTAAATGTAGTCTATTCAGCTTGGTTGAAGAATAGGATGTCCTCTAGTCAGTTAAATATGGTAAATTCCAAATTTTAAATAAAAAAAGAATGTGAAGTCCATCAGTTTCATCTATACCTTGCAGTTATTTCAATCATCGCTATTTTTAAATATATTAACTATAGATCTCCATCACATAATATGGTTAACAAAATAATAGAACTATAACTTTATATTTAAAATTGAATCATATCTCTGCTATAAATACAGAATTTTACTACTTATAAAGCTTACACTGAACTCATTCAACCAATTACATATCTCCTGTTTACAGTCCAAGCTCAACAAAAAGAGTAGCTATTGCATACCCTTTTCTCAGCATAGCAGTGGCATTATTTGGATTGAATTCGCGAGACTTCTTTGCATCAGCAACAGCAACTATGTAGAAAAAGATGGGTTTTTGGCTGGGCATGGTGGCTCATGCGTGTAATCCCAGCACTTTGGGAGGCCGAGACAGGTGGATCACGAGATCAAGAAATCGAGACCAGCCTGGCTAACACGGTGAAACCCCATCTCTATTAAAAAAAAAAAAATTAAAAATTAGCCCGATGTGGTGGCACGCGCCTGTAGTCCCAGCTACTCAGGAGGCTGAAGCAGGAGAATCGCTTGAACCTGGGAGGCAGAGGTTGCAGTGAGCCAAGATTGCACCACTGTACTCCAGCCTGGGCAACAGAGTGAGACTCTGTCTCAAAAAAAAGAAAAAAAGAAAAAGATGGTTTTTTGTCAGTTATTTACAGATTCTAGTAAATACACACAGAATACAGATCAGTTTTAGATTTCTAAGTTTTCGAGTTGATAGAAACACCAAATGGTTTTAAATTAGGAAAAGCTAATCCAACACAGAATTCAAATAAATATTACTCTTGTACCTTCCTTTTGGCTTAACATTTAGCTTCCTTCTTAAAGCTCTTCGGTCAGTGAATAAAGCTGTGTGACAAAACTCATCTCCTTTTCTCATTAGCATCATTTATATAATTTGGCCAGGTGCAGTGGCTCCCGCCTGTACTCCCAGCACTCTGAAAGGCTGAGGTGGGCTGATCACCTGCGGTCAGGAGTTTGAGACCAGCCTGGCCAACATGGTGAAACCCCGTCTCTGCTAAAAATACCAAATTAGCCAGGCATGGTGGCAGGCACCTATAGTCCCAGCTACCTGGGAGGTTGAAGCAGGAGAATCACTTGAACCCAGGAGGCAGAGGCTGCAGTGAGCTGAGATTGTGCCACTGTACTCCAGCCTAGGCAATAAGAGCAAAACTCCATCTAAAAAAAAAAAAAAAGATATTCAGTTTTTCCCTATCCACATTCTTCATCAGAATAATTTTTAAAGTTACACAGTACAGGAATACATTATTTTTTAATATAGATAGGGTCTTGCTATGTTGTCCAGGCTAGACTTGAACTCTTGGGCTCATGTGATCCTCTCGCTTTGGCCTCCCAAAGTGCTGGGATTACAGGTGTGAGCCACCATGCCACATTCTTTTTTATAAAAAAATACAAAGAAAAGCATTTCATTTTAATACTCTGTCAAATAGCAAATGTGATACTATTCTTTATCAGCCTACTCAATAACTATGAATGAAACCTATATACATTATCCACCCACTGAAGGAAAAAGAGACATCCATAAAATTTAAATAGGTGTTGCTCAACATGTCTGTCACACTTGAGCTACTTTACCTTGTATGAAAGACCAACTCAAAAATCCTCAAAGACAACCTTTATTTTGTTTGATTAATTGGTCATGGGTAAAATGTACAAGTAACTTATTAAAAAGGGGCAATATATTTTATAAGAAAAATTACCACAGTAATTCCCAAGAAGAATGTGACAATAAGCTCTTTGACGATAATATTGTGCATCATCTGGTTTCTGTTCCAAAGCCTTACTCAGCTCCTACAAAAACAAACATGTTGAGTATCAGTAAAAGTTTTTTAAAAGCCATCAAATTCTAATTAAAACATAATTTTTAAACAAATAACTTTTATCAGAAACTATTTGGAGGAAAGATAACAGGGATGTAAACTTGGAGTTTTTCCTCATAAGAGGATCTCCCCTTCTGCTGCCCCTCCTCCCGAAAGTAGACAATCTAACATAGTATTTCTGTACTGTAAAGCATTTAGGGGTCAGGTATGGTGGCTCATGCCTGTAATCCCAGCACTTTGGGAGACTGAGGCAGGCGGATCACCTGAGGTCAGGAGTTCGAGACCAGCCTGGCCAATATGGTGAATCCCCGCCTCTACTAAAAAAACAAAAATTATCCAGGCACGGTGGCGCATGCCTGCAATCCCAGCTACTTGGGAGGCTGAGGCAGAAGAATCTCTTGAACTGGGAGGCGGAAGTTGCAGTGAGCCGAGAACACCACTGCACTCCAGCCTGGGCGACAAGAGTGAAACTGCGTCTCAAAAAGAAAAAAAAAAATAGCATTTAGTTCCTGACCTACAGAACTTAATAAATGGTAATTATTATCACCTCACATATTCTGAAGAATTTAATTGATATACATTGACCATTACAGATTTTCTCCTTCTAACTTGGAGAAGATTCAAACATCATATAGAATTTGAAATTCCTAGAAAATGTGAAGCTGTCCAATAAAAAAAGACTAAAAGTTAAATCTAGAGCTCAGGGAGGTTAAGACAATCAATACCTACACCATCAAGCTTACCTGGCCCTCTCTTATCCTCTATCAATAGCACACGACTCTAATAAAATGCAATTAGACATTCTGTTCAAAGCCCAGATATAATCTAATAGATGGCTATGGCAACTGATCAAGAGTTAACATTAGAGAGATTAAAACTTTTTCACCCTGTGCAGTCACAACATATAGGTGTGGTAGCTGGAAAAATAATGATGTAAGAGATTACACAATTAGGGAGATCAAGGACAGGTGCAGGAACACAGGAACACTTTTATTTTCTGCCAACTACCTACAAACTCTAGGGATTTGGTAGTTTCCTTAAATGGTAAAATTATTTCAATAGCCACATGTGTCACTGACTTTGCTTTAACCTAATAGATAATTCTCACAAAGCAATGAATACAGATGCCCCTCAACTCACCTGGGGTTGCATTCAATCAACAGAAACAAAGCGTGGCTCAAACTAAGAGAGCAAAGAAGCTATAAGATGCTACTTCAAGGGCCTCACTTTGTACCTTGCAGGCTGTTATAAGGAATTTGGACCTTAGGTGTGATGGAAAGCCATGGAAAGTTCATTGTTAGTAGGAGAGAGAAATAGTCCAATTTACTCTTTTCAAATGTCATTCTGGTTGCTGTATGGTGAATACATTATAACAAATCAGGACTGGAAACACAGACTTCTTAGGAAACTAATACATTAAGTCTAGGCTAGAAAAGGATGTTAGCCACAGAGGTGATGAAGAGAAATACAATGAGCTGGAATATATTAGAGCCAGCAAGACTTGCCAGTGTGGGATAAGAGAAATTGAAGATCACTCCAGGATTTGGGGCTTACTTAGATCTATACCTGGCATCCAGTAGGCACTCAATGAAAAGTATTGATTTCTCTCCTTGCAGACTTTTTTCTGCCTTTTCCCCAATCTCTAATTTGACTGCATCTCCTTTGCCACAAAATATAAAAATGTTTGCCCCTCTAGTCTTAATCTTCTCAAAGCCACTAGTAACCTCTTATCAAATCCAACTGATTCCTATCTGACTTGATCTCTCTGTGGCCCCTGACAATAACCAGACCTTTCACCTTACCATTCTGTTGCTTTTTAAAAACTAATGTTTCTGGGCTGGGCGCAGTGGCTCACACCTGTAATCCCAGCACTTTGGGAGGCCGAGGCAGTGGGATCACCTGAGGTCAGGAGTTCGAGACCAGCCTGACCAACATGGCGAAACCCCAGCTCTACTAAAAATACAAAAATTAGCTGAGCATGGTGGTACATGCCTGTAATCCCAGCTACTTGGGAGACTGAGGCAGGAGAATCGCTTGAACCCAGGAGGCGGAGGTTGCAGTGAGCCAAGATCATGCCATGTCTGGGTGACAAGAGCAAAACTCCATCTCAAAAAACAAAAACAAAAACAAAAAAAAATCTTATGTTTCCCTTGGGCTCAGTACTTAGACTTCCTCCCCTTTAGAAACATTCTTTGACTCTTTAAGTGGTGTCGGGGGCTTCACATATGTCTTGAATCATCCTGATGACTCAAGTCTATCTTGAGAGCCTAGACAGTGCTCCTGTGCAATATCAGCGTAGTTTTCTCTAGATTTCACCTGAAATGTCCCAGAGGCAATTCACATACAAATATTCAAAATCTAAAACTAATTCCTCTCTTCAAACCTATTCCCCCATGCTGAATGCAATCTTCTAAGTGCTATCATCCTAGGTGCTATTTTTAAGTGAAAGGCACCAATTCCTACTACATTCCCCCAGCCGGAAACTCAGGAGTCATCCCTTATATTCCAATAATCACCAAGTCCAGTGCATTTTACATAAAACAACTCCCCTCCATGACCACAATCACTGCCCTGCTTGCAAATACTCATCTTTGACCTGGTCTGTACCACCATCTTCCTGCTATCCACTATCACTTGTGTCTCTTCCAATTCATTATCTACTCTGCTTTTAAAGTAGGTTTTGTAATTCAGAAAATTTCATTTCCTTCCTGCAAATTCTTCACAGGTCTCCATGAACCTCGCAGGCCTCGCAGAACCGGGGCTAGACGTCGCCGTGGCTGCGCCCAAGCCAGGCGGTCTCCCCTGCAGCAGCTGCGCAGGGGCGGGAACCGGCCCTCAGCCCCATCCCCGGTGGCTGCAGAGGGCCCCTGGCTAGAGGTCTCCAGCTCTGGCAGAGGAGGAGCCGGGCGGGGGCAGGGTCTGGCGGGCTCTCAGGCCAGGGGCACTCGCGATCCAGAGGCCGCCCAGGCCATGCTCCACCACCTGGGCGCCCAGCTATAGGCGCCGGGCAACTCCCAAGCTGGCTGGAGCGCTCAGCCTCGCAGAACCGGGGCTAGATGTCGCCGTGGCTGTGGCCAAGCCAGGCGGTCTGCCCGGCGGCGGCTGCACCGGGGCAGGAACCGACCCTCAGCCCCATCCCCGGTGGCTGCGGACGGCCCCTGGAGCGGCCGGGATCTCTCTTCGGAGGAGTAGAGGGGCGGGAGTCACGGCCAGGCGTGCCCTCAGGCGGGAAGGGATGCGCGCCTGCGGTTCCCGGATGTCCCCCGCGAGCCCAGGAGAACCCGCAAGCCAGAGGCGCCTGCGCCCGAGCTGCAGCCGCCCTCTGCCGGCCACGGGAGCTCGAGAGCCGCTTCCGGAGTCCGGGCTGACGCTGAGCTGCAGGCCCGCGCCTAACCGCTTTTCTGGGCTCACGCGGTCTGAGACGTCGGAGCGCCCAGCTGCCGGCGCGCGAATAACGGCTCAGTTGAGCTCATTGGGTCTGAGAGGTCGGAGGCTGCGAGTGTCGCTGCTGAAGGCTGTGGTGGACCGGGCTGGATCGCGGATTCTGAGCTACATCTTGGGGTTGGGGGTGGATCTTGGGTTTGGGGGTCGATCACGGGTTTGGGGGTGGATCTTGGATTTAGGGGTGGATCGCGGGGTGGGGAGGGGGATCTCGGATTTGGAGCTGGGTTGGGGTGGATAGGCCAGTAGGAGCCGCGGCGGCTCAGGAGCGGGTGGTGGGCGTCTGAGAAGTCGCCACCATGAGGAAGCTCTTCAGTTTCGGGAGACGCCTGGGCCAGGCGCTCCTGAGCTCCATGGACCAAGAGTACACGGGTCGGGGGTACCACATCGCAGACTGGGAACTGCGGAAGATCCACAGGGCGGCCATCAAGGGCGACGCCGCGGAGGTGGAGCGCTGCCTGACTCGCAGGTTCCGGGGCTTGGACGCCCGCGACAGAAAGGACAGGTAGCGGGGGCTCAGCCCGCGGTGGGAGGGGGCCCCCAGGCCCGGTTTCCCCGTAGCTCCTGAGGCGGGGGCCTTGGAGGTCGCCGGGACCCTCGAGCCGCGGAGCCAAACGGAGCCTCAGCTGCTTTCCATCTCTGGCAATTTCCCGCCTGTAGCGCTTGGTGGATAATTTGAGTGATTTAACTCACAAAGTTAAGTATATCCACGTTTAAAACATGGAGCCATATACATGATAGGGAAGTGCCTAATGAGAACTCATTCCCATGTCAAAAATACCATGAGCCATTTTCAGTAGGCGAAGAGTTCTCAGATTAAACCCTGTGTCAGTTTTACATCCGAATCCACCTAGGTAGATAGGTTCTTTACTAGGGCTTCTTAGAGGGACACTTGGAAGTGGGAGGTGGGTTCCTTGAATGAGAAGACTCAGTTTTCTCAAAACGTGAGCTCTTAATATGTTTATCAGTTTTACATAAACCGAATGAAAATATCAAGGTTTTATCATTTTTGCATGACACTTGCTGTCTATCTTACCATTGTGATGACATTAAAAAATTTTTATAATGGAGTGAAAAAAGACTTGCTCCTCTAGATATCAAAATGTGCTATTAATTCCCACAATTAATTATTTACTAACAGCTAAAAACACATATAAATGAACAGAATAGGAAATCCAAAAACACTGAAATATATGTAAGATATATACACAGGGATTGATAATGGTAACATTTCAGATAAGTAGGAAAGCATGAGTTATTAATAAAATGCCTGCTATGTGAAGAAAACTAACGAAATTTTGTGTCGCAAAAATGAGTTCCTGATGGAATTCAGACTGAAATTTTTACATATGCAAAATGAGAAAAGTACCAGAAGAAAACACAAAGACTTATTTATACAGGTACATTTTACGTTAACAGAGGCCTTCCTAAGAATGACCTCACATGCAGGCATTCTGAAAGTTGATTTAGCAAACTAAAATTAAAATCCCCTGTGTATCAGAAAAAAATTAACAAAAGATAACACACTTGAAAAATATTTACTATATATATTTTACTAATATATAAAAATATGTATTCAGGTGAAAAGTGTATCTTAATCCTACAGGGAATTTATTCTTTATTATATATAATATATATATTACTGATTATATGTATAACAAATTGTATATATGACTAATATAATGTTATATATATCAGTTATATACAGATAAAAAGCACATCTTTATTTTACAGGGAATTCTTTCCAATCAAATCCACAAGAAAAGAACTCTAAAAGTGAGCAAAGTATACTTTTTGCAGCTCCACAAGTTACTTATGTAATAGGAAAAATTCCTTAGTGTTTCTCATAAGAGAATTTAAGTTAAAAGAGGAATGAGACTGTTTTCTATCCACGGAGTTTGTGAGAATAAAGAGCAGTGGCACTTACACTGCTGCTTGAAGTTTAAGTTGCTGATGACTTTTCAAGTGGATAATTTGGAGATAATTACCACATTTTAAAAATGTATATGCCCTTTACCCATCAATTCCATTGTATTAAAATACCTTCAGAAAATAGAGATACATGCACTTTTTTTCCCAGCATTTATGTTAACAAGAACCCATAGAATGGATATGTGGCCACTGAAGGTGGCAATAGATAGAGAAGTATGCTGATGTGTGAAGATGCATTTTGTTACAGCCAATGAGGAAAAACAAATCAGTTTGCTTGCACATACACACAAACATACTATGGTCTCGTATTAGGCAAAACTATGTACAAAATAGTAACTTCTGAGCATTTGTATTTTAAAAGTTTTTTGTTCCTTTTTCTTACCTTTGATTTCTGAAGTGAGCATTTATAAAATTTCTAGTAAAAATTTATTATTAATGGAATAAATTTTGGGAAGAGAGAAATGTGAATCTTGTACAGATAAAAATAATTTCTCACTATTTTTTATCATTATTATTGTGAGGGTTGTTATCTTGTTTGAACTTTTAGCTTCTTCAGAAGTAAAAAGGGAATCTTTTTATCTGCTTGGAGATTTTATGTATATACTTTATTATGTATATATGTTTTTCTTATGTATAGATTCATTACATATAGGCAAACAATGATTAATCATTTCATTATAGTTGTAGTCTTATAAAAATAACAAATAGCAAATATTATTACTATCACAAAAATATTGGTTTATAGAAGTTGTATTTAAAAATATTGAGCTCCCCAACTGTATTCTATCAATCCATTTATTCGTCAAACATAACCTGAATATGTTATGTAGCAGACACTTTGCACTATCTCCCAGGACCCTTCCATACTTAAAAACTTTATGTTTACCTGTTCTGCCTCAGCAAGATGAGAGATTTAAAATGGGAATAGTAGGACTCAATCTTATTGAAGCTTTTCCTCCCACCTTTCAAGCAAAAGCATTTCTGAAGGTAGAAAACAATAAGAGATAACCTTTAACTGCCTTTTTGAAAATTTATCAGTCTTAAATACTAATATTAATCATTGGAAAGTCTGATTTGCATATATTCTGTAAATCTAAGTGTTGACTAAAATGAGCTATACCTGTTCATCTCAATCATGAGTTTCCTTTAGCTTCACGGTTGTTTTGTTTTGTTTTGTTTTTGAGACAGAGTCTTACTCTGTCGCCTAGGCTGGAGTGCAGTGGTGTGATCTCAGCTCACTGCAACCTCTCCTGCCAAGGTTCAAGCGATTATCCTGCCTCAGCCTCCTGAGTAGCTGGGATTACAGGTGCCTGCCACCATGCCCAGCTAATTTTTGTAGTTTTAGTAGAGATGGGGTTTCACCATGTTGGCCAGGCTGGTCTTGAACTCCTGACCTAGAGATCCACCCACCTCAGCCTCCCAAAGTGCTGGGATTACAGGCGTGAGCCACCACACCCGGCCAGCTTCACATTTTAAAAAATCAAAGTAAGAAGTAATTTGTTTAAAAAATATGTTCTTATTTCAGTGCTCTTTCCCCATGGTACTTTCAGGAATTAAAATGTATTTAAGTGTCAGTTAGATGCCTAGAACTGCCCTAGACCTGCTGTGTATACAGTATTCTACTTAATGTAAGGCCTCATGGATTGTGTGATACGCTACTATATTCTATATTAATAAGATGATTTTTTAAATGTTACCAATTATAGTTATAAAAAATTATGAATTATAAATACCGTTCCAATATCAGATATGCTAAAATGTGACCTAATCTTTAAATCATCCTGCAAAATAGCAATAATTGTATCATTTTACTTAATTAAAATGTTTTTGTTAAGTAGTAGTAATAGTAATAATTATAACATCTGGCTGGGTGCGTGGCTCACACTTGTTATTCCAGAACTTTGGAAAGCTGAGGTGGGAAGTTCCCACGGTGCTAGGAGTTTGAGACCAGCCTGGGCAACAAAGCGACATTCCTACTCTACAAAAAAATTTTAAAAATTAGCTGATTATGCTAGTACACTCCTGTGGTCCCAGCCAATCAGGAGATTGGGCAGGAGGATTGCTTGAGCCTATGAGTTCCAGGCTGCAGTGAGGCATAAATACACCATTGCACTCCAGCCTGGGCAATAGAGCAAGACTGTGTCTCAACAAACAAAAATCTAACAATTATTGAGTTGTTGTTTGTTCTGGAAATGGTTCTAAATGCTTTACATAGAGTCTCATTTAAGCATCACAGTGGTGTCCTGTGAGCTAGCTGTTGTTGTCATCTTTATTAATGAGGAAATTCAGGCACAGAAAGGCTAAGCAATAGCTGGTATGTGACCGAGTTCAAAGTGGAACTCAAACCCTAGTTGAACTGAATCCAAACACCAAGCTCATTCTATCCAAATAGGCTGCTGTTTCATTAAGGTAGGGAGAAGTAAGAGCTAATAAATATTGTACTTTCTTCAAAAGAAAATTATTTGTTTTGAAGGCAGAGGAGTAACACGCCATTCAATGTTTACAATTACATGAACCATTGTAGGTTTTGAGATACTGCACTACATTTCCTGAAAACTCCTCTCACTCTCCTAGGACTGTTCTACATTTGGCCTGTGCCCATGGCCATGTGGAAGTGGTCACTCTCTTGCTGGGCAGAAGATGCCAAATTGACGTCTGTGACAGACTAAGCAGGACGCCTTTAATGAAGGCATATAGTAGCCAACTCTTTCAGCATGAAATGCACTTGATTTAAATACAGAGAATTAAAATGGATTTGTCTCATTTAAATATAGCTAGTTGGTGGAACCTGTGGAATATGTATTTTGAATTATTAGAATTTATAGTCTAATTTTTTATCTAACACTAATAGGCTATACACTGCCAGGAAGAGGCTTGTGCCATTATTCTCCTGGAACATGATGCCAGTCCAAACATTAAGGATATCTACGGCAACACTGCTGTCCATTATGCTGTGTATAATACGGGGACTTCACTGGCAGAAAAACTGTTTTCCCACCGTGCAAACATTGAAGCACTAAAGAAGGTACAGATCAATCAACTTTCTTTTCAAAATGTTTGTTTTAACATTGACATAGGTAAGAGTCAATTTTTCATATTTGGAACTCAAGTTTTCCTGAATGAAAATGTTTTGAAATAACTTAATTGTCTAAAATTTTACTTTAAATATTGATACTTTTAAAGAAGCATTAGAGAGCACAGCTATTTTAGTGCACTTATGGGAAGTATTTGTGAATTTGTTAAGGTAAAACTTCTTCAAGTGTTTGTTTCCTACCCCAGGTGTATTTTTTTTCTAATTAGTGTAAAAACATCACAGGAAAAAAATTGCCCTGGAAATAGGCTTTATCTTAAAACTCAAAACTAAAGCAACTTACAATAAATGAAAGTCTTGCTGCTGCTGCTGACGGTTTTCTAAAAAAATGGATGTATCTTTCATGGGCAAGGTTTAAGAGGGAAAAATAGGGAGGGAAAAATAGGAAGGGAAAAGGAGAGCAATCAAAAACATGCAGGTCACTTGGAAATTAGGTAATGAGGGAAAATGCCAAGAAGAGGTGTTGTTTTTTAGTTTGTTGTTTTTCCAGTTTATGTATTGAGACAAAGCGCTCTTCAGCTTTGGGGTAATCATTTTTTGTTTGGTAGAAAGAGTGACTGAAACTTGCCTAAATATTAATTTTTAGAGGACTCTGAGGAAACCAGATTGGCAGTGAATAGATGGTGATGAAGTGAGAAACACTTCAGCAAAAGGTGGAACAAATTAGTAACTGACTTATTGCCCATCCTGGCAAAAACAGCCACTTAGCTAAGAGTCTAAACTCTCCTTTCAAATCTAGAATATCTTGGTGGGAAGGTGGGAGATAAGCAGCTTATATAAATAGCAAAATCAACTGGGATTTTGAGTTTACTTGTCCCTGTTATACCCACACCCAGGAAAATTAACTGGAGTTTTAATACATAACTCTATCTCATACTCTTCTCTCCGGCCACATCCCAAGCTAATAAAGGATATTGGCCATGTGGGTGAGAGATGAAACTGAAGTGATTGTCTGCTGCAGTAATTCTCAGCTAGAATTGTGCATTACAGTGACCTGGGGAAATTTTGTTAAAAGTCTACAAGTGTAGGCTTTCCCCTGAGGATTTTGATGTAATAGATCTAATAAGTTCTGAACATGTATGGTTAAAAATATTTTCTTGAAGCCATGCACAGTGGCATGTTCCTGTAGTCCAGCTACTCAGGAGGCTGAGGTGGGAGGATTGCTTGAGCCTAGGAGTTTGAGTTCAGCCTGAGGCGGGCAGATCACGAGGTCAGGAGATGGAGACCATCCTGGCTAACATGGTGAAACCCAGTCTCTACTAAAAATACATAGTAAGACTCTTGTCTCTTACAACAAGAAGAGCAAAAATAAAAAATAAAAAAACTCAGTGTTCGAATACACTCCTGATTAAGAAGCACAGAATAGATAAGTGCCGTATATAAATTCCTGTATCTCAAAGACATAAGAAATCTCTGAAAGAGTTGGCATTTGATAGGTGCTACTTTCTTCAAAGTTCTCTTTTCCAATAACATTAACCTGATTTATCTGTCTTTCTCTACACTTGTGACTGGGAAGTGAAAGGAAATATCATTGGCAATATCTCTCAGCTTACAGAATAAAACCTTTTGCTTCCCACCAGGAATCATTCACTGCCATTCAGAAAGTCTTTAGCAATTTACTTGTGGGTAATCTTTCAATAAGTAGAGACTGGCCCTTTCACAATTTCATGTTCCTTTGTCACCATTCAAGCGATTGTGTCAACAAGTGTTCATTACAAGTGAGATTTTCTCAATTAGATCAGTAGCAAATCTTGAACCTTTTTTTTTCAGTTGCAGTTGTATTAGGGACTCTCAGTATGTCTATTAAGTTTATAGAGCTTTGGCATTATCAGGATGTCAGTTTTAAACACTGAAATCCTTGAAGTCAGTGAGAATATAATAGGAATTCTTTTAATAATTTAGTTTCAGCATTCCTATGAACTAATTGTCTATTTGGTTAACAATCTGGGAAAGTTATATACACATAGATTGCAAATGAATAAATGTTGGGAAAATTCTTGAGTTGGGTATTATGAGTGTTAACAGCAATTTTTATTATGTATATATCAGGGCCTGAGTTTTTTTATTAAACATATGACACTAGAGAAAGAAAAAGTTCCACATGCAAATACTTGGTTTATACACAATCATTTAGCAACACATTCATAGCAAATATAACAACACAAGGGCTATAGTCTAAATGTGGCATATAGATTTGTTCTTTGCCTCTTTGAATTGAGTCAACATGTAAACTTCAGTGGACTCATGCAGAAATCTGGACCTCAGGCTTAAGAATAAATCTGGTGTCCCCTGAACCGCATCACTGCTTGGTCTGCTACGCAGAGGTTGCCCTGTGTAGGAGGCACGTATTCTCCAGTTTGCTACTGTGCCCACCTGAGTACTTCACTTACTTAGGTAACCTCCTTCATCCTTATAAGTATTTGAGTTTACAACTCCTTTTTTATAGTATGTCTTCATAAAGATTTCAAGGTTTTCAAGACAGCATATATTGGTTCATAATATATAGTCTATAGTTTATATAAGTCCCTCAATTATAGAGTTGAATTTTAGAATTCAGAAGTTTTTTTAACTCTTTTTTTATATCTATACCACAAATAGTCATCTGCTCATAAGAATGCCTAGAAGCCTTTTTAGGTTATTCCTGCTGAGAAGTGGATAGATTATGAATATTGCAGACATTATATCTTTCTTCTCAGCAATGTCCCTTAAAAATGCAAGTGATGGCTGGGTGCGATGGCTCATGCCTGTAATCCCAGCACGTTGGGAGGCCGAGGCGGACAGATCACGAGGTCAGGAAATGGTGACCATCCTGGCTAACACGGTGAAACCCCATCTCTACTAAAAATACAAAAAATTCGCCGGGTGTGGTGGCAGGCACCGACAGTTCCAGCTACTTGGGAGGCTGAGGCAGGAGAATGGCGTGAACTCAGGAGGTGGAGCTTGCAGTGAGTGGAGATCATGCCACTGCACTCCAGCCTGGGTGACAGTGTGAGACCCCATTTCAAAAAAAAAAAAAAAGAAAAAAAAATGCAAGTGACTTACTGGCTTTTATTATGCTACAAATAAGCCCTATACATCAGTATTAGAACTTTTTTTGATAAGCCATTGTATTTTTATTTCTGATTTATATTTTGCCTAAAGTAAAAAAAAAAGTTTAATAGCAATTTAAATGGAAATCAATACAAATGGATTTAAAAAGTAAAGTTGCATTAGCATCCCAGGATTATCATTATAATTGAGAATAGAATTTCTTACTGAGCTTTGCTTTTTAATATTTATTTTCAAAAATTTTTAACCGGTCTCTCTTACACAGAACATACTGAGCTTTCTAATAGTTAAGATAAAAATCTATCCTCTTGTATTAGGAAAAATCCCATGGACTATTTAATAATAAGGAAAATAAGTGCATTTGAAGCCAATCTCTCTTAATTCAGAGCTCATTTCCTTAGTGGCCCCTTTGGATCAGGAGTGCCTGACATTGGCATCCTGACACCATTGATAGAAGTAAATCAAGCAAGTTTGTGCCACCCAGAGGAAACCTCCACTTGTATTGGGAAGATCTGGCAACTGTATCCCTGAAATTCTATTTCCTAAAATGTTGATGTTTGCCACAAAAAGTATTGTCAAATTGAGATTAGGCAAAGTTCAAGGGATTTCTAGATTGTTGGCCCTGTCATATAGTTTTGTAATACTTCTCAAATGCAGATGATCATGGAATCTTTTTGTTGGGGTACAGTTCTCTGGTAAAACAAATATTCTTTGAAATATAGTTTAAGAAACACTGCTCTAGAGATAATAATTTAGATCATTAATTTATTTTAAAAACTTAAAGCATTCACTACTATGTCTTAGGTTTTAGGGTTATAGAGAAAAAAGATACAGTCCTTACCCTCAATAAGCTCTTGGTTTCAGTGGGAAACAATGAAATAATTAGAATTACTGTGCTAAATGCTGAGACAGAAGCAAGGATTTTTGAGACTGGTAAATAAAGGGAGTTTTGGAGATGACCGAAGTTAACGTGGGGAGGCAGTGGAGGGGTGTTCGCAAGGCAGTGTGTGGGAAAGCACAGAGGAGTGAAAAGGACGGGACTGCTTTGCATTTACTTTCTTTCTATATTGCATGTTTAAGTTCATAGCATCTTATAGAAGATTTTTAGTTCAGTTCTGAAATACATAATTTTGTGAATTATAGATTGTTTTTGCTTTCTTACAGGAGGGAAACACTCCACTTTTGTTTGCTATAAATTCTGGGAGACAGCATATGGTGGAATTTTTATTGAAGAACCAGGCAAATGTACATGCCGTTGACAATTTCAGAAGGTGCAATAGTTTTTGTTTTTTGTTTTTTGTTTTTTTTCCCTAAAAACCTGAGTGTTCTAGAGTGGTAAGAGTCACTCAAGTCGGAAATGTTAGTAAGATTAAACTTACGATTATTGGCATATAGTAAAAAATAACACGAATAATCAGTTAGGTAGAAAAGCAGTTATTTGGACTGAGCAGCATAAAAAACAGTATATAGTAAGATCCATCTTCTCTTATAGACTGTTATTTGTAATTTGATGTTTTTGGTCCTGTAATCTTATATTAGCTAAAGGGGTTTTGTATTTTATTAATTTTATAAAGTGTAGACTTTAACTTTCAGTTTACAACTACTACTATTACCATTATCATTATTATTATTATTATTATTATTATTGTTGTTGTTGTTGTTGTTGTTGCTGTTGTTTTCAGTCTGCAGATAGCTCTTACTTATTTGATCCCTAGCTGACTTTGAATTACAATATATCAGACTAGGAAAGCAATGGGAAAATCTTCATCTAAATCTTTGCCTACTTTAGATAAGTGACCTCAGCACAGTTTCTTGGCCATCAAAGGACTATAAATTAGCAACTTGTATTATGTCATATCCCAATGGGACATGAAGCTTGCTTGTTGTCCCTGCCTTTTAGCCTTGGTGGTAATTTACCAAGATGAACACTTGAGCACTCAAGATGCTTATACACATAAGCTAGTACATGTAAATGGTTATTATGTCTGTCCTGACAGGCAAGATATGAAATTGGTAAAGTGTATCCAATTTGCCAATTAAATATCTTTATTAAAGTTCTTGAGTGCTGTTATTTCTTTATTATTTTAGAACAGCCCTCATGCTTGCAGTACAGCATAGCTCATCAAATATCATCAGCCTCCTCCTTCAACAAAATATAAATATCTTTTCTCAAGACATGTTTGGCCAAACAGCCGAGGATTATGCTGTTTGTTGTGATTTGAGAAGGTATGTGCTTATATTAAAAGACCGGTTAATACTAAATTAAGGTTTAAAATAATTACAACTATTGCATCTTATATATTAGGTGACAGTTCATAATTTGGTTGAGGTAGTTTGGAATGGCAACAAGTTAGTCCACTTTTTAGCCAGAAATCAAACAGAAATCTAGACTAGTTAGAAGTAGCAATGAGTGCAAGATTCTTTCCGGACTTTTAAAGACCTTTATCCCTAGGGATCTCAGTGTTGTTCATTTTATTCCAAATATAACCCTTATATGTGAGATAGAAATAATGTCACATCTTTTACTTTTTCTTTCTTTCTTTTTTTAATTTTTTTTGAGACAACGTCTGATTATGTTACTCATGTTCCTGAGCTGAAGTGATTCTCCTGCCTCAGCCTCGCAAACTGCTAGCCACCATGCCTGACCTGACTTTTCTAATTAGTTATTAGGTCTTGAAATGTCCACTTTAGCAGAAAATCTTGTATTATCCCCTGGGGCTGTCTCCTATGCCTTCCTCCTTTGAATTTTTCAAAAAGCTAATGGGTTCCCTAAGCCCAAGGTAGAATCTTGCTTTACAAGTCAGAAGAAGGGGGGAAAAGGCCATTCTAGTCATTCTGTTGTTTCCATTGATTCACTTGCTGTATTGCTGCCATTGTAACTGATCCTGCAATCTGGTAATGATTGACTTTTGCCACCAGGATGCCCTTACTGATTCAGATTCATCACTCTTCATGGTGACTCATACACAGAGTCCACAGCTACAGTGTTTTGTTTTGTTTTGTTTTTTTGAGATGGAGTCTTGCTCAGTAGCCCAGGCTGGAGTGCAGTGGCACAATCTCAGCTCACTGCAAGCTCCCCCTCCCGGGTTCATGCCATCCTCCTGCCTCAGCCTCCCAAGTAACTGGGACTACAGGCGCCCACCACCATCCCTGGCTAATTTTTTTTGTATTTTTAGTAGCGACGGGGTTTCACCATGTTAGCCAGGATGGTCTCAATCTCCTGACCTCATGATCCACCCGTCTCGGCCTCCCAAAGTGCTGTGATTACAGGCGTGAGCCATTGTGCCCGGCCCACAGCTACAGTGTTTTTTAGTTCATGTACATAGGCTCAGCCACTGTTCCCAGCACCCTGCTCTGGCAGCGAGGCCTCCTGGCTCTACCCACACACATAGTGAGTAAATTGACCTTCCCCCAACACTAAAAATCTTATTTGTAGCCCACCTCTTGGCTAGGCTTAGCCTATACCTTCATGGTATGTTATCCTTTGAGACCAGTGTCCATTTTTTCTCTAGCAAATATTAATTGGGATTGTATTCAACAGTTAGGGATGTTTAAATAATGTTGCAGGAAGAGAGGAGAGGTCCCTTTGCCTTTTGTTATCACATCTGTACCTTGAGGCTTTTTTCTGACCTGTGTAGCAGCTTTTGTTAGATAGCAGAAGGTTCCACATTATCCCTCAATAGAGTAATGGGCACCAACTTGGAGTTGGCCCCTCAAGTAATGTGTTTCCATAATAATGAAAATCTCTCAGGCTACTTGCATCTCTACCTCAAGTTTTTAAAATATTTTAAAATTTTACCTCACAGGAAGTCATTCAATAGAATTCTCTGTATCTAAAGTAGGTAATTTGGATTTAACAGAGCTAAGCCTTACCCATGACTCATCAGTATCCATGTATAAAACAGTGCTTTATACTTGTTTCAGCAGCACATATTCTAAAATTGGATCAATACAGAACAGATAAGCATGCCTGCTGCCTAAGGAGGGCACGCAAATTCAGAAAGCATTCTACACGTTGCACAGTCCCCAGAAGGTCATTTGACTATTTGTTAACTAGCTTCTAGGAAACAATGTGAGTCAAACCAAAACAGAAGACACCCGAGATGGAAATTGCTATTATGATCATTATAAAAGTATTCGTGTAAGGTGATCTGTGAAATGAGAACAGAGCTGAGTAGCACATGGGATGTTACATGCAACTATGTTGTTAGTACATGACTTGGAAATAAGGAAACATCAACTTGCATCTCTTTCATGGAACTGAAAAACAATACAAGCAGGGCTTTGTCTTGTATGTCAGTTGGAGAGGACCAAGAATATGCAGCCTCTAACACAGACGTGCTGGCTCTAAGTTTGAGGAGGTAGAGAAGGAATGGTAGTTGTCCCAGCTGGGTTTTGACACCTATTAGTTTTCTGCCCTTGGTGTGATTGATGAGCTCAGTAATAGGGGACAATTAGGTTATATGTTTTAATGAGATAATAATATATTTATATATAAATTTAGTTACAAGTTATGAACTAGCTAAAATGCTCTGAACTACAAACCACAATGAATAGAACTAATATAACCAAAATTAGCATATTCTCTGAAAACTATGACATTCAAATATTAGAACCTATGGAAAAACACTCATCAGGTTTTATTTGAGATTCCAAAATGGTTTCAGCAACGCAGTTCAAGAATAAATTTTTCCATTGCTTTACTATTTCTCTGAACATTTAAACGTGTTATCTCATTACATCCTCCTAACGACCTAGTGAAATCAAGTAGTAAAATCTTTATTTTTTAGAAGAAGCCATGGAGCTTAAGAGAAGCAACTGGTCTGAAAACAAAATACCTATTGGTTACGGAGCGAGGACTTACTCTGAATGCAGGACAGTTTCCAGGCTGTTAAGCTAGCTAACTACAATTAATTTACTGAGCTATGCTTTTCTCAGTTTATGAGTACTTCCTGTTTTTCTTCTTTAATTAGAAGATTAATAGGTTTATAGAGCTTAAAATTTTAAAGTGTATTGGACATTAGAGTTCTGATATTAGCTCTGATATTGTCTGAAATGCTTTAAGAATTTAATCCGTTTGGTAAAGATTTTTCATATCACTATTAAAATACCAATTTTATTTATTACGTTTATTATGCATAGCATTCAACAACAAATTTTGGAACATAAAAATAAGATACTTAAAAATCATCTTCGAAATGACAATCAAGGTAAGACTTCTGATAGTAAATTTCTGATTTCCCTTGGTGATCTTACTGATTTTAAAAAAGCAAAATTACAGGCCAGGCATGGCGGCTCACACGTGTAATCCCAGCACTTTGGGAGGCTGAGGCGGGTGGATCACATGAGGTCAGGATTTTGAGACCAGCCTGGCTAACATGGTGAAACCCCATGTCTACTCAAAACACAAAAATAGCGGGGCGTCATGGCGGGCGCCTGTAATCCCAGCTACTTGGGAGGCTGAGGCAGGAGAATCACTTGAACCCGGGAAGTGGAGGTTGCAGTGAGCTGAGATTGCACCACTGCACTCCAGCCTGGATGGAAAAGCAAGACTCTATCTCCAAAGAAAACAAAAAAGTAAGATTACATATTTTTAATCATAAAAGAGCAGTTTAAAATATATATGTTTATATATAAATTTTTTAAAATTTGTTTAGTTTAGAATTCAGAGTTATTTAAGAAGTTAGTTGTGGCTAACTCTCAGTCTCAAACAGTATTGTCTGAAAAAATTCATTTACCTACTTATGATCCCCGAAATTCTACATATGTTTGTATTAATATCAATAAGAAATTAGATTAAGTTAATATGTTGCATTTTCCTCTATAATTACATTGTTACAAATTGGACTTCTTATGCAAATGGATCTTCTATTTAATTTTTATAGTAAATGGTTTGCATTTAGTAAATAAATGTTAATTACAGTTGATTCTTGAATATTGTGGGGGTTAGGGACTCTGATCCCTGTGGAGTTGAAAATCTGAGTATAACTTTGACTCCTTCCAGACGTAACTACTAATAACCTACCGATGACTGGAAACTTTACTGATAACATAAACAGTCAGTGAACACGTATTTGTATGTGTTGCATTATTATATACTATGCTTTTAGAATAAAGTAAGCTAGAGAAATGAAGCTGTTATAAAGAAAATCATAGAAAAGAAAAAAATATACTTACTATTCATAAACATAAGTGAATCCTCCCAAAGGTCTTCATCTTTATCATCTTCAGGTTGATTAGGCTGAGGAGGAAGAAAATGGTTGGTTTTGCTGTCTCTGGGTTGCAGAAGCAGAAGAAAAATCTGCATATAAGTGGACCCCTGCAGTTCAAACTCATTGTTCAAGGGTCAACTGCATTACACAGGAATTTGTGTCACTAAGAAAGTAACTGTCTTTAGAACTAGGAATTCAAATATCCCTTTGTGATACCATAAACAAATGGCAATAAGAACCATAAAACTGAGTCAGTGTGCACCCATACAAATAGAAGATTATTTTTGAAGATACCTACTGAATGCAGAAGCAGAAGTTATGTTACATATTCTTATACAAACAAGGTCTATTTTTAATTTATTCACCGTAAGTTGGAACTTCATGAGATATATTCACTTCTTAGAACAAGCTGTGTTTTTTATGTGCTGGATAGTTATCATAATAATAGAAATTTTATTGGAACAAAATAATCTGTTACCAGGCTGGGCGTGGTGGCTCATGTGTAATCCCAGCACATGGGAGGCCAAGGAAGGCAGATCACTTGAGGTCAGGAGTTTGAGACCAGCCTGGCCAACATGGTGAAACCCTATCTCTACTAAAAGTGCAAAAATTAGCCAGGCATGGGAGTGGGCACCTGTATTCCCAACTACTCAGGAGGCTGAGGCAGGAGAATTGCTTGAACCTGGGAAGTGGAGATTTCAGTGAGCCGAGAATGTGCCACTGCACTCCAGCCTGGGTGACAGAGCAAGATTCCATCTCAAAAAAAAAAAAAAAAAAAGTTACTCCGTTACCATTAGGCAAGAGATAATCATAATAAATATTCCAATAGCCAAACTCTAGGCTCAAAAAATTATAATAAAATTATAAAAATTGTTCACAATAACAAAAATATAACACCTAATGCATTGTACAATCTGAACTGTATTAAGACACCTTTAATTTAGTACATATTTATCAAACTACTTCTATAAGTTAGGTTTGGCAAATTGCAGGAGACAAAGATGGAATTGACATAGTTTTTGTCTTTAAGGTGCTCATAATAGAATATAGATAACTATTTAATTTTTGTTTTTTCAACAGAATTTTAAAGAAAAATATTTTAATTCAAATACTTGTCCACTTAATAACTATCATGCATCTGTTATAGACTAAGCATTTTTCCAATGTTACAAAATACATTTAAAAACTAGAGTTAGGAGACTGTTATTACCACTGTTATTTATTTTATTTACTATCTGAAATAGTGCTTACTGTGTGTCCAATGTCATCTGGGAGCTTATAGTTATTTATTACATATGTATCATGTTCAGTATGTGCCAGGCACCTCTACGTTTGTGGTGATGAATGCAATCTTCTAAAATGTGGGTAGGATTTAGGGTAAGTGTGTAGAGTGAGTGGAACTTTGCCAGGTAAGGAGGCAGAGGGATGATGCCTGGCAGAAAGAGTATCTAACAAGCTTGCATGTTTGACAGAAACAGCAGCCACGAAGAATGAAAGTTTTAAAACACAAAGAGCAAGTTCAAAAGGTAGGACACCTGAGTGAACTTTGTAGAGTTTATGAGCAGTTCAAATTCACTAGTGCAAAAAAAAAAAAAATTGAGTGCTTGGTAATGAGGTGAAAATAGCTTATAGTTATTATTTATTATGTATTTATTATTTTTAGTATGTGTCAGTGAAGGCAAGCTTAGGAAAGACTTTGTTGTTGTTTTACCTGTGTCTAGAAACCAGTTCAATAAAAGACTTTTAATAGTATAGAAATGAGTAGATCTTATCCTGTAGGCCAGGAGAAACTTCTGAAGTAAAATGCTTTTGGCTGCAAATACTGGAAGACCTAACAGTGGCCAAAACCATAAGAACCAGACTTGTTTTGGTTGTCCGGTGATATTATTGGATCCCACTTGTTCCTCTTTCAGCTATGCTGTTGGCAGTGTCTTGTTCATGTCTCCCTTCATGGTTGGCTACTTAGCAACAGCTCCAAACATCATGTTCTCACAAGATAGTATCTAAAGGCTGGAAGGGCTGCTTTTCTTCACATGTGTCTTTTAAATTGGGAGAAAACTCAGAAGCATGCAGGGGACTTTTTATAATTTTTTTTTTCCTTCGGGGATGTAGTCTCACTCTATCACCAGTCTGGAGTCCAGTGGCATGATCTCGGATCACTGCAGCCTCCACCTCCCAGGTTCAAGCAATTCTCCTGCCTCAGCCTCCCAAGGAGCTGGGAAAACAGGCACATGCAACCACGCCCGGGTAATTTTTGTATTTTTAGTAGAGACAGGGTTTCACCATTTTGGCCAGATGGTCTCAGTCTCTTGACATCTTGATCCGCCTGCCTCGGCCTCCAAAAGTGCTGGGATTACAGACATGAGCCACCATGCTCAGCCCTTTCTGTAATATTTTATTAGCTGGGTCACACCACATGCTCATTCCTAAACCAGGCACTGGGAAAGCAAATGTAGTTATGTGATTAGCTTAGAATAATCACTTATCTTTTGAAGCTGAGGAGGGAGAGGTATTGGGATAATAAATATCCAAATAGATTTGTAATTCTCCAGCAAGAAACAACAAGGAACTGCTCTTGGGTAGGGAGCCAGCAGTGTTTGCTCTAGAAATTCATTGGAAAATTGTAAGCAGGGGAGGCATTAGATTCAATTTGAGATATAGGGCATTCTGTTCAGGGTATAAAGCAGGGATTGGCAAGCTTTTTCTGTAAAGGGACAAATAGGAAATATTTTAGGCCATGTGGTCTCTCTCTCTCTCTCTCTTTTTCAAGAATGATTTAAGCAGCTGAAGGCTATGTGGTCTCTGTTGTAGCTACTCAACCCTGGTATTGTAGTGTGAAAGCAGTCATAGGTAGCATGTCAGAATGAATAGGCATGACTGTATTCTCATAAAACTTCACTGAGAAAAAACATGGTAGGCAGGATTTGGCCTGTGGTCTGCAGTGTGCTGACCCATTATGTAGAGGGTAGATGGAGGATAGATGTCACCTGGGAGCGTATAGTTATTATTTACTAGGTATTTATCATGTTCATTAGATGCCATTCACTTTTAAATTTCTGGTGATGAATGCAAGCTTCTAAAAAAAAATGGGTAGGATTTAGGGTAAGCATGCAGAGTAAGTGAAACTTTGCCAGGTAAGGAGGCAGAAGGATGATGTTTTCCAGAAGGAATATCTAACAAGCTTGCATGTTTGACAGAAACAGCAGCTATGAAGCCTGCAAATTTGAAAAAAAGAAAAGAAGGTGTAAAAGGTAAGACATTTGAGTATCTCTACTCTTAACCATGTAAAGAGACTGGGAGACAAGGGAAGCTTCAGCCATAGTTAATGCTATAGTTTCCTTGTCACAAATCCATGGAGTACATGAGTCTATTACAAGGTTTTCACCCATCCATGATAAAATAAAATGATAGAGCTCCAGTCTATTCATTTGAAAATATTGGTGTTGCCGGGGATGGTGGCTCCTGCCTGTAATCTCATCAGTGTTGGAGGATGAGATAGAAGCCTCCCTTGAGGCTTGGAGGTCCAGCAACCTGGGCAACATCGCCAGACCCCATGACTATTTTTTCAAAAACTGTAGCTGGGTGTGGTGTTCTGCACCTGTGATCCCAGCTACTTGGGAGGCTGAAGCAGGAGCATTACTTGAGCCTAGAAGTTTGAGCCTGCAGTTAGCTATGATAGCAACATTACACTGTAGCCTGGGTGGCAGAGTGAGGCCCCATCTCTAAGAAAAATCAAGTCAAATAAGATAAGATACAATAAAATAAAATGTTGGTCTTTTTCTTGCAATTATGCTTTTCTAATTTGTTTTGCTTTTTTAAAAAATTTAAGAAGCGACAGTAATAGTTGGTTTATATAAGGCTTTCAGAAACTGGCTTCATCTCCATCTGCAGCCCTTTCTCTGTCTGCCCCTTCTTCTGGCATTACCGAGCTGCTGGTGATGCCCCGTCACCATCCTTCTCATGTAGATAAATACATACGCTCTGGGAGTCTTCTTTCCCTGTCTTGCCACTGCCTGGCATGTGTTATCGTTCCTGCCCTCTGTCTCTTTTAGTCTGGTGAACCTCACTGTCTAAGTCTCAGCTCAGGCATGGTCTCTAGAAAAGCCACCCCTGACAGCTTTTATTCTCATTCTTTAAACCCCAATGCCTACCACTTAGCAGGAACTCAATAAATATTTAGTAAAATAAAGACTGTTTATACAAAGATGATTGCTACAGTCTAGCAACAAAGGGAATAGACATACAAAGAGCTGATGTGCAGCTCAGATGGTGAAGTGACACTAGAAAAATTCAAAAAGTACTAAGAGAGCCCCAAGGGAGGAGACATCTGTGTATGTGAAGAAAGATAGCCAGATTCAGGGAGGACTTCACATAGCATTTTGAGCCTTTTTTCCTTTTTTCTTTTTCTGTTTTTGGAAACGAGTTCTTGCTCTGTCACCCAGGGTGGAGTGCAATGGCATGATCGAGACTCACTGCAAACTGAAACTCCTGGGCTTAAGGGATCCTCTTGCCTCAACCTCTTGAGTAGCTGGGACACACACCACCATGCCTGGCAAATTTTCTATAGAGTCAGGGTTTCACTATGGTCTCCAGGCTGGTCCTAAACTCCTGGCTTCAAGCAGTTATCCCACCTGGGCCTTCCAAAGTGCTGGGATTACAGGTGTAAGCTACTGTGCCCAGCCTGAATTCTGAGTCTTAAAACACAAAAATAAATTTGTCAGAATAGTACAGGAAAATATTTCAGATGTAAAAAACAGGGTGTACACTATAAAGATATAACGGTAACAAAAATTTTGCAAATTATTAGTAAACAACTTACTTAGCATGTGGTTAAAAAGATACTATTATCAAGTAGAGAATAGTAAAGTATTACTTTATATGTTTTTACTGTATTTTTAAATTTTGTTTTGTTTCCAGCAGTTTTTTTTTTTTTTATTGGGTGGAATAATTTTTGGGTGACCCTGAGACTTTTGCATGGCTTGAACCTGCTGATATCTAGTGTCTCCCCAAGTGGCTTGTTAAAGTTTTAGATAATTAGAAGTGTTTCTTAAAATGTAAATATTCCAGTAAGCATTAAGCTTCATTTAAACTCTCAATTTATAAAAGTATATGTTGTTTTGTATCAATTTTTATAAAGATGATAGTCTTTAAGTCATTCATTTTATCTAAGCATATGGATTTGTCAGCAGAACACGACTTAAAAGTGGCTTCACAGGAAAAGCAAGAAAGGCTTGAAAGAAGTGAAAATAAACAGCCACAGGTATGTAACAATTTAAATTTCTGGCTTAACATTGGTTTGTTTGTTTTTCTTTAATAACATAGCATAGTCCAAATGAAGTGACCTTTTAGACTATCCTTTTAGAATCCAACAGGGCATAATTTCATATTGAATTTTAAAACATTTTAGCCTGTTATAAAATTTAAAATATTCTTATAGTCTGTAGTAACTCATAGCTATCTGTACCCTTGGAATTGAGGCCAGAAATTTCCAGAGCTCTCTTTGCTCTTTTATTTTTATAACCTTCTTCATGATAAAGAAGGTAACATCAAAAGTTGAGTTGTATTACTAAGCAAGAGAAATTATGAACAATTGAACAGTGATGGCCACTGAGTTCACCTCATGTTAAAGGAGTCATTATTCCCAGTGGTTCAAACTTTGCAGTTTTATGTTGCTGGTCATCAGTGCTGAGGTCAAAGACTTCGTCTTTTTTTTGGTTTCTGGTTGCCTTCAGTGTCTATGTTCAGGGAGAGGATGGGGTCATAAAAGCAACCCAACTGCCTATTGAGAGAATTATGTCTTCCAGAATGGGACTTTGGTGTCAGGGTACAAACAATAACTTTCTTGTTTTAACATAAATAGAAAATGCTATTAAAATTTTTAACCCACTGTCACTAGTGGAGCTTAGAATATATTAGACCTGGATATACGCAGATAACCTATCTAGATAACACTATCATATTACAGTGTAACATTTGAAGTAGAATCTAAAAATTTTCTTCTCTTTCTGATAGGTATTCATTTTGGCTTCTAATAATTTAGCATTTGCCTACTCTTTAGTTAATCCTCAGAAATATGAATTCACTGTAGGGGTTCACTATTTAGGGTATGCTAAGGTAAAAGTCTTTTCAAGAGAGAAAGCCTTTAGAATACTACATATCATCTGTGAACCCATTTCTGTCAGATTTAATTGATAATGAATTAAGTTTACTCCAAACAAACAGTGAGAGTTAAGCTTCCTGGTTCACGTTTTTCTCCTATATTAAGCCAAGGCAAATTATTTTTTACTTGTTAGTTATAACCCAGTAACTTAGGGGTAGTAAAACATAGATTAAGTTTCACAGTTCAATTTTAATTATTTTCTATTTTTTCTTTGTTCATTCTTAATTTAGAATAAAATTAATTTTTTTTTTTTTGAGACGGAGTCTCAATCTGTTGCCCAGGCTGGAGTGCAGTGGCGCAATCTTGGCTCACTGCAAGCTCTGCCTCCCGGATTCACGCCATTCTCCTTCCTCAGCCTCTCCAAGTAGCTGGGACTACAGGAGCCCGCCACTGCGCCAGGCTAATTTTTTGTATTTTTAGTAGAGACGGGATTTCACCGTGGTCTAGATCTCCTGACCTCATGATCCGCCCGCCTCGGCCTCCCAAAGTGCTGGGATTACAGGCTTGAGCCACCGTGCCCGGCCAATAAAATTAATTTTAAAACATGCACCCTGTCAGAAAAGACATCTGAGAAACAAAAGAAGCAAATTAATTTTCCACTTTTGCACCTGCAAAAAAATGCCTCAAGAACCAGAACTAAGAATTGTAATAAAGAGGATATATCTATATATTCAGGACTTCCTTTAAAATTCATTACAATGTCGGGCGCGGTGGCTCACACCTGTAATCCTAGCACTTTGGGAGGCCGAGGTGGGTGGATCACCTGAGGTCGGGAGTTCAAGAGCAGCCTGACCAACATGGAGAAACCCCATCTCTACTAAAAATACAAAATTATCCAGGTGTGGTGGTGCATGCCTGTAATCCCAGCTACTCAGGAGACTGAGGCAGGAGAATTGCTTGAACCTGGGAGGCAGAAGTTGTGTTGAGCCAAGATCATGCCATCGCACTCCAGCTGGGCAACAAGAGTGAAAGTCCATCTCAAAAAAAAAAAAGAATTCGTTACAAAAAAGTTCAACTGAAGATTGGTGAAAGTTTCGAAAAATGCAAAATTACTGTTTGTCCTGAGGAAGAGCTCTTACATTGTAACTCTAAAGAGGGACAAACTTAAAAGGGAGTGCCCCGTAATCTGATGAATTATATCCCTGATGGTGAGGAAGCAGATGCACCTGGACTGTCTAACTATAGTATTCCAGGCATTGCCTGAACAGAAGGAGCCCATCTCACTCAGGTCTTGTCGTTGTATTTATACTCTGGGTCCCTCAAATACACTTGCCAGTCATCTTCTAAGCTTTATTCAAATGAAAATAAATCAGACTATAAAAATTATAACAAACCAGACAGGTAGCCTGTTTCTCACAGAGATGAAGAAGATAGAGAATTGTTGTAATGATACAGAAATTGAAAAATTAAGGAACCCAGTAGTTATGGTTGAAATGAAAGAAGACCAAGAGTTTAATCTGCAAATACAAGAAAATATAACCCAAAATACCACAGATTGGAAATTAGACATTAGACATTGGCCTCAGTCTAGAGATCCAAAAAGTCTTTTTGATTTGTGGTTTGCTCACTCCAAAGAATAGAAGCATGTGACATGGATAGAAAGCTGCAGTATTTCTGCTGTTACAGACACTTACAAAAACTAAGAACCAATACAGCGCTTGTTCCACAAGCCATATAGAACTTAGAAGCTCTTCTAAAGCTTAGAAGGGGTCTGGCAAGTGTGTTTCAGGGACCCACATATGACAGTCCCACTGCTAATATCTATAAAAGCATGAAACCTGAATTAGAAAATGTGAGTTATTCTCCACCATATAGTGACAGAACATCAGCAGCATAGCTAGAAGAAGACTTACAGCAAGATATGCAAAGACTTAAGAATGAGATGGGCTTGTTACAAGTAGAGTTCCTGGCTTTGAAGAAAAAAAGTTCAACTATAAAAAGAAAGAGGTTCCCTTGCTGCTTCTCTTATATTATAAGTTATCTGATTCGTTCTGGTTTTCTACTCAAGAAAATCTCATGTGTATAGTTACAGTGGGGTTATCTAAATGTGTAATTATGTGTCAAAGTAGATTAGTGCTGCTATCTAAATGACGGTTCTGGAAAACATTCTCATATTTTTGCTCATTCATCAACCTAAGTCTCACTGTGAGTCTTCCAGGTGGCATATGGGCTGGGAAAATTATTTAGCCATATACCATGTGACCTTCTGAACCAGATAAGCATAAAGGAAATTGCTAAAGAAATAATGTCTAGATTCTTTTTTCTATATTCATTTAAAGATGAATTACATTTATTTAAATGAGAAAATGGTAATACAATGGGAGGGAAGCAATGACTGAGAAGAGACATGAAAATATATCTGACTTTGAGAGTTGCAACAAATATTCCCAGCCAAAGAAGTCTGTTTAATGTGCTTTCATGCATGCAAGTTTATCTGTTTGACTCAAACTGTTTAAACTTATACTTCCATCATGGCCACTTTAAATATTTTTGGAAACAAATATATATACTTTCACATATTTAAGAAAATCACCACTCTCCAATGTTTCTGTTGAATCAGACTTTTACATGATGTTGTTTAATAAACTATGGTAGGTTTGGGCATGTATGATTTTATCATATAAGTAGCATAACTCCTCAGCCAAAAATTTAGCATTTGGCTCTATAGTAGAAGGCTGAGTTCTGTATATTTTGTTCTAAAGATGGACAAAAATCTAGAGATTTTCCTCTTTCAAAGTAAAAGCAGATGAGGCCCCCCACCACCCTCTGAGCCATTAAATTGCTTTGCCAAAGTCACACTTTTAATTTATTTGACAAATTTGATGTATTTATCTGGTAATTTATGTAATTCAGCAATATGTAATTGTATCTTCCCTTTTGGTGCCATGAAATACTAGGTAATGCCACCTTAGGAGCTTTGGATGAGTTACTTAATATTTCTTGGTTTTACTTCCATTATCAAGTAGATAATGGGGCTAGAGTGGACAACTATACTGTATGTCTTCCAGCTATAAACTTTTGTGGTAATTGAATGTAAACTTGAGGAACATCTCATTTTCCAGGATTCTGCACTAGCAACTCAGCAGTTTCACTCGGCTCCTTGTGTTGTGGCAAATTTTGGTTCCTCTATTTCAGTGAGTGCCTTCACTTTTTTGGTATCCCAGGATCCAAAGGAAAAAATAAGCTTAGTGCAGAAAAGGGAAAGCTTCTTTTCTGTTTCTGAAGCCCCACAAGGTCACATCCTCTCCATCTGGCTATTCCATGGAGAATCCAGGTGACAAAGGCAGAAGACACATTTTATGCCTGTGTCTTTTTGTTTCTCTGTTTTTGTGTTGATATATTTACACCACAGAAGTAACCGTGATCTGATGGAGAACTAGAAGTAGAGTCAGAAGCCCTGAGGAAAATCCTGCAGCTTGCTTATATTTTTAACCTCTCTTTTTTAAGGATTGTGATAACTAAATAAGTTCGTCAATGTATGTATGTAGAAGTGCTCAGTTCAATGTCTAGATTTATGATGTAGTAAATGTAATTCTTACAACTGACTAAAAAATGTTGGGTCAAATCGCAATAGAATATGATCAGGGAAACAGAACTTTTAAAACTTTGAGAGATTTTATCTGTCCAAATAGACGTGGAGGTAAAGCTCTTACTATAGGGTGGTGTCTGGGTTAGATATCAGAGTATAAATGCAATTTTCTTTTTCCAAGATTTTAGTTTAGTCGAATTTTTTAACAACTTTACGCTTTGAGTTTGTTGTAATTCAGAGAAAGGCTTTTCCAATTCTGATATTCTTAAAAATTCTCTAGAGTGTGTGTGCGTGCGTGTGTGTGTGTGTATTTTATGGATTCATTGACTTCAAATAAATTTTTGAACTTTTTGAAATGTATGTTCTCTGAGGTTTAAGGTTTTGCTTCAACTTTTTCTCCAGTTGGATATCCACTTACAGCAACTTTTAGTTGCATGAATGTACAGGTTGTTCTTTCACTTCAGAAATAACCATCATATGTTATTTTATTGCGTGCTAGCTAAACATTTCTTTTGTTTTATTTAGGATTCTCAAAGTTATGGAAAAAAGAAGGATGTGATGCATGGAAATTATATGTTGAAGAGAGACATTGCCATGCTCAAAGAGGAATTATATGCAATAAAAAATGACAGTCTCAGAAAGGAAAAAGAATATATTCATGAAATTAAAAGTATTACAGAAATAAATGCTAACTTTGAAAAGAGTGTAAGACTCCATGAAGAAATGATAACAAAAACAATGGCCCAGTATTCACAAGAGCTCAATGATCTGAAAGCTGAGAATTCAAGGCTGAATTCAAAATTGGAGAAGGAAAAACACAACGAACAAAGACTAGAAGCTGAAGTCGAATCCCTCCATTCTAGCCTGGCCACTGCTATAAATGAGCACAATGAAATTTTGGAAAGAAAAGACCTAGAACTAGTTTCACGGAGAGCAGATGATATTTCTGAACAAGAAAAAATGGGCGCTAATATTTCTCAATTAACAGATAAGAATGAGTTGTTTACTAAACAACTTTCTAAAGCTCAGGTGAAGTTCAGTACCTTAAAAGCTAAGCTCCATGAGACAAGAGATGCTCTCAGGGAAAAGACATTGGCTTTAGAAAGTGTGCAGCTGGACCTAAAGCAAGCGCAGCATCAAATAAAGGAAATGAAACAGATGCATCCAAATGAGGAAGCTAAGGAGAGTCAATCCACTGGAAAGCAGAACTCTTTAGAGGACAGAATACGTCAAGAAGAACTCAAAAATCTCTTGCTTGAACAACAACTAGGGGATGCTCATAAGGAAGGCAATAATAAATAGATAGTCATTAATATCCAAGGAGGCTCTGTTTTGTGAATGGGAAGGAATATCTCCTTCTAGAAGAAAAAAATACGGAATTAATGAATGAATGTAATTATTTAAAAGAAAAACTGTTTCAGTATGAAAAGGAAGAAGAAGAAGGAGAGGTAAGTATGAAGAAAACTATAACCTTCTGGAAAGAAAATTTAAAATTTCATTCTGGCTATATGTTGAGCCTAGTTCAATATAAAAACAAATAGATGAAAATGTGTTTACTATATTGTATAACTCCATTTACATGAATCATCCAGGAAATACAGGTATAGGGACAGAAAGAAGATTAACGTTTGTGTAGGCCTGGGGCTGGAAGTGGGTCATGACTGCTAATGGGCATGAGGGATTGTTCTGGAGTGATGAAAATGTTCTAAAGTTGAAATGTAGAGATGGTTGCATGACACAGTAAATTTACTAAAAATCTTTGAACTGTTTGTTAAAACAGATAAATTCTATAAATCATATTTCAACAAAGCTGTTTTAATAAAAATCATATTTCAACGAAGCTGTTTTAATAAACCAAAAAAACTGTTTACTGTATCAGCTTGGAAACATATTTTGTTTCTAGGAAATAAAAGGTGGAGCTGACAGATGCTTTCCTTTGAGTAAAGATATTATGTCACCTATGAAATTTTAGTAGATACAGAGCATTGTTGATAAGGTATGTAGTCTTATACTACTGAAATAATAAATGTAATGTCTTTATGTTGCCACATTTTAAGACCATAATGAAGCGGGTAAGTGGAAATGCTTGTACCTGAAATGTGTATTTTGAAATTAAGATTCAATTAAGTAAGCCGCTTTGACACTTAATTCTAGATTTCCCAGATGAACTGAAGTGTGTTGCTGTGTCTTGTGACGCTTTTCCTTCAGTGGCTCTCTCTTTTATGTATTTTAGTTGGTATAACTTTGTTTTGATTCATACCAATGTGACTTAAGTCTGAAAATATGTCAGTCTCACATTATGTATTTTTCTGATCACTTAGTATTTTAAAGACTTCTACTTGTTATAAAATCACAATTTGGAATAAATGTGGTAAATTTTAGCAAAAAAATATTTGACGTAATGTTTCCACTGGTAGGTATTTATAATTTGCTGTGAATATTTTTATGAATAATTAACTCATAATTTACATTTTAAGTCTCAATGACTATCATTTGGATATAACTCTTTCCAGTACAAAGATACTTGTAGCTGTCTGTGATTTATGAGTTTGACATTGAATCCCCATTTTCAGACTAATGAAGGGTGGCAGAGTTCACGGAGAGTGGGATTGAAGTTTGTATGGGACAGAGTTGTAGGAGCTGAGGTCAGGGAGGGAGGTAGAGGCCATGTTACCTAGGGCCTTGAAGGCCGTTGGAATTTTACTTTTATTCTGAGATAGGAATCTGTAGGAAGGATTTCAACAGGCGACTGAATATGTGAGGAACTCAGGTTGAGTTGAGGGTCTAAGGTGAATGAATAGCGGGCTGAATCAATCTGTCATGTAAGAGAATACCAATTTGGCAGGAAGATAACACCTTCTATGTCCCTCACTGAATTCAGTAATAAAGAAGAAAATGTACATATAAGGGAAAGAAAGTGAATCTGTGTGTGTGGTAATAATTTTCAAAGTATGTATGCTAGAGTTAAATATTATTAACATAATTTAATAATAAGGCACTTTATAAAATTGGTAACAAAAATATTTTGTCAGGTGATTGTGAGACAACTTCAAGAAGAACTGGCTGATCACCTTAAAAAATTTTCAATGTCAGAGTCTCCACTGGAAGTTACATCACATTGTCATATTAATTTGGATGAGACACGGACTTCAAAGAAGAAATTATTTCAAGTAGAAAGTCAAGTATGTATGGAATTTAACATGTAGACAGTTAATCTGTAGCTGGTTGAATAATATAAAGTGTTTTAGGATACTAATTTCAGTGGACAGCTTGATTTTGTATTTTCATTATAATTGATCATTACCATTTTATTATCTTTATAACGTACTTCTTCAACTCTGGCTCCTGTTCTGCCATTTTGAAAAATAGTTGCATATGTTTTCTCTTACAGTATCTACTCTTGGGAAAGTTGAGAATGATACATCATTCCTCACAGAAAATTGACTTTTTTCCTGTTAAACAGTATTTTTAGATAATTTCCTTAATGCCTTGGTGAGGCAAGCCAGATTAAGTCAGAAGAGAATGTTTAATGGAATATTCCAGAAAGTTGTCTTATTTCTTCACTTTTGTGAATGGACACCGAAGCTGTGCCTCTTCCTTTCATGGATTCTAGGTTAACTTGTACAGAAAGGCCATCATACTGTTCTTTGAAATGCACACATTTTAGGTTAATTTACAAACGACTTGAAAAGTTAGACATTGCCTTCATCTTCCTTTCATTTAAAATATACTGTAATGGTGTAGAAATACTCAGATCTAATAGAGTATGTACGTCCAAAATAGAGAGCTCAGAAAATTATCTGGATCCTACCATGGGATTTTAAAAACAGTTTCACTGAGAGATAATTCACATGTCAGACAGTTCAACCATTTAAAATGTACAACTCAGTGTCTGTTAGTATATTCACAGTGTTGTGTGGTCATCAGCACAATCAATGCTAGAACATTTTCACCACTCTGAAAAGCAACCCTACATCTCTTAGCCGTGACTGCAACCCCACTCCATGTCTCTCCACCTACCCCAGTTGTAGGCAACCACCATCCACTTTTGTCTCCATAGGTTTGCATGATCTGCATATTTTATATACATAGAGTCATACAATATGAAGTCCTTTCTGACTGGCTCTTTCACTTAGCAGAATTTTTTCAGAATTTTATCCATGTTGTAGCACATATCAGTAGTCTATTCCTTCTTATTGTCAAATAATAGTCTATTTCATGGCTATACCAGTTTCCCATTCGTTCATCAGCTGATGGACCTTTAGGTTGTTTCCACTTTTTGGCTATTATGGAAACACCTGTTGCAAACATTCATTTACAGGTTATTGTATGGACATATGTTTTTATTTCCTGCATTGGACTTTATCCTCAGAGTTAATTGGGCAGATGTCAGCACCAGTTTTACCCATGCTGTCCTTCCTGCCTTCTCAGTTCCTGCTCATCTAGCCTCATTCATTCAGACCTGGCAGGCAATTTCCTCTTCATGAAGCTTTCTCTGACTGTTCTCTCACTGACCTTACATCTAAGCACTTGTTGCCCAGTCTGCAGAACAACTTAGCCCTTAATTTGACATGGCTTTTAATTTTTAATGGAAGATAATTTTGTCTTAACATAAATTTGCTTAAAGGGCAAATAATATATGACATGCATGTCACCTATCCTTATATAAATTGAAAATATTTTAGCTTGGCAGCTTTCAGCATAGAACAAAATATACCATACCAACGATTTCTTCTTTAAGACATTAACACGGTAAATCATTTATTCTAAGTGTATTTTTAGCAATTAAATATGAAATTAAAACCAATTAGTCTAATAGAGGAGAATTGTTCAATCAAATGCTCGGGTTTTTCTCAATATGAAAAAAGAATCTAAATTTGCCTTCCTTCACTACGTAGCCAAAACTGTATTTCTGGATGGTTGCCAGTTTGTCAGCTGAACAGTTCTGGCTGCAGCTTGTCTGATGAAGGATAGCACAGCCCCTTAATCCGTGTGCTCAGCAGAGTACTCGTGAAGGCAGTGCCACAGCAACAGCTGCTGGGAGGGGATTCAGAAGACTTGATTTAGCAATAGAGTCCAGGGTTTTCAGCTCCGTGGCTCAGCCTGTCTCTGCTGGTCATGTCGGTTATGTACTACTCAATCCAGGAGGTGCTGTTTACATTGTAGTACATACATGACTGTTGCCCACTGAGTCACACAGAGAGAAAAGTAAGCTATAAATTATACGCTCCCCATTTGCTGCCACTTTCAGTGGTGTAAAGAATGATTCAGTGCAGCTATAGGAGACCACTTCCATTAGAATGCCACCTGCCTAGCACATACAATGGTCAAGATATAAAAAACAGTAAAAATTATCATGCTAATAGCAAATATTGTCTGTAGCTCACTATGTACATGTACTCTTCTAAGTGCTTCTAAGCAAATCTTATGTGTAGCTCACCATGCACTACATACTCTTCTAAGTGCTTCATGTCAGTCCCTGGTTTAATCTTCCCAACATCCCAGTGAAGTAGATGGTATTATTCTCTCCATTTCATAGATACAGAACCAGAGACACAGAAAATTAATTTGCTCAAGGTCACACAGCTAGTATCTGGTAGATCTGGGATTCAGACCCAGGCCTTCTGGCTTCTGTGTAGAACTGCCTCTCAAACCATTCCATGGAACACCTGGTTGGTGACGTGGCTCATGCCAGTAATTCTAGCACTTGGGGAAGCTGAGGCAAGAACAGTGCTTGAGCCCAGGAATTTGAGACCAGCCAGAGCAATATAAATGAGACCCTGACTCTACCAAAAAAAAAAAAATTAAACAGTTAGCTGAGGGATGGTGGTGCATGCCTGTAATCCCAGCTACATTGGAGGCTGTGGTAGGAGGGTCACTTGAGCTCGGAATATCAAGGCTGCAGTGAGCAGTGATCAAGCCACTGCACTCCAGCCTGGGTAACAGAGCAAGACAGTGTCTCATAAATAAAATGTTTTCTATAGATTCCCACAGAATTGAGTTAGACATCAGGCATAGAATTATTAGCCACTTTGATGTCTGCCTTGGGAGTAAAACATGTAATAAGGGCAGCTTTAAACCATCTCAATCAATAGCCTCTAACTTCTCCAGAGGTTCTTATTTCATGAATTCCTAAGCAGGAGACTACCTGGATTAAGACATTTGGTGGACACCATTCTGAGATGAAGAATCTCGATTGGGAAGAAGGGAGATCTCTACTTGACTGGAGCTTCCCAATGACATAGTTGAGTGTCCCCCAAAAGAAACTTTAGAACAAGATGTTTATCATGCCATATCTCTGTGGAAAAGGAAATTCTTTAAAAGAAAACAAAGGCAAACAATTGATAATCTGTTTCTCATGGGAAAATTTTCATTATAAAAGAAAAAAAGGGCTGGGCACCATGGCTCACACCTGTAATCCCAACACTTTGGGAGGCTGAGGTGGGTGGATTACCTGAGGTCAGAAGTACAAGAAGAGTCTGGCCAACATGGCGAAACCCTGTCTCTACTAAAAATATAAAAATTAGCTGGTGGTGTGCAACTGTAGCCCCAGCTACTTGGGAGGCTGAGGCAGGAGAATCACTTGAACCCAGGAGGTGGAAGTTGCAGTGAGCTGACGTGGCACCACTGCACTCTAGCCTGGATGACAGAGTGTGGCTCCATCTCAAAAAAAAAAAAAAAAAAAAAAAGAAAAAGAAAAAACGGACAAAGTATACTGATCCAAAAAAGAAGAAAGAAAGAGAGAGAGAGGGGGGAGAGAGAGAGAGAGAGGAAGAAAGGAAGACCGAAAGAAAGAAAAAAGAAAGAAGAAAGAAAGAAAAAGAAAAGAAAGAAAAAGGAAGGAAGGAAGGACAGACGGACAAAGTATACCGGTGAATATCCTAAGGGTGAGACAGCCCCCTTCAAGATTAGAAAATAACACTGTACTCAAAGTAACATCCATTAAGAATCAACATAAAATAGACAAGATTCACTATCTACAAAAGTAATCTGCACCAAGTAGCAATGTATGAGTGTGTGGTTGAGAATATCATCTATAATATGTGTACTAGAGGGAAGAGGCCTCAGTAAAAAGGTCAGAGCTGGAAATTTATATTAGGGAATCCGGGTTAACGTTTTGAGATTTTAGGAGTTCTGAGAGAATTTAAAAAGAGGAGTAGCAGCTGGGCATAGTGGCTCACGCCTGTAATTCCAGTGCTTTGGGAGGCCGAGGAGGGCAGATCATGAGGTAAGGAGCTCAATACCAGCCTGGCCAACATCATGAAACACCATCTGTACTAAAAATACAAACAATTAGCTGGGTGAGGTGGTGGGCACCTGTAATCCCAGCTACTTGGGAGGCTGAGACAGGATAATTGCTTGAACCCAGGAGGTAGAGGTTGCAGTGAGTGGAGATCACACTGTTGCAGAATCAGGAGGACCAGAGAGAGACCTTGGGGTGTATACAGGAGGATGTCTTTATCGAGTGTACTCAGACCCAGTGGACTCAACATCTGACAAACTGGGCCCAGAACAAAGACAGCACTTGACTTTTATATACACTTCAAAAACGGGGTGGGCTAGCTTGAAGCGGGCTTACAGTTACAGTGGTGTGAAAGCATGAATACAGAGGCAGAACAATTAAATTGTGACAGGTTCATAACTTAGGATTACACATGACCTTTGCCAAGCAACCCAGATGTCTGTTATCTAGGTTTTTGCTCTAAAGAGCCTTGCACTGGTTTACCTCAAGTTTCAATATAAAAACACAATAAGTGATGAAAAATAGATCTCTGGATGAGACCCTGTGTCATAGAGTCCAATGGAAGGGGAAAAACAGGATAATAGAAAAGCCACAAAAAGTAGACAAAAGTTATTATTTGTTTATTATAGAAAAAATAAACTTTGTTTAAAGAGAAATGGTTAAGAGACAGGGAAAAACTGAAACCTACAGGTGAATACTTACAGAGAATGACAGTATTTAGCTCAGCCTGAAGATAGATGCGGATCAAAAATGTAATGGGAACTAGATAAGAGTTTTCTAAAAATCATCTTAGTAAGATGTAATTTAACTTGGAATATCTTAAACTATTAATGACAATGTTTCTAGAGCATCTTTAAAAACTAAAATGTAAATATAACTACTCTTAATTTATCTTACTAACCCTTAGTATTTTATGTGTAAAAATTCTCATTTTTAACAAACATTTTTGGCAGTTTAAATTTCAGAAAAGATAATGATGAAAGTGTGAATCTTTTTTAGCTGTTTTAAGAAAATGACTAGTTTTGAAATCTGTCATTATTGGCATCAGGTTTATAAAATGCACTTTATACAACTGCCTAAATACATATTATTCATCAACTTATGAGAAATAATATTTTTAAGATAGAAGAGGGTCTCTAGATTTTACAAAAATAATTTTAAATACTTTTTTTTCAAGCCTGAAGAAAAACATGAAGAATTCAGAAAACTTTTTGAGTTAATATCATCACTGGACTATAATGTGGATCAAATAAGAAAGAAAAATCATGAATTAGAAGAAGAGGCAACTGGGTATGGTTTTCATACTGTAGAACATTTTAACCATTTAGTAATTGATTTAACTCTAACTTTACTTGACTAAAACCTTGATACAAATTCATTTTATGTCTGCATTTTCATAATTAAATGAATTCTATTTTAAAATGTATTTCAGAAACTCACAACACAACTTTATAGGCATGTGAGCGGGAGTCCATGACCCTTGGACTTTTTTGAGGGAATTATTAAAAAAATCAAATTTCAGTATAAAAACACAATAAGTGATGAAAAATAGATCTCTGGATGAGACCATGTGTCATAGAGTCCAATGGAAGGGGAGAAACAGGGGGTGGGAGTCAGCTGAGCTGCTGGGGCAAGGTTGGGATGAAAAATTTATATTAAAAATATGTGAAAAAAGAAACAACACAATCTGAAATTTTTTTGAATGCCAAAACATTACACTTATTTTTATTTATTTATTTATTTATTCATATTTTGAGACAGAGTCTGGCTCTGTCACCCAGGCTGGAGTGCAATGACACGATCTCAGCTCACTGCAACCTCTGCCTCCTGGGTTCAAGTGATTCTCTTGCCTCAGCCTCCTGAGTAGCTGTGATTACAGGTGTGCCCCACCCTGCCTGGCTAATTTTTGTATTTTTAGTAGAGATGGGGTTTCACTATGTTGGTCAGGCTGGTCTCAAACTCCTGACTTCATGATCCACCCACCTCGGCCTCCCAAAGTTGTCATGAGCCACTGCGCTTAGCAACGTATTATTTAATGGTTTTGAAAACAATAATGACAACGCTTTGGACATGTAATGTCAAGTGCACTCTTCATTATCTAGTTTGAACTTTTATTTCTGAAGACATTTTTGCTGTATTTGGTCATCTTTTCTTCTTTTTGTAATATTCTTCTCTGCTGCATTCAATTTTTTTAAAGACCTATTTGTGTCCTTCTTTAACATCAAAATTTATCTTGATATATAGCTTGTATTTTGTTTCTGCTGCTTTCTTTTTCTTTTAGATATAAAACATATCATGGAAATTTACTCATTTTACATGGGTACCTCCATTGTATACATGAAGTATACATCTTATTAAACTTCTGTTTTACAGAAATAAATTTTATATAAAAAGTATACCCCCAAGAAAAAGAGTAAAATGAGCATTCATGTTTTGATCACAGATTTAAAAAAAAAATGGAATGTGTCTTTGAAGCCCTAAACACAGCTACTTTTCTATGTATTTACTGAGCATTTAAGTTGGTTTTCTGATTCTAATCAACATTTTTCTGTCATTGCCTTTCTCTGCATGGTTTTGTATCTTTCATTTTGTCGACCTTATGTCAGTAAAGATCTCTAGATCTCTTCTTCAAAGTCTTTAAATCATCACATATCTATCTCCACCTTTCCTTTTTTCTAAAACTGCCTGTTTTCTTTTTCTCCTCAATTCAGACATTAAAGATGTTTTCTTCTCTTTTTCTACATTGAATAATGTCCTTGTGCTTTTTGTGTGTACTTTTTTTTCTTCTTATAGACTGTGGTCAACAAATATCAAAATGTATTTTTGTGTCTTTTTCAAACATATATGTATTTTACTTTTTTTTAATCCTGGTTACTCATCTCTCGGTTATGCCTTATATTTACTAATATGTTATTTTATCTTAGCATACCAAAATGGATATGAATAGTTTAGTTATAAAAAACTGTATGGTTAGGCCAGGTGTGGTGGCTCATGCCTGTAATCCCAGCAATTTGGGAGGCCAAGGCAGGTAGATCATTTGAGGTCAGGAGTTCAAAACCAGCCTGACCAACATGGTGAACCCCATCTCTACTAAAAATACAAAATTAGCCAGCCATGGTGGCACATGCCTGTAATCCCAGCTACTTGGGAGGCGGAGATAGGAGAATCACTTGAACTCAGGAAGCAAAAGTTGCAGTGAGCCGTGATCACGCCATCACACTTCAGCCTGAGCAACAAGAGTGAAATTCCATCTCAAAAAAAAAAAAAAAAAACTGTATGGCTATATCACTTTACCTGCTATATGTACCATAAAATTGTTCTTCATATTATTTATCTAAGATTATAATTTCATATAGAATGCTTTCAAACTATGTTCAGTTGAAACTGAGGGGACCATAGTTTATAGATTTGTTTCTTTGATATGCCATAATATCTGTTTAAACAATTATTAAATATTTACTCTTAAAAATACTTGACTTACTAGTTCTTACATTTCTGCAGATATAAGAAATGCCTAGAAATGGCAATAAATATGTTAAATGTATTTGGAAATGAAGACTTCAGTTGCCATGGAGACTTAAATACAGATCAACTGAAAATGGATATTCTGTTTAAGAAGCTAAAACAGAAGGTAATTTAAAAAAATAATTATTTTATCTTAAGGTCTAGATTACATGTGCGAGAGGTGCAGGTTTGTTACATAGGTAAATGTGTGCTATGATGGTTTGCAGCACCTATCAATCCATCACTTAGGTATTAAGCCCCATAGACATTAGCTATTAATCTTGATGCTCTCCCTCCTGACCCCAACAAGCCCCAGTGTTTGTTGTTCCCCTCCCCGAGTCCATGTGTTCTCATCATTCAGCTCCCACTTATAAGTGAGAAGATGCAGTGTTTGGTTTTTTGTTCCTGCATTAGTTTGCTGAGGATAACAGCTTCGAGTTCATCCATGTCCCTGCAAAAAGCATGATCTCATTCATTTGTATGGCTCCATAGTATTCCATGATGTATATACACCACATTTTTTTGTCCTATCATTGATGGACATCTGGGTTGATTCCATGTCTTTGCTATTGTGAATAGCTGCAATGAACATACAAATACATGTATCTTTATAATACAATAATTTATATTTAAATATAAGGTAATTTTAAATCAGTTTGGGGATTAAAATTATGTAATTTGGAGAAATATTAATGATGGATAAACCCAAATTCAGCCAAAATACATTTAAGGAGGTTGATTCTGAGCCAGTATGGTGACTGTGGCCCTGAATTACCCAATCTCAAGAGCTCTTGAGAATGTTTCATGAGACAGTCACATTACAGTTTGGTTTTGTACATTTCCAGCAGACAGAGTTGTAGGGAAAATCATAAATCAATATGAGGAAGGCATACATTGGCTGAGCCTAAAAGTGGGACATCAAAAAGGAGGGGCTAACAAGTCATAGGTGGGTATTAAGGATTCTTTAGGTGACAATTGATAAAGAAAATCTGTTGTCTAAAACTGGAAATAGGTATAAAGGAAGGCCTTAATTAAGATAAGGTCATTATGGAGGTTAAGGTTCTTATTATGTAGATGAAGCCTCCTAGCTGGCAGCCCTCAGAGAAAATAGAGGGTAAATATATCTTTTCAGACTTTAAATGCATCAGGATCTTAGTTAATCTTCTCTAGATCTGGGAAGACCTAGAAGGGGAGAGATTGGGCTACGTTAATGAAGACTTCTTACAGATAAAATTTCCCCCATAGAAGACAGCTTTGTACGGCCATTTCGATCTCTTGGCCCTGCAACAGCCATTTCAAAATATGTCAAAAACTATATATTTGGAGGTAAAATACTTTGATTTTTTTCAGCTTCTTCTCTCTGTGATGCTGTAACAGAATCAGGTTAGAAAGTAAGTCACATTCTAAGAGTTAATAAAACCCATCTGATGAGATTTGATTGTTTGAAGGGTGTGATTCCCAGACCCTTTAGATAGAAATTGGGGCAAAAGAATACAAGGTCTTGCTCCTCAATATAAATCTCTCAGTGCTTTAAGCAGTGAAATATTATTCATTTAATTTTACAGACTTGATACTAATAAAAAGGATACTTTAAAAAATATATATGTATATATTTTTCTATACAAAAGACATGCTGTTGATTATCTTATGTTTTGAACCCTGGACAGTGATCTGAAACCAAGCAGCGCATGTCTCCAGATCACTAGTACCTAATAAATTTCGGGGTGTAACAGGTTTATTGAGAAATAATTAACACACCATGCAATTCACTCATTTAAAATATACAAGTCATTGAATTTTAGTATTTTCAGAGAGTTATGTAATCATCATTACAATCAATTTTAGAACATTTTCATCACCCTAAAAACAAACCCTACATCATTTAGCTATCTTCACTAGTTTTCCCTTCCTCCCTCAGCCCTAGGGAACCACTCACCTTCTTTGTATAGATTTGCCTATAAGCCTCTGAAATAAAAAGCAAGTGGGACTGGCTTATTTCACTTAACATAATTTTTCATGCTGCATCTGTGCTGTAGCAGGTATTGATGCAGGGCTTTTGCTACTTAGTTCAGCTAAATCTGGGTTCTTCTCTCATGACCAGGAAAAATTAGCCATGTGGACACATTGAAGGGTGAGAAGGATGGAATTTATTAAGTGAAAGGGAAGCACTCAGCAAAGAGAGGGGTCCTGCAAACAGATTTCCACCTCACAATTGAATACCTGCACACATTAGCTGAAGAGGACAGGCTCCTCCTCTGCATAAGGCGTGAATTCTTGGTGGCTCCACCCCAACCCCCCAGTGCATGTGGGCCTCCAGTCTGCTGCTGGCATGTCCAGGCAAGCCCCTGGACATGGTTCTTTTATCTGCACCAGATGTTTTATCTGGTGTAGACACTTGTGGGCCTGGAGATTCTCCAGGGACACTTCCATATCTGCCTAGGCATTTTGCTGTCTCCTGCTTCTATCAGTATCAGTACTTAATTTCTTCTTATTGCTGAGTAATATCCCATTGTATGGATGCTTCAAACATTTTATGTAACCATTCATGAGGTGATGGACCTTTGGGTTCTTTCCACTTTTTGATTCTTATTAATAATGCTGCTATAGGCCAGGCATGGTGGCTCACAGCTGTAATCCCAGCACTTTGGGAGGCCGAGGCAGGTGGATCATGAGGTCAGGAGTTCAAGAGCATCCTGGCCAACATGGTGAAACCCTGTCTCTACTAAAAATACAAAAATTAGCTGGGCATGGTGGTGCATGCCTATAATCCCAGCTACTCAGGAGACTGAGGCAGGAGAATTGCTTGAACCTGGACCCAGGAGGCAGAGGTTGCAGTGAGCTGAGATCATGCCACTGCACTCCAGCCTGGGCTACAGAACAAGACTCTGTCTCAAAATAATAATAATAATAATGCTGCTGTAAACATTTATGTATGAGTTTTTGTGCTTGCCTATGTTTTTACTTTTCTGGAGTATATACTTATGACTGGAATTTCTGGGTTATATGGTGACTTCATGCTTAACCTTTTGAGGAGCTGCCAGTTTGTTTTCCAAAGTGGCTGCACCATTTTACATCCCCAGCAGCATTGGATAAGGGCTTTAATTTCTTTACATTTTTCCTAACACTTATTTTCTTTTTTTATTGAACAAAGATTTCATCCTGTGGTGTGAAGTGATACCACAAGGTGGTTTTGATTTACATTTTCCTAATGACTAATTACATTAAGCATCTATTAATATGCTTATTATCCATATTTATATCTTCACAAAGATTTATACCAATGTTTTCTTCTGAGAGTTTTATAGTTTTAGCTGTTACAGTTAACTGTTTTATTTTGAGTTAATTTTTAAATATGGTATTAGGTGAGAGTCCAACTTTATAATTTTTTTTTTGCACATGGATACCCAGTTGTTCCAATAGTATTTATTGAAAAGACTATGCTTTTCCCATTCTGTTTTTTTGTTAACCTTGTATGAAATCAATTGACTGTAAATGTGCAGGTTTATTTTTAGATTATCAATTCTTAGTTTATGTCTATTCTTATACCAGGACCAAATCAAATTTAATGAGAAAATTTTTTCAATCATGTTGCATATTACCAGTTGTCTTATGTCATAATAAAAATTAAATGTAGTAGAATATCTTTAACTTCACCTTTTGTGTCTCAAAGGAATCTGTGGCCAGCGTATACCTTACTTACTCTAAGACATGATGGGAAGTCAGGCTTACAAGACACACTATTTCCTTTTTTTCTCCATTCAAACCTTTAGTCTCTTATCCAGTGCCTCCCTCTATAGTTTCATTTTCAGTAAATTTTGGTCACAGAATCTGCTGACATAGTCTACTATTTAGTGCCTTATGTCTTACTAACTCATTATAATTCATAGAATCATCCATAGATGTTTACCATCCAGGAAGGAGAAGTTTAAGTCTCAGCTGCCAGCTTTCCTCAGTGGAAATCAAGTGAAGTCATCATCTTTCAGTTCGCAGATCCTCTTTCCACCTGGCAGCTGGTTCTCTTGGGTAGCACTGTGGCTAATCCTTTTCTTGGTGCAGATCTTGCATTCTCAGAAACCACAGTTTCTGTGTCAACCTCCTTTTACTGAAACAGAGATGCACAGCTCTGCTTTCTAGCTCAGTAGAGGATTCTTGGAATAAAAATTTAACTCATTCCAAGAAAAAGTTTTAGGAGTGCAGCACTTAAAAATCAGGTAATATTCAGGCAATTTATCAGAGACACACAGTAGATTAGTATTTTGACTTTCAAAATTTCAGAGCCAAGTTGTGTGCTATAGAGAAGCATTGTGGTATAATATAGAGATGGGATGGTCTTAACTTCTCCATACAAACAAACGTGAAGTAAGGTAAAGGAGAAATTGCATTTGATGTCTTAACACTCAAAGTATGCTATGTTTATTTTACTTCTGTGAAGAGTAAAAGTCATTCCATAATTTTCTCCTTATTTCCTCATTGAGAAAAAGGAAAATGAAAATCGAATACAGATTGATTAATAAATACTCAAAGCTTCTTCTTTTAGAATTTTCATTAATTGAAATCAGGTAAATGTCTGATTTTGGTTATGTAACCAAGTATTTCCAGTTGTTTTTCAAATCATATGTCTTCTTGCTTTGCAGTCTTATTTCCTAACTTGTGGGGAAATTGTAAGGAGACACCCTTGCCTTATTATCAGAGTTCATAATTGAAGGGGGTTTTAGGAGAAGTTCCTCCTTAGCAGCTTACATCTCTCTCCTGGTTATCTGCTGCTTCTCAATAATGTTTGTCATCAATAAATTAACCTCAACATTTATTAGATCCTACTTTAAAGGAGACTCTTTTCTGCTACATAAGTTATGTTTCCTGTTGTCTCTTTTTAAAACTTATTTTTCTAACAATTACCCAGAGTTTTGTGGCTTAAAAGAAAAACATTTATTTTGTTCATGAACCTGTGGTTTGGAAAAAGATTGGTCAGGACAGCTTGCCTCTGCTCCCCTCAGCTTCCCTAGGAAGTTGGAGAAATTGAATCATCTGAAGCTTTGCTCACCCATGTGTTTGATGGTTGATGCTGGCCATTGGCTGGAACCTTGTCTGGGGCAGGCAGCATGAACACTGACACTGGCTCTCCCAGGCTGTCTTTGTGGACTGATCTCTCTCACAATCTGGGGGCTGAGTTCGAAGGGACAGCAGTCTGAGAGAGGGAAGCCACATGGTATCCCTTTTACTGCATTTTATTCATTTGGAGAAGGCCATCAGTAAGGATGGCCCATATTCTATTCTTTTAATGGGGTGAATATAGATTCTCTTTTGTTTTAATTGACATGTATATACATAATTATGGGCTATAGAGTGACATTTTGATACATTTATATAGTGCATAATGATCAAGCTAACTAGCATATTTACTACTTCTTACTACAACCATTTTTCATTTTTTTGAATTGTGAACATTCAAAATCTTCTAGCTTTTTAAAAATATTCAATAAATCATAGTTAACCATATTCACCCTACAATGCCACAGAACATCAGAACTCATTCCTCTTATCTAACTGTAATTCTGTATCCATTAACCAGACTCCCTTCCCCTACTTCTATGAGCTTTTTTATTATTAAGAGACAGGGTCTTGCTAGTGTAGTCTGGGCTCTGGGCAACTGTAGTCATCCAGACTAGAGACAGTGATTTGATCATAGCTCACTGCAGCCTCAAACTCTTGGGCCCATGTGATCCTCCGACCTCACCCTCCTGAGCAGCTAGGATTATGGGCGTGCACCATTGCATCTGTTTGATTTTTTACTTTGTAGAGATGTCTCTCTATGTTGCTCAGGCTGCTCTGGAACTTTTGGCTTCAAGTGATTCTCCTGCCTCGGTCTTTCAAAGTGCTAGGAAATTACAGGCATCAGCCATGTTGCCCAGCCCTCGATTTCTCTTTAGCTCCCACACACGAGTGTGAATGTGCAGTATTTATCTTTCTGTGTCTGCACTTAACATAATATCCTCCAGACTGATCCACATGGCTACAAGTAAGAGGATTTCATTTTTTTATATGGTGAGTATTCCATTGTGTATGTGTACCACAATTTTTTTGTCCATTCATTTGTTGATGGACATGTAGGTTGATTTTATACATTAGCTGTTGTGAATAGTGCTACAATAAACATATGAGGACAAGTATCCTTGTGATCTATTGTTTTCTTTTCTATTGCCTGAATACTCAGTAGTGGGGATGCTGGATCCCTCGGCAGTTCCATTGCTCATTTTTTGAGAAAACCTCATGTTGTTTTCTACAGTAACTGCACTAATTTACCTTCCCACCAACAGCATGTAAGAGTTTACTGTTCTCTGAAACCTCACCAGCACTTTGTTTTGTGTTTTCTATGATAGCCATTTATTGAAATGGAGCAAGATTATATCACATTTTAGGTTTGATTTGTATTTCTCTGATGATTAGTGATACTGACCATTTTTAAATGTATTTATTGGCCATTTGTATTTCTTTTTTTTCTCTTAAAAAAAAGAGAAATATCTAATCAGATCTTTTGCCTAGTTTTGAACTCAGATTATTTTTGTTTACTGTCAGGGTGTTTGAGTTCCTTGTGTATTTTGGATATTTGTCTTTTATTAGATGAATAGCTTGAAAATATTTTCTTCCATTCTACAGGTTTTCTCTTCACTCAGTTGTAGTACCATTTGTCTATCATTTGTTTTTTGCCTATGCTTCTGATGTCTTACCTATACAAATCTTTGTGCAGACTAATGTCCTGAAGCATTTTTCCTATGTTTACTTATAATAGTTTGATAATTTTGGGACTTACATTTCTGTCTTCAATCGATTCTGAGTTTATTTTGCTATATGGTGTTAGATAGGAAGCTGGTATCATTCTTCATATGGATAGTTTCCCAGTGCCATTCATTTGAAGAGGGTGTCCTTTCCCCAATGTATGTTCTTGGCACCTTATTCCAAAACAAGTTGGCTGTAAATATGTGGATTTATTTCTGGGTGCTCTATTCTATGGCCTTTACCCCAAGAATCAGTACTTCTTAAAATGCAATTCAAATTAGCATGAAACATTTGCAGTTTAGGAAAAGGCTTATGGCATCAGAATCCTTATTTACAGGATTCATTATTTTGTGTTTTTTTTGAGATATGTCCTTGTCTATCATCCAGGCAGAAGTGCAGTGATGTGGTCATAATTCACTGCAGCCCTGAACTCTGGGTACAAGACATCCTTTTGCCTCAGTCTCCCGACTAGCTGGGTCTAGAGGCCTGAGCCACCATGCCTGGCTAATTTTTCAAATTCATTTTTTTGTAGAGATGGGGGTCTCACTATGTTGCTCTGGCTGATCTCAAATTCCTGGCCTCCAGTGATCTTTCTGCCATAGCCTCCTAAAGTGCTGGGATTACAAGCATGAGCCACCATGCCTAGCATAGAGTATTATATTATTTTCAAAGTCTTATTCTGAGAGCCATTTATTGACTTTGGCCTAAATAACTCAATATGATATCTCTGAAAGTTTTTTTTGACAAATTTTGGGGAATGATGATGAGGGAAGAGGGTTAGACACTTTTTACTAAGAGACAACTTAGTGCCATTTAAGGAGGAACAAAAATGAGTTATCAGAAAAATAAAAGTACAAGCAAGTGTAAAAGTTCTGTGGCAAAGATGGTGACATTAAAGCATATTTTTGTGACTCATGGTAGCTTTAACTTTGTTCTTAAAATTCTGAGTAACTTAAGGGTTCACATTTGAAGAATCTACTACATTACAGATAACTTTATTGCAAGTCAATGCATTTCAAAATTTGCTATTGGTTTCGTATTAGATTATTCTCAGCCTACTTCATTATCAAGCTCTATTATTTTATTAATGCAGTTTGATGATCTTATGGCTGAGAAGGAAGCTGTATCTTCAAAATGTGTCAATTTGGCCAGAGACAGTGAAGTTCTTCATCAGGAGTTATTATCTATGAGAAAAGTACAAGAGAAATGTGAAAAACTTGAGAAGGATAAAAAGATGTTGGAAGAAGAAGTATTAAATCTTAAGACACATATGGAAAAAGATATAGTAGAACTTGGTAAAGAACAAGAATATAAATCGGAGCAGGTTGAAATGGCAATGCAGGCATTAGAAAAATTAGAAGAAATCCATTTACAGGTTAGTTTTTAAAATCAGGTAAGTTTATCTGTAATGGGCTTTCATTTATTTCACTGCAAACTATATTTTGGATATGTATATATTGTGTTTCCTCTGCCTCTCTAATGGCAATTTCCTTTGTAGAGTTCTAGAAAAAAAGTGATGTTTTTTCCTTTTAAATATTTAAATTTCCATTATTATTATAACAAAATCAATCTTTCAAAGTAATGATTCTCACTATAGAGTAAAAGAGGGAATTTGATGATTAAGACCAGTTGGCATAAGAGAAAACTGTGATTTAGAAATTTTATGATACTTTTGAATTGGTCTTAAGCTACGTTGTTCATTGTTCACTTTTTAAAATTATAAATGGATTCTGTTACTTTTTATAGGACCAGATTACATTAATACTAACATAATTATGATTTCAAATTTTTATAAATCAGACTTAATTCTGAATTCAGTTATTAGTTTTGTTGATATTGCTGATAAATATTTTAAGCTTCAGCCTCTTTCTAACATATTCAAAATTGCTCTTCGAATCACTGATACAAAATGAAAGGCAACAAACATATGGTAATTAACTTATAATTGTTTTAAAAGTGTATTCTTTTCATTTGTTTAGGCACAAGCAGAATATGAAAAACAATTAGAGCAGTTAAACAAGGATAATATGGCTTCACTAAAAGAGAAGGAACTCACACTTAAAGATGTGGATGTAAATTCTCCAAAATGAAAACTGCTTATGAAGAGGTTACAACTGAATTAGAAGAATATAAGGAAGCCTTGGCAGTGACATTGAAAGCTAACAATTCCATGTCAGAAAAAATAATGAAGTGAGTCAAAACATATACTCATAGAAAATGAATTAAGCTCATTAATTTGTTTTGAAAGCATAATTTTTAGTGAGATGGCTTCAGGAGATCAGTAGGAAGTGAATGCTAATTTGATAAAGTAATTTTGGAAAATAATATTAGTAAATAATCCTACCTTTAAAATGTTCATCAAGGATAGTTTCTGTCTCTCTTCTCTTTTTTTGTTTTTGTGTGGTTTTTTTCCTCTGAAAAGTCTTACGTAGTTAACCTGACCTGTTAGTTTTTTTCACTAAGTATTTTTGAAGCTTTATGGTTAATAAAGTGATCTTGTTATAAAATTACTTGTCAGAATTTCCCTAAATGGAAATATTAATGAGTTTATTTTTTGGTAGATCACAACCTAAACCCAAAGTGTCGAGTGATACTGCTACTCTGGGCACATCCTGGCACTCAGGCAGGGACTGTTTTTGATTGTGATCTTTAGGTGTTATCACCAGAGGGTGCCTCAAGAAAGACTATTTGTGTAACATTTTCAAAGTGTTACATAAGGGCATCCTTGTGAAATAGGGAATAATTATCACAGGAATGAAAAGAAATGTAATCCACAAGGTGGTTCAAAATAACACCTTGTTCAGCCTGAAGGGGTGTGTGGAAGGCAGAAAGAACAAGCCCCACCTCCAGTGCCTTGGTCACAGTATTGAGGGCTAATTGCCTTCAGAGATGCTTTAGTTCTTTTTGATCACCAACCAAACAGTCTAGTTCTCCCCCAGGAGTTGTTGCTCTGAGTTATTCCTCAGCGCCAAATACTTAAGTGTTCTTAGATAATGGGTGAAATGTACAAGGGTGAAACATGAAACTGGTTTACTAAACACAAGTATTTCTAGATTATTTTTGTTCATTTTAGTTTTCTTAATCTACATTATTTAATGAGTACAACATGATGTTTTGATATAATTATTTATAGTGAAGTGGTTCTTATAGTCAAGCAAATTAACATAATCATTTTCCCACATAGTTACCCTTTAAATACAAGTATTTCTAAAGGAATCTTCAGAATCTTATAAGTAGAGCTATTTTAGAAAGCAGCTAGGTTACCTACTGAGCCGTACATCACTGATAGCCATTTCTCTTCCCTGTCTACTTTGAACTGCTTGTTCAGTAGAAATCACCTTAGAAACACATACACTTATTTAGAATGATTTTAAAATTACAATTACTTACAAGAGGCATGCTCTCACACATATTAATGTGAAAACACTGTTTAGTGGGTAATTTGGTTTACTCTCAGGACAACTTTACAAAAACTGCAAGTCATTAAGAATCATTCAAGGAAAAATGAAACACTAAGCATTTGTCTTTGCTCTCTTTACAGATCAAATAAGAAAATAACAATGATCAGCACCAAGCTCCTTATGGAGAAAGAGCGGGTGAAATATTTTCTCAGCACTCTTCCTATGAGGCCAGACCCAGAGTCACCTTGTGTTGAAAATCTTAATAGTACAGGACTCAACAGAAAATATATTCCCCAAATGCCCATAAGAATTCCTACTTCAGACCCACAGACTTCAAATAACTGCAAGATCTCCTTGACTGAGGTTAGTTATGTGACCATTTCTGTTTTGGGTTTCATTTCTCTAATATAATTCTTGTTTTTAATTTGGTGAAATACTGAGTTGTTCTGTTGACTTATGCATGTTAAGTAAAGATTATAATTAGCTTTGTTAACACAGAAAGGAAATGGGAACTTTACATTTTTTAATTCCCCAGAGCTCTCATTTTCAAGAGACACCCATTTGCTAACTTTATTCAATAAATGTGGCTAAACTGACATATTTAAAATTTCTTTAAAAGCTGCATTTAAGTTAGGTTTTAGAAGTTGCGTGTTATTGCCTAATAACTGATGGTATACTTGGAGATGCTTTGTCTTACTCTACTTGATTGTAGTTTGTCTGCGGTTCATATCATTTTGTTGGTTTTTTTTTTGAGATGGAGTCTCGCTCTGTTGCCTAGGCTGGAGTGCAGTGGCGTGAACTCAGCTCATGGCAACTTCTGCCTCCCAGGTTCAAGTGATTCTCCTGCCTCAACCTCCCAAGTAGCTGGGACTACAGGTGCCTGCCACCACACCTGGCTAATTTTTGTATTTTTAGTAGAGATGGGATTTCACCGCATTGGCCAGGCTGGTCTCGAACTCCTGACCTTGTGATCCACTGACCTCAGCCTCCCAAAGTGCTGGGATTACAGGGGTGAACCTCCGTGCCCAGCCCATACCACTTCTAAAGTTTCTTTGCACCATCTTAACTCTTCCCACCTATAATCACAAGTGAACGACTGGCAACCAAACACTTAACCACATATAGATATTTATTATTTAATAGAATCCAAAATAAGTGCATTTTTTGAATTAAATAAACAAAACATTGAAAGGTTCATTTCCATTTTTCTGTTAAAAGCTTTGTGCTTGGCCAGGTGTGGTGGCTCACGCCTGTAATCCCAGCAGTTTGGGAGGCTGAGGCAGGCGGATCACCTGAGGTCAGGAGTTTGAGACCAGCCTGGCCAACATGATGAAACCCAATCTCTACTAAAACTACAAAAATTAGCCAGGCGTGGTGACAGGCACGTGTAATCCCACACACAGCAACCCCATTACTATACTAGGGGTATATCTAAAGGAAAATAAACCATTGTAACAAAAAGATGCATGCACATGTATGTTCATTGCAGCACTATTCACAATAGCAAAGACATGGAGTCAATCCCGGTGCACCCAAGGTAGACTGAAAATCCAAGGTAGATTGGAAAATTCCATATATACCATGGAATACTGTGCAGCCATGAAAAGAACAAAATCATGTCCTTTGCAGCAACATGGATACAACTGGAATCCACTATCCTAAGCAAACTATGCAGAAACAGAAACCAAATATCTCATTTTCACTCATATGTGGGAGCTACACATTAGGTGCACATTGACATAAACATGGGAACAATAGACACCAGAAAATAAGAATGGGGAGGGACAGAGTGGGCCAGGGTTGAAAAACTACTTCTTGGGCCATATGCTCACTACCTGTGTGATGGGTTCAGTTTTACTCCAAACCTCAGCATTCCTCAATATACTTTTGGAAGAAACTTACACAGGTAACACTTTAATTTAGAATAGAAACTAGAAAAAAAAAAAAGAAAACTTTACCATACAAATTTTTTCAGTAAGTAAAGGATATAAATTTCTTTTTAAGAAAAAATTTATTGAAGTAAAAAAATGGATTAAACTTTTATAAAGGACAGAGTTTTGCTAAGAATTTCAAAGCAATGCATTCATTGCAAAATATGACTTTAATTGTTTAACCTTTATTTTTCTTTTTTTTTGAGGTGGAGTTTTGCTCTCTCACTAGGCTGGAGTGCAGTGGCACGATCTTGGCTCACTGCAACCTCCACCTCCTGGGTTCAAGCCATTTTCCTGCCTCAGCCTCCCATGTAGCTGGGACTAGAAGCACGCACCACCATGCCCAGCTAATTTTTGTATTTTTAGTAGAGATAGGGTTTCATCATGTTGGCCAGGATGGTCTCAATCTCTTGACCTCGTGATCTGCCCACCTTTGCCTCCCAAAGTGCTGGGATTACAGGCATGAGCTGCCATGCCCGACCATTGTTTAACCTTTGTATTAATAAAACACCACCTTTCTAAAATTATGTATATCTAATAGACCAATATTATCTATTTTTGTCAGATTACTCTAAACAGCATTACACAGATACATCCTCTATTATCTCAACTTAAAATAAGTAGAAATTTTACTTTACTTATGTGATTATTTTTCTATTTGAGCAAACTTCATGTTATGTCTAGTCACTAAAAATACTAAAGGCCACATTTTGTAAATGATATATTAATCTCATGATAATATCTCTTGTTTAACTTAAACATTATTTTTTTTTTTTACTTATTTTAGATGGAGCCGGTCTGTGTAGAACAAATTACAGAAACAAAGAAAAGTATGTTGCCAAAATGTATTAATTAAATTTAGTTTTGTTTTAGTAATAAAGTGTAAATAGCAAATGGCATTCCTTTTCATTGTTGGGTTAGTAGATACTACGTTCGGTATCTTTTTCTTACACACATCTAATGAAAGATGTGAAAACAAAAACTTTCACAGTGAAGAGTATACTTATGCACCATTAATTCATCATGTTCCATAGCTTAAAAAATTCCCAAGAAGTGTATCCATCTCTTTTTTACTGGCTCTACAATTTCTTCACTTTTGCCATCCTCATGGAACTGGCAGCTGGCACACTGAAAAGATTCTCCAAAAACAAAGCCATCATCAGGTTCTCAGGATTTTGGTAGAGATTGAAGGCCAACAGGCCTCAGATTCATTTAGAAATACTTAGCTGAGCAATAACCCTTCATAAGCAGTCACTTGACAGGTGACATTTTAAATCTCCTATCATTTACTGTGTCATTGGCTTACATCTGTTCTCAGGAAAAGTTCCAAAAATTTCACCATGAAATAAAAACACCCATGTCAATGTAATTCTTGTCAGGTTACTCAGCCTTGTCTCTTGCCACTTACTGCACTCTGCCCTTTGCTCTAGCACCAAAGTGGACAGAGTAGAACTCTGCAGGGCTCTTTGTTACCTCAGGCTCTTTGCCTTCGCCTCTTCCCTCTATCTGGCAAGATTTTCCTTGTTCTTCAGGCATCAACCTATGTATCCCCTCCACCAGAAAGCCCATGATATTGACACAAAAGTGGGATAGATTTCCCTTCTGTGTGTTCCAGTAGTGCCCCGCGGTATACCTGTCATGGTATTTATGACTCTATATGGACATTACCTGCCTGTCTTTTAGGTTATAGCATATGACTATTGGGAGGTGGACCATGCCATCTTCATCTTGTAATTCCAGTGCTGGTTCTGGTACCTTAGCATGTGGCTGTTGAGTACATGAATGAAGAATGAAAAAGCTGTGATATTTAACCACAATTAGAATTAATGCCATGTGTAAATTATTTAATAGTAATTTTGTATTGTAATTGTACATACATATTTCTCATTCTTGTTAACTCTGATAACGTTCTCAACTCTTTAGATTTTAAACTTACACTTTGTTAACTGAAATGTTTTAGGTAAAGAACATAATTCTTTCTTTTTCTTTCCAGCTTTTGGTGTGTTGGACACTTGCTCCCGTCTACTTTCTTCTTGCTCCCAACTACTTTCTTCTCTAGAATCTACTGGTAAGCCACATCTAATGAAGAGAATATTTAACCATAAAATCTTAAGGAAAAGTTGTATGATTTAAAAGATCATAAAACTTTATTACTGGGCTATTTACATGAAATTTTAATTGTTTCTTATAAAATATAAAACATCACAATCTTTACTAAAGTAGAATATTTTCATATCATGTATGATGAATATTTATATGTTATTTTAAATGATGCTTTTTAGCCTCCTTAAGTTTTAAGTGGATCTTGCAAATGAACACCAGTATTATTGAGTTTGACCTACTCAAATTGCCTGAATGTCAGCTGTTTAAACAGCCAAACAACCAAGTCATCATTGATACTTTAGTAAAGGTCATCAAAGGCTTCTTTGCATTTTACAGTTTTTATTACTATATATAGTAGGAGACTTAAAGAGTATCTGCCAGGTTTGTCCATACTAATGTTACAATTTTCTTTTTGTAGTTCAACAGTATTTTGTGTGGAGATACTTTGAGGCTCTGTAAATATCTGGTTACTCCTCAAAACCCACTAGATCTAGCATTTCATTGATGACTTGTCTTTGAACAAGTATTACTGTGATCATTGCCAGATGATTATTTTCATATTCTCTTCTTTGTTCTACATGGAGAAATGAAACCAATAAATAAAGGAAAAGGGAAAGCTCATGATTCTGGTGCTCCAATTCCCCAAGATTAGGCCAGTGGTAGACATTTCAAGCTGACTTTATGTCTTTTTGATTTGTCCCCATTACTCTGTCAGCACTTTTTTACTTTCTGGCACAAGATGTTCTAAGCTAATCTTGTATTTTCTCTGCCCCAGCCTTAGAATGAGTAATTTTTCTTAGAAGCAGAGTTGGAGCCACCGAGGAAGCACAGGTGAGTCCTCCCCAGCACGCACTCACTAGTCCCCAACAGAAGAACTGCTGCTGCATCCACTGAGGTACCAAGAAACTAGCAAAGGGCCTTCTAGCTGTCTGAGGACAGTCCTCATGTGGTCCCTGGCTCAGCCTCAAGGGTTCTGCATTAGTTTCCCTGCAGCCTTTGTGCTGTGTCTCCAGATGGGGGCTCTATGGGAAGGGCCCTGGGAGACCCAGCAGCACAGGGTGTCTCGTCTGCCAAATGTCCCTCCTTTCCTCCCACTCTGACACTCAGGAATAGGCTACATGGCCTGTCTAGGCAATGCCAGGCCACCTCACTGTCTCCTCTGAGAAGGGCCCAGAGGGCCTTGGGGGGCGAGTGTGAAGCTGGGTACCTGGAGCCTGAGGCTGACTGTCCCTCCCTATGTCTTGGAGGAGAGGCCTTGCAGGCCAAGAAAACCCCCAGGGCATGACCTCTGGGCACACATGCAGGAAGGGAGGGTCTGTGGACTGATGGGGGCATTGTAATGAGACTTTGAACACAGCTGCTCAAGGGCCTCGTCAGTGGACCATGGTCAGAGATGATCTAGCCATCAGGACCTGGTCAGCTGGGGCCTGATCAGCAGGGACCTGGTTAGCAGTGGCCTCCTCAGTGAAGGCCTCACAAGTGGGTACCTTGTGACCTAGTTATTGGAAGCCTAGTCAGTGGGGACCTGGTCAGTGGTGGCCTTTTTAGTGGGGTCTGATCGGTTGGAACATAAACAGTAAAAAACTGGTCAGTGGGATCTATTCAGTATATTAGGGGTCTGGTCAGTGTGGGGCCTTGGTGGCTTGGAGCCTGGTCATTGAGGGTCTGGTCAGAGGGGGCTCGGTCAGATCCATGGAGAATTGTTCACTGGGGGTGAGGTGAGTGGCAACCTGGTAAATTGTGGTCTTGTCAGTGGGAACTCAGTCAGCGGGGACCAGGTCAGTGAGAAATTGGTCAGTGGGGTCTGGTCCATGAGGCCTACTAATGGGGGCCTGGTTAGGGAGACATGGTCAGTGGGGACTTGATCAGTGGGACCTGGTCAATGGAGGAGTGCTCATTAGGGGCCTCGTTGGGGGCACCTGGTCAGTAGGAACCTGGCCAGTTAGCCGATGTGTGACCTCAGGCACAGGGTTTGTCTGTGGAGCCGCCTTGCCTCCATCTGTAGGGAAGCTGAGTCAGGGCACCCTGGAGAGTTGCTGGAAAGAGAATGTGAGATGTGTTGAATTCAGCACTGCTTGGCAGACCTCCAACTTTACACATGACCTGGGTTCCACCTAGAGAGGGTGCCAGCCCTCTCTGCTCTGCCCAGCATCCCTCCTCTGTCTGCATCCCCAGGACCACCCTCGGTGGGGAGGGCAGAGATTGGGGAGCACCTGTGGGAGGCTCTAATCCTGGCCCTGGGCTCTGGTGGTGACAGTGATGAGGACCTGGGTGCACCTGTGAGTGGAGCAGCTAGGCCTGGCCAGAGAAGCAAGACAAACAAACACACCCATATGTACACACACACACACACACGCATACACAAACACAATGCATGCACACATGTCAGTTCAAGGCATAGAGGACACAGACCCTGGGCCCTCTTGACCCAAGCAGGCTCCTGTCGTGGTGGGTTGTGTCACCCCACGATGTCATTCTTGCTGAGTCCCCATCGCCTCTGTGTTGTGGAGCAGTTAGAGACACACAGCAGTCTCTGAGAGTGGCTCTGCATGAAGGATTGTTTTCTGGGTGAGAGGCACATCTCAACACAGCTGACTGATCATACTCAGGTGAGTGGGACCTGCTTTCCTCTCTTCCTCCTGGCTTGGGGGCAGTCACTATCAGGTGGGTGGTTTTGGCCTCTGGGCAGCTACTGAGGGTAATCCCTGAGCACTCACCGGGTGCCTATTCTGTGCTGACAGTCATCTCATTCATCCTCGCAGCAATTCCATTCTGCGTCTCCTCTGGACACCCCCAGGACCACCAGGACAACCCCATCATGGCCCTGTCACCAGGCCCAGTCTGGCTCCATGATAACCAAGACACAGGTCCAGAGACAACCACCCTGCATGGTGCCTGCATCTGACCCCTCTTGGTGGGTAGTGACCAGTACAACATGGAAGAAAAAGCCAGGGCAGCATGCAGCCGGCTGCCCTGCAGCCCCAGATGGCACCTGGGCCTTGGGAAGTCATTCTCAAAGGGGAAGCTGGAAACTTTGATATCCCTGGAGGAAAGGGTGAACGTGGCATCCAAACAACCCTGGCAGCCAGCAGCATCTTCTCATGCAACCTGTGGGACAGAGGCCCCCTGCTGGGAAACAAGATCCATACCTAAAGGGTCCTGGCCCAGTTGGGCTCCATCTTGGGCCCTGGGAGGGGAAGGGCACTATGGGCCCCCCAGCAGCAGTCAGGATTACCACCCAGGGGACTCAGCCTTCTGTGGCCCTGGCCAGAGTTAGAATTTGGCCCAAGATAGGACAAGCTCACTCAGAGCAACGTGTCAGTACCCAGGGCCTGTGCATGCCAGGCAAGGCCAAGCTGACCCAAAGAGCAACCAGCCACCTCTGCAAGGGTGTGCCTGGAGCAGGTGGACCAGCCACCAGCCTCACCCACTCAAGGAAGCAGGTGTGGCCAGGTTCCCACAGCCTGAGGGGCTGCCACCTGACAACTGATGGAGCTGAGGCCTGAGGAAAAGCAGATGGCACTGGGGCCTTACATCCAGGGCAGAATAACTGATTTACCCTGACTGGCAGCCAGTGAGGTTGGTGGCTGGTCCACCTGCTCCTGGCACACCCTTGCGGAGGTGGCTGGTTGCTCTTTGAGCCAGCTTGGCCTTGCCTGGCATGCACAGGCCTCAGTGCAACAACTGTGCTGCAAATGGAGCCACATAGAGGAAACAAGCAGCAGGCTCAGGAGCAGGGTGTGCGCTGCCTTTGGGGCTCCAGTCCATGCATCAGGTCCCCTACAGCACTGTGGGCTTCTTGGGTGCCAAGAGGCAGACCACAGGCCATCTTGAGGAGGATTCTATGTTCAAGTGCAGAAAGGGCCCAATCTGGTGGATGAACCACACGGCCAGCTTCTGGGTGCAGGCACAGTGCCACATCTTCCATCACTTCCTGATATGCCACACCAGCACTGAAGAGACAACCTGGAGACAGAGCAAGAGGAAGGCTGAGAAGGATGAGATGGTGAATTCCAGCTTCTTCCTAACCCTGGGCCCACCCACAAGGTGGCCCTCAACCTTTAGGAGTAGGAGAACAAGATTGACAGCTTCGAGTGCTTCACCAAGAAGATGGACAACAGGACACTCAGCTCAACTTCTCAGCCAACGAGTTGACTTGCAAGCATATGACGGTGACGGGCTTTAAGAAAGAGCATCAGAAGGTGGCCAGTTCTTCATCCGCAGCCAGGTCTTGCAGCTGGACCAGGCCGTCACTTCACCAGAGATGCCTTCAACACCATTGGTGAGCTCTTTGCCAAATCAGCCCAGAAACTGGACCCAGTCATGGACCTGTTAGTGCTGTCTCAGGGACACCAGACCAACATCCCGGACATCATCCACATACACAAGGAAGCTCTTACCAAAGTCACGGAGAGCAGGCAACATGTGGCAGAAGGGAAGACAGAGGTGCAGAAGCTGATGACGTCAGAATCACAGGGAGAGGATTTCTTTGGACACTGTGGCTGAAATTCACCACTTCCATCCAATTCAAGTGAGAAAGATGGACTCAGAGATGCAGCATTTCTTGCAACAAGAGATGCTATGTTTTCAAAAAGTCACCCAGGAATTGATAGTGTTGAACGACTAGATAATCCACTGTGGACTGTTTCCAGTTCAAGGATACTTTCTACAGCAAAATAATAACACTAGCAAAGAACTAGTGCCAGATATTGGTGGTAGTACAAGGATGGTTTTGATCTCAATTGAAACTCAGCTGAATATAGAATTGTGTAGGAAACAGTTAATATGGTGATAGAATCGAAGCAGTAGCAAACATGACCTAAATCATGCTATGAATTCCTACACTACCATTGTAACTTTTGGAAGAATGATACCACTTACTTTATTGCTTTTTGAAGTATGAATACTTTAGTATATATGCTGTAGACCTCAAACCCTGTGAAGAGTCTCAAAGAAGCTGGCTGGATAAAGCTTGCTGTGGATGTCTTTATATTCAAAGACTGATGATGCAATTTGAATATATGTCCCCACCAAATCTCATGTTGAATTATATTTCCTAATGTTGAAGGTGGATCCTGGTCTAAGGTGATTGAATCCTGAAGGCAAATTTCTCACGAATGGTTTAGCACCATCCCCATACTACTGTCCTCACAATCATGAGTGACTTCTCATGTGACCCAGTCACTGAAAACTCTATGTCACCTCCCTACTCTGCGTGTTTTCCTCTTGCCATGTGAGACAACTCTGTCTTTCTTCACCTTGCACAAAGATTGAAAGATTTCTGAGGCCGCCCAGAAGCAGAAGCCACTAGGCTTCCTGTCTACCCTGCAGAACCATGAGCCAATTAAGCCTCTTTTTCAAAATGAATCATAGAGAAAATGGCAAATGAGGACTGGAGCATTGCTATAAAGATACCTGAAAATGTGGAAGCAGCTTTGGAACTAGGTAATGGACAGAGGTTGGAAGAGTTTGTAGGGCTCAAAAGAAGACAGATAGATGAGAAAATGTTTGGACCATCTTAGACTGGTTAAATGGTTGTGACAGAAATCTGGACAGTGAAGGCCAGGCTGAGGAGGCCTCAGATAGAAATAAGAAGCTTTCTGGGAAATGGCTTCCTTTTGGATATGGAAAGTTTACACAATGCCTGTACCATCATTGTACCTTAGAAGTAGTGAATTTGCTTTTTATTTCAGAGGCTTATAGGAAAAAGAGACTGTAGCCTTGACTCAGATGAGACTTTGGACGTTGTAACTTTGAGTTAATGCTGAAATGAGTTAAGACTCATGCTGGCAAGGCATGATTGTATTTTGCAATGTGAGAAGGACATGATGTTCGTGGGGTCAGGGACAGAATAATAGGGTTTGTCTCTATGTCCCTATCAAAACTCATGGGGAGCTATACTCCCTAACATTAGAGGTGGGGCCTAGGTGGAAAAAAATGTAGTCATAAAATGGTGCGGAAAGATCCTTCACGAATGATAAAGCACCATCCCCGTGATGCTGTCCTCCTGATAGTGAGTGAGTTCTCATGAGATCTGGTTGTTTAACAGTCTGTGGAACCTCTTTCCTCACTCTGTCTTCCTCCTACTCCTGCCATAGGAGACAGCTCATTGTCCTTGGCCTTCTGATTTAATTAGGAGGCTCCCTGACTCTTCCCAGAAACAAAAGACACTATGCTTCCTTCACAGCCTGCAGAATCCCGCATCAATGAAACCTCTTTTATTTACGATAATACAGAAAATTAGAACTGCAGAGAGGAGCTGTGAAATATCTTCAAGGCCTTTTTCCATTTGTCTTGGCTATTAGTACAGGGCTTGTTTATGTGCAAATTTCTGAAATCTTGAATTTTCCTCCCTTAAATCGGGTTTTATGTTGTTACTACATAGCCAACCTGCTATAGAGATACCTGAAAACGTAGAAGCAGGTTCCTACTGGGTAGCAAACAAAGACTGGGAGGGTTTGGCTGTAGGGTGCTGGAAGGGTGGGGTGTCGTGGGAGTGGGGAGTCACCTGCTACAGAGGCACAGCCTCATGGACAACCTCTACTAGGGCAGTGCACCTGTGGCTTTGCAGGTTTTAGCCCCCACGGCTGCTCTCATGGACTGGGCTAGTGTTGAGTGCCTGTCGCTTTTCCACAGTGAGGATGCAAGCTGTTGGTGGGTCTATGAATCTGGCTCTGCCTCTGCAGCAGGCTTCTGCCTGGAAACGGTGGGAGGTGGAGGTGGGTGTGGGGGGGGTGTATCCTTCACCAGTGGTTAAGCACCATCTTCTTGATGCTGACCTTGTGATATGGAGTTCTGATGAGATCTGGTTGTATAACAGGGTGTGGGACCTCTTTCCTTTCTCAGTCTTGCTTCTACTCCTGCCATATGAAGCATCTCCTTGCCCCTTGGACTTCTGGTATGATTGGAAGGCTTCCTGGGTCCTCCTAGAAGCAGAAGCCAGTATGCTTCCTTTACAGCCTGCAGAACCGTGAGCCAATTACACCTCTTTTCTTTATGATTAGACACAAAATTAGTGCTGTGAAGTGGAGCTATGAAATGCCTTCAAGGCCTTTTCCCCATTGTCTTGGCAACCAACACTCAGCTTCTTTTCATGCAAATATCTGAAGTCTTCGTGAATTTTCCCCCTGAAAATTGACTTTTATTCTTTTACCACATTACCAGGCTGTGACAAAGATATCTTGAGAATGTAGAAGCAGGTTCAGAAGTGGGTAAAAGGCAGAGGTCGGGAGAGTTGGGAATGCTTAGAAGACAGCAAGATGAGGAAAAGTTTGGACCACTGAAAAGAACTGTTATATACTTGTGATCAGAAGTCTGACAGAAAGATGGACAGCCAAGGCCAGACTTAAAAGGTCTCAGGTGAAAATGAGGAATTTCTTGTTAACAGGAGCCACAGTTACATTTGATTGGCCTTAACAAAGAACGTGGCTGCACGGCGACCCTGCCCTGGAGATCTGTGAAACTATGAATTTGGGGGTGATAATTTCAGATGTATCTGATGGAATGAACATGTAGGCAGCATAGCTCCAGAGATGTCCTGTCCACGTCGAACAGCCTGTGTTCTTATGTGCAACCCAAGAAATGACCTCAAGTTGCAACTTCTATTTAAATGAGAAGCAGAGCTCAAAAATTTAAAAAATTTGCAGCCTAGCCAAATGGTCAGAAAGAAAAGCTGATTTTCAGGAGGAAAATTAGGGAACATTTAGAGTATTTGCATAAATACTAAAATACTAAAAAATACTAAAAAGAGCCCAGTGCAAGTAGCCAAGTCAATGGGGAAAAGGTCTTGAAGGCGTTTCAGAGACCTTTGCAGCAACACTTGCTGTCACAGGCCCTGGGGCCTAGAAGAGAAAAATGGTTTCCTGGGCCAGCTCCATGGCCTCACTGCTGTGTGCATCCTCAGGACACTACTGCCTGCATCCATGCAGCTCCAGCTCCAGCAATGGCTGAAAGATGCACAGGTACAGCTTGGGTCACTGCTTCAGAGGTGGCTCCAAGCCTTGATGGCTTCCACATAGTGTTAAGCCAGCAAGTGCACAGAGCAAGAGACTAGACGCTTAAGAGCCTGCATCTAGACTCCAGAGCCTTTCCAAGAGGCAGAGCCTCATGGAAACCTTTACTAAGGCAGCAAAGAATGGACGTATTGGATTGAAGCCCTCACACAGGGAGGCACCATCCTCCAAACCCCAGATTCATAGACCCACCAACAGCTTACCCCCTCTGTGTGGAAAAGCTACAGGCACTCAACACCAGCCCTGTCCATGAGGGCAGCAGCAGGGACTGATCACTGCAAACCCGCAGGTGCATATCTGCCCAAAGCCTTGGGAACCCAGCCCTCACACCCCTGTGCCATAGATGTGGGACAAGGATTCCAAAAGGATGATTTTGGAGCTGTAGGATTGAATGACTGGCCTGCTATGTTTTGGACGTTCATGTATCCTGTGAGTCCCATCAGTGTTTGTTTTTCTTTCAGGCAATTTTTCTTCTATTGGGTGGGAATGCTTACCCATTGCCTGTACAATCATTTTACCTTGGAAGTAGTTAACTTGCTTTATAATTCAGAGGCTCATGGGCAGAAGGGACTGTATCCTTGTCTCAGATAAAACTTTGGGATTTGGACATTTGCTGGAATGAGTTAAGATCTGGGTGACTGTAGGGAAGGCATCGTTGTATTTTGCAATGTGAGAAAGACATGAGATTTGCGTGGGCAGGGACAGAATAATATGACTTGGCTCTGTGTCCCACTGATGTGGAATTGTAATGGGAAATGTTAAAGGTGGGGGCTGGTGGAAGGTGACTTAATCATGGTGGAGAGTGGAGGCTGGAAGGTGGAGATGGTGGGGAGAATTGGGGGGAATTATGGTGGAGTTGGGGGTGAAAGGCAGGGGTGGGGGCAGATCCTTCACAAATGGTTAAACACCATCTCCTTAATGCTGTCCTTCTGATAGTTCTCTTCACAATTTTGTAGCTGTGAGATTGAATACTGGTCTGCTGGGTTTTGGATGTGCATTGGGCCTGTGGTCCCATTTGTGTTATTTTTCTGGGAAATTTCTTCCCTTTGGATTAAGAAAGCTTACCCAAATGCCTGTACCATCGTTGTACCTTGAAAGAAAAGAACTCCGTTTTAACTTCAGGGACTCATAGGCAGAAGATACTGTAGCCTTGTCTCAGATGAGACTTTGAACTTTTTATAGTTGAGTTAATGCTGGAGTGAGTTAAAGCTTTTGGAAACTTTTGAAAAGGCATGATTGTATTTTACCCTGTGAGAAGGACATGAGATTCAGAAGGGTCAAGGTCAGAATAATATGGTTTGGCTGTGTTTCACTAGAAGAACTCATGTGGAATTGTAATCCCAAATTTTGGTGGTGAAGCCTGGTGGGAGGTGATTTAATCGTGGATGGGAGGTGGGTGGGGGTGTAAGGAGAAAGGGGTGGGGAGGGTTGGGATGAGTAGCCTGGCCATAGGGTGGTGGAAGGGTGGTGGGTAGTAGGAAGGGGGAGTAACCTGCTGCAGAGGCAGAGGCTCATGGGAAACCTCTACTAGAACAGTGCACCTGTGGCTTTGCAGGCTTTAGCCCTCATGGCTGCTTTCATGGGCTGGGCTGGTGTTGAGTGCCTGTAGCTTTTCCATACTGAGGATTCGGGCTGCTGGTGGGTCTATGAATCTGGGGTCTTGAGGATGGTGGCCTGCTGCGTGGGGGCTTCAAGCCCATATGTTCCTTCTGCACTGCCCTAGTAGAAGTATTCCAAGAGGCTCTGCCTCTGCATCAGTCTTCTGCCTGGAAACAGTTGGGGGTGGAGGTGAGTGGGGTGGTTGATCCTTCACCAATGGTTAAGCACCTTCTTCTTGATGCTGACCTTGTGATACTGAGTTCTCATGAGATCTGGTTGTATAACAGGGTATGATATCTCTTTCCTCTCTCTGTCTTGCTCCTACTCCTGCCATATGAAACATTTTATTGCTGCTTGTCCTTCTGGTATGATGGAGAGGCTTCCTGAGTCCTCCCAGAAGCAGAAGTTACTATGCTTTCTTTACAGCCTACAGAACCATGAGCCAACTAAACCCCTTTTGTTATGATCATATAGAAAATTAGTACTGTGAAGTGAAGCTATGAAATGCCTTCAATGACTTTCCCCATCGTATTGTCTATTAACACTGGTCTTCTTTTTAATGCAAATATCTGAAGTCTTCTTGAAGTTTGCCCCTGAAAATGGCCTTTTTTTTCCTTCTACAATGCCAGGCTGTGACAAAGATAGCTGAAAATGTAAAAGCAGGTTCAGAAGTGGCTAAGAGCCAGAGGTTGGAGAGTTGGAGGACTTGGAAGAAGACAGGAAGATGAGGGAAAATTTGGACCATTGTAGAGACTTGTTAAATAGTTGTTATTAAAATGATGACAGAGAGACAGTGAAGGCCCTCATTGTTGCAACGGACACACTTGAAAAGTGATCTCCGACTTCCCTGTCTCTGACAGGACAACTCTGGCTCTTGAGAGTGGCTTGCTGCTGCTGGCTGCGTAGCTCAGCATTCTGCTGTGTTCTGAGTAGAACGGGTGCCTGTGGTTGCAGGGAAATCCACAGACTGGGGCTTGAAACTGCTGTTGGTGCTGACTTACCTTTGAGACATGGCGTGCATGGCAAAGTGACATTTTCTCCTCCAGTATCTGTCCAACTGCTGTCATGAGCCACTGAGCTTCAGCACTGCTGCTGTACATGCATGATTGGTTTTTTACTGTTTTTTGGCTGTCGGCAGTGACTGGTGCTGGGGTCCTCTTTTTCTTTGAAAAATCCCCTGAAAAAATTGCTTGATGTTTTCTCCAAAGTGGCTTATTGAAGGAGGCTGTTTCTTTCATGGCAGTAGCTGGACGCCTTCATTCTGATGGGTGTCTTCTGTTTTCCTGCCTGGGGTAAGTTGAGGAGTCCTCAATCCTTGAAACATTTCTTCATGTTTTTCTAAGTTGGGCTTCCTAGAGTTCTCTTGTGAGTAGGGGGAAACGTCGGCCTTTGGCTCTTGCATGAGCCTTGACAGTTTGGGTTCCTGGGCCCCTTGTGCCCCAGGTTGCTCCTTCTGGCTGCCGTGAGGTCACGTAGCTCCTGGGAAGCCCGCATGTTCCCAGTAGGCATGCTCTGGAGATGGTCCTGGGGCACTAGAGAAGCCAAATTCTCTGAAGCATGGGGCAGAACAGATGCTTGCCCATCTGGAAGGAGCACAACAGTGGCAGAAACTTGAGACTGGGTCTCTGATGTCATGGCCATTCCAGGCTCAAATTCACTAACCTCCTCCTCCATAAGACACAGCTTTCTTGGATCTTGGGAGACAGACATTCTAGGGAGTAGAGAGCTTTTGCTGGTCCCTGGAGCCTCGAAACCACGCACATCCTCACTTGTGGCTTGGAGGTTTGCCAGCACACAGGTTGCCAAGGGGACTCTGGGTTGTGACACTGCCTCCCTGGTCTCTCCAGCCCTTGAAGATTGGGCTTATAAGCTCCTGCTCTGCTGGGTGCTGCCTGTGAGGCTGTATGTGAGGGGCTTAGATGGCCACCTGCCCTCCTGTCCAGCTGGAGGAGACTTCAAGGGCCCATGACCATTCCAAGATGGGATCCCTCATGGGGCCCTCTGGAACTGCTTACATGCAGGTGAGGAGGCCTGAAGACTCTCTGGCATGTGAACAGATGCTTTGGTCAGCACCTGCTTTCTCAGACTTGCCATTGGTGGCTTTCTAAGGAACGTGGCCACCTCAACTTTTGAGCCAGTCCCAGATTCACCGGTGGCTGAGGAGGGACCAGCAAGCTGTGTATTGCACAAGGATGAAACCAGTTTAAAGCACTGAATGGGCTTGAGGACCCTGAGGGCTAGACCCCACCTGTGTTTGGCCCAAAACCTCACAATATGGGCTCCCAGAACCTGCTGAGTACATGGCTCGAGGAAGGAAAGCACCTGGGCTGTGTTCACACAGGCTTTTCCACTTTTCGGGGGTGCTAGATTGCTGGTTTTCACGTGGGTGTTGGACACGGGAAAAGCCTGGTTGACAGCAAGCCAGGATCAATGCATACTCACGAGAATCAAGCCCTCATTGGTCTGGCCCAACTTCCTACCCATGTGGGCTTTCAGGATGTTTTCTATATGATTCCTCTCTGTGAGTCTTAGTAAATCACTTCCCGAGTCACTCCTCATGGGCTTTCTCAAGTTCCTTTCTGACTCCTCAGAGGTTGCCCCCAGAACCTTCCCTGGGAAGCTTTCCATGCCCCTGGATAGATTTTGTGGGGTCTCACCTAGAATTTGCCCTGGATATGGGCACGGGTCCCTCTCTAGCTGGAACTTCACCTTCTGTGCCTCTTTGCTGCTTTCACCTGTGGACATGGGGGACTGCCAGGGCCTGGGTTTGCCCTTAGCCTGACTTGTCCCTGGCAATTCATCCCGAAGCTGCATCAGATCCAGAGACTCTTGGTTCTTGCCCTGGTGTTGAATGAACCAGTTTTCAATATGTTGCTCCAGAGTTCAGGACTGACTGGAAAGTTCTCAGGCAGAATGGATGTCAAGCTTTCCTGGGGAAGGTTAGGAGTGAGACACTAAAGACGTCCTGAGATTTTTGGACCCTAGAGGGTAAAGCCAACCCACCTTCTAGTTGTTTCCTCAACAAAGGCCATTCAGGGTGCTGAGTTTCATGTAGGGAGAGAGCTTGCACTTTATTCTGCGATGCAGGGCAAGCTACTCCAGTGTTCCTAATTGGGGATGGAAAAGCAGGAGATAGGACTGAGAAAGAGGATTGAAGATGGGCCTGGGCCATAGGTGTGGGCCAGAATTCGTGTGTGGATGAAATAAAGGGTTGGGACTCGGGTCCCAGATGGGACAGGGACTGGGCCTGGAAAAGCAATGGGGACATTGTAGTCTCCCTTTGAATTGGGCAGACATTGGACATTTCATTGATGTAAGGATGTCAGTGACACCCGCATTAGCCACCAGGGATTCACTGTGCAGAGAGGGGAGGCCCCAGAAAAGCTGGCTATAATTCTTCTGAAAACTTCCCTGCAAGAGCCTAGGATCTGAGAGCTTCTGAGGACTGGGCAGCTATTTCCAGTTCTCTCCCATGTTCCAGAAGGGTTTTAGGGTTGTGGTGTCCTGCTCAGCACCCAATGATTTAACCAAATTCCCCAAAGAATTCAAGTGCTTTTGTGGGCTGTTTTGGAAATCATCCATCATTTTCTTTTTCCTCTCAAATGTTGATTTCTGTGACTTGTATTCCCACGACATTCTGGCCATCAGAGCTGAGCAAAAAGGGTCTACCAGATTCCATCTGACAGGTCTCTGCTGGGTGGCGGGAAAGATGATCTTGCTGGACTGACGAATTGAAGACTCACCAGGTTCTGGTAGTCTCCTGCCACCAGGAGAAGGCAGAAACTTGACTGAGCCGCCAAGGCCTGAGATGGCTGGGACAGAAGCCGCCAAATCCTCACGTGGAGACAAGCTTTGAGGGACGGTGCCCAGTGGAAGTGCCACTGAGTCACAGTGAGATGGAGTCATCAGAGTGGAGTCCCACAGGGGAGGAGCAGCGAAGCCTTTTGGAGGAGGCGGAGAGCAGGCCAGAGGATCAGGGGTGTGTGGTGGGTGAGGGAAAAGTGCAGGTGGCTCGGGTGAGGGGTGTTCTAGGAGAAGGGAAGGTTCTGGTGGCTGGGAGGCACTTAGGGAGGAAACTGAGTTGGTCATTGGGCCTGGTGGTGTGGTGGAGGCCAGATCCTGAGGATGCTTGGTTCGAGGATCTGGGGAAACTAACAGCGAGAGCATGGGAGCAGCATCTTCCATAGGCTCATGAGAGGACCGGGAGGCTCCATCAGGTGCTCTTTTGCCCACCTCACCTGGGGGTCTGGACCAGAGAGCTGACCAAAGTCACCTTTGTCAAGGTGTGGCCCCAGGAGGGTGCAGGAGACAGGAGGCACAAGCTGCAGCCAGGAGCAGGTGGGTTCAGAGGGCAGAGTGGGCGCTCGGGCCACTCTCATTGTCACTTGGCCTTCTGGTATGGTTAGGAGGGCCCTGATCAGTGTGGGCCTCGTCAGTGGACCTAGTCAGTTGGGACTTGGTCAGTGAGGCCTATTTATTGGGGGCATGGTCAGCGGGGGGCTGCTTAGAGAGGGTCTCATTAGGGGGATGTAGCAGTGGGCATCTTGGTGAGTGGGGACCTAGTGGCAGCCACTTGTTTGGTGTCTGGTCAGTGTAAAACTAGGCTGCAAGACTTTGTCAGTGGAGACCTGGTCAGCTGGGGCTTAGTGGTGGCCTTGTCAGCATGGGGTGGGTCAGTGGTGACCAGGTCAAGGGGTGCTATTCAGTGGAGGCCTGGTCACATGGGACCTTGTCAGCAGGGCCTGGTGGCTATGTCCTCATCAGTGAGGCCCTTGTTAGTGGGGCCCTGATCAGGGCAGCCTGGTCAGTGGAACCTAATCAGTGGGGGCCTGTTCAGAGACAGCGCGGTCAGTGGTGGCTTTTTTAGCACTGGTCTATGGGGTGACCTGGTCAGCGGGGATCTGAGCAGTGGGTGCCTATTCAGTGGGGCCTACTCACTAGGGTCAGAGTTTGGGGCATCTGGTCACCTTGGGCCTGCTTAACAGGGGCCTGGTCAGGGCCATGCGTGGTTGCTCATGCCTGTAATACCAGCACTTTGGGAGGCCGAGGCGGGCGGATCACAAGGTCAGGAGATCGAGACCATCCTGGCTAACACGGTGAAACCCTGTCTCTACTAAAAATATATATATATATATATATATATATATATATATACAAAAAATTAGCTGGGCATTGTGGCGGGCGCCTGCAGTCCCAGCTACTCGGGAGGCTGAGACGGGAGAATGGCGTGAACCCGGGAGGCGGAGCTTGCAGTGAGCTGAGATTGCGTCACTGCACTCCAGCCTGGACGACAGAGCGAGACTCCATCTTAAAAAAAAAAAAAAACTGGCCTGGTCAGTCAGTGGCAGACTGTTCCCTTGAGGCCTGGTCAGTGGGGCCTCATATTTGGGGCCAGGCAATGGGGTCATTATCGGTGGAACCTGATCAATGAGGCCTTGTCAGTAAGGACCTGGTCAGTGAGGACCTGGTCTGTAAGGGCCTGATCAGTGAGGCCTTGTCAGTAAGGACCTGGTCAGTGAGGCCCTGGTCTGTAAGGACCTGATCAGTGAGGCCTTGTCAGTAAGGACCTGGTCAGTGAGGACCTGGTCAGTAGGGTCCTGATCATTGTGGGCCTGGCAGCGGGGGCCTGGTTAGTGGGGCATGGTCATGGGGTTCTAATCAGTGAGGGTGTGGTCAGGGAGGACCTGATGTGTGGGATCTGGTCAGTAGGGACCTGGTGCGGGGGCTGCTGAGCACTGCTGGGAGATGTCAGGTGCAATGCACGTTATCGAAGGCCCTGTGGACAGCTCACATGAGCCAGTGGTGCCCAAAGACCCAGTCAAAAGTGGGTGTTTAGATGGACCTGGGAGATCTTGCTCAGAGATTTTGACAGGACAAAGGCAAAGGAAGGGCCAGAGTGGCCGGTGAGATGGTCACAGTCTATGGGCTACACAGGATGGAGGCAGCCAGGGAACAGGCAGAGTGGGCAGCTGGGGTGCAGGGAGAGACAGGTGCATGCTGGGAGGTCAGACCCCCTCAGTGCTGTGGGGGTGTCAGGTGGGGTGGGCTCCAGGTGCACCCTCAGTGCACTGGGCAGGTCTCGGCCCAGTCTCCCTGGACCCTGGCCGAGTGATGTGGTCACTCCCTGGGGGACTGCTGTCAGGCCCCGGCCACCCACCCTGGGCAGTGCTGTCCCATCTCAGGACTGGGCTTTCTCAGATCCTGCAAAGGGCACAGCCTCCAGAGCAGGAGGGGCAGCCCCATGGTGCAGCCTGAGCTCTCCATGGGCCTGGAGCATCCCCTGCCAGCCCTGCGCTCCCTCTTCTCCCAGGTCCGGCTTTTCCAGTGTCAGCCAGCAGAGGGGCTCCGTCCTCCCTTCCCTATGTGTCTCCTGGGCTGAAACTTGCGGCGGATTGGGACAGGGATGGTGCTTCCCTCAGGCCCATTTAGGGAGGGGACTGGCTCCCAGCTTGGCACATGTCCTCAGCTCTGCCTTGGTTGCCTTAGAGTGAGAAGGATCAGTCAGTGCCCTGAAGGTAAATGTAGGAGACTGTCCATGCTGTGTGGGAGGCTGGTCTAGGGATGGAGAACTTAACAGGTCCTCCCAGTCTGTCAGGCCTGGGAAGCACTGTCCTGTCTCAGGACTCAGAAAGTCCAGTCCTGCGATGGGACGGTGCTGCCAAGGTTGGGTGGCTGGGGCCTGACAGCAGTCCCCCAGGGAGTGACCACATCACCCAGGCGGGGTCCAGGGAGCCTGGCCTGAGACCTGCCCAGTGCATTGAGGGTACCTGGAGCCCACTCCACCTGATACCCCTACAGCCGTTGCAGGGTCTGACCTCCCAGCAGGGTCATTCCCTCATCTGGGGCAAGGGAGTTCACCGCCTTCAGCAGCCTCCATGAAGGCCGCCCCCCGGCCCCCCGCCCCCCACCTACACATGCACAGAGCTAGAAGGTCTGTCCCCACCACCACTCCAGAGTGTGAGAAACGGAGAGGCAGTGGGATGGGGACTCTGTGCTTCGCATGTTGGCTGAGCTAAGAGGGCCCATCTCCATCCCAGCCTTTGTCAGGGAGACAAGAGGCTTCCCAGGGGTAGACATTATCTATTCTCCACCAGGATACCCAGGGTCAAGACTTCTCCCACTTCTGAACTCAGGGTCTGGCACTCTCTCACCCAAACTTCCACTATTTTGTGACACATGAAGCAACTCGGCTGTGAGACTTCCTGGAGCCTGCATGGAGATGTTCAGCCCTGTGACATCTCTGCAAGCCTTTTCCCTACAGCTGCATAAAGTTTGAGGTAGACAGTAGTAGTGTAAAGATGGGTTGAACCTTATTTCAGAGTGGGATCTTCATAGGTTTTTCCTCATCTTGTTTTTAGAATTTTTTCTTGTTTGTGTAAAGACGGTATTATGGAAACGTAAGGTTCAGTGAAGGAACTCAGGATGAAGGTGGGCTTACAGCACCACTGTCAGCATCCCTCCATGTCCTGTCGCTTCTAGAAACCAAGCCCACACCAAGCATGGCACAAATAAAAGCCATCACCCTCTTATGATTAAAAAACCATATATATTGTGGAATATTAAATGTTCTGCATGTACTAACATGAGAGAAAATACTTTTTCTCTACATAGAATTTTTTCTTGGGGACTTGTTTTTCTCTAGGAAAAGCTAAAAAAGAATTTGTGACTGAATAAATTAGATACCTCCCTGCAGAAGACAGTGCCTTGGACAGTGGTGATGGTGGCTAGAGGCACCGGGTATCTTCGGTCAGTGCTGAGGGGGACTGACTGGGGATACAGCTTTCTTGGGGAGCAAGAGTTGGGGATGTTGCAGGCCCCGTTGCTTATTGTTGCACCGGACACTTTTCAAGGGCTGCTGATCTCTGATTTGCCTGTCTCTGTTGGGACAACTCTGGCTCTTGAGAGTGGCTTGTTGACTGCTGGCTGCATAGCTCAGCATTCTGCTGTGTTCTGAGTAGAAGGGGTGCCTGTGGTTGCAGGAAAATCCACAGACTGGGGCTTGAAACTGCTGTTGGTGCTGATTTACCTTCGAGGCATGGTGCGCATGGCAAAGTGACATTTTCTCCTCCAGTATCTGTCCAACTGCTGCCATGAGCCGCTGAGCTTCAGCACTGCTGCTGTACATGCATGGTCGGATTTTTACTGTTTTTTGGCTCTTGGCAGTGCTGGCTTCCTTTTTTTCTCTGAAAAAATTGCTTGATGTTTTCTCCAAAGTGGCTTATTGAAGGAGGCTGTTTCTTTGATGGCAGTAGCTGGACGCCTTCATTCTGATGGGTGTCTTCTGTCTTCCTGCACGGGATAAGTTGAGGAGTCCTCAATCCTTGAAACATTTCTTCATGTTTTTCTAAGTTGGGCTTCCTAGAGTTCTCACTCTTGTGAGTAGGGGGAAACATCGGCCTTTGGCTCTTGCATGAGCCTTGACAGTTTGGGTTCCTGGGCCTCTTGTGCCCCAGGTTGCTCCTTCTGGCTGCCGTGAGGTCATGTAGCTCCTGGGAAGCCCGCATGTCCCCAGTAGACATGCTCTGGAGATGGTCCTGGGGCACTAGAGAAGCCAAATTCTCTGAAGCATGGGGCAGAACAGATGCTTGCCCATCTGGAAGGAGCACAACAGTGGCAGAAACTTGAGGCTGGGTCTCTGATGTCGTGGCCATTCCAGGCTCAAATTCACTAACCTCCTCCTCCATAAGACACAGCTTTCTTGGATCTTGGGAGACAGACATTCTAGGGAGTAGAGAGCTTTTGCTGGTCCCTGGAGCCTCGAAACCACGCACATCCTCACTTGTGGCTTGGAGGTTTGCCATCATACAGGTTGCCAAGGGGACTCTGGGTTGTGACACTGCCTCCCTGGTCTCTCCAGCCCTTGAAGATTGGGCTCCTAAGCTCCTGCTCTGCTGGGTGCTGCCTGTGAGGCTGTATGTGAGGGGCTTAAATGGCCACTTGCCCTCCTGTCCAGCTGGAGGAGACTTCAAATGCCCATGACCATTCCAAGATGGGATCCCTCATGGGGCCCTCTGGAACTGCTTACATGCAGGTGAGGAGGCCTGAAGACTCTCTGGCATGTGAACAGATGCTTTGGTCAGCACCTGCTTTCTCAGACTTGCCATTGGTGGCTTTCTAAGGAACGTGGCCACCTCAACTTTTGAGCCAGCCCCAGATTCACAGGTGGCTGAGGAGGGACCGGCAAGCTGTGTATTGCACAAGGATGAAACCAGTTTAAAGCACTGAATGGGCTTGAGGACCCTGAGGGCTAGACCCCACCTGTGTTTGGCCCAAAACCTCACAATATGGGCTCCCAGCACCTGCTGAGTACATGGCTCGAGGAAGGAAAGCACCTGGGCTGTGTTCACACAGGCTTTCCCACTTTTTGGGGGTGCTAGATTGCTGGTTTTCACGTGGGTGTTGGACACGGGAAAAGCCTGGTTGACAGCAAGCCAGGATCGACGCACACTCACAGGGATCAAGCCCTCATTGGTCTGGCCCAACTTCCTACCCATGTGGGCTTTCAGGATGTTTTCTATATGATTCCTCTCTGTGAGTCTTAATAAATCACTTCCCGAGTCACTCCTCATGGGCTTCCTCAAGTTCCTTTCTGACTCCTCAGAGGTTGCCCCCAGAACCTTCCCTGGGAAGCTTTCCATGCCCCTGGATAGATTTTGTGGGGTCTCACCCAGAATTTGCCCCAGATGTGGGCACGGGTCCCTCTCTAGCTGGAACTTCACCTTCTGTGCCTCTTTGCTGCTTTCGCCTGTGGACATGGAGGACTGCAAGGGCCTGGGTTTGCCTTTGGCCTGACTTGTCCCTGGCGATTCATCCTGAAGCTGCATCAGATCCAGAGACTCTTGGATCTTTCCAGGTTGCCCCATGTGTTGTTCCAGTTGTCTCCAGAGTTCAGGACTGACTGGAAAGTTCCCAGGCAGAATGGATGTCAATCTTTCCTAGGGAAGGTTAGGATTGGAGACACTAAAGACATCCTGAGATTTTTGGATGCTAGAGGGTAAAGCCAACCCACCTTCTAGTTGTTTCCTCAACAAAGGCCATTCAGGGTGCTGAGTTTCAGGTAGGGAGAGAGCTTGCACTTTATTCTGCGATGCAGGGCAAGCTACTCCAGTGTTCTTGATTGGGGATGGAAAAGCAGGAGATAGGCCTGGGAAAGAGGACTGAAGATCGGCCTGGGCCATAGGTGTGGGCCGGAATTGGGGTGTGGATGAAATAAAGGGTTGGGACTCAGGCCCCAGATGGGACAGGGGCTAGGCCAGGAAACGCAGTGGGGACATTGTAGTCTCCCTTTGGCGGGAAAGATCATCTTGCTGGACTGACGAGTTGAAGACGCTCCAGCTTCTGGTAGTCTCCTGCCACCAGGAGAAGGCAGAAACTTGACTGTTTGAGCCGCCAAGGCCTGAGATGGCTGGGACAGAAGCCACCAAATCCTCACATGGAGACAAGCTTTGAGGGACGGTGCCCAGTGGAAGTGCCACTGAGTCACAGTGATATGGAGTTATCAGAGTGGAGTCCCACAGGGGAGGAGCAGCGAAGCCTTTTGGAGGAGGCGGAGAGCAGGCCAGAGGATCAGGGGTGTGTGGTGGGTGAGGGAAAAGTGCAGGTGGTTTGGGTAAGGGCATTCTAGGAGAAGGGAAGGTTCTGGTGGCTGGGAGGCACTTAGAGAGGAGACTGAGGTGGTCATTGGGCCTGGTGATGTGGTGGAGGCCAGATCCTGAGGATGCTTGGTTTGAAGATCCGGGGAAGCTAACGGGGAGAGCATGGGAGCAGCATCTTCCATAGGCTCATGAGAGGACCGGGAGGCTCCATCAGATGCTCTTTTGCCCACCTCACCTGGGGGGTCTGGACCAGAGGGCTGACCAAAGTCACCTTTGTCAAGATGTGGCCCCAGGAGGCTGAAGGAGACAGGAGGCACAAGCTGCAGCCAGGAGCAGGTGGGTTCAGAGGGCAGAGTGGGCGCTCGGTCCACAGCCCCTCTACCACCCCACACCCTGACTGCCCAATTCTCCTGCTACCCCTTGCCCCAGGGTTTTACTGCCATTCTCTGTCCCCCTGGTCTCCCCATCCCAGGTCAACTCCAGGCTGCCTATGGCCCTGGGGTCGCATCCCAGCTCTGGTAGGAAGGATGCAGGGAAGGGGAAGTGCCTCACCTCTGCAGTTGTGAAAGCAGGTCCCAAGTCTCCTCCAGGCCTCTCGGGCACTCTCTACAAGCTGGAAATCAGACTGGGTTAGGGCAGTGAGGAAGGGGCCTAGGATCTCACAGGAGGCTGAGTGTATGTTTCTTTAGGGAAGACCACGGGGAATTAGACCCTGGAACCCACCCGTCTGTGTCCAAAGCCACATGGCCCCGACGGTAATAGCAAGGCATGGAGGACACGGCTTTGTCATTCACAAAGGGCTTCCACACACAGGACCCCCACCCCCATAGTCCTCACAACTGCCCTGTGGGGAGAAGGACTGGGGTGGTCTCAAAGAGGAATCAGCCTTAGCAGAGTTGAACAGCTGTTCCCAGGGAGCGGGAGGCCCCCTCACCCCCCTCCGCATCCAGGCAGGCATTGGTCTCCCCAGGACACATACACTGCCCCCTGCTGGGTAACGCTCAGTCCCTGGCCCACCATGGCTTCATTCCGGCACGGAATCTGAGAAGGACCCAGGGTTCTGATTTCCTTCCTAGGAGCCCTCACCTCAGGCTTCTTCAACTGACTTCTTCAGAGTCAGTTCCCTCCTGGACAGATGAGATCAAATTAACTCTAGTGTGCCCTGGCAGAGCCTTACTTCTCAGACTGTGGTTTTTCATCCTGCCTCTGGGCCTCCCCCACCACCTTACTGGACACTGGGAGACACGATGACGTGGGGAGACAAGATGACATGGGGAGACAAGATGACGCTGGGAGACAAGATGACACTGGGAGACAAGAAATGGTGAGGAGCTAGGACCAGCTCTCCCTCTTCGCCCCCAGCCCAGCTGCAGCACGCTGCACTCACAAATGGCATGGCTCTCTCTGTCTTGCTCAGGGAGCTCTGTGTGCTTCCTCCCACTCATGTTTAAATGGATGATAAACTGCTTTTCTTCTTAGAAAAACAGGAAGAGGGGGCCGGGCGTGGTGGCTCACGCCTATAATCCTAGCACTTTGGGAGGCCAAGGCGGGTGGATCACCTGAGGTCAGGAGTTTGAGACCAGCCTGGCCATGGTGAAACCCCATCTGTACTAAAACTACAAAAATTAGCCAGGCGTGGTGGCGGGCACCTGTAATCCCCAGCTACTCAGGATGCTAAGACAGGAGAATAGCTTGAACTTGGGAAGCAAAGGTTTCAGTGAGCCGATATCGCTCCATTTCACTGCAGCCTGCACGACAGAGCGAGACTCCGTCTCAAAAAATAAAATAAAATAAACACACACACACACACACACACAGAGGGATTTTCAATATGAGATCCACCATGGACTCCATCAGTCCCTGTTCCTCTGCTCCAGGAACACCCAGGCTCAGGCCCACAGGCACCACTGAGCTGTCAAGTAGGATTCTGCTTCCCAGGACACCAGAGGAGACGCCAGGCCCCAGTGGGGGCCCCTGGGGGCCCAGCACAGGCCCTGTATCACCCCACACAGAGGAGACTGGGCCCCGAGCCACCAGCCTCAGGAAGGGGCTGATGAGCCAGAGCTCAGGGCCTGGCCGTGGACAGAGACCTCCCCCATCTCATGACCGGTCCTGGCCGCTGAGTCCACGGGTTTGATTTTGCCTTCACGCCTCCTGCGCTCCCCCACAGATGGACTGAGAGCTTGGGATGGAAATCCCTGTACACAATCTACCCCTACCAACCCCTGGCTGCCCTGCCTCTCCCTGGAATGATGATGTTCTGGTCTCTCCTGAGACTTCCCGTCTCAGAAGTCTCTCCACTGGATTTGGAAAAGTGGAACTAATAACAAAAAGAAAGGAGAGAATCAAGCTCTGTGGGTCCGGACTGGCAGCTCCTTACCTTTCTCTTCCCAGGCGATGGTGAGGATGGGTCGTCACAACAGAGGTAAGATAAGTAGGGTAGTAATAGGAAGAAGAACTTTAGGGCAAACACCAAGGTGAGGAAGATATCCAACACCCATGGTGTGGAGCTGGGGGCATTTAGCGATGAGGCACTAAGTAATTTTAGAGGAAAGGGAAGATTCTCCATGTGAATAGGCGCATTGCTTTCAAGCAACTGAGCTCTGGGCATCCCCGTGGAGACTAGGGACTGGGGCCCAGGCCTGCATCACAGAGCTGGGGCCTTCACATCACAAAGGGCTCCTTTGTTGGGGAGGGGCTGTAGGAGGGGGAGGCTGAAGCACAGACCCTCCCCACCCCCCAAGCCTGGTATCCCTCCACCCTCCCACCTTCCAGATCCCTCCTTCCCACTAAGTTTTGTCAGTGATAGAACTCAGCCAATTTTCTATTCTTTCTCCCTGGAACACAGACATTACCTGGTTCCTTTTGTCTGTTGGAGATGGTGGCTTGAGGTTACCTACTTTATAGCCTTGAAAATCTGAAGTTGACTCTGAAATTTTGGCTATGTACCAGGGATTTTTATTCTCAGAGTCTCGTTCGTCCTCAACTCCAGCTTTCCCACGCAATGTTTTTGTCTTATATCAATCCAGGGACAAAATGTAAATTTCTTTTACTCTTAGTTTTGCAAATTTTGAATAGTAAATTTTAAAAAATTATTTCTATCTCTTTTTTTAATTTTTTTATTTTTTGGGGACGGAATCTCTCTCTGTCGCCCAGGCTGGAGTGCAGTGGCGTGATCTCGGCTCACTGCAAGCTCCGCCTCTTGGGTTCAAGCCATTCTCCTGCCTCAGCCTCCCCAGTAGCTGGGACTACAGGCATCCGCCGCCACCACGCCCGGCTAATTTCTTTTTGTATTTTTAGTAGAGATGGGGTTTCAGTGTTAGCCAGGATGGTCTCAATCTCCTGACCTCGTGATCCACCCGCCTCAGCCTCCCAAAGTGCTGGGATTACGGGTGTGAGCGACTGTGCCTGGCCTTCTATCTCACTTTCAATCAAAGAGACCTACCCACATACAATTAAGATTTTTTTTATTTTTTTAAATTTTATTTATGTACTTATGTATTTAAGTTCCAGAGTACATGTGCAGGACATGCAGTTTTCCTTTTTTTTTTTTTTTTTTTTTGAAACGGAGTCTCACTCTGTTGCCAGGCTGGAGTGCAGTGGTGCGATCTCGGCTCGCTGCAACCTCTGCCTCTTGGGTTCAAGCAATTCTCCTCCCTCAGCCTCTTGAGTAACTAGGACTACAGGCGTGTGCAACCATGCCCAGCTACTTTTTGTGTTTTTAGTTGAGATGGGGTTTCACTATGTTGGTCAGGATGGTCTCGATCTCTTGACCTCATGATCCACCCGCTTTGGCCTCCCAAAGTGCTAGGATTACAGGCATGAGCCATGGCGCCTGGCCAGATTACATTTAATATTGTTAAGATGGAAATACTTTCCAAAGCAATTTGCAGGTTCAATGCAATCCCTATTTAAATTCTAAGGATGTTTTTTGCAGAAATCGAAAAACGTATCCTAACATTTATAGGGAGTGTTAAGGAAGTCCAAATAGCCTGAACAATCTGGAATAAGAAGAATAAAGTTGGACTCATGCTTCCTGATTTCAAAACTTACTTTAAGGCTATAGCAATCAAAACAGCGTGGTACACGGTGTGGCGTAAAGACAGATATGTATGTAATCCCAGCACTTTGGGAGGCCAAGGTGGGCAGATCACTCGAGGTCAGGAGTTTGAGACTAGCCTGGCCAACATGGTGAAACTCCATCTCTACTAAAAATACAAAAATTAGCTGGGCATTGTGACACATGCCTCTAGTCTCAGCTACTCGGGAGGCTGAGGCAGAAGAATCGCTTAAATCGAGGAAGTGGAGGTTGCAGTGAGCCGAGATCGTGCCACTGCATTCCAGCCTGGGTGACAGAGTGAGACTCTGTCTCAAAAAAAAAAAAAAAAGGAAGACAGATATCAGACATATAAATCAAAAGAACAGAATAGAGAGCCCAGAAATAAACCCTTGCACATATGTTCAAATGGATGCCTTGGACATGTAATGTCAAGTGCACTCTTCGTTATCTAGTTTGAATTTTTATTTCTGAAGATATTTTTGCTGTATTTGGTCATCTTCCTTTTGTAGTATTCTTCTCTGCTGCATTCAAATTTTTTAAAGAACTACTTGTGTCATTCTTTAACGTCAAAATTTATCTTGATATATAGCTTGTATTTTGTTTCTGCTTCTTTCTTTTTCTTTTAGATTTAAAACATATCATGGAAATTTACTCATTTTACATGGGTACCTCCATTGTATACATGAAGTATACATCTTATTAAACTTCTGTTTTACAGAAATAAATTTTATATATAAAAAACTTTATGAATAACCTAAAGAAAAAGAGTAAAATGAGCATTCATGTTTTGATCACAGATTTTTTTTTAAAAAATGGAATGTGTCTTTGAAGCCCTGAACACAGCTACTTTTCTATTTATTTACTGAGCACTTAAGTTGGTTCTCTGATTCTAATTAACATTTTTCTGTCATTGCCTTTCTCTACATGGTTTTGTATCTCTCTGTTTGTTGACATTATGTCAGTAAAGATCTCTAGATCTCTTCTTCAAAGTCTTTAAATCGTCACATATCTCTCTCCACCTTCCCTTTTTTCTAAAACTGCCTGTTTTCTTTTTCTCCTCAACTCAGATATTAAAGATGTTTCCTTACTTCTCTTTCTCTACATTGAATGATCTCCTTGATGCTTTTTGTGTGTACTTTTTTTTCTTCTTATAGACTGTGGTCAACGGATATCAAAATGTATTTTTGTGTCTTTTTCAAACATATATGTGTTTTACTTCTTTTTATCTTGGTTACTCATCTCTGGGTTATGGCATATTTAGTAATAGGTTATTTTATCTTAGCATACAAAAATTGATATAAATAGTTTATTTATAAAAAACTGTATAGTTAGGCCAGGTGTGGTGGCTCATGCCTGTAATCCCAGCAATTTGGGAGGCCAAGGCAGGTAGATCATTTGAGTTCAGAAGTTCAAAACCAGCCTGACCAATATGGTGAACCCCATCTCTATTAAAAATACAAAATTAGCCAGGCATAATGGCACATGCCTGTAATCCCAGCTACTTGGGACGCTGAGACAGGAGAATCACTTGAACCCAGGAAGCAGAAGTTGTAGTGAGCCGTGATCACACCATCGCACTTCAGCCTGAGCAACAAGAGTAAAATTCCATCTCAAAAAAAAAAAAAAAAAAAACTGTATGGTTATAATATCACTTTACCTGCCATATATATACCATAAAATTGTTCTTCATATTATTTATCTGAGATTATAATTTCATATGAATGCTTTCAAACTATGTTCAGTTGAAACTGAGAGGACCATAGTTTATAGATTTGTTTCTTTGATATGCCATAACATAATATCTGTTTAAACAATTATTAAATATTTACTCTTAAAAATACTTGACCTAGTAGTTCTGTACATTTCTGCAGATATAAGAAATGCCTAGAAATGACAATAAATATGTTAAATGTATTTGGAAATGAAGACATGGAGACTTAAATACAGATCAACTGAAAATGGATATTCTGTTTAAGAAGCTAAAACAGAAGGTAATTTTAAAAAATAATTATTTTATCTTAAGGTCTAGATTACATGTGCGAGACATGCAGGTTTGTTATATAGGTAAACGTATGCCATAATGGTTTGCTGCACCTATCAATCCATCACCTAGGTATTAAGCCCTGCAGGCATTAGCTATTAATCTTGATGCTCACCCTCCTGACCCAAACAGGCTGGGCTTGGTACCCCTCCCTGGCTTCAGAAAGAAGCCAAACAAGGAGCTTTCTTCTGCAGAATGAAACCCTTTTTTCTAGAAGCACTGCTGACTGTTTGGTGGTTGCCATTTGTGGCAGTGAGCCTCTTTTTTTTTTTTTTTTTTTTTTTTAGACGGAGTCTCGCTGTTGCCCAGGCTGGAGTGCAGTGGCTCAATCTCGGCTCACTGCAAGCTCCCCCTCCTGGGTTCACGCCATTCTCCTGCCTCAGCCTCTCCGAGTAGCTGGGACTACAGGCGCCCGCCACCACGCCTGGCTAATTTTTTCTATTTTTTAGTAGAGACGGGGTTTCACCATGGTCTCGATCTCCTGACCTCATGATCCGCCCGCCTCGGCCTCCCAAAGTGCTGGGATTACAAGCGTGAGCCACCGCGCCCGGCCTGGCAGTGAGCCTTTTGTCCATTCTGAGGTTGGATTGGTTTCTCCTTTTGGCCCTGCCCTGCCGTACAGACCGTAAAGGAGAACAACAAGAGGCCCCCAGCAAACATCCACAGATGGCCCTGGACATCAGCCACATTCTGAGAAACATGTCATGTTCTGGGAGGGCTAAGGCATCAAGTAAGGCCTATGGGGCTGGAGGATCCCAGGGCAGGTGGGGCAATCCAGACCATGGTGGCTTCCCATGGGAATTGGGAGGTCCCAAGGCATAGTCAGGGGTTCCACAGGAGGTGTCACAGAGCTGCCAAGGGCTTTCCTGGCCCAGGGAGTAGTCAACACCATGGACTGAATGAACACCTGCTGGGCTCCAAGCCCTGGGCCAGGCTGGGGCATATGGGGCCAGGAGGCAGCTCAGAGTAGGAGGCAGAGAGAGAAGTGTGCTCAGAGGGCACCCATATCTGGATGTAATGTGGTCCTGAGATTCTGGCTGGGAAGTGCTTCCAGGATTCCATGTGTTACGCAGCTTTTTCTTCTCCCCAGCCTCACCCTGCAGGAATTCTAGTGACTATATTGCCACCATCTTGGAGCTCCATGCCCTCATAGTGTAACGGCACCCGCAGATCTGCCTGTGCACTGACTTCCTGTACTACCTCACTCCTGAGGGGTGATGCTTCTGCAGGGCCTATGACCTGGTGCACAACTTTAGACACCATCATCCTGGAGCAGCACTGCACCCTCACTAGCCAGGGATTTGATGACTTCCTTAAAGCCAAGGCCACATTCAAGACTTTGGACTTCAGTGATACACTTGTGCTGGGCAAGGTGGGCCTCTCTGGGATCTTAATTCAGGAGGCAGAATGCAGCTTGAGATCAAGTGTCTGATCAAAGAACTTGAACTTGATCTGGAAGGCTCTGGGGAGCCATGGAAGGTGCTGGATAAACGATAGACAGTGAGCCACGTTTTAGAGATGACTGTAAGAGGCTGCCTGGAAGGGGTGAACAAGAGCCAGGAGACCAGGGAGGGAGCTTGTGGGGCAGGTTTGGAGATGGCAAGGGAGGGATCCTGCTTGGATGAAAAGTCTTCAGGAACCGTCTCAGGTTACATTCAGGTGTCCTCAGAGCTAGTGTGTTCAGAGGTCTTGTCTCCAGGATGAAAATGGGAAGGAGTTGTCAGATAAGGACATATAAATGGAGGCTGGCATCTTCATGAGTGTCAATGGTGGTCCTCGTGTGGACTACTGTGAGAACAGGGGTCTCTCCATTTAGGGGCATTGTAGATGGACCCTATATCACTCCATTCTGCCCTTCCTTTCCCTCTTCCCATTCTCCCGAGGGCCTCAGTGCATGGGCGCTGTCCATCCTCTGGTGCTGAAGCAACCAAGCGACCCAAACCTGCCTGGCTGCCTCTTAGGATATGACAGCACAGCCAGTGCCCTCTCCTGGATCCTGTGCAACTTCACAAGACACCCAGACACTGGGAGTGCTCCCAGCATATGCTGCAAGAGTCCTGAGGGACCACAATCCTGAAGACATTGAATGGTGGGTGCAGCGCCTCATAGCTGTTCCCCAGCCCCTCTAATTGGCGCTGCTCCACGTGCTGAAGGGGGATAACGTTTCTGCCATTATTGTCTAGTAGGAAAAGGAGTGTGGAGCCCAGAAGCAGGGCCTGGTACCCAGCCTGCCTAGCAAGGGGGAGAATTTGTAGGCTTTGTGGACAGAAAGATCTGGGAGTCCATATCTATCACCCACTAACTTGATATGAGACATTAGTAAAATCAGTTCTGAACTACATTTCTGCGTGTGTAAATTGAGGGGAATTTCTTCTACCCCACGAGGCTGCTTGGAGAATTAGTGACAGTGTATGTAGAGCAGGTGCCACCCAGCAGGCATTTGGTGTCCAGACTACTCCTCTTCCCCCTTCATTTTCTGCCTAAATTTGCATTCTGTTCCCAAGACCTTCACTCCCCTTAATTAAGCTCTTCCCTCTGATTCCCGCCTTATCATCTATTCCGTGGATTCACTGGGATCTAAGTGGGTAACAGTCATGTATGCATGTATATATGTGTACATATGCACTGTGTTGGTCTTGGAGTGTGGTGTGTGAATGTGTGTGTGTGTGTGTGTGTTGGAGTCACTGAGTGACTGAAACTCTCCACACCAGGCTGTGTTTCTGCTCATTGCTGGAGGCGCTGTCAGGGGCCCTGCCCTCAACCCCAGGTCTGACCCTTGCAGTGCAGGCAGGACATTCTGGAGGAATCATGTCCTTGAAAGGAGCTCCGAGGAGTGACTTGTGGATATTGGTGGATAAATACTCCGGCTCCTTTTCTCTGGCTGGGATGACTCTGAGGCACATGTTCTGTGCTGTCTCTTGGAGGTAACAGGCTGGGCTGAGACCTGGCTGCTACAGTGAAAACTTTCTTGATGAAGTTTCCTTTAACTGCTGCATTCCTTTCCTGTCTCATTTCCCCACTCCTCTACAGATGTTTCCTGGGATTAACACCGTAAGGAAGAACTGGCAGTAGAATTACTGTCCTAGAGTCATCTCCAAATAAAATTTTTGTATTTGAATCTTTGCCTCAGGATCTACTTCAAGGAAACTCAAAGTAAGACACACATTTTTCTGTCGGCTCTTCCAATTCCCATAGACCTGTCGTTGTGCTGTTTTTACCAAAAAGGAATGTGAAGATCAGGGAGGGAAAGTCGCTTGCCCAACGTCACCCAGCTGAACAGTGGTGGAGTTCAACTTTGACCATGGGTTGTCTGGCCCCAAGGTGGAAGCTTGCTCCTCTCCCATGAGTCTCCTCCCTTATCAGGGTCAAATGAATGAATGGAGGATGTTAAAAGTAGACAGGGTCTCTGATGCCTGTGCCAGAGGAACCCAAGCTCATGGCTGGTGCCTGTGTTCTCATTCTTACCTCATTAAGAGTAATGATGAAAAACATGCTCAGTGCTGACCGTGTGCCTGGGGGTGCTGTTGTAGGCACTCTGTTTACTTTAATTCATTTAATTTTCACAATAACCTTGTTTTTACTTTTAGTTTTTAGGTGAAAAACCTGGAACAAAGAGCAATACAGGAAGTTTCCAAAATTCACCCTGCTGGTCCAGGTTTGAACCAAGCAGTCTGCACCTAGAGTCCTTGTTTGTAACCATGGCACCGTGGCTTCTCACACATCTCATAGTGGAGTTCCACCATGTGTCAGGCATGGCACTGAGCAGTTTCTTTTAAAAACATAATTTGTAATTATGTAGATTACTAATTCTACCTCAGAATGCCACACAGCCTTCATGTGATCAAAGGAAACAATTGGTAAGTGGAAGCATTGACAACAAACATTCTTTTTTCCTTTCCCCCTTCATTCCAACAGTTGGGACAGTGTTTTCTCTGTGCCTATAGAAACCTCAGCTCCTGTGCCAAGGAGCCTGGTCCCTCTGGGGAATGTGGCAGTCAGGTGCTGGCAGGGACCTGTAAGCAGCTGAAGGGTCATAAGAAGGAGCTGTTTACAAAGGTGTGGGCAGGGCCAAGGGGACCGAGGAGGGATGGCACAGGGCCCTGGGGTTAGCATCATCTGGGAACTGTCATCATCCCCCAGGCTGGTGGGACCACAGAGAAGCTGTTTCAGGAACTCATAGGGAGAATCTGCAGCTGAAAGAGGAGGCCAGAGGAGACATCATTCCCTGTGCCCTTTGACTGCATCCGGATGCCCCCACGGACCACACTACCATCTCCTTATTGGATTGGAGAGGCTGCATGGAGGGGTTCTAAGCCTCCTACTGTAGCTTACCTCCAACAGTGAGTCAGCACCGGCTCCCCTAACTCCACAGGCCAGAGTCCACTTAGCTCCTCTATCCAGCATGGTCCCCTTTCTCCCTACAGGCCCCTCTGCTGAGAAGCAGCAGAATCCTGTTTCTCCCTACAGGCCCCTCTGCTCCTTATGAGTGGTGTTTTGTGAGTCTCCTCCCTTGGTTTTGGATGAGAAACACCCTTTCCCTTTCTACAGGGATTGTTTCTCTGGACCCCAACCCGAGTTTTCCCCTGGTGGGGCCATGGGCAGGTGGGGGTGGTGGAACCAACTCTTTAGAACCAGCAATGCCAAACAGATCCCACTCAGGGGAAGTTCTTGCTAACTGTCATGGGTCCTCTGGAATTTTCTGAAGGATTCCTCTTTTTATTTTCCTCCTAACCAGCTCATGTGATCTCCTGGGATCTCTACTTAAGATGCTGGCAGGCCGGCCAGCTGGTCTGGCCCTGGACGTGCCTTCAGGGGCTGGTTATTCTTCATGACCTGTGTTGTGGTGAGTGGTAAGCAGCACTGCTTCTAGCTTCACTGTTGGGCCAGATTTCATCCCCACTGTGGCTCTTCAGTGTGGCTGCTTCCTGCTCCCTCCATGGACCCTGCGCAGAATTGCCCCATGTTTCTGTTTGGGCACCAATGAGGAAGGAAGCATGAAGGACGCACAGGTCAGGTCATTCTGTTGCCCACCTCGTGCTGGGTCTTTACTCCTGGGATGGCTTCAGGGGCAACTCCTTTTCCATGCCCCCGCCCCCCACCCCCGCCACATCTCTCAGGTTTCTGCTCAAAAGTCACCTCTTGGAGGGGTCTCTCCCTCTCACAGTGTTTGGAACAGCTCCCTCAATTTCTTTCTAGCTCATGTCACTCTGCTAATGTCTTTCATTACCACCACCATCTGACCTGGTCTTACGACCTGTTAGCTTCCTTCATCAGACATGAGCACCAGGATGGCAGGGGCCTCATCTGTCTTGTTCCTCCTGTGGCCTGGGTCCTAGCACCATGTCTGGTACAGTGTAGGTGCTCAAGGGAAGTTTACTGTTGAAGAACTGTCTACCTGGGAGAGGTTACTGTTAGTCTAAGCTGCACTATTTGGTAAACCCCTTGCTGTTTTGCAGATCCTGGTCAGAGTAAAACATTGCATGGGAACTTGCGTTGTGAGAAACATCCTAACCACCTGACTGCAGAAACATCCTTATCACATTCTTCTGGGCAAAGGCCCAAAAGCCTGACTGCAGGAACATCCTTATCATCTTCTATTGGGCAGCAAGCTATGCTACCCAGAGCCCTCCCTCCCAGCCCTATGATTACCCCAGCCTGTGAGCGGCAGCGGGCCCTGACACTAAGGTGGTTTCCTCCTCCGCAGGGTTTTGCTAGTAATAAACCTGTGTTGCTGTTGAAGCTGCCAACTCTCTCTCTCTCTGTGTGTGTCTTTCTTTATCTCTTGTCTTGCCTTCAAAACCTTACAATAACTCCACCTCTCCATTTTACCATGGAGGAAATGGGACTCAAGGAGAGCAAGTAACTTGCCCAGAATTACGCAGCCAGTGAGTCACAGAGCCTGAACTTGAACTCAGTTCAGCTGAATCCAGAACTCCTGTCTTCCTGAGAGTCCAGGAAATGAAAGGTGGAACTGCAGCTAGTGGGCAGCCCACATGCTTCTTCTAGGAAACCTCAGGCAGGCTCCTGGGAACTGTGTCTTCATGGGCACAAAATAAGAACTGCTGCTCACCTGTGCTGTACATAATTTTTTTTTTTTTGAGATGGTGTCTCGCTCTCTTGTCCAGGCTGGAGTGCAGGGGTGTGATCTCAGCTCACTGCAACCTCTGCCTCCCTGGTTCAAGCAATTCTCCTGCCTCAGCCTCCCAGTTAGCTGGGACTACAGGCGTACACCCAGCTAATTTTTGTACTTATAGTTGAGACGAATTTTCACCATGTCAGCCAGGCTAGTCTTGAACTCCTGACCTAAAGTGTTCCACCTGTCTTGGCCTCCCAAAATGCTGGGATTATGGGTGTGAGCCACTGCACCCAGCCTCAGATCCTCATTTCAAAGTTTTTTTGTTTGGTTGGTTTTTTTTTTTTTCTTTTTTCTTTTTTTTTTTTTTTTGGAGATGAAGTCTCACTCTTGTCGCCCAGGCTGGAGAGCAAAGGCACGATCTCTCGATCACTGCTCACTGCAACCTCCGCCTCCCGGCTTCAAGTGATTCTCCTGCCTCAGCCTCCTGAGTAGGTGGGATAATAGGCACCTGCCACCACACCCAGCTAATTTTTGTATTTTTAGTAGAGATGGGGTTTTACCATGTTGGCCAGGCTGGTCTTGAACTCCTGACCTCAGGTGATCCATCCGTCTCGGCCTCCCAAAGTGCTAGGATTACTGGCGTAAGCCACCGCACCTGGTCCAAATTAACTTTTAACAAGCAAGAGAAATATATACAGCTGCCACAGTGTAATAAATTTAAAAATGAAATTCATCAGTTTGAGACAATTGGCCAGTTTCTGCATAGTTTGTAATGTGCAGAAACTGGATGATGCATCTCTGATACATCTCCTTGGAATGAATATTATCTTTTCAATTATTATGGTTCTAATAAGGGACTCCTCATGGTTGCTTTGGACATCCCACTTAAGATGAAGATAGTTCTCCTTCTTCCAGTGTGATCAGCAGTACTAATTCAATATATAATTACCATGCTTCTCATGGCTATTTCCTACAGACCAATAATTTTCTAGAAGATACTAAACAGCTTGAATCTCACTCCTGGAACACAAGCCCCAGCTATATGGATGGCAAACATTTATCCCGTTTAAATGGTAAGTCATAGGAACACATGATTTTCTCACTAGGACATTAAGATCTTTGGAGGACTCTTGCAGCCTGTCCCTTGCAGCTTTCTCTCTCCACCTTCCTAGGGCACCATCCCCTCTCCAGAGCTGGCATGGAGCCCAGGTGGAAGGTGGCATTTCTGCTCAGCAAGCGACTAAGAGAAGCCTGCCCTTGGCAACAGAAAGTTCTAATGAGAGCCCAGGTTTTTAGACAGCCAGTCTCCGTATTTCTTCTGATTGTGGTAGAAAATAAGGCAAGGAAAAAGGAGTCTTTATAACAACAGTGTATTTCTGTGATAGATTTCCAAGGGGAAAAAAATTCAGAACTACATTAGAAATGTTAGCAGGCAAGAGGGAAGACCTGTCTCCAAGGACTAGCTGAAATTCTAAATTAACTTCCTCTTCCATGCCCGAGTAAATTTAAAATAGATATATAAATATCAGTTGTATTTATATTCTTCAATAAAGGACAAGTATATACACAAAATAAAATTTAAAATACTATTGAATAATTTGAATACCACTATGAAGTAAGACATAATAGGTTATCAAAGCAAGAGAAGCTTGGACTGTCTCCTAAAGTAAATAAAGGTGGTTGCAGAGAAAAGGATCTCTAATGAAATAGGAGAAAGTCACGGCCCTTGAGCAGAAAGTGAAAGACCGTCATTTAAGAATGTCCTGCCAGCTAAAGCTTTCATAAAACAGCTTTATGCATCCTTTCAATTAAATGCTCTGCGTGGCTGTGTGGAGGAGATATTATTAGGATGGGCTGAACTCTTAAAATGATGAAATTGAGTTTATTGTAAATTTATGGAGAAAAAGGAAATAAAAATATGCTCCTGTAAGTTATCTGGGAAAGAGAACTTTAAAATCAAGACTAAGAGAAGTTCTTAACTTCCTTGTGTCTATTTGTTTAAGCGCTCTTGTAGAGGTAGGTATTAACACACACTATATTAAACACCTTGCACAAAAACACCGCATCAGGAGAAACAAGGTCTGCATATTCTCTGTCAGCCAATGGAAAGGAATGGAGTAAACCAATGATTACTTAACAAACATGTTTTAAAACAGCAAACTATCATACACAATGTGGAGTATATAGTCTGTTCAGTATTATGAAATGGTTTTATTTTGTTTATTTTGAAAATACTTGACATTTTAAGCAACTTCCTAATAAGACAGTACATTTAAAAGCCCAGAACAGGCCGGGCGCGGTGGCTCACGCTTGTAATCCCAGCACTTTGGGAGGCCAAGGCGGGCGGATCACGAGGTCAGGAGATCGAGAACACGGTGAAACCCCATCTCTACTAAAAATACAAAAAATTAGCCGGGCGTGGTGGCGGGCGCCTCTAGTCCCAGCTACTCGGAGAGGCTGAGGCAGGAGAATGGCGTGAACCCGGGAGGCGGAGCTTGCAATGAGCCGAGATTGCGCCACTGCACTCCAGCCTGGGCGACAGAGCGAGACTCCGTCTCAAAAACAAACAAACAAAAAAAGCCCAGAACAAAACATTCATGGAATGATCATCTTCTCTAGGAGCAAGGAAACCCAGCCTTTCTGGTTTATTTATAGCCTTCCACTAATGAAACCTTTACAATTTTGTTAGGTCTAATTCGAAGACCAAGAAAAATTGGATGGAAAACAAAGGGAGCAAGTTTTGTGTCTTTTTTAATGTGTTTTCAACAGCCAGAACATAGCCCTTGAAAATAAACTTCAATAAAGAAGTATAATTTTATAATAAAGAAATGGAAAAGCCCCTTAAATACCTAATTCCAGATTTTCCTTGTCATAAAGTCAGTGTTCTTGATACATACAATTTCCCATACAAATTTCAATTTCTTATTTACAATCCCTTTATATTTATTGATGAAGTTACCTCCCGACGTGGTTAAAAATACATTACTCTGTAACTATGATTTTTCTGTGATAAAAGTAAGATGCAGGACAAGTCAGCTATTATGGTGGGATATATAAAGCAGTGCTGGGAATGGAGTCCTCCACAAAAAAATCACCGGGGCAGAGCATGCTCTTCAGTCCTGGAATTTCTTACATGAGATTGTTGATTCCAAGTTGTTACAGTGGCTTCCAGCAGCCACTATACCCTTGACTATAGCACTGTTTCTTCCAAAACGGAAATATATGAATCAAGGGCTCAGGGGTCACTGTGGGAGGAAGACCCTTCATTATTGTGCATAATTTACAAAATCGTCACTCCTGTTCCTACAGCCTCAATCTCCACTGGGTTTCAGGTACAAAGAAGGCTCCTTCTCAAAACCTCCCTTGTTTGCCCCATAACTTTTAGCACTGGGGCCATCGCACACGGGCCATGAGAGAAGGTTCTGAACCATGGAACGTGGGCAGAAGTGGCAGAAGCCAGTGCTAGGCCAGGCCCTTTCCACTTTCTGCATCATCTCCCATCCCACTTCCGCCTATAGAGACAGCTGTGGAAACCTCGAGAGGCCGGTCAGATCCAGACTGGATGAGCAGTGAGCCAGGGAAGACATGAGGCCACTGAGACCCCAGGCTCGTTCTATTTCCACAGCCAGTATGATCTACCCTCACTAAGAAAACACCAGGCACAGAAATGGTTCCAGGGGGCTAGAGATTGAGACGGTCGCCGGCCACTGTGCTGTTCTCAGTACTTCGGGGCTGACAGAACAAAGGAGCTAATAGGGGTCCCAGTGACCATGAGGGAACGAAGTTGCTGCTGCCCCGAGGGAAGAGAAGAAGGTCTCCCGTGCCCAGAGTCCCCGTGGGGGTGTTCCTAGCATGCTGCGTTAGGATAAAAGCCAAGAGAGGATCGGATCACACAAACCGCAGGCAGGAGGTACCCCTCAAAAGGGAGCAATTGCTGAGGAATGGAGACTCCAGCAGCTGCGGTGCTCGCTGGGGGCCCAGGAGCAGCGTGGGACACTGGCTGCAGGAGGCTGTGGGTTCCAGGGGCGGCCATGCAACCCATACCAGACACAAAGGCAACAGAAGTTGAGCATGTTCCCTTCCCACGCCCGTGTGCATGCATTCATTTCATCAGCCGTCTTCTGCTTTTGTCTCTTCTCGCCCACCGTCTATTTTGTGCGGTGCACCGGAGCTCACCGGTGACGCAGCTGAGGCAGTGGGTGTGGGGAGTCAGGTGCGCCTGCACCTTAGCAGGCAGGAACGCTGCTGGGAAGGAGATGCGGGGAGGGGTCGGGTTCTCTCTGTGTGAGCAAATGCTTGCTTCAAAGGGTTGATGCCTTGAGTGAAACGGGAACATATTTTGGCACCATGATAGTTGTGTCGGTGTGTGAGCATAGAAAGAAGGTGTGCATGGCCCGGCAGTTATAGAAATGAAGCCTGAAGGCCTGAGGATGGGCTCCTTCGTTGTCCTCTTGTGACCTTCTCTATGTGGGGCCTAGAAAGCTGCAGCCGCTCCCAGGCTCCCCATGAGCTGGGGCTCCGGGCGTGGTGCAGCATGGCCCTGAGGGGTCTGTCCTGTGTCCTGTGGTTGGAAATGAGATGGAGAAAGACACAGGGCGTGGAAACAGGGCTGTGGGAGTCGTCCTCTCCCAACTGGGCTTCTGATTGTGGCTGAGGCCGCATGGCACTGGTGTCTGGCGTTGCTCCTCAAATCCTGACTTAAAGCCACCACGTGCCTTTCTGCTTAGAGGATCCAGCCTTGCTCCTGCAGTTGGCATCTGAGCCGGGGTTTTTTATTATAAGCATTAGAGACATGACTTCTAAAGTTACAGGCGAATGTATGCCTTTTTATAGCTACATGACTTTATAATTTATTTTTTGATAACAATTTAGTTTTTTGTTTTTAAGAGCATGAGTATCTCATTTCACAACGACCTTTGCCCAGAGTAGTCTTGCTTGGACATTTACAATCTCAACACAGTTTCATAGACATTTACACCAACTTGAGTTATAAATTGGGAGACATACACTATACAAAAATTAAAGCCAATTTCAAATCTTTAAAAACAAGATATGGAAACTCCTAAATATATACTAGAATGCATAATGAAATAAGTTTGAAATACTTTATTTAGAGTTTGTTAGTCACTAAATCTAAAAGATGATAGAAAATACTCACATTTAAAAATATTGAATCAATAAGTGAGATGGGACATTAGAACCTAAATGTCTTCTTTTAATTTTGGGGAATATTAAGTATACTACATCCACGTTTAGATACTTTTAAGTCATGTTTTGGGCTCTTCCCTCCAGGCACCCACCCACCTTGCCTCTCCCGGCACAAAAACTTGATCCAAATGGTGTGCACACCACAGTCCCAGGATTCTCTGGCTTATTTGTAAACCTGTCAGCTGAGGCAGTTTTTTGTTTGTTCATTTGTTTATAAATATATTAAAAACTGAGCCTACAAACAGAAAAATAAGACTCCAACTGACTTCTACATTACCGTTTAATTTCTTTACTAAATGCCTTTATCTGCTGTTCATTCTTTTTTTATACAGTGAGTCACTTGTTCTCTGAAACCAGGCATGCTGTTTCCAGTTGTTATCGCTGGATATTCGGTTTTTCCGTTTAGTCCTCAATGGAGTCCGAAATGTCACTTTGTAGATTCTACATAAACACTGTTTGGAACCTGGTGTATCAAAATACAGGTTCCATTCTGTAAGATGAAACAACACACCATCACAAAGCATTTTCACATACAGCTTGTTTCTAGTTTTTATCGCTGTATATTCGATTTTTTCTAATAGGCTTCAATGGGCTCAGAAATGTAACTGTAGATTCTATGAGAAGAGTGTTTAGAACCTGGTGAATCAAAACACAGGTTCTGTTCTGTGATATAAAACAACACATCACACAGCATTTTCACAGATAGCTTGTTTCTAGTTTTTATCATTATATATTCAATTTTTCCCTGTAGGCCTCATTGGGATCAGAAATGTCACTTTGTCAATTCTGTGAAAAGGTGATTGGAACCTGATGAATCAAAATGCAGGTTACATTCTGTGATATGAAACAGAACATCACAAAGCATTTTCACATAGCTTGTTTCTTGTTCTTCTTGCTGGATATTCGATTTTTCCTTATAGGCCTCAATGGGCTCAGTAATACTTCGTAGATTCTATAAAAAGAGTGTTTGGAAACAGGTGAATCAAAACCTGGTTTGTTTCTGTAATATTAAACAGTAAATAAAAGGCTAGGTGCAGTGGCTCATGCCTGTAATCCCAGCACTTTGGGAAGGTGAGGTGGGCAGGTCACGAGGTCAGGAGATTGAGACCATCCCGGCTAACATGGTGAAACCCCGTCTCTGCTAAAAATACAAAAAAATTAGCCAACTGTTGTGGCACGCACCTGTACCTCCCAGCTACTTGGGAGGCTGAGGCAGGAGAATCGCTTGAGCCCAGGAGGCAAAGGTTGCAGTGAGTCAAGATTGCACCACTGCACTCCAGCCTGGGCACCCAGCTTCCTGCCTGAGCCTCCTGAGTAGCTGGTACTACAGGTGCCCACCACCACACCCAGCTAACTTTTGTATTTTTTAGTAGAGATGGAGTTTCACCATGTTGGTCAGGCTGGTCTGGAACGCCTAACCTCAAGTGATTTGCCCACCTCGGCCTCCCAAAGCACTAGGATTACAGACAAGAGTCACTGTGCACAGCCTCATATTCCCTTTTTAGAGATATAATTTTTTGCCATTATATACAGGTTGTACTCTGAAAATAAGATATTCCTGGTTATACTGTACCCAACATGGTGACAAATGCATTCTAAGTTAAAGACAGTATAACTCAACATGAAAGAATATTGTAACATCACAGTCCATAACAATTCAATTCCATTATGCAGACAGAATTGAGGAGGAGGGGAGAACGTTTGTAGTCAACCAATATGCTATGAAGTAGATAGGGTATATGTGATTGTATTTCAGAAGATAGAGGTAAGGCATTCTGCCTAGGTAGCAAAATACATTTGGGAATTTCACTCATCTATGCCAAATATCTAGGCAAAAATATATTTCTTGAGTTAAGCAAGACATTGTCTCATTTGGGGATCTGAGTATTTGTCTCTAGAAATGAAATATAATAAAGACACATATACACACAGGGTTTTATGTAACAGGGTCCTCATATCCTATTTTATATCTATTCTATTCTTCAGTAAATATACCATGGACAAGCTTTCTTGATAATAGTGTACATAGATCAACAACATCATCAGTTTTAATAACGGTATAATCTTTCATTGTACAGGCTAACATAATTTATTTAGCCAGTTCCCTATTGATGGATATTTAAGTTGTCTCTAATTTTTCAGTATTACAAACAACACTGCTAGGAACATCCTTGTACATATATGTTTTTCAATTTTTTCTAATTATCTCCTTAGGGTAAATTCTTAGAAGTGCTATTACTGAGTCAAAACCACGAAAACTGGCACAAGACAGGGATGCCCTCTCTCACCACTCCTATTCAACATAGTGTTGGAAGTTCTGGCCAGGGAAATTAGGCAGGAGAAGGAAATAAAAGGTATTCAATTAGGAAAAGAGGAAGTCAAATCGTCCCTGTTTGCAGATGACATGATTGTATATCTAGAAAACCCCATTGTCTCAGCCCAAAATCTCCTTAAGCTGATAAGCAACTTCAGCAAAGTCTCAGGATACAAAATCAATGTACAAAAATCACAAGCATTCTTATACACCAATAATAGACAAACAGAGAGCCAAATCATGAGTGAACTCCCATTCACAATTGCTTCTAAGAGAATAAAATACCTAGGAATCCAACTTACAAGGGATGTGAAGGACCTCTTCAAGGAGAACTACAAACCACTGCTCAGTGAAATAAAAGAGGATAAAAACAAATGGAAGAACATTCCATGCTCATGGGTTGGAAGAATCAATATTGTGAAAATGGCCACACTGCCCAAGGTAATTTATAGATTCAATGCCATCCCCATCAAGCTACCAATGACTTTCTTCACAGAATTGGAAAAAACTACTTTAAAGTTCATATGGAACCAAAAAAGAGCTCACATCGCCAAGTCAATCCTAACCCAAAAGAACAAAGCTGGAGGCATCACCCTACCTGACTTCAAACTATACTACAAGGCTACAGTAACCAAAACAGCATGGTACTGGGACCAAAACAGAGATATAGATCAATGGAACAGAACAGAGCCCTCAGAAACAACGCCACATATCTATAACTATCTGATCTTTGACAAACCTGACAAAAACAAGCAATGGGGAAAGGATTCCCTATTTAATAAATGGTGCTAGGAAAACTGGCTAGCCATATGTAGAAAGCTGAAACTGGATCCCTTCCTTACACCTTATACAAAAATTAATTCAAGATGGATTAAAGACTTACATGTTAGACCTAAAACCATAAAAACCCTACAAGAAAACCTAGGCAATACCATTCAGGACATAGGCATGGGCAAGGACTTCATGTCTAAAACACCAAAAGCAATGGCAACAAAAGCCAAAATTGACAAATGGGATCTAATTAAACTAAAGAGCTTCTGCACAGCAAAAGAAACTACCATCAGAGTGAACAGGCAACCTACAAAATGGGAGAAAATTTTCGCAACCTACTCATCTGACAAAGGGCTAATATCCAGAATCTACAATGAACTCAAACAAATTTACAAGAAAAAAACAAACAACCCCATCAAAAAGTGGGCAAAGGACATGAACAGACACCTCTCAAAAGAAGACATTTATGCAGCCAAAAAACACATGAAAAAATGCTCATCATCACTGGCCATCAGAGAAATGCAAATCAAAACCACAATGAGATACCATCTCACACCAGTTAGAATGGCCATCATTAAGAAGTCAGGAAACAACAGGTGCTGGAGAGGATGTTGAGAAATAGGAACACTTTTACACTGTTGGTGGGACTGTAAACTAGTTCAACCATTGTGGAAGTCAGTGTGGCGATTCCTCAGGGATCTAGAACTAGAAATACCATTTGACCCAGCCATCTCATTACTGGGTATATACCCAAAGGACTCTAAATCATGCTGCTGTAAAGACACATGCACACGTATGTTTATTGCGGCACTATTCACAATAGCAAAGACTTGGAACCAACCCAAATGTCCAACAACGATAGACTGGATTAAGAAAATGTGGCACATACACACCATGGAATACTATGCAGCCATAAAAAATGATGAGTTCATGTCCTTTGTAGGGACATGGATGAAACTGGAAATCATCATTCTCAGTAAACTATCACAAGGACAAAAAACCAAACACCACATGTTCTCACTCATAGGTGGGAATTGAACAATGAGAACACACGGACACAGGAAGGGGAACATCACACTCCGGGGACTGTTGTGGGGTGGGGAGAGTGGGGAGGGATAGCATTAGGAGATACACCTAATGCTAAATGACGAGTTAATGGGTGCAGCACACCAACATGGCACATGGATACATATGTAACAAACCTGCACATTGTGCACATGTACCCTAAAACTTAAAGTACAATAATAAAAAAAAAGAAAAAAAAGAAAAAAGAAAATATAATATCAAGTTGGACTCTGCAAATGGCAGCCATTATTGCTTATAAATATTATTGCTTTGTGTTGAGCAAATAATTGAGCAAAGATGGTCTTTCACATGGAACAAAGACGTGTATGGTGGAAGTTCAATATTCTAACAAATAGAAACATATAATAAAAAGTAAGAATAAAGATATCCTCAAATATGTAAAAAAAAAAAAACATAATAAAATCTGAATACAGGAGGAAATGGGGAGTTACAGTTTAATGGGTACAGTTTCTTTTGGAATGACGAAACTCTTCTGGAGATGGATGGTGGTTATGGTAGCACAACAGTGTGAATGTACTTAATGCCACTGAACTGTACACTTCAAAATGCTCAAAAAGGCTGGATGCAGTGGATCTGCCTGTAATCCCAGCACTTTGGGAGGCCAAGATCTCACTTGAGGTCAAGAGTTCGAGACCAGCCTGGCCAACGTGGTGAATCCCCATCTCTACTAAAAATACAAAAATTAGCCGGGCATGGTGGCACATGCCTGTAATCTCAGCTACTCAGGAGGCTTAAAGCTCAGAATGGCAAACTTTGTTTTATGTGTATCTTACCATAATACAAAAAAAAAAAAAAAAAGTGTGACGGCATAAAGGCAAACTGCCCCTAGTGGAGAGGATTACTTGTTTTCCCCACACAACCACTAATGCTAGATGTTATTAATCTAAAAAAAAAATTGCCAATAACAGGTGGCATGTTCTACTGATTTGGATTTCTTTGATTGCCTGGAAGGCTGAACATGTGTCATATGTTTATTAGCCACTTGTATTTCTTCTTTTGATACTTGCATATTCGACTCCTTTGGCCATTTTCCCACCAAGGGTGTTTGTCTTTTTCTCTGATTTGTAAGTGCTTTTCCTATGTGTGAGGAACAGGAACCCTTTGCCTGTCATGGGCATTTGCCTTTCAAGCTCCCTCCTCTTTTCCTGCAGCTCCATGAACCCAATCCCAATCCATCAAGATTCCCCACCCCTCTTACCTTCCACTCTACTGTGTCACAATCTTTTGCCACAGTGATTTCAAAGAAGGGAGTTTGCAATCATTCCTTAAAGATCTTCTCTTGCTCCTTGTTTTGTTTTATCTGTTTGTATACACAGGGTCTCATTCTGTTGCCCAGGCTGGAAGGCAGTGGCACAATCCTAGCTCACTGCAGCCTCGAACTTTGGGACTCAAGTGATCCTCCTGCTTCAGCCTCCCCAGTAGCTGGGACTGCAGGTGTGCACCACCATGCCTGACTAATTTTTTTGTTTGTTTTTTGTTTGGTTGGGTTTTTTGTTTGTTTGTTTTTTACATCTGGCTAATTTTTAAGTTTTTTGTAGAGACAGGGTCTTGCTGTCTTTCCCAGGCTGATTTTGAACTCCAAGGTTAAAGCATTCCTTCCACCTCAGGCTCCAGAGTAGCGCCACCTGGCCTGGCTAATGTTTTAAGTTTGGTAGAGATGGGGTCTCATTATGCTGCCCACACTGGCACTCCTTGTTTTTACACCCTGGAGAAGAAAGTGGGAAAACAAAGTAAATTTAAGGTGAAATTAATAATCCCCACTTCTCCCTCTCTTCCCCCCCTCCTCACCCTCCCCCTTCCTGTCTTTCCCAGACCACCCTCCCCTGTGCTCCTAGGTGAAATGTCCCTTCTTGATTTTAGAATGCAATCCTAGCAGCAGCTAAGACAGAGTTGAGGCCTAGACTGTTAGTGTTGAGAAGGCAGGAGCAGGGAGGCAGAGACTTTGCTTCTCATCCTATTGCTTACAACACTATCATCAGAACAAAAGGGATGACGATGTCAAGCTCATGGGGTTGTTGAGAGGGTTGGTTGGGACAATACAGGCAGCACAGCATCTGGCAGGTAATAGTTATTATTGCTATTATTGTGTTACCCTGATGGTGATGATGAAGAAGATGGTGGAGGTGATGACGGTCCTCACTGTCTTCAAAGGCCATTGTAAATAAGGCATGCAAGAGGAAAAACAGCATCTGAATCCTAAAGCAAATAATTAAAAATGACACATCTAAAAAGAAAAAGAAAAAAACAATAAATACATAATAAATAAACAAAAATAAAATCAAATGACACACTTGCACACATCCACACTCACATCCACACTCAATTTGTGGAGGCTGGCTGGGCATGGTGGCTCACACCTGTAATCCAGCACTTTGGCAGGTCGAGGCAGGCAGATCACCTGAGGCCAGGAGTTCGAGACTAGCCTGGCCAACATGGCGAAACTCTGTCTCTACTAAAAAAATACAAAAATTAGCTGGGCATGGTGGTGCCTGCCTGTAATCCCAGCTACTCTGGAGGCTGAGGTGTGAGAATTACTTGAATCCAGGAGGTGGAGACTGCAGTGAGCCGAGATCACACCACTGCACTCCAGCCTAGCAACAGAGTGAGACTCCAACTTAAAAAAAAAAAAAAAAACTGGGGTGGCTTATGTTTTCTATAGCGCACTTTTAACTAGGATGCTGAGTACCCCAGAACACACAGCATAGACCGTGCCATTCATCTTCTTTCTCCTTACTCCCAATGCCTTCATCTTTCAGTCCCTCTGGGATGACTCTTTGCGTTACTTTCCCAGCCCTTATGTATTTTGTACTTCGTGCAGTTTTCTGTGTTGGGTTTTTCTTTTCTCTTTGTGTGTTCTCTGCTTCTTTGTTTTGGTTTTGCTTTTGTGCCTGTGCCCTCTTCCTCCTCGTCATGTCCCCCACCTCCACCCCCACTCCATTTCCTTTCCTTTCTCATCCTATCCATCCAGGTCTTTGTATGGGAACTTATTTTACCCAAGTAAGTTTTTAGTTTTTAATATTTGCTCCCTTCTACTTTGCTGATTCTTACCTAACCAATCAATGCCCTAATGGAGTTCCATCTAGAAATCTAGTGCCCAAACTTCCTACATAGAGTTTATTTCCTCTTAGCTCCTGGGTTTCTAGGATTTCTGTCTCTCTACCCTGGCCTTATCTTTATTCTTTCTCCCTCCTTCACACACGCGCGCACACACACACACACACACACACATCTTTCCCATTCTCTTCTTCCTGCCTAATTTCCCACACACTTAAAAAAAATCTTTCTCAATCTTTGCTGTTTCATATCACAGAATGGAACCTGTGTTTTGATTCACCAGCTTCCAAACACTCTTTTTGTAGAATCTATGAAGTGACATTTCTGAGCCCAGATGCTTTGTAGAAACAAAGGGATATGCAGCCCTAAAAACTAGAAACAAGCTATTTGTGAAAACACCTTCTGATGTGCTGATCCATAGCACAGAATGGAAGCTGTGTTTTGATTCACCAGGTTTGAAGCTCTTTTTGTGTAGAATCTGTGAAGTGACGTTTTTAAGCCCATTGAGGATTACAGGAACACAGGGTGATCTAGCCTCTGTGCTTTGTTTTCAACACTGAGCTGTGATAAATTTCATTATTAAAGCAAAACTTTGGCTGGGTGCGGTGGCTCACGCCTGTAATCCTAACACTTTGGGAGGCCAAGGTGGGCTGATCATGAGGTCAGGAGTTTGAGACCAGCCTGACCAAAATGGTGAAACCGCGTCTCTACTAAAAATACAAAAATTAGCCAGGCATGGTGGTGCATGCCTGTAATCCCAGCTACTCAGGAGGCTAAAGCAGGAGAATTGCTTGAACCCAGGAGGTGGGATTTGCAGTGAGCCGAGATCGCGACACTGCACTCCAGCCTAGGTGACAGAGCAAGACTCTGTCTCAAAAAAAAAAAAAAAAGGGAATACAATAGTTTTGCTGAAAATGGATTAAAACCTCTGTCCCAGAGAGGAAATATGTACTCCGTTTTTTTCTTTCTTTTCATTTTTTTTTCTTTCTTTCTATTTTAATGTGGAGGAATACCAGAGAGGAAACTTGAAGAAGATACCAGAAGCCTGAGAAAGAAGAGGTAAGTTTCAGGGGTTTTGTTTTTTGAAACTCGGTCTCACTCTGTCACCCAGGCTGAAGTGCAATGGTGCAATCTTGGCTCACTGCAACCTTGACCTCCTGGGCTCAGGTGACCTTCCTACATGAGCCTCCCATGTAGCCGGGACCACAGGCATGCGCTATCACACCCAGCTAATTTTTTGATTTTTTTATTTTTATTTTTTATAGAGACAGGGTCTCACTTTGCTGCCCACGTTGGTCTTGAACTCCTGGGCTCAAGGAATCCTCCCATTTCAGCCTCCCAAAATTCTGGGATTACAGGCGTGAGCCAACGGGCTTGGCCAGATTTTTATGTTTGAATTCTTTTGAGTGCTGAGTCATTTTGCCTTCTTTTCCAGGGAAGTGTCATCCCTGGCCCTCAAAAATCTGTTTCCACTGGTTTAATAAAGGACACCAGAATTTAACTACTTGGAAAAACTGAAGTAAGACTCTTTCCTCAGACCAAACATCAAAATTAATTCCTGCCAATATTAAAGAATAAAATGGTCGGGCGCAGTGGCTCATGCCTGTAATCCCAGCAGATCCCTCAGAAGATGTCATCAACACTCAGTGTGGCTATGATGCCAGGCAAACACCAGAAGTTGACCAGCAGATTGTAATCTACACTGAAGGCTGTGTGCCCCAGTTTGAGAAGTGGTTGCCGGACAATTTAACCATCATGGCTGATATTTTCATAGGCATTGCATTGCTGCAGATTTTGGAAATATGCCTGGCCCAGAAATGTTCAGCGATATGGACGCTGTCAGGGCGAGCTTGTAGAGCCCGTGCAACCACTGCAGCAAGAGACTGGACAGACCCAGCTTTCAGGACTCTCTCGCCTGTGGAACTGATCCCCAAGCTACACGGATCTAATCACAGATGCAGCCTGCAATCTCACCTAATGGAGCTGCCAAGAACTTGTTCTGGGGGTTGTAAAACTGGGAAATGCTGCTCACTGGCAGAATTTAAAAAAATAAACAAAAAAAAAAAAGGAAATGGGTGATTTCGGCCCACTGCAATCTCCACCTCCTGGGTTCAAGTGATTCTCCTGCCTCTACTTCCCAGGTAGATGGGATTATGGATGTTCCCATGACACTGGACTAATTTTTGTATTTTTAGTAGAGACGGTAGAGAAAGGGGTTTTACCATGTTGGCCAGGCTGGTCTCGAACTCCTTACCTCAGGCAATCCTCCTGCTTCAGCTTCCCAAATTGCTGGAATTACAGGCAAGGGCCACTGTGCCTGGCCTAGGGTATGCATTTCCGAGACCCTTTTGCAGCTAGGATTCTGAAGATTATTAGGTTCTGACAATCAGCTGCACTCTCACAGTATTTAGAAGGCAGATATGCAGCATATTCCATCTTTCTGCTGCTGTTGCTGTTGGCAACCAAGATTATAGAGACTGAGGTGTTTGGAGGCAGCAGCAGCCATACTGAGTTCCAATGTTTCAATCGTCAGCTCGGTAGATGTTGAAAGATAGTATGGGCTTAGGAAAAACATGCGAGGAAAAGAGAGCCAAAATGAAAGGAGCATAAGGGACAATAGACTGTTTTGTTCGTTTGTTTGCTTGTTTGTTTGTTTTTAGATGGAGTCTCGTTCTGTTGCCCAGGCTGGAGTGCAGTGGCACGGTCTCAGCTCGCTGAAACCTCTGCCTCCGGGTTCAAGAGATTCTTCTGCCTCAGCCTCCTGAGTAGCTGGGATTACAGGTGCCAGCTACTTGTGTAAGGCACGGCGCCCGGCACAATAGACATTATTGAAAACACCATAAAGGACACAAGGCAGACGTGATCAAAAAGATAGTAAAATAGAAATAAAGAATTCAGGACTAGAGGGAAAGTGATAGTAATTGAAGACAAGCACATGTGTAACTGGCATTCCTAAAGAGGAAACCTGGAAACAGCAACCGAAGATCAAATTTAAGAAAAGTTATTTGAGGCCGGGCGCGGTGGCTCACGCCTGTAATCCCAGCACTTTGGGAGGCTGAGGCAGGCGGATCATGAGGTCAGGAGATCGAGACCATGGTGAAACCCCGTCTCTACTAAAAATACAAAAAATTAGCTGGGCGCAGTGGCGGGCGCCTGTAGTCCCAGCTACTCGGGAGGCTGAGGCGGGAGAATGGCGTGAACCCGGGAGGCGGAGGTTGCAGTGAGCCGAGATTGCGCCACTGCACTCCAGCCTGGGCAACAGAGCGAGACTCCGTCTCAAAAAAAAAAAAAAAAAAAAAGAAAGAAAGAAAGAAAGAAAAGAAAAGTTATTTGAGTCCCAGCTACTCGGGAGGCTGAGGCAGGAGAATGGCGTGAACCCAGGAGGCGGAGCTTGCAGTGAGCCGAGATCGCGCCACTGCACTCCAGCCTGGGTGACAGAGCGAGACTCCCTCTCAAAAAGAAAAAAAAAAAAAGAAAAGTTATTTGAGCCGGCCGGGTGCAGGCTAAGGTGGGTGGATCACCTGAGGTCAGAAGTTCGAGACCATCCTGGCCAATATTGTGAAACCCCCATCTCTACTAAAAATACAAAAGTTAGCTAGGTTTCGTGCGGTGCACCTGTAGTCCTAGCTACTGGGGAGGCTGAGGCAGGAGAATCGCTTGAACCCGGAGGTGGAGGTTGCAGTGAGCCAAGATGGCGCCACTGCACTCCATCCTGGGCGACAGAAGGTCTCAAAAAAAAAAAAACCAGCTCTTTTATTAAAGTTTTATATTTTTTAGATACAGAGTCTCTAAAATAAAAATGTAGTCTTGAATGGCGGGGCCTCGTGCACAGCCTTCTAGACGCGGCCTCGCGGCTGCTTATGCGCATGCGCACGTCTAACTCCGCCGCCCTCTCCGTGTCTCTAGTGTTCGCGAGTGTGTCCACGCGGCTGCGGAGTGTTAGCACCAGGATTCGGAAGAGGAGCGACACAGGATCCGCGAGGCCTGGGGACCTCCCGGCATGGTTCGGGCGGTAAGTCCAAGAAACCTCCGGAGCGCTCCCTCCTGGCGCCAGTGTGAGGGCCAAGGCGGCCGCGGGCTCCCGGGGGGCTGGGGCTGAGCGCCGGTCGGGAGCAGGTGCTTGGTGCAGGCCGCGGCTTGCGGGAGCTGGAGTCTGGCGCGGCCTGCGGGCGGGCGGGAGGGAAAGCGCGCTTATAAACGCCGATGGGGAACGTGCCCGAAAACGGGCGCGCTGTGTCCTCGGTGAGACTCCGAGCCCTGGAGCTGAAGAGACCAGGGTAAATTCCAGCTCTGTCCCCTGGAAGCCCAGCTGGAAGCAGCCTGGGTGAGAGGTTTCTTATTTGGAAGTGAAGACATAGATACTGACCGGGACGTGGTGTTCTGAGAAATGGCACCTGTAAAGCAGGCAGCCAAGGATCCTCACTAAGGATAAGTGGCACCTGCTGTCCCTTTTGCTGGATGGCTGGTCAACCTCAAAACCATCCTGGGAGACAGCTATAACTATCCGCATTTTTAAAATAATGCATTGGTTAAAATGTAAGCAAACCGAAGTTCAGGCTCGTGAAATGGCATGCTCAGATCACAGGCTAGCTGATGATGGTGCTTACATTCAAAAACAGGGATTTTGGCCGGGCGCGGTGGCTCACGCCTGTAATCCCAGCACTTTGGGAGGCCGAGGCGGGCAGATCACGAAGTCAGGAGATCAAGACCATGAGCTGTGACTGTGCCACTGCACTCCAGCCTGGGCAACAGAGCAAGACCCTGTTTCCAAAAAAGAAATTTTTTATATGTAGTTTTATATGTTTTAATGTAATTTCATAACCTAGTTCATAGTATTCTCTTACAATTTTAAAGTTGTTATTCTGTTATATCAGTAATTCCTATTTTCATCATTTTTAAATTTTTATTTTAATATGGGGCTACAGATCAAAAAAAGAACAAATATGTTCTAGTTGGCCTAATCGGAAATCTAGAATTTCTGAGTTTGTGTGTGGTCTTCGCTTTTCGGCTGGCAGCGTTCTCTAACTCCTGAGCATAGAGGGGATACACAGCCAGCATTTTGGTGCCCTACATCTCTGCATACACAGCTATAAATGTTTTGTTTTGTTCTGATGAATAACCTATTTATAAGGCTATAAAGTCTTAAAAGATTGTTTGGAAGGTGTGCATGACCACCTGCAGGTTCAGTGATTTGCTAGAAAGAGTTCCAGGACTCAAAACATTCATTATACTCTAAGTTATGGCTTATTACTGCAGAAAGATACAGACTAAAACCTAAAAAAAAGGAGGAGGTGTGTAGGGCAGAGTTTAGGAGAGACCAAGCATGAGCTTTCAGCTGTGCTCACCCAGTGGAGTCAGGGGGACACCACTTCTTCTAGCAGTGATGTGTGGCAGCACACACAGTGGTCCCAAGCAGGATGTTCACCTAAGCTCTGGTGCCCAGGGTTTTACCGGTGATTTTACAGTCATGGCCAGACTTTCCTGTGACAGACTTTAGTCTCCAGATCCTCCAGAGATCAAACTGATACTGCACGGCCCCTCCATAAATCCCATAAACCAAGGCCCCTAGGTAGATAGAGAATCTCATCAGTCTGAACATTCAAAGGGTCAGGGTTACCCCCAGGATCCGGACAAGGACCAGATCTGTCTTTGGGAAAGATGAGTCCCTTATCACAGGGGTGTACATTAAGAAATCATACTGGGCCTCTTGTGGTGGCTCATACCTGTGATTGTAGCCCTTTAGGAGGCCAAGGTGGGCAGATCATTTGAGGTCAGGAGTTCGAGACCAGCCTGGCCAACATGGTGAAACCCGTCACTACAAAAAATACAAAAATTAGCTGGGTGTGGTGGCCAGTGCCTGTAATCCCAGCTACTCAGGAGGCTGAGGCACGAGAATTGCTTGAACCTGGGAGGTGGAGGTTGCAGTGAGCCAGCCGAGACTGCGCCACTACACTCCAGCCTGGGCGACAGAGCAAGACTTGGTTTCAAAAAAAAAAAAAAAAAAAAAAAAAGAAAAAAAAGGAAAGAAACCGTACTACCGTCCTTCTCATCTATCCCAGTTTCCCTCCAATAGGAAACCACTTTCATTGTTCAATTATGAAAATGCAAGCAAATGTGGAAACTTTTAATTCCTAGCCAACAGTTTGTATACCCTATTCCACTCCTTGTTTGTTTTGTTCACATAACAATGTATTCTGGATACTTTCCATGTCAGTACTTAGTGACCTTCCTCATTTTCTTTGTGCGGCAGCATTGTATTGCATTATGTGAAAGTACCACTGATTTTTCAGTCAACTTCTTAGGAAAGAGATATAAATTGATTATAGTGAATGGCTTTACGTATAAATAGCTTAATATGCATGTATCCAGGTATCGGGAACCTACCCCAATAATCACGTAGGTTCTTTTCTATTTTCCTAAGCATCGGCTGGCTTGAGAAATAAAAGGACAGAGTACAAAAGAGAGAAATTTTAAAGCTGGGCGTCCAGGGGAGACATCACACATTGGTAGGATCCGTGATGCCCCACAGGCCACAAAAACCAGCAAGTTTTTATTAGGGAGTTTCAAAACGGGAGGGAGTATACGAATAGGTGTGGGTGACAGACATCAAGTACTTAACAGGGTAATAGAATATCACAAGGCAAGTGGAGGCAGGGCGAGGTCACAGGACCGAGGCGAAATTAAAATTGCTAATGAAGTTTTGGGCACCACTGTCATTGATAACATCTTATCAGGAGACAGGGTTTTGAGATCAACCGGTCTGACCAAAATTTATTAGGTGGGAATTTCCTCTTCCCAATAAGCCTGGGAGCGCTATGGGAGACTGGAGTTTATTTCACCTCTGCAATCTCGACCATAAGAGACAGGTACGCCCCGGGGGGGCCAGTTCAGAGACCTCCCCCTAGGTGCGCATTCTCTTTCTCAGGGACATTCCATGCTGAGAAAAGGAATTCAGCGATATTTCTCCCATTTGCTTTTGAAAGAAGAGAAATATGGCTCTGTTCTGCCCGGCTCACGGGCAGTCAGAGTTTAAGGTTATCTCTCTTATTCTCTGAACAATTGCTGTTATCCTGTTCTTTTTTCAGGGTGCCCACATTTCATATTGCTCAAACACACATGCTGTACAATTTGTGTAGTTAACACAATTATTACAGAGTCCTGAGATGATATACATCCTCCTCAACTGACAGGATTAAGAGATTAAAGACAGGCATAGGAAATCACAAAGGTATTGATTGGGGAAGTGATAAGTGTCCATGAAATCTTTACAATTTATGTTTAGAGATTGCAGTAAAGACAGGCATAAGAAATTACAAAAGTATTAATTTGGGAAACTAATAAATGTCCATAAAATCTTCACAATCCACGTTCTTCTGCCATGGCTTCAGCCGGTCACTCCGTTTGGGGTCCCTGACTTCCCGCAACATTCAGGAGTCGGGGACATTCTATATTTTGAAACTAATTTCTTCCATATTATGGCTTGATTTTTGTCTATTTTTTACAACATCTTGCAGAGTATGAAACCACAAAATTCCCTAAATAGCTAAAGCAATCTTAAGCAAGAACCAAGTTGGAGGCATCAGATTTTCTGATTTCAAATTCTATTACAAACCTATAGTAATCAAAACAGTATGGTACTGGCATTAAAAACAGACACATAGACCAGTGGAATAGGCTAGAGAGCCCAGAAATTACCCCACACACATACAGCCAACTAATTTTTAACAATGGCACCAAGTATACAAAAATGGGAGATGGGTAGTCTCTTCAATAAATGGTGTTGGGAAAACTGAATATTCACATGCAAAAGAACGAAATTGGACCCTTCTCTTCCACCATAAACAAAAGTCAACAAAAAATGAATGAAAAACTTACATGTAAGACCTGAAACTTTACAGAGAAAAGCTCCTTGACATTGGTTATGGCAATAATTGTTTGGATTTTACACCAAAACACAGGCAGCAAAAGAAAAAATAAACAAGTGGGGCTACATCAAAGTAAAAAGTTTTTGCACAGCAAAGGAAGCAATCAACAAAATGAAAAGGCAGTCTACAAAATGGGAGAAAATATATGCAAACCATATATATCTGATAAAGGGTTAATATTCAAGACATAAAAGGAAATCTTATAACCCAATTTAGAAATGAGTGAAGGACCTGAATACACATTTTTTCTAAAGAAGATATACAACCTTGCCAAAAGGTATGTGAAAAGATGCTCAACATCACTAACCAGCAGGGAAATGCATTTGAAACCACGCTGTTATATCACCTCATATCTGTTAGGATGGCTGTAATCATAAAGTCAAAAGATAACAAGTATTAGCAAGGATGTGGAGAAAATGGAACCCTTGTACACCGTTGGTTGGAATGTAAATTGTTACACCCATTTTGGAAAATATTATGGAGGTTCTTCAAAAAACTAAAAATAAACTACCATGTAATCTAGCAGTCCCAGTTATGTGTATATATCCAAAGAATATAAAATCACCATCTTGGGGTATCTGCACTCCCACTTTCATTGCAACATTATTCACAATAGCCAACATATGGAAGCAATCTAAGTGTCCGTTGACTGATAAACAGGTAAAATATGGTTTGAGTGTGTGTGTATGTGTGTGTGTGTATTGGAATGGAATAATGGAATATTATTATTGGATTATTAATCCAATATAATTGGAATAAGTGGAATATTATTCACCTTAATAAAGAAGGAAATCCTACTATTTGTGACAATGTGGATGAAGGTGGAAGACATGCTAAGTGAAATAAATAAGCCACACAGAAAGATAAATATTACATGGTCTCACTTATACATGGAATCTGAAAAAGTTGAACTCATGGAAACCAAAAGTACAAGAGTGGTCACCAGCAGTTAGGGGGTGAGGAAAACGGAGAGATGTTGGTTCAAGGGTACAAATTGTTAAATAAAAAATGAGTAACTTTCTGGAAACCTAATGTAGAACATAGAGACTCTAGTTAATAATAATGTATTATATACTTGAAATATGCTAAGAGAGTAGATCTTAAGTATTCTCACCACAAAAAAACTTAGGAGGCTGAGGCAGGAGAATCGCTTGAACCCAGGAAGCAGAGGTTGCAGTTAGCCAAGATTGTGCCACTGCACTCCAGCCTGGGTGACAGAGTGAGACTCCATCTAAAAAAAAAAAAAAAAAAAAGATACTATACGAGGTGATGGGAATGTTAATTAGCTTGGTTGTGGTAATCATTTCACAATGTATACACATATCAAAATATATTGTACACCTTAAAATACATAATTTTTATTTGTCAATTATATCTCAATGAAGCTAGGCAAAAAAAAAAACAAAAAAAAAAACTGCATCCCAGCCTTCGGCAGTGGTAGACAGTGGATTCAATGGTTAATAGGATGATATGGCTGGGAATGACTCTCAGAAACATGAGGACTTGGTTGGATGGCTAACCATCCCAAGTTAACCTGATAAAGAGGAAGGCAAGAGACCTGGAGCCAGATCCCAGAATTAAAATCCCAATCCCAAGCAAAGTCTTACGGTAAAACATTGGTTGATATCATCTTTCTTTCTTTCTTTCTTTCTTTCTTTTTTTCTTTTTTTTTTTTTTTTTAGACAGAGTCTCGCTCTGTCGTCCAGGCTGGAGTGCAGTGGCGCAGATCTCGGCTGACTGCAAGCTCCGCCTCCCGGGTTCACGACATTCTCCTGCTTCACCCTCCCGAGTAGCTGGGACTACAGGTGCCCGCCAGCACGCCCGGCTAATTTTTTGTATTTTTAGTACAGACGGGGTTTTACCATGTTAGCCAGGATGGTCTCGATCTCCTGACCTCGTGATCTGCCTGCCTCGGCCTCCCAAAGTGCTGGGATTTCAGGCATGAGCCACCGCGCCCAGCCGATATCATCTTTCTAGAGCCAACGACAACAGCAGCACTTATTTCCTGTACCATGAAGTTGTGGGATGATTCAGACCAAATTCCTCAGCCCTCTTCAGGACATTTTGGCTAACTGAGGTCTTCTTGTCATGTTGGAGAAAGGGAGGAAGATGGGGATTCTGCACAACTCAAGCCCCAACATGTGGGGACAGACTCAAGTAGATCACCATTGAGGCTTTTTGTGGTAATGTGGTTACTGGGAAGCCTGAGGAGGGCTGTGGCCACAAACAGGCTCACTGAATTTGCCCCTTGAAATCTGCACAGAACTTGGACAGCTCATTCCCCAATGAGCCATCACATTTATACCTGCAGTATATGACCTTTCTCTTGAGCCTCAGACCCTTATATCCTCCTGAGCACTGGTTATTTCTACTTTGATATTTAAAAGGCCCCTGAAAAATAACTCCTCTCAAACTGACTGTTCCTGTGGATGATTGACATGCCAGAACTAAACCTTAGACTTCTCCTCCAAACTTACTGTCCCTCAGTACCCCTTTTCTGTGAAAGCAACATCATCCTGACAGGTGTTCAGAATACAGCTTTGTGGTATTTCTTGACTTATTACCCTGTTGCCTCTTCTCCATCCCATCAGCAAAGCCTCCATCCCTACCTTCAGGATATGCCTGTGTCTTACCACTTCTTTGCCTTCATCTGTTCTTGACACCATCACTTCTTGACAGGATGACTGTGGCTGCCTACTAACAATATTCCTTCTCCTGCCCTTGCACCCAGGCTGTGCTCCAGCCAGCACCAGAATAACCTCCCAGGTCACTCCCTAGCTCAAAACCCCAATATATTTCCACTCATCAGAGTAGAAGCCAAATTATGCCCATCACCCATGAAGTCCAGGCTGAGCTCGCCACTGGTTATCTCTCTGATCTAACTCCAGAGCTGGGCCTTCACTCATTCTGCTCCAGTCTAAAAGGTCACCTTGCTGCTCCTTGAATGCACGAAGATGCATCTGCCCCAGGGCTAGGTATTTGCTCTTCCCTCTGCCTTGAATTGCTACCCCTGATACCCAAATGATGGTCTCTCCTCTGTTCCAATCTCTGCTGAAATGTCACCTTGTCAATGATGTCTCCCCAGATCACTTGTAGTGATCATCCATTAGGAACAGTGTTGACACCCACCCCCAAACCACCACCCCTTACCAACTTCCTGCCCCATTTCTCTTGCAGCTCTCATTATCATTTGGCATGCCAAATACCATCCTTATTTGTGTATTTCTCTCCTTCATCGCTAGATTGTAAGTTTCATGATGGCAGGATTTTTTTCCGCTTTGTCACTGCTTTATCTCCAATGACTTTTACAGAGTAAGCACACAATAAACGCCTGTTAAAAGAATGATTGAATTGCATGAGGACAAAGAAACTTTTATTTTACTGTCATAATGCCATGACTTCCTGCAAGTCTCCATGTGGATCTCTATGTCAGCTTTTTACTGCCTCTACTTAATTTTCTCCAAGACCTTCCTTGAAAATATCTGTAGGCTTAGGAAGTTTTAATAGTAAATAGTGGAGTAAATAAATAAATAAATAAATAAAATAAGTTATGAAATATACCTAGCAGCCATAAAACCTCAACTTATAAAATGCAGGGAAGACCAGATATGTAACACTCTCACCTGTTGGGGGTGGCTGAGGAGTTGGTCTTTGTGTGGCCTAAATCAGAACTCAGATGGCAAAAGTGACTAGCTCAAATCTCAGGGTAGTGGAATCTGCAGGAAGCAGTGAGTATGCCTCGTGAAAAATGTACCAAACTACAGAACCAGGGATGCCAGCGGAAAGAGGTTTTTGATTAAAGAATGCAATAGAATGCTGAGGCCTCTAGAAGAGGCAGGAGTGAATCTCCTAGGGAAATTAAGACATTAATAACAGCTGTCTATATGTGGTATTTGGAAAAATAGCACACACATAGGCCCATGGAAGGTGTATGTCCAAAAGACCTTAAGTCTTTACACTAGAGTGATTAACAAAGGTCTTCTGTGCAGAGCCATTCTTCAAAGATTGGGAGAGGTGGCCATTTAATTCAAATTGCAGTTTTCAACAAAAACTTACAAGGCATGTAAGGAAATAGGAAAACATGCATAGCCCATTCAAAGGAAGAAAATGAATATCCAGACTCATCTTTGAAAAAACACAGGCCTCAGACTCATTAGATCAAGATTTCAAAACAGCTGTCTTAAATATGCTTAAAGGGCTAAAGGAAAACACAGACAAGGAAGTAAAGGAAATCAGGAAAACAATATATAAACAAATAAGAATATTAACAAAGAGATTGGAATTGTAAAGAGAACCAAATAGAAACTCTGGAGCTGAAAAATAGAGTAACCTAATAGAAAAATTTACTAGAAGGATACAAAAGCAGACTTGAAAAGGCAGAAGAAGGAATTAGCAAACTTGAAGATCTTCAAGTCCATTGCAACTATCAAGTTAAGGAGCAAAAGAAAAGAGTGAGGAAAAGTAAACAGAGCCTAAGAGACTATGGGACACCATATTCCAAACACATATACAGTATAGAAGTCTCCAGACAAAAGAAACAGTAAAGGGCAGAAAAGGCCGGGCACGGTGGCTCACGCCTGTAATCCCAGCACTTTGGGAGGCCGAGGAGGGCAGATCACCTGAGGTCAGGAGTTCGAGACCAGCCTGACCAACATGGAGAAACCCCGTCTCTACTAAAAATACAAAATTAGCCAGGAGTGGTGGCGCGTGCCTGTAATCCCAGCTACTTGGGAGGCTGAGGCAGGAGAATCATTTGAAACCGGGAGGTGGAGGTTGTGGTGAGCTGAGATTGCGCCATTGAACTCCAGCCTGGGCAACAAGAGTGAAACTCTGTCTCAAAAAAAAAAAAAAGAAAAGGGCAGAAAAATTATTTGAAGACGTAGTGGCCAAAAACTTCTCAAATTGGAGGAAAGATGTAAATATACAAATCCAAAAAGTTCTGTGAATCCATGTTGGTTAAACCCAAAGTTACCCATAGTACATTCATGCATAATTATGTAGCATTTGAAGATTAAAAATTTTAAATACCTTTTATAATAGCAGCCAAAATCATAGGGATACATTTAACAAAAGTGTGTAAGAAAACTAATGAAAACTAAAACTGCTGAGAAAAATAAAACTACTGTTAACAGACGACTTCTTTCCAAATATATCTATAGACGCAATGGAATACCATTCCAAATCCTAGCTGGTTGTTAAAAGTAGAAACCAACAAGCTGATTTAAAAATATATGGCCGGGCGCAGTGGCTCACGCCTGTAATTCCAGCACTTTGGGAGGCCGAGGTGGGCGGATCACAAGGTCAGGAGATCGAGAACATCCTGGCTAACACAGTGAAACCCTGTCTCTACTAAAAATACAAAAAATTAGCCGGGCGCGGTGGCGGGCGCCTGTAGTCCCAGCTACTTGGGAGGCTGAGGCAGGAGAATGGCGTGAACCCAGGAGGCAGAGCTTGCAGTGAGCCGAGATCACGCCAATGCACTCTGGCCTGGGTGAAAGAGCAAGACTCCGTCTCAAAAAAAAAAAAAAATATATATATATATATATATATGGAAATTCAATTTAGAATATATAAGATATATATGGAAAAGCAACCTAGAATAGCCCAAAGAATTTTGAAAATGAAGAAATGTAGAGGACTTAAACTACCTGACTTCAAGATTTAGAATAAACTCACAATCTTCAAGATTATAATGTACTGGAATAATTTTTATATAGGGTGTGAAGTAAGGGTTGAGGTTTGTTTCCCCCTCATATGGATATCTACTTGTTTCCACATCATTTTTTGAAAAAAATTGTTTTCTTTTTGTATTGAATTGCTTTTGGGTTTTTGTTGAACAAAGCATTTGACCATATATACATGGGTTTATTCCTGGAATCTTTTTTATTGATTTATTGTGTTGTCTTCATCAGTACATTATAATGTCATTGATGGCTTCTTGGCGTCTGTTTATAAGAAGTGCTCCAGGCTCATCTGGTACATTTCCTCCCCCAGATAGAGAACCAGCCATTTCTTTAAGGATCTCTAGTTCCTTTTAGATGGAAATAACATTTAGAATCCACAATGTAGACAACAGGAGTGCTTGCTGCTACTAGATTTTTGTTTCCTAGAATATTCAGTGGATAGAGGTAGAACATATATATTGTTAATTAAAATTTTAATTTTAACATAATTGTAGATTCACAAACAATTTTAAGATATTATTTACATAGATCTGCATTCCAGTTACTCAGTTTCTCCCAACAATAATATCTTGCAAAACTATATTGCAATTTTCACAACCAGGATATTAGCATTGATACAGTCAAGACGCATTGCCTTCACTGTAAAAGCCCCCTCAAGTTTTCCGTTTCTAGCTACACCCACTTGCCTCCTGCTCCCAGGCCCTCCTTCATGTCTGACAACCATTGAATCTGATCTCCATTTCTATAGTTTTGTCATGTCAAGAATATTATATCAACAGAATTATGCATTGTGTAGCCTTTCGGCATTGGCTTTTTTCACTCTGTAATTCTCTGAAGATTCATCCAGGATGTTGTGCATATCAATAGTGTATTCCTTTTTATTGCTGAATAGTATTCTGTGCTATGGATGTACCACAGATTGTTTAATCATTCACGAACTAAAGGACATGTAGGTTGTTTCCAGTTGGGGCCACTACAGATAAACTTGCTCTAAACATTTATGTGCAGGTTTTTGTGTGAACACAAGTCTTCATTTCTCTGGGACAAATGCCCAAGGATGCAGTTGCTGAATTATATGGCACTGCCAGTTTCATTTTTTTTAATTGCCAAACTTTTTTCCAGAGTAGCTGTACCATTTTACATTCCCATTAACAGTAAATAAGGGAAAGAGTTACCCCTCATCCTCACTAGCATTTGGAGTTGTCACTATTTTTTATTTAACCATTGTCATATGTGTATAGTAATAGCTCATCGTAATTTTAATTTTTATTTTCATAATAGCAAATGATGTTAAATGTCCTTCCTTGTGCTTATTTGATATCTGTCTGTGCTTTTTGGTGAAATGTGTGTTCATATCATTTGCCCATTTTCTGTTTGTTTATTTTACTATTGAGTTTTGAGAGTTCTTTATGTAATTTAGATACTAATCCTTTGTCTACTATATGCTTTCAAAACATTTTGTCCTAGTCGGTAGTTTGTTTTTTCATACTCTTAGCAAGGTCATTCACAGAACAAAATTTTTTTCTTTAATTTTGATAGCATCCGGTTTATCAATTTTTGCTTTTATTGATGATGCTTTTGTTGTAAAATTTAAAATATTCTTTGCCTGGCCCTAGGTCCTGAAGGATTTTAATGTATTTTTCTAAAAGATTTGTAGTTTTACATTTAAGTCCATGGTCTATTTTGAATTAATTCATGTATGGAGTGTTAGGTTCATGTCACCATTCAACTTTGCTTATGGATATGCAAATGCTCCAGCAATATTTGTTGAAAAAACTTCCTTTCCCCACACTGAATTACTTTTATGCTTTTGTCAATAACATGTCAGTTATATTTATGTGGGTCTGAGTTCTCTGTTCTGTTTAATTTGCCTGTGTATCTTTCACTCTACCAATACCACGTGCTGTTGATTACAATAGCTACACAATAAGTCTTGTAATGGGATAGATTGATTCTTCCAACTCGGTAATTCTTTTTCAAAAATGTTTTAGCTATTTTAGTTCCTTTGCATCTCCATGACAATTTTAAAATAATCTTGTATACATCTACAAAAAAATATTGCTGAAATTTTTATAGGAATTGTATATATGAGTTTGGGAAGAATTAACATCTTTGCTATTTTGAGTCTCCAAATTGAAGAACATGATGTGTCTCGTCATTTGTTTAGATCTTTGATGTCTTTCATCAGAATTTCTAATGTTTAGCATTCAAGTCTTATGAATGTTTTGTTAGAATTTGAGATGAGTATTTCCTTTTTTTGAGCAATCATAAATGGTACTTATTGTATTTTTAATTTTTATATCCAAGCATTCCTCACTCAAAGTACACTTGATTTTTTTGTATGTTTATGTTGTATCCTGCAGCCTTGCTGAATTCACTTACTAGTTCTAGGAGTTGTTGATTTTGGTGTTTTAAAATAGATTTCTTTGGATTTTCCACATAGCCATCATGTTATCTGCAAAAGTGAACAGTTTTATTTTTTCCTTTCCAATCAATATTCCTTTTTTTAAATGCTTTACTGAACTGGCTAAAACTTCCAGTGCTATATTGAATTAGAGTAGTAAGAGCAGATATCTTTGCCTTATTCCCTTTCTTAGGAAAAAAGCATTCTTTCTTTGACCAGTAAGTATAATGTTAAGTGTTGGAGTTTTTGTAAAAGCTCTTTATCAAATTGAGGAAGTTCCTCTCTATTCTTATTTTTCTCAGTTTTTTTTTTTTTTTTTTTTTTTTTTTTTTGAGACAGAGTCTCACTCTGTCACCCAGGCTGGAGTGCAGTGGCTCAATCTCAGCTCAATGCAACCTCCACCTCCCAAGTGCAAGTGATTCTCATGCCTCAGCCTCCCAAGTAGCTGGCATGCATCACCACACCTGGCTAATTTTTTTGTATTTTTAGTAGAGACAGGGTATCGCCATGTTGGCCAGGCAGGTCTCAAACTCCTGGCCTCATGTGATCTACCTGCCTCACCTCCCAAAGTGCTGAGATTACAGGTGTAAGCCACCACACCTGGCGTTTCTTAGAGTTTTTATCATGCATTTTGTCAAATGATTTTTCTGCATCAATTGATACGATTATGTGATTCTCTTCTTCATCTTGTTAATATGGTAGGTTACACTGATTTTCACATATGGAACAAGCCTTGCTTTCCAGGAATAAACCCTACTTGCTCATAGCATATAATTCTTTTTACATATTGCTTAATTCTGTGTCTATATTTATGAGGGATATTGATCTGTTGTTCCTGTTTTGTTTTGTTTTTTCAACTGTCTTTGTTTTTGGTATCAAGGTAATACTAGCTTTTAAAAATGAGAGGAGAAGGTGGCATTTGGGGGGAAAAGGTTGCAGACTTTTTGACTCAGGTCATTGTGGGCTTAGTCCCTACTGAGTGGCCGGGTTACTGCGGGAAGCCACTCTCCATTCTTAGGCACATTCTTGTCTACAAAAGGAGAAAGTTAAATGCCTCTGGAAAACCTCAGGTTTATTTTAGTGCTTAAAGTCTGTGGCTCTAAATTCAGATCCAGAACTCATGTGGCCTGGCCAGGGAGGGTCACGGACTGCTTTCCTCACACCTCGTGTCTCTAGGCTCTGTAGACCTAGAGGTGTGGGATGTAAGAGCAAGCTCTTACCCATGGAATTTACATACAAATGGTGGAATAAGACAGGAAGTAAATAAATGTGATTATTCTGATAGTGGTAAAAATAAATAAATAAGATAAATAAATAAATAAAATCACTTGAGAAGTATTCCCCCGTATTTCTTTTTTCTGGAAGAGGATATATAGAATTGGTATTTATTATTCTTTAAGCTTTGGGCAGAATTTTCCAGTGAAACCATCTGAGCCTGGAGATCTTATGTGGGGCTATTTGCATTATTTGTTTCATATTGATAAGTTGTGGTAGTTTATGCTTTTCAAGAAAGTGGTCTATTTCATTTAAGTTGCCAAATGTATGTGTTTAGAGGTCTTTAGTGATAACTTCTGTTTCATGCCTAATATTTATAATCTATAATTCTCTCCTTTTTGCTTTGTCACTCTTGCTAGATGTTTGTGAATTTTATAGATCTTTTTAAAGAACCAGCTCTTTGTTTCATTGGTTTTCTTTATTGTTTTTCTGTTTTAAATTTTATTGATTTCTGCTATTATAGTCATTATTTCCTTCCTTCTTATTTTGAGTGTTTTTTTTTTTTCTCTTATTTTCTATGTACTTCAAGTGGGAGCTTAAATTATTGGCTTGATAATTTTCTTATCATCTAATTTATGCATTTAGTTCTATGAATTTCCCTCTCACCCTGCTTTATACATGCCCACAAATGTTGATGTGTTGCATTTTCATTGTCATTCAGTTCATTGTATTTTTTAATAAGTCATATTTATTAAGCTAAAGAACAAATTTTATTTTTCATTTTCCCCAAAGACTAAAATAGCACATGGCATAGTAATTCAGCACACAACATAAACTGATATATGCAATCGCTAATCCCAAAAATGGTTAAGTCTCACTTTGGGAGTCTTTAAAACCTTATCCCCTTAAATAATCTTTATTAAAGTTATCAACAAACAACAAACGGAGTCACCTGGAAAAATTTTAGGGTACAAGATACTGCAATTCCTAGAATCTGGGAAACTTTTTATGTGGGAAATAACTTGATTTGCTTCTCTGTAACTGAGCTACTTTTTTCTCGAGCTCATTTTTAAGGTAACACTGCTAGGGTTCCGAGTTTGAGAAGGGATCTTCTAAAGGTAAGCTTAATATTGCAACTTTCACCACAGCGCCTCTGTCTAAATTGCATTTCAAGTGGAAGAAAGGGGTGTGAGAAGTGAAATAGAATTTTGCTGCAGACCAAAATCATTCTACAAAATGTACAAATGATAATAGCTTACCACAAATTCAGCAAGATTTAACGCCAAGTACAGTGGTGTAGACTTTACAAGTATCCACTTCCATTGGGTGATCAGACAAGCTGAAGGGACACATAGGATTTGGGACAGTAGCCCTTTAGACAGTGCTGGGTGTTGAAGACAGAACTTCATGGTAAATCCGTATGTTCTAATCTGATATTTATACAGGCTATGATCGTCTCCTGAAATGTTTCCCAATTCTTTATATGTCTTTTAAAGGATAATTTAACATATGCTAAAAAATTTCCTTCCTCATCAACCAGCTTTGAATTTAAACTCAACTAAGTCTGCCAGGTCGTACAAACCACACCTTAATCATTCTAAGACAACTCTTAAAATTAATCTACTTGTATTGTTCTGCTTGCACCTTAACTATGGCATAATGAATTTGCTAATTCAAAATGTTGCAGAGCCAGTAACCTCAGTGTTATCTGCAGACCATCTGAGGTGCTTTTAAGCATTTTCTTGAATTCTATTGTTTGCTTTGAAAACATGGGGTTTAAACGGTCAAGGAAAACGCGTTTTGTCTTATCATTCAGGAGCACTTCAGGACATGCATGCAGTGTTGCAGACAGGATGGAATGCAGGCAAGACGGTTCCAACTCAGAGCCCAGACCCTTGGGAAAAGCACTTGGTGGGTCATCCTGAAAACTTCCCATTTCCGGCAGTTTTTGATGGCATGGCAGTCATGACACCCGAGGCTCTCCTTTGGGGCACTGTCCTCTGTGGCCGTGGGTGGCCCTGGGCCCTCCTCCCAGCCAGTCCCTCCCCAGAGCTTCAACACCACTGCAGGACACCCGAGCAAAATACTCTGTTGGAGCAGGGAACAAACCCACGACTGTGCTCGGAGTGGCTGCTGAGGCTGGATTTCTTCTTGCTGATTCTTTCACATGTGGAAGAACTGGGCCGCCACTGGGAAGCTAGAGGCCAGCCCTGCTCGGATCCTTTCTCATTTCCAGCGATAATGCCTCACTCTGAATTTCCATCAACCGCGGGCTTATTCATCCAGGAGGGTGCATCTGCAGGCCAAGGGCCCTCCATCGGCATTTTTTCTTAAGGCTGAATGACAGTTTGTCCGAGTCACCTCCTCCGGCCCACTGCACTTGTGCCAGGCAGGTGCCGAGGGGGGCCCTCTTCTGTCCCTCATGCTTCGTGTTCTTGGATGCTGTGGGCCTGAGGTCACGCCTTCGTCAGTCCGGGAGGACCTTCAATGGATCTCAATATGAACCTGTAGGCGGACGTTGAGCATCGTGGAAGCCACGATGTAGAGGTAGGGGAAGTTGATGCGCAGCCGCCAGGCCAGATTGAAGAAGACAGCAGCTTGCGAGTCAGGCCCTTGCAGAAGACCCCACAGGAGCGGGCAGCGGCTGAGCGCTAGAGCCGGACAGCCAGGCGCAACAGAGCCGCCGCCATATAGAGACTGGCGCTCCCACAGCCCGCCCGCCCTCTCCGCGCCGCGTCGTTCCGGCCACTGGCCTTCGCTTGGCGGGCTCAGGGAGCGAGGGAGGCGGCGGCTAGACCGCCGGGCGAGCGGGCTGCGGGAGCGGAGTCCGCGCGTCACGCTCGGAGAAGTGCCTCCGCGAGCCTGGTCCCCCAGTTCACTGTATTTTTTAAATTTTCTTTGAGACTTCCTTTTGACCCATGGATTACTTAGAAGTGTGTTGTTTTGTTTCTAGTCATTTGAATATCTTCCTGTTATCTTTCTGTTATTGATTTCTCATTTGATTCCATTGTCATTACAAAACACACTCTATATGATTTCACTTATTTAAAATTTGTTGAGGCTTGTTTGATAGCCCAGGATATGGCCTATCTTGGGATATATATTTTGTGGTCGTTTGAAAAGAATGTGTATTCTGATGTTGCTAAGTGCAGTGGACCATAAATGTTGATTTGATTTTGTTGGTTGGTTCTTGAGTTGTTCTATATCTTTACTGATTTTCTGCTAGCTGTTCTATCAATCATTGAGGGAGAGGTATTGAAGTCTCCAACTATAATTGTGGACTTGTTTATTTTGTCAGTTTTTGATTCATATATTTTCAGCTCTGTTGTTTGGCTGGCATCACATTAGATATCGTCCCTCTCTATCTGCTAACTTTCTTTTCTGTGCTCTAAAATCTACTTATGTGATACTAAAGAAGCCATTTCTACTTTCTTTTGAATAATATTTGCAAAACATGTATTTACCATCCTTTAATTTTTAATTTTAACCTGCTAATATTATTATATTTGAGATGATTTTCTTATAGACTTCATACAGTTGTATCATGTTTCTCAATCCACTCTGCCAATCTCCATCTTTTTTTTTTTTTTAGACAGGGTCTCACTCTGTTGCCCAGGCTGGAGTGCAGTGATGCCATCTCAGATCACTGCCACCCCTGCCTTCCGGGTTCAAGCAATTCTTGTGCCTCAGCCTCCCAAGTAGCTGGGACTACAGGCATAGGCCACCATGCCTGGGTAATTTTTATATTTTTGGTACAGACAGGGTTTCACCATGTTGGCCAGGCTGGTCTTGAACTTTTGACCTCAAGTGATCCATTCGTCTCAGCCTCCCAAAGTGCTGGGATTACAGGCTAATCTCCATCTTTCGATCAATGCATTTAGACTATTTACATTTAGTGTAATAATTGATGTATTACGGTTTATGTCAGACATTTTATTTTGGGTTTTGTTTGTTCTTTCTCTGGTTTCTCTAGTTTATATTTTCTTCCTTCCTATGGATTACTCAAACTTTTGTTTAGAATTTCATTTTCCTTTATTTATTGTGTTTTTTAGGATATCTGTTTGAATACCTAGTTTAGTGGCTGTTTTAGATATTACTTTATAAACATAACATCACAATCTACCAGGGTTGACATTTTACCACTTCAAGTGAAGTATAAAAGCCTTATGTCCCCTTGTGTTTATTTGCCCTCTCCATATTCCTTTGCCCCACCCTCATTTAAGATGAAATAATTGTCTTAAATATTTTTTCTATCTACTTTTAGAACCATATCTACCAGTTTTCTACTTTTTGCTTAAACTGTCAACATAATTTAGAAAACTCAGGAGAAGTAAAGCCTACAGTGATTACCTAGTTTGCTTACCTTGTTCTTTCTTCCTTCTTGATGTTCAAACTTCCTGTTTTTACCATTTTATTTTTGTTTAGAGAATTTCCTTTAGCTATCTCATTAAGTGATTTCTGCAGGTGACAAATTCTCCTAATTTTCCTTCACCCTGGGATATTTTTCCTTTGTATAGGGTTCTGGGTTGACAGGTATTTTCTTTCAGGACTTAAAACATATTTTGCACACCCGTTTGGCCTCTATAGCTTCTGGTGAAAATCACGTTGCCATGCAAATTGTTTTCCCTTTGTAGATAAAGTGTCGTTTCTTTCTGACTGAGTTTACAGACTTTGTTTTTAGTTTCTAGAAGTTGAATTATGGATGTGTCTTGACATGGATTTGGGGGATTTATCCTGTTGGAATTCACTTAGCTCACTGAATTTGTGGGTTTATGTCTCTTGCCAAATCAAATTTGGGAGATTTTTGGTCATTATTTCTTCAAGTACTTATTTTGCCGTGTCCTCCTTCTGTTCTCCTTCTGGGACAACAGTGTCTTAAATGTTAGAACCTTTGTTAGTCCTACAGGTTCCTGACACTCTGTTCATTTTTTTTTCCCAGTCCACTTTCTGTCTGTTCTTCAGTTGGGGTAATTTCTATTGTTCTATCTTGAAGTTCACTGATTTATTTTCTCTATCCCTTCCGTTCTGCTGTTGAGCCCATATGCTGAGGTTTATATTGTTATTTATATTATTATTTTTCAGTTCTCAGTCTCTTCTTTGTATCTTCTCTTTGTTTGCAAGCAAGTTTGTATTGCTTGTTGGAGGCATTTTGTTTTTTTTTTTTTTTTTGAGATAGAGTCTCATTCTGTCACCCAGGCTGGAGTGTAGTAGCACGATCTCGGCTCACTGCAACCTCTGCCTCCTGAGTTCAAGAGATTCTCCTGCCTCAGCCTCCCGAGTAGCTGAGACTACAGGCGCATGCCACTATGCCCAGCTAATTTTTGTAGTTTTAGTAGAGACAGGGTTTCGCCATGTTGGCCACACTGGTCTCGAACTCCTGACCTCAGCTGATCCACCCCCCTAGGCCTCCTAAAGTGCTCGGTTTACAGGCCTGAGCCACCACACCCGGCCATTGGAGGCATTTTTATCATGACTGCTTTAAAACATCTATCAAATCACTTGAATTTCTTTGTCATCTTAGTGTCTGTATCGATTCATTATCTTTTTTAAAAACACCTTTTAACAGACTTTATTTCCTAAAGCAATTATATGTTTAAAGCAAAAATGAGCCCAAAGTACTGAGAGGTCCTATGTATCCTCTACCCCTTCCCCACATGCGCAGCCTCCCCGACTGTCAACATCCTATATTAAAGTGTTACATTGGTTCCCATCAGTGCACCTACACTGACGCATCATTATGACCCAGAGTCCATAGTTTACATTAGTGTTCACACTTGATGTTGCATATTCTGTAAATCTGGACAAATATAATAATGACATGTATCCACCATAACAGTATCATACAGAATTGTTTATTGACCCCCAAAACCCTTAGTTCTCCACCTGTTCATCCCTCACTCTCCCTAACTCCTGGCAATCACTGATCTTTTTACTGTTTACATAGCTTTGCCTCTTCTATAATGTGTAATTGGAATCATGCAGTATGTCGCCTTTTCAGATTGGTTTTTTTTCACTTAGTGATATGCATCCCAACTTCCTGTTTCGCAGCCAGGCACAGTGACTCAATGCTGTCATCCCAGCACTTTGGGAGGCTGAGGTGGGCATATGGCTTGAGCCCAGGAGGTTGAGGCCAGCCTGGGCAACGTGGAAAAACTCTGTCTCTACAAAAAATACCAAAATAAAAAAAAGTTTCTCCATGTCTCTTCATGGAGAGAAGGTCTGTCTCTGTCACCCAGGCTGGACTGCAGTGCTACCATCATAACTCACTGTAACCTCAAACTCCTGGCCTCAGGCAATTCTCCCACCTCAGCCGCCTAAGTAGCTGGGACTATAGGTATGCACCACTACATCCAACTCTTTTTTTTTAATTATTTATTTTTTTGTAGAGACGAGGTCTGGCTGTGTTGCCAAACTAGTCTCTAACTTCTGGCCTCAAGCTATCCTCCTGCCTCAGCCTCATTTCTTTTCAGTGCTGAATATTCCATTGTCTGTATGTACCATAGTTTATTTATTCATTCATTTACTGAAGGGCATCTTAGTTGCTCCTGAGCTTTAGCACTTAATGAATAAAGCTGCTATCAGCATTTGTGTTTAGGTCTTTGTGTGGACATAAGTTTTGAACTCATTTGGTAGTTATTTTTAATAGATACAAAGTCTCAGCTTTGCAAGATGAAAAGAGTTGTGAGGATGGACAGTGGTAATGGTAACAGAACAATATAAATGTCTAATACCACTGAACTGCATTCTTCGTTGTATTTTACTGCAATCTTTAAAAAATAAACAACATGACCCTCATACAGAAATGTACCACCTCACACAAGCAAAGTTCCAGTGGTAACAGAAATCAAAATCTTAAAAATATGTATATTCTTTGAATCAGTAATTCCATTTCTAGATATGTATTCTAGAAAATCTGGCAAGGGAATAATATTGTAAATACACACATTTGGTGTGATTTTTTTCAATGACAAGTGGAAAACCACCTCAATGTTTCAGAATAGGGGATTGGTTAAATATCGCTCTGATTATCACCACACAATTAGCTATTTACAATTATGATCTAGATGGAGAATTGTAACATGAAATTTTGTTCCAGTATTTTGTTTTGTTGAAAAAAGCAGATCATAAAACTGTGTGTGTGTGTGTATGTGTGTGTGTGTGTAATGCTTTTCAAGTGATTAATCTAGAGAATTATCTGACAAGCATCCAGAGATCATGTTAAAACTTTACGCAGAGGAAGCTTGGGGAACCTGTCTAACATTTTATTGGCACAAAAGCATCTCTGAGTGCTCATTCTGGGCCAGGCCTTTTATGTATACTGCTCATTTAGTCCTCACAGCAGCCCTTCATGGTGGACACTTTCATTATTTCTGTTGTGTAAATAATGACTCAGGAAAATTGAGTGCCAGGCCCAGGCTCACAGCTAGACAGCGGCAGGGTGGGGAACCCGGAGCCCAGGGGCACCCCATACGCTTCCCCTGACATAACTGAGAGTGTGGCTACAGTTAAAGGCAAGAAGGAGTGCCCTCCCTGTGGGCCAGGGTAATCTTCTTTATTTTTTTTCCTTTTTGTACTGTGCTAAAATATACATAACATAAAATTTGTCATTTTTACCATTTTAGTTGTGCAATTCAGTGACATTAATTACAGTAATAATGCTGTGCTACCATCATCACTGTCCTGATCCAAACTGAAATCCTGTATCCATTAAACAACTGCCAGTTCCTCCTTCCTCAGCCCCTAGTAACCTCTATCTCCTTTTGCTCATGAATTTACTAATTCTAGCTCCTTTGCAGAATGGAATCATGCAGTATTTGTCTTTTCGTGTTGGGCTTATTTCATGTAGCACATAATGCTTTCAGTTTCACCAATATTGTGGCAAATGTCAGAAGTCTTTCCCTTCTCATTGTTGAATAATATTCCATCGTATGTGATGCCACATCTTCTTTATCCATTCATTTGTTTGTGGACACTTGGGTGGTTTCCATCTTTTAGCTATTGTGAGTAATGCTGCAATGAACATTGGCATGTAAGTATCTGCTTTAGTACCTGCTTTCAGTTCATTGTATATGTACCTAGAAGTGGAGTTGCTGATAATTCTATATTATAATATCATAGAATAATTCTATGTTTGATAGATATGACAAGTCTATGTTTAACTTTTTAAGGAACCACCAACCTGTTTTCCACAATGGCTGTCTCATTTTACATTTAGTGTCTCTCAGCAGCAATGCCCAACGGTTCTAATTTCTCCACATCCTCATTGACACTTGTCATTTTCTGTTTTTTTCATAGTAGTCATCCTAATGGTTGTGAAGTGCTATCTCATTGTGGGTTTGAATTGCATTTTCCTAATTACAGATGACGTTGAGTACCTTTGCATGTGCTCATTGGCCTTTTGTTTATCTTCTCTGGAGAAATAGTTTTACTCATTTTTTAACTGAGTTTTTTGGTTGTTGATGAGTTACAGGAGTTCTTGATCTATTCTGGATATTAATCCCTTATCAGATTTATGATTTGGAAGACTCTTCTCCAATTCCATAAGTTCCCTTTTCACTATGTTGAGTGTGTCCCTTGATGCACCTAGTTTTGTGCTTTTTGTTTGCACATAGTTCTTTTGTTGTGTGTGCTCTTAGTGTTTAGTGGAGGTTCATACCCTCTTATTTTTTCTGCATTTGTGGTTTTTGAAAAATTTTATACAAAAGATATTAAAAAAATAGTCAAAATGATTGTGATTGTATCCGGCCTCTATCATTTTACATTCCATGTGATATTAAGGAATAGTCTTAAGCACCCTGAGTTTCATTTCCTTCACCCTTAAAGGGGATTATATCTACTTCATTGGGTGTATGAGAATTGATATCCTATTATGTATAAAATCCTGAAAACAATTCCTGGCACTGAACAAAATTTGCAAACTAATATATCATTGTCATCATCAACAATAGCAAAAAATAATAGCAACATAGTATACTACTATAGCTCATTACACAATGTCTCTATTTTGTATGTTGTCTATTATTTTCATTAAAATATAATTATCAAGTTATTTTAAGTCATTGTTTGTGCTTCTGATTATTTCTTGGAATATTAAAAAACAATTTAGGGGATTGTCTTAGTCCATTTCTACTGCCAAAACAAAATACCACAGACCGGGCAATTTATAAACAACAGAAATTGATTTCTCATGGTTCTAAAGGCTGGGACGTCCAAGATCAAGGTACCAGCAGGATTGATGTCTGGTGAGGGCTGCTCTCTGCTTCCAAGATGGTGCCTTGTTGCTGCATCCTCCAGAGGAGTGTAACACTGTGTCCTCACACGGTGGAAGGGATGGAACGGGATAAACTGGCTCTTTCAAATCTTTTTATAAAGGCCCTAAACCCATCCATGAGGGCTCCACCCTCGTGACTTAATCACCTCCTGAAGGCCCAAATGCTTAATTCTATCACGTTGGCAATTACATTTTAGTACTTGAATTTGGGGGATCAGTGTGTATAAAACAGTTTAAGAATATTGAAGCCTGTAGCCAAGTTGCACTCCACAACAAGTGAATCACCAATAGTAAAAGAAAAAGGTATAATTATATTGCTATATTTTTACAACAGCAGATTTGTAAATTAAAATGTTACCTCGCCAATTTGATAGGCATAAAGTATTACAAAATGTTCATATTTCAAATGAAGTTGCACGTAATTTCATATATTCCTCATTTTTTCTTTCTGTGCATTCTGTCTTTAGCCATTGATTTATAAATGGTCCATGTAATAATTTAACTTTGTATTTCTCATATATTTTTAAATATTTTTCTAGTTTGTCTATTCTTTTTAATTATGCTGTGCTATGCATGAAGAATTTCTAATTATTTTAATTAAATCCATTTAATTTTTCTTTTTCTTTTTTAATTTGAGAGAGTCTTACTCTGCTTCCCACACTGGAGTGCAGTGGCACAATCTCAGCTCACTGCAACCTCTGCCTCCCAGGTTCAAGTGATTCTCCTGCCTCAACCTCCAGAGTAGCTGGGATTACAGATGTGCACCACCACGCCTGGTTAATTTTTGTATTTTTAGTGGAGACGAGGTTTCACCATGTTGGTCAGGCTGGTCTCTAACTCCTGGCCTCAAGTGATCCGCCGGACTCAGCCTCTCAAAGTGCTGGGATTATAGGCATGAGCCACCACACCCAGCCTCTTTCTTTTCTTTTTTGATTTGCTTAAGAAATCCTAAGACCTCTCAAAAAACATGAAATTTCTATTATAACATAATTAATTGTCCAGCTGTTAAGAACTTATTTTGTATGTATGTAAAAATTGTCAAACAACTTTATAGCCTCCAAATAATTACCTGGTTTCCACAACACCATTCAGTAAATTATTCTAAATTTTCCACCAAATTTATAGCATCAAATTATCAGGTACTTTATTTTTATTTATAATATAATTATTTTCTTTTCTCTGTGTTCTATTTCTTTTAGTTATCAGGTTATTTCCATACTCATAACTTAATTTTTTTATTACTACATGAAATGCATTGCATATACAAAAGTTCATGAATGAACTTTTCATCTTTTCATGATGAACTTTTCCAACATAACTTATTGATTATACTTTCCTATTTATTACTCCTAATGAATTTCAGAATCTTTTTTATAGCATATTAGTTCCTTGATTACAATTCTATCAATAAATTGAATTTGTAACATTTGGCAGCTTTTCAATACTTAATCTTTTTTCCATCACCCTCATATATTTTTCTAGGATTTTAAAGTTTTCTTTATGTCATTTCCTAAGTTCATGTGTTCTTTTATCTGGTTTATTTGTACTTCTCTCTGTTTCTAAACATCATAGTTGCATTGCTATTTGGGTAGAATCCTTCCTCTGAATATCCCCTAATCATTAGCATAAACACTTTTTCCCTACTTCTTCGTTCCTAAGTTATGGGAGTGCCTGTTGTGCTTTGACCTTTGAAAGAGCATTTTATTTATTTTTATTTTATTTTTTATTGTTTTTTCTGTTTTTGAGACAGAGTCTTACTCTATTGCCCAGGCTGGAGTTCAGTGGCTCAATCTTGGCTCACTGCAGCCTCCACCTTCCGGGTTCAAGCGATTCTCCTGCCTTAACCTCCCGACTAGCTGGGATTATAGGCACGTGCCACCACGCTTGGCTAATTTTTGTATTCTTAGTAGAGACGGGGTTTCACCGTGTTGGCCAGGTTAGTCTCGAACTCCTGGCGTCCAGTGATCCACCCGCCTCGGCCTCCCAAAGTGCTAGGAATACAGACGTGAGCCACCACGCCCGGCCTGAAGGAGCATTTTAAATGTCGATGAAGGTCTCTGAATTGGAGAGAATGAAAACACACAGAGGTTTGGGATGAAAGCGGGCATGATGGGGAAGCAGAGGGGCTTTCCCCTAGTGTGTTTCTTTTCCCTGTGGGGAGTGATGAAAACAAGAGGGACATGAGGGGTGGGAACTGGAAGACTCTTCACTGCCAGGTTTGCCACAAACGGCTGCAGAAACTTTCCTCATTATCTATAAATTTCAGTTTTTTCATTTGTAAATGTTAATGCTGGGAACAGATCATCTCTCAGGTTCCATTTAGAGCCCATAGAGCCCAATGGTGAAGGGCCTGGTCCCAGGAGGCATGCTGAGCAGAGGCTGATCCTGTGCTGAGCGGATGCTGATACTGTGCCTTTCAGGTTACTCCAGGTGGGTCAGTGGGAAAACTACAGTTCATTGACAGGGCCTTAATTGTTGGGACTTTGTCAGACACCCCTTTGCAGACAGTGTCACTGAGACTGCAGCTGCGATGATAATCACAGCTGGTGTGGAGAGGTCTGTTCCAGGATCCTTCCCTATATCTGGGGACCTTCTCTGTCATTCCCCTCCAGGCCCCTGCTCTCAAAGGCTCCATGTGTGTGAGGAGGCGGCTGCAGAACAGCAGAGTCCCCTCTGGGAAGAGCCTCGCCTTTCCAAGTCTCTGTGCGTGAGGAATGCACAAAACAGGGACGTGTTCCAGTGAGTTATAACGGTGTATTAGGTTACTGTTATTTTGTCGTTGTTGAGGATCATGATGGTATATTAGCTAACATGTCTTAGCCAGACACGCCCTTTGGCATTTTGTGTATAGTACTGTATCAATTCTCACACATCTATTACGGTAGCTGTAATTATAGTCCCCCTCTTAAAGAAAATGAAATTCTAATTCAGAATATTGCTTGAAGTCCACAGTGGGTAAGTAACAGAGCCTGGTTATAATCCTAGTGAATTTGAGTAGTTTTAAATAAACACCTTATTATGAAAGTTTTTTTCTGGCATCCATGGTTTCTGATGTCATGGGAATTGTCCTCATATAGGGAATAGAGCATTTCTCTCTGGTTTTTTCGAGTTTTTGGAAATCTGGTCATGGTGTATCTGGACATGGATTCATTTGGACATGACCTCTTATTGGTTATCTTATCTCCTTGAATTTATGTATTTCACCGTGTTTGTGATGTTTTTGGCCACTATTTGTTCAAAAATGTTTTCAGTCCTATACTTTTTTTGTTTGTTTTTTGAGATGGAGTTTTCCTCTGTCGCCCAGGTTGGAGTGCAGTGGCATGATCTCGGCTCACTGCAACCTCCGCCTCCCGGGATCAAGCGATTCCCCTGCCTCAGCCTGCCAAGTAGCTGGGATTACAGGCACCTGCCACCATGCCCGGCTAATTTTTGTATTTTAGTAGAGACGGGGTTTCACCCTGTTGGCCAGGCTGGTCTCAAACTCCTGACCTCAAGCGACCCACCTGCCTCAGCCTCCCAAAGTGCTGGGATTACAAGCATGAGCCACCACGCCCGGCAGGTACTCCTTTCTTTTCTCCATCTGGGAGCCAATCGTTTGAAAGTTAGACCTTTTGTTATTTTCCCACAGGTGTCTGAGGCTATATTCACTTTTCTCCATTGTGTGTTGTGTCCTCTATTCTAACAGGACAATTTCTATTAAACTTGTCTTCAAGATCCCTGATCTTTCCTCTGTCATCTCCATTCTCTTGAGTCTGTCCAGTTCAATTTATTTCTATTTTTTTCACTTCTAAAATTTTCATTTAGTTCTTCCTGGTATCTTTCATTTCTTTGCCATGAATTCATATTTTTCACTTGTTCCAAGTATGCCTGTAATTGCTTGTTGGAGCACTGTTGTGATAGCTACTTTAAAATCCTCATCACATAATACCAACATCTGTCTCATCTCAATGTCGGTGCCTGAAGATTGTATTTTCTTGTGCAAGTTTATTGTTTTATAGTCCTTGTTATAATGAATAACTTTGGACTGTATCCTGAATGTGCTGAGTATTATTATACATCATGAGACTGGATACTCTTCACACCTGTTATTTCAGCAGAGAGTCCTTAGACAGAGAGTCCTCAGACAACAACAGAGAGTGCTTAGGTTCATAATACAGCTCAGTGCACTTTTTAGGCTGTGGTTCAGCTCTCCCTTGATCTTTAAATGCTTTGCAGTGATGCTCAGGCTTTCCCCACTTACCTGCTTCCCAGAGCCTCATCTCACACCTGTGTGAGTTCAGACCAGTGCTAAATTCTCACACATTCTGCTGTGTTATTTCTGGTCCCTTTCAGGCACAGACTGCTCGGATTTCCACACAGAAATTCACGCACACATCGTGGAATCGTCCTCGGTTTTCAGGAGTCAGCTCAAATATTACCCACTCAGAGAGGTTTTCCCCGGGCCCTTGTCTAAAGTTGATTCTTCTAGTCCTTTCCATTGCTTCATATAATATTTTCATATTTATCCCAACTTTATTCTATGTTTCCTTACTTGTTACTAGTCTATCTTTTCACTCCCCCCTAATAAAATATTAACTACGTAGAGATAGGGATTTCTTAAACTAATTATTCAGGGCCTAACACAATGCTGGACAAATATGCACGCATTTCGAGAAATTTGTACAATATCTGCACTACAGTAACTGCTCTGGATACATTACCTTGTTCAGCACAGTTTTTCTGATCCTAAGTATACAATTTTAAATTTTCATTTTAACTTTCTTTTCTCAGAAGAAAATTTATTCATATTAACTAAATATTTAAAATCACTCGATGGATATATAATATTCTATTACAACTAATATTCTACTGATATAACGAGTAAGCCCTTGAACCCTGGATTTATTGAACAAATATTTAATAGGCTTTAAATCTAGCTGGGGCTATTGTAGGTAATTAAAGACACATACAAGACTCCTTTCTTTGCTGGGTGCTGTGGCTCATGCCTGTAATCCCAGCATTTTGGGAGGCCAAGGCAGGCGGATCACTTGAGGTCAGGAGTTCGAGACCAGCCTAGCTAACATGGAGAAACCCCATCTCTACTAAAAATACAAAAAAATTAGCTGGGTGTGGTGGTGAGCACTTATAATCCCAGCTACTGTGGAGGCTGGGGCAGGAGAATCGCTTGAACCCAGGAAGAGGAGGTTGCAGTGAGCCAAGATCGTACCACTGCACTCCAGCCTGGGCAACAGAGGGAAATTCTATTTCAAAAAAAAAAGAAAAGAAAGAAAAGAAAAGACTCCTTTTTTCAAATAGCTTACATTCTAGTTGAGGGAAGGAGTTAATAAGTAAACAAATTAATAAACAGATTAACAAGATAATCCAGTGCATAACAATTGATGTGGGAAATTAGAGTAAGGATATGGAGAGTGACTAGGGAGGTGGATTATTGGGTACTTGAGACAAAGATGAGTTTCAGGAGAGAAAAACCAGACGTGTCAGACGTCCAAGAAAGGACCTTTCAGAAACTAGTCTCTGAGCAGCACATCTTCTTTTGTTCAAGAAAGGGCAGGAAGCACAGTGTCACTAGAGTGCAGGAGCAGAACAGAGGAAGGAGAGGGTGGTGCGGCCAGGCTTTGTTGTGGTCAAGGAATCTCTTGTATTCTGATTGAAATTGGAAGCCCTTGGTGACATTGGATGTATGTCACTGTACTTCATTTTTATTGCTGTGTAGTATTCTGTTGTATGAATATCCCAATATGCATATACCTGTTCTAGATTTGATAGACATTTGATAATTCTGGGGTTTGAGCTATTGTGACTACCTCTACTGTCGACATTATTGTTCATGACTCTTGGACATAAGCACCCACTTCCTTTCAGTGTATGCCTAAGAGTGATTTGCTAGGTCATAAGATGTGCACATATGTGTGTATATTTGTGTGTGTGTTTATCTTTAGTAGGAACTGCCAAAATATTTTATAAGTCACTCAAACAATTTATCCTTTTACCAACAATGTAAGACAGTTCCAGTTGATCCAAATTCTTGCCAAACTCAGTACTTTAGGCCTTTTAAATTTTAGACATTATGGTAGGTGTATAGTGGCATTATTGTTTTATTTACATTTATCAGGTGACTAATGATGTTGAGGACTTTTTTATATGATTAGTATGCATGCAGATATCCTCTTTTGTGAAATAGATTTTTAAGTATTTTGTCTATTTTTATTTGAGTATCCGTCTTTTTAAATTGATTTCTAGGAGTTCTTTATATATTTTGGATATTAGTATCATCGAATATATGTATTACACATACCTTCTCTCAGTTTCTGGATTCCTTTTACAAAAGATAATAGTAAAATATTCATACTGTGAAAAGCAAGTTTGTAATGTACACTCCAGTGTGTTTTGATAAATGTTTACATCCATTCAAAATATAGAAAAGTTCCATTACTACAGAAATTTCCTTTGTGTCCCTGTCAGTCACCATGCAAAAAATCATACCGCTGTTGTGATTTCTATGACCATGTATTTGTTTGGCTGTTCTTGAACTTTATATATAAATGAAGTCATACACAGTATGTACTTGAGTATGTCTGGCTTATTTTATTTGGCATAGTATTTCTGGCAGTCAGTCATGCTATTGCATGTATCACAATGTGGTTTTTTTTTTTTTTTTTTTTTTTGGTCACCTGCATGTAAACTAAATGTATTCTTTTATTGGTGAGTAGGATTCCATTGTAGGAATATGCCACAGTCACTTCATTCATTATCCCTTGATGAATTTATGGTTTATTTCCAGTTTTGCTTATTACTAAGAGCAACTATAAATATTATAGCACAAGAATTTTTACGATTTTTTTTTCATTTTGCTGTGAGGAATTACCTAAAGTGGAATTGCTTTATTATGAATTAAGTGTGTGTTAAAGAAACTGTGAAAAGTTTTCTAAGTGGCTGTGTGACCCTCCTCCGGGCAGGACTTTAGAGTTCCAGTTGTTCCACATCATCTCCAGCGTGCTGGGTTCTCAGGCCTTCACCTCAGCCTTTCTAGTGGGTGTGTGGTGCTTTCTCATTGCGCTGGGGACTTTGACTGCATTTTTTGCTGTTTGACTCCTGACAGCTTTTCAGCCTCACCCTTCCCTCTTCCCCCTGTGCCCCACATGTGGGCAGACAAGAAATGCTGCTACTCCTTTCCTTTGGTGCCCATGGAAAGGAGATTCAGCCCACGCAAGTCCTTGCCCTCATGTGAGGCCTCTCACCCCAGACCACCCCTAACCACAATAAAATCCCAGGGAAGTCTCTTTTTCTTGCTCGTTCAAGTCATTTTGGATCTGCTCGAGAGGCCTGCCCTGGGCTTCCCAGAGAATTCAATTATGTCAGCAGTGAACCTTTTCGTATCTCTTGGTGTGTGTGGCATCGTCAGTCTCAACATCTGGGCCAAATTTTGAGTGGAGGTCCCTCCTGCTTTTTCGGGGTGACGATGGCACTCACTGTGGTTTAATATGTTTCCCTGATGATTGGTACACTTCTCCATACACTTCCATTCCTGTGTGAGGGTCTGTTCAAGCCATTTTCCCATTTATTTGGGTTGCCTGTCTTTTTTAAATTTAAAAATATTTGTTAATTCAGTCAAAATAACAATAAATCACATTTACAAAAATTACCTTTTTTAATGAAAAAAACTATATTTCCCAAAACAGAAATTGCATTGACAAGTTGTGTTGTTTTACATTCTTACACATCTCCTAAATGTCTGTTTCAATGGAAAATAGCTGACTTCTCATATCTACTTCTGCATTCGTTATTATTGTTATTAATATTTGAGACAGAGTGTCACCCTTCACCCAAGCTGGAGGGCAATGGCGCCACGTCAGTTCACTGCAACCTCTGCCTCCCGGGTTCAAGTGATTCTCATGCTTCAGCCTCCCGAGTAGCTGGGATTACAGGCATGGGCCACTATGCCCAGCTAAGTTTTTATATTTTAGTAGAGATGGTGTTTCACCATGTTGGCCAGGCTGGTCTCGAACTCCTGGCCTCAAAGTGATCTACCCACTTCAGCCTCCCAAAGTGCTGGGATTACAGGCATGAGCCACTGCGCCTGGCCTCTTATGTTTTGACATGTGGTTTTGATTGAAGTATATGAAGAAAATCTCACTTCACATAGACCTTTAGTGGGAAAATGGAGTTTAATTGACTTTCCTGAGGATTTTCCTCTTGGATGTCAGACCAAACTCAACAAGTGATAGTTTTTGCAAGTTAGTTGCAATGTGGAATCTGAAATCTTGTCAGTGAACTTTTTGTACACTTTTACATTAATATCCACTGATTATCTGGCACTTTGGCTCTATTTTCCTTGACAAATTTGAAAATATTTTATTACTGAACTATGCAGAATTTTCAAATATTGACATTTCATACACTATCCATAAATCACATTTATTCATTTCACCACAGATCTCCTTAGAAACGTTAAGTCATCAGAACTTCTGAAGCTCACCTTCTGAATACTTAATGATTCCAAAGTTTTCCAAAGTTCTAATTTTTGCTTGAAAACATGAATTCTGTTACTGGCAACAGTAATGGACTTGCATCCTTCATTTTTAAAACAGTTTCTGCTAAGTATTCTAGCCTGAAAAATCAGTTTGTCCACCCGTCATTCTTTCAAGCCAAATGCTGTTCCATGTAGCTGGTCCTGCCCAGCCTGCCGAGCACTGTGCCTTGAGGCAACCATCATGCTAAAACACGGAGCAGCAACGCTTTGTGGACTCCATGCATTTCATCACTCAGAATACTAAAGAGGCATTTTTTATAGGGGCAGGGTGAAGATTAATAAAATTAACTATCTTTAGTGCCTCATTTTCAGGACATTCTTTTTTTTTGAGATGGAGTCTCGCTCTGTCACCCAGGCTGGAGTGGAGTGGCACGATCTTGGCTCACTGCAACCTCCGCCTCCCGGGTTCAAGCAATTCTCTGCCTCAGCCTCCCCAGCAGCTGGGATTACAGGTGTCTACCACCACGCCTGGCTAATTTTTGTATTTTTAGTAGAGATGGGGTTTCACCATCTTGTCCAGGCTGGTCTTGAACTCCTGACCTCGTGATCCACCCGCTTCAGCCTCCCAAAGTGCTGAGATTACAGGCGTGAGCCACCGTGCCTGGCCATCCAGGACATTCTTAAGACAAATTGCCTTTTTTTCTTTTAACCCCCAGTGTGTGGCAGGGAAGAATGCTACCACTACTAATTTGGTGCTGGTGCACCTACCTTGATCTGTGCCCTGGTGCCAGCCATTTTCTCTCATGGCTTTTGCACCCAGAGTGCAAACATAAACAAAGTTGTTCCAGAAGAACCATGAGATTCAATAAAGTTATTTAACTCTGAATACTTATCATTTGTTGGCTGAGCATTCACATTAAAAAAAATCCTTTGAAGAATAATGGATGCTGATACAAGTCCAGCCAGGTCTGTAGATTTGCTCATTTGTTCAATGAAAGTCAAATTCTATAAACAAGATACCAGCTCAAACCATATGTTTGCAGTTGAATCTTTAACTTGATGAGTCAGAATAACATCGGAAGTGGCACTGCCCTGATTTTTCCTGATGTTTCACCCAGTAGGCATTCAGCAGCGTCAGCTACTCAAGAGAAATTGTCCACGTTAAATATGTGCAGTTCCTTGTGTATCAATTGTAACTCAATGATGCTGTGAAAAATAAATTTTAAAAAGTTTTTACTGTTTCTGCTTCTGTGTGGGCTTCTCCAGCCAAAGTACTATGATAATTTACCCTGTAAGAGATTTCAGTGACTTTCAAGTTAGAAAAACTGGAACAATTTTTCGCTTTTGAAGAGCTCATAGTACATACATTTAAAATATTCCATTTTTGTCTTTAAACACTGAATGGTTAGTCTCAAATGTTACCTGACCTTTTTAAGTGACAATTTATTTTTTGATTCTTGATACAAGTTATTTAACAAATATCAGGCCAGGCACAGTGGCTCATGCCTGTAATCCCAGCACTTTGGCAGGCTGAGGTGGGCAGATCACCTGAGGTTGGGAGTTCGAGACCAGCCTGACCAATATGGGTTAGAAACCCCGTCTCTACTAAAAATACAAAAAAAATTAGCCAGGCGTGGTGGTGCATGCCTGTAATCCCAGCTACTCGGGAGGCTGAGGCAGGAGAATCGCTTGAACCTAGGAGGCGGAGGTTGTGGTGTGCCGAGATCGTGCCATTGCACTCCAGCTTGGGCAACAAGAGCAAAACTCCGTCTCAAACAACAATAACAACAACATCATCAACAACAACAACAACAACAACAACAAAATATATATATATATGTATCAGTATTGCAGCTACAGTATATTCTTTATCTCTGTTACTTGCATTTTTATTTTCTTCTTTTAAAATTTGTTTTATTTTTTTTTTTAGAGATGAGGTCTTTCTATGTTGCCAAGCTGGTCTTGAACTCCTGGGGTCGAGTAATCCTCCCACTTTGGCCTCCCAAAGTGCTGAGATTACAGATGTGAGCCACCACACCTGGCCCATTTTTATTTTCTTCATGGTGCTTTTGCCTTTAGATGAACAGAAGATTTTTAAATTTTCATAAAGTCCTATTTATAATTTTTGAGCAGTTAGTGCTCTTTTAATGTTATAAAGCTATTTCCCTTCTACCTTTTAGAAGTGCTTAAATTATGTTGGGCCTAAAGCTACCTCTTTTTGTATTTTAAATTTGAATCAAAAGGTCTCTCCATACATAGTGAACTGGAACAGATTGTAACCTACTCTTGTGCCAAAGGCTGCCAGCTGTTCAAACCATGTTCAAATAAGGCACATGCCAAACTGTAACCAGTCCAATTCTGTATCTCTCTTTTGTTTTCTGTAGGTCATTTTCTTTATTCTGTCCATAAATCCTCCCCGACCATGCAGCAGCAAGGGAGTTGGTTCAGGGGCTGCCTGATTTGCAAATCGTTCTTTGCACAGTTAAACTCTGCTCAAATTAATTTGCCTGAAGTTTTTCTTCTAACAAAGCTTAAAAGATGTATGTTTTATGCTTAGATCTCTAATCAATCTCTAATTTTAAGTATGGTATGAAGCAGTAGTTCAGGTCCATTTCTTTCTGTATGTTTATTCAGTTTCTCCAGAAAAATTATTGATAAGAATCTTATTTCCCCCATTCAATTGCCTTACTACTTTTGACAAAAAAACAGCCAACTATGTATGTGTGAGTCTGTGGATTCTCTCTTCTGTCCCATTTTTCCATTCGTCGGCTTTGCATGAGCAGACAACTATCACACTGTTGGGATTACTGAAGCTATCCTAAGTTTTTGAATCTTTAGATAAATGTTAGGACCAATGTTTTAATTTGTACAAAAATGCATGTTGGGATTTTGATGAGAAATTACATTGAATCTATAGATCTACCTTGTGCAAATAGAAATTTTAACGATATCCAGTACCTGATCTTTGTAAATAGTGTACCCTTCCATTGATTTGTCGTTGTTGTTTTTGTTGTTGTTGTTATTGTTTGAGACAGAGTTTCACTCTTGTGCCCAGACTGGAGTGCAATGGCGTGAACTTGGCTCACTGCAACCTCTGCCTCCCGGGTTCACGCGATTCTCCTGCCTCAGCCTCCGGAGTAGCTGAGATTACAGGCGCCCGCCACCATGCCCGCCTAATTTTTGTATTTTTAGTAGAGACGGGGTTTCACCATGTTGGCCAGACTTGTCTCAAACCCCTGACCTCAAGTGATCCACCTGCCTCGGCCTCCCAAATTGCTGGGATTACAGGCGTGAGCCACTGCACCCAGCCGTTTTGTGGTCTTTATCTGAGAAATGTTTTGTAGTTTTCAGTGTATGTGTTTTGCATGTTATTTGTTAAATTTATTCCTAAGTGTTTTATACTTTCAATGCTATTTATTTCATTTTGCAAATGGGTGTTGCTCTTTTCTTTTTTTTTTTTTTTTTTTTTTTTTTTTTTTTGAGACGGAGTCCTGCTCTGTCGCCCAGGCTGGAGTGCCGTGGCGCAATCTCGGCTCACTGCAAGCTTCGCCTCCTGGGTTCCCACCATTCTCCTGCCTCAGCCTCCCAAGCAGCTGGGACTACAGGCGCCCGCCACCACGCCTGGCTAATTTTTGTATTTTTAGTAGAGAAGGGGTTTCACCATGTTAGCCGGGACGGTCTCGCTCTCCTGACCTTGTGATCCGCCCGCCTCGGCCTCCCAAAGTGCTGGGATTACAGGCTTGAGTCACCGCGTCCGACTGGGTGTTGCTCTCTAATAAAACACAATTGATTCTATATGCAGAACTTTTATACTCCAAACTTGTTTAATTCATTCACTAGTTCATGTAGATTTTTGTAGATTTCTTTGTTTTTCATATACACAGTCAAGCTATCTGCAAATGAAGATGGTCTTCTTTCTTTCCAAACTATCTTAGTATTTTATTTCATCTTTTTTCCTCATTGCATTGGCTAGGAGCTCCAATACAATGTGGAATAGAAGTATTGGGAATAGAAATCCTCCTCCTGTTCCCAATTTTAGGAAGGACATATACAATAATTCATTATTAATTATAATATTAGCTGCACTGGGTTTCTTTGCAGAATTTTAAAAATCATATTGGGGAAGTGTATTTGCTTGAAAATTTATTATCATTAATGGGTGTTGAATCTCATCAAATGTTTCTTTGTACAACAGTTCAGATGATCATGTACTTTTTCTCCTTTATTCTATAAATGTGATTAATTCTTTGGATTTATTTTTAAATACTAAAGCAACATTGCATTCCTGGGATAAATCCCCCTTGGTCATGATATACCTTTATGTATCTTTTACCTTTTGCATATGTTTATGTCTTTGATGGTGATGATGGTTTCTGGATGTATACTTACCCAAACTCATCAAGATATATATGTTAAATATATACTGCTTTTTATATGTCAATTATGCCTCAATTAAGTGGCTTATATTTTTTTCTTTTTTTTTTTTGAGATAGAGTATCACTCTGTTGCCAGGCTGGAGTGCAATGGCACGATCTCAGTGTACTGCAACCTCTGCCTCCCAGGTTCAAGCGATTCTCCTGCCTCAGCCTCCTGAGTAGCTGGGACAACAAGCATGTACTACCACACTCAGCTAATTTTTGTATTTTTAGTAGAGATGGGGTTTTCACCATGTTGGCCAGGATGGTCTTGATTTCTTGACCTCGTGATCTACCCGCCTTGGCCTCCCAAAGTGCTGGGATTACAGGCATGAGCCACCATGCCCAGCCAAATTTTTTTAATTAAAAAAAACCCACATGAAGTATCTTATGTGAGCACAACAGTATTATAATAAATTAGAAATCATTATATTATACCCTTTATATATCTCTATATTTATTTTCTCTATACTTATACCTTTTATATATCTCTATATTTAGAGATTATACCTTTTACGTATCTATTTATTTATTTATTTTATTATTATTATTATTATTATTATTATTTTGAGACAGAGTCTCACACTGTCACCCAGGCTGGAGTGTGGTGGTGCGATCTCAGCTCACTGCAACCTCCGCCTCCTGGGTTCAAGCCATTCTCCTGCCTCAGCCTCCCAAGTAGCTGGGACTACAGGTGCACACCACCACGCCCAGCTAATTTTTGTACTTTTAGTGGAGACGGAGTTTCACAATGTTGGCCAAGATGGTCTCAATCTCTTGACCTCGTGATCTGCCCACCTCAGCCTCCCAAAGTGCTGGGATTACAGGCATGAGCCACTGGTGCCCAGCCCCTCTATATTTATTTTAAACATTTTATGTATCTCTATATTTATTTTCATATATTTTATTATATATATCTCTACATTTTCATATATTTTATTATATATGATATCACTATATTTATTTCCATATATTTTATTAAAAATTTTTGCATCTCTTGTTCTTGAAGAATATTGGTCTCTATATTTACTTTGTGTAATGTATTGGTACCAAAGTTACACTGGTCACTTAAGTTAGAAAGTATTCATTCTTTATTTCTAAAAATACTTTTACAAAATTGATATTTCTTAAATGCTTCAAGAATTCACTAGTGAATTCACTATTGTCTTGAAGTTTTCTTTTTGGAAAGGTTTTTCATTATGAACTCTCTTTAACATATATAGAGCTACTTAGCTTTCTCTTCTATGTCAGGTTAATGAATTGTGGCTTTCAAGAAATTTATTTTGTCAGTTATTTAATATATTGGCATAAAGTTACTCATAATATCTTATTATAATTTTTAATATCTGTGGGAATTGCACTTACGCCCCATTTTATTCCTGGTATTAATAATTTGAGCTTTATTTTTAGGGATTTATTCATTTTAATGTCTTTTTAAATGTTCAAATTTTGGTTTTAATTTTCTCTATTGAGTTTTTTCCTATTTTATTGACTTCCTTTCTTTACTAGTGCATTACTTCTATTTATTTTTAGTTTATTCTTTTTCTAGCATCTTAAGTGAATCATTAAGTTTAATAATTTATTGTTTAAGCATTTTTCATTCAGTACTTCCTTAGATAGATCTCATATTTTTTGGCATTTGTTTTCATAATTGTTTAGTTCAATAAGTTTCCTGATGTCCATTGTAATTTCTTCTAGTAACCATGGATTATTTAGAAGTGTGTAATTTAATTGTAATGTTTGGTGATTTTTCTCAGTACCTGATTTCTAACTTATTTATTTATTTGTTTGTTTATTTATTTATCTGCCTATTTATTTTTGAACCAGAGTCTTGCTCTGTCACCCAGGCTGGAGTGCAGTGGCACGACCTCAGCTCACTGCAACCTCCACCTCCTGGGTTCAAGCACTTCTCCTGCCTTAACCTCCTGAGTAGCTGGGATTACAGGCGCCTGCCACCACACCCAGCTAATTTTTGTATTTTTAGTAGAAATGGGATTTCGCCATGATGGCCAGGCTGGTCTCAACACCTGACCTCAAGTGATGCACCTGCCTTGGCCTCCCAAATTACTGTGATTACAGGTGTGAGCGACTGCACCTTGCCCTGATTTCCAATTTATTATAATACTATTGTGCTCACATAAGATATTTCATATGGGTTTTTGTAATTAAAAAAATTAAGCCACTTTATTGAGGCATCATTGACATATAAAAAGCAATACATATTTAATGTATACATCCTGATGAGTTTGGATAAGTATACATCCAGAAACCATCATCACCCTCAAAGACATAAACATATCCATCACCTCCCAAATTTCCTCCCACCTCCTTTATTCTAATTTGTTTTTGTATGGCTTTAATATTTTAAAGTATATTGAAATTTATTTTTATTTCCCAGAACTCTGCCATTTTTACTCTGCCATTTTGTGGTGTAATACTCTATAAATGTCAGCTGAGTCAATTTGACGTGTTCAGATCTTTTACATTCTTAGTTTTTTTAGTATTTCATTAATTACTGAGATAATGGCATTGAAACTTCCAACTATGATGTATGTTGATACAGTTTTTTATTTAGGTCTGACAGATATTGCTCACCGCATTCTGAGGCTGTTACAGATAAATGCACATTTAGAACTGCTGTGACTTTTTGATGAATTGACAGTTTTATCATTAGGAAGTCTCTTTCTCTGGCATTTCCGGTTTCTTCAAGTGTATTTTATTTGAAATGAATATAGTCATACAAGCTTTATTATGGTTAGTGTTGTGCATATCTGTGTCTATCTATTCGAATTGTATATGTTTTAGTATATATGTAGGTCTTGCTTTATAATGTCTGTATTTTATTTATTTAGTTTATTTACATATAGTATAATTACTAATATAGTTTAGTTTAAATCTATCATCTTACTATTCGTTTTCTCTTTGCTCCATCTGATTATGTCCCAGCAATTCATGTCTACTCATGTCTTTTGCTTTGTTTTTATTTTTTGGTAAGATTTTCTTCACTGTTTTTAAAAGCATATAGACACACACACACACACACACACACACACACATCCCTGATGTTAACCAATTATCTATGAACAGGTTACTAATATTTTTCAGATTTATTATATGCATTTTGACTTACGTTATTTTCATCATGCAAAAGTTCTTTAGGTCAATTTTTAACAACTCTTTTCTTACTTTATATAAACTTTTTATCTTGGAAACATTACCCTTGACACTAGTTAACAAGTAATTCTCACGTATTTTCTTCTAACCGTCTCTTGCATAATTCCAGATAACTACATAAAGAGCTTTCTGATTTTTAAACACATGAGATTGTTGGCCAGGCGCAGTGGCTCACACCTGTAATCCTGGCACTTTGGGAGGCTGAGGTGGGTGAATCACCTGAGGTGAGGAGTTCGAGACCAGCCTGGCTCTCATGGTGAAACCCCGTCTCTACTAAAAATACAAAAATTAGCTGGATGTGGTGGCACATGCCTGTAATCCCAGCTACTTGGGAGGCGGAGGCAGAAGAATTGCTTGAACCAAGGAGGCAGAGGTTGCAGTGAGCTGAGATCATGCCACTGCACTCCAACCTGGGCAACAGAGCAAGACTTTGTCTCAAAAAAAAATAATAAAAATAAATAAATACGTGAAATTGTATTGTTTCATTTATTGATACACTTTGTGTACTCAACCCATAATTAATGGGTTGCTCTAGTCTTTTGCTACTACAGAAAATGAATGAATATTCATTCATTGCAGTGAAAAGTTTATTACAGTGAATAACTTTTTAAATAAAAATTTTACACATATGCAAGTATACTTACAGGATAAATTTGTGAATATGAAACAGCTGACTGAAATGGTAAGACAAAATGTACCTTTTGTAGGAAATGTTATGAAAGTACCTTTTACCCAACGACTCTACCCACAGAAATGAATAACTACCTTTTTTTAAGAAATCAGTCTTATTATGTTGCCCATACATTTTTTAATTAAAATTTTAATCTTAGTCATTCTAATTGTCAAAGAAATGGAATTAAAGTTTTGATTTGCATTTATCTCATTATAAATATGTATGAAAATATGTTCATCTAAGAGTCATTGTATTTTCTTTTTCTGTGAACCGTAAACTCATACCCTTTACACATTGTTTTCTATTGGGTTTTTGTTTTATATCTTGATCATTTTTAGAACCCAAAAATTTTGAAATGCGCCCTTTGTATCTGGTAAGAGTTGCAGATTTTCCATTTTTCTCTTACCGTTTATCATTTGAATTTGTTCATTGTGTTTCTTCTACTTAGGAATGAAGTTCACTAATGAATATTCTAGTGCCAGAACATTTCAGCTAATTAACAGAGGAGAAATAGTATGATTAGAAAATCACTACTTTGTAACTCTAATGAGGACTATGTCTAGGCAATGAACATGAATGGATACCAAGTATTTAACAGGTTGATGAGGAACCTGTGTAACAGATGACTCAGGCTGATAATACTTGGACCCAATAATCAATTTTGATGTCACTAAACAGACATTGTGCTTTCTGTTTTGATGCAAAGGGAAGTACACAGTACTTTAGTGAAATATTCTCAATAAAACAAAAATGAAATATATCAAATCTGTAGATATAGTTAAAAGTTCATGCAAAATATAGAGGATGGAGATACAAGTAAAGGGAAACCATGAGGAAACCGTCTGTCAAATCCAGATTATGAAAAATTTGGTAGGCCAGGCACAATGGTTCATCCCTGTAATCCCAGCAGTTTGGGAAGCTAAGGTGGGAGGATTGCTGGAGCCAGGAGTTCAAGACCAGCTTGGGCAACATAGTGAGACCCTCTGTCTACAAAAAATTTAAAATCTAGCCAGATGTGGTTGCTGACAGCTGTAGTCCAGCTACTTAGGAGGCTGAGGAGGGAGGATCACTTGAGGTTACAGTGAGCTATGATCACACCACTGTACTCCAGTCTGGGTGACACAGCAAAACCCTGTTCTAAAAAATGAAAAACTAAAAAAGAGAAAAAAGGAAAAATCTATAGTAATAGTGACATGATCTCTTCAATTTTTAAACATAATAACAAAAAAAGAGGGAGGGGGCAGCCCTCACAGAGGAATAAGTAGCAGATTTATTGTTTCACCATCAACAATTGTCAAAGGGGAAGAAACTAAACAACTGTGTCCAGGTTTTGAAAAACAGACAGTACAGACTATAGTTCCTTTTATTTATTTATTTTCTTTCTTTCCTTTATTTATTTATTGGAGACAGAATCTTGCCCTTTGGCCCAAGCTGGAGTGCAGTGGCTCCATCACAGCTCACTGTAGCCTTGACCTCCCAGGTCCGAACAATCTTCCCACCTCAGCCTCCTGAGTAGCTGGGACTACAGGCACACACCACCACATATGGCTAATTTTTTGTAGAGACAGAATCTCACTATGTTGGCCAGGCTGAATGACTGCAATTCTCAAGTGAAGGGAACAGAGCCATGAGCCAGGAAGTGGAGCCCAAACGTAGAGCAGAGATCTTGCTGGGTGATGAAACCTATCAGATGTTGGGGCTTTTGAAGTGGCTGGATTTTATGTGGAAAGTCACCAGAGAGGAAAGAGTGGGGCAGGGAAGGAGCCCCAGGATTGCATGCAGGTCATGTGATGTCCTGGTTGTACACTAAGCTGCACTTGCACAAGGACACAAGGCAAGACCCTGAGAGCCCAGAGAGGATAAATAAGGGGCTGGAGCAAAAGGGAGAGGGGCACTTGGGGGCTGAATGGAGAATTCTAGATTGCACTCCTCGCAGATAGAGTTCAAGCAGCCAGAACAGAGACCATGCATGACTCTTTCTTTATATTTCCCATTGTTATGGTGTTTGTTCTTGTGTATAGTGTGAGAAACTAATCCGACTTTTTCAAATGGCTATGCCATTGGAAAAATAAATGGCTACATCATTTACTTAAAAAATCCCCTTTTTAGCCCAATGATTTGAGATATGAACTTTTTATGATTTACTAATTTCCCATAATATTTGGATTTTATTTGTGTGCTTGACTTTAGTTCTGTCTCATTCATCTATTTGTTTAGTCATGGGCCATTATTATTGTTTTAATTACACAGTCTTTGCAGTTGGTTTAATATGTGGTGATGTTAATCCCCCTCATTTCTCTTGATAGTATTTTTCTACCCTTGTGATTATTTTTCCATATGAACTTCAGTATCAACTTGTCTAGATCCAAAAACCCAACCAAAAAAACCTATTGTTGTTATCTCAGTTGGGATTGCATTGACTTCATATGCTAAATTACTGGAGAACTGACATACTGATGATATTGAGGCATTCTATCCAAATGTCTCTGCATCTGTTCAAGATGCTTTTATGTTTTTTAGAAATGTTTTACAGTGTTTTTTTGGTGTGTGTGTTGCTGTTTTTTGTATTTGAGACAGGGTCTTGCCCTGTCGCCCAAGCTGGAGTGTAATGGCATGAAACAGCATCCTGCAGCCTCAACTTCCTGGGCTCAAGCAACCCTCCTGCCTCAGCCTTCCTAGTAGCTGGGACCACAGGCACGCACCACCACGCCCAGCTAATTTTTTTTATTTTTTGTAGAGACAAGGGTCTCACTTTGTTGCCCAGGTTAGTCTCAAACTCCGAGGCTCAAGTGATCCTCCTGTTTTGGCCTCCCAAAGCATTGGGATTACAGGCGTGAACCACAATTCTTGGCCTACAGTTTTCTTCTTACGGGCTTTGTACATTTCTTGGTAAGTTTATTCCTAAGTATGTTTTATTACTATTGTAAATGTAGTTATCTCTGCCCTTATAGCTTCTGATTGTAATTTGTATGTGTGAAGGCTATTTATTTTTGTACAATTGTCTTCAAATTTTTAATATGTATTTTAAATTGCTTTGCCAAAGATATCAACACTTAATCCCCATTAGCATTATAGGAAAATTTATTATCTTACTGGACCTTTTCATTTTTGAAGCAGATTAATTTGGAAACGTCTACAAATTGATGAGCAAAATTATTTGTTTCCATTTGAATTGATTTAATAACTGAAAAAATTGTTTTTCATGTTTTTATCACTTATAAACCTTCTATAAATTATCTTTAATTTCTCTTTTCCACTTTTCTGTTTCAGCCTCCTGGTATTTTTAAGGAAATGTAAGAGTGTGAATCAGGTACTGATGGTTTTGACTTCATTATGATCAGCGTCTTTGGCTTCCATCAGAGTAGACACTAAATGCTTTCATCCAACCGGATGAAGAGTTCATTAGTATTTACTTAGTTCATAATACATGTTCCTGCCACACTCCACTGTAATTTGTTTCAGACTGACTAACATAATGAGAAATCTTACCAAATATAAATGGCACTGCAGATCAAAACCCACTTGATTTTTCTCATTTTATTCTGGGTTCTGGAAAGAGACTAGTTATTACTGCCAAAATAAATGTGTGTCATAAATGAAGGCTTATCTACTATGGAAATACTCATTATTTCCTATTGGCCTACATCATATCCCAAAATTACCTGTGAACATTGAGAGGGATAATTGGTTACCATGGAATTTTCCAACATGATATTTAATATAGTTCTATTCCTTTTGTATTCCCTTTTAAAGGAACTACATAAGAGATGAAATCCTTTCTCCCTGGGACATGTATCCTTTTGCGTTCTGCTTTTAATTTACATTTTAATTTGATGTTTTTCAGTCTTTTCAGGCTGAAATATAATATTTGTATCATTCTGAGAGCCTGTAACACCATGCTTTCCAGCAATACAATTATAGAAATTTTTTTCCTCTCTCATATTGACACTGGGATTTGGAGGAACTTACTGCTACTCCTGATGCCTATTTACACCTTTTTGATATGTCCCCAGCAGAAGAAGCCCATGGGCTTGCTTTTCCTTCACTTGTCTGTTGCTAATACGATGACACTTCTCCGCAAAGTTATTCTATTGGCAGTAAAATCTTTCAACATTAAAAATCTTTTGAATTATACTGGGCGTAGGGAATTTGAATTTTTATATAGAGTATCTTGTGGACTTCCCCAATGTACAACATACCTCCTAAGCATGGTGCAGGCCATCCGTGGGAGCCCCAGCAAATCCAGGTGGACGTGGCTGAAAGACAAAATGCTCAAAACACCACTGTGCTTCTTCTTACACTCTGGGTCATCAACAGTCTCATCTACGTCAGGCTTATGCCGTTTGTTGACACTATCAAATATGGCAGTGTCACCAAGAATCTCTCCATAAAAATGTGTTTAGCTACACCACACATGGGTAACACAATTGCTGTCTCTCATACGAGTGTTATCACACTCCAGGACTTAATTTTTCTGGCTCTCATGAGTTGGGCCAGTGGCTAGTTTGTGATTTTCCTTCACAGACACCAGAAAAATAATCAACATCTTCACAACAACAGCTGTTCCTCTAGAGCCTCCCATGAGACCGGAACCATCACAACTGCGCTGATGCTTATGATTTGCTTCGTTGTATTTAATGTGAGCAACTCGTGCCACAGCATTTACCTAAGTATGGTGAAGAAAAGGGATCAGTTGTGGACCGTCTCAGATTTGATTTCCTCGTGTTACCCTATTTTTTGGTCCATTTTTGCTCATTGGTAGAGAAAGTCTTATCCTGAATTCAAAATCTACGAAGTGGAGAAAGTCGTCTTATCCCATAGATATGTCAAAGTAAACTTTCACCAATATAAACTTCTTCCAAAACAACATTCTATAAAGAGTTGGTATTCTGAAGAAATGATGGGATTTAGGTCTGAAAAATGAGATATTTCTCAGTTCACTGCATGAAATATAATCTAATGACCTTTACCCTCAGCAAAGATAATATTGCATAGCTTAGTATTTAGTGTTTGTATACATAGATATAATCATTTAATAGACAAGTAGATAGATAATTTTTCATGTCAGATGTCATAATGGACTTCTTGCAACTAGTCATTCAATATCTGTGTTTTTCTTACTTTAATTACTCTGTGTTCAGCATGAAAAATCATTTCAAAAGGAGATCAGGCACTCCAGGAAGCAGAGCGTAACTCCCCACTTCTAAACTGTGGGCTTCACATAATGACATCCTACCAAGAACTCAGTATAGCAAAGGAGGAAAAAGAGTAACTTCACATTGGAGAAACCTAACAAACACTGTCTCAGCCAAGTAATCAAGGCCACTGTGAGCAGTGATCAGTCAAGTCGAAAGTGTGTGTCATATGACAGGATGAGAATGGCATTTTACCTCGACATCTTCCCTCCCAAAACTAATAATGCCACTACATCAGACAAACCTCAGCTGAGAAACAGTTTCCCAAAACACCTGACTAGTACCCCCTAAAACCATCAAGGTCATCAAAAACAATGTAAGCCTGAGGAATGATCACAGCCGGGAAGAACCTAAGGACTCAGTGTCCTTTGGTATCCTGCTATGGAATCCTGGAGCAGAAAAGGATGTTAAGTAAAAACCAAGGAAGTAGAAATAAAGTATAAACTTAATAATGTATTAATATTGATGTCATTAATTGTGACAAATGTAACATAGTAATGTAAGACATTAAAATGGGGAAAATTGGGTAAGGTGTGGAGGAGAACTTTGTGTATTCTATTTGCAACTCTTCTGTAAATGTAAACCTATTTGAAAATTAAAAATTTATTTTTTAAAAAGAAAATTAAGAAACCTATATACTTAAATTTGAAGAAACAAAAATTACTTTCCTTGCCTAAAGTATGTGTTCTACATTTTAAGATTTACCTGACATCCTAATGAATAGAGTTTTTTAATGTATACAATCTTATGTCACTAATTTAAATGTAAATATTTAAAAGTTAGAAGGTTCAGTCTATTAATTTTATTAACTTGGCCCTTGAAGAAGACTCATATAAGAAAGAGGATGTTTTGACTTAAATTATTTCTATATAAAGCACTCTTTGATGAGGACAGTACACAGTTCATATAATAACCAGCACAAAATAAAATTCCAGATAAATATTCATACTATCAAGCATGTAAGAAAAAAAATGCAGGCTTCTGCTTAATATGCTAAAACTTTCTAAGATTTCCCAGAGCCGAGCACATTTGTCTGAAGTTCAGTTTTTAAAAGTTATTTTAACTCTGTCCCCAGCTGACATGGTTGATGAGTTGGAAATGTCATAAATGAAGTCATATTACAGCAAGTACACTAGGAACGGAAGATATAAAGATCACAGCAAGTTTAGTGATGAAAATTTAACTTCATTTAGTACTGTGTCTCAAGTGTTAAGCTAAAATAGAAATATTGTTGGTTCATCAACATAACATTATTTTGGTTCCCTGACCCTCTGCTGTGTAAACAGGCCTTCCATTTTGCACAAATGCAGGCACGTATGTAAATCTAGAGAAGAGAAGATAATGGTGGTTGCTACAGGTGAGTTGGAGATTTGAGTCTCAGAATTTGGGTACAGGGACTCCTGGTTTTTAAAAGAATGGATTGGGGGAGAAAATTTGAATTTTTAGTCTCTTTTTGCAATACTTCAGGATCTTAAATTCTAATGTCATAAACCCAACTTGAATTAACTTGGGTAAAAGATGACTTTGTTGACTCACAAAAGTCAGAGGAAGAACAGAGCAGCTATAATGTAGGAGGGTGACAAAATAATTTTGGTTAAAACTAGAGCTAGACATCGGCTGTTGTTATTTCCCAGCTTTAGTTCATTTTTTTAATGATATAATATTCTAAATTCCCAGGAAGAAGTTCCAGTTGGCCCCTGATGGAGAAGTGCTCACGTGAGGTCCATCTAGCTGTAGACAGGGACTAAATTCACGTAAGAATCTATTACACCAGCGGGAACCATTTTGGTCAGGTGGAAAATTACCAGATGGGGCTTACCATCTCACAGAGAAAGAGTCTTGGGGTGATGTTCAGGTGATATACAGGCAATGTCTAATTTAGAACTTAGTAGAAAAATTGGCCAGGCGCAGTGGTTCACACCTGTAATCCCAGCACTTTGGGAGACTGAGGCTGCTGGATTACTTGAGGTCAGGAGTTCAAGACCAGCCTGGCCAACATGGTGAAACCCTGTCTGTACTAAAAATACAGAAATTAGCCAGGCATGATTATAGGTACCTGTAATCCCAGCTACTTGGGAGACTGAGCTGGAAGAATCACTTGAACCCAGGAGGCAGAGGTTGCAGTGAGCCTAGATCACGCCACTGCACTCCAGCTTGATAGACTCCATCTGAAAAAGAAAAATCAGAGGCTAACCGATATGACAACTCTGTCTTATTGGAGCTATTGATGAATGTCTGAGTTTTGACATACTTCAGCAATGATGGAGATCTTGTTGCACTAACAGTGCAAGTTGAAGGCCCTGTGACATACTGTGAGGGGAAAAGTTCCTTTCTCCAGTTCAGACCATTTTACTTGAGTCAGTCAAGTGCATACACAAGGGGTTTTACAGAAATAAAAATAATTTCATTTATATACTTGCAATATACTTTTTAAGTTGTTGCCACACTTGAGGCCTGTTCTAGGAACTGGTGATACAATGATGAACAAGATAGGTTGTATCCTTTTCCACATGAAGAACACATTTTAGTTGGTGAAACAGACAATAAAAAGGGAAAACCTATGTGCGTTGTAGAGATTGTGACAACTTTTACATGAAAACAAAAATACAGAAACTATAAAGGAAAAGGGACAGGATTTTGCTATAAAACATTAGATACCTTTGAGGGACTAAAACAACCCAAATCGACTAAGAAAATTTATTCACAGTTCATATGTATGATAAAAAAAAATCTCTTCCAAGCTGATGAAAAGTCAAAAATCCATTTGAAAAACTGCAAATTATGTGACTAGCACCCAAATATACAGATATATAAAGCAAATATTGACAGATCCAAAGGGAGAAATTGAATGCAATACCATAATAGTAGGAGACTTCAATTCTCCACTTGTAATAATAGAATATCCAGGCAGAAGAGCAATGCAGAAAGAGCTGACGTGATCAATGCTATATTCCGAATGGATCCAACAGACACATACAAAACTTCCCACATAATAGCAGAATACACATTCTTCCCAAATGCCCACAAAACTTTCCTAGGATCACATTAGGTCACAAATCAAATCTTAACTGATTTTAAAAAGTTGAAAATCGGCTGGGCGCAGTGGCTCATGCCTGTAATCCCAGCACTTTGGGAGGCTGAGGCAGGTGGATCACAAGGTCAGGAGTTCGAGTCCAGCCTGGCCAATATGGAGAAACCCCATCTCTACTAAAAAAATGCAAAAATTAGCTGGGCATGGTGGTGTGCACCTGTAGTCCCAGCTCCTTGGGAGGCTGAGGCAGGAGAATCGCTTGAACCTGGGAGGCAGGGGTTGCAGTGAGCCAAGATCGTGCCAATGCACTCCAGCCTGGACAACAGAGTAAGACTCCATCTCAAAAAAAAGGTTGAAAATCATAGCGAGTATCTTTTCCTACCACAGTGGAAGAAAATTAGATTGTAATCCCAGAACTTTGGGAGGCCGAGGCGGGCGGATCACGAGGTCAGGAGATCGAGACCGTGGTGAAACCCCGTCTCTACTAAAAATACAAAAAATTAGCCGGGCGTGGTGGCGGGCGCCTGTAGTCCCAGCTACTCAGAGAGGCTGAGGCAGGAGAATGGCGTGAACCCGGGAGGCAGAGCTTGCAGTGAGCCGAGATCGCGCCACTGCACTCCAGCCTGGGTGAGAGCGCGAGACTCCGTCTCAAAAAAAAAAAAAAAAAAAAAGAAAAAGAAAATTAGAAACCAATAATGGTAAGAAAACAGGAAAATTCACAAATAGATGGAAACTAAATAATACACTCTTGAGCTACCAGTGGGTCAAAGAGAAAATGAAAAGGGAACTTAAAAAATATCTCAAGATAAATGAAAATGTTTAAATGAATGATGTTGAATCTCAGCTGCTTGCCTGACACTGGAACTAAACTTAATAAGTAGTCTATGAAGCAGTCTTCACCGCCTGCCCACTTAACTAAGTGACTGAGTGACTAACTTTACCACCAATCATTTCTGACCTGATGGTCAGGATGACAGGCCGCTGGGTTGTGTAACCCACCCAGTTGGAGTAGTCAGAGGGTGTTGTCAGAGCAAGTTGCTACCTGTGCTGCTGCTTCATGCCTGGGCTCCTCTGCATTCCAGATCCATGCCCATCCGCTTGCTTGAGCACACTTACAGATGCTAGGATCAGGTAACCAGCAAATAAATATTCTGAGATGCCTCCAGCCCCTTCCTAACCTAAGAACCATCAGTGACCTGCAGAGAGTCCATGAGCCACCAAGTTTATGGGTGTGTGCATGTTGCTGTGGTGAGAGCTTATGGTTTCCATCAGATTCTTGATGTCGTTGCTAACTTAAATGTCCCAAAATTGTCAAAAAAGACACTACTCAAAAGAGACTCCCGCCAAAAAAATGCTCGTGAATATCATAATCTATTCAAAATCTGTTTCACGGCCACTGCACTGTACTCTGCTGCTCTTTAGGGTCAAATGAGGGGGAGAAAGAGCAGGACTCTGAGTTGACCCCTGAGCTCCACTTGGAGCTCTGTTGTTTGGGGCAGCCTCTGATTCTCGTTATTTCCACTCAGTGTCCAGGAGGGGAGGTGTGGGCTGAAGTCTTCCAGAGAAAACCCAGGAGAGCCTGACAGCCTGTCTTGCTGACGGCCTCCTTATTCCAGCTGACTGTGACTTCTCCCTTCATGACAGATACTCTTCACTCTCAACTCAGGGAAAAGGACCCTGATAGGACACCATCCTGTCGGAGCTAACAGATGTGCACCTTTGAGAATGATCGTTGAGAAGATAATTTAGATAGATTTCTGTCTCTGAAAACGTCCGTTCATTTGTGTTGTAGAATTACACTCGTGTGTTTGTGCTCTGCATAGCAGTGTGTGCATCCTATAGTCTTTTCACAGAAGTGTATCTGTCTGTAAAAACATAGAGTGTAATTTCTGAGCACATAGACACTGAGTAAACTCAGTGTATGATTTAATAACATTTAATCTTAATGAAACTTGTTACTCATTTTTAAATATAATAGTTTTTGTAAGAAGCAAGTATGAATATGAGAATCAACTTGACCTGTTTCACTGGATAGCACCAACTCAGGATGCTCACACAGGAGCCGTAGAAGGAATCCTTTACCTCTTTCTTCTCCTAACCTCCCAAAACAAAAACTGATTCTTTTCCATTTTTGCCTCTTAGGTACCTAACATTTTTCCTTCCTTCTCTTTATCCCTGAGGCCATCATCTTATTCCTCAGGACTTATTTCAGAAGCCTCTTAGCTGCTTCTAATCTTAATTCTTTCAGTCCACTGTTTGCACAACAGCCACAGTGATTCTAAAAGGCTCAATACCTGTGACTACCACTCTGCTAATGACAGTATCGTACCAAGCTACTTGCACTCAAAACCAACTATCAAAATTGACAATATACAACACAATTGTTTTCAAGCATTGCACACAGCAGGCGTTTGGGGACAGTGATCTTTGAGGGAAGAGAAATGCATGATTTCGGTCCCTCTATCCTCTGTCTCTTTGCTTTGTGGACACTTTCCTGCTGTGGCACAATGAGATTAAGTTCAAATGGAGCAATGGTCTTGCTGAGCTGCTGAAGGAATTTGAATCTGGGTCAGGATTAAGAAATGGAATCTCTAGTATGTGGGAAGGAGAGGTGTGGCAAAAGCTTGTTTGGAATTTGTGCTGTTTTTACTCACAACACCAAATGTGTGGGGGGTTTTCTCACACCAACCAATTATCCAACTCTCCAGACACCAAACACCTGTCCAGTGACTCAGTTCACTTCTGACACTAAGCTCCCAGAGTTAGCGTGAGACTCCACAGGAAACGAACTCAGTCCTACAAGTGCCCCCTCACTTCAGATGCCAGTTGCAAGTATTGAGTCCCCAGGTAACCAACATTTCTGTCCAGCGTGGCTACAAAGTCAGGGGATTCCCAAAGCACTGCACCCTTTCAGGTGTGATAACTTGCTGGAATGGCTCACAGAACTCAGGAAAACACTTTACTTAAGGCTTACTGGTTTATTCTAAAAGATACAACTCAGGAACAGCCAGATGGAAGAGATGCATAGGGCAAGGTATGGGGGGGTTCTGTGGAGCTTCCATGCCTCCGCAGGCATGCCACCCTCTCAGCAGCTCAGGGTGTCTGTTTGTCATCCCAGAAGCTCTCTGAATAACACTGTTTGAGCATTTATAGAGAGTTCAATCTTTAGCACCCCTTATCCCTTCCCTGGAGGTTGGATATTAGGGCAGAAAGTTCCAGCTCTCTAACAACTTTGTCTTTCTACTAACTAGTCCCATGCTGAGGCTGTCTTGGGGTTCACCCTAAGTCACCCCATTACCATAAGCTCAGGTGTGATGAAAAGGGGTTTGTTGTGAATGACATAAGACACTCCTGTCACTCGGGATATTCCAAGAGTTTAGGAGCACTGTGTCAAGAACTGGGGACAAAGAGCAGATTTTTTTTTTTTGTATTATACCACAGATTTCAACATGTAATAGTGGGCAAGAGCAAGTCTAACTACACGGGCTGAGGCTTCCTGAGCCTAGCAGAGGTCATCTGCTTGGGCTGAGAGGTATGTGAGCACTTCTGGCTACTCAGAGAGGAGAGACCTAAAGGAACACCTTGGCATTTCAATGAAACTATAGAAGAGTGAAGACTACATCTTAGCAAAAGGACCATGCCCTAAGATTAAGCTCAATGCCATCATAAACCCAGCCTATCAGTGTGAACAAAGCCAGACAAAAAGGGTTTCCAGTAACTCAACTGACTGCCTGAACAAAACTCAAGGTCCTAGAGATGAATAAAAACATAATCCAGAAACCACATAACACCGCATCTCCACTGTTCAGCATACGGTCATGAACCAGTAGACCTGGGAACCCGGACAATGGAATCCAAAATCCTGGGAGGAAGTACCCATAAAAATACCTGAGAGGATACAAATCTTGGAATTAGCAGACAGATTTTGAAGGAGCTATTTTGAGTTTACAGGCTTAAATATTATCATAAGGAGTGAGCAGATGGGAAATTTCAGTAAACTAAAAACTATTTTTTTAAAAAAGGAAATCCTTGGCTGGGCGCAGTGGCTCACGCCTGTAATCCCAGCACTTTGAGAGGCTGGGGCGGGCAGATCATGAGGTCCAGAGATCAAGACCATCCTAGCTAATACGGTGAAACCCCATCTCTACTAAAAACACAAAAAATTAGCTGGGCGTGGTGGTGGGCGCCTGTAGTCACAGCTACTCAGGAGGCTGAGGCAGGAGAATGGCGTGAACCCGGGAGGTGGAGCTTGCAGTGAGGCGAGATCGCGCCACTGCACTCCAGCCTGGACGACAGAGCGACAGTCCGTCTCAAAAAAAAAAAAAAAAAGGAAATCCTTGAACTTTAAAGCTGAGTATTTGGAATGAAACATTACTGAATGGCTTATTTGTGAACTTGAAGATAAATCCATAGAAAGTATCCAAACTGAAAATTAGAGAAAAGAATAGACTGGACAAATGTGAACAGAGTCTCAGAAGCACTAATTTCACAAGTTATGAAGCCTATGTGTAATGAGACACAGGAGAAGGACTAATGGCAAATCTTTTTAAAAAAATGGCTAAAGATTCTCAACATACAGTGGGAAATACCACCTTATAGACCCAAGAAGCTCAGTAAAACCCAAAGAAGGTAAATATGAGGAAAACCATATCTAGGCAGAACATAGAAAAACTTTTGCAAACCAGAAAGAAAAAGAAAACCTTAAATACTGAAAGAGGGAATAAAAAGGCAAGTTACACCATGGAGAACACCATACAAATGACAGCAGGCTTCCCATCAGAAACAGTGGATGCCCAGCTATGAGGGAATGATGTCTTCAAATGATGAAATTTTTTAAAAGTATAAACCCAGAATTCTCTATCAAGGAAATTATATCTCAAAAGTGAGGATGAAATAAAAACATTTAAATAAATAAAAACTAAGATATTTCATTGCCAGCAGATTTGCACTAAAAACAAAAAAACAGATACTTTTTCAATCTGAAGAGAAGTCATATCACACAGCAACTTGGATACATAGAAATGAACAAAGAGCATTAGAAATGGTGAATATATGGATAGATTTTTTTAAGACTACATTTTAATTAGCTTTTTTGAAAGACAGTTTAAGGCACAAATGACAGGATTATATCCATCATATTGGGTTTATTAATATGTAGCTATAAAATATATCACAACAATGACAAAAAGGACAGTAAATAAGAGGAATTCTATTGTTGAAAGGCTCTTAATGTGAAGCGGTCCAATTTTAACCCTAAATAGACTGCGAAAAACTGAGGATACATATTATAATCCCTAGCATAGCCACTAAAAAAAGCAATGAAATATAATAAAAATCCAATAAAATAATAAGAATGGAATACTAAAAAATATTTGATTAATCCAAAAGATGGCAAGAAAAGTGAAACAGAGGCCCAAATGAAAAGCAAACAAAACACAGGGGGCAACTAGAAAATGAATTTTTAGGTGGTAATCTTACACTTAATCATATCAAAGACTGTATTCATACTGAAGTGGGGACAGTGGGCATTAACAACTGGTTATTTCAAGAGATAAAACGTGATATATCACAATCTTAATACAGGTTAATTTCTTCAGGAAACACAATCATCATAAAGATGTTTATACCTAATAAGAGAACTTCAAAATACACGATATAAAAACTGAGAGAACAAAAAGAAAAAATAGACAAATCCACAATGTTGCCTGGAGATTTAACAAGTGTCATAGCGACATCTGTCAACTAGAGTAAACTATAGTGCCCTGTGTTGGTTAATTTTATATGTCAACTTAACTGGGCCACAATGTGCCCAGTTGTTTGGTCAAACGCTATTCTGGGTGTTTCTGCAAGGGTGTTTTGGGGTGAAATAAACATTTAAATCGGTTGACTGAGTAAAGCAGATTGCCCTTCCTGATGTGGGTGGGCCCCATCCAATCAGTGAGAGGCCTGAGGAGAACCAGAAGGCTGACCTGCCCCCAAGTAAGGGAGGATTTCTGCTATCTAATGACCTTCAAAGAAGGACAGTGGCTTTCTTTATTTCCTGCCTTTAGACTCAAATTGAAACATTGGCCCTTAGGATATTGACGCTGCTGGCCTGTAGACTGGAACTATACCATTGGCTCTTCTGGTTCTTGGGCCTTAAGACTCAGACTGGAACTACACCATCAGGTCTTCTAGGTCTCCAGCCTGCCAACTCACCCTGCAGATCTTGGGACTCTCCAGATTCCATAAATGCATGAGCCAACTCCAAATAAGTAAATAGATAATAGATAAGTAACCAAAAATTAAACAAATATCAATTAAGTAAATATACATGTACACACACGTACAGAAATCACAGACACACAAACACACATACACACACACATACCCTATTCTGCTTTTCTAGAGAACGCTGACTAACACATGCCCAGTTGCTTCAGCAAACACCAGTTTAGATGTTGTGGGGAAGGTATTTTTTAGATGTGATAAACATAGTTTGAGGCTTTGAGTAAAGTCCATTACATTCCACCCTCCATAGGTGGGCCTCATCCAATCAGTGGGAAGCCTAAAGAGAAAAGATTGAGGTCCCCCCGAGGAGAAAGGAGTTCTGCCTCCAGACTACCTTCAGATTCAAGACTGCAACATATACACACGCATCATAATGGTTCTATTTCGCTCAACAATGCTAATCCAAAGTTTGCTATGAAGAATAGCTCTATAGGAACAAAATCTTAAAAATAAATTTTCTGGATTGGCTCTGAGGTTTCTGGAATTGGTTCTCTAATCTGATTAGATTTAAAGACATCAATTACTCTATTTCCATTAGTGAAGAGAGCACTGGCATGATCTGGCAATAGAGACACACACAATGTCACCATTAGATACTCTTAATCAAAATTTCATAAAAGACAAGCTACTGGGTGACCACATATTTAATATGTTATAATATTTTTGTCAAACTAATGAATAGAATACAATTTGCTAATTGCTTCTAATTGCATTGGGGAAAGAAAAGGATGAACTCAGGGATTCAGTACAAAGGGTGACCCATGAGGAGGTTCACTACAGATGCATAGATTGCAAAAAATTTCTTCCATTCTGTAGGTTGTCTGTTCACTCTGATGATAGTTTCTTTTGCTGTACAGAGGCTCTTTAGTTTAATTAGATCCCATTTGTCAATTTTTGGTTTTGCTGCAATTGCTTTTTGCATCTTCGTCACAAAATGTCCTGAATGGTATTGCCCAGATTTTTCTTCCAGGGTTTTATAGTTTCAAGTTTTACACTTAAGTCTTTAATCCATCTTGAGTTGATTTTGTAAGGAAGAGGTCCAATTTCAATTTTCTGCATATGACTAGCCAGTTCTCCTAGCACTATTTATTAAATAAGAAATCCTTTTCCCATTGCTTGTTTTGGTCAGGTTTGTCAAAGATCAGATGGTTGTACATGTGCACTTCTTTCTGTGCTCTCTATTCTATTCCATTGGTCTATGTGTCTGTTCTTACACCAGTACCATGCTGTTTTGGTTACTGTAGCCTTGTAGTATAGTTTGAAGTCAGGTAGCATGATGCCTTCAGCTTTGTTCTTTTTGCTTAGGATTGCCTTGGCTATTGGGGCCCTTTTTTGGTTCCATATGAATTTTAAAATAGTTTTTTTTATAATTCTATGAAGAATTTCAATGGTAGTTTAATGGGAATAGTATTGAATCTATACATTGCTTTGGGCAGTATGACCGTTTTCAAGATATTGATTCTTCCTATCCAGGAGCATGGATTTTTTTTCCATTTCTTTTTGTCATTTCTGGTTTCCTGGAGCAGTTGTTTGTACTTCTCCTTGAAGAGGTCCTTCTCTTCCCCTGTTAGCTGTCTTCCTAGGTATTTTATTCTTTTGGTGGCAATTGTGAATGGGAGTTTATTCATGATTTGGCTCTCTGATTGCCTGTTTTTGGTGTACAGAAATAATTGTGACTTTTGCACATTGATTTTGTATTCTGAGACTTTGCTGAAGTTGCTTATCAGCTTAAGAAGCTTTTGGGCTGAGACAATTGGGGTTTTCTAGATATAGGATCATATCATATGCAAGGACAGATAGTTTTACTTCCTCTCTTCCTATTCGAATACGCTTTATTTCTTTCTCTTGCCTGATTGCCCTGGCCAGAACTTCCAATACTATGTTGAATAGGAGTGGTGAAAGGGAGTATCCCTGTTTTGAGCCAGTTTTCAAGGGGAATGCTTCCAGCTTTTGCCCATTCAGTATGATATTGGCTGTGGGTTTGTCATATATGGCTCTTATTATTTTGAAGTACATTCTTTCAATACCTAGTTCATTGAAAGTTTTTAGCATGAAGTGATGTTGAATTTTATCAAAGGCCTTTTCTGCATCTATTGAGATAATCATGTGGTTTTTGTCTTTAGTTCAGTTTACGTGATGAATCACATTTATGGATTTGTGTATGTTGGACCAATCTTGCATCCTGGGGATGAAGCCAACTTGATTGTAGTGGATAAGGTTTTTAATGTGCTGCTGGATTTGGTTTGCCAATATTTTATTGAGGATTATTGTACCAATGTTCACTGAAGTTACTGACCTGAAGTTTTCTTTTTCTGTTGTATCTCTGCTCAGTTTTGGTATCAGGATGATGCTGGCCTCATAGAATGCATTAGGGAGGAGTCCCTCCTTTTCAACTATTTGGAATAGTTTCAGGAGAAATGATACCAGCTTTTTTTGTACCTCTGGTAGAATTCAACTGTGACTCCATCTGGTCCTGGGCTTTTTATGATTGGTAGGCTATTTATTACTGCCTCAATTTTAGAACTCATTATTGGTTTATTCAGGGATTCAATTTCTTCCTAGTTCAGTCTTGGGAGGGTGTATGTGTCCAGGAATTTATCCATTTCTTCTAGATTTTCTAGTTTATGCACATGGAGGTGTTTATAGGATTCTCTGATGGTTATATTTCCATGGGGTCTGTGATGATATCCTTCTTATCATTTCTGATTATATTTATTTTAATCTTCTCTCATTTCTTCATTAGTCTAGCTAGTGGTCTATTTTATTAATTTAAAAAAAAACCAGCTCCTGGATTCATTGATTTTTTTGAAGGATTTTTTTCTGTGTCTCTGTCTCCTTCAGTTCAGCTGGGATCTTGGTTATTCTTGTCTTTTGCTAGCTTTGGGGTTTGTTTGTCCTTGGCTCTCTAGTTCTTTTTGTTGTGATGTTAGGTTGTTAGCTTGAGATCTTTCTAGCTTTTTGATGTGGGTATTTAGTGCTATAAATTTCCCCTTGACACTGCTTTAGCTGCATCCCAGAGATTCTGGTACATTGTATCTTAGTTCTCAATAGTTTCAAAGAACTTCTTGATTTCTGCCTTAATTTCATTAATCAACAAGAGTCATTCAGGAGTGGGTTGTTCGATTTCCAGGTAGTTGTGTGATTTTGAGTAAATTTCTTAATCTTGAATTCTAATTTGATTGCACTGTGGTCTGAGAGAAGGTTTGTTATGATTTCATTTCTTTCACATTTGCTGAGGAGTGTTTTATTCCTGATTATGTGGTCAATTTTAGAGTAAATGCCATGTGGCAATGAGAATAATGTATATTCTGTTGTTTCTGGGTGAAGAGTTCTGTAAATATCTGTCAGGTCCACTTGATCCAAAGCTGAGTCAGGTCTTGAATATCTTTGTTAATTTTCTGTGCTCTCTTCACTAATATGGTTAAATGTTCACTGAGACCATTGACAAACCTGGAGTTAAGTGCTACTTAAGTGGCATCAGTCTGTTATTTTGAGAGACCAGAATTTTATTTAAATATTACTTTCTAGTTTATTGGAATAACCATGAACTAGTCTGCCTTCTCTTTGAGCACAAGCCAAAATTTTATTCCAATCTACTGGCTTTGGAAAAGCCATGAGAATAACTTTAATTAATGTGTCAACCAATTATTTGGCTTTTTCTATATCTTGGAGCAAATTTTGATTTAAATCATCAGAAGAGGCCAAATGTGAGTGGTGTGTGCCTATAGTCCCAGCTACACAGGGGACTGAGGTGGGAGGATCATTGAACTCAGGAGTTCAAAACCAGCCTGAGCAACATAGTGAGTCCTCATATCTAAATAAAGAAATAAATAAATAAGTAAATAAATAAATAAATAAATAAATAATCAGAAGGATTTTCCCATCCTGCCAATTTTTGCCCAATGTCTCCCTCCTCCTGGTCCCACCAGCACATGTATCAGCTGATAGAAATTGAAAACTCTAGGACATAACTTGTACAGACTGTCGAGAATTCCTCAGCAAATCTGAGAGGTCCTCAGTCACCTCGGCAAATCATTTGGCTGTTGTATCACAGGCAACTCAGAACTGGACCAGAGTGTAAGATGCCATCAGTAAATTCTCTTTTTTATTTGAGAAGTATTGGAAGGGGTATGTAGCAATTGGGACAGTGGTAGGGAAGGCCATCGTAGGGGTTGCTAGTCTAAGTTTTGGTTCAGCTGTTTTAGGTGGCTGTAAAGGGGAGGGAATAGGAATGTCGGAGTTCTGCCAGCGGGGCATATGATGAGGCTGAGCGTGAACGTTCTCCTGAAGATTTGATTTGATTATTATTTTTTGTGACAGTGTCTTACTATATTTAGCCCAGGCTAGACTTGAACTCCTAGGCTCAGTGATCCCCCCGCTTCAGTCTCCTGAGTTGCTGGGATTGCAAGAACATGCGTGCCCAGCCTCCTGAAGATTTTTATTTAAATGCTTGTTTTCTTTTACTAATTTAGAAACAGTGTCTTGGGAAAACTCTTTTAGATTTCATGGTCTTTTTTATGTGTATCCCTTCTGAATGCTAATTAAAGTATGCTTCCCATCCATTCTGAGAAGTGCAAACCTTTTTACTTCCAAGATGTTATCTTTAAAAAAAAAATATATATATATATATATATATGTTTGGAAAGGTCAAATGAGCCTCCAGGGGGCCACTGTAACTCCAAACTCTGGTCCTTGTCTTTACAAACTGTGAATAGGTTTTTCCTGACCCGCTGATGCAAAAGGACTCTTCTACTAACAATTAAAGAATTCTTTGTTTACGAAATAATCTGGCAAACAATTTATGTAATCGAAATAAGTTTCTATCAATGTGAGCCCTTGCTCTCTTGGGTGGTACAGTTTCTGATTGGTACCCAGATTGCAACCCACATTCCTGAGTAAACAGTTATTGGCCTGACCCGCTAATTCCTCCTTTTTGTTAGTGGGGAAGCCATGTGACTTCATCCTTTGTGGCTCTGGTGGTCTCTTCGACATCTATGAGATACTCACTAAAAGCTCGTTGCGCTTTGAGATCTGGGCGCCTGCTGGAACCTGGAACCGCAAGTCTTCATTCATGCAAAAGAACTCCTGTCTTGGTGGAGGTATTTGCCTTTGTTTGAGTTTCTTGGTAGGGCTCTCCATCTTTTTGCTTGCTCTCGCTTTAAGTTCTGACAAGGTGAGAATGGGAGCCTCTGCTTCTAAGGAAATTGAAAGTCCCCTCTCTCCAGGAACTCCAGCTGGTTACATGTTTAAACATGATGGCCTTCTTCTTGTTCGTTTTATCTAAATGACACAATTTCACTAACCAGAGTTTGGAGTTACAGTGGCCCTTTGGAGGCCTTGTATAATGTGTTGTATACTGTTAAGAGCACAGCTGCTGGTGAAGAAAGTGTTTCTCATGGTTCCTTTGTGGGTCTCAGAGTTCCCCAGCAGTTCAGTATGGAGTCAGCCCTGATGACAGGACTCCCTGATGTCAAGCCTGCAAGGGTGCTAAGCTCACGCTACTCAGGCCCCTCTAAGCCCTTAAGGTACCAACCTGGGGCTCTGACCTTGGCCTGCTTATTCAAGACGCTGTTGAGTCAAATTAGGCAAAATTCCCACCACTACCAAGGTCTCCGATCACCCTTGATACCGGATCAAATTCCTCAGCCGCTACCCTCGATATCGTTATCATCCTGGCCCGCCGTTAGGAGGCCGCAGCAGCCCGACAGATCCAGCTGTGGCTTGCAGGCGCCTCCCTGCTGCGGGCTGGGCCTGGCTCCTGCCCCTGCAGGGGCGATGCTCCCCAGGGCCGGTGGATGAGCCAGGAAAGCGGGACGACCCCCAGCACTCCCTGCCCGGGGCCAGACAGCAGCGTTAGCAGCCTCTGTTCTCTGGAGCTGTGTGACCTTGAGCGGCCCTGCACTCCCTGTGGGCCTGGGCCATCAGTTCTGATCCCACAAACGACGGCCTGGGGTTCTGGGGAGCTTCTTGGCTGAGGAGGATCTGGCTTTCGCGGCTCGGCTGCTGGATCGCCGAGATAGGCCGCGCGGCGCAGCCTGGACGCCCTGGCTCCACCCACAGCTCTGAGACCTCCAGCAAGCTCTTACCCTTTCCGCGCCTCAGTTTCCTCATCTGTAAAATGGAGATAATATCACCACGCACTCAGCCCTAGCCACTTCATTGCTGTTACTGATACCATTACTGCTGCTACGTCATTTTTTGATGGCACAGCCCTTAGGAAAGGGGGATCAAGGGAGAAGCCTGGACCTTCCCGCAGGAGGTGGGCTGGGCACAGCCCTGAACCATGGAGGTCACCCGCCCTGAGGTCGGGACCTGGGTTCCCTTCCTATCCAATGGGGGTCCCAGCCGTTGTCTTCATCTCTCCAGGTCCCAGCCCTTCACAGCGGGCACCTCCCTGCCTGTGAGGGAGGCCCCAGCCAGCCCCTAATCCCCTGTCCAAAAAAAAAAAGGCTGCGTAGCCAGTATTTATGGACGCTAAGTTGCTTATTAAAAATCCCACTGAATCCTACCAAGCAGGTAATTTACTGTACCCATTTCTCAGATGAGGAAACTGAGGCACTGAGGTTTCTCAGAGCCAGCAGGTAAACCAGACATTTGGCCTGAGTGACAGGCCGGTGCAGTGCTCTGCGGCTTAGTCTGCACTGAGCGCCTGCCGGGTCCTCAGCGATCCTGGTTTGTACCCCCGCCCACAGTGGCTCGGCTGGCCCGTCTATGGGAACCCATGAGGCTGTCCGCTCATCCCGAAGTGTGATCTTCCAGGCCCACAGGGTGGCTGGCGCTGGGCTTCTTCGTGGCCTTCATCGGCCAGTGGCGCACGGATCTGGGCGAGCCCGAAGTGCTCCGCGAGCTGGCAAGGGAGACACTGGGCCTCTGCACCCGCTCAGCTCCCCAAGATAAAGGCCTAGGAGGGGAAGTTCCGCGTGGGAGACTCCGGCCTGTTGGTCTCTGTGCGGGTGCGGGGGAGCCGCGTGACGGCGCGCGTGGGTGTGGCGACCCGCTGGAGAGCTACCTGGACAGTCAGGACCCGCGCCGCCGCTCCTCCACCACCTGCCGCCCGCCCCCGTCGAGGGTCCGCACCCTGTCCCCGCAGAGGGTGTCGCCCACTCCTAGCCCCTGCCCTGGTAGCCTGGTCCCCGCGAGAGAGAGCCGGCGCTCCGGACCCTAGGTGACCCCTATTCGCTTATAAACCATAAAGCAGGGGCCGAGGCTCCCAGGCCCTGGGATCAGCCGCCCGCCGCATCCCCGCTCCTACTCCGAGGACAGTGACTCCTCAGCTTTCTCAGCCTAGAGCCGTCCCCTTGGTGCCCGCAGCGAGGATGAGGCACTAGGCCGGGAGGAAGCGACCCAGACGGGGGCTGACCACCACCACCTGGCCTCCCCGAGACGACCCCCTGCCCCGCGCAGCCAGTCCCGGGACCGGCTGGATCCGGGCCGGCCCCGGGGAGGTCCAGGAGAGAGGGGAGCCCAGCTGCGGCCCTCAGCCCTGCCCGGTGGGCGCAGGAGCAGGCTGGGCGCAAGGATGGAGATGGGCAGCACTCATGGGAGCCACAGGGCAGGGGCAGCGGGGTTCGGGCAGGAGCACCCCTGGGCTCTCCGTGCCCACCGCCCTGAAGCACCCTGGCTTTCCCAGTCCAACCCCAGTTTAGAGTTTAGCACCACACCCGCCAGCGTCTTCCGCACACACCAGAGCAGCTGCTCTGACGCCTGGATAAGGAGTTTCTGGCCAATGCCGGGACCCATAAGGCTGTTACTAGCGGGACCCCCACTGGACCAGCCCCTAACCGGGCTCCAGCCCCAGACCCTCTAGCTCCTGACTGGGCCTACAGATCCTCCAGTTCCTCCTCTTCATCCCTCTTCTCTTGTGTGGCAAATGTGGCCAATCTGGGGACTCTGGCCTTAAGACCAATGGGCTGCCGGGCCCGCTGTCAAGACCTTCCCAGCTCCTCCTCCAGTGAAGGAAAGCCCTGCCCTGGCATGGGAGGGGCTACTAGATGCACCTGGGAGCCCCTTGACTGGTCCAGAACACTCGAGGACCTGAGAACTGGGTAGGATGGAGACACGGCCAGACTGCAAACCCTCAGACATCCCCATGCCTAGGGTCTCCCCCGGGTTCCTCCAGACCCACAGAGTTGGGGGTGCGGGGGGAAGGGGAAGGGAGCTTGCATGCCTCCAGCCAGGTTCCTGGACCAGCCCAGCTGCCCCCAAACCCTATCCCTTCTCCTTTTCGTTTGTGGCTTTAACCCCTTCTGCATCAGGATGCCCCCTCTGCCTCTTGCGTTCCTGACCTCATGGGACCAGACTTCTCAGGAATGTCACAATGGGACCTCTATTGTACATTACAGTTGGGGGATGAGCTTTGCTATTTAATTACTAATATTATTGAATGCCTTAGAGGAGGCCAGAGCAGCCTGGTATCCTGAGGACCTGTGGCCCAGCAGAGCCTCTGAACAGCAAAGTTTTGCTCCAGCCAAAATGAGAGAGAGAATCTATTAAGTTAGTTTAACCAGAACCCCCCTTATCCCTGATGCTTCCTCTCAGTAATTTTGTGTCCAGTAACCCCTGTCCCTTGGCCATAAATTCCTACTTGTGCTTGTTCTATTTGGAATGGAGCCCAGTTCTGTACTGATGTCTCTTTTCCCCTACGGAGATAGTTTCTGAATAAAATTTGCCTTTGCTGCTTTAACTTCTATCTGACACTGTTTTTTTTTGACGATAGTTTGCCCTGCCCCATGATCTTGCCTCGGCTGTCAGTCTGAATTCAAAACATTCTCCGCAGCTAGGAAAGGCAGCACAGGGGGGTTTTCTTCCAGAGGAGGAGAGAGCTTTCAGGAAGAGCCCTGAACAACAGAGATCACGAATGCCTTCCCCCTTCCTGGACCTTCCAGATACTAGGATTTTGCTTTTTCTCTCATTATTGCAAAATCAGTGTGTCCTTTTCAGCAATCACAACTTTACATTTTTGAAATCATACCCTACTTTCATTCAGACATGTCGTCAGGAAGGATTGTCTAGAAGAGGAACAAAAACATTGTCACAGGAAAACATTATTATGCAATTTAAGTAAAAAGACATGCCATGTTCAGAAATTAGGATGAAATCTTGAATTACAAAAAAAATTCAGCCTATAATCCCAGCACTTTGGGAGGCCAAGGCAGGCAGATCACGAGGTCAGGAGATCAAGACCATCCTAACACAGTGAAACCCCCCCTGAAACCCCATCTCTACTAAACATACAAAAAATTAGCTGGGCGTGGTGGCGGGCGCCTGTAGTCCCAGCTACTCGGGAGGCTGAGGCAGGAGAATGGCGTGAACCCGGGAGGTGGAGCTTGCAGTGAGCGTAGATGGCACCACTGCACTCCAGCCTGGGTGAGAGAGCAAGACTGTCTCACAAAAAAAAAAAAAAAAATTCAAAATGGGCTTAAATAGATCAATTTGCTTTACTGAAGTGTGTATACCAGGAGAAACATAAGGAAGGCTGTTGTTGCAAGCTGCAAGTAATCCAGAAAGCCAAATAAAATAATCAACAGACAGCAGCAAGAGTCATCCCCCAAAGGAGGTCAAGAGTCCAATCTGCCAGGAGCAGGCAGGGAGTTCAGAGTCCCTGTGGTGTGTCCACCTGAAACTTGTTTGGGGCAGAAATCACAAGTTTAGGAACGCAATTAGTTTTTGGGTCAGACATATGAGGCTGATCAGAAGCCTGATTGCAGATGGTCCCATAAGAGAACAAGCCCTTTCTTGTGGGCATTTGTGTGTGACGCACACAGTCCAGCCAGCATCCATGATGTTTTCATAGTTTGGGATCACAGGCAGGCATGTCCTAATCTGCAGTGATATCAGAGTCTGAGTTCTGTTTATTGTGCTTATAGAGTTTTTCGTTCAGCACAGTTTGTGCTGAGGCTGAAAGAGCCAGCAGCAGATAGTATAAGGTTTCATCTCAGAGTCAGGTCCAGGCAATTAGGATCTGCGAGTTAGGATTCCCCACAAAAAGCCAACAGCTTTTGTTCCGCTGTAGCAAAGCCAAAGCCCTGAAGAGTGGGAAAGCGGTGTTGCTGGTCCCAGTGATGGGCAAGGCTTTCCTAAGCCCTGTTTGGCTTGTTATTTGCTGAGCCCAAATGGACCCACTCAAAAATACGCTCAGAGGCCAGAAAATTATCAGCCTCCAAGGCGTAGGCATCTGATCTTACAAGAGCTGTTTAGGAACTAAAAACTAATATTTAAAATTCTAAAAGTGTATCTCCGATTAGACAGTGCCTGTCTTTTCACATTGTCTCTCTTTTTTCAGAGGCTCCCATAGGTGAAAATCATACTAAAAATTGTCAGTTATGGAAATTATTTTCATTTTAATACTCAAAAACTTGCATTTCAATTCCCTCACCAGCTGCAACAAGCAAGGCAGTCGTATACCATCCTGGGTTTTGTTTGCTTTTGGCAGCTTTCCTGATCAGGATGATTCCTCCAATGTTTATCAAATTACAAGCATAGAATATGTTTTTGATCATATATCTAGATGCGGTAGCCATAAGACACAAAGCCAGCTTTTAAAAACTCCCTCTCATTTCAAGTCTTTTAAATTTTCCGTTCCATTTCAAGTTTACTCAAACCTTCAACAGTGCAATTGGCATTTGAGAGTTAACATTACAGCTGCCAAGAAATGCCTAGAATGGGGGATGGGAGGCTCTCGTAACATCTAAAATGGGTTTTTTTTCTTTCTTCTTCTTTTTTTTTTTTTTCGTTATTTTTAGGGGTTTTTCTTTTCTTTTTTCCAGTTTATCTAATGCTTTGCCCCAGCCCTAGTACCTAATTTACCTTTTTGTAGAAGAGAACAACACAAACTTTTAGCATTTTAGGTCCACCTGAAGTTCACCTTTGGGAATGCTTGGGCTCCTTCGTTTCCTACCTGGAGGGAAAAACAAAAACCTAAGGCAACACCTGGGCCTTTTGTTTTTTGCCCAACTGGCAGGTGTTTACCAATTTACTCTTCTACTGCCAGGATTTGAAAGAACACAGGCTTTCCATGCAAGTTTCCCTTTAGAGGTTGGAGAATGTGCTGTGCACTGTTGAGAATTTGACTCTACACTGTTTTGTATTTATCTTTTCTTAATAAACATATGTAACATAAAATTTGCCATTATAAGTATTTTGAGTTACAATTCAGTGGCATGAACGACACTTACCATGTTTTACAGCCATCACTGCTATCTATTTCCAAAATTTTTTCAAGAATGACTACACCCCAGATCTGAAGCTCTTCTGGAGCAGAAACACACATCAGGATGGCACTTCCATCACTCACATACACACGCACTGCAGACCCCAGCTTCTATTGTTCATGCACACACCCTGCAGACCCCGGCTTCCATAGCTCACATACACACACTATGCAGACCCCAGCTCACATCGCTCACATACACGCACCCTGCAGGTCCCAGCTCACATCTCTCACACACACGCACCCTGCAGGTCTCAGCTCACGTCTCTCACACACACACACCTTGCAGGTCCCAGCTTGTAGTGGAGGTGATTTTGTTTCCTGTGATTCCTTGCAACTCAGGAAGTCTGCTCCATGTTCTCTTCGCCAGTGGAATGACATTACAGTGCCCTCCTTGACAAGGAAATTTTAGTGATTGGCACCTGCTTTGGCTCTTAGTCATTGTGAAAAGTGGTGATTTCACAACTGTGATAGTTACCTATTGTTGCATGAAAATTACAACAAACTTAGTGGCTCAAAACAACACACATTTCTTATCACACAGTGTTCACGAGTGAGGAGTCCAGGCACAGCTTAGCAGGTCCTCTGCTCAGGGGCCCCCCTGAGGCTGTAATCTGGGTGTCTGATAGGCTGGATGAGGGAAGAATCTGTTGTTGGCAGAATTTCAGTTCCACGGGCTGAAGGACTGAGGGCCTCAGTTTCCACTGTCTCTTGACAAGAGGCTGCCCTCGATGCCCTGCCCTTTGGGCACGTGGACCCTCTAAGTTCAGTGCAGTGAGTAGGAGCAGACATGTGAGCACTGGAGTGCTTTAGAGAGGTATTCCTGGATAAAAAGCACTGATGTCTAAAGACATGGAATTATCGTTCTCAACAGAGCAACATCAGTACTGAGAGGGCAAATTCATCATCTACTGGTACCTACTTCTATGCCTGCAATAGCTATTTTTGTCTCCATTTTTAAATTATTCTTTAGCTTCCCAGCTGCTAGAAGTGGAACAGTCATCTTTGTGAATGAAAATGACTAACCCCTTCTGACAATTCCAACTCCCTCCCAACCAAGGCTCAATATTTCTCATTTGTAGTACAAAGACGTGGAGTTGGGAGGGTGGAGCCAAGATGGCCGAATAGGAACAGCTCCGGTCTCCAGCTCCCAGCCCCAGCGACACAGAAGATGGGTGATTTCTGCATTTCTGCTTGAGGTACCGGTTTCATCTCACTAGGGAGTGCCTAACAGTGGGTTCAGGACAGTCGGTGAAGCGCACTGTGCGCGAGCCGAAGCAGGACGAGGCATTGCCTCACTCGGGAAGCGCAAGGGGTCAGGGAGTTCCCTTTCCTAGTCAAAGAAAGGGAAAACAGACGGCACCTGGAATATCGGGTCAGTCCCGTCCTAATACTGCGCTTTTCCAACGGGCCTGGAAAACGGCACACTAGGAGATTGTGTCCCGCACCTGGCTTGGAGGGTCCTATGCCCACAGAGTCTTGCTGATTGCTAGCACAGCAGTCTGAGATCACGCTGCAAGGCGGCAACGAGGCTGGGGGAGGGGCGCCCGCCATTGCCCAGGCTTGCTTAGGTAAACAAAGCAGCCAGGAAGCTCGAACTGGGTGGAGCCCACCACAGCTCAAGGAGGCCCGCCTGCCTCTGTAGGCTCCACCTCTGGGGGCAGGGCACAGACAACCAAAAACTCAGCGAGAACCTCCACAGCCTTAAATGTCCCTGTCTGACTGACAGCTTTGAAGAGAGTAGTGGTTCTCCCAGCACGCAGCTGGAGATCTGAGAACGGACAGACTGCCTCCTAAAGTGGGTCCCTCACCCCTGAGCAGCCTAACTGGGAGGCACCCCCCCCAGTGGGACAGACTGACACCTCATTCAACCGGGTACTCCTCTGAGACAAAACTTTCAGAGGAACTATCAGACAGCTGAATTTGTGGTCTCACGAAAATCCGCTGTTCTGCAGCCACCGGTGCTGACACCCAGCCAAACAGGGTCTGGAGTGGACCTCTAGTAAACTCCAACAGACCTGCAGCTGAGGGTCTTGTCTGGTAGAAGGAAAATTAACAAACAGAAAGGACATCCACACCAAAAACCCATCTGTACATCACCATCATCGAAGACAAAAAGTAGACAAAACCACAAAGATGGGGAAAAAACAGACCAAAAAAACTGGAAACTCTAAAAAACAGAGCACCTCTCCTCCTCCAAAGGAACGCAGTTCCTCACCAGCAACGGAACAAAGCTGGATGGAGGATGACTTTGATGAGTTGAGAGAAGAAGGCTTCAGACGATCAAACTACTCTGAGCTACGAGAGGAAATTCAAAACAATAGCAAAGAAGTTAAAAACTTTGAAAAAAAATTAGAAGAATGGATAACTAGAATAACCAATGGAGAGAAGGGCTTAAAGGAGATGATGGAGCTGAAAGCCAAGTTTCGAGAACTACGCGAAGAATGCAGAAGCCTCAGTAGCAGATGCGATCAACTGGAAGAAAGGGTATCGCTGATAGAAGATGAAATGAATGAAATGAAGCAAGAAGGGAAGTTTAGAGAAAAAAGAATAAAAAGAAATGAACAAAGCCTCCAAGAAATTTGGGACTATGTGAAAAGACCAAACCTACGTCTGATTCGTGTACCTGAAAATGATGGGGAGAATGGAACCAAGTTGGAAAACACTCTGCAAGATATTATCCAGGAGAACTTCCCCAATCTAGCAAGGCAGGCCAGCATTCAGATTCAGGAAATACAGAGAACGCCACAAAGATACTCCTCGAGAAGGGCAACTCCAAGACACATAATTGTCAGATTCACCAAAGTGGAAATGAAGGAAAAAATGTTAAGGGCAGCCAGAGAGAAAGGTCGGGTTACCCACAAAGGGAAGCCCATCAGACTAACAGCTGATCTCTCAGCAGAAACTCTACAAGCCAGAAGAGAGTGGGGGCCGATATTCAACATTCTTAAAGAAAAGAATTTTCAACCCAGAATTTCCTATCCCGCCAAACTAAGCTTCATAAGTGAAGGAGAAATAAAATACTTTACAGACAAGCAAACGCTGAGTGATTTTGTCACCACCAGGCCTGCCCTAAAAGAGCTCCTGAAGGAAGCACTAAACATGGAAAGGAACAACCGGTACCAGCCCCTGCAAAAACATGCCAAACTGTAAAGACCATCGAGGCTAGGAAGAAACTATAGCAACTAACGAGCAAAATAACCAACTAACATCATAATGACAGGATCAGATTCACACATAACAATATTCACGTTAAATGTAAATGGGCTAAATGCTCCAATCAAAAGACACAGACTGGCAAACTGGATAAGGAGTCAGGACCCATCAGTGTGCTGTATTCAGGAAACCCATCTCACGTGCAGAGACACACATAGACTCAAAATAAAGGGATGGAGGAAGATCTATCAAGCAACTGGAAAACAAAAAACAAAAAAAGGCAGGGGTTGCAATCCTAGTCTCTGATAAAATAGACTTTAAACCAACAAAGATCAAAAGAGACAAAGAAGGCCATTACATAATGGTAAAGGGATCAATTCAACAAGAAGAGCTAACTATCCTAAATATATATGCACCCAACACAGGAGCACCCAGATTCATAAAGCAAGTCCTCAGTGACCTACAAAGGGACTTAAACTCCCACACAATAATAATGGGAGATTTTAACACCCCACTGTCAGCATTAGACAGATCAACGAGACAGAAAGTTAACAAGGATATCCAGGAATTGAACTCAGCTCTACATAAAGTGGACCTAATAGACATCTACAGAACTCTCCACCCCAAATCAACAGAATATACATTTTTTTCAGCACCACACCACACCTATTCCAAAATTGACCACATAGTTGGAAGTAAAGCTCTTCTCAGCAAATGTAAAAGAACAGAGATTATAACAAACTGTCTCTCAGACCACAGTGCAATCAAACTAGAACTCAGGATTAAGAAACTCAGTCAAAACCGCTCAACTACATGGAAACTGAACAACCTGCTCCTGAATGACTATTGGGTACATAATGAAATGAAGGCAGAAATAAAGATGTTCTTTGAAACCAACGAGAACAAAGACACAACATACCAGAATCTCTGGGACACGTTCAAAGCAGTGTCTAGAGGGAAATTTATAGCACTAAATGCCCACAAGAGAAAGCAGGAAAGATCCAAAATTGACACCCTAACATCACAATTAAAAGAACTAGAAAAGCAAGAGCAAACACATTCAAAAGCTAGCAGAAGGCTAGAAATAACTAAAATCAGAGCAGAACTGAAGGAAATAGAGACACAAAAAACCCTTCAAAAAATTAATGAATCTAGGAGCTGGTTTTTTGAAAAGATCAACAAAATTGATGGACCGCTAGCAAGACTAATAAAGAAGAAAAGAGAGAAGAATCAAATAGATGCAATAAAAAACGAAAAAGGGGATATCACCACCGATCCCACAGAAATACAATCTACCATCAGAGAATACTACAAACACCTCTATGCAAATAAACTAGAAAATCTGGAAGAAATGGATAAATTCCTCGACAAATACACCCTCCCAAGACTAAACCAGGAAGAAGTTGAATCTCTGAATAGACCAATAACAGGTTCTGAAATTGTGGCAATAATCAATAGCTTACCAACCAAAAAGAGTCCAGGACCTGATGGATTCACAGCTGAATTCTACCAGAGGTACAAGGAGGAACTGGTACCATTCCTTCTGAAACTATTCCAATCGATAGAAAAAGAGGGAATCCTCCCTAACACATTTTACGAAGCCAGCATCGTCCTGATACCAAAACCTGGCAGAGACATAACCAAAAAAGAGAATTTCAGACCAATATCCTTGATGAACATTGATGCAAAAATCCTCAGTAAAATACTGGCAAACCGAATCCAGCAGCACATCAAAAAGCTTATCCACCATGATCAAGTGGGCTTCATCCCTGGGATGCAAGGCTGGTTCAACATACGCAAATCAATAAATGTAATCCAGCATATAAACAGAACCAAAGACAAAAACCACATGATTATCTCAATAGATGCAGAAAAGGCCTTTGACAAAATTCAACAACCCTTCATGCTAAAAACTCTCAATAAATTAGGTATTGATGGGACGTATCTCAAAATAATAAGAGCTATCTACAACAAACCCACAGCCAATATCATACTGAATGGGCAAAAACTGGAAGCATTCCCTCTGAAAACTGGCACAAGACAGGGATGCCCGCTCTCACCGCTACTATTCAACATAGTGCTGGAAGTTCTGGCCAGAGCAATCAGGCAGGAGAAGGAAATAAAGGGTATTCAATTAGGAAAAGAGGAAGTCAAATTGTCCCTGTTTGCAGATGATATGATTGTATATCTAGAAAACCCCATTGTCTCAGCCCAAAATCTCCTTAAGCTGATTAGCAACTTCAGCAAAGTCTCAGGATACAAAATTAATGTACAAAAATCACAAGCATTCTTGTACACCAATAACAGACAAACAGAGAGCCAAATCATGAGTGAACTCCCATTCACAATTGCTTCAAAGAGAATAAAATACCTAGGAATCCAACTTACCAGGGATGTGAAGGACCTCTTCAAGGAGAACTACAAACCATTGCTCAATGAAATAAAAGAGGATACAAACAAATGGAAGAACATTCCATGCTCATGGGTTGGAAGAATCAATATCGTGAAAATGGCCATACTGCCCAAGGTAATTTATAGATTCAATGCCATCCCCATCAAGCTACCAATGACTTTCTTCACAGAATTGGAAAAAACTACTTTAAAGTTCATATGGAACCAAAAAAGAGCCCGCATCGCCAAGTCAATCCTAAGCCAAAAGAACAAAGCTGGAGGCATCACGCTACCTGACTTTAAACTCTACTACAAGGCTACAGTAACCAAAACAGCATGGTACTGGTACCACAACAGAGACATAGATCAATGGAACAGAACAGAGCCCTCAGAAATGATGCCGCATAGCTACAACTATCTGATCTTTGACAAACCTGACAAAAACAAGAAATGGGGAAAGGATTCTCTATTTAATAAATGGTGCTGGGAAAACTGGCTAGCCATATGTAGAAAGCTGCAACTGGATCCCTTCCTTACACCTTATACCAAAATTAATTCAAGATGGATTAAAGACTTATATGTTAGACCTAAAACCATTAAAATCCTACAAGAAAACCTAGGCAATACCATTCAGGACATGGGCGTGGGCAAGGACTTCATGTCTAAAACACCAAAAGCAATGGCAACAAAAGCCAAAATCGACAAATGGGATCTCATTAAACTGAAGAGCTTCTGCACAGCAAAAGAAACTATCATCAGAGTGAACAGGCAACCTACACAATGGGAGAAAATTTTTGCAACCTACTCATCTGACAAAGGGCTAATATCCAGAATCCACAATGAACTCAAACAAATTTACAAGAAAAAAACAAACAACCCCATCAAAAAGTGGGCAGAGGACATGAACAGACACTTCTCAAAAGAAGACATTTATGCAGCCAAAAAACACATGAAGAAATGCTCCTCATCACTGGCCATCAGAGAAATGCAAATCAAAACCACAGTGAGATACCATCTCACACCAGTTAGAATGGCCATCATTAAAAAATCAGGAAACAACAAGTGCTGGAGAGGATGTGGAGAAATAGGAACACTTTTACACTGTTGGTGGGACTGTAAACTAGTTCAACCATTGTGGAAGTCAGTGTGGCGATTCCTCAGGGATCTCGAACTAGAAATACCATTTGACCCAGCCATCCCATTACTGGGTATATACCCAAAGGACTATAAATCATGCTGCTATAAAGACACATGCACACGTATGTTTATTGCGGCACTATTCACAATAGCAAAGAGTTGGAACCAACCCAAATGTCCAACAACGATAGACTGGATTAAGAAAATGTGGCACATATACACCATGGAATACTATGCAGCCATAAAAAATGATGAGTTCATGTCCTTTGTAGGGACATGGATGAAACTGGAAAACATCATTCTCAGTAAACTATCGCAAGGACAAAAAACCAAACACCGCATGTTCTCACTCATAGGTGGGAATTGAACAATGAGAACTCATGGACACAGGAAGGGGAACATCACGCTCCGGGGACTGTTGTGGGGTGGGGGGAGGGGGGAGGGACAGCATTAGGAGATACACCTAATGCTAAATGACGAATTAATGGGTGCAGGAAATCAACATGGCACATGGATACATATGTAACAAACCTGCACATTGTGCACATGTACCCTAAAACCCTAAAGTATAATAAAAAAAAAAAAAAAAAAAAAGCGACAAGGAAAAAAAAAAACAAAACAGTATAAAGACGTCAAAGTGTTGGCGTCTAGGAGAAAAATGAACAGATACTCTTTCTTGGCTCCAAGGAGCTTTTCCTCCCAAGAGGAAAGGAGATGCCCATACCATGAGTGATAAACAGCCATCCGTGAGGCCACACAGACCCTGTTGTCCCCTCATGTGGGGACACTTCATTTGACTCCAACTGAATCTGTGAAAAGTCTTAGGACTGGTTGAGTCTGAGGATCAGAACCAGGCCACTAATATCCCAAGTTGGTGTGATCACAATAATCAAGATAGTGAGATTACAAAGAAACGTAATTTTCTTCCGCTGGTTCATCACTTCTAAATTTTCTCTAATGAATTTGTATTACTTTACTGCAAGACTAAAAAATCAGTATAGATGAATTTTTTTAAATATGTCTTACAAAGAAAGAAAAATTGAAATACCGAAGATCACAAAAAAAAAAAAAAAATATATTTCTCATTTGTTTTAATTTCAAAGGAATATATATGATCGTAAGACCAGGCACCCGTGGCTCACACCTGTAATCCCAGCACTTTGGAAGGCTGAGGCAGGCAGATCACCTGAGGTCAGGAGTTCGAGACCAGCCTAGCCAACAGGGTGAAACCCCATCTCTACTACAAATACAAAAAATTAGCCGGGTGTGGTGGTGCATGCCTGTAATCCCAGCTTACTCAAGAGGCTGAGGCAGAAGAATCACTTGAACCCGGGGGACACAGGTTACGGTGAGTCAATGTTGCTCCACTACACTCCAGCCTAAGGAACAGAGTGAGACTCTGTCTCAAAATATATATATATGATTGTAAAATGACTTCAATACAACTGTCAATACAACAGTGTAAGGCATATTGTTAAAGAAAAAAGTGCTAAACCAAATATAATATGTACCTTATGGTGGGAAAGAAAAAGAGAATAAGAAGCTATATTTCTACTTGGTTTGGTATGCATAAATATATCTGGAAGGGTGAATAAAGAAACCAACGATGCATATTATAGGGGTGAGGCTGGAGAAGCGACCCAGATGTTTTCAAACCTTTCATTTGTTATATTTTTTTGAAGAGGTGTGGAACCAGCAACTTACCTGTTGAAAAAAAGTACTCTGTTTAAATTATGACAAAAAGGCCTGGCACAGCAGCTCACTCCCATAATCCCAGCACTGTGGGAGCCCAGGCAACAAAAATTAGCCGGATGTGGTGGTGTACGCCTACAGTGCCAGCTACTCAGGAGGCTGAGGCAGGAGGATCGCTTGAGCCTGGGAGGCGGAGGATGTAGTGAGTCGAGATCGCACCACTGCACTCCAGCCTGAGCAACACAGTGAGACCCTGTCTCAAATTTTAAAAATAAATAATAAATAATTTTAAAAATTAAAAAATTGTTCCCTACACAGCATCCTAATGTCCCTATCAATGCTAGAGATGATTGCCAATATTCTTATAGCAATTTTCAGCCAGGGCTTCTCAGCCTCAGTCCTGTTGATTTTGAAGCCAGTTAATTCTTTGTTACGAGTTGTTTATCAGCATCCCTGGCCTATTCACCCAGGCATGAAAATCAAAAATGTCTATTGACATTGCCAAATGTCCCCTGCTCCGAAATCTCCCCAAGTTGAAGACCACTTTACTAGACTCTCTCTATGCACATTGCTACATCTGCATATCAAAATACACATATATGGTAATTTGCGGCATTTTTCACAGCTTTTCTTCATTCTTAAATTCATTCTTCCAAAAATATACTTTATTTTTGAAAACGATAAAACAAAAGCTTCAACTATGAGCTGGCAAAATAGAGGTGAATTGGTACCAGTGGGCCAATTCTTACCATGGACATTTTAAAATGCTGTGTTCCGTATTACATCAAAATGATTTGCAATAAGAAATTGGAAGGGGGGGCAAAGGAGAGTGCAAAGCATGTACTGAGGTCTTTCTACAGGTGTGTGATAGAATGCTGATTCAGCATGCTAAAATGTACTTTGCAACACTGGCCTTTAAGGTGTGCTAGAGCAAACATATCCCAAGGAACCTGTGAAAAATCATTTTTTTTTAATTATTCTAAACAGAAAAAGTGGTACCCACTTAAACACAAAGTAAAACTTCATGGTAAGATCTGCTGTAAAGCTACTTGCTATAGCCCATAGATTCAGTTTGTTCAACAACCTCCCTCATTGACAGAAAAAGTCAGCAAACAAGACTTAGGACAAAAATATTTTCTATCAACCTCCACATGAAAAGACCACAGCTTTAATGATTCTACAATCCTTAAGCTTAATCTGTGGTCAGTACAGATTTCCGGATCAAGATCAAGTCATGAACTGTTCACAATAGCTACACTATACTAAGATGCTAAACATTTTCTTTCCAGTACGTCTTCCTATGAGGGAAATAAAATAACGGGAAGTTTGCCTCTTTGCCTGTGAGGGGATTTATGAAAAGCCTTCTAATCTACAAGTGTTCTTCTGCGAAACTAAAATACATTATGAAGTCAAACAGGTAAATTAACAACAAAACAAAACAAAACTGATATCAACAAAGTCTTGTTTCCAAAGTAAAATCTATTAAGAACAAATAATATACAAGCACAAGAAATTACAAGAAATGAGGATCATAGTTATTTACAGATGCAAAGTAGTAGCTAGCATCCCAAGCTTTTGGACATAATAATGAAAATCAAATTAATAAGTTAGTTCAAATATTATGTACAATTTTGATAAGCTGGTCACATGTTATTTGAATACACACCATATATGGTAAACTTAAAAGTATATTACATTTTCTCCTCCTTTAATATTTGTAGATACACGCCAATATGGGAAAAAAAAGTATTTCCATTTATGTACTAATAACAGAATTTCTACTGTGTATATTTCACACTGTTAAAAAGAAGTTGGCCAGGCACCATGGCTCATGTCTGTAATCCCAGCAGTTTGGGAAGCTGAGGCAGGCGGATCACAAAGTCAGGAGTTAGAGACCAGCCTGGCCAACATAGTGAAACACTGTCTCTTCTTAAAATTCAAAAATTAGCAGGACATGGTGGTGCACACCTCTAGACCTAGCTACTCAGGAGGCTGAGGCAGAAGAATCTCTTGAACCCAGGAGGCAGAGGTTATGGTGAGTTGAGATCGTGCCACTGCACTCCAACCTGGGCAACAGAGTGAGACTCCATCTCAATAAATAAATAAATAAATAAATAAAAGTCCAGGCATGGTGACACACACCTGTAATCCCAGCACTTTGGGAGGCGAAGGCCGGTGGATCACAAGATCAAGAGATCGAGACCATCCTGGCCAACATGGTAAAACCCTGTCTCTACTAAAAATACAAAAATTAGCTGGGTGTGGTAGTGTGCACCTGTAGTCCCAGCTACTCGGGAGGCTGAGGCAGGAGAATAGCTTGAACCCGGAAGGTGGAGGTTGCAGTGAGCTGCGCCACTGCACTCCAGCCTGGTGACAGAGTGAGACTCTGTCTCAAAAAAAAAAAAAAAAAAAAAAGTTAAGGTATATTTTCCTTTAAGAAAAAAATAAATTGCAAGAAGTTTAATTTATAAAAGTTTAATATCGACTTATTTATAAAAATGAAAAAAAAATGTTTTAAAACAGATCCCATACAATTATCCTGTGGTCTCCCTACTGATCAGGAACTACAGAAGGCACTTAAGGAAGGGATGCTGGGTCAAAAACAAAGCCTAACCCGCGGGATGTATGTTGCTCTAAAAATCTGATTTGCAGGAAAACTAGTTGCTTGTCCTAGGTTTAAGCTAATTACAAAATCCATTTTCTTAGTGGCCCAGATATTTTGCCAATTTTTCCATCTCAACAGAACTTCTGTAGATTTCCACATTCATTACAGTCAACGAACGTTGTCATTGGTTCACCAGCACTGCAGGCTTGTACCTGTGTGGAAGTGCAATTCTTCTTTTTACATTTGCCACATGTGAGCGAATCAGGCTGGGTTCCACCTGTCTTGGACATCTGATGCTCTCTGATGGCTTCCTTCGTCAAGTTTTTGTGTATCTCTTTGAGCTCATCACTAGCCATTTCTTCTGCCGTCATTCTAGCAAGTTAAGTCAGGAGGAATATTCCCACACGGTGCATTTTTCCTTAAATTTGGATTCTTTGCATCTGTAAGATTTGATATCTTACTTCGGACTCTATTTTTATACTTCATGCCTTTATTCCCTCTTTCTGGATCTATAGCTTCCTCAATTCGAGATCCTAATTCTTCCTCATCAGCTCCCATTTCAATGCAGTCATCTCCTGTTTAGCTGCAGCAAGCATCTCCCTGTACTTCATCCACACAGAATCAGAAGCGCTTCCTGCCGAGGAACAGATGAAACAAATATCTCAAGCATTTGTCTTATCCTTTCTGCTGCTTACATTGCCACTGGAGCTACTTTCTTTTGCTATTCTGCGATGTCATTGCAGGTTCTATTCGCTTTTCGCTGGGGTCTTTCTCAGTTGATGGCTCATCTGGTAACTTTTTCCAGGATTTGACGAAAGACTTTGCTAAAGATGTAACTTCTTCATCTGCACTCTGCTTGAGACTAACATTAAGTAACATTCCAGTTCCTATGGACCGCAGTAATTCCAGAATATTCTGAAGCTCGTTTAACAAACTCAGTGCTCCGGCCGTGTTCTTCTCCTGCACCATCTCGTCCATCTTCTTGGCATTGCGGGCCACCTCATCCTCCGTGGCTCCGGCAGGTCTCCTCCGTGCCTAGCCCGCTGGCAAGGGGAAGTGGGCGAAGCTGGAGCAGAGGAGAGGGCGGGAAGCAGCCCTGGCACGGCAAGACCCACCACCGCAGGCCGGGCATAGGCCTCCTCCTAGACGAATCCCGCCGCGGCTCTTCCTCCCCAGGCAGCGCCAACCTAGCTCCGCACCTTCCCAGCTTCATTCAAGTATGACTGACAAATAAAAATTATATATATTTAGAATATGCAACATGATTTTTTATTTTGTTGTGTTTTATACAAATAAGAAAACTACAGTTCAGAGAAATATTGCATTTTGAATGCCTAACTTTTCTCTCAATGCTTTCAACATTGCTTTTCTTTACTTTTGATTGACAAATCATAAACATTTATGGGGTACAATGTGATGTGTGTATATATAGGATGATTAAATCAAGCTAATTAACCTATCCATCACTTCACTTCTTTTGTTTACCACAGAACCATCAAGTCCAAATCTCTTTTTTTTTTTTTTTTTTTTTTGAGACAGGGTCTTGCTCTGCTGCCCAGGCTGGAGTGCAGAGACACAATCTCCGCTCACTGCAGCCCTGACCTCCCAGGCTCAAGTGATCCTCCCACCTCAGCCTCCTGAGTAACTAGGATGACAGGCTCGTACCACAACATCCAGCTAATTTTATGTTTTATTATTTTGTGTGTGTGTGTGGAGATAGGGATCCCCTATGTTGCCCAGGCTGGTCTCAAACTCTTGGGCTTTAGTGATCCACCCACCTTGGCCTCCCAAAGTGCTAGGATTACAGGGGTGAGCCACCATGCCTGGCCTCTTCGTTTTTAATGCAGGCATTTCTTGCTATAAATTTCCCTCTTAGAACTGCTTTTGCTGCATCCCATAAGTTTTGGTATGTTTTGTTTCCATTTTTCTTTGTCTCAAAATGTTTCATTTGCCCCCTTGATTTCTTCTTTTACCCATTGATTGCTTAGAAGCATGTTGTTTAATTTCCATGTATCTGTGAACTTTCCCATTTTTCTGCTGTTATTGATTTCTAGTTTCATAACATTGTGGTCCAAAAAGATACTTGATATGATCTATATCTTCTCAAATTTATTAAGATTTGATTTGTGGCCCAACATTTGCTCTGTCCTGGACAATGTTCCATGTGTACTTGAGAAGATGTGCATTCTATTGCTGTTGGATGGAATGTTCTATTTATGTCTGTTAAGTCCATTTGGTCTAAAGTTTAGGTCAAGTCTAATGTTTTCTTACCGTTTACCTGTCTGAATGTTCTATCTATTGTTGAAAGTGGAGTATTAAAGTCTCTTGCTATTATTGTATTGCTGTCTATTCCTCCCTTTAGATCTGTGAATATTTGCCTTATATATTTAAGTGTACCTGATGTTGGGCACATATTATTTACAACTGTTCTGTCCTCTTTATGAATTGACTGCTCTATCATTATATAATAACCATCTTTGTCTTGTTAGTTTTTGACTTAAAGCCTATTTTGTCTAGTATAACTACCCCTGTGCTCTTTGCTTTCCATTTGCATGGAATATCTTTTTTCATCCCTTCACTTTCAGTCTGTGTGTCACTTTAAAGGTGAAGTGAGTCTCTTGTAGCAACATATAGTTGGGTCTTGTTTTTTCTTTTCTTTTTTTTTTTTTTTTTTGAGACTCAGTCTCACTCTGTCTCCCAGACTAGAGTGCAGTGGTGCAATCTCGACTCACTGCAACTCTGCCTCCCAGGTTCAAGCAATTCTCCTGCCTCAGCCACCCTAGTAGCTGCAACCACAGGCATTCACCACCACACCCAGCTAATTTTTGTATTTTTAGTAGAGAAGGGGTTTTGCCATGTTGGCCAGGCTTGTCTCGAACTCCCAGCCTCAAGCAATCCACCCACATCTGCCTCCCAAAGTGCTGGGATTGCAGGTGTGAGCCAACGGGCCTGGCCTTATTTTTGTATTTTTTAAATCCATAAAGCCACCCTGTGTCTTTTGATCAGCAAATTTAGTTCATTTACATTTAAAGTAATTATTGGTAGAGAAGGATTGATTGTAGTCATTTTGTTCATTGTGTTCTGGTTGCTTTGCAGCTCTTTTACTATTTTTTTCCTCTCTTGCTGTCTCTATTTGTGATTTGAGGATTTTCAGTAGTGGTATGCTTTGATTCCTTTCTCTTCATCTTAGTGTATCTGCTAAGTTTTTGCTTCATGATTGCTATGAGGCATATTAAAACATCTTATAGTTATACTAGTCCATTTCAAGCTAATAAAAACTTAACTTTGATCTTGTATAAAAGCTCTGCACACACACATACACATTCTGTTTTTGATATCACACTTTACATCTTTTATGTTGTGTATCAATGAGTTATTGTAAAGTTACTCTTAATACTTTTGACTATATATGTACCTTTACCAGTGAATTTTATACTTTCATATGTTTTCATATGATTAATTAGCAGCCTTTCATTTTCAGTTTGAAGAACTCCTTTTAGTATTTCTTGTAAGGCAAGTTTAGTGGTAATGGACTCCCTCCCTCTGTTTGTGTGAAGAAGTCTTTATCCCTCCCTTATTTATGAAGGAGAGTTTTGCCAAATAATGTATTGTTATTTTGGTTTTTTAATAGGATCATACTATAAACATTGTCCTGAAGTTTGTTTTTTTTTCTACTTACAGTTATCCTGCACACCTTTTCACTACACGCAGATACAACTATACACACAGATACAACTCATTCTGCTTAACCATCACATGTAACCATAATTTAAAATCTCATTATTGATAAACTTACAGATTCTTTTCAGTTTTTTTATGTTATAAACTATACTACAGAAAAATCTTTGAATATGTGAATATAATATCCATGCTTGTGTGACTACTTTTGTAGACTATAAGTGGATTCATTGAGGCAAACAGTATGTACTTTTTTACAAAGCATAAATATTTCCAATTTTTTGGTCAACAAAATTACATCAACTCACCAGTAAATGAGGGAACTCACTTCTCCACACTCACACCAACCCTAAATATTATTTAATCTATTTAATTTTATAAAACTTAGAGGTTAAAAATAAGAAGTTATCTTACTTTAATTTGCATCTTTTGGATTTGAGAGAAGCTGAGCATCTTCTCCTGGAATCTTGTCTCCTTTTGTTCTCACTGTGAGAAAAATAGTTCTCACTGTGAGAAAAATAGTGGCCATAAGGTGGAATCCCTGGAGGAAGTATGGCTTCCCCTCCTAACACCCTGACTTCATCAAAGTTTCATTACATCGGAGGAGGAGCAATGAGATATCAGTGTCATCTAAGACAGAGGTGGAAAATTGAAATGCTGGAGGGCCCTATAGGAAAATACAAATGTTCAAGCAAACCTGTAGATAGCATAGAGGACTTTGGCAACTGGAGAGAGCATATCTTATCAAAAGGAATTCACAGCTGGGTGTGGTGGCTCATGTCTGTAATCCTAGCACTTTGGGAAGCCGAGGTGGGCAAATTGCTTGAGCCCAGGAGTTCCAGACCAGCCTGGGCAACGTGGCAAACCCCACTTCTACAAAAATATAAAAATTAGCCAAGCGTGGTAGCACACACCTGTAGTCCCAGCTCCTCAGGAGGCTGAGGTAGAAGGATCGCTGGAGCCCAGGAGGTCAAGGCTACCATGAACTGAGATCATGTACTCCATCCTGGGTGACAGAGTAAGACCCTGTCTCAAAAAATAATAAAAAAAAGAATCCATGTTTTAAAAATTGTTCATGGCTGGGCACAGTGGCTTATGCCTGTAATCCCAGCACTTTGGGAGGCTTAGGCAGGCAGACCATGAGGTCAGGAGATGGAGACCAGCCTGACCAACATGGTGAAATCCCGTCTCTACTAAAAATATAAAAATCAGCTGAGTGTGGTGGCGCACCCATGTAATCCCAGCAACTCAGGAGGCTGAGGCAGGAGAATCACTTAAACCCGGGAGGCAGAGGTTGCAGAGAGCTGAGATCACGCCACTGCGCTCCAGCCTGGGTGACAGAACGAGACTCCTTCTCAAAAAAAAAAAAATTGTTCATGATTGTGTAGACTGACTACCACAGGTCAGTGGGTCAGATCTGCACAACTTGCACCAATTTGCAAAATGTATTGGATTTTGAATTCTGTAGCAAAGGAAAAAAATTCTGTTTAAAATTCTAATTTCCAATTAAAATTTTTGACTTTTAATTTTCAGAAAACATGTGAAATACATTTTCTTCATTACCTAAAAAGGGATACCAAGTAAGAACAAGCATGAATTTGCCCAGAGGCAAGTATTAGGAGTGTGCTAATTTTTATATTGACAGATACCTATACTGAAACATATACATTCTGAGAATTCTTAAACCTTTCATTAGGTTGAACCATATAAAATTGCACTTTTGGAGGTCAAAAATTGTCAAATTTTTGGTTAACCAAAAACTTACCTATTTATTTTTAATTTTAATTTTTTTTTTTTTTTGAGGTGGAGTCTCGCTCTGTCACCCAGGCTGGAGTGCAGTGGTGCGATCTCGGCTCACTGCAAGCTCCACCTCCCGGGTTCACGCCATTCCCCTGCCTCAGCCTCCCAACTAGCTGGGACTACAGGCCCCGCCACCACGCCCGGCTAACTTTTTGTATTTTTAGTAGAGACGGGGTTTCACCGTGTTAGCCAGGTTGGTCTCGATCTCCTGACCTCGTGATCTGCCCACCTTGGCCTCCCAAAGTGCTGGGATTACAGGCGTGAGCCACTGCGCCAGGCCTCCATAGCCTGTTTATTTTAAGATGTCCATACCTTTCCACAGGAAGGTGGGAACAATACCATTGAAGTGTTAAGACTCACATGAATTCGTTTATTTGTTTTATGATCTGATTCAGGCTCTTGCTCCATCTGTTTGTTCAGTTGATTGCCAATCAGTGTGGGAGTTTGAGTAGCAGTTTTGGTAGAAGCCTGAATCAAAGCAAACAGCTGTATCTCTTACATGAAACGTCTGTCTACAGGGTTGATTTAAAAAAACAAACAAACAAAAAAAAAAAACAAGTTCTACTCTTCAGAGAAGCCTTTTCAGCTGTGAATAGTAACGACTAGGCCCTGGCAGGCAAAATGTTCCATGTTGCTCTGAGGTATGAAACAATACCTGTTTGGTGAAGCAACATTACATAACTGCTGAACCCGGGACTCTCCAACCAAATGATTCATCAGTTTTATGGGGTCAAATGATTCGTCAGTCAACATCATTATTTTGTCACCACCAATTAGCATTTGCAGGGTACCCACACAGAGATGACACTGGATTTGATGCTTGACAGAACACAAGGAAGACAAAGAGTACAGCTGATAAAGTAAACTGTTGGAAGTATACATTTGAATATGAAACATAGCACAGTCATACCTGTAAATCCATCCCTGCCTGAGCCACACGTGGTGGAATAAACTCATAGAAACTCACCATGGAGCTTCACAATGGTTCTTTGTGTTGCAACAGAGGATGAAGCAGGTGCTCTTCCACAGAAGACGTGAGAAAGGTTCCAGGTCCCCTTGGGAATCCCAGAATCAGACCCTAAAACTTTGGAAGGGCCTTTGTTGAACACTGAGTCAAACTCCCCAGAATCCTTTTACAGAACCCCCGTCCAGCAAGTGACCAGCGAGTCTCTAAAGACCTTGAGAACTTGCAGATTCTAGGGAAGACTTCATAGGTTCAGAGATGGGAATTTTGGAGCATTCTAGAAAGAAATTCTGGAATACAAACAAATTTGGAATTATCATAGGAAGGCTATTACATAATTGTTTTCCAGTTAATAGCTCTTAATAAGAGATCTAAGGTGGCCATTGGAGTTGAACCAAGACAATTTTCTTCCATTGTTGCCATTCTAATTTGAGAGTTCCTTGCTGTTTTATTCCTCCTCAATTCCATTTTGGACTAGTTAGAATAGAAAGAAAAACTGAGCCACAAATTCCATTTTTCCCTGCTTAAAGGGTAAACTCCTGCCTGAGAAGCACACTCAAGTTTTCCAGAAGATTCCAACAGAGGAGTCCCAGTTTGTAAGCAGGTTGTGTGTCTTCAGTGTGTGGTCAGTCAGCTGTGTGGAAAACAAGATGTATTTTCCCCCAAAGACTGTGCACTTAGTGGTTGGGTACTGAGGCTGGTACATGACAGCTTGCTTAACTGGGTGCGCACCTGAAGGGTGGTGCCCTGTCAATGACATACAATGCAGCCTAGCCCTTGTGGGCCACAGTATTTCCCCAGGTAGCCAGGCACACACCTGTCCCAATGCAGTAGGATCAAGGCCTCCCTCCCTCCCTGTTGCCCAGTGCTGGGCATTGAGAGATGGTGGGCTCTTCTCAGCACCATGTCCTAACAGTGCAGGCTGGGAAAGAAGAGAAATGAGATTGGGGGGTTCAGTTAGCCTCTAGTGGTGAGCAGGGCTGGAGTAATCTTCTTGTCTGTCCAAGTACGTTTTCCATTCCTCCAGCCTAACAGATGTGTCTAGCATTCTTTCTTTGCTAAGGATTTGAAAGTAGCCTCGGTGGAGAATGCCCAGCCCTGTGAGGTTTTCTGAGTGTTTATAGCCAGTAAGGAAGCAGAATGTCATGAGATGGAGAGCCTCTCCTGCCCATCTGGGTTTCTGGTCCCAGGACCAGGTGCACAGACTCAGGGACAATGACAAAGGCCAGAGTCTACAACTCTGCAGCTGGGGAAGCCACCCAAAGATGGGAGCCAAGGAGCAGGGGTGGAAGCTGGTGCTCTGTCCTCTCCTTTCCCCTCCAAGGACCCAGTCTCTGTCCAGCCTGGGCACTGGTGATAATCAGGCCAGTGTGGGTGCACCAGGGTGTGCTCCTCTCTGTGGCAACCTGGGTGGTGGAAGGGAGCAAGCACCTCCAGGGTGGTAGAGAACGAAGAACGGCGTCTCCAGCCATTGGTGGCTCCAAATGGGGAATTTGGTGGGACAAGATGCACTCAAGAAGCTTTAGGAAAAATAAAATCAACTTCCATATTATTCATTGCCTTTCAAAAAATATGCTTCTATACATCTCTGATGAAAAAAATCAATGACCCAATAAAAAATGGGCAAAGGATATAAACTGTCTATTTTAGAAGATATACAAATAGCCAGTGTGAAATTAGAACAAAATGCACTAATGATCAAACATGAATCTCAGAAGCATTGTGCTAAGTGAAGGAAGCCAGACACAAAAACATACATACATCTATTCTATGAGATTCTAATAAAGGCAAAGCCATAGGGACAGAGCTGATCAGTGTCTGGCAGGGTCCAGGCTTCTGTTTTTCTTCATATTCTAAATAATTATTGTGATGGTGGTGGTGGTGACACAATTGTATGCATTTTGTACGTATGTATTCAAAACTCATCAACATGTATACTTAAATTTGGTGAATTTCATTGTACGTAAACTATACCTCAATAAAGCTGATAATTAAAAAAAGATTTTAAAGCCTAATCATGGATATTAAGCAAACACGTAGTTTAATCTTGTTAGCTCTAAAAAAAAGGTCCTTTTTAGGTCTAAAAAAAGACCCAACTCCTACCTGTTATATTTTATAAAAAGGAAAATGGAGTTCCAAAGAGATTATTACTATTATTATTATTATATTAAATATCACACAGCCTGCTAGAGGTCAAGCCACATTCCAGCACTCAGACCTGTGTTTTTTCAGTCTTGTCTTTCTTTCTCTCTTTTCCTCTCTTTCTCTTTCTTTTTCTTTCTTTCTTTCTCTTTCTTTCCTTTTCTTTCTCTTTCTCTCTCCTTCTTTCCCTTCCTTCTTTCCCCTTTCCTTCCTTCCTGCCTTCCTTCCTTGCTTCCTTCCTTCCTCCCTCTCTCTCTTTCTTTCTCTTTCTTTCTCTCTTTCTCTTTCTTTCTCTCTCCCTCTCTTTCTCTCTCTCTTTCTTTCTTTCCTTCTTTCTCATTCATTTGTTCCCTTTCTTTCTTTCCAGAGAACCTGGACCATGACGCAGGGTCTGATGCCAGCTTCACTCTGGATCTGCAGAGTCCTTCCTGCAGTGACCACCACGACTCGTTCTTCAGATGAGACTCACCCAGGTACAGCGTGCAACAAGAGATCTTTTCAGTCTTTCTATTTTGTCATCCTCCCCAGCACATTGAAACTATAAACTGTGTTCTCACACAATCCAGAGGCACTGTAAAATACCTTGCAGATATATAGTACTTTAGTTTCTAACACATGCCCATTGTGCTCAAAGAGGCAGATTCAGTGGGAGATACACATGACAAGATTTATTGCAGGGAATTGGTTTATGTAATTGTGGGGCCTGGCCAGGCAAGTTCAAAATCTGTAGGGTGGGCTCTCACGAAAACCATGCTAGGACTGTCCAGTACGGCCAAGCCCATGAGTGGAATTTCTTCTTCCCCAGGGAAGCATCAGCTTTGCTCTTAAAATATTTCAACTGATTGAATTAGGCCCACTCAGATTATCTGGGATGATCTCCTTTATTTAAACGTAACTAATAGGGACTTTCTTCATATCCACAAAATCCATGTATACCACCTAGATTCGTGTTTGACTGAATAACTGGGAACTGTAACCCACCCAAATTAACAAGCAAAACTGATCATCACGCCTATGTAGTAGAGAAGGAAGATATTGCCATTTAGTTTTTCCTACTGGGGAACTAGAAGCAGAGAGAACTGAAATTACTTGCCTAAGGACACACAGCTAACTCACTTTTTATTTTTCAGTTGGAGAATGGATTAGCAATTCCTACTTGGTGTGATGTTGTGAGGAGTTAATTAAATCCATTCCAGTTGTGTATGTACAGTCCCTCTATTTTGTATAAAAAACATCAGCCAGGCGCAGTGGCTCATGCTTGTAATCCCAGCACTCTGGAAGACCGAGGCAGGCAGATCACCTGAGGTCAAGGGTTCGAGACTAGCCTGACCAACATGGTGAAACCTCGTCTCTACTAAAAATACAAAAAAAAAAATTAGCTGTGTGTGGTGGCACACACCCGTAGTCCCAGCTACTTGGGGAGGCTGAGGCAGAAGAATCACTTGAACCCACGAGGCGGAGGTTGCAGTGCACTCCAGCCTAGGCGACCGAGGGAGACTCCATCCCAAAAAAAAAAAAAAAAAAAAAAAATCCAGCTATTAGATCATGTTCTACCTATAAAGTGAGCTGATTTATGAGTTGTGAGGGTTATAGACATTCTCTTTAACTACAGAGGGAGTACACGTTAAAATAACTTTTTTCAGCAAGTAGTTCCATTTCCAGAGATTAGTTTTATTTCTATTTTTATTTTTTTTTTAGATGGAGTTTTGCTCTTGTTGCCCAGGCTGGAGTGCAATGGTGCATTCTCAGCTCACTGCAACCCCCACCTCCCAGGTTCAAGTGATTCTCCTGCCTCAGTCTCCCGAGTAACTGGGATTACAGGCATGCCCCACCACGCCCAGCTAATTTTCGTATTTTCAGTAGAGACAGGGTTTCACCATGTTGGCCAGGCTGGTCTCAAGCTCCTGACCTCAGGTGATCCGCCTGCCTTGGCCTCCCAAAGTGTTGGAATTACAGGCGTGAGCCACCATGCCCGGCCCAGATATTAGTTTTATAACAATATATTTAAACATCTATAAAAACACACACACAAAGATATTCATTGCAGTGTTGTTTGTAAGTGAAAAAAATCTAAATGTCTATCAACAGGAGAAAAAGAGATTGTTAAATGAATTATGATGTGGTCTAACAGTAGAATGCTCTATATATATCGACAAAGAAAGGTGTCCATGGTATAATATTAGATCGAAAATAAAAGATCTAAATAGAAGATCTGTTAAGTCTATTAGATCTAAATAGAAGAGTGTGTGTTATTTGATGCCCTTTATGATGTTAGACATTTTTCTGCTGCCTTTGGTGGTGGGCAGCAGATGAGTCCTTTACTCCTCTGTTAAAATGGATGCTATGTCTCTGAGGAGGAACTCTAAGGTGGTGGGGGTGTTTCAGTTGAAACTTCCAAGGCTGCAGGCCTCCAATAGCTGCCCCATCCACACCATGTTCTCCCCGAGTGGGAACCTCAACAGGAGTCGCTGTGCAGGAGCCTGGGGTTCCACGGTGCAGTGACGCAACTCCTTGAAAATGGAGACCAGACACCAGGTCACGATAGGGTAAGCTAGAGCAGAGCTACCTGACAAATGGTTAGGGCTGAAAACCTGAATCAGCAAGGCATGTTCCATTCATGATGAAAGGTGCCAGGATGGCCAAGCGCAGTGGCTCATGCTTGTAATCCCAGCACTTTGGGAGGCCAAGGTGAGCAGATCACTTGAGGTCAGGAGTTCAAGACCAGCGTGGCCAACATGGTAAAACCCCGTCTCTACTAAAAGTACAAACATTAGCCAGGTGTGGTGGTGCACGCCTGTAGTCCCAGCTACTCAGGAGGCTGAGACAGAAGAATCGCTTGAACCTGGGAGGCGGAGGTTGCAGTGAGCCAAGATTGTGCCACTGCACTCCAGCCTGGGCGACAGGGCAAGATTCCATCTCAAGAAAAAAAAAAAAGGCACCAGTAGCCTTGGTCAGAATGTCTTCTGAGACAATGGGTAGCATGGTATACTTTTACGTAACATCATTCAGGACTTCTCTTTTTCCTGATAAGAGCTGAGAAGAGTAAGTGGCCATACTTTCTGAGATTCCCTCTATCAAGGGAATGAGATGGCTTCATGGATACCTCAAGACCCTCTACCTCACACCTACTCCCTTTTCCAAAGTGGAATCGGGAGCATAGTTGACAATTCTATTATCCTTAGAGGACTTCAGATTCATTTAAAGGTCCATGTGGAATCCTTGGAGCAGAGAGACTTCTGTGGACCAAATGTGCAGGGATTTTACCCCACCAGCAAAGAAGCAATCATTGTTGCAGTGGACACCAGCTGGGTGTCTTCCAATTCAATCCCAGCATTATCTACCTGGAGATAGCCTCAAATCCCACAGGTCGAAGGCTCAGTCCCACAAGACTGTCCCCGTTTCAGACACCAGTCACAAGTCTAGTACTCCAGAACTTCTGAACAACTGGCTTCAAGATGGGGTTCCCACGACCCTCTCTTTGGGTTTGGTTAATTTGCTACAGCAGCTCACAGAACTCAAGGAAACACCTATTTACATTTGCCTATTTATTTAAAAGGATATTACAATGGATGCAGGTGAAGAAATGCATAGGGCACGGTATGGGGTAAGGGGTATGGCGCTTCCACGCCCTTCCTGGGTTCGCCACCTCTTCGAACCCTGTCCTTTTGGGTTTTTATGGAAGTTTTATTAAGCAGGCATGATTGATTAAACTATTGGCCACTGGTGTTCAGCTTAGCCTTAGACTTTTCTTCCCTCTCCAGTCATGGCTCAAAGTCCCAATCCTAACCCTGCCTTGGCCTTTCTGGTGACCAGCCCCCATCCTGAAGCTACCTAGTGGCTACCAGCCACCAGTCTACTCATTTGCATACAAAAACCCATCATTTTGGTGTTTCTAAGGATTTTAGGAGTTGTAAGTCAGGAATCGGGTTGAAGAGCAATCACAGTCCACCCCAATCTTTGAACCAGGGTCTCTTACAACCAAAGGACATGCAACACAAAAGATACTGCTACATTAGTGGAATCCAGTTCAGTCACTAATAATTAGTCCAGTCTATCAGATTGCATGAATGTCTGCCAGGGCAAGGCCATTCAGGTTTGCAGGCTTCCAGCCCATCTTGTCAGGTTCCAAAAGCGAGTGGTCTCGGCACACACATTTTTCATCCTTTCAGGCATCTGGGATCATTGAGCTAAGAGACAGTACAGTCTCTTGCTCTGAGCTTCTTTCAAGGTGTTCATGTAATATTGGATTTCCCTCAATTTATAACCCGTTTATTCATTTGTTTACACTCAGCTACCATTCCTTTCTCTCCATTAATATCCAAACTTTTCCACCTTTGGAAGGGAAATTAAAATCACCACTGTCTGTACTCCCGTCACTCTGGGAGATCGAAGCAGGCAGATCTCTTGAGCCCAGGAGTTTGAGACCAGCCTGGGCAACATAGGGGGACCTCATCTCTTCAAAACATACAAAAATTATCCAGGCATGGTGGCATGCAGCTGTGATCCCAGCTATTAGGGAGGCTGAAGTGGGAGGATCACTTGTTCCCAAGAGGTCAAGACTGCAGTGAGCCATGACAGCATGGGTGACAGAGCGAGACCCTGTCTCAAAAAAAATTATATAAAATTTTATATAAAAAATTTATATAAAGGCCAGGCACAGTGGCTCACGCCTGTAATCCTAGCACTTTAGGAGGCCAAGATGGGCTGCTTACTTGAGGTCAGGAGTTCAAGACCAGCCTGGCCAACATGGTGAAACTCCGTCTCTACTAAAAATACAAAAATTAGGCATGGTGGCACACGCCTATAATCCCAGCTACTTGGGAAGCTGAGGCAGGAGAATCGCTTGAACCTGGGAGACGGGGGTTGCAGTGAGCCGAGATTGGGCCTCTGAACTCCAGCCTGGGCAACAGAGCAAGACTCTGTCTCAAAAAAAAAAAAAAAAAAAAAAAAAAAAATATATATATATATATATATATATAAAGGCCAGGCACAGAGGCTCACCCCTGTAATGCCAGCACTTTGGGAGGCCGAGGTGGGCAGATCACTTGAGGTCAGGAGTTCGAGACCAGCCTAGCCAACATGATGAAACCCCATCTCTACTAAAAATACAAAAATTAACCAGGCATGGTGGCCCAGCTACTTGGAAGGCTGAGGCAGGAGAATCGCTTGAACCCGGGAAGTGGAGGTTGCAGTGAGCCAAGATCACACCACTGCACTCCAGCCTGGGTGAAAGAGCAAAACTCTGTCTCAAAAAATAAAAAATTATATAAAAAATTATGTATTATGTGTTTGAGACAGGGGTCTCTGTCACACAGGCATATATATATATGTATGTATCAGCACAGTGGTGGTCTAGATTGCAGGCAGCAATATTAGCCTAGCAAGTGCTTCCCCCCAGTCCACTCCCACTCCCACTCAGATGAGGTAAGGTTACATAGGTATAAACTAATGAACCCAAATTTTGTACAACCCACTTCTATCAGGCCCTTAGAAATGCTGGCATAAAGTTGAGAAACATAGCTACAGTTTGTTGCTTAGGAGTCATCCCTGCTCCCTGCACTTGTACTTGTAGCCCTTATCCTAGGACCACTGCATCAGGCAGGGGAAAAAGAAACCTGAGGTGATGTGGAGAAAAAGGAAAAAACCATAGTCATTATACTAGTGTACTCTTCCCTTATGAAGAATTGCAGTCATACCAGCATCCTCCCTGCCCCTCCTTTCCCAGGTCCACTAGAAAAATAGAGGAAAACTGAATGGGGACCCTTCTTTAGCCCCACTCCTGGTACATATGAGCACACACTTGTGAAGGCAGGTCAGCCAGCCCTTCATGCTCTTATCTCCCCCTGGTTCAGATAACCAAGGCCCACTCCACTTCCCTCTCAAACTATAACTCTGAGGGGGACCTCTCCCTCCCACTGTCAGACAGCACGGGCTGTACCGTGTGTTCCTTCCTCTGGAGAAATGATGGTAGGCTTCCACATCTGTGTAGTATCTCCTGCTCTGGAGATCACCCTGAGTCCTTGCATCTCCCACCAGGTAAGCCAAGCCCAGTCCAGAGCCAGCATCCATTCCCGTCAGAACCCGTGTGTAGCCCACAGGGCCACCCCATCAGTCTCACTTGCCAGCTGTGTTCAGGGCCTTCCCTCCAGGGAGGCTATCCCGGAGCCATTGGCAGTCTCTGTCCGTCTTGCAGGCAGAAAGGACAGTTCTTACTGGCATTTTGTGCCTGAGTGGGTGCAAGAGGAACGTGTCTAGACTCAGTCCATCTCTGCACTGCTGTAGTTCCCGTAGCCACTCATTTCACGGACCCAGGTGGCCACCCTAAGTGAGAACAGCAAACAGGGATATCTGCCAATTCCAGGCAACTTTCTAACCTGGAAGGGAAATTTTCTGATGGGCATTTGATGTGTTACTTACATGCACCCTTCAGATTTCCACAGGGTCGTGCCTCATATGGGCATCCCTTTAACAGGCCAGGTTTCCATTTCCCCTCTGCCTGACCCTGTGGCCAGGCCATTGGCCACTGCCCATGAGTCAGTGAAAACCAGACACAGAGGCTTTGCCACTGCTCAGTCACTGCTAGGAAAGCAGCATGCAGGTCAGCCACCGAGCTGATTTGCTTTTGACTTCCTTGATCAGAGTGGCAGCTTCCAAACAGAATGTTGTCCCCTTGCCTGGAACTACCGTTCACAAACCAAGCAGTTGTTTATCACTCAGTTAAGAGGTATTTGTAGGGCAAGTGGAAATCGGTACCAGCAGCTCCTCAGATGGTTTCAAAGTCAATCCTGGAGGAAAAGAGGCCACCTGCTTGTGGGGTGGTGGGTGTCTCCCTGCATTCCCCCAGTAGCATGTCCCGGTATCAACTATTTTCTTTTTCTTTTTTTTTTTTTTTTTTACACCAAGTCTCGCTCTGTCACCAGGATGGAGTACAGTGGCGCGATCTCGGCTCACTGCAACCTTCACCTCCTGGGTTCAAGCGATTCTCCTGCCTCAGCCTCCCAAGTAGCTGGGACTACAGGCGCATGCCAGCTAATTTTTGTATTTTTAGTAGAGACAGGGTTTCACCATGTTGGCCGGGATGGTCTCCATCTCTTGTCCTCATGATCCGCCTGTCTCAGCCTCCCAAAGTGCTAGGATTACAGGCGTGAGCCACCACGCTGGACCAACAATTTTCTTTTCATGATGATGAAGCTCTTCTGGGTACTGGGTATTCAAGTGGAGAATCTGTCCCTCCAGGCACTCCAGCTTCTGCTCTCTTCTGTGTGGGCTCGGGTAATCTTACTGGTTCGCCTTTAGCATGTCCAATTAATATTGCTTTTGGGATGGTTTACATGCCTTCTGTTTTCCAGAAATAAGTAGGGAGAATATTCCCCACTCACATACAATGTCTGTTCCTATAAAACATTTAAGTAAAGGAGACACAACTACTTTACATGAAGACAGTGTAAACATTCCAACTTTCTTAATCTTACCAACACTTACATTTTTATGTTCTAGTCCCAGGAACTTCTCTCTCCATCCCCAGACCACTTTCACCCTCTTTTATATAAAAGGCTTTTGGTCTCCAGCAAGGGTCTGGCCAAGTGACTCTGGTCTCTGGTTACCTTGATTAGCAAGTCTACTGCCCCAGGCAATTCCAGGTGGGATTTCTCATAGTAATCTTTAATCTTTTTGCCTTTTAAAATTCCTCCAAACTGGCGAAAATACAGAAAACTGGTTTGGGATCCTTTAATATTGGGGAATGGGGGCTGGACTCCGTTTGGTCCATCCAACCTTTGATAGTATTTTATTAAGACCTTTGTTTCAACTCCATCAAGTTATTTATTCATTCCATTTTTAAATAACCATCTAAAGATTTCCACCCTGCTGGGATGAGTCCCATGACTCTCTCCTTTTCCTTTTCCCCTGTGTTTCACCTTTATCAATTTTTAAAAACATTCATCTTATTTCTTAATAACATTTAAAAATTTCCACTTCCTGGGATGAACCTTTGACTCTCCCTTTTGCCTTTCCCCATTCTCTTGTTAATTACCCTAATGTTTTATTAGCATCTGTAAGCCCCATGAGGGAAGGCTGTAAATTACATAAGGCTTCTCTGACCATAGCTGGATTTTACAGCAATAAAGTTACACGAGGTGCCCATGCAGAAAGGGTCCCCTTAACCACAGCATTTACCATGACCTGGGTAACAGGCACATTCAGCAGGTAAATATTCATTCATCAGAAAACTAGTCCCACATGGCTTACATATGAAGGAAATCAATTGCTTCATCTGGGTTGCTCCACTTGGCATTTATAGGGGGAGAGGGACAGTTTCCTTTCTCAGGGTAAACAGACCTTACAGCGGCTTTTTTCCAATCCACCAGGTTGGCTGTTCCCTCGGAAATAACCTCCTCTGCGTCTGCATCATATATAGCCATCTGTGATGTTCAATAGTCCCTCATCGACCCAAACATACTCTTGCACCCTGCAGCATACAAAACCAAAGACCCTGCTCCTAAGTCAGTTATTTCAGAATTGCTTTAGTAAAAGCTAATGATACTGGTCTCCAAAATGAAACAATTCCTTCCACCATACCCTCTGGTTTCAACAGTTACTTGGTTTTGTCCTCCCCCCACATTGACTACTTTCCTGGTAATCATGAGTCTCAGAGGTATTTCTGTTGTCCCTGCATAATTTTCTCCTTTGTGTGTAGCTTTGAGGCTAGTGGCCAAAGTTCAGACTCACTGAAATCTGAGCTTGGTCTAGCATCAAGCTCTGAACCAGCACTCTCTTTTGTTTTCATTTCAGCTGTCAGAAAGAGAAAAATATGAAAAAAAAATTTTTTTTGAGACAGGGTCTCACTCTGCTGTCCAGGCTGGAGTGCACTGGCACTATCGTGGCTCACTGCAGCCTCAACCTCCAGGGCCTCCACCTCAGCCTCTTGAGTAGCTGGGACCATAGGTGCATGCTGCCACACCTGGCTTTTTTTTTTTTAAATAGTTTTTGTACAGACAGAGTTTTGCTACATTGCCCAGGCTGGTCTCAAACTCCTGGGCTCAAGCAATTCTCCCACCTCAGCCTTCCAAAGTGCTGGGATTTTAGATGTGAGCCACTGCACCCAGCCGAGAAAAAAATGTTTAGGCGATTCAAGATGGCTGCAGGTTGGACATACAGGCAATAGATACTAGATCTGTGAGCTAAAGCTCAATCCTCCCCTGCAAGGCTGGAGTCTCCAATATTTCACTGGCAGGTACTGATGACAACATTGCCTGTCAGATGAAGCCCAAAGGCAGGATAGAATCAAACACCCCTCTCCAGACCCTAAGATGCCTGCATGCTTCCTAAGCCTTTCAACCCATATACATTAACTGCTCATTTGCTTTATCTTAGGTACAAAGCCACTGAGCACCAGTTAGAATTGGAACAATGTCACCTTTGCTTTACTCTTCCCATCTTCTATATAACAGAACATGTAAATAGAATTGGAACAATGTCACCTTTGCTTTACTCTTCCCATCTTCTATATAACAGAACATGTAAATAGAATTGGAACAATGTCACCTTTGCCCCCTCCTCCCATTCCCAACAAGTAAATAGTGCATGGGACACATTCTCAGTTTGCACTGAGTTTCTGTTTCTCGGCTATTAGTCCTCAAACTTGGCTCAGGATAAAAGTAAATTTCTTTGAGTTTATAGTGCCTGTTATTTCAACTTTTGGTCTACATAGCTATCACAGATAACAATAACCATGGGATTGAATATTTTGCCTTTTACTTATCAGTTTGCATTTTCTTATGCATCCAGGGAACCAATCCCATGAGAGTTGGATCTATCTCTAAATTCCACCAGTGGCCAAATGTGGTGGCTTATGCCTGTAATCCCAGCACTTTAGGAGGCCAAAGCGAGAGAATTGTCTGAAGCCAAGAAGTCAGCTGCAGTGAACCATGATGGCACCACTGCACTACAGCCTGGGCAACAGAGCCAGAGATACTGTCTTAAAAAAAAAAAAAAAAAATCTGGTTGACAGAGCAGGAGCACCATCATCTGGGACAAACACTGCCACTTTAAGTTCCAGCTCCCTTTCTAGTCTTGTGCATTTCAAGAAAATCACTTCTCTTCTAACAACAAGCAGCCAGAAAAAGCAGACAATAAAACACAGGTAAGACAGCTCAGGCACAGAGTGGGGAGTGGGGGAAGTCTCCTGGGTGACTGCCAAACTTCACCCTCATACAATGGGCCCCAGTAAAACAGTAGGTCTTAATAAGCACATTCCTTTCCCTTCAGGGGCACTAAGATAGGAAAGCTAAAAGCAGACTCGGAGGGATACGCCTACAGCTGCAGGAAGATGTATAGGAACAGACACACAACTCTCCCTCCCAGATAAGCACAACAAAGAGACACAGAGGCAGTCCAAGTCTGATAAACTCTCCCATCCTGAATCCTTGAAAACTCTTAGTCTGTAAGAGAGTAGGGGCCAGGCAAGGTGGCTCACGCCTGTAATCCACCAGGAACCTCCGTGTGTTCAGCTATCTGGAAGCTCTCTGAATCTTGTCTTTTTTGGATTTTTATGGAGGCCTCATTATGTCGGCATGATTGATTAAACCACTGGCAATTGGTGATCAATTGAACCGTCAGTCCCTCTCCCCTCCCTAGAGGTTTGGGGGGTGAGGCTGCAAGTCCTACCCCTCTAATCCTGCCTTGTTCTTTCCTGTGACCAGCCCCATCCTGAAGCTACTGAAGGGCTGCCAGCCACCAGTCAACCATTAGCAAACAGAAAGACACCATTTTGGTGTTTCTAAGGATTTTAGGAGTCGTAAGTCAGGAAACAGCGTCGAAACCAAATATATATTTCACAGCATCACAAGTGGGATCGCAGATGGGCAAGAATGGTTAAAGCAATAAACATGGTCAGTATATAGAATTTCAATGGCAACAATTTTCACAGAAAAGTTACTCTGCCTTTGGATTGAACGTCACTTCTCAAAGATATGCCAATTTTCACTGGAGAAATTTCTATAGATGGCTGACTATATCAATACTTGTGTTCTCTTGCTTAATTTTTTTTATTTATTTATTTAGACAAGAGTCTCGCTCTGTCACCCAGGCTGGAATGCAGTGGTGTGATCTCAGCTCACTGCAACCTCTGCCTGCCAGGTTCAAGCAATTCTCCTGCCTCAGCCTCCCTAGTAGTTGGGCCTACATGCACATGCCACTATGCATGGCTAATTTTGGTTTTTTTAGTAGAGACAGGGTTTCACCATGTTGGCCAGGCTGGTCTCGAACTCCTGACCTTAGGTGATCCACCTGTCTCGAGCCCCCAAAGTGCTGGGATTACAGGTGTGAGCCACCATGCCCAGTCTCTCATTTAATTTTTAATACTACTTTATGGGGTAGTTGATATTGTCCACATTTTTTAGTGGATGAAACCAAAGCTCTGAGAAAGTAAGCTAGTTGTACAAAATTTATGCCTACCAGAAATGGGGTTGGAAATAGCTACATTCCAAAGCCAGTGATAATTTGGGTCAAGGGGTACTGATAATTGTTGCTCCTATTGGTTCATTTTCTACTGAGCTTTTTTTTTTCACTTACTATTATTACTTTTATTATTATCTTTTGATTTCATTTCACAAAATTATAGGTTCGCATTCCAAAAAGCACCTAGTTCCTGGCTCGATCCTCATCTTTGCAGGAGATTCTGAAGCTTAATTGCTTTACATGGTTCAGACTAACCACTGCGATTTTTTCACTTAAAAATATTTAATTGATAAAGATTGTATCTATTCAAGGTGTACAGTGTGATGTCATTGTTTCTGTGCAGACATAGCTGTAACACAGAGACATTTTAAAATGAAAGTTTTTGGATAGTCTGTCAGTTTGGTTATCAAAGTTTGGTATTTCCAGCAAACACTTACTTATCAACTCACTGTTTTATTACCACGATCAAAACAATAAATAGAAAGAAGGGATAACATACATAATTTATTTTTCAGTGCTTCTCCAATCCAAAAGAAAAAAACAAAAGTATAAAAACAAATGAAAGATCACACAAGTCCCCACTTTTCTTCTCTTTCATCAATTGGGCAAAATAACCAAATGTCTATTTTCAGATGGCAACTCCCCTTTGTGCTTACAGAAAGGCTTTGTTTCCTGTTGGGTGCAAAGCTTCTATCTCTGTTGCCTAGGGTATAATGCCCTAGGATCTCCTAGATCCTAGGGGAAATGGAACATTATTATCTCAAATGGATTTATTATGCTGCATATTCTTGGATATCTCTAGATCAGATACTAGGTTATGATGTGTCTTACCTTAAGTAGCCTCTGTTCTCATTTGTACCATTAACTTCATGCATCCCAAACTGTTCTTCTCAATGTCCCTCCAGGGCTCTCTGGGGTAGGAGCAGCAGAAGAGGGCCCCACCTCCCTGGGTGTGAAAACTACTGGGATCAGGCAGGAGTGGGAGCCACCTGGCTGGCCATCCTGAGCAGTCACCAATACAGGCCTCTTGCATTGCCCTAGTGGACTCTGGCAGAGTTCTAGCATTCCTGAGGATGGGGTGGTGAGGCCGTACAGGACCCTTGCTGAAGATGCTGGCTGGCTCCTGGTTGTGGGGACTCTCTAAGAAACAGAGGACATCAGCCTGATGCATGGCTCACACTTGTAATCCCAGCATTTTTGGAGGCTGAGGCGGGCACATCACCTGAGGTCAAGAGTTCAAGACCAGCCTGGACAACATGGTGAAACCCCACCTCTACTAAAAATATAAAAATTAGCTGGGCATGGTGGAGGGCACCTATAATCCCAGCTACTTGGGAGGCTGAGGCAGGAGGAGAATCGCTTGAACATGGGAGGCAGAGGTTGCAGTGAGCCTAGATCATGCCACTGCATTCCAGCCTGGGCAACAAGAGAGAAACTCCGAACAAAAAAAAAAAAGAAAGAAACAGAGACTTCTAAGCTCCCTGAGGCATTTCTAAGCATCTAAAGGACAGCAAGGAGGGTCTAGGATATGTGTGTTGTGGGGGCAGAAGAAGTTCCCCAAGTCCACCTGAGGCCCACTGAGCTCTAGGCCAAGTGCCAGGTTCCATAAAGTTGTAGTCAAATTAGCAACAATTCCTCTCTTAGCCTAAAAATTGCCATTCTGTGATGCTTTTTACTGAGCATCTATCATACACTGAGATCCCCAATGCTATAAAACAAAGTCTTTGTCCTCAATTCACTTGGTTAAGGAGAAAGAATATGCAACTTAGTTTTGCTTGCCCTCCCAGTGTAACTAAAACACTTTCCTTATATCATTCAAATTATCATTTAGTTCCATTTCTCTCTTTGAACTTGGAGAAAAACTCTTTTTTACCACTATCTAATTTTTCTTGGTCAAATTTCTCTCAGTTTCCTCAGAGCCATGCAACCATCGCCAGATGCTAACTCGTGAATGTTGCGTATCAGCAACTTTCTACACAGAGTGCATGGAAATTTAGAAGCTGGGGAAGTGTGCATGAGGAGAAGGGTGCTGTGCAGAGCTGTGGGTGGATTGAGAGGACACGCAGGCCATATCCGCAGTGTAGAAGCTAATTAGCCTGGAAAAGGTCATCTTGTATGGTCCTTGCTCCATTGATAGCAAACCTGAGGTGCTGGCCGAGGGAACACAGGCAGAACCACCCAACTCCAAGCCTTGCCAAATCACCTGTGCCTTCTGCCATCGCCCGACTCCTCCTCCTAGAGTGGGAGATAAGCATCTGGGCAGAGGATCTTATGAACAGAAAATGCATTTAAAAGAAGCAGTTGAGGCTGGGCACAGTGACTCACACCTGTAATCCCAGCACTTTGGGAGGCCAAGGTGGGCAAATCACCTGAGGTCAGGAATTCGAGACCAGCCTGACCAACGTGGTGAAACCCTGTCTCTACTAAAAATACAAAAAAGTTAGCCAGGTGTAGTACCAGGTGCCTGTAATCCCAGCTCTTCTGGAGGCTGAGGCAGAAGAATCGCTTGAACCCGGGAGGCAGAGGTTGCAGTGAACCGAGATAGCGCCACTGCTCTCCACCCTGGGCAACAGAGCCAGACTCCACCTCAATCAATCAATAAAGCAATTGTTCCTCCTGGGATCAGAACTGTGTTTTATACTGAACTGTTACACGTTGTTTCCTCTATCTTAGCAATGATCAAAAAAAGATCAGATTCCTTTTGCAGAAGATAGGCTAGTTCTCCTAAGGAGAAGCTGCGTCCTCAGTGGATCCTCTGGATTTGAGGATGAAGTTTAGAAGTGCTTGGGACCATAGCTGTGGGTCTGATTTGAGGACAAGAAAACCAAAACAAGGGGGCAGCACTGGTATGGGGAGGTGGGAAGGAGAAAACAAGGAACATAAAAAAAGCAAATAAAACCACCAGTGCAGAGTTTGTAGCTCAGAAAAACTTTCAAGCTTATATGGAGAAGATTTCCCTGTTTTGGTTTTTAAGGAGATCATACAGAGAATCACAGATGCTTGATTATCTGGTTCTATTTCCTTTCTGTGGTCTCAATTTTTTTTAAAAGAATATTTTATGTGTTTGTTTTTAAAATTGTTGAATGAATAGAACTCACTTTTTATAATACCTGGGCTTCTCAGAACCATAAGTCATTGACGTATTATCATTGGAGCCAGGCTTAAAATCTGACATTTAATTAGCACAGGTAAGAGGCAGAGCCTTTGTCTCCTAGAAATGATCAAGCACAAAAACACCCACGAAGCACCGGGCAAAACGCCCTCCTGGAAGCTGGTGGGGTAGGAAGGTGTGGAGGCCCAGCCCTGCCCGGGCAGCCTGCCTGCTGCGTGACTCACCTGTCTTTTATTCCTTTCAGTGTGAATCCAGCTGAGCCTCATTCACACTGAAGTGGAGAGACTGCCCTGGGGAGCCTCGGGGCTTTACCTGCACGGCCTTGGTGCTCACATTCCAGCTCTCTTAGTACCCTCTGGCTCCCAGAGTCCAGTTTGCCAAGCAAGTGATGGGCACTGGGGGAGGGACCGGGCAAGAGCCCAAAAGCTCAGCTTCCTTTTCTAAGCCCTGATGGCCTAACGTGCATTAAGTTATTTATTCACTTTAGAAAAGAGCCTGTCCCCACCCTTGATTCTGTATCTCCCACTGCCCTGACCACCCTCATCTGTAAAATGGGGCATAGAAGAGCCCGCATCTCCTAGGGCAGTGGTTTTCAAAGTGGGTTCCCCTGCATCCTTTGTGAAGTTTTGTGGGTTTTTTTGTTGTTGTTTTTTGTGTGGGTGGTAGTTGTTGTTGTTGTTTGGGGAGGTTGGGGGATGGAGTCTTGCTCTGTCGCCCAGGCTGGAGTGAAGTGGTGCTATCTCAGCTCACTGCAACCTCTGCCTCCCGGGTTCAAACAATTCTCCTGCCTCAGCCTCCTGAGTAGCTGGGATTACAGGCGTGCACCACCACACCGGCTAATTTTTGTGTTTTTAGTAGAGACAGGGTTTTGCCATGTTGGCCAGGCTGGTCTGGAGCTCCTGACCTCAGTGATCCACCCACCTCGGGCTCCCAAAGTGCTGGGATTACAGGCATGAGTCACTGCGCCCAGCCCACCTTGGGAAGTTTTTAGAAAGCAAATTCTGGAACCCTGTCCCAGACCTACTGAATCAGAAACTGGGGGATATGTTCAGCAACCTGAGCTTTCAGGAGCCTCCAGGTGATTCTGATAAAGCTGGTGTTTGAGAACCAGCATCATAGGGTTGTTGGGAAGATGACCTCAGAACAGTGCCCACACCTAAGAGTTCTTTAGCTATTGGAAACCCAGGAAGTCACAGATAGAGACGCTGTTCCTCTGGAGCAACCCCAGGACAGGTGCATCTGCAAGCTGAGCCTCTCACAGCACAGAGCCTTCTCTGTCTTCACCACTCACTAATGTGACACAGGGTGTCAAGGGGAAAAAATGCAAGTTCCTACATTAGTAAGGAAAGACTTTATTAATATAAGATATTGCAACAAGGAGATGCTCAAAGCTGAAACCAGAAGTGTCTCAGGAAAAGGGTGGGTAAGCAATGCTTTTTTATGCAGAGACCATGGGACAGCTGGCTGTGAAAAGAGTAAGGAGGGGTTATAAAAGCTGCTGTGTGGGGATCTTGAAACTTTTTTGTTTTTTGAGACACGGTCTCCCTCTGTTGCCCAGGCTGGAGTGCAGTGGTACAGTCATAGCTCACTGCACCCTCAACCTCCTAGGCTCAAGCCATCCTCCCGCTTCAGCCTCCTGAGTTGGTGGGACTATAGGCATGCACCGCCATGCTTTGGCTATTTTTATTTATTTTTTGTAGAGACAAGTTCTCCCTATGTTGCCCAGGCTGGTCTCGAACTCCTGAGCTCAAGAAATCCTCCCGCCTCTGCCTTCCAAAGTGCTGGGATTACAGACATGAGCCAATCACTAGGCCTGGCCAGGGTCTTGAAACTTAAAAGGCTGTGTCAAGCATTTCAAGGGAAACACAAGGCAGGAAATGTTGCCAGTACTCAGGTACATGAGGCAGGGATCTGATGCTGAGATGGAGCAAAGAAGTCACAGTGTGGGAAGTTCCCAGGGAGTGTAGGGTCCAACTCTCTTAGTCAAGCCAGCCTTAAGTTTTTTATTTTATTTTATTTTATTTATTTTATTTTATTTTATTTTATTTTATTTTATTTTATTTTTTGAGACAGAGTCTCACTGTGTTGCCCAGGCTGGAGTGCAGTGGCATTATCTCGGCTCACTGCAACCTCTGCCTCCAGGGTTCAAGTAATCCTCTTGCCTCAGCCTCCCGAGTAGCTGGGATTACAGGTGCCTGCCACCAAGCCCAGCTAATTTTTGTGTTTTCAGTAGAGACGGGTTTTCACCATGTTGGCCAGGCTGGTCTCAAACTCCTGACCTCAAGTGATCTGCCCGCGTCAGCCTCCCGAAGTGTTGGGATTACAGACGTGAGCCACCACGCCTGGCCAGCCTCAAGTTATAATAAACACAAAGTTTTCATCAGCATCGTCAAGAAACTGATTTTTATTTATGCCATGTGTAGCAGGATGCTTATAGCCCCCACTGACAACAGGTCTTAATTCCGGGCCCCTGAAGCTGTTATCTCATGCAGCAAAGACTTTGTAAATGCGATTCCCTGAATAGTTCTGAAATGGAACGGTTATCCTGGGTTACCTGAGTGAGCCCTAAATGCAATCACAGGTGTCTTTATAAGAGGGAGGGAGATTAGACACAGACAGAAGAGATAGCAATGTAGTCACAGAGATTGGAGTGATGTGGCCACAAGTCAAGGAATGCAAGCAACCACCAGTGCTGGGAGACGCAAGGCACAGATTCTCCCCTAGAACCTCAGGAGGGAGAAAGGGAGGGAGCCCTATCACATCTGGTCTTTAGCCCAGTGATGCTGATTTAGGACTTCTGACCTCCATAACTGTGAGGGAATAAAGGACTACTGTTTCAAGCCACCAAGTTTGTGGGGATTTGTTACAGCAGACACAGGAAACGAATACGCCTTCTTTCTTGAAAGGACGTTTTGAGGTTTGAAGAATTTTTCAGATTTGGCCGAGAGTTTGTGGATTACTGTTTTAGAGGAGGGGAGAAATTCCACCATTTCTCTTGTGAATTGGTTTCCTTGTTACCTGCTATACAAAGATGCTTCGCCATAGTTCCATTTAAATATATCTGTCCTGTTCGATTTGCTGTAGAACTGAAATTACTATAGTGAACCACATATTTAAATATGGAAAGGCTGGACCTCAGAAAGCTGTTAGGAAAGCTAAGAATGTGGAAGTGAATGCTCATGCTACACCAGAAGAGAAGAACTGGTACCAAGTAAGAGCTGAATTCTCATTGATTGATTTACATGCTTGATGAATTGGCTGATAGTTTAACTCTACAGGAAAAGCACAGTTACAGTAAACCAGAAAATTAGTTATTTCATAAGTGGTTTCACATGAACCTCAAATCATAAACAGGCTGTTTGCTATATGATTATCAATGGTGACAAACCATTTTGCAAGTGGACAGTTTGCTGGATAATGCTTCTTAAGAGTAATTCTTGGCTCAGTGAATTTAAACAAATCGGAGGGGGTTATTATACTGGGGAGAGGTGTTAAGTGATGTCAGGGTCTTGAATGCCACCACACTAAGTTTGCCAGTTCCTCTATGGTTTAAAATTTCCAGAGACTGGGTAAAGAATTATATCCTTATTTATTTATTTATTTATTTATTTATTTATTTATTTATTTTCGAGACAGAGTCTCACTCTGTTGCCCAGGCTAGAGTGCAATGGCTCAATCTCGGCTCACTGCAACCTCCGCCTCTCCGTGATTCTCCTGCCTCAGCCTCCCAAGTAGCTGGGACTACAGGCATGCACCACCATACCTGCCTAATTTTTTTTGTATTTTTAGTAGAGACGGGGTTTCACTATGTTGGCCAGGCTGGTTTCGAACTCCTGACCTCAGGTAATCCACCCAATTCAGCCTCCCAAAGTGCTGGGATTACAGACATGAGCCACCATGGCTGGCCTATATCCTCTTTTAATAGGGAGTAAAAGAAAGCTACACAGATGCACGTGAGAATATACTTTCACAGGCACTGCGTTTTAAATAGGAATCAGGAAGTTCTGCCAACTCCTTTTTATTAAAGGCATAACCAAGGCCTGGTTGCTTCACTAAAATGTGACCATTCTAAAAATTATCACTCATCAAAATTATTTTGCAAAGAAATAGGAATAGAAGAGTAGGGAAAGAAACAAATATTTAAATATATCTATCCTGGCTAGTAATACCACATTTCTGTAATGCAATTTTTTACAGATGTGTATAAATAGATATAAATAGATGTCCTAAGTTGGAACGATAACGTCTTCCGCCCTCTTGCTTATTGGCTTTCTCCCATATTTCGTCTGCATTTACATATTTCTGGTATAATTTTAGATTTGGGGCACACTTGGTTTGAAAAGGGTCTATGTTTTCTCCACTACTTTTGTCTCACATTCCAAAAAACAAAGGGGATGCCATTCTTCAGGGCAGCACCTGCCACTCATCTGCTGTCAGGCTATTGCTTAAGGCACAGATCTTAATGGCCTGGCAGGTTTCTCCACCCTACAATCTTAGGGAGCTGTGGCCCAAGGGCAACTGTAAAACCCACGTGTTAGAATAACTTAGCTTTCTTGTGATAGACTGAGTAAACAAATGGACAATGGCCATAGTATATGGCAATAGAACTCTGACCCACAGAAGAAATGAAGCATAATATCTGCAGAGATCAACTCAGAACACTCAAGACTTACTCAGTGGCTGACAGCTTCCTCATTTTTGCCTCTGCTTCCAACCCAGGACAAACCAGAAAACTCAAATATACTCCATAAACAAATCACATAAGATGCACCATCTCTGGTTATCCCTCCTCCAGCTTCTCCATGATGACACTGCAAAGAGGACATACCTGAAGTTGCCCTCTTTTTCCCCTAAAGCTTTTCTTCTCCCTTGTCTTTGAATGATCTCCTTTGTTACAGCAAGTTCTGAATATACGGCCTCTGTTTGTTCTTATGTGGTGGTCTTCATTTATTTCCACATGTGAATGATGATTGTGTTCAACACAATGATAAATTTTTTAAAAAGGAAAAAAAAACTCCAGCTATTTGCAGTACAAGATGCTTTTTTTTTTAATTTTTATGTTTTTTGAGAAGGCATCTCGCTCTGTCACCCAGGCTGGAGTGCTGTGGCGCATGCTCTGCTTGGCTCACTACAACCTCAGCCTCCCAGGTAGGTGGGGCTATAGGCATGCATCACCATGCCTGGCTAATTTTTGTTTGTTTTGTATTTTTGGTAGAGGTGTGATTTTGCCATGTTGCCCAGGCTGGTCTGAAACTCCTAGGCTCAGGAGATCCACCTACCTTGGCCTGCAATACAATATACTTTTGTATTTTTTATATAATCATCTGAGAGCTTTGGACCCTAGTTGTGTTTGAGAGGGAAAAGCTGCTATTTATTTAAAGGAAGGACATATAATTATTAATAAACTGATTTTTAAAAAGATGTATTTGCCTGATGGTGCTTCTGAAAAGTTGTCAGTTTGTTTTTAATTTGTTAAAATAAAATCCATAGCCAAATTAAATTTAAGAGAATTTAATTGAGCAAAAAATGATTCGTGAATCTGGCAGCCTCCATTGCCAGAGTAGGCTCAGACAGACTCCAGTGCAGCCACATGTGGGAAGATTTATAGACAGAAAAGGGCAAGTGAGGCACAGAAACTGCAGAATTGGTTACAGCTCCATGTTTGCCTTATTTGAATATGTTTTGAACAACTGAACCTCTCTGATTTACAGAAATTTGGGGATGGGCACAAGAGCAGGCTACAGTCTGTTTACACCTCCATTTAGGTTACAATTCGCTATGTACAGAGAAACCTTTAGGCCAAACTTAAATCATATGGGGAGGCAGCTTTAGGCTAAACTTGATTTAACAAATTTTCAAATTAACAAGTAAAAACTGTGGATATTATTCAATTTAATCTTTAAGAGTTTATTAATCAATACGCATTATAACTTCATTTCTGTAAAAACAAAAAAAGATATGCCTAGAAAAGGGTTATGGAGAAGGGACAAGGGACGTTTATTTTCTAAAACATATTTTTTATAATGGATGTTTTTTATATAACTTTAAAAAGAATTAGAAATGTTTCTGAATTAATGAGTTCCTTAAATCTTTAGCTATATATATTTCTCCATAAAGAGCAGTTCCTCAAACTGCATCACCTCAACCCTGATATTATATAGATTTTTTTTATTTTTTGATAAGGAGTTTCACTCTGTCGCCAGGCTGGAGTGCAATGGCATGATCTCGGCTCACTGCAACCTCCGCCTCTCGGGTTCAAGCAATTCTCCTGCCTCAGCCTCCTGAGTAGCTGGGACTACAGGCGCGTGCCACCACGCCCAGCTAATTTCTGCATTTTTAGTAGAGACAGGGTTTCACCATGTTGGCCAGGATGGTCTCGATCTCATGACCTCGTGATCCGCCCGCCTTGGCCTCCCAAAGTGCTGGGATTACAGGCGTGAGTCACCGCGCCCTGCCGATATTAAGCAGTTTTAAAGTAAATTTATTAAATCTCAAAAGAAGCAAACTTTGAATACTGAGGAAGAGACGTGGTAACCCATAAGCAGAGAGTAGGTAAGTAAAAGCAATTTCCACCACTCTCAGGCTGGGCGTAGTGGCTCACTCCTGTAATCCCACCACTTTTGGAAGGGTGAGAGGGGAGGATCCCTTGAGACCAGGAATTCAAGAGCAGCCTAAGGCAACTTAGCCAAACTCCATCTCTACAAAAAAAAATTTTTTTAAAGCAATTTCACCATTCTCAACGCTTTTCTCCTTTTTATTAACCAAATATTTCTGTAACTTTTTTTTTTTTTTTTGGTATTGAAAGACATGGGAGAAGGAAGAATCCCTGAATGCAACAGACTGGAAAGGACGCACCACAAAACGCCCCGCGGCCTCTGGACACCCTATCAGCCAGTCCCGTCCCTCCTGGTGTCCGGTCTCGACCATCCATCCCGTGTTTTGAGGGTGCCTTTCCTTACCAGATTCTTCTAAAGCCCTGATGCACCCACCCTTAAGTGGAAGGTAATGCTTCTGCCGGGGGCTGTGCGTTCTTCCACTCGGTCCCACCTTTGCCCTGGACTAAACAGGAGCCACTGAACGAGAGTACCCTGGCTCCCGGCCCTGCAGATTTTCACCAAAAACTCTAGGACTAAGGAAAAGTAGGGGCTGAAAAACCACAGAGCTCGCTGTAAACCACCGGCTCAGCGCAGTAAGTTGGGATAGTCAGTAGATCTGAGCCCTTGAGGGAGGCGCCTCCCCCTCCTCCGCGCAGCCCTCGGGCGCCCGGCTCCGCTTCCTGCAGCCAGGGTCTATTGAGGTAGACGCGCCCAGACCTGAGACGGGTTGGGACTGGACTGCGTCACGCGCGGGCTCAGAGAGCCCGGGGCCCCGCCCAGTGGCCGGCACAGCCAATCGCAGCGCGGGAAGGCTGTGGGGGCGGGGAAGGCCGCCTGGAAACTTAAATCCCGAGGCGGGCGAACCTGCGCCAGACCGCGGACGTCTGTAGTCTTAGAGGCTTGTTTGCCGAGGGCGCTTGCGCAGCTGCGACGGCTGCTGGTGAGCGCCCCCGAGCAGACCGAGGGGCAGGGCGAAGGGGGACTGGAGGAGGGAACACCCCTTCAGGGACACTGAGAGGAGGCGGGCGCGACCCCTGGGAGTGAGAGCTTCTGCCCGGAGCTCTGCCAGCCTCGAGGTGGAGAACGGGGGAGGGCGATTGGAGACCCCAGGGAGGCGCCGGGACCACTGGGAGGGCCCGGGCGGTGCAGGTCAGTCATCCAGCGGGCTGAAGCCGGGCCGGCCTGAGCGGCTTCATCCCCGCAGCCCGGCCGCGGAGCCCCCGCTCCCTGCGCGGCCGCAAACATTCTCGGGGCGCGGCGGCGCGTGCGGAGGGCGAGAGCAGGCGGTGCGGCCCCGACCCTGGCCCTCCGGGAGCTGCCTTCCCCGGTCCGGGCCCTGGCCCTGGGGCCCCTGGCTTCCAGCGGCGCGGCCTCGTGACCCTGCCCCAGTTTAGGGGAGCGAGTAGCACAGACCCAAGTGTGGGACGGCGGGAGTAGTGGGTGCTCTCCTTCCCAGTATCTTCTGGAAAGGGATTCCCGAAAGGTTTTATTCCAAAAGGAGAGGTTGGAAGACATAGCTCATCTCCTGCTGTGTATCAGCCGAGAAGGTGTGAGGTGGTTGGGCCCATCAAATACCTCCACTTGGCCTGTTTCAGCCTCTTCCACAGTCCTTGGGGAAATGCTAGGGAGAATAATTGAAATATTTTTATTCCACGGGGGCTGTAAAATGGCTTTTTAGGATTGGTCTAATCAGATACTCATTTCTTTTCTCTTTCTAGGTTTTGAAACATGAATCTTTCGCTCGTCCTGGCTGCCTTTTGCTTGGGAATAGCCTCCGCTGTTCCAAAATTTGACCAAAATTTGGATACAAAGTGGTACCAGTGGAAGGCAACACACAGAAGATTATATGGCGCGGTTGGTAACATCTGAAACTGTCCAGTGGGACTCTGGAGAGAATGGTCCTTGCTGTTGGGAGTTGATAGCCAGAGAGTAGCTTCTAGACGCCAGACCTTACCAGGCAATAACCTAACAGCACCCATTATAGGTGCAATATGGGCATATATCTCCATTGTGTCTTGGCTTGGAGAACAGCTCCCAGAGAAGTATCAACCCATCCCTGGCCATGGTTTCTCTTCCGTTTCTGCCCGCAAATCGGCTTAGTGAACATGGGTTGGGTAAGTAGACATAAAGTCCACCAGCTATATGTTTGCCTCTAGAATGAAGAAGGATGGAGGAGAGCAGTGTGGGAAAAGAATATGAAAATGATTGAACTGCACAATGGGGAATACAGCCAAGGGAAACATGGCTTCACAATGGCCATGAATGCTTTCGGTGACATGGTGAGTGTGGCAAGGATTGCTGAACTCTGTGCAGCTTCTCAGTTCTTCACCAAAATAGTCTTGCTTTTAACATTTTATTTACTTCTCCTTGAAGACCAATGAAGAATTCAGACAGATGATGGGTTGCTTTCGAAACCAGAAATTCAGGAAGGGGAAAGTGTTCCGTGAGCCTCTGTTTCTTGATCTTCCCAAATCTGTGGATTGGAGAAAGAAAGGCTACGTGACGCCAGTGAAGAATCAGGTGAGACAGCGTCAGATGCAGACCTCCCGTCTCCACAGGAAAGCCAAGAAGGAATTGGTGTCATTGCTGTGGTAGATGGTGGCACAGCATATGGTGATGGGTTTTTTGTATTTTTGATTTTTGGTGTTGTTTTTTTTTTTTGAGACGGAGTTTTGCTCTTGTTGCCCAGGCTGGATTGCAATGGCGTGATGTCGGTTCACTGCAACCTCTGCCTCCTGGGTTCAAGAGATTCTCCTGCCTCCGCCTCCCGAGTAGCTGGGATTACAAGTGCTCACCACCATGCCCAGCTAATTTTTGTGTATTTTTAGTAGCGACAGGGTTTCACCATGTTGGCCAGGCTGGTTTCAAACTCCTCAAGTGATCTGCCCGCCTCGGCCTCCCAAAGTGTGGTGATGGGTTTTTTTTTTCGTTTTTTTTTTAATTTTTTTTTTTTTTTTTAAAGTTTCATACTAAGTTTTATTGTATGCTGCTGCCAGTGTATATAAAACAATTACCCTTGTGAAATAGAAATTCATGAAAATTCAGAGAGGTAGATGTTAAGGACTGACAAAAGTAGAAGTTTGTATATTATGGCACATGTGTTACAGGGATAAGCTTTTGTACAGGCTTCAAATGTAGCTCTCTTGAATATTCACTGGATCATAAGGAGTCGTTTGGGAAACCTTTGAAAGATTCATTTTTCTACAAAAAGGAACAGACTTTCTGGGGTCTGAAGGGATTTGTACTTGAAGATACTCCAGTGAGCAGAGGGTCATGTTGAGCATTCTGCAGACAGAATTGTTTCAAGTCTGCAGCTGCCTGGGAAACTTTTACGCGGTTGAGTCTGGCCTCCAGCCGGAGCTGCTGAACCACTTTCTTCATAGCGGCGACGCTGGAGGAGCCAGACATGGTGCAAGCGACTGCCGGGCCGATTCGTGGGTCCTTTTTTTTTTTTTTTTTAAAGAATATTCAGGTAATTCAATTATATAAGATACTGTATTTGTATTGGTCTTGTAAATTGAGTTTTTTTTCTCCCTTTTTAGAAACAGTGTGGTTCTTGTTGGGCTTTTAGTGCAACTGGTGCTCTTGAAGGACAGATGTTCCGGAAAACTGGGAAACTTGTCTCACTGAGCGAGCAGAATCTGGTGGACTGTTCGCGTCCTCAAGGCAATCAGGGCTGCAATGGTGGCTTCATGGGTAAGGCCTTCCAGTATGTCAAGGAGAATGGAGGCCTGGACTCTGAGGAATCCTATCCATATGTAGCAATGGTAAATGGAGCTCTTTATCTTGTCATTCGTGCTCTGCTTTTGGAAAGTGGAACGCTTTCAGAGATAACAGATACTTTTTTCAGAATTCACATTTTATATGGTAGAATCTACATCTGCAAACTATGAGTATTGTCATTATAAATTATTAGCCTTTGGCCAGACGTGGTGGATCACGCCTGTAATCCCAGCACTTTGGGAGGCCGAGATGGGCAGATCACAAGGTCAGGAGATCAAGACAATCCTGGCTAATACAGTGAAACCCCGTCTGTACTAAAAATACAAAAAAAATTAGCCCAGGCTGGTGGCGGGTGCCTGTAGTCCCAGCTACTCGGGAGGCTGAGGCAGGAGAATGGCGTGAGCCCGGGAGGCAGAGCTTGCAGTGAGCCAAGATCGCACCACTGCACTCCAGCCTGGGCCGCAGAGCGAGACTCCGTCTCAAAAAAAAAAAAAAAATTATTAGCCTTCGCACAGTTCTCTGGTGAGATGGTCAACAGCTAATGGTTAACATATAAGTAACATTAGATGGTTAACACATAGCTGTTCTTGCTTTTACATAACATGGAGAATAAGCAAACCATTCTACATAATATAGAACTTAATCTATTGTGAAAAATTTTTTATGGACAGATTGACCTAGGGGTTCTCATTGAAGAAATGTCAACTAATTTTTCATTTTCAAATCAACGAATATCATTTTATTTCATGGGACGATTTATAAGGGTGTTAACTTGGAAATCCTAGGTTGCAAATTGCTGAGTGTTTTGGTTCTAGAACTAATGTTTCCCAGGAGGTAGAGGGTAGTGATCAAGTCTCTCCCCCTTTAACTTTAAAAGGACGAAATCTGTAAGTACAGACCTGAGAATTCTGTTGCTAATGACACTGGCTTCACGGTGGTCCCACCTGGAAAGGAGAAGGCCCTGATGAAAGCAGTCGCAACTGTGGGGCCCATCTCTGTTGCTATGGATGCAGGCCATTCGTCCTTCCAGTTCTACAAATCAGGTAAGTATCATTTTATTATAGAAATTTAGGCAGAATTGGGAAGCATCACCGTGATTGTTTCCAAACTATTTTCTGGTTTTTGGGCCCTTTTTTCTCAAAAGTTTTTTACTACTGTAATTAGGACTGTAAAGAACCCCCTTCAAGTTTTTGTTTGTTTATTTTGGTGCTATTTTAGACTGACATCCTAGGAGTAGAAAGGGATTATGCGAATTGGTATTTGGGCTCAGAGATAAGTATCTAAATCACCTTAGCTGTAAACAATAGGTTTTAGCTTTTGGATTTTCTTTTTTTTAGGTAGAAAATATCTTGAACTTAGTTGAAGTTAGTTGATTTCTAGTGAGTTGAGGTTGACTTTTTTCCTTTATCAGCCATTACTGTTTTCTGGCCAATATTGTTTGGGTCCTTATTTGGCATTTGTTTATGACATTTTACTGAATTTAGAGATGCCTCCCTTATGGAGGGTGGTAGGATGGGTTACTGTCACATGTCACTTGGAGCCTCTCACCCCAGCATTGATTTTACTCTCCCAGGCATTTATTTTGAACCAGACTGCAGCAGCGAAAACCTGGATCATGGTGTTCTGGTGGTTGGCTACGGCTTTGAAGGAGCAAATTCGAATAACAGCAAGTATTGGCTCGTCAAAAACAGGTATAAAACTCAAAATTGAAAAGGGAATTTTTGTTTCAAATCAGTATTTGGATACAAGTTCACAAAAGCTCAATTTCGAAATTCCAGAAGTCTGTCTTCTACTTAGGGTGAACACAGAAATATTAATGTTTGATTATAAGATTCCATACCAAGCTTTTTGGAGTTACTGCTATGTATTTGTAATATTTTATTACTAAGTTTTGAAAATTTTTAAATTCTGAAACACATTAGGCCTCAAGGGTTTCAGACAAAGGACTGTGGACCTGTAGGTTTGAGAGCTGATTGCTTTTTTCTGTCTAATTTTTCAACAAGGAATAGTAAGCAGAAACATCTGCCTCTGCTGGTTCTTTGTTAAGTCTGAAAGATCATCCAGGAGTCCAGTGGTCTGTGTGCATCCTTCTATTGTCATTGGATGCCCTGTCATCGAATTTCACTCCCCAGCTCTCAGGCTTTGAAGGTTGTCAGAATCCCTTTTCTCACAATTAGCATTCTTTAATTGAGATGTGACATAAGGTAGTATGTAGAGACAGACTGCTACAGTGGAATTCCAGTTCTGCCTCAGTATCTTAAAAAGTTAAGGACCCACAAGAATCAATACATTCATTCATTCATTCATTCATTTATTTTTTGAGACAGAATCTCGCCCTATCACCCAGGCTGGAGTGCAGTGGCACGATCTCAGCTCACTGCAACCTCCGCCTCCTGGGTTCAAGTGATTCTCCTGCCTCAGCCTCCCAAGTAGCTGGGACTACAGGGATGTGCTACCATACCCAGCTAATTTTTTTTGTATTTTTTAGGAGAGACGGGGTTTCACCATGTAGGCCAGGCTGCTGTCGAACTCCTGACCTCATGTGATCTGCCTGCCTTGGCCTCCCAAAGCACTAGGATTACAGACATGAGCCACTGTGCCCAGCCAGTTTTATTTTACTTTGAGATGGAGTCTTGCTCTGTCACTCAGGCAAGAGTGCAGTGGTGCAATCTCAGCTCACTGCAGCCTCCACCTCCCAGGTTCAAGTGATTCTCCTTCCTCAGACCCCCAAGTAGCTGGGACTACAGGCATGCACCACCACGCCTGGCTAATTTTTGTGGGGGTTTTTTTGTTTGTTTTTTTCTTTTGAGATGGAGTTTTGCTCTTCTTGCCCAGGCTGAAGTGCAGTGGTGCAATCTTGGCTCACTGGAACCTCTGCCGCCTGGGTTCAAATGATGATTCTCCTGCCTCAGCCTCCCAAGTAGCTGGGATTACATGCCCGGTTAATTTTTTTTTTTTTTAATTTAGTGGAGGCGGGGTTTCACCATGTTGGTCAAGCTGGTCTCGGAACTCCTGAGACCTCAGGTGATCCACCCGCCTCAGCCTCCCAAAGTGCTAGGATTACAGGCGTGCACTGCACCTGGCCAGTTTTTGTATTTTTAGTAGAAATGAGGTTTCACCAGATTGGCCAAGCTGGTCTCAAACTCCTGACCTCAAGTGATCTGCCCACCTCGGCCTCCCAAAGTGCTGGGATTGCAGGTGTGAGCCACTGTGCCCAGCCTCAGGACATTTATAAATGAATATTAACAGCACTTAGAATAGTGCCTGACACGTGGGAAGCACTGTTTAAGTATTAGCTATTATTATTAATGGAGCCAATTTTCCCTTGATTCCTTGTATAAAACGGAAAACCTGCTCCTCTTTCAGCTGGGGTCCAGAATGGGGCTCGAATGGCTATGTAAAAATAGCCAAAGACAAGAACAACCACTGTGGAATCGCCACAGCAGCCAGCTACCCCAATGTGTGAGCTGATGGATGGTGAGGAGGAAGGACTTAAGGACAGCATGTCTGGGGGAATTTTATCTTGAAACTGACCAAACGCTTATTGTGTAAGATAAACCACTTGAATCATTGAGGATCCAAGTTGAGATTTGAATTCTGTGACATTTTTACAAGGGTAAAATGTTACCACTACTTTAATTATTGTTATACACAGCTTTATGATATCAAAGACTCATTGCTTAATTCTAAGACTTTTGAGTTTCCATTTTTTAAAAAGATATACAAAACAGTTCAAAATAAATTTTAATTCGTATATAAAGGTGGGCCTTTTCTTTTTTTAATGCATTGGCTTTTTGTGTAGTCACGAAATATAATTAAGCTCTGAAATAATAACTTCATGTGCCAATGGTATGTTAGGAGAAAGATGCTAGCAGAAAGCTGGCTTCCTGGCTCTTCTAGTTATGAAAATACAGACTTTATATCAGCTGCCCAGTTACTGTGTGTAACCCAACTCCTGAATCTACCAAAATTTGATAAACAATTTGGAAGGACAAACCTAAATTTTTTTTCTTTTTTATGAGACGGAGTCTCACTCTGTCACCAAGGCTGGAGTACAGTGGCGTTATCTCAGCTCACTGCAACCTCTGCCTCCCAGGTTTAAGCAATTCTCTGCCTCAGCCTCCCGAGTAGCTGGGATTACAGGCACGTGCCACCACGCCTAGTGTATTTTTAGTAGAGGGTTTCACCATTTTGGCCAGGCTGGTCTTGAACTCTTGACCTCGTGATCCACCCGCCTCAGCCTCCCAAGGTGTTGGGATTACAGGTGTGAGCCACTGCGCCCGGCCCCTAAATTGTTTTAGTAAAGAAGAAAGCAGTTGACTTTTTAGAAAAGGAGATGTCTTCTTCCTTTGACACATAACCTCAAGATAGTTAGGTTATGTGATAAAAAGTGAAGCAGCTTGTTACTGGAGCCTCTCTGAATTGCTGGTGACCACTCTGCAGTCTGAGGAAGACGCAGGTGCAAGTAAGTTAGCAAGGGTATTTTGTCTCTGATGACATATTCCACCTAGCTCTTCTAGAAAAGCTTATTTGTTAACTAGTGTTAGCAAAAATAAATGGTATGGTTAACAAATCTCAGGCATTTGGCAGTAGCTGGAGAAATTTGTTCAAGGTCCACAAGAGATGAGGCTGGGCTACAAAAAGAGGCCTCTGGCCGAAGACGGATAAGAGATCACAAGTGAAAGGTCAGAAGTCACTAGGCCAGACTCTGGCTACCTAATCCGTGAATTAAAAATAAACTCAAAATGGCGGAAAAAAGCCTAAGCATATAGTTACACAGGTAGTAAATACAAATAAAACGATATCTTTGCATATTTAAAATACTGGCAGAAAGTACACCAAACTTGTGGGTGAATTATGGGTGATTATTTAACTTGTTTAGTGGAAAGCATGTATTTTTATGAGCAGGAGAAAATAGTAAAGATATACCCACATTCTGCAGGCTAAAGGAGAGCCCCATGTGTGTTGTAAAAGCCCATGTTTCCAGTCAAATAAAAAAAATACAGGGGATGAGCTGGTGAAATTTAATTGAGAGGTGATCCATTGTGAATGCAATGGGAGGGAAGGGGCATGTGGGACTGTGTATCCCGAAAACCCTTCAATAGCCTATGTCCACAGCCATCTGTGGAAAATCCAGTCTACCATATTCAGTCTTGAGTTTTCTCTGAGAAAGGATTCCTTCATCTTTGCAGCGGCAGGCTAAGTCAGTACTCTCCACAGATTCTTGGAACAACAACCCAGGCTCTAAGGAAACATCTAGGCACTAAATTGAATGAAAGAGTGATGGCTTTTTATTCAAATAAAAAAATTTCAAATCTGTCAAAACAGCACCCCTCAGAAAACTAAAATGGAGATATTTCAAGATTTTATAATTTTCAAAGACCTTTGAAATATTTTAAACTTGTGAAAAGTTACAAACCTGATGTGTTGTCTAAAAGCGTTTTTCAGACAAGCCAGTAGACTTGAAAAATCTAGTCTGAAGCACAGACTTAACCAATATTTGCTGGGGATAGGCCCCCAAATCTGGCCATAAACAAAATCTCTGCAATACTGTGACATGTTCATGATGGCCATGACGCCCACGCTGAAGGTTGTGGGTTTACCGGAATGAGGGCAAGGAACACCTGGCCCACCCAAGGCTTAAAGGCATTCCTAAACCACAAACAATAGCATGAGCGATCTGTGCCTTAAGGACATGTTCCTGCTGCAGATAACTAGCCAGAGCCCATCCCTTTGTTTCCTGGAAAGAATACTTTCAGTTAATCTATAATCTGTAGAAACAATGTTTATCACTGGCTTGCTGTCAATAAATATATGGGTAAATCTCTGTTCAGGGCTCTCAGCTCTGAAAGCTGTGAGTCCCCTGATTTCCCACTCCACATGCTATATTTCTGGGTGTGTCTTTAATTTCTCCAGCGCCGCTGGGTTAGTATCCGTGACTGAGCTGGTCTCGGCAAGTATTTCCTATACTCAAACATCTAAATTGTTTGTTTTCTTATTTGAATTGCAAAGGAAGTAAGGAAGGGTGAGATAGAAATGATTGAGCATATTAAGAGGGAGGAGTTTGCTGATGTGGGAGTGTAGTTATGACACTTTGGCATCATACTAGAGGCCATGGACTCAGCAATTGGGAAATATCCACTCAGCCCTATGTGCGGTTCATGTGTGTGTTTTGCCTATGAAAGTTGAAACTGTTTTCTAAATGTATTTCCTTTTGTAACTGATATAAAATTTCTAAAAAGCAAAGAAGAAACTTCTGTGTATTAAAAATAACATTAGTAAATGTATATATACAGTCATGTGTTGCTTGATGGGGATACATTCTGAGAAATGTGTCTTGGGTGATTTCATCATGCCGTGAACATCATAGAGTACACTGACACAAACCTAGATGGTACAGCCTATCACACACCTAGGCTATATGGTACAGCCTGTTGCTCCTAAGCTACGCACCTGTGCAACACATCACTGTGCTGAATACTGTACACAGTTGTAACACAGTGGTAAGTATTTGTGTATCTGAACAGAGAAAAGTACAGTAAAAATATAGGATCATAATTTTATGGGACCACTATCATATATGCAGTCACTGACCAAAACATCATGTAGCACATGACTTGTGTGTATGGATATCTCAATTGTAAACAATTTTGCAAACGTTCATTATCTCTTTTTAAGTAAGTTAATAAGTAAAACTATTACTAAGCTGCAACATGTTCTTGTTCTGCAGTGTATTTATTCATTTGGATACAGTTGATCCTTGAACAACGCAGAGGTTAGGGGCGCCAACCCTTGTGCAGCCAAATATTTTGCATATAACTTTAATTCCTCCAAAACTTTTCTACTAATAGCCTACTGTTGACTGGAAGCCTTGCTGATAACATAAACAGCCAATTAACACATATTTTGTGTATGTATTATAAAATACTGTATGCTTACAGTAAGGTAGAGAAAAAATGTCATTAAGAAAATTATGGCCGGGCACAGTGGCTCACACTTGTAATCCCAGTGCTTTGAGAGGCCGAGGCAGGCAGATCACAAGCTCATGAGATCGAGACCATCCTGGCTAACATGGTGAAACCCCGTCTCTAATAAAAATACAAAAACAAAATTAGCCAGGCGTTGTGGCGGGCGCCTGTGGTCGCAGCTACTCAGGAGACTGAGGCGGGATAATGGCGTGAACCCAGGAGGCGGAGATTGCAGTGAGCCAAGATCGCACCACTGCACTCCAGCCTGGGCGACAGAGCAAGATTCTGTCTCAAAAAAAAAAAAAAGGCAATCACAAGGAAGATAAATTACATTTACGAAGTGAAAGTGGATCATCATAAAGGTCTTTATCGCTGTTGTCTTCACATTGAATAGGCTGAGGAGGAGGAGTAAGAAGCAGGGTTGGAGTTGCTGTCTTGGGTTGCAGAGGTGGAAGAAAATCTGTGTATAAGTGGACCATCAGTTCAAACCCATGTTGTTCAAGGATCTACTATTTATTGGGCTCCTATGCAATAGCACTGTGCTGGGCTCTGGGGACACGAGTGAAGCAAATAGTCACACTCCCTCCCTTGCTTACATTCTTATGTTGCTGAGCCCATGCATAACCTCTATCCTTGCCACCATGGCCACTTTGTTTGTGAACCCCAGGGTGGCTGGGGAAAGAGGCTGACTGGTATCCAGAGAAAGGTCATCCTATTCACTCAGTTATTAAAATCCTCCTCTGCTGAGGTCACCCTTTTGTGAGAATTCACATGGGATCAAATATCTTCACTTGTTTTTTTTTTACCCATTCAGAGAGATCTGTTCAGATATGCATTCCCCAGACCCCTTTATCACCAATTTGCCAATCATGTTCATTACAAGTCTGTGGCCACCCAGCCAAATCATTAACCATAGCCCATAAAATCGTATATAATCATACACCTGGCTATTTCTTCTTCCAAGCAAAATGAACAACCAAGTACACTGCTGAAGTTTTGTTTCCCTTCACCTCTGTTCTTCAAGGATGTCTCAGAAACGTGCTGTAATCGCGCAGCATCCATTGGTTGGTTCCTGGATATTGTACAGAACCATCTATAATCAGGCCCAAGTTTTCTCTTCCTCACCCAGTTGATGGTAGGGAACTCTCTGTGAGGCCATAGGTGTGGGCTGGGAAAGAAAACATGATGTAGCAGGAGTTAGGACTGTCAGTGTTGGGACCACTTCTTCCTGTAACTTACCTGTGCCTTCAGGGCCTCCTCATGCCCCATCACACATACAGTCATCTCTTGATATCCATGGGGGATTGGTTCCACAACCCCCTGCAGATACCAGAATCCACAGATGCTCAATCCACTTGAGCATCTCAAAACTACATATAAAATGGTGTAGTATTTACATGTAACTTATGGTGTAGTATTTACATATAATGGTGTAGTATTACATAAAGTATGTAATACACCATTATGTAATGGTGTAGTATTACATAAAGTGGTGTAGTATTTACATATAACTTGAGCATCTCAAAATTACCTCATATAAAATGGTGTAATATTTACATATAACTTACACACATCCTCCCTTATACTTTATCTCTAGATTCCTTATAATACCTAGCACATTGTAAATGTTATGTAAGTAGTTGTTATACTGTATTTTTTTTTTTTAGGGAATAATGACAAGATAGAAGTCTGTACATGTTCAGCACAGACTATCCTTTTTTAAAAAAAAAAAATTGGGCCGTGCACAGTGTCTCACACCTGTAATCCCAGCACTTTGGGAGGCCAAGGCGGGCAGATCACGAGGTCAGATCGAGACCATCCTGGCTCGCACAGTGAAACCCCATCTCTACTAAAAATACAAAAAATTAGCTGGGTGTGGTAGCGGGCACCTGTAGTCCCAGCTACTCGGGAAACTGAGGCAGAAGAATGGCGTGAACCCGGGAGGTGGAGCTTGCAGTGAGCTAAGATCGTGCCACTGCACTCCAGCCTGGGTGACAGAGCGAGACTACGTCTCCAAAAAAAAAAAAGAAAAAATTTCTATCCGAGGTTGGTTGCATCCCACACAGTTTGAACTGTAAAGGCTCACAGATGCAAAACCCACGGATACAGAGGACCAACTGTATACCACTTCATGTGATGTTGGAGTGCTGTTCTGCACGCTTAACTTTATGGCTTGGTGGATCAGACAATGCCCAATGTACGATGGAAAGCTCAGGTTGCAGGGTAGCTAGGTGGCCCATGATGGAGCAGTCTCCACTAAGTCCCAGGAGCAAGCCAAAACTGCTTCTCAAAAGGAGAGTAGTTACCAGCAGAAGATGGCATGCTCCAAAGTTCTAGGGTCCACACTGATTTGCCTGTAGAGGCCTGCCAGTGGCTTCAGATAGTATCCCTATCTGCCACTGACACTTTAAGCACCATTGGATCTCCTGAAACATAAAGCCCAAGTGAGAGAGCAGCTTGCACAGCAGCCTGGACCTGTTGCAGAGCCTGCTCTTATCCTGGGCTTAAAACTAGCAGCTTTTTGGGTCACTTGGTAAATAGGTCAGAGAGTAACACACTCAGTTGAGGAATATGTTGCCTCTAAAATCCAAAGAGGGCCTAACGGTGTTATGCCTCTTTTTTCGATTGTACAAGGGGCTAGATGCAACAACTTATTCTTCACTTTAGAAGGGATATCTCGACCACTAGACTCCTAGAAATTTCACTGAAGTGAAAGGCCCTTGAATTTTTGTAGGATTTATTTTCCACCCTCTGACATGCAAATATCTTAGTAATAAGTCTAGAATAGTTGCTACTTCTTACTGCTTCCAGTCAGCATTATGTCATCAATGTAATGGACCAGTGTGATTGATATCTTATAGAAGGGAAAGGCAATTAAGATCCCTTCAGATTAAATTATGACATAGGGCTGGAGAGTTGGCATACACCTGAGGTAGGACAATGAAGGTGTATTGCGAGCTTGCCACCTGAAACCAAACTGTTTCTGGCGATTTCTACTAACAGACATCAGGAAAACAAAGTATCTGCCAGATCAATAAGTGCATACCAGGTACCAGGGGGTGTATTAATTTACTGAAGCCGAGAAAGCACATTTGGAACAGCAGCTGAAATTGATGTCCCCACCTGATTAAGTTTCCAGTAATTTACTCTGATTCTCCAAGATCTGTTTTCTTCACAGGCTAAATAGGGGAGTAGAATGGGAATGTGATAAAAAGTACCACGTCTGCATCCTTCAAGTCCTTGATGGTGGTACTAATCTCTGCAAGCCCTACAAGAATGCAGTATTGTTTTTGGTTTGCTGTTTTTCTAGATAGAGGCAGTTAAGTGGCTTCCACTTTCTACCACAATTGCCCTCACTCCTCAGGTCAGGAAACCAGTGTAGGGATTCTGCTAATTGTTGAGTATGTCTATTCCAATTATTCTGCAGCTACAGAGATAATGAGACTGGACCCACTGCAAGACAGACCTGAACTAAAACTCCATTGATCACCTAACCTCCCTAAACCCCTACTCTCACCTGTGGACCAGAGTGATGTATTAGTTTTCCTGGGGTCCTCTGAGTCTGAGTTCAGAACCAATGTCCAGTAATTCCCCCAAAGTCTGATTATTCCATTTTCCCCAATGCACAGTCAGTCAACTTGGTAAAGTGCTATAGGTCCCTCTGGGGAAGGCTGAGAGAAAAATGAACAGTATACAATTTTGGTAGTGCAGTGGGGACACAGCCTCATTATTTAAGGAGATATGGGTCTGCAAACTGGCCCAAGTCTTGGAATTTATTCAGGAGCTGTAACCTCGTTTTTTTTTTTATTCAAGTTAGACTTTTATTCACTTGACTCTTCTTTTTATACAGAACAAATACGAATTTAGTAGGCTTTCCATCTATTTTATTTCTATGGATACTATGACCAGCTAGCCAATGCCATAAGTCTCTGTAAATCAGACTTTCTAACTACAGTTTTGACTTTACTGTCCATTACAGTAACTATGTTCACCTTGTCTTTGGTGATTAAATGCTGCCACTTGGCCCCTGCCATCCTGGGATCCAGTTACTCTCCTTGTACTTAAGAATCCCATTCGGTGGCAGCAGTTCCCACTGTCATTTCTGACCTATACAGAAGAGCAACCACAGAGCTCTTTAAAAATATTGGAACTCCCTCACAAATTTATTTCTCATAGTCATGACAGAAAGTGTGTCCTGAGCTAGATGTGGTAGCTCACACCTATAATCCCAGCACCTTGGGTGGCGAAGGTAGGAGGATCGCTTGAGCTCAGGAGTTTGAGGCCTGCTTGGGCAACGTAGCAAGACCTTGCCTCTATAAAAATTTTTTAAATTAGCCAGGTATGATGGTGCATATAGTCCCAGCTACTCAGGAGGCTGAGGCAGGAGGGTCCCTTGAGCCCAGGAGTTTGAGGCTACAGTGTGCTATGGTCACACCACTGTACTCCAGCCAGGGCAATAGAGTGAGCCCTGACTCTAAAAAATAATAATAAATAGAAAAAGAAAGCATGTCCTCTTGTTAAAGATTTTTCAATGACACTTGTTCAAGGGTGGTAAGGCTGACTTTTTGAAGATCATCAGAATAGATACAGGGACCACTGCAATAGCATTTTACAGTGAGGGGGAGAGATTGGGCTCAACTCTGAATACAATTTGGGTAAGTGGGAATTTATTGCCAAGGAGTAGGATGGGGGTCAGTGGATTGAAAATTACTAAGAGGAAACTTCAAGAGTAAGGAAAGATTCTGGCTTAACTGACCTAACAGGATTCTTGCTGAAAACAGGCTGGGGTGTTGAGACACCACCGGGATGGTGGAGGATGAAGCCCTGATCAGATATGGAGGATGATCAGATACTGAGCATGGGAGTTTTGTTTTTTTTTTTATACTTTAAGTTCTAGGGTACATGTTCACAATGTGCAGGTTTGTTACATATGTATACATGTGCCATGTTGGTGTGCTGCACCCATTAACTCATCATTTACATTAGGTATTTCTCCTAATGCTATCCCTCCCCCCTCTTCCAACCCCATGACAGACCCCAGTGTGTGATGTTCCCCACACTGTGTCCAAGTATTCTCATTGTTCAGTTCCCACCTATGAGTGAGAACATGGGCTGTTTGGTTTTCTGTCCTTGCGATAGTTTGTTGAGAATGATGGTTTCCAGCTTCATCCGTGTCCCTACAAATGACATGAACTCATCCTTTTTTTATGGCTGCGTGGTATTCCATGGTGTATATGTGCCACATTTTCTTAATCCAGTCTATCATTGATGGACATTTGGGTTGGTTCCAAGTCTTTGCTATTGTGAATAGTGCCGCAATAAACATACATGTGTGCATGTGTCTTCATAGCAGCATGATTTATAATCCTTTGGGTATATACCCAGTAATGGGATGGCTGAGTCAAATGGTATTTCTGGTTCCAGATCCTTGAGGAATTGCCACACTGTCTTCCACAATGGTTGAATTAGTTTACAGTCCCACCAACAGTGTAAAAGTATTCCTATTTCTCCACATCCTCTCCAGCACCTGTTGTTTCCTCACTTTTTAATGATCGCCATTCTAACTGGTGTGAGATGGTATCTCATTGTGGTTTTGATTTGCATTTCTCTGATGGCCAGTGATGATGAGCATTTTTTCATGTGCCTGTTGGCTGCATAAATGTCTTCTTTTGAGAAGTGTCTGTTCATATCCTTTGCCCACTTTTTGATGGGGTTGTTTGATTTTTTCTTGTAAATTTGTTAAGTTCTTTGTAGATTCTGGATATTAGCCCTTTGTCAGATGGGTAGATTGTAAAAATTTTCTCCCATTCTGTAGGTTTTCTGTTCACTCTGATGGTAGTTTCTTTTGCTGTGCAGAAGCTCTTTAGTTTAATTAGATCCCATTTGTCTATTTTAGCTTTTGTTGCCATTGCTTTTGGTGTTTTAGTCATGAAGTCCTTGCCCAAGAGCATGGGGGTTCTTTCTAAACTGACTTAGCAGAGTTCTTTTCTTTCTTCTTTTTTTTTTTTTTTTTTTTTTTGGAGATGGAGTTTTGCTCTTGTCACCCAGGCTGGAGTGCAATGGCATGATCTCGACTCACTGCAACCTCCATCTCCTCGGTTCAAGCGATTCTCCTGCCTCCGCCTCCCAAGTAGCTGGGATTACAGGCATGCGCCACCACACCTGGCTAATTTTTGTATTTTTAGTTGAGACGGGGTTTCACCATGTTGGCCAGGCTGGTCTCAAACTCTTGACCTCAGGTGATCCACCTGCTTCAGCTTCCCAAAGTGCTGGGATTACAGGCGTGAGCCACTGCGCCCAGCCAGCAGGGTTCTTTTCTAAAACTGAATTTTCCAAGGAAGCGCACAGATGGGCCTAGGTGAAGTTTCAGAAGCCTGACGAAAGTTTGGTCAAGCAGAGGATCTTTGTCACCCTGTACCCTCATTGGGTGAGTGAGCAGGTCTTACATTATAAATTCACTCTCACATGTCAATCTCCCAAAGCCTTTGGATACCTTTTATGGTATACCAAAGGCAGTTCCAGCATCTCAACTAATTTAGTGTGGGCCACTTTTGGATCTATGGTTCAACCTACCAACCAAACTGCCAGAGCCCTTTCTAATTCCTCAAGCTACAAGACTGAATAAATAATCTCTGCTTAATGAGCCCATAGCAATAAATTTAGTCTGATCCAACATTGTCTTCCTTCCACCATTATCTTACACCTTAATATCCATTTTTACTCTTATTCCTCATATTTTGACACGTAAGTTAGAAAAATTTTGCAGTTCTTTTGGCATCTAGTTCACCTCTTCATGGGGCACACTTTCTACTTCATCTTTAAGAACCTGCTGGGATTTTAATCTAGTAATGAGTCTGGAAACAAAGAGGGGTCTGGAAGGCACTGAAGAGAATCTGCAGTGTCTTGCAGGGCAACTCAAAAGGAGGCCATTACAGATTCTCAGCCAAAGCAGGTTAACCTCCTCAGACAAAAGTGGAAAGGCTGCTTCTCCTGCAAAAGAAGATGCAGGAGAGTTTAGGGATTGAATGTCCCCAGCTTCATCGGAATATGCCCATATATCCCCATTCCAAATTCCAGCATGCCACTACTTCCCAAACACCTTACCAACCCACACCCTGTGAGATTAGGGATTCAGTTTGTGTTGTAATTCATCCACTCACAGGACAAGACTTTGGGTTTCGTTTTCTGAAATCTTGACGCTGTGGCTACAAGTGTTAAGGGTCTTGAGCATATGTAGAAATGTTCAGGTCATTTATGTGGCACTTGAGCCAAGTCCTGAGCTGATCCTTTTCTTTCCCTACTTTGTCCAGTGCAGTTACAAGCAACCAGCTACTCTCATACTGGTTACCTTAACAAAAGTGTTCTAAGGTACCAAATACTGGTCACCCTGAAATGTGCCTCTCATAAGTATTTGATTAGGAATATCCAGTGGCAATATTTGGCATCACATCACACCATGGACTATCTGTGCTCCCTTTACCACTGGAAATAGAGTCATTGTTGCCTTTAGGTTGAATCAGATTAGAGAATCCACTTCAGAAACTCCAGAACCAATTCAGAAAACTCAGTCTTCAGTTTCTTTTTCTGTAGAACCACTGTCAGTAGGAAAATCTGTATTTTAAAAAATTGGCTCACAGGATTGTGGGTGCTGACAAATCCAAAATTTATAGGGCAGACCAATACCCTGGCAACTCTAGGTTGCAGTCTGGAGGCAGAGTTTCCTTCCGCTCCAGGAAACCTCAGTTTTCACTCCTTGTGCCTTCAACTGATTGGTGAGGCCCACATATATTATGGCGTGAAATCTGCTTTATTCGAAGTCAACTGATTGTAGATGCTAATCACATCTACACAATACTTCACATTAACATATGGACTGCTGTTTGACCAAATCACTGAGGAGAGCAGCCTAGTGAAGTTTGACACATAAAATGTAATCATCTCAGAAGGATTCTTCTTGATGCATCCCCTCCCCCATGATCCCTTCCCCACCTTCCCACTTGTTCCTTCTCTTGCTGTCATTCCCACCTTATGTCCCTCAACACACACACATACTCTTAAAATATTTTTTATTCTTTTTATTTTCTATCCTTTTTAGATAGCTTGAGTAGGCACTTGCTGTCTAATTAATACAGTCTGAGTGAAGGTGTTCTTTTCTTCAAAGGTGACCCCTTGTCACCACCAGCCCATCCTCTAAGAAAATGATGGTTGAAGCTGCAGTGACAGAATTGGAGAGATGCTCTGTTAGATAAGTCTGCCTTTTATGGAATGCCTTTTACAGACTGTAGTTCTCCTCACCCTGTGATTTTTAACAGGAAGTGTCTTCAGGGTTTCAAGCTTCAGGTTTGAGGCCTCTTCATCACCAAACCTTCCATAATCTAGAGTTTATTTCCCCAATCTAAGACTGCTTCCCAAAATAATAATTAAAGCAATAATATGATACCTAGCATTCATGGAGGATGACAAAGTGCTTCATGTTAATAATTTTATTTGATAACAAACAGACTCCAGAAAAAGTCAGGAATAGGGCCTCCTATTTTTTTTTTTTCTTTGAGACTGAGTTTCACTCTTGTCATTCAGGCTGGAGTGCAATGGTACGATCTCGGCTCACCGCAACCTCCACCTCCCGGGTTCAAGCAATTCTCCTGCCTCAGCCTCCCAAGTAGCTGAGATTACGGACATGCACCACCACACCTGGATAATTTTTAAATTTTTTTTCTTTGATGGCCTCCTTTTTTTTTTTATTATACTTTAAGTTTTAGGATACATGTGCACAATGTGCAGGTTTGTTACATATGTATCCATGTGCATGTGCATGTGTTGAAGTCCAAACTTATAATTGTGGATTTGTTGATTTCTCCTTTCAGCTTTATTGGTTTTGCTTTATGCATTTTAAGGCTCTGTTCTTGGTGAGTACACATGTAAGATCATTTTGTCTTCATGGTAAATTAATTTTTTTAAATCATTATGTAATGTCCCTCTTTGTCTCCAGTAATTCTTTGCTCTGAGGTCTACTATACTAGTATTAATATAGTGACTTCTACTTTTAAGTTAATATTTGCATGGTACACTTATTTTAATGCTTTTCATTTTCTTTTTTTTCTTTTCTTTTTATTATACTTTAAGTTTTAGGGTACATGTGCACAATGTGCAGGTTTGTTACATATGTATACATGTGCCATGTTGGTGTGCTGCACCCAGTAACTCGTCATTTAACATTAGGTATATCTCCAAATGCTATCCCTCACCCTTCCCCCCACCCGACAACAGGCCCCAGTGTGTGATGTTCCCCTTCCTGTGTCCATGTGTTCTCATTGTTCAGTTCCCACCTATGAGTGAGAACATGTGGGTTTGGTTTTTTGTCCTTGCAATAGTTTGCTGAGAATGATGGTTGCCAGCTTCATCCATGTCCCTACAAAGGACATCAACTCATCATTTTTTGTGGCTGCATAGTATTCCATGGTGTATATGTGCCACATTTTCTTACTCCAGTCTATCATTATTGGACGTTTGGGTTGGTTCCAAGTCTTTGCTATTGTGAAGAGTGCCGCAATAAACATACATGTGCATGTGTCTTTATAGCAGCATGATTTATAATCCTTTGGGTATATACCCAGTAATGGGATGGCTGGGTCAAATGGTATTTCTAGTTCTAGATCCCTGAGGAATCACCGCACTGACTTCCACAATGGTTGAACTAGTTTACTTTTCATTTTCAGTCTACCTATGCCATTGTATTTCAAGTGAGTTTTTTTGTAGATCCAGCATAATGTTCAATCATGTTTGGTTTTTTGTTTTTTAGTCCACTCTGCCAATCTGTCTTTTAATTACTGTACGTAGACCACTTGAAGAATTGCCTTGTAGCAATTCTGATATATGAGGGCTGAAGTCTGCCATTTTGTTATTTGCTTTCTGTTTGTTTCCTATGTTTCTTTCTTTCTTTCCTTTTTTTTTTTTTTTGCAATGGAGTCTTGCTCTTGTTGCCCAGGCTGGAGCACCTGGGTTCAAGCAATTCTCCTGCCTCAGCCTCCTGAGTAGCTGGGATTACAGGCATGTGCCACCACACCCGGCTAATTTTTGTATTTTTAGTAAAGACGGGGTTTCACCATGTTGGCCAGGCTGATCTTGAACTCCTGGCCTCAGGTGATCTGCCCACCTCGGCCTCCCAAAGTGCTGGGATTACAGGTGTGAGCCACCGCATCCAGCCAGTTTCCTATGTTTCTTGTTCATATTTCTCATTTCTTCCCTCTCTGTGAGCTATTTGAATATTTATTAGGATTCTATTTTGATTTATTTATAGTTTTTTTTTTTTTTTTTTGAGAGGGAGTTTTGCTCTTTTTGCCCAGGCTGGAGTGCAGTGGTGCATCTTGGCTCACTGCAACCTCCACCTCCCAGGTTCAAGCAATTCTCCTGCCTCAGCCTCCTGAGTAGCTGGGACTACAGGCACATGTCACTACGCCCAGCTAATTTTTGTATTTTTAGTAGAGACGAGGTTTTGCCATGTTGGCCAAGCTGGTCTCGATCTCCTGACCTCAGGCAATCCACCTGCCTCGGCCTCCCAAAGTCCTGGGATTACAGGCGTGAGCCACCATGCCCAGGCTTATAGTGTTTTTGATCATACAGCTTTGGATAGTTTTCTTAGTGGTTGCTCTAGATATAACAATATACATATGTAACTCATCACAGTCTACTAATACTGATGTTTAACCAATTCTAGTGCGGTTTAACAACCTTTTCTACATTTACACCCCTTTACTGTCTCCACTTTTAAAATAAAATTTCTGTGGCATTTCCTCCTTATACATTGAACACCACATTAGGTGTAGAGTTTTTGTTTTAACACTCAGATATCATTTAAGAAACTCATGAGAGTTTGGATAGTCTGTCATATTTGCCTTTATTTTTACCCATTTTGATGCTCTTTCCTGTCTTAAGTTTCAACCCGTGAGTTACTGTGTCTGGCCTCATTCTTAAAGGATATTTTCACTGGATGTAGAATTCTGGGTTGGCAGTTCTTTTTTTCTTTTTTTTCTGTACTTAAAAATTGCTTTCTACTTTCTTCCAGCTCCAGGGTTTCAGATTGAAAATGTTGGGCCAGGTGTGATAGCTGATGCCTATAATCCCAGCACTTTGGGAGGCTGAAGCAAGAGGATCACTTGAGCCCAGGAGCTCAAGACCAGACTGGGCAACATAGGGAGACCCTGACCCTACAAAAAATACGAAAGTTAGTTGGGCATGGTGGCGTGTGCCTGTGGTCCCAGCTGCTTGGGAGGCTGAGGCTAGAGGATCACTTGAGCCTGGGAGGTTGAGGCTGAAGTGAGCCATGATTGCACTAGGCCACAGAGTGAGACTCTGTCTCTCTCTAAGAAGAAAGAAAGAAAGAAAGAGAGAGGAAAGAAGAAAGAAAGAAAGAAAGAAAGAAAGAAAGAAAGAAAGAAAGAAAGAAAGAAAGAAAGAAAAGAAAGAAAGAAAAGAAAGAAAGAAAGAAAGAAAGAAAGAAAGAAAGAAAGAAAGAAAGAAAGAAAGAAAGAAGGAAGGAAGGAAGGAAGGAAGGAAGGAAAGAAAGAAAGAAAGAAAGAAAGAAAGAAAGAAAGAAAGAAAGAAAGAAAAGAAAGAAAAAGGAAGGAAGGAAGGAGAGAAAGAAAAAAAGAAAAGGAAGGAAGAAGAGAAAGAAAAAGAAAAGGAAAGGAAGGAAGGAAGGAAGGAAGGAAGGAAGGAAGGAAGGAAGGAAGGAGAAAGAAGTTATTTAAATTGAGGCTCTGCAAGTAATGTGTTGTTTCTCTCTGATGCTTTCAAGATTTTTTTGTTTTTTTTTTTTGTTTCCAGAAACTTAATTATGATGTGTCTTGGCATCAATTTCTTTGGGCTTATCATGTTTGGGAATCACTCAGATTCTTCAATCTGTAGATTTATGTCTTTTCCCAAATTTGAGACATTTCAGCCATTATTTTTTCAAACACTTTTTCAGTGCCTCTCTCTCTCTCCTACTGGATCTCTGTTAACACAAATGTTAACCCTTTAGTTATTGTCTTACAGATCCCTGACATGCTGTAAGTGTTCTCTTTTCTTATCTTTTTTTCTGCGGCTCACATTGGGTAAATTTTGTTGATCTGTCTTCAGGTTCATTGATTTTATCCTCTTTTATGTCCACTCTACTATTGAGCATATCCAGCAAGCTTTTTATTGTGGTTATCATATTTTTCAGTTCTCTAACTTGCATTTGGTTTCTTTTTGTAATTTTTGTTTCTTCGGTGAAATTTTCTAATTTTTTACTCCAAAAAAATTGCAATTGCTTGTTGAAGCATTTGATAGCTGCCCAAAAACCCTTGTTAGATAATACTCTATCTGATTTATCTTGGTGTTAGTATCTGTTATTTTTTTCTTCTTTCTGTAGGATTTTTCTGATTCTTGGCATTTTTTTAATTGTATCCCAGATATTTTGTATATTATGAGACTGTGAATCCTATTTAATCTTTTTTAAATTTAATCCTATTTAATCTTTTTTAAAATTGCAATTGCTTGTTGAGGCATTTGATAGTTGCCTGAAAACACTTGTTAGATGATACCCTATCTGATTTATCTTGGTGTTAGTGTCTGTCATTTTTTTTCTCATTTCTGTGGGATTTTTCTGATTCTTGGCATGTCAAGCATTTTTTAAATTGTATCCCAGATATCTTCTATATTATGAGACCGTGAATCCTATTTAACCTTTTTTAAGTGGGTATAGTGCCAGGGTCGGGTGGGTGTGTTTGTTCAGCTTCCTAATAGACTCCTCCAAACCATCCTGGTAAAAATGGGGCACTGACTCACACTGCATTGTTGCAGATGGGTGGAGTGAAAGTTCAAGTCCTTCTTCATCCCACAGTCATCTTCCTGGTCAAAGTGGGACGCTGACTCACACCACCTTGTTGCCTCTGAGTGTGACTGTGTGACCAGCTCCCTGACTGGCTCCGCTGCCTTCAAGGTTGTGGGGTGGGAGGGAAGGGAGGAAAGGTGGAAGGCTGACTCACACCACCTTGTTGCTGTGAGTAGGGGTGGAGGGTCAGCTCCGCTCTGCATATTATTGATATCAGGAAAAGGCAGAAGGAAAACATCAGCTACCCTTCCTTATGGCACTCTATTCTGCCTTGTTGCCAAGTGAAGGTGAAGGGTCAGCACCCAAAGGACCTTCATGACAGGGTCTGAAGGGGTGAAGCCTCATTGTAACCAGCTCTGCCTTTTACTGCATTGTCAAATTTCATTGCTGCTGGGTGGGGGTGAAAGCTCATCTCACTGTTTGACCCCACTGACACTACCCCTGTGGGGGAATCACAGCACTGTCTGCTTCCAGGCAAGGCATGGAATCTCAGCTCCTCCTGCCACCCACTTCTGCCAGGCAGAGGATGCAAGATTAGCTCTGTGCTCAGCCCTGCCAATACCACCAGACTGGGAAATCAGAGTTCCCTTGCTTGCTTCCACAGGGTAGAGGGTAGTACAGCTTTTCTGTTGGTGTTTGTCTGGTGTAGGGCTGATATGGCGAAAAGGTTTTCTCTTCATAGCCCATCCATTCCAAGACCTTTGGCTACAGAGAACACATTTTTCTTAAGGCTTTTGTTTCATTGTCTGTGCCTGTTAGTAGTTCTGGGTTGGAGGTTTCTGTAGTGCCCTGTCCATGGCATACGAGAAGCAGAAGGAAACAGAGAACTCATCACCCCGCAGTTCATCAACTCTTGATGTCTCTGGACAGCCCATCTTCTTCCATGTATCTTTTCAGAGTTTTGCTGTGCTTGTTTATTGTTTTGTTTCCAAAGATTTCTATGTGTAGTAGGAAGGACTTTTATTTTTTATATCGTTAGTTTTTCTGAACTTTCAGAAAGAGATGTGAAGGTTTCTGAATTTTCTGAAAGAGGTGTGAAAAGCCTTTCAAATTTCACAGAGCTCCCTTCTGTTGGTTGTGTCTAGGGCTCAAAAATACGGCAACTTGGCTTTCTGAGATGTTCTGCCTTTATTCTCCTCCCTCCCTTTAGTCTAAGCCCTCTCTCTCTGTCATCTTTGTTGTCCCTATTCTGCTTGATTTTCATTCCACTAGAAGCAGTCTCTCTTCAGTGTAGGGCCCTGCCCTAAAAGGGATCCCTGGCAGGTGATTTCAGAGGAGCTACACTGCTCCATCCCCTTCAGCTTATCTTACACAAGCCCCTTGAGCCCTACTGGTATTGGAGAAAGCAAACCCCTCCTTTTAGAGCTGCTGTTCTGGAATCATCCCACCCCAATGCTTTCCTTGCTTCCTCCTACACAAGATGTCACTTGTAGTCAGGTGGCTTGTCTCCACACCCCATATTTTGGGGTTCATAAGAACATCCTGTCACCATGTTTTTTAAAAATATATTGTCCTTGGTGTTTCGTGTTTAGTTTTGTTTCGATATCTAGCTGCTTTGTCTTTCCTTTTTTTAATGTGGCAATGCAAAGAAACTAAACAACTTTACTGCCACTGTTGTCTTGCAGAATTCTGTCTTTTCATTCTTCATCTCCTATTGTCCATTCTTCTCATGACAGCCAGTGTGGTGTCTTCTCTGCATTGTTCCTTCATGGATAAGATAACATCACTAGTGTTCATGGGTTATCCAAATCAAAGAGAGAATTCTCGTTTTAAGTCACTGACACATTTAAACCACCCCCCTACAAGTTCAGCAATGATAATTAAGGTGAAGGAAAACTTCAGCTAGTCTTTTGAGGCCACAGTGTCCAAGGACAAGATGTACTTTTTAAATTTGAAATTTCTGTAATGGCATTGACATTTTACAATAAGACGTAACTAAAATATGTAAGCATGCAGTTAAAACAATCATAGAATGCTCTTGCTACATGACTGAGACCAAGAGATTGATTCTTCCCTACTGATGCTTTCAGGAATATTTTCAATTAGAGGCTTGATATTTCCATAGTTTACAGTGATTAGAGATTAAAATGTATAATACTATCACCTTTTTAAATAAAATGGGAGTACATTTATAATAAATTAATATAGTCTCTGTAATTTGCTAATTTACAATGGAAAAGAGAATCAAAAGATAATTCAAAATCCCTGATTAAAGGAAGCCTACTTTTTTAAAAAGAAATGCCTAATTTTTTATTGGTGCTCAAACTTAAAAGGAATTTATCATATGAAATATGCAAAAGGAAATAATGCGAAATGTACTGGCTGATGGCTGCTAATATGGCTTTGTGGTGAATCATAGTAGACATGTATGCTCGACCTCCAAATAACTAAGGCTGCTTCTGTCCAATATCTCAGAAAGTCATTTTTATTTTAATGCAGATCTAGTAACTTTTCTCATAACCTTTAACATCCCATTTTCACAGAGACTGTCTTAATGAATTTAGGCCTTATTTTCTAGATTTCTGATAATATGTTATTACAATGAGTATACACACACACACACACACACACTCGTACTTCCAAAATAGTTCATTTTATACAATCCAAGCTCTTGTATAAATTAACAAGGAAAGCTTAACATTTATGTGGAAATGCAAAAGACATAAATAACCAAAAAAACTTTATGAAATAAAACAAAGCTAGAGGATTTACATTTTATTTAAATAATTAATATAAAACTACAGTATTTATGATAGTGTGATATTGGCATAAGAATGGACATAAAAATAAATGGAGGAGAATATGAAGTCCGGAAACAGAAAATGAACATTTATGGTCTGAACAACTGATTTTCTACACAGGTGCCAAGATACCTCAACAAGGGAAGGATAGTCTTTTCCATAAATAGTGATGGAACAATTAGATATTTGTAGAGGAAAAAAAAGTTCAAGCCTTACTACATGTTCCATATCATACACAAAAATTAACACAAAATGGATTATAGTCTTTAATTTTTTTCCATTGGTTTATGCAACTTTATTGAAGAAAAGTAAATCAATTACCAGCAGAGCTATTGGTTGATCACTCATCCATTCACAATTTGTATCATTTACAACATAATATCTATTGGATGCACCTAAAGCTGTGCTTATAAGAAATTTAGAACATTAAATGTTTATATTAGAAAAGGAAAAGTCTCAAATTAACAATGTAAGTTTCTACCACAAGACAGAAAAAAGGGAAGAAAAATAAACTAAAAGCTAGAAGGAGAAAGGAAATGATGAAGATACGAGGAATCAAGAAAATTGAAAACATGAAAACAAAAGAGAAAATCAACCCAAAAGTTGTGGGGGGTTTTGGAAGAGATAAATAAAATTGATAAACATCTAGCAAGATTGACAAAGATGAAGAGAAGATGTAAATTACCAACATTAGGCAGAAAACAGGGGTTCTAACTATAGAACCTACAGACATTAAAAGCTTAATAAGGGAATAATATGAACAAGTCTATCCAAAATTCAATAACTTAAATGTTCTAATTGCTTGAAAAACACAAAGAAGACTCATCCACTATAAAATAGATAATTTAAGTAGTTTTATATTAAAGAAATGGAATTCATAGTTTAAAACATGCTGAAAAGGAAATCTCCAGGCATAGATGTCTTCCTTGGGTAATTATACCAAACTTTTAAAAATGAAATAACATCAGTTTTACATAAACTATTCCAGAAAACAAAAGTGGAGAGAACACTTCCCAGCTTATTTTACAAAGCCAGCATTATGCTGATATCAAAGCCAAAGACAGTACAAAGAAGGAAAACTATAGACCAATTCTTCTTCTGAACATGGACACAAAGTTTACAACAAATATCAGCAAATCATAGCTATTAATACATAAAAAGAAGGATACACTACAACTAGGTGTGGTTTATTCAGCAAATGCAAGGCTGGTTCAATATTTGAAAATTGGCCAATGTTATCTGCAATTTTAACAGACTAAAGAAAAAATGAAACACCACAGGATCATATCAGTTGATGCAGCAAAAGCATTTGACCAGATCAAACATCCATTTATAATAATAACTCTCAGAAAACTAGAGCTAGAAGAAAACTTTCTCAACCTAAAAAATGAGGAACCACAGATTAACTAAAGCTAGCATCACACTTAATGGCTAAAGTCTCAATGCTTTTCCCCTAAAATCAGGACCAAAGCAAGTGTGTCTGATCTCCCCACTGCTATTCAACATAGTACTGGGAATCCTGGCCATTACAATAATGTAAGAAAAGAAAAGCTATACAAATGGGAAAGGAAAAAATAAATCTATCCTTATTTGCAGATTGCATGATTGTCTAGAGAGAAAATCCCAAGGAATCTAAAAAAAAAAAAAATTCTAAAACTAATAAGTGGGTTTAGCAGGATCACAAAATGCAAAGCCAACACATAAATATCAACCATATTACATATTAGCCAAAAACAACTGGAAACTGAAATAAAGAACATAATGTTATTTACAGTTGCTCCAAAAAAGCTCCCCACTACTATTCAACATAGTACTGGGAATCCTGGCCATTATAGTAATGTAAGAAAAGAAAAGGCATACAAATTGGAAAGGAAAAAATAAGTCTATCCTTATTTACAGATTGCATGTTTGTCTACATAGAAAATCCCAAGGAATCTACAAAAAAAAAAACAAAAAAAATCCTAAAACTAATAAGTGAGTTAAGCAAGATCACAGAATGCAAAGTCAACACATAAATATCAACCATATCACATATTAGCTAAAAACAGTTGGAAACTGAAATAAAAAACATAAGCTTATTTACAATAGCTTCAAAAAAGCGAAACAAATCTAGCAATGTTCCTCTTTTTAAGGCTATAGCTCCTGTTGGGATGGTCTTTTTTGCTGTTCTGGTAACATTTCCTTCCCCTCACATCAACCCTGGCGGTGATAATGACTTCACTGTCACTGGTCACAGGGCGCCTCACCAACTCTGCCCAGGTTTTGTAAAAGTCCCTTTTATTAGATGTCTTGAAGTGTCCCATTGTTTCTTTTTTTGTTTGTTTTTGAGACGGAGTCTTGCTCTGTCACCCAGGCTGGAGGGCAGTGGCACGATCTCGGCTCACCACAAGCTCTGCCTTCTGGGTTCACGCCATTCTCCTGCCTCAGCCTCCCGAGTAGCTGGGACCACAGGCGCCCGCCACCAGGCATGGCTAATTTTTTGTTGTTGTTGTTTTTGTTTTTTTAGTGGAGACAGGGTTTCACCATGTTAGCCAGGATGGTCTCGATCTCTTGACCTCGTGATCCGCCCGCCTAAGCCTCCCAAAGTGCTGGGATTATAGGCGTGAGCCACTGCGCCAGACCTAAGTATCCCATTGTTTCTTAACAATTGACTATGCCAAAGTGAGGATTTTTCATCTCTTTTATTCCTTGTTATTATGCCAGCATCTACAATGATGCCTGTCACACAGCAGGTTTTCAATAAGTGTCTGTTGAATGAATATATGTTTGGACCACTTTCTCTCCATTAAAACATGAATAGTAATTCTTTAGGCATTGTGTTGTTGTTTTTTTTTTTTAAGAAATTTATGGTGCACCATTTGATGTTTAACCTTAAGCATTTCTATAAATCGGTTACCAAAAATGCGTGCTATCTGGTGTTGGAGTGGATGTGAGGAAACAGCATAAACTGGTACAAGCCTCTTTGAGGACTACCTGTTAGCATCTGTTACATGTTCATTTGTACACATTTTAACTGCACAATTCTATCATTTTGGCGCTTGTGCAAAGAAATAATCTCACAAATATCAAAAGATGCATGAACAATGCTATTTGCCACATATTATTTATGATAGTGAAAACTGGAAACAAACATCCATCACAAAGAATTGATTAAATAAACATGATATTCCCTACAATGTAGTTAAGGAACAGAAAGATTTCGTTCTCTGTAGCCTGACCAGATAACTCGATTAGGAGACAACTTTACATGTTAAAAGCAAGTTGTAAAGAAGCTGTAACCATGTTTTTAAAAATGCATTGTTTGCTGTAGCCTAAAGTGTAGAGTTAGGCATCAATTGACATTGGTTGTACTTGGGAGGTGGGCTGGAGATTAGGAGGGGGAGCTACATTATAGCTTTATGCACTGCTATAATCAAATTTACAGTGTCTAAATTTTTTTAAAGAAACGTTTAAATATATTTACTTTAAATAATAAACGGGGGAGTCCGGACGCGGTGGCTCACGCCTGTAATCCCAGCACTTTGGGAGGCCAAGGCAGGCGGATCACCTGAGGTCAGCAGTTGGAGACCAGACTGGCCAACATGGTGAAACCCTGTCTCTACTAAAAATACAAAAAATTAGCCGGGCGTGGTGGCGCGCACCTGTAATCCTAGCCACTCGGGAGGCTAAGGCAGGAGAATCTCTTGAACCCGGGGGGCGGAGGTTGCGGTGAGCCGAGATCACGGCATTGCACTCCAGCTTGGGCAACAAGAGCGAAACTAGGCTTAACAGCCTTGCTCAGTACAGAACTTAAGGAGGATAAAATAACAAGTTGCCAAGCTTACTACAAAGCGAACAAATATGGTTGGGTTGACTTTATTATACTATTACCTTTAGTCTTTACATTACGAGTTCAAGGATTTTTATATGGAAGACTGTATTTAATAAAACAGAAGCAGGGTATTTGAGTATTAATAAGCCAATTAAGTTGTTTATAGAAAATATGTTTTTTTGTCCTTCCCCCCAAAAAGCACACATGATACCGAGTAAGCTTCATTTTTGCACAGACGGAAAATTCCGTCTGATGAAGAGGCACATCCACCGGGAACGACCCCAGGCAGGGAGACCAGTTTCTTTCCCGCTGTCCCGGGACTTTGCCGGGAAATTGCTTCAAGACCGCGGACCGCAAGGAACGGACCCTGCCCGAACCCCAGCCCACGGGGCCCCCAGATCTCGCGGAGCGAAGCCGGAGGACGCGCTCGGACGCGGGCCTGTGGGGAAGCCCCCAGTCTTGGCGGAGCCAGGCGGGAGACGCGCGCAGGAAGCAGCGGGGCAGGGCGCTCGCTGCAGCCCCCTCTGCCAGGTACCCCCAGGAGGCTGGAGCCACGCGCGTCCGGCGGCGGCCTCGCCCCGCTAAGCACCCCGAAGCCGGGCTCCTGGGTGCCCCGCCAAGATTCAGAGGTCAGGGCCCCTATGTCTGGGCGCGTCCCCTGTCCCTGCGCAGCGGCATCCGGGGGTGTCCCTTTGCCCGCGTCCCCCAGGAAAGTTGCTGGGAAGCAAAGCTTCACACGTGTGTTCACAGGGATCGCACTGACTTCGTAACCAACCCTTGGGTGAATAGGTGCTACTATTTAAATTTATCATCTCACGGAAGAAATTATGGATGTTACGGAATAATATTGAGCGGATAAATGCTCAATATGTATTATTTAGTAAAAAGATATTCCTATGATATTATGACCGTATTTCCCTGGTTTGGTTAAAAAAATCAACAGGTGCTCATGTAAAGTTTAAGTAGGGACATCTCTGGGAGATCCATGATTTGCTTGATAGCCAATTTTTTTTCTTTTTTCTTTTCTTCTTCTTTTTTTTTTTTTTTTTTTGAGACGGATTTCCGGGTTCAAGCAATTCTCCTGCCTCAGCCTCCCGAGTAGCTGGGACTGCAGGCGCCCGCCATCACACCCCGCTAATTTTTTGTATTTTAGTAGAGACGTGGTTTCACTGTGTTGCACAGGCTGGTCGCGAACTCCTGAACTCAGGCAATCCGCCCGCCTCGGCCTCCCAAAGTGTTGGGATTACAGGCGTGAGCCACAGCGCCCGGCCATAGCCATTTTTTTCTTATTTTGCGTTGTGCGTATTTTCATTTATTATGTGTTTTTGAAGATTTTTTGTTTTTCTTTTGTTCCCCTTTCCTGAAACCCTGTTGGTCAGGGTCACAGGTACTATTCTTTCATAGTAACGCTGTGCTCCGTGCGCAAGTATTTCATTCACATTTCACAGCCTTATTCCCAAGACATATTTGTATGTACCTTAACGTCTAGGGGCTGCTTTGAGTTGAAAAGGCAAATTGATGGAGGGAGGATCCTTGTTTTTCTTTCTTTCTTCCTTTGTATTGAAAAATGTTTAAGCACACAGAAACGTAGGAAACGGTAAAATGAGCATCTATCTATAGCCATGCATGTCCTTGATTTAAGAAAAGTTAACCTTTTGCCGTATTCGCTTTGTTAGTTTTTGCTGAAAAATTGTAAAGTGAATTAACTATCCTTTCAATGTTAAATGCTTCCCTGTGCATGTCTTTATAAAAACTAGTATTTTCCAATATAACTCCACTTAACAGTTAAGAATAACGGCAATGTTCTTTAATATTTATAATTGTCAGTACACATCAAAATTTCCCAAATTGTTTCCAACGTATTTGGCAGCTGTTTTTCCAACCGGGATTTGATGGAGGACCTTTTGGCAGCAAAGTTCAAACTTAATCCATATCTCTAGGGGCTCTGGCAGAACCTTGGCAGGCGAGGCAGTCAGGGACATCTTCCAATCATCCAATAGAGAAAGCGCTGCAAAGTAAGTCGTGGCGTGGAGGTTTCTGGGAAACGTAGTCTTAAATCCGGATGGCTCGCGCGCCACACTCTAGGAAAGGGTCTTCTGGATGACATCTGCGCATGTGCAAGCTTAGCTCGCTGCTTCGCGCCTGGCTACGGCTGAGAGGTGGTCCCGGGGCCCTTGGGTGTCGCGGGCGGGGAGGGTGCTCACCTGAAGTGGGACGCGGGGAGACCGGGTCTCCCCACAGCCTGTCAACTTCTAGTGAGAATGGGGCTTGTGATTCAGAGGGTGAGAACGGGAAGCCCGGGAGGACCCCAGGCTCGACCCCCTCACGCTAGAGGTCCCGGGGACGCAGGTGGGGCTGCGCCCACTTTAGGAACAGGTGTTCGGTGCGAACCTTGGGAAAATCCCATGCCCGCGGTGGCAGAGGAGAGCCCGTTTATAAACGTTGACCAAAGCGCCAGAACTCGTGGGCGCTGTGTCTGTGGCAAGACCCCGAGCTGTGGAGGCCGAAAGAGCTGGGTAAATTTGTCACCTGTAAGCGGGGGGCGAGGGCGGGAACCGGGTAAGAGGTTTCTCGCCTGAAAATGAGGGTGTTAATGCCTGCTTCATGGCGTCGTTTTGAAACTCAGGTAAGTCATACACTTGGCTGTAAAGCAAACAGCCAAGTGCAGTTACTAAACGCTGAGTAAGTGACAGCTGCTATTGTATTTAGAAGACACTTTGTTCTTTTCATTGGATGACTCACCTAAACCTCACAAGCACTCTATGAGGCCGGCATAACCGTCTGTATTAAAAATAACAACCGAGGTTCAGGTTGGAGGAACAGTGCGCCCAGGTCACAAGCTAGCAGTGAGGAAATTTAGGTTCAAGGGCAGCTGTGATTTATTTCCGATCTCAGGTGCTGTCGAATATCACACCTGCCTAAACCCAGCCCTGCAGTCTTTACAGCACTGAGCAAAGTGACATGACCCAAAATACACAGGGATATAATGGGAAGTGAATGTGGGTAGAATCTTACCTTGTGTCAGATATATTTTAGGCTTTCTGGTAGTGTCTGGTCAGATCCGTTGGGTCACACGAAGGCTTCTAGCCACTCTTGCACTACCAAGCTGTCTATGTTTTCAGTCCAATGTATTGAATTCCAGAGGGCCAGGTTTGTGTCCCTAAAATTTGTTTCCCAGGCCCTGGTCCCAGCTCCCAAGAAATAATTTCACTGTAGAGCAAAGCAGCTCTTGTGAATTAGGAAGCAGGGGGCCACTGGGAACAGGAATCTTTCCTAGAAAGAGAACACCCCTCTGACCTTACCACTCGCCAGAGCTTCTGAGCAGAGGCAGAAAAGCCCAGACAGGACAGAGCATAGCCAGAAACAGTGCTTGATCCACCTGCCAGAATGAGCTGGATCTGGTGATGTCATTATCTCCAGAAACCACTAGAGTCTGTGGCAGTGGAATGCCTGGAGCAGCTTTGAGAAGACCAAGGGGAGACAGGAGGCCACTTCAATGGAGAGCTTGTGGGGAGGTCTAGGGGTAAGAGGTAAGCAGGCAGAGGGTGGAAATCCTGTTTCCTCCATCTCTAAACAACTCCCACTCATGAAAGACACTGCACTGCTCTCACACCTGTCCATAACCACATGTGACACTAGTCACGCTAGTCTTGATATCTTAACCTCACAGAATTCCACAGTGATGGTTCATGAAAGGTATTTATGGTCATCTACTTGTGACTCATTTGAAACTATTAAGAGATTGGACCTCAGAGTGTCCATGAATTATCCAGACCCACTTAGTTTGTGTCAGATCCACGAGTCAAACACAGTGCCATTTAGTCCGTCACAGGTCCAGATCATCCATGTTTTAGTAGCTTGTTCTTTTTTATTGATGGGTAGTGATCCATTGTCTTTTCCTTGTAATGAAAAGGTAAGTTTTAGTTCACACAATACCAGAGTTAAAAATTTCACTGGCGTCTGTATTACAAAAGTGGAAATAACCCTAAAAATGAAAGTAAATTTGAGCTTTGGTAGTCAGATAATCTTTTTCATAGTCTTGTGTTAGACAACAAATCTTTCCTAGATATCAAACTCTAAGAAAACTGCCATAGTTACCACTCTACTAGAAACTTAGTTTCCATGCCCCAAACATTTGTCAGAGAACCTGCCCACTTTCAGTCACATTTATATTCTTATTCTAAATTGACCCAATTTTCCATTTATCAAAATGACTGTATTGCCTTCTAGAATTCAAGCCAAAGGGGAGAGCAATGTTAGTGGTCCTTATTCTGCTGACTTACTCTTTTGTGTGTGTGTGTGAGACAAGGTCTCGCTCTGTCACCCAGGCTAGAGTGCAGGCATGCTCACTGCTCACTGCAACGTCTGCCTCCCAGGCTCAAGCGACTTTCATGAATCAGCCTCCCAAGGAGCTAGGACCACCAGCAGATGCCACCATGCTTGGCTAATTTTTGTATTTTTAGTAGAGATAGGGTTTTGCTACCTTGGCCAGGCTGGTGTTGAACTGCTGGACTCAAGTAATCTGCCTGCCTTAGCCTCCCAAAGTGCTGGGATTACAGGTGTGAGCCACCACACCTGGCCCTGACTTACTCTTGAAGTTATGGATTTATGTCCAGTGTCCCTCTCCCAAACTAGTTTTTTAAACCTTTGACCACTCATATATGTCAGGACCTCTACTTAGTTATTGCATATTATATGGTGCAAAGCATCTTATAAACAGGGATTCATGATAGACTTTTTCTTTTAAATCAGATCACTGATTCTAGTCTGCAATTTATCAAGATGAGGTGATGAATTATTTAAAGATTTTACCTTAGGTGCTAAAGAATTAAAGTAGATGAAAATACACCAATATTATTAGGATTTAGTGAGAATCACTGAAGCTAAGTAGCTAGAATCCTAGTTCTAAAAAAAAAAAACTAACAGTGATTTGATATATTTTTAACTAAAATGTAAGCTTGAAAGCAGTGTGCTAAAGTCAAATTATGTGGTCTAAGCCGCCCTCTGTACAACAACTTTAATTCTACTTTCTGTACTTCCATTTTTTTTCTGTGTAACTGTTTGAAAACCTCAAACACCCTTGTTCTAATTCTACACTATTCCTGGGAATCCTTTCTCTTTGGTGTATTGACCTAATTTTATATTCTAACATGCTTTTTCCTCTCAGACACAATAACCAACTATTCAAAGATGCCATCTAATACACTATGCCACTAAGTATTGTGGCCAGAGAGTGATTTTAAGTGTAATAAATTATCTTAAAATTGAAAAGAGCTTAAGCCAGAAAAAACAAATATTATGTCTTACATAGAGGCATGGATTAAACCAATTTGTGAATAGTCCAGGCAACTTATAAAAATGCTTTAAGACATATCAAGACTGACTTGAATCATTTAAGTTATGCAGAGATGTAACACTATGTGAATAGAAGAGTTTAAAACACACTAGTCACAATTTTTTTTTTTTTTTTGAGACAGAGTCTCACTCTGTCGCCCAGGCTGGAGTGCAGTGGCGCGATCTTGGCTCACTGCAACCTCCGCCCCCCAGGTTCAAGCAATTTTCCTGCCTCAGCCTCCAAAGTAGCTGGGATTACAGGTGGGCACCACCACGCCCAGCTAATTTCTGTATTTTTAGTAGAGATGAGGTTTCGCCATGTTGACCAGGCTGGTCTTGAACTCCCGACCTTCTGATCTACCTGCCTTGGCCTCCCAAAGTGCTAGGATTACAGGTGTGAGCCACTGTGCCAGGCCCACTAGTCACATTTTAATTAAAAGTTTATTAGGCTTTCTTTTAATGTAAACATGAGAAATAAAAACCACATAAATTGTAGCATTTACTTTTTGAAAATAAAACTGCAGTCAATACTTCAATCTCTAAGCTCTGCACTCCATAAATGATCATTTTTTTAGGAGGTAAGTTTCCTAAGGTTTATGGACATAAAATATGATACCTGCCTCCAGGTTAACATGCGGGATAATAAAATGTATTAGATCATCTACTACTATTAAGGTCCAATTCCTTCAAATTTGTTACATGTGCATTAAAACTGATCCTATTCTGTATCACATCTAGAGAAAATAATTTTTGGTGATCAATGCAGATGAAAGCCCTGCAAAGAACTACTTTAAAAGAGAAAAGGGCGCTTTATAAAAATACAACAATTCCAAAAGGCTTAGTGTAATTTTAAGCTTTGATACTTGTAGAAGTATCAATGCTACAAACATTTACAAAGCATCACTGAAAGGTTTGTTATATTTCTTTTACATTTATTTAGTTTTGCCATTTTTTAGAGTGACAGGGCCTCAGTATGTTGCCAAGGCTGGAGTGCAATGGCTATTTCCAGGCACAATCACAGCACACTGCAGCCTCCAATGCTAGGCCTCAAGTGATCCTGCCATTTAAGCCTTATGAGTAGCTGGGACTATAGGCATGCCTAGCTCCTGAATATTAACCTTTTAATTTTTTGTTTCAGTCCTTCTTGAAGATAGCAGGTATTGATGAGACAAAAAGTTAAATGCTTAATATTCAAATGCTGCAAAATGAAGCCAGAGGTGGTAGTACACACCCATAGTCCCAGCTGCTTGCTAAGCTGACATGGGAGGATTGCTTGAGGCCAGGATTTCCAGGCTGTGGTATGCTACGACTGTGCCTCTGAATAATCATTGCACTATACATTGGGTAACATACTGAGACAACATCTATTTAAAAAAAAAAAGAAGAAGAAATACAACTAAAATTTCAAATGATATTTTGTAAAGGTTTATAGCCTACATATGTATGCTGCAGTGCTCTGGAGGGCACAAGCATACTATGTTAAAGCTAAAAACTGTCCTGAAACTTTCAGAACACCTCATGTTTTATCATTTTTTATTACCACTGGATCACCATGTTGCTTGGCACTATGAAAATATCTTTTAATACCTTTATTTAAAAAATAAGAAAATTTATCAGCAAATGAGAACCATTATACTTCACAAGAAATACACCACAGACCCTAATAAAAGTAGATAATCAATAACCAATATTTTCTCTTTTTATGACCCCAAACATACTAACTGCTAATAAGAAGTGCTTACAGAGGATATGAATGGCAAATGTTATCCAGAAGCTTTTGCTTAAAATGATTGCCAGTAACTAGTAGCTTTGATTCCAAGAGTAGGAAGGAAGAGCCCCTTCAGTACCTGACAATGCTGCATCTGCTCCTAGTGGCTTTATGAGTTGTTAAGAGTCCTATGTTTTAATGGTAATATGATGCTAAATGCATATGCAGCAATATTGGGGGAAAGAAAAGTATAAAAGAAACGGAAAGGTTATCTTTAAAATCTAAAACTTTAAACCATTGTTTTAAAACCCTTACATAGTTCACTGCTATCAGCTCACATAGGAGCCTTCATTTTGAAGTGGTTTTTAGAACTCCCTTTACATTAAAAGGGACAGAAGAGTGTAAGAGTGTATTGTTGCATTGACAAGTTCCCATTCTTTTCTATGAGGTGCAATCCTAGTTGTCCTTGAGTTAACTTGAATTGTAGGTGTTTATTCTTTTGAAAGTACTTTTCTAGTTCTTCAGCAGGAAAGGTGACATTTTCCTGTCTTTTTTGATGAGGAGTTCAGATGTTACATAACCCCTCACTTCTTCCTTCAGGAGAGGATGGCCTTAAGGCACTGAAGATCAATTAAATCATCAGAACTCAAAGACCTTTTCCTTTTGTTGGCAGTACCATAGAAGTCTTTGTCTTCCAACCTTGAAACAACCTAAGAAAGACAATCAAATAGAAAAGAGGTACGATTTCAAAAAGGGTTCCAACCTGTAACCATCACCATTGATGATAAGGCACACATGCAGACTCCCTTAGATAGTTCAGTAACAGCTACTTTGGCTGAGGTTTACACTGCCAAGTTCTGTCAACTCTCTAAGGTAGTCTCCTTTAAGGGCTATAATTAGATTGCTGGAGCGAAGGGGGAACTTGTTTTATTAAGTTATTTAAAAATTGGGCTCCCAAAGATGTCACAGTATTGTGACAGGCTTCTAACAGCAGTATCATCTGTTACCTGTGCACTTGTTCCTTAAACATAATGAATGCACACTTTTGCAAAAGTTAGTTTATGAATGTATTCAAATTCTACCCAATCTGTAGTAGTTATTATATACTCAAAGCAAATTTTAATGAAGCAGGTATGTGCTGGACTGCATTGGAATGTCAAATAAGTCTAATGACTAAAGCATCAAAAGGTGTTACTTCACTTGCACATTAATTATGGTAGAAAATGTTTTATTTCAAAATACTTCCCAGGTACTACCGAAAAGGCCTATTTTAAATGTTCATCCATGTCAGTTGTGAGCAATTTTGCTGTGTACTTACTGAAAGTCACCAACCATAAATATTACTTTGCCCCATAAAAGTTATCATTTCCAGTAGAATCCCATGTACTTCCTGCATCCAGTACTTGAGACACACATACCTTATACAGTCTAAGTGCAGGTCTCTTGGCTTAGGCACTAATGCTTTGTCTAACTCATGGGACTCACTGCACTGTGGTATATACAGTAGAAAATGACATAAATTTGCAAACTAAATGATAAAAAATAGTCAACAATGTTAAGTGCATTCTATAATATCACTGCAAGAAATCACTTATGTATGATTATTTGAAAGGGTAGCAGTTCAAAAGGAAAACCATTAAGGATGAATTAAATTTGATTAACATTCTGAATTATGGTTACAGAAGAGATGATATCTATAACTTTTAAATAATGTGAATTCTTGTATAAACCATAAAATATATGCCAAAACATTAATAAGCTCTTCAGTATGTTAATTTTGAAGCTTTTCATTTTTCTAATCACTTCTTAATATGATCTAGCCACAAATGTTGGCATTAGTGTTTGACCGAAAGCCCACTTAGTACCTTCATAGCCTTACCTTCAGTTCCCATGCTCTTTCTATGTCAAGAAGACAAAATGGCAAATATAGGCTACTGTTGTGTGCCAAGGTGCAAAGGTCAAAGCAGCATTTGGTATAAACACTGCCAGGAACATCAACATTATTATTAATGAAGTGGGAGAATTGGTTTCCCAACTCAAGCCTGGGGAAGGAGAAACACAACAAAACCAACACAGGACAATGTTAGTCAACTGGGCTATCTTCAAAATCATTATTCTCATGTAAGAAATGTGGTAAAGCCATCATATGCTCTAGTTCATTAGAACACATAAAAGAACTCACACCGTACAGAACCCTATCAATGGAAGAAACACAAGAAAGCATTCAACTTTCCCAATTCTCTTTAAAAACTTAGAAAAACTTGTATTAGAAAAAAACATGAATGTAAAACACGTGTTAATGAACTTGATTTTCCCACATCTTTTCAAAGGTATATTTGAATTTTAATAAGTAGAAAAACTACATAATCTTAAGAAACATAGTCAAGCCTTCAGCTTTAGATCAAAGAGAGACATCTTGGCTAGACTAAACACATTTTATGATATGCCTTTTGGTAGGGTGCTGGACTTACACAGTGTATTAGTCTGTTTTCATGCTGCTGATAAAGATATACCCGAGACAGGGCAATTTACAAAAGAAAGAGGTTTACTGGATTCACAGTTCCACATGGCTGCGGAGGCCTCACAATCACGGCAGAAGGCAAGAAGGAGCAAGTCATGTCTTACGTGGATGGCAGCAGGCAAAGAGAAAAGCTTGTGTAGGGAAACTCCTCCTTATAATACTATCAGATATCATGAGACTTATTCACTGTCACAAGAGCAGCATGGGAAAGACCTGCCTCCATTATTCAATTACTTCCCACCAGGTCCCTCCCACAACACATGGAAATTCAAGATGAGATTTGGGTGTGAACACAGCCAAACCATATCATTCTGCCCTGGTCCCTCCCAAATCTCAGGTCTTCACATTTCAAAACCAATCATGCTTTCCCAACAGTTCCCTAAAGTCTTAACTCATTTCAGCATTAACTCACAAGTCCACAGTCCAAAGTCTCATCTGAGACAAGGCAAGTCCCTTCTGCCTATGAGCCTGTAAAATCCAAAGCAAATTAGTTACTTCCTAGATACAATGGGGGTACAGGCATTGGATAAATACAGTCATTCCAAATGGGAGCAATCGGCCAAAACAAAGTGGCTACAGGCCCCATGCAAGTCCGAAATTCAGCAGGGCAGTCAAATCTTAAAGCTCCAAAGTGATCTCCTTTGACTCCATGTCTCACATCCAGGTCTCGCTGATGCAAGACATGGATTCCCATGGTTTGGGCAGCTCTGCCCTTGTGGCTTTGCAGGGTATAACCTCCCTCCTGGCTGCCTTCATGGGCTGGCATTGAGTGGAGTTTTTCCAGGCACACGGTGCAAGCTGTCAGTGGATCTACCATTCTGGGGTCTGGAGGACGGTGGCCCTCTTCTCATAGCTCCACAAGGTGGTGCCCAGGTAGCAACTCTGTATGGGGGCTCCGACCCCACATTTCCCTTCCACACTGCCCTAGCAGAGGTTCTCCATGAGGGCCCCACCCCAGCAGCAAACTTTTGCTTGGTCATCCAGGCCTTTCTATACATCTTCTGAAATCTAGGTGGAGGTTCCCCAACTTCAATTCTCGACTTCTGTGCATCTGCAGGCTCGACACCACATAAAAGCTGCCAAGACGGGGCTTCCACCCTCTGAAGCAACAGCCCAAGCTGTATTTTGGCCCCTTTTAGTCATGGCGGGAGCAGCTGGGACACAGGGCACCAAGTTCCTAGACAGCACACAGCTGAGGAACCCCAGGCACAGCCCACAAAACAATTTTTCCTCTTAAACCTCCAGGCCTGTGATGGGAGGGGCTGCCACAAAGGTCTCTGACATGCCCTGGAGACATTTTCCCTGTTGTCTTGGTGATTCACATTTGGCTCCTCATTACTTATGCAAATTTCTGCAGGTGGCTTGAATTTCTCCTCAGAAAATGGGATTTTCTTTTCTATCACATTGTCAGGCTGCAAATTTTCCAAACTTTTATGCTCTGTGTCCCTTTTAAAACAGAATGCCTTTAGCAAGCATTCAAGACACATCTTGAATGCTTTGCTGCTTGGAAGTTTCTTCTGCCAGATACCCTAAATCATTTCTCTCAAGTTCAAAGTTCCAGAAATCTCTAGCGTGGGGCAAAAATACTGCCAGTCTCTTTGCTAAAACATAACAAGAGTCCCTTTTGCTCCAGTTCCCAACAAGTTCCTCATCTCCATCTGAGACCACCTCAGCCTGGATTGTCCATATCATTGTCCATATCATTATCAACATTTTGGTCAAAGCCATTAAAGAAGTCTCTAGAGAGTTCCAAACATTCCCACATTTTCCTGTCTTCTTCTGAGTCCTCCAAACTGTTCCAACCTCTGCCTGTTACCCAGTTCCAAAGTTGCTTCCATATTTTCGGGTCTCTTTTCAGTAGCACCCCACTCTACTGGTATCAATTTACTGTATTAGTCTGTTTTCACACTGCTGATGAAGACATACCCAAGACGGGTCAATTTACAAAAGAAAGAGGTTTATTGGACTTACAGTTCCACATGGCTGGGGAGACCTCACCACCACGGCAAAAGGCAAGGAGGAGCAGAGCAAGTCATGTCTTACATGGATGGCAGCAGGCAAACAGACGAGCTTGTGTAGGGAAACTCCCTCTTATAATACCATCAGATCTCATGAGACTTATTCACTATCATGAGAAAAACCCAGGAAAGACCTGTCTCCATTATTCAGTTAACTCCCACTGGATCCCTCCCATAACATGTGGGAATTCAAGATGAGATTTGGGTGTGACACAGCCAAACCATATCACACAATGTTTCTCCCGAGTTGGAAATGAAACTCTAAGGTGTTCAGCCTCTGTCACTCTGGTCAGAAGAGAATGTGGGGATGAGTTGAATGCATTGACAGAAGAACAGGCTGGGAGCAGCCCTCCACCACATGATTATTCAGCTGCCCTGGCCAAAGGTGTTTTCTCATTTTTTTTTTTTTTTTTAATTTTAAGAGACAGGGTCTTGCTCTGTCACCCAGGCTAAAGTGCAGTGGCATGATCCTAGCTCACAGCAGACCCAAACTCCCAGGCTCAAGTGATCCATTCACGTAAGCCTTTCAAGTAGCTGGGACTACAGGTTCATGCCACTGAGCTGGGCTTTTTTTTTTTTAATTCTTTTTGTAGAGACAGGGTCTCACATTTTGCCCAGGCTGGCCTTAAACTCCTGTGATCAAGTGATACTCCCACCTTGGCCTCCCAAAGTGCTAGTATTACAGACGTGAGCCACTGTATCCAGCACTTTGTCAAATGTTTAAATAAATATAAAACGAGTAATCTTACCACTTTCACAGTAATTCCTGTAAAGACTTAAGTGTATAAAAATAATTAATACTTGAACAACATATTTGGTTTCTTGGTTTTAAAGTTTTAATGTTTTATCCACTGGCTAAGTCAACAAATGCTTGATGTTCTCTGGTATGAAGAGTAGTTAAGATATAAGCAAATATGTCGTTTTCTCATTTATTTAACTGAAAACCCAACTAAATCTCCTTCCAGCATTAATTTCCTATTCATATAACCATAAAGCTATAGAAATGTAAGTCAGATAATGTTTTAATTATCAGCTAATCAGGACTTAATTTACTATAGGAATATATGCACTTCATAATCTCTTTTATGTTTTTCCAAAAACATATTTTAATTGTGTAAAATACAGTATTTTATAGAATCATCATGTTTATTAATAGAGGCTTAGTTATTGAAGAAAACCATTATGCCTACAGGATATATCTTCTCAGTTTTTGTTGTTTTTTAAATGGCTGAATAGCATACCATCTACAGGCACAGCAAATTTTCTGAATAGGAGCTGCTCAGTTTAAATTAAATGTGTATATATATATACAAATATATATATACTTTTATATATTTATATATAAACAAATATATGTGTGTGTATGTATGTGTATATGTACATATGCATATATATATATTTACCAATAATAGTTTTTAATTTTATTTCAATAGTTTTTGAGGTACAGGTGGTTTTTGGTTACATGGATAAGTTCTTTAGGGATGATTTAGGAGCTTCTGGTGCACCTACCACCTGAGCAGTGTACACTGTACCCAATATGTAATCTTTTATCCTTCACCCCCCTCCCAACCTTCCTCCCCAAGTCCCCAAAGTCCACTATATCATTCTTATGCCTTTGCATCCTCATAGCTTAGCTCCCACCTATAGGTGAGAACATATGATATTTGGTTTTCCATTCCTGAGTTACTTCACTTTGAATAATGGCCACCAGCTCCATCCAAGTTGCTGCAAAGGCCATTATTTCATTCCATTTTATGGCTCAGCACTATTCCATGGTGCATATAGTCTACATTTTCTTTTGCTCACCATCAATTGATGGGTATTTAGGATGACTCCATATTTTTGCAATTGCAAATTCTGCTGCTATCAGCATGCATGTGTCTTTTTCATAACTTATTTTCCTTTGGGTAGATACCCAGTAGTGAGAGATTGCTGGGTTGAATAGCAGTTCTACTTTTAGTTCTTCAGAGAATCCCCACACTCTTTTCCATAGTGGTTGCACTAGTTCACATTCCCATCAGCAGTGTAAAAGTGTTCCCTTTTCACCAAATCCATGCCAACATGTATTTTTTTTTATTTTTAAATTATGGCCATTCCTGCAGGAGCAAGGTCGTATCACATTGTGGTTTTCATTTGCATTTCCCTGATAATTAGTAACGTTCCTGAAAGAAAATATATTCTAACAAGACAAATGGATGTCAAAAAGTTTTAAGAAAAATCTGATAGACACTAATTTTTAAATGGTTCAATTTACAGTCAAAAAGAGACCATTATAAATAATCAGCAGAGGGACAAGATAAATGTATGTTAAGTACTTTGTTGTAATGTTTTTCAATTTCCAAAAAGATCATGAACATTGCTCCTGTTTGGAGCATAGTTCCTGGTGCTTCTGTGTTCACAAACAGCATTGTGTAGAACTGGGCATCTCGGAGCTGGCCTCTGCCACCACTGCTTCTGGAGCTCACATCTGTGGAAACCTGCACATTTCCCTGTGTATTTTCTGACCTTGTAACTAGAGCTAGAGCCACCCACCGCCACCAGATTAGTTGCAGGTTTTGAGAACAATTTAGCTGCCATTATAACAGAGCTAAGTGTTCATAATTATGAATTTTGCTTCCTTCAAGAAACCAGTTTATATAGTGATGACAACTGTAGTGATTAAAGGCACACTAGCTTCTGCAACTTTCAAAGTACACCTATTTGTTTCAAATTCATTTGCTGTTTATGTCCTTTGCTAAAATGGCTATTAGCAATATCACCATGACAACTCAGTTTATATACTATTAGCAAAGTGGTAATTTAGCAGCCATTTCAACAGAAACCAACCATCACTAGTCTCTTCTTAGTCACAAGAAGCCTCGCTTCACTTGTAAATATACAGTGTGGTAATTCTGAATGACAGTCTTCTAAAAGAATTTTTGGTACACTGTAGATGTATATATTTATGGAGTATATAAAATATTTTGATACAGGCCTACAATGTGTAACTGTAGGGTAAATAAAGTATCCATCACACCTCAAGCATTTATCCTTTGTTTTACAAATAATTCAATTATACTATTTTAGGTACTATAAAATGTATGATTAAATAATTATTGACAGTAGTCACCCTGTTTTGCTATCAAATACTGGACTTTATTTATTCTTTCTAACTATGTGTGTGTGTCTATTAACCATTATCCTTACCCCCCATCCCCCATACTACCTTTACTAGCCTCTGCTAACAATTCTACTTTAGCTCCCACAAATAAGTGAAAACATGTGAAGTTTGTCTTTCTTGCTTCGCTGATTTCACTTAACATTTCCATCCATGTTGCTGCAAATAACAGGATCTCTTTTTCTTTTATGGTTGAATAGTAAGTACTCCATTGTGTATATGTACATTTTCTTTGGCTACTCATCTGTTGATGGACACTCGGGATGCTTCCAAATCTTGGCTGTTGTTAACAGTGCTGCAATATCCATGAGAGTGCAAGTATCTCTTTGATAATACTGATTTCCTTTCTCTTAGGTATATACCCAGCAGTGGGATTGCTGGATCATATGGTAGCTCTATTTTTAGTTTTGAGGACCTCCAAACTGTTCTCTATAGTGGTTGTACTAAATTACATTCCCACTAACAGTGTACGAGGGTTACCTTTTCTCTATATCCTCACCAGCATTTGCTATTGCCTGTCTTTTGAATAAAAGCCATTTTAAGTGGGGTGAGATGATCCCTCATTGTAATTTTGATTTGCATTTCTCTGACAATCAATAATGTTGATGCTGAGTATCTTTTCATATACCTATTTCCCATGTGTATGCCTTTTTTATTTTTGAAACAGGATCTCACTTTGTCACTCAGGTTGGAGTGCAGTGGCACAATCACAGCTCACTGCAGCCTCAACCTCCTGGGCTCAGGTAATTTTTGCACTTAATTCTCCCAAACAGCTGAAACTACAGGCACATGCCCCCATGCCTTGCTAATGTGTCTTCTTTTGAGAAATGTGTATTCAGATATTTTGCCCATTTTAAAAATCAGATGATTAGATTTTTTGCTACTGAGTTATTTAAGCTTCTTAAATATTCTGGTAATTAATCCTTTGTCAGATAGTTTTCAAATATCTTCCTCCATTCTGTGGGTTGTCTCTTCATTTTGCTGATTATTTCTTTTGCTGTGCAGAAGCTTTTTAACATGATGTGACCCAATTTGCCCATTTTTGCTTTGGCTGCCTGTGCTTATAAAATATTATTCGAGAAATATTTGCCCAGTCCAATATCCTGGAGAGTTTTCCCAATGTTTTATTTTAGTTTTATATTTGAGGTCTTTGATTTAAATCTTTTTAAAATTTTTTCTTTAAGAAATAGAGACAGAAACTCACTACATTGCCCAGGCTGGTCTTAAACTTCTGGGCTCAAGCAATCCTCCTCTCTCAGCCTTCCCAAAGTGCCAGGATTACAGGTGTGAGCCTCTGCACCAGCCGAGATTTAAATCTTTAATCCACTTTGATTTTATGTTTGCATAAGATGAGAAATAGAGGCCTAGTTTCGTTCTTCTGCATATGGATATCCAGTTTTCCCAACACCACTTATTGGCGAGACTGTCATTTCCCCATTGTATGTTCTCGGCACCTTTGTTGAAAATGAGTTCACTGCAGATGTATGAATCAGTTTCTGGGTTTTCTATTCTGTTCTATTGGTCTATGTGTCTGTTTTTATGCCAATGCCATGCCGTTCTGGTTACTATAGCTGTACAGTATAATTTGAAATAAGATAATGTGATTCCTCCAGTTCTGTTTTTTGCTCAGGGTAGCTTTGGATATTCTGAGTCTTTTGTAGTTGTATATACATTTTAGGATTCATTTTTAAATTTCTATTTCTGTGAAGAATGTCACTGGTTTTTGCAGACTTGTGGAGGCACCACATTGGTGGTCTTGGATCAGAACTGGAGGAATTGTCTGGATTAGCAGGCAGAGACTCACTTCTTCCCTTACTTTCCCACAAATGAAGTCTCTCTCTTTTTGTGCTAGGCTGCCTGGAGTTGGGAGAGGAGCAATACAAGCACCCCTGTAGTCACCACCACTGGGACAGCACTGGGTCAGACCTGAAGCCAGCACAGCGCTGTGACTGCCCAAGACCCCCACTGTAACAGCAACCCAGCTGCCACCTATTTCAGTCAAGGCCCCAGGGCTCTCCAATTAGCAGGTAGTGAAGCCAGCCAGGCTTCTGTCCTTCCCTTCAGTGTAGTAAGCTCCCCTGGTCCCTAGATGCGTTCAAAGGTGCTGTCTGAGAGCCAGGGCTGGAGTCATAAACTTTATAAATCTACCTGGTGTTCTGTTCTACCATGGCTGAGCTGTCACTGAATCCACCCGGCAAATCCCTTCCCACTCTCCCCTCCCCTCTCCCCAGGCAGGGTAGTCTGTTCCCACCTACAACGTCATCACAGTCTCATGCGGATTACTGACAGCTCACCACTGATGTTCACTTAATGCCTCTGGGCTCTCAGTCAGCTTGTGGTGAATGCTGTCTGGCCTGGAACTCACTCTTCAGGACAGTGGGCTCCCCTCTGGCCCAGGCTAAGTCCAGAGATGCCATCTAAGAGCCAAGGCCTGAATCAGGGACTCCAACAGTCCACTGGGAGCTCTTCTCCACTGTAGCTGAGCTGGTGTCTAAGCTCCAGAAAAATCCTCTTTACTCTGCCTTCGGCTTTTCTCAAGCAGAGGGAGTCTCTCCTCACAGCTACCACAGCTGGGAATGTGCCGGGTCACACCTGATGCCAGCACATCTCTGAGTCTCACTCGAGGCCCATGGCATGTACTACCTGGTTACCACTGCTGATTATTCAAGGCCCAAGGGCTCTTTAGTCAGATAGTGAAGAATCCTGCCATTACTGAGTCCTTCCCTTCAAGGAAGCAGGTTCCCTTCTGGCCCAGGGTTTGTCTAGAGATGTTATCCCAAAGCTGAGACCTGAAAGGGGGGTCTCATGACTCTGACCAGTGCCCCTTCCTACTGTGAGCTAGTATCCAAGATGCAAGACAAAGTCCTCTTTCCTCTGTCCTCTCCTCAAGCGGAAGAAAGAGGTCTCTGTCAGAGCTGCGAGCTGCACTGTCTAGGGTTGGAGGAGGGGTGGGCAAGCACTCCATAGCTGCCCTAGCTGCTGTCTCTCTAGGTCACATGCCCCCAAATACACTGGCTCCAAGCAAGGCACAGCACTAGTACTTGCCTAAGAGTTGCAGTCCTTGTGGCTTAGACAACCTTTCAGGTTTATTAAGGACCCCGAGTACTTTATCCTGCAGTAGCCAGGCTTTCCACAACTCAAGTTCCAACCACTGGGATAAACAATTCCCTTCTGGCTAGCACTAATGTAAATGTTTCCTCCGTGGGTGGGCACTAGTGTAAATGTTCCCTCCGTGGGTGGGCACTAGTGTAAATGTTCCCTCCGTGGGTGGGCACTAGTGTAAATGTTCCCTCCGTGGGTGGGCACTAGTGTAAATGTTTCCTCCGTGGGTGGGCACTAGTGTAAATGTTCCCTCCGTGGGTGGGCACTAGTGTAAATGTTCCCTCCGTGGGTGGGCACTAGTGTAAATGTTTCCTCCGTGGGTGGGCACTAGTGTAAATGTTTCCTCCGTGGGTGGGCACTAGTGTAAATGTTTCCTCCGTGGGTGGAGGCATCAGATGAGTGCAGCCTTGTTTTGCTTTCTGCTACAACGACGCAGCACTGAGTTCAGTGCAAAGTCCCACAGCTGCTGTGCTCTCCCTCCACCAAGCACGGACTCTCTCCTCGCCACAGGTCCACTGCTGAGGCTATTCCTGTGGGGAGCACAACTGGCAGAGATTTCTACTTAGCCATCAGGCTCCACTTCTGTGGCCGCATACATTTTGAATGACAGTCTTACCTACAGGCAAATGTAAAACAAACAAACAAAACCTCGTGCCACTGCCTGTCACGATCTTGATCTTCACATGAGGTGTTCTTTCATATTTTCCTAAGCGTCACCCACAAAGCCATTCTCACTGTCCAGTGGGCACTCTGAGAGCCTTTGCTAAAAATGCCTCCCTGGGTCACCCTGCCTACCAGCTCCAAGGCCCTTCCCTTTACAGCAGTCATGAGGCCAGACTGGAAGAAAGACCCCATGAAGCTCAAGTTTCTGTGTCCAGTTGGTGCCATCTGTGAGCAACCCCCTGACTCAGCAAGATTTATTGCACTCTCATAGGTAACTCAAGGACCCGAAAGTGCTGTTGTGGTTGTATGAGTGCCCTAGGAAGCTCTTGAGTGAGGTGAGCATTTGGTGATGTCCAGCAATGCAATGTTTCTCAGACTGCCCGAGGAGAGCTTCTAACTCATCAGCCCAATCTCTAAACACAGGCAACACTCCTGGGGGAGGGGATAGGGGCACAGGGATCTGTGGCTATTCTGTATGTCAAGGTTTCTATAAAACAGATGTTCAGATAAAGGCAGGGGAAACACCAGCAAGAGCAAATACACAATGTATGACTCAGGGTGAAGCTACACATTTTTCACAGTCTAGCGGCCCTAGACCTGTCAGCGGCCAATTATTTCAAAGGCCAGACATGTGCACCTTAAAGAGAGACTGGAACTTGCAGACGGCCTCTAGAAAGCCATAAAGATATTTACTGTACTATTATGTTCTAGTAGTATACTTGGAAGATAATTGCCAAAAATCACCAGAAAAATACTTTTCAATTTATGAGCAGATTATTACAAGAGCAATTTACCAAGACCTACCAATGAACAATGAAAACTGAACTGTTATTCTAAAGCTAATAGAAAGATGTGGTTTTCATGTCCATTTCCATCATCTGCACAATGTAACCTTTAAAAATATTTCTTAAAGTGTTAAGTTTATGGGAGCAAAAAAAAATTGAAAAATGATCAGAAAGTTCACAAAAACCTTACAAACTCACATGTCATCAGATGAAATGTTCTCAGAGAGCCTGCAGTTTTTCACACTCCCTGCAACCTCATGGTCATCGCTCCACAGCAATGGCCGTGGAGACAATCCTGTGGAGACAATAAATGGCTGACAAGACAATCCTCTTCTAGTTGGTTGGACAAATGTCAACATCAGCATAACTTTCAAGTCTTTCTGTGTAAATCTGCAAAATAGAGCACTGGCCTTTGATTTAGCTTAGTTTGAGTGCTGTAATAAGAACTCTTAGGAATGACAGGTTTCTTCTGGTTTTGACCAGAAAGTAAGTGCCTTTTATTCTTATGTTCTACAGAGACTTTGCTTGATCAGGCAGAGCAAGAGGCCATACCACAATCATAGGTCAGATACTTCTGCTACCTACTGTGCCCATAGAAATGTACAGCCCAATTTTAGTCACAAGAATGATGGTACATCTCAGCCAAGGGCATCATGAAAAGAGGCAGTGTTGTCACCTTCACACTCATAAAAGCCAGGACACACACAGGCCCAGTGTGGATTTAAAGTCATTCAGTAAATCCTCAAGTGCCTACCACATGTAATGTCTGACGCCTAGCTGGTAGGCAGATGGGAACTTTACAAGTACGTCAAGCTTGAATATGTAAAACCCATGTGATAGTGAGCAAATGTTAATCTTTTCACAAAAACTCACCCTTCTATATAGGGCACTAGCTTAAAAAACTGCGGTCAAGAGAGCCCCCCAGTGGCTGCTGTGCAGAGCAGCATGGCAGGCGCAGGTCTCTGAGGTTGTAAAACATTCCCCACAGTCAGTTGCTGGCTTGATAAGGAACACACGTGTATAAAGAATGGTCCTTACAGCCCTTATTTTTCACATCTTCAAGATCACGTCGTAAAAATTGTTCTGTCTTACATCGTCTGCAACTTAGACAATTCTGTTGGTTTTAAGGTGGAAACAGCTGCCAGTCTATGTATCCCTGGGATTCCTCTAACCCTGCTAAGCAGTTTGTGAGATAATCTCATGAATTACTTTACATCTATCAATCATCTGTCCTACAAAGAACTGGGCAAACCTTCTTGGAAGGCCAGAAGGTTTTGCAAAAGCTTTAGGAAAGGATTATGGCTGAAGGCAGCCTGATCCTCTTACCTTGAGTTAATAGTAAAAAGCAAATAACAAGGGAATGTAGAGGAGTTTATCTAAATAGCTTGTTTTCTCATTGTTGTCCTAAGACTGACTTTTGATCATTCACATGCAGGACTGCTCTCTCTGGGGAGGGCGAGAGAAAGGGAGCAGAATCTCTGTAAAATGTGATGTTCAATAACCATTTGTTTTTGAAAACATATTTGAGTTTGGTAGCTTAGACCTGGCAATGTTCTCCCATCTGATAACCATCAAACAAGAAATAAACTTGCTTAAAATAAACTTTTTCCCTTTTGTTTTGATTTAAAGAGTTCAAGTAGCTCATGGATATACTCTTCTGCAGAGCACCCTCTGAGGTAACAACACCTCGCAGCTCACCTTTAATCTTTACTCAGCTGTTCACTTTGCCCAGAGAGTGGGAGAAAATCTTCACGATCTATGTATCTGACAAAGGACTAATATCCAGAATCTATTACGAACGCAAACAAATCAATCTCATCAAAGGAAAAACAATCCCATCAAAAAGTGGGCTAAGAACATGAATAGACAATTCTCAAAAAAGATATACAAATGGCCAACAAACATATGAAAAAATGCTCAACATTACTAATGATAAGAGAAATGCAAATCAAAACCACCTTACTCCTGCAAGAATGGCCATAATCAAAAAATCAAAAAATAGTTGATGATGGCATGGCTGCAGTGAACAGGGAAAACTTGATACTGCTGGTGGGAATGTAAACTAGTACAACCACAATGGAAAACAGTGTGGAGATTCTTTAAAGAACTAAAAGTAGAACTACCATTTGATCCAGCAATCCCACTACTGGGTATCTACCCAGAGGAAAAGAAGTCATTATATGAAAAAGATACTTGCACATGCCTGGTTATAGCAGCACAATTTGCAATTGCAAAAACGCGGAACCAACCCAAATACCCATCAATCAACAAGTGGATAAAGAAACTGTGATATACACATGATGGTATACTACTTAGCCATAAAAAGGAATGAATTAATGGCATTTGCAGCGACCTGAATGAGATTGGAGACTATTATTCTAAGTGAAGTAACTCAGGAGTGGAAAAACCAAACATCGTAGTTCTCACTCATAAGTGGGAGCTAAGCTATGAGAATGCAAAGGCATAAGAATAACACAATGGGCTTTGGGGACTTGGGGGGAATGGCGGAGGGCAGGCGGGCAAGGGATAAAAGACTACAAATGGGGTGCAGTGTATACTGCTCAGGTGATGGGTGCACCAAAATCTCACAAATCACCACTAAAGAACTTACTCATGTAACCAAACACCATCTGTTCCCCAATAACCTATGGAAATTAAAAAAAATCAGCAAAAAGCAAGAAAATTCGTTATGAGCATGGAAATCTAAGATAATTAACATTAAATTTAAATATGTTGAAACAATAAGAGAATTCGGCAAGAAGCAATGTTGAGGGATAAAAACCAAAAGCTTTTCTCTAATACCTGCAGCACCTGGCTCGACCCGCCTTAGAACCCTCACGCCTGGGGGCGCCAGGACAGGGCTCACAGGTCAACAGGTCGGGTAGGCTGTAAAGAGACAAGGTGGAGGTTACAGGTTGAAAATGTATAAAATTGTAAAGTAAATTCAAAGTTATATCATTTCAATGCTAAATACTTCAGTAGTGATTCCTTTTTTAAAAAAATCTACTTTTCTACAAAATTCTTAACTTTTTTTCACAGTTCACAAAAGTAATGGTACTTTTTTTCAATATTTGCAATTCCCAATCCATATTCAGCTTCCCAATTGTCTCCGAAAGTCTTATGGAAAAAAAAAATGCTGGTTCAACCGGGAACCAATGGAGGGCTACTCTTTATATTTGTCAGTAGCGTTCAAGTTTTAACCTTTAACTTCTCCCTGTTCTTAGAGAGCCTGAGCAGGAGACTCTATAAAAACTCCATCCCCGCCAATTCTGAATCGCCGAAACGTGGGGAGTCTCGTCGAAGGCGGACTCAAGAGCTTATGGGAAATGTAGTCCTGAATGAGTCTGGGTCGCCGCGCAGCACTCTGGGATGGGGCTACTGGGCTCCTTCTGCGCCTGTGCAGCCAGAGCCCCGCCTCCTCATTTGGGTTCTCGAGACTCCCGGGAAGCTGTTTGGGAAGCTCGGGGGTCGGCTGGGAAAGTAGAGGGAGCGCAGCTGGGGCGGGAGGACAGCGTTTGTGCCCGGAAGCGGGAGAGGAAGCGGGAAGTTCGTGGGATCCCCGACCCCAGCGTCAGTGGGTGCGACCGGGCGGGCCCTCGGCCTTCCCGGCCCGTGGAGAGGGACTTCGGCCGCTGGCTCCCGGGGCGGCTGAGGCTGAGCACTGGTCCGGAGCAGGTGCCGGGTGCGGGCCGCGGTGTGCGGGACGGGAGCCTGGCGCGAGCGGCGGCGGGAGGAGAAAGCGCATTTGTAACGCGGGCGACAACGTGCCCGAAATCCCCGGACGGTGGGTCTGCATCGAGACCCCGAGCTCTGGAGCTGGAAAAACCCGGGTAAGTTCCAGCTCTGGCAACTGGAAGCCGAGGCGAATGCAGGGACCTGGATGAGAATCAGGTTTCTCATCTGAGAGTGAGGGTATTAATAATGATTGCTTCATGGCATTGGTTTAAAGCTCTAAGTCATCACCTGTAAAGCAAACAGCCGACTGTAGGCTACTAAGCCATGAGCGACTGCTGCTGTTATATTTAGAAGATACTTTGTTCCATTCATTGGGTGCCTATGTATACCTCACAACCACATCTGCATTAAATATAACAACTGAGGCTCAAGTCACAAGCTAGCAGTGAGGGAGCTGGGTTTCAAAGGCAGGTGTGATTTATTTCCCGTTTCAGGCGCTAATATCACACCTGCCTAAAACCAGCATTGCAGCCTTCACAGCACTTAGCAGAATGGCATGTCCCCAAATACTCAGGGAGTGGATGTAGATGGAATCTTACCATGTGTCAAATGTAGTCTGGATTTCTGGTGTGTCTTCAGATCTCTTGGGTCAGACAGGTTCCTGGCCCCTTCTGCATTGTCAGGGTGTCTCTCTTTTAAGTCTGATGTAAAGAATTCTAAGAGTCAGATTTTTGCCACCAGCATGGTTTCTCAGGTCAGGTCCGTCCCAGGCTCCTTGAACAGAGCAGCCCTTGCGAGGTGGGAAGCAGGGGTCTCTGTGAACAGTTTTACCTGGAAGAGAACGCCTCTAAGACCTAGACCTCCCTCCCGAGCTTCAGAGCAGAGGCAGAAGAGTCCACAGAGGATCAGATCCTAGATGTGTATGGTCAGAAGCAGTTCTTGATCCTCCTTCCCAGAATGAGCCAGACTTGGTGAAGCCTCCAGAAGCCACCACAGAATGGGTGACAGTGGGTGGTTTGGGCCAGCTTTGAGAAGAGCAAAATGAGCTAGGTGGTGGCCAGGGACAGGCTGCTCAGGAAAGGCCACATCATTGCTTAGGTCTGAGGGTAGGGGTAACTGGAGATTCTGTCCCCAGATCCCAAAGTAGCCCCCAGTCCTTTCGTTCTCCACTCTTTCAGATGCCATACTGCTGTTAACACATGTGACACTGGAGACTTTGTCCCTACCTCATAGAATCCCAGCATGATGATACATGAAGGGTCTTCCGTGGTTATCTACTTCTGATTCTTTTGAAAGCTTTAAAGACATTGGGCATGAAAGGTTCAGTGAGTTTCCGGGGATCCCTCGTTTGTGGCAGAGCCAGGAGGAAAACAGTTCCGTGCATTCTTTCACAGGTGAGTCACCAAAAACATCTTATCCAAAGGGCCTTTTGAGAAATACATCCCAGTTAAAACATCTAAAACTCTTTGCCTTAAAGTATCTCATCTCTTTTACAAGACTTTCTGTGGATTGTCTATACCAAGGGTAAACAATATTACTAAGAAAAATAGTTAAATGATGCACACTGAATATTTTTCAGCTAAGTTAATTTTGTGTTTTGGAGGCAGAGTCTCATCCTATTGTCCAGGCAGGAGTGTAGTGGCACAAACACGGCTCACTGCAGCCTCTACCTCCTGGGCTCAAGTGATCCTCCTGCCTCAGCCTCCCAAGGAGCAGGGACCACAGGCGCATGCCACCACACCTGGCTAATTTTTTAAGTTTTTATTTTCTGTAGAGACAGGGTCATGCCATGTTGCCCAGGTTGGTCTTGAACTCCTGAGCTCAAGCTATCCACCCTCTTTGGCCTCCTGAAGTGCTGGGGTTACAGGCATGAACCACAGTACCTGCTAGGTTAATTTTAATGAAAGAATAGTGTCTTACCCTGTGGTGTACTTTAATTCAACTAATCCTGTATTGTCTTTATTTGTGTGTGTGTGTGTGTGTGTGTGTTAGAATCACATGTGCATTGTTAAATCAATTGGGAAAAGTTTATGTTCACTCAATAAAAAATAGCAGTTTAAGCCCCATAACTATTTCAGAGTTGTCGTAGACAATGCCACCTCTATGTGGTGCTTCTCATGCCTTTTCAAGGCCTGAAGGGCCCTGTTACCGTAGGAAGGCTGCTCCCCAACTGGGTTGCTGAGATTTGGGGAGGCGAATCTAGGAGCTGTGAGGTAGGCCAGACCGTGTGACATCCTCTTTCTTTCCCCCCAGCTGAGGCTTTACAGTTCTCTATACTCTCCCAAGATCCACAGAAAATGAACACATTTCAGGTAAGCTCTTTATTCATTCCCAACTTTGTATTGTAATGGATTTATGAGGTTTAGATAGGCCCTTGCATTAAATGGAAAAGGAGAACTAGATCAAGTAAATCTTGAGGGAAAATATATACAGTTTTACCACGAACTCTGTTTGCTGTCAGCTTTGTCAGGGTTAGTAGGTTCCCTCCAGTTACCAGTTTGCCAAGATGTCATGTTATGAATGCACATGAATTATATTAAATACTTTTTGTGTATCAGAATAAATCTATAGCTGTGTCCTTTAATTAATCTGTAAATACTGTGAATAATATAATGGATTTTCTAAAAGTAACTTGAATTCCTGTATAGACCCTAGTTGCTAATGAGTGTAGTAAGTTGCTTCTTACGTGTTTTCCTAGCACTTTATGGTAATAATTTAGGATTTTTATTTCTGTGTTCACAAATTGGATTAAACTATACTTTCCTGTTTCCCTGTTCAGTTAGGGTATCATGGTTGTCTCATGAAAGGAAATGGGGCACTTTTTCTTGTTTCTTCTTTTCTAATAATTTAGGAAAATGAGAACATTGTGTTATATGTAGATTTTATGAAACTCACCTATGAATTTGGACCTTGCAAAGACTTTTTGTGTGAGGATTTTGATTATTGAATAAATGTATTAGTTCATTAGTCAGCTTCTTATAAGCTTATACTGGATTTGTACTTTTTCAATATAATTTTTGTCATTACGTTTTCATAGAAAATTGTAATCATTTACTTTTTATTTTCTTATTTTTTTAGATTTAGTAAATGTTTATTGTTGGTTAACCATTATCAAACAAGATTTTTCTTTGTCAGTATGCATTAAGTTATAGATGTACAGAGAGACAAGGTATAAACCAAGAGAAAAATAAAATGAGATACTAAGATATTTTATTTTAGAAACCACCTTGCATACACAAATTATAAAAATTTATAATTTTCACCCTGCTTTACCATCCTTGTGCTAATATACTTTGACACTGAAGATGCAACTTGCCTACTTACTTAGCACTTTACTTAGATATATTTATTAAGATGCAAAAGTTTTCATAATATTGTATGTTTACTAAAACTGGAAAGAGTTTCAATTTTAATACAAAATGTATTTGAAATTTTCGACTAAGATTCTGAACATTTTACTTTTACATTTTATTTTACGTATTTTACTACCCAGGGTCTAAAAGAAGTCAAGACTTCTTTCATTTTAACTAAAATGAAAGAGCAAGACTAAAATAATAATAATAAGTGCTGTCTTTTCTTTATACTTAAAAACGTTTCTTTAAAATGTTTTATTTCAATAGCTTTTGGGATACAAGTGGTTTCTTGTTACATGGATGAATTATATAGTGGTGAATTCTGAGATTTTAGTGCACCTGTGGTCTGACAAGTAGTGTACATTGTGCCTTACAGGTAGTTTTTTATCCCTAGCACCTTTCCCTAGCCTCCCACCCTCCCCTTCTTGGTCTCTAAAGTCCATTATGTCACTGTATGCCTTTGCATACTCATAACTTAGCTCCCACTTATAAGTGAGAACATACGGTTTGGTTTTCTACTCCTGTGATACTTAGAATAACAGCCTCCAGCTCCATCCAAGTTGCTGCAAAAGACATTATTTCATTCCTTTTTATGGCTGAGTAGTATTCCATGGTGTATAGGCACCACGTTTTCTTTATCCACTCAGTTGATGGGCACTTAGGTTGGTTCCACATCTTTGCAATTGTGAATTGTGCTGCTACAAACATGTGTGCTGGTTTCTTTTTCATTTATGATGACTTCTTTTCCTTTGGGTAGATACCCAGTAGTGGGATTGCTAGATCGAATGGTAGATCTACTTTTAGTTCCTTAAGGAATCTCCATACTTTTTCCATAGAGGTTGTCCTAATTTTCATTCCTACCAGCAGTGTATAAGCATTCTCTTTTCTTCACATCCATGCAAATATCCACTGTGTTTTGACAGTGTGTTTTGCAGGAGTAAAGTGGTATCTCATGGTGGTTTCAATTTGCATTTCCCTGATGATTAGCGATGTTAAGCATTTTTTTCATGTGTTTATTGGACATTTGTATATCTTCTTTTGAGAAATGACAATTCATGTCCTTTGTCCACTTTTTTATGGGATTTTTTTTCTTGCTGGTTTATTTGAGTTCCTTGTAAATTCTGGATACTTTGTCAGATGTCTAGTTTGTAAATATTTTCTCCCATTCTGTGGGTTGGCTGTTTACTCTGGTAATTATTTCTTTTGCTGTGTAGAAGCTTTTTAGTTTAATTAGGTCCAGTTAATTTATCTTTGTTTTTGTTGCGTTTGCTTTTGGGGTATTAGTCATGAGTTCTTGGCCTAGGCTGATGTCTAGAAGAGTTTTTCAAATGTTGTCTTCTAGAATTTCTATGGTTTCAGGTCACAGATTTAAGTCTTTGATCCATCTTGAGTTGATATTTGTATAAAGTGAGAGATAGGGATCCAGTTTCATTATTCTACATGTGGCTTGCCACTTTTACCAGCACCATTTATTAAATAAGACAGAAGTCCCTAATCCACGGGGCCACTGACTGGTACCAGTCTGTGGTCTGTTAGGAATGGAACGGCACAGCAGGAGGTAAGCAGCAGGCTAGTAAGTATTACCACCTGAGCTCTACCTCCTGTCAGATCAGCAGCATCAGATTCTCATAGGAGAGGGAACCCTATTGTGAACTGCACATGCAAGGGATCTAGACTGGGTGCTTCTTATGAGAATCTAACTAATGCCTGATGATCTGAAGTGGATCAGTTTAATCTTGAAACCATCCCCACCCCACCACCTCTGGTCCATGGAAAAATTGTCTTCCAGGAAACCAGTCCCTGGTGCCAAAAAGGTTGGGGATTGCTGAAATAGGATGTCCATTCCCCTGTTTATGTTTTTGTATGCTTTGTCGAAGATCAGTTGTTGACTGTGCATATTTGGCTTTATTTCTGGGTTCTCTATTCTGTTCCATTGGTCTGTGTGCCTGCCTTTATACCAGTACCACACTGTTTTGGAAATTATAGCCTTGTAGTATAATTTGAAGTCTGGTATTGTGGTGCCTCCAGATTTGTTCTTTTTGCTCAGGATTGCTTTGATTATTCTGGCTCTTTTTTATTCTGTATGAATTTTAGGATTTTTTTTCTAATTATGTAAAAGATGTTGGTATTTTGATGAGAATTGCATTGAACCTGTAGATTGCTTTGGTCAGAATGGTCATTTTCACAATATTGATTCTTCCAATCCGTGAGCATGGGATGTGTTCCATTTGTTTGTGTCACCTGTGATTTCTTTCAGCAGTGTTATGTAGTTCATGTAGAGATCTTTCACCTCCTTGGTTAAGTATATTATTAGGTTGTTTTTTGTTGTTTTGTTTTTGCAGCTGTTGTAAAAGAAATTGAGTTCTTGATTTGATTCTTAGCTTGGTTGTTGTTGGTATAGCATTGCTACTGATTTGTCTACATTGATTTTGTATCCTGAGACTTTACCGAATTCATTTATCAAATCTAGGAGTCTTTTGGAGGAGTCTTGGATTTTCTAGGTATATGATCATATCATCTACAAAGAGCAGTAGTTTGACTTTTCCTTTTCCAATTTGGATGCCCTTTATTTCTTTCTCTTGACTAATTGCTCTGGCTAGGACTTCCAGAACTATGTTGAACAGGAGTGGTGAAAGCAGGCATCCTTGTCTTGTTTCTGTTCTCAGGGGGAGTACTTTCAACTTTCCCCATTCAATATGGTGTTGGCTGTGGACTTGTCACATATGGCTTTTATTATTTTGAGGTAAGTCCCCTCTATGCCTAGTTTGAGAGCTTTTATAAAGGTACACGAGATTTTGTCAAATGCTTTTTCTGCATCTACTGAGATGATTATATGATTTTTGTTTTTAGTTATGTTTACGTGATGTATCACATTTATTTACTTGCATATGTTAAACCATCCCTGCATCCCTGAGGTGAAACCTACCTAATCATGATGTGCTTTTTGATGTGCTATTATATTCAGTTAGCTAGTGTTTTGTTGAGGATTTTCGCATCTATGTTCATCAGGGATATTGGTCTGTTGTTTCCTTTTTTGTTGTTGTGTCCTTTCCTGGTTTTGGTATCAGGGTGATACTGGCTTCATAGAATGATTTAGGGAGGATTCCCTCTTTTGCAATCTTGTGGAATAGTTTCTGCAGGATTGGGACCAGTTCTTCTTTAAATATCTGGTAGAATTCAGCTTTGAATCCATCTGGTCCCAGGCTTTTTGTTGTTGTTGGCAATTTTCAAATTTTTAAATTACTGATTTAATCTCTCTACTTGTAGTCTATTCAGAGTTTCAATTTCTTCCTGATTTAATCTAGGAGTGTTGTATGTTTGCAATAATTTATCCATTTCCTCCAGGTTTTCTAGTTTGTGCACATAAAGGTGTTCATAGTAGTCTTGAAAGATCTCTTGTATTTCTGTGATGTCGGTTGTAATGTTTCCAGTTTCATTTCTAATTGAACTTATTTGGATCTTCTTTCTTTTCTTGGCCAATCTAGCTGAAGGTCTATCAGTTTTAACTTTTCAGGGAACCAGCTTTTTTGTTTCATTGATATTTTGGGGTTTTTTTGTTTGAATTTCATTTAGTTCTACTTTGATCTTTATTTCTTTTGTCCTGCTAGCTTTGGGTTTAGTTCCTGTTTCTCTGGTGCCTTGAGGTATAACATTAGGTTGTCAATTTGTGCTCTTTCAGGCTTTTTGATATAGGCATTTAACACTATAAACTTTTCTCTTAGCACTGCTTTGCTACATCCCAGAAGTTTTGATAATTTGTGTAATTATCATTCATTGAATTTGTAAATTTCTATCTTGATTTTGTTGTTAACCCAGAAATCATTCAGGAGCAGATTATTTCATTTCCATGTATTTTTATAGTTTTAAAGTTCCTTTTAGAGTTCATCCCTAGTTTTATTCTGCTGTGATCTGAGTAGATACTTGATATGATTTTGATTTTTAAAAATGTATTGAGACTTGTTTTGTGGCCTATTATATGATCTGTCTTTGAGAATGTCCCATGTGCTGATGAGAAGAATGTATATTCTGCAGTTCTTGGAGAGCATTTTGTAAATATCTGTTAAGTTCATTTGTTCTAGTGTATTGTTTAAGTCGACTGTTTCTTTGTTGGCTTTCTCTCTTGATCTGTCTAGTACTGTCGGTGGTCTGTTGAAGTTTCCCACTATTATTGTATTGCTGTCTATCTCATTTCTTAGGTTAGTAGTAATTGTTTTGTGAAACTGGGACCTCCAGTGTTAAGTGCATATAAATTTGGGATTGTAATATCTTCTTGTTGGATTGATCCTTTTATCATTATATGGTGACCTTCTTTGTCTTTTTTTTACGGATTTTCTTGAAGTCTTTTTTGTCTGATATAAGAATAGCTACTCCTGCTTGCTTTTGGTTTCCATTTGCATGGAATATTTTTTTCCTTCCCTTTACCTTGAGTTTATATGAATCCTTCTATGTTTGGTGAGTCTGTTGAAGACAGCAGATATTTGGTTTGTTATTTTTTTTTAAATCTATTTTGCCATTCTGTATCTTTTAAGTGGAGCATTTAGGCCATTTACATTCAATGTTAATATTGAGATGTGAGATACTGTTCTCTTCATCATGTTGCTACCTAGTTTGCTTTTTTCATTGAATTATTGGTTTATAGGTCCTGTGAGTTTTAAGCTTTGAAGAGGTTCTGTTTTGGTGCATATCAAACTCTTGTTTCAAGGTTTAGAGCTCTTTTTAGCATTTCTCATAGTGCTGCTTTGGTAACGACAAATTCCCTCAGCATGTGTTTGTCTGAAATAACTTTATTTCTCCTTCATTGATGAAACTTAGTTTTGCTGGATGCAGAATTCTTAGCTGACAGGTACTCTGTTTAAAGAGGTTGGAGATAGGACCCCCAATCCCTTCTTGCTTGTGAGGTTTCTGCTGAGAAGTCCGCTGTTAGTCTGATAAGTTTTCCTTTATAGGTTACTTGATGCTTTTATCTTAGTGCTCTTAGAATTCTTTCCTTCATGTTGGCTTTAGACAGCCTGATGACTATATGCTTTGGTGAAGATCTTTTTGCAGTGGATTTTCCAAGAGTTCTTTGACCTTCTTGGATTGGGATATGTAAATATCTAGCCAGGTCAGTGAAGTTTTCCTCAGTTATTTCCTCAAATAAGTTTTCTAGACTTTTTGTTTTCTTTTTTCCCTCAGAAACATCAATTCTTAGGTTTGGCCATTTTACATAATTTCATATTTCTTGGAGACTTTGTTCATTTCTTTTTATTCTTTTTTCTGAGCTTTTTGAGCTTTTCGTGTTATGTATCATGCCGCATCTCTGTGTACAGCTGCACGAGATAATAATGAACAGATTTTCATTCCTGTAAAGATTCACTTCCCAGCTGGGCACTGTGGCCCACGCCTGTAATCCCAGCACTTTGGGAGGCCAAGGTGGGCGGATCATGAGGTAAGGAGATCAAGACCATCCTGGCCAACATGGTGAAACCCCATCTCTACTAAAATACAAAAAACTAGGTGTGGTGGCATGCACCTGTAATTCCAGCTATTCGGGAGGCTGAGGCAGGGGAATTGCTTGAACCCGGGAATGCGGAGGTTGCAGTGTGCCGAGATCGCACCATGGGAAATGTATGCAGGAATCCTATTTATAATAATTTTACCTAAAAGGGTACTAAGCTTCCTCAGTATATTAAGTAACAATGTATGTGTATGATTGTAAAATAAATACAAATAAGAGCATGAGAACAAATATTTGTGCTAATTATGCATTTCAAAAGTAAGGCAGAATTAGGGCCATAATAAGAATCCCTTATAGCATTTTGTTTTAAATTCTCAACAGTAAACATAATGAGTTAGTTTCTGAAAACATTTTCCTTTCCTTGATTCTGAACACTCAGATTAATCAGAAATGCGCTGTTACAGGCGTCAGTGTCATTCCAGGACGTGACTGTGGAATTCAGCCAGGAGGAGTGGCAGCACCTGGGCCCTGTTGAGAGGACCCTGTACAGAGATGTGATGCTGGAGAACTACAGCCACCTCGTCTCAGTGGGTGAGCACAGCTTACCATGGGGTTCCCTCCAGAGTGCAGTTCTGTTTCTCCTCTCTTTCTCTCTCTCCATACCAGACCATGTGACTCCCTCTACAGTGCAATTCTGGTTTTCCTTTTTTATATTAGTCAGTTTTATTGAGGTGTATTTAACAGAAAATAAAATTCAGCACCTTTCAGTGTACAAATCAATGAGTTTTGAAAAATGTATACATTGATTACCACAATCCAAATCATGGTTTGGAATATTTTTATCACCCCCAGAAGATTCTTTGTAGCCCTTTGCAGTGAGTCCTCTCCCTCCATCCCTTCCTCCACAACCTCTGGCAACTACTAGTCTGCTTTCTATTGCAATAATTTTGCCTTTTCTCAAATTTCATATAAATGGAATCATAAATTATATACTCCCTTTTGTCTGGCTTTTCTTTAGTATAATGCTTTTGAAATTCATGCACATGTGTGTATAAGTGGTTAATTATTTTATCCTAAGTAGTGCCACTTTGTGGGCATATACTGCAATTTATTATCCTCTATCAGTTGGTCAACATATGGAATTTTTTCCCAGTTGGTGCTTTTCTGAATAAAGCTGCTATGAACTTTCACATGCAAGTCTTTGTGTCAACATATGTTTTCATTTCTCTTGTGTAAGTACCTAGGAGTGAGCTTGCCAGGTCTTTGATAAGTTTATCTGTCTGTAACTTTATGGGAAACTGCCAAATGTTTTCAAACTGGCTCCACAGTTTTTCATTTTCATGAACAGTGTCTGTGAGTTCTCATTACTCTTTGGTTACCATTATTTGGAAAATTTTGCTGTTTTTAACAATTCTAGTTGGGTTTTAATTTGCATTTTCCTGATGACTAACAACATTGAACCTCTTTTTATGTGCTTTTTAGCGATTCATAAATCTTCTTTAAATGAGCAGTCAAATCTTGAGCTCATTTTTGTTTCATTTAGTTTTTAGTATTTTGTTTGTTTAGTTGAAGAAGTTCAGACCTTTATTAGATATATGTTTTACAGACTTTTTCTTGCCATCTCTTGCTTCTCTTTTTAAAGAGAAAATGTTTTCAGTTTTTAATTTTTTGCATATATTTTAAGAAACCTTTTTTATATTGAAATAATTATAGATTTATGGGAATTAGCAAAAATTGTGTCCTCACCTTAGCTTACCCCAAAGGGTACATGTTTTATAACTATAATACAGTATCAACACCAGTAAATAGACACTGGTACAATATGTGTGAATAGCTCTGTGCCATTTTATCACATGTGGAGATTGATGTAACCACCACAGTTACAATTCAGAACTGCTCTGTCACCACAAAGATCTCTTTGGTGCTACTCATTCATAGTCAACACCCATGCCGTCTCTCACATTGTTCCTGATCTCTGCTGACTACTAATCTGCTAGCTCTATAATTTTGTCATTTTGAGACTGTTATATAAGTGGAATCATACAGTATTTGATGTGTTGAGACTGGCTTTTTCACTCAGCGTAATGCTCTTGAGATCCAAGTTGTAGTGTATCCATAGTTCATTCCTTTTATAGCTATGTAGTATTTCACTATATGAATATCATTGTTTAGCTGTTCACCTGTTGAAGGACATTTTGGTTGTTTCCAGTTTGGGGCTATTATAAAGTTGATGCGAACACTCATGTTCAGATTTTTTGTGAACATAAGTTTTTCTGGGATAAGTGCCACGAAGTGTGATTGTTAGATTGTATGGTAAGTTATGTTTTATTCTTTAAGAAAGTGCCAAACTATTTCCCAGAGTTGCTGTACCATTTTGCATTTCCACCAGCAATGTATGAGGGATCCAGTTATTCCCTATCCTTTCTGGTACTAGGCATTGTTGCTATTTTATGTATTAGTGGTTGAACAGGTGTATAGTGATATCTCATAGTGATCCTAATTTGCATTTCCCTAATGGCTACTGATAATCAAATATCTTTTCATGTGTTCACATGCCATCTGTGTACCCTTAGTAAAATGTCTGTTCATGGCTTTTGTCCACTTTTTAATTGGAAGTTTGTGTGTTTTACCATTGACTTTTGAGAATTTAGATAGTCTAGATATGAATTTCTTTGTCAGATGTGTGGTTTGCACATTTTTATACCAGTCTGTAACTTGTCTTTTCATCCTCTTCGTGAGGTGTTTTGTAGAGCATAAGTTTTTAATTTTGATGAAGTCCAGTTTATCAGTTTTGTAAAAATGTCCTATCTAAGAACTCTTCACTAAGTCTTTGGACCAAAGGTTTTCTCCTATTTTTAAAAATTGTGTAATTTACATTTTAATTATGGTGCATTTTGAGTTAATTTTTATATAGGGCATGAAGTGTAAGTTGAGATCTTTTTTTTTTTGTTTTTGCCTATGGATATCCATTTGCTCCATGCAGCACCATTACCCTTCATTGAATAGCTTTTTCACCTGTGTCAAAAATCAGTTGGCTGTACTTGTATGAGACTATTATATTCCCACATTATATTTCTTTTTCAATATTGTTTTAACTATTCTAGTTACTTCACCTTTGCATATACATATTGTAATAATTTCATTATGTTAGAATCTTACTGGGTGTTTGATAGGAATTAAAGCTATAAATTATCAATTTTGTGACAGTTAACATCTTTACTGTTTTGAGTCTTGAGTCTTATAATCCATAAACACAATATATTTCTCCATTTACTTAGATCTTGATTTCTTGCTTCAGTGTTTTGTAGTTTTCAGTATAAAAGTCCTGCACATTATATTTATACCTCAGTGTTTCATTTGGTTGAGTAATTGTTAATGGCATTGTGTTTTAAATTTCTGTTTGCTTATGAAGGTTGCTAGTTTATAGAAATGTAATTGATTTTTGTATGTTTGTTCTTTTATGCTGAGATCTTGCTGAACTTTCTAGGAAGGCCTTTTTGTAGATTCGTAGGCATTTTTTAACATAAGCTATCATGTCATCTATGTATAGGGTCAGTTTACTATCTTCCTTTCTAATCTGTATGCCTTTTATTTCCTTTTCTTGCTGTATTACACTGGATAGGACTTCTAGTACTGTGTAGAATAAGAGTGGTAAGAGTAGTCATCCTTGCCTTGTTCCCAACCTTAAGGGGAAAACATGTAGTCTTTCACCAAATGATCTTAGCAGGTCCTTTGTAGGTATTCTTCATCAAATGGTGGAACTTCTACTGTATTCCTAGTTTTATGAGAATATTGATTATGAATGGATATTGAATCTTGTCAAATACTTTTTATGTATATACTGCTGTGATTACATGGTTTTTCTTCATTACTCCATTAATGTAATAGACTTTGTTGACTACTTTTCAAATATTGAACCAGCCTTATATACTTGGAATAAACCTTACTTGGTAATGTCATAGAATTCTTTTTATTTATTGTTTGATTCTATTTGCTAATATTTTGTTAAGTAGTTTTGCATTTATGAGAGAAATCGGTCTGTAGTTTTATACTACCTTTGTCTGGTTTTCATATCAGCATAAGTCTGGCCTCATAAAATTAGTTGGAAAGTGTTCCTTCCAATTTTCTGGAAGAGGTTGTATAGAAGTGGTGTTTATTCTTCATTAAATGTTTGGTAATCTAGTGAAACCATCTGGGCCTAGAGACTCCTTTTTGGGGAGTGTTATAAATCAATTTATTTAAGTCATATATGGATATTCAAATTATTTCTATTAGGTGAATTGTGGTATTTTTGCTTTTCTAACAATGAGTCCATTTTATCTCAGTTGTCATGTTTATATGTGTAAAGATGTTCAGACCATTCCATTATTATCATTTTGATGTCTTTAGGATCTGTATTTATAGACCTGTTTTATTCTTTATATTGGTCATTCCTGTCTTCTTGCTCTTTTATTTTTTTGTTCACTCTTCCTAGAGGTTTTACAAGGTTACTGCTCTTTTCAGCCAACCAGCTTTTTCTCTCATTGATCTTTCTCTTTTGTTTTTTTGGTTTTAATTTGGTTGATTTCTACTCTTTACTTTTTACTTTTGCTTATGTTAGGATTATTGTGCTCTTTGTCTAGCTTTTTAATGTGTGATCATGCACTATTAATTTGAGACTTTTTCTCTTTTCTAACGTACACATTTAGTGCCTTAAAAAATTCAGCACTACTTTAGCTGCAACATACAAATTGCATATCGGGTTACTAAGACGTGTCTCTTATTTATGTCTAGAAGACATATTTCTTCTTCTTTGAACACTCATTCATACAGTATGAGACTGTATGAAGAAATGCAATTAAAACTTAACAACTGTTTAATTAATATCCACTTTTTGATAGACACCAGTGCAGTTCTCAAGTTATTCAGTAGCACAGCCTTAAGTTTCATAGGGTGATTTGAAGAGTTTCTGAGGTTAAGAAAACCTTTCTATTAAAAAAAATTGTAATTTTTTTGAAGCTGGGTGAAGGATGCATGAGGGGAGGGGTTCACTGAACTCTCTTTTTTACTTTTTCAAAGAAAATTTTCAAATTCAAAGGAAAAGATAAGTGTTGCTTGAGAAAAACTCTAAGCATGTCTAGGAATAAGCTAAATAAGGAAATATAAACATTCCAAGTAGAGAAAAGAACAAGCACAAAGACCCCTAGTAGAAGAGAAGATAGTGAGTACAGAGACCTGAAAAAGAACCAGTACACCTGGAACAAAGAAAGCAAGAAGGAATATGGTACAAGATGTGGAAGCAGACCAAGTGAATATATATTATTGAGGCCATATTCTGGGTTTTAAGCAATAAGTAGTCACCGAGGGCTTTAAGTAAAATAGTAATCAACCATATCTGCTAAGAAATGTAATTTTTTGGCACTAAAAGAAATTACAGGTGCATTAATTTTTACTCAGCAACATATACAATACTCAGCAACAATACGTGCATAAACACAAAATGATATATACACAAGGTTATTCACTGCAGCATTGTTTGTAAGAGCAATAGAATATCAACAACCCAAATGTACATCATTGACTAATTGGCTGAAAGTGTGTTACTTCAACACACAAATGAAGACTATGCAACCATAAAATGGACAAGAGCCTGTATACAAATAAGGAGTGATACTTAGTAAATATTAAGTCAAAAGAAGCAGTAGAATGGTGTGCGCAGGAAGCCATCTTTGAGTAAGGAAAGAGAGAAGAATATACGTAACTGTTGATATTTGCAAAATGAAACCCTGGGAGAAAAATCAGAAAGTGATAAAATTCAGCAGGTGGGGGGCGAGTGATTAGAACAGGAATGGAAGTGAGACTTTTAGTATACCTTTTTATACAATTTGGATTTTTGAACTACATACATGTTTTGCATATTGAAAGATTACACTAAATTTAAAAGGCACTTCTTAAATGTGAAAGTTTTAGAGACTGATGGTTCCAGATAAGATTGATGACAGATACTTCTTCCTGTTCCTCCCTTTAAGTACAGCTAAAACCACTAGGCATTATATACAAAACGTATAAGAAGACTTTGAACAGTGAGAGAAGGACAAAAACAAGCTAGGGACGTTGGAACCCAAGAAATGACACCTCTTTCTCAGTTTTATTTTTGCCTAATGTATCAGCCTGAAACACCAGTTGATACAGACAAAAAAAAAAAAAAAAGTCCCAAGTAAAGCCTGCTTCCTCTAGACAAAAGAACAGGAAAGCAACCACCCAGAAAGACAGAAAATTTTAGACAACTGCCCTACCCTAACTAAACACTACGGAAAAAAACTGCAGCTCTCTCCCATCACCAAAAACTGACTTCCACCCTGGTCCTAGAGTATCAGAGTACTCCTCTAGCTCTCCAATGGGGTGATTTCAGCTGAGGCCTAGTGGTAAGCCAGGACTCTTCCTACCAACTGACAGTAAAAAGTTGCCTGAATAGGCCAGGTGCGGTGGCTCACGCCTGTAATCCCAACACTTTGAGAGGCCAAGGCAGGTGGATCATGAGGTCAGGAGTTCAAGACCAGCCTGGCCAACATGGTGAAACCCCGTCTCTACTAAAAATACAAAAATTAGCCAGGCATGGTAGTGGGTGCCTATAATCCCAGCTACTCGGGGGGCTGAGGCAGAGAATTGCTTGAAGCCAGGAGGCAGAGGTTGCAGTGAGCAGAGATTATACCACTGCACCCCAGCTTGGGCAACAGAGCAAGACTGCGTCTCAAAAAAAAAAAGTTGCCTGGATACCTACCTGATGGTGTTATTAGAAGCTAATCTGGACTCCCAACCTCACCTGGCAGTAAGAAAGTGTGTCCTCCTTCAGCTGCCATGGTATCAGAGGGAGCCTCCTAAAACAGAAGATGAAGAAGACCCAGAGTCACATAATACCTGGAATATCTAGTATACAATTGAAAGTAATAACAGTAATAATGTATTGGGTCATTATGACATATGGATAAGTGAAATGAATGAAAGCAGTGCCACAAGGGATGACAGGAGCCACAGGTAATACTGTTATAAGATGCCCGCAATACGTGTGACGTGGGATAGTTATAGTGTTATTGTAAGGTGAATGATGATTACCTTAAAACATATATTGTAAACACTAGGGCAACCACTAAAAACGTTTTAAAAGAAGTATAAATGATATACCAACAGATAAAATGGATGTATATAAAATGCTCTTTAAAAGGAGAGAAGGCAAAAAGAGAGAAGTAGGTAGAAAAAAAAAAAGAACAAGTGCAATGAACAAAAAAGTTTAAAAAATTAATCCAGCTATGTTAGTAATCACTTTAAGTGTGAATAGGCTCAAAACACCAGATATAGTACAGTAATACAATACAGTCGGATTAGTTAAAAAAGTAAAGCCCAACTCTACTTTGTCTATAAGAAGCAAACCATAAAACCAAAGACTCAAGTTAGAAATAGAAAAATGGGCTGGGCACGGAGGCTCACGACTGTAATCCCAGCACTTTGGGAGGCCGAGGTGGGCAGATCATGAGGTCAGGAGTTCAAGACCAGCCTGGCCAACATGGTGAAACCCCGTCTCTACCAAAAATACAAAAATTAGCCAGGCGTGGTGGCAGGCGCCTGTAATTCCAGCTACTCGGGAGGCTGGGGCAGGAGAATCACTTGAACCCCAGAGACGGAGGTTGCAGTGAGCCAAGATCACTCCACTGCACTCCAGCCTGGGTAACAAGAGCAAGACTCTGTCTCAAAAAAAAAAAAAAAAGAAAAGAAAAGAAAAAAGAAAGAAAAGAAAACTACATCAGGCTAACACTAACCTAAATTGAAGTAACTATTAATTTCAGACAAAGACTTCAGAACGTGGAAGATCATCAAGGATGGAAGAATATTACATAGTAATAAATGGCTCAATTCTCTAAGAAAACATAACAGCCCTAGACATTTATGCAGTTAACAACAGCTTCAAATTATATGAGGTAAAAAACTGATAGAACTAAAAAGAGAAATACACAAATCTACAATTAAAATAGGGAGATTTAAACACCGCTCTGTCAGTATTGGTAGATCAAGCAGGCAGAAAATTGCTAAGGATGTAAATGACCTGAACAGCAGTGTCAGCCAACTTGGATCTACTGACATTTTTAGACTACAGCAATAGAAAAATATACATTCTTCTCAAGTGCATGTGAAACATTCATCAAAAGAGACATTCTAGGCCATAAAGCACACTTTAACAAATGAAAAAGTACAGAAATCCTAAAAAGTGTGCTTTCAAACCATACCAGAAATCAAATACAGAAAGATAGCAGGAGCATTTCCAAATATTTGGAAATAACCAACACACTTGTCAACACATGAGTCAAAGAAAAATTCTCGGTATAATTTTTTGAAAATGAAAGTACAAGAAATTTGTGAAATGCAGCTAAAGCAATAATCAGAGGTTAATTTAAGTGTTAAGTGCACATAAAAGAAAAAGGCAGGGCACAGAGGCTCTCACCTATAATCCCAACACTTTGAAAGGCCAAGGTGGACGGATCACTTGAACCCAGGAGCTCAAGACCAACCTGGGCAACATAGGGAGACTCTGTCTCTACAAAATTATAAAAATGAGCCAGGCATGGTGGCACGTGCCAGTAGTTCCAGCTACGTGAAAATGAATAACAGAAGGAAAACTAGAAATGTTACAAATATGTGAAAAATTAACAAACTCTTAAACTACCAAGGGGTCAAAGAATCATAAGACAAATTAGAAAATACCTTGAGAGAAATGAAAATACAACATAGCATACCTTCTGGATGCAGTAAAACCAACAATAAGATGGAAATGTATAGCTATAAACACATACATTAAGGAAGAAGAAAGATCTCAAATCAATAACCTAACTTCACATCTTAAGAAACTAAAGAAAGAGCAAACTAAACCTAAACCTAGCAAAAGGAAACAATACTAGAGATTAGAAGAGAGAGAATGAAAGAATAGAAAAACAATAGAGAAAATCAATGAAACCAAAGTTCTTTTTTAAAAAAAACAACAAAATTGATAAACTTTTAACTAGATCAGTTCAGAAAAAAAGGGAAGACTCAAATTACTAAACTCAGAAATGAAAATGGGGACAGTATTAGCAATTCTACAGAAATAAAACTGATTATAAAGGAATGCTGTGAACAACAAATTAACCTAAATGAAAGAGACAAATTACTCGAAGCCCATAATCTACCAAAACTGAATCACGAAGAGATAGAAAGCTCAAATAGACCTGTAAGTAGTGTCTAGTACCATTCACCAAGTAAAGGAACCAAGATTCCTTGGGAAAATGGTTGATTCTAAGGGCTAGGGAGAAATGTACAAGATGAGTGTGGGACATCTTGTAGAATCAGAAAGTAAGGAAATTGCTCAAAAAACAAAACTATGGGAGTGTCTCAGTCCATTTTGTGTTGCTAGAACAGAATACCTGAGACTGGGTAATTTATAAAGAAAAGTTTGTTTGGCTCACAATTCTGGTGGCTGAAAAATCCAGGATTGGGCAGCTGCATCTAATGAGGGCGTCATACTGCTTCAATTTATGGTGGGAAGTGGAAGGGGAGTGGCCATGTGCAAAGAGATCACATGGCAAAAGAGGAAGCAAGAGAGAAACCAGGCTCTTTTTAACAGCCGGTTCTCACAAGAAATAATCCTGTAAGAGTGAGAACTCTACCCTTTGGGAGGGCATTAATCTGTTCATGAGGGATCTACTCCCATGACCCAAACACCTCCCACTAAGCCCCACCTCCCAACACTGCTACATTGGGGATCAAATTTCACCTTGAGTTTTTGCAGGGATGAACCATACCCAAACCATACCATTCTGCCCCTAGCTCCCCAAAACTCATATCCTTCTCATATACAAAATATAACATTCCATCCCACTAGTCCCAAAAGCCTTAAGTTTTTCCAGCACCACCTTAAAAGTCCAAAGTCCAGCTACAAGCCTGTAAAATCAAAAATAAGTTATTGGGCAGGCATGGTGGCTCACACCTATAAACCCAGCACTTTGGGAGGCCAAGGCGGGCGGATCACCTGAGGTCAGCAATTCAAGACCAACATGGGGAAACCCTGTCTCCACTAAAAATACAAAAATTAGCCAGATGTGGTGGCATGTGCCTATAGTCTCAGCTACTCGGGAGGCTGAGGCAGGAGAAGCGCTTGGAGGCAGGAGAAGCGCTTGAATCCAGGAGGCGGAGGTTGCAGTGAGCTGAGATCAGACCATTGCACTCCAGCCTGGGCGACAGAGCAAGACTCGGTCTCAAAAAAAAAAAAAGTTATTTACTTCCAAGATACAATGGTGGAATAGGCATAAGGTCTGAAACCCAGCAGGGCAGACATTAAATTTGAAAGCTCCAGAATAGTCTCCTTCGACTCCATGTCCCACATCCTCAGCACACTGGTGTGAGGAGTAGGCTTCCAAGCCCTTAGATAGCTCCACTCTCATGGCTTTTCTCTGCCCAGCTTACATTGCTGCTCTCACAGGCTGAAGGCAAATGCCTGCAGCTTTTCCAGACTGAGATTGCATGCTACTGGTGGCTCTACAATTTTGGGGTCCTAGCAGTGGCCCTAATCCTGAAGCTCCGCTAGGCATTGCCTTAGTGGAGACTCTGCAGTAGACCTAACCCAAATTTTTGCTTGGCCTTGCCCTAGCAGAGGGTCTCTGCAGTGGCTCTGCGCTGCAACAAGTCTCTGCCTGGGCCTATAGGGTTTTTCATACATACGTTGAAATCTCAGTGGAGTAACACACACCTCCATGGCTCTAGCATTCTGCAAGCCTGCGAAATTAACACTACACGGACTCCAAGGCTTATTGCTCGTGCCCTCTAGACATAAGCCAGGGGATGTAAGGCTTACGCAGCACAAGCCTTACCTGGAGCCACTTGACCCATGGCTGCTTCAGCCGAAGCAGCTAGGATGCAGGAAGCTGTGTCCCAAGGTGTCCCAAGTGCAGCAGCCTGGCCCTTTCCCCTGAAACTATTCTGCCTTCTTAGGCTTCTGGGCCTGGAATGGGAGAAGCGACTTGAAGATATTCCAAATGACTTCAGGGTCTTTTTCCCATTGTTTTGACCTTTTGCTTATGCTAATCTCTTTAGCAAGCAGTTGCTCAGCTACATCAATGGATATCTTTTCTAAAAATTCTCCTTCATTCTCTTCCACATGGCCAGGCTGCAAATTTTTCAAATCCTTCTACTTCGCTTCCTTTTAAATTATAAATTATAATAATATAATATAATATATATAAATATATATATTTATATGTATATATATTTATATAAATATATATTTATATATAAATATATGTACATATATATATATATAAATATATGTACATATATATTTATATAAATTTATATATAAATATATAAATATAATATAATAATTATAATCTTTAGATTATCCCTTTGCTAGTATAACTCCAGCATAAGCTGTTAAAAGTAACCATGCAGCTTCTTGAGCACTTTGCTGCCTAGAAAGTTCTTCCACCAGTTATACTAGTTCACCACTCTAAAGTTCTGTCTTCCATAAAGCCCTGAGGCATGGAGACAATGCAGCCACCTTCTTTGCTACTGCGTAAAATGGATGGCCTTTTTTTCCAGTTCCTAATACATGCTTCCTCATTTCCATCTGAGATCTTAGCAGAATGGTCTCTACTGTCTATATTTCTAGCAGCATTTTGTTCACAACCATTTAACCAATTTGTAAGAAGTCTGAAAGTTTCCTTTGTTTTCCTGTCTTTGTCTGAGCCTCAGTAGAATCACCCTTAATGCTCCATTCTTGGCAATATTGGCCTGCCCCTCCAAATTTTTCCAGCCACTACCCATTACCCAGTTCCAAAGCTACTTCCGCATTTTCAGGTGTTTATAAAGCAACAACCCACTCCTTGGTACCAATTTTCTATCTTAGTCTGTTTTGTGTTGCCATAACATAACAAGTGAGACTAGGTGATTTCTAAAGAAAAAACATTTATTTAGCTCACAGTTCTGGTGGCTGGGAAGTCCCAAATTGGACAGCTTCATGTGGTGAGGACGTCATGCTGCTTCAACTCAAGGCAGAAAGTGGAAGGGGAGCAAGCATGTGCAAAGAAATTGCATGGAAGCAAGAGTGTGAAACTGAGGAAGCCAGACTCTCTAAATAACTCACTGTCACAGGAACTAACACATTCCTGTGAGAGCAAGAACTCACGCCCATTGAATGGTGTATTAGTCCATTCTTTTTTTTTTTTTTTTTGAGACGGAGTCTCGCTCTGTCGCCCAGGCTGGAGTGCAGTGGCGCAATCTCGGCTCACTGCAAGCTCCGCCTCCCGGGTTCACGCCATTCTCCTGCCTCAGCCTCTCCGAGTAGCTGGGACTACAGGCGCCCGCCACCACGCCCGGCTAATTTTTTGTATTTTTGGTAGAGACGGGGTTTCACCGTGGTCTCGATCTCCTGACCTCGTGATCCGCCCGCCTCGGCCTCCCAAAGTGCTGGGATTACAAGCGTGAGCCACCGCGCCCGGCCGTATTAGTCCATTCTTATGCTGTTATGAAGAAATACCTGAGACAGGGTAATATATAAAGGAAAGAAGTTTAATCGACTCACAGTTTCGCATAGTTGGGGAGGCCTTAGGAAACTTGCAATTACAGTGGAAGGCACCTCTTCACAGGGCAGCAGGAGAGAGAATGAGTGCCCAGTGAAGGGGGAAGCCCATTATAAAACCATCAGCTCGCGTGAGAACTAACTCACTATCACGAGAATAGGATGGGGGAAACTGTCCCTATGATTCAATTTTCTCCACCTGGTCTGTCCCACGACATGTGGGGATTATGGGAACTACAATTCCAGATGAGATTTGGGTGGGGACACAGCCAAACCATGTCAGAGGGCATTAATCTTTTCATGAGGGATCCAGCCCCATGACCGAACACCTCCCACTAAGCCCCACCTCCCAACACTGCATTAAGGATCAAATTTTATCATGTATTTTGATGGGGACAAACCATACCCAAACCATAACAGGGGATACGTCAAAGCACAGGGGAGCCAACTGAAAGATCTCCCAGTAGCCAAAATTGCAACAGTTAAAATAAACAACATAGTATTGGTTTATAACCCAAAGTATGAAAAACTCGTGAGTCCATATTGATATAAATAATTGAATAAATGAGAATAGAAAATCTCCCAAATAGAAAAATTCCTAATAATTTATGTAGTTACTCCTCTTCAAGGAAGTGGAGCATAATTCTCCACTGCTGCAGTGGACTGTGCCTGGTGAGAGTCTTCTAAAAAGTATAATATGCATACTGGAGAAAAGGAATAACTATAATGGAAAACCCTGGCATCCATTACCTCCACCAGGTGATCAAAGTTATCGTCAGTGATAAATGTTGATGGCATATTCCCTTGATGAGATGTGATGAGAATGGTAGATGCTTTACCTCTGTGGTCTTTCTCTGAGGAATATATAACCCCACTTTAGTTATGAGGAAAACATCAGATAAACCAAAACTGAAGAACATTCTACAATGTCCTTTAAACTGTCAAGGTGATCCAAAATACCACAAAACACTTATAGTTTACAGGAGCCTACAGAGACAGGATGACTAAATGTAATGTGGGATCTTGGATGAAGCTGTAGAACAGGAAAAAGACATTAGGTAAAAAGGAGCTCTGAATAAAGTGTGGACTTTATTTCATAATGTATCAGTATTATTAGTTATGAAAAAACTGCCATCAGAATTTCTGATGTTATATGAGAAAACTGTGGTAGTTTCAGTTGTTAATAGTGAGGGAAATTGGTTGCTAGGTATACAAGAATTCTTTCCATCCTTGCAACTTTTCTGTAAATCTAAATTTACTCTACAACTTTTTAAAAAATCATTACATGTGCACAGCAGCAGGATAGAGAAGACGGAGAGAAGAATTGCTGAACTTTATGACAGAACAATAGAAATGAGTCATTTTTTACAGAGAAAAAACTAGACTGAATAAAAATGAACAGAACCCCAGAAACTACAAGAAAATCTCTGATGTTTGTGTAATTTGAATCCCATAAGAAAAGGCTAAAAAAAAAATTCAAAGAAATAATGGCTGAAATTTTCCCAAGTGTGGCAAAGGACATAATCCTAGAGATTCAAGAAGCTGAGTAAATTCTATACAGGATAAACCCAAAGGAATTCATGCCAAGAAGCATAATTATGAAACTTCTGACAACTAAAGATAAAGAAGAAAATCTGACAAGCAACTAAAGGGAAACAATATATTACTTCTGGGGAAAAAGAATTTGAATACAAGTGGATTTCTTATTAGAAACCACAGAGAACACATTTTTCAAGTGCTGAAGGAAAAGAATTGTTAACACAACTCCTTATCCAGCGTAAATATCTCCTGGAAATGAAGGGAAAATTGAGACATTCTCAGATGAAGGGAAACTAAGAGTTTATTGCCAGCATGCCTACCCTGAAAGAATGGAAGGAAGGAAGTTCTTGGAACAGAAATCATAAAAGGAATCTTTCAAGCATCAGGAAGGAAGAAAGAACAATGGAAAGTAAAAATGCTGGTAGATACAATATGCCTGCCTTCCCTCTTGAGTTTTCTAATTTTGTTTGATGGTTGAAGGGAAAAATTGAACATTCTCTGATGTGGTTCTTAATGTATATAGATGAAATAGTTAAGATTATCATATTATAAACAGGAAGCAGATAAGGGACTTAGAGTCCCTTCATCTTTACACTCCACCTGAATTAGCAAAATATTGATACTTGTCACAGTGAACTGTGGTAATATGTGTATAATTTAATATATAGAGTAACCACTAAAAAAACTATGTTAAATGGTATACTCAAAAATATTACAGGAAAATAAGTAAAAAATGGAATTCTAAAAAAAAATGTTCAAAAGAGAAGATCAGGGAAAAATTAATAAAAATTCAAGGGAACAAACAGAAAACAAATGAAATAGCAGATTAAAGCCCTAGCTTATCAAGAATTACATTAAATGGTCTAAATACACTAAAAGACAGATTGAAAGAGTTGGTTTTTAAAGTTCACCTAAATATATGCCATCTACAAGAAATTCACTTAAAAAATAATAGGTAGATTGAAAGTAAAAGAAGGTATACCATGGAACATTAATCATAAAAAAGCAGGATTGGCTATGTTGATATCAGATAAAGCAGACTTCAGAGCACAGAAAATTATTGGTAACAGAGTAATGTTACATGTCAGTCTGCCAAGAAGACAGCAATTTTTTTTTTTTTGAGACAGTCTCGATCTGTCATCCAGGCTGGAGTGCAGTGGCGCTATCTCGGCTCACTGCAAGCTCCACCTCCTGGGTTCATGCCATTCTCCTGCCTCAGCCTCCTGAGTAGCTGGGACTACAGGCGCCTGCCACCATGCCCAGCTAATTTTTTTTTTTTTGTATTTTTAGTAGAGACGGGGTTTCACCGTGTTAGCCAGGATGGTCTCGATCTCCAGACCTCGTGATCCGCCCGTCTCGGCCTCCCAAAGTGCTGAGATTACAGGTGTGAGCCATGGCACCCGGCCTAAAGACAGCAATTTTTAAATCCTAAATGTTTCAACATTCCGAGAGATACATCTTATGCAACTGTAGTACAATGTCAGTATCAGGAAGTTGACATTGGCACAACAAGTGTATGGTTCTTTGTTATTTATCACATGTATAGATTGGTGTAACCACCACTACAGTCAAGTCAACAGAACTATTCAGTCACCACAAAGAGCTTTGTCCTACCCCTTTATATAAAGTCAGCCCAACTCCTTTTACTATCCCTTAACTCATGGCAATCACTAACTTGGTAAGCTATCATTTCTTCTTATACTTTTCAGCCCCTCCCTTTTCTCCCCTCCTTCTGAAACTTCTATGACACAATTGTTAGATATTATGTTATAGTCTCACAGGTCCCCGTGGCTTTAGTCTGTTTTCTGTCTGTTGTTCAGATTGGGTAATTTCTACTCTTCTGTATTAAAATTCATGGATTCTTTCCTCTGTCCTCTTCATTCTGCTGCTGAACCCATCCACTGAGTATTTAGTTATTTTTCAACTCTGAAATATCTACTTCATATATCTTCTCTTTCTTTGCTGAGACTTTCTATTTTTGTTTCATGTTTCTTATTGTTTGTTTAAACATTTATATGATGGCTTATTAAAGTCTTTATCAGATATTTTTAACTTCTGTGTCATCTCAGTGTTGGCATCTATTGATTGTCTTTGCTCAATCAAGTTGAAGTTGCCTTAGATCTTGGTATGACAAGTGATTTTAGATTGAACCTATTTGGAAATTATAAGATCTGAGTCTGATTTAAATCTTCTCATGTAGCAGGCATTCTCTGACGCCACTGTGGCAGGGGAGGTCGGGGGGTGCTGCCTTATTATTAAAAGGTGGGCTGAAAGTCCAGGTTTCCTACCCAGCCTCTGTCGGCACCTGGAGGAGGAGGGGTTGTCATTACTGCTGAATGGTAGTGGTGGTTCAGGATCCCCATTATGCCTTCACTGATAACACCCTGCATGGTAGGATCTGGAGTGCCTCGTTACTGCTCCCCATGGGGCTTCTACTGACACTGGGGGCCAGGGGACCTTGTCACTGCCTGGCTTGGAGACATGTCTCAGCCCCCAGTCAGCCCTTTCTGACATGACCCTGGTGGAACAGTAAGGGAGCCTTCTTACAGCCTGGTGAGCACAGACATTTGAGTTCCCCACTTGTCCTTTCATGGCAGCAGTAGAAGTGGAGAACATATTTTTTATTTTGTGTTTGGCTGAATTAAGAACAGTCGTTGTCTAAAAGTTTTCAATCTTGTTAGGCTGCCTCTTTCCTGAACTTCTGGCTTGAGAGCACAAGCTTTGGGTTGTATGTTTTGTCTTGTTTTTCTGTCTCCACATTCATGTTGTTTGTTGCCAGCTTCTCCAGCTTCTAATTTGGAATATATGAGGCCAAAGAGAAGTGCAGGGAACTCATCATTGTCATACCTTGAGTCCTGAGGTCCTTGAACAATCTGCTGTCTTCTCTCCACCTTTCAGCATCTTATGTTTTTAAATATATAATATCCATAGTTTTTAGCTATACATACCAGAAAAGATAGGAGAAAGTACCTCTACTCCATATTTCTAATAGAACATGGCTTTTTTATTTTAAATTTTTGGCTCTTTGAAAATTTTTTTACTATTATTGCTTTCTCATTTAATTCCTATTTGGAGAGCAAGATTTTTTAATCCTTTTAAAGTTTATTTAAACTCGTTTCAGGTCCCATCATATGATTTATCCTCGTTAAATGTTTCATATGTATTTGAAAATAATGTGTTTTCCTTTTGGATCGGTGTTCTATAAATGGAGGTCATGTTGGTTGATAATATTCTTCAAGTCTTCTGTACTCCTTCTTATTTACTTGTAATCTACTTCTATAAATTATTGAGAAAGGAGTTTTACTGTCCAACTACAATTGTGGATTTGGTTATTCTTCCAGTTTCATCAGGATTTGCTTTATGTATTTTGAAGTAGTGTTATAAGATGGAAAAACATTTGTGATTGTTATATCCTCTTGATTAATTATTCCCTTTATCATTATGCAGAATTTCTCTTTATGTGTGCTATTTATATATTATAAAACCCATAATAATATTGTCTACAAAGATAACTTGAAAGATAATGTTCTATTTAAAGAATTCCAAGAACGAGAAGAGTATATTTTATTTTCATCCTCTTTTTCCCAGTTTATGGTGCTCTTTATCTCTGTAAATTTTTTTATATAAATCAGAAATTTTCATAGTACCATTTTTCTTCTGTCTGGAGAATTTAACATTTCTTGTAATACACATCAGTTGCTGATAAATTGTTACAGCTTTTTTTTTTTTTTGGTCTGAAACATCTTATCTTTGCTAAGTATAGAATTTTAGGTTGATTTTTTTTCTTTCAGTACTTTAAAAGTATCACTTCACTGTCTTCCAGACTGTAAAATTTCTAACAAGAAGTCAGCTTTAATTCTCTTCATTCTTCTGCACATATTATGTCTTTTTCTGTCTACATAAAATTTTCTTTTTTTCAGCAGGTTTTAGCAATTTGATTATAATGTACATTGGTGTGATTTTATGTTTCCTCTTGGCATTTATTTAGCTTCTTGGATCTGAGGGTTTATATAGGTCATTAAAATTAGAAAATTTTGGCCACTGTTGCATCAAAATTTTCTCTCCCTTTCCTTTTTTTCTTCTGGAATGCTGATTACATATATGTTAAACTACAAATTTATTTAACCACAGGTCACAGATAACTCTGTTTATTATTTTCCAGTCTCTCTATGTGTTGTCCAGGCTGGTCTTGACCTCCCAGCTTCAGGCAGTCCTCCTGCCCCACCCTCCCAAATAACTGGGATTACAGGTGTCACTGTGCCTGGCCATATGGGCCATTTCTTATTCGGTTGTTACAGATTGATTTTTCTCCTTGATAAGAGTCTTGTATCACTGCTTCTGTTCATACCTAGTAATTTTGTATTGGGTGCTAGATATTGTGAATTTTACATTGTGAGTTGCTAGACTTCGTTGTATTATTTTGCATATTTCTGAGCCTTTTCTGGGATGTAGTTAAGTTACGTGGAATTAGTTCGATCATTTCAAGGTACACTTTAAGCTTTGTTGTGTTGGATTCAGAGCTCACTTTAGAACTAATTTGGCCCCTCTACTAAAGCAGTACCCTTCTGGTTATTCTACCCTGTTGGTCATTAATTAGGAGGTTTTTCTACCCTGGTTGGTGATGATATAAACTTCCTACCTTTGTATATGCTGTAGTGATTTTTTGGCCTATTCTTTTTCATTGGTCTTTTCCTAACCTTGAGTGATTCTCTTACATGCTTATACAAGTCAGTACTCCGGAGACTCTTCTGCAGATCTCCAACATTTTATATCAGTATAGCTCTTTCTTCGCTGGCATTTACTCCCACAAATTCTAGTTGCCAGGGCTTCCTTAAACATCCAATTTTGTCACATCAGCTTACCAAGTCTGCCAGGCTCTGTTTTGGTGTTCCTTTTCCGCTCTGGTTTGGCAAGTCTCTCACAAGTAGCCTGTGATAATCATAGGGCTCACCTCATTGTTTCTCTACTTTCAAGGATCCCTGTCTGCACTGCCTCTTGGCTAAAACCTAATTACCATTTTTTATATTTTGTTTGGTTTTTTAGTTGTCTGTTATGGAGCAGTAAATCAGTTCCTTTTACCCTGTTACAGCCAGATGTGGAAGTCCTCATGAAATCTCTTCCTTGATAACCAAGACATTGGCCATTTTAGAATTTTATGTTACTTAGGTGTGCAGTTCAGAGGTTCAAGGAGACTGAGCATTTATGAGAATAAGAAAATGTTTTTTGGCCAGGTACAGTGGCTTATGCCACCGTACTTTGGGAGGCCAGGGTGAGACGATTGCTTGAGGCCAGGAGTTCAACTCTATCTTTACAAAAAAACTTTAAAAAGTTAGGCGGGTATGGTGGTGCACACCTGTAGTCCCAGCTACTTAGGAGGCTGAGGCAGAAGGATTACCTGAGCCCAGGAGTTTGAGGCTGCAGTGAGCCATGGTAGCACCACTGCACTTCAGCCTGAGTGACATAGGGACCCTGTCTCTAAAAAAAAAAAAAGTAAGAAAAGAAAGAAAATGTTTTTTGTGGTTACTTCCCCAAAGAAGGTCCAGTGAGCACCCTGAATATGCCCTTTCTGAAGCTGTACCTTCTTCACATTCAGAAACAGTAGAACCTATGCAACTAATGCAAATGCTAAATTGTTTCCCATTTATAGGGTACTGCTTTACAAAACCAGAACTGATCTTCACATTGGAACAAGGAGAAGATCCATGGTTATTAGAGAAAGAGAAAGGATTTCTAAGCAGGAACTCCCCAGGTGAGTTACTGAATTCAACGAGAAGAAGGTTCACTGATTCACTTAGGAGGACTCACACAACTCAGCATATAGTCATAATAATGGTTAAAATTTATACAGTGAAAAAATACAAAGAAAAATCAGCAAAGATAAAAGATGCATGGGGCAAAGTTCGTAGGAAACAAGCTACAAGCTTCTGAGAGTTCAGATAGTTCCCCAAGCACGGTTTCCTAAGCAATGAATTTTGAAAACATATGTAAAATGTTGTCTACCCAGAACTGGTACCCAGGGTTTTTATTGTGGGCTAATCATGTAGACACCCTCTGTCTAGCATCTGCCAAAATTACAGACTTTGAGATGGAAAACTGGTGTTCTCTATCATATTGTTTGTGCAGGGCTGGCACAGTGAGCCCCTTGGCAGTTATGGGAATCTTGTTTCTAGATGCCAGCCAAGGGCAAACCTTACAAGAAAGCCTTTCTAAGAGTAGCAGTCTCAGGCCTGCTGAATCAACTCTTATCTACACAAAAGCTATGCAGATCCCTGGCATAACGTAGAGTAAGACAAACATATTTGCCATATCAACTAATGTAAGTGGATTAAATTCACCTATTAAGAGAAAATGCTATTAGATTTTGTTAAAGAGGAATATTTTAAAAATAATTTGAGAAGTTCAAAATACGGTTATGAATTGCTAAGGCAATAAACTAAAATAATTCAGTGTTTATTTGCTTCAGATTCCTACTTCTATAGCATAATCTTGGAATACTGTATCCTATACTTTATCTCTTCTTTTTGTAAACTCAATGACACTAAAGTTAAATTCAGGTCAAAAAAACAGAAGAGAAAGGGCATTTTGATAATGCTAAAATAGACAGTTTTAAAAGGATATTTTAAAAGTAGACAACTTTAAAATATATTTAAGAGTTTTGAATATTTGTGCACTAAATTTTCATCAGGTTTCATAAAACAAAAAACTGCAAGTGTTCTGAGGAAAAATGGAAACATATTAGGTCACATAGACTTTAATTTACCTCTTTGATTTCATACCAGTGCCAGTGGATCACAACTGAGTTCCTAGAGTAGTGCTCAGCAAATGAGGACACAGGTGAAATTCTACCTGCTGCCTATTTTGGTCAGGAAAGATTTTTCTAGAACACAGCCATAGCTATTCATTTATGTGCTCATGCTACAAGGTAGAATTGAGTAGTTACAACAGAGACCGCATGATCAGCCCAGTGGAAAACATTTACTCTCCGGCCTTTTACAGAAAAAGTTTACTGACTCCTGCTCTAGAAGTTATAAATAACATATTTTATAAAAATGAATCTGCTGTGTCTTTCAAAACTCTACTCTGGAAACAGAATGAACCCTTTTTAAAATGACCATGGGACCCTGACAAAATATAAAAGTATTTTGTACAAAAATCAATAAATCCACAAAGTGAAGATATTATTGTCCAGTAAAACTGCAAATTGCAAACAATGTGAGAAGAATTAAAGTCTATCTTAAAATTAATAAGGAATGCATATCTTTAAAAAACATATTTAATCAAAGAGTAAATAGAAATCAAAATTGTCCAATATCTGGAAAATTTCAAAGGTAAAAAACATGCATATTAGAACCTTTGGGATATAGATAAAGCAGTGCTTAGAAAAACTTTTAGTCTTATATTAGTCTTATGTACTTGTTTTTAAAAGTGAGAAAGTTTTCAAAGAAAACTAAGCAAAACAAAAGATGTAATAAAAATAAGACTATATTAGTATAAATTTTAAAGCCAAAAGTGGTTCTTGCAATAAAAATAACTGAATAAAATAGTCTCAATTAGAAAAAGGGGGAAAGCACTATTACTCAAAGTTTTGATTTAAATTCCTACTTCTTTGGTATAGTTTGAAATACTTTAGTGTATGCCTTATCTCTTCTTTTTGTAAACTCACAGTCTACTTGATAGATGTGTTAAAAGAAAATGAAACACTGTGCCAGAGAGCACATAGCTATGAATGCACTCCATTCCCACCTGGGTTATAACCCACTAAAAAGAATGGTCTCTGCTTTACTCTTCTATATATTGTGTCCATGCAATATAACATGTAAGTATTTTTAATAATATTGTGTATTAACTTCAAAGCCACTCGGGAGAGGCATTTCATATTGATTCATTCAAAAAACATGATCCCTAAATGCAAACACCCAAGTCAAATTTCTGAGACTTTTGAATAATCAGGTGTAGGTTAGCATTGGGTCTGAGCACTTGTATAGGAAAGAGGAGGTAATTTTGAGGCACACTGCTTTTTAAGAGTCACTGTCTTCATTTATATTACAGAGAGATACAAAGTATATCAGAATGAAGGTTATATTTTGGAAAGGAGAACAAAGCTGCATAAAATAATTAATACTGTTGATTAAAAAGTGAACTATGGGCCAGGCGCGGTGGCTTATGCCTGTAATCCCAGCACTTTGGAAGGCCGAGGTGGGCAGATCACGAGGTCAGGAGATTGAGACCATCCTGGCTAACATGGTGAAACCCCATCTCTACTAAAAATACAAAAAATTAGCTGGGTGTGGTGGTGGGCACCTGTAGTCCCAGCTACTCGGGAGGCTGAGAATGGCGTGAACCCGGGAGGCGAAGCTTGCAGTGAGCCAAGATCACGCCACTACAGTCCAGCCTGGGTGACAGAGCAAGACTCTGTCTCAAAAAAAAAAAAAAAAGTGAACTATTATTTTACATACAACTAAGAAAGAGAAAATGCCATTTAACCATGCACGTGCCGTAAGTTTTAAAATATTTCCTAATTTGAATGATGATAATTTTTTCTTAAAAAGTCATGAGTGTCAGATATATGAGTACTATCTATATATCCCTTGTTAAAATGAATACTATAGACAGTAACTACTTTCAGATTTTAAATAAATGTTCCTTATATTTGTGGGAAGACACAAGAAGCCTTTTGTGTGTGTGTAATTTGGGAAATGCTTTGCATTGCCTGAAGGACATCTAGAGTCTACATAAGTCTAAGGCTAAAAAGCAGAGTGATTCAGAGAGAGAATATAAGATTATTGCTGAAAATATACTATTTACTGGTGATATCCTGTCAAGACTAGAGCAGAAAAGACTGTGGGCTGTTGCAGTGAGAGCTACAACATGTAATGAGCCTACAGTTAGTGTAAAACCTTCTTTTCCTGAATATCTCTTAGGGCACTAAGGCAGTATAGTATATTTAAGGCCTTGGAATATTTTTAGCACAGGGCTGACATTTTTGCATGGAATGTGGGTAGCAGTAGGGCAATAGCAGTCAAATATACACAAGAAATCTATGATAAATAAATATAAAGGATACGTGTAAAATTTCTAAGTCCGGGTTAAAATATATGATCCGTAAGGTTCTCACAGTCAATAAAAACTAGCAATGTTAAAAAGTAGATTGAAAGTAGAATTAAGGATTGGACAAACACATGGCTGGTTTTAGGGAAATGAGTGAGCAAACTGAAAAGACAAAAGTTAAGATTTGATGATCTAAAAAGATTCACTATTGGCCGGGTGTGGTGGCTCATGCCTGTAATCCTAGCACTTTGGGAGGCCGAGACAGGTGGATCACCTGAGATCAGGAGTTCGAGACCAGCCTGGCCAACATGGCAAAACCCTGTATCTACTAAAAATACAAAAATTAGCCGGGCGTGGTGGCACATGTCTGTAATCCCAGCTACTCGGGGGGCTGAGACAGGAGCATCACTTGAACCCAGGAGGCGGAAGTTGCAGTGAGCCAAGATCACGCCACTATACTCCAGCCTGGGCGACAGAGCAAGACTCCATCTCAAAAAAAAGAAAAAAAAAAAAAGATTCACTATTGAACAACCCTGACATAATAAACCAAGTCACCAGAGCTAGGGCAGAGCAGTGAATCCAGTCTAGGTGGAAAAATGACTTTAACTCCCTTCAGTTTTACATTTCCACTTATACATGTGTGTTCCTTTGATGATAATGCAGACAGAATTAAAATGTGGTCTATAGTAGTATTGCTTTTAACATGAGGAAATTGGTGTCATTATAAATTTCTTTTGTGATGTGTAGAATGGAAATGGAGCTCCAACTGAACTATTGTAGGCTAATGATTATCCTACCATTGTAATTTATATTTGTATAAGAATCTAGACTAGCGTTACTCCCTAAGGCAAACCCTGTCTCAGATAAAACCACTAATCCATTGATTTTTGTTGTTATTATCTACTTCATGTTGGTAATCTTTTTTTTTCATCCTATTCTCTGATTTTCCTGTTCCCAGGATCCAACGCTCTTACGTATACACCATTCTCAGTCATTTTGTTGATTTATATCCTCTTATCTATTCAGTTTTGAAAATTCTATTTTAAGATGCCAAATACATATGTATATTCATTTCCCATTTCTTTTTCTACTACAAAAATAATTTAAGCTATAAAGGGAATATAGGGAATATGTACTTGAAATTACTTTATTGTTGAGAAACTGAGCCAGAAACTAAGGAATCAAATACATAATGGGCATATATATACATATATGTCCCATTCCATAAGAAATGTGTTAAATATCATAAAGTTTGTTTAATTTTATCATTTTTAGAAGACTCCCAACCTGATGAAATCTCAGAGAAGAGCCCAGAAAATCAAGGCAAACATTTGTGGCAAGTTTTATTCACCAGTAAATTATTGACTACAGAGCAAGAAATTTCAGGAAAACCACATAATCGAGACATAAACATTTTTCCTGCAAGAATGATGCCTTGTAAATGTGGCACTGCAGGGTCTGCTTGCCAGGGTCTCAGCCTGATGGCCCCACACTGTCAGTATTCAAAAGAAAAGGCTCATGAGCATAATGTTTGTGACAAACGGTTCATCAATATTAAGGATGGCAGAACTAACACTCAAGAGAAATCTTTCGCTTATAGTAAAATTGTGAAAACCCTCCGTCATAAGGAGGAAGTTATTCAACATCAGACAATTCAGACTTTGGGGCAAGATTTTGAATATAATGAAAGTAGAAAAGCTTTTCTTGAAAAGGCTGCCCTTGTTACATCTAACAGTACCCACCCAAAAGGAAAATCTTACAATTTCAATAAATTTGGGGAAAACAAATATGATAAATCAACCTTTATTATTCCTCAGAACATTCATCCAGAGAAGAGTCACTATGAGTTTAATGATACTGGAAATTGTTTCTGTAGAATCACTCACAAAACTCTCACAGGAGGGAAATCCTTCAGCCAAAAGTCACACGTTAGAGAATGTCATAGAATTCATATAGGAGTGAAACCCTTTGAATATGGAAAAAGTTTCAACCGTAATTCAACCCTCCCAATGCATCAGAGAACTCATGCAACAGATAAATACTCTGATTATCACCCATGTACAGAGACATTCAGCTACCAGTCAACTTTCAGTGTACATCAGAAGGTTCACATAAGGGCAAAACCCTATGACTATAATGAATGTGGGAAATCCTGCTCTATGAATTCACGCTTGATTTGGCCTCAGAAAAGTCACACAGGGGAGAAACCCTATGAATGTCGTGAATGCGGGAAAGCCTTCAGTGAGAAGTCACGCCTAAGAAAACATCAGAGAACTCACACGGGAGAGAAACCATATAAATGTGATGGATGTGAGAAAGCTTTCAGTGCAAAGTCAGGCCTAAGAATACACCAGAGAACCCACACAGGGGAGAAACCATTCAAATGTCATGAATGTGGGAAATCTTTTAACTATAAGTCAATCCTCATAGTGCATCAGAGAACTCACACAGGGGAGAAACCTTTTGAATGTAATGAATGTGGGAAATCTTTCAGCCATATGTCGGGCCTAAGGAATCATCGAAGAACTCACACAGGGGAAAGACCATATAAATGTGATGAATGTGGAAAGGCTTTCAAACTGAAGTCAGGCCTGAGGAAACATCATAGAACACACACAGGGGAGAAGCCCTACAAATGTCATCAGTGTGGAAAAGCTTTCGGTCAGAAATCACAACTCAGAGGACATCATAGAATTCACACAGGGGAAAAACCCTATAAATGTAATCATTGTGGGGAAGCTTTCAGTCAGAAATCAAACCTCAGAGTACATCACAGAACTCATACTGGGGAGAAACCCTATCAATGTGAGGAGTGTGGAAAAACTTTCAGGCAGAAATCAAATCTCAGAGGGCATCAGAGAACTCACACTGGGGAGAAGCCCTATAAATGTAATGAATGTGGAAAAGCTTTCAGTGAGAAGTCAGTCCTAAGAAAACATCAGCGAACTCACACTGGGGAGAAACCATATAATTGTAATCAGTGTGGGGAAGCTTTCAGTCAGAAATCCAATCTCAGAGTACATCAGAGAATTCACACAGGGGAGAAACCCTATAAATGTGATAAATGTGGGAGAACTTTCAGTCAAAAATCAAGCCTTAGAGAACATCAGAAAGCCCACCCAGGGGATTAAACGTATGCATATAAAGAATATGAAAAAACTCTGAGCTGGAAATCAAACCTCACAATACATAAATGAACACACAGGAGAGAACTGTTAACATAGTGAGCACTGGAATTTCCTCTACAATTTCAGCCTCCACCAAATATCAAAGAATAGAAGATAAATTGTTGAAATCTATTTTATATGGGCATTCTTTCAGCCAGAGCGCAGTCTTCTATGGATATTACAGAACTCACACAGCAAAGAAACCCTATAAAGATAATGAATATGGAAAATACTCTTGTGAACTCACTCCTCAGAAAACTCATGCTGCAGCAAAGCTCTGAGAAAGTAATAAAAATGTGAAAACTTCGTGCCAACAATCAAAACTCATTCACCATCAGAGAAATCACACAATGACAAAAGCTAGAATATAATAAGTGTATGATAAACTTTAATGAAAAGTCAGTACAGCAGAAAATACATTCAAGATAGAGACCTCATAGTATATTAAAACAAACAAGAAATGAAGTTAATGGATGTGGGAAATTCTTCTGCCATGTCAGCCCTCATTTTAACTTACACAGAGGTAATCCCTATATGTCATATAATAACTATTGAAATGTTCACTAGTAATCATTTTCACTTCTCCCTCATGCCACACCTGGCCTGAATTTCTCAACCATTCTCATCTAAATGGTGTCATATTGTTACCCTCTAGCTAGTGGAATATGGAGGTCAATGACAGGTCTTAAATACATCAGTCAAATTCTCAATATTTTCTTCTATCCCTCATTAGAATGGAATGGAGGAAAACCTTGGGACTCAGGCTCTGATGATAGAAAGTACAAGATGGTAGGAACCTGGGTCAGAGAAGGACCCTGTGGCATGGAGTTTTCTCCTCCATGTACACAGTTGGACTTTTTGCAGTGAGGAAATAAATGTGTTCTCTGCTGAACTTCTAAAGGTTTGGGTATACTTGGTACTGACAGAAACTCAACAACCCTCACATAATAAAACTTACGAGTATGATTTTTCAGGACATCTGAACTCAGTGTATGTCAGAAAAGTCACATAGGACAAACCTCGGACAGCATCCTGAATGACCATGGCTTTTATCCCCAAAGTCTTCCTCATCAGACAGGTAATATCATAAGAAATCTGACATTTTAACAAATGTAGGAAATTCTTCACACACACAGACACACACTCACACGTACACACCCAAAATATCATTAAATGTATGATAATTTAGTTTTGAATGTGTAAAAGTTTTCAAAAAATTATCATATTTTATATCAGAGCTTGTTACAAGGAGAAAATCTATCAATTTGAGAAAGGTAAGTAATAGCCTTTATCTAGATATTGCTTTATCAGAACTGTTGTTTCATATATAATATCAAAACTTTTAATGAAACATAAGACATTCACTATAATAAAAAGCTTAAAAAGAACAAAAAACTGCATAAACTGAAAAGCAGTGTTGCAAATATGTGAATGTTTTGTGAGTTATTGATTGTTTATGTATGTATATGTGCATGGTACTTACCAGGTATTTGTTTTATGTTTCTTAGACCTCAACATTGCTGTAAGAGAATTGTGTTCCCCTTGCTTTATAACTACTTTTACATAGCTACAATTTGCCACATGAATATTAATAACAAACCTTTTACAGAAAATACCTGATATCACATTCCCTTTCTCCTGCTGCCTTCTAACATGTCTGTCTAGTAAAGGCTGTTGTTACTAAACTGCCTCTTTTCAAAGAAGCCAGTGTCAACCAATACATTTCTCTCTGTTTTTTTCTATGTGTGTCTCTCACACACAAATACACAAGCAAATATATATATATATATATATCTTTAACATCACTGATTCTTTCCTAGCAGTGTTGAGTATAATAATGGACCCTTGGAAGGCATTCTTCATTTATGGTACTGTGTTTCATTTTTAGCATTTTAATTTTATTACAGTTTTTATCTCTGTGCCACAGTTACCTACCTGATACTGCGTGTTGTCTAGTTTTCCCACTGGAGTCACTTTATATGGCATTTGGCATCCTTTCTCTCAGTTAAAAAACTGCTTGGATCTTTGTTTCTCTCTACAACCACCTAGTTTTCCAGATAGCTTTTTTGCTCTGTGGCTTCAGATATCTAGTGCATTGAAGAAAAGTTAAAGTCTTCCCAACTATTTTCTTGTTTTATGAATAGAAGCAGTGCTCTTGCCTGCTCTCTATTTCTCTGAGTTGTAACTGAACATCATCAGTTGTTTTTTGACAAATGTTCCAGGGTAATTTGATGGGAAAATGATGATTGTTTTCAAAAATGATGCTGCTGGGCGCGGTGGCTCACACCTGTAATCCCAGCACTTTGGGAGGCCGAGGCGGGTGGATCACAAGGTCAGGAGATTGAGACCATCCTGGCTAACATGGTGAAAACCCATCTCTACTAAAAATACAAAAAATTAGCCAGGCGTGGTGGCGGGCACCTGTAGTCCCAGCTGCTGGGAAGGCTGAGGCAAGAGAATGGCGTGAACCCGGGAGGCAGAGCTTGCAGTGAGCTGAGATCGCTCCACTGCACTCCAGCCTGGGCGACAGAGCAAGACTCTGTCTCAAAAAAAAAAAAAAATGATGCTAAGATAATTGTAATTACTCCATTCTCACACTGGTATGAAGAAATCCCCAAGACTGGGTAACTTGTAAAGGAAAAAGGTTTAATTGACTCACAGTTCTGCATGGCTGGGGAGGCCTCAGGAAACTTATCATCATGGCAGAAGGCAAAGAAGCAGGCACCTTTTTTACAGGGCAGCGGAGTGAGTGCAGCAGGGCAAATGCCAGAATGCTATAAAACCATCAGATCTCATGAGACTCAGTCGCCATCACAAGAACAGCATGGGGAAAACTGTCCCCCATGATCAGTTACCTCCAGCTGGTCCTACCCTTAACATGTGGGGATTATGGGGATTACAATTCAAGATGAGATTTTGGGTGGGGACACAGGCAAACTCTATCAATAATGATACTTATATATTGTAAATGCAACTTGATCTTTACAACATAATTTAAAACTTAAATCACAGATCCAAACAAAATCGCTAAAAGTACAAAATTTACGATAGAAAACAAAAGAAACTGACCGGATGTGGTGGCTCACCTGTGTAATCCCAGCACTTTGGGAAGCCAAGGCAGGAGAATTGCTTGAAGCCAGGAGTTCAAGACCATCCTGCACAACATAATGAGACCCTATCTCTACAAAAAATAAAATTAACCAAGCATAATGGCACATGCCTGTAGTCCTAGTCCTAGCTACTTGGGAGGCTGAGGTGGGATTGCTTGTGCCCAGGAATTTGAGGCTGTGGTGAACTGTGATCATGCCACTGTACTTCAGCCTGGGTGACCGAGCAAGACTTTCTGTCTCTTAAAAAAAAAAAATGTTTATAATACAGAAAAGGCAGCTATAATGGACCAAAAAAAGGGAAAACATTAAAATAGATATTTCACTAAAAATATATAATTAGCCAATAAATACTAGAAACAATGTCCAAAGCTTTGGTCAGCAAGAAAGTGCATGTTCGTGTGATAGCAATACAAATCCATTTCATAGTTCCTTATAAAGATAACAATACTTTACCTACAACCAGCAATTTTCATTCTAGGCATTTACCCCAGAGAAAGATAAGAATTCTATGCAAATGTTCATAGAATCTTTACTCATAATAACCCCAAATTGTAAATAATTGGGTTATTAACAGAAAAATATATAAACAGTAATATTACCATATAATGGAATAGAGCTGTACAAGGAAGAAACTGCAAATGCATGCAGCAACACTGATAAATCTTCAGATTGTGCAGAGCAAAAGAAGCCAGGCACAAGAGGGTAGAGCTGTATTATATCCTATTTATATAAAGTTCTAGGAAAGACATCAAGTCTAGAGGGATAGAAAGAAAGTGGACCATTCATTGCCAAAGGCTGGGGGCAGCGGGGTGTGAGGATACACTGGTTAGAGGAATAGAGAAATGTTTTTATTATGATGGAATGTTCCATATATAAATGGTGGTGATCTTTACAGAGCTGTGTAAGTTTTTAGAACCCATCAAAATATACTAAAAATTTGTCTACTTTGCATAAAGTATACGTCTATACAGTTAACTTGTAAAATAATAAAAGTGAGTTTAGGGTCCCCAGTACGTTATGAGACCCAGCAGATTCTCAATTTACTAAATGGCTTATTGACATCACTAGATTATTCATTCCCTTTCTTCCCATATGGTTGTGACCTTGGAAAGTCAGTTCTCCCTTAATATGTCTCAGTCTCCTCATCACCATAATGATGGTAATTACCTACAGTCCTTTCTGAAAGAATTGTCTGAGTTCATCTGTGTCCGTTCCTTAATACGTGGCACAGAATAAGTGAGCAATAGGTAATAGTTATTACCATTACATATTTTACCAGTATTATTAAAAATCAAAGGCCTGTGTTCCTTAAAAGAGCCTCAAGAAAGATTATAACTCACAAAACAAAAAGATAAATTAGGCCTAAAGGAGATTCAGCCATGATGTGATGGGGGTGTGTGAGTTCCTTATACTATAGTAACATCAGTTTTTCTTTAACTCTCTGATGAGACCGTTTCTGAAAATTTTAAAACCTTGAGCCTTTTTTTCTGTCAACTGGCTGACATGACTTAGCCCAGTTTGTAAGTGTTGAGTTCCCAATAAATTGCTTTTCCACAAAAAGCTCCTGCATGACTTCATGCACCCCCAGCCTTCCTCTCCTGGAAGTTTTAAGAATCCAGAACTAAGCTGGAGTACTTTCAACCTTGGGTTTTTTTGTTACATTCCAGGAGAGAAGTTACACACCAGATATGTAAATACTCTAGAGAAAAATCATTTCAGGTATTGAAGGATAGCACACACCCACCCCTTAGCTTTTTTCAGCATATAATGGCCACTCTTGCCTTGAGTTCTGTTTCCCGTTTACACTGGAGGTGATTTCAGTTGTGTCCCATGATGCATTTTACACAGGAACTGCATTCTGAGTTATCTAGGCAGTAGAATCACATCACAACAACTTCTAAAAGAAAAGAGAATTCAGAGACTGGCAGTTGAGTTGGCCCTCATCATGGGCAAAAAGAATGAAGTTTCCATTAGCTATGGTTTGAATGTGTCCCGCCAAAGTTCATATGTTGGAAACTTAATTCCTATTGCAACAGCGCTCAGATGTGGAACCTTAAAGAGGCGATTAGGTCATGAGTGCTCTGCCATCATGAATGGATTAATTTCTCTATCACATGAGTGGGTTCATTATCAAGACAGTGACTTTGTTATAAAAGCAAGTTCAGCCCTCTCATGCTCTCTCATGGGCACTCTCTCACATGTGATGCCTTCTGCCATGTTATGACATAGCAAGAAGTCTCTCACCACATGTGGCCCCTTGATCTTGGATTTTCCAGCCTCTCAAAGTGTTTTAAAAAAAAAAAAAAAAACTTTTATTCTTTATAAGCTACCCAGTTTCTGGTGTTCTGTTAAAACAGCACAAAATGGACTAAAACAGCATTCTTCACACATGTCAGGACCTGAAAAAAAAAACATCATTTCAAGTAGTAAAGGGAACCCTGCCAGTGTGTAGAGTTCATGGGGGCATGACTTGGGCCAGGTTTTGAGAATTCATCTTCTGGGTTAGTGTAGAATTTTAACAAGGATTCTGAGAGGAGACTGACCTCATAGAGGCCATTCCATATTCCAAAGGGGAACATTTTTATCAGTGATAAGGATATGACAGTACTGGTGAGGTGAGGTGAAGTTGAGCTGAGTGATGACACATAGGCAATATTTCATTTGGTAGTATAATTTCTTTTCATATCAAAATTACTGGAACAGGACAGAAGACAGACAATAGTCACAACGTATAGGAAAACAAATACTGAAGTTTATATATAAGTATATAACAAAACCATTAAGTTGCCATCAGTTTAAACTGCCAAACCTTTTTCCCTCACTAATACTTTATATACACATCTTTTTAATGGGGAGTAGGGGCTCAGCTCATTTTTCCATTTGCATCATATGCTTTGGTAACATCCTTGGAAAAAGCAAAATTGAGTGTTCACATCACCATAAGAGGATGAATAATGTGTGATGCTGGGACTGCAGGCCAAGTGCTTGTCTTCCAGAAGCACCATGCCCCCCAAAAGTCCTGGGCAAGATGTGCTTGGCACGGATAACATAAAGATTGATGTCTTCAACATTTATGCAGCCAAAAAACACATGAAAAAATGCTCATCATCACTGGCCATCAGAGAAATGCAAATCAAAACCACAGTGAGATACCATCTCACACCAGTTAGAATGGCCATCATTAAAAAATCAGGAAACAACAGGTGCTGGAGAGGATGTGGAGAAATAGGAACACTTTTACACTGTTGGTGGGACTGTAAACTAGTTCAACCATTGTGGAAGTCAGTGTGGCAATTCCTCAGGGATCTAGAACTAGAAATACCATTTGACCCAGCCATCCCATTACTGGGTATATACCCAAAGGACTATAAATCATGCTGCTATAAAGACACATGCACACGTATGTTTATTGCGGCACTATTCACAATAGCAAAGAGTTGGAACCAACCCAAATGTCCAACAACGATAGACTGGATTAAGAAAATGTGGCACATATACACCATGGAATACTATGCAGCCATAAAAAAGGATGAGTTCATGTCCTTTGTAGGGACATGGATGAAACTGGAAAACATCATTCTCAGTAAACTATCGCAAGGACAAAAAACCAAACACCGCATGTTCTCACTCATAGGTGGGAATTGAACAATGAGAACTCATGGACACAGGAAGGGGAACATCACACTCCGGGGACTGTTGTGGGGTTGGGGGAGGGGGGAGGGACAGCATTAGGAGATATACCTAATGCTAAATGACGAGTTAATTGGTGCAGGAAATCAACATGGCACGTGGATGCATATGTAGCAAACCTGCACATTGTGCACATGTACCCTAAAACCTAAAGTATAATAATAAAAAAAAAAAAGCCAAACAAAAATTTGGAAGAATGATAAAGGATTATCATAAGCTAAAAAAAAAAAAAAAAAAAAAAAAACGATTGATGTCTTCAAACAAAGCAACCAGGTAGCTAGCAAAGCCCCAATAGCCAGGATCTAAAGAAGCGGATCAGATTACAGTGTTTGAGCAACTTCCTGAACCCGTATTTGGAAAGGGCTCTTGAGGCTCCTGGGATTTCTGGTACCACCTGATTTCTTGGAGACGGTCTAGGGCAGGGAAGGATGTGGCATCTATGTAACCCCTCAGGGGGGCTCCATCTTGCAGGCGGTTGTGGTAGTCAGGGACTTGCAGTGGGCTGAGATCATGGCAGGTGCTTTTGCTGGTGGGCTTGATACACCACTGAAGTTGCTAAGTAGTGCTTCTCAGCACCTGCCTTCCCTTCTTTGTTGTCTCCAAGAGCAAGAGTGGCCTCAGTGCCTGAAAGAGAGTAAATGTGGCTGCAGCTGCAGACACAAAAGTATGGCTTTAGCTCTGGACCACATCCAGTTGTACCCTGCATTAAGCTCAGGCATATCACACCTGCTCAATAGAGGTTGGTCAAACAAAGGAGTCAGCAAATGACATTTCTAATGAACACACTGGTAATTTGTTTTTATATTATTCTATTTTTTCTTGAAAGAAATGAATACAACTTTTTAAATTAAGTCTAGCTTAGCCAGACTCCTTGGCATGTTTTTCCAATCTTTTTGTATTATTTAGCTGTAAATTTCCCCCTTACTCCTACTTTTTCTGTATCCCATGAGTGTTTATATTTTTATTTTTCATCTTCATTTGTTGCTTTTTTTTTTTTTGAGACAGGGTCTCGTCTCTCATCTTGTCACCCAGGCTGGAGTGCGGTGGTACAATCAGCTCATTGCAGCCTTGACCTCCTAGGCTCAAGTGATCCTCCCACCTCAGCCTCACAAGTAGCTGGAACTACAGATGTGCGCCACTGTGCCTGGCTCATTTTTGTATTTTTTGTAGAGACCGGGACTCTGTCTGTTTCCCAGGCTGGTATTGAACTCCTGTGCTCAAGCAATCTTCCTGCCTCAGCCTCCCAACATGCTGGGATTGCAGGCATGAGCTACCATGCCTGGCCTACTTGTCTCTTAAGTATTTTCTATTTTCCCTTGTAATTTCATCTTTGACCTGTTTCTTGCTTGAGGACATGCTGTTTAATTTCCACAAATTTGTGAATATTCCCATTTTTCTTCTGTTATTCACTTCTAACTTGTATTAGAAGAGGTTTTGTATGATATATTTTTTTTCAATCTATTGAGGCTTAATTTGGGTACTAACACATAGTCCATCCTGGAGAATATCCCATTTGCACTTGAGATTAATATGTATTCTGTTATTGTTGGGTAGAGTGTTCTGTATATGTCAGCTCTAGTTGGCTTATCATGATGTTCAGGTCCTTCCTTATTTGTCTTCTACCTGGTTGTACTATTCATTACTGACAGTAAGGTACTAAATTCTCCAACTATTATTATACAACTGTATTTCTCCCTTCAATTCTGTCCATTTTTGCTTTATATATTTTGATGGTTTGTTATTAAGTATGTAAATGTTTATAATTTTTATATCATCTTGCTCTATTGAATCTTTTTATTAATATATAATCTCCTTTGTCTCATGTAAACATCTGATTTAAACTTTATTTTGTCTGATAATATAGCTACTTGCTATCTTTCAGTTACCGCTTGCATGAAATGTATTTTTCTGTCCTCTCACTTTCAACCAATTTGTGACTTTGGAGTTAACATGAGTTTCTCATAGGCAACATAGAGTTGGATCTTGTTTTTTTTTTTTTTTGAGACGGAGTCTTGCTCTGTCACCCAGGCTGGAGTGCAGTGGCGCCATCTCGGCTCACTGCAAGCTCCGCCTCCCGGGTTCACACCATTCTCCCGTCTCAGCCTCCCCAGTAGCTGGGACTACAGGCGCCCGCCACCTCACCCAGCTAATATTTTGTATTTTTAGTAGAGACAGGGTTTCACAGTGTTAGCCAGGATGGTCTCGATCTGCTGACCTCGTAATCCACCTGCCTTGGTTTCCCAAAGTGCTGGGATTACAGGCGTGAGCCACCACGCCCGGCTGGATCTTGTTTTTTTAATCCATTCTGTGAGTCTCTTGATTGGAGGGTTTGATACATTTATATTTAAAGTAACTACAAATAGGCTGGTGGAGTGGCTCACACCTGTAATCCTAACACTTTGGGAGGCCAAGGCAGGCAGATCACTTGAGGTCAGGAGTTCAAGACTAGCCTGGCCAACATGGTGAAACCCCATCTCTACTCAAAGTACAAAAATTAGGCAGGCATGGTGGTGGGCGCCTATAATCCTAGCTACTCAGAGGCTGAGGCAGGAGAATTGCTTGAACCCAGGAGGCAGAGGTTGCAGGGAGCCGAGATTGCACCATTGCATTCCAGCCTGAGCAACAGAGTGAGACTTCATCTCAATAATAATAAAAAATAATAAATAATAAAGTAACTACTAGTAAAGAGAAACTTCTATTATTTTGGTACTTGTTATCTATATACCCTATAGCTTTTTGTTCCTCATTTCCTACGTTAGTCATCTTTTGGGTTTAGTTAATTTTTTTGTAGTGAGGCATTTAAATTCCCTTCTCATTCCCTTTGTGGACATTCTGTACCTACTTTCTGGTTACCATGGGCATTACAATTACCTTCCTCAACTTATAACACTCTATAGAATGCTATAACTTATAAATTAACATACATACAAAACAGCTTAACAACATACAAAAAAATCGCCCCTATAAAGCTTTATTTTCACTACTTTTCAGTTGTTGATGTCACAAAATTACATATTAATGCATTTTGTATCTAAAAACAGACTAGTAATTTTTTAATATTAGTCTCATGAGTCATGTAGAAAACAAAAAGAGTTACAAACCAAAGTTATAGTAACACTTTTATGATTGTATATTTCCCTTTTTCAGAGATCTTTATTTCTTCATATGGCTTTGAGTTACTATGTTTCATTTAAGCCTGAAAGACTCCCGTTAGCATTTCTTGCAGGGAGGCCTATTTGTAATAAATGCCCATAGTTTTTGTTTGTGTGTACACACACACACACACACACACATATATATATGATATAGAACCTGGTTTTTTATATACAGTGAAATGTTTACTACAGTCAAGCAAATTAAAAGACCCATCATCTTATATACTCTCTTTTTGTGGGAATAGAACCTAAAATATACTCTCTTAGCAAAAATTCCAAATACATTAAAATATTATTGACTGTACTCCTCATGCTGTACATTAAATCTCTAGACTTATTCTACATGCCTGCAAACTTGGTATCCTTTGACTCACCTCATCTCATTTGCTCCTTACTCCTATTAACCCCCTGGTAACGACCATTTTATTCTCTGTCTCTGTTCTACTTTTTTTTTTTTTTTACATTCTACATGTAAGTGAGTGAGATCATGCTGTATTTTTCTTTCTGTGTGTGACTCATATCACTTAGCATAATGTTCTCCAGGTTCATTCATGTGTGGCAATTGGCAGCATCTTGGGCTGACTAATATTCCATTGTATGTATGTGTATACACATGCCACAATTTATCCATTTACCCATTGACATTTGGGTTGTTTCTATATTATGGCTATTGTGAATAATGCTGCATTGAGCACGGGTGTGCAGATATCTCTACAAAGTGCTGATTTTGTGTTCTTCAGGTATATACCAAGCAGAGGGATTTCTGGGTCAAATGGTAATTCTATTTTTAACGAAACCTCCATACTGTTTTCTGTAATGGCTACACTAGTTTTCCTTCCCACTAACAGTATACAAAAGTTCCCTTTTATCTATACCCTTACCAACACTTGCTATCTCGTCTTTTTTTATTATAACCATCCTAACAGGTGTGAGGTGATATCTCATTGGGGTTTTGATTTGCATTTCCCTGATGATCAGAGATGTTGAGCACATTTTTGTATCCTTGTTAGCCGTTTGTATGTCTTTGGAGAAATGTCTATTCAGATTCTTTGCCCAGTTTTTAATTGGGTTCTTTATATTATTTTCATTTTGAGTTTGCAAGTTCTTTATATATTTTGAATATTAACCCCTTATCAAATGTATGGTTTGCAGTTTTTGTTTTTTTTTTTGTAGTCTGTAGGCTGCCTTTTTATTTTGCTGGGTTTTTGTTTTGGTTTGGTTTTTGTTTTGTTTTTTTTTTTTTTTTTTTTTTTTTTTTGAGACGGAGTCTGGCTCTGTCATCCAGGCTGGAGTGCAGTGGCGCTATCTCAGCTCACTGCAAGCTCCACCTCCTGGGTTCATGCCATTCTCCTGCCTCAGCCTCTCCGAGTAGCTGGGACTACAGGTGCCCGCCACCACGCCCGGCTGATTTTTTTTGTATTTTTAGTAGAGACGGGGTTTCACCATGGTCTCGATCTCCTGACCTCATAATCCGCCCGCCTCGGCCTCCCAAAGTGCTGGGATTACAAGCGTGAGCCACCACGCCCAGCCTGGTTTTTGTTTTGTTTTGTTTAGCTGTGCAGAAGCTTGGGCTTATTTTTGCTTTTATATACTGAGCTTTTGATGTGATATCCAAAGAGTAATTTCCAAGGCCATTGTCAAGGATCTTTCCCCCTTTGTTTTCTTCTGGGACTTTTATAGTTTTGGGTATCTCATTTAGGTCTTTTATCCATTTTGCATTGAGTTTGTGTATGGTATATGATAAGGGTTTGATTTAATTATTTTGCATGTGGATATCCAGGTTTCCTGCCACCATTTATTGAGGAGACTATCCTTTCCCCATTGTGTATTCTTGGGCCTTTGTTGAAAATTAGTTGATCACATATATTTGGGTTTCTTTCTGGGCTCTGTATTTTGTTCCATTGGTCAATGTTTCTGTTTTTATGTGGTTTTGCTTGCAATACTTTTGTAAAGAATTTGAAATCAGGAAGTATGATGCCTCCAACTTTGTCTTTCTTTCCCAGAATTTTTTGACTATTCAGGGTCTTTCTAGCTTGCAATCATGTTCAACATATGTAAATCAATCAATGTGATACATCACAGTAACAGAATGAAAGATAAAAACCACATAGTCATCTCTATTGATACAGAAAATGTATCTGACAGGGTCCAACATACTTTCTTAGTAAAAACTCTCAACAGTTTAGATATAAAAGAAAAGTTGCTCAACATAATGAAGGCCATTCATGAAAAACCCAGAGCTAACATAATAATCCATGGGAAAAACCTGAAATCTTTTCCACTAAGATCTGGTACAAGGATCTGTTTTTCTTCTCAATTGCTGTGGGGGTCTTTTGTGGTTCCAAATGAATTTTAGAATTGTTTTTACCATGTCTCTGAAAAATCACATTGGAATTTTGGTAAGGATTATGTCAAAACTGTATATTGCTTTGAGTAGTACAGACACTCTAACAGTATTAATTGTTCCAACTTGGTACCCTTTGACTTACCTCCTCTTATTTGCTCCTTACCCCGAGAAACCCCCTGGTAACCATTTTATTCTCTGCCTCTATGTATTCAACTTTTTTTTTTTTTTTACATTCCACATATAAGCAAGATCATGCTGTATTTTTCTTTCTGTGTGTGGTTTATTTCACTTAGCTTAATGTCCTCCGGGTTTATTCATGTGTGGCTAATGACAAGATCTTTTTTAAGGCTGAATAATCCATTGTATGTATGTGTACCAGGAACATAATACATCTTTCCATTTATTTGGGTGTTCAGTTTCTTTATTAATGTTTTATAGTTTTCAGTGTACAAATCTTTCACTTTCTTGGTTAAATTTATTCCTAAGTATTTTTTTCTTTCTTATGTGATCGTGTGTTCTCAATTTTTTTTTTTTTGGATAGGTCATTATTGGTATACAAAACTGCAACCCATTTTTGTTTGTTGATTTTATATTCTGCAACTTTACTGAATTCCTTTATTAGTTCTAACGGTTTTTTAGTGGAATCTTTGGAGTTTTCTTCTTATAGGATCATGTTAACTGCAAATAGAAATACTTCTACTTCTGCCTTTCTGACTTATATCTCTGATGAGCATAGATGCAAAACTTCTTAATAAAATACTCACACACTGAATTCGACAATATTCAATTGCCTTTTATTTATTTTTCTTGCCTGATTGCTCTTGCTGTTACTTCCAGTACTACTTGAATACAAGTGGTGAGAATGGGCATCCTTGCCTCGTCTTAGAGGAAATCTTTCTTAAATCTTAGAGGAAAGCTATCTGTTTTCCCCCATAGATTATGATGTTGGCTATGGGCTTTTCCTAAATTTCCCTTATCATATTGAGGAAATTTCCTTCTATACTTATATTGTTGAGAGCTTATAATCAAGAAATTATATTGAACTTTGTCACATGCTTTTTCTGCATCAATTGAGATGATCATGCGGTTTTTATTTTTTATTGTTTTAATGTGATGTATCACATCGATTGATTTGCATGTGTTAAATCAGCCTTGCGTGCCACAGATAAATCCCACTTGGTCATGCTGTATAATCATTTTGATCTGTTGTTGAATTCAGTGTGTGAGTATTTTATTGAGAATTTTTGTATCTATGCTCATCAGAGATGTAGGCCTATAGTTTTCTTGCACTGTCTTTTGTTTCATTATCGAGGTAATGCTGGCACCATAAAAATGTATTTGGTAGTATTGCTTCTGGTTATATTTTTGAAAGAGTTTAAAAAGGATTGGTATTAATTCTTCTTTGAATGTTTGGTAGAATTCAGCCATGATGGCATCTGGTCCTGGGCTTTTGTTTGTCAGTAGGTTTTTAATGTCTCCTTCAGTCTCTGTATTTGTTATCAGTCTGTTCAGGCTTTTCATTTCTTTCTGATTCAATCTTGGTAGGTTGTATATTTCTGGTATTCATCCATTTTCCCTAGTTTATCCAGTTGAGTGGCATGTAATTGCTCATAATAATACCTTGTGATCCTTTTTATTTCTGAGGCATTCGTTGTAATATCTTCATTTTATTTATTTGAGTCTTTTTTTTCTTAGGCTATGAATTTATTGGTTTTATTTTTTAGAGAAACCAACTATTAGTTTTTTTTTTTAATTTTTTTTTCTATAGTTTCTCTGTTCTCTATTTGATTTATTTCTGCTCTGGTCTTTATTATTTCTTTCCTTCTGCTAACTTTGGTTTTAGTTATTCTTTTTCTAGCTCCTCAAGGTGTAATGTTAGGCTATTTCTGTGAGATCTTTCTTTTTAAATGTAGCTGTTTATGGCTATAAACTTCCTGCTTAGAACTGCTTTTGTGGTATTCTGTAAGTTTTAATATGTTGTATTTCCATTTTTGTTTGTCTCAAGATATATTTAACTTCCCTTTTGATTTCTTCTTTGACCCATTGATTTTTGGGAGTGTGTTGTTCAATTTCCACATATTTATTAATTTTCCAGTTTTCCTGTTATTTCTAGTTTCATAACATGGTGGTTAGAAATGATACTTGATATAATTTCAGTCTTCTTAAATTTTTTCAGACATGTTTTGTGTCCTAACATATGATCTATCCTGGAGAATGTTTCAGTTCATTTGAGAAGAGTGTGTGTTCTGCTGCTGTTGGATGGAATGTTCTGTGTGTGTCCGTTCGGTCTATTTGGCCTAATATGTAGTTCAGTTTCAATATTACCTTGTTAATCATCTGTCTGGTTGATCTCTCCAGTTTTGAAAGTAAGGTATTCAAGTCCCTACTTTATTATATTGCTGTCTATTTCTCTATTTATGTCCACTAATATTTGATTTACGTATTTTGGTGTTCCAATATTAGGTACATATATATTTACAATTATTATGTCCTCTTGATCCCTTTATCATTATGTTATGAACTTCTTTGTCTCTTGTGACAGTTTTTGACTTGAAGTCTATTTTTTCTGATGTTAGTATAGCAACTCTTGCTCTTTTTTGGTTGTTATTTGCATGGAATATCTTTTTCCATCCCTTCATTTTCAGCCCATGTATGTCTTTCTAGTGAATTCTTATAATTTTATGTTTCTTTGGCATTTATTCTAAATCTAGGTTGGACTTCCTCATACTAGAAGCAGGGGTCAGTCACCCCTGCAACAGTTTCTACTTATCTACCTCTTTATTGTTCCTCATCATGGTTGATACAGGTATCTGCCTTATACAACCACCTCCTGGTGACCACCTCCCTGTGGGACAGTAGATACAATGTTCTTGCTTTGTACCACTGACCCCTACACCCCACATGGATCATTACAGATATGCAGTGACCACCTCTAAGTCATAACCTGCCTCCATGGAACTCATGCCTGATTGCTCTAAACCTACCAGTTAGAAGTCTCTGTGGGAAAACTTCTTGGGTAACACCCTGGGTCCCAATAAATGCCTTAAACCACAGGTCCATGTCTCTCTCTTTTGCTCCCCACCCACTGGTTGTGTATGCATCTCCCAGATGGCTCCCCAGTTCCTGTTGTCCTATGAGGCATGCTTCCCTCTTCTCTCTGGGATCAGGAAGTAATAAACTACTTCTGTTACTTCCTGTGTTTTGTTGAGGCAATGAGAGGGACACGTGACCACAGGTCAAACACTTAGGCGTTAGACTGTCTGCCAGAATAAAGAAGCATCCTAAGAAAGGTACAATGTAAACATCCATCACCAAATCCTTTGGAGTTCCATCATTAAAGAGCTAGAGTCTCTATAAACTCTCTTGAGAGAGATCTCAAGAGCTAATTAGAAAGAAAACACACACACACACACACACACACACACACACAATAGTCCTTAAAGCTAAAGTGAGTTTCTTATAGGCAGCATACAGTTTGATCTTATTTCATTATCCATTCAGCTACTTTATATCCTTTGGTGAATTTGGTCCATTTACATTCAAGGTTATTATGGATAGGTGAGGATATACTACTGCCATTTTGTATTTTGTTTTCTAATTGTTTATGAGCTCTTTGACTTTGAGTGGCAGAGTGCAGTAGTGACATGGCTCAGGGAATTAACAGGTGCTTTAGAGGCTCAGGCCCCAGAGTGTGGGGCAGAGAATCAATTTAGGTCACAGGAGTGTCAGAGTGCAGCAGCAACTCAGGCCCCAGGGAACAGGGCACCACACAATGGTGACTCCAAATCTTGGGATGGTGGAACATCATAGTAGCCCAGGTTCTGGGAGACAGGCTACAGTGGCGGCAAGTACCCTGGAGTGGCAGGGCACAGCTATAGTTCATGTCCCAAGAGGCAGATGCCACAAAGATGACTCCATTCCCCAGGTGGAGCACCTCAGCAGCTCAGATTGCAGGGAGTGATTCTAGTTCCTAGGGAGGCATCACACAACACAACTGCAATTTTGGTTCCTGGGGAGCGGGGGCTGCACAGCTCATCTGAGGTTCTGGTTTCTGGGTAGCCACGGGGTACCATGACACTTCAGCCTCAGGAGGTAGGGCTGTACAGCATAGCCACAGTTACAGTTTCGAAAGAGGTGGGGCACTGTGTCAGCTCAGCCCCAGGAAGTGGGGCTGCATCACTTAGCCACAGTTCTGATTCCCAGCAGGGCAGGGCACAGACTCCACTCATGCCCAGAAAGGCCAGACACAGCAGCAACTGGGACCCAGGAGGATGGAGCAGCTGTGTGGTAGTCTGGCCCCAGGGAGTGGGGTACAGCAGCAACTCAGCTTAAAAATGGTGCATCACTGTGCAACCCAGGCTCTGGGGGTATGGGGTGCAGTGGCAGCAAGCCCCAGGAATGAAGGGCACAATGTCTTCTAAGGTCCCCAAAGTAGAGCACAGAGCAGCAGTGGCTCCAGTTCTAAGATGTCATAGCACCATAACAGCTCAGGCCATGGAGACAGGGTGCAGCTGCAGCTCCCTCTTTGGGAAAAGCACCAGGAACATCTAGTCATTCATCTTTCTGACATATCTCCATCCAGATATAGGATTCTTGGTTGACAGGGTCTTTTTTTTTTTCCTTCAGCATTTTGAACATACCAACTCACTGCCGTCTGGCCTTCAAAATTCCTGCTGATGATCTTATTGGCATACCTTGTGATATGGTTTAGATGTTTGTCTCCTCTAAATCTCATGTTGTAAAAAGAATAATAAGCAAAAAAAAAAAAAAAAAAAAGCCACACACACACAATAAATTTCATGTTGTGATGTGATTCCCCATGTTGGAAGTGGGGCCTGGAGGGGGAGGTGATTGGATCATATGGGTACATTACTCATGAATGGTTTAGCACCATCCCCTTGCGGATAAGTGAGTTCTTACTCTGAGTTCACACAAGATCTAGTTGTTTAAAAGAACGTGGCATCTCCTTCCTCTGTGTCATGAGAGGGACCCAGTTGGAGGTAGCTGAATAATGGGGGCGGTTATCCCCATGCTGTTCCTGTGATAGTGAATGAGTTCTCCTGATATCCATTCCTTCCCAAATGAACCACGGTAAAGGCTCGTACCCATAGTTCTCTTCTCTCCCTCTGCCTCTTGGCTGATTTTGGTGCCTCCCTGTGTGGACCCCATGGTGCGGTATACCCCTTTTTCTTTCCAGTGGCTGTTGTGTCCTAATCTATTGGCCTTACTATATCTCAAATTTTCCATTAATACACTGTATTTTAAAACATCACTAATCATTAAGAAAATGCAAATCAAAGCCACAAGACACCACTTTGCACCCATTAAAAAAGCTGTCATAAAAGTTAATTATAAACAGAAAATAAGTTGATGAAGATGTGTAGAAATTGGAACTGTTTTGCACTGCTGGTGGGAACGTAAAATGGTGTAGCCATTGTGATAAACAGTACAGTGTTTTCTCAAAAAATTAATAGAATTACCACAAGATCCAGCAATGCCACTTCTAGGTATATACCAGAAATAACTGAAAGCAGCATGATATGGTTAGGCTTTGTGTCCCCACCCAAATCTCATCTTGAATTGTAATCCCCAGGTGTTGAGGGAGATACCTGGTGGCAAGTGATTGAACTATGGGGGAGGTTTCCCCCATGCTGTTCTTGTGATAGTGAGTATTTTCAGGAGATCTGATGGTTTTATAAATGATAGTTTTTCCTGTGCTCTTCTCTCTCCTACCGCCATATGAATAAGGTCCTTGCTTTCCCCTCACCTTCCACCATGATTGTAAGTTTCCTGAGGCCTCCCCAGCCATGTGGAACTGTGAGCCAAATAAACCTCTTTCCTCTATAAATTACCCAGTCTTGGGTATTTCTTTATAGCAGTCTAAAGACAGACTAATACACAGGGACTCAAATAAATATTTTTACGCCAATGTTCATGATAGCATTACTAATAATAGCCAAAAATGGAAATGACCCAAATGTTCACTGACAGATGAATGAACAAAATATGATGTATACATATAATGGAATATTATTCAGCCTTAAAACAAAATGAAATTCCGATATATGTAACAACATGGATGAACCTTGAGGACATTTGCTAAGTGAAATAAGCTAGACACAAAATGACAAATATTTTATGATTCCTCTTAAATGAGGTACCTACAATTCATAGTGAAAGTAAGTAGAATAGTGGTTACAGAGGTGCCAGGGGAAGCAGGAATAGAGAGTTGTTGAGTGAGTGTGAAGTTTCAGTTGGGGGTAATGAAAGGCTCTGGGGACAGACAGTGTTAACAGTTGCACAACAATGTGAATAGGCTTTTTACCACTGAATTGTACACTCAAAAATGTTTAAAATTGTAAGCTTTATGTTTTGTGTATTTTACCACAACAGGAAAAAAATTTTTAATCAATGAATGTAATTCACAATATTAACAGACTAAATAAAAATAGCCATATGATCATATCAATAGATGCAGGACAGGTATCTGACACAATTCAACATATATTTGTTGTAAAATCTCTTAGCTAATTAAGAATAGAAGAAACTTCTAATGTAGGGTATCTACAGAAACTTTTAGCTAACATCACATTTAATGATGAGCTGAAGAAGGCAACTGCTATGGTTTTAATGTTTGTCCCCCTCCATAATTCAAATGAAAAGTTAATTGCCATTGTAACAGTTTTAAGAGAGATTGCTATGCATTTTCAACTTTAAGAGGTGATTAGGCCACGAGGGCGTCACCTTCATGGGTAGGATTGGTGCTATTATAAAAAGGCGAGTTTGGCCCTCTCTTGCCCCTTTCTCTCTTCTGCCATGTGAGGAAGAGCATTCTGTTCCTCACCTCACCCCATCCCCCAAGGATGCAGCATTCAAGATGCTGTCTTGGAAAACAGATTAAGATAACAATGCTCTCTCAGTACTCCTATTCAACATCATCCTACAAGTCTTGGCCAGTGAAATAAAGGAACAGAAAGAACAGTCATACAGTCTGAAAAGGAAGAAACAAATGGTCACTATTTGCAGACAAAATGACTATATATGTAGAATATTTCAAACAATATACCAAAAAAACTTATTTAATTAATAAGCAAGTTTAGCAAGTTTTCAGGATAAAGGTCAATATACAAAAGTCATTCCTATATACCAACAGTGAACAACTGGAATGTGACATTTTAAAAAAATCTAAAACAGAAGGAAGAAAGAAGGAAAAAAGAAAGGTACACCTCTGTACAAATGTATCAAAATGTGTGCAGGATCTATATGTGTACTGAAAACTACAAAACACAGCTGAAAGAAAAGAAAGATTTACATAAAATACCCCATTTTCTTTTTTTCTTTTTTGAGGTGGAGTCTTGCCCTGTTGCCCTGGCTAGGGTACAGTGGCCCGATCTTGGGTCACTGCAACCTCCACCTCCTGGGTTCAAGCAATTCTCCTGCCTCAGCCTCCTGAGTAGCTGGGATTACAGGCACGTGCCACAATGCCCGGTTATTGTTTGTATTTTTAGTAGAAATGGGGTTTCACCATGTTGGCCAGGCTGGTCTTAAACTGTTGGCCTCAAGTGATCTGCCTGCCTCAGCCTCGCAAAGTGCTGGGATTACAGGTGTGAGCGACTGCACCCAACCAAAATACACCAATTTCACTCATTGAGAGACTCAATATTGTTAAGATGCCAACTCTCCCAAATCTCAGCAATCTTTTTGTAGCTGTCAACAGGCTGATTCTAAAATTTCCATGGAAAGGCAAAGAAAGTAGAATAGCCAAAATAATTCTTAAAAAGAAAAAATTGGAGAATTTACATTATGAGATTTCAAGGCTTTCTATAAAATTAGAGTAATCCAAACAATATATCTGCAAAAGAATAGACATACCAGGCAACACAAAGAAGAAAGGATTTTTTAAAGTGAATTGAAATTTTATTTTAATGCAAAAACCTGTGTGTGAATCTTACATTACAGGGTTATTCATAATTGTCAAAAATTGGAAACCACCAGCTGCCCTTCAACAGGTGAATGAAAAAAACACTACTAAATTAGTGAGCGATACTTTAAGAGAAACATGATGTTTTATAGCCTCAAAATATCTCACTGCAGGCTAGTCATGGTGGCTCGCGTCTGTAGTCCCAGCACTTTGAGAGGCAAAGGTGGGTGGATCGCCTGAGCCCAGGAGTTTGAGACCAACATGGACAAAAACAAAGAAGAAAGAAAGAAAAACGGAAGGGAGCGGAGGGAGGAAGGGAGGGAGGGAGGAAGGGAGGGAGGAAGCGGGGGAAGGGAGGCAGAGGAGGGAGGGAGGAAGGAAGGGAGGGAGGTCCAAAACTTAGCTACTTGGGAAGTTGAGGTGGGAGGATCACTTGAGCCTAGGAAGTCCAGGCTGCAATAAGCGGTGATCGCACCATTGCACTCCAGCCTCGGTGACATAGTGAGACCCGGTCTCAAAAACAAACAAACCAAACCTCACTGCAAACATTTATGAGCTGCGGTGGTGCTGCATCTACACACACAGCGCCGAACTTGGAAGTTGGCGGAGAGGAGCTCCTTGGGCACCAGGCAAGGTCTCAGCCTTCGGACAGAAGTGAAGGGCGAGACTTTTCCTTGGAAAGGAATTAAAGGGTTTATCTTTTTAAAACACATGTTTTTCTTAAAAACCTAAGAAATGTATAATTTAAAAATTTAAAACTTTGATATTATTTTTAATTGCTTATTGTTGAATGAATCCTTGTGAAAATTATTGATTGTAACGTTAGTGCCATGGATATGTCGTTTGTTGCAGCGCCTATCTCATTGTCCTAACGAGGTTACTGAAGGTTCTCTTTCCAATGCTTTAAAAGCCAGCTGATACATACTACGTTCTTTCTTTTTCATATAGTTGAACTTTTACTGCACCAGGATAAATTTTTAAATATTTAGTGATAGTATACATAGTAAATATAGAGACATTGCTATGCATTTTCAATTCTTTTCTGATCATTACCGTAAGTTTTTATTAGAATGAAAGTTGGAATAATTCCTTTAGGAAAACAGGCAAAATATATAAATGTCAAAGAAAATATACACTTAGAAAACATAGATGATTAGAATTTTTAAAAACAAATGTTAGTCCTTTCCTCCAGTATCTATTAAAGTGTTTTTCAGTGTCAACAGGAAAGTTTTATACCTTGATTCATATATACTGCAGTAGTTTACTGTTGCCATTAATCTTTTTTCTTGCTAATCAAAATTTATTATCATTGCCATGTAAAATAACCTGTTAGAAAGTATCAGCCGTGTGTGTGTGAGCGTATGTGTGTTACTAAAAAGAGTGTCATAAAATATTGTGCTGAGAGGTTCCTAATTTGGTTCCTGATTTCAGAAGCATACCACGTAAGGTTTAAGCAAGCTCATCTCTAGGAGATGCATAATTTGTGGATAATGGTTTTCTTATTTGGGATTGTGTGTACTTCAGGTATTATGTAATACTGAACAGCTTACTTGCTTTTTCTTTTTTTTCCCCCCAGAGATAAACTGAGGATCACAAATACTATTCTTTTATGTTAATAATGGTTTCCATTTTCTAGTATTTGTTACATTTTACAGCTTTATTCACAAAGCTGTTTATATATTTTTTGTGGCAGCTCTAAGTTAAAAGGCACACTTGTAACATTACACTCCCAATTTTCCCTTTATAAACTTTATATTACAAAATTTTCCAACACATAAGAGAAAGTAGTCAATAAGCATGTCCGTATTCTAGAAGTAGATGTTCTTAACATTTTGCCATACTTCCCATTTCTAATTATTTTTTAAAAAGAACTTACAAATGGGCCGGGCCAGGCGTGGTAGCTCACGCCTGTATACCCAGCACTTTGGGAGGCCAAGGCAGGCGGATCACTTGAGGTGAGGAGTTGGAGACCAGCCTGGCCAACATGGTGAAACCCCGTCTCTACTAAAAATACAAAAATTAGCTGGGCGTGGTGGCGGGCGCCTGTAGTCCCAGCAACTTGGGAGGCTGAGGCAGGAGAATCGCTTGAACCCGGGAGGCGGAGGTTGCAGTGAGCCGAGATCGCGCCACCGCACTCCAGCCTGGGCGACAGAGTGAGACTTCGTCTCAAAAAAAAAAAAAAAAAAAAAAACCCCAAAACTTACAAACATAATACAATCCTAAACACTTACATATACATCTCTTTATGAATAAGCAAGATTACCTACATAATCCAATGCTGCCACAATTAATTAATAATTCTAATTTCCAGCCCGTATACATATTTTCCCAATTGTTTTCAAACGTCTTCCGCGGCTCTTGCTTTCTGCAACCACACGCTGCATTTGCTGTTATGTCATCAAGTCTAACCCACAGCCTCGGGCTCTGACAGAACCCGGGCTCCAGTTATCAGGACCGTCCATGTTATTACTCCATAAATCTTGGGGGAGAAACAAAAACAAAACACTGACAGCTGGCGCTGTACTGCAGGTGAAACGTAGTCTTGAATGTTACGGGTTACCGCGCAGCATGCTGGGAACGGATATGTTCCGTTTTCGTCTGCGCATGTGCAGTCAGCACTTTCCGGCTGCTCTCTGTCAGTGTTTGCGGGTGCGGAGGGTTCGCAGCCCAGGTGAGAGCTTCGGGCCTCCACGCAGATTGCGGACCTGCAGGGAGGGATGGGCTAGTGTCCAGAGGGCGGGAACGCGACGTACCGGGAACTCCTGCAAAGCAGGCCCTCCGCTCCCTGTGCTTGGGTCGGCCCGGGACCTCAGCCTGAGAAGGGCCGGTGGGGGCGGGCTCCGGGGGCGTCAGGTGGGGCCGAGTCCTAGTTGGAAGATGCTCGGTGCGGGCGGAGGTGTGGGTGCCAGAATGCAGCCAGGCGTCGGAAAACGCGGTGCTGGCTTCAGGAGGAGAATGCGCGTTTATTGTATTGATCATGAACCTAACACAAAGCGCGTACGGCCCGTGGGTCTGCGGTGAGAGCCCGAGCCTAGAAGCTAGAATGACCTGGTGAATTTTGACTCTGTCACTTGAGCGTTTGAAAATGAGGATATTAGTAAAAACTGCTTTGTGTCGTTCAGAGGTAAACCATCCCCTGTAAAGCATTTAGGTAAGCGCTAGTTACTAAGCAGCATGTAAATGTCGATTCCCGTTATAGTTGGAAGACACTTTGTTCTTTTCATGTAGTATTTCATTTAATTCTCATAACCACCCTATTTGTATCATTAAAAATGAAGAAGGAGGGGTGAAAAGATAAAGCCAAGCTCACAAAGGATGAGAGAGCTAGGATGTCAATACATAAACACTTTACTCCCCGAATCAGGCTGTTTGTAATGGCCTACCTACCTAACCCAGCACTGCAGCCTTCACAGCACTAGGTGAGTGATTGTCCCCAAAACCCCAGGACAATGATTGTGAAGTCAGCGTGGACAGAATCTTACTATGTGGCAAGTGTATTTGTTGTGGGGTTTCTGGGATGTCTCCAGAGCCTCTGGGTTAGACTGAGGCCCCTGCCACCTCCTGTGCTGTCCCTGCTGTCTCTGTCTTTAGAAGTCAGTCTGATACTCTAGGGCAATGAAGATGAGTCACATACGTAATTTTAAATGTTAAACTAGTAGCTACATGAAAATCTAAAACATGAAATTAATTTTAAGAACATACTGTGGTTTTCTCAGTGTATCCGAAATGTTATTTCAACATGTGGCCCTAGCCACATTTCCAGCGCTCAGTAGTTGATGTGATTGGAGGCTGTAGTCATGGATAGCAGGGTTCTAATGAATGCCAAGAGAATCAGGTTTAAGGCCTTAGGTCAGTTCTTCATCAGGAGGATTTTGCTCCCCAGGGAACTTTGGAAATGTTTGGAGACTTTTTTTGGGGGGTGGGGAGGGGGACTGAGTTTCTCTCTGTCGCCCAGGCTGGAGTGCAGTGGTGTCATCTCGGCTCACTGCAACCTCCACCTCCCAGGTTCAACTGATTGTCCTGCCCCAGCCTCCCAGCTTGTAATCTGAGCTGGAATTACAAGCATGCACGGCCATACCCAGCTAATTTTTTGTATTTTTAGTAGAGGTGGGGTTTCACCATTGGCCAGGCTTTTCTTGAACTCCTGACCTCAGGTGATCCACCCGCCTTGGCCTCCCACAGTCCTGGGATTACAGGCATGAGCCACCACACCTGGCCTGGAGACGTTTCTGGTTGTCACAACAGAGAGAAGGGGTGTCCAAGTGTCTAGTGCATGTTTATAAATGCTCCTAAACATCCTACAATGCACACGACCACTCCTTATGTCAGAGAATTATCCAGCCCAAAATGTAAGTTGTGCTGAGGTGAAGAACACTGCTTTCCATGAAAGTTTCAACTAAAATGAATTTGTTACCCAGGCCTCAGGCCCAGCTTCTCTGGAGCAAAGCAGCTCTTTATGTTGCAGGAAGGAGGGAGCCCCAGAAACAGGAGTCCCACTGAAGAACTGCCCTCTGACAGAACAGAGACCTCCTCACCAGGGCTTCCAAACAAATGCAGAAGAACCCAGAGAGGAGCAGGTCTTGATTTGCCCAACCAGCAGCAGTTCTTCATCCCCTTGCCCAGAGAGCACCAGACTTGGTGATGTCGCCACATCCAGAAGCCATCACAGATTGTGTGACACTGAACACTGTGGGCCAACTTGCAGAAGGTGGTAAGCTGGGGTTGAGAGGGATGGGTGACTGTCAGACTGCACAGGAAAAGCCACATTACTGGAGGGCTTTTCTCCATAGTCTCCAAGGAAGGCATAACCAGCCAGGGCTAAGGAAATTGTCTCTAATCCTCCTCATAGAGCCCCCATTTTCTTCATTCTTGCCTCACTCTTTCCAGATTCTGAGTCACTCTCACACAACATCCATCACATGTAGCATCTAGAAATTTACTAAGGTTGCCTCTATCCTGAACCTGTAGAATCACAGAAATGATAATACAGGAAAGGATTTCTATTTCTGACTCTTTTAAAACCTTAAAAAGTATTGAACCTAGGATGAACAGTTTGTCCATGGTCACTCAGGACAGAGCTTGGAGCAAAGCACAGTGCTGTTCGCTCTGTCACAGGTGAGTCACCAGAAGTGTCTTACTGAAAGTCTTTTGAGAAACTGTAAGTTAGAACAAAAATATTTTAAAATAGTCTGTCTTTCAGCATCTCCTTTTTTTCAGTTTTGTGTTTTCTATTGGTGTAAATAATATTAACAGAATATTAATGTTAATTCTGTTTTAGTTGTTAGTCAAAGAAGACATACATTTCAAATAAATCAATAGGAAAATAGTTTACAATCGCCTGATGAAAAACAGCAAGGGGCCAGGCCTGGTGGCTCACCCCTGCAATCCCAGCATTTTGGGAGGCCAAGGCGGGCAGATTGCTTGAGGTCAGGAGTTCGAGACTAGCCTAAGCTACATGGCAAAACCCCGTTTCTACAAAAAATACAAAAATTGGCCGGGCGTAGTGGTGGGTGCCTTTGGTCCCAGCAACTCAGGAGGCTGAGATGGGAGAATCGCATGAAACCAGGAGGCAGAAGTTGCAGTGAGCTGAGATCACACCACTGCACTCCAGCCTGGGCAACAGAGCCAGATCCTGTCTCAAAAAACAAAAAAACAAAAAAAAGAAAACACACACACAGCAAGCGTTCATCCACATGATCATATTAAAGATGCACATATTCAGGAGGTGCTTTCTCTGTAGTGCTTCCTGTCCCTTCTCAAGGGTCAAAGGAACATTTTTTGTAGAGAGGCCTTTTTCCCCAGCTGGTGTGATGACATTGGTAGGCAGGTAAGATAGAGGCTGCCCAGATCTCTCATGACTCCTTCCTCACCCCCAGGTTATCCTTTACGGTTCTCCACACTCTTTCAGGAGCAGCAGAAAATGAACGTATCTCAGGTGAGTTAATTACGAATACCTTTTTCATCATGGATTTCATAGGTGTTTAAGGGTCCACATGTTAATATGGAAATGTAGAAATGGATCAAAATCATTCAAGGAATATATAGAAAAGCAGGGCAGTAGCACAGCAGAATTGGCATGTGGAAAGATGGAGTTCCCCTGATGTTATAGATTTTCCAGAATGGAACTGCAGTTTTCATTCTTTCTGATAGCCATGGCAGAGAGCCAGACAGACAGTATTTATTTACAGATTTACATTGATGAGAAGCTTAATCCAGGCTGATTCCTCAACGGAATCTAAAGTTATCAAAGTCAGGGAAAACGTCTTCGTTGGTCTTCATGTGTCAGTGCAAGTCTTTCTCATAACAGCCTTGAAATAAATGCAGTATGTTGCTTCTCCTTTTTCCTCAGTGGAAGTAGACGGCTTAGTGCCAAACTCAGGCTTTTATTAATACAGTTTTTCAGTTTTTTTATTAATACAGTTTTTCAGGTAACGGAAACAGAGGTTCAGGTAGACAGATTGTCAAAGAAAGGACAGACTGATGGTGTAGGCTCTGTTGATCAGAGGTGGAGAGTTTAAAAGGATTTTGTCCTGAAAAATGGGTAAGGTTTTCATTGTTGCAGTACAGGAGATTACTGCATTTTGAGAGCAGGCTAAACAAGGCATGCAAGGTCCAGTAAGAATCTTTGCCCATTGCAATTTGGACTTCCTCTTAGGGAATAATAAGAGAGGGGAGGGAGATAAAGGTTAGAGCCTTAGTATTAGTTCGATAGGGCTGCTATAATAAAGAACCACAGACTGGGTAGATTAAACAGCAATTTATTTTCCCACCATTCTGGAGGCCAGAAGTCTGAGATCAAGATGTCATCAGGGGCCAGGTGAAGTCTGAGATGAAGATGTCAATAGGGGCCGGGTGCAGTGGCTCATGCCTGTGATCCCAGCACTTTGGGAGGCCAAGGAGAGCAGATCACTTGAAGTCAGGAGTTCGAGACCAGCCTGGCCAACATGGTGAAACCCTGTCTCTACTAAAAATATAAAAATTAGCCGGGCGTGGTGGCGGGTGCCTGTAATCCCAGCTACTAGGGAGGCTGAGGCAGGAGAATTGCTTGAACCTGGGAGGCAGAGGTTGCAGTGAGCTGAGATCGTGCTACTGCCCTCCAGCCTGGGCGACAGAGCGAGACTCCATCTCAAAAAAAAAAAAAAAAAAAGAAAAACAGATGTCAGCAGGTTTGGTTCCTTCTGAGAGCTATGAGGGAAGGGCCTTGTTCCGTGGATTAGATGTCTGTCCTCACATCATCTTTCCTCTGTATTAGCCTATGTCCAAATTTCCTTTTCCCGTAAAGAATTGAGAAATTGTTCAAATATAGAAAGATACAAAGAAATAATATAATAAATGTTTCCACCTTCCCAAATTACCAACTATATATATTTTGCTAAATTTTTGTTTCTCTTGTATGCACTCTTTTTTCCTTTTAAAAACTTAGTTCTTTAACTGAGATGCAGTTTTAATACCAGGAAAGTGTACTCTGAAGTGTGTAACTGGATGGATTTTTGCATATGTAAATTCATGTAATTTAGTACCAAGATTAAGATAACACCACTGCTCCCCTCTACAGGGCAACCACTATTCTGACCTCATATGTTAGGGAAAAAAGACAAATTCATTTTTGAATATGATACCAGTAGAATCATACAAAGTGTATTCTTTTACAGTTTTCAAGGGAATATTTTGCTCTGTATCTTAATATTTCCCTTTTATCACTGGGCTGTATTTCATTGTATGAATAGACCATAATTTATTTCCTCATTCTCCTCTTAGTGCATTTTTTCATTTGTTTTTCCTGTTTGAGGCTATCAGGAATAAGGCTGCTGTGAATATTCTTTTGTGTCTTTGGGTATGTCCTCATTGCTTTTGGGATATACTTAGAAATGTAATTGCTGGTTCATAGAATAAACGTATGTTCAGTTTTAATACATACTGCAAGTAGCTTGCCTAAGTGGTCGAATCAGTTTACATTCCCACTAGCATTCTGGCTGTACCAGATTCTGAGCAACACTTGTTATTATCAGTCTTTTTGTTTTTAGCCATTTTGGTGGCTGTATAGTGTGGTATCTCATCAAAATTTATAATTTGCTTTTCTATGATAAATACTAATGTTGGGCACCATTGTTTGTGTTTTGGCCATTTAGACATCCTTTCTTTTTATGTAATATATAAAGTACCTATTCAACTCTGTTTTAATTGGGTTATTTGCTTTTTTTAAGTAGGAATTATTTCAATATTTTCAGTAAATGTTTTTTGCCATGTGTGCATTACTAATGTTCTTGGATTCTGTGGCTTGCCTATTCATTTTTTAAATAATATCCTTGACAACAAAGTTTTTACATTTAATAAAGGTCAGATCGTCTTTTCTTTTATGGCAGTTCCTTGTGTATCGTATTTGAAAGCTCTTTCCCTACTCTAAGATCATACAGATATTCTCCTATATTGTTACTACATACTTGTTTATTTTAGCTTGATCTACAGAGTTAGCTTTTGTGTTTGGTATAAGATGAGTGTCAAGGTTCCTATTTCCATATGGATGTCCAGTTGCTCTAGCACCATTTGTTAGAAAGACGGTCTTCTGTCAACTGAATTGCAGCTGTGTTTTTTGTCAGTCAAGTGACTTGTATGCGGGTCTAATGTAGACTGTATATTTTCTTCCTTTGGTCCAATTATTTTATCTTTTTGCTAGTACTTCACTGTCATAATTACTGTTGCTTTATAGTAAGTCACGAATTTTGTGAATTTATTTACTATTTTAGGTCCTTTTCATGTTCATGGAAGTTTTATCAATTTTCACAGAAAATCCTGATGGAAAGTTTTTCAGAGTAGAGGTGAAGTCTTTCACATCTTTTATTAGATTTATTCCTAGGTATTTGATCTATTTTGATAATAGCACAAATGATACTGCATTTTAAATGTCATTTTCCAGTTTATTGTTAGTTTATTAAAATACGATGGATTTTTTTTAGTATTGATCTTATACCTAGGCATTTTACAAAATTCACTCATTCTAATAGCTTATCTGTGGATATTTTTGGATTTTAAATGTGCAAAATTTTTTTTGCAATAAAGACAATTTTACTTCTTCCTTTACAGTTTTTATATCTTTAATTTCTTTTTAGCCTTACTGCTAGGACTTCCAGTAAAATGTTTAGTACAAATGGTGATAATAAAAATCCTTGTCTTATACCTCACCTGAGGGGTACTCAGTGTTTTACCATTGAGTCTTATTTTAACTACATGTTTTTTGTATATGTCCTCAATTAGAATAAGGAAGTTCCCTTTTTTATTTTTAGTTTCCTGAGTTTTTTGTCATTCATGAGTATTTTGTCAGATGGCTATTCTTGCTTCAAGTGAGATAATCATATTATTTTATTCCTTTAGTCTGTTAAAGAGGTGAATTATATTGATAGATTTATCAATGTTTAACCAACCTTGCATTCCTGGGATAATTCCCACATGATAAGGTAGTGCTATCACTTTAATTTATTTCTGGATTCAATTTGTTAATATTTCAATTAATATTGTTGTGTCTACATTAATGGACAGATACTGGCTTGCAGTTTTTCTGTCATGTCATGTCACATTTTGGCGTCAACATTATATTCTCAAAAAATGAGTTTGGAAACAGTTATTCATTTTGTTTTCTCTGAATGAGTTTAAGATTGCTGTTATTTCATCCTTAAATGTTTGGAAAAATATACCATGAGGTAGTCTATCCTTGGAGTTTTTCTTGTGCCTGGTTTTTGCTCATGAACTCAGTTTCTTTAACAGGATATAGAAAATCCAAATCATGCTACTTATTCTAGTGTCCTTTATTTTTGACAGCTTTATGGAGATACAATTCACATACCATATAATTCACACTTTTAAAGTGTACAACTTTGTGGTTTTTAGTATATTTGTAGAGTTGTGCAGTCATTGCCACAATCAATTTTAGAATGTTTTCATCACTTCAAAAATAAATTCCATATCATTTAGCTATCATCCCCCATCCTGACATACACAATCTCAGCCCTAAACAGCAAGTAATCTGTGTTCTGTTTCTATATGTTTGGCTATTCTGGACATTTCTAATAAGTGAAGTCACATAATATGTGATCTTTGTGACTCTTTTTTTTTTTTTTTTTTTTTGAGACAGAGTTTTGCTCTTGTCGCCCAGGCTGGAGTGCAATGGCACGATCTCAGCTCACTGCAACATCCACCCCCCAGATTCAAGCAGTTCTCCTGCCTCAGCCTCCCAAGTAGCTGGGATTACAGGCACCCACCATCATGCCTGGCTAATTTTTCTATTTTTTTTTTTTTTTTAGTGGACACGGGGTGTCACCATGTTGGCCAGGCTGGTCTCGAGCTCCTGACCTCAGGTGATCTGCCCACCTCAGCCTCCCAAAGTGCTGGGATTACAGGTGTGAGCCGCCACACCTGGCCCTTTGTGACTATCCTTTTTACTTAGCATACTGTTTTCAAGGTTCATCCATGTTGTACGTGTCAGTACATCATGCCTTTTTATGACTGAATAATATTCCATTGTGTGGATATACCACATTGTTTATTCATTCAACTGATGAGCATTTGGATTGTTTCTCCCTTTTGACTGTTATGACTAGTGCTGCTATTAACATTCACGTACAAGTTTTTGTTTGGACGCCTGTTTTCTCTTGGGACTAATCTTAGAAAAGGAACTTCTGACTCATATGGTAACTCTTGACTTATCTTTTTTGGTAACTACCAAACTGTTTTCCACAGTGGCTGCACCATTTTACATTCCCACCAGCAGTGTATTAGGGTTCCACTTTCTCCACATCATTACAGCAACGTGTTATTTTCCCTTTTTTTAAAATTATGGACATCCTAGTGGGTGTGAGGTGGTATCATTTGACTTTGATTTGCATTTCCTTGATTAATGACATTCAACATCTTTTCATGCGCTTACTGGCTATTTGTTTATCATCTTTGGAGAAATGTCTATCCAAGTCCTTTGCCCGTTTTGGATTACATTTTTTGTTGTTCAGTTATAAGAGTTCTTTATGTATTCTGGCTACTAGACATTTATTAAATGTAGTATTTGTGAATATTTTCTCCTATTCTGTAGGTTCTTTTCACTATCTTGATGGTATCCTTTGCACAAAAGTTTAATTGTGATGAAGTCCAATTTTTTTTCCTTTGGTATCATATCCAGGAAGTCATTGCCAAATCCAAGGTCATAAAGGTTTACTCCTGATTTCATCTAAGAGTCACGCAGTTAAACTCTTATATTTAGGTCTTTGATCCCTTTTAAGGCCAATTTTTTTTTTTTTTTTTTTTTTTTTTGAGACAGAATCTTGGTCTGTTGCCCAGGCTGGAGTCCAATGGCACAATCTTGGCTCACTGCAACGTCTGTCTCCCGGGTTCAAGTGATTGTCCTACCTCAGCCTCCCGAGTAGCTGGAATTACAGGCATGCACCGCAATGCCCAGGTAATTTTTATATTTTTTCAGTAGAGACGGAATTTCACCATGTTGACCAGGCTGGTCATGAACTCTTGATCTCAAGTGATCTGTCTGCCTCAGCCTCCCAAAGTGCTGGGATTACAGGTGTGAGGTGGCACCATGCCTGGCTATTTTGAGGCAATTTTAAAATACGGTATAAGGTAGGAGTCCAACTTCATTATTTTGATGAGATTCAGTTATCCCAGCATCATCTGTTGAAAACTGTTTTTTTCCTAATAAATGGTCAATGCATGGGTTTATTTCTGGGGCTCTCAGTGCTGTTCTGTGGATATGTATGTCTGTATTTATGCCAGTACCACACTCTCTTGATTACTGTTGCTTTATAATAAGTTTTTAAATCAAGAAATGTAATCCCTCCAATTTTTTTTCTTTTTTTTCTATATTGTTGTGACTATTCAGGGTCCCTTGCAATTTCATATAAATTGTAGGTTCAACATTTCTGCAGAAAGGTCATTAGGATTTTGATATAGATTTCACTGAATCTGTATATCACTTTTGGGAGTATTGTCATCTTAACAATATTAAATCTTCCAATTCATGAACACAAGGTGTCTTTCCATTTATTTGGGTCTTCTGATTTCTTCTAGCAATGTTTTCTAGTGTTCACGTATAAGTCATGTACCTTCCTGGTTAAATTTATTCCTATTTTATTATTTTTTGTTCTGTTGTAAGTGGAATTGGTTTTTTTAATTATTCATTGCTAGTATTTAGAGAGATAAATGATTCTTGTGTGTTCATCTTGTATCCTACAATTTTGCTGAATCCATTTATTGGCTCTAGTAGTTTTTTGTGGCTTCCTTAGTCTTTTCCATATATTAAATCTCATGGTCTCTGAAAATAGAGATAGTTTTACTTTTTTCTTTCCAATTTGGATGCATTTTTTTTTTGTCTTACCTATTTCCTCTAGCTAGAACTTCCAGTATAATGAATAGAAATGATGAAAGCAGGCATCCCTGTCTTATTCCTGGTATTTGGAAGAAACCTTCTTGTTTTTTAGCCTAGCATACTATGTTAGCTGTAGTTTTTCAGAAATGCTTTTTATTGTGTTGCAGCAGTTCTATTCTAGTCCTACTATGTTAAATGTTTATCATGAAAGGATATTTTTGTCAAATGCTTTTTCTGCATCAGTTGAGATGATCATGTGATTTGTTTTCTTCATTTTATTATTATGATATATTACACTGATTTATTTTCTTATGGTGAGCCACCTTGCATTCCTGGAAATAAATTGTACTTGGTCACGGTGTATAGTACTTTTTATTTGTTGCAAGATTTGGTTTGCTAGTATTTTGTTGAAAACTTCTGCACACATATTCAGAAGGGATATATATCATAGTTTTTGGGTGATTTTTTTATCTGGCTTTGGTTCAAGGTAACTCATAGAATGAGCTAGGAAATGTTCACTCATCTTCTATTTTTGGAAGAATTAGAGAAGGATTGGTGTTAGTTTTTCTTTAAATGTTTGGTAGAATTCACCAAACGTTTAAAGACCGACAGTTGGTCTTGAGCCTTTCTTTGTTGGGAGCATTTGGATTACTGATTCAGTCTTATATCAGTCTGTTCGGATGTTCTGTTTCTTTTTGAGTCCATTTTGGTGGTTTGTGTGTTTCTAGGAATTTGTCCACTTCATCTCAGTTATGTAATTTGTTGCTGTACAGTTCATTGTATTCTTTATTGTCTTTTTTATTTTTGTAAGGTTAGTAGTAAGGTCCCCACCTCATTTAGTTCCTTAAAGTATACAATTAGGATACTGATTTGTGATCATTTTTAATATAGGTGTTACAGCTATAAATTTCACGCTTAGCACTGCCTTAGCTGCATCTCATGCATTTTGGTATTTTGTGTATTCATTGTGAGTAATCTCAATGTATTTTCTAATTTCTGGGTTTTGGGGGTTTTATTTTTTTTTTTTTTGAGACGGAGTCTTGCTCTGGCACCCAGGCTGGAGTGCTGTGGCACGATATCAGCTCACTGCAACCTCCGCCTCCCGGGTTCAAGCAATTCTCCTGCCTCAGACACCCGAGTAGGTGGGATTATGGGCACGCACCACCACACCTGGCTAATTTTTCTATTTTTAGTAGAGACAGGGTTTCACCATGTTGGCTAGGCTGGTCTTGAACTCCTGACCTCAAGTGATTTGCCTGCCTCAGCCTCCCAAAGTGCTGGAATTATAGGCGTGAGCCACCATGCCTGGCCTCATTTCTTTTTTGATTTTCCCTTTGATCCTGTAGCAAGGTGGAAATCCACCTATGTGTATGGCCCCCAGGGACTTCACACACTCAAACTAGTACACGTTTGCCTTTAGCAGGTTAAATTTTTCTAGTTTTATCTTCCTAATTGTATTAGATGGAGTCAGTAGCATCTGCCCCAGTAAGCAAATGAGCACATCCTGATTCTCCCTGCAGGTGCCTCTCTCTCTCCTAATAGTTTGAAAAAAAAGATACCAATTTTCCGTTTTCCCAGCTATGTTCTTGTAAGGATGTTAGCATTGCTTTTATCAGCTCTCTACATCTCTAAGCTAAGATCTAAAGCGACCCTGTATGATTGTAATTTTTTGTAATTTAGTGAGATAGACTGTCCTTTTCTTTTTAATGTGCAAAGGAAACCAGAGAATTATGTTATGCAGAGGTTATCCTGTATATGTCAGTCAGGTTGGTTAATTATGTCTTTTCAATCTTCTATATCAGTGGTCAGAAAACTTTTTCTGTAAATGTCAGATAGTAGGCTTTGTGAGAGATACAGTCTCTGTTGCATCTACCAAACTCTGCAGCTGTAGTGTTAAGCAGCCATAGATAATACATAAACAAATGAATGTGGCTGTGTTCCAAGAAAACTTTATTTACAAAAAAAAAAAAAAATTGGTAGTGGTGGTATTTTTCATTTATAAAAAAAAAAAAAAAGTAGTGGTGAGCTGGATTTGACCTTTGTGCTGTAGTTCACTGACTCCTGTTCTATATCCCTGTTGGTTTTTCTTAATCTGCTTTTCTATGAGTTACTGGGAGAGTTACATTAAAATCACTAATTAAAATTGTAGATTGATATCTCATTTCTGTCAACTTTTGTTTATATACAGTCAGTTCTCATAATTCTCAGTAGTAGTGTTCCAAAAAATCACTACAAACACTGAACTAATAAATACTGAACCATTACTCAGAGGAGAAATATGGGGTTAAGCCTCTAGTCACATTTTTGTCAGCCAGTCAGTACATAATCTTTTTGTGTGTCTTTCTGCATAAAGACACCTTATTTAATATTGTTGGTTTATAATGATTGAACTAATGGCCAACAACACCATAACTAATGCCTGAATGAATCTTATCTAACATAGATATTTTCTCCATGAGACATATCACAGGCTTCTTGCACGTAGGCACGCTAGACAGCACATAACTGCTATACATATAGGCCATTTAAAAAGTGAAATCATCAGCCAGGCGTGGTGGCTCACGTCTGTAATCCTAGCACTTTGGCAGGCCTAGGTGGGCAGATCACAAGGTCAGGAGATGGAGACCGTCATGGCCAACATGGTGAAACCCCATCTCTACTAAAAATACAAAAATTAGCTGGGTGTGGTGGCAGGCGCCTGTAGTCCCACCTACTCAGGAGGCTGAGGCAGGAGAATTGCTTGAACCTGGGAGGCGGAGGTTGCAGTGAGCCGAGATCGCATCACTGCACTCCAGCCTGGCAACAGAGCAAGACTCTGTCTCAAATAAAAAAGAAAAAGTGAAATCATCAAGAAAAAGCACAAAAATGCAGTAAATATGGCACTAAATAGACTGAGAAGTGGACACTTATTTACAGTATCAGAGCTGAAACAAGAAAGCAGAAGATCACCTTGTTGAGCCTCATCTGGGAACATGTAGGTCAGGCAATTCAAATTTTTTACCTTCCTGTACATGTCCACAAATGACTGCAAAATAACTGCAAGTGTTGATTTTGAGGTTGCAAATAATTTTAGTGTGTGAATTTACAAATACGTAATCTGTGAATAATAAGAAATGCTATAGGAAGCTATGTTTGCCAGATGCATAGCAATTTCGATTTGTTGAATCTTCTATTGAAAGGACTGTTTTGTCATTACAAATCGTTACTCAGTTTTTGTTGTTGTTGCTGTTTTTGAGACAATCTCTGTCACCCAGGCTAGAGTGCAGTGGTGTGATCTCAGCTCACTGCAACCTCCGCCTCCCAGGTCCAAACGACTCTCCTGCCTCAGCCTCCTGAGTAGCTAGGATTACAGGTACTCACCACCATGCCCGGCTAATTTTTTTTTTTTTTTTTTTTGAGACGGAGTTTTGCTCTTTCGCCCAGGCTGGAGTGCAGTGGCACAATCTCGGCTCACTGCAAGCTCTGCCTCCCGGGTTCACGCCATTCTCCTGCCTCAGCCTCTCCGAGTAGCTGGGACTACAGGCACCCGCCACCACGTCTGGCTAATTTTTTGTATTTTTTAGTAGAGACGGGGTTTCACCGTGGTCTTGATCTCCTGACCTCGTGATCCGCCCGCCTCGGCCTTCCAAAGTGCTGGGATTACAAGCGTGAGCCACCACGCCCAGCATGCCCGGCTAATTTTTGTATTTTTAATAGAGATGGGGTTTCACCACGTTGGTCAGGCTGGTCTCAAACTCCTGACCTCGTGATCTGCCTGCCTCGGCCTCCCAAAGTGCTAGGATTACAGGCATGAGCCACCGCACCCGGCCCGTTACTCATTTTTTATACCTCTTTCTTACCTTAAAATCTACCATATATGATAGTAATGCAGCCATATCAACTATCTTTTGGTTTTGATTATATGGTGTATCTTTTTCCATCCTTTTACTTTCAATCTACATAATCCCTATATATATATAATATGTTTCCTTTGTTGTTGTATTATACTTTCTTTATCTTTTCTTTAATACAATTATTTAGTCCAGAGAATGGTACATTTTTTTCTATAAAGGCAAGTAATAAATATTTTCAATTTTGACAATCATAAGGTCTCTGATGGAACTTCTCAGTGCCATTTCAGCACAAAAACAGCCATAAACAATGCAACATGATTGGGTGTGCCTGTGTGCCAATTGACTTTATTTAAAAAGCAGCAAGTGGCCAGGTACAGTGACTCACACTTACAATCCCAGAGCTTTTGGAGGCCAAGGTGGGAGGATCACTTGAGGCCAGGAGTTCAAGATTAGCCTAGGCAACATAGCAAGACCCTGTCTTTACCACACATACACAAAAAACTGGCAAGCCAGATTTGGCCCAAAGGCCATAATTTGCTGACCCCTGCCCTGTTGTATGCCCAGGGTAGTCTGTTGGGATGGAATAAAAATTGTAGAAAGTTTATTTAAATTTTTTGGCTACAAAAATAAGAATTAAAAAGTTTTACTAATGTATCTATTTATAGTATATGTATATAACTCATAAATATATATAGATCATTTATAAACATTTTCTTTGAGACAAGGTCTTGCTCTGTCACCAAGGCTGGTATACAGTGGTGTGATCATGGCTCACTGCAGCCTCAACCTCCTGGGCTCAAGCAATCCTCCTGCCTCAGCCTCCCAAGTAGCTGGGACTACAGGCACATACCACCATACCTGGGCTAATTTTTTTAATTTTTTGTAGAGACAGGGCCTTGCTGTATTGCCCACTCTGGTCTTGAATTCCTGGGCTCAAGCAGTCCTCCTACCTTGGCCTCCCAAAGTGCTGGGATTACAGGCATGAGCCACTGCACCTCTCCTATAAAAACTTTTACCAATTTAATACCTTCAAAGTATAAGATAAAATTAGATTCAAAATAGGCATCCTTTATATTCATTTAAGCTTTTTAGAGTTAAACCTGGTAAGAATTGTTTTCATGGGTATTTTCTATATCATCTAATTCTGAACCCTTCAGATTGAATAGAAATGTACTGTTACAGGCATCAGTGTCATTCAAGGACGTGACTATAGAATTCACCCAGGAGGAGTGGCAGCAAATGGCCCCTGTTCAGAAGAATCTGTACAGAGATGTGATGCTGGAGAACTACAGCAACCTCATCTCAGTGGGTAAGCATGTAAACATAACTTACCCTTGTAACTCCATATAGAAGGTATTTCTAAGTGCCAATACATGTGAACAATTTACTTAAAGTTTAATGTTATTTAGGCTTTTCATTCAGGATTCCAAAGTAACTATGCCCTGTCGAGGACTAGAAAGAATGTGTTGTCAACTCCCAGTGATAAATGCAAAGGAGCACTTTCAGGATACTGCTTCCAAAGCTGTATTTTCTTCCACTTTTGGAGACTAAAATCTCATATATCTGGTCTAAGTCCTTGATTGTGTTTTATTTACAGGGTACTGCCATTTCAAACCAGAGGTGATCTTCAAGTTGGAGCACGGAGAAGAGCCTTGGTTCTCAGAGGAGGAATTCTCAAACCAGAGTCACCCAAGTGAGTTACTGAGCAGTAGTAGACATAATTCTGCAGGAGTGGTTAGACTCCAGGTCACTTTAGGGGTGAACACCTAAATATTGCAAGACTTTTCTTAGAAAGCCTAAAGGCACAAAAAGCAGCAGTTAAAAGAAAATGATTAATAAAGTTGATTCCATTAAAAGTAAGAAATTTGTTAATAAAATATATTATTCAAAGGGTGAAAAGACAAGCCACCAACTAGCATAATATGTATGTAGTGCAAATAACTTAGAAAGGATATGCTTCCTGAAAATGTAAAGAACTTCTGCAAGTCATTGTGGGAAAAGATAGGCAACCCAGATGAAAAATGGGCAAAAACACTGAACAAGAACTTTTTAATATGTATGGCCAGTAAATCTTTGAAAATGTGTTCAATCTCATTAGTTTTCATGGAGCACAAAATAATATATGAAGTGAGATATGAGGTGAAATAACAGATATGAAGTGAGTTTACAAATATGGCAATGCCAAGTCTTGGTGAGGATATGGAATGTTAGACACCGTTAGCCACTGATTGGAAATATAAACTGGTTAAACCACTGTGGTGTCAGGAGGATGTTTTCTTTTTCTTTTTTTTTTTTTTTTGAGACAGACAGAGTCTCCCTCTGTCACTCAGGCTGGAGTGCAGTGGCGCGATCTCGGCTCACTGCAAGCTCCACCTCCCAGATTTACGCCATTCTTCTGCCTCAGCCTCCCGAGTAGCTGGCACTACAGGCGCCTGCCACCATGCCCATCTAATTTTTTGTATTTTTAGTAGAACAGGGTTTCACCATGTTAGCCAGGATAGTCTTGATCCCCTGACCTTGTGATCTGCCTGCCTCAGGCCCCCAAAGTGCTGGGATTACAGGCATGAACCACTGCACCTGGCCTTTTTTTTTTTTTTTTTAATTTCCACAGGTTTTTGGGGAACAGGTGGTATTTGGTTACAAGTAAGTTCTTTAGTGGTGATTTGTGAGATTTTGATGCACCCGTCACCCAAGCAGTATACACTGCACCCAATTTGTAGTCTTTTTTCTCACTCTCCCTTCCCACTCTTCTCCCACCCCAAGTCTCCAAAGTCCATTGTATCATTTTTTTTATCTTTTTAGGACTAGAAGGAATTTTATTTATTAATTTTTTTTTTGCACACAAAACAAAATTTTCTAAAAATAAACAAAAAGATGCATATCAAACATATTAGGAAGGTTGCACATGGGAAGATGGGGAATAGAAATGGGGGGTGGGAATTAAAGAAAATAAATGAGAATGAATCACAACCATAAGACAGGTTAGAGCTATAAACTTTTTCATTTAATCATAAAGGAGTTGGTGCTGTTATAAATTTAATTTGATGTTGAATTGATGAGGGATATCAAATTGTAAGAATGTAGACAATAGACTATTCTAATCATTATAATCTAGATAATGTCAAGACCTAGACTGTAATTTACTTTCAGCTTCTAAACCCCTTCCCTGTTGAGTCTATTCCCAAATTCCTGTTATCTCCTGATTTTCCTTGTTATACTACTTACATTTAGAGTTTTTGTTGTATTTATCCCATTCTCTGTTTTTCCTGCTCCCTAAAATAACTACCCCTATAAAACGCTTAGGTTTTATTTTCTTTCCTCTATCCACCCAGTTAGGAAAACCTTACTAATCACATGCAGAATATGTATTCATTACCAGTTTCCTCTCCCATTTGCACTATATCAATATTATTTTTTAAAGGAGGGTGGTCTGAGATACATATATTTACACACACATACATCTGAATTATTTAATCTTGATAAATCAAATAATTAGGTGCAACATAGGCTGTATGTTGATAAGCCCTACCCACAAAAGATGTAAGAGTCATAAGATGTTTTCAATATTTCTGTTTTAGAAGATTACAGAGGCGATGACCTGATCAAGCAGAAAAAGAAAATCAAAGACAAACACTTGCAGCAAGCAATATGTATCAATAATAAAACATTGACTACAGAGGAAGAGACAGTTTTGGGGAAAACATTCACTCTGCATGTAGCTGCTGTTGCTTCAACAAAAATGTCCTGCAAGTGCGACTCATGGGAAGTGAATTTGCAAAGTATTTCTGAATTTATCATTAATAATAGAAACTATTCAACAAAGAAAATAGGTTGCTGTAATGTATGTGAGAATTCACCTTTCAAAATTAACTTTGAGAAAACTCAGACTGGAGAGAAATTTTATGAACATAATAAAAACATGAAAGCTCTCAATTATAATGAAAATCTTTCCAAGCATCCAAAGTTTCAAACTTTGGAGCAAGCTTTTGAATGTAATAAAATTGTAAAAGCCTTTAATGATAAGGCTAACTGTGTTAAACATAAGAGTCCTCACACGGGAGAAACATCCTCTAAAGATGATGAATTTAGGAAAAATTCTGATAAGAAAACTCTCTTTGACCACAGGAGAACTGGCACAGGGAAGAAACACCTGCATCTTAATCAATGTGGGAAATCCTTTGAGAAGTCAACTGTGGAGGAATATAATAAACTTAACATGGGTATAAAACATTATGAGTTAAATTCAAGTGGAAATAATTTCAACAGAAAGGCACACCTCACTGATCCTCAAACAACTGTCACAGAAGAGAACCCATTGGTAAGTAGTGACAGAACACAGACTTGGGTTAAATCCTCTGAATATCATGAAAATAAGAAATCCTACCAGACATCGGTTCACAGAGTTTGCCAGAGAAGTCACTTGATGATAAAACCCTATAAATGTAATGAATGTGGGAAATCCTTCTGTCAGAAAGGACATCTCATTCAACATCAGAGAACTCACACAGGAGAGAAACCATTTGAATGTAGTGAATGTGGAAAAACTTTCTCCCAGAAGTCACACCTCAGTACTCATCAGAGAATTCATACAGCAGAAAAACCCTATAAATGTAATGAATGTGGAAAAACATTTGTCCAGAAGTCAACCCTCAGGGGACATCAAAGAATTCACACAGGAGAAAAACCGTATGAATGTAGTGAATGTGGGAAAACTTTTGTTCAGAAGTCCACCCTCAGAGATCATCACAGAATTCACACAGGGGAGAAATCGTTTCAATGCAATGAATGTGGAAAAACATTTGGCCAAAAGTCAAACCTCAGAATACATCAGAGAACTCACACTGGGGAGAAAACTTACCAGTGTAATGAATGTGAAAAATCCTTCTGGCGAAAAGATCATCTCATTCAACATCAGAAAACTCACACGGGAGAGAAACCATTCAAATGTAACGAATGTGGGAAAACTTTTGCCCGGACATCAACCCTCAGAGTGCATCAAAGAATTCACACTGGGGAGAAACCATTTAAATGTAATGAATGTGGGAAAAAATTTGTCCGGAAAGCAATCCTTAGTGATCATCAGAGAATTCACACAGGGGAGAAACCCTTTCAGTGTAATAAATGTGCAAAAACTTTTGGCCAGAAATCAAACCTCAGAATACATCAAAGGACTCACAGTGGGGAGAAATCTTATGAATGCAATGAATATGGGAAATTATGTAAGAAGTCAACCCTAAGCTTATACCAGAAAATTCAGGGAGAGGGGAATCCCTATTGATGTAATAACTAGAAAATCCTTTTGACAAAAGGAATACCCCATTTGATATCAGAGATATGCAAAAAACCAATTGAGGGTAGTGAATGTAAGAAGACAGTCCCAGAAGTAAACCCTCACTGTGAATCAGAGAATTCACATAGGAAAGAAACCAGATGAAGATGAATGCAGGAAGAATTGTGTCCAAAAGGCAACGTTCAGAGTATATCAAAGAATTCACACAGGCTTCTGTTTTCAGAGTAGTATGGATAGGCCTGAATGAAGTCATACCCTATTAGATAGCTCCCACACATCACACAGGCTGGTAATCTCTTAACCAGCACCAATTTCATTTTACTCCAGGCACATAGTCCAAATTTCCCAATCTTGTTTTCATCCAGGTGGGTCTTTGTGACTGGCTACTAAGATGTGGATGTCCATGATGTATATCACATCCCAGTCTGAAACAAGAGACTTCCCTAACAAATTACCAGAGCCCTGTCACAACAAAACGGATATCATTTCTAGGACAAACTTGGTGCCGTGCTTTAATGTGGCATGGGTACAAGATAAAGAAGTCTGTGCCTGATTGAATATACGCAGCAAAATTCTCCTGCGTCTTTCCCAGTTGAACATTATGTGAGCAAAATTTAAGCTTATACAGTAGTCCCCCCTTATCTGCATTTTCACTTTATGCAATTTCCATTAACCATGGTCAACTGCACTTTAAAGTTATTAAATGGATCCAGAAATAAACAATTCCTACATTTTAAACTGCACCTGATTCTGAGTAGTGTGGTGAAGTCTCATGCCCTCCTGCTCTCCCATGAGGGTTATTGAATCATTCCTTAGTCTAGCATATTCACAGTGTATACACTATCTGCCAGTTAGTCACTTACTTGGCATTTTAGTTATCAGATCACCTGTCGGTATGGCAGTGCTCGTATTCAAGTAACCCTTGTTTTACTAAATAATGGCCTCAAATTGCAAGAGCAGTTCTGGCATGTTATAATTATTCCATTTTATTATTAGTCGTTAATCTCTTGCTGTGCCTAATTTATAAATTAAACTATCATAGGCATGTGTATATGTAGGAAAAAAATACAGTATATACAGGGTTCAGTATACCCGTGGTTTCAGACATCAACTTGGGATCCTTGGAGAGCATTCCTTGTAGTTAAGCAGGGACTACTGTATTCTGTTGAGCTTTTACATGTTTGAGTCTGTTTGTTTCTACACATAATTTAGTTATCTTCTGCTAGGAAGGCAGAAAGCTTCTGTGGAAGGCAGAAAGCTTCTGTGGAAGGCAGGCTTAAGTCAACCAGAGGGCACAAACCTTATTAGGAGGCTACAGAGTCAAGGAGAACCTCAAATATGATCAGAGAATTTTGGAAAAGACATCCTTTCAATGTAATGAAATTGATAGTACCACCTGATACAGGGCTTTGCATGAACCTAAAAGTCTTTTGCCTGAATGGTGAGCAGCCACTGTGCAGTTCAATGTAATTGTGCCTTGCTTAATTGCAGAGGTACTTCCTCCACACCTCCTGACACCTCCATATACCCCAGGTATATCTGCTTTAAGGAGGAGTTTTCCCTGGCTCCAAAGGCCATTGGCACCCACCCAACTATTACGAGAAACTTCTGAGGAGGGGAGGGACTCAGATTTATATGGCTTTATTGAATCCATGCCCAAGGCAACATCTTACTAGTTCCTGTGGGGGTACAGGACACCTAGATTTAGCTAATGGGGTTTGGCAATGGGAAGGCAAACAAATGTAACAACCTTATGGGTGAGGTACTTTGGGCCAGTGGAGTGTACTACAGTTAGGTTTACATCTGAAAGTATAGTAGGGATTAATTCCCATAAGTTATAGAGAATTCTAATTCCCTGTAATTCGCATAAGTCATAGAATTCTAATCAGGAATAATTGTATGTAAAGATACCTCTGAGGTCCAACAGCTCTGATTATTTTGGGCTTCAAGTCTCTGTGACTGGTGATTTTGTGGGTTGAAACTTCTGGCAAAAGGGGGCAGCCCTTGGGAGCTGGGGGACAGAGGATTGACTTGGTTCCCTGACATGGGTACCAGGTCCACCCCTTCTGAAAAGCAGCTGTTAGTTTACTCTTGGGTTCTTTTACACATTGGATATTTCTTCCCTGGGTAGAGGGTTCTGACCTAAAATTCCAGTTTGGGAGTTTGTCGTCTTGGACTCAACAACTAACAAAATGAAAAGAACCCAGCAAGCCTCACTTGTGGAATGAAAATGGAGCATTCAGGAAAGCAGCTGTCCTGGCCCCACAGTATGTCAGCTGTATAGGCAATAGTAGTAGCTGTCTCTTAGAAGGGAAATAATGTATCACCTCTTTCTAGAACGAAGCAAAGTTCCTGGCTTAGTAGAGCCCTCAATTCATAGAGGTTACTGTAATTGGGCCTGGCTCACTGATGGTTTCGCTAACTGAAACTACTGGGATCCTGTGTGTGTTCAAACTCAGTGCCATTAACAAACCCAAAGTGAAGCGGTCACTCCTCTCAGTGGAAAGAGCACAAGGATGTTCTCAGCTCTGGCCAATACTCCATTTCATGAACTTTGTTACATTTTTGTTAAGCCTTGGGCTCTGGATGTGGCCTAGATATTTGATATTCTAATTGGAAATTATAGATTAAAAAGCACCCTTTCATTATTTGTACAGTGGGGGTAAAAGTCAAAGCTGCTTAGTACAACCATCTGCGTTGCTCAAGTAGATGCCCATAATAAGAGACTATTTTCTGATAAGACTGACTGGAATCAAGCTGCCGAAAGCTTTCTCCATCCAGATTGTGACCATTGCTACCTGGATCCATCATTTTACTGTATGGCAAAAAATTACCCATGTCACACTGGGTGACATGGTAAAAGTACATGGTACTTTTACAGTACCATGTACTGTACAAAATAAAGGTCTCTTTATCCGATGCTTCCATTGATGTCATTGGATATAAGAATTTACAAAACTTTTTTCCTTCTGGATAAATAGCCAGTACTACATATGCCATTGATTAATTCACCTTTCTCCCACTGATTTTAAATATCTTTATATACTAAATTGTCATTTGTAAAGATAGTGCATATGACTGATTAAACGTTCTGATATTTTAGTAACATCATTTTGTGAATAGGACTGGCATGTATAGGAGCCATAACCATCTTTCTGGCCTGCTATTGAATTTTTCACAGAAGGATAATTGAATCAAGTTTGGAAAAAGAACACATCTTAGGACTTAAGAAATAGAATATCATAGGCCAGAACTGCCAGCAGCCTTACCAAGAAAATGCATTGACAATAGGAGAACATAAGGTTACCCCTGGAAAGAAGGAGATATGACAGGAAAGTTAATGGTACACAAGCCCAGTTAGTGCCTGTTAGGACCAGTTAGTCCCTGAGAATCAAAACATCACTGTTTACTCTGTTTTTGTAATACTTCGTAATATAAAGCAAGTCTTTCTTTAAACTTTTTTTACTCAGACACTTTCTGAAAGAAAATATTTAGAATCATCTCTCTCCCTGCCTCTTTTAAATAGGATATTTGAAGATTATGATTGGGTTTGGTATTAAGGATCAGGAACCCTGTAGGGTGGAACTGATTCACCCAGGTGGCCTGAGTCATTGGGAGGCCAGGTGGTAAAGCCCCATGACTGGGGACTCAGGCTTCACCTGCTGTCCCTTAGCAGAGGGCGGCCCACAGGATACCTTTCCATACATCACCAATTGGAGACCATGGTCTGTGCTCTAGTCATGTATGCTCCCTCTCCCTGCCTGGTTGATCTCCCTAGCAACTCATGGTCTTTTACTCTAGCAGATGGATGCCTCATCTAGAGACTCTGGAGGAGCTGATTTTCTGTCTGCCCACCCACTAAGGGCCTTCAAGCTAATAAAGATAGAAAACAGGGCGGGAATTTTTGTCTGTTTTATTCACAGTGTATTTCAAACACATGAAACAGTCCCTCTTCGTATTAGGCAGTCAGAAATACTTGCTGAAGGTACAGTTATCAAAGTGAAATCTGAACATTTTTCCTTTTGATGTTCCAAGTTATCTTTTGAGGTGATTAATTTTAAATAGGTAAAATATTGCTATAAGTTCCCTATTCACGGGTATTTTATAAATTTTTAAAACTTGTTCTTAATCTTCAGAAGTGTACAGAACTGTTCTTCATACTTTTGTCAACCAAAACATGTATTTTCAATAAATTGAGATTCCCAGTTCAAAGTTATGTCTACACATTTAATCAGCTTATTAGTATTATTATTATTTTTTTTTTTTTGCTTTGCTTCCACACTTACACTGGTACTCTAAGTACCAGTCTAAGCAATTTTGCAAAACAATAATGTAAAATCCTATTTCCAAGATCAACCAGATGGGCATGCAAAGAATCTGGGGATCATCACTTTAATCCATTTTAACAATAGTTCCCCTCATTTTTACTCTCCAAATAATCCTTCTGACAGTTCAAAAAAGTTTTTTGTTACATTCAGATATCTTTGCCCTTGGAGAGACATGTTACCCTGAAAGAAGGGGTATAACACCTTCATGTGACTTCCTGCCTCTATGTGTGTCTTCTCTGATACCTTTTCATATTAAATGTCTTCCCAGAACCCCAGAAGAAATAATATCTTCTGTCCTTGTACTAGGGTAGCCTTTTATAATGGGAGATAAATTTGTTTTCTTGTTAGATTGCACAGTCTTCAAGTACCAACAGCCTGCCTGGCCAACTGGCTATTTTAGTGATTCTAAGGAGCACTGACAGAACTGTATAACTAGTTTACACATCAGCTGACTGACCCGTTGATACTTAAACTAGGAAACTGGTTGGCCTGATTTCTTAGCAAAAGACATCCGCCAAAATAAATTTGACTAATCAGATATGCTGGGACTGAGTGACAGGTTCAGGATGGGTAATGTCATCGCTAACTAATGAAGCCTTCCTATCCTCATTTAGTTCCTTATTCACCAGATGTCTCCAATGCATACATGCCTAACAATTCAATAATCCCTCAAATGGCAAGGGTGAAGAGGCTACACTCTTTAAAAAAAAAAAAAAAAAAAAAAAAAGAAATATTTAATGAGCCAAAAGAATTGAGATGACGACAACCTTGTACATACCTTTAGCATACCTTATTATGGCTTACTCCTCTCTTACTTGATGTTCAGATGCACTAAATTAAATGCTCCAAACCAATATACCAATCTCTCAGTCCTCACTGGAGCCAACTAGTGATCAGTCTTTTTCCCCTTTGCCTCATTTATGTAACCTGCCTGACATCTGTGGCATGAATCTGCAAGCCATGCCCTAATCCATTTCACACCAAATAATTTGTACCCTCAGGAAACCCTTATTTCCTTAGAAACATGCAATATTCTTTAGAATATGACAGTTATTAACCATCATATTCCTAATCCCTCCATTAATGGTAACAATCCTTGCCCCAAAGTCATTTAATGCCTCTCTTACCAACTTTGATCTTTTACCACTTTCCTAGTGTCTCTGTCACTTTGTATTGCCTTGTCAACAATGACTTGTAACTGCCTTCTCTCTGGACAATGTGGGCTTTAAGGACAGGTCATGATTTAATAAGAAAAAGGAGGGAGGTATCACAACAATCACATTTGAAAAATACAAATTGTAAAAGCAATCCACTTTGATAGCTCTTAGTGGAGACTTCAACTCCCCTCTTTCAATAGTGAGTGAAACAATAGATAAGAAAGAAGGTCAAAAGGAAATAGAGGATCTGAACTAAACCATAAACCAGTTATACCTAACCTAACATCTATACAGAACACTTCACCCAACACCTTCTGCATACAAATTCTTCTCAAGTGTACATGAAACATTCTCTAGGATAGACCACGATATTAGGGCACAAAACAAGCCTAATGAGTTTTAAAGGTTAAAGTAATATAATGTACCTCCTGGGCACAGTGGCCGGGCACAGTGGCACACACCTGTAATTCCAGCACCTTGAGAGGCCCAGGCAGGAGGATCTCGAGCCCAGGATTTTGAGACCAGCCTGGGCAACATGGCAAAATCCCATCTCCAAAAGATACAAAAATTCAGCCGAGCATGGTGGCATGAACCTGTAGACTTAGCAACTCAGGAGACTGAGGTAGGAGGATCACTTGAGTCTGGAAGGTTGAGGCTGCAGTGAACCAAGATTGTGCCATTGCACTCCAGCCTGGGCGATGAAGTGAGACCTTATTTCAAAAAAAAAAGTATCTTCTCTGATCAAAACAGAATGAAAACAGAAGTCAGTAAGAGAAGAAAACTTGAAAAACTAAAAAACAGAAGAATGTGGAAATCAAATGACACATTTTTAAAAAATTAAAAGATTAAAGAAAAAATCACAGAGGAAATTAGAAAATACTTTGAGATGAATGAAAATGAAAATCTACCACAATGTATGAACGTAGCTAAAGCAGTGCTTAGGGAGAAACTTATAGCTGAAAACACTTGCATTAAATAGATCAATAACCTAACTATATACTTTAAGGAACTCTTGATAAATAAGTGCAAACTTAAACCAAAGATAGCAGAAGGAAAGAAAGAATAAAAAGAGAGATAAACAAAATAGAAAATAGAATAACAGTAGAACAAAACAGAAAATTGGTTCTTTAAAATTATTAACAAAATTGACAGACCTTTAGGTAGCCTGACCAAGAAAAAAAGGACTCAAATTATTAAATCAGAAATGAAAGAACATTACTACCAACCTTTCACAAATAAAAAGGTTTATAAATAAAAAGGAAGTTGGAGAACTCACACTTCCCAATTTCAAAACTCATTACAAAGCTACAGTAATCAAAACAGTGTGATACTGACATAAGGACAGACATATAGATCCATGAAATAGAACTGAAAACCCCATACATCTATGCTCCATTGATTTTCGACAAGAATGGCAAGACATTTCGATGAACAAACGAGTCTTTTCAACAAATGGTGCTGGGACAACAACTGGGTATCCATGTGCAAGAGTGAAGTAGACCCCTACCCAACACCATATATAAAAATTAATTCAAAATAGATCAAAGACCTAAATATAAGAGCTAAAACTATGAAACTCTGAGAGGAAAACAGAGGGGTAAATCTTTTTTGAGACAGGGTCTTACTCTGTCACCCAGGCTGCAGTGCAGTGGCACAATCTTAGCTCACTACAGCCTCAACCTCCTGGGCTTAGGTGATCATCCCACCTCAGCCTCCCAAGTATCTGGGACTACAGGTGTGTATCACCACACCTGGCTAATTTTTGTATTTTTTTGTAGCAATGGTGTTTTGCCACGTTGCCGGGGTTGTCTTGAACTCCTGGGCACAAGTGATCCTCCTACCTTGGCCTCCCAAAGTGCTGGGACTGCAGACGTGAGCCACTGTGCCTGGCTAGGAACAAATTTTTTACATTGGGTTTGACAATCATTTTTTACATACGGCCCTAAGAACACAATCAGGAACAACAAAAAGTTGATAAATTGAACTTCATCAAAGTTAAAACTTTTGTTCAGCAAAGGACACTCTAAGGGAAGCAGAAAGACAACCCAATGAATGGGAGGAAAAATTTTCAAATAATATATTTGATAGGGGTCCGGTATCCATAATATATAAAGAATTCTAAAGACAATCCAGTTCAAAAATGGGTGAAGACTTTAATAGGCATTTTTCTAGAAAAGATAACGAATAGCCTACAAGCACATCAAAAGATGCTTAATTACATTAGTTATTAAGGAAATGCAAATTAAATCCACAATGACATTCTACTTCACACCCACTATGATGGTTATAATTTTTTTTAAAAAGTAGAGGCTGGGTACAGTGGCTCATGCCTGTAATCCCAGCACTTTGGGAGGCTGAGGCGGGTGGATCATGAGGTCAGGAGATCAAGAACATCCTGGCCAACATGGTGAAACCCCGTCTACTAAAAATACAAAACTTAGCTAGGTTTGGTGGTGCACACTTGTAGTTCCAACTACTCAGGAGCCTGAGGCAGGAGAATCACTTGAACCCGGGAGGCAGAGGTTGCAGTGAGCCGAGATTGTGCCACTGCACTCCAGCCTGGCGACAGAGTAAGCCTCCATCTCTAAATAAATAAATAAATAAATAAATAAATAAATAAATAACAACTGTTGGCAAAGATGTGGAGAATTTGAAGCCCTCATACATTGCTGGTAGGAATATTAAACGGTGCAGTCACTCTGGAAAATAGTTTGTCTGCTCCTCAACATGTTAATCATACAATTACCTTATGAGCCAGCAATTCCACTCCTATGTGTATATTCAAAAGAATTGAAAATGTGAGTTCAAACAAAAACTTGTATATGAATGCCATAGCAACATTATTCACATATATAATAACCGGAAGGTGGAAACAAGCCAAAGGCCCATCAACAGACAAGTGAATAAAGAGAATGTGGTCTAATCCATTCATAAAATGGGATATTATTTAGCCATGAAAAGTAATGAAGTACAACTGATATGTACCACAACACAGATGAACCTAAAAACATGTTAACTGAAAGAAACCAAACATTAAAGGTAGTCTTCAAAGCAAAGGATATTTCCAGGGTAGACAGTTATATTGCATCATTATAGAAAAGCTCCATCCACCAAGAAGACAAAAATCCTATGTGCACAAAACAATAGAGCATCGATATACATGAAACTAAAACTTACAGAATTAGGAGAAATAGAAAAGTCTACTAACATAGTTGGTGAATTCAATATGCCTCTCTCAACAATTGATGGAACCACCACACAGGAAATTGGCAAATATATAAAAGAATTCCATCACTCAGCTGAAGATAATATACATTTATAGAACACTCCACCCAACAACTGCAGAATATACATTCATTTCAAGTACACATGGAGAATTCAACAAGTTAGATCATATAATGTGTCATAAAGCAAACTGTAAATTTTTGAATATCGATATGCAGACTATGTCCTCTGACTATAATGGAATCAAACTAGAAATAAGTAACAAGATTTTTTTAATGTAAGCACATAGAAAGTAAACAGCATACTTTTAAAGCATGCTTTTAAATATTCCATAGGACAAATAGGAAGTTGAAAAGAAAACTAAAAAGTAATGTCAATGAATAAAAAGATAAAACCTTGTCAAAATTCGTGCCATGGGCTGGGCACGGTGGCTCACGCCTGTAATCCCAGCACTTTGGGAGGCCAAGGTGGGTGGATCATGAGGTCAGGAGATCGAGACCATCCTGCCTAACATGGAGAAACCCCCTCTCCACTAAAACTACAAAAAATTAGCCGGGCGTGGTGGCAGGCACCTGTAGTCCCAGCTACTCAGGAGGCTGAGGCAGGAGAATGGCGTGAACCCAGGAGGCGGAGCTTGCAGTGAGCCGAGATGGTGCCACTGCACTCCAGCCTTGGCGACAGAGCAAGACTCTGTCTCAAAAAAAAAAAAAAAAAAAAAAAAATTGTGCCATGGAGCCAAAGCAGTGCTGTGGAGGAAATATATACCACCAGATGTTTACATTAGAAAATAAAGTTCTCAAATCAGTAGTCCAAGCTCACACCTCAGGAAACAGAGTAGAGCAAAATAAACTCAAAGCCAGCAGAAGGAAAGAAATAGTTAACATAACCACAGGATTCGATCATATTAAAAACAGAAAAATGGCTGGGCGCAGGGGCTCACGCTTGTAATCCCAGCACTTTGGGAGGCCGAGGCGGGCGGATCACGAGGTCAGGAGATCGAGACCACGGTGAAACCCCGTCTCTACCAAAAATACAAAAAATTAGCCGGGCGTGGTGGCGGGCGCCTGTAGTCCCAGCTACTCGGAGAGGCTGAGGCAGGAGAATGGCGTGAACCCGGGAGGCGGAGCTTGCAGTGAGCCGAGATTGCGCCACTGCACTCCAGCCTGGGCAACAGAGCGAAACTCCGTCTCAAAAAAAAAATAATAATAATAATAGAGAAAAATCCATGAAACTTGAGTTGATCATTTGTAAAGATCAATAAAATTGATGAAACTCTACTATGATGGGGAAAAAAAAGACACAAATTACCAATGTGAGGAATGAAAGAGGTGATATCACTACAGACTCCACAGACATTAAAAGGATAATAGGAACAGCACAAAAACTGTGCACATAAATTTGACAGTTTAGGTGAAACTGACCAATATTCAGGTCAATACCTCAAAGCCACAAATTACCAAAATTCACCCAAAATAAAACAGATAATCTGAACTTTTAAAAACCTTTAAATAAATAAAATTTGTAGTAAAAACATTCCAGGAAAGAAATGTTCAGGCCCAGTTTATTTCCATGGAGAATTCTCACAGATTGACAGAATTAATATCAATTCTACACAAACTCAGAATTGAAGAGGGAATACTCTACAACTCCTTTCATGAGGCCTGTATTAATTTCATACATGTAATAAAGATAAGAAAAGAAAGAAAACTAAAGACATATCTCTTTTTCATGCATGTGAAAAAAAATCCTCAAAAAAATTTTTAAACAGTAACACAACAAACAATTCAATTCGAAAATGGGAAAAAGACATGAGTAGTCTCTGTTTTGTCAATGAAGATATACCAATGTGTGTTACATTTCCCACCCTGTATATTATGTTTTGGCATTTTTAAAAAATCCCTTCAGCCTGGGGAGTGACTGCCTCTCCCAGGTCTAGCTAACTCTTAGAGACAGCAAAGGGCCCAACCAGGTGCATGCTTTTGATATGCAAACTAATCAATCCAGAGCCATACCTCCTCTGTCTGGCCTGTATATCCCAGAAGACAATATTCCTCAACCTTAATCATCCAGGGCCAGGCACCAGGCAACTAAGGGACCACTCCTTTAGTTGAGAGCCCACCAGAATTATTCAACCTACCTAATCTTAAACTGTTTACCTTGCCTTGCCTCGTCTTTTCCATGGAAACCCCAATAAAGACTCCAGTCTCAGCTTTCCCCTTGCTCCTGTCTTCTGCCACCAGACCAAACCTGGTATTCCTCCCATGGCCCTGTGTAGCATGCTATGTCTCTTTTCTAGGGGAACTGTCAGTTACATTAAACTTTTCTTTCAATGGCATTGACCTTTATATGCCATCACTCAGTCACCACATAAGTAAGACCTGGGCACGGAATGCAATGGCAAATAAATGAAATGACATTCAACATGATTTGAAATTAAGGAACTACAAATTAAAACCACAATGAGGTACCTATTAAGATGGCTAAAATTTAGAATGTTGACACTAACAAGTATTGACAAAGATACAGAACTAGATCTCTCATATACTGGTGATAGAATTAAAAATGGCACAGCTACAAAAATACTTTTGCAGTTTCTTACAAAATTAAACATACATGTACCATACTACCAAGCAATCTTACTTGTGGGCATTTATCCTAGAGAAACGAAGTTACGTTCACACAAAAACTTGAACACAAACGTTATGTGATTTATGTGTAATAGCTAAAAACTGGAAACTCAAATGTCCTTCGGTGGGTGAATATAAACACATTGTGGTGCATCCATATTATGGAATACTATGTAGCAATGAAAACGAACCAACTATTGACATCCACAACAATTTCCATGGCTCTACACAATTTCTGTGGCTCTCAAGGGAATTGTTATGTGAAAGGTTACATATTTCATGACTATTTATATAACATTCAAGAAAGGACATAGAGATGGAAACCCAATTAGTGGTTGTAAGAATTGGGGGGTGAGGGAGGGAATGCCACGATAATGGGCATGGCCATAGACTGACCTAAGGGGAGAGAGTTGACATCTCCTGAGCCTGGAGCTCACTGCAAGCCAGAGATTCTAGAGCTCGCCTCCTTCCTGGGGCCAATGGGGAGTGACAGGGAGAGACAGAGCCATCCCCTGGGGCTGTACAGAGGAGGCCCCGCACATCTCCTAATTTTGGGGGACACTGTTCTGTCCTGGCTCTGCTACCTTGGCTCATACTGGTATCATTCAAAAGTAAACCTTTACTGGCCCAGCACGGAGGCTCAATCCTGTAATCTTAGCCCTTTGGGAGGCCAAGATGGGTGGATCACTTGAGGTCAGGAGTTCAAGACCAGCCTGCCCAAAATGGTAACACCTCGTCTCTACTAAAAATACAAATATTAGCTGGGCACAGTGGTGCATGCCTGTAATCCCAGCTACTTGGGAGGCTAAGGGGTGAGAATTGCTTGAATCTGGGAGGTGGAGGTTGCAGTGAGCCAAGATCGTGCCAGTGCACTTCAGCCTGGGTGACAGAGCAAGACTCTATCTCAAAAAAAAAAAAAAAAAGTAAACCTTTCCTTTTTTTTTTTTTTTTTTTTGAGACGGTCTCACTTTGTCACCCAGGCTGGAATGTAGTGGCATGATCATGACTTACTGTAGCCTCGACCTCCCAGGCCCATGCAATCCTCCTGCCTCAGCCTCCTGAGTAGCTTGGGTCTACAGGCACATGCCACCATGCCCAACTAATTTTTTTACTTTTTTGTAGAGACAGGGTTTCCCTATATTGCCCAGAAGGTCTCAAACTGCTGGGCTTGAGTGATTCTCCCACCTGGGCCTCCATAAGTGCTAGGATTACAGGCATGAGCCATCACACCAGGCCTAAATCTTTAAACATAATAAAACAGCTGCTTCAAAACCCATGTTTTCTCATTACAACATTTAGGTCATCTTGGGCCTTTTCCATTGGTAGGCTTTTCCTTCTTGATTTTGGGTCACATTATTCTGCTTAATATGTCAGGCATCTGACTTATGTTAGACATTACAGATAAAATATTGTAGAGATTCTAGATGTATTTATTTCCTAGGGCTGCTGCAACATATTACCACAAACTTTGTGGCTTGAAGAAACAGAAATTTATTCTATTACAGTTCTGGAGACCAGAAGTCAAAAATCAAGGCCACACTCTGAAGGATCTAAGGAAGAATACTTCCTATCTTCTCCCAGATTATTGTGGTCCTGGCATTCCTTGGTTTGCAAGCACATCACTCCAATCTCAGCCTCTATCTTCACACTGTCTTCTCTGTGTCCTGGTGTGTCCTTGTCTATTTCTTGTAAGAAAACTCTCATTGGATTTAGGGTCTGCCCTAATCCAGGATACGCTCATTTCAGTCACTATCCTAATTACATCTGCAAACACCCTATTTCCCTAAGATCATGTTCAGAGGTTGTAGGTAGACATGAACTTTGCAGGGATACAATTCAACTCACTACCCTGGATAATGCTGACTTTCATTATAGGATGTTGACTCTTTTGCTAAACCAAGTAATTGAATTACATGTGGATGCTTCTGGCCCTGTCAGGCTTTGTTTAATCTTTTGTCGCTGTGCATCTAATATGGTCTTAAACATAACTTTAGAGCATGGTCCTTTCTGTAGGGTATCGCTTGACAAACTTTTTATGTAAGGAGTCATAGATATTTTAGACTGCATGGAAAAAGAGGCAAATGAAGGCTACTACATAAGTCCTTATATAAAAGGAGAAAAAGGACTTACACAAAATTGTTATTCATGGAATTTGAAGTTTAATTAAAAGGTGCAAGTTTAGGTAGTATAAGTCTACTAATGAGAATGGAATTCTACATTTTGTTTAATGGGATTCAGAGTTAGCATGTGTCCCATTTATCAAAATGAGTTCAAATGTTCACCTGTTAATGATGATCGGTAATGAGATTTTATATATTTCATCTTTTAAAAATGTTTCTCCACTGTGAGAGGCTGAAGCGAGAGGATCACTTGAGCCCAGCAGTTTGAGACCAGGCTGGGCAACATAATGAGACCTCATGATACCTCATCTCTACAAAAACTTTAGAAAATTAGCCAGGCACGATGGTGAGTGCCCGTGGTCCCAGATACTCTGGAGGCTGAGATGGGAGGATTGCTTAAGCCTGGGAAGTCCAGGCTGCAGTGAGCCATGATGACAGTGAGCAATGTCACTGCAGTGACAGAGTGAGACCTGGCTCAAAGAAAAAAAAGTCTCTCCATACAAATACATACTGCCAAGTACTGATTCTTGGCATACAATTCTATTTAAGGCTATTTTGCGCTAGGAAGATATTGACAGAATTATATCTGATTGTCTTCTGTACATCAGCTCCTCAACATGTATTACACTGCAGATCAATCACTTCCAATTAAACATTAGGTGGCAGCACCTCAAAATTTAATACTTTTGAAGTATGGAAATTTCCTTATTAGTTGCATCAAAGTTCTCCCAAAATGCTGCTAGAATAGTAGTTTCAGCTTCTAAAGCATGGGAATGGAGATCTCTCTTCTTGCTGTAATTTTTTAAGAGACAGGGTCTTGCTATGTTACACAGGCTGTACTCAAACTCTTTTGCTCAAGTGATCCTCCCACCTCAGCACCCCCAAGTAGCTGGGACCCCAGGCAAGTGCCATCACACCCAGATCTTGTAATTTTTAACACAAGAGTGTACACAGCAGGTTGACGTTACTTGCGATTCAAATATTAGTTGTTGGAATGACTTAACCACCATATCTAAATTTCACATATAAGTGCTGTTTTGCCTTGTAACTTCAAGCTGAATTCAGAAAGATTATCAAACCTATGGCATTCACAGTTTATTAATAGTGCTTTAGGGCAGATTTTCTCATTCAGAAAAATTTCAGTCTTGGCTATAAGCTTTAAAAATTCACAATAAGTATTTACCACTGCTAAGTCATTGATCAGCTATGTGACAGGACAAGACAAAACATTCAAATTCATGGATCTCATCAGAGTTAAGTCAATGAGACTAGAAGTTTTACTATTACACTACTCACTCAGTAAGACATGACAGACTGAAATATTTTGAGCAATGTTCCTGTTGATAAACGATATAATGAATAACCATAGGTCTTAAACAGCTTACATTTTCACAAGCTCTGTAAATTTGCCCAACTAAGCCTTTTTCTGTTCCACATACTTTTATCACCATCAGTTGAAACGCATCTTAGCAATTCCACCTCAGGTTGCACTAAGTGTTTTCACAACTTAAAATATTCTCACCTGTAGTTGTTCCATTCCAACTATTAATAGAGATTAATTCTTCACTCACTTCAAACAACACATCAAATAAATAGCAACTGAGCAGTATTGGTAACAATTGTGGGCTCAACAACAGCTAAGGAAGACCACTTAAATCATTCATACTGTTTCTTAATTGACTATTAAATATTGCTTCTACTGTCCTCAAGCAAGTGTTCTCACCAAAAGGAAAAGAATCTTTAAAAAGTTTATTTCTTCTAGAAATACCTCTTCACCTGCTGCAATCAAACACATTGCTAAACAGCTTTCCTTGCTTAGCTAACACACTGCTATACAAAACATTCACATATATACACACCTAGAATGCAATCTTATACACAAATGAACTCATTATTAACTAGAAGTCATAGACCAATACCTACCTAAGTCATTTTCTCACAGATCATTCTCAAAGGTTCACTTTCTTTAGCCACACAGGATGGTGCTATATCAAGAGCCTCATATCCTACTTGAGACTGAAGAATTTCTGCCCTGAAATTATCATCCTGTGGTAAGGAAGGCCACCAGCAAGAACAGAGCTGGTAGACTGCCCTGGGCCAGTCTCTGGAAGACTTTGATCAAGCCTTGCTCTTCACAGGCACTGAGAGCAATCGTTGGAACCTGAGTCCAAACAGAAGAATAGGTCTCTAGGTGCTGCTCAAGAGTCAGCCAGACACTCTTAACTTGTCGCATAGCACTCTGACACCTGAGATGGCAATATCACACATCGGAGTGGCTGTGAAATGGAACATGGGGGTTGAACATAATAAATGTAAGTTTCTTGGAGGTCACTTCTGAGGAGCAGATGAAAATTGTAGTAGTCCATTCTCACACTGCTGAGACTGGGTAATTTATAAAGGAAAGAAGTTTAATTGACTCCAGTTTTGCAGGGGAGGTTTCAGGAAACTTACAATCATGGTGGAAGAGGAATCAAACACGTCCTTCTAATTACATGGTGGCAGGAAAGAGAAGAATGAGAGCCAAGTGAAGACGGAAGCCCCTATAAAACCATCAGATCTTGGCCGGGCACGGTGACTCACACCTGTAATCCCAGCACTTTGGGAGGCCGAGGCAGGCAAATCACTTCAGGTCAGGAGTTTGAGACCTGTCTGGCCAACATGGTGAAACTGTCTCTACTAAAAATACAAAAATGAGCCGGGCATGGTGGCACAAGCCTGTAGTCCCAGCCACTCAGGAGGCTGAGGCGGGAGAATTGCTTGAACCCAGGAGGCAGAGGCTGCAGTGAGCTGAGATCATGCCACTGCACTCCAGCCTGGGTGACAGAGCAAGACGCTGTCTCAAAAAAATAAATAAAACTTTTTAAAAATAGTAAAACCATCAGATCCTGTGAGAACTTATTATTATGAGAATAGCATGGGGGAAACTGCCCCTATGATTCAATCATCTCCCACCGGATCCCTCTCACCACACATGGGGATTATGGGAACTACAATTCAAGATGAGATGTGGGTGCGGACACAGCCAAACCATATAAAAAATTATAGGTAATAGGTAACTAAGTTATTAAATATTTAGAAATTTTGAAAGCAGCTATGCACTATCTTCCCAGAAACCTGCACATATAACAGAAAGTTATTCATGAGCTTCCTAGGGGTCTCTCCTGAGCAAAAGTTCTTGACAATTTTTCATCACTAGAGTAGCAATCATTTTGAAAATGTGACAAAAGCCATGACTCTTCATGCCAGAAGTATGCGCACACCCACCTACAGCCATAAATTTGAATGTATCTCAGGCAGCTAATGAACTCCCTGTAGCTCATTTATGGGACTCAAGTTAGCAGTGGGCTGCAGGTGGTTCTGAATGTTTATTGCCTAGTTACCTGACACTAAAAACTGTGCTCAAGAGGGCAGAGCAAGGGGCTCTACAATGCAGAGGAGCCTAAACTAATAAAGAAGCCAGCAGCTATTTATCCTGGCAACACTCCCTAAGTTCCCTCCATCCATGTGGTTACACAGCTTGGTTGTCTGTCACTCTGTCAGGTCACAGATGGTTGATAATAGTTGGACACTTATTCACTTAGTCAACTAGACAGGCAGCTAAGATACACTATCATTCTTTCAAACAACAGACAGGAAAGAAAAAGGTGTGCTGGGTGAGTGCTGAAGCATGAAAATCCTCCTCATCCATGGAGTCACGTATATATACAGACGTATATATACACGTATATATACGTGTATATATACACATATATATACGTATATACATATATACATATATACGTATATACGTATATACATATATACGTATATACGTATATACGTGTATATATATATATATATATATATATCACATTGTGTGGTTGCATTCTGGGAGAAGGATTTCTCACATCCATTACCTTCATATGATTTATTTGGTCTGGTTGATATACTATGAGGTCTGTACTGCTGCATACATTTTCTTTTCTTTTCTTTTTTTTTTTTTTTTTTGAGATGGAGTCTTGCTGTGTCACCCAGGCTGGAGTGCAGTGGCACAATCTCAGCTCACTGCAACCTCTGCCTCCTGGGCTCAAGCAATTCTTCCTGCCTCAGCCTCTTGAGTAGCTGGGATTACAGGCACCCACCACCAAACCCGGCTAATTTTTGTATTTTTAATAAAGACGGGATTTCACCATGTTGGCCAAGCTGGTCTTGAACTCCTGACCTCAGGTAATCCACCTGCCTCAGCCTCCCAAAGCACTGGGATTACAGGCATGAGCCACTGCATCCAGCCTGTATACATTTTCTGTTGCACTGAGAAAGGTGGGTTTGAGCTGAAATTATCACACATTTATTACACTCCAGGTTTTCTCTATTGTGTAAATGCTTTGCTCAATGAGTTTCAATCAAGGACAGAAAGCATCCATCTTTTCATTTCTTTCTCAGGATTCCTCCATAGTGTAAGGTTATAAGGGTTTAGTTCATATAGGATATTTTCTATATTCATTACCTTCATAGCGTTTCTTTCCTGGGTGAATTATCTGACTCCAATACGGACAAAGCTTATACTTAGTGGCTACAAGACTATCCACATGCAATACATTTCAAGGCGTTCCCTCCAGTGAAAGTTCTCTTATGTTGGCTGGGCATAGTGGCTCACACCTGTAATCCCAACAGTGTGTGAGGCTGAGGTAGGAAGATCCCTTGAGCCCAGGAGTTTGAGACCAGCCTGGGCAACATAGTGAGACTCTATCTCTCAGAACATTTTTTAAAAATTACCCAGGCATGGTGGTATGCACCTGAAACCCCAGCTGCTCAGGAGACTGAGTGAGGCAGGAGGATCACTTGAGCCTCAAAGGTTGAGGCTACAGTGAGCCATGATTGCATCACTGCACTGCAGCCTGGAAAAAGAGCAAGATGCTGTCTCAAAAAAAAAGTTACATGTTTAGTGAGAAACTTCCACGTTCATTTGGTAAATAGGTTTTCGTCCCATCTGAGTTCTCCAGTCTTTTCTTAGCTCTGACTTGTGGCTGAAAGTTGTCCTACATTCATCACCTTTATAGAATTCTGCCCATGAGTTCTCTGATGTTCTTGGAAGTGTGATTTCTGCCTAAAAGTACTCCAAGATCCATGACACTGGCAGGCCCATTCACATGTGGAAGTTCTCTGATGCAGTGCAAGGTTTGATGTGTGGCTGAAAGCTTTTCCACACTCATTATGTTTATAAGTTTAATCCCAGTGAGTTTTCTGATACTTTTCATGGTTTTACTTCTGGTGGAAATCTTCCCTACTCCATCATATTTATAGGATTTCTTCATTGTGTGATTTATCTGATGGCTTTTTACACCTGAAAGCTCTTTGAAAAATTTCCCACATTGATCACATTTATAGGATTTCTGATCTTTGTGAGTTCTCTGATGCAGTCTAAGGCCTGGTTTCTTGTTGAAAGCTTTACCACATTCGTTACATTCAGAGGGTTTCTTCCCTGTGTGAATTCTCTGATGTATAAGGTTTGACTTCCTACAGAAAGACTTCCCACATTCAGTACATTCAAAGGGTCCTCCTCTGAGTGTGTCCTCTGATGTACTCTAAGAGATTATTTTCAGGGAAAATTGTCCCACATTCATTACATTCATAGGTTTTCTCAACTTTGTGAATTATTTGATGTATAAGGGATGATCTCCTAGAGAAGAATTTTTGACATTCAAGATACACATAGGACTTCTCCTTTATGTGAGTTCTCTGATGTATATTGAAGGTCAACTGAGAACTGAGTTTCCTTGCATGTGTTATTATGACAGGATGTCTTCAATGTGCAAGTTTTCTGATGATGTACTGTAAGGGCTTAAATGTGGCCGACGTTTTTCCCAAACTCAAAATGTTTCACCCTTGTAAGAGCTCTCTGATATTCTCTGAAGAGTACTTTTCAGCTGAAAGTTGGAAAAGAAAAAAAAAAGAAAGGAAGAATTCTTTGTATTGATCTATCATGTAAAAATTCTGGTGTATACCTGACTGTCACCCTGCTGCTAGCCATACTTCATGCAACATCAGGTCTTTGCTAAAAACCAAAAAGAGTTCTGAGCTCACGGCCCTAAGAAATAACAGACGGAAGAGTTAAGAGATCTCTTTCTTGAAAACAAGGGTTTATATTTATATATACGTATAAATACATATATAGATATAAATATATCTACATATATACATAAATGTAAAATATTTGCAACAAAATATATACTTTCAAAATATATATATTATTCTTGAATTTGAATTCATATGGATATATGAATTCAAATTATACATATATATACTGACAAAATATTTGCAAGCCACATATCCAACAAAGATCTCATTTCTAAAATAGCAAAAAACCCAGATAAGCCAATGATAAAATGGGCAAAACAGATACTTTCTTAAAAAGGAGATAGATATATGAAACAAGCACATAAAAGTCATCCAATCAATATTACTGGCCGTTAAGAAAGTGCAAATTAAAATCACAATATCACTACATACATATTAGAGCAGCAAAAGAAAGGGAGAAATAATAAATGTTGGTGATGATGCAGAAAAAATGGATCTCACATACATTACTGGTAGAAATATAAAATGATACAACCTCTGTCAAAAAATAACTGGCACTTTCTTATAAAACTAAACGTGGCCAGGCGTGGTGGCTCACGCCTGTAATCCCAGCACTTTGGGAGGCCAAGGCGGGCGGATCACGAGGTCAGGAGATGGAGACCATCCTGGCTAACACGGTGAAACCCCGTCTCTACTAAAAATACAAAAAATTAGCCGGGTGTGGTGGCAGGCGCCTGTAGTCCCAGCTACTTGGGAGGCTGAGGCAGGACAATGGCGTAAACCCAGGAGGCGGAGCTTGCAGTGAGCCAAGATGGTGCCACTGCACTCCAGCCTGGGTGACTGAGCAAGACTCTAAACACACACACACACACACACACACACACACAAAAGAACCACACTAAACATATACTTACCTGGAATTGTACCCTTTGAGCACTTATCTCAAGAAAAGAAAAACATGTATCATACAAAAACCTACACACATATATTCATAGTAGCTTTGTTTCTAACAGGAAAGTACTGGAACCGACCCAAGTATCCTTCAGTGGGTAAACCACTGAACTAACTCGGGAACATCACATAATGGAATACTACTCAGAAAGGAAACAGAACAATTATTGACACATGCAACCGTTTGGATGAACATCAAGGGGATTACACTTAGATGTAAAAAGTCAGTCTCTACATATACCGTATGATCCCATTTACACGACATTCTGCAAATGACAAAACTATGGAAATGGAAAGCAGATTAGTGGTTGCCAGGGGACATGAACAACTGGTAGGGAGGTTGGGGTGGAGGTAGTATAAATAAATACAAGAGGTAACACAAAGGAGTTATTTTGTGGTTAATGGGCACAGTTCTGTATCTTGACTGTGGTGGTCATTAGATGAACCTATTTAAGGGATCAAATTGCATACAGCTATATACACACGCACACATGCATAAAAATGCATGCAAGTTAAAAGAATAGTGAAAATGAGTAAGATCCACAGCATAACTAACAGTAATGTCCCAACATCAATTTTCTCGTTTTGATACTACAGCTACTAAGATGTCACCATAGGAGGAAGGTGGTGGAAGGGTACATGGGATCTTTGTACTATCTTTGCTACTTCCTGGGAGTTTGAATCATTTCAAGTAAAAAAACAATGCCAAATATAATTGTGGTTGGTGTATTACTGTAAGAGTTGCATAGACACCGGGCGCAGTGGCTTCATGCCTGTAATCCCAGCACTTTGGGACACCGAGGCAGGTGGATCACCTGAGGTCAGGAGTTCGAGACCAGCTTGGCAAACATGGTGAAACCCCGTCTCTACCAAAAATACAAAAAATTAGCCGAGCGTAGTGGCAGGCGCCTGTAATCCCAGTTACTCGGGAGGCTGAGGCATGAGAATCGCTTGAACCCAGGAGGTGGAGGTTGCAGTGAGCCAAGATCGTGCCATTGCACTCCAGCCTCCAGCCTGGGCAACAAGAGCGAAACTCCGTCTCAAAGAAAAAAAAAAAAAAAAAAAAGAGTTGCATAGAAAGAGTGGTCAAATCAGAAGAGCTGCTCACCTTGCCCTATGTTAAATTTGTATACATAAAATATTATTAATATAAACACTTCAGAAATTGTATGTTAAATGAGAAATTTTTAGACATTTGTCAATGTCCTCACTGTCCAAAACATTCAGGAAAAATAATGACCAAAACTGTCATTAAATATTTTTACTGAGTTTTCCTATATTTATCAGAAAGACCTGATAATGTTTTGCCTAATATCAGGCAACAACAAAATAACAATGTCAGCAATAATTTATTATTATTTAAAATGTTAACTTGGCCATTACCTCACTTCTTTATTTAAACTTCTAGTATTTTGTAGGCCACTGATTTTCAACTGGGATTGAAATTCAGATTACTGATGGAGTTTTATAAAAAGACACTTCTCTAAGCCCTACTTGAGACTTACTGAATGTCTTTGATATTCTTTTACATTTGTGGTATATTTAGTGTACAGTGTCTCAGGATTGTTACATGTCCAGAATTTTTCCTGTATATAACTTGTTCCTACATTTTATAAATCAGATGTACTATTCACTGACTTCTTTGAAAATAGGTTTATCTGTTATCCTTAAAGATATCTTACCTAACCTTTATTTTATTGATTTGACTGATTTGATTTGATTTTTTTGAGACAGGATCTCGCTCTCTCACCCAGAGTAAGAGTGCAGAGGCACGATCACTGCTCACTATAACCTTGACCTCCTGTGCTCAATCAATCCTCCCATCTCAGCCTCCCAAGTAGCTGGGACTATAGGTATGCACCAGCACATCTGGCTAATTTTTGTATTTTTGGTAGAGGCAGGGTTTTGCCATATTTCTGGGGCTGGTCTCGAACTGCTGGGCTCAAATGATCCACTGGCCTCAGCCTCTTAAAGTGCTGGGATTACTGGTGTGAGCCACTGCATCCAGCTGCCTAAACCTTTTTAAAGTGGTTTTTTTATCTTTACTTTTCATACCATAGAAACAATGGAATGTCCTTGTCAGTGCATTATTCTTATGCACCTAAAGCAGAACTTTCCCATTTAAAATTTATTAGTAACAAATTAATCACAACCACTATGTTTCTGACATCTACAGGTGGTTTTTAACTCATTTAATGCTTGCCTGAAGGCTCTGCTATAAGGTAGGTCAAAGTCTGTGTCTTCAACAAAGGATAGTCTGAGAACCTCAGGAAAAGGGGCTGTATTAACTACTTCAAACTACTGACACATCAATAAATGGAATCTTAAAAAAAAAAACATGCTTTCAAGCTATCACTTAGAAAACTTTCAAATCGTTTGAGTGCACTGAGTCAGAGATTCTTTTTAATTGAGAAAAAAAACAGTTTCATGAGACTGACCTAAGATCCAACAGAACAAAAACTGAATAAACTGATGGGGAGTCAGAGGGCAGAAATTTGACTGGGGCGGTTGCATTTAATGTTTTCAGGGTGAATTAATATAAAATATCTCTGCCCTACTTGGCTTTGGAGTCAATCCACAATGTAATTACAAAGTATTTATTATATATTATACACCAGAGTATGAAAGAATAAAACAGAGAGGGGGAAGAGTAAGATGGCCAAATACAGGACCCTACAATGATCTCCCCTGCAGGAACACCAATTAACAACTATCTACACAAGAAATTACCTTCATAAAAACCAAAAACCAGATGGGCAATCACAGTATCTGGTTTTAGCCTCAGATCACTGAAAGAGGCACTGAAGAGGGTAGGAAAGACAGGCTTGAATCACCAATGCCACCACTCCCCCAACTATCAGAGCAGCTGAATAAAAACTAGTGATATTAGAAAATACTGAGGATAATGTGGAAAAACTGCACCTTTTTTACATTGCTGATGGGAATGTAAAATTGTACAGCTACTCTGTAAAGTAGTTCAGCAGTTTCTTAACAATCTGAAAACACGCATACCACACGACCCAACAATCATACTATCGAGCATTTATCCCAGGAAAATGAAAACTTCTGTCCTAACAAAAACCTGTACACAATTGTTCATAAGCACTAATTTGGAATAGGCTAACACCTGTAATCCCCGCACTTTGGGAGGATGAGGCAGACAGATCACTTGAGGTCAGGAGTTCAAAACCAGCCTGGTCAACATGGTGAAACCCCATCTCTACTAAAAATACAAAAATTAGTAGGGCGTGGTGGCATGCACTTGTCATCTCAGCTACTTGGGAGGCTGAGGCACAAGAATTGCTTGAACCCAGGAGGTGGAGGTTGTAGTGAGCTGAGATGGCGCCACTGCATGCCAGCCTGGGCAACAGAGCAAGACTCTGTCTCAAACAAAAATAAATAAAAAATAAAGAGGTAGCAAGAGACATCATGTGGGGATGGAATAGTTGTCTCTTGATTACAGTTGTGGTCACATTTATATCTACATATGCCATAAAATGACACATAACTATACATATATGTGGTGCCAAAGTCAAACTCCTGGTTTTGACGCTATACTATAGTTATGTGAGATGTAATCATTGGGGAAAAAATGATGGGCCCTCTCTGTCCTCCCTTTGGAACTTCCTGTGAATCTACAATTACTTCCAAATAAAAAGTTCAAAATAATTTTTATGAATAGGCTAAAGCATGATAAAGGAAAATACCTATATAGATTTTAAAGACTTAGAAAGGGAATAAGATCTTAAATCATGATCTAAGTATCCACCATTAAAAAAAAAACTAGCAAGAGAAGAGGAAATTAAACAAAAATTAAAGAAAAGAAAATAAATAATTAAAAAATTTAGTAAGGGTCAGAAAAACAACACAGGAAGCTGGGCACGGTGGCTCACAACTGTAATCCCAGCACTCTGGGAGGCTGAGGTGGGCAGATCACGAGGTCAGGAGATCGAGACCACCCTGGCTAACATGGTGAAACCCCATCTCTACTAAAAATACAAAAAAAAAAAAAAAAAAAATTAGCCGGGCGTGGTGGCAGGCACCTGTAGTCCCAGCTACTCAGGAGGCTGAGGCAGGAGAATGGCATGAACCCAGAAGGCAGAGCTTGCAGTGAGCCGAGATCGTGCCACTGCACTGCAGCCTGGGCAACAGAGCGAGACGCTGTCTCAAAAAAAAAAAAGAAGAAAAAAACACAGGTATCAGTAAAACTAAAAGCTGTTTCCTTGAAAACATATTTGATAAACCTCAAGCCAGACAAATCAGTTAAAGAATAAAAGACACACGTTACTAATATCAAGAATAAGAAAGGAGTATATTTCTAGAAATAATTCAGCTATTAAAATGATAGTGTTGGCATATGTTTATAGCAGCACAATTGCAAAGATGTGGAACCAACCTAAGTGCTTAACAACCAATGAGTAAAGAAAATGTGGTACACACACATACACAATGGAATCCTACTCAGCCATAAAAAGGAACAAAACAATGTCTTTTGCAGCAACTTACATGGAGCTGGAGGCCATTATTCTAAGTGATGTAACACAGCAGTGGAAAACCAAGAACTGTATGTTCTCACTTACAAGTGGGAGCTAAACTATGAGTCCACAAAGGCATATAGAGTGATATAGTGGAATTTAAAGACCCTAAAGGGGAAGGGTGGGAGGGGGGTAGGGATGAAAAACTACACATTAGTACAATGTACACTATTCAGGTGACAGGTGCACTAAAATCTCAGAATTCACCACTATATAACTCAGCCATGTAACAAAAAAACACTTGTACTCCAAAAGCTATTGAAATAAAGTTGTTTTTTGTTTTGTTTTTGTTTTTGTTTTAGACAGAGTCTCACTCTGTCACCCAGGCTGGAGTGCAGTGGCACGATCTAAGCTCACTGCAACCTCCGCCTCCCGAGTTCAAGCGATTCTCCTGCCTCAGCCTCCCAAGTACCTGGGACTACAGGTGTGCACCACCACGCCTAGCTAATCTTTGTATTTTTAGTAGAGACGGGGTTTCACCATGTTGGCCAGGATGGTCTCAATCTCTTGACCTCGTGATCTGCCCGCCTCAGCCTCCCAAAGTGCTGGGATTACAGGCGTGAGCCACTGCGCCCAGCCAGAAATAAAGTTTTGGTTTTTTTGTTTTTGTTTTCTTTTTTATGAGACGTAGTCTTGCTCTGTCGCCCAGGCTGGAGTGCAATGGTGCAATCTCAGCTCACTGCAACCTCCACCTCCCAGGTTCAAGCGATTCTTCTGCCTCAGCCTCCTGAGTAGCTGGGACCACAGGCGTGCACCACCACGCCCGGATAACTTTTGTATTTTTTCTTTAGTAGAGACGGAGTTTCACCATGTTGATCAGGCTGGTCTCGAACTCCTGACCTCATGATCTGCCCACCTCGGCCTCCCAAAGTGCTGGGATTACAGGCGTGAGCCACTGCGCCCGGCCAAGTTTTTTTTTTTTTTTTTTTTTTTTTTAATGATAGTGTTGGGGCTCAGAAAATGATACCCCAAAGGACTGAGCAGCAGCCTCAGAATCAAAATTTCTCTTTCTCTTGCCCTGTGTTTCTTCCCCATCATTCTCCTCCAAGGCAAGCCACAGAAACTTGAATTCCTCTTCCCCAAGGCAAGTCGTAGAAACTATTAATGCAACCCTTTTCCACCGAACTAGCCATAAAACCTAAATATATTACTCTAATTTCCCCCCACTTCTGTGTAAGACCTGGCTATGAAGAAAATCTCTCATCTACCTTGTTTGATAATGGGTCATAAACCCTCCATTCCAGAAAGGATCCTACTCATACCTGGGAGAAATTAATGCCATTCAGAGAGGCCAAGAAGAATCTGAACCACACAAGCCTGCTGGGTTTCCTCACTCAGTCTATTAACACTGGCTTATAACCATTTTTGTCCAGTCACATTTCTACACGGCTGTCCCTGCTTCATTGAACCCAAGCATAAAATCAGATCATTTCCCCTGTACCTTTGAGTCTTCATTCTGAAGGCTCCTATGTCACGTAAAACTATGACCAAATAAATTATATTTTTCTCTTTTTAACCCGTCTTTTATTATGGAGTGTCAGCCATGACTCTTATGAGGAGGGGAAAGGCATCACACCTTTCTGTCCCAAAAATAGTAAGGAAATTATGAACAATTTCATACCATTAAACCTAAATAATTCAGATAAAACTGAAAAATTCCTTGAGAAACACAAATTACCAAACCTCATTTAAAAAAATAGATAATATTCAAAAATTTACTCAAAATAGACCAAATACCTAAAGGTAAGAGCTAAAAGTATAAAATTCTTGGAAGAAAGCAGGAAAAATCTTCATGACATTAGATTTGGCAGTGATTTCCTGGATATGAAGCCTAAAAGAAGCGGCAACAAAAGAAAAATAGATAAGTTGGACTTTGTCAAAATTAGAAACTTCTGCTGGGCCCAGCGGCACATGCGTGTACTCCCAGCTGCTCAGGAAGCTGAGGCAGGAGGATGGCTTGAGCCCAGGAGTCTGAGGATAAGGTGCACAATGATCGTGCCTGTGAATAGCTAGTGCACTCCAGCCTGGGCAACAAAGTGAGACTCTGTCAGACAGGAGAGGGGAAGGGAGGGGAGGGGAGGGGAGGTGAGGCGAGGGGAGGGGAGGGGAGGGGAGGGGAGAGGAGGGGAAAGGGGGGGAGGGAGAGGAGAGGAGGGGAAAGGAGGGGAAGGGAGAGGAGGGGAGAGGAGGGGAGAGGAGGGGAGAGGGGGAGAGGGGGGAGAGGGGGGAGAGGAGGGGAGAGGAGAGGAGGGGAGAAGAGGGGAAAGGAAGGGAAGGGAAGGGAAGGGAAGGGAGGGGAGGGGAGGGGAGGGGAGGGGAAAAGAAACTTCAGTACACTATCGAACAGTGAAGAGGTAGCCTATAGGAGAAAAAAATTGCAAATCATATCTGATAAGGGATTAATATTCACAAGATATGAAGAACTCCTACAACTCAACAACAAAGAACAAAAAACCCAATTCAAAAAAGTAAGAGTCTTCTCCAAAGATATACAAATGGCCAGTAACACAGGAAAAGATGCTCAACATCACTAATAATTAGGGAAATGCACATCAAAACCACAATGAGATACCACTTCATACTTACTGGATAGCTGTTATCAAAATATCAGAAAAAAGGTATCGGTGAAAACATGGAGAAATTGAACCCTTATGCATGGTATGTGATGGCAGGAATATAAAATGATACAGCCATTGTGGATAACAGAATGGTGATCCCTCAAAATTAAAAAGCATTGAATTGTCTGGGTTTGGTAGCTCACGCCTGTAATCCCATCACTTTGGGAGGATGAGGCAGGTAGATCACCTGAGGTCAGGAGTTCGAGACCAGCCTGGCCAACATGGTGAAACCCTGTCTCTAACAAAATACAAAAATTAGCTGGGCGTGGTGGCAGGCACCTGTAATCCCAGCACTTTGGGAGGCCAAGGTGGGTAGATCACCTGAGGTCAGGAGTTCGAGATCAGCCTGGCCAACATGGCAAAACCCAGTCTCTACTAAAAATACAAATATTAGCCAGGTGTGGTGGCAGGCGCCTGTAATCCCAGCTACTCAGGAGACTGAGGCAGGAGAATCACTTGAACGCAGGAGGCAGAGGTTGCAGTGAGCCAAGATCACACCACTGCACTCCAGCCTGGGTGACAGAGCGAGACTCCTTCTCAGGAAAAAAAAAAAAAAAAAAAAAAATGCAATGAATTGCTATCACTTCTGAGTATATACGCAAAAGAAATCAGGCACATGAACAGATACTCATACAACAATGTTCATAGCAGCGTTATTCACAATACCCAAAAAGTGGTATCAACCCAAGCATCAACCAGTGGATGAGTGGATACACAAAATGTGGTACAAACATACAATGTAGTATTTTTCAGCCTCAAAAAGGAAGAAAATTCTGATGCCTGCCAAACACAGTTGAATTTTAAAGACATTATGCTAAGTGGAATAAGCCAGACACAAAAGGATAGGTATTGTATGATTCAAATTATATGTGATACATAAAGTAGTCAAATTCATAGAGACAGAAAGTAGAACCAGTGGTTAACAGGGGCTGGGGAAAAGGAGGAATGGAGAGTTGGTGTTTAACGGGTAGTTTCAGTTGGAGAACATGAAAAAGTTCTGGAGCTACATGGGGGTGGTGGCTGTATAACAATACAAATGTAGCTAATGCCACAAAACTGTAGAGTTAAAATGGTAAATTTCAGGCCAGACACAGTGGCTCACACCTGTAATCCCACTACTTTGGGAGGTCAAGATGAGAAGAATCCTTGAGCTCAGCAGTTCGAGACCAGTTGGGCAACATAGGGAGACCCCACCTTTATAAAAAAGAATAAATTGGCCGGGTGCAGTGGCTCACACCTGTAATCCCAGCACTTTGGGAGGCCGAGGCGGGTGGATCACGAGGTCAGGAGATGAAGACCATCCTGGCTACCGAAACCCGTCTCTACTAAAAATACAAAAAAAATTAGCCAGGCGTGGTGGCGGGTGCCTGTAGTCCCAGCTACTCAGGAGGCTGAGACAGGAGAATGGCGTCAACCCGGGAGGCGGAGCTTGCAGTGAGCCGAGATCGCACCACTGCAGTCCAGCCTGGGTGACAAGAGGGAGACTCCGTCTCAAATAAATAAATAAATAAAAATAAATTTAAAAATTAGCCAAGTATATTGGTACATGCCTGTAGTCCCAGCTACTCAGGAGCCCGAGGTGGGGGAAGATTACTTGGCCCAGGAGTTCAATTCTGTAGTGAGTCATGATTATGCCACTTCACTCCAACCCAGGCAACAGAGCAAGACCCCATCTTGAAGGAAAAAAAAATGGTAAATTTTGTCATGTATATTTTACTATAATAAAAAAAGAGATAACCAGATGGGTGCAGTGGCTCATGCCTGTAATCCTAGCACTTTGGGAGGCTGAGGCAGGAGGATCACTTGAACATGGGATGTTGAGGTTGCAGTGAGCCATGATCACACCATTACAATCACACTCCAGCCTGGGCAACAGAGCCAGAACCTGTCTCAAAAAAAAAAAAAAAAAAAAAGACAACCCAAATAGTATTATGACTAATAAATAAATTATACTTTTTTTTTTTTTTAAGACAGGGTCTTGTTGTGTTGCTCAGGTTGGAGTGCAATGGTACGATCTCAGCTCGCTGCAAACTCTGCTGTCTGTGATCAAGCGATCCTCCCACCTCGGCCTCTTGAGTAGCTTGGATTATAGATGTCTGCCACCATGCCCAACTAATTTTTGTATTTTTAGTAGACACAGGGTTTTGCCATGTTGCCCAGGCTGGTCTTGAACTCCTGGACTCAAGCAATCCACATGCCTTGGCCTCCCAAAGTGCTGGGATTACAGGCATGAGCCACCGTGCCCAGCCAAGAAACCACACTTTAAATAAAAACTTTCCCACAAAGAAAACTGTAGGTCCAGAATAATTCTGGGGTGAATTCTACCAAACATGTAAGGAAGAAATATATCAATCCTATCCAATCTCTTCTAGAAAATAGTAGAAATGGTCAAACTCACTTTACAAACCAGGCATTACACCAAGAGAGCAAATCAATAAGAAGACAAGGCAAGAAAATCTACAAATATCCTTTATAAATATAGGTGCAAAAGTCCTTAAAATGCTAGTGAGCCATATCCAGCGACATAAAAATAATATAGCACAAACAAGTGAGGTTCATCCCAGGAACTCAAGGTTAGCTGAACATTCAAAAAAACCAATGTAATTCACAATATTAGCTGAATAAAAAAGAAAAACCATATGATTATCTCAGTAGAATCAGAAAAAATATTTGACAAAATTCAATGACGATATTTATCAAAGAATGAAAACAAGATTTCAGCAGACTAGGGAATTTCCACAAACTGATCAGTAGAATCATAAAACATACACAATTAACTTAGTTCACTATATCACAGTGCAGTTTGAATGTTTTCCCACCAAGATTAGAAACAAGACATGGGGGTGGGCGCATTGGCTCATGCCTGTAATCCCAGCACTTTGGGAGGCTGAGGCAGGTAGATTACTTGAGGTCAAGAGTTCGAGACCAGCCTGGTCAACATGGCAAAACTCCATCTCTACTAAAAATACAAAATTAGCCAGGCATGGTGGCGGTGCCTATAATCCCAGCTACTCCAGAGGCTGAGGCAGGAGAATCGCTTCAACCAGGAGGCAGAGGTTGCAGTGAGCCAAGATTGCACCACTGTACTCCAGCCTGAGCAACACAGTGAGACTCTGTTTCAAAAAAAAAAAAAAAAAAAAAAAAAAGAAAAGAAAAAAAAAGAAAAGAAACAAGACATAGATGTCCTCTGTCACCACTTGTAGTCAAAGTTATATTGGTAGTCCTAGCCAATTATTAAAGAAAAAGAAAAAAGGACATACAGTTGGGAAAGGAAGAAGTAAATATATCTTTACATATAGATAATTGTGGCCACAAAACATTCTAGGGAACCTCCAAAATATTTACTAGAATAAATAAAATTAGCAAAGTTATAATGAAACATAATGTGGCCAGGCATGGTGGCTCACGCCTGTAATCCCAGCACTTTGGGAGGCCAAGGTGGGTGGACCACCTGAGGTAGGGAGGTTAAGGACAGCCTGGCCAGCATGGTGAAACCCTGTCTCTATAAAACTACAAAAATTAGCCGGGCATGGTGGTGTATGCCTGTAATCCCAGCTACTTGGGAGGCTGAGTCAGGAGAATGGCTTGAACCCAGGAGGCGGAGGTTGCAATGAGCCAAGATCACACCACAGTCTAGCCTGGAAGACAGAGCAAGACTCTGCCTCAAAACAAAATTAAAATTAAACAAAACATAATGTAATATACACAAATCATCTGGAGTTCTACAAACATCCAACAAATAATTAAAAATTAAAATGGTAAAATGCATATTATTTATAATATCAAAATCATGAAACACATGTAACCAAATATGTATAAAACGTACACTGGGCCGGGCACAGTGGCTCACGGCTGTAATCCCAGCACTTTGGGAGGCCGAGGCGGGCAGATAACCTGAGGTCACGAGTTGGGGACCAGCCTGGCCAACATGGTGAAACCCCGTCTCTACTAAAAATACAAAAATTAGGCGGGCATGGTGGCCCACACCTCTAATCCCAGGTACTCGGGAGGCCGAGATAGGAGAATCGCTTGAACCCGGGAGTCAGAGGTTGCAGTGAGTGGAGATCACACCATTGCACTCCAGCCTGGGCGACAGAGGGAGACTTCATCTCAAAAAAAAAAAAAAAGCATACTGAAGGCTACAAATCATTGCAAAAAAAAAAATTAAAGACCTAAATAAAAGGAGGCAAAGGATACATTAATGGATCAGAAGACGTAATATTGTTAAGATGAAAATCCCCCCTCAGACTACCTCAGACTATTATTAAAATTCAAGACAGCTGGGCACGGTGGCTCATGCCTGTAATCCCAGCACTTTGGGAGGCCAAGGCAAACCAATAGCTTAAGGTCAGGAGTTCAAGACCAGCCTGGTCAACATGGGGAAACCCCATCTCTAATAAAAATACAAAAAAAGTAGCCAAGCATGGTGGTACATGCCTGTAATCCCAGCTACTTGGAAGGCTAAGACATGAGAGTCACTTGAACCTAGGAGGCAGAGGTTGCAGGGAGGTGGAGATTGCAGTGAGCCAAGATCAAGCCATTGCACTCCAGCCTGGGCAACAAAGCAAGCCTCCATCTCAAAAAAAAAAAAAAAAAAAAAAGATTCAAGATAATCTCAACCAGGATTTCAACAAGTTTTTGAAGAAATTAACAATTCTAAAATTTATATGGAACAACAAAGAATGGTATAGTAATCAAAAGAATTTTTAAATGAAGAGCACACTTAGAAGACCAAAACATTCAATAACTTTCCACGAAGCTACGTCATAAGAAAGATGAGTTACAGACATACAAATCCATTAAACAGAATAGAGTCCAGATATAGAACTACCGACATATGGTCAATTTGTTTTTTTACAAAGGTGCCATGGCAGTCCAATGGGAAAATAATAATCCTTCCGGCAAATGGTGCCAATATAATTGGACATCAAGATGCAAAAAAATAGCCAAAATCTTATTTCACACTATATAGAAAAATTAACTGTAAATGAACCATGGGCCTACATGTAAAACCTAAAATTTCTTCAAGAAAACATAGGATAAAATCTCAATGGCCTTGGACTAGGCAAAAATTTATCTAAAAGGACACACAAACCATGAAATATAAAATAAAAAACAACATATTTAAAAACAAATGAAAAACTTTGCTCTTCCAAGAGACTATTAAGAAAATAAAGGCCAGGGACAGTGGCTCATGCCTATAATCCCAACCCTGGGAGGCTGAGACAGGAGGATCTCTTGAGCCCAGGAGTTCAAGGCTGCAGTGAGCCTTGATCTCACCATTGCACTCCAACCTGAGTGATGAAGTGAGACCCTGTCTCAACAACAACAAAAAAAAAAAAAGAAAAGAGCAAGCAACCCACGGGGAGAAAACATTAGCAAAATCTTTATCTGATAATGGGCTTGTATCTAGATTATATAAAGAATTCTTTTAACTCAACGAGACAAAAAGAGGGGCTAAATATTTTAACACACTTCTAAAAGTGTGAAACATGAAAAGATGCTCCCCTTCATTAATCATCAGGAAAATACAAATTAAAACCCAATGACACCCACTATAATGTTTCTTTTTTTAAGACAATACAAAATGTTGGTGAGGATGTGGTGCAGCTAGAACTATCATACATTGCTAACACACAAGCAAACTGGCACAGCAACACTGGAAATGCTGGCAGTTTCTGACAGTGTTACACATACACTTACCCATAAGACAGATAATACCTTACTCCTAGGTATTTACACAAGAGAAATGAAAACAAATGTCAACACAAAGACTTGTACTCAAGTGGCCATAGCAGCTGTACTCATAATACCCCAAAGGGGACAAAACTTACATGCCCATCAACTGGTAATGCATAACAAATTGTGGTATATGCATGCAAAGGAGCACTACTCAGGAATGAGAAGAATGATACACACAAAAACACGTATGAATCTCAAAAGCATTATGCTAAGTGGAAGCAGCAAGAAAAAAGTGTAAATATAATGTATATAAAATTTCTAAGGCAAAACTATTGTGAAAGAAAACAGATCACTGATTGTTAGGGGCTGAGAGGGCGAATGACTGCAAAGGGCTACAAGGAAATCTTTCGGGGTGACGGAAATATTTTGCCATGATTTTGGTAGTGGTAATCACCTATATACATTTCTGAAATTCATCAAATTGTACACTGAAACTTAATAACTTTTATTTTCTGTTAGTCACACCTCAATACAAGTGATTTAAAAATTAAAAGGGAGGGCCAGGTACAGTGGCTCACGCCTGTAATCCCAGCACTTTGGGAGGCTGAGGCTGGTGGATCACGAGGTCAAGAGTTCCAGACCAGCCTGGCCAACATGGTGAAACACCATCCCTACTAAAAATACAAAAACTAGCCAGGTGCGGTGGCACCCACCTGTAGTCCCAGCTACTCGGGAGGCTGAGGCAGGAGAATCGCTTGAACCCGGGAGGCGGAGATTGCAGTGAGCCAAGGTCGTGCCACTGCACTCCTGCCTGGGCAACAAGAGCAAAACTCCGTCTCAAAAAATTAAAATAAATAAATAAATAAATAAATAAATAAATAAATAAATAAAAAGGAGGTGAGAAAGAGAGGAGAAACAGAACTGAACTCTGGAGGGAACTCCATGGTAAGCTGTGCTCACCCACTGAGATGAGGTGGCTGTAGTTCTCCAGCACCACGTCTCTGTACAGGGTCCTCTCAACAAGGCCCAGGTGCTGCCACTCCTCCTGGATGAATTCCTCAGTCACGTCCTGGAATGACACTGACGCCTGTAACAGCACATTTCTACACTTGATCTTAGCCAAAAGGCCAAGAAGCGATATAACAGCACATTTCTAATTAATCTGAAGGGTTTGGAAACTGTACTGTGGAAAATGCCTTTGAAAACAAATTTGTATTGTGTTTATTGTTGAGAGTTTCAATGTTATAAAGTACCCTAGTATGGCTCTGCCACTGTCTTATCCTTTGGGGTACTCATATAATTGGTACAAATATTATTCTCATGCCCTAATGCATGTATATTTATTTATAAATTATACACATAGTCAGCTAATATACTATGGAGAAGATTTAGTGTCTTTGTTTTAGATAAAGTTATTTTAGTTAGGCTTTCTGCCACCTTTCCTACACCTTAGTGGACTGTCCTGAGAACTGTCTAGGATATACAAACCTCATCACAGTTCTCTGCTGGGTTAAGAGGGAACCAACAAAGGATGCATGTGAGCCTTGGAAGTATGACACATGATCAAACTTGTCTTCCAGAAGCAATATTCCAGAAGAGTGGGAATGTCTTAAGGAGCAAAACAGATGAGAACAATCTAACAGATGACCTATATAGAGGTAAAGCAATGAGGTTCAGACTGGGAAACTAATCCCTGTGAGAGAAGGGAACAACATTTTTCATTATGATTTTTGTGTGCAATTGTACATAGAGAGGCTGCATGAGCAAATGGTTAGATGATGATGCCATATACTAAGATAAAAAGAATAAGAATAAGGAAATGAGTATTTAACATCTGTGAAGATACAGGCGGAATTACATACCGCACCATTGGTTACACGATTTTGGAATACAGAAAGAGGTTTAAAATTGATCCTCAGAGTTAATGCAACCACACACAAAGTCACAGCAAGTTTTGAAGATAGAAAGGTGGACTCTAAAGTTATAAGCAGCAAAGGACTTAGAATATCCAATACAATTGTGAAAAGGAATAAGCTTGGGAGATTCACATTCTGAATACAAGACTTATTTTAAAGGAATAGTAATCAAGGGGGGGCATACTCACAAAAGGACTGGCACAGATCAACAAAAGAGAATACAGACTCCAGGCCAGGCACAGTGGCTCACACCTATAATCCCAGCACTTTGGGAGGCCTAGGTGGGCAGATCACTTGAGGTCAGGAGTTCAAGACTAGCCTGAACCAACATGGTGAAACCCCATCTCCACTAAAAATACAAAAATTAGGTGTGGTGGCAGGTGCCTGTAATCCCAGCTGCTCGGAAGGCTGAGGCAGGAGAATCATTTGAACCCGGGAGGCAGAGCTTGCAGTGAGCCGAGATCATGCCAGTGCACTCCAGCCTGGGCAACAGAGGGAGAATCCATCTCAAAAAAAAAAAAAAAAATCCCCAAAAAGCAAACAAACAAACAACAACAACGACAAAAAAGAGAATACAGACTCTAGAAACAGAGCCACAAATAAAAAAAAGTCAAATGTTTCCAAAAAATGGTGCCAATGCAATTCAATTGAGAACAAATATTAGAACTCTCAGACATAAACAAAAATAAACAAACTTGATATTGTGGGTGAAGGGAGAACTCTGCCTATACTAGCCCAGGATAGGAAACAGATAAGGAAAGATTCCCCATTTTGAGGCTGTTTGAGATCACCTGATTTTTTTTAAAATTGTGTTACGAAAAACTAACTTTAAGTTTTAACTGTTTTCAACAGGGAAAATAACACACTCCTGGGGGAAAGGTGAAGGGTTGAGAAGACAGGCCCTGGGTAAAAATTTTTACAACACCTGGAGTTGATAGGCCTGCCTAGGAGAGAACACAGGCACTGCCACACCAGCACGGGACAGCTGCTGTCTGGGGTCAGCAGACCAGTTCACATGCCACACAAGGTTGCTATAGATCCAAATCATAAAAATCTTCCAGCTCATCATGAAACAAGTCCCATTCATCTTCAGAGTCTGCCAGTTCGTCATCCCCACCTGCAGCCAAAAACATAAGCAACATCTTGCCCAGCTCAAAGGTGACAACCTCTTCATCATTGTCAAAAGGGTTGCTGCTATCTCTTTCCTCAATGAGTTCTCAGAAGTGGTTCCTTCATTGGACCGAGTTTCTGCTTGATGTTCCCACTTTCTGTCTCTGTGGCTCCTCTGTAAGCCCATCAGGGTACGCATGCTTGTAAAAACAATTCCTTCCAAATGGGCAGCTCCCACGTCCTTCATCAAAATACCTGCAAGCCTTGTTGCTCAACGCCTCCTTGTATTTCTGAATGAGTTTCTGCTTCTCTTCTTTCTCTTCCACCCAGGACTTACTTGGAATGGCAAAGTTAGATGTGATCTGGCAATCTGGGCAGGCAATCTTGCTCTGAAATTGCTTAGCACTCCTCCACTTGCGAATGCACTTGAGACAGTAGGTGTGGTTGCAGCTGGAGAGGATCCCAAAGCGGCCCTCGCTGGGGTTTGCTTTCTCATAGACCACCTCCATGCAGATCCCAAACACCAAGTCCTTGCTGCGCTGCACAGCTAGTGAGAGCTCCATGTCCTTCTCATGGGCCTCAATGCACGATTTTATACGCTGTGATCTCTGGGCAGCATCCATGGGATGTAAGACCTGCAGTCCACACATGTCACATGAATCTCCGTGGAGAGGCACAGTTTTCCCCATCTCGGCACTCTCCCACTGCAGCACGGGGGCACAGCTGCTTCTTGGTTTCCACAGCAGTTTTTCTCTTTCTCTGATTCTTCCTTGGTCACTGAGTCCTGCAGAGGTGCTTCAGTGCAGGAAGGCACAGCTGAAAATTTGTAAGAGGGTGGTAAAGGTCCAAACGAATAAGACAGATACATGAACTATAAGGGAACTGAAAATCTAATATAGCCAAAGTAGGGTTGCCCAGGAACAAAAACAGCATGCACCCAGTCCTCTGAACCTGCTCCTACAATTGCAAAGTTTGAATTTCTTGACTCAGCTTCACCTGTATTCATTTCAACAAGTGGTCTGACTAACGATGAGAGACTTGAGGAAGCAGCAAGGGATGACGTTGTAGTTAGCTCTGTAGCAGTTGCTTCTTCCTGTTTCAATGGCTTGCTATGTTCATATCTGCAGCGGTCTCCATAAATACAGTACCCTCACTGAAAATACTTGCACACTACACCACATGGACTGTCAGAGAGGTCATGGGAGTAGCGACAGTTATCACCCTCCTTACAAACCCCAGCATAAAATACCTGCAGGTGATCTCTTTAATCCAGCCGCCTCCCTTGCTGTCGCTGCCGACGCTGCCACCCCCTCTGCCCATCCCTGGGGATGGGGTGGTGACCAAGATCAGCTGATTTAGCTGGAACAGGATGGCTGGCTGACTCCACAGGAGAATTTAGAGTGAGAAAGAGAAAATCTGAGTCATCCAAAACATGTGAATTTGCCCTGAATGAGCTTCCACTGTCAGTTGCTTCACGCGTAGGCATTGAAGCTACCAACCAGAAAATATAGGAACAGCCTTTCTGCCTTGCGGGCAGGGCTGCTGGCCCTATTCACTCTCTGGCCTTCAGGCAACACCAGAGAGCAGCTCCAGCCAGTTACCATCAATTGCCAGGAGATACTAGAAGCCGGCTGCTGAAAGACTAAAGACAGAATAAACAGGTTTCTCACCTGAATAGAAGGTGGCCATCAGATGCTTCCACACGGACACCTTTTAGTCCCATGGGAGTATAGCTCCAGCCAGAGACCTAGAGTTGTCTTTGTGCTTAGACGCTTGTCCACCAAGGGTCCCGAGTTGGGAAAGGGAAACTGAGAAGGGAGAGTGTTTCCCATAAGGAGAGAGTCCCCCATACAGTCGTGGGTGAGTGGCAACTATCTGGGCCAGTGGCACAGGAGTAAAAAGAATTTACAAAGACAGTTGTAGGTAAAGAAAAGCAGATTTATTAGAGAAGGTATGAAAATGCATTGCGAGAAAGCAATGGATTGAATCAGCAAGAGAGGAGCTGACTGCTGGGAGACAAAGACTTGCTGCAGATTTTATAGAATGGAACTTGGGCTGATGGATAACGCAACTGTAGCAGGGAGCTAACTTGCATTTTTCTGTCTGCTGAAGTGTTTGATGAGAAATGGAAGCATTTGATGATAAGCAGGAAATCTGTCAATTCTATACATTATCTACACAGGAGGGCTATATGTCCTGGGCCATAAGGAGTACAGCAGACTTACAGTTTATCTGCTTTCTATTTTTGTTTCTGTGTCCTGGACCAGGAGGAAAGGCAGACCTTATAGCATATCTGCTTTATTTCTTTGCTTTCCCCTGGTCACGCCAGCCGCTCCTTTTCCCTAATTAGGACTCCACACTTGATCTATACCTTGTAACAAAAATAACAATGAATTCAAAATGATCACAGAGGGTCAGCCATGGTGGTGGCTCACGCTTATAGTACCAGCACTTTGGGAGGTCAAGATGAGAGAATTGCTTCAGGCCAGGAGATCAAGACCAGCCTGAGCAATGATGCGAGACTGTGTCTCTACAAAAAATTTAAAAATCAGCCAGGCATAGTGGCGTGCACCTGTAGTCCTACCCTAGCTACTTGGGAGGCTGAGGGAAGAGGATCACTTTAGCCCAGGAGTCCAAGGCTGCAGTAAGCTATGATCATGCCTGGATGACACAGAGCGAGACTCTGCCTCTACCAAAAAAAAAAAAAAAAAAATCATAGACATAAATGTAAGACCTGCAACTAAAAAACATGGGAAGAAATCTTTGTGACCTTGGTTTAGGCAAAGATTTCTTATACATGAGCAAAAAAGCATAAGAAAAAAAGTTTAAAGTTTTTGAAAACTTGATTGATTAAACACTTCTTTTTTAAAGACACTTAAGAATATGAAAAGATTGTCTTTCACAGCAACACAGATGGAACTGGAGGCCATTATCTTCAGTGAAATAACTCAGAAAGTCAAATACCACATGCTCCCACTTATTCATGGGAGCTAAACAGTGGGTACACATGGACAGACAAAGTGGAATAACAGGCCCAGTGCAGTGGCTCATGGCTGTAAACCCAGCACTTTGGGAGGCAGAGGTGGGCAGATCACCTGAGGTCAGGGGTTTGAGACCAGCCTGGCCAACATGGTGAAACCCCACCTGTACTAAAAATACAAAAATTAGCTAGGTGTGGTGGCAGGCACCTGTAATCCCAGCTACTCAGGAGGCTGAAGCGGGAGAATCGCTTGAACCCAAGAGTCAGAGGTTGTGGTGAGCCGAGATTGTGCCACCGTGCTCCAGCCTACACAACAGGAGCGAAATTCCGTCTAAAAAAAAAAAGTGGAATATCAGACACTAGAGACTCCAAAAGGTGGGAGAGTGGGAGGGGGTGAGGGTTGAAAAACTACCTATTGGGTACAATGTTCACTCTTCAGGTGATAGTACACTAAAATCCCAGAATTCACCACTACTCAATATATGCACGTAAGAATCCTGCATTGGTACCCCCTAAATATATAAAAATAATTTTTAAGTAAAAAAGAAAAAAAGAATATGAAAAGATAAGCTACAAGCTACATAGTGAGAGGAAAATCCAGGAGCTCTTGACCATTTAGTATTAATAACTGATGTTATTTTCAAAATCTGCACGCAAAAATACCCCCACAAACAATAAGCAATTTTTCTCATATAAGTTACAGGGAGAAAAACATCAAGGAAAGAAAAAAGGAGCAGAAAAGCGCCCACATTCCTTTTATGAGGCTAATAGAGCCATAACACCAAAAAGGGAAAAGGAAATTATAGGTTCACCTAACTTATGACAAAGACATAAATATCCTAAACATAGTACTGGTAGAATGATCCCACCCAACACACATTCAAAGCAACTCACCATACTCATCAGCATGTGAGATCTATACAGGAGATCAACAATAAATATTAGAAAATCAACAATAAATATTGTGATTAGCATAAGATTAAAGAAAATAAGCTGGGCTTTATTACAATAGAGATAGAAAAGATACTCAACATAATTCAAAGTACATTCACGCATGACTAAATGAAAGTCTAAGCAAACTGGTAAGTAGAGGGAACCTACTTATCAACAAAAGTTCCCTAGCAAGAGCCAGTGTTTGGATGTGTGGTTTGGATATGTGTCCCCCCCTAAATCTCCTGCTCAATTGTAATCCTCAATGTTGAAGGAGGGGCCTGGTGGGAGGAGGTGACTGGATCATGGAGGCAGATTTCTCACGACTAGTTTAGTAGCATCCCCTTGGTACTAACCTTGTGATAGTGAGTGAGTTCTCCCAAGATCTGGTGGTTTAAAAGTATGTGGCACCTCGCCCCTCACTCTCTTGCTCCTGCTCCGGCCCTGTGACATGCCTGCTCCCCCTTCACCTTCTGCCATGATTGTAAGTTTCCTAAGGCCTCCCCAGAAGCCAAGCAGATGTCAGCATCATGCTTCCTGAATAGCCTGCAAAACCATGAACCAATTAAACCTCTTTTCTTTACCTAATCTCAGGTATTTCTTTATAGGAATGGCAGAATAGACCAACACACAATGTTACACACACAGTGGGTGGGTTTGATCACTTGGCAGGTGATAGATCAATGAACACAACCAAGGGGGACATAATAAGGGGATTTTATTACTTGGAACAAGTAAAGAGGACATGGGAATGGTTCCCCAAAGCAGTGTCTCCCCAAACAGAGTGAAAACAGGGCTTTTATGGGGCTGGTTAGCTCAGGCGTTATGTGTACAGGTGGAGTAAAGGCCGTGCAGGTGCAGTAGCTGATCATGCTTCTACCTTTGTGGTATGTGTAGAAAACGGCCAAAAAGCTCCTCCCTGGGTAGGGTTTTTAGTATGGTAATGAGGAGAGTTCGCCAAAGATCCAACCAGTTTTTTTGTTCTGCAAGGGCTGAGCTTCTTCCTGCAACTTTTTGAAACAACAAGAACTCAAGGTGCAACAGTTACAAGTGGGTTCAAAGTGGGTTCAAAGAGTGTACAGGAAAATCCAGGGACCCTGGATTACACCAAGAGCAAATATCAGAGTTAATGTTGAAACCACATGTATTTTCCCTCAGGACTGGCTTCATCTATTTCTGTTTTTATTTCATTTACATACAGACCCTTATAAGCCTCATAAATCCATTACAATGCCAAGTGGAGAATGAATAAAGAGCTGCCTGGGAAATGAATAAAGAGCTTGTGTGAGATTGGCTGGTTTTCTGCAGCTTGTGGGAGAGCAGAGAACTGTGATGGCTCAGCAGGGAGGCCCAGGAAGAACTGCAGAGGCAGCACCACCTACCACCTAAGACTCAGAAATGCTCAAGTGGACTAAAACCTACGCTTTTCATCAACGGAATATGCACTTTTCCATGGTTAAATGATACTTGAGTTGTTTTTCTGAATGACTAACAGAAACAACACAACAGAGGATTAATTAAAGTACATGAAAGGTAAGGCACTGTTCTTTTACTAAAATAACACAGCAAAACACTCAGGCTGCACCACTTAACTGTTTTCCAATTAATACTGCTTGTCTCTCATGGGAGAAAATCCACAGAAAGCCAAGTAAAACGGAGCGCTTTAAGGCAAGAATTTTTAACTAGTTTTAACGGGGTTACAGTTTCTCAAAACGTCTTCTTATAGGATGTTTTTGGTGACTCACCTGTGAGAGTGAACTGAACTGTGTTTTCCTCCTGGCTCTGCACAAACTGGGTGTCCCTGGACAAAGTACTGAACCTCTCAGGCACAATTTCTTTAAGCTTTCAAGAGTCAGAAGTAAATAACCAGGGAAGTCCTTTGTGAGCCATCATCCTGGGATCCTGTGAGGTCAGAATAAAATCCCTGGTGTCACATGCGGGGATGGACCTACGTGGCATCAGTGCAGCATCGGTGAAGAGTGGAAAACCAAGCAACTGGGGATGCTTTAGGAATAGCCCAATTAGATTTCTACCCTCTGCCCGCTTATCCCTTAACCCTCGACCTCACCCTCGCAAGTTCTGCCATGGAGTGGCTTTTCCTGGGCAGCCTGCTCCAGGACCTCCCAGCTCACCTTGCTCTTCTCAAAGCTGTTCCAAACTTCCCACTGTCCCAGAGTGTGGTAGCATCTGGAGGTGGCCAAATCTTCGAATCTAGCCAAGAGGATCAAGAACTGCTTCTGGCCATGCAAATCTTGGACCTGCTCCTGTTTGCACACTTCTGCCTCTTCTCTGAAGCTCTGGTGAGGGAATTAAGAACAGGATGTTGTTCCCTTCCGGGTAAGATTCCTGTTCCCTGAGCCCCCTGATTCCCACATCACAGGACGGGCTTTGAGCTAAGATAATTAGTCTCTCAATATCTAGGAAACAGACCCGCTTAGGGCCACAAACCTGACTCTCTTGGAATTCACTCTATCAGAGTGAAAATACAAACCACCTGCCAGTGCATGAGGAGCTAGGAGTCTCCCTCTGCCCCAGGGATTCTGAGCAGACACCAGAAATCCCAGAGCACACTTGACAGGAGGAAGTTTCACATTCACTTCCCATTTTATCCCTGGGTATTTGCAGACAGGTCACTCTGCGAAACGCTGTGAAGGCTGCAGTGCTGGTTTTAGGCAGGTGTGATATTAGGCCTGAGATGGGAAATAAATCACAGCTGCCCTTGAACCCAGCCTCCCTCACTTCTAGCTTATGACCTGAGTGCACTGCTCCACCAACCTGAGCCTTGGTTGTTATATTTAATGCAGATGGTCATGCCGGCCTCACAGAGTGGTTGGGTGCTTTACATAAGACACCCAGTGAATAGAAAACAAAGTGTCTTCTAAATACAATACTAGCTGTCACTCAGGCCTTAGGAAGCTGCACTTGGCTACTTGCCTTACAGGTGATGGATTTTCTAACTCTCAGAACAAAGTCATCTTTTTCAAACGAGAAACCTGACCAGCTTTCTTCCCTCGCCCTGACTCACAGGTGCCAGAGCTGGAACTTAGCCAGGGCTCCAGGGCTCCAGAGCTCGGGAGCTCGCGGCAGATCCAAGCGCCCTGGCGTCTGGCACGTTCGTTGTCGGCATCAGTAAACGCGTTTTCCCCTACCACCGGCAGCATGGGCTTTTCTCAGGTTGGGCTGCAGGCTGGGCCCAGCTAACGCTCCCGCACCCCCACCCCCAGGACGGCACCAAGCACCTGCCCCTGATACGCGCCCCACCCCACCCGCGCTCCAGGAGCCCGCAAAGCCAGCTGCCCGGGCTGGGCTCCAGCGCTGGGGAGCCCCGCCAGATGTTGGGGGGCTCCCGGGACTTCTCGCTCCCTCCTCCCCAGGCACAAGCCAAGCACTCCACGATGGTCCCCGCCGCGCAGACGCCCCATCACCCCCGCGCTCTCCCCTGGGGCGCGGACCCTCTACATCTGTGGGGAACCAGGAGCCTCTGAGATCCTCTGCACCCCACCGCGCAGGAAGAAGGTAGGGGAAAAGATAGACGGAGCCCAGGAGACGCGTCCGAAACCACATTTCCCGCAGGCCTCCGCTCAGGGCCTGAAAGCGACTTCGCAGCCTTTCCGCGTTTTTAGACCGCAGAAGAAGATGTCCGTGACCTTCTCTCCTGCCGAGATTGTTTCAGCGCCCTGGGACCTTAGGGGTTAAAGTTTACCGCCAGATGCAACGCGTAGTCCTCCATCAAATACCCATTAAATAACCACCACCTGCGGAAGACATTGGAGCGAACTGAGCGTGCACCGGGTTACTCTTAAGTGTGAAAATAACGTTACAATCAAGTAGGAAAACGTACTGGTTTTTATCAGGGCTGGTGCAACATCAACACCCATTATGTTGGCTGTGGGTTTGTACGAAAATTTTTTTTAAAGAAAATCACTAACATTAAGCAGCTTAATAGAAAAAGCATACAAATTTATGTAACAAGTATACACGGGCGCCTTCAGAATGAAGACCCAAAGCTACAGGGGAAATTGTCCATTTTATGCTTAGGTTCAACAAAGTAAAGCCGTGCGGAAATATGATTGGACAAAAAGAGTAGGACCTAATGCTAAAAGATGGAGTGGGAAAACCCAGCGAGACCTGTTTGTCGGGGGCAGGGGTGTCCAATCTTCTGGCTCCCCTGGGCCACTTTGGAAGAATTGTCTTGGGCCACACATAAAATACACTAACGATAGCTGATCAGCTTCAAAAAAAAAAAAAATCACAAAACAAACCTCATGATTTAAGAAAGTTTCCAGACCGGGTGCGGTGGCTCACGCCTGTAATTCCAGCTTTTTGGGAGGCCGAGGCGGGCGGATCACGAGGTCAGGAGATCGAGACCATCCTGGCTAACACAGTGAAACCCCGTCTCTACTAAAAATACAAAAAATTAGCTGTGCCTGGTGGCCGGCGCCTGTAGTCCCAGCTACTCGGGAGGCTGAGGCAGGAGAATGGCGTGAACCAGGAGGCGGAGCTTGCAGTGAGCCGAGTTTCCGTATTTGTGTTGAGCAGCATTCAAAGCTGTCCTGGGGCGCAAGCCGGCTGCAGGTTGAACAGGTTTGGCCTAGAGTTTTCTTGGCCTCTGTAAGCATGCTTCCTTCCTTCTGAATATGGGGCAGGACACTCTCTGGAATAGGGGTCTTATGACCTACAGTCAAACAACATGGGTCAGATAATTTATCCATGGCCAGTTTTTACATGGGAAGGCAAAAGGAAAATTAGAATAACATTTTTTGGTTTTAGGGCTGGCTCTGGCGAAAAGGCATCCTGGATCCTATTTTCTATGGCTAGCCTTGGGGGAGAATGAGACTAAGATATGGGAGTGCAGGAGGTCAGAGGAAAACCTGCTTCTGAGGCCCTCATTTGGGGGTATTGTTTTCTGAGCTGAAATATTTAGGATTGAAGTTATGTCTTTGTAAATTGACTTAATGAATTTTCAGAAAAAGCATTAGACTAAGCAAATAAGGCAAAATGTTGAGTTTTCTTATGTACATTGAGGAAATGCATATAGATAGATGCATATTTTACCATTTTCTCAGTGTTTGAAAACGTTGCAATATGAAGTAAAAAGATATAGGAGTTCTACCTCCATCAGGGTATCTTATAAATTCAAAGCTACCAAGAGAATTCAAGGTGCATAGAAATGTTTTTTGGGAATAAGGCTATGAAATGGGAATACAAAACTTGAAATGGAGCACAGCAGTACTGTAAATGAAAAGTATCCATAAGCAGCAGTGTCTGCCTCAAGAAAGAAAGAAAAAAAAACTTTTCAAATATACTTAATACATGAAAATACTCACGATGCAAAACAAGAAAATGGTTATAGGCCCAGCACGGTGGTTCACGCCTGTAATCCCAACACTTTGGGAGGCCAAGGCAGGTGGATCTCTTGAGGCCAGGAGTTCAAGACCAGCATGGCCATCATGGTGAAACCCCATCTCTACTAAAAGTACAAAAATTAACTGGACATGGTGACACGCACCTGTAATCCCAGTTATGCAGGAGGCTGAGGCAGGAGAATTACTTGAACCCAGGAGGTGGAGGTTGCAGTGAGCTGAGATAGCACCACTGCACTCCAGCCTGAACGACACAGCAAGACTCTGTCTCGGAAAAGAGAAAAGAAAAGAAAAAAAAAGAAAAGAAAATGCTTATATAGGTGGGGCATGGTGGCTCAAGCCTGTAATCTCAACCAATACTTTGGGAGGCTGAGATGGGAGGGTCTCTTGAGCCCAGAAGTTTGAGCCCAGAAGCTTGAGAGCAGCCTGGGCAACACAGTGAGATCCCATCACTAAAAAAATACAAAAATTAGCCAGGCATAGTGGCACGTACCTATGGTCCCAGCTACTTGGGAGGTTGAGGCAGGAGGATCACTTGAACCTGGGAGGTTGAGGCTGCAGTGAGCTGGATATTGCCACTGCACTCCAGCCTTGGTGGCAAAGCAAGACCTCATCTCTAAAAAAGAAAATTACTATGCAAATCATTCGGCTCTTGCCCTTATGTGGGCATCCTCTTGTCTTATAACCAAATTAGAGACATGTGGTCATATAACATGAGCATTCTTTTTTTTTTTTTTTTGAGATGAGGTTTTGCTCTGTCACCAGGCTAGAGTGCAGTGGCGCAATCTTGGCTCATTGCAAGTGTGAGTCACTATGCCTGGCCCTTACGATTTTCTTAATAACATTTTCTTTTCTCTAGCTTTATTTTAAGAATACAGAATATAATATACATAACATACAAAATTGTGTTAGTCAACTGTTTATGTTATCAATGAGGCTTCTGGTCAACAATAGGCTATTAAGTTTTTGGGAAATCAAAAGTTACACATAGATTTTCAACTATGTGGGAGCTTGGTACCCCTAACCCCTGTGTTGTTCAAGGGTCAGCTATATTTTTTTAATATATATTAACAGCCTTTATAGTTTTTTGTTTTTGTTTTTGTTTGAGACAAAGTTTCACTCTTTTGCACAGGCTGGAGTGCAGTGGTGCAATCTTGGCTCACTGCAACTCCCGCCCCCTAGGTTCAAGCGATTCTCATGTCAGCCTCTCAAGTAGCTGGAATTACAGACACCTGCTGCCCTGGCCGGCTAATTTTTGTATTTTTAAGCAGAGATGGGGTTTCACCATGTTGGCCAGGCTGGTCTCGAACTCCTGACCTCAAGTGATCCGCCCACCTCAGCCTCCCAAAGTGCTGGGATTAGAGGCGTGAGCCACCGCTCCTGCCCATGCTTTATTTTAGGATTTCAGGATTGATCACATTCATGTTAAATGGGGCTTTCAAGCAGTGTGAATGAAACTGCTCAGGAAGAAAGATAAGGCAGATGTGGTATCTGTACCCAGACAAACCTAGAGAAGATTGGGCATTAGCATTGTTTTAAGCAGATATGTAGTTCAGCTTAAACTTGATACACTGTGGTGTGCCCCCACCCCCAATCCCACCCAGGCCAATCTCCCAGGAATTGTAGAGAAGCCTTTCACTCCTGGAGATGAGGTAAAGGAGAGCCACTAGACATGTCACTGACCCACAGGAACAGTGAGGCAGTGGGAAGGAAAGCTGCAGGGCACTGATGAGTATTAGCTTTACTAATAGCAGTTACTGGATAGATCATCAAGCCCCACAACTGTTTGATGGGTTTTTCACGTCTGCACTTTTGGAAGGACTTTTGTGTATTGGTATGTTCAGGTGTATGTGACAGCTGTAAGCCTTCAGTAGACTATAAAGGACTTATTTATCATGAACAGCACCACAGAGAATTTCACCAATAAATTTTTGTGCAGTAACCAAGTTGTGAAAAGACTATGTCTTTCATCGCTTCTAACAAAGCCTCTATTGTTCCCAGACTGGTCTTAACATAGGATTTAATGTGGTAACAGAAGTGTCTATGCTTATGCTTATCAGATATAGCTGCTTATAGTTTGTAACAGGTTAGCCATCTGTTTGGTTTCTGGTAAAAAAAAAAAAAAAAAAAAAGGAACATCTTTAACAGGGAGCATCATCAGCTCTTTACATTTATAACAGGCATTTGCTCTTTGTAATACTTACGTTTACGGGAAACCGATAGCGTGATAGCGTATCCAAATCCACCTATGTGTCTTCAGAACAGGAGAAATTGCTTACCAGTGTTCTTTCTACATTTATTTTCCAGTTTATATAAAAGTAATATGAAAAGGAGAATAATAGTAAAGAATTTGAAAGCCATAAACTTACAAATGTTGTTCTGTAAGAATCACTGTTTTGTTATTGAGTACCTTTAGATTGTTCTGCGAGCTGAAACTTTTCAGGACTTTTGTGTGCTAGCTTTTTCTAAGTAGAAAGTGTTACATTTAATGACTACTTCATTGCGATACAATTCACATAGGCTAATGTTCCCCTTTTTAAAGTGAATGATTCCACATTTAACGTTTTCGGCATATTCACCAAGTTGTGCATTGATCACCACTGTATAATTTCAGAACATTTTATCATTGTCTTAGTCTTAGCTTATGAAAGAGGAGGAACTGAGTGGCTGCAGGTGTGACTGAATCCAAGGTGCCTTAGTATGTTTTCTGTTGCTATAACTGAATATCTGAGACTGGATAATTTGTTTGAAAAATAAATGTATTTGTTACAGTTTGAGATTCTGGGAAATCCCAGGTCAAGGAGCCGCAACTGGTCGACTTCTGGTGAGGGCCACATGCTGTGTCTTAACGTGGCAGAAGACATCTCATGCCAAGAGAAAGCCAACCTGGCTTTTATAACAGACTCAGTCTCATGATAACCAACCCATTCCCATGATAACCCATCCATCCATTAACGCCTGAATGGATTAACTCATTCATGAGAGCAAAGCCCTCAAGACCCAGTTACTGCTTAATGGCCCCACCTCTTAGTATTGTTACATTGAGGATTAAGTTTCAGGCCGGGCGCGGTGGCTCACGCTTGTAATCCCAGCACTTTGGGAGGCCGAGGTGGGCGGATCACAAGGTCAGGAGATCGAGACCACGGTGAAACCCCGTCTCTACTAAAAATACAAAAAAACTAGCCGGGCGTGGTGGTGGGCGCCTGTAGTCCCAGCTACTCGGAGAGACTGAGGCAGGAGAATGGCGTGAACCCGGGAGGCGGAGCTTGCAGTGAGCCGAGATCGCGCCACTGCATGCCAGCCTGGGTGACAGAGCGAGACTCCGTCTCAAAAAAAAAAAAGAAAAAACTTTTAATTTGTACAGCTCCATAAGGAGAGCCTTAAATAAAATGTGTTTAATCATTTATTAGTTATATTTTTATTTTTCTTGGCAGAAGGAAAAATTAAGGCATAAAGGTTTTGTATTTTTAAATCATGACTCAGCCATGAGTCAGGAACTGCTTATGTTCAAATCCTGCCTCCTTCATTTATTAGCTAACCTTAACTTCTTTGTACTTAATTTTCTTACCTCTAAAATGAGAATGATACTAGTACCTACTTTTAAGGTTGTTATGAAGATTAAATGATTTCATATATTATTCTTAGTATCTGGCACGTAGTAAGTGCTGTATAAATGTGAGCTGTTCTTGGTATTAGTTGAGCAGCAACCAGACCAAGTATCTTTTTGTTGCCTTTCTTAGTGACTATGCCAACTTGGAGAAAATCTGGCAGAGCTTATTGTGATGGTAGCTATGACTCATTACTTAATGGCACTTCTCTCTCCTTCTAGTATCAGTAGAGATCACCAGGGTCAAGGAACAGGAGTGTCTGGAGTTGTCAAATTAGAGTCTCAATGTAATGGCCAGAATACATATTGCTTATTGTCAATCATTAAACGCCAGAAATATCAAATTCTTATTTTCTTTTTTCTTTTTTTTTTTTTTTGAGACGGAGTTTTGCTCTTATTGCTCACACTGGAGTGCAATGGCTCTATCTCGGCTCACTGCAACCTCCGCCTCCCTTCAAGCGATTCTCTTGCCTCAGCCTCTCTAGTAGCTAGGATTACAGGTACCCGCCACCATGCTAATTTTTTGTATTTTTAGTAGAGGTGGGGTTTCACTACGTTGGCCAGGCTGGTCTTGAACTCCTGACCCCAGACGATCCACCCACCTTAGCCTCCCAAAGTGCTGGGATTACAGGCATGAGCCACCACGCCCGGCTTGAACCACCGTGCCTGGCTTCCTGATTTCTGTTTTAATTACTAAAAATACAAATTGTCTTGAGGAACTTTTGGGCTTGTCAGTAAAGCCCATTCTTTTCATCCAGAAAAGCCCCAACACATGCTGAGTGTGCCATGAATTAACAAGGGGGATCCTGGGGGTAAGAATTATAACAGAAATTACTGTTGTAAATGTGCTTCTCATCATTCTCTGAGCATCAGTAGTTCTGTGGTGTAGGATAAGAAATGGGGTCAGGATGAGAGCAGCCTCCAGTTCCCCTTGCCAGCCACTTTTTGTTTCAGGCATACATTTTCTACTAAGAGAGAGAAAGCAAATTTTGAGAATTCTTCAGCAGCTAGAAATACTGAAAACTACCTTTTCAACTGAGAAAAATTCCCATAAGCATGCCCTTTATTTGCAAGCGTAAAGGTGTATAAAGGATAAAGCATGGATCTTATTGTTCTTAGATGTTATTTCCTGGCTGAATAAAATCATGTGACCTTCTGCCCCCCTAGTGAAGCCAGCTGGACTTCCTGGGTTGAGTGTGGACTTGGAGAACTTTTCTTACAAGAGGTTTGTAAAATGCACCAATCAGTGCTCTGTAAAAACACACCAATCACCGCTCTGTAGCTAGCTAGAGGTTTGTAAAATGCACCAATCAGTGCTCTGTAAAAACGCACCAATCAGCGCTCTGTAGCTAGCTAGAGGTTTGTAAAATACACCAATCAGCGCTCTGTAAAATGCACCAATCAGCACTTTGTAGCTAGCTAGAGGTTTGTAAAATGCCCCAATCAGCGCTCTGTAAAATGGACCAATCAGCAGGACATGGGCAGGGACAAATAAGGGAATAAAAGCTGGCCACGCCCCCACCCCCTCCCCCCAAGCCAGCAGCGGCAACCTGCTTGGGTCCTCATCCAGGCTGTAGAAACTTTGTTCTTTCACTCTTCACAATAAATTTTGGTGCTGCTAACTCTTTGGGTGCCACCTTTAAGAGCTTTAACACTGGCCAGGTGTGGTGGCTCACACCTGTAATCCCAGCACTTTGGGAGGCTGAGGCGGGCAGATCACGAGGTCAGAAGATCGAGAACATCCTAGCGAACACGATGAAACCCCATCTCTACTAAAAAACACAAAAAGTTAGCCGGGCATGGTGGCGGGCGCCTGTAGTCCCAGCTACTCGGGAAGCTGAGGCAGGAGAATGGTGTGAACCCAGGAGGCAGAGCTTGCAGTGAGCTGAGATTGCGCCACTGCACTCCAGCCTGGGCAACAGAGTGAGACTCCGTCTCAAAAAAAAAAAAACACTGTAACACTGTGTAACACTGACCACGAAGGTCCACAGCAAGCCAGTGAGACCATGAACCCACCGGAAGGAACAAACTCTGGACACATTAGGAACCCTTGTCCCTGGCAAAGTGTGAACACAATGACCCTGAGGAGAAGGAGCCACCGGTGCGTCAGCCCATGCCCTCCTCTGACAATGAGACATCCAGCAGTGACAATGAGGTGGGTGTGGAGGGGCCAGACCCCAGGCATGGCTGGGTGTCCGAGGGTCTCTCCTCACCCAGATGTTTACTGTTTCTTAAACTGAGATACTTTCAAGGGGGAAAATACTTAACCTGTTCACTGACTAAACAAAAGTGACTTGAGCAAATTTCCAACCAAGACAAAGTTAGCTTTTAAGAAATGTTTTATTTGAACTACTTATAGAAGTTACAAAAATAGTACAATGAGTGTCCATATGTCCCTCTCCATCCTTCCCCAGTGTTCACATTTTATATAACTATCCCTTGTCAGTTTTTGAGGTAACCACAAACCAAGTGAGAAAGTCTCCAAGCAGTTTGTCCAACCCTTTGTGTGCACCTGTTGAAGAAAAAGCATGTTCAACTGTCTTGACAGGCAAGCCACAGTCCGCCTTGTAGAGAATGAGATCTTGAATGACTTTCCTCATAAGAGTCAGAGCCCATGCTGCTCACTTCCAGCCCCAGACCCACGTGCCCGTGGGCATGTTTCAGGTACTCCAGTCTGTCCTGTGTGCTTCCACGTTGGAAATACTAGCCTTATCCATTATGACCATTTGTGAAATTTGCCTGTTCTTTGAAATGCATCATGAATTCTTTGGCCCAGGGGCTACTAGTTAGCACAGAATATCTTTAAAGCAAATATCTAACTGTTTTGGAGAGGTAAGAAAGTAACTCACAAGCTTTAATAGTGCTCCCTTCTACAAGAGATCTTAGTGGTACTGATGAGACTCAACTTTGAGGCAGCCTTAGAGACGTCAGAGTGCACAGGAGACTTCTCCCTCCAAATAAATCTTCATACTTTTCTAACGTGGATAAGACCAAGTGTCATCGTGGGGTGAGGTGAATACATATTTATTTGTAGTTTCTGCCAACTCTTCCCATTGTCTTCCATAATTTTTTTAAAGTTTTGTTTCAGATAATTGTAGATTCACCTGCAGGTACAAAAACTCTTACGGAGAAATCCCATGTACCCTTTACCCAGTCTTCAGCAATGGTAACATCATCCAAAACTATAGTACATTACAACCAGAATGTTGACATTGGCATAGTCAAGATACTGAAAAATTCAGTCACCACATGGATCACTCCTGTTGCTCTTTTATAGCCACAGCCACTTCCATCCCATCTCCACCCTCTTCTTTACCCCTGGCAACCACTAATCCTTTCTTCATTTCCATAATTTTGTCAGTTGAAGAATGACAAAGTGGAATCATACAACATGTAACCTTTGGAATTAATTTTTTCACTTGACATAATTCTCAGGAGCTTCATCCAGGTTGTTGTGTGTGTCAGTAGTTTGTTTTGTTCTTTTTTATTGCAAAGTAGTATTGCATGGTGTGAGGGTGCCACAGTTTGCTTAACCCTCACCTATTGAAAGATATCTGGGGCCAGTCGTGGTGGCTCACGCCTGTAATCCCAGCACTTTGGGCGGCCAAGGTGGATGGATCACAAGGTCAGGAGATCGAGACCATCCTGGCTAACACAGTGAAACCCAGTCTCTACTAAAAATACAAAATTTAGCTGGGCATGGTGGCACGTGCCTGTAGTCCCAGCTACTCAGGAGGCTGAGGCAGGAGAATCACTTGAATCAGGAGGCAGAGGTTGCAGTGAGCCGAGATTGCACCACTGCACTCCAGTCTGGGCAACAGAGCAAGACTCCGTCTCAATAATGAGAAAAAAAAAAAAAAAACACCACATCTGGATTGTTTCCAGCTTTTGACTATTGTAGCTCATGCCTGTAATCCCAGCACTTTGGGAGACCAAGGCAGGTGGATCACATGGTCAGGAGATCTAGACCATCCTGGCCAACATGATGAAACCCCGTCTCTACTAAAAATACAAAAATTAGCTGGGTGTGGTGGTGCACACCTGTAGTCCCAGCTACTCGGGAAGCTGAGGCAGGAGAATTGCTTGAACTTGGGAGGCAGAGGTTGCAGTGAGCCAAGAATGCACCACTGCACTCCAGCCTGGGCGACAGAGCAAGACGCCAGCTGAAAAAAAAAAGAAAGACACAGATGCCAGGCTCTGTGGCTCATGCCTATAATGAAAGTACTTTGGGAGGCCAAAACAGGAGGATCACTTGAGCCTAGGTTCGAGACCCAGTTTGAACTGGGCAACAGGGAGACTCCATCTCTACCAAAAAATTGTTTTAAATTAGCCAGGCATGGTGGCACAAGCCTGTTGTCCCAGCTACTTGGAAGGCTGAAGTGGGAGGATTATCTGAGCCCAGGAGGTTGAGATTGCAGTGCACCATGATCACACCGCTACACTCCAGCCTGGGCAACAGAGCAAGACCTTTCTCCAAAAAAAAAAAAAAAAAAAAAAAAAAGACTGGGAAGAGCAAAAGCTGAGTGGAGGCTAGGGATGGCCTGATCCCCACATCTCAGGAGCTCCCTGCAGAAAGAAACATGTGATCACATCTGTGCACATCTTAATCCTTCAAATCTGGAATGTTACCTTATCTGGTAAAAGGGACATTGCAGTGCTGAGACCAGCTCAGTCATGGAGACCCTAACCCAGTGGCACTAGAGGAATTAAAGACACACACACAGAAATATAGAGGTGTAGAGTGGGAAATGGTGGTCTCACAGCCTTCAGAGCTGAGAGACTTGAACAGAGATTTACCCATGCGTTTATTAACAGCAAGCCAGTGATAAGCATTGTTTCTATAGATTATAGATTAACTAAAAGTATTCCTTATGGGAAATAAAGGGATGGGCTGAAATAAAGGGATGGGTTCTGGCTAGTTATCTGCAGCAGCAGCATTTCCTTAAGGTACAGATCACTCATGCTATTGTTTGTGGTTTAAGAATGCCTTTAAGTGGTTTTCTGCCCTGGGTGGTCCAGGCGTTCCTTGCCCTCATTCCAGTAAACTCACAACCTTCCAGCATGGGCATCATGGCCATAACGAACATGTCACAGTGCTGCAGAGATTTTGTTTATGGCCAGTTTTGGGGCCAGTTTATGGCCACATTTTGGGGGCCTGTTCCCAACATTGCAGTTGTGATTAAGTTAAGGATTTTGAGATGGGGAGGTTAGCCTGGATTATCCAGGTGGGCCCAAGGTAATCACAAAGTTTTTTTTTTTTTTTTTTTGAGATGGAGTCTCGCTCTGTTGCCCAGGCTGGAGTGCAGTGGCGTGATCTTGGCTCACTGCAAGCTCTGCTTCCCAGGTTCATGCCATTCTCCTGCCTCAGCCTTCTGGGTAGCTGGGACTACAGGTGCCCCCCACTAGGCCGGCTAATTTTTTGTATTTTTAGTAGAGACGGGGTTTCACCGTGTTAGGCAGGATGGTCTCAATCTCCTGACCTCATGATCCACCCGTCTAGGCCTCCCAAAGTGCTGGGATTACAGGCATAAGCCACCACACCCGGCCTGTAATCACAAAGATCTTTATAAAAGAAGGCGGGAGATCACAGTGAATAGTAGGAGATGTGACAATGATGGAAGCAAACATTGTAGTGATGTAGGGAAGAAGCCACAAGCTGAGGAATGCAGGTAGCCACTAGAAACTGAAAAAGCAAGAAAATCAATTCTTCCCTCATAGCCCCTGGGGCGCCGGCCCCGCCAACACCAGGACTTTAGCCCAAATGAAACTGATTTCAGACTTGTGACCTCCAGAACTCTAAGAACAAATTTGTGTTGTTTTAAACCACTGAGTTTGTGTAGTTTGTTGCAACAGCAATCAGACGTTAATACCCTGTCTTTGAGGAGGAACAGAACTGAACAAAGCTTCACCAAACTGAAAGGAAGCTCAGGGCCCTGTAGGCGGGGTTTGAGTGAGAGCCCTTGGAGACTCCGCTCCTCCTCCCTCAAACATGGTCCCTCAGCCTAGATGGCACCACAGGGCACACAGTGACGGGGGTTGGCAGGGAGGGAATCTCCCCCCTTCCGCAGGAATTAATTGGGCTTGTTGGATGCGTAAGGAACAGTCACACTCAGGTGATGGTACATCAGAGTACATGTGGATGGGAGGAGGCATCAGAAGTTCATTCAAGGCCGGGCACAGTGGCTCATGCCTGTAATCCCAGCACTTTGGGAGGCCGAGGCGAGTGGATCAGTTGAGGCCAGGAATTCGAGGCCAGCCTGGCCAATAAGGTGAAACTCCATCTCTACTAAAAATACAAAAATTAGCTGGACGTGGTGGCGCATGCCTGTAATCCCAGCTACTCAGGAGGCTGAGGCAGGAGAATCACTTGAACCTGGGAGGCAGAGGTTGCAGTGAGCTGAGATCATGCCACTGCACTCCAGCCTGGGCAATAAAGTAAGACTCAGTCTCAAAAAAAAAAAAAATTCATTCAATCAAATAACTCAGCAGCCACTCAGATTAGTACTTTGTGAAGATATTCAGGAGACATCACAGGAAACATGAACCATCATGGTTTCACCCATGACCTGCCCTTTATGGGAGAACCTCTACTTGCCATAAATAGAACCTATATTTTCCAAGAGTTCTAGGAGATGGGATTGGGTCCATTTTCTGGCCTCCCAGGCAGAGCACTCTAATGGGACAGAGGTTTATCCCCAAGCAACCCCTCAGAATCACTTGACACAGGGCTGCCTTTGAATCCAGCTCAGTCTCCAGCCAGGGCAGCAGGACTGGTTTTGTCGAATGCCCAGGGCAGGAGTGAGCTATTTGGGCAGGCATTCCTTGGAAGAGCACATGGTCAGAGTGTGCCTTGAGCGCCTCACGACACCACTCCAGAACAAGGAGTAAGAATGGAATTGGAACATAGGAAGAGACAGATGGTAGAAGTGTTTACCCTCCCTTTATTCCTTGTTAAATGCAGTGTGTGGTGTCACTCATATACTACCCACTGTTCCTGTGCTCTGCCTGAAGGCAAGATCTTTAAAAGGCTGAATGAATGACCTTGGCCCCTCAGCTTCATGTGTTTCCCGGGGGTGCACCACAGCAGGCTTGCCCACTACTGGCAGCCCAGCATCTGTGAGCCCTGCTTGCTGACCATTCCAAAGGAGGGAAATGTTTCCATTGTCTCTTTTATTGCTCCAATCACGACATCCCATCTCAAGCTGCTTTTGCTTTGCTTGGGATATTTTCTCCAGGTGAAGTTCAGGCCCTCAGTTCCCTCTCACAGTTCCTCAACTGTGCTTTATTTACCTGATGGTTCTTCTTCCTCCTTCAAACCTTAGTCATCACAGCAACAAATAAAGCAAAAGTAGCAGAGATTTTCTGGTGAGCTCAGTGTGCTGGAGCACCCCCATAAATTAGAGCTAATTTTACACTGGCCTGTCTGGGTCCCCGCAAAGCTTTCAGTTTGGCCCCCAGTTATTCTCCTCAGAGGCCAGAGGGAGCCCTTTGGCCTTCAGTGTCCCATGTTGCAGGGAATTTTGACTCCTGCAGGGAATCCCAGTGGCCACCTGGATGTGCTGGATGGGATGATCCCAGCTCCAGCTGCCTTGGCTGTGGAGAATCAGAGTTCAAACCACTTAGAGTCTGTGGTTAGTACTTCCAGCAGGCCAAGATGGACACCATAGCCCTGGTATAAACTTCTAGTCTTACACAGCTCCACAAGGCAATGATACCTTCTTTAATAAATGTTGGGCTGGGCGCGGTGGCTCACGCCCATAATCCCAGCACTTTGGGAGGCCGAGGCAGGCAGATCACCAGGTCAGGAGTTCGAGACCAGCCTGATCAAAATGGCGAAACCCCGTCTCTACTAAAAATACAAAAATTAGCTGGTCGTGTTGGCAAGCGCCTGTAATCCCAGCAACTCAGGAGACTAAGGCAGAAGAATCGCTTGAACCCGGTAGGCGGAGGTTGCAGTGAGCCGAGATCGCACCACTGCACTCCAGCCTGGGCAACAAGAGTGAGACTCCATCTCAAAAAAATAAATAAATAAATAAATAAATAAATAAATAAAAATAAATGTTTAATACTGCCACCTTCAAACTGACCACAAGAAGGTGCTGTTCCCCCACTCATGCACAGAAAGGTCTCTGGTTTCTTAGAAAACCCAGTGACACAGCTGAAACTGAGCTGAGACCTACAAATGGAGATTTACTAAAATCTTTGAGAAAAGGAAAGGAAAATAAATGTTGAGACTGTCACAACCCAGTTAATCTGGTGTATAGGTCAGTTTTCTCACCATCAGCTCACACTTGACCACAAGGAGGCCTCTGGTCCTAGTTCCAGGGCTGTGCTCTCAGAAGGGACCATCTTTTTTTTTTTTATGCAAGCTCCACCTCCCGGGTTCACACCATTCTCCTGCCTCAGCCTCCCAAGTAGCTGGGACTACAGGTGCCCGCCACCACACCTGGCTAATTTTTTGTATTTTTAGTAGAGATGGGGTTTCACCGTGTTAGCCAGGATGGACTCAACCTCCTGACCTCGTGATCCGCCCGCCTCGGCCTCCCAAAGTGCTGGGATTATAGGAGTTAGCTACCACGCCCGGCCCAGAAGGGACCATCTTTACCCTCACCACCAAGGAACTTCTTGGGGGACACCTCTATCCCTAATGTCCCCCCCCAAGAAAGGGGGGAAAAGAGAGGTTGACGCATCCCTTCTCCAGCTTACTGTTAGGAAAAACGTCCTCCCAAGACTAAAAGACCCAGCTCACTCTCAGTAACTAACAGCAGCAGCCATGCTCCCTGAAGATTCTGCCTCACCTGGCAAGGCCTCACTCCTCTATTGTGGTCTCCAAAGTCCCAGAATATTCCTGGGATATTCTGGAATATTCCTGTCAGAGCATGTGTAACTGGGCAGGCACCAACTCTCACAAACTCCCTCTGAAGCCCAGTATTTCAGTTCTCGTCTTCCCATCTCCCTTCTCAAAAAGGTTTCCTGTCTGAGGATCACAACCCTCCCGGGGTCAGCCCCGAACACACCTCTGCCTCAGCATTTCCCATGGTGGGTGAGGAGGACCGCAGATCGTTCAGCCTGGCGAGCCACACCACTCTGAGCAAATAGGGTTTTCAAGAGGTAAGCAGGTGTGCCAGTGAGAAAGGTTTATTACTAGAATCTGGCCTGGGGTGACGGAGGCACACATGATAGTCAGAATCATATTGTCCAGGGATAACGAGTCTATCAGGCTCTCTACCATTTTGCTATCAGATCTGAGTGAAGATGTTTGATAATATTATATGTTTGCCAAAATGGGAATGACCACCAGAACTAAGAAAGGAGGTCTCCTCAAGAATCCTCTTTTGGATTTCCTTCTCCTACTGAAAACAAAGTGCAAATGAGCTCCCAAAGTCCTCCTATTAGGCAGGTGAAGTGGCTCATATTTGTAATCCCAGTGCTTCGGGATGCCAGGGTGAGAGGACTGCTTGAAGCCTGAAGTTCAAGACCAACCTGGGCAATAGAGTGAGACTCCATTTCTACAAATAGAATAAAAAATTAGCCAGGCATGGTGGTGCACACCTATAGTCTCAACTACTTGGGATGCTGAGGTGGGAGAATCACTTGAGCCCAGGAGTCTGAGGCTGCAGTGAGCAATGATCACATCACTGCACTCCAGCCTAGGTGACAGAGTGAGACCCTATCTCTAAAAGTAAATAAAATAAAAATAAAGCAGCCACAAAAAAAAGAATAAAACCATGTCCTTTGCAACAATATTGATGGAGCTGGAGGCCATTATCCTAAGTAAATCAACTCAAACAAAATCAAATACTGCATGTGTTCTCACTTATACTTAGCTTAAACTTACAAGGGAGCTAAAGTGTAAGTAGAAACTTATAAATGAGCTAAACAACGGGTACACATGGACATAAAGATGGGAATAATAGACACTGGGACTCCAAAAGCAGGGAGAGTGGATGGGGAGCAAGGGCTGAAAAATCACTTATCAGGTCCACTGTTCACTATTTGGGTAATGGGTTTACTAGAAGACCAGTCTCCACCAGTACACAATGTACCTATGCAACAAACATGCACATGATCCCCTCAATCGAAAATAAAATTTAAAAAAGTCAGGGCGTGGTGGCTCATGACTGTAATCCCAGCACTTTGGGAGGCTGAGGTGGGTGGATCACCTGAGGTCAGGAGTTGGAGGCCAGCCTGGCCAACATAGTGAAACCCCATCTCTACTAAAAATACAAAAATTAGCTGGAAGTGGTGGCAGGCATCTGTAGTCCCAGCTACTCCAGAGGCTGAGGCAGGAGAATCGGTTGAGCCCAGGAAGCCGAGGTTGCGATGAGCCAAGATTGCGCCACTGCACTCCAGCCTGGGTGACAGAGCAGTCCATCTCAAAAAATAAAATAAAAAATTTAAAAAAGTTTAGGTCCTCCTATTTATAATGTATACAAGCAGTACCACCCAGTATATGCCTCTTGTGACTTCTCCAATAAAATCCTTTGTTTGTACAATATTTGCCAGTTCTTCTAGATAAAAGATGATTCTTTATAATTTGCTTTTTGTCTTATTTAAAGAGCCAATCTGATGTATGAAATATAATGAGAATTCTAATTCATTTTTTCTGACCTGCCAGGATAGTTCACAAAAATTCATGCACTATTAGGTTTGATTTCACTTTTAAGCCATTTCTAGATGTTTATTTTCAACAACAAACAGAAGAGATGGCAAGTGGTGACTTCACTTTGTCCTAACATATCAGGTATCTTCAGGAAGAACTCAGTCATAGGTGCCGGGGTTACAGAGAACAATGTATATGACAGGATCTCCTTGAGCTCTAGGGGACCAAAGTCACCATCATCCATACAATCAGTATAATTTCTGCAGTTAGGGCCGGGCACGGTGGCTCACGCCTGTAATCCCAGCACTTTGGGAGGCCGAGGTGGGCGGATCACGAGGTCAGGAGGTTGAGTCCATCCTGGCTAACACAGTGAAACACCGTCTCTACTAAAAAATACAAAAAAAAAAAAAAAAAAAAAAAATTAGCCGGGTGCGGTGGTGGTCCCAGCTACTCGGGAGGCTGAGGCAAGAGAATGGCGGGAACTTGGGAGGCGGAGCTGGCAGTGAGCCCAGATAGCGCCACTGCAGTCCGGCCTGGGCAAAAGAGCAAGACTCCGTCTCAAAAAAAAAAAAAAAAAAAAAAATTCTGCAGTTAGTTAAAACACTTGGTTACAAGTAGAACAGCATAAAATCAACTTAAAGTCAAAGAGGGAAATTTGTTATCAGCATTTAAAGGTGACTCACAGAACCAGAGGCAGAGATGCAGCCAGGGCTCAGTAATGGACTGGAAGCAAAGACTCTGCTGCATTGGGAATCTTTCTCCTTCAGGGACTCTTCCATGTGTGCTTTGCTCTCCTTCCTTTCTCAGCAGGCTGGATTTCTGTGGTCCCCAGGCAATGTAGCAAAATGTGTCTACTACCAAATCATGGGTTTACATCTGTCCTGCTTACGAGACAGCCAGAGTGAGGCTGGAAAGAGGGAGTGGGAGACTGAGAACCAGCCCAGTAGGTCCGGTTCCCTAGAGTTGGCATTTTTCTTTTTTCTTTCTTTTTTTTTTTTTTTTTGAGATGGAGTATTGCTCTTTTTGCCCAGGCTGGAGTGCAATGGCATGATCTCAGCTCACCACAACCTCTGCCTCCTGGGTTCAAGCGATTCTCCTGCCTCAGCCCTCCGAGTAGCTGGGATTACAGGCATGCGCCACTATGCGTGGCTAACTTTGTATTTTTAGTAGAGATGGGGTTTCTCCATGTAGGTCAGGCTGGTCTTGACCTACTGACCTCAGGTGATCTGCCCACCTCAGCCTCCCAAAGTGCTGGGATTACAGGTGTGAGCCACCGTGCCTGGCTACAGTTGGCATTTTTGAGATCATCTAGTCTAGTAGTTTCTCTCTCTCTCTCTCTCTCTCTGTCATCCTCTTTCTTTCACTCTGTTTCTCAGTTTAATGTTAGACATACACTTATAGTCAAATATTCATGTAATCCATAAGTATATGGAGGAAAACACGAGAGGCTTCTCATAACCTCACTTCCCTCTTCACAGGGGTAGCCACTGTTAACAAGTATATACGCTTCCAGTTCATTTTCTATGCATCCATATCAATATAAGTACATGTATATATCAGTTTTCTTTATTTCACTTAAAGTGGCTTATATATATGCATTGATACTTGCCTTTTTTACTAAATATGAATTGAAGATCTTTCCACGTCAGTAATACAAATCTACTTCATTCTCTCTATAAATCATAATGAGTATGTCCTCAATTACGTAACCAGTTTGTGTTGATGAGTAATTAGGTCGATTCCACTTTATGATGGTTAATTTATGTGTCAACTTGGCTCAGCTCTGGTCCCCAGGGGTTTGGTCAAACACCAGTCTACATGTTGCCGTGAAGGTATTTTTTTGCTGTGATTAATATTTAATGATTGCTTCTCTGAAAAACAAACCTAGAGCTTCATCCTCAGAGTAGCTGAATTACAACACAAATGGGACAACATAAGTTAGGACCTGGAGGGAACATGATTAGAAAACTGGTGATAAGGAGGTCTGAGGAACAAGTGAATGGACCCACCTCTCCGAATGAGTGAAAAACGAAAACATTTGTATTCCATGAGGAATACTCATCAAAGGGTGACCTCAGGAGAGAAGGATTTTTAATAATCAAGTGGAAAGGTTGATTTTTGTGTGGATACTACTCAGCCTTTTTCCACAACCCAAAGTTGTGCGTGGCAGTGGTGAAGGTATGCATGAGTTCAGCAACGTGGACTTTCACTAGCCAGGGCCAAGCTGGCCACAGCTGCTGCTGAGTGCCTAATCTGCCAGAAACAGAAATCAACACTGTGCTCCCACTGTGACACCTTTCTCCAGGGTGATTCCAGCTACCTGGGGGCAGGTCGATTATATTGGACCACTTACACCATGGAAGCAGCAGCATTTTGTTCTTACTGGAATACACACTTACCCTACATAAGGATTTGCCTTCCCAGTACACAGTGCTTCTGCCAAAACTATCACCTGTGAACTTACAGTATGCCTTATCTACTGTCACGGTATTCCACACAGCATTCCTTCTATTCAAGGAACTCACTTCAAGACAAGTGAAGTACAGCAGTGAGCCCGTGCTCATGGAATTCACTGGTGTTACCATATTCCCCACCATCTTGAAGCAGCTGGCTTGACAGACAGTGGAATGGCCTTTTGAAAATTCAGTTACAGCCGGGCATGGTGGCTCACGCCTGTAATCCCAGCACTTTAGGAGATGAAGGCAGGCAGATCACCTGAGGTCAGGAGTTTGAGACCAGCCTGACCAACATGAAGAAACCTCGTCTCTACTAAAAATACAAAATTAGGGCCGGGGGCGGTGGCTCACGCCTGTAATCCCAGCACTCTGGGAGACCAAGGCGGGCGGATCACGAGGTCAGGAGATCAAGAACATCCTGGCTAACATGGTGAAAGCCCGTCTCTACTAAAAATTACAAAAAATTAGCCAGGCGTGGTGGCAGGCACCTGTAGTTCCAGCTACTCGAGAGGCTGAGAATGGCGTGAACCCGGGAGGCAGAGCTTGCAGTGAGCTGTGATCACACCACTGTACTCCAGCCTGGGCGACAGAGTGAGACTCTATCTCAAAAAAAAAAAATTAGCCGGGCCTGGTGGCATGTGCCTGTAATCCCAGCTGCTTGGGAGGCTGAGGCAGGAGAACCTCTTGAACCTGGGAGGTGGAGGTTGCGGTGAGCCGAGATTGCACCATTGCACTCCAGCCTGGGCAACAAGAGTGAAACTCCATCTCAAAAAAAAAAAGTGCAGGGGAGGGGAGGGGAGGGGAAGGGAAGGGAGTTCAGTTACAGCACGAGCTAGGTGACCATACCTTGCAGGGCTGAGGCAAGGCTCCCCAAGAAGCCGTGTATTCTCTAAATCAGTGTCCGATACACGATACTGTTTCTCTGACAGACAGGATTTACAGGTGCAGGAATCCAGGGGTAGAAATGAGAGTGGCACTACACAATATTTGCAAAGCTTTTGCTTCCTGTTCCCATGACCTCATGCTCTGCTGGTCTACAAGTCTTAGTTCTGAAGGGAGGAATGCTTCCACCAGCTCACACAACAATGACTTCATTGAACTGGACAAGACAACCACCCAGCCATTGCAGGCTCTGCATGCCTCTGAGTCAACAGGTAAAGAAGGGAGCTACTCTACTGCCTGGGATGATTTTTTCCTAATTACGAAGGTCATTGGATTTCACAATAGAAGTAAGGAAAAATATGTCTGGGATGCAGGACATCCCTTGGGGTGTCTCTTAGAACTAACATTCCCTCTGATTAAAGTCAATGGAAAACTACAACAACCGAATCCAGGCAGGACTGTGAATGGCTCAGCCCCTTCAGGAATGAAGGTTTGGGTCATCCCACCAGGCAAAAAAAACACACAACCAGCTGAAGTGCTTGCTGTGGACAAGGGAATATGGAATGGGTAATAGAGGAAGGTATTTATAAATATCAGGTATAATAAACACATGACCAATTGTTTAAATGAGAATGGTAGTTGCTATGAATACTTATTTTCTTATGAATACGTCTGTGTGTGTGTGCACATGTGCGTAAAATCTTTTCTGTCTTCTTTAGCCCCTTACATACTGTAGGATGTATTAACCTTACACCAGAGTATTTAAATATCTTAACTTTTTTATCATAGTATTTAAGTTACAGGATATTAAGAGTGAAGATAATCTAAGGATTCTGCATCCTTTTCTGGGGGAAAAGTTAATGCATTTTTCAGTTTTTTTTTGTTTTTTTTTTTTTTTGAGACAGAGTCTTGCTCTGTCACCCAGGCTGGAGTGCAGTGGCATATCTCGGCTCACTGCAACCTCCACCTGCCAGGTTTAAGCAATTCTCCTTCCTTAGCCTCCCGAGTAGCTGAGATTACAGGCGCCTGCCACCACACTCGGCTAGTTTTTGTATTTTTAGTAGAGACGGGGTTTCGCCATGTTGGCCAGATTGGTCTCGATCTCCTGCCCTCTGGTGATCCACCCACCTCGGCCTCCCAAAGTGCTGCAATTACAGGCATGAGCCACTACGCCTGGCCATTGCATTTTCAGTTCTATGCCAGATAGTTGTATCCTGTTAGGCAGAAGTATGACTTTGCTATTATCTTTATATGGAGATTAAGTGTGGTTTTAGAGGATGTGTACCGGTGCCAAGTTGACAAGAGATAGACTGGTGATTAATTTTATGTGTTAACTTGACTAAGACATGATATCCAGTCGTTTTGTTAAATACTAGTCTAAGTGTTGTTGTAAAGGTATTTTTTAGATGTCATTAACATTGAAATCAGTAGACTTTGAGTAAAGCAGATTACCCTCCATAATGTAGGTGAGTTTCATCCAATCAGAGAAGGCTTAAGCAAAGACAGGTTTCCTGAAAAAGAAGCACTTCTCAAAACTGCAAGACGATTCCAGCCTCTTGCTGTGCAAAATTAGGACTCAAGACTGCAACATCAATACTTACCTTCATTTCCAGCCTGCTCACCTGCCCTACACATTTCAGATGTGCTAGCCCCGACAATCACTAGTAAGTTTCTTAAAATAAATTTGCTCTCGGCTGGGCACGGTGGCTCACACCTGTAATCCCAGCACTTTGGGAGGCTGAGGTGGGTGGATCACCTGGGGTCGGGAGTTCAAGATCAGCCTGGCCAACATGGAGAAACTCTGTCTCTTCTAAAAATACAAAATTAGCTGGGTGTGGTGGCACATGCCTGTAATCCCACCTACTTGGGAGGCTGAGGTAGAATAATCACTTGAACCTGGGAGGTGGAGGATGCAGTGCGCCGAGATTGTGCTATTGCACTCCAGCCTGGGCAACAAGAGCAAAACTCCATCTCAAAAAATAAATAAATAAATAAATTCACATACTCTCTCCATTTTATATATATATATAAAAAATGTCTCTATATATAGAGATATATATTATATATAGAGATATATACATACACATATATATAGATCTATATATCGATATATAGATATATACATCTATATATCGATATATAGATATATATGGTCTGGTTCTCTTCTGGAGATCCCTAATACAACACTCAAAAAATTAACAAATTGTACACCCACATACACAGTAGCTTTATTCATAATAGCCAAAGGACAGACACAACCCACATGTCCATCAACAGATGAATGGGTAAAGAAAATGCGGTAGATACATTCAATGGAATATTATTCAGGCTTAAAAAGGAAGGAAATCCTGACACGTGCTGCAACAAGGATGAACCTTGAAGAGATCGTGCCAAGTGAAGTAAGTTAATCACAAATGGCGTTAGGTAAGCAGGGAATGGGCAATTAGTGTTTAATGATTATGGAGTTACAGTTTGAGATGATGGAAAAGTTCTGGAGATGGATGATGGAGCAGGCTGCACAACAGTGTGAATGTACTTAATGCCAATGAATTATACATTTAAAAATGGTTAAAATGGGAAATTTTATGTCATGTATATTTTACCACAAAAGGGGGAAATATTTTTTAAAATTAACAAATTAAGAAAAACTGTACACACTGTATTATCCCCTCAGAGCTGTATTCTTGGCAGTTGAATCTCTTAGTTGGACTTCTCGGAAGATATTTTGGAGGAGGCTTTCTTGGGCAACACAGTAGTTACACTGGCAACTCTACACACATGGAGTGCTGTCTCTGTATTTGTGAGTGTGTGTTCTTTGATTTATTTTAAACCATGGACATACGAAGTTATACCATCAAATATTAGCAGGTCATTCCTAAATAATAACAGAATGGAAACAGTAATAGTTTACATTTACTTTTCCTTAATCATAGTATCTAAAGGTGCTGTATTAGTCTGGGTCCAATAATGAGATTTAAACCACACTGTAGGTTAAACAGGGAAAGTTTAATATAATGAATGAGTAAACTTTGATCAGATGACATGCACCTGTAGTCTCAGCTACTCAGGAGGCTGAGGCGGGAGGAATGCTTGAGGCCAGGAGTACGAGACTGTAGTGTGCTATAGTCATAGCACCTGTGAATAGCCACTGGACTCCAGCCTGGAAAACATAGTGAGACCCCATCTCTGAAAAAACAACAACTCTGATTAAAGTGTGTCTAGAAAATATAAAGAACCTATGGCTAAGGACAAATACTCAAAGAAGACACACTTGAAAGGGACCCTTCCCCAAATTTGGGTTTCAGATCTGACTGGAGCAGGTATAGTTCAGCCTACTGGATAGCTACTGTGTAGAAGTTTGATGGCTTGCCCAGGCTGGATCTGGTATACAGTCAAGGGAAAGGCAGAAAGGAACGCACTAGAATGCAGGCAGGGCATAGGTCATCAGCAAGCAGTGGCATGAGAGCAGAGGGAATGGTGATGGGTACAGGTGAGCCAACGGCTCTACAGAGAGCAGTGGCTCGATGGGCACAGGTGAGGAATTGGGGGCACAGGTGAGGAATTGGGCTGCTACTGGAGTTAGGAGTGCTTTCAAGTTCCAGTTTTCACATCAAGTGAGGTGCTAGGTTATTGCTAGAACAGCCAATAGTTGCAGTGTTGCCAAGGAAGTGTGTATCCTGGTAAAGTGCCAGAGGCAGAGCTCAGGCTATTTGAAATCCCCTTCCTCCTGCAATGTCCTACCAACACTGTCTATTGAAAATGCTTAATATATCGCCCATTGCAAAGGTTAGATGCATAGAGGAAATCTGTCCATTGTCACAGAGTATATAGTGAAGGGTTAATTTGGAGCTGAGAAGCAATAAGTTGATAACTGTCACAGGCACTTCATCTCTCAGTGTCTCATTCAGTCATGTACTGATGCTCCCTAGACAACACCTTCTAATTTCTGCATTTCTGCATGGCTACTATTCCTCCTCCAAAACTATTTTTTGATGATGTCTGAGTTCATCACTCTGCAAAAACTAAGTCATGTGGCTCTTTGTATTTGAAAGTGAAATTGTCTAACCTGTAATTTATTTCACATGAAATATGACACTGAAAGCAGTAATGTCAAAGAAAATTTTTCATTCGTTGATATCAGCAATTAATTAGAGCTGCCAAAATACCACCATTCTTATCTGTATATCAATTTCTGCTTACCAAAACACTGCTTACAATAAATTTGGTGACATCTGGCAAACTGCCTGTTGCGAGTGCTATTCATCAGCCTGCACTTTGGTCATGCATTTATTTTCAAAAACTCATAAAGCTCCTGGCCAGGCCCAGTGGCTCATGCCTGTAACCCCAGGACTTTGGGAGGCTAAGGCAAGAGGATTGCTTGAGCCCAGGAGTTCAAAACCAGCCTGGGAAACATAGGGAGACCCTTGTCTCTACAAAAACAAATCTAAAAAAAATTTGCCAGGCATGGTGGTGCATGCCTGTGATCACAGCTACTTGGGAGGCTGGGGCAGGAGGACTGCTTGAGCCCAGGAGGTAGAGGCTGCAGTGAGCCATAATCGTGCCAATGCACTCCAGCCTGGGCGACACAGCGACACCCTATCTCAGAAAGAAACTATCTTGACTTACAAACAGATCTACGCTTAAAATTTTCTAAACACACTGCAGAGCTGCTCAAACACAGCACTTAATGGGTGCTCAATAAAGTATAAAATCTTCACACAGGTGAAAGCCAGAGGATGCAGCATCAGCCTTTCCTGCACTTTGTGGCAGAGTCACATCAGTCACATAGACCTGCCTAGCACTCTGCCCCGTAAATATTCTTCAACTCAACAAAGGCCATAGATAAAGGATGGACTTTCTGAACCCCAAATCCATACACAAGGGTGAGTAAACTTATGAAGACAAAGAGCCTGCAATGTTATCTGGTCCTGCTCTGGAAATTTTGGACACACGGTTAGCACCCATGAGAAATCCCAGAGAATGACAAACCTCTAAATCCAGGGCCAGTTTGGTCTCACAAAGGCTGACATCCCCAGATTTCCCTATGCCTGCCTACTCACCCCAGGAGAAACTGAATTGTAAGTGTGGGATTTCTACAAAACAGCTGCTAAGCCATCTAACTTCATCATCCTCATCCCACCCAGCTCACCTTTTATTTATTTTTTTAAAAAATGGAGATGGCGTTGCCCTCTGTTACCTGCCCAGGCTGGTCTCGAACTGCTGGTCTCAAGTGATCTTCCCGCCTCGGCCTCCCAAGTCGCTAGGATACAGGCCCGGCCTGTGTGTGTACAAAACGTGGGCCTTGCCCTAGCCCACCTTTTACACATATATCCATTAGTTCTCGAATAGGTGAGAACACCCGCTCAGGTGGCTATGGAGGGCGCCGGCGGCTTTCTTTTCAATGACGCTTGCTCGCCCTGGATAGACCTTACTTTCTCTCTCTGTCCCCTATCCTGAGAGCTGAGTCAGAACCGCCCGCGGGGTTCACTCCGACAACTCCCAGGCCCTTGCCGCGCGGCGGAAACCGTGACTTGCCAGGCCCCACTTCTGCACGCCCCGCCCCGCCCGCCGCGCCCAGCCTCTACGCGCCCCGCCCCGCTCCGCGCTGGCAGAGCGGACCAAGGCCCTCGGCCGCCCCGCGTCATGGCCGCGCCCGCCCCGGTCACGCGGCAGGTTAGCGGCGGCGCCGCCCTGGTCCCGGCCCCGAGCGGACCCGACAGCGGGCAGCCCCTGGCGGCCGCCGTGGCCGATCTGCCGGTGCTGGACGCCCGCGGACAGCGGGTACCGTTTGGCGCGCTGTTCCGGGACCGCCGCGCCGTGGTGGTGTTCGTGCGGGTGAGCGGGTGAGCGGGCGGCGGGGCTGGAAGGGAAGCGCGGCCCAGGGTCCCAGGCACGCTGCCGGGATGCGAGCCGCGCCTCCTGCTTCTTAGGACGGAAACGGGAAGGCAGCCTGCCCAGCTGCGGCCGCTTCCCAACTAGGGCGGGGCAGGGTGAGGGCGAGGCCCGCTTCCCACGCGCCGGGCGCCCGGGCCGCCGGTCCCGGCCCCGCGGGCGTCGCCTTTGCTCGCGTCACGCACGGCGAAGTACAGGGATCCTTCGGGGCCCGAGGGTGTTGCTTTACTAACTTGCCGTTTCGGCTTTCAGCATTTCCTGTGTTACATCTGCAAGGAATACGTAGAGGATCTGGCCAGAATCCCCAAGAGTTTCTTACAAGTGAGTTTCCGAGCGTGGGCGGCCCAGTGCCCGCTTCTGCCGACCTTGCGAGCGGGGCGGGGGAGGACGCGGCTCCAGCGCGGCGCTTGCAGCCCAGATTGCTCCTCCCCGCACCTCTCTCCACCCTCGTTCCTCCAAAAGGAGTGAGACGTCAGAGATCTATTTCTGCCCTAACTCATTGGATGCTGCCTGGTGGTAAACGTACTAACAATTGTGGTGTTGCCTGGTAACCTAGTGCCTGTTCTCAAATGTTAACTGATAATGCCCTAAAACAAATGCTGGAAATGGTTATTTTCTTCCCTTTATTTTTTGTTACACTCCAAATAGCTGCTCATTATGGGAAAATACTAATATATCATAAAGGTGCAAATGTTTATGTTAATAGGCTGCAAGTTCCATGTCTCTAGGACAGCCACATACTTGTTTTTCTTCAGGCACAGATAGGTTTGTGCCCAAGTGAGCTTTTTGAGGGAGGGCATTGAACAGCCTTTATAAAACAGATGTTTTTTCAGCAGACCTTATCAATCAGGATGTGAAAAAATAACATTGATTAAATAACTGTGCGGCCCGACGCAGTGGCTCACGCCTGTAATCCCAGCACTTTGGGAGGCCGAGGCGCGCGGATCACGAGGTCAGGAGATCAAGACCATCCTGGCTAACACGGTGAAACCCTGACTCTACTAAAAATACCAAAAATTAGCCGGGCGTGGTGGCGGGCGCCTGTAGTCCCAGCTACTCGGGAAGCTGAGGCAGGAGAATGGCGTGAACCCGGGAGGCGGAGGTTGCAGTGAGCCAAAATCGCACTACTGCACTCCAGCCTGGGCGACAGAGCGAGACTCCGTCTCAAAAAGAAAAAAAAAAAATAACTGTACCACAAAGTTTTAAAAAAAGAATGTCTTTGGGGAGAATATTATTGACTATATAATTTTGAAAACAATGTTTTGACTGTTCTTCTGTGTATCCTTTTATTCTCTTTTTAAAAATTGACATATATAATTGTATGTGTTTATGGGATACAGTGTAATATTTTCTTTTTCTTTTTTTTTTTTTTTTTTTTTTTTTTTTTTCAGACGGAGTCTTGCTCTGTCGCCCAGGCTGGAGTGCAATGGCGCAATCTCGGCTCACTGCAAGCTCCGTCTCCCGGGTTCAAGCCATTCTCCTGCCTCAGCCTCCCGAGTAGCTGGGACTACAGGTGCCCGCCACCACGCCTGGCTAATTTTTTGTATTTTTAGTAGAGACGGGGTTTCACCCTGTTAGCCAGGATGGTCTTGATCTCCTGACCTTGTGATCCGCCCGCCTCGGCCTCCCAAAGTGCTGGGATTACAGGCGTGAGCCACCGCGCCCAGCCGATACCGCATTTCCTTCATATTTATCCATTGTTGAACACTGAAGTTGCTTCTATATCTTGGTATTGTGAATCATGCTGTAATAAAACATGGGAGTGCAGATATCTCCTCAACATACTGATTTCATTTCCTTTGGATAAATGCCCAGTAGTGGGATTGCTGGATCATATTATAGTTCTATTTTTAATTTTTTTTAGTAACTTCCAGACTGTTTTCCATAATGGCTGTACTAATTTACATTCCTAACAACAGTGTACAAAAGTTGCTTTTTCTCCACATCCTCACCAACGCTTATCTTGCATCTTACTGATAGCCGTTTTAACAAGTGTGAGGTTATATCTCATTGTAGTTTTAATTTGTATCTCCCTGATGAGTAGTGATTTTGAGCATATTTTCATTTATCTTTTGGCCATTTGTATGTCTGTTGAAAACTATTCATATCTTTGGCCTTTTTTTTTGAGGCAGAGTCTTGTTCTGCCCGCCAGGCTGGAGAGCAGTGGCACAATCTCGGCTGACTACAACCTTTGCCTCCTAGGTTCAAGTGATTCTCCTGCCTTAGCCTGCAGAGTAGCTGGGATTACAGGCATGTGCCACCACACCCAGTTAATTTTTGTATTTTTAGTAGAGATGGGGTTTTGCCATGTTGGTCAGGCTGGTCTCGATCTCCTGACCTCAGGTGATCCACCTGACTTGGCCTCCCAAAGTGCTGGGATTACAGGCATAAGCCACCATGCTCAGCCCTTTGTCCATTTTTTAATCAGGCTATGTTGTTTTCTTGCAAAGTTGTTTGAATTTCTTTTACACTTTGGATATTTGCCCCTTATCAGATGTATAGTTTGCAGATATTTTCTCTCAATCTGTGAGTTGTGTCTTCTCTGTTGATTGTTTCCTTGGCTGTGCAGAAGCTTTTTAGTTTGATATAGTCCCATTTGTCTTTTTTTTTTTTTTTTGAGACAGAGTCTTGCTCTGTCGCCCAGGCTAGAGTGCAGTGGTGCAATCTCGGCTCACTGCAAGCTCTGCCTCCCAGGTTCACACCATTCTCCTGCCTCAGCCTCTCCGAGTAGCTGGGACTACAGGCGCCTGCCACCACACCCAGCTAATTTTTTTGTATTTTTAGTAGAGACGGGGTTTCACCGTGGTCTCGATCTCCTGACCTTGTGATCCGCCCGCCTCGGCCTCCCAAAGTGCAGGGATTACAAGCGTGAGCCACCACGCCCGGCGTAGAAATCATTGTTTACACCTATGTCATGTAGCAGTTTTGTAGTTTTCTTCTAGTAGTTTTATAGTTTTAAGTCTTATGTGTAAGTCTTGAAATTCCTACTTAGCAAAAGAAGCATCTGAATTAATATTTTACCATACATATCTTTGCATTAACTCACACAATTTTGCTGTTTATTCCATTCCTGTAGAAGCCTATAGGTGGCATTAGAATGAAACAGTAGAGTTGGGTTAAGGGATGTTGTATAAAACATGCATAATTTCTAATGATATATACATGTCCTTTTTTTTTCTCCTAAGGAAGCAAATGTCACCCTTATAGTGATTGGACAGTCATCCTACCATCATATTGAGGTAAATATCTAGCACATTGGGAGACTAATGAATAAAATCTGTTTCAGACATAAAAATTACATTATTTAAACCACTAAATGTAGGCTAAATTGGCTGAAGTTAGAGTATCATTACTTTTCTTTCATTTGTTCTTGTAAAAATTCCAACCATTCTCTCTTTTCAGCCTTTTTGCAAACTGACTGGATATTCTCATGAAATCTATGTTGATCCTGAGAGAGAAATTTATAAAAGATTGGGAATGAAAAGAGGTGAAGAAATTGCCTCCTCAGGTAAGACATAACATGTCTCAAATAGAAAACACTGGTGGTGTATTTTCATATTTGTGTATATATGCATAAGGAAACATGGTCAATTCATAAATCAGGCTTCTTTTTTTTTTTTTTTTTTGAGACGGAGTCTCGCTCTGTCACCACCCAGGCTGGAGCGCAGTGGCGCGATCTTGGCTCACTGCAACCTCCACCTTCCGGGTTCAAATGATTCTCCTGCTTCAGCCTCCTAAGTAGCTAGGATTACAGGCGCCTGCCACTACGCCCAGCTAATTTTTTGTATTTTTAGTAGAGACAGGGTTTCACCATGTTTGCCAGGCTGTTCTCGAACTCCTGACCTGTCTCGGCCTCCCAAAGTGCTGGGATTATAGGCATGAGCCACTGCACCCAGCCTCAGGCTGCTTTTTATTATTCTAATAAGTGGTCCAGATACACCAGGCTCCAGAGGATTCATTTTCTGGGTGTAATGACATGGAAGGCTGTTAGCAAAGCACTATTCAATGGAAATAAGTTGCAGAAGTGTTTTCAGTGTGGTTCCATTTTTGTGAAAACAAAAAGGATTTTCATAAAGATCGTGTGTGCACACGCGCACATAATGAAATAGGTTTTAAAAGATACGGTAGTGTTTACCTCAAGGAGGGGAGTGAGAAAATTGGCTTTTGTATTTTTTACAAGTATATTTTACTTTTGTAATTAAACGAAAAGTAGTATTAAGTTCACATAATTTTATACCTCAGTACCATGGCTTTAATACCCCATCTCCTTTAATTGAGGAAATCCCACTTATCATTTGAAATCACCCAACTGAAAGGGGCTCTGAATCACTCTTCAAGCAGAAATCATTGCTTCCCTGTTGCTTTCACGCACCCTGCACTTCATTATATACTCTATTACTGCACTTAAGGGGACCAGAGAGTATAGTTAGTTGAAGAGTTTCATGTTTATTCATCTTTACATTATCTGTGTTCTCTGCCCTTGCCACAGTTCTTTGTAATTAATAGGGCTTAGAAAACTTGAGTTGTACTGCTTATGTGTGTTTCTGAAATGCCAGATAAGAGAACTCAATTCAAACAAAAATCAATAATTTTGAATAAATATTATCGACCTCTTGTTTGATACCCACTATGTTGGATGTTCCCAGGAGGACAGTGATAAAATACGTAGTCCCCACCATGCAGACTCATCATCTACTCTGGGAGACAGGCACAAACAGCTAATTACAATACCATCTAAGGGCCAGTGGTGGAGGGAGGCATTCCTGACTAGAAATTCCTTTGTCAGCAATTTAAGTGGAGTAGGATCTGGGAGGGCTTCTCAGAGGAGATGAAGTCTCAGCTCACTCTGAAAGGAGTTAGCTGGGTGAAGTGAGGGTGGGGAAGGGTGCTGTAGACAGAAAGTAGCATGTGCAAAAGCACAAAGGCATGAGAAAACATGACTCCTTCAGAAAAATACAGGTCCCTGCCTCTGGCCAGGGTGTAAGACCCAGTTAGGGGAATTGGTGTGAGCCAAGGGATAAGTTACAGCCAGTTCGCGTTGAGCCTGGGGTAATGTGCCAAGGAGTTTGGATTTATTCTGAAGCAGCTGGGGAATGATACAAGTGTTTGAAGCAGAGAAGTGAGACAGTCATATAACCCATGTGGAGCAGGGATTGGAGCTGGCCAAACCAGAGCCAGTGATATTCGTGACAGGGTTGTAGGGCAGACATAAGCTAGAAAGAAATGGCAAGGCCTCCAGAGGGAATAGAGAGGAGGGGACGGGTCTGGGAGCTGTTTGTGAGGTAGAGTTGCATGATCCCTTTATTGATGGGTTTTTTTGTTTTTTGGGTTTTTTTTTTTGAGACAGTTACACTCTTGTTGCCCAGGCTAGAGTGTGATGGTGGGATCTTGGCTCACTGCAACCTCCGCCTCCTGGGTTCAAGTGATTCTCCTGCCTCAGCCTCCTGGGTAGCTGAGATTACAGGCATGCACCACCATGCCCTGCTAATTTTGTATTTTTAGTAGAGATAGGGTTTCTCCATGTTGGTCAGCCTGGTCTCGAACTCCTGACCTCAGGCGATCCACCCGCCTCGGCCTCCCAAAGTGCTGGGGTTACAGGCATGAGCCACCGTGCCCGGCTCCTTTATAGATGTTTTTAAAGAAAAAGACCTAAACTTGATCAGAACTAATGATGAGCTGGCATAAACATAGAGTCTGCTTGTTTCTCTCTCTTTAGTATAGGAAATCATAGCAGTACAGATTGTGAACCTTACTTTTTGGAACACAGTTTTCATGTGCTGTAACAGAGTCTCAACACGTGTAAGGTCTATTTAATTATTTAGCCCTTTAGGGCTGGGCGCGGTGGCTCACGCCTGTAATCTCAGCACTTGGGGAGGCCAAGGCAGGCGGATCACCTGAAGTCAGGAGTTCATGACCAGCCTGACCAACATGGAGAAACCCCGTCTCTACTAAAAATATGAAATTAGCCCGGTGTGGTCGTGCAGATCTGTGATCCCAGCTACTCAGGAGACTGAGGCAGGAGAATTGCTTGACCCTGGAAGGCGGAGGTTGCGGTGAGCCAAGATTGTGCCATTGCACTCTAGCCTGGGCAACAAGAGCGAAACTCCGTCTCAAAAACAAAATTTAGCACTTTAGACATAAACTGTGAGTTTCACTTTAGTAACACCTCACTATTCATTGTCACAATAAAGATATGGAATTGCAAAGTAAATAGATGAATACTAAGTTGAATATATGCTTGTAATTATAAGAGAGGGTGTATTCAAATCTTCACTACTTGAACCTGTGTTGAAGGACTGCATTGCCAAACAAAATACTAGGTTCTCATAAAATAATTTTTTTAAGGTTTCTCCCTAAAAAAACATAAAGCATAAATCTCAAAATCAGTCTCAGAATAGTCTTACTTGAAAACTAAGGCACTAAAAATATATTATACAATTACAATTTAAAATTAATGGTGCCTATTTTATAAAGATGAAGAATAAGAATGAAGCCATTACATACAAGGGAGTACTGGGTTTGTAGAAGACTGAAAAACACAAGTTTGACACAAAAGAATTAAATTCAAACTGGCAAAACTAGATTGTGCTTGACAACAAAGATTACTTAGTTCTAGGCTATGGAATCTCAAGTTGAATTTCTAAAATTTCTGAAATATTAATTGACGCCTTCTTTGGACATAAGAAGAGAGTTTGGGCTGGGTGTGGTGGCTCACACCTTCATTCCTAGCACTTTGGGAGGCCAAGGTGGGAGGACTTCTTGAGTGTAGGAGTTCGAGACCAGCCTGGGCAACATGGCCAGACCCTGTCTCTACAAAAAAATGCAAAAATTAGCTGGGCATGGTGCGTGCCTGTACTCCCTGCTATGCGGGAGTCTGAGGCGGGAGAATTGATTGGAGCCTGGGAGGTTGAGGCTGCAGTGAGCTGTGATCGTGCCACTGCACTCCAGCCTGGGTGACGGATTGACACCCTGTCTCAAATTTTTTTTTTTAATTTTTCCCCAAAAATAAGGAGAGAGTTTGGATTTCTGAGCATTTATTTCACATATAGAATCCTATAAGATAGTAAAATTCAAGGCCAGGCATGGTGGCTCACACTTGTAATCCCAGCACTTTGGGAGGCGGAGGTGGGAGGATCACTTGAGGCCAGGAATTTGAGACCGGCCTGGGCAACAAAGTGAGACCCCCATCTCAACAAAAAAAAAATTTTTTAATTAGCCAGGATTGGTGGCATGAACCAGTGGTCACAGCTACTTAGGAAGCTGACGGGAGGATTGCTTGAGCCCAGGAGTTTGAGGCTGCAGTGAGCTATGATTGTGCCACTGCACTACAGCCTGGGCAACAGAGCATGACCCTGTCTCTTAAAAAACAAAGTAAAACTTAATCTTCTACTCAAGTCTCTATGCTAGTGAGCCTGTATTTGTTTCTTGGTAAGATAAATGCTCATTATAATGTAAACATGGAAGAAATCAAAGAGTTGAAGAGATGAAGAGAAATAATAGGTATTTGGAAATTTTAGGAAATTAGGCAGGCCAAAGGCTGCATAGTCATTGAAATAAAAAGTTAAAAGTAAGACATAAATGGCAAGGATAGGAGAAAAATTAATTACAACGAGAATAAAGAGACTGAGTTTCTTTGCTCCAATGAAGTGGAAATTAAGTATCAGCCACTGTGATAACAGAAATAGAAAACTGACAGCCAAGGAGAAGTGAAGAGGCAGCTGCAGTGGCTGTTGTCACAGCTAAGCCTCCATGTCTCAGTAGCATGACATGGTAGGAGGTTATTTCTTTTTATCTTAAATTTCAAGAACAGGACCGGCTGCGGTGGCTCATGCCTGTAATCCCAGCACCTTGGGAGGCCGAGGCGGGCGGATCACCTGAGGTCAGGAGTTTGAGACCAGCCTGACCAACATGGAGAAACCCCGTCTGTACTAAAAATAGAAAACTAGCCGGGTGTGGTGGCACATGCCTGTAATCTCAGCTGCTTGGGAGGCTGAGGCAGGAGGATCGCTAGAATCCGGATGGCGGAGGTTGCAGTGAGCAGAGATCGCGCCATTGCACTCCAGCCTGGGCAACGAGAGTGAAACTCCGCCTCAAAAAAAAAAAAAAAAAAAAAAATTTCAAGAACGGTTTTTCTATTTGGATGCCTTTCCTCTCGAGCAGCAGTTCTGGGATCCTGGCACCTTCCATCTTGTGCTTTGCCACCTTCAACCAAAGCCTTCCAAGAATGTAGAAGGAACATGAGAATCCCTTGTGGGAGGAGCTTGGCCTGGAAGCAGCACAGATCATTTCATTCATTGTTTATAACATAGTCACATGCCTTGCCTAACTGCAACTAAGACTGGAAAATATACTTTAGCTGTGGGCCCAGGAAGAGGAAACAGGTTTTGACCAACACATAGCAGTGTGTGTCACAATGTCTCTTGAAAAAGACTGTAGCTGCCTGTTAATAAGTGAGACTAAACAGAGTATAAATGGGGAATTAAGATGGAAAGCACTGCTAATTTGAGAAGTCTATAGTTGACATTTTTCTGTGGCGGAAAATGATGTGGGTCCGTCATCACGTTTTCCTTTAAAGCAGTAGTTCTTAACTGGGACATTTACTCCTTTCTCCCTTGGGAGACATTTGGCATTGTCTGAAGACATTTTTGGTTTTTACAACTTGGTAAGCGGTGCCACTGGTATTTAGTGGGTATAGAAGGCAAGGATGTTGCAAAACACCATGTATCGCACAGGACAAAGAATGATCTGAGTCAAAATGTTGATGGTAAAAGATGGAGAAACCATTCCTTGAAGGAAGAAAGAGAATGTTTTCTAGAAATACATTATCTTCTTAACATCAAATTGAATATAAAATGACATTTAAAGACAATTTTCGACATTTCAGGACAGAGCCCCCACATAAAATCAAATCTACTCTCAGGAAGCCTTCGGAGCCTGTGGCGGGCAGTGACTGGCCCTCTCTTTGATTTTCAAGGAGACCCAGCTCAGCAAGGTGGAACCCTCATTTTAGGTCCAGGTAAGTATCAAAGCCCAGGTTCAGCAGTAGACGTCTTGTGCCTTTTACAAGTTCAGAGGCTGCCATTTTCTTTTCATTTTTTTTTTCCCCCCAAGACGGAGTCTCGCTCTGTCACCTAGGCTGGAGTGCAGTGGGGCAATCTTGGCTCGCTACAAGCTCCGCCTCCCGGGTTCACACCGTTCTCCTGCCTCAGCCTCCCGAGTAGCTGGGACTACAGGTGCCCGCCACCACGCCCAGCTAATTTTTTGTATCTTTAGTAGAGACAGGGTTTCACCATGTTAGCCAGGATGGTCTCGATCTCCTGACCTCGTGATCCACCCACCTCGGCCTCCCAAAGTGCTGGGATTACAGGCGTGAGCCACCGCGCCCGGCCCAGAGGCCACCATTTTCTTCATAAAGCAGACACCCTGTACAAATGGACATCTTGGCATTACAGTCAGGATGCTGTGCTTTTGTAGGGGGGCATCTTTTGTTTTCAAAGGCTTCTGTGTATTTTGATGTTTATGTATTTGATGAGCGTGCCCATCATCCCATGCCTGGATGATTTCCCACAGTCACCTGTGGGCTGGCGATCTGTATATGGCTGTCACACTCCGCTATTTAGGAATGTTCAGTGGAGATGAACATTTCCGAATAGGGGAAAATCGTCACGTGCTTTTTTTTTTTTTCAAGAAAAGAATCCAGCCGGGCGCGGTGGCTTACGCCTGTAATCCCAGCACTTCGGGAGGCCGAGGCGGGTGGATCACGAGGTCAGGAGATCGAGACCATCCTGGCTAACACGGTGAAACCCCGTCTCTACTAAAAATACAAAAAAAATTAGCCAGACATGGTGGCGGGTTCCTGTAGTCCCAGCTACTCAGGAGGCTAAGGCAGGAGAATGGCATGAACCCAGGAGGCGGAGCTTGCAGTGCGCCAAGATCACACCACTGCACTCCAGCCTAGGTGAGAGAGTGAGACTCTGTCTCAAAAAAAAAAAAAAAAAAAAAAAAGGGAAAGGAATCCATGTAGTTATTTATACCTAACAAAACTAGGAGATTTACTTAGTGTCAGCAAGTAAGTCAGTGCTAGGGACAGCTCATCCCATAAGATTGGGATTGAGGCTGGGCATGGTGGCTCACACCTATAATCCCAGCATTTTGGGAGGCTGAGACTGGTAGATTACTTGAGGCCAGGAGTTCAAGACCAGCCTGGCCAACTTGGTGAAACCCCGTCTCTACTAAAAGTACAAAAAATTAGCCGGGCGTGGTGGTGCATGCTTATAATCCCACCTACTTGGGAGGCTAAGGCAGGAGAATCACTTGAACCTGGGAGGCGGAGGTTGCAGTGAGCCGAGATCATGCCACTGCACTCCAGCCTGGGTGACAAGAAGGAAACTCCCTCTCAAAAAATAAAAAAGAATGGGATTGAGGTCCGACTATAAGCCACACACTGTTAGCAACTTTATTGATGGGTGTGGACCACCTGAGATTGCTTTGGCTCGTCTCTGCTATGTGTTTGAACAGATGTATTTGAACAGATGTAAGGATTGTGGACATCTAAGTGTATTGTAACTTATTAGATCTCTACTGTGTTCCAGCATTGCAGCAAAGGACAAACACCCATATCAGACAGGGCCCAAAAGCCTAAATCACTATGTTGTAAGATCATCTTTTTGTTTTTTCTTCCTTTTTAAAACTGTCTGCTTAATGAGCACAGCTTATAAGAGTTACGCAAGTAATATTTACTTTCATAAATGCCTTTTTTTTTTTTTTTTTTGAGACGGAGCCTTGCTCTGTCACCAGGCTGGAGTGCAGTGGTGTGATCTCGGCTCACTACAACCTCTGACTCCTGGGTTCAAGTGATTTTCCTGCCTCAGTCTCCCGAGTAGCTGGGACTACAGGCGCCTGCCACCACACCCAGCTAATTTTTGTATTTTTAGTAGAGGCGAGGTTTTACCAGGTTGGCCAGAATGGTCTCAATTACTTGACCTCATGATCTGCCCACCTCTGCCTCCCAAAGTGCTAGGATTATAGGTGTGAGCCACCATACCCAGCCAATACCATATTTTTTAGAAGGAGGGTTTTGACTGAGTAATATGACTTTTGGGCTTTTTGCAGCTGGAACATTATAGCCAAAATCTCCTTTTCCCTCCCTCTCATGAATTTATAACAGTTAGATTCGTTATAAAAAGAAGCCCTGATTAATGAGAATGAATCCTATGCATTAGCCCAGAATGACATTAGCCATATTTCTGAACAATTTATTTCCATCCTCAGACCCAAAAGGGGATGTTTTTGAGTCCCTTATCTCCATGTCTCTGAATCATTTGTCCACATCTTCTGTTGTGTAAGAATAAAGAGTACGTGGGCTGGGCGTGGTGGCTCACACCTGTAATCCCAACACTTTGGGAGCCCAAGGCGGGCAGATCATGAGGTCGGGAGATCGAGACAATCCTAACACGGTGAAACCCCATCTCTACTAAAAGTTAGCAGGGTATGGTGGCATGCACCTGTAGTCCCAGCTACTAGGGAGGCTGAGGCAGGAGAATTGTTTGAACCTGGGAAGTGGAGGTTGCAGTGAGCCAAAATCTCGCCACTGCACTACAGCCTGGGCGAGAGACAGAGACGCTGTCCCAAAAAATAAGTAAAGAAGAAAGAGCACATGGAGAGCATCATTTGTGTGCCAACTTGGGACCATACAGTCATCCCTCAGCATCCATGGTGGATTGGTTCCTGGACTTGCAGTGGATCCCAGAATCTGAGATGCTCAAATGTCTCACATAAAATGGTGTAGTATTTGGATCTAACCTATGCATGTCCTCCCCTGCACTTTAAATCATCTCTAGTTTACTTATAATACCAAATGCAATGTAAATAGTTGTACTGTACTATTTAGGGAAGAATGACCAGGAAAAAAAATGTCTGTACATATTCAGCAGATATGCAGCTATCCTTTTTTTCCTGAATATTTTCAGTCCGTGGTTTGTTGAATGAGGATGCGGAACCCATGGATGCAGAAGGCCAGCTGTGCTTAGAAAACATGCCTCATGGCCGGGTGCAGTGGCTCACGCCTGTAATCCCAGCACTTTGGGAGGCCGAGGTGGGCGGATCACAAGATCAGGAGATCGAGACCATCCTGGCCAACCTGGTGAAACCCTGTCTCTACTCAAAATACAAAAATTAGCTGGGCGTGGTGGTGCAAGCCTGTAGTCCCAGCTACTCGGGAGGCTGGGGCAAGAGAATCGCTTGAACCCAGGAGGCGGAGGTGGCAGCGAGCCGAGATCGTGCCACTGCACTCCAGCCTGGCGACAAAGTGAGACTCTGTCTCAAAAAAAAAAAAAAAGAAAGAAAACATGCCTCATATACTTAATCTAATGGTTTAAGTTAAAATTCTAGTCTTGAGTTCAAGAATCAAACAGAAACTAGATTGTAAATTTATGATTATAAATTATAAAATCTGTATTTTAACAGATGTAAGGATTGTGAACATCTAAGTGTATTGTAACTGATTGTCTTTTAAGGCCTTATTTTAGAGCCTCTTTTGGGCTATGGTTATAATACAGATAGCCTGTTAAATCAGTATTTGGGAGTGGGTTTTTTGAGGTGAGTGATTTATTTCCTTATTATATTTATTCTATTATTAGATTTAAGAAACAGATGTGATTTTCCAGCTTGGTGTCTATGTGAGTTCCGTATTCTGCCCATCTGACAGGACATTTTATTTAATTATATTTAATAAAACCTAACAGAAGGTTGTAATTTAAAAATCTTTCCCCTTGGATCTCATAAAACATCAAGTATCACTCTTATTTAACCATAATCCTTGTCATACTTTATTACCCTGATTAAAAATTATTATGGCATTATATAGAGAATATAATACACTCCAGGTAATTAATTTTTCCCTTTGGACTAATTAAAGGTTGAAAAGCTTCCTTGATTTTAGTAAGCAATAAATTTGATGAATAATACTATGCCTCAGCCTTTTATTCTCATTCTCTTCTAGGTAACAACATCCATTTTATACACCGCGATAGGAATAGGTTGGATCACAAACCTATCAACTCTGTTTTACAGCTTGTAGGAGTTCAGCATGTGAACTTTACAAACAGACCTTCAGTTATCCATGTGTGACTTAAAATGCACTCAGTCACTTTCAACTGGACCTTTTGGAATGTGACCTTCAATGCCTAGGTGTAATATCTTTGTGCAGTGTCTAACCTGCTGTCCCTTCCCAGCCTTTGAGGAGTTAGGGAAGCATAAAGGGGGCTTGAACCAGTTGATATGCGTGCTGGGAGGCATCAGTTGTCAAAATGTGATATATACTTCCATTTTATAGCTTTTAACATTTTATACAAAATAGCAAAAATGAATATACAAAATAGAACTTTAAAAGCTATAAAATCATAAATACTCTTTAAATTATTTTACATTGTGGTATATTCAGTCAATGAAAGATTTTTTTTGGCAATCTAAATTCTGACGAAGAATATATAAAGACAGGAGAGCAACACAAGACCATTGTATTCAGTGAAGAAGGCAAAATATCAAATCTGTCAACAATGTAACTGCATTTTTATATGTATATATTTGTATTTTTGTATGCTTAGGAAAAAGACAGGAAATAAACACCAAAATGTTGCCAGTAGGTATCTCTGTGTTAAGATTACAGTGTTATTATTTTCTTTTCTGTACTTTTCTGTATTTCCCAACTGTTATATAATGAGCATGATTAATATTGTAGGGCCAGGAAAAGGTCTTTAAACGTTATAGGACAATTTTATGCCACATAACAACCTTCACAAAAGTGCAAAATTATATAAGCTGCAGTCCACTTTTCTATCCTAATTGCTTTACTCAGAGGAAGTGTGGCAATCCGAACATTTCACATGTAGCCAGTGTCCACAGCACCTTCTCGAACTACATACTTGCTATCCATTTCACTAGGGTTTTGGGGGGTTGGGGGAGCTATGGAGAAAAAAATTGTTTTAGATATTTAAGATACGTATTTAAAAATATGGTCGGTGTGCTTTTTGAAAGGGAACTATAAGAATTTTTTTTTTTTTTTTTGAGACGCAGTCTCACTCTGTTGCCCAGGCTGGAGTGCAGTGGCGTGATCTCGGCTCACTGCAAGTTCCGCCCTCCGTGTTCACGCCATTCTCCTGCCTCAGCCTCCCGAGTAGCTGGGACTACAGGTGCCCGCCACCACGCCCAGCTAATTTTTTGTATTTTTAGTAGAGATGGGGTTTCACCGTGTTGTAACAGCCAGGATGGTCTTGACCTCCTGACCTCGTGATCCGCCAACCTCGGCCTCCCAAAGTGCTGGGATTACAGGCGTGAGCCACTGTGCCTGGCCTTTTTTTTTTGAGATGGAGTCTTGCTCTGTCACCCAGGCTGGAGTGCAATGGCTCAATCTCAGCTCACTGCAACTTCCGCCTCCTTGGTTCAAGCAATTCCGCCTCAGCCTCCCAAGTAGCTGGCATTACAGGCACCCGCCACCACACCTGGCTACTTTTAGTAGAGACGGGGTTCCACCATGTTGGCCAGGCTGGTCTCGAACTCCATACCTCATGTGATCCATCTGCCTCGGCCTCCCAAAGTGCTAGAATTACAGGCATGAGCCACCATGCCCAGCCAAGAATTGTTTAAATTTTTTTAAAACTTGGTAATTTAAATGTACACTATGGTTTAGTTATGCATTCCTAGAGAACTGCTATTTCTCACCCCCAAACTGCTCTTATTTGGGAGACTGTTGTCATCTTTTATTTTTCTAGAATCTTTTTTTTTTTTTTTGAGATGGAGTTTCACTCTTGTTGCCCAGGCTGGAGTGCAATGGCACGATCTCAGCTCACTGCAACCTCTGCCTCCCGGGTTCATGCGATTCTCCTGCCTCAGCCTCCCAAGCAGCTGGGATTACAGGCATGCGCCACCACGCCCAGCTAATTTTCTATTTTTTAGTAGAGATGGAGTTTCTCCATGTCGGTCAGGCTGGTCTCGAACTCCCGACCTCAGGTGATCCACCTGCCTCAGCCTCCCAAAGTGCTCGGATTATAGGCGTGAGCCACTGCGCCTGGCCTGTTTTTCTGGAATCTTAATATGTTTAGTTGGGAAGTGTCCAGAAATCCTGATGAAAAGTATAGCAGAATCAGAATTTTGGTAATGATTAGCAAGTATAATACTGCTTTGAACTCAGTACTTTTATATGAAGCATATAAAGTTACAAAAAAAACTAATGTATTCAAATATTTGAATATACCTTCATGTTTGTATAATGTTTTTATTCAATAAAAATGAAATTTCTCATTTAAATTATTTTGTGCTTTTTTTTATATACTAAAGGTGACCTTTGCTGATTTTAGACTTAATACTGCTGAATCACAAGCTTACACAAAAATTATATACAGTTGACCCTTGAACAACATAGTTTCAAACTACACGGGTCCAGTTATATGTAGATTTTTTTTTCAATTACAGTTATACCAAGTGTGGGCCGGATGCGGTGGCTCACGCCTGTAATCCCAGCACTGTGGGAGGCCGAGGCTGGCGGATCACGAGGTCAGGAGATGGGAGACCATCCTGCCTAACGCGGTGAAACCCTTGTCTCTACTAAAAATACAAAAAAATAGCGGAACGTGGTAGTGGGCGCCTGTAATCCCAGCTGCTCCGGAGGCTGAGGCAGGAGAATGGCATGAACCCGTGAACCCGGGAGGCGGAGCTTGCAGTGAGCCGAGATCGTGCCACTGCACTCCAGCCTGGGCGACAGTTATACCAAGTGTGCCTGGCTCCCCTGCCACCTCTTCCGCCTCTGCCTCACCTGAGACAGCAAAACCAACCCCCCCCCACCCACCCCCCGCTCCTCAGCCTACTCCAGGTGAAGATGAGAATGAAGACTTTTTTTTTTTCCTTTCTCAGCACATCTTGTCCACTACCAAGAAGCAATTACAAGGCATATGAAAAGACAAAAAACAATTTGAAAAGACAGAATGAGCACTAGAACCAGATTCAGATATTGCAAGAATGTTGGAATTAATCAGACCAATTTTTTTTTTAACTATGATTAATGTGCTAAAGGCTTTAAAGGAGAAAGACAACATCCAAGAACAAATGAGTAATGTAAGCAGAGAGACAGAAATTCTAAGAATCAAAAGAAATGCTAGAAGTTAACAACATTGGAATAGAAATGAAGAATGCCTTTGATGGGATTATTAGTAGACTGGATGTGGCTGAGGAAATAATCTCTGAGCTTGAGGATATGACACTAGAAACTGAAAAGCAAAGGCAAAAAATACAAAACAAAATCCAAGAACTGAGAGACAACTACAAAAGACATAACATGAATCATGGGAAATCATAAGAAAGAAACTAACAGAAGAAATATTAGAAGCAATAATGACTGAAAATTTCCCCAAGTTAATGTCAAACATCAGACTGTAGATTCAAGAAATTCAGAAAACAGCAAGCATAGTAAATGCCAAAAAAAGACACCTGGGCATATCATAGTCAAATTTCAGAAAATCAAAGATAAAAAATCTTGGCTGGGCGCAGTGGCTCACACCTGTAATCTCAGCACTTTGGGAGGCCGAGGCAGGCAGATCACTTGAGGTCAGGAGTTCGAGCCCAGCCTGGCCAACATGGTGAAACCACATTTCTACTAAAAATACAAAAATTAGCTGGGTGTGGTGGCACATGCCTGTAATTCCAGCACTTTGGGAGGCTGAGGCGAACAGATCACCTGAGGTCAGGAGTTCAAGACCAGCTTGGCCAACATGGTGAAACCCCATCTCTATCAAAAATACAAAAATTAGTTGGGCACGGTGGTGTGTGCCTGTAATCCCCACTACTTGAGGGTGAGACACGAGAATCACTTGAACCCAGAGGAAGAGGTTGCAGGGAGCCAAGATTGCACCACTGCACTCCAGCCTAAGTGACAGAGTGAGACTCTGTCTCAAAAAAAAAAAAAAAAAAAAGAAAAGAAAATTTGAAAGAAGGCAGAGGGAAATAAACCACCTTACCTATAGAAGAGCAAAAATAAGAACTACATCCAACTTCCCCTCAGAAACCATGCAAGCAAGAAGAGAGTGGAGTGAAATATTTAAAGTGTTAAGAGGAAAGTCACCAACCTAGAATTCAGTACTCTGCAAAATTATCCTTCAATAACTTTCTAACAGAAGGAAAAAAATTATCCTTCTAAAGTGAAGGATAACTAAAGACATTCTTCAGACAAAAAATGAGGGACATTGTTGCCAGTAGACCTGTCATGCAAGAAATACTAAAAGAAGTTTCTCAGAAAGAAGGAAGGTGATACAGATTAGAAACTCAGATCTACATTTAAAAAAGGAAGGGCATTGGAGAATAAGTAAGTGAAGGTAAAATACTTTTTTTCTTTTCTTTTCCGTTTTTTTTTTTTTTTTTGAGACAGAGTTTTCCTCTTGTCACCCAGGCTAGAGTGCAATGGCGCAATCTCGGCTCACTGCAACCTCCTTCTCCCAGGTTCAGGCGATTCTCCTGCCTCAACCTCCCGAGTAGCTGGTATTACAGGTGCCTGCCACCAAGCCTGGCTAATTTTTGTATTTTGAGTAGAGATAGGGTTTCACCATGTTTGCCAGGCTGGTCTCGAACTCCTGACCTCAGGTGATCTGCCCACCTCGGCCTCCCAAAATGCTGGGATTACAGGGGTAAGCTACCGCGCCTGGTCTTATTTTTCTTATTCTTAGTTGATCTTACAGATAACAGTTCAAAATAATAATACCAACAATGTATTTGTGTTTATGTGTGCTTATGTGTGTATATATATTTATATATAGATAGATATGCTTACATATGCTTATATATAAGTGAATGACACTTACATATAAGTGAATAACAGCAAAGATACAAGAGACAAGATGAGGGAATTAGAAATATTTTGTTATTGCCAGGTGCAATGGCTCATGGTGAAACCCTGTTTCTACTACAAATACAAAAAATTAGCTGGGCATGGCGGTGGGTGCCTGTAACCCCAGCTACTCAGGAGGCTGAGGCAGGAGAATAGCTTGAACCCAGGAGGGGGAGGTTGCAGTGAGCCGAGATAGTGCCATTGCACTCCAGCCTAGCCAATAAGAGCGAAACTCTGTCTCAAAAAAAAAAAGTAAATGAATGGAGAAAGATTTAATGTGCTAACACCAATAAAAAGAAAGTGGGAATAGTTATAGTGATCTCAGATGAAGCTAAGTTCAGAGCGAGGAAAGTTATCAGGGATGAAGGGAGCTATTACATAAGGATGAAGGGGTCAGGAGTCAGTTCCTCCTGAAGACATAGTAATTCTCGATGTGTATGCTGCTGACAACAGAGTAAAACCTGATAGAACTGCAAAGAGAAATAGATGAATCCACTGTTATAGGTGGAGATTTCAACACCCCTCTATCAGAAATGGATAGGTCCAGCAGGCAGAAAATCAGTAAGCACATAGTTGAACTCAACAGCACCATCACTAAACTGGATATAATTGACATTTCCAGATTACTTCATCCAATAGCAGAATAGCACACATTCCTCTCAAGCTCACATGCAACATGCACCAAGATAGACTGCATTCTGTACCCTAAAACACACCTGAACAAATGTAAAATAATAGAACTCATAGCGTGCCTGCTCCCAGACCACAACGGAATTATACTCAAAAGCAATAACTGGAAAAATCCCCAAATACTTGGAGATTAAAAATATACTTCTAAATAACACATGAATCAAAGAAAAAAACATCTCGGCAGGGCATGGCAGCTCACGCCTGTAATCCCAGCACTTTGGAAGCCTGAGGCAGGCAGATCACTTGAGGCCAGGAGTTTGAGACCAGCCTGGCCAACATGGCAAAACCCTGACTCTACTAAGAATATAAAAATTAGCAGGGCTTGGTGGCACACAGCTGTAATCCCAGCTGCTTGGGAGGCTGAGGCAAGAGAATGGCTTGAACCAGGGAGGCAGAGGTTGCAGTAAGCTGAGATCGCGCCATTGCACTCCAGCCTGGGTGACAGAGCAAAACTCTGCACAGGGAAAAAAAAAGAAAATGAAGGCCTTTATGATGCTCCACTTCTACTTAATGAATAGAAAATATATTTTCTCTTCCTTGTGATTTTCATAATAGCATTTTCTTTTCTCTAGCTTACTTTATTGTAAGAATATAAGTATGTAATAAATATAACATATAAAATATGCTATTGACAGTTTATGTTATTGGTAAGGCTTCTGGTCAAAAATAGACTATTACTAGTTAAGCTTTTGGGAGGCCCAAAGCTATATGCAGATTTTTGACTGTGTAAGGGATTGGCACCCCTACCCCCAACATTGTTTAAGGGTCAGTTGTATTTATAAATGTGCACCACATTTTTCTAAGATAAATACATGTTCTTTATGTGGCTTCAGGGAGGTACAGTTACATAAGTGTAGTGCAATGGCAAATTGCCTACCCAAACACATTTTTTAAATATAAAATTACCTATAACATGTACTGTTAACTTTATAAACATACTTCCATATCCAGTCATATGCTGGACTTGAAATTCTGAAGAACCTCTCTCACAAATACATGGAGACATTGGATAAAAATAAATAATATCATCAAACATTTTATGGTGGTAATGATTTGTTAGGCACTATTCCAAGTGCTTTACATACATTAACTCTATGGAACTGATACTGTTATCATAACCATCCCCATTTTGCAGAGAAGAAGCAACAACTTTTCTCAAGCTGAGCTTACAACAAAGTGAAGAAACGCCACTAGGGCCAAAAGCGAGCAGAAGCTAGGCTGAAGACCATGCTTGGAAGCCATGAACTGCACTGCAGAGCAGGAATTCATCCCAGGAATTAGAGAAGGTTGTTCCTTGGCCAATTCAAAGGCCTGGTACAGTAGAGAATTAAAACTAAGGCTCTAGAGTAAAGTAGGACCTAAGATCTGTGCCTGAGACTGGAAACTTTTAAAGGGCTAAAACCTTATAAGAATAAGGTCAAATCCGTCCACATCCAAGGAATCTAGTGAGGAAATTCATTGTATGGCTTGTGTGATGAACTGCTATGGAAACAAGAATTTCAATAAAATGAAAATGCATGGTTTCATTTTTAAAATCAAATATTTTGTTGTTTTTCAAGAAAACTGATGATACACTAGCAACCTGCATAAAATGTTTGTTCACATTACCGTTTCCAATGGGGGACAAAGAGGTATCACTGACTACATGAAAACTGGAAGACACACTTTCCGAAGAAGTAACATCATTTACTTCAAAGTTAATGGCTATTTTAAAAAGAGTGTTCCAGAGGATAATTTAAGATATGCAGTTGAAGAACGTACATAGACACATCATTCTGTGGAGAATGATTTTTCATTTAGATTAAAGAGGGTTTTTTTGTTTTGTTTTTTGTTTGCTTTTCTCACTCTGTCACCCAGGCTGGAGTGCAGTGGTGCAATCTCTGCTCACTGCAACCTCACCTCCTGGGTTCAAGCGATTCTCATGCTTCAGCTGCCTGAGTAGCTGGGATTACAGGTGCATGCCACCACACCCGGCTAATTTTTGTATTTTTAGTAGAGATGGGATTCTACCATGTTGGCCAGGCTGGTCTCAAACTCCTGACCTTAAAGGGATCTGCTCACCTTGGCCTCCCAAAGTGCTGGGATCACAGGTGTGAGCCACTGCGCCAAGCCAAAGAGGTTTTTCTAATTAATTCCAATCTTTTTCAAGTCCAAGTTTTCTTATGGACATACTAAAAACGAAGTGTAGTAGTAGCTGTTTGTATACTGGTTCTGTTAGTAACTTCTGAAAAAAGTTTCAGGCTGCCAGTTTTATATCAGTATTATCAAATGCTTTAAATAGAGAATTTGATTACATTCATTTCTTTAAAACAAAGGAGCTAATAGTTACCTTTTCTCATCCAGTTTACAAAGTCAAAGCAAAATGTTTGGAAGTATATTCTCTCAAAGGTGAAACATCTGACATTACTGTGAATGCTACTCTAAATTCAGCTTAAAAATTCACATGGTTAGGCATGGTGGTGCATACCTATAATCCCAGCTACTCGAGAAGCTGAGGCAGGAAGATTGCCTGAAGCCTGAAGCCTGGAAGTGAGGCTACAGTGAGCTGTGATCGTATCACTGCACTCCAGCCTGAGGCAACAGAGGGAGACGTGTGTGTGTGTGTGTGTGTGTGTGTGTGTGTGTGTGTGTGTGTGTATGTTTGGGGTTTGATTTTTTGAGATGGAGTCTTGCTCTGTTGCCCAGGCTGGAGTACAGTGGCATGATCTTGGCTCACTGCAGCCTCCACCTCCTGGGTTCAAGCAACTCTCCTGCCTCAGCCTTCTGAGTAGGTGGGATTACAGGCACCCACCACCACATCCTGCTAATTTTTGTAATTTTTAGTAGAGATGGGGTTTCGCCATGTTGGTCAGGCTGGTCTTGAACTCCTGACCTCAGGTGATCCGCCTGCCTCGGGCTCCCAAAGTGCTGAGATTACAGGTGTGAACCACCATGCCCAGCATATATATATATATATATATATATATGCATTATATATATATGCATTATATATATAATGCATTATATATATAATGCATTATATATATATGCATTATATATATATGCATTATATATATAATGCATTATATATATAATGCACATATATAATGCACATAATTACAAAAAGATTAATACCAAAAATATATCGGAATGTCTACAAGTCAATTTTTTAAAACAAGACAACATAATAGGATAAATGGGCAATAGAGACAAATCACTGCAAAGTTAGAGGGTACAATGCACAACCAACCCTCATTTCTGACACCAACTACAGATGGTTTCCAAAACCACACTCAAGTTTGATAATTTGCTAGAAGGACTCACAGAACATGCTAAGAGCTGTTATACTCACAGTTACAGTTTACTATAGGCAAAGGATTCAAATCGACAGGCTTTTAAAATCTTTGAAAGGTTAAAATAAGGCTGGGCGCGAAGGCTCATGCCTGTAGTCCCACACTTTGGGTGGCAAAGGCAGAATTGTTTGAGTCCAGGAGTTCAAAACCAGCCTGGACTATGTAGCAAGATCCTGTTTCTAAAAAAAAAAAAAAAAAATTGGCCAGGTGTTGCGGTGCACCTGTAGTCCCAGCTACTTGGGAGGCTGAGGCAGGAGGACTCCACTCCAGCCTGGGTGACAGACTGAGACCCTGTCTTTTAAAAGCAAACAAGCAAAAAAAGAACATGCAGCTTTACTAAGCTCTCCTTTCAGTTCCCACCCAGAGTGCTACAGTAGCGTCTTTATTTATTTACTTATTTATTATTTATTTATTTATTTTTGAGACGGAGTCTCGCTCTGTTGCCCAGGCTGGAGTGCAGTGGTGCGATCTCCACTCACTGCAGGCTCTGCCTCCCGGGTTCAAGCCATTCTCCTGCCTCAGCCTCCCGAGTAGCTGGGACTACAGGCGCCCGCCACCATGCTCGGCTAATTTTTTGTATTTTTGGTAGAGACGGGTTTCACCATGTTAGCCAGGATGGTCTCTATCTCCTGACCTCGTGATCCACCCGCCTCGGCCTCCCGAAGTGCTGGGATTACAGGCGTGAGCCACCGCACCCGGCCAGTAGCGTTTCTTGTTTGAGATTGGTGCTGTAGTACTGCCCTACAGGTGATGTGGTCTGATAAGGAAAAGATGATTTCAAGTGCCTATATGTGTTGATACCCTGGGAGGTTTAAAGGACAGATAAGGCAGAATTTCTGCCTTTAATCATTCAGGAGCTATTTGGGGAGGGCAGGAAGAACGTCAGGGTAAGTAACAAAAGAGGGCAGGGATGATAAACAGTCCTTTGCACAGTGCAGTAAATCTCACAGCAAATTTGAAGGTCTTGGAGGGATCATGGATGGAAGTGTTCAAAGAAGGCTTGCATATAATTTTTTAAAGCAGCTCACAAAGACCACAAGTGTAATTAGCCTTATTCATCATGATGAGGTATTTGATCAAAGCTCTTATGGAAGTAAAACTTGTTTCTAGAAAATGATTTTAAATATTATGCCCATCTTCTTACAATGCCATTTTTAAAAATAGGTGAGTAAAATATTTTTAAGGTCTCTTTAGAAATCATTACAGAACACTGTTATTTAACTTCACTCTAAGAGCAGCCTGTAATCACTAACATTTTCCAGATTTTGATGCCTAAGGATTTAAAATGCCAAATGTGGCTGAGTGGGGCGACTCATGCCTGTAGTCCTAATAATTTTGGAGGTCCAGGCAGGAGGATCCCTTGAGCCCAGGAGTTCAAAACTAGCTTGGGCAACATGGAAAAACCCCATCCCAGCACTTTGGGAGGCCAAAGCGTGCGGATCACTTGATGTCAGGAGTTAAAGACTAGCCTGGCCAACATGGCGAAACCTTGTCTCTACGAAACTACAAAAATTAGCCAGGCGTGGTGGTGGGCACCTGTAATCCCAGCTACTTGGGAAGCTAAGGCAGGAGAATCACTTGAACCCAGGAGGCAGAGGTTACAATGAGCCAAGATTGTGCCACTGCATTCCAGCCTGGGTGACAGAGTGAGATTCCATCTCAAAAAAAAATTTAGCCGGGCATGATGGCATGCACACCTGTGGTCCCAGCTACTCGGGAGGTGGAGGTGGGAGGATCACTTGAGCTCTGGAAGTCAAGGCTGCAGTGAACTGGAATGGCACCACTGCACTCCAGCCTAGGTGAAAGAGTGAGACCACTCCATATATAATCCCCCTCCAAAAAAAGTAAGTCAAATGTGAACATATTTACTGACTTTATGTAAATAAGGAATAGCTTCATATTTCCAAGCAATGTGTATCCATGTCTCATAAGCATAACATTCATCCTACTTTTTGCTGAATCCAGTGGGCTTTCCACTTTATTTTCCTAAATTGAAAGCTCAGATTTTGATATTTGTTGCTCTTGTCTATATCAGCAAGTACAAAGACCTCATGTGAATTAATAATTTGCCACACAATAAGAAAATGAAACAAAAGCAAATGCTTTAAAAATGTATTGGAAAAAATGATGAATGCTGTATAATTTGGAAAGTAAAATATAGCACCGGAGACATTCTGGTAGAGAGACCTGTGACCGGCCAGGCATGGTGGCTCACACCTGTAATCCCAGCACTTTGGGAGGCCTGGGTGGGCAGATCACAACAAGGTCAGGAGATCGAGACCATCCTGGCTAACACAGTAAAACCCCTTCTCTACTAAAAATACAAAAAATTAGCCGGGTGCCTGTAGTCTCAGCTACTCGGGCGGCTGAGGCAGGAGAATGGCGTGAACCCGGGAGGTGGAGCTTGCAGTGAGCCAAGAACGCACCACTGCACTCCAGCCTGGGCAACAGAGCGAGACTCTGTCTCAGAAAAAAAACAAAACAAAACAAAGTTATTTTGGCAGCTAGATTTAAGTCAGATGCATGACTTTTTCATATAATGTTTATTTATTCATTTACTTATTTATTTTAAAGACAGGGGTCTCCCTCTGTTGCCCAGGACAGAGTGAAGTGACACAATCATAGCCTTGAACTTCTGGACTCAAGCAATCTGAAGGCTCAAGCCTTCTGAACTGCAGCCTTGAACTTCTGGGCTCAAGCAATCTTCCCACGTCAGCCTACCAAGCTGCTGGGACTATAAGTGTGCACTACCACACCCAGATTTTTTTTTTTTTTTTTTTTTTTTTTGAGACAGAGTCTCACTCTGTCACCCAGGCTGGAGTGCAGTGGTGTGCTCTTGACTCAATGGAACCTCCGCCTCCTGGGTTCAGCTAATTTTGTATTTTTAATAGAGATGGGTTTTCCCCATGTTGGCCAGGCTGGTCTTGAACTCCTGATCTCAGGTGGTCTGCCCACCTCGGCATCCCGATAGAGTCTCACTCTGTGGCCCAGGCTGGGGTGCAGTGAGGTGATCATGGCTCACTGCAGCCTCAACCTCCAGGGCTCAAGCGTTCCTCCCACATCAGCCTCCTGAGGAGCTGAGACTACAGGTGGACACCACCATGCCGGGCTAATTTTTAAAATTTTTTTGTAAAGATGGGGTTTTGCTATGTTGCCCAGGTTGGTCTCAAATTCCTGGGCTCAAACAATCTTCCAACCTCAACCTCCCAAAAGATATGTAATATTTAATAACACACAAACTAAAATAATTAATATATTAAATGTGAAAACAAATTGCGTTTCTTTACATATTGTTAAATATTCATTTGCTTCTATTTCTAGAAGCTGACTGCCTATATAAGGGGCCATTTCAGCCTTCTTCATTTTTTTTATTTTATATAGCCCCTAACTTTGGACAAAATAATTCACTGCTCACTTCAATCTGCATTTAAAAATGGAAAGAGGAACTTTATTAATAGAGAATCCAACCTAATCTGCCCAAATGTATGGTCTGGTATCACTGAAGAAAAAAAAAAATCATGAACAGAGAAAAACTTCTCACCATATGAGAATGTAAAACTATAGATCTGTGCATTTTGGTCATTCCTGATCTCCTTTTTCCTAAGGAGAACTTTGGTTGAGAGTGGGAACCGAGTGTGCTAGGATTTCGTCACATACGGAAGAATTTGTAACAAAAAGAAAAATCACCCGATTTTTTAGAATTGGTTGCTGGTTCTCTTCCAAAACCAGAAAAGTCATTGCAAGAAATTTTCTTTCCAGCCACAACAGGAGATAAAAAATAAATTGCTTTTACCCTTCCACAACTACAGAAGTGACTTGAAATTGATGCCTTTAATTTACTTCTAATTGTGTGGATAAGGGGAGAGTCAGACAAGGATGTCTTTCTTGCCCTGCAATGATTGGAAAGAAAACCGTGTAGAGAGGATAAAAGAGGCTGTTAGCTACCTCAGATTACCTGATGATCTCCATTGATTATGACTGTGAAGCAGGCTCTCTGCTGTCTTTCCCATTCCCCTGAGGGAGAAGACCTGGGGGGTGAGCCTGGCAGCAGCGGCCAAAGGCAGGGACAACTTGGATTTGTAGCAAATGTTGCAGAGCCCAAGAGAGAACAGCCAAGTTCTGTCTGAAGAAGAGGACCAAGACTCCAGCCAGCAGAGCCTGTCCAACTCGGTCAGAATAAGCAAGCCAGAGGTGTTTCCGGAGCCGAGGTCTGGTGCCAAAGAGGTGTCAGAGATGGACAGCGGCGAAAGAGATGGAGAGATGTAAGAGAGAGGGAGAGATGCCAGAGAGATGGAGAGCGGTGAGAGAGATGGAGAGATGCGAGAGAGTCGGAGAGACACGAGAGAGATGGAGAGATGTGAGAGAGATGGAAAGCAGTGAGAGAGATGGAGAGCAGTGAGAGAGATGGAGAGCAGTGAGAGAGATGGAGAGCAGTGAGAGAGATGGAAAGCAGTGAGAGAGATGGAGAGCAGTGAGAGAGATGGAGAGCAGTGAGAGCAACAAGAGGAGAGGATGCAGCAAGAGATAGTGAGGAGAGAGGGCTGACCAGGAAACCATCCTTAGCTTTGCATGGATGGCTTTTTTTTTTAAAGTCCTGTTGCTCCTATATCTTCTTTTTGGACAGTGGTTATACAGGTGTATATAATTTTAAAACTCATTGAACTAACACTGAAGATCTTTGTTTTTGTTGTTGTTGTTGTTGTTTTTGTTTTTTTTTTTGAGATGGAGTCTCGCTCTGTCACCTAGGCTGGAGTGCAGTGGTGTGATCTCACCTCACTGCAATCTCCACCTCCCAGGTTAAAGCGATTCTCCTGCCTCAGCCTCCCAAGTAGATGGAATTACAGGCACAGACAACCACGCCCGGCTAATTTTTTGTATCTTTAGTAGAGACGGGGTTTCATCATATTGGCCAGGTTGGTCTTGATCTCCTGACCTCGTGATCCACCCGCCTCGACCTCCCAAAGTGTTGGGATTACAGGCGTGAGCCACTGTGCCTAGCCAAATTTTTGTAATTTTAGTAGAGACGGGTTTTCACCATGTTGGCCAGGAACTCCTGGCCTCATGTGATCCACAGCCTCTGCCTCCCAAAGTGCTGGGATTACAGGCGTGAGCCCCCGCACCCAGCCTGTTATACCTCTTTAAGGTTTTTTTTTGAGACGGAGTCTCACTCTGTCTCCCAGGCTGGAGTGCAGTGGCCCGATCTCGGCTCACTGCAACCTCTGCCTCCCAGGTTCAAGCAATTCTCCTGCCTCACCCTCCCGTGTAGCTGGGACTACAGGTGCCGGCCACCACACATGGCTAAGTTTTGTATTTTTAGTAGAGACGGGGTTTCACCATGTTGGTCAGGCTGGTCTTGAACGCCCGACCTCAGGTGATCCGCCTGCCTCAGCCTCCCAAAGTGCTGGGATTACAGGCGTGAGCCACCGCGCCCGGCTTGCTGGGATTACAGGCGTCAGCCACCGCACCCAGCTTCTTTTTATCTATCACAAGTCCCCTCACCCACTCGGACAAATTTTTTTCCATGACATTTACTTGTTGAAGAGACAGTTTATAGAAAATCCCACATTCAAGATCTGTCAGATTGTTTCCTTATGAGTCATTTAACGTGTTCTTCCACCCCCTACATTTCCTGTAAACCGGTTAGATCTCAAGGCTTGATTCAATTCAGGATAAACATTTTGGATAGAATACTACTTTATAGGTAATCCAGGGTACATCATGTTGCCTTGCATCAGGAAGCATCATACCGCTCTCTCTCTCTTTCTTTTTTCTTTTAAACTGAGTCTCACTCTGTTTCCCAGGCTGGAGTGCAGTAGTGCGATCTCAGATCACTACAGTCTCCGCTTCCCAGGTTCAAGTGATTCTCCTGCCTCAGCCTCTGGAGTCACTGGTACTATAGGCACGCAACACCGCGCCTGGATAATTTTTGTATTTTTTGTAGAGAAGGGGTTTCACCATGTTGTCCAGGCTGGTCCGAACTCCTGACCTCAAGCGATCCACCCTCCTTGGCCTCCCCAAGTGTTGGGACTACAGGTGTGAACCACCACTGCACCATCCAGGAAGCATAATATCGTACTGACTCACTCTAATGAGGCAAAGTTTGACATCTAGTGTAAGTTGGCGATAGCCATATTTTCAGTATTGTTGGAAAAGAAAAATATTAAAATACAATATGTATCATTCCTAGAAGCCTTAAAAATTGGTAAAATGTATTTGACATTAAAATAGATAAAACTGGCTAGGCTCGGTTCCTCATGCCTGTAATCCCAGCACTTTGGGAGGCCAAGGGAGGAAGACTGCCTGAGCTCAGGAGTTCAAGACCAGCTTGGGCAACATAGTGAAACCTCATCTCTACAAAAAATTAAAATAAAACAAAATAGCTGGGTGTGGTGGCATGGGCCTATAGTCCCAGCTACTTTGGGAGGCTGAGGCAGGAGGGCCACTTGAGCCCGGGAGGTCCAGGCTGCATTGAGCCATGATTGTACCACTGCACTCCAGCTTGGGTGTTGGAGCAAGACTCTGCCTCAAAAAAGCAAAGCAAAGCAAAACCAAACCATAAAACTTCTGTAAACCAATGTGAATAGAGCAGCAAGACAAAGAGTAGATATGCAGGCATCATCTGCAAAGGGTGAAGGGGCGATATCCATAATATATAAAAAGCTGCCACACATCTACAAAAATAAAATCAAATGCCGCCGGGTGCGGTGGCTCACGCCTGTAATCCCAGCACTTTGGGAGGCCGAGGCAGGCAGATCACCTGAGGTTGGGAGTTGGAGAAAAAACTCGAAAAAAAGAAAGCAAATACAAAACAGGCAAAGGACATGAATAAAAAATTCTTAGAAAAAATACTGCAAACATCTAATGAGAACTTTATAATATGCTCAACTTCACCAGTGATCAGAAAAATACAATGAAACTAATAGTGAGACTTTAATTCTTAAACTTAAAAAACACGTTGTATCCAGTGATTTCAAGGATGTGGGAAAATGGGATTCCTTTTTATTTTGTTTTGTTCTGAGATAAGGTCTTGATCTGGAGTGAAGTGGGGTAATTATAGCTCATTGCAGTCTTGACCTCCAGGGCCCAAGCTGTTTTCCTACCTCAGCCGCCCGGGTAGCTGGGACTGCAGGTGCACACGGCCACGCCCAGCTAATTTTTTTCTTTTTTGTTGAGACAAGGTCTTCCTATTTTGCCCAAGCTGGTCTGGGACTCCTGGGCTCAACCCATCCTCCCACTTTGGCTTCCCAAAGTGCTGGGATTACAGGTGTGAGCCACTGCACCCAGCCAGCTCAGCTATCCTTAAATATTGTTGGTATCAATGAAAAATTAAAAAGTGAGTATCTTTGATTCAGCAATTCCACCTCCTGTGGATTGCCATATGTTAGGATATTCATTGCAGGTACATAACAGCACTTTTCCTCCCAGCCCCCATGTAACCTAACCATCCATCCATAGGAAAAGAAATGATGGAAAAGATACAAGGGAAACTTTGCAGCCATTAGCATGAATGAGGATGCTCAAAAGGACTGAAAAGGAAAATTTTCAAGATCCAGTATTAACAAATCTGGAAAAAAAATGCAGTATTATGTGAAAAAAAGCAGCTCATAGAACAATATGCCCAGTATGAACCATTTTATTTTTAAAAATCTGGGTTTTTTTTCTTTTTCTTTTCTTTTCTTTTTTTTTTTTTTTTGTGATAGAGTCTTGCTCTGCCACCCAGGCTGTAGTGCACTGGGGTGATCTTGGCTCATTACAACCTCTGCCTCCCGGGTTCAATAGATTCTCCTGCCTCGGCCTCCCAAGTAGTTGGGATTACAGGCACCCACCACCACGCCTGGATAACTTTTGTATTTTTAATAGAGACGGGGTTTCACCATGTTGGTCAGGCTGGTCTCAAATTCCCGACCTCAAGTGATCCGCCTGCCTTGGCCTCCCAAAGTGCTGAGATTACAGGAATGAGCCACCATGCCCGGCCCAAAAATCTGTTTTTATCTAAACACAGATCATTAGCAGCAGTTATCTATGAGCATAGGAGGATTGGGGTGGGAAGGTAAAGGGGAACTTTTAAAATAAATATATATATTTGTTTTTTACTTAAATTTTTAAAAAATATAATCACATGTTCATGTATTATTGTGGGACAAAACCAAAGACAAAAAAAATTCCTTACGCACAAATCTTTTAAGTAAAATTACAAAATAAGACCTAGATTTAAGAAGTGAAGTCCAAGCGTGGTGGCTCAGCCTGTAATCCCAGCACTTTGAGAGGCCGAGGCGGGCGGATCACCTGAGGTCGGGAGTCTGAGACCAGCCTGGTCAACATGGTGAAACCCCGTCTCTACTAAAAATACAAAAAATCAGCCAGGCATGGTGGTGTGTGCCTGTAGTCCCAGCTACTCGGGAAGCTGAGGTCGGAGAATGGCTTGAACCCGGGAGGCGGAGGTTGCCGAGATGGCACCACGGCACTCCAGCCTGGGTGACAGAGCGAGACCCCATCCCCCCCCGCCAAAAAAAGAAAAAGAGAAGCGAATAGTGAGGAGGGTGAATAGATAGGAGGCAGCATTCAGTAGCATCGGTGGAAGCATTTAGCCAAGACGCATGAACTTGTGGAGTATTGTTTCCCATTTCTCCCATATTATTAAATTCAACTCTAGAGACATACTGACTACCTGACGGTATGTAGAATGCACGTCAGCATCTTTCTTTTTTGTTTTTTTTCTTTTTTCTTTTTTTTTTTGACACAGAATCTCGCTGGAGTGTAATGGCGCGATCTCTGCTCACTCCAACCTCTGCCTCCCGGGTTCAAGCAATTCTCCTGTCTCGGCCTCCAGAGTAGCTGGGACTACAGTCACGTGCCACCACACCCCGCTAATTTATCAGCCTCTTTCAAAAGGTAAGGCAAGCTGGGCGTGGTGGCTCATGAGATCGTGCCACTGCACTCCAGCCTGAGGGACAGAGCAAGACTCCATCTCAAAAAAAAAAAAAAAAAAGGTAATGCTAGAGGAAGATCTGGGTATCATTCAGTCCCTTGAGGCTCAGACCTCTTTGGCTTTCAGGTAAAGGCATCTTCGGTCATACTCTGAACACAAGACTTAAAATAACCAGAATTCTCATCGTCCCCTACCCCTGCCCCCTGGCATTTCATTATTATTATTTATTTTATTTACAGTCATGTACCACATAACGATGTTTTATTCAACAGACCACATACAGGACAGTGGTCCCACAAGGTTTTAATACTATATTTTTGCCGTAACTTTTCTATGTTTAGATGATATTTAGATACATGAATACTTACCACTGTTACAGTCACCTACAGTATTCAGTACAGTAACATGCTGTACCTGTTTGTAGCCTAGGAGAAATAGGCTCTACCATACAGCCTAGGTATGTAGTAGACCATACCATCTAGGTTTATGTAAGTACACTCTACAATATTTGCACAATGATGAAATAACCTAGTGACACATTTCTTAGAAGTATCCCCATCATTAAGCGATGCATGATTGTAGTTATTTTTAAAAGCAGAAGTGTATATAACCAAAGAACAAATCAACAGCAGAAATATTGTTTTAAAAATCTACAATTATGGTGTGGTCTGAGGTCCAAAGGCGTTCATCCAAGTTTCTGACATTTTATACAACTATACAGGTTATTTAATTTCAGAAGCCCACCTGCAAGGCAGGATCCCTTTAGACCCCGCTCTTGTCAATGAAGAATGATGCCAGCCCCTCAGTACTCGAGCCACATGTGGTTCTGTATCCTGGGTTTCCAAACCAAAGTCATTTAGTGACCTAGGGTAACTGCCATGACCTCTCGAATGAGAATACCATGCAACAGGGCATGAGTATGAAGCCCCTAGCATGTCCAGTATTTGGTGGTAGCTCAACAAACATTCATTCCTTCCATTTTTATAGTTCTAAAAGATTTTCATCTTAAGTGGCATGAACATGGCAGACTTCAGATTAATGTTGAGATTGCCAGGATAGCCAATGAAACAAAACCAACCTTTTTTTTTTTTTTTTTTTTTGAGACGGAGTCTTGCTCTGTCGCCCAGGCTGGAGGGCAGTGGCGTGATCTTGGCTCACTGCAACCTCCGCCTCCCAGGTTGGAGCAATTCTCCTGCCTCAGCCTCCCAAGTAGCTGGGATTACAGGCACGTGTCACCATGCCCGGCTTATTTTTGTATTTTTAATAGAGACGGGGTTTCCCCATGTTGACCAGGCTGGTCTTAAACTCCTGACCTCAGGTGATCTGCCTGCCTCAGCCTCCCAAAGTGCTGGGATGACAGATGTGAGCCACCACGCCCGGCCAAAACCAACTATTTTTATATATGAGAGTGAAGACTTCAGTGTGTGCCCGTTTTCCCATATGACTGCCACCTAAGCCCTCTAGTTTCATGGAAATTTAACCTTTTATGGAACGTACCATATTTATCAAATTTAACCTTTTATGAAATTAACCAACTTATGGAAATTGACTTTGTACAAATTATTTATCTTCACGTAATTAAAACTGTAATTCACGGATTCTGATACTTACATTATTTGAAATTCACATCACGTATCTATCAACCAGTTGCTACTGATTTTAGTGTAAGATTTCACATTTTCAGAATATGCTCTATCTGGAATATACATATAAGAAAATGTTCCGCCGGGCGCGGTGGCTCATGCCTGTAATCCCAGCACTTTGGGAGGCTTAGGCGGGCGGATCACAAGGTAAGGAGATCGAAACCATCCTGGCTAACACGGTGAAACCTCGTCTCTACTAAAAATACAAAAAATTAGCCGGGCGTCGGCCAGGCGCGGTGGCTCAAGCCTGTAATCCCAGCACTTTGGGAGGCTGAGGCGGGCGGATCACGAGGTCAGGAGATCGAGACCATCCTGGCTAACACGGTGAAACCCCGTGTCTACTAAAAATACAAAAAATTAGCCGGGCGTGGCGCCTGCAGTCCCAGCTACTCGGGAGGCTGAGGCAGGAGAATGGCGTGAACCCGGGAGGCGGAGCTTGCAGTGAGCCGAGATCGCGCCACTGCACTCCAGCCTGGGGGACAGAGCAAGACTCCGTCTCAAAAAAAAAAAAAAAAATTAGCCGGGCGTGGTGGCAGGCGCCTGTAGTCCCAGCTACTTGGGAGGCTGAAGCAGGAGAATGGCGTGAACCCAGGAGGCGGAGCTTGCAGTGAGCCGAGATCGCGCCACTGCACTCCAGTCTGGGCGACAGAGCGAGACTCCGTCTCAAAAAAAAAAAAAAAAAAAAGAAGAAAGTGTTCCACAGTTGTTTTCATTTCAGGGTGAATTTACCTAGGAAAGATAGGAATATTTTAGAGAATCCCTCCTTTTTTTTTTTTTTCTTTTCATCGTGCTGCCATAATGTTGAGAATCAACCAGATGCATCTGTTCCCTAAGTTCCACAGTTCAGGAAAAGACAACCCAGATCCTAGAGAGTTTTGGTTCCCACCCCAGCCTGGCCACTGCCACTCATCTGGGTCCCCGTGTCCTCACTGTGAAAGGATAGCCTTGGACCAAATATTCTCTAAGGAGCTTTCAAGCTCTAAAATTCTATGATGAGTCGTCAAGCAACGAACAACAAACTAACCAGGGAAGCAAACTAAAACACATTTCCTGTGGCCAAATTCTCAGAGCCCAGGGGTCAACTTATCAAAGAGGGAGAGGAGTCAAACAGTTCAAGAGCAGTGCCACACACACAAAACAAGTATCAGCTAGAAAACAGCACTTTTCTGCCTCTATCTAAACATGACCTAAAAACAAAATATAAATAGGGTTTAAAACTTTAATGTGTGTACTCAGCACACAGACTTCCTATTCACAAGAAGGGAAGATACTTCCGCATAATTACAAAGTGTAGTCCTATACTTTGTCTGTTCATACTATACAAAGCATAAAATTATATACTTGCAAAGTATGAAAATATTTAAATGGTATAATTATCTGTATTTATGACACTTTTTTTTTTGAGATGGAGTCTAGCTCTGTCACCCAGGCTGGAGTGCAATGGCACGCTCTCGGCTCACTGCAACCTCTGCCTCCTGACATTTAAACAAGTTACTCTCAAAAGATCACAATGTCATGGAGGTAGTTTCTCTGTACTTCTAGGGAGCCACACGGACCACTTTCTTGTAATATCTATTCAAAACAAGACCCACTCCTTTAAAATCCCTGGTAGTCTGGGAAACTGGGTGGCTTTCCAATGCTGAGCCCCTAGGCAAGTCTGAAAGGTCTCCTCCTCCTCCTCCAGGTCAAAACAAAGGACTGTAACCCCACCGTTTCTGCTCTCTAAGACTTATTTGCGCAGCGCTGCACAGCCTCCCACGTCTCTAGCTTCTTTGCTGCCCCTACAGACAAACATGTAGACCATTTTAAATTTAAGGCCTTCACTGATTTCCTTAGGGGAAACAGAGCAAGAATGAACAGGAGAACCAACCTTAAGAAAAAGTGCTTACAGAGTTGCTGATCTCTAGCTTCAGACACAGCCCCCCTACTTCATTATTTAGCCGTGCTTAAGGTAAAAGCCCACAACAACAGAAGTCAAAGAGCCCCTTCCTGAGGTGCTCTATGAAAATTTGCATTTCTGAGAGGCTTCCAAGGGGACTGACTCAAATTCATCTTTCTTTTCCCCAGGCTGGCAGTTAACTGCGGAACTGCAGGATAAAACGTTCAAGTGCTGGTGAAAAATAGGGACAGCTTGCAGATGTTGTAAAATTTGGGGCCATGAAATCCTAACACTGCCCTCCAATCTTCACACCCTTTTAGATGCTACCATGGACGTTTGTTTAAAGGCCCTCCAAAATGACAGTTTTTGGTTAAGTTCCAGGAAGACAGGACATTATTTTAATCCAGTAGAAAAAGAAGAGGATATGACCCGACAGTGTGCCAGATAAAAAAATTTAAGGACTAAATTTTCCCCTTGCTTCAATACTTCATGAAATAATCGGACCTGTCGACACCTCAGTATACACAGCAATGAGTGTATAAACTTACTGAATTAATGTGGGTGCTGGATTCCGAGATGAGAAACTCTGAGGTGCAAACAACCACGGTATATTGTGGTTCCACGGAAGTTTTATCGGGTCCTTAAGAAGCCCTTGCTTGGCCTTTTTGAATGCTGGGCATAGGTCGATAAATAGAGCGTAGTCGTTTAAATAGTTCTACTTAAGTTCTGAAATCAACTCTACTTTAAATCTACATAGCTGCAGGTAATGTAATCAGGCCATACTCTTCCAAGCTGGCAGCCATGGCAAAAGTCCCTTTCTCTTGGCGCGAATTACAAGGAAATTCAAGAAATACTTTAAGATATATATATGCCAAAGACCTGGAGTTAAGTTACTAGGGAGGAGCTGTGTAAATGTTTGGTGACTCACTAAAGAAAGTTGGGATCTGAGGTGCTGGCACCTGGAGGACACAGAAGAAACAAAAGTTGGGGGGCTGGCGAAGCTCGCTAGCACACTTTATCTCTGATTGGCGGAACCGCTCAGAGTTTTCTTTATGGCGTCACCGAGTACCTGCCTGTAGAAAGGACCCGTCTCCGTGACGTCACGCCGCACTGGCCAATGAAAGGCCTCAGTCTGCGGGCCCCGAGGAGGGTTGTGGGCCCTTTTTTGTGAATGAAGCGCCACGGAACAGCCCTCCTGGGGTCCCCACGAGCCGCGTCCTGCTGTGCCCCGGCGCCTACGCAGCAGCGGCCGCGGCCGCGGTGGGCAAGCACGGTTACCCCGGGCAGCCCCGGCCGCCAGCGGCAGCCCAGTAGCCTCGGCCGCGCCAGCCGGCTGCGGGCACCTGGGGGCGGGCTGGGGGCGCCGGCCGCGGCAGGAGGCGCTGTAGCGAGGGCTGCGGCGCGGGTCCTGCGGCTGCCGCGGGAGGGAGCGGGGCAGGCGCTGTGGGCCGGGCTCCTCCTCCGGCTCCTGCGCGACCGCCTCCCGCCGGGCTCCGCCGGCGCCCGCCGTCCCCGCTGCGCCGCTCTGCGCCCGCCGCCCCGAGCGCCCGCGCGGGGCTGGCGGGAGCCTCGGCGGGCGCGCGGGGCCATGGTCGTGGCCCCCTGACGGGCTGCGGCCGCCTCCATGAAGCGGAAAAGCGAGCGGCGGTCGAGCTGGGCCGCCGCGCCCCCCTGCTCGCGGCGCTGCTCGTCGACCTCGCCAGGTGTGAAGAAGATCCGCAGCTCCACGCAGCAAGACCCGCGCCGCCGGGACCCCCAGGACAACGTATACCTGGACATCACCGGTGAGCCGGCCAGTGGGCGCGCGGAGGGCCCCGGACGGCCGCACCCGGCGTGGGGCCCTGGCCCACCCACCCCGGGCTGCCCGGGGCCTCCAGGGCCGGGCCGAAACGCCTTCGCCCCCACCCCCTTAAACGCCCCGGCCGCCACACCCCCTTTAGGAGCCTGGCTCCTGGGGAGCGCCCCCCGCCCCGAGTTTCTAGCTGCGTGGGCTGCGAGCTGTAACTTTAGCTAGTGCACCCTCCTCCACCAGCAAGATGGACCGAGGGTCACCTTTCTAAGTTGCGGGCATCAGCCCGGCGCCTCGAACCTGCAGCTCCTCCCCGCGGGCTGCTTCTGAGTTCCTGTGGATTCCGCCTTCAGCGATTGCGAGCTCGGTTGGCCCTCGCGCGAGTCACAATCTCTGAATCAGCCCCAGAGGATTCCCCGAGCGCGCTGAACGCGCCTGGCACGGGAGCTGCCCCTTTTTGGCGTTGGCCAAACCCCCGCTGTTCCGTAGCCTTGGGACCCCGGGGGCGCCGCGTTGCCTGTCCGGAGCGGAAGCCGGAGCCCCTCTCCTGGGCCTCCCGCGCCCTGCCCCCTAGCGCGCCCCCCGCACGCCTCCGCCTCCCGGGGTCCGCTCCCTGCCGGGGCCTCGAGAAGGAAGGTGTCATGTTGATGGCATTCGAGCCAGCCGGCAAGACGAATGCCCAGGTTGTCACTTTTGAGAAATCCCAGCCAGCCAGAGCAGGTAGCCAAGCAGCCCTTCGATAGCTGTTCTGTTAGTGCTGATTCGACTGTTCTTGGAGACTCATAAATCCAATTTGGCAGCTGTTAGGTTTGCTGGGATTGACAGTTACGTGTGTGAAGGCATTAAATGTGATGATGTATGTGGCAACGCTGTGTAAACAGCAGAGCTGTCCACGGTTTTGAGGGAATTGGCAGTCTGTTTTCAGTGGCGGGGAATGTGTCAACCTCGGTGCGTGGCGTTATTAAAAACTGTTTCCCGCCCCTAGCCTTTGATAAACCAGGTAAGCTGGAGTGGCGAGAACATTAAGTGGAAGTGTTTAGACAAACACAGACGTTTAGGAGAATAATATTCTAGGTTCATGGACAATCTGGAAACTAAGTTCGTTTTGAAATGAAGCTGAGAGCAGAGCGGGTTTCTCGGCTTTGGTGGATGGCCTTTAGGAACCAGAGCGGGCATAGGAAGGGGTTGCCCTGAGTACCAGTCCCCGGCCGGTAGCTGCGGGGGTTGTGCGGGAGGTGAAGCCTGCTGAGGCTGAGAAGCCAGGTCCCTCCAACGTTGTGCACTTCCCAGGAGAGGGCCACGCCAAGGACGGGTGGGGATGGGAGCGGGTGGGCCTATACATAGTTTCTGCCCGTTATTGTTTATACCTCTTGAAAGGATCTGTGTTGAATGGGATTTAATTTTAGGACAAGTAATGCATTTACATGGTACAGAACTCCAATTCTAAAGGTGCACAGGAGTACATACAGAAAAGTTGGTCTCACAGTCTCCAAGTGTCCTTCTCTAGAGGCAACTACTCTTCCCAGTTTCTTGTGAAGCCTTCTAGAAATAGACTGTGCATGCATACTATATATACTATATATTCTCTACCATACACGTGCGAGTAGCACACAACATGTTGTTTTGCACATTTTTCCATTTTCATAGTGTTTCTTATTAGAATGATTGTTCTGAGTTGGTGCATACAAGACTGGCTTACTTGATTTTAATTACTGCTTAGGCCAATGTACATACGGTTTTATGAATAAAACCATTAACAAGTACGTATGGATTTAAATGTTTATGTAGATTTGAATGTTTTTTAACCTATTTAGATAGTCCCTGTTGATGAACATTTGGGTTTTCAATCAGCAGGTTTGTGACAGCAAAGTCATTGGAGTAAATCTTTCTCCTTGATGGAGATGAAATATGATGTGGCTAGCCTTCGTGAGGCAGTCACCAATTAATTAACTTCAGAAAAACATAACCAAGCAGAATACTGAGGAGAAGTGCGTTATATGAAATAAAAATGCTATCAGAGGGCAACCTGCTCTGGTCCCCTTCCACGCTGTGGAAGCTTTGTTCTTTCGCTCTTCACAATAAATCTTGCTGCTGCTAAAAAAAAAAAAAAATCCTATCAGATTGCAAGCCCTAATAACGGAAGGGTCCAGCTTTAATGTAAGGGAGCTCCAGGGGAGTAAAGGTTATAGTCACCTTTCCCTGTGACTTCTCTAGGTGTCCCTCAGTGATAGTCTTGGCTTCCTGGAAAAATGATACTTAATCAGTCTGTTGCAGTGTGATATACAAGGCCAATTAAAGTATTTTCAGATGCAGAGTTTAGATTACTTTTTATTGGGCTTTTGGGGGAAGGCTTGAGGCCTGTCCTCAGCAAGTGGCAAACTGGTCCCTTCCTTCCCAGCGTGTTTTTCCCTCCATTATTGTTTTCTTAATTTAAAAAGCAGTGCATGCACACTTCTAAAAAGTCAAACACTATCAAATGAGTTTTTTTTGTTTGTTTGTTTTTTGAGACAGAGTCTCGCTCTGTTGCCTAGGCTGGTGTGCAGTGGCTCAATCTCGGCTTACTGCAACCTCTGCCTCCTGGGTCAAGGGATTCTCCTGCCTCAGCCTCCCAAGTAGCTGGGAATACAGGCGCCTGCCACCACGCCTGGCTAATTTTTGTATTTTTAGTAGAGACAGGGTTTCACCATATTGGCCAGGCTAGTCTCGAACTCCTGACCTTGTGATCCGCCTGCCTTGGCCTCCCAAGGTGCTGGGATTACAGGCGTGAGCCTTCGTCCGGCCTATCAAATGAGTTTTATGGAGTCTTCCTCCCTTGGTAATGTTTTTCCTCCTTCAATTTTCCGTGCACATTCAAGTTTCCAGAAATTGTGCCATACCAGCAAGATTAGTTCTCTTTTTTTTGAGACAGAGTCTTGCTCTGTTGCCCAGGTTGGAGTGCAGTGGCGCTATCTCGGCTCACCACAACCTCTGCCTCCCAGGTTCACTCCTGCCTCAGCTTCCTGAGTAGTTGGAACTACAGGTGTGCACCACCATGCCTGGCTAATTTTTGTAATTTTAGTAGAGATGGGGGTTTCACTATGTTGGCCAGGCTGGTCTCGAACTCCTGACTTCGTGATCCCCCCTAGCCTAGATCTCCCAAAGTGCTGGGGTTACAGGCGTGAGCCACCGCGCCCAGCTGATTAGTTATCTTTTGATGGCTGCATTGTATGGCCAAATCATGATTTATTTAGTAGTAATAAATAGATGGTTATTTGGGGGTTTTCCAGTCCCTATTGCAAATGGCTGCAGTAGCATCAATGTATGTGTCTGTTTATATGTGTGACTATATCTATAGGGTATATTACTAGAGGTGAAAATGCCAGGCCAGAGTACATATGGACTTTATCCATTCCTCAGTGGACTTTTTGGCTATTAGGAATAACGCTGCTGTGAACATTCATATACAGGTTGTTGCATGCACACGTTTTCAGTATAACACCCAGGAGTAGAATGGCAGAATCACATGGTATCTCCATGTTTAATGTTTTAAGGAACTGTCAAGACTCTTTTTCTGGAGTGGCTATGCCACCAGCATTCCCACAAGCAATGTACCAATTATTCCACATCCTTGCCAACACTTATTATTGGATTGACAGGATTCTTTCACAGTGGAGTAGGTTTGTAAAAATTAATGCATGTTGTCACTTCTGTCCACCCTGCCCTTAAATACATTATTTTTTAACTTAGTCCCTTGACATTTTTATTGCAGCCTATTTAATCTGTAAGTTGAATTCCCATAGATCCCAGGATACTTCATGTGTGTGTATTTAATATAGGATGCTTAATCCCTATTTTTGTTCCTGTCGTCATTTGTTATATAATAACTATTGTTTAGTATCTAGCCACCCACACCACTATACTGGGCATTTACTCTTACTAGGAGCAGACTAAGGGGTTTAATTCTCATACCAACCCCATCCACCTCTCACCGAGCCATTCATTCACCTCTTGCCATGTGCAATGACATGGATTTTTTTACTTGAGCTGTACTGCTAGTTCAGTTTCAGTCCACCATGAAAACAAAAGTTCATAAAGACAGTGTAGGCCGGGCGCAGTGGCTCACGTCTGTAATCCCAGCACTTGGGGAGGCTGAGGCGGGTGGATAACCTGAGGTCAGGAGTTTGAGACCAGCCTGGCCAACATGGTGAAAGCCCTTCTCTACTAAAAATTCAAAAATTAACTGGGCATGGTGGCACGTGCCTATAGTCCCAGCTACTTGGGAGGCTGAGGCAGGAGAATCTCTTGAACCAGGGAGGTGGAGGTTGCAGTGAGCTGAGATCGCGCCACTGCATTCCAGCCTGGGTGACAGAGTGAGACTCTACCTCAAAAAACAAAACAAAACAGACGGTGTAAACTGTAAGCGTTAATGCTAAAAAGATGCTGGGTACAGATCAGAATGAGCTGTTACCAGTCTAGGAAACTAGAGGAAGTGGGGAGGTTGAGAAGGGTTTTCAAGGAAAAAATGCTGGATTTTTCTATGAACCTCCTTAATGTCAGAGGTCTGAATCTTTATCTCTATTTTCCCATCCCTTAAATAGGGACCTCCATTCATGGCAGTGTACTTTCTCCTTTCCTCAGGAAAAAAAAATTTAAAGACTCTAACACTACTGCATATATCTATGTTTGATAATTTATAAGATGTAATAGTTGGTGCAGAGCTTTGATTTATTTTACTATTTTTATTTTTAAAATTTCTGATTAGGCTGGGAGCAGTGACTCATGCCTGTAATCTCAGCACTTTGGGAGGCCAAAGAGGGCAGATCGCTTGAGCCCAGGAGTTCAAAACCAGCCTGGCCAACATGGCAAAACCTCTACTCCGGAGGCTGAGGTGGGAGAATCGCTTGAGCCTGGGAGTTCAAGGCTGCAATGAGCTGTGTTCGTTCCACAGCACTCTAGCCTGGGCAAAAGAGACATAGTGAAACTCTGCCTCAAAAAAAAAAAAAAAAAAAGAAAGAAAGAAAAGAAAAATTCTGATTAGTAAAGAATATTGGTAATAGCTACTAGGTAAAAGATTCTTGGTGGTTTGTGTCAAATTTCTTTACCTTTTTAAAAATAAGTTTTCCAGTGTCTGCCATGACCTAACAAAAGACTGTCTGTATTATAACAGTAAATAATTTTATTGGAAAAACACTAATTGAGGTCAGGATTGCCATTTTAAAGCACTGATTAATGGTGATATATTGGATACTCATCAAGTAAACAAATACAGCGTTGTCTCCTCCCTCCTTCCTTTTTAGGATCTTTAAAATTCACAGCAGACATTAGACAAGGAAAATTTATTCATTAATTCAAGAAGTATTTATTGCATGCTTACTATGTAAAATAGTCATGCATATTCATTGCAGTGATGGAAGTATATTTTTCTTGATAGAAAAGGAATGCTGTTATGTAGAACACTAAGTCAAGGAGAAAAATTGCTTTTTCTTCAAGAGTTTTGTGTTATAGTAGATTATTCAGTTTCAGGAATTGAAGCCCATCATAGTGTGTAGTGTGCATTTTTCTTCTTGCTTATGTCTTGGTTCTCCTTTACCTACACTTAAATTTGTCTGTAATGTGAATTTGTTTTTTTGATTTCTGTGCTCACTTAATTCTTCAACATCTTCACTTCTGATATTCATGTTAGTTATCTGCTTTAAATCTAATTCCTTAGGCACTCCAACACCACATGGAGGCAACAATTTGACAGTTTCAAATGTCACTCCTTAAGTGGACATACAGAGTAGTTGGGCACAGACATGAAGGGAAGGTGGAATAATTGTGTTACAGAAATGGTACTGATGCCAGGGAGTTGCCAGTCAGTGCAAATTGTAATTGCTCTGTGCTTTTGAATGGGAAGGAATGTTCCCAGTTTCTGTTGGGGTTAGGAAGAGCTGGACTGAAACCACACTGTGGATTTTTAGGATGGAAGAAGGGCACTGATGCACACAAGTGACATTTCTTGGAAATTTCTGAGATAGTCTGTGGGAATCACTGAATTGATAGGACAGGGGAAAGAATTTCAAGAGATCAAAACCCTCCACATTCCCCTGTGAAGAAGCCAAAGGGCCAGAGATAAAATTGGGCCACATTGATGTAGTTTCTTTTTGGCAAAGCCATGACTACCTGACTTTTACTGTTGCCAGCAGATAAAGCTGCTTCACAGAGTTGTACATAAATGATTTATTGGATATCTCCTAGTTAGTCCTGTGCTACTTAGGCTAGGAGATGAATAATTACCTACTGAATTTGAGGAAAATGAGCAAAACAAGTACATCATTCAGGTCTTCTGCAGGTCATGCTGTTTTCCAAATTGACTGTCATTAACAGCCCCAGTTTTCCGGATATTTTATTCATTCAACAAATGCATAATAAATTTGTGCAAATGAATACCTACTCTGCCAAGCTTTCTTCCCCTCAAGTGCTATAAATAGAGCACTGCTAGAGATAGTCCCTGCTCTCATGGAGTTTATGTTTTCAGTGTTAATTGAGAAAATAACACTGGGAGGGTCTGAGGGAGAACTAGCATATAGAGTAACCATATCGCATATTGCGGTTGAAATCTTTAGGGAAGAAAAACTTTAATCAAAGAGTTTTTGAAGAGCCAATTCTATGAGGCCAACTAAGCTAGCCGCTAGGCATGAGGACACCAGGGAAACCTAGGCTCTGCCCCATCCCAGGGTTGAGCACAGATCGATTATTAGTAACCTTTTGGAGCCTCAATGCTGTCATCTGCCACAGATTTGTCGTGAGAATGAAATGAAGGGGATGCATATGAAGTGTGTAGCTTGATGCCCATTGATGGCCAGGGCTGCATCAGTGTTCTCTTGTGTCACACGCGTGACAGCAGCCGCGAGGACAAAGGGCAGGCTGAGACACAGTCATCACTCCTGGAAGGGTTTCAGGCTAGGAAGCAAACATTCCCGTGTACTTGCACAAAAGGTTCAGTGAATCAGCACAGTGGAAACGCAGTGTTTTCCTCTCTCTGCTTCTGAGAGCGAGCTCAGGGCAGAAATGCTCCAGATGAGGCTGGCTCCGTATTTGTCAGAGCAGCGGAGGAGGTTTGGTGCCGTGGTGATCATCTTTTCTGCCTTGGGATAAATGTTACAGTTTCTCTTTAGAAAGATTGCCTATAAGAGGAGGAATAAACCAAAGCTGTTACTTCATTCTTGAGGCTATTGTTATGTATTTTTATTATACTGAAGACTTATATTGCCTAATATTAAATTGCAGCTAAGCTTATTGTTGGGAAGGCCTTCTTAAAGATGGGAGACCCCTCTACCATGGGAGAGCCTGAGGTAGAAAATAAAACAATATATGAAATTATTTACTGATAGAATATAAATTTTCAGAGTGGTTAATTTAAAAAATGCTCTTGTATATGTTTTAAAATAATGTTTCACAGACAATTATCCAAAAGATTTGAAACTGATGGTGCATATTATTGGCAGACAGGGCCTTTTTTTTGTTTTTTTTTGTTTGTAAAACAAATTGCTTTCAAATGACCTTTCCCTGCTTAATGTGTAGCAGAGAGACAAGTTATTTGGAAAGGTTGGGAATAGGATATAAAGAAGAAATGAGATCTTTAAATCTATTTTTTATTACCCTGGGAAAAATGAATTTTAGTAGCCAGTATTTTTTGTTTTCCTTCCCATCTTAGCTACTGAATATTTTTATAACCTAAGTAAATCCTTCACATTAACATTGTTATAAGGATCTGTAAGTCGACATGAAAACATGGACAGACCATCTGAACATCTCAAAGCCACGCCTCATCTAGATCAGGTACCTTTATGAATGAGGTAAGTAGGTGCGGGGTTGTTGAGGACAAATGTGGAAGAGATTGTAATAGAGACAAACAGACTGGTTCGCAGGAACTAACCAATCTTCAAATATTGTTTCTTTCCACTATTTTGTTTTTAGCTTCCAAAGTGAGTCATTTGATTTCTAGTGTTGTAAGAATTGACTTCCATATTAGGCAGGGATTACTTTTGAAAACATTTTCCAAAATTGACTGTAACCTTCCTAAACTCAAGGATATTGAACTGGAATGTGTACATCTCATCTGGACTCTCTAGTTTATATGAAAGTTTTACGCCCTTTTCTCTCTCTCTTTTTTTTTTCTATAGCTTTTCATGGATACTGCTCCAACAAAGGTATTCAGATCATTGACTACTTTGCAGTTCTTTTATATGACTTTAAACTGTAGAATTTAATCTGTTAGTTGTCATTCTTGGTTCCGTCCTTTCCTGTTTGCTGGTCTTAATCTTAGGTAGCAGATTCAGTTTTCTGTAACTGTAGAGCAGGATTGGTATGTTTATGACTTAAGTTGAAATTTGTCTTTATATGAAAGGTTTTGTTGGTTTCTATGATAGTTAATACTGAAAGTAGTTTCTGCAATATTTCATTGGATTAATATGAATGCCAGGTTTTGGGTGGTAGATATTTTTTGGTAATATTCAGTTTTTCTTTTTAAATTGAATCTCACTTTCATAGGCTCTTGTGGAAAGGGTACTCACAACGAGTTGTTATAACTATAACAGCTACTCCTGATTTTTTTTGTGTGTGTGGTCATTTAGTTCTTTCTAGACATTTATTTGACTAATAGATTTATATCCTATTTACTGAATTTGGCAAGAGGGAAGTGTCATGAAATGCTAACTTGGGAAACAGGGAAGTGCTTCTATATTCTTTTTTTAATTTAAAAAGTATTCTTGCCGGGCGCGGTGGCTCACGCCTGTAATCCCAGCACTTTAGGAGGCCAAGGCAGGTGGATCACAAGGTCAGGAGATTGAGACCATCCTGGCTAACACAGTGAAACCCCATCACTACTAAAAATACAAAAAATTAGCCGGGCGTGGTGGCGGGCACCTGTAGTCTCAGCTACTCATGAGGCTGAGGCAGGAGAATGGTGTGAACCCGGGAGGCAGAGCTGGCAGTGAGCCGAGATTGCACCACTTCACTCCACCCTGGGCGACAGAGCGAGACTCCGTCTCAAAAAATAAATAAATAAATAAAGTATTCTTATTCACTTTGACTTTCAAATGCCTCAGATATGGGCAGTAAGCAAAAAACAAATCTGAATGGGCGTGTGTGTGTGTGTGTGTCCATATATCTTTCCAATTTAAAACAATTCTAACTTTAATCTCTTGGTCTTTTATACAGCTTCTTTAATCTCAGCATTATTTATATTCTAGAGGAGCAATTCTCTTAGAGAATGCTTCATTCACCAGTTGGTTCAAAAATTTGGTCCTATTCATTTTGTCTTTGAGTCTGAAAAGCTGAAGAAGCTAGGCTGGATAAATTAATTCTAGTTGCATAAGATCTCATATCAACTTCATTTCTCAGGTAGTTCAGTTTTATACCATTAAAATTTGGTTGGCAGTGTACTTTTTACAAAATAAAAACATCTTGTTCCTGATGTCTGTGATATTTATTGTTCTTTCAAGTTCTCATTTGAAAGTAAAATTACTTTCTTGGCACTGCTTTGCAATTTATGACATTGATCTTTTTATATCCAATCCATAATGCAATACTATCATTACAAATTCTGAATTCTGCAAAGCCTTCTCTCAATTTTAGGACCATCTCAGCTGAATCATTCTTTGCATTTTGCTCATTTATTATCTATATTTATATGAATGGTGCTATGGAATTAATTAATGTATCCATTCAACAAGTATTTATTGAGCAACTACTTGAATTGGGCCAAGTGTTATTAAAGAACGGAGGGGCAAGGGATGTGAAGATTTATAACATGCCCCTTTTCCCTGAAGACTGAGAAAGAATACATTCTTAAATCATCATCTCAATGAAGACAGGTAACGAAAGAATTAGCCATTATGTAGTTTTGCTCTTTTCTTCATTTAAATAGCATCAGTTTGAAAGAATTGTGTGTTGGAAATGTCACTCGATCATTCCTATACAAAATGAATAATTTGGGCTGGGCGCAGTGGCTCACTTCTGTAATCCCAGCACTTTGGGGATGCCATGGTGGGTGGATTACTGGAGGTCAGGAGTTCAAGGCCAGCCTGGACAACATGGTGATACCTCGTCTCTACTAAAAATACAAAATTAACCAGGCGTGTTGGCATGCACCTGTAATCTCAGCTACTCAAGAGGCTGAGGCAGGAGAGTCACTTGAACCAGAGGTTGCAGTGAGCAGAGATTGCGCCACTGCACTCCAGCCTGGGTGAAAGAGTGAGAATCCATCTCAAAAAAAAAAAATATATGAATAATTTTTCCAATATCTGGTGAAAATAATCTGTCTTATGGTGTGTCTTTTCGTGTGTGTGTGTGTGTGTGTGTGTGTGTGTGTGTTTTAACCTTTAAAGGAAACAACAGGGAATAGCGTCATTTTGGTATGTAACTGATCGTATATAAGTATATGTTAATAATTCACCGAAAACCCTATCTCTACTAAAATACATCTAAAGGAAAAGGTCTACATTTCAATTAATTCTATATCTCTAATTTGGATCTCTAGCTATCCCAGAGGATATAATTTAAAATAAGATTTCTTGTTTATTCTCGGTAAGAAGTAATTACAGAGCACCTTTAAGCTGAGTATTGCTTCTTAAATTGAAGGCACTAAAGATAAAGATTGCTAAATATTTCGGGAACTAGATTTAATTGTGTGACTTGAACTGAAAAGCATTCTAATTTTCCATTCTTTTATGGGTGCTGGGGAAGAACTGCTTTGACATGAATGTATAATAGAATTAAAATGTCAGTCTTAAATTTTGGGGAGTTGTTCTCAGTTTGCTCTTGGAATTTATTATTGTAATACTGTCATTAGATAGCTTGTTGGAAGCAGCTAATACGTGAAAGTGAAGTGTCTTAACATGCATCTCTTTTCTTTCTGACAATGAACTGTCAAAAAAGCTTTGAGTTTAGCTAACAAACACAACTGAGGCTGGGATTTTAACTCCACTATTAATGTATTCTAATTTTAAACTACTGTAACCGAAAGGGCATACAGCACTAATTCAATCCAGATACGTTTGAGTGCGTTTGATAGTCTCATCCTTGTAATAGCTGCTGAAAAAGATGTGGTAGAGATTTCAGACTGGACCACTGACGTCTGGGAATTGACACTAGCACACAGACTGGGTCAGGCAAGGTATAACCTGGTGCTACCAGCTGTTTTGCATGGAAAACCTTATCTGTAAAACTCATGGAGAGTCAAACAAGATGGGTGCTTCTGAATGAATGGGATCCTTGGAAAGGAGTTTTAAAATAGGTTTTAAAGGTTTTCTGTTTTCCCCTCCAGAACCAGCAGGAACTGTCTGGATCACAGCAACACGAGTCTGCTTTCTGCTTCTTGACAGCACCATTGCCCCTGTGGTGGCAGTTGTGTGGTGGGTGATAGCTGGGAGTGGGAATCGACTCTACTCCAGCATGAGGGAAAGATTCTTTTCCAACTTCCCCAGACCCATCCCACATTGCTCTTGTATTCTGCCACTAACAAGCATGAAGACATCACATTGGCCGGGCGTGGTGGCTCACGCCTGTAATCCCAGCACTTTGGGAGGCCAAGGTGGGCGGATCACGAGGTCAGGAGATCGAGACCATCCTGGCTAACACAGTGAAACCCCATCTCTACTAAAAATGCAAAAAAAAATTAGCCAGGTGTGGTGGCAGGTGCCTGTACTCCCAGCTACTCAGGAGGTTGAGGCAGGAGAATGGCGTGAACCTGGGAGGTGGAGCTTGCAGTGAGCCGAGATTGCGCCACTGCACTCCAGCCTGGGCGACAGAGCGAGACTCTGTCTCAAAAAAAAAAAAACAAAAAAACAAAGACATCACATTTAACCTGAAGTAAATAACAGCTTTGCTCCAAAATGAAAAAAAAAACAAAACAAAATAATGAAATCTGTCTTACTGAGGAAGGCAGGAAAAGGAAGAAATACCTCAAAGCATCCCTTATCCATGGGGACCTTTTCTGGTAGCATTGATCAGATTTTTAGAGCTTAAATTTATGGATTCAGAAGACAACCATTTCCTGCCACAGTGCTAATAGAATTTTTTTCTTAATGTGAGAGTTTTGGGAATTTCCAAAATAAAGATATGTGGGATATTCTGAAAGCTAACCATTAAATTCCCAATAAACTCAGATCTTTTTTTTTTTTTTTTTTTTAAATCAAAGCTCTGGATTAGGAATTCTTATTTAAATTTTTTTTTTTTTTAATTCTTTTGAGACACAGCCTTGCTCTGTTGGCCAGGCTGGAATGCAGTGACACAATCATAGCAGCCTCCATTTCCTGTGCTCATGATCCTCCCACCTCAGCCTTCTGAGTAGCTGAGACTACAGGTGCACGCCACCATGCCCAGCTAATTTTTAAAAAAATTTTTAGTAGGCCAGCCACGGTGGCTCACGCCTGTAATCCCAGCACTTTGGGAGGCTGAGGCGGGCAGATCATCTGAGGTCGAGAGTTCGAGACCAGTCTGACCAACATGGAGAAACCCCATCTTTACTAAAAATACAAAATTAGCTGGGCATGGTGGCGTGTTCCTGTAATCCCTGCTCCTTGGGAGGCTGAGGCAGGAGAATCGCTTGAACCCAGGAGGTAGAGGTTGCAGTGAGCTGAGATCACACCATTGCACTCCAGCCTGGGCAACAAGTGCAAAACTCCATCTCCAAAACAAACACACACACACACACACACACACACAACTTTTAGTAGAGATGAGGTCTCACTCTGTTGCCCAGGCTGGTCTAGAACTCCTGGGCTCAAGCTGTCCTCCTGCCCAGGCTTCCCAAAGTGCTAGGATTACAAGCATGAGCACTGCACCCGGCTGGAACTCTTAGTTTAAAATGATTTCAGAGAACAAATAATATTCTTTTTTTTTTTTTGAAATGGAGTCTTGCCCTGTTTCCCAGGCTGGAGTGCAGTTGTGTGATCTTGGCTCCCTGCAGCCTCTGCCTCCTGGGTTCAAGCGATTCTCCTGCCTCAGCCTCCCGAGTAGCTGGGACTACAGGCACACATCACCACACCGGCTTATTTTTGTATTTTTAGTTGAAATGGGGTTTTGCCATGTAGACCAGACTGGTCTCGAACTTCTGACCTCAGGTGATCGGCCCACCTCAGCCTCCCAAAGTGCTGGGATTACAGGCATGAGCCACCATTCCCGGGCAACAAATATTATTTTAATATAGAGACTTATGAATATAAGTATCAAGTTTTGTTGTTTAATGCTATAACAGCTATTTTTTAGAAAAAGCCGATTTTTTGTGTACCTGTTACACATCCCACTGAACGTAACACCATGCAGTGCTGCTTTGTTGTAACTATCTGTCTTTGAAAAAAAAAATTTTTTTTTTTTGAGGCAAAGTTTCGCTCTTGTTGCGCAGGCTGGAGTGCGGTGGCTCAATCTCGGCTCGCTGCAGCCTCCACTTCCCAGGTTCAAACGATTCTCCTGTCTCAGTCTCCCAAAGTGCTGAGATTACAGGAATGAGCCCCTGCCCCTGGCCCTTGAAATATTTTACTAAAACTAAGTAGGCATATATACGTCTGCAGTCAGTGTCTTGCTTTGCATTCCCCAGAACAGATGCTGAGTCAAGGATCCAGTGAAAGTACTTCCTTTGGGAAATGATCCCAGGAAGCACTCAGAGGGGAGTGGGGAAGTGAGATAATAAGGAAAGGCAAGCCACAAATGGCTCATTATCAGGCAGGTTACTACTGTGGGAATGGAGTTAGAGGCCACAGGGGAACCCTGGGAGCCAGTATAGGACACACGCTGCAGAATTATCCTCACTGAGGGTTGAGGGCGTGGGATATTTATATGCCAGTCACTTACGCCTGCTTGAGGCTTGCTGGGAAGTGGGGAGTGATCATTTTCAAGTCCTGTGACAGTAGGCAAAATGGACTCTTCAGGCCAGAGAAAGCCCTGAAAGAAATACTGGTGCAATTGGAAATTGGAAATTGTGCTGAAAATGGGGAGGGGATATGAGTGGTTCTTAACAGCGCCTGCTGCATTCCATTACGTTATTGTTATTTTTTTTTTCCTCTGTGCTCTTAGTGCTATTATTGTAAGTTCTTAGCTGGTTCCCTCTCAACCATTATCTCTAAATTGAATGTGTTATTGTCACTATGTTGTGTCCTGGTAGGGCATTTTTGACGGTGAATGTTGAGGAAGCATATGCATGTGACAGGGCAGATTTGTTAGAAGCAATGGAAAGGTGAGTACTAAACTGGGTGTTTAAAATGCAAGCTTCAGCTGGGCACGGTGGCTCACACCTGTAATCCCAGCACTTTGGGAGGCAGAGGCGGGTAGATCACCTGAGGTCAGGAGTTCAAGACCAGCCTGGCCAACATGGTGAAACCCCATCTCTACTAAAATACAAAAAAAGTAGCTGGGTGTGGTGGCGCACGCCTGTAATCCCAGCTACTCGGGAGGCTGAGGCAGGAGAATCGCTTGAACCCGGGAGGCGGAGGTTGCGGTGAGCCGAGATCGCACCATTGCACTCCAGCCTGGGCAACAAGAGGGAAACTCTGTCTCAAAATAATAATAATAGTAATAATAATAATAATAAATGCAAGCTTCATGAGGCCTTTTCAGGGAACTGTTTAAGGAAACCAGGTAAAGATAAGTATGCAATTAAGGACTGTTGGAAGTTGTGTGATTTTTATGAAAGGCTTTATAAACATCACTGTAGCTTGGAATTTTGACTAACAGTTGTGTAACTAGAATTATGGCCGGTGACAGGTCCTGACTTCGGTGAATGCGGAGTGACTGGAAGAGCTGAGCCATTGCCAGCGTAGCATGCCAGGAATGGATCTCCACAGAGATTGCAGATTCCATTCAAGTTCCATTTCCAGGAACTCCTCGTCCTCAGCTAGACAGAGTGCGTGCCTGTAAAGTCAACCACTTTAAGTCTTATTTCGAACAAGGGAAGATAACAAATACTTTGGCACTCTTGGAAATGTTTCAGGGTGGATCTACTGGTTTAATTGTTCCAGGGTTTCTCATCTGTGTGTCACATGCTTACACGAAGCTAGGCAATAGGGAGATCACAGGTTACCACATGTGATGTCACTCAGTGCTGTTTACCATCAGTACCTTTTTGGATGCTTTCCTCTCTTTATTAAACTCTTGCGCAGTGCCTTTTCGTTTTTTCTTCGGAGATAATTCAGTCTGTTCTTAGTGGAGGGGAAAAATAAGTCATAGTGCTAATCTTGTAAGAAGTGGAATTTAACGTGCTCAAGCTTTCACATGGGATCAAGATTCAATAATAAAAGCCTTGACGTTGGAAGCATAATAGTTTTAGAAATAATTTTTCTGCAGTTTCTCGAATGTCAGTGGGCAGCATTTAGAATGTATTTGACTAAGTAGTGCTGGTCTTCCTCCCCTTTAAGCCTGCACTTGTGGTGCAGCCAGGTTTCCAGTTTCATGACGCATTTATCATTGGCCTATGCCTGGCCCTTGGTTAGGCTTCCTGTATTTTTCAAACGTGGCCAACTAGACAGCACTATGCCTCTTCACCTAGAGTTGCTTTCTTTTTTTTTAAGTTTTTCATTTTATTTTATTTTTTAAATAGATAATATATGCATGTAGTTCAAAATTCAAAAGATAACAAAAGAGTAAACAACATAGACTAAGGCACTTTCCTGTTTTCCCTCCCCATAATCTGTCAATATTACTAACTTCTTGTGTGTCTTACCAGAGATGTTCTGTGTATTTATGTGTGTGTGTGTGTGTGTGTGTGTGTGTGTCTGTCCATTTCTATCTCCTCAAATGACAGCACATTATTCTCATTGTTCTGCATCTTGGTTTTTTTCACTGCTCTTAGGTTACTCAGTGAGCACAGAATTGGAACAAAGGGAGATGGAAGATCTTAACGGATGGTTAAGCTGCTGGTTTCCATCCAGTAGCTGGCTGGAAGCTGATGATTTCAAGCTGCTCTAAGTCGAGATGTGGTGATAATAGCCTTGGTGTAGTTACTGTCTCTTCAGTGCTAAGGCTCCTGCTACACCTATGTCTCTCCCCAGCCCGCAAATAAAGTTTCTATGATATAGGTGCTCGTTACTTTTAAAAAAAAGAACGCAGAGAGAGAAAAAAAATCATCAGTGATCCTAATAGCAAAGAATAGTTAATTCCATTAGTTAGGTTAGACTTGGTTGTATGATGATATAGTTTGGCTGTGTCCCCACCCAAATCTCATGAATTGCAGCTCCCACAATTCCCACGTGTAGTGGGAGGGACCCCAGTGAGAGGTAATTGAATCATGGGGACAGGTCTTTCCTGTGCTGTTCTCATGATAGTGAATAAGTCTCATGAGATCTGATGGTTTTATAAAGGGGAGTTTCCCTGCACAAGTTTTCTTCTCTTTGCTGCTGTGTGAGATGTTCTGCCATGATCATGAAGCCTTCGCAGCCACATGGAACTCTGAGTCTGTTAAACCTCCTTCTTTTGTAAATTGCCCAGTTTCGGGTATGTCCTTATCAGCAGTGTGAAAATGGACTAACATGTCGTAATAAAAAATAAGACCCCCAAATCTCAGCAGCTGAAAATACAAACGTAATTCTTTTTTGCAGAGGTGCTGTGCTTCAGCAGGGAACCGTGCTTGTTGTGACTGCTTGGGGACATGGGCTGATGAGCAGCATCTTCTCAGTATTGCTGGTCCCTGTGCAGAGGGAAAAGAGCTGTGGAAGGTCTGGAATTAACATTTAGATGCCTTTTTCCACTCACAGCTCACGGGCCGGAAGTAATCAAATGGTTCCACCCAACAGGCCAGAAATATTTGGTGAACAACACTAATGACTACCACAGTTAGTTTTTGTTTTGTTTTGTTTTGTTTTTGTTTTTGTTTTTGAGACTGAGTCTTGCTCTGTCATCCAGGATGGAGTGCAGTGGCGCGATCCCGGCTTACTGAAAGCTCCGCCTCCGGGGTTCACGCCCTTCTCCTGCCTCAGCCTCCCGAGTAGCTGGGACTACAGGCACCCACCACCACGCCCGGCTAATTTTTTGTATTTTTAGTGGAGACGGGATTTCACTGTGTTAGCCAGGATGGTCTCAATCTCCTGACCTTGTGATCAGCCCACCTCAGCCTCCCAATTCTTTTTTTTTTTTGAGATGGAGATTTCCTCTGTCGCCCAGGCTGGAGTGCAGTGGTGCGCTCTCAGCTCACTGCAAACCCCCACCTCCTGGGTTCAAGTGATTCTCCTGCCTCAGCCTTCCAAGTAGTTGGGACTACAGGTGCCTGCCACCACGCCCGGCTAATTTTTGTAGTTTTAGTAGATGGGGTTTCACCATGTTGCCCAGGCCGGTCTCAAACTCCTGACCTCAAATGATCTGCCACCTCGGACTCCCAAAGTGCTGGGTTTACAGGTGTGCCACGCCCGGCCCTTTTGTAAGTTTTTTTTTTTGAGACGGAGTCTGTTTCTGTCACCAGGCTGGAGTGCAGTGGTGCAATCTCAGCTCACTGCAACCTCTGCCTCCCGGGTTCAAGCAATTCTCCTGCCTCAGCCTCCCAAGTAGCTGGGACTACAGGTGCGCACCACCATGCTCAGCTAATTTTTGTATTTTTAGTAGAGACGGAGTTTCACCATGTTGGCCAGGATGGTCTCAATCTCTTGACCTCGTGATCCACCTGCCTTGGCCTCACAAAGTGCTGGGATTACAGGTGTGAGCCACAACACCTGGCCCCACAGTTAGGTTTTTAGATTGTTCAGAGCATGTTTAGATACACAGATATGTCCATAGAGAAATACACTTTTTTTTTTTGAGAGGGAGTCTTGCTCTGTCGCATACACTTTCACATCAACAAGATAAATATTCCAAGTACTATCATATCATTACTTTTTTCCTATTTCATATAATGTAGTGGAATATTTTATTGTCATAAACACTTCTAAACATGGGTATCTTTTTTTAGTGGATACATACCGTTCCATTATATGGTTGCATAATAATCTATTTCCTTGTGTATCCTCTACTGAGAAAAATGTACATAAATTCATTTGCATAACATTGGGTAGAGAATTTTAGGAGTTGTGGACACCATCCCTAGCCAAGCCATGGATTGCTGTTATAGTTTATAGGTTATAAACACAAGCACTAGGCCGGGTGCGGTGGCTCATGCCTGTAATCCCAGCACTTTGGGAAGCTGAGGCAGGCGGATCACTTGAGGTCAGGAGTTTGAGACCAGCCTGGCCAATATGGTAAAACCCTGTCTCTACTAAAAATACAAAAATTAGCTGGGCTTGGTGGCGCACACTTGTAATCCCAGCTGCTCGGGAGTCTGAGGCTGGAGAATCGCTAGAACTCGGGAGGTGGAGGTTGCAGTAAGCCAAGATTGCACCAGTGCACTCCAGCCTGGGCAATAGAGTAAGACCCCATCTCAAAAAAAAAAAAAAAAACACAAGCTCTGTTTAGAATACTCTCTCCTTATCCCATTAATCTGCCTCATAAGATACCTTTTAATAACTTTTTACACTTGATATTTTGGTAGGTAAATAAATTCACATGGTTCTGAGAATAAGTATAAAGTGAAGAGCCTCTCATCAGCCCCTCCTTGCCCTTATCTGTCCAGTTCTTCTTACCCCTGCTATCCCTCACAGATTTTAATTTCTCATTTCCCTCCAGAATTTTTTTTTAAAAAATATATTTGCATTATATATGTATATATATACATATACGTAATATACGTATACATATATACGTATACGTATGTATATGTATACGTATATTACGTATATGTATATATATATATTTTTTTTTTTGGTAGAGATGGGCTCTTGTTACGTTGTGCAGGCTGGTCTCAAACTTCTGGCCTCAAGTGATTCTCCCACCTCGGCCTACCAAAGTGCTGGGATTACAGGCGTGAGCCACCATGCTCAACCAAGATTCTTTAGAAAGTTATTATTTTACCCTTTTTATTTTGGAATAAAACTAGATTTATAGAAAAGTTACATTTAGAAATAATGGGCAGGTATGGTGGCTCATGCCTGTAATCCCAGCACTTTGGGATGCCAAGGTGGATGGATCATGAGGTCAAGAGATTGAGAGCATCCTGGCCAACATGGTGAAACCCCGTCTCTACTGAAAATACAAAAATTAGCTGGGTGTGGTGACGCACCCCTGTAGTCCCAGCTACTCGGGAGGGTGAGGCAGGAGAATCGCTTGAACCTGGGAGGTGGAAGTTGCAGTGAGCTGCGCCACTGCACTCCAGCCTGGTGACAAAGTGAGACTCCGTCTCAAAAAAAAAAAAAAAAAGAAAACAAAAGTTACAGAAATAATACAAAGAGCTCACCCAGTTTCCCGAAATGAAAGCATCTTATGTTGCCATAGTATATTTGTCACAACTAAGAAGCTGACATCATTGTGAATTATTAACTAAACTCCAGATTTTATTTGGATTTCCCCAGGTTTTTCATTAATATCTTTGTTCTGTTCAGGATACAGCCCAGGACACTACATTGCATTAAACAGATTCTCTTTGAATTGAGAGATAGCATGTGCTCCATGTGGTTCTGCATTTACTGTTCTCAACCGATGATGTCATAATTCATTGATTTCAAAATCCAGTAGAATGTAACTGTTGTTTTTGAGTACTTCTTCTTTTTTTTTTCTTTTTATTTTATTTTATTTTTTTGAGATGGAGTCTCGTTCTGTCGCCCAGGCTGGAGTGCAGTGGCGCGATCTCGGCTCACTGCAAGCTCTGCCTCCCAGGTTCACGCCATTCTCCTGCCTCAGCCTCCCAAGTAGCTGGGACTACAGGCACCTGCCACCACGCCCGGCTAATTTTTTTTGTATTTTTAGTAGAGACGGGGTTTCACCGTGGTCTCGATCTCCTGACCTCATCCACCCGCCTCAGCCTCCCAAAGTGCTGGGATTACAAGCGTGAGCCACCGCGCTTGGCCTTTTTTTTTTCTTTTTAAATGGAGTTTCACTCTTGTTGCCCAGGCTGGAGTGCAATGGCGAGATCTCGGCCCACCGCAACCTCCGCCTCCTGGGTTCAAGTGATTCTCCTGCCTCAGCTTCTCGAGTAGCTGGGATTACAGGCACCCATCACGATGCCTGGCTAATTTTTTGTATTTTTAGTAGAGATGGGGTTTTGCCATGTTGGCCAAGCTGGTCTTGAACTCCTGACCTCAGGTGATCCGCCCACCTCGGCCTCCCAAAGTGCTGGGATTACAGGTGTGAGCCACCACACCCGGCTTTAAGTACTTCTAAGAAAGGAAAAATGCTGCCAATTACAATTGTAAGTTACTAATTATAAGATATAGCATAATTTCAGAGATGTTCAAATGTGAGAAAAGTACATTTTAGATTTAATGGAATATGATACATCTTGGAAAGGTTTCAACTTTATTTCACAGAATTTTCTCATTCTTTTCATACCTACATAGAATTTCACTTTGTAATATACAAAAGATCTTTAAGCAAGTCCTTATTGATACTCATGTGGATTGTTTACTGTCTTTAGGTATTAAAATGCTGTATTCAATAATGTGGGACATATATGTCATTTCACATATATACAGATGTGTATCAGGGTGACATTCCAAAAGTGCACTGCTGAGTTAGAGGTATATGTATTTGTAATTTTGATGGAAGCTCTACCAATTTACAGTCCCACTAGCAATGTGTGAGAATAGTTTTTTTTAATGACTTCACAAATAGGCTGGGCACAGTGGCTCACATCTGTAATCCCAGCACTTTGGGAGGCCGAGGCAGGTGGATCACAAGGTCAGGAGTTCAAAACCAGCCTGGCCAAGATGGTGAAACCCCGTCTCTACTAGAAATACAAAAATTAGCTGGGTGCAGTGGCAGGCGCCTGTAATCCCAGCTACTGGGGAGGCTGAGGCAGGCGAATGGCATGAACCCGGGAGGCGGAGCTTGCAATGAGCCAAGATCGTGCCACTGCAATTCAGCCTGGGCGACAGAGCGAGACTCCATCTCAAAAAAAAAACCAACAAAAAAAACAAACAAAAAAACCACTTCACAAATAAAGTGGGTTACCAAACTTTTAGATTTTTGCCAATCTAATAGGTGGAAAACTATAGTCTCAATGTAGTTTTCATTTGTATTTCTCTTGTGAGTATAGGTTGAGTTTCTGAAAACTGGCCATAAATATTCTTTGCGCATTTTTCTATTGGGCTGTTTCCAATGTTTATGCATTAGGCTCTTTCAATATTAGGGACATTATTATCTGTGATGAATTACAAATATATTTTCTTTTTGTCGTTTACCTTTTGATTTGCTTATACTTGGTTAGTGCTTTGTGTTTGCCACACAAAGTTTATAGCTGACTCTGTTAATCTTTTCTATTATGGCTTCAGGATTTTAAGTCATAATTGTACTCAACAAATTTATTAAGGAGTTTGTCTATGTTTTCTTCCATTTCTCCCATCCTAGCCTTTACGCTATTGTCCTTATGAATTTTACTTTTACATATATTATAAATTCTGTTAAACTTTTGTTAATTACTTTTGTCGAAATAATCATCTTTTAAAGCAACTTAAATGAGGACAATAAACTCTTAAACATTTGTCCATGTAGTAGTTAGCATTTCTAGGGCCATTCATTCCATTGTATAAATACAGATTTCCAACTGGCATTTTCCTTCTACCTGGAAGATGTTAACATTTTTTATAGTGTAGATCTGCTAGTGATAAACTCTTTCATCTTCTGAATGTCTAAAAATGTCTTCATTGTGCTTTTGTTTTTGAAGATTTTTGCTTAGTGTTGAACTCTAGGTTGACATTCTTCATTTTTTTCTTTCAATACTTTAAAGATGTTTCTCTCCTGTCTTTTTTTTTTTTTTTGGAAACAAGGTCTTTGGTACCCAGACTGGAGCACAATGACACAATCTCGGCTCACTGCAACCTCTGCCTCCTGGGTTCAGGTGTTTCTCCTGCTTCAGCCTCCTGAGTAGCTGGGATCACAGGCGCATGCCACCACGCTCGGCTAATTTTTGTATTTTTAGTAGAGACGGGGTTTCACCATGTTGGCCAGGCTCATCTCAAACTCCTGACCTCAGGTGATCCACCTGCCTCGGCCTCCCAAAGTACTGGGATTACAGGCGTGAGCCACTGCGCCCAGCCCTCTCCTGTCTTATCACTTGAATTGGTAGCAACAATAAATCTGATAGCCTTCTTTGTTTCCCTGTGTGTAATATTTCTTTTTTCTCTGGCTGCTTTTAAGATTTTCTCTTGTTGGCTTTGAACAGTTTATGATGTGCATTGGTGTGGTTTTCTTTATGTTTCGTGTGCTTGAGATTGGTTGAACTTCTTGGATCTGTGTGCTTACAGAATTCATCAGTTTAGAAAGCTCTCAGCCATTATTTATGTAAATTTTTTTCTGCCTCCTCAACATATAATTATCTGCTTATTAGACCATTTTACGTTATTGTATAGCTCACTCTTACACTTTTTTTTTTTTTTTTTTAAAGATAGAGAAGGTCTCCGTCTGCCGTCCAGGAGTGTAGTGGCGTGATCATAGCCCACTGCAGACTTGACCTCCTGGATTCAAGTGATCCGCCCACCTCAGCCCCCTGTAGCTGGGACTACAGGCACATGCCACCACTCCTGGCTAATTTTTGTATTTTTTGTAGAGACGGGATTTCACAATCTTGTCCAGGCTGGTCTCCAACTCCTGGGCCCAAGCAATCCTCCCTCCTTGGCCTCCTAAAATGCTAGGATTGTAGGAGTAAGCCACTATGCCTGGCCTTCATTTTTTTGTATTGTTTTCCCTTCTCTTTTCATTTGTAGAGTTTCTAATGCTGTGCCTTCAGGTTCACTAATCTTTTCTTATGTCTTATCTGCCATTAGTCCTATCCAGTGTATTTTTCATCTCATAATTGTAGTTTTTATCTTCAGAAAAGTTCAATTTGGGCCATTTTTATATCTTTCATGTCTTCTGGTGTGGGTTTTTTTTTTTTTTTTTTTTTTTTGAGATAGAGTCTTGCTCTGTCTCCCAGCAGGCTGGCGTGTCATAGTGCAATCTCAACTCACTATGACCTCCGCCTCCCGGGTTCAAGCAATTCTCCTGTCTCAGCCTCCTGAGTAGCTGGAACTACAGGTCCGTGCCACCATGCCCGGCTAATTTTTGTATTTTTAGTAGAGACAGGGTTTCACCATGTTGGCCAGGCTAGTCTCAAACTCCTGACCTCATGATCTGCCCCCCTCAGCCTCCCAAAGTGCTGGGATTACAGGCGTGAGCCACCATGCCCAGCCTTTTTTCTTTTCTTTTTCTTTTTTTTTTTAATTTAAATAACAGCTCTAATTCACATACCATGCAGTTCACCAACTTAAAATGTATATTTCAATGATGTGTTTGTTGAAAGTTATATTTTATATAGTATTCAAATGTTAATTATTTAACTTTAAATATTTTTAAAGCTTTTTTAAATAAATGGAGTATTTGTAGAGTTGTGTACCTGTTACCATGATCTGATTTTTTTTTTTTTTTTGAGACGGAGTCTTGCTCTGTCGCCCGGGCTGGAGTGCAGTGGTGCAATCTCGGCTCACTTCAAGCTCCACCTCCCAGGTTCACACCATTCTGCTGCCTCAGCCTCCCGAGTAGCTGGGACTACAGGTGCCCACCACCACGCCCGGCTAATTTTTTGTATTTTTAGTAGAGACGGGGTTTCACTGTGTTAGCCAGGATGGTCTCGATCTCCTGACCTCATGATCCGCCTGCCTTGGCCTCCCAAAGTGCTCATGATCTGATTTTAATATATTTTCATTATCTCCTCAAAAATGCTCATACCCAATAGCAGCTATTCCCTTGCCCTCACCTCTCCCAGCTAGGTGCAACTACGAATCTGCTTTCTCTCACTACTTATTTCCTATTTTGAATATTTCATATAAATGAGATCATACTATTTGTGTTCTTTTATGCCTGGTTTCTTTTCACACAGCATGTTTGTGAGGTCCACTTATTTTATAGTATGTATCAGTACTTATTCCATTTTATGGCTGAATATTGCATTGTATGATGGTATCATATTTTGTTTATCAGTTGATGCACATTCAAGTTGTTTCTCCTTTTAGGCTATTATGAATAGTGCTGTTAAGAACATTCATGTACAAGTTTTTATGTGGGTGTGTATAGGTAGATGCCTATCTTACTGATACATGGAATGTAGTTATAGTAACTTGTAGGGTCTTTCTCTGCTAACTCCAACTGTGTATCAGTTCTGAGTCTGTTTTGGTTGATTATTTTCTTCTTTACGGGTCGTGCTTTTCTGCTTCTTTGTATGCCTAGCAATCTTTGACTGGATGCTGAATTTTACTTCATGGGTGTTAAATATTTTCGTATTGTTATAAACCTTAAACTTTCAGAGACGTAGTTACATCACTTAAACAGTCTGATACTTTCAGGTCTTGCTTTTATGATTTGTTAGGCAGACCTGGACCAGTGCTTAGTTGAGGGCTAATATTTCTTTTTCTTTTTGAGATGGAATCTCGCTCTCCCTCCAGGCTGAAGTGCAGTGGTGTGATCTCAGCTCACTGCAACCTCCGCCTCCCGTGTTCAAGCAATTCTTCTGCCTCAGCCTCCTGAGTAGCTGGGACTACAGGCGTGCGCCACCACACCCAGCTAATTTTTGTATTTTACTAGAGACGGGGTTTCACCATCTTGGCCAGGATGGTCTCTGTCTCTTGACCTCGTGATCCATCCGCCTCAGACAGCCAAAGTTCTGGGATTACAGGCGTGAGCCACCGTGCCTGGCCAAGGGCTAATTATTATTTATTTCCCGAGTACTCCGTCCAGTGCCCCATGATGACTTAGGAGTGCTGAGAACAAGCACTCATGCCAGCCTGTACGATTCTGCTGTAATTCTTTCAGATGGTTCTCTCCTGGGCTTTTTTTTTTTTTTTTGAGACAGCCTTGCTCTGTTGCCCAGGCTGGAGTGCGGTAGCGCAATCTCGGCTCGCTGCAACCTCTGCCTCCCAGGTTCAAGTGATTCTCATTCCTCAGCCTCCTGAGTAGCTGGGATTACAGGCGTGTATCACCACACCCTGCCAATTTTTATGTTTTCAGTAAAGAGGGGATTTGATTTTGACATGTTGCCTAGGCTGGTCTTAAACTCCTGGCCTCAAGTGATCCACCTGCCTTGGCCTCCCAAAGTGCTGAGATTACAGGTGTGCACCAACTGCAGCCACCCTCTCCTGGGTCTTTAGTAATTTTCTCACTTGCATGTTCTATTGTCTGTTGAATTCTGTTGGATACTTTGGACCCTTTGCAAATCTCTAGGGTTCTCTATTCTGTGCAGCTTTCTTCTCTTTGGTTACTCTGTCCTGGGAGCTCTTGCTGCCTTGATTTTCCCTGGACTCAGCTCCATGTCCTTAATTCAGGGCATCTGCCAGGTTCTGCCTCAGTTTACTCTTTGTGCAGCAGCGGTAAGCCGAGGAAGTTGCAGGGCTCACCTTTTTGTTTCCTGTGTCTCAGGGATTGCCTGTGTCCTTCATTGCTTGATATCCAGTCTTGAAAAACATATAATGTATTTTGGTTTTTATAATTTAAGTTAGTTGCTTTTTCCAGTGGAATAGTAAATCTGGTTCCTGTCGCTCCATCTTGTCTAGTAGTGGAAATCTTATGTTTTCTTACAGATTTTTTGTTTTTATTTTTTTTTTTTATTAATTTTTTTGCATACAAAAACAATAAACATTTTCTAAAAATACATACAAACAAAAAGATGCGTATCAAACATATTAGGAAGGTTGCACATGGGAAGTCGGGGAATAGAAATGGGGGTGGGAGTTAAAATAAATGAGAGAGGGACTTTATATGGATCAGTGATAATAACTCAATCCTCTATTTGACAAAGAAGAGGGAGAAGGAAGAGGAAGAAAAAGAAAGTGGGATAAAGGATCAGAAAGGGAGGAAAATAGAAAAAATTAGAGTATGACTCCAGGGTAGACCTGTTTTGTTGTCACTGAGTTGGTTGGTTGGTTTGTCTGTTGTATTCTTCATGTTTCGCCAAGTTGGCCAGACTGGTCTCGAACTCCTAGCCCGAAGTGATCAACCCGCCTCGCCCCCCAGAGTGCCGGGACCACAGGCGTGAGCCACCACGTCCAGCCCCCACATTGCTTCTGGCCTCCGTGGTAGACCTCCCAGACGGAGCGGCCAGGCAGAGGAGCTCCTCACTTCTACCCAGACACGGGGCGGCCGGGCAGAGGAGCTCCTCACTTCCCAGACGGGGCGGCCAGGCAGAGACGCTCCTCACTTCTTCCCAGACGATAGGTGGCCGGGCAGAGGCACTCCTCACTTCCCAGACGATGGGTGGCCGGGCAGAGGCGCTCCTCACTTCCCAGACGATGGGTGGCCGGGCAGAGGCGCTCCTCACCTCCCAGACGATGGGTGGCCGGGCAGAGGCGCTCCTCACCTCCCAGACGATGGGTGGCCGGGCAGAGGCGCTCGTCACCTCCCAGACGATGGGCGGCCGGGCAGAGGCGCTCCTCACTTCTTCCCGACGGGGCGGCCGGGCAGAGGCGCTCCTCACTTCTTCCCGGACGGGGCGGCCGGGCAGAGGCGCTCCTCACTTCCCAGACGGTGGGTGGCCGGGCAGAGGCGCTCCTCACTTCCCAGACGGTGGGTGGCCGGGCAGAGGCGCTCCTCACTTCCCAGACGGGGAGGCCGGGCAGAGGTGCTCCCCACCTCCCAGACGGGGCGGCCGGGCAGAGGCGCTCCCCACCTCCCAGACGGGGCGGCGGCCGGGCAGGGGCTGCAATCCCAGCACCCTGGTAGGCCAAGGCAGGCGGCTGGGGGGCAGAGGCTGCCGCGAGGCCAGACCACGCCACCGCACTCCAGCCCGGGCAACACCGAGCACTGGGTGAGCGAGACTCCGTCTGTAGTCCCAGTACCTCGGGAGGCTGAGGCGGGCAGAGCACTCGGCGTCAGGAGCTGGCGACCAGCGTGGCCAAGAAGGCGAACGCGTGCCTGCATCGAAAGGAGAAATGGCAGGCAGCGGTTGCGCGCGCCGGCAGTCGGAGGGAGGGAGGGAGGAAGGGAGGGCTTTTGTTTTTATTTTCTTACATCTAAATATTTTCTTCATTTTAAGTTTACTCAGCTGAGGTTATAGAGTTACTTTATTTATCTTTTCAGATGGCTACCTAATACCATTTATTTACATGACATCTGGTTTATCATCTTTATCATGTATTACATTCCTGAATGTGTTCGGGTCTATCTTAGGACTTCTCTTGACTTCTCTTCTTTGTGTGTGTCTGTCGGATGCCAGCAACTCTCTGTTTTAGTAACAGAGGCCTTTTAATACCTTTACATATCCAGGTGTGCTATCCCTTTTTAGAGCTTTTTTCCCCCCCAGCTTTCTCCCAAACTCTTCTTGTTTGTTCTTGCTTATTTTTCCAAATGAACTTTAGGATCCACTTGCCTTCCATGAAGAAACAAAAAATCCTGTTAATTATTTATATGAATTAACTTAGGCAGAAAAAAAATATTTATAATGACTTGTCTGTTCACAAACATGGTATGGCTTGCTTTTTTTTTTTTTTTGAGACCAAGTCTTGCTGTGTCGCCTGTGCTGGAGTGCAGTGGTGCCATCTTGGCTCACTGCAACCTCTTCCTCCTGGGTTCAAGAAATTCTCTTGCCTCAGTCTCCCGACCAGCTGGGACTACAGGTGCGCACCACTATGCCCAGCTAATTTTTGTATTTTTAGTAGAGATGGGGTTTCACCATCTTGGCCAGGATGGTCTCTGTCTCTTGACCTCGTGATCCGCCTGCCTTGGCCTCCCAAAGTGCTGGGATTACAGGCGTGAGCCACCACACCCGGCCATAGTATGGCTTTTTGACTGCTGAAGTCTTCTTTTGGGTCCCTCAGTAATATATTAAAATTTCATACCTGTCTTGCACATTACATGTTAAACTTTTTCTTAGATATTTAGGAACTACAAATTGGATTTTTGTATTCTATTTTATTTCACATATGAACCATTTTCTGAGCAGTTAACAACTCTTACAGCAAACATTTTAATTTTATTTAACTTTGACTCCTCAATGTTTAGAAATTAAAGACCGAGGAGTTATTGTAACCTCCATAATACTACATTTACATTGTAGATGAATACCAAATGGCTTTTTTTATTTAATAAAATTATAGGAATTAACCTTTCTGATCTTGTAGATATTTTATCTTATTATAGCCCTTATAAATGAGACTTTATTAATGTCCTTGTTTAGCAACCTTTTTTTTTGTTTTTGTTTTTCTTTTTTGAGACGAAGTCTCACTCTGTTGCCCAAGCTGGAGTGCAGTGGCGTGATCTTGGCTCAATGCAACCTCCACCTCCCAGGTTTAAGTGATTCTCCTGCCTCAGCCTCCTGAGTAGCTGGGACTACAGGCACCCACCACCATGCCAACTAATTTTTGTATTTTTAGTAAAGACAGGGTTTCACTGTGTTGGCCAGGCTGGTCTTGAACTCCTGACCTTGTGATCCACCCACTTCGGCCTCCCAAATTGCTGGGATTACAGGCGTGAGCCACTGTGCCTGGCCAGCAACCTGTTTTTGAAGAATAAGTTACAAAACTAATGGTGAACATATTTCAGTGAATAGATTTCTTTGCTCGATAAGTGCATAGGAATTTGCTTGAGAAGCAAAACAGCTTTTTAAAAACTTAAGGTTTGGCTGAGTGTGGTGGTTCACACCTGTAATCCCAGCACTCTGCCAGGCAGAGGCGGGTGGATCACTGGAGTCCGGGAATTCAAGACCAGCCTGGGCAACATAGTAAGACCCTGTCTCCACAAAAAGTACAACAATTAGCTGGGTGTGGTGGCATGTGCCAGTAGTCCCAGCAACATGGGAGACTGATGAGGTAGGATCGCTTGAACCTGGGAGTCAAGGCTGCAGTGAGCTGTGATTGTTCTACTGTATTCCAGCCTGGGCAAAAGAGTGAGACCCTGTCTTAGAAAACAGAAAAACCCTTAAGGTTTCACACTGCTGAAAGAAATTAAAGACACAGACTGGGTGCAGTGGCTCATGCCTGTAATCCCAGCCCTTTGGGAGTCCGTGGCAGGCAGATCACAAGGTCAGGAGATGGAGACCATCCTGGCTAACACGGTGAAACCCCATCTCTACTAAAAATACAAAAAATTAGCTGGGTGAGTTGGTGGGCGCCTGTAGTCCCAGCTACTCCGGAGGCTGAGGCAGGAGAATGGCGTGAACCCAGGAGGCAGAGCTTGCAGTAAGTCTAGATCGCGCCACTGCACTCCAGCCTGGGCCACAAAGCAAGACTCCATCTCAAAAAAAAAACAAATTAAAGACACAAATAAATGGAAAGACATCTTGTTGCTTGTGAATCAGAAGACTTAATATTATTAAAATGTTAATAACTACCTAAAGCTATCTGCAGATTGAATGCAGCCCCTATCAAAATCCTAATGGCATTTTGTGCAGACATAGAAAAATAATCCTAAAATTTATATGGAACCTCAAAGGACATTGAATATCCAAAACAACCTTGAAAAGGGGGGAAAAAACAGCTAGAGGCTTCAATTCCTGATTTCAGAATATATTACAAAGCCACAGTAATCAAAGCAGTATGATACTGGCATGAGGACAGAGCAATGGAATAGAGTAAACAGCCCAGAAATAAACCCTTATATATATGGTTAAATGATCTTTGACAAAGATGCCAAGCATTTGTGTCTTCAACAAATGGTTTGGGAAAACTGGATGTCCATCTGAAGAGAATGACGTTGGACTCTTGCCTTACCCTAGATACAAAAATTAATGCAAAGTATCTTAAAGACCTAAACATAAGACCAGAAACTATAAAAGTCTTAGACAAAAGCATAGGAAAATGCCTCATGACATTAGATTTGGGAATAATTTATTGGATATGATACCAAAAGCACAGGCAGCATAAGCAGAAATAGGCAAGTGTAGAATGGTGGTTTCCAGGACCTTTGGGGGATAGGGAAAAGAGGAGTTCCTGTTCAGTGGATATAGAGTTTCAGTTTAGCAAGGTGAAAAACTTTTAGAGATGTATTGCACAGCAGTGTACATACAAGTTAACATTATTATACTGTACTCTTAAAATGGCTAAGATGGTAAATTTTATGTTGTTTGTTTTTGACCGCAATTTAAAAACTTTTTTTTTTTTTTTTTTTTGAGACAGAGTCTTGCTCTGTCGCCCAGACTGGGGTGCGGTGGTGCAATCTCAGCTCACTGCAAGCTCCGCCTCCTGGGTTCACGCCATTCTCCTGCCTCAGCCTCCTGAGTAGCTGGGATTACAGGCACCCGCCACCATGCCTGCCTAATTTTTTTGTATTTTTTTAGTAGAGATGAGGTTTCACCATGTTAACCAGGATGGTCTCTATCTCCTGACCTCATGATCCACCCGCCTGGGCCTCCCAAAGTGCTGGGATTGCAGGCGTGAGCCACCATGCCCGGCCTCAAAACTTATGGTTTTTAAAAGCTCAGTGTTACATCTATTTCTATTTGCAGACTAATCTTAATATTCTATTTGTGTAGCTATTCTTTCCTGAATTACATTAGGCTCCTGAAGATCAAGAGTCCAGATTTCAAAGAATATTTTACTTGTACCTTAAGCAAATAAGTGCATACACCTGACAAATGAAAAGGTTACTTTTAGGAATGGAATGGAAATATGAAATTAGAATTGTTTAGGAAAATTTAGGCTGTGTGATTAAGCATAAACAGAATGCTTGCATATTCATTCAAGTTAAACAAAAAACCAAATATACTTACTAGGTGTATTTTTTTTTTTTTTTTGAGACGGAGTCTCACTTTGTTGCCCAGGCTGGAGTGCAATGGCACAATCTCAGCTCACTGCAGCTTCCACCTCCCAGGTTCAAACAGTTCTCCTGCCTCCGCCTTCCAAGTAGCTGGGATTACAGGTGCATGCCACCATGCCCAACTAATTTTTTTTGTATTTTAGTAGAGATAGGGTTTCACTGTGTTGCCCAGGCTGGTCTTGAACTCCTGAGCTCAGGCAATCTACCAGCCTCGGCCTCCCAAAGTGCTAGGATCACAGGCATGAGCCACTGCGCCCGGCCACCAGGGTACTTTTAATCAAAATGTTTAATACTTTATGAATTTGGTGTTTTGTCTATGATAACTATCCAAATGATACTACGAAATTTAAATCTACTTCGTAGTTACAAGCTAAACATCACTGTTATAAAATAGATAATAAATATAATTCAGTATTGACATTAAAATTCCCAGATTTTTACTGACTTCTTCTAAAATCGCCCTTTTCATGTAAGAAAAGGCAGTGTTTTAGAAACTACAAATTTGGCTGGGTGCAGTGGCTCACGTCTGTGATCCCAACATTTTGGGACGATCACTTGAGCTCAGGAGGCCAAGACTAGTCTGGTTAACATAGCAAGACCTTGTCTTAGCCAAAAATACAAAACTTAGCCGGGTGTGGTGGTGTGTCCCTGTGGTCCCAGCAACTTGGGAGGCTCAGGCGGGAGAATAGCTTGAGCCCAGGAGGTGGAGGCTGCAATGAGCCTTGATTATGCCACTGCGCTCCAGCCTGGGCGACAGATGAGCCCTATCGCAAAAACAACAAGAAAAGCCCTATAAATTTAAGTACATTTCCTATTCTGGATAAAACTAACTCAAAATTTTAATGTCAGTTTGGGAAACTTAGTGAGCTTTTTGCCCTCAACATCAAAGTATAAGCAAATTTCTCTTAAAATCCTTTGGCTTCTAGTGGAGCTGCTGACAGGCTATGCACTGCAGTGGGCTGCTGCAGAGAGCTGAATGTTACTGCTGTGGAAATGTGTTGTAAAAGCCAGTTTATAAGTAAAAGCAGCACACTCCTTTGCTGAAAGCCCTGCATGGGTTAATAGGGGGCTTCCAGTGAATAGCCCACTCCCTCTCCTGCGTTTCCACCCAGTTCTGCTGCTTCCTGCCCCCTCCCCTGGACCCCCAGAGTGTTTCTTCTGTAGTATTGCAGCCCTCACAAGAAGCAAAGCTTTGAAGGGAATTGAACCTTTCTATGATGTGGGTTTCAGGGTTTTTTTGGTTTTCCTTTCTGGAATAGAAAAAAAAATTAAATCTTGAAAGCCGTATCGTATAAAGTAGGCAGTCTGGAAGTCACTTACCTGAGCCACTTAATTATTTTTCCGTAGGCTTTCCTTGAATAATAATGAGAAATTGTGGGGGTGGGGCGGGGAGTTGGCTCCCTTTAAAAAAATTGCTCTGAGGCAATTGTTGATATATGTGCCCCTTCGTATTTGTTGATTTGGAATACATTGGCTACATATGTTCATATATCACCCTGTCGTCACAAGCCCTGTGCAGGCTACTTACTCTTCCTTGGTGCCGCCTCTCCCATTCATCAAATGAGGGTGCTAAGACCTATGTCATCAGACTGGTGAAAGGTGAAGGAGATCACATGTGTAAAGTGCCTAGACTAAGATGTACTCCATGGAGCCCTACCTCTGTGTACATGTTCACTTGTTTATGAAACAGGCATTAGCTGAGTGCCTGGTGTGAACTCAGCAGTGCAGGGCCAAGTGTATCTGCCCAGGGGTGCTATGATGCCTGGTGCTGGGATCAAGGCTCTTGGCAGCAAAGGCCCTCAAGGCAGAAGGAACACTATTTGCTCCTTGCTTCTGTGGAGGCCTTTTGTCTGTCAAGATCCCCCTTGTCAGAGGCTACAGATCAGAAACTGATAGGTTTATTTCCTCCGTCTGTGCTGTCCATTGTAGTGACCACTACCCACATGTGGCAGTGGCTCCTGTACTGGACAGAGCAGATAGAGACTTTCCCCTTCTTGCAGAAAGTTCTTTTGGATGGTGGTGTTTTAGGTGGTGAGAGAGCTTGGCCTAGTCACTGTTTTCTCTCTCTCGTTTTTTTTTTTTTTTTTTGAGACAGAGTCTCACTCTGTTGCCTAGGCTGGAGTGCAGTGGTGCAATCTCGTCTCACTGCAGCCACCGCTTCCTGGGTTCAAGCGATTGTCCTGCCTCAGCCTCCTGAGTAGCTGGGATTACAGGCATGCACCAACACGCCCGGTTAATTTTTGTATTTTTAGTAGAGACAGGGTTTCGCCGTGTTGGCCAGGCTGGTCTCGAAATCCTGACCTCAAGTGATCTGCCCACCTCAGCCTCCCAAAGTGCGGGATTACAGGCGTGAGCCACTGTGCCTGGCCTGTTTTCTCATTTTAAATCCAGTTCATGTTTTTTTAAAGTAATGAGGTTGATAGAATATAGAGAATGGCAGATAATCTATTAAAGCTAATTTAGGCCCTATTTCCATGAATTTTCCTTTGTGACAATTTTAGGACTTGAAGAGCTACCTTTTAAAATTTTTAAAATATGGACTGGGCATGGTGGCTCACACCTGTAATCCCAGCACTTTGGAAGGCTTAGGCCAGAAGATTGCTTGAGCCCATGCTGGGCAACATGGCAAGACCCCATCTCTACAAAAAAATTTTAAAATTAGCTGAGTGTGGTGGTGCACACCTGTGGTCCCAGCTACTCAGAAGGCTGAGGTGGGAGGATCACCTGAGCCCAGGAGGTCAAGGCTGCAGTGAGTTGTGATTACACTACTGCACTACAGCCTGGGTGACAGAGTGAGACCCTGTCTATAAAATAAAGTTGTTTAAGTAAACGTCTTTTGCAGACTGAAGAAGGATACAAATACTATTTCAAGAATCTTTGAAAGAATTTTTCTACTTAACCACATTTATCTTTTCTGGTAGGTCTTTTAAAGTTGCAATGTCATTTACTGTCAACAGTCTATAACAGATACTAAGGTCAAGATAATTCTCAATTATATTCTTTACAGAATACTTCACTAATTCTGTAGCCTTTTCATGGATCTGTATCAGTTAAGAGTTTTTGGGTGGCCTTCCCTCCTCCCACCCCAGCTTTTAAAAAAATCAATTGTCATTTGCATACAGTAAAATGCATGGATTTATGTGTAGTTTGAATTTTAGCAAATGAACAACTACGCTAAAGTTCCCTGGGTCTTTCCTGTCATCCCCCTACCCCGAGCATCTGCTGTCTGATTTCTGTCACTATAGATTAGTTTTACCTGCTCTTGAACTTGATGCATATGGAATCATAAAACATAAACTCTTGTGTCTGTCTCCATTTGCTGAGCATAGCATTTCAGGGACGCATCGTGTTCTGTGTATTAGTACTTCATTCCTTTGTTACTGCTGAGCGGTGTTCCCTTGTATGAATATATGCATTCTATCCATTGTCTTATTGTTGTACATTTGGGTTGCTTTCAGTTTTTAGCTTTTATAAAGCTGCTACAAATATTCATCTGCAAATCTTTTTGTAGACACACATACTAATTTGCCTTGGGTATATACTAAGGAGTAGAATGTCTGGGTCATAGGGAAAGCCTGAGTAACTTTGTAAGAAACTGCTCAATTTTGCCAGTGTCTACATACCATTTTACATTCCCATTAGCAATGTATGAATTCTAATTGCGCTACGTCTTCTCCAACAATTGGTGTTGTCATTTCTAATTTTAGCCATTTTAATGGGTGTGAAGTGGTATTTCATTGTGGTTTTAATTTGCATTTCCCTGATACTGAATGCTTTTTTCATGGGCTTATAGGCCATTCCTATATCTGCTTTTGTGAAATGTATTCAAAACTTTTGCCCTGGTTCCCATTTTTAAAACTTTAATATGTACCTTACAATGAGAACACAGGGACACAGGGAGGGAAACATCACCCACTGGGGCCTGTCTGGGGGTTGGGGGGCAAAGGGAGGGAAAGCATAAGGACATACCTAATGCATGCGGGGCTTAAAACCTAGATGACGGGTTGATGGGTACAGCAAACCACCATGCCACATGTATACACGTTCTGCACATATATCCCAGAACTTAAAAAAAAAAAAAGTGCCTTAATCCCTTCTACACCATTTTCTTTAAAAAAAAAAAACAACAATGCAATTGGCATGACAATGCTTTTTAAATCTCTCTGAGAAGTTGTTTTCTAAAGAAAGAATTACTTATTAATGTCGAGTGGCCTAGAATTGTGAATGTCCTAAATAATGTTAGGAAGGATTTGAAATATCATTGGAGATAAAATATTATGAATAATTTTGCTTCTGATAAGGCAATTATATAGTCAAAATACTCATTAAAGTAAGTCTTGGCCAGGCGTGGTGGCTCATGCTTGTAATCCCAGCACTTTGGGAGGCCGAGGCAGGTGGATCACCTGAGGTCAGGAGTTCGAGACCAGCCTGACCAACATGGTGATACCCTGCCTCTACTAAAAAGACAAAAAAATTAGCCAGGCATTGTGGAACGCACCTGTAATCCCAGCTACTTGGGAGGCTGAGGCAGGAGAATTGCTTGAACCTGGGAGGCAGAGGTTGCAGTGAGCCAAGATCGTGCCACTGCACTACAGCCCGGGCGACAAAGCGGGACTCCATCACAAAAACTAAATTATAAAATAAAGTTTGTTTTTTTTTTTTTTGAGACGGAGTCTCTCTCTGTCACCCAGGCTGGAGTGCAGTGGCGCGATCTCGGCTCACTGCAAGCTCCGCCTCCCGGGTTCACGCCATTCTCCTGCCTCAGCCTCTCCGAGTAGCTGGGACTACAGGCGCCCGCCACCATGTCCAGCTAATTTTTTTGTATTTTTAGTAGAGATGGGGTTTCACCGTGGTCTTGATCTCCTGACCTCGTGATCCACCTGCCTCGGCCTCCCACAAAGTGCTGGGATTACAAGCGTGAGCCACCGCGCCTGGCCAATAAAGTCTGTTTTATTCACTGCCAAGAAATTTGAAATGATATAGACACTTATCTTTTTTCCCCTTTGAAATGCTTATTTAGACGGAAAAATTAGAATGTAACCTATCAGAGTTCTTGGCTTATCCTAGAAGAATATCTGTCTGCTGAAAGTGAATGCTTTCTTCCTCTGTGCCTTCTCTTCTGTGGGTCAGGAGTCTGATTTTCTTGACTATGATCCAAATGTTTTAGGGCATGTTAGTGATACCATAATTCTTTGTACCATACTGCTGGAAACTGACCTGAGCCAATCTGGTCGTGCACACCCCTTAGGACTTTTCGATAGGTTACAGTCACAACCAAAAAGCCTTGAGGTAGATGGAGTTTAGCTGCTCCCCCACAACACTGCTACCAAGTTATAATAAATGCTAGTAGCCTCAGATGAAAAAGTTTGCCACTCAACAGTCGTTCATTCAATGCATATTTATTAGCAAGCAGGCACAAAACAGATGGTTCATCCTGTCCTGAAAGCTTAGCTCTTGCATTTTGTAGGTACTCTGACCCCTTTTATGAAAAGCTTACTTGAAGCATGGGTATAGGGTTTGTCATGCTTATAGTTCCAGTCAATCAGAAATCCTCACAACCGCTGGGCGCGGTGGCTCACGCCTGTAATCCCAGCACTTTGGGAGGCCGAGGCGGGCGGATCACGAGGTCAGGAGATGGAGACCATCCTGGCTAACACGCTGAAACCCTGTCTGTACTAAAAATACAAAAAATTAGCTGGGCGTGGTGGCGGGCGCCTGTAGTCCCAGCTACTCGAGAGGCTGAGGCAGGAGAATGGTGTGAACCCGGGAGGCGGAGCTTACAGTGAGCCGAGATCGCGCCACTGCACTCCAGCCTAGGCGACAGAGCGAGACTCTGTCTCAAAAAAAAAAATAAAAAATAATAAATCCTCACAACCAGGCCAGGCCCTGTGGCCCACGCTTGTAGTCCCAGCACTTTGGGAGGCCGAGGTGGGCAGATCACTTGAGGTCGGGATTTCCAGACCAGCCTGGCCAATATGTGAAACCTGGTCTCTACTAAAAATACAAAAACTAGCCAGGCGTGGTGGTGCGCACCTGTAGTCTCAGCTACTCTTGAGACTGAGGCAGGAGAATCGCTTGAACCCGGAAGGTGGAGGTTGCAGTAAGCTGAGATCACACCACTGCACTCCAGCCTGGGCAACAGAGTGAGACTCCGTCTCAAAAAATAATAATAATAATAAATAAATACAACCAGTAGCTGGAGGGTGGCACCGGTTTACACATCCAGACTGAAGTCTCAAACACTATCCCTGAAGAGCAGTCTCGTTAGATTCCTCTTATCTGTTCATGCAAATGTGGGCTGTATCCGTAAAATATTTTAGACAAATCTGCATATGTGGACAGTCACTAATTTCACCAATGAGAGCCCATTTCTAACAGGGATTATTCTGATGAACATGCCACTAATTTTACCAATAAAAATATTTTTGATGCCCAGTATTTGAATTATAAATTTTCCAGAGGTATGCGTAACAGAAGAGCTACTGTATTATTTCTGGAATGTGACTCCCTGCTTTAATAATGGCCATCCATCTCTGGAGTGTGAGTTTCTGATTAGAGCAACTGCCGCCAGATCTGCCTGATCGGCTCCCTGGTGTAGCTTAAACCAATCATATATGTTTTATCCTCGTCTCTGCAGTTAAAGTAAATTAACAACCCAGGCCCATTATATAAAATTAGTAAGAGGAATTCATCTGGATAGTCCATTCTCTCTCCTGATCAATTTAATTAGTAAATCTGGTAAAAGTCTCAGATGAGAGTTTAATTATACAGCATCCAGTGACACAGGAAACTAAGGTCTTGAACTCTAATTTTGCTTTTGTGTGGTTTGAAATGTTTGTTCCTCGGTGCCATAAAGAAATAGCCCTTGAATATAAATTTAATTTGTTTAGTAAGGCCATTTTTACTTCCTGCAGAAAGGGTACACTCACCAGCAGTTTTGCCACGAAAGTACACCAAACAAAGGAGACAGGGTCATTTATGACCTGACGCGTCCACCCTACTGCTGTGTCCAGTTTCCATTGGCTGGAACCATACCTTACATTCTGTATTTGTCCCGATTGGCTAGCAACTTAGAACTGTTTAAAAGAGGCAGAGGTAGAGTGGAACAAAGGAAGGAGGAAGTAACTTGTGAAATGCTGAGAAAGGTAAAAACACTTTTAAATAAGGAAGAGGAACAAGCTATGACCTAATGCTTGCTTGGACCAGTATAAGCATGCCAGGGCAAATATTTAGGCTATATTGTGGGAGCTAAGAACATAAAGTATATTGATTTTTTTTATTATGGCTAGCAGATATTTAAGAATGTTAGCATAGGTTTTTGGATAAATTTTGCTTCTAAGTGAAGTTACTATTTATTCCTAATTGGACTGGGAGGAAAGTCTTTGAAGAGGAACCTCTACTTTACTTTTTACAGTGTCACATTGACAGACAGCATGTGGGATGGGGGCTGGAGAGGTTTTTTCCAGTGACTTAAGTTTCAGGGCCCTTTGTCGTAAAACGGGGAGAAGCAGAGAGCTAGCTGATGGAGCCGCCCCTCGGTTCTCACCATGAAGCACACTGGGAGTCAGCTTTGTGTCTCCAGCCCAGGGCTGCAGGGGATAAACTAGGATAAGGAAGGATGATGATGAAAGGCAACTGGCTGGAATTGTTATCGAATCTTTCCATTTCAGAGCGCTAGCTACCGATGCTGTATTTAACTTTATATCTGTGCTAGGGAGGGTGGATCTTGTCCTGGCAGGAAATAGCTGTTGTTAGACCACATTGAACAGGGATGCAGAGGACACCAAGGTTGAGGGGGACATAACTGTGAAAGATGAAAGGCTTCCTCCTCATCCTTCCCTCACTCCCCAGAGGAATACATTTTCACTTATGAACTAACACCAACACGTTCAAACCCACATAATACTCAAAAAGTAAATACTTCCTTCCCTGCCCCCAAATCCTTGGTAACCACTGTAACTCTTTACAGTGGCCATCTCCTTGGTAACCACTGTAACTCTTTGGTGGGGGCATTTTTCTGTTGTCTTTCTGTTTATTTTTTAATTAATTAAATTTTTTTAGAGACGAGGTCTCTATTGCCCAGGCTGGAGTGCAGCGCTGCAATCATAACATGCTGTGACCTCAACCTGCTGGACTCAAGTGATCCTCCTGCCTCAGCCTCCCAAGTAGCTGGGACTATAGGCATGAGCCACTGTGTCTGGCCCTCTGTTTATCTTTATTTTAGAAGATTATTTATTTTCTTCTTTGTACTTCAGTGGATACAAATCTGTTAATTTTTTTTTTCTTTTTTGAGACGGAGTCTCCCTCTTGTTGCCCAGGCTGGAGTGCAGTGGTGCAATCTTGGCTCACCTCAACCTCCACCTCCTGGGTTCAAGCGATTCTCCTGCCTCAGCCTCCTGAGTAGCTGGGATTACAAGCGTGCGCCACCATGCCTGGCTAATTTTTGTATTTTTAGTAGAGACGGGGTTTCACTATGTTGGTCAGGTTGGTCTTGAACTCCGGTCAGGTTGGTCTTGAACTCCGGACCTTGTGATCCACCTGCCTCTGCCTCCCAAAGTGCTGGGATGACAGGCATGAGCCACCATGTCGAGCTTAAATGTGTTTATTTTTACACATATAAATTTACCTTAGAAATAAGGCTTAGTTTTGATTTATTCTGTTTACATATATCATGCAATTAGGTTTTTTAAATACTTAGTTGATCTTTGTATGACTGTGGAAAGATTACATATTGATCTACTTTATTAACTTTAAGTGATAGTATAACTGCCATGGTTTAATTATTCCTCTGTTAATGACAGTTATTTCCATTTAGTCTTACTGCAGACACTGCTATAGTGAACACCTGTCAATTGCTTCTTAGTACTCCTATGCCAGTATTTCTCTCAGGTCAATTTCAAGAGAGGGATTGGCTGGGTTACCAGTTACAGGCATAACAGATGCTGCCAGATTGCTCTCCAGAACGCCCCCATCAACTTACAATCTCACCTTCTTTGTATAAAAGTAGCAGTCTAGCCGGGTGCAGTAGCTAGCGCCTGTAATCCCAGCACTTTCGGAGGTCAAGGTGGGCGGATTACCTGAGGTGGGGAATTCGAGACAAGTCTGATCAACATGGAGAAACCCCATCTCTACTAAAAATACAAAATTAGCCGGGCGTGGTGGTGCATGCCTGAAATCCCAGCTACTCGGGAGGCTGAGGCAGGAGAATCGCTTGAACCTGGGAGGCGGAGGTTGCGGTGAGCTGAGATTGGGCCATTGCACTCCAACCTGGGCAAAAAAGAAAAAAGCGAAACTCTGTCTCAAAAAGAAAAAAAAAAAAAGTAGCACTCTTCCCCACAACCTTTCCCTAGGATTGCTATCAGTATTTTAATTTTTTTCCAACTGGATGGCATGAAATAAAATTTCATTATTTTGTAATTTTTTCTAATTACTAATTAGGCCAAATATGTCATATGGTTTTTGGTCATCTGTATTTATTTTTCTGGTTTGCCTTTTTAATATATGATTATTTTCATTGGACTGTGTGTAATTTTAAGATTCTTATAGCAATAGTTTTTTATTTATATATAGTCCTTGTTATATAAGCTACAAATAGTTTCTCCTAGTCAATTGCTTTAAAAAAAAAAAAACTTTCAGAGTTACAGAAATGTTATAAAAATAGTAGAGCGTTCCTGTGTCCGCCTCACGCAGTTTCACTTTTCTCTAGTGTTGTCATCTGTCTTCGTCATCTAGGGCTGCTGTGACAGAATGCGCCATGCATAGTCTGCGTGGCGTAGACAACAGAAATGTATTTTGTTAGAATTCTGGAGCTTAGGAAGTCCAAGAACAAGGAGCCAGCAGGGTTGGCTTCTGCTGAGGCCTCTGTCCTTGGCTTGCAGACTGCCGCCTTCTCCCTGTACCTCCACATGACCTTTCCTCTGTGCATTCAGAGGGAGAGAGTGCTCTGGTATCTCCCTTTTTTTTTTTTTTTGAGATGGAGTCTTGCTCTGTCACCCAGGCTGGAGTGCATTGCGTGATTTCGGCTCACTGCAAGCTCCGCCTCCAGGGTTCAGGCCGTTCTCCTGCCTCAGCCTCCCGAGTAGCTGGGACTACAGGTGCCCGCCACCATGCCGGCTAATTTTTTGTATTTTTAGTAGAGACGGGGTTTCACTGTGTTAGCCAGGATGGTCTCAATCTCCTGACCTTGTGATCTACCCGCCTCGGCTTCCCAAAGTGCTGGGATTACAGGTGTGAGCCACTGCACCCGGCCTGTATCTCTCTTCTTATAAAGATATCAGTCCCAGCTGTATGACCTCATTTAACCTTGATTTCTTCCTTAAAGGCCCTATTCCCAGTAGTCACATTGGGGGTCAAGGCTTCAACATGAAGAATTTTAGGGACACAATTCAGTCCATAACATCATCTTACATTACTGTGGCACTTTAAGAAACCAACACTGGGCTGGGCACGGTGGCTTATGCCTGTAATCCCAGCACTTTGGGAGGCCAAGGCTGGAGGATCACCTGAAGTCAAGAGAGTTCGAGACCAGCCTGGCCAACATGGTGAAACCTTGTCTCTACTAAAAATAGAAAAATTAGCCAGGCATGGTGGCACATGCCTGTAATCCCAGCTACTTGGGAGGCTGAGGCAGGAGAATCACTGGAACCAGGAGGCAGAGGTTGCAGTGAGCCAAGATCGCGCCATTGCACTCCAGCCTGGGCAACAGAGTGAGACTCCGTCTAAAAAAAAAAAAGAAACCAATACTGATGTGTTATTATTAACTATACTGTAGACTTTATTGGGATTTCACCAGCTTTCCCATTAGCCTTTCTCTATTCTGAAATTCAATCCACATTGCATTTAGTTGTCATCTGCCTAGTCACCTAAGGTCTGTGAAAGTTTCTCAGTCTTTCCTTGTTTTTCATGATCTTGACAGTTTTGAGGAGAACGGGTGAACTATTTTGTAGAATGTGCCTCAAATTGGGTATGTCTGCTTGTTTTCCTCATGACTAGACTGGATTTTTGGCATGAATACCACAGAAGGTGAAGTGCCCTTCTATCACATCTTGTCAGAGGTACATGAAATCCACACGACATCACGGGTTAGTCACAAGCATTTGGTTAAAATAGTGTTTGCTAAGTTTCTCTTCTGTAAAGTTACTGTTTTTCCGTTTCCATACTGTAGTCTTTGAAACAAGTCATCTAAGTCCAGTCCACATTCAAAGGGGACTAAGGAGGGGTTAAGCATCACTTCTTGGAGAGAAGTAGCTACATGTATATAATTTGGAATTGTTCTATGAAGAAGATTTGTCTCCTCTCCATTTACTTATTCAATCACTTATTTATGTCAGTATGGATTCATGCATATTACTTTACACTTTAGATTAAAATCCAATATTATATACTTATGTTGTTGCTCAAATTGTTCTTTCTTTGACTGTTGGAGTTTTTCAGGTTGGCTCCAGTATCACACTCTTCTCCCACCCCCTTTTCTTAAAAGATATTTTTATACTGTGTTCTATAAATTTATCACTCTTTTTTCTTAATAGCTTTTGCATTTTGTGTCTAAGTCTTAAACTGTGTATCAGTTAGGATAGGCTAGGCTATGTTATGATGACAACCCCAAAGTCTTAGTGGCATGTAACAAGCAAATTTTTTTTTGCTCATGACACATGTCCATCACTAGTTAGGTAAGAACTATTACTCTTGCAAACCAGGCTGGTGGAGCACGGTTACTTCATATGTAACTTTTTACTGAGCATAATGTAAATGAAGTCATATTTATTTTATAATACATATACGTAGATATCTGTAATGTGTGACACATACGCACACAGAAATGTGCACAGCTTTATAAACAGCTTGTGAACATCCTGGGTAAGTAACTAGCAGATGGATGGAGAAACAGAACATCACCATAGGCCTGGTGCGATGGCTTACACTTGTCATCTCAGCACTTTGTGGGTCCGAGGCAGGAGGAGTCTTGAGCCCAGGAGTTCAAGACCAGCCTGGGCAATACAGGGAGACTTATATCTCCTCAAAAATACAAAAATTAACCAGGTGTGGTGGCATGCATGCCTGTAGTCCCAGCTACTCAGGAGGCTGAGGTGGGAGGAACCCTTGAGCCCAGGGGTTCAAGACCAGCCTGGGCAACATAGTGAAACGCCACCTCTACAAAAAATACAAAAATTAGCCAGGTGTGGTGGTACGTGCCTGTGGTTCCAGCTACTTGGGAGGTTGAGATGAGAGGATTGCTTGAGCCTGGGAGGCAGAGGTTGCAGTGAACTGTGATTGCATCACTGCCCTCCAGTCTAGGTGACAGAGGTAGGCTCTGTCTCAAAAACAAAAGTATCATCACACCTCAGGAACCACCCTCTGTGTCATTTCCTGGTGACCACCCCCTTCAAGGATAAACACTACCCTGATTTGTATTGCCATAGATTTGTCTGGTTTTGAAATCTACATAAATGGAATCATGCTGTATTTACTCCTTTTTTCTTCCAGCTTCTTTCACTAAATGTTTGTGAGCATTGTTTGTGATGTGTGTGGCTGTAGCTCAGGCACTCTCATTGCCATATAATATTCCATTGTAAGGAAGTACCCATTTGGGCTGTTTTCAGTGTTTTCCTATTATAAATAATGATTCTATGAGCTTTTAAAAAATACCTTTCTTGGTGAACATGTGTATGAATTTCTGTTGTATGTAAATCTAGAACTGGAATTACTAAGTCAGAAGATGTGCTATGTTTATTTTTTGTATGTAAATACTGTCAGCTTTCTAAAATGGTTGTACTGCCTCTGTAATCTTAAATGCTGCAGGATAGAGGGAGAGTTCTGTGGGGTCTTGCACCATGGATTAGTGGTCTGGCCTGGGAGTGGCATTCTCTCCTCTGTTCACTTAACCACAAAGCAGTCAGCACAAGCAGTCCCACCGTGGCCTGGGATGTGGAGAGCCAGAACTGTTATGTTCAACTTTTTAATCCAGGAATAATTAATATTTTTTTGTAAATGCTGTGATAGAGGGAGACATTTTTAGGCAAATCATTTTCTTCAGATTTTTGTTTAACTACATTCCATAGATTTAAATAAGAATTCTTACTGACATTAAAGTAATTTGTGTTGAATTTTCTTTTAATGTCCCATTATTGCAAGTTATTTAGAAATGGGTTTTAAGTGTTTCCATATTGATAGATTGATAGATTTTTGATGATCTTTTCATCAAAACTTTTTTTTTTTTTGAGATGGAGTCTCGCTCTGTCACCCAGGCTGGAGTGCAGTGGTGCGATCTCTGCTCACTGCAACTTACACCTCCCAGGTTCAAGCAATTCTTCTGCCTCAGCCTCCCAAGAAACTAGGATTACAGCCACATGCCACCACGCCGGCTAATTTTGTATTTTTAGTAGAGACGGGGTTTTACCATGTTGGCCAGGCTGGTCTCGAACTCTTGACCTCTAGTGATCCACCCACCTCGGCCTCCCAAAGTGTTGGGATCACAAGCGTGAGCCACTGTGCCCCGCCAAAACATTTCTTTTATTATATTGTAGTCATTGAACATGGTCTATGTGTATGGTTTCTGCTTTCCAGAATTTGTTGAGATCTCCTTGTGACCTAACACATGACAACTGAATACCCTATTTGAAAAGTTTTTGTGTTCTATATTGAAAACAGTTCTGTCTACTGGGTCATGCCACTAATTCCTTATTTCATTTTTTGAAGTGTGTTTAGTCTTCTATGATTATGGATATACTAATTAATCCTATTTTCACTTGTTTTTGCTTGATAGATTTAAAATCTGTTATGTGTGATGGTTATAATTTTTTGGTAAATTATATCTTTTTTTTTTTTTTTTGAGATGGAGTCTCACTTTGTCGCCCTGGCTGGAGTACAGTGGCTTGATCTCAGATCTCTGCAGTCTCTGCGTCCCAGGTTCAAGCAATTCTCCTGCCTCAGCCTCCTGAGTATCTGGGATTACAGTTACCCCCCGCCACCATGCCCAGCTAATTTTTGTATTTTTAGTAGAGAAGGGGCTTTGCGATGTTGGCCAGGCTGGTCTCGAATTTCTGACCTCAAGTGATCCACCTGCCTCAGCCTCCCAAAGTGCTGGGATTACAGGCGTGAGCCGCCGCGCCCGGCCTGTGAATTCTGTTTTATCTAATGTTAATATTGCTGCTTTGTTTTTTCTTAGCAACTGCATAGCATACCTTTGTCTATCCTTTCATTTCAGTTTTTTCTGTAAGGCTTTGTTTTTATTGTCTTTATTAAACATATAGCTTGAGGACTTTTTGGGGTTTTTTGGTTTGTTTTTGGTAGAGATGGTATCTCACTTTCTTGTCCAGGTTGGTCTTGAACTCCTGGATTCCGGGGATCCTCTTTCCTCAGCCTCCCAAAATGCTGGGATTATGTGAGCCCAGCCTAGCTTGAATTTTTTAAATTCATTTTGAAAATCTTGTCTTTTAACAGGTGAATTTTTTTTGCATTTTAAAATTATAACTCATATGTTTGGACTTATTCCCACCATCTTATTCTGTTTTGTTTGCCGTTATATTTCTTCTTGCTATTGGGTAGCTTGCTCAATTTTCTTAGTTTTGTTTTCTCTCTTACTGTAGTGATTTGGAAAGTATGAAAACTTACATAGTTCTTCTAGTGCCTCCCTTAAAAAAAAAAAAAACTTACAAAGTATTTCAGAGATACAAATGAGTATGGAGACTAACAATGTTGGGGGAGATGTCCAGGGCTTCTGTAGATAAGATTACTTTTTTCTACCTTAGTTCTAGACCAGCTGATTGAGAAACACAGAAGTCAAACAGACAAAGATTAAAATTACCAGGCTTAGTTTATCTGTGTGGGCATTTAGATCTGAAGGCAACTGGAATTACTTGCGCAAGCAGTCACTGGCGCATCGGACAACCACAAGGACAGATTCCAGACAGTGCGTCTGCAAACGGATAGAGACTTCGACACCCCGGATCCACGGGTGATTGTGTAGAATAGTGCCTCCTCCACCTTCTTATCTGCGGAGGAACATGTAGCACCGGCAAGAAATAAACATCCGTTGTAAATCACATCACTAAGATTTCAGGGTTATTTGTTGTCACAGCTTATTCTGATGAATAAACTCAATTCATCACAGGGTATAGAGTGAACCAGAACCATCCTAACTGTAGGTTCGGTCAGTCTGAAAAAGAGGAGCAGGAAGGATAGTTAGGCTTCTTCATCTTGTGCATTTCTTTCTTTTTTTTTTTTTTTTTTTTTTTGAGACAGAGTCTCGCTGTCGCCCAGGCTGGAGTGCAATGGCGCGATCTCCGCTCACTGCAGGCTCCGCCCCCCGGGGTTCACGCCATTCTCCTGCCTCAGCCTCCGGAGTAGCTGGGACTACAGGAGCCCGTCACCTCGCCCTGCTAATTTTTTGTATTTTTAGTAGAGACGGGGTTTCACTGTGTTAGCCAGGATGATCTCGATCTCCTGACCTCGTGATCCGCCTGCCTCGGCCTCCCAAAGTACTGGGATTACAGGCGTGAGCCACCCCGCCCGGCCCATCTTGCGCATTTCTTATCTCACTCTCTGCTCACGTATTTATTGGGGTGTTAGCTTTTTTCTCTTTGATGTATGGTGCTTTGTAAATTCTAAATACTGACACTTTATTGGTTTTATACATTGTCTCTATCTTCTCCTAGTCTGTGAGTTATCTTTTTAAATTTTGTTTCTGGGCTCCTGTGTTAAACAGAAACATTAAATCTTTTTTTTTTTTTTTTTTGCGAGACGGAGTTTCGCTCTTGTTGCCCAGGCTGGCGTGCAATGGCGCGATCTCGGCTCCCAGCTAATTTTTGTATTGAAACACTAAATCTTTATGTAATCAAGTTTCTCAATCTTTTGCTTTACAGTTTGGGTCTTTTTTGTTTTGAGTAAAAAAGAAATCCATTCCTGTTTCACTAATATGAGTTCTTTTCCCATATATTCTTATAAAACTTTTAAAGCTTTTCTTCTTATATCTAGGTTTTAAATCCACTTATTTTTTTGCCTGTGGTGGGTAGTGGTGTATGGTATGGGTAGTGGTGTATGGTATGAGATAGGGATCAAATTTCTTCCCTCCCCTACACCCAACAACATGGACAACCAGTTGTCCCACGTGTATTGAATATTCTTCTCCCATTGATTTGTAATGCCCCTAATGTCATATGAGATGTTTCCATTTATATGTGGCTCTCATCTTTGCCTATTATATCTGTGCCAATAGTACACTGTGCCAATACTGCCTAAATTCTTGTAAGTTTTAATATATGATAGAACAAGAGCCCCCTTCTTGTTCTTTTTTTTTTTTTTTTGAGACGGAGTCTCACTCTGTCGCCCAGCCTGGAGTGCAGTGGCGCGATCTTGGCTTACTGCCAGCTCCACCTCCCGGGTTCACGCCATTCTCCTGCCTCAGCCTCCCGGGTAGCTGGGGCTACAGGTGCCCGCCACCACGCCCGGCTAAGTTCTTGTGTTTTTAGTAGAGATAGGGTTTCACCGTGTTAGCCAGGATGGTCTCCATCTCCTGACCTCGTGATCCTCCCACCTCGGCCTCCCAAAGTGCTGGGATTACAGGCGTGAACCACCGCACCCGGCCTTCTTGTTTTTTTTTTTCAAAATGTTTTTCGTTCTTCTTGGCCCTGTGATCTTCCGGATTAATTTACATGTATTAACATGTCACATTTCATGTAGTTTATTACATGTAACGTAAATTTATTACATTTAATTCATGCATTAGCATGCAATTTACATGTATTAGCATGCCAGGTTTCATGTAGTTTATTACATGTAACATGTAAATTTATTACATTTAATTCCTTTATTAGTGTGTAATTTACATGTATTAACATGTCAGGTTTTATGAAAAGACCTGTTGAGATTTTGATTAGAATTGCATTTCTTTTGAGGGAAATTACTATCTTTATGATATTAAGTCTTCCTGTTGATAAACCTGCTTTATTTCTCCATTTATCCATAAGGGATATGCACATCTTTTTTTTCTATTACATTTCATAATTGCTTATTACAAGAAGATAGAAAAGCTATTGGTTTTTGTGTATTAATCTTCTGTATCCAGAAACATTGCAAAACTTTATTATTTATTTGAGTAGTTTATCTGCCGATTCTCATCTGTATTTTTTTTTTGTTTTGAGACAGTCTTACTTTGTCACCCAGGCTGGAGTTCAGTGGCATGATCTGGGCTCACGGCAACCTCTGCTTGCCAAGTTCAAGCGATTCTCCTGCCTCAGCCTCCCAAGTAGCTGGGATTACAGGCGCGGGCCACCCACACCCAGCTAATTTTTTGTATTTTTAGTAGAGATACGGTTTCACCATTTTGGTAGGGCTGGTCTTGAACTCCTGACCTCAGGTGATCCACCCACCTCGGCCTCCCAAAGTGCTGGGATTACAGGCATAAGCCACCACGCCTGGCTTCTTGTCTGTATTTTTTAGGTAGACAGTCGTCTGCAAATAAGAACAGTTTTGATTCTTCCTTTCCAGTTTTCTCTGATTTCCTTTCTGTATCTTGATATCAGCTAGCACTTCCACTTATTACATTGTTAAAAAGAGGTAATGATAGTAGAAATCTTTTCTTGCTTTTTATTTTATAGGGATGCTTCCAAAGTTAAGGCATAAAGTGTGATATTGGCTGTTGGAACAATCTTTATCAGCTTAAGGAAGTTCTCTTTTAGCTCCATTGTGCAAAGACTTAATTGGAAATGAGTGTTGATTTTAATGACTTCCTTTTCTGTTTTTAATGAGATAATCATGTGACTTTTTCCTGTAATCTGTTCATGTTGATAGGCTTTTTTATGTTGAATAAGATTAATTTTCTTTTCATATGCTATTGACCATTTGTATTTCTTTTCTGAATTGAGTGTTCATAGCCTTTCTAGATTTGTTATCTCTTAGGTTGTGTTAGGGAAAAACTCAAACTGTTTTTCCTCTGCTGTCACATCAACACAGCAATTATCAACACAAAAGACCTCTGTAATATGTGTGGATTTCTGTGGCAGACACCAGTTGGGTATCCTCCCATTCAATTCTGACACCATCTACCTGGAGATAGCAGGTTGAGGGCTAAGTCCCCAAGACCACCCCCTCCTTCCCACAAGTCACAAGTCTGGGCCTCAGCAACTTCTGACTGACTGGCTTCAAGTTGGGGTTCCTGGGATCCCCTGTTTGGGTTCAATTAATTTGCTGGAGGAATCAGGGAAACTCACTTACTAGTTTATCATGAAGGCTATTTTAAAGGATACAGATAAACAGCCACAGGAAGAGATGCGCAGGGTGAGGTCTGGAAGGGTCCCAAGTGCAGGAGCTTCTGACCCCGTGGAGTTGGGGTGCACCACCCTCCGGGCATGTGGATGAGTTCTCCCTCACCGTCCTGTCAGCCTTCATGGTTCAGCTCTCCAGAAGCCCTCTGAACCCTGTCCTTTGGGCCTCTAGTGGAGATTTTGTTGCTTGTCTGTGATTGAATGATGGACAAATGTGTTGAAATATGATTGGATAAAAAGGGTATAATCTACACCCAGCAAGGCCTGTCTGTTCAGATTCTTCCAGCCTCTCTGGGCAGCATTCCTTCCTCCAGGGTATGGGGTGGGATGCTTTGTGGAATGAGGGTCTTACAGCTCACAATCATATTAGAGCTCTGCCTTGGTCCGGGGAAAGGAGAGCAGGAAAAGATCAGAGAGATTCTGTTTCCCAAGGCCGGCTTTCTGGGGTCCACAGTGCCCAGCATATAACAAGATGTTGTAACAAAACTTATGGGAGTTGGGAGCTAGGAACTGTGGATGAAAACCAATAGGTATATAATTATAATATCACAGATTGTGATATTGCTTTGGAGAGACATTTTATCTGTTGTGATAATTAACTTTTATTATAGGTGTTTTAGCCCAAGTCTCTCCTAGTTTTTCCCTTTGTGACTTGTTTTTTGTCACACTTTAAAATTTTGTGTGTTAAATTATAAAATTATTCATTATAGCCCAGGCGAGGTGGCTCACCCCTGTAATCCCAAAACTCTGGGAGGCCGAGGTGGGCGGATCATGAGGTCAGGAGGTTGAGACCATCCTGGCCAACATGATGAAACCCCGTCTGTACTAAAAATACAAAAATTAGCCAGGTGTGGTGGTGCACACCTGTAGTCCCAGCTACTCGGGAGGCTGAGGCAGGAGAATCGCTTGAACCCAGGAAGCAGAGGTTGCAGTGAGCTGAGATCACACCACAGCACTCCAGCCTGGCAACAGAGCGAGACTCCGTCTCAAAAAAAAAAAAAAAAAATTCATTATAATTTTATAGTTATCTGACAGCTTTTTCAAAATTATTTCATCTGTGATGTGTTTTATAAATATATGATATTAGTATCTCATTTTTTTCATATATGTAAACACCTGGCCTATATTGGATAAGGCCTTCTTTGTTACTGAATTGAAATAATCAGTTTTCTTGTAAGTGTTCATATATGTCTGGGTCCAGATTGTACATTGCTGTGCTAAAATCCTATTGTTTTAATTACTGTTGACTTATATTTGGGCAACTCTTTGAGGCTGGGACTTAATCTTATGCTTCAGATCCAATAGCCTGTGTTCAAATCCCAATTCTGCCACTTCCTAGCAAGCCTTGTGACCTTGTGCAGGTTAGTCACTCCACCTCCGTGGGGCTAGTTGACCCTGGTAGTACTAACCTCACAGGGTATAATGAGCTGAATACAATATGCAGCACTAAACTCTCCATCATCATTGTTGGTTATCATTGTCATTTGAGTGGGTAATGCTGCTGCCGCTTCTTTGTTAATCAGTATTTTCATGAACATTTCTTCCTCTGCTCCCCGTGTTCTTTCCTTCCCTCAAAAAACAAGTGGCTAATACAGATGACAGCCTGAAGTCTATGGTCCTATCTCTGAGGGACAATCTGTGTTCAGGTGGAGCCTGTTCTCTCCTGCTCCCTAGCGTGTAAAATCTCCTTTCTGCCTGTCTGTGGTGAACTCAGCAGAGGTTGACTTCCCCCAGCTGTAGGGAAGCTGTCCATTTCTCCATTGGCTCTGCCAGGACCTGTGAAGGTCGTCCACCCAGTTCAAGGGGGAAATACAAAGTGGAGAAAGCCCACTGTGTCTCTAGGTCCAAATAGGGCTCTTCAAATCTTTCCTGTTAACAAGCACATACTGTATTATAATTCCCACCGACTCCTACATATTTCTCTGTTTTATGGTTAGTTATCCCCAAATACCTATAGCTGTTATCCAGGAAAATGTTTTTCATTTCAAATTTAACAGGTATTTGCTAAAGGAAGAGGTAGTCAACCTGGAGGCCCAAAAGTCAAATCAGACCTACAGACAAATTAGGCCCAAGGATGGATTTTTTTTTTTTTTTTTTTTTGAGACGGAGTCTCGCTCTGTCGCCCAGGCTGGAGTGCAGTGGCACGATCTCGGCTCACTGCAAGCTCCGCCTCCCGGGTTCACGCCATTCTCCTGCCTCAGCCTCCTGAGCAGCTGGGAATACAGGCGCCCGCCACCACGCCCGGCTAATATTTTGTATTTTTAGTAGAGACGGGGTTTCACTGTGTTAGCCAGGGTGGTCTCAATCTCCTGACCTCGTGATCCACCCGCCTCGGCCTCCCAAAGTGCTGGGATTACAGGCGTGAGCCACCGTGCCCGGCGGCCCAAGGATGGATTTTAAATATTTTTATTAACATTTTTAAATCATGAGATTTTGTTTCCTTCTCCCGTATCATGTTACTCAAAGAAGCAGGAGTGATGATGTGGTATGACAGGGATGTATAGGCAAAAAGATGACCGCCGCTTTCTGTTTCTGACAACAGAAACATGAGTGGGGGACGGGATACATGGATTTTTAACATGATTATATAGTTAATCGTCAAGCCTTAAGCAAAACTTTGTAAAGAGACCTGTTTCCGCCGGGCGCGGTGGCTCATGCTTATAATACTTTGGGAGGCCGAGGCGGTGGATCACTTGAGGTCAGGAGTTTGACATCTCTACAAAAAATTAGCTGGGAGTGGTGTCATGCGACTGTAATTCCAGCTACTTGGGAGGCTGAGGCAGGAGAATTGCTTGAGCCTGGGAGGTGGAGGTTGCATTGAGCCAAGACTGCACCACTGCACTCCAGCTTGGGCGACAGAGAGAGACTCCATCAAAAAGAAAAAAAAGCCCTATTTCTGGTTCCAGGTTCCTAATAAATGGCCCTCAACCCAGCACCATAGTCTCTGTAGTACTATTGGTGTGTTACTCTAACAATAAAATATTGGCATTATGTAGAGATAATTGCACATCAGAAATCAGTGATTTCCCCCCACCTGTAAATATAAAATACCCCTTAGGGAATTGAACTTAAGGTTTGGGCTGGGAGGGAAAATTTCTTCCCATTTCCATCTAGCTACTTTTCTAGTTTAAATTGGGTTTTTTGAAAGAAACTGGAATTTCAAGAGATAGGTAGAAACCAAAACATGTTACTAACCGTTCCCTTGTTTAAATGCATACAAAGATATTTTCCAGGTTGCCTCATACTGTGCTCATTATATGCTTCCTATCTTGATCAAGAGTCAGCTTTGGAAAAACACTGTTAGCCTGCAAGTTGACTTTTTAAAAGCGGTGTAATTTTGAATAGGTAATACATGGTACAGTGCAAAAGCTGTAAAAAGGCATAAATCTCTCTTATTCCCTATTTCTAGACACCGACTATGAAGGCATTGATAACGTTTCTTGTGGCTGCTTCCAGAGACTTGCTACCCACGATTTCATCCACAATCGTATACATGTGTATATAGGATTTAAACTCACACATAGAAGTGGTAGTGCTTAACAGTCCATCTTGGCTATCTTTAGTTTTCAGTTTTCTTTTTTTTTCTTTTGAGATGGAATTTCGTTCTTCTTGCCCAGGCTGGAGTGCAAAGGTGTGATCTTGGCTCACTGCAACCTCCACCTCCCAGGTTCAAACGATTCTCCTGTCTCAGCCTCCCAAGTAGCTGGGATTACAGGCGTTCGCCACCACGACTAGCTAATTTTTTGTGTTTTTAGTAGAGGCAGGGTTTCACCATGTTGGCCAGGCTAGTCTCGAACTCCTGACCTCAGATGAACTATCCGCCTCGGCCTCCCAAAATGCTCTGATTACAGGCGTGAGCCGCCACATCTGGCTAGTTTTCAGTTTTCAGTCTTAAACATTTCTCCCAAACATCCCATTTGTTGGCTCCATGGAGGTGGCCCAGTTTATATTCCCACCCACAGGCGACGTATGTGAGTGCCCTCAACCTCCCGACACACCGCAGCACCTTATCCAACTCTCTTGAGTTTTGCCAGTCTGAGGAAAAAATAGTACCTCATAGTGCAATGTTTTTGTGGGTACAAGTAGGTTTATATATTTATGGGGTACATGAGATGTTTTGATACAGGCAGGCAATGCACAATAATCACATCATGGAGAATGGGGTATCCATCCCCTCAAGCATTTATCCTTTGTGTTACAGACACTCTGGTTGTACTCTTTTAGTTATTTTTAAATGTACAATTAAGCTATTGTGGACTGTAGTCACCCACACCCTGTTGTGCTGTGAAATAATCTTATTCATTTGTACTATTTTTTTGTGCCCATTACCCCCACACTACCTTTCCCAGCCTCCGATAACCATCCTTCTACTCTCTATCGCTACAATAATTTTAAATGGTTGTTTAAAAAGGGTGTCAACATTTTTGTTTTTAAACCATCCCAAACCGTCCCTTCAAAGGAATGCATGACCAGAGGGTTGCCTTTAAATCTTGCACAATTAAAAGAAAAATGTTTTCTCTGAGGCAGCTGATCGCAGGAAATCTTGCACGATTTGGAAGATGCCCGTTTTCCATAAGACCCGGCCCTGCGGGGGCACTTGGCGGGTCGTGGCGGAGCGAGGGTGCGCTGGGCCCTGCTCCGGGAGGGCGTACTGCAGGGGCCTGGGCCTGGCGCGGCTGCAGCACCTCCTGGCGGCAGGAGTGCGGCGGCGGAGGCGGCAGGAGGCCCCCGCCCCGGCTGCCATCACCCTCGGGTCTGTCCCTGGCCTGGGGCCGAGCCCTTTTGCGTGAAGTCCTTTAATCGCTAAGGAGCTTTCCCAGACGCTTCCCTCTGCAGGCCCGCTGGCCTCTGACGCACGTCCCCTCTGCGGAGCGTTTGGGTACTGGAGGAGCCCTGGTTGGCACAGGCCGCCCCTCATTCCCAGCTGGGGAAGGAAGGCAGGCGGCGAGGCGGGGGGGAAAGAAAGCGGGAGGTGGGGCGGGGTGCTGTCCATCCCCACGGCCTCGTCGCGCTGTTTCCAGGAGTTGGGGACTTCCGGGGTTGCGCTGTCGCGTCCGGCCGTTGGGCCGCCGTGGGGTGTCGCTGCGCCCGCTGCCCCGCGCGGCCCTTTAAACTTTGTTTTTTAAACTTCGGGGGTGTGGTCGCGGCGTCTGCCCTCTCGGGCGGCTGGCAGCCCTTGCTTCTGCCCCGCCTTCCAGATGCTTTGGAGTCATGAGCCGGGAGGGCGCGGGGGCAGCTCTGGTGGCCGAGGTGATCAAAGGTGAGCCGGGAGGGCGGGGGCTTCCCCCGGGGGCTCCGGCACCCGCTCTGGGACAGAGCGGGCGGTGCTGGCTGGGAGGTGCTCCTAGTCTGGGCCCCGGCCGCCCTTGTCTCTTGCGTGTGGGTGGCCTCAGCACTTGTACCCCAGGCCCTGGGCTTCAGCGCTTATGTGCGGCTGTGACCCTTGCATGCCTGCACCTGAGCCTAGTAGGTGAGCTGAACCTCCCCACCCGCGGGAGCGAGATCCTTGGGCTCCGTCACAGGGATCAAAGGTCCTTGTGGTTGGAAAGCATTAAGCCCTGTCACCCATTTGAATGTTTGTGGTTGCAAGAAATTTTAGCTGAGGAGTTTACAAGGAAATAAACGCAGCAGTTGCATGAGTTGAATTGCAGATCAAAAAAAAAAAAGTTTACCATTTGGGGAAAGGGTGCCAGCTGGCTCTGCTGAAAGTATATATATTTTAAAGGCTGTACTTGATTTTGCCACGTTGTCAGTGTAAGTATTTTCCTAGCACCACTAGTATTACTATTAGATATTGTGGATGACTTTATTTCACCCGAGGATTTTTAGGCAAGGAATGAGGGTGGAGCCTCCTGAGGCTTACTACTCATTACCATTCTTGCCAACCTCACAGCAGCCTAACTGCATTTATGCAACACAAGTTCATCTCAGACCCATCATGCAGAAACCTCTCATTGCTTCTGTTTTAACGGTAATTTGTCTAATTGTAAAAATACCGAAGTAGTGATTCCAAGTTAGAAAGTAGTGATCCCTAAGAACAGTTGGAGAAACATATGGTTTGTTCTATAGCTATAAGTGGTAATTTTGAAGCAATTTTGAAAGCATTCTTTCTCTTTAAGAAAAAAATAGTTTCTTACTGAAATGACTTTTTAGGATGTCTTGAAAAACGTAGTGAAATTCATCTAGAAACTTACAAGGTTGATGCTAGCCATCACATGCATGCTGCAATTTGCTGAAATGTGTTAATCCAGGGGAGCTAAACTTTTACAAAAATAGGTTTGTTTAGAAATCATATCACTACATGAAAAATCACCACTTTTGAAACTTACGGTTAAAGGCAGTTTCTCTTTTAAAAATGTGCTCATTGATTATTCCCACCCAAATAGCCAGAACATTTTGTAATTACCCATTACCACTCCTACCATCTGAAACGTGCATGAAAAAAATGAAAATTGACTTCATCTGAAAAGAGTTGTGTCATGATATATGAAACGTTTTTTGTAACCTGCAGGAAGGAACATTGCAATTTTTCCATTTCAGATCGCCTTTGTTTTGCCATTCTCTACAGCAGACCAAAGAGTGCATCAAATGTACATTATTTCAGCATAGATAATGAACTTGAATATGAGAAGTAAGTATTGCTCTTTAAAATATTTTAACTTTTTTTTTTTTTTTTGAAGAATCTAAAGGTATGGTTATAAATGGGACAGCCTGGGAAAATTATAAATCTATTGATTGCTAATTACAGGATGCTTGTTTTTCACCTGTAGTAATAAAAGAAACCTTTAGAGAAAAAAAAACCTCCCTAAATTTAAACATTTAGATTTGCTAGTCTAATATTTACACTACAATGAGATATAAATGTGTACTAAGTAAGATATTGTGGTTTTGCCCTTGGAAATATGTGTGGAAAAACAGCTTTTTTAATTTAGAAGGTATGTTCATGTTCACTGAGGTTACATGTAGGCATTGTAGCACTTGTGGCATTTTTAAGTAGGCGTTATTTACCAGAATAGTCTTCCACTAGTAAAACAGTACCTTTAAGTTGTATTGGCCCGTAACAATTTGGTATATGCTTGCTTATCTTAATTTGATCTTGTAGACCCAAAAAAGGCATTTATATTCAGAGCATCTAGAATGTACATCACATTTTTTTTTTCATTTTTAAAGCTTCTACGCAGATTTTGGACCACTCAATCTGGCAATGGTTTACAGATATTGTTGCAAGATAAATAAGAAATTAAAGGTAAAGTCTTTAAGATTTGACTTAAGTAATCATTGTTAGCTTGATCTGGGGGACGAAAGTAAGGAAAACATCTCTTTTTAAAAAGGAAATGCCATGTTTTTCACTGCAGTGGTGTTTGGGACATGCACATGGTTTTCTTGTTTTATAAGATCATAGTGTATATATTTGTTTTCTAGAGTTTTGAATGAACAGTTTAAGTTTGGGTCATTTGGTTCTAGTTCGAGTTAGTGATGCCCAAATACTTGAAAAGCCAAAGTGGGAATCAGTTAATTAAGTGAACCTCGTATTGTCTGACCTAATAGAACTGCAACTTAACAAGAGAAACTTCCCTTGCTGTGGCCATTGTTCTTTCTGCCTTCATTTTGATGGGGAGTGATAGCAAACTAACAAGTAAGATGGACTCATCTTACTTTCTCTCCTATTTTGAAACTCCCATGATACTGTACTACATGATCCTTTATATGTACGATTAAGGGGCGTGAGAATCTAGGGCAAATAGCACGTCATTAAGGCTGTATCACTGAAAGTTACACAAGTATATTTGTATTGGTTTGAACTTAGACCACATTCATGTATGTAAAACACTGAATTCTTGGCCATGCACAGTAGGAAGTTATGTATGTACTGCTTACTAGCAGTTCCAAATCAGTCACTGTAAATTCTCAACTAGAAAATACTGCTTTTTGGGACAGGCACTTAAAAAAAAAACTTTAATTGAATAAAGAGAGGAGATAAAATTTATTTTTAATTAGAATTTTAACATGCTTTAATTAAAAATTCATGGGTAAGGCAGATGTTTTTCCTTGACCATGAAAGCTACATTCACTACATATTGCTACAGAGCTGGAGACTCTTCTTTTTTGCCTTTCTTAAATAGGAATATAACTATTTATGGCCTTGTGCATTTGAGTTCCCCCTCCTTTTTCCAGTTGCCAGTGGCAGATCTTTTGTTTCATGCAGGGCTAGGAAGCTAAAAATAGTTCTCTTCCCCCAACATTTGTTCCTTTGCTTTAATTTTGGAAAAAAATTTTTTTCCTGTACTCAACCATCTGTGGACTTCTAGTCTTTGGGTCAACCAAAAATGTATCAGTCCTTTTTTTCTTATTCCTTTTTTTTTTTTTTTCCCTGAGACAGTTTCGCTCTTGTTGCCCAGGTTGGAGTGCAATGGAGTGATCTGGGCTCACTGTAACCTCCACCCCCCTGGTTCAAGTGATTCTCCTGCCTCAGCCTCCCAAGTAGCCTGGGATTACAGGCATGCGCCACCACGCCCAGCTAATTTTGTATTTTTAGTAGAGACGGAGTTTCTCCATGTTGGTCAGGCTGGTCTCGAACTCCTGACCTTGTGATCTGTTCGCCTCAGCTTCCCAAAGTACTGGGATTACAGGCGTGAGCCACCGCACCTGCCAGAAAACTTTTTAACATATAAATAGAAATACGTACACATCATGGATGTAGGGCTCAGTAAACTTTCACAAATGGAATATACATAGATGATTATCTTGATCACCAGGTCAGGAGCAGTGCACTGGCAGCACCCCACAGCAGCCCTCCATGCTGTCTTCCAGTTCCTGTCTCTGCACACCCCTCCCCTGATTATTCACTGCCCTGGCTTATAACACTGTAGACGATTCTATATACCTTTTTATTTTAACTTAAAGGCTTTGGGGACAGATTTCTTTAAAAACCAAACAGAAGGAAAGGTGGTCTTTTCTACCACTCTTGGTTTGCTCTTTCAGAGGCAGCCCATGCTTTAAGCATATGTCCATTCATGTCCCCTCCCCTCTTCTCTAATTGTATGTCCATTCTCATCCCAGAATGTGCGTTTCTATGGGAAGGTATATGGTATTTGTGGATATCAGTGTTAATCTTTTCAAAGGTCTTGCTAATAATATGAATGGTTGTGGGATTTGGAATTTACCTTCATCAGAAAATGAAATTGTAGAAGACTTGAAATTAAAAATAAAATGCTAACAGTTATTTATTTTTATGCAGTCCATTACAATGTTAAGGAAGAAAATTGTTCATTTTACTGGCTCTGATCAGAGAAAACAAGCAAATGCTGCCTTCCTTGTTGGATGCTACATGGTAAGTATTTGTTTTCCTAATGTATTCATAAAAATGCACACAACAGTGGTTCTTTACATTTGCAGTTGGAATTTTGAAATCAAGATAATGTCTTAATTTCTTTTCAGAAAGAACATGTTTTGCTTTTAAAAAATTGACCAACTCAAGGAAGCTGTGCTTATGAGGAAGGAGCAGGTAGATGAGCGATCTCCTGTACCTTCCACTTAATTTTGCTGTGAACCTAAAACTGCTTGGGAAAAAAGTCTATATATTTTTTAAAAGTACCCAACTACTTTGGCAAAGGTTTATGTTTTATGGCACTGAAGGTTGGAAAATAGTGCTACAAAGCTGTTTCTATTCACTCGTGATCCATTTAGTGAGTTGTAAAATCATCTTACTGGGGTCAGGACCCCACTATTAATTTTCTAAAAATTTTTTTTAAAAAGTGCTTTCTAAAATTTGAATCTAGGCAGTTTTCCCCTAATTAAGGTCATCTCCTTTCTCATCAAAACATCTAGCAGGAGGCCACGGGATGTCAGTGTTGTCGGAAGATGGGTTACATACCACACGGATTACATACATATGCCATCCAGTGCTCCATTTGGATCATTGGAAACGTGCTTTGGAATAGCAGTATTTACATAAGAGTTGTGAATTTCATTAATTTCTAAATATGATGGAAAAGATTTATTTTTTGAAGAGTCATATTTTGTTTGGCACCCAGTGGGTTCATCTACACGGGCCCTGAAAGCTGCAATTTTTCCAGAGCCAGCTTAGAGCTCCTCCAGAGTATTACCCCCATGTGTTTGGTGGTGAGAAACCTGGCCACTCTGTTCAGTGGGGAGTAGCCAGGGGATGTTTCTTCCACCCCCACCCCACCATCGGTGTAATAGTTATTCTCTCCGAGACTTGGAAAAAAAGGGTTGTTTTGGCCGGGCGCAGTGGCTCACGCCTGTAATCCCAGCACTTTGGGAGGCCGAGGCGGGTGGATCACGAAGTCAGGAGATCGAGACCATCCTGGCTAATGTGGTGGAACCCCGTCTTTACTAAAAAAATAATAATAATAATACAAAAAATGAGCCGGGCGTGGTGGCGGGCGCCTGTATTTCCAGCTACTCGGAAGGCTGAGGCAGGAGAATGTCGTGAACCCAGGAGGTGGAGCTTGCAGTGAGCGGAGATCGCGCCACTGCACTCCATCCTGGGCGACAGAGTGAGACAATGTCTCAAAAAAAAAAAAAAAGAAAGAAAAAAAGGGTTGTTTTTGGAGCTCTTTAAGTTCTTTGTTCCCCACTTCTAGCTTGTTCCTTATCTCTGGCGTGCCTTAGCAGACCCTTTTAAAATTATTTTCTGGAGTATAGTTTGATAATCTGGAATTTACAAAGACTAGTCCAAAAGTTGGTGATACTAGTTGAAATCGTACCTCAAGATTTAATAATTTTCTTTTTTATGTATAAGATATATCATTAACAGCAGTGGTTAAGGTCTTTGTTTTGTTTTCCTATTTATGCTCACGGAAGTTGAATTAAATGCTTCTGATTGGGAGGCCGAGGCAGGCAGATCACTTGAGGTCAGGGGTATGAGACCAGCCTGGCCAACATGGTGAAACCTTGTTTCTACTAAAAATACAAAAATTAGTTGGGCGTGGCGGCACACGCCTGTAGTCCCGGCTACTTGGGAGGCTGAGGCAGGAGAATCCCTTGAATCCAGGAGTTGGAAATTGCCTTGAGCTGAGATTGTGCCACTGCACTCCAGCCTGGGTGACAGTGAGTGAGACTTTGTCTCCAAAAAAAAAAAAAAAAGTTTCTGAGAAAACTTCAAAATTTATTATCATCCCTGAAAGTATGAAACATAGGTTATAGATTCTGTCTATTAAAATTTGGTTTCATAAGCTTACCCAGATGTATTGGTGTTTTCCTTTCTCCCAGCCTCTCTTTGTGTTTCTCGTACTTGCAGCAAAAGCCTTAAAAAAAAAAAAAAAACAGTTTGAGTAGTTTGGCAGGCGCCTGTAATCCCAGCGATTCGAGAGAATGAGGCAGGAGAATTGCTTGAACCTGGGCGGCAGAGGTTGCAATGAGCCGAGATCGCACCACTGCACTCCAGCCTGGGCAACAGAATGAGACCCCATCTCAAAAAATAAAAAAATAAATAAAAGAAAGAAAGAAAAAGAGAAAGAAAGAGAAAAGTCTATGTATGACCCCAAGAAAGAAAAAGAATATGGAGAAGTGGGTGTTTTAACTGGGACATTTGGTCCTATTACTTTGGCCAGTCACTGGGGAGAGGAACCTCATAGATTAATATAAATCATGACAGCTTTATAGAAAAAGGGATTAAGCCAGAATTCTTGAGATTCATAAAATATTAAAGGGAACCCTGGAGAAATGGTCCTTGGTGTGACAGAAAAAAGTTCCAACCGTTCTTTGTGGATCTTGCCTTTACACTGCCCTGGACAAAGTCTGGATGGCTGAAGTTCCATCTAGGAGAGAGTGCTCCTGAGCAGAACTCCAAAGCAGAGGGGCCAGGCCGGGCCACTTCCAGGTCAATCACTGTCTCTGGTCAGATGAAATGTCCCTGAGATGGTAGGGTCTTGAGGAGCCAGGCACGAGGACTACAGTGTGAAGAACCCCTCTGAAGGTGGCTATGGGCATAGTGGGAACTCAGTCAGGGTTGTCTTAAAAACAGAAACAGAATGTGTGATAATTTTATAAATAAGAAATCGCTCTTTTTAAGTCTTGTTGCTGTTGTTTTTAAACTACTAGTGAACAAACAACCCCTTGATGTATTTATTGAAATTTTTTGGCATATTTGTTTCCAGTTTTATGCTGGCCTTTTGACTTTGTTTATGGTTGTATTTTGGCCCACAGAAGCTTATTTTTCTATAGTTAATATATCTTAGATCTAGAAATCCTTCCAGAATTTCACACCTTCAGGTTAGTACTGATTTGATTGGTTAGGGAAGTGCCAGGTAAGCAAATTTGGATCTTCACTTGCATTTATTACTCTACCCAGTGAGGAGCTAGCTTGGCAGGAGGATTACAGCTCTTGGCTGTGACAGAAGCCTTTGCAGCCATAGCTGGCTGCTAAAATAGGAATTGGGAGCTGTAATGTTGATAGGCAGGGAAGCAGGAGAAAAGCTTCTAAGAAAAGGAAATGTATTCATAGTAGAAAAGCAGTGTCAAGATATAATATGGACACCTCAAAAGATAACACATCAAAGCAAGTGAAGCTTTGATCTGGTTAAAATACACTAAATCCTCTGGTTAAAGATTTGTAGAGATGAGTGCTAGTTCCCTATAAACTGATCCGCATCCTTGATAACATTTTCTGGAGTTGTCAGGAATTTTGGAGAGAGTAAGGTTCTTTAGTGTTCGACTTGGCATGGTAATGTTAAAACAAAACCAAAAAAATCTGGAGGAAGAATCTTTAGGAAGGAAATATTCCAAGTAGACTGACTCTGTTTATTTTTATCAGTCCTTTTTGAATTCAGGGCTTCTGAAAGTAACCGTGTTTCCTTCATCCTTGTATACACAGAAAGACCTAATGTGGGGTGGGCAGAGAGTGTGAGGTAATCCTTTATGGCATGGAAATAAAGTGTTGTATTTATTTTTTATCTCAAAAACAGAAGAGGTGAGGCTTCACAAATGTGTAAAATATGAATTGACATGCCCACAATCGGTCCTTTTGACAGATGGTCAGGCGTCATGTGTGTTACAAGAAGTGAGAAGAGTGAGTTGAGTACTCATTTGTCTTGATTGTATTTCAAAGTATTGCTCTTCATGTGGCCCGGTAAATGGCTTTCCCATTCAGCTATCTGAATGGTAGACTCTTTGGTAACAAATTAGAGTGAAGCTAAAAATCTTTTGCACCACTGTAAGAGTTGAAAAATACAAAAGATGACTTGAGCTTTTGTTTGCTTATTCACAAAAAGGCAAACGTGCTATATTGTTTTACAAAATAAGTTTGCTGCCCTATTTAAGCCAGTGGCTATGACCTAGCCAGATTGTGGGGTAATGATACTTAACCTGTCACTTCAAAGTAAAGGTGAAATTTTAAGTGGAAAATTGTAAGTGCTTTTCAAAACAAATTCATGATAAAAAAGATCCTTTTGGAAAGAAAAGTTGGAAATTTTGTTTTGTTAATTTTGTTGTAAAAATGTCATACACAAAATCCATATTTGTACTCCTGAGAAATTTAAAAAATCTTTTAAAAAGAAGCTTTTATATTTATAGAAACAGGACATGTGCACGTGTGGGTATATGCACAGATGTGTGTTGTGTACATATATGTTTTATGTTTACATAAAATTTTAAAATTTTATATTGATACATAATTGTACATATTTATGGGATACATGTGATAGTTTTATAAATGCATATAATGTGTGACAGCCAAATTAGGGCAGTTGCAGTATCCATCACCTCAAACATTTGTCATTTCTTTGTGTTGAGAGCATTTTAAATCTCTATTTTGAAATACACAGTAAGTTATTGTAAACTATAGTCACACTACTGTGCTATCTAACAGTAGAACTTGTTTTTTCTAACTGTACATTTGTACCAAAGAACCAACCTCTCTTCACTCCCCCTGACCCCACACGTCCTTCCCAGCCTCTGATAACCCTTATTCTACTCTTGGCCTCCATAAGATCAACTTACTTAGCTCCTACATATGAGTGAGAACATAATGATATTTGTCTTTCAACTTTGGTTATATCTTCCTGCCACAGCAGTTAGATTTTCTGAAGATACATGGTATTCATCTCTTCTATGGGTTAAATGTACTTTTGAGGGCTAGCCTGGGAAATTAATCACCATTTCTAATGTCTTTCTGTGTATAAAATAAATGCCAAGCATTTTGTGTATAAAATAAATGACACGAGCAAACTTTTGGCACGTAGCTTGCAAATTTGCTTTCTTCTAATGTTTAATAGATTATTTTGGTAGAGCTAATTGTAACATGTAGGTTCCCTGTTCAAAATTTATCACTGTATATTATTATTTTTTATGTTTAAGCAGTTTTTATAGCTGTAAGAATGGCTTACCTTGTAAGCATTTATGTTGAAAATGATACTAATTACATTTAAGAATATATTAACTCAGCAATCTGTGAGTAGAATTCTAAATTGCATTAAATTTGAGATTGCCTCTACAGTTATGATAAGAGCTCAGGGGCTTTGTTATTTAATGATGACCTTTTGAATCTGTGGTCCCACTTTTTAAATGATTTAATTATCTTGGACTCAGAATAGCCAGTGCTAGGTTAAGGTGCCTGCAGGAGGAAGGGATCAGTTGGGAAGTTAAGACAAGGGAACAGAGAATGAGGATCTAGATGCAGTGGGTAAGAATCCAGTTCAGCAAACAGCTGCCCAGATGGGACAGCAGAGGCTGGAGGACAGAATCATAACACCCTTCCTGGGTGTCTGTGAAAGGCAGGGCAAACAGCACGAGGCAACTATCAGTAGTAGCCAGGCCCCAGCTAGTGTGAGGCGAACTGGGCTGAGCAAAGGGACGGCACAGGCCCTCAGTGGGAAGCTGGTGCTACCTTGGGAGCCGGCCCTGTGGGAAGCAGCTGGCTGCCCTGCTCACACTGCATCACAGTTTGACTTCCCTTGTCACCCGAGGGCTTCTGATGGGCGTTTCCACTGCCCGTGGTGCTTGCTGGGTGCTGTTAACTTGGGGAAAAAGTGAAAAGAAATGGCTCTCTGATGGCTTAAGATCCTTGACTGCAGATCCGTTAAGCTTTCTGGAATTTTGGGTCCCATCCTTGTTCCGGTTCTTGTTTTAGATTGGATGAGTTCCTGTCTATAAATGAGGCCTGAGGAGCAAGCCCTTTTCCATCAATAATAGGCAGTGTGATCTTGGATGAGCAGTTGATGCCAAGGTCTGGAAAGTTGTAGCCTGCCAGTTTTACGAAACTCACAGAGCATTATAAATAGTTGTGGGTTTTTTTTCCTCTGTGGTTAAAATTTAGGAGATTTCATTTTTTAAAAAATCAGGATTTTTTACTTTCTCTTTAAAAAATATCCCTACCACTCAAACTTGTACTAATTCCCAGGGCCAATTCACTATTTTTATTAGCAGACTTGGTAGATATATGTTTGCTACTCTGAACTTCCAGTTTCATTTTGTCGAAATTGAGGATCATTATATCATTATATATATACTGTATATATATATATATACTATATACATATATGCATATATATACTGATATATATATACATATATGTATATAGTATATATGTATATAGTGTATATATATATATAAAAGTAATTTTAAAAGTTAAAACTATTGAAATGTAAGTTCATCTGAGGTTTTTTTTAACGAGTTTGTTTTCTTACCAGTTTTGTGCAGGAGCTATGAAAGTGATTTTATTTTATTTACTTTTTTATTCTGTGTGTTCTTTCCTCTGCTCACCTTTTTTATTGAGCAGTTGAATGTGTAAGCCTATCTTCAACTTGCATTGGTTTGTGAGCATTCTTCGTTAATCTGGAGAGAGTGATTTTTTTTTTTTATAATCAATCAAGTTCTTGGCGCAGGAAAGACTGTATCATCTGGCTGACATGAAAATAGTCACAAGAGTCTTTAAGTGCTGGAAACATTGTGACATCTCTCCAGGATTTCCTGGTTACTCAGGCTGCCACATTTGTTGCTGGAATTTCAATATCCTTTGTCGCTCTCAGCTCTAGGGTGCAATGACTTGTGTAACGTTTGGGTTCTAAATTGTACAGAGGCTCTCTAAGTATATAAATAAAGCTTCAGAATCCTGTGCATAAGAGTAGAAATAGGAAGCATATGTCTAATTGGGTTTCCATGATTTGAGGCCCGGCTTGTCAGCATTGAAACACTGAAAGGAGAAGTAATGCAGTTGGGATCCTGTTGCTTCCGTTGCTTGTTCTTCCATCACTGCTAGTTTAATACCTCTCAGGTTTTGAAACGTATGTCAGTAATCGAGGGTCCAGTGTTCTCACAGGGACTCTGGCATGCAGATGGTGATTTTAGAAAATGGGGGTGGTGGGAAATCCTGGGAATGGTTGAGGTATTGTTCAGCAAAAAAAGAACTTTGTGCCATGACTTTGCAAACCACACCAGTCTCAAGCATTTTCAACCACAGTATTTGAGTGTGTGTGTGTGTGTGTGTGTGTGTGTGATATTTGCTCATTCAGAGAGAGTCTTTATCCTAGAGAAACAAGGTCTTACCGATGCTTCCTAAGCCGCATCTCTGTGCTTATGCCTCATGTATTTGTTTATTCAGTTTTAACAAATGGAAACGGCCATTTCCTTAAATTGAGTGTGCTACTGCACACTATTGCTGCCCAGTGAATTACTGCAAAACTTTGTGACTTTAAAACAACAGTACACATTGTCTTAGACCGTGTCTATGAGTTAGGCATCTGGGAGTTGCTTAACTTGGATGGGTCTGGTCTGGTTCTGGACTGTGTCTGGGCTGCATTCACCTGGAGGGTCCATGTCTAAGGGGGCTCAGTCACATACCTGGCAGGTTAGTGCCGATTGCTGGCAGGAGACGTTTCTTCCATACCACATGGGCTGCTTGAGTATCCTCCCAAAATAACAGCTTGCTGTACCCAGAGCGAGGATTCTAAGAGAAAGCAAGACAGGAGCTACCTCTTTTATGATCTAGCCTCCGAAATCACACCCTATTACTCCAGTATCCTGTTTGTTACACAGGGGCACCCTGTTCACTGTGGGAGGGGACCACACAAGGGTGGAAATGCCAGCAGATGAGACTCTTTGGGGTTGTCTGGGAAGCTGATGATCATAGCTGGTCAGCAGCTCTCTTGGTCATCATTTGTTGTTTCCTGTTCTTAACTAGCACTATGGAATTAGAGTGGGCATTCTATATATATAGCCTGTCATGAAAATATATCAAAAGAATTTGAGAAACGCCAAGTGTCCAGACTGCCAGAAGCACAGTGATAGATCATAAGTTGCATCAATTTAGAGTTTACTAATCTGAGAATTTGTGTTAATGTAGGAGTTATTTATAGGATTCTTCTTTAGTAACAAATCTAGAATGATTTCATTTGGGAAGGCCTTTTGAATCAGCAAGATGAGTAAGTGTAAAAGTAAAAGTTACTTCCTTCATGCCTGGCCAAAAAAGAAAAAAAGGTAAAAGTTATAGATTGGCAAATATATCTTTGATAGTTATATAAGTGGATTTATTCTGCATCTGTAAACTTCCTTCAGTTTATCTAATTATGCTTTACATTATTTATTTATGTGCAGGCATTCCCCAACTGGATTTTTAAATTACAGTCTTTTAAAGTTCATCATCAGGAATTTAGGGTTTTTTTCCCCCATAGGAAAAAATGTTACATTGTTCTTGTGGTTCTTTGAATCAAACTAGTGTTCCAAGGCTAAACCACAGTCCTTAATGTATTAGAGACTATTTTTGTTTTGAAAGTTAGAAGAAAGTGATACCATTGCAATTTTACTAATTAAAGAACCCAAAGAACTGTAATCACAAGCAGGAAAAATTATCTTAAATTAGTGCTTAAGGAAAAATTTGTATAATTTGAGAGAAGGCCTTAGAAATTTAGAGAAATTCCTAAACGGGTGTCTAGATTTCATTTTAGTACACAAATGAATCAGACCCTATTCTTATTCTTACTGGCTTCAAGGTGTTTTTTATTTGGTTTTGTTTTTTGGTTTTAGAGTTTTGTTTTTTGTTTTTGTTTTTGTTTTTTGAGACGGACTGTTGGTCTGTCGCCCATGCTGGAGTGCAGTGGCGTGATTTCGGCTCACTGCAACCTCTGCCTCCTGGGTTCAAGCGATTCTCCTGCCTCAGCCTCCTGAGTAGCTGGGGTTACAGGAGCCTGCCACCGTGCCTGGGTAATTTTTTGTATTTTTAGTAGAGACGGGGTTTCACCGTGTTAGCCAGGATGGTCTCCATTTCCTGACCTCGTGATCTGCCCGCGATGGCCTCCCAAAGTCCTGGGATTACAGGCGTGAGCCACTGCACCCTGCCGGTTTTAGGTTTTGTTTTTTTGTTTTTTTTGTTTTTTTTTAAATCTGCTAGGAAGTCTTAAAATAGAATGGAGAAAATGAAAGACTTTACTGATGTTATCTGGTAAGTGTTAGAAGAGGCATACATGCATTGGAGACTGGAAGGGAATAAAGGAATTTGGAAAAAACAGGCTGATTTTTTAAATGTTTTAATTTTCATGACTTATAGGTTGATGCTTAGAAGATCTGTGTGTAGGCCAGGCATGGTGGCTCATCGTCTGTAATCCCAGCACTTTGGGAGGCCGAGGCGGGCGGATCACCTGAGGTCAGGAGTTTGAGACCAGCCTGGCAAACATGGTGAAACCCCGTCTCTACTAAAAATACAAAAAACTAGCCAGGCGTGGTGGCGCACGCCTATAGTTCCAGCTACTCGGGAGGTTGAGGCAGGAGAATTGCTTGAACCTGGGAGGCGGAGGTTACAGTGAGCTGAGATCGCACCATTGCACTCCAGCCTAGGCGACAAGAGTGAAACTCCATCTCAAAAAACAAAACAAAACAAAAGAAAAAACAGGCCAGTCATTGGGAAAATTTTCCGTTTATGAGTCTTGAGTCACAAAATTGGTGAAATGCCCTTTGGAAGCTGAGTCAGTGCTTATGACTAGTTTTAGGATATGTCTGTTTCTGAGTTTCTAAGATCCTTGCTGGATCTTTGAGCTTTGAAAAATTTCTCTTAGTCCAGTGATATTTTCACATTGATAAAAACTTTTATTAAACATTAAAAATTTTCCTAACTGTTGTAAGTAGATTTGGGTTCAGCTAAGTACATCAGTGAATCGGATTGGTGTGTAATGAAACCATAAGACATGGGTCCCAACTTCAGAATGCTTCACATTTGGTTGTGGAAACAGGTCACATGTCTCATGTTAAGTAATGGAGATAAAAAGTTTGCAATTAACTCTTTTTAATGTTTTTTTTTTGTTTTTTGGTTTTTTTTTAGTGAAATTTAAAATCTATTTCCCCAAAGTAATCTTTGGAGTTCAACCTAGTTTTAGTGATAATATATGTGCCAGATTTAATGCTGTGTCTCCTCCCCACTGCGCCCCCATCCCCAACCCCAATCTTCCGTACATTAGTTGAAAGGGCCCTGCAGGAAGGTTCTGAAGTCCCAGGCAAATGTAATAGGGGGTAGGGAGAGGACTTACTTAGAGAGATGGTGGTGAAAGTCTCAAACTCCAGATTTCTAGAACAAACGGGTTACTTGTAAGAAGCAGACAGAGATAATTAGACCAGTAAAATACTTCTGTAACACTAGAAGTGCGAAGACATGAGAACATTATCTAGAAACTATCAAGAGGAAATGACTGCAGACCAAAAATCCTACGCATAGTAGTCAAATAATCAATGTCAAGGGGAAATAAAAAATGTTTGGAAAGGCAAGGAATACCAACTATAGACCTCAAATGCTGAAGAATATACTTGAGGTATTCTCCCAGATTAAAGTCAAAGCATAGCATAGTTCTAAGGACAAAAGAGGTAAATGAGCGTCGCAAACAAGTGCAGTTTGATAATCAACTTGTTCAGTATTGCAAGCCCTCACACCTACATGGACAGAGTTAATCACAGTCTGTGTTCTGCCTTTGTGTCTCTTTCCACCTCACCCCAGTCTAACCCATCCCTATCTCCTATACGCGGCTTAGCTGTCATTTCAGTGGACTTTCAGGAAGGAGGGGAGGTAAAAGCATGGGATCAGTCTAACGTCTTGATTTGGAAAATCTGTTTTTAAAATACTGTGCTTCTTACCACAAAATGTTGCTGTGAAGAGTTTTTGTTCAGGGCTTATACTGCAAACAACAGAAACCAGCAATGGAGGATTTAAACAAAAAAGAAATCTATGGACAGGATTCTGGGTGATTCGTAGGCTTCTGGGGAAGACTGGAGAACCCTGCTCAGTTGGTTGGAAATTGGACAAAATTTACTTCGCAGTGACAGCACTGTATCTTCACTTAGAAATAAATTGCCTTTTTCTTCTTTTTTCAAACATAGGTTATATATTTGGGGAGAACTCCAGAAGAAGCATATAGAATATTAATCTTTGGAGAGACATCCTATATTCCTTTCAGGTAAATATAAGAATGATGTGGTAGATTCAGGTAATCAGAGCCTTGCCAGAAATATCTTGATAGTTGTTTCTGAAAAAAGAAGATCTGGTAAATAGTTATTTTAGGGTGAGCGCAAATAGCACTACAGATCTGGGTTTTTCCACAGTGACACTGTTGACCTTTTGTCATGGAGGCTATCTTGTGCATCATAGCATGTTTAGTGGCCTCCATGGCTTCTGCCCACTAGATGCTGGTAAAATCCCCACACCCACTCTAATTGTCAAAACTCAGAACGTCTTCAGACATTGCCATATATCCCTGTAAGTGGCCTTGGGGGATGGGGAGCAAAATCTCCCTACGTTGAGAACCACTGCCATTGATGAAAACTAAGCTTTGGCTGGGCACAGTGGCTCATGCCTATAATCCCAGCATATTGAAATGCCAAGGTGGAATGATTGTGTGAGCCCAGGAGTTCCAGACCAGCCTCGGCAACACAGACAGACCCCATCTCTATAAAAAAAAAAATTAGCCAGGCGTGGTTGCACATGCCTGTAGTCCCAGCTACTTGGGAGACTGAGGCTGGAGGATTGTTTGAGCCTAGGAGTTCGAGGGTGCAGTGAGTGAGCTATGGACACACCACAGCACTCAAGCCTGGGCAATAGAGAGATAACTTGTCTCAAAAAAAAAAAAAGCAAACCCCAAAACCTAGGCTTTGTAATCAGGTGAGAATCCTGGTTTATGGTACTCAAAACTACCACTGAGGAATGTGGTTCCTGAGAAGTTAAGAAGTTTTCCCAATAATCAGTAGTTACTTTCTGGGACCAAAGTGAACCCCTTTTTTCTGGGGACACAGTCAGTAGAGACAGTCGATAAGGTTGCTAATGCAGTACCACTTCCAGAAAAACCAGTCAAGTCACTGTGTTCCAGAGGTGGTAGATAGTGATGTCTACAGGAATGGATGACATCTTCATCTCAAACTTAGCACGCGATTGTGTTGAAGATATTTCAAGAAGACTGGTGCTTAAATCAAATTAAGTTCTAAAAATTTTTCTGCTTGTTTATCAAAATACTTGACTTAGCTCTATAATTTAAATACTTGTGTGGTACTTAATGGGTAATAAATGTATGAAATAATTTTACTCATTGAAGACTTTGATATTTTCAAAAACTGCTTGTTCTTCCATTCACAAATTAGTTCACTGCTTATACAATGAACTAATAACTATTGCTTATTAGTTCATTGTTCAAACTAATTAGTTCATTAGTTTATCGTATTAGGATTGTTACATAAACCACAAATGCCTGATTTCGAATGTGTGGCCCTGACTTTAAAAAAGGGAGTTTCTGAATCTGACTTCATTGTAGATGAGCCTTGGGATGGGTATTTCTAATTATTGGCAGAATCTCCCTTTCAAATAACTTCATAGGCCCACCTGTGGACTTACTCCATGAAATAACAATTTGTCAGGGCAGTCTGAAGACTTCAGTAATGCACTGCATGAAAGATTGTGAAAATCGGTGATTGAGCAAATTAGAATTGGCTTGAACCCAGTATCATCCCTTTCTGCTAGCTCATGGCTCATCTTAAGTATTCTTTTATTTGAGGTGGGTAGGAAGGGAAGAGGGGGAGATAAAGATCATTTTCTAAGCTGGAAAATTATTCTTCATAACATAACAGCAACCACATTCTTCCTTTAAAAGAAATGCTTGTATTTGTGGTCTTGAGTCACAGGCACCTTGGTCATCTCTTGATGTGGTGACATTTGTTCTATAGAACTCTTCTTTATAATGCTAATCTTTTGTGATGCCACTCAACATTTACAGCACAAGGTCCTGAAATAGGAACATGCTCACACATTTCACACCGTGCAAGGAAGGATCCATGGAACACTGTTGATGTGAAAAAAGACGTTTTGAGTTAATTTAAATACAGGTGCCAAAAACAGAATAAGCATTGCTTACTGCCTTGCTATGTTTCAAATTATTGAAGTTTGGCACTGAGAAATGAAGTTAGTTCCTTTTGGTCCCAGGAGCATCAGTCAGTAATTCTCCACAAGAAAAGACTTAACTTAGAAACTATTCAGCTTTGTGGAATTTGAATCTCTTCTATCATAGATAGTAGGTATTTGATTTATCTAAACAGTGTTTCTTTTTTTTTTTTTGAGACGGAGTCTTGCTCTGTTGCTAGGCTGGAGTGCAGTGGCGCAATCTGGGTTCACTGCAACCTCCGCCTCCCAGGTTCAAGCGATTCTTCTGCCTCAGCCTCCAGAATAGCTGGGATTACAGGCGTGTGCCACCACGCCCGGCTAATTTTTGTATTTTCAGCAGAGAATAGGGTTTCATCATGTTGGCCAGGATGGTCTTGATCTCTTGACCTCATGATCCATCTGCCTCAGCCTCCCAAAGTGCTGGGATTTCATAAAGTATGGCCTGTGAACTGGTGCCAATCTGTGACATTTTGTTACCAGCCTGTGATGAGATAAATACAGAAGTTGAGAGTAAGATTTTAGAAACATTTATAGTTATCGAATAGAGCAATTTTATGTCTGTAGAATCAAATAGTAGAAGAAATTTGGGCTTGTGTTTTGTTTTTTTTCCCCTTTCATTTTTCTAGTAATTTATTTTATTCACAAAAATAAGATTATTGCATTACTGGATATGTAATAGTACAGTACTATTGCATTTTATATTTATCTTACAAAAGTATCAACCTATGATGGACTTAAAGTTTTTAAATTTAGTGCTTCTTCACATAGTGTTCTATAGAACTTATCAATTAGAAAGTAGTCCAATCAGAATTAATAAAGCCTGATAATATTTTGATAGAAATGACATTATATTCTTTGTATCTTGCCACTTTAAGTACATAGAATAAATATGACTAACAAAGTATTGCTAACAAGACGTTGTGCAAGAATGGCATTCATTTATAGTAAATAAGTTATTTTATGTTCCATAGCAATGTTTTATTTGATTAGATTTAATTCAACTTAGATAGAATTCTCTCTCTCTCTTCTTTTTTTTTTTTTTCTAGACAAATTCTTGCTCTGTCGCCCAGGCTAGAGTTCAGTGGCACAATCTTGGCTCACTGCAACCTCTGCCTCCCAGGTTCAAGGAATTCTCATGCCTCAGCCTCTAGAGCAGGCGCTACCACGCCCGGCTAATTTATGTATTTTTAGTAGAGATGGGGTTTCACTATGTTGCCCAGGGTGGTCTCAACCCCCTGGCCTGAAGTGATCCGCCCACCATGGCCTCCCAAAGTGCTGGGATTATAGGGGTGAGCCACTGTGCGCAGCTTTCTTTAACCACTGAGTTTTAAAGTGTGTGTGTATGTGTGTGTGTGTGTGTGATTTCTTATTGAGTTATATTAAATATTTATCTGTGTCTGGTCTGCATAATTAAATAGTATAAAATAAAATTTTTTTTTAATATCATAGGATCATTGTTATGAACAGTGTGTATTTCTGTTCTCTGGTGTTATCTGTTATAATACTCTTTGCTTCTTAGTTGTTTTTGTGTTGGGGGGGCTTGCCTCTGCTTCCTATTTTCTTGAGAGGTAGGATTGTATATTTGTTAATAGCTTGACTTGACATCAGACAGATGGGAGTTTTGCTGTCAGCTCTGCTGCTGATATCTCTGTGGTCCTTTACAGATTTGAGCCTTGGTCTCCTAGTCTTTAAACAGAAACAATAGGCCGGGTGCTGTGGCTCACGCCTGTAATCCTAGCACTTTGGGAGGCTGAGGTGGGCGGATCATGAGGTCAGGAGATCAAGACCATCCTGGCTAACACGGTGAAACCCATCTCTACTAAAAATACAAAAAATTAGCCAGGAGTGGTGGCGGGTGCCTGTAATCCCAGCTACTCAGGAGGCTGAGGCAGGAGAATGGCGTGAACCCAGGAGGCAGAGCTTGCATTGAGCCTAGATGGCTCCACTGCACTCCAGCCTGGGCGACAGAGCGAGACTCCGTCTCAAAAAAAAAAAACAGAAACAATAATAAAATCTTCCCTCAGGGGGTTGTGAGGATTAAGTGACATCCTGCATATAAAACACTTGGTATAGGCTGGGTGTGGTGGCTTATGCCTATAATTCCAGCACTTTGGAAGGCTGAGGCGGGAGGATAGCTTGAGGCCAGGAGTTGGAAGACCAGCCTGGCAGCATGGCAAGACCGTTTCTCTTTGGGGGAAAAAAAATGAGCTGGGCAGGGTGGCATGTGTCTGTAGTTCTAGCTACTTGGGAGACTAAGGCAGGAGGATCCCTCAAGCCTAGGAGGCTTCAGTGAGCTTTGATTATACCACTGCACTCAGCCTGCACAACAGAAAAAGACCGTATCTTTTTTTTTTTTTTTTTTTTTGAGACAGACTCTTGCTCTGTCACCCAGGCTGGAGTGCATTGGTGTGATCTCGGCTCACTGCAGCCTCCGCCTCCCGGGTTCAAGCGATTCTCCTGCCTCAGCCTCCTGAGTAGCTGGGATTACAGGTGCCCGCCACCACGCCTGGCTAATTTTTTGTATTTTTAGTAGAGATGGGGTTTCGCCATGTTGGCCAGGCTGGTCGTGAACTCCTGACCTCAGGTGATCCACCAGCCTCGGCCTCCCAGAGTGCTGGGATTACAGGCGTGAGCCACTGTGCCTGGCCAAGACCATGTCTCTTAAAAAAAACAAACACTTGATATAGTACCTGGCCTTTAACTAATATTTGTTAAATATTCCAACCCTCCCCCTTTTAAGTTGACCATCATTTACCTACTTTTTTTTGAGTCGGGGTCTTGCTCTGTCACCCAGGCTGGAGTGCAGTGGCGCATCTTGGCTCACTGCAAGCTCCACCTCCCGGGTTCAGGCCATTCTCCTGCCTCAGCCTCCTGGGTAGCTGGGACTACAGGTGCCCGCCACCACGCCCAGCTAATTTTTTGTATTTTTAGTAGAGACGGGTTTCACTGTGTTAGCCAGGATAGTCTCGATCTCCTGACCTCATGATCCTCCCGCCTCAGCTTCCCAAAGTGCTGGGATTACAGGCATGAGCCACCGAGCCCTGCCATTTACTTACATTTTAAAAAATCACTGTCTCGGCCGGGTGTGGTGGCTCATGCCTGTAATCCTGGCACTTTGGGAGGCTGAGGCAGGTGGATCACCTGAGGTCAGGAGTTCAAGAAGAGCTTGGCCAACGTGATGAAACCCTGTCTTTACTAAAAATACAAAAATTCACAGGGCATGGTGGTGCACACCTGTAATCCCAGCTACTCGGGAGGCTGAGGCATGAGAATCACTTCACCCTGAGAGGCGGAGATTGCAGTGAGCTGAGATCGTGTCATTGCACTCCAGCCTGGGCGACAAGAGCAAAACTCCATCCCCACCCCACTTCCCGCAAAAAAAAAAAAAAAAAAAAAATCTCTGTCTCCTAGAAGATTTCCCTCTCACCCCTTTCTAGTTAGTCATCACCCCCAGCTAATCATTGCTCTGACTTCTACCACTATCAGTTTTGCTTGCCTTTGAACTTGATATAACTGGCATGCATTTTGTGGAGCTGTCAACTGGATTTCACATATGTGATGTCTATGAGATTTACCTGTGTTGTGGCAGGTATCAGTAGTTCATCCTTTTTTATTGGTTTTGTAGCATTCCAGTCTATGAGTATACCACAATTTATTTGCCTGTGGTCCTTTTGATGGATATTTGGGTCATTAGTAGTTTTTGGCCGTGGTGAATACGAGCTGTTATGAAAGCTGCCATTCTTTAAAACTAGTATTTGACATTGTTGTGCAGTTTCTAAGCAGTGCCCCTTTATTGATTCTTATGTGTTTTCCAAATTTGTTAAATGATCTTGGTGACAAGGATCCCTCCCCACTCCCCAAGGCTTATAAACCGAGCCTCAGAGTTGCTGTTCTGCCTATTGGAAGAAGGCTGAATGCTCGGTGGGAGGAAGATGTGATGTGGGTGTGTCTAAAATTGGAGGTGCTAATGAAATAAACTTGAGTGAACAAATATTCTTGTCGTATATTCAGATTCTATGATGTATGAGGCAGGACTTCAGCAGGGACCAGATGAAAGCTTGTGAAATCATCACAGATTGGAGCGGGGCTGTGCCCCACAGTAGGCTCTCAAAAAAAAAAAAGCATTGAAAAAATTTGTCAAAATGTCACAGAGAATGAATCAACATGCCTTTAACTTGATTGGAAAAGAATTATTAGTAGGTTAAGAAGATAATCAGGCCAGGCGCGGTGGCTCACACCTGTAATCCCAGCACGTTGGGAGGCCAAGGTAGGTGGATCACGAGGTCAGGAGATTGAGACCATCCTGGCTAACACAGTGAAACCCCGTCTCTACTAAAAATACAAAAAAATTAGCTGGGCGTGGTGGCGGGCGCCTGTAGTCCCAGTTATTTGGGAGGCTGAGGCAGGAGAATGGTGTGAACCCAGGAGGTGAAGCTTGCAGTGAGCCAAGATCGCGCCACTGCACTCACTCCAGGGGGAGACTCTGTCTTTAAAAAAAAAAAAAAAAGAATCGTACTCCTTCACAGAGGAGACATGGTTAAAATCATTGGGATCCAGCTTGAGGGTTTACCCCATTTCCACTGATAATTTTGATTTGATTTAGGCTAAACTACTTCATTTTCCTGCCTTAGTTTCTCTACCTAAATGGGTTCTTTATTCCATGAACACCCTATTTCTACAAAACCAGGATTTGTGTTGATTTGTAGGTCGGTGATTCATAAACTTGAACACAATCACAGACATCTAGAGGACCTGTTAAGACACAAATTACCTGGCCCTGCCCCGAGAACTTTGATTCATTAGGTGTGGGGTGGCCCTGAGAATTTGCATTTCTAACGGGTGGGGTGGTCCTGGTGCAGCTGGCCTGGAGACCACCGCTGCAAGTCCTTTTGTTTTTTTCTTTCTGAATATTGCTAATAAGGTGTTGGTAAAATCGTGGTCTTTTAGGTTGAAGACCTTTTCTAGGATGTGGAAGAGAAGTTTTTCACTTCAGAACCTTACAGAACAAAAATGGTGTGTTCTAAGACCTTGTTGGCTGAACGCAGTGGCTCATGCCTGTAATCCCCACACTTTGGGAGGCTGAGGCAGGCAGATTGCTTGAGCTCAGGAGTTCGAGACCAGCCTGGGCAACATGGTGAAACCCCAGCTCTACCAAAAAATATGAAAACTTAGCCAGGCCTGGTGGTGTGTACCTGTGGTCCCAGCTACTCCAGAGGCTGAGGTGGGAGGATCGCTTTAGCCTGGGAGGTCAAGGCTGCAGTGAGCCATAATTGCACCACTGCACTCCAGCCTGGGCAACAGAGTGAGACCCTGTCTCAAAAAAAGAAAACAAGACCCTGCATTCTGTCCTCATGAAGGTTCGCATAGCTCAGTAATTCTAAGCAACTCAGTCGGTAACACTGAAGACGATTTTAGCTGAAAAGGATGCCTTTCTTGCCCTCATTGCTGTAGTTTTGGCCCTTAAGATTTGAGCAAGAATTAAAAGTTTAAAATGTGGTTTAGTTTTTATTCTAACATTTGTTGAATATTAATTTTCTCCTTCTAAGTTAATGTATAACTTACAGTTTTTAACAAAAACACTAATCTTTTTTTTTTTTTTGAGATGGGAGTCTCGCTCTGTCGCCAGGCTGGAGTGCAGTGGCGCGATCTTGGCTCACTGCAACCTCTGCCTCCCAGGTTCAAGTGATTCTCCTGCCTCAGCCTCCCAAGTAGCTGGGACTACAGGTGCGCGCCACCATACCCGGCTAATTTTTATGTTTTTAGTAGAGACAGGGTTTCACCATGTTGGCCAGGATGGTCTCAATCTCTTGACCTCGTGATCCACCTGCCTCGGCCTCCCAAAGTGCTGGGATTACAGGCGTGAGCCACCATGCCCGGCCTCAAAAACACTAATCTTAAGTGTACAGTAGTAAGGTTTTACATATATTTATGTAACTACCACACAGTAAGAAGTATTACAGTGTGAAGACCCAAATAAGGTGGGGAATTAGTGATAGCTCCACCAGCAACCCTGTTTCCCCAGGAGCAAATGAGTACCATTCAGATAGGCACAGTTTTTCTGCATGCCTAGCTTAATCATAATTAAATTAATTTTTATGTTGCCTAATTCCAGAAAATTTCATCTTGTAATGGCTCAAGGTAGCCAAAAAGGAGAAGCAAGTAGGGGGTCAGGGGTGCCTTATTTCTCTGGGTAAAACCTTACTTGATATTAAGAGATTTGTATAGGGAGATTACTGGTATGTGTTGATGCAGTGTTTGGCTGGAGTTGTCTGTAAAGTAATATAAGCACTTTCCCAAAACTAGAGTGATCCTGTGGAAGTTAGTTGACTTGTTAGTTCCTGTGGTTTTATTGGTATTATTGTCCTTTAAAAATCAGAAAGAAGGTAAGGCACAGCTGTTTACACCTGTAATCTCAACAGTTCAGGAGGCCAAAAAGATGAGAAGACTGCTTGAGGCTAGAAGTTTTTTTTTTTTTTTGAGACAAGTCTTGCTCTGTCGCCCAGGCTGGAGTGCAGTGGCACAAGTTCTGCTCACTGCAAGCTCCGCCTCTGGGTTCACGCCATTCTCCTGCCTCAGCTTCCTGAGTAGCTGGGACTACAGGCGCCCACCACCACATCCGGCTCATTTTTCGTATTTTTAGTAGAGACGGGGTTTCACCGTGTTAGCCAGGATGATCTTGATCTCCTCACCTTGTGATCCACTTGCCTCGGCCTCCCAAAGTGGTGGGATTACAGGCGTTAGCCACTGCACCCGGCCAGATGTGTGGGTTTTTTGGGGGTTTTTTGTGTGTGTTTGTTTGTTTTTTTGAGATAGAGTCTCACTCTGTCGCCCAGGCTGGAGTGCAGTGGCATGATCTCGGCTCACTGCAACCTCCATCTCCTAGGTTCAAGCAATTCTCTGCCTTAGCCTCCAGAGTAGCTGGGATTACAGGCACCCGCCACCATGCCTGGCTAATTTTTGTATTTTTAGTAGAGACGGGGTTTCATCATCTTGGCCAGGCTGGTCTTGAACTCCTGACCTCGTGATCCACCTGCCTCGGCCTCCCAAAGTGCTGAGATTACAGGCGTGAGCCACCGCGCCGGGCAGAGGCCAGGAGTTTAAGACCAGCCTTGGTATCATAATGAGACTCCATCTCTACCTTAAAAGAAAAAAAAAATTAGCTAGATGCGGTGGTACATGCCTGTGGTCCTTGCTACTGGGGACGCTGAGGTGGGAGGATCACTTAAACCCAGGAGTTTGAGGCTGCAGTGAGCTATGATTACACCACTGCACCCCAACCTGGGCAACAGGGCAAGATGTTATCTCTATAAAAAAAATTTTTTAAAACCCCAGAATTACCCAGTTAAATGGGTAAAAGTCTTTAGCATAATGATAGGAACAAAATGCTTATGACCTTCTACCTAGTATTTTAAATATGACCTTGATTTCTCAATATTTCTGTCATACTTGGTTGGAGAAATACACACACACACACACACACACGCATGTATAATTAGACACACATACACACATATGTTTATTACAGGATCAAAAAGCAGTCTTTCCCAGTAAGATTTTCATATGGTATTTTCGAGTTTAAAGAAAAAATTCAAATGCTTTGCCCCTTTAGGGGGAGAGATAGGTATTGATTTGTTGAATTCAAGAAGGTAGCTCAGCTATTAAAGCCAAAAATAATCCAGAGAGAACATTTGAAGTTTAGAAAGTGGTCATTATTGATCCAGGCCCATAAAACAGTACCTATTGGAATAGGTAGAAACTGCAATGAAATTTGTAATTGATTTATCTTTTATTTAAAAGTCAAAAGGCGAGATTTTTTTCTCCTTGATAATGGTTCAGAGTATACATTTGATTTTAAATTCTAGTCAGCTTTGTCTTAGGTAAGTGTAATTGCAGAAAATTAACTGATCTATATTTTATTGCTCTTGGGTTTCAGAGATGCTGCCTATGGAAGTTGCAATTTCTACATTACACTTCTTGACTGTTTTCATGCAGTAAAGAAGGTAAGTGGTAGGATGCACCCAGTGTTGTGCTGAGGAACTAACATGTGGTCCAAGAAGACTAGGCCGTCTTCCTGAGATCTTTTTGTTAGTGTTTCTTCCAAGATGTATCTGGTGACAGAGATGCTCCATTTCCCAACTAATGTCAGAATGAGACCAAACCAGGAAACAGTTTATTCTGAATTTCTGAGTGCTTCTATGTATGAGTTGGGGGAAAAGTCACTTAAGAAACAGGGAAAATAAGAGTTATACAATTAGGTTCTAGATCCAGAATTGGTTTTGAGTATATTATGATCTAAAAGAACAAAAGTAAAGACGACTGGTTTACTGGTAAGTTCTCTTTGATTTGTATATTCTATATACCTGATTCCCGCCAATACCATTACAACAGACGTAACACAGTCACTGTCAAACACTTCATTTTTGTTTTGTCAGGTGTTCAATTTCTAGTTCAACAGAATTGGAATGCCTCAGTTAGTTTGTTATACGGTTTTATATGAAATTAAGTGGGTCACTGCTGCTTTGTCAAACTATTTCCAAGTGATTCCTTAGGTCATAACCAGGGCTGCTGTGTTGATTCCAGGGGACACCCTCCCTATCACGTTCTATGTGAACAGGGTCCCCTGGGGTTACACAGTGCAGTAAGTCCTGGTATTAATGTCAGGACAGCACGAGAAACTAGAATGGTAAATTACGGTAGCCCATGGATCAAATAAGCTTTTGACAGCATCTAAAGTGTTCTGTAACTTGTGCTTTTAGAGCCAAAAGGAACCCAGGTTTACTTTCTTGTATAATGAAACATGGTGGCTTGCTGGGAATTGTGACAGACATGTCTTAAAACGAGAGGACTAATCAGCATACAAATTCAGAGACTAACTGATATACTTTTTTCCCTGTATCAATCAATGAGGTATGGGCACATAGTTTGTTTGGATTTAAGCCCAGTGACTGTGGGATATGGAGCTGATTGGGGTAGTTGCCATGGGCTCTGAGGCGGCTCCATGGGCCCTCAGCGTGGGCAGGTACGGGGCACTGGTGGAAATGAGGAGACCAAAAGGCAACAGGTGTAAATGGTACCTTCTGGTTGCAGTTGCAGCCCCTGCCAGGTGGGCTCATGCAGGCAGGCACACTCACCTTTAAAAAGAGAAAAGTAAAGCTTTGAGGGGTTTGGAAATGATCTATTATAACACCATATGGCAGCTTCTATTGTTATTTTTTGGCTTTTTTTTTTTTTATTGGGTATTGCACCCAAAGTCAGTTAGCTGGTATAATAGGTCAAAGATTGCCCTTTTCATTCTATATTTTGGGTTTTTTTAAAAATTAAATTTTTATTTTTTCTGCAGTGCTCAGCTAATTTTTATATTTTTTGTGGAGATGAGGTCTCACTATGTTGCCTAGGCTGGTCTCAAACTCCTGAGCTCAAGCGATCCACTACCTTGGCCTCCCAAAGTGCTGGGATTGCAGGCGTGCACCACCACACCCAGCCATTATATTTAATTTTATTTAAGGGTCACTAGCTTCTGATTTTCAGTGTAAGCATTTTTGATTTGTGACTGATTTTGAATATTGCATATATGAAGAAACATGCATCAATGTAATTATGTTTTCATTGTGAGCCACTTCCAATAAGATCACCTCATGAAATTAAAAGGAAAATAGGAATTCCTTATGAACTGCTTTTTTTTTATTGTTTCATTCTATTAGGAATAGCTGTAGTCCAAAATCATGAAATATATTGCAGTCACAGAAATAAATTTTGTGATTGACTTAGTTTTGGGATTAGTGTTTAAATAACTATATAAAATGAAGACCTTTTTAGTTGGTATTCTAGCCTTCTTATATTTACATTTGTATTTCAGTAGTTTACTTTTGAAAACTGGGTGTACAAAAGCCCCCTCGTTGAACAAGAATACCTTGTGGATCAAGAATTCTTGCTTCCCTCCTGTTTGGCTCAGGGATCAGCAGCCAGGAGGACATTTCTCAGAGGCTGCTAGCTCTGTCTGTCCTTGTCTCAGAAAATAGACACTCTGCTTATTTTGGTTATCATACTCTGCCTGCTGTCACACAGAGTGAGGCTATAGGATAGGACAGAAAATTTTTTGTTTTATTCCTATGGAAAGAATAAGTTTTTTTTACTCAAAAGTTTTTATTTTTAGTGTTGATTTCAGAGCTGTGTTTAGTTTAGGGAACATTGATTAAAGACTGTTCGGAAGAATTTGAAAATGAAGATATGGATGAAGTATGAGGGTTTTGTTTGGGATAAACTAGCCCATGGATTCTCTCATCTTTCTTATCGATGTAGAGACCATTGGGTTGTGCATTATATTTGAATCCTAAACTTCTGAATTTTCAACCAGGGGTGGTGGTGATCTGGTAAGAGAAGAGGATTACTTTCAGGGCATGATTATTTGACAATACATGGATAGGATGATTGGTGAATGAAAATAAAAAAGCACATCTCACAAACAAAATCCAAACAAAACACAACAAACTTATTACATATAGTTATAACTAATTTCCATATAAAAGAAGCACTTAGAAGATGCCGCCCACTTCTTTGAAAGCCGTTCAATGGAAAGTGATCTGATCACATGACAGTACTTTCTTGGGGGGCCCCTGATATTTAGTATTCTGAAATTGGATAGGAAACTGTTTTCTTATTTGCATCCTTGTTCTTAAAAGCTTTCTTTTGGATTTTAGGCAATGCAGTATGGCTTCCTTAATTTCAACTCATTTAACCTTGATGAATATGAACACTATGAAGTAAGTCCTCAAGGATCATGTTTTCAACTCTTCCTCCCCCTGCCCAGCTTTATTGAGGGGAATAATTGACAAATAAAACTTATATATACTTAAGATGTACAAAGTATGTTTTGATAGACGTATACACCATGAAATGATTACCTAATCAAGCTAATTAACATATTCATCACCTCACATAATTTAGTCTTTTGGTGTGTGTGATGAGAATACCTGAGATGTACTCTAGCAGATTTCAAGCATACAGTACACACATTAGATCTCCAGAATTTACTTATCCTCTGATGGTTTGTACTCTGACCAAAATTTCTCTGCCTGTTTTTAATTTTTCTTTTTTTAAATTGAAAAAGAGAGAGAGAGACCAAGTCTCGCTCTGTTACTTAGGCTGAAGTGCAGTGGTATACATGGCTCACTGCAGCCGTGAACTTCTAGACTTAAATGATCCTCTCTCTTCAGCCTCCCAAGTAGCTGGAATCACAGGTACGTACCACCATGCCAGGCTAATATATTTTTTTTTTTTTTTGTAGAGATGGGGTTTTACTTTGTTGCCCAGGCTAGAGTTGAACTCCTGGCCTCAAGCACTTCTCCCACCTTGGCCTCCCAAAGTGCTAGGATTACAGACGTGTGCCACTGTGCACGGCCCTGTTTTTAGCTTTCTTAATCACCCATCTCACTTACAGAAGCAATATTCTTGTTTTGTTTTAGACGTGTATAGAGTGAAAAAAAGTCAAGTCTTCATCTTCTTATCCCTGTTTCTCCAGTCCCAATTCTCAGTGGGAATTTCTGCATTTGATGCACAATTCCAGAGTGAATGAGTGTGCCCGTGTGTGTTCTTTATACTGTTTAGTTTAAATGTATTTTAGTATTGATGGCTGTCGCACAGTGATTAAGATGCTTTTAAAACCCTTAGCATAGAATAAGATGAGGTGAATAGTCATTATACACCTAATTATCTCTGGAAAATATCTTTGTTTTTGCCATAACCTTCTGTTTGTCAGGACACTTCTGGTTGCAAGTTACAGAAAGTAAACACAAATAGCTTAAATAAAAAAGGAAAAATTTGCCAGGCGCAGTGGCTCATGCCTGTAATCCTAGCACTTTGGGAGGCCTAGGTGGGCGGATTGCCTGAGCTCAGGAGTTTGAGACCAGCCTGGGCAACATGGTGAAACCCCATTTCTAAAATACAAAAAGTTAGCCAGGTGTGGTGGTGGGCACCTGTAGTCCCAGCTACTCAGAAGGCTGAGGCAGGAGAATCACTTGAACCCGGGAGGCAGAGGTTGCCGTGAGCCAAGATCACCCCACTGCACTCCAGCCTGGGCAACAGAGCAAGATTCTGTCTCCAAAAAAAGGGAAAAATTTACTGGATTACATAAATGAAAAGTCCAGGAACAGGATTGGCTTCTAGCATGCCCCTTCAGGTGCTCAGACACTTAATCAGAAATTGGACTTGAAGCTAGTTTTATTCTCAGGCCAGCCTTCTCCAGTAGTGATACAGATGGCGACCAGGAACTTTGATCTACCAGTTTGGCAAAATGATCAGAAAAGTGTAATCTTAGCTCCATCAGAAGGCCCAGGAATGCCTCTCACTGGCCTGACTTAGATCATGTGCCCATCTCTGCACCAGCCTGTGTTCTTTGGCAGGGCAGGGCTAAGGAATACTCTGGCCAGCCTTAGTTCTCTGGCCATCCCAGGAGCCTGGGACACAGGGTCAGTCCCATCAAACCAGCCAGACCAAAAAAAATTTATTTTCTAACAATTTTATTTTATTTTATTTTTCTTTCTTTCTTTTTTAGAGACAGGGTCTCACTCTGCTGCCCAGGCTGGAGTGCAGTGGTGCGATCTTGGCTCACTGCATTCTCAACCTCCCGGGTTCAAGTGATCCTCCCACCTCAGCCTCCCAGTAACGGGGACTACAGGCACGCGCCACCATGCCCAGCTAATTTTTAAATTTTTTGTAGAGATGGGATTTCGCCATGTTTCCCAGGCTGGTCACAAACTCCTGCACTCAAGGGATCTACCTGCCTTGGTCTCCCAAAATGCTGGGATTACACATGTAAGCCACGGCGCCCAACCACACAAAATTTCTTAAAAAGATAGGAAAGGGCCAAGGAGAGATAAGCCAGGCAAAACCACAGGTGTGTTCTATGTTTTTTAACATAGTATATGTTTTTTAAAAAGAATAAATAATTTGATTCTATAGCTTCATCCTCCAAATAGGGAATGAGTAAGATACTGTGCTAAAGCCCTTTTCAGCCCAGAGTAGTTGTAGCCTCCTGTCTTCTTACCCTGCTGTAGTTACCTTAAGCAGACTTGCTCCCCAGCACTGGGGAGGTGATTCCTCAAACAGCAGCACTTCATGTGGCAGCATCTTGAATCCTCAGAGAATTATTTTTCACAGTGTCCAAAGTAAATATTATTTGAAACTCTTACATTTAACTGAACTATTTGTTCAATTTCAGTTAATAATGACACTCAGTTGTTGCTGTGATGTACCAAAGATGTAAGAATACATTGTAGGATTCATTAGGGCCAACCCTGTCTTTACTTCTTTGTTAGCAGTCCATTTCTAAAGTACAACGTACATTTAACTAGCACTTTAAACTTACAGAATATAGCTAAGTTATTAACACCTTTTTTGTGTTTGTCCTTAAAACATTAAACATTTGAAACAAGTTACTTTGTCTAGGTAAGCAAAGCTGCTACAAACACTAGTTGGTATTTGTTCCTTTTGTAGTGATGCCTTTGTGTGCTATTAATGAATAATATAGGCGCTAAATAACTCCCCTGTTACTACTGTAGAGATTGGAGGGTCTGGACTAGGGGGTAGCAGGGGCACACCACAAACGTCTTCACCTCCGTGAAGCTGTGTGGTAACACAGGGAACTGTTTAGGTTCCCACACACCAGTTCAGTTATTATAGTGTATTTAGAAATTTGGGGATAGTGTCATTCATTGATTCTACAATGCCCATTTTTTCCTATTTCAGCTCCTCCGAATTCAGGATGTATCTTAATTAATGGCATCAGCAATTCAGTGAAATCTAGTTGTTGCCAACAACTGATCATGGGTTTGTTATTTAAAAGTCCAGATTTCTGATTTCACTTTAAAATCAGAATATCTGGCAACAGCTGCCCTCATTCCTGCTTTGACCTTTTCTTTTCTTTTTTTTAAAGAGAGAGGGTCTCACTCTGTTGCCCGGGCTGGACTCGAATTCCTGGGCTTAAGTGATCCTTCTGCCTCAGCCTCCCAAGTAGCTAGGACTGCAGGTGCATGCCACTGCACCTGGCTGTTTAGACCTTTGTATTATGGAACATGGGCTGACTGATTCCCCATGTTGATCATTAAGTCCAGTAAACTGGTTTGGGGTTACCTGCCTGGTCCCTGTAGATGTTCAAGAAACTCTATCATTTCTTACTCATTTTTAGGTACACATAGAAACACCCCAATTTCAAAGCTAATTTATCTGTTGTTTTTAATCACAAGTTCTCTCCTTCTCCATTATCAAGTGTCTTCTACTTCCTGCTTAAGTCTCTGTTGTCCATTTCATTAAGAGAGAAGTTTCTATTATTGTTAAATTTGAACTATATCTATGTTATAATAGTAATGGTAACTCAATCCAAAGGACCTAATAACAGGAAGTAACATGTCTTACATATCAGTTTATATTTGTTTTTTTGTAGGGACATACTGTGATCTCGGTATACTTGTAATTTTGAGTTTCCTGGTGGGTTCAGTGAATTTATTATTATTTTTTTAATTTTTGTTTTTTGAGACAGAGTTTCACTCTTGTTGCCCAGGCTGGAGTGCAATGGCACAATCTCGGCTCACCACAACTTCTGCCTCCTTGGTTCAAGCAATTCTCCTGCCTCAGCCTCCCGAGTAGCTGGGATTACAGGCATGCGCCACCATGTCTGGCTAATTTTGTAGTTTTTAGTAGAGGCGGGATTTCTCCATGTTGGTCAGGCTGATCATGAACAAATGAACTTTTTTTTTTTTTTTTTTTTTTTTTTATTAATTTTTTTTGCATACTAAAAAACAATAAACATTTTCTAAAAATACATACAAACAAAAAGATGCGTATCAAACATATTAGGAAGGTTGCACATGGGAAGTCGGGGAATAGAAATGGGGGTGGGAGTTAAAATAAATGAGAGAGGGACTTTATATGGATCAGTGATAATAACTCAATCCTCTATTTGACAAAGAAGAGGGAGAAGGAAGAGGAAGAAAAAGAAAGTGGGATAAAGGATCAGAAAGGGAAGAAAATAGAAAAAATTAGAGTATGACTCCAGGGTAGACCTGTTTTGTTGTCATTGAGTTGGTTGGTTGGTTTGTCTGTTGTATTCTTCATGTTTCGCCAAGTTGGCCAGACTGGTCTCGAACTCCTAGCCCGAAGTGATCAACCCGCCTCGCCCCCCAGAGTGCCGGGACCACAGGCGTGAGCCACCACGTCCAGCCCCCACATTGCCTCTGGCCTCCGTGGTAGACCTCCCAGACGGAGCGGCCAGGCAGAGGAGCTCCTCACTTCTACCCAGACACGGGGCGGCCGGGCAGAGGGGCTCCTCACTTCCCAGACGGGGCGGCCAGGCAGAGACGCTCCTCACTTCTTCCCAGACGATAGGTGGCCGGGCAGAGGCGCTCCTCACTTCCCAGACGATGGGTGGTCGGGCAGAGGTGCTCCCCACTTCCCAGACGATGGGTGGCCGGGCAGAGGCGCTCCTCACTTCCCAGACGATGGGCGGCCGGGCAGAGGCGCTCCTCACCTCCCAGACGATGGGTGGCCGGGCAGAGGCACTCCTCACTTCCCAGATGGGGCAGCCGGGCAGAGGCGCTCCTCACTTTCCAGACGATGGGTGGCCGGGCAGAGGCGCTCCTCACCTCCCAGACGATGGGTGGCCGGGCAGAGGCGCTCCTCACCTCCCAGACGATGGGTGGCCGGGCAGAGGCGCTCCTCACCTCCCAGACGGGGCGGCCGGGCAGAGGCGCTCCTCACTTCTTCCCGGACAGGGCGGCCGGGCAGAGGCGCTCCTCACTTCTTCCCGGACGGGGCGGCCGGGCAGAGGCGCTCCTCACTTCCCAGACGGTGGGTGGCCGGGCAGAGGCGCTCCTCACTTCCCAGACGATGGGTGGCTGTGCAGAGGCGCTCCTCACTTCTTCCGGGATGGGGCGACCGGGCAGAGGCGCTCCTCATTTCTTCCCGGACGGGGCGGCCGGGCAGAGGCGCTCCTCACTTCCCAGACGGGGCGGCCGGGCAGAGGCGCTCCTCACTTCTTCCCGGACGGGGCGGCCGGGCAGAGGCGCTCCTCACTTCTTCCCGGACGGGGCGGCCGGGCAGAGGCGCTCCTCACTTCTTCCCGGACGGGGCGGCCGGGCAGAGGCGCTCCTCACTTCTTCCCGGACGGGGCGGCCGGGCAGAGGCGCTCCTCACTTCTTCCCGGACGGGGCGGCCGGGCAGAGGCGCTCCTCACTTCTTCCCGGACGGGGCGGCCGGGCAGAGGCGCTCCTCACTTCTTCCCGGACGGGGCGGCCGGGCAGAGGCGCTCCTCACTTCTTCCCGGACGGGGCGGCCGGGCAGAGGCGCTCCTCACTTCTTCCCGGACGGGGCGGCCGGGCAGAGGCGCTCCTCACTTCTTCCCGGACGGGGCGGCCGGGTAGAGGCGCTCCTCACCTCCCAGACGATGGGAGGCCGGGCAGAGGCGCTCCTCACTTCCCAGACGATGGGTGGCCGGGCAGAGGCGCTCCTCATTTCCCAGACGGGGCGGCCGGGCAGAGGCGCTCCTCACTTCCCAGACGATGGGTGGCCGGGCAGAGGCGCTCCTCACTTCCCAGACGATGGGTGGCCGGGCAGAGGCGCTCCTCACTTCCCAGACGGGGCGGCCGGGCAGAGGCGCTCCTCACTTCCCAGACGGTGGGTGGCCGGGCAGAGGCGCTCCTCACTTCCCAGACGGTGGGTGGCCGGGCAGAGGCGCTCCTCACTTCCCAGACGGTGGGTGGCCGGGCAGAGGCGCTCCTCACTTCCCAGACGGTGGGTGGCCGGGCAGAGGCGCTCCTCACTTCCCAGACGGTGGGTGGCCGGGCAGAGGCGCTCCTCACTTCCCAGATGGGGCGGCCGGGCAGAGGCGCTCCTCACTTCCCAGACGGTGGGTGGCCGGGCAGAGGCGCTCCTCACTTCTTCCCGGATGGGGCGGCCGGGCAGAGGCACTCCTCACTTCTTCCCGGATGGGGCGCCCGGGCAGAGGCGCTCCTCACTTCTTCCCGGACGGGGCGCCCGGACAGAGGCGCTCCTCATTTCTTCCCAGACGGGGCGGCCGGGCAGAGGAGCTCCTCACTTCCCAGACGGGGCAGCTTGGCAGAGGCGCTCCTCACTTCTTCCCGGACGGGGCGGCCGGGCAGAGGCGCTCCTCACTTCTTCCCGGACGGGGCGGCCGGGCAGAGGCGCTCCTCACTTCTTCCCGGACGGGGCGGCCGGGCAGAGGCGCTCCTCACTTCTTCCCGGACGGGGCGGCTGGGCAGAGGCGCTCCTCACTTCATCCCGGACGGGGCGCCCGGGCAGAGGCGTTCCCCACTTCTTCCCGGACGGGGTGGCCGGGCAGAGGCGCTCCTCACTTCTTCCCGGATGGGGTGGCCGGGCAGGGGTGCTGCTCACTTCCCAGACGGGGCGGCCGGGCAGAGGCGCTCCTCACTTCCCAGACGGGGCGGCCGGGCAGAGGCGCTCCTCACTTCCCAGACGGTGGGTGGCCGGGCAGAGGCGCTCCTCACTTCTTCCCGGATGGGGCGGCCGGGCAGAGGCACTCCTCACTTCTTCCCGGATGGGGCGCCCGGGCAGAGGCGCTCCTCACTTCTTCCCGGACGGGGCGCCCGGGCAGAGGCGCTCCTCATTTCTTCCCGGACGGGGCAGCCGGGCAGAGGAGCTCCTCACTTCCCAGACGGGGCGGCTTGGCAGAGGCGCTCCTCACTTCTTCCCGGACGGGGCGGCCGGGCAGAGGCGCTCCTCACTTCTTCCCGGACGGGGCGGCCGGGCAGAGGCGCTCCTCACTTCTTCCCGGACGGGGCGCCCGGGCAGAGGCGTTCCCCACTTCTTCCCGGACAGGGTGGCCGGGCAGAGGCGCTCCTCACTTATTCCCGGACGGGGTGGCCGGGCAGGGGTGCTGCTCACTTCCCAGACGGGGCGGCCGGGCAGAGGCGCTCCTCACTTCCCAGACGGGGCGGCCGGGCAGAGGCGCTCCTCACTTCCCAGACGGTGGGTGGCCGGGCAGAGGCGCTCCTCACTTCCCAGACGGTGGGTGGCCGGGCAGAGGCGCTCCTCACTTCCCAGACGGTGGGTGGCCGGGCAGAGGCGCTCCTCACTTCCCAGACGGTGGGTGGCCGGGCAGAGGCGCTCCTCACTTCCCAGACGGTGGGTGGCCGGGCAGAGGCGCTCCTCACTTCCCAGACGGTGGGTGGCCGGGCAGAGGCGCTCCTCACTTCCCAGACGGTGGGTGGCCGGGCAGAGGCGCTCCTCACTTCCCAGACGGTGGGTGGCCGGGCAGAGGCGCTCCTCACTTCCCAGCCGGTGGGTGGCCGGGCAGAGGCGCTCCTCACTTCCCAGACGGGGCGGCCGGGCAGAGGCGCTCCTCACTTCCCAGACGGTGGGTGGCCGGGCAGAGGCGCTCCTCACTTCCCAGACGGTGAGTGGCCGGGCAGAGGCGTTCCTCACCTCCCAGACGGTGGGTGGCCGGGCAGAGGCGCTCCTCACTTCCCAGACAGGGCGGCCGGGCAGAGGCGCTCCTCACTTCCCAGATGGGGCGGCCAGGCAGAGGTGCTCCTCACCTCCCAGACGGGGCGGCCGGGCAGAGGCGCTCCCCACCTTCCAGATGGGGCGGCGGCCCGGCAGGGGCTGCAATCCCAGCACCCTGGCAGGCCAAGGCAGGCGGTCGGGGGGTAGAGGCTGCCGCAAGGCCAGACCACGCCACCGCCCTCCAGCCCGGGCAACACCGAACACTGGGTGAGCGAGACTCCGTCTGTAGTCCCAGTACTTCGGAAGGCTGAGGCGGGCAGAGCACTCGGCGTCAGGAGCTGGCGACCAGCGTGGCCAAGATGGCGAACGCGTGCCTGCATGCAAAGGAGAAAAGGCAGGCAGCGGTGGTGCGCGCCGGCAGTCCCAGGCAGTCCGCGGCGCGGGCAGTAGCAAGCCGAGTAGATTGTAGCCGGGGCCAGAGAGGGGAAAGAAAGAAAGAAAGAAAGAGAGAGAGAGAGAGAGAGAGAGAGAGAGAGAGAGAGGCCAAATGAACTTTTTAAATTGGTTGCCTTATTAAATAGTTAGGAAGATAGTGGAAAGATATATTTCTGTAAGTAGGTAAGTAAGTAAATATTGGGAAGCCAGAAACCTAAGTAGATAGTTATTCCCCCTTTATTCGTGGAGTCAAGATTGCTTGTGTTGGAAGCCAGTTAGTCATTCAGGAAAACAGGAAAGTTCCCAGATTCCTTACACTGGAAAAGTTTGCTTGCTTTCTTATTAATTAGCAGCAACTATAATGAGAATTGATTCAGATAAAATAACCAAATAGTATATTTGTATGGCAGCAGTCAGCTCTGTATTCCAAAGCCTGATACCCTAGCAATGAAACACTGTTAAAAGAAGATGATTAGGAACAGGATATACATCCATTCCCTGGATATACTTATAGCAGGGCAAATTGAGATTCCTGTCTCATGGCAATTTGTAAACAGCTTTTCCACTAAAGCAAATGAGTTTGAAGTCCTTCAGAGACTCAGTCTTGAGTAGAGAGGTTGTGGGAAGAATACATTTAAAAACGAATTGTGCTGGTCTTCCCCTTGCAGAAAGCAGAAAATGGAGATTTAAATTGGATAATACCAGACCGATTTATTGCCTTCTGTGGACCTCATTCAAGAGCCAGACTTGAAAGTGGTATGTGAAATAATGGCATCAATCTCATTTTGTTATTGAAAGTATCTATCCTATATTTTCTTTTGAAAGAATTACACCAAGCTTGCCCAAGTGTTAATTATTTAAGCATACTTGGTCATTTCAGTACATCATTCTGACTGGATTTTAACTTTCTTTTCATTTCGTTTTTTACAGTTATAATCAAATTGGTATTTAATTCCCAGTCCAGATACTGTTTCCGTTCAATTATAGGTGAAACTATTAGCCATTGTTTTCTTTATGTGTTTTACAAGATCTGGTGCATTTCTTTATGTAGGTTACCACCAACATTCTCCTGAGACTTATATTCAATATTTTAAGAATCACAATGTTACTACCATTATTCGTCTGAATAAAAGGATGTATGATGCCAAACGCTTTACGGATGCTGGCTTTGATCACCATGATCTTTTCTTTGCGGATGGCAGCACCCCTACTGATGCCATTGTCAAAGAATTCCTGGATATCTGTGAAAATGCTGAGGGTGCCATTGCAGTACATTGTAAAGGTATGTTTCTAGGGGTGGTTAAAGAATAGTATACAGCATTAGTATGTGAATATGTAGAAACAGACCATATTCATTTAGTTTATGTGTCAGAACACGAAACTGCCTTTATTTTTAGAGTGCCATTAAACCTTTGATTTCAGATGAAAAGTATAGTAACTTATTTTCATAAGTAATTCTACAAATACATCACATTGAAATGCATTTATTTATTCATCAAATATTTATTGGGTGCATACTATATAGTTAAATTCTAGGATACATCAATGAGTAACGTAGACTGTAAGAGTCTGTCTTTATGGAAACTATATTCTTAACAAGTTGCTCTGTTTTCAGCAATTATAACAGTGCCCGGCACTTAATAGATTTTTTTAAATAAATGAATGACTATACAATAATACATGGTATGAAGGTAGTAGGATTTATTTAACTCTCTTGTTAGTTAATTAAGAAACAAGGAATATAGTTTTGTTACAAAAATCCAATATTGGAAAAAAAGCTCAGCAAGCCTTGGGGAAAGGGGGAGACTGATCTATCTCCAGAATTACTGCTGTATTTGTAGTTTTAAATATAATGGCAAAACATCACATTTCAGTTTTTATTGAAAAATTACAAGGCATACAAAGAAACAGGAAAGTATAGCCTATTCAAAGGGAAGAAATAAATCCAGGCCGGGCACGGTGGCTCACGCCTATAATCCCAGCAGTTTGGGAGGCCACGGCGGGCTGATCGCCTGAGCTTAGGAGTTTGAGACCAGCCTGGCCAAAATAGTGAAACTCCGTCTCTACTAAAAATACAAAAAAATTAGCTGGGTGTGGTGACAGATACCTCTAATCCCAGCTAATTTGGAGGCTGAGGCACAAAAATCACTTGAACCCAGAAGGCGGAGGTTGCAATGAGCCGACATCATGCCACTGCACTCCAGCCTGGCCGATAGAACAAAAAAAGAAGAAGAAATAAATCCACAGAAGCTGTCCCTGAGAAAGATCAAATTGTGGACTTAGTAGGCAAAAAATTTTAAATAACCATCTTAAAGATACCCAAGAGTTAAAAGAAAATGTGGGAAAAGTAAAGGAAACGATTTATGAACAAAATGCTAATATCAGTTATAAAAAGAACACATAAAAAGGAACCAAAAGGACATTCTGGAAATGAAACGTACTATAACTGAGATGAAAAATTCACTGGAGAGATTCAAAAGCACATTTGAGCAGGCAGAATAATCAGTGCGTGTGAAGCTAGAATCATTAAAGAATTAGCAAGTCTGAGGAACAGAAAGAATAAAGAGCATAACATAAATGAACAGAATTTAAGGGATCGCTGGGACACACCCAAGTAGACCAAGATACAGATCGTGGGAGTTCCAGAAGGAGAAGATAAATAAAGGAGCAGACAGATGATTTGGCTGAAAACTCCCCAAATTTGATATATGCAAGAATATCCAAGAAGCTCAACAAATTCCAAGCAGGATAAACTCAGAGGCCCACGTGAACATGCATTATAATCAAGCTATAACGCCAGAGACAGTCTTGAAAGCAGCAAGAGAGAAGTGACCTACCACATAGAGGGGATACCACTGAGATTGTCAGCAGATCTCTCATCAGAAACATTGCAGGCCAGAAGGCAGTTGGTTGATATATTCAAAATGCATAAGTGAGGGAAAACCTATTCTACATCTGGCAAAACTCCTTCAAAAATAATGGAAAAATTAAGACTTTGCCCAGGCAATCAATTTGCCTTTCTGATAAAGGCAAATACATGGACCATTATAAAAGCTAGTATTATCGTAACGAGATAATTTGTAAAATATTATTACTGTAACTTGTAAATATTGTAACTTGCAAAAAACAAATAGAAAATCTGAATAGACCCCTAACTAGTAAGGAGATTAAGTAATCCAAAGGCTCCTGACAAAGCAAAACCTTGGACATCATAACATCACCAGTAAATTCTACCAAACACTTAAAAGGGAGTTTTTAATCACTAGATCTGACCTGCAAGAAACTCTAAAGGGGGAGTCTTTTAGGTTGAAATGAAAGCACACTAGACAATAACACACAGCCATTTGAGAAGAGGAAATAAAGATTTCTGATAAAGGCAAATACAGGGACCACTATAAAAGCTAGTTTTATTGTAACTTAAGATAATTTATAAAATATTATTACTGTAACTTGTTATTGTAACTTGCAAATATTATAATATGTAAACTATTGTAATTTGTAAAATAATTTGTAGTTTGCAAGTAGTATAATTTTTGTTTATTATTATATACAAAAATTGCACATAGTGTATTATTGTAATTTATAAAGTAGAGAGTAGAAAACCAATAGAGAAAATGAACAAAACCAAGGGTTGGTTCTTTAAGAAGAATAACAAAAATGATAAACCTTTAGCTAGAATGATGAAGTATAAAAGGAAGAAGACTCAAATTACTAAAATTAGAAATGAAAATGTCATTACTACTGATACTACAGAAATAAAACTGATCAGTACTGTAAAAATGATCAGTATTGTAGGACGACAAATTGGATAGTCTACATGAAATGGACAAATTACTAGAAAAACAAAACACCAGAACTAAATCATAAAGAAATAGAAAATCTGAACAGACCCCTAACTAATAAGGAGATTAAGTAATCTAAAACCTCCTGAGAAAGCAAAACCCTGGACATGATAGCATCACCAGTAAATTCTACCAAACACTTAAAAGACTAAAACCAGTCCTTCTCAAACTCTTCCAGAAATTTGAGGAAAAAGGAACACTTTCTAACTGAATAAGGTCAGCATTACCCTGATACCAAAAACAAAAAGACACTATAGATAACTATAGGCCCGTATCCCTTATAAACATCGATGTGAAAACCTGGAACAAAATACTAGCCAATGGAATTCAGCAGCATATTTAAAAGGATTGTGTGCCATGACCAAGTAGGATTTATCCCGTGATTACAAGAGTGGTTCAACGTATGAAAATCAATCAGTGTGATATACCACGTTAAGGACAAAAACCACACGATCATCTCAATGCACAAAAAGCATCTGACAAAAGTCATTACCCTTTTGTGATAAAAACACAGTAGAAACTAGGTATAGAAGGAGATTACCTCAACATAAGAACCATATGTGAAAAGCCCACAGCTAACATCATACTCAATGGTGAAAGACTGAAAGCTTTTCCTCTAAGCTCATGAAGAAGACAAGGATGCTTGGTTTTGTGGCTTCTATTTAACATGGTAATGGAAGTTCTAGCCAAAGGAAGTAAGCAAAAAAAAAAAATATATCAAAATTGGACAGGGGGAAGTAAAATTATCTTTTTGCAGATGATATGACTTATATGTATTATAGAAAACCCTGGGCCAGGTGCAATGGCTCGTGACTGTAATCCTAGCACTTTGGGAGGCCAAGGCGGGTGGATTGCCTCGGCTCAGAAGTTCAAGACCAGCCTGGGTAATACGGTGAAACCCCGCCTCTACTAAAATACCAAAAAAAAAAAAAAAAAAATTAGCCAGGCGTGGTGCATGCTAAAGCAGGAGAATTTCTTGAATCTGGGAGGTGGAGGTTGCAGTGAGCCGAGATCGTGCCACTGCACTCCATCCTGGGGGACAGAGCAAGACTCTGTCTCCCAAAAAAAAAAAAGAAACCTCAAGATTACACACACAGATACACACACACACACACACACAGAGCCTCTGCTAGAATTAATAAATGAGTTCAGCAAAGAAGTAGCAGCATATACAATCAACAGGCAAAAATCTCGTTTCTAAGCCCTGACAATAAAAATATAAAAAAGAAACTAAGAATACAGTTTCATTTATAATAGCATCAAGAAGAATCAAATATTGAGGAATTAACCACGGAGATGAAAGATTTGTATAAAACATTTTTGAGAATTAAAGAAGATACAATTAAATGTAATGACATCACATTTGTGCACTGGGTGACTTAATATTGTTAACATGTCAGTATTGCCCAAAGGGATATACAGATTCAATGCAAGCCTGTCAAAATCCCAACATTTCTTGCAAAAATAGAAAAATGATTCTGAAATTCATTTGGAATCTCAAGGGATGCCAAATGGCCAAAACAATCTTGAAAAAGAATAAAAAGGTTGGAGGACTCACTTCCTGTTTTCAAAACTTCATACAGGCTGGGCATGGTAGCTTAACACCTGTAATCCCAGTACTTTGAGGAGGCTGAGACAGAAGGATTGCTTGAGCCCAAGAGTTTAAGACCACCCTGGACAACATGGCAAAACCCCATCTCTACTAAAAATACAAAAATTAACTGGGCATGGTGGTGTTTACCCGTAGTCCCAGCTACTCGGGAAGCTTAGATAGGAGGATCCCTTGAACCTGGGAGGTTGAGGCGGCAGTGAGCCATGATTGTGCCATTGCATTCCAGCCTGGATGACATAGTGAGACCCTGTCTCGAAAAAAAAAAAGGCTTAGTACAAAGCTACATCAATCAAGATTGTGTGGTACTGGCATAAAGACAGATATATAGACCAGTGATAGAATAGAGAGCTCAGAAATAAATCCTTGTGTATATGGTCAAATGACATTCAAGAAGGATACAGAAAGCACTCAATGGGGAAAGGACAGTCTTTTCAACAAATGGTGCTGGGAAAACCTGATATCCACATGTAAAAGAATGAAATTGGGCCCTTACATAACACCATATACAAAAATTAAAATGGATCAAGGACCTAAATAGAGGACTTAAAACTATAAAACTCTTAGAGGAAAACAGAGGGTGAAAACTTCATCACATTAGATTTGGCAGTAATATGACACCAAAGGCACTGACAATGAAAGAACAGACAAACTGGACTACATAAAATTTTAAAACTTTTGTGCATCAAAATATACTATCAGCAGAGTAACAAGGTAACCCATGGATTGGGAGAAAATATCTGCAAATGACTTCTGATAAGGGATTAACATCCAGAAGATAGAGAGAAAACTCATAAAAACAACAACAAAACCCAGTTCATAAATGGGAAAAGGACTTGAATACACCTTTCTCCAAAGATATAAAATGGCCAGTAAGCACATGCAAAGTTCTCAGCATTTTTGACTTACAGGGAAAGTCAAATCACAACCACAGTGAGATACCACTTTATACCCACTGGGATGGCTATTATCTAAAAGAACAAAAACATCACCACCAGAAAATTACAAGTGTAGAGATGGGGAGAAATTAGAAGCCTTGTGTACTGCTAGGGGGAATATAAATGCAGCTGCTTTGGAAAAATGGTGTGGCAGTTCCTGAAAAAATTAACGTCATTCAGCAGTTCCATCTCTGGTTATATGCCGAGAAACAATTGACAGCAGGGTTATGAACAGATATTTTTACACCCATGTTATAGCAGCATTCTTCTTCTTCTTCTTTTTTTTTTTTTTGAGATGGACTTACACTCTGTTTCCCAGGCTAGAGTGCAATGGTGCAATCTCAGCTCACTGCAACCTCTGCCACCTGGGTTCAAGTGATTCTCCTGCCTCAGCCTCCAGAGTAGCTGGGATGACAGGCATGTGCCATGACATCCAGCTAATTTTTGTATTTTTAGTAGAAACAGGGTTTTGCCATGTTGGCCAGGCTGGTCTCGAACTCCTGACCTCAAGTAGTCCGCCTGCCTTGGCCTCCCAAAGTTCTGAGATTACAGGTGTGAGCCACCGTGCCCGGCCAGCAGCATTACTCTTAATAGCCAAAAGGTGGAAGCAATCCAGGTTTCCATCAGAGGAAGGCTAAAGAAATGGCTAAAGAAAATGTGCTATATCATACAACAGAATATTATGCATCTTTAGAAATGAAGAAAATTGTGACACATGTACTGCAACATGGATGAACCTTGAAGATATTAGGCCAACTTAGGTCTGCCAGTCAGAAAAGGACAGATATTGTATGAATCCAGTTGTGTGAGATACTTGGGGTAAGAGAAAGTAGATTGGTGGTTGCCAGGGCCTGAGGGGAGGCAGGGATTGGTAGTTATTGTTTAATGGGTCCAGAGTTTCCGTTTTGCAACATGAAATACGTTCTGAAGATGGATGGTGGTAATGTTTGTACAACAGTGTGAATGTACTTAATGCTACTGAGCTGTACACATAAAAAGTGGTTAAAATGATATTCAGAAACTGGCACTAAGGAAATATAAGTTTCCAAATTAACCAATACAGAATTTTTTTGTTTTTTTGTTTTTGTTTTTGTTTTTGAGACGGAGTCTTGCTCTGTTGCCCAGGCTGGAGTGCAGTGGCACGATCTCAGCTCACTGCAAGCTCCGCCCCTCAGGTTCACGCCATTCTCCTGCCTCAGCCTCCCTAGTAGCTGGGACTACAGGCGCCCGCCACTGCGCCCAGCTAATTTTTTTGTATTTTTAGTAGAGACAGGGATTCACTGTGTTAGCCGGGATGGTCTCAATCTCCTATCTTGTGATCCACCCGCCTCGGCCTCCCAAAGTGCTGGGATTACAGGCGTGAGCCACCGCACCCGGCCCCAATACAGAATTTAAAATAACTGTCTTAAACATGTTCAGTGAGCTAAAAGAGGATTCAGACAACTAAATGAAATCAGGAAAATGATGCATGAAGAAAAATGGTAAATTTTATGTATATTTTACTCCAATTTTTAAACATAATTAAAACAAAAGCCAGCATTGCTTATTTCATTTTTTAATTATAAAAAGCAGTTGAAGTAATTCTTCAGCAGGGTCCTTTTGCACCCCACCCCCATCACACACCCGACATTTGGCAACCTGCAGAGACCGTTTTTGGGGGTTGGGTACTACTGGCATCTGGTGGTTAGAGATCAGGGATGCTGCTAAACATCCTACAGTGCACAGGACAGCTCCTCACTATAAATAATTATCCAGCCTCAAATGTTAGTACTGCTGAGGTTGAGATACCCTGAAATAGAATGATGACCAATTAAAAGACCTCTAGAGAGGATCTTATTTGATTGCATCTTTGTTTAGGGAAGAAAAATGATGACAGTATGAAAATTGGGCTGTACAGTGAAAATTGAGATTCATTAAGAGGTATATTAATCTGCTGGGGCATATCACCAACTGGGTGGCTTAAACAACAGAAGTTAATTCTCTCACAGTTCTGGAGGCTAGAAGTCCAAGGTCAAGGCACTGGCAGGGATGTTTTCTGGGGAGGCCTCTCTCCTCAGCTTGCAGTGCAAATGGCTGTCATCTCTGAGTCTTCTCATGGTTTGCACTTAACTCCTGCCGTCTCTTTCTTTTATTTTTTTTTTTGAGGCAGAGTCTCGCTCTGTTGCCCAGGCTGGAGTAAAGCAGCGCGATCTCAGCTCACTGCAAGCTCAGCCTCCTGGGTTCACGCCATTCTCCTGCCTCAACCTCCCAAGTAGCTGGGACTACAGGTGCCCGCCACCATGCCCGGCTAATTTTTTGTATTTTTTAGTAGAGACGGGGTTTCACTGTGTTAGCCAGGATGGTCTCAATCTCCTGACCTCATGATCTGCCTGCCTCGGCCTCCCAAAGTGCTGGGATTACAGGCGTGAGCCACTGCACCCGGCCTATCTCTTTCTTTTCTTAGAAGTACACCAGTCCTATTGGATTAGGGCCCCACTCTGTGACCTTATTTATTTCTGTAAAGGACTTATCTGCAAATACAGTTGTATTGGGAGTTAGAACAATATATGGATTTGGGTTAGGGGGGACACAATTCAGTTCGTTATATTCCGCCCTCTGGCCCCCCTCAAATTTATGTCCCTTCACTTCAAAAATACATTCACCCCATCTCATCAGCTCTGAACATCTCAACTCATTCCAGCATCAACTCCAAGTTCAGAGTCTCATCTAAATAGCATCCAACTCAAGTATAGGGGAGACTTGAGGTATGATCCATCCTGAGGCATAATTCCTCCCAGCTGTGATGGGATGCTCCAGGCATGGGATAGACATTCCCATTCCAAAAGGGAGAAACCAGAAGAAAGAGCTTCTAGGCGAGTCCAAAATCTAGCCAGGCAAATCCCATTACATCTTAAGGCTAGAGAATCATCCTCTTTGGCTCCACACTCTGCCCTCCAGGCCCTCTAGGGTGGTGGCTTTGCCCCTGAGGGCTGTGGTCAGAGGCAGCTGGGTTTGCTGTAACTAATAGAGGTGGCCTACCCTGTGAAATCAAGGAGGCAGGCCTGCCCTAAGCTTATATACTCTGTGTCTTGGTGGCAGTGGCAGCACTAGGGGTCTCTAAATTGCCCTTGGGATCATCCTTCCTTTTCTTGAAGGACAAAGAATGTTTGCATCCAGGTAGCTCTGCTGTCAGAAGTCCAAAAGCGTTACTTTATTTTATTCCATGCCCATCCCCTTTAGTGCAAGCTGCCAGTGTCTCTGCTGGTATAATCCCATCTCTTGTCCTTGCTTCTGCTGAGATGGCTGATTAAGTCTAGGTAATCTCTTTAGAGGGGGAGTGTCCAGCCACACCCTTGATTTTTCTCTCTGTAACACTCTTATTTTGCAATATGGATAGCCTGAGAATTTTCTGACTCTAGTTCCTGATTCCCTGTTGCTTAACAATTTCTTCTTTAATTTGTCTTTTTCCTTTTGCATTTTACAGTAACCAGTAAGGAGAAACCAGGTTGTATCTTCAACACTTTCCTTACAAATCTCCTCTGCTAAATATCCGAGGTTGTCACTCACAAAGCCACTTCTCCATTTCTATGTGGTTGTTACAGTGACCCCCATCTCATGATCCAAATCTGTATTATTTAGGGTTCTTCAGAAAAACAACCAGTAGGATTTTTTTTATATGTAGGAGATTTATTAAAAGGAATTGGCTCGTGCAAGTATGGATTCTGGTGAGTCCAAAATATGCAGTGTGGCCCAGCAGCCTGGAAACATGGGAAAGCTGATGGTGCAGATGAAAGCCAAAGGCAGTCTCTTGCTCAGGAAAGTCAGGATTTTTGTTCTGCCCAGGTTTCCAGCTGATTGGATGGGGCCCATCCACATTATGGAGGGAACTGTGCTTACTGAAAGCTCACCAACTTAAATGTTAATCTCCAAAGATTCATTCCAGATTAACACATAAAATTAACCATCACTGGAGGTAGTGATAATATTCTAGATAAGACAGGCCACCACCAATAGAGGTTTAAAAAAATCTGAGTGAAAATGGGTATAACAGACTAGAAAATATAATTGGATGTGGGAGTAAGTGCAAAATTACAAACCTTTGTTTTTGCAAAGATGGTGGTACCATTTTTCTAAAATGCCCAGGGCAGAAGACACTGCACTTACTGAGAATCATTGCTCAGAAAGTGATTCTCCACTTCGGCTACATGTAGAATCATCTGGAAGATTTTAGGAATCTCTGTGTCCAAGCTATGCTGCATACCAGTTAAATCTAAATTCTAGGCATAAGGCCAGGTGTGGTGGCTCAAGTGTATAATCCCAGCATTTTAGGAGGCCAAGGCGGGCGGATCACCTGAGGTGAGGTGAGTTCAAGACCAGCTTGGCCAACATGGTGAAGCCCCGTCTCTACTGAAAATACAGACATTAGCTGGGTGTGGTGGCACATGGCTGTAAATCCCAGCTACTTGGGAGGCTGAGGTAGGAGAATTGCTTGAGCCCGGGACGTGAAGGTTGCAGTGAGCTGAGATCGCATCATTGCACTCCAGCCTGCTGGGTGACAGAGTGAGACTCCATCTCAAAAATAAATAAATAAATAAATGAAACAAATAATAAATACATTCCGGATGTGAGACCGGTCATCAGTATTTAAAAACCTCTCTAGGTGATTCCAGAGTGTAACCAGCCTTGAGAACCACTATTGAAAGAAGCAGAGTCATGAGAAGCCTTTTAAAAAAATTCTGCCTGCCCAACAAAATCCTGGAGTACATCAGCCCAAGTTTCATTTCTGAGCTTCTTTCTTTTCCTAGCTGGCCTTGGTCGCACGGGCACTCTAATTGCCTGCTACATCATGAAGCATTACAGGATGACAGCAGCCGAGACCATTGCATGGGTCAGGATCTGCAGACCTGGCTCAGTGATTGGGCCTCAGCAGCAGTTTTTGGTGATGTAAGTAGTAGCCTACGTCTATAGTTCCAAGGGAACACGTGGGGTTGGAATCTGACGGGGAGTGGAATTTCCCTTAGTTTCCAGTAACAACAGATAGTCTGGTAGGAAGAAGTTGTTCATGTATCTTTCTGGAAAGCTCTATTTTGATGTTATTTAAATACTCTAGGAAGCAAACAAGCCTCTGGCTGGAAGGGGACTATTTTCGTCAGAAGTTAAAGGGGCAGGAGAATGGACAACACAGAGCAGCCTTCTCGAAACTTCTCTCTGGCGTTGATGACATTTCCATAAATGGGGTCGAGCATCAAGATCAGCAAGAACTTGAACCGGTAATCAAGCCGTTTCTGTTGCGATGTTGTTACTGTTTTAACTGCTAGTGAGACCCTGTCAGGGTGTGGAGAAAACTGTAGGTAAAATAATAAAGCAGCTCTTGGATGATTGTCAGTTTTTTCTATTTATAACCCTCTCTAGGCACTTTTTACCCAAAATAGTGGAAACAAGGTTGTGCGTCCATAAAACTATGTTTTACTCACTCGGCAGGTGCATGAAAGGTTGTGAAGTGAGCTCTTCAGCCAGATCTACCCCTGCCCCTCACCCCTTTTTGCCATTTCACAACAGCTGATTTAGGAAAGCAATCATTCTCAAATGGAGAGCTTTTAACAAATCAAAGGCTTAGGGGGTAGCAGTACTACATTAAGTGGTAGTAAGTACACTGAGAGATTTTAAAAAGAGCGTTTTCAAACTTGAAAGCCCATTAACCCTCTTCACTGTTGATGTGTTTTCTAACGAGAGTGCTGCTGGGTTGTCTCTGAAAGTCAGCTTCGGCTGTCTTAAAATGTCACCTGAAGCTTGGTTGTGAAAGGGAAAAATACTTTAGAGCTCGCAGAAACTTGGACTGTCTGTGTTCATGTGGATAAATTGCTGCTCTGCTGTACTGCATTAATAAGCGCAACTTAAATCATTAGCTCAGTGTTTTTTTACTTACACAGTACAGTGATGATGACGAAATCAATGGAGTGACACAAGGTGATAGACTTCGGGCCTTGAAAAGCAGAAGACAATCCAAAACAAACGCTATTCCTCTCACGTGAGTCTGGGTTCCTTTGTTGTGGTTGATGTTTCTTCATATGTGTGTGGGGTCCTCGGTGAGGGTTTTTCCTGAACATTTGTCTCCATAGTTGCAAGCCCATGATGCCACTTTGAAATGCTTGCCTATGTTATTTAAAACCTAGGGGTGCTGGCCTTGGAAGCTGTCAGCTGTCCCTTGTTTACCTTGGTCCTCATGAGCCTTTATGGGTGGGAAGGCGACATCAGGGATACTTTTTCTCCATGAATAATCAGCATGGGGCATCCTCAGGAGCACGATAGCAGATGTAAAGCCTGGGATGCCAGACTTGTCCATAGTTACTGAAGTGGTGTATTTCTTTATATTTGCCACGTTGCAGATCATTTGTTTTGATCAGTATGACATGATGGCTTAATGACATTATGTTGTTTTGGGGCAACAATGAACTGGTCTAAACTATATTTTGGGTTTTTTGTTTGTTTCTTTGGAGAATGATTTTCTAATTATAGAGGAAGATTTAGCCTGAGAATAGGAAATGTTTTGGTTACTGAGTGTATGTATGTCCATGTGTACATTCTTGTGAATGTGTGTTAGTTGGGATTCAACCTGATGGAACATCCAAGATTGTTAGAAAAATATGCAGAAGCAAAGTACATGACCATGGTATTTTTTGTAGGCTGTTCTTTAGTAAATACTCCCATTTGTTGCCATTGGATTTCTTCCTTCTAGTTACTTCCTTTTTCATTGTGGGGCACCAGATTTCCAACCTTCTTTTTTGCGGGGAGGGAGTGTGATGGACATAGATCATTTATTCAGTAAGCATCTTGTAATATGGTAAGGAAGTATGATACAATAAACCATTATATTGGCAGAGAACAGGTTTTCTTTTTAATTAAAAGTAATTCCTCACTAGTATCTCGTCATAAAAATTCTGAAGTAGAATTACACGTAAGGCATGTGTCATTATGGGTTGCTTCCCTGGGAGGTTCTTCTTAAAAGACCCAAGGCAAAGAATTGAGTTTTACAATATGTAGTGTTATGTGAATGAATGTAGGGCATCCATTTTGATTATAGGCGTTTATTAAGCATTTCTTTCGCAGCTTAGTGGTACTTTAGTCAACTATACTGCTTTAAAAATGGTGCCTTTTGGCCAGGCGTGGTGGCTCACTCCTGTAATCCCAGCACTTTGGGAGGCCCAAGGTGGGTGGATCACCTAAGATCAGGAGTTCAAGACCAGCCTGGCCAACATGGTGAAACCTCGTCTCTACAAAAATACAAAAATTAGCCAGGTATGATGGTGGGTGCTGTAGGCATTATAGGATCCCAGCTACTCGAGAGGCTGAGGCAGGAGGATCACTTGAACCCGGGAGGCAGAGATTGCATTGCCGAGATTACGCCATTGCACTCCAGCCTGGTCGTGACAGAGTGAGACTCCATCTCAAAAAACAAACAAATAAAAATGGTGCCTTTGTATAATTTAATTAACTCCAAATGCCATTTTGTTTTTAATTTCCTTATTAAAAGTCTTCACCTAAGGCCTTAATGGTTTTTCTTTGGAAGTATTATGGTGGCTCCAGGTAATCATCCAGATACTAATTCTGGATGTGGTGGAGAAGGCAGGCAGCGCCCTTGAGCAGTACTTCTCAGACTTCAGTGTGCAGGAGGCACCCGGGCGCTTGTTGAAATATGGGTTATGATTAGTGGGATGGGGGGGCGCCCAAGATTTCACATTTCTAGCCGAGGCTGCTGGTCCAGGGACCACACATTGAATTGCAAGCCCTAGGAAACTGATGCTTTTGTGGGTTGATTTTAGCTGTGTCTGGGATTTTTTGTTTTGTTTTTCAGAATCAGCATCATCAGTTTATGTTTTAATATTTTGTTGCCTGCTGTTCAAAAGTCAAGTTGAGAGTCAGGGGATACAAATCCTGCTTAGTCAAAAGTTTTTGTTCAATAGGAAGTTTCCTTCAGTCACCCTCTGAATCTGCTACTCTCATTAACATGAGTTCAAATCCAGCTGGGCGTGGTGGTGCGCACCTGTAGACCAGGCTATGCAGGAGGCTGAGGCGAGAGGACCACTTGAGCCCAGGAGTCTAAGGCTGCAGTGAGCCACGATCACTGCATCCAGCCTGGGTGACAGAGTCTAAATAAATAAGTAAAATCAAGTACAATGGTAAAAGTTAAAAAACAAAGAGGTAGCTCAGGATTCCTTTTGGTAATATCCCAAAAACAATATATATAAATAGCCCCACATAACACAAATAACAAAGTTTTAGGCCACACTTTTTTTTTTTTTTTTTTTTTTGAGACGGAGTCTTGCTCTGTCACCCAGGCTGGAGTGCAGTGGCGCAATCTCGGCTCACTGCAAGCTCCGCCTCCCGGGTTCACACCATTCTCCTGCCTCAGCCTCTCTGAGTAGCTGGGACTACAGGCGCCCGCCACCACGCCCGGCTAATTTTTTTGTATTTTTAGTAGAGACAGGGTTTCACCGTGGTCTCGATCTCCTGACCTCGTGATCCACCCGCCTCAGCCTCCCAAAGTGCTGGGATTACAGGCGTGAGCCACCGCGCCCGGCTAGGCCACACTTTTAAAGAAGAAAGCGAAATGCTAGTTTTTCTAAGCTCTGAGTTATGTGTATAGACCCCAGGGGATTTTTGATGAGTCTCAGCAAATCTTCCTCCTCCTTTACAACATTTTGCTTATCGCCGTCTCTGCTTTTTCAAACCCTCTCCGCTATTATTTGCAGGTTTTTGGCCCTAGAAAAGATCAGCTGAAGGTTTTCTTTCTTTCCCTCTTGTGTCTTTGTTGTTATTTTAGGAATAGAAGTCCCTGAGGGACTGTTCTCAACAATGACTTGGGTTGAAAAATACAAAATCAATTTCTTCATCCCAGTTTGACTCATTGATTTCTGTGAGCAAGTTATTTTGCTTTAACATTGGCACTTAGCCTTATGAAAATACAGTACATGCAAGAAGGAAAGTTAGTGAGAAATACACAAGTATTAGTGATTCTTAGAAAATTATAGTACATAAAATATTATTCCAATGACTGGTTTCTCTAGACAGAGTCTTGCTCTATTGGCCAGGCTGGAGTGCAGTGGTGTGCCCTCGGCTCACTGCAACCTCTGCCTCCTGGGTTCAAGTGATTCTGCTGCCTGAGCCTCCGGAGTATCTGGGATTACGCACCACCACACCCAGCTAATTTTTTGTATTTTTAGTAGAGACAAGATTTCACCATGTTGGCCAGGCTGGTCTCTAAATCCTGACTTCAAGTGATACACCCGCCTCAGCCTCCCAAAGTGCTAGGATTACAGGCATGAGCCACTGGCGCCTGGCTGGTTTCTCTTTTATAAATGGTCAGTTTTGGGGGAGAGTTTAAGTTTTTAGTGATTATAAAATGGCCATTTGCTCAGCCTGTCTCATCCTGACTACAATGATGACAGTAAACCATGTGGCACCATGACATTGAGCTGATCTTCAGGACGTGTTGACAAGTATATTGTCTGTGCTAAAATGGATTTGGTAAATTTCATAACTTGAGCCATGAGGCCTGTCGTTCTGCATACTGATGGTTTTGGTAGGTTTGGAGATGGGTGTATCTGTTAGCAATGGAAAATAATTATTTTTTTTAATTTAATTTTTTTTTTTTTTGAGACAGAGTCTCGCTCTGTCGCCCAGGCTGGAGTAAAGTGGCACGATCTCGGCTCACTGCAAGCCCCGCCTCCTGGGATCATGCCATTCTCCTGCCTCAGCCTCCTGAGTAGCTGGGAATACAGGCGCCCACCACAACGCCCAGCTAAATTTTTGTATTTTTAGTAGAGACAGGGTTTCACTGTGTTAGCCAGGATGGTCTTGATCTCCTGACCTCGTGATCTGCCCACCTTGGCCTCCCAAAGTGCTGGGATTACAGGTGTGCGCCACCGCACCCAGCCAGAAAATAATTCTTAAGCCATGAGGTTTACTAGAGGAACAAGTAACCATCTATAATGCTGACACTTGGACATTCAGGCCATTCTGCCTTTAAGGAACTGAAAATGAAGGCTGGGATCAGTAGAGAGTTCTCTAGTGCTCCCAGGCCATTTATTCATTCTATTTAAATATTCACCCCTGTGATCTTAATATATATTAGTAGCTTGTGTTTTTGTGGGAAGATTAAATAAGATGGTGTGGGTATAACTTGTGAGGTGAGGTTACGCTATATTTCGAGTTCACCCTTTAGTCTAATCCCTTTCCACAATATAGGATGCCTGGCATGTAATTTTTTTTTCCCCGAGACAGAGTCTTGCTTTGTCACCCAGGCTGGAGTACAGTGGCATAATCTTGGCTCACTGCAACCTCCACCTTCTGGGTTCAAGTGATTCTTCTGCCTCAGCTTCCCGAGTAGCTGGGATTACAGGCACACGCCACCACGCCTCGCTAATTTTTGTATTTTTAGTAGAGATGAGGTTTCACCATGTTGGCCAGGCTGGTCTCGAACTCCTGACCTCGTGATCTGCCCGCCTCACCTCCTAAACTGCTGGGATTACAGGCATGAGCCACCGCGCCTGGCCTGACATGTAATTTTTAATGATGACAGTGATAAGGTCAACAATAAAAATGACATGATAAGCCAAATCGGTCATTTCCAAATTGATCAGCAGTACTCCGCACACAGCAGATGCTCAGTAGAGGCTCTAATGTTTGGTCACAGATGTATCCAGGTGACCATTTGGAAGTGCAGTCATTGGAAGGAGCATCTGCCCTTCCAAATGGGAGGAGGTTTCCTTCCTCGCTGCTAGAACCCAGACCAATGGATTAAGAAACACCAAGCTGAGGCTGGACACGGTGGCTCATGCCTGTAATCCCAGTGCTTTGGGAGTTCAAGGCAGGAGGATCACTTGAGCCCAGGAGTTCGAGACCAGCCTGGCCAACATAGTGAGATTCTGTCTCTACAAAAAAAGTAAAAAAAAAATAATAATAACTGGGCATGGTGGCATGAACAGGTAGTCTCAGCTGCTACTCAGGAGGCTGATGTGGGAGAATTGCTTGCGCCTAGGAGTTGGAGGTTATGGTGAGTGAACTATGATAACGCCACTGCACTCCAGCCTGGGCAACAGAGCAAGACTCCTGTTTCTTTCTTTCTTTCTTTCTTTCTTTCTTTCTTTCTTTCGTTCTTTCTTTCTTTCGTTCGTTCGTTCTTTCTTTCTTTCGTTCTTTCTTTCTTTCGTTCTTTGACGGAGTCTTGCTCTGTCACCCAGGCTGGAGTGCAGTGGCGCAATCTCAGCTCACTGCAAGCTCCACCTCCTGGGTTCACGCCATTCTCCTGCCTCAGCCTCCCGAGTAGCTGGGACTACAGGTGCCTGCCACCACACCCGGCTAATTTTTTGTATTTTTAGTAGAGACCGGGTTTCACCGTGTTAGCCTGGATGGTCTTGATCTCCTGACCTCATGATCCACCTGCCTCAGCCTCCCAAAGTGTTGGGATTACAGGCGTGAGCCACCTTGCCCGGCCTTTTTTTTTTTTTTTTTTTTTTTTTTTTGAGACAGAGTCTTGTTCTGTCGGCCAGGCTGGAGTGCAGTGGCATGATCTCGGCTCACCGCAACCTCCACCTCCCGAGCTCAAGCAATTCTCCTGCCCCAGCTTCCTGAGTAGCTGGGATTACAGGCATATGCCACCATGCTGGCTAATTTTTTTATTTTTTTAGCTGAGACGGGGTTTCACCATGTTGGCCAGGCTGGTCTCGAACTCCTGACCTCAGGTGATCCACCTGCCTCAGCCTCCCAAAGTGCTGGGATTACAGGCATGAGCCACTGCGCCTGGCCGACCCCTGTTTCTTAAAAATGAAAAAGAGGCAGGGTGAGGTCAGGAGTTTGACCTAACCAACGTAGAGAAACCCCGTCTGTACTAAATGCAAAATTAGCTGGGCATGGTGGCACATGCCTGTAATCCCAGTTGCTTGGGAGGCTGAGGCAGGAGAATTGCTTGAACCCGGGAGGTGGAGGTTGCAGTGAGCCGAGATCACACCACTGCACTCCAGCCTGGCGACAAGAGTGAAACTCCATCTCAAAAAAAAAAATTAATTAATTAATAATAAAATAGAGCTCAGGTGCGGTGGCTCACACCTGTAATCCCAGCATTTTGGGGTGCTGAGCCAGGCAGATCATCTGAGATCAGGAGTTTGAGACCAGCCTGGCCAACGCGGTGAAACCCTGTATTAAAAATACAGTACTTAGCTGGGCGTGGTGATGTGTGCCTCTAATCCCAACTACTCAGGAGGCTCCAGTGGAAGAGTTGCTTGAACCTGGGAGGCGGAGGTTGCAGTCAGCCAAAATCACGCCATTGCACTCCGGGCTGAGTGACAGAGCAAGACTCCATCTCAAAAAATTATCATAATTAAAAAATAAAAAATAAAGAAACACCAAGCTGAAAGCTAACTAGTATGAGGAAAATGAGTGTGGAAAAAAACTAAGAAAAGTCTATAGTATGCATACCTAAGTGAAATTTTGCTCATTTTGTGTTGCCCTGGGTTAAATGTGAACCATATTATAAAAATGTGCCATTCCCTTAGCTTCCTGGATGACTCAGGAGTTAGTAACTGCCTTGAAGTGAGATCAGTTCTGCTGTGTTACGTTCATTTTTAGTTGTGCCTCCTGTGATTTTGTTAACTAGTCTGGGGTTTTGTGTTTTTTTGTTTGTTTGTTTGTTTTTGGTTATCTGGTTTTGCCTCCTTTGCCCCTTGTGGTTTGGTTTAGTTTAGTTTTCTGTGTGTGCACATCTTCTGCTTTTTGAAGAACCTCAATCATTTATCTGTGACTGATTTCAGTATCATAAAGTTAAATTAACATAGGGTAGTTATCTAACTAGTGACTGAGTCCCAAAGTATGAAACCTGTTTAAACATAGCATTTTTTTCTTCAACATAAAATGGCAAAACTCCATCCTTGTTGACCACCCCTTTGTATCCCTGTTGCTGTTCTGGGCTTTTAGGGTGTCTAAAATTCACATATGGCTTGATTGATTGATTGATTGATGATTGTGTAATTTATTTTGGCTTCCCAATTTGAACATCTGTTCTTTCCCCTTCACCCCTTTCCAGATGTCCCCTAGCTGTGCTGACCTCTGCACTGTGTAGTGTTGTCATCTGGTGGATTGTTTGTGACTACATTCTTCCCATCCTGCTATTCTGTCTCGATGGTTTCAGAACACAGTAGCCATCAGGACCCCCTGACAGATAGCTGCTGTAAGTGTCCCGTTCTGTTTCTCTGCCGTTGCTTACTTCTGGTGCCTAGTGTGGTTCCCACAATGCATGTTTTTCTCCTTGTCAGCTCCTAGCTTTGTTGGTTTGCCTATTTTCAAAGGTTCTTTTTCTGAATCTTTTCAATTAATGGGATGGTGGTGGGGAGGGAAGGTGGGCTTCACTGTTCCTCTCATAGAAAGGATATTGAAAGTAACATACGTTGTTTTAAAGTTATGCTTATCCTTAACAGATATTTCAAAATAGCAGTTGATAAATAAAGACACTGAAACAGTTTTTCTTCACTGAAACAGTTTTTCTTCCCTATCAAAAGTAGTTAGCTTAGGATAATTGGGGTGGTTTTATTTTCGTCAGTTGGCTATACAATTTCCCTCTAGTTTTCTGTATCTTGAGTATGTCCTTCCCAATCTAGCAAACAAGCATTTTTCCCACTGATCTACTTTCATTAAATATGTGATTTTGTAGCCTTGAAATCTGCCATTGTACAGCAGCTCTCTCATAAGTCTTCTCTCTTTAGTGTGCAGAATTTCCTGCTCTCATTTTCCTCCTCTCCTTTAGGGAATACAGTAAGTACAGTGTGTAGCACTTGATGCTAAATGAAAGTAGGAGGTCGGAGCTGAGGTCGCCTGTTTAAGTTGGTGCATTTCCATATGATGGTCATTGTTCCCGCTTTTCTCCTTGCCCAGACATAGCCAGAATGCCTTTAATAGGCAAATAGCAGCAAATTTGTATTCTCTTGAGATCTTTCATCTTTGAAATGAAGACCTTAACAGCGAAGAGGCTTTATTTCTGCAGAAGAATGTGCAAGAGGCCCACTTGTGGAACAGCATGTTGAAGACCCCAGAAGGCGGGTGTGTCCATGTCACGGGGTCCACCGCCACCCTCCTGTGTCTGAGCTGCATTCTTCCTTCTCTGAAGCTTTTTCCTTAACTCATATTTTAAGAATTTCTTCTCTTGTCTCCTCTTGGACTTGGAAGTTATGAAAGAATGCAAAAGTTCCTTGCAAGATCTCTTCCAAAGAAAAATTCCATTGCAACCAGCTCTGGTACTTTATGGTTTCATTGAATATTTTCACATAGCTAAGAAAGATTTAAAAATCAAGCTGATTTCTCTCTTCAGAATTAGGCAAAACCTGCTTAACTTGCTCCTATTTATGGCATTTTCTTGAATATCTTACAAATAAAAGCTTATTGTCGCTCATTCAGACCTGCTGTATTTCTGAGATAGATTAACCTTTTGGGTGTTTTCTCCTTTACTTCTCTTAGTCAACTTCGATTGCCACATATTCTGACTCAAGAGCATCATGCACTACATAGAGTTATTCTTCTCAAACTGTTCCAAGTGGCAAAGATGTTCTGAATGGGTGGAGCAGTTGCTAATAATATTTAGGCACTTTGTGGTTGAATGATCATTCCCAGGGTAAGTTTAAACATGGTCTCTGTCAGGCTCTTTTCTTTTCAGTATTCCATGTAAATTATACCTTCTGTTGTTGTTGTTAATGACGTTTGCCATCGTAGTTCTATACCCAAGCAGAATATTCAGTTCAGCCTAATTATTTGGAATTTTCAGAAGCAAAAAGCTTGTGACAGTTACAGTGGTGTTAATCAGTATCATCTTTGTAGCACCCCCATGTCTTTCTCTCAAAAGGGTTTTATTTGTAAGGTGGTGACTCTTGAGCTCCACCATCCTCTGTCATCACCACCCACCTCTGCTGGCAGTGGACGCAGGTGGCGTGGCATCGTCTGATAAGTTGTTTCCAGTGAAAAGCTCCTGTTATGCGGCATGCCTGGAGAATTAGGCCATAACAACACTTCAGGCTTCTGAGTCAGAATCGGAGATAGTGGGAAAGGCTTCTCTGGAGGCTGCAGGGCCTCAGGGTCACCTTTGTGCACGCTCTTGTGGTGTCCGGAGTGGATAGCCAGTATACATAGTGCATAGTTGCCCTGATGGATTTTTTTCTTGGAATTGGACATTTATGTTCGAGACCTGGCTTTTTAGTTTTTGGCTTTGCTGTGTTCCTTGGGTTGCAGATTTCAGTGTATCTGAAATCTCAGAGTACCGAGACTCCAAGGATGCTGCAGAGAAGAAGGTGAACTGCAGTATAGGCAAGAGGTAGGTAGGACGGAGGATTTTGTCAGGGGAGATGGGAAGGAAGAAAATACATCTGCTGCACACTGCTCTGCAAAGCCATGCTTGGCCTGGGTTGGAAGGCAGAAGGCTGCGAGTGCCCGGGTTCCCTGTGACAGAAGCAACACATCACCCTCTGGTGCCTGTCAGGTGGTGTACGCTGTCACTCATGATAGCTCAGTGGAGTTCTCCCCCAACCCCGACTTCATCAGTACATAACCTGCAGTTAGGATAAATACCGTGTTGTCTGCAAATAACTGGAATCTTCCCTGGTATGATTAATACACTCAAGTTCTATCATTCTCTTGGTTTTAAAGTTCCACAGAAATTACTAGCTATTTAATGTTATTATTGTATTAGTTCACTTTAATTTACACCAATTTTATAGAGAAATAAATACTTTTTTTTTTTTTTTTTTTTTTTTTTTTTTTTGAGACGGAGTCTTTCTCTGTCCCCCAGGCTGGAGTGCAGTGGCGCAATCTTGGCTCACCGCAACCTCCACCTCCTGGGTTCACACCATTCTCCTGCCTCAGCCTCCCAAGTAGCTGGGACTACAGGCGCCCTCCAACACGCCCGGCTAATTTTTTGTATTTTTAGTAGAGACGAGGTTTCACCGTGTTAGCCAGGATGGTCTCGATCTCCTGACCTCGTGATCCGCCCACCTCGGCCTCCCAAAGTGCTGGGATTACAGGCTTGAGCCACCACGCCCGGCCGAGAAATAAATACTTTTAAAAAGATGTTTTCCAGCAGCCTGAGAATGACTGCAGGATTTAGCAGTAGTGTCTTGTTTTGAACGGCATTTAATACTTCAGTTATAGTTTTAATTTGAGAAATCAGGATTCAGATTTCCTAAGCAGGCAGTGTATCAGCTCTTGTTTTTTTCTCAGATTAATTATTTTGCAGTGTGATTGTTGTCTGTACTTTTGGCCAACCTTGGCCTCAAATTATTTGAGAATTAGGTGTTGTATTTAAAAAAAAAGCCAACAGGAGTCTCGTTTTCTCTGTCTGTGAGGGAGTGGCCGAGGGGAGCAGATGAGAACAGTGGCAGCACGAGTGCCCCGGCCTGGGCTTCAGAAGTAGCAGTGAAGCAGCAGCAGTTTGTTTTGTTTGGTTTGGTTTTATGCAAAATTCTATATTCAAATTCTTAGCAGAGATGAATAAATATTTCCCCTTCACTTTATATAAACAAATAATTTTTAGGGATGCCCAGGCTGGCTCATGCCTGTAAATCCCGACACTTTGGAAGGTCGAGGCAAGAGAATCACTGAGGCCAGAATTTTGAGAATAGCCTAGGCAACATAGCGAGACCCCATCTCTATAAAATAAAAAATAAAAAAATCAGCTGGGTATGGTGGCATGTACCTGTGGTCCCAGCTACTCTGGAGGCTGAGGTGGGAGGATCAGTTGAGCCCAGGATTTGAGGCTGCTATGATTGTGCCACTGCACTCCAGCCTGGGCAACAGAGTGAGACCCTGTCTCTTAAAAAAAAAAAAAAAGAAAGTATAATAAAAAAAATATATATATATATAAAAAAAAAAGAAAAAAAAGAATTTAAAAATAATTTTTTGTTTTTAGAAGTAGAATTCACAAGCCAGGGTAATAGTTGCCTTTAATCATGCAATTAAGTTGCATATACGCACTTCTTTTTTTTTATACAGAGTCTCTATCACCCGGCTGGAGATCGGTGACACAAACATGGCTCACTGCAGTCTTGACCTCCCAGGCTCAAGTGATCCCCCTACCTCAACCTCCCAAGTAGCTGGAACCAAGGCACGCCCCACCACGCCCAGCTAATTATTATTGTTATAAAATAACATAGTGAAAGAGGACGTCTCACTGTGTTTTAGAATTTGGGCTTCTTAATGGTGTCTTGTTTCATGACTGAAAATCTGAGAAGCTACTTTTACTTTTGGGCACAAAGATTTGTTTGGCTGGTGGATTTCTTTGGTGTGGGAATTGCTTAAAATGCCCAGGCTGGTCTCGAACCTCAAGTGATCCTCCTGCCTTAGTCTCCCAAAGTGCTGGAATTACAGGCGTAAGCCACCGCACCCACCTCTTATTTCTATTTTGTTAGAACATTCAACATATCAGATGATCACACTCTAGGAGAATTTCTGAACCAAACACTGGCTGATTTATCCAGGATTCATGTCCCTCCGTGAGACAGAAAGCTAGTTTCATGGGGCCCTCAGAAATCCTGCATGAGTAAAGTGAAATAGTGGGGAAAGCTGCCCCTCCTCTTCTCCCCAGAAAGCTTGGGACCGCTGGCCCAGACAAGCTGCAGGTTATGCTCTGGTTGCTTTCTTTTTTTTTTGAGACGGAGTCTCACTCTTTGGCCCAGGCTGGAGTGCAGTGGCGCGATCTCGGCTCACTACAACCTCTGCCGCCCAGATTCAAGCAGTTCTCCTTCCTCAGCCACCTGAGTAGCTGGGATTATAGGCACCTGCCACCACACCCAGCTAATTTTTGTATTTTTAATAGAGACGGGGTTCACCTTCTTGGCCAGGCTGCTCTTGAACTCCTGACCTTGTGATCCAACTGCCTCGGCCTCTCAAAGTGCTGGGATTATAGGTGTGAGCCACCGCGCCCAGCCTCTTGTTGTTTTTTTAGTGATGAGACGTTTAGCATTTTACTAAATGTTGGATATGCTTTGGTTTGGGTCATGCTAAGGTTGTAGAAATTTATTAATTTTAGCCTATTTTAAGGCCCTGTCTTTGGTATATTAGCCAGCATGGTGGTAGCTGAGGCCCGTGAGGTGGGATGCTCACTAATTGTAATGGTTCAACTTTTTACTCTTTTGAGTTGGGTTCTCATAAGTTGTTATTGGCTTTCTCACCTTTGTGTTTGAATAGGAGAGAAGAAAGCTTGTTAAGTCAGTGTTTTCTCTTTCAGAGAATTAAAAGTTGATATCTATAAATGTGTGTATATGTGTTTAGTTTGTCATTGATTATCTCTTGAAGAAAAGAATTGCATATAGGCCCAGTGTGGTGGCTCACACCTGTAATCCCAGCACTTTGGGAGGCTGAGGTGGGCGGATCATCTGAGATCAGGAGTTTGAGACCAGCTTAGCCAACATGGCAAAGCCTCATCTCTACTAAAAACACAAAAATTAGCCAGGTGAAGTGGTGGGCACCTGTGGTCCCAGCTACTCAGGAGGCTGAGGCAGGAGGATGGCTTGAACCTGGGAGGTGGAGGTTGCAGTGAGTCGAGATCACGCCACTGCACTCCAGCCTGGGCGACAGAGCAAGACTCCATCTCAAAAAAAAAAAAAGAATTGCATATAAAATCTTCTGATGCCTTCTGCTGTTTTCCCCATGACAATTTAAAGAGGAAAGAAAAAAAAAACAACAAAGGACCATCTGCCTCTTAAAGGACATTCCGTGTGGCCTTTATCTCAGGATGTTCTTTTCTGATTCATCGTGTACTTCCTCCTGGGCAGCCTACTCATATGCACCAGTTTCTCAAGCTTTTTAGAGTTTAATTAAGGCAAGCTTTACAAAATTTAAGTGTTTTCACTTTCATTTTAGTGGCACTTGGAGATTTAGTAAGTGTTATAATCCAGGCGAAACTCATATTTTGCTTAAACACTTTCTAAAATTTTGAAATGTTATATAAAATTAGTATTGGTTTAGTGGATTATTACCCATACTTACAGCTTTGGAGAGTGAATATTATATAGTTATTTCCTAAATTTATGTTCCTATTCTTTAGAATTTGAGCTTCTTAATGGTGTCTTGTTTCATGACTGAAAGTCTGAGAAGCTACTTTTACTTTTGTTGGGCACAAAGATTTCTTTGGCTGGTGGATTTCTTTGGTGTGGGAATTGTTTAAAATGCCAAGTCATTCGCCTTCCAGGAGCAAAGCCCTCTGGTTGTCTTTGTGAAACCTTCAAAGAGAAATGAGATGCTTCATTTTAAAAGGCCTTGATGTGAAAATGTGTTTCAGATTTTTTTGGTAAATGTGTTGATGGAAAATCCTCTCAATTCTCAAGATAATTTGCACTAAAGTGCAAAAATACTTTCCTCTGTCAAGTATTTGCAAATGGTTTCAGTGAATATAATCTTATTTTTTTCCAACTATTTTCAGAGTAATTCTTCAATCCAGTGTTCAGAGCTGTAAAACATCTGAACCTAACATTTCTGGCAGTGCAGGCATTACTAAACGAACCACCAGATCTGCTTCAAGGAAAAGCAGTGTTAAAAGGTGAGAAAAGAATCCTACTCTTCTGAAAAGTTGCAAGCGTTGGTTTTCCAGTTTAATATTTGGACCCTACCTCTGGAGATTGACACGAAATTAGGAGAAAGTAGTCTCCATGATGGGAAATTCATCAAATATGTATTCCTTGTTCATTATCTAAGAAAATCTGGACCATTTTAATGTAGGCTTTTGTTTTGTTTTTTAGAAGTAATTCTCAACTCTGGAAGTATGGTCTCTGGGTCATGATATGGGAAAGTTTTTAAATTAAGAATTTCCAAAGCTGGCTGCCAGGAGTTGGAGGACATTTTTCTAGGTGTATATCAGATACAGCATCATTGCTGGACAATTAGCTGCAAATGAATGTGATGGTAGAAATGAGATAACTAGAGAGTTTGAGGATCCTTCTCTACCTAGTGGCTCTTTGTCTTCTTGGCCACAGCCCACACCCGAGGCACTAGTTCTTTCACTGTCATCACTGTCTTCAGTAAGTGTAGGCAAAATTTCACAAGGAAACCAATGTGTTCTGTGGCCATGTCGGTGACTCTGTTGTCTTTGGATATTTCTCATGAAGAGGACATGTCATTTTTAAAGTACTCTGAAAACTGATCCCATTTGAAGAGAGAATAGATAGCCCAGGAGTGGAAGTGGGGATAGATGGCTCAGGAGTAGAAGGGGGCACCTTTTCATCGTTGCCTGGTGTTGGCAGCCCATGCAGTCCTGTTTTTGTCCTCCTGGTAAAAACGATCTCTTCTAATAGACATGAGCGACCTGAAGATAATCAGAACCAGACTTTAAAATGTCCTGCACGTGTGCCGTGCTTCTTTTCAGCTTCCCTGCCCTGTATATCTGAGGCTTTGGGCCTAGGGGCCTTATCAATGTAAAATTAGTCCCCAGTGCAAAGCAGCCAGTCTCCCGAGAGACCCTTGGCAGAGCTGGGAGCTCTGTGTGCTTTGCCTTTTGAAGACTCATTCAGCTCTGCCATGTCTCCTCTTCACTGTTTTGTACAACCGTATTGCACACTTACACTCGCATGGGGATGCAGCAGTGCCCCGGCATGAGGATTGGAGGACTGTCAGGCACTGACTCATGATTCCAGGATTTAAAATTTTTCCTTAGAAATGTACCAGATATTCCTATTTCTTTACTCTTTGATTCTTCTTGAGAAGAATATTAGAGAAATACTGACCAAAGGTCAAAGATTTAGGTACATTGGAACAATAGCAGAGTGTTATTTATAACAGTGAGAAACAGGAAATGGGCTCAAGATTGTTACATTATGCCAAATGAATTGGGAGTCATACAGTTTAGTACACGAAGCAGTAAGTGAAAAGAGCCACGCATAACAATTCTGAAGTATGGGCCGGGCACGGTGGCTCGCGCCTATAATCCCAGCACTTTGGGAGGCCGACGCGGGTGGATCACTTGAGGTCAGGAGTTTGAGACCAGCCTGGCCAACATAGTGAAACCCCGTCTCTACCAAAAATACAAAAATTAACCAGGTGTGGTGGCAGGCACCTGTGGTCCCAGCTACTCGGGAGGCTGAGGCAGGAGAATTGCTTAAACATGGGAGGCGGAGGTTGCAGTGAGTCACAATCGCACCACTGCACTCCAGCCTGGGTGACAGAGCGAGACTCTGTGTCAAAAAAAAAAAAAAAAAAAATTCTGAAGTGTGACTGATTTTGTAAGTGTAAGTATACTATATATGTATAGAAATATAGAGATGTATAAATATTTATATACCTACAATACATCTGTATTTATAGATGAGTAAGTTTCTATATATGCATAGAAATAAGACAAAGGAAAAATATGCTGTGATACTAATAAAAGTTCTGGTTGGTGGGACAGTTGGGATTTTTTTTCTTTTTTATCGTCTTATTTTCCAATTTTTCTACAATAAATGAAGGGAAATGGGAGTGTTTTAACTGACACTTTTTGGTAAGCCAAACTATTAAAAATTCAGGCTGGGCGCAGTGGCTCACGCCTGTAATCCCAGAACTTTGGGAGGCTGAGGCAGGTAGATCATGAGGTCAGGAGTTCAAGACCAGTCTGGCCAAGATGGTGAAACCCTGTCTCTACTAAAAATACAAAAATTAGCTGGGCGCAGTGGCGGGTGCCTGTAATCCCAGCTACTCGGGAGGCTGAGGCTGGTGAATCACTTGAACTTTGGAGGCGGAGGTTGCAGTGAGCTGAGATCGTGCCATTGCACTTTAGCCTGGGCAACAGAGCAAGACTCTGTCTCAAAAAAAAAAAAAATCAAATAAAAAGCCTGTCGTTGATGACAGTTAATTGTTAATTTTGACATGTCTTGAAGGGGCATATTCTTTTTAGGTATGAGTGCTCAGGCTTTTTTTTTTTTTTTTCCTTTGACATGGAGTTGCCCAGGCTGGAGAGCAGTAGTGTTTTCTCGGCTCACTGCAAACTTCGTCTTCCAGGTTCAAACCATTCTCCTGCCTCATCCTCCCAATTAACTGGGATTACTACTTGTGAGTGGCATGTGCCACCACACCTGGCTAATTTTTGTATTTTTAGTAGGGATGGGGTTTCACCATTTTGGCCAGGCTGATCTCGAACTCCTGACCTCAAGTGATCCACCTGCCTCAGCCTCCCAAAGTGCTGGGATTACAGGCGTGAGCCACGGCGCCTGGCCACTCAGGCTTTTGTTACAGCGTAGTGTGTCTTGCACATTTAATTCTGCTGTTTGCTTTTTTAGATTATGCTTTTTAGGTTACAGAGGAGTAGAGTCCGGGAGCCTGGCTGGTGCTTGCCAGGTCATACCGTCTTCCTTTGAGGAAGGAAGGGCTGGCCTTGCCTCTGTTTTTCTATCTAGGTCTCGTTGCATTTTCATGTCACTCTAGTGACCTGAACTCCTGCCTCTCTGGAGAAGTGGTTCCTGGTTGCAGCAAGCATCTGCCTCAGGTCCCTGGCGGGGATGCTTTGAGGGTCCTAAGGTAGATTTCAGAGTCAGTAATCTGGACTGAATGTTGAAATGACCCAAAGCAGTTTCCAGGAATTTGAGATCTGAAAACCAAAAAGACTTCTTTTAAATTCCAAAATGGACTTTCAGAGATGATGTGGAGAGCAAAAGGAGTCTAACAGTGAGGATTAACTGGGGCTCACAGTTTATTTCCCCACCTTCCTCTAAGTGGGTTCTTTCTTTGTGCCTCTTTTGGGGCTTTGTCCTGTGCTCACATCACCCTACCTGTTACCCACCTACAGCTTACAAAAGAAAGGCAAATTATGTATAGTTTTTAAGAATTTGAGTTAGCCAAGCTGTAGCCTGGAGCTTTTATCCTACTGAATATTATTCATAATATCCTACTAAATAGTATTCATTTCTGGTTGGAGGGTAATGAGGGAATTAGTATATTGGTGCATGGTCTGATTCTGAGCAAAATAGTATTGAGCTAAGATTGTTGAGTAAATTTAAAGTATTGAGTTGAAATCTTTAAACAGCAGTAGAAAAAACAAATAGAGCACCCTTTTGGGGTCCTTTCATCCCTACCTGCAAGGCACTGATGTTGCCAGTTCCTACTGGTTTGTCATCATTTCTGTGGCGCATAGGAACTTGACCTTCCATTTTCATGTTCCTTGGCATCCAGGATGAAGACTCCACCCAAACTCGCTTGGTGCTTAATTGGTGCTTTTGATTTTTGGGTTTACTGAGACGCTCTTCAGCTTTGGGGAACTTTTTCAAAAACGTCAAAAAAGCAATTAATTGGGGCAGCTGAAAAAATAGGAGTGATGTCTTAACTATTTGTCTTTGGGAAAAGGTGCCACTGTTTCTCACAGAAGATGACCATCCTCTCATGTATCCATTTGAAGCTGTGCCACATCGAAACCTAAATCTCATGTGGCCACAGGTCTGGGACGGTGGCCAGGCAGCCTGTGTGGCCCTCGGTCCTGCCAGGGCTCTGTGTGGCACCTTCTCATTCCCTTCCCCGAGTCTGGAGAGGGAGGTTAGTGGGCTTCTCCACCTCCCGCTTCCTGTTAGAGCTATAAATCCATGCTAACCTTTCTCTTTTAAGAATTAATAAATCCAGTGAATAATTGGCTCCGTTGAATTGGCCTGTTTTCAGTGTTCTCACATGACCTCTGAAGAGCTCTCTTAGAACAGTCTTGGAAATTTCATCGTGCTCCGAGTGAGAGCCTGCAGCCACCTCATTTGCTCGCATTCACTCATGTCTTCACGCAGCCCTTCCGCCGGTGCGTGTTTGTTAGCTTATGCTGTTTCTTTTGGGCAGGCTCTTCTTTTTTTAAAATGATAACTTCATTCATTTTCTAAGAAACTGTCATGGACAAGTTACTTTAATTCTGAGTTGTATCACTGGGAACCATCACTTTCTGCTGCAGCTGCCAAACCAAACCTAAGGTCCAGGGCTCTGGGGTGCTTTGTACCTAATTCTTCATATTGTGAGCGTGGGGGAGAGAAATGCTCAGGTTCTTTCCGTAGCCTCTCTTTTTCTTTTTTTTTTTTAAATGAGACAGAGTCTCACTCTGTTGCCCAGGCTGGAGTGCTGTGGTGCGATCTTGGCTCAATACAACCTCCACCTCCAGGGTTGAAGTGATTCTCCTGCCTCAGCCTCCTGCATAGCTGGGAATACAGGCGTGCATCACCACGCCTGGCTAAAAATTTTCTCCTGTATTTTTAGTAGAGATGAGGTTTCACCATGTTGGCCAGGCTGGTCTTGAACTCCTAACCTCAGGTGACCTGCCTACCTCGGCCTCTCAAAGTGCTGGGATTACAGGTGTGAGCCACCGCGCCCGGCCTCTTTCCTTAGCTTCTGAAACCACGAGTGTTTTCAGGAGCCCTTCAGTTGGGAGCAGCTGCATCTAGGACCTCTGACTTCTTCAGTGTTCTCAGGTGGCTTTGCCCATGTCACACCTGCCACTGCCTCTTGACCCTCAGAGCCTCAGATCTGGGTGCCTGTTCCGTTGCCTCTGGGTGTTAATTTTTGGCTACTGCTGTTATCTCCAAAGTCCATCAGGAGAGGAGTCCCAGAAGGTTGTCTCCAAATGTTTCTTTGTAAAATGCTGTTTCTCTCCAGTGTTTTAAAATATTAATGATCCTTTGAAATTCCAGATATTTTCCCACTTGTCTCACCAGCTGGCCTGGATCTTTGACTCAGTGCTCTGTTGGGATCTCTGAAAATGAAATGATCGATTCATATGCTCCTCCTTGAAGAGCGCAGCAGCAGCATTGGGCGAGGGGCCCTCCAGATTGGAAGTGGTTTTTCTGACTCTTCTTTTGGTTTTGTTTGTTTTCTGAAAGTTGTTACTGACCTGAAAGTGTAGCGTCGTGAACTGGGGAAGGAGAGAAGAGAGGCAGGATGAGAATCGTGGAGTGCGGAGGCAGGTAGCCTGTGGGGTGCCTCCGGTGCTCAGCGGAGTTGGAAGCCGCTTAGGTGCCAGAGCTTTTTCTGTGACCAAATTCTGACTTTTGAAATAACCCAGTAACAGTTCTCTATCTTTTCGTTCTGCCTGCTCCTCCCACAGCCTGGTCCCTCAGAGGAAAGGAAGGACAAGGAGTGCTTTGCAGCACGTGCCCCTAGCGGCGTCATGGTACTTTCCTTGCCCTGCTGCCCCTGCCCATCCGTCTTTTATGATTTTTATTTACTTGTATTGGTTTTTTTAAATTTCTATTTTTTGCAGAACTGAGCCTTTTTCTGCCCTGCCTTTCTCCTGTTTGTCTTTCCTTTGTGGTTGATATTGTGTTGTCTTCTCCAAACTATTTGTCATTAGAAACTTACAGCAAGCGTATACTTTTTAGCATGTCAGTATTTTTATTATGTTGCCCTCCTTGTCTTTGATAACTGCCTGTGGACGCTGTGTAAACTTTATGGTAAAAATCCTTTTTTCCCCCCTGTAGTCTCTCCATTTCAAGGACTAAAACAGTCTTGCGTTAAGTAAAAACCTGTGACCAGAGCTGACGGAAGACTCTAGGAACTGAAAACTGCAACAGAAATTAGCACAATTTGAAAACAAAACAAAATTGCAAAAGCCTTAGTTGCTTTTTCCACCTAAGAAGTTGATCAATGGAGAAAAGGTCCACTGGAGTTTGAATAATGAACTTTGAGTTTGGGTGCAAGCGAATGACTCAGAGAAGGGCCCAGCTCTCAAGCGGAACGACAAACATGCTGTTGGAAATTTAGTCTCAGGTGTAAACACCCGAGCCCTCTGGTACTCAGGGAGCTGGCTGGTCTGTGGTGCATGTGTGTCCCTGTGATGGCAATCATTGTAGTTGCTGGCCTTCAGAAGAATTGAGGATCTGATGGAGGTTTTTTATGTATTTATTTTCTGTTCACCTTGGGACCCTGTGTCAAAATTTATAAAGATACAAAAGGCATTACTGAAATGGTACTTTCTGTAATTTGATACCATTTGGCTTAGTCATCTTCACTTGACTATTTGTAATACTGTTGTAATGTTAACTCTGTTAAGTACCCAAGCTGCTTGTCTTCCACCAAAGAGTGCTTTATTAACAAGAATCTGTGAAAATCACATTTAAACACTGTTGCATGTTGTAAGACCAGGTGGTACCTTGGTAACCTAAAACTTGCAAGAAAATATTACTGGTAGCTTTAGAAGACTCAGGAGGAGAAACTGACTTCAGAGTTGGAAGATGTTGCAAGTCGTTCCTTATTCTGTCCTTCAGGGACTGAAGAACTGGGAGGCTGCCCATTGTTTGGTTGCCAGTCATACAAATTAAAATCATATTTCCTTCCATGCATGGAAAAAACACACTATTGGTTTTTCCCCTTGGAAACAGCAATCCCAAATAATGTCGGCTTACAAAAAAAGTTACCGCTTTTTTAGAGTCCTTCTCTGTAACATTGGATTGTTTTTCCCTTATGAGATCCGCCTAAGGCCATTGACGCGGCCTGCGATCTCAGTGACAATGATCGGCTTCGGGATCTCACTGTTGCCTTTGGTTAGGGAACACAACTAGTAACTCTGCAGAGTGCCTTCTCCCGCAGCCCTACTGGAACACAGCAGAGTCTGTGCCATGAAGCAATTACAGAAACAGAATTGATTTGCTGCTAAAAAAAAAGAAAAAAATGGGGCCCGAAATAAAAGAATATATAGTACTCACCTCAGTTCCTTCCATAAGAAGTGGGTGGTTTAATGATTGTTAAGCCATTTTTGCCTGTGCCGGGAGCATGGAGGGCTGAGATGTCGACAGGCGGTGGGAAACAAATGCCCTCCTAAGCCACAAGGCGTGTGCCAGATCAGTAGGCAACTCCATTTTAAGAAGCTGCCTTTTTCACAAAACTGCAAGAAATAAAAGCGGTTGGAATAAACAAGTTAAAGTCTTTAATGCAAAAAGTAATTGAAAGGCAGTGCCTCCATTTTGGTGTACTTTCTTGGAAGAAAGTATGAAATTGACTGGCATCAGAAGAGATGGAAGATGCCGTGTTCTCAGCCAAACAAGCAACTCTTTCCCCGCCAGGCACTGTCTGGTGGGGTTAGGCCAGCTTTTAAACACTGGGGACTGGATCACAGAAAAACAGTGGTTTTCTGTCCCTAGAAATGAATAGGCACAAAGACCCACTTGGCTGTGGGCAGACCACTCTTCAATAAGGTTTGCGTGGGAGGAGGAACATTCCTTTTGCTATTTTGAGCTGAGACAATATAAATATTCAAACTGCGCCGTGCTTGAATTGAATTCTCAGGGCACCTCTTCTTCCCCTTACCCTTTTTAAGGCCATCCCCTCCATAAATAATAATCCAGGTAGTTGTGAAAATCGTGCTTCCATCTGATCCCTTCTTAGTTTGTCTTTTCATCCCATCAGAACAAGTAAATGTGGGCGCCACAGCTGTTGTGAGTACTGTCTCCCTCACGGTGAACGAGCCTCCTGTTGTTTCGTCCAAGAAAAGAAGGGGTGTCAGTGGAACCACAGTCCTTTTTCATTTTATAAACTGCCTCTTCATGTTGCCTGCTCAAGTTTCCACCTAGAATTGCTATCACTGTGGCTCTTTCTAAAAATCTTTCTATTTAACTGGTTCACTGAAATTAGTCATAGAAAACTTGTGATTTGGTGAAGAGACATTCCTTGTAATAACCAAATGACTTGGGATGGTGTGCATAGCAACAGTGTTACATTTATGAGGACTGTCTCTAGAATCCAGGAAGTCTCTGGGTCTGAGGGCTGGAAAGTTCTTCCTGCTATGAATGAGAGTGGGCTCTTCCTCTCACCCCCAACTGAAACCACAAACAACCAGAATCTTCTGGAATTCTGATTTAGAGTCGTTATAGAAGACCTTGTTGCTATGGAACATGAAACCGTGTGTCAGATGGAGAGATCCCCTTAACCTAACAGCCTTAAATAGCCCTGAAAGTACACCGGGACGGTTTGCAATGGAATTAAAATTGGAAGTGAATATTTTTAGGTGCCCTTGAAGCTTTCTGGGGACTCAAAATTATCAAGAGTCAGGGACAGTCCGGAGGAAGAGCGTCTGCAAAACTGAGTTCCTAGAAGTACAGACGGACGTAGCTTTTTGTAGAACTTTGTGGGGAGCAGCGCCTTGTGAGAGCAGAATGGCCTGGCGTGGCCAGTGTTTCCCGGCAGCACGTGGCTCTGCCGGCCTCCAGAATTCCCGCGTTCTGAGCTTGATGCCCCTAGCCTGTCCCCTACCTACTTCCTCCCCTCCTCTCTAGCCCTCTCACAGGGGTGATTGCTACCTCTCTGTTTTCTTGGGCCTAGGCAAGTTTTAGAGGAGTTCCCAAGCATTGTCATGAGGGCAGTGTGCTCGCTGGGCGGATGGCCTGGGCTTGTGCGTGGCCCGAGGGCTCTCCTGGGGCCTTCCCTTTTCCCAGTCACCGTTGGAGCCACAGAAGCAGTGCACTCATTGGATGTCTGTTCTTAACATAGCTTCTCTTTCTACATTAAAAAAAAATCATTATTGCATTTTGGAAAGCAGTGCTCATCAAAAGCAACTTTTAAAACCTATGTTATTGTTCCTTTAAATGTTCTCTCCCACTGAAACTGCCCTGGAGAGGCTAGCTGCTGCTCTTCCATTTCCCCACATCAGGGTATTCTCCATGTCACTCAGTGGAGATGACTCCAGATGTGTTTAAAGACTGGACAATTCACCTATACTGTGTAGGAAATTACCTCCTTAATTACCTGGTAGAATTGCCAGCAGACATGTTCATCCGATGATAGTACTGCAGTTTTCTATTAATAATTTGCAGACTTTTATCTAACCTGCACTCATGTACAGATTATTAAAAGTTTTAAAATGTGACTGATCAGTATTGATCAATCATTATCTTGATTTTTTTTTACAGTGTATATTTCTAATCATATTTTTTAAAGCCAAGAGAACTGGTTGAATGTTTATTTTCCTGAAGGTATTTTTAAGATAAAGCTTCCTAATGGCCTGTAAACTTTGCATATGTATGTAGTTTGATACATATTGTCACATTTGAAAATCTTGTGAGTTGTAACTGGTTTTATACAAAATATCGAATAGTGGAAATTGTATTACAATCATGTAATTAAAAGTATTAACCCAACAGCCTTTTTGTTTATTGTGTTACTTATCAAGCATTTTGAATTCTGGTAGGCAGTAAGTTAGAACATAAAGCAGAGGTAACCCGGAATCTGTATAAGTCTTCTAGGATGGCCATAATGGAATACCCCAGACTGGGCGGCTGACACAGAAGTTCATTGCCTCATGGTTCTGGAGGCTGCAAGTCCACGACCAAGCTATGGGCAGGCTTGGTTTCTCCCAAGGCCTCTCTCCTGGGCTTGGAGGCGCTGCCTCCTCGCGGGGCCTCTCTTTGGTGCCTGCGTGGCCCTGGTGCCTTTCTTCCCCTCTACTCCCCTCTCAAGAGGACACCAGTCAGATTGGATTGGGGCCTACCCCGATGGCCTCATTTTAACTTCACTACCTCGTTAAAGGCCCCATGTCCACATAGAGCCACATCTCAAGGGGCTGGGGTTAGGGCTTTAGTGTTTGAATCTGGAAGTTAGTCCAGCCCCCTTCTGTAGGGTAAGGTGGTGAGTGAGAGGGGACTTCTGCTGCCAGGCCATTCTCACACCTCAGCACCAGCTCACACGACACAAAGTTTTGACTTTCTGGAGACCTCTAAAGACTCAAGTCAGTCAGGCCCTTGGGATCCTGCAGGGCATTTTTCCTGCCAAGGTCGGGCGGCACCTGCCCCAGCACCCTCCCCAGCTTGTGGTCCAACCCCGGACGCCAGCCTGGTGCTCTCTACCTGCCCTGCCTCTGGTGCCAGGCAGGACCCCAAGGGCCCAATGTCCACACCTCCCACACAGCTTACTGCTGAGACTCAAGACCCTGTGTTCTGTCGAGTTCTATTCAGTTCCCCCAAGGAGCTGTGCTCGGATTCACACTGGGATACAAGTGTCCAAAGTAAAAACCAGAGACCTGCCTTCTTGCCCCTCTCCCGACTCCCCACCACACATGACCCCCCAGAGTGTGTATTTGCAGACCCTGGCTCTGTGGGAGCTGTGGCCTCTCCCTGCCCCTCCATGGCTTCCCCTGAGGCCACTAGAGCTCTCCCCTGACCCACTAGAGCTCAGGCAGCTGGCGCCACCACGCAGCTCCGTGAAGTCCTTGAGTGCTGCGAAGGGGCTGGCTTGGAGGCATTGCTTGAGATGAAACCATGAGGCATGTCTGTTCTCCCGGGGGGCTGGGCCTTCCAGGCCTGTGGAGGGGAGGCAGCAGGCTGCGGGGACCCCTGGTCCTTAGAGGCTTGTCTCCTTCTGTGTCATCTAAAGCCACTCTGCCCAGGGCCCATCCACCATGTGCGGGATTTGCTCATCCCCTCTGCTTCCATTTCTCAACTGAAATGGAAATGAAAAGAATCCCTACCTTAGCAGTTAGTATGAGAGTTAAAATAACACACGGAAAGTGCTTAAAACAGTATCGGGGCATATCTTTCAATTCACTACTTTGTCATATATTTTAGGTCATCTTCTCTAGATAATTGGGGAAAGAATGACTGATAGCAGATTACAGTCCCTCAGTTTCTGATATTTTTGGTACCTGCAGCATAATTTTATGTACGGGTAATGGTGTAAACATTTAAAAGGTCATGTAAACTATTTTGCCTTGAAGTGGGGACCCACACGCTGAAGGTAAGTCTCGAGAGTGTTTGTTCAGAGGCAAGCTTGGGCTGTGGGAGAGGAGCTGCAAGGGCCCCTTCCCGCGGCCCCTCAGTGGACTGAAATGCAAGTTGCCGTGGAAAGTGCAAGTCCTGCTGGGCGTATCCTGCCCCAGCTCCGCCACTTCTGTGGCCTTGGGGACCCTTGATCTGCTGGCCGAGCCTCACTTTGTTCAGTGGTACAATTGGACTAGCGAGCGCCTAGCGTTTGGTTTAACAGAAGTACATGGCCGTGCCTTAGCTGGGGGAGTTGACATCCGCTTTGCCGTCTCACCCTCCTCTGTGTAAGTGCAGCTATGGGTGCATTGGAAAGGAGCATCTAGGGAGGAATTCTCCAAGAACACGAGCTTTAGCTCCTCTGTAGCACGCCCTGACTAGCTGTCACGCTCTCCCTGTTGACGTCTTACTGTCAGAGCACCGCATCCGTATTCTGCAGAAATTCTTCCTGGGCGGTGCTGGCTATTTCCTTAGGATAAATTCTTACAAAAGGGATTTCTGGGTCAAAAATTTGTAAGATGTTAAAAGCTTTTGCTGTACACTGTGTGAAAAAGCAGCTTGGTAGAATTGTTGAGAGCATGCATTGTGTGCCCGGGCTGTTTGCAAACCTAAGTGCTGCCACTTAGCTTAGATTTGGGCTGAGTGACTTGGGCTTCTCTGAAATGAGGATGGCAGTATCCATCTTACAGGGTTGTGTGAGGATGAAATGAGTAGTTAATATTTTTCATAGCTGAGAACAAGTGTCTGGCACACGCTAAGAGCCATATATATTGTGCCTAATAAAAAAAATAAAATTAATGCTCCAGGAGAAGTGTAAAAATGCACAGTCGCCACTGCCTGCTCCTCTCCCGTTAGCAGCTGTTGTGACGCTGGTGAGCTGCTCAGTTAATAGCAGGACGCCGGCTTCAGCGCCGTGGGTCGTGGGTCACGCTCACTGTCCTGCTGTATGTCGTCCTAGCTTTGGCTTTTCCGCATTGATTTTAGGCATTTTGTCTTCCAAGCGGTTGGCACAGCCTGCCCTTACATCCTAGCCTCCCGGTGTCTATACGTTTATCGGGGGAGAAATGGATCAGCCTGAGCAAAGCCTTCCGGATTCCTCCCCAGCGCCTCGGGGGGGTCCCTGGCCTGTGTGGGAATGGGGGGCCTCCCGCCTCCGCCTCCCCGCTTCTAACCCCGCCTGACTCTTTGGCAGCAAGTCTGCATGGCTTTGGCACGCTTCCGGACGACGCGTGCTCGGTCCACACCGAAATCCCCAGGTAAGGAGGCCCCGGCCCGGCCGCGGAGGCTCTACGGGGCCAAGTCTGTTTCTAAAGGGGGAGACGACTCGGCGTGGGAGGGCGACCGTGTGCTTTGTGCGTTGTGGGACTCGGGAAGGACAATGGTTTCTCCTGGCCCTGGGTGTGTTTCTCTGTGTTAAACAAGACGTCTTTTCAGGCGGGGCCGTTCTCCCTGGCGTGGGACTCCGGGGAATGCAGCGTGTCTGGCGTCCCGGCACCCGCCTACTCGGTGCCAGCGGACGGTCCAGGCCCCCACGCGTTTCCCCAGCCCCGGGCTGTTGCTGCCCCCAGCTGGGAACGGCTCACTCGCTTCCGATGCCGCTTGTCCTGGGCAGTACACAGGACAGAGAAGCCGCCACGGTGCTCTCGGGCCGGCGGGCAGAGGAAGGAGCTGGAGGAAGGGGCTTCTCGGAGGGAGGGCGCGGGACGGGCTCCCCGGGAGCGGGTCCGCTGCGCCTCCTCCAGCGGGGACTTCAGGGTGGCCTGGGCGGTGGAGCCAGCGGGGTCCCCCGTGCCTGCACCTGGACTGCGGGGTCAGCCGGGACCCAGCTGGAGGGAGAAGCACGGAGCGCCCTGGCAGGCCCGCGGTTGGCGTGTCCTCAAGTAGCCGCGGAGTGTCCACTCAGCACTCACTGACCAGGCTGGAGGGTGACGGCTGGTGGCCGTTCTGGGCCCCAACCCAAGTTTGCCTTGCGGTTGAGAGTTAGCGGCCCAGGAAACTAGTCCTTGCCGTCCACACAAACTCACGCCCTGAGACAGGCCCTGTGGCGGTGGTAAGTACAGCCCTGTCCATCTCCTCCCTTTTCCAGCGATGGTTGGCTGTCCCAGGCTGTCACCTTTCTAGACCGGCTTCTGATCTGGCTCGGGATCCACAGGGACTAGACCTGCGGGGAAGGTTTCTCCTGGACACGCCCGTTGCCCACCGCAAGTTCTCTCCAGGTGCAATTGAAGCCTCTCAGCAGGTGTGTCTGCCTCGTTCTTCAGCTGGGTATTGAGCCATCAGCCCAGGGCCTTCCTTTAGGTGGGCCTGGGCCTGACTGGGTTGGGAATGGCCGGGCTGACACCCGCCCTGCGATGGTAGCAGGCCCATTTCAGGCGCAGCAGGGCAGTGCTGCTACTTTCTTAGGCTAGGAGCCCCTGTGAGATGATCTGATGGAAGCTGAGGCCTCTCCATCTCCCCAGAAAAGTTCGCACCAAATTTTTGAAGGCTGCATCGACAGGTCAACTTAGTGGCTTGCTGGCTGTGGCCACACACCCCAGGTGTGCTGTTTGCACAGATGCCGTGTGGAGGGCACCCCCGGAGGTGTGCAGTGATGGCAGGGTCTATTCATCAATCAGCAACACCCACGCAGCCTCACCCTGCCTGGGCCTGCCGGGAGCCTCAGTAAAAATTCCTAGGGCATCTTTCTACCTTGGTCACAGCAACTCGCTTCCCCAAGCATGTCCCTCATAGGCCACATGGCGTTCCCATTTCTCCTGCTTTCTTTCTGTCCACCTTCCCTCTTCCCGAAAACTTCCCCAGCATCACCGCTGGCTCCAGCTCTATCCTCTCACCAGCAAAACATGCAAGTTGTGGTCAGTTCGTTTAGAACTTGCCTCGGATACTTGAAACATTTTCCTCACTGTTGCTCTGACGCAAGACCAGTGGCCAGTGTCCATGTGGGCTGCCAGTACAGTTGTGCAGGTTGTTCATCGCACAACTCCAGGGAGTGCCAGGCACACTGAAGTCAATGTGAGCCAAGTTCCTGGGGGGTGGGCAGCACACATGTGTGCCCAGATAGGGCAGTCCCTCAGTCCCTTTGCAGGGTGGAGGCGCCCTCAGTCCCTTTGCGGGGTGGTGGTTCTTGAGGAGAAATGTCTTACCCTGCCTCAGTGTCTGAGAACATCTGTGTCTCTCAGAAGCCCCCTGTGGGGTTTACGTACAAGTTGATGCCACATGACAGGCACTCCTTACCTTACAAATGGCTTTGAGCTCCCAAAGTTGTGTAATTCAGCCCTCTGGGATTGGGCACAGTTTTGTAAAGAAACAGTGCTCAGGCTGGGCGTGGTGGCTCACGCCTGTAACCCCAGCACTTTGGGAGGCTGAGGCAGGTGGATCATGAGGTCAGGAGATCGAGACCATCCTGGCTAACACGGTGAAACCCTCTCTCTACTAAAAATACAAAAAAATTAGCAGGGCGTGGTGGCGGGCGCCTATAGTCCCAGCTACTCAAGAGGCTGAGGCAGAATGGCGTGAACCCGGAAGACGGAGCTTGCAGTGAGCTGAGATCACGCCACACCGCACTGCAGTGAGACTTGACAAAAAAGAAAGAGGAGGGGAGGGGAGGAGAGGGCAGGGGAGGGGAGGGCAGGGGAGGGGAGGGAAGGGGAGGGAAGGGAAGAGAAGGGAGAAAGAAAAGGAAAGGAAAAAGGAAAGGAAAGGAAGAAAGAGAAAGAAAGAAAGAAAGAGAAAGAAAGAAAGAAAGAGAAAAAGAAAGAAAAAGAAAAAGAAAGAAAAAGAAAAAGAAAGAAAGAAGAAAGAAAGAAAGAAAAAGAAAGAAGGAAAGGAGTGCTCATATGGCGGTGGTTCCCTGATTTTCCCCACAGAGGCCTGATTGGCCCAAGGCATAGCTGTGAGGGGTGTGAGAGCCTTTGCAATCTGGTTGGGGAAATTCCTGTCATCTAGAGTCCAAGGAAACTTTGTGGCCCAGGCAGAGGCTTTCCAGGAGCAACAGGAGATGTGCAGAAAAACTGGGCTGGGCAAAGCAGGCAGGAGCCGCTTAGGCCCTTAGGCCTAGGGAGCCAAGTTTTAGTCCCAACCGGTTTGCATGGAGAATACCTGAGCGTGGGTCCTCTGCACTGCTGCAGTGTGCAGTACCCTGCTAGGCACCATGGCCATCTCCACATGGTCAGAGTGCCTGAGCACAGAGGCAAACACTCCATGTCTCCTTTCATCCTCTGCTGAGGTACAGGCGTCCCTTTTCCTGTCCCCTCTCCTAACAGCTTTGCCCAAGGGACTAGTCCATTCACTGGAAATTTCAGGAGTGTGTAGAAAGGACGTGGGGCTCAGGGACTGAATCTGGTTTCAGCTTCTACCTGCCCTAATAGTAGCCAGGCAGCAAGGGAGACAGCGTCCTTGCCTGACTGTAAAATGACAAGGCATGACAAGACAGGGCTCCCAGGCTCTCAAGCAAACGCTCTGCTCCTTCAGTAACCAGGCTCTGCCGTAGGTGCAGGGGGAAAGCGGGTAGGTGGAGGGGCATCCTTCGGACTTACTTAAAGTCTGAAAGACTTTTCTTTGAAAAGGCAGCACTGGCGTGGAGGGGAGCACCTGGGGGCAATGAGTCCTGGGAGCGGGGATGAGGTGGTGATCAGCATGGTCCACGTGGCCAGGCTTTGGAGGAAAACGTGGTTACAAGGCAGTTCTGCACTTTTTTTAAGAGATGAAGTTTTTCTCTGTCACCCAGGCTGGAGTGCAGTGGCATGATCATAGCTCACTGTAACCTCAAACTCCTGGGCTCAAGCCATCCTCCTGCCTCAGCCTCCTGCCTCAGCCTCCTGAGTAGCTATGACTACATGTGTGTGCCACCTACCTAATTTTAAAATTTATTGTGGAGACACGGTCTTACTGTGTTGCTCAGGCTGGTCTTGAGCTCCTGGCCTCAAGCAATCCTCCCACCTCAGCCTCCCAAAGTATTACAGGCATGGGCCACCATGCCCAGTCTAGTTTTGCACTTTTATCTATATCTTATTTGATAATAAACAGGTTTTAAAAGATCCCTGCATTTTTCCTTCCTCATTCCCTTCTCCACACCTCACCCTCCATCCACAACACAGGCCCCTGTGGGACACAGCCAGGCCAAAGCTTCCCACACCCGCAGCCCACCCCAAGTTGTCTGAAGCAGGCATGAGTGTCGGGAGGGTTCAGGGAAGGCTGTTCACATGGGCCATGATCCTTGCGGAAGGCTGAGAGGAGACAGCAGCAGCCAAAGAAAATCAGCAAATCTGTCTTCTCCATCTACAGTGGAGGCTGCCGTGTGGAGAGGGCAGGCAGACCCACTGCTGCTGAGAACAGGGCAGGCACGGGCAGCTCCCGTTCTGCCTTTCCCAGCTTCAGAGACACAGGCTCAGCTGCTCCGAAGCACCTGCCAGCACTGCACAGTACAGTTTCAGAGGACAGTAATCTCCTTCCCGTGAAGCTCCCGTGCACTGGAATGGCATGGAGTTGCTGATCGACAGAAGGAAATGGTCTGAAGTCTGACCAGCACAGGGAAGGAGGCTGGCTGGCCCAGAGGGGCCCACCTTGCATGGAATGCAAACGCCAAAGGCTCATAAGCAACATTAGGCTAGAGGGGTCTTGTTCAAGGCATCCAACTCTGACTTCGGAGGCATTCCCAGCCGGCAGCAGTGTGTCCAGCCTGCCTCTTCCCAGGCTTGTCTGACATGCAGCTTAGGCTTTCATCCCAAGTCGGGTACTGACCCCCTCCCTCTCGGGCAGCACCTCCCTTTTTTTATTTGTATTTTTTTTCCTTCCAACGACAGAGTCTTGCTCTTGTTGCCTAGGCTGGAGTGCAGTGGCGCGATCTTGGCTCACTGCAACCTCCGTCTCCTAGGTTCAAGTGAATCTCCTGCCTCAGTCTCCTGAGTAGCTGGGATTACAGGCATCTGCCACCACGCCTTGCTAATTTCTGTATTTTTAGTAGAGACAGGGTTTCACCATGTTGGCCAGGCTAGTCTCGAACTCCTGACCTCAAGTGATCTGCCTGCCTCAGCCTCCCAAAGTGCTGAATTACAGGCGTGAGCCACCATGCCCAGCCAAGCACCCCCATCTCTAGAGAATCTGGCCCCTCAGCCCAGTTACTGCAGGGCGGCTTTCCCCGCCTGGTGCCAGGCTGCGTGCAGCAGCCCCAGAACCTCACCCTGAGCTGAATCTTCAGGAGCTGCCCTGGTGGCACAATTCAAGACACCCCTGAGGCCCAGCAGTCAACTCCTGGTTCAGACATGATCCAGTCCGGCCTGGGCTTGGCTATAACCAACTCAAACTTGCTTGACCTCCACTTTTCAGGAGACTTGGGGACAACCCTCATCAGCGTCTTTCATGGGGTTAATCTGCTTGAGTCTAAGTCACCAGCCAGAAACTTGGTGCCCAGGGTGCGCTGCCCCAGGACATGTCCACACCCACGTCACAAGCACCTCTGAGGAGTCTGGCCAGGGCACTGTGGTCCAAAAGGTCCTGCCGCCTCCGCATCTGACTGTCCCTACGGAATGCTGGTGACACCCCCCTGCCCTTCGCTTCTGTCCTCCCTGGCTTCTCTGGAACACTTGAGGCTATGTACAACCTGACACAATCCAGAAAGGGCGCCAACAAAACGCCTACATCCAGGCACACGACCAAGTCAGCGCGAGCTAGCCCTGGTAAGCAAACACAGCCCACTGCAGGTTCAGAACGTGCACCGGGTTCCCCAAAACTGTCTTCAACCACATGACTCAGCAGCTCTATGGGATAGGAACTGTCGATGTTTTTGCAACTGCAACATTGAACCAAGTGCTGTGGGCTTTTCAAGTATATTCACAACACTAAAGAAACTTTCTTCAAAGCTCTCTGGCTCATCTTCAAAGCCGCGGTTAGGCAAAATGACAGTGTGACAGCTTCAAAGCCACTGAGTCATGACACAGCCCTGATGTTGTACCAGCTAGGTTCAGATTTCAGAAATCAGGGCGCTTGCATCCATTGCCTTTTCCAGGAAAGGGAAGAAAACACTCAGTTGATAAACCTTAGTACTCAGATAATAATTTAATAAGAGACCAAAAGTAGGCTACCACCCAAAGCAAACATCCTTAACTGACCCTGACGTGTACAGATTCAACTTTGATTATTCAACAAAATCATGACCGACTGCTGTGGCCTGGGAGTAACCAAAGGACTGTTTTCTCTACACAAAGTCAGGAGCGAATACCAACCTTTATTTGCACTTGGGTTCCAGTTCAAAGCCACCTTAGATAGTGTGGCAAAGTGGGAAAAAGCACAGATCCTGGGACCAAGGTTCAGATTCCATCTCAAGCGAGCATATGAACTGTGTGACAACAGGCAGACAGTACCTCTGTGTCTATGAGAAAGCGGGGAGAGCAACACCCCAGTTTCTAGCAGCTCTACAGCTGCCTGGACCTGCAGGCCCTCCTAGGCCCACTTCCTACCCAGCACAGTGTGTGTTCCTGGGCATGTGTGGCTCTGGGTCCAGCTCTGTTCAGGGTGGGACTCCAGGTGAATTACGGAACCTCTGAGGTGTACCCCCAACCCCAAACTTTCACCAAAAGCAATAAAGAGGAACTCTAGAACTGGGGCCAGGGCTAAGTGAGAAAAACTGCTTGTAAGTGCTTAATAAATACTAGTTATTTACAACTTTTGCCCAAGCCGAGGGCAGAAGCCTTTGTACACAGCTGCCAAACTCTGACTCTAGTTCTAAGGAAGGATGCGGTATTCGCTTTTGCCATGATCCCTTTCCATTTGATTGGCAGGTTAAATAACATGGTTTTTGAAGTCATATACTTAATATTCTTCCTAAAAACCACCCAAACACTAGATGTGTGTGTGCACACACACAGAAACCACGAGGTAGTTTAAATCACCATTAAAAATCAACACTTTCTCTGATTCTGTGTCACAGAGTGGTGGCCAGTGGCTACACAATAGCGATTTTTAAATGATTGGTTAAGTGAAAACCAGAACTCAAAATATTCCAGGAGAGTAGATAACACTTACAAGTAAACAGTAAGTGCAATTGTATTTTAATTTCTTGGTCTCTGAAAACTCAGCTGTGACTGCTTTCCATTAACAGTTCCAGCTCTATGCATTTCCTCTGATGCTAAAGGCACAGCCTCCAGGAATCTACTGCTTCCTAAGAGTCTCCATGGAGTCTGTTTTACAACCTCCTTTCCGTCCATGCTTCCGCGGAGGAGTCTATACTATCTCTATGTACACATTTTAAACGTTATTCCTGTTCTTCATTTGAAATTCCTTCAATAAAAACACAGTCACCATTCTTCTTGGGAAATGGCCTGCTCTCGAGCCTCTGGAGAAGCCCCTCTAACAGCCCAGCCCGAAAAAGTGCAACAAATTCACACGACACAGGAAAAGCAACATCTATTGTTCTTAGAGTCTGACTCTCTTGGCCCAGCCGGAAAAGTCTCTCCACAGGTGTGCAATGCAGCTCCGCGGTGCCAGGAAACAGGGCTCTTTCAAGACAGCGCAGGGAAGTCTTCCGGGTCATCGGGGTTGGGGGCGACATCTTGCATCTAAAGAAGAAAAGAAATACTTTGAAATCCACTGCTCCTTCATCCATTCCCAATATCCCAATGGGATACAAGGGCCTGCACCAATGCTGAGGGGCCTGCATTAGAGGCAGGACCCACAGTGGGAAGGGGAGAGTCACAGGTCACTGCTAACCCAGGAAAGTACAGCTCCCCTCCCACACAGGCCTCCGGCCTCCTCGAAAAAGGAGCTGCCTCCCTTCCTACGTCCTGCAAGCTCTTACTGGGGGGGTTCTGCATGGGCACGTCCTTCACTGAGTAAATATAATGGTTACTGCGTGCCGGGCACTGGAGGGGGGACGAGGAGCACAGACAGTGCCTATCCTAGGGGAGCTCATGGTGCTGGAGGAACTGACCATTGAGTCAGGAGCTTCACTAACACGCCCTGGGACGGAGGGGCCACAGGAGAGCCATCCAGTGCAACTTGGTGGCAAAGTGGACACGAAGGTCAGGTAAAGTTTTGTGGGAAGAGAAGGTTCTCCCTGGGATGAACCTCAACAGATGAGCAAAGGGAACAAGGACTTGGATTGGGAAACAGTGTGACCTGATGGGGGCGGGGTCAGGCCCTAAGGGCAGTTCTGAGGTGGGGGCGTGCACAGGTTGTGAAGGTGGGGACAGATGCCAGTGAAGAGGTGGGTGGCGCTGGATCTCACAGCGGTTTCCCAACACACGCCCTGGAGTGCTACAGGGGCTAGAGCTCTGCTATAGGAAAGGAGTGAGGATGTGTTTCCTATCTCAGAATAGACCTATTTCCATCCTGGCCCCAAATATACCCCTACTCCCCTCCCCCTGCAAAAACTGTGTTTTTGCTCCTGCTTAAGCAAAAACAAACCATAGACACTGCTTCCAGGGGCTGCTCCCTAGAGCGAGGGAACCGGGCAGCAAGAGGAGCATTGCCAAGACCAGCCACAGAGAAGGGGTCTGTGCCATGGGGCCTCAGGGCTGATTTCCAATGAATAAGTGTCCATACCACATTAGGAAGCACCTACTACATGCCAGGCACTGCGTGGCACTGCGTAAACCGATAATGAGCAAAAGCAGCCACTGACTGATAGCCACACCAGTGGGAATACAGTCGCACACGGAGATCAGGCTTCAATGAAAAGAAACTCCTTTGCTCCGAGACCTTGACCGGTCTAGGAGACGTGATCAAAGAAACCTGTGAGGAAGTGAGGTTGGAAGGATGAACGGAGGCCAGCAGGCAGAGGCCAGGGGTAAGGAGCGTGCTGTGTTGAGAGCTAGAAGCAGGCAGCCTTGGCTGAGGATGGTGTGAGGCAGGTGAGCCGGGGAGGGGTTGAGGAAGGTCCCCTCACAAAGGGCTTGAGATCTTAGGAAAGATTCTGTCCACTCTGACAGCATCACCTGAGCCCAAGGCATGCAATCAGGCCACAGTAAGCAAAACGTCAGGTGCTCCAGTTCAATCCCAAGCCTGGGGATCTCGTCTAATGCGGATGAGAGTGAGTTTCTCTCCCATCCTGGGAGTGCCTTCACAGCAGACCCTGGAAGCCAGGGCTACAGAATGGTCTCTAGGCGAGATGTCCATGATGCTACAACACTGTCCAAATGCCCCAACATCAGTCCCACACTAGCTACAGAAAGAAGTGACTGCAGAAACTGATGACCCTCTGAAATTAGACCATCCTGGTTCTGGGCCCAGGGCACTGTCCTTATTTACTTCTTTCACCAAACCATCCGGGATTTATAATACAGACACCTACCACCACTTCTGCTCTGGGTCGATAGTTCTCTGCCCTCCTGATCCTTCCCCGGCCTCCCCGGGTGCCTCCTCTGGCTCCACGCCCAGGACGAGGGAGGTTACCAAAATTAATCTCCAGCTGGGATGTGATGTCATTGGCGGGTTTCCGGAAAACATGGGAATCGTCCTCATAGTCATCTTTTACCATCTGAAACACAGTTACAGCATCAAACACGCACAAGTCCACAGCCATCCCCACACTCATCTGGCTTAGTGGCTGCAATGTGCTGCACAGGAGCTAAAACACCATCAGGGGCTAGTCAGAGCCACTCTCTGGATGTGTCTCTGGCCCTGCGCTGCAGAGCTGGACAAAGGAAAACAGCACTGCTGTTCCAATTCTAAGACAGTGAGTTCTGTATGTTTTGCAGTCTCACACTCTTGCAATTATAATCTTAATCCAAACATCTTTGAACTTATTATGATTTCAAGTGGGACCAAATTTCTATCAGCTGAGCAGGTTAAGATGTAAGATTTGGCATGACTAATAATAGCAAACAATATACATGTTTTATATCTAAGTGTATTTTGCTGAGATAAAAAAGTTTTCATTTTCATTTTTGCTTATTTTCTGTCTTATCTGTTCACAAATGCTTTGATAAATAAGGAAATATCCCCTTCCCAGAAGGGAACTTAACAGAGAAATTCCTTTCAGCATGGGTGCTGACTATAATACCATGTGCTAAAAATCAGATGATTTATAATAAACAATTCTGACTCAAAATATAGAGAAATTTTATAAAAACAGAGTATGGTTACCTGAGTGTTCTACCAACACTGCACAAAGAAGTCAAGCTGTTTTTTAAGAACTGCTTTCGTTAAAATTCTCTCTCTTGTGACAACTATATTAATTAATTAAATCTGATCCAAATTTGATTTGGCTTCAACTCATAATAACGGATAACACACACACAAAACCCCACTTTAAGTAAAAACCTACAGAAAGGAAAATATGTCAGTGATCTCAGATGAGAATGTCCAAAGTGCTACAACATTAAACATTCCTACAACCAGGAAACGGAACAAAGCTTCCATGAGCACATCAACACCTTTAGGCCATATGCTCATGACAGCCTTCATGTTTAACATTTGTGTCCCCTTTGAGGTCTCAGGTTAAAAGAAAGCAGAGGCTTTAGGTAGTTGGATGCTTAATGCTAAAAGGGTGAAGAAAAACAGTCCAGGAGCACTGGCACTCTGTAAAAAGAGAAACACACAAAAATAGTAACAGGCAAAATACTCAACCCTTGCCTTGTTTGCCACTCAGCAGGGAAGCGCTGGTAAGGTCTCCCTGGGGGCCCTGCTTTGAGTCACCTCCCACTGCAGGAAGGGGCAGGAAGGAGCAGGAAGGGCCTCGGGACAGTGGAGCAGGGACTGGACACACAGTCTAAGGCTTGGGCTCCGCTTGCAGCTCCAGCTGGCCCTGGCCCAAGTGCTTTCACTGCCCAGTGCCTCACACGGGGTTGTTACTAGGTCTCAACTTTGCTAGGTATTCTAGTGCTTCTGCCTCTTCAGGTGTCCAGAACAAAGTAAACTGATGAACCCAAGATCTGGCTTGTGTTGCTTTAAGAACAATTCCTAGCTAAAATCTTCAATCCTCCAAGATTAACAAGGACCAAGATGTGTGCTTCACTGAGACCAGGCTCGATGACTCAGCTAACCCACTTGCTTCAAATATCCTGGGAGACCTCTGGAGCCCGGGAGGACAAATCTGGTGTGGATTAAGAAAGAGCAGCTTCTATTTTTACCTAACACGTCAGCTGCACATTTCAATCCTGACAGCACATTTGTTTTAGAGAAATTTTTATTTACAATGCCTAGAACAAAAAAGAACAAAGGAAGTGGACAGGTAGAGAACCAACCCAGCTAGCTAATGGAGTTAGAAAACACCTCCCAGAGATTGCCAAGGAAATAAAGCTCTGGCCGCCTATGTCTACAAAAAGCCATTTCTTGTGGAACAGCTCAAAACTCAGTAAGGCCTCCTACAGCTTGGACTGACCAAAACAAGAGGGTGGGAGAGAATCCTGTATCTTTTTTTGTGTGTGTTTTTTGAGACGAAGTCTCACTCGTTGCCCAGGCTGTAGTGCAATGGCGTGATCTCAGCTCGCTGCAACCACTGCCTCCCGGATTCAAGTGATTCTCCTGCCTCAGCCTCCCCAGTAGCTGGGATTACAGGCACCTGCCACCACGCCCGGCTAGTTTTTGTATTTTTAGTAGAGACAGGGTTTCACTATGTTGGCTAGGCTGGTCTCGAACTCCTGACCTCAGGTGATCCGCCTGCCTTGGCCTCCCAAGAACCCTGTATCTTAAATGACCCTTAATCAAAGTACTCACTCAGAAAATGAAACTAACCAAAGTGTAAATGACAACTCTACAATAGTATAACATTCCTGAGATTCCAAATGAAAATCAATGACTAATACCCCACAGAGAGGAAGAACCTGCTCACTCCCACCTCGACACAGTGACTGGTATCAAGCTGTAACAGAATGATACAGATTCTAAATCCCATAATGAGAATGCTTCAGTGGACCTAGCCTTAAGTTCAGTAACTTAAGTCGGGGACTCGATGACCCCGTGGCATCCCTATCAACATATGCTGCTAGATGTTTCCCCGAAACCTCTCCCTGCAAAACTGAAGCTTCTGAGAAGAGCTGGACGTTAAGCCGTGAGCAATAAGGCCTCACAACACGGAGGAGCTCCCTGAGCAACCCCCGCAGCACGTTGGCTGCTGAACCAACATGCGAAAGGTGTCAGAAGCGCACGGAACCTCAACCACAGTTTAAAAAGTCATCAACTACTCAGCCGGGCGCGGTGGCTCATGCCTGTAATCCCAGCACTTTGGGAGGCCGAGGCTGGTGGATCACCTGAGGTCGGGAGTTCAAGATCAGCCTGACCAACATGGAGAAACCCCGTCTCTACTAAAAATACAAAATTAGCCAGGGTGGTGGCGCATGCCTGTAATCCCAGCTACTCAGGAGGCTGAGGCAGGAGAATCGCTTGAACCCAGAAGGCGGATGTTGCGGTGCGCCAAGATCGCGCCACTGCACTCCAGCCTGGGCAATAAGAGCGAAACTCCGTCTCAAAAAAAAAAAAAAAAAAAAAGCCATCAACTACTCATAGTGAAATGCCCTTATCAAGAATCAGAGTTGAAAGTAAACTACTCAGAGAATATAGAGTGTAGTTCTCCTTTGAATAACTTTGAATTGTAGAAGACACAATCTGTAACTCTCCCTTGAGAAAAATGAAATACAGTTAACACACAGTATGGGTACAGTCCCTGCATAGTCCCAGGGTGAGCAGAAGATGCACTGTCACTCTAACTGCTCTGTGCTTCTGTCAATACCTCGTTTCAATTCCTTTCCTTAATGACCAATAAAGATGCAGTTAAATTAGGCATGCATCATCTCTGATTAGAAACAAGAGCGCCAACTACTAATGTTCCATTTTCAAGACAGAAGTGGAAAGGTCCATTTCACTTCCAGTAAGGTAAAAGTAAAGATTACTTCTACATACGAAATGCAATGCTTACATCATCTCTGTATTTTGACTTGTGAATCACCACGGCTTTGGAAGGAACAGTGGATTCTGGTTTCCGGATGTTAAACTCAGGCTTTGGTCTGGTCTGTTCTTGAAGATTTTTCCACTCATCTAAAGTCATCTCTTGAACTTGGGTTTCTTCTTCTACCTCCAACTCAGGAACTCTATAAAGAGATGTATACAGAATACTTTTTGATGGTACTAAAATGTCTACTTTATTAAAGAAAAAGTTATAAGCATTAATTCAACATATTTTTGTGGTACTGCATTTCAAATGCAAATAAGGTAAGGAAATCTTTGACTCACAAGCTTCCATATTTCATTTTCAACATTTTATGTCATCACTGCCAACAGAAGATACTTCCTATCTGTTCAAAGCAATCTTTGAAAAATGAGAACATCACCATCCTGATGACATTAACATCACACTTCACCACTGGCACTCCCTTCCAGATAGCATGACAGACAAAATGAGGTAATTATGGAAAATGGGTTGAAATAAAATACAGGACACCATAAACAGAAGTTTTAAAGCAGTGGCTCATAAATGCATACTTTTGTAAATACCCTCTTTAAATTAATGAGTTTTAAAAAGAAAACAAAAGACAGACATATGGATCAAGAGAAAAGAATTCAGAGTCCAGAAATAAACCCTCACATTTATGGTCAATTGATTTTTTTTTCCAACCATGGTGCCAAAGACAATTCAATGGAGAATGAAAAATATTTTCAACAAATGGTGCTGGGACAACTGATATCCACACACACCAAAAGAAAGAATGAAGTTAGACCTACCTCACACCATAAATACAAGAGCTAAAATATAAAACTCTTAGCAGAAAACCTAGGCAGAAACCTTCTTAACCCTGGATTGGGCAATGGTTTCTTCCACATAACACCAAAAAAACAAGCAACAAAAGTACATACATTGAACGTCATCAGACACTTTTATACTACAAAGGACATCATCAAGAAAGTAAAAAGTCCACAAAATGGGATAAAATATTTACAAATAATATATCTCACACGAGACTTTTATCTAGAATACATAAAGAATTCTTTATGAACAACCAAGCGTGGTGGCTCATGCCGATAGTCCTAGCTACTCAGGGGGCTGAGGTGGGAGGATGGCTTGAGGCCAGGCATCCGAGGCTGCAGTGAGCTATGATCACACATGTGAATGGCCACTGTGTTCCAGCTTGAGCAACAGAGTGAGACACTGTCTCTTTAAAAAACAAAAAAAATGCTTTATGAATTCTAGACACAAGTCTTCTTTAGTTGAGACAAATGACCACCCTCCCCCCAAAAAAGGCAAGGATCTGAGTAAACATTTTTCCAGAGAAGATATACAAATAGGCAGTAAGATGTTGCACATCATTAGCTGTTAGAGAAAGACAAGTCAAAACCACAGAGCTGCACCAGTCCACATCCAGTGGGATGGTTAGAATCAAAAAGACATTTGACAAGCGCTGGGGAGGATGTGGAGAAACTGGAACCCACATATACTGCCAGTGGGAATGTGAAATGGTGTAGCCACTTTGGAAAGCAGTCTGGCGGTTCCTCAAAAATCTAAGCTGAGTTAGTCTCTGACCCAGAAATTTCACTCCTGGGCTTATACCCAAGAGAAATGAAAACATACATCCACATGAAAACTTAAACCCAAGTGTTCACTGCAGCGCTATTCATAATAGCCAAAAAGTGGACACAACCTAAATGTCTATTAACTAATGAGTGGATAAACCAAATATGGCACATTTTTTGGAATATTATCTGGCAATAAAAAGAAACAGTATTAATACACATTACGACATGAACAAACCTTGAAAAAATGATGCAAGTGAAATAAACCAGGCAGAAAAGCCTTCTGTGTATGATTCCATTTACATGAAATATTCAGAGGAGCCATTTTCACACAGACAGGAAGCAGATCAGTGGTGGCCAGGGCTGCAGGGAGGGAGGATGGGGAGTGACTGCTGAATGGGCATGAGGTTTCCTTTTGGGATGATAACAACGTTCTGGAGCTAGATCATGGTGATGGTTGCATAACACTCTGAATGTACTAAATGCCACTGACTTGTACACTTTAAAAGGATTAAAACTGTAGATTTGAAAAATCATCACAAAAATACACACAAAAAAAGAAAAAAGAAATGAAGACTGGCACATGCTACAACATGAATGAAGCTGAAAACTTGATGCTAATAGTTAAAATAAGCCAGGCACAAAAGGAACATTGAACGATTCCACTTAGATGAGGCACCTAGAATAGGCAAATTCATAAGCATGAGTAAAATAGAGGTTACTACATGCTGGGGGGAAATGGGGAGTTAGTGTTAAATGGATATAGAGTTTCTGTTTGTGATAAAAAAGTTCTACAAGGCCGGGCACGGTGGCTCAAGCCTAAAATCCTAGCACTTTGGGAGGCTGAGGCAGGCGGATCATGAGGTCAGGAGTTCGAGACCAGCCTGGCCAATATGGTGAAACCCCGTCTCTACTAAAAAAATATCAAAAAAATTAGCCGGGTGTGGTGGCACGTGCCTGTAGTCCCAGCTACTCAGGAGGCTGAGGCAGGAGAATCACTTGAACCCGGGAGGCGGAGGTTGCAGTGAGCCGAGATCACACCACTGCACTCCAGCCCGGACAACAGAGTGAGATTCCGTCTCAAAAAAAAAAAAAGTTCTAGAGATGGATGGTGGTGATGGTTACACACAATGTGAATGTTACTGATGCCACTAAATTGCATATATTAAAATGGTAAAAATGGCAATTTTTATGTTATTTTTACTGCAATTTAAATAAATTAATAATGTAACATACCCCAAACCATCCATCCATGCATTCAGTCATTTATTCATTTATTTGTCTGATACAGGCTGGGTTTCACTCTGTTGGCCAGGCTGGAGTACAGTGGCATGATGATGACTCACCATACCTTCAACCTCCTGAGCCCAAGGATCCTCCCACCTCAGCTTCCTGAGAGTAGCTGGGACTACAGGCATGAGCCATCAGGCCCAGCTAATTTTTACAACAATTTTGTAGAGACGGGGTCTCGCCATGTAGCCCATGCTGGTCTTGAACTCCTGGCCTCAAGCTATTCTCCTGCCTCTGCCTCCCAAAGTGTTGGGATTACAGGTCTGAACCACCACACCTGGCCCATATACTTAGAGATTTGAGTGCTATAGTACGACAATTATATCTCAAAGGTGTTTAAAGGGAAAAAACAGGCCAGGCGTGGTGGCTCACGCCTGTAATCCCAGCACTTTGGGAGGCCGAGGCAGGTGGATCACGAGGTCAGGTGTTCAAGACCAGCCTGACCAACATGGTGAAACCCCGTCTCTACTAAAAATACAAAAATTAGCTGGGTGTGGTGGCACACGCCTGTAATCCCTGTAATCCCAGCTACTCAGGAGGCTGAGGCAGGAGAATTGCGTGAACCCAGGAGGCGGAGGTTGCAGTGAGCCAAGATGGCACCACTGCACTCCAGCCTGGGCAACAGAACGAGACTCTGTCTCCAAAAAAAAAAGTAGGTGGGGAGTGGGGAGAGAATCAAATCTGTATCTTCACTGAAGAGCTGATGTAATTTAAGGTTCTATTATAGAAATACACAGATCAATGGTATGAAAAATATAAGCAAAATCAGTAGAGAAACCTAACCACAGAGCATCCAAAATAGACAAATTTGCAGTGACTCTACAATACCAAACTGATGGTAGAAAAAACATCAAAGCAAAGGTAACATGAAGGAATATGAAGGAACTTTCTGGCGTGACTGGTAATGTTCTGTATATTGACAGGAGTTTGGATTCCACGAGTACACGCATTTGTCAAAACAGTGAATGTACACTTAAGATTTATACATTTCACAGTATATACATTTTATATCAGAAGAAAAAACTAAACAAATATTAATTCTATTTAGTGATATGCATATTGAACTATTTAGGGGGAAGTGTATAGATGTCTACAATTTATTATGAAATGTGTCAAAAAACATGGATTAATGATGAATACTTATGTAAAATGAATATATAAGATATAAATGGTAGCATTTAGGTAGTGGTAAGTATAGACGTTAGCTGTAAAATTCTTTAAACTTTGCTGGGTTTTGAAATTTTCACAATAAAATGCTGGAAAAGTACCAATATCAAAATATAGGCCGGGTGGGGTGGCTCACACCTGTAATCTCAGCACTTTGGGAGGCCGAGGCAGGCAGATCACGAGGTCAGGAGATCGAGACCATCCTGGCTAACACGGTGAAACCCCGTCTCTACTAAAAATACAAAAAATTAGCTGGGCAAGGTGGCGGGCACCTGTAGGAGGCTGAGGCAGGAGAATGGCGTGAACCCCCAGGGGGCGGAGCCTGCAGTGAGCCGAGATCCTGCCACTGCACTCCAGCCTGGGCGACAGCGAGACTCTGTCTCAAAAAAAAAAAAAACAAAAACAAAATATAGATCTCAAATATATACTGGCAAAAATATTAAAAGGTACTAAGACACTGGAACAGCAAATTAATGGAAACAACCCAAACCTATCTAGAAAAGAACTTGGTGAAAAAACTATAGTATAGCAGCTAAAAAAGGAATGAGGACTATCTGTATATACTGCTATGAAGCACCTTCCAGAGTGAATGAGAAAAAAGCAAGGAGGGGTGTACAGTACCTTGGAGAGCCACACAAATATATATGCATAGCACAGATGGAGATAGATGGTTGTTTTGTTTTGTTTTGAGACAGGGTCTCACTCTGTCACCCAGGCTGGAGTGCGGTGGCATGATCTCTGCTCACTGCAACCTCCACCTCCTGGGCTCAAGGGATCCTCTCACTTCAGCCTCCAGAGTAGCTGGGACTACAGGCATGCAGCACCATACCCGGCTAATTTTTGTATTTTTTGTAGAGACGGAGTGGGGGAGGGTCTCACTTTTTGCCTAGGCTGGTCTCAAACTCTTAGGCTCAAGCAATCCACCCACCTTGGCCTCCCACAGTGCTAGGATTACAGGCATGAGCCACCGCACCCAGCCAGCATTTTTTTTTAAATTAGAATATAAGCCAGGAAAAGAACAGGGATAAAAGCTATTTGAAAATACCATGTTTTGGCTGGGCACGGTGGCTCATGTCTGTAAACCCAGCACTTTGGGAGGCCGAGGCCAGTTGATCACCTGAGGTCAGGAGTTCGACACAGGCCTGGCCAACATGGTAAAATCCCGACTCTCCTAAAAATACAAAAATTAGCTGGGCATGGTGGCAGGCACCTGTAATCCCAGCTACTCGGGAGGCCAAGGCAGGAGAATTGCTTGAACCCGGGAGGCGGAGGTTGCAGTGAACTAAGATTGCATCACTGCACTCCAGTCTGGGCAAGAGTGAAACTCCATCTCAAGAAGAAAAAAAAAATCATGTTTTTCAGACTGAACTTTGGAAACATGTAAATATTTTACATAATTATAAAACAGATTTAAATTAAAATTCAATCTCTAAAATTTGAAAGTAAAATGAATCAAAGTAACCTAAATGTTTATGAAACTGGTGATATAACCATCAAGAGAAACTATTTGAAATGATTTTGAAATACAAATTTGATTACTCATCTCCCTCCTCGACATAACTTTTCAGTAACTGTGTTACTGAAGGTAGTGTTGGTAATGCTGTGACTGTTTTATGTGCAACAAATGATTAAAAGCACAATGTTACTCAGAACTAGAATTTTCAATATGTAAGAAAAGGAGAAACAAGCAGTCTAGGTAAAAATCCCGTATCGTAACTTCGAATTGGAAATATTGAATGAACTCATATTTTATCTTATAATGTGTGTGTGTGTGTATTTCCCGTCTCTGTCCACCCAAATGCCCTGGAAACAATCAAGTCCCTGGTGGCAGTGGTTCTTTATCAAAGCAGCTTTACTAAAGAATACAGATGGGAAATAACACGCAAAAAATGTTCAACATTATTAGTCATTAGGGAAATGCAAATTAAAACCACAATGAAGCTAGACACGGTGGCCCACATCTGTAATTTCAGCACTCCAGGAGGCCGAGGTGGCACCTGAGGCCAAGAGTTGGAGACCAGCCTGGGTACTGAAGTGAGACTCCATCTCTACAAAAAAAGTAAAAAATTAGCTGGGCATCAGGAGGCTGAGGTGGGAGGATCATTTGAGACCAGGAGTTAGAAGTTACAGTGAGCTATGATCACACCACTGTACTCTAGCCTGGGTGACAGAGCAAGATCTTGTCTCTAAAAAAAGAAAAAAACGATGACAACAAAAACCCATAATGAGATATGTACCTATTAAAATGACTGAAAGTTGTGAAAACTGATCATAGCAAGTTCTGGCAAGGATGTAGGAGAAGTAAACTCTCACTGTTGGTGAGAAAATAACAATGGCACAACCCTTTTGGAAAAGAGTTCAGCAGCTTCTTACAAAGTGAAATATACGCATACCATTTGGTCCAACCATTCCACTCCTAGGTATTTACCCAGGAGAAACGAAAGTGTATATCCATGTAAACACTTGTATATTAAAATGTTCAGGCCAGGCACAGTGGCTCACGCCTGTAATCCCAGCACTTTGGGAGGCCGAGGAGGGCGAATCACAAGGTTAGGAGTTCGAGACCAGCCTGGCCAACATGGTGAAACCCCATCTCTACTAAAAATACAAAAATTAGCTGGGTGTAGTGGCGGGTGCCTGTAATCCCAGCTACTCAGGAGGCTGAGGCAGGAGAATCGCTGGAACCTGGGAGGCGGAGGTTGCAGCGAGCCAAGATTGCATCACTGCATGCCAGGCTGGGTGACAGAGTGAGACTCTGTCTCAAAGAAAAAAAAATGTTCATAGCAGCTTTAGAGCAAAAACTGGAAACCATTCAGTGATCACCACCAGGTAAACAGATAAATGGTGGTCCACCTGTATAACAGACTACTACTCTGCAATGAAAAGGAATGAATGGATACAAATCACACAGTAAGTATGCTCGGAGAAAGAACACAGACCAAAGAAGAATACAAGCTGCATGATTCCATTCATATAAAATTACAGCAACTGCAAACTAATCTGTAGTGACAGAAAGTAGATCACTGGCTGCCGGGGGGAAATGGGGCAAGAGAGAAGGCCTACAAACGAACGCTAGGAAACTTTGTGGGGCGATAGCTATGCTCATGATTTTGCTCATGGTGACAGTTTCACAAGTGTACAAATATATCAATGCTTGTAAAACTGTACATGCTAAATAAGTGCCATTTATTGGATGTGAATTATATCCCAAAGCTGTTTTAAAAACAGACATGAGACTAACCAATTGACATGTATATTTCAATATTATTTCAAACAAATAAATTATCTTTTTAAAAAGTTTTGAGACAATCAGGGAAACTGAAGAAGTGTCTTGGTATTAATGATATCAAGGATATTAAAAAAGTTTTAATGGAGTAATGGTATTCCAGTTATGTTATTAAAAAAGAGTAGCAGGTATAACACTGTGAAACATTTATGAGTGGCATATGATACCCTGGGGGAGGCAGAAGTTGGCAGAAATATGCATGAAACAGGAATGGCCGTGATTTGGTAAGTTTTAAGCTGAACAACTTACAAGTTCTTTATACTACTTTATAATTTTCCATAATATAAAATTTTAATACACAGCTACAAATAAAGAAATATTAAGGAATCATAAATCTTCTTTAGCCTACTTGTGACAGAATTTTAAAAATCAACAGAACTGAATGCTATAAATTTGGTAATTCTTTCATACTTAAGACGACCTAATACAAGTTTATAAATTCCAGAAAATTCAATTCTAGAAAGAATAGATTTTACATTAAGGCCACAGAGGTACTTGTTATTAACAGAGTTTGTTTGTTTGCTTGTTTGCTTAAAGGACATCATATCTAAACAAAGAACTAGATCACAAAAGGATAAGGTATATATGAAATGCAAGCTTGAAACTGTGTATAGACACATAAAGTAAAGCATATAGTGTAATTCAGATTAGTTACAAGTTACAGCCTCCTTCAGCAGTATCAGCCTGAAGCTGTTAACTGGAATGCACCTCATTCAAGAATAGAGGCACGGATGCCCCATATCCCTCCCTGCTCATCAGCTGCAGTTTCAACAAGCCACGTTGAAAGCAGCATAGTATCACCAAGGACAGGCTCCTTAACCTTATTCCCTACCCACTAAAAGTTATTAGCAAACACACACTATGACAATCCTGTGACGCATAACCCATTTCCCATTTGATTGGTTCTGAGTACAGTTTTACCGGCAGTTTTAGCAATGACTAAATATTCAACAGGAAGAGATGTATCCTTTGATTCTAGGAAGGACTCATGCAAGTATATTTCTAACAACTGAGAGCCTCATAACTGCTATTGCTTTAACACCCCCATTTTTGAGTAATTCAAAGACCTTCACAATCCTTGGTTTATTATAAAAAACTTTTGGGAGGGAATTTTCCAGCAAAGTGACTTATGGATATAAGGTGGTCCAATCTATGGTAATGTGAATAATGCTATATACAAATTTGATAGTTATATATTTGTTTCTAAACATGCGAAATTATAGAACTCATACTGCTTTAACCACAGTTCCCTTTAATTAGAAATGAATGAGACTAGCTAACACTGTATGCTTACCATGTGCCAGATGCTATTCAAAATGCTTTATATTATTTTGTGATATCAATAGTTAGATATAATTAATATCCCATTTTACAGATAAGAATATTGAGGCAGAGAGAGGTCACATAGCGAGCAAATAAATAGAATAGGCAAGTTCCAATCCTGTCATTGTGTTTCCAAAGCCCACACTCAACCTCTGTGCTCCACTGAGATTCAGGGAATAAGGGGGCAGAGAAATATACCTAGAAGGAAAACAGTCATGTTATGCGCAGAGGAAAGATACAAAACATCAATTCAAATGTCCACATTTCCATTCATGCAATACCTTTTCACCTGAATATATGAAAGAGTGCAGTGAATCAAAGAAAGTAGGTTCCAGAAATAAAGCTTTACTAATCGGATATTTAACTGGGACAAGTGAATTTAACCTAAAACGTAAGAAAATCGTCATTGTTTAAGCAAATACACTAGGAAACCGATTACAATAAAAATAATTTATTGCAGATAGTTTGTATTACTGCTTCCTCACAGTTTCTTTTAATAAAGTATTTTTCAGGAAGGATGAGAGTTGATGCTCCATATTCCTGAGTAGGGAAACGCTCAGAGATCCCGGCAGCTCTTACCTTCCAGGGCCAACATCTTTTCCCCTCTCCTGAGTTACCAGCAGGTGTTCCGAACAGCACTTTTTGCTATTCCTACCACTCACTAGAGGAGCATGAATGCCTATGCATCTGCTTGGTTCGAATTCCTGCTCTGCACATGAGCCAGGTGACCTTAGGCAGGTATTGAACCTCTGTCTCAGTGTGAGAATAACAGTAGCTCCTCCTTCATGGAGTGGCAAAGAACTGAATGCATTAAGACATGGTAGCATTTACAGCAGTTCTTGGCACACAGCAAATGCTCTAGAAATGTTATTCTTTTTCTTTTTTTTTTGTTGAGATGGAGTCTTGCTCTGTTGCCCAGGCTGGAGTGCAGTGGCATGATCTCGGCTCACTGCAAGCTCCACCTCCTGGGTTCACGCCATTCTCCTGCCTCAGCCTCCTGAATAGCTGGGACTACAGGTGCCCGCTACCACGCCCAGCTAATTTTTTGTATTTTCAGTAGAGACTGGGTTTCACCGTGTTAGCCAGGATGGTCTCAATCTCCTGACCTTGTGATCCGCCCGCCTCAGCCTCCCAAAGTGCTGGGATTACAGGTGTGAGCCACCGTGCCTGGCCAATGTTAGAGTTATTCTTAAAACAAAATACAAGGAGTCGTCACAGGTATCGTTGGACACTAGAACACCATGCAACAAGGAACAGTTAATACTTCTTTAATGAAAGGAAGAAGATGGAAGGATGGAAGGGCATTGCACATATAATTATCAGTAAAATATGTCCTATTTGAGAAAAATGGAAGTGCACTTTGGGTTGTGTGTTTGAACATAAGTAAGAGTACATTAGATTCATCTATAAAGACATTCTAGAACTGAGAGGTACACTGAATGTACATTCAGGCTAAATGCCAGAAGCCAGAGTGCAAAATCAACACTCAAACAGGGCTGAGACCAGAGAGCATCGCTACCACTCAATGTATTTTTTGGACACCAGCCCAACTTTTAGAGTATCAAAAAATTACAATTGTATTATTAGAAATTTTAGTAATAATGTTAAAATTTGACAAGGCAGTGCAGAAAAAAGAATCTCTCAGCACAGTCACTCAATACCTGCATTGCACTTGCAATTCCAAATAGATGCTCACTTTCCCCCCACGTCAGCAGAAAAGAGAGAGAAAGATTTTCCAGCTAGCTCTCCTGGGATATTGCAGACAGACAGTCAACAAGCTTTATTTTCTTTCCCAGTGACTAAATATTTTTGTCTAATATTATGAATGCTAGAGTATCTCAATCAATTCTATAGATTAGAACAATACTATAATTTACTCTCTATTATTCTGCCTTATATTACCTGAATTTGTATAAATGTTTATTGGCTCAAAAATGATATAATGTTCTCCTGAAGGTATCCGGTTAACTTTCTTAACATTCATATAAACTGTTAATCTAGTTCCTTAGTTAGCTCACTGTCTAAATATTCATAAACTGTTAATCCTACTTATTTAATGAAACACATTTCTTGTTTTGAATAATACATTGAAATTGTTTTGAATACAGATTTCACAATCATCAATCACTGTGGCCTTTCACTCTTGAAGTAAGTAACAATAAGAGCAGATATTGATAAAGCACTAGCTACATGCCAGGCACCACTCTAGGACACGGACACGAATGCACACACACACACAAAATCTTTACAAGAACCCTATAATGTAGGGACGTTATTATTCCCATTTTACAGATGAAGAAAACTGAGCCACTGAAAAAGAAATTAAATAACTTGCCCAACTAGTAAGTGGCAGAGCTGGGATTTCAACTCATCACACTGGTTCAATGTCTGTGCTCTTAACTACTAGACACCCTGCCTTTTGGCAGCTGAAGGATGAGTAAGAGAGAGATAGGCGAAGAGTAAAGGGGGTTTGGGAAAACAAAGAAACAACACTTGTGAAAGCTGTAGGGCAAGTGTGAGGGCAGGGGCGGGATAAAAGTACGTTTGAGAACATGAAATAAAGGCCTCATGGTGAACCCAGAGAAGGCACAGGAATGTCTGAACTTGAGGGTTTTGCAGGGGCCAGACCACACAGGACTCTGCAGGTCAGAACAGGGGACAGAAAAAGGACAGGAAGACATTGGGGGGTCTTAAGCAAGGGGTGGGGGCATGACAATCAGAATGCGGTGTGAACACCACCTTGGCGTAGAAGGTGAGGATGCAGGGAGCCCTATGAGGGACTCCAGCGGTGGTCCAGATAACAATGGCTTAGACAATGCTGGTAGGTGGTGATGCTCAGTATTTAGGGGTACAATCACCAGAACAGAGGGAAGGACTGGGTTTTGGAAAGAGGAGGGTCAAGAAGACAGAAGTTCCAAGGATGACTCGTAGGTTTCTGGTTTGTACAGCTGGATGGAAACACCGAGTGAGGACCACAGGTGTGGGGAGGAGTCAGCTCAGTCTTGGTCAGGCTGGGCACAGGAGCATCTGGGATGTCCCAGGAAAGTGTCCAGTAGGCAGATGGAACCACAGGCCTGGAGCCCACATTGAAGGTTGGAGCCAGAGATACATATTCCAGAGTTAGCGTGTAAATGACAATTTAAGCCACAGAAGTGCATAAGATCCTATAAAGAAATTCTACAGAAAGAGAAGGCCTAAGGCAGGGCCCTGAAGAACTTAACATTTTAAAAGACCCAAAAGACAAGGATGAGCCTGCAAAGGAGATGCTGAGAGGCAGAAAGAAAAGAAGAGCAGTGATCACAGAAACCAACAGGACAGCACGTTTACGAAGAAATCAATAAAGTCAAATGCTTCTGAGAGGTCAAAAAGACGCAGACTGCAGCATCCATTAGATCTGGAGACATGGTGACTGTTTCAGAAGGACAGTGAGGACAGAAGCCAGGCCTGGGCTAAATAAGTGGAGGGGAGGAATAAGTGGAGGGGAGGAAATAAAGAGGGCCACACGCAACTCTGAAAGAGGCGGCTGATGGAGAATGTGGGGTCCAGAGGACACTTACGAAAGAGAGACTGAGCATGTTTAAATGCTGACTGGAAGACTAGGGTTGGGAGGAAGGAGATGAATATACCAAAAAAGGAAGAAGCTAACTCAAGTTTTCATGAAGTCAGTAGGAAAGAGGATCCGAAGCATGAAGAGGTCAGAGGGGGGATGGCACCCCGATGGTAAGCACAAGGGAAGGAGCCCAGGAGGCGTGCAGGTGTAGCAGTCTTGTATCTTTGGCAGTGGGAGGATGATGAAGTTGCCACCTAATGGATCATAATTACTCTGTGATATAGAGGAAACGTTGCATCCAGAAAATGAAAGAGGACGATGGGGGAAGGGTACAGTGGGAGGCAGTGCCAGGGTTTTGAGGAGAAATTAAAACAGTCATTAGAGAAGGTCGGAGAAAGAGTGAACCCAAGAACTGGGGATCGCCAAGGCCTGGTTTCAGAATATTAGTGACCGGGAATTTACTGGGGTCCCAGCCGGGCCCACGATGTGACTTGTAGTGCTCAGCTTGTGGGAACAGACAGAGAGAAGGCAGATAGTGGAGGCACCCAGGAGGGGTTTTGCTAGCAAGTTACAGCAGCAGGTCCAAAGGGCCAGAGAGTTGAAGGCGCATGGGTATTTAAGAACTTGGAGGCCGGGCACGGTGGCTCATGCCTGTAATCCCAGCACTTTGGGAGGCTGAGATGGGCGGATCACCTGAGGTTGGGAGTTCGAGACCAGCCTGATCAACATGGAGAAACCCCGTCTCTACTAAAAATACAAAATTAGCCAGGCATGGTAGCACATGCCTGTAATCCCAGCTACTCAGGAGGCTGAGGAGTAGAATTGCTTGAACCTGGGAGGTGGAGGTTGCAGTGAGCCAAGATCGCGCCATTGCACTCCAGCCTGGGCAACAAGAGCGAAACTCTGTCTCAAAAAAAAACCCAGAAAAACAGAACTTGGAAGGGTGCTGGAGACGGAGCCGGGATCTAAGCTATATAATGAAAAGAGAGGGAGGGTGGACTGGGAGAGCACAGAGGGGACGAGACACTAGAGGTCCATACAAGAGTCAGGCTACTCCAAGTCAAGGAATTTAACAAGCTGCTGGAAAAGAGCTTGTGGGCAGAGGACAGAATGCCCAACTTTCACCCATTAATTATCATTGATATTCATTAGGTTGTTTGAACTAATTATTAATTAGTTTGATCACCAGTCATTCATACATTAAGGTCAGCCCTCTGTGATAGGATAAGGGGTTGAGATTCCCAGTCTGTGAAGAGCTCTTAGAAATCATCAAGAAAGGCCAGGTGCGGTGGCTCACCTGTAATCCCAGCACTTTGGGAGGCTGAAGCAGATAGATCACTTGAGGTCAGGAGTTTGAGAACAGCCTGGCCGACATGGTGAAATGCCATTTCTACTAAAAATGCAAAAATTAGCCGGGCGTGGTGGCGCACGCCTATTGTCCCAACTACTCAGGAGACTGAGACAGGAGAATCACTTGAACCCAGGAAGTGGAGGTTGCAATGAGCCAAGATCATGCCATTGCACTCCAGCCTGGGTGACAAAGCAAGTTCCATCTCAAAAAAAAAAAAAGAAAAAAGAAATCATTAAGAAGAGAACCAACACCACAATGGGGAATGAATGAAACGCCCTACTTGGCTGGAGACTCCTCTTCTGGGGCGCCCTGGGACTCCTCCACCACTGTGGGTTCCTCCATCGGTGCAGTCGGCTCCACATCACTGAAAAACAGCAAGACCCTCTCTAGTCACACAAATACGTTCACGCCAATGCCTTTGTATGTTTAAGATGGAGAAAACATTGTTCTTTTGGTTTTTTGGTTTTGTTTTTTTTTTGAGACTGAGTCTCACTCTGTCGCCCAGGCTGGAGTGCAGTGGTGCAATCTTGGATCACTGCAACCTCCCTCCCAGGTTTAAGCGATTCTCTTCCCTCAACCTCCTGAGTAGCTGGGATTACAGGCGTCCACCACCACGCCCAGCTAATTTTTTTTGTATTTTTGGTAGAGACAGGGTTTCACCATGTTGGTCAGGCTGGTTTCGAACTCCTGACCTCCCGCCTCCACTTCCCAAAGTGCTGGGGTTACAGTTGTGAGCCACCGTGCCTGGCCTATTGAGGGCTTTAAAGTAAGTTTTTTTAAAAAAGTAACCACAAATTGAACTACAATAACAGAAAAGACTTTTTCAATTTAAATAATTATTAAATTCTCAACTCCAACCTACTCTAATCAATTTTTTAAAAACTCACTCTTTTTAAAACAAAACTTGAATAATTAACTTTCGTTTTTTAAAATGAAGGTTCCAGGCCAGTGGGGTGGCTCATGCCTGTGATCCTAGCACTTTGGGAGGCCAAAGAGGGTGGATCACTTGAGGCCAGGAGTTTGAGACCAGCCTGACCAACATGGTGAAACCCCGTCTCTACTAAAAACACAAAAATTAGCTGGGCGTGGTGGCTGGACTGCAGTGGCGCCATCACAGCTCACTGCAGTCTCGACCTCCCGGGCTCAAGAGAACTTCCCACCTCAGCCTCTGGAGTAGCTGGGACTACAGGCACACACCACCATGCCCGGCTAATATTTTGTATTTTTTGTAGAGATGAGATTTCACTTTGTTCCTCAGGCTGGTCTTGAACTCCTGGCCTCAAATGATCCACCTGCCTCAGCCTACCTAAGTGCTAGGATTATAGGCATGAACCACAAAAAACTGAGTATTTCTTAAACTTCAGCAATTAGCTGATTTTACAGAAAAGAAAAATCATAGATGTCCTCCTATGTTGACCTAAATTATTTTATAAATGAATATAAAATATTGTGCCTACAGCTATCACAGAACTGTATGATCAAAACTGAAAGACAATTAAGTTTCAAAATTAGCAGCAATTAATTTGGCAGGTTCTGCTATTTTGTTGAAAGTAAATCATCCGGGGGCGGTGGCTCACGCCTGTAATCTCAGCACTTTGGGAGGCTGAGGTGGGCAGATCACGAGGTCAGGAGATTGAGACCACCCTGGCCAACATAGTGAAACACCGTCTCTACCAAAAATACAAAAATTAGGTGGGCGTGGTGGCGGGTGCCTGTAGTTCCAGCTACTTGGGAGGCTGAGGCAGGAGAATCACTTGAACCCAGGAGGTGGAGGTTGCAGTGAGCTGAGATCATGCCACTGCACTCCAGCCTGGAGACTCTGTCTCAAAAAAAAAAGAAAAAAAGGTAAATCACCAATATTGGATTTATCAGAAGAAAGATATAACCCCAGGGCCCATGTCTATATTTTGACTTCAGTTGTACTAGTGCAGAAAATGCCTATTTGTGCACATATGTTCCATAAAATGTTACACACTTCAAGGCTTTGTTACCTAGTTCAAATCTAATCAGACCTCACACTTAATCAAATCTCTGACAACAACAGATTTTCATCAAATTTTGCTTTGAGAACAAATAAAACTGTCTTGCTCTTCACAATAAAAGTTGAAAGGCAGCATTACTGAAAACTGCATTCATGGGTATCTACTCCAATTTTAACAAGAAAATAATATCTGATACACTTTTTAAATTATTGCAGATGGAAAAATTCTATTTCAGCACACATAAATAGAAAAAATTCTATTTTACCGCTGTCAAACTGTTGAAGAAAAGCAGTAGTACTGAAATGGCTCAGTCATACCAGTTTGAAGGCATTTTGTCCTTAAATCCAGTTATTGCTGTCAGCGTCTTCAAATAGGAATACTCAACTACAGCAAAGCCCTTACACCTTTAATACACTGGGAAGCACTTGGGCTTTGCCAGCCACAAACACATTACTTACTGTGTTAGGCTCACCTCCACTTTCTTCTCACTAATCAAAAGTAGCACATAACTCCTTCGCATATATCATTTTCGTGATCTCAAGCCGATTTACTAAGAAATAAATTTCTTACTTTATTAAGAAACGTATGAAGTATATGTATACATAAATAAAATTTATCTCTATTTATTAATTAAGAAATTAGTCTTTTTTTTTTTTTTGAGACGGAGTCTTGCTCTGTCCCCCAGGCTGGAGCACAGTGGCGCGATCTTGGCTCACTGCAAGCTCCGCCTCCCGGGTTCACGCCATTCTCCTGCCTCAGCCTCCCGAGTAGCTGGGACTACAGGCGCCCGCCACATGCCCGGCTAATTTTTTATATTTTTAGTAGAGACGGGGTTTCACCGTGTTAGCCAGGATGGTCTCGATCTCCTGACCTCGTGATCCGCCCGCCTCGGCCTCCCAAAGTGCTGGGATTACACGCTTGAGCCACCGCGCCCGGCCTAGAAATTAGTCTTATTCTAAGAAAAGCTTTCCATTACAAATTATAACCACCTAAGAGCTTTGACTAGCTGGGGGTGGTGGCTCACGCCTGCAGTCTTAGCTCTTTGGGAGCCAAGGCAGGTGAATTGCTTGAGTCCAGAAGTTTGACACCAGCCTGGGAAACATGGTAGACCTGCATTTCTACTAAAAATACAAAAAAGGCCAGGCGTGGTGGCTCATGTCTGTAATCTCAGCACTTTGGGAGGCCGAGGCGTGGATCATGAGGTCAGGAGATTGAGACCATCCTGGCTAACACGGTGAAAACCCATCTCTACTAAATATACAAAAAAAATTAGCTGGGCGCGGTTGCATGCGCCTGTAGTCCCAGCTACGGGGGAAGCTGAGGCAGGAGAATCGCTTGAACCCGGGAGGGAGAGGTTGCAGTGAGCAGAGATCATGCCACTGCACTCCAGCCTGGGCAACATAGTGAGACTGTCTCAAAAAAAAAAAAAAATGCTGGGTGTGGTGGGTGTGGTGGCATGTGCCTGTAGTCCTAGCTACTTGGGAAGCTGCGGTGGAAGGATCAACTGAGCCCGGGGTTTCAAGGTTATGATAAGCCAAGATTGAGCCACCATACTCCAGCGTGGGCAACAGAGTTAGACCCTGTCTTAGAGAGACAGAGAGAGGAAAAAAAAAAAGAGCTTTGACTTTATAACCAATTCAAAATGAGTGCCATGGGGCACATGTCATTTTAACACTGAGACATGCCAGCCTGCCAGGGCCACAAGTGGTCACCTCTTAACATTACAAGGCCAAGGCTGGCCCTCCAGGATAAGTAACCACTTAGAGCCAAAATGATTTTAAGTTCAAAGGCAAACTGAGATGAAGTGGTAGTATTAGATAAGGTGGTAAATCAGATGATTAAGAAAGAAGGTGCCCAAGCTGGGCACGGTAGCTCACGCCTGTAATCCCAGCGCTGGGAGGCCAAGGCAGGTGGATCACCCGAGGTCAGGAGTTCGAGACCAGCCTGGCCAACATGGTGAAACCCCATCTCTACTAAAAATACAAAAATTAACCAGGCGTGGTGGTGGGCACCTGTAATCCCAGCTATTCGGAAAGCTAGGGCAGGAGAATTGCTTGAACCTGGGAGGTGGAAGTTGCAGTGAGCTGAGATCGCACCACTGCACTCCAGCCTGGGTGACAGAGTGAGACTCCGTCTCAAAAAAAAAAAAAAAAAAGAAAGAAAGAAAAAGAAAAAGAGAAAGAGAAAGAAAGAAAGAAAGAAGGAAAGAAAGTGCCTATATTATTTTTTAAAATATATTATCAAAGTAAAATAAAACAAAATTAAAAGATCTGTCATCAAGGTCCTATGGAACCCCAGACAGAGAAACACTCAACAAGTTTCTCTTCAAGGAGAACACAAATGAGCAATGGTAGTAAATCTAACATTGTTACATTTGATATTAGTTTGTACATTTGTCTTTAAGGACAACAATTTAAGAAAAATAAGTTCATGTAAAAAGCTTATATTCTGGCCAGGCACAGTGGCTCATGCCTGTAATCCCAGCACTTTGGGAGGCCAAGGTAGGTGCATCACCTGAGATCAGGAGTTTGAGACCAGCCTGACCAATGTGGTGAAACCCCGTCTTTACTTTTTTAGTAAAAAAAATTTTTAGTACAAAAATTAGCCGGGCATGGTGGCGTGCACCTGTAGTCCCAGCTACCTGGGAGGCTGAGGCAGAAGAATTGCTTGAACCTGGGCGGCAGAGGTTGCAGTGAGCCGAGATCACGCTACTGCACTCCAGCCTGGGTGACAGAGCGAGACTCCGTCTCAAAAAAAAAAAAAAAAAGCTTATATTCTTCAAAAGAAGAAAAGTGGAAGCCTGGATCCCCTCAAGCCTCTGCACTAGCGGGAAGCCTGCCCTGTAGCACTGCTCACACTGCACTGCCTGCAGCACGCCCCACCTCTTCTTCTGCAGACACCAGGAAGGCATCATCCCTCCAGCTGCGAAATAAAACAGAGCAGAACCATGTATCCACTCTAACTAGCAGAAGAATTGGCACAGATCTAAGGCACCATGAAGCCGCAGAGAAATGTCCAACTTGAGCCTCAGGTGAAACCTGTCACTAAGCTTCAATCTACAAATGATTTTATAAAATGAAGATGTGTCAAGGATCCACACGAACTTTGAAAGGTAAAAATATATAGAATATCCAGGAATTTAAAAAGCATTTTAGGCCGGATGTGGTAGCTCATGCCTGTAATCCTAGCACTTTGGGAGGCTGAGGCAAGAGGACTGCCTGAGTCCAGGAGTTCGAGACCAGTGTGGGCAACCTAGTGAGATCTTGTCTCCATTTTAAAAAATAATAAAATTAAACAAAAGGCTTTTTTTGTTTTTTTGAGTGCTGTGTCTCGCTCTGTCACTCGGGCTGGAGAGCAGTGGCACCATCTTGGCTCACTGCAACCTCTGCCTCCCAGGTTCAAGCAATTCTTCTGCCTCAGCCTCCTGGGTAGCTGGGACTACAGGTGCCTGCCACCATGCTCTGCTAGGTTTTGTATTTTTAGTAGAAACGGGGTTTCACCATGTTGGCCAGACTGGTCTCAAACTCCCGACCTCAAGTGATCCGTCCACCTTGGCTTCCAAAGTACTGGGATTACAGGCGTGAGTCACCGCGTGCAGCCAACAAAAAGCATTTTGAGGCATGTGCAAATGTACAGTGCCATATGTTTGAGGCATCAGCAAATACATGGTCATCTGTCACAAATTTGTTTGGCTAAAGTAATAGAATTTTAAAAGCAGTTTAAATCTAACTGCAACATAGCAAACCTGTTTTAAAAACTTATCTCATGAAACAAAAGCCTAAAATCAATCTCTACTTAGGGGCACACAAGTATAAAGCACAACACAGAAGACATCATTTTCAAGAAAAGCAAAGATCCAGAGATTTCCACTTAATTGCAGGTTCTCAGAGAGCACACACTTACACCGTACCTGGTATCTTTACCCGATCCCCAGGTTCGAACTCCACATCCACCCATGTTGTCTTCAGTTCTGACTGCTCTACAGAAAGAAAGAACAGACCCTTAAACCAGAAGCTAGTCTCCAGTCCATCTCCAAATCAGAAAGAGCGGTTCATAAAAGTCCCAGGATCAGCTTCTCACAAGAATAACAGCACAGTACTATAAAGTTAACTAAATATTAACATATAATAGATTCATACCATGTGCTGCCACCATCTTAAAGTGAAAATAGCATTTACAAAGAAACTTACATTTTGTCATTCCCACCATATCTTTCAAATTCTCGCTTTCCTCTCTGGTCAAAAGCGTCAAAAACTCTGTTCCCGGGGCCACCTCTGCCTCTGCCGCGCATACCCCCTCTCGGGCCTCCACGTCCTCTCAATGGTCTGTCTCGATCAAACCTATCACCTGGTCTAGGAAGGAGTGGATATAATAAAAACTGGTAAATTAAAGGTCTAAGATCTCTCCAGAAAAAAATTCTAAAAGAAAATCATGGTTATAGTATACTGGAAAGAATGGTGGCTTGAATCATAAATTAATAGTTAACCTTTAGTGAGCACACACTATAGACTATATACCTGGCATTGTTCTGAGCACTTTACATATAGTAATTGGATTCTCACAGACAAATCTTTAATATACAACTATTGCCTATAGATGAGGAAACGGAAGCAGAGAGTAGGCTACGTGGTGGGGCCAGTCCAGGAGAAGCAGGTGCTAGACAGGCATAGTACTAATCTGAATGGGGCATTCCTTTCTCTCTCTGGATCTAGTTTCCTTAACTCAAAAAATGAGAATGTTAGATAAATAAACTCTAAGGTTCATTCCTGTTCTAATACTAAATCTTTAAGTTAAATTTGGAATTTTTGTATAAGAAAAATGGTTAAACTTCAAATTATGCCCCTTCCCAAATCTCCCTCCTAAACACACAACCAGCCAGTAACATTTGGAACTGTGAAAACCTTAACCTGCCTTCCACCTCATTACTCCACATAAACGGCCAAGGGCAGCTGAAGACCTCTTTGTTAAGCCCAATAGCTGAAGCCCTTTTGTCTTCATGTCATTTGACCCCAGTGTCATATGACACTGCTGGCCACTAATCTTCCTGACTTTTCTGGCTTCTCTTTTCCTGCCTGCCCTTAGAAAATTATTTTTGGAATAGATAATACCCAAACATGGTACAAAACTCACACTGTTCCTCAGCCACACAATTCCACTTCTCAGAGGCAGTCAATTCAAGATTCAGAGAAGGGAAAAGTTCTCCGCCTGCCTCTCGTGCCTAACCATTTGTCTTGGTGTTCTACACAGACACCCATCCGTCCTTATCCTTGTGGGCACTCTCACTTTTCTTTTGTTTGTTTTATTAGAACCTTACTTTCGATTTCTTTTTTCAAGGCAGAGCCTTGTTCTGTTGCCCAGGTTGGAGTGCAGTGGCAGGATCTCGGCTCATGCCACATCACCTGGCCCCCATGCTAATGCTAACTGGCCCTGTGTCTCTCATCTGATTGCAGGACATGAAGCCAGTTACTTCCTAGATATCTCCACCCCGACACCCCCAAGTCAGGCACATACATGCCCAATGCGGAGCCCTTATTCCTCCTGTGATCCCCAACTCACAATACGAGCGAGAGCCCAAGCCACTCCTCCCTCTTCTTCCTCTGCCACATCAGAGCCTGGACCCAGGACCTGATTGCCCACCCACTCCTCCCTGCACCGTCGCTGGGCACCATCACTCTTTCTGAGGACTTGTCTCTCCTTCACTAAGCTCTAAGCTCTTTTTCACCATTGTAACAATAGTTTAATAAGTGAAATGTTTTCTACTTTGGCAAGGCTTTTAAAAATATTTAAAATCACAAGAAATTACTTATTTAATAGAGGTCCTGGCATCAAGAAACCTAGTGGCATTAGTAGCTCAAACACCAGCACTAGAGGTATGTTACAATCTACTTTTATGGCTAAAAGTGTTACATTAAGAAGCCGCTATACAATAGTGGGTAAAAGCATACAAAACTCGCTATCTTCCTTACTCAAAAAATAAAGAAATACAGAAGTACTGATCATTAACGTTATGCCAGTCTCTTATAAGAAACACCAACCTAGGCCGGGCGCGGTGGCTCACGCTTGTAATCCCAGCACTTTGGGAGGCCGAGGTGGGCGGATCACGAGGTCAGGAGATCGAGACCACGGTGAAACCCCGTCTCTACTAAAAAATACAAAAAATTAGCCGGGCGTGGTGGCGGGCGCCTGTAGTCCCAGCTACAAGGAGAGGCTGAGGCAGGAGAATGGCGTGAACCCAGGAGGCGGAGCTTGCAGTGAGCCGAGATTGCGCCACTGCACTCCAGCCTGGGTGACAGAGCGAGACTCCGTCTCAAAAAAAAAAAAAAAAAAAAAAAAGAAACACCAACCTAAATAAATTCTCCAAGTTGGCTTTTCTGTCTCCCACCTCCTCTAACCAAAACCTGATTCTAAACTATAGCAAATATCTAAAGCAAAACCTGATTCTAAACTATAGCAAATATCTAAAGCAGGCTGGGCTCGGTGGCTCACGCCTGTAATCCCAGCACTTTGGGAAGCCAAGACGGGCAGATCACTTGAGGTCAGGAGTTTGAGACCAGCCTGGCCAATATGGTGAGAGCCCATCTCTACTAAAAATACAAAAATTAGCCGGCTGTTGTGGCGGACGCCTGTAATCTCAGCTACTTGGGGGACTGCAGCAGGAGAATCGCTTGAACCTGGGAGGCAGAGGTTGCAGTGAGCTGAGATGGCACCACTGCACTCCAGCCCGGGCAACAAAGCAAGACCTTGCCTTAAAAAAAAAAAAAAAAAAAAACTAAAGCAGGCTAGGAGTGGTGGCTCACACCTGTAATCCCAGCACTTTGGGAGGCCAACACAGTTGGATCGCTTGGGCCCAGAAGTTCGAGACCAGCTTGGGCAACATGGCAAAACCCCATCTCTACTAAAAAATATAAAAATTAGCTAGGCATAGTGGTGCATGCCTGGTAATCTCAGCTACTCAGGAGGCTGAGGTGGGAGGATTACTTGAGCCCAGGAGTGCAGGGAGCCGAGATTCTGCCACTGCACTCCAGCCTGGGAAACAGAGCAAGACCCTGCCTCAAAAAAAGAAATCTAAAATACAGTTCTAAAACAAAAGAAAAGTAACAGTAATTTTTTTTTCAGACAGTATCTCACCAAGCTGGAGTGCAATGGCCCAATCACTGCTCACTGCAGCCTTAATCTCCCGGGCTCAAACAATCTTCCCACGTCAGTGCCCCAAGCAGCTGAGACTACAGGCGTGTGCCACCACACTCAGCTAATTACCTTTTGTAGAGATGTGGGTTTCACCATGTCGCCCAGGTTGGTCTCAAATTACTGGGCTCAAGAGATCCACCTACCTAGACCTCCCAAAGCGCTAGGACTACGGGTATAAGCCACTGTGCCCAGCCAACAGTAAACTCTCTCTGTTTTTTTTTTTTTGAGACAGAGTCTCGTTCTGTCTCCCAGGCTGGAGTGAAGTGGTGCAATCTCAGCTCACTGCAGCCTCTGCCTCCCAGATCAAGTGATTCTCATGCCTCAGCCTCCTCAGTGGTTGAGATCACAGCCATGCGCCACCATGCCTGGCAAATTTTTTTTTGTTTTTTAGAGACAAGAGTCTCGCCTGTCACACAGGCTGGAGTGACGTGGAGCAATCTTGGCTCACTGCAACCCCCACTTCCTAGGTTCAAGTGATTCTCCTGCCTCAGCCTCCAGACTAGCTGGGATTACAGGCGTGTCCCACCACGCCCGGCTAATTTTGTATTTTTATTTATTTATTTTTTTATTTATTTTTTTTTTTATTTGTTTTTTTTTTTTTTTGAGACGGAGTCTTTCTCTGTCCCCCGGGCTGGAGTGCAGTGGCGCGACCTCGGCTCACTGCAAGCTCCGCCTCCCGGGTTCACTCCATTCTCCTGCCTCAGCCTCCCAAGTAGCTGGGACTACAGGCGCCCGCCAACACGCCCGGCTAATTTTTTGTATTTTTTTTAGTAGAGACGGGGTTTCACCGTGTTAGCCAGGATGGTCTCGATCTCCTGACCTTGTGATCCGCCCGCCTCGACCTCCCAAAGTGCTGGGATTACAGGCTTGAGCCACCGCGCCCGGCCTAATTTTGTATTTTTAGTAGAGACATGGATTCACCATGTTGGCCAGGCTGGAATTGAATTCCTGAGCTCAGGTGATCTGCCTGCCTCTGCCTCCCAAAGTGCTGGGATTTCAGGTGTGAGCCACTGTGCCCAACCTACAAATTCTTTTTTTTTTTTCTTTTTTTGAGACAGAATCTTGCTATGTCACACAGGATAGACTGCAGTGGCATGATCTCGGCTCACTGCAACCTCTGCCTCCTGGGTTCAAGTAATTCTCCTGCCTCAGCCTCCTGAGTAGCTGGGATTACAGGCGCACCCCACTAATTTTTGAATTTTTAATAAGGCAGGGATTCACTGTGTTGGCCAGGCTGGTCTTGAACTCCTGACCTCAGGTGATCTGCCTGCCTCAGCCTCCCCAAAGTGCTGGGATTATAGGCGTGAGCCACTGTGCCACCGAGAGCATTTCTTATTGCACTTTCCCCAAGCTTGAATATGATAAAATTTGATCTTTGCTCATCTGATAGTGAAAAAGTGTGTCACCTTGAGTTTCTTTGATACCTATACATGTTTATTGGACAGAATTATAGAATCTTCATAATCTCAAAGATTATCTAAATTCAGCCCTCTCCATTTTTCAATGAGGAAACAGACCCAGAGTTTCAGCAATGTGTGTAGTAGTCTTGTCACAGCCAGCTGCCATGGATTTCTATTCTATCCAGGCAGAGCACGTGTTTTCCCATGGATGCAACGTCATAAACGGCGCTGGGATTAAGGGGCATGTCTCCGCCCCTGAGATCTGCTATATCATGTGGTGCACATATTCTAGGAGTAAACTACTGTTTTTAATGCAGCAGGAATTTTTCCTTAGGCTCCAAATAAACTTAATTGAACTCTTAGAACATAGACTATTAGGAGATTAGTCTGCCTCTGTCTAGATGAATTTTGGCTCTTCCTTTCTGTAGTTTACTGGTCATTTAAAATCAATTCCTGTTCTGAAAAAAAAAATCCCTCAGATGTTTACCCTCTCCCCATTATTAACAAGCTTTAAGCAAACTGTGGTAAAATATACATAACATTTACCATTTTAGTCATTTTTAAGTGTTCAGTACTGTGGCATTAAGTACATTCACACTGTTGTGCAACTATCATCACCATCCTTCTCCAGAACTTTTTATGTTTTCAAACTGAAACTTGGTATCCACACTGAACTCCTCATTCGTACCTCCAGGGGCTCCAGGCTTCCCGCTTGTGAAATAGGTGTCATGTCTACTTGCTAGGACTGTTGTAAGACAGTGAATCACAGGTCTATAAAGCAGGATGCTTGGCTCAAATGTTATTTTCCTTCCTTTTGATTGTGAGTTTGTCACAAAACTTTCTATGTTTTATTTATTAAGAGTGTTTTTATTATTAGTTAAGAGTATTATTTATTGAGAGTATTTTTTAAGAAACTTTAAGAAAATGTTTTCTGATATCAAGATTCAGATTTCCTTGAAAGTGAAAATCCCCTACATCTCTCTACTGTGATGCACTGAGAACACATTACTTCTGTGGCATTCCTGCCACAAGTACGTAACCTCATTCCACGAGGAAACATCAGAAAAACTCAAAATCTGGGACATGTTATAAAATAACTGGCCCATACTCTTCAACATGTCAAATTCATAAAGACAAAGGAAGGCTAAGGAGCTGTTCCTAATTAAAGATGACTAAATACAATGTATTTGCCTGGAGTGGATCCTGAACCAGAAATGTTTTCTCTTTTGTGAAAAGACATCACTGGGACAATTGGTGAAATCTGAGTAAAGTCTGTAGACTACGTAATTTAGAGAATTAGATAACAGTATTGTATTCATTTTAATGACTTTGAAAATTGTATCATGTTTTTAGGAAATGCATTTAAAGTATTTAGGAGTAAGGGGACATTCCTCCACCTTATTCTTGAATAACAAGGAAAAGTTGTGTGGTGTGGTGGGGGAGGGATGATAAAGCAAATGGGGTAAAAAGTTAGTGTGTGGGGAGTCTCGAAGGGCAGATGGAAATTCTTTGTATAATTCTTAAAACTTTTCTGTAATTCTGAACTTAAATTTAAAAAACCCTCCATAATTCCATATCCCACCTTACTCTTGCATATATGTATTATTCACTTAATAGCTATTTTTCTTTTTTCTTTTTTTTTTTTTTGAGACGGAGTCTAGCTCTGTCCCCCAGGCTGGAGTGCAGTGGCACCATCTCGGCTCACTGCAAGCTCCGCCTCCCAGGTTCACACCATTCTCCTGCCTCAGCCTCCCGAGTAGCTGGGACTACAGGCGCCCGCCACCATGCCCGGCTAATTTTTTTGTATTTTTAGTAGAGACAGGGCTTCACTATGTTGGCCAGGATGGTCTCGAACTCCTGACCTTGTGATCCGCCCACCTCAGCCTCCCAAAGTGCTAGGATTACAGGCTTGTGCCACTGCGCCCGGCCTAATAGCTATTTTTTCATGTCACATATAAAGATCTATTTTATCCTTTTTAAAGACTACATAGTCTTGCTACTAAAAAAGGGGGGAAACATGGGTTTGTGCAAGAGAACTATAATTTCCTCGTTTCCACAGAATCCCTAAAGTGAGGGAAAATAAATACCCAAATGCTTCCAAAAAATAAGCAGCTCTGCTCCAAGAATCTTTGCAGAAACAAGTAGACTGTGCTTACTACACAGCAGATTTGAAGTAATCACCAAAAAAGGGGCAAAATTAAGCCTTTCTATAAGTTTCTCCCTCCAACATGGTTGCAGATAGACTATCTGAATGTCTTGAATGTGTAACTTCTAGGTGAATAGTTCTGCACGAGTCATCACCTGCTCAGCCCACTCAGGCTAAGTTACTTTCTGCTGGACTTCTGTTTTGTTTTGTTCTTAATAGGCTCTATACTATAATTTTACAAAGCCACATTTTTTGGTTAAAACTTGTAGCCAGAATCCTAAATGGAATGGAATTAGCAGTCAAGAAGCAGAAAGAGTTTGGAAAAATGGCTCCCTTGACATATAACTGTTCACTATTCTAGTCTTCCTTAATTTGTTTAACTTTATTTTCCTTGAAATGTGATTCACTAGTTGTTTCTGTTTAACATAAACAGGTTTAATGATTAAACAAAGGCTTTAAGCAGCAAGTGCCAAGCATAAGACACAACCCCTCCCCGTGTTCAGGTGGAGTACAGCAGCCACCATGCTGCCACATCACTAAGCAGCAACACAACACTCCACCAGCCCACGACTTCTGTCCATGTTAGAGTATTTCCAAGAGCAGCCATGCCCTCCAGAAATTGGTATTACACATCATAACAGACTCTTCCTCAAATTTCATCATGGCAGCCTACTGACCTGACCGTGGAGCTAGGAATTTATTTCAATCCACTGAGCAGTCTAAATCGGTAATGCGAAATCAAAAACCATAATTATATTCCTAGTCCAAAATTGTATCTCTAATCTAGAACTTCAAAAGAAAACTTCACCACTTCAACACACTCCTGTGTAATTTCTTTTTAAGAGTGCTCTTCAGTTACCAACAAGCAATTCATTTTTAATTGTACAATCATTTCCTGAACCAAGACGTAAAGGCATCTATGAGGAAAAAGGAAGATCCTTCCCATCATCTAAGGTAACATGAATTGCACATAAATTAGTAAAACATTCCTAGGACTGTTACCACAAAAAACAGTAGCCAGTAGAAAGTTGTATTTTCTGGGCCGGGCATGGTGGCTCACTCCTGTAATCCCAGCACATTGGGAGGCCAAGGCAGGTGGATCACCTGAGGTTGGGAGTTCAAGACTAGCCTGACCAACATGGAGAAACCCCGTCTTTACTAAAAATACAAAATTAGCCGGGCGTGGTGGCACATGCCTGTAATCCCAGATACTCGGGAGGCTGAGGCAGGAGAATTGCTTGAACCCGGGAGCGGAGGTTGCAGTGAGCTGAGATCGCACCACTGCACTCCAGCCTGGGCGACAAGAGCGAAACTCTGTCTCAAAAAAAAAAAAAAAAAAAAAAGAAAGAAAAAAGAAAGTAGCATTTTCTCAAAACTTTTCTGGTTCCCCACCCGCCCTGCCGAGGACTGCAGCACATACTTTTCATCTGGAAGCTTCTCCGCTGTGAAGTCCGCCTGCCTCTCTGTCTCATAGGGTCGGTATTCCCTGTAGGATCTCCGCTCAGCTCTTTCAAGCATCCCCTCTGGCCCACGGCTGTCATTCCATCCTTGCTGCTCCCCTCTTCTAGGAGTCCGCTTCTGGCCTACCAACAGAAAATCAAAGCAGAGAGCTGGAACACAACGTCTGCAACAGCACAGTATTAAACTTTACAGGTACTTGTAAATTTCATTTTTCTAGAAATCAACGTCATAGGAGAATTCAGGAAGTTTAGAAAACTTCAAAGAAAAAAGTTGCTGATACAATTGCCCACAGTCTACTACTTTTTAATAGAATGTTACTGTTAAATCATGCTTTCCCTGGCCGGGCGCGGTGGCTCACCCTTGTAATCCCAGCACTTTGGGAGGCCGAGGCGGGCGGATCACGAGGTCAGGAGATCGAGACCACGGTGAAACCTCGTCTCTACTAAAAATACAAAAAATTAGCCGGGCGTGGTGGCGGGTGCCTGTAGTTCCAGCTACTCGGAGAGGCTGAGGCAGGAGAATAGCGTGAACCCGGGAGGCGGAGCTTGCAGTGAGCCGAGATGGCGCCACTGCACTCCAGCCTGGGCGACAGAGCGAGATTCCATCTCAAAAAAAAAAAAAAAAAAAAAAAAAAAACATGCTTTCCCTATATCCTAGAAAGTATATGACAAACTAAGCTCACCTATAATTACAGGCACCTCCCAATAACTGTGACAACCATGGGTATATTTTACTAAATAAGCTACAGTTCACAAAAGCAGTCTTACAAAAACACAGTGTGTAAGCCGTACCTAGAAAATGAAAGAATACCCTATATTTCAGACTATACTTTTAGAATCCCAACTGCCCATTACACAGCAACTATGGCTTATCACTGGCTACTAAGGTTTTTGTTTTTATTTTGTATTTTATATATTTACTTAATTACTTATTTTGAGAAGAGTCTTGCTCTGTCACCCAGCCCAAAGTGCAGTGCACTGTGCAATCTTGGCTCACTGCAATCTCCACCTCCCGGGCTCAAGCAATTCTCGTGCCTCGGCCTCCCAAGATGCTGGGATTACAGGCATGTGCCACCATGCCCAGCTAATTTTTGTATTTTTAGTAGAGACAGGGTTTCACCACGTTGGCCAGGCTGGTCTCGAACTCCCAGCTTCAAGCAGTTCACCCACCTCAGCCTCCTGAAGCGCTGGGATTACAGGCGTGAGCCTCCACGCCTGGCCAAGGTTTTTGTTTTTAAAGTTTGTAGTGCTTATATTTTTACTTTGAAAACAGATTTTCCTGCTATTCTATGAGATATATAGACTTGCAATTATAACTTCCTGAATATGAACCAAACACTGCTATTTGGCAACTTGCCCAAGAGTCAGCCAGTACTTGAGGGCATCTCTTTTTGTCCACTCAGAGTCCAGCACTTGGACACTGTGCTGGGACCAGAGACTCTGGTTTCGTTCTTGTTTTTTTTTTTGTTTTTGTTTTTAGACTGAGTTTCGCTCTTATTGCCCAGGCTGGAGTGCAATGGCCCGATCTTGGCTCACCGCAACCTCCGCCTCCCGGGTAGAGATTAGCTGGGATCACAGGCCTGCGCCACCACGCCTGGCTAATGTCGTATTTTCAGTAGAGACGAGGTTTCTCTATGCTGGTCAGGCTGGTCTCTAACTCCCAACCTCAGGTGATCCGCCCTCCTCGGCCTCCCAAAGTGCCAGGATTACAGGCGTGAGCCACCGCGCCCGGCCGAGACTCTGGTCTTTTCCTCTGTCCTGTCACCTTGCTTTACTCCCCTTTAGTTTTAACGCTTTAAACATCTTAAGCAAAGTCTACGTTTGAAGCCATCTAATATTTGGTACATACATTGTGGAGAACTTTGTCACATCTTTAATCTTCAAAAAAAGTCTATCTTTTTTTGTATACATTTAAAAGATCTCCTCTCGCTATGTGCAATTTTTACTATAGTGGCTTCAATTTTTCTTGGTACAAATTACTCTCCAGATTAGTTGTATAGCTATAAAATATGACATTTATTCAAGTTAATGGATATATATACATATTTTTTTTTTTGAGACAGAGTCTTGCTCTGTTGCCCAGGCTGGAGTGCAGTGGCACAATCTCGGCTCACTGCAAGCTCCACCTCCCAGGTTCACACCATTCTCCTGCCTCAGCCTCCCAAGTAGCTGGGACTATAGGCGCCGCCACCATGCCCGGCTAATTTTTTGTATTTTTAGTAGAGACGGGGTTTCACCGTGTTAGCCAGGATGGTCTCGATCTCCTGACCTCGTGATCCGCTTGCCTCGGCCTCCCAAAGTGCTGGGATTACAGGCGTGAGCCACCGCGCCCGGCCACGGATATATTTTTTAACTATTAGACTTCCCTCCCACTTAGACACACATAAGACCTTAAGGAATATACATACTTTTCTATTTTCCCATTTAATATTTTCTACCAAAACTTTATCATCTGGGTACAGGTAAATCTTAACCGGTCTCATTTTAAAGCAAAAATGATGTTTATGACATCACTAACATAAAATTATATAATTTATTCCTTATTAAAGTATTTTTTTCAAGTGTGAAAAGTTGCACAACAGATCTAAATTCAACCTACTATAATTTTAATGTCCCATAACCTAGAAATATTTAAATTCAATTTGTACCCTGTAGTGAGGTCATAATCTGAGGCTTGTGATATGTTTAGGATATGGGAAAGATGTTATCATAAGTGGAGCATAATGTTTTATTTATTTATTTATTTTTTGAGACAGAGTCTCACTCTGTCACCCAGGCTGGAGTACAATGGTGTGATCTCGGCTCACTGCAACCTCCGCCTCCCAGGTTCAAGCAATTCTCCTGCCTCAGCCTCCCGAGTAGCTGGGATTACAGGCATGTGCCACCATACCGGGCTAAGTTTTTTATTTTTAGTAGAGACGGGGTTTCACCATATTGGCCAGGCTGGTCTCGAACTCCTGACCTCAAGTGATCCACCTGCCTTGGCCTCCCAAAATACTGGGATTACAGGCATGAGCCACTGTGCCTGGCTTTTTTTTTTTTTTTTTTTTTTTAGACCAAGTCTCACTCTATCACCCAGGCTGGAGTGCCATGGCACCATCTCGGCTCACTGATACCTCCACCTCCCAGGTTCAAGTGATTCTACTGCCTCGGCCTCCTGAGTAGCTGGGATTACAGGTGCCTGCCACCACATCCAGCTAATTTTCTTGTATTTTTAGTAGAGATGGGGATTCACCATGTTGGCCAGGCTGGTCTTGAACTCCAGACCTCAGGTGATCCACCCGCCTCAGCCTCCCAAAGTACTGAGATTACAGGTGTGAGTCACTGTGCCCAGCCACTTTTTCTTTTTTTTGAGACAGTCTCACTCCATCACCCAGGCTGCCAGGCTAGAGTGCAGTGGCACAATCTCAGCTCACTGCAACCTTTGTTACCCGGGTTCAAACGATTCTCAAGTCTCAGCCTCCCAGGTAGCTGGGATTACAGGCCTGTGCCACCATGCTCAGGTAATTTTCTGTATTTTTACTACAGACAGGGTTTCACCATGTTGGCCAGTCTGGTCTTGAACTCCTGACCTCAGGTGATCCACCTGCCTCGACCTGCCAAAGTGCTAGGATTACACACATAAGCCACTGCACCCGGCAGAGTATTATGCTTTGATTGCAGACATATCAAGATAATGACACTTTTTTTTTTTTTCGACAGGGTCTCTGTCACCCAGGCTGGATGGCAGTGGTGTGATCACAGTTTACTGCAGCCTTGACTTCTGGGGCTCAAGTGATCCTCCCACCTCAGCCTCTCAAATAGCCAGGACTACAGGCTGCACCATCACACCCAGCTAATTAAAAACAATTTTTTTTTTTTTTTTGTAGAGACAGGTCTCATTTTGTTGCCCAGGCTGGTCTTGAACCCCAGAGCTTGAGGGATCCTCCCGCCTAGCCTCCCAGTGCTGGGATCACAGGCGTGAGCCACCATGCAGCCCCACTGTGACTGACACTTGTGCCCAGTTGCCTAGAAGTATGCAACATCAGATCTGGGGGCACGTGCTTTATTAAGAGTTCAGAACTGGGGCCGGGCGCGGTGGCTCACGCCTATAATCCCAGCACTTTGAGAGTCCGAGGTGGGCAAATCACAAGGTCAGGAGATTGAGACCATCCTGGGTGACGCGGTGAAACCTTGTCTCTACTAAAAATACAAAAAATTAGCCGGGCATGGTGGCGGGCATCTGTAGTCCCAGCTACTGGGGAGGCTGAGGCAGGAGAATGACTGAACTCAGAAGATGGAGCTTGCAGTGGGCCGAGATCTCGCCACTGCACTCCAGCCTGGGCGACAGAGTGAGACTCCGTCTCAAAAAAAAAAAAAAGAGTTCAGAACTGGAAAAGGTGTTCAAAATGTAAGGTAGAAAAAGCCACTAAGAAAGTTAATTACCTAACAAGTTGAAAATTGTAACAGATCATGACATAACAGTCATCAGAAAATTTGTCAACAGTAACAATATTTTTCCATACTTTTACCTCAACGTAAAAAGAGTTATTTTAACACAGTTTCAGATTTCCTATTTCCAACCCATAGTTTTAAAAACATCTTTTACTATCTCCACTCAACTACAGAATTACTTATAGGTGCTTATCCCACCTTTCTGCTTCCTCCAAGTTATTTTTTAATTGCGTCAAATTTGGAATTCATCAAACTTAAAATAGGACATTTACTGTATACCATATTAAAGCCTTTTCCAACAGTATAAAACTGAAAACTGTTAAATACAATTGGCTACTTATTAGAATAATGATCAATATCAAGCAAACATTTCATTTTCCCTCCCAAACCCCCCAAAACAAAGATAATTAGAATAATTATCAGTTTTGGGCAAACATCTCATTCTCCTTCCCAACCCTCCCAAAACAAAGATAATCAGCATCCCATTTTTTCCCCACAATTTAGTACTAAGAGATCAACACTGCCATGAATCGGGCTTGTTTTTCTGTGCTGGATCAGCAGCTCCAAGTGGAGAATGCAAGCACTGCATTTCACTAACCTCGCCAAGAAAAGGCTGGCACATGCATTCATCATCATCTAAACCAAGCCCAGGTAAAGAAACAGAATACAATAAAATTTACAGTAAGATTTTCCACAAAATAAAATTGAGCTTTGTTTCAAAGAACATAATTCTGAAGGGCTAGGAAAACCAAAACTGAAATGGCCTCTCATGACTTTAAGAATGAACTTATTGAGCAAGGCTCACCCAAGGGTTTATATATATATTGCTAGACAGATAGACATTAAAAACCTACATTTCTGGCCAGGCACGTGGCTCACGCCTGTAATCCCAGCACTTTGGGAGGCTGAGGTAGGTGGCTCACCTGAGGTCAGGAGTTCAAGACCAGCCTGGACAACATGGTGAAACTCCATCTCTACTAAAAATATAAAAAATTAGGCAGGGCACAGTGGCTCACACCTGTAATCCCAGCACTTTGGGAGGCCAGGGCAGGTAGATCATGAGGTCAAGAGATCGAGACCATCCTGGCCAACAAAAACATAGTGAACCCATGCCTCTACTAAAAAATATACAAAAATTAGCTGGGCATGGTGGCGGGCGCCTGTAGTCCCAGCTACTCAGGAGGCTGAGGCAGGAGAATTGCTTGAACCGGGGAGGCGGAGGTTGCAGTGAGTCGAGATCCCGCCACTGCACTCCGTCTCAAAAAAAAAAAAAAAAAAAAATTAGCCGGGCATGGTGGCAGATGCCTGTAATGCCAGCTACTCAGGAGGCTGAGGCAGGAGAATCGCTTGAACCCAGGAGGTGGAGGTTGCAGTAAGCCAAGATCATGCCACTGCACTCCAGCCTGGGCGACAGAGCCAGACTCCGTCTCAAAAAAAAAAAAAAAAAAAAAAAAAAAGAAACCCTTTTCCATAGGAAAAGCTTGCGACTTCCACATTCTTTCAGGATTAACATTTCTATGATATGTCAAACATGTTTTATTTTTGTCTACGCTAAGCATTCACTTACAACATTCTAACTGAATTAAAAATTTTGAATGTTAGAAAAGTACAGTGCTTCATATCAACTAGGGCTACAAAACCTTGAGAGAATAGCTCTTTGACACCCATTACAGATAAATTTAGTACAGTAACTACATAAATGGAAATTAATGAGCTGTTTGCTCCTGAAATAACACATACTTGAAAAAGAACTTGAATGATAAAATTTCCGTTCTAACTACAAAATCAGCTAAATAGCTTTAGTTGATTTCAAACACAAATACCTTTAGTTCATTTCAAAAGCCAGATCACTTAGACCTAACAACCGACAGAAAAAAAGTTATGAGTGTACTACATGACAACATCAAGTGCAGGAAACAGGCTGCAACCCAGTTTATATCATTTAAGTTTAGAAAGAAAAGAAATAGCTCTGTGCATTTATGTATATAAATGCAAAGTGTTAACAGTAGGAAAAATAAGAGGATTTTCACTTAACCTCATACATTTTGGAATTGCTTAAAATTTTTAAAACAAAAATGCATGACTATTTTAAAAAGACTAAAAATCAATGTATTCACAGCACTAACTCGTCTCACGTTTTTCTGAAGAATAGAATTTTTTTTTTTTTTTTTTTTTTTTTTTTTTTTTTTGAGACCGAGTCTCGCTCTTTCGCCCAGGCTAGAGTGCAGTGGCGCGATCTCGGCTCACTGCAAGCTCCGCCTCCTGGGTTCACGCCGTTCTCCTGCCTCAGCCTCCCAAATAGCTGGGACTACAGGTGCCTGCCACCACGCCCAACTAATTTTTTGTATTTTTAGTAGAGACGGGGTTTCACCGTGTTAGCCAGGATGGTCTCGATCTCCTGACCTCGTGATCCGCCTGCCTCGGACTCCCAAAGTGCTGGGATTACAGGCGTGAGCCACCACACCTGGCATTATCATTTGTTAAAAAATAAAGGGTGAAGAAAAGCTTAGCCTTCTTCAATTCTTTTATTATATTGATGTAAATAAGTTTAAGAGAAAAACATAAAAAACAGGATATAAAATGCACAATGTATCTCCAGTCTCACTGTTTAGATAGGCTCAGAAATTTACTGGCCTACCAAAGGGTCGTGAGATAGTCAATAACATTTTTTTTTAATCATTTTCAACATCTTTATCGTAGTGACTTGATTCTCAAGTGATGACTTTGGATTTAACTTTTCACAAATAAAGGTAAACATTACCCAGCTGCATATCAAAGCCCTAATACTTAAACCTGAGACGTTTCCTCAGGGCTGCGATGCACAATTTTTATCAAGCAAGGAACAAACCAATAAAGCCAAGGTGAACACACTGGCAAACGTTGGCAGGAATGGTCAACCTACACATCTTAATCATAACACTCTGCAAACCTTGGGACCCGCTGCCTCATTTCAAGAAAACAGAAAACACAGGTGGAGTGTTGCTGGCTCTGCCACTGACGCAGTTCAGGTGAGAGAATGAACTCTGAAGCACCCTCCCCGTCCGCAGGCAGCAGGACACCACGCACCGGTTTTTCTTGCTAACAGGGAGTGGGGAACTCCGAATATTCTTGCTGGAAAGGTTAAAAACGCTTTTCTTAAAGCAGCCTTGAGCTATTTATAAGTTGCACATCCCATCAACGCCACACGAAGTACTGAAATACGATGCCCGCTGCCTCCTGGAAGCCACCGGACGGGGAAGGGGCGAAGGCGCCAGGCCAGACCGCGCCGGGGACCCCCGCCCGGGCCCCGACGTCACAGGCCGCCCCGCGATCGCCCAGGCCTCCGGCATCACAGAGGCCCCCAGCCCCGGGACCGGGCGCCCTCCTCCTCCCCACCGAGCTCTCGGGTGGCTCCGACCTCAATCTTGCAGAAGCTGGGCTGGAGGATGAAGGTCCCCGCCAGGTCTGGATGTGGGAGCCCCAGGGTAGCGACCTCAGCGTTCGCCCCCACACGCCACCCCAGCAACCTCCCTCAACTTCGTCCAACTCGCCCTAGAGCCTCAGTGCCAGGGTTCGAGGGCCCCACCCCAAGCCAGTGTTTCCCCCGGAGCCCCGCACCGGGCTGGCGAGGGCTGGAAGGGGTGTGACCCCTGCCCCTTTCCTCCTACCTTCGGCGGCCACCAGGACCCTCAACTCTCCCTGCTCTTCCCGGGCCCCCCCTCCTGGAACCGGCCCCCGGGACCCCAGTCTCACAGCGGGCCGAGCCGTGGTCCGCTACCTCCGCTGTCCCCGCGTACCCGGCGCCTGCAGGCCGCCCCCGGGGCTATCGGGCCGCTGAGCGACGGGCGCCGGGAGGCTCTTGCGCTCCTTCTGCGACTCCCTCCGGCCGCCCGCGGCGGCTCTGTGGCCCGAGGCCCCGGCTGGGCTCCTGCCGCCGCGGGGACCGGCCCCGGCCGCCGCCGCCGCCGCCTCGTCGCGCCTCTTGCGCTGCAGCTGCTGCTGGCGCCGGCGCTCGGCCTCGCGCAGGATGTCGAACGGGTCCGACTCGTCGTCCAGCAGCTGATGGAAGCGGTTGGCCACCACGCAACCGAAACTCTCCTGCATCGCGGCGCCGGCGGCAGCCACGGGGCTCCCCAGAGCACCCTTCATGCCGCCGCGACCACTGCGGGCCCGGGAGGGCAGCCCACGCGAGCGCGTCTCAGCGAAGCCGGCGGCGAAAACCCATGCCGCCCGCTCCCCCGCCACCGCCCTCCGGGCCCTACCCTGTCCGGCCCGTACTGGCGCCCGCCCCCGCGGCGCCGCCGCCGTCCGCCCCGCCGCGCCAGACAGCCAATCAGCGCGCGCGGGTACGCCCCCTTTCCGAGTCGGCGCGCCTGGAGACCCAATCACCGACCGGCTGCTGTCACGTCACGCGACATCTGGGCCCCGCCCCGTCCGCTCAGCAGGGAGGGGCGGGGCCCAGGGGCGGAGCTACTGGCAGGTCCTGGCGGCGCGGACCGGGCGGTGGGGTCTCGGCGGTGTGTGCTTTCTCCCGGGACTGCGACCGTATTTGCTATCGGCCACTCTGCTTTGAAGCTTATGTATACATTTAGCCGTGCAACAGCTACATATTGCGCACTTACCGTGTGCCAGGCATTATGTTGTAGGAAATACTAGCTCCGTGTTGTCACAGATCTGAGTCTGTAGACGGAGAAAAAGTGCCCTGGAGGACAGGCGCAGAGCTCTCTACGGGCTGCAGCAAAGGGATCTGACCTAATTGGGAAGTGACAGTTAAGCCGAGGGAGAGGGGTGACAAGGGGTCGGAGGAGGAACAGCAAGTGCAGCAGTCTTGAGGTGGGATGTGCACAGCCTGCCTATTCAAGCTCAAAGTGGTCTCTAGTCTAAGAGCAGTGGGAAGCAAGTTTTGAGCATGAGCAGATTTGGGTTTGAAAAGGCCACCCTACCTGCACTGTGAACTAATAGTTTGGAGGGAAATACAAATGGATGCTGGGAAGCCAAACATGATTGTTGCAAAGCTCCAGGGAAGAGTTAATAGTGACTGGGATTAGGATGGTGGCGGTGGAGGTGAAGAGAGTAGATGGATTCAAAGACTTGGTGATGCGCTAGATGTGGTGATGAGGAAGAAGATATGGTGACTTATTTTCCTGGCTCCAGCATCTGAATGATAGTATTAGTCACCACTGGAAGACACTAACGAGAATCATGAATTCAGTCTTGGACACGTTGAGGTTTGGATATTTGTTTTCTTTTGAGATATTCAGTTGAGACCTGGAGCTTAGAGAACGCTGGACTGGACTTCCTCCAGGAAATCTTTGCATAGGCAGCGGTGGAGACACGCTTGGCTGCCTATCCTACAGCCGTTCTTTCCCTCTTATATTTTTCCAGAGCCTGTATTTTGTTCCGGCATCATATTCCCCAGGGGAAGCGGGCCCCTTCCAGCCTCAAACTTGATTAATCGTACATTATTCATTGCACCTGATTCCAATTCCTTGCCAGTAATTGGCTTAGGAATAGGCTGTGGGGCAAATCAGGCAGAACAGATCTGAGGAGAAGTATTCTGGGAAAGTTTTTCTTGCACCTAACAAGGGATTGAGAAGGGATCTCCCCCACTTCTGTTCCCTGGTCCTTGTTCCATGAGAAGACGTGATGCCTGGGGTGGCTGTTCCTTAGTGTGGCCGTTCCTTAGTGTGGCCATGAGGATGGCAGAGCAGGATGGAGAAAGCCTAGATCCTTGATGATATTGAGCTGCCGACTGGACCCACTTGGGAATCTCCCTACTTGAGGCTTATGATGTAAGGTGACAGATGTGATTGTGCTTAGTTGTGTTTGCTTGTTTCATCCGAAAGCATCCAGTTAGAGCATCTTGCCAAGTGCTCTGTGACCAGCTTTTACTTTCCTTTAATAGCAAATAGAAAAAGAATTCCTAATCCTAAATGCTGCAAAGTCTGTGTTTTACTCACCTATTGAATTTTGTGTTATTCCCAAGGAGGACAGGGATGATGCCTGTCTTATTCATTGCAGTATGTATTCCCAGTGCTTGGCGTTCTAAGCAGCTATAGAGTAGGTTTTCAGTAAATATTTGTTGAATGATTGAAGAATTTAAGATATTTGGTCATCTCCTTTTGAGTGAGCAAAGATTAATGCCTATACTTTCTACCCAAAAGAATTAAAGGCAATGTTCAAACCAAAACTTGTATATGAATATTCATAGCAGCACTATTCACAATAGCCAAAAGACAGAAACAACTAATATACATGTCACCCAATGAATGGATAAATAAAATGTGGTACAGAAAAATATTATTTGGTCATAAAAAGGAAGTGTTGATACTTGCTACAACATGGATGAACCTTGAAAACATTGTGCTAAGTGAAAGACAGACAAAAAGGGCCACACATTGTATGATTCCATTTATATGAAATGTCCAGAATCTATAGAGACAGAAAGCAGATTGGTGGTTGCCAGGTGTGGGGGTTGGGAGTGTTGGAAAGTAACTGCTTAATGGGCATGGGAGTTTCCTGTGGGGCGATGAAATGTTCTGGAACGAGATAGTGGAGATGGTTGCACAAAATTGTAAATTTAGTAAATGTCACTGAGTTGTACACTTTAAAATTGTAAAAATAGTAAATTTTGTGTAAAATTTAGTAAAAATAGTAAACTTTTTGTAAAAATAGTAAATTTATCTTAATGAACCAGAGTAAAAATAGTAAATTTATCTCAATGAACCAGAATCACTACATGCATCAGAGACCACACTTTGAGAAGCACTGCTTCAAGCTAAAGTTATCTTTGGTAACTTTAAACTGCTCATCACCAAACCACAACACCAAGGAATCATGGCCATGTGAGAGAAGGGCCTGTCGTCTTCTCACTGGGCATCTGGAGTTAGCCTGCTCCCCTGTTTTCTTCTTATCTTCCTTACAGCATAAGCAGCCACTGTAAGTTCTTAAGGCATGCCCTGTGAGCACTGCCGCCTCATTTCCAAGTCACAAATGCCCCAAATGGTTGTAAGAGAACCAACTCTCATTGCTTCAGGATTCAGAACATCTTTAGAACCACTGAAATAAAGATGAGTAATCCTTACCTGGTATTAGCTGGCCATAAGTTTCTTCTTTTTCTTTTTTATTCTGTGTGTGTGTGTGTGTGTGTGTGTGTGTTTAGCAGAGACAGGGTTTCACCACGTTGGTCAGGCTGCTCTCAAACTCAAGTGATCTGTCCACCTTGGCCGGCCATGGCCATGAGTTTCTTACGGGGCTATTGACTACTGCACAATTTACTGAGAGTAACGTTAAGCAGCCTCATATTTTTTACTGTTTTTTCTGCTGGGAGATTGCATCCTTAAATGCATTCCTAAAATACAACTCTACCACATTAGCATAAGTTATTCACACGTTGTGTTTAATGTGGTCAGTTTAATAGACTGATCTGTCTCATAATCTGATATATGAAAACAGCTTTTAGTAATCATAATACCAAACAACAACACACATCGTATAGCATGAAAAAACAAAGCACATCAAAAAAGCAGTGAAGTGTGGGTGCTGAATAATACTACCAGCCCTTCCATGGTTATTATATATATTCCAGTGGTTATTTATTACCACCAATGGAAATGCAGTGAAACTTAACTGTATACAAGATGTAAATTACCTTGAGGAGTCCCATTAGGAATAATAAAATACACTAACATCTTCCAGATTGACTTGGAATTCACAGAACCATTAATTGAGAGTTTAGACACCTGTAGCTTCATTACTTTCGATTACATTCAGGGAGCAACACCTGGGTGACAGCCAAGGAGGAGAGGCCAGGTCAGGCTGGCGAGGATGTGAGTTCTTGTTAATTACCAAAGCACTGCATTCAATCTGCTCTGTTTTGCCACTGGATTCCTGCTCTCTCTTTCCTTACCTTTTTCTTGTCCCTAAAGTTAGGATGATTATAACCTGTCTTGCATTCCTCATATAGTTGAATGGAAGACAAGACCAAAGAAGTCAATTGAAAAAGGTAAAAATAAATCTCACTATTTTATAATTGTTTCTACTTGCATAATATATGCAAGAACAAAAGTATTTTTCCTAACTCTAAGAGGATCTGATCTTTTATGCCAGTTGAGTCAATTATGACAGGATCAATGAAGTTACATAATAGTTCCTGTTTTCACTATTCCAAGGGTGATAAATGAGTTCAAATTCAGTTTCCCACAACAAATGAATAAAGCAAGTAGCAAGTACATAGGCTCAAAGTCAGGAGTTGTAGAACCATAAACCATTAGTTAACAGTCAGGATGCACCAGAAGAACTTCTAGCAAGCAGAAATCCATTCATGATGATCAGATACACAATGTTTAAATCAGGAAATAATTTCCCCAGTCTGCTAATAATATTTGTATTCTTGGTGTCATTGAATATCTTTCCAACTTGCTTTCTTATGACAAAATGTTACTGGATAGCTTAGTGCTTTGTACACTCAAAGCAATTGTGCCAATAGAAATTTTTATTCTCTCTCGTTCCTACTATTAAAAGTTTGATCTCTAGTTGTAACTTTAATCAAGGCCAAATAAATAATAGGGGATTTAGAACTTTTTATTTCCTCATTTATTCTAGATCCTTCAAGTTGTGAGCAACAGAAAACCCATCTGGAATAAGTAAAACCAAGGACTTTGTTGGCTCAATAAAAAAAAAAAAAATCCACCAGGAACAGTGATTCGCTCCAGAAATTCCAGACCAGCCTGGAACTCCTGAGCTCAGGCAATTTGCCTGTCTCGGCTTCCCAAAGAGTTGAGATTACAGCCATGATCCACCGTGCCCGGGCAACTTGACTTTATTTATTCATTTATTGAGATGGAGTCTCACTCTATTGCCACAGCTGGAGTGCAGTGGCGCAATCTTGGCTCACTTTAACCTCCACCTCCCAAGTTCAAGTGATTCTCCTGCCTCAGCCTCCCCAGTAGCTGGGATTACAGGTGTGCACCACCACACCCAGCTAATTTTTGTATTTTTAGTAGAGACAGGGTTTCACCATGTTGGTCAGGCTGGTCTTGAACTCCTGACCTCAGGTGATCCACCTGCCTCAGCCTCCCAAAGTGCTGGGATTACAGGCGTGAGCCACCATGCCTGGCCGACTTGACTTTAGTGCATGCACAGAAGTCCCAGAATTGAATCACGGGCCTATGTCTTGGGTCACACATACACCATTGAACCCAGTTGCTGCACTGAAGATCATTTAATTCTCTGATCATCCAGGCTTGATTACCAGCCCAAGCTGGAGTCTGATTGAAGTCATCACCCGCTGAACCACTGGAACTGAGAGTTGAGGGGATGGTTCCCTGAGGAAGATAAGGTTTCTAAACCAGCAGATAGGAATAGATGCTGGGCAGATAGCAAAGAGAATTCCTTGCATGTGATGATGAGCATGAATGTGGTATTGCTGTGCCTCTTGTCACACTGGATTATTGGCCTGCATTATAGTTCTTTGTCCTTATTTCTCCTCCCTAAGGTTAGAAGTAGTGTCTAATTCATTTCTGAATCCCTTCCTTCCCTTCTCTCTGGTTTCATCTTCAGTGCCTTTTATTCAGGTAATAGTTGTTGTTTGGTGAATGAATTTCTTTTTTATATACATGTGCTTATGACAAGTAATTTTACATGTGTTAAAAATAAAGTAAAAATGTGGCTGAGTGTGGTGGCCACATTTTTACTTTAATCTCAGCACTCTTGGAGGCCAAGGCATGAGGATCACATGAGCCCAGGAGTTTAAGACCAGCCTGGGTAACACCATGAGACCCCATCTCTACAAAAAAATTTAAAAATTAGCCAGCTGTGGTGGTGTACACCTGCAGTCCCAGCTACTCGGGAGGTTGAGGTCGGAGGATCACTTGAGCCAGGAAGGTTGTGACTGCAGTGAGCCATTATCATGCCACTATACTCTAGCCTGGGCAACACAGTGAGACCCTGTCTCAAAAAAAAAAAGTAAAAATGCAGCAAATTAATTAATAGAAGAGAAGCTGATAAATGCATGCTATAAGACAAACAGATGTGATACTGTTTCTTTTTCTGAAAGATTTATTATTTTACACATTTGCGGATAATCATAAGCTGAATCTTATATAGTGATTACTGGGTACTGGTAATCATTTCTAATCATTTCTAAGCATTTTGTATCTGTTCATTTAATTCTCTCTTTTTTTTTTTAGATGGAGTTTCGCTTTTGTTGCCCAGGCTGGAGCGCAATGGCGCGATCTCGGCTCATTGCAACCTCCGCCTCCCAGGTTCAAGCGATTCTCCTGCCTCAGCCTCCCTAGTAGCTGGGATTACAGGCATGTGCCACCACACCCGGCTAATTTTGTATTTTTAGTAGAGACAGGGTTTCTCCATGTTGGTCAGGCGGGTCTCGAACTCCCGACCTCAGGTGATCCGCCTGCCTCGGCCTCCCAAAGTGCTGGGATTACAGGCATGAGTCATCACGCCTGGCCTGTTCATTTAATTCTTACGACAACCTGATGAGGTAGATGCTTTTGCAGTCCCATGGTACGCTGAAATGAATGCCTCAGCAAGTGGAAGCGTCAGGCTCATGAACACGTCTAACTGTCATGCTCTACTGCTAAGCATTGAGCTAAAACATGGGGTGTTAGTAGGATATAGTCTCTCTCCTTAAAGACCTATGCAAGCAGGAGGCAGACATCACTGTGTATATAAAGCACTAGTTCTTAGAATCACTCTAAAGAGAACCAGGCTCAGTGGCTCACACCTGTAATCTCAGCACTTTGGGAGGCTGAGGTGGGTGGGTCATTTGAGGTCAGAAGTTCAAGACTTCTGGCCAACATAGTGAAACCCCGTCTCTACTAAAAATACAAAAATTAGCCAGACATGGTGGTGCACTCCTGTAATCCCAGCTACTCGAGAGGCTGAGACAGGAGAATTGTTTAAACCCGGGAGGCAGAGGTTGCAGTCAGCCAAGATTTCACCATTGCACTCCAGCCTGGGTGACAAGAGTGAAACTCCATCTAAAAAAAAAAGAAAAAATCGCGCTAAAGGGGAATTGTGTGTAAACCCACAGCTAGATCACTAATAGAAATGATTTCAAGACCAGCCTGAGCAACATAGTGGGACCCTGTCTCTACAAAAATTTAAAAATTAGCCAGGCATGGTGGCATGCTCCTGTGGTCCCAGCTACTTGGGAGACTGAGAGATGAGAGGATCACCTGGACTCAGGAGGTAGAGGCGGCAGTGAACCATGTTCACACCACTGCACTCCAGCCTGGTGACAGAGTGAGACCCTGTCTCAATTAAAAAAAAAAAAAAGAAGAAAAGAAAGAAATACAAAGAAATAATGGGCTGGGTGCAGTGGCTCACGCCTGTAATCCCAGCACTTTAGGAGGCCGAGGTGGGTGGATCACGAGGTCAGGAGATCGAGACCATCCTGGCTAACACGGTGAAACCCCATCTCTACTAAAAATACAAGAAATTAGCCAGGCGTGGTGGTGGGCACCTATAGTCCCAGCTACTCAGGAAGCTGAGGCAGGAGAATGGCGTGAGCCCAGGAGGTGGAGCTTGCAGTGAGCTGAGATCCCGCCACTGCACTCCAGCCTGTGCGTCTCAAAAAAACAAAAAAAGAAATGATGTGAGGACATGCTTACTGAGGCCCTAGTGGGGGCAACTGGTATACATAGACCTCCCACAAAATATCATTTTGCAGAGTGAAGGTTATACTGTGTCTGTGCTAACATTGGGCTAAGATGTTGAAATAGGGCTGTTCTCCTATTCAGACTCCACTTCAGAGGTGTGTTCAAAAATAAGCTAACACCTCACTTCTTTAAGGATGGTCTGTGGACCAGCAGCTTCCACATCTGAGAACTTTTTAGAAATGCAGAATTTCAGGCCTATCCCAGAGCTACTGAATTAGAATTTACACTTTACAACATCTGTAGGAGATGCCTGTATACAGTAAAATTTTAGAAGCATGGAGCTAAAGATACACAGTCAGAAATTAGATCTGTCAGTATCATCTGGATAGATACCCAATCGTCCTTTGTGGCTGAGGCAGTTTAGCCTCATCCAGCAGCTGGTACATTTGATGTGTTCAGCCTGGGACCTAGGCACATCATTGAAAAAGATAGCCTGACTACCACATAGGGACGGAGGTCCCTTGGCTGGTGCACAGGCCCCATGTGTTCTGGGGCTCCTGGCTATCCTGACACTACTGCTTAAATTGAAAGCTGGAAAAAGTAGAAGCCTAGCAGGCCGTAGAGAAAAAAACCACTTGGGGCCAGGTGGTGAGGAAAAAAGTGTGCTCTGCAGGAGCCTGGCAAGCAAGCTACCCCACATCTAAGAAAAGAAGTATTCTTTCTCCTCCAGTGTCCCTCTAGCTCCCTCTACTGACAGGGCTTAACATCCAACTTCTGGCAAAGGAAAACAATTTAAAAGGTCCAGCCAGATACATTTTTCACAATGCAGGCAATAAAGGGTGAGTTTGGTGCTGCCAGGCAATACCTTAATAACTTGCATACTATAATGTACTTAACCAGTTTCCTAGTAGTGGACATTTTAGTGTTTCCCATTTTTCACCATTCTCAACAATGTTGCTATGAGTAGGCATACATATTCTCACACTTGAAAGATTAGTATACAAAAATTTAAAATTGAGGAGAGAGACATGAAGAGATTTGCATCCCATTCTTGAGTTAATCGATCAAAGTAAGTCCTGGGATAAATCTGACTAGAGAAAATGTGGAAATCAGCAGCGGCCTGGATTACTTAGAGATATCCAAGGGCTTTGTTTAGAGTTGGCCACAGTTGCTTTCTTAACAATCACTGTAGCTGCTAGGAAAAAACTGTCTAAGAAGTCTTTAGGCCAGGCACAGTGGCTCACGCCTGTAATCCCAACACTTTGGGAAGCTAAGGCAAGAGGATCACTTGAGCCTAGGAGTTTGAGACCCGCCTGGGCAACATTGGGAGACTTTGTGTCTACAAATAAAATTAAAAATTAAAAAATTAGCAGGGAGGCTGGCCACGGTGGCTCATGCCTGTAATCCCAACACTTTGGGAGGCCGAGGTGGGCAGATCACCTCAGGTCGGGAGTTTGAGACCAGCCTGATCAACATGGAGAAACCCCGTCTCTACTAAAAATACAAAATTAGCTGGGTGTGGTGGTGCATGCCTGTAATCCCAGCTACTTGGGAGGCTGAGGCAGGAGAATCGCTTGAACCCAGGAGGTGGAGGTTGCAGTGAGCCGAGATTGTGCCATTACACTGCAGCCTAGGCAACAAGAGCAAAACTCTGTCTCAAAAAAAAAAAAAAAAATTAGCGGGGCACTATGGGATATACCTGTAGTCCCAGCTACTCAGGAGGCTGAGGTGGGAGGATCACTTGAGCCCAGGAGATTGAGGCTGCAGTGAGCCATGATTGCACCACTGCACTCCAGCCCGGGGAAAGAGTGAGACTTTGTCTCAAAACAAAATAAAAAGAAGTCATTATAGGCTCAAGGATTCACTTCCCATCTCTGAATGGTCATCTAAGTCCAAGCTCTTAACCAATGGAGCCTCTCTCAGTGTAACACACCCCTACCCGGCCACACCCAGGACCATCAGAGCTCTTTCAACTCCTTCAGGTTTATTTAAAACCTGAGGAGCTGAATTTTTACTCTTAAGAGATTAATTTATTCCCCTTGGGAATATTTTTTAAATTGCATTATCATATTACACATAACATCTATAGATGTTTGTAAACAGAATTAAAAGCTGTTGGCCAGGCACAGTGGCTCACGCCTATAATTTCAGCACTTTGGGAGGCCGAGGCAGGCGGATCACCTGAGATCAGGAGTTCAAGACGAGCCTGGGCAACATGGTGAAACCCTGTCTCTACTAAAAATACAAAAATTACCCAGGCGTGGTCCAGGCACCTGTAATGCCAGCTACTTGGGAGGCTGAGGCAGAAGAGTTGCTGAACCCAGGAGGCAGAGGTTGTAGTGAGCCGAGATCATGCCATTGCACTCCAACCTGGGCAACAACTCCATTTCACACACACACACACACACACACACACACACACACACACACACACACACAAAATGTGTAGAAGGCCCCATTTTCTGCATGAAAGGCTTCTTTTTCCTGCTCACTCCCACCCCAGTTCCTACCTACAAATTCCTCAGTTCAGCCTATTGGTGTTCACTTCTTGAAGACATATCTCAATCCATTAATCAAGTGAGCACCCACATTGTGCCAGGAAATCTTTACAAAGATCCTGGAAAATTGGCATCATGATCACCATTTTATACACAAAGAAACGTATGGTCAGACACCTAAATGATTTGTCTGGGGTCACAGAAGTAGCAATTAGATAAAGCTGGAACTTGACCTCAGATTTTATAAGTCCAAGCCAAAGCCACTGCCATGTTTTAAAACATATATAGGCTGGGTACGGCGGCTCAAGCCTATAATCCCAGCACTTTGGGAGGCCGAGGTGAGTGGATTGCCTGAGGTCAGGAGTTCAAGACCATCTTGGCCAACATGGTGAAACTCCGTCTCTACTAAAAATACAAAAAATTAGCTGGGCGTGGTGGCGTGCACCTGTAATCCCAGCTACTCTGGAGGCTGAGGCATGAGAATCGCTTGAACCCAGGAGGTGGAGGTTGCAGTGAGCTGAAATTGCACCCACTGCATTCCAGCCTGGGCGACAGAGTGAGACTCTGTCTCAAACAAACAAACAAACAAAAAACCCCACCATATATAAATAGTCTACGGGGCAATGACCCAGCAGACTTGCTATCTTCTACATTGGCTTAAAAGGCCTCACCATGTGCTGTGGTCACTGAAGTCGCCTATGAAAGCCCCTCCCTGTCTGTTCTGGTCCTGGTAGTCCTTCCTTCAGGGTCCCTTCCCACAGATGTCTGAACACCTCTTCACACATACAGAGCCCTCTCCTAAGTCCTTGCCCCTCTGTCGTTTGGAGTTCTCAATCCTAGCCAGGTCTTACTAGAGAGGGGACAGAGGTTGCTTCTGAGGGGATGAGCCCTTCCTTCCCAGCATCTTTTAGAGCTATGACCCAGCTGAGAGATTAGCAAGCAGTGAGGATGTTGCCAACCTTTATGGAGCATCAGCTGAGAGTTAGGCCTTGCACGGGCAGAAGTACAGGATGTAGACCAGCCGCCCTTGTTTTTGATTATTGATCCCCAGGAGCTGGCCACCCTTTTGTTTTCTTACACATTTTTTTTTCTGATTAGAAATTTACATAGACACGCACACACGTAAAAAGAAATTCAAATATTATCAAAATATATGACCAAATATCCTTGTAATATACCCCTCCCCCATCATTAACAGTTTAGCATATTATTTGTTTTGCATTTTAAAAAACTGTAATAGACTACTTTTAGAGTGGTTTCATATGCACAGCAAAATTGACCAGAAAGTACAGAGCCCCATAAGCCCCCTGCTTCCACTCACAGCCTCCCCACTGCCAATATTCCCCGCCATAATGGTGCATGTGTTACAATCACTGAGCCCACATCCATGCATAGTTATCACCCAGAGTGCATAGTTGGCACTAGGGCTCAGTCGTGGGGATGCACATTCTGTGTGTTTGGACAAATATATAATGATACGTATCTACCATTACAGTATCACACAGAGCAGAGCTGTTGCCCTAAGTAACCTCTGGGCTCTGCCTCTTCATCTCACCCTCCCCCATCAGCCCCTGGCAACCACTGATCTTTTTACTGTCTCCATAGTTTTACCTCTGGACATATCCTTCCAGAATGTCACAGAGTTGGCTAGTACAGTATGTAGCCTCTTCAGATTGGGGAGCTGAAGAACTTGCCCAAGGTCACCCATGATGTGACATCAGGCTAGACTAAACATCAGGCTCTACTAAAAATACAAAAATTAGCTGGGCGTGGTGGCATGCGCCTGTAATCCCAGCTACACAGGAGCCAGCCAATTTTTATATTTTTAGTAGAGACAGGGTTTCACCATGTTGGCCAGACTGGTCTTGAACTCCTGACCTCAGGTGATCCACCAGCCTTGGCTTCCCAAAGTGCTGGGATTACAGGTGTGAGCCACCACGCTCAAACCAGATTGGCATATTTAAAATTTTTTTTGTCCTTAAATATACATGATTCTTTGTTTGCTTATTATTAATTAAATAGAGATAATGGCAAATATATTGTTCAGCAACCTTCTTCAGGTAAAACTATCTTGGCTATATTTTCTTGTCAGTGTATGTAAAATATAATGATAGTAATAATAATAGCTAATATGATTGAACATCACTATGCACCACGTGCTGTTCCACTGTAAATGTTTTCCGTGTGTGTTAGGGGCTGAATTTGATCCCCTAAAATTCATATGTTTAAATCCTGACCCCCAGTACCTTGAGATGTGACTATATGTGGAGATGGGGTCTTTCGAGGAAATTAAGTTAAAATGAGGTCATCAGGGTGAACCCTAATCCTATATGGCTGTTGTCCTTATAAGAAGAAGTAGGGCACAGACATGCATAAAGCGAAGGTTCTGTGAAGACAGAGGGAGAAGACAGCCAGCAGCAAGCCCAGGAGAGAGGCCTCAGAAGAATCCAGCCCTGCCAACACCTTGATCTGGGACTTCCAGCCTCCAGAACTGTGAGGAAGTAAATTTCCCATGGTTAAGCCCCCCAGCCTATGGGCCTTTGTTATGGCAGCTGGAGCAAACTGACACAGTGTGTAACTCAGTTCTTCTCACCAGAGTCTTGAGAGGTTGGCACTATTGTCCCCATTTTACAGGTGAGAAAACTGGGGAGCAGAGGAGCTGAAGAACTTGCCCAAGGTCACTAGTGATGTAACATCAGCCTAGACTAAGATATTCCGTGGGCCGGGCAGGCGGAGTGGCTCACGCCTGTTATCCCAGCACTCTGGGAGGCTGAGGCAGGCGGATCACGAAGTCAAGAGATCAAGACCATCCTGGCCACCGTGGTGAAACCCCATCTCTACTAAAAATACAAAAATTAGTTGGGCATGGTGGCACACACCTGTAATCCCAGCTACTCGGGAGGCTGAGGCAGGAGAATGGCTTGAACCTAGGAGATGGAGGTTGCAGTGAGCCAAGATCACGCCACTGCACTGCAGCCTGGTGACAGAGCGAGACTCTGTCTGAAAAAAAAAAAAAAGATATTCTGTGCCAAAGAACATCTGACATCTCAGCAGTTTCACACAACAAAGATTTATTTCTCACGCACGCAGCAAGTCTGGCAAGGGTTGGGGTGGACACATGTTCCCCCGGGTTACTCAGGGGTCCAGGCTGATGGAGCCTTCATCTCAACACCCTCTCCACTCCCTGAGGTAGAGGAAAGGGCCTGTGGTGAATCTGGCATTGACTCCTGAAGCTCTGCTGCTCAGCTGAGGCATGTCACGAGAGCACACCCGTCTTCAAAGGGTGCACAGAAGCACAGTCCCACAAGTGTGCTGAAGGAGAGGAGAACCAGGCCTCACAGCGACTGGCGACCACACAGGGCAGGCAAACCCAGACACACTCCAAAGCCTGCACTCCTAACCTGTATTCACAATACAGCAGGGTGTTGTGCGGTGCAGAATTCACTTCCTCTGAAGAGAGGCCTGGCCGTTGTGCGTGTGGCTACTGGGAGGTGACTTGGGGGTCCCTGGAATATTGTGCCTTATATTTATTTATTTGTCTGGAGTGCTTTTGCGATCAGACAACCGTAATCATGTGATTTCTGGTGGGGGCTTTGGGACATGCCCTATCAGTTGCGACCTCCGGAGGGGCGGAGACTAAAAAGATCAGCCATGCAAACAGTGTGTGATCAAGTCCCATTAAGAACGAGGACACCAGAGGCTCAGCTGAGCTTCCTGGGCTGGCAGTCCTCCAGTGCATTGCCACACGTGGACACCAGACCGGTAACCATTCCTGAAGACAGGAGCGCTGCACATGGGGATCCACTATGGTTTTCGCTTGAGGTGTCTCTTCCTTTGGCTGGTTCTGAGTTGTAGCCTTCCACTATAACAAAGCTATAACCATAAATACAACACTTTCCAGAGTTCTGTGAGTCATTCTAGTGAATTATCAGACCTGAGGGTGGTCATGGGAACCCTAATTTGCAGCTAGCTGATCTGAATGAGGGTGGCCCAGGGAGCCCCCAAACTTGAGGCTGGTGTCTGACTTGAGGGCACTCTTGTGGCACCTATCTGCTCTGACTCATCGAGGCTGTTGTCTGCAGTCTTAGGCAAACTTGGCAGTCTGAAGGACTGTGCCCTTCACCTCAAGCTTGGCTAACTCATTTTCAGATAGAGCCTTTTCTTTATTTTTTTCTCTTTTGTTTTTTCCCTTGTTTTCATTCATTCATTCTCTCTCTTTCTCTCTCTTCCCTCTCTCTCTTTATTTTATTTTATTTTTTCATACAGAGTCTTGCTATGTTGCCCAGACTGGTCTTAAACTCCTAGGCTCAAGCAATCTCAGCTTCTCAAGTAGCTGGGACCACGGGCATGTATCACCATGCCTAGCTATACTTTCTTAATCATATGCCAGCTTTCCTCTCCAGTTTTTTCCACCACCTTCTCCACCCTCTCATATGATCCTTATAGGACTATGTTCTGCAAACATCCCTGGTTCCTTCATGCCTCAGTGACCTCACATATGCTGTTTCCTCTGCTTGACTTACCCTCCCTGAGCTCCTCAGGGAGACTATTCACCATTCCAGAGGAAGCTTGGAAGCCACCTTTACTTCAAGGTTGTTCGTTCCCCCACCAGAAAGTGTTAGTCCTTCCTTTTACTCTGCCTCATACTTTGTACCAGCATGTCCTGTGGCCTTTCTGTTTGATTGTCCAACAAAAGTAAATATACATAAAGATAATGCAAATGAGAAGGTGTTAGGACTGTTCTGCAGAGATGGCTCACAATGAGGTACACCTCGCAGTTCTCGTGTGTTTGTGCAGTCACCTCCCTCATTGAATCTGGACTGGCTGTGACTCGTGTTACCTAATAGTATGTAGTGGGAATGATGCTGTGCCAATTCCGGACCTAGCATTTAAAAGGAATGGCAGCTTCTGCTTTCTTTTTCTTGGGATTCTCCTTGGACCCAGCTGCCATTCTGTAAGGAAGCCCAAGCAGCCACATGGAAAGGCCACTTGGAGAGGAGAAGCCCTAAAACTATATGGGGAAGGAGAAAGACTCAGCCATTCCTTTATTACTGGCAAACTTCCAGATCACTTTAGCCCCATTTGCCATCTGACTGCAACTGCCAGAGACATACAAAACAAGACCAGCAGAACTGCCTAGTTGAGCTCAGTCAACCCACGGAATCATAAGAAAATGAAATGGTGGTTGTTTTAAGTCACTAAGTTTTGGCCTTAGAGATCATTAAGCTGGGAAGTCAGTAACACGAAGATACCCAATATCCTGGATATTTCCACAGCATAGGCAAAAATCCAAGAGGATGGGAGATGAACATCCTGAGCAACAAGAGCAAAATTCCATTTCAAAAAAAAAAAAAAAGACAGAAACTGTTGTTAATGAGGCAGATGATGCTGGAGGAAACATTTTGAAAACCCATCCAGCAGATGCCTCCTCACCCCATGGGACACGCTTCCTGATCCTTTAACTGCTACTGATGTCTTTTTTTCACTGAAAAAAAGAAGATACAGTGTACAGTAGCCTTTCAATCAAAACGTAGTATCATAGGTGGAGACCAGAAGCTGCTGTTGTTTAGCCACTGATGCAGGTATCTGGTGGTGCTATCTTGGGTGCCCTGAACACATTATTTTTTCACTGCATTAATGGAATGTCATATTTTTTACTGGAAGTATGTGTGAGTTTAAGAAAATGATTGCTTATTGTTATCATATAAATGCAGAGTCAGGAAGCATGGGGATGTCCACATTGGTGGCTGAGATAGTGACATCTTCACCTCTGATGGTTCAACATACACACACCTTTACTTTTATTTAAAACGTATACAATTACCTTCAGGCTATGTGTATAAGGTGCACATGAAATGTAAATTAACTTCATGTTTAGATTTAGGCCTCATCCCCAAGATATCTCATTATGTATATGCAAAAATTCCATAATCCAAAAAAAATCTGAAATCCCAAACACTTCTGGTCCCAAGCTACCTGGGAGGCTGAGGCAGGAGAATCGCTTGAACCTGGGAGGTGGAGCTTGCAGTGAGCCGAGATCACGCCAGTGCACTCCAGCCTGGGCGACAGAGCAAGACTCCGTCTCGAAAAAACAAAAAACAAAAATCAAACAAACAAACAAACAAAAACCCAGGCAAATAGACTAGTAGAACAGAATGTAAAGTTAGACCCAAATACATATGGAAACTTAGTATATGACAAAGGTGGCATTTCAGATCACAAGGATAAAGATAAATTTTTAAATAAAGTCATGTGATAAAAATTTCATGAATGAAGTCAAAAGACAACTGGTGACAGCTTGGGAGAAAATATTCACAACATATACTACAGACAAAAGGGCAATATTCTCATATATATAAAATTCTTAAAAAAAATTAAGAGACAGCTTGGCATGGTGGATCACGCCTATAATCCCAGCAGTTTGGTAGGCTGAGGTGGGTGGATTGCTTGAGCCGAAGAGTTGAGGCCAGCCTGAGCAACAAGGCGAGACCATGTCTGTATCAAAAAAGATGCAAAACTTAGCTGGGCGTAGTATTGTGCACTTGTAGTCCCAGCTATTTGGGAGGCGAAGGTGGGAGGATTGCTTATGTCCGGGAGGTTGAGGCTGCAGTGAGCCATGATTGCACCACTGCACTCCAGCCTGGGCAACATAGTGAGACCCTGTCTCAAAAAAAAGGCATCACACCCACTATGATGGCTACCATCAAACGGACACACAACAAGTATTGGCAAGGATGGGAAGAAGTTGGAAGCCTCATACACTGCTTGTAGGAATGTAACATGGTGCAGCTGCTTTGGAAAAGTTAAGTCGGATCCCCAAAATGTTAAACCCACGGCTGCTCTATGACCCAGCAATTCCACACCTAGGTATAACCAAAAATAAAAATAAAAACATATATCGACATAAAAACAGACACATGAATGTTCACAGCACCACTGTTCATAATAGCCAAAAAGTGGGAGCAACTTAAATATCCATCAACTGACGAACAGATAAGCAAAATATAGTATAGCTATACAATGAAATATTATTTCTCCGTAGAATGGAATGAAGAATGATTTATAATGCAACATGGAAAAACTTTGAAAACATGCCAAGTAAAAGAAGCCTATCACAAATCTAAGCTGAGGAATGTTCAACAAAATAGCTGATCAGTTCTCCTCAATTGATCAATTCTAATCAATTCAGATCAATTCTGATCAATTTTCTTTTCTTTTTTTTTTTTTGAGACGGAGTCTCACTCTGTCGCCCAGGCTGGAGTGCAGTAGTGCAATCTCGGCTCACTGCAAGCTCCACCTCCCGGGTTCACACCATTCTCCTTCCTCAGCCTCTCGAATAGCTGGGACTGCAGGCGCCCGCTACCACGCCCGGCTAATTTTTTGTATTTTTAGTAGAGACGGGGTTTCACCGTGTTAGCCAGGATGGTCTTGATCGTGATCCGCCTGCCTCGGCCTCCCAAAGTGCTGGGATTACAGGCATGAGCCACCGCGCCCGGCCAATTTCATAATTCTGACCAATTCAGAATTATGAAAAACAAGGGGCTGGGTGTGGTGGCTCATGCCTGTAATCCCAGCACTTTGGGAGGCTGAGGCGGGCGGGTCACGAGGTCAGGAGTTCGAGACCAGCCTGGCCAATATAGTGAAACCCCGTCTCTACTAAAAATACAAAAAATTAGCCGGGCGTGGCGATGGGTGCTTGTAATCCCAGCTACTTGGGAGGCTGAGGCAGGAGAATCGCTTGAACCCGGGAGGCAGAGGTTGCAGTAAGCTGAGATGGCGCCATTGCACTTCAGCCAGAGCAATAGTGTGAGACTTTGATTCAAAAAAGAAAGGAAAAACAAGGAGCCACTGAGCCACTGAAGAACTGTTACTCACTTCAGGGAACTAAGGACAAGTAATCCCTGAATGCTATGTAAGATCCAGACAGGATCTTGGAACAGAAAAGAAGACATTAGTGGAAAAAAAATTAAAATAGAATAAGAAGTGTAGTTTAATAAATAATATTGTACACATGTTAATTTCCTGGTTTTGACACGTGGTTGTGGTAATATAAGATGTTGGCATTAGGGGAAGTTGAGTGAGGTATGCGTGAAAAATTTACTATGTTTGCAACTTTTCTGTAAGCCCCAAATAATTCAGAGTAAAAAGTAAAAGACAGAATATCAGAAAAACAACAATAATCGTACTGACAACCCACTCTCCAAAGTTGAACTCTGACACACAGAAGTGAGGAGGAATAGAATTTAAACTAAAAATGTATATGTCCTTACTTACCCTAATTAAATGGCAATAAACATGATGAAATACCACAATGGAAAGTCTTCCTGGATGTAAAATGTACTGACTACCTTTGGCACAAGCTTACAACTAGGGCACTCAAGATACCCGCAGATCCTAAGTGTGATAAAACGGGAAGCTGTCCCAAGAGTCAATTCAATGACCTCTTATAAGACTTAAGGGCTTCTTGAAAGTATTATGAATCTGCTGCCCTAATTAAACTGCTTCATTTAAATCTACTTTGGATTTTATTCTAACAAGTCAAATTAGTATAATTTACAGTGTAGAGCCACATATCATTTTAAAGTTGATTCCATATCCAGCTGATAATTGATCATTGTGGGTCTAAGATAATGAAACTGATGTTTTTGTGGAGCATAAGAGAACCAATATCAGTACTTCACAGTCACTGAGTCACTTAGTCATTTTCTTTTTTCTTTCTTTCTTTCCTTTTTTTTTTTTTTGAGACAGAGTGTCACTCTGTTGCCCAGGCTGGAGTGCAGTGGTGCAGTCTCGGCTCACTGCAACCTCCGCCTCCTGGGTTCAAGCTATTCTTCTACTTCAGCCTCCTGCGTAGCTGAAACTACAGGTGTGTGCCACCACGCCTGGCTAATTTTTGTATTTTTGGTAAAGATAGGGTTTCACCATGTTGGCCAGGATGGTCTTGAACTCCTAACCTCATGTGATCAGCCTGCCTCGGTGTCCCAAAGTGCTGGGATTACAGGCAAGAGTCACCTGGCCCACTCAGTCACTTTCAAGATTACAGAAGGGTCAAACGGTCAAACCTCCAGATCCTTGATGACAGCGGGGGTGTCAAGGAATGCTTAGAAGATGGGTCAGTCCCCCAAATCACCATCTGTGTCACCAAAAGCAATTCCAGAGGTGAGCAATAATAGTAGAATTCATTTGTAGGAGTAACAGAAACTTTCTCAATCTTGTGTAAGTTTTGCAAAAGTATTTACTATTTTGTATTGATACATAACTTATACTTTAAGTAAAAACATCATGCTTGTAGTTAGGCTCCATGGAGTCCCAGCTACTTAGGAGGCTGAGGCAGGAGGATCGCTTGAGGCCAGGAGTTTGAAGCTGCAGGGAGCTATGATGTGCCTGTGAATAGGCACTGCACTCAAGCCTGGGTAACATAGTGAGTCCTCATCTCTTAAATTAAAAAAATTATATATATATGTATATATACACACACACTTACATACATATGTGTGTGTGTATATATACATATATACACACACACACATACATACATATATGTGTGTATATATACATATATATACTTGCTATGGAAAGATAGTTTCAAGGCAAGTCCTTGGGACGGCCTTCTGAATCAGACTGTCATTCCCAAGCTGTCTCACTGACAATTCTGGAGGCCCATAGTCCCTGTATTACTAGGAATGTGGTGATCTCAGGTTGAAGGAGGTTTGGTAGGTTATCCCTAATGTGGTTAAGCAGCTAAAAATGATTTGTTTATAGTTAGTCAAGTTATCTGTCAGCCAAGAAGCATTTTACTGTGCTCCCATGAGGGGAAGACTATCTTATCTGAGGTTTATGTGGGCCCCAAGTTTAAAGTTTGTGTGATATTGTAGTCTTCTTGTTACAAAATGTCTTTTGTGGGGCTCAGTCATATAGCAGGGCCCGTGCAAACTTGCAACTGTGCCCTGGAGCAGTGGTCCCCAACCTTTTTGGCACCAGGGACTTGTTTTGTGGAAGACAACCTTTCCACAGATGGAGAGGGGAAAGGGAATGGTCTTGGGGTGAAACTGTCCCGCCTCAAATCACCAGGCATTAGATTCTCAAAAGAAGCACACAACCTAGATCCCAGATCCCTCACACGCGCAGTTCACAACAGGGTTTGTGCTCCTATGAGAATCTAAAGCCACCACTGGTCTGACAGGATGCAGAGCTCAGGCAGTAATACTTCTTTACCGCTGCTCACCTCCTGCTGTGTGGCCAGTTCGCAATAGGCCACACAGTCCACGGCCCAGGGGTTGCAAACCTGTGCCCTGGAGAACATGTCTTTCAGCATCTCTTCAACATGTGGCACTGGAGTTAACAGCCTGGCACCACAGGAGGGCATTCACACACCCAGACTGTGAGGGTGTTAATGGCCCGATTCTTCACCCTCCCTTGTATCCACACCCTCAGCCAAGTAACTTTGCAGTGTTCTCCCACGTAACATCAGGGCATGATTCTCCAGTCTTGGGCTGAGCCATGTGGCTTGTTTGGCCAATGGGATGTTAGCTGATGTAAAGCAAGCTGCTAGGAATGCATCGTTAGTCCTAGTTAAGTGGGGGAGAGATAAGAATTAGATTGAGGACTGCCTACAATCCAGTGCTTTGGGAGGCTGGGGGAGGAAGATTGCTTGAGGCCAAGAGGTGGAGACCAGCCTGGGTAACATAGTGGTACCTGTTTCTACAAAAAATTAGCCAGGTGTGGTGGTGCGTGGCTATAGTTCTAGCTACTCAGGAGGCTGAGGCGGGAGGATCACTTGATCCTCACTTGAGATTGCATTGTATCTCTCATCAATAAAACCAAATGCTGGGGTCGGGCACCGTGGCTCACGCCTGTAATCCCAGCACTTTTGGAGGCCAAGGTGGACGGATCACTTGAGCCCAGGAGTTGGAGACCAGCCTAGCCAACATGGTGAAACATCACCTCCACTAAAAATACAAAAATTAGCTGGGTGTGGTGGCGCATGCCTGTAGTCCCAGCTACTCGGGAGGCTGAGGCTGGAGAGTAGCTTTAACTCAGGGGGCAGAGGCTGCAGTGAGCTGACATCTCGCCACCGCACTCCAGCCCAGGCGACAGAGCTAGACTCCCTCTCAAAAAAATAAAAAATAAAAATGGGCCAGGCGCGGTGGCTCATGCCTGTAATCCCAGCACTTTGGGAGGCCGAGGCGGGCGGATCACAAGGTCAGGAGATCGAGACCATCCTGGCTAACACGGTGAAACCCCATCTCTACTAAAAATACAAAAAAAATTAGCCGGTTGTGGTGGCAGGCGCCTGTAATCTCAGCTACTCAGGAGGCTGAGGCAGGAGAATGGCGTAAACCCGGGAGGCGGAGCTTGCAGTGAGCCGAGATCGCGCCATTGCACTCCAGCCTGGGCAACAGAGTGAGACTCCATCTCAAAAAAAAAAAAAAAAAGTGTGTATATATATATATATATATATATATATATATATATAATTAAAAATAAAATAAAATAAAAACAAAGTGAAACAAAAAACCTTGCTATCTTTTGTTGTTGTTGTTGTTATTTTGAGATGGAGTCTCACTCTGTCACCCTGGCTGGAATTCAGTGGCACAATCTCAGCTTACTGCAACCTCCACCTCCTGGGTTCAAACGATTCTCCTGCCTCAGCCTCCCCAGTAGCTGTGACCACAGGCGCATGCCACCATGCCCAGCTAATTGTTTTTGGATTTTTAGTAGAGGCGGGGTTTCACCATGTTGGCCAGGATGGTCTTGATCTCCTGACCTCAGTTGATCCATCTGCGGCGGCCTCCCAAAGTGCTGGGATTACAGGCGTGAGCCACCGCGCCCGGCCTGCTGTGTTTTACATAGACTTTAATAACTGCTGCTTTGTCTTACTTCAATTTCATCTTGAAACTTTAAGATACATTTTTTTAAAAGGGGGTTTGAGGTTTATATCTTTATCAGAAGGGACATATATATATATATATATATTTTTTTTTTTTTTTTTTGAGATGGAGTCTTGCTCTGTCGCCCAGGCTGGAGTGCAGTGGCGTGATCTCCACTCACTGCAACCTCCACCTTCCGGGTTCACGCCATTCTCCTGCCTCACCTCCCGAGTAGCTGGGACTACAGACGCCCACCACCACGCCCGGCTAATTTTTTGTATTTTAAGTAGAGATGGGGTTTCACCCTGTTAGCCAGGATGGTCTCGATCTCCTGACCTCGTGATCTGCCCGCCTCGGCCTCCCAAAGTGCTGAGATTATAGGTGTCAGCCACCGTGCCCGGCCAAAGGGGCCTATATTTTCAAGAGTTGAAAAGACTACTTTAGTAATATAGTAAGTATCCTGAGATAGGTTTCAGTATTTTCAGAGTTAGTATGTATTGTTGTTACCGGAAAGGGGTCCTGATCCAGACCCCAAGAGAGGGTTCTTGGATTTCACACAAAAAAGAATTCAGGCCATAGGCAGAGCAGCCCTGAGGGCTGCTGGTTGCCCATTTTTATGGTTATTTTTGATGATATGCTAATCAAGGGGTGGATTATTCATGCTTCCCCTTTTTAGACCATATAGGGTAACTTTCTGACGTTGCCATGGCATTGTAAACTGTCACGGTGCTGGTGGGAGTGTAGCAGTGAGGATGACCACAGGTCACTCTCATGGCCATTTTGGTTTTGGTGAGTTTTGGCCGGGTGCTTTACTGCAACCTGTTTTATCAGCAAGGTGTTTATGACCTGTATTTTGTGCTGACCTCCTATCTAATGCTGTGACTTAGAATGCCTTAACCGTCTGAGAATGCAGCCCAGTAGGTTTCAGCCTCATTTTACCCAGCTCCTGTTTAAGATGGAGTTGCTCTAGTTCACAGGCCTCTGACATTATGGGCTGTTAATATCTGAGACAGAACAAAGACATCAGAAATATGATTCACACACTTCAGACAGCTTCCTCATTGCATGAAAATGGAGCCAAACAAGCAAAGATCTGGTATGACCTCAGCTTTGCTCGTGGAATCACCCTCTGCCCAGTTCACACATTCCTGGCATGTCTTTCATTCTCTTGGGGAAGAGAGCAAGTGGCGTTGCCAGGTTACTGTTGATGAAGGGCAATTTTTAGAAGCAGAAAGTCAGCATCCTGTGCTGGATGATTCATCTTGCCCTCTGGGGCATGCTCTGAATGTTAAACAGTAACTATTTGTTGGTGATTAATCTGTTGGATTTTGCTCAATCCCTAATTCGAGCATCCATGATGGACAGATCACTTTTTTCTTTACACTACTTGTCAAGTATAAAATAGATGGATAACATTTCCCTTCCAACTGATTCAGAAAAATGTTTTTTGGTATTAAACTGTAAAAACAAAATGAATGTTTACTAAATTAGGTGAAAGTAGGGCTGAACTTTCAGCTTTCTAGATCAACCATTACAATATGAAATTTGCCCCTAAACCCTGAAAGTTTTGGAATATGAGAAACGGAACCGAGAAATGTGTGAGTCCCATTTTTCAGCCTTTTCCTCCTTTTGCTCAGCAAAAGGACACTGAGATATAATCCACAGGCAGTACAGACTTATTCTTCCAAAGGATTTATTATGTAATCTTGTACAAGCCTCAACTTTTCTCATTTATAAAATGGGAAAAATATCTTCTTTACCCAATTGTTGAGTGAACTGTGAAACATCCATATGTATTATTGTGTATCAGTACATATATGCTATTTTTGTAGTAGGTCTCCAGAAAATGGAGGCTATACACTGTTTCATTTCTTAAAAGGATACTCTCACTTGGTTCAAAGTTCAAAAGATACAAAGAGTTATATGTTGTATTTCTTGAAATCTTTTCACTTCTGTTCCCAGCCACATAATTTCCCTCCATGATCCATGTTTCTTTTCCATCTTGCCAGATATTTTACGTACTTCTAAAAGTAAAAACGTACATTTTTCCCACTTTAACAATTTTACATAAAATCACACTATTGCTTGTTTTGCCTTTTAAAATAAAAATACATTTTTGAAATTGTTCATATCAGTACACAGAGTTTCCTTTGTTTTTAAACAATTGTGGCTTAATTTAGGCATAGCTGTGCATTTGTGTGTCTTTCACAGAGAGAAAAGCTATTCAGCTTAGTTATCTGTTATTATGCAGTCGTGTTCTAACTTAGCTACCAATTCTAACCCTTAACCAACGGATATTCATTCATCCATTCAACATTTATTGAGCCCCTACCGCGAGTCAGGCTGTGCCTGGGAATCTGTATTCCCAAGAACAAAAGGCAGCTCCCCAGGCCACATCTAGCGGGTAAGAAGCTGGGCACCCCCTCCGCCCGGTCCTTCCTCTGCGGCCTGCGAGCCCCACCCGGGCCGCGGTCGGCGCCCGCCAGGCGGGGCTGGGGCGGGGCGGGCAGAGGACGTTGGGCTCCGCGCGTCCCGGCGCGAGTACGAGGACGCGGCAGGTGGGGGCCGAGCAGAGTGGGGCGCTGCCCCGACCCCCGGAGCAGCCGCTCGGTAGAGCGGGGTCGTCGGGGTGCGGGGATCCCCGAGGCAATTTCGGGGCATCAGTCCACGGTGAGAGTGGACACTCGCCCGGCGCTTGTGGCCTCCGCGCCGCGAGCGGCCCGCAGGGACTTCGGAGGCTACTTCCTGAACTCTCTCCCCTTTCCACAGATGGGGAACCGGAGACCCACAATCGGCCCAGGGGAGTCAGGGCGGTGCTGACAGGGCTGGTTCACAGCGCGTGCAACAGCTGAGCAGACGGAACTCGATTAAGAAACCAGGCACGCCAGGTGCCCACCAGGACCTCGGGCAGCAGAGACTTCAGCCGCCGGGCGGGTGGTGGGACCGAGGGCGGGGCGGGTGGCGGGGCCCCAGCCCTTTAAACTCCCTGCGCGCGGGAACCGCGGCCCAACAACCAACGGCGGGCGGGGCCGAGCGGGGCGCGCGCCTCCACCGCCCAACGATCACCCCCCGACCCCGCCCCGCCGCTGTCCAATCAGCCGCTCTCTTGCCGCCCTCCCCGCTACCCCCGTTTCCCTGGCCCGGACGAACCACGCGGAGGGACAGCGGGGCGGGGCGGCAGGCGGGTGTGTCCGGGCGAGTGCAGACGCCGCGCGCTCCACTGGAGTTTCGAACGCTGTTGGCCCTCCAGATAGAAAAAAATATAAGAGCGGCGGCCAATGGCGAGGTGGGAAGGACCCGCGCGCAGACCCGGCCCCGCCCCGGCCGGCTGGAAAGAAGGCCAGGCCTGGCCATTGGCTCGCGCCGCCTGTCACTCGCCGGTGCGGCCAGCGGGCAGCGGCCTCGCGGTGACTGGTTCCGCCCAGGCGCGAAATGTAACGCGGGAAAAGCCGGGGCAGGCACCGCGGCGGCAGGTTGTTATTTTTGGGGGCTCAGCGCCGCGCGTCCTGCTTTCCTGTCACCGCAAGGGCCGGGCCGCCCGCTGCTTCCCACCGCTGCAGCCTGCGCTGCGGAGTACAAAGAGCGGAGGGCGCGCTTGACCTGGGGCTGGGGTCCAGCCCTGCCGGCCGGTGCCGTCCGCTCAACTCGTTAGGTGGCTGCTGCGCAGGATTCCGGGAAACGTCCGTCTGCCATGAGCCGGCAGGACTGAGCCGGCGACTCGGAGCAGAGCGAGCGAGGGGCAGAGCGGTGCTCAAGAGTGCGGCCCGGGGCCGCCGGAGCTGCGGGTCGGGCCGGGCGATGATCCGGGGCGTCGAGGCACCCATGGCGGAGAACCCGCCGCCGCCCGTCATCTTCTGCCACGACTCCCCGAAGCGGGTGCTGGTGTCGGTCATCAGGACGACCCCGATCAAGCCAACGTGCGGCGGTGGAGGGGAGCCGGAGCCGCCGCCGCCGCTCATCCCCACCAGCCCCGGCTTCAGCGACTTCATGGTGTACCCGTGGCGCTGGGGCGAGAACGCACACAACGTGACGCTCAGCCCCGGGGCCGCGGGGGCCGCCGCCTCGGCCGCCCTGCCTGCCGCCGCAGCCGCCGAGCACTCGGGGCTTCGTGGCCGGGGCGCGCCCCCGCCCGCCGCCTCGGCCTCCGCCGCTGCCTCAGGAGGTGAGGACGAGGAGGAAGCGAGCAGCCCAGACAGCGGCCACCTCAAGGTGAGCGGCGCGGGCGGGCGGGACGCGGGGCAGCCGGGGCCCGTTAACGGCGCGGCGGGCGGGGCGGAGTTGAAAACGCGAGGTCGATCCGGCCACGGCAGGGGCTGCGGCTGACAGGATGCTGACGTCACTGCCGCGCGCCAAAAACCGGCCCCAGTCGGGGGGGGGGGCTGTCACGTGACAGGCGGGAGCGGCGCGGAAGACAGTCCTGCGGCAGGTGCAGTGGGCGGGAGCGCGGCCCGGGGTCGCTGGGGAGGCCGGGTCAACGGCCACTGCCATCCTCCCGGCGGGCTGCTGAGCCCTCAGTTCCGAGAGGAAAGGAGGGGGATGAGGGCCTTGAGTTGTTCCACCGAGTGCGAGAGGGAAGGGAGTGCACAGTGTCTGCTCCATTACTGCAGATCGCCCTGGCCCTGTTAAAAGATGCCCTGCAGAGACAGCCGAAGAGCAAGAAAGGACTTCTGGGCCTGTTCTGCGGCTGAAGTTGTGCCTTCGCTGCCTTTCATTTATCCAGCATACTACTTTCTAGGTGTTGAGAGCACATAGTGGAATGGGACGCTAAAATTGCTTGCAGTCTCCGACTGCTTAAAGCTGGGAAGGTTGTTACCACTGGTTCAAACCTATTTTACAGATCAGGCAGTTGGGGCTTACAGTGATTAGTGAGGCGACCTCCCCACGATCGCACAGCTCAGTAGTGGAAGAGCGGGGACTAGGTCGAGGTTTTGTCCTGCATGTGTTTGGGGTGACTTTCTGCTGACTTATACTGACCTCTGTAGACTGTAAGCTCCAGGTGAGCCAGGAGTATTTCTATCTGGAAGACTATATGACTTTACTACCTTACATTCTGTAAATGCTCAATAAAGGTGCTCAAAAAATATTTGTGTAATGAATGAATGGTGCTAACAGAAGGGTAATATCCAGGTTCCATTTGTTAAGTGGCTATATAAGATAAGCAATTTGCAAGAGATAACAAGTAAATCACATAGTGGATAACTGCATCTGTGCCAGCACATAATGTATAAGTTGAAACGAGTTTGATCGTTTTACATGCAGTCACAAGGATGTTGAAACTACATTGTTTGGGTTTTGAGGAAATTGATACATTTTATGTGGCGTTATTATTAAATAACGATAAAGTTATAAAACTATAGGTTTTTATACACTTCAGCTCTTGAAACTGCACCTCAGTAAACATTTAAAAGAATAGAACCTGGGCCGGGTGCGGTGGCTCACACCTGTAATCCCAGAACTTTGCGAGGCAGAGGCGGGCGGATCACGAGGTCAGGAGATCAAGACCATCCTGGCTAACACGGTGAAACCCTGTTTCTACTAAAAATACAAAAAATTAGCCGGTCTTGGTGGCGGGCGCCTGTAGTCCCAGCCACTCGGGAGGCTGAGGCAGGAGAATGGCGTGAACCCGGGAGGCGGAGCTTGCAGGGAGCTGAGATCAGGCCATTGCACTCTAGCCTGTGCAAAAGAGCGAGAATCCGTCTCAAAAAAAAAAAACAAAAAACAAAAACATAACAGAGCCTGGTGAGGTGGCTCATGCCTATAATCCCTTCAGGAGGCTGAGGCTGGAGAATCACTTGAGACCAGGAGTTCAAGATCAGCCTGGGCAACATAGTGAGACCCCATCTGGCGGCCTGCACCTATATTCCCAGCTACATGGGAGGCTGAGGCAGGAGGATCACTTGAGACCAGGAGTTTGAGGCTACAGTGAGACATGATAGTACCACTGCACTTCAGCCTGGGTGACAAAGCAAGACCTCAACTCTTTAACAAAAGTTGAAGAAACTTGCCGGGTGCAGTGGCTCATGCCTGTAATCGTAGCACTTTGGGAGGCTGAGGCGGGTGTATCACCTGAGATCCAGGAGTTCGAGACCAGCCTGACCAACATGGTGAAACCCTGTCTCTCCTAAAAATATAAAAATTAGCCAGACGTGGTGGCGGGCGCCCGTAATCCCAGCTACTCGGCAGGCTGAGGCAAGAGAATTGCCAGAACTCGGGAGGCGGCGGTTGCAGTGAGCCGAGATTGCACCATTGCACTCCAGCCTGGGGGACAGAGTGAGACTCCGTCTCGAAAAAAAAAAAAAATGAAGAAACTAACGATAGAAGCGTTGATAGTATTGCTGAGTATTACTAAAGGCTACAGTTGCTGTTGGGCTGCCTCTAGGTAGCCCCTAGTGAGATGTAAGATGGATGGGTATCCACCGGGCGCAGTGGCTCACGCCTGTAATCCAAGCACTTTGGGAGACCGAGGCAGGTGGATCACAAGGTCGGGAGACAGAGACCATCCTGGCTAACATGGTGAAACTCTGTCTCTACTAAAAATACAAAAAAAAAAAATTGACCAGGGGTGGTGGCTGGCGCCTGTAGTCCCAGCTACTCGGGAGGCTGAGGCAGGAGAATGGCGTGAACCTGGGAGGCGGAGCTTGCAGCGAGCTGAGTTCGTACCACTGCACTCCAGCCTGGGCAACAGAGCAAGACTCTGTCTCAGGGAAAAAAAAAAAAAATTTGGATGGGTATCCTAGATATTTTTGTGTTAACCATTTATAAGTTTTAGCCTTTTTAAAAAAACACTAAATTAGATTATGTAGTTGAACAATATAAAGGCATACATTCATAAGTTCTCGTGTAAGATTTTGCCTTTATGGTTTTATTCTTATAGATTAATCTATTTCTGGATCACCCAAGAAGATTGTTATATAGATGAAATCTATAGGTATGTTGTTTTTGGCCTAAAACAGACTTATATTTACCCAGACATTTTATAAAAATTGCTAACTGTGGCCAGGCGCGGAGGCTCACGCCTGTAATCCCAGCACTTTGGGAGGCTGAGGCCAGGGCCGGCTGGTCACGAGGTCAAGAGATCGAGACCATCCTGGCCAACATGGTGAAACCCTGTCTCTACTAAAAATACAAAAATTAGCTGGGTGTGGTGGCACACGCCTGTAGTCCCAGCTACTCGGGAGGCTAAGGCAGGAGAATCACTTGAACCCTGGAGGTGGAGGTTGCAGTGAGCCGAGATCCCGCCACTGCACTCGAGCCTGGCCACAGTGAGACTCCGTCTTAAAAAAAAAAAAAAAATTGCTAACAAGATGCATGGGTTTGAATTGTATTTCCATGCTGTACACCTCTTTTCAGAGGTAAAGTATACCAGCAGTTGTAAAAAACATGTAAAAATGAAATGGCTGTTTTATATTTCTGCTTTTTTCCTTTCTCATGTAAGTTTTTCCTCTTGTAACTTTCATAAATTATTTAGTAAATTGATTTGAATATGTCTTTCTGTTGATGAAGCAATCCACATGCAGCTCCAAAAATTCATTTACTTAGCTTTCCCACCGTAAGACAGAAGGGTCTGGAATATACCTTTATTTAAGAAAGTTGCTAGACTAAGCTTTGTGGGGGCAAGAAAGAAAAAGAAAAAAATAAGGAAATTGCTTAGTTTGATTTGTGGTCAATACACTGAACTACAAAGATAGAGAGTCCCAGCCCCTTTTACTGTTTTGCTTCTTTAAAGTACTTGTAGTTCTTTATCTCCATGTGCATCATCGGGGAATTGTGCTGAGTCTGCTCATTTTTGGGGAAGACAGGAGACAAGTTTGTAATATAGCCAGTGCCAATAACATGCTCCCAATATGCCACATAGAGGCACTAACAGCTGTGGGTTTGAGAACAACATTTGCGTTCATTTACTGTCTATTCTTTGTCACTGCTCCCAGGGGAGGTGTCAGCGTCTGAGTCCTGCACACCCTGTGTCAGCTTGCTCTTTTGTTTGTTCCTGCCCAACACTGCCTCCCTCGCCTGTGGGAACACCTACCAGCTTATTTTGGCTGCTCATCACACGATTGCTTAGCACTGTTGGCATATAATTATATATTATCTTCTTATGGATTGTAGAATTCTGAGAGGGAAGAAAGCAGGTCTAACTGTCTTCTGCCACAGGTTGTTCCAAGGCTCCCCACCTTGTCCCTGTGCTCTCTACTCACACTGCATTTGAAGTTACTTCTTCACTGGGGCTGGTGGGGTCTGACTTCTCAGATACTATTCACCCTGCAGGATCTACCGGCTGCCTGTCCTGCTTCCCTTTTCTGTGTCACCTGAACACTTCAAAACCTAGACTGTACATACTGTTACGAATACCTGATTTTTAAATACTTTATACATAATACATAAATTCATACTATTTATGAATAGTAATGTTTGAGCACCATGTTAAACCTAACATCATGTTAACATAGTAGGCACTAATTATTGCCTGACACAGAGTAAGCATTTCATAATGTTAGCAGCAAACTGCTGGGCTCTGTGTTGAGCATTTTGAATTCTTTAATTCATTTTATCCTGTTTACCTGATGAGGAATGAGAAATTAGAGTCCCCAAGACAAAGTCTAGTTAAGATTGTATGGTAAGTGGCAGAACTGATCGGAACCTTCTAGAGTCCCTGTTCTTAGTCCCTATACTACACTGCTCCTGGGACTATCACATGTAAATGGACTTCAGGGGTTTATTTTTGTTTTTTTAAATATTAAGCTGATATAAGTAGACATAAGAAATACATATTATTGGCCGGGCATGCTGGCTCATGCCTGTAATCCCAGCACTTTGAGAGGCCAGGGTGGATGGATCACTTGAGGCCAGGAGTTTGAGACCAGCCTGGCCAACATGGTGAAACCCTGTCTCTACTAAAAATACAAAAAAATTAGCTGGGCGTGGTGGTGCACACCTATAGTCCCGGCTACTTGGGAGGCTGAGGCATGAGAATCACATGAACCCGGGAGGTGGAGGTTGCAATGAGCTGAGATTGCGCCACTGCACTCCAGCCTGGGCAACTAGGCGAGATTCTGTCTCAAAGAAAAAAAAAGAAAAAAGAAATACATACTATGTATTGCTTATCTATGTCTCAATTGAGATGCTTTATAAGAGTGCACTCAATTCAGTAAACTGGAATTAAAACTTGAGAAGTTGTGAAGATAGGTCAGGATAAGAAGTAGGAAGTTACAAGTTAGGAAGCATGTATGCAAGTCATGGGAAGTTTGTATCTAAATCTGAATGTGAAAAGGTTCACACGCCTCCCTCTGAGACCTATTTTTGTTTTCCTTCTAGGTTGTGCTTGTGCCCTTTATTTGAATTCTACTTATAAAAATGTGTCAAGGACTTTTAGGTTTTTTAGTTATCACATGACTAAACACTTTCAAAATCACTAATCCAGCTTCTAGGGGTATGCAGATTGTTTTTAAAATTATAATAATTAAGGTATGCAAAAGTTTTAATTTTGTGTTGTGAATCGTCAACGGTGTTGACAAGATTTGTCCTTAGCCTCCAGGTGCACTTGGCTGCTGAGTGTAACACTCTATAATTGTCTGAAGATGCCTAGAAACATGGTTTTCTCATTGTTTCTCATTGGAATTACAGACACGCCACTACAGCCAGCTAATTTTTTGTATTTTTAGTAGAGACAGGGTTTCACCATGTTGGCCAGGATGGTCTCGATCTCCTGACCTCGTGATCCATCTGCCTCGACCTCCCAAAGTGCTGGGATTACAGGCATGAACCACCGTGCCTGGCCTGTGGTTTTTAATTGACCTGATTTCATGTTCTATTTCTTTCTTAACAGAATCAGCTGCTATTTTTATTGATCACAGATGCTATATTCTTTTATATTTATTTTGTACTTATTAAAACAATTATTCATGATATGACCATAACCAGCAATAATCCATGAAATTATTGTGGCTTAATAAATGATGGCAATAAAGATTTCATTCCTGTGTAGCTCCTTCTGACTCTGGGTTAATAATTTTAGCAAGCAAGACTTGAGCTATATGTGGCTACTGAGGATCACAGCCAAGGAGTAAAGAAGATGAAAGAATTTGATGACCACCAATCATGGCCACAAGTTGATTTGTTAATTTGTACTTTAATAAGTCATGGTCCATTTAGGATCTTGCTAATTCCTGCTTCGTTATGCATGGGAATTTCTTGAGTAATTAAGTAAGGTTGATGAGCTTTTTGTTTCATCAACAGATATTTGTTACTAACCCACTGAGTCAGTTAGCTCAGGCTAAAAAGCAGGCTGCAGAATGCAACTTCAAGATGGCAATCTTAGCCTCAACATGGCTCATGTTATGTGTCCTGGGAGAGTTGACCACTGGTGTGCACCACATTCTGTTCATTCTAGGATCCTGAAGGAATCTCTCCAAGCTGGGACAGATGGGTCTCAAAGCAGAGAGAAAACAGAGATGGTAGAACCATATGTTGTATTAGTCCATTTTGCATTGCTATAAAAGAATACCTGAAGGTGGGTCATTTATGAGGAAAACAGGTTTATTTGGCTTGTAGTTCTGCAGGCTGTACCAGAAGCATGGCACTAGAATCTGCTTCTGGTGAGGGACCTCAGGGAGCTTCAAATCATGGCAGAAGGCAAAGGGGAGCAGGTTTCACATGGTGAGAGAGGGAACAAGAGGGAGGGGAGGAAGTGACAGGCTTTTTTTTACAGTCAGATCTCATGGTAACAATATGAGCGAGGACAGCATCTAGATGTTCATGAGGGATCTGTCTTTATGACCCAGACACGTTCCACTGGGCTCCGCCTCCAATACTGGGGATCAAATTTCAACATGAGATTTGGAGGGGACAAACATCCAAACTACACATGCTATTTTCACTCACATTTTATTGGCCAAAGCAAGTCATGTGGCTAAGTTGCACTCTGGACCCACAGTGAAAGGGGCAGTGAATGTTTTTGCAATAATATCTGCCACAGTGCCTTCTCACATTTTAAAAATCGTGGCAAAAACTCCATAATATTTACTACCTTAACCATTTTTAAGTATATAGTACAGTAGTGTTGACTATGTGTAAACGGTTGTGCAACAAGTTCCTAGAATTTATTCATCTTGTAAAACAAACTCTATACTCACTGAACTTGCCTTCCCCCCGCCGCCCCCTAGTCCCTGGCAACCACCACTCTTCTAAGAGTTTGATGACCTCAGATACCTCGTATAGGTAAAATTATGCAGTATTTGCCTTTTTGTCACTGGTTTGTTTTACTTAGCATAATTTCCTAAAGGTTCATCCATGTTATGGCATATGGCAGGATTTCCATCTTTCTGAAGGCTGAGTAGTACTCTATTGTTACTAACACACTGAGTTTGCTTAGGCTAGACTGTATATAGCACTATTTATTCATTCATCAGTCAGTGGACATTTGGGTTGCTATCCATTGTGAATAATGCTGCAGTGAACACAGATGTGCAAATATCTCTTTGAGATTCTGTTTTCATTTCTTTTGGATATGTAGCCTTCCCACATTCTATTTTTTAAAAAATATTTATTATTTATTTATTTATTATACTTTAAGTTCTAGGGTACATGCGCACAACGTGCAGGTTTGTTACATATGTATACATGTGCCATGTTGGTGTGCTGCACCCATTAACTCATCATTTACATTAGGTATATCTCCTAATGCTATCCCTCCCCGCTCCCCCTACCCCGCGACAGGCCCGGTGTGTGATGTTCCCCTTCCTGTGTCCAATATTTATTTATTTATTTATTTATTTATTTAGTGTTCCATTAAAACTTTATTTACAGAAACAGGCCATTTGCCAATATTTTAATCTATTAAAAATTACTCACGTTGTCCGGGCGCGGTGGCTCATGCCTGTAATTCCAGCACTTTGGGAGGCTAAGGCGGGTGGATCACAGAGATGGAGACTATCCTGGCTAACACGGTGAAACCCCGTCTCATTGGCCCGATGAATCTTTCATATTTAGGTGGTTTTCTTGTAAAGCCATCTCCAACAAAGCACACTTTAGTAACCATCCTCTTCCATGCCTTCTTTCTCTTTCCTGTTCGAATAACTTTTAATACTTCTCTTTCTCCCTGGGCACCTACTTTAGGCAGAGGGACTTCCCATTTTCTCACCTTCTCTTTTCGTTTCTGTTTAATCATATTGGAAAGTACTTTAGCTCGAGATTGTCCCTCTCTGTCCAGCAGATAGGCAGGTACTGCTCCCTGTGGAGTCTTTTCATTATTCTTTTGTTTGGTGTTTCTCTTTTCATGCATCTTTGATAGTCTTTTTCATTTGTATTTTCTCAGCACGTCGCTGTTTATGGTAAAGCTTAGCCTTCAGACCAATCATTTTCTTTGCCTTCTTTGAACGTTCATGAGCCTCTCGACTTTTCCTTCTCTTTTTCTCATGATAATCCAAATGGTATCCATAGCGTTTACGGTGTAATTCAATATATTTGTTCTGTGGCATGGTGACAGCCGCAGAGTTGCCAGGAGCAGCCCCTGGGGTGCGAAAACGCTCTCAATTTTCGGGTCTCAAAGACCCACAAGCCCACGCCATGCAGGCCGGGACAGGAAAGCTATTTATTTATTTAATAATAGAGATGGGGTCTTGCTATGTTGCCCAGGTTGGTCTCTAACTTCCGGCCTCAAGTGACCCTATCACCTCAGACTCTCAAAGTGCTGGGATTACAGATGTGAGCCACTGTGCCTGACCCCCACGTTCTTTTTTTTTTTTTTTTGAGATGGAGTCTAGCTCTGTCACCCAGGCTGGAGTGCAGTGGTGCGATCTCGGCTCACTGCAAGCTTCGCCTCCCGGGTTCATGCCATTCTCCTGCCTCAGCCTCCCGAGTAGCTGGGACTACAGGTGCCTGCCACCACACCCGGCTAATTTTTTGTATTTTTTTAGTAGAGACAGAGTTTCACCATGTTAGCCAGGATGGTCTCGATCTCTTGACCTTGTGATCCGCCTGCCTCAGTCTCCCAAAGTGCTGGGATTACAGGCATGAGCCACCGCGCCCGGCCCCGACTGTCTTAATCATTAAAAAAAGTTTAATGGCTAATGAGAATTTACCAACAAAATATTTCTTCAGTTATTAATAATTTTTAGGTGTTCCTGTTTAGTACGCTGCCTGTATCTAAAGACTAAAGGAAAAATAGGTAAAGACTTCATTAAATCTTTTGAAAACTTTCTGTAGACTTTTAGAATAAAAGTAGTAAGTGTACAACTAATTTGAATATTCATGGTATAAGACTGAAATTAGGTCATTAAGTTGTGCTAAATATAGATTTTAATATCTAAGGATTTGCTTAAAACATGATTTATCCTAGAAGATAACTCATCCATGTAGGGATTGAACTTTCCTTTCAATGTGAAAATTTGATTGAAGGGAATTTTGCTGTAGCTTATTACTATCCTTCAAGGTTTCAGGCTGATGTTTAAGCTTTTGGAAGGCTTTGAGTTTTGATACTGAAAGCCCTAAAAGCATCTTCATTTTAGATGTAGTTGTATGTGATCCTTTTATGATTCTTTTTCATGTAACTTGTATGTGTGAAAGTTCACTTAACTGGGAAACAAAGTTTCTTTCAAGTAAATGTTTATTTTATATTAGTTTTAGCTGTATAGAAAAGCTGTGAAGGTAGTACAGAGAGTTCCCATAAACTGCACACCCAGCTTCCCTGTTAACATCTTACACTAGTGTGGTACATTTGTTAGAAACTGATGAACCAATATTGATGCACTAGTATTAACTGAAGACCATAGCATATTCAGATTTCCTTAGGTTTTTCATTAATGTAAAATTACATAACATTAAATTAATCATTTTAAAGTGTACAATCTAGTGACATTTAGTACATTCATAATGTTGTACAAGTTCCAAAACATTTTTATCACCTCTAAAGAAAACTTGATCTATTAGGCCATGATTCCCTGTTCCCTACTACATGCAAACCTTGGAAACCAACAACCTACTTTCTGTCTCTATGGATTTACCTATTCTGGATATTTCATTAAATGAAATCACATAATATGTTGCCTTTTGTGTTTGGCTTCTTTTTTTAGCATACTGTTTTTTAGGTTCATCCACTTTGTAGCACATATTATTTTCATGGTTGAATAATTTCATTATATATGTATACATATTCCATTGTGTATGTATAGGTATATATATGATATCGATACAAAACTATCAAACTTTTCCACAGTGGCTGAGCCATTTTACATTCTCATCAGTAGTATATGATGGTTCCAATTTCTCTACATTTTTTATAAAAAACTATTTCCTACTTATTTTCCTTTTTTTTCCTCCCAGTGTAGTATAACCTGGTTGGTGCAAAGTAGTATCTTATTGTGGTTTCAATTAGCATTTTCCTAAATGATGAATAATTTTGAGTTTTTTTTCTTTTTGGAGACAATTACACTCACTTGGGCAGGCTGGAGTGCAGTGGTACGATCTCGGCTCACTGCAACCTCTGGGTTCAAGCGATTCTCCCGCCTCAGCTTCCTGAGTAGCTGGGATTACAGGCACTCGCCATCATGCCCAACTAATTTTTGTATTTTTAGTAGAAACGGGGTTTCACCATGTTGGCCAGGCTGGTCTTGAACTCCTGGCCTCAGGTGATCCACCCACCTTGGCCTCCCAAAGTGCTGGGATTACAGGCGTGAGCCACTGCGCGTGGCTGATTTTGAGCATCTTTTTATGTATTTGCTGGCCATATAACTGCATTTGTTGGCCATATAACTGCTTTGGAGAAATGTCTGTTCAAGTCATTTGCCTATTTTTTAATTGAGTTTTTTGTGTTTTTTGTTGTTGTTGAGTTCTAAGAGGTCTTTTTATATCCTTGATACTAGGCCCTTATCAGATGTATGGTTTGCAAATAAATATCTCCCATTCTGTAGGTTGGCCTTTCGTTTTCTTCATAATGTCCTTTAATGTACAAAAGTTTTACATTTTGATTCAGTCCAATTTATTCTTTTGTTGCTTAGCTCTTGGTGCCATATCTAAGAATCCATTAAAAAAATACAAAGTCATGAAGATTCATCCCTATGTTTTCTTTTTAAGAGCATTACAGTCTTTTTTTTTTTTTTTTTTTGAGACAGAGTCTCGCTCTGTCGCCCAGGCCTGGAGTACAGTGGCATGATCTCGGCTCACTGCAAGCTCTGCCTCCCGGGTTCACGCCATTCTCCTGCCTCAGCCTCCCGAGTAGCTGGGACTGCAGGCGCCCGCCACCACGCCCAGCTAATTTTTTGTATTTTTAGTAGAGACGGGGTTTCACCATGTTAGCCAGGATGGTCTCCATCTCCTGACCTCGTGATCCACCCGCTTCGGCCTCCCAAAGTGCTGAGATTACAGGCGTGAGCCACTGTGCCCGGCCAAGTTTTTGTATTTTTAGTAGAGACGGGGTTTCATCGTGTTAGCCGGGATGGTCTCGATCTCCTGACCTCGTTACCCACCCGCCTCGGCCTCCCAAAGTGCTGGGATTACAGGCGTGAGCCACTGCGCCCGGCCTTGTTTTTGTTTTTTTGAGACAGGGTCTCACTGTATTGCCCAGGCTGGAATGCAGTGACGTGATCTTGGCTCACTGCAACCTCTGCCTCCTGAGTAGCTGGGACTCCAGGCACGTGCCACCCTGCTTGGCTAACTTTTTGTATTTTTGGTAGAGATGAGATTTCACCATGTTGCGCAGGCTGATCTCGAATTTTTGGGCTGAAACAATCCACCCACCTTGGTCTCCCAAAGTGCTGGGATTACAGGCATGGGCTACCGTGTCTAGCTAAGAGCTCTATAGTTTTAGTTCTTATATTTAGCTCTGTGGTACATTTTGAGTTAGTTTTTGTATATAGTGTAAGGTAGGGGTCTAACTTTATCCTTTTTGTATATGGAAATCCAGTTATTCCAGAACCATTTGTTAAAGAGACTATTCTTTCTCTGTTGAAGTTCTTGGGTCCCTTGTTGAAAATCAATTGGCCTTTCATGTATAGGTTGGTTTCTGTGCTCTAAATTTTATTTTATTGGTCTATATGTCTTTCCTTATGCCATTACCATACTGTCTTAATTGCCAGTGCTTAGTAGTAAGTTTTGAAATTGGGAAGTATGAGTCCTCCTGTTTTGTTCTCTTTTTCAAGATTGTTTTGGCTATTTGGAGCCTCCTATAATTCCATGTGAACTTAAGGATAGCCTTTTCCATTTCTGCAAAAAAAAAAAAAAAAAAAAAAAAACCTTGGAATTTTAATAGAGATTGCATTGCGGCTGTAAGATTGCTTTGGATAGCATTGCTATGTTATCAATTTTAAGTCATCGAATTCCTGAATGATATCCTGTAAGTTTGGTATGTTGTGTTTTTGGTATTATTCGTGTCAAGGTATTTTCTTTTTTCCCTTGTGATTTCTTCTTTGATCTTTTGGCTATTTAAGAGTGTGTTGGGCCAGGCACGGAGGCTCACGCCTGTAATCCCAGGACTTTGGGAGGCCAAGGTGGGTGGATCACGAGGTCAGGAGTTCAAGACCAGCCTGGCCAATATGGTGAAACCCTGTCTCTACTAAAAATAAAAAAATTATCTGAGTGTGGTGGCGCGCACCTGTAGTCCCAGCTGCTTAGGAGGCTGAGGCAGGAGAATTGCTGGAACCCGGGAGTGGAGGTTGCAATGAGCTGAGATCATGCCACTGCACTCGGGCCTGGGCAACAGAACAAAACTCCGTTTCAAAAAAAAAAAAGTGTGTTGTTTAATTTCTATATGTTTGTTCCTGTTTTCCTTCTGTAAAGTTTCATTCCATGTGGTCAGAGAAGATACTTGGAATGCTTTCAGTCTTTTAAAATTTATTGAGACTTTTTTGTGGTCTAACATATGGTCTATGTTGGAGAATATCTTTGTGGATCTTCTGCCTAGTTGTCTTATTCATTATTGAAAGTAGGGTATTAACTGGGCACAGGGGCTCACGCCTGTAATCCCAACACTCTGGGAGGCCGAGGTGGGCGGATCACTTGAGGCCAGGAGTTCAAGACCAGCCTGGCCAACAAGATGAAACCGTCTCTAACAAAAATACAAAAAAAAAAAAAAAAAAATTAGCCAGGCGTGGTGGTGGGCACTTGTAATCCCAGCTACTTAGGAGGCTGAGGCAGGAGAATTGCTTGAACCTGGGAGGTGGAGGTTGCAGTGAGCTGAGACTGTACCACTGCACTCCAGACTGGGCAACAAGAGTGAGACCCTGTCTCAAAAAAAAAAAAAAATAAAAAAGAAAGAAAGAAATAAAGGAAGTAGGATATCGAAGACTCCAGCTGCTTTTGAACTATTTCTCCTTTTAATTCTGTCACCTTTTGCAGGGGGCTCTGTTCTTAGGTGTATATGTATTTCTAAATGTTATTAAGTTTTTCTGTCCTTTCACTGTTCTTTCTTTCTTCTTTTCTTTCTTTCTTTTTTTTTGGAGATGGAGTCTAGCTCTGTCGCCAGGCTGGGGTGCAGTGGTGCGAACTCGGCTCACTGCAACCTCTGCCTTCTGGGTTCAAGCGATTCTCCTGCCTCAGCCTCCTGAGTAGCTGGGACTATAGGTGCGTGCCACCATGCCCAGCTAATTTTTGTATTTTTAGTAGAGTCGGGGTTTCACCATGTTGGCCAGGATGGTCTTGATCTCTTGACCTCGTGACCTGCCCACCTCAGCCTCCCAAAGTGCTGGAATTACAGAGTGAGCCACTGTGCCCGTCCTTTTTTTTTTTTTTTTTAAGAGCTAGGGTCTTGCTCTGTTGCCCAGGCTGGAGTGCAGTGGTGTGATCATAGCTCGCTATAGCCTTGAACTCCTGGGCTCAAGTGATCCTTCTGCCTCAGCCTCCTGAGTAGCTGGGACTATAGGCACACACCAGTGCACCTTGCTGATTTTAAATTTTTTTTTTTTTTTTTGAGATGGCATCTCACACTGTCTCCCAGGCTGCAGTGCAGAGGCGCAATCTCAGCTCACTGCAGCCTCCACCTCCCAGGTTCAAGTGATTCTCCTGCCTCAGCCTCCTGAGTAGCTGGGATTACAGGCGTGCACCACCACACCTCGCTAATTTTTTTTTTTTTTTGAGACAGATCTTCGCTCTTGTTGCCCAGGCTGGAGTGCAATGGTGCGAATCTCGGCTCACCGCAACCTCCGCCTCCCAGGTTCAAGCAGTTCTCCTGCCTCAGCCTCCCAAGTAGCTGGGATTACAGGCATGCACCACCACGCCCAGCTAATTTTGTATTTTTAGTAGAGACAGGGTTTCTCCATGTTGAGGCTGGTCTCGAACGCTTGACCTCAGGTGATCCACCCACCTCCGCCTCCCAAAGCGCTGGGATTACAGGCTTGAGCCACTGTGCCCGGACTAATTTTTGTAGTTTTAGTAGAGGCGAGGTTTCGCCATGTTGGTCAGGCTGGTCTCGAGCTCCTGACATTGTGATCTGCCCACCTCGGCCTCCCAATCAGCTGTTAATCTTATCGAGGACCTCTTTTACATGATGAACCACTTTCTTTTCCTTTTGAGGCCTGGTTTTGTTTTGTCCCCAGGCTGAAGTCCAGTGGCGCGATCATGGCTCACTGCAGCCTTGACCTCCCAGACTCAGCTGATCCTCCTTCCTCAGCCTTCTGAGTAGCTGGGACCACAGGCGTGTACCACCACACTTGGATAATTTTTAAATTATTTGTAGAGATGGGGTCTCCTTATGTTTCCCAGGCTGGTCTCAAACTCCTGGATTCAAGTGATCCTCCTGCCTTGGCCTCCCAAAGTGTTGGGATTACAGTCTTGAGCCATGGTGCTTATCCAAGTCACTACTTTCTTGCTGCTTTCAAGATTCTTTTTGTCATTTGACAGTTTGATTACAACATGTCTTGGTGTGGATCTCTTTATTTTTCTTGAAGTGTATTGAGCTTCTTGGATGTTTAGATTTGTGTCTTATCAAATTTGGGAAGTTTTCCGTCATTATTTCTTCAAATATTCTTCCCTTTTCTCTCTTGCCTCTACGACTCCAGTTATATGTATGTTGGTATGCTTGATGGTGTTCCATAGGCGTCTTAGACTCTGTTGATTTCCCTTCCTTCTTTTTTCTTTCTGTTCTTCAGACTGGATAAATTCAACTGACCTATCTTCAAGTTGGCTGATTGTTCTGTCAGTTCAAATCTACCATTGAAATCCTCTAGTGAAGTTTTTTTTTGTTTTGTTTTAGTTATTGTACTTTTCAACTCCAGAATATCTATTTGATTCTTTATAATTTCTGTCTCTTTGTTGGTTTTCTGTTTGTTGAGACATTGTTCTCCTGGTTTCTTGTCATTCTTTTTCCTTTTTCTTTTCCGTTTTTTTTTTTTTTTGAGACAGGGTCTTGGCTCTATTGCCCAGGCTGGAGAGCAGTGGTGTAATCATGGCTCACTGCAGCCTTGACCTTGCAGGGTCAAGTAATTCGCACACCTCAGCCTCCCAAGTAGCTTGGGAGAAGTGCCACCATGCCTGGCTAATTTATTGAGGTTATTTCTTTTAGAGAGGGGGTCTTGCTATGTTACCCAGGCTTCTTGTTATTCTTTGTCCATCATTTCCATTAGCTCATTGAACATATTTAAGACAGTTCATTTAAAATCTTTGTCTAGTAAGTCCAATGTCTGTTCTTCTTCTCAGTCTCTTTGTGTTAATTTCTCCTGTATGTACCATACTGTTTTTATTTCTTCACATGCTTTGTAACATTTTGTTGAAAACTGGATGTTTTGAATATTATAATGTGGTGACTCCGGAAATCAGACCCTTCCTTCTGAGTTTTTGTTGTTTGCTATGAGTTGTAGTTGTTTAGTGACTGTTCTAAACTCTTTCTAAATTCTGTGTTCTTTGTTGTGTTTGTTCTCTAAAGTCTCTTTCTTAGCCTGTGTTCAGCTGATGCTTTTTTTGTTTCTTTGTTTTTTTGAGATAGATCTCACTGTCACCCAGGCCGGGGTGCAGTGGCGTGATCTCAGCTCACTGCAACCTCCACCTCTCGGGTTCAAGCAATTCTCCTGCCTTGGCCTCCTGAGTAGCTGGGACTACAGGTGTGTGCCACTATGTCTGGCTAATTTTTATATTTTTAGTAGAGACGGGGTTTTGCCATGTTAGCCAGGCTGGTCTTGAACTCCTGACCTCAGGTGATCCACCGGCCTCAGCCTCTCAAAGTGCTTGGATTACAGGTGTAAGCCACCACGCCCGGCACTTTGTTTTTTGTTTTTTAGAGATGGGGTCTCACTCTGTCGCTCAGGCTACAGTGCAGGGGCATAATAACTCACTGTAGCCTTGAACTCCTTTGCTCAAGTGATCCTCCCACCTGAGTCACTGGGATTATAGGCTGAGACACCACTAGTTTTTTTTTTTTTTTTTTTTTTTTTTTTTTTTTTGAGACGGAGTCTTGCTCTGTCGCCCAGGCTGGAGTGCAGTGGCGCGATCTCGGCTCACTGCAAGCTCCGCCTCCCGGGTTCACGCCATTCTCCTGCCTCAGCCTCTCCGAGTAGCTGGGACTACAGGCGCCCGCCACCACGCCCGGCTAATTTTTTTGTATTTTTAGTAGAGACGGGGTTTCACCGTGGTCTCGATCTCCTGACCTCGTGATCCGCCCGCCTCGGCCTCCCAAAGTGCTGGGATTACAAGCGTGAGCCACCGTGCCCGGCCGACACCACTAGTGTTTTGCCAGACTTTTTTGAATACCTAGAGCCTCCCTCCACCATCCCCTAAAAAAGAGTAGAAAGAAAGGAGGACAACCACCTTCTCCCAGTCTTTGCAGAATGGGACACTGTCATTGCTTAGCCCTGCTGTTTACAACTCTACTCTAGCCTCATTTCCTGCTTGAGCTGAGCCTAAAGTTCAGCTAAAGGGTCTTTTCAGATCTTTTCTGAGCATGCTTCCTGCCCTGGGCATATATGCATGACTTTCTAAATTCCTAACTAGTGTAAGTAGACATTGTTGAATGCCCTAATTTCCAAAAGAAACTTTCTCCCAGCTTTTCCTCTCAGGCTGTTGGTGTGTCTGTTTGCCTCAATTGAAATCTTTTGCCCCAGGTGGCTGCAGATTATTTGCCTTACAAGGCTTTTGAGCAATATCCTCTGAAGAGACACCTCTCTGCCCTGTTCCAAGTTAGGGAAAGCAAAGACCAACGCCTTGTGTCAGTCCTTCAGGTAACCCGCAGGCTCAAAACAGGCAAACGCAATTCTTTCAGAATTTCTCCCTCTGGAAGCAGGGACTAAAGGAGTAGTTTCCCAGACTGAGAATGCAGGCTGCTGTCTTCAACACTGCCACTGGGGAAGGGAAAGAGAGAGGGCAAGTCAACATGCTGCAAAGCTTTTCTACTGTTTCAAGTTGCTTTTTTATTGATTCAGTTTGCTGAGTTGCTATAAATGTATTTTCTGGAGTTATGACAAAGCTGATGTGCCAGTTTTTGCTTGATTTTTCAGTCATCTGTGGAGGGATAGGCCATTGAAGTTACCTGCCTCACCATTTTTACTGATGTCCCTTAAGAAAGACTTTTGCTTTGTTTTTAGAGACAAAACAAAAATGTTGCTTTGAACTCCTGGCCTCAAGCAATCCTCCTACCTCAGCCTCCTAAATAGCTGGGACTATAAGTGTGTGCCGCTGCACCCAGCTCCCAAGAAAGATTTTTAAAAGTTATATTATGTTGCTTTAATGAGTAGAGTTAAATAAATTATATTAATGTTTATAAAAATTATCAGCAGGATGGAATCCGACGTGGTAGGCCCAGAGCAGATACTGTCCGCGATTTAATAAATGAAGGAGAGCATTCATCCAGCAGAATCCGTTGTAACATCTGTAATAGGGTGTTTCCACGGGAGAAATCGCTCCAGGCTCACAAAAGGACTCATACAGGTAAGTTGAACAAATTTTATAGAGACTGCCAGAAGTAACACTTTTTTTTTTTTTTTTTTTGAGACAGAGTCTTGCTCTGTTGCCCAGGCTGGAGTGCAGTGGCGCAATCTTGGCTTACTGCAAGCTCCGCCTCCTGGGTTCAAGCAATTCTCCTGCCTCAGCCTCCTGAGTAGCTGGGATTACAGGTATGTGCCACCATGCCCAGCTAATTTTTGTATTTTCAGTAGAGACGGGGTTTCACCATGTTGGTCAGGCTGGTCTCGAACTCCTGACCTTGTGATCTGCCTGCCTCAGCCTCCCAAAGTGCTGGGATTACAGGCATGAGCCACTGTGCCTGGCCAGAAGTAACACTTAACTGAAAGCTGATTTGATATTGAGTAATAAATTAACTTTTTAATTGCCTTATATTTTGTTATTACCACTATTAGTTGTGAAGTTTTTAAAAAAGGCAGTATAGTCAGTTTTTTGGTGGAGAGTGGTGGTTTTATGAATACTGGTTACATGTGATTTCTAAAGTTATCATGGTAATTAACCTAGATGTCATAGTCATGTTATTGGCAAATTTAGCTTTACCCCCAACCTGCCGGAATTGTACTTGATATACTTTTATCTATGTAATTGTTAAAATTCATCTGTAGGCCAAAAACATTAATTGTCAAGTTTTTAATAGAATGTTTAGAGTCCTCACTGTGCTATCAGGACATTTGACCTAAGCATTAAATCTGTGGTGAACTATGGTAGGCAGCCATCCCAAGATTATGGTACATCTTTATTTGCATATGGAAATTATATTTGCATTTTAAATATCATTTAGAGAGCCAAAAAAAAAAAAAAAGTATAGAGGGCCCTTGTTCTTGCTATGAAGTTGGCCCCAAAGGAAGGAACCTTATAGTTCATCTAATAGTTTACAGGTGAGGAAACTGAGGTGCCAAAAATCCAACTACTGCTGGCTTACAATCAGTCTCTCATACCTTTAAAGCTAGAGCTACACCACCCCATACAGTAGCCACTGTGACTCCTGAGCACTTGAAATGTGGGTAGTCTAAATTGAGATGGGCAGTAATATGAAACATACTTAATATGAAAAAAAGTAAGCAATTTTTACTGTTGATTATATATTGAAATGATACTTTTAGATAAATTGGATTAAATAAAATACATTATTAAAATTAATTTCACGGCTGGGTGTGTTGGCTCACGCTTGTAATCCCAGCACTTTGAGAGGCCGAGGTGGGTGGATCACCTGAGGTCAGGAGTTCCAGACCAGCCTGGCCAACATGGAGAAACCCCATCTCTACTGAAAATACAAATTAGCCAGGCGTGGTGGCACATGCCTGTAATCCCAGTTACTCGGGAACCTGAGGCAAGAGAATCGCTTGAACCTGGGAGGTGGAGGTTGCAGTGAGCCGAGACGTGACATTGCACTCCAGCCTGGCAACAAGCGCAAAACTCAATCTCAAAAAAATAAAAAATAAAAATTTATTTTACCTCTTTCTCTTTACTTTTTCTAATGTGCCTTCTAGAAGTGGTTCATATTATCTTTCATTGAGCAGTACTGGTTTAGAGCTTGAGCTTGTAACCCTCAGTCCCCTATTTTTTTCCACCATGTTTACGGTGCTCACCTGTTTCTCACTTTTTTTTAACTTGTGGTTTTTGAAAATATATATTTAAATGATATGATAGAATAGAGGTTTTTTTTAAGTTAAATCCCTGGAAAGGGGTAATGTTTGAATTTTAAATCATTATAAACTAAGGTGTACAGAAGTTTTGACTTTAGATACCATTAGTAAAATGATTACTTAATGAAACATTCTAATTTTGAGAATTTTTATATATTTTTTTCAACTTAAATATTCTAAAATATCCCCTGGATAACTGGTTTGTAGGCCATAGAGTTGCCAGTGTGGGTAAGATTCAAGACTGTGGCAGAATGAAGAAAGGGCTGAGTGCCATCCTGATCACCACTGCCTCACTGTGTCACCTGATACCCCAGGCATCAGCCTAGAGGTCTGTACATCAAGGAACTGAAAGGAGGATCCTTAAGGGATAGTTGAGCCCTATTAGCATATTTTGTAAAAAGCTTTTCCCTTACCATTTTAAACGATCGCCCTATATCTGTGTTTTATTTTAACTTGTATTCAACAATCACAACCATTTATTATGTCTCTAAATAATGAGAAATTTAGGGAGGACTTGTTACTGTTCTTTGAGTTATACTGGAAAATGCAAACTAATGTACAATTGTTGATTAAATAATTTTTTTCAATAAATAATGTTTAATTATCATTGAACAAATTTTTCAGCACTTGAGCCTGGCACTGTGTTTTCTATAGGAATTTAAGTGAAGTGTAAGGTACTAGGAATCTTTGCAGGAGATTACCATGACACATAAACAACACAGGACCCCAAGTTAATGAAGGTATACAAAGTTCAATTATTTGGAGGTAGATAGGAAGAATTCAGTTATCTGGGGAGATAGGAAGAACCTCACTGAGAGCCTACAGGATTGGGAAGATTTGAATGGGCAGAGAAAATAGTATTTTCAAGGATTAGAACAAGATGAAGAACTGCTTCCTGGCTGGAATGATTCTCCAGGAGGGAAGTAAGGATAAACTCTGCCCCTTAACCCCAGTAGCTAATGAGGTTGGTGAGATTGCCTAGAGTGCCGATCTTAGAGGACCATTTAAGTCAGCAGATAATTTTTAGTTGTCCAAGGTGTGTAATAGGATTTGGGGGTGGTTCAGGGGCTAGTTGGTATGACAAAAGCAGACTTCTGTGCCAGCTACTCTGGGAGTGCTGTGCAGGATGAGAAATGAGAGGCCGGCCAGGAGGCTGTCGGAGGGTTCATCCTAGTGGGAGGGCTGCCTGTCTGACCAGGGGAAGCTGAGTGAGAAGGCAGGAGTGGGTGGAAGACATAGTGAAGAGCCAGCAAGATCTGGTGATTTGGAGTAAGAAGGAGAAAAAGTATGGGATAAGCTCAAGATGATAACCTCAAGGCCTAAGAATAGATTGTGTTCCCCAGCAGATAGTCATTGATGCCACCCAAGTGCTGCCATTAGCATTTCCACCTGCAGCTCAGTGGGGGCCCTGACATGTTTTATTGTTATTGGGAGTCATGACCTATATAAAGCCTGATTCTCTCCCCATCCCCCTCCTCTTCTGGCCTTATTATCTCAGATATAATATCTAACATCTGTCTACTTAGGTGAGAGGCCCTATCTGTGTGACTATCCAGACTGTGGAAAAGCCTTTGTTCAAAGTGGACAGCTCAAAACACATCAGCGTCTTCACACCGGGGAGAAACCTTTTGTTTGTTCAGAAAATGGTATGGTGTTAGAAGTTAACGTTTATGGAATAACTAGTTGTGACTTAACAGTTAAAATATCTTTTCCTTGAATTTTTTTGAGGGGAAAGATTTTTTAATATAAATTTTATAAAACTTTATAAGCTTTCTTCTTTGATAACTGATACATGCTGAATTTCTCAGAAATGATTGATTTAAAAAATTTGTTGATTTTGATTTTTGTGGGTACATAGTAGGTATACGTATTTACGGGGTACATGAGATACTTGATACAGACATGCAATGCATAATAATCACACGGTAAATGGGCTATCCATCCCCTCAAGCATGGGTCCTTTGTGTTACAAATAATCCTGTTACACTCTTAAGTTATTTTAGAATGTACAGTTGAATTATTACTGACTATAGTCACCTTGTGCTATAAAATACTAGGTCTTATTCATTCTTTCTATTTTTGGTACCTATTAACCATCCTTACCTGCCCCTCATCCCCCAGCTCCCCTTCCCAGCCTCTGGTAACCATTGTTCTACTCTCTATCTCCATGAGTTCAATTGTTTTGATATTTAGATCCCACAAATAAGTGAGAACAAGTGATGATTGTCTTTCTGTGCCTGGCTTAAGAAATGATTGATTTTTAAATAAAGTAATCCTTTTTGATGAAACCTTGAAGGACAATTAAACATACTATATCCAGTTGTAGGCAGTAGAAAAATCTGTAAAAGTAAATACAGCCTTTGGAGCAACATTTTAAACTTTTTAATTATTAAAGTGAAGTAAGCATATTATCCTAAGTGATTTTCTTAATCTTTTATCAGTTTCTAAAGATGCACATTTTTATGCAGTTACAGTATATTTGAAGTTCAGTGCAGTCTGTCCTGTTGCTCTGTAATTTTCTTGATTATTACAAATGTTGCAAAGGTCTGCAAACTTTTCATCTACCAAGTTTGCTTAAGCCTATACACAATGGTTTCCTCTATGTTGAATAATGAATATTTGTTTGTTTATTTATTTTTTGAGACGGAGTTTTGCTCTTGTTGCCCAGGCTGGAGTGCAATGGCACCATCTCAGCTCACCACAACCTCTGCCTCCCGGGTTCAAGCGATTCTCCTCCCTGAGCCTCCCGAGTAGCTGGGATTGCAGGCATATGCCACCATACCCAGTTAATTTTGTATTTTTAGTAGAGACGGGGTTTCTCTACGTTGGTCAGGCTGGTCTTAAACTCCCAACCTCAGGTGATCCGCCCACCTTGGCCTCCCAAAGCGCTGGGATCACAGGCGTGAGCCACTGCGCCCAACATTTATTTATTTATTTTTTATTGTTTTGAAACAGAGTCTCACTTTTCGCCCAGGCCAGAGTACAGTGGCACGATCTCGGCTCACTGCAACCTCCGCCTCCTGAGTTCAAGCAATTCTCCTGCCTCAGCATCCGGAGTAGCTGGAATTACAGGCTTGTGCCACCATCTCTGGCTAATTTTTGTGTTTTTAGTAGAGATGGGGGACCATGTTGGCCAGGCTGGTTTTGAACTGCTGACCTCAGGTGATCCACCTGCCTCGGCCTCCCAAAGTGTTGGGATTACAGACATGAGCCACTGCGCCTGGTCTGAATATTTAATTTGTTTTTTAAATGTTCTTGTTACCAACAAAGCTGAGGGGAATGTTTTCACACTTGTAGCTTTGTTCTTCTTTTGGGATGCTTCCTTATGTTAGATTCCACAAATGGAATTCCCGGGTCTGAGGTTTTGAACTCCACCCCACCCCTGTGATGGAGTCTGGCTCTGTCGCTAGGCTGGAGTGCAATGGCGTGATCTTGGCTCACTGCAACCTCTGCCTCCCGGGTTCAAGCTATTCTCCTGTCTCAGCCTCCTGAGTAGCTGGGATTACAGTTAGGGGCCACCACGCCCAGCTAATTTTTGTATTTTTAGTAGAGATGGCATTTTGCCATGTTGGCCAGGTTGGTCTCTAACTCCTGATCTCAAGTGATTGGCCGGCCTCGGCCTCCCAAAGTGCTGGGATTACAGGCGTGAGCCACCACGCCCTGCCATTTTGAACATTTTGAACTCACGCAAATAAATCACTTTCCAATGGTGTTGGACACACATGGCCACAAACAAAATGTGACTGTCTTCCTGTCCCCACTCTAGCACTGATGAGACTGTGCTGGTTTGATTGTTTTCTCCTCCAAATTATAGATGCTAAATTTCACCGTATTAATTTACTTTACTGGATACCAGTGAAACTGAATGTTTTCCACATTTCTGTGTGCTGGATGTCCAGATCCTGACAGGTGTTAACCTTGTGTTTTGAAGGCTGCCTGAGCAGATTCACCCATGCAAACCGCCACTGTCCGAAGCACCCCTATGCCAGGCTGAAGAGAGAGGAGCCCACGGACACACTCAGCAAACATCAGGCTGCCGACAACAAGGCCGCGGCCGAGTGGCTGGCGAGGTCAGGAATGCTGCTTTTAGTCCACCGTGAAGATGCACAGCGCGGGCTTGGGCTATGTTAGGGACTTGGATACGCCTCTCATTTTAAATAAGCTGCGTTTATACACATTTTATAACATAATTAGAAATGACCCCTGATTTTCTATAAAATTATTATGAGTGGTATTAGGATCTTAGGATCTGTGTGTGATAGAAAATTACAATATAATTAGAGTGCCCAGACCACAGTTTATTTTCAAAGGAAGAGTTTTCCCATTTTGAAAAAATGTTTTATATGTATTGTATTTCATTTGTCATGAATGCAACCTTCTTCATTTTCTTTATGTTAGCCTTAGCTATGTGCCAATTAAAACAGGGATAGACAGCCGAGGCAGGTGGATCACCCGAGGTCAGGAGTTTGAGAACAGTCTGGTCAACTTAGTGAAACCCCATCTTTAATAAAAATACAAAAATTACCTGGGCAGTAGTGGCACATGCCTATAATCCCATACTCGGGAGACTGAGGCAGGAGAATCACTTGAGCCTGGGAGGCGGAGGTTGCAGTGAGCCGAGATGGCCCCACTGCACTCTTGTATTCCAGCCTGGGTGACAGAGTGAGACCCTGTCTCAAAACAAAACAAAACAAAAAAACAAACAAACAAAAAAACACCAGGGATAGATGTTAGTGGTTCTTCTTAGGTGAGGTTCCAAAAACACCAATTTAATTTTTTCCAATGGCAACAAGAGGGCCAGTATAAAAGAATTTCTCTAAGGATATTTCGGTTGAAGGACCTGTCTGCTGTACACAAGCCAGCAGCAGCTGCTCAGGCCTCACCCAGGCTTCACTGGCTGCTTAGGGTAAAGTTCAGGATTCCTAGCTGTGCTGCCATAGCCCTGCCTCCCTCTGATAGGGCAACTGTCCCCTGCCATGCTGGGCTGTGGGTTTCTCAACACAGGTGCCTTTGTGTGAGGGCCTGTGTGCACCCTGCTTCCTCTGCCTGGAGCACTCACTCCCCACTTGGCTTAGCCTCTTGCTGACCTTCATCTCTTACTCAGGAAGGCCTCCCTGACCTGCTCAGCAACAAACGGGCTGGGACCCACTTAACAGATGCTTTCATTTTCCTTTTCAAAACATCCATCACACATTTATTTGTTTATTTTATACCTTCCCTGCCAGACTGAAAGCTCCAGGAAGGGATATTTGTCTTGTTGATTACGGTAAGCCTAGGACCTAGCATAGCTTCTGGGCCTTGATAAATATTTGAAGGAATAAACTCTGTTTTGTTTGGATAAAAATACATAAGAATTAGATAATGGAATCTGGAAATACTATTTGATTATTCACGTCCAGGGAAATTTGTTAGCACTGTCATAGAAATTGTTTAGATGGGCTATTCTAGGGGTACCCTAAACTAAATATCTCCATCACTTCCTCCCCTCTTCTTTCTCCTGGTTGGCTCCTACTGCCCCATTATTTCTAATTTTGTCCCAGCCAGAAGCTTACTGGTCATCCTTGTCTTTTTTTTTTTTTTTTTTTTTCTGAGACAGGGTCTTACTCCTTTGTCAAGACTGGACTGTAATAGCAGGATTATTAGCTCATTGAGCCTTGACCTCCTGGGCTCAAGTGATCCTCCCACTTCAGCCCCCTGAGTAGTTGGGACCACAGATGTGTGCCACCAAGCCCAGCTAATTTTTAATTTTTTTGTAGAGATGGGGTCTTGCCACATTGCCCACGCTGGTCTCAAACTCCTGGCCTCAAGTGATTCTCGCACCTTGGCCTCCCAAAGTGTTGGGATTACAGGCGTGAGCCACCACACCTCACCTCCTTGTCTTTCTCCTGTCTACTCAGTGACCAAGTTATGACATCTACCTCCTTACTAACTCAAATTCAGCCACTTGAATGCTCTCAATCCATTTTCCATGCTACTGCCAGAGGGATCTTTCTAAAATGTCAGTATGATCCTCAGTCTAAAGCCTAAACCCTTTATTATGGAATTCAAAGTCCTTCATTACCTGGTTCCTGCTGACTTGCTGAACTTATCTTTTGCCATTCTCCTTTTCTAGTCATTCTTCAAGTCATACTGAACAATTTGCACTTCTTTTTTTAGACCTCTGTGGGCATTGCCAAAACTTTTCCACTTTGAGTAGTCTGGATTTCCTGAAATTTGGTAGTTGTATTTTTTTTTTTTTTGTATGTAATTTTAAAAACAGCTTTGTTGGGGCCAGGTGCAGTGGCTCACGCCTGTAATCCCAGCACTTTGGCCGAGGTGGGTGGATCACCTGAGGTCAAGAGTTCAAGATCAGCCTGGCTAAATGGCAGGACCCCATCTCTACTAAAAATACAGGCCTGGCATGGTGGCTCACTTCTGTAATCCCAGCACTTTGGGAGGCCTAGGCAGGCGGATCACCTGAGGTCAGGAGATCGAGACCAGCCTGGCCAACATGGTAAAACCCCATCATTGCACTCTAGCCTGGGCAAGAAGAATGAAACTCTGTCTCCAAAAAAAAAAAAAAAGAAAAAAAAAATTAGCCAGGCATGGTGGTGGGTGCCTATAATTCCAGCTACTCAGGAGGCTGAGGCATGAGAATAGTTTGAACCCAGGAGATGGAGGTTGCAGTGGGCCAAGATTGTGCCACTGCCCTCCAGCCTGGGTGACAAAGTGAGACTCTGTCTCAAAAAATAAAATAAAAAAAATAAATAAAAACAGCTTTGTTGGTATATAAGTAACATATAAGAAATTATGATACATTTAAAGTGTACAATTTGATACATTTTAAAGTATACAATTTGATACATTTTAAAGTATACAATTTGATACATTTTTGACATGTATATACTGTGACACCATCTCCACAGTCAAGATGGTGAACATATCCATCATTTCCAAGTTTCCTCGTGCCCCCTTTGTGAACCGAACCACACATTCCTCCCTGTCCGCCTTCCCCCCATACAACACTGATCTGCTGTCACTGTAAAATAGTAGTTTTATACAAATGTAGTTTGTTTATTCACTCTATGGGCATTTGGGTTATTTTTGGCTATTACATATAAAGCTACTACGAACATTAATATACAAGGCTTTGTATGGACAGTTTTGTATGATCTGTTACTGTCATTTAAAATGCATTTTTCTTTTTTTTTTTCTTGAGACGGAGTCTCGCTCTGTCACCCCCGATGGAGTGCAGCGGCCCAACTTCGGCTTGCTGCAACCTCCGCCTCCCAGGTTCAAGTCATTCTTCTGCCTCAGCCTCTGGAGTAGCTGGGATTACAGGTGCCCACCACCACACCCGGCTAATTTTTTTGTATTTTTAGTAGAGAGGGGTTTTCACCATGTTAGCCAGGCTGGTTTTGAACTCTTGACCTCAAGTGATCTGCCTGCCTTGGCCTCCCAAAGTGCTAGGATTACAGGCGTGAGCCACTGCGCCCAGCCTAAATATGCATTTCTTTAGTTACTAAAGAGTTGAGCATTTGCATTTTCTCTTGTAAATTATCAGTTGGCCATGTAATAGAATAAGGGTAGTGTTTTTAAGTTTTTGAATAAACTCTGTGTCACAGATGTTAATCACTTTGTCATAGTTTGTGGGTTTAATATTTACAGCGTTAACGCTGTCAGAAGTTACCATCCCTCTGTAGATTGGATAAATAAGTTTCTAAAGACTGTTTTTTCTACTATTTCTGTATTTTACTCAAGTCCATTTCACACAGGCTCTTTAAGGCGGCGATAGTTTAATGGCAAAAACGTGATTTGAGAGTGAGTAGAAGATCTAGAACTGCCAGGTTTATTATGGAAACCTGAGCATGTCTCTTAACCTCATTGAACTTCAGTTTCTTTCCTCTATAAATAGGAAATGTATGTTAAATCACTTTACAACTTTATAAACTGAATCACATAAAAGTAACATTGTGGTACGGAACTTTTTAAAAGAAAAGTAAACATCTGGAAATTTCATGTCTGCAATGTAACTAATGTGGCTGCATTTCACATAGGTATTGGGAAATGAGAGAGCAGCGCACCCCTACCTTGAAAGGCAAGCTGGTTCAGAAGGCTGATCAGGAGCAGCAGGACCCTCTGGAATACCTTCAGTCTGATGAGGAGGACGACGAGAAGAGAGGGGCCCAGCGCCGGCTGCAGGAGCAGCGGGAGCGCCTGCACGGAGCCCTCGCGCTCATAGAGCTTGCCAACCTGACTGGGGCGCCACTCCGACAGTAGCTTGGACACTGACTCTTCCACTGTACAAAAGTACTGCCCAGCGTACTTAAAAAGTAGATCCTTGGGCATAAGCTAAGCACCTTATTTGCTTATCATAGGCTGCTATTCTGTAGAAATTTATGAAGAATGTTATTGCCCCAGAATATGGGGTGAGAGAGAACTGCACTTTTTTTATATGGAAATGAATTCGTTGTAAAGTTTAAAATATTTTGTAAATATGGACTGCACAGTACAGGGTAGAAAACTACATATTGTGGGAAGCTAGATTTTGCAAGTTTAATGCATTCATTGGAAGCAGTTCTCACAGGAAGCACTTTCTGAATAAGACACTTGTTTGAAAAACAGAATGGTACAAATAGCCAAAGAAGGTTAAAACAGATTATTTATAAGATCATTTTTAACAATATATATTAGTATGTTTAACAATACTGTAAACACTGAAGCAAGCAAGAAAGTATAAAATATGTAAGATAGATAATTTTAATTGCAAAATACTGTGCCCACTAAGGCTAGAGAAATGGGAGGCTATTTTGGAAGATGTTCTAAGTAATGGACTTAGAAGAAAATAGATATTTGAAGCTCTTGGTAAGATGCACAATAGTTCAGAATTTTTGAAATTGGAGCAAAATCAGTCTTATTCTATCTTTCTGGGGCTTTACAACTCAGTATAATGTTTAAGTTTGAAAAGCACTTGTCATCCCTAGCATGTTAACTTGGGAACTTTTGCACATTTCATATTTCTCATTTGCTGAAATTGAGTGATTAATCTTGCAAAGTCTAGGTAACATAGTAATTGGTAATTTTAAAAATACATATTAAGGGCCCTGTAATGAGATTTGGCACTTGGATTTTTTCTAAAGGGACACCTACAGGGTTGTTTTGTAGTGAAATGTTTTAGATCTTTTGTTAGCAAACACTACATTTTAATTGTACTGCTTGTTTAGAATTATTAGCAAATGGAAGCCTCCATATTTATATTTTCAGTGCATAAAGCCACCTTCTTGCTTTACTTCAGAGTAACATGCCAAGCTATTTTGTGTTCACTAAATTTAGCTATCAGTTAAACACTGCAGAAAATATTAGCTACTCAAATAAGTAGGCTTCTGAAATAGTTTTAACTGCAAGTGTGTTAACTTGTGTGGTGGTTTTAAGCCATTTTTCCAAATAAAGTTATTCAACACCACTTTATGTACTGAAGCATGAACAGAAAAATCAAGAGCTGAGCAGACCACCTCCTTTATGTAGGCAAAACTTCCATCATTTTGGCTTTTGTTCTAAACAGAACTAAATGACATGCATAGCATGGTAATTTACAGATTGCTTAATTGGAGTAAAACTTAGAGTAATAGAGGGAAATATGGGCTCTTCAGTGCCTTTTTAGCTTTTTTGAGTTGAAGAGGTTCCTACAGATGTAGTTTAAACATTACAAAGTAGGCTTCTTTATCCAAAAATCCCAATATGTCATAGTACACAGATAGTTTAAAATATGTAGCCACGGGGAAGGGGAGGCATGTAAATGTCTTGAAGAGGAGAAAAAGTATGAAAGAAGATACGATAGTTACAAATAATGTGTATGACGAGGACATACTTTAAAAATGTAATTCCTCTGTACAGTAAATTACAAATCTTTAGGGATTTTTTTTGTAATAAGAGAATTTATATTTGTAATGGTCTAAGAATTTTGTTTGTAATGTGGTATATAGAATTTTAATTTGGAGCACTTATAAGCTGGTAAGAGAGACTATAGCATCTGAATTATCTTGGTTTATGTTTCAGCATTTCCTCTAGAATTTTTGCTCTCAAATGTGTGATTTAATGAACTAAAAACAACACTCATCAGTTTTGGGAAATTTGAACTTTGATCAACTTAACTAAAGAAGGAAGGGTAGTAAGAATTTTTCAAATACAAATATTTGCCAATTCACAGATGATAACATTTAAGGCCTTCAAAAGTAAGGGTTTTTCCTTGTTTCTCCAGTCAGCTTTTGTCAACTCTAATATAGTTTTTTCATAAACATTTTTTATTTGTATAATTGCAACAGTTTAAGAAATTATCACAACTATTTAGAAACATTTAAAATGTTCTTTTTGATATAAGCTATATACTTGGAAAAATACATTGGTATCTAAAATTTGAGGTGTGTTAAGACTGCTTTTTGTTTTAAAAAATGTGGTTTACATTCAAATTTTTGAAGTGTTTTATGCTTCATATGGCTAAGTTGTAGTTTGGCAGAGTTAACAGCATAAGAATAAACATGCTGTAATTTTAAAAGATGCTTTGAATAAAAATTTATTTTAATTTAAAATTTAAAGTACACAGTCATTCTTAAAGCCTTTATCATTTGTTTTCCTATCAAAAATATAATAACCATGATATAAAAAATTTTAAAAGATAGAAACATCACTTACAGCCTTATGTTCAGCCATCAGTATTATTTCAGTACATGTTTGCATAGTTGTAAGTACAGTGTGGATTCCTTTTTCTTACTTTAATTATGGCCTTTAAGGTTATAGATATTTAACTTCCTCATCTGGTTCATTACTACAGTGTTAAAAAATATACTGCTGTGGATAAGTATTGAACTATTGCCACCCCATTCCCAGGCCTTAAATTAGGGTAATAAGGAAAAGGGATTTCATTTCACTTACATTTAAGACGGGTTGACTCTGGGGTCACCTCCTCAAGAATCCATTTAAAGCCTGTGTACTTTTCTAAGAGTCTAGCAAATTGGTTTTCTTTTTTCATCAGTTATTTTCGGTAGATCTTTAGTTGTGTATTTGCAATGGCAAGGGTCAGTCTGTCTTACCCTTGTGCAGAAGAATATCACAAGCAACTCCTTAGTATGAGTTGCTGTTTAAACAGGGTAAGGATGGGATTTTGGCAGTGAGGTAAGGTCCTGGAAGTATGTATATACAAGCAAACTAAATGCAATTATGATGAAAGTCATCATTAAAACTGACTTTAAAATATTCTTTCTGCAGTCAAAACATTTGGAGACTCACAAGAAAATTGAATGTTCTGAGGAAATTAACCAAAATGACCGGTTTCCTGTTTAACTTGAATATGGATTCATTTTCTCTTTTAAAACGGACTTAACATGTCTTTTCTTTCTTGTTTTGGGTAACTTGGGCACTTCTGGTCTTTTTAATGCTAGCTAATTTTCACGAGTTCTGCTTTAGTTCTTATCAGGGCTGAAAATGTTTCCCAGTTTTCATTCTCCTGGTTGTTTAGTGCCTAAGAGTAGAAAAACAATTATCTGGGCATCTATATAGTTAGGCCCCAACTTTTAACTTGAAATCTTCAGCTTTTCTAAGAAGCTAAAAGTTCATATATATATATATATATATATATATATATATATATATAAAATATACATTATATATTAAATATATAATGTATATTTTTTGAGACGGAGTCTTGCTCTGTCCCCCAGGCTGGAGTGCAGTGGCGCGAATGGGTTCAGCCATTCTTCTGCCTCAGCCTCCCAAGTAGCTGGGACTACAGGCTCCCGCCACCACGCCCGGCTAATTTTTTTGTATTTTTAGTAGAGACGGGGTTTCACCGTGTTAGCCAGGATGGTCTCGATCTGACCTCGTGATCCGCCCGCCTCGGTCTCCCAAAGTGCTGGGATTACATGCGTGAGCCACCGCGCCTGGCCAAAAGTTCCTATTTTTTAAAGACTGACAAGACTAGGCGGTTCTGGGAAGCTGTCCTTCAACTGACCTGACCCGAAGGCAAAGGGCCCTCCGCGAGGAGTGGACCTGCCACAAAGCACCCAGAGGACACCCAAGTCCCAAGGCTTCACCCGCCTTACTCCTAGCCACTCCGCTCCTAGATATTTATTTAAGAGAAATGAAAACACAGGTCCCACAATGCTTCATGGAAGCATTTTTCGTAATGGTCCTAAACGGGAAACAACCAATGGATACACAATTTGTGATACTACTCAACGATTAAACAAATCACATGGTCGAGTCTAAAGCATGGAGTGAAAACCCCTGAGACCACATGCTCATTCATAAATTCTAGAAAGCACCCTGTTTATTTGAAATTCCGGAAAAGGCAAACTTAACCTACAGCAATAGTCATCGATGAGATGCAGGCGTTAACTTCAAAGGGGCAGCAAGGGGAATTTTTGGGGTGATGGAAATGTTCTGTTTTGAGTAGTTACTCGGGTGGATGCCTTTGTCGAAGCTCATCTCAAACTATGGACTGGCAAGATGTGTACACTTCATTGTATGTAAATTATACACTAAACAAAAAAGTTGTAGGGAAAAAAAAAAAACAAGCCCTGAGACTTACTGAAGCGTTTCTCTCCAGGAAAGCCTGGAGGAAGGCAGCGCTTTTCAACTCCCCAGCGCATTGCCGGCCCTGGAGACCGAAGGAGGTGCCTGGAACCAGGGTGAAGTCCAGCGCGCAAGGTCCTCCCGCGCCTGTCTCGGGGCGCTCGCAGGGGGCGGGCCGGGACCTGGGATTGCGCCGGGCTCTTCCTGTTCCTGCCGCGCCCTCTTCCCCGGCCCGGCCGGGCGGGACCAGTGCGCAGCCGGGGCTGGCGGGCAGCGGGGTCCGCGGGGCCGAGGGAGATGACGGCCGGCGGCCAGGCCGAGGCCGAGGGCGCTGGCGGGGAGCCCGGCGCGGCGCGGCTGCCCACGCGGGTGGCCCGGCTGCTGTCGGCGCTCTTCTACGGTACCTGCTCCTTCCTCATCGTGCTGGTTAACAAGGCGCTGCTGACCACCTACGGGTGAGGCTGGGTCCGGGGCCGGGGGGTCTGCGGGAGTGCGGGGCTGTCCCTGTCCTCCGTGCGCTTCAGCGGCGCCCGGGACAGGGCGGGTGGGGACAGGGACCCTCGAGTCTCAGCTGGGCACATTGGCCGAGTTGCCCAGGCGCCCTCCAGAACTCCCTCAGCTTTCTACACTCAGGCCACAACCTGAGAAAGTCGTTCTCCTCTTCCTGAGCGCGCCTGCCCTGCTGCGAGGCGCCCTGTCCTAGGTGGGCTGATGGACCTCAGACAGATGCTTTCACACACCCAGCGAGCTGAAAACAGGGATTCAAATGCCTGCTTCAAAGGACGCAATTCCTTACACAGATTTCCATGTTCAACGGTGAGGTACTCCTGAGCCAATAAGTCTGTATTGATTGACTATTCATTCTCAGATGACCAGCGTGTTCATGGAAAATTCGGGAAAAAATTGGAAGTTCATATGAAGTACTTTTTGGATTAGTGTGAAGTAAACCAGCAAATTTGTGCTGCCTCGAACCTATTTGTAAGGACTAGAAAATCCTGCTTAATTCTGCTACCACTGTAGCGGCACTGACAAAATTGTGGATTTAGACCCAGCTCCACCGGTTAACAGCTGTCTCTTTGGACCAGTCTCATAGTCAGCAGTTTTTTGCAGATGCAAAAAAACTGAATGATTACAATCGTGTTAATTACCTTCCAGGGCTCTGCACGAGCTGTTATGCGTGAAGGCTTTTTGTAAACTCTACTGTGTTACAAGAATGTGCCATCAACATTTTAGAGCCCAAAGAGACCTAGAGAGTGTCTTAGCTAGAGAGTATCTTAGAGTATCAGCTTTCTTATTTTATATATATATATATACCGATTCAGCTTATGTGGGCCTCAGTTTTCTCAAATATAAAATACGAAAGCTGAGGCTGGATGAGGTGGTTTGCACCTGTAATCACAGCATTTGGGAGGCCAAGGCAGGCATATATATATTATATATATATAATATATATAATATATATATAAAATATATATATAATATATATAATATATATATAATATATATATAAAATATATAATATATATATAAAATATATATATAAAATATATAATATATATAATATATATATAAAATATATAATATATAAAATATATATAATATATATAAAATATATATTATATAAAATATATAAAATATATTATATATAATATAAAATATATAATATATATTATATATAATATATAAAATATATAATATATATTATATATATTATATAAAATATATATAATATATATTATATATAATATATAATATATATAATATATATAATATATAATATATAATATATATTATATATATGTATTATATATAAAATATATATATAAAATATATATATTATATATAAAATATATATATATAAAATATATATATTATATATAAAATATATATGTTATATATAATATATATTTTATATATGTTATATATAATATATATTTTATATATATATATTTTATATATAATACATATATATAATATATATATATTATATATTATATATAACATATATATATTATATATAATATATATAATATATAACATATATATTATATATAATATATATTATATATATATAAAATATATATATATATAGTGTGTGTGTGTGTGTGTGTGTCTGTGTGTGTATAATTTTTTTTCGAGACAAGGTTTCACTCTGTTGCCCAGGCTGGAGTGTAGTGACACAATCATGGCTCACTGCAGCCTCGACCATCTGGGTTCAAGCAATCCTGCTGCAGCCTCCAGAGAAGCTGGGACCATAGGTGTGCACCACTGCACCGGCAATTTTTTTGATTTTTTGTAGAGGTGGGGTTTCAGTGTGTTTCCAAGGCTGGTCTAGGCCTGCTTTGGCCTCCCAAAGTGCTGTGATTACAGGTGCAAACTATCTCATCCAGCCTCACCTTTCTTATTTTATATTTGAGAAAACAGACCCACATAAGCTCGATTGGCTGTACCTCCAACAGATATTTATTAAGCACCTACTAAATACTGAGCCCATTGCAAGCACCAGGGAAGCCTCTGTGAACAGCACAAAGTCCCTGCTCTGGAGATTCTGCTTCGGTGGTGGAGACAGAAAATAAACAAGTAGGTTCACGAATAAACGAGACACTTTCAGATCTGATGTGAGAGTGCCTGGGCTGGAGTAGCTGTCACAGAGCATTCCAGGTAGAAGTGAGCAGCAAGTGTGCAATGTGCTGAAGTGGGCATGAGCCTGGCTGCTGGAGGAACAGAGAGAAGGTCACTGTGCCTGGGCGGGGAGGTAGGCAGGGAAGGCAGGAGTCAGCTCTTTCTCTCATTTTCGACAGCTTTCACTAAGCACTTGTGATGTACTAGCACTGTTCGAGGAGAACAGTGTTTTCCCACTGTTGGGAAAGAGAAGTGAAGAGAGCAGATCAGAATCCTTAACTTCACGGAGCTGCATCCTTGTGGACCAATAAATGAGCCAGTAACATTTACATTATGTCAGATGTGACCAAGGTGCTGGGGGGAAAATAAACCAGGAAAGGGAGTGAGGGAGAGAGGGAGGGGAGAGTATGCAGTGTGAGCGTGATCAGTGGAGCCTCAGGAGGAGGTGGCATTGGAGCCAAGATGGGAGTGAGGTGGGGACACAAGCCACACTGGGGGGTGGGGGAAGAGCATTCCAGGCCTGGAGGAGTGAAGAGTTTGAATGGGAATGGTACCAGATGGGGTCTGAGAGTAATGGATTGCTGGCCTGTGTGGGGCCTTGGGAGGCCACTGCCAGGGCCCTGGCATCAGCTCTGAATGAGATGGGAGCCACGCAAGGTGTCAGGCAGGGGAATTACATGATCTAAATCACTCTGGCTGCTGTGTTGAGAGCCGATATCTGGGGACCAGGGTAGAAGGATGAGACTGGATAAATAGCTGTAGTTTCATGCTAAGTGCAATTGGAAGTCCCTTGGAAGGTTTTGACATGGGAGTGACCTGACACAATTTGTGTGATTAAAAAGATCTCTCTGGCTGGCAGACGGGTGGAGAACTGACAGTACTGGCAGCAGGGAGAGGGGCTGGAAGCCACTGCAGGGCTGCAGGTAAAGACGGCATGGACTGGGCAGGGCATAGCAGCGGAGGTAAAAGGAAGGGATGGATTTGGGATATTTTTTGGTGATCCTGTGGCCATCAGTATCCTTGGCAAGGTCTCTCCAGTGTGTTGCAGCCTGCTGCTTGGTGTCCATGGGAAACATAGCCCTGCCTCAAGGAAATGAACATGGACATACTGTACCTAAACCTGGAGCATTTGACACGGAAGCTAATGAAGGAAAAAGAAAAGTTAAACACTTACGATAAAAAAAAGAAAAAAGGCCGGGCGCGGTGGCTCACACCTGTAATCCCAGCACTTCGGGAGCCTGAGGCGGGCAGATCATGAGGTCAGGAGTTCGAGACCAACCTGGCCAGCATGGTGAAACCCTGTCTCTACTAAAAATACAAAAAAAAATTAGCTGGGCATGATGGTGCACGCCTATAATCCCAGCTACTTAGGAGGCTGAGTCAGGAGAATCACTTGAACCCAGGACGCAGCGGTTGCAGTGAGCTGAGATCACACCACTGCACTCCAGCCTGGGTGATAGAGCGAGACTCAGTCTTAAAAAAAAAAAAAGAAAAAATACCAGAAAATGAATGCTATTGATGGGCTTGTTTGGGAGTGGGCAGTCATTATGTCAATGGTGGTTGAAGGTAAGTCTTCATTTTGTGCACTTGAGTGAGCAGGGTGCTGACTGGCCATGGCAGTCAACACCTCCAAAACCCAAGTCCTCTTACTGGAAGCAGGCACCAGCAAACCATGGTCAATGCTTTGAAGATGAAGGGCAGTGTTCAACCAGGAAGAATTATGATATAAGACACCTCCTAAGAAAGACTCTAAGGACCGGGCACGGTGGCTCACGCTTATAATCCCAGCACTTTGGGAGGCTGAGGTGGGTGGATCACCTGAGGTCAGGAGTTTGAGACCAGCCTGGCCAACATGGTGAAACACCATCTCTACTAAAAATACAAATATTAGCTGGGTGTGGTGGTGGGCGCCTGCAATACCAGCTACTCGGGAGGCTGAGGCAGAGAATCGCTTGAAGCTGGGAGGCGGAGGTTGTGGTGAGCTGAGATCATGCCATTGTACTCCAGCCTGGGTGACAGAGTGAGACTGAAAAAAAAAAAAAGTCTCTAGCCTTTCTATCTTTAAATTATTGAGTTTCATGATTGAAGGAGAAAATGGAGTTCTTGCCTTAGGAAGGCCAAAACCCTCATAATCCTTTTAAATAAACATTCCACATTTCTGTAATGCAATATACAGTTGGAGAACCCTGTTCACATAACATTGTTCATTCTTTCCTCTCAAAATGCTTTAAGCACACATTATTGAGGGGAGGAGGACTGGGGTGATGTGGTTACAACAATAAACCATAGAAATCGGATCCAAGCATGAGCTGTCTGAGGATAGAATGTTGTGTTGTAGGATAGAAGAAAGGACCTTTTGGTAGTTACCTAATTCGCAGGGTCATGGGAATGTAGCTCAGGGGATGCTTTTTCCTTTTTCATTTTGGGCAGATTGTTTCTGTCAGGGTACAAAATGAGTGGGTGATCTTAGTGATTTGTTAGTTTTATAATTCATTGTAATGCCAGATTTACCTGGTTGGACAGAGGGGCCTTTGAAGGCTGTGAACTGTGAGAACCTATTGGGGCGAGAGGGGGAAATAAGGGCATTTCAGAGTTTGTGGCCAGTTGGTTATGTCTTTTTTTTTTTTTTTTTTTTTCTTTTTTTGAGACAGGGTCTCACTTTGTCACCCAGGCTGAAGTGCAGTGGCGCCATCACAGCTCACTTCAGCCTCTACCTCCTGGGCTCAAGTGATCTTGCCACCTCAGCCTCCTGAGTAGCTGAGACTACAGGAGTGTACCACCACACCCTGCTAATTTTTGCAATTTTTTTTTTTTTTTGTAGAGAGGGGTTCATGTTGCCTGGGCTGGTCTCGACCTCCTGGGCTCAAGCAATCCATCCGCCTTGGCCCCTTGAAGGGCTGAGATTACAGGTGTGGGCCCCCGCGACTGGCTTGGTTATACTCTTGGTCCTTTGGGATCAAGTTCATAAGGGTCATACAGTTTTTCTGGAGTTGTGCAGTTTTTTCTCTTCTTTCTTTTGAGACTGGGTCTTGTTCTGTTGCCCAGGCTGGACTGCGGTGGCATGATCAAGGCTCACAGCAACCTCTACCTCCTGGGCTCAGGTGATCCTCTCGCCTCAGCCTCCTGAGTAGCTGAGACTACAGGTGTGCACCACCACTCCTGGATCATTTTTGAATTAAAATTTTTTTTTTTGAATTTTTAATTTTTGTAGAGACGAGGTTTTGTTCTATTGCCCAGGTTGATCTCAAATGACTGAATCAAGTGATCCTCCTGCCTCAGCCTCCCAAAGTGCTGAGATTACTAGTGTGAGCCACCACACCAAGCTGGTCTTTTCTGCTTTAACATTATATAATATTGTACTACTAGTCTATGACATGGAAGAATTTGCTAATGATGCTTAATAAAAATATCTAACTTTACTGTATTCATTTCAACAAATATTTGCTACATATGTTTAGTATGCATCCAAAGGCTTTGAGGTTTTGTTTGTTTGTTTTGTTTTGTTTTTTTGAGACAGGGTCTTACTCTGTCACCGAGGCTGGAGTGCAGTGGTGCAATCTCGGCTCACTGGAACCTCTGCTGGCTCAGACAATCCTCCAAAGTCAGCCTCCTGTGTAGCTGGGACTGCAGTGCACGCCACTATGCCCAGCTTTTTTTTTTTTTTTTTTTTTTAGAGATAGAGTCTCAATATGTTTTTCAGGCTGGTCTCGAACTCCTGGGCTCAAGTGGTCCACCTGGCTTGGCCTCCTAAAGTGCTGGCATTACAGGCATGAGCCATTGCGCCTGGTCTAGACACAGTAATTTCCAAACCTGCCCAGTAGTCTCAATCACTTGGAGAGGTTTTTTCAATAAAAGGTACTGAATTGGAATCCTCAGTGGTGGGAACTGGAATTCTGTATCCCAAACCACAAGCAACTCCTAATGTGCTCTTACTTTAATGAAAACCTGACTCTCCTGAAGATGTTGCTTCCTTCACTCCCCTTGATGGAGCTGCATCTTTGCCTCACCCACCAGGCCTGGGCCAGGAGATGGGATTGGGTCCTCCTAGCTCCCAGCTGCTCATGCTCTGTTGAGACTCTGGATGTGCCATCCTTTCTGTCCCCTGTGGAATGCTGCCTGAGCTTCTGGTGACTGATTATCTAAGTCTTAGCCTTCCTCTCCACCTAGCTCAGGTCACCCTTCCTGTGGCTTCAGGGCCCACACGCTGAAGTGTCACAGTCTACTCTGGTCTCCAGCAAACTCTCCTGAACCTTGCTTCCCATGACTGCTGCCAGGACCCTCTCCATATAAGTGTCAAAGTCAAAATAACAATGTGGAGACAAGGCTGTAAATTTAATGTTTTATTTGGGAAGAATTGCCATGTGAGTCACACATACAATCTGGGTGGTCTTTGGTATGTCTGAAGAACAAAGAGAAGGTTCGAGGTTTTGCTAAAAAAGAAGAAATGTTACATACTGTGCTGGGAGAAAGTTTATTGGCACTGTCAGGGTTTGGGGAGCTGGCAAGCAATGACTGGTGAGCAAAGGTGGTGGGCAAAATTAGTCCTGGAGTTGCAGCAAGTGGTCTCAGAAGCTAGAGATAAAACTGGTTTCAGGTTACAACAAGCAGTTCCAGCAGTTGGGCTTGCAGAGAATTACATTCTCGGAGCCACATTTTGTACCCTGAATGCTTTTCCTCCCTGGCTACTGTTTTAGTTTGGTATGACAAGAGTGGCCCATTTCGGATGATCAACAGCGAGTAACCGCACCTCTCTGAGATCTCCCCTGCAGGCTGTCCACACTTGGCCTCCCCAGGCCTCCTCCTCAGTGCCTTCTCACTGCTGTGACTGTGCCTCCTGGCATTGTTTCCCTGCTTGGTCCACTGAAAACCACTCTAGGAGGGACACGTGAGACTCCTTTCTTCTCACCTTGGCATGTACTTGTCTTCTGCTTGCTTCTTTCAGCACTTGAGCAGCTCTGAGTGTTGTGAGCCAAAAACCACATCTGGCTGGCTAGTTTACTTTTAAATTATTGACCCCATGGCCGGGCGCAGTGGTTCACACCTATAATCCTAGCACTTTGGGAGGCCGAGGCAGGTGGATCACTTGAGGTCAGGATTTCGAGACCATCCTGGTCAGCCAACATGGTGAAACCCCGTTGCTACTAAAAATACAAAAATTAGCTGGGCCTGGTAATCCCAGCTACTCAGGAGTGCAGTGGCGTGATCTCGGCTCACTGCAACCTCTGCTTCCTGGGTCCAAGCGATTCTCCTGCCCCAGCCTCCTGAGTAGCTGGGATCATGGGCGCCCACCAACACTCCTAGCTTGCTTATTTATTTATTTATTTATTTATTTATTTTGAGTCAGAGTCTCTCTCTGCTGCCCAGGCTGGAGTGCAATGGCGCAATCTCGGCTCACTGCAATCACCACCTCCTGTGTTCAAGAAATTCTCCTTCCTTAGCCTCCCGAGTAGCTGGGATTACATGCACCCGCCACCACGCCTGGCTAATTTTTATATATTTTTTTAGTAGAGACGAGGTTTCACCATATTGGCCAGGCTGGTCTCTTGGCCAGGGTGGTCTCGAACTCCTGACCTCATGATCGACCCGCCTTGGCCTCCCAAAGTGCTGAGATTACCGGCGTGAGCCACTGTGCCCAGCCAATTTTTGTATTTTTTTTTTTTTTTTTTTGAGACAGAGTCTCACTCTGTCACCTGGGCTGGAATGCAGTGGCTCGATCTCGGCTCACTGCAACCTCCACCTCCCGGGTTCAAGCAGTTCTCCTGCCTCAGCCTCCCAAGTAGCTGGGATTACAGGCACCTGCCACTATGCCCAGCTAATTTTTTGTATTTTTAGTAGAGATGGGGTTTCACCATGTTGGTCAGGCTGATCTCGAACTCCTGACCTTGTGATTCGCCTGCCTCAGCCTCCCAAAGTGCTGGGATTACAGGCATGGGCCACTGTGCCTGGCCAATTTTTGCATTTTTAGTAGAGATGGGGTCTCACCATGTTGGCCAGGCTGGTTTTGAACTCCTGACCTCAAGTGATCCACCTGCCTCGGCCTCCCAAAGTGCTGGGATTTCAGGAGTGAGCCACCGCACCTGACTCCCCAGCTAATTTTTGTATTTTTAGTAGAGACGGGGTTTTGCCATGTTGGCCAGGCTGGTCACGAACTCCTGACCTCAAGTGATCCACCTGCCTCGGCCTCTCAAAGTGCTGCGATTACAGGCGATTACTGCGATTACCACACCCAGCCAGAATCAGAAGACTCTTGAAGGAGTTCTGTCCACATGATCTTCACTTCCTCATGTTCACATCTACAAGAACTCAGTTAAAAGATTGGGGATACAGAAATGAGCAAAGAAGACAATAATAATTCCCACTACCTAGAATCAATACTTTTTTTTTTTTCTTTTTTTTCAGATGGAGCTTTGCTTTTGTTTCCCAGGCTGGAGTGCAATGGCATGATCTTGGCTCACAGCAACCTCCACCTCCTGTGTTCAGGTGATTCTCTTGCCTCAGCCTCCTGAGTAGCTGGGATTACAGGCATGAGCCACCATGCCCAGCTAATTTTTGTATTTTTAGTAGAGATGGGGTTTCATCATGTTGGCCAGTCTGGTTTCGAACTCCTAACATCAGGTGATCCACCCGCCTTGGCCTCCCAAAGTGCTAGGATTACAGGCGTGAGCCACTGCGCCCAGCTGTCAGTACCTTTTTTAAGAAAAGTTATTCTGTTGTGATTACTATAAAGAATTCAGGTGGGCAGATCACCTGAAGTCAAGAGTTCGAGACTAGCCTGGCCACCATGGCGAAACCCCATTGCTACTAAAAATACAAAAATAAGCTGGGCATGGTGGTGGGCCCCTGTAATCCCAGCTACTTGGGAGGCTGAGGCAGGAGAATTCCTTGAACCCGGGAGGCAGAGGTTGCAGTGAGCTGAGATTGAGCCACTGCACTCCAGCCTGGGCAACAGAGTGAGATTCCATCTCAAAAAAAAAAAAAAAAGAGAGAAAGAATTCAAACAAAATAGAAATATTAGGGTGAAATTTAAAAAACATTTACTATAATGAACATGAGGCAACAATTTCAGACATCTTTTTGGATGGATGGATATAGATAAATAGGTGGAGACATAGAAACATAAATGAATTACTTTTTTTTTTTTGAGACAGAGTGTTGCTCTGTCGCCCAGGCTGGAGTGCAGTGGCGCGATCTCGGCTCACTGCAAGCTCTGCCTCCTGGGTTCACACCATTCTCCTGCCTCAACCTCCCAAGTAGCTGGGACTACAGGCACCTGCCACCACGCTCGGCTAATTTTTTTGTATTTTTTTAGTAGAGACGAGGTTTCACCATGTTAGCCAGGATGGTCTCGATCTCCTGACCTCGTGATCCACCCGCTGTGGCCTTCCAAAGTGCTGGGATTACAGATGTGTGCCACCGCGCCCGGCCTACTTTTTTTTTGAGACGGAGTCTTGCTTTATGCCAGGCTGGAGTGCAGTGGCACGATTTTGACTCACTGCAACCTCTGCCTCCCAGGTTCAAGCGATTCTCCTGCGTCAGCCTCCCAAGTAGCTGGGACTACAGGCGCACGCCACTACGCCCAGCTAATTTTTGTGTTTTTAGTAGAGACGGGGTTTCACCATGTTGGCCAGGATGGTCTCTATCTCTTGACTTCGTGATCCGCCCGCCTCGGCCTCCCAAAGTGCTGGGATTACAGGCGTGCGTGAGCCACCACGCCCGGCTAATGAATTATTTTTTATAAAAATGGATTCATATTATAGAAGCTATTCATTTATAAATTATTTTCTTTAATCCAAAAAGGAGTTGGAAATGGGGCCTTTGATTTAATTATTTAATTTTATGAGGATTACTTAGATTCCTCCTCTCCCAAACTTTTTATTTTGAAAAGTTTCAAGCATACTGAAAACGGGAAAGCAAAGGAGGAGTGAACAGGGCAGGCACAGTGCTGGGATTCCCCTCCAGCCTTTGAAAGTAAGTTGCAAGCATCACAGCACTGCACTCCGAAATACTTCAGCTTGCCTCTCCTGAGATCTTAGGATATTCTCCTACATTGTATCATTTGACTTTTAACAAACTTAACAATAACTTCCTAAAATAATCTACTACCAAATCTATACTCATCCGGTCCCCCTAAAGCGAAGAAGCTGAGGGAAAATTAATATAGAGAGCTTATTTGGGCTGAGGTTGAAGATTGCAGCCTGGGACACTTGAAACACTTCCGGATTTCCTTGAGGAGTGCTCAGGAGAACAAAACAGAGGCTCAAGTTTTTTTTTGTTTTTTTTTTTTTTTTTTTTTTTTTTTTGAGAGTCTTGCTCTTGTCGGCCAGGCTAGAGTGCAGTGGCATGATCTCGGCTCACTGCAACCTCCGCCTCCTGGGTTCAAGCAATTCTGCTGCCTCAGCCTCCCGAATAGCTGGGATTACAGGCACCCGCCACCATACCCGGCTAATTTTTGTATTTTCAGTAGAGATGGGGTTTTGCGATGTTGGCCAGGCTGGTCTCGAACTCCTGACCTCGTGATCTGCCCGACTTGGCCTCCCAAAGTGCTGGAATTACAGGTGTGAGCTACCACTCCCGGCTGAGAGGCTCAAGTTTTTAAAGAAAAAAAGGACATATCAGGGGAAGGGTGATTACAAAAGTGGTTTGTCAGGAATTCTCATTGGGTTAGTGATTGGTTACACATTGTTGAACTATAGGGTGTATGGCATTTTATGGCTACTTGGTATCGTTCTAGCTCCCACATAGCAAGTGGCTTTAAGAGGTAATTATTGGGCCGGGGGTGGTGGCTAATGCCTGTAATTTCAGCACTTGGGAGGTCGAGGCGGGTGGATCACCTGAGGTCAGAAGTTCAAGACCAGCTTGGTCAACATGGTGAAACCCCATCTCTACTAAATATACAAAAGTTAGCCAGGCTTGGTGGTGGGTGCCTGTAATCCCAGCTATTTGGAAGACTGAGGCAGGAGAATCGCTTGAACCCAGGAGGCAGAGGTTGCAGTGAGCCAAGATCGTGCTATTGCATTCTAGCCTGGGCAAGAGCGAAACTCTGTCTCAAAAAAAAAAAAAAAAAAAAAAAAAAGCCCGGGCGTGGTGACTCACGCCTGTAATCCCAGCACTTTGGGAGGCGGAGGCGGGCGGATCACATGAGGTCAGGAGTTCCAGACCAGCCTGGCTAACATGGTGAAACCTCGTTTCTACTAAAAATACAAAAAATTAGCCAGGCGTGGTGGCGCGTGCCTGTAATCCCAGCTACTCTGGAGGCTGAGGCAGGAGAATTGCTTGAACCTGGGAGGCGAAGGTTGCAGTGAGTGGAGATCATGCCACTGCACTCTAGCCTGGGCAACAGAGTGAGATTCCTTCTCAGAAAAAAAAAAATAATAATAATTATTTAGCTCAAAGAGGAGTGATATGACTGCTGTTACATTCCAGGGCCTCTCTGGGCCTGATAATTCCTTAGATAAAAAGTTTCTTTTCTTCTTTTCCCCCCCACAATCCCAATTGTCCCAAAGAGTTTTTTATGGTTTTATGATCCAATCAAGGCTCATGCAATACATACAGATTTGTCTTTTTAGTTTCTTTAATGTAGAAAAGTTCCTTATCCCACTCCCTCCCTGTGATATTGACTTGTTGTTTTGTAAAATGTCCCACATTTTGGATTGTCCAGTTCATCTTTTGAAGTCTGAATTAACTTATCTTCTTCTATTTTCTAACTGAAAGTTAGATCTAAAGACTTTATTTCATTTTGTTTAAACATTTTTGGCAAGAATACTTGATAGCTACCCTGGGAACGTCGTCTTGCACCGTATCAGGAGTGGCCGCTGCACGGGTCATGCTGGCTGCACTTGAAGAGTTATTTAGATGGGGATTGCCATAGCATGCGTGTATGAAATTTAGTTTTAACTGAACTGAATGGAGAAAAGAGAAGTAGAAGTTCAACTGAAAGAATTATTGACTTTCAAATATATATATTTCTTCGCTATAAGGATTAATATGTCTTAAAAGTCTTAAAAGATCCCTCTAAATATAAGAGGTCTAAGATCAATAAAAAATATTAAAAAGCTAAAGTTATTGAGTTTCTTTTAGACCCAGTGTTTCAATTTTTTTTTTTTTTTTTTTTTTGAGACAGAGTCTTGCTCTGTCACCCAGGCTAGAGTACAGTGGCGTGATCTCAGCTCACTGCAACCTCTGCCTCCCAGGTTCAAGTGATTCTCCTGCCTCAGCCTCCCAAGTAGCTGGGATTACCTGTGTGTGCCACCATGCCTGGCTAATTTTTGTATTTTTTAGTAGAGATGGGGTTTCACTATGTTGGCCAGGCTGGTTTCGAACTCCTGACCTCAGGTGATCCACCTGCCTCGGCCTCCCAAAGTGCTGGGATTACAGGCGTTAGCCACTGCATCTGGCCTATTGAGTAGTTTAATAACTCAGTAAGGTGGTTTAACTTAAATTAGAATGGAATTCAATATAAAGTTATGGAATATAGTCTTCTAAATTCCAGGCCTAGTAACTAGCCCTGTATGATGGTGGTTTTCTGTCTTCCAGATCAATTTATCTTTTAGAGTTGTTTTCCTCTGCATGCACTATGATCACCTCAGGTGTTGGTCATTCCATTTTCAGCAGTCGCCATGTAGCTCCTGGGTGTTTCTAAAGATATTTTCTTATGTGGCAGTTAGGTTGTTTGGTCTTAGCTGGTTTCCTTAGGTCTGCATGCTTTCTTTTAATCTCCTCCGACTGTCATATCAACTCAATTTTGAGCTTTTGTTTTATTGGTTTTATTCCTTCTGAGGTGTTCTATGGCCTGAAACAATTAGCAAGACTTCCTTCTCTTCCATGCATTAAATTTTCTTCTAGGCTGGGCTCTTTGACTTATCTTCTGTGAGCCTTTTTGTTGTTATTTTACTGTTTGTTTATTTTTTAAAATTTATTTACTTTTTATTTTTTGGAGACAGAGTCTCGCTCTGTCGCCCAGGCTGGAGTGCAGTGGCATGATCTCGGCTCACTGCAACCTCTGCCTCCTGGGTTCAAGTGATTCTCATGCCTCAGCCTCCCAAGTAGCTGGGACTACAGGTGCCCGCCACCACGTCTGGCTAATTTTTGTATTTTTAGTAGAGACGGGGTTTCACCATGTTGGACAGGCTGGTCTCGAACTCCTGACGTCAGGTGATCTGCTCACCTTGGCCTCCCAAGGTGCTGAGATTATAGGCATGAGCCACCACTCCCAGCCGGGTGACCCTTTTTGTTGTTGTTTTACTGTTTGTTTATATTGTTGCCTTGTGATTTTGCTTCATGTTACAGGTTGTATTCTCAGAGGTGTAGGAAATATGTTGGGAAGTGATGCCAGGAAGCAGAATTAGGCAGAGGGAGAAGTTGGGCTCTGAGGCAGTCACAGCAAAGGCTTCATCCCAGGGGCTCTTGAGTTGTACCGGCTCTGCAGAGCTGTCCTGAATTGGGGCAGGGGTGTAGCCGTTATACCCCTGCAGAGACCAACAGTTAAAATGCAGGCCATGCTCAGGGAGTGGACATGCTATTATCAGGCAGCTTTCTGCACCAGAGGACCCAGCTGGGGAATGGTTGCTTCTGTGTGGAAGAGGGTATGGGTGGCATGACCCAGCACTCAGTAGAGTTAATTTTATTTGCATGGTGGTACTGTCCAGCCATTCATTCTGTTTTCTCTGATAAGGTAGGGTTTTTCTTTATTCTCTTCTTAGCCTGTCTGAGACAGGTGTGTTTCCCTTCCGACATACAGATTGAGGGCTGAGTTTTGTGGGGTATTCCAGCTTTGTGAGTAGCCTGAGAAATGACTGGGAGCCAGTGAAGGGTTGAGCCAGTGCAGGTGCGGTCCTGCCTTGTAAAAATATGATGTGAGGTAGGGGTCAGGAGTCTGCATCCAAATCACCCAGTGCCGTTTGCTGAAAGATCATCTTTTCCCCACTGCTCTGCAGCATCATCTATGTCATATATCAGGTGTCCGTATATGCATGTCCCTGTCTTGACCTCTGTTCTTTTCCATTGTCCCATTGGATTATCTTTGTGCAAATACCACACAATCTCATTTATTATAATTTGAAAATGAATCCTGACATTCATTAGAGTCATTCCTCTGACTTTGTTTATCTTCAGGATTGTCTTGGGTGATATGTTTGTGCTCTTTGCCTTTCTTTTCATTCAGCTTTAGGATCAGATTGTCAGTTTCCACAAAATATCTGCTGATATTTCTGCTGAGATTACACTGATTCTATAAATAAGTTCAGGGATAATGGACCTCACCACAGTATCGAGTTTCCAACCCATGACCTTTATTTAGATCTTTAATTTTGAGAATATTGATATATAATTTTTTATACAGATGCCTTTCTTGCAAATCTTTGATTAGATTTGTTCCTGGGTTATTATCTTTTAAAACTAGTATAATGAATCACTATGTAGCCATTACCCAGTGTGCACAACCTTGCTGCATTTGTGTCCATCTCCCACTCACTCCACCATCTCCCCCCAGAGTATTTTGAAGCAAATTAAAAATATATCATGTTTAGCTGGGCACAGTGGCTCCTGCCTATAATCCCAGCACTTTGGGAGGCCGAGGTGGGCAGATCATTTGAGGTCAAGAATTTGAGACCAGCCTGGCCAGCATCATGAAACTCCGTTTCTACTAAAAATACAAAAATTAACTGGGCATGGTGGTGCGCACGTATAGTCCCAGCTACTTGGGAGGCTGAGGCAGGAGTATCGCTTGAACCCGGGAGGCGGAGGTTGCAGTGAGCTGAGATCGTGCCACTGTACTCCAGCCTGGGTGACACAGTGAGACTCCATCTCTCTCTCTCTCTCTCTATATATATATATATATAGAGAGAGAGAGAGAGAGAGAAAGAGTATAATATATATAATATAAATATATATATGTATGTGTGTGTGTATATAATGTTTAGCTGGGTGTGGTGGCATGCCCCTGTGGTCCCAGCTACTAGGGAGTCGGAGGTGGAAAGATAGCTTGAGCCATCACACCACTGCACTCCAGCCTGAGTGGCAGGAAGCTGAGGTGGGAGCATCTTATGAGCCCAGAAGATTGAGACTCCAATGAGCCATGTTTACACCATTGCATTCCAGCCTGGGCAACACAGCAAGACACGGTCTTAAAAAGAAAAAAAAAAAAGAATTAAATGAAAAGTGAACAATTTGATAAATTTTCATTTTCTCAGATTGTTTAATAACTTGTCATTATTTATTATGTACTATCTTCAGAGTTTTATATTTGCTCAACTGATTTGTTGTTCTGTGTTCTTTGTAGTTTCCCGTCACCAATTTTCCTTGGAATTGGACAGGTGAGTGAAAAAAAATAGAATTAACCTCTTATTTTGTCATCAGTGTTCATAATGACATTTTAAGTCCTTTTGTTTAAAGCTGTGGTTTGCAAATTTATTCAGCTGGCAGAGGACCAGAGGGTCATGGTACTCCTGGTGAGACAACAGGACATATTGACACTTATTTTATTTCAGTCTACAATTTAGGAACAATTATATTTATGGGAAAAACAGCTTCTTATTTTAAGTTCCTTAACTGAATTTAATTACTCTAAAGCAGGGGGCTACAAGACTCAAAGCCTCCAAGGCCTGGAGGGTAACACATGAGTTGACTGAGGACTGGGTGGGAGAGAGAATACTTGTCTCACTTAAAGTGTCAGCTTGATACTTAGTGTAAGCCATTGTGCCTGATGGGAAAAGGGTTGGGAGATGGGGTGGGACCCACCATGTTGCCCTTATTATTAGCATCAGAAGGTTTTCAAGAGAAAGAGAGTTTGAATTTTTTTTTTTTTTTTTTTGAGATGGAGTTTTGTTCTTGTTGCCCAGGCTGGAGTGCAATGGCACGATGTCAACTCACTGCCATCTCTGCCTCCCAGGTTCAAGAAATTCTTCCAGCTCAGCCTCCCAAGTAGCTAGGATTACAGGCACCTGCCACCATGGCCAGCTATTTTTGTATTTTTAGTAGAGAGGGTTTTGCCACGTTAGCTAGGCTGGTCTCGAATTCCTGACCTTGGGTGATCCGCCAGCCTTGGCCTCCCAAAGTGCTGGGATTACAAGTACAAGGATGAGCTTGGGTAAGCTTTCAAACTATGCCCATTTGGCAGTTTCTGAAATTTCCCATTTATGTTAATTTGTGGCTTGTTTATTCTTGTGGTTGTATACTGGTGATTTCCAGATAAATAGTAACAGACACCAATGTCTTTTGTTTGTTTGTTTTGATTTTGATTTAATTCATAGAGGGAAAAGCTAAACATTATGAAAATAGTACCTGTTAACTAAATTTTTAATTGTGAATCTGGAAAAGCCTGTTGTTTATGTGAGTAAACATTATCCTTTTTTTTTTTTTTATTTTTTTATTTTGCGACTGAGTCTCAGCCTGTCGCCCAGGCTGGAGTGCAGTGGTATGATCTTGGCTCACTGCAACCTCTGCCTCCCTGGTTCAAGTGATTGTTCTGCCCCAGCCTCCCGAGTAGCTGGGATTACAAGTGCACGCCACCATGCCCAGCTAATTTTTTGTATCTTTAATAGAGACAGGGTTTCACCATGTTGGCCAGGTTGGTCTCCAGCTCCTGACCTCGTGATCCACCCACCTTGGCCTCCCAAAGTGCTGGGATTACAGGCATGAGCCACTGTGCCTGGCCAAATAAACATTATTCTGATTAAATGTCTTGCTAATAAATACCTCTTTGCAACATTATTTTAGGGAGAAACAATTATAACAAGAATTTTCTTACAGTAAAAAAAAATCTTTATATTTCAATGTAAAAATATTAGAAAAAAGCATGTTAAAAAAAAAAAAGATCAGGCCGAGCACGGTGGCTCATGCCTATAATCCTAGCACTTTGGGAGGCCGAGGTGGGTGGATCACTTGAAGTCAGTAGTTTGAGACCAGCCTGGACAACATGGTGAAACTCAGTCTCTACTAAAAATACAAAAATTAGCCAGAAATTGTTTGAACATTCACTGGGAGGCAGAGGTTGCAGTGAGCCGAGATTGCACCACTGCACTCCAGCCTGGGTGACAAGCAAGACTCCCTCTCAAAAAAATCAGTGATAAGGTGCCCTTCGTAGTCTCTAAGTGAAATAAATTCATTACCCTTTAACCCAGTGGCTTATACTCAAAGGTAAAGCCTTTCTGATTTGCAATTTGTTGAGGGAAGAGGCCAGTTAGACCTAATTTTAAGTCTGAATTACATTTAAGTGTTACATTACATTAAGTAAGTGTTAGTATATTTATTTTATTTTATTTTATTTCCTTCCTTCCTCCCTCCCTCCGTCCCTCCCTCCCTCCCTTCCTTCCTTCCTCCCTTCCTCCCTTCCTTCCTTCCTTTTTTTTTTTCAGTGTCTGGCTCTGTTGCCCAGGCTGGAGTGCAGTGGTGTGATCTTGGTTCACTGCATCCTTCACCTCCTGGGCTCAAGTGATCCTCCTACCTCAGCCTTTCAAGTAGCTGGGACTACAGGCATGCACCACCACACTGGCTAATTTTTGTATTTTTTGTAGAGATAGGGTTTTGCCGTGATGCCCAGGCTGGTCTTAAACTTCTGGACTCAAGCGATCTGCCCACCTTGGCCTCCAAAGTGTTGGGATTATGGGCGTGAGCCACTGTGCCTGGCCAATGTTATTGTATTTCTTTAAGAATTATAAAGTGAGGCATAAGTACAAAGTACAGTTATAATTCAGGATGGGCTTAATTACATAAATATATTATGTTTTAAGTTTGTAAACTAGGAGCAAGGTATAGGATTATAATCATGTTGAAGGAGTCTTAAATTTTTGCATCGTAATATGGAGAGAATTGAGTAAGTTCTAAAACTTGCATGAAAGATGACATTAAGTTTTTATTTCATAATAATGATATGGAGTATTTCCAATATACCTAGGGTACTCCAGATTAAGAGGATTTGAATGAGACATTTTTGCTATACCAGCTAGATTGAAAAGCAAATCTTTAAAAGTAAAGTTTAAAGAACTTTTTTTCCTCTTTGTTGGTCTTCTGTTTTATGGAAATAATGGACTTTTTAAAAAATGTGCTTAGGTGTGGAGTTTCTTTTAAAAGAATGTTCCCGTGCCTTTATGGGGGAGGATGACTGTATGTTTAGTATATGGGAAATGTGGTCCAGGATCAATGTGTCACGTCACTGACAGTGATCACTTTTGCACATTTGTCACTCACTGTCAGGGAGACCATTCCCTTTCTCCCTCTGCCACAGTTCCATTCCTAGAGCCCTGTGAGATAATGTGTATGTGTGTCTATTGGATATTACACTTTTTTTTTTTTTTTTTTGAGATAGAGTCTTGCTCTGTCTCCCAAGCTGGAGTGCTGTGGCATGATCATGGCTCACTGGGCTCACTGCAGCCTTGACTTTCCAGGCTCAGGTGATCCTCCTACCTCAGTATCCTGAATAGCTGGGACCACAGATCACCAAGACTGGCTAATTTTTTGTATTTTTTTGTAGAGATGGGTTAGGGTTAGGGTTGCTTAGGCTGGTCTTGAGTTCCTAGGCTCAAGTGATCTTCCCGCCTCAGCTTCCCAAAGTGCTGGGATTATAGGCATGAGCCATGGCACCCAGCCAGTATTACTTCTTTTTTTTTTTTTTTTTTTTTTTTGAGACAATGGTGTCTCACTCTGGAGGGCAGTGGCGTGATCTTGGCTCACTGCAACCTCGGCCTCTCAGGTTCAAGTGATTCTCCTGTCTCAGCCTCCTGAGTAGCTAGGATTCTGCATCTGCCACCATGCCCAGCTAATTTTTGTTTTTTAGTAAAGACAGGATTTCACCATGTTGGCCTGGCTAGTCTTGAGCTCCTGACCTTAAGTAACCCACCCATCTTGGCTTCCCAAAGCGCTGTGATTATAGCTGTGAGCCACCGCGCCCTGCCCGACATTACGTTTTTTGCCTAGAGTTCTGATGGAATCTGTACTGTGGCAAGAAAAACAATTTTAATATTCTAAGAAATAGTTATTTTTTTTCTGGAACCTAGAAAATGAATTTTTTGCTATATTTCTTTTTGATGAAATGTGTTTTCTTCTGATGATGTCATTGTACCTCAAGCAATCTTTGCAGATATTTTGCTGAAGTTTCTCTCTCCCCTTTTCTTCAGATGGCAGCCACCATAATGATACTATATGTGTCCAAGCTAAACAAAATAATTCACTTCCCTGATTTTGATAAGAAAATTCCTGTAAAGGTAAGTAATGAAAAGTATATATGACTGTGATAGAAGATGTGAAAATACACATTGATTTTAGAGTACAGGTCCATTTCTATACACACTGGACTTCTTGCCTGCACTAGATAGAAACTTTTTTTTTTTGTTTGAGATAGACTCTTGCTCTGTCACCCAGGCTGGAGTGCAATGGTGCGATCTTGGCTCACTGCAATCTCTGCCTCTTGGGTTCAAGTGATTCTCGTGCCTCAGCCTCCTGAGTAGCTGGGATTACAGGTGCCTGCCACCATGCCTGGCTAATTTTTTTTTTTTTTTTTGTATTTTTAGTAGAGATGGGGTTTCACCATGTTGGTCAGGCTGGTCTCGAACTCCTGACCTCAAGTGATCCACCCACCTTGGCCTCCCAAAATGCTTGGATTACAGGTGTGAGCCACCATGCCTGGCCAAGAAACCTTTTAATAAAGACTGTATATCATTTAGTTGTCCATTTATGTAATGCAATAGTAGTAAAAGTATGTGCTTAACAACTGACATCAAATAAATGAATACTGTGTGTCTTGGGAAGTGAGAGAACTCTAAATTAGGCATTAGCAAACTTTTTTGGTAAAGGGTCAGACCATCTCTTGTAATTATTCACCTCTGCCACTGTACCATGAAAGTAGCCCTTGATGACATTTAAATGGGTTGATGTCCATGTGTTCCAATAAAACTTTATTTACATAAACAAGGGCTGGGTTGGATTTGGGCCCTAGTTTACTGATTTCTGTTTTCAGTTTTCATTTTTATCCTGGACTGACAAAAGCTGTGAGTGGAATGAAGAATGCAATTTGATATACATAGAAATACGCAGTTTTTTCCATCCTGGAACTAGAAACATAAAATCTGCCATTCCTTCCTGGACTGTGGAATGGAACTAACGTTTGTTGAACAGTTGCTGGGTTCCAGACATTAGGGCAGGCATTTAATTCTTAGACCAGTCGCATACAACAGGTGGTATTTATGGATTATGACAGCATTTAGGTTTAAATTAGACTGTCAGTTCCCTGAGGGTGAGGGCCTCATGGGGCTGGTTTGCTGCCGTTTCTCTAGTGCTTGGAAAAATGCCAGTATCTAGCACTGGACTATTTATCAGACAGACCAAAGAAGCACATGCTTACAGCATCAGTAATCAGGGGAGCCCAGTGTGGTGGCTCACGCCTATAATCCCAGCGACTCGGGGAGATCAAGGCAGGAGGATCGCCTGAGGCCAGGAGTTGGAGGTCAGTGTGGGGAACATAGTAAGATATTGTCTCAAAAAAAAAAAAAAAAAAATCCAGGTGCGGTGGCTCACGCCTGTAATCCCAGCACTTTGGGAGGCCAAGGCAGGCAGATCATGAGGTCAAGAGATCGAGACAAGCCTGGCCAACATGGTGAAACCCCGTCTCTACTGAATATACAAAAAAATTAGCTGGGCGTGGTGGCACACACCTGTAGTCCCAGCTACTTGGGAGGCTGAGGCAGTAGAATTGCTTGAACCCGGGAGGCAGAGGTTGCAGTGAGCTGAGATCGTGCCACTGCACTCCAGCCTGGGCGACAGAGTGAGACCCCATCTCAAAAACAAACAAACAAACAAACAAAAAACAGGGACATCCAGAAAAAGAGAAAAATAAAAGGTTGAAGTATATGAAAGCTGTCAATCTAATCATCATGAGAAAAACCAGAATATTACTGGGCTTACTTACTCTTACTTTATGGTATAGTATAATTTTAAAACATTTTAAAATGGTAAAATCTAATCTATACGTAGAGAAAAAGGCATCCTATTTGAATTGTAGTTGAATGAATAATTACCCTTGTAAACCATTACTTAGGTCATGAAATGGGATCACAAAGTCTTCCTTACCCACTATCCTAACTTTTCTAACAATAATTTTCTTGCTTTCTTTGTAATTATTCTAAATCTAGATGCATCCCTAAACTCTTTTTTTTTTTTTTTTTTGAGACAGAGTTTTGCTCTTGTTGCCCAGGCTGGAGTGCAATAGTGCCATCTCAGCTCACTGCGACCTCCATCTCCTGGGTTCAAGTGATTCTCCTGCCTCAGACTCCTGAGTAGCTGGGATTACAGGCATGCGCCACCATGCCTGGCTAGTTTTTTATTTTTAGTAGAGACGGGGTTTCTCCATGTTGGTCAGGCTGGTCCCGAACTCCTGACCTCAGGTGATCCACCCGCCTTGGCCTCCCAAAGTGCTGGGATTGCAGGCTTGAGTCACCACACCCAGCCACATCCCTAAATTCTGTAGTCTCGTTTTACCTGCTCTTAAACTTGAGATAAAGGGAATCTAACTCTATCTTCTTATGTATCTTGCTTCTTTCACTTAATATTATGATGGTGAAATTCATCTGCGTTGTGTGTGGCTGTATTCTTTTATTTTCATTGTATGACTATACCACAATTTACTTACCTGTTCTATTGTTCATGGTAATTTGGATGTTTCCAGTTTGGGGGCTAGAAAAATAAAAAGTACCACTCTGAACATGCTTATAGTTGGACCCTGGCGTACATGTGTTAGCTGGGGCTGCCGTAACAAAATACCCCTGGCCAGGTGGCTTCAACAACAGAAATGGATCTCCTCACAGTTCTGGAGGCGAGAAGTCCAGGACCAAGGTGCTGGCAGGGTTGACTTCTGGTGAGGCTTTGCGTCCTGGCTTACAGACAGCCACCTTCTCACTGTGTCCTCAATGGCCTTTCCTCTGTGTGTGCACTCCTGGTATCTCTTCCACTTCTTTTTTTTTTTTTTTTTTTTTCTGTTTTTGTTTTCATTTTTATTATTATTTTGAGACAGGTTCTAGCTCTGTCACCCAGGCTGGAGTGCAGTGGTACATCCACAGCTCACTGCAGCCTCGAACTCATGGGTCCAAGTGATCTGATCCTCCTGCCTCAGCCTCCCAAGTAGCTGGGACTACAAGCATTTGCTACCATGCCTTGCTAATTTAAAAAAATTTTGTAGGGACAGGGTCTCACTATGTTGCCAGGGCTGGTCTTGAACTCCTGGGCTTAAGCTATCTTCCTGTGTTGGCCTCCCAAAGTGTTACAATTTCAGGTGTGAGCCACCGTGCCTGGCCTCTTCTCTTCATATAGGGACACCAGTCTTGTTGGGCTAGGGCTGTACCACTATGCCCTCATGTAACCTGAATTACCTTGGTTAAGACCTCATCTCCAAATACAGTCGTCACATTGGGGATTAGGGCTTCAACATATGAATGTGGGGAAAAACAAGATTCAGTTCATAACAGTGCATATGAGTGAGGAATGTGTCTATCAGAGAGTGGAACTGCTGGCCCCTGGGGCGTGCATATCTTCAGCTTCAATATGTATCATTGAACTGTTCTTCATGGTGGCTATACCAATTCACCTTCTGACAAACGTGCATGAAAGTCCCTGTTGCTTCATATTCTTGGTATGTGAGTCATTTTAAATTTGGCTAATCTGGGCTGGGCATGGTGGCTCACACCTGTAATCCCAGCACTTTGGGAGGCTGAGGCAGGCAGATCACCTGAGACCAGGAGTTCGAGACCAGCCTGGCCACCATGGCAAAACCCCATCTCTACTAAAAATACAAAAAAGTAGCTGAGCGTGGTGGCGGGTGCCTGTAATCCCAGCTACTCGGGAGACTGAGGCAGGAGAACTGCTTGAACCTGGGAGGTGGAGGTTGCAGTGAGCCAAGATCACACCATTGCACTCCAGCCTGGGCAATAAGAGCAAAACTCTGTCTCAAAAAATAAATAAATTTTGCTAATCTGGTGGGTGTGTCGTGACATCTTATGGGCTTTAGTTTGCATTTCCCTGATAACTAGTGAAGAGGAGCACCTTTTCTTTTTCTTTTTTTTTTTTTTTGAGATGAAGTCTTGCTCTGTTGCCCAAGCTGGAGTGCAGTGGTGCAGTTTTGGCTCACTGCAACCTCTGCCCGCTGGGTTCAAGCGATTCTCCTGCCTCAGCCTCCCGAGTAGCTGGGACTATAGACGTGTGCAACCATGCCCAGTTAATTTTTGTATTTTTAGTAGAGATGGGGTTTCGCTGTGTTGGTCAGTCTGGTCTCGAACTCCTGACCTCATGATCCGCCTACCTTGGCCTCCCAGAGTGCTGGGATTACAGGCGTGAGCCACCACGCCCCGTCAAAATCATTTTTTTAATGCCTGTTTGAAGATCCTCTCTGGTGAAATGTCTGTCACCATTTTCATATGTGAAGGAAAATGCTTATTGGAGTTCTAACCAAATATTTCTTTTTTTTTTTAATTGAAGCTGTTTCCTCTGCCTCTCCTCTACGTTGGAAACCACATAAGTGGATTATCAAGCACAAGTAAATTAAGGTAGAGTACAGGGTAATGGCTGGTGGAAAGTTCCTCACCTCTGTGCTGCCAGTGGTACAAAGACCAAGATTGATTTTTGCCATTGATAGTGCTTGTGCTATATATAGAATACAATAATATTTAGTAATTTAAGAAAGTAAGGTGGAGTTTTGAGTTTAATTGGCCAATGATTTTAGGAATGTTAAAAAGCTTATATTTTTTTATTATATTCAAGCCTGAACATAGAATATGAGGGCTGTAGACATTAAGGTAGAGAAGGTCTGATTTATCCAGGTAGGATTGTTGGTATGAATATGATTTTGTGTGACTTTTGGTTTCATCTCAGTTTTATAAGAGCAGGAACATCCCCTCAGCCTTGGCGTAGACCAGGTTTGGAGCAGGGAAAAATAATGACAGACATTTTCAAGTGCGTGCTATATACTTCTGAAATTTGCGTCTGCATTTATTTCAGGGTCTTTTGTTTTTGAGATGGAGTCTCACTCTGTCTCCCAGGTTGGAGTGCAGTGGTATTATCTTGACTCACTGCAACCTCCATCTTCCGAGCTCAAGCGATTCTCCTGCCTCAGCCTCCCAAGTAGCTGGGATTATAGGCGCCTGCCGCCACACCTGGCTGTTTTGTATTTTTAGTAGAGACGGGGTTTTACCATGTTGGCCAGTCTGGTCTTGAACTCCTGACCTCAGGTGATCCATCTGCCTCGGCCTCCCAAAGTGCTGGGATTACAGGTGTGAGCCACTGCGCCCGGCCTATTTCAGGGTCTTTTGATTATGGGGCACGTAATACCTTATCCTTCTTGGAATGCTATTAAATGGATCAGTTTCACTGTTAATGATTTTTTTTTTTTTTTTTTTTTGAGACGGAGTCTCGCTCTGTCGCCCAGGCTAGAGTGCAGTGGCACAATCACAATCTTGGCTCACTGCAAGCTCCACCTCCTGGGTTCAAGCCATTCTCCAGCCTCAGCCTCCCCGGTAGCTGGGACTACAGGCGCCCGCCACTACACCTGGCTAATTTTTTGTATTTTAACAGAGACGGGGTTTCACCGCATTAGCCAGGATGGTCTTGATCTCCTGACCTCGTGATCCGCCCGCCTCGGCCTCCCAAAGTGCTGGGATTACAGGCGTGAGCCACCGCGCCCGGCCACTGTTAATGATTTTAAGGGGTTGATATCTTATCTTTTTTTTGAGATGGAGTCTTGCTCAGTCACCCAGGCTGGAGTGTAGTGGTGCGATCTTGGCTCACTGCAACCTCCACCTCTTGGGTTCAAGCGATTCTCCTGCCTCAGCCTCCCAAGTAGCTGGGATTCTGAACCTGCCACCATGCCCAGCTAATTTTTGTATTTTTAGTAAAGATGAGGTTTCACCATGTTGGCCAGGCTAGTCTTGAACTCCTGACCTCAAGTAATCCTCCTGTCTTGGCCTCCCAAAGTACTTGGATTACAGGCATGAGCCACCGCACCCAACCTAAACTTTTTTGATAAGGACAAATTTTCACCACTTCATATAGGAAAAGCAGGGTAAAAGCTTCCTTTATCAATATTTGGACTAATAAATTAGTGTCCTGACACCTTCAGTAGTGACCAGGGAGGGTTGTTTTTTGTTTGTTTGTTGTTGTTTTTTCCTATCATGGATTCATGGTTTTTCATTTGCTTGATACAAGTCCTTTATCAAATATGTGTTTTGCAAATATTTTTTTCCTAGTTTGTGGCTTATCTTTTTATTTTCTTAACATGTCTTTCACTGAGCAGAGGTTTTTAATTTTAATGAAGTTCACAATCATTTTTTTTCTTTCATGGATTATACTTCTGGTTTTGAATTTGAAGCTCATCATCAAACCAAGATTACTCAAATTTTCTATGCTATCTTCCAGAATTTTTATAGTTTACATTTTACGTTTAGTTCTCTACAAATTTGCCTACTCTAGACATCTCATACAAGTAGAATCATACAATATGTTTGCCTTTTTTGTCTGGCTTATTCACTTACATAATATTTTCAAGGTTTATCCGTGTTATATTAGGTATCAGAATTTAATTCCTTTTTCAGGCTGATTAATATTCCATTGCAGGTATATATATATATTACATTTTGTTTATCCATTTATACAAATATTATTTATTTATTTATTTTTGAGACAGGGTCTTGTTTTATTACCCAGGCTGGAGTGCAGTGGTGCGATCACAGCTCACTGCAGCCTCACCCTGCTGGGCTCAAGTGATTCTCCTGTCTGGGTCTCCTGAGTAGCTGTGGCTACAGGTGTGCACCACCACGCCTGGCTTATTTTTATATTTTTTATAGAGACTAGGTCTCACAATGTTGCCCAGGCTGATCTTGAACTCCTGAGCTCAAGCAATCTGCCTGCTCTGGCCTCCCAAAGTGTTGAGATTACAGGAATGAGCCACTGTGCCCAGCCTATAAAAGTTTTTAATTTTGATGAATTCCAGTTTTTCTATGTATTTCTTTTGTTGCTTGTGCTTTTGATGTTTTATCTAAGGCTTTGCCTAACCGAAGGGTCATAAAGATTTACTTCTATACTTTCTTCTAAGAATGTTATAGTTTTAGATCCTATGTCCAGGTCTTTAATACATTTCAGTTAATTAAAAATTTTTTTCTTTTAAGTGATGAGGTCTTTCTGTGTTGCTGTGTTACCCAGACTCAAACGCAGTAGCTTTCACTGGTGCAATCGTGGCTCACTGTGGCCTCAAACTCCTGGGCTCAAATGATTCTCCACCTCAGCCTCTCGAGTACCTGGGACTGCAGGCACATGCGACAGTACCCAGCTCTTGGGTTAATTTTTTATATATGGTGTGAGATAGAAGTTCAAATTCATTTTTTTTTTTTGCATGTGGATGTTTAGTTGTTCCAGCACCATTTGTTGAAAAGGCTGTTCTTTTTCCATTGTATTGTCTTGGCACCCTGGTAGAAAATCAATTGATCATAATTTTAAGAATGTATTCTATTGATTGTATATCTATCTTTATTTTTTTTGAGACGGAGTTTCGCTCTTGTTGCCCAGGCTGGAGTGCAGTAGACGATCTTGGCTTACCACAACCTCCGCCTCCCAGGTTCAAGCAATTCTCCTGCCTCAGCCTCCCGAGTAGCTGGGATTACAGGCATGCACCACCACGCCCAGCTAATTTTGTATTTTTAGTAGAGACGAGGTTTCACCATGTTGAGGCTGGTCTCGAACTCCTAACCTCAGGTGACCTACCCGCCTCGGCCTCCCAGAGTGCTGGGATTACAGGCGTGAGCCACCGCGCCCAGCCTATCTATCTTTATTATTATTTTTTTGAGACAGGGTCTTGCTGTGTCACCCAGGCTGGAGTGTGGTGGCACAGTCACCACTCACTGCAGCCTTGACCTCCCAGGCTCAAGCGATCCTCCCACCTCAGCCTCCCAAGTAGCTGGGACCACAAGTGTGCACCAGCACACCTGGCTAATAATTGTTTTAATTTTTTGTAGAGATAGAATTTCACCCTGTTGCCCAGGCTGGTCTCGAACTCCTGGGCCCAAGGGATCCGCCTGCCTCAGCCTCTTAAATTGTTGGGATTATTGGAGTGAGCCACCATGCCCAGCCAGCCAGCTAGCTTCCTTTCCTTTCCTTTCCTTTCCTTTCCTTTCCTTTCCTTTCCTTTCCTTTCCTTTCCTTTCCTGTCCTGTCCTGTCCTGTCCTTTCCTGTCCCTTCCCTTCCCCTTCCCCTTCCCCTCCCCTTCCCCTTCCCCTTCCCCTTCCCCTTCCCCTTCCCCTTTCCCTTCCTTTCCTTCCCCTTCCCCTTCCCCTTCCCCTTCCCCTTCCCTTTCCTTTCCTTTCCTTTCCTTTCCTTTCCTTTCCTTTCCTTTCCTTTCCTTTCCTTTCCTTTCCTTTCCTTTCCTTTCCTTTCCTTTCCTTTCCTTTCTTACCAGTACTAGCTAGTCTTGATTATTGTAACTTTGTATTAAGTTTTGAAATTGGAAAGTGTAAGTACACCAACCTTGTTCTTCTTTTTCAAGATAGTTTTGATTTTTTAATTCTCTTGCATTTCTGTATTAATTTTAAAATTAGCTTGTCAATTTCTGCAAAAAAAAAAAAAAAAAAGAATAAATAAAGCCAGCTAAGATTTCATAGGGATTGTGTTGAATCTGTGATTTAGTTTGTTAGTGTTGCTGTAAAGGACTACCTGAGGCTGGGTAATTTATGAAGAAAAAAGGTTCGTGTGCTTCACAGTTCTGCAGGCTGTGCAAGAAGCATGGCACCAGCATCTGCATCTGGTGAGGGCCTCAGGCCCTCCTGGCAGAAGGGGAAGGGGAGCCAGTGCATGCAGTGATCTTGTGGCAAGAGAGGGGGTGCTATCAGGCTCCTTTAACAATCAACCTTCATGGGAATTAACAGAGTGAGAACTCACTCCCCCTACCCCTGTTGATTAATCTATCCATGAAGAATCAGCCCCCACCGCTGAAACATTGCCCACCAGGCTCTACCTCCAACATGGGGATCCAATTTTAACATGAGGCATAAAGGGTCAAATATCCAAACTGTAGCAATCTGTGTATCTATTTGAAGAGTATTTTTGATAACATAAGGTTTTAATAACATAAGGTCTTTTGATCCATGAACATGGAGTGTCTTTCCATTTATTTAGGTCTTCATTACTTTCTTTTTTTAATTTAAAAATTTTCTTAGAAGGCCAGGCACAGTGGCTCACACCTGTAATCCCAGCACTTTGGAAGCCGAGGCAGGTGGATCACCTGAGGTCAGGGGTTCGAGACCAGCCTGGCCAACATGGTGAAACACTGTCTCTACTAAAAATACAAACATTAGCTGGGTGTGGTGGTGGATACCTGTAATCCCAGCTACTTGGGAGGCTGAGGCAGGAGAATTGCTTGAACCCAGGAGGTGGAAGTTGCTGTGAGCCAAGATGATGCCATTGCACTCCAGCCTGGGCAATGAGCGAAACTCCGTTTCAAAAAAAAAAAAAATTTTTTTTTTCTTAGAGACAATATCTCACTCTGTTGCCCAGGCTGGAGTACAAGTGGCATGATCATAGCTCACTGCAGTAGCCTCGACCTCCTGTGCTCAAGCCATCCTCTTGTCTCAGCCCCTGCTCCGAGTGGCTGAGACTACAGGCATTCACTACTGTGCCCGGTTAATTTAAAAAACATGTTTTTTTTTGGCTTGGTGTGGTGGCTTATGTCTGTAGTCCCAGCACTTTGGGAGGCCAAGGCAGGTGGATCACTTGAGGTCAGGAGTTCGAGACCCAGCCTGGTCAACATGGTGAAACCGCATCTATACTAAAAATACAAAAATTAGCCAGGCGTGGTAGTGCACGCCTATAATCCCAGCTACTCGGGTGGCTGAGGCACAAGAATTGCCTGAGCCAGGAGGCGGAGGTTGCAGTGCACCAAGATCACGCCACTGCACTCCAGCCTGGGCAACAGAGCAAGACCCTGTCTCAAAGTAGAGACAGGGTCTTGCTCTGTTGCCCAGGCTGGTCTCAACCTCCTGGCCTCAAGCAATTCTTCCACTTCAGCCTCCCAAAGTGCTGGGATTGTAGGCATGAACCACCGCACCTGGTTCCTTTAATTTTTTTTAACAATGTTTTGTAGTTTTCTGCACACAAGTCTTACACTTCTTTTGCTAAAATTGTGTCTAAGAATTTTATTCTTTTTGATGCTATCTTAGATGAAATTGCTTTGCTAACTTAATTTTTTTTTTTTGAGACAGAGTCTTGCTCTGTTGCCCAGGCTGGAGTGCAGTGGTGCGATCTTGGCTTACTGCAACCTCTGCTTCCTAGGTTCAAGCAATTCTCCTGCCTTAGCCTCCCGAGTAACTGGGATTATAGTCACGCACCACTATGTCCAGCTAATTTTTTGTATTTTTAGTATAGGTGGGGTTTCACCATGTTGGCCAGGCTGGTCTTGAACTCCTGACCTCTCAATTCATCCACCCACCTTGGCCTCCCAAAATGTTGGGATTACAGGCGTGAGCCACTGTGCCCAGCCTAATTTCATTTTTGGATTGCTCATTGCTAGCGTATATTCAGAGTTGACTTTTGTATATTCGTTTTGTTTCCTGCACATTTGCTTGATTCACTTACTGTAGTTCTAATAATTTTTAAGTGGATCCCTTAGGATTTTCTGTATAGAAGATGTTCTCTGCAAACAGAGATAGCTTTAGTTCTTCCTTTCCAAATGAGATGTTTGTTTTTTCTAACTGCACTGTCTAGAACCTCAAATACAGTGTTGAATAGATAAAGTAGTGAGAGTGAACATCCTGGTCTTGTTCCTAATAATAGGGGGAAAACATTCACCTTTTAACCATGAAGTATACCTTATTTGCTTTTAAAAGGCATAATCTAGAATACTTTTTGAATGTAATTATAAATATAAAATGTTTTGTTGTTGTTGTTGCAGCTTTGAAAAATGTAGGTCCAGCCAGTCTCATAAGACATCTTTAGGTGTGAATATAAAGTTCCTGAACATTCTTTCTGCAGCTGCTCTCTGGATGCAGTGTGGTTGATGATGTGAAGCCTGTGCTGGGGTCTGGTTGGCTGAGCTGCCACTCTCCTCCTGTACTGCTGTTCCGGCTCTGACTTTCTTTCCCTAGCTCATTGGCTGCTCAGGGTCGCATCTAGAAGCAGGTGGAGATGGGCTGGCATTTGGCAGCCCTGGCAGTCTGTTGACTATGCATTGAGCTGCATCCTGGAATCTCTGGGTGTTAGGAGTGGGTAGAAGGTTATTAACTATATATTTTAAGGCAGTATAGCCTTATTACATAAAATTTGGGCAAGAAAATCACCCATAATTCTACGTTTTAACATACAATTTTAAATACTCATTTTCAGCCCAGCGCAGTGGCTCACACTTATAATCCCATCATTTTGGGAGGCTGAGGCAGGTGGATCGCCTGAGATTAGGAGTTCAGGACCAGCCTGGCCAACATGGCAAAACCTCATTTCAACTAAATATACAAAAATTAGCCGGGTGTGGTGGTGTAATCCCAGCTACCCGAGAGGCTGAGGCAGGAGAATCGCTTGAACCCGGGAGGTGGGGATTGCAGTGAGCTGAGATCACGCCACTGCACTCCAGCCTGGGTGACAGAGTGAGACTCTATCTCAAAATAAATAAATAAATAAATAATCCTTTGCAGCTCTTTTCTGTATGCAGAATGTATCTTGTTACAGTTGTAGATCCGACATGGTTTTGTATCCATTTGTTTTATTTAATATTCATTTTCTAATAGTATTTGTATTACAGAGTTATAGTATCATGTTCCCTCAACTGAATATATCATAATTTAACCATTATGATGTCTGACATTTAGGTTGTTTGTGATGTTTTTCCCACAGACACTGCAGGGAACACATTTATGCATGTGGTTTTTTTTCTGTCTTTCGATTATTACCTTAGAATAAGTTTCCCAAGAAGAAGTAATCAGGTCCAAGGTCAGAACCTTTTTTTATTTTTTTGAGACAGAGGTTGCAGTGGTGCGATCTTGGCTCACTGCAACCTCCGCCTCCCGGGTTCAAGCAATTCTCCTGCCTCAGCCTCCCGAGTAGCTGGGACTGCAGGTGCACACCACCATGGCTGGCTAATTTTTGTATTTTTAGTAGAGACAGAGTGTCACCATGTTGGCCAGTGTGGTGTCAAACTCCTGACCTCAAGTGATCCGCCCGCCTTGGCCTCCCAAAGTGCTGGGATTACAGGCGAAAGCCACCATGCCCAGTCAGTCAGGACTATTTAATGATGACGCATAGGCCTGACTTGATTTGTCAAAGGATGTATTGGTTCACATTGTGAAGTAGTTTCAGCACAACCTTTAGAATGGTTGGACAGAACAGTGTCTTAAATTGCCAAGTGAAGGCCGGGTGTGGTGGTTCCTGCCTGTAATCCCAGCACTTTGAGAGGCTGTGGCGGGCAGATTACCTTATGTCAGGAGTTTGAGACCAGCCTGGCCAACATGGCGAAACTCTGTCTCTTCTAAAAATACAAAAATTAGCTGGGTGTTGCAGCGCATGCCTGTAATCCCAGCTACTTGGGAGGCTGAGGAAGGAGAATCGCTTGAACCCGGGAGGCGGAGGTTACAGTGAGCTGAGATTGCACCACTGCACTACAGCCTGGGCAACACAGTGAGACTCTGTCTCCAAAAAAAATAAATAAATAAAAAATAAGTAAATAAATTGCTAAGTGAAAGTGGTATGAAATTATTTAATCTCCATTTATTTTTATTATTTAATGTGATTTGTTAATGGTAAATGTGAAAATTAATTTGGAAAATTAGTAAGCTTAATTAAAAATGTAAAACATGTAAAAGATAAAACCAATCAACCAACCCTTGGTGTCTGACATGCTTCACTCTTTTCCTGGCAGCCTACCCATGTTCACCGTGCTCAGGAAATTCACCATTCCACTTACCTTACTTCTGGAAACCATCATACTTGGGTGATTTTGTTTTTCCTCCATTCTTCCAGTGTGTCTCCCACCCACTGCATTTCTTTTACCCAGCAAATTCTAGTAGCCATTGCTAGTTGAAATAATTTAAGGACAAATGGTTTATTCATTTAAAAGTAGTTTCGTGCTTCTGTGATTCCCTAAGAACTTAATGAGGGATTTTTTAAAAGTTGTAATTTTACCATAGACAAATAATGCATGTTTGTGGTAGAAAATCATAAGAAAGAAAGAAAAAGAAACACTCCAAAAAGGATGTAAACCTGTTTCCTGAGCCAGATGGAATATATACCAATTTTGGAATACAGAAGAGAAACTGTCCATGTATACATACAGGATAGTTGTGCAGGGTATGAGGGATATCAATTCTGACGCAGTGATTATAATATAATATCGGAAGAAATTAATTTTTATATTGTTGGTATAAAATTTTTCATAAGGATATTTAGTCTGATATCCAAAAAGTTGATTCTTGATTTTGCCGGGAGGATTATTTAGAAATGAATTTTGGTTGGTGGTTCAGTGTTTTAAGCCCTTGTATTGAATTTTATCGTAATCTTTGAATACTCACTATCAGTCCATACAAACTTGATCCACCAGCAGGAGCACTTCTGTATTTTGTCCTAGTATCTCTCTAGTGAGAACAGAGAAATCAGTTTGTAATTAGATTAAGAAAACTGCTTAAGAAATAATGTAAATTTAGTCTGACTTAGAAATACTCTTAGTGCTTTCTCTACATCAAGCATTATCTGCTAGATTTTAGCTATAAAACTGCTGATGTCTATTTTCAATTTGTTTAAAAAATATAATCATACATCAATGTTTTCCTCTCTGCTCCCTTTCCTTTCTTATTTGTGTATTTATTACAGGAAGCAGTATTCACTCAACATCATCCTCAGTGTGTTTGCCATTATTCTTGGGGCTTTCATAGCAGCTGGGTAAGACTTTGGACTGTTTCTGCTCAATAACTTCTTTGTGTCTTTGACAATAGGCCCAGCCCCATCCTCAGTTTTTCATTTTCCATCTGGCTGCCATTGAATTGAGCAGTCAAGAGACAAATCTGTTGAAGTTAGTGGAATCCCCATGGGTTCCTGTGAAAGTCAAAGTAGGTCCCACATTGGCCAGAAAATTTCTGAGAATATATGAAGAGAGCATTGCAAGATATTAATATAGCGTTTCTTCACAAAAAGCAGTGAACTGTTTACATTTCTTACTGAATGTTTGTCTTCAATATAACAACTTTACTTGAGAAGTTCTTAGACGTTTGATTAACAATAACAGACTTACAAAGCCTTTGTGTGCTGATTTATTTTATTATTCCATGATACCTTAGCAGTTGCTTTTTCCGATGGTAGAATGCTAAATATGTTTGGGATATGAGCCAACACTAGTGCACGACTACTACTTTAATAATTATTTTGCAAAAGGAATAACGAGGACTCCAAGTCTTCATGGGCAGGCAGGTGCTCAGATTTCTGCTATAGTATGGTGGATAGTGCATGTGAATAGTTAGATTCGCTGGGTTCAGAACTTAGCTCCAGGCTGGGTGTGGTGGCTCACCCCTATAATCCCAGCACTGTAGGAGGCCTAGGTGGGAAGATCACTTGAGCCCATGACTTTGAGATCAGTCTGGGAAACATAGTGAGACCCTATTTCTACCAAAAAAAAAAAAAAAAAAAAAAAAAAAAGAAAGAAAATTAGCCTGGCGTGGTGGTGTGTGCCTGGAGTCTCAGCTACTCAGGAGGCTGGGGAAAGAGGATCTCTTGGGCCCAGGAGTTTGAGGTTGCAGTGAGCAATGATTGTACCACTGCACTCCAGCCCGGGCAACAGAGTAAGATCCTGTCTCTAAGAAAAACAAATCATGCTTATTGTTATTATAAATGTATTTAGTCCATTGTGTAGACTAAGGCTTATTACTTACGTTTCATCTGTACCATTCTCTCCCCTAGTCCTAGCCACAGGCTGAGTTTCACTCCTTGAAAGCTGGCTCTGTGGTCTCAGTGCTCCAATTCACACTGCGGGTATAGTACCAGCACCCATTAGACAGCAGTGCTCAGAGCCTGGTCTAGTCATGACAGGCTTTTTTTGGAATGAAATTTTATGAGTAAAGTAGTTTAAAACGGGAGGAGTTCTGTGGAAGATGCTCCAGGGACTAAGGGAGATAGCTTCCCCTTCTACTCTCTGAAGGTTCATTAAAAAAGGAACTGACAGGCCAGGCGTGGTGGCTCATGCCTGTAATCCCAGCACTTTGGGAGGCCCAGGCGGGTGCATCACCTGAGGTCAGGAGTTAGAGACCAGCCTGGGCAACATGGCAAAACCCCGTCTCTACTAAAAATACAAAAATTAGCCAGGTGTGGTGGCAGGTGCCTGTAATCCCAGCTACTTGGGAGGCTGAGGTAGGAGAATCACTTGAACCTGGGAAGTGGAGGTTGCAGTGAGCTGAGATTGTGCTATTGCACTCCAGCCTGGACGACAGAGTGAGACTCCATCTCAAAAAAAAAAAAAAAAAAAAAAAAAAAAAGGAACTGACAAAAGAGCAGATTGGGAGGAGAGAAAGACACACAGATTTACCTTCCCATGCCTGGGGTAGAGATCACGGGAGAGTGGCCACCCAGTGACCCAGTGAGGTGCAGGTGCTTCTATATCCTTCTTCACAGGAGGGCAGGGAATGGAGACGATGCTTTTGGGAGGTCAGAAATGATGACTGGAGAGAATGAATGGACCTGGGAGACAGAAATTGTAAAGGATTGATTCTCTTTGGAATTTGCACCCGAGAGGCAGACATTATATTTTTAAAGTCTGCCCAGATATGGCTGCATTCCTCATCTTCTTCTCTGCAGTAGATTTCAGAGAGGGGGATGGAAAGCAAGTGTGTTCTCATGGGTGGGCACAGTCTTTTAAGGTCAAAAAGGGAGTATCCAAGAAAAGCTTCTTCAGCATCTTCTGCCCTTCACGGGCTTTCCATGTAAAATAATCTGCATGCCAGGGTACCATATTTTTGGGGTGAAATTCCCTGGGCTTCTCCCACGGCACTCTGAGGTCTCCCCAGCACAGCCCCTCTCTTCTAGCTTCATTAGGGCTCATTTTGAAAACCAATGACTTACAGCCAGTTAAAGACTTTTGCAAAAAATGGTTTATAAAGCTGTGGTAAGTCTTTGGTGAGGAATGGCCCTTCAGTTACCATATGTATGCAGGCACATTTCCAGAACCAGTGAGCAGAAATCCAGTCTGTGCTTCGCATATGTAAGGACAGTCTACAAACGATCTGAAAGGGTAAATCAGGGTTCCAAAAACATCTAACTTTCAACCAAGAGCCAGTCTGGAGTAGCCATGCTCAGCCTGGCCCTTCCTCTGGCACTCACAGAATGGATCCCCAGCTGGCGGCTGGCATTCATAGTGCTTGGCCGCAGTGCTTAGCTACAGATCAGCAGTGAGTGCTTAGCCACAGTGCTTAGCTACAGATCAGCAGTGAGTGCTTAGCCACAGTGCTTAGCTACAGATCAGCAGTGAGTGCTTAGCTACAGATCAGCAGTGACCCTATCCTGCTCTCTTCTTACATTAGCACATCCAGATGCAAGCAGTGGCAGATCAGACTATTGGATGAGCAGGCGATGCTGCTGTAACAAACAACCTCCACACGGCAGTAGCTTCACTCACCAGATGCACCCCATCCATGCCATACACACCGCCCAACACTAGGCAGTGCTAGTGTGAGGGCTGTGCTCCATGTGGTTACTCAGGGATCCAGGCTGATGGAATCCCTGCCTCAGAGGGCACTTCCTTTGCCAAACAAGCAGGAAAAGGGAATGTGGGGAATTGTGCACTGGCTCTTAAAGGTTTCACCCAGAAGTAACATGTGTCACCTTCTCTTACGTTTTATTCAAAAGCAAGTCACATGGCCAGAAAAAGTTAAAATACAACATCCGGGCTGGGTGTGGTAGCTCATGCCTGTAATCCTGTTACAGGAAAGGGGTCCTGATCCAGACCCCAAGAGAGGGTTCTTGGATCTTGTGCAAGAAAGAATTTAGGGCGAGTCTGCAGTGCAGTGTGAAAGCAAGTTTATTAAGAAAGTAAAGGAATAAAAGAATGGCCACTCCATAGAAAGAGCAGCCCGAGAGCTGCTGGTTGCCCATTTTTAATGGTTATTTCTTGATGATTTGCTAAACAAGGGGTGGATTATTCATGCCTCCCCTTTTAGACCATATAGGGTAACTTCCTGACATTGCCCTGGCATTTGTAAACTGTCACGGCGCTGGCAGGAGTGTAGCAGTGAGGACGACCACAGGTCACTTTTGTGGCCATTTTAGTTTCAGTGGATTTTGGCCTATCAGCAAGGTCTTTATGACTTGTATTTTGTGCCGGCCTGCTATGTCATCCTGTGACTTAGGATGCCTTAACTGCCTGGGAATGCAGCCCAGTAGGTTTCAGCTTCATTTTACCCAGCTCCTATTTAAAATGGAGTTGCTCTGGTTCACACGCCTCTGACAATCCCAGCACTTTGGGAGGCCCAGGTGACAGGATTGCTTGAGCCCAGGAGTTCGAGACCACCCCTGGCAACATAATGAAACCCTATCTCTACAAAAATAAAAGTAAAAAAATTATCCGGGCATGGTGGCACATGCTTGTAGTCCCAGCTACTCAGGAGACTGAGATGGGAGGATCGCTTGAACAACTGCAAGGGTTACATGAATCTGTTCTAATTGATTAAACAAGTAAATTCTTCAGAAACGTCTGTGCTGTCACCACTGGCCTAAACAAACGGTGGGTAAGCCACTTGACAGTGGCCCAGGCTTCCAGGAGTGGGAACAGTGCTGCTGGGAACTCTTGGTCCTCTGAGTAGGAGTTCCCCTGTGGCTCTCCCAGGAGGTGGGCAGCATCTCCCCATCCCCTTTCCACTCACTCGGCTCTGCCATCTCAGGGGGCGGCAGACTCTGCTCTTCTTCACGTTGAGTCACATGTGGGTAGGTAAGAAATTTGGAAGACCCTTATTTTGAAGAAAATCCTTTTGAAATGGAGTTTCGCTCTTGTTGCTCAGGCTGGAGGCATGATCTTGGCTCACCGCAACCTCCGCCTCCCTGGTTCAAGCGATTCTCCTGCCTCAGCCTCCTGAGTAGCTGGGATTACAGGCATGCGCCACCATGCCCAGCTAATTTTGTATTTTTAGTAGAGATGGGATTTCTCCATGTTGGTTAGGCTGGTCTCTAACTCTTGACCTCAGGTGATCCACCCACCTTGGCCTCCCAAAGTGCTGGGATTACAGACATGAGCCACCACGCCTGGCCAAAAATTCTTTTTTTTTTTTTTTTTTTTTTTTTTTTAGTTGTGATTGAGAGAATTCTGATTTACAATGACTAAAATTAATTTCCCTTCTCACAAATATATTTGTAGATAATAATGTGTGGAGGCCTCAAGAAAAAATCTAATTTAATTTGCATTCAGATTTTGGTAGAATTTTTGCTCTGTTTCATTCTCTTTGGTTAGAGATAATCTTATTTTGACATTGAAGAAGATTCAGGGTATGCCACTCCAAACTATGCCACTGTGAGATCAAGATTATTTTGAGCCGAGGACAATTGAGAATCAACAGATCAGGAAGTTTGCTGCCTTCTCCTTTCTGCCTAAAAAACAGGGAATCAATTTCCCATTGTGAAGGGGACCCCTTCTCCCATCCCAGGAAGAGGAGAGCAATTCCTATCACTGGACGGAGGGTCGGCCCTGAGATGTGTCTGCATAAACAAACCCTAAAATAACCCTCTCGTTCATCATTTCCACCATAGATTTCCTAGTTACTTTCTAACAGTTACACAATTTATTTGTTCTTTGAAGCCCAAATCCTCTTTCCTTTTTAAAGCTAAGTCCCCAAGTCTAACTGTTTGAGTTTCACTTCTTTTCTGTGAACTTTAGGGAACATTAATAAGATTTGTATTCTCTTTCTCCTGTTAATCTGTCTTTTATCAGTTAAATTAGCAGGCCCCCAGACACTGAACCTAAGAGGGTACAGGAAAAGGTTTTTCTCCCTGGCAATGTGTATTTCTGAATTATGACATGGTCTAGCACTGTCTGCAACGATCAAGTGCAGGTGGGTGGGCCACATCATGGCTCAGCTATTACTCTTCCTCTTGTTCCGTCATAGCTCCCCAAACGTTTTTATGCTGGTGCTATTTATAATGGAAATGGAAGAGAAGATGTTTCAAAAGAATGGGAAGAAAGGAGCCATAGAGGGGTCACATAGAAGGATGGATACCTGCCTTGCCATTTTGATGGACAGGGTGCGGTTTGGGCACCAGATGGAGGTGTGGCTGCCTCATGCGACCCCTCTTACCCAGTCTCTGCCCAGCTGCCCGTCACTGGCTGCACCCTGGAGGTGGCCCTGTTCACTACAATAAGCAGAGCCCCTGGGTGGATCGGGGCCAATCACTCCCTTTAGGAAAGTTAGGGCTCACCATTTATTATGTGGATTCATCAGCTAGCGAAAGACAGGGGTTGCAGTTGAAGGAAGATGCTTAATGTCATTCTGGTTTTAAGCCATTCACGATTGAGTTGAAGCCACCTGATGGGCTGGTTTGGTTTTTGTCTGGAGGCAAAGCAGAGGAATTAACCATTCACAACCACAAAGTGGGGAAAGTGTGCCACAGAAAAATGGGTTTGATTAGGGAAAGGTAGATCAGGTGGGCTTAGAGGCCAAGTTGTGAGTTTTTGAGTAATCATTCTCCCTTTGTGGTCTCCCTCCCAGGTCTGACCTTGCTTTTAACTTAGAAGGCTATATTTTTGTGTTCCTGAATGATATCTTCACAGCAGCAAATGGAGTTTATACCAAACAGAAAATGGACCCAAAGGTACCAGACCTTGCCTATGGCTTTTTGGCTTTGTCATCTGGCCCCTAGAATTATATGAAAAATGAAAATGAATGTGTACAGTTGGCATGTAATTTAATTTATATAATATGACCTGTAAATTACTTATTTTCAATTATCTTGTCTGTATAAGTTATTATTTGCAAAATTTTGGGTGAAAATGAGATACGACGGGAAAAGTCACTAGTTTAGATGCACACTCAGAACATATAAAAAGGGATTATTTTGAAAGGCAAATTAATTTTTTTACCAGCATCATCAATGACCAAGGCAAGGTCAGGGGTCATGATATTTGTTCAGAGAGCGCTAGTTTGGAGTCTGGAGATGTGGGTTACAGACACAAGTTTTGCTACTTACTGACTGTTGTGCTTTGAACCTTAACTTCTCCAAATTTCAGTTTCCTTATCTGTGGAATGAAATGACTGCAATGGATAATTTGTAAGGTCTTGTCCAGCAATAGCTGCTGCTTCTGATGATGAAGGGCTGGGGCAGAGGAGCTTTGCTTTTGTGTGGCTGCCTGTCACGTGGAGGCCCCATCCCTCCCCCGCCCCCAGCTGTTACAGGAAGCCCGGGAGGATGAGTCAGGCATATGTTTCTTTGTTCCAAGCTCTTTGTGCTGGATGAGAGAGTTCACTCTGACCAACAGGCTATTTCCATGAGCTATTTTTTTTTTTTATCTGCACTGTTTTTTTTTTTTCCCCTGCATGGCCATTTTTTTTTTTTTTTTTAACGGTAGCAGTTTTACAAAAACAGGTTTGTTGTCTTTTGAGAATCACAATATGTCATCCTTTTTTGAAAATGGTGAAGTGGTGTGGTCACTTTCATGAAAGTAAATATATAATGCTGCTGTCCTTTAATGGAAAGAGCAGATGTTTTTAAAGAGTTTTGTTTATATTAACATTTTTAGTGTTCTTTATTTTGTTCCAGATTTCCCATTTTGAATAACATGCTTTAAAAAAAACCTCACATAATTAGAATGCTGGAGATGAATGGAACCCTAGAGGCTTCCCACTGCCATGCGTTTTCTCTGTAGTTTTGGTGTAAAACAAATGTTTATTCCAAAATCTCAGTACCCTCAAACTGAAGCATTTTATGTCAGAAATTTGCTGAAAATATTCCAAAAGAGTTGCTCAGAATTCACATTCTAACTTTGTATGAATATGCAGTTGTATAAATGGCTCCAGGAAATCTGTGCCTCACGTTTCTGAAACTGAGTGGTTTTTACATTTTTGTTTTTGCAGGAGCTAGGGAAATACGGAGTGCTTTTCTACAATGCCTGCTTCATGATTATCCCAACTCTTATTATTAGTGTCTCCACTGGAGACCTGCGACAGGTGAGCTGATGACGATCATTACAGTTTTCCTTAGCTGGCTTTAAAAAAATTAATATTTAACATTTGGTATGCACTGAAACAAAAAGTGTAAAGTTAGCTAGGACTACCAGGAGGGTACATGATAACAAGATGTTTGATATCCCTAGTAACACCTTTTGGCACTACCCTTGCATTGGCATTTATCCTTAGCCACATATCAAGGAGAGCCAAGAACTCTGGATTTGGTGCTTTTTGGAGAATAACAATGCAAATCTGAGTTTGAGTTCCATATCCCCCTTTGCTAATATGGGGACCCTGGGAGAGCTACTTACCCTAGAAGGGGATTTTGATCATTTTAAAAAATAGATTTATTTATTTATTTGTTACTTTCTATTGTGGACGTTTTGAAACATGCACAAAGTAGAATAATTCAATGAGTTGTCACAGACCCACCACCTAGCTTCAACACTTTGGCATTTTGCCATCTTACTTTATCTGTCCTCATCCACCCCCACTTTTTTGTTCCTCTGGAGTATTTTAAAACCTATGCCAGCCATCATGCCATTTTACCTCTAAATATTCCAGGATCCACGTTTGAATTTTGGGAAGGTGTTGTTCTTTCAGCATTTGCCCTGAAACCCTATCTGCTGCTGGTGAGAGACAAATAAAGTGGTGAATTAGTGGTAAGATCTGAGGCCCAGAGGAGCGGTGGAGGCCAAGTCTCTTAGGAAGCGTGGACATTCTCCATAGTGACAGCTCCAGTGGCCACCCCAAGGGGTGCAAGCTCGGACTTCTTCAGGAAGTTGCGGGCCACACAGCCTCTGAGAGCTTCGCTGATGTGTAAGTGAATGTGAGAAACGAGATGCGATGGGCAAAACCTTCCTCAGCAGGACCTCCACCCACAGACTCGGCTCCGGACACAGCCCTGACCAGCCAGGCGATAACCCCGTCATTGCTGGCCTGGGGCTGGGGCAGCACCCATTTACCCATGGACAGGACAGTGTTTCCATATTTAGCAATCAGCATGAGTGTGTGTTGCCCACCAGTTGAAAGTCAATTCCATTTGCAGCTCTTTTAGGGTCTGAGTGACTCTGAAAGGCTGCAGGCTGCTGTGGACTCCCAGGCGGCTCATTGTTCTTTCTCCAGCTGGACTTTCTCACTTGTCCAGCTCTCTTCCCAGCAGAAGGGCTTAGCAACCTCGTCCCTGGGCACAAACAGCCATTTCCACGGGTTTATATGGAAAACCACCAAGTGGCACCAATCTCGATAAAGAGCTCTCTGTTTCGGGTTAATTAGAACGTTGTGAACCTGAGCCTCCCTGATAATTCCGTGTTGGAAGATAAAGCGGGCACCTGCACCTCTCTAGTAAGAATGAGCAGGGCATGATATCTGAAAACACAGTATTTGTTTTTCAGCTACTGTCAATCAATTTTAAACTGAGTCAGTGCCCTAACATTACACAAAACAAAATTATGAACTCTTGGCCAGGCGCGGTGGCTCACACCAGTAATCCTAGCACTTTGGGAGGTCGAGACAGGCAGATCACCTGAGGTCAGGAGTTTCAGACCAGCCTGGCCAACATGGTGAAACCCTGTTTGTAGAGAGTATATTTAGTAGTAAAAATACAAAAATTAGCCAGGCATGGTGGCAGGCGCCTGTAATCCCAGCTTCTCAGGAGGCTGAGGCAGGAGAATCACTTGAACCCGGGGGGCAGAGGTTGCAGTGAGCCGAGATCACACTATTGCACTCCAGCCTGGGTGACAGAGCAAGACTCCATCTCAAAAAAAAAAAAAAGAAAAAAAGAAAAATTATGAACTCTTAATGAAGTGGTCCTAGAGGCTTGTCTCCTTTCACTATTATAGAAATGAGGGTTTTTTTTTTTTTTTTTTTTTAAATCAGTGGAGTTTATCTGTTCTGAAATTCTGGTATTTTATACATATATATATATATATATTCCAGAAATATAAATCTAGAAACTCCTAAAAATTGTTAAAACATCTCATTGGGGCTAAAAGCATATTTCCCCATGGCAACAACACTATGAAAGGCATAGTGACCAGAAACTGAATTTTAGGTACTTTATGAGTAAAATAGATTAGGCGTATTATGTTAATAATTTATAACATTGTTTCAGAATAAATATGTGTTCTTATATCAAAGTCATTGACTTATAAACTTGTAGCATGGTGTTTTCAGAAGTTGCCATCTGCCTGTAATGATTATCATGCAGAATTCTTCTACTTTCTCATGTAATAATAATAATAGCTAATACTTGTTGAGGGCTTATTATGTCAGACATTTTTCAAAGCACTGTTCATGAACTATCTCACTGCATTTCCACAACAGAAGAGAAGGTCCTGTACGATAGGAATAGTAATTCCTATTGTATAGGCAAAGCATCTAGGGCATTGTGCTTAAATACCTTCCCAAGGATAGCAGGTGGTCAGTCCAGGCACTCTGGCTCTAGAAACACATCCTCCACTGTCATCTCATTTACTTTATTTGTATATGAAAAGTGTTTGCTTTCTCCTTCATGTGTGAAAAACATATCCCTCCCTTATAGAAAGTACAAGAGACCTAACATATACTTTATTTTTATTTATTTTATATTTTTGAGACAGAGTCTCAGTCACCCAGGCTGGAGTGCAGTGGCATGATCTTGGCTCACTGAAACTTCTGTCTCCCACATTCAAGCAATTCTCCTGCCTCAGCCTCCTGAGTAGCTGGGATTACAGGAGCGCACCACCATACCCAGCTAATTTTTGTATTTTTAGTAGAGACAGGGTTTCACCATGTTGACCATGCTGGTCTCAAACTCCTGACCTCAAGTGATCCATCTGCCTCAGCCTCCCAAAGTGCTGGGATTACAGGGGTGAGCCACTGCACTCAGCTAACATATACTTTATTAAATCCTAATGCTCTAGGAGAATATCCTCCTCCTATTCTGCTTATGGTACTAGAATATCCCAATATTTACCCTGTTTAGCCTCTTCTATTTGACCAGACTCCAAAGATTTCAAACAGAAGTTCCTTTAGAAAGTCTGTAAGTACCTTCGAGCCCCCAGAGTGACTGCTAATCACTGAAATTCCAGATGGACCAAAGTGCTAACTATATAGATTTGTTTTTCAAAACCTATAAGAAAAATTATAATGAGAAGATATAGCGTATAGTTATAACCATAATAAAAGGCCTTCTATAAAATGACAAAGTACAAGTCAAGTCATGGAGTTAAAAATTTGACTAGTTTTTTGTTTGTTTGTTTGTTTTGAGATGGAATCTCCCTCTGTTGCCCAGGCTAGAGTGCAGTGGCACGATCTCGGCTCACTGCAGCCTCCACCTCCCAGGTACAAGTGATTCTGTCTCAGCATCCCGAGTAGCTGGGATTACAGGTGCACACCATCATGCCCAGTTAATTTTTGTATTTTTAGTAGAGGTGGGGTTTCACCATGTTGGCCAGGCCAGTCTTGAACTCCTGACCTCAGGTAATCTGCCCGCCTTGGCCTCCCAAAGTGTGAGGATTACAGGTCACTGTGCCCGGCCCCAAAAGTTTGACTGGTTTTTTTTTTTTTTTTTTTTTGAGATGGCGTCTTGCTCTGTTGCCTAGGCTAGAGTGCAATGTCGCGATCTCGGCTCACTGCAACCTCCGCCTCCTGGGTTCAAGTGATTCTCCTGCCTCAGCCTCCTGAGTAGCTGGGATTACAGGCGCCTGCCACCATGCCTGGCTAATTTTTGTATTTTTAGTAGAGACAGCATTTCACCATCTTGGCCAGGCTGGTCTCGAACTCCTGACCTTGTGATCTGCCCATGTTGGCCTTCCAGAATGCTAGAATTACAGACGTGAGCCACTGCACCTGGCCAAGTTTGACTAGTTTTTAAAAGTATTGAATGACAAGAGATGCCAAGATATATGAGACACTCACTGTAATCTGCAAGAAAAAAGCCATCAACCCCATAGGGAAAAAAAAAAAAACAACAACAGTGAGATTTCCACTACTAACATTGCTCTGTATTCACTGAATCAAGGCAAATTTCTTCCCATTGGTCCCTTTTGACCATGGCGGAATTCATTTTAGATTGTAAACCAAATAGGAGAAAGAAATGAATTTAGGTAATTAGGTGTGTTAGCCTGTAATATAAAATTGCTTTTTGTTTACCAAGTTTGGTTTGACTGTTTTGAAAGCTGATTAATGAATTACAGCAAAATGTTAACTTCTCTTGTTAACAGAAAGAAACTTGATGAGTCATTTTCCCTGGTTAACTGGGACTGGGAGTGATGGAGAGGATCAGAGACTGTGGTAAACGTGTGTGTGTGACTCACTCCTCTGGGAATTCAAGCCCAGACTTTGGACTTACACAGTCAATAGATCTATTAACAGTGCCTCGATTCTATTTCTGATGAACAAAGTCAGAGATGACAGCTTCTCTTGTTAACAAATTAGGCCCTTGGAAAATACTCAGCAGGTGAACTTTCTTTAGTATTTGAATCACCGCAATAGGTTCAAAGTACATCTAGTATATTACAGTTGATGAATAGGGATAAATAATAGGACTTTTTTTTCCCTGATTAAAAAACCCTGAGTGCAAAGTGAAAAAGACTCACATTCCAACAGTAAGTCTAAAGGAAGAAGGGCTTTATTGTTATTTACCTTTAATTATTTATTTTTAAAAATAAATGTCATGCTACATTATTTTTAAAATGCCACTAATACAGTCTCATCATTATTAAGGAAATAAAACTAAAATCTATAAAAATTTAGGTTGGGGCTGGTCACGGTGGCTCACACCAGTAATCCCAACACTTTGGGAGGTTGAGGCGGGCGGATCACAAGGTCAAGAGATCGAGACCATCCTGGCCAACATGGTGAAAACCTGTCTCTGGCCGGGCGCGGTGGCTCACGCTTGTAATCCCAGCACTTTGGGAGGCCGAGGCGGGCGGATCACGAGGTCAGGAGATCGAGACCAAGGTGAAACCCCGTCTCTACTAAAAATACAAAAAATTAGCCGGGCGTGGTGGCGGACGCCTGTAGTCCCAGCTACTCGGAGAGGCTGAGGCAGGAGAATGGCGTGAACCCGGGAGGCGGAGCTTGCAGTGAGCCGAGATTGCACCACTACACTCCAGCCTGGGTGAAAGAGCGAGACTCCGTCTCAAAAAAAAAAAAAAAAAAAAAAAAAGAAAACCTGTCTCTACTAAAAATATAGAAATTAGCTGGGTGTGGTGGCGAGCGCCTGTAGTCCCAGCTACTCAGGAGGCTGAGGCAGGAGAAACGCTTGAGCCTGGGAGGTGGAGGTTGCAGCGCAGTGAGCCAAGATCGCACCACTACACTCTAGCCTGGTGACAGAGTGAGACTCCATCTCAAAAAAAAAAAAATTTAGGTTGGTGAAGAATCTAAATATTTTGTGAGAGTCACAAAATAGCCCTCAATGGATTTTGTAGTATCAGGAACACATATATAGTTTTTATTTATTTCTTATTAATTGATTGATATTTTACTGTTTGCATAAATACTTTTAGGTCTTTGAAAGAATAGATGTTTTTCTACCCTTGGTTTGAAATTTAAAACTTACGTATTTCTCTTATTCCCAATTTTATTTTAATTTCAGACACTAAGTGTTTCCCATGATTTTTGTGGTTTTGTTTTGTTTTGGTCTTTGACTGCCTTAAGCATAAACTTTTTGGCTTTAATTCTATTGGAAGTTTTCTGCTCCTTTGATTAGCTTGGGGCTTGCTGGTAAGACAGATGTATATTTATTATATTTTTCTTTCACAAGTAAGCATTTAACAAAAAGTGTTGATGCAAAGAAACTGTCAAACATATACAGAAGGAGATGGAGTAGCATGACAAACTCCACATGTATGCCCATCAGCCAGTTTCAACAATTAGGAACATTTAACGTGAATTTTTTTTTTTTTTTTTTGAGACAGGGTCTCACTCTGTTGCTCAGGCTGGAGTGCAGTGGTACCATCACGGCTCACTGCAGCCTCCATCTCCTGGGCTCAGGTGATCCTCCCACCTCAGCCTTCCCAGTAGCTGGGACTACAAGTGTGCACACCACCATGCCCAGCTAATTTTTGTCATGTGTATCCTTTTGATAAGTGAAGTGGGCAAAGCATTGCTAACGAAACAATGACAGTGAAATCTGACAAGATGGTACTGATTGGAGAAGAGAATTCTACCTTAATTGTTTAAAAATTTGAATTATAAACTTAAAAGATTTCATTTTAAATACATTGATTTTCTAAAACATGGCTAACAAAGTATTGCTTAATACAAAGTGAGTAGAACTTACATTTGATTATATTTGATCCTGTTATTGAGCACATACTTATGGGCAGTTTTCAGACACCTTCAAATCATTTTTGGATACAGACAGGGGAACAACCATGAATAAAATACTCCTTATTGTCACCTGTCATTTCAAGAGGTTAAATTTTATTTTCTCAGCTAGGGATTAAATTCCTGGAGAGCAGAAATTGAGTCTTTTTTTTTTTTTTTGAGGTGGAGTTTCACTTTTGTTGCCCAGGCTGGAGTGCAATGGCGCGACCTCGGCTCACTGCAACCTCCACTTCCCGGGTTCAAGCGATTCTCCTGCCTCAGCCTCTGTAGTAGCTGGGATTATAGGCACCTGCCACTGCTCCTGGGTAATTTTTGTATTTTTCGTAGAGATGGGGTTTCACCATGTTGGCCAGGCTGGTCTCAAACTCCTGACCTCAGGTGATCTACCTGCCTCGGCCTCCCAAAGTGCTGGGATTACAGGCATGAGCCACTGTGCCCGGCCAGAAATGACGTCTTAAACTTCTTTGTCTACCATCTCTTCCACCCCAATTATGTGATTGCTTCATAAGTAGCAAATAATAGTTCACAATACTTCCTAAGCATGTGCAAGTTCCTGAAAACAGTTTATGACCTTAAACTTTTCTTGCCTACATTATTAATTAAGAATAAACTTTTTCGCTGGGTGTGGTGGCTCATGCCTGTAATCCCAGTACTTTGGGAGGCCAAGTCAGGCAGATGACTAGAGCCCAGGAGTTTGAGACCAGCCTGGGCAACATGGTGAGACCCTGTCTCTACTTAAAAAAAAAAAAAAAAAATTAGCCAGGCATGGTGGCCTGTGCCTGTAGTCCCAGCTACTCAGGAGACTGAGATGGGAGGAATTGACTGATCCCAGGAGGTAGAGGCTGCAGTGAGCCATGATCACACCACTGCACTCTAGCCTGGGTGACAGAGCAAGACCTGGTCTCAAAAAAGAAAGAAAAAAAAGAAATAATCAACTTTCTTCTAAAATTATTTATAAAATGTAAACCCAACCTTGAATTTGGGACCACAAATTAAATTAGTAAAGGTGTGTAAAGTCAGTGAATCAATGATAGCCTCAGCGATAATAGCGATTGTGATTTTGTGCTGGCCATCAGCACAGTCCTAAACAATTTCTTTCAGTCCTGATATCAGCCTTTTGAGGAAGGCTTTCCTTTTCTTAAATAATCTACATTTTGTAAAATGAATCTGAGGTTCAGGGAAGAAAAGAAATTTGCCCAATGTCACATAACTAGTATCACCTAGGATTTTTAGCATCATATTTTCTGTTTGGGAAGATGGTTCCTGTATCAAAATGCAGTTTGGTAAAACCAGTAAATTTAAACTGCAATATTATTAACCTAATCATTAGTTTTTTTTCTTTTTAATAATAGGCTACTGAATTCAACCAATGGAAGAATGTTCTGTTTATCCTACAGTTTCTTCTTTCCTGTTTTTTGGGGTAAGAAACCATAGATAAGTAGAAGCATTGGTCGACAGTATCTCTTGACAAGTAAAATCAAGATATGCCTTCTGTCTATTCTGTCAGAATTCCTTTGTGTTTCTCTGACTGTCTCTGGAAAGTACCCCTGCAGCAAAGGAGGTGGCAGGGACCCAGGATACCTGGAAACCCAGCCTAAAAGACCAGGAGCAAGCATACAACTCTTGTTTTTGAAAGTCATGCTAATGTCCTGTTCTTCTCCAAAATACGATGTTGCCTATTGATTTCTGAAAGTTTGTCTGAAATGAAGTCAGCTGACATTTCAAGTTCGATGCTGAGGCCTTTTTGTTTTTTGTGTTTTAAGAGATGGGGTCTCACTCTGTTGCCCAGGCTGGACTCAAACTCCTGGGCTCAAGCAATCTTCCTGCCTTAGCCTCCTGATTAGCTGGGACTACAGGCTCCTGCCTCCAGGCCTGGCAGTAATATGTTTTCATCTTTGTCACCATGTCCTTAGTTTTTCAAGATCCCTTCCTCACATAATTATGTGACTATGACAGCCTTTTCCTATAGTGCTATACCTGCTATATTCAGGAAAATTTCTAAAGAGAGATGTCCAGGCTGTTGTATTGTCCAGCGGTTAGGCTTTTTTGTTCTTGAAATTTTCTTTCTTTCTTTTTTTTTTTTGGAGATGGAGTCTTGCTTTGTTGCCCAGGCTAGAGTGCAGTGGCACGATCTTGGCTGACTGCAACCTCTGCCTCCCAGGTTCAAGCAATTCTTCTGCCTCAGCCTCCCGAGTAGCTGGGATTACAGGCATGCACCACCAACTCAGCTAATTTTTTGTATTTTTAGTAGAGATGGGGTTTCACTGTGTTAGCCAGGATGGTCTCAATCTCCTGACCTTGTGATCTGCCTGCCTCAGCCTCCCAAAGTGCTGGGATTACAGGCGTGAGCCACCGCACCCGGCCCTGTTCTTGAAATTTTCTTTAGGTATATCTTCTGGTTGAGAGACCATATAGTTTGTGTCTATTTCAATCTTCTGAAGACTTGAAAATCCCTTTGCATGAATAGGTGATACATGCAATCAGGAAATCATTAAAAAGAATAAATAGGGAGGCTGAGGCAGGTGGATCACCTGAGGTCAGGAGTTTGAGACCAGCCTGGCCAACATGGCATAACCCCATCTCTACTAAAAATACAAAAATTAGCTGGGTGTGGTGATGCACACCTGTTGTCCCAGGTACTCAGAAGTCTGAGGCAGAAGAATCGCTTGAACCCAGGAGGTGGAGGTTGCAGTGAGCCAAGATCGCACCACTGCACTCCAGCCTGGGTGACAGAGGAGACTCCATCTCAAACAAACAAACAAACAAACAAACAAAAAAGAATAAATAGGGAACACCAGCTCCCCTCCATTCTTCCTCGCCTCCAGCACTGTAGTTTTCTTCTCCAGAGGCAACACTGTTGGAAATCTTGGGAGTATCCTCCCTGAGCGGGGGATCATTCTACTACAGGCCCTGGTACCTTCTCCCATACTGAAGGGGCCCTTGAATTCCTATAGCGGGGAATTACTCATCAAATGATTTTTCCTGTGAAGGAAGATGGATTCCCTCTCACCTGCCACACTTTTCATTCTGTATAAATGAACAAAGACAACTCATGACCTCTTTGATCAACACTCTTCAATTCTCAAACTCGATTTCAATTGCAATGATGTAGTCACATGCAGTAAAAACATTTCTATCTTCCATTCATTAGTTCTCTCTTTAGCTGTGTCTGATTTAATGATTTAATGTTGATGGAGTTTTTGATTTTAACAATTTTATATTTTATTTGTAAAAGTTCCACAGTTTTCCCCAAACGTATCTGTTCATTTAGAATACTCTCACTGGTGATCCTTGTGACTGTGCCTTTTATTTCTTTAGGTGTCACACACAGCTATTCCATATTCTGTGTCTGACAATCCCAGCATCTGCAGCTCTTGAGAATTTAAGCATGCAGTTTTTTTTATTTCAGGCGATGTTCATTGTGTTTTGCTTTCTTCTGTGTTTGGTGACCTGTGATTGTGAGCATTTTGCTTAAAATTTTTTTTTTTTGAGATGGAGTCTCACTTTGTCGCCCAGGCTGGAGTCCAGTGGCATGATCTTGGCTCACTGCAACCTCCGCCTCTTGCATTCAAGTGATTCTCCTGCCTCAGCCTCCTGAGTAGCTGGGAATACGGGCACCCACCACCACACCTGGCTAATTTTTGTATTTTTAGTAGAGACGGAGTTTCATCATGTTGGTCAGGGTGGTCTCAAACTCCTGACCTCAGGTGATCCACCTGCCTCGGCCTCCCAAAGTGCTGGGATTACAGGCATGAGCCGCCACACCTGGCCCATTTTACTTAACCTTGATTGGTCCCGTGGCTGAAATTGGGAATTTGAGACACTTTTCTATAGGGACAAGTTGTATTTGCTTCTGCTGGTAGCCAGGGGTTGCCCCAGACCTTGATCCCTTTAGGCCTTTTCGGAGTCTGGGCTCAGTACCCCCTCCTCCCCCTAGAGTTTGGCCCCAAGCCAAACTTCCCCCTAATCATGGAAAAATTGTCTTCCACAAAACCGGTCCGTGGTGCCAAAAAGGTTGGGGACCGCTGCCTTAGAGCACTTAGCCATTGTTGGAAGCATAAGTTTAGTAAAATACCTGTAGTTTTCCCAGTTGTTGACTGAGAACATTTAACCTTGAAAAAAAAAAAATCTAAGCCATGCTTGTGAGTCACCCTTTGTCAAACCATCTCTTATTTTTCTCTCTAATCGAAAAATAAGAAGTTAACCCTTAGTTCACAAACTTAGACTAGCACCTTTCCCTGGCTAAGCCCATATTCCTCTGTGAACAGGAGAGCAAAGGTTCGAAGTCTTCCCATGTCATTGTAAACTTGATGAGATATTGGCTTTTTTGGTTTGTTTTTTGTTTTTAACATGCAATTCACCGTTTAACCATTCCATGAAGGAAACCAACAAGTGGACCCTCTGAGGTCAGCTGTTGTCAGTGGGTGAGGGCAGGCAGCCTCGCTGTGAGCTGTCACCCTCCAGGGCTTGCCCATGAGAGGGCTTGACCCCCATCTGTCTACAATTGCATACTTTTTTTTTTTTTTTTTTGAGATAGAGTCTCCCTCTGTCGCCTAGGCTGGAGTGCAGTGGCACGATCTCGGTTCACTGCAAGCTCCGCCTCCTGGGTTCATGCCATTCTCCTGCCTCAGCTTCCCGAGTAGCTGGGACTACAGGCGCCTGCCACCACGGCTAATTTTTTTGTATTTTTTTTTAGTAGAGACGGGGTTTCACCGTGTTAGCCACGATGGTCTCCATCTCCTGACCTCGTGGTCCACCCGCCTTGGCCTCCCAAAGTGCTGGGATTACAGGCGTGAGCTACCGCGCCCGGCCTACAATTCCATACTTTTTTTTCCCCATTTAATAATATAATTCTTAAAAACAAATGCCCTTTTGATAAGAATTATTAATATATTATTTTATCAGTAGTCATTTTAGAAATTGAAAATTCAGGCCGGGCACAGTGGCTCACGCTTGTAATCCCAGCACTTTGGAAGGCCGAGGTGGGCGGATCATGAGGTCAGGAGATTGAGACCAGCCTGGCCAACATGGTGAAACCCCATCTCTACTAAAAATATCAAAATTAGCTGGGCCTGGTGGCATGTGCCTATAATCCCAGCTACTCAGGAGGCTGAGGCAGGAGAATCACTTGAACCATGCAGTTGGAGGTTGCAGTGAACCGAGATCACGCCACTGTACTACAGCCTCGCGACAGAGTGAGACTCTGTCTCAAAAAAAAAAAAAAAAGAAAATTCATAAAGGTGTAGTTATTATAAGTAAAACAGTAAAAATGATGAAATCATTAACATTTCAGGTTTACTCAAGTTTGATGAAACAAGGTGGATGTTAGTTTCCAAAGTGGGTCTTTTTTTTTTTTTTTTTTTTTTAAGATGGAGTCTCGCTCTGTCACCCAGGCTGGAGTGCAGAGGCGCGAGCTCGGCTCACTGCAACCTCTGCCTCCTGAGTTCTAGCGATTCTTCTGCCTCAGCCTCCCGAGTAGCTGGGATTATAGGCACCCATCACTGCGCCTGGCTAATTTTTGTATTTTTAGCAGAGACAGGGTTTCACCTTGTTGGCCAGGCTGGTCTTGAACTCCTGATCTCAGGTGATCTGCCTGCCTTGGCCTCCCGAAGTGCTGGGATTACAGGCGTGAGCCACCGAGCCCAGCCAACATGAACTTTACCTTTAATGGTGAAGTTTTAAGTCTGAAACTGCACTGCAAGGAGACTTCCATTTTGGCATGGCGGCTTTTTCAGAATCCTGCTTTCTTGCAGTTTCTCAGTCAAAGTACGCTAGGATCTGATCATCTGCATCTCCATAGTAAGCTTCCCATGGCTCTGGGGACTGGTGCTGGACTCGGGCTGTCTCTTCTCTCCTGACCGGTGCTAAGGGATGTTTTAGGGTTAACACACACACCACAACTCCAGACCCCAGGCAAGCCCACTCAGCCTCTTACTTGCTTTCATCACTTTCAGGTTCGCATTTCGGACTTGCTCTTTTCAGCCACCAAACCTCTATTCCGAGTTGAAAATATAATTTAAAAATTATTATACTTTGAAATGTTTTGTTAAGAAGCCGATAGAATGGTGAAAGGGCCAGTGCCAACTACAGTCCTGAAAGACACTGTAAACCAGCAGTCCCCAACCTTTTTGGCACCAGGGACCGGTTTCTTGGAAGACAATTTTTCCACGGATGCAGGATGGGTAAGGATGGTTTTGGGATGAAACTCTTCCACCTTAGATCATCAGGCATTGGATTCTCATAAGGAGCACGAAACCTACATTGCTCAAATGCACAGTTCACAATAGGGTTTGCGCTCCTATGAGAACGTAATGCCACCACTGATCTGACAGGAGGCGGAGCTCAGGCGGTCGTGCTGCTCACCTTTTGCTGTGCACCTGGGTTCCTAACAGGCTGTGGACTGATACCGGTCTGTGGCCTGGGGCTTGCGGACCCCTGCTGTAAACCAAAAAGTGTCTGAGACAGGTCTCAATCCATTTAGAGGTTCATTTTTCCAAAGTTGAGGATGCACTTGGGGAAAAAGAAACACAAGTCACAGTAGGATCTGTGGCCTGTGCTTTTTCCAAGGAGAATTTTGAGGACTTCAATATTTAAAGGGGAAAGGGTGGCAGGAGGGGCAGAGGGAAAGAAAAAAGGGAGGGAGGGTAAGTCAGGAAGTGAGTGGTTACATTATTGTAAGGTGAGTGAGTCCTACATTCTTGCAAGACTTTGATTAGTGCTCACTGAATCCACATGTTACATGTGAAAGGAGGGGTCAAGGAACAATTATTCATTTGTCTGGCTTTCAGCAAATCTGCATTTTACATAAGATAAAAGCAAGCATACAGGAGAAGAAGGAGGCAATCACGCATTTGTCTTGGAGTGGGCAGAGGGATGATTTCTAGTTCTGTCTTTGTCCAGTACCTGTCTAAGATAAACTATTAATTTACATCATCATGCAGGCATGGTGGCTCAAGCCTGTAATCCCAGCACTTTGGGAGGCCGAGGTGGGCAGATCACTTGAGGTCAGGCATTCGAGACCAGCCTGGCCAACATGGTGAAACCCTGTCTCTACTAAATATACAAAAATCAGCCGGGCGTGGTGGTGTGCCTGTAATCCAAGGTATTTGGGAGGCTGAGGCACGAGAATCTCTTGAACCTGGGAGGTGGAGGTTGCAGTGAGCCGAGACTGTGCCATTGCACTCTAGCCTGGGTCACCAAAAAAAAAAAAAAAAAAAATCAGGGTGAAATTCAGCAGAACTCTGTTTTAGGGTGAAGATTTTGGGACCTGCAAGGAACTTGCTTGTGAGCAATTTGTGAGGGAGGCCACCTGGGGAGATAATGTGGCCCTCTCTCTTTGCAGCTATCTATTGAGGAACAGAATGGAAGGCAGTTTTTGTGTGACTCAGTTTCCAGACTTCTCCCTTTGGCATCATGAGTTTGGGGTTCTGAGATTTAATTTTCCTTTCACAACACTATCCTGAATGCCATAACCCCCAAAAGATCTAACTTCCAAAAATTATAATCCTGAAAGAGTAGAATCTCAAATGTCGAAATCCTGAAAGCTGAATTCTGGGGAAGGGATTGTGTATTTCCGTTGTATGCAGGATACATGTTGCGTCAAGTCAGATGGATGCAACTAAATAACAAAATTTCTTTCTTACTGTCTTCATTCGGAAACTTAAGTATGGTTTAAGGCGATGCCTGTGGGTGCCAAGTTGACAAGCAGGGGGAATTGTGGAGTTAAATTCAGGTATCAACTCAACTGGATTAAGGAATACCTGGGAACCCAGTGAAGCTTTATTTTAGGTGTGTGTCTGTGTGTGTGTATGTGTGTGGGGGTTTCCACAGGAGATTGGCATGTGAATCTGAGTGGACCAGGTGGGGAGGATTTGCCCTCATGGTTGGCAGGCACCAGCCAATTGGCCATGGGCGCGGAGAGATCAAATACAGAAGGCGAATCCATCCCTCTTTGAAGTCTGGGACAGACTTTCTTCTGCCGCCTTGGACATCAGAACTCCCGGCTCACTGGCCTTGGGAATCTAGGGCTTCCACCAGCAGTCTGTGGTCAGGAGGCCTTTGGCCTTGGACTGAGAGTTACACCAAACACTTCCCTCATTCTCAGGCCTTTGGACTTGGTCTAAGCCACGCTACTGGCATCTCAGGGTCTCCAGCTTGCAGATGGCCTGTCTTGGGACTTCTTAGCCTCCATAATTGCCGGAGCCAATTCCCCTGATGAATCCCCTCTCATGTGTCTCTACCTGTGTATTCTATTGGTTCCGTTCCTCTGGGGAACCCTGGCTAATATAGATTCCTTTACTGAAGAAGCCAAATATCATTCCTTCTTACTGTATTCCTAACAACACAACAGAAAAGATCTGTGAAAATGTTCTCTCACAACAGGGCTGTGAAAGATAAAAGTTTGAAAGCTAGTTATTATTGGTGCCGCAAAAGCAGAACATTGCTTAATTGCAGTAGCTGAGCAATTATCAAACTTGCAAATGGACAGCGTATGCTTACAAAATCCGTGGACCACAGCCACTCTCCAAGTACCAGTAGAGAAGTGTTTTGAAGATCATAGATGTGAAAATGCAGGTGAGAAATATAAGAAATCTAGGCCGGACACAGTGGCTCATGCCTATAGCCCCAATGCTTTGTTTGGGAGGCTGAGGTGGGAGGATCACTTGAGGCCAGCAGTTTGAGACCAGCCTGGGTAACATATGAGAACTCATTTCTACAGAAAAAAGTTAGGCAAATATGGTGGCATGTTCTTGTAGTTCCAGCTACTCAGGAGGGTGAGGCAGGAGGATTGCTTGAGCCCAGGAGTTTGAGGCTGCAGTGAGCTATGATGGCACCACCGCACTCCAGCCTGGGCAACAGAGGAGATTCTGTCTCTAAAAAAAGTATATATATATATATGAAAGTGTGTATATATATAAAAGTATATATGTATATGTGTGTGTATATATATGTAAATCTCTCCTGCCAAATTATTCAATCCTGTAGAATTTCTGTCCTTTAAATAATGTCTTTTTTTGTTGTTGTTGAGATGGAGTCTCACTGTTTGCCCAGGCTGGAATGCAGTGATGCGATTTCATCTCACTGCAACCTCTGCCTCCCGGGTTCAAGCGATTCTCCTGCCTCAGTCTCATGAGTAGCTGAGATTACAGGTTCCAGCCACCATGCCCAGCTAATTGTTGTATTTTTAGTAGAGATGGGGTTTCACCATGTTGCCCAGGCTGGCACTCTGTGAGTTCTTAGGAGTGAGTTCTTCCTAGAGATGGTGAGGATGAGGTTCCTTGGAATTCTTTGAAATCTGGAATTATAAGAGAATGATGTGCTTGAGTACCATTGTGGATGGTGGAAGGAATGCAAAAGTGGCCTGTGAATATTTGAATGTTTGTTGAGTTTCTATATTTGTTGGGGCAGGGAACGGTAATCAGTGACAAGGTGTAAACTAGGTCATTTGAGTTCTGTTTGTGACTACCGCAGTGTTGGGTAAGGCAGTTACTTTTTGTGCTGTTTTTAGAACAGGAAGAAGAAGGCTTTGAGCAGAGGCTCTGGTCCAGGAGTTTCTACTTGGGCATCTCCACCCTGGGGGCCCTAGAAGCAGAACACTCAGCTGGCCTGTGTTGTCTGAATAAATGTGCATCAGATGTATGTGCTCTTATGTTTCAAATGTACACAGATAATAACATGACTTCAAAATACAGAGTGGGCTGGGCTTGGTGGACACCTGTAATCCCAGCACTTTGGGAGGCTGAGGTGGGAGGACCACGTGAGTCCAGAAGATGGAGGCTGGGCTCATGTGAGCCCAGTGAGTCGTGATTGTGCCACTGCACTCCAGCCTGAGCGACAGAGTGAGACCCTATCTAAAAACAATATAGAATGGAAAAAAAGGTTACTAAGAATTCAGCAATACTTTTAAATATCTTTGTATTTTATTAATCTACAGATAGTAAAATCAAAGCTAGTCATGTGGAGGTTGATATTTTCAGTAATAAAAGTGGTGTGGTTTCCCTTGCACTGAGTACTGAGTTAACGAAGGTTCTTTTAGTTCAGAGTCTTGGTTTTGGCCAAAGAACTATACAAGTAATTTTTTTTGCATATAGAAATAGATTCTTTTAAAAAATGTAATATACTACTACTTTGAGCCCAGTGGTTCTATATTTGCCCTCTCTGGGGACATCTAGTGGGTATATTAAGAAGTGCAAGCTGGGAGTGGCAGCTAATTCCTATAGTCCCAGCACTTTGGGAGGCCGGGAAGGGAGGATTGCTTGAGCCCCAGCGTTCCAGACCAGCCTGGGCAAGATAGCAAGACTCTGTATCTAGAAAAAATTTAAAAATTAGCCAGGTTTAGTTATGTGTACCTGTAGTCCCAGCTTCTTGAGAGGCTGAGGTGGGAGGATTGCTTGAGCCTGGGAGGTGGAGGCTACAGTGAACCATGATCACACTACTGCACTCCAGCCTGGGCAAAAGAGTGAGACCCCGTCTTTAAAAACCGAAAAAAAAAAAAAAAGAAAAAGAAAAAAGAAGTGCAGCCCTTCTGTCTAGCCGCCATCTGCTGCTAAGGAGGATGGCTGCTCATTGAGGCTCACTCCAGAATGTTAGCGAGGGATTCTCCTCCCCTGGCTCAGCCCAGCTGGTGTGTGATGTCCTAGTCACCCACACTCATGATAGATGGGTGCTGGGATCTTAGATCCGTGATGTCTTCTGATTCTGAATGCAGGCTGAGGTGGTTTCACTAAGATGGAGCTGGGTGTGACGACACACATCTGTAGTCCCAGCTACTTGGAAGACAGGCAGGATGATCACTTGAACCCAGGCATTCATGTCCGGCCTGGGTAATATAGCCAGACCTTGTCAAGAGATGAGGTTCCCCCCCACCCTTTTTTAAGAAAAAAAATGTAGGATGGAGAAAATGTTGCATGATTGGAACCCTGGAGTTGGAATTTTAAAGCAAAAGTGGAAATAAAGAACATCCATGCTGTCCTTGGTTTAAGGCTGCGCTGGTGCATAGGCGGCCTGCAGGAAGTGCCTCTTTGCCCCTGCTTTGGGCTGGGCCCTGTGCTGTGCTCCCGCTGCTGTGCAGCTCTCTCCTCTGATCTGGGTCTGAGCGGCTCTGGGGCAGGTGCTGTTGATGGGATGGTCCCCTCCGACGGCCAGGGCCTGGCAGAGCAGGCACTCAGTGGCATCAGTTTTGAGTTTTTTAAATTTTTTCATTGTATGCATAAATAGGATTATTTATAGCTCCTGGGAATCTAAATTAATGTTAGATTTATTAAAATTATAACAATATGAGAAACTTGGATTTTTTTTTTTTTTTTTTTTTTTTGAGACAGAATCTCACTCTGTCGCCCAGGCTAAAGTGCAGTGGTGTGATCCTGGCTCACTGCAACCTCCGCCTCTCAGGCTCAAGCGATTCTCCTGCCTCAGCCCCCCGAGTAGCTGGGATTACAGGCGCATGCCACCAAGCCCGACTAATTTTTTTGTATTTTTATTAGAGACAGGGTTTCACCATGATGGCCAGGATGGTCTCAATCTCCTGACCTTGTGATCTGCCTGCCTTGGCCTCCCAAACTGCTGGGATTACAGGCGTGAGCCACCACACCTGGCCGAAACTTAGATTTTTTCTTAAGCCTTAAAGTTCAACTTACAAATATTATTGCCTTATTTAGAAGGCTAACAATTTTTTTTATAAAAGAACATTTACTTTCATTATTTGATAAATGGCTTATTAACTCAAGTTTAGCTGATTAAAATCCCCTAAACAATGTACTGTAAATCAGTTCTATTTACAACTTAGTGAATTAAAAGAATTTAAGCAGTTTCAACTGTTCTTACAAATGGGAGCTGCCTACTTTTTCTTCAGCAGTTCCAACCCCTGAGGCCAATTAACAAAGCTAGTAGATTGCTTTCTGTACTTAAGCAACTCTTTGAAATCTAATAAACCAAATTTAGAAATGGGGTAAATCAGCTTCTTAAAAAACATTCAAATCCTGATGCAGACTTCGACGCTCTTCTTTCAAATTAAAATTGCAAGTCTAATATCAATTATATATTTCAAATTAGAACCACAGAGTTTCTTTAACTTTTCAAATTGTTTTAATTACAATGCACACAGTATTCCAAAGTTTACAAAATTTAAGTTTGAAATTGTTTATTCTTCAACTTGTACAGGTTGATATTCTGATTTTTTTCCCTCTACCACCTCTAGTAATAAACACAGGCCAACAGAGGTTATCGTGTTGAAGGTTTGTGACCATGATCTCCACCAGAGATTTGAGCCTCGGACAAAGACCGAGTGTTACATTCTAGCAGGATTCTAGAATTAAATAAATTCTGTGCTTACCCAAGCGCAGGTGCACTGAACCCTTTGCTAGAGTTGAGTTCACTTCTCTCTGTCAATGGTGAATCCAAGCTCCTGCCTTTAACTTGGGACTAATTAACTAATTAATTAATTGAAATGGAGTTTCGCCCTGTCACCCAGGCTGGAGTGCAGTGGTACAATCTCAGCTCCGCCTCCTGGATTCAAGCAATTCTCCTGCCTCATCCTCCCGAGTAGCTGGGATTACAGGCATGTGCCACCACGCCTGGCTAATTTTTGTATTTTTAGTAGAGACAGGGTTTCGCCATGTTGGCCAGGCTGGTCTCGAACTCCTGACCTCAGGTGATTCACCCACCTCTGCCTCCTAAAGTGCTGGGATTATGGGCGTGAGCCACCATGCCGAGCCTGACCTGGGATTTAGCTTTTCAAATATCACACATCTTGTGCTCTCCTTATACCTTCTATGTTTCTTTCTCAGCCAGTTTGTAATCCCTTTCAACATTCCATCATCTGATCTGAGTTGCAGCTTAGGTGAGGTTGCAGCTAATTTCCATCAGTGCTTGACTGGAATTAGCTCACTTCTTTACCTGACTGGATTTGGCATTCTTTACCTGTGTATGTGTTTTCTTGTCTGGCGCTCGTTCACAAGGCTGTAGTCATTTTATTGGCAAGTAAGTATCGATACCTATGGTCATGTTAAGTCCCTGAGTTAACTTTGGTGACAGGTACAGGAGCATTATCCACACGTGGAGTCTATTTCAATCTCCTCTGTCCGAAGGCAGCAATCGCTCAGCTGATTTTCTCTTCCAACTCCAGAGGTCCTCTGCTCTGGCTGCAGGTCAGAATCACCTGAGGATCTTTCATATCATGCACAGTCAGGGCCTCACCTCAAACCGTGTGAAGTAGAACCTCTGCCAGGCATCGTTCATTGTGTGTTGGAAGTGCAGCAGGCGGGCCAAGCACGGTGGCTCACGCCTGTAATCCTAGCACTTTGGGAGGCCAAGGCGGGCGGATTGCCTTAGCTCGAGTTCAAGACCAGCCTGGGCAACATGGTGAAACCCCATCTCTACTAAAATACAAAAAAAAAAAAGTAGCTGGGCATGGCGGCATGAGCCTGTAGTCCCAGCTACTTGCAAGGCTGAGGCAGAAGAATTGCTGGAACCTAGGAGGTGGAGGTTGCAGTGAGCCGAGATTGCGCCACTGCACTCCAGCCTGGGCGACAGAGCGAGACTCCGTCCCTACCAAAAAAAAAAAAAAAACGTGCAGCAGGCAATTCTGAGGCACAGAGGATTAAAAACTCCAATTCTTAACTTCATTTAACATGCTGACAAATGAGAGATTTCAGGTCATTAAACCTTGTTCGCCTTACCCCCATGTTGTGGAAACATTCATGGGAAATGTAGAGAGAAAATGAGAAGGATACCTTAAGTAGAAGGTTTAGCTAATTCACAGCTGGACCATTTTCCTGTCATAAGACCAATAGCAAGATATCTTAAGGTGTGGGTTACAAAACCTTTATGATATGTGTTTCTTTTTTCTTTGCTTAAAGTGCTTGTGTGGGGGTCACCGCTGGCCTTAACCTATTCGTTATTACCCAGCGTAGTGAGGTGCACACTCCAGTGTCTGCTTCCTTGTCACAGGTTTCTGCTGATGTACTCCACGGTTCTGTGCAGCTATTACAATTCAGCCCTGACGACAGCAGTGGTTGGAGCCATCAAGGTGAGTGGATGGAAACTTAGAAGGGAACAACTGAGTCAAGGAATGGAAATCCAGATTTTCTGTTGGAGGCCGGGTTTGATTTTGTTGTTGGTGGTGGTGTAAGAAGGAGGGCTGTGACCTTTTCAGCTGGGCTTGTGTGATCTCATCTTACTTCTTCTTTTTTTTTGAGACAGAGTCTGGTTCTGTTGTCCAGGCTGAAGTTCAGTGGCACGATCTTGGCTCACTGCAACCTCCACCTCCCTAGTTCAAGCAGTTCTCCTGCCTCAGCCTCCCGAGTAGCTGGGATTACAGGCACCTGCCACCACACCCGGCTAATTTTTTATATTTTTGGTAGAGACTAGGTTTCACCATGTTGGCCAGGCTGGTCTTGAACTCCTGGCCTCGTGATCCACCCACCTCGGCCTCCCAAAGTGCTGGGATTACAGGTGTGAGCCACCGAGCCCGGCCCCGTCTTATTCTAATCTATTGCATAGAATAGAGGGACAGATTGCTAATTTATAAAGGAGAGACAAATTATAACTTTTAAGTTGGGGGTGGCTCGGAGGGGGTGGGTCTGGGAAAATGAAGTAAAAAGCTAAAAAAAAAAAAAAAATCCAGGTATCAATGATTAGTAAGATACCTTGTGATCCATAATTTGGTTTTCTGGGAGAACCTGCCCACTGAGAAGTGGATGTATGTGCTGTGTGATGAGGTCATGAGCTGGTGGGTTGGTGTGTAGGTGTTTGCGTGTGTGGATGCATCTGAATACACACACGTGCACGTGAATGAATGGGGGAGAGGTGTTCTGGATTCTATGCCATAATTGCTTCATTTTTCTATTCACATGAAGCCCTAGAGTGTGTGAAAACACTGCCTGCTTCAAGAGTTCACCTGTCCCCTGGGTGCCCAGAGGTCTCCTAGAATGCACTGGGCAGAGCACGGCCTGGAATTTATTGACTGTCTCCACTCTGCTCAAGTTTATGATCAAGATAATTAACTCACTACTTGGCCCTGGTGTGTCCACAGATTGCAGTGTAGTGTGGGAGCCCAAGGTTAAAAAAAAAAAAAAGAAAAGAAAGGCTAGGCACAGTGGCTTATGCCTGTAATCCCAGCACTTCGAGAGGCTGATGCAGGTGGATTACCTGAGGTCAGGAATTAGAGACCAGCCTGGCCAATATGGCGAAACCCCATCTCTACTAAAAATACAAAAATGGGCCAGGCGTGGTGGTGGGCGCCCTGTAGTCCCAGCTTCTTGGGAGGCTGGACCGGAGAATCTCTTGAACCTGGGAGGCAAAGTTTGCAGTGAGCCAAGATTGTGCCATTGCACTCCAGCCTGGGCAACAGAGCAAGACTCTGTCTCCAAAAAAAAAAAAAAAACCAGAAAACCTCACTACCCAATGATAGTAAAGAGATAGGATCTGGCAAGCTGATGACAGCCCCATTCTTCCTCTTTTGCCTGCATGCCAACTGGAACGGGGAGAGAATAATGCAATTTTCTGTTGTTATCATACCATAATTTACTGCATTTATTTAGTAAGCCCCATATGTAATGGCTTATTTATTTATTTTTCTGAGGCAGGGTCTTGCTCTGTTGCCCAGGCTGGAGTACAGTGGCATGTAGCTCACTGCAGCCTTGACCTCCTGGGCTCAAGCAATCCTCCCACTTCAGTTCCTGTGGAGTAGCTGGGATTACAGACATGTGCCACCATGCCCGGCTACTTTTAAAAAAATTTTTGTAGAGATGGGATCTCACTATGTTGCCCAGGCTGGTCTTAAACTCCTGGGCTCAAGTGATCCTTTGACTTTGGCCTCCCAAAGTATTGGGATTACAGGCGTGAGCCATCATTCCTGGCCTGTAATGGTTTTCATTTTGTTCAACCGCCTGTGAATATCCCTATGTACAAGTCTCTATGCAAAGTAACTAAAATGTCTAGTTTCAGGTTTTACTATTTATATTTTCCCCTAAACATTTTACCTTGAAAATGACGAATCCTCTCTCTTTTTCTGCAGAATGTATCCGTTGCCTACATTGGGATGTTAATCGGTGGAGACTACATTTTCTCTTTGTTAAACTTTGTAGGGTTAAATATTTGGTGAGTGGGAATTTTTAATGGACTCGCTTTGGGAAGACAAGAACCTTAAATAGTTTGATTAATATGTAATAAGCAAAAGAGCGTAGAGAAGTCTTTCATGTTAAGCCAGGAGGCATTTTGACATTCTAATTTCTGAGATAATTTTACTTCATCACTGGGTTCAGCATCATGCAGATCCACGGGGACACGTGTGATGACAGTTTGCAGGGCTGGGATCGGAATTTAACTTACCTGTCTTCCTTACAGCAGGCCCCTGCGTTCTCTGCCCTCCTCCTATAAAGTGGAGGGTGTTAACCTTGTGCCTACTAGGCTCGGCATGCAGGGGGTGTGGACTAAGCCAGCTTTGAAAGGCATTTGGGGTCTCAGCAGTGCGATACTATTTAAGGCTAAGGGTATGTAGTTTATTCAGTAGAAACCAAGTGCTTATTTTTTCTCTGAGGTTCTGCATTAGATTTGATGACTCTTTTTCTGCCTCCAAAGACTTGTAAATAAGAGAGGAAATTCTCATCAAGCAATCCACAAACTTGAGGAGAAACACAGATATTGGAATAATTCCCTCCGCATGAAGCAGGTGTATTGATAAAAACGCCAGCAACTGCTGCTGGAGCCCCTGTGAAATTCCCAGTCATTTATTTTCACTGTTTTTTCCTCCTTTCAGCATGGCAGGGGGCTTGAGATATTCCTTTTTAACACTGAGCAGCCAGTTAAAACCTAAACCTGTGGATGAAGAAAACATCCATTTGGATTTGAAGAGCTAGAGTCTGCGGCAGGATTGGAGACTGACTTGTGACTGGGGGATGGGGGGCATTCCCAGTAGGAATGTGAAGCCAGAGGTTTCAGATTCGTGACATCCACCCCCTAGGCAAGTGAGAGCATCTGCAAAATGCAAAGAGAACTACCTCATATGCATGCACGATGAGCCAATGGCAGTCTCAAGAAACGTACTTGGGCCACACCTTACCGGTGGAAAGCAAATCTTTTGGAAATAAGCCACTGGGACTCGGTAGGTGGAGCCCCAGCTGCTCTTCTAGGGACTTGTGGGGCCTTCGTGGCATCTCTGTGCCGTGTGCTGGGGAGGAGGTTGATGTAATGGTGACTCTTTTCTGATCAGCACCTTGGCAGTGATTCCCAAGGTCCCATTCAAATCAAAGGGCCGGTTGTTTCAGTTTAAACAGACATGCCTTTATTCTAATAAAATTAGTTAACTGCCAGTAAAGTTATTTGTTAGCTTTGATGAAAGCTATGTTGGTATATTTTCCTAATCATCAAAGTAAATAAAAAATCATTTCTATGTATGCCTCATCATGTGATATTATTGGAGGCAGAAAACAGTGTCCGTCATTCACAATCTAACAGAATGTGTCACCTTGAAGGGACAATTCCAAACTCCTTTATGAATTGAGGTTGGGGAAAGCTACAAAATAACTCAACGGGAAAAAAAATACTCAGACTTTATCCTGTTAGCTTTTTTTTTTTTTTTTTTGAGACAGAGTCTCACTATCCCCCAGGCTGGAGTGCAGTGGTGCAATCTCGGCTCACTGCAGCCTCTGCCACCCGGGTTCAAGTGATTCTCTTGCTTCAGCCTCCCGAGTAGCTGGGATTACAGGCATCTGCCACCACGCCCTGCTAATCTTCGTATTTTTAGTAGAGACGAGGTTTGGCTGTCATGTTGGCCAGGCTAGTCTTGAACTCCTGACCTCAGGTGATCTGCCCACCTTGGCTCCTAAAGTGCTGGGATCACAGGCGTGAGCCACTGCGCCCGGCCAATCCTGTTAGCATTTAAGCGCTCACCTGTTTGCTGCTTCTCATCTCCCTCCAGGTTTGTTCAGGAGCTTTTACCACAGGTGCATTTCCTCACATGCTTGCCTACCTCCAACTCCTGGTGTATGGGAAGGAGGCCCGAATGGATAGGGTGCCTTTTCCCTCCCTGTGTGGAAATGGGTGTCTCCACTGGAATTGGAGTATGGGATAGAGCCACAGTCTGGGAGTCAGGAGCCAGACTAACTAATCTTGTCTCCACTATTAAACTAGGGAGACCTTTCCCAAGTCACTTTGCCCGTCGTGGCCTGTAGTATTTTAATCTGTAAAATTCAACTAGATCTCTAAATCCTTGCGAGCTGCAACTTTCTGAGTTTCGAGAAGCTGAGCCAGATCTGGAGCAGGCCAGCACAGGAAGGAATCATTGTGTGGATTTTTATGTGGCTGGGCGCGGTGGCTCACACCTGTAATCCCAACACTGGGAGGCTGAGGTAGGAGAATCGCTTGAACCCAGGAGTTTGAGGCCAGCCTGGGCAACATGGTGAAACATCATCTCTACAAAAAAAATTAGCCAGGCGTGATGGCACGCACCTCTGATCCCAGCTACTGGGGAGGCTGAGGTAGGAGGATTGCTTGAGCCTGGGAGGTTGAGGCTGCAGTGAGCTGTGGTCACACCACTGCACTGCAGCCTCAGTGACAGGGTGAGAACTTGTCTCAAAAAAAATTTTTTTTAATTGTGGTAAAATACACAACAGAATTTACCATACTAACCATTTTTAAGTGTATACAGTCCAGTAGGAGTAAGCGTACTGATTGTGCAACCTACCTCCGGAACTTTTTCATCTTGCAAAACCGAAACTCTGTACCCATGAAACAAGAACTCCCCATTTCCCCATCCCTCCGGCCCCTGGCAACCCCCATTCTACTCTCTTTTTGAGTTTGACTTTTCAAGATACCTTATATAAGTAGAATCATATAGTATTTGTGTTTTTGTGACAGGTTTATTCACTTAGCATCATATCACCAATATTCGTCCGTGTTGTAGCATGCAGAGTGTCCTTCCTTACATCTGAATGTGTGGTGTGGATTTGCCACATTCTGTTTATCTAGTCATCTGCTGATGGACACTCGGCTTGCTTCCACCATTTGGCTATTATGAATAATGCTGCTATTAATATGGGTGTACAAATATGTCTTCAATTCTCTGCTTTCAAGTTTTTTAGATATAAGCCTAGAAGTGGAATAGCTGGATCCTGTGGTCATTCTATTTTTAATTTTTTGAGGACCTGCTATGCTGTTTCTTATAGTGGCTGCACCATTTTACATTCCCGCCATCAAGGTTTCCAATTTCTCCACAACCTCAATAACATTTGTGATTTTATGTTTCATTTTCACTAGTAGCCATCATAATGGATGTTTTAAAAAATAATTTATTTTTATTTTATTTTGTTTTTAGAGATGGGGGTCTCACTATGTTGCCCAGGATGGTCTGCAGCCCTGGGCACAAGTGATCCTGCTGCCTCAGCCTCTGGAGTAGCTGGGACCACAGGCTCACTTGCCTGGCTGTGTTTTGGTTTTGATTTGTATTTCCCTAATTAATTGATGAGTGGTGTTGAGCATTTTTTCATGTACTTGTTGGCCATTTGTTTATCTTCTTAAATAAATGTCTATTCAAGTCCATTGCCCATTTCTTAATCAAGTTGTTTGTTTTATTGTTGTTGAGTTGTAGGAGTTCTTTACTGTTTCAATATGCTTTTATATTTAATTTATTTTATTATTATTATTTTTGAGACAGAGTCTCACTCTGTCTCCCAGGCTGTAGTGCAGTTGCATGATCTCGGCTCACTGCAGTCTCCACCTTCCAGGCTCAAGCGATCCTCCCACCTCAGCCTCCCAAGGAGCTGGGACCACTACTAAAAAATTAGCCTGCCTAATTTTAAATAGTTTTTGTAGAGACAGACTCTTGCCCTGTTGCCCAGGCTGATCTCGAACTCGCAAGCTCAAGTGATCCTCTCACCTTGGCCTCCTAAAGTGTAGGGATTACAGGTGTGAGCCACTGTGCCCAGCCTTCAATGTGCTTTAAAGAGGCTTCTGGAGGGCTAGGCATGGCAACATGGCAAGATTCTGTGTCTACAAACACAAACAGTAAGATAAAATAATTAAAAGGCTTCTGGATTGTAAACTTGGAGCTCTCAGACTTTTTTTTTTGAGATAAGGTCTTGCTCTGTCTCCCAGGCTGGAGTGCAGTGGCATGATCTCGGCTCACTACAATCTCGAACTCCCAGGTTCAAGTGATTCTCGTGTCTCAGCCTCCCAAGTAGCTGGGATCATAGGCTTACGCCACCACGCCTGGCTAATTTTTTTTTTTTTGTATTTTTAGTAGCGACTGGGTTTCACCAGTTGGCCAGGTTGGTCTCGAACTCCTGGCCTCAGGTGATACACCTGCCTCGGCCTCCCAAAGTGCTAGGATTACAGGCTTGAGCCACTGTACCCGGCCATCCAAACTTTTGTTAACTACCTCCTGTTGCGTCAACATACTTTTTGAATCCCAGAGACCAAAGATGCTAAGCAAAACAAACAAAAACTAATTCTTTCTTCCAATTTTTTTTTTAATCTTTAATTTTTATTCTTGGAATTCTTAAAGATGTGTTGTAAGACTTTTACACCTGCTTCCATATGTGGCCAGCAGAGGGCACCCTAAGAGCAGCCCAGCAGCCCTAGGAGCTGGGTTGAAAGTTGAAATGTTTGCTGTACAGCTAAAGAACTTGAGTTTAAGGGAGGAGGGAGGTTGAAGGAAGCTCCAATCAGGCTTTTGAACTAAGGCTAGCTGGGGGTGCTGGAGGTGGAGAAGTGGTATGGAAAGGCTCTGCAAACCCCATCGAGGCTGAAGAAAAAATGTAGGTCCAGTGACCCAGGTCTCCAGATATAATTTTTCCTGGTAAAAACATTGTAAAAACCACTAGTGGATGGGACACAAACATTAGTTTACTTACCTTGATATTTTGCACACTTCTTGCCATGGTACTACAAATAGCAGTTACACCATTTGTTAACTTGGACTGTTTCCTGCTGTTTTAATACTTTTTTTTTTTTTTTTTTTTAAGAGGGAGTCTTGCTCTGTCTTCCAGGCTGGAATGCAGTGGCGTGATCTCAGCTCACTGCAAGCTCCGCCACCCAGGTTCACACCATTCTCCTGCCTCAGTCTCCTGAGTAGCTGGGACTACAGGTGCCCGCCACCACGCCCGGCTAATTTTTTGTATTTTTAGTAGAGACGGGGTTTCACTGTGTTAGCCAGGATGGTCTCGATCTCCTGACCTCATGATCCACCCGCCTCAGCCTCCCAAAGTGCTGGGATTACAGGTGTGAGCCACCACGCCTGGCCTGTTTTAATACTTTATATATATATAAAGTATATCTCAAGCATTGGAGTTTTTTCACAGCTGAGGTTGATTAAATAATAGGACCTAGTTTAGAGAAGGGTTAAATATATATATTTTTTGTGCCCTCAGGCATACACACAAAAAAGGCACCTCCAGGTTAAAGTCATCCCCAGGATAAGCCCTAAGGCTTTTGTCTGCAATTTATGGTCCCTTCACCAGAAGTGGCATTGCTAACTTGGGGCCTCTTAGAAATGCAGACTGTCAGGGTACATTCACTGAATTAGAACCTGCATTTATCCCAGAGGATTTGAAAAGCACCAGCCACCCCAGGCTGTTGGTCCAGACCATATTCCCCCTCCGCCCCCTTTTTTTTTTTGAGATGGAGTCTTGCTCTGTCGCCCAGGCTGGAGTGCAGTGGCATGATCTCTGCCTCCCGGGTTCAAGGGATTCTCCTGCCTCAGCCTCCTGAGTAGCTGGGATTACAGGCGTGTGCCACCACGCCTGGCTAATTTTTGTATTTTTAGTAGAGATGGGGTTTCACCATGTTGGCCAGGCTGGTCTTGAACTCCTGACCTCAAATGATCCACCTGCCTCAGTCTCCCAAAGTGCTGAGATTACAGTTGTGAGCCACCGTGCCCGGCCTGGACCATCCTTTAAGTAGCAGGGATTGTTAACCTGGAGTTCATGGACAAGATTTAGTGAGCTGGTGCACATAGCTGGGGAAAGAATACATCTGGATTTTCCCTAACTTCTAACCAACATTTAGCATTTCTTTCCATTTGAATGTAGGAGAAACCACAGTAGTATTAGCTGTACCTGTAACTTTGTTACCAATAGAATTAAAGATATTTTCATATTGCATTATGGGTTTCACAGAAAAACCATTTATGCCCTACTTGTCATTTACTAGTTGTTAGACTCTCCATTAGTTCTTGTTATTTAATATATTCATAAAGAGGCATATTTTTGGTACATCACATTAAAAAATAGTGTATATCTGGTTTTTGGTAATTGATTTCCTTTATAATTCTATGTATTTAATTTTGTGCATTTAAAAATATTATTCAAAGAAGGAGGCTGTGACTAGACTGCCATTGCAGTCCATGGCATAAAAGAAAAATAAGGATCTAGCCAGGTGCAGTGGCTCACACCTGTAATCCCAGCACTTTGGGAGGCCGAGGCAGGTGGATCACAAGGTCAGGAGATGGAGACCATCCTGGCTAACATGGTGAAACTAAAAATACACAAAATTAGCTGGGCATGGTGGCGGGCACCTGTAGTCCCAGCTACTCGGGAGGCTGAGGCAGGAGAATGGCGTGAACCTGCAAGGCGGAGCTTGCAGTGAGCTGAGATCGCGCCACTGCACTCCAGCCTGGGCAACAGAGCGAGATTCCGTCTCAAAAAAAAAAAAAAAAAAAAAAAGTCTGTGAAGGCTGGGCACAGTAGCTCATATCTGTAATCCTAGCATTTTGCAAGGCCAAGGCAGGCGGATTGCTTGAACCCAGGAGTTTGAGACCAGCCTGGGCAACATAGTGAGACCCCCATCTCTACCATAAAGTACAAACATTAGCCAGGCATGGTGGTGCATGCCTGTAGTCCCACCTACTTAGGAGGCTGAGGTGGGAGGATAGCTTGACCTTGGGAGGTTGAGGCTGCAGTAAGCCATGATTGCACCACTGCACTTCAGGCTGGGTGACAGAGTAAGACCTTGTCTTTAAAAAAAAAGTCTATGAAAAGGTCAGATGGCAGCGTGAGGAGTCCTGTGGACTCATTCTTCTGTGAAACAAGGAAAGCTGGCAAAAACTATAAAAAGACAAGTAATTACAGTCTCCAGACATTATAAGGGCAAATGAGGACACATTGATTCAGGTAAACCTACTAACACTTGGTAAGAACAATAGGCGGCTGTGGCATTTGAGAATTGACCCCACCCCTCTCTTTTCCTTCTCCCAGCTCGGCTGGTGGCAGCTCTGCCTCAGATGGGCATAGCCAAAAAGGGGTCATTCTCTTCTCAGTTCCTGGGGAACTAGATCCAACTGGGAGAAGCAGACCACCAGAATTTCTCATCCTATCTAAGTTGAAGATGCTATTTTTTAAAAATTTAATTGAATTTAAGTTCTGGGATAAATGTGCAGGATGTGCAGGTTGGTTACATAGATAAATGTGTGCCATGGTGGTTTGCTGCACCTATCAACCTATCACCTAGGTATTAAGCCCCACATGCATTAGCTATTTATCCTGATGCTCCCCCTCCCCCCACCCCCCTAACAGGCCCCAGTGTGTGCTGTTCCCGTCCCTGTGTCCATGTATTCTCATTGTTCAACTCCCACTTATAAGTGAAAACATGCAGTGTTTGGTTTTCTGTTCCTGTGTCAGTTTGCTGATGATAATGGCTTCTAGCTCCATCCATGTCCCTGCAATGGACATGATCTCGTTCCTTTTGATGGCTGCATAGTATTCTGTGGTGTGTATGTACCATGTTTTCTTTATCCAGTCTATCATAGATGGGCGTTTGGGTTGATTCCATGTTTTTGCTATTGTGAATAGTGCTGCAGTGAACATACACATGCTTGTATCTTTATTTTTTAAAATCTTTTTTTTAAAAGACAGGGTCTGGCTCTGTTGCCCAGGCAGGAGTACAGTGGCATTAGCTCACTGCAACCACTGCCTCCCAGGCTCAAGTGATCTGCCCTCCTCAGCCTCTTAAGTAGCTAAGACCACAGGGACACACCGTTACACCTGGCTAATTTTTGTATTTTTAGTAGAGATGGGATCTTTTATGTTGCCTAGTCTGGCCTTAAGTGATCCTCCTGCCTTGGCTTCCCAAAGTGCTGTGATTACAGGTGTGAACCACCGTGCCCAGCCAGAGATGCTCAATTCCTGGTGAGTGCAGCTAAGGGGCTAGGGCTCTCTCTACCAAGCCCCTATCCATTAGACGCAGGCTCTACCTCAAATATAGCAGGCCACAAATACTGGGATCCCCATTACCCTTGCCCCAGCTCACTTGGAAGGCTGTTCCACACTGGGGAGAGATGATCTGACAAGGCCAGAGGCCACCACCCTGTCCAGCACCCAGAGGAGTGGCTCAGAGAGGCTGCCCAGGGAAGATGCAGCCTGTGCAGTAAAGAATTTAATCTTGCGCAAAAAGATGTCTGGTCTTTGCCCTAAGCTTCTTGGAATATGATGCTAAAGTGGAGTGTCTCTGTTTGCCTGGGGACCTTGGGTTACATTAGATAGTCTAATAATGTGATTTCAGATGGGGGCTAGCTACACCAGAAAGACCAACAGTGTGGTTAAGGGTGAAGGCTTTGGGTGATACCTGGGGGGTCCGGAGATAGAGATCAGCCATGTGGGCAATCAGTGAAGTTTATGTAATGAAGCCCTAATAAAAACTCTGAACACTGAGGCTTGATTGAGTTTCCTGGGTTGGCAATGCTCCATGCATATTGTCACACATTGTTGCTGGACAGGTAATGATGTGTCTTGATTCTGTGAGAGAAGACAATGGAAGCTCTACATTTGGCACTTCCCCACACACTGTCCAATCCAATGCTTTTCTTGGCTCATTTTAATCTGTATTCTTTCCTAATAATAAACTAACCACAAGTATAACAGCTTTCTGTGAGGTCTATGAGTCCTACCAAATGATCAAAACTGAGGCTGTTTTTGAGAACTCCTCAAACTTGCAGCTAGTATCAGAAGTGAGGGTGGTCCCATGGGGGCTGTGTGCCCTTAAACATGGCAGTTGTCCAAATTAACACACAGTCCATGAGAAAAAAGAGCTCCAGGGCACTCCTTAAAGGAACTGACTTTATTTGAAGCAGAATGTGGGGAAAATGCATGTCTAAGAGACTCTTGAAGATGATGCCTCTCTTAATTAAGAACAACAAGCTAAATCATAGTCCAACTGGTTCACCATGGAGAAAAAGGGAAAGAGACAGTAAAGAAGAGCTTTCATGGAGTCATAACAGACCTCAAAGACTGGCCTCAATAACTACCCCTGCCAGAATTTAATTGGATCAGACTACTGGGCAATTTATGCCCCAGGGAACTATCAAAAACAATACAGTAATCAACTGGTAATTGGGGCCTGATGGACCTGGGTAATACCAAGTCAGGCAGACAGCTTAAAATATAAATCAGGGAAAGAGGCAAAGAGAACCCCCTTAAACCTAGTGTCACTGCAGGGAGACACTGTGCAATCAAGCCTCAGCCTCCAAGGAGTGACACCAAAGGGGAAAATGGACTTTACTAAAATATTCTAGTGTGTAGCCAAGTCACAAAATAAACAAAACAACAAAACCAAGCTCCAGGGAGAAGGGAGGGGAATCAGTATCCAGAGTTCCTGCAATATATTACCTAAAATGTCCAGGTTCAACAAAAAAGTATAAGACATTCAGAGAAACATGAAAGTGTGACCCATAAAGGCAAGCAACAGAAACAGCTTATAAGAGGGACCAGGTGTATTTAACAAAGACTTTATTATAAATAAGTTCAAAGAACCAAAGTACACATGATTAAATAAGTGAAGGAAGGTATGAAGACATTGTTTCATCAAATAGGGAAATCAAAAAGTGAAAGTATTAAAAAAGAACCAAATAGATATTCTGGAGTTGAAAAGTACAAAACCAAAATCAAGCATTTATTTGGGGGCTTAACAGTAAATTTGAACCTACAGAAGAAAGAATCTGTAAATTTGAAGAGAGATCAATAGAGATTATTCAATTTAAAGATCAGAGATAATAGAATGAAGAAAAATGAAAAGAAAGCACATCAACATTTGCATAATTGGAGGGGCAGAAGGAGAAGAAAATGAGAAAAGAGTTAAAAAAATTGAATAATGGGTAAAAACTTCCTAAATCTGTTGAGAAACATGAGTTCACACATCCAAGAAACTCAACAAGCTCCACAGACAAATGCAAAGAGATCCACATCCAGACATTGATGTAAAAATACTAAAAGCCAAATACACAGTGAAAATCTTGGGAACAGGAAGAGAGAAACTACTCATCCCTTACAAAGGAACCCCAATAAGATTAACAGAGGACTTTTTTTGAGACAGAGTCTCGCTCTGTCGCCCAGGCTGGAGTGCAGTGGCACAATCTCGGCTCACTGCAACCTCCGCCTCCCAGTTTCATGCCATTCTCCTGCCTCAGCCTCCCGAGTAGCTGGGACCACAGGCGCCCACCACCACGCCTGGCTAATTTTTTGTATTTTTAGTAGAGACGGGGTTTCACTGTATTAGCTAGGATGGTCTCAATCTCCTGACCTCGTGATCTGCCTGCCTCGGCCTCCCAAAGTGCTAGTATTACAGGCGTAAGCCACAGTGCCTGGCCTAACAGCTGACTTCTCATCAGAAGCAGTGGAGTCCAGAAGGCAGTGGAATAACATTCAAAGTACTGAAAAGAAAGTCCATGAAAAAGAATAGAGTGTTTTATAGGCATGACATTAAGTTTAACAGACTTCATTATGCATATTTAGTGATACGGTTTGGCTGTGTCCCCACCCAAATCTCATCTTGAATTGTAGCTCCCATAATTCCCCTGTGTCACGGGAGGGACCTGGTGGGAAGTAATTGAATCATGGGGGTGGGTCTTTCTCATGCTGTTCTCATGATAGTGAATAAGTCTCACAAGATGTGATGGTTTTATAAAGCAGAGATCCCCCTGCACATGCTCTCTTGCCTGCCGCCATGTAAGATGTGACTTTGCTCCTCCTTCGCCTTCTGCCATGATTGTGAGGCCTCCCCAGCCATGTGGAACTGTGAGTCAATTAAACTTCTTTCCTTTATAAATTATCCAGTCTTGGGTATGTCTTTATTAGCAGCATGAGAACAGACTAATACACTTAGGAATAATGCTGTATCTGTCATGCCCTCATATAGAAGAGTAGACAAAGAGTTACATAAGAACACAGTCATATTAATCTCCTCCGTCCACCCCAAGATCTGAGAAAACCCTGTTCATTAACCCAGTGATATCAATAAAGTTCTAGAAACCATGTTCTAAATATAACTATTCCTCTTATATATTTTAGTTTTAGTAATGAGGTTTATAAGTTCTGGTAACTGTATGCATTTGGAAGCAAAATGGCTCACAAAGGTCTGATCGGCACTGTTCGGTAAAACTTTCTGCACTGAGGGACGTGTTTAAATCTGTGCTGTTCAATACATGTGGTTATTGACCACCTGGAATGGCTAGTGCAACTGAAGAGCTGAAGTTTAAATTAAATGAAATCAAATTAAAATTTAAATAACCACATACGGCCAGTGGTTAGTGATTTGGATAACACAGCTCTAGCAGCTCCAAAACCTCTTACTTTTCCCCTGGTTATCTTTCTCGAGTAAACTATGTAGCTTATTTTGTGTGGTGAGCCTTAGTTTAATAAACATTTTCAATATAGATAAGAATAAATTACCCTGAAAAAGAATAGAAACATTAGTAAGCACTTGCTACAAAAAAGCTTGTTGCTATTTGGCTTTTCACTGATTCTGGGACAGAAAGACACTGTGATTCCTGAAGTGGAGTTTATGCCCATAAAGCTGGCTCTAAAAACTCTAAATTGAGTAGAACAAGTTAATTCAGCTCCTTAATCTGAAGCCTCAGACCTTTCATTCACGGGCCCTTGGAGGGCTGCAGATGTGTTTTATTTTGTCTATGCGGTGTTAACATGGTTTTGGAGTTTGTTGCTTTATATTCCAGTTGTTATTTTCATAACATTTTTTATAAAAATGGAGAAATGTTATATTAGAAACTGGATTTTTTAATCACTTAAAAAAAATCACAATTTGCCAACTAGGCCACAGTTCCACAGGACAGCTGGAGCTGGGTGGAGTGGACAGTTTCTGTTTCATGTTCTCCAAGTTCCTTGTTCTCTACGTCCCATGAGCGGAGGCTCAGGGTCAGTCTCTATTCTTCAGGGTGTTTGTAGTGTCATTTCCTAAAGTAGAGTTGAGACGAAAACAAGAAAATAAAAGCTAAATCAAGAGAGACAAGATTTCAAAGACAATGAAAGAGAGTGCATTTGTCTGTGGAAGTGAACATTATACTTGCTCTGTGTCTGTAGGGAAAAGTGTAGCACAAGGCCAGGCACGGTGGCTCACGCCTGTAATCCCAGCACTTTGGGAGGCCGAGGTGGCGGATCATGAGGTCAGGAGTTTGAGACCAGCCTGGCCAACATGGTGAAACCCTGTCTCTACTAAAAATACAAAAATTAGCCAGGCACGATGACGGGCACCTGTAATCGCAGCTACTCAGGAGGCTTAGGCAGGAGAATTGCTTGAACCTGGGAGGCAGAAGTTGTAGTGAGCCGAGATCGCACCACTGCACTCCAGCCTGGGTGACAGAGCAAGACTCTGTCTTGAAAAGAAAAAAAAAAAAAAAGTACAGCACAAAGTCACTGCCCTGTTTCATGGACTTATATCACCTGCCTTCCACCACTGTGAGCATCTGAGTTTATGATCCCTGTTTTGGAGACCCAGTTCTCAAACTGTTTTTCTCTGCCTAGCAACTCTGCATAGTTGCTAGATGTATGGTAAGAATTTTTTTTTCTGGTTACTGTTTACTGAGTTTTGAAAATCATGTATTTAGAAGTTTTACATTGGCATTAATGTTGTTGCTGTAATAACATCAGTCATTTAGTCGCATTTCTCGAGTGGAGCAGAAAACAACAGCAAACATACGCTGGAGAAATAACATGTCTCCACATTGAAGAATTTAATTTTTAAATGCTCCCATGTACTCTGTGTCAGGTCGGGCTGCTATAGCAAAATACCACAGACTGAGTGGTTTAAATGGCAGAATGTTTTTTCTCACAGTTGTGGAGGCTGAGAAGTCCCAGATGAAGGTGGTGGCCCACTTGGTTCCTGGTGAGGGCTCCTTGCCGGCTTACAGACAGTAGTCTGCTTGTCTGCTTGCTGTGCCCTCATGTGGTGGAGAGAGAGGGGGAGATCTCTTGTGTCGATTCTTCTTCTTCTTTTTTTTTTTTTTTTGAGATGGAGTCTCGTTCTGTCGCCCATGCTGGGAGTGCAGTGGTGCAATCTCGGCTCACTGCAACCTCCGCCTCCTGGGTTCAAGCAATTCTCATGCCTCAGCCTCCTGAGTAGCTGGGATTACAAGCAGGCGCCACCATGCCTGGCTTATTTTTGTATTTTTAGTAGAGACGGGGTTTCACCATGTTGGCCAGGCTCCTCTAGAACTCCTGACCTCAGGTGATCCACCCACCCTGGCCTCCCAAAGTGCTGGGATTACAGGTGTGAGCCACCGCACCCAGCCTTGTGTCTCTTCATTTAAAGGCATGAATCTTACCATGAAGGCCCCACCCTCATGATCTCATCACCCCCAAAAGGCTCTATCTCCAAATGTCATCACACTGGGGGTTAGGCCTTCAATACATGAATTTTGGCTGGGGCCAGGGGGTAGGGGATACAAGTCATAGCATCTTGCAAATAGAAAAATACACATTTACTTAAAAGCTTTGCTGAATTCACAGTCAGATATTGGTATGTAATTTCTCAATCTATTACATGGGGTTGGATATAGTTTTTGATGCTGAAAAGTTATAAAAGTGGGGAAATTTTGGTCTGTGACCAAGCACACAAATGAATTGCTGCTCATGATTCTGGTAACGGAAGTCTAAATTATCCACCATTCAAAGAATAACTGCAGGACAAAATTTGTTTGAAGTTTCCAGATAATTTACATGCAATAAATTGCACAGAGCTTAAAAGTGTACAGTCCAGTGAGTTCTGATTAAGGCATGCCCTTCCAAACACATTGCTTATCAAAATATAGAACATCTTAATCAACCAGAAAAGTTCCCTATGACCCTTCCAGCCAATCCCTTCACCTCTACCAGGCAACCAGTGTTCTGATTTTATTTTACTGAAAATTATGTTTGCCTGTTCTTTAACTTCCTATAAATAACATCCTATAGTATGTACATATAGAAGGCAGTTTATATAATGGATCTCAATGATCCCTGCCCACTATGTTCACTCCCTTGTGTGATCTTTTCCCTTTGAATATGGAGTGGATCTAGGAACTTGCTTCTAATGCACAGAATGCAGCTAAAGTGATGGAATGGCCCTTCCGAGATCAGATTACAAGAGTGTGGCTTCTGCCTTCTCTCTCTGTCTCTCTGATTCTTCTCATTGGCTAGATCTGATGAAGCAAGCTGCTCTTGGGAGCTGCCCTGTGAGGAGGCCCACACAACGAGGAACAAAGGAGAAGCAACCGGATCCTGCAACAAACAAGTGACTGGGCTGCTGTTTCCCCAGGTGAGCCTAGAGATGACGGCCCCCTGGCTGGACTTTATTGGCACCGGTGAAAGACCTTGAGCCAGAGGATCCAGCTGATCCATGCCTGGATTCCTGACCCATAGAAATCATGAGATAATAAATGGCATTGTTTAGGCGACTGAGTTTTGGGTTAATTTGTTATACAGAATAGATAACTAATGCGGTACTTTTTTGTGACTTCTTTTGCTTGACAAAATGTGATTTATCCATGTTTTTGTGGGTAGAAGAGATATTCTCAAAGAGCTTATTAAAAGCATAAAACCTATTAAGATAGTCAAAAAATTCAGTATAAGAGAAAGCAGCAATACAGAGAGATAAATTGAGCACTGAAGCCACATAAGCCCTGCATTTGCTGGATGGGGTGATGGAGAGCTTCAGTGGTGATGGTATGGGACAGAAATGAAGGTCAGGAAGAGTCTAATAGATGAACATTCCACAAGGCCGGGGTCCCAAAAGGTTTCTACATCCTTGGAGTAACTGTGGTCCAGAAGAAACATGCTCCCAGACTACAAGGAAATGCACCTTGGCGCTGAGCAGAGGAGGTGGTGGTGGTGCGTGGAGATGGCCAGAGAACCGTCCTATGGGTTTATCAACACAGGCCGGGGGGGGTGTCATGGCAGACCAAATTCACTTCACCTGCATGGTTTAAAAAACTATGAATTTAGCCATGAATTTAATTTTCCAAATTGGAAGTTCCTCTAGGTATCTGGTAGAAGCAAAATCACCTCCTCTATGGAGGAATACAGCTTCATCAGAAAACCTCACAGAGAAATTTCCAAGCAAAATTGGATGTGCACAGGTGAAAATTATCAAGCACACAAGGAAACAGGGCACCATGAGTGAGACCTACCAGAGAGAGGAGACAGCAACAGAAAGGCTGATGCAGGTACTGGAATTGTTAAAGCCAGATCATAAGACAATTATGCTGAGGTAAAGAAAGTCAAAATTAAAAATATCTGCATGGAACAGAAAACCATAAGAAGAAAAGCGTCAGTTTTGCAAAAAAGAAAAGGAACTTTTGAAATGAAGTTAAGGTCATTAAAATAAAAACCACAATGGGCTGATTTAACAATGATCAGACACACCTGAAGAGATAATCAATGACCATGAAGGACAGAGTGAGCAGGTCGAATTTCTGACTAATCAGAGTTCCGAAACCATCTCTAAATACAGAGAAGAGAAAGACCAAAAACCACATAGAAAAACGGGCAGGAGAGAGAAAATTCACAAAGAAAACAGTGAAAATAGCCCTTAGGCTTATGAAAATCTCTCCAACCTGGCTGATAAGATAATTTAAACTTAAAACAACATTGGATGCTACTTCTTACCTACTGGGTGGCAAAAATTCCAAAGCTTGACAACATGCTTTACTGCTAAGGCAGTAGGAAAATGAACACGCTGACGCGCTGTTGGCGTGAATGCAACATGAAGGCAAATCTGACAATATCTAGCATAAAGATGTATGAATCTATGTTCTGGCCAGCAATTCTGCTTCTAGGGTGAGCGCAAGGCTGTTGATTGCAGCACAGAGTGAGCTGAGAGGCAGCACAGGCAGAAATGAGAGAAGGCCAAGGACTGATCCTGAGGCCTCTGCATGGATGACTTCAGTCCTGGCTGCCCTTGCTTCAGTTGTCGCACCCACCCTCCATCCCACCTCCAGAAGGACATCTTCCCTCAGCATCCAGTGGCCTTTTAAAAGCATAATTCAGAGTATAGAACTCTATTTCCTAAATCTGTGCAATGGCTTCTGGTTGCTCTGAAAGTCCACACTCACCCGTAGGGCATGGCTCCTCCCTCCTGCTCTGGCCTTTTCCTCCCTTGCTCTCTGTGGCCAGTCCCTCTGCTGTGTTGTCCTAGTTTTTTTTTGTTTGTTTGTTTGTTTTTTTTTTTGAATTGGAGTCTTGCTCTGTCGCCCAGACTGGAGTGCAGTGGCACAATCTCAGCTCACTGCAACTTCCGCCTCCCGGGTTCAAGCGATTCTCCTGCCTCCTCAGCCTCCCAAGTAGCTAAGATTACAGGCATGCTCCACCAGACCCAGCTAATTATTGTATTTTTAGTAGAGATAGGGTTTCACTGTGTTGGCCAGGATGGTCTCAATCTCCTGACCTCGTGATCCGCCTGCCTCGGCCTCCCAAAGTGCTGGGATTACAGGCGTGAGCCACCACGCCCGGCCTGTCCTAGTTCTTATTCCTCAAATACATGGATTTTTCTCACTTTGGGCATTGTACTAGCTGTTCCATTAGCCTGGAGGGGGAAACTCATCTTTGCGGAGCTGGCTCCTTTTCTTTCAAATTTCAACTAAAAATGCCACCTCTTCACGGAATTCCTTCCTGAACACCCTCTCTGAAGCATTCCCTGAGTAGCTACTCAAACACATCATTCAATAGTGCTTTTTCATAGCACTGATGTTATCTTTTTTTTTTTTTTTTTTTTGAGACAGAATCTCGCTCTGTCACCCAGGCTGGAGTGCAATGGCGTGATCTTGGCTCACTGCAACCTCCGCCTCCCAAGTTCAAGTGATTCTCCTGCCTCAGCCTCCCAAGTAGCTGGGATTACAGGTGCACACCACCAGGCCTGGCTAATTTTTGTATTTTAAGTAGAGATGAGGTTTCACCATGTTGGCCAGGCTGGTCTTGAACTCTTGACTTCATGTGACCCGCCTGCCTCAGCTTCCCAAAATGTTGGGATTATAGGCGTGAGCCACTGCCCAGTCTGATGTTATCTTGTTTATCTGCTTATCATCTGTCCCCGCTACCAGAATCTAAGCTCCAAACCAGAGAGACCCTGTGGTCACTATTATCTTCCTAATGACTTCAAGAGGGGACTCCACCTGGTAGGCAGTCAATACATAGTGCTAAATACATGAATAATTGTCTTGGATCCTGCATCCTTTTTAAGTTTCCAAATTCAGGGAGAGAACCGTGGGCTGCCATTTTATTTGTCCAGGCTTTGTTTTCTTCCCTTCGTGCCCACCTTTTACTTTTTCACCAGCTCTTCCACAGTAACAAAAGCCTTATTCAAAGGCCTGTGAATCAGAGGATTATGTAAAGAAGTTACTTTAATCTAGGTGCCCCTGACTTGATGGAACACATCCAGTGACTCCTGGAAGAAGATCTGGAGGTCTCCAGAGCAGTGTGGTCCCAGGAGGCACACACAGAGGGCCACGGCCAGGGCTGAAACAGTCTGTTCAGTGCAGCCATGGGGGACGTCCTGGAACAGTTCTTCATCCTCACAGGGCTGCTGGTGTGCCTGGCCTGCCTGGCGAAGTGCGTGAGATTCTCCAGATGTATTTTACTGAACTACTGGAAAGTTTTGCCAAAGCCTTTCTTGCGGTCAATGGGACAGTGGGCAGGTAAGGGAGGTTCCAGCTCATGTGTTTTTGCTGCTGTTGTTCCTGCTTATTACTATTATTATTATTTTTGAGACAGACACTTGCTCTGTCGCCCAGGCTGGAGTGCAATGGTGTGATCTTGGCTCACTGCAACCTCTGCTTCCCAGGTTTAAGCAATTCTCCTGCCTCAGCCTCCCAAGTAACTGGGATTATAGGCACCTGTCACCACACCCGGCTAATGTGTTTTTTTTGAGACGGAGTCTCACTCTGTTGCCCGGGCTGGAGTGCAGTGGTGCGATCTCTGCTTACTGCAACCTCTGCCTCCTGGGTTCAAGCAATTCTCCTGCCTCAGCCTCCCGAGTAGCTGGGATTACAGGCGCACACTACTACAGCTGGCTAATTTTTTGTATTTTAGTAGAGACTGGGTTCCGCCATGTTGGCCAGGCTGGTCTCGAACTCCTGACCTCATGATTTGCCCATTTTGGCCTCTCAAAGTGCTGAGATTACAGGCGTGAGCCACCGTACCCGGCCAACATTTTGTATTTTTAGTAGAGACAGGGTTTCACCCTGTTGGCCAGGCTGGTCTCAAACTCTTGACCTCGTGATTCACCCGTCTCAGCCTCCCCAACTGCTGGGATGACAGGCATGAGCCTCAAAGAGAGAGCAAAGAAGTAATTCCTTTGGGTAATTTTAATTGGGGGGATTAGAAAGTGTGAGTGAAATTAGAATGGTCTGCAACACAAGCTGTAGGGCATTAGGGGAACACTAGGGCAGAAGGCTACCCAGCCCTTGCTAAGCACTTGTCCTCTCAACCCCATTAGATGAGTTTTCTTCTTTTGGGAATTTCCTGCTGATACAAATAATAAATAATGCAGAAATTTCTGCATCCTCATCTCCAGATTTACAAAAAGGCCAGGGTGCTTTCATTTTACTAAATGGTGTTTCCAAATTTTGAAATCTAAATAATTTTAACTCACTGTATTAAAAAAAGGATCCAAGTGTTTTTAAGAAATGAAGGTGTTACAAAATCAAGGCAACACATATCTCTACGGAGCCATGTTTTCAGGATGGTATGGAATGGAATCTGGGTCTGGCTGGTGTCAATTAAATGCTGCCTCCCCATGGAATTTATCTACTGGAACGCCCATGCAGAACTTCAGCCCTAAGACTGAGGTTAAGGTGACGAGCATGAGGCCATGGTTTCAGCACCTCCTTGAATATTTGATATGCTAAGGTCTTTGCAGGGCCTTGTATTTCAAATATGGACACGAAAAAAAAAAAGAATCCCATGACAAAAATGATTAAGTGACTTTAGAGATATTATCTAGGCAAAATAAGAAAGACTCTAATATCCTTATAGGGCTGCCAGATAAAATACAGGATACCCAGTTAAATTTAAATTTCAGAAAAAAAGGAATACGTTTTTAGTATGTTATAACTCACATATGGCATGAGACATATATTAAACAATTCATAATCTACCTTAATTTCAAATTTAAGTGGGCATTCTGTATCCTTATTTGCTAAACCTGGCAACCTTAAAAACGTAGCAATGGAAATTTTAAAAATTACCATGTGAGAAATTGGGATGACAAATGGATTTTTGACTGCTGCTTCTTACATTTGCTGTGTGAGCGCGCGTGCGTGCGTGTGCGTGCGTGTGTGTGTGTCCTCTTGGGGTATTATGCTGTCAGGAGTGAACCTGCTTGAACTTGCTCAGCAGCTTGACCTGCGTGTTCTGGATTTAAATACCCCACTCCACACAGATTCAGATGCCCATGTGTGGGTGGATGTAGCACTCTGCACAGCTGCTGTCGTTTGTGTAGGGAAAGCCCTTCTAAGAACCTACATTCTAAAAGAAGTTCAAATGGGGCCAGAGACTAAGAGCATCTGGTGACTCAAAGGAAAAACATGATCTTAACCTGTTTTTATGAGTCAAGATGGATAGAGTTACCTCTAGCAGGAGTAAAATATGTTTGGGCAGAGGCAGATATCAGGGAGATAATATATTTCAAGTAGGGGACAAAAAAGAAACCCAAGAACTAGAGGCTAAATTTTTAATTCCTCAGATACAGTACCCTGAGCTCTGTGCTGATTTCCTAATTCTTTTCTTAGTGTATATTCATAGACTCAGGGCCCCAAAGTCAGACAGCCTGGGTTCAAATCCTGTGTCATCATTTTTAGCAGTGTGACCTTAATCAAGTTACGAACACTTTCCCCTTGGCTTCCTCATTTATAAACTAAGGATAATGATGGTCCCTGCATTTTAGGTTTGTTTTGAACATTAAATGAGATGATGCATCTAAAACACTAGAAGCAGGACATGGCAAGAAGTAAGTGTGTGACCATTATCTGTTGTTATTATTGATGGTATCATCTTGCCTGTAGTGCAGGCCCCGTATTGGGTGAATTGAAGACTCCCCACAGGGAGGGGAAGGTAAGGCCCAAGATGCCCTGAACATAGTTCCTCCACCCAGAGCTGCAGACGGTGTGCATGGAGCCTCTTAGAAGTTCCTAAATGAACAGACACATCATCAGTAATTATTAAAGCCAGAGTGCTTCTGTCAGTGTGGTCTGTGAGGCTTGTACAGCTTGGCCTGCACTCACTCTCAAGTGAGCTAAATGTACCTTTTGTTCACACTTTTTGAAAGCATGCCCTTTAATTGTTGTTGCACGGGTAAATTGTAAGTTTTACGATATACCGAATGGTAGTGAATTTTGAAATTGTGACGTTCTCACGAATGAGGCGTATCCTAGAGCTCAATCATTAAATATGTCTGTAATGTTGATATGAAAGGACTGGCAGACCTATTTGATTGTCGTATATTAACAGATAGTTCTATTGAGTACAAATTCTTCAGGTTTCTTCATTTCACTGCATTTTCTTTTTGCATTTTGGTATTTTCCTCTTTGCTAAATTCCCTACCTTCCATAGGCCTTTAATTGCTGCTGTGGGGTGGGGGTGAGAAGGGGGCAGAGCTCCACTTTTAGGAGGAACCTTGAAATGTCCTTACAATGACAGATGGGTGCCTGGGCAGAGAGATAATGGGGAACACTGCCTGCCCTTGTGGGGTGAAGGCTCACAATATCTGCATCCTCATGGGGCCTGCAGGAAATGTTCCCTGGCTGCGGATCTGTGTTTCATTTTGGAACATGTTTTCCATAGTCTCGCCAATCCCTCCAAAAAACCAACCAACCAACCAACCAACCAACCAACCAACCAATCAACCAACCAACTAACCAACCAACCAACCAACCAACCAACCAACCAACCAACACCTGAACGTTTAGTGAGGGGCTTCAAGGGTGTGGGCTGGAGAGCAAAGGGATGAGCCTTAGGAGTACTGACTGTCCTGGAGACTAGGCTTGCGAGAAAACGTGGCCAGGGAGAAAGAGAAGTTTAAAGATGAATTCTGTCCTTTAAAAGCATTCCTGTTTTTCACAGTGATCACTGGAGCAGGCGATGGAATTGGGAAAGCGTACTCGTTTGAGGTAAGCTGTCTTCCTGGGGACTTTCTCCTCCCTTGTATTGAACAATCACAGTCCTGAGACATCCACCCCAACACTAGATTTTTGAATATAAAAGCAGTATGCATTCATTTAAAGGAGAAAATATACTCTATGGAAAAGCAAACAAAAATAATAATCTCACTGCCTGGTCCTGTTTTTTTAAACACAATGATACTCAAAGGTGACAGTACCTTGCCTTAGGGATTGTTTTGGGAATTTGTGGGGCATTGGTATTTTCTAGCGTAATTGTGCCATATGAGCTCATATACTTAAATCTAATTTTTTCAAAACATTATAAACTACTTTCCTTTTATTTATTATTTACATTAAGCTAGGGCATATATTGATTTTTTAAAATTCACTTGCTTAGGCAAAACATATTATCAGTGACTTTCGTTTCAAGGAGATTAATGGCATTATAACATATTCTATAAAAAGAAGGTCTAATAGAACTGAGAGTCACTAGAATACAATTAGTATTTTTGGGTATTTGCTTCCAGGCTTATTTCTCTGTAGATAGATAAATAGATTGATAATTATACTTTAAAAATGCATTTATAACATATGTGGTTTTATATGCTATTATTATTACAAATTTCACATTTTTATTAATGAAACATTGTTTCCTGGAATTCCTATGTATTTTATTTCTTCCTTATGCCTATTACACTGATGTCTAGAACCATGTCAAATACAATAGAAGAATAGAAAAAAATTCTAGAAACTGTAAGAGGAAGGCTGTTTAAAAATCAATAACACCAGATGGGCACGGTGGCTCACTCTTGTAATCCCAGCACTTTAGGAGGCCAAGGCAGGTGGATTACCTGAGGTCTGGAGTTCAAGACCAGCCTGGCCAACATGGTGAAACCTCATCTCTACTTAAAATACAAAAATTAGCAGGGCATGTTGGCAGGTGCCTGTAATCCCAGCTACTTGGGAGGCTGAGGCAAGAGAATCTCTTGAACATGGGAGGCAGAGGTTGCAGTGAGCCGAGATCGCAACATTGCATGCCAGCCTGGGCAATACAGCAAGACTTCGTCTCCAAAAAAAAAAAAAAAAAAAAAAAAAAATCAATAACACCTTAAAAATATAATGAAAAGCTTTTCCATTTGCAACAGAAAAATAAGTAATCCTAGAAATACAGTTAATATAAAATTTGTAGGTCTTTTTTAAGAAAACTGTAAAATTCCATTGAGAAATATAGGAGATATTCCAAATAAGAGAAAAAAGTACCACATTCTTGAAGAGAAAGATATTTGAAGCTTAACAGTTTCTCCTAAATTTATCTCAAATCCCAGATTATACAAACCATTATTTTTTAAATGTTACATTAGTTGTGAGCATTTTCTTATGTCAAAACTGTAGGGTTTTTTTTTTTTTTTGAGACAGGGACTTGCTCTGTTGCCCAGGCTGGAATGCAGTGGTACAAACACTGCTTACTGCAGCCTTGACCTCCTGGGGTCAAGCAATCCTCCCACCTCAGCCTCCCGAAGCAATGTGTCCTCCTGGAACTACAGGCTCATGTATTTTTTGTAGAGACAGGGTTTCACTATTGCTCTGTTGTCCAGGCTGGTCTTGAACTCCTGAGCTCAAGTAATCTGCCTGCTTTGGCCTCCCATAGTGCTGGGATTACAGGCATGAGCCACCACAGCCTGCCCAAAACTGTGATTTTTAAATGGCAACATAATATTCCATCAAATGGATGGTCCATAATTTAACCAATTTCTTGGTAAAAATTTTAGATTTTTTTCTGAATTTTTCTTCATTTTATATAAAATTGGGAATAAATACAGAAATTTTTCTGCTTATCTCCAATTATTTTGGGAGCTATTTTCCTTGAGGTGGCCTTGCTGGATTAGAGGTTGTGAATATACGTAAGGTTCCGGTGCTTTCCATTATGTTATAGTAATTTACACCCATTTCTGAGACAGATGTGGTCTTCATCAGCTTGAGCTGCAGAATGAATTCCATAAGCTGGGTGGCCTAAGAAAGCATGTATTTCTTACGGTTCTGGAGGCTGGGAAGTCCAAGAGTGAGGTGCCAGCAGATCTGATGTCTGGTGAGGGCTCTCTTCTTGGTTTGCAGACAATTGTCTTCTTGATGTAGCTTTGCATGGCAGAGAGCAGAGAGAGGGGAAGCAAGCTCTCTGATGTTTCTTCTTCTTTTACTTTTTGGAGACAGGGTCTTCCTCTGTTGCTCAGGCTGGAGTGCAGTGGTGCAAACAGCTCACTGCAGCCTCAACCTCCTGGGCTCAAGTGATACTCCCACTCAGCCTCCTGAGTATCAGGGACTATGGGCATGTGCCATCATGCCTGGCTAATTTTTAAATTTTTTGTACTGACAGGGTTTCACCATGTTGCCCAGGCTGGTCTTGAACTCCTGGGCTCAAGTGATCTCCCTGCCTCGGCCTCGCAAAGTACTGGGATTACAGACATGAGCCACCATGCCTGGCCTGGTGTTTCTTCCCATAAGGACATTAATCTCATCGTGAAGGCCCCACTCTCATGACCTGATTACCTCCTGAAAGCCTTACCTCCAAGTGTCATCTCATTGGGGGTTAGGATTTCAACATACGAATTTTGGGGGGCCACAAACATTTGGTTCATATGAAAAATGCATTCTGTACAGTACCCATGCCTTTTCTTGTCCCAAAAGGCTTGCATCATAATAAAGCCATCTTATGTGAAATAGCAGTGCAAGGCATCTGGGATGCACTTGCTAGAAACTTTGCAGATGTTAACAAACCTCAAGCATGCCAGTTAAAAAAGCTCCTCATGGGCCGGGCGCAGTGGCTCACGCCTGTAATCCCAGCACTTTGGGAGGCCGAGGAGGGTGGATCACCTGAGGTCAGGAGTTTGAGACCAGCCTGGCCAACATGGTGAATCTCTGTCTCTACTTAAAATACAAAAATTAGCTGAGTGTGGTGGCAGGTGCCTGTAATCCCAGCTGCTTGGGAGGTTGAGGCAGGAGAATTGCTTGAACCCGGGAGGTGGAGGTTGCAGTGAGCCGAGATTGTGCCATTGCACTCCAGCCTGGGGGACAAGAGTGAGACTTCGTCTGAAAAAACAGAAACAAAAACAAAAACAAACAAAAAAACTCCTTGTGGCCCAGTGTGGTGGCTCACGCCTGTAATCCCAACACTTTGGGAGGCCGAGGTGGGCAGATCATGAGGTCAGGAGTTCCAGACCAGCCTGACCAACATAGTGAAACCCCGTCTCTACTAAAAATACAAAAATTAGCCGGGCGTGGTGGCGCTCACCTGTAATCCCAGCTACTCAGGAGGCTGAGGCAGGAGAATCGCTTGAACCCAGGAGGTGAAGGTTGCAGTGGGCCGAGATTGAGCCACTGCATACCAGCCTGGTGACAGAGCGAGACGCCATCTCAAAAAAAAAAAAAAGCTCCTCATGTCTGACCCCCATCCTTCATCTGCTGATGATGATTTTTTGACACTGACCCTTCTATCTCAACTCTGTTTATTTTTAAGATAAAGAGTTCTTTGCTCTTATCCTAATTCATGTATAGCAACTTACTGGTGATGAGGAGTGGCTGACACTCGGTAGATGAGTGGTCATATTTGAGTGTTGAAGTTGGAGAGACCACCCAGCAGTCACTTTTCAAAACAATGTGTCTTCCATTCCCCCAAATCAGAAGGAAAACGTTTCTAGCTATTTGCATTAAAACTATATAACCTTTTATATAACAATTTCTCACCCTGGACCAGGTTTTGGAAAGACCTAATATGTCAACCAAAAGGTTCTTCACCTTACCTCTAAGTTCCCTGGATTGCCAAGCAATTCTTCACGATTCTCCAGAATCTTTTCTCAAGTTCATGCTGACCTGACCTTTCTGTGGTCCCTTGTTATCACAAGACTCAGGCACTCTTCTTTCTGCTTAGGGGAGACCCCATGTGGAAGCTGTCCTTAGCCATTCATTTCTTTACTGTTTCACAAAGCAATGGCCCTGGGGGTCAGGAGCTGTGGGTTCCAGTCTTCACCATGATGCTGTCCGGAGATTCTGGACAAGTTACATATCCATTCTGCACTTCTGGGTCTTTGCCAACTTTGTGTTCTGTCCTTGATGAATTCTTGCTTTGCACTTCTCCTTGTGGACTTTTTTTCTTCTTTGCCTTTTTATTTTTTATTTTTTTTTGTAGAGATGAGGTCTCACTTTGTTGCCAGGCTGTTCTCAAATTCCTAAGCTTAAGCAATCCTCTTGCCTTGGCCTCCCAAAGTGCTGGGATTATAGGCGTGAGCCACTGTGCCCAGCCTCTTTATGTTCTTTACCGAGGCTATGTTAAACAATTTTCTGGGCTCCCAACCTCTCCTTCATGTAGGCTTTTCTCCCTTCCAGAGATCCTGTTCTCTCACTGCTAACTGCTGCTCCAAGGAGTGCAGCTGAGCCTGAGATGCTGTGGACTGTAATGGGTAAAAGCCTGAGGTTGGGAATTGATCAGATGTGTGTCAAAGCCTCCCTCCAAGGCTCACTGGCTGAATTTCCACATCAGCGAGCTGGAGGTGATGACAGTCTCACCTAGGATTTTGTAAGGGTTAAATAGGATGAGACAGGCAAAATGGTTTGCTTAGAGTAAGCTTTCCAAGGTTAGGTTTTGTTCTCATTGCATATTTAAACTGTGATTCCTTTCAAATATACTGCTTTTTTTTATTTTTTGAGAATGTATTAGTCATGGTTCTCGAGAGAAAGAGAATCAATAGGGTGTGTCACACACACACACACATACACGCACAGACACACAGACACATAGAGACAGCTGGGAGTGGGGGCGGGGGAGGAAGGGAGAGACAGAGCGGGAGAGAGAGTGGGGAGGAAGGGAGAGGGAAGGAGACAGAGAGAGAAGAGTGGGAGAGGAAGGGAGGGAGAGGGAGAGGAGAGAAAGGTTGATTTATTTGAAGGAATTGACACCCATGGTTATGGAGGCTGGTGTGTCCCAAATCTGCAGTGTAGGCTGACAGGTTGGAGACCCAAGAAGAGGCAAAGCTGCAGTTCAAGTCCACAGGCCATCTATCAGGTGACAGAATTCCCTGTTCCTCCAGGAAGGTCAATCTTGTTTTCTCAAGGCCCTCAGCTGACGAGACAAGGCCCACCCTCCTTATGGAGTGTAATATGCTTTACTCAAAGTCTACTAATTTAGATGTTAATCTCATATAAAGATAGCTTTACAGAAACATAATAATGTTTGACTAAGTAGCTGGGTATCATGACCTAGCCAAGTTGACACACAATGTTCACCACCACAGAGAAGAATGTCTTGTATTTACCAGTATTTTCTCTTCCTGTTGCTCTTTCTTCCTTCCCAATGTCCCAAGATTCCTTTTTAAGTCACTTTATTTCTGTTTATAGAATTTCCTTTAGCTATTATTTTAGGGTTGGTCTGCAGGCAACAAATTATCTTAGTTTTTCTTCATTCCAGAATGGCTTCATTTCCCCTTCATTCCTAAAATGAGGTCTCCTCTGTTATCATCCCTGGCAAAGGAAGAGGACAAAGAGTCCCAGGATCCTTGCTACAGAGCCTCACCGGCATAGAAGACCCAGCTCCGCACCCAGCCTTTACTGGCAGGGTGTGGGTGGGGTCATAGTTTTTCCCAAGGTGTTTGCTTGGAGTACACAGTTGCTGTCTAAATGTTTTCTCTCTCACTAGACATCCCCTTTTCTGGTCCTCTAGTTAGAGAGGGCAGGCTTTTGTTGAGACTTTTTTTTTTTGAGACGGAGTTTTGCTCTTTTGCCCAGTCTCACTCTGTCACACAAGCTGGAGTGCAGTGGCGCGATCTCGGCTTACTGCAACCTTTGCCTTCTGGTTTCGAGTGATTCTCCTGCCTCAGCTTCCCGAGTAGCTGGGATTACAGGCACCCGCCACCATGCCTGGCTAATTTTTGTATTTTTAGTAGAGATGGGGTTTCACCATGTTGGCCAGGCTGGTCTCAAACTCCTGACCTCAGGTGATCCGCCTGCCTTGGCATCCAAAAGTGCTGGGATTATAGGCGTGAGCCACTGCGCCCAGCGAGACTTTTTTATAACTGCACCTGTTGGCATTTCTGAACCGCCAGTTTCTCCAGCAATGTCTGGGATGTGTGGAAAAAAAAAAAAGCCCAGGAAATACCACAGTGCCCTTCCTCGGGTTTCAAGGCCCCTAAATGAACCTCTCCTCACATTCTGGAGTCTTCTGTTTGTTTTATGTATTGTGTCCAGGTTTTTTTGATGCACTTAATGGTGGGAATAGGGAAAGCACTTCTCCTCCGCCCTTCCAGAAGCTTATTCTTCACTGCATTTAACCGAATCTGCATTTACATTTAACGGGGCAGGAGAGGCTCTGCTTCATGTTAAAAGAATTTCAAGCATTACTTGAGGCAGGTGGGAAAAAATTGTGGAGAAGGATGGGCCTGGGATGGAGGGAGGAAGAGAGTGGGCCCACTCTTCCATACCTTTGAAGCCATTGCTCACCCTATTTTTCACACCATTTCCACTCCTGTAGCACCTGAATTCAAGCCCTTTCTTTTATTCTTGGCCACACAGAGGAAGCCCTGTTTTTCCTGGTGTTCCCACTACCCGCTGTAGATTAGCAGCTACAAGCACCTTCCTTGACCCAGGCCCCAACATACAGGAGAAGGAAAACAAGGCCCATTCATCCCATGGCAGCCGTTCTGCATCAGGATGGGGCCCCGGCAGTAAATTCTGGGAAAGGGAGGCTTTTGCAGCTTAACTTTCTGAAAGGGGGGTGGCAAAACCTGTGTATGGAGCCTGTCAGCCTGGACATTCTGGAAATAAGATTGAGTCCTGTTCAAGCAGACAAAGGGAACAATGCCAGCCCAGACAACCAAGTGTTCTCGGGCGCCCCCCTCCTGGCCCAGACCACTTCACATGGAACCTCTAAAAGGCCTGTGGCTCTTGAGAGAAACAAGCCCACCAGGCAGAGAGCATCCTTTGTGCTGAAAATGCAAATGGCCTTTCATTTATTGGACAATCTCCTCTTCAGGAGGCTGATGAAGTGAATTGGGAGACAAAGGTGCTTAATTCTTTAGCCATCCTGTTGATGCATTCCAAGACTCAAAAATGGAGGCTGAGAAAATGGTGCTGGGAAAACTGGCTAGCCATATGTAGAAAGCTGCAACTGGATCCCTTCCTTACACCTTATACAAAAATTAATTCAAGATGGATTAAAGACTTATATGTTAGACCTAAAACCATTAAAATCCTACAAGAAAACCTAGGCAATACCATTCAGGACATAGGCGTGGGCAAGGACTTCATGTCTAAAACACCAAAAGCAATGGCAACAAAAGCCAAAATCGACAAATGGGATCTCATTAAACTAAAGAGCTTCTGCACAGCAAAAGAAACTATCATCAGAGTGAACAGGCAACCTACACAATGGGAGAAAATTTTTGCAACCTACTCATCTGACAAAGGGCTAATATCCAGAATCTACAATGAACTCAAACAAATTTACAAGAAAAAAACAAACAACCCCATCAAAAAGTGGGCAGAGGACATGAACAGACACTTCTCAAAAGAAGACATTTATGCAGCCAAAAAACACATGAAGAAATGCTCCTCATCACTGGCCATCAGAGAAATGCAAATCAAAACCACAGTGAGATACCATCTCACACCAGTTAGAATGGCCATCATTAAAAAATCAGGAAACAACAGGTGCTGGAGAGGATGTGGAGAAATAGGAACACTTTTACACTGTTGGTGGGACTGTAAACTAGTTCAACCATTGTGGAAGTCAGTGTGGCGATTCCTCAGGGATCTCGAACTAGAAATACCATTTGACCCAGCCATCCCATTACTGGGTATATACCCAAAGGACTATAAATCATGCTGCTATAAAGACACATGCACACGTATGTTTATTGCGGCACTATTCACAATAGCAAAGAGTTGGAACCAACCCAAATGTCCAACAACGATAGACTGGATTAAGAAAATGTGGCACATATACACCATGGAATACTATGCAGCCATAAAAAATGATGAGTTCGTGTCCTTTGTAGGGACATGGATGAAACTGGAAAACATCATTCTCAGTAAACTATCGCAAGGACAAAAAACCAAACACCGCATGTTCTCACTCATAGGTGGGAATTGAACAATGAGAACTCATGGACACAGGAAGGGGAACATCACACTCCGGGGACTGTTGTGGGGTGGGGGGAGGGGGGAGGGACAGCATTAGGAGATACACCTAATGCTAAATGACGAGTTAATGGGTGCAGGAAATCAACATGGCACATGGATACATATGTAACAAAACTGCACATTGTGCACATGTACCCTAAAACCCTAAAGTATAATAAAAAAAAAGAAAAAAAAAAAAAAAAAAAAAAAAAAAAAAAAAAAAAATGGAGGCTAGAGGTGGGGATAGGGAATTTTCCATGGAGAGAACAAGAGAGAAGACTTGGGGATGTCATTGGCAGGGTTCAGTCTTGAAATAGGACTGTCCATGGTTTAGTGTTTTTTTTTTTTAATGAAACAACATTTTTTAATGGATTTTATTTTTTAGAGCAGTTATAGGTTCACAGAAAAATTGAGCAGATGGTATAGAGGTTTTTCATAAGCCTTCTGCCCCCACACACGCAGCCTCCCCCATTACCCACTTCCATACACACACACACACACCAGGAAATCAACTGTTTAAAGAAACAATTGATGCAGCAACTAGTGACTGCTTATCTTTTTTTCTTTCTGTTTTTTTTTTTTTTTTTTTTTTTTTTTTAGAGATAGGGTCTCACTCTGTCATCCAGGCTGGAGTGCAGTGGTGGGATCACGGCTCATTGCATTCTTGACCTCCTGGGCTCAAGCGATCCTCTCACCTCAGCCTCCTGAGCAGCTGGGACTATAGGCTGTGCCACCATGCTCGGCTAATTTTTTAATTTTTTTTTTTTTTTGAGACGGAGTCTTGCTCAGTCACCCAGGCTGGAGTGCAGTGGCGTGATTTTGGCTCACTGCAAGCTCCGCCTCCTGGTTTCACGCCATTCTCCTGCCTCAGCCTCCCGAGTAGCTGGGACTACAGGCGCCCACCACCACGCCTGGCTAATTTTTTTTGTATTTTTAGTAGAGACGGAGTTTCAACATGTTAGCCAGATGGTCTTGATCTCCTGACCTTGTGATCCTGCTGCCTCAGCCTCCCAAAGTGCTGGGATTACACGCGTGAGCCACCGAGCCTGGCCTAATTTTTTAATCTTAATTTTTGTAGAGGTGGTGGTGGTGGGGGTGTCTTGCTGTGTTGCCTGGGTTGGTCTTGAACTCCTGGCCTCAAGTGATCCTCCTGCCTTGGCCTCCCAAAGCTCTGGGATTACAGAAATGAGCCACCTCACTTGGCCTAATTGCTTGTCTTTTTAATGGAGTGAAACCTCACTGTGCAGATTGCAGGCTGGGGGGAACTTGTGACAATACCTGTGTGGTGTTAACACTTTCAGCTGTCCAGAGTCATGGCTGAAAATCACCTGTGAGAGTGAATATAATTGACTTTTTAAAACTTCAGCATCGATGGTGTCATATACATGTGGGTCAGTTTTTTAATCTTGAACAGCTTTTTGAGATATAATTTATATACCATAAAATTCACCCAAGTGTACACTTCATTAATTTTTAGGAAATTAACCGAGTTGTTTATCATCACCACCATTCGGTTTTGGAACATTTCCATTACTCAAGTAAGATCACATACACCTGGTTGCTATTAATCCTGCATTCCTATCCCTAGCCCTAGGCTGCCACTGATCTTTTCTAGACATTTCATATGAAGGTCACCATACAACGTGCAGTTCTCCGTGACTGTTTTCTTCCACTTAGCATATTGTTTTGGAGGTTCATCCATATTGTAGCATGTGTCAGTAGCTCTTTAATTTTTACTGCAGAATAATATTCCATTGTATGGATATACTCCATTTTGTTTATTCATTTTCCAGTTGACAACAGTTGGAGTTGTTTCCATTTTTTTTTTTGGCTATTATGAATAATGCTTCTGTGAATATTGACACTTGAGTTTTTGTGTGGACACTTTTCTCTTTCCTTTGGGTAGATTACCTAGCAGTGGAGTCTCTGGGTTGCAAGGTAAAGTTGTCTTTTTAAAAAATTTTATTTATTTATTTATTTATTTTGAGATGGAGTGTCACTCTGTTGCCCAGGCTGGAGTGCAGTGGTGTGATCTCAGCTCACTGCAACCTCTGCCTCCTGGGTTCAAGTGATTCTCCTGCCTCAGCCTCCCTGGTGGCTGGGACTACAGGCGTGTGCCTGTAGAGAGGGTTCTTGGGTCTTGAGCAAGAAAGAATTCAGGATGAGTCCATAAAGTGAAAGCAAGATTATTAGGAAAGTAAAGGAATAAAAAATGGCTACTCCATAGACAGAGCAGCCCCGAGGGCTGCTGGTTGCCCATTTTCATGTTATTTCTTGATGATATGCTAAACAAGGGGTGGATTATTCATGCCTCCCCTTTTAGACCATATAGGGTAACTTCCTGACATTGCCCTGGCATTTGTAAACTGTCACGGTGCTGGTGGGGGTGTAGCAGTGAGGACGACCAGAGGTCACTCTCTTCGCCACATTGGTTTTGGTGGGTTTTAGCTGGCTTTTTTACTGCAAGCTGTTTTATCAGCAAGGTCTTTATGATCTGTATTTTGTGTTGACCTCTTACCTCACCCTGTGACATAGAATGCCTCAACCATCGGGGAATGCAGGCCAGTAGGTCTCAGCCTCATTTCACCCAGCTCCTACTTAAGATGGAGTTGCTCTGGCTCAAATACCTCTGACATGATGACAGCAGCTCAGTGTTGCCAGCCCCACCCTACTGCACTGTCCCTGGTGGTTTCTTCATATTAAACTCTCTCCAAATTACTCAGTTTGAGTGTGCTATCTATTTCTGCCAGAACCCTGGATAAATTGAGTTTTTAGTTCATTTTTAAAAATGACAAATCAGAGTTCATCAACATCTATGCCTCAGCTAACTTGACCTTCATTAGAGGGCTTGCTAGCCTAACAGATGTTATAAGTAATTTTCCTGAGGAAATTATTTATACTATGGAATAGTCGTTCAAAATAAGTGGATTGGTTAAAAAATGTTGTACAGGCACTTCTACCCTTGAATGAACATAGGTATGTGAACCAAAAATACAATTCTAAGTCCCCCAGCCAATTGAGTGGACCCCTTCTCTTGGCCAAGGGCATTCCTAAGTTAACCTGAAAAACCAGTTCAGGCCATGATGGAGATGGGTGGTCGAACATGCCTCATTACGCCCTCCTCCCTTTGGAATTCAGGCACAGCTGAGCAGCACTGATACCAACACAGAGACCTTGAGTGACAAAGAAGGCCGGGTGAGGTGGCTCATGCCTGTAATCCCAGCACTTTGGGAGGCCCAGGCGGGCAGATCATGAGGTTAGGAGATCGAGACCATCCTGGCTAACACAGTGAAACCCCGCCTCTACTAAAAATACAAAAATTTAGCCAGGGGTGGTGGTGGGCACTTGTAGTCCCAGCTACTTGGGAGGCTGAGACAGGAGAATGGCGTGAACCTGGGAGGTGGAGCTTGCCGTGAGCCGAGATCGCGCCACTGCACTCCAGCCTGGGTGACAGAGTGAGACTCTGTCTAAAAAAAAAAGAGTGACAAAGCAGACTCTTTGTAGCAATAAGATACCAACATCACAGACAGCAGGCCCTAAAAGAAATCAAAGTATTTTACCCCCAAATGTATTTCTTTGACGCATTTTGAAATGGCCCTGCAAAGCTCTCTGTTGTGGGGAAAATCTATGGTCTGTAGAGAATCCCCTTCCCTTTCCAAGTCATTTTCCTGATTCAGGAGAGAATTAACTGAGAGTCTGATAAGAAACATTTACAATCTATTCTCTCTGAAGTCTGCTACCTGGAGGCTTCATCTGCATAATAAACACCTTGGTCTCCACAATCTCTTATCTTACCCAGGCACTCTCTTTTCTTGATTCCAGGTGTTTAGATAAACTTTTCCAACCAATTACCAATCAAGAAATCTTTGAATCCACCTATGACCTGTAAGTCCCCCCACACCCACCCCTTTGAGTTGTTTTGCCTTTCCGGACCGAAGCAACCTACATCTTACACGTATTGATGGATGTCTCATGTCTCTCTAAAACATGTAAGACCAAGTTGTAGCCCAACCACCTTGGGTATAGGTTCTCAGGACCTCCTGAGGCTGTGCCACTGGAATGTCCTTAACTTTGGAAAAATAAACTTCTGCATGGATTGAGACCTGTCTCAGACACTTTTTGGTTTACAGGTGTAATATCTGTGGGTATAGCAGAGTAGCATTCATAGCCTTGAACTGTGATTTGGTCCCACATCCTGCCACATAGTGGAGGATTCTGCCACCTGATTTAGCTAGAAGGTTGACTGTATCCATCCCTTAGAATATTTTATCTACTGAGGATCAGCCCTCATGCAAGACATTTAGTAGACTGCCTAAGGGTCAGAGGGCTGGGGCTCCACTGAGCTTTCAACAACAGGTTCCTGACTCTTTGATCCAGCTTGATATTTTATGTGTGGTAGAGTTCAGTCTGAAGTTTGCTTGCATTGTAAGGCACCATCTGCTGGCTGGGTTTTGTGGGAGGGGACCTACAGTCCTCATTTACTTCTAATTACTGGAGGTTATAAGAAAAACCCAATACTTAAGAGCAGCCAAATAGGCTTACATCAAATAAAGACATCAAATTCATGGCCTACTATCAAATTCATGGTTCCCATCATTTCTGCCTAGTTGTAGACAGAGTTCCCTTCGGGAGTGTGTGTAGTTGCTCTGGCCTTAGCCAATCACTCAGCCCAGCTGGACACAAGCAGCGTGGCCCCACTCAAGCCCCATGCAGCACCCACCCTCTCCACACACATCCCCACACCCATTTCAAGAGCACCACCATCTAATTTTTGTGTATTTATTTTGTTCTCCTTTAACTTAAAAAATATTGAATATTTCTTTGCACCTTTACTGATGAATAATTGACAAATAAAAATTGTATATATTTAAGTGTATGACTTCTTAATATATTGAAATATGTATACGTTGTGAAATAATCACCATAATCAAGTTAACAAACATATCTATTATTTCATATCATTACCATGATCTTTTCTTGTTCTTTTTCGGGAGGGGTGAGAAAACGAGATTTACAGTTCTTAGCAAATTTCAAGCATATAATACAGCCTTGTTAACTATGTTCTACGTTAACTATGTCCTTGTTAACTATGACTATGTCTATATTAGTTCTCTAGATTTCATTCATCCTGCATAACTGAAACTTTGTGTCCCTTGACCAACATCTCACCATTTACCCCTCCCCCAGCCCCTAGCAGCACCATTCTACTCTGTAGTTCCATGAGCTTGACTGTTTTAGATTCCACATGTAAGTGAGATCATGCAGTATTTGTCTTTCTGTGTCTGACTTATTTCATTTAGCATAATCTCCTCATTTATCCATGTCCAACATTTATCCATGTTGTCATAAATGTCAGGATTTCCTTCTCTTTTTAAAGGCTAAATGATAATCCATTGTGTGTGTGTGTGTGTGTGTACCACATTTTCCTTATTAATTCATCTGTTAATGGATATTGGGGTTATTTCCATATCTTGGCTATTGTGAATAGTACTGTAATGAACAGGGGAGTGCAAATACCTTGAAGGCATACTGATTTCATTTCCTTTGGATATATAGCCAGAAGCTGGATCATAAAGTAGTTATGTTTTTTATTATTTGAAGGAACTTCCATACAGTTTTCCATGATGGCTGTACCAATTTACATTCCCACCAGCAGTGTACAAGAGTTCCCTTTTCTCTGCATCCTCACCAATACTTATCTTTTGTCTTTTTTATGGTAGCTATTCTAACAGGTGTGAAGTGATAGCTCATTGTGGTTTTCATCTGCATTTCCTTGATAATTAGTGATATTGAACATCTTTTCATATGCCTGTTGACCATATGCCTGTTGACCATTTGTATGTTTTCTTTTGAAAAATGTCTATTTACATCTTTCTTCCTTTTTTAAAATCACGTTATTTGTTTTGTTTTGCTATTAAGTTTTATTAGCTCTTTATATAGTTTGGATATCAATCCTTTATCAGATATGTAGTTGGCAAATACTTTATTCCATTTTGTAGGTTACCTTTTCACTCTGTTGATTGTTTCCTTTGCTGCACAGATGCTTTTTAGTTTGATGCATTTTCTTTTTTTTTTTTTTTTTGAGATGGAGTCTTGCTCTGTCGCCCAGGCTGGAGTGCAGTGGTGTGATCTCAGCTCACTGCAAGCTCTGCCTCCCAGGTTCACGCCATTCTCCTGCCTCAGCCTCCTGCGTAGCTGGGACTACAGGCGCCTGCCACCACGCCCGGCTAATTTTTTGTCTTTTTAGTAGAGACGGGGTTTCACCATGTTAGCCAGGATGGTCTTGATCTCCTGACGCCATGATTCGCCCACCTCAGCCTCCCAAAGTGCTGGGATTACAGGCATGAGCCACCGTGCCTGGCCAGTTTGATGCAATTTCAATTGTCTATTTTTATTTTGTTGCTTGTGCTTTCAGTGTCATATCTAAAAAATAATTGCCCTGACCAACATCAAGAAGATTCTCCCCTATGTCTTCTTCTAATAGTCTTATGGCTTTAGGGGCTGCATTTAAGTCTTTAATCCCTTTGGGGTAGATTTGTGTGTATGGTGTGAGGTAAGTTCCACTTTCATTTTTCTGCATGCGGATATCTAGTTTTCCCAACACCATTTATTGAAGAGACTATCTTTTCCTCATTGTGTGTTCTTGCCACCTTTGTTAAAAATCAGTTGACTGCAGATATGTGGAATTTATATCCAGGCTCTCTATTCTGTTCCATTGGTTTACATGTCTTTTTCAATGTTAGTAAAAGCATTCTATTTTGATTACTGTAGCTTTATAATATATTTTGAAGTCAAGAAGTGTGATGCTTCCCGCTTTGTTCTTCTTGCTCAAGATTGTTTTGGCTATTTGTGATCTTTTGTGGTTCCACATGAATTTTTGGATTTTCTTTATTTCTGTAAAAAATGCCATTGAGATTTTTGATAGGGATTGCATTGAATCTGTAGGTTATTTTCAATAGTATGCACATTTAAACAATATTAATTCTTCCATCTTCTAATCCATGAACACAGACATCTTTCCATTTTTCTGTGTCTTCTTTCATTTCCTTCATTAATGTTTTATAACTTTTAGCATACAAGTCTTTTACCAGTTCATTCCTAAGTATTTTCTTCTTTTTGTTGCTATTGTGAATCGAACTGTTTTCTTTCTTCTGTTTTTTTTTGTTTGTTTGTTTTGTTTTTGTTTTTTTTTCTGAGACAGGATCTCACTCTGTCACCCAGGTTGGAGTGCAGTGGTGTGATCATGATTCACTGCAGCCTTGACTTCCCCATGCTCCATGCCCAGCTTATGTGAATCTCTTGCAGACACCATATCACTGGATCTTGTTTTTTAAGTCCATTCAACCACTCTATGCCTTTTGACTGGGGAGTTTAATTCATTTACATTTAATATAATTATTGATAGATGAGGACTTACTATTGTCATTTTGTAAATGGTTTCCTGTCTGTTTTGTGGTTGTTTTATCCCTCTTCCTCTTTTGCTGTTTTCCTTTATTTCATGATTTTTTGCATTGATTTGCTTTCATTATTTTCTCTTTATCTTTTTTGTATCGATTATTTTTTTTTCTTCATTGTGATTAGCTTGAGGCTTACATAAAATACCTTATAATTGTCTATTTTAAGTTGATAATAATTTAATTACATACAAAAACTCCACACTTTTATTCTCCCCTCTGTGTTTTTGTAGAAAGAGTTTTCTTTTTTTTCTTTTTTTTTGAGATAGGGTCTCACTCTGTCACCCAGGCTGCAGTGCAGTGGCATGATCTTGGCTCACTGCAACCTCCACTTCCCAGGCTAAAGTGGTCCCCCCATCTCAACCTCCCAAGTAGCTGAGACCACAGGTGTGTGCCATCATGCCTGTAAAGTTTGCTTTTTATACTGGGTATCTGTTAACAAATTTTTATCTCTTAACTTTTATATTAGGGCAAAAAGTAATTTGTGCACCATCATTACAGCTATTATATTATTTTATATTTATCCAAATATTTTCCCTTACCTGCGAGATTAATGCTTTCATATGATTTGTGTTGTTGTTTAGTGTGTTTTCATTTCAATTTGAGGAACTCCCTTAAGCATTTCTTGTAAGGCAAATCTAGTGGTGATGAACTTCCTCAGTTTTTGTCTGGGAAACACTTTATCTTTCCTCCATTTAAAAAGGATAATTTTGCTGGGTATAGTATTCTTGGTCGACAGCTTTTTTTTTTTTTTCCTTTCAGTATTTTGAATATATTATCTCACTCTCTTTTTGCCTGCAAGGTTTCTACTGAGAAATCTGCTAGTAGGGGTTTCCAGCTTTTCTCTTGCTGCTTTCAAAATGCTCTCTTTGTCCTTAAATTTTGACAATTTGATTGTCAGGTGTCTCAGAGTATTTTTAATTTGTGTGATCCTATTTGAGGTCCTTTGGGAGTCATGAATCTGGATGTCCATTTTCCTCTCAAGATTTGGGAACTTTTCAGACCTTATTTTTCACATAAGCCTGTTGCCCTTTTCTTTCTCTGTTCTCTTTGGAATACTGTCATATATATATTGGGTTGCTTGTTTATGTCCCATAAATCTTATAGGCTTTCTTCAGTCTTTTTAATTCTTTTTTCTTCTTTGTCTCTGACTGGATAATTTCAAATGTCCTGTCTTCAAGTTCACAGATTCTTTTTTCTGCTAGATTGAGTCTGCTGTTAAGGCTTTCTTTTGCATTTTTCATTTTATTCATCATATTCTTCAGCTGCATAATTTCTGTTTCATTGTTTTTATAATTTCTACCTCTTTATTGTTCTCATTTTATTCCTGTATTTCCCCCCTCATTTTATTGAGTTGTCTATCTGTATTCTTTTATTTATTTATTTATTATTTATTTATTTATTTATTTTGAGATGGAGTCTCACTCAGTTGCCCAGGTTGTAGTGCAGTGGTGCAATCTTGGCTCACTGCAGCCTCCGCCTCCCGGGTTCAAGTGATTCTCCTGCCTTGGCCTCCTGTGCCAGCTGGGATTACCTCCTTAGTAGCTGGGATTACAGGTGTGCACCACCATGCCCAGCTAATTTTTGTATTTTTAGTAGAGATGGGGTTTCACCATGTTGGCCAAGTTGGTCTCAAACTCCTCACCTCAGGTGATCCACCCGCCTTGGCCTCCCAAAGTGCTGGGATTACAGGCGTTAGCCACCATGCCTGGCCTATCTGTCTTGTTTTGTAGTGTGCTGATCTTTAAAACAATTATTTTGACTTCTTTGTTAGACAGTTTTAGATCTCTATTTCCTTGGGGCCACTTACTGGAAATTTATTATGTTCCTTTAGTGGTGTCATGTTTCCTTGACTTTTCATGTTCCTTGGAGTCTTGCATTAATGTGTGTGCATTTGAAGAAGAAATCACCTCTTCCAGTCTTTATTAACTGGCTTTGGTGGGGAAACATCCTCACCTATGGTTGAGTCTGAGGGAGGTGGCTGGATTCTGTGTGGTGGCTTTGGCTCCAGGGGAATGCACCGATGGCTCTGGCCCTGGGAGTGGGGTGCGTGTGCAATGCTGTGGACTCCAGTCAGCCCTGTCAGCTTAGGTTCATGTTGGCAAAGATTGTGGGGTCTTGGTAGTGAAGGCGGATGCAGATCTTCCTGTTCTCCTTTTTCCCTCATGGGGGAAGTTATGACCAAGGGGATCCCTCCTGGTGTCAGGGTTCAGGGTACAGTGCAGACATGGTGGTGCCAAGGCTGGAGTGGTGGCTTCTTCTTCAGAGTAGGTGCAGTGGTGTGGACTCCATGCAGGTCCACTGGCTTGGATCAGCATCTGTGAAAACTGTTGAAGTCCTCAAGGGTAAAAGAGGCAGGTGTCTGTGGTGGCTGAGGCTGCTGGAGTCATCCTGTTCTCCTTTTCTCCCATGAGGGACAGTCACAGCCAAGGGGATCCTTTTGGAGCCAAGGTGTGCCAGACTGGGAGATGGGGTGACACAGATAAAATTGCTTTCCATGCATTTCTATGTGTCCATCCTGTTTTTGTGCTCCACTGAATTGCTGAAACTTCTTTGTAATCAGGACTTCTCCCAGAGCTATTTTATTGGTGGATAAATCTTAAATTATGGGGGGGGTGTGGACTAAGATCTCATAGTACTATAGAGAGATAATATGTATTCTTTACCCTAATGGTAACATCTTGCAAAGCTATAGTACAATATTACAATCAGGTTCTGGGCATTGATATAGTCAAGATACAGAACAGTTCCATCACTACAAGGATCCCTGGGCTGCCATTTTATAGCCACACTCACTTTCCTCCCAGTCCCTTCTGGGAACCACTAATGTGTTCTCTATTGCTATAATTTTGTCACTTCAAGAATGTTATATAAGTGGGATCATATACTATGTAAAACTTTTTGGACTGCCTTTTTCCCCCACCTAGCATAATTTTCTGGAGATTCACCAACGTTATTGTATCAGTAGTTTTTTCCTTCTTAGTGCCGAGTAGAATTCCATGGTATGGATGAACCACAGTTTAACCATTAATCTACTGAAGGACATCCTGGCTGTTTCCAGTTTTTGGCTATACAAATAAAGCTGCTGTTAACTTTCATATATAGCTTTTTATATAAACATGTGTCTTTATTTTTCTGGGATAAATGCTCAGAATTGCAATTGTTGGGCTGTATGGAAGTTGCATGTTTAGTTTCTTAGGAAACTGCAAACTCTTTTCCACAGTTGCTGTATTCCCCTAGCAGTGTATGAGTGATCCATTTTCTCCACATCCTCATCAGAATCTGGTGTTGTCATTAGTTTTTACTTTAGCCATTATGATGGTTGTGTAGTGATATCTCATTGTAGTTTTAATTTGTATTTCCCTGATGGCTAATAATGTGTGTGTATATATATTATATTCGTATATATATATAGAGAGAGAGAGAGAGAGAAAGAGAGAGAGAGAGAGATGCAGTCTCACTCATTGCCCAGGCTGGAGTGCAGTGGCACGATCTCGGCTTACTGCAACCTACGTCTCCCAGGTTCAAGCGATTCTCCTGCCTCAGGCTCCCGAGTAGCTGGGACTACAGGTCCGTACCACCACACCTGGCTCATTTTTGTGTTTTTAGTAGAGATGGGGTTTCACCATGTTGGCCAGGCTGGTCTCAAACTCCTGACCTCAGGTGATCCACCTATCTTAGACTCCCAAAGTGCTGGGAATACAGGTGTGAGCCACCGTGCCCGACCTATATATGTATTTTTAATTCAAAGAGGGGTATGGAAGAAAATGACAAAGGCCACCATCTCTTTGCCTAAGTAACTCCTGTTAAAAATAAAAGTAATGGGGGTATAAAATTAGAAAATTCAAGCAGTACAGGAAGGTACAAAAAGAGAAACAAAGGCCTCTTCCCAACCCTGCTTTTACTTTACCCCTCTCTGTAAAGGTAACCAGTGCTAAAATATCTTGAGATTCCTTTCAGAAAGGTAAGGAAAAACCATTCCTTTCAGAAAAAGTAAGAAAAAAATTCTATAGTTACATGTTGCTATAGATGTTGATAGTATAATGAAGATTGGCAGTTATAACAACAACAACAACAAAAACCCAATAATGTCTACAGACTTCATAAAAAATGAGAGCTTTCCCTATTGGCAAGTAGATCTGAGCAAATTCCATCTATCATGTGGGCTCTTGCTCTCTTCTTCATGGTTGAAGCTAGATCATAACATGTATCTGTTCTGACTTGCGAGAAGGAAAGAAGGGGAAGAAATCATGGTACACCCAGAGCTTTCCAGTATGGGTCCACTGACCTTCCCGTGGACAGAACTCGGTTCTGTGGCCAACCCAAGTGCAAGGAAGGCTGGGAAATGTCACTTAGTCATGTACCCAGGAAGAAGGAGAGAACAAGTTTTAGTCCCACCAGCAGTTCTCTATCAGAATTTATTATTAGAATTAAATTATCAGAATTAAAAATTGTTTAATTTTTGCCCACTGAGCACAAATGGGATCCTACCTCACACAACCATAAGCCCTGTTCTAAACTTTTCTTTGTTTATTTAATAATATAGCATGGAGATCTGACCACAGCAAAGGCACACAGATGGGCCTGATTCTGTTTAATGGTTTCAGGATATCCCATCCCATGGATGTGCCATGTCTCTTTTATCAGCCTTTAGGGATGAACACTAAGGTGAATTTTCATTTTTCATTTTGCAAATAATTTTCTAAGTCACCTCTTTGAGCATATATTTGAGCCCACATCCAGGGCTACATCCTTATCGGTAAGACTGCTGGCTCAATAGTATGTGAATTTAAATATTGCATACCATTGCCAAATTGTTTCCTATTTGATTATATCAATCTTAACCCCCACCCCAAGAGGATTTGAGAGGTCTTCTCACTACACTTGTTTGTATGAAATATTTTTAATTTTACTTTTTGTCACTCTGATATGTGTAAACATGTATTCTTGGCTGTTATTGCTCAGAGAATGCTAGAACCAAAATACAAGATGAAAGGTTAGCTGAGTTTCATTCTCCACGTCTGGGCCATTCTAGTGCCATCTCCCAATACCTGAGAAGGCAACATCTGGGAGGCCTGCCCACCTCCAGTGTGACAGGCAGGGCAGTCAGAATTCTACTGAAGACAGTGTTCCCGATAGCTTCAGGTAATGGCACACAGTTGGCCCTTGGATTAAAATCACTTGGCTAGCTCTGTCTCAGACCAACCCAAGAAAAATAACTGCCTTGCCCTATTTTTGAATAACAGCACATGCTTACTTTACAATATATGGCAGTGTCTTCGGCCAGTAAGGAAATTCTTCTTCCTAATGTCTAAATTCCTCCATCTGCACTCTCAGCATATTTTCTTTCATCTGGCCTTAAATGAAAACAGCAGCTTTTAATTATTTTTATGTTCCTCTAGATTTGTTCCTTTGTTCTTGTGCTACTTGACTTCAACCCTGCAATTTCTAATCCAGGCTTTGAATATCCTAAGTACATTATAGCATGCCATGGCACTCCTTCTCTCTCTGTCTCTGTCTCTCTCTCTCTCTCTGTGCGTGTGTGTCTGTGTGTGTGTGTATGTGTGTATGTGTTTGGGGGGGATAGATCAAACAAGAGTGTATGTAATGCATAGATATGGTTACAAAAAATGATAAAATCAGTCCTGTGTCATTTATCACTCAGCTTAAGAAACAGGACATCACCAATGTCCTTGAAGCTGCCTGTGTGCCATATTTTATGTTTACCCTCCCTCACCCCCACACATGTAAAACACTTATTTTAATAATTTCCTTGCTTTTTAACAAAGTGGTTCTATTGCATATGCAGGTATGCCTAAATAATATGTTGGTTTTATTGCTTGTTTTGCACTTAATGTAAATTGAGTCCTATGTATGCTATAATCTACTTTTTTTTTTTTTTCTTTTTAAGATGGAGTCTCACTCTGTCGCCCAGGCCGGAGTGCAGTGGTGCGATCTTGGCTCACGGCAACTTTTGCCTCCCAGGTTCAGGTGATTCTCCTGCCTCAGCCTCCCGAATAGCTGGGATTACAGGTGCCCGCCATCATGCCTGGCTAGTTTTTGTATTTTTACTAGAGATGGGGTTTCACTATGTTGGCCAGGTTGGTCTCGAACTCCTGACCTCAGGTGATCCGCCTGCCTTGGCCTCCCAAAGTGCTGGGATTACAGGCATGAGCCATTGCGCCCGGCCTAACCTGCTTCTTTTATGTAAATTGACATTATGCTTCTGAAATTCATCCATGCCGACATGGATGAATGAAATGAACCATGCAACATGGTTCATTAATCTTCAGTACATATAGTATTCTATTCTACTACAGCATTCCAATACATCCCAATTTAATTATCCTTTCCTCTATCAACAAACATTTATGTTGTTACTACTTTTGCTGATAGAAACACTTCTGCCTCCTGCAGGACATGTCATGAGAAGAGAACACACCCAGGAACAGAATTACTGGGCCACAGCTTACCTAGTCAGCACTACTAAATATATTCATGTGGCACAAAATACTTTGGTCAGTGACAGACTGCATATACAATGGTGGTCCTGTAAGTTTCTAATACCATATTTTTACTATATCTTTGCTACGTTTAGATAACACAAATACTTACCACTGTGTTCCAGTTGCCTACTATATTCAGTAAAGTCACATGCCATACAGGTTTATAGCCTAGGAGCAATGGGCTCTACCACATAGTCTAGTTGTGTAGCAGGCTACACCCTCTAGGTGTGTGTAAGTGCACTCTATGATGTTGGCACGATGAAACTGCCTAATAATGCACTTCTTAGAACGTATCCCTGTTGTTAAGTGACATATGTAACGATGTAATGCCAACTTTTCCAAAGTTTTTTTTTTCTTTTTGAGATGGAGTTTCACTCTGTTGCCTAGGCTGAAGTGCAGTGGCACAATCTCAGCTCACTGCAACCTCTGCCTCCTGGGTTCAAGCTATCCTCCTACCTCAGCCTCTCTAGTAGCTGGGATTACAGGGGTGCACCACCACGTGCAGCTAATTTTTGTATTTTAAGTAGAGACAGGGTTTTGCCATGTTGGCCAGGCTGGTCTGGAACTCCTGACCTCAGGTGATCTGCCCACCTCGGCCTCCCAAAGTGCTGGGATTACAGGCGTGAGCTACTGTGCCTGGCTTTCCAAAGTTTTTGTGTCATGTTTTCATACGCCTTATAAACTGAATAGAGGTGTTTTATTCTTTGAAAAAGATTGTGTAATTTTGGAATGATTGGTTTTTTAAATGTTTGGTAGAATCTATCTGTAAGACTATCTGTGGCTGCAGTGTTCTTTGTGGGACCACTTATTATCATTATCATCTTGTTATTATTGTTAATTTTTAATGGTAGTAGAACCACTTGGATTTTTTTCTTGCACTAGTTTTGGTAATTTATATTTTTATAGAAATATATCCCTTTCACCTAAGTTTTCAAATTGATTGGCATAAAGTTTTTTTTGTAATATTATCTTACTATGTTTAAGAAAACCTAAGCAGGAAATGAGTTTATTGTAAAGCTATCACCTAGTTCACAAAATCACTGAGAAGGCTCAAGAACCATTTCAGAAAATGAGTGGAGAGGCCAGGCGCGTGACTCATGCCTGTAATCCCAGCACTTTGGGAGGCCGAGGCCGGTGGATCACTTGAGGCCAGGAGTTCGAGACCAGCCTGGCCAACATGGCAAAACCCCATCACCACTAAAAATACAAAAATTAGCTGGGCGTGGTGGTGTGCACCTGTAGTCCCAGCTACTCGGGAGGTTGAGGCAGGAGAATTGCTTGAACCCAGGAGACGGAGGTTGCAGTGAGCTGAGACTGCACCACTGCACTCAGCCTAGGTGATAGTGTGAGACTCTGTCTCAAAAAATAAAAAAAAAAAAGAAAATGAGCAGAGATATGGAGGGGGAAGGCAGTGGGGGCACAGCTAGGGTTGCCCCACAGAGCAGGGTGGGCCAGGGTGTTCTCATTCATCCTGTCTGCTTTGTCTCTTTTTTCTGGATCTCCTGTCACTCATATGTTGAAAAATGTTATTTTTGGAACTCCTATTATGCAGATCCTGAAATCATTCTTTATTTCTCTTCCTTTTGTTCTCATAATTTCTATTTCTTTGCCCCTCTGCTTTCCTTTCTGCAAAAGGATTTCATGAATTGTATCTTCCATCCTTTCAAATAAATTTTTTTCATTTTTGCTATTTTCTTTTTCAATTTCTTAAAATTAAAATTTTTAAAGAAATTAAAAATTTTTTACATTTCTGAATTTTTATTTGTGGAGCAGCGTGTTCTTTTCATAGATGTAGTAGCTTCTCTAATTCCTCCGAAGGTATTTTTTTCTTCTTTTAAAAATGGTTGGCCAGGCACAGTGGCTCACACCTGTAATCCCAACACTTTTGGGGGCCGAGGTGGGTGGATCACTTGAGTCAGGAGTTCGAGACCAGCCTGGCCAACATGGTGAAACCCTGTCTCTACTAAAAATACAAAAAAGTAGCTGGCTGTAGTGGCGTGTGTCTGTAATTCCAGCTACTCAGGAGGCTGAGGCAGGTGAATTGCTTGAACCCAGGAGGCAGAGGTTGCAGTGAGCCAAGATTGCGCCACTGCACTCCAGCCTGGGCGACAGAGCAAGACCCCATCTCAAAAAAAAAAAAAAAAGTTGTCTCCTGCCTGGCACTGTTCCACCAAGTTGCTCTTTCCCGCATTTGTTTGGCAGTCTGTCTTTCAAGTTAGATGCTGCTCATACACACTTCTTGTTGTGTTTGATTAGGTGAGGTTAGGAACCTGCCTGGACATTCCTTGTGTTGAGTGGGTCTTGTAGCTGCGAGTATGATCAGGGTGTACTATAGGGTGAGAGGAGTCCTAAGCAAGTGCCTCAAGGTCTTTTCCTTGGGGTGGGTCAGATTCCACAGAGAAAAACCATCTTACCTCCTGCCTGTAGAGTGAAGGCCACCTGCTGTTCTGGAATCAGCACTCGATGCATACCACTGCTTTATCTCCTCAGTCTCAGAGAGGGCCCTGTCCTCAATGCCTGGAGTGGAGAAGGGCATCTGGAGCTGATGACTTCTCACTCTGACCCAAGCCTCCTGAGTCTAGCTTCTCTCTCCCAGGTTCAGTACTGGCAGTGCCTGAGACTTTGGAGGATTTTACTGGTATACATTTTGTCTGTTCTCAGCCTACTCTGTTGCTGGTTTAGGATTTGAGATCTTGCCCATCCATTTTCTAGGAACAAAAATTTTGTAGGCTGGGGCTAGGCACAGTGGCTCATGCCTGTAATTTCAGCACTTTGGGAGGCTGCAGCAGGCGGGTAACTTGAGGCCAGGAGTTTGAGACCAGCCTGGGCAACATAGCAAGACCCCAACTCTACCAAAAAAAGAAATTAGCCAGGAATGGTGGTGCATGCCTGTAGTTTCAGCTACTCAGGAGGCTGAGGTGGGAGGATCACTTAAGCCCAGGAGGTCAAGGCTGCGGTGAGCCTAGGTCACACCACTGCACTACAGCCTGGGTAACAGTGAGACTGTCTCCAAAAACAAACAATTTGGGATTGCTCTTGTCTCTTGTTGTCATCTTCTCCATGGGTTTATGTTTTCCTAGGAAAAAACTAAAAGCTAAAAGGAGAAATTTCCTATGGTTTAAAAGGATTTCAATAGGCAGCAAAATTAACTGTGTGTGCTCTCTCCTCTCTTAACCTTTTTCTATATTTTAAATCTTGCCTGTATCTCTACTTACATTCATTTGAAATTCCTCATATTGTGTGCTGCTTATTCATGTGCTCTCTTCTTTTCCTTGATCAATTCTGCTGGAGATTTGTCAGTATTATCAGTGTTTTCAAAGAGCCAACTTTCAAAGGAACATCATCTGCCCCTGTTCTGTGTTTAGACACGGCCCTTAGATCAGATGCATTATTTATGTGGTGTACATAATTAGTATCTCTGCCAAATGTTTGTGTGTTTTACCCAACAATTACTGAAAAGGTAAAATGAAATCTCCCACTCTGATGGGTATTTTTCAATTCCCTTTGTAGTTTTATGTAAAGCTATTTTATTAAGCAATCCAGGATTACAATTGCTATAACTTCCTGATAAATTTAGCCTTTTAACTTGTTTTTATTTCTAGTAATACTTATTTGCTTTAATGCCTATTTTAGTTGATATGAATAAATATCATATATATATATGTCTCTCTTCTTTTCACTTTAACTTTCTCTTTTAGGCTATCCTTGAAAATATCATAAAGCTAGATCTTAAAACTTCTTTTGATATTGTCTTTAGTAGAGCGTGGTAGTATGTTTATTACATTATTTCTGAAATCTTATAGACATTAGGATTATAGTATAACTGTTGTGGCCATTTAGCCAAATAACTCAAAGGATCAAACAACATTACACATTCAGTGTTGTAAGAGAACAACTCTCAAAGACATATGTTAGCGGCTGTTAAAGTTTTATATTGACTTAGTAACAAAGGATCTAAGCCAGAAGACAAAATATCTGAGTGAACAGCATTTAAGCAACAGGGATTTATATAGCTAGTCTAAAAAGGAATGCAAAATAATATTGCTGAGTTAGGTACACAGTGGGCTGACTTTCTAAGGGCTATTGACCATGTCACCTGGAGGTCAGCTTCTCTGTCAAGCTGTAAGGTCCCAACAACTCCTCTGTTTCCAACCTCACTGGCCGTGAGCTGTCTGCACCTTCACTGGCTGAGAATTGTTAAACAAAGATACCTGCCCAAGGGTGTCAGATGAGGTCAAGCAGGCTTATTAGAAAATATTCTAGGGTGATATTAAGTTTTAAAAACTCAAGCAATCATCAGCTTGCTTTTTTTGAAGTTTGGAATAAAGTTTTCTTTAACAATTTAACATAAAAATATAAAATTCTTTTGTCAGAATGTATGTGATTCTGGTCTTATTAATTGATAAAGCTAAAGGTAGCCTTAGCTAAAATATAAACTAGAATAGCTAAAGACTGCTGTAAAATAAATAAGCTTTTATAGACAAGAAACTTAAATTTTCTATCATGGCTATTGTAAAAGTTAGAATTGGTATAATTTACTTAATAAGTAGCAAATGACATATATACTACTTCCATCAAAATATAGGTCTACCACGGAGGCCAGACGCAGTGTGGGGGCTGGACGTGGTGGCTCACACCTGTAATCCCAACACTCTGGGAGGCCAAGGCAGGTTGATCACTTGAGGCTAGGAGTTCGAGACCAGCCTGGCCAACATGGCGAAACCCCGTCTCTACTAAAAATACAACAAACAAACCAACCAACCAACCCAGCAACAATAAAACGGGTCTACCCTGGAGTCATACTCTAATTTTTTCTATTTTCCTCCCTTTCTGATCCTTTATCCCACTTTCTTTTTCTTCCTCTTCCTTCTCCTTCTTCTTTGTCAAAGACATAGAGGATTGAGTTATTATCATTGATCCATACAAAGTCCCTTTCTCATTTATTTTCTTTCATTCCCACCCCCCCATTTCTATTCCCCGTCTTCCCATGTGCAACCTTCCTAATATGTTTGATATGCATCTTTTTGTTTGTACGTATTTTTAGAAAATGTTTATTGTTTTGTGTGCATTTTTTATGTCAGTGTTTTACTAATCCATAGGTAGAACTAGTCTTTTTATATGCAGTTTGCAAAAAATGGCTGTTCTTTTACTTATTTAAATTAATTAATTTTTAAATGGCAAATAAAAGTTGTATATATTATTGGGTACAAAATGACATTTAAAATATATATACATCATAAAATGGCTCAATCGAGCTAATTAACATATAAATTACATACTTATTTTTTGTGCTGAGATCACTTAAAATCTGTTCTCATCAATTTTAAAGAATATGAAGCATTGTTATTAACTATAGATGTTGTATATCTATAGTTAATGCAACATGTACACATGGTGTACAATAGATCCCTTGAACTTTTCTTTCTATCCTACTTTCCATCAAAGGATACAAAAAAGAAATTTTGTTTCCTTTGAGCAGTACCTTCCCAATACCCCCACCTCAGAAAATGACTATTCTTGTTCTTGTAGCTTATTTTTATTTTTATTATTTATTTATTTTTTTTTTTTGAGAGGAGTCTCGCTCTGTCGCCCAGGCTGGAGTGCAGTGGCACAACCTCGGCTCATTGCAAGCTCCGCCTCCTGGGTTCACGCCATTCTCCTCCCTCAGCCTCCCGAGTAGCTGGGACTACAGGCGCCCGCCACCACGCCCAGCTAATTTTTGATTTTTTTTTTTTTTTTTTGTAGAGACGGGTTTTCACGGTGTTAGCTAGGATGGTCTCAATCTCTTGACCTTGTGATCCACCCACTTCAGCCTCCCAAAGTGCTGGGATTACAGGCGTGAGCCACCGTGCCCCACTCTTGTAGCTTATTTTAAAATTGCAGACATGAGTTTGTCTTTGCTACACTGTAATCAAATTTGTTGCTCAATTACCCAATATGAGGCAAACCAGTGTAGGCTTTGTGTTGAAGAGTGCAGCCACTAGGTGGAAAAAACAGGGCCAGGACTAAGGTGAGGCTTGTGAGGTGACCATGAACCTGAGAAAGAGCACCTCCTTAAATTTTGCAACTGGAGTGCTTTACTTGCCTCATCCTAGTTTCAGCCCTGGAAGAAAGTCTAGATCCCTGCATCATTGCAGAGAGATCTAATGTCTATTGTGTCTTAGCACTCCTGTTGAAACTTGTAACATCTTATTACATAAATAAGAAATAATTAGGCTATAAAGAATTTGAATATCCTCTCATACTGGGTTAACAAATATCTGGTAGGGCATTTGGTAAACCGCTAGCTTAGTTTCATAGACAACTATTTATAAGACTGGGTAGCCAACAAAGATTGCATATACATTCCTGATGGATATACAGGAGCCATTCATAAAAATGGTCTGCTGACTAGGCTACAAAGGAAATTGTGACTGATTCCAAATAGCAAAAGACATACCATTACATTCACTGACTGCCATGCAATAAAATTAAAAATAATGTTAGAAAACTATATCCATCCCCACCTATACTCAGAAAGTATTCTCCAGTGTACTTCTAAGATAGCAGGAAAAATAAAAGTGGGTACTCTCATGAACTGTGGCCAAGGTACTACACAGATGAAAACTTTCAGCTTTAAATGCATCTATCAGAAAATAAGAAAGATTATAAATAAATTTAGCTTCCAAGAAACTCTAGAAAAGTAACAATAAAAAAATCCAAAAGAGATATAAGGAGGAAATTAATCAAGAACAAAAACTGATAATACAGAAAACATAGGAAGAAACTGAATTGATCAGTTTAAACCAAACCAACCGAAACCAATTCTTTTTTTTTTGAGACGGAGTCTTGCTCTTTCGCCCAGGCTGGAGAGAAGTGGTGCAATCTTGGCTCACTGCAAGCTCCGCCTCCTGGGTTCACGCCACTCTCCTGCCTCAGCCTCCTGAGTAGCTGGGACTACAGGCGCCCGCCACCATGCCCGGCTAATTTTTTTTTTTTTTTTTTGTATTTTTTAGTAGAGATGGGGTTTCACCGTGTTAGCCAGGATGGTCTCGATCTCCTGACCTCATGATCCACCCGCCTCGGCCTCCCAAAGTGCTGGGATTACAGGCGTGAGCCACTGCGCCTGGCCCAATTCTTTAAAAATGCCAAATAAGAGACAAATCTTTGAAAAATCTTACATTAAAAAAAAAAAAAAGAGGCCAGGCTCTGTGGCTGATGCCTATAATCCCAGCACTTTGCAAGGAGAGGCAAGAGGATCTCTTGAAGCCAGGAGTCTGAGACTAGCCTGGACAATGTAGTGAGACCTCATATATACAAAAATTTAGAAAATTAGCCAGGAATGGTGGCACACATCTGTAATCCCAGCTACTCAGGAGGCTGAGGTGGGAGGATTGCTTGGGCCTGGGAGTTCAAGATTACAGTAAGCTCTGATGGAGCTATTGCACTCCAGCCTGGGTGATGAGTGAGATGCTGTCTAAGGAGGAGAAGAAGAAGGAGGAGGAGGAGGTGGAGAAAAAAAAAAAGAAAGAGAAGGACCAATTTTAAGAACTTAGCTACAGAAGAGGAGATTTATTTAAAAAAGAAGAGGAAGAAGAAAAAGAGAGGAAGAAAATACTACTTAAATCTTTGGACCAAGACACTGAAAATCTGGATGAAATAAATAATTTTCTGTGAAAATATAATGATCACAATTGGCTTAAGCAGTAGAAAAACACCAAGAGATTAATAGTCATAAAAAAATGAAAAAGGCAGTTATGAAGAGCTACGGCTGAACTAAATGTCCAGACATTTTCACAATATTACCAAATCCTCAAGGAATAAGAAAAAGCCCCCCCATATTTCTAGGATGATTAACTAGTTTGATTTTTCTGTGCTTGGAGGGTTCCTTGGATGTGTAACCACCCAATGGGTTCATTCTGAATAGAGCTGATTTATCAAGAGAGCAGAACTGCAATAGAGAAAGAGCTTAATTCACGAAGAGCCGGCTGTGTGGGAGACCACAGGAGTGACTGGCAGGTCTAGGTGGAACCATCAGTCATCAGAAATGTAAAAAACCTGAAAAGACATCTCAAAAGGCCAGTCTTGGTTTCTACAATAGTGATATTGTCTGCAAGAGTAACTGGGGGAAGTTGCCTATCTCGTGACCTCCGATATAATGATGGGTAATCCTTTATGTCTACACCTTAGCAGAATTCAGGGTCCTCTCCTCTCCCTAGCCTGGTGGCCCTTCATTAGCTTTACCAAGGTGATTGAGTTTTGGGAACGGGTTATTATAATTTAAATTATAAACTAAGTCTCTCCCAAAGTTAGGTTGGCCCAAACCCAAGAATAATTAAGGACAATTTGAAAGCTTAAGGGCAAGATAAGGGGCTGGTTAGATCAGATCTCTTTCACTGCCGTAATTTTCTCACTGTTACAATTTTTGCAAAGGTGATTTCAGATGTGGGACTTTCAGTTTTAAAACTGACAAGTTGATCCCGTACATGTTTTATAAATTATCTAGACAGATTAGCATGACTTGGATACCAAAATGGGACAAGGATAACATCAGAGAAGTATGATCCAATTTAAATATTTGCAAACTGAATCCAGCAGTTTATTAAAAAAGCAATTCAGAAAAAAGGAATGGATGTAAATGTTCTTAAACTGATAAAGAACATCTACCAGAAGTGACAGGAAAGCTCATGCTTGCATCCTGAGAAACATTGTAAGTGTTCTCAGGACAGCAGGGAGTAAGGCAAGTATGTTTGCTGTTACTGCAACTGCTTAACATTGTACAGGAGGTGTCTGCCAAGATCACGAGGCCAAAAATATGAAAATATTAGAAAGAAAGGGACAAAACTGTACTCTTTGTAGAGAATACTATTGTCTATGGTGAAAACCAAACACTGATGAACAGACTATCAGAACAAATAAAAAATTCTGCGAGGTGGCTGCGTAAAGAGCTCTCATTCACAATTAATAACAAATTAGAATATATAGAAAAATAGGTAACACAATTGAGGGCTTCTTATGTGACAGATTCTCTGCTACACACTTTTTTTTTTTTTGCTTTTGAGACGGAGTCTTGTTCTGTCACCCAGGCTGGAGTGCAATGGCGTGATCTCGGCTCACTGCAAGCTCAGCCTCCTGGGTTAAAGTGATTCTCCTGCCTCAGCCCCCTGAGTAGCTGGGGCTACAGACATGTGCCACCATGCCCGGCTAATTTTTATATTTTTAGTAGAGACAGGGTTTCACCATGTTGGTCAGGCTGGTCTCAAACTCCTGACCTCACGATCCACCCACCTCGGCCTCCCAAAGTGCTGGGATTACAGGCATCAGCCAATGTGCCCGGCCACGCCACACATTTTTGAATGTATTCCCTTCTATGATCCCCAGAACAACTGACTTGCGCTGACGGAAATAAGTGGTAGAGACAGGAATTGAACCTACCTATTTAATCCTGAAGTGTCTTCTATCCAAAGTAATTCAGGTCACCATGGCAGTGAATAAACATAAGATCCTGGTGGCAGGAGCAACTCAATATCCACCCAGATGCCTACTCTCTCTTCCGTAGGGTGGAGTTGCAGCTGGTAAGTGGCCCCCAGCAGGGCACTTCCCACGCTCCTTGACATCTGTGTGAGGCCATGTGACTCATCCTGCAAATGAAAGCAAGCGGAAAGGATGCGGGTCACTTCTTGATCAAGGTGGTTAACAGAGGGGCGTATCTTCTCCAGCCTCTCTCGATCCTGGCACTAGCTGGATGGCAAAGCCCAGGGCAATCTTAGAGACCTGGAAGGAAAGATGACAAACCCTCTCTCTGCTTTGGGTCCTGAATGGGTTCCCAAACGTGAAATAGGGTCTGCTACATAAGACAGAAACAGACTTCCTTTGTGTTAAACTGCTGAAATTATAGAGTTATTTGTTACAGCAACTAATGTTATCCTAATTAACACAAACCTAACAAGAAATGTCCAGGATTTACATGAAAAAACTTCTAAATGTTTAGAAGACTATATGAGATTTGAAAAAAAATGGATACTATAATGTTCTTATGGGTAAGACAACTGATTCCTGCAAAGATATAAATTTTTCCCTAAATATCCCTACCTCAGTACTTGTCGAGACAATTTTGTCATTTATTTGGAAGATTAAACAAAGAAGATGAAATAAAATTTTGAAAGAATAATAAATGGCAGGGGCTTCCTTAACATTGTAGAGGAGGGGTCAGCTAAGATAATGAGGCCAAAAATATGCAAATATTGGAAAGTTATGAAAGGCTAATATAAGACTGTGATTAAATCAGAAGTGGCCCTGGCATGGAGATTGATAAATAGGTCAGTGGAACAGTACTGATAGACCAGAAACAGTCTCAGGCACACATGAGAATTGAGCAAATGACTAAGTCAACATTTTAAATTAGGAATGAATGGACAAAGTGGAGAATGTTGTTGAGACAATTAGGCACCCAATTTGAAAAACATATTGTGGAATAATTTCAACCTCATACCATTCTCAAAAATAAACAATTACCTTGAAGGTAAGGAAAATCAAAAGAACATATAAAACAAGGAAAACATTCACAAATTTGATAACATTACAAGTAGTATATAATGTATGACAAGGGCACCAGAAACAAAGTAGAAAATACTTGCTATGTACATGGCAGGCAAATAATCAATAGCCGGGATATATACAACTTCTACAAATTGACAAGAAAATGATAAGTTACTCCATGGAAGAATGGGCAAGGGGTATGTACTGGTAATTCACACATAACATAGCAAATGATGCTCAGCCCCACTGATAATTGGATAATTGGATAACAATAAAGGGGCCGAGTGTGGTGGCTCACCCCTGTAATCCTGGCACTTTGGGAGGCCGAGGCAGGAAGATTATTTGAGCCCAGGAGTTCAAGACCAGCCTGGCCAACATAGTGAGACCTCATCTCTACAAAAAATAAAGAATTAGCCAGGCATAATGGCACGCATCTGTAGTCCCAGATATTCCTATACAGTATATAGGAATTAGTTTACTCATATATACTAAGAGCTATGTAGAAGGGCTTTCACCGTAGCAAGAGTGGTAATAGGAAAACTTGAAAACACCCTAAGTGCTCGTTCAAAGGTGAACTCTAGAATACCATGGAGCAATAGAAAAGAATCAAGTGGTTCTTCATGGACTGCTATGGAAATAGATACGATTCTTAGAGATAAAATACGTCATTAAGTTAAAAAGAATATTGCAGGACACTGCTTATAATGTCATTTATATAGGATAAAAATAAATAAAACCCACAAAAAAAACCTTTATTTCTGTATGTGCCTATATATGCCCGTAAATGTAGAGAAAGTTAGGGAAGGCTCAACAACAAACTAAAGGTGGTGGGAGCCTAGGGGTGGGTGGGGAAATGGGCAGGGGCAGCCTTGGACACATTTTTTTCCTTGACATTGTTGGAATCTTCTACAATGAGGATGTATTTGTGCATATAATAGTATAATTTAATAAATACAAACAGAAAAAGATGAAAATCCTGAGGCTTCCACCCCAGAGATTTTTATCGGGATGGTGTATTATTTCGTTCTTGCACTGCAATAAAGAAATACCTGAGATTGGGTAATTTATAAAGAAAAGAGGTTTAATTGGCTCACAGTTCCGCAGGCCGTACAGGAAGGATGATGCTGGCATTTGCTCGGCTTCGGAGGCCTCAGGAAACTTACAAACATGGCGGAAGGCAAAGCGGGAGCGAGCACTTCTCATGGCTGGAGGAGCAGGAAGAGAAGGGGGAGGTGCTACACACTTCTAAACCACCAGATCCGGAGATGACTCACTCTTACCACGGCAGCACCTGGGAGATGGTGTTAAACCATGAGAAATGGCCCCCACGATCCAATCACCTCCCACCAGGCCTCACCTCCAACATTGGGGATTACAATTTGACATGAGATTCAAACTGTATCAGATGGTTTAGTGGGAATCAGTGTTTTTTTTTTTTTGACGTCTCCTTGGGTGATTCTGAGACTGTAGGCCATAGTGAATTGCTGGCTATTGGAGACTATATATTATAGACCATAATTCATAATTCAGCTTCTTATGTGTTTTCTATAATATGTAACTCTTTTTTTTGAGATGGAATCTTGCTCTGTCACCCAGGCTGGAAGTACAGTGGCACGATCTTGGCTCACTGCAACCTCCACCTCCTGGGTTCAAGCGATTCTCCTGCCTCAGCCTCCTGAGTAGCTGGGATCACAGGCGTGTGCCATCGTCCTCAGTTATTTATTTATTTATTTTTATTTTTTATTTTTTGTATTTTTAGTAGAGACAGGGTTTCGCCATGTTGGCCAGGCTTGTCTTGAACTCCTGACCTCAAGTGGTCTGCCTGCCTTGGCCTCCCAGAGTGCTGGGATTACAGGTGTGAGCCACCGTGCCCAGCCTATAATACGTAACTTTTAAAAATAACAGCGTAGTGCTTGCTTCTGCAACACATGTACTAAAATTGGAACCATACAGAGAACATTAGCATGAGTTCCCAAGGATGACGCAGACATTTGTAAAGTATTCCACATTTTTGTTAAGGTGGTAGATTTTGTTATGTGTGTTTTACCACAATTAAAGAAAATAACAGTATGAATCATTTGACTGAAACCACAGAGACAGATTTCAATAAACTGGGGCCTTTGTCACTAATTCAAATGTCATCTGTCTCTGTTTAAACGAATGTTGGTTTTTCCTTTTGTCTTTCAGGAAAAACTCTAACTTTTCTCACTGGTAGCAGTTTTAGGTACAGACACATCTCCAGTGGCCTGTGACCCCCCAGCGCTCCACGTTTACGTGTCCCCCGCGGAATCTCTCCGACTGCTCTGTGTGAAGCACACAGCTCCCCACCCCGTCACGCAGCCCTCTGGAGTCCAGGCGTTATCCACTCTGCAGGGCCACCCTGCTGATCTCAGGGGACGCGTCCAGCTCTCCACCCTGTGCTCCCTATCCTGTTTTCTCTTCTGTTGGGACTCAGAAAACAGGAAGAAAGGTCTCAGGTCGAGTGAGCCACAGAAGGATGTACTTGTGCATAGGCAGCAGCTCAAAAGTCGGGGCAGATGGCCGGGCATGGTGGCTCAGGCCTGAAATCCCAGCACTTTGGGAGGCTGAGGTGGACGGATCACATGCGGTCAGGAGTTGGAGACCAGCCTGGCCAACAAGGGGAAACCCTGTCTCCACTAAAAATACAAAAATTAGCAGGGCTTGGCGGCGCATGCCTGTAATCCCAGCTACTTGGGAGGCTGAGGCAGGAGAATTGCTTGAACCCTGGAGGTGGAGGTTGCAGTGAGCTGAGATTACACCATTGCACTCCAGCCTGGGCGAGAGAGCAAGACTCTATTGCAAAAAAAAAAAAAAGAAATGTTGGGGCAGAAACACTGCTTTTATTATGGGATGCTGCCCCACCCCCTGCTGCATAAGATATAGCATAAACTCCCCAGTATTTTAAATTCTGATGCATAGCTGAGCCCATGAATTTCAGAGAAGCACTTTCAGTTTGTGGGCCTGGACAAGGAAAGCACTTAGAAAAGTTCCCGGCACATAATCAACACACAACAAGTGTTAACTCCTATCGTGATGGCCCTACTAGTTAGCCTGGCCCATTGGGGTTGTGTTGTTCCTAGCCCAGAAAGCTTTGTCACATTCTGCACACTTAAACCCAGGTGAAGCAACCACGTCACCCTGCCAGTATGCGCACAGCCTCGGGACCAAGTCACCTTAACACAAGCCCTCCCTGACTGCTCATCATCCTTGTCTCTTTTGGTTTTTCACTCCCACTCTCAGCTAGCAAAACGTGGACTCAATGTTGTGCTTATTAGCCGGACGCTGGAAAAACTAGAGGCCATTGCCACAGAGATCGGTGAGTGACCCCCCCAAATAAGGGAGATGTATGTGGAGCCCACCAACCAAGCCTGCTCCCACTATGCCAGTTGATGTACTTGGCATCCCCACATCTGCTCTCAGAGCCTGGGGCACCAGCTCTCCTGGGGAGCCCGGTTACAAAGCAGAGGGCGGGATAGAAGGTGTTAGCTTTAGTGCACACTGGCTCTGTGGGCTGGGGGAAGCAGGAACTAACTGAGGCACAAATAGGTCCGCTCTCTCCTTTGGGTGGGTGCCTTCATCGCTACATCAGCCCTGCTCATCCTTGAGCAGGCTTTCCAATTTTTCTGCAATGATACACTGTTTTCTGAATAAGAAAGAGAGTCAATTCTCAACTACTATTTCATGGATCAATCACAGCGATGTTTGTTTGCTAAACTAATTCCTGAATTAACTAACTAACTAGTTGTTGAATTTTAAAAATAATTCCATTTTTACATATGAAAGTGTACAGCATATCCTTGAGCCAGCAGGCTGCCTGGTTGCTTCTGCCACTCCCTTCAAAAGCAAGATCGGTGTTTGGGACTTCCCTTCCCCATGTCTGTGCTCTGCTCTTGGCAGGAGGATGAGGGACAATGCTTACTGGTGTTTGTCAGATTTTATAAATAGTTTTGATCCAGGATCGTCATGTAAGGATGTGGAGGTTGTACACTGTACAACCCTGAGGCAACTTTTATATCATAATATTTTATTATGATGATTTGCTCTGAAGTGTTCTTTTGTTAATAATTATAATCATATTTCTTTTGGGACCTCTGAATTTTAATAATTATCAATTTAATAACAAACTCTTTAACTCAAAGGGATGAGACTTTAGTTGTGGAGACTTGTGAAGACTATGGTGGGCTGTCAGGGGTGAGCCTTGTTTCCCTGGGGGAGATTTGGGACAGGAGATGGGTGTGGGAGGTGTGGGCTGTGCAGTCACACTGTGAAGCACAGTGCCCTTGAACCCATGAATTCTGCTTTTGTTCTGTGTCTGGGTATCAGAAGTAACTTTGACTAGGACCGAGACATTCTTCAGTGTTTGCTTCACAATGCTGAAATGTGCTTTTTATCATCCTTTTGAAAAGCAAGTAGTGTCTTTGGACTGAAAGCATTGTCCACCCCCAAACTATGCCTCAAGATTGCTTGGCCCACAAATACTGGCTAACTCCAAAGCAAAGCAGCTCACCAAGCCACTGGTAAACTCTATAGCTTTCACATCTGACGGAAAACTCCCACAGAAGGCAAGTTAACACAGAGTAGTGGGGAACGCATTGAACGTGGAGTGACCAGAGAGTGGATGGTCTTGGCTATGTCAGTTAGCTTCTCTGAGCCTTCATTTTCTCCTCTGGAAAATGAAAGTCATAATGCCTACTTTAGAAGGTTGTAGGGATGATGACCGTAAAACATTGTGTATGTAAACGCTCTGTGAATGCTAAGGCATTGGACAAATATAAAGAGTTGCTGGGTCTGTGTGGAGGAGACTTGACACTTGTAGGCAGAGGCAGTGTCAGACCTTGCTTTTACAGCTGTCAGTCCGGGGTCTCGAACTTGAGCAAGCAGCAGAGTCCCTCGGAGGTGTGTTAAGCAGGTGGCTGGCTGGGCTCCACCCACAGAGTTTCTGATGCAGTAGGTCTGGGGTAGAGCCCGAGAATTTGCATTTCTGACAAGTTTCCCTGTAACCCTGATGCTGTGGTTTGTGGACTCCACTTTGAGAACTGCTGCAGTAATTCTATCTTAATGCATATACGTGTCCCTGCAGTAACTCTTAGAGACACGTAGGAACCACCATTCACCAATCTTAGCACCTCCCAACATTTACCCAGAGCCATATCCCATTTCTATTTGGGGCAATGGGCTGTCCTCTTCAATGTCTGCTCAGGTAATACAGTAGCGCTGGGGGAAACTTCATGGGCAGGGGGGCATTTGGATCCCTGTTCATTAAAAAAACTGTTGTCTGTCATGTAGAGCGGACTACAGGGAGGAGTGTGAAGATTATACAAGCAGATTTTACAAAAGATGACATCTACGAGCATATTAAAGAAAAACTTACAGGCTTAGAAATTGGAATTTTAGGTGAGTGAATTGCAAGATGCAAAGCTTGTTATCATACATCAGTGAAATAACCTGACATTGATTAGTGACACTTGATTATTTCATGGTGATTTATACTCAGACCATGACTGTATTTTAAGCTGTCCCATTAAGTTGAATATCAAAGCACACTTCTTCTAGAGGCATTACTGAATAAAAAAATTTATATATTGGTTTGGAATGTATCAAACATACATATTTCAACCCCCAACTATATTTTCTTTTCTTTTCTTTTTTTTTTTTTTGAGATGGAGTCTCGCTCTGTCGCCCAGGCTGGAGTGCAGTGGTGTTCCCGGCTCACTGCAACCTCTGTCTCCCAGGTTCAAGTGATTCTCCTGCCTCAGTCTCCCAAACAGCTGGGACTACAGGTGCCCACCACCACGCCCAGCTAATTTTTGTATTTTTAGTAGAGACGGGGTTTCACCATATTGGCCAGGCTGGTCTCAAACTCCTGACCTTGTGATCCACCCGCCTCAGCCTCCCAAAGTGTTGGGATTACAGGTGTGAGCCACTGCACCCGGCTGGACCAACTATATTTTCTAATATTAAAATGAATTTTCTTTTATGGAACTGACATTGACATTTGGCAGAAAAAGAATCCCAGAAACATTGGCCTAAAGGAATTAGTTTAGCAAACAAACATTGCTGTGATTGATCCATGAAATAGTATAGTTAGTTGAGAATTGACTCTCTTTCTTATTCAGAAAACAAGATAATATTTATTTCTGTAATGATTTATAGACAAGGTACTTTATGGCCACGTGCACAGTGCAGTGTTTATAGTATAAATAGAGGAAAGTCAAATTGGATTTCTAAACCTTCTGCTGAATTTTAAAAATAATTACATTTTTACATATGAAAGTGTACAGCATATCATTGCAGAAAAATTGGAAAGAATAGACAGGCTGATAAAATAAATATGAATCTGTTAAAATCCCAATATTCTGAGATAGCATTTTGGTGCATATTTTTCTAATCCTAAACACACATATTTTCAAAACTGGAATTATACTTATGTGCTGTTTTGTCATATATTTAAAAAAAACTTACATCATGCATGTTCTCCCATGTAAGCAGCCCAGCCATAGTTTTTAATGACTACACTGCATTCCAACATATGACAACCCCATGATTCATTGAAGGTGTCTCCTATTACTGGACAAAATTTCCCTCCAGTTTCCTCACTGTTATCAAATCATGCTGCGATGAACAATCTTACATGTCAATCTTTTTGTACATGTTTCTTTGGGAAAATCTCCCACCTGATCTTCTGACACATTTTTGTTTCACTTCTTTCTGCCAGTCAACAATGTCGGAATGCTTCCAAACCTTCTCCCAAGCCATTTCCTGAACGCACCGGATGAAATCCAGGTAGACTTGTGCTCTTCTGTGTATAGATTCCTCTTACCCAGGTTCTGGGTCCCCTGGCTGGGTAATGAGTCAGGCCTGGGAAGGCGTGATGGAAGCGTGCATCTGGCCGAAATCCTGGATTGTATGTATTGAGGCCCCCTTTTCTCTTCACCTTAGCACTCGATCCACAGTCAAGAGTACCATGTTTCACGATATCTCTAGGATATGGACATCTTCCTCCTTCTCTGCACATCAAAACTTACCTGTCCATTGTCCTATCCTTTCGGGGCACTGCACTCCACTTTATAAAGGGTGATTCTGCCTAACACATTCGCAGCTGTGAACATATATATGGGAGAAGACCAGCTCTTTGGCTTTCTCTGTCTTCCCAGGTACTAAGGTTTGTTTAACTTTCAGTGTGAAGGAAGTACATGACACAAACTCTATGGCTGGCAGGATTGTAAGTTCAGTAAACTTGGCTCAGACCCATGACTGCCGTTGTTGGTTGGGAGTACATTTTTAATGGATTTAACAGTTCTTTTTTTTTTCTTTCTGAGATGGAGTCTCCCTCTGTCGCCCAGGCTGGAGTGCGGTGACATGATCTCGGCTCACTGCAACCTCCGCCTCCCGGGTTCAAGCGATTCTCCTGCCTCAGCCTCCTGAGTAGCTGGGACTACAGGTGCCCACCACCATGCCAAGCTAATTTTTGTATTTTTAGTAGGGACGGGGTTTCACCATGTTGGTCAGGCTGGTCTCGAACGCCTGACCTCAGGTAATCTGCCTGGCTCGGCCTCCCAAAGTGCTGGGACGACAGGTGTGAACCACCGCGCCCGGCCGCATTTAACAGTTTTTGAAGGCACAATTTGTTGACCCTTCCTTAGGCCCTGACCTTCGGAGCCATAGGGCTACACCAATCTGAACAGGCTCTCATGCTTCCATTCCCCACTTCTGCAGGTATCCCATTGTCCTGTGTAAGCCCTGAGTCTGCTGCACTGGGTGATAATGCCAGACTGCTTGGGCGCTGCTGCACATCCTCACCAAGCTCCTGAACTCCTCTCTGGACCACACGTCTCCTGCGTGGGCTCTGTCTCTCACACTCTGTTTCTGGCACAAATCTATGTCTCTCCATGAAGCAAGTTCCAGGGTTGCTGCTCTGCCTGTGTGTGTCTGTGTTTGTGCTAGTGTCCGTGTCCATCCTCTTGTCTTTTCTCTTTATCTTGGGTGATTCTAGTGGTTTCTTTACCTGCCTTCCATAGCCTAGAACCTCTACCTTATATTATACAACCATTTGCCTTTCTGTTCTACTAGACTCACATAGGCTAACCCCTCTTCCTCCAGCTGGGAATGGAGTAGCTCCCTTTGAAAAACCATATTTATATTCCTCCAGGAATATAGTTCTAAGTTTTCCAGGAAACTCTTAATTGACGTCTAGTCAAGATGACATAGGTACAGAATGACAGAATGGGAGTCAGATGTTTCTTGATGCTAGTGCATGCTTGCTGGAAGTCAGTTATGAGCCTAATTTGCAGGGTGAGTGATGAAACCCTTCAGACACGCACTTTTGACCACTTCATGGTTCTTTAGCACCAACTACTTTCCAGGAGAATTTCTCTAATCATCCGGCTGATGTGTGGTTGTGATTATTTATTACAGAGCCTCATCCATTGTAACATCACCTCCGTAGTCAAGGTATGTGATCAATATATGTGCGAAATGCATTAACATGTAGTAACTGTTGAAATTTGGCAACTCAGGAGAATTGTGCCCATCCACTGTAGAAGCAGGATTCCTTGAAATCGAACCACACTTAGTTGAGAGGCCATGTCGTGGTCTTGTAATTGTCTTGTTCTGTTTTTCATCTAGAAAATACAGTAATGGATTCAACTCTCCCTTGTATCTGAATTCTATTTCTGCTTTCAGTTTTGTCACATGTCAGAACATACTAAGCTTGATGATGCTGAAACGTATTCAGGATTCCAAGGCAACTCTAAAAAAATTAGTATCTTCCTCTAATTTTAGGCTTTGTAGATAGAGGAAAGCTCACTCTGGAAAACTGATGGAGGGCGTGGCTTGGATTTTCTGGACTTTTGTTGTTCAATAAATATTTGTTGAATCAAAGCTCAAATTCATCTGTGTTCTGGTCCCAGCACAGCTACTAATTAGTTGGACAGCATTGGACAAGTTAGGTAGCCTCCTTGAACTTGACATTCTGCATCCGCTATTAAAAGGCTGTGGATTGGCTGGGCGCGGTGGCTCATGCCTGTAATCCCAGCACTTTGGGAGGCCGAGGTGGATCACCTGAGGTCAGGAGTTGGAGACCGTCCTGTCCAACATGGTGAAACCCTGTCTCTACTAAAAAATACAAAAATTAGCCGGGCATGGTGGCAGGCACCTGTAATCCCAGCTACTTGGGAGGCTGAGGCAGGAGAATCGCCTGAACCGGGGAGGCAGAGGTTGCAGTGAGCCGAGATTGTGCCATTGCAGTCCAGCCTGGGCGACAGAGCAAGACTCTGTCTCCAAAAAAAAAAAAAAAATGGCTGTGGATCAGGAGATGTCTTAGGCACCATTCAGCATTCAAGCTCTTTGATGAGGGTCAGCTGCACAAAGATGTATAGCATGAGTCCCTCAAAGCTATCCTATGTAGACAATTTAGAGAAAGGTACTGTTTAAGAATGGACACAGCTTGTGGCTGTGTGACTTGGTGAGTAGATGAGGATTTTGTGTGAATGACGTGTTCCCCCTTCCTCTGGGGACACAGTCCTCTTCCTCTACTAGGACACGTGGCTTGTGAGTGAGCTCTGAGCTTCCCACTTGCACTAACCCCACACCTTGGTCAGTACACAACATTCACAGCTGTATATGGCAGCCTTGGTGACCACTCTGGAAGGTCAGTGGGACTGCAGTGATGAGTAAAGTCTGATTCCTGATTTCAAGGAGCTGGGACCCTGGTTGGAGAGTAGCAGAAGGCTCAGTCTCACCCATCTGAACAACGTGGACTGGCAGTAGGAGAGGACAGATTTCCCAAAGAAAGCCAGGTTGCTGTTAAGATAAGGAGGGGGAATGGAGGCAGAGTAGACAAAAAAAATTTTTTTTTTCAGGTGAGTAAGTTGGGCTGACAATAACTATTTTGTTGTTTTTCTGTAAGCATGCTGGTATTTTATGGTTTCCTGGTCAGTTGCTATTGGGTACACACATCTTTTTGTGCTTAGCAATCGATGGCTTTTTGGAGCCCCCAGCTGATGTAATTATGAGTTTTATATGTCTAACTGTCATCTGCAGCCTTACCACTAAAGTCTTTCACGTTATTTTACAACTGACCTTTTAGTCTTGGGCTGTTTGATCATAGGCATTTCCCAAATGCACTTGACAACCCTCTGACTCCTTTAGCAGAGAAATGCTTTGATTTGTTTAAAAAAGTTATATATTGACAGACACTAAGTTCCCAAAGTAACAAAGAAAATAAATTGAAGTTTAGCTTCTAAGTATACCATGCCCCAGTGAACCATGCTGGTTAGAAGCATGACTAGTGAAGCTGCACTATTTCAAAGGAGCCATCTGGAGATAGTTGAGTTCTCTTTCGGGGCAGGGATGGGAGAATATGCGTTTGAAGGCAAAGGGAAGGTGGAATAAGAAACTGAATATTGGAAGCCTTGAGGCGGGGACCAACAAGATTCAGTGTTGTCTCTCTAATTGGGATCATTCAGCCAACAGGGCTAGTGAGTTCATTCGGGAGGCTTTGAGGCAATGTGGGTGCTGGCTGACAAGGCTCATATAATATCCCTATGAAGTCATTCACGGAAAGCGGGCTGACACTATCTCGCCCCTCATCCTCCCTCTTCTTCCCCAAAATCCAGTGTTGCAGAGGCAGCCCAGTGGTTCTAGAGAGCCCCACCCCCTCCACTGCCCTGGCCCCCTGGCCCCCTAGCAGTGAAGACATTCCCTGGAGGCTGTGAGACAGGCTGGGGCCCGGCCTGGGAGCGGGCACCTGTGAGGAGCCGCTGCAGGGCCCCTGGACAGCATGGAGAAATGGGCAGCCTGTGTCTTCCGGTCCCCAAGTGCCTTGATGTCTCCACCCATCTCCTTTCACTTGGGTCCCTTGTCTCAAACCTGCTGCAGTCAGGATCTGCTCCAGGCCTGCCAGGCCTGATTCCGGTCAATTCTACCTCAGAGAACATTTCAGTCCGTGGGGTTGCCTCTTCCTTCATTTGTAAAATGTGTACCTTGTAATTTTGAAACAAAAAGTTCTTTTAGGCTCCCGAAATGGCAGGGAAGACCTTTTCAGGGTTCTGTAGGCTGGGAGGGGGAAGGGGCCTCTCAAGGCTCTTGTAATTCCAATACACAGGAGTGGCCATGCACTGTGTCCACAGAGATATTTCACAGCCCAGCCGCAGGCTGCGTAAGCGGCTGCTGTTGAATCAAAGAGGTGTCCTTCTCTCTACAGAGTCTTGTTAGGTTTCCCCATAGTTTCCCAATTCCAACTCATGGCCAATCCACTTTTGCCTGTCCCGCAGAATGAAGAGTATCATGGGAACCTCAGTGTTGGTCCCATAGCCATAAGCCAAATCCCCCAATTTTTCACTGCCCTCATTTTCCAGGAAGACATTAGCTTTAGGGGGAAGAAACCAGAGGCCCCAGAGCAGCCTGTCATCTGTCTAGGTTGGCTCCTGTGGGTTCCAGCCAGACTCTAATGTGGCCAGAGTGACCTCCAATGAGTGCCAGCAATTTTCAAGGCCGTCTGAGAAGATGAGGCTCTTTCCTAGCTTCCTCCTGCGCTCCCTTCCCTGTTTCCATCCCACCCCCTTGCACTGCTACTTAGTTCCTTGTCGGGCTCACCTTTGGCCTTCTCTTGTAGATGACACAGCTAATTCTGAAACATATGGAATCAAGGTAAGGCCCTCTTCAAAAAAGTGTGGAGCAACATGGCCTCCCTGCCCTGGTGGCCAGCTAACTCGGGGACTGGGGACACAGAGTCCATCTGGCTGTGCTTTAACAAACGATAACAGCTATGATGAAAGCACACGGTGATTATGGGGAAAAAAACGTAACGTTCTGGGCCAGGCCAGCTCTGCAAATAGACAAGCTCATGTGAAGATCAAATGTAACACATACCGGAGGGAGGAAGAGAAAGGCGGTTTCAGCACACACTGGATTAAAGAAAAATTAACTAATGTTGAGTGTAAAAGAAAACTTCAGAAGTTGGCCCGAGATCAAGACCATCTCTTTGTTAGGAATTTCAGCTTTTGTCAGAGACAATACTCCGATTTAGTGTGAAAATCGCTGCTCTGTCAGCTCCTCCACTTATTCCATATTTATGTCACCGTATTCCAATGCCCATTTGGGAGTTGGTTTTTCTCAGGTGTGTTCATTAACAGCAAATGCTTGATAGCTTATCTTCCCTAGAGGAAGAAGGGGCTTGGCCTTGGATTCTAATTTGCAGTTTCTTGTCCCCTGCCCCTCCATTGAATCCGTCTAATTGGGAAGGATTAAGAATATTGAATTTCAAAAGGACAAGTAAGGCTCCTGGAGACTTGCATAGGGTATCTGTGTGAGCAGGTCCTGGACTGTGAAATTCTACCCAAGACAATATTCCACCATGTGACATCTGTCCTGCTGTGGGTCCTGAGTCCAAAGGGACCAGCAGCTCATGTAGTCACATTTAGGGGAGAAGGATTCTCTCCCCTTAAATCCTGAGCTGAGCTGGTTATCAGTATTTTGGTGGAGAGACCTCAGTTGTAGCACAGCCTGTTTCCGGGAGCAAGCCCCTCATATTATGTGATACTAAGCCCCAAGGTGTGGGGTTAGGGCAGGTGGGAAGTCATGTGATGTCACATGACTGCCAGGTGGCATCACTGTGGGGCGGAAGTTCAGACATCGCTGTGTGGCGCCCTCCAGGGGAAGGTAGGGGAAGTTCACTTACCATTCCTAGAAGCAGAGCCCCTAGCACTTGCGGAAGCCTAGAAAGGGCCGAGTCCGCCAGTGTTCACACGGGCCCCTTTGTTTTCTTTGTACTCAAGGTCAGGTAGGGCAACAAAACCATGGGAACTTTGCTTCTTTGCCTTTCAGGCGGAAAGGTCTCATCCTGAACATTTCTTCCGGGATAGCCCTGTTTCCTTGGCCTCTCTACTCCATGTACTCAGCTTCCAAGGTGAGTGATGTCATGACTTCCAAGTCTCTTCCTTCTTCCCCTTATTTCACCCAGTTGGCAATTTCCTTTGATCGTCTGGCAAGGTGATGGAAAGGTTTGCCTGGAGACGCTCTCTTATGTGCAGGGCTGAGCTAGTCACTGGGAAGTCCAAGAGGAAATTAGAATAAAGCACCTGCTCTGGGCACACGAAGCCCTCCAGTGCACAACTTGGCCAGCCTCTGGGGATGCCAGCCCCACTCACTTCCTCTGGGAGCCCTTGCCGTCTTCCTGCTGACAAATGACACTGTAGCTTCCTTCCAGACTGGGAGATCTAGCCTGGTGTCCCCATGCCCTAGTCATAAAAACAGCCTGAGGAGGAGGGGGTGCTGTACAAGGGAGGTTAATCTATGCAGTGGCCCTAGGGATGGATTTATCCCAAAACAGACTTCACTGCTGAGTGGGAAGTCCTCTTCCCAGACCGGGTGATGAAGTGCTAACTCCCATCAAGGCAAGCTGGTTCATTTTTTCCCTTACCCTCTTTCTGCCCCACTCTCCAGCTTTATTAAGGCGTATTTGACAAATAAAAATTGTGTCCATTTATAGTATGCAAGGTGATATTTTGATATATGTATATGTTGTGAAATGATCAAGTCAAGCAAATTAACATATCCGTGACCTCACATACTTACCGGTTTTTTTTTTGTGGTGAGGACCCCTGAGATCTACTTGCTTAGCAATTTTCAGGTTTGTGGTCTATGATTGTTAGCTTTTGTCACCATGCTGTATAGTAGATCTCCAGAACATACTCACCCTGTGCAGCTGAAACTCCGTACCCTCCGTACCCAGAGCTCCCCACTCTATTTTAAGGTCCAGCAGGTAGTGTCTCTGCAGTGCCCCTTGAAGTCAGAGGAAGTTGGCTCTGACGAGGGAGCTCACTCTGGGGCCTCAGGTGTCTCTCCTTCTTGCTCCAGGCGTTTGTGTGCACATTTTCCAAGGCCCTGCAAGAGGAATATAAAGCAAAAGAAGTCATCATCCAGGTGAGGTGGGCAGCTGTGGAGTCCTTGTCATCATCCAGGTGAGGTGGGCGGCTGTGAGTCCTTGAGAAGGGTTACTCTGGACCTCCCGCGGCTGGGGCCACTGCCTCCTGCGGGTCTGGCTGCGCACGTGTGGTCGGCAGGAAGATGAGCTGGGGATGCCACGTGGGCTTTTGGGGCGCCTCAGTCCCACCTGCTGCTGTGGCTTCTGTTGCCCTTCCCCGCGCCCTGGGTGCTGGAGGAGGAAATAGGGGAGGGGAGTGGCTGCTCAGAAATGCTGTGGACCTTCTTGCTACCTGATGCTTCATCAGAGCAGACATTAGGGTTGGTTGTGGCTTTTCCTCTCTGACCCCGGTACAGGACACAAGCTTACGTGGGAGGAATTCTGGAGAAGAAGCAAACAAAACAAAACTGGGCACTTGATCCGAGTTTGAACGAGGGGAGGGGCTAGTCACCAGGGGAGGGGTCCTTCTGTGGTGGGCCACAGAGGTCCCCACACTCTGGTTCTCGAGCAGGTGAGGAGGAGGCACTCTGCTTCCCTTCCACCTATGTCGTGGAGATGACCTGTCCTCACCTAGGCAGAGCTGGGCTGTCACTGCCTGCTGCAGGCTGAGCAATGTGATTCCTAAAGTGTCGGTGATTTATTTGTGCTTGGTTCAGCAACAGAGTTAGAGTTAGGTAGTTTCTGGAACGCAGAATAAACAGAGTTTTTGTTTTGTTATTGTTGTGTGGGAAGAAGTTTTACAATATACTATTACAAATGGAGAAAGGCACACTCAAAATTATATCTTTGAAATTATTGCTGCACACACTGATTTTCAATTAAAGTATCCAGTGAGAGTATTTTAGGCGGCTGTTCCTATAAACTAACCAGCTACAGGGTAAAGCATATTAAGTAGGCAGATATGAGTTAATGGTAGGAATTTGGCCAATAATATCATTTCTGAGCCATAGTGAGTGGTTGTTACAGCCTTGCCACTGGGTCACAGTCCCTTTCTCTGCCATGTGGAAGCCGTCTGACCCATCAGAGGGTCCTGCCTCCATGCTGGGGTCTCCGTGCTCCCACTCCCAGCTGAAGCTAGGGTTTCCCTTTTGTAATGCTGCAACTCTGTCTGGGCTAAGTTTGCTGCAGTAAAAAATAACCCCTAAAATCTCAGTGGCTTAAAACAACAAAGTCCTATTTTGCATTCGCGTGACACATCCACTGTGGGTTCACAGAAGACATTGGCTCACTGTGCTGACTGACACAGGGCCCCAGGCTGATGAAGCAGCCCACATGCCAGAGGAAAAGGAGTGGGAAGTTCTAGTGGGTCCTGCTTTGACAATGAAATGCTCTGGCCCAGAGATGACACATGTCACCTCTGTTCATAAATCACTGGCCAACTCTGGTTGCATGGTCCTACACAGCCACAGGGGGTCAGGAAGTGCAATTCTATTATGCATGTGTCTGGAAGAAGAAGGAACCAAGAATCCTTGGTGATTTCTAAACATGAATGATCATCGCAGCCACCTGCTTCCTAGCCATGTGACCCTCAGCAGCATCTTTTCTTGATCCTTGGGGCACAGCTGTCGAGGTAGTGGGTACCATGGAGCAGCAGGGTCAAGAGGAGATGTGGGTGGGGAAATGGTGTCCCTTGTCCCTTCCCTGATGCAGAGAACTTGGAGGTGCTCTTCTAGCAAGGAGGAGAAAGTGAAAAGACTGTGATCTTTCAAAAACCAATTGGCCTCTCTGAACGCACACTCAGTGAATACTCGCTGAATGAATAAATACTCGCTGAATGAATGAAAAAGCATGTACTGTGGAGTTGGGTTTGAATTTCATCACAGCTCTACCACTTATCATCTGAGTGATCCTGGTCAGCTTGTTTAAACTCTGTGAGCCTCAGTTTTCCCATCCATAAAAAGGGGCTTATAATGCCTGCTTATATCTCTGGGTTATAATAAATATCTAATGAAGAAATAAGTACATATGTTTAAACAATATTTATTGAGCCCCTATTTTGTACATACAGGTGTTTTGTCAACCCAAAATCACTTAAGAATGAAAATACTTATCATTACTTCCCTATCTGGAAACTGTGGTGGAGAAAGCACACTCCTTATATTTCTCAAAGAGTGACACTTTGAGATCCTTGGAAGAAAAGTGTTATACAAATTAATCATGCTTTAATTTCCATAGGAACCTGCTCATTTGGATTAACTGACTCATAATTGGGTTCAATTATGAAATAATGTAATTCCAAATGTGATGTGAAGAAAAATAAAACCTAGAAAACTTTTGTGGATTTTTTTTTACTTTTTCTTTTCTTGTCTTGTCTTTTCTTTTCTTTTCTTTTCTTTTCTTTTCTTTTCTTTTCTTTCTTTCTCCCTCTCTCTCTTTCTCTCTCTCTCTTTCTTTTTTTTTTTTTTTTTTTTTTTTACAGGGTTTCACTTTGATGTAGCCCAGGCTGGAGTGTAGTGGCACGATCTTGGCTCACTGTAACTTCTACCTTCCAGGTTCAGTGGATCCTCCTGCCTCAGCCTCCTAAGTAGCTAGGACTACAGGCACATGCCACCATGCCTGGCTAATTTTTCTATTTTTAATGGAGATGAAGTTTTGCCATGTTGCTCAGGCTGGTCTCGCACTCCTGGGCTCAAGCAATCGTCCTGCCTTGGCCTCCCAACATGCTGGGATTACAGGCATGAGTCACCATGCCAGCCTTTTTTCTTTCTAAAGATGCCAAACCCTTTGTTCTGGGACTAAGGTAATAAAACCCCATTATGAATCCCCATGCCAGGCCACAATGTGGTTAGCCCACAGGTGGAAACATGGTGTTGGGTTTTTAGGGTACGATGTGTGATTGTTTTTCTTACCACAACAGGAAAAGGTTATGAGGTATGTGCTACTCTTCGTTCCTAACTGAAGTGTGAAAGTGGGAATCCAGAGTGCTTTCAGTTGCTCCAACTTTGGTTATATGTATTAGAAACAAACTTCTGAGATAGAGTTGCCAGATTAAATACAGGCCCTCCAGTTAAATTTGAATTTCAGATGCCTATGAATAGTTTTCAGTATGAGTATGTCCCATGCAATACTTGGGACATGATTGTGCTGAAGTGGTTTTCATTGTTTGTCTGAACTTCAAATTTAACTGGACATCCTGTATTTTTATTTGCTGTCTTGCAACTCGGTTCTGAGAGAGAGACCCGAGTTCTTCCCATTCACACTGCGTGTTGGGCAGGGCATGTGGGCCACCTGATGTTGGCTGGCTAGGTTCTCATCTTGAGAAAACAAATTTCTGATTCCCAGCTCTGTGCCAGTACTGTGTGCCTTTTTCCACTGAAGATCTTAAAACTTTGCCTAGGAAGAGAAGAGTTGGGAAATGGTGGGATGGGGACTCGAGTGTTAATTTCTCAGAGTCTTCTTCCTGGGATGGATTGCTTCTGTGCCATGGTCTTTGTTTCCCGTTGTAGGTGCTGACCCCATATGCTGTCTCGACTGCAATGACAAAGTATCTAAATACCAATGTGATAACCAAGACTGCTGATGAATTTGTCAAAGAGTCACTGAATTACGTCACAATTGGAGGTGAAATCTGTGGCTGCATTGCCCATGAAATCTTGGTAATTGATAACTTCTCCTTTTCTTGAAGCCAGGGAGGGAGTACATGCAGGTGGCCCTGGCAGGGCTGGGCTAGCTCTTCCTTGCTGCTGGAGCACTCATTGATGTGTTAATATAGCCAAGGACAAGGACTATATGGCAAGGTGGGGAGAAGCCAGAGCCTGGGAGCTCAGCCACTAGATAACCCCGAAGTTGGCAAGTCTCATTCTTGGCTGCCTCCCTCCTCCCCTCAGAAAGTAAGGTGGCTCCCAGGAGCTGTTGGGCAGGGAAGACCAAGTTATATGGCGCTTCCACGTGGGGGCTGCTGTCTTCTCATGACCCTCTATTCCAGTCAATGTTTAGCTATCAGCCCTCCAGGGAAAAAAACAAAACAAACACAAACCACTTTGACGTGTAGCATTTGACTTCTATGGTATAAACACTTCCAGCATGGCTGAGTTTAAGCCACCGACATGACGCTGTGTGCATGAATTGAGGAGTGCGTGGTGCACAGCGGGCTCTTTTTTTTAGTTTTCATTTTAAGTTCCGGGATGCATGTGCAGAACGTGCAGGTTTGTTACATAGGTATACATGTGCCATGGTGGTTTACTGCACCTATCAACCCATCAGCTAGGTTTTAAGCCCCACGTGCACTAGGTATATGTCCTAATGCTCTCTCTCCCCTTGCCCCCTGCCCCCCGACAGGCCCCGGTGTGTGATGTTCCCCTCCCTGTGTCCATGTGTTCTCATTGTTCAACTCCCACTTATGAGTGAGAACATGTGGTGTTTGGTTTGCTGTTTCTGTGTTAGTTTGCTGAGAATGATCACAGCGGGCTCTTATGAGTGAGTACAAGCCAGCTCCAGCACGCCTCAGATGCAGCATATGGCAGAAGAGGCTCTTACGACTCCTGGGCTGCTTTTAAAAACAAATACAAACATGAAACAAAGGTAGACTTGAGTATTGCTCACTAATACTGAAACAAACATAACGTTGGCATAGCTCTGACTCCAGTCCTACCAAGGAAAGTTAGATGGGGTTTCCTCACTTACCCATCATCTGCCAACTTCCTCCTCTGTCTCACTGGCTTTTCTACTGCGGGAATTGGATCTCTCTGTCTGTCTTTCATGGATGCTAGAAGGATTCATGGCTCCACGCGCTAAAGTCTCCCAAAGCATTCCTTTATCTGCTGGGACTTAAAGAAGACTCTGGCAAGAGATATTGAACTTTCTCAATTACTTGCTATTTTTATGTAGAACCTCAACAATGTGCAGAATCACCAATGTAACTCACACTACAAAGCAGACATGCAGAGAGGATATAAGGTCTTTATTTTTTCTGTTGCTGATCTGGTCTTTTTCCAGATCACTACTTGCTGCAGGAAAATTCATCGAATGTCCAATGAGTCTAAACTGAGTTTGATCTAGTCATCTCAACTGGCCATTTAGGAAATGTACTCTCAGTCTGTTATTTAGGGAGAAGTGTTCAGTCTTCCCTGGAGGCTCCCTTCTTCCTGCCTCTCTCACTAGGTGGTGCTGGGAGAGGATGCCCTGTGGTCCATGACGGTCCTTCCATGTGTGTGGGCTGGTGTCCTGGGTGGCTGTTCACCTTGCTGAAGTTTATGTATGTCGAGGATGAGGGAGATGAACCTTTCTGTCCTTTTGACTTGGCCAGTGGATGCCCTTACAAGGTCTCCCCAGCTACTGAGGGCAGCAGACTGCTGTACTCTGCCACGTCCCCCTCCAGCTACAGGCCTAAGGTCCATCTGCAGCTTTGATCCACAGAGAGTTCTGGCTGCTATCTCTACATCAGCACCAACGTGGACCTGAAGGAAGCTGGGAAAACCAAATCTTAGCACCTGTCTCACCATGCTGAGATGTACCCCAGAGGAGTGGGGGCCATGGCCCCTCCTTTGCCCTCAGTGCCACCCTTACTCATGAATCACACTTCTCCATCCTTCATGCACCAGGCCTTATCCTTCAGCTCCCAGCCTAGGCCAGAGCTCACATCCGACAGAGGACACACTTCTGACCATGGCTTTCTCTTTCTCTCCTCCCACTTCCCACTATCTCCAGGAAAGAAAAATTGCAGATTTTTTTTTTTTTTTTTTTTTTTTTTTTTTTGAGATGGAGTCTCACTGTTGCCCAGGCTGGAGTGCAGTGGTGCGATCTTGGCTCGCTGCAGCCTCCACCTCCCAGGTTCCAGTGATTCTCCTGCCTCAGCCTCCTGAGTAGCTGGGATTACAGGTGCTCTCTGCCACAACTGGCTAATTTTTGTATTTTTAGTAGAGACGGGATTTCACCATGTTGGCCAGGTTGGTCTCCAACTCTTGGCCTCAGGTGATCTGCCTGCCTCGACCTCCCAAAGTGCTGGGATTACAGGCATGAGCCACCATGCCCAGCCGAAACTACAGATTTCTTGTGCACTTTCTTGGTGTCACAGTTTAGCCCTCTCCAGTGGGGATGGCGTCCCTTCACCTTCAGGAGGATGCTGTGACCTTAGTCCTCCAGGATGCTGATGGCTTAAACAGAACTCATCAGCATCTGAAAAATGTTTCCTTGTAGAAAAATAAACATTTTATTTTTATAAAAATAGAATAAAATTTTATTTTATCTTGACACAGGGTCAAAGTTGAATATTTTATTTAATTTTGACATAGCCATGTTGCCCAGGCTGGAGTACAGTGCAGGATCACAACTCACTGCAGCCTCTTTGAACTCCTGGGCTCCAGGGATCCTCCCACCTCAGCCTCCGCAGTAGCTGGGACTATGGCACATGCCACTATATCCAGCTAATGTTTTAATTTTTTTTTGTAGAGACTGGGGCTCGCTTTGTTGCCCAGACTGGTCTTGAACTCCTGGGCTCCAGCTATCCTCCCGCTTTGGCCTCCCAAAGTACTAGGATTACAGGTGTGAGCCACTGTGCCCGGCCTGAATATTTTCTTGACCTTTCCTTTTAATTTCTTAGATAACAGATTCTAATTTCTTCAGGCAAACAGTTGCCAAGAACAGACCAGGAAAAGGAGTTTTTGCGCCTGGTGAAACAGGAGAGAAAATAAATGAAAATACCTTAATCATTAAAGCCGATTTCGAGTTTGCCAAGATTTAGAAAGATCATTGTATCTAAAGAGAGAGGCAATCATGTAGAATCAAATGGTAAATAAGCGACCCTTTTATTACCAAGAGGCCAGGCAAAGATAGCACGCCCTCCACCCACAGGGAGCATGGGGCTGGGACCGAGGCAGGAATGGAGCCCCTACCTGCAGAGACCCTGTCGTGCTTGGAGGCTTCATGCATGTTGCCTCGCTTAGTTGTCCTAATCATCTTGTGAGATAGGTCTTAGAGTCACCCTTTTACAATGGAGGAAAACAAGCTCAGAGCTGCAACAGCTGGCCCATGGCCACCCAGCTGGTAATGGTGAAGCTAGAATTTAAGTCCACTTTTGTCTGGGGCCACAGCCTTTTCTGGCTCCTACATGGCCCTTCCAGGCTGGGAAGGGGTAGACAAAGATGGAGATGGAAGAGGGACTCTTTTAGGACTTTTTTAAGGGGGCTGGAATTGTAATTTATTTTGCTTATTTTCTTTATGGCTGACCTCACTATGGCAAAACATTTAGTTCAAGACAGAGCTACTGAAAGGGCTTGATTTTGCTGTGAGATAAGAAAGCTCGGAGAGAAAAATAAAGTTCTTGAGGAAGAAGTTGTGTTGATTTAGCGACGTGGCTAGTGGGAGGAGAGGTCAGCTTTGGCTTCCAGAAGCTGTCATTAGTCCCTTGTCTTCGAATATCTCAGAGGAATGCAGAGATCTGAGGATCTGAGCTGGCTGACAAAACATGAATAGCTCCCCTAAAAGCTCAAGTTTTCCTCTGGTTGGAATCCCGTTGTTCTGTAGGGAGTAGGTGGATTGAGGCATGTTGGATTAATAAAGTTATGCTGTGAACAAAATGATTGCTTCTGGGGTCCTGGACCCCAGAACTGTGCAAGACACAGTTGCAATTTGGTGGCAAGGAATCTTTCAAGGCCTGTACCTACAGCCTGAAATCCATTGAACTGAAGGCTTCCCCCTCTTTGAAAAGCAAGTGCTGCATGTCGATAATCTACACCTTTCTGTGACTGACTTCCATTCATCCAGGCTTCACGTATTTCCTTAGCGCCCACTATGCCTTGGAGTTGTGCCAAATGATGGAAAGCACTTCTGATTTTCTCCTGGATCCTTATTTTATTTATTTATTTATTTGTGACAGACTCACTCTGTCACCCAGGCTGGAGTGCAATGGTGTGATCTCAGCTCAGTGCAACCTCTACCTCCTGGGTTCAAGAGATTCTTCTGCCTCAGCCTCCCGAGTAGCTGAGACTACAGGCATGTGCCACCACGTCTGGCTAATTTTTGTATTTTTAGTAGAGACAGGGTATCACCATGTTGGCCAGGCTGGTCTCAAACTCCTGACCTCAAGTGATTCACCTGCCTTGGCCTTCCAAATTGCTGAGATTACAGGTGTGAGCCACCATGCCTGGCCCAGGATACTCATTTTAACAGAAGCTTGGTAGAAAGGACTTGAAGACAAGTGGGGACATACTCACTAAGAGAAAAAGTAAGTCAGGGAGGTGGTTAACACAGAGTTCTCTTCATTTAGAATTTCCAGGCCGGGCATGGTGGCTCACACCTGTAATCTCAACACTTTGGGAGGCCAAAGCAGGAGGATCACTTAAGTCCAGGAGTTTGAGAACAACCTGGGCAACATAGTGAGACCCTGTCTCTGAAAAAAAAAAAAAAAAGAAAAAATTAGCCAGGCATGGTGACACACTCTTATGGTACCAGCTACTCAAGAGGCTGAAGTGGGAGGATTCCTTGAGCCCAGGAGGTTGAGGCTGCAGTAAGTCGTGATCGTGCCACTGCACTCCAGCCTGGGCGACAGAGCAAGACCTTGTCTCAAAGAAAAAAAAATTCCTTAGGGCTGATCCTACTAGGTCGTCCAAAGGAGTTTAAAAGGACTGGTTCCTTTGGTGTCTGAGAAAACCTTGTGTGCTGAGAAAGTGTCACAAGATGCTTAAACTTTATCAATTACATAAAAGGTTCTGGGGCTCCACTTTAGTAGTCAGAAAAAATATTTTTAAAGACCACAAAGACGAACTGAGGTACTTGTTATTCCTTCCTCCCCAACACTGACGCTTCTTTCTGTTTAAGGCGGGCTTTCTGAGCCTGATCCCGGCCTGGGCCTTCTACAGCGGTGCCTTCCAAAGGCTGCTCCTGACACACTATGTGGCGTACCTGAAGCTCAACACCAAGGTCAGGTAGCCGGGCGGTGAGGAGTCCAGCACAGCCTTTTCCTCACCAGTCCCATGCTGGCTGAAGAGGACCACAGGAGCAGACCAGCACTTCAACCTAGTCCGCCGGAGATGGAGGGGGCTGGGGTCACAGAGGCATAGAATACACATTTTTTGCCACTTTACTTGAGTCTGATGATCTCTGGGAAAGTTGTGGTGCCAATCTGTGCTGTCGTCTTGAAGTGCTCACATGTTCTCAAACAGGGTTCCTGAAAGACCCAGGAAATTGGTGTGAACCAAAAAGTGTCTGAGACGGATCTCAATCATTTAGAAAGTTTATTTTGCCAAGGTTAAGGACGTGCACCTGGGAGGCAGGTTTGTGCCTTTCTCCAATGATGATTTTGAAGGCTTCAATATTTAAAGGGAGAATATTGGGGAAAGAGGAAGAAACTTTGCAAAGGTATGGGCAGATAAGAGACAAGTGGTTGCATTCTTTTGAGTCTTTGATCAGCCTTTCACCAAATACACAATTCACATGTGGGAGGGGGTAGAGGAATAGTCACTTATGCCTTGGCTAGCTCAGTGACTCAGCTTTTTTACATTAGAGGAAGCAATCAGATGTGCACTTGTCTCAGGTGAGCAGAGAGATGACTTTGAGTTTTGTCCTTTCTCTCCATCTTGTGAAGATAAGTGATCAATTTACATTGTCAGGATAAAATTCAGCAGAACCATTTTAGGGTAAAGGTCTTGGGACACACAAGGAATTTCCTAGTGGGCAAATTGCGAAGGAGGTCTGTAGCTTTTTTTCTTTGTAGTCATCTGATTTAGGAATAAAATGGGAGGCAGGTTTACCTGACGCAGCTCCCAGCCTGATTTGTCCCATTGGCTTAGGGATTTTGGGGTCCCAATATTTATTTACCTTTCACATTGAACAGAGGAAGACGTCAGGCAACAGTTATATCAGGCCAGTTTCTGGTCTCCTCCTGACCCATATTAATGAATGCAACACCAGCTTTATCTATTTTATTTATATTTGGGGTTGTATGTAAGACTGTTGGTAAAAACGAAAACATAGGATAGGATACTCAAAATGTTTAAAAAACCGTTGCTGTAATGCAGGAGTTGGTAACTAGAAATGAGGTTTCTGAGGGTCTTCAACTCTTGGGGTGCTGGGGACACATGGAGTGATGTGTCCAGCCCTAGGTCTAGAATTATCTGAAGGACTGCATCCTTACTTGTCCGGAGATTGAGGGAGTTGTTGGCTGGGACCCCAGCTGGGGCTGTCACATGAAGCCCCTATGCATGGCCTCTCTGAGTGGTTGCTTGGTCTTCCTCGAAGCATGGTGGCTGTCTTCCAAGAATGAGCATCCCAAAGAAAATTGGGAGGAAGCTGTACTGTCCTGTATGACTTACCCCTGGAAGTCACGTGGCATTGTGCCCAAGCCCTCCCAGATTCAATGGGAGAAGATGCAAAACCTGCCATGGGAAGAGTATCCAATGGAATGGTGGATATTGTCATGCTCATCTCTAGAAAATGTGTTCTCCATTCATCGATCTTAAGGTAAGTGTTTGTCCTAGCATCTACCTATTATGGTGAATTACTTGGCCTTTCCACTGGCACTAGAGCGACTTATCAAAGTATAGACAGTGTGTTTCTAGAACCTTCCAATCAAACCCTGGTGAATTGGCCTTTCAGGAACAACTTCTACAACCAGTACCTTAGGTGAGAACAGAGACACACTTCAGCTTAAATGGCCTGGGGCAGATATTTAGAGGTAAGTTTTATTTTTTTATTTTTTTGAGATGGAGTCTCACTCTGTCACCCAGGCTGGAGTGCAGTGGCGCAATCTCGGCTCACGGCAAGCTCTGCCTCCCGGGTTCACGCCATTCTCCCGCCTCAGCCTCTCTGAGTAGCTGGGACTACAGGCGCCCGCCACCACGCCCAGCTAATTTTTTTGTATTTTTATAGAGATGGGGTTTCACTGTGGTCTCGATCTCCTGACCTCGTGATCCGCCCGCCTCGGCCTCCCAAAGTGCTGGGATTACAGGCGTGAGCCACCGCGCCCAGCCTAGAGGTAAGTTTTAGATGTGTGATACAGGGGTTTTCTAGTGTAATAATCCTAGGTTGATTTGCATGGTTGTCCAACAAGTTTCCTGAGGGTTCTTAAAGTAAGAGAGAATTTCCTAACAGTAAAGGCCCCAAGACGTTGAACTGACTTCTTACGAAATGAGGGCAGAAAAGCTCCATATTTTAAGATCTTTATCCTCATCATCATTAGTAGTAGATAATAGCTATCATTCATTGAACACGAATTGTAGTCAGGGACTATGTAAAGCCTCATAACAACTGAAGAAGTAGGTACCATTAGTATTGCCTTCATTTTACAGATGAGGAAACTGAGGCACAAAAAGCTTAACTCGTGTGTGGGTTCACTTGACCAGTGAGTGGCAGAGCTGCGTTTCCCACACACCTTGGCTAAAGCAGAACAGTAGAGCCCTACGTCTGGGCTAAGTTGATTTAATCGAAATTAATGTCAAGGGGTGAACGCCGTGCCCTCAACTCTGTATATTTCACTCTCACATGTTGTGGAGGCAACAGGAGGGGAGCGAGGCTTCTGCAGCCAGGCCCATACGTCTGGATTTCAACACTGACCATTTTCCAAATTTACTGTCCTCTGGGAATCATTCAGGAACAGGGAGGCCTGCCAAGTTTCACTGACCTTTTGTTTCTGCGGAAGAGTACTGGGCTCTTGTTTCTCGCCTGATTCTCTTATCTTTGGAGGGCTTGGGACCCCAGGGCCCAGCATCAGAAGCTGGCCGTTTTGATAGACGTGTTCCCTCTGCGTCCTTGCAGCCTTCCATCTGTGCTACCTCCCAGGAAGCCGAAGGCCGCAGAGTCCCTTTCGGATGGCACTGGGAGCAGGAAAATGAGGTGATTATGGGCTGCTGCTCCAAGAAGTATTGGCAGCTGTTGCTGGGGCGGCTCCCTGGGGTGTCATCCCTTTCTTGCTCTTGTGGATGGGAACCAGAGCACCCCACTTCAAAGACTCTGTAAGCCAGGGCTTATCAGAGAAAGCTGAAGAGTCCAGGGTCAATTTTAATCAGTTTCTTGTGCTTCTCATGCCTAAAGAGATGATTGTCCTCACTATAGTTCATCCACTGTGCGGCGGGCTCAGCGGGGCCTGACTCGCTACTGCCCTCTAATGTTCTGGGAGAGAAGCTGTTGGGTCTTTCCTACCTCATCTGGTAGAAATTAGAACAGAGGCTAATTTGGGGTAAGAAATCTCTCAATTTTTTGAGCTGCTTTGTGTGTGTGCGCGCGCGCATGTGTGTGTGTAAGGGGCAGGGTCGCTAAGAAAGAAATAAAAGGAGTTGAGAGGAGGAAAGGACCTGTTTCAGTTTCACAGGCTCTGGCAAGGTGACTGAGGAAGCGCCAAGCCCCTTATCCTCTTTGGGCTCTGGTTACCTCATCAGTAAAATTAGAAGGTTTTATACATGATTTATCCTTTTTATTCAGCTCTTATAGTCTATAAATCTCCAGTAAGTTGTGGAAATAAACTGTCTTTTAAAAATATTTAAAAAACCATTTTCCTAATAGGATATACGGTGGCTCACGCTTGTAATCCCAGCACTTTGGGAGGCCGAGGCGGGCGGATCACGAGGTCAGGAGATCGAGACCATGGTGAAACCCCGTCTCTACTAAAAATACAAAAAATTAGCCGGGCGTGGTGGCGGGCGCCTGTAGTCCCAGCACTCGGAGAGGCTGAGGCAGGAGAATGGCGTGAACCCGGGAGGCGGAGCTTGCAGTGAGCCGAGATTGGGCCACTGCACTCCAGCCTGGGCGACAGAGCAAGACTCCGTCTCAAAAAAAAAAAAAAAAAAGAAAATATAAAAACTACAGAAAAAGATCAGAAAATAAAAATCCCAGCATTATCCCACCATCCAGAATGAACCACTCTTCACTGATTGTGGATTTCCTTTTATAATTTTCATGTGTGTGTTTTGTGTGTGTGCTTGTGAGTCTAAGGGTAGATTTTATATTCTGCCTTCCCTCTTAAGATTAAAGCATATTTCCTCGTGATAGTAGCTATTCCAAAGATGATTTATAATGTTTGCTTAATATTTGTTCATAGTACTGAACATAATTTATTTTGCCATCCCTTTTTTATGTACATTAAGGTGTTTTCTGATTTTAAAAATCTTATAGGCTGGGCACAGTGTCTCACACCTGTAATCCCACCACTTTGGGAGGCCAAGGCAGGATAATTGCTTGAGCCCAGGAATTCGAGACCAGCCTGAGACATAGTGAGACCCTTTCTCTACAAAAAATTAAAAAATTAGCCAAGTGTGGTGGTGCACACCTGTGGTCCCAGCTACCTGGGAGGCTCAGGCTAGAGGATCTCTCTTGAGCCCAGGAAATGGAGGCTGCATGAGCTGAGATCAAGTCCCTCCAGTCTGGGCAACAGAGTGAGATCCTGTCTCAAAAAAACGAACAAACAAACAACCCCACATAACCTTATAACAACATCCATCCTTGTATGTGCATTTTCTTGTTGTGATGTTTCAACTTCTTTTTATACTTTAATTCACATACTATATGATTCACCCATTTAAAGTATACAATTCAGTTGTTTTTAGTATAGTCACAGAGTTGTGTAACCATAATCACAATCAACTTTAGAACAATTTTAGAATATTTTCGTCACCCACATGGAAACACAATAGCCATTAGCAGTCACTCCACATTCCATACCCGAACCCCCCAGCCTTAGGTAACCATTGATGTATTTTCTGTCTCCATTGACTTGCTTATTCTGGACTTTTATTTTATCCATTTATCTATCTATCATCTATCATCTATCTATCATCTATCATCTATCATCTATCATCTATCTATCATCTATCTATCATCTATCATCTATCATCTATCATCTATCATCTATCTATCTATCTATCATCTATCTATCATCTATCATCTATCTATCTATCATCTATCATCTATCATCTATCTATCTATCTATCATCTATCTATCATCTATCATCTATCATCTATCTATCTATCTATCATCTATCTATCATCTATCATCTATCATCTATCTATCTATCTATCATCTATCTATCTATCTATCATCTATCATCTATCATCTATCATCTATCTATCATCTATCTATCTATCATCTATCATCTATCTATCATCTATCATCTATCATCTATCTATCATCTATCTATCTATCATCTATCATCTATCTATCATCTATCTATCTATCTATCTATCATCTATCTATCTATCTATCATCTATCTATCATCTATCTATCTATCTATCATCTATCTATCTATCTATCTATCATCTATCGATCATCTATCTATCTATCATCTATCTATCTATCTATCTATCATCTATCTATCATCTATCTATCTATCATCTATCTATCTATCATCTATCTATCTATCTATCTATCTATCTATCTATCTATCTATCATCTATCTATGTATCTATCTATCATCTATCTATCTATCATCTATCTATCTATCTATCTATCATCTATCTATCATCTATCTATATATCATCTATCATCTATCATCTATCTATCTATCATCTATCTATCTATCTATCTATCTATCTATCTATCTATCATCTATCGATCATCTATCTATCATCTATCTATCTATCTATCTATCTATCTATCTATCATCTATCTATCATCTATCTATCTATCTATCATCTATCTATCATCTATCTATCTATCTATCATCTATCTATGTATCTATCTATCATCTATCTATCTATCATCTATCTATCTATCTATCTATCTATCATCTATCTATCTATCTATCTATCATCTATCATCTATCATCTATCATCTATCTATCATCTATCTATCTATCATCTATCTATCATCTATCATCTATCTATCATCTATCTATCTATCTATCATCTATCTATCTATCTATCTATCATCTATCTATCATCTATCTATCTATCATCTATCTATCTATCTATCTATCTATCTATCTATCTATCATCTATCTATCTATCTATCATCTATCTATCATCTATCTATCTATCTATCATCTATCTATCTATCATCTATCTATCTATCTATCTATCTATCTATCTATCAATCATCTATCTATCTATTATCTATCTGTCTATCTATCTATCTATCTATCTATCTATCTATCTATCTATCTATCTATTTATTGAGATGGAGTCTCACTCTGTCGCCCAGGCTGGAGTGCAATGGTGCAATCTCAGCTCACTGCAACCTCCACCTCCTGGCTTCGAGCGATTCTCCTGCCTCAGCCTCCCAAGTAGCTGGGATTACAGGAGTGCGCCACCACGCCTGGCCAATTTTTTTGTATTTTTACTGGAGACAGGGTTTCACCATGTTGGTCAGGCTGTTCTTGAGCCCCTGACCTCAGGTGATCTGCCTGCCTCAGCCTCCCCAAGTGCTGGGATTACAGGCATGAGCCACCAGGCCTGGCCGTATTCTGGACTTTTAATGTAACGAACATAACATGTGGATTTCTGTTTTTGGCTTTTTCCACTTAACACCATGTTTTCAAGGTTCATCTATGTTGTAGCATGTATTAGTACTCCAGTCCTTTTTTATTACTGAATAATATTCTATTGTATGAATAGACCACATTTTATTTCTTAGTTCATCAGTTCATGGACATTTAGATGGCTTCCACTGTTTGGCTATTGTAAAGAATGCTGCTATAAACATTTGGTACAAGTTTTTGTGCAGATATATGTTTTCATTTCTCTCGGTTATTTACCTAGGAGTAGAATCGCTGGGTCATGTGGTCACTCTGTGTTTAACCTTTTGAGGAAATGCTTCACTTTTCCAAAGTGGCTGAACCATTTTACATTATCACCAGCAGAGAGTGAGGGTTCCAAGTTCTCTATATCCTCACCAGTACTTGTTCTTTTTCTGTCTTTTTGGTGATAACTATACTAGTGGGTATGTGAAGTAGTATCTCATTATGGTTTTCATTTCCATTTCCCTGACAGCTAATGATTTGAGCATCTTTCATGGGTTTATTGGCCATTTGTATATGTTCTTTGGAGAAATGTATACTCAGATGCTTCATTCATTTTTAAAATGAGGTTGTTTGTCTTTTAATTATTGCTGTGTGTGCATTACCAATTATTTCCTCAGAGTAGGATTCCTGGATAAAAAGTTTAATTTTTTTTTTTTTCGAGACAGAATCTCACTGTTGTTGCCTGACATGGAGTGCAATGGCGCAATTTCGGCTCACTGCAACGTCCACCTCCTGGGTTCTAGCAATTTTTCTGCCTCAGCCTCTCGAGAAGCTGGGATTACAGGCGCCTGCCACCATGCCTGGCTAATTTTTCTATTTTTAGTAGAGACGGAGTTTCACCATGTTGGCCAGGCTGGTCTCGAACTCCTGACCTCAGGTGTTCCACCTGCTACAGCCTCCCAAAATGCTGGGATTACAGGGGTCAGCCACCACGCACGGCCAAAAAGTCTAAATATTTTCAAGGCTCTTTATATTTATTACCAAGTGATTTCTAGAGAAGTTGTATAAATATACACCTCCATCTTAGCAGTGGTTCTCGACTGGGGAACGATTTTGTCCCCCAGAAGACATTTTGCATTTTTTGCAAAAATGTCTGGCAACGTTTTTGGTTGTCACAACTCAGGGAAGGAGAATGCTCCTGGCATCTCTCATTGATAGAGGCCAGCAATGCTTCAGAACATCCGACAGGGCACAGCACTGCCCCTACCCCCAACCAACACAGAATTATCTGGACCCAAATGTCAGTATTGCCAATGTCGAGAAACTTGACCTGTAGTTAATGGGGGTACCCATCTCAATATTCCATTGTTTTCATCCAACCATTCTTTCTTTTAGAATTATGTTAAATCCTACCTGGCCAATGATTACCATTACACTATTGAATTATTGTCCTTTGGACCAGTATGTCTTTTCTCACTAAAAGCTGGAGTGTGAGATATTCAACTCACTCCCACAAGTATCTATTAAAGCCCACTGTGGGTTATTTATTGCTAGAAACAGAGCAGGGTGCAGAAAATCAACAAGACAGTAACTCGAGGGCTGTAATGATACTGATGAGTTATTACTATCTTCAATAGCTAATATATGTTATACACATGTGCACGTCCACTCATCACTGCACACCATGAAGTAGGTATTTTATTCATTAGATTTGAGTTCAGTTGCAGACTTATAGTTGTGTAGTAGAAACTTCAGCAGTGGTTTATAAAATAAGGATGTTTATTTCTTTTTTGCATAAAAATCCATAGGTAGGTAGGTAGTCCAGGGCAGGAATGGCAGCTCTGTTCCAGGAAGGTTTTAGGGCTCCTGCCTACTTACCACTACTCTGTTCCTATGGTGTCCAAGATAGTGGTGGCTACATCTCCAGTCAGCACATCCACATTCAAGACAATAAGATATTGTCTTGATGATGATTCAAGACAACAAGATGGAAAAAAAAGAAGCAAAGAGTGTATGCCTGTTTTATTTTAAAGAAGATTCCTAGAAGCTGTCACATGATGTACTCTTATTTCTCACAGGGAGAGTTTAGTCATACACCCACACCTAGCTGCAAGGGAGGCTGATATTCTGTAAGACTGTACACACATCTCAAGACTTCTATTACTGGGAAAAGGGGGTAACAGATAAAGAGGGAAACAAGAGCAGCCTCTGCACAACTTTTTCCTGGCCCTCAGAGGGAAGGATATAGAAGCTCAGGGACATTAAATTGCCTTCAGTTACATAGATTAAAAATGCTAGACCTGAGACTTGACCCCAGCTCTGTCTGAAAACAAAGTTCATATTTGTTTGTTCTCCTGCTCTGTCACCTCACCTTTCACTTAATAGTTTAATGAGCTACCAAGACATCAGTTGCACAACATGGCAGATATTATTTGAGTGTTAGAATACATGGCATAGAGTCCTGGCCATGGTTTGAAAAGCTCACTGGTGCCAACCCTTTGCCAAAGCTCAGGAGAGAGCACAGGGGAATCTGTGCAGCAGAGGCCCTCACTGGGGCAGGGAGTTTATCAGTTCATCAAAAAAATTGGTTAAAACTGAGAATCATAGGCAATAACACATTCCTTAAACATTTTACCTTAAAAAATTACTGTGGAAAATTCCAAACATACACAAAACAATCAGTGTAGTATAATGTGTCCCATGTACTCATCACCCAGATTCAGCAATTATCATCATTCTGCCATTCTTGTTTCATTTCTAACTCCATCTTCTCCCCATTCCCCACTGGAGCTTTTAAATTCTATTTTTTAGGTAAAGTTTATGTACATTCAAATATGCAAATCTTAGCTGTACAATTTTGACAAATAGACACAGAAGTGTGATTTGATCACCCTGGAAATTTCTAGAGTTCTCACACTGTAGACTAGTTTTACCTGTAATGGACTTTTATATACATGAATTCATACAGGATGGGTTCTTTTGGGTCTGGCTTATTTTACTCAGTGTCATGTCTGTGAAATTTACCCATGTTGTTGCATTTACTCCTTTTTATTGTTGAGTATTATTTCAGTAGGAATATATCACAATTTGTTGATCTATTCTCCTTTTGAAAGACATTTGGTTTTACAGCTTGGATTTTTATGCATAATGCTGCTATGAACGTTTTTGCTTAAGTATTTTTGTGGACATATGTTTTCATTTCTCTTAGGTTTATACCCACCAGTGGATTTGCTGGGTCAAAGGGTTGGTACATTAAACATTTTATTTTAACTTAAAACATATAAAAGTATATTCCTTTGCCAATCTTTAGATGTAGGGCCAAGTCCTTTCCTTTAAATGTGGGGCCACTGATTGGAATTGCAGCTTGTCTTTCTTACATAAATCACACTCATCTAATGCTCTAGCTATAATATGTAGTTTTGATTTCCTTAAAGTGGAATGAGAACTTAGTGACACTTGAAAGACATCTGAATGCAGAATTCTTTTGGATTTTCAAAATCACCCCAACAATCTTTTATAGATATTATGTTGACACCTACATCTACAATAATAACTTTTATTGATTTGTTCCTTAAGTTTTCATAATAATAGTAACTCTCTTTTCTTTTCTTTTCTTTTTTTTTTTTGAGATGGAGTCTCGCTCTGTTGCCCAGGCTGGAGTGCAATGGCATGATCTGTGCTCACTGCAACCTCTGCCTCCCGGGTTCAAACGATTCTTCTGCCTCAGCCTCCTGAGTAGCTGGGACTACAGGCATGCACCACCACGCCTGGCTGATTTTTGTATTTTTAGTGGAGATGGAGTTTCACCATATTGGCCAGGATGGTCTCGAACTCCTGACCTCGTGATCTGCCCGCCTCAGCCTCCCAAAGTGCTGGGATTACAGGCGTGCACCACTGCGCCCGGCCAGTAACTCTCTTTTCATGCCAAGGCTTTATTGGCTTATATATTTTTAATTCAACTGTGTAATTATAATAAATACAGCTTACATTGACAGATTTGGAAAAAACACGTCTCTTCATAAGCACAACTCACCTAGAAGGAGGAAATGAAAGCGGGCATGACAGACAGTGGCTTCATACTTCTTAGTAGATGTTAGTAAGCATGTTCGCTGATTTGCGGTCAATATGTTTTGCAATAGGAACAAAGAGTACCAGTTTGTTCTGGTTACTATTGCTGGATAATAAATTGTTCCCAAATTTTGCAGCTCAAAGCATCATTTTATTAGGCTAATGAATTCGGCAGGTTGTTAATTTGGATAGAGAATCGTGGAAAAGATTTGTATCTGCTTCAAGATGTGGAACCTCAATTGGGAAGGCTAGCTGAATGGGAGTGACAATGGCTGGGGACTAGAGTCATCTGGATGTCTCTTTATTCACACATCTGGCAATTGATGTGAACTATTGGCTGGGGCCTCAGCTGAGGCTCTCAGCTGAAGCCTTTCCATGTGGCTTAGGCTTCCTTGCAGCATAGCTATCTTCTTACATGACAACTCAGGGCTTCAACAGTGAATGTCCCAGTAAATTTGTAGAGATTGCAGTGTTGTCTTTTTTGACTTAGTGCAGAGTTACTTTTATTGGTTACAAATAGATGATAATGAATATCTTTTCATGAGTATTCTTTTTTGCCATCCATGTATATTCTTTGATGAATTGTCTGTTCAAGTCTTTTGACCATTTTTAAATTGAATTTTTAATTTTCTTTGTATAGAGTTTAGAGAGTTCTCTATGTATTCTGGATGATGCAAGTCCTGTGTCAGATACGATATTGAAAATTTTTTCCCGTCTGTGGCTTTTCCTTTCATGCTCTTATCAGGGTCTTGAGAGCAAATATTTTTAATTTGATGAAATCCAATTGATCAATATTTTCTTTTATAGATTATATGTTTGGTGTCATATCTGCAAATTCTGTGCCTAACCCTAGGTCACAAATAATTTCTCCTATATTTTCCTTTAAAAGTCTTTTTGTTTGTTTGTTTTTAGAGACAGGGCCTCACTCTGTCATCCAGGCTGGAGTGCAGTGGCATGATCATGGGTCACTACAGACTTGAACTCCTGGACTCAGGTAATCCTCCTACCTCAGCCTTCCAAGTAGCTGGGACTACAGGCATGTGCAACCATGTCTGCTTAATTAGTTTTTTTTTCTTTTGTAGAGACAGGGTCTTGCTATATTGCCCAGGCTGGTTTCAAACTCCTGGTCTCAAGCAATCCTCCTGCCTCAGCCTCCTAAAGTACTGGGATTAAAGATATGTGCTGCTGAGGTGGCCTTCTCTAAGTATTTTATAGTTTTATATTTTACACATAGATCTATGATCCATTTTTAGTTGCTTTTTGAATAATATATGAAGTTTAGGTTGAAGTTCATGTCCAAGTATTCAAACACCATTTGTTGAAATGACTATCCCTTTCCAACTGATTTGTTATTGCATCTTTGTCGAAAATCAGTTGGCCATCCTTGTGTGGGTCTATTTCAGAACTCTCTATTTTGTCATTGGTTTATGTCTCTATAACTTTGTCAATACCATATTATCTTAATTACTGTAGTTATAGTAAGTCTTAAAATCAGGTAATACAATTCCTCCAACTTTATTCTTTTTTAAAACTGTTTTAATGATTTGGTTACTTTGCTTTTCCATCTAAATTTTAGATTTAGTTTGTCTATATTTGTAAAAAACTCCATTAGGATTTTAATAAGAATTATGTTAAACCTGTAAATTAATTTGAGAATTGATACCTTTACTATATTGACATCTTTGCTATATTGAGTCTTAGCAATCCATGAACATGGTATGCCTCTCCATTTATTTACATCTTAATTGATTTATTTTAGGTTTTGTAGTTTTTAGCATACAGATGCTGTACATGTTTTGTTAGATATATACTTAACTCTATTTTCTGTCCTTTCCTTTCTTTTCCTAGCAATGATAAACAGTATTGTGTTTTAAATTTCAGTTTCCCATTGTCCACTGATAGTTTATGGAAATATATTGATTTTTGCATTCTGACCCTGTATCGTGTGGCTTTGCTAAATCCATTTATTAGTTCTAAGAGGTTTTTTTGGTAGATTTCTTGGAATTTTTTACGTAGACAGTCAAGTCATCTGAAAATAAGGACAAGCCCCACCCCTGCCCCTTTCCAATCTGTATGCCTTTTTTTTTCTTGCCTTATTGCACTGGCTAGGACTTCCAGTCCTATGTTGAATAGGAATGGTGAAAACAGAAATTCTTGCCTAGTTCCCAATCTTAGGGGAAAGCATTTAGCCTTTATCATTAAGTTTAATGGTAGTTATAGGTATAAAACATCACTTTTAATGACTGCTTAATACTCTGAAATATTCGGTCAATGTTCTTTTGGGCATTTAGGTTGTTTCCTATTTTTTGCTATTATAAGCAATGTTTCAATAAATGTCCATATGGAAAAATCTTTATGCACATCATAATTACCCTCCAAGTGTCCACACTCTCTGTTTTCCCCTTTTTACTAAGGATGAATGATCTCATCCAAGGCCTATGGTCCTCTGTTTTCTATCCCATATCACCTGTAACTATCTCCTCTCCTTTCCTCACCATCAGTTTCTCTCCAACTCCTGGATCATTTGCATGAGCATCCAAACAAGCTCTAGCATATACTATTAAACAAATATTCCTTCCTTATTTCCACATCATCTTGCAGCTGCTCCTCCTCTCTGTTTCCCTTCATGAAACTTCTTGAGTTTTTCTTTGTCACAGTCTCTATTTCCTCACTTCACATTCTCTCCTCAACCCACTAATTAGCCTTTGTTCTCACCTCTCCATGGAGAATATGCTTGTCAAGGTCAGCAATGACCCTTATGTTGCCAATCCAATGGTCACTTCTTGGTTCTTATTTTAGCTGTCACTGACTCTTCTTGGAACACTTTCTTCATGTTACTTCATGACATCACACTCTAATTTCCTTGTAACTCACTGGCTGCTCCAGAACACATCTACTAACTTATCCTGCCACCAGCCATGGCATCAGGATTGTGCTAGATTGGTAAAATGAACTTGGAATTTTTTTTATTTGTTTCTATCCTACAGAACAGTTTAAATAGCAGAAATATTTTCAATTCCTTGGAGATTTAACATGTCTCTAAACTGCCTGGGCCAGCATATTTTTAAAGAGGTGATTCTTAATGTAATCAGTTTATTTCACTGCTATTGACAATTGAGATTTTGTTTTCTTTTACCCAATTTGTCCTTGCTTGTTGGATAGTGACTTAAAACATGGACTATTGGCTTAGAAGTTTTTTATGTTGAAGGGTCCTTTCTTTCCATTCTAGTTTATTCTATTTTAGTTAGGCGTAGAGAATTATGTTGTTAAGGAGAAGGAGGATGTTTGCAATGTTCATCAGTGACTGTCTCACACAGGCTTTGGGATTAAGGGAAATAAAAGGAAGTTTGAAGTAACTCAGCCTTTTAGCAAAAAAACTGCCCTCAATTACCAGGAAAAATCAGCCCTGAATCCAAGCACTAGTTTTAAAACTCTTGAAGCTGCAAACCTGTTTGGATAAGCAATGCATAATCGAACTTTTCTTCTTCCTTAAAAAATATATAAATGTATAGGGACAAACATGAATTTGAGCCCAAACCATGATCCAAACCATGGACGCTGAACTTGTAAAGTTCTGGGGAAAATGAGACAACTGTTTGGGAACCACTCAAGAGGAAGAATTTACCAGGATGGCTTTGAAGAGTCATTGTTGGGAGAATTTCCCAGTGTGGTCAGTTGGGAGGAACCGCCATAGACTTCTGCTGACACTCCACCCTCCTGGCAGAACGAGGGAAGAACGGGCTTGCCATTTACACTCATGACCCAATTCACTGGTTGCTGTCTTCCAGGGACTTCCTTGCCTACTCTCAATCCCATTTGTCTATATTTGCTGCTGGCTCTGGATGCAGGAATAGCCAAGGGAGAGGGAGATGCTACACTAAGGGTGTTGGTGCTGTAGGGAGGCTAGCCCCAAAGGGCTCATTGTACTAAGTTTACAGATGAGAAAACTGAGGCTCAGATAAGTTAAAAGGCTGCTGGAATTTTACCCTGAGTTAGAACCAAGTCCAGAATCATTACAACATGGGTCTTGAATCTGAAGATGCTTTACTGACTACCCCCAAAAAGAGAAATTTGCATGCGTGGCAGTTTTCAGGAGCTGGGGATTGGGGGCTCAGGGGATGTGTATAATCCAGGCACTACTTCCCCTAGTGGCCAATGGGAACATTTTCAGCAAGACTAAACCATTTCGGCTGGGGTCCCAAAATTAGAGAGATGAGGAAGATTAGGGGCACTAACCAATGTGTCATGAGTAGTGGTAGGTGTGTTAGTCACTGACCAAGGTCACGAGTTGATTCCTAAAAAGGGGAAATAAATTTATGGTTTAGGATTTCTATTTAAGAATGTTTTAGGGATAGTCTTCTGGGGGGAGGGGCTAGATGTGCCATTTTATTTAGATGGTGTGTTTCCTGGGGTGGCTGAGGGTATGGGAAGATGGGATTTTTGACGGTCTGACTTTCCCCAAGTGTCCCCTGGTGTTTCCATTGCTTGGTGTTGATTGTTGGGGTATAGAGCAATTGATTGTCCCTAAACATTTTTGAGGATGCCTGGGTGTGGAGGACAGTGCTGTTTGTGGACTTTCAGCTGCCCACCTCTCTGCTTTGGTCTGCTTAAACCATTGATTTTCAAACAAGACCATGCCCTAGAATCACTGGGACAAGTTGAAAAATAAAGATTTGCAGGCTCTACTCCTGACCACCTGTAGCCTCTTTCTCCAAGGAGTACTAAGCCCAGAGACCTGAGGTTTGTTGTTTTTTAGGTAAAAATGGTTTTATTGAGGTGACACTGACATACTACGTACAATAAGTACATATTAAAATTGCCTAACTTGACACGTTTTGAAACGATCACAATCAATCACAATGACTACAATATTGATCACCACTCACCCTCCCCAACATCCTTGTGCCTTTTGAAATAGGTCCTTCCTGCCCCATCCCAAACTCTGGTGATGACTGATTTGCTCTGACACTGTAGATTCATTTGCATTTCCTAGAAGCTTATAGGATGGAACCACACAGTAGGCATTCTTCTTAGTCTGGCTTCTTGCACTGAACATTAATTGTTTTGAGAGTCACCCATGTTGTTGGCCGGGCACGGTGATTCACGCCTGTAATCCCAGCACTTTGGGAGGCTAAGGCAGGTGGATCACCGGAGGTCAGGAGTTCTAGACCAGCCTGGCCAACATGGTGAAACCCTGCCTGTACTAAAAATACAAAAATTAGCCGGGCGTGGTGGCGGGCACCTGTAATCCCAGGTACTCAGGGTGGCCAAGGCAGGAGAATCGCTTGAACCTGGGAGGCGGAGGTTGCAGTGAGCCAAGATCGCTCCATTGCACTCCAGCCTGGGGGACAAGAGCGAGACTTCGTCTCAAAAAAAAAAAGAGAGTCACCCATATTATTGTGTGCACAACATTCCTTTCTTTTTCTTTTTCTTTCTTTTTTTTTTTTTTTTTGTGTGTGTGTGTGTGTGTGTTAGGGGGGCGGTTTGGAGTCTTGCTCCATGGCCCAGCCTGGAGTGCAGTGGTGCAGTCTCAGCTAACTGCAACCTCTGCCTCCCAGGTTCTAGCAATTCTCCTGCCTCAGCCCCTCCTAGCAGCTGAGATTACAGGCGCGGGCTACTATACCCGGGTAATTTTTGTATTTTTGTATTTTTAGTAGAGGCGGGGTTTCACCATGTTGGCCAGGCTGGTCTCAAACTCCTGACCTCAGGTGATCCGCCTGCCTCAGTCTCCCAAAGTGCTGGGATTACAGGCATGAGCCACTGCGCCCGGCCGTTTTTTTTTTCTCCTGAGACAGGGTCTCACTCTGTTGCCCAGCCTGGGTGAGGTGAGATTGCATCACTCCAGCCTCAACCTCCTGGGCTCAAGTGATCCTCCTGCCTCAGCCTCCCAAGTAGCTGAGATTATAGGCCTGTGTCACCACATCTGGTTTTTTTTTTTTTTTTTTTTTTTTTTTTTTTTGTAGAGATGGGATTTCTTCATGCTGCTCAGGCTGGTCTCCAACTCCTGGGCTCAGATGATCTGCCCACCTTGGCCTCCCAAAGTGCTGAAATTACAGGCGTGTAATCTCATCATGCCCGGCCAGTGCATTCCTTTTTACTCCTGAGTAATATTTCTTGGACTGTCTGTACTACAAATTATTTATTCATTCAGCTGTTGGTGGACATTTGGGTCGTTTCCACTTGGGTGCTATTACAAACAAAGCAGTTATGAGCAGTCAGGTTCAAATCTTTGTATAGACAGATGTTTTCGTTTTTCTTGAGTAAATACCTAGGAGTAGAATGGCTGGGTCAGATGACAGGTGTATGTTTAAAATTTTACGAAACTCCAAACTGTTTTCCAAAGACAGGGGGTCATACCATTTTATATTTCTACCAACAATGAATGAGGAACTCAGCCCTCCTAGGGCCGAGTCTGGCGACTGTGACTGTATTCCAGAGGCTTTATAATCCTGCTGTTTTTTTTCCTGTGAGCAAAAAAGTTATAAAGGAATGAGATCTAGGAAAGATAGTTCTAGTTGAACCAAAATCTTTTATCCAGGGTGAGGGCATACAAACTGGAAGGGGCCTGGGTCGGGGAGGTAGAGAAGTGCCCGCCTCTTCCGACCTCTCAGGTGCGTGTGAGCCGACGCTCCGCTAGGGGGCGCGGGAGAGCAGGCCACCCCCGGCGTGGCTCTCAGAGCCCGAGGGTTTCCTCCGGGTCTGCCGCCTTCTGCCCACAGTAAGGAGTCACTTTCCCAGCTGGCGGGGAGCGGGGGAGTCACTTTCCTAATTGGCGCGGGCGGGTTGGGGGGGCCTGCTGAGCCGCATCTGCCACAGTCACGAAGCTTTCTTAGCACCTCCTGGAGTTCAAGGAAAATCCAGAAGCAGCTTTCCTTGAAGGAAGAGGTTCACAGCATAGCACCCACAAAGAGGGTGTGGCTTCCCCCTCTCACCCTTCTGGGTCTCGGCCGATCGCCTCGCAGTTGGGCTTGTGGCCCATCCTGCAGGAGGGCGCAGGCATGCATAACGCCTGCCGAGGAGCGCTGCTCCTACGCCCCAGGCGTGGCCCCCGCAGGACGGGCAGTGACCCCGGTGGCCCGGCCCTTAGGGCGTGCGAGTTGACCGTGCCCCTTCTCCAGGACGCGCGTCCGGCGGCTGGGTTTTCGAATGCGCGGCTGTGAACGGCTCCTTGGCGAGGAGGCACAGCCTCCGCAGGCCGGAAGCCACGCGCCCACCAAAGGCACGAGGAGCAGGGCGGAGAGTACTGCGGGTCAGACGAGCGAGGCCCTCGGGGAGGCGCCCAGAGGAGCAGGGCAGCGCGGGTCGTGTCCGCGGACGCTGTTCAGGCCCCACTGTGGGCTGCTGCCCCTGGGCTGCCCTCCGGCTCCATGGAGTGCGCGGGGTGCGGGAGGGCTCTGCTGCTTCCACCCCAGAAACTCGGGTCAGCGTTGGGAGCTGCACTGGGCGGCAGCGGAGAACATTAGAAGGGACAGGGTTTGGGTTAAAATCTAACTCTCAGCCAGGCGTGGTGGCTCAAGCCTATCCCACCACTTTGGGAGGCCGAAGCGGGCGGATCACAATGTCAAGAAATCGAGACCAGCCCGGCCAACATGGTGACACCTCATCTCTATTAAAAATACAAAAATTAGCCAGGCGTGGTGGTGAGCGCCTGTAGTCCCAGCTACCCGGGAGGCTGAGGCAGGAGACCCTCTTGAACCCAGGAGGCGGAGGTTGCAGTGAGCCAAGATCGAGCCACTGCACTCCAGCCTGGCGACAGAGCGAGACTCCGTCAAAAAAAAAAAAAAATCTATCCCTCATGATCTTGCCTTCTGTGCGTGTGTCTTTGCGTCAGGGGCGGGGAAAGCCTGTATCACACACATCGCCTAGTGTGGTCTTTACAACACAGGCTTTAATTATTTTTCTCCTTTCGCAGCTGAGAACAGAGAATTTCAGCAACTTGCCCAGAGTGCCAGAGCCAGACCTTAAAGGTAGGGCTTGTGACTCCGCATTAGGAACGTTCTCCTCCCCTGGATGGACCCGATGCCCCGCACTAATAATCTTGAGCCGGAATTCAGCAACGCAGTGGTGACATTGAACCTTTCGCCTCTCGGAGGCGGCGCCGGCGGGGGCAGGGGACGGCCGCCAGGGGGCAGTGTGGCTCCGTGCCTCGGCTCCCGCTCCCGCTCCCGGACCCGCGCCCCGCCCCCGCCGGCGCTGAGCCCTCCAGCCCTGCTCCGCGTTCTTAGCAGTATCGCCAGGCGTGAAAGAGGTTGGACTCAGGGCTACGTCTTCCAGTAGTTAAAAAACGGGGGGCCGAGGCCCCCACAGTTAAAGTGGGCGAGAGAGCAGCTTCCAGCATCTATGGCGATGCTGGCCTTTTTTTGCCCAGATGCAGCCAGGTCTGCCCGTCGGCCCAGTTCGCACGGAGAGGCCCACCTCCAGCCTTGGCCTCAAGAGGGACCAGGCACAAACCTTACCTTGACAATGTTTCCAGCAACACTTCGCTGGGACAACTAGTCAGTGTGGTCAACCAGGCTAGGACAACTAGTCAGTGTGGTCACCCTTGTGGTCGTTCTTATGGGGAGTTTGGTTCTTATGGGGAACTTGGTAAGACTTGGGTGTAAGCCAGTAGTTGCATTAGTTGTTTTTGTAGCTTATTTTGTTTTACTAACAGTGATAGTGAGATTTTGCTTGTTTTTTTTTTTTTTCTTCTGGACTGATCCAAACGGAATGCTGAAGTTCTATCTCCATCCGGAAGACCTGGGCTGTGGCCTCCCGGCCTCTCTGGGCAGGGGCATCTGCAGGTCCCCACTCTGGTGGGCACCCTGCTGAGAGTCTGCTCGTACCCAGGGTGGATGCACCAGCTGCAGCTTTCAGCTGAAAAGAAACATGCTCTGCTCTGGCTTATGTCTGGCTGAGCTCTGGAAGGGCGGGCCCCTCTCAGCGAGCTGGGGGGCCCGCGCTGACGAAGATGACCCGCAGGCCTTATCAGCACTTATCTTTCAGTAAAGCCTGAGAGGCCAGCTTTGTGTCTGGGACCCTGGGAGCTCAGGAGGGCAGCTCAGCTTTTGTTCCTTGTTCTTCTCCAGCTGTTGGGAACTTTGCTGACAGCAAAAATCTACTCCATGGATTCACAGCACAGGCTATGACCAGGGACATATTTTTGTCCTAAAACATTTTTTTTTCTGATTATAAAGTTAATGACCATTTTCCTTTCTAACTTTTTATTTTGAAATAATTTGAAGCTTCTAAAAGCAGTTTAAAAATTATGCAAAGAGTTCACATGCACCCTTCACCCACATTGATGCCCTATAAATGCCTTGGTTTATATTTCCCCCCAAAATAACCACAGGCTCCTGACTGAATCAGGAAATTAACATTGATATAGTTCTGTTATCCTCCACAGACCTTCATCATATTACCCCTAGGCCCACGAATGGGCCTTTGCTGAATCACACCTTGGGTTAGTTACTGCGTCTCTTTAGTCTCCTCTAATCTGGAACACTTTCTCAGTTTTTCTTCATTTTTTCATGCCTTGGACATTTTTTGAGCATATGGACCAGTTATCTTGTAGGAAGTCCCTGAACTTGGGCTTATCTGACGTTCCCTCAGGATCAGACTGTTCAGAATCCCAGGGGTGGTGCTAGGTTCTTCCTGGTGTACCCCCTACCCCTGCCCCCGCCAGGGAGCAGCTGTTACCCACGTGAGCCGTTCCTGGAGATGTCACCTTTATCACTTGGTTAGGTGAGGTCTGCTGTGTTCTGCACTGTAAAGTGATTATACTTTGTGGGGAGATACTTGCAGACTTTGTGATTATCTTATTTCTGAAACATTTTAGAGAATTTGAAAAGTATAGTCAAGAAGAAGGGCAAAGAATCCCTCCTGGCTCCCCGCCTGGAGATAAGCACTGTCTCCATGCTGACTCCGTGCTCTTCTTCCTTTCCCTGGAGCCTCTGCTGTCTTTGGGATCCTCTAACCCTGCTGGAAGGACGTGTTCCTGTGGCTGATAAGCCTCACGTGGCCTCTCCCATCCCCTGTCCCGTTCCTCTGGGGGTGCTGTGGAGATTCCGTCTGAAACAGAGGTGTGATTCTAATAGAATTTTTAGGTCTAGCCCAGGGAGGAGGGAGAAGTTTTAAGTGGAGCCTTTTAGCTCCTCCAGAATTCAACATCCTGGAGCCTCCTTCCAGGAGGACAAGGGGAAAATTAAGGCAGCCACTCAGAAGGTCCGGGCTCCAGTCGCTTGGGAACTAAGGAAGGGCCTGGGGCTGACCTTGGGCTCACAGAGGCCACCAGGGAACTCAGTGCCTCCTGCCCATCCTCCTGGAGAGGCCTGAGAGGAAGGAGGGAAGGTAAGTGCTAAGGAGCCCCATCCCATGGGAACTCAGGGAAACTTGCCTCTCAGAATTATCTAACCCAAGAGGCAAGGGAGCTGGGGTATGTATACAGCAAGTCTTAAGAGTAGTCGATTCAGGGCTGCTAGTGGAGGTGGTCGGTGTTTGTCAGTTCCCAGGCCTTCTTGCCACCTGCAGGCATATGGTGAGAGTGACCTCTGAGGTTCTGGGGGAAAGCTCTCAGGCCAGAGGTGCAGATATGGCCGAGGGAACCCAGAGTTGTGGGGTACAGGTGGGACACTGAACATAGTCCATAGACCCTGACTCAGGTGCTGGTGATCCAAGTGCTGTATGAGTGAAGGCAATGGAGGACTTATGAGCTGGATCTCATGGGGTCATGGACATGGTTACTGAAGTCGAAAATGGTTATTTACAAAAGAGTCTCAAGATCTTGAAGCAGATGAAAATGGTTTTTAATCACCATTAGCCAAACTGGTCAGATGAGCAGGAAATGCCTTCCTGTGGATGGAATAGACTGCAGACGTTTAATTTGAGGGCACCCTCCAGATCCTGTCTGGAGAATAGGCTGAGTGGGCTCCGTAACACATGGAGGTGAGCTGGTTATCCAGAGCTTAGTGGAAAGGTCATGGCAGCGGGGAACGTACAGAGTGCAGTCAGCTTCTTTCGTGAGGCAGAGGAGGGTGAAAACACCCGCGGAAAGAGAAGCAGAAGATTAACCACACTGCATCCTCTGCTTTTCCAGGAACTTTAAATTCCAGGGAATGAGGCCATCTGTCAGTTGGAGGTGTGAGCCTGCACACTGGGGACAGTCCCCTCTTCTAATGCTGTTCTCCTTTTGGCTAAAATGTTCTTAGATCTCAGCGTGGTCAGATATGGTCCACAGGGCTCCCCTGTAATAAAGTCCGTATGCTTCAAACTAAAGCCTGGTACCCTGACTTGGTTTCTGCCGCTTCCCACTCATGATGGGGAAGTATCGTCTTCTTCCCCAGTGCTCTGGGAAGCTGTAAAAACCAGAGCTCAAATTTTTCACAGGGCCACTCCCTAGCCTTAGAAGGTTATTTGGGGGGTCTCTCTGAGGCTTGGAGTGAGGGGGTGTTCTTGGAGAACATCTGCACTTACCTCTGCACCGGGAGGCCACTATCCACCTGCAGTGCTTTTAACGAAATTCACAGCTTGATGTTTCGTATGTTTGGCTGCTAACACAGAGAGGGCTGCTATGTGGGTGCAGCTTTTGCCTCCCCCTTCTCTGCTCAGCACTGCAGCTTCTCTTTGCAGTGCCTTGGGGAAGGGGTGGGGCAGCCTTATAGGTCACACTATTCTATTAGGTTTCCCACCTTGGGTGGTCCTGAAGTATCGAAGTATCGTCTTCTTCCCCAGTGCTCTGGAAAGCTGTAAAAACCAGAGCTCAAATATGCTGAGTTCAGCAAATGCCTCCAGGGCTAAAGAGCTTCAAATCACAGCTATCTCTTTGGGGGTCTGGCTTCATGTAGGTTTGGCCTGATAATGATCAGTTTTTGGTGCAGGTAAACTTTTTCTTCCTTAGCATTTTTGGTGGTTTTCAGTGGGAAGGTTGGTTTAAGCACTGGACAGCCATGGTACTGAAAGTTCCAGCAACTCCTCCCTGAGCCCTCCATGCCCGTTCCCTCTTACCCCAGGCTCATGCACTCTGCCAGTCATGCGGGCATTGGCGATGAGGCAGACTGTGTTGCCATGAGTGGTTTAGCCTTCCACTCTCCATCTCTTGTTGCTTCTCATGGCCACCATGGATCCCTAAGTGCCCAGCGGTTTGGGGTGAGCCATGAGCCACTGGCATTTTGCCTAGTGGTTGTAGTGGGAAAAACAAGAGCTTTCTTTTGTTTCTAACCCCTACCCTGGGATGTTTGAAGTGGTGGTTTGAGAACAGAGGATTGTCTACTCTAGGGATTTTAGGCAAAGCTCAAGAAAGACAACGTTCTTTTCCTAGGGCAGGAACCAGATGCTAAACAAAGGACTTTGTACCCCACAGTTTTAAACAGAGATCCTGTGAAGCATCTTCCTTTCAGTCCAGCTTGCAACCAAATTTAAAGGACATGTTGAGCCCATCCTTCAAAAGGATTTCCTTTATCAGTACTGTTGTGCCTGTCACTCATTCCTAGAGCCACTGGACTATGAGGAGTCCTTTAGAGCAGCGGTCCCCAACCTTTCTGGCACCAGGGACCGGTTTTGTGGAAGAAGGCAGGGCAGGGGTTGGGGGGAAGGGGGAGGATGGTTTGGGGATGCAACTGTCCCACTTCAGATCATCAGGCATTAGATTCTCTTATGGAGTGTGCAAACTACGTCCCTCACATGCACAGTTCACAGGAGGGTTCATGCCCTTAATCATGAGAATCTAATGCCGCTGCTGATCTGACAGGAGGCTGAACTCAGGTGGGGATGCTCGTTCGCCCACCACTCACCTCCTGCTGTGTGGCCTGATTCCTAACAGGTCATGGACTGGTACCCGTCTTCGGCCTGGGATTTGGGGACCCCTGATTTAGAGCGTGTATGTGCTCACTGTCATCATAGTCCATGGTTAGACAAATTCTTTAGATTGTGTGGATGCTGAGCAAGATTTAGTACTGAGAAATGTCTTCCCACTTAACTGATTGATTTTTGAAAAATTCATGTCACTTCTCTTTAAACTGAGAGTAGTCATGCTTACCTCACTGCATTGTTGTAGGCATTTAATGCGATAGAGAAAGTGAAAGGGCTTTGTGAGATGCAGCCTGACACGGTCTCCATCTAGCCTGGCTTCATGTCTGCATATATGAAAGATCTGTTGGGCCAGGTGCGGTGGCTCACACCTCTAATCCTAGCACTTTGGGAAACCCAGGCAGGAGGCTCACTTGAGCCCTAGCGTTTGAGACTAGCTTGGGCAACATGATGAAACCCCATCTCTGCAAGAAAATTTAGGAAATTAGTTGGGCTTGACAGTGCATGCCTGTAGTTTCAGCTCCTTAGAAGGCTGAGGCAGGAGGATCTGTTGAGCCCAAGAGACGAAACCTGCAGTGAGCTATGATGGTGTCACTGCACTCCAGCCTGGGCCACAGAGTGAGACTCTGTCTCTGAAAAAAAAAAAAAAAAAAAAGATCTGCTGTGTTAGATTCTCTGTTCTAAGTTCAGTGTATTCAATGTTGGGAGATGGCTTTCTATTTCCAGAGGCAGCTTAGCCCGATGTGTTTTAAGGCCGTGTAGTGCATCATGGGTATGTTTCCTTTAGCATCTTCAAACCATATGAGGTTTGACAGTATAGTTTCTCAAAAGGGTAATTTAGACTTCAGGAAAAAGCATAGACAATAAGAAGATAGATGTATAGCATTTTAAATTTGATTTATATAGTATTTGGGTATTAACTCAGTTGATTCTCATATTAGTCCTGAGTAGTGGGCAGGGTAAGTATATCTTCATCTTACAAAGAAGGAAACCAAAATTCAGAGAAAACCAGAGATTCACTTAAAAGTGAAAAGCTGGGCCTGTAACACTCAAGTCTTATGTACTGCCCAGGAGACACTGCTGGGGTCAGAGGCGAAATGCCACCCTGTGTTAGCCCAGAGGTCCAGCATCTTGTTTCTGACAAGGGTATTCAATATTCTCTGACGAAAGAGTGTGGCAATTTTCTCCCACCATATTAGCAGGGAAAGCTCAGTGACCTTTCAGGACGGTCCTGTGGCGTCCACTGCTGGACCCCCAGTGTCTGCGAGGGTGGAGTTGAGGATATGTGCCTTTCAGGATATGGGATCCCCTCGTGAAAAAGCCTGATGTGTCAGCAACCATCCTGTTGAGCACTAGCAGAGGCTGGATAATGGAACTCTTCTAAGGTGGATTCTGTCATGTTGGATACTTGTTTTTAGATAAATGATCAAGTTTCCCTGTTTGTACTGACTGCTAGAAAACTTGAAGCTGATTTTTTTTGAGATGGAGTCTCACTTTGTCACCCAGGCTGGAGTGCAATGGCGTGATCTCAGCTCACCGCAACCTCCGCCTCCTGGGTTCAAGTGATTCTCCTGTCTCAGCCTCCCTAGTAGCTGGGATTACAGGTACGCGCCACCACACCTGGCTAATTTTTGTATTTTTAGTAGAGATGGTGTTTCACCATGTTGGCCAGGCTGGTCTCAAACTCCTGACCTCAGGTGATCCACCCACCTTGGCCTCCAAAGTGCTGGGATTACAAGCGTGAGCCACTGCAATGGCCTGAAGCTGATTTTTTGATGCAACCATTGAGCATGTAGGACTCAATATGTGACAGCGTGTGCTCTTGTATCGGCTCCTTTTTGGCCCCGGTTTACATGTCTACCTTGGCCTTTCCCTTTTCTTTCCCATATGATTCTAATATGCTCTATATGACTGCATTTTATGTACCCTAACAAAGCAAAAGGCTCTGGAGACAAGTTCCCAACTAATAAGTAAAGGAATGAATCCAGGAATAAGTAAATCAATAAATAGAGTTAGAGTACATGTGCAAACTATAGGTGCTAAGAGAATTGGAGAACAAAAAGTTTATTATGGGCTGAACCAGTCATTGAGTACTCCATGGAGATAGTGGGATTTGAGGTTGAATTAAATGGGAGGGATACCGAGGGAAGAAAAGCAACACGAGCTTTCAGAAGGCAGCTGGGATTGAGAATGGCGCTGGCTGCAGATGAAGCCTTCTGAGTGAATGGGGAAGATATAGGCAGGCAAGTGGGGCCAATTGGTGGAGGAAAGCCAATGTGGAGAACTCGAATCAGATTCAGAAACAAAGAAGGCTTCTTCATTGCGGAGGGGCCACGTGGGTTTGTTTGCTATCCCTCCAAAAGCTCACCAGGATGACAATAAAGGAAATACAAAGGTAAACCCACAAGGGCCAACATAGCTGTAGAAGAGAGACTGTAGGACAACTCTGAAAGATAGAGAGATGCTGAAGAAGTAGTAATGGACAGAACAGGCCAAAAATGTCCATCCTGAATGTCAGCAGAGGGGACACAGGTGAGAAGGAGCTTCCTTATCCCCTAGAACCTGTCAGGTCTCAAAGGCACCAGGTGCCATGCTCAGTGAAGCCAAAAACCAAGGGGTTGATAAAGGTCTGGATGAAGTTGCCCATTCACCCAGGCAACTGCCACCCTCTCCCCTCAGGAGGCTGGAGGGTCATCTGGTGAGAAATTCAGCTCTTCTGCTCTGGACTAGGGGCCATCAGACAGCGCAGTGCAGAAGAGAGGTCAGATGCAGGGTTAAAAGTGGGGGGATGTGGGGAACGTCTTCATATTGAATGGTGAGGTCTCCAGCTTTCTTACCTTTCTTTGCTCTCAGAACATGGGAAGGCAGTCACACACCAGTGGCCCCACCCTCCTGCAGGCACGGGACTGAAAGACGCTTCTCTTAAGAAATGAAATGGACCCAGAGAGGAGACCTCCTGACACTGACTTGTTAGGGACCTCCATCAGGACGCTTGTCACCTGAGGACTGTGAAGGGACTCTCACCCACTAAGAAGCTCTGCCCACCCCTCAAAGCTTTCATTCAGACTTTTAGCACTTAAGTCTTAAATATGAGCAAATAGCCCCAGATTATCAGACATTAAAGAGCAACACTCACATGGCAGAGACAGAATAAGGTGAACGTAGAGGAAAGAGAAAATGCATAGAACACACAAAAACTTAAAAAAAAACACCTCTCAGAGATAAAGTAAAATAATGCATCCACATATCAAGCATAAGACCCTTTAAAAATAAACAATCTGACAATAAGAAGAGCTTTTGAAATTTAAAGAAAAAAAGCAAAATAAAAAAAGTCAAGTTGAAGTAGAAAACAAAAAGAATGTTCCTAAGGAGGAACAAAAAGGCAGAGATGGACAAGAAGAACATAAATGTAAGAAGCTTAAGAGGACCAATCAAGAATATCTAACAATGATGAACCCAAAAATTAAGCCAGAGAAAGGAGAAGAAATAAAAAAGAAAAAGACACTTTATCAGAACGCACACAGAATATCTAGATCTGCACTGTTCAAGATGGTAGCCACTAGCTACCATGGTTAACTAAGTTGAAATGAGAATTAATTGAGATTAAATGAAATGAAAATTTCATTCCTCAGTTGTGCTAGCCACATTTCCAGTGCGCGATAGCCAAGCGTGGGTGGTGGCTGCTATATTGGGCATGCAGATGAAGAATGTTCCCTCATCACAGAAAGCCCTGCCATGTGGAGCTGCTCTGCACTGAATCCATTAATTTCATAATTAGTGAAAAAACACTCATTCTTTATAACTCTAGGGATTAAAAATAATATCTCAGAAGCTTCTAGAAGAGAAGAAAAAGCAATGACACACAATGAAACAAGAATCATGATGACATTGCATTTCCCCATAGTGTCCTGGAAGCTGGAAGGCAGTCAAGTGATGTCCTCACACTTTTCAGGAAAACTTATGACCCACCCAGGTTTCCACATCCAGCCAAACCATGAGTCAAGTGTGAGGATAAAATGAAGGCATCTCAAACTTGCAAGAACTGACCAATTTTACCACTCTTGTACTCCTTTTAGGAAGTTAACGCAGGATGTGCTCCAGCAGAATGTAAAAGTATCCTATGAACAAGCAAGAGGTGAGTTTAAGAGAGCTAACTTCTGAGCCACAGCACCTGTTGGTGCATCACAAATCACCATGAGACATGGCAGCTAAAAGCAACACGTGTTCTCATCTCACCTGCTTTCTGAGGGTCAGGAGTTTGGAAGCAGCTTAGCCGGGTGGTTCTGGCTCAGGGCTCCCCATGAGGCTGCAGTCAAGCTGTCGCCCTGCAGTCACCTCAAGGCTTGCCTGGGGCTGAAGAAACCACTTCAGGCTCACTCACGTGGTTGTTGGGAAGCTTTGGGTCCTCACTGGCAGCTCCCAGCCTGGGAAGTGGATTCTCCAGGGGGACTCGTGGGGGAGAGAGAGACAGGGAGCTAGAACCCATGACAGAAGCTGCAGTTCATGAATTAATCTTGGATGCGGCCTGCCATTATTCCACTCATTAGCAGAAAGTCCCTAAATCCAGCCTACATGCACGAGAAAGGGAATTAAGCTCCACCACTTGAAAAGAAGAGTATCAAAGAATTTGTGGACTTATTTTAAAAACAACCACAGATGTCAAGAAGTAGTCTAAATATTTAGGGAAGAAATAATATCAATAGTACAGAAACGATGCAGAGACTAGGAAAAGAAAGAACATTTCTCGATTCATTTTATGAGGCCAGCATAACATTGATATCAAAACTTGACAAGGACATTATAAGAAAGGAGAGTACAGGCCTGCATCTCTCATGAGCAGGCATACAGCAAATAAAATACAAAAATATATAAAAAAAAGATAATACATCATGAACAAGTGGCTTTTTTTTCTGGGAATATTCTGAGCTATTGGGCAAGGCCTCCAAAAGCCCTTTGCATAAGAATCCCATCCCCCGAGAAAGTGGTGGATGTAACATTGAGATGGGGTGCCCCAACTCTAGGTTTCGGGGGTCAACTCTTCCAAACGGAACAGGAGAAGCAAGGCTTGCTCTCTAGGTAGGAGGCTCCAGGAGGTAACCCAAAGAAGAGGAAGGCAGAAACCATGGGTCTTGGTTGATGGGAACCATGCATGAAGCTCCTGGACCATGAACTTCCAATGTTGACAGGCTCAGTCCTCCAGTTCACTGCATTACAAAATATCCAATTTCTGTAAGAGTAGTTGGGCCCTTACAACGTGCCAGGTCTGCCTTCTACATGTTCTCTCACTTCATGTGCTTTCTACACATTCTCTTGCTCTCCCTCTCTCTCTCTTTAGAGTCAGGGTCTCACTTGTTGCCCAGGCTGGAGTGCAGTGGTGTGATTATGGTTCACTGCAGCCTCGACCTCCTGGGCTCAAGCCATCCTCCCACTTCAGCCTCCTGAGTAGTTGGGACTACAGGTGCACATGACCACGCCAGGCTAATTTTTCATTTTTATTATTTGTAGATACAGGGTCTCACTATGTTGCCCAGGCTGGTTTTGAATTCTGGGCTCAAGTGATCCTCGACCTTGGCCTCCCAAAGTGCTGGGTGTGACCCCGTGCACCCAGCCTACATGATCTTGATTCTGGCATCTGCCCTAAAGAGGGCTAGCAAGGGAACAAAGAGCCAGAATCACAAGCCCAGCCAAAGCTGCTTTTCCTCTTTCCTGTGGCCTGGTGTCCTTCTTTCTTCCCAGCTTCCTCACGCCCTCTGCTGAAGGCGCGGCCCTAAGAATGGGAAGAGCTCTCCTCACCCTTTCCAGGGCCAGGCACTGGTGATGTGCGTGAGGCATACCTTCCATTGTTTCTCTGCCATGCCAGGCCCAGGAGGTGGGTCCTCCTCTGCCCATTTTATAGAAAAGAGAAAGGAAAAGTGAAGTAACTTGCCCTGATCACACAGCTAGGCCTCTGTTTCCAGGATCTTGGCTCTAACCATTGAACTTATTGCCCCCCTGAGGCTGTGTCCAGGGGCCTTTGATTTGGCCTTTGACCCAGAGCAGTTTTCCTATTCCTGGAGCTGAGTCCTAAAAACCAGCAGCCCCAAACGAATGGCCCTTGCCCATGACGAAATGTCAGGCCAGCAGGTCTGGGTGATTTTAAGGGAAGGTTTTCCCTAGCAGGGCCTCAAGACACAACCCACAGGTGGCACTCACTCCAAGGGACTCCCCAAACTGGGACTGTCATGGGCATGTCATGATTAGTACCTCAGCAAAGCATTGGAGGGCCTAATGGGGTGGAAAGGGGAGACACGATGGCTCCCCCAACCCCTTAACCTCATGAAGCCTCACTTCTTTAACTATCAAGGATCTAGAGGGAAGAATTAAGGCCTGAAATCCCATTCAATAAAAACTGCGAAGGAGGCCCCTGCTACAGTGTCTGCAGAGGCGATACAGCAAGCCTTGCTGGAGGCTTTGACTTCAAAACCTGTCTGCACACTATTACCCTGCACGCCCAGGGTATTTCAGAGGTGACTTCCTTCTCTATCCCTTCATTCATTTAGGCTTCAGTCTAAGGTGTGTTAAAGTCTGGTGAGAGTGAACACTTCCTATAATAAGCTTCTGTTTGTATTGCTATTAACCAACATCAAAGACAGCATTGGACTTTGATAGCAGTGCTTTTTTTCTTTTCTGCTGCCATGAAATTGAAGCTTATTCATGGAAAAAAAGGCAAGACCACGGGCAGTTCTGAATGGAGGAGGCAGAGGGTGTGTGTGGGTGTGAGGGTGTGTATAGATGCATGTGGGTGTGTGTGGGTGTGTGTGGATGCCTGTGGATGTGTGTGGATGTGTGTGGGTGCATGTGGGTACATCTGGGTATATGTCTAAGGAAAAGATGGGAATGGGGAGGTCTAGCAAGGCAAACATCTCCTTATTCAACAGCCGCTTGGCATCCGTACAGCCCCTCCTCGCTCAAGCCACAGAGTGCCCTCGGGAGGCGGCGAGGCAGCCCAGGCCTCCGGGGCTGGCACTGAAACTGTGGCAGACCCTCCTCGTGGCAGAAGGAGCATTTGCTGTTTGACACACGTAGCTATGTGAGTGCGTGTAAGCAGTACTGCAACCCTACTTCATATGACCACAACCTGTTGGGAGTGCTGAGTTGTTAGCGGAACACTAAATCAGATGCAGGTTTCTCAGAGCCACTTGTAGCTGGGGGTAAGCCCATTCTTTGCATAGCTGACAAACACAATGGAAAATGTGAGATTTGGGTTTGAGAGCTGACTTGGGCATCTCAGGGGAATGGCTCACAAGAAAGATGTTCGGCTTTTAGCAGCCAAACTGGAAATGTCCTGGTAACCAAAAGGGAACCGTCTCAGCCATGGGCAAATCGTGTTCTCAGCAGCGCTCTGGGAGCTTGCAAGTAGTTCTCACAGTAGAAGGACTCAAGGATATGCTTGGAATGGATTCAGAGGAGCAGAATTATTTTGTCTTCATGAACCAAAACGGACACTACTGTTAAAGTTTGATTTTTATCCATCCGTCTCCAGAGAGATTAGATCAAACACCAAGATGAAAGTGTTGGAGATGCAACCCAGTAACAAAAAGAAGCCCATGGTTGGGTGCGGTGGATCAAGCATCATCCTAGCACTTTGGGAGGCTGAGGTGGAAGGATCACTTGAGCCCTGGAGTTTGAGACCAGCCTGGGCAACACAGCAAGACCCCAACTCTACAAAAATTTAGAAAATTAGATGGGTGTGGTGGCGCCTGCCTATAGTCCCAGCTACTCAGAAGGTTGACGAGGGAGGATCACTTGAGCCCAGGAGGTCAGGCTGCTGTGAGCTATGATCATGCCGCTGTACCCCAGCCTGGGTGACTGCATGACAGCTTGCATCCATTAAAAAAAAGAGAAAGAGAGAGAAAGAAAGAAAGACAAGAAAAGAGCTCACATGTGTGCAGAATGTTGTGCAGTTAATGACCCGCAAACATGTTCTGTGTGCCCCCAGCACCTTGCTCTGAATCTCCAACTCTTAGACCCTCTGCCTTGGCATCATTGGTTGGGGAGTTTTTGGTCTGGGTACCCAGCTTTTATTTCCACCACAAACACAATGCCTCTTAAGCAACCTTCCTGGAATCCCAGGCCTGGTACTGTTCTTACTTGTGAAAACTTAATGTGGCAGTAAATTTTAATTAACTATCTTCCCTCAGTTTTACCTTTAAATGTTCTTGTTGCAAAGGTATTTTTCCAACTGCCAATTGAAACTTCTGAAACCACACAGTGCGTATAAAGACAGCAGGTGATGTGAGCTGGCAAGCATATGAGTGTATCAGTCAGGATAAGCTGGGTTTTGCTGCAACAACAATCAGACCCCAGATACCAGCAGTTTAAAAAGAAAGGCTCATGTCTCAGTCACATCATGGGTTCATTACTGGTTGGCTGCCACTCTGCTCCATGTTAGCTGTGCCCTGGGACCCAGGCTTAAGGAGTGTCCTCTCTCTGCAACTTGCTGGTGTGACAGAGGAAGAGAGACAAGGTCTCTCTTCAAAGACGAAGACTATCTTTGAGTGTTTCCACCCAGAGGTGGCACATGCCACTTCAGCCTGCGTTCCATTGCCCAAGGGAGTCACTTGGCTCTGCCTCAGTTCAGTGGGAAGGGGCCACATCCACAAGATCCCTCCTGGAGGAGAGTGGCTTCCGGGAGGGAGACCTGGATATTTGGGGAAGGCAACAGGGCTAGCACTGAAAAGGGGCCCTCTGTCTGTTCTTGGTGTCTGGCCTGAAATTAATAAGCAAGGTTTATCTGTATATACACGTTTCCAGGAAAAAGCCTAACGTTGGGTATTCCATTGCAGGGGGCACCCCACAAGCCTGGTATTCCTGTTCTCCAAAGGACCCTATGGTGCACGGATAATGTGTGAGGAACGTTTTCTTTCAGTCCCGCCCTTGCCTTTGAAACTGAGCCACACATAAAAGCCCCGGCTCAGGCCCAGGCCTGCCCAGCCCTGGCCAAGCCACACTCTCCTCCCGGGCCCTGGAGAGCCCCCTCCCCCCTAGTACCCTGGGTGGCCCAGCCCTCCGGAGGCATCTCCCTCAGGAGAGCAGAGGCCCCTCCATCCCATCTGGATCCCAGAGCCCAACCGTCTTGGCTGAGGCTGCCCAGGGTAGGGTGTCAGTCAAACTAAAGAATATTCTTTTAATACTGAATAACCATGTAGGGCTGGCAGGGATCCCTCCGCCTGACAGATGGCGAACACATGCCCGGGGCGGCCGCTCCCCACATCAATCTCACTCTGTGGCTTTCAGCACATCCTCGGCCAGGCCCCCTCCTCGCAGGGCTCGTGATGGTAATACAGAGGCTTTCAGAGGCTGGGGGGCGGGGGTGTGCAGGGATTTTTCGGAGGAGGGGCAGGAAGTTGGGGCGCTGATATCAGATGCTGTTAGATAGACGCTCGCTTTCCCCCTGAGTGGAGCTGCTGGCCTCGGCTGAGCGGCCACCAGCAGGCAGATGGCTCCTGTGTGGGCAGAGGGGTTTGGAAACCGCTGCAGCAACTGGGAACCACTTTGTGCCTGTAAGATCAGGTTCTTCCCATTGTCACTAGGCTTTTCCTATCCTTTGACTTTCCAAACCAACCTCTTTTCACATCCCTTAGATCAAGTTGGAAAAGAGAACTTGTAAAATCTCAGTGATTGGCAGGAGATAGGAGATCTTTCTGAGTCCACGTGGTGTGGAGATGTGGTCTCGTGGGGCAGTTAAGCAGCGAGCTTGCTGCAGGCAGGACATCTGCTAAGGTCTGAGTGTCTGGGCCACCGACTGCCCTCGCCGTTGCTGTGTTTTGCAAGACCATCCACACACCGGTGCGTCCAGGTTTCTATTTCTAGCTCAGGTCTTTCTCCAGAGCTCTAGCTCCACCCTCCTACAGCCAGCTGCCTTCTGACATCTCCATCTGGATATCTCAGCACCATCTTAAACTTCTCACATCCAAACCAAGCTCAAGATGTTTAACGCTGACATTAGCTTCTCCAACAGTGTTCACAATCTCAAAGTTGCCACCCTCTCAGTTTTAATCAGTTTTCTAGTCTTGTAACAGAATACTTGAAACTGGGTAATTTATAAAGAAAGGGATTTATTGCCTACAGTGATGGAGGGTGAGAGGTCCAAGGTTGAGGGGCTGCATCCGGTGAGGGCCTTCTTGCTGGTGGGAACTCTGCATAGTCCCAGTGGCGCAGGGCATCCCGTGATGCAAGGGCTGAGTGCGCCAGCTCAGGCCTCTCTTCCTCTTATGGTGGACCATAAAGTCACCAGTCCTGCTGCCATCATAACCCATTAATCCATTAACCTGGTAATCCATTAATCCATGAATGGACTAATTCATTCATGAGGGCAGAGCCTCTTAAAGGCCCTACCTCTCACTACTGCTATGTTGGGGATTAAGTTTCCAGATGGGTTTTGGAGGGGACGTTCAAACCATAGCACTCTCCCATTTGCTCCAGTTAGACACCTGGTAGATTACTCCCTTCTCATTCTCCTCAATCCACCCTACTCCTCTCCCATCAGATCCACCAGCAGGTTTTGTAATCTGCCTTTGTTGCATATCTTTTTTTTTTTTTTTTTTTGAAATGGAGTCTTGCTCTTGTCACCCAGGCTGGAGTGCAATGACGTGATCTTGGCTCACTGCACCTCTGCCTCCCCGGTTCAAGCAATTCTCCTGCCTCAGCCTCCTGAGTAGCTGGGATTGTAGGCACCTGCCACCACGCCCAGCTAATTTTTGTATTTTTACTAGAGATGGGGTTTCACTATGTTGGCCAGGCTGGTCTCAAACTCCTGACCTCAGGTGATCTGCCCACCTCAGCCTCCTGAAGTGCTGGGATTAGAGGCTTGAGCCACTGCACCTGGTCTGTTGTATATCTTGAGTCTGTTTATTTCTCTTTGCTTTCATGGTCACTGGTCCTCTGCAAGCCTCCATCATTTCACCCCTGTACTGTTAGATGAGCTGTCATTTTCACTCTTGTCCTCCTCACCCCCATTCATTCTCCTGGGGTCTCAATGGGGTCTTCCAACAGAAACTAGGCCATGGTCAGGCATGACACCCTCCATGACTAGAGAGTCACACTCTTCTCTTTGGCAGCATGGGCTGGTCCTGACTCTCATTCCTGCCCTGTATTAAGCCGCTATGATCCTTTCTTTATGATCCTGCAGCAGCGCTGGCCTCTGCAAGTTGTCTGATCTTGCCAAAACTTCTTTGGGCTCAGGGTCTTTGCACGGGCCTTCCGCACTGCCTGGAACACGCTTGCTCAGGCCATCACTGACTGACTCTTTTTGGTAATTTAGCTCAAAAGTCTGTAGCTCAAAGGAGATGTAGCCATGACTCCAGAAGGGGCAACTGGAGGCTGAGTGCCAGGCAAGGTTTTGGCAGCCGGGCTTTGTGGGAAGCCTGTATGTCAGGCGTGGACTAGTTGAAGCTCTCCTCTACATTAGCTGGCCATGGCAGCATGCAGAAATGCTAAGGCAAGTGGACCAGTTACAAAGGTGATGCAAGAAGCCAGGTGACACTTTAGAAAGGGCCTGAACTAGGGAGGTGGCCTACACACAGCCGACCAACAAGGGACCGATATCAGGTAGGTGGCAGGAATCAGTCCATCTCTAATTGCTGATGCTCTCATCTGAGAACCGGTGTCTGAGGTGGGAAGAAAACTGTTGTAACAATGGCCTTTCTTTTCTGCACAACTCTCCTCACTTAGAGGACTCTTCCCTGGGGGCTGGCATTCCTAAATTAGATGACACCATGGGACCATTTCACATCTATGGCTCCTGCTGGCCGCACGGCTTTCCTCACTTAGGGTTTAGGGTAAATTACTGTTGCTTAAGTGAAGCAACTCTGGTGTCTTGCACGTGTGCTTGAAGAAAAAGAATCTTCAAGGACGGAAAGTAGCCAAGTTCCTCCAAAGAAAGAGCTGCGAGTTTCCCAGGAATAAAATGTTGTGTTGTTTGGGGCACCCCACTGAGGGAGCGCAGGGCAACTGGGGGAACTGAGCTCCCAGGGGCACATCCTGGCGGGAACATCCTGGGGCCATCTCTCCCACCCTGCAGCCAAGCAAAAAGCCTTCCAGAAAATCATGTGAATTACTGCTTACCAAAATAGTGATGGTGGGGAAGAAACCCAGGGCCAGGCTGAGCCCTCCATGGGCTTTCTCACACCCTGTGAGAAGCTCGAACTATAAAGCCTGTTTTCTGCAGTTAGAGATTTTCATCTGGGGAGGGCCTGTCTTCTCAGCTCTGCGCATTGCCTGCCTTTTGTGCTGCTGTTTTGTTTACTGTCCCGGATGAGTAAAAAGCCACTCAGGTGAGCATAGAGGCAAAAGTCTTATTTACTTTCTCCTGTAGCTTGAATTGATCTACTGAGGAGAGGTTTCGCTGCTGCACAATTCTTCATTTACTGTCCATGCTTAGAGGGAAGGAGAAGAAAGTGCTGATTTTGAGAAATAGGCCTGAAGCTTTTAGCAAGAAACAGAGATGTGGGGGGATGGATTCAGAGAAGCAAGGAGTCACATCACCACCATCTGGACCATGGGCCATGCAAATGGTTATAGAAATGTAGGATTTAGGGGCATTTTGACTTTTATGATGCTTGAGACCTGAAGAAGCCACAATTAGGTATGTTGGAAAAAAATAGTCACAGTGGGACGGAATCCTGCAGATACTTTTGTAGAGAGTCAGTGATTTATTACTCCCTATGACATACATGCACAAACCCTGGGTAAATTCACATTTGTGTGGATCATTTTATTTTATATAATATCTCCTCAAGTCAGGATTTGCCCTCAGGAGGATCAAAGGGAAGGGAGCTGGAATTGATCCATTTGTGGTATTGCACTTTCTCATCTCATGCCTCATTCTGCTGAGATTTGGAGGTACTACGGGGGATGTGGGTTTTGGATAAAATTTACTTTGTGGATTTCCCCCTTCCCTATTGTTTAGCCTTGTATGTAGCTCAGAGAATACCTCTGGGTATTTTCAGGGGCTTAAAATCTTTTATCTATTCTTCTTCTTCTATCCCTATTTTTTAACAGGTGATATGTACAGCATTATAAAGACATATATGATATTTATTTATTTATTTGAGACAGAGTCTCACTGTGTCACCCAGGCTGGAGTACAGTGGTATGATCTTGGCTCACTGTAACCTCTGCCTCCTGGGTTCAAGCAATTCTCCTGCCTCAGCTTCCCGAGTAGCTGGGATTACAGGCGTGCGCCACCACGTCCAGCTAACTTTTGTATTTTTAGTAGAGATGAGGTTTCATCATGTTGGCCAGGCTAGTCTCAAACTCCTGACCTCAGGTTATCCGCCTGCCTCGGCCTCCCAAAGTGCTGGGATTACAGGCATGAGCCACTGCGCCCGACCCATATACAATATTTAAAAGGGCATACAGTAAACAGTCAGTTACCTTCCCACTCCTGTCTCCAACCAGCCTCCGTCAGTTACCTTGCTCTCCAACCAGATATGACCTGCATCCACACAGACACCTGTGCATGTGTGCATGGATGTCCATGTCTACATATGGAAGAACACAAATGGTAGCGTGCTATATTCACTCTTTTGCAGTTTTCATCATTTACCTAAACAGATTCCTTTGGGATTGATATTGAACTACTGAATAGATGAGCCCAACCAGGAAGTCCTCTTCTGTGAATGCCACGGCTGGGAGCAGCTAGTCTGAGCCTGGTTTGCTCTGCATGTCACGTATTCCAATTGCTAAAGGAAAAGAATGATTACACATTTATTCCTCAATTTTCTTTCAGCTTTTCTCTTCAGCTCCTGTGTTAACTTCTATGTTTCATGTTTACTTGCATCTCCTGTCTTCCCTTTTTTTTTCTGCCCATGATGACATTGCCTCTTCTTCTCTCATGCGCTCTCTGTCTCAACTTGGCTTCCTAAGAGCTCTTCTTGCTGCCTCTGACACACTCTCATTTCTTTCTGGTGATTCTTCTTCTCCCTAAAGAATGAGTTCAGCTTTTCATGAGGCAGCTCCTTCACATCAGTGATTGACACAAGATGTTTTTACTGGTAATTGAAGATCTCTCTTTTTGGTAAAATATATTAGTCCAGGAAGGTTCTGCTTGGAGATGATGTTATTTCTGGTCTGTCGGGAGTGTTGCTCAGACATCCAGCCTCCCAGCTGAGTGGAACAGAAGGAAGTGAAAGGACTTGCCCAGCATGTTAAAGAGAGCCAGCACATAGGTGACATCAGGATGCCTCATCGGCTCACCCCTCTACCCAACAGCGCATGGCTGCCTGTAAGGAACAGAGAGACAGGAAATTGTCCTGGGAGTGAGAAAACGGGAAGACGAGGGACACCGAGTAAACTTGAGGAAATGCGTGTGAGTGACAGAAGGAAGCTTTGCAGGAAGGCCCAGCCACCAGAAGGAGGCCACGGCAGGAAGCCTTAGGGAGGAAGGCTTTCCTTCATCCCTCCTTCCTGGACCCACAGCTCATGAGCAATGTGCACAGGTGGCTCAGGGGGTGGCCGTTAGAAGGCAGGGCGGTGGGAGAAGCAGGACCCTTGGGCAGGGTGAGCAGCCGGAGATGGTGCCTCCTTCATGAGAAAACAAGGCAGCTGCGCTTGCTGCCCCAGCCGGCTCCCGTCCGGAGGGTGAGAGGGGCTGGTGTGGATGGGAACTTCATCCTTCTCTCAGGGTGCCACCAGGAGAGGGGCTGAAGGCCTCTACAGGAGTGGATTGGTCATGCTGGAGCGCGTTCTTCCAGGCTTTGCCTTCCCAGGCACACGCACTCACTCCCACTCTCCTGCCCCTGCCCTGTTTTCTCCTTAGCACTTGTCACCTGCTAACATGCTGTTGTCCTCCTTACTTCGTTTTGTTATTATTTTAAAAGTACTTGCCACCTTCCCTCATTAGAGTATAAGCTCCACCAGGGTGGAGGTTTTTTGTCTGTTTTTGTTTTTCTCTATTTTGTTCACTGCATCTCCCCAGCACTTAGGACAAGGCCTGGCATGTAGCAGGTGCTCATTAAGTATCGTTGGACAAATGAATGAATGAGGACAGTTCTGATGAGGACACTTTGTGATGTAACCCAGGGCAGGGAGGCCATGGATGTGTCCTTAGCAAAATGATGCCAAGCTTATTATTTCCTAGGAAATGTGGCCAACATCACAGTAGTAGAAGGGACGTGATCTCTCGTACAGATAAGAAAGGAGCATCTTAGGAATGAAACCAGGCCTCCCGTGGTATGATGTTTGCTTTTGGCTGTTTTTGGGGCAAGCTGGCCACAGCTGCATAGAAGCAGCCACATTCCACTTGGCTCCCTCTGAAGTCACGGGCAAGCGCCGAGCCCACTAGTCTCCTGAGCGGAGCCTCTCGGCAGGAGGAAGACAGAGGAGCCCAAAGCCCTGGGCTTCCTCATCTGAAGGGAGGGACAGATTTTTTGGGAGAAGAGAAAACTAGGCTAGGGAGTCGGTTCCCCTTAGGAGCTCTGCCTGCATTCTGGAGAGAGGCTGGCGGTCACCGCAATGCTTCCCGTGTGGCCTTGGGAGAAAGCGGACTCCCTCAGAGGAAGGTATTCCGGGCTGCAGGTTTGATTTTCTCTTCTTTCTAGCTCCAGAATTTGTCGAGGCAAATTCTGCCTGCCTCCCGTTTCTGTCTAGCTCTTGCACGACGGCCTCTGCAGTCACCCTCAGGCTTCCTGGCCTCGCCCAGCCCCTTGTGGCTCCTCTGCGTTCCCCCGCCCCACTTTTTTCTTTAATTTGCGACAGACTCTCACTCTGTTGCCCAGGCTGTGGCAGGGCAGTGGTACGATCTTGGTTCACTGTAACCTCGACCTGTCAGGCTCAGGTGATTCTCCCATCTTAGCCTCCTGAGCAGCTGGGACTACAGGTGCCCGCCACTACACCAGGCTAATTTTTGTATTTTTAGTAGAGATGGGGTTTCACCATGTTGCCCAGGCTGGTCTTGAACTCCTGGACTCAGGCAGTCCTCATGCCTTGGCCTCCCAAAGTGCTGGGATTATAGGCATGAGCCACTGTGCCCAGCTCTCTGACTTCTTTTCCCAGCCCTCCCCCAGTCTCTGCGAGGCTTGCAGTCTGGGATACACCAGTTTCCCAAACCCTCAATCCACTCCTCGCATCCTTGTTGAGTCTGGCATTTGTGGGACCTGGCCTACCCCTGAGCACTGAGCCTCCTGCTGGCTGGAGTGGAGGCCCTCGTGGCTGGCAGTGGAGCTGAGTGGCCTCCCTATCCCCGATTTCTGTTTCTAGACCATCTCTATCCCTCTCCTGGCCAAAAATCAAGCCATCTAGCCATGCACCGGCCAGCCTCATGGTGACTCCTGGGCCCGGCTTCTCGGTTCCTCTTGGTTACAGACTTCAGCGCCTGACCTCCCTCTTCACCCCCACTCATGTCCTCAATCACAGGGAGTTCAATATCCAGGTAGAGCACCCATTCACCTCCTTGGCTATTTGTCCTTGACATTGTACCACTAAGGACCCTTTTTCCCTCCACTGCAACCATCCACTTCCATGGTCACACACTGAGTCTCGTCATTCACAGAAGTCATTTTATCCAAATCTCATTTTCAAGCATTCCATTCTCTGACAAGCACTCCCTGTTGTTCTAGTCTCCTGGCTGCTAAGATTCCTCAATCTCATCAAAGGCTGTAACCCACTAAACCCTACACTTTGCCTGTCAAAGGCTTCCCCTAACTCATTCTCCAGTTAGATGTCATGGTCATGTGTATTATCATTCTCTTCAAGAAAACCTCTGTGCCCCTTCCTGGCTACCCTCTGTCCTGCATGTGGCAGTCTGTATTTTCCAAAGATGATCCTTCTACCCATTCCTCCACAATGAGACCTTGCTATTTCCCATTGAGAAGTGAAGTCTGATTCCTTGCCCTTGAATCTGGACTGGCCATATGACTTCATTATATCTGAAAGAATGCAGTGGGCTGGGCATGGTGACTCACACCTATAATCCCAGCACTTTGGGAGGCCAAGGTGGGAGGATTGCTTGAAGCCAGGAGTTTGAGACCAGCCTGGGCAACATAACAAGATCCTGTCTCTACAAAAGTAAAAATAAAATAAAATAATAAAATAAAATAAAATAATGCAGTAGAAGTAGCAGCACTAGCTTGGAAATGGCCCCACAACTGTCCCCTGGTCCCTTTGGGATCCTTACTCTGGGGAAATCAGCCAATCAAGTAAGGAATCCAATTGCCCTGAAACTTCCATGCCAGAAAGACTATATAGGCTCTTGAGTCCGCAGTCTCAGGGGTCCTTGTGGTCCCAGCCTTCCTGCCATCTCAAGGTGCCAGATGTGTGAGGAAAGCTGTCTTGGATGCTCCAGACCAGCCTGTCTGCCAGCTGGGTCCCATTGAGTGACCTCTGCCAATGCTACGAGGAGCATAAGAAGCATCCAGCTGAGACCTGCCTGAATTCCTGACCTTTGAGATAGAATCAAATTGCTGTTCTTTAGAGCCACCAAGTTTTGAGGAGGTTTGCTGTGTGGTAATCAAAACAGAAGTACTCTACTTGAAGACCCCAAGCTTGATTGGACCCAGTTGTCTGCCTTTTTTGTTCCTATTCCTGAGCAGCTGGAGAAAATTGAAAATTGCTAAGCAGAAATGACTGGCTTCACTTCAAACATCAAATGGCACAACGCCTAGCAATCCCACGATGCTTGTTCTTGTTGTAGTCATCGGACTATTTCACACATTGCTTCTTGCCTCAAACCTCTTCCATTCCCTTCTTCTTTCCCAAGTCAACTGAGGAGAGATGTCAAATAGGCAGCAGGCTAGATAAGTCTGGAGTTCAGGAGAGAAGTGGTGATAGAGAAAAAAATTTAAGAGGCATTAGGGTGTAAGTGGAATGTAGAATCATAAAACTGGATGATATCACTAGGTTGGAGCATGGGTGAGTCTTCAAGCTTCCCAAGGCTTAGAGGTCTGGTAGAGGAAGGAGAAGCCAACAAAATGGGTCTAGAAGGATGGCTGGGGGTTAGAGTAAAACCAGGAGAGCATCACATTCCAAAAACAGAGCACGCTGGCTCATGCCTGTAATCCCAGCACTTTAGGAGGCCGAGGCGGGCAGATCACGAGATCAAGAGTTCAAGACCAGCCTGACTAACATAGTGAAACCCCGTTTCTACTAAAAATACAAAAATTAGCTGGGTGTGGTGGCAGGCACCTGTAATCCCAGCTACTCGGGAGGCTGAGGCAGGAGAATCACTTGAACCTGAGAGGCGGAAGTTGCAGTGAGCCGAGATCGTGCCACTGCCCTACAGCCTGGGCCACAGAGTGAGACTCTGTCTGAAACAAAAACAAAAACAAAAAACAGAGAGGAGAATGTTTCTAGAGGGCAAGGCCCTGTGGAGGTGAGAGGAGGTAAGGTAGAGGATGGAAGTGGATACCTGGGACGTCCTCCATGGCAATAGGAAGGGACAGGGAGGTGCACAGAGATGCTTCTGGAGTCTAGATTAGGTGGCAGAAGATGAGGGAGTGCCCAACTGATGATGTTATTTATTTTGTCTATAAAGTATGGATGTCTAATAGGCATCTCAGACTTATGGTGTCTAAAACATAATTCCTTCCTCACCTCCAAACCCACTCCTACCTTGGCCTTTCCTAGCCCAGTTAATGATTTCCCCATTTAGTGCTTTGACTGGAAACACCAGTTCCTCATCTTCTCTCACACTCCATGTCCAATCCAACAGCAAGTCCTTCTGGCTCTACCTTAAAAATGTGTCTTAAATTTGGTCATTTTTCATGGTTTCTACTGCTGTTGCCCTTGTCCAAGCCACCTTTGCCTACCACCTGACCACGGCCTTTGCTGAGCTCCTTGTGGTCACTCTTGCCCTTTCCGAAGATCTGTGACCCTCAGAACTCTAAAAGAGATAAGTGTAAAACACAGAAATCAAATTTAACGACCCCACTTAAACCACTCCATTGTTTTCCCATCGTGCTTAAAACAAAATCCCAACTCCATAGGAATTGGTGGGCATTGATTTTGGATTTGGTAAAATAGAGGACTAAGCTAGGGACATAAGAAAGTGAGCCTCTGACAATTGCCCCCCCAAAGTGGACAGGTCTGAAAATTCAAGTTATGGTTGGCATTATTTTTGCAGTTGTGGCTACAGTTTAGAGCTGTTCTAGTCACATGAATGAGGTCTTGTAAGATAGTGGGACAGGCTCACATTGAGAAACTGATCCTGCTGGCCTAATCAGAATATCACTTCCCCTTTTGTGGAGACCACCCTGGCTGGGATAGGGAGGGTTGTCTTGTTACTGCTCCCACATGGCCTCCTCTGACACTGTGGGGGATGTAGCCCTTTTATTGTTGAATGGAAGTGAAAATCTAGACACTCCACTTGGCCTTCTCTGATGCCACTCCAGTGGGGAGGGGAGAGGTGCTTCATTACTGCTGGGTGGGGATGGGAGTCTGGGCTCCCTACATGATCTCTACTGACACTTTGGGGATGTGTGCGTATGTGGGAGAGGCTGGTCACCGCACAGTGGATTTAAGGTCCTGGCTCCCCACTCCACCTGCTCTGACACCACCCTGGCATAAAGGTTGGTCATCCCATTGCAGTCTGGCAAAAGTAGAAGTGTAGGCTATTTGGCCTTTCCAGGTGGATGTGCCCCAGGAAATATTTAAATATGAGAACAGAAGACTGTCCTAATTCCCTATAGGTATTCAAAAAGTTTTGGATGGATTCTAGTCTGCAAGGTGTTTACACCACGGGATTCCCAGCATACCTATGGTCCACAGAGCAGGATTCTGACCATAGATCTCTTCTGAGAAGAGTAAGACTATAAAAGCAAACCCCTAAGGACCTTCCAGGAGTGTCTTAGGAATAAATTGCTGTGGTTTGGTTTGTCCCCACGAAAATTCACATTGAAATTTGATCTCAGTGTGGCAGCGTTGGGAGGTGGGGGTTAATGGGAGGTGTTTAGGCCATGAGGGTGGATCCCTCATGAATACATTAATGCTCTTCCTCAGGAGTGAGTGAGTTCCTGCTCTCGTGAATGGATTAGGTTAAAAAAAAGTCTGACTTCCTTGGCTTCCCTTTCTTGCTGCCTCTCTTACCTTGTGATCTCTTTGCACACACTCGCTCCCCTCCCTTTTTCTGCCCTGAGTGGAAGCAGCCTGAGGTCCTCACCAGATGCAGCTGACCAATCTTGAACTTTCCAGCCACTAGAATCATGAGCCAAATAAACCTCTTTTCTTCATAAATTACCCAGTCTCGGGGATTCTGTTATAGCAACACAAAACAGACTAAGAAACTGGGCAAGTGACTGCTCAAAGGAAGATGGTGCTGAGTTTAGCTGCAGTTCTTAATTTTAAAAAACATATCTGAAAAAAAAAGACTCAAAGCAAAAGGGGTTATACATGAAGGCAGTTGCCCCAGTTCTACCAGCCACATTTAGCCTCAAGACACTCCTGTTACTGATTAATCCTCTTTATCCGCAAGCTCTCTTGGTTCTTTCTCAGCAGGGCAGTTGGGCATGGCTGTGGTCCATCATTCAGCCCCTAAGTTGACACTTCTTTCTTGAGTTGTTGGCTGGCATTCAGCTGTTGAACTCTCTGCTTGGGGCTTGTCATTAATTCTCTCTATAGAGTCGGACTGTTGAGTGGTGTGGACTCTGCTTCACACAATCATGAGTCCTTTTAGCTTTAATTTTTAAAACCAGGTAAGTAGAAGTCCTAGAGTCAAGATATTGACTGTGGATATGATCCATTATTTGCTTCTCTACTCTGAGGATGCATGCTGGTAGGCTAGCTGTTTAAAGAGAGACTGATGAGATCTGTGGTGCTGTCAACAGGAAAACTACTATTTAAAACACTATCTTCTTATTGGACTTGAGTGCCTTAATACAGCTTAAACTTTATTAAGGCTATTTGTCCAGTTGTGTCTAAAATGTACTGGACAAATTCCAGGTAGCAATTATGGCAATTCAAGGTTAATATTTCAAGGGCCTGTTCTCTAGCATGTCCAGTAGTGATGTTCTCCAGGAGACTTGGTCTAGCTGAGGAGATGGGACCTCTCTACATATGAAAAATGAACTGACAAATATATAAAGGATTTAAATAACTGGAAACCATAGGTACCATAGGATTAATTGATCAATGAATTATATATCTTATGCTATTATATAGAGGGCTTTGGAGGAAGAAAAGAACTTTTTATAGCTTGAAGAAGTTGGAGTTTGAGCTGATTCAGGAAGGAAAGTTGAGATTTGGCTATGTGGTGTGGCCACAGGAATCAGGCTAACTATGCAGAGGCAGATTCCCAGCATGGGCAAATGCATGGCTATTGAAACCCACACTGGATTCTCAGAGTGAGAAGATGAGTCTAGCTTGGGAAGAGGGTCAGGTAAACTGAGTAAAGGAGAGAAGGTTTTTTTTTTTTTTTTTATCAGGGTAGGTGGGAACTGGCTTGTAAAAGGCTTTGAAAATTAGGTGAATAATCGATTGATACTTACTGATTGCTTACTAGGTGCCATGTGGTGTTCTAAGTCCTTTACATATATTTTGATTCTCGTAACAATCTCATGAGTCAGGTACTGTTATTGTTGTTGCCAACACCATTTGGTAGCTGAGGAAACTGAGAAACACAAGGGTTAGGTAAGTGTCCCAGTTGGAGTAAGTGTGAAGTGCAGGATATGAACACTGGCTATCTGGCTCTACTGTCTCTTGTTAAGGTTAAGCAGTCTTAACTTACCTTCTTGGCAAATGAAGATTTATTTACAAATTTGGTGCATGGATTCTCAGTGAAGACCAGGTATGCTGTTGGCTTAAGGTGCAGAACTACCTTGGAGCACTATTTGACATCCAGACTTTTCCTGGGCCTGCATTTGCATTTTGTTCCTGGGGTACATATGGAAAGGCATTACCCAGTCTCCCAGGTGTCTGAGCCCAGGCACAGCTGGAAGCATGAGATAGATTGACTGTAACTCCCTCCAAGTGATTTTGGTGGGTGGAGGGCTCTGATCCAGTTGTGTGATATACCACTTTGAGCCAAAAAGAGAGAAGTCCTGCAAGTGAGGTTGAGAAGTCAGCCAGGGGAATTCATTCACTTGTTCTTTCATTCATTCACCCAATCAGTATCAGTTGAGTATTTGCCATGTGCCAGGAACAGAACAGAGTTCAAGGAATACAGACAAAGTACTCTCACGTAGATTAACATTAATTCATGGGATAATGTTAGATGCCTGTGTGAAGTCAGTAGACCAGAGTAATGTAATAAAAAGTAAAATGGATGGTGGGTTCATGACATTTGGGATATACCTGAAAGATTCAAAGCTCATGGCCAAGTGAAGAAGAAGGGACAGACATTTTTGGCACAATTAATAGGACGTGCAAAGGCCCTGAGGTGAGAATAGCTTGGTGAGTTGGAGAGAAGAAGGCCAGTGTGGCTGGAGAGGACAAGTGGGGAAACAAACTAGAAATGAAGGCTTAAAGAGGCAGGCAAGGGCAGGCTAACAGATTGTTAGAGTTTGCAGTAAGGAGTTTGGATTTTTTTCTGTGTGTGGTGGGAAGTCATTGAGGTTTTCAACCCAGGGACTTAAGAAGACTCATTTCATTAACATGTGTCTCGAGGGGCTTGGACAAGTTTTGTCAAATCATGTCTCTGAAGAAGAGCCTGGTATAAGTCACTGGTGGCACATGCCTGTAGGTATGGGTAATGGTGGGGTGGGAGGCAGGGGCACTTTCACAAGGAGCTCTGTAAGGTGGGAAAATAGGTAGGTAGCACTGGACTCTTCAGCCACTGAGATTAGAAAAACCAGGATTCTGAGGTAGCAGCTCTTGCAACTAGCAGATGAGACCTCATAAAGTTTTTTACATGCCTTACGTGGGGAGATGGGATCCATGTTCCCATTTCTTGAATCTGGGAAGGGCTGTGACTGTTTTGGCCAATGGAGTGTGGTGGAGTGATGACACATGACTTCTGAGGTTGGATCATATGAAGGAAGGCTGGAGCATGCACCCTTGGAGCCCTGAGCTGCCAGGTACCCTTGGGCCCCTGTTCAGCTTTCCTGAGTCAGTTGTGCCAGGGAGGCCACATGGGCACTCTGATCAACAGTCCCAGTTGAGTCCAGCCTTCCAACCACCCCTGCTAAGGTGCTGGATGTGTGAGTGAAGTCATCTGCCAGTGACCTTCATGGCTGCCACATGAAACAGAAGAATCGCTCTGCTGAGCCCTGCCCAAATTCCTGGCAATAAAATCCAACCCATAAAATCATGAGATAATATAATGTGGTGGTTGTTTTAATCCACTAAGTTTTGAAGTAGTTTGTTAAGAAGAAATAGTTATCTGGAACAAGTTTCTATTTGCTGTAGGTACCTGCCTCTCTTTTTCAACCCATCTTTAGGGAGAAGATCTCCTTGAGGGAGCCTGGAGAGAGTGATCCTTTGTTAGATTTGACTTCAAAGAAAGACAATCTCCTGCCAATTACCTGCAAACCCAGAGTGTGGTGCAGGCAGAGATTTGGTTAGCCAGTGAGACCTAAAATGGTAGCTTTACCTGAGGACCTCAATTTGTGAGTACACTGAGGGCTGGTGATGCATTTTATTTATTTATTTATTTATTTATTTATTTATTTATTTTGAGACACAGTTTTGCTCTGTCACCCAGGCTGGAGTGCAGTGACATGATCTCAGCTCACTGTAACCTCCACCTCCTGGGTTCAAGTGATTCTCGTGCCTCAGCCTCCTGTGTAGCTGGGATGACAGGCATGTGCCACCACACCCAGCTAATTTTTGTATTTTTAGCAGAGACAGGGTTTTCGACATGTTGGCCTGGCTAGTTTCAAACTCCTGGCCTCAAGTGATCTGCCCACCTCAGCCTCCCAAAATGCTGGGATTGCAGGCATGAGCCACTGTACCTGGCCTGGTGGTATATTTTAGATGACCCCAGGGAAGATCTATCTTTGGGTCCCATAAGGGTCCTAAATAGACACTCGGGAGTAGGGAAGGAGTAGCAAATCAAGAGGTGAGGAGATTCTGTGGCCTGCATTTCATCTCTGTGATGAGATGCAAGGATGCCTGAGGAATAGAAATAATGGCTACATAGGAATAGAATGGCCTGGACGACCCCCGGCTCTCCTTATTGACCCCCATACCTCAGAGTTTGGGGGTCTGTCTGCAGAAGGCCCAGTTCTTCAGCCAAGGCTGACATGGCACTGTGAACCAGTGACCCAGAGGAGAACCCCATCAACCCCTTGTCCACAGGCTAGTTGGGGGACAGGAGCCCTCATAAAAATGTTCTCCACAGATCACTTCCTCAGGGACTCCGATGAAAACACAGCTCAGAGTGTTTAAAAGACTCTTAGCTGCTGTTGGAGGCCCAAGGCCACAGACCAAAACCAGCATTATACCAAGTCCAGAGCTGCTGCAAGACTGTAACTGGCTCTGGCTTCTGTGTCACCTCGATTTTGAGGCCTGATTCCATTCTGAGACAGAAATATGGGCAGCGTTTCCAAATACAAGAAATAAAAATTCATCCTCTTCCTTCAGAGTGAAAGTGTGTGAGAACAAAAAGCTGTGTTGGGGCCAAGCCTCTGTGCAGGCAGGGCGACTTCTGGCTTGGCTCCTTTTGTGTTTGTCACAAAGTGATTTTATAAACGAGTTTAAGGAAAACCCCAAAACAAAGGAGAAAAACCTCTTTGGCAAAACCACAGTGGGGACAGAGTGCTCCAAGACAACTTCTTATGAGGATTCTGTGTGGCTGTTCTGAGTGGTATGTGAATCGGGCTCCTTTGATTTCATTTATGTTTTATAACTGAGTCTTAATCTGGCCATGGGATCTTATCCTCATTTCCAAAGGTGAGGAGCCTGAGGACAAAGGCAGGGTGGCCAACCGTGAATCAGAGGTAATGGGAACGAGTTAACAGCCACGGGAGGGACCTCAGCAGACCCCAAGCTCTGTGGCCAATGCAGTGCACTCACAGCACCTCCCAGAAGTCAGTGCCAACAGCTGAGACCAACAATGGGGATGTAGATTTCCACCTTCAGGAATTCACTCACTACATGTTGGTCCTTTTACATTTAGTTGGACACACTTTACAATTTATTGCTAAATATTTTCTGGAGCATACTTCAGTTATGTCTATTAAATCAGCTTTTCTAAAATATTCATAGATACATAGATGTGTGCATGTACCTCTATTATTTTTAGTCTCAATTTTCTGTTGTTCACTGATTCCATGTTGGAATAATTTATTTAATAGTCACTAAGAGTCAACACCATGACGATTTTATGGAATTAAAAGAATTTAAGACCAGTAACGTGGGCTTCCCATTTCTTCGGTGTGATTACACATTGTTTTTATGAATATGTAGACATATTCGTTTTAATGTAGGCAAAATATCTTAGTTAAAAAAAAATTCTGGAATCTGAAAAACACAAATATCCGTTCATTGCCAATAGTTCCGATGTACTGAGACTTTCATGTTTGTTAAACTTTTTGTGATTCATATAGTTTCTCAACGAGAAAAACAAGTGCCAGAGATGAGAATTTAATTTACAAAATGCTCTTCCAAAAAAATTTTGATGAGGATATAGGAATCTTTTCTTTTTAATGTAAAAATGTAGGGGAACAAATTCTTACATGAAAATATGTTAATAATCAAGAATTTAACACTGAAGTTACTTAGAGTGATTGTATTGTGGATTAACACATAAGCCAAACAATTTACTTTTATTTTCAGCTGCTTTAATATTTTAGTGTGCTGGGTCACCCAGTTGAGAATCCACCTCAATCTCAACCCTAACCCTACCCTACTCCTCACCCCAACCCTAATGCCAACGCTAATCCTAACCGAGCCCTGCCCCCAATCTCACCCCAACCCCAACCCTAACCCTTTTGTTTGCCTTCCCATCTGTGATGCTCGGCATTGATGCAGCTAACTTGTGCGCAGGCTCACCTCAAACGCCGCCTTCGCCATATCTGTTTATGAAGCCACCTGGAATCTGTGTTTGAGGGAACGTTAGCACTCCCTTCCCTGGCAAGAGAAAGCTGCTGCACAGACAGGCTCTGCGCCTCGCCCCGCGCAGCTTCGGTTGGGGGTGCTGCCTCCTGAGCTCCAGCATGCTGTTTCATTTATTACTTCTCTTTATTGCCTCTTGCTGGCAATAAAGTTGGGGTCATAAAATTAGAGTGTGGTCGCCCCGTACGGTTTCCCAGATTTCCATGTCATGTTGGGAAACTCCAAAGTTCCTGATCACTGCCACTGGGTATTTTCAACCCTCTTGTGTAGATTGACACTGAACATAATTTTTTTAAAAAAGAGAGGGTGGAGGGGAGAGGGAAGCAAAGCAAACTTCAACATTTTGGAGCGAACATAGGCTTTATCTGGAAGAGGGGTTAGTTATTTATGGCAGATTTGCAATCCTGAATGCCCTTCTCTAGCATGAGAAACATGTACGCAGGCAGCCCCGGGACCCCTGCAGCCTGGGACCACACAGGGAGAGACACAGCCTGAGCTGTTTATCGCAGACTGGGAGTGCGGGGCCTGCCGCGCAGCTGCCCGGCCAGCGCGCGTGTCTGAACCTGAGCTGGGCCGGCTGCGGGCTGCAGGCGGGCTCTGGGCGGCCACCCAGCTCTGTCACTACGCAGCCTCGCCGAAGCCTTCAGCCAACCAGCAGGTTGATTGACTTTTGTTTCTCCTTGCATTCCTTTCTAAAGGACAAGGAGTGGCTGTGTTTAAAGAGGGAAAACTCAAGGAGGTCTAACCACAGAAACAGCAGCAGAGTTTTCTTTGTTGCTCTTCCAAAGCAGGGCTTCCGTTTTGAAAGAAAAAGAACAAACAAACAAACGTTCCCCACTACCCCTGCAAATAACATTCCCCTAAAACACACAGACTAAAAAGTATATCAATTTTTATTGCAGTGTCAGGAAATAGCAAACGGTATTGATAACTACCTTTTTTAGTGAGGGCTACGTATACAGTTGTGTGTTGCTTAACAATGGGGACACATTCTGAGAAATGCATCTTTATGTAATTTCATGGCTGTGCAAACATTACAGAGTGGTGTTTGCACAAACCTAGATAGTATGGCCTACTATACATCTAGACTACAAACCTGTCCAGCATGTGATTGAACTGAATATCTGTAGGCAATTGGAATACAGTGTCAGTATTTGTGTATCTAAACATAGAAGAGGGACAGTAAAAATATAATTCTCATGGGACCACCATTGTATACGCCATCCATTGACCAAAATGTTGTCATGTGTACCTGCCTATATGTGGTCTGGCATGATTTTTTACAACCAGGTGGGGTAGGTACTGCACTGTCCCCAAGCTGCAGGTGAGAAGAGGTGAACCTGCCAGCCCAGGATGGCACAGCTGCTAATTCCAGCCCTGGCCTGGCTGGCCCTCAAGAATGCCTCCTGACCCTAGGCAGTATTTTCTTCCTGAATTTGAGTGGGTGGCCATGGCTGCCTCCCAAAGAGGGCAGTCGTTCTTAACTGGGAGCAGTTTTCTCCCCCAGGGGACATTTGGCAAAATCTGGAGACATTTTTGATTGTCACAGCTTGCTACTGGTGTGTAGTGGGTAGAGGCCAGGTATGTTACTAAGCATCCTGCACAGGGCAGCCCCATGACAAAGAATTATCCCACTGAAGATGTCCATAGCGTCAAGGACTAGAAACCCTGCCATAGATGTTTCTATTCTGTGACATTTATGTTTAATGTGGTTTACTATGCTGTGAATAATTGGAGGGGAAACTGGATTGTGAAAGCAAAACTGCTCCCGAAAATTGTCACCCATGACAATTGTTTGGAAACCAAACCAAACCCTACAATACTTTCTCCTTAAAACCTGGGCAAGATCTACACACCTAGAGGTGGTGTCTGGTGAACAACTGATGGTTGCTTCCCAGTATCTTCTCATCCATTCTTTATGCCTTTTTGCAACAGCTGGGGCAGGATCTCCAGGGGTTTCTGGTGAACCCACACCAATTCCAGATCCTGTGGGGAGGATGTGGCTGAGGTTGAGAGATCAGGCATGTGGTCATCCTGGCCTGAGAGACCAGTGGCAGACGGGGGGCTGTGTGACCCATGCAAAGGGAACTCCAGGTATTTTCTGGGAATGCTGGGACAGGAGCTCTCCCCTTAAGAGTGGGAGGGAGTGAGAACTGACACTTAGGAGAGATCAGAGTGAAAGGCAGGTAGGAAAGGGATCCAGAACCCTGAGGACTTGGAGTTTGACAATTGATCTGCCCTCTGCTTTTGCTTCAGCCACTTGCATTTTGCTTTGGTTTTGTTTTGCTTTTTGAGACAGAGTTTTTCTCTGTCACCCAGGCTGGAGTGCAGTGGTGTGATCACAGCTCACTGCAGCCTCAACTTCCCAGGCTAAAGCAATCCTCCCATCTCAGCCTCCTGCATAGCTGGGACCACTTTGATTTTTTTTTGACATAAATCACCATATATCTTGGGGAACAAATGTCTCCCACTCAGCAAGCTAGAACTGCAATAGGGACTCAACTGTTGGGGGTTGGCAGCCTGGGGTTCATGTGGGGATATCTTCCCAAGGGAATCAACTTGATCTCGATCCTGAATCTCCTCTTCTGAGCTTCTGCCTTACACAGCTGTCTTCCCTAACTGGGATCACCAGTTAGAACGTTGATGGCTGTTGAGGAGCAGAAATCATGCTGTGTTTTGTCCACCTGGCGAGAACCTGGAGGGTGGGATGATGAATAAGCCAGAGTGTAGGGGGCAGGACCGGCACCCGAGGCAGGGAGCCCCAGCCCTATTCACAAAGCCCCATGTGCTGCCCGGGACCCTCGGTCACCAGGGCTCACCTCACACAGCCCCCGATGCTGGTCAACTGCCCCTCTCTTTTCCACCTGCAAGCCTTAGCTGAAGGAGCTCCCTCCGCATGGAACACCTTCCACCCTCCTACCCTCTTTCCACGCTTGGCTTCAATCCCCCCTCCTCCACAAAGCCTTCTTGGATTACCCTGAATTCTTAGCCTGTTTATTGACTGTCAGGGCTGAGTCACATGGTGTATTTTCATTATCTACCCAACTGGATTATATGCCCCTGGAAGGCAGGCTTGTGTCCTCTGCCTTTGCATTCTTGCAGTACTAGTTGTCTGGAAGGGCCAATGGCCCTGGGCACAGAGCCACCTAGGGCTGTGTGATTGGGGGTTCCTGCTTTGCATGACTTCGTTTGGAAGAAGAGGACAGACAGCTGGTTGAGGAGACAGGCTTTGTGACCCTACACTTCCCAGTCTCTCTGCCAATCAAGGGACTTACATGTGTGTATAATATCCTTGTTCTCAGGTGCTCGTGCACTTGCCTTGTTCCTCCGTGTGCTTTTCTGCTCCTCACTTTGTGATGATTTCTTAGCACTTAATTCCAACTTCACTGCTTCCCAGCTGAGGGACTGCTGCCAAGTTTTCAACTTCCATGTCCCTCCTCTCCTCACCTGCACCTGCCCTGTAGGGTAATTATAAGGCTTCAGTGAGCTACATCCTGGAGGTGCTCCCTGAATGTTAGCTATGAGGAGGAGCAGTGGAGCAGGGGAATGCAGAGGAAGAAGAGGTATTGTGGAAGAAGGGGTAGTCTTACTGGCTATGTACTGAGCAGTTTTTCAAAGTTGGAAGTGTCTTACGCAGCCATTTGTTTAGACCTCAGCTGTCCAGTGCGGTGGTCACTGGCTACAGGTGGCAAGTGAACACTTGAAATGTGGCTAGTGCAAACAGATGTGCCACAAACGTAAAAGGCATTGGGTTTGGAAGATTTAGTATGAGGAAGGGAATGTACAATAACTTAATATTTTTTCACATGAATTACATGTTGAACTAATATTTTGAATATATTAGGTTTAATAAAATCTATTATTAGAACTAATTTCACCTGTTTCTAATGACGATGTTTTTTGATGTTTCCACTAGAAAATTTCAAATGACATCTGTGGCTCCCATTCACTGATCTGAATGGGACTTACAGAAAGTGACTTTGGGCATATTGAATAGAACTTGCAGCCCATACAATATCTCTTGCATTGGACAATGATGGCAGAAATCCCACTAGAGTAGCCTCATTGCTTAAAGACCTTGAGCTTTAGGAAATTGTAAGGTTCTCTAGGGAATTTTGAGCTATCAGTCATTTGCACCATACTGTGAATAAGCACCAGAGTCTTTTTTTTGGAAAGCAGATTTTGATATGAGGAGGGGTCGGAGGAAGACAGAAGGAAATAAGAACCGTGACAGCAATGAGCAGGGAAGAGAGGGGAAAGGGGCCCCTCCCACGTGGGTGAAAGGAACTGAGTGGGCAGATGGTGAAACTGACCCACAAATGATGCCTTCACGGCTTTGTGTCTTGATTCCTTTTGTCCTTCTCACAGTCCTGTCACGGTGGTCTGCGTGTTGTGGGAGCACACAATAACTGTTAGAGCTTGATGGCCATAAATGAGATTGAAAGAAGGATTTGGCTATACGAGACAATTTCCCACTTGGCATGATTTGGCCTGGAGCCTGCAGACTATCCACGGGGTGACTAACCGTCACTTCTTTACTGGGCAAGGAGTTTTCCTGTGTGTTTTTTTCCTCCTTATCTATTTTCGTGGCATGTTGAGATGGGGTTGGAGCCAGGACTTCATGCGGAACTGAAGAGCCTGGTGCTCAGCGGAGGGAGTGGCCTGCTTTCGGTCACACAGGAGCAGTGGATCCCGCAGCCCAAATTTGTCTTGTATCACTGAACTCCACAATGGACAGCCATTCATTCCTTACAGATCCTCAAGAGGGGTGAGTGTGAATAGTAGCATCTGATTCCGAACTTCAGGGAGGCACCGCATCGGAGGGAAGGGTTGTTTTCCAGATGTCTGCCTCCCAAGGGGCGATGTTTCATTGAGGCTGGTTTTTGTTTGGTGCTGTTGAAGGGACTTCAATTTCCTGATTTATGAGATTGAGTTCCTGTGATTCTGACGGCAACATTACTGGTTTTCCAAATCATTTCCCAAAAGAACCTAAATAAAGAAAAATCATTAGTTCCCACAATAAAGGCCATGGAAAAGCTGAGAGCTCTGCCACACGCCCTGAGACGCTGGGGCTGCCTGTGCCTCCAAGGTCTGAATTTTGAGAAGTCCGGCCTCAGAGAAGATTCATAGCCTCAAATGCAATCTCGTTCTCTCTCTCTGTTTTTTTTTTTTTTTTTTTTTTTTTTAGATGAAGTCTTTCTCTGTCTCCCAGGCTATAGTGCAATGGCGTGATCTCAGCTCACTGCAACCTCGGCCTCCAGGGTTCAAGCGATTCTTCTGCCTCAGCCTCCTGAGTAGCTGGGATTCAGGCATGTGCCACTACGCCCGGCTAATTTTGTATTTTTAGTAGAGACGGGGTTTTGCCATGTTGGCCAGGCTGGTCTCGAACTCCTGACCTCAGGTGATCTGCCCGCCTCGGCCTCCCAAAGTGCAGGGATTATAGGCATGAGCCACCACGTCCAGCCCTCTCTCTCTTTTTACAAAAGTTGTTCTCTATTTGTAATTGTCCTTAAATAAACTAATCCAATTATTTTTCTTTTTTCTTTTCTTTTCTTTTTCTTTTTTTTAAAAAGCATATGAAAGTCTACAAGAAAGCACCCCAGGAGAGACCTCTCTCTGGGGGAGGAACAGTGAACCCACGTGGCTTGCCTGCCTCAGAAAGAAACCCTGAAGGACATTTTCCTTGTTAAGACGGCTCTTGTTAAAAAGCTGTGAAGTCCTAAAATGTTATTGAACAATAGCTTTTCACACAAAGGCTGTGTAGCCAATAGTCCCCTCTAACCTGCTGCAACCCCTTGGCTTCCATCTCCTGCAGAGGCTGCAGGAAGGGAGCCCAGGGCTCTGCTGTGGCCTCCTCGGCATCACCGTCCTCACCAGCTTGGCTTCCATTCCTTCTGAACAGTCTTCTCCCCTGGGTACTTCTATTTCCCTGTCCATTAGGAAGGCTACAGGAAAAGTGACTTCTAAAACTTTTGGTTAAGACATCTCTTTAGTGCCAATTGTTTGTTGGTGCTGTGATTGTCGAGTTTTGTCTAAATTTTCTCTTAAGTTAGACACTTTACTTGGGAACATTGTCTGACATCTACATCAGAAAAAGATCCGCACAGGTTATTTGCAATCCACTCAAACCATTGCCAAGTGGTTCCTCCATTTCATTTATTTATTTTCAGGACACTGCTTTAAGTTCCTGAAATGAAATGAAAGGTTTGTAGTGATTAGAAGTTGAAAGGAATAGGTCCCTGTTGGTAGATGTTTCTGGTAACTTTGGTTTGTGTCTCCCTCCCTCCCTTCCTTCCTCCCTCCCTCCCTTCCTCCTTTCCTCCTTTCCTCCCTTCCTTCCTTCCTTTCTTCCTTCCTCCCCATGGAGAACTGTGACCTTCCACAGGGTGAAAATATGTCTGCCTGGGCCATTTGGCAACCCCAGGTATAGTGGTCCAGCTCAGCTGGGGGGTCTAAAGTGAGAAAGATTCAGCCCCTGCCCTCCAGCAGTGTTCAACAGTTATTTTCGCAGGCTGAGTGGCAGTCATTGTGGATTTGCTAATATCCTGGGTATTAAATGATCTCCCCATGGCACCCATTTTTCTGGAAACCTTTAGTACCTTCTTGCCATCCTCCAACTAGCAGTGTCCAGATTCATTTCCCAGGGTTCATTCCCCACCAACCTGGTCCCTCAATTACAGAAAACCCTGCAGCCTGCCTGTGGACCACAAGAATATACCTGAGAAGTAGCCCTCAGCCAGTGGCTCTGGGGAAGGTGTATAAATACCCCAGCTCCCTTGCCTTGTGCGTGGATGACTCTGAGATGTGAGTTGTGCTGCTTCTTAGGGTTTCCCCACAAGCTGAAGCTGTAGTTGCCCACTGTGGTAGCTGGCTTGATGGAACACCCTCTATCATCTGCCTTTTCTTCCATGTATCCCCTCTGCACACCCCTTCCAGTGTCCTGGTGCCTCCTAAATAAACTCCTCTACTTGAGTCCTGGCCTCTGGACATGGTTCTGGGAGGACCAAGAAGTTACCTGGATATAGTTGGTCACAAAAGTGATAGTTGGTATCAAGGAATGGGGTTATATAAGTGTATAGTGAATGTAAATCTTGCTGTTGGTGTTTTAACTTACAGAAATAAATTTCCCCAAAACTTCTTGGGCTGCTCTTTATCCCACTAGATTGTGGGATGTACAGCCAGGAGATCACAGACTCTCAGGATGCCTGGCAGCAAGTGGGGGGCCAGAATTTCTGGCAGTGGAACTTACTGGACAGCGTCAGCTCTGAGAAGGGTATTGAATAAGACATAATTGTCTACGGAACTTACTTCCACATTTGTAGAGTTAGGGCTCACCTTACCTTGTTTTAATGCCCTCCTTTCCTTCTCCTGACTCCCCTGCCTCCAGCAACCACAGGTCCTGAATTTTGGGGTACAATCCTAGTATCCCATGGTTTATTCCCTTTCCCCCATAAACTGTGGAGATGCCCAGAAATCTCAAAACATTAGTGCTCAAACCACATCTCCTGGACTGCCTCTTGTACCTGGAAGCAACCGCAGAGGTCTTTGCTGGAGCGCATGTTTCTTTCTGGGATTGGAAAGCGTGGTTATCATACCTGCTGGGCCTGGCACTTGCCAGGCAATGTCTTCAGGAAGCAGTGAGGGAGCAGGTGACCCAACCCGCTGGTGCAGGGGAAGACCTGCAGCTGGGCTGCCATGCTCCAGAAGCCTCTCCAGTGCCAGGGTGGCCAGTGGTGTGGGTGCCCTCTCCTTTCCTACACACCCTCATGATGCTCCTGCCGGGAAGCCTTTTTATAACCCTTTAACCTGATTGTGCCTGCATCCAATGGTGTGAGTGTGTATGTATCTGTGTGTGTACATTTTTGTGCACTTGTGTCTATATGTATGTGCACTCTTGTGTGTGTGTATGTGTGCCCACACAATAGGCTCATCCATGGCTTTGTAAGGGTGAAGCCATCGTCATGGAGGCCAGTGCTCTTGGTCAGGATGGAGAGCTCTGGACAGAGATGCAGGTCACCTGTGTCCGATCTAGTTTCTCCGTTGCCACCAGCCACTTCGTGCAAATCACTGTGCTGGCTCCAGTTTCCTCTTCAACAAAATTCAGAAGCTGGCCAGAAGGATTTCTGTGGCTGTTTCCAGCTTGAAATGCTTGAAAGGGGCTCGTGGTAGGGAAACCACAGGGAATATTGCAGTACCTGAGCCTAGTTACAGAGACCCGAATGGATGACGGGAGGACTCAGTTACTAGAAACTAGAGAGTGCTCAGGACAGAGACTTCTTGACAGGAAGCTGCAGTTGAGGGTAGAGACAGCCTAGAGCATTCCATGAGGAGAAAGGGAGGAGGAAGGCATCAATATCAAATCTCGCTTCCTCTCTCCCTCTAGTTCCCGCTGAAGCTCCCTGTTACGCAAGCACAATGGGAATTGTAATGGTGAGGAAATCTAGAGAGGCATGTGGAGATATCCTGCCAACAGGCCTGCTACCTACTTACTGTCAGTTTACAGGGAGCTCCAGATGGCATTCCATTTTCTTTTTTGAGACAGAGCCTCACTCCATCACCCAGGCTGGAGTGCAGAGGTGCGATCTTGGCTCACTGCAACCTCCACATCCTGGGTTCAAGCGATTCTCCTGCCTCAGCCTCCCAAGTAGCTGGGACTACAGGTGTGTGCCACCATGCCTGGCTGATTTTTATACTCTTAGTAGACACGGGGTTTCACCATGTTGATCAGGTTGGTCTTAAACTTCTGACCTCAGGTGATCCACTCGCCTCAGCCTCCCAAAGTGCTGGGATTACAGGTGTAAGCCACCGTGCCTGGCCTCAACTCCCATTTTCTTCTATTTATGTATATATTTATTTATTTTTTGAGATGGAGTCTAGCTCTGTCACCCATGCTGGAGTGCAGTGGTGAGATCTCAGCTCACTGCAACTTCTGCCTCCCGGGTTCAAGAGATTCTCCTGCCTAAGCCTTCCAAGTAGCTGGGATTACAGGTGCCTGTCACCACACCCAGATAATTTTTTTTTTTTGTTTTTTGTATTTTAGTAGAAATGGGGTTTCACTGTGTTGGCCAGGCTGGTCTTGAACTCCTGACCTCGTGATCCGCCTGCCTTGGCCTCCCAAAGTGCTGGAATTACAAGTGTGAGCCACTGCACCTGGCCTATTTGCTTCTGTTGATCTGACTTCAGCCAAAATATGATTAAATACATCCTCAGCTTCCTGTGTTCTGGATGTTCTGTCTCGGTGCTCCTGTTAACAGTCCAGTAGTGGGTGCCCTTGATGTCCTGCCTTTCGCTCACAGCCAATGGGGCCTACGAGCAGCGGATTTCACCCAGCAGCGTTTCTTACATCTCATCTCTTGTTTTCACCCCACACCAAGTCCCTTAACCCAGACTCCCGTGGCCCCTTCCTTTTACTGTGGCAAGAGGCTCCTAATTAACCTTCCTGCTTCTGCTTCCAGAATCAAATTCTAAAGGCAGAACTTCTGCATGGAGTCTTCTGCTCGGAACTCCTCAATGTCCCTGGTCTGAGGCCATCTTCTAAACTCCCAAGCACGGCCTCCTTTCCATCCCATGCCCTGGATGGCACCCACCTTTTCTGTGGCCCGGCATGGCCCCGCATCCCTGTAAACGGACTCTGCTGTGCCCTTTCCTACTCCCAGAGGACAGTCCCCTATTTATGGAGTCCCCCTGTGTGCCAGAAGCTGTGCTCTTCATTCCATACAGACATCCAGTCCCCTCCTGCTGCCCAAATGTAACAATGTTAACCCCAAAATTCATAGTGCACTCAAAAGTCAGAGAGGGAATCCCCAGGTCCCTGAAGCAAAGCCAGCATGGTGAGTAGGAGTGGACTGAGAGTCAGGGAGAGGGCTGGAGCCAGGGGCGCACTGTGGGGTGAGGGCCTTGGGGCCAGGCCGGTGGGGAGCTGGAAGGGGGTCCTGCAAAGAGTCGGGGTCTGTAAGAACTGTCCACTCCCTGGCTGAGACAAAGAAGCATTGCCCATTCAGGGTTAGAGAAGAAGAAGAGCCTCCTGAAAATGTAAAGCAGAGGCTGCCCTCCTGCAGTTGGGGGCCCACACTACTCAGGCACTGTGGGAAGCCCGAGCTGATAAATTAATAAAAAACTTGGGTTAGACCTGTGTGCCTACAACGTGTGGTAGCAGAAGCAACAATGCTGCTGCTGAAAACCTCTTTCCCAAGATGATTTCTCATGAAAAACTTCTAACTGCAGTGGAAATGAAGCAGTCCGAAATAGTGTGCAGAGGCAATGCCCAGCGATCTCACACGGGAGGGAGACAGGCAACAGGGTGCCTGGAATACCTACATCACCGCCCTGTAGAAGGCAGAAACAAGATGTTATTTAGAAATAACAGAAACATGCGGAAAAAAAATCTAAACTCTAAAAATAAAAAATGCAGCATTGACAAAAACCTCAGGGCAAGGATTAAACAGGAGGCTATTTGAATGGTGAGCTGATGAACTGGAAATTATTTAAACCCCACAATAGTACTAGCAGGCAGGCAATGATTTCTCCTTGTTAATACAGGAGGACATTGGCATGTGGAGGTAAGAAACTTCCTTAGGGGGTCTGCATTTGCCCTCAGGTCCATGTGACCGAGCAGTGTGCTGAGGCTGGCTCTCACCAGCCTGTGAGAGCCAATTGCGTGCATCTCTTCCCCAACTCCAGTTTCAGTGACCTAATGTTGGGAGCTTGAATAGGCTACAGTGACAGTATTTATACAATAGAAATTGGCAAATGCTACAATCAGATCTTTACTTTTTTTTTTTTTTTTTTTTCAAGAGAGTGTCTATTGTTAAACTTTTACCAGCATTGGTCTGACCCACCCTCAGACTTTAAATCAGGAGTCACAAGGCTGCCTACCGCAGGAGACTCAGGACACTCACAAGGCTGAGGCGGGCGGCGTGGGGATCACAGTGCCCTGGTGAGCTGCGTGCCCTGTCTTAGGCGAGCAGCTGCTGTGGAGCTCCAGCTGGCTCTTAGGATTATGTGGGGATGTGCACCCAGTGTCAACAGCTGAATTTTTAAAGAGAAGCTGCAAGGTCCAGAATTGTATGTGAAATCTCAATTTTAAGATGCTGGTGACCGATTCAAATTTTTTAAAAACATTGCTGTGGCCAAATAAAACACATCTGTTGGCTGGATTTGGCCACGGGCTGTGATTTCCGGCTTTAACCAATAAACTCCGTGGCTTTGTGTCATCACTCCTTCCCCTAAATGCCCTCCTACTTGTCGAGATCTGGCGCAAATGACAGTGGCTCCACGTATCACCCCTGAACCTCCCTCTATAAGCTACCTTCTGAACTCTGCACCTCCCTTAAGGAAAATACTGACATAGTTTGATATTATTTGTGCATACATTTTTTCTTCTCTGGTAGCTGATAAGTTCCCTGAAGATCAAGACCTATGTCTTGATCATCTTCCTTTCCCCAAAGATGTTTTGCACAGTCCTCTGTGTATAGTAAACATTCAATAAATATTATGCAAATCTTATAACTTAAATCTTATAATTATAGAAACAGAGCAGATGTGAATTTGAATTGCATTTTATACTTGTCTTGAGAATGGCGACTCATCTACTCAGCCAGGAAGACTAAGAGTTTAGATAGGAAATGTCAAAGGCTTGTTCGCAATGCTAGAGACACTTCTGATCACTCCCAGATTCCTGAGATGCTCATGGGAAACCTTTATTTCCTGGGTGTATTGATGCATGTGTTACTCAGGAATGGGGATTCCTGACTCGAGCTCTGTGGACCAAAGAGGGGGCTTCCTATAGTTGTGGCTGACTGAGGTAAAAAGGATATGGACCATTTTCCTATTTAGTTAAGCTGGTTTTTTTTCCTTAAAATATAAGTTATTAAAACCAAAAGCATAATACCTCCTAATATTGGTATTTAAAAGAATGTTTAAATGCCCTTTAATTTTAAAGCATAATGAATTTCAGAGCAAGATTTAAAGGAATATAAGCACTTTCATGCAAATCTCAAATTAAATTTGACAGTTACTACCTTCCCCCCACATTTTCCTATGTTGTTTTAAATAAAGAATGTTTGGTTCTTTCACATGTAGTACTACAGCTCTGTAAAGCTGCAGCTCTTTAGCCTTTAAAGTTCCCTGTGATCTTCAAATGTCTTTGGATAATCTCCCTCTGACTGCTTTCTGCTAATTTCAGAAAAAAATTGATTAGTTATCTCTAAATTCCAAGAATTACAAGGTTCCTTTTCTTTCATGGACAGAATTAGCCACATATCTTCTGTTTCCTTAGATAGTATTGTTTTTTAAGCAGGAGAAATTGTGGTTCCAATCAACAACTTCTCTTGTCTTTAGCCTTCCCTTTTGACATCTAGAGATGAGAGTGTTTCTGTTTTCCCTCCCAGTCTTCAGTAGGACAAGATTAAAGTCTTCTGCTCTCAGCTGTTTTCTGTTTTCTGCTAAAGAGCTTAGAATTAGAAAAATCCCAAACTTATCAGTACGCTATGTTAAAAACAGACTTAACACGAGTAGTGAAAGGATGTTAAATACCTGTACAAAAGGTTTCCTTCTCACATTAATCACTGACTTCATTATTTGCCTATTGAAGTGGTGGTCAAAGTGGTGAAAAATAAAAGTGTAGATTTTTTTTTTCAAAATTACTTATAATTGTATTTCAAATATAGGGTTTACTTTGAGCCATTGGATAAATTTCAAAGTTTAGTCTGAAGATGGGATAGAAACAATCTATGTGTCATTTAACTGTAAATTGAATTTTCTTCCCATAGTTAAGAAATATTTCAATTCTACTAACCACCCAAGTTATCTTGTTTCTAAAGCATTGGAGATTCATGTGCACAATCTTGTAAAGTAGGTAATTCATGTGTTCATTCAATAAATCAACACTGAGGGCCCGTTCTGTGCAGGCACTAGTTCGGCAGTGGTGAAGAAGGCAGACATGGACTTAGCCTGTGCGGTGTGCAGGGACATCCTCTCTTTATTTAATTTTGTCCTATGGGACAGTCATGGTATAGCACTAGAAAATTAATAAGTTACTTATTTGATAAGATTGTACACAGTGCACATGAATGGTGGTCAGGGTCAGCCCTAGATAACCTGAGGCCAATCCCTTCCTTTTGATTGATGGGAGATCTGAGGCTGAGAGAGGTGAAGCTGCAGCTTGGACATTGCTTTGATCACACCCTAACCTCAACTGCTGAGCAGCTTTGAGGTGTGATGCATTTGCTTTCAATTGCCAGGAATAAGTGATTCCCTTTGTATCTAAGGCTGACGTTATTAAAGTTTGAAAGAAAACTTTTTCATACTGTATACTTTTTTGTTTGTTTGCTTTTCAAGATGGGGTCTCAGCCTATCTCCCAAGCTGGAGTGCAGTGGCACGATCATAGCTCACTGCAGCCTTGAACTCCTGTGCTCAAGATATTCTCCCACCTCAGCCTCCTGAGTAGCCTGGACCATAGGCATATAGCAGCATGCCCAGCTAATTTTTAAGTATTTTTTTGTAGACACAGGGTCTCACTATGTTGCTTGGGCTGGTCTCGAACTCCTGGGCTCAAGCCATCCTCCTGCCTCAGCTTCCCAAAGTGTTGGCATTACAGGCGTGAACCACCACCCCAGCCCCATAATGTATACATTGATCATCAGTGTCAGTTCACTCGATCAGCTGAAGGCAGCTATTTCTGCTCTGTTACCCAATGTCTTCTGCTTCACGGAGCTGAACAGATCATCCTTAAAACAGACAAACGCTGGAAATGTATGGTGGAGGCAAACTTGCCACCGTAACTGGGACTTTTGCCTCTACTCCTCTGGGATAAGCCCTGCATCTTAAACTGGAAGTGTAGGAGGACTCCTTCATTGCAGCTGGAATTGATTATTTTAAAACAATAGAAGTTAAATGTTGAAAGTGTTGGTCATTGATGACATGATTGTCCACTGCTCATCCATCCTCTCTTTATTTAATATTGTCCTATGGGACAGTCATCGTATAGCTCTAGAAAATTAATAAGTTACTTATTTGATAAGATTGTACATAGTGCACATGAATGGTGGGCAGGGTCAGTCCTAGATAACCTGATCCAATCCTTTCCTTTTGACCGATGGGAGATCTGAGGCTCAGGGAGGTGAAATGAATTCCCAAAGCTCCAACTGGTCATGGGATAATCTCTGACCTCTTGGTTTACCAAGAGGTGGACCAAGAATATTTAAGAGCAATGCCTTAAATATTCCAATCTCGTGTTTTACAACCCTTTATCTTGTGACTCTGTTACAGTCTTAGTTGTAGAATTTCAAATTCTCTGATGCTGTGTGTTTATTCACCAAATATGGAAGTGTTAGGTTTTCTTCCATGCAGGATGCTTTTCCCGCCTCAGCCCGTGCCTGGTTTTGCATGCCTTATCTTCACAGAGCATGCAGACAGTCTGCTCCTCAAAGAGGGACCTGCCTGCAGCCATGGCTGTTTCAGAGGACAAAGGAAAAGGGAAACCAAAAGGTGCAAGGAGTTAGCACATGTTGTTTCCTACACGCTTGAAGTGATTGGTTGATGCAGGATCTTTGCACCTCCTGTTTTTATTCCACAGAGGAATGAATGGTCCCAGGGCAGAAAGGAAAGTTAGAAGTAAAACCACCCAGACTCTGGGGGAAAGAGAGGTCGTATGTGCTGATGAGTAAGAAGTGAATGTTTCCCTTATGAAATTGTCAATCGTGAACCACTTTTGACCTACAAAAATGGTCATTTTATTTATGTATTTATTTATTTATTTTTTGAGACGGAGTCTTGCACTGTCACCCAGGTGGAGTGCAATGGCATGATCTTGGCTCACTGCAACCTCCACCAAGCGATTCTCCTGCCTCAGCCTCCAGAGTAGCTAGGGTTATAGGCGCCTGCCACCATGCCCGGCTAATTTTTTTGTATTTTTAGTAGAGACGGGATTTCACTATGTTAGCCAGGCTGGTCTCGAACTCCTCACCTCATAATCTGTCCACCTCGGCCTCTCAAAGTACTGGGATTACAGGCGTGAGCCACCACGTCATTTTAAATGGCTTAATCTAATATCATTTTCCTTTTCCTCCTTCTCTTACCAAACCTGCACGCACTTGTCTTTAAAGCTTTCGGGCTCTTTTTAGAATTTCACACATTTGCTCCTTGAAAGGCACAACCTGATCCGACTTGGGTTTAAAGGGGACACTCAAACATAGCCGTCAGCCAGGAAAATACTCCTTTATTCAGCGTCTGCCTGGGGCCCTTTGCTTTATGGGAGGGCTTGGAAAATCAATAGTTCAGTGCTGTTATTTCCTCATTGCTCTGGCCCAATGAGTCAGGTGAATATGCTTAATATAAACATGTCTTGAGAAATTATTCAGCTCTGTTCTTGCCTGAGCATGCTGAGATACGGTGCCTCTATCTTGATGCCCAGGGGAGTCTTATGGTTGGGTCTCTACTACCCCTAGACCTGAATGAGGCACCCTGTGCACCATCAGAAAAGCAGGCTGCTGAGCGGTACTCACCAGATACCCAAGCCCGTGTGTCACTGGCGGGCAGCAGGCCAGCTGAGAGGAGGGCTATGGGCCATGGAGAGGGGGACAGCCCCACTGCAGGCTTGTGGGCTACCAGTTCTTAGGATAGCTTTGGATAAGTCTCAAAATCTCCACTGATTGCCTCAGTCCCTTCATCCTTAGAATACAGCGGCCAAGCAAACTTCCCTGACAGCAGAAATGAATGCAAGGTGGGCCATAAAGACCCACAAGGCCTTGTTATGTAAGTAGTTCTTGGTTGTAGAAATGGAACAGTAGGAAGGACGATTCTGGGTAAGTACTTAGGGTCAACTAGCATGGGAACAGGGGAAGGCAGAGTGAAGTGACAGTTACTGGATGCCACTGCTCTTCTTGTAGCCACTGAGCAGATGCGATTAATAAAACCTGGCCTTAAGGAAAGCTCTACCTTTGACTGTGGCTGGACCAGTGGCCCTGAAGTTTCTTCCTGAGTTCCAGAAATGCTGCAATGCCATCCAAAGCCCACGGCCCTCTCTATCCTTTACCAGTAGAACCAGAACCCAAGACACTGCCTTTTCATTTAGCCAACATATTTATTGAGGACCTGGAATACTCCAAGTCTTATTCTAGGCCAGTGGATTTCAAATGTGGTCTCCAGACCAGCAGCTTCAGCATCACCCAGAAACCTGTGAGCAATGCAAACTCTCAGGCCCCCAGCCTTGCTGAGCCAGAAGCCCTGGGGGTCAGCCCTGCATCTGTGTCTAACAAGCCCACCAGGCGACTCTGACGCAACCCTAAAGACTGAGAATGACTGTTATAGGCATGGAATACAAACAAATGAACAACACTTCTGGGCATGGCTTCTGCGGCCCTGTTCCTATGCGGTAAGGATCATAAAATGTGCCTGACACACTGTTGCTTAAAAAAAGAAGAAACTTTAACTTTGCCAACCAATGAAAAGGAGGCCATATTTAGGAAATGATGAACTTATGTTTTGATGAAATGTCACCATGTCCTCCAAAACTAGGCCATCTATTAGAAATTCTGGAATTGTTTAGCCATGATGTAGTATTATAATTTTGCTGTGAATGAATTTAAAATCCCTGAGGAAAATATTTCCTTTTTCCCCTGGTTCGTAACTACAATCCACATTGGAGTTTTGATACTAGAAAATAATGCTCCATGATCTTGCTTCCACCTGAAAACAAGGGGCGTAGCTGAAAAATTCTTCTATCAGTGCCATCAAAAAAGCGTGACCAGTTGTGGGTTGAGTTTTACTCCCTCTCTCCCTTCCCTCCTTCTTTCCATGTTATTTTACCTAAAAAAACTTAAAATCTGATGAGCTGTCTCTATCCTTAGGCATTCCTTCAAATTTATTTCATATACCTGGTTTCTTTTCTGGAAAAGAAATAATAAAGGAATAGGGTTGCTTTATAAACATTCATTAAAATAAAATGACATTGTGTGAGGGACCCTTTCTAGATACTGACTTCCTTAATCTCCACAAGCTATGTCTTATGATTATTTCCCTTCATTGCAAGACTCCAAGGCTTGGAGAGGTAAAGCGACGTTCTGGTAAATGGTAGTGGAGATGGAGCCAATATGTGAACCCAGAAGTCCCGTCTTCCAGCTCCATGAGTGCCCTTTAGGTAACATGTTGTGATTGGCCAAGGGCACATTTTTTGTGTGGGCTATTTCACTTGTGTGCCAGGAGAATGGGGTCTGGAGGCTTCCCCAAGGTAGGCTGGGGTTACCTCTGGCCTCCATCCCCTTTCCCTCCCGGGTGCTGCCTCCCGCTCCATCTATCTGGCGTCACTGGTCAAAATATGCTGCCAGAGGGGACTCTGGGGTGAACCGCAAGACATCCATGGCATGGAAGGCATTTCAAGTGTCTGTCATCAGGCATGGCATGGAAAACTCCAGGCCTTCCTTCCTAGAATCAGGTGTGTCTGGTAGACCAGCAGGGGCTGGGGCCTGAGCCTCTCCTGAGGACTGGGACCTGGGTGATCCCAGACTCCTCTGCCAGGACATTGCAATAGCAGGCATTCTAGCAATTGGGGCAGCTCCCACCCTTCTTCATAGCTTTCTAACTTGAAAATTTGACAAGAAAGACATTTTTTCTTCCAATAGATAAGTGGCATATAAATGTCAAATAGGAAATACTTAATACGTTGAACTTGATTCCATTTGAAAAATAGGATTTACTTAGGTGGGGCACAGAGGAACTTTAGGGCAGTGAAACTATGCTGTATGATACTGTCATGGTGGATACGTGTCATTGTACATTTGTCCAAATCCATAGAATGTACACCACCCAGAGTGAGCCCTAGCATCAGCTCTGGACTCTGGGTGGTAATGACGTGCCTGGGCAGGTTCATCAGTTGTGACAAGTGCACCCCTCTGGGGGCTGTAGATAATGTGGGAACTGTGCTTGCGTGTGGGCAGGGGGGCTATGTGGAATCTCGTGGCTTCTGCTCAATTTTACTGTGAGCCTAAAACCGCACTAAAAATAAAGTCTGTTTTTTAAAATAGAATTTATCCTTAAAGAACAGAAAAAGTGGTTTTTAAGACAAACGTTTTCCTCTTTCATCTGTGTATAGCACGTATCATCCTGCTGTTTGGAAATTATTAGAGGAATTTGGATATCAGTCAGATATCATTTTTAAAAACATCATTGATTTATTGGATAAAGCACACATTAACTAGGCAAGGACAAAGGCCAGTCAAACTGACCCATCTAACTGCACGTGACCATTTAGCTAAGTCGGGGAGAACTTTAGAAAAATGAAAAACAAAAACAAACACCCAGCTTCACAATAATAAAACAAATATGGTCAGCAATTCTTTATTCAACACATCAGTCAACTGTTGGAAAAAAGTAATGATGTAGGACATGTTGACAAAAATTGAAGGTAATAAGGGGCTTGTTTAATTTTACTGCATTTCAGTGGGGCTTGAGGTTTTCAGAATGGCCTACGTGTTCACAGGGTGACCTACAGCGTTTAGAATCCAGCCCTAAATTACCGCTTGGACACCCCGCACGCCCTCAGGCCCAACCCTGGTGCAGCCCTGTGGGCTAGATCGGAAGGGCCATTTGGAAGTCCATCTGGTTCTTTCAGAAACAGCCTTGTTTGTTTGCCTTTTCAGTGACACTGTTTATTCAAACCTCTTTTCCCTTTTGAGGGAGAAAGCTTAAATTTTTTGCTTTCTTCTTTTTTTTATTATCTGCTTTTCTTTATCGCCATTGCAGATGAGAAGAATAAAATCTCAGAAGGCAAAATAAAGGGAGACTTAAAGCTGAGAGAGAAAGGAGAGGAGGGAGGAGGCCACTGAGCGGCCCTGGGTGGCGGCTGCTGGCACCACACGCATTCCTGGGCAGCCCTGGGCTCCTGACACAGCCTGTGATTTCCTCGCAGGGAGGCCGGGCCCTGAAACCCGCCCGGCGACGTGGGTGGGCTTCTGTGAAGACAGTGTCTCTTCCCATTCAGGAACTGCCCTGGGCCGGCCCCAGGCAAGAGGGATGTTTGTTGTTTAAGTAAATAAACTGGTCAGAGGCTCGGCTGGCTGTGAAGGCTCCTCTCCCTCCCACAAGCCTGGTCCCAACCGGGAAGGGGCCACCAACAGAAAGGAGCCACCCGATGCCACCCACCACGACGCGCCCTTCTCCCCGGCACTGCCAGCGGTGCCGGGTGGCCAGAGGTCAGCGCTTGGTCATTCCAGGCAGCTGAGCTGTCCCTGTGGAGACTGTGACCAGGGCCTTCCCTAGAAATTCCAGGAAACAGAGGAGACCCATGATCCCCCTACTCCCCAGCTCCCGTTCCCCCTTGTTAGTGAGGAGCCTGGGCCCTTCATCTTGTTTTTTCAGATGCTTTGTGGGGTTCTCTTCCTGGCCCACCTACTGACTAAAACACTTCACAACGGCTCACTTGTGTCTTTGGCATGTGGGCTTGAGTCCAGGGCTACTCCAAGGGCGGTCTGCGGACCGGCAGCATCAGCCTCACCTGGAGCCTTATTAGAAATGCTGATTCTCGCCGGGCGCGGTGGCTCACGCCTGTAATCCCAGCACTTTGGGAGGCCGAGGCGGGCGGATCACGAGGTCAGGAGATCGAGACCATCCTGGCTAACACGGTGAAACCCCGTCTCCACTAAAAATACAAAAAATTAGCCGGGCGAGGTGGCAGGCGCCTGTAGTCCCAGCTGCGCGGGAGGCTGAGGCAGGAGAATGGTGTGAACCACGGGGGGCGGAGCCTGCAGTGAGCCGAGATCGCACCACTGCACTCCAGCCTGGGTGAAACAGTGAGACTCCGTTTCAAAAAAAAAAAAAAAAAAAAAAAAAAAAAAAAGAAATGCTGATTCTCAGGCCCTGACCCAGACCTGTGGAAACAGATGCTGGGGAAAGGGGCCCAGCCATCTGCATGGGCAAGTCCTCGGGAGGCGCCGTGCACGCGCAGGCTTGTATAGTGTGAAGCTGGACTGCAGGTTTCTGGGAGCTTACTTTTATCTCTTCTGTGCACTGTAGGGTCCCCAAAAGCAGAGTACTGTCCAGCAGTCAGCAGGTGCTCAACCCACGTTCCCAAAGAACAGGTGACGTAAGCGAGAGGTGAGCCATGGATTTGGGTTGGTGTTTTCCTTGTTCCTTCCTACAAATTCATCTCTGCCCGGCCCTATGCAGCCCATCTATCCCTGTGAAGAGCCCTGAGTTTGCACCTCAGTTTTGCCATCTTCTTGCCTTTCCAGAGGGGAATTAAACTCAGAGACAAGATCGAGGATGGAGGGAGGGAAGGACTGTGGGATGTGGAAAACAGCTCTTCTGAGACTGCTTCCAGCATCTTCCCTCTCCACAAATTTCCTTCATCTTGCTTCCTCATACACACCTGCACTCTCTCTCACACCCACACTCTGCCTTTAAACCAAGAGGTTTTTGGAGGTTTGTTTTGTTTTTTTAGAGACAAAGTCTTCTTGCTCTGCTGCCCAGGCTGGAGTGCAGTGGTGTGATCACAGCTCACTGCAGCCTCCAACTCCTGGCCTCAAGTAATCCTCCTGCCTCACCCTTTCAAAGTGTAGGGATTACAGGCATGAGCCACTACATCCGGCCTGAACTTAATTTTTTTTTAAATTAAAAACACTAGGAAGAGTCAAACATCCAGATTGCCTCAGTCAACCTGGTTCCCAGTAAATGCCAGAAGCTGCCTGGACAGGGGCTCTTTCAATGCTGTCCTTCTTGTGCTGAGTCTGACCCAGTACCAGGCTGACGTCTGACATACACTGACCGCATCCTATGTGTCAGACACTGTGCTGGGCACGAGGGCTCCCAGGGTCAACAAAAAGAGTCAGTGTCTACACTTATGGCGCTTCCATTTTAAATTAAGGAAGACAGATAGTTACATAATTTCAATAAAATAAAATGTTACAAGTATTAGCAAAGTGTTAAAGTTTCTGTTAGATTCACACCATCTCAACACATCTCTTGCCGTCTTGACTTGTCATTGGTGGAATATTTTCCTTTGTGATTATCATGTTGACTTCGATTCTTCCAGCTGAATGTGCAGCCTCTGAAGGATGAGGAGGATTTCTTACCCTCTTGGCTTTCTCAGTTCTTAGCCAAGTGCACTTCAGGTGCACCAGTGGTTCTCGCTGGGGGAGACTTTGCCCCCAGCAGGCATGTGATGCATCTGGAGACATTTTGGGTCGTCACAACCCGGGGGGCATCTGGTGGACAGATTCCAGGGATGTTGCTAGACATCATCCGACACATAGGGCAGCCCCACAACAAATAATTACCTGCCCTAAAATGTCGATCATGCCCTATTGAGCAGCCCTGGGCTAGAACAAAAAGAGAGAGAGAGAAGTTTGTTGAGGAAGACTTGAAGGCAGGGTTCACGTAGGAGACCCAGCATTGGGCAGGAGTCTGTGCAAGAGTCCATTCCCCTAAGGAAAGCTTTGCAGACACAGGCCCTCTGCATCTACTTGGGATGTGCTGGCCAAGTCATGTGTACTGCTCTGCGAATCTAGCATCAGAGGAGAGTTAAATCCTACAACATTTTCATGCAAGCGTGATTTTGAGCCAGTCTCTCCCAGCCAGGTCCTCTGAAGGGAAACTGTTTTCTAAAGGGAGGGGAACTGAAAATCCCCACTTTTTACTTGAGAGACCTGGAAGAATGTCCATGAGCTGGCCTGCTGCCACTTCCTCAGCACATGGCTGGATCTAAGCTGAGGTAGGCAGACCTCGAGGAGCAGGCCTGCCTTGGCCCGAGCATTAGATTCAAATGACAGGAGAGCTCTGCATTTCTTGCTGTGGGACGCCGGCTGCACGATGGCTGGCCAGGGAGAGAGGGCATCGGCCTTTACTCAGGCTGTGCCGCCGGCCCAGACTCCAGCAGCAAGAACAGTGTCCCGATGTGGGGATGCCTCATGGAGGGGGTGGTGCAGGTGAGGGGAGACCACCTTGGCAGAAGTGGGAGGACAGAGAGGGCCCCCTCTGAGGCAGGCTCCTCCTGTGTCTGAGCAGGGTCTGTTCTGGCTGCTATAACAGAACACCAGACTGGGTAGCTTAGAAACAACAGAAATGTATTTCTCATCGTTCTGGAGGCTAGGAAGTTCAAGACAGAGGTGCTGGCATATCTGGTGTCTGGTGAGGGCCCATTATCTGGTTCATAGAAGGCAGTCTTCTCACAGTGTCCTCACATGGCTGAAGGGGTGAGGGAACTCTCCAGGGCCTCTTTTATAAGGGCACTAATCCCATTTGTGAGGGTTCCATCCTCATGACCTAATCACCTCCAAAAGGCTCCACCTCCAAATAACATCACCTTGCAGGTTAGGATCTGACATATGAATTTTGAGGGGACACAAACTTTGACTCCTTAGCAGTATCTTTATCCTGCCTTGTCCCACCCTGTCCAGGGGCTTGGGAGGTAAGCCTGTGCCCTCCCTGGGTGCTCAGAATCTCCTGAGACTCCCATTCGACAAGAGGGTCTTTCTGTGTACACTGATCCATGGAGGCACCCGTGGACACACTCTTTGTAATCCCTTTAGTCGTGCTGTAAGATGTGCATACGAGAAATACAAATGGCACCTGTGTGTACAGGCACCTTGTGAATGGCTGCATAGGGCTCCATCCCAAGCCTACAGGTAACAGAAGAGTACCAGTTATTAACCTGACTTCTCTGTATTTTAAAAAGCAAAGGTCTTTGGAAATAAATGGGCTCGATCTGAACGCAGTTCTGAAAGATTTTGAATGATTACACCATGTCTCTGTGCCTTGGTTTCTGTATCTATAGAATTATTAAAGGATTGAAAGAATCTTCATGGGGCAGTTAGTATAATATCTGGTCCAGAGTAGGCGCAATAGGGAAGCTGCTTTTATTATTATTGCTATTGTTATTATTTTCCAGGCTTCATTCAAGGCTAAGAACGTCTGAATTGATAAAATATTTTGCAACTGGGCCTGGCGCAGTGGCTCACACCTGTAATCCCAGCACTTTGGGAGGCTGAGGTGGGCGGGTCACTTGAGGTCAGGAGTTCAAGACCAGCCTGGCCAACATGGTGAAACCCCGCCCGTCTCTACCAAAAGTGTAAAGCACTAGCCGGTATGGTGGTGCATGCCTGTAATCCCAGCTACTCAGGAGGCTGAGGCAGGAGAATCACTTGATCCTGGGAGGCAGAGGTGGCAATGAGGTGAGATCGTGCCACTGCACTCCAGCTTGAGTGACAGAGTGAGACTCTGTCTCAAAAAAAAAAAAAAAAAATTGCAACTGGCAAATAGGGTAATTGTAGCTACTCTTCTTTAACTGTAGCTACCTTAAAGTTTCTTAAAACTTTTGGTAGTATTTGTGACAACTAATACATGTAGAGATGAATCAATCAATGCATAAATGCATATATTGCATAAAAGAAAAGGACATAAGATAGCTTTTTAAATAAATACTTAAAAATAATTTCTCTTTGGCAAACCTCATACTTACTTAGTAACATCACCTGGGTGAAAATATTGCCACTGTTCCCACCATTTGGTAAAGTGCTTGGTGAATGAACTAAGACGTTACTGTCACAGATTAGTAGCTGAAAAGGTAGTTTTAGTATTATGCTTTTATGTTTCAATATTAGCTGTCCAAAAGTTTTATTAATTTTGTATTGGCTGTCTTAGAAAAAAAGCAAGAGGAGAAATCAAACAGTTTCCCAGGTTCTTTGTTGGAATAAGTTGGAGCTGTGTGTGTGTGTGTGTGTGTGTGTGTGTGTGTATCTCACTCATTCAGATATTCTCTCTCTGGGGGTAACTTTTCTAAAAGTAAGTATGTAAAAACCTTTTTACATTTAGAACCCAGTAGCTGAAAATATTAAATTCAGCATGGATATAAAGCAATCCAACATTGTCTAATTTCCAAAAATGACCATGTATCTGCTTTCTTATTTATTAATTTGTATACCTATTATTCATTCTTTAATATTTATTGATGACATTCAAGGTGTAGGAAGATCCTGAGGTTAAATAGGCATGGAGGGTGGTATGGTGTGTAGAAGAAGTTCCTTTTCTTCCAGGAGTTTATGACAGATGAGAGAAAATGTCCCTCTCTCCTTTTCTTTTGAAATATTCCATCTTGCCCTTGGGATCTGATTAGGAGTGGAGGATGACGTTCTTGAAAAGAAAAGTTTCTGCCGTCCGCTTCACTTTTCCCCTTCTAGCTGGTGGCACTCAGATGCCAGAGGGTGGGGAGCTAAGCCATAGTCCACTGTGAGGGCCGGACCAATAGCAAGCACAGTGGAGCCACAACTTGGAGGGAGCCTGGGTCCCCACACCGTGGGACTGCCTCTGGGGCTGCACATGCTCAGACAATTCTTGCAAGAGAAATAAATTTTCTTCTTGTTGAAGTCATTGCTGTTTTGGTCTGTGTTTTGGCAGTGAAGGCTGTACGCTAATGACACAGCAGGGCGTGAGTGAGTGCTAAACAGGATCCTGAGACAAGCAGCACCACAGCCTTCCGGGAGGCCTTGGGGAGAGGCGGCTCTCGGCTCCGTTTCTTCGGCTGGTAGGGGAAAGTAGAGGCCGTTCCAAATGGTTCAAAGAACGCTGCCTGCTTTCAGGCCGCACGGAGGCCAGGCCACCTGGATGGAATGAGGGTACGGAGGGAAATGCCGAGGAGATGGGGTTTGGGAAACCTGGAATTCCCCGTACAGAATTTCACATTTGTCCTAGAACCAAGAGGAAGCTGTGGAGTTTTGGAAGCGCATTGGAGGGCAGCTCTGGAGCTGGCAGTTTTCCTGGTGGAGGGAGACCAAAGCTAGTCTGGTCCAGGGGTTTTCCAGCTGCGTTCCACAGAAGCCCTAAGGTCCCGCAGAACCTTCTGGGACACCAGGGAGGGGCTGGGGTGGGGAGGGGGCAGGAGTCCCCGCTCCTCTTCCTAATTCATCCAGAGAATCTCCATTTGATCTGTTTAATGTAGGCTTGGAGCTTCCTCACTTGAAGAAAGGGCATCGGGGTGCAGTGTTAAATGTTTTGCAAGCCACTGGGCTGTCATGGGGCAGGGTGGCAGGGAATGGCGGCACTTGTGAAAGCAGCGAGCCAAGCCTGAAGCCTGTGCTCGGTGGAGGAGGCTCCGTGTGCAGCTGTGTGTGGGTTTCCAGGGTCAGGAGCTCTGGAGTCACTGCCTGCAAGCTCCCCTGCTAACTAGCTGTGTGACTTTAAGCCTCAGTTTCCTCATCCATAGAATGTTGAGAAGTAGTCCCTTCCTCACGGGGATGTGGAGAGGCATAACAAGCTCAGTTGTGTGGTGCTCATAAAATAGCACCTAGCACATACGAACTCCTCAGTCAGTGTTGGCTAATATTATTGTTATTGCTGTTATTATTATTATCTGATAAGTGGGAGACGTGCAGTAGATTATTAAGCCAATGTTGACAGGTGGGGAATGAAAGGTGAAAACTGGTTGAGAGCGGCAGCTAGAAATCCAGCTTTCGTTGAAAAATCCCCATTGAGAATTTATTCTGGCTATGGGAAGTGAAAGCATAGCTGATGTTATGTTAGTGAACTGTTAGCTTTCTTGCAAGACTGAACCGTGAAGGAAAAACTACTGTAGCATAGCTCTGCATAATCCAAAATGTGCTTAGCACACAACAAAATCTACCGGGAAGTTTTGATGATGTAACGTCAAAAGGAGAGTGACTTTCCTGCGGGTGAGTTCCCTAGGGACAGTCCTTCTCAAGCTGCACCCACATTTCCTTGCTCTGTTTTTCTCCCAGAGGCTGTAGGGAGTTGCCCTTTTTTGTTGTTGTTGTTGAGACAGAGTCTCGCCCTGACACCCAGGCTGGAGTGCAGTGGCATGATGTTGGCTCACTGCAACCTCTGCCTCCTGGGTTCAAGGGATTCTCCTGCCTCAGCCTCCTGGAGTAGCTGGGATTACAGCTGCCTGCCACCAAGCCCGGCTAATTTTTGTACTTTTACTAGAGACACGGTTTCACCATGTTGGTCAGGCTGGTCTTGAACTCCTGACCTTGTGATCCTCCCGCCTCGGCCTTCCAAAGTGTTGGAATTACAGGCATGAGCTATCATGCCCGGCTTTCTTTCTGGCCTGTCTTCATCTGCTTTTCTCAAGAGTCTCTCTCCTGACTGCACAGAAGAGCAAAGAGATAAGAAACGTCTCTCCTACCCTCCAAAACACGTGCCATGAGCCCTTTGCCATCTTTGCTTTGTTTTAAGCTTCTTACTATTGGTAACTATAGGGAATGGACAGGGATTCACAGAAGTGATGAGTAGGGAGAGCATTTCAAGTTCCCAGGAAATCCATAAAGACACTGCTCCGCGTTGCTGGCCTCCGTTGGTGTGCAATAAAGACTACATTTTTGTGGGCGGTTGGGGGGTGTGGGGGCATGTATCTTCTCTGACTTCCTACTTAAGTGTTTCCCTGGACTTCTAACTCTTGTCTTAAAAACAGTGCTGCTCAGTTCTGTGTAGCTGGGAACTTGGAGTCAACAATGTACGCTTTAACTCAAGAACCATGAATACGGCGTACTTTTAAAACTCCATTAGGAATAGCAAGACAAGAAAGGAAGAAATCATCTTTCAGGGCGCAGGTTGTATAAGGATAACATGAGATAGAGAAAGTGGAGTGCCTCATCTCCCGTGCCGTGTTCGCTTCTCCACGCAGGATGGGCCTCAGGTTGGAGGAGTGGAACAGATACAGACGCGAGAAAACCCTGAGCAGGCGAGGCCACCACGACAGAGGCCACGGCGGGTGTCTTGGCTGGACCTGCAGATGAAGTTGATTTAATTATTGCTTGTAATCATGGGGTCATAGAAAACAGACAGAAAGCTAGAAAAGGGCAAATGTCACGGGGTGTGTTTGTGTGTGTGAGGAAGAGAGAGAGAGAGGGACAGAGAGAGAGAGAGAGAGTGAGTGAGTCACATGTTGCTGGCTCCCTCCACGAGACTCAGCCTGTCCGGCTGATTGCTCCGGCCCCGACCCTATCAGAAGCTACCCCACTGGAGAGTGGGGATGCACCTGCTCCTGGCTTCCTTCTTCCTCCTCCAGGGTTGCCTTGAGCTAAGCGTGTCTGAATCACAACAGAGCATCGGAAGACATTGAGCATCATAGCTCTTGAAGTCACGTCACAAGAAGAACCATTGAGGGAACTAGTGACACTTAGCTTTGAGAAGAGAGGACCCAGGGAGAAGGAAGCTGCCCTCTCATGCTCCTCCGTGTGCCAGTCACTGGGCCACACACTTTCTACAAATTATCTTGCTTACTTTTCCTAGCAAGCCCATAAAGTAGGGTGAGAGAGCTTCAGCACTCTCATGCTGGTCTTGGGGTTAGGAGGGAATGGTGCTGAAATCCAGCGTGTCTTGCCTTTGCCTCCGTCTGCTCATAGAGAGGAATAGTAGCCACACATAAATATTTGAAGGGCATTCACAGGGAAGGCGGTTTCACTTATCCTTGAAGCTTCAGGGAACAAAGTGAGAAAGAAAGGTAGGGGTTTAGGAAGGTAGATGTGTTTTCCTTTACAGAAAATGAATGCTTCCAATACAGCTGCATGAAATTAGGGCTGGCCGAATGGGGGTGGGGACGGAATTGAGTTCCCTGCAACGGACTGAGTGTTTGTATCCTCCCAAAACTCATCTGTTGAAACCCTAATCCCAGTGTGATGGTATGAAAAACTGGAGCCTTTGGGAGGTGATTAGGTCGTGAGGGTGGGGCCCTCATCCACGGGATTAGTGATCCCAGAAGAAGAGGCTAGGGAGCTCTCTGCCCTCGTTCTGCCACGTGAGGATATAGGAAGACAGCCGTCTGCAACCCAGAAGACAGCCCTCAGCAGAACCTGGCCACCCTAGCACTGACTTCTGGCCCAGACTGTGAAAAACAAGTGTCTGTTGTCTATGAGCCAACCAATGTATGGCACTTGTTACACCAAGCCAAGCTGGTGGGGATGTGCCCTGTCTTTTCAGGTGGTATTTTCCCAAGCTGCTGAGGACCAGTGCATAGAGACCAGGGAAGGCCAAGCGTTCTAGGCCCTATTGATTGATTGCCAAAGACCCCCTGCTCCAGGTTGCCCAGCCCTGAGCTTGCTGTGGTCTCTTCACCCCTGAAGAGCCACACGGCAACCCCTGGAACCCTCCTGCTCCTGAACCCTGGCTCTGTGACTGGGAAAGGCGTATCTTCCACTGGTTCCAGTGATTTTATTTCTAGTCACTGCTCCCTGTACCGGGAAGTCCCTTCCACCCCATCAGAGAGGCTGCCCCTAACCACCCACCAACCACCCCACTAAGCTGCAGCCCACTCCAGCCCCCCAGCGTCTGCACAGCATCCACCACCACCTGAAATGAAATCTTTTCCTACCTTTCTCTGTTACTGTGTGGATCCCCACACTAGGATGTGAGCCCAGTGAGGGAGGGGCCACATGTGCTTGGCTCACTGCCCTATCCCGGGCACCTAGAACAGGGCCTGGCACACAGTGAGCTCTCGGGAAGGAGGTCGTGGCTTCACGTTGTCCTGCACTGACCTCCCAGCTGTCTGGCTGGCCCCTCCTAGATGTCTGCTAGAGATGAGCCTGTCTTCCCCCGCCACACCTGGACCTTTCTGCCCCTTTCTGTGTGCCTGAGGCCTGTTCCCTGGCCAGTTGTTCAAGCTGATTCTATGCTTGGCTAAACCAGCCTTTTCTCTTTTTCTTTTTTTTCTCTTCTTTTCTTTTCGCTTATTTTCCCTCCCTCCCTTCCCTCCCCTCCTTCCTTCCCCTTCCTTCCTTCTTCTCTCCCTCCCCTCCCCCTCCCTCCTCCTCCCTCCTTCCCTCCCCCTCCCTCCCTCCTTCCCTCCCCCTCCCTCCCTCCTTTCTTTTTCTTTCTTTCCTTCCTTTCTTTCCCTCCCTCCCTCCCTCTCTCTCCTTCCTTCCTTCCTTGCTTCCTTCCTTTCCCCCTCCCTCCCTTCTTTTCTTCCTTGCTTTCTTTTCCCCTCTTTCTCGCTGTCTTTTGCCTTTCATTTTTTTCTCCCCCTCCCTCCCTTCCTCCCTTTCTCCCTCCTTTCCTCCCTTTCTCCCTCTCTTCCTCTCTTTAGTAAGGTCTTCCTAGTGGCCAGAGGCCCTGGAGGGTGGCCATTCCCACCTGAGAAGACTGCCTGCTCGCCCCCTCTTCTTGCTGTATCCTGCTTTCCCTTTGTCTGGGCTGTCTCAGCAAGCTCCTATGCCTTCTGGGAGCCCTGAGCTCCACAGACGGAAGCCATCCAGTGGCTGGTGATGAGGAATCCACATCCACAAGTGCTTGCCCGTCCCTCGGCAGGAGTCTGCACCACACTGCCATGAGCCCTACTGTGTTTTCCTGGGAGAGTTCTCTACCAAAAACACATGGGAAACTTATTTTGGAGCCTGCTGGTTGACTTATTGGTGAGAACCACTTCACCTGCCAATGTGAACAAAAGAATGAGGGCAAGGTTAAGGAGAGGCTTGATGATGTATCAAGAGATGATTGCTGGAATAATAATATTTTTGCAAAAAGTAGATCAACATATTTAGCACTTAAAGCCTTGAACATGCTGTGAAAGTCAGGTTTTGTTCCCAAGGGAAGAAAAGAGCTGTTCCCTCTCTGTTCCTGGTGACGTTAGGGTGACCCCCAACCTCATGTAACCTCGTGGTGATGAGCTAGAGTTCAACGTGGCTTAAACCTTCAATCTGTAATACACAGTGGGCCCACAGAGTTCCCATGGCACGTGTCCTAATATCTGTGCTTGCCTCCCCAGAGTGGGTCTTGTCTGAAAAGCCACATTTATTAAAGTGATTTCTATCAACAATTTAATAATTAGAGAAGTCGTTCTAAGCTGAAGAGGAAATGGTTCACTGCAGCCAATAAATGTCTTCGCAATTTAGTCACTACATATCTGAGCTTATTTTTTTTTCCAGAGGAAACCACAAAAAATACCTACTACAATTGTGTTGAAGGTTCTTGGGGCAGATGTTATGAGTGGTGGTAGAGCTGTGGTTGAACCACCTCCAAGACCAGTGGGAGGTCACCAGGACTTCTTGCCTTAGAGACATTTATTTTTCTTCAAACTCGATCTTAAAACATCTTGCCAGGGTGAAATGAACTTGAATCACTCCTGATCTATTGATTTGATTTTTCCCCCTGCTATTTGGGAGTATGTATGGTCTGGGTTGAGGTGAGTATGTGGGGTCTATTGTAATTTATAGATTTTCATGAAAACTAAGATACATTTCAGGAAGCCATTCCAGCATGCAATTTGCTAAAACAAAGGGGTCAACAGAGATGCATCCTCTGAGAGTGGTTGGTTAGCGAGGCCATTCAACCAACTTCAAACACTGATTGAATACCCTTTGTATACCAGAACACTGCTAAGTGTTAGACCGCTCACAAGAGGTGGATAGATTCTGGACAGGGAAAGCCAGGTGAGCTCTTTCCTGAACCGGCAAACTCTGGGAACAAGACCCCAGCTGCGGTGGTAACTAAAGACTGGGTTACCAGTTCTGGAAATTCTTTGAAATGCATCAGTGGGGGTATCCCTGGCTGGTAGTATCCCCAGCTCATTGAAAAGCTGTATCTTCTCCCTCCCTTCACTTCAACCTCAAATCTGTCAGCACTGCTTTATCTATGTATGCAATTTAAGCCCAGCACAAAGAACTCACTGAAGGGCGCGGGACCAGAATTCGGCCTGCTCTGCTCACCAGCGGTGTGCTCTGGGAGGCCTGTGCCTGTCCACGGGGCACGTTTCTCATCCTCACAGAGGTACTGCTTGGTTTAGTGAGGGCTGGGGATTTGATTCACCGACAGTCCCTGGACAAAGAGGTCAAGGAGCCAATGGCATCCTATCCACGTGTTACCTGAGGCAGAGGAAATTCTTGGGTTTTCTCAAAAGCTATATTGGGAACACACACTGTGCATACGTGTACACACACACACACACCACACCACACACACACCACACACACACACCACACACAACACACACATACACCACACACACCACACACAACACACACACCACACACACACACACCACATACCACACATACCACACACACACCACACACAACACACACATACCCCACACACACCACACACAGCACACACACCACACACACACACACCACACACACACACCACACACAACACACACATACACCACACACACCACACACAACACACACACCACACACACACACCACACACACACACCACACACAACACACACATACACCACACACACCACACATACACCACACACGCCACACACATACACACACCACACACAACACACATACACGCACCACACACAACACACACACCACACACACCACACACACCACACACACCACACACATACACACACCAACACACCACACACACCACATACCACACACACACCAACACACCACACACCACATACAGCACACACATACACACACCACACACATACACACATCACACACCACATACAGCACACACATACACACACCACACACATACACACATCACACACCACATACCACACATACCACACATAACACCACACACATACACACACCACACACACACCGCACACCACACACACACCACACACCACACACACACACACTTTCCCCCATGACTTTTGGCTCTATTTTATTTGGAGAAGCAGCAGCATTTTGATTTTGAAGGGGACTATGTTAAAGGCCACAGTGTTTCCTGTTTTCTGATCGGAATGGCAGGGATCAGTGCTGTGCACAGGCGCTGCTGCAGTCTGCAAGTGAGCGCTACCCTCCTCACCTCATGGTTTCAGTACACGCGGCCACCTCCCCACTCACGCTGTCCATGCTTCTCCTTAGACAAGAGCTGCATGTATGAACAGATAGGGGTTTGAGACCATAGGGCTGAGCTCGCCATCTGGCAATTACTGATGACACCCCGGGCTGTCTCTCAGAGGTGGGCATGCCTGGACCCATGAATCAAAGTCTGGACTTGCAGAAAAGTTAAAGGAAATAGCTGCTGTATTAGTGGGGCTGATCACAAGCATCTGGGGAAAGGAGAGAACAACATGGCGTTATTGAAACTTCCACCTATTTCCTTGATAAATATAAACCCTGCACCAAATGTTGCAAATGAAAAGAGAAACAGGGTCTTCCTATGGGACATGACCCACACACCCAGGACAAAAGTAAGGCTGGCCGTTCTGTTTCAGCACAATAACATGTGTGTTAATTCAGGACTGACGCCTGGCTGCCCCCAGTCTGGCAGTGGTGTTTGCCTCCTGCCTTTGTTAGGAGAAGTGAAATAAGCTAAGGCCCCTGGAGCCAGCCTTTTCCTGCTCCTCTGCCCCACCCCCTAGACACGCACACACAGAGCTCTCTTAGCATCAGAGGCCCAGAGAAAGGCCGGAGTCATCAACACCTGTCATTTCCAGAGCCAAAAATGTCATCAGGCCCTGCCTGGCTGGGCTGTCAACAATGGCGTGATTTGGCCAATTTTGGAACAGGAAATGGACTATTCATGAGCAGTGCTTTCAGTGATGGGTAGATGCACTGTGTACGTTCGTGTGTGCATGCGCATCTGTGCACGTGCATATGCACACATATGCACCTGCGCACCCAGACCACGCTCCCTGCCGCCTCAAAAACCTCTTGTTGGTTGCATTTTCTCCAGTAACAGAAGTGATGACTCTGATGGGAAATGCACAATTAAGCTCTGAAGTGATTTCCCTAGAAATCAGTAAAAGGGTTTTCTGGAACTTAAAAAAAAAAAAAGATGAAAACTCTATTTTTCCGTAAGGATTTGCTCCAAAGAAAGCAGCTCTCACCATATGTTTTCCCGGAGGGAGGAAGGAGGGGACAGAATGTACAAGCTGAATACTGACTAAATGTTGCTGGCCCGGATTCCGGGGGTGGCTAGTCACCGTATCCTGGAAAGGCTGGCAGAACCGTCAAGTTGAAGGTGGTTTAGGAAAGTCCTGGGCAGACTGGGGGCCTCATGGATGTGGAGCAGCCTGTAGCTTGACCTATGATCAATAAATGCAATGTTTTCCTCAAGGCAGGTGAGGAGGGGCTTAGGCTGTAACAGGTGTTTTAGTATTCTGGAGCAGAGTTTTATACATTTTTAAAGGAAGTCAGCCTCAGAACGCTGATCTCAACATTGTGACTAGCCTGTTACCCTGGGGCCGACCCTGAGTAGAGAGACTGAAATCACAGAATTAGGACTCAAAGTAACTATTAGAGTTCCTTGGTTCTACCCTTGTCCTCCAGGTAGTATCATCACTAGCCTGGTTGGACAGGGACCTACCTGTCCTTCTCTCAAAGTTCTCCAGGGAATAAAATTTTATAGGCTACACTGGTAATGAGTGGGAAGGTTGGAAGGATGTAGGGGTAGGAAAAGAAACAGAATAAATAAGTCAAATATACAGTGTGTTAGATGGTGAAAAGTGCTATTATGGGTAACGCTAATCTATAACTTGCATTTGTTTTTATTTTGGATCAGGGTCTCACTGTGTTGCCCAGGCTGGAGCACAGTGGCACAACTATAGCTCACTCCAGCCCTGGACCCTTGGACTCAAGGATCCTTCTGCCTCAGCCTCCTGAGTAGCTAGGACTATAGGCATGTACCACCATGCCTGGCTAATTTTTTATTCTTAAAGTTTTGTAAAGATGGGACCTCTCTATGTTCCCCAGGTTGGTCTTGAACTTCTGGGCTTTCAAGGAATCCTCCTGCCTTGCTTGGCCCCCTAAAGTGCTGTGATCTTAGGGGTAAGCCATTGAGTCTGGTCATAACTTGCATTTGAATGAGGTTTCACAATTTTCTTTTTCTTTTCTTTTCTTTTTCTTTTTTTTGAGACAGAGTCTCCCTCTGTTGCCAGGCTGGAGTGCAGTGGCATGATCTCGGCTCATTGCTACCTCAGACTCCTGGGTTCGAGCGATGTTCCTGCCTCAGCCTCCCGAGTAGCTGGGACTAAAGGTGTGTGCCACCACACCCAGCTAATTTTTGTATTTTTTAGTAGAGGCAGGGTTTCACCATGTTGGCCAGGATGGTCTTGGTTTCTTGACCTCGTGATCTACCCGCCTCGGCCTCCCAAAGTGCTGTGATTGCAGGTGTGGCCCACTGCGCCCGGCCAAGTTTTCATAGTTTTCATGGGCCTGGACATATCTATTCTAGGTCATCCTCACAAGAATAACTGTCCTGGAATGTTAAGGATATTTTCCGAGGTCATCTGATTAAAAGTGACTTTTCTGGCAATAGAATGTAGGTCATCAGGCGTGGAGTGTCCTTTTCCTCTCTATCTAACCTAAGAAATTAGTATATAAAGTTAAGCTCTGTCTTGTTGTATTACTCACTGGAGACTGGACAAGGCCTGCTCACTTTCTTATCCCTGGAAGATGGGAATTCTCGTGTAGCGCTGGTGAGGCAAGCTGTCCTTCAGTCTGTAGACCAGAGCTTTTCAATGACAGCGACTCGAATTGCAAGGCTCCGGTGCATGCCAAAGATCCCCACGGAAGGATCGACAACACAGGGACGCTAACCCAAGAAGCCGAGTCTGTTCTGGAGTCAGGAAGAGTCCCACCGGGCAGGAAGAAATGGTTTCACGCTTTCACACATTTTCAAGTGGGAACAGGAACATATAGCTTGGGCCAGGCTCTGCCACGTCACGTGGCCGTGGCACCTCTCTTGGTGGTGGCTGGGAACCTTGGGCCAGGCTCTGCCACATCACATGGCCGTGGCACCTCCCTTGGTGGTGGCTGGGAACTTTGGTAAGGGAGACACGGCAAAGCTAAAGCCAAAGGAGAGCCGGAGAACGAGCAGCTTGAGCGTTTGCCTTGGAAATGCGCTGTGAGGGCCGGGCGTGGTGGCTCACGCCTATAATCCCCGTGCTTTGGGAGGCCAAGGTGGTGGATCACGAGGTCAGGAGATCGAGACCCTCCTGGCTAACACGGTGAAACCCATCTCTACTAAAAAAAAAATACAAAAAATTAGCTGGGCGTGGTGGCGGGTGCCTATAGTCCCAGCTACTCGGGAAGCTGAGGCAGGAGAATGACGTGAACCCAGGAGGCGGAGCTTGCAGTGAGCCGAGATGGCGCCACTGCACTCCAGCCTGGGTGACAGAGTGAGACCCCGTCACAAAAAAAAAAAAAAAAAAAAAAAAATGTGCTGTGATTCTTCGGACTAAGAATTCGAATTCCTCCTTTATTCCCTGACCACCCCACCTGTTCTTCCCTGCCCTACAACAGTGGGGAGGAGGGGGAAAATCAGGTGTTCTGTGACAGCTATAAAAATAATTAATTATGCCTGGCGCGGTGGCTCAGGCCTGTAATCTCAGCACTTTGGGAGGCCGAGGCAGGTGGATCATGAGGTCAGGAGTTCAAGACCAGCCTGGCCAAGATGGTGAAACCCCTTCTCTACTAAAAATACAAAAAGTAGCAGAGCACGGTGGCAGGTGCCTGTAATCCCAGCTACTTGGGAGGCTGACGCAGGAGAATCACTTGAACCCAGGGGGTGGAGGTTGCAGTGAGCCAAGATGGCGCCACTGTACTCCAGCCTGGGAGACAGAGTGAGACTCCGTCTCAAAAAAAAAAAAAAAATTAATTAGTTTCAGCAGCTGTTTTGGAACCCAGGTTGGAGAGAAGCATGGGCTTTTCATTATGGCCAAGGTGGGTGAAAGGCCACATGAATAGCCAGGCACTGAGCCTCGATATGAGCACACCACGTGGCACGGGAAATAAGAGAGTGGAAGTTTAGCATCAGGCAGAGCGGGGTGTGGATTCCAGTGCTGCCACTCTCTAGCCTTGGACCTCGGGCCTGTGAGGCACAGAGGTGTTGCCTACCCGGCAAGACTGTGTCAAAGAACAAATGGGGAAGCATGGTATCCATGACCCCCAGCAGCTGCTCGGTGAGTGTCACAGATCAGTCACATCAGGGGTGTGGTCACAGCTTGCAAATTTGACTCTCCATAGTGGGCAAGGGAAGAGCTAGGGAAGAGTCAAAGTCAAAAACGTGGGCAGTTCCCACGTGTTTACCTGTCCCGTTCAATCAACGCAACTTGAAAGTCTCTGTGTTTATTCATCTTGCACTCAACAAACTTGTATCTGGGGACTGAGCAGCTGCTGTTCCCCAAAGAATCTTGGTTCCTACCCCCTCATAGTGTGAGGGTCTCACCATTCCAGGTGTGCTTCTAAACTTCAAAGCTCCTGAGACTCTCAGTTCCCTCCCACTCATAGTGTGAGTCTCACCATGCCAAGTGTTATTCTAAACTTTAAAGCCCCTGAGAATCTCAATTCCCACCCCTCATAGTGTGAGAGTTTCACCATGCCAAGTATGATTCTAAAGTTTTTTTTGTTTTGTTTTGTTTTTTGAGACAGAGTCTTGCTCTGTCACCAGGCTGGAGTGCAATGGCACCATCTTGGCTCACTGCAACCTCCGCCTCCCAGGTTCAAGCGATTCCCCTGCCTCAGCCTCCCGAGTAGCTGGGACTGTAGGTGCAAGCCACCACGCCTGGCTAATTTTTTGTATTTTAGTAGAGACGGAGTTTCACCATGTTGGCCAGGATGGTCTCAATCTCCTGACCTCGTGATTTGCCTGCCTAGGCCTCCCAAAGTGCTGGGATTACAGGCATGAGCCACCGTGCCCAGAAGTGTGACTCTAAACTTTAAAGCTCCTGAGAATCTCAATTCCCATCCCTTATAGCGTGAGGGTCTCACCGTGCCAAGTGTGACTCTAAACTTTAAAGTTCGGTGTGGTTCATACCTCATGCCTCCCACCTGCAGCCCAATTACTTCACCGGGGGCTCAACTAAAGAATTAGTGATGAATGGTCATTATGACCCTGTGCAATTTTTGTTATTTATTCACAAACCAAAGAAATGTAAAATGATAAAAAGGAGATACAGCGTTTCCCTATGACATTGGCAGAGACCTTTGAAAAAATACCCAGGGTCTGACAAGAGTGTGGGGGAAAAACATTAATTCATTGCTGATTACATAACTAGGATTTTCTGGAAGACACAATAATAGGTATAAAAAACCACAAAAACGTTCAGACCTTTTGATGCCATAATTCTACCTCTTAAAACATTTTTGAAGGGGATAATTAAATAGGGTTGCTTTCTAATTAAGAAAGCTCATTGCAAGATACTGTATAAGACCAAAGATTGCAAACAACTTAAATGCTCAACAATATAGGATTGGCTGATGGAATCATTTGTTCAGCAAATACCACTGAGCACCCTACTGGAGTGCCTGCTGTGCTCTGACCAAGCTTTGGGAATATTCTTCTCAGACGTGTGCTCAAAATACGCAGTGTGACCCAGTGTCGAATGTACAAGTGTCTAAACTGATATTTGACCAAAGACAAATATTGCCAGCTTAGAACTTCTGCATTTCATGGATACATCTAAAATTTCATTTAAGAATTTTTTTTATTTGTTTTTTTTTTTTGACAGAGTGTTGCCCTGTTGCCTAGGCTGGAGTGCATTGGCATGATCTTGGCTCACTGCAGCCCCTGCCTCCCAGGTTCAAGCGAGTCTCCTGCCTCAGCCTCATGAGTAGCTGGGATTACAGGCGTGCACCACCATGTCCAGCTAATTTTTGTATTTCAGTAGAAATGGGATTTCACCATGTTGGTCAGCCTGGTCTCGAGCTCCTGACCTAAAGTGATCCACCCTGGGCCCCCCAAATTGTAGAGATTACAGCCTTGAATCACCACACCTGGCCTTATTTAAGAATTTAAATAATGTTTCAATTTTATTTTAAGAACTTTAGTAGTTAAAATTGTATCTGATTTTTGGTTTTTAAACTGATGCATAAGACATGCATATTTTGGGGATACAAGTGGTAATTTTATATATTTGTGTAATTCATACAGATCAAATCAGTGTACTTGGAATATCCATCCCTTAAATATGTATTTTTCCTTGATGCCAGAAACATTTGAATTAGTCTCTTCTAGCTATATGGAAATGTATCTAGATTATAGTGGACTGATCTATCAAACAGCAGGTCTTATTTCCTCTATCAGACCAGATGTTTGTACCCAGCAGTGACATTTTAAAGCTTAATATTATAGTGTGATAACAGTGACCTCTCAGCACCGTCACTGGGCAGGGTGCTCCTGTGGTCACTGTTTTCAGGTCTGCGGTGGAAACAGAAGTCCATTTCCAAGAAACCAGTGAGGCCGTACAATATGCTTTGGTAGCTAGCTTAGTCGGCACCAGGTTCCGCAGAAGATGCTGGTGCCTGAAGCAGATCAATGGGACGGGTGCCACGGTGGGTTACCATGTAAGAAGTGAAGGTAGCATGTGAGTCAGCTTTCCTTCCTTTAAGCCGGAGGTTCTAGGGGTGATTCTGCCCCCCAGGGGACATTAGGCAATGTCTGGAAACTGGGGGAGTGTTGGGACCGACATCTACTGGGTAGAGGTCAGGGGTGCTGCTAGCTTTTTATGATGCACAGGACACTCAGCCCCTCACAACAAAGAACCTCCTAGTCCAAAATGTCAATAGTGCCAACCACAGCAGAGAAACGCTGCTCTAAACATAGACACAGTAGCCTCCCTAGCTGCGGTTTTGCTTTCAGCCATTTCAGTTACCCACAGTTAACTGTGGTCTGAAAATCGGTGAGTATAGTATAATAAGATACTTTGGGAGAGAGAGAGAGACCACATTTACATAACTTTTATTACAGATATTGTTATCATTATTCTATTTTATTATTAGGTATTGTTGTTAATCTCTTAGTGTCTTAGTCTAATTCATAAATTAAGCTTTTTCACAGGTATTTATGTACAAGGAAAAATGTAGTACAGTTGTTCGTCTGTATACCTGAGTTCTCACCCCTCAAACACTGTATTTTTGGTCCTGGTTTGGTTAAAAGAGTCCAGGTATTACTTGCAAGGGTCTGGTGAGGGCTAGACAAACATACCCGCAGAAGGATCAGTATCACAGGGACACTAACCCAAGAGGCCAAGTCTGTCCTGGCATCAGGAAGGGTCCCACTGGGGAGAAACAAATGGTTCCACGCTTCAAACGTCTTCAAGTGGGAACGTGAACCATCTGTGCTGTCTGACAACGTGTGTTGTATATGTAGGGTCCATACTATCTGCGGTTTCAGGCATCCATAGGGGGTCTTGGATTGTTCCCGCAGATAACGGGGGACTATTGCAACTGCTAACATCAAGTGTTTTCCTTTCCCTACCACCTGGACTTGAAGATGTGGTTGCCGGAAGTGCGGCAGCCCCAGAAACAGAAGCTGCATGCTCTGCTCAAGGAGCCTTCTGGACACTTCAGCAGCAGGCTTCAGATTGCTGCCTTTCCTCGGCCATCTTCATTTCCGATAATTTGCATGCATTTGAGGAAAAAATTGTCCTTAAGTGTTGGACCTAAAAATTAACAGTGGAGCACTGGAATAGGCTTTTAAGCTAACACTGTGTCTCTAAATGTTCATGCTCCTCAGCACTCCTTGCAAGCAAGTTAATCCCAGCACCTTTTCTGCTGAGAAAACAGGAGGGTCTAAAGCAGGCTGAAGAAGAAAATAAGTACTTGCCTCCCAAAGTCCATGGAGTAGGTCACTTCTTCAGCACATTCCAGCAAATGAGCTGTGTTCTTTGCAAGCAATCTTATGACAAATTGGCATTGCTTCCCACATGGTACAATTTTAAGGCTTTTTTTGTTCTTCAAGCAGCCTTTGAACACGGAATAGCTACTGTTCCAGTTTATTGGAACATTTTGTGAAATTACATGATAAGGCGGTTCCAAAATCTCTTCTATGTCATGTAGTTTATCTTTGGATAAAAAAGAATGATGAAAGCAGTTCACTTGCTGGAGATTACAGGCAGCAATTCTGTGCCATAATTGCTTTCTCAACACACAGCTGAAGAGTGTGAACAAACCATGGGACGCTTGTGATTCCCAAGTCACTTGTAACCATCACCATGTTTGTTCCATTGCTGGAGACAATTGCCCAACACTTTATTTGATGGACTTTTCATTTCGTAAATATTTCTCCAATAAGATTCCCTTTACTGGGAAGAACCACAGCCTCTTGGCAGCAAAATAAAGATGAGCGCACTCCGCCTCACCATTAATCCACCAGGCTGTCAAACTGATGGAAAGAATACAAAAGCAGCACATTTAATAACACCATTAAACTTTGTGCACGCAGCAGAATGTCATGCAGGAAGAAAGCATTTCGATAACATGGTTTCTGGAAAGAACTTTGTACCTAATCACTTGAGTAAATTACAAAAGTTCTTTGTCTTCATCCACTGAATACAGTTGTCAGTGGGTAACATTTTGAGAAGCTTTTTGTTCAAACATTTGGTTTCCACAGAACTGAAATGTGTTTTTAAAGAATTCATGTGAATTCTATTGTTTTGATTTTGGCTAGTGAGAATGTATACTGTGGGTGCCACGTTTTTCCTGAGTAGCTCTTCATCCTTTTATACTCTGTATTATAGCTGGATCAATCATAATTTTCCAGGTATCTGTTGCGATTATTTTGGACTTATTTTCCTCCTTATGAAATTTTGAGGTGACAAAGATGACATGCTGCTTGCCATTTATAGATAAGGATATCTAAATCAGGGGTGTCCAATCTTTTGGCTTCCCTGGGCCACATTGGAAGAAGAATTGTCTTGGGCCCCATATAAAATACTCTAACACTAATGATAGCTGATGAGCTTAAAAAAATCGCAAACAAATCTCATAATGTTTTAAGAAAGTTTACGAATTTGTGTTGGACCACTTTCAAAGCTGTCCTGGGCCACATGCAGCCTGCGGGCTGTGGGTTGGAAAAGCTTGATCTAAGCAGAATATTTTCTTGAAAGACTAATGGCCTATATGAAATTAAGTAACCGAAAATTAAATGTGGATCTTAAAGTTTGTTTAGGTTAGTATTATCAATGCTCCCATTCAAATAATTCATCAAATATTAGAATTATAGTATAATCTAGTGATTATTTTCCTCTGTATTAGCGAAATTTGTATAAATGATTATTGGCATTAAAAGGAAACAGAGTTCTTTCTAAAGTTACTTAGCTAACACCCTCTCTTAATATTTGTATTAGCAATGTATTTCCCTACTTAATGACTGGAAAGTTGTTAATAATTTTTATGTGAAATGAATGGTTTTCACAAACTATACAATTTATTTCTGCATGTAACTACTTTTACTGGTAATTATTTATTTATCAACTGGCTGAAGAATTTAATATTAAAACACACAAGGAGGCTGGGTGTGGTGGCTCATGCCTAAAATCCCAGCACTTGGGAGGTTGAGGCAGGAGGATCATTGGAGTCCAGGAGTTCAAGATCAGCCTGGGCAACACAGTGAGACCCCATCTCCACGAAAATAAAAAATTAACCACATCTGTAGTCCCAGCTGCTTGGGAGGCTGAGGTGCGAGGATGGCTTGAACCCAGAAGTTGAGGCTGCAGTGAGCTGTGATCATGCCACTGCACTCCAGCCTGGGTGACAGTGTGAGACCCTGTCTCAAAAAAAGCAAAAACAAAACAAAATAAACAAAACGCAAAAGGAGATTTATTCAATGTTCTATTCAGAATGCTTACCTGGACCTGAAAGTGAATAATCAGGTATTAATTATCAAGTTAAATGACAGGTCTTGCCTTGTTCATACCACTGTTGTGACACTGATTAGATATGATGAGAATCTATGGGATCTCACAATTATTGGTCACATCCAATATTAAGATCACATAACAGGGCCGGGCGCGGTGGCTCACGCTTGTAATCCCAGCACTTTGGGAGGCCGAGGCGGGCGGATCACGAGGTCAGGAGATCGAGACCATGGTGAAACCCCGTCTCTACCAAAAAATACAAAAAATTAGCTGGGCGTGGTGGCGGTCGCCTGTAGTCCCAGCTACTCGGAGAGGCTGAGGCAGGAGAATGGCGTGAACCCGGGAGGCGGAGCTTGCAGTGAGCCGAGGTTGCGCTACTGCACTCCAGCCTGGGCGACAGAGAGAGACTCTGTCTCAAAAAAAAAAAAAAAGATCACATAACAGTAGGCTGTAAAACAATGTTAGCGTATCCTCTCAAATTGTAAACTAGTAGTGTCTTTTAAATTTTGTTTTATTTGCATAGACATACTGAGGGAAAAAGAAGTATCTCCTTTTTTTCTCTGAGATGGGGCTCCCCTGCTGAGGGGGGATTAAAATTTAACAGTCTTTAAAAAAATGTTCCAGGGACTGTGTGGGTCTCTGCTTAGGAGAGCTCAGTCCTATAATGAGAAACTAGGAGGAACTTTGTGCTTCCAGAGTTGCAGGGACCGAGTGCCCCACTGGGAGACGATGGGTGGACAGACACCCCAAGACTGGTGAGAGGACAGAAGTCTTGTGCTCACACAGGGTGGAGAGGAGGCATGACCCCAGGTAGTGGGTGCTGGGGTGAGTAATTATGCTGTGGCTTTGGAATAGCAGCAGAGGTCTTTGGGGCTCAGTCGACAGTCAGCAGAGGGTGACCTCTGCTGTGAGGGGTCCTCCTGCCATCTTGGGTGGGGTGTCCACAGATGGTGAAGGACTGCTGTCCAGTGGCTGCAGAGCCTTTACGTGGTGGTACCACTGTAATAGCAGTGACCATCCTGCAGCAGGGACCATGTCAGCCCCTTTCCCCAGAAGCACGATAGCCCAGGGTTCTGAATGGATCCAATAGAAGGCATAGGATGGAGCCGCAGAATAGCTGACACTGGCCTTATCAGGCTCAGCCAGGTTTAGATATGATTTAGATGAAGAAACGTGATGTCTCTGGTACCCAAATACTATGGAGCTGTTAACGCACAACCCGTGTATGCATACATGCCTCCTGAAACAAACCACACTACACATACATCAACATAGTAGCACTGGTTTCTCTGGGTAGAGGAATCGGGGGAGATTTTAGTTTTAGTTGTAATTTTCCTACTTTATTTCTTTTCCAAAATCTCTAGAACAAGTGTTCCAAAATCTCTAGAATGTATACAATTTATAATCCAGAAAAGTAATTCTAATAAGCCAGCTGATGATTTAAAAGAAAATCTACAGTGATTAAGACATTCGGCATAACAAGAATTATGTCTTATTGTCTATTGCACCTCTTTGTCCCAGCATAAAACAATGGCTGTTATTTTTGAGAACCAGGACACTGTGCTAGGCATTTTACGGTAATTATCTTAACTCGTCTTTCAACAATAAGATAGGTACTATCATTATCCCCCTTTTAAAATGAGGAAAATTATAAAAACATTCTTGAAAGAGCTAAAATAAGATGTGAAGAAATAAAGAGACAGTCAAAAGACCTTGGAGACATTCATAAGCTTGCACATAGCAAAGGTTGGCTGAATTGTTCTGTAAAGAGCCAGATGAAAACTGTTTTAAGCTATGCAAGCCATAGGGTCTCTATGACAACTACTCAGCTCTGCCAGGCAGAAGCAGCCATTGACAATATGTAAATGAATGAGTGTGCTGTGTTGCAATAAAACTTTATTTGTGAAAACTGGTGATGGGCTAGAGTTGGCTCATGGGCCACAGTTTGCTGACCTTGCTATAGAGAAAGACAATGTCATAATATAAAACTTTCTAAAGTGACACTTGATTACAGCAATTTTAATCAGGGATTTAAGATATTATTTAACCTCTAGGAGGGGAAGCCTTTTAAAGCAAGACCAGGCTGGGCGTGGTGGCTCATGCCTGTAATCCCAGCACTTTGGGAGGCCGAGGTGGGCTGATCACAAGGTTAGGGGTTCGAGACCCGCCTGGCCAACATAGTGAAACCCCATCTTTACTAAAAATATGAAAAATTAGCTGGGCATGGTAGTGGGCGCCTGTAATCTCAGCTACTCAGGAGGCTGAAGCAGGAGAATTGCTTGAACCCAGGAGGCGTAGATTGCAGTGAGCCAAGATCGCGCCATTGCACTCCAGCCTGGGCAACAGTATGAGACTCTGTCTCAAAAAAAAAAAAAAAAAAAAAAAAAAAAAAAAAGCAAGACGGAAAACCAGAAAGTCTTAAGGGAAAAGTCTGACAAATCTGACTACATAAAAAATCTGATCATTTTGCATGGCAAAAGACAGCACAAAAATATTGACAGACATGATGAGACTAGAGAAAATATTTGAAACACACGACAGAGGATTAATATCTTTAATATTGAGAACCTCTGAGAAGTCATTAAGCAGGAAAAAGTTGAAAATTAGGTAATTTGCTGAAGTTGAAATGAAAACGATTGTCAAACATTTAAATATATGCCCAACATCACTGGTACTGCGGAGAATGTTTATTACAACAATAATGAGACTCAATTGTTTGCCGATCAGGTTGACAAAAAATAAAAATACTAAAAATACTGATGACGGTTAGTGCTAGTAAAGGTGAGAGGACAGTGATGTCTCAGCAGATGCTGGTCGAGTCTGAACTGTCATGTGCTCTGGAAAAATGACCTGGTAGAAAAGGCTAAGTAACTCTTACCCAAAATGCTTCAGATCAGAAGTGTTTCAGATTTTGGAATAATTGCACATACATAATGAGATATCTTGGGAGTTGGATCCAAGTCTAAGCACAGAATTCATTTACGCTGTATATATACCTTATAGCCTGAAGGTAAATCTATGCAATATTTTAAATAAGTTTGTGCATGAAACAAAGTTTGTGTTAAGCACTTAAGTGTGGAATTTTCCACTTGTGACATCATGTCAGTGTCCAGAAATTGTGGATTTGTTTTTTTGAGTTGAGGTCTTGCTGTGTTGCCCAGGCTGGAGTACAGTGGCACAATCATAGCTCACTGCAGCCTTGACCTCCTGGGCTCAAGCCATTCTCCCACTTCAGCCTCCCAAGTAGCTGGGATTACAAGTTCGTACAACCATGCTAAAATTTTGGATTTTGGAGCATTTTGGATTTTGAATTTTCAGATTAGAGATGATCAACCTATACCTATTAAAATTTAAAAAGGTAAGTTTGAAATGATAAATTATCTAGAAATTAAGGAAAAGAAAAATATTTCATATCAAAACCTATGAGGTTTGGTCAAAACTACTCTGAGAAGAGCTCATATCTTTAAAAATAATGTTAGTACTTCTAAAAACTTAGTGCTTCATTTCTATTTAATATGTATTGCAGTGAAGATTGTTTGACCCTTGTGACATCAGGGAGGTCGTTGCTTCCCAGCTGTGATGAATGTGGGGCTTCCCTCTCTGCCCTGGGGGCATTTCTTCTGAGTTCTCCTTCATTATCTCTCATGCCCACTCCAGGGCTTCCTTTATTTTGGGGGGCATTGTCCCGTTCCTATGTAGCCATGTTTGTGGGGTTGGCTTATGGCGATGGGACACGGTAGAGGTCATGCCTCTCCTCGGATGCATTCAAGGGTGCAGCTGTGAACAGTCACTTCTGGGCTCATGAACAGCCGTGGTATGTGTCAATCACTCTAGAAATATTGTGACACATAGAAAGGTCCTATAAATGTCTAAACTGAAAGTTAGTACTCAAAGGACCAGAAGTGAGGGTGGAGTCAGGGATGGGGTGGGGAAAAATGACTTCTTAAGGTCCCTAAAGCCCTTTGCTTCAAGGTCAAGGCATGATTTATTACAATAAAGAAGTATAGTTCATCCACCTCCATATCAGGAAACTTCCAAATCAGAAGGGTGACCACCTCTCTGTGAATCCAGGCTAGAAGCTGCAGAAAACATATGTGATGATTTTGTATTGTGCCTTCCTCTCTCTTGAAAGATGAACACACATCTGTTGACTCCTTAGCCCACCCATCGATCCGCAGCGGAAAGGCGCCTGTGACTGCTGCTAAGCAATCTCCCACAACCCACCAAATGCGCCACAGGGCCCAAATCAAACAGAGCGCCTGTCTGACTCAGATTCAACGGAGTGAGAAATGAGAAGGGAATTTTCTCTATGTGGCTCCGTCTCTAGCGATGTCACTAAGCAAAAAAAAAAAAAAAAAAAGAGGGATGGTGGGAAACTGCGATGGATGAAAAACTTGGAAGCCTGATCTGGACACACAGGAGCTGCTTATCGGGGCTTCTTTTGTGGGAAAAGTGTTCCCTTGCATCTCCGCTTGTCTCCCCAAATCACACATGGGTGCTGTGCTGCCATCTCAGAATCGGGGGGAGGAAGCTCAGGCCTTGCATGAAATACTTCCATTCATTTCTTATGACAACTTATTACCCTGCTCCTCCGCCTGAGCATGCAGGCGTCCAGTTCTACCTCCGAGAGAGATCGGGCCAGGCTCCGTCCTTGCCAGCTCTGGTCCAGTGTGCTTCAGCTGCTGGTGCCTCCCCTGCCCGCAGTCCAGGCCTCCCTGTCCCGGGCAAGGCCCCCGGCTTTCAGGACGCCACTTCGACAGCACTGCAGGAGGAGGCCAAGGTGGAGACGGTGGACATTAAATCCTTCTTTATGTTTGCCCTGAGTTTTGGGGGAAATATTTATCACTGAAGCATTAAAAAGTGGGCTCCTCTGTGTCATGCATGTCACGAGCTCTGTTCTGCAGTGCCCCTCAGGTGCCCGTGAGCCTCCTCCTGGAGACATCCGCTGCAGGCGCTGGGTGGCTGGTGATTTCCATCCCACCAGTAATCTAAAACCTGTAAACACTGACGGCAGTCCGCCCAGGGGTGTGAGAAACTCGCAAATGAACAACAAATGCAGGGAGAGAAAAGCCAGACCAAATGGACTGATGTTTTTCACAACCACGGAGGGGTTTAATCCCCTGTCCCAAACCATATGGCACACTCCACACCAGCCGGCGAGGCCGGGGGTGACTTGGCGGCGGACCGTGGAAGCAGAAACGCAAGGCATTTTGTTTTCTTGTGTGAGCTCTTTTTCCCTTTAAATATTTACTTTTTGTGTTTTGCCAGGATGCAGTTTCCATCCCATATGCACAACAGGCTGCCTTTGCAAATGGGGGCCTGGCTTGGGGACCTGTAATAGGATACTGATTCTTTCACGTCGGGGGCTGCTCTTCCCACCTCCCAGGGTGATGACGAGCAAAACCCGCTGCAGATTTAGTGTGTAGGTCTGGTGACTCCGGAGAAAGGGTAGGTGGTCTTGATCCCTGTCTGTCTTTTCCTCAGGTGCCCCGTTGGCAGGACCCCAGACCGACATCCACCGGGTTAAGTGAGCCCCTGGTGGGAAACGCAGACCTTGCCAGGAGGTAGATGTCCCATCCGCCTTGTTGGGCCTGAGGCTGTAGGTGGGCAGGGAAATAGCCAACCACGCAGGAGAGGAGAGTCTCTGGCTTGGAGTCAGCTGATGGGGCATCCTTCACAAACTTTCCACCCACAGGAGAGGCAGACCAGGAACAAGGGTGGCAAGAGGGGTGGGTGGGCCAAGGGAGAGCAGCTGGAAGAGGGGATGGGGGGTGCTGGCAAATTCCCAAGGGAAACAGAAATGTACCATACCAACATAAATAAATTAGTCCCGGGCCGCGAGCCATGTTTGAACCAGAATAATGTAAGCAATCAAATGCTTACTGTCTCTGATTCACTCAGCCTTCCAAACACATTACTTAACAGAAAATGGAAGGGTTTGTCATAAAGATGTGTAGTAGTCGCACTATGCTGGCCACGTGGTTAGGGGCGGGCTTGGAGCTGGCAAATACAGATGTCCTGAACTAAAAATACACAGCCCTGGCATTTTAAAAATGGTTATGAGAGATGAGGGCTGGAAGAAACATCCTGGTATTCTCAGGACGTCTCTGAAGGGTCCCATTTGTTCCACATGCAGCCAGAGGAGAAGCAAAATTCCAGAGGTGCCAGGCAGAGGACACACTTGTCACCATGGGGAGACACTGATATTATTGTCCTTATTTTCTAGGGCAGGGCTGCTTTTTTTTTTTTTTTTTTCTGAGGTAGGGTCTTGCTCTGTCAACCAGGCTGCAGTGCAGTGGGGTGACAATGGTTCACTGTGGCCTCGACCACCTGGGCTCAAGTGATCCTCCCACCTCAGCCTCCCCAGTAGCTGGGACTACAGGAAGGGGCCGCCATGCAGGGCTAATTTTTTGCACTTTTTGTATACACAGGTTTCCTCATCTTGCCCAGGCTGATCTTCAGCTCCTGGGCTCAAGCAATCTGCCTGCCTGGGCCTCCCAAAGTGCTGGGATTACAGGCGTGAGCCGCCATGCCCAAGGATTTCTTAAACTGTAGTGTGCATGGGTATATGAGGACAGGTTTGTGAATCTGAATCCCAGAGATTCTGATTCAGTAGTCTGGGTGGGACCTGAAAATTTAAGTTTTTATAAGCTCCTAGGCAATGCTGGTGCTCCTGGCCCATGAACTACGTTTCAAATCGTACTGTCCTCAATGAGTGACACTCATGACACCTGTCACGTTACTCAACCTGGGTAGCTGGATCCTCTGTGCCAGCTTTCCCGCCAATACCATAATGCTTCTCACTCCTCGTTTTCTGATGGCTAGCCATGGTGCTAAAGTCAGCTGAGCCTGGACTTGTCCTCAGCATCGTTCCTGACACAGTCCTCTTGGCAGCCACCATCAGCCAGAGCTGGCATTCAGATGAAGACTACTTGTCTACTTTGAGTTGGTGTAATGGGAACTGGTCTAGTAGTTAGAGAATCTAGGCCATTAAATAGTGTGGGGACATAGGATGAGGTTTTTAACCTTGCTGTATTTGTTCCCTCACCTGTAATGAGAGGGCTGGATTGCACGCACAGTTCTCAACTGGGATAATCCTGAGAGTCATATTGTATTAGTCAATATGTTAGCTCAGGCTGCCATAACAGGGTGGCTTAAACAACAGGAATTTACTTCCCACAGTTCTGGGGGCTGGAAGTCCAAGATCAAAGTGCTGGCTGATTTGGTACCTGGTGAGGGCCTGCCCCCTGGCTTGCACATGACTGTCTTCTGCCTGTGTGGGTTCTGGAGGCTGGAAGTCTGAGATCAAGGTGTCAGCAGGTTTGAATTCTCCCGAGGCCCATCTCCTTGGCTTGCAGACAGCCGCCTTCTGGCTCTGTGCTCACGTGGTCATCTCTGTGTTGCCTGTGTCTGGTGTTTTTACTTATAAGGGTGCAAATCCCATCATGAGAGCCCCACCCTCATGCCCCCTTCTAAACCTAATTACCACCCAAAGGCCTCACCTCCCAATACCATCACACTAGGGGAAGGTTTGAACATATGAATGGGGGAGACAGGCACACAATTCAGTTCATAACACCTATGAACAGCTTGTTCTAAAGCACAGCTTCCTGTGTCCTTGCTCTAGAGATTCTGATCCAGGTCCTTTGGGTGGGATCTGGGAATTTCTATTTTCCTCTGGTGCCCCACGTGATTCTCAGCCTCAGGCAGGCCGGAGAGGCTCTGGGTGAGTTGATGTCTGAGTTCCTCAGTTCCTGGGCAGTGAGTAAGCTGTGGGATCCTCCAGACCCCCAACAGTGGCTTGTCACATCTCTGCATGAGCACTTAGACTCCACCTCTCTGTAACACTAAGCAGAGCGTGGGAAGGAGGGACTGCAACTTATCCCTCTGCAGATCTGTAACCCAGCACTGGGTGACTGTGCTGGAGCAAGGCACACAGTAGGCACATCATTGATGTGTACCGAGGGCCTCGCCTGGGACCCCCTTCTAACTTCAAAACTCTTTAAAATGTGTAAATCTTGTTCAACGAGCTCTCAAAGGGGTTTCTGATGTTATTTAGGGAAAGGCAGTGCAGCTGCTTTTGTTTTTACTGTCCGGGAGGCTTAAACAACAGCAAGCACATTTACATTGCCCTCGTCTCCCTGAGCAGCAGAAAGTGAAACAACTTGAGCTGTGACTAGAAAACGAATATAAACAAGCACAAAGAACAGCCCCGCCTCTGCCAGCCCTCTGGCCAGCTGCCGCTTTCTACCATTCCTGCTGACTGCAAGGCACTGGTAAGGGCAAGTGATAACTGAGGCTTCTTAGGACAATATAATGCAAGAGAAACACGTTTCCACATTCCTTTAATTCTCTAATTCCCACGAAGAATAATCAAGTGAGGAAAGAGAAGACAATGTGGAAAAAATTTTCTTTATTAAAAGCAGGGCTAAGAGGAAGAAATGCAAAGCAGGTGAACTGATGTACAGCAAATATAAACCCTTCTGAAAAAATCAGAATCTGATGTCACTACTCACCTATTAGGGAAGCTAGCATTTAAAAAAGGTGACAGTATCAGCTACTGGTGATGATGCAGAGAAAGTGGATCTCTCTCATGTTGCTGGTGGGAGTGTAAAATAGGATAAGCATTCTGGAAAATTGTTTTGCAGTTTCTTGTAAAACTAAACATGCCATATGGCCCAATGACCGCACTCCTGGGCATTTATCCCAGAGAAATTAAAATTTATGTCCACAGAAACTCATGTAGAGGAATGTTTAAATTAGCTTTATTTGTAACAACCACAAATGGTAAGCAACCCAAATGTTGTTTAGTGAATGAATGGTTAAACAAACTGTGGAATATCCTCACCATGGAATACTTCTCAGCAAGATAAAAGCACCATCAATGCACACAGCAACTGGGATGGATCTCTCAGGAATCGCACTGAGTGCAAAAAGACAACTTCAAAAAGTTTCATACTGCATGATTTTATTTATTAATTTTTTTCAGACAGTTTCACTCTGTCGCCCAGGCTGGAGTGCAGTGGTGCAATCTCGGATCACTGCAACATTGGCCCCCTGGGTTCAAGCAATTCTTGTTCCTCACCCTCCTGAGTAGCTGGGATTAAAGGCATGAGCCACCACACCCAGCTGATTTTTGTATTTTTAGTAGAAATGGGGTTTCGCCATGTTGGCCAGGCTGGTCTCAAACTCCTGACCTCAAATGATCTGCCTGTCTTGGCCTCCTAAAGTGCTGGGAATACAGGCATGAGCCACCATGCCTGGCCTGCAGGATTTGATTTTATATAGAGACAGGGTCTTGTCTGTTGCCCAGGCTGGAGTGCGGTGGCTCAATCGTGCCTCACTGCAGCTTCAAACCACTGGGCTCAAGGGATCCTCTTGCCTCAGCTTCCTGAATAGCTGAGACTCTATTTTTATTTTATACTAAATAAAAAAATATTTTTATAGAGGTAGGGTCTGTCTGTGTTGCCCAGTCTGGTCTCAAACTCCTGAGCTCAAGTGATCCTTCCACTTCAGCCTTCCAAGTAGCTGAGATTACAGGTGCAAGCCACTGCACCTGGCAATAATTTTACAATGACAAAACCATAGAGATGAAGAACAAGTTGTGGTTTCCAAGGGTTAAGGTGGTGGTGGTAGGAAAATGGGGAGAGACAAGTGTGGCTATAAAGAGGCAGCATAAGGATCTTTGTGATGGTGATCCTGCAATTTTGGGTCTGGGTATATACTCCAGAAAATCGAAAGCAGGAACTCCAATGGATATTTGTACACCCATAGCAGCATTATTCACAATAACCAAAAAGGGAAACGACCTAAATGTCCATCAGTGGATGACTAGATGAGCAAAACGTAGCATGTGCACACAATGAAACATCATTCAACCTTAAAACAGAATGAAATTCTGACACACGCTGCAGCATAGATGACCCTGGAAGACATGCTAAGGAGACAGGCTAGACATGAAAGCTTCAATATTCCATGATTCTGCTACCTGAGGTCCCTAGAATAGTCAAATTCGCAGCAGCCGAAAGCCGAGCAGTGATGAGTAGGGCCTGGGGACGGGGTAACCGGGAGCTTGTGTCAAATGGGGGCAGAGTTTCAGTTTGGGGTGATAAAAAATCCTAGAGATGACTGGTGGTCATGGTTGCACAAAGATGTGAATGAGGTTAATATCACTAAACTGTGCACTTAAAAATTGTTAAAATGGTAAATTTATATTATGGATATTTTACCACAATTAAAAACAAAGCCTTACTAGAGGTAAATAGGGTCACACACACAAAAAAGGCAAACGTTGTCAAATACTTCCTCTCACCGTATTTTTTCTTTCGGCTCCAAAGATGAGTCAGTTTTACCACACATTTAAGTAAAATAATAACAGAAGGATGAATGGAAAACTGAAATAGTGCCAAGCAATGATTAGAAAAGTTAAACTTTCAGCTTGGTATTTGCAGCTCTGTGCATTTCAACCTAAAGTCACAATTCCTGTTGTATTTACTTCTCTGGCTTCATGGACCTCAATCTGATGAGGCTACTGTGGTGTTTTGAATGCACCTTATTCTTTCCCGACTCACACCATTTGTCCTCCCTCGAATGACCTCTGTTCTCTTTTTCTTCTCCACCTGTCCAAATAGTATCATCCTCCAGATTTCAGCTCAAATTCCACCTTCCCCAAGACAGTAATTCGGTGATTTCTCTCCCTCCTTTACTCACCGGTTTTACTTCTTGTCCAGATCCGTGTTTCAGAATACGCATTTTTTTTTGGTTAGATTTACAACTGCAGCTTTCATATTCCTCCAATTAGTGTGTAATATCCTCAAGGCACAAAACAAGTTGTCAATCTCTTTGTAGCCACCAAATAAGTCAGTGCTGTGAATTTCAGAGTGGGTACCTGGTAAACTTCTAGAGCCGATTAAACAGAAGTTTTCATCCATTTCCCTATTCAATTCTGAAACATTTGGGAAAAAAAATATAAATGAGAGAACTTAGTGAAGACCTGGTCTATGAAGGATGGAGATACCTTAAAAATTCATGTTTATAGGCCGGACGCAGTGGCTCAGGCCTGTAATCCCAGCACTTTGGGAGGCCGAGGCGGGCAGATCACGAGGTCAGGAGATCGAGACCATTCTGGTTAACACGGTGAAACCCTGTCTCTACTAAAAATACAAAAAGATTAGCCAGGCGTGGTGGTAGGCACCTGTAGTCCCAGCTACTCAGGAGGCCGAGGCAGGAGAATGGCGTGAACCTGGGAGGCAGAGTTTCCAGTGAGCCGAGATTGCGCCACTGCACTCTGCGAGACTGTCTTGGAAAAAAAAAAAAAAATTCATGTTTATAGGAACTTTCTGATTTCTGAGAGTAGTGAGGAAGTGCTGGGATAAGAGATTTATGCTTTATAAAATCACAGATGGCTAAAACTGCAGGGAACCTTAGTCATTATCAATTGCAATGTCTATATCTCACAGAACAGGAAACAAATGCCCAGAAAGTCAGACATTGACCAAGAAACACACAGATGGTGCAGAATTGGGTCTAGAACCCATGTCTTCTTCTACGTTCCCACTTTCTTTTTCACTAACCACTGCTGCCTGATGGAATTATTTTGTTTATGTATGGGATATATTGTACGTAGAAATGAGAAATATCCATTATAATTTTCTACCTATGATGAAGCACATTAAGTTAATGGTAAAAATAACCTTGAATGTTGAAATTAGTAGGTCTGTGGATGTAAACATGTTGTGCTGGCTGAGTTGAGATGCAGATGACCATTTGTGGTGTGGAAATGAAGACCACCCAAAGAGAACAAGCAAAGGCTATTTATTCAGAGCTTGTATTTGGCAGAGACTCAAAGGCAGGCAGAGGAGTGGGAAAGCTTTATAGTGGAAACAAGCGAGAGCTTCAGGTGTGTCCTGGTAGGAGGCTGTTGGCCTGGGAAGCTGGAGGTGGGCTAACCAGAAGTGGGGCATCCTATGAGATTGGCTCAGGAGGATATTTGGCTTTCTCAGTCTGCTCCTAAGTTGGGAGTGGGGATAAAAATTAGGGAAGTTGTCAGTTATTAGTGAAGTCCTGGGCTTTTTGGCCTAGTAGTTACAGAGGTTATTGTTTGGCCTCTTGGACCAGTTGCCAGAGATAGTGGTCTGATGTGTAGATTGTCGCTGGCTTTCTGGGCTGGTTCCTATAGGTCATGGGTTGGTTTCCTGGTCTGTTTGCTGCAGATGGTGGGTCAGAGTTTTCATTCGGTCTGAGCATTGCCTGTTTGTATATTCAGTCTCTCTGCAGTTCCGCTTAAGGAAATTGGCTGCTTCTTGTTCTGTGAATGAGCGTCACTCTCCTTAACCTGCCTTTTGTAAGTCACGAGGCCCAGACTGAATTGAAGGGGCACGTTCAGGAGTCAAGTATGCTTTCCTGCCTGCTTGTCCTCAGGGAGCAGATCCTCTGCTGAATACGATTTCCCCACAAGCCTTTTAAAAATCATTGCTGTTCTCATTTTAATCCCCTGCTAAAAAAATGTGCACTACCTCTGGCCTGGGTCCAACCCTCCTGTCCACCCTTTGGTCCTCTGTGGCCTGTGTCTGCCGCACTTACCCAATGTTCCCTTCCTCCTTCATGCTTGGGGTGGAAACTTGGCTTCCCCAGGCAGATCCTGACTCCTCTGCCCTTCCCTCCATGGCTTCCCACTTCCTAAAATGCCTTCGCCTCTCTTCTCCAAATCCTGCCCGTCATTCAAGCTCCAGTCTGGAACCCGCCTCCTGTAGGAAGCATTTCCTCATAACTCCAGTGCATGTGAAAGTCTCCCTTTCCTGAACCCCGAGGGGCTGAACTTGCATTCCTCACTTGGGGTTTCCAAAGGCTTTGCATCGGAGATGCAGCTGGGGAAGCATGTTGGAAATGCAGAGTACTGGATCCCACTCTTAGAGATGCTGGCTTGTTAGGAGTAGGTCGGGCAAGTCATATTTGGACTTGCAGAGGAGAGAGGTGAGAGTGATTTTGTTCAAAAGTAACCAACATGAACAAAGGCATGGAGGTGGGAGAGTGTGCCCGTGTGTGTGTGTGCGTGTGTTTGCTGCAAAGGAGGGAAAATTGTGAAAGACTGTGAACGGACCAAAATGATAACTGGATTTCCCTCCTGTGCTGTGGAAGGAGCTACTTGCATCTGTGATTTATGTACATCTCTGTTCTTTGGTTTCTCCTTTGAACCAGTTCTAACATATTCCTTGTTCTCAAATTAATTAAATAAAAATATTTGGCACAAGTCCATTTTCTACTTCTAGAGTCACAGTTACCTCTTTTAAAAAATTCTGTCTGTTACACACACACACACACATGCCCACACGCACACAGACACCATACACACGCCCACACGCACACAGACACCATACACACGCCCACACGCACACAGACACCATACACACGCCCACACGCACACAGACACCATACACACGCACACACGCACACAGACACCATACACACGCACACACGCACACAGACACCATACACACGCACACACGCACACAGACACCATACACACGCCCACACGCACACAGACACCATACACACGCACACACGGACACAGACACCATACACACGCACACACGCACACAGACACCATACACATGCCCACACGCACACAGACACCATACACATGCACACACGGACACAGACACCATACACACGCACACACGCACACAGACACCATACACACGCACACACGCACACAGACACCATACACATGCACGTTTGTAAGCCCTGCCGGGCTCAGCCAACTCACCCTGAGAAAAAGGTTAGCTCGGTGAGAAAGACTGCGATCTGCTGAAAGGCCAAACCATGCAACATGAATTTTATTAGGTAGTTTGCCTTTAAGATGGTCTTTCAAAGTATTGGAATCACCATTTTATAGTTATTCATCCCTCTAAGACACCATTGAGCAAGAATGCATAGGCAGCATTGCTGTTGGCTTTTTCTGTACATCTCTGGGAACCTGCCTCTGGGATTCTCAAACTGCCATACAAGGTAGAGCTGAGTAAGCTTTTCCGTCTTTTCAGGGCTGGTTCAGCAACAAATGCTGTTGGCTGCTTTGAGTGCTTTGAGGTTCCTCACAGAATGTCTTGACTCTCTCTTTTTTTTTTCAGACAAAGTCTCACTGTATCGCCCAGGCTGGAGTGTAGTGGCACAATCATGGCTCATTGCAACCTCTGCCTCCCAGGTTCAAGTGATCCTCTCACCTTAGCCTCCCGAGTAGCTAATTTTTGTATTTTTTGTAGAGATGGGATTTCGCCATGTTGCCCAGGCTGGTCTCGAACTCCTGGGCTCAAGTGATCTCTGCCTGCCTTGGCCTCCCAAAGCTCTGGAATTACACACAGGAGCCACTGTGCCTGGTCTGTCTTGACTTTTTCATCTGTAGGGGGCCAGAGAGAGAGAGAGAGAGAGAGAGAGTTGGCCTCGGGAGCCCACAGGCCTGTGCCTCCCCTGCTGTGTTATGCCTTCCACTGTGTTCTAGTGGGCCAGGGTGCCAGAGCCACTGAGCCATCCTGAGGCCAGCAGCACCCCTGCCCAGCCACATGCACACCAAAGACACCCACCCCTCCCGGGTCAGGGCTGCTTCATTCTGTTTCTGGTCCTTGTTTTAAAACCATGAAGCAAAGGGTCCAGGTGCTTCCTGTGCCTTTTGCTTTGCAAATTTCCACTGACATAGGCTCTCTCCTTGACCATACTTTAGTTGGGCTCCCTGATCCCTCTTCTCAGTGAGGCCTCATCCTTGAGTCCTGCCTTCAACCTGCCTTGCCCAGTTGTTGCAATGATCCTGCTAAGTCAGTTTGGTGAGAATTCTACCACCCTCGATGCCTGATCATTCTTAAGGAATTTGATAACTGCTCAAATTCCTCATCCCCTACCTTTGGAATCTGATCGCCCTTGCCTGCCTTCAGCAAGAATCCTGTTAAGTCAGCAGAGCAACAATTCTCTTAGTACTTTTCCACCCACTGACCTCTCACTCTGCTCATCAGCTGTAAATCCCCAGCTCTCTTCCTTGCCTTTGGAGTTGAGCCCCATCTCTTTCCCCCATTTGATAGTCTTGACATCTGTGGAAATCATCCTGAATCAAATCTTCCTTATATTTTACCAAGTGTGAGAATAATTTTTTAACACCAGTAGGGTCTGAGTTCAAAGAGTTGACTGCCTAGGCCATTTGGACCCCTATGGAAAGCCGACTTGAGCTGACTGGGGCCACATCCTGCTTTCTGAGACCCACCCAGACCAAATCACCATCATTTGGTCTTTCAAGGCATCCTGTGGTGTGTTGTTAAGGGAATCCTTCTAGTCTGCCCTCCTGGAAGAGAATCACCCATTCCCCTTCTGCCTGGAAAACCTCTCTATGTGTAGACTGTTGTTTCAATTGCTGGAACATCCTGGACTTAAAGATCAAGGGAGATTTTGACCTCCAGGCTGGTGATCTCGGGCTTGGCTGAATGCTAAGCAGCCAGACCTCATGCACCATCTTCCAGCCCAGACTCCACATGCCATCTTCTAACCCAGACCCATGTGCCGTCTTCCTACCCAGACCCCACGCGCCATCTTCCTATTCAGACCCCACACGCCATCTTCCTATTCAGACCCCACACGCCATCTTCCTATTCAGACCCCACGTGCCATCTTTCTATCCACTTCTCTGTGGGTAGAAGGGGTCTGATGACTTTGTAACCCACCTGACAGGACGCCTTCGGGAGGCATCTGATTCTTTAGAGGGAAGGAATTCTACATGCTTGGGACATTCCCCCCCACCGCCCTTAATTTGCTCAGCCTCACAGAATCCAAACAGAAGTTAACCCCCAAGATGTGCAACGACAAAAGGGGTGAGGAAATGGGCCTGAGCGGCTGAAACAACAAACCCTTTTCCTAAAGGGCAAAGAATGATTTCCTATGTTAGAAAGAATTTACAACCTTGGCTGCTTTCCTTTCTTATTTCTTTTTTCCAGCTTCCTCCTTCTCCCGCAATAAAGGAGACCCGTTTGTCCCAGAGCCCCTTCTTTTTGATGAGAGTCCGACTCTGGGAGAGGGATTGGGCTTCAAGGAACACATAAAAGTAAGTAGTAAAAAACAAAACACAACACACAACGCAATGCCACCCGCAGTCACCTCTGACGGGCAGGACCTTCTGGGGCTGGGTCCATCTGCATTGTGATGAGAGCAGTTTGTGAGTGATGTCAGCCTAATTAGGCAGGCTAATGTCTGGTTTCCTGGAGCGGGCTTTTGTGAAGTAATTGGCTGCCTTGGGGTCAAAATGCAGTAATTATAGGTCTTAAAAAAAAAAAAACTAAATGAGATAAACAGCCTTTGAATTCTTCAAGCAAGTAAGCCAATCACACCAAGAGACTTCTCTTTGTGCCCAGAGCTGCAATGGGTATTTTGACAGGTGATTTCAATACCATGTAGCTATTTATTTATTCTGGGTTTGGGACATAAACACAAACATCTTGGCCTACAATTCTACATGTTCACCAAATGCATGGGGATTGCATGGCAGAGGGTCTGCTTCCAGCACTGAAATTGGAGAATAAGATCAGCAGGTATTTTGAGCTAAAGCAGAAATTCCACCACAATTTTAAAGCTAACAGAAGAGAATTATCCATGTAAACCAGCTCCCTTTCTTCCAGTTGTTTGCTTATTTTCTTTGTAAAAATCAACAACAAGAGAGTCTGGAAGGCTATGGAAAGCTAATAAAGTTTGGAAACATCATTTTGATCTCAGGAGGCGTGGAGACTGGATCAAAGCTGAGCAGGATGTGAGCCTATTTTTACCAGCCCTGGCTGAGGTGAGAGTGGCTGACCCCACAGTTGTGAAGACTTGGAGATAGGAAGTGGAGAAATGTTTTATAGATGAAATAAGCCCTATTTCCGGGATTTCGTTGCCTTCTGGGGTCTCAGTCCCTCCCACTGCATCACAAGCTGGCTAACCCTGGAAACCCCACACTCAACCCCAAACTGTGTGTGCAGAGCCTAAGGCCCACTGCAGAGCTTCTACATCATAATCTGCATTTTAACACAATCCCCAGGGATTCCTATGCTTATTCACATAAACTACTTTGTGATGGGGTTTGTTCCCGATACCAGTGGCCCATTTTGAGCAAGTACATTGACAAGGCAGTAGTATGAGGGCAAAATGGAAGTACTAGGGTGACAGCCTGCTCCATTTTGATCTTTTAGAAGAGTGATTTGCAGATAATCATAGCCCACTTTTCTTAATGGTGAAACTTCTGTTGGTTGTTTGTGGGAATTTGAGCACACCCTCCTCTCCCTCACTGCTCCACCCAGGACACCTGACACCCAAGCGTGAAGGGTACAGGTTGGCTTTATCGCTGTCTCTGTAGATGTGTCTGTAGACGTAGCCTGACATTATAGATCAATCACCATGCATCAATTACCATCACTCCTCCCTAAACAAATTAAAAAAAATAGATATCTCTTAGCACTGACCATGCATATGGAAGTCTGGTAATTAACAGCTTGACTTGGGTCTGCATCTCAGCATTACCACAACCTTAATGATTTACCTACCATGCTAGGCCTCCCTTATTATCTAATTTAATCCCAATATACCACCATGTCTCTAAGAGGACAGGACCTACCCTAGCTTTCATGGGGCTTCCCATTTTATGGAGAAGACAGACAACAGAAAATTCATTGCAAGTCTGATGGGTTTTACAGAAGGTTGCAATGGGAACATATCCGAGGGGGGATCAAAGGCTTCCCAAATAAGTCATGTTTAAAGTTGCAACTGAGAACTCCCGGGACAGGGTTTTCGTGGTGAAGCTGGAGCCAGATCAAGGTGAGCTTTGGTGAGCCATGAGGATGACGTTGGCAATGGAAAGCTGTTAAACTAAGGGAGAGAGTAATCCAATCCAACGAGGAACAACAGCAGGGCTGTGGTTTAGAGAATGGATGGCTGAGAGGTGGCCAGGGAGGGTAGGGTGGGATGATGATGGCTTAGGCTGGAGTATGAGCCATGTGATGAAGAACTATTTAGATGTGGGATCAGTGTCACTTGATTTAGCTTGGGGAGTAAGGGAAAGAAAGACTTTGACTCCAAGGTGTGAAACATATGTAGTGGTCTTTAGTGTAGACTCATCAACTTAATGAAATGTAATCAAGTATTACCAGTTATGCTGTAGAGAACCCTTTCTCCAAATTTTACCACCCCTATTGTGGGCTAGGCAGTCTGCAAAATGGCTTATCTACCTCTTGTCCTTAATCTTCATTGACAACCCTTTGAGGCTAGTGCTGTTAGGATTCCCATTTCACAGGTGAGGAAGGCGAGGCTTAGGAGAGTGAGGAGGAGCTACGTTAAAGCTCAGGTCTATCTGAGCATGGTCCTCACGTCTCTGTTTCCCAAACTTATCTGATGACGAGACTCACCTGGGACACTTGGTAAGTGTCCACACTGCCCGGTCCCCTCAGGCACCTGCTGATTTGGTGAGTCAGAGCCCCAGAATCTGTGTTTCCATAGACCTTATCACGAAGCCACTTTGGGAAGCACCGACTTACGCTGCCGGGACTTGGCCACAGAAGGGGCATTTGCCTTCATCTTACCCCTCACTCTGACTAGTTTTTATACACAGAACTTATGGCAACTTGAAATTTTTCTGTATTCTTTATTGATTTATGGTTTTTCAGCCCCTCTAGAATGTAAGCACCAAGAGGGCTGCGATCAGACCAGCTCCTGGAACATGGCAGTACCAACACCCTCATCCGTGTGTCTATTCTCTTCCTGGAGGTCCTCCGGAGACTTCCTGCTCCCATTCTTGCTCCTCCTTCACCCACTTTCTATTTCCTGCGTGAAATGTAAATCTTATCCCCCATAGTCCTTAGAGCTAGACCAGCTGGCTTGGCCCATGCCTGCCCGCCCCTGCTTCCCGACTTTGTCCCTCAGCTCCAGGCTGCCACACAGGCCTCCAGGGTGTCTTCCAGTCCCTCCAAGAGATCTTCAGCTCCCCAGGGCACCTTTCTTGGAGGGGCCAGTGCCGTTTGGTGGGGCGGCGAGGTTAAAGACCACTCTCTCTGGTGACCACCCCTTTGCCCACTATCTTTCCTGGGCCTCCCCTGAGCTCCTCAAGAGAGAACCACTTGCTTAGAAGAGGCTTGGGAAGGATGTGCACGGTGGCCATGCCGCAGACCTGCGGTGGAAGGTGCAAGAAGGCGTCCTGAGCAGGAGGTCAGGAGGGCCGCTGAGCCATTTCCGAGGGGAAAGGCGGGCCTTGGCTGGTCAGGGAGAGGGGAGACTGCCGGGAGGTCCCCTGCATGAGAACTCCGCGGCGGCTCCCTGGGTGGGCCAGGCCGGCACAGCCTCGCTGTGTTCTGTGCAGTTGAAAGAAAGCTGCGGGGCGGAGGGGGCCTGGCTGCTCAGGCCGTGGCCATGGGCTGCGCCACACATGGCTAAAGTACACAGACTATTAGCAATCAAGGAAGGACCTCCCTGCGAGGGAAAATGACACAGGGGTTACTTCACTGTAAACATCCCAAGAACAAGCACCGGTTCCTTTTAAGGGCTGTCTTTACTTCCTTTGAGAAGTTGCAAATGCACCCATGGCGGGCTTTGGCGCTCAGTCACACGTGGGGGAGGAGGGACTCCTATACACACGGTCACTCCCAATGGGAGAAAGCCCCAAATGCCATGAGGATTTGCCAGGAGTCTGCACCCTGAAATGAATTCTGCTGATGCATAGAACCAATAGCGCTTGCAACAGAAAACAGGGCTGCCTGCCGAGAAACGCACCTCCTGACGGCCAGGTGCAAACATTCTTTTCAGTTGCGTCCTCCCAGCACCTTTGTTTTACAGGTTGCTTTTAAGAGAAGAAAATGTAGTATTTGCTCCTTGCTTGTGTAAGAACAAATTGAAATCACATGGGTCATCTAGCAGGCTCTCATGAGAAAAGGAGGCATAGAGACTTATCAGGTGTTTGGAACCTCAAATCCTATCCACGAATGTGAAGCCATAGCCCTCTGGGGTCTTTTCAATGAGTGGCTACAAGTCGTCTCCCTTCCTAGGAAGCTTAATAACAGCATTTTTTTTTTTTTTTTTAAGAGACAGAGTCTCAACTGTCACCCAGGCTGGAGTACAGTGGCACAATCATAGCTCACTGTAGCCCCCAACTCCTCCAAGTGATCCTTCCACCTTAGCCTCCCAAGCAGCTAGAACTATAGGCACATGCCACCACCCTGGGCTACTTGTTTTATTTTATTATTATTTGTAGAGTTAGGGTCTTGCTCTGCTGCCCAGGCTGGTTTCAAACACCTGGCCTCAAGTGATCCTCCTGCCTTGGCCTCCCAAAGCACAGGGATTACAGCTGTGAGCCATTGTGCCTGGCCAGCAATTTTTGGAGAAAAAGATTTGTAGGTTGTATTGATGGCTATTAAACTTGTGAGTGGCAGAAGGCCCTACACTAGCTTAAATAGGAATGGACCTTTCTGGGCTTCTGTAGCTGGGCAGTTCGGGGATGGCTCAGGGACTCAGGTGGTAACAGTGGAAGCTAATATGTATTGAGCATGGGGCACAGATCACACAAGTCCGTGCATCTAACCCTCACCAACTCATGACATAGGTTCTGTCCTCAGGCCATTTTGCAGATGGAGAAGTTGAGAAGCAAGAGTCACAGCTAGAAAGCGGCAAAGCCCAGTTGAGTCACTAAGCCCTGCTCCGGCTCAGTTCTGAGATCTGCACCCTCTGAACTTATTCCATTTTCTCCTACTGCTTCCTGCAGGGAGAAAGGCAGTGGCTGGAAGGCCCTGCTGGACAGTCTCCTTGCCCAGCGACTCCAGGCCAAGGGCAGTCTCCCCAGTTTGCTCTGCAGAGCAGATCACAGGGCTCCACAGGAAATAGAAATGTGTCTGGGCACTGTGACAAGTGGAGATTCTGTGGCCTAGTCACAGCATTCCAGAGATGTAGTCCACTGTTGTCAGAATCTCCAATTCTCAAGAAAAGCCAGAAAGCTGGATTTTTTTAAAACAAAAGTTTCTGCTTTGGGAAATGTTATGCAGTCCTGACAAAATACATCTTGGAGTCACCAGTATCAACCCCTGCTCTCCAGAAGAGCCCTGGAGAGTTCAGCTTCAGCTGCTCACCCACCCCTGAAGTAGACCCGGGCCTCGGGTGTTCTGTCCCATATGGGACCTGGATCTGCTCCCTGGTAGCGGAGGGACTGTGACTGACAGCCCCACCAAGCCACCTGGTGTATGGAAGGAAAGTCCCCAAAGAAGCCATAGGGTAAACTCTAGGCCTTTTCTAGAGCCACGTGTATGAATCTGTAGTCCCACAGGCCAAATCATCAGAGAAAAAATATTCCATTCACCAGTTGAAGTTGCTTATTTTTTTGAACAGTATCAAAGCAGAGATGAACACACTGGGCTGCTGTGAGCAGCGGTGCCTCTTCTCCAGCCTCCTCCAAGGAATGTGCCTTGGTCAGAAAATAGGGGACCCTCTGAGGTTGAATTGAAAGTGTGTTTTTCATTTCCTATTCACATTTCAGCCTGTCTGATGAAATAAATACAAAGGAACCAGATCCCGCCCCTTTGTGACATTTGCTAATTACACCAGAGACTTTGCTTGCAAGGCATTCCCACCTGGGCTGGGGTCTGGACTAGGATTAGCAACTTTCTGGGCCTTCCCAGTTTGGGTTCTAGCTGCATAGCCCATCTGGAAGAAAATGTGGTGTGTGTACACTTGATTCGTGGTAAACCTCAAGTTTATAATTGTTTAGTTCTCCAGGCATAAATCTTGTGACTATTCTCTCACGCTTGATAGAAACCATCATTTCGAGCGAGGGCTTGATGTTGAGGTATGCTATGTGGTGCAATGAGTTGACTGCCAGCAGGGGACCCTTCTGACCTGAATCCTCATGCCCCCCACCCCCCGCACTTGTCACAGAATCAAATATTACACTAGTACTTGCTTTCCTCAAGTTGAATGCATTGTGCGCCTATGTTAGCTTAAATGGGTTACACGGATCAGGGATGACGGTGTATTCTTACCTATAACATGACCTGCTATGGACTGAGTCTGAAATGTTTCATGTACTACACATACCTCTTTCTTTCATAACCAATCTAATAATGGGTATTTTGGGCCCATTTTTCTCAGAGGAAGAAACTGAGTTTTCAGGGCTTGAAATGAATCTATATGTGTGTGTACACACACATATAGTTTTCTGTAAACTATATATTCCTTATACAGTGTAAGCTCCTAACACAGGAGTATCAGGATGTTTTTGGCTACAGCTAATATAAACCCCCAACTCCAAGTGACAAGAAAACATTGAATATAAGCATAAGTCCAGACGTTGGAAGGCTCTGAGGCTGGTTAATTTCACATCTCAAATGACACCCTTGGGAACCCAGTTTCGTTCTTTCTGTTTGCCATCCTTGGCAGTATCTGTGTCCCACACAGATACGCCCTCATCCAGAGTGAGGGAGGTGGCCCAAGTGTATTCTTGGGTGCCCAATTCCCTATTTCACACTTGATGTTCAACATACTGCACCTCGGCCTCTCTGATTTTTGGTACCAGTGACATCAGTAATACCCATTTTCTTCCAATTAACAAGGAAGTTGAGAAGAGTTCTTAGCATATGTTTTAGACAGGATGCATGGATCACTCAGGGCTGTGAACCAGTGAGAATTTTCTCCATTGAAAGTGGCTCAAGTCGCATGTCCTCATTTCTGGCTTCTGTTCTCTGTATTGATATAGAACTTGGATTTGGAAATCTGGTTCCACCACTTACAAGCTGTGTCTTTGTGCCTCAGTTTGTGCATCTGTTTAATGGGGATCTCATTAGAACCTGCCTCTAAATGTTGCTGTAAGGATTAAGTAATTTAATACAGGGGAAATCCTTAGTACAGGGCCTGACCTGTCGTAAATCATTAATGTTATTATCTAAGCTTCCTGCTGCTGCAGGGGACATGGAGGAAAACCCTCTGACATGACATCTGTACAACTTGTGTTCCAAAGGAAAAGAGAAGGCTACTCCTCCACCTCTGATCCCAGGGGAGGACTCCATGGGCCTGGCTTGTGTGTGGCGCCCTCCTGCCAAGGCTAGGCCCTATGGCAAGGCCCTGTGACGAATGTGCTGAGCAGATAATACTCCAAGTGATCCACAACCACTTGGTTTCTTTTTGAATCCAGAGGAGTTGTCATTTTGACTGGATTTGTTGAACATATTACATACCATGTTAGCTGCTGTGGTTCTAACAAATATTTGGGTCATGATGTAACCCTTTATTCTCAACTCTAGAGTGCAATCACATGTCTGATGATTCTCTCTGTATTTGATAGAATTTATATTGCTAAAAATGAAATTTTGGAGGGGCAAATAACACCTTCAGCTTTAACAGACATTTAAAAAAACTGTTGTATTTTTTGTTATATAAGCATTACATATGACTGAAATTATGTGCAGATCTGAAATAACGCAGGCAGCAAAAGTGTGTCCCACTAGGGTAATGTTAATAATGTGCATTGCTTAGAAAGCACATGAAATACTTATATCAAAATGACCACCTTAGACTGTCCTGCGTCCTCTCCCACAATGCCATGGGCTCCTCCCAGCACTGAACTTCTCCCACAATGCCGTGGTATCCTCCCAGCCCCAAGCTCCTCCTAAAATGCTGGGGCTCCTCCCCAGACCCTGAGCTTCTTCCACAATGCCAGGGCTCCTCCCCAGACCCCAAGCTTCTCCCACAATGCCGGGGCTCCTCCTGAGACCCGAGCTTCTCCCACAATGCCAGTGAGCTCCTCCCCAGATGCCTCCCCACAGTGCTGTGGGCTCCTCCCCAGCCCCTGAGCTTTTCCCACAATGCTGTGGGTTCCTCCTCAGGCCTGAGCTCACCACAGGGCTTTACCTATACCACCAGATTCTAGGATCTTCAGGGGTAAAGAGGGAGCTTTTTTCACCTTTCTATCCCCAGCCCCCTCTGCAGTGACAGGAACACAGTAAGTGCTCTGTAGCTGTTTTTTGAACAAAACTGATACTGGATATCAAAACATATTTTTCTTTCTAATTTATTTACTCTCAATTTGCAAATAAAAATTGTATATATTTATCATGTACAACACATTTTAAAGTGTGTATACATTGTGGAACGACTAAATCAGAGTAATTAACGTGCATTACCTCACATACTTAGCTCTTTTTTTGCAGTGAGAACAATTAAAATATACTCTCTTAGCAATTTTCAAGAATGCAGTACATTGTTATTAAATGGGGTCGCTATGTTGTGCAATAGATCTCTTGAACTCGTTCCACCTATCTCACCAAAATTTTGTATCCTTTAACAAACATCTTCCCAGCACCCCTCCCCCATCCAGTCCCTGGTGCTCCTCTGAGTTTGACTTTTTGATTCCACATATGAGTGAGATCTTGAGGTATTTGTCTTTTGTGCCTGGTTTATTTCAGTTAACATAATGTCCTCCAGGTTTACCCATATAGTCGGAAAATGACAGGGTTCCCTTATTTTTTTAAGGCTGAATCCCACATTTTCTTTATTCATTCATCCATTGATGGACACTTAGATTGATTCCTTATCTTGGTTATTGTGAATAGGGCTTCAGTGAACACAGGAGTAGAGATATCTCTTGGACATACTTAGGCATACTGATATCATTTCCCATATCCACAAGTGAGATTGCTGGATCACATGGTCATTCTATTTTTAATTTTTTGAGGAGCCACCAGACTGTTTTCCATAATGGTTGCACTAATTTACATTTCCACCAACAGTGTGCAAGGGTTCCCTTTTCTCCACATCCTGGCCTACACTTATTATCTTTCATCTTGATAAAAGCCCTCCTAACACATGTGAGGTGACATCTCATTGTGGTCAAACCACATTTTCTCAGGAGGGATGCAGTATAAATCATTGTTCTGGTGCCTAAAACTTGCCATGTGTGAGCAAGTATTTAGCAAGTACTTTAAAAAATGCTGATAGCATTGTTTCCTAAATGTCAAAGTCAGAGACCTCCAACAAACATTTTAATTTTAATTTTTATCAACATATGAACATAGTTTAATACAATTTTAAAAGTGAACGGATTTTACAACAACACAAAACCGAAGTAGTCTTGTCACCCGCCCCACTCACCCTCATTCCCACTCCTCTGGCAAACATTTTAACTCCTTTAGTTCTTTCTTCTGATGTTTATGTCCATATTGTGAAGCAGCAAGTTTATGTTGCTATTTCCTAATTTTTTCAGTTTTAGATCTCAATTAACTTCTCACCATTAAATATAAATTTTGACTCCTTTTATTTAGACTTCCTCTCCACACCCTCCCAATGTGGTTATCTCTACAGTTTAATTTTTGGTTAAATCAAAGTTCTGTTTTTACAATATCACGATTATATAAACAACCAAGTGCAATAGTGTACTTTGTTTTTTTTTTCTTTCATGATCACTGTTTTGTTTCCCTGAGGGTTTCTAGTTGCCTTAATTTTCATTTCCTATTGTGTAATATATCTGTCATTTACTCATCCTCAAATTCTTAGCCTGAGTATACATTTCTCAAAACATTCTAATACATCAGATAATCTATGTGACTCCTGTTTTTCTTGGTGATTATCTTCCTAGAGATTTCTGTTTAAATCTATCAGATATTCTACTCAGTTCTCCCCTTACCATAGATTTCTTTTCCATATCTTTTCCAGAACTTTTCTCTTCCAGTACGGACTGGTGTTTCCTTAGGCCAGCTATAGAGCTGTCATCAACCTAGGGATCTTCTCCATCACCCCTGGAGTTCTCGTTTTTGATGGATATCCTGTTCCTGTGTCCTATGTCTTCCTCATTCCTGGTATGTTTTCTTGCTTGACGACACACAACCCCCACCAGCTTCCTGAAAATAAAATCAATAAAAAGTAGTGGTGTTTTAATTAATATTTTGAGACTGGCATGTCTGAAAATGTGTTTATCTTACTTTCACACTTTTATTGAAAGTAAAATGCTTTTACATTGTGAGTTGGGGGCTAAAAATGCTAGATTAGAAATCATTTGGAAGGCATCACTCTTCTGGCTTCTAGTCTTGCTCTTGAAGACCCCAGTACCATTCTGATTCCTGCTTGATATGGTTTGGCTGTGTCCCCACCCAAATGTCATCTTGAATTATAGCTCCCATAATCCCCAAATGTTGTGGGAGGCGACTGAATCATGATGGCAGGATTTCCTGTGCTTTTTTGTGATAGTGAATAAGTCTCATGAGATCTGATGGTTTTATAAAGAGAAGTTGCCCCGCACATGCTCTCTTGCCTGCCGCCATGTAAGATGTGCCTTTGCTCCTCCTTTGCCCTCCACCATGATTATAAGGCCTTCCCAGCCATGTGGAACTGTGAGTCCATTAAACCTCTTTTCTTTAATAAATTACCCAGTCTTGGGTATGTCTTTATTAACAGTGTAAGAATGGACTAATACACTGCTCCTTTATGTGGCTCTGGTTTTCTCACTTTTCCCAGTATTTTGAAATTCCAAGGTGATCTGCTGTCATAAATACTACAGTAGTTGGTGGGACTCTTGTAATAGATTCATCTGCCCAATGCACAGCAAGTCAATATGCTGAGACACCAGGGAGCAGCAGAGAACAAATTAAATAATTATAGGGCAGCCTAATGAGATGGGAGGAAACTGCACATCCACCTCCCTGCGGAGTTTGGGGCTAGGGATATTAAGGGGTTTGGAGTGGGCTGAGGTGTGAGGATCATTGATTGACTGATGAATTCAGGGTAAAGTCATGGCAAGGGGAGATAAAGAAACTTATTCTCATGCTGACGTAGTTCTTCTATAAGGGTTTTCACACTGGTTGATGTCAGCTGTTCTGCTAGAATTCAGAATCTGAAAAACATTGTAAGCAATTCTTAAGCAAAAGCTCTATGATTCTAGCATCAGAGATCCTCTTTATCTTCCAACTTTTATGAGGAAGTTTTAAAATTTCATGTTATCATTTGTATGTGTTCCTCTTAATATGGCACCTTGATCTTGTTTTATGGATGCAACATCTCCCTTTTTCACTAAAAAATGAAAGGTATCTTGTTCTCTATATTACCTCTCATTCCTTTATTATGTTTCTTTCTTTCTTTCATAAAGACTTTCCTCAAATATCTGCTAATCCTGAGTTCATTCATATTTAAGGGGCAAATGACTAGACTAAAAAGATGATTGGAGGCCAGGTGTGGTGGCTCATGCCTCTAATCCCAGCACTTTGGGAGGCCAAGGTGGGAGGATTGCTGGAGCCCAGGAGTTCGAGACAAGCCTGAGTAACAAAGCAAGACTCTGTCTCTACAAAAAAAATGTTAAAATTAGCTGGGCATGATGGCACATGCCTGTAGACCCAGCTACTTGGGAGGCTGCAGTGGAAGGATGGCTTGAGCCTGGGAAGTCAAAGTGGCAGTGAGTCGTGATAACCCCACTGCACGCCAGCCTGGGTGACACCACAAGACCCTGTCTCAAAATTTAAAAATAAACAAACAAATAAATAAGGTTATTGGAAACTCTGCATGCAAGCATTTTTCTTTTGGTAGGACTTCCCAGAAAGAAACTGGCTATTTTGTTGAGGAACTCTTAAACATTATTATCTGCAAATCCTATCTCTGGGATTGATGAGTTTCCCCAGAGAAGAATTCTCTAATTTCCTGAGCCTGGCCTAGTTCACAGCCAAGTGAGGAAAGGGGATGCCACAGGGCTTGACTTTAATTACACCCCACTGTTTTCACCTAGACCTGGGTCCTGAGCCTGGACTCCCTTTCCTTTGTCCTCTCTAGAGAGTGACAATGACTCCCTCCATCCACTTGTCTTCTTCTGGATGAGGGAGGGGTAGTCCCATTCCTGAGTGAGGTAAGCAAGGGAATCTCTAACTTCTTCTTTTATAGATTTTCAATTAATCCTCTCGTTTTTAGCTCACTAGGATATTCCCCACGAGCAATGCCCTATGCTTCCACTTCCCGAGACTCCCTGGGTTCTGCGTTGTGTATCTGCCCAGCAGCTCCTGCCCCAGCCCTTGCAGTGCTAGCTGTCTGCATCCTGTGGTCTGCTCACTTGCTCACTGCTAGATCTGACTTCCTCTTGCAGTCATTCAGTTGACCTCTCTCTGCTGTGACTCCTTTCATGTTCTCTTTGCTTTTGTGAGCCAATGTCTTTTTATCTCTTTCCTGTCACTTTCATGGAGGGTTGGGAGGGAATAGAGACAAATGGCTGTGTGCAATTCATCATGCTTACGTAAATCTCCATAAAGCCACAGCTCCTGACGTCATTAACCGGCCCACCTGTGTGTTTCTTATCCACCCTCACCCCGCAATGGGGACAATCCCATTGTCTCCTAACTGCTTACCACATTTCCAGTGAAATGACCTTGCCTTTCATTTGGATTGGGGGAGAGGCAGAGTGTTAGGATCTGCGTAACAAGATTCCCCCACTTTCAATGTAGAATCAAGAATGGGAAATAAAGCAACCCCTGCTAGTTTCCAAAGTATTAGACACCGCTCCTGGGTCTCAGTAACTCTGAATATGCCAGACTTTTATCAAGGAGTAAAACAGTCACCCACGCCTTTGTGAAAGCTCCCAAGTTTGAAATTGTGCTGAATGAGGAAAAGCTTCCACACCAGACAGTTCCAGGTGCCCCTCTGAAAGAGTTATCCCTTTGCCTCAAAAGCAAAACAAAACACAACAAAAAACAAACAAAAACCCCCCCCCAAAAGCAATGACAACGACAACAACAAAACCCTCTGTGGTCACAATGGAGAAAAGGTAGGACTAGGGGGCAGCGGGGCTTGAGAGCCCTGCCCTCAAATGTTTATATAAAAGGAAGATTTGCCTGGCACGGTGGTAACTGAGCTATGTCCCTTCCAGGCTGAGCTCTGTCTTCAGCTGGACAATTTGAGCCAGCTGCGCCTGTTTCTTCCCCAGGGCTGAGAAGGCTTTTATTCACAGGCAGTTTCCTGGGATTGCCATTAGTGAAGACAGGGATCAAGGACTCACAGACAATGCCCTGCAAAGACAGCCACTCCCTTGGCAATTGGGGCAGAGTTTGAATCTTGGAGCTGGAACCTTGGCGGCCCCTGAGCACAGTGTTCTGGAGGAGTCTGTGCTGAAGGGCAGCCTGGAGGCCTGTGGGACATTGGGAACGGTACCAGCTGGGGCCTGGGCTCGCCCCCGGGTACAGAATGTTTTATTCAGTGGGCAAAGCAGTGCCAGGGTGGATGAATAAAGCCTTCAGATTCTGCATGGGGGTTTGTTTAACTCTCCCCCTTCTCATCCTCTGAACACAGCCAGAGGCATTTGGAACATGGCCCATATGATCATATCATTGGTGACAATGGAATCCAGGCCACCCAAAATCAATGAGTCTCTAACAAGGCACAACTGGCTGCTGGGACTTGTCTCCAGCATTGCAACGTTGCCAGCTATTCTTTGTCTAAGCGCACTCATGTTAATGTGTAAGCCATTTCCTTCCCAGTGAGAAGGTTCTTTGTGAGATTGCTCTGTATGCTCACACTTGGAGACTGAAAGTTGGACTCGTAGGTACTGAGAGTCTTGTTGTGGAGACCAGATGCAATGCCTGGGCCTCCTGCTCCAGCTCCCGTCCAGCCCTGGGTCAAAGCCTGGAGGCGAAGGACAGGACAGCAGGTGAGCTCCAGGATGTGGAGGCAGGAAGATGAGGTGTGGTGGGGAAAGGGTATGTGGGTGTGGAGGGTAGAAAAGTGTCCCCAAAATGATAGCTCCAAGTCCTTACCCCGGTACTTGCAAATGTGACCTCATTTGGAAATGAGATTTTTGCAGATAGGATCTAGTTAAAGGTCTCAAGATGAGATCATCCTGGATTTAGGGTGGGCCCTAAGTCCAATGACTAGTAGGTATTTTAGCAAGAGAAAGGAGAGGATTTGAGACACAGAGAGACACAGAGGGAAAAAGCTGTGTGAACTTGGAGGCAGAGATGGGAGTGATGCTGTCACAGCTAAGAAATGCCAGGAAGCACCACAAGTTGGAAGAGGCAAGGGAGGGATTCCCCCCAGAACCTTCAGAGAGATCGTGGCCCTGCCAACACATTGATTTTGGACTTTTGGTCTCCAAAACTGTGAAAGAGGAAGTTTCTCTTGTTTGTTTCTTGTTGTTGTTGGTGGTGGTTTTTTGTTGTTTTTTTTTTAGATGGAGTCTCGCTTTGTTGCCCAGGCTGGAGTGCAGTGGTGCGATCTTGGCTGACTGCAAGCTCTGCCTCCCGGGTTTACCATTCTCCTGCCTCAGCCTCCCAAGTAGCTGGGACTACAGGCACCTGCCACCACTCCCTGCTATTTTTTTTTTTTTTTTTTTTGGTATTTTTAGTAGAGACGGGGTTTCACCATGTTAGTTCTCTTGTTTTAAGCTGCCACATTTGTGGCACTTTTGTTATGGCAGCCCTAAGGAGTTAATTCACAGGAGAGATAGGGGAAGGGAAGGGGCAAGAAGATAGAAAGACGAGGAGGTGGGGGCAGGGACAGCCATGCAGGCTGAGGCAGCAGGGGTGGAACAGCTCCCCTCCCTGTCATAGTCGCTTCATAACAAAATATCCTGGACTAGTGGCTTACGCAACAGAAATTAATTTTCTCAGAGTTCTGGAGGCTGGAAGTAAAAGATGAGGGTGCCAGCATGGTCAGTTTCTGGTGAGGGCTCTCTTTCCAGCTGGTAAACGGCTGCCTTCTGGCTGTGTCCTCGTAGGAGAAAAGAAGCCAAGGGCAAGCTCTCTAGCTTCTCTTCCACCACCAGCTTCAAATCTAAACCTGATTATCTCCCAAACACCATCACTTTGGGGGTTAGGGTGTCAACATATGAGTTTAGGGAGGATGCAATTCAGTTGATAGCAGGCCTTCAGTGCATGGGTGTCCCAGCATAGGTCTGGCAGTTTAGAGGCCAGAACTACACGGCATCTTGCTATGTAAAATAGGCAAAAACACCATTGACTGGAGGATAATTTAACCCGGAGCAGATAAGTTACATTGAGAATCAAAGAATGACACCCTTGCCTTGGGGTTAATGAGGCTGAAAATCTGTAATCTGGATGAAGGTGAAGGCAGGTGTGGCATCATTCATCAGACCTGGGAAGTGGGGGTGCAGGGCTTATCTGTTTGGTCCTCATCACTGCTCTCCCTATCATCTCCTGTCAGAAATAATTGCCTGACTGGTGTCCCTCCCGTTTTGGGATGAATTGTCCCCTAGCTGCTCCTGATTCCTATGTTAAAGTCCTGGTGTGGTGGCTCACATCTGTCATCCCTGCACTTTGAGAGGTGAGAGGATTGCTTGAGGCCAGGAGTTGAAGACCAGCCTGGGCAACACAGTGAGACCTCATGTCCACAATAAAAGAAATTAGCCGGGCATGGTGGTGGATGCCTGTAGTCCCAGCTACTCAGGAGGCTGAGGCAGGAGGATTGCTTGAGCCCAGGAGTTGGAGGCTACAGTGAGCTGTGATTGTACCACCGCATTCCAGGCTGGGTGACAGAGTGAGACTCTGTCTCAAAAAAAAAAAAAAACAAAACAAAAAAACAAATCCTAACCCTTTAGTACTTCAGAATAAGACTGTATGTGGAGATAAGGCCTTTAAAGAGGCAATTATATTAATGAGGTCATTAGGGTGGGTCCTGATCCAATATGATGGATGTCCTTGTAAGAAAAGGGAACTAGGACGCAGACATGTGCATAGGAAAGACCACACAAAGACACAGGGAGAAGACGGCCCTCTGCCAGTCAAGGAGACAGGCCTCAGAAAAAAATCAATCCTGCCAACACCTTGATCTCGGCAAAGCTCCAGGCATGTGAGAAAATAAGTTCTGTGGCAGCCACCCAGGCTGTGGTAGTTATGGCAACCATCACCCACTAAGACACCTACTCCAAGACCCTCCTCTATAGGCAGACACCTGACACCCAGACCACCCCTCAGATGCCAGCGGAAGCTGGCTGGGAAGAGCATGGGCTTTGGAGCCACCAGCTACACCCTGGAATCTCTGTTCATGGCCTTCTAACTGTGGGACCTTGAGCAAGTTACTCCATCTCTTTAGTCTTGGAGATCCGTAAAGCTGGAGGTAATGAACTCTCCCCAGAGATGTGCAAATTAAATGAACTAACATGTAAAAAGATAGATTTATTTATTTCTTTTAGACAGGGCCTCCCTCTGTCACCCAGGCTGGAGTGAGTGCAGTGTGCGATCACAGCTCACTGCAGCCTCGACTTCCCAGGCTCAACTGATCTCAGCCTCTGAAGGAGCTGGGACTACAGGTGTGTGCCACCATGCCCAGCTAATTTTTTCATCTTTTGTATGTTGCCCAGGCTGATCTCAAACTCCTGGGCTTAAGAGATCCTCCTTTCTCGGCCGTCTGAAGTGCTGGGATTATAAGCATGAGTCACCTCGCCCAGCCATGTAAAAAAATTTAATACGCCTGAGGCCCAATGACTCTAATATCTTCTCCAATTTTACCTACTCTAGGGGACATTTGCTGTGTTTTGCAGCCACACTGGGCAGCCTGTCTCTTTGGAGGAAATGCCAAGATCTGCGGGGGTCTGGCCTTGTTTCCCACTGTGTGCAGATGTATCTTCTAACCACCTGTCTTCCGGAAGTGGGGACGGGGAGTGGAACCAGTTCTGCCAGGTCCTCCCATTCAGGTGGTGGGCTCCTGAAGAAGTGACGTAGAGAACTCATGGAGGTGACAGTGGAGACAGGCTCCCAGCGGAGGGCAGCAAGGACCAATGATGGTGTGAGTGTCCACTTAGACTGCCATTGGTGGCGTCCCAGGCAGCAGGTTCTGTAGGATGACCTCACTGTCATCTATGCTTGTTTCCCTGCCTGGAGTCAATCTCCATGTCCTCTGGTCCTCTGCCTTGTCCTCTTGGGGCCTGTTCTTGGCTGGCAATCATATTGGAAAGTTATCTAACAAATTATTTCGCACTAAAGTGAGAAAGATTTAGATAAGGTAGTCATTTTCCTAAGGGCACTTGCATTTTAAGAAGGGAAAGGAAACAGGTAAGGCTAAGCATTTCATTTAACTGGCAGTGGAAAACTTAATCTTTTTTTAAAATAATTTATAATTTTATAATTTTAATTTTTTTTTTGTAGAGACAAGGTCTCTCTATGTTGCCCAGGCTTGTCAACTCCTGGCCTCAAGTGATCCTCCTGCCTTCACAAATCCCAAAGTGCTGGGATTACAGGCGTGAGCCACCATTGCCCGGCAGGGAAAGTTCATTTTTAAGGTAACTATGTATGTACCAAGGGCCTATCATGCCCCCGGGATGCTGGTGTTCAAGGCATCGCCTAGTCTGGCATAGCTGAGGCACATTCATTTGAGTGACCACCTCCCATGTTGCCTACTCGGCTGGCACTGTGGAGAGCTTAGCTGTCTTTTGAGTCTGTGACTTGTTTAGACTTTACTGGTTTAATCAGAAGGCTCTGAGTTTCTTACTTAAATTCCCACTCAGGTGTCTGACTGACCAACATTGGCAGGTAAAGGTGACATTTTGGTCAGATGAGGAAGGGGGTGCTGGGAGACAACAAAGGGGTATTTTTCCCAATGTCTTACCCCTTTGTTCAGTTTTGATGACATGTGGCACGACTAAGAAAAGAACTAGGCTAGTCCAGTGGCGCAGGGTGTGGGTGGGGTGGAGAACCGTACAAGTTGGAGATCCCAAAGAGAGCCTGTGCCCAAATGCAAATTCCTGGTCAATTATTTCAGCCAGTTCACAGTGACTGCCTGCTTCTCCCCGCGTTATTTTCACCGGGACCTGAATCAACTCTTGATTCTTGAATCTAGAGAAGGGAAAGGAATCCAGGGCAGAAGGTGGGCAAAAAAGGCAGGAGCATGAGGTGGCTGGGAAGGGAGCGTTCTCCATTCATTTCTCACTTCCAAGTCTGACTTAAGCAGGTCTAGCAGGAAGGGCAGATTATCATGTGCAGCAAAGAGACAGGACTGAAGTTTGGCAAGTAGCACAATCCCATCCTCAGGCTCTTTATTTATGTCACTGCTGTGAAATCCACTTTGTGAAATAGGCGGCCTTGTCTGCCTGCTCAAGACATGGTCTGGGAGAAGAGGTGGACACCTTCTCTGCATTGAGAAGTCAGGGTGCCCTGAGTTTCTGCTATGGCGCTTACCCAGAGCCTGGGGAGAGGGGCTGCTGCCAAAGAAACAAATACGTGGGTGTCTTTCCTGGTTCCCAAAGGGCTGACCTTATTAGAGTCACCCAGCTGTGCTGCTTACATCCCTCCAGGGCTTTGAAAAGCATGCTTAGCTCTTGTGGCTAAGAAATGGACGCTAAGCTCTTGTGGCGAAGCTCTTGTGGTGCCTAACCGCGTCAGAAGGCGATTCTGGCTTTGAGGCTGGGAAGTTTTCAGAGGTGCTTTTCAAATGCAAGCTTATGTCACCTTTAGGAACACTTTTCAATTCACTTTCCTGCTGGCCAGGCTCGCGGCTCCACGCTGTCGCCTGCTCCTGCCTCACTGTGGCTCCCAGTGTCCAGCAGGCACAGACTCGATGGTTGTCTCTGTGCAGAATCCCCCTCACTTTCTGCTTCCACAGGCTGACTTCGTTCATGCTGTTCCTGCTTCCTGCTCCGGTTACAGCCACAGGCTCCTCCACATTCTTCTGTCTGCTTCCAGTTTCTTCTTCTCACTTTAATCAGTCTTATCCACCATTGCCAGATAATTAAAAAACAAAACAAAACAAAAACTAAGCTTCCATGTTATCTACAAAATAGTCAAGGTCTTTCTTCCATGTTATCTACAAAATATTCCAGGTTGTTCTTAGCCTTTTAGGAATCAGAGGAGAATTTCAACCCATTACTGGTTTAGGCCTCCAAGACTCTAACAGAAGAGTGGCACGGTGGAAGAATAATGGGAAGTGGAAATCTTACTGCTGTCTGGGTGTCCCGCTTCTGGGTCATGCCCAAGGAAACACAAACGATAATTTTTACAAATCAAAGCCATGCAAGTCCCATGGAGACATATTAGAACATGTTTTCTTAGATTAGTAAGTCATAGGACCAAAATTGGTGGCTGAATGGCATCTGAGGGAGAGTCTGATAGGTTACTAACTAAGGGGTGCTCTATGTTGCCGCAGACTAGGTGGAAAAGGAAGGGGTAGGGAAAGCCAGGGTGGTGATCCTGAGAAGGAAGTTGGATGAGAAGACTCTGCGCCTTCTAGCCATGCTCAAATGCTAGTGATAAACACACATAGACAACATACAGTCAAGTACACAGAGTCTCACACACCTTGCACACCAACTCATTCATGCTCTTGGGAGTCTAGAGCACTCATTTCACTGTCAGGTTTTGCCTTTTCTTTGGACGTCGCTCTTGGGCGTCTAGAGGACTCATTTCACTGTCAGGTTTTGCCTTTTCTTTGGACGTCATTTTTCCTTGTGTGCATGTTGCCCATTCCCCTAAGAAGTATAGGAGAGGTGGGCGCGGTGGCTCTTGCCTGTAATCCCAGCACTTGGGGAAGCCGAGGCGGGAGGATCACTTGAGGCCAGGAGTTGGAGAACAGGCTGGGCAACATGACGAGACCCTGTCTGCAAAAAAATCTTTAAAAAATTATCCAGGTGAGGTGGCACGTGCCTGTGGTCCCAGCTACTCAGGAGGCTGAGGCGGGAGGATCGCTTGAGCCTGGGAGGTTGAAGATGCAGTCAGCTGTGATTGCATCACTGTACTCTTGCCTGGGCAATGAAGTGAAGCCCTGTCTCCAAAAACAACAAACAAACAAAAAACCCAAAAAACAAAATGACAAAAGAGAAGTACAGCAGATATGGAGCAGAAGTGCGAATCGTCTTCTAAATAGTCAGTCTTTGGGGGGAGGATGCATCCTCCCCTCTCTTCTCCCCTCTCCCCCTTTTTTTCTTATACTTTTTCTTGCAGTCCGACATCCTTAGCAGTGCAAAATGAGTCAGAGGTTCCTCAAACCTTTGAGTGCTCAGCATTATATAATCATCACTTCCAAGTAGCATTGGGAGATGTCTTTAAGCTGCAACAGCTATTGTTAGTTGTTTAAGACACTCCATCACTGCCTTTGATCGGAAACTTTCTCACTGTCATTACGTGCATCAGTGCAGGCACCTTAAATTTCACTGGGTCTTGGGATTAGTCATATTGTAGAGAGACACAGAGATGTGAGAAATAAATGGAAAAAAGGTCTGTAGCAACAGATTTTACACCATAAAAGAGTAAATTATTAGGTGTTAGGAAAAATATAAATGTTGCAAACAGTGTGTTTTATATACTGTTGCCAAGAATAAAAATATGCCAAATATGGGGGAAAAAGGGGTTGGTTAATCAGACTTCTGGCTGGCCCCCACCCTGCAGCTCTTAGCACTGCTGGGCTGTTTTATAGGGCAGTAACCCAGTCACCAAAGCAAAGAGAATTCGAATAAGGGACTTGGAGGATATGCCAACTTGGGGACTAATTATTGCGTTGTTAAACAGTGAGATGGGGTTATTGTACATTTTTGGGTATGGCAGTTAAAATGTATTTTAAAAAATAAGTTTCTAGAAACCAAGAATTCCCCAAATTCAAGAAGTAACTGATAAAGTAGTTTATGGAAATGTAATCTCCCCATAGAACCAGATTGTGCAACAAAAAAGGAAAAGGAACGATGTTAAATGGGAAACAGAATGGGGGTGACCCTTCCAGATGGCTTTCTGGAAACTCCTTTCAAGCCAGCCACCCACCATACGATGCTACCAAATGGCCCCTGTATTCGTTTTTTAGGGCTGCCATAACAAAGTGTCACAAGCTGGGTGGCTTACAACAATAAAAATCTACCATTTTACAGTTCTGGAGGCCACAGGTGTGAAATCAAGATGTCAGCAGTGCCATACACTCTCTGAAGTCTCTTGGGGAGAACTCGTCTTTGTCTCCCTCGGTTTCTGGTGGTTTCCAGCAATCCGTGCCTTCCTAGACTTGTCATCGCATCATTCCCGTCTCAGTCATCACGTGGCCTCCTCACTATGTATCTGTCTGTGTTTACATTTTCCTCTTCTTACCAGGGCAGCAGTGATTGGATTAGGCATGCTAGTATATCTTCTTCGCTTGATGACATCTGCAGACTCTGTTTCCAAATAAGGCCTTGTTCATGGGTACTGGGGTTAGGACTTCAACACCTCATTTCTAGTCTCCTATATCACCATGAAGAAAGCTATGCTAGAAAGCTATGTCCTTGTTACTTATACAAAATGGTATTGATAATAGCTACCTACACAAAACTACTCAGAATAAGATCAGTTTCTAGCATGACAGTATGAGGAGCCGCCTGACCCACTCCTCCAGGTAAACTGGTAAAAACAGCCATTTAGAGCTTCTGGAAATAGTCCCAAGGAAAAACAGCAAAGGAAGGAACCTGTATTCAAGAAAACGTACTAATTTGGTAGAAGAAGTGAATCTGTGGGATTTGAACCAAGACCACTTTTTTCCTCCCCACTCCCAGCTCAGCACGGTGGCAATTTCCCTCCAGACAGCTACTGCCAAAACACAGGTCTCCTCTCCTCCCAGCACAGAGGGCCTCCTTCCAGGGAGGAGTAGGATGGCAGTATTCTTCATCCTGCCCCCAGCTCCCTGTTGCTGAGGCTGTCTCAGATGAATGCAGCTGAGAGGTGGGGGCTGCCACCCCTACCTCCTACTCATGGAAGGAGGCTCTACCTTGGGTGTGACATGCTGAGAAGACTGTGGCCCTGGTCATTTTTGTCCTGGCTCTTGAGGTGGTGTTTCCATGCCAGAAGGCTCAAGTTAAGAAGACCACTGGCTATCCCCAACTCCTCCACCAAGCACCCGGCCCCTAGAAAGGGGATGTCATTCAGAGAAAAGCTTACCATTGTTTCTACCCCCAGCGCCAGAGCTCTGGTTCAGATATTTTGTTGCAAGGTAGGGGAGAAGAAGCAGTTCAGAGAAAAAAAGATAATTCTTAATCTCTTCCCAAAGGAATTGACTTCCTTTTCAACAGAGCTTGGAGAAAATTAAGCCTAAGGATGCTCTCAAAACACAGTGGAGGTTGTGGTGAAGGGCAGTTGGGAGAAGCTAGTTTGCAGGAGACAACCCAGAATAAACCACTGGGAAGGAACCCTTCTGGGGGTCAGAACAAATATCAGACACTGACCTCAGAAACTATTCTTTCAAAGGAGCCACAATTTAATGTGGTTAGTTTGTGGAACACTTTATGCCCCAGGATTGAAAACAATAGGGCAATTGGCCACCAATTAATGGAACTTAACAGCTGGATGTGGTTAGGGAAGTGCCAGAGAGCCCTAGCAAAACCACTGTCATCCCAGCACGACTGTGGGCATATACAAAGCTGAACCTCTTTAGGGAGCAATATGAGAGGCTTAACACTCTGGGAGGGAAAATATACAGTTGACCTTTGGACAACACAGGTTTGAACTGCGTGAGTCCACCTATACATGAATTTTTTACCACCACTGCCAACCTTGAGACAAGACTGACCCCTATTCTTCCCCCTCCTCTGCAGCATACTCCACATGCAGATGATGGGGATAAAGATCTTTATGATGATCTACTTCCACCTAATGAATAGTAAATGTGTTTTCTCTTCCTTAGGATTTTCTTAATAATATGCTCTTTTCTGTAACTAATTTTATTGAAAGAGTACAGTATACAACACATATAACAGACAAAATATGTTAATTGACTAGCTATGTTAGTTAGGCTCCTTCTGGTCAATAGTTGGCTATTAGTAAAGTTCTGGGGCATCAAAAGTTATACACAATTTTTTTACTGCATAGGCAGTCAATGCCCATAACCTCTACTTTGTTCAAGTGTCAACTTTACTTCATGAAAATAAACCAGCCAGTCACTAAAAAAATCAATAAGCAAATAACAATAATAAGTCCTGAAGGAGGGGAAGACCAATACCCAGAGTCAGTAGAATATATTATCTAAAATGTCCAGTTTCTCACAAAAAATTGAAAGGCATGCAAACAAACAAGAAAGTATAATACGATCCATACACCTGAAAAAAAAACAGAGAAAGAAACTAACTTTAAGAATGATAAGACATAGACTGAGTGTGCCTGTAATCTCAGCACTTTGGGGGGTTGAGGTGGGAGGATTGCTTGAGCCCAGGAGATTGAGGCTAGGCATCTATCACACCACTGTGCTCCAGCCTGGGTGACAAAGTGAGACCCTGTCAAAAAAAAGAAAAAAAACCTCAAAAAACCTGTCATAAGCATGTTCATAGAGCTAAAAGAAGGGATGATGACCATGTTGCATCAAATAGAGAATGCCAACGGAGAGATAGAATAATCAAATGGAAATTCTGGATTTGAAAAGTACAATAATTGAAATGAAATATTCACTAAAGGGGCTCAAAAGTAGATTTGAACTGGCAGAAGAAAGAATATGTGAACTTGAAGATAGATCAATAGAGACTACGCAAGCTGAAGAACAGAAAAAGGAATAATGAAAAATGAAGAGCACTTCAGAAAATGTGAGACACCACTAAGTGCACCAACATACATGTAATGGAAGTATCAGAAGGAAAGGAGAGAAAGGAGCAGAAAAATCTTGAAGATTAAGTGGGAGGATCACTTGAGCTCAGGAGTTTGAGACCAGCCTGGGCAACCTAGTGAGACCTCATCTCTGTTAAAAAAAATTAGCTGGGCATGGTGATGTGCACCTGTAGTCCCAGCTATTCAGAAGGCTGAGGTGGAAGATTTTCTTAAGCTCGGGAGTTCTGCACTACGGTAAGCTATGATCGTGCCACTGCACTCCAGCCTGGGTGAAAGAGCGAGACCCTGTCTCAATTATTTTTTTTCTGAAGAACTAGTGTCTGGAAGCTCCCCAAATTTACTGATAGATATTGGTTTGTAGTTTTCTTTTCTTGTAATGTCTTTTTCTGCTTTTGTTACTAGAATAATGCTAACATCATCAAATGAGGTAGAAAGTATTCTCTTTTCATCTATCTTCTGAAAGAGCTTATAAGGGAATTGGTATAGTTTCTTCCTGAAGTGTTGGTGGAATTCACCAATGAACTCATCTGGGCCTGGTGCTTTCTGTTTTGGAAGGTTATTAATTATTGATTCAATTTCTTTAATAAATATAAGCCTATTCAGATTGTCTATTTCTTCTTGTGTGAGTTTTGCTAGATTGCATCCTTCAAAATATTGGTCTATGTCAACTAAGTTATCAGATTTTTGGGCATAGAATTGTTCATAGCATTCCCAAGTTTACTGAAAAACAATAACCTACATATCCAGAAAGCTCAACAAACTTCAAGTAGGATAAATAAAAGCAAAGAGATACTAAACAGACACGTCATAGTACAAATGCTGAATTAAAGATACAGAGAAAATCTTGAAAGGAGTAAGAGAAAAATTACTCTAAAAAAAAAAAAAACTATAAACCAAGAATTCTATATCCAGCAAAGCTTTCTTTTAAAAATGAAGGCAAAATACAGACTTTCCCAGATAAACAAAATGTGAGAGAATTTGCTGCTAGCAGACCTGCCTTACAGAATATAGTAAAATAAGTTTTCCAGGCTGAGAAAAAATGACCCCAAAATGTAATCTGAATTCACATGCAACAAACAAACACCACAGGTAACTCTGTAATTATAAAAGATAGTTTAAACGCAAAATTTTCTCCCTTCTCTTAACTGATTTTAAAAGTTAGTATAAAATAGTATGTATATAATATATTTTGGGGTCTATAATGTATAAATATGTGGGATATACATAATATATTTGCCAGTAATGCACAAAGGAGGTGGGAGAAAGCAAAGCTCTATTGAACTAAGAAAGTGAAGATAGATGGTAAAATAATAATTATAAAAATGTATTGTTGGGTTTGTAAGATTAATAGATCTAATATGTACAATAATGATTCTGCAATAAAGATGGGAGAAAAGGGAATATAGCTATATAAGCATAATGTTTCTACATATCATTGGAATTAAGCTACTAATAATATAAATCAGAAGTTGATTCTGATAAGATGTATAGGGTAAACTCAGAGCAACCATTAAAAAAACTAAAATAATACAGTGAAACAAATCAGTAAAGAAGATAAAATGCTACATTCAGACATATTCACTTAATACAAAAGAACAGCAAAGGGAGAATAGAGGAACAAAAAAGATATGGGACATAGAACATAAAAAGCAAAATGTCAGACATAAATTTAATTATATCAATAATAACATTAAAATGTGAATGAACAATCCAATCAAAATACAGAAATTGTCACACTAGAATAAAAAAGACATGATCCAACTATATGCTGTCTACAGAAGACACACATTAGATTCAAAGATACAAACAGACTGAACATAAAAGCAAGGAAAAAAGATACATCATGCAAACAACCACCACATAAAAGCTAGAGTGGCTATACTGACAAAATAGACTCTAAAACAAAAGCTGTTATTAGAGATAAAGAAGGATATTTTATAATGATAAAAGGTCAACTCATCAGGAAGATATAACAATTATGAACATAAATCCACTTAATAATGTACTAAAATTCATGAAGGAAAAACAGAAAGAAATGAAGGGAGAAATAGCCAATTCAACAGTAATAATTGTAGACTCTAATACCCCAATTTCAATAAGGGATAGAACAACTAGACAAATGATCAACAAAGAAATAAAGGACCTAAACAATACTATAAACAAATGATACCTAACAGACATCTATAGAACACTCTACCCAACAACAACAGAATCTGCATTCTTCTCAAATGCACATGGCATGGTTTCCATGATAGGCCACGTGCTAGGCCATAAAACAAACAAGTAAATTTAGAAGACAGAAATAATACAAAAGTATGTCCTGTGACTGCAATGAAATGGAAGTAGAAATCAAAGTAGAGAGTAGAAAGAATTTGGGAAACTTGTAGGTAAGTGGAAATTAAACAACAAGCTCCCAAATAACCAGTAGGTCAAAGAAGTCAAAAGGGAAATCTGAAAAGAGTCTGAGATGAATGAAAATCAAGACACAATATACCATAACTTTTGGTATTCAGCAAAAGCAGTGCTTAGAGGGAACTTTATAGCTGCAATGCCTATATTAAGAAAGAAGGCCGAGCACAGTGGCTCACACCTGTAATCTCAGCACTTTGGGAGGCCGAGGTGGGAGGATTGCTTGAAGCAAGGAGTTTGAGGCCAGGCTGGGCAACACAATGAGACCCTGTCTTTACAACAAAATAAAAATAAAAATTAGCTGGGCCTTGTGGTGCATGCTTGTAGTCCTAGCTACTTGGGAGGCTGAGGTGGGAGGATTGCTTGAGCCAAGGTTGAGGCTACAGTGAGCTATGATCGTGCCACTGCACTCCAGTGTGGGTGACAGAGCGAGACCCTGTATCCAAAAATAAAACAAAAGGAAAGAAAAAGGAAGGCTGGTTGCAGTGGCTTATGCTTCATGCCTATAATTTCATTACTTTGGGAAGCCAAGGTAGGAGGATCACCTGACACTGGGATTTCAAGATCTGCCTGGGCAACATCATGAGACCTTGTTTTTACTAAATAAATAAATAATTTAATGTAAAGAAAAAAGAAGAAAGATTTTAAATCAATAACCTAAACTTCCACCTTCCAACATTAGAGAAAGAAGAGCTAAACCTAAAAGAAGCAGGAAAAGAAAATAATAAAGATTAGAGGCTGGTCCGATGGTAGTGGGTTATCAGAACTTATTAACATTAGTGCCACTGAAGCTGGTCTACAATCCCCCACTGCTAAATCTCACTGACTTTACAATTTTGTAGATTAATGGCTGCCTAGAAGTGGGGACTGGGAGTGCTGGAGGTCATGGTTAAAGAGTATTGACTTCTTTTTGAGGTGATTAAAATGTTCCGAAATTGACTGTGATGATATATGCATCTGTTCACAGATACACATATCTGTGAATATACTTAAGCCCCCTGAATTGTACACTTGAAATGAGTGAATTGTGCCATACGTGGGCATTGGAGGGCATCCATAGTTTGGATGTCTCCTCCAAATCTCATGTTGAAATGTGATCTCCAACGTTGGAGCTGGGGCCTGGTGGGAGGTGACTGGATCATGGGGTGGACCCCTTACAAATGGCTTAGTGGCATCCGCTTGTTGGTGAGTGAGTTCTCACTTAGTTCACATGAGATCTGGTTGGTTGAATGAGTCTGGGTCCCCTCCTTCTCTCTCTCTCTCTCTCTCTTTTTTTTTTTTTTTTTTTTTTGAGACAAAGTCTCACTCTGCTGTAGCCCAGGCTAGAGTGCAGTGGCACGATCTCAGCTCACCACAACCTCCGCCTCCTGGGTTTAAGCAATTTTCCTGCCTCAACCTCCAGAGTAGGGGTTGGGATTACAGGTGTGCACCACTGCACCCGGCTAATTTTTTGTATTTTTAGTAGAGACAGGGTTTCACCATGTTGGCTAGGCTGGTCTTGAACTCCCGACCTCAGGTAATCCACCCGCCTTGTCTCCCAAAGTGCTAGGATTACAGGCGTGAGTCACCATGCCCGGCCTCCTTCTTCTCCTTCTGTCTTGCTCACACTTCTGCCTGCTCCCCCTTGGCCTTCCGTCATGATTGGAAGCTTCCTGAGGCCTCACCAGAAGCAGATGCTGGTGCCATGCTTCTTGTACAGCCTGCAGAACCATGAGCCAAACAAACCTCTTTCTTGTAACTTTCCCAGCCTCAGGTATTCCTTTACAGCAACACCAGAATGGAACTGTATCTTAACTAGTGAACTATATCTTACCTATATCTCAATTAAGCTGTTAAAAAAGCTAACAACAAACTACCCAGAGTGAAAACACAGCTCAGCACCAGAACTCCAGCCATTTAAGGCACCTTCTCACAATAGAGGTGTTACTGGAAAGGGGTCCTGATCCAGACCCCCAGAGGGGGTTCTTGGATCTCTCACAAGAAAGAATTCGGGGCGAGTCCATAGAGTAAAGTGAAAGCAAGTTTATTGAGAAAGTGAAGGAATAAAAGAATGGCCACTCCATAGGCAGAGGAGCCCCGAGGGCTGCGGTTGCCCATTTTTATGGTTATTTCTTGATGATATGCTAAACAAGGGGTGGATTATTCATGCCTCCCCTTTTTAGACCGTACAGGGTAACTTCCAGACGTTGCCATGGCATCTGTAAACTGTCATGGCACTGGCGAGAGTGTAGCAGTGAGGACGACCAGAGTCACTCTCGTCACCATCTTGGTTTTGGTGGGTTTTGGCCGGCTTCTTTACTGCAACCTGTTTTATCAGCAAGGTCTCTGTGACCTGTATCTTGTGCCGACCTCCTATCTCATCCTGTGACTTAGAATGCCTAATCTCCTGAGAATGCAGCCCAGTAGGTCTCAGCCTCATTTTACCCAGCCCCTATACAAGAGAGAGTCAATCTGGTTTAAACGCCTCTGACAGAGGCAGGCCAACCTGCAGCAACTATGTGCAGAGTCCCTATAAGTTGAAAGGTGGCTTGAGATAGGACAGGGGACTGCTTTAATGCCACTTTCTTTTATGGGGTGCACTCAAGATGATTTGGGGCGTCCCACCTACCTTCTTCCCCTTGTTTTCCTCCTATTCTGTTACTCTTCTTCAACTCAGCTGCATAAAACCTGAAGCAGGGTATCCAATGGGACTAGAATAGTCATGGTGCTGAGGCCTGGGGAAGTAGAAACATCTCATCTTCTATTTGTCTGCCTGAAGAGAGTTCTGAGCAGGAGCTGGTTGTATTGATGGGGGCTCCCGTCAGGCCTGGCAGAGAACAGAAGAGCATGTTGGACCCTTTCCCGTTACCCTCAGACTCTCCCGTAATCTATAAGCTCTGTGGTTTATTTGTTCTTTAAAACCCTTTCTTTTTTTCCCCTTTTCTTTTTGCTTTATATAATGCACATTTATGTGATAATAGAGCCTGATTTTCTACAATGGGCTTTTTTGTGTGCTTTCGATTCAAACATAAAAAGCTCCACTTCAATGTAACAAATAAATTCCCAGCCATCATTGTGCCAAATAATCCACAAACCTCAAACACACTTGGACTGGAAGGCACTTCCTGTTCCCCCTGCTGAAGCCACGCACCCCTCCCCTAGCCTCACTGAGGAGCCTTGCAGACAGGAGCCTGTTTGTCACTATTTTGAGTATGAATCAGGTTACTGTTGGGTGTTAGCCTGTCTCGGGACCCCCAGCCCTGCATCTGGACATGTCACTGATTTGCTTGCAAGCTGATTCTGTTTAGAGCATTTTCTGTGCTGTGGGCAGGATTCCCCACCTCACTGCCCACGTGCTGGGGGTGGGAGGCCTGGGGAGGATACAGCAACATGGAGAGCCCGCCTCACCCACACACTCTTCCTTTCTGGGCACTGCAGCTGGTTCTCATCTGCAGGCATTCACCCTCTGCCACAGAACCTGCCTTGGCCACCTCAGTTCACAGGTGACTTCTGGCCTGGGGCAGCCTCTAGGGGGTTGCCCTGTGTGCCCTCGCATTGCTGGTTAGCTTCATTAGGAGACGAGTCTGTGGGTCCAGCTTCCCAGGGCTTCACTGGCCCTCTCTCGCCCTTCTCTGATCTGCCTCCACCAGCCTGCTGCAAATCCATTGTGGATTCCTGGAAGGTAGAGTCCAAATGTTAAAAGTCTTTATAGTCACATGGTAGCCCCTCTTCTAGCCCCCAAGACCATATCTTTCAACCTATTTACATAAGAAACCCTTCTCTTTGCAAAGTCCACCCCCATCCGTTTCTGGGAATGCCATGGGGGTGGCTCATCGGTGCCCATGCAAAGCCCCCATCCAATCCCCATCCACCAAGCACTCCTCTCTCATCACCTCTGCTGTGTCCACAGGGCCTCGCTCCCTCTTCCTCTCCACTGTTCGGGATGCTCTTTTCCAGGCTGTGAGAGAATTTTACCAAATTGGGCTGTATTTCCTTTTGTTCTTACTGTATGAGAGTCAGAATGTTACGCGCCAGTACATAGAATGTCTGGTCCATCAGCTGAGCCCACACGCTATTCATATACAGGCACACCTGACGAGGTACAGCTTAGGCTGAGAAACAAATGGGCCCCCAAATATGACAGCTTAAACCAGGGAAGAGTTTCTCTGTTCTCTAAAGGTAGGAGGATTCGTGGTGGGGCTATTCGGCTGGCTCCATGGTACCCAGGCCCTGCCTCCTTTTCTCCCTGACTCTGCCATCCCTTACAGATGTGTTTCTCACACAATCTGGAGTACGACTGTCATTATTTCTATTATCATTTAAATTTCCAATCGATCTCAAACCCCTATGTAGCTTTATTGGGCTTAAAACGTGCCTGACTCATGCCCAGTCCTGGTCAATATATTGAGGTGGGTCCACAGATCATGTGCTTGAAGGTCAAGGCAATATCAAGGTACTATGAAAGTTTATCAAAGCTGACCCAATTTCTGTCCTTCTCACCTCACACACTGGGAGCGAGGTTCACACAGTAGCTCCTGTGTGCCGGGCAGATTGTGTGCAGAACCGCCCTGAAATGACACCTCTTCCACGCAGTTGAAGGTGCTCACCACCATGCCCGTGGCGTCCACAGCACCTGTAGTGCCACAGTGTCCACTGCAGCAATTTTCTGGCAAGTGGGATGGAGAGCGCGCAGCACAAGACCTGCTCCTTCCCTGCGTGGGCTGCCTTGCTGAGCCCATATCTCTTCTACCCACATCCCATCAGCCGGGATTTGCCCACACACCACACGGAGCTGCAGGGGTGGTGGGAAAGGGAAGTCTTTATTTTGGGCAGCTACACACCCAGGTAAATTTCAGGGGTTCTGTTGCTAAAGAAAGAAGGGAAGAATGAATGTTAGGAGACGTGACACTAAATGTAAAACCACCCCAAGTCCCGTTGGTCAAATTCACAGGAAGTGTAGAGGCTCCTGCCGGCTTCCTTGCTTGGTCCAGATGCTCGAGGGCTTCCGTGTTAGCTTGGCTGAAGGAGCAGGAACTAAGCTGCATGCACACAGAGATGGAGAACTTCCTGGGCAGGGCAGAGTCCAAGTCTCCTTAGCAACGGGTGCCTGTGCACTGCTGCCCCTGGTGGCCCTTGAAGCACTGACCAGTGGGCATCACTGTCCCCAGCAACAGCATGGTCCCAGTGAGGCACTTTGCTCTCCTCTGTGTCACTGACCAGCCCCTTTGTTAATTCTCTATCATAGCAGAGACCAGACTGTATCCCTTGTTTCATTCGTTTTTGAGGCAGAATCTTGCTATTACCTATGCTGGAGTGCAGTGGCGTGACCCTGCTCACTGCAGCCTTGGCCTCCTGGGCTCAAGTGATTCTCCCACCTCAGCCTCTGAAGTAGCAGGGACCACAGGCGTGCACCACAATGTCTGGCTAATTTGTTTATTTATTTATTTTTTTAGAGATGGGGTCTTCCTATGTCAGCCAGGCTAGTATTGAACTCCTAGCCTCAAGCGGTCCTCCTGCCTTGGCCTCCCAAAGTGCTGTAATTACAGGTGTCAGCCACTGCGCCCCACCTCGGACTGTATCTTTTTATAAGAATAGGCTGAAGTTTGGCCAGGCGCGGTGGCTCACGCCTGTAATCCCAGCACTTTTGGAGGCTGAGGCAGGCGGCTCACAAGGTCAGGAGATTGAGACCATCCTGGCTGACACGGTGAAACCCCGTCTCTACTAAAAATACAAAAAATTAGCCGGGCGTAGTGATGGGCACCTGTAGTCCCAGCTACTCAGGAGGCTGAGGTAGGAGAATGGCGTGAACCCAGGAGGCAGAGCCTCTGCGAGAGCACCACTGCACTCCAGCCCAGGCGATAGAGCGACACTCTGCCTCGAAAAAAAAAAAAAAAAAAAAATAGGCTGAAGTTTGAGAAGTGCAGGATGGAAATACGGCACAGAGGAGAACTTACAGGAAATGCATAGTCCAGCCCCTTCTAGGAGTCCTCACCAGGAGCGCTCTCTTCCTGCTGCGGGAAGTGCTCTGAGCATTGCTGCACTGCAAACTCTGGGCAGAAATGACCCTGAGGCTCCAGGGAGGAGGAAGCACATAATCCCATCTCTAGGCTCCACTTCCAGACCCCTGTTTCTCATACTAGAACCTCCCTCTTCCCAGGGCAGTGACCATATCTATTCCTTATGGAACCATCCACAGGGTGTGGTATTAGCCCACAGTCCCAACAGTAATTACATAATTGTCAGACAGAACATTCCCCAGGTCTGGGCTATTGAGTTGTAAGCACCATCGCACAAAAGACAGATCAGCCCAGCCCAGGTTGGGCTAAAACGATTGCAGTCCAGCTTTTATATAGCATCAATTATTCAATCCAGTTATTCACTCACCACCTTAGCCATATTAGAAATAAAAGGAAGGCCTTCCTTTCTTTCCAAAGGACTCAGATTTAAGCCACAGCTGTTGGCTGGCAAACCAGACCCCTGCGTCGTTTCTTCCATTTCTCTAACTCGATACAGGATCTTCATCAATTAGGACGGGTTTCACTGCAAGTCAAGCCTCTAGTAGTCAGAGATTCTAAGGTTGGCCTGATCCTGAAGACAGAGGGAGGCTCCGCTTAAGAGGTCACAGGAAGCTATACGATAGCCCTAGGTTAGAAATTCGTGTTCTGGATTGGCTTCTGGCAGTCCTGTCTGCCTAATTTATGATGACAATTTCTCAGATTCAGGACTAGTGAGCAGAGATGGAATTATCTAGAAGGGGCTGATGTCCTTCTGCACCCATGACTTTTATACCCAGAGCACACTCTTGAAACTGCTTCTGCCTTCTAAAGCAGTAGCTTCCCAATCTGATTCGTTACAAACTTGTGAGACCACCTTGGAGAATCCTACAACTAAAAAGCCATGTTCTGCAAAAGGGCAGTCCTGAGTTGTGCCTAATTTCATGTGGGATTTTGTTGTTTTCATGACACCAGTGCAATAAAAGGGCCCATCTCTTAATATCGTAAAAATCAGTGATGGTAATGTTCATAGCGGGGTTTTACACTAGATGGCAATGAAATCCTCAGCACATCTGCAGCTCCCTGCTTTTCTGTCCCTGGAATCTCCAGTGTTTATTTTATGTGAAGGAGGAACCAACACAGAACTTCTTGAACCCTTTATGTGGTTGAAATTGGGCCTTCTCTTGTATTAGGTAGTGTGTGTCTATATCACGTTCTTGTTCCTATGCCAGAAAAGCTTGACACGTTTTATTATTCATGGCATTACCTTGCTGTTTGAACTCGGAATTTCTTTGCCTGGAATCTCAAGTGTAATGAAATAGCAGGAAAATGTTCCAACCTTTGGTGGTGAAGCCTTCAGGTGAAAGAAATGGAGAAAAGAAAGGTGGAAGAGTAGAGACGGTAGGTCCTATGAAGGAAGCCCTTTTCTGTTTTCAGCGGAAATGTCACTGTGCCATGTGATGAAAGAGGAGGCCTCTGTGAGGCCCAGGGTGTGACACCTGGCAGGGAGCCCTGGTTCTTTTCTTCTCTGAAAACTCTCAACTTTTACAAATTAGCGTCTGGGCTTACAAGGCCACAGCCTTTGAGTTTCAAGAGTCTATTCAGAACTGAAAATCCAAGAATTTGATTTTTTGGTCTCTGTCTTTGGGTGTGTTCATCCAGCCATGAGTGACCAAGGGTAAGGAGGGCCACACAGCAGCTTCTATGTGAGGATATAATTCTCTATCTCAGAAAGTTGTACCAGCATCCTGGGCTATGAATACTGTACAGTTACAGATATGAGAAAATTCTATGGTGGTCACATTTTCTGACCCAGAAATGACACTGTTCTCTTCCTTATGGTGTGAGCACACTGAAAATTCCAATTTATATTTTATCACTGTATTAGTCCATTCTCAATCTGCTATAAAGAACTGCCCAAGACTTAGCAATTTATAAAGGAAAGAGGTTCAATTGACTTGCAGTTCTACAGGGCTGGGGAGGCCTCAGGAAACTTACAATCACGATGGAAGGGGAAGCCAACACATCCTTCTTCACATGGTGGCAGGAAGGGAGAAGTGCCAAGCAAAGGGGGAAATGTCCCTTATAAAACCATCAGATCTCATGAGAACTCACTCACTATCACGAGAACAGCAGCATGGGGGTAATTGCCCCCCCATGATTCAGTTGCCTTCACCTGGTCCCACCCTTGATACCTGTGGATTATTATAATTCAAGGTGAGATTTGGGTGGGGATACAGCCAAACCATATCAGGGAGAGCCAAATCGTATCAATCACATATCAACCTCTGAAGAAGAAAGGGAGGAAGAGGAGGCACATGATGGTGATGAGACTATTTTTGTCCCATTGGGAGATATAACAAGTGTATCTAGTGAAGAAGAAGAGGAGGAAGAGGAGGAGGAGATGGAAGGAGGGGAAAGAATGAGGAGGAGGAGAGAGATGATGGTCACTGGTGTTAGGGGCGGTGCCCTATCCCTGTGAGTAATGGCACCAGGGCCTTGCTGGTGGCAGAGAACATGGGACTCTGGCCATGAACACTTCCCTGGAGGAGCCAGGCATTTGTGCTACATGGAGGGTGAGGCTGGGTGAATTCAATCCCAGGGAGACACAACCTCAGCCTGTGTTTATACGCTCACACTTCTCAGGCTTCTCAGAGGAGCCACCTCTATTCTCCCAACATCCTCATGCCCTAAAAGGCTCAGCTAGACCTTTCCAGGGTCCCAGTGAGCACCCAGCAGTGATGGCAGGACTGGCAGCATGGGTCAGGGGGTGCAACAGTGAGCAGTGCCTCCTGCTGCCTCCTGCACCCCCCCGTATTTGGAAACATGAGGGGACATGTTCAGTTGTCACACTGTGGGCTACAGTTGAGAAGCACCCCATGAATCAGCGCTGAGGGCAGACGGTGGTAGCATGCACGTGCACAAGCTCCTTCCCACGCAGAGTGCCATTTGGAAAACTTCCTCCGTGGAAAGAAATGGGGAGAGTGGGGATGGAGCCCATTGCGCATGGACGTCATGCACCGTGGCTTCCCCGTGTTCCAGGTTGTGGGATGAAACCAGCAGTGCCTGACTCACAAGCAGAAGGCAGAGGTCGGAAGGGGCAGAACATGGTTTCACACTTTCAAAGCTGGTGAGCACTCATTTTGAATCCTGAGTTAAATGGATGTCCTGCAATTCGGTAAAACAATCAAGTGACTTCTGCAGGGGGACATGAGAGGGGTAATGACTGTGCCCCCCCCACCACCTCCAGACCCGGGCTGCAGAGCCAAGCAACGCTGCCTCTCCATCTCATGAGCGTGACTGAGGTGAGTGACTTTTAATTCTTCTGTGTCTCAGTTTCCTCTCCTGTGTGTTATGAAAGTATTTCCTCCTACAAGGTGAGACTCCCTGGGAAGCTACTGTTCTCATATTGCACCCCCCAGAAATGGAACTCACTACTTTATCACCACCCCAGGGAGCCGGTACAGCCTAGAGATAAGAGTGGGGGAGGGGCGGGGCCTTTGCTTTCTCATCTGTGAAAGCGGGTGGCTAATAGCCCTCTCACTGGTGAGGTGGGAACCAGTGAGCTGAAACATGAAAAGTGGGGCTCCAAGATATTACCTGACGCTCTGGGGCCTCAAGAAAATCCAAAGCCACAGGCTGTAGCAGGCAACACAGATTTCATTCTAGGTTTCTTGGAGACGAGAGAATGTGGTTAAGTGATATGCCACAAGGCAGTCTCCTCATTAGCCATGTCTGTCCTCTCCTTGACATTTCCCTTAGGCTGCCATCCGTGGGAACCTCCCCTCCACCATGTTTGCCTATCTTGAATATTACTATTACTATTATGGAAGTTTTACTTTGGGATAATAGTGGACAGTCTTAGCAACACCATTTTAACAGGAGGCACGGCTCGTTTAAAAGCAATCTGACAGCACTTTTATTATTATTATTATTTTCACTCTGCAACCTCCACCTCCTGGGTTCAAGTGATCCTCCTGCCTCAACCTCCTAAGTAGCTGGGATTACAGGCACACGCCACCATTTTTGTATTTTTAGTAGAGACATGGTGTCACCATGTTGGCCAGGCTGGCCTCAAACTCCTGAGCTCAAGTGATCTGCCCACTTCAGCCTCCCAAAGTGTTGGGATTACAGGCATGAGCCACGGTGCCCGGCCAGGCAGCACTTACGAACACACGAAGCCTGCATGCAGCAATTCTGCTTCTACCTGCTCACGGGTCGTGGGGGTCATGTTCCCCTCAACTGTGTGCTTCATTGCAGCACAGTCTAGAGGAGAGGGGGACTGCATGTGAGGGGTGCCTGAAGCAGAGTGGTTTACGGCACTTAAAGGCAACAGACTAGGTGTACTGCCAGCAAGGAAGGTGATCTTGTAGCAGTTCAGAGGGAAAAGGGAGAAGCCAAATGCAGTCTAGAGCCTGTCACTGTAAGTGAGGGTGGGCGCCAGTGGCACAGGCAGAAATGCAGATTCTGCCTCCACCTCCTCAATCTGAATCTGTGGACAGGATGCCCAGGTGGGCACATTGAAGATGGGAAGTGCCGTCTGTGGCACAGAAAGCAGTGGCATTCTCCCTACAGCCACATATCAATACCTGAAGTCTTTGCCTTTGTGGGAAGGGTAGTGGGAGAGGAGAACAGGGGAAAATGTTAATGAAGTTAAAACTCAGGCAAGAGCTACACAGAGGCAGCACATATGTTTTCTCATGGTGAGCAAGGGTGAGCAAGGTTCTTGCAGGCACCTTCTACAAGAAAGATTGCTGAAGATATGGACAAGTTCACCAACAGCCCGTATCTCATCCTCCCTCCCAGGCCTCAAGCCCCAAAGGTAACCTGTGATCCAAGAACAAGCCTGGGTCCAGGGTCCCAGCCCTTTCAATCCACTGCTTGCTGTTCCCGCCTTGAGTAAGAGTCCTTCACTGTGCATTTGCTGCAGCTACTCATTAAGGCAAAGCGCTTGCACATGAAGTCCTGTGGAAAAAAGGGACAGGCATTTAAGGCCTAACGTTTGCTAGATGCAAACATAAGAAGGGAAGACTTTTTCATCAAACATTGATTCCCAGTCAAAGCAAAATTCCAGAGATTGTGAAGGGTGAAATAGATTAGTATTAAGCTGAAAAGAATTTTGGGTTCCGTATCTCAGTACTCGGCCATTTGCTTACAGTATGTCTGTTGTCTTATATAGTTACTTCAAAGCACTGGATGGTGACTTAAGAAGGAACAATTAGTAACAGAAGCATGGTTTTAAAAAAACGTCTTGGGGAGTGAGAGTGGAGGTGGGGAGATGAGATAATCCCAGATCACTTCAGTAGTTCCCAGAATATCTACATGAACTCCTCATTTATGGAGCTGGACATGTCCATTGCAAGATACTGGCTTTTTGGCATACTTTTCCTTTCTCTCTCTTTTCTTTTCTTTCTTGTTTTTTGAACTCTCCAGCTCAGAGTCAGGAAAACGCTGGCATGATAATATGCTACGATTGGCAATTGTCCTTCCAAGATGGTTTATGCAGGAAACATCATGGAAGCAACTTTGCAAACCCGAGGCCTACATCTGCTCTGCCACCCTTCAGCTGTGGGGCCAGTAATAAAATGCCGTGGCAGCGATGGGTGAGACAGGGTCATCATAAACAGGAGAGAAGCAGCAACCTTTTAGGAAAGAAACAGAAAGTTGAGGCATTGAGTAGCACTGAGCCTGGGCAAAGGCACACAGATCCCTGTTGGCAGCAGAGAGGAGGTGGCTGGGGGATACTGCCCACTGATGAGAGAAAACCTTTTACGGAAACTCATGAGGTCCTCATTGTCACTGAGTATTATTGTTACTGCTCTACAGATGGGTTACAAATGAGTGATGGGAATTTATATAACCCAAGAGCACTAACTTCTCCAAACACATTGTAAAAAGTCTCCAAAATATCCAAATGTGTATATATATATTTGTGATTATCTTGTCCCATTCATGCTGCTATAACTAAATACCTTAGACTGGGTAATTTATAAATATTAGGAACTGATTTTTAGATTCTGGAGGTGGGAAATCCAAGGTCAAGACACTAGAGATCCAGTGTCTGGTAAGGGCTGCTCTCTGCTTCCAAGATGGCACCTCTAGTGCATCCTCACACCATGGGAGGGCGAAAGGGCATGAATGCTGTGTCCTCACATGGTGGGAGAGAGGGAAGGGCAAAGAGGAATTAGGGCTCTCCAACTTTTTTGTAAGAGCATTAATCCATTCCTCAGAGTGGGGCCCTCACGACTTAATCACTTTCCCAAAAGTCCCACCTCTTAATACTATCACATTGGGTATTAAGTTCCAACATGGGAATTTTTGAGACATGAATATTTAAACCATAGCAGTGATCCTTGGAATTCTGTACTTGTTACCGTTAATCTGTAAAATGCACATGGTATCTCTCCTGTTTATCTTGTGGTGTTTCTAGAAGGATCAAAAGAAGTAAAAGGGGTGTGCAAATACAGTGTCTACCACAAGAAACAAGCCTAAGATATTTGTGCCAATAAAAGATACATTTGATGCTGTATTGATTCCTCTCACCCGAAACCCTTAGAGGGAGGCCACCTTCCTCCTGATGGCTCCATTTTTAGGTGTTCTAATGCTCTTCCCTCTCTTTTTTGTCCAGAACCTTCAATTACTCTATACAACTACAGTGAACCCTTCTAGGAGATAGGGGTTTTCAAATGCTAGCCCCAGAGCCTCTGCTCTGGAGGTGAAGTTTTCATGGTCCTTGGCAAAACATTAAAAAGCTCAACATCACTGATCATTAGAGAAATGCAAATCAAAACCGCAACCAGATACCATCTAACACCAGTCAGAATGGCTATGATTAAAAAGTCAAAAAATAACAGAAGATGGAAAGGTTGTGGAGAAAAAGGAACACTTATACTCTGTTGGTGGGGTGTAAATTAGTCCGGCCATTGTGGAAGACAGTGTGGTGATTCCACAAAGACCCAGAGACAGAAATACCATTGAACTCAGCAATCCCATTACTGAAGGAATATAAATCATTCTATGATAAACACACATGCATGTATCATGTTCACTGCAGCACTAGTCACAATAGAAAAGACATGGAATCAACCTAATGCCCATCAATGATAGACTAGATAAAGAAAATGTGGTACCTATACACCCTGGAATACTATGCAGCCATAAAAAAGAATGAGATTGTGTCCTTTGCAGGAACACAGATGGAGCTGGAGGCCATTATCCTTAGCAAACTAACACAGGAACTGAAAACCAAATACTGCATATTCTCACTTATAAGTGGGAGCTAAATGATGAGAACACATGGACACATAGAGGAGAACAACACACACTGGGCCTTTTCGGAGGGTGGAGGGTGAGAGGAGGGAGAGGATCAGGAAAAATAACTAATAGGTACTAGGCTTAATACCTGAGTGATGAAATAATCTGTTCAACAAACCCCCAAGACACAAGTTTACCTATGTAACAAAGCTGTACCCCTGAACTTAAAATAAAAGTTAAAAATAAAATAAAATAAAAATAAAGGCAGTGATGTGCATTTTTCCCACCAAGCCAAATTTACTCAATTGAAAAAACTGTCATTGATTCTGAGATTGTTTTTCTTTTATTGGTGTTAAAATATCATTCTAACGTGATTTGGTGTGAGAATGATAGGGCCCATAGATGCTAGGTTTCTTTTTTTTTTTTTTTCCTTAATGTGTTTACTTGGAAAAATTACAAGTTGGCCATCTTACATAGGTGCTCCAGCTCTTTTATTTTAAAATTTGGATTGGCCCGTGAAATTTCACAGCCTGGGAATCACTGCTGAATGTTCCATTGCTTACTTTCCTAAGGCCTGAGGCGTGCCTTCAGGAAATGATGACAAACACACACTAGAAGCTTTATCCAAGAGCCTGATGAAGAGGAACACGGGCTGGGTGTCTCTGACTTAGGAACGCGCCTTCCCAGAACTTCGGCAAGGGCATCTGTAGCTGGCGCCAGCAAGAGCGACAGAGCTCCACGGGCAGCCACCCCACCAAAGCTCAGGGGGCGCCTGCTGTGTCCTGCTGCTCTGGGGGCACAGTCTTTCCCCAGAATCCTTAGTTAAAACTAATAGAAAGTAACCTTTGAATGGCCACTAGGGGTGATTCAAGCCACACTTTGTTCAACAGGCATAGTGCCCATTAATGAGAGCTTGGTGGGAGGACTCGAGGCACTTATGGCAATTTATAGAGTTGTTTCTGAGGAAAAATGTATTCTGAGTACCAGGTTGCTAAATTAAAATTAAAGTCTTGGAGTGTTTCGTACATTCTTGGATGGGCTGGAACCCATCCAAGAGGCTCAGCTGAATCCAGTAACGATAATTGCACTTCCATAGTGGGTCTTGTGCTTTACAGTACTGGTGATCCCCATGGAAGAGAATTGAAAGAGCTGGGTTCTAGAACTTCCAGGTCCTCTGTCTAGCCACCAGCCTCATGTGGCCATCAAGCACTTGAAATGTGGCTGGCCCAAGCGGTGACGGGCACTAAGTGTAAAATACACACTGGCTTTCAAATATGTAAAAAAAAAAAAGAAAAAAGAATGTAAAATATTGATTACATTTTGAAATATTTGGGGTATATTGTGTTTATAAATATAGTATTAATTTCACTTATTTTTCCTTTTAAAATGTGGCTAGAAAATGTTAAATTACGTATGTGGCTCACATTTGTGGCTTGCATTGTTTCTACTGGACAGCACTCCTTTAGACCACATACAGGGAAACTAAGGCCCCCAGGCGAAATCTAGCTGATCTGGAATATTGTAAATAAAGTTTTGTCGGAACACAGCACACAAATTTGTTCACATATTGTCTCTGGCTGCTTTTGAACTACAGCAGCAGAGCTGAGGAGTTGTCACAGAGATGATATGGCCCACAAAGCCTAAAATATGTACCATCTGACTTTTTATTGAAAAAGTTTGTCCACGTTTGGTCTAGACTATCAAGGTTCAAATCCTGGTTTTCCACTTAAGCTGTGTGACTTGGGCAAGGGCCTTTCTCTGTATGTGCCTCCACTCCTCATGTGTTAAATGGGGATAATGATAAAGCAGACCCCCCCCCCAGGGGTTCTCATGAGGAATGAATGAAATACTACATATCGGCCATAGAGTAAATATTGAACAGATGCATCATCATCATATCATCATCATCATCATCGTCATCATCGTCATCATCTCATCATGAAATCTCATTGTCATCATATCATCATCATTGTCATCATCATCTTATCATCTCATCATCATTGTCATCGTCATCATCGTCATCATCGTCATCATCATCACTATCATCATCGATTCAGAGCACATGACTGGGCTCAGAGAGTTATCTGTGGTCCCTGGCCACAGTCACATGGTTGGTAGGCAAAGAAAGTGAGGTTTCAAATTCTTGTGTTCTATCTCATATTTTGTTATTTCATCCTAAGGCCCTTAGGAATTTGCAGCCGTTTTTAATGCACAACATATGGATACAGAGCAATATGTCTCTGGTAAAAGAAAACAACAGAGCAAATACAATCATAAACAGCAACTGATACTCAGCCTTTGGTATCAGAGAGCCAGAGGAAGGGGAGGGCCTGCCCAGCCATTTGTTGCCAGGACAGAATGGAAGCTCACCATCTCCAGACGACCTTCCAGTTTCCAAAAGAAGGCTGAAGTATAAATTTCCATGTGAAATCTGCTTTTCCCAATGTAAGCCCAACCTTTAAAATCATATTGCATGGGACAAATTGACCCGTGAGCTTCTAGTTTTCAACACCTGCTTCACACTATTGCTGGGGTGGCTCATCTTTTATGTGAAACACCTGTTGGCAAGATAGTCGTGGGCAACTCATTCATCAGAGAATGGCACTGCTTCATGGTTAGTAAGAGAGGGAGGAAAGAAGAACAAGTTAATTATCGTGGGGCTGGGGAGTCGCCAGGGGAAAAGGCATTTCTGTCATTTATTTACTAGTATTTACTCGTAGAGCAATAAATCAAAGTCACTGGTCCGCCAGGAGCAGCGGGAGTGGCGGCAGCCGTGCCAGTCAGAATGCTCTTTCTTATGTGATGCGCACCTGGGGAGGGCTGGCTTCCAATGATCTCATGCAGCTCTTATCAGATTCCAGAGAAGAGAAGAGAAGACTAAAGGAGGGGAGGACAGCCACAGTCACTTGAGAGATGCGCTGCTATCTGGAACAGGATGGAAGGAACAGGGCAGGCGAGGGAAGCCCCTGCTGGAGGAGCCCCCAGAATCAGCCCACCTGAGGGCTGATCCATCCACCTGGGCAGGAGGTTGTTCCACCCCTGCCCAGCCCAACTGCTGAGGCCAAGGCCTTTTCTCACCATGGGAACCAAACAGCATTCAGTTCAGCAATGGTAAAAAAACAAAAAAAAAAAAAAAAAAAAAGAAAAAAAAATCCTTCCTGTAGTATAATGAAGAGATACTCACGTTGCAGAGCTCCAGAAACAGACCTTGGCTGTGGTGGGTGATGGAGAGAGCGTGTTGAAGTCTGCACCTCGGCCACGCTGTACACACCCAGCGATTCCCTGAGTGTGAGGCCCCAGGTGACTGCTGCCTTCTGATGGGAGGCTCGAGGGGGCAAAAGCCGTCCTGGGAACCACACCCCTCCAACGCTTTGCTCAGGGCACTCTGGGGGGTCATTAGGAGCCAGGGGTCTCCCCTTGCCTGCCATGCCCCCTTCCTCAGAGTATCTGTGTGTGCCTGCGCCAGGGGTAGGTATTGAGTTGCTCGTTCATTCATTCAGCAAATGCTTATTGAGCGCCTTAAGGAACCAGGGCTTTCCCAGGCTCGGGGCACACAGCGCTGCCTTGGAGATGTCTTGGGCTCTCCTCACAGGACTTTAGATCTCAAAGCTGAGGGGGACAGGCTGTAGGTCAGGGAGACACCCAGCTCCTCTGTGACTGCTGGGTAGGTGACGGACAGGGCTTTCCATCCCAGTGTCCTCAGGGGGTCATATTTTCAAATGCAAAAAAGAGTTAAATTTTAGAAACACGTTTTTTTCTCACCTCCACTTGCAGGTGAAAGAGGCAGTCCGGGAGATACAGTTTCGGTAATGAAAACGGTATTTTCAAAATAATTTTGATGGTTCATGAGGACTGCTGGTTAGGGTATTGGAAATTAGGACTCCATAACACATTCCATGTGGGGTAAAATACACGTGGGATGAACATTAGAAACATGGAAATATGAAGGAATGAGAATTGTAACTCTGGGGATAGAATGCTTATTTCTGAGATGTGTGTAGCAGTAAAAAGGAGGATATCCATTGCTGGATGGGAAGATGCATTTATTTTGCATATGAGCATTAGTAGAAGTAATTAATAACTAATAATGACTGACGTTTTTGAGTTCTTACTCTGTGTCAGGTAGTATTTTTTTTTTGAAACAGAGTCTCGCTCTGTCGCCCAGGCTGGAGTGCAGTGGTGCGATCTCAGCTCACTGCAACCTCCGCCTCCCGGGTTCAAGTGATTCTTCTGCCTTAGCCTCCTGAGTAGCTGGGACTACAGATGCCCCCCACCATGCCCGGCTCATTTTTTGTATTTTTAGTAGAGACAGGGTTTCACCATGTTAGCCAGGATGGTCTCGATCTCCTGACCTCGTGATCTGCCTAACTTTGCACATATTATCTCACTTAATTTCTTCCAATAACCATCTGAAATGGGCACCCTTATAGATCCCACAGGTGACACATGCAGGCAAAGCCTCCGGTTCCAAAGTGTCAGAAGCCTGCCTCTCGGACAATTGCTTGCTGTGCCCTCTAGGTTGAATGTATGGGAACAGATGCTAAGTGACAGCTCCTCATGATGAAAAGCCTTGACACAGAGTCAGAAAAGCCTCCGGTGAGCCCCATGTTACCACGTGTTGGCTAGGTGGCCTTGGCGAGTAACTTCCTGGCTCTGCTGCCCAGGTCCCCTTCACTGGTTCACTCTGCCTCCCTCCTGCTGGGATGAAAGCCAAGGGCCAGTGGTGCGCACTGAGTACTTCTAGCGCAGACAAAGATGTGTGCAGTGAGGCTGTCTGCGGCCCTGAGAGCATGCCTCGAGGGAGGACACAGAGCAGGGAGCACAGGACTGCGGCACTGTGTGACAGTAGGGCATGCAAAGGGATGCACCGGTGACCACGAGTGAGCTGGCTGCATCTGGAGGAAGGCTCATGGGAGGGCTCTAGGTCAGGTGTGGGAAGCTGAAGACTCCCCTGACTCCAGGTGGACGCAGCTGGACGTGGAGGGGCAGGTGTGGCCACATGCCAGTGAGAGTGTGGTCACTCCCAGCACAAGGCCCAAAGCCGGAGGTCTTGAATGCGGGGTAAGGACTGTGGCCTGAGCGGCTGTCAGTGATGAGCTGGTGGCAACAGGATGGGACGTACAGGAGCCATGCTATCCACCTTCCCATGTGTAATTAAGGTTAACTCTGGTGGCACAGGAGGGGCAGCAGCCATGGAAAGGGGTGGGAGGAATGGAAAGGGCGGGAAAGTGGAGGCAGGTGCCTGTCTGAGTTTGTTTCCAACGGGCCTCATCTAAACCCACCTCTAGGAAACTTTGATATGTGTAATTTGCGATTGGAATTCAAACCAGACTGAAACATTCCTTTTTGTTGTATTTCGTAACATAAAGAAAAGAAAAAGTGATTGCCTTTAAGCAGATGTTCAAGATAGCTCAAGAAGTATTTAAAACTATTTAGAAGAGCCAACTATTTTTGAGAGCTCACCAATATCTTGGGAGAGCGTGGCCAGTGAAGTGCAGAAGGATATTTCCCATTTATTTGATCAAGTTTTACCAGAACACCTTGGCAACGCTCTGCGACCCATCAATACGCACTGGTAGAATGGAAAACCATGAGAAGACATGGCCACACCTTTTTTTTTTTTTTTTTTTTTGAGATAGAGTCTTGCTGTGTCACCCAGGCTGGAGTGCAGTGGCACAATCTCGGCCCACTGCAACCTCCGCCTCCTGGGTTCAAGCAATTCTCCTGCTTCAGCCTCCCAAGTAGCTGGGAATAAAGGCATCCGCCACCATGCCCAGCTAATTTTTTTTTTGTATTTTTAGTACAGATGGGGATTTCACTCTGTTGGCCAGGCTGGTCTTGAACTCCTGACCTCATGATCTGCCTGCCTCGGCCTCCCAAAGTGCTGGGATTACAGGCGTGAACCACTGCGCCCGGCCATGGCCACATCTTTTAACATATATCACATAACACAATCATTTCCCTGTGTCTTTGTCTGGGTTCTCTCTACCCCACCCCATTAGCCTGTATCAATGCAATTTAAATTACCATCTCCAGCCAATTCCATTTTAGCACAATAAAAGCTAAAGGAACTTAATGGCCAGCAATGGAGGGTTCTGGTGAAATTTTCATCTGGAAAAAGATGTAGAAGATAAAGCTTTTGATCAGTTTTGAGAGCATTCTTGCCTGCAGGCTGACCACAGTGGTCTGGACTTCCTCTGTGTTTATAGGAGTGGCGTTCCTGTCCTGGTCTTCCACCGCAAAGCCACAGTCACATCTGCAATGCCTCCACTTTTAGTGCCTGCAACTGAAGGGCTCAAAATGTTACATTTGTTCCCCGTGGCCCACCCCTAGTTTTAGTTTAGTATTTTTTTTTTTTTTTACATTCCCATCCCCATAGGGAAACCATTGGCTATTTTTGGCTAGATAAATGGTTCATCATCTATTGCAGTTGACTTCCTTTTATGATCAATTAGTTTGAGGTTGTCAGTGCTGCTTCAAAGCTGCTATGTATCTTTCACACACCTCTACCCTGTAATTTATAAGCACTATGGGTTTCAAAAAAAGAAGAAAAAGAAAGAGAGAGAGAAAAAAAGAAACCCTACAGTACTTTTATTAGCTGCTGAAATGCATTAGGGTGCACATACTTTGAACTGCACAGGGGAAGATAACCATGCCTGTAATTGGAATAACTCGCATCCGTCCCCTCTCGGCTCCCTTTAATAACCTCTGCATTGTTTTATCCCCAGGATTTATTGATGACCTGCAATGGCCCTCTCCTGGGCCCCCGCCCACTGGGGTGTTTGTGGGGGAAAGGGCAATGCACGTGGCCCACTCCCTGACCTGCGCCTCTCCATAAATCAGGGCCTGCATTCGCCCGTGATGGGGAGCCAGATGGCAGCTGTTGTTGGAGGAGCTCAACAGGAATCAAGGCCTGTGATCTTTCCTGTTGCTAACAGGCCTGATTTTTTATGGCTGTCAGCATCCTTGGAACGGCCAAGGCAGGCACGAAGGGAGGCTGGGAGGGCAGGGGCCCAGTGGCCCTGGATGTGTGCTTTCTTCTCCCAAGGGGGTAAGCCACAAAGATCTCTCCCTCTTCCTCCCTAGCTGGGAGGCTTGGCCTTACATTCTGTTTCTGAAGAAGTTTCCTAGGATGTGCGAGTGGTAAAGCTCAATGTAACCAAACACCTTCGAGATAGGAAAATGGTGGCCAGCTTCCCTTTGCCGATGGTTCATGGACCCTTAGCGTCATGGCCCTATCTGAAAAATGACAGCTGTCCCTTTCCACTGGAGTGATGTCTAAAACAGTCTGATCCTAAATGCCTTTGATGCTGAAGTAAAAGCCATTTCTTAAAACTACTTGGTGAGTCAGCTGGGTGCGGTGGCTCACTCCTGTAGTCCCAGCACTTTGGTAGGCCGAGGCAGGCGGATCACAAGGTCAGGAGATCAAGACCATCCTGGCCAACATGGTGAAACCCCGTCTCTACTAAAGTACAAAAAATTAGCTGGGCATGGTGGCTCATGCCTGTAGTCCCAATTACTAGGGAGGCTGAGGCAGAGGAATCACTTGAACTCGGGAGGCGGAGATTGCAGTGAGCCGAGACTGCGTCACTGCACACCAGCCTGGGTGACACAGCAAGACTCTGTCTCAAAAAACAAACAAACAAACAAAACTACGTGGTGGGTCCAATGTTTGGATGTTTTGCTTTTTCAGAGTGTATGGACAGAAACTGCAAGGAAGATGAGAAGGTGTAAGGGGAAAGGATGAAAGGCAAAGAGCTTGCCAGACATAGAGAGAAACCCCAACCAGTTTTGAGGTGCCTACCTGGGGGCATTTACTGCAGAGATCAGTTCTTGAGGTGGAGCAGCGCCACGGTGGGTGCATGGGCCTGGGCACCAGTGGGCGCAACCAGATGATGGGCAGTCCCTGTGTGGTCCGCAGTGTGCCTCCAACAGAGCCAGCCACAGGGCAGGGCTGTGTGGTCAGCACTGAACAGCCTGCAGAAGCCTGGAGGAGACAGGCATAGAATCCCAGGTGCAGCCCAGTGCTTTTATAGGGCAGAGAGCGAGTCTATTTATTTATGAGGGCTTGAAGCCAGTCTCAGACCCTAGGGATGCTAAGCTTACACAGAAAGCAGACGTACCAAAGATATCACACGAGAATATTCCAGGGGACAATCCAGGTTCTTAGAGCCATTTAAGTGCTGGCTGGAAAAAAGCCATTCAGATGTTTCCCAGGAGGGGTGGATGCACACCTCTCCGCAGTCCAGTCGACAGGGCAGCAATGGGAGCAGAGGTTGCAGTGATGTGAATGTGGCTGGAAGGGGCTGCGAGCCAAGGAGTACAGCAACCTCTAGAGCTGGGAAACAAGGATGTGGGTTCTCCCCTGGAGCCCCCAGGATGCATGCAGTCCTGCAGGCACCTTGACGCTAGCCCACCACAGCCCATTTTGGACTCCTAACATTCAGAACTATAAGAAACAAATTTGTGTTGCTTTAAGCCTCTAAGCTTTTGGTACCTGTTACAGCAGTCGGCCTCTGTATCTGCAGGCTCTGCCTCCACTTATTCAACCAACCATGGGTAGGAAATGTATAGAAGAAAACAATAAAAAACAACAATACAACAATAAAAATAACAGAAATTAAAAAGAATACAGTACAACAACTATTTACATAGCGTTTACATTGTCTTTGGTATTGTAATTCATCTGGAGGTGATTTAAAGCATTGGCAGGATGTGTGTGGGTTATATGCAAACATGACCCCAGTTTGCATCAGCAACCTGCACATCCTTGGAGGTCCTGGTGCCGATCTCCCACAGATTCCGAGGGAAGATTGTACACTCATCTTCAAGCGATGGCTTTTCCCTGTGTTAATTTCACTTTTTAAAAAAACATTTTTCCCCTAGTACAAACTCTCAGTCTCCCTGTGACTGAACATCGCTAATGATGTTCTGAATGACTCAGGTGAAAAGTGAAGGATTGAGGTGGAATTTGTTGTTTGAGAACAGATCTAACAGCCGGAACAAATAAGTCTTGCATAGGAAGCCAAGTTGGGAGCCAGCGAGGAAGGATAAGGGGGCAGGGACTCAAAGTAGGCAGTCCACTTTCCCTTTGGGGGTAATTTCACTGGCACGGGGTGCTTTGTACAGGGCCCTCTGGCCATCTCTGTCTTATAGGTCTGGACCAGTGTTTGAGAGGGAAGTGACTAAATTTTTTTCTTCTAACTGATAAATCCAATTTAAGGAAGCAAATAAGCACACACAAGTACAGGCATACAAAAGCCCTACACACGATTTGATCTCTGCTGATTTCATTTCACACCTGAAGTGTTGAGCTTGGCTTGCTACACAAGCTGTTGCACAGGAACACAGTATCTGACAGTGGGTTAAACATGGGTGTGGAGTCTGAGAACTGGGGTGAATCAACGGCCTCTCTTCTTATTAGCTAGCTGACCTTGAGTAGTTCATGACTCTCACAATCTCCATTTCCACGATGTGGTCCCACCTCACAGCATTGCTGAAAACATTAAATGACACTGATGCCCGCTGTGCCCTTATCACAGTGCTGGGCACATAGGCACACAGGCATGTTCCACGAATGTGAGTTTGTTATGTTAATAATTAATATTTTGCAGAACTAAATGCACGGCTTAATTATTGTTTTAACTCAGGTCATAATCTAACCCACAGATGATGAAGGTGGTAATGATAAAAACAGCCAGCATTTATTAATCACCTGCCATGTGCCTGCCAGACACTCTTTCAAGCCCTTTACAATATGGAGTAATGAAAGTCCAGGGTGTTTGAGTAGCTTTCCGGATCACCTTGCTAGGCAGTGGCAGCACTTGGATTCGAACCCAACTGGTCTGAGCCCAGAGCCTGACTGGCATCTTGGTCATGCTACCATTCCAGGGAGACCTGTCCCGTGGCCTGACTAGGCACAGAAGGGCCAGCAGATCCACTTCTGCTCCTTATTTCCTTACGATCAGTGAGGCGCCCTGGACATTCTCCTTAAGATTAAATGACACTGACTAATATCTTGGAGATGCCAGCCAAGAAAAGTCTTGGCTTTCGATGGAATCTGGGAGGAGAGATGGAGGAGGCAAGTTGATTCTTTAGCCGGGTGAGTTGAGGTAAGTCTTCTGGGCATTTCTCCAGCATCATGGCTGGGGCAATCCTTGCGACTCCTAGTGATTGCTTAGAATGATTCACCTTGGCACTGTCTTCCGGACACAGGGTGAGTACCAGGGTACTCACCTTTACTGAGTAAGTCATTGCCATGATTAGAACAGGAACTACTGTACTTTCCAGGATGTCGGAAAACGCGGATGCAGAGCTCAGAGCAAGCTACCTTAAGGAAGAGGGTGACAATTTGGAGGGGTGGGGAGCTGACTTTTGAAAAAGTACAGGACAAGTAGGAGTTAGGGAAAATAGGTAATACCGAATATCCTAGACATCAGAGAACAAAGTTATCACGAACGCCCAGGAAAGACTAAATCCTGGAAGAGGTTAAAAATCCACTTCCAAAAACTAGAAAGAGAAGTGAACACCGTGATTAAAATTCCAGATCTGTGATGAGACCTGAAGCGGGAAGACCCAAGGATGAAGTGGGTAGCTGGGCTCAGTGACCTCACATATCTTGCCCAACTCAGGTTCTCTGATTCCCTCAGCAATTCACAACACTTAAGCTGTTGGGATTTCCCTTGCTCCATAGAGCAGCTGCTCCATTTTACCCGAAGGAAAAATATTTCAGAATAGTTTCCAAATTAACTGCATCCTCCCTCCCCTCCAGTCCTATTGTTTGAGGAATTCTTTCATTTCTCTTCTTGAACCAACTCCTCTCTTTTCTCTTTTCTCCCTTCCTTTTCCTACTCCCCCCCTTCCTCCTCTCCTCCTTCTTCCTATCCTCCTTTTCCTACTCCCTCCTTCCTCCTCTCCTTCTTCTTCTTCCTCTTCCTCCCTCTTCCTGCTTTCCTTCTGCATTCTCTGCTTAAACTTCTGACTACTAGAATAATTTAATTTCCAATAGGATACAAAGAAAATGACCTGGCTTCGAAGATTTCCATGCCATCTGATACCACTTTCACACTGCACAGTTGGCAGTGCCCAGGGAACTGAAGTAAAGACGTGGGTCTTCTGCTGAATGAAAGGCTAAATTAAAAAAAATTTTTTTTTGGCTGTCATACTTTCAGTTTAAATCTCGCAGTTTTATTTTCATAAAATAAAAAATTAAAGTGAATTGCTTATGCATTGCAGGGTGATTAGGCTGTCCTTGAGGTTTGAGAAAAACAGAGTGTAATTTAGTTCAAGCTCACGTTTTGATTCCATAGTGGGAAGGCTGCAAATTTCCATTGCACAATAATAACATTTCAGCCGTGGCTTCTGAACCTGGGGGTGCTGTTGCTATAAATATTATTTCCATTGGATTATGTTGTGTTGAGGCCTGGATTATGTTAATATTTTAAAAGTCTTATCTCAGCTCTTACATGTTTTAAATACCAGGAAGAGTGTAATGGGGAAGCCAAGGTTATGTAGACTAAATGAACTGCATTGAAATGAGCTGTGCTTTCTCCCTGGTTGGTTACAGTGTAGACTGGGAGAGTTAGCGACTCTCGTCTCGGAAGCAAACACACAGAGCCAGCAGGAGCCTGCAGGAATGGGAGAAAACCTAAGCAGACAACGGAAACTCGGGAGGAGCAGAACTCACAGAGGCCAAGGACAGAGCGAAATAAATGAGTGGCAGAAGAAATAGGGCAAAGTTGATTTTCTACCCTCTTAATCCCTTCTTACATAGCCCAAATATCCTATTCAGTACTTCACTCATTCATGCCACCCCCATCCTATCATCAGGAGAGATTTAGAGACAATGGAACCTCAAAAACAAAAGCAACAGCGTGAATGAAATGAACGTGGGGAACACGCAGAATGCAACCGAAGGCATGAAGCCAATAGGAAGTTGGACAGTGGGATGTCGGTGGAGGGTTTTTTTTCAGTTTGACACAATCAAATTTCCTATTTCGTGAACTTTGGTTCTTGTTGGCCTAAATGCATTTTTGATGCTTGCTAAAAAAAAATAGGATAAATCCAACCACTTTGTTTATTTTCATACTCATTTCAAAGGAAATAATGGTGGGATTAGGGAATGCAGAGGAGGCAGCTCTGTAGGTGTGACGATGACGAGAGTTAACAGGGGATGGAAATCCGACGGGAAATGCAACAGAAGATGGATCCGGGGAAGCGGAAAAGGAGATGAGGAAGCACCAGAGACAGCCATGGGGTGCCATGTCAGGGAGGACCCCTGGCCTGGGCTTCCTCAGCAGCCCGGGTGATGGGCAGCAGAAGGTTCCAGACTCCACCAGAGGCTCTGTTTAGCTTCTGTCACCTCAAGAGTCTATCAGTTTCTCCCTAGGTTTCCAACACATAGTAGATGTTCCACAAATGCTTGTGAGACTCAACCAAACTAAACCACTCAGGTCTGAAAGCGGTGAGTAGAAGAACTGCAAGGAAAAAAAACATACATTGTGTGAAATAGATAATAAAAAATAATAGTAAGAGACAAATCATAAAGGACAAAAAGAAGGGCGCCTTTCAGATGGTGTATGGGTCTTTCCTTCTAGAGTGGAGAAAGCACCTCCATTATGGGCTTCCACGGCACCGTGCCCTATCTTCTGCACAGTTCATAGAAACCTGGATTGTAAGTAACCACTGGGTCATCTTCCTTCCGACTGGACTTGAAACTTTGAGCAGACGGCGAGTGTGTCTGTTTTGCTCACTGTTGCACAGTGAGTCTAGCATGATGCCTGGCTGAAAATAGTTGCTCCATATATGTTATGCTGAATGAATGAGAAAACAAAGCTAACTTAGAAGGGGCTCATGAAGAAATAGGGGGAATTTAAAAAAATTACTAAGGGCAAAAAAAGATGTTGAGATATTTTGAATGAAGGAATTTAACTTGAAATTTTTTTTTTTAAAAAAAGCTTTGTAGTGAAAAAAGGAAAGAATGTTATCAATAATAACAAAAAATAATAAAGATGTATGTATAATCTCCTGGCATTTTCGTTTCTTTATCTGTAAAACGGACTTAATAATATCAACCTAAAAGGTATTTTTGGTGAGGATTAAATGAGACTATGTGTAAAATGTTCAGCATTTGTTGGCCTTTACAATTAATTAATATTTTTAAGTTGGAAATAATAGAAGCCAGTTTGAACTTATGGAAAAAAAAAAAAGCAGGGTTGTTTTACCTACAGTGTAGACAAGCCAAGAGGAGGGCAGAGTGGGTGTGGGAGCTGGGAAGGCCTACCGGTCCCCTGGGTGTGTTGGCTTCGTCCTCGCCATCCACAAACCTGCCACCATGGCCCCAGCTACTCCAGACCCGTGTCTCAACAGCTTCACAGGTAGAGAGGAATGGATGTCTCTTCAGCAGACCCCGAGGTCTTTGAGGAGCCCCATCTGAAATGTGTGCTCACCTCTCTGCTCCTTGCTGCGGCCAGAGACAGGATGTACCATGACTACCTTTGGCTGGGTCACACGCCCACCTTTCAAATAGAGACAGAGGGGTTGAGGAAATCCCGGTAGACCAGGCAGTCGCCCCAATTTGTGTCTAGGATCTTCAGTCCATGAAAGCTATCAATGGTGTTAGTGAGAGTAAAATGCAGTGGAAAAGGCAACGGGAAGGAAACGTGCAGCTTTTCCTCACGATTTCCACTCTGTACATAGTTGAGTAAGCAGGCGCCCGCCGCTGGCTTTGCGTCTTGACTCCTGCTCTGATAGCTTAAAGAACTAAGAAGCCAAACGTGAATGTGGTGAAATTCAATGTCCAGTCCTGCCTGGTCTCAGAGTGGCTGCCCCTGGAAGCTGCCTTTCCTTTTCCCTCCTCCTCTTGTTTAAATAATTAAACATCAAGTTCCACAGAAGCAGCCGGATGCAGTAGCTCATGCCTGCAACCCCGCACTTTGGGAGGCCGAGGTGGGCAGATCACCTGAGGTCAGGAGTTTGAAGCCAGCCTGGCCAACATGGCGAAACCCAGTCTCTACTAAAAATACAAAAATTAGCCGGGTGCAGTGACATGCGCTTATAATCCCAGCTACTCGGGAGGCTGAGGCAGGAGAATCGCTTGAACCTGGGAGGCAGATGTTGCAGTGAGCTGAGATCATGCCATTGCAGTGCAGCCTGGCGATGGAGCGAGTCCCTCTCAAAAACAAACAAACAAACAAACACAAACAACAGTTCCACAGAAGCAGGGGTCACAGCTTCTATTTCCCCTTGCATACTTCACATTAGACAGAGTGCCATGTTCCCGTGTTTATTGAGTACTTTTTAAATAACAAATGGATAAACAGATGAGTGATATCATCCAACATCAATCAGCTTGCAAAATGAAACCATCGTGTCAAACTGGTTTCTGTGAAAGTAACTCGCTAAAAACAATGGAAAGTTTTGCCTCAGAAAATACGTCTCCTGACCTAGTTTAAAGTCCTTATTTGGATGCCAAGGATGTACAGATCTACCAGTGTGGCAGCCTCCTGAAGACACAGGAGATTTGGTCTCTGAGAAGGTTCCAATTAAATGGCTTCTTTATTGTTTTAAACTAAGCTATTTTAATATTTCTCAGCGAAAGATTAATTTATCCCCTTGTATGTCAACCCTGAGTACTTTTTGCTATTCCTAAGCAAAATCTAGTCTGAAAAGGCAGCATAGAGATCCAAAGAATACACTGACAAAGGAGCTCACCACCAAGACCGCAGTAACACAGTCCCTTGAACAGCTCTACTCGAGGCCACCCCAGTGGAGTGGGCGGATTCATGCGGTCCTGAAATGGCTCCTGAATAAGGTGAACTTTGCATCATATTTTAAAGAAACTTGGGGCCGGGCATGGTGGCTCATACCTGTAATCCCAACACTTTGGGAAACCGAGGCAGGTGGATCACGAGGTCAAGAGATCGAGACCATCCTGGCCAACATGGTGAAACCCCATCTCTACTAAAAGGTCAAGATCAGCCTGGCCAACATAGTGAAACCTGTCTATACTAAAAACATACAAAAAATTAGCCAGGCATGGTGGTGGGTGCCTGTAATCCCAGCTACTCTGGAGGCTGAGGCAGAAAAATCACTTGAACCCGGGAGGTGGAGGTTGCAGTGAGCTGAGATCATGCCACTGCACTCCAGCCCTGGCGACAGTGCAAGACTCCATCTCAAAAAAACAAAAAGTTAGAGCCATGCATTGAAGTCAAGAATAGGGCAGGAAACTGGAAAAAAAATTATCTAGTCATAAGCATGACTTTTAAAGCAAGACAGCTCTCTTTTTGTCTGCCTTTAGGACAATATATTCCTCTGAGATTAATGAGGGGAAGGGAGGGGAAGTGTGAGATCGGACGGGGAATGGCTGGGAAGTTGCTCCAGTGAGCTGCCTCCTCTCTTTGGGCTATGCCCAGAAGCAGGATTGGCGTGAGAGGTCAGCACCAAGAGAGGGGCTTGGGAAGCCAGGGCCAGAGGAGCCGAGGTGTGAACACTCGGAGGATGCAGACAAACTGTGGAAACTTGAGATCTGTCAGGGTAGCAAAGACAATCCCAGGGGTGGCTGAGGAGAGACATGAGGGTAACTGGAAGAGGCCACAAAACATGTGTGAGGCACTTTGAAAGCAGCATCCAAGGGTCAGTCTGGGTTTACTAAGGTGATTAGAGTGAAAAAGAAGTAAGAGGGGAGGGAGGGAGAAAAACAGTAGGAGACAGAGGGAAGGAGAGAGGAGGGAGGGTACTGCTTGGTCAGGACAGTCTAGGTAATGCTTTAGTAACAGATAAATCCTGCACTTCTGTGGTTAAACAGCCAAGGCTTGCTTTTTGCTCCCTTGCACGTCAGCCTCCCAGTCACTCAGAGGCCCAGCTGAGGGCATGCCAACTTGAGATATGTTATCATCATTGAAAAGGCAGGACAAGAACTGGCAGTTCTGGTTTTCAAAGCACGCACTGGTCCTCAAAGCTTCCTCCAGGAAATAGTGCACGTCTTTCCCACTCACATTTCACCACAAGAACAAATCACATGTGCAATGATTTCAAAGGCGTGGAGAAGGTCAAGCCTATCAAGTTCTGGAAGATATGGGAACAGAAACTTTGTGAACAGCACCACGGCTGACACAGGGAGGAATGGCGAATGCATAGCCCCAGAGGAGCTGCTGTGGCGACCTGGTGCTTGTAGAGAGCTCGCCCTAAAAAGGATGCTCTGCCGTCATGACCCCGGGACAGTTTCTAGCCCTCTCATCTCAATAAGATATATTTCAAATTCTGAAGGTTAACACTCTACAGTTTTCAACATAAAATTAATCTTCATCTGCAAAAATGTTAAAATCTGTGCCTAAAGAAGCTGTCTTCAGTGAAGGAGGCCTGTGTTTTGTTCTGGGGCGAGTTATCTGTGCTGAATGAAGGGCTGTGTGACAACAGAATATTCTTCGGGAGGTAGAGGCGTCAGATTGACAGGCTGCCACAGTTTAGTGAAGACTTGCCATGGGGACCCCCAAAGAGAGGCACTGCTGCTTTGTGTTCTGCGGGAGCAGGCCCACAGTCAGGGCGCGGCAGAGCTGTGGAGGTCAGCAGCCCCCAGGGTGGGCAGAGAGAGTGCCCAGGAAGTGGGCTGAGGGCTGATCAGATGTGTGCCTCTCTCAGGCTCTCTGTTTTGGTGGTAAGGCAATCGGGAGAGTGATCTGTCCCCTGTCTGATAATCTGCACCAAAATTTAGGAAGTAACACATCCTTCAGGGATTAAAATATAAGATTGAAACACAGTGGTGTGGAGCAGTCATATGCAATGAGTGCTTGAAGGAGACGGGGCGACCCTCAAGCCACCAAGGCCTGTATGTCCCTTAGTCATCTATCAAAAGCTTACTGGGCACCTCCTATGGACCGAGGATGTTTTGGACATTTGAGATGTAGTGATGAGCAAGATAGACATGCTGGATGCTCTGATGTGCCCCCCAGGTCACCCTGAAGGAAGGACACTGCTGAGGATGTTTCTAGCAGGGAGTCCTCAGCTGTCAGCCCTTTTGGGGACTGCCTGAGCCACAGGGAGCTGCTTCCCTCAAGATCACAGCGCTTTTAGAGAGCAGCCCAGCACCAGTGACGGACCAATGAGGAGCACAAAGCCCAGCGGTGTGTGTGCTGACCTGGGACAAGGCCACAGGGATAGCCCACCCTCAAAGCTCCCTGCAGGGATAGCCCACTCTCAGAGCTCCCTGCAGGGATAGCCCACCTTCAGAACTCACTGCAGGGCTGGGTGATGTTTCTGGTGAGCTGGCTGTGGTGTGCTTTCCCTCCTGCCCAGTCCTATTCCCTTTCCTTCTCTTCCCTTCCCAAGATGGGGTTCCTCAGAGTACACCCTGGTAAATCTCCATCTTTGTCTCCGAAAGTCTGCTTCCTTGGGAGTCCAACCTGTCCCAGACACAGCCTGTCCTCATGGAGCCTACACACTAACGAGGAAGGCAAGTACCAAACAAGTAAAGAAACAAGCAAGTGTCAGATGGTGACAAGTGTCATGAGGAAAATAAAATGGTGTAATAGGATGGTTACAGAAGAGGCAACACTGGGTGGAGCCATCTAGGAGGGTTTGGTGGAGACATGATATTGAGCAGAAACCCGATTAATGGAAATCTAGAGGACAACATCCCAGAGAGAACAAACATAAGGGCCCCAAGACTGAAAGAGGTCTGATACGTGTGAGAAAGGAAGAGAGGTGCCTTATGGCTAGGGTGATGTGCACAAGGGGAGGTCACCATGGGCTCAGTGAGGTAGGTGGGGGCAGGCCATTTTGGATTTTATTTAAGGGCAATGGGAGAAAGGGGGATCCCAGTCCATACAGGGGCTTTCTGTGATTTAGAAAAAGGAATCCCTCTCTTAAGTAAAAAAAAATAATCACATGAATGACTACTTCAGTGCATGACTTGAACAACCATTCACAGTGTCCCTGCAGGGGATAGCGGGAACTGCAAAAGGCTGAGCACTCAGCAGAGTATGTAAGCAGGAGAGGAGAGGGGAGTGAGGAGATAGAAGAGTGTCAGCTCTGGGGTTCAATCAGCAGCGTCCAGCCTAGTTTGCCGAAACAATCATTCCATAATCCAAACTGCTATTTAAATCGATGGCCAGACACATGCATCCTATTAGGAATTAGGCAAAGCTGCTGCTGGGAGGAGGCACTCCTTGACTCAGCCTGGCTTTCTCAGCCTGCTCACTGGTCACCCCTCAGCATGGGGTGCACATGCATCAACAGTGTGCCTCTGCCTCCCACAGACCCCCCAACCTGTACGTGCCCCAAGTTGTCTAGCACAGCTGGGAGGCCTGTGTTTCTTTGGATGGTTAGCTCCATATCTCTAAATAATAAGCTCCATGTCTTATATTAGATAGAAATTATGTTCGGCTGCCAGCACAGAAAGCCAGCAAAAGTTGCTTAAACAAGATAAAGATTTGTTTCTCTCTCACATAAGAGAATCCATAAGTGAGGAGCAGAAAGATGGAAGGAAATTGGACCCAAATGATTATGGATCCGCCGGAGCAACCCTGAAGTCCCCACATCTGGTAATAAAGAGGCAGGAGAAAGGAAAAGGGGGATGTCCCAAGTGTTTTTTGTCCTTTTAGGGAACATGTTCATAAGTCCTACCAACAATTTCGGTGCAGACTTACTGGCCCTAACTTAGTTACCTGTGTCCTTGCCACCTCTGTCCTGACACAGCTATATCACTATTGTCATTAAGAATCAAAATTTCTATATATATATATGTATTTTTGAGATGGAGTCCCACTCTGTCTTGATCTCAGCTCACCGCAACCTCCACCTCCCGAGTTCAAGTGATTCTCCTGCCTCAGCCTCCCGAGTAGCTGGGATTACAGGCACCTGCCAACATGCCCTGCTAATTTTTGTATTTTAAGTAGAGATGAGGTTTCACCATGTTGGCCAGGCTGGTCTTGAACTCCAGACCTCAGGTGATCCACCTGCCTTGGCCTCCTAAAGTGCTGGGATTACAGGAGTGAGCCACCGTGCCCAGCTGGTGTTATTGATTTTTAAACAGCAAATGTGCGAAGGCATGACGGACAGGGCCAGCTAGCAGAATGGTGAGTTCAGTGATGCAGAAGCATAGAATACGTTGCGTAGGTCAGGGCTCAAGCATGCAGAACCGAGCATGCTTCCTAAGTTGCACACAACCCATTTGTAAACTGCTGAGCATGTCTTATTTGCAAGTTGTGGATGACCTAAGCAGGTCTGTAGAGGCAGACAGGGCATTTAAAAACCCGAACATTTCTGCCCAGAAAATCAGGTCCCTTCAATTCTGATTGCCAGCCTTTCAGTCCCAATTCAGACAGGAAGCTGAAGGGCTTCCATCAGACCTACACAGCACTCAAGGAGAAATTGCTTGAGTTTTCTCAAGAGATAAAGACTTTTTATTACAATGTAACAAAGTATAATTGGTTTAGTTAATCTAGTATGCAAAATCTTGGGTGTTCTTGTGGTGCTATGAAATGTTATGATTCAAAATAATTTAGGCTCTCTCTAGCACTGCAAACCTCCCCTGCCTTAAAGTGCTAAAATGTTTCTTACTTAGACCCACACTTCGCATTTCCTTCAAAACACAGAGCTTGCCCAAGTCACGGAGGGTAAAGACCTCCCTACCCCTTTCTCACCTTTTTGGATTATTGGTTTTTTTCTATATTTGTCACATTTCTAAGTGCTTCAAAGGGGACTGGGGCAGACATAACCTCACCTCATAGACTCCTTCTGGCTCCACATCACAAGTCTCCTGGGTATTTTTACATTATTATTGGTTGAAATATATTTAAAATGTCTTTCCTCCATAAATGTGCGTGTGTGTATAGCTTCCCCGTCTCCCTGAAATGCCCATTTATAGGTAGGATGTAGCCAGTTGGACAACTGTTTTATGGAGAGGCTCATGCCTCAGGAAAACTACTGTCACACCCCTTCATATTAGAACCCAGAAAAAGGTTCTTTATCCTCGCTGTCTTTTCAAGTGGTTTTTGCCGTTATAGATCAAGGTGTTCCAGTGATTTTGTCATGATAGCTCTTTAGAAAAAAAGAACCAGGGAGGAAAATAGCCAGTTAAATGGGTTGAAGGAACCGTGGGAAGACACGGTGGGAGTGGGAAGGGGAGAGGGGATTTAACACTAATAATATTTTGAAATTTACCTCTAAACTTGAAACCTAGTTGATAAATGTTATGGAAATTCAAAAGTATTGGGTTTCATTTGTTTGTTTCTAGTGAATATCGCAGGAGCACTGGTCAGATGCTGGGTGCTTGCCGGACAAGCGACCCAGAGGAACACGAAGGCCCTGCCATCGAGGAGCGTGCCAGATCTCAGGGACCCTAGACCAGGAGTACTTCGGGGGGGCCTGCCACACTCCTCATGTTTCAAAATGAATTTCCACCCTTAACATTACACCATCTGTCAAGTTCAAAGAGCCTTCGTGTTTTGTTTGAAACCGGGTCTCTCTGTGTCGCCCAGGCTGGAGTGCAGTGGCACGACCTCGGCTCATTGCAGCCTTGACCTCCTGGGCTCAAGGGATCCTCCCACCTCAGCCCCGGATTAGCTGAGACTACAGGTATGTCCCACCACACCTTGCTAATTTTTGTATTTTTTGTAGAGATGGGGTTTTGCCATGTTGCCCAGCCAGATTGGTCTTGCACTCTTGAGCTCAAGCAATCCTCCCGCCTCAGCCTCTCAAAGTGTTGTGATTACAGGTGTGAGCCACTGTGCCTGGCTGAAGAAGATTTTCTTTGATTCAGCCCATCTCACTATGATTTTTCTTTCTATAAAAACCCCAGAATTCCCACTAAGGACCCTTGTTGCTTCTGGAAAGGAGTATTAAAGTATCAGTCTTCCTTTCCAAAATGCAAACCCAAGCCAATGTCCTTCTGGAATCATTTCTAGATGTGTGTGTGTACAGACGTATATATATGTATATAAGTATTTACATATTGTGTGTATATATTGAAATTTATGTATTTACTCACATTTATGCATGTATACATATATATTGTACACACATATGCATATCTATGTATATGTATTTAAATTTGTTTGTGCCTCATTTTTTCTTCATACTAGAAAAATGCAATATTGACAAAATCAAACATAAATTGGTTTGTGGTTCTAGATGTCACAGCAGTGATTGCAGGCATTTTGTAATGGTCAGTGGGTCATCTCTCTAAGCCTGCCACCGTTTGGAAGTGAGTAATATTATACAGTTCCAGTTACAAAGCCACTGCACTTGACTAAATCCTCATGTGGCAGAGAGAAGCCCTCTGCCAGGGGGAGAAGCCCAGTCCCGTGATCAAATCCCTACTGGGCTGATCAGTCATTGGCAAGTCCCCCTGCATGCTGGCTGGGGTGCTGGGGGGTGTCCTCCAGGAAAAGTTCTCAACTTCAGTGGCACATCGGAGTCACGGAGAGCTTCCAAAAACCCTCCTGTTGGGGTTCTTCCTTTATGGAGTCCCCTCTGATGGGCGTGGGTGGAGCCTGGCTCAGGGATTTTGAAATGTGACTCCTATGTTGAGCCCAAATCAGGAACCCTGGCAGCAGGGGCCATTGGTATTTGAGGACACAAAGTAAGAAGGCAGCCTGTCTTCTCTTTTCCCAGAGGTGGAAGGCGGTGGGGAGGAGCAGGAGGGGCGTGTGCGGTGCCCCTGGAGGCCACTTGCCTGGGTTTGCTTGGGGCCAGCAGCCTCAGAGGCTGTGTGGAGGCCGCCGCCACACATGTGGCCCTCAGCACTGCACAGACTGTGGAAGCCCTGTAAGATAAGCTCCCAGGAATGAAAAGAAGGCGGTCTAAACTTTCTGGGTCCCAGCGCCAAAGCAGGAGGTCCCAAAACCGCAGGGTGGGGGTGGGATCATTTGCGGACACCAAAAGCCAAAGGCCAAGAGGACTCTGTTTTAGCAGATTAATTTATAAGAAAAATATCAGAAGCAGAGGCACACATGGGAATATTGTTATTGGAAAGAACATTTTGCAAAGGAATTTTTATAAATGGAAACTGCTTCAAGTTCAAGCCATATTTAAAAACACAACCACATGGGTGGCAGGAAGGAGGGTACCAGCTGTGTTCAAATATTTTCCTAAAGGGATGGACACCGAGTCCCCCTCAGCTGTCCCCAAAGGGCGCAGGAGGGTCTGTGGGTCCTGCTTACTTTCGGAGCCTCAGCCTTGGCCCTCGGAGGCCTTGGTGGCCCGGTGAGGATAGTAAAACATGGGAGCTGTTCCGGGAGCGCTTCTCCAGAGATAAAGACTGTTCTTCACCAACATGATTCCAGGAAAGTGCATTTTGGAAATGGAGACAAAGTATGTATGAATTGCACCTGAGTGCAGAGTTAAGTCTATGGTATTTGCCCAAAGAATCACTCAAGAAATCTTCTTTCCCTTCCTTTGACCCACAGCAGAATAAAGGAGATTAATTTTGGGTGGACGGTTGGTGGCAGAAGTTGAGGGAATTTTGGAAAATGGAAGAAAATAACTATTTGAGTAGACCAGAAGTGAAGGTTTGCTGTGGTGTGCAACCCAAAATCTAGTTCAGGCCATCTCCTGTGACATTTTTTTTTTTAAATTGCTGTGTTTGACACAACCTTAGGCCTGAGAAAACTTTACTTTCCTAGAAAAGCCCATTGACGTGTGAAACCCGGCATATGCCCCAGCACTCAATTGCAGGGAGTCAGCCCTCATTTCCCATGGCATCTGCAGAGCAGTGGCTGGCATGGGGCAGGCCCCTCAAGTGCATCCGTGCATAAAAGAGGGGAATGCCTGGGGAGCAGTTCTGAGGCAAACAAAAGACCCTTAATACACATTTTCCCCCAAATTAATCATTTCGGTTCCAGGAAACAAAAAGAGACTTTTTTGGACTTCTATATATTGCATCATAGCATATCAATGTAATCAGTAGAATCAACTCTGTTCCTCTTATTACTAACAATTAACACAGTGTGAGCAAACACTATGGACTCAGGCATTGTTTGAGAAGACTTCATTGGCATATTATTTTAAGTCTGTTTTCTATTGCTTATAGTAGAATACCTGAAACTGGGTAATTTATAAAGAAAAGGAATTTACTTCTTACATTTCTGGAGGCTGGGAAGTCCAAGTGGAGGGGGTGCATCTGGTGAGGGCCCTGTTGCTGGCGAGGACGCTGCAGGGCCCCAGGGTGGTACGAGGCATCCCATGACGAGGGAGCTGAGAGCACCAGCTCAGGTCTCTCTTCATCTTCTTATAAAGCCACCCATTCCACTCCCTAATAACCCATCAGTCCATTAACCCAGTAATCCATTCATCATTCATCCATGAATGAATTAACCCATTCATGAGGGCAGAGTGCTTGTGACCCAATCACCTCTCAATGCTACCACACTGGGGATTCAATTCAAAAGGAGTTTTGGAGGGGACACATATCAAAACCATAACATGTATAAGAACTATGAATGCATTGTTATCCTCCAAACTGTATAAGAACTCCTATGCCCATTTCAGGGATGAGGAAATGGAGGCACAGAGGATTTAATAACGACACTCAGCTAACGAGTGGTGAAATGGAGACCCCAGCACAGGCAGCCTGACCCTGGGCTTTGTCCCTCTAGCCACTCCCGCCTGTCCACTCTGAGGTTGCTGAGTGGATGTGCATGGATTTGCCTGCTCACACCTTCCCTCCGGATGCCCTGCCACGCTCCACCAACATGGCTCCATGGCAGCTTTGATAGTATCGCCTGGCCCTGCCCCTGCCCATGGCTCACTGCTCTACAGACAAGCCCTGAACTCATTGTTAATGAATTCTTTCCCCAATATATTTGAACTTGAAACTACACAGGAGACAGGGTCTATTTCTCACCGATAGTTGTAAAATCTGGAGCTGTTGGGAGCTGTATTTGCCACCACAGGGAGGAATGCACTCCACAGCCAGAGAGAAGGAAGCCAGAGCTCCAGAGAAACAGGAAGCAGAGGCAAGGAGAGTCCTGGGGCATGGAGCCTCTGCTTCCTATAGTGCCCAAGGCTGCCACCTTCCTGCCAATGGGGTCCACGATCACACTAAAGTTTCTCCATTTGTCTGAAGCTAGTTCGAATGGGGTTTCTGTCACTTGCAACCTAGATAGTTCTAACTAGTTAGAGGCAGAAACTCCATTCTGAGCCCCAAACCAAAGATGTCAGAGTCCTTTTGTCCTTTTTTTTTTTTTTTTTCCTACAAAGAAGGCCTTTGTCCAGAGTGGGATGTAGGCCTCTTCTGCAGGGTCTTCCCCATAAAGCCAGGAGTGGTCAGGAGGACTTCACACCTGTGCTGCTACTCCAACCACTTCCAAAGATGGCTGCATCAATTTAGCCCATGATCCCTTGTGATGTGACTGTGCCACGACTTCCATCAGGAGGTCGAATCTGTTTCCCTTCCTCTTAAATTTGGGCATGACATGTGGCTTGCTTTGACCGACAGACTGCATCAGAGGTGGGGTTATGTGATCTCCAAGGCTTGACCTCCAAGGTCCAAGTTGACCTTGGACCTTTCAGCCCAGCTGACCCTCCAGCTGAATGCAGCCATGTGAGCGAGCCCAGGCGAACCAGTGGAGAAACCAACCTTCAGAATCAAGAGTGATAATCGATTGTAGTCATTTTAAGTCTCTAGGCGTTGAGGTGGTTTCTCTCATAGCAGTAGACAAGTGATATATCCAGCAGTCACTCTGGCCTGGGAGAATGGGCATGTCAGTTGCACAACGTGACTCTAACTGGCTAAAGCCCTGGGTATCATGAGGGCTGGTGCAGCAAAGCTCCCTTGCTCGAAGGAAGGCTGTGGGTTTTCGCATAGTGAGCCCAGAACCACACGGCTCTGCATTCACTCTTCCAGGCCCACTAGTGCTCTTGCTTCTGGTGAAACAGATCCAGGTTTAATTATTAGAAGTAGCCGAAAACACAGGCTATGTTATATTTCCAAATCTGGAGTGCTTGTATACAGCCAGGGTGTTTAGAATTGTCACAGGCTTTATACCTTTTTCCCTGGTTACACCAGTTAGTCCAAGGAAGGCCTTTCTAATACTTTGCTGTTCCTCCCCCTAGTTATTGCTGGGGAGTCACAGGAGTTCAGAGCTGCAAGGCAGTAAGATACAATAGAGTAAAACTCATTTTACAAGAGAGAGGGAGTGTCTTGGATGACTTGAGACTCAGAGTTGGTGGGATGTGGAGTTGGGTGTTGGCTCTCAGGGGGCCTCTGTGTGCTCTGGGCAGACAGAACCATCTTAATTGTGACTAAGTTCTCAGGGTCACATAAACTAGAGTCCAGTCGTCTGTCCTGAATTTCCTAAGACTCCACTCAAAAGAACTTAAGCCACAAATGAGATTCAAAAATGTCTGAAGGACTTGGGACTCTCTGGGAAATGGGAGTGCAGAGAATCCCCCGAGTAGGAACCTTCCCCAGGTGAGGGACGCCTTCGGCACACTGGGTGGGTGGGACACTGGTGTGCCATGAGAAGGGAGTGGCATACCCAGGCAAAGATATCTCCTTCACAGCTCCCTGAAGACACCAAGCCTTCCTCACCAGGGAGCCCCATTTTCATGGGGGCTGGGAGATAAAATGGGATAAAATACGGCATCTGGGCTCCAAGCACAGGGCTGTGGGAAGGGGCGTGTTCCCAGCCATGGGGAGATGGGCAGTGATGGCAGGCAGAGATGGAACCTGGGGGTCAAGGGAGTCAGGGACCACGGGCAGATGGCTGGGGCATGGAGCTCACTGTGAGTGGCACCTGCATGGAGAAACTGGGCCATGGCACTGAACTGCTTGTGTAGAGCTTGAGCAGTGGGGCCCTGACTTCAGTGTAGACTAGTGGGGTAAACACAGACAGGTGGGTGGGCGGATGAGGAGGCCACACAGAGCAGAGGGATTATGGGGTTATTTATTTATATATGTGCACGCACACAGAGATGTATACTGTATTCACACACACACACACACACACACACATTCACACACACACACACTTAGGATTCCAGGAGACACAGTAAGAGAGGGCTGATGTGCCACCTCAGGACAGGTGGGGATTCCAATCGAATTGTTCCAATGACTATGCTTGGGACCTGCAAACTGAAAGGTCACAGGGGATATTTGGAGAACTCATAGATTAAGAGATTATGACTCAGAGAGGTGAAGTGACTTATCAACAAGAGGTCTGCAGGCCATAGGAGGTCGAGGCTGCAGCCGGCTGTGATCGCACCACTGCACGCCAGCCTGGGTGACAAAGCCAGACCCTGTCTTAAAAAAAAAAAAAAAAAGGAAAGAAAGAAAGAAAAAAAGAAAAAAGAGGCTTGCAGGCCAAATCCAGCCCACTGCCCGTTTTTATGGGTAAAGTCACAGTGAGACGCAGCCGCACCACTGGTCATAACAGCATTGTCAGGAGAAGGGTAGCACCTCGCTCCATTGTGACCTTTGTTCCTGAGGTAGGGTGTTCCTTGCCCCTTCTACTAGGATCACAGAATAAGGGCGAGGGTGAAGCCCAGTGATGGTTCTTAGTAGACATCATCAAAATAAGGGAGACTTGGAGCAAAGGGTTTTAGAGACTGTGTACCTTATAGCACCCAGGGCCAAGGACTTCACGAGGGCAGACTTAGGCTCCCACACTGAAACAATGGCTTGGCATGGAGTCAGTACAAAAGCATGGCCTCTGTGGGTTCCCTAAACAAGCATGTTTTAAGTTAACTCATTTCCAGTAATAACGTGCAACAACTTCAACTTTTGCTGATGCAAGCTTTTCTGGTGGAGGGAGGGGGACATGACATAATGAACATAAGAAACTTACGAAAAGCTTCTAGAGAAGATATGATCCAATCTTTGGCAACACTGATTGGATCCAGAGCTTTGTAAAACCAAAAGCACCAGAACTCTCTCTACCTCTATCCATCACAAATATGCAAGACAGGGGAGCAAGAAAGATTTAAAGAGAGGAGAGGAGGAGGGAAAACAATGAAACAAACCAAATGGCTTCATAATCTTGCAACAGCTGCTTCAGAACCTCTAGGAGTTGACAGTCCCCAGGAGCCCAGTGACCAGTCACCCAAGCACATCCTGGAAGGCAGGGACGGCCCAGGAGCAAATGGAGGGGGAAGTGCTGAGCTAGGCAATTGCATCTGCACCCAGGAGGCTAGTGGCCATGCTGCAGCTACACACAGGGCTACGTCTGCTTCCCTGAGGCTGCGGCAGAATGAGATGTGGCTGGCTATGCTGATTTGCAAAGCCAACGCAGCTATGCTCTTTCTTCACTAGCCACCAGCAGCCTCACAGGGACTGGAGTCCAGTCTCCCTCCCTCTCTTCCTTCCTTTCTTCATCCTCCAAGAAAGCAAATGGTGAGTCATAAGAAAGGACTCTGTAACTTCAGAGGGATCATTTCAGTAGGCATCAGCATGCCCGTCTGAGAGAAGTGTGGATGAGTATAAGGAACTTCCAAACTTTTCTTTTAAACCAACCAATGCCATTTTTCAAATGAAATATTCATCAGGGCAAAGGGGAAACATTGTAGTTGAGGGACCAGGAGGGGGAGCAAGGAGCCTACTCCGGTGGCTGTGACAAAGCACCACAAACAACAGTTCTCTGTCTCCCAGTCTGGAGGCGGGAGCCACAGGATCCAGCATCATCAGGGCTGTTCTTCTTGAGGCCATGAGGGAAGATCTCTCCCCTTGACTTGTAGATGGCTGTCTTTTCCCTTCACATGGCCTTCCTTGTAAGCATATCTCTGTGTCTACCTTTCCCCTTTTCATAAGGACACTGGTCACACTGGATGAGGGCCCACCCTAGTGACCTCACCTTCACTTGGTGATCTCTGCAAAGCGTCTATCTCCAAAGATGGTCACATTCCGAGTACCTCAGGGTTAGGACTTCAACTTAGGAACCTTGAGGGGACACAGTTCAACCCATAACAGAGCCTTTCCTGCTTGGATCCATCCCCTCTGATGGGGGCTTGTAGGACAAAACCATGGAAATGTTCCTGAGCTGTGAAATGGCCAACATAAAGATGGCAGACAGGCTGGAAATGGGGAGAAACACAGAGATGCAGCCATATGTTGATGCCCAGGGAAGGAGTACCTTTAAAAGGCACCACACCCTTAGGGGCAAGGGCAGGGCCTGGGCTGGGGACTGACTGTGGCAGTTTGTTTGCTGGGAGAATGAGTGACACTAAAGGTACTATCTTCAAGCAACAGTAATCAAAACATACCATAAAGATAAACTTATAAATCAGCGAAATAGAATTGAGAGGTCAGAAACATACCCTATGTTCTCTCTTAGATAGCTAGATAGATGCTAGAAAGATGACAGATACATAGATGATAGAGATGACAGATAGATAGATAGATAGATGATAGATAGATGATAGATAGATAGATAGATAGATAGATAGATAGATAGATAGATAGATAGATGATAGATAGATGCTAGAAAGATGACAGCTACAGGCTGGGCGCAGTGGCTCACACCTGTAATCCCAGCACTTTGGGAGGCTGAGGCAGGTGGATCACGAGGTCAGGAGATTGAGACCATCCTGACTAACACGGTGAAACCCTGTCTCTACTAAAAATACAAAAAATCAGCCAGGCGTCGTGGCACTTGCCTGTAGTCCCAGCTACTCATGAGGCTGAGGCAGGAGAATTGCTTGAATCTGGGAGGCGGAGGTTGCAGTGAGCCGAGATTGTGCCACTGCACTATAGCCTGGGTGACAGAGCAAGACACCATCTCAAAAAAAAAAAAAAAAAAAAAAAACAGAAAAAAAGAAAGGTGACAGATACATAGATGATAGATATAGATAGATAGATTGATAGATAACAGAGAGAGTGATATAGAAAATGTGGCAAAATGCTAACAATGGGTGAACCCGGGTGAAGGTTATATTGGTGTTCTTTGTATTAGTACTATTCCTGCAAATTTTCTGTAATTTCTGTACATTTGGGCTATTAAAAAAAAGAATACATGTGGTCTAATATTACTTATCAGCCTGGGTACAAGGCTCATGTCATCCAAAAATGCAGACTTGGGGACTCAGGCTGGGAAGCAGGAGTGTGTCTCCACTCAAAAGGGTACCGGTTTAAGCAGCTTTTGTGTTCTCACTCAAGAAGGGCCAGTCTGCTCATTTACTATCGAAACCTCAGCACTAGAGAAAGCAGCCTGTGGGTGGAGACTTTTGTTTTTAAGTTTTCATCTATTTTTCTTTTTGGAACAGCTTTGATTGAATACTATACAATTCACATATTTAAAGTGCACAATTCAATGGTTTTTAATATATTCACAGAGTTGTGCATTCATCACCGCAATCAACTTTAGAACACTCATCACCCTAAAAAGAAATGCTGTACCCTCTAGCTATCACCCCTAGCATCCCCACTGTGCTCCCAGCTCTGGCAGCCACTCATTTCCTGTCTGCGCTATAGATTTACCTGCCTCATCTGTACGTTTGGTGTGGAATCATATTGTATGCGGTCTTTCATGTCTGGCTTCTTTCCGTTAGCACAATTTGGTTGGAGTCATCCATTGTGGCACACACCAGCACTTCCTTCTTCTTGTATAAATGAGCCAAAGATGGCTTCTGAGTAGTGGCCTCTAGGTTGTTCATTTCTTCACTGAAGGCTGAGACCTCTGAGCTCAAAACCCCACTGGCATCAAACTCAGAAATGTACACATCCAGTTGTTTGAGAATTGCAGAAACAAACAGACTTTTAGCCACGTAGGGCCTGCCTGCTTTGTATTCCCCAGGAGACCTCACTCACTATCTGCCGGACACTGATAAGACTGTGCCACGTGGTTGTAGGAATAGCCCCAAGGTGCTACTACCTTCCAAGGCTCTCGGACCCAGAGACTCCCCGCCATGTTGCCAAGCAGCAGCTCCTAGGCACAGAAGCCTCCTTTTTGGCCCCCTTCCCATTTCCCTTGCCTCCTCCCCTTCTGGAAGGTGCATCCCCCCCCACGCCCCCACAGTAAGCTGCTTGAAGGTCTCATGCTGCAAGAGAGTTCCCTACCCATGCAATGGTGTCCCAGCACTGCCCAGTAAAGCTTGCATGTGTCACTAGCCCTCATGGTCACCTTTTTCCTTGATCAGCCCCCAAATCTCTCAAGCCCTCTACAATTCCTTTTTACTGCTGAATAGCATTCCACTGTACGGATATACCATATTTGTGTATCCATTCATCAACTGATGGACATTTAGTTATGCACACCTTTTGGCTATTATGGACAATGCTACTCTGAACATCTGTGCTGTTTTTGATCGAACACCTGTTTTCATTTCTCTTAGGTATAGACGTAATGGTAGAATTGCTGGTCATATGGCAACTCTGTTTAATCCTTTCGGGAGCTGCCAGTCTGTTTTCCAAAGTGGCTTCACCATTTGCATTCCCATCAGCAAAGTGTATGAGGGTTCCAATGATTCCACCTCCTTGCTAACACTTGTTGTTGTCTGACTTTTCTATCCTAGCCATCCTAGTGGGTGTAAGATGGTTTTGATTTCACTTCTCTGATGACTAATGATGTCAAGCATCTTTTAATGTGCCATTTGTATATACCTTCCTTGGAGAAATATCTATTCAGACTTTGTGCTCATTTTTCAATTGGGTTACTTTGCTTTTTATTATGGAGTTGCAACAATTTTTTACATATTCTCGATACAAGTCCCTTATCAGATATATGATTTGCAAATATTTTTCCCTTTCTGTGCATTATTTTTTCACTTTGTTGATGGTGTCTTTTGAAGCACAAAAAATTTCTAATTTCAATTTATCTATTGTTTTCCTTTGTTGCTTATGCTTTTACTGTTATATCTAAGGTACAGACTGTATCTTCATTGCCAAATCCAAGGTCATGAAGATTTACTCCTACGTTTTCCTCTAAGATTTTTATGGTTTTAGATCTTACATTTAGGTCTCTGATCCATTTTGAGTTAATTTTTTGTATATGGTGTTGGTTCTTTTGTGTGTGGCTATCCACTTGTCTCAGCACCATTTGCTGAAAGACAATTCTTTTCCTGCCAACTAGCAACCTTGTCCACAATCAATTAAACATACACACACAGGTTTGTTTCTGGACTCTATTCTGTTTTGTTGATTTATGAGTTTATCCTCATGGCATGTGTTAGTCCATTCTTTGTTGCCATAAAGGAATACCTGAGGCTGAGTAATTTATAAAGAAAAGAGGTTTATTTGGCTCATGGTTCTGCAGGCTGTATAGGAAGCATAGCACTGGCAATGGCTTCTGGTGAGGCCTCAGGAAGCTTCCAATCATGGCAGAAGGCTAAGGGGAGCCAGTGCATCACATGGCAAGACAGGGAGCAAGAGAGAGAAAGAGAGAAGAGCTGCCAGGCTCTTTTAAACAATCAGATCTCATGTGAACTCACAGAGTGAGTGAGGACAGCACCAGGCCATTCATGTGGGATCCACCCCCATGACCCAAACACCTTCCACTAGGCCCCACCTCCAGCCCTGGAGGGCACATTTCAGCATGAGATTTAGAGGGCACAAAACACCCAAACCGTACCACACTCTGTCTTGAATATTGTTGCTCAGGGGTGGAGCCTTTCATGTGACTCATTCCCCCTGCTCCCAGTCAGGGCCCAGCCAGGTCCTGCCCCTGCCCCTGTGAGAGTGGGGCCTTTTAAAGGTGCTGCTGCCCTGGGTATTAGCACCTGACTAGGTCTCTGGCCACATCCTGTGTTTCTTCTCCCTTCTGGCCCTTCTGTTGGTCTGCACAACTCAGGAGCATCTCCATCAACCCATGGGCATGGCTTCTGAACACCTGGAGCAGTGCGAGTTTTGGGGGAGGGCAGTGATCACCCTCACAGCCTGCGGGATGCAGGGGCTTCCGCCACACTTCCTGATCCCCACCAACACAGGCCTTTGGGGTTGGCTGTACTTGTTCAGCTCCGGTGCAAGAATATCAAAGTTGAGAGACAGAGAAGATACTCCAATAAGGGAAGTTATACCTGAAAGAGAAAGAATATGGCCCAGTCCCTCGTAACACTTAGACCACTAGCTGTCAAATATCCCTAGCCTTCCATCCTTTCAAAGGGAGGTCAGAAAAAGATGCTGAGAAGCAAATCCATTCATCCTCAGGAGTATCATGGCCTTAAGAACCTTCCTCAATCTGAAACTTTTCTTCAAAGAGAACGTTTACAAACTCACTAGAGAATACAATGGAATCTAAAACTGGAAGGACACCTGAAAAGGGGAGAAGATTGCCATCTTCAGGAGAGAAGTACCAGGGAAAAGAGACCTCCCAAAAGAGTGCTTTTCACACAAATGAGGGACAGGCAGAGAGCTTGGATTGTATGTCTCCAGAACGAGGTCACTCAGGTGCTTTGCTGGGAACTGAGAAGACCTTATATGATCTGGGAATGTCTTTAACCAAAGGATCACTGTCGATGGTTGTGGACAGAGTTGGCTCATCTGTGTCATCTGGAGCCCAGCTGGAAGGGATGGGGGTGCAGGTAGAGAGTCCAAGGACACCTTGAAGGGCTTCTTTGTTTCCTAGACTAGGAAACAGCATCATCATTTTGCAAATAGGAAGTGAAACATAAGGAAGGCAGAAACCAATGCCTGGCTGAAGTTGTAAGATCAGAATTCCAGAATCTGTACCAGCACTATCACCACTAGTCCCACCCTTAGAGGTAAGGGAGAGGGCACAGAAGGGAAGAATGCAAAGCCATAGAGAAAAGGTCATGGCACACAGGGCTGGCTTACACGGACCTGCCGTGTCCAGAGAGGCTCATCTCAGGTCCCCAGTCTTCTCTGCTGAGACGCTGGGGCCAGTCTTTTTTTCCCCCCTTGCCTTTAACAGTGCCTTATTTCCAGTAAGCACTAGGAGAGTCCAGGGCTGCAGTGAGGAATCGAAGAGTGGACTTGAGGGTCTCCTTTGCACAAGGATCAAAGAATGCAAGATGACGAGGGCCCCTGTGGCTGTGCTCTGTGGTGGTCCTGGGGCTTCAGTCTGTTTCTAAGGTGTGGTAGGCAGGGATTTTCTTTCATACCATAACATTTTTTTTAGATGATAAATGCGTGTTCATTTTAAAAATGTGTTAAATCAAGTTTCACCTGAAGCTGCCTCCTTAGCTATTTTAAGTTTGGCCTAAAGGTTTTTCTGTACATCGTGAACTATAACAAGTATAGGTGTAAACAGACCTTAGCCTCCACTTGCACCAATCACCGAGTTTTGGCCAATCAAATGTAGCTGTTTGAACTCTATTCAAATAAGGCAAATTCCAAGCTGTAACCAATGTGGCTGCTTCTGTGCCTCACTTCTATTTTCCGTAGGTCACTTTCCTTTTTCTGTCCATAAATCTTCTTCCACCATGTGGCTGCACTGGAGTCCCTGATCCTACTCTGGCTGGGAAGGCTGCTCCATACATGAATCACTCATTGCTCAATTACACTCCTTTAAATTTAATTCAGCTGAAGTTTTTCTTTTATCAAATGCAAATAAGCAAAAGGATAATGACAGTTACCTGGAATCCCATCTGCCAAGTTAATTATTTATGTCATTTTCATATCTTTCCTTCATAACTTAAAAATACACACATGCATGTACACACACACACATGATTTCTTCAAAAAATGGCATCTCACTACAATACTCTTTTGTAAGTTTTTTTTTTTTGATTCAGCTATATATGATGAATATCTTCCCATGTCAACTGCAGTCTTCCACGCATCCTTGTTTAGGCAGCTGAATGTTCCCTCCCATGGATGACACATCCCAACCTTCTGGTGATGGTGCACCAGTCTGATCATTATAAGTTGAGCAACACATTTTTGCCTCTCTTACACAGTTTACAACTTTTCTCAATGAAACAGAGGCCTAAAAAAAGGAGGACCAGCAAAAATAGTGGTCCCATGCCAGGCAAACACTGAATCCTGTTTACGAATTCCTTGTTTTTGATGGTTCCCTTAAGCTCCAGTGAAACCTATGGCTTCCCTGAAATAGAAAATACTTAGTGATCTGCAAAGTATAGCATTGCTATATAGTTGTTATAATAATAATAATAATAATAATAATAATACTGTTATTATACATTACGTTCTGGGCTTTGAGTCTATAGTGGAAACCTGTAAGAAGCTTTAGAATTACACAAAGCAGTAGCCCTGCTTCACATGAGCCACAGATGTGCTCCTGAGAGTTTGGGACAATCTAAGTGTTTAATGACTCAAATCATACATTTCCACTTAAACTTGGCGAGATGGTTTGGCTCTGTGCCCCCACCTAAACCTCATCTTGAATTGTACTTCCATAATTCTCACGTGTTGTGGGAGGGATCTGGTGGGAGATAATTGAATCATGGGGGAGGTTTCCTCCATATTGTTCTCGTGGTAGTGAATAGTCTCACAAGATCTGATAGTTTTATCAGGGGTTTCCGCTTTTGTGTCTTCCTCATTCTCTCTTTGCCTGCTGATGTCCATGTAAGACATGACTTGCTCCTTCTTGCCTTCCGCCATGATTGTGAGGCTTCCCCAGCCACGTGGAACTATAAGTCCAGTTAAACCTCTTTCTTTTGTAAATTGCCCAGTCTTGGGTATGTCTTTATCAGCACTGTGAAAATGGACTAATACACTTGGAAATGGCTAAATTCCCTTTTTAAATTGTTTTTCAATTTTCCCTGCTGTTAATACTTTAAAATTCTCCCAAGAAGTTAAGGCTGGGTGAACACTTAAACCTTCTAGGAGAACCTGCTAAAGGGTCATCCACGTGCAGGGAGTCCTTGTGTGCTGCTTCTGTCACCCCCAGACCCAATGTCCACCTGCCAGTCCCCACCTGCCCTGGGAGCCTGCCCTGCATGGCTGCATGGACTGCACTCTACAACTCCTGGGCCCTCTGGCTTCTGGGTGGGTTTGGCCAGGGGTCAGGGGGAGCCCCAGCAGGAGTTCAGGGAGAGAGAGGAAGGTGAGGCTTCTCTTTGCTCTGCATCCCCCAACTCTGTAAAGTCACCTGTGGAGGGGCTGTCCTCCTCACAACTTTCTCCTTCCATGTTTCGGTTCTGATAACCTCTCCCTCCCTCACCCCGCTGGATCTGGTGCTAGCAACAGCTCAGCTGCTGTGGCCTGGGGTTCCTGCACCTGCTCCCCTGCACCTGCCCACACCTCTTAGGTAGTCCGTATATAGAGAAACTCTCTTCTATGATGCTAATTTGAGTGTGCCTTCTGCTTCCTGTTGGGACCCTGCCTGATAAGGTCTGGAGAGTTTAGAAATCCTTTGATAGGAGAATGTGCCTTTCCTCAATTTACCAGCAGCTTGAGGGCTTGAAGCCAGCAGAAGCTTTGCTACTTCTCACAAAGTCTCTGCAGAGTTAGGGATAAGGGCACATGAAAGAGGGATAGGCACAGGGCCAGGCGTTGAGGATCTGGGTGCTCATGGCAGAACCATCATCAGGGGAAGAGCACAGTGGGTAGATATGTAAGTTTTGGTGCCGAGATGCCTGCATTCAAATATAGTGCATCACTTACTGTGGGAGACAGATTCAAAGATGGCCTGCGGCCATCTTGGCCTCCTGGTGTTTTGTCTGTGTTCAGTCCCTCCACTTTTGAGTGTGCATGGGACTAGAGATCACTTCTAACCAATAGAATATGGCAAAAATGATGAGATGTCCCTTTTGTGGTGATGTTGCATGAGACTGTAACTTCTATGCCAGCAGGCTCCCTCCCTGGCTGGCTCTGAGCATGCAAGCTACCATGTGTAAGCAACCATACAGAAAGGCCGAGGAAGCAAGGAACTCTGGTGGCCTCTGGCCAATATCAGCAGGGAACTAAGGTCCTGGCTCCAATGGTGCTCAAGAACAGCCACTTGCCAAGAGCCACTGGGTGTGGCACCAGATCCTTCCCCAGTCAAGTCTCCAGATGAAACCCCAGCCCTGGGTGACACCTGGACTGCAGCCTCATGAGAAGCCCTGAGCCCGATCACTCAGTTCAGCTGTGCCCAATTCCTGACCCACAAAATCTGGAGGACAACAGATATACTTTGCTTTAAACTGCCATTAATTTGTTAGGCAACAATAGATACTAATAAACTTACTATCTGTGTAACCTCGAGCAAGTCACTAAATCAATTCATGCCTCAGTTTCCTCATCCATCAAATAGGAATTAAAATAATAATCATACAAATCTACAGAGCTAAGGTGAGAATGTAATAAGTTGAGATATGCTTAAAGCAGTGCCTGCCACAGAGGTGGTTTTCTCACACATAAATGTGGGCTAAGATTTTTGCAGCATCAACAGACTCTGTGGCCCCTTCAAGGATACACCACTGGGTTAGTCTGTTTTGCATTGTTATAAAGAAATACCTGAGACTGGGTCATGTATAAAGAAACGAGGTGCATTTGGCTCCTGTTTCTGCACGTTGTAACGCGTGACACCCACATTTGCTTGGCTTCTGGTGAGACCTTAGGAAGCTTTTGCTCATGGTGGGAGGTGAAGGGGGAGCTGGCTCATCACATGGTAAGAGAGGAAGCAAGAGAGAGAAGACAAGCTCTTTAAAACAATCAGATCTTACAGTAACTAATAGAGAGCTCACTCATTATTATGAGGAGAGCACCCAGGCTTTCAATGAGGGATCTGCCCCCATGACGCAAACACCTCCCACCAGACCCCACCTCCAACACTGGGGGTCACATTTCAACATGAGATTTGGAGGGACAAACCTTCAAGCCATGTCAACCACTTTCCCTGCTTCAGAAGATTTGGTTGGCCCCTCTTCCCCTGTTCATGCCCCTGAAGTGCCCCAACTTTCCCCCATTCTGCATATTCGGTAAGTCTGGCAGGGAATGAGAGGACTTCGCAGAGCAGAAGGCACATTGCTGGGAAGCGCCATGGCCCCCTCTGTTACCCACTGTATGGGTGCTCTCTCGGCTCCTCAGAAAGTCAGCTGGAAACCTCGCTTGGCTGATGTGTGGGGAGCCCAGGTGCAGAGCACAAATCTGGAAGCCTGTTGGTTGGCGTTTATCATAAGGTATCCCTGCGAGGCTGGCAGAGCATCAGCAGCTCCATGAGGCAGCTGGAGCAAACCGGCTTCCTGCTCTGCAGACCCCAAAACACAGCGTGCAGCTCCCAAAGGGTCATTCCACTGTTCTGCCAGACTTCAGACCCTTCTGTCCTCTTGGGGTTTGGTAAACTTTAGATGTCAAAGATCCTTTCCTGTCCATCTTCTTTACTCATACCTTCTCCTACAGAAACTCCAAACTTCCCTATCCATCTTTTCACCAGAGTGAGGCCAGCGCCTCTGAATGTCTTCCTCTCATTTCCTGTACCCACCCACCTTCCTTTTTCCTCACAGCTACTCACAACCTAGACAATTTCTACTTTCCCACCTGGCAAGAAAATTCACTTCTACCTCCTGATCCCGCATTGATTTGGTGGACATGGCTGTTTTTCGTTATCCCCAAAAGTCATATGCCTGTTTACCCATGTGTGTATGCCAGAAAGAGGTCCACTGCTCAGGTCACTTAAATCCTCTTCAAATGTGAGTTGCCCCTCATGCTTCGGGGGAGGAAACAGACCCAAAGAGGAAGACGATCTGCCCTGAATGAGCTGCCAGCTAGTTGTAACCCTACGAATAAAATCCAGGTGCCCTGACCCAGACTGGAGACTGCTGGACAACAAAACTGGCCTGTTAGCTGGGTGCAATCAGCCATGCAGGAATGATGGTTACTTTTCCACACTGCCGACAGGATCAGCTCCCGGTGAGCTGGACCTGATGAAGTAAGGGGCAACCTCCTATTGACCTTCACGACAGAGCCTTGGCTGTAGGAGATACCCAGGAGATATGGGTTGACTTGAATTCATCATTTGTTTCAAAGCAGAGGGCAGAGGAGCTGGAAGAGGTCAGAGCTAGTTTGCAGACACAGAAAACCTCACTTCCTGGTGGATTCTTTCTAGGAGGTGCATTTCACAATGGCTGTTTTACCTCTTAGTGCCCTGGCAGCTTCCACAGGGCCTTATTGCACACGTTCTGAGTGCCAGGAAAAATGATTCCTCTCACTGCCAACCATGGTTTTTAATATGTGAGCATGTGGCTCTGCTGCTTCTTTTCAATCTCCCTCCACTAGTGCTGAGCTATGGCACTGGGGAGGAAACCAGAAACGCAGAGTGGGTTTGTCTGATTTGTCCAAGGGTGTATTTTAGTATTGGCAGCAGAATTCCCTCCCCTCCCCTCCCCTTTCCTCCCTCCCTCCCTCCTTTCCTTTCTCCCTCCTTCTTTCCTTCCCTCCTTCCCTCCTTCTTATTCTTTCTTCTTTCCCTTGAGAGACATTGCAGCCATGTGGGTGGGTGGGCGGGCAGACAAGTGGGTGGATAGTAAGATGGAAGAGGGAGTTTCCTTCTTGGGATTCTCATAATTGGTGTGTGATTGACATTCCATTCATCTGGAGGACTGTGATATTAATCAGAAACAGAAACAGCTTGAGCTAAAACTGCCTCTAGTGTCACAAACATGCTGAACTCGGGCAGGGTCTCCTGTCTCCCTTCTACTGAGCAACTCCTTCTCTATTTTAAACAACACTCCCTCCAAGTGTCCTTCGCCTCGGGTAACCAGCACATGCAGTTTTTCTCATTTAAACTAAAAAGAACCCTAAACCGTACAGTGGAATGTACAGTGAAATTCCAGGTGCCTCTCCACACAGGAAACTTTTAATTGTTGTACACTGGCAGAAAAAGGTTCACTCCTAAATCAGTAAAGATGATGTGCTCCCTACTTACATAAAAGGAGTTTTTCTATACCCACAATTCCGGCGCTTGCTGATTTCACCTACTTCATATTAGAGATCACTGCAAACCAGCACATGGCCATTCCAGTGCACTCTTGATTGTGGCTGTATTGTATTCCATGGCATGGTTCTATTTAATTTGTTCAACTAGTTTTCTACTAACGATCTTAGTCAGCTAGGGCTGCTCTAACAAATACCACAGACTGGGTGGCTTGAAAAACAGAAATGTACTTCTCACAGTTTGGAGCCTGGGAAGTCCGAGATGGAGGCACCAGGAGACTTGGTGTCTGGTGACGGTCCTCTTCCTGTTTTGCAGACAGACGCCTTTTTGCTGGTGGAGAGTCTCTCCTCTCTCTTCTTATAAGGGTGAGAGGTGAGCCCAGCTGGACTTCCTGGGTCAAGTGGAGACCTGGGGAACTTTCCTGTCTTACCAGAAGATTGTAAAATGCGCCAATCAGCGCTCTGTGAAAGGCACCAATCAATGCTCTGTAAAATGCACCAATCAGCACTCTGCAAAACGCACCAATCAGCACTCTGTAAAACGCACCAATCAGTGCTCTGTAAAACGCACCAATCAGCAGAATTCTAAAAGTAGCCAATAGCAGGGAAGATTGAAAAAAGGGCACTCTGATAGGACAGATACAGAACATGGGCGGGGACAATAAGGAGATGAAAGCTGGCCACCCCAGCCAGCCTAGGCAACGTATTGGGGCTGTCTTGCAGCCAATGGAATCTTTGTCGTTTGGCTCTTCACCAAAAACCTTGCTACCACTCATTCTTTGGGTCTGTGCTATGTTTAAGAGCTGTAACACTTATGAGAAGGTCCAATAGCAAGACCACGAGCCCACCGGCAGGAACCAACTCTGGACACAAGGGCATTATTAACCCTGTCGCCACCTCCTCCCCTCCCAAGGGTCCCCCTCCAAACACCACCACAATGGTGGGTAGGCCTTCAATATATGAATTTGGGGGACACAAATACTCTGTTCACAGCATGTCACTTGGGTGCTTTGCAGTTTCTCATGGAGCCTGATTTACATGGGAGCTTCAGGGGTGGAAGAGTGTTCTCCCCGGAATGTGGGGCCTGGCCGTCCCTGCCGGAAGTCTTCCCTGATGTCCCCTTGCTTCAGGAGTCCACAGCCAGTGGCTGAGCCCACAGACCCTTGGAGATGTCTCGGCTGGCAGTGAGGCCCCGCCCGTGGTGAGGGAACAGGGCCCAGGGGTTGAATGTGAAGGAGCCAGATAAAGGTGCTTGGGTTGCTGGGTTCACAGTTGGGATAACATCGGACGGGAGCCTCCAGAGAGTGGGGAGAATCCACTTCCGAAAGCCTGAAGATACAGGCTCTAGTCCCGCCCCTATCAAAGAGTGAAAAATGTCAGGCTCAGTGACACACTCTCTGCGTTCCAGCTCTGTGGTCTCAGGCCACACCTATCATGACTTTCCTCTTCCCCAGCCACCGCACAGCGGGGAGGGAAGCTCCCGTGCTAAGCCTTGCCCTGGGCCAGCAGTGTTCATACTGAGGTGCTTCTCTGAGAAATCCTAGCTTGAGATTCTCTCCCTCCCACACCCTCTCTGCCTTCCTTCCAGCCACACTCTTCTAATTGTTTCTGCACTCTTCCTTCAGAATCGAAGTGAGGTCAGCAAATCGTGACTGAGCACCTGCTCTGTGCAGTGCCCTGCTTTTCCCCTTTGCCTGCAGGCTTCCAAGTTAGGGGTGGTGGCAGTAGTCCTAAGATTGCAAAGTCCATGGTTTCCCTTCGGGCCACAGGGCCAAGAAGTCTGCTTCCAGTGGCATCCGAGGACGGCCCATGGGGGACCCTGGGGGATGGACGCAGCAGCGCAATCACAAGATGCCCCTTCTGACCTGAAGGGTGGCCCGCTGGAGGGAAGACCGGCTGGGGGTCAGGCAGGTCCTGTGTGCCTTGGCCGGCTCCTGCCATCTGGCGACTCCGGCATCGTGATGAGCTTGGGGTCCACGTGGATGCAGCTCTGAGTCTGTCTGAGGGCGGGGAGGCCTCATGCTGCCCAGGGTAGGGTCACCGGAGGCTTGAAGGGGAGGGGCTTAGAGAACCCTGCGGGATTAGTTGGGGAGACCCAACCAGGAGGTGTATGCAGGGGGGAAATGTTAGGTGGTCCCCACCACCCACCTCACCAGTCCCGGGGGGAGGTATGGGCTTCCCCAGGCCTCCAGCTGCCCCCAGCCTGAGGATGTCTGCAAACTGCTCCAAAGTTTGAGTCGCAGTAACAATGGTCCCCATTCACTGAGGAGTCCCCAAGGCCAGGCACTATCTAAGTCAGGCCCTTTTCTAAACCCCTCAGTGAGATGTCAACGCGCACATTTTATAGACGGGAAAAGAGGAGCTCGGCTGGAAACTGTGCCCCGGGAACGCAGAGCATCCCGGGAGCCCGCCCCAGAGGAAGCCTGGGTAGCAGCCTGGGGTGGCAGGAGGGGGTCCTGGCTGGTGGAGGCGGTCGCCTTAGCAAAGCCCTTCAGGCCCTGTTCTGCTTGAATGGGGCTATTTGTCAGTGAACCAATAATATCGGAGCAGACTGAACTTCCTGGCAAACTTTTTGGCAGGCTTTCCCTAATGGAATCTCCAGAGAGAAGAAGTCCCCTGTCTTCCTGGCGTCACTCGTAACCTCCGGCCTGCTCTGCTCCAGGCTGTGCCCAGGGCGCCCTGCCCAGGGAGCTTGTTTGCTCTGGCAGACAGGGAGCCCATTCAGGCCCTCGGTGGCACCCGGTGAGTCTGGCCCGGAGGCCTGGCTGGGCTCCGGCTGGCTCAGGGGGACCTGGCGGGGCCTCCAGAAGCCTCCTTTGGCTCGGGTGGGGCGGGGGCGCTGACTTGACTCTGGCCCATGAGAACGACTGACTTTACAGTTCCGTCTTGCTCCATAAACCAGAAAGCCACTTCCAGCTGGTGGTATGAAGTCTGGTGGGCGGGTGTCTGGTGCCATCCTGTCCGGGCAGGGAGGGGTCCAGCCTGTGGTCTGTCGCAGGCCGATTTTACAGGCCACCCGTCACCCGGAGCGGGAGCCCTGGCCGTGTCCACAGGGATAATATTTGTTGTACCTGCTCCCGACTTGGGACGCCCACAGCTTCCCAGCTTAGCATTCTAATTACGCTGCCATCAGAGAGCTTTCTTTTTCTACAAGGAGGGGGTGCCTAGACTTTTATTTTTCAAAGGGTGGGAAACACTAGGTTAAGCTTAAACCACATCTGATTGTGAAGAGGCTGTGAGTGATTCCACAGCCAGCTGCCACCCTGACTGCCCTGGGTGAGGGCGGCAACGAGGGCTCTGGCCCAGAGCTCCCCCAGGTCCTCAGTTCCAGCTCTGAAACAGCGAGAGAGCTTGCGACCTGGGCTGGCCCCGCACGGGGACAGCAGGCCCACCTGCGGGAACACGGGCAGCTTCGCCGCGCTCCTGACTTCTTGCCTTGTTGGCTGAGCGGTTCACGAATAGCTGAAGGCTGGGATGTTTAAATATTAAAAATGCTTAGCTAAATAAGCTGGCCTGTTTGCTTTTGCTGATAGTCACAGTCTACCCACAGAGCCCTTTCAAACCTCGTCAGTGTTTTGGAAAGTGGATAAGGGACTCATTCAGTGACGCTCAGGTTTACCCTGAGCCAGGAATGAAGCATGTATTTCATGAAATAAGGACTAGCCTGAGACCACACACAGAGGCGGCTGAACTCCAGCGGCCTCCCTCCCCTCCTTCCCCTCTCCCCCACAATCCCCTCCTCCCTCTCTTCCTCCCCTTCTCCCTTTTCTCTCTCTCTCTCTCTCTCCCTCGCCCTGACAAACCGGCCATGACTGACACCAGGAAACCCGTAATCGGCGTCAGAGGGGGGTTTCCAGGGCTTAGGGGGCCCTTTGTTAGCCTGGAGCTGATGAAAAAATGGATTACGACAGTGTGTGCAGCCCATACTAAACAGAGCTCACAAAAAAGCCAGGGCCACCTCAACACGGCTTCTCAGAGAAGAAAACGTTGCAGCCAAATGGAATTGTTGAAATCACCTTTGTGTGGGAGGAAAGAAAAAAACAAAACAAAACACCTCACACATTTTCCCCAAGAATAAGGCTGGTTTTGTCACAACTTGCCCCTAGTTCAGCGGGTCCGGTGGATGCCCCCACCCACCGAGCCCCGCGTCGCCAGCACAGCCTGAGGAGCCTGGCTGTTCTGGCTGCATGGAGCAGTTGCTTATGTCAAATCCATCATTGTGGGACACGGGGGAAACATGAGGTTATTAGGAGGAGGCTTCTTCGAGGACACACTGGGGCCATGTTACTTGCCCTCTCCTTGCCATCGCCCTCCCTGACTACAAACTTCAAGCCCAGCGAACTGCCTCTAACTGGGCACTATTTGAAGTTTGGGAGATGTGAGGCTTTCCTTTTTTCCTTTTGAACTTTTATTTCAAAGTAGGCTCCCGTCTATTCAGGGAGAATGAGGCACTTAAATTCAAGAAATATTTATGGTGCTTCCTAGGTACAGTGAACCAGGGTAAATTTTGTGGGGGGAAGGGTGAGGGCAGGGACTGGGCAGGGTGACAGGGGCACAGCCTAGCCTCTGCAGCCCCCAGGGCCTATTGAAATGCTGTAGGGGGCTCCTTATTAAAGGAACATTACCCCAAATCTGCAGCCCATGCTGACATCAGCACTGCATCTGGCTGGCAAACCTGGCAACGATGTGTCCTGGCTCTTGTTTTCCTTGCCATCCATTCCCTGCCCCTGTGGGGTTGGGATTGGAGTCCCTTCCGAAGGCCCCAGGATGCTTCAAGGAGAGTGGCTGGAGTGGCTTGGTGCCTTCTTTCTTCTTACATGCATGCTTTTTGAAATGAGATGCTTTTGCCAAAGACAAGTAAAAAGTGGGGCACTCTCTGGAGTTCTGGTTTGGTTTGAAATGAAGAACCCACCCAGCTCCAAGGTGTCTCAACGGGGCACGCAGATCTCTGACCTCAAGCAGGGCCACCGATCAAGAGAAAGAGTTCTTTCTCCTGAGCTTTCCCGGGGGTTTCCCGAAGCCACCTCAGAGTCTGTGACCACCCCGGCTTCTCCAGCCCACAGCAGGAATCACAAAGAAGGAACAAGGGACGATGCAAAGGTTTTCCCTCCACCCATCCCCTTCTTGGGCTGAGAGGCCACCTGCCACCTCTGCTGCGGGCACCACCACCCACGATCAGCTCAGTCCTCTTCCAACCCCAGAGCTGCTCCTTAATCCTCCTCAAGGTAAAAACAAACTGTTTTTCCTTTGCTCTCACTCCAGAGAAACAGACACAGATGACTTCTGTGACCAGCAAGCAGTCAATTCTGCAGCACGGCGGGGCGTCCTTTAAACTCAATTCAATTCCAATACTATCTACCTAGAGACAGCGGCGGATCCCACAGGTCAAGGGCTCAGTCCCACAAAACTGCCCTCCATTTCCGAGGTGGATCGCAAGCCCCTGACTGCCTATCCTGTCTTTCTGACCAGCCACCTATAAATCGAGGTTCCCACCACATCCTCCATGGGTTTGATTATTTTGCTAGAGAGGATCACAGAACTCAGGGAGACACTTAAATTTACCAGTTCCTGATAAAGATATTACTAAGGATACAAATGGAGAGACGCATAGGATGAGGTGTCAGGAAGAGGCGCAGTGTTTCCATGCCCTCCCCCGAGGCAGCCATCCCCCAGGAACCCCCATGTGTTCAGCTGTCCGAAGCTCTCCAAACCCTGTCCTTTTGGATTTTTATGGAAGCTTCATTATATATGCAGGATTGATTAAACCATTGGCCACTGGTGGTCAGCTTAACCTTCAGCCCCTCTGCCCTCCCTCTAATCCTGCCTTGGTCTTTCACCAGCTCCATCCTGAAGCTACCTAGGGGCTGCCAGCCATCAGCCCATTCATTAGCATAGAAAAGACAGCACTTCCGGAGAGTCTAAGGATGTTAGGAGTTGTCTGCCAGGGAACCTGGTTGAAGATCACATATATATTTTACCATACCAAAGTGCACCTCAAGTCTTCAAACACAGATCCCCTTAAATTGAAAGGATAAACAACTCAGATACTGCCATATCGGTGGAAACCAATTCAGTCCATCAGATTGTATGAATGTCTGCCAGGGCAAGGCCACTTGGGATTGCCGGTTTCCAGTCCATCCTGTCAGGTTCCAAAAGAGAGTGGTCTTGGCACACACTTGGCTTCACCCTTTCAGGCATCTGGGATCATTGAGCTAAGAGACAGTACAGTCTCTCGCTCTGAGCCTCTTTCAAGGTGTTCATATAATATTGGATTTCCCTGTATTTATAATTCATTGATTCATTTCTTTACTCCCAGCTACCATTCCTTCTCTCTCCATTAATACCCAAACTTTTCCACCTTTGGAAGGGACATTAGCATCAGCCATTGTGCTGGTGTAGATTGCAGACAGCAATACTAGTACCTCCTCCTCAGTCCTCTTTCACCCAGATAGAATAAGGTGACATAAGTACTATAGAACTACCCATGTGTAGCCCCCAGGGCCACCCCATCAGTCTCACTTGCCAGCTGTGTTCAGGGCCTTCCCGCCAGGGAACCTATCCCAGAGCCGTTGGCAGTCTCTGCCTGTCTTGCGGGCAGACAGAACAGTTCTTACTGGCATTTTGTGCCTGAGAGGGTGCAAGAGGAACGTGTCTAGACTCAGCCCATCTCTGCACTGCTGTAGTTCCCGTAGCCACTCATTTCACGGACCCAGGTGGCCACCCTAAGTGAGAACAGCAAACAGGGATATCTGCCAATTCCAGGCAACTTTCCAGCCTGGAAGGGAGATTTTCTGATGGGCATTCGATGTGTTACTTTCATGCAACCCTCCGATTTCCACAGGGCCAGGCCTCATACGGGCATCCCTTTAACAGGCCAGGTTTCTATTGCTCCTCTGCCTGACCATGTCGCCAGGCCATTGGCCACTGCCCATGAGTCAGTGAAAACCAGACACAGAGGCTTTGCCACTGCTCAGTCACTGCTAGGAAAGCAGCATGCAGGTCGGCCACCGAGCTGATTTGCTTTTGACTTCCTTGATCAGAGTGGCAGCTTCCAAACAGAATGTTGTCCCCTTGCCTGGAACTGCCATTCACGAACCAAGCAGTGCTTTGCTGGTCAGTTGAGAGCTGGTTATAGGGCACGGTCCAGGTGTCAGTAGGATCTAGCTGCTCCCACAACTCCTCACTCTAGTTCCAGAATCAGGCCGAAGGGAAAAGAGGCTCCTTGCTTGGGGGTGTCTCCTTGCATTCATTCCCCAGGTAGCAGGACCCAGTAGAAACCACTTCCATTTCATATGGAATGCTCCTAGGCACTGCTATTCCCATTAGAGTGTTTCTCTGACGTCACCCAAGACATCGTGGGTATTTTGGGTTTCAAGACCATTTTATGTCCTTCAGTCATAGAGGTAGCTTCAATTAATGTCCCATAGCAAGGCAGTAATACCCCTCAAGTCGAAATTCTCTGGTCCAAAGTCTCAGCAGTTGTCGGTGGGAGGCACTCACAGGCTTTTGCCATAAGCTGCAGTTATAGTCCACAGAGGACTTTGAAATAGGCCATCTGTCCCTCCCAGCAGTCCAGCCTCTACTCTTCACTGTGTGGGTTCAGGCAATCTTACTGTTCCCACAAGCATGTCCAATTCATATTGCTCGAAGGGTAGATTTGCATGCTTTCCATTTTACAGTACAAGGCAGGGAGAACATTCCCCAGGCAGATACAATATCTATCCCCATAATACAATCAGATAAAAGAGACACAACCGCTTCACATGAAGGGTGTTCAAATACACCACCTCTCCCATGCAGGTTTACCTTAATTCCATCTAGCTGACTTTCTTAACTGTAGCCTCCACTCGGATTTCATCAACATGTTCTGGTTTTACAATACTGGGTAGGAAAACTGTTCCCCAACCAGATACAATATCCATTCCTATGAAACATCCAGGTGAAGGAGGCAGAAATTCTTTGTTTTGAGATAGAGTCTCGCTCTGTCGCCCAGGCTGGAGTGCAGTGGCATGATCTCGGCTCACTGCAACCTCCACCTCCCGGATTCAAGTGATTCTCCTGCCTCAGCCTCTTGAGTAGCTGGGATTACAGGTGCGTGCCACATCGCCCGAATAATTTTTGTATTTTTAGTAGAGACGGGGTTTCACCATGTTGGTCAGGATGCTGGCCTCGAACTCCTGGCCTCGTGATTCGCCCACCTTGGCCTCCCAAAGGGCTGGGATTACAGGCATGAGCCACCACGCCCGGCCAGAACCTCTTTAAATAAAATCTGTTTAAACATTCCCACTGCCATAACCCTACCAGCCCTGACATGCATATATTCTGTCGGTCTAACTAGAGCCCGCATCAGGGCCTCCCCTGTGGATTTCAGTACCACAGTGTGTGGAGTTCTCATTTCAAGGAGACCCAGGAATTTCTCTTCACCACTCCCTGGCCATTTTACCCACTTGTGCACCTAAGTGGGTCCCTAGCAGGGGCTGAGTCAAGGGACCCTTGCTTAGTTTTGTCAGTCTTTATCTTGATGAACTTGCAGAATTGCCCAGACAATTTCAGATCAGATTTCTCACTGTCATCTTTGCTTCTGACTTCTTAAATTTCTCCAAACTGGGGGAAATAACAGCAAACTTTAGTTTGCTAAACTAAAGTGATCTTAATTGAACAACAACTGACATGGTTGAATAACAAAAGACTTTTCGGGGTTTTTAATCATTAAAAAAAAATCTACCCTCCTTCAATATTTGTAGATGTCCAGCAATATCTACTTTGTCTCTGCTAGTATTTTCCATTTTTCGTCTCTAGAAATTTCTGGAATCTGCTAGTACTGTCTACAGTACGAGTCTAAAAGAACACAGCATTGGCCAGGCACCATGGCTCATACCTGTAATCTCAGCACTTTGGGAGGCCGAGGCGGGTAGATCACGAGGTCAGGAGTTCGAGACCAGCCTGACCAATATGGTGAAGCCCCATCTCTACTAAAAATACAAAAATTAGCTGGGTGTGGTGGCACGTGCCTGTAGTTCCAGCTGCTTGAGAGGCTGAGGCACGAGAATTGCTTGAACCCGGGAGGTGGAGGTTGCAGTGAGCTGAGATTGCACCACTATACTCCAGCCTGGGAAATAGAGCAAGACTCTGTCTTTCAAAAAGAAAAAAAAAAAGAACACAGCATTTAGAACCGCATTGAGATTCATCCACGGCCACAGGTGTTTAGATGTTGAGGATAGGAAGAGAAAGGCCTGTTCTGGTCTCCCTGTCTGTAGGCATTTGCTTCCTGACCACTGTGGTGGTATGGCAGCTGGGGCTCAGCCTGCGTCTCACCTACCTTCTGGCTTATCTCCCTGATACACAGGGGCTGGAATGCTCAGTAACTTCACCAAACATTCTTGTACCTGAGCTTTTGTGTGTGAGTTGTGACAGATTTAGAAGGTAAGAGTGGGGTGGGGTCAGTGTCTGCAGTGTTTTGGCAAGTTCACGGGTATCTATCTGGAAGGCATGAGGGCCTCTGTTTAGCTGGGTCATGTGATTTCTGGAGCCTGCAGCAGCCGTGGCTGTTTCTTGATTACGGAAGAGACAGCTGCTTCTTGGTGGCTTGCTTCTACTGAATGGGTCTGGGAATCATCCCTGAAAGCTCAACCTCAAGTTGGTTTTTTTTAGCCTTCCCATCAATTCTATCAGTCATTTTGCCTAATTAAGCCCAACTCATGTAAACTAGCTAGAGTGAATTCTGTTCTCTGCAACTGAGCCTGCACTGACCCAGCTATTCTATTAGGTCTCTATTTTGAATGTCTGCTATGAGTTCACATCATACTAGACAAGAAGGAGCCATCAAAGAAGCACAATAATCACTTGCAATGTGCCACACTAAAGTTAATTCAATCCTCTCCATAGCCATATGAACTAAGTACTATTATTACTCCTATCATACAGAAGAGGGAACTGAGTCACAGATGGATTAAATGACTTGCCTGAAGTCTCCCTCAAACAGAAAGAGGCAAAGCCATCCTCCTCCCTACCCAGTGTGGCTCCAGGTCCTACGGTCTTTACTGCCACCCTTTCCGACCCTCCCAATTGGTCTAATAGCTCGATTATTTTGCACAGAATTAGCCCAAACACCATGAAGTTTGCAGTTATGAAGTGATATCGGGTGCTCTGATTATGAAACTAGTATTTGTTCAACTCAGTTAGAGGGTTTATAAATCACATCTGAGAAACCTTCAAAGTGCTGACAGTCTCAAACAAGGGTCATCAGAGACCTCCCTCTGATTAGATTTCTCCTCATGGAGCATTCCCCAACACCACCCCTCATGAGAATGATCCTCATAAGCAGCCTATTTGCTCTTAGAAATGAGTTTCCCATGTTCTGAACTTGAAGCCTGGAATCGTAACCAAATAGTTGCTATTACAAAGATATTTTCAGTGTGTTTCTGCCCAGGGACGGGAATGTGCATCTTACACCCTGCCTGGTTTCTGCTTTCTTTGCAGGGGAGATTAGTGGTGGAGCCGGGGGGCATGACTTTTCTCCTCAGTCCTCCATGGAGACCATTTATCACTATTTGAAGAGTTGTATGTTTTTGTGGTTGCTTGGTCCTCAGTTTCGAGCTGCAACAGACATTCAGACTTCAGCAAAATTCTATTTATTTTCCACACGGAATGCAATTCAACCCTGATGGCTTCTACAGAGCTAAGTCATAGCCCTATTAATAGAATCCTTGGAGCCCACTGGCACCTGCGGCCTTGCCATCGAGGGAATCGAGAGCTCAGGTCTATGATGTCATTTCCATGTCTGAGCTCCTGCCCCGGACCCATGTCCTGCTCTATCCAGTACAAAAGGAAGCTATGCTAACTTGACAGAACTACAGAATGCCAAAACCATGCAAAAGAATGCAGCCCAGCCGGGGTGTAGCGCTCATCTGCTAAATATGAGATCCTTTCCCCTGAGTGAGGCCTCTAAAAACAAGGTCAGTGGGAAAGCCGACGCTACCTTAGCCAGGGAGGGGCCGACGGCGCCGTGACAAACTCGCCAGCGGTTACCTCAGACAATGTAAATACAAACCTGGGGCTCATGTTTATTTAAAGTTATTGGCATCGGGCTCGTTCCTGGTAGACAAAGATTATCTTGTTTACAGCGGCATCCAGATGATGGACAAGACTCTGTATAATATAAATCCAGCTCTGCAGAGGGGACCCATTAGCATAAACAACTTCCCTCAAGCCAAACAAACCCTGCCAAGGCTCAAGCTGGAATTCATTTATTATACAACTTCAAGTTGACTTGTCTCAACATTAAACAACTGCAAAAGCAAAGGGATAAAACTGATGGCCGAGGGCACGCCTCGCCTCTCCTTTCACTTCTAGCGTGTTTTGCAGAAGGCGTTATTTCAGGCTTTGTCATGGAGTAGTGTTCATGTCTCTGCAGATGCCGTTGCTCCTGTCATCTCCCCATGAGGTGTGGCCATGGGCCACGCATAAGGACATGAGAGTCATGGGGGGGGCAGGGACCACCCAGGAGTCACCATCGTCCTTGTGAAAGCCCTTGGCCTTGTGGGTAGGCCTGGACTTAGGAACCTTAGTGGGGTTACGTACATAGAGACAGATCGCAGGATTTCAGGGGAGATACACAGAGCTCCGGGGGCACCAGCGCCTGGCCACGAGCTCTGCCACTTTAGATTCAGACTTGCCTGGAATCAGAGGCCAGGCCTTCATGAGAATTGGTTCACACGAGGAACCGTGGGCTTCCTGGGAAAATTCACCTAAGGGCAGAGAGGATCTAGCCAACAAGCTAGACCCAGAGAGAGCAGTGACTCCAGGTCACATCTTGTGACCACGGCAGCAGAGACTTCCAGTAGGAGAGTCGTGCCCAGGGAGGACGTGACGTCCAGAAAAAGGTGACGAGGACATGAGCAGGAAGAGTGCAGAGGCTGGCGGCCATCACAGCTAGGAGGCCCCCAGGGAATAAAGAGCTATTGTTGGGGGGGCTTGCGAGGGCAGGACTGTGTTTCTTGGAGACCCAGTTTCTCTGAGGGCTTTTCTGCCTTTTCTGTCTGTTTCTTCTCTAGATAAGGACCATGTCTTTTTTTTTTTTTTTAATTAGAGATGGGGCTTGCTATATTGCCCAGGCTGGTCTTGAACTCCTGGCGTCAAGCGATCCTCCTGCCTCGGCCTCCCAAAATGCTGGGATTACAGGTGTAAGCCACCATGCCCGGCCTGGACCACATCTTTATCTGGTGTCCCTGGCATCCTGCAGATAGTAGATTCGACACTGTGGAGTGACTCAGCACCAGCCCTGCCACTTGCCTGTCCACTGTGGCCTGCTGTCTCTTGGCCACACCATCCTCTGTGCAGCCCTGGGGGACAGAGACCCTTCTTGCTCTCTGTCTTCTGCAGCCAGAAGGGGTGGAGCTGGCCTTCGGAGTCTTCTCTTGGGTGTTTACAGGCAGCTGTGCCTCCTGTCTTTGGGAAAACCTCCCTGCAGGGTCAAGCCACCCCGAGAGGCCACCTTCACCACCTGTAATCTCTAGTCCCCACCATTCCCCCGTAAGCTGAGGCCTTAGGCACTGGAAGGTGTGTCTTTCTCCCCAAGCCAAGTCCCACTGCCACCCTGGCTACCCTGGCTGGCTTCACTGTCCAGGGGTCATGACTCTACTGTTCCTCCCCCTCCCCAAACTTTGCCACACCTTGAGCTGCATCCACCCAGAAATGTTCTCTCAAACAGGAAACTCCACTCTCTTCTCTATGCCTCAGCCCACATCTTTACTTTCATGGGGACCTCCAGTGCTATGATTCCTCCATTTCCTCTGGCCCCACTTCAATCTTTTCTTCTCAAGCCACTAATCACTCCACCACACGGCCCCTTGCACCTCTGGCTGGGGCTTGCCTGCCCAACCTTCACTTGGGACCCACCCCATGCTCCACAATCTTTGCCCTCACACTTAGGCAGTGCAGGAGTTATCCAGTGCTGCTAACGAATCACCCCAAAGCCCTAACAGCTTAAGCCAATAAGCACATCATCTCATACCACATCTGTGGGCTCAGCTGGGAAGTTGTGGCTTGGGTCTCTAGTGAGGTTGCAGTGAAGATGTCAGCCAGGACCGTGGTCATCTGCGTGTGCTGGGGCTGGGGGAACTGCCTCCAAGGTGGTTCATCTCCACAGCTGTGGGCAGGAGGCCTCTGTCCCTTCTCATGTCGGCTCTCCATATGGCTGCTTGAGTTTCCTTATGACATGGCTGCTGGCTTCCTCCAGAACGAGTTTGAGAAGGAGCTTTGTGACCTGGAATCAGAAGTCACACATTGTTACTGCTGCTACATTTTGTTCATTAAAAGCAAATCGTGAAGTCCAGCCCCCATTCATTGTGAGGAGAATTAGACTCCACCTTTTGAAAAGAGGAAGATCAAAGAATCTGCAGACACATTTTAAAACCACCACAATTCACTTCATTCTTCTCCCACATGACAGCAGTCACCCTTCTTTCTTGCCCCTTGACTGTAGCCAGAGCCGCCTTGTGAAGCCTTCACTCGAACAAGCTCACCATCCACACCTCTGCTTCTGCCCCTGGGCAGGGCAGCTAAGCCCTGAGGGAGACAATCCCAGATGGCCATGTGGCCATGCCGATGTTTGCTTTCTGGCCCTGCTGGGCTCCTTCTGCTTCTGGCCTTCTTCAGGCCCGGGTGGCTCCTACTGCTGTTCCCGGTGGCACATCCAAAGCCTGCCTCTCTCCCAGTGCCCAGACACCACTCCCTGCCCTGCTCAGCGGCAATGTGCTTCTTCACACACGACTCTGTAGTGTAGACTGTCTTCCCACACACTTCGGGGGAAGAGGGGCTTCTCTCCTTTTATTAGGGCTTGATCATTCTACATCCTTCCAGCAATCATCACAGATTCCTCCCAGTCTTTCATCTTTCCACTGGCTCTGCCTTCCTGCCTCCCCTGCCTGATACAAACAAATTCAACTTTGCTCCAGGTATTTTTTTTTTAAAAGCTAGAACAAAATAATAATCCATCATTGGCCCAACATCCCTCCTCCACACAAGAACTTCACACCCGTCCTTCAGGGACTGCCCTGTCTCCTGACTCTGCAGCAGAGCTTCTAGAAAGAGTGGTCTGCTCTCTTCCCCACTTCCCACCACCACCCACCTACCCACCCATGCCAACCCAGCCTCCACCTTCCTGGCTTCCGTGATACCAGCTGCTCTGCCCTCATTCCAGCTGTCAAGAGCCACCACATGGCGAAATCCATAGATACTAGATTACCTGTGCTTTGTGGCCCCTGCGCCACCCTGGACACCTGTTGATACCTCTTTCCTTTTGATACTTTCTCTCTCTCCATCTCTTCCCATCTCCTCTGGCTCCTCCTTCTCCCCACCACCTCATTCCTCTGCTTCTTTCTAGAATGTTATTGATCTCTCTGTGAGATCTCACCAAACTCATCCTTCATCCCTGCCCCAGCATTCCTCACCTGCTCTCCTGGCCCAGTCCTCGTTCAGGTGCTCAGAAACTATTGCCCGACTGCCCTGGCCCTGCTTCCATTTGGACATCACTTGAACTTCCACCTCGACATGTGCCTGGCTCCATGCCCTCCCCGACTGTATTTCCTGCTTTGGTGGACGGCATCTCTCTCCACCTGGTTACTCAGGCCAGAACCTCAGGGCCTTCTGTCTTCCCCCAAATATGACCAATCAGTTAATTTATCTTGGAAAATAAAACAAGACAATAATAACAAAAATAGGCAGAGGCCATACGTGGGATTCACTGTTGCCTCTGTCACCCTCCTCCCTGCTGACTCAAGCAAGGCCCCTGGCCTCTCTGGGCTACTGTTTCCTCATCCGTTGGCTGGATATCATACCACAGCTACCTCCTGGGGCTGCTGTGTTGATCACACAATCAATGTGTGCAGGTAACAATAGCAGCTCCGACTGCTTTTCCTCTCCACACACAGGGATGGGCACTGCCAGGCCATGCTACCTAAGGGCTGGCCAGCTCCAGAAGTGTTTATTGTTGGTCTGCAGTGAGGTAAGTGTAGAAGGTGAGAGTAAGCATTTTTAACTACTACAGAAATTTGGCAAGGAAACTTTATACTTTTTGAGTCTAATAATTTAAAAAATGGGGCTTCATCTCATACCCATTAGGATGGCTACTAGGAAAAAAACATCAACTAATCCTCATATTGGAAAGGATGTGAGAAATTGGAACCCTTGTGCACGGTCAGTGGAAATGTAAAATGGTGCAGCCTCCGTCGAGAACAGTATAGTGATTCAAGAAATGAAAACTAGACTTCCCATGTGATCCAGCAATTCCAGTTCTGGGTATGTGGCCAAGGCATGGCAAGCAGGCGCTTGAAGAGATATCAACACCCAAATTCAGAGAAGCACGAACACCCATGAGGTGGACAACACAAGTGTCCGTCAATGGATGAATGGAGAAACAAAATGTGGAATATTATGCAGCCTTAAAAAAGAAGGAATTTCCAAAATATGCTATGACATGGATGAACCTTGAGGACATTATGCTAAGTGTAACAAGCCAGACACAAAAGGACAAATTCTGTGTACTTCCAATTATATTACACACATAGAGTTGTCAGATTCATAGGGACAGAAAGTAGAAGGGTGGTTTCCGGGGGCTGGGGGCGGGAAATGGGGGGATGCTGTTAAATGGGTAGTTTTGGTTTTGCCAAAGGAAAGCGTTCTGGAGACTAGCAGCATGGCAGTGTGAGTGTGCGTATTACTGGAATGTGCACTTAAATATGTTTGGGATGGTAAATGTATGTTATCTTACCCCAATCAAAACAAAAATTTTTGAAGAAAAATGGGACTTGTATTTTGCATGTCTTTTAAAATTGTGTTTGTCTGGTAATTTATTTTCCAAAAGTTTCAGTCTAAGAAGGATTAGAAACAAAAGGAGTCCTTCACTGCACATCACAGATGCTTCCAGACTCACTGCCCTGGCTCAGCTTCTCCTGGGTTCCTCACTGGTTTGCTGCTCCACTCTCCCACCTCCTCAACCTATCTCCTAAGCTCTTGCCACAGTGATCTTTCTAGAGCAAGCTTAACCTGTTGCCTATCTTGTCCAGTGTTCCTATATCCAGGAAGAATGAGGTAACTGAGGTACAATGAGGTAACTGAGGTATGCAGACAAGTGAAGGGTGAAGATGATGAAAAGGAGTTTGTTGAGTGTTAGAACGGCTTAGAGGAGATCCACAGTGGATAGCTCCCTCTGTAGGCAGGCGGGTCATTCTGTTGAGTGTTCAGGTTTCAGGAGAGGAGTCCCTGGAGAGAGTAGCTCCTCTCTGCCTGGCAGGTTGCCTCACCCTCTCTGCAGATCTCTGAAGCTATCAGTGGGGAGGGTAGCTCCTCTCTTTGGCTGACCATCCCAACCTCTCCCTGCCATCTTCTGTCTCTGGCCATCCTCTACCCTGGCTGAGCACCAGGCTCTTATGGCCCTCACAGGGGAGGAAGTGCCTGCCAATTGGTCCATGGGCAGCCAGGGGAGGGCTCGGAAGAGGCACCATCAATCACCACTTTGGTCAGCAGGACTAGTGGCCCAGCCCCTAGCCTTCAGGTCCTCCCTGGCCTGAAGGAGGGGCCTTACTGGGACCCACCCCCTTCTGCCCAGGAATCTGTCTGCCTCCTGCTGCCATTCATGGCCCTGAGCTCAGCACCAACCCTACTTGGAGATCTGAGCAGATGTTGGGAGAGGAGAGAGGACAGGCAGTGGGATCAGACGCCCCCGAGCCTGCAGGGATAGGGGGTGTGGTAGGGGAGACAGGGGAGTCCTTCCCAGGCCCCGCAAGGGTGCCGGCTACAGAGACGCCCAGGTTGTGTGCCTGGGAGGGCAGTGGCAACTGTACCCAGGGAGCTCTCCCCTCACCATCTCAGAAGGGGCAGGGCTCCCGCTTGTGTCTGGCTCCTGCCTGCTCCATGGAGCAGGTGGCCCAGGTCTGCAGCCATGGGTCAGGTGGTTGCAGCTTCACCCAGGAGGGCAGAACCTGCCTGCTCCTGGCTCCCTCCAAGAGCACAGAGAGGCTCGGGTCCACAGCTACAGTTTGGGTGGCTGTAGCCCCATCCAGGAGGGCGGGGCCCCTGCACCCCTGTCCACAGCTGCAGTTTGGGCAGCTGCAGCGGCACCTGGGGAACTCCCATCCAAACTCAGAAGGGGCAGGGCTCCCACCAGCTTCATGGAGTGTGCAGCCCCAGCTGTGCCTTCCTGCTGCAGTCGGCTCCCCACAAGCAGCCCAAGGCCTTTACATCTCACCTGCTGCCCTTTTGCTCATAATGCTCTTGCTTGTTTGTCAAAGACCGCCTCTCCCAGGAAGCCTTCCCTGAATGTCTAAGCATCACTATCACAGATCATCCCACACTAGCCTCCTTCGCAAATTTAAGAAACTATAAAAGCAAGAGTTCAGGCACTTTGATGGGCATTGAGACGGAAGCTTTAGGCAAGTGGGCTCCCTGGCTCTTCTCAAGGGATGCCTGGAAGGTCCTCCAGCCACTTGCAATGCGTTTGTGTCTTCCACCTACACTTACAGTTTCCTCCGACATCCACATTTGCAAACCAGAGTAATAGAGGTGTCCTTCAAAGCCTGCACAGGTGCTGGTAGCATCAGACAAGAGGGCCCGAGGTGAACCCTTTGGGGAACGTCAGCCGGACCCCCCTCCTGTCCCTACCCTGACTGCGTGCAGCGCTGAGATGGGAGCACAGAGCCCTTGCCTTCATGCCTGAGAAGATGGATGTCCTTTCTTTCAGCCTGGGAGAATGGTGGCATCTTCCCAGGCCAGGTTTCTGATGGGTTTCCCAGCTACCGGAGAGCAGCGGGGCTCAGAGCTGGCAGCCACCCGGAGCACCTTGGCTGCTCACTCACATAAATCCTGGTGCAGACAACAGGTCCTTCTTTTGCAGTTGACGTCCCTGCACCAGGCAGGTGATGGTCCTCCTGGCCTTCTGAGCCCCGGTTTGCTTCCCTCCATTCTTCAGTGAAATCACCACTGCCTTTGACCAGGCACAGCCCAGATTCTGCACTGGGCATCTGGATTTGAATCGAGTGTGGAACCCCCTAAATAAGTTGTTTCTCAAAAATCTGCCAGATGACAACTGCAGACAGAAAGGGGCATCTCCTTTTATTTCATGGATAGAAACAGAAGGGACAGTGTTCTTCCAAGACCCAGCTCTTCTTTCCTGGGCACCCAGATCCCAGCCTCCTGGGGGTGATGACTTTGGGTTTTACTTTTTGTTTTGTATACAGCAAAAAACCTCTATTATACATAGACTCACTGTAGAATTTAAGAATCATTTATGGCCAGACGTGATTGTTGACGCCTGTAATCCCAGCACTTTGGGAGGCCAAGACAGGCAGACCACCTGAGGTCAGGAGTCCGAGACCAGCCTGGCCAGTATGGTGAAAACCCGTCTCTACTGAAAATGCAAAAAATTTAGCCAGGCATGGTGGCGCGTGCTTGTCATCTCAGCTACTGGGAGGCTGAAGCATGAGAATCACTTGAACCTGAGAGGCAGAGGTTGCAGTGAGCCGAGACCACACCATTGCACTCCAGCCTGGGCAACAAGAATAAAACTCCGTCTCAAAAAAAACAAACAAACAAACCCAGAATCATTTATGGTTTCCTGCAATCCTCTCAGGTACGATATGTCAGATTCAAACTGGAAACAATGACTGGGCCTAAATCCTAATGGAAAGTTTCTTGTGGTTCATATTTTTGACTGGTGACTGGCAGGTTTACACAAACAAATGAATATTATAATTTGGTAGATCAGCAAATACATTACATTTATAGGATTTAAGCACTTTCCATGAAAGCTTTGATTGCTCCGAGGAGATGCCACTGGTACAGGCTGCTAAATCACTGACACACGAGCCTGGATGCCTGGGTTTGAGATTAAATGAGTCTGGGCCATGCCTCTGTGGGGGTTCCTGCTCCAATGGGGAAATAGAAAATGCTTGATAAGTAGAAAGAGTCATTGTTGACATTTTTAAGCCAGCTGGGAGCCTTGAGAATTTGAGATTTGACCTACATACAAGGGAATGGACCTTCACAGACCATGAGGTGCTAGGTGGGGTTTGTAGAGGACAATGGCATGTCAGAGATGGCCAACGTTGCATTCTAGGCCCACATAAGCCCTCTCCAGCTCTGCCAGCTCCGGGCTCCTGGTGAGGCAGCAACTGGTTCTCAGTTGCCACAGGTGTGAGGGGTGGCTTCGAGTTTTTGTGGCTCTGGAGTGTGACATTCCTGATAGATGAAAGGGCTCCTGGAGGACACCCACCGAAGCGGAGGCTGCGTCTGAATACCCAAGAAGCAGGTGTGCCAGGGAGGTGTGTGGTGGGAGGCAAACTCTGGATCAAGGCAAAGGTAAACGAGCCAGCTGTTGCCCTCCAGCCAATTCATGCCGGGTTCCTAGGAGATGCTCTTTGAGGATCTGTCACTGACACAGACGGTGAGGCGCAAGGAGTCTGCGGAAGAGGATGCGGAGGAAGGCGCTGAAGGTGGTTTCCATTTGTAGAGCTGATTCTGCCTGGCCCAGTGGCAGCTGCCTGACATGAATGGAGCTGCTCTTTCCTGGGGGTTTCCAGTGGAAGGCATGGGAGTGGCTTTTCAGATCTGGGGTCCTTGGCCTTTCCCGGATGAAGGGAGGTGTGTGGGGTGCTGGCTTTGGGGCTCAGGGTGAGCGTGGAAGTTTCCGGTGTGGAAGGTGAGGTGGCGGGGCCGGGGATACCCAACCATAGCCTGGAAGCTTTGAGGAAGGGAGATGTGGAAGCAGCCCCCGCTCCCTGCTGATGGGCTTAGAGACTGACCCGTGCTATGCCAGTGACTCATGACGTGCCACCCACAGGCTAAGGGCTTGTGATTTAAATTGTTCTACTTTTCTTGACTGCAATGTTGTCCAAAGTCAGTGGGATCTAAATTTTTTAAAGAAGGGGTGGGAATATCTGTCCGCTGTTTACAAGGATTCAGGACGGCCACTCAGGATGTGCCCAGCAAGCCAGAGGGCTTCCAGACCAGGCCTGTGGTGGTAGGGTCAAGTCTGCAGTGCCCAGGGTCAAGCTTGTGTTCCTGGGAAGCTGAACTAGGCAGTGGGTCCCCAGGGATGGTGGGAAGTGACGAGGGCTCAGGGATCTGCCCACTTACTCTTTATTTGCAAACAGTATGTAAACACACATGCAAGCTGTCACTGCCCTCAGGGCGCTGGCATGCTGCCACCCTAGCCCCTGGATCCTGGTGCTTGGGCGCCTCGGCTTTATAGCATTTGGAAAGCAACTTGATTGGAGCAGGCTGTGGACTTTGCTGATGCCGGGAAATTATTTTCTCTTGGATGGAAGCCCTACTTTGCTTGTTGGGAAAGGGACAGAGTTTGTTCTGGCTGAGCACCAGTGGCAGATACATCATGTTGGTTATTTTGGAGGCCTCAAGGCCCCCAGCACAGACCTCTGGGTGCCCTTGGTATACAAGGAACAATTCGGACTGTGGCTGAAGTGTCACCTCCTTAGGGAGAACTTCCCTGACCACTGTTCCTTAAAAAACAATCCCCAAGCCCAAAGAAACAAAACAAAACAACCCACCCTGGTCCATTGTATTGACACCACTTCACCCTGTCTGGAAATATATCTCTTTGCTGAATGATCTCGCTCCATTAGACACTGGGCTCCTTGAGCACAGCACCTTGCTTGCACGGACACTGCTTTATCCCAACACTGAAAACAGTGCATGAAACACAGCAGGTGCTTTGGAAATTGTGACATGAATGCAGTGCTTTAAAATGTGTCCGGGACTTGTTTTAATCAGGTATGGGAAGACACGGGGACACTGAGATGACTGTCCTGAAGGAAGATGCCTTTATACTTACAGATCCCTGGAAGCAGGGGGCACGGCAAGCACCAGGGCCTGTCCGGAGGCACCAAGGAGGGGAAAGCCTGGGCAAAGGCTTCACTGCTGTTTGGTTTCCCTGGAAGGAATGAAGGCTCAGAAGGTTTAGGAAAGGGTGGCTTGAATACATGAGGTGTGCCCTGGGCTCTCCTGTGGGCCCCAGTTGTCCTGCTTTGTCCGGAGTTTGTTCCTTCCAGTGGGTTCGTGGCGTCGCTGGGGCTGCGGACCTTCGAGGTGAGTGTTACAGCTTTTTTTTTTTTTTTTTTTTTTTATTTTCAGATGGAGTCTCGCTTTGTCGCCCAGGCTGGAGTGCAGTGGCGCAATCTCGGCTCACTGCAAGCTCCGCCTGCTGGGCTCACACCATTCTCCTGCCTTGGCCTCCCCAGCCATCCTCCTGTCTTGGCCTCCCCAGTAGCTGGGACTACAGACGCCCGCCACCACGCCCGGCTAATTTTTTTTTGTATTTTTTTTTTTAGTAGAGACGGGGTTTCACCGTGTTAGCCAGGATAGTCTAGATCGCCTGACATCCTCTTCCGCCTGCTTTGGCCTCCCAAAGTGCTGGGATTACAGGCGTGAGAGTACTACAGCTCTTAAAGACGGCACGGACCCAAAGGGTGAGCAACACCAAGATTTATTGTGAAGAGTGAAAGAACAAAGCTTCCACAGCATGGAAGGGGACCCGAGCATGTTGCCGCTGCTGGCTGGGTGGGGTGGCCAGCTGTTATTCCCTTATTTGTCCCCCCTCATGTCCTGCTGATTGGTCTATTTTACAGAGTGCTGATTGGTCCATTTTATAGGGTGCTGATTGATCCATTTTACAGGGTGCTGATTGGTCCATTTTACAAACCTTTAGCTAGCTACAGAGCGCTGATTGGTGTGTTTTTACAGAGCACTGATTGGAGCATTTTACAAACCTCTAGCTAGCCACAGAGCACTGATTGGTGCGTTTTACAATCCTAACTACAGAGTGCTGACTGGGGCGTTTTACAATCCTCTTGTAAGACAGAAAAGTTCTCCAAGTCCCCACTCGACCCCGGAAGTCCAGCTGGCTTCACCTCTCACTGGGATTGGGGCAGAGGAAGGCTGCCTCCTGGAAGTGTAAAAGCCAAATAGAGGAGGTGGCTGGTGTCCGGGCTCTGGACTGGTCAGCTTGCAAAGCAAAGGCACACCCAACGGCGAGTCGTTTGCTCTCTGGAGGACTCAGCTAACCCTGGGAGGGGCAGTTCCTTTCTAAGACCACAAGGCCCCAAGGATGAAGCAGCATAAAATCAGTAGAAAAAAAAAAAAACAACAAAAACCCCATGATCAGTACAGGATGACTCTTTGACATGTGTGGCAATGTAAAGATTGTGTGTGCAAATGTTTAGATAAATGTGAGAACCAAGCAGACGTGAAGTAAGCTAAGACGACTTGGTGTATCATTCGATTTCTATTGGTCCTGAAATCAACATGTTTCCTTTGTGTGGTTTTGCAAAAGGAATCCCTCAGTGGGGAAACAATCTTTTCTGATACCCACCTCCGAAACTTCTTGTTGGAGTACAACATACATTCAGAAAATCACATCTATCCTAAGGTTAGAGCTCATGAATGTCCACAAACTGGACACGTCCAGGCAACCAGCACACAGACCAAGAACAGCGTGGTAAGGGCAGCTGGAAGCCTTCTGTATTCCCTCCTTTTCACCTGTATCCTAACTTCTTATACTAACTAACTTATCCTAACTGTACCATCCTAATTTTTTTTTTTTTTTTGAGACGGAGTCTTGCTCTGTTGCCCAGGCTGGAGTGCAGTGGCACGATCTCAGCTCACTGCAACCTCCGCCTCCTGAGTTGAAGCAATTCTCCTACCTCAGCCTCCCAAGTAGCTGGGATTACAGTCACGTGCCACCACACCCGGCTAACTTTTTGTATTTTTAGTAGAGACAGGGTTTCACCATGTTAGCCAGGATGGTCTCGATCTCCTGACCTCGTGATCCGCCCACCTTGGCCTCCCAAAGTGCTGGGATTACAGGTGTGAGCCACCGCGCCCAGTCCCCCATCCTAACTTCTAACAACATAGGTTAGTTTTGCTGGCTTTTCCCTTCTTATAAATGAATTCAAATTGTGTCTAGCTCATTGTATTCAAATTGTATTTGGATATTCACCCACATTATTGCCTAAGGTTGAAGATAGTTTATTTTTGTTGCTGTGCAGTGTGTGTGAATATAGCACACAATGTATATGACGTATACTTATCCATTCCAATGCTAAGGTGAATGTGGGAAATTTCTAGTTTGGAACGGTAATCCCTTCACTGACTTTTTGCCTGCTGGTCTGTGTCAGAGTCTTTTAGTTGCAAGAAACAGAACTTCCTCTGGACAACCTGACTCAGAAAGATGGGTTTGCCAGAACCATTCTGCCTAGCTCATAGAATAGAAGGAAAAGGGGAACAGCCAGGCTTTATTAGGGACGCCCTTACTAGAAGATCCTGGTGGCAAGAACTCGAGGGCAACCTCTCTGAGACGGAACGGCAAGTGGCTCAACTTGCCTAGAGCAGGGTTCCTACCTCTGTTGCGTGCGACCCTAGTGGTCCCCAGGAATTTTAGAGTATGCCATGGAGGAAAACAAGACCTGTGGCTCAGTCAGTTGGAAAACTGGTTTAAAAAGGTTACACCTCTCAGGACCTTTCACAGGAGAGGGCACACTCTAACCTCAAGGAAGGGATATTCCTGAACTTGGCTTTTCTCATGGGGCATCTACTCATATCTCAAGGGCACTCGTGCTCCAAGAAACACAGATTGGGAAAATGCTAAGCCAAAGCCAAGTGAACAGAGGGGAGAAGTGGAAAATACGTTTTGGCCTGCATTTTTAATGCACAGATAGGGATTTTTTCTTTTTCTTGAAAATAGGAAACTCTGAAAACAGATGCTCAGTGTGACCCTTCAGGAAGCGCCGTCTGGCAAGTGTGAGTGTTACAGTTTGCAGGGTGCCTTCGGGTCCATTGTCGCATCCGTTCCCAGGGCTGGGTGGTTTGGGTGCGATAGCCCAGATGATGGAACTGGCCGCCGATGTCACGCGCTCCTAGAAAGCGGAGAATCCAGGGCAGAGTTAGAATCAGACCTAGGCTCTCGCGGAGAACTGCGTCACGCTCCCAGCTCTGCTGCCTCGGTGCGGGGACGGGGCTCTGCATGAGGACTGGGAATGTAAGTCCCGGGCCCGGACAGGCGCCCCTGGGAGCTAGCCTGGAGGAGAACGAGTAGAAGGCCGAGTAGTCGGCTTGGAGGGTCCCGGCAAGGCCGCGCGGATGGAGATGAAGCTAAGAATGCTGAGAAAGGGCGGCCGGGGGCCTTGGAGGGAAGCTAGGGAAACGCTGCGGGGGCAGCCGAGGCCGCCGGCGGCCCGGGAGAAGGTGCATGTGGAGTGGCGCTGGGGGGACGGGTGGGCGCTGGGCGGCGGCGGGGCCGGCCTGGAGGTGCGGCCTGGGCTCATTCTGGACCAGCTCGGCCGGCGCAGGGGCTGCAGCCTCCACGCAGGGGCCTTCGGTTCCGCCTCATCTTTCCAGCCGGGCCGCCTTCTCCCAGGGCGGCTGACTGAGCCGGGCACACGCAGCCTCTCCCGCGCCAGGCTGCCCCGGCCAGGGTCTTTCCTGCCTCGCCCAGTCCCTGCCCTCTCCTTTCCCGCAGCCCGCGGGGCCTGGGCTCTCCCTGCCCGCTCCTCCTGTGTCCACTTCAGCCTTCCCGGTTCCCCAGGCAGCCTGTCCTGCCGGTCACTCCCACCTGCTTTGCGGGGAACTAGAGCACACACCACACACAGGAGGCGGGAGGGGGGCGCGGGAGGTGGGTGTTGGAGGCGGGGGTGTGGTGTGGCTGTGGTGTGATGTGTGGTGTGTGGTGTGCGTGTGTGTGGTGTTTATGTGGGGTGTGTGTGGTGTGTGTGTGTGGTGTGCTGTGTGGGGTGTGTGGTATGTGTAGTGTGTGTGTAGTGTGGTGTGTGTGTGGGGTGGTGTGTGTGGGGTGTGTGTAGTGTGTGGGGTGGTGTGGGGTATGTGGTGTGTGTAGTGTGTGTGTAGTGTGGTGTGTGTGTTGTGTGCACTGTGTGTTTGGTGCGTGTGGTGTGTTTGGTGTAGTGTGTGTTGTGGTATGTGTGGTGTGTGGGGTCTGTGTGGTGTGTGTGGGGTGTGCGTGTGGCGTGTTTGGTGCGTGTGGTGAGTTTGGTGTGGTGTGTGTTGTGGTATGTGTGTGGTGTGTGTGGGGTGTGTGTGGTGTTTGTGTGGGGTGTGTTCGTAGTGTGTGGGCTGTGTGTGTGGTGTGGTGTGTTTGTGTGGTGTGTGTGGGGTGTGTGTGTGGCGTTTGTGTGTAGTGCGGTGTGTGTGGTGTGCTATGTGTGGTGTGCTGTGTGTGGTGTGCTGTGTGTGGTGTGTTTGTGTGTGTGGTGTGTATAGTGTGTGTGTAGTGTGTATGTGTGTGGTGCGGTGTGTATGCGGTGGGGCGTGTGCAGAAACAACAAGCCCCTGCTCCGCATGGGGTGTGGAGCAGATGCTGCGGAGGCCGCCTAGCCTGTGGGCGTTGGCACTGGGAACCGGCTGGCCCAGAGACTCCGCGCTTTCCCGCGCTTCCCCGCGCTTCCCCCACCCCCGCCCTACTGCGGCGCTTCGGTCCCGCGTTGAGTTCCGAATCCACCTCCTGGGCGCCGCGCCCTGGCTACCAGGCCCTGAGCCTTCTGAGGGCCAGCGAGCTCCCGCCAGGTTCTGCCAACAGGGGGCCCCAGAGGGCGGCGTGGCGGCCGCAGATCGCAGGACAGGAGCCTGTTGCCGTCAGCAGAGCCCCAGTAACCCCCGGGACTCCCAACGGTGGCGCGGTCATGCCCAGTTTTCTAGCTTGCTTCATGCACTCCCAGGACCTGCCTGCCCACATCCCGCCCGGGCCGGCTGGTCCATCTCGGAGATTTAAGTCCAGCTCTCCGGGAGGCCCCAGGGCCAGGCAAGTGCAGAGGTCCGGTTCTGCTCCCCAGGGCCCCTTCTCCAGCTTCCAGGACCTTGGTTCTCAGAACCCTCATGACTTCTCTTTGCTCTGTAGAGACCTTCACTGCTTCTATCAGTCACCATATCTGAATCCTGGCTTGCCACTCAATCCTCCAATATCGACTAACTACAGGAGATTCTATCTGAGGGGGGAGGCGTGTTTCCCTGACTAGACTCTAAATACAAATCCTCCACTTCTCCATCTGCCTCTCCAGTGATCTCAGAGGCATGTTCTTAACACTGTGCACAGTTCCTTGCAAGTTGAGGAGTAGACCCAAATGATCAGTTCTAAAATTCTATTCTTATTGAAGATTACTGGTGGAAATATCAGTACAAACAAAATGAAAAAGCTCAACAATGATTAATACTGCATTTCAACAGAAGAATCAAATCATCTTGACAAAACTTCAATTGGCAAAATTTGCCTTGGGGAATTTTATGCAGGGGAATCCGTGGGTCTGATGTGTGGTGGGCTTTGGATGTGTTGTGTAGCTCAGTGTCCCTTCCTGCTACTCCTAGTCATCTCCAGAAACTCAGACCACCCATCTACTAAAGGCGGATGGATGAGCAAGGGGGCCTTGGAGGCATTCCGGATCACACTGAACCTGAGCCCCACTGCCTAACCCACTCAGTGTCGCTGTTAACAGAAACTCGCTGCCATCTGGGCTCAGGCCTGCCTCCTTCCTATAGAACTTGACACTGGAAGTACCAGGCGAGCTGGACCTTCTGCTGCTACTGCACTCCACGATGCAGCCTGAGAATGAAGCCCACCAGTGTGAGAGAAAGCAGACCTGAGTGGTAAGCTGGTGACACAGGGTGTGGGGTGGTGTCCCTTGAGCTTCGACACCACGCCACACCCGAAACCAGCCTGACATCCATGATTTTGCTTTTTTGCTTAAGCCAGTCTGTCATTTTCAACAAAAGAGTTCTACTAGATATGACAAATTTCTCTAGAAGACCCAAGAAGTGAAAGACTTGAAGCTATTGCAATGGTTCAGGAACTAGGACACTGGTAGGAAACTAGAAAGAAGGCATCGGAGTTAAGGAAATATTTATGAGGTCAACTCTGGAAGTCTCGGTTACTGAGTGAATAGAGTGGCTGAGAGGAATGGAAACATCCAACCAAATAAAAAAAGACGGTGCTGGGATTTGGGTTATGAGGTCAATGACTGATGCAATGCCATTAACTGAGTTAGGAGTCTCAAATACAGAAGGATGAGTGCAGAGTTGAGGATGAAGAATTCTGCTTTGCACACAATGAGTGTGAGGTGCCCAAGGATAACCCAACGGGAAGCAGTCACACCAAAGCAACAGGGTGTGCACCTGAAACTCAGAAGGGTGATCAGGCTGTGGTGAAGATTCCTGATCAACCATAAATGAATTCATTAAAAGCATGAGAGTGAGTGGAGGGGCCCCTAGAATATGGTGGGTGCATGAGACTAACCCTAGATTGGGGATAGCTCCCTAGGAAATTCAAGGGACAAGGTGAGGAGGAGGAGGAGCCCACCAAGGAAACCAGAAAGAGACCCCTGGAGAGGTCCCAGGACAGCAAGGAGCACAGCCTTCAAGTCTGGGAGCCAACTATCCAAGAAGAGAGTGGTTTGCCATGGATGCCGTGGGCCACCACGTCCCATCTTGGAAAGCAAGTTGAGTTCTCTCTTGAATACATGGGGATTGATTACCCAGACTTTAAAGAATCTATGTCCCTGACTTCCCTTCATTCACTCTGCTCTTTACCTTCTCCTCTTCCCTGGTCACCAGCACCTCTGCTAAAGGGTGGAGAAAGGAACTTCTGATCAGTTACAGAAAAGCTTTGGGGTTACGTGGTGCAAGCTGCTCTGCCTCTGTTTGTGAAGAAATTAGACTATGGCCAGCCATGGGAGTGGGATCACTTTGGTTTCTGGAGCAATAGTTAGTAGCAACATTTAGAGGTGGTCATTCGGTTCACTTCTGGGAAGCGATTCGTATTTAAGAAAAATAGATGCAAAGTTGCTAAGTACACCTGACATTTAAATAGTCTCCAGCAGATAAATGCTCATACTGACACTCCTCACCAGAAAAAGAGAAATACCCATCTTGAGGAAGAGAAATGACTTTTGTTCAGTTATGCTCCTGGGTCCCCTTTCACTGGAGGGATATCTCAGCTTGCTGAGCCCCTGGTTACTGCAGTCCTCGGTTCCAGAACCCAGCAATTCCTATCATCACAATTGTTTCAATTCTTATCCAAGCCCTGTATATTTCAGATCATCCTTAATTTCTTGTTCTGTACCCAGAGGAGATCGGGAAAACCTTTAAGTCTCTATGTGAGGCAAATACATCCTCCTCACTGCCCCAGCCCCATGTGATTGATGAGGCAACTGAGGAAGAGAAGTAGGGTGCTCCTGGCACGGGAGGAGCGCAGTGCTGAGAAACTCTGGGCTCCATTCGGAAATAGCACTGATTTCTTAGTGTACTTTTTTTGGTGTTAATATAGAAAACATCAAAAACACAGTTAAAAGAATGAAGCATGTCTACATACATGTGGCCAGAAAGACTGACCAGAAGCTGGTAGCAGTGAGGGATGACAGTGCTTGCCCCTGCGTTGAATAGTGGCAGAGTTAGGGAGGAAACAGTCTGCTGTTTGAGACCCTTTCAATTTCATGTTATGGATTTACAGAGACAGATGAATTAAACATTATATAAAAAAGGAATAAAACCACTGGTAGGATCTGTATTCCAGGAAGAAAAAAGCATATTACATAATAGACCGATGCACAGAAATAAAAAAAGGAATTTAACTAGAGCCTATGCTAATCATAAATCCCTTCCCTGTTCCAGAGTCCTGTTGTCTCTGGGGTCTTGGCCCATCTTATCTAGGCCATGCAGTGGTGGGGGTGGGATGCTGCTAGTTCCTAGGCAGGAAATAGGGGCCAGTTAGCCTTGTGGTGTCATTTCTGGGTCCTGGAAAGGAGACCACTGCTGACCCCTGACTCACCAACCACTAATTAATGATGGAAATCCCACTGGCCTGCCTGGACAAAGGCAGCCCAGACCTGGACTCATTCACATGCAAAGCAAGTGGCCAGAAGAGGCTGCTGTTGGCAGGGGTGAGGGACTGGAGAGCGCGCTAAGTGGCCTATGTCTGTGGGGGAGGGAGAGGGTGGAGCGGCAGAAGCCGGCCTGAGGTTAGGAGCCTGCGGTGTCTCCAGGAAAGCAGAGGCGGCTGTGGGGGGCGCCGGGGCTGAAGAGCCAAGTGTGGAGGCTGCTCCATCTTGCCCATCTCCAGAAACTCAGACCACCCATCCACTAAAGGCAGGTGGATGAGCAAGGGGGCCTCGCAGGCATTCCAGATCACACTGAACCTGTGCCCCACTGCCTGACCCACTCAGCATCGCTGTTAACAGACACTCGCTGCCGTCTGGCCCAGACCCCGCTGGCGCTGCGGGTCCTTCCACCCCAGTTAGGAAGGATCATGGTTCCCGCGGAAGCCCCTGCCAGGGTGAATAAACTCGGCGTGGGGCTGACTGGCTTTGAATTACTCCGTTGCTTACAAGCCGAGTTCCCCTCTGTGCCTCAGTTTCTCCCTCTATAAAACAATACGAATACCGGCCCAGAAGCGTTGTTCGGCAGATTAAACGAGAAAATCCACTGGAAGTGTTTAACAAACGACACACGGTATGGGCTTCATACCTGCCAGCCGATGTCCCCTGCAGCCTTTAGTCCCTACCCAATCCCCCTTAGCCTGCTATGTGGAGATACAGGAGGCTTGCATCCGCCGCGGTCCCAGTGTATTTTAACGGGCTCCTGGGGAAGCGGTGTGGAAAATGGATTAGGGAGGGAGGAGGCCAGAGCCTCGGAACCCAGGGAGAGGTCTGCAGGCATCCAGATGGGAGCTGGAAGGGCGGGACAGGGCCCTTGGCAGGGGGATACAGGAAATATTTTGGAGAAGTTCTCTCTAGGACTTGGTAACAGGTTGAGAGCGGCCACTTGGCCGGGGGCACCGGCTTCGGAGGCGGGAGGGAGGTGGAGGAAGGGAAGGCAGCTGCAGGGCCGACCTGCGGGGTGGGCGTGGGGGGTGGCTGGGGGCGTGAGGCCGGGGGCTCAGGGCCTCAGGGGTTCGGCCTGGAGGAGCGGCGTGGGCGCGCCGGGGCCCCGATTCCTCCTGGGCGGGTCGGCTCCGCAGCCGCTGCGCTCGGAACCCCCTAGGCGCCCCGCAGTACCCGGCGTCCTTCCTGCCTCCTCCTCGCCCCTGTCCTCCGTCCGAGCCCCAGTCCCGCCGACTCTGCCGGCGCCTCCGCCCTCGGCTTCCCACGACCTTGGCGAGACGCGCGCGGGATCCAGTGGAGACTGCTTTCCCACAGGCCGCCGTCCAGGGCGGGGAAGGGAGCGGACCCTCCTGGCTCTAGGTGCCTGGGCCCCCGGCGGCCTGCGGAGGCCTCGCCCCACGCCACCCGCCCACTGGCCTCGTCTTCGCGCGGGGGTGAGGGCAAAGGAGGCACTCGTCCCATCGCCAGCCCGGGTCCCCTTCCCGCCAGTCGCTATCCGAGAATTTGCCCCGTGCCCCCCAGGCCGCGGGGGTCGGGAGGACCGAGGGGCGGACCCCGCAGAGGGTTGCGACGCCCTCCCTTCCCTCCCCGAGGGAAGCAGCCCCCAGGACCGCCCCTCGCTCCCTGCCCGGGAGGGACTGGGCTTCCCCGAGGTGTGTAGCTCCTGGAGAACTCGTGCCCTCCAGCTGGACCTCGCTTTCCCGTTTCCAGACGGCCAAGCCATCAGTTAATTCGCTTGCTTTCTCTTTTCCTCACAGAGAAAACCAGCCTGATTCGGAGGAACGGATTGCTTGGGGCGGCTCCCAGCTCGAGTTGTGGGCCCCGCCGCGGGTGCCCTTCGGAAACCAGGCGAAGCCGCCTCTGCCCGGACGCAGCCCGACACTTGCCCGCGGGGTTCCCCGGGACGCCTGAGAGTAACGCGCGCGAGGGGGAAAGCCGAACGGCCTCCCTGTGCCCGGCGCAGACGGTGCTCCCTAGCTGGGTTCGCCGCGGCGGCGCTGCCAGCCCCCGACACGCAGGACTTTTGGTCCAACAGCCCGACGGCGCCCGGTGCGCCGTTCCCTCCGCCCTCTCCCCGCTCCCCGGCCCGCGCGTCTTGGAGGGTGGGTGAACTGTCGGAAGCGCTGTATGCCTGGCCAACCCAAACCAGGAACCTCCGCATCAAACAGCCCACGTTGCTGCTGCTCTGGGGTTTTAACGGCCAAGGAAGACTGGAGAAGGGGTGTTCTGCCTTCCCATTCTCTTAGGCCCGGCCACTCCCCATCCCCACAGTTTGGAAGTGGCCTTTTCTGAGGACTCCAGCCCAAAGCATGTTTCTCCTTTTGAGCTGCGGAAGCCTTCCTTGTTCCCGCCATTGGGAGGGCATTCCATCATCTGCGGCTGCGTTCCTCGGTGGGAATTGTCCCTTAGCGTCCACCTAGAGGACATTCTAAGCTTCCTGAGACCTGCTTGTCCACCTCAACATGTCCCAGCATATGGCTGTGCCCTAAGGGGTCTTTGAGGGCATTTTAGGAGGCGAGCGGCGCCCCTACCTGGGCTCCGCGGGGCCGATTCGGTTTGCCCTTTGCTGGCATGTCAGTGAATTAACTACTGTCCTTGGGATGACCTGTCCTATGATTTGGCCTCTGGAGCATCCCGGGTGTGTATTTCAGAACTCCTCCCATCTTACCCACCTGCTGAAGGCCTGTCCCCCTGATATGGTTTGGCTCTGTGTCCCCACCCAAATCTCACCTTGAATTTTAATAATCCCCACGTGTCATGGGGGGGACCAGGTGGAGGTAATTGAATCATGGAGGTGGTTTCCCGCACGCTGGTCTTGTGACAGTGAGTTCTCACAAGATCTTTTTTTTTTTTTTTTTTTTAACGTAGTATCACTCTGTCACTCAGGCTGGAGAGCAGCGGTGCGATCTCGGCTCACTGCAACCTCTGCCTCCCGGGTTCAAGAGATTCTCCTGCCTCAGCCTCCCGAGTAGCTGGGACTACAGGTGTGCGCCATCACGCCCGGCTAATGTTTTTGTATTTTTAGTAGAGATAGGGTTTCACCATGTTGGTTAGGCTGGTGTCGAACTCCTGACCTTGTGATCTGCCTGCCTCGGCCTCCCAAAGTGCTGGGATTACAGGCGTGAGCCACTGCACCCAGCCGATCTGGTGCTTTTATAAGGGGCTGCCCCCATCCCCCTTCCTCTCTCTCTTGCCACCCTGTGAGGAAGGTGCCTTTCTTCCCCCTTCCCCCTTCACGTGAAGGTGCCTTTCTTCCCTCTTCACGTGAACTGCCTCCATGATTGTAAGCTTCCTGAGGCCTCCCCAGCTATAAGGAACTGTGAGCCAATTAAACTGCTTTATAAATTAACCCAGGTATTTCTCGGGCATTTCTTCATAGCAGCGTGAGAACGGACTGATACGCCCCCAATGTGGAGTAGGGGAAGCTGAGGGAGTTAAGAGGTCCCAGCAAGGTGAACGTGTGATGGGGTCTTGGGACAGTGAGAGTGCTGCCTGAGGGAACAGTGGGCAGGTCATTGAGGCTCCACTGAGCTTGGTGAGGAGGAAGCTGAGAGAGGGAGGTGTCGATTCAGGAGTTAGGGGTGACATGGAAGGAACGTGAGGCTTTACCAGGCACAGGTGAAGGAAGGCCACTTAGGTACTGGCAGTGGGAAGAGAGGGCAGGGAGTGGTGGACGGAGAGGAAGAGAAAGCTGAACACTGGAGCACAATGCGGGTGCTGGGAGGCAAGCAGAGGGGGCTGGGGGCTTCTCATATGGTGCATCCTGGCATTTATATTTTGAAAAATAATTGTTTTGTTCCTATTAGTGCTTTTGTAATAGTTTTAGGAAAGAAGAGAAAATATGAATTAGCTATTATGAGGCTTCTTTTGAAGTTTCTTTCAGTTCAGAAACATGTCCCACTTTACAAAAAAATTAGGAAAATTCAAAGTTAAAAAATGTATGGAGGTCCATAATTGACATTTTAGTCTGACAAGACAACTCACTGGAGTTTCCTTAGAGATGTATTAGAAATTCAGAGCTGCACACGCATTTTTCCCCCTGCCAGATAAACTGAAACTATATAAAGTGAGTTTTAGTTATTTCTTTCAACGAGACTGTGAGGCCTATTTAGCTAACGAAAAAGATATCTGTAGAAAGAAGCACTCTTGAGTCTTATCTACAAGACAGGGCAGTAAAAAACCAAGAATGTCAGATGAGTATTATCTCTGTCTATGGCAGAAAGGTATCATGTTGGTATAATTAAGATTGGTCTTAATGGAAACTTAGGCAATAAATATAACCATCATAGTTTAACCTGCAGCAAAGCAAATAAAATACATGAAGTATAACAGAAAAACAATGCAGGCAAAGGCAGGCACATTGCTTGAGCCCAGAAGTTCGGGACCAGACCTGGGCAACATGGCGAAACCCTGTCTCTACAAAAAAAAAAAAATGCAAAAATTAGCCAGGCAGGGTGGTACACGTCTGTGGTCCTAGCTACTTGGGAGGCTGAGGTGGGAAGATCCCTTGAGCCCGGGAGGTCGAGGCTGCAGTGGGCGATGATTGCGCCATTGCACTCCAGCTTAGGTGACAGAATGAGACCCTGTCTTACAAAAAAAAAAAAAAAAAAAAAAAAGCTATGTGTGAATTTTTTTCCAATCTTTTAATAAGGAAAATTTTTTTTCAAAATAATGGCTTATGTGGAGTGTCAACATAAAAACCATATAATTTCAAATTGATAAGTAAAATATAGTCAGCAATCTCACATCAAAATTTGGTATGTAACACATTATGGAGAGGTGTTGCTTTTGGTCATACTTTTTTTCCATTTTTAAAACTGTAAAATACATGCAAAATTTAGCATTTTTATGACTTTTAAGTGTACACTTCAGTGTCATTAAATTCATATTGCTGTGCAACCATCACGACCATCCATCTTCAGGCCACTTTTCATCCTGTTAAAACAGAAACTCTACACCCATTAATAACTCCCCTTTCTCCCCTCCCTCCAGTGTCTGGCAACCACCATTCTACTTTGTCTCTATGAATCTGACTAATCTAGGTACTTCATATAAGTGGAATCATACAGTGTTTGTCCTTCTGTGTCTGGTTTATTTCACTTTGCATACCGTCCTCAAGATTCATCTATGTTGTAGCACGTGTCCGAATTTCCTTTCAAGGCTGAATAATATTCCTGTGTGTATAATATTTTGCTTATTCATTGATAGGCACTTGGAATGCTTTCTTCATGTTTTAGCCATTGTGAATAATGCCACTATGAACATAGATGTTCAAATATGTGTGGACATTTTTATAGGAATGTAACAACAAAGAGCACACAGTGGGCTCCATCATGAGCTCAGCTGCGTATACAGATGGGGGGCACTGGAAGCCGTGGTGGGGCAACTCAAGCACCTCTCTGGAAATACTGTGTCTCAGGGGGACAGAAGGTCAGGCAGGTGAGTCCTGCCCAGGGACAAACCTCAGACAATCACTGGCACATCAGAATTCCTGTGAAACTGCAAAAACAAAAAGGGTGCCTGGGCTGAGAGCCCTAGACCCCCTGATTCAGAGTCTCTTGACGAGGACCCTGGACATGTGCATGCTTAAAACCCTCTCCGGAGGTTCTGACTTGCTACCCTTGGGGCTGGGAACCACACAGCCTGGGACTTGGGAAGGAAGGGCGAATCTGTCTTTCCTCCTAGGGGCAGAGAGTAACTATCAGATGCACTGTTTTCCTAGCGAAACCCTGCAAGACCCTGAGGCAAAATAGCCCTCCTGGGGTGGCCCTTTAGCCAAGCAAAAGTGAGATGTTCTTCCCTCCTGCAACAAATACCAAGTGGAGCCAGCCGTACATGCCACAGTGTACAGGGGCTGTCACCAAGAGGACAGTGGCTTATGAACCATCCCAGTAAGGCCTCCCAGAAGCACTGGGCAGAGGATGCTTTGCAATCTCTGGTGGAAGATGAAACCAGAAACAAGTCTGTATCCGTGATGATGGAATGAGCAGCAGGCAAGGAGCCTAGAAAGTGATGGGCACTCTTGCTCTTTGAAGGTGTGTGCCTGTCATTGGGGCTGACAGGTTCAGTGACATCCTTGGTGAGGCCTAGATCCTAGATCCACTGTTAGCTGGATTTGTGACATAAAAATCCTTCACATGCAAACAAACAAACAAACCAACAAACAAACAAACACACACACACACACACACAAGAAAACCTTTAAGGCAGGCAGTGATTCCCATTCCTTTGGATTTTATAGACCACTAAGTGTCAAATAAAACTTCTGGGACTGACATATCACCAACTTTTATGTAAGGACAATGAAAAAGACTAAAAGGTATGATCTACCATCATTTCATAAAAGAGGGCTATTTTGATATCATAAAAGAAGGATAACTTCAGAATTTAGAAGTGTACACATTGAACTTTAATTAGAAAATAACCATGTATTTCCTGTGGCTTTCTCATTTTCTGTGGACGAATGAAAAGTTTATCACCATCTCTGCAAACTAAAGCCGCTTTGCCTTGAATACTTAGGGGCAGCTGCACCATTTGCAGATGTTGTTTATTTCCTTGAAGAGGTGTTTTCAGGGCTGTAAGAGAACCCTGAGGAATTCAAGTGTAAAAATCTCTTGGTATCTTGCCTCAGTTTCCAATATTAATAGCTGTGTGGTGAGTGTTCAGCCAGAAACGGTATCATTGCTTAAGTAAAAAAGATTGTGGCAAGTAGCATCATGGAAACAAAGTTGAAAGGTGTTCTTAGCAATGATCTCATCTCTGTGGTTTTCAAACTAGTGCTCCATGGAGCCACAGTGGTGGTGCTTGAAGCAACAGACTTCCATTTTAATTATTTTATTAGTTAAGTTTCTGATTAAGATACAGTTCAGTTGCTTTAAGAAAATGGCTGACCACCACTGATCTAATCCATCACCAATTTAAAGGGGAAACTAAGGCTAAAAGGAGGTAAGGGATTTGCTTGAGGCCACCCATTTAGTTGGCAGAACTTGGTGACACAACACCAGTGGAGTGGGGGTAGGAAGGGTCTTGTCAAACTTTCCTAGTGTCTGTTCTCAGGTCATCAATGGTTGAACCAAATCTTTCCATCACTCCATTGCAGGGAGTCCACTCCACCTAACAGTTTCCCTTCTGAAACAGGCTCCTTTTCATACTGGACTCTGCATTCCACCTGACACACTTTCCTACATAATAGTGATAAATATTTCACTGACAACTGTTGGAAACTAATTTTTAAACTCCAGTTCTGCATTTTTGCTCCCATTTTGACTACTATTGATAAAAGTTCCTTTTTTTATTTTTGAGATGGAGTCTTGCTCTGTCACCCAGGCTGGAGTGCAGTGGCGCAATCTTGGCTCACTGCAAGCTCCGCCTCCCAGGTTCACGCCATTCTCCTGCCTCAGCCTCCCAAGTAGCTGGGACTACAGGCGCCCACCACCATGCCTGGCTAATTTTTTTTTTTTTTTTTAGTAGAGACAAGGTTTCACTGCATTAGCCAGGATAGTCTCGATCTCATGACCTTGTGATCCGCCCACCTCGGCCTCCCAAAGTGCTGGGATTACAGGTGTGAGCCACTGTGCCCGACCTAAAAGTTTCTTTAATAGCATTTATTGGCTGGGCATGGTGGCTCACACCTGTAATCCCAGCACTTTGGGAGGACAAGGCAGGTGGATCACTCGTGGCCAGGAGATCGAGACCACCCTGGCCAACATGGTGAAACCCCATCCCTACTAAAAATACAAAAAAATTTGCTGGGCATGGTGGCACGCACCTGCAGTCCCAGCTACTCGGGAGGCTGAGGCAGGAGAACTGCTTGACCCAGGGGGCGGAGGCTGCAGTGAGCTGAGATCGAGCCACTGCACTCCAGCCTGGCGACAGAGTGAGACTCCGTCTCAAAAAAAAAAAAAAAAATTTAGCTGAGTGTGGTGGTACACACCTGTAATCCTAGCTACTCAGGAGGCTGAGGCATAAGAGTCGTTTGAGAGGGAGGTGGAGGTTGCAGTGAGCCAAGATCATGCCACTGTACTCCAGCCTGGGTGACAGAGTGAGACTCAATCTCAAAAAAAAAAATTGTACATATATGAAGACTACAGGGCTAATATTTATATGAATATCATAATTTACAAGGTATTAAAATGTTTGAACTACATTGTCTTGTATAGAAACTGAAATGAAGTGGTGTCTACTTATTGGAGTTCCTCAGATAGCTGATCACATTGTAGGCTGAAAACATCTACAAGTCAAGTCTATCAAGGACCATATCATGCACTTATTGTGTAGAATGCCCCTCAATGGCAAAACATACCATCTGGTAAGTCTGGACAAAACTCAGGTGCACACAGCAAACAATGACAAACTCATATAACTTAAAACAGCGTTTTCACACTGTGGATCCTAACTATGGGCCATGAAATTCAATTCAGTGGGTTGTGAGAGGATTAACACACATACAAACCCACTGCCCTACCAAACACAATCCTAGAAGAGAAAAATGTCAAAGTATGTTACATGGCTTATGAGTAAATATTTCATAAACATTTTATTCCAATCATATATGTACGAACACATATGTACTGAGTCATGACATAAAATATATTTTACAATTCTCGAGGGCAAAACATTGCTCTAAAGAAAAGCATACTTGGCCGATCAGTCCCTTGAGAAGACTTTTGTTTTTGATTTTTTGTTCACTTCTGAGCAATGACTCCACATCCTGGGTACACGGAAGCCCTCTCTCCTCAACTCGATAGCAGTGCTCTTTTAGCACAGCCAGTTCCTGGCTCAGGCTGTTTTCCAGAGGGATGTGTCCTCCTCTTGCAGCCCTGTGAACTAACTGAAGGACAGCTGCAGTGGTGCATCTGAACCTGCAGCGGAGACAGCTCAGGTCCTGCCTACAGCATGCACATGTGATGCCAGGGGCTTTCCACCATGATTTTTCACTGACATGATTTCCTTTCATTCACCTGTAGCTCTGCTTTACCTGTATAGCTCAAGCTCCTAGCACAGAACACAGGGGCTGAGTAAAGGCTTCTAAATACATGCATTCAACAATGAGCACATTCATTTTGTTATAAACCATAAAAATTACACTCAAAATATAACAGTTTCTAACAAAATACAAAGTTTACCCATTTCTTCATACTTAAGAACTACGAAAGTACTATACAAACCTTTATTTACATTAAATCACAATAGGTACATAAAAAGTTGAGGCACTGGTGTCTGTGGCTAATGGTAGTAATTACAGCTCACACAGTAAAGTGTGTAACATTAACCTTTTAATTTTGAGCTGCTGCAAAATTACCATTTTAATATTATATATACCATATATTCAGTACTAGTTATGACTTTTTTCTAAAATAATAATAGAACATGATACCCAGGGAAAAAGAAAATACTTAATAACTTTCCCAAGTGCTAGTAAAAAACACATTGCTGTACATCTGATTTGAGGGGCAGACATGATTCAGCCTATGAGCCATTAGGAGAGCGAAGCAAAGCTTTTTTAAACTGGAAGGACACTCTGCTGATTTGGTTCAGACTCTTCATCTTTCACACTGGGAAACAATGTTCACCAGGGCAAGTGTCACATCATTATGTAATACAGTAAGAAAGATGTCCCAGGTCTCCTACTAACAAACCTAGAATCTTTTCTAATTCATAACAGAGGTTTATACTATAAATACAATCATATTCTTGAAAGATCAAGTCAAATATCAAGAAAAACAGATCCATGATAATACTTTAGACTTCAAAAAAATCCTAAAGCAATAATTTAATAAAAATATATGTCAACAACTGTGTTCAAGATAACAGAATCAGTGTGGAAAACAGTGCCGTAAACAGTGATGGTTGCAGTTCACTGGTGCAGTAATTCATTTATATGCTTCTGTGGTACTCTGTGTATTAGTTGTGTTTTCATCTGTATCACTTGGGCTAAATTTCTTCCATAAAAATTTCTCATTTGATTTCCAAAGAGAAGTTGCTGGCTTTTCTCTCCTTTTGGAGGGTGCTGCTAGAGGTGCTTTTTCACACAGAGTCTCTATTACTGCCAAGTCTGTGAGTTTACTAAGACTCTCATCATTCTGCTCATTCAAGATGTCCCAGAAATCCTTTGGTCTCTGTTTTGCTTTTTCCATGGGCCCTGAAAGAACTTTCTTTGGCAGTTGTGTGGGACTGTTCCCATGACTTTTAAAAAGGTCATCAAGAATAGAGGTATCACCAAGTAAGCTTATCACAGAAGTATTTTCCAGCATTGGATTTTCTATCTTTTTGTTTTCCAATTTGAGAAGGGGTTCTTTTCTTGAAATGCCCATTCTTGTGAGGTCCTGTTGGTCTTTCATGGTATTTTCTAACCTTCTCTCACGTGTTTCAGACTCACTGTTCAGAGAACGGGATGTCACAGTATCTTCGGATGCTTGGCTGTTTTTCTCACTGTCAATCTCTTGAGTAGAACTAACAGGTGATTTCTTAGTTTCTGCATCATTAAAAAACACCTCTTCTCTACAGGAACTATGATTCTGAAACTTAACTGATTTTCTTTTATATGTTTTTAGGCTGCAAACTTGAGAAATTTTGTTGGTAGAATCTTTAAATGACAAGGTTTCAGAATCTGACAGCCTTGCTTTTATAAGAGATTCTCTTTTTTCAGATTTCTTCCTGGTGCGCTGCTCTCCTTTCTCAAAGGAAGAATTGTTGAATTCTGACACAGAATCCACAAAAAATTCTTTCACCTCTGGATATTGAGAAGCATAAAAATCTCTTAGCATTTTCTGTCGTTCTTCTGATGTGGCATTGGTTATATGTTTAGCAAATTCGTTTACAGAAAACGAGTTAAAATAAGAGGCCATTTCTTCAAATTGTTTTCTAAAGATTAAATGAACAAAACTAGTGGTTATTTTCATTACATTTTATTTTGAAAGAACTCATCACCAGTAACAGGAAATGCAGAGGCCACGGAAGGTAATCTTGTTCCTTTAGCATATGTCTGCTGAATTCCATAATGAAAATGCATTTTATCCTAGTAGAGTGAGGCCTCTACCCTTATGCTACTGAGAAAAGTATCTTAGCTCACAAAATCACCAGCTTTGTAAGTTATTTTGATTTATGCTATTATATTAGGTATTTCTTGGGAATTATGGAGGCCCAGCATGCTACTCCTCCTTTGAGCCAATTTATGACTGACATGAGGATCATGATTTATAGAATCTGTACTTGAAAATCTATATTGTATTCAAGTCTCATGAAATAAAATTGTCAAAGAATCTTCATGAAAATAGCAAATTCTGAAAAATTAAGAAAGACATTTTTTTCCCTTCCCTCTCCTTTTCCCCTTCTTTTACAAATACGACATAGAAATCGCACAAGACTTTTTGATGAGCCCAAACGAAAGTTCTTAACTGATAAACCTAGATTATTTTTTCCCCAGTTGGTATGGACACCTAAGCTAAGGAGTGAGATGCTATTAGAAGAAGTGTGTTGTATTCTTAGTGTAAGATACTAATAAAAGCTGTTGTATGCATGTATGAGGAAATGGGCCTTCAAGAACCTTGGTAAGATAGAGGCAGAAAGATTTAGGGACCTGGGCAATGAGCCCTGCTCCTTTCCCTAAATGAGGGTGCTATGGACTAAACTGTGCTCCTCCCCCAAATCATGCGGAAGCCCCCTAACCCAGGACGTAACAGTATTTGGAGTTAGAGCCTTCAGGAGGTAATTAAGGTTAAATGAGGTCATAAGGGTGGGACCCTGATCCAACAGGATTAGTGTCCTTAGAAGAGATGCCAGAAAACCCACACAGTTTCTTTCTCTTCTGCCTCTTCCTCTCTGCCATGTAAGGACACAGGGAGATGGTGGCCACCTGCCAGCCAGGAAGAGGGCCCTCACCAGAAACTGAATCAGCTAACTTCTTCTTGTTGGCCATCCAGCCTCCAGAACTGTGGAAATGAATTTCTGTTGTTTAAGCCACCCAGTCTATAGTATTTTGTTATTGCAATCCAAGCATACTAAGACAGTGGGTATTGCTTTGCTGATGATGAGTTTGGGCCATGAGATAGAACAGCTCAATGTTTATAAATACTCCTTTGAACAAAAATCATAGACAGTGAGTGCTGCAGCACATGATTAAAAGTCCTAAAGTTTTAGAAATTATATTTTACACCATAGTTCCTTAAAACATTCATTTGTTTATTCACTTAACAAATATTTATAGAGACTGTTATGTGCTAAGCACTATAGCAGGAACTATATAACAGCAAATAAGACTCCGTTTCCTATCTCCAAGGAGTTTACAGTTTACTTGGGCTAGACAAATGCATGAAAATCAAACTAGAACAGAGTAATAAACCCATAATGTAAATTTACCATGAGGTAAATATGGCACACTACTGGCATTCATAGAAAGGGAACCTAGGTCAGTGATTGGTGGTAGGCAAGGTGGGTAGAAAGGGCGTCTCTTCCTGACAAGTCAGTCAGTTAATGACGATTGAGGAAGTCTCCCAGGGGGAGAGTGCATGTACAGGCTCAGGTCCAAGATGACCTGGTTCACAGAATGGCAGGAGAAACTGCAAGGAAGAGGCTAAAAATCATAGGCAGTCTGTAGGCCAAGTTTAGAAGTTTGGATTTTATCCTATGCACAACACAGAATCCTTAGCATTAAAAAAATTACTTTTAGTGTACGTAAGTAGGAGCTTCAATGCCACTTTTATTTTTGCCACGTAGACCAGGTTACATAGTTTGTGTTTCCTTTGCTGTTAGTGGCAGACCATAAAGCACGCTCACAACTTTATTTTGTGGCTGCAGATGGGCACGTGGCTTCTAGTCCTCACTATACTGTCTTGTTAACTTCCCCAAATCCAGATACTACACATGCTTGATCAACAGCCACTTTCATCTCCAACAGAATATTTAGTAACACATATACATTACTCCAAATTTCTGTCCTGGAAATTGCCAATGTTCTTGTTGGAAAGTAACAAACATGTTCTCAAGATGTTCCAGTTTTCACTTCACATGAAGTAATGAGATATTATTCTGTCTGTTTTTCATCTTCAAATTTTTCATGGCCCTTCTAATAAATATTTGTGTTTGTAAAGATTAAGTGATTGGCAAGGTTACAAGCTGATGTCTTTTATTTATCCAAGGCTTGGTGGTGTCTCAGTAACTGCCAAAGTAACTTCACCTCTGCTGTGCTGAAACCACGACCTCACCCGTGACCCTGTGAGCTGTCACCTCTGGGAGGAGAGCTGCTTCTAACCTCATTTTATCTGAGTAGTCTGCAAGTACACTATGCCACATGGTTGCTGTTTACAGGATAAGCTATAATTATCATTCACTTTATTTCTGCCTTCTAACTGGCTTTCCTAATTCTGGGCCTTCAGAATTTTCTCTAAGAATTTAGGGAACTGAAGGGTACAAACAGGGGGCATAAGCCAGCCAGTTTGTGAAGAAAAATTAGTTAACTAGACTTCCATAACCCACTTAGGGAAAGGGGGAAAAAAGAAACCAAAGATATGTATCTTTCAGCAAGTGTATCAAAAGCAGTTATGTATCATGGATACAATTCAAAATCCTCTCTCTTTCTGGAGGAAGGGAGGTGGAACACAGCTAAATTCATCTTCTGTCTGCCTAAGCTTCCAGAAGGAGAGTAGGACTGAACACTTCATTCAGATGACCATGTGACTGCAGTGGAGGGAGATGCAGTCTTGATTCTGATTGACTAGGACAGTTAATGGAAAAGAGAGTGGTAAAATGTACATGGTTGGACAGTTTTACTTCTACATCCCTAATTGGTAACCAAAGCCAGTAAGGCACGTAGTGATTGAAACACTTGAACATGCCACTAGAACTCAATGAAGCTGACAGATCTGTCATTGCTCTGCCCACGGCTCAAGATGCGTATGCAGCATGCTGTACAGCATCGTGTCCATTCCAAAAGCAAACTCCTCGACCACAGCAGGTGCTGTATCAGTCACTTTCACAATGCTGATTGCAACATCTGATCTGGTGCTGGAGCTGAAGGATTTCATCAGGCTGGACAGATCAATTGTTGGAGAGAAAGGCAAAATAAAAATGGCACCATGGAGCATACCTGACTGGAAAAATGGGTAATGTTACCACCAAGTGCAAAGTTGTGAAGGCTGCTTTCTCGCTTACCTATAATGCCATGTGCAAACCCAGCTGTAACCTGGTGCAGCAGATAAACAAAAGATTCAGTGCCCTACTCTCAGCTGTCAAGCCAGGAGGCACCACAACCTCCGTCGAACACAACCCAGCATGTGACTTCAACGAAGCCGCAGCATGACTAGCTAGCAAGTCTTGACATCAAGATAACACGATTATTCTTTCAACTTGGTGCCGACCCTAACCTTGGGGTCACTGGGTGTGCCTTCCTAAGTCAGTTTAAACTCATCACAACCTTTTCTGAAATGACCTCATATGTTATAATGTGAAGTTTCATTGAGGAAGGATTCAATCATACCTCACTGCTCCCTGGTGCAGGTTGTGACATAATGAAATTCATGAGCATTGAAGGACGACTCACTGAGAAACATGGGGAAGAACTCCTTCCATTTCTTAGTCTTCTGACTCAGAGGACACAAAGAATTAGCACCTGCAAAGTTCCCTAATCTCTGTAAGGTCACAAATGCATGGAAAAGAAAGCTAGATACTTCACTCAGAGACTACCAGTCAACAAAGGAGTCCCCCTCCAAACTTACTGATCATGATGTTGAAGAGGCAGTTTCAAAACCACCTTTTAAGAAGGCACTAGTGAGCAAAGAAGATGAAAAAGGACTATAAGCAGCATACAATATATCTAGGGAAGATATTAAAGTTGCACTGACATTGAAGCCCAGAACAGAACAAACCAGTGTCCTAACATGGCTCTTGGAGGCAACCGAGAACAGAGAATGCATGCAAACTTAGGGAAAAAAAGGTATATGGTCAGTCTCCTGGCAAAATATTTGCCCAAAGTGAAAAGGCACACTCTGCAAAAATCCTTGTTGCCAATCTGTCCGTGGGGAGGTACACTGTGTGGCAGTGTGGAAGGTGTTCACCTTTCTCTGCAACTGCAGACAGCTGAAAGCCATACCCCAACCAGCCACGCCAGCACTCCAAAGAGCTGGGGGACCAGCTCTTCCCTGGACAGCTGAGGAACCAGCTGCCTGGGAGTCACCAAACCCCTGCAGGAAGTACTTTGAACCCAGAGACATTTCCCACTGCCCCGAGAAGCCAGCAGGACCAGTCCTACCATGCCTCCCATCCCTGTTCACTTCCGTCATCCATTACCACTGGCCTCTCATCTCCTCCTACTGTACATCTTGATCTAATCCAATCCCTCACTCTTCCAAGCCATCCCTCCGTGCCCCTGGAACCAAGAGTCCCCCAAGTCTTCTGCTTCTATGCTGAATGGTCCTGTGCTCTGATGATATTGCCTCTTCCCATGCGGCCCTTGCAAGGCAAGGCTCTTGCATCTCACAGCTCTCTTAGTGCTTCTAGACACTGCTGCTTCCAGACCATCCTTTTCTCAGAAAACTCCTTCCCCTCTTTAACATTTATGCCATCCAGCTAAACTATTCTCTCCTCAATCTTCAGTGACCCCTTCATTGCTTCCTGCTAGCAGCTAAATTCTCAAGATCCTGGATTAATCTTGCTTCCCACCCCATCTCTTGCCATCATTCTTGGTAACATCAATATCCATGTGGATGTCCCACCCAATATCTGGTCCACCACTTTCTTTAGCTCACCTCCAAACTCATCTCAACTCCATGTTAGCCCCCTACTCCCAAGTTTATAAATAGCCATTGTCATTACCATCAACAGCTCAACCTCCATGTCCCTGACTTAGCCATCTAAGGCTCCAGCTCAGCTGCTTGATGATTGCCCACAACAGCAATGCTGGGGGATATGCTGGTAACCTCAAGTCCTCAAATTCACTGACTCTTGTGATTTCACACTATCCATCAGCCTCCCTTGTCCAGATTAGGTTTAACTTTATAATCACTCCTTTGCAAACATTCTTCAGCTTCCTTGCTTCTCTCTCCCTCCATTCTAACCCCTGGTCAGACCCAGCCACCTCTCTACTTGTTTCTGCAACAGAGCAACTAAAGCTTGCTGAATAAAATGTGCATACTGGACAGATGATTTTCCTGAAACTATTCTCAAATGGGAACTTAACACCACCCAGAAATTCTGGTCCCATTAAGCTTGCTTTCCTACTTTATAAATGATTTATTTCCTAACTTCTCGCTCCCTAAATCTTTCTCCCTCTGAACTTACGGCTTCAGTTCTCAACTCACTGAGAAAATGTCACATCTGTGCCTGTGTTTGTCCCTTCTCTTTCAATGCCTCTCAAAGGCCAGACCACGGCCTGTGGTTTGGGTACCGCCCTCCACTGCTCCCAGGCCCTCCCTCTTTCTGTTTTCACCTCTCTGACATGATCTCTTTTTTTCCTACAAGTCTTTTCCCTCAACACACAACAGGTTCTGTTATCTCAACTGTAAGACCCACAATGCCCTCCAGCTGCTGCTACTTTTTACATTCAAACTTACAGCACCGGCCACCTCCCATCAGGGCCCGCGCACTGCTTCCATCCGAACTCACAGCACCGGCCATCTCCCGCCAGGGCCTGCCCACTGATTCCGTCCAAACTCACAGCACCAGCCACCTCTCGCCAGAGCCTGCGCACTGCTTCCATCCAAACTCACAGCACCAGCCACCTCCCGCCAGGGCCTGCCCACTGCTTCCTAGGCTGCTCCTGCCAAGGTGCCTGCTGAGTGCTCTGCTGCTATCTTCAGTGGGCAGTTTCCCACTTCATCTGCTTCTGGTTCTCAGCAGTATTTGACAAACTCCCTCCTTTTAAGACCCTCTCGCTACTCCTGCACTTCAGGACCTGACACTGTGCCTCTTACGCCTCCTCTAGAAGTAGCTGCTGCCTCCAGTCTGTGTCCTGGGACTTCTTTCCTCCTCTCTGTGCTCTGTTCCTAGGCTGCTCACATAGTCTCACAGTTCTGAAGACCATTTATAAACTCTATGCTGATAACTCCCAAATTTAAACTTTTAATCCCCAAACCAGGAGTAGCTCATACATACATTGCCTATTGAACCTTTCCACAGAATGTCACATTTAATATGAGCAAAAGGGAACTCTTGATTTTTTTCCTCTCTTAACTTGTTTCTCTCTGGTTTTCCCCATTCAGTACCTCCATTCTGTTGCTCAAAACAGAAAGAAGTAATCTTGTTCTCTCTCTTTCCCGAACCAGTCCATCACCAAATTGAATTCATCTACTTGGCTCTATCCTCATGGCAACCACTCTGGTGCAAACCCCCATCACCGAGTTCCTTCTCGTCACCCCTTGTTCATTCTGCACTCTTCCACAGAGAAGCTGGAACCATCTTTTAAAAAGATACATCAGATCATGCCATTCTTCAACAGTTTTCCACTGCACTTGGAACAAAATCCAAACTCTTTCTGTAGCCTCCAAGGGTTGGCATGCTCCAGCCCCGCCTGCGTCTCTACCCTCCACCTCATGCTACTCTCTGCTTGGTTTATTCTGCACTAAGGCCACCAGTCTTCTCCCAGCTCCTTGACCACACCAAACCTCTTCCCTCCTTGGAGATACTCCTACTCTGGTTCTTTGCATGGTTATCCTTCAGCTCTTAACTTAAATGCTACCCGTGTAGACAGTCTTCCCTGACTTCCCAAAAGAAAGGTGGTTCCACATCCCCTCCCCATCCTATTATTCTCTTTCTCTTTTTTCTTATAACACATCATTTTATAATTATTTGTAGGTTTACTTTTTAAAACTTCATGGTTTGATGCCAACCCCATTCCTCTGTACTGGAGACTCTATGTCTGTCCTTTTTTTTTTTTTGAGACGGAGTCTCGCTCTGTCACCCAGGCTGGAGTGCAGTGGCGCAATCTCGGCTCACTGCAAGCTCCGCCTCCCAGGTTCACGCCATTCTCCTGCCTCAGCCTCCCGAGTAGCTGGAACTACAGGTGCCCGCCACCACGCCTGGCTAATTTTTTGCATTTTTAGTAGAGATGGGGTTTCACCGTGTTAGCCAGGATGGTCTCGATCTCCTGACCTCGTGATCCACCTGCCTCGGCCTCCCAAAGTGCTGGGATTACAGGTGTGAGCCACTGCACACGGCCTGTCCTTTTTGTACACTGCATATTCAAGACTCAGCACAATGCCTGGGCATATATTAGGTGCTCAAAATATATTCATTGACTGAATGAATAAAATGCACTTAAGTATTTCATTTCTTTGTATAACATGATTCATGATTTCCCTTTTTATTGTAATCAATTCAGGGATTAGCCTTCTAACAACATCTAAAACATTTGCAATTTATTTTTGAAATTCAGATTTTTCTGAAATATTCAGATGTCAGTTATGGTTATAATTCAAATATTTACATATTTTACTAATGAGCTACATTTCCTTTAAGAATTATTCTTCAAGTCTAGTGTTGTCAGAGACAATATACCTGCGGATTCCTTTTGGTGTTTCTCCAATTATGAAGGTGGTCTGGTTTGTATGGTAGACTTTTTTCTTCTTCTGGTTTACAGGATTTGAAATGTAAAGAGGAAGTGAAATGCTGCCTTCACTCGGTTGCTGGCCTTTCTTTGTGTGTGGCAATATATCTGCATCCACTTTTTCTTTATATGTCTGAAAAAAAGAAACGAAACAAAAGCTATGTCTGAAAAAACAGTCATTGTTGGTCAAATAATGAGAATGTCTTACTTTTTCTCAATACTCTTTATAATGAAGTAAATCATATTCTCCAACTGAAATCAATGTCAGAAGATATTAACCTAGGTCTTCAAGAAGATGACACAGGGAAAAAATTATTTTTACACCTTTCTTTAAGTTATACAAGTATTGGCAATAATATGTTATTTCTATTGTCAAGACTTGGGCATACTGATACATATGTTGATATCTACTATACCAAAGAAGGATAAAAATTAATGATTATTTACACTATGGCATAAACATGAGATAGCTAAAATTTTCTAATTTAGTAATTGCAAAATTATTAAGCAGTCTTTCAGTTCTCTAATTTCATAATGGATACATGTAAAAAATACCAATCTTTATGTAATAATTAAATACATAAGAAATCATAAATCTTACATTTCAACCTCTGCTGGATTGCAAGAATATTTAGTGATTTTGGGATGCTAACTACAGTTGGCTGAATTATAGATGGAATCATACTCCTTTTACAGAGACCATGAATTGCCTGCCTAACATAAATTTTACTGACAGTGAGGCAAGAAAAATAAACTTTATATAGTTCCAGTTTTCCTGACAAGATGATACAGTATGAATAGGTAGAAAGCCCCTATCCTATTCCAAAAAGAGAAATACTAAATACAGTTTAACAATAACAACAATAAAATCACATTGGAGCTCAAGAGTAAGAAAGCAGAATGTCTAGGTGCCCCAAACAAGGAAGTCCCACAGTGGTGAGTGGGAGCTGAAGCTCAGCAGCCCTAGTAGGGTAGGGCCTTAAGTTATAGTCTATAGCACCCATGTGGAAAGAGGAGATGGAAATGGTTTAACTCCCTGCACTAAACAACAAAGAAACACAAAACAGGAATGAGGAGTCAAATTTGCAAATTAAAGCCAGGAAAGCCAAACCTAGGACACAGGCTAGAAGTAGGCCACTTTCTTACTCTAGATAGAAAGAATCAGTGGTGACAAACACGAATGCCCAGCCAGTGCCATGTGTGGAATGTGAGTTGTACCACCTGGTGGTATAAGAACTCTAAGCTGAAAATTAACATAAACAATTTGTCCAGAACTAGTGAAAACCATAGATCTCAATGAGGGGTGAATAAAAAACATACCATAGGAAGACTGCCATAAGCCAGAGAATGCTTTTGATTCCAATGAAAACAGAAGGAGTTCAGACAAAAATTATGAAGAACATATAAAACCTACCATCATGAAATTGAGCATATGTAACAAATACAAGAACTGAAATCTGAGGAATTACCCATAATAAAGCAATCTGAAAAAGATATTTATTTATGAATAAACACATAACAGAGTCTCACTCTGTCACCCAGGCTGGAGCACAGTGGCATGATCACAGCTCACTGCAGTTGATAAACTGGAAGAATAAAATTACTCAGAATTAAGTGCAGAGATTAAAAAAATAGGGAAGTTAAGAGACAGAAGACATATCAAAGTTTCTAAAATGCTAAAAGGACAGAAGAGAGAAAATGGAAGAGATAATGCTAGAGGCCTGTAAAAGAAAGGAATCCTCAAACTGAAAAAGGAGGAAGAATCCCCAGTAGGAGAAATGAAAATAAACCTGTATTTTGTTATATCACAGATAAAGGGCATACCTTAAAAACTACCAGAGAAAGAGGATAAGACATCCTACAAAGAAATGCCAAATTAGGCCAGGCACAGTGGCTCACACTTGTAATCCCAGCACTTCGGGAGGCTGAGGTGGGCAGATTGCTTTAAGCCCAGGATTTCAAGACCAGCCTGGGCAATGTGGCAAAACCTTTTCTCTACAAAAAAAAAAAAATACAAAAACTAGCTTGGTGTGGTGGTGTGCCCCTGTAATCCCAGCTACTCTGGAGGCTGAGGTGGGAGCATGGCTTGAGCCCAGGAGGCAGAAGTTGCAATGAGCCAAGATCATGCCACTGCATTCCAGCCTGGATGACAGGGCCAGAACTTGTCTCAGGAAAAAAAAAAAAAAAAAAAAAAAAAGCCAAACTAACATCAGTCTTCTCATTAATATCACAATCCTATCCACCAAAAGAAAATGGGATATCTTCAACCTGCAGAGAAAAAAACAAAACAACAAAAAAAAAAACCCTGTCAACCTAGAATTCTATACCCAGTTAAACTATCATGTAAGAACTTTTCAGACATACAAAGCACAAGCCTACAGGCCAAGCTAATTTTTCTATCATTTTATAGACACGGGGTCTTGCTATGTTGCCCAGATTGGCATAGGTAACACTGCAAGACCCTGGGCTCAAAAGCAATCCTCCTGCCTCAACCTCCCAAAGTGTTGGGATTATGGAGTGAGCCACTGTGTCTGGTCTTTTTTTTCTTTTTAATAGAAGTTCAATGGGATTGAAGCGGTGATACATTCAATGAATGTGGGCAAGGAATGGCTTTTAATTCCACAAATATTTACTAAGCACCTATTACGTTCCTGCCAACATGCTATGCATTTGAGATGCAAAGATATTTATATATACAAATATTCCCCTACCCTTAAGGGATTTAAAAGTGACAAGCCATTTTTTAAAATGTGATGTTTATCTTTTTTTCTTTTTTGTATAAGACATTTACCTCTGTAACTTATATTCTGGTTCATTTTATTGAAACTGACAAAAGCAAGTGTATGCTCTTTAGTAACAAACTATTTCTAAGGAAAATTGACATCTTCAAAAGCTACTGTGGTTCAGATGGACAAACACAAAATGCCAGGTGGTCAGGTTGAACCAGGGCTTTACATCAGTAATGTTAAAAGTACTTTCCTTAAAAATATATTTTTAAAAATTGTATCTTGGCCAGGCGCAGTGGCTCATGCCTGTAATGCCAGCACTTTGGGAGGCCGAGGTGGGTGGATCATGACGTCAGGAGATCGAGACCATCCTGGCCAACATGGTGAAACCTCATCTCTATTAAAAATAAAAAAAATTGGCTGGGTGTGGTGGTATGTGCCTGTAATCCCAGCTACTCGGGAGGCTGAGACAGGAGAATCACTTGAACCGGGGAGTCGGAGGTTGCAGTAAGCTGAGATCACGCCACTGCACTCCAGCCTGGCAACGGAGTGAGACTGTTTCAAAAAAAAAAAAAAAATTGTATCTTAAAACATTAATAGAAAGAAAAATGTTAATCATTAAAGTTTGAAAAAGATTTGATGCATTTATTTACTATCACAAAACAAAATGAACACCAAAAGTTCCTAATACAAAGACTCATCATCCTAGATTATACCCCTGAGAAATAATCATTCGTTACTATGAGATAAGGTGGTATTGTTTACATGAAGGTAAAGGGAGTAAGCAGAAAGAGAAGGAACTGGGCCAACCAAGAAAACTCCATCCTCATATTTTGCAATTTCTGAAGCCATAGAGAAATTATGCCAGGCAATGGCAACTGTCAATTATTTACGTGTTTACTCTGGGTCTTGCAATGACTCTGGTAGCATTGCAAAGCTCACATGTATACAGATACATTTTTCTTAAATCGGCTTTCTAACTTCTTTAGGAAAATTCAGCTTTTGCAACCATAGCTATTAGACACATGGATCTGTAATTTTTGCCAAACATTCCACATTTTAAAATCTGATTCTTTTAGGCAATAATAAAAGGAAATTTTTCTTTCTTTTTTTTTTTTTTTTTTGAGACAGAGTCTTGCTCTGTCGCCCAGGCTGGAGTGCAGCGGCGCGATCTCGACTCACTGCAAGCTCTGCCTCCTGGGTTCACGCCATTCTCCTGCCTCAGCCTCCTGAGTAGCTGGGACTACAGGTGCCCATCACCACGCCCAGCTAATTTTTTTGTATTTTTAGTAGAGAGGGGGTTTCACTGTGTTAGCCAAGATGGTCTCGATCTCCTGACTTCATGATCTGCCTGCCTCGACCTCCCAAGGTGCTGGGATTACAGGCATGAGCCACCGCGCCCGGCCAGGAAAATCATTCTTATTTAACATGGGCTCAATAGCTATTTTTTATTTTTAAAAATCTATCTAGTTTCATATTTCCATTTTAGCAGGGAACTTTAATACTTTACTGAAACAAGGCTGTGAAACAAAATAGTTATATTAAAAATAGATTTTAGGAATCAATGTGCCATTTAGGCTTATTCTGAATGAAAGCTCTAAAGGTTACATGTATAAACTATGTATGGGTTGGGGGCAGTGTACTGGATTAGTTTCCTATTGCTGCCATAACAGAGTATCACAAAATGAGTGGCTTAAAACAACATAAATTCATTATCTTATACTTCTGTAGGTCAGAAGCTTGACATGGGTCTCACTAAGCTAAAGTCAAGATGTTGGCAGGGCTGCATCCCTTTTTGAAGGCTCTGGGATAATGAATTTCTTTGCTTTTCCAGCTCCTGGAGGCTTCCCACAATCCTTGTCTTGTGGTCCCCCCTTCCAAAGCTAGTAACCCTTCTTCTCTAACTGTTTTTCATAGTCACATCACCCTCTCACCACAGCCAGGAAAGGTGCTCTGCTTTTAATAACTAATGTGATTAGATTGGGCCTATCCAGATAATCCAGGAGCAAAGTGGGTTAATTAACATCCTTAACTGCATACATCCAATTGACCCATCTCAAGGTCAGTTGATTCAACCTTAATTGCATCTACAACCTTAATTCCTTTTCCTGTTTGCTGGGTAATGTAATGTATTCATAGGTTCCAGAAATGAGTTAACAGACATCTTTGAGGGGGGCATTAATTGTTTTCCACTGGCAGGCAGAGTGGGGGTCTTAACCTGGGTCCACTGACCCTCCAAAGGTTCTGTAGATGGGTTTCAGGGACTTCAGAAAGGGATATCTATGAATCCCCTGAAGCTGTATTTGCACATTTGAGCATGAACACGTTTTTCAAAAAAAAGTGCCCATGGCTTTAATCATGTTCTTAAAGGTGTATATGGCCAGAAAGAGTTGAAAAACCGCTGTTTTAAGCAGCAGCACCATTGGTATACTTTTCAAATATTCTTGTTTTTTGAAAAACAATATCTACTTTATAGACATTTTGGTGCTCGTTAGAAAAGTTGGTTTCACTAAAATAGTAGTCAATCTTTCACAATAAATGGTTCAAGATAAATAATGCTGCAGTGCAGTTGCTATTGTAGTGACAATTATAACTTATTATAAAACAAGGTACAAGGCTAGGATGAAAAGATTCTGGATTACATGAACTTAACTCAAACTTGTTCACTACCAATTACGTCAAAGCTGTGAAGTCATGACACTGTGGCAACACAATGAAACAGCAATAGTAATGAAGATTCAAGTAATGAAAGATTCAGTAAAATGATTTGGAATAGGAATTTAAAAGATAATACAGGCATATCCGATATACTGCAGATTTGCTTCTGGACCACCACCACAAATTTTTTGGTTTGTCAGTATATATAAAAGTTATGCTTACACTATATTGTAGTCTATTAGGTGTGCATACATTATGCTACTGCTTTATCAACTAAGTTTATGTAACATTCTAAATTCTTTGCCGCTATTTCAACAATGTTCACAGCATCTTCACTAGGATAGAGTCCATCTTAAGAAACCACTTTCTTTGCTCATCCATAAGAAGCAATTCCTTACCTGTTAAAGTTTTATCATGAGATTGCAGCAGTTCAGTCTCATCTTTAGGCTCCATTTCTAATTCTAGTTCTGCTGCTGTTTCCACCACATCTGCAGTTAGTTCCCCCACTAAAGTCTTGAATCTCTCAAAGTCATCCATGAGGGTTGGAATCAACTTCTTCCAAACTTCTGTTAATGTAGGTATTTTGACATGCTCCCATGAATCAAAGATGTTTTAAATGGCATCTAAAATGGTGACTCCTTTCCAGAAGGTTAACAACTGACTTTGCCCAAGTCCACCAGAGAAATCATTATTGATGCCAGTTATAGTCTTATGAAACTTATTTTCTTTTCAAATTTAATTTTTAGAGATGGGGTCTCACCAAGTGGACCAGGCTGGCCTTGAACTCCTGGTTTCAAGTGATTCTCCCAGGTCAGCCTCCTGAGTAGCTAGAACTACAGACATGTGCCACTGTGCCCGGCTCTGTATTTTTTAAATAAGACTTGAAAGCCAAAATTACTCCTTGATCCATGGGCTGCAGAATAAATGCCGTGTTAGCAGGCATGAAAACAACATTCATTTCCTTGTACATTTCCATCTATCTCTTGGGTGACTAGATGCACTGTCAATTAGCAGCAATATTTTGAAAGGAATCTTCTTTTCTGAGTAGCATGTCTCCATAGTGGGCATGAAATATTCAGTAAGCCATGCTGTAAACAGATGGGCTGTCATCCAGGCTTTGTTGGGTCATTTATAGAGCACAGGTGGAATAGATTTGGCATAATCCTTAAGGGCCCTAGGATTTTCCAAATGGTAAATTATCACTGGCTTCTACTTAAAGTCCCCAGCTGCACTAGTCCCTAACAAGAGCGTCAGCCTGTCCTTTGAAGCCAGGCATTGACTTCTCTCTAGCTATGAAAATCCTAGGTGACATCTTCCAACAGAAGGCTGTTTTGTCTTCATTGAAAATCTATTGTTTAGTGTAGCCACCTTCATCAGTGATCTTACCTAGGTCTTCTGGATAACTTGCTGCAGCTTCTACATCAGCACTTGCTGCTGCTATGGAGACAGCTTCTTAGCTTAAATGTCATGAACTTCTGTTAGCTTCAATTTTTTTCTTCTACAGCTTTCTCACCTCTCTCAGCTTTCACAGAATTGAAGTGCATTAGAGCCTTGCTCTGGATTAGGCTGTGGCTTAAGGGAATATTATGGCTGGTTTGATCTTTGATCCAGACCACTACAACTTTCTCCACGTCAGAGATAAGGCTGTTTCACTTTCTTATTGTTTGTGTGTTCACTGAAGTAGCACTTTTAATCTCCTTCCAGAACTTTCCTTTGCATTCACAACTTGGCTGTTAGGCACAGGTGCCTAGTTTTCAGCCTATTTTGGCTTTTGACATGCCTTTCTAATGAAGCTTCATCACTTCTAGCTTTTGATGTGAGAGATGTGAGACTCTTCCTTTAAAGTTGAACAATTAAAGGCCATTGTAGGATTATTAATTGGCCTAACTTCAATACTGTTGCATTTCAGGGAATGGGGAGGTCTACGGAGAGGGAGAGAGGGAAAATGGCTGGTTGGTGGAGCAGTTGGAACACACACATTTATTAAGTTTGCCATCTTGAATGTGTGCAGTTGCTGCCCAACAGTTACAACAGGAACATCAAAGATCATGCATGTGATCTATGGATCACCTTAACAGATACAATAATAATGAAAAACTTCAAAATACTGTGAGAATTACCAAAATGTGACTCAGAGACACAAAGTGAGCACATATTGTTGGAAAAATAATGCCAATAGCCTTGTGTGAAGCAGGGTGGCCACAAAACTTCAATTTGTAAAAACGGCATTATCTACAAAGTGCAATCAAATGAAGTACACTAAAACAAGGAATGCCTATGTATTATGATTACAATAAACAAGAAGGTACTTTTGTAGGGAAAACTTTCTTCTTCCAGAGTAGACAGAATGAGTCCACCCTAGATCTACTAACTATCCATAATTCTCTATAACTTACTTCTTACTTTTAGGTTTTAGGTTTATACTGGTTAACAGCAGAAAAGTTCTTTATCTTCATTTAGACTGATAGTATGAAACATCCAAATGAATTTTGATAATACTTTCTTTTGAACCAAAAGTGTACTCTGTGTATTTTAAGGCATTAGATCTAAACCAAGTTGCATTATTTTCACTGAAATGATATTTATGAAAGGCTCAACCGAAAAAAGTTAAGATTTTTGATATGAAAGGGTAAGTAAAAACAAAATCAACTCTTAACTTTGCAGATAGCAATCTTTGATGTCAGTATACTTAAAAACATAAGGAAGATTCCTCCTTACCTCACAGGCACATGATTAAATTAGCAGTTTTCTATTTACTCAGCTACATATGGAATCTATCTTTATATAGTAGAAGGCTATACTAGAATTGTTCAGAGAATGTTTATGAAATAAGAAACCCTTTATTAATATTTTCCAAGCAAAAAGTAATTTTGGAGGTAAGTTACTAAAGAACTGTAGAGGGCACCTAGGTAGGAATAGCAAAGAAGTGAAAAAAGTTGATAAGAGGAATCATTCCCACACCCATACACTGTAACAAATGAGGCAAAAAAGTTACAATCCAGGAGAGCGAGTTTCAAATGCAATCAAGAACAGCCTCTAGTTCCCATTTTGGCAGGAGAAATATTATCAGTAATCTCTGCATCTTTCTAAATCTCTTTGGGCGAATTCCTGGAGACACAGCTATAGCTGATAATCTGCAGATAATCTGATTCATTCTCCCCTGCTCATCTGTATACCCCAAGGTGCAGAGAAAGCTTGGGAGGATGGTGCACAGGGAAGCAGAACAGCCTGACAGTTGTCCACAGGAGGCTACGAGGAAGTAGTGAAATCTTTTATTAAGCAAGTGTGGAATGGATCTATCTACTGGGCTGGCTTCTCCAGAATATACCTCACGGAGCCAACAGAACAAAGAGCAGTGCATGCTAAACAGCTGCACCAACTCTTCTATAACCAGATGATTAGGCTTGATAAGTCGGTGAGAAAACTGGAAACAAGGAGGAGATCTTCAAAGCCACTGGAAGGTCCTAATGGCTCTGACCCACTGAGAAGCTAGAGTCAAAGGCTTAATTAAAAGTTCTGATTCTAAGGTCAAAAAGGATCGGCCCATCCCAGGATAGCTCTTTGTACACCTTGTTCCTGAGCTTCACAAGACACTCTAAGGTCATCACAGGTGGGCACACCGTGCGGCCACAAGCCCTCATATCCACCTGATCATGCCAACTCTGCCATAAAGCAGACAAAACAACAAAACATTTCGGGATTTTTGTTTAAGTACGAAAATCCTCAAAATCATTCAAGGTTTGTGCCTGGAGATAGAAAATGTTACTGTAAATGCAGTTTTCTAATACTCAACAAGAACCTAAGGCAACTGTGAGCTATCCCTGAATTGTCTTAACTCACTATCTGCAGAAAAGCCAGCTGGTCAGAGGATCCACCACAAATATATATTAGAGTCAAATTTTCTGCCTGTGTTTAAAAATGATGTTCAAATCTGAAAAAAACAACAGCATTTAGATTCAAATCCAAAACCTTTTCTGGGGAGAGAGGGAGATGAAAGTTTTTAACCATGGGTCTGCTTTCTTCCTGGAAGGAGTAATACTTATTATATAATCCAGCTAAACTCTTTTTTCAATAGTGCTTTGCTTTCTGAGTGGGCCACATAAGGACAACTTTATATTGGCTGTCCTGAGCCTGCTTTTTTTTCTTCAAGAATAATGGAAGTATCTCTTCAAGTAAACACATATCAAATTAAATCTGATAGAAGCTGCTTGTGGAAATTCAGCATCACTTACAGGGGTGACTCACTGTCCAAGAAACCCATCTATCTGAAATGATGCGAAGTGGCAGCATTGGGGGGAGCAGGTGAATGCCATGTGCTACAGGGGACATGTGCTACAGAGAGAAACACAGGAACTCCATTTCCCTGGGGTCTGCTGACCTGATGGCTCTGTGGGAAAGGGCCAAGCAAGACCATAGCAATTACCTTCACCAAAGCTTGCAGATGTGCAATGGAAAATTTCGCTAATACCCTCAGTTTTCCATGAGCGTGCAGCCCAGGAGTAAATTCCCTTTAATTCCTCCTACAGACAAAGGCTAGAGTGGGATAGAAGCCTTTCCAGATAGCAGTCTGAGCACTGGACTCAGCACCATAGCCCTGGCATCCAGGCCTTACTCTGCCACTTACTCTTTCCATTTGGGGAGATTCTGTACCTTTCTGAGGATCATCTTGGGGATAATGAAATATTTGGAGACTGGGATCTAGAAGAAGGGAGATTTGGATCTGGGACTCCTACCAGTCTCTTTCGTATTTAAAATTCACAATTCTACTAGTCTTTATAGGATCCCCAGTAAGTAATAGATAGGTCCATCACATCTTGTAGCCTTGACCTCAATTTCAAATCTCTGTATGTACTGTTTTATTTGTATTACTATATTTTCTAAAAAGACTACCTGAAGACCTCATATGAAACAATACTTGTTATATGTGACCTCATATGAAATAATACCTGTTATATGTCGTGTCACTGGCAACAAAGATCACAGTAGAATGGTGCTGGTGAAAAAAAATTAACCACAGAAAGCCTTTCTTGGCAGGCACCCACTGCTGCCTATGTTTTCCAGTGGGTAGCTTAGGCTCCTCATGTCCCTCCACCCTGGCCTCCAGCTGGGCCACTTAGGCCGATTTGATTAGAAGGCCACCAAATGGCTCTCCAGTGTCTGAGGAAGATTTCAAGCACGTACCACAAATGACACTGAGACATTACAACTAGTTGTGAGATCTGATGTAATTATTTATTATTAATAATAAAGTGCTAAAGTATGTGAAAGATTCAGCTTTTTTAGTATATGAGAGTTAATTCCCTATAATCACATCATCTTTACTCTCTTCTATTCTGATATGCTTTCTTTGGTTATGCATTAGAGAAAGTAACATTTTCACACAGAGAAAGACCAAATGGAAGCATATCCTGCTAGAAGCGAATTTAATGATAAAGCAACTGTTTTCATATGGGTCTAAGACAGAAGTTCTGCAGCTTTTTGGTCCTAGAACCCCTTTATACTTCAAAAATTATTGAGAATCTCAAAGTTTTTGTTTGTGTGGGTTATATCTACTGAAAATTTAAAGTCTTTATCAACTAATTAAAATAACAAAAGCCCATTACATGTTAACATAAGGAACTTTTTAAAACAAAAGTAACTATATTTTCCAAAGCAAAAAACCAAAAAGTTAGTGAGAAGCGTGGCTATGTTTTACATTTTTACAAATGTCTTTAATATTTGGCTTAATAAAAGTCAGCTGAATTCTCCCGTTTCTACATTCAATCTGTTGTGACACATTGTTTTGGTTGAAGCTTATGAAGAAAATTGGTCTCATAAAGATATGTAGTTAGAAAAGGGAAAAATATTTTAATAGTCTTTTCAGATAATTACGGATTTTCTTTTTTGACACTATACCAAAACTCAAGGTGAATTTCATTAAAAATCTGAAACCTTTCAGTAAAATTTTTATATTGTTAAAATTCACTGGTGTATCTTCAACTTTGGGTAAATCTTTTCCCCATGTGTGATTTTTAGAAATCAGTGGTCATTTAGAAAATACTTATTAATAGAGTTATACAGATCTTCAAAACATGGACACATTTAATTATACCACGTTACAAAATCACTTTTGTTATTATCAGAAAAACAAGTATTGGAAAGGTGTCAATGCTATGGTGGTAGATACAAGCTTTTCAGTATTTTAACTTTCACTTGAAAGCTTGAATTTTATCACTGGCAACAAGTACTGTTCATTGCTTTCCTTGGTGACATGCTCACTAGGTTCCTTTTTTTGGGGAAGTGCCAAATACCCAAGTCTGAATAACCAGTCTGTCTATCAGTCATTCTTTCAAGTACAAATGGTGTTCTATAAAAAAGAGGCTAGTTCAATTTGCAACTCAAACAATTATACAAGTGTTTTATGTATAATTCCCATTTCATCATACAGGATATAAAAAAGATGGGCAGTAAAGGGTTGAGATTTGCTAAAATTAATTTTGCTGCTTACTCAAAGATATTCATAACAGAAAGTAGTTACTTTTTCCTGCAAGAACGTGGTGGTAAAGAATCCATTAACTACTAGTGACATAGAAGGGCTGGGCTCCCATCTAAACCCCACCCTTAAGCTCAGCCTAGATCCGTGGCCCTACGTGGAAACAGCTGACCCCGTTTTTCCATCCAAATGTTGCCTTTTTGGCTTGCCCCTTGCCCCCATCCTGAGCCCATAAAAGACTTAGCTGGCAGAGCAACACAAGCAGCTGAGCGGCAAGCAGAGAAGCAACTGAGCATCGGAGCCTACGGACAGATGCAGCTAATTTCATACGGTGCAGCTTGGAGAGGAGCCCGGCTGGAGACGGCCAGGCTTCAGGGAAAGACCACCTTCCCATCCCCTTTCCAGCCTCCCTTTCTGCTGAGAGCCGCCCACTGCTCAATAAAGTCTTCCGCATACATCACCTTTCAAACAGTTCATATGACCTGATTCTTCCTGGACACCAGACAAGAACCCAGGTGCCAAGAGGGCAGGGGCTTCTACTCTGACCCTCCACTGAGCTGGTCGGCACTTGGCTGTCCCCGGATGGGAGAGCTTAAAGTGCACTGGTTGTAACACGCTTGGACGCTGCTGCAGGGCCCTCACAGAGCCTGCTCCCACCAGAGAGGAGCGACTGGCTGGTTGCAGCGTTTGTTCGCTCCTGTTCCCATACTTGCTTGCTTGCTTGTACACTCTCCTACGAGGAGTGGCCAGCAGCGGGCTGAAATGAACCACTCCAGTTCCCGCCCGCAAAGGGGGTCAAGGGAGCTATCCTGTCTCACTACTACAATTAAGGGCCACTGCCTGTTCATGCTAATCTGCCAGCAGGCTCCCCAACATGGCTTTTGAATCATTAATGTAAATGTCAACAGGTGAAAAGGTGGACCCTCCTGAGTCTCGGGGCTATCTTAGGGTCCATGGACCACACTTTGAGAACTGTCAGTCTCTAATAAACTGGAATGTCTTCATTCAACACATACTTGATACCTTCATGTTGGCAAATTTGACCATGATAATCAAGAGTGGGCTTCACCCAGCTTTATGTCCACACACATGACATGGTCCCCCACCTGTTGAGTGAAAATAGAATAGTCTTTCTGTCTAGAATAATCATTACATCAACCTGCTCCAGCCTGGCTCCTGGCCTTCTTCACTGTGGAATGGTTAGGTATTTGGCACCTGTCAGAGTATAAAGCCTGACATCTCAGTCTGTCCAGGTCAATTTAACATTTATTGATTATTGCCCTAAACGAAAGGCCCTTCATGACTTTTTCTTAACCCCCTGTGTGCCTTACTGCTCTCAGTTGTCCAATATAAGTCTGCCTGGTCAGTCCAGTCTTCTCAGTAGCTGCCAAACACATTGTCACATTTCTGGCTCCAGATTTCCTCAGAACCTGGCTTCTTGCCCAACACTATCCTACCTGTACTCGAAGGTACAGCTTCACAAGATTTCCCTGGCATACTCTTTTCTTGCATTATTATGTTGATTTCTCATTTGGCAGCTTTATTATAAAATGGTATGCACCTTGATTTAAGATTTTATGTCATCTCATACAACATACCAAACCAAGCATCCAATAATGCTGCACACAGGTCAAAGATCCTAATTTCATCCACCAAATAAATATAATGAAATCTAGGGGATCTCTTTGAATAGGTAGGGCCCTCTGTACTATTTGAAATTACTTTGATTGTTTAAGTCTATTTAACTTTTTAACTAGATCACACTCCTCTAATCCAGAGAGCAACCATGTATTTTTATTGCACTAGGTCCTGAGTCATGCCCGATAGGCTCTCAATAAATGCTTGCTGGATGAATATAAACTTACACAAATATGACTGTGATATTGTGAAACAGATATTTGGTCTTTGTCCCAGTTTCCTGGCATACAACCCCTAAAATCCTTGAAATAAAGTGATGTGTTTTTCTATGCTAATGAACTGGTTGGTGGCTGGCAGCCCCCTAGGAACTTCAGGATAGGGCTAGTCACCTGAAAGACCAAGGCAGGGTCAGAGGGTTGGGACTGTCAGCCCCACCCCCAACCTTCAGGGAGAGAACAGGGGCTGATGGTTAAGCTGATCACCAATGGCTTAACCATCATAACCATTACATGTATGACTGATTCAATACCTATGTAATGAAGCCTCCATAAAAACCCAAAGTACTGGATTCTAAGAGCATCTGGATAGCTGAGAAGGTGGACATTCCCAGAGGGCACAGCACTCAGGACTGAGTGTGGAAGCTCTGCACCTCTTCCCCCATACCTCACCCTACGCAGCTCTTCATCTCTATCCTAATAAAATGGTAACCCTAAGTATTTCCTTGAGTTCTGTGAGCTGCTCTGGCAAATTAAACAAGCCCCAGGAGGGGGTTGTGGGAACCCTGATTTATAGCTGGTTGGTTAGAAGCACAAGTAAAACAAACTGGGTCTTGTGACTGACAAGCTGTAGGTAGTCTTGTGGGACTGAGTGTTCAACTTGTTGGATCTGATACTGTATCCAGGCAGACAGTATTGGAATTGAATCGGAGGATACCCAGCTGGCATCTGCTACAGAACTGACTGTTTGCTGGTGTAAGGGAAAATCCCCCACACAGTTGGTCACAGAAGTCTTCTGTGTTGACTGTTGTGGGGTGAGAGCAGAGGAAAAACAGGGTGATTATTTTTCCCACTCAACAACAAATAAAATTTAATTTCTGGAGGATGTTTGCCAAAAAAGTTTTTTGAACAAGATAAAAAGTTCTTGCTGTTAAGGCATTCAATTATTTCACCTGCAACAAAATAGCCTTACATAGCAAATGAAATAGTGGGATATGGTTTTCCAATCCATTTTGAAGCAGGTAATGTTAGTCATGAGACTTGTTCACAGATTAACTGAAATTTGACTCCGATACTAAGTAATGAGGCTAACAAGATGACTGACGTCTCTAAAATAAAACATCAACTTACCATCTTGCTGTAAAAGCTGTGAGAGCAGATCCTAGTTATATTAAAGGGGTATTATCTTCATCAGATAATTTGCAAAATATCACAAATTCCAGTTCAGACATATTTGTCTTATCTAATGCCAACTCACCACAGAAGAGTTATGCTCATACCAACAAATTAGAATAATTATTCACATTTTCATTTATAGAATCTCTTTGAGAAGGAAAATGTCTCCAGGGTATGTCAGAGACCTTTGTGGCAGCCCCTCCCATCACAGACCCTGAGGACCAGGAAGAAAAAATGGTTTCGTAGAAAAATGGTAGAGGCTTGGTCTCCTGTGTCCTAGCCACTCTAGCCATGGCTAAAAGGGTCCAAGGTACAGCTTGGGCCATGGCTTCAGAGGGTGCAAGCCCCAAGCCTTGGCAGCTTCCACGTGCTGTTGAGCCTATGGGTGCACAGAAGTCAAGAATTGAGGTTTGGGAACCTCCACCTAGATTTTAGACGATGGATGGAAACCCTTGGATGTCCAGGCAGACGTTTGCTGCAGGGGTGAGGCCCTCATGGAGAACCTCTGCTAGGGCAGTGCAGAAGGGAAATGTGGGGTCGGAGTCCCAACAGGCCACTGACTAGTGGAGGTGTGAGAAGAGGGCCACCATCCTCCAGGCCCCGTAATGGTAGATCCACTGACAGCATGCATTGTGCACCTGGAAAAGCCACAGCCACTCAATGCCAGCCCATGGAAGCAGTCATGAGAGAGGCCGTACCCTGCAAAGCCACAGGGGCAGAGCTGCTCAAGACGATGGGAACCCACCTCTTGTATCAGTGTGACCTGGATGTTGAGACATGAAGTCCAAGGAGATCATTTCGGAGCTTTAAGATTTGACTGCCCCACTGGATTCTGGACTTGCATGGGGCCTTTAGCACCTTCATTTTGGCCAATTTTCTCCCATTTGGAATGGGTGTATTTATCCAATTCCTGTACATCCATTGTATCTAGAAAGTAACTAACTTGCTTTTGATTTCACAGGCTCATAGGCAGAAAGGACTTGCCTTGTCTCAAATGAGACTTTGGACAGTGGACATTTGAATTAATGCTGAAATGAGTTAAGACTTTGCAGGACTGTTGGGAAGGCCTGATTGGTTTTGAAATGTGAGGACATGAGATTTGGGAGGGGCCAGGGGCAGAATAATATGGTTTGGCTCTGTGTCCCCACCCAAATCTCATCTTGAATTGTAGCTCCCATAATTCTCCTGTGTTGTGGGAAGGACTCGGTGGGAGATAATTGAATCACAGGGGCAGTTTCTCTCATACTGTTCTCGTGGTAGTGAATAAGTCTCATGAGATGTGATGGTTTAATAAGAGGTTGCTCCTTTCTCTTGGCTCTCGTTTTTCTTTTTGCCTGCTGCCATGTAAGGTATGACTTTCACCTTCCGCCATGATCGTGAGGCCTCCTCAGCCATGTGGAACTGTGAGTCCATTAAATCTTTTTCTTATAAATTACCCAGTCTCTGGTATGTCTCTAACAGCAATGTGAAAATGGACTAATACACTCGACAAAGGAGAGAGATAAGGCTGGGCATGGTGGCTCACGCCTGTAATCCCAGCACTTTGGGAGGCCGATGTGGATGGATCACCTGAGGTTGGGAGTTTGAGACCAGCCTCAGCAACATGGCAAAACCCCGTCTCTACTAAAAATACAAAAATTAGCCAGCTGTGGTGATGTGTGCCTGTGTGTCCTAGCTACTCAGGAGGCTGAGGCAGGAGAATCACTTGAACCCGGGAGGCAGAGGTTGCAGTGAGCAGAGACTACATCACTGCACACCGGCCTGGGTGATAGCAAGACTCTGTCTCAAAAAAAAAAAAAAAAAAAAAAAAAAAAAGGAGAGATATATGAAGACAATCATACTTCCCTATCCTCAGAATACATTTGTGTGAGGAAATGAGTTCTTGAGTTGCAGTAGTCATCTGGCAACATGAAACAAAAGATCTAATGACTACAGGTTAATTTACTAAAGATAGTGGGGCAGAAAAGGAAAGAGCCTGAATCCCTATGGTGTCATGGGGCTGTCACACCTGAAAATGCCTCCTTCCAGACTTGCTGTTATTCGAATTAGTTTAATGACTTACTATATAGCCCAATTTTTGATGGTTATTCTATTGCCTGTACTCAAAAGCATCTTGTACATATGCATATAGTATTCTATAATACAATGAGATAACGTCTATAGCAGATAAACACACACAAGTAAAGAGAAAGATGAGGAAAAATTTATGCTGCTTTGGAGAAGAGTTGGGGGAGAGCTGTCACAGATGATACAAGGGGTAGGAGTTCAATCAGCAGACACAGGTGACAAGGAATTTTAAACAAGGAACCATAGAAGCAAAGGCTTGGAAGGCCTAAGCATGTTTGGAGAATAGCTCACAAACTGAAGGCTAACAAGAGCCTGTTTGTTCATCTTTGTATCCCTGGTGTTTAGTACATAATAGAATATAAATAGAATCTGCTCTCACAGCTTTTTACTTTGTTGTTGGTACATACTCTGTGGTTGGTATGTACCAAGATTATTGGTACATAATTCATGTCAATAATCTTGATTACGTGAGTGTCTTGGAATGAGACTAGAAAAGCACACTAGGACCAAATTGAGACAGGCCTTGTATGCTACGGAAAGAACACAATAAGACACTTGACAGAGCTTTGAAGATACAAAGTGACTCTAGAAGCCACACAATGACTCTCTAGATTTATTATTGCTAGATGAGGATGCATGGGTTCCAGGAATATCTTTCTGACACCATTCTTCATGTTCTGTCTTCTCAAGTGGATTTCCTATACCCGCATTATGGCCAACAGATGACAAATAATGACGATGAAGAACACCAGCATTTATGCTGCTCAAAGGTGACTCATAACTTTACATTAGCTGCCAGCCGGTATACTCACTTTAACATTAACTTGTGGTGCAAAGAGTTGAGGAGACTTAACTTGTGAAAATGGTTGTAGGGACTGGCCTCACGCAGTACTTCCACGCGGGAATTATCACAAACATTTTCTAAACTCCCACTCTGTGCTGCCCACAGCTAAGTGGTAGTGTTTACAAGAGTATATGACAGTGTCCCATGGTCCTGATTCTTAAGTAGCTTGTAACATACATGAGGAAAAAATGAATCCACATGAGGTAAGTAACAACAATGACAGGTATACCACATCTACAGTGATGACTGGCATAGAGAATGGGCACTAAAGGAACCTGAAACTGAGTGATCCCTGAAGACTGAGGCTTTGTGGAAAAAACGGAACTTGAATTGGGTCTAATTGGAGTGGAACATCGGATAGGAGTTGATATGGCTGGAGGTGTAGGATAAGTTAATCCATCCAACACCATGATTGCCGGGCAAACCTGAAAACACTTCTCACTGAGAGAAAGAGATCATTCCCCTGACTGATTAACTATGTTCGTAATATAGTTAATCAATGAACAGTATCATCTCCAGATAATTTCCAGGGAAACTATGGAAGTTGTTCATGGAATAAATCATCTTTAGAATTCTCAGAACATAAAGGTGGGCTTCATTGTACCCTGACGAAAACTGAAAACCTGACTTTATCCCAGAAGTATTTATTCATAAAGTATTAATTATATGTAAGATTATTTTAGGTTATCAAAGATGAATCAGACATATCTTACTATTTCAAAGTTCAGAGTTTATTAGAAAAGAGAGATATGTATATAACTATAATAAAAAATTTGAAAGTCATACTTTAGAATAAGCACAGGACATAGAAAGTACTACTGGCTGAAGCAGAAAGAGTGTAAGAGGAAGGCTTCGTATTTCCAGCTGAGGGAAGAACTAGGGCAGACTTTGTGGAAGAGAGGACACATTTGAGGTAGATCTCGAATGAGAGAGAGATGTGAAGATTTGGGGGATCAGAAATATAAGGCTGAAGGTTATTCCAGGTAGAAAAAAAGCTTAAGGAGAAAAAAATAAAAACTACATAGCTATGTAGTTTATACATGCATGTATTTTATATATATATATACACACACACATAATATATATTTATACATATATAACATGTATATCATATACATTACATAACATACATGTATGTTATTACATAACATATATAACGTATATTATATATACATTATCTATCCATATCCATGTTAGAGATGTACATATTTGTATGCATAATATATATTATATGTTTTATTATATATGTTTTATATATACATATGTATTTTATATATATGTTTTATATATATATATATATCTTAACGGAAAGATACATTCAACCCATGTGAGGTTTTTGTGTAACTGCTAAAGTGAAGGTAATTCTTCACAGACAAGTTATCTTGAAAAATTAAAAGACTGGTTTGTCATATTGGAAAAGTAAAATTGAAATCGCCAGAACAAAGTAGACACCAAAGGAATTGAGGGAAAAGCACAAGAAAACACGAAAGGGTCAAAGACCACAGGGATGTAAGACTCCTGCCATTGTTGGGCCCTGGGGCCTGTAGGGAGTTACTTATCCTCTTATTTTTAAAATTTAGGAAAATGAGATGTTTGGGTTAAACAGTCTTCAAGAATCCTTCAAATTCTTAAATACTGTAATTCCTTTAACCCGTAATTTTGCTTTATTCACCTATAAAAATTCAGAATTCCTAAGATAGAGGCAGGATTTTCAGATGACAAGGCAATAGGTGTTTCCATTAGGTGGCCATGTCCAATTGATATCATGGTTTTCAGAGAGGGATAAAACAGAATTTGAAAAGGGCTGTTAAGTGCGTAACATTCTTTAGTAGAGTCAGTCAGAGTTGAATGAGGCCTCTATTCCTAAATTTTTATATCATTACCTTGAAGGCATTATTTGAAGAAATACTATTTTTTAACTATTTAGATCTTGTGACTACTCTCAACAGAGAAACTGTTCAAAGAAGGCTTATAGCTATTTTCTATACAATTGGAACAGTGACTAGCTACGAGAAGAGTTGGAATCAAACTACTTCCTAACAAGCAAAGATCATTTTTGTCATTCCCAGTCCATTTTTAAATTAGCTTGTAATTCCTTTCAAAAACATTTTTCTCTATAGCATTTTTCATTAGAAATCAGCCACAGTTCAAGGCAGGTACTTCACATAAAATTAAAGGACTGGACTAGGTATCTTTTTAAGGTAGTCTAAAATATTCTGAGTACTATTAGCAACAAAAATAATAGCAGGCTATTGTAGAGACTTATTTACACATCACCCCTATTGGTAAGCAATAATCGTAATTACAATAATAAAAATGTACATTTTTTGAGTAATTTCAATGCCTTTCTTGCAAGGTGTTGAATGTGTTTTGCACACATCAGCTCATCAGTTACATTAGTCCATGAATCCTGGTATCATCACTGTGCGGAAAGATGCCACAGCTTCTCGTAGCCTCCAGCTAGCAGGGGAATAGGTCTCTATGTCTCTAGTTTAAAAACTGGATTCTCCTTCCTCTAAGTAGCAGGTATTTTCCACTCAAATTACATACTATCTTCTGAATCAGAATGCTATCTACAACCAATCCTAGCTCTAGGTGTAGAAACACAAAAGCCTTTTTCGTATCAATACCAGTCACATAATTTCATACATATATACACATATTTTAAAATCTTGATTTCTACTAAAATTATTTGAAAGGATAACTTTCTGATACAAATGCCATAAAATTAATGTCTAGCTACAAAAAGAAAAACGGTAAGACCATGAAATATCCCACCCAGTCAGAGTTACATGCTGAAACCATAAACCTTGCTTACTGGACTACTTGGTAAACCAGCCATTTGTGAACAATTACTTTAAAGCATCATGCCATTCATTATCCTGAAAAACAGGATAATGGAATGCTCTATCTCCCCAAAGTCTGCTCACTGTAAACAGTCCATCCCTCCTTGCTGACTCCAAAAGCTGTATAAACATACTGCAATCAAACCCACCGTAGCTCACAGAAATCCTTTCTTTAAGTAATCTACGGAATGCCAATCTAATACAAATACAAGAAAGAGAAGTTCTTACTAACACAATATTTTGTATTTACAGTATTCTGAACAGTGCTTAAACCTGCACTGGTTATATAAAAGACACTCCCCCACGCTACCTCCCACCCCAGGCTGACAGCATGCTTAGTTCTCTCATTTACACCACACTGCAATAACATAAAGAGGGGCTTACTATTAATCCAGGTTTTACTACAAAGCGACCCGTTATTTCTCTGTCAAACACTCACAAGAGTGCCAAGTGTCTGTCATCCAATTCAAGGGATTAAGTCTTCTTTTATAGTCTGATACTTGTACCAATTTATAAAAATACAGATATAGTTTCTTAGAGTTGGTCACAGTCTATATTTTGGCTTGGATTCAGGCAGCAGAGGTTGACTATGACAGCTGGCAGGAAACTGAGGGGAGAATACATCCTCCCCCTTCAGTCACCACATCTCAGTTGCCATAGTGATTAATCCTTAATTGAAGGCTGTCTTTGTACGTTTCTTTTCAGAAAATTTTAAGTAAACTTAAGTTAAAAACGTGCAGTTGACTGAGAAAAGGAGGTATCACATCACAAACAAGTACAGTTCAGCTCCGTGACATACTTCCATATAGTAAAAGAACAGATGAACTCTAATAAAGGTATTATCAGTTCCTTCAAATGCTTAAAACATTTCTTTTTGGCCTGAGCTTAAACCTAAATCAGACAGGTTTTCTCTTCTGTTTTCAGACATCTCATCTTGTTAAAATGAGCTGTTTTCATAAATGGTTCTAAAATATCAAAACACAATTTAAGGCAAAATATGTTCTTATTTTGCATATTACTTTACATAATTTGTACTATCAAATAACAATGGTATAATTCAAAATTTATGTTAGGAGAGATAGGACATCTATAAAATATGTTCTATAAAGTTAATTTATAAAATTATAAACTGTAAGAAACCAAAGGAAACACTGAAAACAGTATATTTTACTCCTTTTTAAGATACATGGTTGAATCTGTAGATTCAGTTTTTGTCATTTTGGTTATCAATAATTACTGTATCTCAAATAATTACTGTATATGAAAAACTCTGAAAGACCATAGGATCTTATCTAGGATTATGGTGTTTATTACTTCTCTTTTATAAGTTTTCAATTTAGTATATTCCTTTGCAATCTAGTTAAAGGTTCTAATTCAGACTCTATGGTATTCTTTAGAAACTGAAATACTGGTATACTGTGGCAACTGTTATTTGTGTACTGATTTCATAAAACAAATAGGATTTATTTTCTTACTGAGACAACGTGTCTGCAACTGGCTACAGACACACATGCATGCACACAATCTTTCCAAATACAAGTAAAGTTCTTTAATAAAACTGTGATGACAGACATGAAGCACTCAGAGGAATTACCAGGAACCGAAAAGATTCTAGATTGAGCCCCAGATGAAAGATATTGTAATATCGGTGGGAGGTCTGAGGTTTTTTGGAGACTTCAGGATCAAGAAGTTTGCAGGTATTTTCTAACACTATGATTGAGTCTCTTTTGTTCTCGCTTCATTTCCCTTTCCCTTTGTTTATTCTCTTTCCTTCTCATAACTTTTTAATTTTTTTCAAAACTGCAAATTCACTATTGCCACCCACTGCCACACCAGCTGCAAAAACTCTGAGTAACATAAATCTCTCTAGCCAAAGATGATGAGTGTGTTTCAATGATTTCCTCATTAAAGGTGCTGAAGTAATATTGACGCGATATGATGAAATCAGTGATTGGGAACACTTTCTTCTCAGAAATTCTGTGAGACAGCTTTGAAATGTTAGAATGAAATTTTGATGTATCAATTACTGACTGAAGTCAGCCACTGAAATGAGTGTTTCTGTAGACTGTGTTTGGGCTGCTAGCAATGGTGCCATGGAAATGGACCTCCCATTTAGTGGCTTTAAAACTTCACCACAATGTAGTCATTAAACAGCTAATTTCTTTATCTTCTTTGAAAAGGGTTTATTAAGTTGGTGTATGTGTGATGAGGGAGATAGATGGCCTCGAAGGGTATATTATAACCCCCAGGGAGTAGGTATTCCAATTTGTTTCCTAGCAAGAGATGCCCTCCCTCTGAAAATCACTGTGAAGAGACAAGGTTTCTAATGAGATTGTGTTGTCCACATCAAAAATATTTGGACTGAAAGAGCTCACAGGCAAACTTTCCAGCATTTTCATTTTTATAACTTTGCTTAAGAAACAGGTTGCTTCTCAGGTCAATTGTTGCAGAAATTATATGCTTGTAAATTTCTTCTCTGATAAATATTTAGATAAGCTAATGACCAGTATATCCAGTTATTTCATTAACATCCCCAGCGGTTTGCCAAATTATCTGACCTTTCACATTAAAATTTGTTTGTATGGAGAAGGATATGGTTTTAAAAAAGGGCAAAGTTTAAAAAAAAAAACCTAATAAAAAATTAGCTACCTGTTTAAAAGATTCTGCTATACTCTTTATCCTAACAAAGCAAGTTTCTGGAAAACCCAACATAATTCTGCCTGCCTTTTTCAGATGGCACATACAAGGCAGTCAAACTGTAGAAATGCTGTTTAAAGTGTTGGTTGAAAGATGGTACATTCCTGGATCAAATGAGAAGATGAGTATAAAAAGCATATTTGGGTCATGAAAGAATGCCTTCACGAGTTATAGTTTGGCACTGGGCCTATGGATTACGTTGAAAAATGCTACAAAGGATAGCCTTTCAAAGTCTGTTATTAGATTTATTCTAGGGATATTATAAGACAACTAACTGTTCACTATATCATTCTGTGGTCCCCAAAAAACCCCAAGTGACAAATTTCCTTCAAAGTGAGTGCTAGCAAAAGCTTTGCTTCTCCTAGAGCCAGTGTTATTTTTTTCTTTTTCCTTAAGGACAAACATTTCACTCAGCCTTTCTCAGCAGGGTGTTATGGCATTTTGGGCAGAACAATTCTTTGCATATGGGAGTGCCTACCCATTGGCCCCCTCAACCCAGTCCCCTGTCCAGGATAGCCATTTGGAATCCCTGGCTTTCAGACATTAATGCCAGCTAGGCATTCAGTCATTGTGACCACCGAAACTGCCCACACACATTTCCACATGCACTAGCTGAGATATCACTACATAGATAGCTTACCTCCTTTGTTTTTTCTACCAGAAAACTCAATCAAATTAGCCATTTTAATATAATATCTGGGTAAAACATATTATGTTCTATGCATTTGCATTCTAACTTTCTCCCTGTCTTAAACTTTCGGTTTAATTTATATTTTCTCTGGTCCTCAATTTCATTTTGTACTCTGGTTTTATTGTTAAGGTAATTTAATTCCTTTGTCAAACCAGTGAGGTACGAATAAATTAATTCCCTTGATAGTTCAGAGGAATTCTACCCCCACCTTCATTCTTAAAAGTATAACAGCATTAAGTTGACATAAAATATTGGTATCATATACAGTATGCATTCCGAACTCTTGCCCATAAAGTGATAGTAAAATTACTCCTGAAACACTTAGCTCTTAGAAAATAATAAAGAATAATACGCCAAACACAAGAAAATATTTTTTAAAAACCTTTGATGGAAGTGACTATGTATAAACAAAAATATCACAACAGCAATTTTAAGTGGGAAGAGCCCATAGGAAGTATTTATAACTTTTAACAGTATAAAAATCCTTTTGCTAAAAATATAAATTCTATATGAAACGAGTTTTCTGTGTGTGTCTTCATTTTAGGTGAAAAATTGTGGAGCAACCTAATCACACACTTTCCTTTTTCCATACGAGCAGAAACGGTTTTGGTTCTGATTGAACTACATGATTCCCTCGATTCCTTTTCATTTTGGGGGTACTGGCCAATTTTTATTGAGGGAAACTATTAAGCAACTCAACATGATTAGGTATTTGGGTATAAATTTGTTGTTTAATCTAAAACATCTTCAATGACTACAGTTCCCAAATGGTGTTTTGATTTTTACACTTATTTGTATGTCACTTACAGTTTTTGTTGTTACTTTTGAGGGAGTACTTAGAGAAGATCCTATTGAGTAACTTCTGTGAAAAATGAGGTAACTAAAGATGATACTACCCTGTATTTTTCTTACCTTAGAACTGCAAACAGCTATGTTAGCAGGCAGCTGGGAAAACTGCTTCAACTCAAATACGTCATGTGCCGCCCATCGGCTCATGTGATTTTCAGCTTTGCTCGATCCAATCACATTCTGGTTTGAGTGAATATAAGCCACTTCCTGAACACCATCTAGGAGGTAATTGATGTTTATTAAGTGATATATCAGTATAAAGCAATATGGTTCCATAAAAACACATTAATCTTATTTTTAATACTCAAACATCAACATCACAATATTCTTTAGGAAAAATATTGAAAAGAGAAAGAGTTCAAATATATTAGTCTAGGTTACCTTGGAAATGACTTTTCCTTCTCATCAATGTGAGATGAGAACTACTGATAGGTAACAATCTTTAAACCTGAAATGGAGGTTTTGGCCAAAAGAAAAGTCATGGTTGAGGAGGGTCCTCTCTATGAATTTGTTTTCATTGTTAATTTAAAAAAAAAAAAAAAAAAAGATGTTCACTAATTTAAAGAATGAGACTAACCTTATCTGTTCCTTTAAATATGTACTTGATTACAGTGATGGAATGACAGCATGGGGTTTATGACCAGTGAGTTTCATCTGACTGGCTTTGCTCAGTTTTACTGTTTGTATTTTGTCTTTTTTGTACATATGCCCAGAGAATGTCAAGATGAGAGCTTTTTAGGAAATGAAAAAAATTAACTCATGGCTTTTATCTGAAAGAGGTTTAAAAAATGGCTACAATTTTTATTGCTTTGCTTCTAGGCACCTATAATTCATTTTTGAATTGTGATCATAAAAGAGAAAGCTAGAACCAAGGCCTGTAAAAGCTCCCTCCAACAGCTCTGGCAATGAACCTCAGGTATGACCTTCAACACTTGTGCTGTTTTAGTCCCGAACCTCTTCAATCAGAAATTACCAATCATGCAAACACAAGACATTGTTAAATAATATGACAAGACAGTAACTAGCATAACATTCTCCTTAATTTCAGAATACCAGGTACTATATATGGCACATAGTTTCAAAACCTTCATGGCAGAAAACTTACTCAGATGTTTCTTAATTTTGATGACACGTTATCCATTATTCAAAATAGCATTAGTTCCAAACTAACTACTGACACCTTTTGCACAGTAAAAACAAACAAACAAAAAACTGAGCTGATTATTTAAAAAAGTTTATGCAATAATTCCTCAAACCTAAAATCTAACTGTAGCACACCAACCAAAGGATAATTCAGTACTTATTTACAATGACACCAAGATAAAATCATAATTAACTCTTAAATGAGAATGCTAATAGCCACAAAGAAAGCCTCATTTGTACATAATCAAACACAACAATTAAAGATTTCTATAGCAAAATGTCCTTGCTTATATCTCAGCTTCTTTCATATAGTTTTTGGGGAGTAAGTCAGACACTTGTGAAGGCAATGCTAACTCTTAAAATCACCATACAGATTCTGGGCAGAGGGTGGTAACAGCAGAAGCAGGAGAATCTGAATCTGTACACAAAGACAGACAGCAACTAGACAGCAAAACCAAAAGCCCATGGACATTTACAACAAAATTAGATAACAAGATACCCTCATGACACCGAAAGTACAAGCAGGTGGGGAAAATCTCCACTGGCTATGAACTCTGTATGGTTTCAGTATGTGTGTGAAAGAAGGAAGCAACAGGGTGCCTGACAGACCTAAGAACAGGAGACCCCAGAACTGCCAACAGGTATTCACCGGAAAGCACAAGGGGCCAGCTGGAGAACAGCAGCTGAATCTGGGAAGGTTTCCTGCTCTTCAATGCTGAGAGGGTACAGGGGGGACACAGTAAGAAGGCCTGGAGGGGCTGGAGCAGGCCAACCACTAGAACTCCCCAAACTGACCCACCAGGGCTCCCACCCAGGTCAGGGCCCAACAAAGAGGAAAAACTGCTAGGAGAGAATCAAAGTAAGTAGGATAGGAAGAACAAGGCTGAGGGCAAGCAAGAAAAGACCTAGAGCAAAGCAACGGAGAGAGAGCAAGAGGAAAGCCCACCACAGTGCAGCACTCTACATGGAAATAACATACGGATCTCTGTGAAGTGAGAAAAGATTTCCTAAGCTCTGCTTCATTTGTAAAATTCAGGAGAAATAATTTCATATAAAAATGACCAAGGGAAAAGCAGCAGGGTCAAATCTCAAAAAAAATTATTGTGAGAAAAAAGAGAACAAGCAGAGTAATACCCCTCCAATGAAAATGTGCTAGAAAGATGTGCTCACAAAACAGAAAAAGACATGAATCAACAATGTAAATCAGAATTAGAGGAACTCAGAAATGAGTGATAAGAACTTAGGAAAGGCTTAGACATTTTTTTTTTTTAATTTCAAAAATGAAGACTAAACTGGAAGGAACATAAGTGGGAATAAACACAACAGATAAGCCTTAAGAGAAACAAAACATTTTCAAAAAGCAAAACGAAATGAACAGATAAAAAAGATTTGAGAGAATGTGACAAAAACTGAAGATAGGCAAAGAAGACTGAACATCTGAAAAGAAGTCCCTGAAGAAGAAAGCCAAACCAAAGGAATAGAACAAGTAACTAAAAACACTAGTACAAGCAAGTCTTTCCCAAAGTAAAATTTGAGTGAAAACAACACTGTGTATATCAGAATATGGACCCAGGATAACCAACACGAAGACACAAGCTAGTAAAATTATTGGGCAACAATGAAAAGAAAAAAGTCTCCTGGGCATCCAGGGAGAGGAAAAAAAAAACAAACACATAATACCACACTTCATGCCAGAAGAAAACGAAGCTACATATTTAAGACGCCCAAGAAAAGACAATGTGAGACAAAGATTTTACATCCAGCAAAACTGACCTTTAGGTATAAGGGCACAAAACTGTTATTGCAAGAATTTCAGGGAATATTATTCTCATGAACACTTCTTGAGGAATCTACTAGACAGTAAGATTCAGACAACCAGAACGATGCGAGGAACACTGACATTAAGGACTGATGGGGAGCATGAAATGTGCAGTTACCTGTGGACCAAGAGTAAGTGAAGTCTAAGAGGGGAGTAGTATATAATGCAATGTTTGTATCTTTGACAATGAAGACATAGTATATCCATTTTAAAAATGGAAGAAAAGGGAGAGTAGAGGCAAAAACAGATAAACCCTAAATGTTGCCAGCAATCAAATGGTGGTAGTACTGCTATTTTATTCTTTGTGTAATATGGGATAAAGCAAATGAGCAACCATGGGGCATTAAAAATAAATCATTCCCTATATGCTTGAGAACCAGAACTATCAGTATTGTAGAAATGGTATTCACATATAACAGAGGCTAAATAAGAGCTCTATACTCTCAAATTAAGTATCAATACAAATATGAAAGTATAACCTCAAGGTATTTTATCATCACATATATGTGTACATAAATACATATGTAAAAATATATATCACAAATATATGTACACATACACATCTTATGTGTATAAATGTAAATATATATATATATAAAAATATATATACATACACAAATACACACACACACACAAATCTGGCCACTGAAAAGGCCCAAAAATAATAACCAAGTCAACAGTAGCAATGATCATTACTAGCACCAGACTGTGGTCTTGAAACACACTTTCTCTCTAAAAGAAACTAAGACTTCTTGGAATAATGACTGATTGTAGGTCTGGGACAGAAAATGTATGAGATGTTCCTGGAACATCTTGTAAGACTTGACTACAAGGAAGCATCCAAAATGACTAGCAGCATGCCAAAACACTTCAGGAACCAAAATATTCATGTCAGAGATTCCCCTCTATCCACAGATAGGACAATGAAGCCTTAATATTATTATTAATTGCGATGAATTGAGACCCACTAAATATGTTTGAATTACTAAGAAAAGAATGGGTCCATCCTTATGGCATATAGACATATTTAGTTTTTATTATACTAAAAACTGGTAAATAAAGCAAGCAATTAGCATTTTTCCTGTCTCTCCTATATGAACTGTGCCACTGGGTAAGCAATAGTAGATGAAGGGAAGTAGTGAAGTACCTCTTTACAAAAGCATTCTAAATAAATGAAAATGAAATTGAGAGAAATAGAAAATATTTTGCTACTCTGAATGAGTGAATAAATAAGTATAGGTATTAAGTATCAATGGCTGCTAGGATCATAAAGAGAGAATAAACATTTTTTGTGTGATAAAACCATATAAATGTAAATAAGTAATTACTATAGAAGCTAGAATAATTGGTATTTATGGGGGCAGAGGAGCTGTGATTTAGATGGGCACATGGAGGGGGTCCTGGGGTAGATGGCAACATTCTCTATCTTGACCTATATGTGGTCTCCCATTTATCCTGCTACCCAACCCTTCCTTATTTGTGCCTCAATGCAGCATCTTGATTTTAGGGCTATTTCACAAGTTAATTCAAGGCGTCTCACAGAACTATTTGATAAAACAAATATACTTTTTAAAGTTTTGAGAATGTGTCTTTAGTTACCTAAAAATTTATCCACTGATTCATATGACTGCTCTTGATTGACAACTTTCTCATTTGAACATTTCATTGGTTTTCTTGGAATAAAAGTGCTATTTTTCTTATTATGGCTAGGCAATTTTGAAGAAAAACTGTTTCTGTCTCTTACAGTTCTTGGTCTATGGCTCTGTTTAGAGAAACTGAAGTGGCTGACAGATAAACTCTCATCTGAGGATGAATAATCATCAATATACTGAGAGTTATGATCCTCATTTGCTGCACACACTTGGTTTGTTTTGTTCACTGTTTGGGGAGAATTGTGAAGTTCTTTTTTGGTTTCTTTTATTCTCTTAAACCTCAATGAACTAGTAGCTCTCTTTCTTACTCTTGACTTGGAAGAAATTTCAATGTCATCAGATTCATCACTGATATCACTGGTGCCTTTTCTTTTCACAATAGATTTCAGGGTTGTATTCTCAGGACTTAACTTTTTTGAAATTATTCCATTTCTTTTGTCATCAGTGTTTCGACCATTATCATTATTTCTTGTCTTTACAGAATGTTCTATTTCAGAATCCTCAGATCCCTCCAAGGGTGGCTTAAACCTTATACTATTGTTGGGGAATCTCTCAGTTGTGTATTGCGTAGGACAGATGACATCACTATCTTCTGATTCTGTGACATTCTGTAAAATGCAATGTTTATCTGTATTTTTAATTTTTTTCTCATCAGACTTAGAAGAAATTTTCTGTTCTAAAATCTTCTCACTTTTATAAAACATATGCTTTTCTTTTAGATTTAGGATGTTATCTAATTTCTGATGTTTTGAAGTACCAAGAGCGTCCTGATTTTTCTCACAACCAGCATCTTTGGCTTCTGTTGAAAGGCATGTGGGCTGCTCATCAGAACTTTCATCATCAGAGGCAGTATTTCCGTCACTATCCTCAACTGCTTTACATTTTGTTTCAAGCAATTTTGAGAAACCACACTGCAGTAAGGGAAGCTGTCCTGGAGAGCTGGAAGCTTTACTTGAATCGGGTGCTTTGTTTTTGGCAGTCTTTACTCCTGTGGCTCCCACTGGCTCTTCATCACTGAAGTCACTGCAGAGATCACATGCTTCCTTTGCCAGTGGCTCTGCAGCTTGTTCTGGACCTCTGCATTCCTGACAGTCAGGCTCTCTAGGCTACAGAAGAAACAATGACAAAAACATCAGAAAACCTCAAGATACAATATGGAATCAACTGAAAAGTGGTCAACTTTGGGCAGGTAATTTAGGTACAAATATATCACTTAATATTTTCTAAAAGTACAACATTTAATAAACAAATGTAAAGGGTTTAATATCATAGTTTAGTAGTCTTTTCTCTTTCCATGTTGAATATTGTTCCAAAATAAAAAAGTTTAAACTAGAGTACCATATAATCAAAGTATTTTGAAGAAAAACACAAACTGGAGTGTTTGGCTTCTAAGATGCAAGGACACGTAATTCTGGCCTCAAAAGTGAAAAGCATACAACTTACTGCTTAAGAATTACTGGAGTTTACTGTCATCTAGCAGATACTTCCAATCATGCTTTAAGAATAAGACAGATTACAGGAGTTAACAAGGTAAAGAATTCACGACTGGTAAATTGTTCTAATTGATTAAAAAGGCCAATAGGATCTTGATCACCAGAAATAAAGAATTTTGAAGTAAAATTTGCTACAAATTTAAATTCAATATGTAACTTTTACACATTAATCAGAGTTAAATATATCATAGTTTTCTAAAACTGAGGCTCTACTAGTAAAATATTACGGAAAGTATTATCTGATAATACTTTCGCCAATATTTGAGATTCATATATTTCTCTAAATTTATAAAAATTTCATGCCTAATTTAAAGTCATTGGACTTTAAATTGGTATAAATTGATAGTTAAGACTCTAAAAACAAACAAAAAGCCCAGCAACAATAACAAAAAAACCTTCTACACATGTTTTTTACCTTTAAGATGGCCTTATAATGAAATAAAGATTTGGTGGTACATGAGATGACAAGCTACTAAAAAGATCACAAAATTAAGGAATCAAGTATCTGCTTTCAGTTAGAGAATAATTTTGATATTTGGGTTCAATAATTTTAAATACACATTGATGGTGATTTTTCCATTTAACTTACCATTTAGTCAAAAATTATTTATTTGGGATGGGTTAGTTATCTAGGTGGTACTGGATTTACAGTTTGGTGTAGTTAAAATAATCCTCTGACTTTGTGTCCTTGACTCTTAATTTTTTTTTTTTTTTTTTTACAGGTTATAAAATTAAGGAAAAAGGAAAAGAAACAAAATTGTCACAGTACACGTTTTCTAGGTGTTGTAGGCTACAGGTTCAAATATTACATACCAGTTCTAGTTTGTGTGCTGGAGGTCCCTCTTTCAACCATGTTGTGGCTGTCATGATCCCTGCTTCCACTTGGCCTTCTCTCTATAATGTAAGTAAGAAAGAATGCAAATAGCTATGCAACACAGGGGGTAGCAACAACCAGATAAACAATAGCAATGCATGCTATTCTTGGAGTTAAGAAAGAAAAATTGCATGCAGCTTGCTTTAGCATTCTTAATGTTATTTTTCAATTTGCCAATTAAGAAGCTCATATATAAACGTTTATATAACATTTTAAAAATACTCTTAATTCTTGTGTTAAAGTTTACTTTTATAGACACAGAAAACTAATACTTTCCAGCCAACTTCATCAGAAGTACTTGTGGGGAGAGGGAGAATGAAGAAATGTGAAATATTTACCCAGTATGATATCCATAACAACCATTCCCATACAATAATTATGGTAAGGACATATTAACATTTCAAACACCACAATGTTGAATATTGGGAACTTGATATTCTAGCCTATATTGTTACTATATTTATTGTTCATATTCATTTAAAAATACCCTTAGGTGTAGGAGACATCAAAATGAAAAGGTCCACCCTAATATGAAACTAAAAACAATATTCTAGTTATATAACAGGCTTGCTATCTTTTGGGAAAGTATTTGGACTTTAAAGCTTCTGGTGTATCATTTAGCAGAAGTTCTAATGACCTAGATTCTAGAATATTAAATTCTCCTCAAAAGGAAATCAATTCTCTTTTTAAGGCTATATTTGTTGATAGAGCAAGGAGAAATAATACTATCATCACTAGAATTACAAATGCCTAACTGAGGAATACACAGACATACTAATGGCGTGGTTCCAGCCACCTGGTATCCAGGGCAATGAGTAAGAATATCCCCTGTGGAACTCTAGGGAATGAAAGTTTCTGAATTGCTGCAAGTCCTCCACTCACCGTGCCTGGAGGCTATTACAGCAATGGGATGGGAAGCCTCATTCCCAGGCTACCATTTATCTCTGTAACAGAAGCTAAATGGCTACAACAGGTCAAAGTGGCAGTACTAGAAATCTTAAAGCTGTTGAAACTCCTTTATTATAGATAAATGGCCACTCCAGTCTTAAGTTGTTCAGGCCAAACACCTTGGAGCCATCCTTAACTCTTCTCTTTTTCTCATACCCTGTATCTGACCCATCAGCAAATCCTGTCAATGCCACCTGGATAATATATACAGCATCCAGCCACTTCTCATGCCACCCACCCCAATCACCCTGGCTCAAGCCAACATCATCTCTCAGCTGGATTACTGCAGTATCCTCCTAACTGGCTTCTTGCTTCTGTCCTTGTACTTCTATAGTCTCGTTTTCAATAGTAAGTCAAGCTAATACAAATCAGACTATGTCATCTTTCTGATCAGAACCCTCTAATTGCTTTTTGTCTCATTCAAGTAAAAGTCAAAGTTCCTGCATGGTCTGGCTCTCCGTCATCTCTCTGGCTCCATCTCTTGCTCTCTTGCTGACCCCACTCTAACCACTCTGGCCTCCCTGACGTTGGAGATCACACAGGGCATGTTCCTCCCTCAGGACCTCTGCATTTGTTTCCCCTGTCTAAAACACACCTTTCTCCCTCACCTCTTTGAATACTCAAATGCAGCCTTCAGAGTGAGGGCTTCCTTGGCTACCCCATCTAAAACTGCAATGCCCCTTCCTTGACAGTTTCTATTTCCCTTCCCTGTTGTATTTTTTATCCTTAGAACCTATCATAATACATTCTGTATTTCACTTATTTATTCTGTTTATCATTTGTCTCCCCATATAGAATGAAGACTTCTGGTAGGCAGGATCGTTTTGTCTATTTTGTTCTTTTATGTATGCAAAGCTCTATGAACAGTACCTGACATTTCGCAGATGCTCAACAAATACTTGTAAAATGAACTCTCAATATCTATCTTTGAAGAGAAACCATAATATAGATAATGGAAAGTCAATGCAAAACAGAATGAAATTGCCCAGAAAACATAAGTGTAAATAGTCAAATTTTTACATCTTAAAACATTTTAAGAGATTTTATACAACCTTTAAAAATTAAAAATGTCTCACATGAAGTGAAATACTCCTTTTACTTTATGATAGGTACTCCCATTATATGGGGCTAATAATAATATTTAGAAGCACCTTTTGGCCCAAAGCAGCACGAATCTAACCAACCCTGAATAAGTTTACATTCTGATTGATGACAAATGAGTAATTTTAATTCAAAATTTAACTTAATAATCAAGTGCCAATGATATGTCTAGCAAGACAAATGTAGGACATGGATGGCTTTGTCACCCCTTATGAATATCAATTAGAAAATAGGTTAATATTCTTAGTGTTCTGGTATATTAAAGAACTTAAAGATATTTTTAAAAAAGAAAATGTAAGACATGGATGGTCCTGTCATTAATAAACACTTCTGAAGGTGAAACAAGATATTCTTAGAATAACCAGTGAACAAGAGAACTTTTTTTTTGAGACAGAGTCTTGCTTTGTTCCCCAGGCTGGAGTGCAGTGGCACGATAAACAAGAGAACTTTTTCTACTTAATAACCTGTCATCCTGATATGTCTTATACAACACTTGTTTAACAAAGAAATAGGTGGTTATTCTGATAAAAACAGATAACTATGTCATATATGACAGAAAACAGGATAAATAATGTAATGCTAATATTTTTATAGACAATGACTTTAACATCAAGACAGGCATGTCAAGTAGTACTCTGACATGGAGGTAGCAGCCAGGTTTGGGAGCTGGAGGGCAAACAAAGTTATTGATATGAAAAGAGAAACTGGAAAGAACAAATTCATGAAAGAAACAGCATATTTAAAAAGCAAGGGGAAAAAAACCCAAAAAGTAGGACTCCAAATGGGCCACTGAATTCAGAATCAAATATAGTTACTATAAAATAGAAACTCAGCAGTATACATCAGAAATTGTATAATAGTAACAATATTTATAGGATTCAAATAATATATACCTTCCTCTCCCCCAGCCATCCATGGTCTACTGCTTAATTTGTTCAGCATACGATTCCTGACTTTATGTGCTTATTATGTAAACGTTCTCTTCCACCTCTGGTCAAGATGGTTTAAGTTCCTCAAGGACAGGAACCAACTGCTCCTTGAACTGTCTTTATGGTATTTACTGAATAAATGAAGTACATTAAGATTTTACTACAAAGTCCTGGAAGTCAAGAGAAATATCCTCAAGTTCTCTAAGACTCAGTTTCCTCATCTATATCATGAGGAGGTTGAAAAAGATGATACTCCAGGATTTTATGATACCTATACGAATATCAATTAGAAAATAGGTTAATATCCTTAGTATTCTGGTATATAGAAGAACTTCAAGATTTTTCTAAAAAAGGATATAAAATATTTTGTTTGAAGAATAAGAAACATCTGTATGCTGAGGATGAGCACAACAGGGAGAGTTTAAAATATTGGTGTGGAATTTTTATTGGGAACAGAAAACAAAAATCTCCATGAGACATGAGAGTACATCTCAGGGAGTATTTGGTAACTTTTAATCAAAACACATTTTATATTTTTGTTTATTTAGGAAAACCTCTTTTTTTAGTTCCTGACTTCAGCAGCTGTTTTCAAAACAATAAACTTCTCTCTGCCTATCTTAAAATGGCCTTGGAGTTCACACTACCCCATATATACATTTGTGTGTGTGCATTATTTGTAATTATGCATGAGAAAATCTTAGTTTAGAGGTACAACAATTCATTTCTTATTCTCTAAAAGTAAAAATTCCAAGGCATTTTTGGTAAAGGAAACCAAAAGTTTCTCTGAAAAGGCAACAGCAATTGTATTTCAAATTTCCTGAGGAAGAAAAACTCTGTATTTAAAATATTATTGAAAAGGTCAGAGAAGAAGTTCACACCTCCAGGATGTCCTTCGTAAGACAAGACCCTTGGGACCTAAATTTGAAGAGGTTATGGATCCCAAAAAGCTCTCCTTGATGCTCTTTAGATCCTTGAACTGCTTCAAAATATCGTTTGGCATTTTCACTTCCAACCACCACACAGTGAAGTTGCTAAAACAGAAAAAACACAAGATATTTTTGAAGTGTTTGCTCCAACAATATGTCAGAATTTCCTGGCATTCCCTGTATATACACAGCTTTAGTTGGAGCAGGCAGAATCTCCTTAGGGAGAAAATTTTGTTTTAATTTCCCTGGCAGATGTTGCCATTATGGTGAAATAATAATAATCTGGCCAGTCTTATTGAAACAGAGATCTTATATTTCCTATTATATCTGTTTTCTAACAACTGAGTCAAGATTACATCTCTATAGAATATCCACCTGACATAAATGTTTAATAATAAAAGCATACATTTGAATACACTTTTCTCCTTTTAAAACTCTTATTACAATAGCAACTACTAAAACTGGCAGAAGTAATTACTATATCACTGAAGTTAAATTACAATCTAAAGTAATGATATGATAACCACCTTGGTGTCAAACTAATTGTGGCTTGACTCCATTGCCTACTAACAGCAAAAATCCTATCACTGTTTTAAGAAACACTGCATCTTTGACATCATTTTGAATACAGAAAGAACACTGACATGGAACATTTAAAAACACCATTTCAGTATCAACATTAATATGCACTATTTACTAAATAGTGTAATATAAATATGTAAAATTAAAATACAATCTGATTAACCCCATGTGTACTTTAAAATTTCTTGAAAGAAACAAAGAATGCACAGAATGGAAAATAACTTCAGCCCATTGATGGAGAAATTAGTAAAAAATGATGCTTAAGGGCCGGGTGCAATGGCTCACGCCTGTAATTCCAGCACTTTGGGAGGTGGAGGTGCAGGCAGGCAGAACACTTGATTTCAGGAGTTAGAGCCCAACCTGGTCAACGTGGTGAAACCCCTTCTCTACTAAAATACAAAAATTAGCTGGGCATGGTGGTGGGCGCCTGTAATTCCAGCTACTCGGGAGCTGACGCAGGAGAATTACTTGAACCTAGTGGAGTCTGTAAGCAACCCGAGGTGGCGCCACTGCACTCCAGCCTGGGTGATAAAGACTCCATCTCAAAAAAAAAAAAAAAAAAAAAGAGAAATGCTTAATATGCTTAATTATTGAGATTATCATCAGAGTTCATTTGCACTGTAATAAGTTACTCTAGGCAACTAAAATTCTTGTTAATAACAGCTGCCATTTACTGAACATTTATTACATGTATAGCATTTTATTTCCATACTCTCATTTAATCCTTACAACCTTATATCATCTCAATTTTAGAAATAACTAAAATTTCTGTATTTTAAAAATAAAGTAACTTAAGTTTAGAGAAATTAAGTGACTTGCTCACAGCTGCCAGCTAAGAAGTGTCATTCCTAGAATTTGAACCTTGGTTTGGCTGAATCTAAAATTTATACTGTTAACTAATTTCTCACTTTCAAGATGCCTCTCTTAAAACAAAACCCTCAGGACCTTCATTTAAAGAAGTTATGGATCAACATACCAACTTGATCAGTTTGATACCAATGAACATGGGCTGTAATCCTGGGAATACAGAATTACAATAACAATTGATGGAAGTGATAGCCCAGGTACCTACCTATTTTACCCTTGTTACTGAAACTACCTTAAACACTGATATTGTCAGACTGCAGGACCTGTAACTATAATCACCAAGGTAATTTGTAAGCCTTAATTTGAGTCTTTATAAGCTTCCTAGCAAAGTTTTATCACAAAATTTATAAAAAGCACATTATTTTGTACTAAAGTGGCTCCAGTAAAAGCGGAAACCAGGTGCTTCCAGCTGTAGGCTAACTAAAAAAAGAAATCATGTTCAAATTCAAGAAGTTAGGGGGAAAACAGTAATTAAAAAGTGTAGCTTAGTTTGTAGCTTATGAAAAATCCATACAAGGGAGAAAATGCTTGGATCTCATCATAAGAGTAAACAAAATAAAGAAAGAAGTAAAAAGAAAAGAACATTTATGATGTTAAGAAGTTCACGGCTGTTCTTCCATCTTCAAGGCGAGCAGTGTGGCATTTTCATTATTTTTCTCTCTGACCCTTTGCTTCCTTACCACGGGTTATTAGGCAGTAGGGTCAGAGAAAGCAGAGATGAAGATGTGCACATCTGACCCTTATAAAAAAACCCTTGTGATTACACTGGCCCATCTGGATAACCCAGGTGGTTTGGGGGATTACAATGTGAACATCTTTGGGAGACTATTATTCAGCCTACCACAGGAAAGAAGTGCAAAAGAATGATGGGAGCAAGTCGAAATGACACAGAAGCCACCCTAATGGGTTCCCATTGGCCAAATATAAGACAATGTGAACATCAAAGTAAATAGTGATATTCAATGTGTTGTAATCTGTTACTAAAATAGGAAGCCATGAGACCACACAAATTAAACAGAAGGGAAAGCTCTTTTTTAAATGGTAGAGTGCCAAAGAACAACCAAGAAGGATAACGGAAATAGAAAAATCACCACCTGACAGCCATTAAATAGTGGTAGCTGATTCAGGCAGGAATCACGAATGAACACTAAGGGTTATGCGTGCAGGTCTGATGAGGAACTGGCAGTCTCAGAGGATCTCCCCATAAACTACATATCAATTACGAAGAAAAAAATAGTAACTTTGCAGTGGAGAAACTCAGCAGACACAAACTTGACCTGCCATGAAGGTTAACGTGAGCAGTAGTAGGGCAGGTCACCCTCATGGGCCTTCTGATTGATGCAACGAGAAGAGCACAGTATCATGTCTGTGGTATTCCTGCCAATACTGCTTGGCCTGAGTCTGGACACGAGGAAACATCAAATGGACCTAGACGGAAGGACATCCTACGCAAAGGCCTTATTCTTTAAAGCTGTCAAGGTCTTGAAAGACAAAGCCTGGATAATATTCCAGGCCTAAGAAAACTGACGAGACACAAGTAAATGGAATCATGATCCTTGATGAAACCCTGGACGAGAAAGGAAAAAGAGAGAGGTGGGGAAACTGAATGGGTCCTATGGATTACAGCATCATGTTTTATCAATGTTAATTTCTTGATGTGAATAACTGCATTTTGGAGAGGAGTGTGTGGGGGGGTGGGGAAAGCGAGTTGTAGAACCGTATATACAACTGAGTATTTAGAATGCATAAAACTGTTTTTTATGTATATTTAAGTAGGGGTGTACTTTTGGGGAAATACATACTGGAAAATTTAGAGTGTTGGTAGGAGAGTGTTGCTTCTTTGGGGAAATACATACTGATGAGAAGTCTAACTCTCAAATGGCTCAGAAAAAGAATAAAGATAATGGCTGAGACAAAGAGAAAGCAAGTGTGTAAAATGTCAGCAAATAAGGAATGTGAGTGAAGCTAATTGGGGGTTCTTTCTGCTGTTCTTGCAATTCTTCTGCAAACACAAATAAAATTTACACACACACACACACACACACACACACACACAGAGAGAGAGAGAGAGAGACGAGATGACTTTCTGAATGCCAAACTTTCGATTGCTTAAATGCTCCAAACCTGAAGGAGCACAGCTGCTGTAAAAGTGACATTTATATTTTTAAAATGTATAAAATATCTGAATGCATCATCACAACAGATGCAATAAAAGATATCAAAATAAAAGTCCCTCATGAACAATACAGGTCACTCCTTATTAGTCTAACCAGTGCTGTAATGTTTAGGTGCATCCTTCTAGGTATCTTTCAATGAAGTTAAAGCTATTTATACATACAGATGCTCCTTAATTTATGATGGGGCTTTTTCTAGATAAACCCATTGTAAGCTGAAAACACCATTAGGTCTAAAGTGAGTTTTGGACTTACGATAGGCTTATCTGGATGTGGCCCCATCATAAGTAGAGGAACATACTTCATACATAAATAGGTATCATTTTAGCACCATCATAAAACTGAAAAACATTAAGTTGAACCATGTCATAAATCAGGGACAGCCTGTCACACAGAAATAGCTTTATTTCTAAACACACTGAAACACTGTAGATATTGTTCTGTATATTGCTTTTTCGACTCACTTAAAAATGTCTTCAGACATCCTGCCACATCAGTACATTTGATCTAATTTTTTAAATTTTGCTGTCACAAAGTAATACAGGTATCAGAATTTATTCTGTTACTGTCAGACATTTAGGTTGTTTCGTTTGTTTTTTAAACAAATGCAAGCAATGCTAAGTAACAGCCCTTGTCATCCTACACTGCACATATATGAGAGGATTTCTGTCAGTTAGCTATGGAGACTCTACAATACCTATACCAGCTGTACTCTCAACAATAGTATATGAGCATCTCTCAAATGCCCCAACCAACAATGAACAGCACCAGTCTCCCCAACCCCCCCCAAAACACCTCAATATGCATTTTTTAAAAAAGCTTTTGCAGAATATACAATGCAAATGGTCTTATTTTATTTTCTATCTCTAGATTATGAGTGTGGTTAAAAAAATCTTTTCACATGTGTTAACCACTTGCATTTTTAATTCAGTGAAATGCCTATTATTCTTTTTATTGGTTTGTAGGTGATACGGTTTGGCTGTGTTCCCACCCAAATCTCATCTTGAATTGCAGCTCCCATAATTCCCATGTGTTGTGGGAGGGACCCAGTGGGAGATAACTGAATCATGTGGGCGGTTCCCCCCTACTGTTCTCGTGGTAGTGAATAAGTCTCACGAGATCTGATGGTTTTATAAGGGGAAATCCCTTTCGTTTGATTCTCATTCTCTTTGCCTGCCTCCATGTAAGATGTGCCTTTTGCCTTCTGCCATGATTATGAGGCCTCCCCAGCCATGCAGAACTGTGAGTCCATTAAACCTCTCCTTCTTTATAACCCAGTCTCTGGTATGTCTTTACCAGCAGCATGAAAACAGACTAACACAGTGGGAGTTCTTTATATTTTGTAGATGCTGCTTTTATTACATATATGGCAAACATATGTTTCTAGTCTGTCTTTGAATTTGGTTTGCAGTTCCTTTGTCATACAGAAGTTTCATACAAAAATACAGTCAAATTTACAATACTCTGTATTTGCCTTACAGGCTGCACTAGTTTCCCAATTCTGCTGTAACAAAGTACTACAAATTGGGTGTCTTAAAACAATAGAAATTTATTTTCTCATAGTTGTGCAGGCTAAATCTGAAATCAAAGTGTCCATAGGGCCATGCTCTGTCTGAAGATTTTAGGGAATGATCCTTCCTTGCCTCTTTCTAGCTTCTGGTAGTTGCTGGTAATCTGTAGCATTCTTTGGCTTGTGGTGGCATCACTCCAATCTCTGCCTCCATTGTCACATGGTGTTCTTCCTCTGTGGCTGTCTGTATCCAAATTTCCCCCTTCTTATAGGGTATCAGTCAGTGGATTAGGGCCCACTCTCATCCAGTGTGATCTCATCTTAACCTCATCTGCAAACACGCTACTTGCAAATAAGATCACATTCACAGGTACCAGGGGTTAGGACTTCAACCTATCTTTTGAGGGGAAAGGGCGCAATTGACTCAAAACAGATGCTTGGTTAAAGATTTTCATATTTATGTTCATGAGAGATATTCATCTGTCATGTTCTCTTCTTGCAATGTCTTTGTCAAGTTTGGTATCAGGATTCTTCTGTTTTTGTGAAGTAAGTTGGAAGTGTTCCCTCTTCTGTTTTCAAAAACAATATTAAGTGTTTGATAGAATTTACCACTGAAGGCCGGGCACGGTGGCTCACGCCTGTAATCCCAGCACTTTGGGAGGCCGAGGCGGGCGGATCATGAGGTCAGGAGATCGAGACCATGGTGAAATCCCGTCTCTACTAAAAATACAAAAAATTAGCTGGGCGCAGTGGCGGGTGCCTGTAGTCCCAGCTACTCGGGAGGCTGAGGCGGGAGAATGGCGTGAACTCGGGAGGTGGAGCTTGCAGTGAGCCGAGATTGCGCCACTGCACTCCAGCCTGGGCGACAGAGCAAGACTCCCTCTCAGAAAAAAAAAAAAAAAAAAAAAAAAAAGAATTTACCACTGAAGTCATCTGGGCTAGAATCTATCTTTGTGGGAGAGTTCTGAATTAACAACTCAGTTTCAACCAGCCTGGGCAACATAGTGAAACTCTATCTCCACAAAAATAAAAATAAAAAATTGGCTCGGTGTGGTGGCACGCACCTGTAGTCCCAGCTACTCGGGATGCTGCGGTGGGAGGATCATTTGAGCCTCCCACAGTTCTGGGAGCCAGAAATCTGAAATCAGTATCACTAAACTGAAATCAAGGTGTTGGCAGGACCACACTCCTTCTGGAGGCTCTAGGAAAGAATCTAATTCTTGCCTCTTCCAGCTTGCGGTGGCTGCCACCATTCCTTAGCTTCTGGCACACCACTCCAATCAATGCCTCTGTGGTTACACTGTCTTCTCCTCTTCTGTCTGTGTCAAATTGTCCTCTAGCTCTTTCTTATAAGGACACTTGTGGATAATCCAAGATAATCCCGAATCTCAAGACCCATAATCTAATCACATCTGCAAAGATCCTTTTTCCATATAAAGTACCATTTACAATTTCCAGGGATTAGAAATTGATATTTTTCAGGGCCAGTATTCAGCCCACTATAGTGTCTTTTTCAAAGTGTTTATTTTCCTAAACTGTTGGGTAATTATTTTTGGCTAGGTTATTCATCTGCCTTTAATTACTTCACATGCTTATCTCTGTCTACTGCAGTGCTTATGTGAAATAAAGTGGAGGGTGCAGGTAATTAGTCTTCTGGGCAACAGGAGGGACTTTCTTCCGAATATTAGAAAAATTTGGAGCTCTGTCTTGCTTCTTTGCTTCCAGTACTTCTACTTATTGTTCTCACTTGAGAGTAGACATCTCTGCTGGCTGTAATTTGGTCCAAATGGGATAAGATTATTAGGGCTAAACCGTGTTGTTACAACATCAGTGATACCCCAAAGAGGGCTCCACAGTTAACCCAAGGCTCCCTTCTTTTTTAGTATCTGCTGACTGTAAGCTTGGAATATCCAGAGGCTGTACCTACCCTTTCAGTAGTCTTCTTCTGAGTTTAACTTGGCTTCTTCCTTCAATCTGATCCCAACTTCCTCTTGTCTTTTAGGACTCCTTACAATTTTGGGGCCACCAAGATAACTCTTCTTGCTTTCTAGCATTTTTACAGGTTTTTTTTTTTTAAGAACATAATTTTTGGACTTTTTTTTCCCCAAAAGATTGAAGGCCAACCTGGGAGGCTAGAAGGTGTGCTCCACTGGTTTAAATTCCAAACTATCTTTAAACCATATTTAGTGCCTTTTCCTTCCATGATTGCCATCTTATCTTTATTTGTGTCAATATAAAGTTCTTAAATTACCTCATCTTCTGAAGCATGTTTTATCATATACTACTGTACAATGTGTATTTTATAACAAGACATTTCATTAAATAAGTCGGATGAATAGGTAAAAAGGAAATGTATATAGTAATGGACTGAAAAAAATTACTACATAATTAAGGAAAGACTCTTACTTGAGAGTAGTCTAAGACAGTACTCAAAAGAACAGCTCCTAAGATGAGTAACTTCCCACTTTTTCCCCAAGGTTGGTTAAATAGGTTAGAAAAAATAATTTTCAAGTAGTTGTGCTACATCAAAAGAAAAAAAAAGATGAACTGTTTATTACAGAGCTAAAAGCTTTAAAAAAAACTGCTGTGTACAATTCTATTTTTAGAATGAAGAAAATAGCATAAATTTAAGATTGGATCATTCTTAGGTTAACTACCAACACATGTGGCAGATGTTTGCTCTTAAATAGATGCCAACTGAACATATAGGAAGCAATTCAAATGTATATTTATGATTACACATGAACCTTATTCCAGATTGTCTCAAGTATCCAGTTGTAAACTAAATAAATATTGTTTGTTTAGAGGCATAAATGAAGTAGTAATTGATATGCCAAGCATATTAAAGAGTTAATGCAATTTTAGACAAATACTAAAAGTACCAGGAAAGTAGTTAGTACACTTAAGTTCTATTCCTATAATTTCATTTACTGGGGCATCTCTGGGGTCCCAGTTTCAGGATGTACAGTATGTACCTCTAAGGTAGTGCTCCCTAATCTTCATGCGATGGCACATGTAGAAAATGGTAACATATGAGTATCTACCTGGTGTAAAAAGGTTACTCAAGGCTGGAAGCTGGCTGATATGGTTTCGCTGTGTCCCTACCCAAATTTTATCTTGAATTACAGTTCCCATAATCCCCACGTGCTGTGCCAGGGATCCAGTGGGTAACTGAATCATGGGGGCAGTTATACTCATGCTGCTGTTCTCAGGATATCGAGTTCTCAAGAGATCGATGGTTTTATAAGTGGCTTTTCCCTCTTTGCTCAGCACTTCTCCTTCCTGCCATCCTGTGAAGAAGGGCATGTTTGCTTCCCCTTCCACCATGATGGTAAGTTTCCTGAGGCCTCCCCTGTCATGTGAAACTGTGAGTCAATTAAACCTCTTTCCTTTATAAATTACCCAGTTTTTGGCAGTTCTTTATGGCAGCATGAGAATGAACTAACACACTGGCTTAGGTACTCTTGCTGTCCAGAAAGCTGTGGGACCAACATCTCAGTGCACCTGTAGCCCATTTGTGGTAAACCACTACACCTTGGCCTGTAGTTTGGGGAGCTGTGACCTTGCTCCTCAAAATGTGGGCTGCTGATTAGTTTTACTAGGACTCCTGGGAGCTAGTTAAAAATTCCACATCATGGGCTCTAACTCAGACCTACTAAATCAGAATCAGTATTTTGACAAGATCCCTAGGTAATTTGCATGTACACTAAAGTTTAAGAGGTACTGCTCTAGAAAACTTTCAGCTCAAAAATTCAATGAACCAAAGAATTAATCTGTTTCATAAAAGTGTATTCAAGGGTAATTTTTATAATCTTATTAAATTCCACACGACACAATGAAGATTTAAAACTTATATTTTACACAAATTTGTTCCTAATTTTTGAAAACAGATAAATGTTGACCTCTGAAACAGAAAAAGGGAAACATATTTACCTGCTTGTATATCTGTCGTAAATACATGATTTCCTCCACAGTTCCCAAGGATATCAGCCTAAGCACTTTGACATCTCTACATTGTCCAATCCTATATGCTCTGTAAAAAGATTAAAAATATAAACAAAAATCAAGTGAAACAACTTTGGGTTGAAGAGGTAGCTTGGGGATATAAAAATGGAAAATTATTAAATTTTTAATTAATTTTAAAATAAACATTTTATGTTTAAATATGCTCTAGTAATAATTCAAAAACTCAAATTCATATAAAAAGCTTATTAAGGAGAAAAATATTACAGAAAACCTACAAGTATCAACTTCATTTTTGTTATAAACATCACTTTCCACTGTCTAAAAACATTTCCTAAATTCAGGTTTTTCTTTTATAGCAGCTTTAAGCTTACAGATTGTTCCCCAAAGATTTCATTTATATAAAAATCCCCAAAATGCCAACTAATCGATAGTGCCAGAAAGCAGACTAGTGGTTGCTTGGAGATAAGGGGATGGGGAAGAATGGGAGGGGTGGGTCACAAAGGGGCAGAAGGAAAATTCTGGGATGTTGGGTATGTTTATTATGTTAATTGTGGTGATGGTTTTACAGGTACATAAGTCAAAACATCAGTTGTATACTTGAAATATGTACAGTTTATTGCATGTCAATTATACTTTATTAAAACTATTAAAAAGTAAAAAAAACCACAACTTAGCAAAAAGTAGTTAATCAACTGTAAAATCTATGGAAGTGCTGGTCTACAGTCCTCATCCGTAGAGATTTCAACTCAGTGGATCTGACCGAATCACTCAGTTTACTGGCATCCAAGGTGTTTCCATACAGACCATAGAGCTAATTAAAATTCTAAACTGATTCATCACAGTGGTTTAACTGTGGGTCTATTCCCCACAGCTTCTCTCATATGGAGGCTTTATAGGATGCTCTATATGAGCACCCAATGCCTGTTACAGTTGCTGAGGGGAACTGGGGCAAGGCCATACCGCCTATATGCTTGAAAATGTTACAATTTGAGGGAAATTTATCTTTGAACTTGTAAGGTCACCCATATGTTATATTTGATGTTCTCTCTGCCTCCTTTACCTGTCCCTCCTCACAAAGGACTTTTACTCGAGGACATCTTGGATCCTGCAAATCTCACATCTCCAGCAGGAAATGGAGGCTCCTGTGACACAGCACCACCAGGGGTAAGGTACTGCATTCTCACTTCCATTCTCAGGGAATGGAAGCAGAGGGAGCAGAGGAGAGGGGCTCAGCATCCCTTTCTCTCCTACGATGTGTTTGGGTTCTAAAGAAAATCAGAAATGGATCTAAGAAAATGTCCTTTGGATGTACGCTTAAGCCAGTTGTTTGGTGAATGGGAGAGATTCCATTAGGATGCATATCCTTTAATCTTTACAGACAAAAATTTTAGACACGTTACTGTGCGCCTATGCTTCATCATTTCTTGATCCATAAAGCAAGGATTTGTAAGTGATGAGTTTTCACATGTGGAGACAAGTGTTGAGGAACTGTTATACAAAAGGTAGGTCATTAGCTTTATTTCTGTTCTTAGTTCCTGCTGTCAGAGTCAGTGGAAGGAGAGGGAGAGGAAAAGGAATGCCATTTATTCAGTTTTATTGTGAACTAACTTTCAGTGAATACCAAAGCACAGTACACTGTGCTTTGAAGAATACTGGGATAAATAATATGTCTCGATAACCTAATGAAAAAGTACAAAATACAACAAGTGTCATTAAGATCAAAAAAAGGGGGGGAAATTTTTCTGTGGTTTTCATTTTGACCAATTTCCTTGACAGCTGTCTGTGGAGAGAGGCTGATTAAAAGTGTAAGCTTTGCAGTAAGACCACATGGATTCAGATCCTGACCCTGCCACTTATTGGCTGTGACCCTGAGCAAGTTACTTAAATGCACTGTGCCTCAGCTTTCTCATATGTAAAATGGGTATAATAGTGCCTGTCACATATGGATATTCTGAGTATTAAATGAGATAATCCATGGAAAGCACCAAGAATGACAGTTCCTACCTTACCATAAACACTCAATAAGTGTAGCCATTATTCCTTTGTTCTTATTCTTCCAAATGTACTTGAATAAAATTGTACACAAAATATCAAGTATTATAAAACATTGTTATTGGTTAGATGGCCTTTCTGCTTAAGTGTTTCTATGTATTTGACTTTTTCCCTCAGATTAGACTTTTCAAAAGTGTCTCTATTTTACTCTTTTCAATGAATTAGTTAAAATTTATATTACGTTATTTTTATCTTAATAATGTAATAATGTATATAATTCTATTTTCTTGACTTTGTTCCTTTTCTAGTTTTCTAAATTATTCTTTTACTTTTGGCCTTTCTTTTTTAATAAATGAATTTAAAAATTGAAATTAGCATCTGAATTTAAATATCGATCCACAGTAATTTCATTGTTTTTTTTTTGTTTTGTTTTTGTTTTGAGATGGAGTCTCACTCTGTCGCCCAGGCTGGAGTGCAGTGGCTCGATCTAGGCTCACTGCAAGCTCTGCCTCCCGGTTCACACCATTCTCCTGCCTCAGCCTCCCAAGTAGCTGGGACTACAGGTGCCCAACACCACGCCTGGCTAATTTTTTGTATTTTTAGTAGAGACAGGGTTTCACCTTGTTAGCCAGGATGGTCTTGATCTCCTGATCTCATGATCCGCCCACCTCAGCTTCCCAAAGTGCTGGGATTACAGGCGTGAGCCACTGCAACCGGCCTCATTGTTATTTCTAAATAGCAAGTTTTTCTCTCTTGATTTCCTCTTATCGTGGCAAAATATACAAAACAAAAAATTTAATCATTTTAAGCATTTTTAAGTGTACAGTTAAGTGGCATTAGGTATATCCACACTGTTATGCAACTATAACACCTATATAGCTACAGACACTTTCCAAACTGAAACTCTGTACTCATTAAACAATAACTCCCCATTCCCTAGTCCCCCAGCTACTAGTAACTACCATTCTCTTTTCTGTCTTCGTGAATTTGATGACTCTAGGTACAACATGAAATCATACAATCTTTGTCCTTTTCTGGCAAAAACAGGTATCCATTCTTTGTAGCTGATATTAGAGGAAAAACAATTCAATCATGACACCGAGTATGATGTTAGCTCTGGGTTTTTCATAAATGACCTTACATGTTGAAGTAGTTTTCTTTTTTATTGAGACGGAGTCACTGTCGCCCAGGCTGGAGCGCAGTGTTGCAATCTCTGCAGCAAACTGCAACCTCCGTGTCCTGGGCTTAAGTGATTCTCAGGCCTTGGCCAACCAAGCAAGCAGCTGGGACTACAGGCATGCACCACCATGCTGGCTAATTTTTGTATTTTTTTGTAGAGACGGGGTTTCATCATTTGGTCAGGCGGGCCTTGAACTCCTGACCTCAAGAGGCGCAAGCCAACACGCCTGGCTTGTTTCCTTTTATTTTTAATGTGTTTTTGTCATCTTTAAAAAGATGTTGAATTTTGTCAAATGCTTCTTCTGCATCAATGAAATGATTATGTATCTTTTTTCCTTTATTCGTTAATGTGGCATATTACACTGATTTTTGTGGGATGTTGAACTGTTTTTGAATTCCAGGAATAAATCCTACTTTGTGTATCATCCTTTCAATATGCTGCTGAATTCAGTTTGCTGGCATTTTACTGAGTATTTTTGCATTAACATTCATAAGGATTATTGGTCTGTAGTTTTCTTTCTTGTAGAGTCTTTGATTTTGGTATTGGGGTAATGCTGGCTTTATAGAATTAACTGGAATGTGTTTCTTCCTCTTCAGTTTTCTGGAAGCATTTGAGAAGGATTGGTGCAAATTCTTTTTTTTTTTTTTTTTTTTTAAGACGGAGTCTCACTCTGTTGCCAGGCTGGAGTGCAATGGTTTGATCTCGGCTCACTGCAACCTCCAACTCCCTGGTTCAAGCTATTCTCCTGCCTCAGTCTCCTGAGTAGCTGGGATTACAAGCACACGCCACCACGCCCAGCTAATTTTTGTATTTTTAGTAGAGATAGGGTTTCACCGTGTTGGCCAGGATGGTCTCGAACTCCTGAACTCGTGATCCACGCACCTCGGCCTCCTACAATGCTGGGATTACAGGTGTGAGCCACCGTGCCGGGCTGGATTGGTGCAAATTCTTTAAATGCTTGGTAGAATTAATCAGCAAAGCCTTAAGGTCCTGGGCTTTACTTTATTGGGAGGTTTTTGATTACTGATTCAATCTCCTTACACAGTTATAGTTATATTCAGGTTTTCTATGTCTTCATGACATTCTTCCTAGGTTGTGTATTTCTAGCAATTCATCCATTTCACGTAGACTATTCAATTTGTTGGTATACAAATGTTCACAGTACTCTCTTGAACTCCTTTTTATTTCTGTAAAATCAGTAGCAATGTCCCCTTTCATTTTTGATGTTAATTATTTGAGTCTTCTTTCTTTTCTCTTAGTCAATCTAGCTAAAGATTTATCCACCATTTTCTTGATCTCTTCAAACAACCAACTCTTGGTTTCATTGATTGCCTCTGTTGTTTTTCTATTCTTTGTTTTACTTATCTCTGTTCTAATATTTGTTATTTCCTTCCTCTGGCTAGCTCTGGGGGTTTTTCCTTTTCCTAGCTCCTTAAGGTGGAAAGTTAATTGTTGATTTAGACCTTTATTCTTTTTTAATGTAAGCATTTACAGCTATACATTTCCCTCTTAGCATTACTTTTGCTGCATCCTGTAAGTTGTGGTGTGTGTTTTCATTTGTTTCAAGCTATTTTCTAACTTCCCTTGTGAATTCTTCTTCAACCCTTCCGTTAAGCGTGTGTTGTTTAACTTCCACATACTTGTGAATTTTTCAATTTTTCTTCCGCTGTTGATTTCTAGTTTCATTGTATTGTGACTGGAAAAAAATGAATGATTTCAATCTTTTAAAATGTATTAAAAACTTGTTTTGTGGCCTAACACATGATTTATCCTGGAGAGTGTTCATTGTGTACTTAAGAAAAATATGTATTCTGCTGTTGTTGGAAGGAAAATTCTATGTATCTGTTAGGTCCAATTTGTCTATATTGCTGTTCAAATCCTCTCCTCACTTATTATCTTCTGTCTGAATGTTTTACCTATTATGAAAGTCGGGTATTGAAGTCTCCCATTATTACTGCAGAGCTATTTCTCCCTTCAATTCTGTCAATGTTTGCTTTGTACACTTTGGGGCTCTATTGTTTGTTTAATTTATGTATATAATTGTTAAATCTCCTTGGTGAATCCACTTTTTACCATCAGATACTGTCTTTCTTCTCTTCTAACAGTTGTTGACTTGAAGTGTATTTTGTCTAATATTAATACAACCACTCCTGTTCTCTTTTGGTTGCTATTTGCATGAAATATCTTTTTCCATGCTTTTATTTTCAACCTGTGTATATTCTTGGACCTAAAGTCAGTCTCTTATGCATAGCATATAGTTGGACACTGTTTTTTAAATCTGTTCTGCCAATCTACATCTTTTAATTATGGGATTTGATCCATTTACATTTGAAATAATTAAGAATAGGGAAGAACTCATTTTTGCCACTGTATTTATTTTCCATATGTCTTATAACTATTTTGCCCCTAAATTCCTCCATTACTGTCTTCCTTTGTGTTTAATTGGTGTTTTTTAGTGACATATTTTTATTCCTTTCTCATTTCCTTTTACATATACTTTAGATATTTTTTGTTGTGGTTACCATAGGGATTACATATAACATCCTAAAGTTATAACAACCTTAAATCAATTGATTTTACATTGATATCAATGTACTTGTCAACATAGATTTACAATTATTTTATGCATGTGTCTTTTAAATCCTGTAGAAAATAAAAAAGCAGAGTTATAAGCCAAAATTATGATATTGGTATTTATATTTGTCCATGTACTTACCTTAACTGGAGATCTTTATATTTTTGTATGACTTTGAGTTACTGTCTAGTGTCCTTTCATTTCATCTTGAAGGTCTCCCTTTAGGATTTGTTTTTTTTTTCTTTTTTTTGAGATGGAGTCTCACTCTGTCGCCCAGGCTGGAGTGCAGTACCGCAATCTCGGCTCACTGCAAGCTCCGCCTCCCAGGTTCAAGCAATTCTCTCCGTCAGCCTCCCGAGTAGCTGGGATTATAGGCGCCTGCCACCATGCCTGGCTAATTTTTGTATTTTTAGTAGAGACGGGGTTTCACCATCTTGACCAGGCTGGTCTTGAACTCCTGAACTCATGATCCACCCACCTTGGCCTCCCAAAGTGCTGGGATTACAGGCGTGAGCCACCACACCAGGGACAGGATTTCTTACAGGGCTGGTCTACTGGTAATGAACTCCCTCAAGCTTTTGCCTGTCTGCAAATATCTTAACCCTCATTTTTGAAGGGCAGTTTTGCCCAACATAAAATTCTCGGTAAACACTTTTTCTTTGTTTCTCAGTTGACAGTTTATTTTTTTTTTCCCCAATACATTAAATATATCATCCCACTGCCTTCTGGATTGCAAAGTTTCTACTGACAAATCCACTGATAATCTTCACGGAAATTCCTTGTACATGACAATGTTGCTTTTCTCTTGATGCTTTCAAGATGCTCTCTTTGTGGACAGTTTGATTATAAGGTGCCACAGTGTGGATCTCACTGGGTTTATACTATCTAGACTTGGTTGACCTTCTTGTATTTGTATATCCATATTTTCCCTCAAATTTGGAGAGCTTTTCATTATTTCTTAATCTACCCTTTTGTCCTTTTCTCTTTCTTCTGAGCCTCCATAATGTACATATTGGTCCATTTGATAATGTCCCATGTGTTCACTTTCCCTTTTTGTTTTGCTCCTCAGATTAAATAATTTTAAATAACCTATCTTCAAGTTTGCAGACTTTTTCTCCCTATTTTGGTCTGCTGTTGAACTCCTCTAGAGAATTTTTCAATTTCAAAATTGAATTTCATGTCCAGAATTTGTTTGGTTCTCTTTTTTTTTTAATTTCTATCTCTTTGTTGATATTCTCATCTTGCTCATATATCCTTTTCCTCACTAGTTCTCTGTGTTTTACTTTCACTCTTGGAGTATTTAAGACACTTGTTGTAAAGTCTTTGTCTAGTAGCTCCAATGCCTGTTTTGCTTCAGGGACAGTTAGTTTCTGGAGATTTATTTTGTTACTCTGAATGAGCTGTATTTTCATTTTCTTTCTTTTCTTTTTTTAATGTCTTGTGGTCTTTTCTTGAAAACTACCATTTAGAAAGACAGCCAACTCCCCCAGTCTTTGCAAACTGGTATGGAAGACCTTCACTAATTAGCAAGGTGTGTCTTGAGCCTTGGGAATAACATGGGGTGAAGGCTAAAAGTCTTCTCAGGTCATTTCTGGGTATACATCCTGTCTGGGTATGCTGCCATCTTGGCTAACTGCAGCCTCCACCTCCCGGGTTCAAACGATTCTCTCAGCCTTCTGAGTAGCTGGGACCACAGGCGCACACCACCACGCCTGGCTAATTTTGGTAATTTTAGTAGAGACGGGGTTTGACCATGTTGGCCAGGCTGGTCTCAAACTCCTGACCTCAAGTGATCCACCCACCTTGGCCTCCCAAAATGTTGGGATTACAGGCATAAGCCACTGTGCCTGACCTCATTGAAGTTTTATCATGAGATTGCAACAATTTAGTCACATCGTCAGGCTTTGTTTCTAATTCTAGTTCTCTATTTCCACCACATCTGGAATTACTTCCTCTACTAAAGTCGAACTCCTCAAAGTCATCCATGAGGGTTGGAATCAACTTCTTCCAAACTCCTGTTTGATATTTTGACCTCTTCTCATGAATCACAAATGTTCTTAAATGGTATTTAGAATAGTGGATCCTTTCCAGAAGGTTTTTAATAGACTTTGACCAGATCCATCAGAGAAATCACTATATATGACAGCAATAGCCTTACAAAATGTTATTTCTTAAATAATAAGAGTTCAAAGTCAAAAGTACAACTTGATCCATGGGCTGCAGAATGGATGTTGTGTTACTGCATAAACAACATTAGTCTCCTTGTATATATATCTCCATCAGAACACTTGGGTGACTAGGGGCATTGTCAGTAAGCAGTAATATTTGGAAAGAAAACTTTTTTTTTCTGAGCAGTAGGTCTCAATAGTGGGATTAAAATATTCAGTAAACCATCCTGTAAAGAGATATGGTGTTATCCAGGCTTTGTTGTTCCATTTTATAAAGCACAGGCAGAGTAGAGTTAGCATAACTTTTAAAGGCCCTAAGATTTTCAGAATGGTAAATGAGCACTGGCTTTAACTTAAAGTCACCAGCTGCATTAGTCTCTAACAAGAGAGTCATCCTATCTTTTGAAGCCAGGTATTGACTCTCCTCTTTAGTGACTACAGTCCTCAATGACATCTTCTTCCAATATAAGGTTGTTTTGTTCTCACTGAAAGTCTGTTGTTTAATGTAGGTACCTTCAACAATGATCTTAGCTAGATCTTCTGGATAACTTGCTGCAGCTTTTCTACATCAACACTTGCTGCTTTACCTTGCACTTTTTTGTTATGGAGGTGGCTGCTTTCCTTAAACATCATGAACCAATCCTTGCAGCTTCAAACTTTTCTTCTGCTACTTCCTTGTGTCTCTCAGCCTTCAAAGAACTAAGTGTGTTAGAGCCTTGCTCTGGATTAGGCTGTGGTTTAATGGAATGCTGTGGCTGATTTGATCTTTGATCCAGACCACTTTCTTTGTATCAGCAATAAGGCTGTTTGGTGCTCTTGTCATTCATGTGTTTACTGGAGTAGCACTTTTAATTTCCTTCAAGAACTTTTCCTTTGCATTCACAACTTGGCCAACTGTTAGCTTTTGGCCCATCCTGGCTTTCAACATGCCCTCCTCACTAAGCTTAATCATTTTTAGCTTTCGATGTAAAGTGAGAGACATGCAACTCTTCCTTTCACTTGACCACTTAAAGGCCATTGCAGAGTTACTAATTGGCCTAATTTAAATACTGTGTCTCAGGGAAGAGGGAGGCCCAAGAGAGGGAATGAGACAGGGGAATGGCCAGTAAGTGGAGCGGTCGAACACACACATCTACCAATTAAGTTCATCTTCTTATAGGGGCATGGTTCATGGTGTCCTAAAACAAATACAATAGTAACTTCAAAGATCAGTGATCACAGATCACCATCACAGATATGATAATGAAAAAATTTGAAATAAAGTGAGAATTACATTCTCACAGAGACACAAGTGAGCATATGCCGTTGGAAAAATGGTGCTGGAAGACTTGCTTGACTCAAAATCTCCACAAACCTTCAATTTGTAAATAAGGTAATTATCTGTGAAGCACAATAAAGTGAAGTGCAATAAAATGTGTCTGTATACAGTTATTAAATTATGGTAGATAACTTTTATTCAAGTAATTTATACACTTATTTAGCCTAGTGGATTTATTATTATTTATTTTATTTTTTTGAGATGGAGTATCGCTCTGTCGCCCAGGCTGGAGTGGCCCAATCTCAGCTCACTGCAAGCTCCGCCTCCCGGGTTCATGCCATTCTCCTGCCCCAGCCTCCCGAGTAGCTGGGACTACAGGTGCCTGCCACCACGCCTGGCTAATTTTTTATATTTTTAGTAGAGATGGAGTTTCACCGTGTTAGCCAGGATGGTCTTGATCACCTGACCTTGTGATCCGCCCACGTTGGCCTCCCAAAGTGCTGGGATTACAGGTGTGAGCCACCGCGCCCGGCTAATTTATTATTTTTTAAGAGAGGAATATGGAGTTTCCCATTATAGTTGTGGATTTGTCTGTTTCTCATCATATATAAGAGTTTTGGCTTTGTTATGTAATGACTATTACAACTTCCTAGTGGACTGTGGCCCTCTTTGTTTTGCTTAATGCCTTTTGTCTTGAATTCTATTAATAATTTGATATTAACATTGCCATCCATTCTTAATTTTTGTTACCATCTCCCTGATTTGATTTTTTATCTTATTTTCAACTTCCTGTATCTTTTTTATTTATATATATGTTTCATAACAAGCATAAACCTGAGTCTGATTTTTCCTTTCTGCCAGCCCCACTTTTTTCCTTCTTTCTAAAAAGAGTCTCAACATATCCATACTTATGTTTGGATTTAGTTCTGACACTTCATTGGTCATGCTTTCTGAGTTTCCTCCATCTTCCCAACACAACTATGTATTTCCTATCATGTACTAAAATAATTACATTTTCTTGATACTCTTATTTCTTTTGGAAGTTTTACACTTGTTGCGGGAAGTCAGGGACCCTGAACGGAGGGACTGGCTGAAGCCATGGCAGAACATAAATTGTGAAGATTTCATGGACATTTATTAGTTCCCCAAATTAACACTTCTATAATTTCTTACACCTGTCTTTCCTTCAATCTCTGAACATAAATTGTGAAGATTTCATGGACACTTATCACTTTCCCAATCAATACCCTTGTCATTTCCTATGCCTGTCTTTAATCTCTTAATCCCATCATCTTCGTAAGCTGAGAAGGATGAGTGTCGCCTCAGGACCCTGTGATGATTGCGCTAACTGCACAAATTGTTTGTACAGCATGTGTGTTTAAACAATATGAAATCTGGGCACCTTGAAAAAAGAACACGATAACAGCAAAGTTCAGGGAACAAGAGAGATAACCTTAAACTCTGACTGCTGGTGAGCCAGGCGGAACAGAGCCATATTTCTCTTCTTTCAAAAGCAAATGGGGGAAATATCACTGAATTCTTTTTCGCAGCAAGGAACATCCCTGAGAAAGAGAATGCATCCCTGAGGGTAGGCCTCTGAAATGGCCACTTCGGAGGTGGCCGTCTTTCATGGTCGCCGCTGTAGGGATGAAATAAGCCCCAGTCTCCTGTAGCACTCCCAGGCTTATTAGGACAAGGAAATTCCCACCTAATAAATTTTGGTCAGACCGGTTGTCTGCTCTCAAACCCTGTCTCCTGATAAGATGTTATCAATGACAATGTGTGCCCGAAACTTCATTAGTAACTTTAATTTTGCACCTGTCCTGTGGTCCTGTGGTCTCGCCCTGCCTCCATTTGCGTTGTGATATCTTATTACCTTGCGAAGCATGTGATCTCTGTGACCCACACCCTATTCGTACACTCCGTCCCCTTTTGAAAATCGCTAATAAAAACTTGCTGGTTTTGCGGCTCAGGGGGCATCACAGAACCTGCTGACATGTGATGTCTCCCCCGGACACCCAGCTTTAAAATTTCTCTCTTTTGTACTCTGTCTCTTTATTTCTCAGACGGGCTGACACTTAGGGAAAATAGAAAAGAACCTATGTGAAATATTGGGGTGAATTTCGCCTGATATCTGGCTGAATTTCCCCTGATACACCTAATATCCAGTGTTTTTCAAAGTGGAGTTGAGAACCAATTGTATCATAATCACCGTGGGTGGCTTTTAAAATTAATTGTGGCAAAACATACAACACATGATTTACCATTTTAGCTATTTTTAAGAGTACAGTCCAATGACATTAAGTAAATTCTGTTTTCCAGCCATCACCACTATCTATTGCTACAACTTTTTTATTACCCTAAACTGAAATTCCATGCCCATTACACAATAATTCCCCATTCCTCCCTATCCTTGTCCCCTAATAGGCACCGTTCTACTTTCTATCTCTATGGATTTGACTATTCCAGGTATTTCATATAAGTAGAATCATACAATATTTGTCTTTTCATATCTGGCTTATTTCATGTAGCATAATGTCTTCAAGGTTTCTCTATGTTGTAGCATTTATCAGAATTTCATTTCTTTTTAAGGCTGAATAGTATTCCATTTTATGCATATACTGTATTTTGTTTATCCATTCATCCATCAACAGACACTTGAGTTGCTTCCACATTTTACCTATTGTGAATATAGGTGCTATGAACATGAGTGTACAAATATCTCTTCAAGTCTCTGCTTTCAATTCTTCTTGGTATATACCCAAAGTGGAAGTGCAATTGCTGGATCATATGGTAATTTTTTGAGGAACCACCATGCTGTTTTCCACAGCAGCTGTGCCACTTGACATTTCCATCAACAACGCACAAGGGTTCTAATTTCTCCATATCCTAAACTAGGACTTGTTGTTTTCTGTTGTTGCTTTTATTTTTATAATAGTCATCCCAATGTGTGTGAAGTTGTATCTCATTATAGTTCTGATATGCATTTCCCTAATGATTAGTGATGCTGAGCATCTCTTCATGTGCTTAATGGCCACTTATATATCTTGTATACCTTCTTTGGAGAAATGTCCTATTCATTGTTAGATTGGATTGTGTTTTTTGTTGTTGTTGAGTTTTAGGAGTTCTTTTTATATTCTAGATATTAATACTTTATCAGATATGTGATTTGCAAATATTTTCTCCCATTCTGTAGACTGCCTTTTTTCTCTGTTGATAGTGTCCTTTGATCCACAACCTGGGTGTTTTTTAAAATGTAGAATGTTGAGTCCCATTCTACATCTACATAAACAGAACGCCTGCAAGGTGGAGTTTGAGCATCTGTGTTTTTGAAAATTGTACCAGGTAATTATTATAACTCACTCTTTTAGTTGTTGCCCTTAAATTTTTTGCTAGCATTTAAAAACATTTTTTGGCATACAATTTGAGAACTGACCAGGGTATCCTGGTCCTTTCCTGAGGAAAAAAACAATTCTAAGACAACTCTACCCCCCTCTACCCTTATTCTGACATTTTATCAACATTATATAACATTTTAGTTCTTGTTACTAATTTTTTCATACCATCCCTTCATATTTCGGGGAATTCTTTCTTTATAACTGCATGAAGCCTATCAGCCACACTCCCAGTAATTTTTTAGACTTAAAATTTTAGCCACAAATTGTAAATACAAGTCAAAATAATTTTCTTTCACATATAGCCATATAAATTTTTTCACTTTGACAACTCTGTTGTCATCTAGAATCCTATAATGCTGATGAAATGTATGTTCTTCAAAGTCTGATCTGCTGAATCAAGTCTGATTCTCATTTCTTTGTTAACAATGTGTCTTTTCCTTTTTGTTGCAGTTTTTATAAATCATTCTCTCCCTGTTTCTCACTCTGGAACCTTTCAGCCCTTCTCTTTATCTTTGAAATGTAGAAATATTACTAACATGTATGTTTTCTCTCTCAGTCATTATTCCTACTTCACACTAAATGCCCCTTCAAAATTAATAACAATTTTCTCCAATCATGTCATCAATTATCTCCCGTCCTCCAGTCTCTCTGTTCATTATTTCTGGAATACATAGATGATGACTTCTGGGATTTTTCCTCAATTTCTCTTTACTCATATTTCACATCTATTTATTACTTGACTTTATGTTTGAAAATATTCATTCCTTTTATCTTCCATATCCTTCTCCATTTTTCCATTAGCCCTCTCCATTTTTTTTTCAAACCTTCATTTTTTTCCATATCCTTCCATTAGCCCTCTCCATTTTTTTTTTTTTCAGACCTTCTACTGAGTTACTTTATTTTGGCAAAAATTTTAATTTATAAGAACTAATTTGGTTTTTTATGTACTTTTTTCCTTGGCATCCTATTCTTATTTTATTCCCTTCAATGTCTGTTTTTCACCTTTGTCCTTCGCTTTCTTGCTAGGCTAATTTTATTAAAATGCTTCATAATTCTTCATTTCCCATTCATAATTAAAATGATGACTAGGTGAATCACTGGAAAGCCGGTCTGTGTTTCCATGCAGGTAACACGTGTATTTCCCTTTTTCATGTCCTGGGGAGAACTGGAAGTACTTCAGGCTTGGCTCTGGCTTTATGATCTGGTTCCAACATCCATTCTAGGAAGCTTTCTACAGTCAGATTCCCCATTTATTTATAAAATGCGTAAAATTATTCTTTCAGCTTTAATCAAAGAGTACCTGTTACGGCCAATCTCTCTGTAAAGTAGGGTGTCAGAGGGGAATTTGTATTAGAGTCAGGACATTATCAATTCCCCAGAAGGATGCACTCTGTCTACTCCCACATACTGTGGTTGCAACCCCATGCTTAAAATTTCTGTATTCTTTCCTGCAGACTTTGGATTGTAGTATTTCTCTGCTGATATCTTGATCACAGATTCTACTTCCTTTCTATCTTCCAGGAGTTTCTCAAAACTTCTGATCTACTAGTACACAACTATGCTATTTTCCTGCAGTATTAGGAATTTATTCTTTCTTCTTAAGTTATTTCTGTCATATTAATAGGATTCTGAGATGGATGAAAAATGGCTATTTTTGGACTATTATCTGGATTGAGAAGGTCAGGATTATATTAAATGTATGTTTTTACAAGTTTCCCCCTTTCTTCTAATCATAGTCATAGTATAAGCAACCTTAAAAGTTCAAGAGTATTTTTAGATTAAAAGTATTTGCAGATCACTTTAAATTTTGTCAGTATTATACCTGTCAATGGCTTGAAGATCATTGGCTGGATTCCAAGTAGGATCAAATAATACAACAACATTGGCACCGACAAAATTGAGGCCTAGTCCACCAGCCCTGGAGGAAAGAGAAAAAAAAAAGCACATTACAACAGCAAAAACTAATTGTTGTGCTATAACTCAACTGTGCCAGGTTTCTATAGCCAAAACAGTACAATATTGCATTAATTTCATCAAAGTAAGGTGGTGATTAAAATACAAATATGCCACAAATTAAATATTAAAGCACAATTTTATTTCTACCACTCTAGAAAATCCCTAAAAATCTGGTCATTAGAGCCCACATAAATAGTTTGTGCTGGTTTTTACTTTTTTTTGATACTCAAATACTACTTCTGCAAGATTTTCCTAACATAATTTTTAAAAACTGTTAGTACATTCTAGCTAAATAAAGTAATACATACATTTAAAAACTCAATTCAGGAATAGATGCACATCTTATTCTTCCACCAAGTGCAGCTAAAACTCTGGATGTTACATAGAAAATAAACATAAAACTCTGAAAGGTACAGAGAAGATAGGCAGGCTAGGGACTGCAAGGTCTAAGGAATGGCATGACAGTGAGTCATGGCTTTCCTGAAAAAAAGGAATGGCTTTCCCAAAAAAGAAAGCTTCCATGGCTCTTCCAAAAAGGAAAACCTAGCTAAATGAGTCCCACATTCAGCAACTGATGGAACTCCTAGACAGAAAATTGGCAAGGATATAAAAGAACAAACTGACCAACCAACAGGATCTAAATGACATACACAGAACACTCCACCTAGAACAGCACAACACACACACTTTTTTTTCCTGGTTCCTACAGAACATTCACCAAGATAGACCAAATCCTGGGCCATAAAACAAACCTCAACAAATTTAAAACAACTGAAATTATACTGGTATATACTGAGTATAATGGTATTATACTGAGTATGTTCTCTAATAATGGAATCAAACTAGCAATACATTTCAGGAGGACAACAAAATAAATTCCAAACACTTGGAAATTAAACAACATACATTTAAATAGCTCATGAGTCATACAAAATCTGAAATCCCAAAAAAGGTGAAAAGAAAGTCTAGCTTTCTTTTTTGCTTAAGATACCACAAGCTGGGTTCTTAACATATCCCAAGCTGCTGGAAATGCCAAAAGTCAGACTATAAAAAATATATATATATATAAAATATAAATATATATATCCCAAGAAGAGCCTTTTCCCTTTAGCTAAAGAACCAGGAAAGGTATAGCCTTGAAAGGCAGAAAAATGTGAGACAATAACCGCTCTACTCCTGCCAAACACCAAGGAACAATCTGTGGCCCCATCCCTACCTTAGTCAGCAAAGGCTGAATGAGGATGCTAGACTTCCATCCTTGGCTGGCTATAATGAGACACTACCACTGATTCCTGCTGGGGTGGTATCAGAGAAGACTGAGTGAAGAGCTAGAGCTTTCATTTCCTTCCCAATGATAACGGGGTCTCCCTCCATGGTGTCAGAGGACGCCAGGTGGGAGCAGTAGTAAAGCACTTCCCTCTCAGGCTATATCAGCAGAGGCCAAAGATGGAACCTAGCTTTCCACCCCTACTTGGCTGGCATGGTGTCAAAGAGGAGAACTACTAAAATGGAAGATTTAAATCACATGCAAAGTCTCATAACACAATACTCAAAATGTCCAAGACACAATGATACAATAAAAAATCACTTATACCAAGAACCAGGAAAATTATAACCTGTATAAGAAAAGACTGAGATGAATCAGATGTTGGAATTACCTGACAAGAATTTTAACAAAGCCATCATAAAAATGTTTCAACAAGCAATTACAAACATGCTTGAAACCAACAAAAAAATTGAGTCTCAGCAAAAACAAACAAAACAAAAATGGATATAAAGAGCAAAATAAAAATTTTGGAACGGAAAAACAGCTGAAATACAAAACTTGCCAAATGGGCTGAATAGTACAGTGGAAAAGACAAAAGATAAAATCAGTAAGCATGATGAGAACCAGTATCATTTACGAAATGTGAACAACAGAGAGAAACATCAGAAACCATGGAGATCAGAAGAAAGTGGCATTATCTTTCAGGTGCTGAAAGAAAGGAACTGTCAACCAAGAATTCTATATTCAGTGAAAATATCCTTCAGAAAGGGAAGGGAAATATGACATTCTCAGACTAAGGAAAACTAAGAGCACCTGTTACCAGCAGACTTAACCTAAAAGATTGGTGGCTAGAAAGTTCATAAGGAAAAAAAAAGCAGAATAAGGCTTGGAACTAGAACAGAAAGGAAAGAGGAAGATCAGAATAGGTTAAAATAGGGGTGGATATAAATACTATTTTATTTCTCATGGATTTCATAAATCACATTTCATGGTTAAAGGAAAATTGCAATACAATCTGATATGCTGCTTAGGGCATGTAGAGGAAATACCTAAGACAATAATATCTTAAAAGTGGAGTAGGAAAAGAAGCTTAAATGTTAAGTAAAATTTCTATGCTTCATTCAAACTGGTAAACCTGTATACCAGTAGACTGTGAGAAGTTACTATGTACAATGTAATACCCAGAGCAACCACCAGGAAGCAACACAAAGCAATATACTAAAAAACACTATACATAAACAAATACAGAATCCTAAAGAAATGTCTAAATAAGACAAACAGTGGAACTATAAATAGGAGATAAAAAGATAAAAGTTAAATAAAAAATATCAATAATTACCTTCAATATAATGGCCTAAATATACCATTTAAAATCGTAAGATTGGCGGGCTAGATTGAAAAAACAGTATGCTCTCCACAAAAAACAAAACACTTTAAATATGATGACATAGCTAGGTTGAGAGTGAAAAGATGATAAAAGATATACCAGGCAATTATTAAAGAAAAAAGCAAGACTGCCTATATTAATATTAGTCCAAGTATATGTCAGAGCAAAGAAAGTTAATAGTGAAAAGAGGGACAATGCACAATGACAAAAAGATCAATCTGCCAAAACACCAAACAGCACCAAAACAGCAGAGCTGAAAGATACATGAAGTCAAATTAATTAAGCTGAAAAGAGAAACAGACAAATGCACAATTATAGTTGAGGATTTCAATATCCCACATTCAGCAACTGATAGAACTCCTAGAAAGAAAATTGGCAAGGATATAAAAGAACAAAATGACCAACCAACAGGATCTAAATGACATACACAGAACACTCCACCTAGAACAGCACAACACACATACTTCTTTTTCCTGGTTCCTATAGAATATTCACCAAGATAGACCAAATCCTGGGCCATAAAACAAACCTCAACAAATTTAAAACAACTGAAATTATACTGGTATATACTGAGTATAAGGGTGTTATACTGAGTATGTTCTCTAATGATAATGGAATCAAACTAGCAATGCACTTCAGGAGGACAATAAAAAAAATTCCAAACACTTGGGAATTAAACAACATACATCTAAATAGCTCAAGTCAAACAAAATCTGAAATCCAAAAAAACTGTGAAAAAAAATACGAGGAGAAATAAATAATAATGTAACACAAATGAAAATACAAATAATGTAACACAAATGAAAATGTCAAAATATGTAGGATGCAGCTAAGCAGGGCTTAGGAAAATTTGTAACACTAAATGCTTATATTAGAAAAAAATTAAAGGTCTCAAACCAATAATCTGAGGTCCTCCCCCTAAGAAACTAGAAAAAGAAGCAAAAAAAGCAAGCAGAAGAAAAGAAATAAATAAAAAAGCAGAATCAATAAAGCTGACTACAGAAAAATAACAGAGAAAAATCAGTGAAAAAAAGCTGATTCGTTGCTGAACTAGCAATGACAAAGATAAAAGAGAATGCACAAATTACCAATATTAGAAATGAAACAAGGGATATCACTACAGATCCTACAGCTATTAAAAGGATAAATGAATACTATAAAAAATTTTATGGTCATAAATTCAACAAGTTAGAAGAGAAACAATTCCTCAAAAACTGCAAACCACTGAACTCAACTAAATGAAACAGACAACCTGATTGGTTCTATAACTATTAAAGAAATTGAGTATGTTATTTTCAAAACTCTAAGGGAAAAAAAATAACCCCTCCAGGCCCAGATGATTCCACTGGAGAATTTTACCATTTACAGAAGCATTAACACCAGCTTTATACAATAAGCACATGAAAAGATGTTTAATATCATTAGACATTAGGTTAATGCAAATCCAAACCACAATGACATGTCTCTATATGCCCATCAGAATGGCTAAAATTAAAAAAAATAGTGACAATAGCAAAAGTTAGTGAAAATGCAGAGGAACTTGATCACTCACACACTGCTGTTGGGAATGTAAAACCATATAGCCACTTTGGAAACAGTTTAGCAATTTCTTATAAAACGAAATATGCAACTATCACATAATGCAGCAGTTGCACTATTTAGCATTTATCCCAGAGGAATGAAAACTAATGTTCAAACAAAAATCTGTACACAAATGTTAATAGCTTTATCTGTCATAGCCGAAAACTGGAAACAACTCAGATGCCCTTCAATAGCTGAATGTATAAACAAACTGTGGTGTATCCATATCATGAATACTAAGAGCAATAAAAAGAAAAGAACCATTGATACATACAACAACTGGATGAATTTACAGGGAGTTATGCTGAGTGAAAAAAGCCAATCCCAAAAGGTTACATACTTTATGACTCCCTTTGCATAACATTCTTGATTATGTTGTTCTAAATTACAGAAATGGAGAACAGATTAGTGGTTTCCAGGGCTCAGGGAGAAAGGGAAGAGAGGAAAGTAGATGTGACTATAAAAGGACAGCATGAGGGATTCTTGTGATGGAAATGTTCTGCTCTTCACTGTATCAACATCAGTATCCTGGTTGTGATAATGTACTACAGTTTTACAAGATATTACATTGGGGGAACTGGGTAAAGAGTGCATGGGATCATTCTGTATTATTTCTTAAAACTACTTGTGAATCTAGAAATATCTCAGAATAAAAAGTTTAATTTAAAAATGTGGCTAACAATAACATCCATATAGCCTTAACACAGAATGGGTTCTTAAATACAGATTATTTGCACCATCACATGTTGATCACAATGCAGGCAGTCAGGGTGCTACCGCATATGCTTCAGGCTTGTCATAGTGAATACAGAGAAAGCCAAGAGTTACACTGCAACAGGATGCCACATGTTCTCTCTCCTAAAGGAAGAGAACAAGATGAAATAACATCAATGCTCATTTTATAATGAGCTACATCTAATACTTTCCTGGACCCAGAGTTCTTTTTCTCCATCTATTTCCTGGTGATACCACCCATATACTCACTCATCAAAGCCAAAAGCTATGCTAAGTATCACTACAGACTTCTTCTTCTCCATCACTACTTCCCTTTCCCACTAAAAGCTAACCAGTATCAAGTCCTGTCATATTTAGCTCAGAAATGTTTTCCTCGAGACCCTTCTCCATTCCTATTACCACTGCCCTTTTCAGAGCTGTTATTAGATTGTACTTGCATGTATTACTTCATTGGTCTTCTAATTGTCCTCCCTTACTTCAGACCTTACATCCATGCCCATTCTCACATTACATAAAAATTATTTTGGCCGGGCGCGGTGGCTCACGCTTGTAATCCCAGCACTTTGGGAGGCCGAGGCGGGCGGATCACGAGGTCAGGAGATCGAGACCACGGTGAAACCCCGTCCCTACTAAAAATACAAAAAATTAGCCGGGCGTGGTGGCGGGCGCCTGTAGTCCCAGCTACTTGGAGAGGCTGAGGCAGGAGAATGGTGTAAACCCGGGAGGTGGAGCTTGCAGTGAGCCGAGATTGCGCCACTGCACTCCAGCCTGGGCAACAGAGCGAGACTCCGTCTCAAAAAAAAAAAAAAAAAAAAAAAAAAAAAATTATTTTAAGCACAGAATATACAGAACTAAGTGTACTACTCATCTGGAAAATTTTACTTTTGCAGTATAGTACCCCAAATCCTTAACTTAATCCTTCCAAGTTAATAACTATGAAAGCATTGTAGTTCAAATTATAGGGTTTGCTTAGAAAGCTGTTTGTAGTTTAAAACCCATTAATTCCTATTCATCAGAGACCAATAGGCCTCAATGACCAGGCCTACCATCTCTGCAGCTGGTATCACACCAGTCATTCTTGATATCTATACCACAAGTGACCAAAACACTTAAAGTTGCCTTCATACAATTTTCTCTGCTCTCTTATTTGCCTGGCTAACTTTTCCTTGTCCTTCAAGTGTCATTAACAAAGCCTGAACTAAATCTTTCTCCTCTGTGCCTCCTCCTACCCTGCATTCGCCATACTGTATTGAACTATCCTTTTACATGTTTCCAAACAACTCCTCCTGTACCCCTCTACTTTTTGAGTTATAAACTCTAAGAGACCTGTCTCCTCCAGGGCCTGTCACAGAGTGGATACTTACACTCTTTATTAAACTGAGCTTCGTTAAAATAACTCGAGTTCTCCTATGTAGTCATACATCCAAGCTGTTGCCTCCACATATCCTAAGCACCAAACACATAAGTTCTCTAGTCATTTTGGTACCTATGCTATTCTCTCTGCCTAAAATGCCCTTTACCAAAACAGCATTCCTTTTCTTTTTAATAAAATCTTATCTCTAAAGAACCAGTTAAAACATCACCATCCTTCTATGGGGTTTTTTGATCTATCTATTTCTTAAATGCCTATGGATCTTCAGACATAAACTCCAGTAAAGCATTTACTGCATTATATTGCTCTTCAAAGGCAAAAATTCTCTTATTTTTCTTGCTGCACATTAAGGGTCCATGAAGATATTAGCAGTTGAACAAAAAGGTGTGAGATTGAGACAAAATAAAGCAGTAAAGGCAGATTTTAACAACAGGCATATAGTATGATTCTCATTATTTATTTGAAGAGTGGTTTAGAATCTCTTTCTCTTGGGGTACATAAGAAAAGAAACGTCCTCATCTTTCTGGGAAAGTTGACAGTGTTTTGGAATGTTATGAGAGACAGAAAATGATGTTTCTCCAGATCCTTTCAAAGCTCATGACTCCTGGTATTGGACTACCTAGAGGTATTCATATCATCTGGAAAATTTTACTTTTGCAGTATAGTACCCCAAATCCTTAACTTAATCCTCACAAGTTAGTAAGTATGAAGAAAGCATTGTAGTTCAAATTATAGGGTTTGCTTAGAAAGCTGTTTGTAGTCAACTAGTGTATGATTCTGAAAGTCAAAACCAAGAATAAGGTTGTGCCTACTATTCATGCTACAGAGTCTTTTTGCCACTTAAATGGAAGCCAAAAGTTTTGTCTTCATTTAACTTGACCTGTGGTTAAGGTAACAGTGAAGAGAAGTCACTAAAGACATATTTTTTGGCAGTTTTTATCATTAGTATAAAAATCACGTATTGGTTTTGCTAGATTCATTTTTTCTATCAGCATACTACTCATTTCTTTTGGAATAAAATTTCTAAAGGAAACTTTTGGCAAAACTGAACGTATATAATGTTTGTATACTGAGTTGAAGATTCCAGCTGCTTATATAATTTATTAGATTTTAAATAACAATTGTGATCTTTCCATGTTTTGAACTATCTGATCTACATATCCTGTATTTAATACTCTGTAAGACAACAATGATAAATTTTTACATTTTTACAAAGAAAAGGCAAAACCAAAATCCAAGAACACAATGATTTTCTTTCTCTTCCTCAACTGTTTTCCTAAGCCCAGCTGTCTTTCAGGCTTTCCTCTGAGGCTTTGCATTGCCATTTTCCCTCATCAGCTGCTTACACTGTATCACAAAACAACTCACACTTAGATAGTGCTTTACACTGGATGCTAATCATCCAGGGGAAGAAAAATGATAATAATCTTTTCTCCTACAATTTCTATCAAAAACACAAATAAATTAACCTTTATTGAGCATCTACTATATATCAGGAACTATGCAAGGTATTTTCATATATGCTAGTTCTTCTGTTCTCAAGACTTTTTTTTTTGAGACGGAGTCTTGCTCTGTCTTGTCCAGGCTGGCGTGCAGTGGCACCATCTCAGCTTACTGTGGCCTCCACCTCTTGGGTTCAAACGATTCTCCTGTCTCAGCCTCCTGAGTAGCTGGGACTACAGGCATGAACCACTGCACCTGGCGAATTTTGTATTTTTAGTACAGATGGGGTTTCACCATGTCAGCCAGGCTGGTCTCGAACTCCTGACCTCAGGTGATCCATCCATTTTGGCCTCCCAAAGTGCTGGGATTACAGGCATGAGCCACCACACTTGGCCTGTTCTAAAGACTTCTATAAGCAAAATATCCTGATTTTTCAGGTGAGGAAATTGACAATCAGAAAAATTAATTTGTTCAAGGTCTCCTAAGTAGCAAGTGTCTCGATTCAAACCCAAATGTCCTTATTTAAAGTTCAGTGCTCAGTAGAAACTGAATTTTCTCCTTTGGAAAACTGCTTATTAGACATACCATGAAGATGTCATAGAGACTTGATTGAACTCTAAGAGTGAGGCGGGATAGGGAGAAAGTATTAGAAAGGAATAAAAAAAAAAAAATGGGTAAGTTAGGGGATTGGGTGGAATTTAGACACCAAAAAGCAGAAAAGAAGTTAAAGGTTTCTATGTTGAATAAATCTAATCAACTATTCCAGTTACCTTCTTGATGGCAAGGTCAGGCATAACCATGTATGATGCCATCTCAGATGCCATATATGAGCCACAGATAAGATCTCTACTAGGTGAGGTAGCAATCTTTCCAGAGATTCTGAAGTTATAACTTCAGTCCTTCCTGAAGAAGCAAAGCTCCCTTTAAAGAAGAAAAAAGCCCTAGACTCTCTCTCTGCAGATGAGATAATTCTCCATTTGATGATAATACAACTCAGAAACCTAAACTTTAAAACTTGTCACTCTGTTCTTACATGGTTAACAGCAAAGGGTTACCTGTTAAGCAAAAAAAAATTTAATATTGCTCTTTTCAAACTGAGGACTGGTATTTGAGACACCTAATGAGTATGCAGGCTGTTTATTCCTTAGGTCTGCCACATGCTCTTCTGTATCAAATAAGTGTATCAGAAAGTACACCTTAACTATATCTTAACGTTCTACAAACATGTCTTTGATGAAATAAGTTTTATTATTATGTATTAAGTATTATAAAAGGTCAAACAAAGTATCCATTTGAACAATGCTTCTAAGAAAACCTAAATAAATATAAAGAGATACGATGTTTATGGATAGGGTGGCTTCATACCTTAAAAACTCAAATTTTCCTCAAACTCATTAATAAATTCATTGATTCTACAAATACAAAAAACAAACCCCAGGAAAAATGACAGATGATCATTCTTTAAATAAACCGAATGAAATGACTATAAAAAGCTGGAGTTTAACACATTGATGTTCTAAAACAAAAGGTAACTCCAAAAACAAAAGAGGTCAGAAAGCAAGAAAAACTTTAGATTAAAAATGTGATGGCCAGGCATGGTGGCTCACAACCGTAATCCAGCACTTTGGGAGGGCGAGGCAGGTAGATCACGAGGTCAGGAGTTCAAGACCAGCCAGGATAATATGGTGAAATTCTGTCTCTACTAAAAACACAAAAATTAGCTGGGTATGGTGGCACGGGCCTGTAGTCCCAGCTGCTTGGGAGGCTGAGGCAGGAGAATTGCTTGAAATCCAGGAGATGGAGGTGGCAGTGAGCCAAGATTGCACCATACAGCCTGGGCCACAGAGTGAGACACCATCTTAAAAAAAAAAAAAAAGTGATCATTTCAAACAAAATAACAAGATCCAAAAATGACATTTCTCAGAACATAGAGCAAAAAGACAAAGTCTGAGAGAAAAGTTCAGAGATTTAAAGAACCAATATAGTTTGAAAGTCTGACGACCTGGCATGCAAGAGGGAGGGAGCAGAGAAAAAGGAAGAAAAAAAAAGCCATTGTTAAAGAAATGATAAAAAAGCATTTTCCAGAGTTGAAAAAGAACATAAGCCTTCAGAATACAAGCCTACTATACCCAGCACAAAAAAATGAACGAAGATCCACACTAAGACTCAAATATTACCGTGAAATTTTAGAATAGCGTAGATGAAGAAAAACTCTTACGAGTTCCCAAAAAGGAATGAAAATCAGATTGGCACTGCACATCTATTTAGCCACACCACCTATCAGAAAACAATGCTGCAAGCTCTTTAAAGATCTAAGAGGAAATGATTTTTAATTTAGAATTATATAGTTGGACAAAGTATCAATTAAGTGAGAGAGCAATAAAAGACATTTTCTGTATTTATAGATGCAGAAAATTTACTTCCTATATATTCTGGCTTAAAAAGTTACCAGAGGATATTTCCTAGGAAAACAAAGGGGCAAGTCAAGAAGAAAAACAGCATGGAATCCAGGAAAAAGATCCAGTGCAGAAGAGCAGTGAAAGAAAGCTTCAACATGACAGTTCTTTATCAGGCCTAGAAATTAACTGGGCCAGATTGAAACCAAGGAATAAAGGTTTCAGGAGGCAGGCTCAGGATACAGGGGACTCAACAGAACAGAACGTGTGAATGAGAATTAGTAACATTGAGGATTATTACAAAGGGCAAAAACAGACTGAGAGGGGGAAAAGACGAAAAAGTCATGATTGAAATTTGAAGTGAACTGAACAGTGCAAACATAAAACATGGATGAAGTCTTACGAAAGAGAAGTCACATGAGGTTGATGTTAAGACGAATCTTGAATTGACCAAAAGGTCGTGAACATTCAGAGAAATTATCTTAGCACTACTTGCCCCTGCATTAAAGATGTTTAGTTTATAAAAACATAGTAAACGCTTTTTTGTCTCCAAATTTTAATGCCCATCTATGGACAATAACCAGTTACTGGTACAGGGCTTATTGAAAACATTAATACCCTTGACAAAGTAGAAGTTAAAATAGTTAACAGATAATACGTATAGGTGACAAAAGTAGAAGGGTGGGTGGGTGTGTGCTAATGCTAATACCACACATTACAAAGACTTAGAAGGCATGTGGAAAGTTAATGGACCGAACATCAAAACTTGAATCATTTTCCAGTAAAACATGGCGGCAAACCAAGAAAGAAGAAGACACGGAATCCAGGAAAAAGATCTAAGAGGAAATTCAATGGATCTAATGCAGAAGTGCAAAGATTGAAAGTTACAAAAGTAGTTTATAGACAAATAATTTTAAAATAGCAAACACTGTGAGAAAAAAAGGGGGAGAGGGTCGTGAAAGTAGCCTAATTCTCTTTCTTAAGAAAAGTTCCAAGTTATGTAAAGTTGATAAACTAAAAGATAATGAAGACTTTGTACTCTGGCAAGATAATGGCTAAGCCAATGTGAAAACATTTGTCACAACAGCTATTAAATATAAACCCTTGTAAAATGATAGAAACAAAACAAAAATTGAGCTTATGTGTCTTTTGCAAAACACAGCTGAAGAATGTATTTATTATATTACATAAGGTTCCTTATGTAATGACTTATGCAATAAATTACTCAAACTGTCACAGAAAAATAGGAATCCAAAACTTTTCCCCTTGTCTTGTCAGCATGCCCAGCAGAAGCCAAAGCAAAACCACACAAGCGCAAAACTCCTATAACCGGTCTCCAGAGGATTTCCAGAGGAAAAAATCCCACTGAAGATAAGCTCAAAAGAAAAAAAATGACCAAACATGAAGAAACTATCAACCATAAGCAAGAGCCAGAGGAAAGAACAAATAGAAGGATCAGCATCACCAAGTACAGGAGTTAATAGAGCAAAAATGCCATCTGAAAAGATGTTTTTTAAAGTATGATTAAAATTTAAAATTCAATGGATAGGTTAAATAGCAATTTCTGACAGAGGTGAAGGGGTAATTAGGAACTTTATGGAGGATCTCAGTAAATGAGCTGGAAGTGAGCACAAGAAGGATGAGAGACTACTTGTCATTATAGAGTCTATTATTGGAACCGCTGTTTAGTGCATCTATCAATTGGAAACACTTTAAAGTTAGAATGCTTATGTGTTTCACGAAATTTAATTGACTACAGTATTCTATGTCATTTAGTGCTCTGTATGTAAGGACGCATGCAAAAAATTACTTCTTGCATTCATTTACAGGAAAATGGGAATCCAAAGCTTTTCCCCATTTGCCTTAGTGGTAGGAATTCAAGAATAATTAAAGTGCTCAACAATGTTAGCTCATTCATAAACATATTTTATTCCTCATTTTAAGTTAATTTCTATTCTGATTTAATTTTTACTTTGCGCATTTTACATACGTTTATTTTTAAAGTCCACTGAAATTCCGAAAGACAGTGGGAGTGAATCTATAAAATTCTTATTACACAGGATGTCAAAAGTTATTGATCTGTTCCTTCCTAAAATGGGATTAATCTTACTTAGGTGTTTATGTTGATTTAAATCTTTTCAGAAGTGTATATATTCTCTAAAAGTCTTAAAGGGATATTCATACATAAGGGTTAGAACGAATTTACCTTTCATAAAATCTCTAACTGCAGAGCTGCTCCAGTTGAGATGAGGTAGAGGCAGAGGGGGGAAACGTGAGCCCCTAGCCCCAGTGGGCTCTCAAGGGCTCCCTGACACAGTGGGAAAACTGCTGCTACAGTGAGTCTCAGTTATCCAGTTAATAAGAAGTCTGATTATTCTCACCAGGAGACTTGGGTCAAAACACTACCATAGAAAATTCACAGGAGGAAATATCAATTTTTTTATTGTTACCTTTATAAACCCAGACTTCTAAGAGTAATTCAATGTTGATAAAGGAAATGAGAGAAAAGCTTAGCTAAAACTTAAGATATTGAAATTTCGGTCATAATAGTATTTTTGCTGCTTCTAAATAAGCATAGCCATTAAAAATTAATCCAGTAATAGTTTTAAAAATTATGCTAAATCTCAAAAACAACTGGATAAGAATCTAGTTATTAAATTTAATTTTCTTACATTGTAGAGACAAGGCAAATGTTAACATCTTGTGTACTGTTGAACTCTTTTACAATCTTGAGTCTTTCCTCTGATTTTGTACTTCCATCAAGCCGTCGGTAATCAAGCCCAGACGCCATACAGTACTGCTGTAGCACATCAAGCAACTAGAGGAGAGGTATGAAGATGGACAAACATGAATCTTGTTTAAGCAAGTTTCAGACCATTACAAAGTTGAGACTTGTTAAGTATTCTTATAATTTCTTATATTTCCAAGAGCAATAAATATTTTTCTCACTTCTGACCCATATATTTATTCCCGTTATCCTGCAACATTATGGCTTTAACATTCAGAACTTGTTTTAAAAATCAATCTTTTCATTTTTAAGAAACAAACAATATTACTGGTCAAATCATTTACATAAATATATGTGTGCTATTTTCTAAGTTCTAAAATATCTGAAATGTCTTAAAGAACACTGTAATTATTAAGAACATCAACAGAAAATAAAAATCTATCTTTGAGTTTAATATTTAGCAACCTTGAAACAATTGAAATTTTAGTGTCTGTTTAAAAACTTCAAGTTGCTTACCTCACTATTTCCTACTGTGTAGATAAGAGAAAATGTGGCTGTAAGGTGTCATGTAGGCACATGCTTTATTTTTTATGCCTCAAAAGTTGGGGCTGGCCAATCAAGGATATACTTTAGATGAACTCACCTTGGTGGAAAAAGAAAAGAGAAGAACTTTATCTCTGTTTTTCCTGCAATGATTTAAAAGCTGCTGAAGGACCTGAAAATGAACCACAGAAAATCAGTGAAGCAGTTCCAACTAAAAGTACACTTTATACATATAAACATCACTTGAGAATTTCTTTAAAATTATTTTCATACAATACTAACCTCAATCATTTTTTCTAATTCCTTTCATTTTTTCCAAGTTAGAGAAATAAAGTATTAGCTATTATATCAAATGTTATTCATCATCATATTGTCAATAAGGAGGTAAAGTTCCCAAAGACTTTTATTTCATCTCATCTGGTTTTAATAAAAAGGAAGCATTTTGGATTATGGGATGCATTTAAATGGATTAATTTAATTTCCAAAATACACTTTCTTTATATCTACAATATGTTAAGAAACTAAATTATATAGCAGCATTCCGTTTAGGAAGTATTTAAATTGTCCCTAGATGGATGTAATGAAATGTGTTCAATTACATCTAGGTTCTAAAAGTCTTGATGTTTATTTTCTTAGAATAATCAGTCAGATATACACCTCTTCTCATTTTCTCCCCTTTGTTTCTCTATTTACAGTAAGCTCTGACTTCCAGATTTGATTTTGACCTCAAAATGCCAGTAATCTGCCCCCATACACAGTGCTTTCAGGGAGGAAGCAAACAGTCCAAAGCCTTGTGTATAACAGTCACACTGTTACTTTTATTTCCACATCTGGCAATGACAGCTTCAGAACAATGTGGAAAAGCAATCCACAGAGGGGAAAAAGAAATTTTCTATACAAAGTCTAAATTCTTCTGAAAGATGAAACAAACACAAAAACAATTTATTTAATGATCACATTTAAGCTTTTAAATAAAAAAATACTCAATATAACACTTACTTAATCAAGAGAAGCTATTGCGCTAACTTTGACCTCTACCTCCCCCCAGTCTCTCAAAAAAAGCTATGGAGTTAAAAAAAACTTCTACTCAGATAACCAAATTTATTTATCAAATGGTAAATAAAAATGTTATGGATCGGGTAAATATTACTTTAATATTTGGAGAACATATGAAGTTTTATTTACATTTAGTTTATTTTTTAATAAAATGATTCTATGAGTATGTAATTTGAATTTCACATAAGACTAACTTTTTAAATTGGTAGATATTATTTTTTCTGTTTTACAGAACTGAGTAGAAAATGCACAAAACTCCTCTTTCCCTACGTCCAACCTCCTCCACACTTTCTCTTATTAATATCTGCATTAATAATATTATTAGAAAATATAACATCAAGTATTATTAGTATTGGTGTGGTATATTTGTAACAACTGATGAGTGAATATTGATACATTATTATTAGCTAAAGTCCACAATTTACGTTAGGGTTTATTCATTGTGTTACATAGTTCTATGGGTTTTGACAAATGTATCATGACATGTATCTACCATTACAGTATCATACACAATTGTTTCATTGCCCTAAAAATTCCTTGTGCTTCACCTACTCATCCTTTCCTCCCCCAGAACCCATAGCAACCACTGATCTTTTTACTGTCTCCATAGTTTTGCCTTTTGATGGTATTACATAGTTGGAATTATACAGTATGTAGCCTTTTCAGACTGGTTTCTTTCACTCAGCAATATGCATCTAAGGTTCTTCCATGTCTTTTGGTAGCTTGATAGCTCATTTCTTTTTATTGCTAAATAGTACTCCACAGTATGGCTGTATCACAGCTTTTTTTATCCATTTACCTACTGAAGGACATCTTAGTTGCTTCCAAGCTTTGGCAATTATGAATAAACTCATAGGTTCTTGTCGGGATGTAAGTTTTTAACTCATTCAAACTCAATAAAATTTAATTCATTTTAACTCATTTGGGTAAATACCAACAGGCACAATTGCTGGATCATATGGTAAGACTATTCAAGGTAATATTTTTTAGTTAAGAGCTTTGTGAGAAACCACTGAACTGTCTTCCAAGGTGACTATACCATTTTGCATTCCCACCAGCAGCAGATGGGAGTTTCTGTTACTCCACATTCTCACCAGCATTTGGGCTTGACAGTGTTCTGGATTTTGGCCATTCTAATAGGTATCTAGTGGTTATCTCCTTGCTGTTTTAATTTGCAATTCTTTAATGACATATGTTGTTCAGCATCTTTTCACATGCTTATCTGCCATCTCTATTATCTTCTTTGGGGAAGTATCTGTTCAGATCCTTTGCCCATTTTTAAATTGGATTGTTTGCTTTCCTACTGTTGAGCTTTAGGAGTTATCTGTATATTTGTAAACCAGTCCTTTATTGTTTTGCTAATATTTTCTCCCAGTCTGTGGTTTGTTTTTCATTCTTCTTAAGATATTAACATTTTAAACCAAGGATATATTGTATAGATATCCATTCTCATTGTTTGGGGTGGTATCATAATTATTGCAACTTCAAGTGTTTTCAAGTATTTTACAGTAAAAACAAAAACAAGTCACATGAAAAGTAAATGTTTACAGACTGGAGATCTTAATTAGGCTAGTTTAAAGAGACTATCTAAATGAACGACCATAAATTAAGATCCCAGAAATTTCCAAAATGACAATGTAATCAATAGATGTTGGAGTCTTAACAATATAGACCCAATGTTTTATCACTCAGTTGTCCTCCACAGAACAAGACAATCCACCTATAAAGGAATCGTATTATTTGGGGGTGTTAACAGCAAGGAATCTTGGCTCTTAACTTTCCTCAACTTGGTCAGTCAGGCCTAGAAAGATGAACATGACCCTTGTGTGACTTCAGCAGCACCAAGCTGGATTCCTAGTCTTTTTTTCCACCCTCCACAGTAAGTGGCTCTGTGGCATTTCTAAAGAGAAAGAAAAGTGAAGATTTTCATCAGGTGAATGACTGCGACTTGTGACTAACCCCTTGAATGACAGCTGAGGTCAAAACTCTGACACTCAAGAGAAAGAGTTGGGGGTCATAAGTATAGCTTTGAGGCTATAAAGATTATAGCAGGCATTCTGTTCAGAGTCCTTGCACCTGCAGGCTGACCTGTGACAAGACAAGCTAAACAAAGATCTTTTATCACCTGAATTCAAAAAGTAAATGCAACTCAATTCTTAGAGTTCTTAAACCCATAGGCAATGATTCTATGATAAGCCTACAAGTCTGCATTACCAAATCAATATATGACCAGATGATGCTGTTAGTCAAATGATTTAACATAGTCCTAAAAATATATCCCTAGCTTATTACTATCCATCTGTTTGGTTGGTGCTCTCTCACAAAGCTAGTAAATTACCTGCATCATTCACATATAAAAATACTACCTAGCCTCCAGCAACAATTTATGCTTGCCTTTTCCCTCCTAAAAATTAAAATAAAATTAAATCTAATCATTCTCTTAATCAGACACTATTATTCCTAGGGAGATTAACTTTAAAAGTGTATTTTACAAGTATATATTAATGAATATATAAAAAATATAAAATGCAGAGTTATAAAACTTAATTTCAAGACTGGTAATTTTTTAGTGAAGAGTCACAGGGAATAAAATTTAAATGAGTAGCAATGCCTAATGCAGTTTTCAGAGGAGGCTATAATTTCTGGAAATGTTCTACTGGTTTAAACTGTGGGATAGTAAGTGCTCAATTCTAAACCGGACTTTTTATATATTTTAATTTAAAAATAATTAAAGTCAATGAAATGGATGACAAAAATAGATTTGCTACCTTAGGAAATATCATTAGATTTGAATTATTTATTGTGATAATAAATCACATATCTTCATTAATATAAACATTTATTTTTTAAAAACAAGTTTTTAATGCAATAGTCTTTATGTATGTATGTATATTCCTACCTTCTATTTTATTTCATTGATTTTAGATGTCCAAGCAAACTAAACCATGAACTTATCTAGATCAATTGCTAAAAGTATTTCTGTAATAAAAAAAAAAAAACTGCTTTGAATTACTTCCTTTTTATTCTTTTTATGTCAAAAGAACTTACCTTTTAAAAATTATAACAAAGTTGAGTTTTGTTCTGTAAAAATCTGTGATCTACAAATAAAGATTCTTGATAGTTACTAAGGGGTTAAACAAACTCTGTTGTTGCAAGGAGGCAGGAAGCTGTCAGCATTTCATGCTGCTGCCACAGGCAATGCCCAAGGCCTGGGTCAAGGTTGGAGAACTTAGCCTTATTTTTCCCACCCTTCCCTCGGTAACACATTACCAAGAGCAGCACAGCTACCGGTCAATTTTCCTGTGTATGACAAATGACTATTTGCAACTTTACAATCTAGTTCTGCAAGTAAAAACAACATGCAGAAAATTCTAGACATACAGACCTTGCCCATCTTAAACTCTTTAAGAAATTCCTTTCTCTAATTCCAAGCTAATGCCTTTCCTTACCCCCCTGTTTTGCATTAGCTTTTATATTTCTGGTAGGTTATTTCCTTAAACATTTGAAGACAAGCTATTATCTATGTGATAACAGAACACGCATTTTAAGAAGGCATAAGTCCAATATATCAATAAGGAAAATTTGAAGTATATTTGAAGCAACTACTACAGAGGACCTACCGAGTGCACACATCTGTATTCGGGGTTCATAGTGACCTAGTAAATGCTGATACAACTGCACCACTTGTCCATAGCCACCATCTCTTCTGAATGACTGAGCACCTGTTCTGATTAGTTGGTGTCTCTGTCGTACCACTGAATAAATATTTTGTGTATCATGTCCGTATGCAACCTCAAAGAGGAGCACTTACCTTCATTTTTCCACTGTATTTAGGGTCAGAAAGTGTTTCAAAGGCTGCATCTTTGCTTTTCTGCACAAAATCTGGGAATCTGGAAAATACCTGATCACATATCCTTTTGATAAGTGTTTCCTTGAAGGGAAAAGGCAGAAGAAAAGATATTTCCACTTAACACATTCAAACCTGTATAAATTGAAATAATTTATCAAAAAAAATTCTTTTTAGAAAGAATATATTACTTTGAAGATTTTTGCTTCCCTAAGTCAGACTAAGAATTCAGAAACTCTTAAAGTTATATGTTAAACATATGGCGTTGAATTCTTAATGATGTGGTTATTAACTTGATCATTACTTTTCAAAGATTTTTTAAGATTTCCAAAACAAGGTGCTAAATACTCCCAAAAAGAGTAAAGAGTACTATCAAAGAACAATATCAAATTCTTATGAGATTTCAAAATTACATTTAAATGGCATCAACTATGACATAGAAAAAAATATAAAATCATTACAAAAACATCTTTTCATTTATGTGTGCTCTAGAATAAAAGGAAACAACCAAAGTAAACTTTGAAATTACCGATTTTTGCCAGTTTGGTAAACAGCCCTAATATTTAATAGATAAATTATTAGAAATCTTCATTTTACCCAGTAGATTAAATATCATTACAGACATAATTAGAGGAACAGAACTGACCCATCAAATATGTTATTTAGTAATTACACCAAAGAATGTTTTGAAAAATAAAGACATGTACATTATTAAAGGCATAAAAAATAGTCCTTATTTTAAATTAAGCTTAAATTTGTTCACTTTGATTAAAAACTTAAGTGCACATACTCCTTGATATCTACATTTAAAAATAAGCAAATCAGTTTCCTCTTAAATTTCATCCACAAAAACTTTATTTAATAACTATTTCAAAACTTTATAAAATATTCACAACAATAGCATCACAAAGAAACGTAAAATGCCAACCAAACCTGTTGTTTGGAAGTACTAGCAGCTTGTAGTAGCGCGACATGGTTAGCTACCTTCTGAAGGACTGTAAGGTAACTGAGATACAAGGTTTTCACTGTTTCACCATGAGAATTGGTCTGTAACCAGAAAAATATAGAAAATAAAAAGGACCAACATAACTATGCACCTGCTTACATCATAAAATATATCACTTACAATAACATTTATTATCTGGCTACTTCGGCACAATAAATTCCAAGAAAATGACGGTCAACTATTGCACAAAATATCCACAAATCGCTAATGTGGAATCATACTTTTGGTAAATCATAATACAATTATATTTTTCATGAAGGGAGAAAATCCTTATTACAGAAAGTATTTATCCTCATGACACACAGTGATGGAAATGTTGCTGTTACGAGGTGCCTGGTAATGAAATCTAAGTGCAGTGGCAGTGCTATGCAGACCCCTTCTCATTTACGCTCCAAGGCTGCTAGGAAACTGGGCTATTACAAAACAGGGAAGTAGTTAAAAACAGCAAAATAAATGAGACCAAATAAATATCAAACTAGATAAATACTCACTTAGGGTTCCTCTACGTACACAGATATGTGACATAATTTAATAAAACAGAGGTGAAACATGAGCAGGAAATATAGACAGAAGGTTAAAAAAAGTACAAATAAATTTTGTTTCTTAAAAAAAAAACACTTTCTTTGATACTCAGTTTCTATTAAATTGACACTATATCTAACATCAGAATAGTATTTTAAGCCTGCTATACAGGAGTATGTTCGTTTACTATTAGTGGATAATGAGAAACTTCTTGAAAATGAAATTTCAAAATGAAAGGATACTTCCCAAAAAAAGCTAAAATGGAGGATATCAAAATTAAGCTTACTTTCTGAAATTAACTTTTTGAAAATATATTTGAATATTGTATTTGATATGTGATTACTATTTGATATTGTAAAATATTTTTGAGAACTATTTTTTAAGACATAGCTTTAAAGAACTGTCTGAGGAAAAGGTATTTTATCATCTGCTACTTTCTTTTACACTAGAACAGAGTACTATGTAATCAAAAGCATGATTATAAAGATATATTGAAATACTTGCCTTATAACAACAATTTCTCCTTTTTCGGCCACTCCTACAGGTACAAGGCTCAGAAGATTGAAGTATCAAAGTCACGTCCTCTGTTTCTAACACTGTTTGATAGACAGCTTTCTGGAAATCTGTCAAAGAACAATACACCATCTGCCAAGATAAAATACAAGGTAGTTATTAGTATTCTGTTTATAGCAATAATAAAAATCATAATCTACATCTGATTTCATAGATTATAACAGTGAAAACTGGCCGGGCACAGTGGCTCACGCCTGTAATCCCAATACTTTGGGAAGCCAAGAAGGGCAGATCACAAGGTCAAGAGATAAAGACCATCCTGGCCAACATGGTGAAACTCCATCTCTACTAAAAACACAAAAATTAGCTGGGCATGGCGCCATGTGCCTGCAGTCCCAGCTACTCGGGAGGCTGAGGCAGGAGAATCGTTTGAACCCAGGAGTCAGAGGTTGCAGTGAGCTGAGATCACGCCACTGCACTCCAGCCTGGGTGACAGAGCGAGACTCTGTCTCAAAAAATAGTGAAAATTGCTATAAACTAATTTTTCCCTCTATTTACATCATTATGATGATTTCTCCTGACTGTCTTATATTCTTTGCTCTCCACCCCACCCTGGATAATATAAAGTATAATTTCATTTTCAAATAAACCTCATAGAATTTTTTTAATTAAAAGAAATCATAATATGAACAAACAAATCATGTTCCTTACACAGTTGACTCTTGAACATGGATGGTGCTAGGATGCTAACTCCCCACGCAGTCAAAAGTCCATGTATAACTTCTGACCCCCCAAAAACATAACTACTAATAGCCTACTGTTGACTGGAAGCCTTAACAACAGCATAAATAGTTGAGAAACACTACTTGGTCTATCTATTATATATTATATTCTTACGATAAAACTAGAAAAAAAGAAAATATTATTAAGAAAATCATAAAAAAGTGAAAATATCTTTACTGTTCATTAAGTGGAAGTAGGTCATCATAAAGGGCTTCATATTGAGTAGGCTGAGAAGAACAAGGAAGAGGAGAGGTTGGTCTTGTTTTCTCATGGGTAGCAGAAATGAAGAGGTGAAGGAAGTGAAAAGGAAGTCAAGGGAGGCAGGAGAGGCAGGCACACTCGGTGTAACTTTACAGGAACATGTCGTAATTTCTGTCTGACATTTCTGCTTTTCATTTCTCTAAAAAATGTTTCTATATGGTGCCAGTCCTTCTTCCACCATTTGCTTTAGTTTCAGCGCCCATATCATAGAAAGGTCCATGTCATAAAAGAAGTCAAAAGCAGTCTCAAATAAGCAGAGCCCCTCTGCCACATTATTCAATGTCAATTTGTTTTCTGGCACTGCTTTTTCTACGTCTTGTTCCTCATCGTCAGGCACTGGTTTGAAAGCACTTATTTGCATCAAGTCATCTTCGATGAATTCCTCTGGTGTGGTGTCCTGAATTTCTTTAAATTAACTCTTGAATTTCTCCAAGATCCATCTCTTGAAATCCTTCACCTTTTTTGCCTCTCATGATTTATTTGATTGGCTCTGTCATAAATCCTGTAAAGTCATGCACAACATCTGGACACAGTTTTCTCCAGCAGGAACTTACTATTCCAGGAATGATGGCTTTCATGGCTTTTTCTATAACAACGACGGTACCTTCAAACGGTGTAATCCTTCCAGACATTCATGATGTTCTATCAGGGTTCCTCTCCGTAGCACTGACAATCCTTTCCATAGAGAACCAGGTGTAATAAGCCTTAAAGGTCCTTATGACCCTCTGATCTAGAAGCTGAATTAGACATGTTGTGTTTGGGGGCAAGTAGACCACTTTGATGCCTTTGGTGTTGAACTCATGGGGTTCTGGGTGGCCACAAGGATTATCCAATATCAAAAGAACTTTAAAAGGTAGTCCTTTACTGGCAAGGCACTTCCTGACTTCAGGGACAAAGCAGTGACATTTTTTTATTTGTAAAATAGAAATATATAAATATTTGTAAATATTTATATGCTTATATCACTACAACAGATTATTGGCAATAAATAGGCAAAGGTGCATACAAGCAAATACAGTAATGTCTCCATAAAACAATGCTAATTTTTTTTTTCTAAATGCCCTGTTTATTCTGTAAACAGGCTCAGAAATGTAGACACAGGCCAGGTGTGGTGGCTCAAGCGTGTAATCCAAGCACTTTGGGAGGCAGGCAGATCACGAGGTCAGGAGTTCAAGACCAGCCTGGCCAAGATGGTGAAACCCTGTCTCTACTACAAATACAAAAATTAACCAGGCATGGTGGCATGCACCTGTAGTCCCAGCTACTCGGGAGGCTGAGGCAGAATGATCTCTTTAACCCAGGGAGGCGGAGCCTGCAGTGAGCCAAGATCATGCCACTGCACTCCAGCCTGGGTGACAGAGTGAGACTACGTCTTAAAAAAAAAAAAAATAGACACAATTTGTAGGTTGAGAAATCTCTGTGTGTTGTCACTTCACAACAGCAGGAATGATGATGGCTTCTGAGCATATTAATGTACCATTTTTCTGTTTTTAAAAAACACAATCAGAATGGATTCCAAATGGCTTATTTCTCTAACTGATGGTCACATTTTTCTGCTCTAGTCTTTAAGAACAAGTGGAGCCTTCACTTGAGCCACCACCTCTTTGGCTCTTAGGCCTCAACAATCCCAAGACTAGATGCGAAGCCAGTCCTAGGGCCCCCCGACTTGTAAAAATCAGGCAGTCCTTTTCCACACAATTCTCAGAGTAGCTGTAATGACTTCCATTCATCATTTTGTCTTTAGCAAGTAGGTATGTTGTAACTTTACTTCCAAAACCTATTTCATGAGCCAACAGACCCGCAGGACCTGCATAAATGGTAGCTATGAGGCCCTTCTCATTTTCTTGTTCCTTCAGTATCTCTCTCAAGGCAGCAGACTCAAATAAAATCTGTGCGCCCAGATTACCTCCTGTTGGAAACATCATGTCATTTGGTCCCTCTTTTTTGCATCTTCGAGACTGACATCAGGACAAATAACAACATCACAGCTACACTGTACTGGGTCTTTTCCAGCCAGACCTGCAATGGTGACCTTAATCTCAGCTTGTCTCATGTCTACAGGGCTGACTGCCTCCATTTCCTCTGCTCCTTTAGCCAGGATGACCACAACTCTTTTGGAAGCTATTTTTATCTTTTATTTTTTAAAGACCCAAATCAGACTGAAGAAGGATGCAGGGCAGCACACATCCGGCCTGCCCCCTCCCAATGCTGGATTTTTAAAAAATGTTTATATAAAATATTTAGTACAGCCTGACCCCAACCTTAAATATAAAAGTACATATAAGAAAAAAAGAGAATACAGAAGATGGTGGTCAATGATTGAAGTACGAAGGTATCTTGAGTTATTTATTATTATTAAACATAGTACCAATTACTCAATATTTCTTATGTGTCATGCATTTCAGAGTAACCACGTGAGGCAGGTGCTATTATCATCACTACCATTTAACAGAGGAAGAAACCCAGGTTCCAGGGCCTCACAAATTGCTCCAAGTCACAGAACTCTAAGCAGAGGAGCTCCAAGTCACAAATACTCTAATCAAATAGTATTTGATTTCAGAGCCCAAGCTCTAAACCTCTATGAACAATTCTTTTCTTACACTTTTGTATTGTTCCTACTAGACAGATAGCTAAATCACATATATGAAGTTGCATAAAACATTTTTAAAAGTGAGAGTTCATGAAGTATCTCAATTTAGTAACAATATTTGCTTTAGATAAATATCAAAAGTCAGATGTATCTATTTCCCCAACTTGCATATCAATATCATATTTTCCTTTCAAATCTATCTTTTTAAAGAAACAATCGAGAGGATACACTAAAATTAGAGGGCATTTCATAGGATTGCCCTTATTTGGGACAACATTAATTAGGTTTAGTTCCATAGTAATCTATAGAACCTTTATTCCATTGCCCAAGCTAGAAGAAACACAAGATTAAGAACTATAAAAGACTACTATATTTTTTTAAAATCCTCCTGAAGTCCACTCCTCATATTTTCTTAAACAATTTAACAATGTAGTTTTCCTACAAATTCTAAAAGTTAGGTTAGTTGTGTAACTGCAAATAGCATTCTACAAAAAACAAACCTATATATTTTTTAAAAAGCTCTTAACCACTTTGGTCCTACAGCTAGAATTAAGGTACCAAAGAATACACTGTGTGGTGGACAGTACACAGTATAGGAAGGACAAAGTGTGAACAGAAAACACACTGCAGAGAGCTCTTCCTTCTTCACTGGGGAAAAAATGCATCAAAAGTTTTGATGAGGCCAGGCACAGTGGCTCACGCCTGTAATTCCAGTACTTTGGGAGACCAAGGCAGGTGGATCACCTGAGGTCAGGAGTTCGAAACCAGCCTAGACAACATGGCGAAACCCTGTCTCTACTAAAAATACAAAAAAATTAGCCAGGCGTGGTGGTGCACATCTGTAATCCCAGTTACTTGGGAGGCTGAGGCTGGAGAATCGCTTGAACTCAGGAGGTGGAGGTTGCAGTGAGCCGAGATCGCGCCACTGCACTCCAGCCTGGGTGACAGAGCCAGACTCTGTCTCAAAAAAAAAAAAAATTTTGATGAGAAATGAGTTTAATGTATACTAATAATAAACCTGTTAGCTAACAGGTTAATAAAGTCAGTAAGGAAAACAACTGAGCTCAATCAATGGTTTCTGAAATTCTGCACGTAACGACTTTTTTCCATACAGAATAAAAGGCAAAAAACTGTATTTACAAAATACCACAGGCGATAAGACTTTTTCTTAGAAAGGGGAAAAAAAAATATGACCACAAATTAATAATATACACAAATGCGGTTCTTACCCGGTCTTCCTTCTTAGGCAACTGATCCTTGATAAGAGTCTTGGTGCGCCTGAGAAACCAGCCAGACATCTTTTTGGCAAGTCTTTGCATGGCCTTTCGGCCAGTGGCTAGTTCTCTCTTTGTTGCCGTGTGTCTCTGACCTTGTTCTACTGGGTCAGAAAACTGCTTCTTGAAGTAGGTCCTGCTCCCTAAAAGGCCTGGCACAGCCCTTTATAAAGACAATAAGAAAAATGTAAGGGCTTTATTATCTAAAAACACTAACTTCTTGCTTCTAAGAGATATACTACATTACTTGATTATCAATGGTAAAAAAACAAAAGCCAAGAAAACAGAATGTTCTTTCTTTATGACAGTTTCAGGTTATAACTATAATATGAGGATGAAACTGGCAGTGAACATGTATATTTACTTCAGGGACCAAGAGTAATATACATAAAGACTGGTTTTCATGGGACTCTCTACTCTGTATACCACATCTGAGATCAAACACATCTAAAACCAGACAAATAACTGTTTTGTTTGTTTGGAAACTAATGATTAGCAAACAAGACGGTATTCAGCTGAAGAACTATTAAACAATTTTTTAAAAAGTGTTTTCCCTCACCAGTCCATAACACACCACAGTTCCTTCGTGTTGTTCTGAAGGATGGTTCCAGTGAGGCCAATGCGGACACTACATTTCAAAGCTTTCATAACTTCTGTTACTCTAGCTTTTGGATTCTTGATTCTATGAGCTTCATCCACAATGACAGCGGACCATTCCAAACTATAAAGTAAGAAAAAAGAAGGTGAGGTTGAGAAAACGTCCTTTCTTAGTCCTTACAATTTTAGACAGTAGCTTTCTCTATCCAAGTTTTGGAATTATTTTTTTCCTTTTTTACTCTTTGATGACTCCATTGGATTCTTACCCACTTAGTTAAATGGTCACAGCCTTGGACCGTCCACAAAAATAAAATGCGTAGAAAAGAAAGGGTATAGACATTCTTTAATGATGGTAAAAAGAAAAATTTCATTTAAACATCACTGAAATGACAATAAAGGAATTTTTTAAAGTAACAAACCAGAAAAACAAATATAAAAGAAATAAAACTTGCAATGTTTTATTGCAATATTTTTCTGAATGAAAAATATCAATATAAACTCATGATTTTTAAAAGCTGTATTCCATAGCCCTGTCCACTAAGAAAGTTTAGAGTTGATTGTTACCCCAGTAGCAATGAGCACCCATAGTGGTCTCTTCACTGAAAGGAATGAGGGCCTCAAGGAAAAATGGAGAAACAGCTGATTTCAGGCATATGTTGGGGGAAACACTGAACAGCCGAAAAGCACAGATGTATCTAAAGACAAATGCGAATATGTCCAAAGAATAGAGACGCCAGCCTAATTGGAATATTTGAGCATTGTTATGAATATTGACTACAATTGAAAATAAAATACTGAATAAACAAAAATCCAGGAGTTCTATGAAAAAAATGAATTTAGACACTTACTTCACACCACAAATGAAAATTAACTAAAAACAGATCACAGACCTAAATATGAACTCAAACTTTTAAAAAATGGGAAAAAAAATTTGTGACTCTGGATTAGGCACGTATTTCTTAGATATGACACAAAACTTATAGTCAATTAAAAATAGCATGATAAGCTGGACTTCATCAAAGTTAAAAACTTTTGCTCTTCCAATGACACCATTAAGAAAATAAAAAGACATGCTACAGACTAGGCAAAAATATTTGCAAATCATAATCTGATACAGGACTTGTATATAATATATAAAGAATATATAAAGAATTACTACAACTCAGCCAGGCACAGTGGCTCATGCTTGTAATCCCAGCACTTTGGGAGGCCAAGGCGGGTGGATCACGAGGTCAGAAGATCAAGACCATCTTGGCCAACATGGTGAAATCTCGTCTCTACTAAAAATACAAAAATTAGCTGGGCACGGTGGCGTGTGCCTGTAGTCCCAGCTCCTCAGGAGGCTGAGGCAGGAGAATCACTTGAACCAGGGAGTCGGAGGTTGCAGTGAGCTCAGATTGCGCCACTGCACTCCAGCCTGGTGACACAGCAAGACTCCGTCTCAAAAAAAAAAATTATTATAACTCAACAAAATTTAAAACAACCCAATTAAAACATGAGCAAAAGATTCTAATAGACACCAAATGTCTATTTGAAGATATAGATGTCAAATAAGCACATTAAAAAATTCTCAGCATCATTAGTTATTAGAGAACTGCAAATTAAAACATGAAATACCACAACACACCCACTAGAATGGCTATGATAAAAATGATTAACAATATCAAGTGTTGGTAAGGATGTGCAGAAACTAGAATCCTCATACACTGCTTTTGGAAAAGCACAGCGACTGTTCTAAAACAGTTGGCAGTTTCTTAAAAAGTTAAACATATACTTAGCATAGGACCTCACAATTCCATTCCTAGGTATCTATCCAAGAAAAATGAAAACTTAGGTGCAAAGACTGGTATGTGAATGTTCACAGCAGCAAATTTGTATAGCCATAAACTGGAAACAATTAAATGTCCATCAACTGGTGAATGGACAAAATACAGGATAGCTGTATAATAGTACCATTCAGCAATAAAAAGGAACAAACTACTGAAATGGGGCACAATATGGATGAACTTCAAAAACATTATGTTAAGTGAAAGAAGCCAGACACCAAAGACTTTACAGAATGGCTCCATTTATATGAAATATCCAGTTAAGGCGAATCTATAAAAGAGAAAGCAGATCAGTAGTTGCCAGGTACCGGAGATGGGAGCAGGGACTGACTATAGACAAATAACTTTCTGAGGTGATGGAAATGTTCTACAACTAGATTGCGGTAATAGCACAACTTTTAAAATTTACTAAAAATCATTCTAACTTACAAGGGTACATTTTATGTCAACTATACTTCAATAATCCTCAAGTCCATAGCAATATTCAGAAAGAAAGAGAGAAAGCAAGCAAGCGAGCAAGCAAGCGAAGGGGGTAAGAAACTTTGCCACCACTGTAGATGACCATTATGCTAACTTCTTACTCCAAAAATTGGTCATTAAAGCAAAAGAATCAAGCATTCACCTTGCTTTTTTAAAAGCAAAACTGTGGTTAATTCCTAATTAATGGAGAAAGCTTTCCTTTACAGGAGAATACCGGTAATTAATGTGTAGAAAAGAAATAATAAAATTAGAAAAATATTTTGCCAAACCTAATAAAAGTAACTGATTCAGACAAGAATAATTTGTATGTGCTAATACTACTAAGTAAAAGGATTGAGGGATACCAGAATATTTAAATGGTGGCAAAGTATCACTCCACAGATTATTTCATCATTATAAAGGGAGAAACATATCTTTACAATGGAGAGATCTGATGATGGTAACCTTCTTAACCTGTGGGACAAACTTGGCATCACTGACAGTCAAACAACCTGACATTAGGTACTTCCTGAAGTGATGCAATATGAAGTCCACAGCATCATTTATGAAGCATTCTTGCCAAAAATGTTTAATCTGAATCTATTTAAGCCTTTGGGCCAAAACCACTTTACTAAAATACAGATGACAGATGAATATATCTTGAGAAAGTAATCAGACAAACCTAATATGTGAGATATCCTAAAACAACTAACTGGCCTGGTCCTCTCAAAAAGTCATATAATTAAAAAATACAAGTTGGAAAAAGGATGTAGATTAGAAGAATAAACAGACTTAACCAAATTCATCACCTGAACCTTTATTGAATCCTGCTTTATAAACGTTAGATATTAAAGATGTTTTGAGAATAACTGAGGAAATTTTAATTGCTATTAATATTCTTGTGTGTGACAATGATAATGTGGTACGACAAGAAGTATCACTAGTTTTAGGAAATCCATGCTAAAATACTTAGGGATAAGGATGTCATGTTTTATGCAACTTGCTGAAATGACTCATTACCACTACCGTACACAAAGACATAGACATACACACATTTACATACATTAACTTACATTTTGCCAACATTTGAATGTATATACATACATACATACACACACAACTGTTGGAATCTCGATAGTGAGAATATGGATGGATGCACATGTACTGTTATTTTAACTTTTCTACAGGTTTCATCATTTTCTTAATATAAAGCTGAAAAAAGCTAGAAGCCTCAAGAACAAAGACAGGAGAAAAATAGCAAAAATTCTAGAAGCTGAAAAGAACATGGACAAGATGGCTGACAAAAGCAGAGACTACAGTGTCCTATGCCAATAGTGGAAAAAGCCAAGAAGCAATCTAATTCATATGATTTACACATTCTTGAAAAGTTAAGAATTGGTGGCTCCAGATGCCTCTGGAAACTGGAGTCATGTAAATGCTCAATAGTCTGTTTAAGAAACCTCCCACTGCACAAAGTAGATGGGCCAGGTCATCCTAAAGCGGGCAAGAGAAGGGCAAAAATCCTAATTTTCCTTAAGAAGAAATCAATAGATGATGCTGAAAACTAAAGAAAAATTGCAAAGTTGCAGCATAAACATGTTATTTAGCAATAAGGAAGTAAAGACTATGAAGATCAGTAAGAGTTGAGGTAAAGGTAATTGGGGGACAGTGAACTGCAGTTTTTCACTAAAAGCCTTTTATCATGTTTGGCTCTTTAAATCATATACATACTTAACTGATAAAAACTGAAATGAAGTAAAAAATATAACAGCAATAAGAAAAAAACTATAGCTCACTCACGTTACATAGCACGTTCATCCCCTCCGCGGAGTATCTGTGATAAATGCAAAGAGCACTATCCTCACAAAAACAACTTAATATTTGCTCAGGTAAAATATTAATTATTTTAAATATTTGCCAAACACAAACAAAATAAAGGCATTTGAACAAATAAATACAACTAAATATAAAATCATAAACATTCCTCTAATCTTATAAATATATGATTTATAGTTACATAATTCTACTTCAGAATTCTTGTTTAATATTTATAACAATATTTATAACAATCAGAAAAAACAGTCACCTAAAAAACATTTATTTGGCAACTCTTATGTGCTAAAAGTACTGAGATACAGAAATTAAAGGTAAAAATCTCCTACACCAAAGAGCTTACAGTCTAAGGGGACAGACAGGTAAGAAATAATTAAAATATGACTGATGCTATGATAGAAGAATTTACTACATTTATCTAATTGCAAAACATCTTTTGGGGTGGTACAGTATATTGGTTAAAAACCTAGGGTCTGGCCAGGCATGGTGGCTCCCACCTGTAATCCCAGCACTTTGGGAGGCCGAGGTGGAAGGATCACTTGAGTCCAAAAGTTTGAGATCAACCTGGGCAACACAGGGAGACTCTGTCTCTACAAAAAATAAAAACATTTTCCAGGCATGGTGGCACATGCCTGTAGTCCTAGTTACTTGGAAGGCTGAGGTGGGAGACTGAGGGTACAGTGAGCTGTGATAGCACCACTGCACTCCAGCCTGGGCAACAGAGCAAGACTCTGTCTCAAAAGCAAAACAAAACCAAACCTGAGGTCTGGCATTAGATGGTCAAGGTTCAATCCTCAAGTCCGCCACTGACTTAGTTGTGAAGGCCTAGAAAAATTATTTAACCTCTCCATGCCTCAGATTAGTCTTCTGTCAGGATCCATGAAATAGTAACAGGCTAATTTATTAGCTTACAAGTTTGATTTATAAAATTAAATCCCAGACCTGACAAAAATGGTAGCTCTATATCCAACTTTACCAATAATTATATTCAAAGTGAATGGTCTAAATACCCAAATAAAAGGCAAAGATTATCCGAATGGATGAAAAAGCAATATTTGGAGACTCACTCCAAATATTAAGAACAGATATACTGCAATAAAAACATGAAAAGCTATTTACATGCAGTAAGCATAAGACTCAGCATAAGACAGCAGCATTATTCATACAGTCAAAAACTGGAAACAATTCAAATGTCCATCAACTGGTGAATGGACAAAATATGGGATAGCTATATAACAGTACCATCAGCAATAAAAAGGAACAAACTACTAAAATGTACCACAATATGGCTATGCTCATATCAGATAAAACATCAAGATAAGAGATATTATTAGAAATAGATATATTTTTTAAAAATAAAAGGATCAATTCATCAGGAAAAAATAACAATCATAAATGCATGTGCACCTCATAAAAGAGCTTCAAAATACTAAATTAAACGCTGACAGAAGTGAAAGGAGAAATAAACATATCTACAATTATAATTGAAGATTTCAACTCTCCTCTCTCAGATACTGTAAGCAACTGAAAAGGAAATCAGCAAGGATAGAAAACACCTGAGCAACATCTTAACCAATCTAGTCTTATTGATATTTATAAACACTACACCCAATAACTGCAGAATAAACACTGTTTTCCAAGTGCAGATGGATCAGAAAAATGCAAATTACACTACAAGATACTACTACACACCTACTAAAACAGCTAAAACAAAAAGACTGACAATACCAAATGTTGCTGAGAATACGAAGCAACTGAACTCTCACACATTGCTAGCTGGAGTAAAACCATTGTGGAAAATGATTTGGCAGTTTCTTCTAAAGCTAAACCTACAGTTAACCATATGATACAGAAATTCTACTCCAAGAGAAATGAAAACACATGTCCAAAAAAGGCTTACATACAAATATCCCTTGAAGTTTTATCTATAATAATCCAAAACTGGAAAAACCCAAAAATCCATCCTCAAATGGATGGGTAACAAAATGTGCATATTGATGAAATGGAATACAATGCAACATTAAGAAAGAACAATCACTGATACACTCAACGTGAATGAATCTCAAAAAACATGCTGAACAAAAGATGCGACACACACGAAAGGGTGCTTCCTGCATAATACCATTGACATGCTCTGTAACAGCTTAAACTCACCTATAAGTGGCAGAAATTAAAATCAGTAGTTGCCCAAGGTGAGGGTTGAGGAAAAGCCACTGTAAAGAGGTAAGAGAAAAGTCCTGGGATGATAAAAATAGTTTTTACCTTGTTTGGGATACTGATTGCACTCATTTGTCAAAACTATGAGTCAGTATACTACTGCCCATGGCCAAATCCAGCCCGTGGCCACTTTTGTATGGTCAGCAAGCTAAGAGTAGTCTTTACATTTTAAAGGGTCATAAAAATAAAAAAGAATATGCAACCGAGACTATATGTGGCCCAAAAGCCTAAAATATTTAGTATCTGGCCCTTTACAGAAAAAGTTTACCAATCCCTGGTCAAGATTCATCAAATTGTATTCCTGAAATGGCATAATTATTCTATACAAATTAACTCTCATTAAAGTTGATTTTAATACAACTCTCCAGCTGAGCTTGAGGGGCTAGTTTTCACAAAGACTGATTTAATTCATCCTCTGTCATTTTCCAGATGGGCCAATTTACCCAAAGCCACATAGCTAATTAGTGATATTTTACTCTTTTTTTTGTGTGTGCTTATAAAATTTGAGGCAACTATCAATTGTTCATCATTTTTATCCTATACTAAATCATTTTAATGCTGATGTGAAAGCATCACCTTAAAAAAATTACCTAATTTTCTAAACTTCGGTTGACTTTCGGGGAATATCATTAACTCCTTCATTAGCAGTAGTTCAAATTGAATATAACTATAATGTCTAAACATTTTAAAGATTAACTAGATAACTGTTTCTAATGCCACGCTTTAATCTTCACCTAAAAGGTATAAATTGTATCCCTGTAGAGAGAAATCTAGGCTACAAGCAGATGGAAACTAATGATTTTACCAAGGCCCAGCCTACTGCTGGAACAACTATGAAGAGTTCAGACCTCACTACCATGGTCCCATGACCACACTACTATAAAAGCCTTGTATTGGTTTGCTAGGGCTACCAAAATACAATACCACACACTGGATGGCTTAAAACAACCAAAATTTATTTCCTCACAATCCTGGAAGCTCGAATTTCAAGAGCAAGGTGTCAGCAAATTTGGTTTCTCCTGAGGCCTCTCCCCTTGGCTTGCAGATGACTGCCTTCTTGCTGTGTCCCCACAAGTCCCTTCCTCTGTGGTGTGTGTGTGTCCTTGGTGTCTCTTTCTCTTCCTATAAGGATAGCAGTCATACTGGACCCAGGCCCCACCCAATCAGCCTCAGTTTTAATCACCTCTTTAAAACTTAATCAAAGAGATCTGTCTCTAAACACAGTTACATTCTGAGGTGCTGGGGTTGAGACCTGAACATTTAAATTGTGGAAGGGGGTTTGAGGAGAAGCGACACAATTCAGCACATAACAAGCCTCTTAACTGGTCTTTCTCCATTCAACTTGGCTCTCCTCTATCTGCACACACAGCGGCTAAGGTATTTACAAAGTGCAAATCTGATCATTTTTATCCTATCAGTAATCTGTTGACAACACTGTAGGGGGCACTCTATTGCTCTCGGGATAAAGACCAAAACCCTCAAAGTACCTTCCAATACTCTATAATATTTTCCCTGCTTATCTCACTGGTGTTACCTCTTGGCCACTTTTTTCTCACACTCTATGGTACAGTGGTTCTGTGTGTGTGTGTGTGTGTGCGTGTGTGTGTGTGTGTGTGTAGTTTTTGCCCCTCTATATTCACAAGAGACTCCCATAATTGAAATAATTCATGAAAATTACTGACCTAGTTCAGAGGCAGTGTCTGCATAAAAGGCTGTACATGAGATTTAGGACAAGTCTTATCATTCTTTAACAATCAATGTTTGAAGAAGTATCCTGTATTCAATGTAAGAAATAGAATAAGAAATTCTAGAAAACCTGATGCAGGTTTTTCCTTCTCAGAGAATAAGTTATGAACTAAATATCTCAATAATTCTAAAATGAAATTAAATCAAGCAAAGGAATAATCATTATTCCTTTTTAAAAAATCACAATATAGGCTGGGCACAGTGGCTCACACCTGTAATCCTAGCACTTTGGGAGGCTGAGGTGGGTGGACTGCCTGAGCTCAGGAGTTCAAGACCAGCCTGGGCAACGTGGTGAAACTCTGTCTCTATTAAAAACACAAAAGCAAGATTCTGTCTCAAAAAAAAAAATCTTAATATAAAGGGATGTAAGCAGACTATTAATACAATCATTCCTATTATTCCCATTACCTGTTAAGTTCATCCAGGCATAAGCGCAGTGTTTCATAAGTTGTTAGAGCAATTTCACATTTCCTCTGCTTTACACGAATTAATTCATTATCTTTTCTGTTTCCATGTAAAATAGTGACTCTGAAATATCCCCAGGTGTCCAATTCATCCTTCCAGTTGTAGAGGACAGAAAGAGGAGCAACTATTAAGAACATCTAAAACCAGAATAAAAAAATTTTGCTGTTTTTTAAACGAATCCCAAAGTGAAATCCACAATATCAATATCAACAGTCCTCTTCCTTAATTTTGACATTTAATTAGTAACAATAAATACAACTGAGTGATTAGCTATATCTGCACATTGAAGATTCTCAAAAAATACTTTGCTGTTTAATTAGCTTTTTATCAGGACAAGACAGACACCTAACCTTGCTCAAAGAAACACGTGTTTTCTGTTTCCCCCTACCAAAAAGGCATTGAGAAATGAGAGAGAAGTAACTTTCCAAAAGAGAGAAAAGAATAAAATCTGGATCCCAATAATAGCCTCAAGGGCCAAGTGGGTAACGTACATACACAAGCAGGCCACGTGTTCTTGAAATATATGGTCTCCTGGAGCTCTTTTTCCTTTTGCATTTTCCTAGTCCATTTCCTCTCCCCCTCTCTCAGATACTCTCAATTAAAGAACTAGAAAATTGAAGCAATCACAAGAAAACTTCCTGGATGAACTTCTCTCAGTATCGTATCAATAACCTATGTATATTCATTTCCATATATTTTGCCCTCCCATCTGTTGCCATGGGTACACTGTTCATGTTCTTCTCCAAAAACAACCCCTCATACAGTGGCTCCCATTCCTTCTTGCCAACCTAAAGTCAATGCTGCAGAAACTGCCCCCAATCTCCCCTACCTGATTAACTTTTCCATTTTAATGAACCACATCACCTACGGAAAAGCATGTTAGAATATTTCCGAGGGTTAAAAAAAATCCAAAAAACAAAAATTTTAAAAAACCTCTTTTCCTTAACCCAACATCTGTCTCTATTACCTCATTACTCTACTCTCCCTATAGCAAAGATCCTCAAGAGTTATCAATGCTTAACTCTCCTCCTGTTCTCTCTTGAAACTCAGGTAAATGGGACTTGTGCCCTAATAATGCCTACCAAATCAGTCCCTCTGAGGATTACCAACATATCTCTGGTTATTCCTCACATTCATGTACCTTTCCTGTACTAACCCAGAATCCTGCTGTCATCAACCATTTTAACTTTTTAATGTTTTTATTTCTCCCTGTTACCACTATTCCTATCCTGTTATGTTTAATAGGGTTACCAGTACGATTATTTTCTGAAGTTTTATACTTGATCTACTTGATAGAAATGAACCAATGAAACATACTGAAAAAATTCAGTTTAACCAAGAAATAATACAATACTGCTCTAAATTCTGCCCTGTTTTCTGTGAAACATTTAATCTAGGCCTTTTGTCGACTCTAAAAAGTCAAATTTGTGACTGTGTTTTGGAAAGAGAAAGAAGAAAAAGAAAAAAAATCAACATGCTGAATGTGAGAGTTCCTTTTTCCCAAGCCATCATCAAGCATATGTAAGTACTTCTTATACTTGATTCATCTCAAGTATGTCTGTCCTTTGGACAAAGGTTAATCCTATGATTTCCATTTTTGACTTTCAAATATGAAATTAGGCCTCCAAGTACTAAGTCCAATTACAGTGTCTCCCTTTGATTTTTTTGTATATTACGAGATGACAATGTTAGGTGCAAACTGCATCTGAGCACTCTTAGTAGTTTTCCACTTGAGAGGCCATTCATCAAAGGTGCCAATGAATCTAAAGTCCCGGAATCAGCCCTAAGATTCCAGAAGATGTTTAAAAATTAAGGTGGCAACATAATTTTTGATATTTCTTACAAACACTGGTCTTCAAAATTATGAAAGGTGAAACACTGGTTCAAAAACTCATTTTGGTAGTGAAAGATGTCAGAGAACTGAGTTATGCTATTATGCAGAGTCCAGGGAAAGTATATAAGAACTTAGCATTTCCTACAATCCAATAAATAATATTTCATTTAGTAAGTCTTTTTTAAGCAAATGATGCCAAAACAATAAAATGGAAAGCAGTGTCCAACTGCTAAGTCACTACACACAAAGCAACTCTGGGAGCTATTCCTCTAATCCAAGTACTAACCAGGTCCGACCCTGCTTAGCTTCCAAGATCAGACGAGATGTGGTGTGTTCAGAGTGGTATTGCTGTAGATATGGGGGAAGGGTGATAATTCTTATTCTGAAGCTAAAATACAATTTTATAAAACTGAATATAAAATTAACACAAATAAAATTAAAATTCATTTGCTTACATATTAAAATTAACAGAAGCTAGGTTAAATAGTGCAACTAGAGAATACTGAATTATTTATATCTTTCAATAAATCTTGCTCAATTATTAAGGAGTTTTCTATCAAATCTGATTCCTCAAGAACTACGGCATAGAAGAATGATGTGGTGTGGACTGTGATGAGATACTCAAAGATTAATGTGTGATAATTTTTGTGGCAGACGTAGTAATAGTATTAATAATAACATAACAATTATTGAGCACTTACTGTGTGCCAAAGCCTTCAGAAGTAGTTTACAGAAATTAATTCAGGGACTTTACCCAGAAATACAGATGAGGAAACTGAGGTGCAGGGATATTAAGTAACACACTCAAGGTCATACTGATATTAAGCAGCAAAGTAAGTATTTGAACCCAGGTCGGCCTAATTCTAAAACTCTTAACTACCATGACATATCCTGTTAGCACCTTCAATCAAAAAGTCTATGTCCTTGAGATGTGTAACTTTATTTACCACTGTAACTTCAGTACTTCACATAGTACCTAGAAAATAGAAGGTGTTCAACTGATGAATGAATACATGAAACCATACATGTCAATGCTAAATTAGGAATAATAATATATGTTCAGAGGACAGTGACAGATTACAGTAGAGTTGAAACAAAGGTTCCACATGGGAAGAAGTGTGATATTAAAATGAAAAATAAATTATACCTTTACAGAAAAATTACAGAACATAAAATTGGAATCTTTGCTAGAAAATTCAAAGGTCTACAAAAAGTCTTGTATTTATCGCTACAACCTTAACTCTCTCAAAAATACCCAACATAATTAATTTACACCCTACTGTGTGTATAGCTGATCATTTTTTCCTTCAGTATGCTGCAGTTACTTAATATATAGAAATTTCAGTTTAGAATCCACTGTAGTCAAGGGCTCTTCCAAGTCCTTTGTATAAAAACAGCCTAATTTTTGATAGAATATCAAGTTTTGGCATTAAACAAATTAATTAACTATGTTGGGTATTTTTGAGAGAGTTAAGATTGTAGAGATAAATACAAAACATTTTTTTTTAGTACTTTGAGTTTTCTAGCAAAGATTCCAATTTTACATTCTGTAATTTTTCTGTAAAGGTGTAATTTATTTTTCATTTTGATACCACACTTCTTCCCATGAGGAACCTTTGTTTCAACTCTACTGTCACTGTCCTCTAAACATACATTATTAGTCCTAACTTAGCACTGACATGTGTGGTTTCAATTATTAATTCACTCATCAATTGAACACCTTCTATTTTCTAAGTACTATATGAAGTACCAAAGTTTGGCATTATGCCAAAACTTGATATTCTATTAAAACAAAGTTACAAACCAGATCAATAAATATCAACTCTTGCAATTAAAAAAGAGAAGTAAATAAGAAATATAAGAATGGAAACGATAAGCAAAGTTAACTATAAATTCAACACAATATCAACTAATATATCAATAGGTTTTGAGGAGAAATTTGAGAAAATTTATTTTTCTTAAGTTGAGAAAACTTGAGGAGCAACTACCAAATAATAAATTACATTATAAAGCTAAAATAATTAAAACTGTTTAGCACTGGAAGAGAAATGAACAAATAATTAGGACAGAATAATATGTCTAGAAATAGAAATGAGTTTAATTTTACACCAAAGTGGCCCTTCAAATCACTGTGGAAAAGCGGGCTTATTCAACAAATGACATTAAGATAACTGGCTAACCAACTGAGGAAAATAAAATTGGATTACTAGACACCTACAGCAAAATAAATTCTAGCTGAAACAAAGATATAAAGGTATAAAATAAAATCACACATATTATAAAAGAATCATGAGTGAATGTATTTATAAATTTAGAGTACAAAAGGCTTTTCTAGGCAAACATAAAACCCAGAAACTATACAGACCAATACATGTAACTACATAAACATTTTTTAAAAATCAATAAATTCAAAGCTGACTCTACGTGAGGAAGAAATATTTTCAAAATATATAATGAACAAAAAATTAGATTCCAGGATATATTGTTAAGGACTATTAATGAAGAACTATGACTAAAAACAAGAATTAGATTTAAAAATAGCTTTTAAACATCTGAAATGCTACAGCTTCACTCATAAAGAAATGTAAATCAAGCAAAATAAAAATTTTAAATCTCTCAGGTAGTCATAAATTTATGTTTGCTAATACCTAGTGCAAATGAAAAGGTGGAAACAGACATTCTTATACACCACTTGTGGGGATATGGGGTAATTTAACTCCAGTTATCAAAAAGTAATCCCCTAAATCCAGCTCTACCTGCTATCCAATTCCAGTACTAAGAATTTATCCTACAGTTATTGCAAAAGTTGTCAAGGTATATGCATAAGGCTGCTCACGGTAGCATCATGTGCAACATAATCCTCTTGGTACATATGAAGAACTAAAAAAATAGTGTATAGTAAATAAAATAATTATAAAATATTTTTGTTAAATTGTCATTGAAATTGCTTCCGATGCTAGTATTGTGATTGCTACAAAAGTCCTCCTCTTTTGCATTAATTATGAATTTTACTTTGAGTTGCTAAAGCTTCATCATGCAAGATAGTAATATTTTATAAATTTATTATGATTCATAAAAATTGAATTTCAATCAAAACTTAGCCTACACTAAAGAACCATTCCAAAAATCAATGTTTAAAATGTAGAGCTTGTGTCTTTTCCTTTAAGAATTTATTCTTGGCACAAAACATTCATGCATTCTTAGATGATTTATTCACCCTTGAAAAGTTTTTAAATGTATATGAGATGTATCCTATCACACACACATACCTTAGACCCACCACCCCTTAATTTGTAACACTCAGTTCATTAAAGGGCTTTCTTCAACAAGCTTCAACATTAATTTTTCAGAATTCAATTGTAATTCTGGCATTAGCATAATAAAGACAAAAGAACTGATTTCTTCTCCATTTCATAAACTGTCTTTTTAAAACATACATTGTTTTAAATGAACCAATACAAATTTATCTTTTAAAACTTTCAAAGCTGTAATTTTTGTTTGTATTTACTTCTGGGAAATACTGTAGAATGTCACTGGTGATGCCATTAAAAACTCTAAATTCCAGTTCAAATGACTAACTCAACACGTTTGTGTTGATGCCAGTGAAACAAAAAAACAAACATAATAAATCCATAATAGTGGCAGAATGCCTGGAAGGGCAGTACCAGCAGGTCAGAACAGCGCAGGAGCAGATGAGAACTGGCACACCTGAAGAACTGAGCAATCCGCCCTACACCTCTGAAAGCGAAAATTCCCCCTGCCCTCTCCCACTAAAAAATTTACTTTTCCTAGAAGGAACCTAAAAACGACAAGCAAAACAAAACTCAACAAAACAGCTAAGGTAGTTGGAAAGACTGAGTCAAGAAAAATAATGGCCAAGTAATTTTAAGAAGGAAAAGTTACACCAGTCATCAAAGAAACTGATTCCAGCATCAGTATGCAACTTTCCCTGAATAAAGCACTGTATATATATTTTCTAAAGCAAAACTTATTTGGAAGAATTCTATGGTGAGTGTTAGGGCTCATGGAAATGTCCCAATTTCACCAATTAAAAAAGTCCTTAATACTTCCAAACAATTAAAAAAAAAAATCCTTTCCAAGGAAAAAAGTTGGGTTGACATTGAACTCTCATCTGCAATATGGAATGACAGAAGATAATGTTTTGTCATTATAAAAGAAAATTTTGAACTTAAAATTCTATAGGCAGATAAGCCTACAAATAATCAAGTGTGAGAGCAATATACAAACACATAAAATTTACTGAAGAATTTTTTTTTTTCTGAGACAGCATCCCACTCTGTCACCCAAGCTGGAGTGCAGTGGCACAATCATGGCTCACTGCAGCCTCAATCTCCTGAGCTCAAGTGATCCTCCTACCTCAGCCTCCTGAGTAGCTTGGACTACAGGCACAAACCACCACACCTGGCCTCTGAAGAATTAACTGAAGACGTTAAGCAAAAGTTGGTATGAACACAAAGAGAAATAAACTGAAAGTCATAACGAGAAAATTTAACATATTTCTTTCCAGATCCAACTGCTCAGACAAAAAGAAAATAACACTATTAAACATTTAACAATGCAATTAACAAACATGATTAAATAGAAATATATAAAACCATGTGACCATGATTACAAAGAATGCACAATATAAGTAACATTTTAAAACAACAGAGACTACACAATGCACAACATCAAAGCATAAAAACTGATCCATGGATGTAATGACAAAAAAATATCAAGGCTGTTATCTGATGCAACAAAACTAGAACTTGTCAAAAAGGGTTCAGCCCTCTGATCATCCTGAGCCCTAACAATAGCTATGCACTTGGAAATTTTAAAACTTCTCTTTTAAATAGTACTTGGGTAAATGAGAATAAAAATTAGGGCCACAGATAATTTAGAAAAGACTAATGAAAAAACTACATATTAAAAACTATAGAACACAGACAAAGGAGTACTGAAAGGAACTTTTTTTTTGAGACAGGGTCTTCTCTGTTGCCCAGGCTGGAGTGCAGTGGCATGATCACGGCTCACTGCAGCCTAGAACTCCCGGGTTCATGCGATTCTCTCACCTCAGCCTCCCCAGTAGCTGAGACTATAGACACACACACTACCACACCTGGCTAATTGTTTTATTTTTTTATTTTCTGTAAAGACAGGATCTTCTTATGGTGCTGAGGCAGGTCTAACTCCTGGGCGATCCTCCCGCGTCAGCCTCCCAAAGTGCTGGGATTACAGGTGTGAGCAACCATGCCTGCCCCAAAGGAACACTTATAGTTTTAAGGTAATTTATTAGAATACAAAAAGACTGAAAATAAATAAATTAAGAAATCAACTGAAGAAGGTAAATAGCAATGTACATTATTGCAAGGAATTTACAGTTGTTCCTCCATATCTGTGGATTTCATATCAGTGGATTCAACTAACTACAAATTGAAATACTAAAAAATTCCATCTGCACTAAACATGTATGCAGACCTTGTCATTATTTCCTAAACAATGCAATATAAAAGCTATTTATGTAGACTTTACATTGCACTAAGTAAACCACAGATGATTTAAAGTATATGGGAGGATAACAGGTTATATGCAAACACACTATTTTATATCAAGGACTTGAGAATCCACACATTTTGGTACCCAAGAGAAGTCCTGGAACCAATCCCACATGGATACCAAGGGACAACTGTATGTGTGTATGTGTGTGTGTGTGTGTGTGTGTGTGATATGATACATCACATATGCATACATACACACACACATACATATATATATAAAAAGAGAAAGAAAAAGAAAAGGAAAGAAAGAGAGGAACTTGAGTTAACTGAGATAACTATTATAAGCATATTTTACCACATTATCAAATGAGTATCTTTGTTAACTTTCTTTTCTTTCATTCTTCTTTTTTTTTGAGGCAGGGGTCTCACTTTATTGCCCTGGCTGGAGTGCAGTGGTGCAAACATGGCTCACCGCAGCCTCAACCTCTCCAGGCTCTGGTGATCCTCCCACTTCAGCCTCCAACGTACCTGGGACTACTGGCACACACCACCACATCTGACTAATTTTCTGTATTTTTAGTAGGGAAGAGGTTTTGACATGTTGCCCAAGCTGGTCTTTAACTCCTGGGCTCAAGCAATTCGCCTTCCTTAGCCTCCCAAAGTACTGGGATTACAGGCATGAATCACTGCGCCTGGCCCATTCTTGTTCTATAATATTTTAAATATCTTTAAGTATTTTAACACATTTAAAATATTACTTTTCCCTCTTTTGTTCTCTCTTCTATCTGCTGTCACAGTGGCATAAAAGAGATATATATAGGCTCTGTAGTGACATTTAGAACCAGGGAACAACTGAATCCAGAGCTAAAAACAGTACTTGAGCTATTGAATACTTAAAATACACTAAGAACCATTATTCTCTTCAGGATGCATCTATTCTATTGAAAAATTCAGAGAATTTAAAATGATAGCAATAATATCTTAAGCCAGTAGCTCTGAAAAGTTAACATTGAAATGGTCTTTATGATAGACAAGAGTAAACCTGGACTTCTCAGCAATCTTGTATATAAGACTTGTATAAAAGAGTCTGTTTTAAAACTTGCGGTAAGTAGTTCATTACCAAATATAATAAAAGACTTCATAAAATCACTTCATTTTTATTCTTATCTGCTTTCCTGGAGGCTGAGGATAATATTTTTTAAAAGACATATAAGTATAATATACTTTTTTATATTGTATTGCTTTATTAGAGATCTTTTTGTAAGAATCATATAATATATCTATAAACATACATTTATGAAGGAGAAAACTGAAGTATGGATATGAATAGCATTCACAGTCATATGGGCAGAGAGAGAAATAAGCACAGACCTACTTGTCTTTCTGATTCCAACTTTCCTGTATTGGCAGAACTTATTTCATATTTTTTGGATGCAATTAGCTAGGCAACTTGAAATAAGTCAATGACACACTTTTGTTACCAATATCTATAACTATCGCCTTTTCATTCCCACATAAATAAAAAACAATATAATGAAGGTTTCAATTAACTTTACATATACATTCTGTAAGTTTAACAAATCAACCTAAGTAAATCATGTAAATCCAGCCAACCAACAGATTAAAATCCCAAAGCAAAACCAAGCTGAAATTCTGTTTTGCCATTATGACAGTCAATCAAATTTAACTTGGGAATAAAATTGGTAATCTTTCAAAAATTAGGCCTATAAAACAAATATTTTAATAACATCTTTAAATTCTTAGGTTTTAAAATTTATACTAATACATTTTAATGTGTGAGATTTAAATATTTCTATATGCTTCTGTAATACCAGCATCATGAGTAGAATATACATTGTCTAGACATTTTACCTTTTTTGCTGTAGAAGAAGGGGGTTCCTTTTTCATACTTCTTAGTAAAAACTCTGGCATGTTATTTTCAATATCCTCACGAGTTCCCTTTTTATGCAAAACTGCAGCCAGAAATGAAATAACCTGGGGAAAAAAGACTTTTTCAATCACTGTATATAATGTAACCTGACGTACAAAATTTCACTGCTTACATGACTATTCAATTAGTGACAAAGTATGTACAAAGAGATTTGTTGGGGGGAAAATAGAACATGAAATATTAGTACTGATTTTCTTTATTTGTAATAACAAACTGTTTTTCACCCTTGTAAACAAACAAACAAAAATCCTCACATTACCATCTTTTCATAACCTCTACCTACCCAATGAATTCTTTCTTAATTCCATCACTTGAGACACTACCTTCTTATTTGTTTCTAACCATGGAAACTATCTCTTCATATCCTCTATTAGAATAAACTGTATACATTCTTGTTTCCATGTAGAAAATAAACTCCTTAAGGAGGATAATATTTGGCCCATAAGTTTGTACACTTCTATTTATCTAATAAATATAGGTGAAATGGCAAAATGTTATTTTAAGACAGACTAATTCATTAATGTATACAACATTTTGAATAACAGCTCATTTCCAAAAATCAAGTGAGAAAAACAGACAGACAGAAAAAAGGAACCATAACCTCATTTAATAAACTAGAGCAAGAAACACTGAATTGAGTCGACTTTGATTCAAATGTTAGCTCTGATTGCTTGGCTGCTCTGTTAACTTGGGCAAAGAGTTAACCTCTCTGAATAAGATCTGTAAAAATGGCAAAAAATAATTTTGGCAGGGTTGTTTTAAAGATTGGGAAGAAAGGCATATGAGGTATCCATATGGAAGAAAATAACTGATCATTACCTTACGAAAATAAATAAGAAGAAAAACTATATAAAACAAAAAACTATGCGAGAATTAGAAAAAGTATGGAAAAAAGTATACTTAACAAGGGTGTGGATACCTATAATCTGAATCCCAAATGATAGAAGAAAATAAATGATACAGAAGTATCTGAAGAAATAAAAGCTGAAAACTTAACTGATTTTAAAAATCAAGCCACAGATTCAAGATCTTCTAAGAACCAAAACCAAAACAAAATGAAAACCAAAAACAAACTAACAAAAAACCACAAGCAGGTGCTTCACTGAAACAACTTGAGACAGCAAAATATTTGTTAAAAGCAGCCAGAAAAAAACAACAGATCACCTACAAAAAAGCAACAACTGGTCTGGCCATGGTGGCTCACCCATGTAATCCCAGCACTTTGGGAGGCCAAGGCAGGCAGATCATTTTAGCCCAGGAATTCGAGACCAGCCTGGGCAACATGGCAAAACCCCATCTCTACAAAAATTAGAAAAATTAGCTGGGCACAGGGTGGCTCATGCCTGTATCACTAGCTACCTGGAAAGCTGAAGTAGGAGGATTGCTTGAACCCAGGAGAATGAGGCTGCAGCGGGCCGTGATTGCACCACTGCACTCCAGCCTGGGCCACACAGCAAGACACTGTCTCAAAATAAAAAAAAAAATTAAAAATAAAATAAAAAAAAAACACAAATAGACAAGTAGCTGACCTTGCAGGAAAAAGAATGGAAGATACTATACAACAGAATATTTTCAAAGTGATAATAAAAGCAACCTATATTTTTGTACCTACGGATGATATTCAAGAATGAAGGGTAAAGATTTTCAGACAACCAAAAAGTGAGCCAATTCATCACCAAAAGCACCACACAAAAGAAACTAAAGAATGTTTTCAGGTACAAGGAAAATGACTCTAGTTAGAAGATCGGTGACACAGGGAAAAATTAAGAGCAACAAAAATGGTAAATATATACAAAATATATATGTATATTGATTGACATTACGAAACAATAAAAAAGTTTGGCTGAAATCAAGTAACAGATTAAAAGCTACCACAGCTTGTAATCCCAGCACTTTGGGAGGCCAAGGCGGGTGGATCACGAGGTCAGGAGATCAAGACCATCCTGGCTAACACGGTGAAACCCCGTCTCTACTGAAAATACAAAAAATTAGCCAGGTGCGGTGGCGGGCGCCTGTAGTCCCAGCTACTCAGGAGGCTGGGGCAGGAGAATGGCGTGAACCTGGGAGGTGGAGCTTGCAGTGAACCGAGGTGTCACGCCACTACACTCCAGCCTGGGGGATAGAGCAAGACTCTCTCAACAAAAAAAAAAGCTATGACAACAAATGTATATGAGTCAGAAGGAGCACAAGTGTAGTGATAATATTCTGAGGTCACTATGCTGTAGCGAGGAAATTAAAGTACTAATTTACGTTAGATTATGATAAATCAATGGTATCTGTTGTAATCTCTAGGGTAACCATTAACAGAAGAATAAAAGAATGTGTACCTAATAAAAGGGGATAATAAAGTAACAGGAAACAATCTATCCAAAAGGACACAAAAAAAGTGGGAAAAACATGACATGGAATAAATAAAAAGCAAACAGTAAAATACTAAGTTTAAATCCAAATATATTAGAAAGCACATTATATGGAAATGGACTAAACTGTCTAAACAAAGATAAAGACTGTCCAAGTAAAATATATTTCCTTGCCATTTACAAGAAAAACTTCTAAAAAAAGGGATAAAAATTCTAATTAGAAAATAAAAATGACAGACCATGTAAACAAAAATCAAAGAAAATTGATATAGCTATATTCATATCAGATAAAGATGCTGAGGCAAAAAAGCATTAAGAAATTAAACAGGCACACTTTAACTTAATATTGATAATAAAATTAGTTCACTTGGAAATTTTAAGAAGTCTAAATGTATCAATAAAGAAAAACTTACTGAAATAAAAGCAGACAAATCCACAAGCACAATGGTAGATTTTAAAATAACTCAGCAAGAACAAAATAATCAGTAAAGATACAGAAGACTTTTAATAACATGATTGTCAACCTTGACCTAACGAATATTTGCTACAACACTGCACACTACTGCAAAGCAGTTTCATTTTAAGTACCCATGAAATATTTACCAAAGTTGACATATGGGGCCTGGTGCAGTGGCTCATGCCTGTAATCCCAGCATTTTGGGAGGCTGAGGCAGGCGGATCACCTGAGGTCAGGAGTTCGAAACCAGCCTGGCTAACATGGTGAAATCCTGTTTCTACTAAAAATATAAAAAATTAGCTGGGCATGGTGGTGTGTGCCTGTAATCCCAGCTACTCAGAAGGCTGAGGCAGGAGAATCACTTGAACCCAGGAGGCAGAGGTTGCGGTGAGCCAAGATCACGCCATTGCACTCCAGCTTGGGCAACAAGAGTGAAACTCCGTATCAAAAAAAAAAAAGGTTGACATATGCCAGGCCACAGAAGTCTCAATACATTTCAGTAGACAGAAACCATACAGAATATGTTCTTTGATCACAATACAAGAAACTAAAAATAACAAAAATATAAGCAGAAAATCTCCAAATGTTTGGACAGTAAGGAACAGAGTTCAAACAACTCTCAATATAAATTATAAAATATTTGAATTAAATAATGGGTAACAATACATGTTAAATTTATAGAATATGGCTAAAGCTGTACCTTAGAGACTTAAATGAATATTACAGACATTCCCCAACTTATGATAGTTCAACTTGCAATTTTTCAATTTACAATGGTGTAAAAATAATATGCATTCAGTAGAACTGTAAATCAAGTACCCATACAATCATTGTTTTTCACTTTTAGCAAAATATTCAATAAACTACATGAGATTCAACACTTTAGTATGAAACAGGCATTGTGTTAGATGATTTTGCCCAACTATATGCTAATATAAGTGTTCTGAGCATGTTTAAGGTAGAATAGGCTAAGCTGTAATGTTCAGTAGCTTAGATGTATTGAATGTGTTTTCAACTACAATATTTTCAACTTACAATGGGTTTATGGGGACTTAACCCCACTGTAAGTCAAGGAGCATCTGTATTAGGAAAGAAGAGGGACTATTACTCAGTTATCAAAGAATCTATCTAAAAAACCTATGAAAATAACAGAAAATTTAACACAAAAAAGCAGAAATTACTAAAGCATACAATGAAAATGATCAACAATGCCAAATGATCATCCTTTGAAAGAATTTTTTAAATAAACCCCTGGCAAAATTATTGAAGAAAAAATAGAAAAGGCAAACAAAAAATATGTCTAACCCATAATAATGCTTTGCCAATAAATGTAAAAATTTAGAGGAAATGCAGAAATAGAACTTATCAAAAACCGACATAAGAAAAGGAAATTTACATACTCATAAAACCATGAAATAAACCTGAATATGTAATTATAAACCTTCCACAAAGAAAGTTAAGGGCCAGATAGTTTCACCAACAAATTCTACCTAATGCTTAAGAAAAATGTAATGCCAATCTGTAACAGACCCTTTCAGGGTTTAGAAAAAGGGGAAAATATTCTCACCTCGTTTTATGAGTTCAGCGTAACTTTGATAAGAAAACCTGACAAGACCATTATAATACAGTAAATTTACAAGCCAATTTCTCTTACTCATATAGAAGCCAAACTCTTAAACAAAATATTAGCACACAGAACACAGAAATTTAAAAAAGGAAATAATAGATACCAAAACCAAACTGGGTATATTCTGCAAATATAAGTTTGGTTTAACCTTTGAAATTTAGGTATTAGGTAGTTATCAGCTAGGTATCTTAGGCATTACACTTAGCATTACTAACACTTAGATTCCTTAAAATGAGAATAGAATGACCTATTTACAAGAAACATATTTTATCTGAAGCAGTACATTATTAGGTACACTGCAAAAAGTTGAGAATGTATATTTTATCATTAGAGCAACCACTAAAAATAAAAAGCAAAGAAGTATAGATAAAGTCAATAGAAAAATTAAAATAAAATTCTAAAAAATATCATATCAACTCAAAAGGCAAATCAGACTGTTTCTGAATGAACAGAAATGTTATATCCAAATCCAAACATAAGAATTAACATTAAATGTAAATGAACTAAATATTCCGATTAAATATCAGAGATTGTCAGAATGAATAAAAGAGCTGTCTACAAGGGACATTTCATAGTAAGAAAATGGTCAATTCATCAGGAAGATATAACAACCATAAAGGTTTGTAACCCTAATAACAGAGCTTCAAAATATATGAAAGTAAAACTAGCAGATTAAAAGAAATAGACACATCTGGCTGGGCACAGTGGTTCACACCTATAATCCCAGCACTTTGGGAGGTCTAGGTGGGTGGATCACTTGAGGTCAGGAGTCCGAGATCAGCCTGGCCAACATGGTGAAACCCTGCTTCTACTAAAAATACAAAAATTAGCCGGGTGTGGTGGCACACACCTAAAATCCCAGCTACTTGGGAGGCTGAGGCATGAGAATCACTTGAACCAGGAGGCAGAGGTTGCAATGAGCCGAGATCACCACTGCGCTCCAGCCTGGGCGAGGGAGCAGGACCTTGCCTCAAAAAAAAAAAAAAAAAAATTTATACACTTCACCCAGCAACGTGACTTTTAGGAATCTATCCTACAGAGAAATACTCTTAGAATTCTATCCTACAGATATTCACTATTTGCTATTTCCTAAAATAGGCAACAACCCAAAAATCCTTCTCCCTAGGTACCTAGAGGAATGGTAAAGTAAGTTACAGAACATATAATCTATAGTATGCAGTAATTTATTAATTAATGAATGGGGACAATCCTTATGTACCAACATAAAAAGATCTCCAAGACCCATGTTTAAGTGAAAAAAAACAAGTAGAATAAAATATGGAAATAACAGTCCTATTTTTTAAGTTTGTTTACATATACATTAAAATTATAACTTGTTCAACCAAATAAAAAAACAGATTGGACTTCATAAAACTTAACTTTCGTGCATCAAAGTAAAATAACAAGAAAATAAAAAGACAACTACAGAATGGGAGAAAATACTTGCAAATCATATATCTGATGAGGGATTAGTATCCAAAATATATAAAGATTCTTACAACTCAGCAATAAAGACAATGAAATTAAAAAAAAGGCAAAAGACTTAAATATATATTTCTTTCTCTAAAGATATACAAAGGGCCAAAAAAGCACAAGAAAAGATGTTCAACATCATTGGCCATTACAGAAATGCAAATCGAAACGGTAATGAAATACCACTTAACACATAGCAGGATGGCTATAATGAAGAAAAACAAAAAATAACAAGTGTTGGCAATGATGCGGAGGCATAGGAAACCTGGACAATTGTTGGTAGGAATGTAAAATATTTTAGCCATTGTGGAAAATAGTATTGCAGTTCCTCAAAAAAAAAAAAAAAAAAAAAAAAAAAACACTGAATTACCATAAAACCCAGTAATTCCAATTATAGGAATATATACAAGAGAAATGTTTGTACACAAATGTTTACAGAAGCATTATTCATAATAACTAAAAGTGGAAACAATCCAGAAACTAGAAAGAGGAGGGAGTTGCACAACATTCTGAATGTATTAAATGCACTCAATTAATCATTTTAAATAATGAATTAATGTTGTGTGGACTTAACCTCAATTTAAAAATTACAGCTTGCATTTTTGTAAGAATGTGTTTGTGTATTACAGTGTAATCAGAATTATTTTTATTCTAGAAAAAAGTTACAAAGTATGTATGTAAAGTGTCAAGTCAGTAAATATCAATGATTCAATTAACGGGAACTTTTTTTTGAGACAGAGTTACATTCCTGTTGCCCAGGCTGGAGTGCAATGGCACGATCTTGACTCACCGCAACCTCCGCCTCCCGCATCCAAGTGATTCTCCTGCCTCAGCCTCCTGAGTTAGCTGGGATTACAGGCATGCGCCACCATGCCCAGCTAATTTTGTATTTTTAGTAGAGACAGAGTTTCTCCATGTTGGTCAGGCTGGTCTTGAACTCCTGACCTCTGGTGATCTGCTCACCTCAGCCTCCCAAAGTGCTGGGATTACAGGCAAACAGTAGCTATTTTTAATCCCAGCACTTTGGGAGGCAGAAGTGGGCAAGCTCAGGAGTTTAAGGCCAGCCTGGGCAGCATGGTGAAATCCCACCTCTACAAAAAATACAAAAATTACCCAGGCCTGGTAATGTGCATCTGTAGTCCCAGCTACTCGGGAGGCTGAGGTGGGAGGATCACTTGAGCCCAGGAGGTCAAGGCTGCAGTGAGCCAACACTGCACCACTGCACTCCAGCCTGGGCAAAACAGCAAGACACTGTCTCAAAAAACAAAAACACATTAGCTATTTTTCTGGCATCATTCCTTAAGGTAGAAGGCTTTGTTTCTTGCATATGATCTTGTATATAATAAACAAAGTAGCTTTTGCAAATTATGTTGTCTAAAATATTATAAAAAAATGAAAAACAGGATGGTTAAAACTTGTCCTAAGTTTTAAAATATTCTAACAAACTTTGCATGTCAATTTGCAGGACTTATCATAAAGCCTTTGGTGTCTGACCAACCAGTTTCATACTAGCTATGTGGCATTGGGCAATTTACATAACTTTTCTATAAATTTTAATATTTTCACCAATTAAATAGAGGCAAGAATATCTAATTAACATGAATGTTTAATGGAAAATGTTTATCATAGAGCCTGGCAAATATAGACAATATTAAGTTATAACCATAGAACCATAATGTTACCCAATTCAACTTAAAATTCACTAACGCATTCAATAAAAATATATTTATTACCTACTAAATACCAAGACGCTGGAATAGTCTAGATGAAAGGCTATTTCTATAATTCAGTAGTGTGAAATCAAGCTGATTTGGGGTGGCAGGGAAGAGGTAGTTAGGACATGTGCTGAAGGAGCATGGTTGAGAAAAAAGCAGACAGATGAACAGAAAATAAACAGTTACTAAAGAATCCAGTGAGAGATTAATGTGAGCAAACTGGCTGATGTAGAACATAAATTAAAGAGAAAGGATACTCCACAAATAACTGAGTTTAGGCACTGGACAATTTAAATATTGTTAACACCACCTAAGTAAAAGATCTTTGATGCATGTTCACAATTTTCATTTTATAAATATTTTTAAAGTTATGTTTTCTATTTAAAAATACATCACCTAATATTAGAATTTACTGAATTCTTTGATGGTGTAAAAAAGCATAACATTTTGGGTTCTGACTACCTTTTGGAATATAACTTAACACTGATCACAGAAAATTTATAACTAAAAGTATAGGTAATTGGCATATTGACTGGAAAGGGGCATGAAAAAACTTTTTAGGGTAATGGAATTGTCCTATATTTTGATTAGCATATTAGTTACACAGACACAGACATTTGTCAAAGCTCATTAAGTAATATACCTGAGATCTGTGCATTTTACAGTTTAAATGTACCTTAATTAAAGAATTAAAGATACACACATGTACACACACACACACATATATATTGATAGATACACTCTTTAATTTTAGGCCACTGGTCCTCAAAGGCTACTGAAAAGACAAAAGAGATACCTATTAGATACCATAACAATTTAAATGAGGTAATATAAGATCTAATCCACTGATTTGCTCTTAACTCACCTACGGATTGTTTCATTATAGGAAAATTATATTCCTAATTGTGCAAATTCATAGTTCAATTTGCTCATCTATCCAAGGTGATATACAATCTTAATTCTAACTTTGTCAAATTCTCTAAAACAAAGATATGTGAAATGTATCTTGTGTTTAAGAATCTCAGATCTTTGGAAGATATTTCATAGGTGGCAGCTAAATTTATAAACTCTAAGTATAGATTAGCTTTACTTAATTCACTAAATCCACTAATGATTTTTAAAAATCTTTGTATCTCATTTAAATCATCTACACTACCTCTTAACACTACTCATCCACTCACCCCCCAAAAATTTAAGTTGAAATAGTAATAAACTTTAGTTGAGAATACAAACTAACTGGAGAAGCTAGCTAAAACCACTAACAAACTCTTAGCTATATATTAATTATGTTAATTGAAATATACTAATAGGTATTATGGCAATGCTAGCAGTAAAGTGCCAATATACAAAAGATAGTCAGGGAAGGGAGGATGTGAAGAACAGCACAGGTGAATTTTATAGACCAGGACTATAAATGGCACTCATCACTTCTACCCTTATTTCTGCTGGCAGAACCCAGTCACAAGCTCCACTGACATGCAAGGAGATCTGGGAAATGCAGTCTCTGTCAGCTAGCCCAAACTCTTAAGAAGGCAAAGGAAATACGTATTTTGGGTGGAGATCTAGCCATCTTATCACACTATAGTGGTCCAGTAGAGGTCTATCAAAATACTAATTCACAGAAGACTACAGACAAATTTACAATGAAGGTTTACAAAACTTATCTGCAAAGAAAAAGCCAGAACATGTTTTATTGTGGAATAGTTCTAAAATTGCTTATAGATGAACAAAAACAAGTATTTAAATCAGTCACCTCTAGAATAGTGAAAGGCCAAAAATTGCATTTCAGAAATGAAATACAACTCTGGGAAAGCCTTCTGTTTTTACACGCATTCCTTTCTAAACTCTGTCAAGCCAACAGTTTTATAAGTCATCTTTCCTCACACAGTCAGCTCATGACATACTGAGTAAATCTGAGGCTGGGAAAAAGGGCAACAAACCTTCCCTTAGACCAGAACAGAGGAAGGCATAGCAAAAATTGTCTATTTCTTATAGGACAAAAAAGAAAAAAATGTCTACTACCTTATTTTTCAACTCCCTGGGAGATACAAAGGTACAGAGAGAGTGGTTCAGAACCACACTTCAAAAGTATGATTTTTGCTCACTTTGAAGAAAAAAAAAACAAAAACAAAACACAAAGTGCTGTTTTGAAATGGGGTCTAGCTCACTTATCTTTACAAAGTTCTCCCCTAAAATCAGAACTACATGCCAAAACAAGAAATACAATTTTATCTGTGAAATACTAGTACATTTTTGTTTCTGCTTAAAAGGGCTCAGGGATCTGGGGGCTAATTAACCTTCCACACTGGATATTATAGCATTTTCTCAATGAACGAAAAAAAGACAATATTATTTTTCTCTTTATTACTATATTCCTGAGTGAATAACATGACTTGAGATCCCAAGAACCTTCATATTTTAGTGTAGTTTTGAATCTACTGAAGATCTTATTATCCAAAAAAGGTACTGAAAATAACCTAAGAAAGCTTTAATTATCAGCAATCCCATTTCTCTCAAGAGTGAGGTTTACTATACATCTTTTTAATATGACAGCCTTCAGTAATGACATTTTCAATAATGTAATATCTAATAATATAGAAACAAAAATTCAAAGAATGTCTTCATGCTTTGCAAAATTCTCTCTCTGCTACTCAAAAAGTACTATTATCTTCTTTGCATAGCAGATGAGAAAATAAATATGGTAAGACATATTACTGCATCTGCTTAATAGTAGTCCTTAAGACTTTGGTGTCTGTAAAAGCTAATTACCACATTACGATTAAAAACTAAATTATTTTGATTCAATGAATTTGAGCCCTTCTCTTGTGATAAACCTTTCAAATACTATATTAGAGCTATGCCTTCAGTAAAAAATAAAATTCATTAAAACTCAATTCAAAACTCAAAGTTTGGTGGGTTTCCAAAAGCAAAGTATGAAAACACCAATTTCTCCGTGGAGTCTTCTTTGACACCCCCAGGCAGGCTTGTTTCTCCCCTCCAACCCACTTACCAGACTAGATGATGACTCTTGGCCTCATTTCCTTTTATTACTCTTTTGTTAACTCTGTAAGGTAGGTGTATTACTCAGGGTTCTCTAGAGGGACAGAACTAGTGGAATAGAGATATATGGGGAGTTATATTAAGTATTATCTCACACAATCACGAAGTGCCACAATAGCATGTCTGCAGGCTGAAGAGCAAGGAGAGCCAGTCCGAGTTCCAAAACTGAAGAACTTGAGTCCGACGTTCAAGGACAGGAAGCATCCAGCATGGGAGAAAGATGCAGGCTGAGAGGCTAGGCCAGTCTCTCTTTTCACATTTTTCTGCCTGCTTACATTCTAGCCACACTGGCAGCTGATAAGACTGTGCCCACCAGATTAAGGATGGGTCTGTCTTTCCCAGCCCACTGACTCAAATGTTAATCTCTTTTGGCATCACCCTCACAGACACTCCCTAGATCAATACTTTGTATCCTTCAATCCAATCAAGTTGACACTCAGTAGTAACCATCACAGTAGGTATCATATGCATTTATATTTATATTGGCTCTTCAGTGCCAATCACAGTGCCTGGCCCAGAGTGAGTACTTATTAAATGTCAAGCAATTGAACAAATGGTTAAAAGTTGAGTAAAAGGCTTTTAATTAACTGTATTATTAAGTCGAAAGAAGAAGGCAGTATATGATAGAAGAGGAAAAAAATAAGAGTTCTAGAATAGAAATGAAAATTATTACTTCTGTGCCTGACCCTAGATAGGGAAGTCATTCCTGTGCCTGTTTTACGTACTAAGTTAAAAAGCTGAACAAAATTATCTCTAATATCATTTCCATTTCTAAAGTATTTTTTTTTAACTATGAAATGGTCATCATCCTATGTATAAATATTCACACAGAGGCCAGGCATAGTAGTTCCTGCCTGTAATCCCAGCACTTTCAGAGGTCAAGGCAGGCAGATCACTTGAGCTCAGGAGTTCAAGACCAGCCTGGGCAACTCGGGAAAACCCCATCTCTACCAAAAATACAAAAAATTAGCTGGGCATGGTGGTGAGCAACTATGGTCCCAGCTACTTGGGAGGCTGAGGTGGGAGGATCGCTTGGGCCCCCGAGGCGGAGGTTGCAGTGAGCCGAGATCTCGCTATTGTACTCCACCCTGAATGACAGAGTGAGACCCCCATCTCAAAAAAACAAAACAAGAACAAAAAAAAAGATTCACATAGACTAAACATCCCTTAATCAATGTTCACTGAACTCACCAGATTAATCAAAGTTTTCTATCCCCTCTGAAAAACATACCGTCTGAGCAAAGGCTCTCAAACTTAAGTGGGCCTCGGAATTACCTGAAGCATCTGTTAAAACACAGATTGCCGTCCTCTCCCACTCCCCCCGAGTTCACAATTCAGTATGTCTGCAGTGAGACCCCGGAATTTACAATCCTAACAAGTTCCCAGGTGACACTAATGCTGCTGACCCAAAGATCCACTTGAGAGAACCACTACTCCATGGTAAGCACCCACTCACCTTCTTTTCCTATCACTGAGTGGTCTGATTACCAAAGGTCAGGTTCCCAAACTTGTATACTCCAGTTGAAATTACTGTACTTATACTAGCTAATTATCACGTAAATGTACAAAGGGATTAATTTTCAAGTTACCTGTTGAATCAGATGTGAAAATCCTGTGAAATATTGGGAGATAGTCATAAAAATCTTGGATTTTGTATTCAAATTTCCTTAAGTATCTTTAATTTTTCAGTCCCACTAAAACCAAAAATAGTAGGTGATGAACTGCATGGTGTTTAACATATCAAGGCCACAATGGACATGAGGAAATCTGGGAGTGATAGATATGTTCATCATCTTGGCTGTGATGATCTTTTCTTGGATATGTGTATGTGGGATAAAATGTATTAATGTCTGCTACTTTAAAATGCAACAAAAGATGGATGGATATTACAAAACCATGTATAATGAAATATTAACAGATCTAAGTGGTGAGAATATGGCTTCTCATTGTACCATTCTTTTAACCCTTCTAATATTTTAGAAAAATGTCAGAAGATATTTGGGAAAAATTAGTTCATAATCTTTGACAAAAAAAATCTTCAATCTGTTTATAAGATAGTAGTTATTATGTGACTCTATTTTTTGCATATGTATGTTTGTGTGTGTGTTCACAGAACTATATGTATGTATGTGGGCATATCATTACATATGTTGCATATTCATCTGTGCCCTCTTCACCAGATCTGTCCTTCCAATTCACTTTAAAAATACTCAGGTCTTTCCTACCCCCAAACAACACAAAACAAACAAAAAAGAAATCCCCTCAAATTTTCATCTCTCTCTTCAGCTACTACTAGGTCACTTTTATTCCCTTTCAAAGCCATATTTCTTAAAGAGGTAAATATACGTTCTATGTCCATGTCTTCACCTACTCCATTATGGCTTGTGTCTGAAAGCTCCAGCAAAATGGCTCTTGCTCAGCATATCAATGATTTCTATGTCATTAGAACAAATGGACATTTTTCAATTCTCATCCCCTGTAAAATGTGAAATATTAAATTCACCTACTTTTAAATTTGAAATGAGGGAAGGAAACTTTATTTGGTATGTAAAACAAGCTTTAAAAAGACTTCAATTTCATATCATGGCCAAATTAGAATATAAAAAGGGGGAAACTTAATGGATGAAATCAAGAAATAGGAACAAAAAAGAAGAAAATAAGATAAAACTATAGCTCAAACAGTAAATGTCAATGGTCTATCTTCATTATCAATTAATTTTACTACATTCTGAAATTTTAGTTAACACAGTAATCATTCATATTTCTTCAACCGGCTTATATCTATAAAAGCTTTATCTATCTATAGAAGCTCTATCTTAAATGGGTCTTTCAAACCACCTATCTATGTAGAAATTATTCCCTGAGTTATAACAACAATAACCAGAGAACTAGGTTCCCAAGCATCAGACAAATCCAGCTGAGTATCAAAATTAGTACAGAAACCATTTCCTAATCTTCAGACGGTGCTCCCTCAAAAACTTGCACAGCACATTAACAGCATGTACCACAACATCTCCAAGTCCTTTCATGATTACAGCGTATCAGGTAATAGAAAATTCTGCAGTAAAATCAGCTCCTTTAAAAATAATCCTATGAACTGTAAAATAAATTTCTTTGTAACATGGGCCTCAGAGATGAAAGACAGCCTTCAAATTTGAGACTACAATGTGCAAAAGAATTTGAATTCGAATTGTATTTAAGTTGCAGGATGGTGGTTCCCAAACAGATCACTTTTTGTACGTAGTACCCTCACATTTCTTCTTGTGTGTGAGACAGAGTCTCACTCTGTTGCCAGGCTGGAGTGCAGTGGCACAATCTCGGCTCACTGCAACCTTTGCCTCCCAGGCTCAAGAGATTCTCCTGCCTTGGCCTCCCAAGTAGCTGGGACTACAGGCGTGGGCCACCATGCCCAGCTAATTTTTGTATTTTTAGTAGAGATGGGGTTTCACCATGTTGGCCAGGATGGTCTCGATCTCTTCACCTCGTGATCTGCCCGCCTCGGCCTCCCAAAGTGCTGGGATTACAGGCGTGAACCACCAAACCCAGCCTCATGTTTATTTTGAAGATGAACATGCACTGGCTAATCAAAGAATTGTAGTAACAAACATTCTACCACAGGCAAAAACAGTAAAAGTATATGTGAAAAGTTACAGCAGGGCTTTAATTAATTAATTAATTTTCCTCTAGTACTCATCTGTAATCTTGGTCACAGATGGCATTACTGAAACACCACGGGTTCGGTCTAAGACCTGCTACTCACCACACAGTCAGCCAATCACTGAGACAACATGTATTGCCAAGGAAAAATGCTTTAATCAGGCACTGTAGCCAAGGATCAGTCTCAAATCCATCTCCCTGATTAAAATTAGGAGTTTTTACAGCAGGGAAGAAATGTAACAATGTATGGGAAAACAGGAACTTGGGAGGGCTAAGGAAGTAATCTGATGAATGACAGGCCTGGTGTCTCACTGTCTGAATTCTATGATCTGGTGAGTTTCAGTTCTTTGATACTTTTTGAGAGGCCTGGGGGTCCTTTCCTGAGGAAGTAACTCAGATAAAACAAATACAAGTTTAAAGCTTTAGGACCAGAAGGGTCAATTTCTATGTTTATCCAAAAACAAACAAACAAACAAAACTGTCCTGGGACTGCTGGGTCAGTTTCAGTGGTAGTTTCTTGAAGGCTCTTTTCTTTATTCTTGCTGTCTATCCTCCACCTACAGGCCGGCGTGCTAAATGATTGTTTGTGGAATAAATGGAGAAGGCAAATTCATTTATTCCACAAACAATCATTTAGTATGTCCAGTGTGCAGGTCTAAACTATCTGCACTGCCTAGGCTTGAAGGAACATAAAGTATGGTTAATGGTAATACGATTATTGAAAGACTTTATTTTAGCCTAGTTTTTCACACCAGACCTTTACACACAGTAGCATTATTTGGCTATTTTTTTCTTTTATTTTTCCTTATTCCATCATTGGTGCCTGAAATTTGGCTATTTATAAATGTTAAATTTAGTTTTCCACTTACCTTTGAGTTCCAATAACTAATGGAGGTAATATGAAGAAGAAAATAAGTTAAACTCAATTATAAGAAAGGAAGCAGAATAAATCACAAACTAGGCACGCACTCCTGAAAATCTAAAGTGATTGTTTAGTATAAAATCTAGATTCAAAACTCTATTATTCTTGGATCACAAACCTCTTTGAAAATCTAAGGAAAGCTAAAGACCCTGTAGTAGGCAGCTTCTGACAGGACTCCCAATAATACCCACCTCTTAATATTCCCAGTCCTGTTTAATCTCCTTCCCTTGAGTTCTGGCTGTACCTAGCAACTTGCTTCTAATGAGAATATGACAAAAGTGAGGGGATGTCTCTTGTGTTATTACGTCACCAAAGACCATGACTTCTGTTTTACTAGTGCTGTCTCTTGCCCTCCTACTTGCTCTCCTTTTATGAAGCAAGCTACCTTGTGTGAGATGCCCCATGAAGAGGCCCATGTGTCAAGGAAGCAAAGGAGGCCTCCAGCCAACAGCTCACAAGAAACTGAGGCCAAGAACCCACAAGGAACTGAATCCTGCCAACAAACAATTCACTTCCTAGGTGGGCTAGGAAGTGAATCTTCCCCAGTCACCTTGAGATGACTGCAGCCCTGTGAGAGGCAAAGCTAGAGGACCAGGCTAGGCGGCAGCTGGATTCCCGACCCACAGAAACTGTGAGACAATACATGAATATTGTTTTAAGCTGCTAAATTTAGCATAATTTGTTATACAGAAACAGATTAACTACAACAAATCCCCTCTTTAGGAAAGTATGTATGTGTACAAATTCTAGTACACATTTTAGGGAATTTTGAAGTCTCTCTAAAGTTCTCAAACAGAACTGCTAGTGACCCAGGGATTCCAGATTAAGAAACTTCTAACATGATAAACTTCAAACAATATGCACAAAAGGCCTATAGGCACTATTTAACCATGCTACACGGCATAACAAACATTAGAACGCTTTCCTTCCATAAAGTAGTAAGAAAGTTAAATGACTTCAAATATATTGATATCTTAGTACCAGTATTACCAAAGGTAAAATCAAACCAAGTGGTACCAAAACATTATTTTGGAATAAAATATTTCATAGGTACTGAAGAATGACAAAATAACTGAGACATTGTCCTCAGCTTTGAGGACTTCACTATCTAGTTAGTGAGACAAACACAAACATACACACGAACACACAAAATAGCTATCATAACAGCAGTACAAATAAAGATTTACATATAGTATCCACTCATGTACACAGTAAAGTGACTTTACTGTTATAACATAATTAAAATAAATACCTGTACTGTTTTTCCAAGTCCCATGTCATCACCCAGAATGCACCCTCTTCCATGGATGTAGTGTCCATAAAGAAACCGGGCTCCTTCTCTTTGGTAGTCTCTCAAATACCTATTGATGGTATAAGGAATAGAGTCTCCATCGTCAGATAATTTAAAAGCAACAGAAGATGATGGAAATTTTCGGTTTGGGAAATAAGGTTTTTCCAAATCTTCATCATCAAATATAAGATTCCTAGGGCAATCTTTAACAAATTTTACTTCTTGAAGCTGTTTAAGAGGTATTTTCCTTTCTTGAAAATCTGAATACAAGACGACTGCAAATGACTTGCCATTTTCATCCACTGTGATAGATTTTATGCTTGCTTCACAAAGTTTTCCATTATCTGGAAAAGGGGCAAGACATCTTTCTCCAGGATGCCATATGTCTGCAAGAATAAAGAAAATAAAGTTTCCAAAGCTAGCTTATAAAGTAACACCTCATTTATCCACAGCTGTGAGAAACAATATATACCTCACATAAATGCCTTTTCCAAAAAACTGGAACAAGATAAATTATAACATGTATAGATATTTTTTGAAAATAGATTTTCAGATATTCTCCTATAATAAACAGAATAAAGGGTACATACTTTATTTCCACTGGTTCTTACCCTGGCTATGTGTCATCATCTCCCCTGGAGTTTAAAAATATACATTCTTAGACACCACCTCTAGTGATTCTTATTCAGTGGATAGGGGTCACAGGCATCTGGTTTTATTGTTTTGTTTGGTTGTTATTGTTGAATTCAAAAGATCATTCTGACGCACACCCAGGGTTGAGAACCACTGACTAAAATATTCTTGCTGACTCATGAACATATATATACACACATATATTTCATGATATGGTAGAGTAATCATGAATAGGACTTGGTAATGAGTAAACTAAAATCCTCTGGACAGCAATGCTTTGTGGTTCATCTGTCTGCTTTTTTACAGTTATTCCATTGCCTTTCTCTAGAAACAGCTGTTTCTTTTCACTGCAATATTGCTGCCTCTAAACCTTTACTTCAACCACTGCTTTTATACAGCTAACCATGGGAACCTCCAGTTCAACTACAGTGATGTCACAGCTTTTCCTCTTCTGGGTTTTGAATATTTATTTTAAGAGATGAATTCTAAGATCTCTTTCTGCTAAGATCCTATTATTCTTTAAAGAGTATTACCTCTCTATGAACTTATTCTGTGACTAACTGTACAGCTATCTATTTTCTCAGAAAATATACCACTATGAACGAGGAGGGAGCCTATAGAGTATACTATTGGTACAATTAAAAAGTATCAAATAAAGAAAACTAAGTAAAAGTAATTTTCCAAATGGAATTTCTTATGGCAAGAATCCAAAAATAATTCTATGGCTACAAATACAAGAACACTAAGAATTATTTTTCTTATACATTTCGCACTGAGATCAGATAACCACTGGCAGTTTCCTAGGGTCTTCCTGATGACCTCGAGTTAGATATTTATAACATTTAAGATTACAACATGACATGGTTATACTATCTAAAGCAAGAATAGCTCATTATATTCCTCATCCATCAGTTGTTCCTCAAAAGTAAAGCCACTAACTTTGATGAGGTTATTTTACCATAACAATAATGAGTACAGAGGGAAAAACCTTCTCTCCCACTCTACTCTCTGGACCCAAACTGTTGACAACTGTTACACCATTCTAAAAGAGTGTTTTAATGTCAAACTAAAGCCTCGATCCACTGTACAAGTAAAACAACATATAGGTCAATGGGCCCAATTTTCTTAACAGTACTATTTGCACCTTAAAACCTAAAGCAACCCTTACAGCAATTCTTAACACATATATCTCCCATTATGTGTTTGCCTAACCTATCATTTTTTGACTTATTTTATTATCTATTATTCAACATATGTGATTTAAGCACAAATTATTCACCAAATATTATACCACACAATGGGTATAAAATGAAGAAAACTAATGTCAAAAATGATGGTGACTAATAGTCTTCCTATATTTCATTAACTGGCATCATGATCTAACCAACTTTTCAAGGTAGAAAACCATTAGTCAGCCCTTAAACCTCATTTAATATTACTCCTTACATCCAATCCATCAGAATGTCCTGCTTCTACTTCAAAAATGAATCACTTTCCTCCATGCCACCATCTCTCTAAAGCAAAGGCTGGCAAACATTTTCTGTAGAGTCAGTTATTAGCTATTTGTTACTTTAGATTTTGTAGGCCATACAGTCTCTTGCCCTTGTAATGCACAAGCAACCAGACAATACATAAACAAATGGGCACAGTTTTGTAAATAAAACTTTATTTAGAAAAAGAAGTGTCACACCAGTTTTAGCCCACAGGCAGTAGTTTGCAGACCTCTGTTTTAAAGCATGCCACCATCAACTTTCCCTAAAATATGCCTAACCAGTCTCTCTGCTCCCAGTCCACCTATTTAGAGTAGGGTGCCCATTATTCTCTATCTCATCATTTTATTGCCTCTGTAGCACTTATCATAACATTTAATTATCATGTCCACTTGTTTTTGTCTTTTTCTTCCAGTAGAGAGTAATTTCTTTTCCAAGAAAAAGTTTGTACTGTTATAAATTTTATCCCCAGGACCAACACAGAGTCACACAGCAGACATTCCATGAACATGTGAATTTATTACACATTTTTTTTCTTTCTTTTTTAGACAAAGAGTGTCTCTGTCGCCCAGTCTGGAGTGTCATGGCACAATCATAGCTCACTGTAAACTCCAACTCCTGAGCTCAGCCATCCTCCCGCCTCAGCCTCCTGAGTAGCTGAGACTACAGGTGCGCACCGCCATGCCTGGCTAAATTTTTTATTGTTAGTAGAGACAGGGTCTCGCTTATGTTGTCCAGGCTGGCCTCAAACTATCCTCCCGCCTCAGCTTCCCCAAAGTACTGGGATTACAGGTGTGAGCCACCTCGCCTGGCCTATTACAAATTATCTCACAAATCCTTGATATCTTGCGAGAAAACTAAAAAGTACACAAACATATTCATAACTGTAAAAAGTGCATTGGAAGAAGAGTGCTATGAGAAGGGAGTATTCAGAAACCTAATTTAAAAGGAAAAGGGGTCCAAGAACTGTATCTCAGATAAGTGTACAGCATGTGCAAAAAAAAAAAAAAAAGCCTTAAGGGAATCACACAACTTATTGGAGTATTTTGGGTTTCTGAGTTTGGATAATTTCAAGAACGAAATAAATTCAGTTAAGTTTGAGTTAGAAATGGAATCTCTCAGTATCCAAACTACAGAACAACTGCTTAAATTGTGAAGATTTCCTGTTGGATTTAACAGAGAAATGGGTTAAGTCTCCTATAATTTAGTGAGTTGAAATCATTTGTTTTGGTTTAAACTAATTACCAACTCAACTCATTCTGGTGATAGGGTCTCTCCCTCCCTCTTTCACTCCAATGGCCTCCTCAAGCATTCCTCAAGCGTGTTCCCACCTCGGGGCCCTGGAGCTTTCTGCTCCTTCCACCAATTTCCCTAAATACCAGAGTGACTAGATATATCAAAAGGAATGAGCGTCCCAGTCACAATGTCCACTCGGCAGCTTCATCTATTTTTAGCTGCCAGTCTCCTACAGGTATTTACATGTTTCATCAATTCCTAGAATTCAGGCTTGTAACTTGCCCTCTCTGAGCTTTAGCTCTGCATTCATCTATTTAATGAGATCGATATCTTCCTCAAAGGAAAGCAAGTAAACAATCAGCATATTGCTGGGCTCAGGAAAATCACTCAATACCTGGTAGCTTTTGTTATACAGCACAATTATTAATGACAGCTACTCATTTGGGTGCCAGAAGGCATCCCAGATGACTTGTGGTAGATAATCACACCTTTTTTAAACCTCCTATTTAAGGCAGAATATAATGCCCTGACTCAATAGGCAATAAAACTCAATTGAACTAAATATCTCAACCTTCATTTATCTACTTACAACAAACTTCTGCCATTCACTAACAACTGGGACATACAAGGATAAAGAATGAAAATAATGTTTACTGAGTGCTTAATATGGGCCAGACGCGGGGTCACATAAATGCTTTGCGTATTCCCCACGTCATTTAATAATCTCAAGAACCTAGTAATGAACCCAGTTTTACAGATGAGGAGCCTGCCCAAAGTTGCTCAGCAAGTAACTGTCAGAGGCAGCACTAGATCCCACGGGCTGACTCCCGAGTCCAGGTTCTCAACACTGAATCGGAGATTTGGTCCCAGGCCTGGAGGGGTTCACAATCTGCAGCTGTCACTGACGAGGATCTACAGGGCAAAACCCCAACCCAAAGGGCACCGGCAAGAACTGGTCCAACGCGACGCAGCAGACAGGCCTCTGGGTAAGGGGTGAGCGCGGAGCTGGTACCTTTGCTTGCGGTTTCCGCGCGGGGCTGTGGCGCCGACGGATCCATCCGGCCAGGGGGCGGGGCCGAGCCCGGCTGCACGTAACACCCGGAAGGCGGCGGAGGACAGCGAGGTGGCTGGCCAGCGGGCCAATGGCGGCCAACGCCACTTCCGGCCGCCCTCCGAGCATCGCTCTCCGGCAACCCGAAGCCACGGGATAGAGGAGGGGGATCCCAGCAAAGGTAGCGACTAAGGGGACCCAAGGAGAACAGGAGGGCGACGTCCGGAGCGGCGGCAGAGCCAGGGGACGCTGTGTGACGCTGGTAAGGCGGTGTTCACCTAGTTCTCTTGGGCTCCGCCGCCGCCGGTGGAGGACTGGAGGCTGGCAAGGCGAACCCCAGATCTTCCTAGGCTCTGACCTCCGTCGCCTAACCCCCGCAACTTCCAACCCGGTCTTGGAAAATCCCGCGAGAACGGGCTCCCCAATTGTCATTGGGATCTCGCGAGAACGAAATCTTCCTTTCTGTGGGCGGAGTAATCTTCCCGATGTCTCTCCCCTCAGAGGCCAGTAGCAGGAAGGGCCGCGGGAGTTGCGAGTGTCGCGAGGTTTGAGGTCGCTTGGTGGGCCGGGCATTCTGCGAAGCTGGAAATAACTGGGCGGCTTGAGAATGCGGTACCTGTAAAGGGCCGCTTAGGCGGTGGAGGCCTGGCAGAGGGCGTCCCCGCGGTTGCGGCTTCTGGTTTCTCTGTGGAGCTTGGTTCTTCCGTGGTGGTGCAGCAGCCCCGGAACTTCAGGAGCCACTCCCTCCTTGGAGAGCTCTCCGGGACACCCACGGGGGCCAAGTGAAACTAGCGCGTTTTCTTGGATCCTACACTTTATAGTGAATCATAAATACTTTAAATACAAAGCCAACAACATTTGCTGCAAATAAACGTAAAGATACTGTTAAAGCGTAAAGTGTTTTCCTCCGTACCATCTGACGTTTCTGGCGGTTCGCTGAACGCAGGAGAACGCTGAGCCGTCTGCACTGATCCGGGAGCATCTTCAGGGCAGCGCCGCCCACCCGCGAGGTGAATGAAGGACACGGCCTCTGACACTCCCAGGCAGCACAGATAGACGGATCCGTAAGTGGCTCCCGCGCATGTTAAAATTTGTATACTGTAAGGTATTTCATGGATTGAGTGAAATACCTGACGGGGCCTGTATCCGTTCCCTATTGCCACAATAACTAATAACCACAAACTTTGTAGCTTGAAACAGCACAAATGTATCATCTGACAGACAATGCATTTATTATCTCGCGGTTCTGTAGGTCAGAAGTACTACCTGGGTGTCACCCGGGCTGCACTCCTTTCTGGTGACTCCATAGGACAATCCTTAGCTTGCCTTTGCCAGCTTCTGTCCACATTCCTTGGCTTTGGTCCCTTCCTCCATCTTCAAAGCCAGTGATGTGCCATCTCTCTGACCCTTCCATCCTCAAGTCTACCGCTGATTGCAGCTGGAAAAGATTCTGAGGGCTCACCTGAGTAATCCAGGATCATCTTCCCGTTTCCAGGTCTCTGCCCTTGATCACATCAGCAGAATCCTTTTGCCATGTAAGCTAATATATTCACGAATTCCGGAGATTAGGAGATAAACATCTTTGGGGGATCGTTATTCTGCCTACAGTAGTATCTTAAGAACACAATATGGCTGTTTGCAAATAGATCTCAATTCTTTGGCAGATACTAAGAACTAGTAGTATGTGTTCATAAAATGCGTCATTTAAAATATCACTTGTTTGCTTACCAGCAGGTAATAACTTCAAGCCCAAGTGAAACATCTAACTCAGCCATCTATGTGTGAGTTGTTGGCCAAATCACTTCTCCGTGTTTTATTGTCCTCACTCATTACCATTACACTGAGGCTAATAATAGTAAACTACCTAAAAATGGTAATTGTAAAAAATTAGATAATTAAGTAAAATTCCTAAAACAGTGGCTGGTCGTAGTAAGGAATATATGTGTTGTTATTACTATTATTATCAATGGAATGCATCCACTTGAAAGTTGCATTCTGCATAGCCATTATGTCAGTTTAATATTTTGGCTAATAGGCTGGGCGCGGTGGTTCATGCCTGTAATCCCAGCACTCTGGGAGGCCAAGGTGGGCGGATCACGAAGTCAAGAGATCGAGACCATCCTGGCCAACATGGTGAAACCCCGTCTCTAATAAAAATACAAAAATTAGCTTGGCGTGGTGGCACATGCCTGTAGTCCCAGCTACTCGGGAGGCTGAGGCAGGAGAATCGCTTGAACCCAGGAGGCAGAGGTTGCAGTGAGCCGACTTTGCGCCACTGCACTCCAATCTGGCACCACAGCGAAAAACACTACTAATTATAATTGTAATTCTTGATTCTAACATACACCCTGATATTGGAAATCTTAAAATCTAGAAAAATCTGCTGCTTGTTATTGATGGATTGTATCTCTTTTCACATTGTCTCTAAAATCAAAATGGCAAATTGAAATTTTAATCAAGCTTTTTTTTTTTCCCCTACAACTACCAGGGAAGAAGTTTGATTTTTTTTCCCCTCTCTGAAATGACTAGTTGTGTAATTTTGTCTTATTTTTCCAGAGGTCCATTGAGTTAGGATGTAGCTCTTGACAGAGCTGACCTCTAAATAGAAGTGATAAGCAAATTCAGAAATAAATTTTGATTTAAATGGAAGGTATCTGGTTGAAGGAATACCCTTGTGACTAACAAAAGAGGAGGATACCTCATTTTCTGAGTGTTTATTATTTAACCTCACTGCTGTACTTACAATGTATACTGAAGCAGAAATAATCATGACATGAAAATATGTCCTAGTGAACTAGTTGCCTCATAAAGTTAGACATCCTCAAATATTCCTTCCCCCAGTAGCTTTTGTCTTTGCATTGACATCCTTGTCTAGGTGCTGATGTTGTGAACATCTAACACTGTCAGTCCAGTCACTTCAAAGTTAAACTGAATATCTTGTAAAATATTAAGGAATTCCTGTAGTTAATATGTGTGATGTTGGATAAATCACATGAATGAACTGAATCACATACAAAACTTTTGGCAAAGGAAGATCTAGCAAAAATTAAGCCAATGAAAACTACAAAAGAGAAAAAACACAGATGGTGATAACACAGGCATTTCAAAAGAGGCTCATGGAAGGATGATTAAAGCCACCAATAATTTGCCAAAAAATAGTCTCTCTTTATCTTCACACTGCAAAAGTCAAATATATATCTGTATGTGGTTGACAGATCTCCACAATTGTGAGTTAATCTAGCAAAAAGGCACCAGAAAAAAATAGATATGAAACTCTAAGACAACACAAGAAATTAAGTCTTTCGAGTTTTAGTTAGATGACTTTAGGTTGCAGCATTTCTCCCTTCATACATAGTTCCAGCCAATGGAAAAAAAAGAAGAAGGAAGCAAAGATGAGTGAAGGCAAGAGAAAGGGGATAAAATAGACCTGTCCTTCCTTGCCACAAATAACCTAAATCTTAAAGTTTAAAACTCAACATTGCACAACAATGTGAACATACTTAACACTATTAAACTGTACACTTAAAAATGGTTAAGAAGGTACATTTTATATAATATGTTCTTTCTTATCACGATTTAAAAAGCAAAACACAACAAAAAAGCTCTGGCCAAAGAAAGGAAAATTTGAGGCTTGAATGAGGTATAGTGAAAGATATATAGAGTCAGTGTTAGAAGTATGTCATGGTCCCATATATCATTACACCTCGAATATTCACCAACACCATTTTTACTTCATAGACTCAATAAATAGGCTCAAATAATAGAACATTTAATACCTCATGTCAGGTAAGTATAAAAATCCTGCAACAAAACACCAAGAAACACTGGTTGAAACATGTTTATAAAAACTCTCAAAATATAAAAGCGAATGCTTATACACTGTTGATGGGAATGTAAATTAGTACAACCTTTATGGAAAACAGTATGGAGCTTTCTCAAAGAACTAAAAATAGAATTACCATTTGATGCAGGAATCCCACTACTGAGTACCCAAAGGAAAATAAATCATTATATTGAAAAGACACCCACACTTGTATGTTATCACAGTAAAGTTCACAATAACAATGTCATTGAATCGATCTAAGTGTCTATCACGAGATGACTGGATAAGGAAAATGTGGTACATAAACACCATGGAATATATTGCAGCCATAAAAAAAAAAAAGAATAAAACCATGTCTTTTGCAGCAACATGGATGGAGGTGGAAGCCATTATCCTAAGTGAAATGACTCAGAAACAGAAAATCAAATACCACGTGTTCTCACTTAAAAGTGGAAGCTATTGGGAGGCCGAGGCGGGCGGATCACAAGGTCAGGAGATCGAGACCACGGTGAAACCCCGTCTCTACTAAAAATACAAAAAAATTAGCCGGGCGTGGTGGCGGGCGCCTGTAGTCCCAGCTGCTCGGAGAGGCTGAGACAGGAGAATGGCGTGAGCCCGGGAGGCGGAGCTTGCAGTGAGCCGAGACTGCGCCACTGCACTCCAGCCTGGGTGACAGAGCGAGACTCCGTCTCCAAAAAAAAAAAAAAAAAGTGGAAGCTAACTAATAGGTACATATGGACATGCAGAAGGAAATAATAGACACAGAGGACTCCAGAAGTGAGTAGGATGGGAGAGAGGTGAGGGTTGAAAAATTATCTGTTGGGAACAATGTTCACTCTTTGAGTGACGGGTACACTAGAAGCGCAAATCTCACCATTATGCAATATACCCATGTAACAAACCTGTACTGTACCCTCTGAATCTATAAAAATTTAAAAAATAAAAAAATCTCAAAATGCATAGCCGAGCTTTCAAGAAGTATGTGAAATACTCATAGGTCAAAAATAAGGAAGGAACTCGAAACTAGTTTATTAAGATGGCACATATACCACTCCTTTCCTGGACACATTTGTCTGGCTCAGTTACAAAAAGATCTGAATTTTAACAGGCTTGTGGGAGCAGAAGACATGGTCTTAAGCTCCCGCAAGGTCCCACATTGAAACTGAACCTCTTATTTGAAATCAGAAAGCTTGAAAGGTAACATCCTTAGTGAAATGGTGAACTAGAAGAAAAAAGTCTGGACAGCAGAAAAGAAGGAGGATGAAGAGGGATTTGTCTGCCTTGGCATGGGATTTTTGAAGGGGTATTGTTAATTCCTTCTGAAATTTTGAAACCACAGCTATGCCCACAAATTTAGGATTTGAATGTATACAATCTGCATTACCTAAGAAACTCCAAGCCAAGATAATATCATAATGTAGTGCCTGGGTAATTGCATCTAGGTTGCTAGAAAGAAGCATGCACATCCTGGCCTGGTCCTTGTTCCTTATATTTATCTCTTTTTCCAAATCATCCCTAAAGAAGTTGGAAGCAGCTTAGAAAGTAGGAGAGGAAGGTGAAGCATAAATCATATAAAAGAAGCAATCACCCCCACATTTTCCCCTGCCAACCACTTGCCTGTACCAAGTGTGAGCTCTGAAAGGGGAAGTCTTTAAAGTTAAACAAGTGTCGAAGTCTTAATTTTTTTTATTACATGGACTTTACCAAACTGACTTTTTGTTTGTCTCTTTTTAGTAGCTAGAAGTGACCCCAGGATTTTTTTATTATCAAGAGAGACTAGAAGAATCATGAGACTTCTCCTAGTTGCCTTTCAAGAATATGAAGAAAAAAATGGTTCTCAAAGTGGGTTTGAATGAGTATTGTTCCAATAAATGAACTTATACTCATATTTCATCCCTTGAGTCCTGCTGTTTCAACATCCATTAGAACTGAATAATAATACTACATATCAAAGTTTGTGGGAAATTGCTAAAGTGTAAAAAATGCTTACATTGAAAAAGGAGAAAAGCTGAAAATTAATTGTGCTTCCAACTTAACTTTAAAAAAGGACAGCAAGCTAATCCTAAAGAAACTAGAATAAAAGGAAAAATTAAAAAACAGAAGTTAAAGAGTAATTAAAAAAAAAACACAACAGAGATGATCAACAAAGCCAAAAGTTGATTCTTTGAAAAGATTAATGAAGTAGGCAAACCACTGGTGAAATGAATCAAGAAAAACGGAGAAAAGACTCAAATAAACATTAGGAATGGAAAATAGGGCAATGCTAAGGAGAATTCAAAGATCAGAAAAATATGGGAGTATACTAAAAATGATTTCATGCCCAAGTGTTCAAATCTATATTGCCTTTAAAAATGTATCAAAAAGGGGCCGGACACTGTGGCTCATGCCTGTAATCCCAGCACTTTGGAAGGCTGAGGTGGGCAAATCACAAGGTCGAGAGATCAAGACCATCCTGGCTAACACAGTGAAACCCTGTCTCTACTAAAAATACAAAAAATTAGCTGGGCGTGGTGGCACGTGCTTGTAGTCCCAGCTACTCAGGCTGAGGCAGGAGAATCGCTTGAACCCGTGAGCCAGAGGTTGCAGTGAGCCGAGTTGACCCCACTGGACTCCAGCCTGGGCGACAGAGCGAGACTCCACCTCAAAAAAAAAAAAAGAAAAAAAATCAAAAAGGAAAAGAAGCACTGAAGAAATCTATAACCGTTGGCGAAGCTTGAATCAGTAGTTGAAGAAAAGACCAGATATAAGTGACTGTACAGGAAAGTTCTGCCAAATGTCAAAGGGAATAGATAAATATCACATAAACTCTTCCAGAGAATACAAAAAAAGGAACACTCCCCAACTTATTTTATAAACTTGGTTAAATCTTGATAGCAAAATTTAATGAGGACATCATGACAAATTAAATTATAAGCAAATTTTACTTACAGTTATATGCAAAAATTCTAAACAAAATACTGGACAACTGAATCTAATTTTGAATAATACTAGCAATAATAATAATAATAATGCATCATGACCAAGTTGGGTTTACCTCAAGAATGCAAATATAGTTTAAAACTGGAAAATCTAGTAGTGAAATTTACCACACTAAGAAATAAAGAAGAAAAATTATGTCATCTCAACAGATCGAAAAATTTTCTAAAATCCAACCAAATATCAGCAAAAAAGCAATAAAGGAAAATTCCTTAACTTAATAAAGAGTATCTATTCGAAACCTGCAGCAAGCATGATAGTTAATGATGACATGTTAGACACTGTCTTTTTAAAACCATAAACACAATGATATCTGTTATCACTACTTCTACTCATCATTGATCTTAACCATTTCAATAATAAAAGATACTATATATAAATTATAGATATTGAGAGGGAAGACTCAAAACTGCTACTATTCCAAACAATATTATTATTCACATGAAAAGCAAGAGAATATGCAAATAAATCTTTAGAATAAGAATTCAATATGGTTTGAGGATACAAGTGCAATTTATAAAAATCAACTGTATTTCTATACACTAGCTACACAAGTTAGAAAATATAATTTTTAAAATGTATTTTTACAGTAGCAACCAATAATATATAAGAATAGCTAATAATTATCTAAAAATGTGTGCAAGTTGCTTATAGAAGCAATAATAAAACCATATTGTAAACCTACATAAAGGAGAGATATACCATGTTCATGGTATAAAAAAAATATAGATGTCAATTTTTCCAAAGTTATTCATAGTGCAATTCCTTGCCAAATTACTGGCAGGTTTTTTTCCCCTGGACCTTGACAAGAGGATTGTAAAATTTATATGAAAGCATAAAGTGCCAAGAATGATCAAGGCAGTTTTGATAAAACATCAAAAAGGAACAGAGGAATAAATGGTGATGGAACTTTTTTTCCACAGAGGAGGGAAATAGGGTTGAACTTCTTATCCTATACACAAAGTTAAATTCCAAGTAAATTAAAAACAAAATGTAAAATGCAAAACTTTTAGAAAACTTTAAAATTAGAAAAAAATGTAAAAACCAATCCAACAAGTTATTTTTACACATTCAAATATTCCAGTCATCCCAGCACAGCTGTCAAATATCAAATGAGTGGTAAAGTACTAGAATGATGAAAGAAGTGGTATAATTATACCACTTGTAGGACTACTTACAAAGCAGCTGCCTTCCTAGACATGCTTTTATTCTAACTCTTTAAATGAATAGGATTGTATTATATTGTTTACATGTCAAAATTTGCATGTCAATGATGCATGTATGGTTATGTTCGGAGCATTCCTTTTGGCATTCTTTTGTTTTTTAATGTAAGATTTTAATTTAATGACAAATGCAAAAATATAAACATGAAACATGAGATTTATGTCATATATGATTAACTTCTTATAAAAATAATCAACATAAAACACTAGCATGTCCATATAAGAACATGCTACTCAGCTTTGTTAGCCTTAAATAAACAAAGGTAGGTTGTTTAAAATGTAAATGTAAATCAATAGATTAATATTGCTTTAATAAATACAACAAATGCAGACTTAATTACAATAAAATTTAAAATGCTAAAACTAATTATTGAAAGTTAAATTATGAATTGAATAAGATTTCACATAAAATATTGACAAATAATGCTTGGACTTAATCCTTATCATCCTTCCCTCATACATATCTAAAAATGTTGTAGCATAGAGAGCTGGCTGATGTAAGTTCCACAGAAAGACTTTTTCCCATCTAGAAAAATACAAAATTGTATTTTTCCAACGAATAAGCTCCAAAAATCAATTACATATTCATAATAGAATCTACCTCCTTCATCCCGTAAAGATTCTAAAGTAATATGAATTACATTTGAAGGACATCAAGATAATCCCTCCCAAAATGTAGATTTACAATATTGTGTAAATCTTCATGGAAACATTACATATTTGAATCATATGTGAAATCTAGGGTGAAAAATTTTTTCTATTCTTACCATGGACTCCACTAGTGGTCTTCAGATTACATGACCTATAGGCTCCATTTCAAGTCTAAAATTCTGTATGATTTCTGCTGAAGATAACTTTTCTCAGTTATTTTAGAATGCATCACCTCATCTTTAGCAACTTTCCTTGAATTGAATTTTGATTGCTTAAATTCTTTAAGCAAGGCAGACTTTTTCAAAACAGAAGCTATATAGACATGGTTTAAATTTTTTAGGTTCAAATTTTAAACCATGTCTATATACTTTGTAAAGATGATCGCCAAAGTTTTACTTTTCAAAAGTGTTCCCAAAGTAATTAACAGCTTAGGTACCATGAAACAAGAATAAAGAGAATTCTATGGCCATTACAAGATATGCAGACTTGAATAGTTGATTCTGAATGCAAATATAATATTATACTTCATTTATAAGGATCATTTTTATCACGTTGCCCTAAATTGGAATGCAATGGCATGATCTGGGAATTGACAGTGTTTGGTTAAAAAGAAATTAAGTTGAGGAATTAATTAAGACAGGGAAACATAAAAAGCATGTAAAAGGTAAGTGAGTCTATTTTTAAACTGGATACTATTTTTTTTTAATATAAAGCAACTCTTTCAGGGGAACTGCTGTCTCCAATTTATGCACAGATTATTTGACAGACTGGTTGAAATATCCCACACCACTTTTGCACAGTGGAAATGCAAAACCCAAAGAATTCGTATTTTCAAGACTGTTAACACCTTCTCAAATTTCTATAATTCATTCAATTTCTGTAGAAAAACATGAGCTTTATTTTTCTTACTATTAATTATTTATATAGTTCAGTTTCACAAATAGGTTCTCAATATCTAAAAGCCTGCAATAATTTCACTGTCGAAAACATTTTCTTAAAGTTTTTATGCATTTACTAGTGTTGTCACAATAAGACCTCGTATGGCTGTGAATTGTCCTTGGGCTTTTGATATTCACAACCAGGAGAGGATCTCTTTTCTTTTTCTATCAACCTTTTTATACTTTTCTTTCTTTTTTTTTTGAGATGGAGTCTTGCTCTGTGTGGAGTGCAATTGCACGGGCGCGATCTCGCCTCACTTCAAGCTCTGCCTCCCGGGTTCAAGTGATTCTCCTGCCTCAGCCTCCCGAGTAGCTGGGATTACAGGCACCCGCCACCACTCCTGGCTAATTTTTTGTATTTTTAGTAGAGACGGTTTCACCGTGTTAGCCAGGATGGTCTCGATCTCCTGACCTTGTGATCCGCCCGCCTCAGCCTCCCAAAGTGCTGGGATTACAGGCATGAGCCACTGCACCAGCCATATTACTTTTCTTAAAAGGAAGACTGTGTCAGTTCCTAAGTCTATGGCACCCTGAAAATTTACATGCCTGTTAAAGGTGGACATTTGTACTGTATTTTTAGATGATAGTTAAGAAAAGCAGATGATGGGGGGAGTTCACACATGGTCAAATATCATTAGAAAATAATAATTCCACTAAGAAAAATAAGCCTAAGACCATAACAAAGATGAATTAAATGAAGGAAGTCCGCATTCTGTCTTCCACTTTTGTTTGTGTTTTAACTTAGCATTCATTGATAAAAGAGGATATTCTTGAAGGAAAAAAGTTAAAATTACCACTTTTTTCTGCTTTTAAGTATTTTAATTATTGTGGTACATATCACTAGTCTAAAGGAATAAAGTATAAATTTCTTGTCATCTATATTATTCCTTCAAAAACATGGTTTTAACAAGTTGGTCACAGTTTAGTAGGGAAGAAAGGGTTGTAAACCAAGTACAGTGTGATACTATACAGTGACTCATACTGTATAAATACATATTGATGCATTTTTGACCAAGACTAGTATCTTTCAGATTTCAGATGAGTATATAAGCCAATGGTAATTTGCATGGTTCTTTTCCTAACTATGTATTTTTAAATATTTCTTATAACCTGTAGACCACTTACTGAAACTAACTCAGTTTAGTGTCAAATTCTATTAGATGTCTTTTTCTTATTTGTCTGCTGTAAAAAAAATCCCTAGTTATTGAGACAAATTACAAAAGAAATAATATATTTTAGAAAATCATAGAAAAGTTGCCAGTCACCTGGGTGATGATTCAGTTATTCATTCATTCAACAAATATTTGTTTAGTACATCTGCCATATACTAAGAACACTGCTAGGCACTGAAGATACAGCTATGAGACAGCAAAACATAGTTCCTACCCTCATAAAACCCAAAGTCATCAATGTCTCCTAAAATTTTGGCTAAAACATGGAGAGTACACAAATTCTTACATAGTTAAATAGTACAGCTATTATTGGAATCATTTTCATACTTAGACACATTATATAGTAAAATTTAAGAATATCAAAGGCAAATTTTTAAAAGTTTTCAGAAGGAAACATCCCTTACAAATGAACAGGTAACATATTCATATTAGACGCTTCAAAAACTTCTGCAAAAATGACAACTGAGTTGGCCAGTGTCTCACGCCTGTAATCCCAGCACTTTGGGAGGATGAGGCGGGTGGATCATGAAGTCAGGAGTTCGAGACCAGCCTGGCCAACATGGTGAAAACCCACCTCTACTAAATATACAAAAATTAGCTGGGCATGGTGGCACGTGCCTGTAATCCCAGCACTTTGAGAGGCTGAGGTGGGCAGATCACAAAGTCAGGAGTTCGAGACCAGCCTGGCCAACATGGTGAAAGCCCACCTCTACTAAATATACAAAAATTAGCCAGGTGTGGTGGTGCATGCCTGTAATCCCAGCTACTCGGGAGGCTGAGGCAGGAGAATCGCTTGACCCCAGGAGGCAGAAGTTGCAGTGAGCCAAGTTTGCACCACTGCACTCCAGCCTGGGTGACAGAGTGAGACTCCATCTCAAAAAACAAAACAAAACAAAACAAAAAACTGAGTTATGGGTTGTTTTTTGTTTTTTGTTTTTTTGAGACAGTCTCGCTCTGTCACCAGGCTGGAGTGCAGTGGTACAATCGGCTCACTGCAACCTCCGCCTCCTGGGGTCAAGTGATTCTCCTGCCTCAGCCTCCCAAGTAGCTGGGACTACAGGTGTGCACCACCATGCCCAGCTAATTTTTGTATTTTTAGTAGAGACGGGGTTTCACCATGTTGGCCAGGATAGTCTCAATCTCTTGACCTCATGATCCACCTGCCTTGGCCTCCCAAAGTGCTGGGATTACAGGCGTTAGCTACCATGCCCAGCCTGAGTTATACTTTTTTAGTATTGGAGAAAAAAATCTTTGAATCTAGAATCTTGCACTCATCCGGATTGGCATTTAAATATGAAAAGTGCAATAGAAATAATCTCAGCCATATAAAACCTCAGGTTGCCACACAAAGACCCTATTGAAAATATTGGCCACAATAATAGTAGGAGACTTTAATACCACACTCTCAATGGCAAATATTACAAGTAGACAGAAAATAAATAAATAAATAACACAAACAACACTGTAGACAAATTGGACTAACAGACATATAGAGAATACTATGCCCAAGAACAGCAGAATATATATTTTTCTCAACTGCACAGGGAGCATTCTCCAGGGTAGACCATATGTTAGGTCACAAAACAAGCCTGAATAAATTTTAAAAGATTGAAATCATACTGTGTATTTTTCCCCATCAAAATGGAATGAAACTAGAAATCAACAGCAGAAGAAAAAAACAAAAATTCACAAATTGTGGAAAGTAAACAACACACTCTTAAACATCTAAAAGGTCAAAGAAGAAATCGCAAGGGAAATTAGAAAATATCTTGAGATGAATGAAAATAAAAACAACATACTAAAACTTAACAGGATGCAGTGAATGTAGTGAGAAGAAGGAAAATTATAGCTGTAAATGCTTACATTAAAAAAGAAGAAAGTTCTCAAATCAGTGCTCTAACTTTCTACCTTATGGAACTAGAAAAACAAGTACAAACTAAACCCAAGCCTAGCAAAGGGAAAAAAATAACGATTAGAATAGACATGGAGAATAGAAAAATAATAGAGAAAATCAGCAAAACTGAGAGTTGGTTCTTTTAAAAGCTCAACAAAATTGACAAACTTTTAGCTAGATTGACTAAAAAAAATAGAGATGACTCAAGTGATTGAAATAAAAATAAAAAATTGCTGATTTTATAGAAATAAAAAATTATGACAGTATCACGAACAATTGTATATCAACAAATTAGATAACCTAGATGAAACTGACAAATTCCTAGAAACACACAACCTACCAAAACTAAATTATAAAGAAATATAAAATCTGAGTAGATCTTTTTAATGAGTAAGGCAATTGAATTAATAATAAAAAAACTTCTAACAAAGAAAAGCCTTGGAGCAGGTGTCTTCACTGGTGAATTCTACCAGACATTCAAAGAAAGATTAATGCCAGTCCTTCTCAAACTCTTCCAAAAAAATAAAGAAGAGTGAGCAGTTCTTATCTAAGTCTGTAAGTTCAGCATTAATTGATATCAAAGCCAGAGAAATATGCTACCAGAAAAGAAAACGAATATCCCTTAAGATTATTGAGGCAAAATACTCAACAAAATACTAGCAAGCCAAATTCAAGAGTATATTAAACGGATTACACACCATGACCAGGTGGGATTTATTACTGGAATACAAGGATGGCTCAATACACAAAAATCAATGTAGTGCACCACATTAACAAGTAAAGGAAATAAAAACACATAATCATCTCAATTGATACAGAGAAAGCATTTGACATAGTTCAATACCCTTTCATGATTAGAAAAAAAAAATCAACAAACTAGGACTAGAAGGAAATTACCACAACATAATAAAAGCCATATATGAACAACCCGCAGCTCAAACATCATACGCAATGGTGAAAGACTGAAAGCTTTTCCTTGAAGACCAGGAATAAGGCAAAGATGCTGTTTTGCCACTTCTATTCAGCATAGTACTAGAATTCATAGTCAGTGCAGTTAAGTAAGAAAGAAAAATTAAAGGCATCGCAATTGGAAAAGGAGTAACATTGTCTCTGTTCACAGATGACATCATTTTATATGTAGAAAACCCTAAAGACTTTACACAAACAAATCCGTTAGAGCTAATAAACTGATTTGAGAAAGTTGCAAAATCACAAAATTGACATGCAAAAATCATTGCTTTTCTAAACATTAGCAATGAATAATCCAAAAAGGAAATTAAGAAAATATTTCAACTTACAATAGCATCTCTTCTAGCCAAAAACAACAACAAAAACCACTTAGGAATTAATACAACTAAGGAGTTGAAAGACTTGTACACTAAAAACTACAAAATACTGCTGAAAGATACTAAAGAAGACACAAATAAATGGGGGAAAAAACCAGTGTTCATGAATTGGAAGACTCAACATTGTTAAGATGTCACTGCTACCCAAAGCATTCTACAGATTCAGTGCAATCCCTATTGATATTCCAATGCTTTTTTGTAGAAATAAAAAATCCATTCTGAAATTCATACAGAATCTCAAGAGACTTCATATAGCCAACTCAATCTTGTAAAATAACAAAGTTGAAGGTCATACACTTTCTTATTTCAAAGCTACAGTAATCAAAATAGTGTGATACTGAAAGACAGAAAGACAGACATAGAGCAGTGTTGTTGCTATTGTAATAGCAACATTATCACAATAGCCAAAAGTGGAAGCAACTCAAGTGTCCACTGATAGATGAATGCAGACAAAATATGGTATATACATACAATGAAATATTATTCAGCCTTTAAAAAGAATGAAATTCTGGTACATACTACAACATGGATGAAACTTTAAGACATTATGTTAAGTGAAATAAGCCCCAGTCAAAAATGACAACTTAGGGATAACTTACTAGAAAAATAAATTAGAATATAAATCTTAAAGTAGCAGAAATAATTTTTGTTTATTTGGAAGAACACAAGATGAACTAGGAAGAGGAAGAAGAAGCCACATAGTAAAAGGAAATATAAAATGAAAAAATAAATCCTGATATAACAGTAATTATAGTAAATGGCACTCATATTGGATTACAAAACAAAGCGCTAAGTATAAGACATTCTTACACTTTAAAACAAACAGACATAGAAAGGTAGACATTAAAAGCACTAAAAACATATGCAAAAGAAATATAAACAATAAAAAAGGCCAGAGTACCAATCTTGTTCTTAAATCTATCAAAAGACTTCAAGCCAAAAATATCTTCTAAAGGCAAAGAGTAGTATTACACATAGATATTATAACAGGTCAAGAAGGTAAAACAAATCAAGAAGTTCAGCACAGTTGCTGGATACAAGATCAGTTTTAAAAAGTCAATAACATTTCTTTGCAGCAGCAATGACTATATAGAAAACATAATTAGGAAATAAGCTGCTATACACAGCAGTTAAAACAACTATAACATGTCAGTAAACTTTTGAAAGAATGTGAAAGACCTCCATGGTTAAAGTTTTAAAAACCTATTACAAGACGTGAAGTTCTAAATAAATGGAGAAATAGTTTATCTTTACAGATGAGATTATTTAACATTCTAAAAGTATCCACACCCTCCACTGACAAATGATTCAAAAATCTATAGCATGCCAATTGAAACTGTAGCTAGATGTTTTTAAGGACTTTACTTATTTTAAAACGTATATAGAAGAATGAAGATCCACAAATAGTTAAATCAATTTTGAAAAATAAGACTAAAGGGCAAGAATTTGTTCTGCCAAAACTTAAGATTAAAACAAAGCTATAGTAATTTTTAAAAAAAACACAGACAATAATATGGTACTGGTGTAAAAACGTAAATGAAGAAATGGAACAGAACGGAGATCTCAGATGGAAGTCTTAGATACGATAAATATGACACCACAAATCCTTGGGGAAAGAAAAACCTGTTTATGGTAATGGGAAAATAAGTTTACCATATTGAGAAAATACAGATTTATATCTCATACCATATACATATATATACATATGCATATAGAGGTGTGTGTGTGTATATATGTGTGTGAAAATATATATGTATATATGTGTATATGTACTAAACATCTAAATATGAATAGCAAAACTATAAAGCTACAGAAGAAACTATAGGTTAACTTTATAACACTGGTATGGGAAAGAACTCTTAAGCAAGATACCAAAAGCAGAAACAAAACATAAGGAATTGTTAATTTGACTTCATCAGAATTGTTCAATGAAGGACCCCACAGCCAAACCGAAACCAATGTGCTAACTAGTATTTAAACTGATAAGAACAGATACTACACTTGATCTTAGCCAAAAGGTCTAACTTGTATTTAGGATGTACAAGAAAACATATGCAAATCATTCAATAATAAAGAGTCAGGAAAACTAATTGAAAAATAGACAAAGAATATATACAGGCAATTTGCAGAAGCAGAAACCTAAATGGCTAACGGATATATGAAGAATGCTCAAATGTATTAAAAATCAGTTAAGAGTGATTTAAACAAATTCAAAAACTACAACTAGATATCCATGAGATAAACAAGCATTAGAAAATCAGATAAGGCCAAGCATTTGCAAGGATGTGGGAAAATAATAACCTAAGTGAACTACTAGTGAGAGTAGACTGGTACAGCTAGTCAAATTCAGTACTTAGTCAATTTCAACATGCATACACCTTATTACCCAGCCAGCCCTTACCTGGGTATATATATTGTAAAGAAGTTTTCACACATAGGAGTCATGTATTATCTATTTGTGGCTTCCAGTGATTAGGGGAAATCTTGGTGTTCATTCCAGGAGGAAGGGGTGAGTAAAATGTGCAGACTGCATAATATTGAGTATTCTTTGGCAGCTTGAAGTAACAAACCAAGTGTCAACAGAGCAATTATGAATAGATCTTAAAAACACAGCGCTTTGGGAGGCCAAGGCAGGTGGATCACCTGAGGTCAGGAGTTTGAGACCAGCCTGGCCAACATGGTGAAACCCCATCTGTACTAAAAACACGAAAATTAGCCAGGCATGGTGGCGGGTGCCTATAATCCCAGCTACTAGGAGGCTTAGGCAGGAGAATTGCTTGAACCCGCCAAGCGGAGGTTGCAGTGAGCCGAGATCATGCCGTTGCACTCCAGCCTGGGCGACAAGAGCAAAACCCTGTCTCAATAAAACAAAACAAAAAACAAAACAAAACCACAGCGCTGAGTAAAAAAATAAGTAGAACAAAATCTAATAAGATACAGTAGACTATATTATTATATTTTGCAAGAGTATGTATACACGTGTTAGACTTCAAACTCATTAGAGCAGTTGTCTATGGAAAGAGAGGGGAATGGGAGAGGGAACAGTAACAGAGAATGAGATGAAAAAGGAATAATTATCTAAATTAAGTGTTTTGCTTCAACTCTAATGATCGAGTGATATTAACTGAGGAATATGATTAGTTCAACTCTGGCACTGAGGTCAATTGAAAATATTGATAAGATATAATATCTGTATTTGATAAATGGGCAGTGTAAATGAGGAAGATGACACAAGATTTACTTTGTAGTAAAAACATACTGAGTAATATAAGTCAAGTAAATGTAGGTGTGATCAGAGATTAGTGTAATCAGAAAGAAGGCATTCTGGAAAAGATAAGCTTTTAGCTGGCATTGAAGAATAGTTATATTTAGATGTGTCCATTAGATAAAATATTATTCTACACAAGGTAAACTTTGAGAAAAGTCAGAAAATGGAAAAAGTTCATGTCAAGTGTGAAAAACCAGTGATTAAGTTTTGCTGGAGTATTTGCTGCCTGAAGGGGATTTGTGAGAGAAAGGGTTCCTGGAAGATTTTAAAGGTGAGGCTAGAGAGTCCAATTACTCCAAGGCAGTAGAGATCCACTGAAGACTTTATAGCAGGAGAGTGACATCCCAAGGACACAGGAGTCATTGCTGATGCTCCCAAAGTGCCTGCTGATCTGAGCTGCCAGGGCCATTTGATTAGTATCAATGACTTCAGGGACTCATCTAGAGTTCTCACATTTCCTTGTACTTCCATTTGACTGAAGAATAAAGGACTTAGAAAATTGGAGCCCTAAGAAACAGTGAAAATAAGTCTGGGAAAATCCCTGGAGCCTAAAATTAAGCTCTGCCTGTTCTTGGTTTCTTGTTGCTCTCTGGCAACTTCATTAAATTTCTGTTCCTCTTTCCACTCCAACATATTGCAGCCCTTTGATGCCCTTAGATTTGCAAGTTCAACACCTTTTTTGGACTGTAGGTATGAAGACCCAGTTTTGAGCTAGGCTGACATTGGACAAGCTGGAAGGCCAGCAGTTCCTGCATCAGGTCATTGCAGGGAAGTAGGTATTAAAGAGCTGAGCCAGAGCCCTGGGTGCCAGGACTGGGAAGAAGGCTGGTCTGGCAATCTCAGAATGGCATGGTATTGACAGGTGACAGCAAACACTCATGATCATGGAGGTCTAACTTGAAGTTGCCAGATTGTCATGACCTACAGACTTAGTCTCATTGTTCTTTAAACTTAGTTTGAAAATTTAGAAAGCAACAGAATGAAAAAAGTTCCACTTGGTTATCTTGCCTTCTCTTGTCATTCAGGTGAGAATGTGAATGCAACTGGACTATCTTTTTCTCCTTGCCCAGTTCCTACACGTAAAGATTCCTTTACCAGGAACAGCCCTTAAGTCTTTGATGTCAGTTGTTTAATTCTCTGGAAACTGACCTCTGTTTCCCCATATCCTTCTTGCCTAACTTGTAGATTTTCTGGAGTTTGTCTCCCTGCAGCTGAAATTCTGGCAGCCAATAGGGGACTCAGCCTCACCCCAGTCTCTAGAATCAAACCAGATATTAATAGGAGGGATTAAGTTGCTGTGACTCAACACTTCGGTACTCTAGCAGCAAAGATGCTTGATGTTGTCCAGCCCTGATCTTGGGCCCCAGTTTTCACAACAGGCTTCTATCTTGCTCCTAATCTGCGCTTTACACAGCTGCAAAAGCCCCTGCCTTGGCAACATTCCTGGTAACAAGATCCCTCTGGGGAATGGCTCAGCCTTGGTCCTCCACTCCTCCTCCCCCCATCACTTCTGCTGCCCCTCATACACTGAAGCCTTGCCCCTGAACACTGTCTTCATGATATTTACACGTTGTGCTCAGTATGGTGCTTGGGTCACAGATGATTAGTAAGGACCTGAACTATGTTCATCATTCCTAGGGTGAAGGGGAAGGGCCGGGGTCCACTAAAAGGGTGTCGTTCATTGCTGATGTCCTGGAAACTGCAAACTGCCAATTTGAGTTTAGGAAACACCTATTATTCTACCTTGATTGTATCTAAAAATAGGGTGAGAAGGAAAGTGGTTTAGTGAACTCCACCCTCAGGAATAAATGCAAAGGGCAACACCCCAGTGAAGTGCAGTGGTCTGCAAGGTATATGTCAGACATCTGCCATTCCATGTCCTAGGAATGTACCTCTACCTTGCCCTTGGAATAGGAAAGTAGTCCTTGTATTCAAGCCAAATTGATATTGGGAGATCCACATATGATCTTATCAGGGACACTACAGTCTGTACTCTCCTTCTTTGCTGCCTTTCAGGGAACATATACCAGACCTAGAACACTGATGACTATTCAGGAAAGGTATGGAAGAGTGGGCACAAGGTGGTACCCTGACTATTTTCTGGGGTCACCACCAGCTGGGACCCAGTTCTGATGACTGTTGTAGTCCTCTTGTAATAATTGCTTTCATGTTTGCTAAAATAAGTAAATATCAATGTGTTTAACCAGTGATGATAACCACTTTGCTTTTTGGCAAATCCTAAAGAGATAAAACTAATTCATATAATTTAGCGGGGAGAGAAAAAGGACACACAAAAGTCTCATCCTCCTAGATCCATTTACCATCTTGAAAGGGACAAGTAACAGATAACTTGATAATTATGGAAGGATTCTATAACCTTACTCACTTCTACCAGATTGGCTACTTCATTATCCTATTTATTTTCAGAGATCAGGAATAAGATCCTTAAATTTTTTAGGTTTCTGTGCTTATCTACAGATGTAGAAGAAAATGCAAAATGAGGGAGATTATGCAGTGGTATGAAACAAAATCTGAAGGGATAGAAAGGATGGCTGAGTTGCTGGAGAGGAAAGAAAGCTGAGTTCCTGGGGCCTGCTTTGAAGATGAAAGGAAGGCACCAGGAGATAAACTGGGCCAGAGATAGGTCTTGTGAGGCTTTGCAGTTAAAAAACCTGCAGATGGTTTTTGGATGGGATCAAATATCAGAAAGGCAGATAAGCCACAAACTCAAATTAGGTTCCAGTTAAGTTATTGCTCTCAGATACAATACTCAATACAATCCTTGGCATTTTGTTTCACATGCAAGCTTTTTCCTATCGTTCTTTCAATAAACATTTACTAAATGTCTGTTCTGCAGCAGGCACAGCGGTAGGTAAATTAGCCAGAAATCAATTGATTGAAAACCAGTCCTCTATAAGTCAACTTAGGAAAGCATCAATTTGCCTAAAAACAATTTGCTAAATTTACCCAATTTATCACAAGTATATTTTTAAGGACTATTCTTCTTGAATATTCTTCTTAAATGTAGTATTCATGGGAATATTTTTAGGACTATTCAAGTTGTAGCAAGTGAGGACGTAGGTGGTCTAGTGTTTTTCAGACATTTTTCCTGGCCTGTTTTTTTTTTGCTAAGTATTGGTTAAGTGTTTGTCTCTAGGTTTATTGTATTTGCTGTTCCTTCAGTCTGGACTGCCCTTCCCCAGATATTTTCATGTTCGCTTTCCAAATTGCCTGTCATTTTGTCAGACGTATCACTGGATCCAGCTAAAAGGTGAATTTTGAAAACACTAAAATGTTTCCCTAAAGCAAATATTGTACAGAAATAGTCAAATCAGTCACAAATAAAAATTCAGTTTTCATTTTATCTTAAGAAGAATTTAAAGGACCAACTTATCAATGGTAATCAATTTGTAATTAGTTTAATTTACAATCACTCTGAAACCCTCAAACATCATTTTTTCAGATATTTATAGCTTGGATTAATTAAAAATTTCACACTTGCCTAGAGATTGTTCTACTTCATGTTACTCATTGCACATTCTAGAATTAGCATACAGATTTCTCTCACACTTAGTTGATACACTAAAGAATTTAGTTATTTTTATAAATTGCATGAATTTATAGGTTTTTCTAAAATATGTTATTACCCTAGAAGTAGATAACCAGATGTTTAAAGTTTCAGACTTTTAACTGCCTATCAGTAGAAAAGAATATATTTAATTAAAAATCTCCAAAGAGATAATCCTAAGGAAAAAAAACAGCATATTGGCAGGAAAAGAGTAATTTTCAGTGTAGTACACCACATTCTAAATGAAAAATTTTGGATGACTTACAAGAATCCAGAGAGATTGAATCTGAATGGTGTGATTCAGCTGGTAAATATGTGCTATGCATTTACTAAGAAGTCATAAAGTACAGGAGAGAGGTCTCACTTAGAGGCACCTATATTTTATAAAATCAGAAAGACTTTAGTTTACTGAATAAGGTCAAGTCTTATTTACATGCAATGATAGAAAAGCCAACATAAGTGGCTATAACTAGGATCAAATATTTAAAGATGCAACCAAAGGACTTCAACTTATAGTTTATGACAAATACACAGGAGATGAACCAGCTATAGGACACTATGAAGAAATAAACATATTTGAGACATTATACAAAACAACGGTCCTGGATGCTTTAAAAATTCAATGCCAAAGAAAAGAAGATGTGTTGGGGCATGAGGGTGCTACTGAGAACACTGTTGCGTTAAAAGAGATTAAAAGAAATACAGAAACAAAATGCGATATATAAACCTGGATTTAAAACAAAACCCAGCCATTCAACACATTGCTTAAATATATATCTGAGGAACAAATGAGAAAATTTGTACATGATCTGGGTATAAGATAATATTATGATAATTGCTAATTTTCTTGGATGTGTTAATAGTATTGTGATCATGTAGTGGAATGCCCTATTTTTAGGAGATGACCCTGAAATATTTAGGGGAGAATATCATGAAGTCTGTTGCTTATTTTGATATAGGTTCAGCAAACAACATACACACACAAGTGCACACACCCACTTATCTGGCAAAATGTTAACAATTGTTGAATCTAAATGGTAGGTGTCTAAGTGATATGAGTGTTCATTGTATTTTTCTTCTGAATTTTCTATATGTTAGAAAATGTTCATAATAAAACATTGGAAAAAATAAAAATTATGAAAGTTTTTGTAGTAAAAGACAGGTCCTTTTAGAATTTTGAAAAAAGGATCTTAAGGAATTATCTTTATTAAAGAAACAGAGCTAAACTTAAGAATAAGATAGCACTCTTTATAAAGAATGCCATTAGCCTATTCCTAAATAAAATGCCAGGCAAATAATGATAATTATTCTTAAGACATAGGCGATTGGTCTTACAATACCAATTATCTGTGTTTCTAACTGTCCTGCATCCTCTCAGGGTAAATAAGGATGTTACTAGCTTACAGCACTATACCACTGTAAGCTCGTAGAGGTCAGTATATTATAAATTATTTTCAATGTTATAGGCATCCAACCTTTACACAAATGTCAGAAAGGAGGCAGATGAAATTCTGACTTAATATAAAATCTAACAATCTTTGTAAGCAGAATAGTTGAATAAATATTTTTCCATTTAGCTAACATAGCACATGAATTAGTTGAATTTACCTGAGTAAGTGTGGAGCTCACTGAGATTGTGTCTTGGCATCGCTGGAATATTGCAGTAAGTGCAAAATGCTTCCCAAAGGATGCTGCTGTTTCACAGCCCAGGCTGGAGAAACCAACTTGGTAGCAAATTGGTCTACCTGTTAAACAAGAAAATGAAACATGGAGCAGAAGAAATGTCTGTCAATGTTATAGACTAGAGCTCCTGTAACAGCCAACCCTTTCTCAAGGTCCTAGATGATCCCAGTGGGCTTCAAAACCCACCATGGGTGACATGCAGAGTGCCTCAGGGCAGTTAGGATGAGAAGACCTGGCATGCATGGCAGTCTAACAGGAAGGAGTTTAGCTTTCTATTTACCTGCAACTGAATATAGATTTCCACCTTGCATGCAAAAGCCCACTTTTCAGTCAGCTGCATTCAGAGATCTGATGCTGGATAACAGCTTCTTAGAAGGAATGTTCGTATTTTTTTGAAAATCTGAAACACAAGAAAAGTATTATTCTTGGGCACCAAATAAAGACCTGGTAAAAATCCTTATTGCCACAGAAAGTCATCATCTTCTGACATTGTGAGAGGTAGAACTTGGAGGCAGCAAACACTCTGCAATAATACATCAACATTCAGATCTCTTTGAAAGAAAGTTTCCCAATATAGACTTGGCTAATTGTTATACTCTAGGTGAAGACCACCTGGAGGGAAATGTCTACATGGCAACTCATTTCTTCTACTAGAAGATGTCAAAAGTAGAAGCTGGTTAGTCATAGCAAGATTGCTGTCACCAGTGAACATGTCAACTGAGTCATACAAGGAACACCTAAAATGGACTTCTCAGAAGTTGAAAATGTTGCTTCTCTTGATTAGTAGTGCAGGAAGGGGAGAAATAGGTATTCCTTGATTAATGGGCAAACACACTCTTTCCCAGAGACTCAGACAGTTGGAGAAATCCATGAATGAATAAGTCAGAGAGGAAAAAAAATAGTGCCGATATAAACAAGGACCGTTTATTTTCTCCTTGTTTCCATGAAGAATGCCTTTTTGTTTGCAGATCCTCACTACTGCAGCAACCCAGAGAATAGAGGAAATTATGCCAATAACTAAAGCAAACCTTGAAGATTTCTTTAAAGTACCTAATTATGGTTTTAAAAAATTCTCCATCTCGATTTGCTGGAAGTTGAGACCCAGGTCTTCTGCAAGCCTGTGAAGTGAAAGAAATTTCTAACAACCTTCCCTGGACCAAATCATCCTCTCCAATCTCTGTCCCTTCCTGTCTTTTCATTTCTGGTCATGCCTCCTTGGTGTACATTCAGGCTCATGATTCTCTGATTCTCTGATTCTCTGCCAGAACATACCTCTTCTCTCAAGGGCGTGCTAAATGGCTTGATACTCTGGCCAGTAAATAATTTGAAACCCTCCATTTGTATTTCATGGCAAAGTTGCTTATGGACAATTGGGATTTCAGTTTAAAAAAATAAAGCATATTTTTCGAGTGAATTCTATTTTGTGACGTGGCTGTTGATTTCGTTTTAAAATTAGAGATGAGGACTAGGCTGAAAGACAAGCTGAGGGAAAGACTATGCTGTGCAGCAAAGTGCACAAAACTTAAGTGTATACGGCTTGGTGAATTTTTGGATATGAATCCACCTGTGTAACCACCATCTGGAGCGAAATATTGAACATTTTAAGCATCCCAGAAGATTCTATCATGCTTCCTCCTAACCCTAACCTCCTTCCACATAAAGGTAATCATGATCCTGATTTCTATCACCAGGGATTCATTTCACCTGTTCTTAAACTTTATGTGAATGGAACAATACAATATGTACTCTCTTGTGTCTTTTATGTGTGTGAGATACACCCATGTTGTTACATGCAGCTGTGGTTTGTTTTTTTTTTCATTGCTATGGAGTATTCCATTATATGCAAATGCTTCCATTTCCATTCTGTTGCTTTGGTTGTTACAAAATATGTCATTTCATGGGCATGTGCACTTAAAAAAAACAGACTTTATAGGTCGGGCGCGGTGGCTCACGCCTGTAATCCCAACACTTTGGGAGGCTGAGGTGGGCAGATCACAAGGTCAGGAGATCGAGACCATCCTGGCTAACACAGTGAAACCCCGTCTCTACTAAAAATACAAAAAATTAGCCAGGCGTGGTGGTGAGCGCCTGTAGTCCCAGCTACTTGGGAGCCTGAGGCAGGAGAATGGCATGAACCCGGAAGGCGGAGGTTGCAGTGAGCCGAGATTATTGCACCACTGCACTCTAGCCTGGGCAACAGAGCAAGACTTCGTCTCAAAAAATATATATATATATATTTTATAGAGCAGTTATAGGTTCACAGCAAAATTAATCAGAAAGTACAGAGTTTCTATCAACTCCCTGGCTCCACAAACGTACAGCCTCCGCCACTATCAACATCCCCCTACAGAGTACTACATTTGTTATGATTGATAAACCTTTATTGACACATTGTTATCACCCAAATTGACCCCTTTCATTATGAAATGCCCTTCCAAAATCCCTAACAACTCCTGTGCTCTGAACTCTTCTTTTTCTGAAGTTAATATCATTATTCCTGCTTTCTTTCTATTAGGGTTGGCACAGTGTATCTTTCTCCATCCATTTACTTTTAATATATGTGTCTTTATATTTAACGTGGGTTTCTTGTAGAGAACATAGCTGGGTCTTATTTTTTGATGTACTCTGACAATCTGTCTTCTAGTTGGTACATTTAACCATTGACATTTAAAGTAATTATTGATATAGTTGGATTAATATCTGCCATATTTATTACTGTTTTCTATCAGTTGCCTTTGTTTTTTGTTTTTATTTTTGAATTCCATTCCTTTTCTGCCTTTGGAGGTCATAATGGATAATTTTAGATTATTCCATTTTCTCTCCTTTCTTAAGATACTTTTTTTGTTGCTTTTTTTAGTAGTTGCCTTAGAGTTTGCATTATACATTTACAGCTAATCTAAGTCACCTTTCAAATAACGCTATATCCCTTCATAAGTAGTACAAGTACTTTACAACAAAAAAAATCTTATTCTTCCCTCCTGTCCCTTGTATTATTGTTGTCATTCATTTCACTTATCCATAAGCATATACACATACATGTATTCATATACATATATGTAAGCATACATAATCAAATGCATTGTTGCTACTATTATTTTGAAGAAACTGTTTTCTGTTAGATCAATTAAGAATAAGAAAACTAAGTGTTTAAAATTTTGCTTCACTTTTTCCTTCTCCAATACTCTTCTTTCTACAGATCCCAGTTTCTGACCTGTAGCATGGTCCCTCTCTCTGAAGAACTTCCTGTAATATTTCTTGCGAGGCGAGACTGTTGGCAATAAATTTCCTCAATTTTTGTTTGTCTGAGAAAGTCTGTATTTCTTCTTCACTTTTGAAGAACAGTTTTGCAGAGTAGAGAGCTCTAGGTTGGTGGCTATTTTTTTTTTTCTTGAGACGGAGTCTTGCTCTGTCCCCCAGGCTGGAGTGCAGTGGCGCGATCTCGGCTCACTGCAAGCTCCACCTCCCGGGTTCACGCCATTCTCCTGCCTCAGCCTCCCGAGTAGCTGGGACTACAGGCGCCCGCCACCACGCCCGGCTAATTTTTTGTATTTTTGGTAGAGACGGGGTTTCACCGTGCTAGCCAGGAGGGTCTCGATCTCCTGACCTCGTGATCCGCCCGCCTCAGCCTCCCAAAGTGCTGGGATTACAGGCATGAGCCACCGTGCCCGGCCTGTTGGTGGCTATTTTCTCTCAACACATCAAATATTTCACTCTACTCTCTTCTTGCTTGCATAGTTTCTGAGGAGATTATGACATAATTCTTATCCTTGTTCCTCTATAGATAAGGTGTTTTTCCTCCTCTGGCTTCTTTCAAATTTTTTTGTTTTATCTTCATTTTCTGCAGTTTGAATATGATATAGCTAGGTGTGGTTTTTTGGCATTAATCCTGCTTGGTGTTCTCTGAGCTTTCTGGATCTCTGCTTGGTATCTGATATTAATTTAGGGAAATTCTCAGTCGTTATTGCCACCACTATTTCTTCTGTACCTTTCTCTCTTTCTTGTTTCCATTATGCCAATGTTACATACAGTTCTTAGATATTCTGGGGTTTTGTTTGTTTTTTGTTTTTGTCCTTTTCCTATGAATTCTCAATTTTGGAAGTTTCTACTGACAAATCCTCAAGACCAGAAATTCTTTCGTCATCTATCCAGGATGATGGGCTCATGAGTAATGAGTCCATCAAAAGTATTCATTTCTGTTACAGTGTTTCTGATTTGTAGTATTTTTATTATTTCCTAGAATTCCTATCTTTCTGCTTACATCACACATCGATTTTTGCATGTTATTGAGTTTTTTCACTGGAGCCCTTAGCATATTTATCACAGTTGTTTTGAATTTCCAGTCTGGTAACTCTAACATTCCTGCCATACCTGAATTGATTTGGATGCTTATTCTGTCTCTTCAAAGTGTAATTCTTGCCTGTTAGTATGCCTTGTAATTTGCTGTTGAAAGCCAGACCCCCCAAAGCTCCTGGATTCTCATGTGCATAGACACTTAGGAGCCCAGCCAGGTCTCCTGACAGGTCTGAGTGTGGCCAGGTCTCATGGTGAGTACAGTCCTGTCTCCAGTGGAGGCTCTGCTATGCTTAAGTACATCACAGGCACAATTAGAGAATTTCAAGTTTTAATTCTATGGAGTTTTATTGAACAGAAAAGATCAGAGATAGGAATTGAATACTTTTTGTCATGGCTACAATTTTTTTTTTCTAAAAGCCAGTCAGAATTTGCAGTTCACAAAGACCCCCAAACCAAAATTTAATATTGAGTGACTGTCATCAACTCCTGACATTGAGGGCTGGTTATTATGAAGCCACAGCCTGATAAAGGCCTTTTGATAATAGAAGCTGTCTTCTACCTTTGTTACGGGAAAAGGGTCCTGATCCAGACCCCAAGAGAGAGTTCTTGGATTTTGTGCAAGAAAGAATTCCAGGCGAATCCATAGAGTAAAGTGAAAGGAAGTTTATTAAGAAAGTAAAGGAATACAAGAATAACTACTCCATAGGCAGAGCAGCCCGAGGGCTGGTGGTTGCCCATTTTTATGGTTATTCTTTGATGATATGCTAAATAAAGGGTGGATTATGCATGCTTCCCCTCTTTTAGACCATATAGGGTAACTTTCTGACGTTGCCATGGCATTTTATAAACCATCACAGAACTGGAGCTGGTGGTGTGACGGGATCTTTGGGGTGTTGCTTTTCTGGCTGGAAACCTCCATGCTGGCAGGGCCTTTGCCCGAGTTCTTGTCCTGGATCCAGGAAGAGTGAGGTGTGCAGACAAGTGGAAGATAAACAATATGAAGAGGAGTTTTATTGAGTGTTGCAACAGCTCAGAGGAATCCCACAATGGGTAGCTCCTCTCTGTAAGCAGGTTGTCTAGTGGAGTGTTCAGCTCTCGGCAGAGAGGAGGCCCTGGAGAGGGTGGCTCCTCTGCACAGACAGGTCATTTGGACATCGCTGCAGGTCTCTGAAGCTCTCAGCAGAGAGGATAGCTCCTCTCTGCCAGCAGGTTGTCTTGTCAGCAGAGAGGGTAATTCCTCTCTGCAACTGGTCATCTGGTGGCCTCTCCATCCTTTGTTCTGCTCTGGCTGAGCTGGGGGCTTTTATGGCCTTCAGAGGGGAGGAAGTGCATGCTAATTGGTTGGTGGGTGGCCACAGGCAGCCCGGAAGAGGCATCATGAGTCCCCGCCCTGGTCCTTGGGACTGACTGGCAGCCAGGCCCCCAGCCTACAGGCCCTCCCTGGCCTGAAGGAGGGGCCTTACTGGGGACCACCCACTTCCGCCCATGAATCTGTCTGCCTTCTGCTGCCATTCATGGTCCTGGGGCCCCGCCTCAATCCCCCTCTGAGATCAGGGCAGGCACTGGGAGAGGAGAGAGGCCAGGCACTGGTTGCAGGCACCCCCAAGCCTGCAGGGATGGGGGTGGGGAGTGGGGGTAGAGGGGCATGTGTTGGGGGGGAGTGTGGGCCTTCCCAGGTCCCCAGAAGATGCAGGCTGCAGAGGTGCCCAGGTCCTGCACCTAGGAGGGCTGCTGCAGCTGCACCCAGCTTCTTTATTGCAACCTGTTTTATCAGCAAGATCTTTATGATCTGTGTCTTGTGCCGACCTCCTAATCTTACCCTGTGACTTAGAATGCCTTAACCTCCTTGGAATGCAGCCCAGTAGGTCTCAGCCTCGTTTTACACAGCTCCTATTCAAGATGGAGTTGCTCTGGTTCAAATGCCTCTGACATCTTTGTGCTGATAAAAATACATATCTTTGGCTGGGCGCAGTGGCTCACGCCTGTAATCCCAGCACTTTGGGAGGCTGGGGAGTGCAGATCATGAGGTCAGAAGATCGAGACCAGCCTGGCCAACATGGTGAAACCCCGTCTGTACTAAAAATACAAAAATTAGCTGGGCGTGGTGGCACACGCCTGTAGTCCCAGCTACTCGGGAGGCTGAGGCAGGAGAATCGCTTGAACCAGGGAGGCTGAGGTTGCAATGAGCCGAGATAGCACCACTGCACTCCAGCCTGGCGACAAAGCAAGACTCCATCTCAAAAACAAACAAAAAAATTAAAAATTTAATTTCAAACCCATAATAATTAGTGGATCTTCTATCTTTGATAAAGCTGAAGCAAAACCTACAAAAATCATTATGCATCTTCGAACTATATTGAATTATAGAAAATTATTTTTTGAATGTTGAAATCAAATCTTAAGAGTTTCAGCTGGTCTTTTTCAGCATTACAATAAATTCTAGCACAGGTTTCCCAAAGCGAGTTCTAAAACAGACGTCTCAAACAATAACATGTACCTAGGGATCTTGTCAGAAAGCATATTTTAATTCATTAGGTCTGGGGTAGGGCCTGAGATTCTGCATTTTAACAAGCTCTGAGGAAACACTGATGATGCTGATCCACTATTACAGATTGAGTAGCAAAGGTCGATGACCCTGATGAGCCCCCATTATTATGAAAATACAGCCGGGAATGGTTAGGTGTGTGTTCCAACAGGAAAAACAATGTCTGTGTTAAATGACACTAGTTCAATTTTAAGTCTTGCCACTTGCTAGCTGTGCAATCTTGAACAAATTCATGCAATGATTCTGAGCTTCAGTTATCTTATCTATTAAATGTGTGTATTACTCGCCTTACTAGCTCAAAATATAGTGGAGTTTCTTCTAACTTAAAAGTTAGATTCTAAGTAATTGTATAAAGCAAAAATATATGTATGTGTATGGTATATGTATAAGTACATGCTTGGAAGTACCTTTAAATCTTCCGTTAAGTATATGATTTTAATAAATCCAACACAGTTAGGTAGAGACTTTGCATTATTATCTAGACAGTAATCTGTTCCTGGACAGTTGGCATCATGGTTTCTTGGAACATTTTGCAGTCCTGGTGAGGTTCAAATTCCCTTCCATCACCAAGAAGGGGTGGAAAGGACAGTAATTGTCCAAATCCCCTAAGGATTGCCCTCTGATTCTCAAAGACATTGAGCAATTTCAAATTAACTTTCAAATCTGTTTGTGTAAACTGTATCCCTTTTCAGAAAGAAAAATCTACCACATTCACTTATAAACAGAAACTTAAATTGCAACAGATGTTTCCCTTTTTGAAAAGGTTCTTGAATTCATTGACAGACCTTTGGCTAAACTGATGAATTAATTTGTTCGGGCCAGATTTCATAAATCCTCTAATAATTCTTCCCTTTACACATATTGACTTGATTTTTCAGCTCTACAGCATGTGGTTTAAATGTTTTAACCATTACTGCTTTAATCAACTAACATTTATTTCAAGATTGGATGATGACTGACCATTGAAAGATATAGCTAACTAATAAATAAAGTCCAATTTGTCAGTTAAGTAAACCTGGGTATCTAAATAATAAGTAGAAATCAGTCTGTGTCACTGAATTTTGAAATGTTTGGCAGCTTTAATTAACTCTTTCTCTCCCAGGACCATGTGGAAGATAAATTTCTGGGTATTGCTACAAAGCTTGGGCATGCATGTAGATGCCCTGCTTAGATGTAGCTAATTGAGCTTGGCTATACACAAGCCAGCTTTTAACTATACAAGTAGATTTGTTTATGGCGTGTTAGACTCTTTTTAAAATTAATACACAAAAGCTAAGTACCAATTTAGTGTGGTTCTAATCAGGTTTTAATACAAAATTGAGCTGAGCTTTTCAATTTTATTTTTATTAACTCACAGCACTAAACTTGAGGTGAACCTTGCTTACCATAAACAAGTTTAAACTTAAGTTTGGTAAAAAAAATTTCAAAGAGTATATATAAAGCTTTTTAAGAGTATCTGTTAGAAAACTTTATTTCTAGAGTGCAATAAGCTGAATGTCATCAGTGTTCTTTGGTGGTTAATTATCACAGGGCCATGAGAGAAACTCAGGGGATCACTTACTGGTTATACCAAGAATGGATTAAGTTGATTATTTTCCTTTTCGATATGAGCACTGTCAGAGTCTAGGATTTCCATTAGAATATTGAAGTGAGAGTGGTTATAATTTCAAGATAAAATGCCTTTATCTTGGGATAAAGGCATTGGGAAACTGTGCATTGGGAAAACCATTTGATTATGACCCTCTCAAACTTAGACTGGCTAAGTATAAGATAAAGGATAAAACACACGCAAAACAGCATCAGAATTACCTGGATGCTAGTTAAAACACAGACTGAGACAAGGGTGCCAAAATCATTCAATGGAGAAAGGTCAGTCTTTTCAACAAATGGTGGTGAGAAAACTAGATATCCATATGCAAAAGAATGAAGTTGGACTTTTAACCTTATATCATATATAAAAATTAACTCAAAATGAATCAAGAACCTAAATGTAAGAGCATAAACTGTAAAACTCTTAGAGGAAGACATGGGGGAAATCTTCATGACATTGGACTTGGCAATAATTCCTTGGATATGACACCAGAAGCACAGGCAACAAAATAAAAAATAGATAAGTTGGACTTAATCAAAATTAAAACCTTTGCCTATCAAAAGTCACTACAGGCCAGGCGTGGTGGCTCACGTCTGTAATACCAGCATTTTGGGAGGCCGAGGCGGGTGGATCACCTGAGGTCAGGAGTTTGAGACCAGCCTGGCCAACATGGTGGAACCCTATCTCTACTAAAAATACAAAAAATTAGCCGGGCGTGGTGGCAGGTGCCTGTAATCCCAGCTACTTGGGAGGCTGAGGCAGGAGAATCGCTTAAACCTGGGGGCGGAGGTTGCAGTGAGCCAAGATCAGGCCATTGCACTCCAGCCTGGGTGACAGAGCAAGCCACTGTCTCAAAAAAAAAAAAAAAAAAAAGTTACTATAAAGACAGTGAAAAAAATAACTCACAAAGTGGGAAAAAAAATTGCAGATCATCTATCTGATAAGAGATTAGTATCCAAAAATATATGAAGAACTCCTACAACTCAACAGAAAAAGACAAACAATCCAATTCAAAAATGGGATAACTTGGTTGGGTATGGTGGCTTACAGCTGTAATCCCAGTGCTTTGGGAAGCTGAGGCCATTGGATCACTTGAGCTCAGGAGTTTGAGACCAGCCTGGCCAATATAGTGAAACCCCAGCTCTACTAAAAATACAAAATTAGCCAGATATGGTGGCCCGTGCCTGTAGTGTCAGCTACTCTGGAGGCTGAGGCAGGAGAATTGCTTGAACCCGGGAGGTGGAGGTTGCAGTGAGCCAAGATGACACCATTGTACTCCAGCCTGGGTGACAGAGCGAGACTCCATCTCAAAAAAAAAAAAAAAAAAAAAAAAGACGACTTTAACAGATATTTCTTCAAAGAATATATACAAATGACCAAGAAACATAGGAAAAGAAGCTCAATACCATTAGGAAAGTGCAAATCAAAACCACAATAGGATGTAACTTCACATCCATTAGGATGGCTGCTATCAAAAAAGTAGAAAACAGCAAATGTTGGCAAGGATGTGGAGACATTGGAACACTTGTGTCTTGCTGGTAGGAATGTGAAATGGTGCTGCTGCTGTGGAAAGCAGATTGGCAGCTCCTCAAAAAGCTAACAGAGAATTATCCTGTGATCCATCAATCCCCATTCTCAGTTTATACTCAAAAGAATTGAAAGCAGGGACTCAAAGAGATGTTTGTACAATGTTTATAGCAGCATAATTCATGATAGCCAAAAGGTTGAAACAACTCCAGTGGCCATCAACAGATCAACGGCTAAACAAAATATGGTATATACATAGAATGGAATATTATTCAGCCTCGAAAAAGAGTGAAATTTAGATACATGTTTCAACCTAGATGAGCCTGAAAAACATACTAAATGAAAAAAAAACAGATACAAAAAGACAAATATTGTATGATTCCACTTATGTGAGGTACCTAGAACAAACAGACAAATTCACAAAGACAAAAAGTAGAATAGAGGTGTTACCAGGGACTAGGGATGGGGTTGGGGGAATGGGAAGCTATTGCTGAATGGGTATAGAGTTTCTGTTTGGGATGATAAAAAAGCTCTGGAAATGAGTAGCAGTGATGGTTGCGCAATATCATGAATATATGTAAAACCACTAAATTGTACACTTACAAGTGGTTCAAAGGGTAAATTTTATATTATGTATATTTTACCACAATGAACACACACACGCACACAAACGGAGAGAGAGAGAGATTGCTGGGTCCTATTCCCAGAGTTTCTGACTCTATAGGTCTGAGCTGGAGCCAGTTCTTTTTTCTTTCTTTTTTTTTTTTTCTTTTTTTTTTTTTAGATGGAGTCTTGCTCTGTCAGGCTGGAGGGCAGTGGCGCAGTCTCGGCTCACTGCAAGCTCTGCCTCCCGGGTTCAAGCAATTCTCCTGCCTCAGCCTCCTGAGTAGCTGGGACTACAGGCATGTGCCACCAAGCCCAGCTAATTTTTGTATTTTAGTAGAGACAGGGTTTCACCATGTTGGCCAGGATGGTCTCGATCTCTTGACCTCGTGATCCACCCACCTTGGCCTCCCAAAGTGCTGGGATTACAGGCATGAGCCACCGCACCCAACCCAAGAATTTACATTTCTAACAAGTTCCCAGGTAATGCTTATGCTGCTGATCTAGAAACCACACTTGAAGAAACCTCTCCTTTAGAAAATAGTTCTTGTCTCCTAAGAGGAGAAGGAATGCGAAAGAGGGTTTTAAAGAAAGCTTCCAAATTGTGGCCACCTCTGATAGAAGGTCATAGACACTTGAAACTCAGTGCTGAAGAGGATGCTGTAGTCATGCCCAGGCTCAATGGGAAAGAGCTCCAGGATGAGGGGGGCTTGCATACCATGGGACAGGGGGAGGAATTGACAACACAGATCCACATATTTATCATCCACAAGGTTGACTGGTCTTAATCTTGTGCTTGTCATATCCATTTTATAATACAATCACATTCGTACACTTGACTTTAATTTACATCACAGAGTTATATGTCTTTGATGCAAGACTTCAGCAAAATGGCCCAGCCAGGGTGTTAGGGTTTTCTGGCATTCTAGCCATGGAAGAGGAGAAGATTGGAATGAAGAGAGGAAGGCACAAGGGAGAAAGCTGACATATAGAATCAAGTTGGAGAAAATAGTGGGAAATAGAAAAGTGTGTGCAAAGATTTCTTGTGAATTCCTAAGTACTCAATTAAAAGCAGACCAAAACTTCAGAATTTGGTTGAAGGCTAAGGACTGTGAGTGGGGAAAGGGTGGACAATGCATTTTCAGGTACCAGCCCCATCACTGGCTCAGGGTCTCCTAGGCACGGCTCTTCTCAGGCAAGCTGTGCTGGAAGCCTGGATTACATCTGGAATTCAAGAACTCTACCTGTTTCAAATACAGCCTAGAGAACACAGGTGGTCCACAGGCTGCATTTTTGCCACCCACAACTTTGGGCCACATTTAGAGGAGCCGGTGAAAGAATCAATCTGCTGAGTCAGAGTAAAATTCAACAAGCTCTTATCCAAATAGGCACTCGTACATGTTGCCATATTAAACATGCGAGTGGTCCCATTAGTAATAAACTCTTCAGACACAAAAGGCATTTGTGTCACAAATTCTATCAAAGTTATAAATAGAGGGAAAAGCATCTGGGAATGTGAAGTCAAGAGTCCTCTATGTTTTGACTCTAGCTCGAGTGCAGACCAAAAACATAGGTGTTCACCTCTCAGTTCAGTTCAGTTTAACAATATTTCTCAAGGATCTATCTGTGAGGCACTTGGATGCATGGTCTATAAATAAGACCAAGTCCCTTTCTTGAAAGTGTTTAAAATCTAATGAAGGGGAGGGAGATAAAGACACAGATCAATACATTCAAGACAAGGTATTGAAGATGTTATGAGAGTAATACAAGTAAAACATTGACCAAGTTAAAAAGGACAAAACAAAACAGCAAGTAAGGTGTCAACTCCTCCATATTTCATTAGAATACTCTTAGCATGCCCAGTTCCTGACACAAAAGTAGGCATTTGATAAATGGCTCTTCGAGTGAATTAAATGAGCATTATCTCTTCCCAGACCTAAACAGCCCACCAATGACCTAGTTTACAATTTATGCACTGTTAATTTGCCTAATTAGACCCAATATCTACTTCTGTGCCACAAAATCATATGATTAGAGCATTAATAGTCATGAAACGCTTTATAGACCTAGGCTTCTCCAATCAAGGACATTACAATCTACTAAATAAAGAATAACTTGAAGAGGGATTTAAATAGAGGAGGGTATTGAGAAAGCCATAAGTATAGTAAAAGAGAAGTTAAAATCGGTACGTGGGGTTCATAGCGTTAAAGGAAATGATTTACCTCTGAAACTCATGTTTGTTTCTACCAGATGAGCAGGAAGAGATTCTGAAGAGGAAAAGATTATTAGAAGTAGGAATAACTAGCTTGGGCAAAATGGCAAGAACTCCATCTCTTTAAAAACAAAAAAATGGCTGGGTGTGGTGCTGCACACCTGTAGTCCCAGCTACTCAGGAGTCTGAGGCTGTGGTGAGCTATGCTCCTGCCACTGCACTCCATCCTGGGTGACAGAATGAGACCTTGTCTCAAAAAAAAAAAAAAAAGAAAGAAAAAAAATCATGTATGAATCAATCAGCCAAGTTTCTCTTAGCATCCAATTCATATCATGTATCATACTTGGCACACTGACCCATTTTTGTAGGAGTTCAAGACAGAATGTTCCTGTTAATTGAAATTCTTTCATTTTGCACACTGGAGGGTCATTCCTGCAGATTAGGCTTCATGAGCTTGGCAAAATGGAGCCCATGTTGCAAAGGAAAAGCAAAAGGAGTTGAGCTCCTTGGAATTTCTTGGCAGTGGAAAATCTTTTCAAAAACAAGCATCTTCAAGGCAGTGTTCTCAAAAGTTACGAGGTTCTACATATATTTTAGCAACATGCTTTTAAAGGAAAAGCCCAAGACTGATGATTTCTGTTCTACTGAAGAATACAATATGTAGTTATGGTTCTTAATCTTACTGTGCAAAATTAATCTCACATTAAGCAGACATGAGCTGTGAAACTGATGCAGCAAAGAATAGTGAATAGGAGGAAATCAAGCATTTGGTAGAACATTGTGATACAATGTTGCAATGCAGGATTTCTTTATCTACTTCATAGTTTTTAAAATAAAATTACAATTCCTTTCAATCTTCTGTATAAGGTATCTGTATTTAATGCACGACTATTTGACAAATAAGTAAACGCCTAACTAACTAACATGCTAATATCACAGTTTACCATATAATTTATCAGGTAACAATAGGCATTTCTTCAGCCACTGACCAGGTGTTCATACCTAAGAAAATTGCCTAGTTTCTCTGAGCTTTCATTTCTGTCTTAGTTTGTGTTTCCCTTGTGGCACACCCTGAAGTAAAGACTTTATTTAGGAGGCATGCTGGAGGCAGTTTGTCCTGGCTGCGGAGAACTGACAGTGCTATCCTTCCCAGATTCAGGGATGTCCCACTGAGAGCTTGAAACAGGCCATGGTGGGAACATAGACCCCATGGAGACCAGCAGCTGCTTCACACAGGGGCTGTTTCTATTCCACTTGTTGTTTTCCTCTGTATTTTGAGCACTGGTTTACTAGCGTGCCGCTGGTATGGGAAAATCAGCAGAGGAGTGGAGGAGTAAGACAAGGAAGGGAAAGCCTCCAGTTAGCGGACATTTTAAAGCCTGCTACCCCTAAAATTAAGCTAGAGATTACTTCTGTGAAGAAACTCTGAGAAATGTTATAGGACACATAGCAAATTTCACCTGCCTGAGGATAGAGGGAGCTGGGGTATTTATACACCAGCTGCAATCTCTTATTGTAAAGACTGCTGGGGTGGAACGGTTGATTCCTCTGGCACATCTGCCTCCAGTGAGTGGGAAGAGTGGCCTTGCCCATCCTCAGCAAAGAGATGCAGCTCCCAACAGCCATCAAGTGGCAGGCCAGCACTGAAGTGATAGAACCCAGGAGTATGGGTGTGGCACCAAAACAGCATCTGCTACAATTGCTTTGCCCATATATTTTAAAAAGTCAACCATCTCACGTTGGCTTAATGGGAATATCCTAATGTAAAAAGTAGATATAATTGTATTCTTTTATAGAAAGTGAGAAAGACAAGAGAAAGATAAGAGAAAGACAAGATGTTTGGTATATCATCATCATAAAAATGACAATTATTGGCAATAACCCATCAATCTAGAAAACAAGAGGAATGAAATTTAAAAAATCCCTAACAGAAAGCCTAGTTAAGGTTGTTCAAGAATAGGATGTCAGCACTGGGGACCAGCAGTTTGTGAGGCCATGGAGTATACATTTTGGGGCATAGGTAAAGACTCCCACCTAAAATGACCTCCTCCTCTGGACCATTCTGACCCCTAACATTTGCCACTTTGGTTCCTTCACTGAGTGTGGCACATAAAAGGCCCTTGGTGTTGATGAAAGAGGTCACTTTGAAATAATACATGAACCCACAAGCTTTACCGAGAGCCTCGCCATGATGGTTTTGTCAGAATGCTGGGTGCTAAGGAAATGGACAACAGGAAATTTTTACAGTGGAAGAAGATTGGAAACTATTCAGAGCGTGGAATCTTTGGTGAGGATGACTGACAGAAATAGAGGCCAATGACTTAGCCGGGGCCAGATGATGTGCAACCTTATAGACCAGATAGAATTTAATTTGGATTTTATTTTCTTAGATGTGACATGATCTGACTTACACCTTAAAAGGATCACTTTGGCTCCTGCAAAGAAAATATAAAGGGATCAGGAGTGGAGTGGGAGACCAGTGGGAGTATTGCAGGAATCCAGGCAAGGGCTCTCAGGGTGGAGACAGTGAGACAGGATAGGGTTCAGACCCTGCTGTGAAAGCTAGATGGGATTTGCTGAGGGATAGAATATGGGGTGTGAAAGGAGAAGAGAAATTAAAGATGAAGCCGAGCGTTTTGGCAAAGACACTGGGTGAAAGTGCTAAACTTGCTGAAATAGAAAGACTGGGATTTGGGGGAGGATAGGTTAAGGGTGGCAGGAAATTAGTTCCGTTTTAAACATGGGAATTAGGCCTGGTAATAGAGATGTCCAATAGGCAGTGAGGAGTGGCCCACATTTTCCTCAAAGAGCTCAACAGTTTTGCATCTGTTCTGGTGTCTCAGAGTCCAGTACTTTAGAATATGCAAGAGAAAACTTTGCCTAGAATTTGCAGGACAAGTTTTTTTTTGTTGTTTTTTTGTTTTTGTTTTTGTTTTTTTGAGATGGAACCTTGCTCTTGTTGCCCAGGGTGGAGTGCAATGGTGCGATCTCGGCTCCCTGCAACCTCAGCCTCCAGAGTAGCTGGAATGACAGGCACCTGCCACCATGCCCTGCTAATTTTTGTATTTTTAGTAGAGACAGGGTTTCACTATGTTGGCTAGGCAGGTCTCAAGTGATCCATCTGCCTCAGCCTCCTAAAATGCTGGGATTACAGGCGTAAGCCACTGCACCGAGCCAGGACTTTTTTTTTTTTTTTTTTTGGAAGAGTCTCTCTCTTGCTCACACTGGAGTGCAGTGTCACGATCTCGGATCACTGCAACCTCTGCCTCCCGGGTTCAAGGGATTCTCGTGCCTCAGCTTCCCAAGTAGCTAGGATTACAGGGGTGCACCACTATGCCTGGCTAATTTTTGTATTTTTAGTAGAGATGGGGTTTCAACATGTTGGTCAGGCTGGTCTTGAACTCCTGACCTTAAGTGATCCCCCCACCTCGGCCTCCTAATGCATTGGAATTATAGGTGTGAGCCACCATGCCCAGCCGAGGACAAGTATTTTTAATTGCTCATTCTCATAGGCTAAATTCTGTCCTCCCCCAAATTCCTGTGTTGAAGTCCTAACCCCCAGTACTTCAGAATGTGACTGTATTTGGAGATACAGTCTTTAAAAAGGTAGTTATATTAAAATGAGGTCATTAAGGCTCTAATCCAACCTGACTGGTGACCCTATTAGAAGAGGATATGAGGACACAGACTCACAGAGGGAAGATTATGGGAAGACACAGAGAGAAGACGCTGTCTACAAGCCAAGGAGAGAGGCCTCAGGAGGCACCTGCCCTGCTGACACCTGGAGCTCAGGCTTCCATCCCCCAGAACTGTGAGGAAACAAATCTCTATAAATGAAGCCACCAAATCTGTGGTACTTTGTTATAGCAGCTGTAGCAAACTAATACACTCACTTTGCCCATTAAAAATTTGAATTCCTAAAAACTGTGTTTTTTAATATATGGTATCTGTTTTCAAGCAAAATAATAGTCTGTTGGAATTGAACTCTCTACTTCTACAGAACAAACAAACAAATAAATAAAATTGGCCTGTTCATTGGAATCATTTGTATTTTCCATCTGAATGCTAAAGCCTCTGTACTAACAATAATTCTGCTTTTTACATGGAGTGCTTTTTCTAATAACACTTATCCAACAAATTGATTGTTTCTCATGATAACTACTGGATTATATTATTAGAAACCATGACATTGACATGTAGCATCATTACATAGATTTAAGCTTAATGGAAATGAAAGCTAGGGCACTCTCTTATTTTACACCATAGAAGCTTGGAATCTGATTTTTATTATTCTGATCCACACTGCTTCTACGAATAGTATAACCAACCACATAGGCTTTGACAGAATATTTGTATTCTGGAATTTTCTGAGATCATACAGGTTAACTGACAGCATGAGATGAATAAATATGAACGAACGTTTCAAAAACCTTCTCAGTAAGAAAAAGCCAAGTGTAGAAAAAATCTGCAGAAAAGCGATTGTCATTAAATGAAGGCTATTTGAGCCTCATACAATGTAGTAAGTGAAGATATCTGCATCTTGTTGAGAAGAATTCTTATCTAGAGTAGGGACGCTGATTCATGCATGACCGAGGGAGATGGAGAGTAGGTCTTCTGACAAGGTGATGGGTGACATGTGAGTCCATTCTGAAGCAGCCATTCCTGTTCTTTCATTATAGTGGATCGTTTTTTAAGATCCAGGACCATAGCAGGAGGGAGACAGCTCTGGAGGCATAAGGATCTTCACTTAGTGCCATTTTCTAAGTTATCACTAGTAATCATTTACCTTGTACTGAGGACGGGTAGAGGAAAGAGCTACCAGACTCCAGCAATGTAACACTTATGTCACACTAGATCCTTCTCCTGCACCACTGTGTCCCCAGATCTTTATTCATTGGCAGGCTATGTGGCTGTCTCCCTTTGAGATTTAATTTATTTCTATTTTTTAAGACCAGTTTATTTTCAAAAGTAAATACATTTCTGTTTGTTTTGAGAGTTTTCATTGAGAGGCCAACTTTTTTACTTTGCCAGACTATTTGTTCCAATCATGTATATTAAATCAAGAGACAGGGTTGCCAGGCATGGGGTAGTAACAGCTTGCTTTAACTGTCTGTTAAACTGTCCATTAATCTGCCTAGCAAGGAAGCTACTCCCTTGAAATAACTGAATCAAGGCTCATGAATTCTCTGCTCCACCAAATAAGTTTTATAAACTTTGTGATGCCTCATTTTATTTCAGTTTCATTAACTTTTATATTTATTCTACACACGTGATTAGTGAGATTTAGGAACCTCAATGTTAAGGGTATTTTAAGTAGGAATTGATTATTTTTCAGCCCATTATATGGGCTCATTATAAATAATTCCCAAATCTGATCTCTTGATGAGAGATGACAGTGAAAGTCTCTTTGCACTTCTCTGCCAATGACCAACGCTACTTTGTGATTATATGTGAATTTGGGCAAGTGTTTTCTTCTCTGAGTCCTTCTCTTCTGATTCCTAAAAATGCCTAGTTTCTCCACGTTGATTACTTACTGGTAAAACCTTAGCAGAACCATTGCCCACATCAGCAATTTAAAAGATTGTTTGCCCAGAGTGTTCACCCCCGACATGTTTCAGGATGATGGTCCTGCAGTTTTGGTGTCTTAACTCCAAGAAGATGCAGAAATGAAAATAGTTACTACATTTCAAATTGTTGTTTAAAGATATATTACACACGATTTTATAAAAGTCAGCTAGGTACCCTGTGGTTGCTATCTGGGCAGGAGGTAAGATTAAAGTTTTTCCTTTGAAATCTGTTATCATTTCAAACTTTTATCTTTTAGGTTTACTGGAGGAGTGAGGGAAGAAAAGTGCATGTCTCCAGAGTGATAAGAAAACTGTAAACATTTCTCTTTATTGGAGCATGGCCAAGAGTTTTATTTTCCTAGAAATTCTAAGGCCTGAGGAATCAAAACTGATTTGGGTAGGAAACTCTGGTGGGTATGTGAGTTTTACCCAAAATGTAAAAGATGTAGATTTTTCTTTGATGTGCCCTCACTCTCCTCCTCCCTTCAAATGTGGACAATTATGATGTCAGCAACTGGCCACAAAATACTTCCGCAGAGACAGGCTCTATCAGTTACTCTGACCAAGAATCCACAATCCAAGATGGTGAGCTAGCATTCTATCAGAAAGGCCTCACTCAGGCATTCCTTAGCCAACACCTGGGGCTTCTTGAATTAGCATACTGAAAGTCACAAAATGAATTTTTACTGGAGAAAGTGGTGGCCTGTTGACCGTCATGATACATGCTCTAAATGAGCTCTAAATGGTGAATGTAAGATTTTCAAGACGCACGGATTAGCTAAAAGTTTTTTTGTTTATTTTTAAAAACTTCCCTTCCCTTGAATGTAAAGGATGTAAGAGTCTCTTCTGGTTCACTGTTTTCTCAGTGCCTGTCATATCGGTTTTGGTCAGTAATACCAATTGTTTGAATGGGTGAATGAACGAATGGTTTGCAGGCCCATTTCTGTGAGGAAGCTTAATGGCCCTCCATCCAGGAAAATGGAAAAGTAACTCAAGTTGTTTAAATTTTCTGACAAAATATCAACCTGATAATCCGCACACAACACCTAATGCGTAGGAATCTTTCCACCCAGGCACACACACGCTCCTCACTCTGTGGCAACTTGGCGTTGAGTGGAACAAGAACTGGCAGCTCAGCAGCCCTTGCCTAAACCTGCTCAAGATCATTTCTGTCTACAGAAACATATTCTATGAGACATGCTAAGTTTGTACTTAAGGTTTTCAAACCCCTACCTCTATAGTTTAAAAACTCTTTACAAGACAACATAATCTTGCAGAGATTCTTGTGTCATTCCTCGGCCGTATTTGGAATTGCTCAGGCAGAGTGAGAGAGTATACACTTTCTAAGAATAACCCACGTAAATATGTTTCTGATTCTTTTTCTGTTGCTATTAAAGAGATTATCTGCAATGTTACTCGAATACCCTTTGTATCTGGATCTTTTTTTTTTTTTTTTTTTGAGACGGAGTCTCGCTCTGTCGCCCAGGCTGGAGTGCAGTGGCGCAATCTCGGCTCACTGCAAGCTCCGCCTCCCGGGTTCACGCCATTCTCCTGCCTCAGCCTCTCCGAGTAGCTGGGACTACAGGCGCCCGCCACCACGCCCGGCTAATTTTTTTTGTATTTTTAGTAGAGACGGGGTTTCACCGTGGTCTCGATCTCCTGACCTCGTGATCCACCCGCCTCGGCCTCCCAAAGTGCTGGGATTACAAGCGTGAGCCACCGCGCCCGGCCGTATCTGGATCTTTTTGACAAACTGTACTTTGAGGTGCAGTTCCAGGAAAATGCGTCTCTTCCAATGAATTAGAGCTCTTCCTTATATCAAATGATGAAGGCCATATATTGTGTTTTCCTTTTTATGTTGGCTGCCAGGAAGCATTCCTCTGCTTTAGCCAAGGCACAGCCACAGACCCATAAAAGCATATAAAGCACATATCTGTGCATCTACCTAGCATGGAGTTGATTGCATATTTAGCAATTATTTAGTGAAAACTATCCATTTCAAAATCTAGATAATTCTATTTGAAATTACAAATATTAATGGTAACTAGTGAAAATATTTGAGGTTGTTGTGTGGAAAACCTAATAAAACATTAATTGGCAAAACAGAGATAATCATTTTTATGTAAGAGTCATATCTGATCTTTCATCAAAATTAATAAGATCAAGCCTAAGATCTGAAAAGTAAAATCTCAATTGAAAGCCCAGCTTATATTTGATTTTTAAATTCATTTTAAATGGATTAACCCCTCTTAATATTATATATAATAACAATGATTGCATCCTTTACCTGGATTAGTTTCTTTTAATATTGATCAATTTAATATTTAATCATAAATAAATATAATCAACATTCCTTTCTTCTTAGTCACAAAAATTACTACATGCTTTGGCAAACGGAAAATTATTATTATTATCGTTTTTTATTATACTTTAAGTTCTGGGATGCATGTGCAGAACATGCAGGTTTGTTACCTAAGTATTCATGTGCCATGGTGGTTTGCTGCACACATCAACCCATCATCTACATTAGGTATTTCTCCTAATGCTATCCCTCCCCTGGAAAATTATTACTGTTTTCAGGATTATGTTCATGTCAACCTTTTCTTTCTGCCTTCTACATTCTAATGCCATGTGTCAATCCCAAGCATAGGCTGGGTATACATGGATCTAGGAAAATAGGGATACCCACCTCCAACCCCAATCATAAAACTCAGTTTAAAAGAAAACCCTTGAGCACCTAAAACATTAGGCAATCATCATTGAAACTTCATGACGAACAAGCACCTTCAGCCCTGTGTCTCTGAGGATCCAGTTGTTTGGAGGATGCTCGGCTTTGGGGACATTGGATCCTGGGCTACACATTGGCCTCCTTGCTTTCTGTTCATTCCCCGCTCTCTCCTGCCTTTCCTGTTTCACTGGAGGCTGATCCTCATTAACTTCATTTCCCAAAATCTCTTTTACCAAATAGTTTCCTTTAGGTTTGGTGAAAGAGGGGAACTGGTTAGAGTCTTGAGGGTAGGAAGAAGGGAGCAGCCAGAATATTCCTCCCCATCCTCTCTGTAGCCCAGCTCCTGTGTTCCGCTGCTGGCTGTGGTTCCCACTCCACTAAGTCTGGTAACACCACCTCCGTCCTGCGTCCTTCCCACCTTTAGGGTGACAGCAGCTTCCTAGTGTTGCCAGTATCTTTGTTTTCCTCACTGTCTTCTGTCTTCTTTTCCCCTTCAGCTCTATCAGCCCCTTCCTCACTGACCATTTTATTCTCTCTATTGAGTCCTTGTTATTGATAAAACTCCAGAGGAACTCCCTGGCCTGGCTTCTGTTTTCGTGATTGGACTTTGATTTACAGGGTTCCCACCCACAGCCCGAGCTGGGTTCACAGAACTCAGCCAAACCTGGCAGCTTGAGAGAGTGCAGAGGGCCCTATTTTACAAAGACTCAAGGAGCTTCTGAGAAACCTCAGGAAGGAAAGAATGGACATTGGGTCAGAGTCAGAGAAGGAGCATTCTAGCCAGAGTGCCCTAAAAATAGAGCTTTCTCGGAGGGTGTAATCACAGGCAGCAAGAGTAAAGGGAGGTAAGAAAAGGAATTGAGACAAGGAAAATGGATTCAAATGGAAGGCGGAGGTTTGCCGAGGTGACTACACCTTCACAAGGAGACACACACACAGATGCCTCCTGGACAGGAGCCACAGAGCCTTCGGAAGAGTCTGTCCATGAAGAAGAAGGAACGGGACAGAGAAGGGTAAGAATTTATCTGCTGGTTCCTTCCCACCTCCTGGTCTCCTGCCTCTCATTGTTCAAAATGTGCCAGCCAGCCAGTTGTTGGGATTGGGAGATGAGGAGACAGCAGGGCTGTGTGGTGCTCTCCATCCAGCAGGTAGCCCCGGCTGAGGTGGGGCGGAGTGAGGCTGGGAGCTGGGGTCTGCTACAGTGACAAGCCCAAGCCCAGTGTCTGTCTCACTGATTTTCCTCCAGCTCAGACCTCACGGGCTCGTGCCTGAGTTGTAATGATCACATGCTACAATGACAGAGGATCTAACATCAAAAATTGTTCCACTAAAGCCTTCATGGGCCATTGAGGCCACAGGGTGTCAGCAGCTTTGGCCCCAGTAGCTTGGTCATTTTAAGAGATGGTCCTGGCATCATGGCAGGGATGCCTGGTTGGCAGCCTCTGCAGCCACTGAAGATAGTAGCATCAGCTTTAGCAGCAGGGGTGTAAGGGGCCCTGGGTTTTGGCCATAGCTACTTTGGTGGGAGACTATCCCAATGCAGAAGTTCCCCGTGTGTCAGCAGCAATGACTGTGTCTGTGATTACTTCGGTGGCATAACTGCTGCTCAGGGCATTGGCAGCAGAAGACACAGCTGGTGAGTCTGAGTGGGAGAGTGGGCTGTGGTGACCCAGCGGCCCCAGGGGATGGAGCACTCTGCATGGGTGACTGGCATCATCAGCATCTTTTACCCTTAGGTGGGGTGGTTAGACCTGGTGTAAGAAGATTTTGCTTCTTGTTATCAATGCATGGGTCTACTAGGGTGAATCACAGAGATACCTCTTCAATCCACCAACCAGATAGGTTCTTTCTATCAGCAATTAGAGGTTTTTTGTTGTTGTTGTTTGTTTTTCTTTTTGTTTTTTTGTTTGTTTGTTTTTGAGACGGAGTCTCACTCTGTCACCAGGCTGGAGTGCAGTGGCGTGATCTCGGCTCACTGCAACCTCCGCCTCTCAGGTTCAAGTGATTCTCCTGCCTCAGCCTCCCAAGTAGCTGGGATTACAGGCATGCGCCACCATGCCCAGCTAATTTTTGTAGTTTTGGTAGAGATGGAGTTTCACCATATTGGCCAGGATGGTCTTGATCTCTTGACCTCAGAATCTGCCCACCTCGGCCTCCCAAAATGCTGGGATTACAGGCATGAGCCACCACACCCAGCCCTCTTTTATTTTTTTTTAAGACAGGATCTCACTCTGTCACCCAGGCTGGAGTGCAGTGGTGCAATCACAACTCACTGCAGTCTCAATCTACTGGGCTCAATCATCCTCCCACCTCGACCTCTTAAAGTGCTGGGATTACAGGTGTGAGCCACTGCACTGATTCAGCCAAAAACCTGATTCTTCCTAAGCAGTGTTTCAAGGTTCCTTTTCCTGAAGCTCCAGTCATCTCGCCTGCATTCTTCAAAGCCCTTAGTGGTTTCACGTCCACAGCTCAGGGAGGCCTAACACCTCAGCCAGTAGTTCTAGTGTGTCGGGGCACCCAGCCATCATTGCCATCGGAACTTTGTTCTCTGCTATACCCCTTCCATATCCCCAGTCCAGTCAAAGCAAAATGCTTGCTGCTTTGTTTCGCGCCACACTGCATCAGCTTTCACACCTCTGCTCATGAAATTCCCTCTGGCTGCGTTGCTCTTGCTCCCATTCCTTCACATTCAAACCCATTCTACTCTTCAATACCCAACTCAGTGCCACCTCTTCCACCAAGGCCTCCATGATCTACCATATCTAACAACTGGACTTCGGGAGCATTTTCTCTATACCACATCTGTGGAATGTAGTGCTTGTATAGCTTGTGTCTTGGCTAATTAATGCATATCTTGTCCCCCATGTAATAAGACTGTTAATTTTTGGAAGATTCCCCAGGGACCATGTCTGACTTCTTTGAACCCATCCAGCCCAGGGTTGTAAGGCCTTGCATCTGCCTAGTGGAAGAATATGGACATTTTTAAAATGTCTAAAATGAAATGACTATGTGTAATTCTCCCTCTGCCACCGCCAAATAAGTTCATCATAGTGGGTAACAGTATCCCTGTCTTAATAATACGCTAGCATCATTTAAAAACCAATATAATCACAGTCATAATCATAGTTTGCCGAATGTCTCAGGGATCAATTATCTTCCTATATTTAAAATCTATCACTCTTGGCTGGGTGTGGTGGTTCACGCCCATAATCCTAGCACTTTGGAAGGCAAAGTGCTAGGTGGGAGGATTGCTAGAGCCCAGGAATTCAAGAACAACCTGGGCAACATAGTGAGATCCCATCTCTACTAACATTTTTTAAAGATTAGCCAGACATGATGGTGCACATCTGTAGTCCCAGCTATTTGAAAGGCTGAGGTGGGAGGATCGCTACAGACCAGGTATTTGAGGCTGCAGTGAGCTGTGATCATGCCACTGCACTCCAGCCTGGGCAACAGAGCAAGACCCTATCTCTGAAAATAAATAAATAAATAATAAAATAAAATGTATCACTCTTGCTCAGGTCTACAGCTATATGCACAAAACGTGTGGGGGGGGTGCGGAATTAAACTTGTTAAAGAAAGAACTACCATGTTGATTGGAATATTAACATTAAAACAACAACTGAATGTATATGTCAAAAGGAATAGGAACTATCTTTCATCCTGAATTCAGACAATCAGAAATGTTATTCTAATCTCTAGATATGTGAATGACTATTAAATAAAGCAAAGAAACAATCCGCCAGTGATAGAGAAGATATACAGTGCAGGACTTCACATTAGTGTAGAAATTGCAGTAAATTATCTGTTATCTTGTTCTTGGCCATTCATTGGTTATACACATATTTATTGAGCTCCTAGTAACTGTCAGTAAGCACTGGGGGTACAACAGTGAACGAAGTCCCTGCTTTCATTGTGCTTCTGTTCACAGGACAAAAACGTGAACCAAGTAGCGAACACATAAGTGCAAAAGCTTAATTTCAGGTGGTGCAAATGTTATGAAGAAAACTAAATAAGATCAGGTGGTGGTGAGAGACCAAGGTGGGTTCTCCTCTGGAGGGCTGGTCAGGGGAAGACCACTACAGGGAGGTTCCTTTTATTCTGAGACTTCAGTGTCAAGGAATGAGCCACAAGAAGCTCTGATGCAGGCATGTTCTGGGCAGAGAGGACAGCAGCATTTCTAAACTTTCTCGCTTTAGCATTATCAGCATTTTGGACCAGATAATTCTTTCCTTTGGGCCACTGTTTTGTGCACTGTAGGACACTCAGCAGCATCCCTGGGCTCTGCCCGCTGGATGCCAGTAGCAACTCCCTCACCCCATCCCTAGTTGTGATGGTCAAAATGTTCCCAGCCATTGCCAATGTCCTGGGGGCCAAACTGCCCTGATTGAGAACCACTGAGCTAGAGTGAAGGTTCACGGTCAAGATCAAGCTTGACGTGTCCAAGGAAATAGAGCAAGGTCAGGAGGTGTTTATTAACATTTGCTTCCACTGTATGACAAAATCCTCTTCTATAATAATCATGTAGCAATCCAGAGCCATCATTATTTTTTATTTTTTCTAAGTTATAAAATAGCTAGCAATTTAAAAAGAAGACTTTTTTATTTTTGAAACTAAAAACTTCTAAGAGCCACATAGAAAACTGAATTGAAGTGAGTCGACCTCTGTTTTTCATCTTTGCAAGCATTATGGTATCATTGGATCAGATGCACACTGTGCCCAAAGAGAGCTTGAATGGTCACAAACTGTTACACACTTGCTCTCAAAACCAGTGTGTATAGTGGCACCTTCCCCTACTGCTGTGCCTGGGGCATCTCTAAATTAACTTCCATGTAAAATGCAATGTCTATTAAAGGATAAGTAATAAAAATGTGCTAATTTAAAGCTTACCTATACATTGTTAAAATTCCACATACATTCAGCAATAGCTTGTAACTCAGATCAACAAATGCTTTATTTTTCAGGGAAGGAGTATTTTATCACTGAGGTTGTTTAGAATTGCTGGCTCATGGTGATAATAAAAATCATACCAACCACGATGGTTTTACCAATCTTTTAATATTCTGTGGTCAGTGCATGCACTTATAGCCCACACTTAGGGCCGGCCACTCCCATCACTCTGCCCCTGACGGATCAATGAAGGCAGGAGATGAGATCTCCAGTAGGCAGGGGCCAGAGCATATGCAACTCCAGAAGCTACAGTAAACACTTAGTGCAGTGGAAAGTTGGTGGAGGGTAGGAAGCAGGAGAGTAAGATAATCTGAATTGTGTTTTCAAATCAAATCATTCTGGCCAGGGAGGAAGCGGGGAGACTGGAAGGGAGATTGACGTGGGAGTCCAGGGGATACCATCCTGCTGGCTGGGACCAAGGCAGATGCGTCTGATGGAGCAATGTGGGAATGTGAGTGGAGGCCGGATATGTTCTGCAGGTGACATGGGCAGGAGGGGCTGTAAATCTGGAGCCCAGGATAGAGGTCAGGGTTGGGGTTTCATCTGGAGCCAACGGCATATGCAGTTGTGTTTAAGGGCTCAGGCAGCTAGGGAGAGCGCGGCTAAGGGAGGCCAGAAGCTCTGCGATGTTGAGAAGCCAGCAAGGTCATGTCATGTTAGACTAGGGCCCACCCTCATGACCTCACCTTAACTTAATTAGATGTGTAGTAGGGTTTCTAATTAAGTTCCCATTCACAGTTCCTAAGGCTTAGGACTCAGCGTGTCTTTTGGGGGAACACAATTCAGCCCATAGCATTGTTATGATTATTCTCACTTTGCATATTATTTAGACTTTGCATAACTTGCTCAGAGTCATAGAGTCAATAAATTGTGGAATAGAGACGCAAACCTAATGACTTCAATTTGAAGTTACAAATTCTTAAATGGTGGCATCAAATAATTCAGCTTCGAATTTTTTTTTAAAGAGTGTAAATTATTGAGAGAGTTTCACGAAATGGTTATTTCTCTTAGACTGTGGAAATAGTACTACATTCCATGTCTGAGTGTGATAAACCTGGACTGTTATTCATTCTTACCGTCGTACTTTTGCTTTAGGCCCATCTGTGATCCTTCCCCTGCCCCAACACCACCCAGGGGGCCAAGCCCACTCCTACTTGTGGGGCCCTTAGGGGACAGCTCTCTGCAAACACCCCGAGCACACTGATGTGCCTGTGCTTCCCCAGGGAAGCAGGAGTCCCAGCTCAAAGCCCGCGGGCCATGGGAGCACATCCTGAACTTGGGGTGGTGACTAAACATGGCTGGGCTGTGCCACCGGCTTGGAGATCTGGTGGATGTCAGTCTAAACCAGAAAATTTAAATCCATCAAAAAAAGGAATCGACATTACCTCAATCAGGCAATTTGAATCCTAGAGAGATAGGCAGGCTGAAAGAACCTACATTTCTACAATGCTGAATCCAAGTAGAGATTATGAACTGCGGCGCCATTCTTAGTGTGTTTCTCTCTCCTTTTATTTTTTATTTTATTTTATTATTTATTTATTTATTTATTTATTTTTGAGACAGTCTCACTCTGTCGCCAAGCTGGAGTCCAGTGGCTGATCTCAGCTCACTGCAACCTCCACATCCTGGGTTCCAGCAATTCTCCTGCCTCAGCCTCCAGAGTAGCTGGGACTACAGGCATGCACTACCAGGCCCAGCTAATTTTTGTATTTTTAGTGGAGATGGGGTTTCACCATGTTGGCCAGGATGGTCTCTATCTCTTGACCTCGTGATCCACCCACCTCGGCCTCCCAAAGTGCTGGGATTACAGGTGTGAGCCACTGCACCTGGCCTTCTCTTTCCTTTTAAGGATTGTACTCTTAGGATTACAAGACACTGCACATCAAAAAATGAACCCCAATATGTGGTCAATTGAGGAACTTAAAAATGTCATGCCAATAATAGAAGCTTGCACACAATAACTGAAATTAGAAGGAGGTAAATATTGCTAAAATATTGCAGATTTAAAAAGATAATCTAACCCTTTATTATTTTATGTTTTATGTGAGTCTCATGTTCCCAAAAGATAAAAGAATTTAGAAAAAGGCCAAGAAAAGTGGACAATACACCTAAAAGAACACAATCACCAAATTCTATGAAATGCATCCCCTTGAGGGGAGCTTGATATGAAAATTGTGATTTGGAGTGGGAAAGGGTGTGTCTGAATATGTTTTCTTCTTGTAGTCTTTGGTTCTCCTAGGATGCAGTGGAAGAAAATTAGGACACTGATAAAATTTTAAGAGGCATAGAGCCCCCGCAATATATGAGCAGTGAAAACGCATGGTCATTAGCATAGTTTTCACCATGAGGTTCCATTTGTAAACTATATATTTTGTTGCTCTGTGTCTCCAAAACCCGAGCATGATGCCTGGAGCACAGAAGGCACACGGTAGATATTTGTGGCATAGGTAACTGAATTAATAAAAACTTAGCCATTCAATATAGATTGGATCCAATTTATTTTTTTTCTGATTTCTTTGTACCATAAAGGCTAGGACTGCTGTGGTGGAAAGCAATCATAATAGCTAAATATGTAAGGAGCATGGTTTTCTTGGATAGTTAGGACATGCCCCGCTTTGTCGGGCTAGTCTAATGGAGAACTCCAGGGCCATGAGGCTCACTCCCTGAGGAGCAGCAATGTGGGAGGAACTCAGCATTCGGAGCCTCATTGATTATTAACAGGAGTGGAGAAGCTCACTCACATTCTGCCATGTTTGAACACCTGTGTAGCAGGTGGCAAAAGAATCAGCTCATACATCATTTTCCAAATCTTGAGCCCTACCCAAATTATATTCCTACAGGAGAAAATATTGGTCGTATTTCTTAGGGGCTTCACGCCTGGAGAATAGGAAAGCTCAGGTCCTTTTCTGCCAGCTGGGACAAGCTCTGACAGGTGCCTTATCCTCCTGAGGTCCCTGCAGGATCAGGCTGGTGCCACCCCACGGGTTGCAGCCTGAGATAACCCCTGGCATGGCTCTTCTCCTCCTCACCATCCTGCTTCCCTCACTCCTGCCCAGCCTTCCCTGGTGCAGTTCCTTAGTAAACACCTCCTACTCTGTCCTCACCTCACAGATTTGTTTCTGGGGAACCTGACCTTACCCACATGCTTACTCTGAGGGACACAAAGCTGTATGAGGTGCAGTAACAACCCCCAAGGAGCTTTCAATCCAGTTGAACTTGGCTTGAATTGCATCTGTGCTTCTCACAGGAGGGTGGACCTTCAATAGAGCTAGACAGAGCCTGATGACACAGGCGTTTGGGAATCTTGAGGACAAACCTTCTGTTTTTATAAAAATCTGCCTGCCTCATGCATGGCAGCAGGTTTGACTCTGGCCTTGCTTCACTAAATTAAGCAAAAACAAGCATTATCAAATGTTTAGATTTCCTGGAGTCTCTGGCTTCAAGTAGCTTGATGATTCATTTCTGACAAGCTCATAAAACCAACCTCTAGCCACATCCAGGCCTTAAGCTTTGTGGAGGTGGAGTGGGTTTTCCCTGTTGTATTTTTAACCTAAGAACGGAAGCAATGCTAGCCACACTGATAAAAACAAGTGAAGAGTTAACTTTCAAGATGATCACAGTCAGATGGCAGTGTGGAAGCCACCAGAGCCACTTAATCTTCCCAGACAATGGATCACTGCAGTACCTAAGTCTTTCATGTGGGTTTCTGCCACAGTCCTCTGCACACACTCACTAAAGGGATTTGCAGTTCATGGGTCCGACACAGCAGCATGACCATGGGTTGGGCAGGGCCAAAGGCCCTCGAGGCAGAAGGGTTACCAGGAGAGTCATGCAGCCTTTACCGTCGGGATTTGTGAAGACAGTCACAGTTGGCGACAAGGGTTTTCAGAGTTCTCGGTGTTACTTCACCACCCTCCCCTGCTCTGAGCCCACTCTTTCCTCTCCTGTCCTCGTTCTTAGCTCCTGCTGTTGCCTCCTTCTAGCTCTGACACATTCTCCCTTCTTCCGGTTCTGCCCCAGATATTCTCCCAAGCTCTGTCCAAAAAATCACCAGTTTACCCCTTGAAATTATTTCTCAAGAATTATTTTCCCCCAAGAAGTTGCAAGCTGCTGCATCCCACCTTGGTGAGCTGAGAGCCTGGAGATCAAGACCTGGGCGAGCGGCCAGACCCCTGGCTGCAGGGCAGCACCCTCCTGGCTTCATGCCCAAGTCTTATTTCAGACACCCTGAGATCAAGAACAAGGGCACATTCTTAGTTCATGGCCTTTTACAAAATGCTACAGATAACGGAATTTAGATGATGCAAACATTTTACTTGCAGTAGAATGTGTTTTTAGCTGAGGGGGTTTTCAGGGGAAACACATTATTTAGGTTTAGAGGGTATCACGCTTGTCAAAAGCAATTAAATGGGACATAGAGCCCTCAAATAAATGTTCAAATGTAATCTGGACATGGTTTGGGTATCTGAATAAATATAAACTTGACCAAGCCTTCTTGTTTAAGAAATATAGCCTAAAACATACTACTCTTGATAAAAATTGAAGTTACTGAAATGTTCTGATTTAACGTTGCTTCCAGCTAGTTGTTGCTTTATAAATGTCACTTGCTGTGTAATTCCAAATGACTTTACAGACTACAGAGCATGGGATTATTGTGTCAAAAGGAGGCTTTCATAATCTCACACAAGCCAGAAAGACTTTATTTAAACTTACATAGGAAGATGTATTGGTTGTTTGGCCCAAGAAGGTCTTCTTTGAATGACAGCATTTAGGGGACCACAGGACATTTCTATAAAACTAGACTAGAGTTGATAACAGATGAAGGATTAATTTGTTGTTTTTGTAGTCAATATAGTCCCAAACCATGGATATATTGCTTAGATCCATTTATACCATCAAGCCAGCCCAAGACAAAATTACTACTCTAGTTGTCTAGCATAACCAACTACTCCAAATTTAGTGACATAAAATAGCCTTTATAGTAGGCTTACAGATTCTGTGGATTGAGAATTTGGAAAAGACACAGTAGGGATGGCTTGTCTCTGCTCTGTGGTGTCTGGGGCCTCAGCTGGGAAGACTGGAACAACTGAGGCTGGAGGAGCTACTTTGAAGGTGGTGTCTTCTCTCGCATGCCTAGCTGGGCTGCTCCAAGCCGGACTTACTGGGACTGTTGACCAAGTCACTTACAAGTATGGGGCCTCTCTACATGGCTTGGGCTTCTCATAGCACGGCTGATAGGTTCCAAGAGAAAACACTCTAAGAGCAAGTATTTCAAGCACAAGAGTCCAAGAGACTAGAAGAGATAGAAGCGGTGTCACTTTCTCTGACCTAGCAGCGGAAGTTATATAGTCACTTTCCTCATACTTACTGGCTGAAGCAGTTGTAAGCCCATACAGAATGAAGGGGAGAAGTCAATGAGGGGAGAGTAGTATGTGGCCATTAAAAAAAAAAAAACAACCCCACTATCATGGTTTTGGTACGATGGAAAAAACACGAGCTTGGCTTTGAAGCCAAATTCCTCTTTCTAAATGAATGACCTTAGGCAAGATACTTGACCTCTTCCTTCTTGTACAAATGTGGGTAAGTAACCACAACGTTGCTGTGAATAGGCACGAATCTGTATTAAAGTGTATCTGTGGTTCATAAATGGCTGGCTAATGCTAGTCCGCTAGTCTTACTCCTTTTTTTTTTTTGAGGCGGAGTCTTGCTCTGTCACCCAGGTTGGAGTGCAGTGGTGCGATATCGGTTCACTGCAAGCTCTGCCTCCTGGGTTCACGCCATTCTCCTGCCTCAGCCTCCCAAGTAGCTGGGACTACAGGCGCCCACCACCACGCCCGACTAATTTTTTATATTTTTAGTAGAGATGGGGTTTCACCGTGTTAGCCAGGATGGTCTCGATCTCCTGACCTCATGATCCGCCCACCTCGGCCTCCCAGAGTGCTGAGATTACAGGCGTGAGCCACTGCACCCGACCCTCTTTTTCTTTGTTAAAAAAAGTACAGTTTTATCAAAATACAATTAATGCAATAAGGTACATATATTTAAGCTGTATGATTTGATAAATTTTGATGTATGAATTATACCCATTAAACCATCAGCACAAAGAAGGCAATGAAAATATCTAGCAACCCCAAAAGTTCCATCCTCCCTCTCCTCACATCATCTCTCCTCGCTCATCCTTCCACTCCTCATCCCCAGCAACCACCGACTCATCTGCTTCCCGTTATAAGGCTGGGCTTGCATCTTCTGAAGTGCTGCGTGAGTGGAGTCACACAGCAGTACTCCTGTCTGACTTCCTCACTTAGCATACATTATTTCAGATTCTCCATGTTGTGTGTATCGTTCATCCGTAATTCTTTCTATTGTTGAACATTATTCTGTTGTATTGATATATCAGGTCATTTTCATCCATTCATTGTTCTTTCCTCTTCCTTTTTGTTTCTTAATCACTTTTGCCTCCCTTTTCGGCAGGAACATCCTTGATCTCCCTCCCACAGTGCCACCCAAGTCTGCCCTCACAGCACTGTTCGGAAGGCGGCGTCTCCTGGGTCCCTCCATGGAGGAGAGGCGTGCAGTCGCACCTATAGAGGCCACCTACTAGGTCACGCCTCAAGCCTGGCCCTTCCTCTTGGCTCAGCTCTGTTAGAATTCCAAACCTCCCCTCTTCTGACACCTGAGGGAGTCACTGACAGACATTCTTTAAGCCCTCAGGAATTTCCTTTTCCTTTAAAGAAAGAGAAATAGAATTCCAAGTAAGGGCCCTATAGGAGAGGATTTTCCTACAGGATGTATTTATATTCTTTCTGCTTCCTGTCCTCACTGGGCATCATAGCAGCAGAGGTGCATGCGTTCTGGAAGGTAAAGGGTCCCTGCAGCCCCGGCTTCTTTTTCTGCCACGCATCTTTTAGCATGGGACCCACATCTACTCCAGCCCAAGAGCAGTTTCACTCATGGCTGGAGCCAAAGAACACACAGAAAGCTCCAAATGCTGGGGGTGGTGAGGGCAGCGTTGCATCCAATTATGGTGACAGAGAGGTGTCCTTCTTTCTCTTTTATTAAATTATTTTGAGATGAAGTTTCTCTCTGTCACGCAGGCTGGAGTGAAGGCTCTTTGCCTTCTTGGCTCACTGCAACCTCTTCCTCCCAGGTTCAAGTGATTATCCTGCCTCAGCCTCCCGAGTAGCTGGGATTACAGGTGCGCAATACCACCCTCTGCTAATTTTTAGTAAAGATGGGGTTTCGCCATGTTGGCCAGGTTGATCTGGACCTCCTGACCTCAGGTGATCCTCCTGCCTTGACTTCCCAAAGTGCTAGGATTACAGGCGTGAGCCACTGCACCTGGCATGTCCTTCTTTCTCTCTTGTAGTTGCGACTCTCCAGGCCCCTGCCGGAACTCCTCACTGGCGTCCCTGCTGTGACCCTAATCTCCCCAGGCTCACCTCCACACGGGAGTCAGAGATATCCTGCTAGAAGCATATTGGGTCACCCATTCCCCACTCAGAACCTGACAATGGCTTCCTGTTGCACTTGGAGGAAAATTGAAGGACCCTGCAATGGCTTACCAAGCCATAGGATCAGCCTTAAGTCCTCAGACAGACCTCATCATCTGCCTTGCTGCCTTTAGAGCTGGCCAGGTGACACATACGGTCACCCAGGGCCCCAGCTTGGAGAGGCCCCACACTCGGTTCAGTGTTCTGCTTTTGCCTTTTTGAAGGTTTAAATAATTTTTGAACACGGGACCCTGCATTTTCATTTTGCACTGGGCCTTGTAAATCTTATAGCGACTCCAGCCACATAGGCCTCCACTGATCCCCAGTCAGTCCAGGCACATCTCAGCTCCCTCAGGGGTTGGGCAGTGGGCGGCCTGTTCCCTCTGCCAAGGAAGCTCATTCAAGAGATGTGCACCTGGCTGCCTCTCGTTCACTCAGGGCTCAGGTAACTATCTCGCCAGCAGCTGGGAGCCACAGATCATTCTGTAATCCCAGAACTTTGGGAGGCCGAGGGAGGAGGGTCCCTTGAGCCCAGGAGTTCAAGACCAGCCTGGGCAACATAGTGAGACCCCAACTCTAAAATATATATATATGTATATATATATATATTTAAGTAGTGGAGTGTGGTAGCACAGTCCTGTCATCCCAGCTACATGAAAGGCTGAAATGGAGGATCGATTGAGCCCAGGAGGTCGAGGCTACAGTGAGCCATGACTGGGTCACAGCACTCCAGCCTGGGCGACAGAGCAAGACCCTGTCTCAAAAACAAAACATAAAACAAAAACAAACAAACAAAAAACCCAATGTCTCCCCAGAAGAGAAAACTTCTCTGACCACTATGTCATGGTGTCAATGCCCCTCAGCCCCCATGGCCATCTCCTTTGTTAAGTCCCACCTGTCTCAGCCTGGCTTGATGTTCTATAGTTATTAATATGAAGTTGGTTCTTGTTTTCCCTGTGTAAGGTCCTTGAGGGCAGGGACATTTTCTGACTTGTTAATTTCTTTTTTCTGGGGCCTAACACAGGCACATAGATGTTCCTCAATACGTTTTTGTTGAGTTGATTTTTACCTCCCAGCCATACCATGAATGGTGACATCTCACCAGGAACACGTTTTAATCCTATGAATTTGGCTGTGAGAGAAGTTCAGAGGACACATTTAAAGATACATTGTTTTATTTTAATTGTGGTCAGTTGGCTTTTCTCAGACTACCATAAAGTCACATTTATCTTAATCTCTTTGCTTTTTTTTTTCTCTTTCTCTTCCCCTGGTTTTCTATGGCTCTAGTTCTGTGTTTTAAACATTTCAAGGTATGGAAAAGTTGAGATTTTTTTTTTTAACTACGAAGAGAGAAGTCATGTATGGAGGCTCATGCCTGTTTCTCTCTTCCAAGAAAAGAAAAAGAAAAAAGGAAAAAGAGAGAAACAAGATAAGGCACGAGAAATATCCGAATGACCCCCCAGATGGCTCTGAGCTGGACAGTCTCAGCTGGAGAGGGCAGCAGCTGCCTGATGTCCTGACTACAGGTGCCCAGGGCCCTGCCCCAACCCTCGCAGGGCAGGAATGTTAGTGCCAAAGGTGTCTCTGAGGTCATATAACCTAAACTCTAAACATTTTGTGTTCTTTCAGAGTGGAAACGATCTGTCAGGTTAGGAAAGAAAGAAAGTGAAATAAAACAAAATGGAATGGAGTAGAGAGGAAAGAAAAGGAGAAAAAGACAGTAGACAGGAGGGAAGTACAGGAAAAGGGAAGAAAAGAAGGGAAAAGAAACCATAAAAGGTATACCTGGATGATTCTGCCTCTGGGGGAGAAAATTAATTTCTTGAGATTACAAGGCTGTTTCGTTGTAGGTCAGGCTCCCAAATTTAAGTTTTCTGACTTTCTATTGGATATTAAATGTCCTTTAATAGATAAAATGATCATTGACATCTACATGCCCAATAGAGTTAGATATTTATTACCGTTCTCCGTGTTCAAGTGAATTTTTCTAGCATTACTCATTTCAATGAGCAATTTCTGTCTTGGTCTGTGCCCTCTACACGTGGGCATCAGTGGCTCCACAGCCAAGAAGGCAGCAGATGGTGAAGGCCGGGTCAGTGGGCTGCACCCAGGCCCTTCAGCAAGTTAAGAGGGCAGGCCAGGGGTCCTGGCATACATCTCCCTCCAGTCTGTCTTTTTGCACCTGGGTGAACAGAAATGGATTAATAATACTCTTTGGTTCTTGACATACTCTCCCCGTTGGTCCATGCACGCCCTTCTACGGTTTCTATGGAGATTTTTTTTTTTTAATAATTATATCAACTTCCATGGACTCACCAGGCAACCTGGAAACCAGAACCCTGACAATACTGTGCCTCCATTGGCAAGGTGCCCCTATCCTGGCCCCTACCTCCCTAAACCCGGAACTGGAGGGAGTCCCTTTCCTGGGTCTCGTGATGCTTTTTCCCTTTGCTTTTAAACTCTTGTCCTTTTTGAAATAGATGACATTCCTCCCTGTGTTCTCAAAAGGCATGTTGTTTAGTTTGGGTTGCTTTTAGCTGTGTACAGAGGTATCATGCTGGAGGTAATTTTTTGGTACTTGCTCAGAAGGAGGAACTGGCCTTGCAGGGGACCAAATCCTTCCGCATCCCTAGGTAGAGAGAGAGCCCCGCCACCATTCCCTGGATCTGGCCCTGAGCTGACCCAGCGGCGTGAGGAGGGCTGCCTTCCACGCCACCCTCTGCAGAGGGGAGCTGACGGCGCCAGAACACACGGGCCTCTGCCAGGGTCTGCTTTTGCTAGGATTCCCCACCTGTGCTCCAGGCAGAGCTTCCCGCCACCCACTTTGCAAGCCTGCTCGCTCCCCCACCTGTACAAACACAGGGCTTCCTGTCACCACGTGGCCTAGCAGCGCAAGGCCGCGGATGGGGAGCTTCGAGTTTTTAGTTTCCTAATGAGAATGATTGTAGACCTGGAAAACAGCTGTTATCCCAGGGGCCACGACACAGCGTAATTCAATTGCGTCTTTATGATTTCTGTCTTGTCCTTTGCAATTTCCCACAAACCTGAAACATGTTTGGCTACTCACTTTCCATCTCACCGCGATCACAAGACTTAGCACTCAGGGAGCCTCTTACAGCATGGAATGGTTTTTACTCCCTAAGTCCCAAGTGGGAAGTAATAGGATATGGACTTACTCATGCTGTCGTGGTACAATGTAAGGACGCTGAGTCTGCAAGGATAGCTCAGTTCCAAATAGGGTCCCTCCCACGTCCTCTGTCACCGCTATTATTAACCTTTTTTTTTTTTTTTTTTAAAGAGGCTGATATGTCATAGTAGAAAGAACATGGACTTCGAAGTCAAGACAAAAAAATGAGTTCCAGTCCCACTTGTGCCTTTACCAGTTATGTGGTCTTGGACCTTGCCTGCTCTTAGTTTCCTGGTCTGTAAGATGGAGCCGGATACCGACTTCATAGGGCACGATGAAGATGAACGGAGACAAGATGGGAAACAGCGTGGTTCGCACAGCCTGTAGATCATGGGTAGCCTTAGCGCAGACTGCCAGCTCCTCACCCTGCCTCGCAACAATCCGAACACTCCCACTATCTCTCCATTCTGATCCATCGTACACCATGGTCAGATGACTCATCCCAAAGCAGCGTCTTGTATATATCACATTTCCTTCCCTCCCCAACCAAACCACACCCCTAAACAACAACAGAAACCCTCCGAGGTTTCCCAATGCCTTCAAGATGTGCGAATCCTTTAAGTTGGCAGTGATGCTCAACCGAAATTTAGAGCCCATTTACCGCCTCACAGGGGCCATTATTACTCCTATACCTGAATCCGCTGCGCTACACAAACTCATTGCTCTCTGAGTGTGCCAGATTCATGCCAGGCCCGTCTTTTCCCCTGTTCCCCACGTTCATGCCGCTCCCCTTGCAGGGACAGCTTGCCCCTCCTTGGCATTTTATCTTTTCTTTGAAATGCGGATAAAGTCCCATTTCCTCCTCTCCCATCCCATTGGCTATTTAATGTATCCCACCTTGCTTTGTTGTTAGTGACCTGTGTATGCAGCCAGCAGCGCCTGGCATAGGCTCTGTAGAAGATGTTCAGAAACGTGAGGTAATGACTGCAGGTATAAAAGCACAAATTTAGAAATGCCTTTGAAACCAACTGGAATTCAACTCATAACAATTTTCTCCCATGCAATTTTGAAATATCAATAGCCAGACTAAAATTATCAAGCTTTGAGTTTGTGTATTGCTGTGTCTGTGTGTGTGTGTGTGTGTGTGTGTGTTTGTGTGTGTGTGTTTAGGGAGCTGCATTTAGTGGTTTAGCTTCACTTTATTCAGCTCCAAGTGGGAAATAACTATCTTCACTTCCTTCTCCTGCTACTCTCAGCTGATAAGCTCTCATCAGACCACACTGATTGTTCAAGCAACCAAAATCATACTGGAATTTAGGAAAGATAATTGAAGAGAAGATAAGGTTGACAATTGTTGACCAGTTTCCTCTCTTTAACTTTTCTCCCAGACTCCCTGCATAGTTTAATCTTCTGTATTTTGTGTGTCTTTTTGCTAAAGCAGCTTAGCCTGTAATTTCATCCAAAGCCTTCTAATGCTGTCCCAGAGCCACTTGAAGGCATTGGGAAACCTCAGAGAGTTTCCGTTGTTGTTTAGGGGTGTTGTTTAGCATGTAATAAAATACGCCAAAGAAAGTGGTCTTCTCAGAGCCCCCTGGAAGCTGGGGGGTGCTCTGGCTATGTTGGCAGTGAAGGACATTGAGGAAGGGGGCTCTGTTTAAGCTCTAAACTTGGCTGTTTAGATTCCAGGCATTCTTGATAAGTTATACCTAAACCAGTACTTGGACAAGGACCAAAAGATTATGCATCAGTGCCGTACCCAAGATATTTGAGGATTCTGTCAAATTGAAGATTGACTAGTGTCCATGTGCAATGATGTAGTCAAGAGAATATTTAATTGAAGCAATTAAACAGTAATATCTTGAATTCATGTTTTTGAAAAGGCTGTTAACTGGTGTCCATTTTTCTGCCTACCAGGAAGAGTTTGAAGTTTGAAATCCCAGAATGAGGAAATTCATCCAGCTTGGAGGCTTCCAATCCCTTCATTGTGCAGAAGGTTGCTAATGCTCTCAGGAGAAGCCCTTCACCAAGAGAATACTTCCACGTAGAGTCCTCTCCGTTGAGACTAAGGAAACATGCTGTGTCATGTAGCCACAGCAGCCTTTGCAGCTGTTGAAGGCAGCAAGACTTGCATGGCAATCAGAAGACACAGAACCAAGACTCATGTCCAGTTATAAGATGGCAGATGGGACACACACACATCAGGCTTAGTGAGCAGCCAATCCAGAGGGAATCATACTCAGCCCTAGGGGCTGGGCACAGTGGCTCTCACCTGTAATCCCAGCACTTTGGGAGGCCAAGGCGGACGGATCACCTGAGGTCAGGAGTTCGAGACCAGCCTGACCAACATGAAGAAATCCTATCTCTACTAAAAATACAAAATTAGCTGGCATGGTGGTGCATGCCTGTAATCCCACGTTACTCGGGAGGCTGAGGCAGGAAAATCACTCGAACCCGGGAGGCAGAGGTTGTGGTGAGCTGAGATTGTGCCATTGCACTCCAGCCTGGGCAACAAGAGTGAAACTCCGTCTCAAAAACAAAACAAAACAAAAAAAAGGCCCTAGGAAGATTTCTTCAAACAGATGAAACTAATGATATCCCCAGTGTGTTTGAATATATTGAGAGATCACACCATAGGGACACTGTTTAGGGTTGAATTAATAGCAAGCGAATGGGATGCTAAGCAAATGTAAAGAATAAAAGTTCAAAGGGAAAACAAAATGTTATTCAAGAAAGTAAAAACATCCATCATAACTTTTCTTTTTTTTGAGACAGAGTCTTGCTCTGTCGCCCAAACTGGAGTGCAGTGACATGATCGCAGCTCACTGCAAGCTCCGCCTTCTGGGTTCACGCCATTCTCCTGCCTCAGCCTCCCGAGTAGCTGGGACTACAGGTGCCTGCCACCATGCCTGGCTAATTTTTTGTGTTTTTAGTAGAGACGGGGTTTCATTGTGTTAGCCAGGATGGTCTCGATCTCGTGACCTTGTAATCTGCCCGCCTTGGCCTCCCAAAGTGCTGGGATTACAGGCGTGAGCCACTGCACCTGGCTCACACACTGTTTTATATACCTATTGCAGTATCATGATTGTATAAATACTAAATATCTATTGATCTATCCAAAATTACAACATAAGTATTTTTGGAAGATGGAGGAGTGGGTGCTGAGTGTGCATGGGAGAAGGGAGGCTGAGGTGAAGGTGGGAGAGGAGACAGTGAAATATTCATCTTCCAAATTGGAAACTCAAATAGATAATGCCTAAACATGAAATATCAATAGAAACATAATATTTAAACATATGGTGGTGCTTCTGGGAAAAAGAAAAGAGGATAGGGAAAACTGTTTGTTTGTATGTTTGTTTGTTTAAACAAGCAATATGGATGAAATTACAGGCTAAGCTGCTTTAGCAAAAAGACACCTAAATACAGAAGCTTAAATGAGATAGGTGTAAGTTTCTCTTGTTTGATATGATCTCAAGAGAAGCAATCTGGGTTGGAAGGTCATCTTTATGATCCTCAAAACGTAGCTTCCACCTGTGGGACTGAGGCAGCCATTCTAGTTTTTGTCTTCCCAGCCAGAGAGAAGGAGGACAGGGTCAGGAGAGCACATGTGCATAAATGATAGGAACATGCCCCAGAAGGGCCACACATCCATTGGTCAGGATGTGGGCACACGGATCACAGCTGCATGGGAGGCTGGGAAGCATAGGGTCTAGCTGTTAGCCATGTGCTCAGCTAAGACACTGGAGCCCTGATATTAAAGAAGGTAAGGATTGATGCTAGTGCTCAACCAGCAGTCTCTGTCACATCAGCTTTGCAGAATCATTTGATTCTTTCAACTAGGTGCATATACAACTTCAATACAAATGAAAGCTAAATATAAGACATGGTTCTTAAAGATCATCTTTTGAACAATTGAGGACGCAATCAAAACCTAGACACCAGGGTCCTGAAGCAGAATGCAGGCATCCTCAGAAGAGGTGGTGCTGACGGACTGGAGTCCAGAGGGTCCACACCTGCTTGGTGCCATACCTTGTGTCCCTCCAGATCAGGATGCTCCCAGCAACTTTTCCAGGATGGTTATACTGCACATGCTGCAAAGATGAGCAGGCATCCCTGCAAGCCTATGGTTTCAGAGTAAATGGTTCCAAAAGAAGGCATGAAGCAGATCCATAGATGGAGATTAGTGCATAGGAGGTTTATTGGGGAGTATTCTTGGGATCAACATCTGTGAGCCATGGAAAAGAAGCAGGATTGAGCAGAGAAGAAAGTGGGTGTTCTGGAGCTGAGATCAACCTTCAGAAGTGTTGTGACAAGTGGGCCCAGTATTGGTGAGTCTTTCAATGTGACTGCTCCAGGAACTCACAACCTGGGGGTGTAATCTCAGGTGAAGTTGTTGTCTTCAGCCTGGGCAATTCTGGAGAGGCCTGACTAGTGAGGCCTGCCCCAGCAGAACTCCTGGCAGCTCGGGGAACACATTTTTCATTCCTGAGATGTTGCTTCACAGCGTCTGCTCTGTGTGGATCCAAGGAGCTGCCTCTGGGTCTCTGGGAAATCAGTCGTTCGAATTTGGATTCCAGCGTGTGGCTCTTACATTTCTTTTTAGGAGAAATCCAATAGTGGTGCTCTCATTATGATGATAGAGGGGCTGGGGGGTGCCAGGGGCCCAGCAGGGAAGTGGCAGGAGTGCAGCAGCATACTGTGTAACCCGGGCTAGGTTTTTACTCAAGGTGGCTTAGGACAGCTTTTGAAGATTACAGGGAGAAGGACCTAAAATATAGGCAAACCAGATGATAACTACCCTGCTTTCATCTGTGCCTCAGGGTGATTAGTCAGCATTTGTTGGTTAACATGTCAAGAACCCTGTGATTTTGTCAAATATATATTTGGTCTTTGACTCCATTTTCTGACATACAACTCCTAAAATCCTTATAATCTCCAAAATGATAGTGTCTCTTTGTATGCTTATGAGTTGACTGGTGGCCGACAGCCTCTATTCAGGACAGGGACTGGTCACAGGAAAGACCAAGGCAGCATTAGAGGGTTGGGACTCTCAGCCCCCTACTCCCACCTCCAGGAACCAGAGAGGGTGGAAAGGTTGTTGACCACCAATGGCCAATGATGTAATCAATCCTGCCTACAGAATGAAGCCTCCATAAAAACCCAAAAGGACAGGGTTTGGAGAGCTTCTTCATAGCTGAACACATGGAGCTTCCTAGAAGGTGGCACACCCGGACCTCTCCACGAAACCTCTCCATGGAAGCTCCCTGCCCTTTCCCCCATATCTCCCTCTAAGCATCTCTTCATCTATATCCTTTGTAATACCCTTTATAATAAACCAGTAAAACTAAGTTTCCCTGAGTTCTGTGAGCCACTCTAGTAAATTAATCAAACCCAAAGAGGGGGTGGTGGGAGCCCCAATTTGAAGTCAGTTGGGCAGATGTTCCAGAGGCCCCAACTTGTGAATGGTGTCTGGAAGGGAAATCAGTTTAGAGTACTGAGCCCTTAACCTGTGGGATCTGAGACCATCTACAGGTAGATAGCCTTTGAATTTTTTTTTTTTTTTTTTTGAGACAGAGTTTCACTCTGTCGTCCAAGCTGGAGTGCAGTGGCTTGATCTCGGCTCACTGCAACCTCTGCTTTCCAGGTTCAAGCGATTCTCCTGCCTCAGCCTCCCAAGTAGCAGGGATTACAGGTGCATGCCATCACACCTGGCTAAGTTTTGTATTTTTTAGTAGAGATAGAGTTTCTCCATGTTGGCTAGGCTAGTCTCACACTCCTAGCCCCAAGGAATCCTCCCCCAAAGTGTTGGGATTACAGGCATGAGCCACTGCACCAGGCCGGAATTGAATTGAATTAGACACCCAGCTGGTGTCCACTGCTTGGTGTCTGGGGAAACCCCCCACATTTTGTCACTGAAGTCTTCTGTGTTCATTATTATTATTATTATTATTATTATTATTATTATTATTATTATTATTTTACGTAAGAGCAGAGGAAAACTGTGTGAGTTTAAGTATTTGACTCATAAACCCTAATCTTACATTTAGGTTCCAGAATGGCCCAAGGCAAAGGTTTTAAATAGTCTTTCTCCATCTGCCCTAGAGGGTTTATTTGTTATCACAGGGGTTGTTAGAAGGAAATTTTCACTGGAGAAATGAGTGATGCTAAGGCATGTAGTTGGCTGAAGAGACTTCCACTGGCACCTCCTCCCTTGATCTGGCAAACCCAGCAGCTGGCCACCTTTGGAGTGACAGAATCTCTCTTTATGGATAGAATTCTGTCTTATGGTCCCCACCTAATGGAGAGCCGCCTATGTCATCTCTGTCACCTACTCTGATGTTAAAATTTTGTTGTGACCACAACAAAGTAAATATTTCCTGCAAGATGCTTTCCAAAGTACCTAAAAAGACAAGAGAATGAGAGGAGGAGGTTGCATGACTATTTTTGTACTTACCTCCCAATAAATGTTCATGTGTATGAGGCAGAATTTGGTCTGAGACTTGCTTTCATTTAAAAACAAGTCCTAGTGAGGTGGTGGGAGGGAAAGGACCTAGACCTTCACCACCTTCTAACTGCTAGAGGCTACCAATATTTTTCAAAAGAGCCTGATATTTGTGAATGGCTAAATAAGCCCAGAGATTAAGAAAGTAAATGATGCCTCATATTATTGCTGGTTACATGTTCCAACAATCTGAACAGTAAAGATACCTGAAAAAAATGATTATCAACACATTGGTTTAGTGCAGTGATTGATCATACAAAATAAATGATCCAGCTGTAGAAATTGGGAATATGATATATGATCATGATAGCAAGGCAAACCTAACCTGATTATTCTAGATATTCCTTTGTCATTTACATGGTGTCTGCCACTGGACTTGGCTTTGGGCAGGCTCAGGCTCTAGAAGAGTCTTTTATGCCCCAAATGATCTGTGGCACGGCTGTGGACAATCCCTGGGTTTAACTCCTATGTGTGAAAAATCTAGAGGATTCTAGTGGCAGAACATACAGAAAAGTAAATCCAAAATCTAATCTTGCTTTGATTTATGTGGTTGGAAGCAGGGAGGTTTGGGAAATGCAGTCAGACAAAAATCATCCCATCTAAATATTAAATTCAAGAGAATTAAAAGGAGACAGAGAATAGAAACTACTGTCAATATGTTGCGAATCTGACAACTCTGGGATTAGACATGATTTTCCCGTGTTCCCACACACAAACCCTCCATTCAGGCCAGGCCTTTGCTCTTTCTATCCCCAAGAGGTTGCCCACCAATTTACACCTTGGCTCATGAAACCTAGGTTGCCCTCCTCCATTCACAAACTCTCACCACCCTTCAGCTATCCCATCCTCATATAAAAAAAATGCCTCCCCGACTCCTGTTAGCCACTGTTTATCCCTTCCTGTAAACTCTCTTAACTTCACCACTTACATATTTCATACTTTTTCTTCTTGAGATTCTAAGTCCCACGAACATTTACTGGGGGGGAACTTGTAGTCCTGTGAGACCATGGACAGTCCTCATCTGTCCATGATTAGACATGATTAGTGAACAATCCTATACTGGGAAAACACATGCTTAAATGGGACAATACTGAAGTATCATTTGCTTTATTCTAGACTTCTTCCCTTAATCTGCATTTGTTTCTGGGCAAAAGACCAGAATGGCCCAAGGCAAAGGTTTTAAATAGTTCCCAGGAAGCCACATTCAGACTGCAAAGGCATCCTACTGAAGGGGCCATGGTGTTCAGAAAGGTAGGTGTCCTCTGGGTCTTGCCCTGACCCCAAGCACAAGCTCTTTCTCCTTCCGGAGTCCCTGCCGGGTCTCTGCTCAGACATGGTCTGCCCGGCAGCTGTCAGGCTGGGAGCTGGAGGGCAGGCAGGCAATGGGTGGAAATCAGGGGAACATTTCTTTTCAAAAAGTGCTGTTTGAAGGCAGAAACCAGCTTGTGCACCTTTCCTAAGGATTCAGGATGAGGATGTTGGGATTTGGGAAGATAGAAAGATCTAAGTCAAAAGCCATTTGAATAAGGTGGAAATATCTTTCTTCTGAAAGGAGGCTAAACATAGAGACATACCCCCAAAGACATGAGAAAATGAGAGTCTTTATACTTGGTGAAAATAAGAAATGAAAGATGATGGAAAGATGAATGCAGATTATCTTCCAGCTTGCTCTTTTGAAGATGCTCATCTAAAAATAAGATCATGTGGAGGAGAAATGACATATCTGGTGCTGACAACAACCCTACTGGGACCAGGAGATGTGGAGCAAAATGTATTCAGAAAGAGACTTTGCTCTGGAAATCATTGCTCACTGCCCTGCTGCCAAGGTCACAGAGAGCCGGAGCTTTGCTGCTGCAAAGCTGTTTACATACAAGGATACACAGGAACGAAAGGTCATGGGAGGTACTTGAGCCTGGAGTCTCCAAAGTCAAAAGACAATAAACACACCAACTTTCAGGGCTTTTAACAAGCACAATCAGGCCAAACAAATTCTCACTTTGGATGTAGATCCACAACATCTTGCAGCAGATGGAAATAGGACTGGGGCAAGAGTTGGTACAAACAGAAATACTAAGTTTATCACGACCAAAATAGGCAATGGAGGGTTAAAGCCTGAAACCTACTTCAAATATATCTGAACTGGTGTTCAAACTAAGCTAGCATTGAAGAGAGGGATAAAATTCAAGAGCAAGTTTCCAAAGAGACTCATAAGAACCCAGAGAGAGGAAAATCTTTTTCAGAAAATTCATAACAGTTAATGAGTCGCCATTCTGATGTAATGGAGAGAACTTCAGTAATATGACCAGTGATGGAGTTGGTGTGAAATGCATAGACTCTCCACTATGACCTGACCGGGTATTTCCTCAGCAAATATTTGGGTATATTTAATTGAAATGCATTTGTGGCAAAAGTCAACTCCTACAAAAAAATTTGTTAAAATATTCTTCCTGGAAGTTGTCTCCCAAAGTGACTCACATCAAGTAGTCTGAATAAATATGGTGAGACTTGGCACCCCCTGAGGCATCATTTGCTAGGAAGAAAATGCTTTTAAATATCCTAGAACTCTTGGAAAACTTACAGAACCCTTGGCCTCATGCAAGCGCATTGTCCCTGTCCAACACACTCCCACATCCTCTTTTCCCTCACCATCAGGCATGAAAGTCCTTCCTAAGTTGCAAACGCAAATCTGACTGACTGGCTTCCTTCTTACAGACCAACCACAGCCACTTGTCTTTGAAATTCAACTTCAAGGAAGATAGAAAAGTCTATTTTTAATCAGAGAAAAACCTCAAATTGAGTGAGAATTACTGCCTAGGCCCTGTTGAATACTGACTAGAACCACTTTTAAGATGATCATTAATTTTATGGAGTGATATACACCAGAATGAACTTCTAGCCTGCTTTATAATCAATCAGTTAATCAACAAGTCTGAGTGGAGCCTGTATGCTTTGCGTTATCTGCAGTGCGGCCTGAAGTTATGGGAGAAAAAAATGTCACTGTGTATTGCTTGAATGCTCAGGGCTGTGTTCAACTAATTTTTAACCATTGAATCAAAATGATCAGGTAGAGGGCAGGAAATGTAGAATGGCTTGAACAACTACCTCATGAAAGGAAAACATCCAGTATGCGTTTGTAATGCAGCATCTTTAAATGTCTCTTTTGGCAGTATTTCTTTACAAATGTGGCAAAGCATGATATCTTTGAGTAAATCTTTAAACTTCACAAAAGTTTCTGAAAAAAATATGTAAAATCAAAGAAAAACACTTGGAAATAAATTCTGTCTATAGTTTATGCACATTTATTTTATGTATTTTCTCCTGAAATCATTATGCGTCAACATTTTTTGAAATTTCTCTCTCTTAGCCTTGTAAAAGCCCTAATTCTAGTTTATCACACTTTGAAACAACTTTCTTTCCTTTTTTTTGAGACAGAGTCTCACTCTGTTGCTCAGACTGGAGTGCAGTGGCATGATCTAGGCTCACTGCAAGCTCCACCTCCCGGGTTCACGCCATTCTCTTGCCTCAGCCTCCCAAGTAGCTGAGACTACAGGCGCCCACCACCACGCCCGACTAATTTTTTGTATTTTTAGTAGAGACAGGGTTTCACTGTGTTAGCTAGGATGGTCTCAATCTCCTGACCTCGTCATCCACCTGCCTCGGCCTCCCAAAGTGCTGGGATTACAGGTGTGAGCCACCGCACCCGGCCCCGAAACAACTTTCTATACCCAAACTCAACTGGATCCCAGAGCCAGCCTATTTCACATATCAAATTGAAAGAGTTCTTGCATGAGTGTCATTTCTATTAGACTAGAAGAGCTTACAATTTACAATTTATAAGTTATTTTAAAGAAACAAATTTTGAAATTTAACCCCCTTGTTGTTTTTGTTAGGACTGTATTCTCATAATTGCACTTGCAAAAATAACATTTGCTAGTGTTTCTTCATGCTTAAAACTATAACAAACATACTAATGTCTCATACTCCCACCACCTAGATAACTTTGATAACATGCCTTAAATATTTATTCCCTTGCATGACAAAAAATTCAAGAAGTACAGAAAGTTGTAAAATGAAAAGTAATGTTGTACTCATCTGGTCATTGTCACTCTGATTATTAACAGTTTTTTAGAGCTCTTTCAGAAAACAGTTTTCTTATATACCAACATGCATGCACACACACATATATACATACATATTTTCTATTTCTTTTTATACAGAAGATCATGCAATCAGTACCTATAGTGCCTCATCTGCCTCATTTTCACATAAGATGTCTTGAAGAACTTCCCATGTTAGCACAAATAGACCAATTTCATTCTTTTTAACAGCTGCATACAAGGATACACAGGAACAAGACACCCAATTCTGTCAGATGCTAAATATATCCAACATAGTGGCTACAGTATATCTCAATAGCTCTTTACAAATAGACATATAAGTAGTTTCCAGTTGTTTTTACAATTAAAAAATGCTAAATGAAGATCCTTTTATAGCTTGACTTTTTTAAAAGTAAGTTTATTAGTCAATTAAATTCCTAAAAGTGGAATTTGGAATTGCTTATTTTCTAGAGAAGGAGTCTTGCTAAGTTGCCCAGGGTGGCCTTGAACTTCTGGGCTCAAGTGATCCTCCACCCTAAGCCTTCCAAGTAGCTTGGACTACAGGTGCAGTCTAAAAGTGGAATTTTTTAAAAACTAAGTTTTCTAATGTATTCTAACCTTTTCTATTGCCTACAATTTGGAGGGCAAAGAAGCTTTCTAATTTTTTGCAGGTTAAGAAGGAAAAACAACCTGGAAAACATCAGTGACACCCAACATGCTGGCCCGGCTGCTTTGATTAATTTCACATTCCACTGTGGAGGTGTTAATCTTGAGAATACACTTAAGAATGAGGTTCACAGCAATGTTCTTCTCACTTCAGAATAATGCAAAATGAGCTATCTAGTAGGTAGTGTGTCCAGAGTTGGTTCCTGCCAGGTGGGTTCGTGGTCTCTTGTGGACCTCTGCAGTGAGTGTTACAGCTCTTAAAGATGGCACAGACCCAAAGAGTGAGTAGTAGTAAGGTTTATTGTGAACAGCAAAAGAATAAAGATCCCAGGGTAGAAAGAGACCCGAGCTGGTTGCTACTGCTGACTGGGGTGGCCAACTTTTATTCCCATATTTGTACCCCCCATGTTCTGTTTTTGTCCTATCAGAGTACCCTTTTTTCAATCCTCCCTGTGATTGGCTACTTTTAGAATCCTGCCAATTGGTGCATTTTACTAAGCCTGATTGGAGCATTTTACAGAGCACTGATTGGTGCATTTTACAATCCTCTTGCTAGCTACAGAGTGCTGATTGGTGCATTTTACAGAGCACTGATTGGTGCATTTTACAGCCCTCTTGATACCTACAGAGCACTGATTGGTGCTTTTTACAATCCTCTTGTAAGACAGAAAAGTTCTCCAAGTCCCCACTAGACCCAGGAAGTCCAGCTGGCTTCACCTCCCACTAGCACCTCCATGCAGTGAATCACAGAGAGAATTCATTAAGAAACATGGCCATTTAAAAATTATTGACACCTGATCAAGCCTTGTGATGAAGTCACACCATCGAGAGTGTTCTCAGTCACCCTGAACATGCAAGTGCCACTAAAGGCAGTACCCACCTCCAGTCTCTCTAAAGGAAGGTTTATATGAAGCCATTGGACCTGAAACTCAACTGTAATCACAGAAGATTTCTTGGGAGAGAATACTCACCCCTGTATAGCATCTAAGTGGTCCCCAAGACATGTATAATTTTACAAGACCTAGAAGTTGTATAATAGAAGCCAATTTTTAAAATCTTGCTTTCATTAAATGCAGAATGTTCATCCTGTTGGGGAAAACTCAATTCCTTTGCCAGTATTAACAGCCAGACCAAATCTCCTGTATATCAGCACGGCGTGACAGATTCAAATTATGCCTTAAGTCACTAGGGTTGGGGAGAGATCGAAGGGGACTATGTCGTTAAAAAGAACAAAATCACTGACGTAAGTCTGAATAGAAATTTAATTTTAGGGAAAAGAGAAACTCCAGGCAGAGCTAGATTTGCTGCACTGATCAAGCCAGACACTTTTCCATAAAGCCAGATTCTTTGGTGACATTCCTAAGAGGAGCAGACTACAGAGCCCTTTACCTTTGCCATCTCCCAGACCCCATGCTCTGTACCCACAGGGTGTCCAAGGAGGACAGGTCCCACACCCATTGAGGCTGCCCCGGGCTGTTTGTGAGCACAACTGCATTCCCCTAGGTAACTGCCTTTAGGACTTTTTTTTTTTTCCTCTGGGAGTTTGGGAAAACCAACACTCCTCAAGATCCTTGAATTTAATCACAGATAGGAAGCATCACTCCATTGGTGTACTAGTAATTAGAAAATTAGCAGTCAGAACTTGGGTGCATTAAAAAAGCAGGCAAAAAGTACAGCCAATAATATATTCCTGCTCCTGAGGAATTTCCACTGAAAATTAGATATGAACCTTGAATAGCTAATGGAAATTTTAAGAAAACAAATGGAAAATTGCAGAAATAAATGGAGATTTGTATGAAGCAGCATGGATTGAACTGCTTTGATTAGATGCGCTTTCCCATTTCATTCATTCATCCTTTTAACAAATATTTTTGAGCACCCATGCACCAGACTCTTCCAGATAGAGGAATACAAAGATTTCACACATAAATAGTTCAGGTAATAGTTTGAATTTAAAGTGGCTTTCACTGCAGCAACTGGAGTCCATCAGTAGGCTGAGAGGACAGAGCAAATACCGGGCAAAGACATAACAGATCAATGTTAAGACAAATAACCCAAGCTCAGTTTTTAAAATGTAATATAAAAATATGTACTTATAGAATCTGAAAAAAATGACTTCTTTGTTATAAGAATATATTTTTTCCCAAATCCGAGAAACATTTATAAAATTAATTATATACTTGGTGCATAGACCTCACTAAATATCAGAAATTATTTTTTAAAAATGCAAATCATGTTCTCTGACCACCACGCAGAGAGAGAGAGAAAATACTTAAAAAATAAAAATAAAAGGAACCAAGGCCCATGTGACTCTGAACCTCTGGATCAAACCATACCTGAAGTCAATACAACTTTGGACTTCTTGGTCATTTCAGCCAGAAACTGCTTACCCCTCCTTTTTTTAAAACCAAGCTTTAATACTTGCAATAAGAACATTCTGATATCAACATCTGAAAATACTCAGCCTAGTTATAAATCAAATGTGAAAAAAGAATATATTTTCAGACCAAATGTAGCTCTCATACAACCTTTCTCAGGCATACTCAAGGATGAGCAATAGCAGGATCTGAAACATAGTGAGTTGAACCCAGGAGAATGACAAAGGGAAGTTCCTGAATGCAGCTGTGCAGCAAACCCAGGAAATGATCAATCTTGGAGCTAGGTGTCCAGGAAGGAAGGATCTTGTAAAAGGAGATTCCATACATTTGATAGTATTCTTTGGAAAATGGAAAAAATTTAAAGATGTAGTACAGCCAACGATGCCAGAAAAAATAAGCAATTAGAAGCTCCAGGAGGAACAAGGAAAGGAAATAGAGCAAGCATACTTCTTGGATCTGCAGTGAGTGCTGTTTACATGGTCATAGTCACAAAAACACTGTATTGAGTTTTGGGTGTTTAGAATCAAAGCAATAACACAGCACAGATGAATTGACCATTTCAGAGCAGAAGTGACATCAGCCTTACAAAACTGAAGTTGTCAGGTACAACACAAAACACAACATGGGAAGTAAAAAGGAAAAACAGCAAAAGGAGGAGCTTGACTCTAGTGTCCTTTTGTTAGTAATTGACAGAAAAAGAAATAAAAGAAAGCAACCAATAAAGGTAAAATAGTGATGAGTATGTGGAAGACAGGAGAGGAGTGAGCTAACTCCTTACTTATCATGGCAGGAAGTCAAGAGATATCTTCTTAAAGGGATAAATAAAAAAATAGGGGTTTATACATATCATTTAGAGGTATTGAGTAAATTTGAATATGTTTTGAATCACATGAACTAAAATCAGAAAATGTTACAAGAGTAACATGGGTGCCTGCGGGGAACTGAGATGGGGACTGAGATGGGACTAGGAACTGTGCTTCATTTTAAATTCTTATGATCTAATTAAATATTTAAGCCATATGTGTATTACTTTAATGAAAAGAAAGTCTCAACGCTTAAAAAGATAAATCATACTCAACCTCACTCATCAGTAAAGGAATTCAATCAACTCACTTTCAATTAGTTAATTTTACAAAAATATGAAAAATTTGATGATACCCCAGGTAGGTCAGGATGTGGCCAGCAGGTGGGAGAGAAATTAAAAATATTTTAACACTGGTGTAACATATACACCCACTACTCAGAACTGATGCCAGCCATAAAGTGCCAGTATGCCCTTGTTAGCACCTGCCAGCTGAACATCAGTCTAGGGGACAAGCGTCCCCATTTGATGGGGGGGGGTGTCAGTGGGTGCAGTTGTCCTGGAGGACATTAGTCATTGCTTATTTTTTTTAAATAAAGTCTTTTGAAAATGTTTACTGAATTGAATATCCATCTAAGTAAAACATTAAAAAGGATGTAATAGTTTTATCAACATATAATTCACATATTATACAATTAACTTACATAATGTGTATAGTTCAATGGATTTTCATATATCCCCAGAGTTGGGCACCCATCACCACAATCAATTTTAGAACATTTTTATCATTCCGCAAAGAAACCTCAGATCCTTTAGCTATCTTCCCTCCCAGCCACCCTCCTCCTCATACCTGGTCCCAGGCAATCACTAATCTACTTTCTGTCTCTATAGATTTGCTAGTTAGTCTGTACATTTCGTATAGAATCATATGTGGTCTTTTGTGATAGTCTTCTTTCCCTTAGTATATGATTTTTAAGTTTCTTTTACGTTAAACCATGTATCAGTATTTCATTTATCTTGTCGCTGAACAATTTTCTATTGGGTATCCAATCATCAGTTGAGGGACACTTGGCTTATTTCTATCCTTTGATTATAATAGTGCTATGAACATTCATGTAAAAGTTTTTGTGAGAACATGTTTTCATTTCTCTTAGGTATATAGTAACAAAGAATGAATTTGCAGTGTTAGATGATAACACTATATTTAAATTTTTGAGGAACTGCCAAGCTGTTTTCCAAAGTGGACGCGCCATTTTACATTCCCAACAGCAGTGTATGAGGATTCCAGTTTCTCCACATCCTTGCCAACACATGTTACTCTTTGACTTTTTGATTTTGGACACCTTTGTGGATGTGAAGCCGTGTCTTCCTGTGGTTTCGATTTGCATTTCCCTGATGGCTCATGATGTTGAAAATCTTTTCACATGCTTGGCCATTTGTATAACTTCTCTGGAAAAATACCTATTCAGATACCTTGCCCATTTTCCAATTGGGTTGTCTTTTTGTTACTGAGTTGTAACTGTTCTTTACATACTCTAGATACAAGGCCCTTATCAGATATATACTTTGTAAGTCTTTCTCCCATTCTGTGGATTGTCTTTTTGCTTTCTTGATAGTGACCTATGAAGCACAAAAGTTTGTAAAGTCTAATTTATTTTTTTCATTGCTTGTACTTTTTGCTCATATCTAAAAATTCATTGCCAAATCCAAGTTTACCAAGATTTAACCTGTTTTCTTATGAGACTTTTATAGTTTTGGCTTTTACATTTAGGTTCTTTTTAATCCATTTTTACGTAATTCTTACATATGGTATGCAGTAAAGATCCAACTTGGTTTTTTTGCGCACGGCTGTCAGTCTGTCCTAGGACCATTTGTTGAGGAGACTATTCTTTCCTCATGGAATGATCCTGGCACTTTTGTTTGAATAAATTGACGAGAGATGTATGCGTTCATTTCTGGACTCTCAATTTTATTATATTCATCTATATGTTTATCCTTGAGCTAGTTCTACACTGTCTTGATTGATTATTATAGATTTGTACTAAGTTTTAAAAATCAAGAGGTATGAGTCCTCCAGCTTTATTCTTCTTTTTTCAAGAGCATTTTAGCTATTTGGGGCCCCTTTCATTTCCATATGGATTTCAGAATCAGCTTTGTCAACTCCTACAAAGAAACCAACTGGGATTTTTTTTTTTAAGATAGGGTCTTGCTCTGTTGCCCAGGCTGGAGTGCAGTTCTGCAATCATAGCTCACTGTAACCTTGCTCGAGCAATCCTCCCACCTCAACCCCCCAAGCAGCTGTTATTACAGGCATGCACTACCACGCCCAACTGATATTTTAGTGTTTTGTAGAGACAAGGTCTCACTATGTTACTCAGGCTGATCTCAAACTCCTGACCTCCAGGACTCTCCCATCTCAGCCTCCCAAAGTGTTGGGATTACAGGCATGAGCCACCTTGCCTGGCTCCAACTGGGATTCTAGTAGAGATCTCTGTATAATTTGGAAAGTTATTACCTACCATGTTTCCTGATCCACGAGAATGAGATGGCTTTCCAATTTTTTTAGTCTTTAGTTTTCTTTAACAGTATTTTGTAGTTTTCAGAGTATAAGATTTGCACTTCTTTTGTTAAATTTATTCTGAATTTGTTTTCTTAATTTCATTTTCTAATTGTTCATTGCAAGTGTATAGAAATGCAACTGATTTTTATATCCTGCAGCCTTGCTGATTTCATTAGCTCTGATAGTTTTTTAGTAGATTCGCTAGGATTTTCTACATAATAGATCATGTCATTGCGAATAGAGATAGTTTTACTTTTTCCTTTCCAATCTGGATGCAGCTTTTTTTTTTCATTGTCTTGCTTAATTGTCCTGGCTAGAATGTTTGAAACAATGTTGAATAGAAAGAGCAGAGAAGACATCATAGTCATTATCTCTTCAAATTTAAAATTTAAAATGCTTTGACCCAGTAACCTCATTGTTGTCAAATTTATGAAAGTTCAACAAGACATATGTATAACTATACTTACAAGGGTTTAAAAACAGATGAAAAACTTAATCAAAATACATCAATCACCTAAGTATATGCATTAAACCCACAAATATCTAAGCAGAAAACATAGGAATACATCTTCATGACCTTGGATTTGGTGACTGATTCTTTGATATGATGCCAAAAGCATTAGCATCAAAAGAAAAAGAGATAAAGTGAATTTTATCAAAATTAAAATCTTTTGTGCATCAAAGTATATTATGAACAAAATGACAAAACAACCTACAGAATGAAAGAAAATATTTGCAAATTGTGTATCTGAGAGGAGCTTAATATCTAGAATATATAAATAACTCCTAAAACTCAACAACAAAAGGACAACTCAAAAGTGGGCAAAGGATGTGTTGGGATAAATATAGACATTTCTACAAACAAGATATATACATAGTCAATAAGTACATGACAGGACGCCCAACGTCCCCTGTCACTAGGAAAAAGTGAATTGAAAACCTCAATGGGATGCTACTGTATACCTACTAGAGTGGCTACAGTTTTTTTTTTTTTTTAAGGAAACTAACACTTGGAGAAATTGGAACTCTTGTACATTGCTTGCTGGCGTGTAAAATGGTACAGCCACTATGGAAAAGTTTAGTATTTCCTCAAAAGGTTAAACACAGAATTACCATATGAACCAGTGAGTCTACTCTTCATTATACATCCTAAGGAAATAAAGGCAGGGACTTGACCAGATACTTTTTTGGCCAATATGCTCCCCAGCACTATTCACGATGCCCAAAGGTGGAAACAATGTAAGGGTCCAACCGCAAATGAATGGATAAAACAACATGTGATATGTACATACATTGCAATTACTTTATTTGGCCATAAAAAGAATGAAGTTCTGACCCATGTAACAACAGGGATGAAGCCTGAATACATTACATCAACTGAAATAGGCCAAACATAAAAGGACAATTATTGTATGATTCCACTTATTGAAATATCTAGAATAAGTAAATTCATAGAAAGGGTAAGGGTCGGACGCAGTGGCTCACGCCTGTAATCCCAGCAGTTTGTGAGCCTGAGGCAGGTGGATTATCTGAGGTCAGGAGTTTGAGACCAGCCTGGCCAACCTGGTGAAACCCTGTCTCTACTAAAAATACAAACGTTAGCTGGGCATGGTGGCAGGCGTCTGTAATCCCAGCTACTCAGGAGGCTGAGGCAACAGAATCACTTGAACCCAGGAGGCAGAGGTTGCAGTGAGCCAAGATTGCACCACTGTGCTCCAGCCTGGGCCACAGAGTGAGACTCCGTCTCAAAAAAAAAAAAGTAAAAGTTACCATGAACTAGAGCAAGAGAGATGGGGGAGTTATTGCTTAATTGGTACAGAGTTTGTTTTGGATAATGAGAAACTTTGAAAAAGGATAGTGGTGATGGTGGCACCACAGCATGAATGTAGTTAATGCCACTTAATTGTACGTTGAAATGCTCAAAAAGGCAAATTTATGTTACATATATTTTATCACAATAACAAAATAAAACAGTTAAGAAAAAGATTTAGTAGTGGTTACCTTCAAAAGCAATGAAAGAGTGAGATTTCTCTTTTGAGAAACCCCTCCTGCACTGTTCGAACTTTTATCACACATATGTGTACTTTTTAAAAGTCAACAAGATCATCTGTATGTGAAATTGTGAGTTGGTTTTATCTTCTTAGATGTGATTTCCTTTATTTAAAAAAAATCTATATGTTAAAAAACATCATTTTCTAGCCGTTTTCTGTTTCTAGAAGTAGAGACATCTTTTGAGCAAATTTTGCTTTGGTAAAATGACCAGAATGGGTGCCTTGAAAACATGTATAAAACAAGCGGCCGCTCATTAATCTTAGGGAAATCTAATCTTAATTATAGCTAATCTTAATGCAAGTCTTTCATTTACAGAGGTTGTTGTTTAGTTTATTAATTGTGGTGTAATTTTGAGTAGTACTATACCCTTGCAGATTTAGAGGGTATTTTTCTCCTAAATTCGAATTAAGGTTTGTGCTTCCTGGGAGGTGTGTGTGTGTGTGCGTACGCACGTGTGTGTGTCTGGTCCTCTGTACACATATGCTCCACTCTTGCCTTATGCGGGAGGAGATGTTGAACAGGAGCTGGGTGGGGCCTCTCACAGCACACCAGGGAGCATTATGCCAGTGCCTACACGTGGCGCTGGAGCACACCACCGACGCTCCAAACTGCTGGAAATGTGCAACTGTTTGCTGTGACTGTGTAAATGGGCCACAGACTAGCAAGAGCCTGGATGAAGAGGAGCAAACCCCCTTCTGTCTCTGGGATTGAGAGCCTGGGCCTAGACCCAGGTCAGGGGGAACTGGTCAGGGGTGTGCCTTTTGATTGGAGGTACATTGGCCTCTGTAATCTGCTCATCAGTTTTTATGTGTCATCGCTTAGCCCCTCGACAACTTCTTCTTTTTTTCTTTTATCTTTTTGTAAGGCAAGGTCTCTGTTGTCCAGGCTGGAGCGCAGTGGCGTGATCACAGCTCACTGCAATCCCAAACTCCTGGGCTCAAGCAATCCTTCCACTTCAATCTCCCAAGTAGGTAGGACTCCAGGCTAGCAATTACACCTGCCTGATTTCTTTCTTTGTATTTTTTGTAGACACAGGGTCACACTATGTTGCCCAGACTGGTCTCAGACTCATGGCCTCAAGGGCTCCTCTTGCCTCGGACTCCCCAAGTTTTGGGATTACAAGTGTGAGCCCCTCTACCCAGCCTCAACTTCTTTTTAAGTGTTTTTCTATTTTCCCCACCATGAGGATTTTTTTTTTTTTTTCATAATGCTGAAGCCCAGGAACTAATCTAGGAAAAAATAATTGCTCCCCCTTTCCTCACACCTTTTCTTTCTTTCCTAATTTTTTTTTTTTTTTTGAGACAGAGTCTCACTCTTGTTGCCCAGGCTGGAGTGTAGTGGCGCAATGTCGGCTCACTGCAACCTCTGCCTCCCGGGTTCAAGCAATTCCCCTGCCTCAGCCTCCTGAGTAGCTGGGATTACAGGCAAGCGCCGCCACACCCGGCTAATTTTTGTATTCTTAGTAGAGATAGAATTTCATTGTGTTAGCCAGGATGGTCTAGATCTCCTGACCTGGTGATCTGCCCACCTCAGCCTCCCAAAGTGCTGGGATTACAGGCGCGAGCCACTGCGACTGAACTTCTCGCACCTTTTCAATCTCTCTCTCCCCATTCTCTTCGTTCGAAGACATGAAAATCCACCATCAAGGATGGCAAAGACAGAATCACCCCAGAGGACTGAGGTGGAGGCAAAGTAGGATGCCGCTTGGGTCTGGACTAGAGAGGAGGCTGAGAATATCCCACATGAACGGACCTCATCTCTATGATGTTGACATAGTGCATAGTTCTTCTAACATAGCCTTTAATAAGCAGCGCAAGTATCTTCTTGCCCTTTCTCCCTCTGGACAGTAAGCTTCTGGAGGCCAGGGACTTGTCCAGAGTCGTTTCTCCAATACCTGGCAGAGTTCATGGCGGACAAATGGGCACTCAAACATTGGCTGCGTAAGTATTTCATGTTTCAAAAGAAAGTGACTTCTCTAGTTGTAATGGCCATCCAATCAGATGATGCAAGGGGAAATGATAACCGTTTTAAAGACCCAGAAATATAACACAGTTTTCAAAAAAAACATTTCTTAAAGAAACAGAGTATGAGTAGGATATCATCTCAATTTTCTAGTGGTGTTAGAGTCACTTCCCTGAACAAGAAATGAGAGCAATTATGCAAATGAAATATGATTACAAACACGTTGAATTCAAAATGCAGTGGTTCCTAGGATATCATGTGCAGATTCCCAATTTCAACATCTTGTTTAAATAAATGACAAAAGATCGGATCTTCTGTGACTAAACATTTATAGCACTGTATATTTTACATCTTATCTTCCCACAGCTCCCTCTTCATACTAGTTTGTTTTTACTGGACCACCAGCAGCAAATTCCTGCAATTTTATAACCTTATGACATTATTGTCATTGCTTTTAGCACAGGCACTGCTACATCTGTTAGTAAAAAAACTAAAAGTATTCTCTCATGAGTCACTAAAATACAATTGCCAAAACCAATTAAACTCATGCCAAATATGACAAGTCACCAGAAGACTTTCAGCAATTTACAATGTTTTTGCTGGGAAAAGGAAATAAAGAAAAGGGAGAGGCACATTTGCATAACACTTTTTTTTCTTTTTTGCTAGTGAGCTTCAAAAGTTATAATCACCGAAATTTAGTAATGCTGACTACATCACTATTTCTTCTGGTGTTTTTTACACTATCGTCCAGAGTTGATCATTAAAATTCTTGGTGGTTGGTCCTTCCCATCTCCACACTGCAAAATATTCCTGTTCTGCCTGAGCTGGAGGTACCCACCAAAGATGAACGAACAAAGTATAGAAGAAGCAATGGCTGGATTTTAGGTTGAATAATCAAAGGATGGCCAGATATTTAACAAGCAATAAGGTAAACCAGCAGTGAAATTCTGCATATAAACCTGCCTTGGGATAGGAAATTTAGCTCAAATAAGGGCTAGGGATAGAGTTAAAAAGTGCCAACAGGAGAGGTATTTTCCTATCCTCACCTCAACCAGTTCAAGATGAGTAACACATTGGCAGGACTTGGATACAGGACATCTCACTACATGTAAGCTTTAAGAGAAAAGAGTGTAAATTTATTACAATGTGGAAAGTACAAGATTAACTAGACTACTCAATTGGCCTTATATCTTACCACCTAGATCTTTGCAGACTCATCCAGCAGAGAATTGAAGCAATTATTTCAACAAAACTGAGGCCCCAATTTTTTTTTCCAAAATATTCTAAAAGTAGAGGAAAATATGTACTTAGACAATCAGTTGCACTATTCACATTTCAAATCCTACATACATAAGTGTGGCTAGTGGCTACCCTGCTGGACAACACAGATACAGAACATTTCCATCACTGCAGAAATTTCTACTGAATAGTACTAATCAAAAGGATTTGGGGCTACAGTGGCTCATGCCTGTAAACCCAGCACCTTGGGAGGCCGAGGCGGATGGATCACTAGAGCCAGGGGGAGGAGGCTGCAGTGAGCTATGATTGTGCAACTGCACTCTGGCCTGGGTGACAGTGTGAGACCCAATCACATAAAAAAGAAGATTTGGGTCACTGAAAAGAATAGAGAAGAAAAAATTCTTGGCTATTTTAACCTGTAAGAGGTGAGCAGAATGAGAGAAGCCTGAAGATTTAGGAGCACACAGAAAGGAAGGGGGACACCAGGAGAATCAGAAGTCAGAGGAGAAAAAAGTTTCAAAAGACAGTAAGGAAACAAGAATGCCACAGACACAAGTGAGACAGTCATTGAAGAGTACCATTGAACTTGGTCATAAGAAGATCATCCATGGCCTTCGAAAGACTCCAGATCATAGTAAGTTCAAAAATCAATGGGAGGGTATGAACTGGAGCTGATGAGTACGGACAGTCTTCTAAGAAATTTAACTTTGTAAATCACTGTGAGAGTAACACTGTGCCTGGAATATCCTCTGTGTGTCATCTCTGAATCTGAAGTGTCCCTAACAAGGTGGCTTCTGCATCTCAGTGCTTCATGTGGACCTAGAGATCTTATGAAAGTATCAGGGAGCAAGATTGTCATAAATAGCCCCATAGCCCCACCTTGTTCCTTTGTGGTAACTTAAGCACTGGGAGGGTCAAACTCACTAAGTGTGCATATGTGGGTCTTATAAACTAAAAGATTTTTTTTGTTTCATTTTTGGTAGCAATGAAACGAAAATTATTCAGCTAACTTTTTCACTTGAATGGAAAGGGGCACCTCACTGGTGGGAAGACAAAAGGTTATCACATTTTGCTTATTTCCCCCTTGTATTAAAGAAATAATTTTATCAGGTTTTTGTTGTCGTTGTTGTTGTTTTTTTGAGATGGAGCCTCACTCTCTCGCCCAGGCTGGAGTGCAGTGGCACAATCTCAGCTCACTGCAACCTCCACCTCCCAGGATCAAGCAATTCTCCTGCCTCGGCCTCTCGAGTAGCTGGGACTACAGGTGACCACCACCACGCCTGGCTAATTTTTGTATTTTTAGTAAAGACGGGGTTTCACCATATTGGCCAGGCTGATCTCGAACTCCTGACCTTGTGATCCACCTGCCTCAGTCTCTCAAAGTGATGGGATTACAGGCATGAGCCACCGCACCGGGTCCAATTTTAGTGTTTTATTTAATATTACAAAAGAAATACATTCTCATATAGAAAGACTTAGAAAACTCATATGAGCCAAAAGAAGAAGTTAAAATTTCCCATTATATCTGTTTGTGTGCTTCAGCTCCAGGAGAAAGAAGCCCTGGCTTAAGCAATACAGACTACTACATAACAAGGAGTCCAGGGCCAGGTGGGTGGGTTTCAGGGCTGGTTTTTCCAGTGGTTCGTTGATGTCATTAAAAATCCAGATTTATTTCATCTCTCTGATCTGCCGTCTTCAGTGTGGTTTTAACATCAATCCACGGGCTGTTACAATGGTGACAACAGTAGTCCAAGGTGTTACATCAAGACATAACCACATTGAAAGGAAAAAGAGAGACTTCTTCATCTCTTTTACAAGTAAGACATTTTCTTGTAAGAGCTTTCTAATGGACTCTTCCTCACATTCTATTGGCCAGAACTAGGTGACACGCCCATTCTTTAACCAACACTTACAAATGGGTGGGATTCCTTTTTGAGCAATCAGAAAGAGCCATGAAAGCAGTCAACTGCCCCTGAGACACACAAGTAAACGGGGCTTGGGGAGATATTGAGCCCAAAGTGACAAGTTACTCTAAAGGAAAGTAGTGGGGATGGACACAGGAGAGGCAACCAATATTATCCATAGCTAACAGTCTGCAGGATTAACCTTGGTTAACATCTGAATAAACATCCTTTCTTTTCCTGGGAGTGTGTGTGTGCTTCTGTGGGTGTAATAATACTGTATTTGCTCTCGTAATTTGGAGTTTTCACCCTCAGCAATATATTGTGTCAGGCAGAATAAAGCTGTAAAGAAATTAAACAATACAAATAGAAATAAATACATTGTGGAATCCTGCCATGCCATAAACAATCTTCTACAATATCATTTTAATGACTACAGATATTCCATTTTTATGAATATGGCATAATTTATTTACCAAAAAGGAATTAAAAATAAATATTTCCAAGTCTGAGGTGAAAATTTTTATTTTAATTCTATGCACTGAAAAGATATTATAAAGTTAAGGTCTTGTTTTTTTTGAAGGTAAGTAATAAGGAAGGAATCTTGTATTGACATTTATTTTAACAACTTATGTTTCAAATTAAAACATGACCATTGAAGCTGATGCTGTTGTACCATAGACCAAACTTTAAGAATCTAGGCAGGTGCAGCCACTCATGACTATAATCTCAGCACTTTGGGAGGCTGAGACAGGAGAATTGCTTGAGGCTAGGAGTTCAAGACCAGCCTGGGAATCATATAGTGATACCCCATCTCTACTAAAAAATTGAAAGCCGAGAATGCTGGCATGAACCTGCAGTTTCAGCTACTTGGAAGGCTGAGGTTGGAGGACTGCTTGAGGCAAGGAGTTCAAGACCATCCTGAGAAACATAGTGAGACCCCATCTCTACAAAAAAATAAAAAGTTAGCCAGGCATGGTGGTGTGCACCTGTAGTTCCAGCCACTTGGGAGGGTGAGATGGGAGGATTGCTTGAGCCCAAGAGTTCGAGGCTACGGTGAGCTATGATCATGCCACTGCATTCCAGCCTGGGTGACAGAGCAAATCCCATCTAAAAAGTAAATAGATAAAAATAAATAAATAAATAGCAAGGATCTGCAGCAGTGCTGTTCAGTAGAACTTTCTGTGCTGATGGGAATGTTCTATAATCTGCACTGTCCAATATGGTAGCACATGTGGCTACTGAACACTTGAAATGTGGCCACTGCAACTGAGGATCTGGCTGGTTTTTTTTTTATTTTAATTAATTCAAATTTAAATAGTTACAACATGACTGACTAGTGACTACCATATTGCATAGCACAAAATTAGAGTGTTTCACAATCAAAAATATTCTCCCTCTTGCAAATCAAAATCACAATAAGATATCCACCTCACACCTGTTAGATTACCAAAAAGGCAAAAGATAAGAAGTGCTGGTGAGGATGTGGAGAAAAGAAAACCCTTATACATAAGGAATGCAAATGGGTACAGCCATTATGGCAAAAGGTATGGAATTTTCCCACAAAATTGAAAATTAGATCACATTTTAATCCAGCAATCCTACTTCTTTTATTTATCCAAAGGAAATGAGATCAGTATTTCAAAGAGGTACCTGCACTCCCATCTTCATGGCAGCATTATTCACCATAGCCAAGATATGAAATCAACCTATGTGTCCAACAATTTGGATGAATGTATAAAGAAAATGTGATATATACACAACAGAATATTATTCGGCCTTTAAAAAGAAGCAAATCCTGGCTGGGCCAGGTGGCTTATGCCTGTAATCCCAGCACTTTGGGAGGTCGAGGTGGGCGAATCATTTAAGGTCAGGGGTTCGAGGCCAGCCTGGCCAACATGGTGAAACCCCATCTCTACTAAAAATTCAAATAAAAAAAAATTTGCCAGGCATGGTGGTGGGCTCCTGTAATCCCAGCCACTGGGAGGCTGAGGCAGGAGAATCTCTTGAACCCAGGAGGCGGAGGTTGTGGTGAGCAGAGATGGCACCACTGCACTCCAGCCTGGGCGACTGAGCGAGGCTGTGACAATATGGATGAATCAGAGGACACGGTGCTAAGTGAAATAAGCCAGATATAGAAAGACAAATTCTGCATGATCTCACTTACTTGTGGAATCCAGAAAAGTGGAGCTCATGGAAACAGAGTAGAATGGTGGTTGCCAGGGCCTGGAGGAGGGAGAAATGGGAGATGTTTGTCAAGGGATACAAAACAAAGTTTCAGTGACGCAAGGTAAATAACTTCTGAAGATCTAATGTACAGCAATGTGAATATAATAACAGTACGGTATTGTATACTTGAAATTTGCCAAGAGGGTAGATCTTGTGTTCTCACCACAAAAAAAGAAAAAAATGGTAACAATGTGAGGTGATAGATATATTAATTAGCTTGATTGTGATTTCCCACAATGTATGTGTATATCAAAACATCAAGTTGTACAAGTTAAATATAAAAAATAAAGTAAAATAAAATCAGGTCAAATAAAAGATATTATCGTTAATTTAAAAATGTAGATTCTTCCTCGTTCTGAAAGGTATAGGTTTTCAAGTACTTCCAATAGAGTACAGGAAAAATGAGAGAAGGGGCGGGAGAGAAATGGAGGTCTATTTGCATGCACTGCATATGATAATATGCAGCACATCTCTAAGCAGAGATGTCGGCTGAGCTCTGCACTGACGGTGACGGGACTCGACCTCACCACGTGTGCCAAGTGGATCAAAGATGCTTCTTCCCACGAGCAGGGAGACTGTGCCGGCAGCCAGTGAAAAAAATGTTCTTTCTAATCAGATGAGGATGCTATAAAGTGCTGACCTGAATTGGGCTTTCCCCTTTGTTCTGCAGAGGGATGGAAGCCGTTGAAAATGTATTTCCAGCTGAACTGTGGCTCATTATGCATTGACCTTGCATGGGGACCTTTTGTTCAGCAGCAGAGGCAAAGTGGGCACACCAGCCAGAGGGTAACTGTCCACCTATCTCTCTATGAAAAGTATTTCTTTCAGTCCTTTTTGGCCCTAGCTAAATCACGGCAGCAGTTGAAGCTTGGCAGAACTCTACCCACGGAATGAGGATCTGGTGCTGGAATCTCAGACAGGCCATGCTGTATTTACTCCACACACTAAAAGCCAAAAACTGTCTTCAGTTGGTCCCGTGATTATTTTTTTTACCTCTTTTGGTTCTCTATTAGAATCACTTCTCCAGGAATTATATAAACTATATTCTGTTCATGAGTATTTTGTGATCTAAAAATCTAGGCCCTTGTCAGGAGGATTCCCTGGTGTCACTAACACCACAAAGATCTGAAAGCTGTCTTCACTTTACATCTTTTAAGTGTGTCATAGCCAGCTCGACTCTCCCCAGGGCTTCAGCCATCCTTTGCCAAGAGCAAGGGGAGGAGCTGGGATCTAAAGGCATCGAATGTCCACTGGAGGGTTGAGGAATGTCATAGAGTTCTGACTGAGTGTCAACACCCAAGACATTCCAGAAGTGATATATCTGTGGGACTTAACATTTTTACTTGAAGCATTCTGTACAATTGAAAGACTGGTTCTACTCTAGAAGATGCCTTACATTAAGTGAGGCACTAATTGGGTGCCAGCTCTTACTTTTAGGTGCTAGCAACGAACCAAGCCGACAAGACTTCCTGTCCTAGTCTGGGCGCGGTGGCTCACGCCTGTAATCCCAGCACTTTGGGAGGCTGAGGGGGGCAGATCACGAGCTTAGGCGTTCAAGACCAGCCTGGCCAACACGATATAACCCTGTCTCTACTAAAAATATAAAAATTAGCTGGGTGTGGTGGCAGACGCCTGTAATCCCAGCTACTCTGGCTGCTGAGGAGGGAGAATCATTTGAACCCAGGAGGCAGAGTTTATAGTGAGCCCAGATCCCACCACTGCACTACAGCCGGGCCACAGAGCAAGACTCCATCTCAAAAAACAAACAAGCAAACAAACAAAAAAACAAAACAAAAAAAACCACCTTCCTGTCCTAACATCATCTTTCTGAAAACAATTTCAGAATGTTGATGTTTATTTTTGCCAAGGGAAAAAAATTAACATTTCCTATGAGAACTGAAAAACAACGCTAACATTTATTATCACTTTTATGTGTCAGAAGCTATAGAAAGTGATGTTACATAAATTATCTCAGCTTAGCCTGGTAACAATACCATGTATTAGATACTCTACCATCTTCAGTTTACAGATGAGGCATAATAATATTGGGGAGATGATAAACCAGTGGACTGATGGCTTCAGCAGTGGCGGCAGGCCTGATGGACTGAGAGCAGAGAAGACCACTCCTCTGCACCCTAAGGAAGTAAAACTCGCAATGTCAGAGCTCTGTCCTGACAAGAAAAGAACGCCAGTCACAATGAAGGTATGGAACTCAACCATCTTTGCTTGAGGAGAGGTTTTGCTTCTCTTCTGAGGGCTGTTAACAGGAAAGTAAACCACATCATTTTCCACTGAAAATCATTTTGCGGCAGGGTTTAGGGCACAGAGCAGCTTCAGGATAAAGAGAGTGGAGGGGGAAGAAAGACCCTATTATTGGTGACCACAGTGTTCCTGGAGGCCAGTCTGCCTCTAGACTTCTCATGATGTAAGATAATACATCTTCCCATTGCTTCACGCAGTATGACTTGAAGTTTTGTATTGTTACTTGAAACTCCAAAATCCTAACTGCCGGCAGCCCTGTCTTTGGGATGGCAAGCCACGCATCCTGGCCAGGGGCCCAGTGGAAGATGCCACTGAGGTTCAGAAGGGCCTGGGGCATCAGGGAGAAATGACATGAGGCCAAGTCAAGGAGGAGAACAGCCACAAACCAAGAGAACAAACCACAGGTTACCTGGTGGAACCCCAGGCCTGGGAGTGGAGGAGCTTAGGGGCCAGATGACACTACCCAAAGCAGATGGCAGCAACCAGAATCCCAGGGCAGCTCCCAGCCTGAGGCTTCTGCCCTCAGCCACAAGGTCACTGCCACCCCTTCCCCATTTCCACAGACCCAGGTGCCCTCTTGGGAACAGCAAGCTGAAGGAGAGGAAACATGAAAGGCTGGGTTGCCCTCCCCACTCCCCCCCCCGAAGACTGTTTAAACACGAAGAAACCTAAACTCCGAAAGCTGGCAAATTGAAGGAGTTCCCAACCACCTCCCTCCTCTTCCTGAAACTCATCCTTTCCAGCCACCCAGCAAGGTGAGGTTTGCAGGGAAGATTAGATACCTTTAGAAAATAAAGAGGCGATACCTTTTTCTGCCCCGCTGAAATAGCATATGTAAATTTAAGCTCCACAATATAAGGCCTACGGAAGCCTCAAGCGATGTCACTCTAAACCCCTACTGGTCATCGCAGTTCTACTCCACAGGGGGTGGCACATATCTGGCCTACCTGCTGCCTCTTTCCCCTATTGAGACCCATGGCGGGGATCACTGATTGATCATCACACTTTCCTCCTCTGAGCCCGCATAAGGCCTCAGAAGCCTTCTCATCACATGCTGCATGAAACCACTACCAAGTGATCAGAGCTGAGAAATACACGGAAACTATTTGCAAACAGCAATTTGACGAATGCCAGGAATCAAGATCCTTGCCTTCATTTCTTATTAGAAGGTAGTACTGGCATAGCAGAGGCTCCAAGGCTCATTCTGCAGGATACGAACGCTCCTCCAATGCAGAGAGCAAAGCCTGTGGAACTTAGCTGTGCTTAAGGCAATCTGGATTTTCATACTGACTCCTTTTAGCTCAGCAACAAGCAAGCCTTTTATTCCCCTTTCCTCCTACCTTGTCCCGAGGCATCATAAAGCACACGGGCTCTCCTTCCAGGCTTTCAACTGGTTCCAGAACCCTAAGTAACACCACTGTTTTTAAGACACCTTGCAGCAGTCAAAGTTTAGCCTTCCTGGTGTGGGCTTTCCTTAGTTCTCCGTGTGGTTGAACATCTGACAACCATTTGGTGGAATAAGTGAAGGGATTAGAACAAGAAACACAACCTTTTGTTGACTTTTCTGCTGATCCATTGGAAATTCAGTTAGGCTCCCCAAAGCATGCCGATTCTTACTTAAATATTAAAAATGCAATTTCTGCAGAAGCCGGTTCCCACCTTGGAGGTCATAAAGGGCTGTCAACACAGGATCCCTAAAGGGAGTCCTCTCTCACTCTTGTCTTTGCCCGGCCACCTTTTAAAATTATACCAGAGTTCTTGAGAAGCCCAGATGGATGGCCTCAGCCAATGAGGTCATCTGTTTACTGCCCCAAACCGCCAGGCTGGAGGCCGCATGAGGCTGCTGTGTCACAGCATGGGAAGCCAGCCACCTTGCCCAAAGATGCCTTCGCAGGAACACCTCACTCCAAGAGAGTCAGATTCTACCCTCCCTATTGAAATCTGCAGTCCTTCTACAACCCACATGGTCAGGTTCTTGAGCATATTAATCTGAAAATCTTTAGACATCTCCTGACCCTTCCATAACTCTGAAAGCTACACACAAACCTAGACAAGCTCTGGGAGAATTTCCCAGCCAAATGGGCATGTCGCCAAGGTAGAAGTCTCCTCAGATAGTCAAGGGGGTGGCTTTGGGGTCAGATGGCCTAGTTTGAATCTTACAGCTCCGTCACTTCTAGCTGTGTGTGACCTTGGATGGGTTTCTCCATCTTTCTGAGCCTGCGTGTCTATATCTCTAAGGAGCAGCATAGTAAAACTGGCTACTTGGATTTTTAGGATAACGGAGCAAAGCGAGGGGAATGAGTCTCTGTTAATGGTTCTTGCATCCCTGTTCTCTCACCCTCCGCTCATACACATAGGTCAGGAAATCTTCCAAAAAGAAAACCCGGTATCATTTCGTTGTCGTTCCTTTCTGAAGGGGAACAGGGTTGCTGTGAGGACGAAGAGGATCTGTTTGCAAGAAACCCAGGACACAGTCTCAACCTCGTGGGACTGCTGGGCGCGCAGCTAACAAATGAAGCCCCGCTTAAGTCCAGAGCTCCCAAGAGTGGCGATGCTGGAGCTGTTGAAGGACCCCGCTGGAGGAGGGGGCCTCCCCTGTCCTCGCTCGGCCGCGTGGATCCTGGGGCGGCAGGGCTCGTCGTGGCCAGGGAAACCTGAACCCGGGGGTGCTATCGAGTTATGCTGCTGCATAATGAGGTTTTCACACAGGCCTCGTAACCGGCGACCCGGGAGCCAGCTGAACCGGTGCCCTCCGGCCGCGGGAGAGGCGGGGGTGGCACGACCGCCTCCCAACCCCTCCACCCACGACCCCGCGTGGGCGGCGCAGCTGCACTTCCCCCAGGCCAGTGCGGTGACAGTGCCCCCCGCTGGGTGCCCCCAGCTTCCAGGACCCTCGTGGCCCCCAATAAGGAAGGGCGGGAAAAGGGGGGACAACAGCAAAGTGAGCTTTAAATGCGTGTGTATAATCCTAGTTGACCCCTAAGAAGATGTTCAGTCAGTGCTGCTGTCCTCTTCTTTAAACCTTGGGAGGGCAGAGACTTAGTTTAGTGGCAGGCAGGGCAGGTGGGTGGCAGCTGCTGGGACCCAAGTCCAGGGGCATGGAGCGCAGGGCCCTGGGCGCAGATACTGGACGCCGAGAGCTGGCCGGGAAGGAAGAGGGGATGTGGGCCCGCCCCTCATTTTCCAGACGATGAAACCAAGGCACTATTGCTGTATTCGCGGGGGAGTGGGCCTGGGAGCCCACTGTCCTGCCTCTCTCCCGTCCCCTTCCCACCAGCCTTTCCCAAGCTGTGCTCCACGGAACACACGCTACTGGGGAGCCAGGTGAGAGGAGTTCTGTAAATATGGACTCTGATCAAGAGGCTGAAACTGGGAAGGAAAGGCCGCCTCCCACAGGCTGCATGCCATCCCCAACCACCGGTGGCTCAAGCCCTGGGGCCTGCGCTGGGGGTAACAGGAAGCCTGGAAGCGGAGGCGGAGGCGTGAGCTCAGCTCTGGGCTCTGCAGTGTCAGGGCCACTCGGACTGCCTCTCGTCTCTGTTCTCAGCGCCCCCACCTCCCCATCACAGGTGGGTGGCCACCGCTCCAACCACTCCATGTATCCTGTTCCCTCACCCTATCTCACGCAAAGTCAGCGGACTCGGGGGCAGCTCTCCCTGCGTTTCTCTCTATATTTCCCCAAACTCCCAAAGCCCCCCTCCCCTTAAGTCTCACTGGCCAGAAGGGCTGAGTCACATGCTCACCCTGTACTGATGACTGGCAAAGGGGACTACAGGGCCTATGATTACCACAGAAATAGGATGATTCACCCACTGGGGCTGGGCCCAGTCTTTCTTTCTTTTTCTTTTTTTTAAATTGAGATCGAGTCTTGCTCTAGAGTCACCCAGAGTGCAGTGGCATGATCTCGGCTCACTGCAACCTCCACCTCAAGTGATTCTCCTGCCTCAGCCTCCCCAGAAGCTGGGATTATAGGTGCCTGCCACCACTCCCAGCTAACTTTTGTATTTTTAGTAGAGAGAGGGTTGCACCATGTTGGCCAGGCTGATCTCAAACTCCTGACCTCGGGTGATCCACCCGTCTCGGCCTCCCAAAGTGCTGGGATTACAGACGTGAGCCACTGCAGCTGGTCCTGTGTTTCTTGAACAAAATTATAGTTGTGATCACAAACAAAAGAGAAACAGCTATTCAGAAGATACCAATGGGGTGTGCCACGACATAGTTTTTCACTTTGGGACTTCTGAGTGCCTTTCCATGTGTACGTGCACTGTCCATCTCAAGAGGTGAAGTTCACATGCAGCTTCCTAAACTCAGTCGACCACAGAACCCCTCCGTCACCAAGCATCTTCTGAGACTTGTGTTCTATGAACACACTTTGGGAAACACTGCCCAGTGCGCCCTCTCAGGGTTTCCCTTCTTAATTTTTGTGACATCACTTTTAGGCTAGACAGAAACTTTCTCTTCAGCCTTGAGTAAACGCAATTTCCATAAATGTCTGTCTCCTTGTTTTTTTAAGTCACTCCCTGTCCAAGTCAAACCTGGATTCTGAATGACAATTTTTCTGTTTCAGCCAAAAGCATTGCATTTAGACATTTATCCTCAAATATTTTCAGTCCCTACAAAACTCTTCAAAGATTTAAAACACACACACACACACACACACACACACACGGTGAAGTCCTGAAACCTAAATTCCAACAACTGTTCTACAATGTTTTAACAATTCCATCCACCCATGAATACCATGTTCACCCTTACAGGAGGTTCTGTGTGTTTCTGTGTTTTCTCTCTAACTAATTAGATGTTTAAGGTTCCTTTCTTCCTGGAGCCTGAACGTGGTGTACACTCAAAAATAGCTGCTACAAGTTCTGTAGCTCAGGATTAAAGGAAAACTTACGTTTGCAGTGAATTTGCAAAATGTTCTCATTCTCTGCGTGATAATTCTGAACTACTGTAGCTCCCACTTCCAGAGCTGTGTCCAGGAGCTGTGCAAAGCATCTCACCTGCATTATATCCATTCTTTTTTTTTTTTTTTTTTTTTTGAGACAGAGTCTCACTGTGTCACCAGGCTGGAGTGCAGTGGTGCACAATCTTGGCTCACTGCAACTTCTGCCTCCCGGGTTCAAGCGATTCTTCTGCCTCAGCCTCCTGAGTAGCTGGGATTACAGGTGCGCGTCACCACGCCCAGCTAATTTTTGTATTTTTAGTAGAGACGGGGTTTCATCATGTTGGCCAGGATGTTCTCAATCTCTTGACCTCGTGATCCGCCTGCCTCAGCCTCCCAAAGTGCTGTGATTACAGGTGTGAGCCACCACACCCGGCCCATTATATCCATTCTTACACGAAGCTGCAAGACAGGCATTCCTACCATCTATCATCCCCAATTTTACAAATGAGAACAGAGTTTGGGGAGGCAAACCCAGGCCAATCTGATTCTGAAGCCTACATTCCCAACACTAGCTCATTGTAAGATTATCTGCCAGTTTCTGGGGAAAATTTTGGGTGAAACCTTTCTTCTTAGGAAGTGAACCTGGGTGCACCACCTCCCTTTATGAAGTTGTAACCATGTAACTAGTAAAATTCGCTCATTGTTGTATAGAATTTCTATTTTTTAAAGTCTAGACTTGACGCAAATTGCAAAAGTGTAACCAAGCTCTCCCTGGGAAGACTTGGTGTTTGGTGTGTGAGTGTGTGTGTGTGTGTGTGTGTGTGTGTGTGCGCATGTGTTGGGGGGGAGAAGAGGAGGGGCAAGAATCACATCATTCCCCTGATAAGTCAAATTAGCTTAAAATGTACATTAGGAGCAATCTTGTCTGATGATTTCAAAGCAGGAGAGCACTACTCCCACTTATTAAAAAAATAAAAATATGTAAATCCAATGTGTTTTGAACATTTTCTAAATGGGAGACATAGTGCTATGTGCTATACTTATTTTTTCCAAGTTCTTGCAGCCATCCTGAAATGTGGGTGCCATTGCTCCAATTTAATAAATCAGGAAACCAGTTTCAAGAACTTAAGTAAGCTGACATCACAAAGCTAGATTTGGCAATAAATATGATGGAGTTGAAAAACAAAGGATGATTACAGAAAGAAGAGTCCAGGCCTAGGTTTGAACTGGCCACAGTACTTAAAGCCACCTACCAGGTACGGTAGACTCTCTGAGGCACTGGCTAGCAGAAAAGGGCCAAGACACGAGGTCTGAACAGTGATGCTGTGATCTCTTCAGCTTGGGTGCAAGACTGGGCAGGATCAGCCTGGCCTGGAACATGTCTGTACATTCAGGCCAAGACACCGGAATCTCTGAAGGGTCACTTGCTTCCTTGGTTGCTCATCTGCAAAGAAGGGCAGTCATCGCTGCCTGCTTGTTCAGGTGATGAGGTGCTTGCCTTGTGAATTAACAAGGCTTATAAGTCACTGTGAGCACCTTTGAGAAAGGTGCCATTCCACCCGAAGTATTGTTTGACTGTTACTCTTTTTGCTTTTGTTATTCAGCCTGTATTACTAAAATATAGTCTGAAATGTCAGCTTAAATTAAAAGATCCTTTCAATGGATCATTTAAAATGCCCATTGTCTTGATTTCTGGAGAAACTTTGTCTGTGCCACAAAATCTCTTAAAGGAAAAAAAAAAAAAAAAACAGAAGTAAATTCAAGTCGACTTGGTGAAATAAAAGAGAATGTCTTTTCATAGGGCCATACTTAGGGTTGGCCGCTTTTAAGATGTTTCAAGGGATTTTCTTTCTTTCCTTTTTTTTCTTCTTCCCAAACTACCTTCTTTGTTTAGGAATCCCTATTTGCCCTCCTGCCTTTTCTACAGCGTCACTTATTGCTTTGCCAGAGACTAACTGAATGTGAGGACACAAAGGGACAATGAGGCTCATTACCCGAGGCAAGAAGCCACCTGCATGCATTTAGAGAGGCTCCTTCTCATATGTCCTGCAGTTTGTACCAAAGGCATTAACAAGGAGGGCCACCAGCAGCTCCCTTACTCAGAGGGAACGGGGAGGGAGTTAGCCCCTCAGTGCCCCTAAATCGATGAGTCCTCAGAAAGCCCCAGGAAGAGGCATTTGAATTATTATTATTGTTATTATTAATTCAGTCCTCTTCTACTACAAAGATATTGCAAAGAAATAGCAGAGCAATTGATCTATCCTGATTCACACTAAGTGCATCTGATAATAATATACTTTCTCGAGACCAGCCTGACCAACATTTAGTCTCCACTAAAAATACAAAATTAGCCGGGCGTGGTGGTGCATGCCTGTAATTCCAGCTACTTGGGAGGCTGAGGCAGGAGAATCGCTTGAACCTGGGAGGCAGAGGTTACAGTGAACCAAGATCACGCCATTGCACTCCAGCCTGGGCAATAAGAGCAAAACTCCGTCTCAACATAAATAAATAAATAACATATTTTCAGGGGCATAAAGAGGCCAGTAGTGTCACTTAGGCCAGATGGCCGGGGCAGATGTGTTCAGCAACCTTCCCATCATTATTGACAAGCTTTACTGCTGCTACCTAGAAAGGCCAGACAATGTGAATAATTCAACACGTGTTGTTCCTGACAGGAAATGCTAGCTAAGGAGACTGCAGGCCTTTTTGTTTTTCAGCCAAACAGTTGGCTTTGTTTTGCCCTTTCCGTCCTTATTTTCTCTCCTCTCCGCTTCTTGCTGAATTCTACAGAAACGGCAGTTTGGAAATACTAGGCAGAAAACACTGCACAAAGGCCACATACTAAATATTTTCAAAGGCAAAATAAAAAGGAAAGGATAGCATGGGATGTCTCAACATAAGGGAAGACTCATTTGGGCAATGACAAGTTTATCCAAAGTCATATAAATGAGAGTATCAAGAAAGTAAGTGGTGATTGTTGACATGGAATAAATGGATGAACTATTTAGGCAAGGAACTGGGCTGCATCTAACTGGAAAGGCACAGAGAGAGACAGAGTCTGCATGGTTTGCTCGCTTCAGATTTTGCCAAGCATGAAACACACCCTCGAGGTTGAATCATGAGGTGATTGTGCGACGACTAGGGGCAGGTGGTCTGAGTCCAGTAATGGCATGTGGCTCTCAGCACAGACCCTGCTGAGGAAGATACATTCTAGCACAGGCCCCCTGGCCCCCATCCAAGGTGCTTAGTTACCAAATTCCCAAAAGGACCTCTAATCAGGCAAGGTCAGCCATAGTGCCACCCCAAAGATCGTGTATCAGCAGGCCTTGTCACAACTTTCATTGGGAAACTAAGTTGCTTCCCAAATGATTGGTGTCTAGGATGAATCAATGCCCACAGCCATTATGGTGTCTGGCTCATAGTAAGCATTGAATACTCGTTGACTCAATGAATGGTTGGCCATAACCTCACCATGACCTGCATTGAGATTTAGTTATGCTGATGGTTTTATAAAGTACATGTATCTTAGAACTAGCACTGTCTTCCTTCATCATTCTATAAGCTATGATATAGCTGCTATACGTTAAGTGTCACAAAACAAAGGAGGAAAGGGAGGGAGGAAGGAAGGACATTTTCTTCAAAGTTATTGAACAAAATACCGTGTTTAATTATTCCGGCTAGAGAAGGGGGAGGGGAGCCTGCCCAGGTGGTCATTCCGGTGAGCTGGGCCACCAGGGCCAGGACTCTTTCTGACTCATATTCGCATCAGGTGTAGCCTAGGGGCAGCTCCAGCCAGAGGCACCAGAAGCCACATATTAAGACTTAGACATTGACCTAGACAAGCCAGAACATAAAGAGGCAGAAAAATGGAGGGAGTCGGAGCACTGGGTGTAGGAGAAGTCAGGATATGAAGAACCAGAGGAGTTCTGAAGGAAGGCTGAGGAAAGAAGAGCGATGGGCAAAACAACTCCTCAGGACAGACATGCTGTGAATTTCAAAAATAGTTTAAAAAATAATTGCTCTTTTTCTCCCTAAACCTATTTTCTCCCAACATTATTAATGTTTTCAAGTACACAGAGAAGTTGAACATTTTACAGTGAGCATACTCACTGCCTACCTAGATTTCCCAGTGATCATTCCAGCATACCTGCTTTCTCGTGTATCCATTCATCTACCCATTCTTTTCTCCTTCTATCAGTCCATTCTAGTTTTTGATATTTTCTTTTCCAGCATTTTCTTATGAAAACACAACCTTATTGTTAAGGCTCATGATTTTTGTTATTTATGTAAAGATGGTGGCTAACTCTCCAACAATATATATCCTCCCCTTTATCTATAGTAATTGAGTTTCAAAATATGGACATAGAAATTTAGTATAAAGACTACATTGCCCAGCTCATTTGCAGCTAGGTGTAGCCATGTGACTAAGTTCTGGCCAATTAAATGTAACAGGGAGTATCATAAGACAGCTTCCCAGACCCTTGTCTAAGGTGCAGCATGCCAGGGCCTGTGCCCAGTTTGCCTTCTTTTTCCTGTCTTCCTCCATTCTGCTGCCTGGAACACAGATGTGGCCATCTTGGACCATAAGGATGAAGATGGCAGCCTAGGGATGGCATTGTGGAGCCCTGAACGGGGGGCGGGGGGGGGGAACCTAGGGCCCTGAGGGCTCTGTACAACAGGGCCACCACAACAGTCCTGAACTGCTTACCCATGAACTAAATTTACATGAGAAGACAATAAACATCTTTCTTATTTAAGCTGTTACTTGCGGCATTCTGTCACTTGCTACTAAACTTAATTCTAACCAATGCAACAAGACTTAAAAACTCCATCAGTACAAAGAGCTTCTAAAGAAAAGCAACAAACAAACGCTAATGCCTCCCCAGCCCTGCTCCAGAGGCAAACCCTTTTAAGTGGTTATTTCCACATCTCTAAACAATATGTTTCTATTTTTAGGCACTGTCTGTTGACTTCAGCTCCCTTGAGCCTCTCGCTACTTCTCCTTAATTCTTCCTGCCAATAAAGGTTCATCACCATTTTAGTCTCTCTATTGTTCCTGTTGGTCAATGTAGTTTTATTTACTCCATTATTTCTCTTTCCATCAACTAAAGATGAAATCTCTTGTCTCCCTGCCTTGTAAGATAGGGTCATCAGGCCACATGCCTTCAAGTCTTTCTACTTCCACTCCTGTCTTCTGCCATCTCAGTCTCTATAGTTTTTATGTTTACACTGTCAGCGTTGCTGGCACATACATCCTTTGGCGACAGTTTCACTATAGAGTGAGCATAGGGCACCCTGAAATGCCAGAATGTGGGAGGCTTTGCTCTGCTGCATCAGATCCCAACTTAGGTGCTCTAATTTGTCTGTAGCCCTATAACCTCCAATCTAGAATTCACACAGAATGCTGTAATTGTGTGTTTACATGTGCATCACATCCAGGCCCTTTATTCTCAGCAACACACATGGAGGTGTAATGACCTACCAAAGTTTTCTGAGTGACAAGACTGAGCCAGGTAACTTACTTCATATTCATTGCTGCTGAACATTTCTTGATAATTCAGTGCTTGAGGATCAATATGGCAGGCCACATTCTCCTGCAATACAATAAGCTCTATCACTTCTTAGCAGATTAAAGCTGAGTTTGCACAGGCACACCTGACATGCTGCACTTCCTCCAGGTTGTGGAGGCTGTAACAACCCTGGAGGACGCCCTGTTGACACCATCCATATCTGAGCTGAAGAACCATGGCTTGGCAGAGCTAGATTCAGGCTGAGAGCACAGAGTGCCCACCATGAATATCTGTTTGGTGGCTCACAGAGGGAAGCTGTTGAAATAATAAGATACTGCTCCAGACATGCTATTGGTTCAATGCATGTTTTCTCTACAGAGAAACAGATGAGAATGCAGAAACACGTGTTCAGATACATTTGGCTGAAAAGAGTGGCAGCCCTGTCATGCATATTCTTGGCACAAAAATCCAAAACCATAATAAACACAAGAAGCAGATGTTTATAAGAATCATTTTTAGCTTGGGGCTATCAAATTGAGGATGGAGATGAAAACTATAAAAGTGTTTTTTAAGTGTACTGACATGCCTTCCCTACATTGTTTCATGCCAGTTTAAATCTGTCTGACTTTATATTGCAGTTATCAACCACCCAATTGGAGGTTTTAGGATGATGAGTTTGGAGATTTTGGAAGGTGATTGCATCCATCCTTTTTAACCAAGTCAAGGTCACATCTAAAACACCTCAGAAAGTCCGTAGTCCAATGGTACCTCTTGGTAATACTGTTACATTGAAACAATTGGCAGTAGAGATTAGTGAGGTCATATAAGAAAATAGAAACAAGAGTGGAAAATCAATGAACTGACTGTAATGAATGAGCAAGGAATTCACATAGCAGAGAGAAATCCCAGACAGAACCAGATTTTCCCAGAAAAGACACTGAGGTGCTGACGTGCCAGGCCCCAAACCGTACTTTCTTCTACAGTCCCACATAGTCAGTGTGCCCACCATGCCACAGCGCCCTGCACAATGCCCCAGTGAACCCCAGGTCCTTGTCTTTGCTGGCCTCCTATCACACTACCCTCTTTACCATCCAGATCACAGTGTCCTCAGTGGTCAGTGGCTTCGTCCCCGCCGCCATCAGCTGTCATTTCTGCCTTCACGTTTTCCAGTCTCCCTTGTACGCCCGACACTGTCTTCCTCTGCTGTGTGGATGACGATATTGCCATCCCTCCTAATCTACCCCTTTCATTGCCTTGTTGTCCCCCAAACATTCTCTCTTTCTGCCTTTAATAATGAAATCCCTGCATTTTTGCTGGTCACAGGACAACGTAGCATTAAGACTACATTTCCCAGCCTCCTTTGCTAGCTGTGGTCACGTCACTCAGTTAAGGTAGGAAGCTGGGTAAGTTCCAGGCCATGTCCTTCAAGAGAGTGGTTGCGCCTTCCCTCACTCTTTTCTCCTTCCTGCCTGCTGGACTGTGAAGCCATCGTTCATGTCAGGGAGCCACCTGGACCAAAGGAGTCCCCTAGGAGAAGGTGGAGTAACGAAGTGGAGAGCCTGGCTCCCTGCCGCCATCAAGCCACTGCTGTAGCACAGGATCACCTGCTCCATCCTTGAGTAAGAGAAATAAACTTGGCTCTCAGCCACCACATTGAGTCTCTCTGTTATTGCAGTCTGTTCTGTATCTGAATGCAGCACTATTCCCATCAATTTTCACCATGCAGGCTACCTGCTCCAAATGCCAAGGCTCTGCTCCCACACCCCTGGCACCCCGCAGAACCACTCCTCCGTGACCCTCAACAAAGTCCCAGCTTTCCCTGTGTTCATTTTCCTTTTGTGCACTGCAGCTGGAGTTCTTGGTACTAGAGCAGTGGGTAGGACTTGGTCAGGCTGCTGCTTCATTAAAGGAAACCAAAAGGCATTCTAGATCTTGTAGGGGAGGAGTAACTCCCGCTAGGTTCTTAATTGTAATGAACCCCTGTTACAAAGGACAGATAAACAAGAGAAAAACAAACAGAAGTCGATTAACATGTGTATTTTATATATACATGGGAGACACCCAGAGAACTATCCTGAATCATTCTCCAAGAAGTGGCCTTGACTCCCAGCTTATATAAGATCTTCAACAAAGAATAGCACATTTTTAGAGAAGGGACAAAACAAAGGAAAAGGACTGTAAGTCTCTGCAGGCAACTTGCAGGAAGGCAAATCCATGGTGGATAAAGGCTGGCTAGACAGCTGGTTAAGTAGAGTCCCTGTATCACCTCCAGGCTGATGAGAGTCTAAAGCAGTCTTCAGTGGCTAACCTTCGTTCTCCTGGGCAGGAATACTCTTTGTCTCTGTAAATCTAAGTCCTGCTTTTAGGCAAATAGAGGGAAGACTGAGGGGTTCCTGCATCTTCTTCTTAATCGTCTTCAGCTGAACAATTCTTCGTATTTGAGGATGGCATATTCTGATCTCCCAGGAGCTCGTAGAAGGTATTCAGTAAACGCTTGTCAAATGAATGCAAGACCAAGAGAAAGTCCCACCACTAGGTGCACAGGAACTCGTAGGTGGGAATTTTCTCCCTCAAATTCCTGAAAATAATTACCAACATCATTATCTTACATTCATGTAATCAGTGTGCAAGATATCATATTGGTAAGCAATTTGTGAATGTTGTCTTTTAATCTCACAAGAATCGTATCAGCTGATTATTATTATTGTTGTTGTTGTTGTTATACCTGTTTTACAGATGAGGAAACTGGGCTCAGAGAAGCTAAGCTAATTGGCCAAGCCAGAATGCAAAGCTCTGTCAGTCTGTCTGCAATGCTACCCGCATCCTTAACCCTTGTGGTAACTGTGATGGTTTAAGGCAAAAACAAGTAAGTAAAGAGCGCAGCGTAGCCCTTACTATTCATGCTTGCTGCACTGAGAAGCTTTCCAAAAGCCTGAGTCCTTGAAAGAACATGTGGGGCCCATAGGGCTGATCATGCAGGGACCACCTTTTGACAACCGAGAATGAATAACCCAGACACCCAGGTTTCTTGATATCTGCAAGTCCAGAAGCACTTTATACTGCTTTCAAATTATTTGTTAAAGCACAATAATTCACATTGTGTAGCACTTTATGGTGAATAAATGCTCTGAAGAACATCAGCCTCATCACAGAACTGTCTTGTAAGGTAGTTGGGCCAGTCGTATTCTTTTTCCCGTTCACCAGAGGAGGACACTGAGGCCCACAAAGCTTGTGACTCTGCTGGGCAGAGGCGGAACAGGGCCTGGAACGCAGGACTTACCCTTCCTTCACACTATGCTCGTCTTGGTTAGCATGTTACCTTTCCTTTGTCCCTCACCCGCCCCCTTCCGCAAAGCAAGCTATGGGGAAATTATGATAGATTAGCCTTTACAGAGGGAAAACCAAATAATGCTAGGTTCCAAAATATTATTTTGAAAAGTTTTTTAAAGGCATCCAGTCCTGTTAGCTAAGAAAGCTGTAAAAAAAATAAACCACAGGAGTTTAGTGGTTTGAATTCAGCTGAGGCTGGGAAAAATGCCATCGATGGCTTTTACTTAGGTGGCCAAGCTGCCTACATTTTTCTAGCAACTTCGGGAGTTGGCCAATATTCACATCTGAAAAATCATCTTGGGCCCTGAGAAACCTCCTGCTTGCCCAGCTCCACAGACAGAAAGACTGTGATGGGGCTCAAAACAGGATTGGCTGAGATCAAGCTCTCGGAAGCTGGCAGAGCAGGTGGGCTGCACGTTGTGACGCCAGCAGGGACCCACACCGGGCACCCACAGGATGCGGGTTTCAGCGGGTGCCAGTCCCACGCCCAACACCCTGTCCTTTATTCCTCTCTGTTCAAACTGGCTGGATCTCAAGCCCACTCACCTGAACACTGAACTTTTTAGTTGAAAATTTACCAGATACGAACAGGGAGTTTTTGTACTGGGTGTTTATTTCCTGGACCTTGGGTACTGGGGGTCGGAGATGGGAAGAGGATGACAAAGCAGCAAACAAAAAGATTTTACAGCCACCCACCTGCCGAGGACTCCAGCGAAAGCTTGAATTGCTGAGGATTACTGAGAGGCTGGGGGCTGCCATCGGAGCTAGCAGCCGGAGGGCAGAGAGAGTGGAGTGCTCAGTGCAGCGGGCGGAGGCTGGGAAGAGCTGTCCCGGGCTGTTTCCAGGAGCAGCTGCTCAGCTTCGGCGGCCTGTTCCCTGGGCTGACTGGGCCACAGGCATCGAAAACCGGGCCTAGCCCAACCTCTGCCGGCCAAACAGCCCTCATAAAACCACAGACTCCTTTTAAAAAGCAATAAAAGGAGCCATGCCCAGAACACCAGATCAGGGCAGGACATGGGGTGAAGATGTGTGAGGCAGAAAACTGGGAGAATCAGTTCCAGGAACCTGCGTCTGTCCGCGTGGTGGTGGTGGTGGGGGGGGGGGGCATGGAGTGTGTGTGTGTGTGTGTGTGTACACGTGTGTGTGTGGGGGAGAGAGAGAGAGATCTTCTTGTAGGGGAAAACCAAGTGAGATGATAGACCCTGGGGAACGGCAGACAATAATGCCACTGTCTCCTGCCCCTCCTGTGGCCTAGTGTCCAGCCCAGGTCCACAGGCCCTGCAAAGCGCCCCTTCCTCCCAGCCCCTCCCCTCCTGCCTTCCTGGCCCTGAACGCCCGGGACCACTCAGGCCTTCAACCATACTTGCAAACGGCAGCAGTCACCTCTTGTTTCCCGGCACTGTCGGAGAAGGCTGGGACACTCTAGACAGTCTTTTGGGCACCTTCCAAAACTATGTGTGTAAAAAGAAACAGGGCTTGTAAAAGAGACCTTTAAGAATGAGGGCTCCCTCACCTTCTCTGAATAGGAACAGACTAAGAAATCTCTTCTGCAGCTTCCTTGGGTTTCTCTTTGGAGAGATGTGTTTCCCCTGGCTGTCTGTCGGCAGGAGGGAGGTTTGGAAAGCCTGCAGGATAAGCAACAGTGGGAACACTGCGCATTCACCCGCAGGAGGCCACCCACGGAGACTGCGGGGAACACACACACACTCACACACACAAATACGCGCAAACACAAAGAAACCTCCATTCAGCCCATCTCTCAACATGAAGCAAACGCATGGCAAACATTGCAAAATCTCAGCTTTGCTGGGGAGGCCGCCGGGTCTTTAGATGGGTATTAACGCAATTGGTAGACATTGACCCGTTGTGTGCCGCCTGCTGGTTTATTCTCCAGCTGAGTATGAAGGGAGAAACTGGGTTTTAAGAAAGTCTCAGATGCAAAAGATGTTATGGTGGATACTGTATACAATTTAGGGAGAGAAGCAGCACACCAAACTGAGTATTTGAATAATACTAAAATAAAGTTAATATCGCATTTTTAATGATTCCAATTGCAACATTGATTATTCAGTATTAATCCCAACTTTAATAAAAGTATAAGATGCTACCAGGAAAGACACTCAACTGCAGTTGTGGAATTACTAGCTCGGGGCTTCTCAAACTTGAACAGGCACACAATCCTCTGGGGGTGTGGGAAAAATGCAGATTCGGACTCTGAGTTCTGCAGGGGGGGCACTCCTAACAAGTGCCCAGGTGGCGATGACGCTGAGACTAGCAAGGTATGGGTAAATTTTTTTCTTCTTTATAGTATAGCTTTTGGTATCTTACAATCTTCTGTAATGACCATGTTACTACTTAGGCAATCATGAAAATATTTTCCTTTTGAAGATAAGGTATTTGTAGATTAAGTTCCGTGCCTCATCTGACCAGGGCCTGGAGCACTAGGGTATGAGGCTTATCAACAGGAAGGGCAATTCAGAGCTTTGATTCTCAGCCTAGAGTGGGGGTCGCCAGGGAATCCCCAGGAAGCTTTACAAAGCATTTGCCCCCTGGGGACTTGTCAGAATCTGGGGGAGAGGAGGGCTGTGTAATTGGAGAGCTCCCTGGACCACACACCACGCCAGTTGCCCAGGCCTGAGCGCCACTACTGCAGACTTCCCGCTTTGCTGTCCTGTGTCGCATACCTCAGCCTGTTCAGATCCAGGCCTGCTCTGTAGCTGTCACTGGAGTGGCTGAGTGCAGGGTGAGAAATATACGATTTGGTGTTTCAGTCAGGAAGATGCAATGTTTCATGTTTTTCCGGAGTAAAAAGGGCCATTTGCTGCTCAGACTTAGTGTTTGTGTTAAGAAACTATCGCACAACTCACCTGCAGATCAGTGATGCATAAAGAATGGTGAGGACCCTGTTGCTGTCTTTAAGACACTGTGCATATGGGGACAGGTAAGCAGACAGTCCTCTCCGCTGTGGCTCTTAAGGTTTACAAAGTAGCTCAGTGGTACCAACGGTCTGACAGTTATAACACCAGACAAACTGGCAGCTTGGTGAGTCCTTCTGCCAATGGGACAATAGTCAGGAGCGTGGCTGTGTAAAATGTTCCTCTTCTGTAGTACTGTGCCATTCAGAATGCCATCAGAGATAATGCAATGTTAACTTAATCATCAGTGTCACGTGCACTGACATCTTTTTGTTGCCTTGCATTGAGGACAAGGAAAACAAGATGGGCTGGTTTGTAAGCTATATCCTCTGTGCATTGTTGGATTAGAACTCTTCCCATTCCAACTGGCATAAGCAAGAAAATGGAAAATATTGTCTTATGTAACTGAAAATCCTACCTTCAGGCACAGCTGGATCCAGGCACTCAGATGATGTCATCAGAACTTTGCCTCAATCTTTCCACCTCTTCATTCAGCTTTCCTTCATGCAGGCTCTTTTATCAGGCAGCCTCATGATCCAGAGACAGATGCTGGAAGTTCAGGTTTATTCTCTATCCTTACAGAAACTGCAATAAAAGAAGAAAGCTTTTCTCCCAACAATTCAAAGGAACATCCCTAAATGGAGTCTTACCAGCGGGACTTGGATCACCTACAGGAATCTGGATCAATTGCTGTGACCTGAGGAATCCACGTGTCCAGTCCTGGCTCAGGTGCCCACCCCTGAACCAACCAGCAAGGTTATGGAGAATCCATCCTCCGACGGGCCAGGCCTGGGTCAGGTGTCCACCATGAACCAATCACTGAGGCCATGAAGAGTCCATGCTATGATAGGCCAAGCTGGAGTCAGGTGTCCACCGAACACCAGTCACTGAGGCCATAAAGAGTCCATGCTATGATTGGCCAGGCTGGAGTCAGGTGTCCATCATGAACCAATCACTGAGGCCAGGAAGAGTCCATGCTATGATTGGCCAGGCTGGAGTCAGGTGTCCATCAAAAACCAATCACTGAGGCCATGCAGAGTCCATGCTATGATTGGCCAGGCGGAGTCAGGTGTCTATTGGAGTGGACCAATGAACCACTCACTGACGCCAAGAAGAGTCCTGCATGACTGACCAGGCTGGAGTCAAGTGTCCACCATGAACCAATCACTGAGGCCATGATGAGTCCATGCTACGATTGGCCACGCTGGAGTCAGGTGCCTAGCCCTGGCCCAAATGTTAGAGATTCAGGAGCAGAGAAGTAAAGGCTCTTCTAGAAAAATATACATTCTATTACTAACAGAAGAATAGTAAAGTCTAGGTAGAAAAAAGAATAAGTGTCCAATTCAGTATATAATTATCAACAGACTAATATTCACAAATGGTCTGTTTTGAACTTCATAATTAAGGTTGATTAGCATTGCCAATGCTTCCCAGCCTTCCTGGGTCACATAGAAAGGTATAGTGTGTGTAGGCAGCCTGGGAAAATGGGAGGAGGGGATTTGGGATTCTTTTTTTTTTTTTTTTTTTTTGAGACAGAGTTTTGCTCTTGTCACCCAGGCTGGAGTGCAGCAGCTCGATCTCAGCTCTGCCACCTCCGCCAGCCAGGTTCAAGCAATTCTCCTGCCTCAGCCTCCAGAGTAGCTGGGATTACAGGTGCCCGCCAACGTGCCCTGCTAATTTTTTTTCTTTTTTGTATTTTTAGTAGAGACGGGGTTTCGCCATGTTGGCCAGGCTGGTCTCGAACTCCTGACCCCAGGTCATCCACCCGCCTCTACCTCCCAAAGTGCTGGGATTACAGGCGTGAGCCACTGCACCCAATCAGGGATTTGGGATTCTAATAGAGGCTGTCTTAGTCCGATGGACTAATGGAATGCCATAGACTGGGTGGCTTATAAACACCAAATTTATTTTCCAAAGTTCTGGAGTCTGGGAGGTCCAAGATCAAGATGCCACGATGCCGTGTCTGGTGAGGGCCCACTTCCTGGTTTATAGACCTCAGTCTCATTGAAACCTCACATGATGGAAGGGGCAAGGGAGGTCTGTTGGGATTGTATAGGAGTACCAATCCCATTTGTGAGGGCTCTGCCCTCATGATCTAATCACCTCCCAAAGGCTTCTCTTCCTAATACTGTCACACTGGGGGTTAGGATTTCAACACATGAATTTTGGGAGGACACAAACATTCCATCTATAGCAGGCTTCTCTGAGATTAATTGGTCAAGGGCTCCAGACTTTCCAAGGGCTGAGGGAGCAATAACTTGTCCTGGGTCAACTCTTGGAAAGCTCTGTGTTAGGGCATAATACTGGTGCTTAAGATCCAGTGTGGGCATTTAATAATTTTTTTTTTTGAGATGGAGTCTCACTCTGTCACCCAGGCTGGAGTGCAGTGGCATGATCACTGCTGACTGCAACCACAACCTCCCAGGTTCAGCGATTCTCCTGCCTCAGCCTCTTGAGTAGCTGGGATTACAGGTGCGCACCACTGTGCCCAGCTAATTTTTGTATTTTTAGTAGAGAAGGTGTTTCACCATGTTGGCCAGGCTGGTCTTGAACTCCTGACCTCAGATGATTTGCCCGCCTCAGCTTTCTAAAGTGCTGGGATTATAGGTGTGAGCCACCATGCCCAGCCTAACAAAAAAATTTTAATGCAGCACAGTTCAAAGTTTATTGTGACTTGTATCCTAATACCTTCCCCTCCTTACCACCCCCTACCTTGCCTCCCCACCACCCCCTACCTTGCCTCCCCAAAACAATCGTTTATTAAGCAATTATTTATTGAGCACATGCTGTGCTCCAAAAACTATTTTAGGTGCTTGGAATACATCAGTGAATCAGACAGACAAGGATTATTGCTTGGCAGAATTTCTTTTGAGTACATGTGGGTGGGTTGAGACAGACAATGTGCAATGAACATAATAAATCAGTAAATAACAAACTCATTAGATGGTGGAAATGTTAGAGAAAAAATAGAGCAAGGCAGGGAGGCTACCTGAAGAAGAATTCAAGAGGCCAGGCACAGTGGCTCACACCTGTAATCCCAGCACTTTGGGAGGCTGAGGTGGGCGGATCACTTGAGGTAAGGAGTTCTAGACCAGCCTGGCCAACATGGTGAAACTCTGTCTCTACTACAAAAAAAAATACAAAATTAGCTTGGCATGGTGGCAGGTGCCTGTAATCCCAGCTACTCGGGAGGCTGAGGCAGGAGAATCACTTGAACCCGGGAAGCAGAGGTTGCAGTGAGCCAAGTTCGCACCATTGAACTCCAGCCTGGTCAAAAAGAGCAAAACTCCTTCTCAAAAAAAAAAAAAAAAAAAAAAAAGAATTCAAGAAATGCTTCTGCTTTCACAGTTTCAGAGGTACTCCTAGTCTACAAATGTTAGGCGATTTAAGAACGGCTCATCTCATTTTACAAAGGGTTTCAGTGCCCACCTTTGGGCATTAGGGCATACCTAGAAGCTCCGAGCCTGGGTCTACAGTGGCAAGAAAGGGTAAGGCTTTTGTGCAGGAGAACAGCTCATTACGTGGTAATACCAGTGGGTATGTAGAGTTCTAGACCTGGAAGGAACTGGGGTCCACCCTCTTGTGTTGCAAATGAGGGCTCACACTGCCACGGCAGTAGCTGGCCTCTGACTCAGGGTCTGGGGTGAGAGGACACGAGTCTCAGCTGGGGTCTGTACTGTTATCTATCACTGCATAGTAAGTTACTGCAAAATTTAGTAGCTTAAAAGAATCCCATGTTTTGGACTCATAGTTCCTGTGGGTCAGGAATCTGGATATGCTTAAAGGACCCTCTCCCTCAGGGTCACTCATAGGCTGCGATCACGGTGTAGGATCCCAGTGTCCCGTCCCACATGGCTGTCATAGAGACTCAGCTGGGGCAGGATCCACTTCCAGGCTTGTTCCGTGGTTGGCCTCCAGTGGTGGCAGGACCCAGTTCCCTGCCAGCTGTTGGCCAGAAGACACTCTCAGTCCCCTGCTATGTGGGCCTCTGCAGTGTGGCAGCTTGCTTCATCAAAGCCCACAAGAGAGAAAGAGTGTGTGCTAGCAAGGTGGAAGTCACAGTCATTTGTAATTTAATCACAGAAGCAAGTCACTAGGTCCAGCCCATACCAGGTCAAGGATGGCATCAGGGTGCATATACCAGAAGGTGGGAATTGTGGACCATCTTCAAAGTCAGCCCACCACAATTTCCATAGCTCCTCTCACTCCATTTTCTACTAAGGGACAACACATCCTGCCCTCACCACCTTTCCTTTTGTTCTGAACACTAGGGCACTCTTTCATTCTCACCCTGGCCTCAGCCTTCCCAGGTTTCTCTGAGGAGGCGTCCATCACCCACCCTCTTGCAGAAATTGACTGCATCTCGGCTAGGACTATATGGTCAATCCATGATCACTTACTCAGATGGTTTTAATTCCACTTCAACCTTCTAGGCCCAGCCAGACTCAACACCGACCACAGCCTCTGAGACATTTGGGGAGAGGGAGTTTTCACCATAGGCAGTTTGGAAAGGCAGCAGTTATCAGATTGAGAGGGGAGCCCTGGCAGGGAAGATCAGTGGAAACAGTCACTGGCAGCTGCTACCGAGGCATTTGCTGAAAGGGAGTGGTTCCTTTTTTTTCTTTTTTCTTTTTTCTTTTTTTGAGACAGGCAATCTCAGCTTACTGCAACCTCTGCCTCCCGGGTTCAAGCGATTCTCCTGCCTCGGCCTCCTGAGTAGCTGGGACTACAGGCACACACCACCACAGCTGGCTAATTTCTATATTTTTAGTAGAGACGGGATTTCACCATGTTGGCCAGGCTGGTCTTGAACTCCTGGCCTCATGTCATCGCCCGCCTCAGCCTCCCAAAGTGCTGGGATTACTGGCCTGAGCCACCGCGCCTGGCTGAGGGAATGGTTTCTAGGTTTCTAACAAGCTGTCAGATAAAGTGATGATGGTGGAAGATTCTAAATTAAAGAAAATTCTAACAGCCTCACTCCAGTCGTGTCTGTGCAGGTCAGATTGCACAACAAAGAAAAGATACAATTGAGCTTTCCTTCTGAGATCCAAGCAAGGCAATTCCACAATTCCACAATTAATGGGGCACAGTTTGGGGAGATGGCTGTGGTCTGTGTCATATTCCATTCATAAGGGGATATTTAGAACAATTGCTCAGTATGTCTGCTGTTTGCAAACCAACAGCACTCTAAATACATCGAAGTGCAAAGTAACCTGGGCTAACACAGGCTTCCTTGGCCCCTCCTCGTTAGCCCATTGTGCATGTTTTATTATATATTTTCTTCACAACTCCCCTTCTCATTTTGACATCCACCCATAGTGGCCATTTGAAACTGTCTGCTAAACGTTTGAGTTGTTTATTTCCCTCCCTCCCTCCCTTCCTTCCTCCCTTCCTTCCTCCCTTCTTTCCTCCTCATCCTTTCTCTTTCTTTCTCGTCTATGATGCCACCCCTCTTGTAACCTTGAATGCCCTTTGTAAACTCTACTGCCTTTTCCAAAGCAGTTTCAAAACCCATCAGAAGGAGGCAGGTAGTGGCTACGGTATGAATGCATCCACCGCAGCCCTGCGTGCTTCTCTCCAGACTAAATCCTCTGAAGGCTGAGTGTGCTGAGCACTGTCCGCCTTCACGGTGAGATGCGTGCATGTCTGGACTTGTCAGGCTGGAGGCACTGAAATGTCCTACCTGTATTCCTCTTGGGGGGGATCCATGTTTCTGGAAAATGATTTCTCCTCACATCCTTACAGCTAGTTTTTAGACAGAGCTGTCATTTCTGCATGGAGTCTCCAGGGTGTTGACGGTGCCTCCTTTGCCTCATCCTTTTAAAGCATTTTTACTGTTTTTTTTGGGGGGGGGTGATGGGGGGCGGGTGGGTTCTGTAACTATACGGCTGTGTACACATCTTTCTATCCTGGAGAACAGCCACTGTATGAGTTTGCCAGGGCTGCCATAACAAAGTCCCACAGACTGAATGGCTGAGACAGCAGAGATGTATTTTCTTACAATTCTAGAGGACAGGAATCTGAGATGACGGTGTGGGAGGGGCTGTTTGCTCTTGAGGCCTCTCTCCATGGCTTATAGATGGTCGTCCTTTCCTCCCTGTGTCTTCATAGAGTCTTCTATGTGTGCAAACGTGTGTGTCCTCATTTTTTATAGGGACACTGGTCATAGTGGATTAGGAGGGTCCACCCTAATTACCTCACTTCCACTTAATTATCTTGTAAAGACCCTATCTCCAAATCTAGTCATATTCTGAGGTACTGGGGGTTAGGATTTCAACACGTGAGATTTGCAGGGGACATCATTCAGCCCACAGCAGTCATAAAATAGAAATAAGCAAAATAACAATAAAAAGCCATCTATAATCTCATACTTTTTGACCTTCCAGTGGCTCCCGATGACACTCAATGGCCAATGCCAGCTCCTTGACCTCGGCCACAGCTCCCCACTCTACCCGACCCTCCCCCTCCGTCACCTTTTCCTGCATGTTCTCCATGCACAGGCCAATGCTCATCCTGCCGGGGCCTTTGCCCCTGCTGTTCCCAGACAGCCGCGTGGCCATGGACACAGCCCAAACCTGGAAGGGCACAGAGGCCTCCCACAAGCCCTCTCCCCAGGCATTCGAGAGCAGGGTGTCTCCACCTGGCACTCAGGCCATTTGGGGCTAGAGAATTCTCTGTTATGGGGCTGTCCTGTGCATTGTAGGATGTTTAGCAGCATCTCTGGCCTCTGCCCACTAGAAAGCGGCAGCACTTCTGCAAGTGCGACCACCTAAAGTACCCCCCGGCATCGCCCCAGGCCTCAAGAGAGATGGGCTAGGATAGAGCTGAGGAGCGGGGTGGGGCTCTCATCTCAGTGCGTCAACTCCCTCATTTATAAAATGAGGATAAAATTATTCATAATATGTTAGTTCATGCAATGTGAGTTAGCTTAGTTTAATAGGAGGTAGACTGTGGTGAGGCTTCAATGGGAGAAGATATATTGAGCAAGTGGAGGAAGGCCAGACCCAAAGCAGGTGTCCAGAGAGCTGGAGCCTTCTTATCCTCTCATGACCCTGATATTTTATTTATTTTTATTTTTATTAATTTTTTTGTGTGAAACATAGTCTTGCTTTGTCACCCAGGCCGAGTGCAGTGGGGCGATCTCGGTTCACTGCAACCTCTGCCTCCTGCATTAAAGCAATTCTCCTGCCTCATCCTCCCAAGTAATTGGGATTACAGGCACATGCCATCACACCCGGCTGATTTTTGTATTTTTAGTGGAGATGGGGTTTCGCCATGTTGGCCAGGCTGGTCTTGAACTCCTGACCCCAGGTGATCCACCTACCTTGGCCTCCCAAGGTGCTGGGATTAAAGACATGGGCCACTGCACCCAGCCAACCCCGATATTTTTCTGCACATGCTTATTCATTTACAAATGCCACAAAGCAGGTGCCTGGAAGACTTCATGATACATAGTAGGTGCTCTATATCCATATGCTGAATGAAGAAATGGAAGTCTGGCCCAACTATGGTAGAAGGCACTGTCTGTTGTGTTCTGGGACACAGCTCCAGTGCAGGTGGCACACAGCACCTGGCACGTAGGTGTTCAATAAATGTGTTGATTGATAGCATATGACAAATTAAGGAGATTTGTTATAAACTCTGGCCCCTATATCTTCATATTTCCATTACTTGCCTTTTGTTATTGATGGCTCTTCCCATCATTTTTCTTCTCTCCTATGAAGTTTTGAGGAACTTAGAAAACAGACTTGGCCTTTTTCCTCCTGTGATGGGACTCCCAGGTGCAGGTGACATTTAGGTCCCTGATCAGCTAGTGAGTCCAAGTCCTTGTGTAACTTGTCTGATGTCCCCTTCCCCAAACCCTTCCCTGCACACAGGACTACTCCTATCCCATCTCCGTCCATGCCCAGGCGTGGTCACCATCTTACCTGCTTCATCAAAATGAGCATGGCCTCTGCCCTTTCCATGGCGCACAGGTGAGTCTATGGCCACCCTACCTTCCAGGAGGTACACTCGTTATTCGGGACCCAGATGTCACAACTGTTACCACACTAGACATACCAAATACTTGTTTTGCAAGCATCTCAACCATCAACCACACAGTGAAGGAGGGTTCCAATGAATGCTTCACAACATCCACAAGTGGTGTCTGTGGTCTGGTCTGGTTCTGGTTGCCTTCTGCCACCACATGGCACCAGCCCTCCAATGCCGTGTGTAATGTCAGGGGGTGGAATGGAGTGCTGCTGATGAAAAAATGACACCAAACACACAGGTGCCATGTGCCAGGCCCAGTTCCAACTGCTTTAGGGCCACACTGCCTGAGTCCTTCAACAACCCCACAAGGTAGCTCACTATGACTGGCAACCCGCACTACAGGTGAGGAAGCTCAAGCTTGGTGCAGTAAAGTAACTTGCTCATGACCAGCTGGCCTCAGTTCACTTGAGTCTTTCTTGGCTTTAGCACCAAAAGTTCCACATCCAGAAAAATCCCTCAGTCCCTGGCAGGCCAAGATGATTGGTGACCCAAGCCAGGTCACCCAGATGATAAGTAGCAGAGCTGGGATCTGAATCCAGTCAGTGAGACTCCAGTATACACACTCAACTGCTGTGAAAAGCAGCCTTGGAGATAACTGTGATGTGTGTAACCAAGGATGGTAACCAAGGAAAAATCAATTGGCCAATTAGTCAAATTCAGGGAGATACTCTGAAATGAATCTTACATCCATAATGACAAAATAGGGTGAGTCTGTACACCAAAACCACGGGCCCTATAGAGGAAATAATGTTGGCATTTCTCTTTGTCTAGAAGTATCCAGGCTGGGCATGATGGCTCATGCCTGTAATCCCAGTGTTTTGGGAGGCCAAGGTAGGCAGATTGCTCGAGCCCAGGAGTTCGAGACCACCCTGGGTGACTTAGGAAGACCCCGTCTCCACAATAAAAAATAAAAAATAAGAATACTAGCCAGGTGTGGTGGCGTTCACCTATAGTCCCAGCTACTCAAGAGGCTGAGGTAGAAAGATCGCTTGGATCTGAGAGGTCAAGGCTGCAGTGAGCTCTGATCGCACCACTGCACTCCAGCTGGGCAAAAGAGTAAGATCCTGTCTCAAAAATAAAATAAAATAATCCAGTTCACTGTCTCAATTTCCCCCTTTGTCACTGGCCACAAAGACCTAGGAATTTTACTTAGGGTCCTGATGCAGGAGATGTCTTTATTTCTAAAACCATGAGTCAGTCATCTCACAGGTGGACATCAGGCAAAGCTGAAACATCCCTTGTTTTCGTTCCCACACTACATCACATGCCTAGCAAAGACTAAAGTAAACTGGTCCTTAAGTATTTCCTTCTGCCAACAGGATTATTTCCCATGACCAATAATGCTGGCTTAGAATAATGAAATAGGGACTTGAAGGTCAGTTTTCAGACTGAGTTTAAGTCTGTCATTAGAGGGGGAAAAAACCCACGGAGTTGGTTAGTGCCACGTGTCTTTTGCTCAGCACATATTGAGCTTGTCACAAATATGCAGACACATCCCTCGGCCTTACCTTTATCTTAAATTAAGAATGGCATGCTTGGCCTGTTTCTGACTGCAAATGTCTTAGCTAAAAACCAACTCAGAGCTCTTGGGCTGCGGGGCACTCCCTGGCCTGTGTTCACTCAGTTCTGAGTGCTGCCGGGCCTGCTTCTCTGCTGTCAGGGAGCATTCTTGATGTTTAAGACAACAAGCAACCCAGGAGATTAAAGAAGAGCCGTCCTCCGTAGCACTCAAATAAACTGTAGGACAAGTTTCTGAGGGTTTACTATGCCTGGGAATTAGCTAGGAAGTTTATCTAAAATTCCCTGGCGATTCTGGATCTGCATTTCTTCATCAGTAAAACGCAGGGCTTGGCACATAAACCATAAGGGTTTTCTTGCTCTAGAATTCTCTGTAACGATAGCCCCTTGCCCTATTAGCAGACCATGAACCTCGGCAGATCTTTTATTTATTTATTTATTTATTCATTCATTCACTCATTCATTCATTCGAGTCAGGTGAACATGAAACCTGGAGATTCTGATTCCATAGGTCCAGGGTGGACCCATGCATCTTCATTTTCTTTTTTTTTTTTTTTTTGAGATGGAGTCTTGCTGTGTCACCCAGGCTGGAGTGCAGTGGCACAATCTCAGCTCACTGCAAACTCCGCCTCCTGGTTCAAGCGATTCTCCTGCCTCAGCCTCCCCAGTAGCTGGGATTACAAGTGTGTGCCACCACGCCTGGCTAATTTTTGTATTTTTAGTAGAGACGGGGTTTCACCATGTTGGCCAGGATAGTCTTGAACTCATGACCTCATGATCCACCCTCCTCAGTCTCCCAAAGTGCTGGGATTACAGGTGTGAGTCACCGCGCCCGATCTCCATCTTCATTTTTAACAAGCTGCCCAAATGATTTTCATGAGGTTCAAGGCATATCACCCCCAAATCTGGCACCTTCGCATTTGAGAAAATAGCAGAAGCAGGAAAGCCCTCCTGCCCTGACACAGGTCCTACAACCTAGAAGGTCACTCTGACTTTCTCCTGCTCTTCTCTCCTGAAGCCAGTCATAAGACCCTCATTTGAGAGGTTCCCCCTGCACCCAGAGGAGAGGAGTATCCTTATCTCAGAAGATGCAGGGACATAGAGAAGAACCTGAACAAACGCCTTGCAAGTCTCCCCAGGCTAGCACTGCTAGCTCTCCCCTGTCCAATCACACTTCCGCACACCTGATCACTCTTCATCAAACCTAAGCATAAAAATATGCAGGTTTCCCACTTTCTTTGGGTCTTCATTTTCGCTCTCATGTCAGGTAAAACTTACGTGAAGTCAATGTGTATGCTTCTCACTTGTTAAGCTGTCTTTTGTTATAGGTGCCTCAGCCATGAACCTAGCAATGAATGAGGAAAGAAATCTTTCTTCCCCTACAGTTCTGCTGGGTTTTGCAATTGCTCTGTGAGAAACTCTACCCTGAGATATCAAACCGAGGTTTGTCTCACATGTTTCCTTAAAATTTCCCATATAAGAAAAAATAGAAGTCTAAAATTTAAAGCATTTTCCACATTTTCTCTTGGGTATATGTTTTGTTTAACTCTCTATCCATGGGTGCTTGGGTAGGCAGGAATGTTATCACACCAGTTGTGGATATTGAGTAATTGACCTTATTATTATTATTTTTTTTAGAAAGAATGCTATTGGCTCCAAGGTGCAGTTTGGAAGACGACCGACCTCTATTCCAACCTTGAGGTCAGCTTTGAGGATGCCTCTGCCTGCCATCTTTGGGCGCGTTCACAAGGCACATTTCTTTGAATACATTTCAGCAGTGACGCATTTTCACTTCTGGGGGATGGGTGCAAAAGTCATTCAGAGCTGAGTCTGGTGGAGAAGATGGGTGATATGCTGGGGAATACTTTTTGCTTTAAAAAGCATTTAAAGTACTTAAATACTTTTTTTTTTTTTTTGAGACAGAGTCTCGCTCTGTCACCCAGGCTGGAGTGCAGTGGCGCGATCTCGGCTCACTGCAACCTCCACCCTCCCCGGTTCAAGCGATTCTCCTGCCTCAGCCTCCTGAACAGCTGGGACTACAGGCACCCGCCGCCACACCCGGCTAATTTTTGTATTTTTAGTAGAGATGGGGTTTCACTGTGTTAGCCACGATGGTCTCAATCTCCTGACCTTGTGATCTGCCCGCCTCAGCCTCTCAAAGTGCTGGGATTACAAGCATGAGCCACCACGCCCGGGCCTAAATACTTTTAAAGTACCCTTAAAATTAGTACTTTGGGTCTGGGTGTGGTGGCTCATGCTTGTAACTCCAGCACTTTGGGAGGCTAAGGCAAGAGGATCACTTGAGCCCAGGAGTTCGAGACCAGCCTGGGCAACATAGGGAGGCCCCATCTCTACAAAGGATAAAAAATTAGCTGAGTGTGGTGTCATGCGCCTGTAGCCCCTGCTACTTGAGAGGCTAAGGCAGGAGGATTGCATGAGCCCAGGAGGTTGAGGCTGCAGTGACCTGTGATTGTGCCACTGTACTCCAACCAGGGTGACAGAGGAAGATCCTGCCTCAAAAAAAAAAAAAAAAAAAAAAAAAAAAAAAAAAAAAGAAAAGAAGAAAAGAGTATTTTTGTTTATAAGAGTAGGTAAGATTACTAAAATAATTCAAGTTAAATTTGAGATTTTTTGAAAAAACCCTGCATCATCATGCTTTTCTAGAGAAAAATCATAACTAAACACCTGTCAGCATTTAATCATCACACAGCAAATTATATTCTATAAAAACAGTAGCCTGGGCTGGGCGTGGTGGCTCATGCCTATAATCCCAGCACTTTAGGAGGCCGAGGGGGGCAGATCACGAGGTCAGGAGATTGAGACCATCCTGGCTAACATGGTGAAACCTCATCTCTGCTAAAAATACAAAAAATTAGCCAGGCGTGGTGGCGGGCACCTGTAGTCCCAGCTACACAGGAGGCTGAGGCAGGAGAACTGCTTGAACCCAGGAGGCAGAGGTTGCAGTGAGCTGAGGTCGCGCCACTGCACTCCAGCCTGGGTGACATAGCAAGACTCTGTCTCAAAACAAAAACAAAAACAAAAACAAAAAAACCCAGTAGCCTGGGCAACACAGTGGGACCTCATCTCTACAAAAAACTTAAAAATTAGCCTGGCCTGGTGGCGTTCACCTGCGGTCCCAGCTACTGGGAAGGCTGAGGCGGGAGGATTGCTTGAGACCGGGAGGTGGACTGGATGACAGAGTGAGACCCTGACTCTAGTAAGCAAATAAATTAAAGATCTGCTAAGGTTCATGGTTAGCTCATGGGGTGGGGGGCTGTTGTTACAGTGAATTCTAGAGCAGGAAAGAACCTTAAGGTTTATGTAGCAAACCCTCCATTTCATGGATGAAGAAATACAGATCCAGAAAAATGTAGTAATCTAGCCAAGTTCTCATAGCCAGCTTGTGCCAGCGCTGGAGCTAGAACTCAGGCCTAGCCTGGTTTGTTAAGAGAGAAACCAAGCGCTACGTTTTCATTACCTGTTACTATATGAAAGCACGCCTGAGCTAGAAATCAATATGAAGAGAGGGTCAGATAGTTCCCTTATGCAAAACTGCCAATTCAGGGACTACAGGCATGTGCCACTGCACCCGGCTCTGTCTCTCCATTTCCTTACAGCTTAACTTGATTTGTTTCAGACATCTGTGGACATATTGACCTTTATGATTGGGCTCATGGGAGAAAAAGATCATTCATACAGAGCCAGCAGTTTCATCAAGCCAACTATTGACCCCTTGTCTAGGATTTTTCTCTGGTGAACAGAAATTCCTTGGGTAAAAGAGCAAGGTGCATTGACAGAAAATGCTAATTCTCCAGTAAATGAATAGAGATTGTCCCTTTCTCTCTTGTCAATTGGCTGTGGAGGAAAGAACATGTAGTCAAAGGAGAGACACGTCGTAATATCCTCTCAAGGCTGCTTTCTCCTCCAATACTATGTCATGTGCCCATGATTCAGAGTAAAGAGGAGAGCAGGAATGGTTGAAGGAAACAGATTATACAATAGAGGATCCCAGCTAAGGACTCCTGGGGAAAGCTGAAAAAAATGCAAGGTCTCTGCCAAAAGGCCCTGTAGGGAAATTCCTTTCAGAACCCAAATTTGGCAAAAACTTCAACGCTGTAAAAATCGCCAGAGCTAGGTTTCTGATTTCATTTTCCCCTGAAACTATATGGGATATAGCTTGGCCCTGGCATAAGTTTAAGAATAGAAGTGGTAAATACTAACTTTAAATTCTGACTTTTAGCTACTTTGAGACCTTGCATATAATCTGTGTGTTTTCCTTCCCAAATATGTAAATAATGTTTTTACATGTATAAGGGTTAATTTGGCCTGAGAGCTACATGGAAGAGAGGCCCAGAAGTTTCGCTTTCAGAAAATGTGTAAAGTTTTTCCAAAGGGTTCTGTTAACAAAAACTTCTAGATAAATACTTCCTAATAAAGACAAGGAGTAAATTTATATTGTCTCTTGTCTTTCAGAAATTCCCTTTGCTTTGCCAAATAAAACACAGTGTAATTTTTTAGCTTGATAAAGAATGATGAACTCGATGTCTTGAATTTGCATACTTTTAAGAAAAAGAGGCAAAGATTTTTGTTGTTGTTTTTGGTTTACTTTTTAAAATAGTTGACTAATAAAATCTGGATATTTGTTTGTAAGAAATTTGGTAGCAGAAAAAAGGATTAATAAAACACACATTTCAAAAAACTGACCCAAGGCATTCTGTAAGTTATAGAGAAGCAAAAGCTCAGTATGAAAGAATTCCTGCATTAAAAGGCCAAGAGAGGATGTCAGGGAGAAAGGGACAGTCATGGCCTTTAGCAACAGCTAGACCTGAATTCAAATCCCAATTCAACCACTTACAAGCTGTGTGATCTTGGATAAATTTCCTAACTTCTCTGAACCTCAGTTTCTGGACCTGAAAATTGGGCATAACAGCTGTTGTAATCCTGCTGTTGCAGGCCTGTGGCTTAACAAGAGCAAGCCTTCGGAAAGTGATAGCTAATGATGTATTTCATGGTTGATGCCCGCTGTAATGCTCATTCCATCCTGGGACATTCCTGTTGCCCTTGAAGTGCTAGCAATCTGGTAAGGGCATAGAGAAGCAGAAACACTTTTCAACTCCAGTTCTGCCTTTCCAACTTCTAACTGGTCATTTCTATTGGAATGTTTTGCCCCAAATTCAAGGTGTATGAAACGAAGCCTTCCTTTCATTCTTCAGGCCTTGCTAGCTTCTGTGGAAGGTGCTGTGCCTTCCCAGTTGCTCAGGGTTGGGCCTGGTCTTGCTGATTCTCCTCACTGAGTCCCTTGGCTCTTTCTCTAGGATCTCTGCAGTCCCCCAGGACCCCGCTGTCTACTCCAGCTGCCTCTGAGCTGCTCACTCTTATGCCTGGATCAGCAGCAGTCTCTATCTTGAGCATCTTACCTTTTCACCAGACCCACCTGCCTGGAATCACTGCTTTCCAGTACTTCCTCATAAGACATGACAAGGAAGAGACTGAGCTCCCCACCGAGGACTCAAGCCCCTCACAATCTGATCACAATCTGCCTCCCCAAGGTTAACGTGCACAACTCCTTCCTGTTCCTTTAGGACAGATAAATGGATTGTCCCTTGGAAAGCCACTGTGAACACCTGTTGCTGAGCACTTGGCCATGCCATTCACCTGCAGGTTACCATTCAAGGTGGCCTCTCTCAAGTCAAATCTCCTCCTTGAAGCCTTCACGCTCTCTCCAGACCCCCGTCCCTCACTTGACTAAACCCTGGCACCGTTTATTTATTCCCTGTAGCACTGCTGGCTTTTCCTATGTGGCCTTGACTAGTAGATAATCTTGTCAGAGATAAGGTTTACCTCCAGGGCAAGCATGAATTCCCTGAGGGTGGTTTGTATGCCAAACTTCTGTAGCTTCCAGCAGTGCCTTGAGCCATAAGCACCCCTGGTGTCAAATAAGGACGCGGACAACAGAGAAATTCAGATTCTTGGTAAAGATCACATAATCTAGTAGGAGCGCAGTGAATCCGCAACCGGACTGCTGCAGGCCCCTGCCTGGCGCCATTCCTACACCCAGACACTGCCTGAAATTAGTGATCCCCGGACCCAGCACTAGACACTCAGAGGCACTAGAAACTGGTTGTACCCAGTTCCAAGCTTTGGCTTCCCTGGGAAGACAAACGCAGAAATCCCTTCACACTGGGACGCAGGGCTGGATCAGCTGCCCCTGCCCACCCCCACTAACCAAGTGAGAGAACCCGTGTGGTGTCGCTTTTGTTATTTAAATGTCAAGGTCCTTATTCCCTGTTCTGCACACGATTTCCATTTCCAAATTTCTCCTTTGAGCCTTTTTATCCAATAGCTGCCAACCCAAGGTCATAAGGCAGTTCAATCGCCACCACATTGAGTTCCTGACATGCTGCTTCTGCCAGCCCCAGCAATCACAGTTCTGGATCTGCAGTAGCCTCAGGCTGTCAGTTGATGGTTTAAATGTAGCATCCCTACGCTCACCTTCTTTTTTCACAGGAAAAAACACTTCACATTATAAACTAACAAGTGCAGCACATAAAAGCGCACTTTAAACAGCTCAGAGCCGAACACTTTGTCCGTGCATTTCCATCAAAACGGAGATTTCCGATTCCAAAGTGCATGAAATACTTTAGGGCCTCCTACATTTAGAATTTTCTTTTGACCCCTAAGCAGAGTTAAGGAGAAAGATCTGATGCCTAGGAAAGCTGAAAATGTCCAAGGCAGCTCTCATTATCTGTGGTCTGGATCAAGACCACAGACACAGCCCTTCAGTAGACACCCCTCCCCACAAACAGCCATTTGGACATCCTGTAACCTGAAACACATACTTGCAAGCAGTTGAGAGCGGGTGCAAATGACAGTCAGCTACACAAATAATTGGCCCCCAAATGTTTATCAGCTCCCTGCCATGGCCAGTTCCATTTATAGCTTATAAACGGTTATTAACTGGCTCCTTCCCATCTGATAGCCGGGCCCCAGAACAGGTGGTGAGAGCGGTGGGTGATTCGAGGCCTCCCTGGGAGGTGCTGTGTGTTTGCCTGTGGGTGGTCTTCCTGCCTGAGCCCAGTGCCCACATGAGAAGACATTGCAGAAAGCCTCCAATTTAGGAGATAACAGTCTGTGTTGTCTGTTTGTGTAAAACACTGTCCAAGTTACAGCTGGCTTTGCTTTCTGGCCAGCAAACATTGCCAAGAAGGGTTGAAAGGTCAGCATAATCAGCCCCCAAACACAATCCCTTCCCCCTTCTGGCCTTTGCAGACGGGCCGCAGTGTTCCATGGATTCTTTCGGAGGTTTGATTATAACAAAATGTTGCTCTAGCTGCGGCTTTGCACAAACCCTGCCAGGAGACGGAAGCCAGAGGGGTACGCCCAGTGGGAAGGAGGGAGGGTTTCTAGGGCTTTGGTCCTCTGTGATTTTGTTCTGTGCTAAAAACAGCTTTGTAGGTCCCCACAACGTGCTTTTCTCAGAAACAGTTCCCGATGCAATGTCTATAACAGAGACATCAGACCTTGGTTCCCTTGGCGTTTCTTTAGGAGAGACCGCAGGAGAAAGAGATGTCAGGGCAGAGTTTCTCCATCTTGCCACTATTGACATTTTGGGCTAGTCTTTCTTGTGGTGGGCTGTACTGTGCGTTTTAGATTTAACATCATCCCTGGCCATCACCCACAAGATGCCATTAGCAACCCCCTCTCCAGTTGTGACAAAAATGTCTCCAGATATTGCCTGGGGAGTAAAATCAACCCCAGTTAAGAGCCAGTGTGTTGAGAGTCTATATATACATTAACTAAAAAACAACGTCCTGAAGTATCCGAATAGAGGTTTGACAACACTAGAACAGTCTAGTAAAGCTACACAGAATAGACCGGTGGTAAATATTTGTCATCAGCCAATAAAATCCTGATTAATTTTCTCTTGCGGGGGAATGGTAATCAATGATCATGAAATTTGAAAAAGATTAAAAATAAATAACTTCATGGTGAAAAATTTTTAAACGACTATGGTGATGATGCTGTGATTAGCTATAATGCAGCTAATATTTTTGAGCACTTTCTGTGTGAAAGGCACTGTGCTAAAATCTGCATTATTTTCCTTAGTCCCAGCAAATATATAGGAGGTAGGTCCTGATATTATCTCCATTTTACAAATGCAGGGCCTGGGCCTGGCCCAAGACTGTTTCCGAAGTACTCTCCCGAAGGTTTCCTGACTACAAATCATTCCCCACTCCCTGAATCCAAAACTGAGTTGAAGAGATGGCATGTATTTGGATAATTATGGAATGGGTTTTTTAAATTCCAAACTCAAAATAATAATAACGGCTACTATGTAGCCATTGCCTGGGGGCGGCAGGTGCATCCTCCCTTTCTACGCTCGCAATCGTCCTGGGTGAGGGACTTGCTAGCGGTGGCCCAGCGGCCGGAGCAAGATTTCAGGGCGGGAGCCGCTGCCCCTGCCTCCTCCTGAGCTGAAATTAGCGCCAAGGGTCTCCAGGTGGGACCCAGTCCCGCTCCGCGCGGTTTCCGGCTGCCTGCCTCTTTCTTTCTTCTCCGCCACACCAGAGAGGGGCACAAAGGAGTCGCTAGTCTTGGCCTGAGCCCCCGCGCCTGGCAGTCCCTGCCCCAGAGTGTCTGCTCGAAGGTCGGGAAGACAGTCCTTGGCAGGGCCTGACCCCTCACCCGCTGAGGGCCCTCCCTTTGAGGCCTCTACGGCAGCCCCCGCGGGCTGACCTGGCTGCCCCCACTGAGCTCCCTGGGTCTGTCCTGCTGGTCTCCGCCTCGCTGGGCTCCTCCCGGGCAGTCCCCAGACCCCTCTTCCCCCCCCCCCCCCCACCGACAGCTGGAGTTCTCCCCGGAGGCGCCACTCTGCCTCCCGGGTGCCCCCACAGGTCGCTCCTGCGCTCCCCTCGCCTGGGTGTGAGGAGGACCGAGCCTGGGGACCTCCTGCGCTGGCGCCACTCTCCCTGCTCCTCCCACCCCGCGCCCGGAGGCTCCCGTCTGTAAGAGGATGGGACACTGAGAGGGCAGCGGGAGGGGGGACAGATCGTGTGTGACGCGCCCCATGCATCTGAGAAGGGGGTGATGTCCTTGGCACACCCGAGAGGATGAACAGGTTAGTCGCATTTTTCAATGTTTAATGCGGCCCCTTCGCTGCTACCTGGCTGTGCCAAGGCGCACTGCACCCTCCCTCCCTCCCGCAGCTCAGGCTCCCTCCCTCCCTCCCTCAAGCAGCTCAGGCTCCATCCCTCCCCTCCCTCCCTCCCTCCCTCCCTCCCTCACGCAGCTCAGGCTCCATCTCTCCTCTCCATCCCTCCTGCAGCCCAGGCTCCATCCCTCCCCTCCCTCCCTCCCTCCCTCCCTCAAGCAGCTCAGGCTCCATCCCTCCCCTCCCTCCCCTCCCTCCCTCCCTCCCGCAGCTCAGGCTCCATCCCTCCCCTCCCTCCCTCCCTCCCTCCCTCCCTCATGCAGCTCAGGCTCCATCTCTCCTCTCCATCCCTCCTGCAGCCCAGGCTCCATCCCTCCCCTCCCTCCCTCCCTCCCTCCCTCCCGCAGCTCAGGCTCCATCCCTCCCCTCCCTCCCTCCCTCCCTCCTGCAGCCCAGGCTCCATCCCTCCCCTCCCCTCCCTCCCTCCCTCACGCAGCTCAGGCTCCATCTCTCCCCTCCCACCCTCCCTCCCACAGCAGCTCAGGCTCCATCTCTCCCTCCCTCCCTCCCTCCTTCCCTCCTGCAGCTCAGGCTCCATCCCTCCCTCAGTTCAGGCTCCCTCCCTGCCCTCCCCCTCCATCCAGCAGTTCAGGCTCTGTCCCTGCATCCCCTCTCTCCTGAAGCTCAGGCTCTATCCCTCTTCTCCCTCCCCTCCCTCTGCTGCTGGCGCTTTCCAGCTGAGCATCCCGACTCACAGACACCACCGCAGAGTCCACACACGCCTTGGTTGTGGACAGAGCACATTTGTACACATTGGTCAGAACTGGGCAGGCTTTTCCACAGCCTGAGGCGGAGAAAGTGCCCGTCTGAGTGATGTACTCAAACGTGACCATAGTTACCACCATGAACAACTTTAGAGTCTGTGTTTTCTTCCTTGGGCTAAAGACATACAGGTGTTTGAACTACTCTTGGTTGACACGGTCTTAGAGTCTGCCACACGTTGGCCAACAAGCCCATGGCGCTAGACTCTGGGGCTTCAGGACTGATCAACCCCGGATACTGAGGCCCTCCAAAGATTTCCTTCAAGTAGGAAACTTATGGAGGCCTCTGTGGGCCCCTACACACACTAAGGTGAGCAAATTCAGCCTCTTTCCTCAGGAAACTGCAGTTTCCTCTGCTCCTCTGTGGGTTTCAAAGCCTCACCTCAGAGTTCCAGTAAGAGCAATGGTTTCTAAACCTGGATGTATAAACAAAGGGCCTTGAATTCAACATAATTTTAAAATGCAAATATAGGCCTTACACGTGTCCTTGAGGGTTTAAGGCTAGACTTGGGTTGCGAGGCCTTGGGCACGTCACTTAACTTCTGGACTCTCCCATATCCATCTTCCAAAGGGACCCTAATGGCAGCCACTCACTCAAAAGGCTTTATCCAGAACCACACAATGTCAGCAAAAGAATTTATAATTTTTTTAATCACATAAATAAAATTTTCTTTTCTGATGAAAGGTTCTAAACAGGCCCCTCTTTGGTCCTTTCCATCTCTAACTTGCTGTAATTGCTGGATGGAGGGGCCGTGCCATTGCAACTGAGGCCCATGGGAACTCACTATGTTATGTGCATTCGACAGCTGCCTGTGACTACAAAGGATGAGAGATTCTCCCAAACAGGGAGAAATGATCGGCTCTAGCAGATACAGGGTGAGGCTTGGGAGTAGCCCCGCCCAGGGCACAAAACAGTGCATTGTTTGAGAGACATTAAAAGCAACCATGAGGCCAGGCACAGTGGCTCACGCCTATAATCTCAGCACTTTGGGAGGCCAAGGCGGGAGGATCCCTTGATGCCAGGAGTTTGAGACCAAGCTGGGCAACATAGGGAAACCCCATCTCTGCTAAAAATACAAAAATTAGCTGGGTGTGGTGATACACGCCTGTACTCCCAGCTACTCAGGAGGCTGAGTTGGGAGGATCACTTGAGCCCAGGAATTTGAGGCTGCAGTGAGTCATCATCTTACCAATGCATTCCAGCCTGGGCAATAGAACAAAACCCTATCTCAAAAATATTAGTAATTAATTAATTTTTTAAAAAGCAGCCATAAAACCCACTAAAGGGTCTGCTTCTTATTTTCACCTAAACACCACCAGTGATGAACTCTTCCTTCCTGGCCAAAAAACCTTTTGTTGGTCTCGGTTTTAAAGAATTGCTGCGATTTTGGCTGAGCTTTAATAATATAGCTGTAGATTTCAAATCAGCACATTTTCATGCTTACCCTTCAATAACATTCTATTCTCCACGAGGTTAATCTGGTTAATCTGGAGCACTCCCACCTCTAACACGTGTGGACTCAGCCAGCGGCATCCGTTTCAAGCTGCATTCAGGAGGGCCCAGAACCCAGGTGGTTTCAGAGCTGGTCATTCCACGAGGCCTGCAGGCCTGCACGTGCCTGCATGTAAGCAGCAGGTTTGAAAGAAAGAGTGACAGCACAGTGATCGTAGACAGGAAAAACTACAACTGCAGGGACTTGAATTCTGTCACTGCAGGTGACTACTTTCAGTTTTTATTTGTGTTTAAAATTTAAAACAGTGAGACAGCGTACAAACTGCGGGGGGTAGTATCTTTTTATTAAGTGTAGATTTTACTTCATTCATGAAATATTTTACTGGATGGGAATCATATCTTTCTGTTGAAATGTATTTTCCTTTTAAAATTTTTGTTTTAGATCTAAAGACTAAGGAAATGATGACTACTAATGATTATTACTTGAAAATAATATTATTGTACAGAGGAGAATATTAAAAAAAGATCCAGGCTAGGTGCAGTGGCTCACACCTGTAATCTCAGCATTTTGGTGGCCAAGGCAGGCAGATCGCTTGAGCTCAGGAGTTTGAGAGCAGCCTGGGCAACACAGGGAGACTCTATATCTACAAAAAATTTTTTAAAAAAAGATTAGCCAGGAGTGGTGGTGCAAACCTGTAGTCCCAGCTACCTGGGAGGCTGTGGTGGGAGGATGGCTTGAGTCCGGGAGGCAGGGGTTGCAGTGAGCCGAGATTGTGCCACTGCCTTCCGACCTGGTTGACAGAGTGGAACTTCATTTCAGGAAAAAAAAAATTGATTCTGCTCTGAAAGTCAAGTACACCACCAATGATGAGAAGATGTTCATTTCTCTCTGTTGCTGTGACTAGGCAAAATTGGAAGAACAGGTAATAGGAAATGGCCAATCTTCTTCAGGTTTCTAATAGATTTCAACCACGATGGAAAGCTAATTAGCTCAATGGAACACTTGCAGGGTGTTTCTACTGAGACATGCCGCAGTTGGTGCTCAACTATCGCAGAAGGATGGGAAGGACTCACTCATCCATCCACTCATTCATTCATTTGACAGTTCTTCAGGGGGTGCTTAAAGACACTGTTCTGGGATTTGGGGGCATAAAATCTCTTGCCTCATGGAACTTCCATTCTAATTTGGGGTGTGAGGACTCTGGCAATAAACAGGTAAAACAGACAGTAGGGTCAGAGGTGTTAAGCGCTGTGGAGACCAGCAGAGCTGGGAAGCGGCAAACAGGAGCCCTGGAGGACTCTTCTTGCTAAGCCGAGGGAGGTGAGCAGCGATGGGAAGGTTGGTTATGGAGGGATGCCATTGTCCCACAGGTGTTAGGAGGACTGGACTGTCGCTAGGTATTAGACCAGGGGGACGCAGGCAAAATACAGTCTGTGGGCCAAATCTGGCCCTCAGCCTGATTTTGTGCAGCCTGAACAAAAGAGTGGGTTTTGGAGAGAAAAGTGAGTTTTGGAGTTTGTCTTTTTGAGACAGGGTCTCACTCTGTCGCCCAGGCTGGAGTACAGTGGCACAATCTCCTCCCCAGGTTTAGGTAATCCTCCCACCTTAGCGTCCCTTGAGTAGCTGGGGCTACAGGCATGTGCCACCACACTTGGCTAGTTTTTTTTGTATTTTTTGTAGAGATGGGTCTCCCTATGTTGCCCAGGCTGTTCTTGAACTCCCAGGTTCAAGCAATCCACCCGCCTCGGCCTCTCAAAGTGCTGGGATTATAGGAGTGAGCCCCAGCACCCAGCCAAAAGTGTTTCTTACATTTTTAAATAGTTGATAAGAAGTCAAAACAGAGTAATATTTTGTGGTACATGAAAACGATGTGAAATTCAAACTTCAATGTCCATTTGCTTATTTATTTTCTGTGGCTGTCTACGTGCTGCGAGGGCAAAGCTGGGTAACTGCAACAGAAACCATAAGGCTAGCGAAGCCTGAAATATATACTATTATGTTGGTGTGAAAATAATTGCACCAACCTGAAATATCTGGCTCTTTACAGAGGAAGTTTACCAACCACTGATTAGACCATAGAGGGATGAGGGTGGGAGCAGGGAGACCAACAGGGGGCTCTTGCAATAGTCCAGGTGAGAGGATCCTGGCTTGGACCAGAGAATAGAAGAGGAGGCCATGAAAAGCGGTTGTATTTTGGATATACAGATGGTTCCCGACTAACGATGGCTTGATTTGTGATTTTTTTTAACTTTACAATGGTGCAAAACAGATACACATTCAGTTGAAATCACAGTACACATTTTGAATTCTGATCTTTTCCTGGACTAGTGATATGCAGTATGACACTCTAGACACTGGGTACGGCAGTGAGCCTCAGCTCCCAGTCAGCCACGCAACCACGATCACCATCACTTTATAACCAAGTGTTGAATATCTCATGTAATTTACTAAAGCAGAAAAGTCATTTCAACTGAAAGATATGATTCCCATTCAGTAAAACATTTCATGAATGAAGTAAAGTCTACGCTTAATGAAAAGATATTACCCCTCACAGTTTGTACTCTGTCTTGCTATTTTACATTTTAAACCTGACCAAGACTGGAGATCTTCCTGAAGAAGTCCATGCCGGCCAAGCCATGGACAAGTGTGGATGCCCCAGGGCCTGCTACCAGCTATTGTTGAGGCTCATCAGAAGACAGACATGGATGACCCTGTCACAGTAGCATCCCCACCATCCAATTAATTGTAGTTCAATGCGTCCCACATCCTTCAGGCCCTTTGTGATTTCAGCTGTGGATGTCAGGCCCTATACAGCTCTTCTGTTTTCCACCTCCAGTACAGTACTTAACAAATTGCATGAGATAGTCGACACTTTATTGTAAAAAAATAAAATAAAATAAAGGCTTTGTGTTAGATGACTCTGCCCAACTGCAGGCTAACCTAAGTGTTCTGAGCATGTTTAAGGCAGGCCAGGCTAAGCTCTGATGTTTGGTAGGTTAGGTATAATACATACTTTTTTGACTTAATGATGTTTTCAATTTATGATGGGTTTGCTGGGACATAATCCCATCGTAAATTGGGGAGCATCTGTATTTTGATGGCAGAGACATCAGGATTCACTGATAAGTCCAGTAAAATATGTGAGAGCCAGAAAAGGGTCATGCAGAAGGCCAAGGGTGTAGCTTGAACAGTTCGATGTTGGGGATTGCTGTTTACTCAGATGGGGAAGCTCCAGGAGGAGCAGGATTTTTTTCGGGGGGTTGGGGCAGAGGATCAAGAGTTCAGTGAGCTCATATCATAGTCCTGTTGTAGTAGTGAGGGTTGGGTATTCTTTTTCCTATTCACCTAATTCAGCTCTGGTAGCTGCCTGGACCTATAATAAATGGCTAAGGATAATTATGAGGTCCTCATACTCGCTGACATGGAACCTAATGTCAGTGGTATGTTAGACAGACCAAGAGACTCAGACTAACCTAAGGGACATCACGTGGGTTGCAATGGGCAATGGTGCCAATAAATTAAAAACAACAACTATTAAGCAACATTGCAGTAGGTTGGGTTCCCCCACAAGCTGATTTTGAGACACAGATTCATGTGCAAGAAGCTCATTTGCGAACTAATCTCAGGAACCACTAGCAGGAGAGGGGGTAAGTGAGACTGTGGGGAGAGGGCCGCCTACAGTCAACAGGTCGCTGTTCAGGATATGGAGTTCAATCCTGCTGGAGACCTCTAGGAGACCGTACCAAATGTGCCTCTGAGTTGTCCTACCCAAGGTGAGGCTGTTGGGGTATTTATCCTCTTTATTATTGGCTGAGGAGATGATAAATGCCTGGCACTTCCACTTCCCAAGTGTGACCTTGGCATGTTTTTGTAGCTAGAGAAAGCTCTCCAGTAAAGTTGCAGGTGCCACTGGTGTCATTGAGAAGGGCAAGTGCCAGGGAGTTCATATTCCCAGTGAGACAGCAAAAGCATCTGATGGAACATCATAATCATGGAAGTGCAGACACCCGCCACCAGCACTCGCTTGTGATGCCCAGAGCCCTGGGGAAAGCTCAACTAATCCCCAGGCCTGTTTCAAACTACAGCCAAGGAGGTTTCTCAAGACCAGAGAAAGTTTTTGAAGACCGAAGGCGTTGTTGACATGTTTGGCCTCATTAAGTCAATTCAAGATCTTTTTATAACCAGAGTGAAAATGTTTTCATGTGATGTATTTCCTAAATTGCTATAAATATTTTTCACGTATATAGCTTCAATATATCGATTTTATTAGAAACAACATGGATTATCTTCTCATTGCTAATAAAAAGAGAAAACATCACTTCATTTACTGAGAACAGTGGCAAAATATTCTTCTCAGATATTGATCAAAAGTTGGGCTGACTACCATTTGTGTTAGCCAGTAATAGAAGCTTCAAAAGGCAGCCCAGGGATAGGCTGAGTTCTGTGAAATGAGAAGAGGATTTAGTAGGCAAAAAGTACCTGGATATGTAGATGCAGGTTCCATGGATAGCAAGGCTGACTTTCAGCTTCAACTTACAGGTATCTGAAAGACTGAATAGATCCCATTCCCTGATACTTCCTGATCTCTTTAGAAATTGTTCCAGTCCACCTAGAGTGAGATATAAGGGAAATAACAGTCAGGCTGTCCACCTAGAGGGGTGAACAAATAAATGCAAACCTCAGAATCACGTTAGTTATTGAGAAACACTCGCACTCACACACCAGATGCTCTGAAGGCCAAATAAGTTGCTGTCTACCAAATTCATGGGCTTAGTGCTAACTACCAGTTACTTAGGTATTCTATTAAATCACCTGGATCATTTAAGGATTTTCATATTTTCATACCTGCTAAGAGTGTATACAATGTACAGTGATTTAAAGAAAACAGAACTGGCCAGGCATGGTGGCTCATGCCTGTAATCCCAGCCCTTTGGGAGGCCGAGATGGAAGGATCACCTGAGGTCAGGTGTTCAAGACCAGCCTGCCCAACATGGCAAAACCCCATCTCTACTAAAAAATACAAAAATTAGCCAGACGTGGTGGCAGGTGCCTGTAATCCCAGCTACTCAGGAGGCTGAGGCACTTGAATCGTTTGAACCTGGGAGGCAGAGGTTACACTGAGCCAAGATCACGCCACTGCACTCCAGCCTGGGCGACAGAGACAGACTGCCTCAAAAGAAACAACAACAACAACAACAACAAAAAAGAAAACAGAACTCCCAGGTCCATGAAATTATGACGATTGTCACTAAGAATATATCCAATGTATGGAGGCAGGAAGATTTTGTCATCACACATCACAGAGGCCATAAGCCACTGACCTCGTTGCCTCCCTCTTCTGGCAGAGTATGCCTGGCCTTCCAAGGCTGAACACTTATTTTTCAATATTTATTAGCTTTTTAAATTTGTCTTTGAATTACCTGTTTACAATTTTGCCCCTTTTCCTGTTAAAGCATTTGTCTTTTTCATATTGATTTGTAAGAGCTATTTAAATAATTGAGAATGAACATTTATCTGTTGCAACTATTGCAAATATTCCTTTAGTTTTTCATTTCTAAAACTTTCTGTGGCATTTTATGACATGTAGAATTGTATACTTTTATGAAGTTATAGCCAAGGTCTTTATGATTTTTTTCTTGACTTTTATGTGACTAGATGAATATCCACCGATATTTTTCTAATTCATTTAGATTTTTATTTTACATAAAACTCTTCAAACCATCTGGGATGTATTTAGGCAGGGGGAAGGAAATGTAATATTTTTTCCCAAATTGTTAACCAGTAGCGTCAGCCATCAATTACTGAATAATCCTTCCTTACTGATTTGTTAACAAGGTGGAGAATTTTATTCCCCAAAATGCTCCATGAGTTTTCTGTTGAAGTGAGAAACAGATTTGCTTCCTAGCGGCTCTCATGTGCTTTTGCCCAGAGGGTGCTAGGGATGCTCGGGAGATGAGGTGGTTCTAGATGCTCTGGCCATCCTAGAGAGGTCTGGCATAGGGGCAAATGGAAACAGAAGTCCTAGGGGCCAATTCTGCGGTCCACTGTGGCACAGAGGAGAAGGAAGCAGAGCATTTGAAGGAGAAAGTCAGTGGGGAAGCCACGAGAAAGCTGCGTGGGCGAGAGAAAGGAGAGGTAGCTGGTAGCTACTGTGAGTACTGAAGTTTGGGGAACAGAAATATTTCTAAAGAAGATCTTCGGGAAGTTTTCTAAAGATGAATTTCTTTCGGAAAATCTGTAGCAAAATTTCTATCATTCTTGAAATTGTCTTAAATTGAATGTGTTTTCTTGGAATGAGACTGCAAAAACTGGACCACATGGGACATATATCTGGGTTCACGATATACCATGAGGCCATTTCAAAGACATTTGGAATGCTGCCTCACTTGTAAAGAAACTTTATATATTCTTTACTTAACATGTATTGCTAAATTCTTAAATATCATAGCTTCTTTCTGAGATTTAGATCATATTATGTTCTTGTACTAGGTCCTACTTACTTAAATGCTCATCCTTTTAACTTTCTCTGTTACCGCCCATAATGGATCTTCATCCACCACAAGTGATATGTCTAGATTATAGTAGAATCTAACCCCAGCTGATGAAAAACACAGCTGGAAATCCATACCTTATTTGCCAGGTAAGAGGTGAGGAGAACTCTTTCCTTGATCTGAGTGGAGCACAATCGATGCTGCTGGTCCTAGGAAACTCCTGGCTGCCAGAACCAGCGGGCTGTACAGGCAGCATGTCTGGCTGGGGCAGGATGAAGGGCGACGTGAGCAGGGGCAGAATATGCGGACCAAACACTGTGACCACAGGATGGCTGAGGCAATGCAGGTAAGAGGTCTCAGGGATAGCGTCCTGAGACTGAAACTTGGGAAGGAAGAGGAAAAAGTTGTATGTTTCTATTACTATCACTACAGAGTTTAAGGAATGGCCCTAAGAATGTGATAAACTTAGAAGGAATTCTGATCTTTACTCTGATCTGGAGTTATTCCTTTTATTTTTATATTATGTTATTCTTTTATTTTGAGGTTCTTTTCTTTTGCACAGGACTTTTATTTTGCAATTTTTAAATATATTGAGACTCAAAGTCAGAATTTTTAAATCTGAGTTTAAAAGAAAGTATGACGGTAGTAAATGTGGGGAAAAGCATTTCAATAAAATTCCAACAAGGATTCTTTTGTGCTGATGAATATCAAATGTGCTGTCATTTTTATTGCCCATGTGCTATTTTACTGTATAGATATTCAATGAATGACCGAATCTGTCCTCTGGTTATGGGCAGTTTTTTTTTCCCCTTATTGGTTGCTATTGCAAACAAAGCTGGATTGAACACTTTTGTTTATAAGTTGAATCATATCAATCAACTGCTTTAAAATCCTTATTGGCTCCCTGTTGCCCTCAGGATAATCCATCCTTTTACATCTGGCACACAAAGCTCACCAGAACCCAGCCAAAGTCTGCGTTAGAGGCTCCTCTCCAGCCAGCTCCATTTCCAGCCCCTCAAGACCCAGCTCTCATCCCCTTCTTTGTAAAACCTTTCCCATGGTTCCCAAGCCCGGTGACATGTCCTTGCTCTGAGAAATCACAGCACTGCACTCCCACATCGATGAAAACAAGTATCACATCACAGCACAGTTATTTGGGGGATCGCTGTCTCTTGACCTGGACTCAGCATTCTCTGTTTTGCTTGCTATTGAATACCTAGCCCGGCACTTGGCACCTAGCATAGTGCCTCACACAGAAAAATAGTTACTCAATGAGTGTTTGTTGAGAGATATATGATTAAATAACAGAATGGAATGACACAATGGGTAAAATATTGAATCACTGCTTTTTTAAACTGAAGTTTAAATTCTCTCTTGGGCTTGAAATGATAGGATTTCATGCATCCCTTTAAAAAGTTAGTAGACTGTGACCCAGGAATGAACAGAAGAGTCTAGGCTTTGCCATCCTCTTGGGAGTTCTCTGGCTGGGAGGTGGAGCCCCAGTGAGAGACCTCATATAGCTGCTACTAGAGCTTCACAAGGCCATTTCAAAGACTTCCCAGCAGTGGTGTAGTTGGTCTGGGGCTGGAAGATGAGAGAATGTGCGGGAAGGAAGAGGAAAGAACAAAAGTCTTTCTGTAAGACCATCCCAGGTCCACCTTTTCAAGAGTTTTCTAGCCAGCAGAACTGGCTGCCCACCTTAAAGCCACTCACTGCTGGACGGGCCGGGGGTGGCCGAAGCACTCCCTTTTCTGAGGCCTGGAATCTCAGTGGAGGTAGATATCTGAGGACAGGTGGTGGTGAACAGCCCTTTGGGGGATAGAATTAGAATTGGAAATGATTTTGAGAAACTGGAAACCTGGAGATAGACAAGGACCTGAAGGCCAGCAGGGCCCCTGGACACCACCTCATTCAGGCCAAGCCTTCATGGTAAAAACTTAGCTGTGAATTGAGGAGCTTGCCCTTCAATAACCTTTGTTTCAGTGGCTTCGCATTTTTTCAGTGATCCACAATAAGAAATACAGTTTACACCACAAGCCAACACACCGCATTCAATAAATAGGCACAAATGAAACAAAGGTCTCAGATTCATGTGAGTCTATGCAGCATAGCCTGATAGTTTCAACTCTATTCGATTTCATTGTTTTTAAAATTCTGGTCATGATCTTGCATTGATTTCAGTTTTCACCCTGCTGTGTGAAAACCACTGCCCAAGGATAACTGCAGAAAGAATGGTCTCCCAATTTCATGAGACCTGGGAGAGAAGTGCTTAGCTGTCAAGTGTGAGGTTAGCAGCCAAGGGCACTGCCATGGGTCTCAGCCACTGTCGATCTTAAGTAGGTGAGGAAGGCTTGGAGTTCTTGATTGTTAGGAAAACGCCAACCACAACCTGTTAAGTATTAGTTATGTTTGTGGAGAGGGGAGAGAGAGAGGAGAGAAAGAGAGAGAGGGAGAAAGTAAGGCAGAGAGAGCAAGAGAGACCAAGATTGGGAAGAAGAAAGGCCTTCCAAAACGTCTGCGCCTTTGCCCCGGGGCTGTCGTGAGTGGATTGGTGGATGCCTCAGCAGAAAGGCATAAAAGACACAGCAGAATGCCAAAAGAGTCATTCTGAAAGAGAAATCACTCACATGCAGCTTTTTGTTAACCACACAAAATCAGAATTTGTTAGCCTAATTGAATTAATCTGGACATCGAAGCTCATTCTTGGTCCAGAGAACTGATGGGATTATAGGTAACAGCTAAGCGGACAGACTGAACTTTTTAATAACACGAAGTTCACAAATATTTGTTCTCCCACTCTTGGGAAAGTAGAAGGAAATAAATTAGAGGCACATGCCAGGACCTTCAACCTCTTTGCCTCCCACCAACTTCTAGAACAACTAAACATCAAGGATCCTTAGTGGCTTCCTCTTTGTGTGAACATGCATGAGCGATGGGAAAGAGATAGACTGGGGCCAGTATATTTTTAACTCCCTGGGAGGTATTTTTTTTTATCTAAACATGCCTTCATTTGGGCCTTCAAAGATGAAATAATGAAGCAACTTTCCCAAGTGCCATATCTTATTCTATCATCAACTTTTTATAGACTTGAATACTACATCAATTAACACCTTTTAACTCAGGACAAACTCCTCCTTCAGGAACAGATCTATGGTAAAGGCCATGCAGATAAAGAAAGGGCTGAAGTTGCACAGTAGTTGCAGATTTCGGCACTGTCCTTTACCTAACACAGCAGTAATAAATTATTTTTGGAGGGGGGAGACAGGGTCTCACTCTGTCACCCAGGCTGAAGTGCACTGGTGCAATCACGGCTCACTGTAACCTCCACCTCCTGGGCTGAAGCAATCCTCCCAGGTCAGCCTTCTGAGTAGCTGGGACCATAGGTGCACACCACCACACCTGGCTAGTTTTTTTTTTAATTTTTTATTTTTTTGTAGAGACATAGTCTCCCCGTTTTTCCCAGGCTGGTCTCAAACTCCTGGGCTCAAGTGATCCTCCTGCCTTGGCCTCCCAACGTGCTGGGATTGCAGGTGTGTGCCCACCAGGCCAGGTCAACAGCAATAGAATTTTCTGTGCCTATGGAATATGCCACTCCCAAAGGCAGGTGTGCAAAATTTTAAAATAGGTTTTTTAAATTAAATAAAATGTCATTTCTATGTGAAGACCCCATTCTGGCACATGTCCAAAGCTTAACCTTCGTCAATTCAGGATAAATTCAATGTAGCATTTTCCCACTTCCCATTTCTCTCCAGGATTGCACCTTATGCTTGACTTCTGGCTGTCAATGACCATCTCCCACACTCCTCTGAGATGTGAACATCCTCCTGAACCCCCCACCTCTGCCTGGGCCATCCACACTGCATCCCTGCTGCACACCCTCAGCTAAACAGTGAGTTCTGGGCAGGTCTGTCATCCAGCGTCTATGCCTTTTTTGGTATTATGGGAATATTCCACCACTCTGCATGGAAGTGGAAATCCTCATAAGATCCCAGGAAAACATGGCGGAAGCTCCAGGAAGCTGTACTCCAGCAGCCTAATTTCCTTTTACTTTTTTTTTTTTTTTTTTTTTTGAGATGGAGTTTTGCTCTTGTCGCCCAGGCTGGAGTGCAATGGTGCGATCTCAGCCCACTGCAACCTCCACCTCCTGGGTTCAAGCGATTCTCCTGCTTCAGCCTCCCGAGTAGCTGGGATTACAGGTGTGTGCCACCACGCCTGGCTAATTTTTGTATTTTTAGTAGAGATGGGGTTTCACCGTGTTGGCCAGGATGGTCTCGATCTCTTGACCTTGTGATCTGCCCACCTCAGCCTCCCAAAGTGCTGAGATTACAGGTGTGAGCCATTGCACCTGGCCATTTCTTTTTACTTTTAACGTATTTTTAAATAGCTTAAATGTGATCAGTAGGGAAGATGCTACTTCTTGAGCCCGAGTCAGCACCGTCACCTTGGGGCAGCAAGCGGCTCCCGGCCAAGGTGTGTGTGTGCTGCTGCTCCTCCTGGGTCACCCTCCCTCCCTTCCTGCTGTGGTGTGGGCCCCTGACTGGCCTCTACACAGGCCTCACCGGGCTTCCTGGCCCTTTGGCTGCAGTTTGGGTTAGCCAGAGAGCGGCATTGGCAGTAAATCAAAGGGCAGGAGGAAGGGCGGTGGAGATGTTGATCTTGCCGGCTCCCTTTCTTCTGAGTCACAGGTGGGCAGAGGCTGCTTTCCTCCCCTGAAAGCCATATGCGGGCAGGGGCGAGGGGGCCATCTCCTGCAGACCCAGCTGCAGCGAGGGCTCCGGCTCTCTCTGGCCTCACGTATCTGCTCCCTGCCCTGCCCTTTCAGTCTGGAAATGGTGACAGCTCTCCAAAGCATGGCCCCAAGACATGTCGCCATCCCTTGTTGGCTTCCCTTCATCCTGCCCATGGCTGTGTAAATAGCTCCTCCATTCAGCTCGCTCCAGTCACCCTGCTTGCAAGTGCCATCTGTTTTCTGCTGGGGCCTGAAGGAAACAGTTAGTTTTACAGACGCTCAATCATCGCAGGGAGGATGCTCCTGCTTCTGGCCATAGAGTAATATTCCTTGGATGTGGAGTGGGTCAGGCTTGGAGGGAACGAGGAGACTGCCCACATCCCAGGGTGTTGCATCAGACATGTGCAGACCCTTCAAGGAGACTGCCTGTCCTCATCCCCTGATGAAGAGGCAGCCCCGGGGGGCCTGTTTCTTTTCCCAGCTGTCTGTGCTCTGCCTCCTATGCTTGGTACCCATGTGCCTTCCTAGGGCTGGCTCAGCCACTCACACCTGAGCCGAGGAGAATATGTTCACAGCTTGGCCCATAACCTACACCACGCTCAGCTTAAAAAACTGAACTAGACCGGGCTCAGTGGCTCATGCCTGTAATTCCAGCACTTTGGGAGGCCGAGGCGGGTGGATCATCTGAGGTCAGGAGTTCGAGACCAGCCTGACCAACGTGGAGAAACCCTGTCTCTACTAAAAATACAAAATTGGCCAGATGTGGTGGCGGGTGCCTTTAATCCCAGCTACTCGGGAGGCTGAGGCAGGAGAATTGCTGGAACCTGGGAGGCATAGGCTGTGGAGAGCCAAGATCGTACCACTGCACTCCAGCCTGGGCAACAAGGGTGAAACTCCATCTAAGAAAGGAAAAGAAAAGAACTAGGCCTATCAGCACCTTCCTTCCAAAACCAGAATCAGGAAAAGTAAAAAGAATAAAGTGATTTGTGGCTGAGACAAGTGCGCAGGAGGAACAGAGAGTGAGCAGCAGGCTGAATCCAGTCCACGATGAGGGGACCACAGGGGCCCTGGCCATCGAGGCTATGAGGAAAGTGGGAGCCCAGGGAAGCTGAAGCCATGAGCAGAGGATGAGAACAGCATGGACAGCTGGAGGCGGCAGACCCCTGGGGAGAGCAGCTGAGCAGGGGAATGGCAGAGCCCCTGAGGACAGAGCTGTCTGAGGGTTCCAGTGTCCGCCCAGAGGGGGCTGGGGCTGCCCTTCGGACTGCCTGCCAGGAACCTCGTGTTTCCAGGGCAAGAACATCGCAAACTTAGATGTGATGTCTATGCAGAGTGACTTGGGCTAGGCCAAGGGTCATTACTGTGGGCCCTGGCTGAGGTCCCTGAGAACCCCAAATTCCTCATGCCCTTGAGGCCCTAGATCCTGCCTGAACAGCCAGCCCTGTCCTGGCTTCCTGGGAGGTTGCCGAGCAGGTCGTTAAGAGCAGGTCTCTGGAGCCAGTCTGTCTGGGTTTCTATCCCAGATTCGCCACTTCTTAGCTCTGTGGCCTCTGGGCAAACTTCTAACCTTGCTGTCTGTTTTCTCATCTGTAAAATGAGGATAATAATTGTAGCCCTCTCACAGGGTCATTGTGAGGATTAAATGAGTTAATACATAGAGCCGTGATTGACACACAGTAAGGGCTGCCTAAAATTATTATTATTGCCGCTTTAATAACCCACCCTACCCCCCTTGCTCATTAAAAGGCAGGCGGGGGCGGTTAAACATGAGGCGCCAGCATCAGACCAACTGGCTTCACATCCTGCTTAGCTTTTTACCGGCTGCAGGACTTTGTAACTTACCTCATTGTCAGTTTTCTTACCTGCACAATGGGAATAATAATAATGCTCCCTTTGGAAAGTTGTTGGCGGGGCTCTGTGGCAGTGCAAAGGGAGGGCTTAGGAGGGTCTGGCCACAGTGAGCTGTGAGTAGAGCTCAAGTGTGATTGCTCCTGGAGTTGTTGGCCTCCAGCCTCTCCGCTAGGGGAGCCTATCTAAAACACGACTTTTTCATTTACACGGAGCTCTTCACCCTAAGGTGTTATCTCCATCTTTGCAATAGTTCTAAAGGTGAATTTACTTTAATACCTACCCAAGAAATAAAGAAAATTTATAGGGCCGGGTGCAGTGGCTCACGCCTGTAATCCCAGCACTTTGGGAGGCCGAGGCAGGTGGATCACAAGGTCAGGAGATCGAGACCATCCTGGCTAACATGGTGAAACCCCGTCTCTACTAAAAATACAAAAAATTAGCCAGGCGTGGTGGTGGGCACCTGTAGTCCCAGCTACTCGGGAGGCTGAGGCAGGAGAATGGCGTGAACCCAGGAGGCGGAGTTTGCAGTGAGCCGAGATCATGCCACTGCACTCCAGCCTGGGCGACAGAGTGAGACTCCGTCTCAAAAAAAAAAAAAAAAAAAGAAAATTGATATCAATTGTTGGTGGCTTCAATTACTAGAGGTCTCCAAAATTTAAAACAAAGGATTATATTCATCAGCCCCTGGAGTTGAATACGTGCATTCCTGCCCTGTTCATTGAGCACATGTGGGCCTTGATCTAGGAACTAGTTTCACAGAGATGAGTAAGACCTTATTACTGCCCACGAGGAGTTTATAGTTTACTGAGGGAGATGGACACAGGAGCAGGTAATTCCCCTACAATGTAATGCTTCCTCCAAAAGAGGAACTCACAAAGGGACAGCGATAGCTCAGATAAAAGGGGTGAGTAACTCTGCCTCCAGGTAGAGTAGACCCAGCCTCTAGAGAAGCCTTGAGATATTACATTTAAATTGAATCTTAAAGGATGCATAGGAGTTCACCAGAAAGAAAAGAAGGGAGACAGAAAGGAAAGAAATACATTCCAGAAGCAGCCATGGGTCCACAGACCTGGAGCTGTGTGGAGAGAGGTAGGGGTAGAAAGGAAGATATGATCAGAGCCAGAACAAGAAGGGCCTCCTAGGCAATGCAAAGAAATTTGGACCTCATCTGCATGCAGTGGAGGAGTTTTTAAAGAGAAGGTGGCCAATTTTTTGTTCCACACTGGTGGTACAGTGGAGGAGTGATTGAAGCAGGAGAAGAAGGTAAGACAGGACATGCAAAGTGGACTCGGTCCCAGCACACCTGAAATGCACAATATGTGGAGAAGTCAAAATGCACATCACTTTCAAAAGGATGTTTGGGAGCTTCTCACATGTGAAATTTTTAGAATCTCTTGTGAATAAGAATGCTGTTTGGAAAGACAGAATGAAGTGAAGTGTTTGCAGGAGAGGCAGGGAGAAGGATGGCCTGAGGCCCCATTCCATGGCCTTGCTTTGGTCAGGACCTCTGTTTTTATGCATGAGGTTCAAGCACCTTGCAACCAGGTGGTTATTAACCCAACCCAGGTTCAAAGACACCCACCATGATAGCCATGAGTAAGACCAACTATTGGGCCTCCTTTCTTAGGCTTAGACTTTGGGCTACAGTGTACAAATCTCCACTATTCTCACAAGTCATTTTGTAAGAGTTTCTAGGTCGGTGGAGTTCTGGGCAGCCACAGAGAACAGGGAGGAAATGCTTTGGGGCAGCAGGGAAAGCCATTGGAAAGGCAGAAATGCAAGTCCACGGACTCTACAGAGCATTCGGAAGAAGCAAGGGCAGCACGCTTGTTTGCAGGAAGGTGGCTCAGCCCTGCTTATATTGTCTCTGATGCCCAGCACAGCAGAAAACCAGTTCAGAGGAACTATAACATCCTAAGTGACTTTGGCTGGTGAATGCAATAAAGTTCAAAAGGAAAGGGCAAATTCCCAGAGTCCCCTTCCTTGCAGATGCAGTGTTTGACCGGATCTCCACCACGAGAGGGGTCCTCAGATGCTGCCCAGTGGAGCCGAGGCGTGCTCATTCTTTTTCGTCTTTATTCTTAAAATACACCACAGAAACATATTACTATTGCAGAGGAAAATTCTGCACCATAGCTTACTGATAAGAAATGCCTGATATTGGGATGAGCTCTTTCGTAGCTGTGGTTGCCATGGCAATCTAATTCCCAGCCATCAGGGACATACTCCCCTCTCCTGGACATTTTTTTTTTCAGTGCATCTATTTACTAGTTATTGATCCAAGACCTACCAGGTCACCTCCCAATTCCTGCACTGCAGACAGCAATTTCACATAGAAACAGCCCACGACTAGCTGAATGGACCCCACATTTAGCTTTGCACCTCTCACCAAAGGCTGCACATCAGTGCCACACACACACATCTGTGTCCCCATATCACAGCTGCATCAACAGAGGCGCAGGGCGGTTAAGGGACAGCCCCAGATCACCCAGCAAGCCCCTGTCTGCGCCAAGAATAAGATCTGGGCCTCATGACTCTTGCTCCATTCCCTTATTGCTCTCTGCCCTTATAAGGTGATTAAATGGTTCTTTTTCTCCTTAAAAAAGGCGAGGAGGGAGTGGTGGGAAGTGGGGAGGGGGAGGGTAGAAGGGGGCAAAATTAATTTGAATGCAACTATTTTGCCCAAGTCTCAGAACACTGTAGTTCTTTTATTCGTTTGGAATGAGTGGGTATACAGAACAGCTTTGTTTTTCAATTCATTAACTTCCACAGAAAAAGACCATCCTTTCTGTTTATACTAAAGGAACTGGATGTCGGAGCCATCGCCATGTGTGTGGTGTAAATAAGAAAGGCCACCAATGGAGATCCGTCCCTTTCATGATGAGAAAATAAAAGTTAGTTACTTGGGTTCCAGGGGAAGTTTCTTACTTACCAGATGTCAGCTTTTATTTATTTTTGTTTTGTTTTGTTTTCAAGAAGTAGGTAAAATAGCTGTGTTTTTAAATTCATTCCCTTTAACTTTTAGAACCTCAGTGACTTCTAAAAGGACTTCTCTGGACATAAATGCTTTCTTTAATGGAAAAAGAAGGCATCCAGAAAATGCAACAGAGATGAGACATTCAGAGAACAAAGCGCCCCAGGTTATCATGGGGTAATTACCTCCCTGCAGCATGGAGCACAGAGTTGGGTGTCAGTAATTTTCCTACCTAGATAACTAGGCCCCAAGGGGTTCTGTTATTGATGTTGTAACATTTCTGTGGTAAAGGAATGTGTTATTTGGATACATCTGTTGAAAGAAGACGAATCTACTTGTGCACGTTAGCCAGAGGTGACAAAGGGACATGACTACCAGGTCCGGACTTTTCAAATGTTCCATCTGGACATTTTCTCCAGTCCCCGTTCTTGAGCACTCTTGCCCCAAACAGCAATGTTTGGCAAGCTTTGTAATGAAGACGATGGTGTCGCTCATTTCATCCGTCTAGAACACTCTAAAAACAAAACTCTTAACTGCAGTGTGTTTATTACTCATTTCCAGTTCTACTTGCATAATTAAAATATATAGCAAAGAAAACATTTTTGTAATGTCAGTGATGACCCTTGAACTTTTGCTTTGCTCCATCAGTGTTGTTTGATTTACAAGGAAATGACAGTTTGTTTCTGTCTTAAGCTTGTAATTTTCACCCGAGTCCAGCAGTGACCTCAAAGGCACAGGCCAAGTTCCTGGGATCAGGGGTGGATCAGCAATTCAGACAAACAGGCTTCATTTCCAACTAAAAACTCAGGAAGCTTCGATGAACCTAAACTTCTTCCAGGCTGGAAGTTCAGAAGCCCAGTGGTTCACTCCAAATTTTAAACTGATTTTGGAATAAGTCAGCTTCACCTGAGCCCAAAGATAACATACCACCTAAAATGGTACAGATTTGAGGAATAAGTCTCCTCCTTTCACTAGAACAATTCTCATTCCTTTCATTCTCTTGTTTCCAGTTTTTTCCTAGTTGCTCCTAGCCAGTGGAAGTGGCTTATCAACAGACCTCTACTTCTGTTGAATTTCATTAGGTAGCAAATAGAGAAAAACCTGCTCTGAGAAACCCATCTTCTCGTTCTGTGACTCTCTGATCCTAAACAAGAAGCTTCATTAGCAGCTGGAAGCCCTTGTCTCCTATGGATTAGAGAGTGTCCCACGGCTAATAACTAACATGGATGGGATTTCTTGGCTGACAGTGCTCAGTGTTAACCATTTTACCTGGAGCACACTCTTTTCCCTCACCACTCCCCATACCCAGTCCTTTACCAGATGATTTACTAAATCAAATTCACAATTTGTAACATGACTCCTAAAGTCCCTGATAATCCGGAGCTGCCCCTGAATGCGCCCCCCAACAACCCTGGACTACACCACCACATTCCCCCTGGACTCATGGGATTCCCATGTGCTGTGCCCTCTGCCAGGAATGCTCTTCTTCCTGTTTCTATACCTGGATGAAACCCACTCATGAATCAAGTATCAGCTGAGAGTCCCCTTTTTAAGGGTAGCATTTCTTTTTTTTTTTTTTTTTTTTGAGACGGAGTCTCGCTCTTTCACCCAGGCTGGAGTGCAGTGGCGCGATCTCGGCTCACTGCAGGCTCCGCCCCCCGGGGTTCACGCCATTCTCCTGCCTCAGCCTCCCTTGTAGCTGGGACTACAGGCGCCTGCCACCTCGCCCGGCTAATTTTTTGTATTTTTACTAGAGACGGGGTTTCACCGTGTTAGCCAGGATGGTCTCGATCTCCTGACCTTGTGATCCGCCCGCCTCGGCCTCCCAAAGTGCTGGGATTACAGGCGTGAGCCACCGCGCCCGGCCCAAGGGTAGCATTTCTTAAACACTCCTTGCCCCTGCAAACATAGCTTTTTATCCACTTCAGTAGTTATCTCTTTCATAGCACTTCTCATGACTCATCATTATATTTTTGTGTCATTATTAGATAAATAACAGTCTCCCTCTGTGGCTGTCTCCCAATACCCACCATCTTCTTCTTTAATGAAAGAATCCCAGCATTTATCTGGGCACATTGTTACCCACCTAAAAAGTCCACATTCCGGCTGGGCGCGGTGGCTCAAGCCTGTAATCCCAGCACTTTGGGAGGCTGAGAGGGGCAGATCACGAGGTCAAGAGATCCAGACCATCCTGGCCAACATGGTAAAACCCTGTCTCTACTAAAAATGCAAAAATTAGCTGGGTGGGGTGGCATGTGCCTGTAGTCCCAGCTACTTGGGAGGCTGAGTCTGAAGAATCGCTTGAATCTGGGAGGCAGAGGTTGTAGTAAGCCAAGATCACGTCACTGCACTCCAGCCTGGTGACACAGCGAGACTCTGCCTCAAAAAAAAAAAAAAAAAAAAAAAAAAATATATATATATATATATATATATATATATATATATATATATATCCACATCCACATTCCTCACCCTCTCTTATGGCTAGATGTGACCAGGAAACGAAATGCTGGTCAATAACATGTGCCCTTCCCTGTCCTTTTTTCTGCTGACTGGAATGGAGATAATGAGGAGGGCTGCAGCTTGGGTAGCCATGTTGGATCATGAGGTGGAAGTCATAGGTTTAGAAGGTTGCAATGAAAAGAAAGGAGCCTGAGTTCCTGGGGATACCAAAGAGCTTCCGCACCAGCCTTGGAGTGTCACATTTTAGTCTCCTCTTCATGTGAGAGAAATAAACTTTCATCTCGTTTAAGCTACTTCTGTTGTCATTAACCTATCTTAAATGAATAGTTTCAGAAGCGATGACTGCACCACCATTTTGTCGGAGAGACGAATAGCTGAGCACATCCTACGTCTTGTCCAGTGTGAGCCAGGGAGGAGACAGGCGCACGGGCAAGGTTCTAGGTGATCAGATTTTGTTCTTCCTCATGCCATGGATTTGGGATCTATTCAACATCTTTTTAGTCTCAAGAGAAATCTTTTGGCAAAGATTTCTTTTCTCTCCTTGATTTTTTTTTTTTTTTTTTTTTGAGATAGAGTCTCACTCTGTAGCCCAGGCTGGAGTGCAGAGGTGCAATCTTGGCTCATTGCAACCTCCGACTCCCCAGTTAAAGCGATTTTCCTGCCTCAGCTTCCCGAGTAGCTGGGATTACAGATGTACCACCACGCCCAGCTAATTTTTGTATTTTTAGTAGAGCCGGGGTTTCACCATGTTGGCCAGGCTGGTCTCAAACTCCAGACCTCGTGCTCCACCCGCCTCAGCCTCCCAAAGGGCTGGAATTACAGGCTGAGCCACTGCCGGGGACCTTTGCTTCTTAGCACAGCCTGTCTGGCAATAAGGGCACCAAAATCATGGAGTCAACTTTTCAGAGTTCGTGTGTTAAAATTCTTAGGTGATATCACATTTGAAGATGCTGTAAATATGGCTTCATTACTTGAACTTGCAAAGAGAACAAAGAGAACTTGCAAAGAAAACACCTCGGGCGAATGTACCTTGCAGAGCACGTGCCTTAAAAACGTCCTAGACAAAGACGTGTAAACAGTAACGGGCCTTATCCAACGCAGGATTCACAGTGGCTAGGAAATGAAGCTTTAAGGTCAATCGAAAGGAAACAGGAGATAGTGCCTCTACAGGTCATCACCTACAAGAAAAAACCCATAGAGTACTACTTTTTTTTTTAGAAAAAAATAATTTATGACACCAATAAAAGTAGGACTTGTGTTCTAAAAAATTACATCATGGGTTGGCAAACTGTGATCTGAGTTTTGTAAATAAAGCTTTATTGAAGCACAGCCACACCCATAACTTTCCTGATTCTATGTGGCTGCTTTGGGACTTGAACTCCCGCAGCTGCAACAGAGACCCTATTGAGTCCGCAGTTTCTTTCTTCCTGCTGTAGAGTTCGTAGTCTCGCCAACTCCAAGAATGAAGCTGCAGACCTTTGCAGTGAGTGTTACAGCTCTTAAAGATGGCACAGACCCAAAGAGTGAGCAGCAGCAAGATTTCTGTGAGGACTGAAAGAACAAACCTTCCACAAACAGAATGAAACTACCATGTTCCCGCTACTGTCTGGGGTGGCCAGCTTTCATTCCTTTATTTGTCCCTGCCCACATCCTGCTGATTGGCCCATTTTACAGAGTGCTGATTGGTCCATTTACAGAGTGCTGATTGGTCCATTTTACATAGCACTGATTGGTCCATTTTACAGAGTGCTGATTGGTGCACTTACAATCCTCCAGCTTGACACAGATTGCTGATTGGCGAGTTTACAATCCTCTAGCTAGACAGAAAAGTTCTCCAAGTCCCCACTGGACCCAGGAAGTCCAGCTGGCTTCACCTCTCACTATGGCCCTCAAAGGCAAATATTTCCTCTCTGGTACTTAACAGAAAAAGATTTCTGACCTCTAGCTTATGTGATGGGGAGGTGTCTTTCTCAGCTCCTGCTTTATAGCCCTGATGACTAGGGAGCAGAATGTCCTCCCACACACCGCGGAGCCCCTCAGCCCTCAGCTGGGTGCCCAGCATTTCCAGGCGGGCCTGTGTGGGACATTTGCTGTCTCTGGCCGAACCTGGCTCCTCTCTCCCCCGGGGTCTGCGGAAGGGCGGTGCGGGCCTCCCACGCGCACCCCCACGGAGTCCGGGGAAGGTGGAGACCCCAAGGGAGGCTCCTGGGGACTGCGCCCTCCGCAGCGGCTCCTCCCCTCCTTGCAGTCTGCAGGACCCGGGTGGTGGAGGCGCCGGGAATGCGCTGTCTCCAGTTCCACGGGCTCCCGCAGGGTCCTCTTCGGGACTCCCCTCGGGCTCCCTGAGGGTCCAGGCAAGCGAGGGGCAGGGCGGGCCCCGGGCCAGCCTGCGGGCGTCCTCCTCCTCCGCGATCACACACACTTTGTCACCGCGGAGGCTTACTTTCCTTCTCACTGTGTCCAGCCCACACACCAATGCAAAGTAGTCAGAAGCGCCCTTCTCCCCGCCCACGCAAATGAAGTCCTGTCCCGATGGACACCTCAACGTCTCCCTTTGCTGAAAACAAGAGGCAGCTGCCCGCCTTCCTTGGTGCCCTGCTCCTTCACCGCACACAGGGACCTCGCCCGCTCCCCACCAGTGGCTTTGTGGGTGGTGGGTCTCATCCTCCAGGCTGCTGGGCCGGCGTGACCTTCGCTGGTCGCTTTCACTCGGCCCAGGTCGTTCTGCACCTCCACGTCCACGGAAGGGTCAGCAAGGAGCCTTCCTAGGTGACCGAAGGCCGCCTTCATGTACCCCCTCTTCTAACGCCCACTCTTGGGAAGGTTATCCTGTCCATTACCAGTCCCCTTGACTTCAGCAGAGGGCCCTGGCAAAAAATATAGAAGCGGATTTATGGATCATTGGCATGTAAGGACCTGGGACGATGGCTGAGCATGCAGGAAAATAATAATAACAGCTAACGTTTGTTCAAGGTTTACAGTGTCAGGCTTGACATATATTCTGTCACTTGATCCATAAAACGAAGTTATGGTTGTAGGACCTAGCATTATCCATAATCATAGGGAAATTCTTCAGAGGCACAGAGATTCAATGATATTCCAGGGTTGATTCAAACTCAGGCAATCTGACTGCCAATCCCAGTTTTAAGCACCTGTGCTGTGCCTATCTTAATAGAGTCCTGTCACAGGCTGCCGCTGCTGACGCACAGTGGTGCAGTTTTCCCAGGCAAACCTCATGAGTGCCTTTCGAAAGCTTTCGGCTTACCAGTTCCACATCTTGGAAATTTTCCAATCCAAATAATGAAAGGTATGGGTAAAGATGTATGTATAAGAATGCTCATGAAGTTTTTTTAGTAATGTGAAAAATTAATAACAACCTGAATATACAACAATAGGAGACTAAGTATACTGTGGAATGTATTTCTGATAGACTATCACAAAAGCATTAACAATTATTTGTAAAAAATCCTGAAATGGGATATTGTTTACTCTATATTGCTAAATGAATGTATCAGGTTGTATAACAGTATTCCATAATCACAGGAAAATGCACATATAAATACAAAAAAGACTGGAAGATCATCATCATACAGAAAAATTGTTAACTGTGAGTTTTCTCTGGGTGGTGGTATTTGGGAACTAGTTTTAAAAAATGATGTTCTATGTTTTCCAAGTTTTCTGAACTATAATTAGAAAAAATCAATAAAAATCTTTATACGTATATATATAATTGAGATAGAGGTCCATTCTCACATCTCTCACACCGAAAAGGATTACTCTATCACTTACTTTCACTTCCATGTAACTTACCACAAAGTGTGGAAAATGAAAGTCTCTGGATTCTACGTGGGCAATTGTCTTTTTTCCTCAACTCTGAAAGCATAGAAATAGATCTCTCATTGGTTAAAATAACTTTATAGTTGGAGTTGAAGAATAAAATCAAATAGCCTCCGCCACCAAAGACATAAAATGTCATCCATCTACTCTGGCCTAGCTCAGCCAGAACTGCCATTACTCAAAACTAGCTTCATCTACTTACACAAAATGCAATATATGCAAAAAGAGAGAAGCACTTCAGAAGAAATGCCTCTGTTTCTCTAGTGTTTATTTCAACAATAAATATCAGTGCTACCAAGCTAGATCTCATGAGGAAAAGCTGTAAACACAAATGGTTGCAAAGGTGTCCTTTGAGAAGATTGAGAGCTCAGAGTAGAGCTGGCAGAAAAAGGAGGAGGAGGAGGATGAGAGGAGGAAGACGAAAGAGAAGGGGGGTGGGGAGAAATGGAAGATCTGAGGATACAGGGACCCAAGCTGAATTCCTGCAAGGGAGCTGAACTGATCTTGAGACCTTCCAAAGCTCTAGCACCTCACCTCCTGCACCAACAGCAGCGACATCATGTGGGAGCTTGATAGAAATGTAGACTCTGCGGTCTCACCCAAGACCTACTGGATCAGAATCTCCACAAGACCACCAGGTTATTCATATGCCCATTAAAGTTAGAGAGACACTAACCTTGTATGTTGTCCAAAGCCCATGGCTATTTTGGAATTATTTAGACAAGATTCAGACTGTCTCCTATCTCTCTTTAGTGACCCCTAGTGGTAAACCCAAAAGGAACAAGATCTGTATTACAGGATGACTGAATTTTGATCTCCAACCTAAACCAACAACTGTCCAACCTTCAGCCAGTTGACCTATCCAAGGTCCAAGCACTTGGAAGATTAGGATCCTAGTTGGCCATCCTGGTTTAGAAAATCTTATGTAGTCCAATCCAAGCTGGAGGGTAGTGTTTTTCTGCATATTGCTGCGGTTGGAACTCAAAGACAATGTTCCCGAGTGAGATTATTCTCTGTGTCTGAAAAACACTGATCCAGGTAACCTGGGATATCTTGACAGGAGACATATCAAGATGGGCTATTATTCATGTTACTAAGTATACCTCATGTGCTTCCTCTTGGACTAGCCCTCATTGAGGAATTTTTAGCTAAAAAAAGAAAAAAAAAGTGATGTTTCCTTGCAGGCTGCTCAGTGTTCAACTGGACTTTCAATTTATATTGGGTTTTGAGTTTTGTAAGAAAAGTGGAAAAATTCAGGGCATTGTAGAGGTGAAAGAACTACCCTAGACATCATTTAGAACACTACCCCAAGTGTGTTTCACCTGTAGAATATTACTAGAAGTTACAAATAAGGGTTCCAGAGTCAAACTAGTTTGAGAAACAATGGATTGAACAAAGTTGGAAAGTATTTTTTTTACTGCAGGACATCTCAGGACTTTTATTGGGGTGCCTTGTAAATTCCTCTAGTTATTCTCTCACAGAAAACACACACTTTTTTTTTGGACTCCTGGGGAAATGTGATCTACGGAGCCTCAGGGCTGTGAAATATCTCAATATCTCACCCACAGTCATTCTTAGAGCAGCGCCCAAGCCCCGTGATCCTCCATCCGTTGCTCTGTGTGCTGTGTTATGCTGCACCGTAAAACTGATTTCCATTCTTTTCAACTCTGGTCTTATCCATCAACCGATCGACCATTTTGTGCTCTATGGATAAATGTAGCAATGTGCAGGAGGAAAAGCAGGAATAAAAGAAGGGGAAGGATAAATTAGAGGAAAAAAGAAGAGAAGGTACAAGAACTTTGCACTCATTTAGAAGTGGGAACTTGAAAATAAAACAACAAAATGGGGATCTGATTGTCTTCCATGCTTTCCTTATCAAGCAGAGAACTGGTGAATTGGTCACAGTGATCATTCACATCAGACCATTAATGCGCTGGCTCAAGTGGTCCAAATTACTACCCCATGTTGATGGACACATAACACCCATTCCTTCAATTTGTGGGCAGGTTATAGACAGCTTCCATATACATCCCTGCTGGGTTCTTCAGGACCCTTGGCAGTGTGTCTTTAGTGGTGGGGTCTGTGCTCTTCAAAGGGAGTCCATCTACAGTAAACATTTTCCAGAGGAACGTCTGGTTATTGAAAACACCATGTTGTCCGGCATTTATGCCTTTTCCACCAAATGATTTTGGGTTTGCCCCACTGGGGGCTGGATTATTCCACTGTCAACCTATAGGGTTCTAGGTTCGAGTTGGCAAAAGTGACTCTGCATGATACTTAGGAGGCAGAAGAGAAACCACAGCCACTATGTCCTGAAGGTCATTGTTGAGTGTGGGGCCAGAAGGGCTAGAGAGTTCCAGTGTGTCCTCACCCCTTCCCACTCCATACCCAGCTGTCCTTCCAACCAGCAGCGCTGCTGCCCAGTGGTAATGTCAGCCCCCCACCAGAGGCACTGCTGTGGACTCACACAGGCAGTAGCTTCAAAGAGCCAATGACCTTTGGACTGATATCAACCCCTTGTCAACTTCTCAGTGCAGATGCTCCATGTGCTTCGATTCAAGACTTCCTGCAAACTCCGACTCAGTCACCACCACCAGGGCTGCCTAATGACTTTTCTCCAAATATTAAACGCCCATTTTCAGGCACTTGCTTCCTTCCCCATCTTTGCCCACAAGGTCTAATATCTATATTAAATGTTTAGTTCTAAAATATTCATAGTGAGCCTGCTTCTCTGAGCCCTGTCTGATACACCTATGAACTCTGGCTGTTATGTTCTTCTGCTCACATTCTGGGGTTTCCTGTTGAGACATCCTAATATCGGATTCTGGTTGTACCTCACTCGGCTTTCCTTTGGGCACCATCTGGCTTCTGCCCATCCTTTACTTTTGCTTTGATCCTCCTGTCCAGGAAGTGGCATCTTTAGACACCGCTTCCTGCCACAAGCCCAAGGCTTACTCTGTTTCTCACTCTCTCACCAGTGTTTGACAAAGGTTGCTAATCACAAAGAAAGCAGGTCACTGAATACTATATTTATACTACTACAGAATTTAAGGCAGTATGAAGAAGGCTTTGCTTTATGTGGCTGGAAACTTAAAGTCCGGGTTTGTAGTGGAAATAAAGATAAAAGAGCAGTAGTTCAAAGAGCAGTGATCCTTCTTGTTGGAGCCATGGGAACAATTAATTATAGGTTGTAGGTTAGCCTGGTTTGGGTGCTAATTTCTAGCTCATAATCATATGTGAACGCTTCTTTTCAATCTCGGTACGGTGGCGGAATGCTAGTTTCTAAACATCCTTGGGATGATCATATGGTCACAAAATCCTTGGCAATAAATAAGTGCTCTGATCTTTTTACAGTTAATGCACTGTATACAACGTGTTTTAAAGGAGGGGGGATATAGGATGTTTTATTAGTGCAATGTTTCTGGGCATGTACTTTTGACTTTCTATTGGCAGTGCTGTAGGGGTAGAAGTTAACTGGTAAGAAACCAATAGCAACATAAAATAATTCTTGTTAGAGAATAATGGAAATGATTCCAGCTCATTACAATGCAAATGGATTTGACCTGGTAGAGATTAAATTTGTTTTCATCTAATAGAAAAGCTAACCCTCAAACATTACAGTTTATTACTGTCTAGAATATTAATCAATTTTACATTTGTTGGCAAGTTTATTTAAGCATTCTTTTGACTGACCATATAAATCTGTTTCTTTCAATAATTTCAACTTTTATTTTAGATTCAGGGGTACACATGCAGGTTTATTAATGGGTATATTGCATGACACTGAGGTTTGGGGTGTGAGTGGTCCCATCACCCAGGTAGTGAGCATAGTACCCCATAGGCAGTTTTTCAGTCCTTGCCCCACACCCTCTCTCCCGCCTCTGGTAGTCTCCAGTGTTTAAATCTGTTCTTCAAATTCTCTTTTGTACCAGTCTTAACATTTTACTGGTTTCCTCATCAATTAATGAGTCACATACAATTTTGACATGGATATGATTTCTATTTCTTTGAGAGTCATGTTTTTAACTTTTTTTTTTGAGATGGAGTCTCACTCTGTCATCAGGCTGGAGTGCAGTGGTGTGACCTCGGCTCACTGCAACCTCCACCTCCCAGGTTCAAGCGATTCTCCTGCCTCAGCCTGCCAAGTAGCTGGGATTACAGGTGCCTGCTGCTACACCCAGCTAATTTTTGTATTTTTAGTAGAGACAGGGTTTCACCATATTGGGCAGGCTGGTCTCAAACTCCTAACCTCAGGTGATCCACCCGTCTCAGCCTCCCAAAGTATTGAGATTACAGGCGTGAGCCACCACCCCGGCCTTTTAACTTTTTGAAAAGCTCGTTTCATTCACATTTGTTTGATGGTATTTATGTGATGTTAAGACAACTGAGCTTGAGGTTTCAGCTATAAACCCAATTTCAAAGTACAGCTCCCCTAGTCTTAACTTCTCTTCATATACACTCTGAAACATTTGGATGTCTTAGCACCTAGTATGCCTCGATATTCTAAGCACTATAACACACACCTGGAGAGGTGGGAGGCACACCTGTACAGCCTAGACCATCCATCTGGGCTTGGCTCTCCTGACACTGATGAGGACGTGCAGAAACTCCTGGGATTTGGAGCACCAAATCTCTCAGCTCTTCCTTTAGGATACAATGGTAAGAAGAAGGGACCGGGCAACCACTGTTGACTTATTAAAGTAGAACCAACAGTTAAGAAGTAGCACAAGATTTATATTATCAAAACAGATAAAGAAAATAAACAAATCAAGCACACAATTGCACAAGGGAACTAAAACCATGAAGATTCATTCCTAATTTCTCTCTTTGCCTGTCTAATGGATCTTATTATCCAATTCTTCATGAGACTTAACTTATGATTGGGCATTGTCCAGTCTTTCTACGGAAGCCCTTGAGGTGGAGGGATTTCCCACAATGCCTCGCATCCCAGTTTTCTTGCAGTCTCTGCCCCTCCCTTCTTCCACATCCCTGAAGGTGACCTGCTCTTTCTCTATTGTCTGGAAAGTTCAGCATGTGTGTACACTTGCACAAGCATAGGCACACACAAACACAGACACACACAGACACAAACACACACCCCTCCATGATTCCTGCTCATCCTTCAGCTCAGACAGCATTTCTCAAGGAAGCTTTTGAGGCCACTCCAGCCCAGAGCAGGCCTTCCTGTTTTACACCGCACAGACTCGCTGCTTTTCCTTCTGAGCTCTTGTATGTGATCATTTGTCTCTCTCCCCCATTGTCAATAAAATCCGGGATCATTGTATCACTACTGTATCCCCAGACCTGGCAGGATGCCTGGCACATAGAAGGTGTTCTTGAATGAATTAATAAGAACTCAATGCCTGTTTGTTACAGTGATGAATAGATGGCTGTTTGGTCTGTTATGGTCCCAAAAAGCAAAAGAAGCTGTTAAAATAGTGTGACTCTGACTTACTGTTCATGTCTGAATAAAAGAAACCATTCAAATTTTGGACTGAGTTTGACAATCTACTATGTTGGTGAGTTGTGAGGAATCATTTCCCTACATTTCTAGGAGGAACTGATAAACCTGGGAGAACAATTTGGCAAATCTTTAAAGATTTACAAATTTAAAACCTTCTGACCCAATAATTTCACTTTCAGAAATATATTCTCTACTTATGCTTGCACTTGCATAAAATTATCTGTGTTCAAGGATGTCTACTGAACATTCCACACTGAACTGAAATTCCACAGGGTGTTTCTGGAAGTATCTATAATAAAGTGGTGGCAACAGTTGCTTTGGGGAGGTGAGGTGTGTGGCTGAAGGGTAAGGGTGAGGAGGAGACTGAGGTTTCATTACAAGGATACTTTAAAATTTGTAATTTTGTGCCTTAATCATGCATGTCCTATTCCAGAAATTCACAAATGTGAAAAGGTTACTATGTAGTAACTGCAAAAAATATGTATTCATAGGAGTTAGATCTAGATTAAGTTTTACTGATGTTCCTTTGATTTTTTCAACCCCAGATTTTCACACATTTATCGTTGGCTTAAGCAGTCCCTGCAGTTCATTCCTTCTCTCCTAATCTCCCCCAAACCTTTCAGTCTTTGCAGCACTCCCAAAGTCTTATCTAATTTGGAAACAGGGGACTCCTTCTATGGAAGGTCCAGAAATGAGATTGCATCTGGATGCACATTGAGTTTCGTGACATAAAATCTCACCACCCTCATGAAACCTGCCCAGTGCATCCTGGCCTACTGTATTGACTTTGGCATCCTTGCCAGCCTTGTCATGCCAATAAGGTTATTGCGACTAAATTGAATGAGCATGTGGCTATGTCCTCCAAATGTTTTCCGATACAGTTAAATGGAAAACTGTAGATTACATTTATTTATTTTGTGATAAACCCTTTGTTTATGTTGCTGGTGATCCAGAAAAAGTGGTCTCCTACAACACGCCATGACCTAAACAACGACAAGTTGAATTACTCTTTCATTTACCATAGGAGACTTTCTACCATGTGTTTTGCAGCAATGATTTCTGACGCAGCTTAAGAAATGATAAATTACACCCAACGAAAACAAAGAGAAACTCAGAATTTCATAGCATAATTGTAAAGAAAACAAGTTATTTGCATCTCTGTCTCCCACATTTTCAAAACACAATGTACTTGAAATTAAAAAGACCCAAGAATAGTAAAAACAATTTCATTTTCCTCTTATAATTGGAAACATTTGGAGAAAGCACTTTGTCTACTCGGCCTGCATATTTATGGCTTAATTTTACATAGGGAATGTTACTGTACGTTTGCCTCTCATTTCATTGTTGTTGTAATTTTCACAAATGACCAATATTACGTTATGAAAACAAATGTCACAAGTACAACAGCATTCCTGTATACACACACACCAATATAGCTGTCCTTTGTGTTGAAAGACATTCTATGGCGTGCTAACCTTGTCTGCAAGGTCATATAAAAGTGGGAGGCAAAGATAGCAATGCTTTCCACACCCCTTTCAGCAATAATAACAATTGTGTGGCCAAGTTACACGAGGAAAACATGAACTTCTGGTCACTGGTGCTCACACAAAACCATCATAAAAATCCAGATTGGTGACAAGGCACGGTGGCTCATGCCTGTAATCCCAGCACTTTAGGAGGCTAAGGCGGGCGAATCATGAGGTCAGGAGATGGAGACAATCCTGGCTAATATGGTGAAACCCCGTCTCTACTAAAAATACAAAAAATTAGCTGGGCGTGGTGGCAGGCACCTGTAGTCCCAGCTACTCGGGAGGCTGAGGCAGGAGAATGGTGTGAACCCGGGAGGCGGAGCTTGCAGTGAGCCAAGATCGTGCCACTGCACTCCAGCCTGGCGACAGAGCGACACTCCGTCTCAAAAAAATAAAAAATAAAAAATAAATAAATAAATTTAAAAAAGATTGGTATGAAAACAGTCACAGGGTCTTCGTACATCAAAGGACTTTTTTTTTTTTTTTTTTTTTACAGGTTCACAGTGTTCTGCATTCTCCTTTTCCTTTGAATTATCTCTTATTTGAAACTGCATTGAAATAAATCAAATGTGTTACTTCATCAATGAGACAAATGCTTTGTTAAGAAACAGTAACAATTTCTACTTTCAGAAACAATGACTTTAGAATTGTATTAACATTTTGAAAGCTAACATCATTATTTTTAACAGTTCCCAGAATTTATTCTACTAATACCAACTAACCTCAAGCTGCAGATGCATTAATTTAATAACCCAGGAACACATTCTCCTGCTCAATTACCCCAGGAGGTTTGCTGAGAAGCTATGTTTTTTTTTTTTTCAAATCAGTTGATCCAAGACAGAGATACTGAAGCTCTATGGGTAATCAATTATTTCTGTTTAAAAAGTTTTAGTGATCAAAACCACCTTAGCCAAGGTTTATGGCATTCTCCACTGAGGACTCAATTAAGCAGTTACTCCCATGTGGTAGTTAACTGAAAATTCTAACTCCACTTGGGCCCTGCGCCTGCTCACGTCAGAGCTCGTATTCTTGACTGGACTCCTCGTTTTCACCAGAGAGTGTTAATCTCACCCACCACTTCTCCACTTGTTTAAAGTTCACAAATTCTCTCCTTACGCTGGTAAAAGGTAAACTGTTTTCAACAGCAGGGAGTACAAAGTCTCAGCTCCAGGAGCGTAGACCATATGGTTATTTTATTGCTTACTTGATAAGAATCTGCAGGAGGGCTGTCTCCAGAGTGCACTCCCAGCTCCCTGTCAGCAGGGACCCACGCTCACAATGTTTTCTCTTGACCCACCTCAGCTAGTTGGCTTTTGAGTCGCATTTCTATTACCTACTGCAAGGCTCTTGTATTGGTTCGAACCCCAAGAACGCGCCAACAAACAACACAAGGTGGAGTGGAGCAACACGCTGTTTTGATGAGCGCCTGGGTGCAGACGGGCTGAGGCCTAAAATGACGTCAGCCTCAAGTAAGGACGGGGCAAGGGTTTTATAGTCTCCTGTAAACAGGAAGTGTCCCAGTCTGACGTAACTGCTACGTGATACCCGGAAGGCCTCTCTCTATTTCCGGGGGTATGTGTCTTCTGGCCAGCTCTCTTCCTGCTTCTGCATCTTGCTGACGCACTCTGCTGGCACAAGTGGTCTTGCGCCTTGGAACTGGGCCTGAGGAGGGAGGAGTTATTCATCTCCCCAAGCTTTCAGGCCCCCAGGCTTTCACCTACCGCATGACAGCCACCATTGCACCAGACATCACATTCATGTTCAAGACAGGAAGAAAGAAGAGGCCATGCCAACATCTTTCTTCTCACATCATTCACTTTGTCAGTAGAGCAAGAGCTTTCCTAGGAGCTCCCAAACCCATTTCCCCTTAGTCTTTCTGACTACATCTGTGTCATCTGGCCACTCCGTGTTGCAAGGAAGCCTAGGAAATGGACCTTCAGTCTTCTATTTTTAAAAGATAGACAAGGGAAATGGGGTTGGGAGTAGCTGTTGAGATAGCCAAGTAATGAGTGGCTGCCTCAACAGGCAAACAGATTGTTGGAGCTCCTAGGCTTAATCAGAGCACCACCCTGGGCTGAATATTACTCATCTTGAGAGGTGAAGCCAGCTAGACTCCCTGGGTCAACTGGGGACTTAGAGAACTTTTCTGTCTTACAAGAGGATAGTAAAATGCACCAATCAGCGCTCTATAAAAATGCACCAATCAGTGTTCTGTAGCTAGCAAGAGGATTGTAAAATGCACCAATCAGCGCTCTGTAAAATGCACCAATCAGTGCTCTGTAAAACGCACCAATCAGCAAGATCCTAAAAGTAGCCAATCACAGGGAAGGTTGAAAAAATGGCATTCTGATAGGACAGAAAAGGAACACAGAAGGGGACAAATAAGGGAACGAAAGCTGGCCACCCCATAAAGCAGTGGCAACCTGCTTGGGTCCACTTCCACACTGTGGAAGCTTTGTCCTTTCGCTCTTCGCAATAAATCTTGCTACTGTTCACTCTTTGGGTCCATGCCATGCCATCTTTAAGAGCTATAACACTCACCGAGAAGGTCCGCAGCTTCATTCTTGAAGTCAGCGAGAACATGAACCCACTGGCAGGAACCAACCCCAGACACCATCTCCCCTCCATCTTATGTGTGGTCAGGCATTCTCTTCACTCTTCCAGAAACTCTGAGATCTAGCCTTGAAACCTGCTGAATCACTAGAGATCACACATTTTTGCCCTTTGCAGAATCACTGTAGCTTACTTCAATAGCAGTGCTAAACCATAAACTTCCATGGAATCTCTCACACTGCAGGGCCCAGGCCCATGAAATCCACTATTGAGCTTGGCTGTAAAGATGCTGTTGAGAACCCTTTCCCTGCATTGCTCCCTGCTCCCTACTCTCACAGGTAAGCCCTAAGAGATTTCTTTCAGAATTTGGTGCTGGGAAAGATTTGCTTGCTCTAGGGCAAGTTTGTCCAATCCATGGCCTACTGGCCATATGTGGCCCAGGATGGCTTTGAGTGCAACCCAACACAAATTCATAAACTTCTTTAAAATATTATGCTTTTTTTTTTTTTTTTTTTTTGCTCATCAGCTATCGTTAGTGTTGGTGTATTTTACGTGTAGCCCAAGACAATTTTTCTTCTTCCAGTGTGGCCCAGGGAAGCCACCCCTACTCTAGGGAAATTAGCACTCCATCTTCTTTCTGATAACACAAATAACATAAAGCATGGTCTCTTCTACCTGTCCTTGGGTGCCAGGAAGCACAGATCCAAGTTTGAACCACAGCTGTAACAAGTGTTCACCCCAACCCCGGGATCTGTTTGTCTTCTTGTTCTTCATAATATGGGGTTCATTTTGTTATTGTTTTGTTGACTGTATTTTGTTGTAACCCATCACATATTTTCTGTAGAGAAGGGGTAATTGGTGGAGGGAGAAGAGAGAGAGAACTTTTATTTCAGCACATTTTATCAAAGCAAACTTCAAAGGCTGAAATAATCACAGCAGTGAATCAAAGGGGTCATTAGTGGAGAGTAGGTTGACTGGATGTAGTACATTATTTCTCAGTTTATAAAATACTTCCAGTTTAAATGGATCCCTACTGAGCAAAGGTTGGGTTCTAAAATCTTCATTTTTATATTTTTTATACTATTTCTACCTGCTGATATTTTTATGTACTTCATTTTCCAAATTGTTCTTTTCACTAATTTAATACTTAAAAACTGCCAAATGATCAATATTGACATATGTTGATTTTCAGGACTAGCCAGTTGCCCATCAAATACGCATCCTTTTCTTCTGTGGGGACAAAAGCTTGATTTAGTTGGGGGTGCCAAAGTGCCCACCTAAAAAGCCTGTATTTCCCAGCTTCTCTTACAGTTAGGAACGACCACTTGACCTGATTCTGGTTCTGAGATTAGCTAGAATTTGCTAGGAGGGATTCCCAGGAAAGCCCTTTAAAGGGGCAGACTCAGCTGGTATCTTAGTTTGAGCTCCCTCAAGAAGGAGCTTGAGATGAACTTGGGTGCAGGTGGTTTATCTTAGAGTTCATCCCAGGTAACAGAAATGGGGGAGAGGGAAAAAAGGAAGAGAGGAAAGCAGTGAAGGAGGCATTAATAGGCCAGTTGCCAGCGAGTACCTCGGTCTGCCGTGGGATCCTGCACACTGTGGGCCATGCCTCGCGATCGTCTCAGCGGAGGACTACGAGGCTGGGCTGCCTCATTCCCCATTGCTTGGGATCTCCCTTGGGTTCTTAGCTCCCCCACACTAACTGATTGTTCTTGCATGTGGTTGGGTGGTCTTCTGTGGCTCCAGCAAAGCAAAGAGGCGGCATGGTGTGGCTGGTGTGCGATGCTTACCGTGTGTGGATCTATGGACGTGGCTGGCTGGAGTGAAGATGGCCAAGGGAGTGCAGCCGGAGCATCCCAGGCACCCCCAGAGCCAGTGTGCATACCTGTGCACTCCACCTCTCCTCCTGCACTCTCCCCAAAATGTCAGCGTGACAGCTGGGACTCTAGTAGCTGTGAACACTAAATGAAGGCCACACTCTAAAAATGGCTCTGGAGTGAAAAACTAGAAAAAGCCTGATGTCACCATGGAGCTGATAAAGCCTTGGACTATGTAACTTGAAGCTTGAGAGAAAAATAAACACTCATGTTGTTTAAGCCTCAGTCATTAGTTTTCCTTTTAAATAAAGCTGAGCTCAGTCGTAATGGATACACATCCCTAGTGCCAGCCACATTCACTGGATTCAGCCTTCCTGGTACTGCTAATAAGCCAGTGATCTTCACTGTGACTCACTCCCTCTGGCTCAGCTCAGGCAGAGTTCCTTCTTTGTGAAAATGACCCAGAGGAAATCTCTCTCCCTTTGAATTTTTCTAAGCTTCCTGGAAATCAAGTTGCATTTTTCCTTCCCCATGCATGCTATGGAAAACATCACTAAACATCTGAGTTTCCTGAGTTTTTTTCTCTTCAACAGATTTTGTGTTAATCAGAGTAGACAAAGTGCTATAACAAACAATCTCAAACTCTCAGTGACACACCATAATGAAGGTTTATTTCATGATCATTTCACAATCCAAGGTTGGTTGGAGGGGGCTTTGATCCATGCAGTCCTCCAGGGCCCCAAGCATCTGCTATCGAGTGGTTCTGCCATCCTCTAGGGCCTTGGAGGCCTCCACTGGATCATCCGTGTCTGACCAGCAGGAGAGAGAAGGGCAAGAGTGTGGAGGGTGCCACAGGCAGTTTCATTGCCTGAGCTTGGATGTGGTGGATTCCCACTTCTGCCACCTTCACTGCTTCTCAGGTCACATGGCCTCACAGACCTGTGGAAGAAGCTGGGAAATTCAGTCTAGCTGGGTTTCCAGGAGGAAAAGAAAGTAGAGCTTAGTGAGCACTTAACACGCCTCTGCCATACATGTTTAAAAAGCTTCCAAGGAGGCCGGGCATAGTGGCTCACGCCTGTAATCCCAGCACTTTGGGAGGCCAAGGTGGGTGGATCACCTGAGGTCAGGAGTTCGAGACCAGCCTGGCCAACATAACAAAACCCTGTCTCTACTAAAAATGCAAAAATTAGCTGGGTGTGGTGGCACATGCCTGTAATCCCAGCTACTTGGGAAGCTGAGGCAGGAGAATCACTTGAACCTGGGAGGCAGAGGTTGCAGTGAGATCACGCCACTGCACTCTGGGCAACAGAGTGAGACTCCGATCTCAAAAAAAAAAAAAAAAAAACTTCCGAGGAATCCTCCCAACAGGGCCGGGACAGTCTGGCTACCACAATCTTGAGACATGTGCTCACACCCTTCAAAAACTGCTTTTGGCCGGGCGCAGTGGCTCACACCTGTAATCCCAGCACTTTGGGAGGCCACGGCGGGTGGATCACGAGGTCAGAAGATCAGACCATCCTGGCTAAGACGCTGATACCCCATCACTACTAAAAACACACAAAAAATAGCTGGGCATGGTGGTGGGCACCTGTAGTCCCAGCTACTGGGGAGGCTGAGGCAGGAGAATGGCATGAACCCGAGAGGCAGAGCTTGCAGTGAGCTGAGATTGCGCCACTGCACTTCAGCCTGGGTGACAGAGCGAGACTCTGTCTCAAAAAAAAAAAAAAAAAACCAACTGCTTTTATACATCGTAGAACTTTGCATTTTAAAGTTTACACCTGGAGATTTTCATCATAAATTTAAACCATAGTGAACGGATATCATTTTTGGCATATTATAGACACTGAAATTTGTGGTGGTCACCAGACGATGCTCCACCCAGATCCCCCATCAAGGAAAGGCTTGTCCCTATCCCCTCCACTGCTGGGAGCGCTGCTAGCTTGCAGCTGGGTTAGGATGGCCTCAGGTGCAGAACTGCCTGGCCCTGGTTCATGCCCTTCCCCAGGCAGCCCCCCTCAGTGACTGGCTGTGGTGGGAGTACAAGGCTCGAGGCAAGGGTGGGGCAATTCTGATGACCCTTTCAGTGGCAGAGCTTCCCTGGGACTGCCAAGTCTGCTGGGGACCTGCATCGCAGCTTAACTTCTTCCTCTCCCCAACTCGTGCTTCCCCTTCCTTTCTCGGGTTCCCCTCAAGGGCACCCCCCATAGACATTCTACACACGAAACTCCAGCCCACGATCCCCTTTCCAGAGATCCACCCTACAACAGTTTTTCAAAATGAAATGGTCATCCTGTTCCACTGCAGCAGAAATATATAAATACATTTAAATTAATTTTAAAAACAATCCTTAGTACCATAAGCTTTCAAGCAATTAAAAATGTGTTCCAAGTTGAGTTGCCATTTCAAGTTAATGTCAATCATTATTAAAAAGAAAAAGTAATTTTGGGGGGAAATGCATCTGTAATGGACAGGAAGTTGTATGCTCCATAGAAGGAAAGATCAACACTGGGGGACACCAATATTTGGATTACGTCCTTGTTGGGCACTCTGAAGGGTTTTCTGCCTTGAAGCAATTCACATAAGAATATTCAGGAAGGATAAAGATATGCCTTGCTTTTGTAAAGTGGGAAAAAGGCCAATTTTAAAAGTAAAGAAAGAAAAATCAACATAATACCTCCTGATCAATTTTAAAAAAGAGTACAGCCGCCAATTTATTTTCCGAAAACAATCCAGGTCTGGATCACAAATCGCAGAGCTAGTAGGAAATGTGCGCACCCCCATTTGAAGATCGTGTCCACTGCACAGAATCCTCCTACCCTGTATTCTTTCCTTTATTTCACAGCTGATTGGACCAGGGGTGGCATCTGATTTCAGTCTCTCTCTGTTGCCCAGGCTGGAGTGCAGTGGTGCAATCATAGCTCACTGTAGCCTCCAACTCCTGGGTTCAGGTGATCCTCCCCACTCAGTCTCCCAAGTAGCTGGGATTACAAGCATGAGTCACCATGCCCAGCTGGCATCTGATTTGACAACCACCAATGTATAGGCCAGCCAGTGATCGATGCCTGCACAAAACGATGAAGAGAGCCAATCAGAGGCTCTGTTTTGGAGGAATCTGAGTTGTGGACATGGAGAATACCATGCAGTTAGAAAAGAAAGCAGGAGGCAAGTGGACCCAGGAGAGGTGCCAAAGGCCAGAGTCACAGCCACACAAGGCCACTAGGTGAACAGGGGTGAGTCTATAGGGAGGAGGAGATGGGGAGAGAGGTGCTGCTGTCCCGGCTCTCAGGAGCTCAGCGTGCTGGGCACCAAGATCTCCTGGATCCCCACAGGCGCCTGCACGCTTGACTATCCCTAGTTACCGTGGTATCCATAGGGATGGTGGCCATCTCCTGCTGCATAACCAACCACCCTTAAAACACAGTGGCTTAAAACAACAAGAGTCGCTTACACTGTTTATGTATCTGCGAGTAGGGCAGGGCTTGGTGGGGACTACTTTTCCCTGCTCACAATGAATCTTAGCTGAGATGTCTGGGGGCTCAGATCCCAGAGCTAGTGGCCAAAGTCAGGTCCCTCAAGCTGTCCAGTGCTCCTCCCAACCCCAGGTTGCTTCTTGGGTGAAGGGTGGACATTACCGGTAACTGCAAGTTGCTGGAGTCCTGTTGCCCCTTCTTTGTTCTCCCTGGAGCCATTTCTCACCACAGGCTTCCTTCTCATGGCCAGCACAGAACTCCCTGAGTTCTGAAGGATGTAGAATAATCGCAGCAGTTACGTCCAATTGTCTGCAGTTTGACCTGAATGCTGCTGACTCAGGGCATGGATGGAGACCACACCCCATGGGTGGTCCAGGGCTATTACTTCACTTTGGAAGGTGGTCAAATGAGCTACCACTTTACCTTGGAAGAATTATCAGTGGAAGTGCTTGGGGCACCAAGGAAAGAATACAGAAAGTTCTGTCGCGTACACAGTGCTCTATAAAGATTCCCCAATTATCTTTTCATCCAGAGGCTTGAACTGCCGGCTTACAGAAAAAATACAGCTTATACAGATATTTATCTTGCTTGGCCCATACTCTGCTTAAAAAAATTCCCCACTTTTAAAACCTGAGAGAGTTGTGTTCAAAAAAATGGCTTTCTGGCAGGGTGTGGTGACTCAAGCCTGTAATCCCAGCACTTTGGGAGGCTGAGGCGGGCAGATTGCCTGAGCTCAGGAGTTGGAGGTCAGCCTGGGCAACATGGCGAGACCCCATCTCTATTAAAAATACAAAAATATAACCAAGCATGGTGGTGTGCACTTGTGGTCCCAGCTACTCGGGAGGGTGAGGTGAGAGGATCGCTCGAGCCTGGTGGGCGGAGGTTGTGGTGAGCTGAGATTGCGCCACTGCACTCCAGCCTGGGTGACACAGCGAGACTCTGTCTCAAAAAAAAGGTTTTCTGACTTCTGTTGAAGAGACTGAAGGCCGTGGAAACACCAGGCCACTTTCTCTCATGGACTGAGTGGTTCCTGAGCCCCCGTCCACCTGCCTGGCTCCTTCAGGCTTCTGAGTTTGAGGTCCCGTGGCTTTCAGGGGAAACACGAGTGGCAGGCAGTGGCTGGAAACAGTGTGTGTAGCCACGTTTTAGTCTTGCATTTCACAGACCGCCATGCCAGCCTCCTGTTAGTTTTGAACCACTTTGTTTCAAGGCTTGAGCTGACACACATGAGACAGGGTTGAAGCTGACGGAACAAGAGGGGAGCTGGCCTAGGGAGTCAGCCAGAGGCCGCAGACTCTGCCATCAAGCATAGGCTCTCCCTCTCCGACGCCGCCTTGCGAACCTGGAGACTGGCAGATTACCTGGGGTGAAGGTCCCAGGTAAGTAGGGCCACACGGGTTGCAGTTTAGCATAAAGATTGTTTCCCAAATGCCAGGCCAGAAGATTCTGCAAGTGTAAAGGAAGCATATTTGTCGAGTGATACAAGCTTCCTCCTCCACACATTGATACGATTTTTACTGCATTTCTCATAGTCATTTTATTACCCATTAAATGCAAGTTCCCAGGTCCTAGTGCTTCTCGTTATGATGGCACTGTTGGCACAGCAGGCTGTTTTGGTCAGCTGCCTGCTGGAGGGGAGTCCTTTGTCAAGGAGCAAAGCTTGTTCTCAATCTAACATCACACCAGGCCCCAGAAAAACCAGGAGGCCTCAGAACTGCATGTTGAAGCACAGCGTTCTCCCCAGGGTCTGGTCCTCGGCTTGGATTGCCTGCAGGTGGAGCCTGTGTCTCCTGAGGATATTCCAGTGGGGGGTAGATGTCACACGGTCATATTTCTCTGGCTGTACCACCACCAGAAGAACCCCAGACCCCAGTTAGTGCAGGGACGCCCTGGAAGGTAAATCACATGTGCTCCACAGGTGCCAGCTGGCGTCGGCTGTCTTCCGTCTCTGATGCTGCTTCTGACTGTTGATGCCTGCAGCAGAGGCCACCCAAGCTCCAGGGAGGCTGGCATTCCCGCATGACCACATCTGGACCTCTGGCCCCCCAGCCATGCATGGCCTTCAGTGGGGACCCCAGGGGAGAGAGCTGTCCTCACTCCCCGCCCCACCACTGCAGCCCGGTCACCCAGAGCAGAGCTGCCTGGGCCCCACACCTGGAGCTCTGAGTATCACTGATCTTTGCAACTTCATCTTCCAGGGCTCGGCTCTGGTCTATGGGGCTGGGGCTGAGGATAGCCCAGGCAACCAACGCCATGCAGCATGTTTCACTTGCCCATTGTTCATGAACCTCAATTCTTTCTGCCATTTATTCAAGTCCCTCCAGCCCCCCACACTGGTCTGGATCCTAGGCCTGAACACGGCTCAGGTTCCCACTGGGACCCTGGACTTGGGGCCACACATGGACTAATCCAGAGCAACAGCTGCACAAGGTGTTTTCCTGACCCCTCAGATAAAATAAGGCCCTTCACCCCTCCTGGTAAGCCTCTCAGTCCCTTCCTCTGCTTATGTTTTCTTCTCATTGCTTCCTGTTCTATTTTACTTTATTTTTTATTTATTTTCTGTCTCCTGTCACGAGAACGTTAACACTTCGAGAGCAGGAAACTGATATTGATGAGTGCTGTATTCCTAGCACCCCGAACAGTGCTGGGCACAAAGTTGGTGCATAATAAATATGTTGAGATTAAAAAGTAAGAGTGGGCAGGGGTTGATTTTCCATTCTATAGCATGACTTCTTTCACTTATTAGGCATGGCTAAGGAACCGAAGACGCAGAGTGGAAGATAGGATGGGAGGGACTTGCTGGGCTCTGCTTTCTGTAATCTGCCTTGGCAATAAAAATGGCCAAGGAGAGAAAAGATGCTACGATTTTTTCCAAACTGATACAGGTTTGATCACTTTGAATGACAATGACATTCCCAGGAGATGAGGAAAGAGCTAGAGTTCCTGGCCCAAATGTAGCAGATTGTTCTGTGTCAGAATGAGCCTTCTCTAGCATGGACACACCATGTCTTCTACTTGGCCCAGGGTTCAATATCAGTCAATATCCATAGAAGGATAATGTACCTGGCACTATGCTAGGTACTAGGTAGGGAGTGACAGATGATATTTGGGAGTGACACAAGAAATGAGTAAACAAATGAACAAGATAATTTCAGGTAGTGACAAGTTCTTTATAGACAATAACAGCAGGTGACATGATGGGGGTGGCATCTTATCAGTGTTGATATATGCCCACTGTGGAAGGATGTATCTTGGATATCTGACTCTGAGTTTTCAGAAGACTGTAGAACAAAGCCCTTTACATTGCATTTTAAAATATCTAAACCCAACCAGGAGACTAAGAGAGCTTAATCTGGAAGGCTTCACTGCACTTACAAATTCACTGGAAATTCACCAGCATCTGTCATTTTCCTGTTGAAGATGGTTTATATGTCAAATCTGGGCTCCTGAGTCTATCCCACTTACCTTTCTTACTCATTTCCAATTTTTAACTGTCTCTTAAATAATAAACATTTATTGAGTTTGCCATATGTCAAGCTCAGGAGCAAGAGATACTGAAATGAATTTGACACAAGTGAGTAGGTCTTCTTAGTGGCTGAGGGCAGAGACTATGGAATCAGGCGGGTCTGGGTTAGAATCCTAGTTCCTGCCCCTCCTCCCTAGCAGCTAGCTCCTGCCTATTGGAGCCATTTTCCTCTCTTGTAAAATGCGAACAATCCTATCCAGGCTGCAAAGTTGTTGGGTTATTTAAATGAGATAAATGTGGTCTCCCATAGGAGATGTTCAATAAAGGGAAGCCATTTCTTGCCTGAGACACCTGGTTTCCAGGAACAAGCAGGAACCTGAAGCGGTTCAATGACGCACTCTCCTGAATGGGATCTTGCATTTAAGGAATTGGTGCAAATGGAAGCTCGAAATGCTGTCTATTGTCCCAGAATAGTGTGTCACAGACAGCCATGGTGGTGACTGGGGGCGGCACATTCTCTGTGCATGGGACATGGACACTTCATGTGGGAGCAGCCGGCTTCTCTGGGGCCATGGCTCCCTTCGGGCACAGTTATCAGATTCTTGACAATGTGGAAGATCTAATAATAGTGTTTTCCACCCCAAGAGCAGGGGGCTGCTTTGCATATTTTGCGTCTTTTGTAGCTCCCTAAATGACTTGGTAATCTGAAACATGACTATGGAGAGCCTTGTTTTGTTTGTTCTCATGCTTTCATGCAAACAGCGAGCAAGAGGAATTTGTTATAAATAGCTTGCAACTATTTAGTGAAAAAAATAGAAAAATGAAGTTGGGTGGGCACTAGGCAGACTTCTGGACAAATGCAAGCTCCCTCAGCAAGAATGGTCAAGTGGAACGGCACGCCATGTGTGCTGGCTATGGACCTATGTTCATCCTAACTCAACCCTGAGGAATGTCTGCTTCCAGGGCCTCGTGTCTGTGAGTGGCTTGGAATCATGGATGAGGGAAAACACCTCCCCAGAACCCACTAACTGGGACACGTTCACCCGCATGGAGAGTCAACCTTAGACAGATTTGGAAGAGTAATTCTCAGCTTTAGGAGGCCAGCAGGGGGAAAGCTAAGAAATTCTGTAAAAGGTATAGTGTGGAACTTTCCATCTAGTTTTTTTCTGTAATTGCTGGTTCAAATTTTCATATTTAGAGGTTGCAAGCTCAGTGTGGCAAGCATGTGAAAGGGCATCTACTCTTTCTGCCACTTCCTTCATCGCCAGGAATCTACTGTTGGAAAAGGACAAGTGTGTGTGTGATGAAGAACCTTCTCTTATGATTCCATTATGGTGCTATTTCTGGAAAGTAACTGCAGCAGTAGGAAAGTCCTGATTTGTGTGTTCAGTAGGCTATTGTGACAGAAGAACCCAGGGAGTGGATCTTTCCAGAGGCCCTTGGGACTGCCTAGGTGCAGAGATATTTTGCTAATGGTGTTGATACAAACACATTCTTCTTTGTACTGTAATTTGCATATGACATTTCCATGATTCTGCAGAATTCATGAGCTGAAATCTCTATTGTTATAAACTTTGCAAAGTATTTTAGAAATAATTATATAAACTCAGCATAAGCTCGATTTCCATTCTTGCTTTATCACTTTTCTGGTCTCTGCTGGGAATGCCTCATGAATATTTGATGCATCCATGGTACACTCTTAAGGAGAAGAGCATATTCTGCTGTAGATGAAGTAGAAGATTTGTCTTTCCACGAATGGAACCTGAGAGGAGCTGTTTTCCTTACCTTCTTTCTCAAATGAAGCCACCAGTGCAGACGATGTAAATGACATAATCGTCTGTATGTTGTGTGCGCATGTGTATTTTGACTAACCATGGGAATACTGTTCGGGTATGCCTTAGATTGATTACTTCTATCACCAGATTTTGTTGTCAGTTTGGGCCTTTCATCAGAGGACTTTCTGGTTGAATGAGAAAAGCGAGGTGGTAAGGCACTGTGTGGAGAGAACACGTGCTTTCTGTTCACTGATGGGGACAGGGTCTGCCACCCCAAAATGACAATGTGAAGACAAAGCAAACACAGTCTCCACTTTCTGGCCATACATATTAGCTTTGAAAAATGTGTCTTCTGAAATTCCACCTCCTCCCACTCTGCCATCCAAATAAGGGCTTTTTCCAAGAAAAACATCAGCGATTCCAGTTCTGCTTCCAGTATCTTGCATGGGAAGTCTCTGTTTTAATAGGGGTACTGCTGGGTCTATTTCACTGTTTCCAAGAGTGGAATAAAGCAGTGTGCGGGCTATCAACCTTATTAGTAGCTGATGACAGGTATTTGCAATCCACGGAGAAATATATAAAGATGGAGGAGACTAAAGCAGATTCTGGTGATACTTTAATAATAAAACACATCCCCAACAAGACTCACACAGGCAGAGTTTGTCACCTCCTCCTCTGTTCCCAGAGGTTTCTATCCGTATTGCAACTATGGAACTCATATATTAACATGACTACCCAGGCCATGTAGCCTTGAGCTCTGAAACCTAAGGATATGACTTGCTGACTTTGGATCCTCAGTGCTTAGAGCAACCTCTAGGCCATAAAATAGATGGCTACTGACTAAGTGGTTTAATTTCAACTGCTTTATCATTAACAAGGATTTCCACATGCATTAGCATATCTATCTGAAGATTCCAAATGTTCTGTCCCTTTAAGCTCTCTTTGACTCTTCAGTTCAGCCCTATGTTGACCAAAATCAGAGTTCAGCATGGTGGACACCAAACAACTAATCAATTAACTTACCACTCTTTCATCAATTGACTTTATCCTATATGTAAATTTTAAAATCAATCATTTATAAACACAAGCAGCTCTAAAATTGCTTTGGCATCTTGGGTTTTAATCTTTAAGAAAAACAAAATCATCTTTGAAGAAAAATTAGAGGAAAATTTTTTTTACATATTCCATATCATCTGAATTTTTCTGAATCAAAGTGCTTTTTTCAAAAAAAGCACCTGTTTTGACAGAAATAAGATAAAGAAATGATTAAGCGGAGAATGCACAGTTAGCCTACATATGGGATTCTCAAACTTTAGGGAAGCACCTAAACAGAAAAAGATGTCTGGGTGGGATCCAAAAACTTTCAGTTCTAGCAAGTTCCCAGGTGATGGTGATGATGATGATAACGGTGATGGTGATGCTGGTAATGGTGATGGTTGTAATGATGGTGACAGTGGTGCTGGTGGTCATGATGGTGGTGATGGGATGGTGGTGGTAGTTATAGTAGTGATGGTGGTGGCAGTGGTGGTGATGGTGGTGGCAGTGGTGGTGATAGTGGTGGTTGTGGTGGTGATGGTAGTGGTGGTGGTGATGGTGATGGTGGTGGTGGTGGTGGTGATGGTAGTGGTGATGATGATGGTACTGGTGGTGATGATAATGGTGATGGTGGTGGTGGTGATGGTGATGGTGATGGTGGTGATGGTGGTGTTGGTGGGGATGATAGTGGTAGTGATGGTGGTGGTGGTGGTGGTGGAGGTGGTGATGGTAGTGGTGATGATGGTAGTGGTTATGGTAGTGGTGGTGATGATGGTACTGGTGGTGATGATAATGGTGATGGTGATGGTAGTGGTGGTGGTGGTGGTGATGGTAGTGGTGGTGATGGTAGTGGTGGTAGTGGTGATGATGGTAGTGGTTATGGTAGTGGTGATGATGATGGTACTGGTGGTGATGATAATGGTGATGGTGGTGGTGGTGATGGTGATGGTGATGGTGGTGATGGTGGTGTTGGTGGGGATGATAGTGGTAGTGATGGTGGTGGTGGTGGTGGTGGAGGTGGTGATGGTAGTGGTGATGATGGTAGTGGTTATGGTAGTGGTGGTGATGATGGTACTGGTGGTGATGATAATGGTGATGGTGATGGTAGTGGTGGTGGTGGTGGTGATGGTAGTGGTGGTGATGGTAGTGGTGGTATTGGTGATGATGGTAGTGGTTATGGTAGTGGTGATGATGATGGTACTGGTGGTGATGATAATGGTGATGGTGGTGGTGGTGATGGTGGTGATGGTGATGGTGATGGTGGAGGTGGTGATGGTAGTGGTGGTGGTGGTGGTGATGGTAGTGATGGTGGTGGTGGTGATGGTAGTGGTGATGATGGTAGTGGTTATGGTACTGGTGATGATGATGGTACTGGTGGTGGTGGTGATGGTGATGGTTGTGATGGTGATGGTGGTGTTGGTGGGGATGATAGTGGTAGTGATGGTGGTGGTGGTGGGTAGTGATGGTGGTGGTGGTGATGATTATAACGCTAAGTGGTGATGATGGTGATGGTGATGATGGTGATGGCAATGACATCGGCCTGGAGACCACACATGGAAAACCCTGAATTCAATCAGAGAAGGAGTATAAGGGTTTGGAATTGAATTTATCAATTGTTTGATGTGATGCAACAGATGGATGTCTTGTCATTGGACAAAGTCTCTCTTTCTATATGTCTTATTGCTTTTCCCCATTAAAAAAAAATCTGGGCCAGGTGTGGTGGCTCATGCCGGTAATCCTAGTACTTTGGGAGACTGAGGAGGGTGGATGACTTGAGCCCAGGAGTTCGAGACCAGCCTGAGCAACATAGCGAAAACCCTCTCTACAAAAAATTTAAAAAATGAGCTGGGCATGGTAGTGCACACCTGCAGTCCTTGCTATTCAGAAGGCTGATGATCTCCTGGGCCCAGGAGGTCGAAGCTGCAGAGAGCCATGACGACACCACTGCACTCCAGTCTGGATGACAGAGGGAGACTGTGTCTCAAAAAAAAAAAAAAAAAATTCTGTATATATTTGACAAAGATACCAGATTGGGAGGATGGCAGAATAGTGTAGTGGTGAACAACCAGCTCTCAACAACAGTAACAACAAAAGCCCTGATTTTCAGCATTTGCCTCCATGGTGCAGCTCCCTCTGCTGTGGTCACCCTCAAGTTGCCAGCATGAATTCAGGGGGCCTGGAGTTGGGAAGGGCTAGCAGCACACACTTCAAATTAGACACGGGCCCAGCCCTGTTCCCTAAAGCCATGTGTTACCTTCTGGGCATGAGGCTTAATCTCCTTAAGCCTCCTTCTTCTTATCTGTAAAACAGGCATAGTAATAGCCCCTTGGGAGCTTGGAGGAGCTGCCCAGCGCCGGGCTCCAGCACTCCTCAACAGTAGCTGCAATGTCTAAGCAAAGCATTGCCTGGTCTCAGCCACCTGTGCGGAAGCGGAGAAAGCCTGTTTGAAATAAGGTCTTTTGTGGCCGGGCGCGGTGGCTGACGCCTGTAATCCTAGCACTTTGGGAGGCCGAGGTGGGCGGACCACAAGGTCAGGAGATCAAGACCATCCTGGCTAACACGGTGAAACCCCATCTCTACTAAAAATACAAAAAATTAGCCGGGCCTGGTGGTCGGTGCCTGTAGTCCCAGCTACTTAGGAGGCTGAGGCAGGAGAATGGCATGAACCCGGGAGGCAGAGCTGGCAGTGAGCTGAGATGGTGCCACTGCACTCCAGCCTGGGTTACAGAGCAAGACTCTGTCTCAAAAAAAAAAAAAAAAAAAACAGAGAGAGAAATAAGGTCTTTTGTAAAAAGCTCTCACATCATCTTTGTCTCTGTTGTATAAACCTTCCAGTGGGATGTTCCGTAGGTCAGCTTTCACATGATTACTGAATTCGCTTTCAGAGCAAATTAAATTTCTCTTCAATTCATTCACTTGGTTCTTTGTTCTGGTACCCAGAAGGTTTTGTCTTCTGGACACTAGAAGCGTACACCATACAGATAATTGGAGTTTCAAAACCATTGATTCCCTGATTTTCTTGGGCAAATTCATAATCTGAACATAGGTCTGGTACTTGAATTGTAAACTTCCCTGCATTCCTTCCACATATCAGTGAGCTAACGGGTTGGCAACCTGTGAGCAGTGAAAAGTAGGCATGGGATTTATAACGGTGAAACAAACTGGAAGCAAGGCAGAGGCCCCAGGATGGAGGGTTGGTGAGTAAAGTTTACCTCATCACAGGATGCTCCTCACGCAGCAATCAAAAATGACATTTGTGAAGTGTTTCTAAGAACATAAGAAAATGCTCTGACTTGTTCTGTGACAAAAGCAGCACACACACACACAGACACACACAAATGACCCTTGAACAATGTAGTGGTTAGGGGTGCCAACTCCCCACAAAGCTGAAAATTGGTGAATAACTTTTGACTCCCCCCAAACTTAATGATGACTCACGAGTACAGTATATAAATCAGTGTCCCTATGAGCTGAGAACCCAAGCTGAAGCTGTCTCCACTCGCCACACAGGTGATTCTCTGAGCGTCCCCGGTGATCCACAAGTCTTTGCATATCTCTGTCATCCTACAAACCAAACGTTATTGTAACAATCTGTTTATGTATCTGTTTCAGTTGTTAGACCAGAAGTTCCTTGAGGGCAGGACTGTGTCTTCCTTTTTGTACCCCTGGTACATGGATTTGGTCAGAAAGTGTGTGAATGACCTCATCTCAGGAATGGAGAGGCCAGTCATACAGTGCAGTCCACAGAGGTGTCGTGAGCCCTTTGGGACATGGTGTTCTTAAAGCTCCTTGTGAGTTAATGTGTGGGAGGACACAGAATTCTTTCTTACGTCCCAGCAAACCTTTTCCAGCCCTAAAGTAAATCCCCTTTTTCACAGTACTGAAGACCTCAAAGAACACTGATTGGTATTTGCTACAAAACACACTGATGTGCCTACGTATGTGCTCATACTTCTCTTGCAGTAAAAAAGGATTTCAGTTGACTTATAAACCTCCAATGAAATAACGTGAAAGCAGGAACAAAAAGAAATGGAAGCCAGTGGAACAAGGTGGGGACACAAGCAGCTGGGCCTCAAGGAACTGGAACACAGAGCTCAGCCCTGCCAAGGTTTTCCCTCCACCTGCTGCTTTTTGCATTTTTGCTTACCTCGCTCAGGCTGGCTTTGTCCACATGGTGACTAAGAGGTTTCCAGGCTCTTATATACCTCTTATCTCTCAGCATCACATCGGAGGGTGATCAAATCTTTTTCTCTGGTTGCACTTTAACAAATCCCAGGGAAGGACATATGGATCAGGATTAGGTCAGGTGCCTACCAGGAAGCAATCAACCATAGCCGGATGAATGTGGGAGGCACTCTAGGGCTGACTGAAGGCTGGTCAGGGTGCTTCCTTAGTCAACAGAGTCTAGCCCAAGAAATGAGCTTGAGGAAGAACTTGAAAGCTTCATTTGAAACCTAAGGCTGGAGAGGTGGAAGCAGCTCTTCTTTGATGAAGCGGGGAGAAAGGTGAACAAACAAGACACAGACATCCATCACAGCTCCTAACCCCTCAGGGATCACATGGATGGCAGTCACAGTGGAGTGAATAGGATGGGCAGATGGCATATTACAAAGCAACTTATTTACTGATAAGATGCTATGGCCCCCAGAAGCTTCTCAAGGTATGGAAAGGACAGAGGCGGGGGCCCTATAGCCCAAAGACCACACTGTCTTCATTCATGTATAGAGTTCATATATAGCGTAGAGCCTAGGAAGAGGATAGTCGGTTCTTCTTTCTCCATTTTTCTTAGGAAATAAATAACAAATATAAGGTCAAAATAAGAAAATGTTTACATCTGTTTTTATATGCTATAGAAATCTTATAAATTTACATGCAGCAAACAATAAAAATGTGGTAGTGAAATCACTTTTAAAGACTGCTCTCCAATAAATGCATTTTAAATATTTAATAAAAAATAATAACCCTTAATAATTCTCAGTCCTTAGTTTCATGGCTTCTTTGTGACCTCCTGCAGGTTTCACAAGACCTTCATGCTACAAAGATGGCAGCTTCTGTCACCATTTAACAATAATAGAGTGCATACACGATCTGGGTCAGGCACTGTGCTAAGTGCTATGTGTACAGTGCTGGGCTAGTCAAAAACTGTCCCTGCCCTCACAGAGCTTATGTATCAGTTCGTTCTCACATTGCTAGAAAGAAATACCTGAGACTTGGTAACTATAAAAGAAAGAGGCTTAATTGACTCATAGTTCCACATTGCTGGGGAGGCCTCAGGAAACTTACAATCATGGCGGAAGGCAAAGGGGAAGCAAGGACCTTCTTCACATGGTGGCAGGAGAGGGAAGAGTGAAGAACGAAGTTGGAAGAGCCCCTTATAAAACCATGAGATCTCGTGAGAACTCACTCACTATCATGAGAACAGCATGGGGGAAACCTCCCCCACGATCCAATCACCTCCCACCAAGTCTCTCCCTAGATACGAGGGGATTATGGGGATTACAATTCAAGATGAAATTTGGGTGGGGACACAGCCAAACCATATCAGCTTACATTCTAATGGGGGATACAACTGGAAACAAGCATTATAGATGTTTCCTTAAGGAGAAAACATTCAGGGAACCATAAAAGTTTCAAATGAATGAACCTATGGCCACACAGCAAAAGGACTCATATCATAGAAATGGAGTCTAGGCCTGTCCTGGTCCAGGTTACCTAGCAATACAATTCCTCTCCTCAGAGGAGAGGAGAGCTCCAGGCACACACAGAGCAATTGGAATAGGGGTTAGAGAGTTGGAAGGGCAAGATGTGGATTTTCCTTCTCTGTAGCAACTTGTATCTCTCAGTTCCCAAACTTAAGATAAAACCAAGCAGGGTATGGTGGCATGCACATGTAGTTCTAGCTTCTCAGGAGACTGAGGTGGGAGGATCACATGAGCCCAGGAGGCGCCCTGAGCTATGTTTGCTCCACTGCACTCCAGCCTGGGCAACACAGTGAGACCCTGTGTTTAAAATAAATAAATAAATAATAAACTTAAAAAAAAAACCCATAGATGGGGTAGTTCTCATTTACTTGCAACAAAAATGTCTTATACATGGTAACTGTGTTCAATTCATTGGCATACTGCAAGAGAAACAGAAGAAAGCTCTTCTGTCTTGGATTTAGGGGAGTGAGTTATTACCTTTTTAATTCAAGATTAAAAAGAAAAAACGCCAGGCGAGGTGGCTCATGCCTGTAATCCCAGCACTTTGGGAGGCTGAGGCAGGTGGATTACCTGAGGTCAGGAGTTCGAGACCAGCCAGGCCAATATGGTAAAACCCGTCTCTACTAAAAATACAAAAAGTAGTCAGGTATGGTGGCACATGCCTGTAATCCCAGCTACACGGGAGGCTGAGGCAGGAGAATCACTTGAACCCGGGAGGCAGAGGTTGCAGTGAGCTGAGATCACGCCACTGCATTCCAGCCTGGGCAACAAGAGAGACCCTGTCTCAAACAAAAACAAACAAACAAACAAAAAACTCCCTAAGCTCATTATAAACAAACAAATAACAACTGAACTGCCTAGAACATTAGTTAAGAAAACATAGGCTGCATTGAGAGTGTGAGATGTTTTCATAAATACCATAAAAGCTTAGAGAAGATGGGTGTTTTTGAAAGATTGTTCATGTTTAAAGCATAACTGTATCAGTCAGGATAAGTCTAGGTTATGCTGCAGTAACAATGATCCTGAAACTCAGTGGCTTAAATAACACTAGGTTGTTTTTTACTCATGCTACGTAGACATCACATGTTGGTGGGGGTTTGACCCATGGTTGTCCCTCAGGGGCCCAGGTTGGAGGTTCCAAACTGCACACATTTCTACAGTAAGGCACATGGTGAATCATGCATTCACCATTAAAGCTTCTGCCTGGAAATGACACATGTCACTTAACTTACCTTTGGGCTAAGCAAGTCACATGGTTATACCTACTTTAAGTGGGGCAAGAGAGTACGATACTACAGCAGTGACTGGCTTCATGAAAAATGGGAATCATTGGAGTGTTATTTTTAAGCATAGGAAATCTATCTCAGCTACATTTAGTTCCATATGTTTTAATTTTTAGAAGATATTTTCCAAGGCTGTAATCATCTTAACTATGCACTTCAATTCATAGAGGGATGGAGTCTAATTACCCTCCTCTTGAATCTAGGCTGAAATTAGTAAACTGCTGGAGTAATAGAAAGTGGCAGAAGTGATGTTCTAGGAATTCTGAGGTTAAGTGTTCAGAAGGCTTTGCAGCTTCTTGCCAGCCCCTACGGACCTGTGATGGGCAGTGCCCCCTGCCCACATGGGATGCACTGGCAGTGAGACGCACTTGCTCCTGCAGCCCCAAGCTGCCATATAACCAGACCAGCTACCCTGAAGCCACCATGCTGGGGAGGCCACAGGAAGAGACCACACAGAGTGGCCCAGAAACTACACGAGGACAGAAGCGCCCCCAGATGGAGACGAGTTTACTTCTTTGATTTGAGTCTTTTGACGCAAATAAATGTATTTCTGCCTTCTAAATGTTGTGTGAAGACATAAGTAGTTGAGGAGTAGTTGTACCTCTAATTTATTTCTTTGGGCTCTAATTCCTTGTGCAAATTCGTGGATCAGAAGATGTTTTTTCTTGGTTGCCAAGAGCCCTGGGGGAAAGGAGTCTTGGTTCTCAAAAGGGAAAGAGGACAGGAATAATTTTGAGGCTCGAGTTACTATCTAGGAAGGCACATGCTTGTGTGGTTGGGATACTCACAGGGTGTCCTGCAACCAGCACAGAAATGGAACACACCCAGAAGCCCAAGAGCAGGGTGCCTGGAGGAACCCGCACCACATTTTGCCAGGACCACCCTGAGCTGGTAGCAGCATGGGCTCTGAGCACATGTGAGATACACCATGAACTCAGTCTTGTCTCCTGGAAACCTGCAGCCATCCCATGGAATCGGCTTGGGTCTTTTGAGCAGAAATAGGTAGAAGCCACCCTCTTCCCTACCTAAGTTATAAAAATATTGACCAAAAAATCCCCCAAAATGCACCTGAACTGGGGACTGAAACAGCACATTGGTTCTGTCAAAGCTGGCAATTTTGAGAAGGCAGCTTCAGGTCATAGCCTCATGGGCTTACCCTATGAACCCCAGAATGAGGCAGACTTCATCACCTGGTCACAGACAGCATTGGGTGACAGTGGGACAGCTGATGTGAGCAAAACTTAAGACGCAGAAGAGTGTAGGAAAACACACGCTTCCTGTGACCCTCTCTCCCCCAAAAGAAAATAGAGAGGGATTGAAATGAGCAAGCCCAATGTATTTCTCCCAAATTTGCAAAAAAGAAAGCCTTTCCACATTCCTGGGATGCAGTAAATAAAGTGGCAGAAAGAGGCTTGGAGTGTCACACTAGCTGAGCTCCCTCCACAGGGAAGCAAACAGTAACAGTGGAGAGGAGCAACTCACCTAATGGTGGAGCTGATGGTGCCTTACAAGACGGGCATGCACCTTCACCCCTAGCAACGCAGCGCTGAGCAATTGCATTGGCCTGGAGAACCTGGCAGGTTCACCAGATCTTACAGTTGCTTGGCATGTCATACCAGCCCTCACTTATTAGATGTCTGCTGTAAATATCTCTCTTGGTTGTGTGATCCTAACTCTAAGAACCTGTATTAGTGAAGACATAGGGGAGCTTTTATAACCAAAAAGCCATCAACACAAAGCCTCTATGCCAGGCACTCAACCAGGCTCTGGAATAAGGAGACGAATAAGACAAATATTCTGTTATTAAGGAGCTGTCTATTCAGTGAATGAGCCAGGCAGGTAGATAGAATTTTTTTTTTTTTTTTTTTTTGAGACGGAGTCTCACCCTTCACCCAGGCTAGAGTGCAAAGGTGCGATCTCGGCTCACTGCAACCTCCACCTCCCAGGTTCAAGCAATTCTCCTGCCTCAGCCACCCAAGTAGCTGGGATTACAGGCATCCACCATGCCCAGCTAAGTTTTTGTATTTTTAGTAGAGATGGGGTTTTACCATGTTGGCCAGGCTGGTCTCGAACTCCTAACCTCATGATCCACCCACCTCGGCCTCCCAAAGTGCTGGGATTACAGACATGAGCCACTGCGTCCAGCACAATAGAATATTATAGAACAACAATAGTGCTATCCCAGGGCCACGTTCACAACATCACAGAAGTAAAGAAGCCATCAGCTCTGCCGGAGAGGCTGGAGGAGGTGCACGGAGGAGGTGAGGGCTAAGCCAAGAGTGGTAAGAATTTGCCAAGACTGGGGAACAGCCTGTGGGAAGGCATAGCACTGGGAAAGAGTAAGCCCTGTGCCCAGACTACAGCAGTTTCTCTCACTCAACAGGTATTTATGAAACACTCCTGCCATCTGTTTTAGGGGTTTGATGTTGAACGAGATAGGCACAATCCCTGTCGTTGGGGAATTTATCATCGCACTCTATATAGAAAAGGGAGTAATAGGAGACAAGGCTGGAAAGGTAGGCAGGGGCCAGATCATGGAAGGTCTTATGTGTCATGCTGTGGAGGTTGCAGTTTCCACAAAACCTTTTCCTACTCTGCTATTTTCCACACCATACTGCAGGACTGGCTCATGATGGGGACATGCCACATCCCTGCTCAGGGGCCAAAGTGGCCATGGGTGATGGAAAACAGAATGTCCGGCATAGCAATTGCCTTTTATGTCCAAGCAATTCTAGAGGTACAAGGAGTCTCTTAACATTTTCCCCAAGCCAAGTCATAATAACAATTAGTAAAAGCACTAGGAAAATAAACCAAAGTTAAAATAAGGATTTGTATCCTTATTACACTTAATGGTGGGAAACTTTTAGCAAGTCTTTTGAAAGTACCATAGTATTCAGTCAAGTCTCAGAAAAGAATGGCTTCCTGGCCCATAGGAAAAGAGAAAAGGAGGGAGCTTATGATCCCCTGCAAAGACCTGTCCAGATTTCTTCTAGTTTTCAGGATTCTATTATAATTTTTTTTCTTTATTTAGGCTCAGAAGATACTGAGACTGCCTTGCTAGGTTTTTTCTTGGAGACAGAGGGAAAACCAATTCAACAACAAATACTTATTGGGCACCTGTACACTGTATGCTTGGTACTATAGCACGTGAGAAAGCTACATTGTCTCTTTAGTGGATACTCTGTTCAGAGTTGAATAAATAAAACTTCATTATGCTCAGCCTAAATATGTTCCTAAAAGTAAAGTTCCAGTCCATTTAGTTTTTTAAAAGAGGAAAATGGGCATGTCTTCTTTGGAAATAAGTTAATCTGAAACAATTGTAGGGGCAGATTGCTTAAGTGTTTGTGAATAAATATAAGCCCTTGAGCAAGTTTCCAGTTTTTTCTGATGCCCCAGGGATAGATCTTGCTTTTGAAGGGAGACAATTAATCCCTTGTGATTGGGGAAACAAAGATAATGATGGAAATTTATATTGTTGACCTGAAAATGTACTTTTTAGTGTAATTGTCTCTCTGTTCTGGCTTTTTTCAAACTGCAGGGAAGGCAGAAGCCTGGGTTTTGAGGTTCTCATTTCAGTTTTTAAGCAGAAAAGACAGGCATCACTGCATTCACTCACAAACATTACCCCAGGATACTGAGGTGACTGTTAGGATTTTTCACAAATATCAAGGTTGCCCTCTCCTTCCAGCTCAGGGCAAGTGTAAGCCTCCCCACCCTCTTCGAAGTTAGGTGTGGCCGTGTGTCTTGGTTTGGAATCAGGCCTGTTTGGAGACTGGAGAGCTGGAGAGCTAGCCTGTTCCTCACCACTTGTCCTTCTGCCTGCACGGGCCCTCTGGGAGGGTATGACAACATAACGCCTCTGTCCCTGATTTTTTTTTTTTTTTTTTGAGTCGGAGTCTCGCTCTGGTCACCCAGGCTGGAGTGCAGTGGCATGATCTCAGCTCACTGCAACCTCTGTCCCTGATTCTTTTTTTTGAGATAGAGTCTCTCTCTGGTCGCCCAGGCTGGAGTGCAGAGGCATTATCTCAGTTCACTGCAACCTCCGCCTCCCTGGTTCCAGCAATTCTCTTGCCTCAGCCTCCCGAGTAGCTGGGATTACAGGCACCCACCACCATGCCCGGCTATTTTTTGTATTTTTAGTAGAGATCGGGTTTCACCACGTTGGCCAGGCTGGTCTCGAACTCCTGACCTCAGGTGATCCACCCATCTCAGCCTCCCAAAGTGCTGGGATTACAGTGTGAGCCACTGCACACCTGGCTACTGTCCCTGAAGTAATTCTGTGAGGACAGCCTCTCAGCAAGAAATAAACTTGTTGCCTTAGGTCACTAGATGTGTTATTCCAGCATAAGGCGCCTATGCTGGCTGGCCAGATGTTCACATGTAACCCTCCAGGTGCCAGGCTCTGAGGGTACAAAGGTGTCAGACAGCACCTGCACTCTCCTTAAGGAACTTCTGTTCCGGGGGAAGGAGAACCAGGAAAACAACTCTGAGAGAGACACACCCACAGGGGAGAGGAAATCCAGCCTCAGAGGAACCCAAAAAAGAAAGGCAGTGAGATAAGTCTCTTTCCTTTAAAACAAGAGGTGGGTGGACTAGGAGAAGCTCCTCTATGTATTCAGTTACAACCTGACCTATACTCAGTTAGAGTCTGCGCTATTTATAATGAAGTGATGGGATTGTCTATATGCTAGCAGAAAGCTTAATATTCTACTTAATGTATTTAAGTGTTGCTATGGAAATTCAGTTCAAAGATGGCAAATGGGGGTCATATTTTGAATTGTCTGATAGATAAGGAGTGGTTGCCTGATTTTACTTAAGAAAGATTAAGATGCTGCGTCCAAGCTTGGGAGAAGAGTGATGTGATCAATTAGCAATGTCTGTCTTGTGGTGAGGAGATGGGACCAGAAAGCCATATGTTACTATTTGCCAACCTACATCTATCTGAAACAAAATAACTGACAGTTTATCAAAATTTCTCACCCTCCAAAAAGAATGAATTAATCTTGAAAACTCACATCTATAAATCTGGGTAATAACAAGAAATCTACTACGTGATTTTAGCCCGCACCCCTCAATAGCCACATAGTCACGTGAATAAGGCTAACATATGAAGAAAATAAAAACCCTCATTGCTCTTGGTTGTGGGTCTTAACTCTCTATACCTGTGATAGTTAGACAATCAGCAAAGCTGCTGTAACAAAAAGACCTCGAATGAAATGGCATTATTTCTCCCTCATCATGCAGTCCATGAACATCTCTGCCATTCTTTTTTTTTATTATTATACCCTAAGTTGTGGGGTACATGTGCACAACGTGCAGGTTTGTTACATAGGTATACATGTGCCATGTTGGTTTGTTGCACCCATCTCTGCCATTCTTGTCAGGTGGCTTAAAAGGAGACTAAGGCAGCTGCTCCAGCTGGCCTGGTCTGCAGGGCTGATAATAGGTCCTAGAGGAAGTCTAGAGAAAGGCTTTATCTCTAATGAGCAGGCATCATCTCCACTCACATTCCATTGGCCTCAGGTTGCTCTAGGATCACACCTAGATTCAGGGATATCTGGAAAATGTAATCCCTCACTAGGCTGCCATGTGCTGAGCTCAGCCTTGGGGTGTTCTATTACTGAAAGGAAGGGAAGAGAATGTACCCTGAGGATATTCAACAGTTGCCATCCTTACAGGAGAAGGAGGAGACCAATCTGTGCTGAAGTCATCAGTACAGGGAGCCCCTTCATGAAAGAAGGAAGAGTAAAAGCAATATGGGCCCAAATTAGAGGAACATTTAGAAAGCTATACTTTTGTCTTTTACCAAAAGGAATATAAATCTTTCTACCATAAAGACACAGGCACATGTATGTTCATTGCAGCATTATTCACGATAGCAAAGTCATGTAATCAACCTAAATGCCCATCAGTGGTAGACTGGATAAAGAAAATGTGGTGCATTCCCTGTACTGATGACTTCAGCCCAAATTGGTCTCCTCCTTCTCCTGTAAGGATGGCAACTGTTAAATATCCTCAGGGTACATTCTCTTCCCTTCCTTTCAGTAATAGAACACCCCAAGGCTATATGCACCACATATAATAAATGTGGTGCATATAAAGTATAACTTTCTGAATGTTCTTTTGGTTAACACCATGAATAATTAGACATATCAACACCATGTACCTTTGATATGATGGACTGAGAAAGATACAACATCACCTTGTAGTCTTGCCAAAAGTTCATGGCATCAATCTCATCATGAGAAAATGTTACCTACACCCCAAATGGGGGGCATGTTACAACACAGATAACCAATACTCTTCCCAAGTTTCAAGGTCATGCAAGATAAGGACAGGCTGAGGGGCTGGCCCAGACTGCAGGCAATGAGGAAACATGGCAATGAAATGCAATGTGGGATCCTGGATTAAATCCTAGACCAGAAAAAGGACATTAGTGGGAAAAACAGAATTTAAAAAGGTATATAGATTGGTTATGGGTGTTTTAGCAAAATGAATATCCTGGTTTTGATAACTATACTTTACATTTGGAAGATGTTTGCTTTAGGGAAAGCTGGGTAAATACTACGTGGGAACACACTACTATTTTTGCAATTTTTCTGTATGTTTAAAGTTATTTCAAAAATCCTGTCATGTCATAGCAACACTTTTCACATGAAAGGCTAATGAAAGGCATGGAGCCAGAGGCCTAGAGCCCGTGAAGGATGCCCATCTCCTCTCCGTCCTGGGCTATTCCAATAGTTATGTAACTCATCTCCAGATCTTCATTCTCTCCCCAGCCCCGCAGTCTGCCTGGTCCACTTCCTGTACAAGCACGATTATCTCGATGGCCCACACAGAACCCAGCAGGGGCTCACCATTGCCTAGTAGAGCAAACCCACACTCTTTTTTTTTTTTTTCAAATTTTATTTTAGGTTCAGGATAGATGTGCACGTTTGTTATATAGGTAAATTACATCTCACAGGGGTTTGCTATACAGATTATTTCATCAACCAGGTATGCTTATGCATAGTACCCGATAGGTAGTTTTTCTATGTTCCTCCTCCCACCATTCACCCACAAGTAGGCCCTGGTGTCTGTTCTTCTCTTCTACACGTTCACGAGTACTCAATGTTTAGCTCCAACTTATAAGTGACAACATACAGTATTTGTTTTCCTGTTCCTGTGTTAGTTTGCTTAGGATTATGGCCTCCAGATCCATCCATGTTGCTGCAAAGAACATGACCCGATTCTTTTTTATGGCTGCACACTATTCCATGGTCTATATGCACCACATTTTCTTTATCCAGTCTACCACTGATGGGCATTTAGATTGATTACATGACTTTGCTATCGTGAATAATGCTGCAATGAACATACATGTGCATGTGTCTTTATGGTAGAAAGATTTATATTCCTTTTGGTATATACCCAGTAAAGGGATTGCTGGGTTGAATGGTACTTCTGTTCAAGTTCTTTGAGAAATTGCCAGACTGCTTTCCACAATGGCTGAACTAATTTACATTGCTACCAGCAGTGTATAACTGTTCCCTTTTCTCCCCAACCTCGCCCATATCTGTTATTTTTTGACTTTTTAATAATAGCCATTCTGACCAGTGTAAAATTGTATTTCATTGTGGTTTTGATTTGCATTTCTCTAATGATTAGTGCTATTGAGCATTTTTTCATATGCTTGTTGGCTGTGTGTATGTCTTCTTTTGGAAAATGTCTGTTCATTTCCTTTGCCCACCTTTTTTTTTTTTTTCTTTTTTTTTTTTGAGACAGAATTTCACTCTTGTTGCCCAGGCTGGAGTGCAATGGAATGATCTCGGCTCGCCACAACCTCCACCTCCCAGGTTCAAGTGATTCTCCTGCCTCAGCCTCCTGGGTAGCTGGGATTACAGGCATGTGCCACACATCCAGCTGATTTTGTATTTTTAGTAGAGATGGGGTTTCTCCATGTTGGTCAGGCTGGTCTTGAATTCCCAACCTCAGGTGATCCGCCCACCTCAGCCTCCCAATGTGCTGGGATTACAGGCATGAGCCACCTCACCTGGCTCCTTTGGCCACTTTTTATTGGGGTTGTTTGTTTTTGCTTGTAAGTTTCAAACTCACACTCCTTATAATGGCCAACAAGACATTTAATGGTCCAGCCCAAACTTAGCTCTCCACTCTTAACTTCTCTGCCCCTTCTAGACATTCCTTCTCCTCTCAACCCAACAGAACTTTTTACCTATTTTCAAAGATTCCATTTTAGGCCCTACCTCCCAGAATTCACACATACTCTTCTGAGTGCCTGGAATGCCTCCCTCAGCCTCCCCTCCGTCTGAGATTTCTGGGTTAATTCCTATGTTTTCTTAGAGATCCAGCCTAAACATTACTTCCTCTTCAACACTTTGCACCATTTTTAAAAAACTCTTCTAGTTCTTATTATTAATATTGTGATTCATCTAGTCAGTCGTGGTGAGGAATTGTGCTTGGTTCTTGGATGACAAAGACAAAGGACAGAATAGCCCTTGCTTCCTAGGAGCTCCAGGTAGGGGGAGAGGCTGGTGGGGAGCCAGCAGCTGTAGTACAGTGTGATGGATGTGATGGGGTCAGCACAAAGTGGTTCCTCCAAGGGGGAGGATGCAGGAAGTCTCGCTGAGGATGTTATTCAAGAGTTCAATCTTAAAGGGTGAATGGACGTTCCCAATTCTTCTTTCACTTAAAGGTCAGTTCTTCCCACATCTCACTGCTCTCCTTCTTCTGCTACTCATTGTCTACATGGTCCATCATGGTTCAATTACCAGTTCAATTTAGTTCAACAACTTCCCCATACGGTCTTTTATGAAAAGCATAAACATTAAGGACAAAAGTTAACCTGTTCATGCTGAAATATGGATGAGGTCCTCAAAACTATAGGAGAGAGAACTACTTGTCTTGACCCTAGTACCAACAGAGTGGAATTTTTTTGCAAAAAAAAAAAAGTATTACAGCCATTCAGAACATTTAGACATCAAAGAAAAACATAATGAAGCACAGCTTTCAAAATAACTACTTAAGGATGATAAAGATTGTCACTGTTAGTGATGAACCAACAGTGTTTATTAATATTGCTTATGCCTGTGGTTCTTAAACTGTGTGTCAAGGCACCCAGGGTTGCTGCAGTAAACATCCAAGAATATGACAGATTTCTTCTTTTTTTTTTTTTGAGGCAAAGTCTCACTCTGTCATCCAGGCTGGAGTGCAGTGGCATGACCTCGGCTCACTGCAATCTATGCCTCCTGAACTCAAGTGATCCTCCCATCTCAGCCTCCTGAGTACCTGGGACTATAGGTGCATGCCACCACATCTGGCTTTTTTTTTTTTTTTTTAATGTAGAGACAAGGTTTTGCCATATTACCCAGGCTGGTCTCAAACTTGTGAGCTCAAGCAATCTGGCTGCCTTGACCTCCCAAAGTGCTGGGATTACAGGCGTGAGCCACTGTGCCCAACCGACAGAATATTTTAAAATTTTGAAGGAAATACAGAGCTACTTAACATCTGTCAGACACTCAGTGAACTAATAGCTGAGCAGAATTCACAGTTTCAACATGAGATTATGCTAGATTCCTTTTGATGATATCATATCTTTGTAAAAACTAGGTTTCCAGTGGTTTTTGTGATAAAAAGCCAGTACTGCATGAAAACCAATGTGGAAGAGGAAATGATGGGGAGATGGTCAATCTGATTCCAAGATTTGGGAAGTCAGGCAATGCCAACAGGCTTACACATCCCATGATTGTGGTTATTAAAGAATGAAATAAAATGTTATTTTTTTCTTTCAATCTATGTGTCTTATTTTTTCAAACGGCTACTGAGTTGTTAGAACATAAATATTATTATGGTGTTTGGACTTACTTCATAAATGGAACTGTTGGGTGTTTCTTTTGGCCTTGAGTGTCACAAGGAAACTTACTGGGAAATGAAGGGAGCCATGAACTAAGAAAGTTTGAGAACTTCTGACCTATACTGTTATTGAATTGACAGTGATGTTGCTCCTTTTATAACTGTTTCACCTGAAGCCCACGGAAAACCTTTGGATTCCAAGGATTTCATGGGTCTTCAAGTGTAAAGACAGAAACACAAAAAAAATCCTTATATAATTAAAGGAAATGTGAAGGACCTGGTTTATTAGTTTGGGCTTTACTGGTGAGTTCTTGCAACCTAAAATGTGCCCATTCTACAGATTCAGATGCCATTCCTGAGCCTCATCAGAGGATATGTCAAGCGGTTTGTGGTATCTCTCCCTGTCTACTTGTGACAAAACAAATAGGCTTGCCAGCTGCAAAGCCAGGTTTAGGGTTGCTTGCTGCGACTGATCATGATACAGTGAAATATTTTGTTATTTTTCCTTTTATGATACTACTTGCTTCATTCAAGTTTAAACTCACTACCCTCTTCGGCACTGAGACTGCTGTGATTTTAACCAGGGAAACCAGCCAGCTCTTCTCCAAAGCTGCCCTGGCCAAGCAATCTTTTGTGAGCGTCACCAGCCACTGGAGAGAATTGGGTTTGGAAGTGGCATAGGAAGGGGAGGTGCTAAGTGCATTTGTTTCACCAAGAGTGGGTTAAGAACATTATCTTCTTCCTGTGAAAATGGAAATAAGCAAAATTACAATCAGTGGAATAAAGAATCTGTGTTCTAACAGTTCCTTAATTCTTTTAAAACTAAAACAAATATTTAATACTCGTATTTCAGTATTAGTGGCACCTACGTTGTTGGCTAATAGACATACATTGTTTTTGCACCCTGGAGGACTCACTATATCAGGCGATTTACTTGTTCATTGGTTATCCATCCAATACACTTATTGACAGTTTTTGAGAACCTGCCGTGTGCCAGGCACTGCACAAGGTCACACTGCTGGCAAATCTGGGGCTGGGGAAAGGGCATGAATCAAATTAGTCTCATCTTTCTTGCCCAACAATGAGAATGTAGGGAGTTACACTGTGGTTACTAACACAATGTCCTCTGTAGATCAAAGAAGGGCGTTTTCCCCATGGGGCTCAATGACACATGGATTTGGGCAATGGCAGCTAGAGTATGTTCTTCCTTGGCTTAGAGGGATCTGTCCAAATATCATAAGAGTGCTTGTCATGAGAGGCCACCGCTGATGAATTGTAGGATTGTCCAAATGTTCCTTGTTTCTTGGAACCACATCCTGTTTCTGAAGATTCAGGCAACAAATTAAATGAAAAGTTCATCATTTAAGTTTCTCCAAGCTCCTGTTCATTTGTGTTTGAATTAGGATTGATAGATATTAATGAATAAATGATATTATCTAAGAATTACTGTTAGACTTTTATAAAATGGATATGGATAAAGTAGACTGTGTCATTCCAGGTTATGGAAACCCAGAGTTGATTTCCTTCAACTAACAACAGGGTTAATAGTCTCAGTTATACCAGAGAAGGTTCTTTGGAGGACAGTGATAGAAAACCCGGCCCAAGATGTCTTAAGTAAGAAGGAAATATGCTGGATCGCATAACTGAAAAGCCAGTGGCAAGAGTGGGCTTCAGACAGGACGTCAAAAGAGGGACACTGCCACCAGGCCCCGGTGGCGTTCCTCCATCCCTCGAGGCCACTCCCTCGGAGCTGCTTTGCTTGCCAGTGTTTGTGCTCTTGTGGTAATAAAATGGAAGCAGCAACTCCAATCTTTGTTTTTTAATAAATTTTATTGTGTATATTTAAGGTGTACAACATGATGTTATAAGATACACGTATATATATAGTAAAATAGTTATGATAGTAAACAAATTAACTTATCCAACACCTCACATTGTTACCCATTTTACCCCTCATGACAAGAGCAGCTATAGTCTACTCATTTAGCAAAAATCCTGAATGCAATATGCTGTCATTAACCAGGGTCTGCCTGTTGCACCTTAGATCTTTCTTTTTCTTTCTTTCTTATTCTTTTTTTTTTTTTTTTTTTGAGGCAGAGTCTCATTCTGTTGCCCAGGCCAATCTCAGCTCACTGCCACCTCTGCCTCCTGGATTCAAGTGATTCTGCTGCCCCAGCCTCCCAAGTAACTGGGATTACAGGCACCCACCACCACGCCCAGCTAATTTTTTTGTATTTTTACTAGAGACGGGTTTCACCATGTTGGCTAGGATGGTCTTGAACTCCTGACCTCATGATCCACCCGCCTCGGCCTCCCGAAGTGCTGGGATTACAGGCGTGAGCCACCGCGCCCGGCCCTGACCTTTGTTTTTTTTAGATTCCACATATAAGTGAGATCATGTACTATTTCTGTTTCTATATCTGGTTTATTTCACTTAGCATCCTACCCTCTAGGTCCACCCATGTTGTGGCAAATGGCAGGATCTTCTCCTTCTATAGGCCTTAGTAATATTCATTATATTTAATGGAATTATGCATACATGCACCACACCAGTTTCTGTATCCATTCATCCATTGATGAACACCTATGCTGTTTCCATATTGGTTCTTGTGAGTAGTGTTGCAATGAACATGGGAGTGCAGACATCGTTGCAGGAAAGGGACTTCATTTCCCTTGGGTATATACCCAGCTGTGGAATTGCTGGATTCTACCATAGTTCTACTTTGGGATTTTTGAGAGAATCCCTTACTGTTTTTGGTAATGGCTGTACTAATTTATATTCCAACAACGTGTACATTAGTTCCGTTTTCTCCACATCCTCTCCAGCATTTGGTATTATTTGTCTTTTTCATAGTAGCCATCCTAACAGGTGTGAGGTGATATCTCAATGTGCTTTTGGTTTGCATTTCTCTGATAATTAGTGATGTTGAACACTTTTTCCTACATCTATTGCCATTTTTATGTCATATTTGAATAAAGATCTATCTAGATCCTTTGACCTTTTTTCCGTCAGATCGTATGTTTTCTTGCTATTGAATTGTATGAGCTCTTTATAAATCTTGGATCTGTAAATTTTTTTTCCCAGTTGGTAGGGTCTTTTCATTTTGGTGATTGTTTCCTTTGCTGTGCAGAAGCTTTTTAGTTTTATGTAGACTCATTTACTTATTTTTCTTTTGTAGCTTGAGATTTCAGTGTGATATTCAAGATATTACTCTCAAGGCCAATGTCAAGATTTCCTCCAATGATTTCTTCTAGGAGTTTTATGGTTTCAGGTATCACATCAGGTCTTTTATCCATTTTGATTTTATTTTTCTGTATGGTGTAAGATAAAGATCCATTTTCATTCTTTTGCATGTAGAAATCCAATTTTCCCGGCAGCATTTATTGAAAAGACTATCTTTTTCCCATTGTGTCTTCTTTGTGCCCTTGTCAAAAATTAGACGACCATATTTCTGGGCTCTCTATTCTGTTCCATTAGTCTAAGTGTCTGTTTTTATGCCAGTAAGCAACTTTAATCTTATATCTTTTCACTCAATTCCAGTAGAAAAAAGCACGTGTCCCTCTTCCAGAAGTTGCAGCAAAAGTCTCAAACGCATCATCATGCCACAGGGGCCACATGCCCATACCTGAACCAGTTACTCTAGCCAGAGGAAGACAATGCTCTGATGGGCTTTGACCTAAGTAACAAGCTTCATATCTGAGCCAGGAGTGGACACCAACCAAAGCCCCAGGCTGTTGATGAAAGATTGAATGATGCGCAAACAGAAGGTGGAAGTAGGGGTGCAATTATCCAGTGAAAGGTAAATGAAGGCAGGAAGCCACATGCCCACCACAGGAATAAAACTCATCTCCTTTTCCAAGGAAGGGTATTTCCAAGAAGCCATCTTCATAGATTGTGGAGTCCAAGAAGCGAGTGTCTTAGAATAGCAGCCCAGCCTCAACTGATCAAGTCTTGAAAAATATGATAGGAGGCAGAGGGCCAGGAAGTGTTTGATGACAACTCTCTTGGGGGATGATTTGTAGCATCTACTGATTCCCATGTGTAAATACTCCCACTGCGGCTGATGTCAAGCTACCAAAATGGCTACACTGAGTATAGGTTTGGGAGGAGATGCAGCCAGCTCTCATGAGCCAGTGAGAGCTGATGCAAGCTGCCTCCCGCACTGGCAATTAGTGATATTCACAAAAGGCTTGCACACTTATGCCACCAAAATGATCAGAAAAATCCCTCAAAACTTTCCAAATTAAGACAGATGTGAAGTTGAGGTGAAGGATGGAGCAATTATAACAGACAGCTTTACCACCAGGTCAAACATACACATATTTTAGATGCTTTTGATGGAAGCCAGGGAGATAAATCCATCATTTGGCAGGTCATATAGCCACACTAAAATAGTCTTCCTTACTTGACATAAAATGTTAAAGAAAAACAGCAATTATGTGACGTCACTCCAATTGCCTCTGTCCCCATGAACTGCTGCACAGTCAAGCATTACTGCATACATATCTCCAGTCCCTTACTCCTCAAGAGGGTCTCCCAGGTTTAAAATTTTCTGGCCACAGAAGATACATCTGTTTGTTGCTATTTTTCTAGACTGCTCATCACAGGAATCCTATGATTTTCCACTCTTTTGAATGAACAAAAACGAGACCCTCTGTCAATACTGTGGCTCAGAACACGCTGGCTTGATCCAAACGCGGAAATAACCACAATGGCTAAGCCGGAGGTCAAGTGCTCACTAAGAAAACGCATCTGAAAGGTTTAGTTTTGCCCTTTGCGGTCAGCTACTCTGACTGTGTACCAAGTGGAAATGGCATAACTTGTCTTCAGGCTTATTTGGGAAATAAGAATAAATTCCCCTGTAAAATTTTTCTGGAAAACCAACTTTCTGTGGCAGGATGTGAGTCCAGAACTTGCTTATTAGAGTTTGGGGTGTGGCTGACCTTGAGAAAAAAAGCGACGTTCCTTGATTTGCTTCATTTTCTGTCACGTTGGGCCCTGCTTTGGGGACATCTGGATCATAGATATAAATCAGTCAGGACTGATTAGCAGGAAGGATGCATAACTGGAGGAAAGAAACTAAAACTTTTCAAGATCTCTTTTTCCCCCTCTTTCAATGAAGACGCTAGTTGAAGTAGTGCCTAAATGTAATGACACAGCTCTAAATATTTGCCTTTGCATTTCAAATTCCAGAGCACCAAACTATGAGAAAGTCATCAAATTCTTCCCAAAATAGCTAAGAATCACAAAACTTGTAGTAGCTAAACTGCAGATTTACTAGAAAAATAATATTTAGTGTGTATCAGAATGCCATATGGGGGAAACCTGGAATTGAAATCCTTTCCACCTACTAAAGATATGATATTAATAAGCTTCTTAGTAAGTCAAAAGTCATACTCATCCCAGCTCTCAAGTAATTCAGAGTTAATCTACAAAAATAATCTTATTATTGATAATAATGATGGCAACAATGGCCCACCTGTAGTGGCTGCTGCCAGGACACTAGCTGCAACGGGGCAGGCGCAGCTGGGCTACGTGCTCCAGAGCCCACAGGAGCTAGGAGAAGGCAGGAGCCCCGCCCTCCTGGATGCAGATGCGGCTGCAGCTGCTCAAGTCAGGCTGCAGACCCAGGCCTCCCTGTGCTCTTGCGGGCCAAGAGCAGGCAGGAGCCCCACCCAGGGCGCAGCTGCAGCCACTCAAGCTGCCACTGCAGACCCAGACACCTCTGCACTCTCAGGGACCTGGGAAGGCCCCCGTGTCTGGGCAGGCATGGAGGTGTCTGCTTCTGCTGCCTGGCCTCTCCTTGCTCCCTGCACCCATTCTCCCTGCACCCACTCTCTCTGCACCCACTCTCCCTGCACCCAGCCTGTTGTGTGTACCACCAGCTCTCTGCTGCCTTGGCTCCCTCCCCACTTTGGATGCTGAGGCGCATGGGAGGGAGGCTGAGCAGGGAGCTGAGGACAGCTCAGTGCTGGACTGCAGGAGCACCTTGGCACCAACAGCCTAGACATCATGAATGGTGGCAGGAGGCAAACAGGCACCTGGGTGGAAGGGGATGGGTCCTTGGTGAAGCCCCACCTTCAAGCTGGAGAGGACCTGAAGCCTGGGGGCAATTCTGCCAGTCCCACAGACTGAAGTGGGAACTTGTGGTGCTTTTCAGGGCCCATGGCTGCCCATGAACCAATCAGCATGCACTTCCTCCCCTCTGAGGCCCATAAAAGCCCTGGACTTAGCCAGACCCCAAGACACAGCAGGAGGACCAGCTGCAGAGAGGAGCTACCCACTCCAGGGTCTCCGTTCTGAGAGCTGAACACTGCCCACTGGAGAGGAGCTACCCAATCTGGGTGTCTCTGAGGTGTTCTTTAGGTCAATAAAGCTCCGTTCGCCTTGCTCACCCTCCACTTGTCTGCATACCTCATTCTTCCTGAATGCAGGACAAGAACTTGAGACCTGCCAAATGGCAGGGCTAAAAAAGAGCTGTAACACAAATAGGGCTGACACATGCCCCTTCCTCGCCACATTTCAGGCAATAAGAAGGAAAGAAGAAAGAAGAGCTGCAGCCCTCGGGGAGTCCAGACCTAGGAGCTCCAAGCCAGGGCTGTGACACCCTCTTTGGGGCTCTGCAGTTTCTGGTGTCTCCAAGCTTCCAGGTAACATGGCATTCCTCACTGCCAACCTCAGTGGAAGCTGCCTGTGGTACTCTTGGATCAGCTGCAGCCTTGCAGGGAGCCAGCGCCCATGCGGGTGCCTGGAGCTGCCCGCCCCACACAGCCAAGCATGCCTGGCTGTGCACAGTGGCTGGACCCCACACTCGCCCACACATCCCTCACCACTCCATGCCTGGCTCACCCTTGGCCGGCATGGGATCCAGTCCAATAGGGCTAGCCGAGCACAGCCTGCCAGGTTGAGCAGGCCTCAGTAAAACTCAGGCAAAGGTGTCACTGGCCACAGAGGTTTCCGGCTGGCAAAACAACACCCCAAGAATCCCGTAACCGTAATACTAGCTAACTTAGTTTACAAGTATGCTTAAGAGGGGGATCAAAATATCTTCACCCTCACAACAACCCCATCAGGTAGGTTCTATTGTCCCCATTTCATAGACAAAGAAACCGAGGCTTAAAAATATTTAGTGATTGGAACAAAGGTCACAAAACTAATACATGTCAGAGACAAAAACTGAAGTCTGAGTTTTTTTTGGTTTTGTTTGTTTGTTTGTGTTCTTGTTTTTGTTTTTGTTTTTGTTGTTTGAGACAAAGTCTCACTCTGTCACCCAGGCTGAAGTGCAGTGGTGCAGCATCGGCTCACTGCAACCTCTGCCTCCCGAGTTCAAGTGATTCTCATGCTTCAGCCTCCCGAGTAGCTGGGATTACAGGAACCTGCCACCACGCCTGGCTAATTTTTGTATTTTTAGTAGAGACAGAGTTTCACCATGTTGGCCAGGCTGGTCTCGAACTCCTGACCTCAGGTGATCTACCTGCCTTGGCTCCCAAAGCTGAGCTCTTAATTATACTGAATTTCCAAGTCAATTTCAAAAACTTGCAAAGTACATAGAAAATGAAAGAATAAAGGAAAAATAGAATATTTGGATGCAATACAGCCATAAACATAAAAACAATTCAAACTTTGAATTTAGAATGCAAGTAATAATTATTTTAACAACATTTGCATAGCATGTCAGAATTTGAAAAATATTTTCACATGCATTTGATCTTCATAGCAGTTCTGAAAGCAGAAAAGATCTGTGGTTCTCATTCTGCAGAAGCAAAGACCAAGCCTCAATCAATGACTGAGGAAAACAGATCGCTGCTGTGCTATTCTAGGCCACTGAGAAGGATAAAGAGTTTCTCAGTTCATTTTCAATTCTATGCCATAATACACAAATCAGATAAAGAGAGACTAATACTATATATGAATTTCACTTATAAATACAAATTCTAAATCAAACATTTCAAATTAATATAAATGCAAAAATTCTAAATAAAATATTTGTAAATAGGAACCAGAAGTATATGAAATAATTACATACCACGGCTCCTGCTATGGTTTGGGCGTTTGTACCTCCAAAATTCATGCTGAAACTGAGTAGCAGTGTGGCAGTGTTGGCAGGTGGGGCCTAACGAGAGGGGATTGGATCATGAAGGTAGAGCTCGCATGGGTTAATGTTGTTATTGTAGGAATGTGTTAGTTACCAAGAGAGTGGGTTGTTATAAAGTGAACCTGGACTCCTGCTTTCTCTTTTTTGCCCACACTGGCTTGCCCTCCCACCTTTCTGCAGTGGGATAACACAGCACGAAGACCCTCACCAGATGCCAGCCTATGAACCCTGGATTTTCCCAGCTTCCAGAACCAAGAGCTAAATAAACCTCTATTCTTTATAAATTACCCAGACTGTGGTATTCATTTATAACAACAGACAACGAACAAAGGCAACTCCCTAGGGCATATCCTAAGACTTCAAAAATGGTCCAACATAAGGAATCCTCATAACATACCATATACATATATTATACCTCCAAATTAAGGTAGAAAAAGCACATTACACTGCCAGCTTCCTAAATAGGCATTTAATAAAACTGAGTAGCCATTTTTATTAAGTTAGGGAAAAATTATCAAATGGCTACTGAAAGCCTAAGAAGTCTTCAAGTATTTGTTGAATCAAGTACATGTGCTCTAGAATAAGAGAAGAAAATGAGCTGTTTATTTCAACCACATCTGGAGGGGCAAATACACTATATATCTGAAATATATGCATAATTCACCTGAATGAAAACCTGCAAACAAAGCCAGTAAAATAACAGGCAGCAACCTTGCTCAGCCCTTCTCATCACAACCGCTTGGGTGTAGGAAGGTTCAGGGAAGCAGCCAGCTCTGTCACCAACTTTCTCTGATGGTGAACTGCGGTTGGGTCAGTCCAAAGTCTAATAGCCATGTTTTTCTCGTCTAACCATCTAACTAACCTGTTTCACATACTGTCATCGTCTAATCATCTAACTAACCTATTTCACATACTGAGGAAGCCCTAATCAGCCCATGAGGAGAGGACATGGAGGCATCTCTTAGTGGAGGGTGCTCCAGCAGCCTTCACAGTCACTGGTCCCTAAAGGCTAAAGTTGTGGGTGGCAGAGAGAATGGTGACAACCTTCATTCCCTGGTGGAGAGTGGTGAGATCTCCCACCAGATCACACCGTTTAGTAGTAGCTTTGTCTGGTTGTGCAACAAGTGCAAGTAGCCCTCATCTTCACAATCACGACTCTCCCACAGAACACCCAGCCGGACCCAGTGGGGAATGGACAGAGCCAGCTTTGAGGACAGTCATGCCCCTCCACATGTAGGCTGCTGTGTTTGCAGAGTTAGAGAGCACAGTCTTGTGCACAGGTGTTTTACACTAACATCTGTAGATGAAACAGATCACTGTGCCATCTTTCCTGGGGTGTAGGAAATGGACTAGTCAGTGTGTCCTAAGGGGTCTTGAGCCAAAGTCCGAGCTCGTTTTTCAAATCTTTTTAGCTCATTAGAATGCTGAAAGAATGGGAAGGGCTGTAAGTATAAAATAAGCAGTATTTTCCAATATCCTCCTTCCCTAAGTCACAGATAGAATACCAAAAAGCTCTACCTGGTCCACAGTCTTTATCTCAAAATGCTGACCAAAAAAGCTGTCCCATTCTTCTCTGAAACTCCTAGAAAGGAAACCACCAGAAAATCAGTAGCTGCCTAATTATTACACTAAGATCGAACTTTAACAAAAGAAAATTCCTTATTTTCTTAATGCAGAAGACTTTTCAAAAGTTAAAACTAAACAAAGTAGCTTTAGCGTAATAGAGAATGTTATTTCTTTGGACTCAAGTTGAAATGTAAGCCTTACATTGCCTTCGACTTTATTTGTTTATAATCTTTTTATTTTTTTAATAAGTTTCCTTTGGTGCATTTTGAGCACTGTGCAGAACTGTTAGACTAACCCATGTGGTAGCATGCCTGTTCCAGTTGGCATGTTTTTTTATTTTACTAACCTCCGTGTATCCTTAGATATTTGGTTAGCTGGGCCAAAACTGCAGAGGCTATTCTAAACAGCATGACCCAACTATTTTAGCTTAGCAATATTACAAATCTAAAAAGGCAATTCTGCCAATCAGACTAAAGCAGACATGTAAAAGTGATTCATTAAACTTGTATGTGTTTTTATTTACCTAAATTAATTAAAATAGATAACATGTTTAAAATGTGCCCAGAAGCAAGTTCTTTTTCTGAGACTTGAATATTATAAAATAAATATTCTAAAAACAACTTGTCAATTAATTATAGTCTATTATGGAGTGACAATGTTACATTTGCTATGGGTGAAATTTATGTGTTGGAAATAATCCCCAAAGCAACAGTGTTGGGAGATGTTTAGGTCGTGAAGGCTCTACTCTCGTGAATGGACCAATGCCACTAAAACAAGGGCTTATGTGAGTGGGTTCAGTCTCTTCCAATGTTCTGCCATGTGGGGAAGAGCATTCCTCCCCTCTGGAGGATGCAGCTTTCAAGGCGCCATCTTAGAAAAGGAGACCGTGCCCCTTACCAGACACGAAACCTGCCAGCATCTTGATCTTGGACTTCCCAGCCTCCAGAACTGTCAGAAACAAATTTCTTTTCATTATAAATTACTGTCTCAAATATTCTGTTATAGCAGCATAAAGCAGACTAAGACAACATTCCACTTTTCTCAGTTAGAAAATCGATTAATTTACCCTAATTATTTCCACTTGCTAATTTGCTTCCTTGAAGATTTAATACATCTAAAATATACTCATGTATTAAAAATTACCTCAAAGACACAAAGTTAAAATAAAATTCCATGTTGAAAAGGCCCTTTGTAGGGGGCCAATATTTTCTATGCTAAAGGGAAAGCATTATGTTTGTTGCAGAATTTGAAACCCCAGTTAAAGTAAAACAATAATACTAATTATCTGAGTCTGTTCATGGTTCATCTTTATCAAACTGTGAGAGTACCTCTCTTTACACATATTATGACATGCACATTTACACAAGACTGTACATTTACAGAGTTTAAAAATCAAGAGGAGTGCAGGGAAAGAGTTGACTGGCAGCATGGAGGTAACCAAATGGAATGAATCCAACTTTGATTAAGTGTTCCCACCAACTCCCATGAACTGGAGAGCAGAATGGTCCAGTCTTAGATGTACCCAGACCGAAAAACAAGCCAAAGTTCCATGAACAACAACAAAAAATCTTACAAAAGTATAAGAGCCGTGCATGAAAATTTTGAAAAAACAAGTGAAAGGCTTTGGTGCATTGGAAAGTTACAAGTCATCTGAAAAAATGATTTTGATCACCATATACATACATAGTCTTTTTTTCACAAGGTCTGATTCTCCCTAACATTCTATGAGTTTTACGCAAGCAGGCCACAAGGCATAGCTCAGCACTCATTCATACATTTAACAATTTTGAGATACCTAGTATTACACCCACTAGCAGACTCTGTGCAGATAGAGGGGATACAGGGATAAACAAGGAGTCTCTGATGAGGATACCTGGTAGTTAAACCAATGATTATCACACAACATGATAATTTGCTATACAATGAGAAAGGAGAGAATGAAAGAGAATCGTGATCTCTGAGGAGAAAAAATGACATCACAGAAGAAGTGAGCTGAGTTGTTCAAGAATGAAGATGCGTAAAAGAGGGAAGTAGAAATTATCGCCCTGGTGTCATCCTTGAGCAAAAAGTAGAAGAATCTTAATGGCCACAGGAAATTAGGAACCCTGTCTTTATGTTCTGGTCAAGAGCAAATGCAGTGCTGAGAAATGGTGGTGACAAATAGATTTATAGACATTAGAGCAAAATGATGGCTTGGGATTTGGATGACAGGGTTATGGATTGTGGGGTCAGGCCATGCAAGTTTAGACAAAGTTGAGGATGACAGTCTTCTTTTGCTTTCAGTCAAGTACACGAATATTGAGACACATTGACTGCATTGGTGATTTTAGCTTGGTTAGGGAGGGACCTTCCTTAGCCTTCACTTACTGTGCCCTCCAGTTTTTTTTAATATACATAATTTCAACTTTTATTTTAGAATCAGAAGGTACAGGTGCAGGCTTGTTACATGAATATACTACAGGATGCTGAGGTTTGGGGTATGACTTATCCTGGCACCCAGGTACTGAGCATAGAACCCACTAGCTTTCTAACCCTTCCCCCAGCTCACTTCTAGTAGTCTCTAGTGTCTACTGTTCCCATCTTTATGTCTGTGTGTACCCAGTGTTTAGTTCCCATTTATAAGTGAGAACATGTAGTATTTGGTTTTTTGTTCCTGTGTTAATTCCCTTAGGATAATGGCCTCCAGCTGCATCCATGTTCCTACCCAGGACATAATTTCATTCTCTCTTATGGCTGCATAGTATTCCATGGTGTATGTGTACCACATTTTCTTTATCCAATGCACCTTTGATGGGCACCTAGGTTGAGTCTATGTCTTTGCTATTGTGAATATTGCTGCGATGAACATACGAGTGTACATGTCTTTTTGGTAGAACAATTTATTTTCTTTTGGATATATACCCAGTAGTGTGTACCCTCCAGTCTTTGGCATCAATAAAATAGTTGAGATGAATATTCCACAAGTAGATTTTTGTAACAATTATAGAAGCTACTAACGAAAGAGGAAATAAAAGAGATCCTTCACGCAGTGTCCAGAACGATAATAAAAATCTTTTTAAAGGTTATAAAATTTTCATAAACTTGATTCTGAGATTTTGCCTTCATCTTCTTGTAAGCTTCTATCAAATCCTAAAACATCATAATTTGACCCAGTCATTCCGTGTATAAGGGTGTTTAGAGTTTATGGCAAAGTTGTTTATGATAATAAAACATTTGAAACATGTAGGACAAATGGGAAATATTGAAATACACCATCTGATAGAATAATATGCTATCATTGTAAAATCATCTTACCTTTAAAGGTATCAGAAACTTTTCATAATGTGAAGAGAACAAATGTTTACAAGCTTTATCCAAGGAAGACTACAAAGCAATAGCCCAGTGCTTAAGAGTGACTCTCCAGTCAATGCAATTGTGGGTGAATTTTATTTTTTTCTCTATACTTTTCATCATTTTCCAATTGTTCTGCAATTAACCTTTATTCACTTTATAATCAGAGAAGTGCTTTAAAATGTTAGTTAATTCAATAATTAAGAAAATACATATGTTCACAAATCTACTTGCAAAATTAATCCTGGAATTCTAGAGACAAAGGTCCATCTTCTGTGATTTTCACAGTAGTGCTCAATAGGGCATGATATGGGATATGGTATGTGCTGTTAGGATAAAGATCTTCCCATTCTTCCCCACACAATGAGGAACCAGTGCATTTGTGGTAATTGATGATGATGATATTAATGACTATCCACCTAAGGTCCCCAAAGTAATGGGGGAAGCATGAGAATCAGACCAAGCAACATGAACTCCATGTGCAAACTGAACTTTAAATGTTTACAATGTTTCCATATATTGAACTAAAAACAGTTGCAAAGTCAAGAGATGGCCTCGGAACACCTGTAGGCCCCTTAACTGCAAGGGCAAACTATCCCAATAGCGCTTTGGGAAGGCCACAGGGTGTTCCAAGACTCATTTGAAAAAGAAAGTCTTGAATATGGAGCTAAAGCCTAAGGTGGGAATTGTTCAGGAAAGGGAATTTGAAAAATCAGGGTGTAAAACTGGAAGGAGGAAGAAGGACAGACAAAAAAAAAGATTATCATCTAAAATGGAGATTACCTGGTGAAAAAAATCAATGTAGAAGAAAAAAAAAAATGAAAAGTTAGACCCAGAAATGAAAATGACAGAAATCAACACCAAAGGCCAGAGGACTCTAGATCACTAGAAATAAGTATGAACTAGGAGTGGAATTTTTTTTTCAGAAATGGACAGAAATTAGAATACATTTCTCGTATTCAATTTCATCCATTAGCCTTTAAAATGCTTTATCCAAATGAAATTTACAGCACTTGCTGATTTTAATGGGGTTCCCTAAGCAGAGTGTGATCAAATTTGGCTTTCTCCTGGTAGCTGGAAGCCAAAACCAGGTTGGAGAATGACACAAAAAGCGAAAAGCCTCCAGGCAGAAGAGGTGGTCCCCGCGCTCTCCCCGAGAGGAGGTCAGACATCTGGCAGCCACACCTGGCCCGCAGCGAGGCAGCCCAGAAGGCAGCGCCATGTGCAGATGGTTACAGACGCACCTCCCAAGGAGAAGGGCACCGGATCAGGCAGAGATGAGTGTCTAGACAGATTGCTTTAGGCTCGGAGAGAGCTCCGAAGGAACAGCGGCTGCACCACAGTCGCAAACATTTTTTAAAGGATGAGGGCACAGCCTTCCAATGGAAAGAGCTTCTTTATTCTAAGAAATCTCACTTGAAGACCTAAAATCTGACTAAACTGGTTGTCTTGTTTTAAACAAAACATGTATTCAATTCATTATCTCCCTCCCTTACCTTATGACTTTTTCAAAACACAAATAAGAACAGTTAAAAGCATGTGAAGTGATTTTTACAGCATTTTAGTAACTTTCAAAACCATAAGTTTGGGATCTTACTGTCACTATGGGGGATGTTTCCCATTCCCTCACCCTCCTCCAGCCTCCCCCGACCCCACGCACCCTGTCTTGGGCCTCCCTTCCATTCCCAGCCGTAGCTGCAGGACTCCATCCTCCCGTTCTCCCTGAGACCCACAACCCACTGACCCTTCCCCCCATCCCTCTTTCCTCTTCAGCGCTCAGAGTCCAGGACGTGTCACGGTACCCACTCCCCTGACTGTCCCTCCCCTCTCACCCTCCTCAACTTGCCCCCCCACCCCCCCTTGTAGGTGTAAGGGGCACTGTCGTGGCCACCCTTCATGATGGCGGTGCTCACTCTCCCAGCTGCCAGATCATTGCTGCTGAAGACTCACAGCTCACTTGTTCTCTTGGAAATGCCTTTGGCAAAAGGGAGTTGTCCCCTCCAAAGTAACACCCCATCCCCAGAGGCAGCCTGAATCCAATGACATATAAAAGCAGGGCCCGTGGCCTCGATCCTGTGCAGCTCGGGAACAGCCCTCCCGGCTCCAGGATCCCAGCATATCAGCCCTGCCCGTGGCTGCAGCTGTGTGGCATTTCAGCTTCTCCCTCTATCTCATCCCGTTCTCCCACTCCTTTTTGAATGTTCTTTCCAAAAGCACTCCCTGATAAACCTCCTGCTGGCAAATCTCCTCAGGGTCTCCTTCCAGGGAGCCCAGGTTATCCAGGGTCCCAGAAACAGAAGGCACAGGGGTCACCCAAGACAGTTCACAGTTTACAAGAGCTTGAGCAAAGGTGAGCAGAAAAATGAGGCTTGGTGAAATGTTCAGGGAATAGGAACAGGGTTGATACAGAAGAAAAATTATTCGGGCCTGGCGCGGTGGCTCATGCCTGTAATCCCAGCACTTTGGGAGGCAGAGGCGGGCAGATCACCTGAGGTCAGGAGTTCGAGACCAACCTGGCCAGCATGGTGGAACCTCTTCTCTACTAAAAATACAAAAATTAGCTGGGCAGGGTGGCACATGCCTGTAATTCCAGCTGCTCGGGAGGCTGTGGCAGGAGAATCACTTGAACCTGGGAGGCGGAGGTTGCAGAGAGCCGAGATCATGCCACTGCACTCCAGCCTGGGCGACAGAGCCAGACCCTATCTCAAAAAAAAAAAAAAAAAGAAAAAAGAAAAATTATTCTGTATTCTGTAGTTCTTTAGCTAGTGATTCTAAATATAAGTCGATCTAATAAAAAATGAACATTCATTTCAGCTCTACAAAAAAATCAATTAAATCTAAGTGATATTTACTAAGTAACTACTATATATAAAATAATCTGCTAGGCACAGCACACCACCAAAATAGCCAGGTAACAACAGAACAACTCCAACCTTCAGCAAATTATTTTGGCTACATTACACTGGTTGATTTGAAAACGAAATACACTGATTCAACACCTTCTTCTGGAATCTGGTAAACAAAGCCATAACAAACCACACATAATTGGCACACCATTTTTCATACAAGATTAAATTTAATCACGAGGATAAAACTGTCTTGCAGGCATTTCTTTTAATCCACCAATCCATGTAAATACATCAAACACCTGTAAAAGAGAAAGCTCCTTCTCTCCACTACCTCCCACCTCCCATCAAATCTGCCTTTTGTTATATTTTATACTATTCAACATTTTACTTCTTAATTCATAAAGAAACCTTCCAACTACATTTATGTTAAAATTTGGGGACTTGATTTTAGGATTGCATTTTTTAAAGAAGAAGTTGTATTCTTGTAAAAGCTCTAGTATTTATTAACAGCCACTTGAGTGACTTGGCAACACCCAATATATCAATTTCATTAACGATATCATTGCAGTGTTCAATGGAGAATGTCCATTTTCATACATTTGCTTTCTCAATGCCATTATTTCTGATTTCACTGCTGGAGGATGCTCAATATCTGTTCATCACTCAATTAAATAGAATTTGCTAAGTGTGTTTCATGTCCAAGTCTGTGGAGCACTGGGAAGGTCAAAGAAGTGTATGGTGGGGAAATGATACAGACCCTTAAATACTGAGAGACAAGGACAAACCCTAGTCTTCAGACTATGCCAAGACCCGTCCAATTCCCCTTGCCTCTGAGAGGTAATTCACCAAAAACCATAGACAGAAGTAAATAATTTTTTCTTGTCTTTGCTACCTGATTTCAGGAGAGACTATTTTAAATCTGTGCCCTGCAGGGAGCATTTTAGAAGAGGCCTGCCAATCTCTGATAATTGCAAAGTAAACAGATTTTTCCAACAGAGGTAAAGCCTGAGTTGGCATTATTTGTTCCTAGTCTTAGTATGCACATTTGTATCAGTTTCCAGGCTAAATTTAAAGAGGGAAGATACTTTTGAAGCAAAATTTAAAGATAAAAAGTGATGAGGCAGTTCATTAAAAATGCACATTTCATGCTAGGTCAGAAAACAAATCTCAGTAAATTTCAGTGGCTTGAAATCTGACCACAGTGGAATTGAATTAGAAATCAGTAACAATAAGATGTTTTAAGAAAGGATACTTAGAAAATAGCTAAGTAGTTGGAAATTAAGTACACATTTCCAAATAACACATACCGTTTTTTAAAAAAGGAGAAGTCTTTAAGGAACTAGAAAATATTTCAAACTGACTGATAATAATACCCAGTATGTCCAAGTTTGTAGGATGCACCCTACACAATCCTTAGAGAAAAATTTATTCTTTTAAATGTCTGTATTAAAAAAGAAAAAAGTCTTAAATCACTGTTCTAAGTTTCCACCTTACAAAGCCAGAATAAGAGCAAATTAAACCCACAGTAGGGGAAGGCAAATAATAGAAATATAGATAAAGACAGAAATTAAAGAAATAGAAAACAAACATACAGAAAATCAACAAAGCCAGATGTTGGCTCTTTGAAAAGCTTACTTAAAAAAAAGTCAGCACATATGTACAGATATAGCACATTCCACTCATATACTTTGTTAGGAAAATAAATAAATATATCACTTCAGGAAGATTAGAAGCCATTAATACTTCTTTCTTTTAAAAGCAGGAGAAGATCATGTTTATGCATGCCACAGACGCAGTTTGGCTTCATATGTCTAGTCAAATGGAATAGCCACAGAAAATGCCCAAAATCATCATTTAAATTGAAACACACACATATACACATGATATAAGGGAATTTTCCGAAAATATTGCTACTTTTGTTAGAAAAATAAGGTCCTAAGTTGCTTTTAAAAAAAGAAGGTTGTTATTGCGTCTCCGAGTTCCTTCATCGTGCCTCTGCAATAGGGCTGTTTGCATTCTCTTGAAGCCACACTTCCCTCTCCCTCCTATTATGGACCTCACACTGCGTTGTTTTTTAGTGCAAAAGATCTGCATAACTCAAAAAGTTTCCTAGCCTCTGTTAATGGCATACTTGTTATGAGTAATGCAGTCAATATATGTATATTTTTAATCAAGAATGTTGAAGCCCCTTAGACTTCAGCCTGATGGGACAGTGTTCATATTCATTCTGGGGATCCTGGTACACACGGGGGCTTTCCAAAAATCCAGCTAATTGCAGGCTAGTGGCAATTGCTCAGCTTCATGGGAGGTCATTCTCGTCACAGCAACTGGCTGGGTGCCCCGGGCAGGCAGATTCTCCTGGATTGTGGGAGAAAGACAGAGAGGGGGAGGGACAAGTGTTATGGAGAAGCTTAGCCACGGTGTTGAGAGCTAGGAAAGAACAGGTCTCTCAGCAGACCTGGGCCTCCCTGCACTCCTTTCCTCCCAGCCCAAAGGCAGGGTACAGATGATCCAGGGCAGAAGGCAGCAGGGAGATGAGACCCTGCGGCCTGGAGCAACTCAAGGACAAGCCTCAAAGCAAAGGCAAACCAGAGCTGGCCTTCCGATGGGCTCCGTATGAGCCAGAGCATCCAGGTCCCATCCGGTAACTCCACATACAGGACCGAACAGTGCCCCGCCGGGCGGTTCTGTCGCATTGTCAGAGTGCATGAGTTAGAAGAAACAGCAAGTTTATTGACAACTATCCGCAGTAAATTCCCTTTTACATTTATTTACTCTATCAACAAGTATTTATCGAAGGTCTACATGTACCAGTTCCTGCCCTAGGCATGGAGACAATTAGGACAAGCTTTCATGAAGTTTACATTTTCGTGGTGGACAACAAAAACAGACAACAGGTTAAAGGGATCATTTCAGAACATAATTTTGTTCTAAAGGACATAAAACAGGGAGGTGTGATGGGGTGTGACTTCTGCAGCTGGATGGAATGGGGCTATTTTGGATAAGGAGATCAAAGCTGGTCACTGAGACAGGGCTGGCTTCACAGGCATGTGACTCGCATGGTCACATAAGGTCCCACACTCAAAAGAAGTCTCGCAATCAGGCGCAGTGGCTCACGCCTGTGATCCTAGGACTTTGGGAAGCCAAGACGGGCGGATCACGAGGTCAGGAGTTTGAGACCAGCTTGACCAACATGGTGAAATCCTGTCTCTACTACAAATACAAAAAAAAAAATAAATAATAGCCGGAGGTGGTGGTGCACGCCTGTAATCCCAGCTACTCAGGAGCCTGAGGCAGGAGAATCACTTGAACCCAGGAGGCGGAGGTTGCAGTGAGCTGAGATCATGCCATTGCACTCCAGCCTGGACAACAGAGACTCCGTCTCAAAAAAAGAAAAAAAAAAAAAAGAAGCCTCGCACGTGGAGACTAACACTCTTCAGTAGTCATGTTGAAATTCTTAATAACTTTATCTTTGATTTTGTGTTTTGTAAGTGGCCTCTGAAGGGACAATGGCACATGCTCCAGGAGTGTCCTAGGACCGGTTCTCAGCCACCTAATGCCTGCACCTGCCCAGCAACTGTAACTGTCCTCTGCACCCTGAAGGGGCACCAGTGCCAGGTGGGACAGGTTCAGTGTATTTCCCAAGAGCCTGGGAAGGTCTGTATTTGCCCCAGAAGTATCTTGTGCCCAAGGAAGCATGGCAATGAACAGCTAATTTAAAACACTATGATAGTGTGTCCAGGGCTGGTTCCTGCCGATGGGTTCGTGGTCTCGTGATCTCGCTGACTTCAAGAACGCAGCAGAAGACCTTTGCAGCGGGTGTTACAGCTGTTAAAGATGGCACAGACCCAAAGAGTGAGCAGTAGCAAGGTTTATTGTGAAGAGCAAAAGCACAAAGCTTCCACAGCCTGGAAGGGGACCCCAGCAGGTTGCCACTGCAGGCTGGGGGTGGCCAACTATTATTCCCTTATTTGTCCCCTTCCATGTTCCCTTTCTGTCCTATCAGAAAGCCCTTTTTTCAATCCTCCCTGCAATTGGCTACTTTTAGGGTCCTGCTGATTGGTGTGTTTTACAGAGTGCTCATTGGTGCATTCCATAATCCTCTTGCTAGCTACAGAGCACTGATTGGTGGGTTTTTATGGAGTGCTGATTAGTGCACTTTACAATCCGCTTGCTAGCTACAGAGCACTGATTCGTGGGTTTTACAATCCTAGCTACAGAGTGCTGATTGGTGCGTTTTACAATCCTCTTGTAAGACAGAAAAGTTCTCCAAGTCTCCGCTTGACCCAGGAAGTCCAGCTGGCTTCACCTCTCATTAAGCCAGGTGCAGTGGCCCACACCTGTAATCTCAGCACTTTGGGAGACAGAGGTGGGAGAATCACTTGGGCTCAGGAGTTCAAGACCAGCCTGGGCAACACAGCAAGACCTCGTCTCTACAAAAAAATTAAAAATTAGCTGGGCATAGTGGTACAAACCTGTGGTCCCAGCTACTCAGGAGGCTGAGATTAGGAGGATCTCTTAGGAGCCTGAGAGGTCAAAGTTTCAGTGGGCCATGATCACGCCACTGCACTCCAGCCTAGGCAACAGAGCAAAACCCTGTCTCAATCAATCAGTTAATCAAAAAAACACTATGACAGTCAAGAGAGAATGCAGAAGAAAGAACAAGCTACTTCCCTGCTTTTTACACACGGGACTCCCATTTTCATTTTGCACTGGGCCCTAAAAATTACGTTGCGGGTTCTACTCTGAGAAAGTGGCATTTGGACTAGAGGCAAGAGCATTTCAGGAAGAGAGAAGTACAAGTGCAAAGGCCCAGGGCTGGAAAAAGCTTGGCGTGTTCCACCGTGAAACAAAAAGAAGACAGTGGCCAGAGCCCCATGAGCAGGGCCCAGCCTGGAACCAGGTGCAGGAAGGAGAAGGCAGACCCCAGGGGCTGAGAAAGGAGGAGCCCTGGGAAGCCCAGGCTGGGCAGTAAGCACATTGGAGTCCAGGTGTTGGTGCTGAGGAGGAAAGCAGAGATGCAGGCCCTAGAAGGAAGGGGACATGCGGGGAGGAGAGGGAGGAACATCACTGCTGAAGACTCAGCCCACTTCACTTCCTGACTTTGCCTGTTAAGTCCTGGAGGACTCTCAGACATCTGAGATCTACCGCCTTCTGGCTCAGCTCCAGAATCTAGGAACTTTTTTTTCTATTCCCAAGCCTGCCCTGAGCTATGAGTGCCTCTGGTCTTCACCTTCGTTACTGTGTAATGGGCACTAAGTGGTGTAGCCCGTGCCTCTGTGCTGGGACCTGTGTTCCCTGTGCAGCTCCCCCAGGTCTTCACGCCACACTCGCAGGCCCTCTTGCCCGTTTCAGATAGGCCACTATCCACCTCATCCTGGGCTGGCTTCTGCCCGGTGACTCTCGCTGCTGCCATACCCAGCCAACTCTGCTCCGCTCTCAAGACTCTGCCTAAATATCCCTTACTCAGAGCCCATGCCAAACCCTCAGCCAAGCTTAGGTCTTCAGTCTTGGTCCCTTTCTTTTATAGCAAAGGTACCTTTCTGTGTGTGTTCGTTTCATCAATGTCTGCCTCTCCAAATGTACTGAGAGGTCCTTGAGGGCATGGGGTAAGTCTGTTTTGCCTGCAGTGGTGTCCTGAGCACCGGCTCAGCCTGGCACAATGCAGACTCTCAGTCAGGAAGGGCTAAGGGAGTGCAGGAGAGAGATGACCAAGCCCTGCCAGGGAAGCTGGTGACCTCCATGTTGGGCCTTTGGAAATGCAAGGAATGGTCTGAGGAAAGAAGAGGCCCTGCCTAAGTATAGATTTTTTTTTTTTTTTTTTTTTTTTTTTTTAAGACAGAGTCTTGCTCTGCCACTAAGGCTGGAGTGCACAATTACGGCTCACTATAGCCTTGATCTCCTGGGCTCAAGCAATCCTCCCGCCTAAGCCTTCCAAATAGCTGGGACCACAGACACGTGCCACCACAAGCAGTTAACTTTTTTGTTTTTTGTAGAGATGGGGCTTTGCCATGTTGACCAGGTTGGTCTCAAACGCCTGGCCTCAAGTGATCTGCCCGCCTCAGCCTCCCAAAGTGCTGGGATTATAGGCACGAGCCTGTAAGTTCCTGACCTAACTATACAATTGACCCAAGTGTGAAGGCAGAGAGGAGGAAAGAAATGAACAAGAGAAGGCCTTCCCTGTGTCAGGAAGACTGCGAGTGTGAGAGGGGCCTGCCCGCCCAGGACAGCCGCTTGCCTCTCTCCTTTGCCTGCATCTCCACCGTCAGCCCTTGCAGATCCCCTCACCAGGCTTTCTGCTATTGTCCCATTTGCCCTATCCAAAGTAGTATACCATGGCTTGGTGCAGTGGCTCAGCCCTGTCATCCCAGCACTGTGAGAGGCTGAGATGGGCTGATCACTTGAGCTCAGGAGTTCAAAACCAGTCTGGGCAATATGGCGAAACCCTGTCTCTACAAAAAATACAAAAATTAACTGGGCTTGGTGGCTCACACCTGTGGTCCCAATGCTAGGGAGATGGATCAATTGACCCCAGGAGGTTGAGGCTGCAGTAAGCCAAGCCAAGACTGCACCACTGCACTCCAGCCTGAGTGACAGAGCCAGACACTGTCAAAAAAAAAAAAAAAAGAAGAAGAAAAGTCTATCAAAGTCTCTCTTGGGAACACTGGGGTAAAATCCAATACCATGGGCTGGGTTGAGACACACTTTTAGGAAAGTAGCTATTAAGTATCTTATCGATCTGATAAGAGCAGAAATGAAGAAGAAAATAACACAATGTGGCAGGCAGCCTGTAGAATGGACTCAGAACCCCCACCTCTAAGTATCCACACTCTTTCATGGTTCCCCCCGCTGAATGTGAGCTGAACTTATTGACTTGCTTCTAAAAAATAGAATATGACAAAAGTGATGAGGTTGAAGTGACAAGTCTAATATTAGGCTATAAAATATTGTGGTTCCTGCCCTAGGTATCTTCTTCTACTCACCCTGAGGAGGCAGCTGCCCTGTCCTGAGGCAGTAGCTCTATGGAGAGGCCCACATGGCAAGGGGCTGAGGCCTGCCAGCAACGACATGAGTGAGCTCAGAAGCAGACATAGCCCCCTGAAGTCAAACCTTCAGATGAGACTGCAGCCCCAGCTGACAGCTTGACAGCAGCTTCATGAAGACTTTGAAGCAGAGGCAACTAGTTAAGTGAAACCCAGGTTCTTCACCCACAGAAACCATGAGACAAGTAATGTTTGTTGTGTTAAATCACCGAAAAAATTTGTTACCCAAAACTAGATAACATGCACTGTAGTGGGCAGTTTCTCAACCCCACACCTGTGCTGAGACTTGGTCCTTGAGCAGCAGCAATGCACTGGACATGTGGGCACATGGCACAGTGTTCGCTGGGACCCCTGCTCAGTGCAGCTCAGTAAATGACAAAGGCAAACAAAAATAATTTCTGGCTGAAAAGATTTTATAGCACTGGTTTTGTTAAGCAACATTTAGAAATCTGTAACAATTATGAATATCCCCTTCCTTAAAAAAAGAAACTTATGTAAGAGAAAGGAATTTGGGAGTTTTGACTCCTTTTTAAAGAATCTATTGAAGCACATGTCCACAACATGTAATGCCACGTTTGACTTGACCAGTTCTTTCTTATCCCATATTTACAAATTGTGAATAATCCATTATATACATGGCCTTTGAAGATTCTTTCTTTCTCTCTTTCCCTCTTTCTTCCATCCTTCCTTCCTTTTGTCCTCCCTCCCTTCCCTCTATCATTTCTTCCTTTATTCCTTAATATTACAGACAAAACATTAGTAGCCTTTTGTTCATTGAATAAAATGTCCTTTGATTTTGGCAATCCTCAACTTACCTTTTAAACTTGGACATCACTCCTAAAGCGTATCTATAAATAATGTTTTATAAAAGTAAGAAAACTTATCCCAAATCATATTAACTTAGTACTAACTGAGCTGTGCAGCATATTCATTAATTTCCTTGGAACAGTGCTTCTCAAGCTTGATGTCTACAAATCACTTGGGAACCTAGGTAAAATGGAGGTTCTGATTCCACAGGACTGGGAAGGCTGCAACTTTGCATTTCTAACAAGCTTGCACCCTTTGAGAAGCAAGGCCTTAGATGCAGTCGTTTCTTATTCCTGGGCCTGAGTATCTGCAACTGTGAAGTGAAGAGGTTAGATTCATTGACCTCTTAAGCTCTGTAGTCTTGTGATCTTCCCCCTTTTTCTACCCCCACTGCATTCCTTGTTGCAGTACATGGCACTACCTCCATCCCCATTTTCCTCTAAAAATATGCAAATGGTCCTCCCCCAGCCTCTCCCCGATACTTGATCCACGTGCAGGTGCCGTCAATTTTGCCTCCAATATCACTTATCTCTATCCACCTCTCTTCCCCTTGACTTCCAGGCTCCACTCTATGCCCAGCCCAATAACCTGCTTGCGGTTCTCCCAGGCTAATAAACACCAACCTCCAGGGCCTTTTGACAAGGCAAATCCAACCATCTCGTTTCTCTACTTAAGCCCTTTGGTAATTCCTTAAGGCAGCTTGTAATGCAGTTCTCTTTCAATTCCCATCCTTAAAAGCCTTTGCATGGGCAATCTGCTTAACCTTAGACGAGCCCCAGCCTCGTCACCCTTAGGATGTAGCTTGCCTTGGAGAAGTCTTGCCTGAGCCTCAGAATGGTTTGGGTATCTGGTGCGCAGTCTTTCAACAGGCTGTGTTTTTCCTTCCTAGCACTGATTACGATTAATTACATTTTGTTTAAGTGTCTGCTTTATGCGTGGGCTGACGTCCATATTGGTTCTTGATCACCAATCTATCCTCACTGTCCAGTGCAGGACTAGCACATTTGGGCACACGATCAAGACTTTTCTAATGAATAAATGCGTTTCCACCCACGTTCAGAATTCCTAAAAGATTTCTCTACATTGTATCTATAAGCTTTTAATAGAAACTATGGTCTTATTTAAAAATTTAACATGGACCTCTCATAAGTGGTCGACATTCCCATGTTGTCTTATAATTCTTGTAGCAATTTCCTTGCTAAGTGTGATAATAATTAGCGGATGGAGGCAAGGGGCCTATGGCTCCTTATTGAAGTTCCAAGTAATTGATGTTGGAATTTTAAATATTGACACAAACAACACATAGAGAACACGTGGCTTCCAGGCCCCCTCCTTCAGAACTTTAATTTGCTTCTGCATTTTTTAAAACAATGAATTTAAAAAGTAAAGTATTGTCTATCAAAAACCCAGACCAGTCGCAAGAACAGAAAAAAATATATGGCCAATGAGTATGTGTCTACCTAAGAGGCGTGAGTGGAGGACTGGGAGCCCTGCAACCACGGTGCCTTCTCAGTCACTTGAACTCTACCAGAAGAAATGTGTTTTTTTGTTTGTTTGTTTGTTTGTTTGAGACAGAGTCTTGCTCTGTCGCCCAGGCTGGAGGGCAGTGGCACGATCTCAGCTTACTGCAACCTCCGACTCCCAGGTTCAAATGATTCTCCTGTCTCAATCTCCAGGGTAGCTGGGACTACAGGTGCCCGCCACCACATCTGGCTAATTTTTATATTTTTAGTAGAGACGGGGTTTCACCATATTGGCCAGGCTGGTCTCAAACTCCTGACCTCATGATCCACCTACCTTGGCCTCACAAAATGCTGGGATTACAGGCATGAGCCACTGCGCCCTGCCAGAAATGTGTTTCTTTAGACCTGGGAGAGTGCCATAAAAACACAAAGGTCTTTTAAACAGCTGAGCCATCTAAGATGAGAGAAACACACTGTGTTCTCAAATCAGAGCATATGTGTACTCACAGACAAAATAGGAACATTTTCCGAAGCCATTTGTTTTTTTCCTACAATAAGAATCTTTAACATATTTTAAACCAAGGAGAGAAATATTTATTTATTTAGAATAGTGTCAAAATTTGCATGAGTCTTCGGATGAGAGATCGAAGTAAATGTAATGATTGTGGAAGGTATTCCCTAGGGATACTAATTCAGTCCTATGGTATCAAGGATCCCTCTTGGAACATTTGAAAAGCACAGACAAAGTGTATTCTCTAACCAAGCAGTCAGCCTACAGAGCTGTTGGATGATCGTATGTGTTTGTAGGATGATGTGTGGCAGCGACTGCTGTTCTGTACTTTCCATCTTTCTGAGAATAGAATCCTTCATTTAAATCTTGGGCCATCACTAGCCATGATAAAAAAAAAAAAAATCCATACTTCCCAGCTTCCCCTAAAGCTAAGTGTAACCCTGTGACTAAATTCTGGTCAAGGTGATGCAAGCTGAAATCTGATGAGACAATTTCTGGAAACTTCCTTACAAGACAACTGGTAGTCACATGGTCATATCAATAGATACAGAAAAAGCATTTGGCAAAATCCAACTCCCATTCACAATTTAAAAAAAAGAACTCTCAGTAAACTAGGAATAGAGGGGAACTTCCTCAACTTGATAAAGAATATCTACGAAAAGTTTATAATGAACATCATACCTAATGGCGATAAATTCAAAGCTTTCCCACTGAGATCAAGAACAAGACAAGAATGTCCCTCTCACCACTGCTTTTCAGCATTGTACTGGGAGTCCTAGCTAATGCAATAAGACAAGAAAAAGAAAAAAAAACAACATATTTTGAACCATAAATAAAATTGTCTTTGTTTGCATATGACATGATTATCTTTGTTAAAAAAAACAAAAAAACTAAAAGAATTGACCAGAAAAAAACCTCCTGCAATTAATAAGCAATTACAGCAAAGTTGCAGAGTGCAAGGTTAATACACAAAAGTCATCTCTTTTATATACCAGCAATGAACAAGCAGAATTTGAAATTAAAAACACACATACATTAATACCCCCAAAGTGAAATATTTAGGTATGACTCTAACACATATGTGCAAAATCTATATGAGGAAAACTACAAAACCCTAATAAAAGAGATCAAAATAGAACTAAATAAATAGGGAAAAATTCCATGTTCATGGATAAGAAGACTCAAGATTGTCAAGATGTCAGTTCTCCTCAACTTGATCTTTGGATTCAATGCAATCCTAATCAAAACTCTCAGCAAGTTATTTTGTGGCTATCATCAAACTGATTCTAGTTTATAAGAAGAGGAAAAACATCCAGAATAGCCAACATGTTATTGAAGGAGAAGAAAAGTTGGAAGACTGACACCACCTGACTTCAAGACTTACTATATATAAAGTTACAGGAATCAAAACTGTGTTACTGGTGAAAGAATAGGCAAATAGATCAATGAAACAGAATAGAGAGCCCCAAAATAGACTTACATAAATACAGCCAAAGGATATTTGACAAAGGAGCAAAGGTAATGCAATAAAGAAAAGGTAGTTTTTTAACAAATGGTGCTGGAACAACTGTAAATCCACAGGCAAAATTTTAAAAGTGAATCTAGACACAGACCTTACACCCTCCACAAAAATGAACTCTAAGTGGATCACAAACCCAAATATAAAACACAAAACTATAAAAATCCCAGAAGATAACATAGAAAATCTAAATAGCCTTGGGTTGGGCAATGACTTTTTAGATTCTAACAACAAAGGGACAATCCATGAAAGAAATAATTGATAAGCTGGAATTCATTAAAGTGGAAATTTTCTGCTCTGAAATAAAAAAAAAAAAAACCATGTGAAGAGAATGAAAAGACAAACCACAGACTGGGAGAAAATATTTGCAAAGGATATATCTGATAAAGGACTGTTATCCAAAATATACAAAGAACTCTTAAAACTCAACAATAAGAAAACACAGCCTGGGCAACATGGTAAAACCCCATGTCTACAAAAAATATGAAAAAATTAGCTAGACATGATGGTGTGCACCTGTGGTCCCAGCTACTTGGGAGGCTGAGGTGGGAGGATCACTTAAGCCCAGGTGGTCAAGGCTGCAGTGAGCCGAAGTTATGCCACCACACCCCAGCCTTGGTGACAGAACAAGAGAACAAGACCGTGTCTCACAAAAAAAAAAAAAAAGAAGAAGAAAGACAACAACTTAGTTAAAAATGGGCCCAAAGACTTAATAGATACCAAAGAAAATATGCAGATTGCAAATTAGCATATGAAAAGATACATAACATGTCATCAGGGAAATGCAAATTAAAACAACTATGAGAAACCATTACACACCTAATTAGAATGGCCAAAATCCAAAATATTGACCACACTAAAGGTTGGCAAAAATGTGAAGCAATGGGAACTCTCATTCATTACTGGTGGGAATGCAAAATAGTGCAGCCACTTTGGAGTTCAACTTAGCAGTTTATTACAAAACTAGACATACTCTTAGCATACAATCCAGCTATCATACTCCTTGATGTCCACACAAACACCTGCACACAGATGTTTCTAGCAGCTTTATTCGTAATTGCCAAAGCTTGGAAGCAACCAAGGTGTCCTTCAGTAGGGTAATGAATTAATAAAATCAGGGTGATATCTCCAAACAATGAACTGTTACTCAGAGCTAAAACGGAAATTAGCTATTAAACCACGAAAACTCCTGTTGGAAACACAAGTGTATTATGAAGTGAAAGAAACCAATGTGAAATGCCAACACACTGTGCAAGTCCAATTCTATGACATTCTGGGAAAGGCAAAACTATGGAGACAGTAAAAAGATCAGTGGTTGCCAGGGGTTAGGAGAGAGGGAAGGATGAACAGGCAGAGCACAGAGAATTCTTAGGGCAGCAAATCTACTCTGTGTGATCCTATAAGGGTGGATACATGTCATTATGCCCACGTATAATGGGTTATCCATGGGTTGTCCAAGCCCATGGAATGTGCACCACCAAGAGTGAAACTTAATATCAACTCTGGGTGACAATGATATGGCAATGCAGGTTCATCAAATGTAATAAAGGCACTACTCTGGTGTTGGATGTTGACACTAGAGTATGCATTAAGGCTATGCATGTATAGCGGTATGGGAATTATCTTTACCTTGCACTAAGTTTTGCTGTGAATCTAAAACTGCTCCAAAAAATAAAGTCTATTAAAAACAACAGGCAGCTGGCACCTGTCCTTAACTGCCTGCCCTCCCTCTGCCTTCCTTCCTATTGACTGAATTTTCCTGACGTAGCTGAAGATGGAACAACCAGACATGGCAGTGGAAACTACTTACACTAGAAGAATAAGACAGGAGGGGCAGGACTTACATTCGGGTCCCCAGCAACTGACCCCAGACTTCTACAGAAGAGAAAGAGGCATCCACCTTGCTTACACCATGGCTGTCAGGGGTCTGTAACTTGTAAACCTAAACCTAACTAACGCACAAGGTAAAGATTTTTGAAAAGCAATTTATCGCCCTACTTCTGGAGGGAAATGGGGTGTCAAAACAATGTAAAATCTTTTTCTAAATTGCTATTTCATGTTACTAGAAACAAAATTATATAATTTTTAACTATTTTTATTGACTAGTAAATTGGTTTTATTATATTGATAGACCTATGAAATAGCTCAATTCAAAGACTATTTTTAAAAATAAACTTTCTAGAAAAATAAGTAGCATATACTTTGCAGTGTATGTAAATAAAAATCGAAAATTTCTTCATATTGATTATCTGAGTGCTCAAAATTAAAATAAGCAGAATTATTTTTGGTGCCTATTCACATGCTTTGATCAGTTTCTCAGCTATATCTTGAATGCATGGCACTAATATTTTTTTTCTGAAAAATGTACTTTCTTCAAATTGGTCTTATTATCCTTTCATCTTTTTTATAAAATTGCCAGCAATTTTCTTCAAAGTCACTGTTTATCATTAATAATTTGTGGTTTTTTTTAGACAGAGTCTTACTCTTTCGGCCAGGAGTGATCTCAAGTCACTGCAATCTCTGCCTCCCGGGTTCAAGCGATTCAAGCCTCAGCCTCCCGAGTAGCTGAGATTACAGGCATACGCCAACACGCCCAGCTAATTTTTGTATTTTTAGTACAGACGGGGTTTTGCCATGTTGGTCAGACTGATCTCGAACTCCTGACCTCAGGTGATCCCCCCCCACCTCAGCCTTCCAAAGTGCTGGGATTATAGGCGTGAGCCACTGTGCCTGGCCAGCTAATGAATTTTAAATGATTGATACCTTCAAGTCACCTCAATAGACCATAGTATGTTTAGTTGAGAAAAAGTCTTCTCCAGGGACAGAGGTACACAAATGCTCCTAACTAGAGAATATTGTCGATACTGATTTTCCTAATTGAAATGTGTAAATATTTCCACCCAAATATAAATATAAAATATTTATATAAAAATATGACAAAAAATATAGTTTTTGTCTTTTTAAACTCTGTTCAAAACACTTTTTACAAGGTCAAACTTTTCAAACAGGCCAAATGTAGACGCAGCAGAATAGATTTTAAAATGTCATTTCACTAGGGTTCAGAGTAAAAATTTATCTAATTAAAAACAGAAACTTCGGCTGGGCGCGGTGGCTCACACTTGTAATCCCAACACTTTGGGAGGCCAAGGCGGGCAGATCACGAGGTCAGGAGATCAAGACCATCCTGGCTAACACGGTGAAACCCCATCTCTATTAAAAATACAAAAAATTAGCCAGGTGTGGTGGTGGGCGCCTGTAGTCCCAGCTACATGGGAGGCTGAGGCAGGAGAATGGTGTGAATCTGGGAGGCGGAGCTTGCAGTGAGCTGAGATCGCACCACTGCGCTCCAGCCTGGGCGACAGAGCGACACTCCACCTCAAAAAAAAAAAAAAAAAAAAAGCAGAACCTTCGGCCGGGTGTGGTGGCTCATGCCTTTGATCCCAACACTTTGGGAGACCGAGGCGGGTAGATTGCCTGAGGTCAGGAGTTTGAGACCAGCTTGACCAATATGGTGAAACCCCATCTCTACTAAAAATACAAAAATTAGCTAGGCGTGGTGGCTCACGCCTGTAGTCCCAGCTACTCGGGAGGCTGAGGAAGGAGAATTACTTGAACACGGGAGGTGGAAGTTGCAATGAGCCAAGATGGGGCCACTGCACTCCAGCCTGGGCAACAGAGCAACACTCAGTCTCAAAAAAATAAAAAATAACAGAACCTTCTTCAAAAATATTTTTCCCACACTCAAGATTTTTGAAATGAAACTAAACAATCCCGAAATTAAACTTTATACCTTATCTGAGCCCTTGCCATCTAATTTATTCAGTTACTTCCTCTTGTACGTGTAAGTTATGGAGTCTCTATTCTCAGCTTTGTTTTCAATACCAGTAATGTGTAATATTACTTGTAATTTCAATACATGTAATAGCTAATACTTTTTTGTGCTCCCTTCCTTAAATACTTTGATTACAGATTTCCAACAGATTTTGAACAAAATGCAATCAAAATTTAGAAGACTCATTTACAAAAATATCCACTGCCACGTTTAGAGACTTAGATTTTACTAGTAAAGTTGACCTGCAAAACTCAACCATTTCTAAATGCAATTGATGGCAGGCAGCCAAAGAAGCATGCTTAGCCTGCCATGCTCATTTTTTAAATTCAGATATGGAAGTTTACTGTAGGACCCTCAGATGGTGTGAATAAAGGCAATGGAAATGCCTACATCATGTAGATGTAGACTCATCCATGATTTGAATTTAAAAATGGTTACAAGCAAGGACATTTTAGTCATCATGATGCTTTCTTTTGTTTCTTCTTTTCGTTTTATTCTTTTTATTTTTCAATTTCAGCAACATATTTCTCAATTTCTTCAGGATTTAAATTTCTGAGGTATCGATCTCACCTGGTGACAGCAACCTCAATGTTTCTGCCACCTGAGGCACCCACTTCCAAGAGCGCCTTTATCACCAGCCTAAGGATCAGGCCACACCTTTCCATGGCTTCATCCCTTACTTCTTCTCCAGGCACTCATTCACTGCCTTGGTGCCCGGCCTGCAGCACTGGCCCTGCAGGCACGGTGTATGCCTGAGGGGTCACCCTGATAAAGTCTAGGGGTGCCATCAAAATCAAAACCCACCATGAGGGCACAGGGGCCCAACAGCCCGGCCCATGCTTGACCCATAAGGCTGCTCCAGAAGGTGGAACTATGAAGTGGAGGCCTACCAAACCTACCCCAGCCAATGTATGTTAGTTCAGCCACCGTGAAGAGCAGTTTGAAGATTTCTCAAAGAACTTAAAACAGAGCTACCATTCCACCCAGCAATCCCACTATGGGGTATATACCCAAAGGGAAATCATTCTACCAAAAAGACACATGCACCTGTATGTTCATTGCAGCACCATTCACAATAGTGAAGACATGGAATCAACCCAGGTGCCCATCAGTGGTGGATTGGATAAAGAAAATGTACTACACAAACACCTTGGAATACTATGCAGTCATAAAAAAATTAAATCATGTCCTTTGCAGCAACATGGATGCAGCTGGAGGCCATGCTCCTAAGCAAACTAATGCAGAAACAGAGAACAAATACTATGTGTTCTCACTTATAAGTGGGAGTTAGATATTGGGTATACATGAACATAAAGGTGGGAACAGTGCACTGTGAAATACAAGAGAGGAGAGGTAGAGAGGAGGGCAAGGGTTAAAAACTACCTCTTGGGTACCATGCTCATTACCTGAGTGACAGATTCATTCATACTCCAAACCTCAGCATCATGCAACTGACTCATGTAACAAACCTGCACATGTACCCCGATTCTAAAATAAAAGTTGAAGAAAAAAAACCTACCCTGACTTATTTTAATGTGACCATTAATAATATTTCCTCATTAAGGAATGGAAGACCTGGGACCAATATTAAACTATATAGAACTCCAGAAAAAGGCTTAAACCAGGACTGTCCAGGACAAGCAGGAATTTTGTATTTCCTCCATAAAGGAAAAGGTAGAACAAAGAAAAATGTCTTCTCCCATTTTATCTAAAGTGTACTCTGAAAGGAGTCATCAAAGTTATTCCCTTCTATGGGTCTCTTAGCATATCACTCAAGTTGTTAAATCTGATTTTTGTGTTTAATCCCGTGAAATACTGTGATTTTTTCAAGAATTTTAATGTTCTGTAAAACAGACGTCTACAGTTATTATGAATATTTTGAATTTCACTCAGTTTCATTCTGTATTTCTTTATTCTCTGAATATGAGCCAATAACATAATTAGCAATTTATGCAATAAAGGATACCATCTCACACCAGTTATAATGGCCATCATTAAAAAATCGGGAAACAACAGGTGCTGGAGAGGATGTGGAGAAATAGGAACACTTTTACACTGTTGGTGGGACTGTAAACTAGTTCAACCATTGTGAGAGTCAGTGTGGCGATTCCTCAGGGATCTAGAACTAGAAATACCATTTGACCCAGCCATCCCATTACTGGGTATATACCCAAAGGACTATAAATCATGCTGCTATAAAGACACATGCACATGTATGTTTATTGTGGCACTACTCACAATAGCAAAGAGTTGGAACCAACCCAAATGTCCAACAACGATAGACTGGATTAAGAAAATGTGGCACATATACACCATGGAATACTATGCAGCCATAAAAAATGAGGAGTTCATGTCCTTTGTAGGGACATGGATGAAACTGGAAAACATCATTCTCAGTAAACTATCGCAAGGACAAAAAACCAAACACCGCATGTTCTCACTCATAGGTGGGAATTGAACAATGAGAACTCATGGACACAGGAAGGGGAACATCACACTCCGGGGACTGTTGTGGGGTGGGGGGAGGGGGGAGGAACAGCATTAGGAGATATACCTAATGCTAAATGATGAGTTAATGGGTGCAGGAAATCAACATGACACATGGATACATATGTAACAAACCTGCACATTGTGCACATGTACCCTAAAACCTAAAGTATAATAATAATTAAAAAATAATAATAAAATAACTCCAGGAAAAAAAAAAAAGGCCATAACGCCAAGAAGATATATACATTATAGACAGCCCCAGAAGATATAGGAATGGATCCAATTTCAAATCCAGAGCAAAATGGAAGTTGAGGCTGTTCCTGGAAATTAATCAATACATGTTGGACAAGGTGCAAATGTTACTGATTGACATTGTAGAAGAACGGACAGTGGCTATTGGAGATCTAGTGGAGTGAATTTCACTATTGCACAAGGGAAAATAAAAGAAATCTTTTTACTGGAAACACATCTTTGTTTGTACCCTTACTTTGAAAGAATTAACCAATTAAGGCTGTCAAGCTGCTTTGACAATAATTTTTCAGTGACGGGACCAGGTTGACTTAATTGACTTTTTATTTTTGCATCATATAGACTGTGTTTTGTGCAATGAAAACACAAACTAACCTACATCATGCATGTGCTTAAACTTTTTTATGTTTTTATTTTTATTTATTTTATGTATTTTTACCATCAAATTTACATAAGCATGCTTAAATATTTTTAGTAGCTCTACACTGCCTACAGAAAACAAATGTCCAAACTCCTTCAACTGGCTCTTCATGAGGAAGACCCTCCTTGCTTTCAGCCTCCTCTCGCTTCAGCCCCACCACACCACAGGCCGGCTGCTCCCCTACACACCCACGAGCTTCATGGATGCTGTCTCCATCTCTAAACACCTTTCCTGATCTGTGCCCACATGGCTCACCTTCAAGATTCAGGCCATGCCTTATTTCATCTTGAAAACAGCTTCCAACACCTCTTGTCCATTTCCGCCCCAACCTGGGCATAGCCCAACCCCTACCTGGGCCGCTTCTGCCCCCACCAACCTGTGGTGCACTCCTGTGTGTGGACCTTATCACACAGTATTAGGCGATTGCTTTGCCTGTCACCCCTGGACTCAGAGCTTTATGAGGGCTGGCTGCCAGGACTGTGTCCCTGGAATCACACACAGTTCCCGGCCCAAGGTGGAGATACTCAGGAAGTGTTGGGTAGATGAAAGAATTTGGATGGATTCAAGCTCCAACAATTAAACTTATTTCTTTACAAGAATCACCTCCTGTTTAACTTTCAGAGTCAGACTTCATCCAATGCTTGAAGCTGTATCTGATGACGTTTTCTAGCTTAAATGGTAGTTTCATAAATGGTGCCCAAGTCTCTAATCAACCAAATAGTATTGTCCAGCAGCGGGGGAACAGCCAGACACCTTCCATTCTCATGGCTTTGAAAGTGTCTAAAATAGAGCGGCTTGGGGAGCAGGAATCAGAGACACTTTCTTCCCTTTTCAGCAGAGCTTTCTGAACATCTGTGTATTATTGTAAGGAGAGACACAGAGAGATGAGACCACAAACCAAAAGTTACACCCTTCTGGTCTGAAAGGTTTGGACAGACACTAGTGTTTCTGAAAGACAGAGAATCCGCAAACATAAGAATGTGGGTGTGAATGTTTGCTCACAAAGAAAGGCATGTTTTGAAAGCACGTTTGCAGACCACGGTGTGAAATAAAAACTGTGAGACTTATCGGTAAGAGCACACATCAACTGTGGGGCTCTGACTGCAAGAAGGGGACGCAGAGGACTCAGCAGAAAGTGAGACAATTCCTGCTCCCATGGACCCACAAAACAAAGCACTAAACAGACTCCATAGTCAGTTTCCTTACACGTCATTTCCTGGTAGAATTCCCACCTCCTAAGAGGAAACCTCCGTGACCACATAAGAAAAAAAATTTTTTAATTTCATTCCAATTTTTAAATGAGTCCAAACTAAAACAAAGATTTTATGACTCTCCCTCTCAGTCTGCCATGCGGATTTCCGCCTCTGACAAATGCCAGGAATCCTTGTGGCTACTTTAGATGTTCAAGCCATTTATTAAGAAGAATGAGAGGGTGCCATGTCGGAAATCGGGCTCCAGAAAGGTAGCTGTGGCCACCACTTTGGATGCCAGCCAAAAGAAGACTTCTTGGCAATGAAGCAGGCAGTTTTAGGAATTTCACAATTGTTTAAACTCTCCTGTGCAACTTCAGAAAAGTATTTGCAATGGCAAGGAGGTACCACAGAGCTGGAAGTACAGATGGAAGTATTCTCTCCAAATAATTGTATTATGCTGAAAATGAAAACTAAAACCTGATAAAATGCTGCCATTATCCACCAGAAGCTCAGATTAGAAGCCGATCTCATTCAAAGGATTATCAGGCCATTGGATAAGAGGAAGAAAAATAAACTGAAGGTACATTTTGAAGAGCACAGACTTGTTAATGTCCCATCTAATTGATATTGGACTTTTGGTGGGAGGAAAAGCTGTATACTCTGTATCAGATGCTATTGGCTTTAAACTAAGTAGTGACTGGACATCTAGAAGATCATCTCCTCTGGAAAAGTGTGGGTTAAGGATTGAATATCACTAAGGGCACATGTGGATAGGAAATAGAGAGGAGGGAATAGAAGTTAGATCATTGATTAGCTGGCAGCCAGATGAAAGAATAACTTGCTAGTGATGGGGGCCACTCAGCTATCTAGACAGAAATCTACTCCTAGGGTCTAGTGCAGTGCCTGGGACACACACACACATCAAAAGTGAAAGTCTTGTTTAGTTAAAAGTAAGGCATATTTTTTAAAAATGTGTGTCGAATCAGGTGAAGAGCAAATAAGGTCCATACCTGAGTTAAGGGTATTGGATCAATTTTAGTGCCCAGGTTTTCAAATATGTTCTATGGTTATGTAAGACACTATCATTTGGAGAAGTGTGGGAAATCGCTTGTATTTCATTTCAAAATAAAAGTTATAATAATAATAATTTACAAACAGAAAGGTGGAAGATAGATTCTTGACATGCCACATGTAGAAGATGGCTGAGTCTCCAAAAGCCTGGACCCAGAATGGCCAAGTGGAGGAAGGCTGTCCCACTGACCTACTGACCAGCCCAATACCATCCTGAGCATGACAAATCAACTTCCTTGTTGTTGCCATTACATGTTGGGGTGTCTTTTTCCTGCAGCCTCGCCTACCCAAACTAACAGGGTCCCGCTCCTTCTCCTGCTAGCCCATTAAGTAGTTGAGAAACCACTCTAATAAAACTTAACATTGGCCTGTGGAAGAGTGGGAAGGAGGGCAAACTTTCAAAGGAGCTAAGCTTGCAAAAACACTCTGAGGACAATGGAAATGACTGTCTTGAGTTATACTCAAATAGCAGGTGCTAGAGAGACAGAAATTTGGCTACAGAAGCTGCATTTTTTAAAGCTGCCTTTTGGGTTGAGACAGGAAGACTTCTTAGAGCAGGGCAAGGTCACTTTGTCATGCAAATATAAGAAGCCCACGCGCCCTCTACCCTGGAAGGGAGAGAGAGGGGCTTTTGTGGCCTGGCAGAGGTTGCCTTTGCCCCTGTGGTTTGCAAGGGTGGGAAGGTTAGTAAACTTGTACTAGAGACCAAGGACCCTGCTGTTGGGAATGAAATGGGGACTCCACTCTTCCCTTTAGCGTTTCAGCATTGTGGGACCACTTTACTGGGCCCGGCATGCTTTGGTTGATGTCTGCTGTCAGGAAAAGCACCAAGGCCCACAGAGGAGAACTGACTACAGGGAAGGGGAAGTGTGGCTGGCAAACTTATCTCACACCAGGGTCTGGAGGATCTTGAGGGAAGGACTCTTTCTGGCCCAAAGGGTGGCTGAGCTTAGATGGCCCTTCTAACCCAGCTACCCTGGTGTTCACAGACTACTTTGGGACAAAGCGTGGCTTGAGAGTGTGAACCCAAGGGCTCTAGCCTTGGACAGCCAACAGTGGATCACAATACATCAGGAACTAGCAAAGGCATGGACTGGCCAAAGCCCCATTACAGTAGTGCACAAGGCAATAAACCGGTGCCAGGATAAGTGGCACAAGTGGGTTAACCAGATTCTCTGACACTGTCTACACCAAACAAGAACAGCACTTGGACTGTGTACCACCCTGGGAATCCTGAAAACCTGACACTGCGGAGAGGCAGGGAGGGCAGATGTTTCAGAAGAACTGGATACCCTGCTAATTTAATATTCATAATTGGTATTCATAATTAATATTCATAATTTAATATTATATTTTAATATTTGACCCTTTAAAATAGCCATGACCATTTTTGCACTTTCAAGCTATATAGTGGATCGTACCAGCTTCCCAGGGAAAACCCATTAGGAAAGGAGAGACCTGTAGTCAAAACCTACAGGGTAAGGTTGACAGATGGCAAAAATCAAGCAGGGAGCTTGCATCTTCTTTTACAAATATAGTTACATTTAGGCCAAAAAAAGTAACATAAATGTTAGTACGAGGGAGTGGGACTCCAATGTAGACAGAGTATAAGAAAGCAGTGAGTGTTCCTGTTGAACACTCTTCTTCTGATCTGGACAAGTAATACCCAGGCCACAGGCAGAAGCAACCTTTACCAGCAACCGCGGAGGCCAACTGGGGCCAGAAGAAGGGCCGAAGACCAGAGGCAGGCAAATGGCATTTCAGTTTCCTGAAAGAGGAAAAAGGCAGATTCTGAAAACGATGCAATTTCAATCTCGGGCAAGTCACAAGAATAGATCATTTAAAGACCTGAGTGAGTAGTAGAAGCTTCGATAGGCTCACTGAGAGCAAGCCATTGCAGATGAACCTCGTTTCTTTTTTCAAATTGTTAGAGTAGTAGCTCAGGGAAATGTGATTGACGTAGAAAATGTTGATATCAGAGAAACATTTGACAAAAGCACAATAAAATATTGGCAACATGGGGATATTTGGGGTTAGAGGCCATTGAGTTGATGAATGACTGAATCAAAATGAGTGGATTCAGTTCATTAGTGATGTGTCATAGGCCTCAGAGCTGGACGTTGTCTCATTCAACATTTTTTTAATGATGTAAATGAAAATATAAATTACAATTTACTACAATTGCTGAAGCTGGGCAGAATATCAGAATCCAAAATTACCTCAAGATGAATCAAAGGACCAACGAACACCATAGAAATGGAAAAAAGTTCCTTTAACAGTTAGCTTTTTATTGCTATTCTTAGTGCCAATTTTTTTTCTAATCATGGCCAGAGCCAAGGCTAGAAATTTAAAACTATTTTGTAAATTTAGTAAATCATTTCCAAATTATTCTGGTAGGGAATGCATTGCTTACTGCACAGCTGTACATAGAAGGAAATTACATCCATTTTCAAAGGCAAATGTATTCCTAAATCTTTCAAATTTAGTGCCCTTCAACTTTCAGTAACTCAAGAAAACTGAAAGAACTTTATATTATTTTTCTTAATCCTCTCAGCAGAGATCTGTTAAATAAAACTTTCTTGCTAAACCATCATTTCTTAAATGGATATTTCATTGAATGCTATTCCATTAGAGGTTAATAGTATAGCATGAAGAAAGTGTTCCACAGTCAAATAGATTGAGAAACCCTGGGTCAAACTGGGCTGTCAGACTTCATTTCTGCGGGAATTCTCAAAGCCTTCGAGTTTAAATATGCTAGTGTGAAAAGAGCTCAAAGAAGGGGGTAAAGCAGAGGTCCAGTCTACAATCCTCAGTCCTCAGGCCAAGTATGACTCAATGCCTGTTTCTGTTGGAACACAGCCACACCTATTCATTTACATATTAACTCTGGCTCTGAGGACAGACTTGAGTAGTTGCCACCAGGACTGTATGACCCTCAAAGCCTAAAATATTTACTTTTATCTCACCCTTGACTGGAGACATTTGCCAACCTCTGGGCTATAGTATGCAGTGTTCTTGAAATTTGTCTGGCCACAGAATAATTTTGGGGAGCACACCTATTATGAAGATTAATTTTTGTGTGTCAACTTGACTGGGCCACAGGGTGCCCAGATATTTGGTTTCACATCATTCCGGGTGTGTCTGTGAGGGTGTTTCTGAATGAGACTGACTTCTGAATTGGTAGACTGAGAAAGCAGATAGTTCTCCCAAATGTGGGTGGATCTCATCCAACATGTTCAAGACTCAAATACAACAAATGCTGAGTAAGGGAGAATTCATTCTGTCTGACCATCTCTGAGAATAGGCCTTCTGCATTTGGACTCAGACTCAAGCTGGAATTTACACCGTGGACTCTCCTGCTTCTCAGTCCTTGGACTTGGATTGGAGCACACCTTTGGCTCTCCTGGGTCTCCAGATTACTGACTGCAGATCTCGGGGCTTCTCGGCCTCCACAATCATGTAAGATTGGTTCCGTTTCTCTGCAGAACCCTGACTAACACAGATGTTGATACCAAGAGTAGTTCTAGAGAACAGAATAGAATGTTAAGGATGAGTTTTCTGAATTGGTTCTGGGGTTTCTAGAATTGGCTCTCTAATCTGACTAGATTTAAAGCTTCCAGTAGTAAAGAGAGCATTGAGAGTCCATGGTGTGACCTAGCACTAGAGATGTGCAGAATAGCTCCACTGGATACTCTAATCAACCACTTTTAAGGAGCAAGGATGACTATGTGTGTGATATTTTCAAACACTTTTTTAAAACTAATGAATATAATGAGACTGGCATCAGTCAATGGGCTGCTGACTTCTGGTTATAAAATGGAAAAAGTTCCTTGGTTGTCACAGTTGACATCAGTCAGTGATATCGTATTGATAACAGACATCACACTTTCACTGAAGTGCATACTGGTATCGCATCCTCAGCTGACACTGAGAGATGCCCTGTGGAACTCTTCCATGGCAGTTGCAACTATATCGTGTTTATTGCCCATTATGATAACTGGTTGCTTTGCATCCAGTCTTGCACCCTCCAATACCTTCTCTATTCTGTAGCCAAGATGGTCTTTTTAACATTCAAATTTGATTATACCTCTATCTTGCTCATGACTCTCCAGCGGCCTCCTGCAGCATGAACAGCTAATCACGCACTGAACTCCATGCCCCCTTTCCAGAGTTGAGCTATTGCCGTGAAGTGGCTGCCCAGCCAAGGACTGCATTTCCAACCCACATTGCATTTAGGCAGGGTGTTGTGACCACTTGCCAGTGAGTTAAGTGGAAACAGTGGTTCATTTTGGAGGTCAGAATGATTAAGACATCCTTCTTCTCCACTTTCTTTCTCCCCTCCACGGTTACAGGATGGCTGTAGAGGATGTAGGAGACTCATGACAGAATCACCACTGCGAAAGCTGCCCAGCCATCAGAAACATCCCATTAGGCTAATAGGGGAGTAAGGAGAGTAAGCTACAGTGTGCACTGAGCTACTGAAACCCCAAGGTTTATCACAGCAGCGGAGTGTTCTAACTATTAATAACACAATTTATGTTGGATACAGTCCAGAATCCTTACTGTGGTGCTCCACCATCTGACACAGCACATGCTCTGTTCTCTCATCACTCCAACTATACCAGACAATGACACGGACAGCTATAGGTGTCTCCATTGGTCTTCCCTCTGTCTTGCCTGGCAACTTCCTCCTCTACTCTTTGCCTGATGAATTACTGTCATGCCATGGAGAAATGACTTTAGATGTCACCTCTTCAGAGAGACCTTCCCTGACCAGCCCATAGAAAAAGTCCCCCTGGTATACATGCCTGTGCCTCAGTTCTTCCTCATCCATAGCACTCCTTGGACTTGTCAATAATTGCACATCCTGCCAGGCCATGAGCTCCAAGAGGACAGAGTCATTTCTATCTGGTTCATGACATATCTTTCTAGTCACTAGGACAGTGTCAAGTATGTAGAAGGCAATCAATGAATATCTGTTGAGTGCATGAATGAATGAATGAACTGATATTGTGAGAATAACCCTGAGTGTCCCTGTTTAGGAAGATCCGTGGAAAATGTCACTTCAGGCTGTAGGAATTCCTAGCAATTTTTTAAAAATTCTATCAACAGTGTTATTCTTACACAATCATCTTTCTGTCTTTGCTTTTGCCTCTAGGAAACCCACAGACAGAATTACAGCTCGTTTTTAAGAACCACACAAGCCCTGAGGGCATGCCACACTGGATAATCTCTTAATCTAGCTCCATGTAATAATTGAATCCTCCCTCTCTCATTCTGAGTTCATCATTCTTTATCCTCAGAGAGTGAAAGTACTTTTGTGGACTTCTCAAGTGCTTTTCTGTATAGAGTGGCATAAAAATTTTAGTTTCATTCTGAATGAGAGGGTTGGCCTATAATTTCCCCATGCTTATACTAACTTGGGAATAGTTCAAAATTTGTTTCTGCCTTTATTTTGCCTATAAATATTGAATCTTCCCTGATACAACTTAGAACAAAGCTGCTCAGAATAGATTTAAGCCACATCACTTATAACGAAGGTCACTATGACAGAGGCAGCTGTTGAAAATACTCCTTCTCAAAAATCAAAAAATTTAAAGATGACAGAGCTAAAAAGAGTCTCAAGGGGTCATATAGTCTAATTCCCTCACATCACAAATGGAAAAGCGAAAAGCCAGGGAGGTCCAATGACTCTCCCAAGACTGTGCATACAGTGACTGGAGCTGGGCCTCTGGCTCTGGTGAACTTGCTCCTAAATCAATGTTCTTTTTACAGCAATCCCCCCCACCTCCCCGTCTTTTTGTTACTTCATGCTGGGGTGTAATAGGATGAAAAATGCCCCCTCACCCCAAGATATCCACATCCTAATTCTGGGAACCTGTAAACGTTACCTTACAGCCAGGCGCGGTGGCTCATGCCTGTAATCCCAGCACTCTGGGAGGCCAAGGCGGGTGGATCACGAGGTCAAAAGATCAAGACCATCCTGGTCAACGTGGCGAAACCCCATCTCTACTAAAACTACAAAAAATTAGCTGGGCGTGGTGGTGCACGCCTGCACTCCCAGCTACTCAGGAGGCTGAGGCAGGAGGATTGCTTGAACCCGGGAGGCAGAGGTTACAGTGAGCCGAGATCGTGCCACTGCACTCAAGCCTGGCGACAGAGCAAGACTCCGTCTCAAAAACAAAAACATTACCTTACAAGGCAAATGGATTAAGTTAAATGCCTTGAGATGGGGAGGTTAGCCTCGCTTATCCAGGTGGGCACTAAATGCAACCACAAGGGTCCTTGTGAGAGGGAGGTTTGATTACACAAGAGGAGAAGGTGATGCCATGATAGAAGAAGCAGAGGTTGGGATGATGGAGCCACAAGCCAAGGAATGCCATCAGGCCTTGGAACCTGGAGCAAACAAGGAACAGACTCTCTCCTGGCACTTCCAGAGAGAGCATAGCCTGCTTGATTTTAGCCCAGTGATAGTGATTTCAGACTTCTGTCTTCCTATGAGAGAATACATCTGTGTTGTTACAGGCCACTAATTTCTGGTCATTTGTCACAGTGGTGACAGGGAACTAATACACAAGGGTTGGCAAACTACAGCCTGTGACCAAATCTGGCCCGTTGCCTGTTTTTGTAAATAAAGATTTATTGGAACACAGCCTTGCCCATTCCTCTGTGCAATATCTATGACTGTGTTAGTTGCAGAGTTGAGTGATTGCCACAGAGACCACATGACCTGCAAAGCCAAAACTATTTACAATCTGGCTCTTTACAGAAAAAGTTTGCTTTTAATGAATTCCACCTTTTCACATATTTTCATTGTCCTTTTGGACTAAAAATAATACATATTCATTATACAAAGTTAAAGCATTAACAAATCGTATTCCCTAGAAAGTAAGTGTCCCCTACAATTGTTATTAAAAGTTGGGAGTATATGCTCCAATTTGACATTTACTATTACTGATGCTGTTAACCAGTGTTTCTTAAGTCTTCAGATATTCACAAATTACAAGACTAAACACTTCAGAAAGATAATATAGTTGGGAAACTTTTCAATGAGCGAGCCAAGGGCAAAGAGAAAAGCATGAAACTGACAGGTTCCCAAGGCGCTCGCGAGACACTCTCCCTGCAGCATCCCAGAGGGAGCGAGTGGGGTAAGTGGCTGTGGCTCGAGTCTTTGCCTTCACCAGACCAGGTCCAGATCCAGATCCCCTCCTTTCCGGAGGAACCATCCCTTATCTTCTCTGGGCATCAGTTCCCTCATCTGTAAAATGGACATAAAAAGGCATGCAGAGCAAGGTCTCATGTAACAAGTACAGAGACAACACTGTGAAACCCTGGCAAAGTGCGCAGTACACAGTCACACTGCGTAGAAACAGCTGCCATCACTTTTAGTAAATGAAACAATATTCAAGGCAAAATATTCAAGGCAAATGATTTTTTAAAATAACTGCACAAAAATTATTTTTTTCTAAAAAAGAAATTAATAAAAGCAATGCACGGTTATTGTAGATAATTTGAATTTGATGAAAATCATAAATTTTAAAAATTAAAATTGCCTTTTAATCTCACCACCCTGAAATTGCCTTGTTTACTATTTTTTCACATTTCCTTCCAGTCCTTTTTCTAAGTGCATGTATCTGTGCCCATTTATAACAAAAGTTGAATCCTATTATGTGTAAAGTGTGTGCTTGGCTTTTTAAAATTAAACCTGTATGTGCCATTAAATATTTTTGGAAAATATTTTAATACCTTCTCATGTGTTCCCCAGAGACATATTTCAAGCATTTTAATTCCACAAATACATCCCAGGCACCTATCACATGTCAGATATTCTGGCTGATGTTGAAAGGGTAAAAGAGGAATGGATGTTTTTCCTGCTCTCAAGGAGCTTATAATTTTGTAAGAAATGAAAGAGCAAGCAACCACTTTTGTAGTCCATAATACAAGGTAGGCTCAAATAAGTACAATTTTAAAAAAATACAGTGGGTTTAGGTGTGAGTACAAAGTGCATTTTCTCCCCCTTCTTTAAATTTTCTGTTGACTATTTCCTCAATAGAATTTGCAAATAAGTTACTATCATTTGAGGAGTAACAGAGCTAGCAAGAACATTCTTTGCCAAGAAAGGAGAATTTTCCTCCCAGTGAGCACTCTTTGGGAGGTATTTTGAAAAATGCAGCACGTCCTTTTAAAGAGAGAGGAAATGAGGAGATTGTCGTGTCTGTCTCACCTTAGATAATAAATGCTGGGTCGACATCAGAAATTGGAAACAAATTCTAGGAAAACCTCTCTGAAGTTTCCACAAGGTGATCCAATTAAGATATGACTGGCAGCCATGAAAAGCTTTGGTCCTGCCAAACCACAGAGAAATTTTAGATGTAGAAACACAAGAAATATCTTGCTGGATAACCAAATATTTTTTAAAAGAGCCATATAGTGTAGGCTTAAACTTCCAAGACATCATTGACTGTTTTTCTTGCCCTCCAGCCAAAGATAACCTAAAACAAGGGAAAACACTGGCTATCCCACGAAAGCCAGACAAGTAAACAGAAATTTGCAATGAATCTTTCTTAGCCTCCGCAAAGGCCAAGTTGAAAATCCATCTTCAGCACATTGGAATGGAATCTCTTAGGTCAACTAACAAGACCCCCCCTTGCAGGGGTGCTGACACCGAACCACTCCGGAATCTCCTGTGACATGTGCCTCCATCTGCCATCATAAAGTACTGTGTCAACTAGGCTCCAGATGCTCTGGGCATCTTCTGAATGCTTCCAACTTCCCCTGACTCCAGAGAAGACCCAGCTCCCACTCCAACAACAGCTGGTGCCATATATGTTGAAACTGTCATGGAGGCATCCTTGAGTCAGATTATCCCACATGACAAGGAATGGAGGCCAAAAGAAGTTGCCGTCAAATCCCCTCCTCTTTAGCAGGAACATCACCCTCACATGAGAACCCTTAAAAAGTCAGACTCCTGACTCCTTCCCATTCTTGGGTAGTCACACTGGGGACCAAGTGGAATATCCTGGGAACCTAGGAAAATCTCCTCAAGACAGGCTACACAAATTGATTGCTTAATAAAATCTCCTCGTTCTTCTTGAAAGACATCGTTTTCTAGACATTTCAGTTGTGTTCTTAAACCCGCCCCATCAGGTAGAACATTTTGAGATCATGGAACGTTTGTTGAGTTTTTGTTTTGTTTTGTTTTGTTTTGTTTTTTGAGATGGACTCTCCCTCTGTCACCCAGGCTGGAGTGCAGTGGTGCGATCTCGGCTCACTGCAGCCTCCGCCTCCCAGGTTCAAAGCAATTCTCCTGCCTCAGCCTCCCAAGTAGCTGGGATTACAGGTGCCCACCACCACACCCGACTATTTTTTTGTATTTTTAGTAGAGATGGGGTTTCACCATGATAGCCAGGATGGTGTTGAGTTTTGACTGAGCAGAATTAAATCTTTCTGGAATGAGACTGGGTATCACTGAGTCAAGAGAACAACAAAGGGCATCTCCAGTCACTGATGGTGTTGGTCTTTCTCATTTCAGGTGTTTGGGCCGGCATGTCATAGTGTCTTATGATAAATTGTGCATTTCCCTGGTGGCTGATGATGTTGAGCACATTTCCATATAACCATTAGCCATTTGTATATGTTCTTTTGTTTGTCAGTTTTTTGCCCATTTTTTAAAAGTTGGGCTGTTTATCTTTTTATTGTTGTGTTACAGGAGTTCTTTCCATATTATTGATACAAGTCCTTTGTCAGATGTATGTGTTGCAAATATTTTCTCCCATTCTGTGGCTTGCCTATTGATTTTTCTTGATGGAGTTTTTCAGAATTTTGATGAAGTTTCATTTACATACAGTTTTCTTTTATGACTTGTGCCTTCTGTAACCTCCCCAATAAATTTTTGCCTACCTGAAGGTCATGAAGATACTCCTCTGGGTTTTCTCCTAGTAGCTTTATTGTTTTAGATATTATATGTAAATATTATACTCATCTCAAATTGATTTTTAGATATGGTACAAAGTAGGAATTGAAGTTACACACACACGCAAAGGGATATATATATGAATATCCCATTGTTTCCATACAATTTAGAAAAGAGATTTTTCTATGTACATTAAATTGCTTTCACACTCATCAAAAATTATTTGGACATCTATTTGTGGGTGGTGTGTCTCTGGGCACTCTATTCTGTCCCACTGACCGACATATACAGGCTTCCACCAGTGCCACCCTGACCTGATGCGTAGTCTTAAAGTCAAGTACTGTGAGTCGGGAAACTTTTTTCTTCTTTTCCAAGATAGTTTAGGCTATTGTTGGTCCTTTACTTATCCGGACAAAACTTAAAATTGTCTTGTCAATTTCTGAATAAAATTCTTTAGGCTATATAGTAAAGGTGCAGAAACAAGGCTTTGCTATGAAAAACATGAAAGAAACTTTGAGGTGAATATCCTGGTGGCAAGCATGTGGGGGAGGGGAACAAATGACAAAATAAGGAATATGAGCCAGTATGGAGGCTGCTCCATGGACTGACATGCCCCACCCCAGGAATCATAAGTTGAACCCCTTACCCCCAGTGTAATGGTATTTGGAGGTGGGCATTTGGAAGATAATTCAGTTTGTATGAGGTCATGTGGGTGGAGCCCTCATGATGGGATTAGTGCCCTTATACAAAATCATGCCAGAGAGCTTGCATCCTCTCCCATCTCCACTATATGAAGACACAGCAAGAAGGCAGCCACCTGCAAGCCAGGAAAAGAGCCCTCACCAGGAGCCAATCAGCCTGCCTCCAGAGCTGTGGGAGATAAATCACAGTAGTTTAAGCCACCCAGTCTGCAATATTTTGTTATGACAGCCCAAGCTGACTAACAGGCTTTAGGCATAGAGGGGAAATTATCATGCGCCTTAAAGCTGACAATTTAATTTGATTCAAGGAGCCATTAGAACTTACAAATGCCAGATTGATCACATGCATTATCTCCATTCCCTTCCAAAACCCCACTCAAATAACAGCAAAGGAAAATAGTAAGCCCATAAATGCTAAGAGAATGGCAGAAGAGATCATTCAATCAACTTTTTGAAGGTGAAAAGCACATGAGGAGATAGTAACTAACCTAAACTTGATAGAGGAAGCTAAAACCAAGAGGCTGCAGAGGATGCCAAGGAGTAGCAAGGATTTGTTCTGCTGAGCCCTGGAAAGGATCAGGAACTTGGGGCAATGGCTCCCATAGACACATGGGACTAAGACAGGAGCAGGGAGGCCACTGGATCCCTTTCCCAGCAGCCACAGAAGAGCAGCATTGTCAAACAGGAATATAATGTGAGCCATGGATGTAATTTTAGATTTTCCAGCAGCCACATTGAGAAAGGTAAAATTAATTTTAACAATATACTTTACTTAACCTAATATGTCATTATTTCAATGTGTAATCAATACAAATTGAGATAAGGTATAATCAGTACTTTAAAAACTGAGATATTTTACTGTTTTTTGTAATGTCTTCAAAATCAGGTATGTATTTTACACTCACTGCACATCTCAATTCTGACCAGCCACATTCCCAGTACTCAGGGACCATCAGTGGTGAGAGGTTATGGTATTAGACAGCATCAGTCTAGTGTAACACAACTAAGGAGACCCTGAACACAAAGACTCAGGCATGGGGAGAGTTAGGCATCTGGGCTGAACTGAAAACAGAAGCTCTAAATAAAAACCTTCATTCTGAACAGTGATACTCACAGCTTCCTCTCACCCCCAAACCAGAACACAAACAATCTCTTCTCTCCCCAGCCCCCAGTTCAGGAGATTTGGTCCTTTTCAGTAACTTGGAAGAAAGAGAAGCAATTTAGAGAGCAAAATTAAAACTTCAGAAGTCAGTAAACTCAAAGAACTAATAGAAGATATCAGGTCCCTAAAGCAGTACCAGGATACCCTAAAAATGAGGAAGATATTTTGAAAATTAAAAATAGTATAGCTAAGTAAAAATGTCAACAGAGGGTTGGATTTAAAAAGACAACATAATCTGGCAGACAGCAGGAAAGATTAAAAAATGAACTACAGAAGAGAAAAAGATAAGCAATTAGAGGATTAAGCCAGGAGATTGAACATGCAAAGGAGTTCAAGGAAAAGAGAGTAGAAAAGACATTGACAGGAAATTAACAAAGAAAAATATGAGAAAAATTTCCCGGAAGTGATATCTGACTTTCAAAAGTATGTGCATATATTACTTTGATAACATTAAAATTTATTTAAAAACAAAAACTATTATAAAAAGAAAAAAAAAGAAACCATTAGACTTCGCTGTGGTGTCTAAGGATGGGGGTAATGGGGTTATCGACCCTTCATGATGAACACAATTTCTGTTCCTAGCACCTGGCAAGTATTAACTGACCAGAGCAGCAAAGCCATCGGAGAGGTTGCCTCCCTGTTTCCCACTCCACCCCTTGTTTTATGGCACTGCTTTAATGCAACAACAACCAAAAATCCTCTGGGCTTCACATTGCAGAAAATCTCTTTTGTACTTTAAGGCATTTTTGTTCACATTCAGAATCTGTGGTCTAGACATTTCTTTGGCACTTGTCATCATCATCCCAGGGAAATGGAACTCAAATGAAAGGAACGGTGGGGAGTGCCTTAGAATAATCCCCTGGAAGAAGAGACTGCAGAGCACATTCCCGCCCTCAATAGGCAGGCCTGGCTCCAGTGCTGACTGTACCAAGGGTGCAGGGTGGGAAGGGCAAGGCGGTGGTCTTGGAATCCCTGGGACCGGGGGAGTGGCAAGGGGGTGAGTCCGTGGATGCCCTCAATGCGTCCCTGTCTTCAAGGGCTCCCACAACAGAACATGCAGAGGACTCTAAAGGCAAGGTCCAGGAATCCACCTTTAACGGGAACCCTACACCTCCACCTTACCCCCATTCATTCCCTTGCACACCTGCCAAAATTAGAGGACCACTGGGACACATAGGAGCACTGGAATTGGAATCACACTGGTACTTCTTCCAAATGCAGACATCTGTGATCCGCCCCAAATGTATTAAATGAAAATCTGCTAGGCACAGTGGTTCACCGGGTGTGATGGTTTGCACCTGTGATTCCAGCTACTCGGGAGGCTGAGGTGGGAGGATCGCTTGAACCTGGGAGGCCAAGGCTACAGTGAGTTGAGATTGCACCACTGCACTCCAGCTTGGGTGACAGAGCAAGACCCTGTCTCAAAAAAAAAAGACAAAAAAAATATATGTATATGTAAAGAGAACAGAGTGCTAAGAGTGATTCTCATGTGCTCCTCTACTTAAAAATCTCTGGATCAATGGATCTCAAACTCATGTGTATTTTAGAATCTCCCAGGAAGTATTATAAAAATGAAAATACCTAGGTTCCATGTCTTCTGAGTTGTGCAGTCGTGAGTGAGGCCCAGGAATCTGCATTTTGACTGGCTCCCCATGATATTAGATGCAGGTAGTCCTGAGAGCTCACTGCTGAAAAACACAGCTCTATGCTCTGGAGCTTACATTCGCCTCAGACCACATCTCCAGAAGACCCCTTTGGTGTGCACCCATCTTCCTCAATGGGCTGAAAGAATCTTACATGGGAATCTGGGTTCAAATATCCAGATACTTCCCCAGCAAACACTCATCCGATTGCACCTACACTCACAGCTTAAAACAAGACAGGTTGGGAACTTTAGGCTCAGGACTTTTTATCCCATTTGCTTCTTGCTGACCTTGAAGATGTGCAGCTGGGAGAATTACTTATGTTGTCCGCTTATTTCAACCATCTCTGCCGGAAAAAAAAAAAAATAGGCTCATCATATGCTTGGGACCTTTATGTTATGACGGTGGGTGGTGTGGCCATATGTGTGAGTATATGTGTGTGTTACACAAATGCCTCTATAGACAGTGCTCAGGAATTGGATCTGTGCCAAGGGCAGATATTAAGGAGACATTTGATTAAGATCAAGCCCTGCCCAGTCATTTGAAGTGTATGTTAACAAAGAGTCAAGAAAAGGGGTCTGAGTGCCAGTTCTCCAAGAACATGTGGAGGGCAGCCCCGGCTTGTGTGTGTGCTGGCCGGGAGGCAAATGACACTCCCTACCCAACTGCTGGAAACCAGATGAGAGAGTGGCGGTGCCACGCTACTGCTGCAGGCAAGGGAATGGGCCTCTTGAAGAAAACATTTTGGATAAGTTCTAGAGGCCAGAGAACTGCTCTGCAGAAGTTCAAAGGCCTGCAGAGAGAACGCAGCTGTCCCTAAAGGCAAGCGTCTGGTCATCGCTTGCCCAGGGGCATTCTCATCAAGGCCAGCACATCTCTTCATGGAAAATCAAGACTGAGAGGAATTAGAAAAATGACCAGAATGAGGCTGTCCACAGGGTTTCCAAACAAGACAATGCTGCCTGGGCCCAGTGCCTCTGCCTGCCCTCCTGCTTCTAAAGGAGGGTGCCCCACAGGCTCTCAAATCTGGGCCCTTAATCCTCCTGTGTCTCCAGTGCTCTGCATGTGAACAGCAGCAAGGATCTACAAAGAAGCACTTACACCTAGAACACATTTACTAGTCCGTTCTCACATTGCTTTAAGGGAATACCTGAGACTGGGTAATTTATAAGAAAAGAGGTTGAATTGGCTCATGGCTGTATAGGAAGTGTGGCAGCATCAGCTTCTGGGGAGGCCTCAGGGAGCTTTCAATCCGTGCAGAAGGCAAAGGAGTGTGAGGTGTCTCACACAGTGGGAGTGGGAGGAAAGGGGGGAAGTGCCACACACCTTTAAATGACCAGGTCTCATGAGAACTCACTCACTATCACAAGACCAACAGGGAAATCCACTCCCGTGATTCAATCAACTCCTACCAAGCCCCACCTCCAACATTGGGGATTACAATTTGACAGGAGATTTGGGCTGGACACAGATCCAAACCAGATCAACACACAAGGACAATCATCATACTCCAGAACGCCTTAGGTGCTAATGGGAGTACAAATCCATCTTTTGCATGGGATGTTAATGATCTGGGGAGGGCTTCTATTTGGGAAAGGTGGGTCATACAATGAGAGACAAAGTACTGAAGCTGATGTTTCCTAGCATTATGGTGGGGGGCATGTACACGTTTTTTTCTTTTTCTTTTTTCTTTCTTTCTTTTTTTTTTTTGAGATGGAGTCTAGTTCTGTTGACAGGCTGGAGTGCAGTGGCGCAATCTCAGCTCACTGCAACCTCCACCTCCTGGGTTCAAGTGGTTCTCCTGCCTCAGCCTCCCAAGTAGGTAAGATTACAGGCACACACTGCCATGCCCAGATAATTTTTGTATTTTTAGTAGAGATGGGGTTTCACCATGTTGGCCAGGATGGTCTCGATCTCCTGACCTTGTGATCTGCCCACCTTGGCCTCCCAAAGTGCTGGGATTACAGGTGCGGGCCACCGTGCCTGGCCGTGTACAAGTTTTTAAAATAGAAAAGAGTGCAGCAATATGACAAATTCAGTCAGTCAAACTAGAACTCTCCAGGGTTTATCAAAGCAATCTGATTGCAGTTAGAATTTTGCAGTGCACCAAGTATACTATCAACATATCAAAATGATATTGATGACAATGGTGATGATGACATCCTCGTCATTTTCTGAGCATAGACTATGGGCCAACCCCTTAATATTTTACACGTATTTACTTTATTTATTCTTACAACAGTCCTGGTATCACCTCCACTTTACTAATGAGGAAACTGAGGCCCAGAGAAGTGAAGTTACTTGTCCAAATCCACACAACTAAAACTGAGAACTTGAGGCAGCCTTACATCAGTACCCATGGCTGTCACCACTGTTCAGTCAACACAACAGACAGTCTATCATTTTTCAGTTTTGCTCTTTCTTGGAGAAAATAATGAAAACGGAAAGGGTTAGAATGGATATGAGGGAAATCTGGGAGGAGTTTAAAGTCTAAAGAAAATGGGTGAAAGAGCTCTTGGATAGTTTCAGGGCCTGACAGTGATGGAGGGAAGCTTGCAAGTCTCGTCTTCCTGTGAAAGAAACTATGGAGTCAGATTGCTCCAGGGCCCAAGCCTCACTCTTGGAAACCACACTCAGATCAGCCCACGCAACACCTTTCCCTGGAGGTCGGACTGCCCTGAGACATCACAGAGACCTCCAAGCAGGGTTTTCCATGCAGAAGCCTCTGGAGGATGAGCGCAGAGACTGAAGCCCTTCTCTCCCATGGGAATGGGCATCTACAGCCCCATCAGGCATCATTAAGGAGCGTGCCGGCTGCTTTTTCCAATGGCGTTTGTGATGCTGAAGGACTCTTCTCTGTGCAGATTCACCCCTGCCCCCCACCTTTTTTTCTAATAGATTTCTTTTTACATAACATCTATTTACATTTCAAAGAAGCATTCCATGGCCCATACTAGGGGAAGCACACACTGGCTTAGGTGCTGCTAGTGATAACAAATGCAAGACCACCTCTTCCGTCAGAGATCTTACACTCCCATTTCCAAGACAGGATCAACTCACACCAAACTAGAGAACAAAGTAAGGAGAGTCCTTTCTAGCCAAAAGGTGCTTTGTGCAAACTAACAAGAAAAGGGGGACATGTCCCTTACTCCAGGGGCATTTAGCCCCACACCAGGGCACACTGCCATGGACTGGACTTTTGTCCCAGCTCATCCTCTCGGCCAGATGCCTTGTGCAGTGAGCAGCGTACACAACCTTACATGAAAATAAGACCCAATAAATTAAATATAACCCCATTTCAGTAAGTTTATTATCAATAGTTGAAAAAAGGACAAGAAGGGCATAGTTATCAAAGAACATTCCACAGCTAAATCTCCAGGTGCCCCAGCCTCACTGCAGCTTCCCCTAGACTCTGCCTTCCTTCTGTTTTGTACACATTGTCTGTGTTTCTGTCTCAAAGCCCAATTCCCCACCCTCTCGCTGACTCGAAGACCTCTCATCTTCAGTTGACCCTTCTTTCGAGCGCCAGCAGTCTCCTCTTTCTATCGAATCATTCCAATCAATTAACAAATGCTGAGATGGCTCTCAGCTTAAAAAACAAACATTTTGACCTCATCTTTTCCAACTCTTGCCCCAATTCTCTCCACTCCCCTTCTTGGTGAAGCTCCTCAAAGAAGATGTCTGTATGGGCCATCTCCCTTCCCTGCCCCTAATCTGGGGGTGCCTCTGCAAGCCTGGCACAGACTTGGTCCCCCCAACTGGCTTAGGATACAGTGGTACCTGGCACTTACTGCACCAGGCTTGGCCTTTGGGGCATCAGTGACGATGGAGACAGGAGTCCCAGCTTATCCTCCTGATACATGACCATCATAACGCACGAATTCTCTGAAGCAATGAGACTCCCGTGATTCTATTTCTCCTGCTCTTCCCTTGTATTCAAGTGTCTGTCATCACCAGTCCATCACTGTCTTCAGTGCTCTTCAGCAACTTGCAAAGCATAGAAGTTCCCTAGGTCAGGGCTTACAGACTTAAATCCCTCCAGAGTCCAAGCAACAGTATGAATAGGGAGACCCACCGGGACTGAGAAATCCCAGATGAAGAGGAGTGACATGGAGGCTTAGTGCAGGGGAGCTATAGGGAGGGGTGGGGCCGTTGTCAACTTGAAGGGGGCAAGCCCTGCCCTGTCTGAAGGGGCAGCTCCTGCTGGGTTCAGGCCAACTGTTGCTTTGCTGGAATATGGGCTTATTGCTGTTCCAAACTCTAATTTTTCAAGAGAAGGTAGAAATCTGTCTTTTTATGTGAAATCTCCAGGTATTTAAAAGTTGGCTACTAATTCATATTTTCTTCAAAATACTGTGTGGACCAACAAACCAGAGGCCAATCAAAATACATGCGGGCACCAGGGCTGGCAACAGGCCTTCAGGGTGCTACCTTGGCCTGATGTTTTCATCCTGAGTTCAACCTCCCTTTGATTATTTCTCCCAAGTTCCCCACAATTTTATTATTTCCTTTTCGTTCTCTCCAGCTCTCTTCTTGGGTCTTAGACATGGAACCAGGAGATAGATGGACAGAAAGCAATGTTTTTCCCCATACACTGAACTTAGAGATTCATTACTGATTCACATTGTAATTGTGAGTCAAGAAGACTTTTTTCTCATCTTCTTTCTTATATTTCTGTTCTAAATCAGAGCACAAAGAATAAACTTCCAGGGTCACCCACCAGATGACAGAGCCACCCAGTGGGAATCACCCACATCGTTTGTGAGCTCAAAGCCCCAAGCATACATCTGACCAGAAAATTAAAAGGCAAATGGGACAAGCACTGAGCCAGAGGAACCAAAGACTGAGCTTTCTCCTCATTTAACACAGGAATCTCCAATGAGAATGCCTTCCACGCTTGTTACTTCTAAGAGTGATGGCTGCTAAGGCCAGGGGTGGGCCTGGGGACTGTGTGGTGCTGAGCTGTCAGCAAGGCCATTCTTACCTACATTCACTTGCATTTTAGAAGCCCGGAAATGAGCAGAACTCCAGCGTTGCTCAGCAGAACCTTATCCTTCTGCATTAAAGTAGCAGCTGAAAGAACTGCTGTCTTAGGTTAAGATGTTTAGCCTGCCTAAAACAGTGTATTTCTGAGGAAGAGTATGTGTCACTCATTTATACTTCCTTTTTACCTTAGTATTGTGTATGTTTCAGACCTTTCCTAAGGGATATGTGTAGAAGAGAAGTTTCTCCAGGAGTCGAGAGGGGGATTCGCTGAAGAGCTTGGACACTGAGGCGCTGCAGAGCGTGCTGTGTTCACCAATGTCCATGGGATCCTTCCACGGTTAGGTGGGTGGCATGATGGTTGTAGCCAAGGGCATCGCACTTCTGATTCAGGTGGTTAAGAACCTGGTGCTCCTTTTACTCCTTCTCTTCTGTCCACATGACTAGAAGTACCTGAGCCAACTCAGATCACAAAGCCACACCATGATCCCCGAGTCACTGCTTGGAGGACCACTGCCATGGAGCCACCCAGTTCTCAACAGACTTTGCACACCTGAGAAACACACTTGTATTCAGTTACTGGAATTTGAGGACTATTTGTTATAACAGCTAGCATGAATTACTATAACTAATACAAAAGAGAAATTGGAAAGGCTGGTCAAAATGTACCCACAGTCCTTTCCACAGCCGCTGGGCTGAGCTACAGGAAGTGGAAGCTGTGGTTATTCCACCCCTGTAACTGCTGTCCCCAGGTCCTGAGATAATGTCCACCTGTTCTTTGAGATAATGTCACCCAAATCTCCAGGTCTTGAGGACCCATCTGGAACGCGGCCCCCTCCACTGAAGAACCCACGTGGTTGCCACAGTTTTGCCTCCTCGCCGGCACCTTAACAGGTAAGCCCTGTGCGATTTTGCTGAGGAAAATGCAGCTCCCTTCAAGGTTGCCTGTGAGCTTAGGCAGTGAAAAGTTGTCTTAATAGAAAAAGTAGACCAGGTAGGACAGAGGAAGATCTGTGCCTGATTGCAAGAAAGCCACCCACAGGTGAAGAAGGAGGGGAGAGCGATGACTTTGCCTCTTCCACTTGTTTTGCTAAATTGGTTTGACAGAGTTTCAGCAACAGCTTCAACTCCAGAGAAGCTACTCCAGAATGGCAAATTTGGTTTTCATGCTCCAGTTATAGATGCATGACCCCTGATCATCCAGATATACAGAGAGACCCTTAACTTGGTTAAATAGATACCGTAAGGGGTATAGATTAAACTGGCTTCCATCCAAAAAGGTCCATCTTCTTTGTCCCCTAAAAGAAAGAAACAAAATAAATAAATAAGAAGAAGACAAGGGCCGGGCATGATGGTTCATGCTCATAATTCCAACACTTTGGGAGGATGAGGCAGGAGGATCACTTGAGCCCAGGAGTTTGAGACTAGCCTGGTCGACATAGCAAGACCATATCGCCACAGAAATAAAAATAAAAACAAAAATTAGCTGGGTGTGGTGGTGCATGCCTGTAGTCTCAGCTGCTCAGAAAGCTGAGGCAGGAGGATCATGTGAGTCTAGGAATTTGACACTACAGTGAGCTATAATGGTGCCACTGTACTTCAGCCTGGATGACAGAGTAAGACCCTGTCTCTCAAAAAAAGGTTTTTTTTTTTTTTTTTCAAAGAAAAGGAAGGAGCAGAGGAGGAAAAAGAAGAGATGAATGTCCCTCCTTATTTGACACAAATGCAGAAAAATACACAGTTGACCGTTGAGCACTGTCAGAGTTATGAGTGATGATCCCTTGAGCCGCCAAAAATTCACACAGAACTTTCAGCTCCTTAAAAACCTAACTACTAATAGCCTACTTTTGACTGGAAACCAAGAAGATAAACAGTTGATTGACACATATTTTGTATGTCTTATGTATTACGTACTGTATTCTTACAATAAAGTAAACTACAGAAAATAAAATGTTACTAAGAAAATCATAAGGAAAAGAAAATACATTTACTATTCTTTAAGTGAAAGCAGACCATCCTAAAGACCTCATTGTCTTCACGTGGAGTAGGATGAGGAGGACAAGGTGGGGTGGGGGGATGGCCTCGCTGTCTCCGGGGGCAGAGATGGAAGGAAACCATGTACAAGTGGACTCGCGCAGTTCAAACCTCCGTTGCTCAAGAGCCAGCTGTGTGTTTTGCGATCCTGGGATCCAGTTTCCATTATCTGGAAAGAGTTCTAGCACTTCTGAGTCCCATTGTCCCTTGCTCAGGCAGCATTTGTGGATTAATTTCTTATCCTCAGCATGATGATGTTAGGTGCCCTATGGTTTGACCTCTCAGCTCACCCATTCAAGTGGGAAGAACTTTTCTTTCTGCTCATTTAGCACAGGCAGGTAGGAAACTAACATCCGTCTTTTTCAGGTGGCCGCTGCCCCTGGCCAGAATGAACAGGACCACGGACTCTCTAGGGGGTCTGGCAGGAACCACGGCTGTGGCTGAGGAAGCACTCTGGTATGTATCAAGTGCAGCGAGTGTCCTGACTCGTGAGGCTGCCCTAGATCCAATGCATAAAAGGGAGAATCCAGTTGGCCCCACTGTGGTAACATGCCTACTGCTTGGCCAGGGAGAGCAGGGCACCTTGATTGACAGTCTACCATGTGGATGAGCTAATTCCCTGGAATGCACAGGACGGGGATGAGGTCATTTCCTGGAAAGGAAATGGGGTGCTATTAGCATGAATGGGGAGCCGCAAAAACAACAAATGTCCATTCCACCTCCTTTCTAAGTTCATAGATTTGATTTTAGCCCAAGACTCGTGGAGACTGATGCTTTCATTCAAAGGCTTGGCATCCATGGAAAGGTGGAAAAGCATGCCCTGGTCGGGTGGTAAAGAAAGAATACCACTCCATGCAGGGTCCTGACACTGGAAACCGATGACTGACCTGGATGCTCATTTCCTCCTGTGAAATTATTCTTCTCCTATTTCAGAAATGAGGAAGGAGGGGCAAAGATGAGAAGACTGCCCAACATCATCAGCTAAACGGAAACCTGCCATGCGTCTGAGATCTCTATCTTAAGGCTCAACCTCCAGACCCCAAGCATTGCTCTCGGTCAACTTCTCCTGCTGACAGGAGGGTCCTGGGGGGCTGAGGGCCTCACTACCACTGGAACCATTTCTGAAAGCACGCATCCTCCTGGGTTAGGGACATGGGGCGTGGCTGTAGGCTTGACTTGAGGCTGACTGTTCCTGTCAAGGCTGGGGAGGGAGGGGACCAGGAAAGGGGTCAGGAACGGGAAGGAACCCAACGTGACAGATTTCAAAAGGTGACAATATTTTCCTGGAAATACAGTGTCTATGTGCAGTAGGTTTCTATATAACTAACCTTCTGTCTTGAGTTGGAGCTGGGAATTGATTTTTTTTTTACAGGAAAAGGAAATGCATGGGTGTGGAGCTGCCAGCAGCAAGGGAAGTTCCCAGGGGACTTGTCATGGTGCAATTTATAGACCCAAGTCTCAGAAGGGCTGTGGCGGGCTGAGGAGAGGGTGTGATTTGCTGACAGTGGAGCCTGGCACCTGGCACCCATCCACACCGCTGAGCTCAGCATGCACGTGTGTCGCCGGGACACAACCGCATCGGGGCCATTGAAGTGAAAAGGGCAGAAGGCAAATGCACTCATCCAGAGTGGACATAAAAAAGGAACCCGGAAAGCAACAGAGAGGGATTGTGGGGAAGGGGAGCTGGCTCCAGGGTGAGGGGCCTCCCACGACCTCTCTGAGACCCGACTTGCAGCAGCTAATTGAACCTGCCCTCCGCTCCTGAAACACACATAGCATGGATGCTGGCAAGGTCTTCCTTCCAAGAGAAGAAAGTCCCTTTCGCTGTCAAGCCAGCTCTTCTGGGAAGTGGACAAATGGACCTCAAGGGACAGAATCAAATAACTGACTCCCACCCTGTCCCTGAGGCTTTCCCCTGAGCCACAGAGACCAGAGGAAGCGGCTGGAAGACTCTGTGAGAGTCCATTAGGCAGCAAGGCCTGACAGTCCACACCGTGTCCTGGGCGAGGGCTGCAGCGGTGTTTACAGAGCCCGGGGGCCCTGCCAGAGCTAACATGCCACACGCTCGGCCCATCTGGGCAGGCTGGAAAAAGTCGACCATTTTCCTCTGGATCCTGATCTCTGTGGCCCAAAACATTCCGCACAGCTACATTTGCTTCCCTCCCCTCACATCCCTTCAGAAAACCCACACATCTGTATACATACTTGAAAATAAATATGCATAAATGCAGAATCCATGCTGAAGGTGGGGGCGGAACAAGCCTCGGGGGCTCCTCTCTGCATGGACCCTGCCTGAAGCTGCTCTTCTGCCCCAGGACAGCCCACCCCAGGCAAGCTCCAACTGCAGCATTTTCTAGAAGTGTGAGAACTCTTACCAACGTGCTACCTGGCTCTGTGGCTCCCCAGTCAACACAAACACAATTTTGAGGTCTGCAGTTCAAATTTGCTTCCCCCTACAAACTTCTGAGCTGGGTTCATAGGGCAAAAAGGCCCGAGTTTCTTTTCAAGTCAATCGGAAACCCTCCAAGCCAAGACCCATCCTCATACACCAACTTTACCAAAGGTTTTCCTTCTCACTAAGATGACAAAAGATAAAGCCTCTGCTCTGCTCTTTTTGAGCTTATTCTTGTCCATTTTTCAAACTCGGCCTCGTTGTTTTGATCCTCTTGGGTCCTGGGGATTGAAAGTGCCACCTGATTTCTGGAAGCCTGGAGGTGCACAGGTGGTCCTGTCCTCTTAGCATGCTGTGGGCTCTAGGACTGCATGTGGGGCAAGGGAAGGCAGTTGGAGTCTGAAGCCAGGCTAATTCAGGATGCCGCTGAGCAACGGCCACCACAGAGAAAGCAGAGAGCCATGCACACACTCTTGCCAGGGGCCAGCAAAGGGTGGTGCCATCTGCAGCTGCATTGTTGACCATCACATAGCTGCTTCTCCCACTTGGGTGTCTACAAAATGGCCATGATATCAGTTGCTATGGTAATGGGCATCCTGGTGAGTGTGCCAGGAGTCAGCCTTTTGCCCCTAAAACCTCAGCCTCCAGTGGGCAACTGGCTGGGCCCTCCTCCGACTGGCAGACACCTTTCTCCTGTCGAGGTGCAGCTCCCAGCACCTCCTCTGCAAAGCTCCCTCACGCTGGTACATCCAATCACCCCTCAGGATTTGAAAACCCATTTGCTCCCTCACAGTTTTAAGATGACATTCTAAAAAACTTTTATTGTAAGTTTAAACAGTTGCAGAGAATGTCATTTCCTTACTATTGTAAATGTTAGTATTTTAAAATAAAACCATTACATCACTCCTTTAAACACTGCCAATGGAACTAAGTAGCAGAGCAATTCTGTACCCACCATGACCAGTTTTTAAAATACATGAAAAGTCTTCTTTATTTGCTTCTTGCTCCATTTTCTCCTTGAGCTCATATTTCCATTCCGTTTACTCCTCGTACTTCTTAGCAATTGTCATTTGCTAAGGAATATCTTAGCAATTGTCATGTTTGAAAGTTATTTTCATAAATGACCATCATTATCATTCTATTCGACACAAAAATGCACATACACTAAAATTTTAATTTCAGTATCATTGAAAGGTTGTAAGGTTTAAACAGCTTTTTCTAGACCAAGTTTATAATTTCAATAATCATCAGAATACAATTGATCAAAACAACATATCTCTATAATGTGTTTAAATAAATAATCAAAAAGGTGTTTTTTCAATTAGCTGATACACTCACAGATGAAAATTACTTATTGCTAAAATGAAATGGGGTCCAAAATTAATTATATTTCTATTTCACATTTTCAGAAAGAAAATTGTGAGAAACTTTGTTCTCCTCAAAAACAAGAGATCAATGAAAGGAGTTTTATGATGTCAAAAATTACATTATAATCTATTATCAAAAATTAGTAGTGACCTGTCACCTGACAAATCAACTTGATCCCCCTTCAATTTTGTCAAAAGAAAAGAAATGGAAACCATGAGACATGAAAATGTGTTTGTTACCCAGTCATTTGTCATTCACTGTCTTGATTCTGGGAAATACACCAAAAAGACTGCACCCAAACTTCTCAGATAACTGCTAATTATACCTGCTACTCATTTACTTAGAGATTCCTTGTTAACATGGAAAAGGTTAGGAAAATTAAAATACTAGTCATTTTAACACAACTTTGCCAATACAATTTTTTTTTTTTTTTTTTTTTTTTGCTTTTCAAATTGAGAGGTAATTCACATACCAGAAAGATCACTCTTTCAAAGTGTGCAATTTAGTGGGTTTTAGTATCTTCAGAAAGTCGTGCAGCCATCACCACTGTCTAATTCCAGGACACTTGCATCTCCCTAGCAAGAAATTTCATACCCATTAGCAGCTACTCCTCATACCCTCATGATTTTCAATAAAGTTATTTTATCTCATCATATGCTTTAAGTACATTTTCATCCAAATCATGGCATTTGAGATGCAGCTCATTCAGTTCACGGAAATGCCTGCCATGTAACCTATTTGGCAAAGCAGTCCACTCATCCAGCCAACAGCCAAACCAGATCGAGTTTCAGTTAGGAAAAAACTGACTTCAGTTTCAAAGCAATGTGTTAATATGCATCCCTTCCCAGCCATCTTACTTCTGAATTCTAATTCTGAGATAAGAGATTGATGTATAAGGCGTATTGCATACCTCAGGTTTCATTCCAGACCACCACAATAAAACAAATATCACAAACATCACAATAAAGTGAGTCACACAGTGTTTTGGTTTCCTAGTGCATATAAAAGTTATGTTTACACTACACTGTAGTCCATTAAGTGTGCAATAGAGTTACGTTTTTTAAAGATGTACATGCTGTAATTCAAAAATATTTTATTGCTAAAAGAAATGCTAATGATCATCTGAGCCTTCAGTGAGTCACAGTCTTTTTGCTGGTAGAGAGCCTTGCCTTGATGTTGACAGCTGCTGACTGATCAGGGTGGTGGCATCCGAAGGCTGAGGTGGCTATGGCAATATCCTAAAATAAGACAACAGCGAAGTCTGCCACATCAATTGACTCTCCCTTTCACAAAAGATTTCTCTGTAGCAGGTGATGCTGTTTGATAGCATTTGACCCACAGTAGACTTTCTTTCAAAATTGGAGTCAATCCTCTCAAACCCTGCACTGCTTGATCAACTAAGATTATGGAATATTCTAAATCTTTTGTTGTCATTCAACAATGTTCACAGCATCTTCACCAGGAGTAGAGTCCATCTCACTTTCTTTGCTCATCCATGAGAATCAACTCCTCGTACATTAAAGTTTTTTCATGAGATTGCAACAATTCAGTCACACTTTTGGACTCCATTTCTAATTTTAGTTTTCTTGCTATTTTCACCATATCTGCAGTGACTTCCTCCTCTGAAGTGTTGGCCCCTCCATAAGGGTTGGAATTCAGTTCTTCTAAACTCCTGTTAATATTGATACTTTGACCCCTTCCATAAATCACAAATGTTCTTAATGGCATCTACTATGGTGAATCCTTTCTAGAAGGTTGTCAATGTACTTGGCCCAGATCCATTAGAGGAATCACTAAGTATGGTAGCTAAAGCCTTATGAAATGTATTTCTTAAATACTGAGTCTTGGAAGTCAAAATGACTGCTTGATCCATGAGCTGCTGAATGGATGTTGTGTTCACAGGCATGAAAACAATATTGATCTCCTTGCACATCTGTTGGAGCTCTTGGGTGACCAGGTACATTAACAATGAGCAGTAATATTTGGAAAAGAATCTTTGTTTCTGAGCAGTAGTTCTCAATAGTGGGCTTAAAATCTTCAGTAAACCATGTTGTGGACAGATGTGCTGTCTTCCTGGCTTTGTTGTTCCATTTATAGAGCACAGGCAGTAGATTTAGCTTAATACTTTTTTTTTTTTAAGAGGGAGTCTCGCTTTGTCACCCAGGCTGGAGTGCAGTGGCATGATCTCGGCTCACTGCAACCTCTGCTTCCCGGGTTCCAGTGATTCTCCTGCCTCAGCCTCCCAAGTAGCTGAGACTACAGGTGCATGCCACCACGGCCGGCTAATTTTTGTGTTTTTTAGTAGAGATGGGGTTTCACCACATTGGCCAGGCTGGTCTTGAACTCCTGACCTTGTGATCCGCCCACCTCAGCTTCCCAAAGTGCTAGGATTACAAGCGTGAGCCACTGTGCCCGGCTGCTAATTCTTAAGGGCCCTAGGATCTTCAAAATGGTAAATGAGCATTGGCTTCAACTTATAGTCACCAGCTGCAGTAGCCTCTAACAAGAGAGTCATCTTGTCCTTTGAAGCCAGGCACTGACTTCTCTTCTCTAGCTGTGAAAGTCCTAGGTAGCATCTTCTTTGCATTTAAGGCTGTTTTATCTACATTGAAAATCTGTTGATTGGTGTGGCCACCTTCATCTTAGCTAGATCTTCTGGATAACTTGCTGCAGCTTCTACATCTCCACTTGCTGTTTCACTGTGTACTTTTATGTTATGGAGATGGCTTCTTTCCTTAAACCTCATGAACCAACCTCTGCTAGCTTCTGACTTTTCTTCTGCAGCTTCCTCACCACTCTCAGCCTTCACGGAATTGAAGAGATTCAATCCTGAGCCTTGCTCTGGATTAGGCTTTGGCTTAAAGGAACATTATAGCTAGTTTGACCTTCTATCCAGACCACTCAAACTTTCTCCATGTCAGCAATAAGGCTATTTTGCTGTCATCATTCGTGTGTTCACTGGAGTAGCACTTTCAATTTCCTTTACGAACCCTTCTTTTACATTCACAACTTGGCTAACTGTTTGGCTCAAAAGGCCTAGCTTTTGGCCTATCTCAGCTTTCAACATGCCCTCCTCATTCAGCTTAATCATGTCTAGCTTAATCATTTAATGTCAGAGACATGCAACTCCTCCTTTCACAGGAACACTTAGTAGCCATTAGGGTTATTAACTGGCCTACTTTTAATATTGTTGTGTCTCAGGGAGGCCCAAGGCAAGGGATGGAGACAAGGAATGGGCAGTCAGAACACACACAGCATTTATTGATTAAGTTCGCCATCTTTTACTGGAATGGTTCATGGTGCCCCAAAACAATTACAATAGGCCAGGAGCAGTGGCTCACACCTGTAATCCCAGCACTTTGGGAGGCCAAGGTGGGTGGATCACTAGAGATTGGAGTTTGAGACCAGCCTGACCAACATGGCAAAACCTCGACTCTACTAAAAATACAAAAATTAGCCAGGCATGGTGGTGGGTGCCTGAAATCCCAGCTACTGGGAGACTAAGGCAGGGGAATCGCTTGAACCTGGGAGGCGGCGGTTGCAGTGAGCCAAGATCTCACCACTGCACTCGAGCCTGGGCAACAGAGCCAGACTCCATCTCAAAAAATAAAAATAAAAATAAAAAACCCATAATTACAGTAGTAACATCAGAGATCATTGGTCACAGATCACCATAAAAGATATAATATAAAAAGTTTGAAATATTGCTAAAATTGCCAAAATGTGACACAGAGACATGAAGTGAGCATGTGCTGTTGGAAAATGGCTCCGATAGACTTGCTCGATGCAGAAGCCTTCCATTTGTAAATAATGCAACATCTGCAAAGTGCAAATAAAGCAAAGAGCAATGAAACGAGGCGAGGCCATGGTGGCAAATGATTGGTAGACCAGCTGTTCATCTCAGAGAGGGACAACGAGAAAGTACAGCACCACGCCATGAATCAATTGCCTCCATGGAAGAAAGCCTTTGCAAATGCCTTTGATACCCTCCTCCCTTCATTTTTGTGGACTCTTTCTTTAGGGACATACGTTCTTTGATATTATTTATTTAGGGGATGGAAGAAGTGAGCTTCTTGGACAGAAATTCTCATAAATCCTGCTGCCTCACTCTACAAAACATCTGAGTTCAAAATACTCCAACTCAGATCAAAATATCCCTCTTCCGAACACGACATTTTGCCCTTAGCGGAACCACACTAGCATAGGGAGGTGTGCTGGACAGAGTGCACCGTGTGGATCTCCTCCAGGGAAGCCTTTGCTACCCAGCTGTGGGAGTGAGGCCAGCAGATGGCCTCCAGCTGTCAGCTCTTTCAGAGTCAGCCTCAGCTGCAGGGAGGCCAGCCTGGTCTGCCTTTTCTGCCCAAAGAGACCCACCTCGGTGGGCAATCCTTGCTCCAGCACATTCGCTGGGGCTGACTAAGCCTTTGTTGGGTCTTTAGCGAAGTTTGATTTCTTCTGCCCAATCTTGCTTCCTCCTCTGTTCCTTGACAGTTATTGATCCTAATAAATATCTGGCACCCCAAACTCTGTCTCAGCTTCTGCTTCTGAGACCCCCCTAAACAGAAAGACACTGGTGGTCTCTCTGCAGGTCAGCGGTGTCCAGTCACAGAAGCTTTGCCTACACCAGTATGTTCAATCATAACTTTATTGCCCCCAAAGACTCTTACAGTCCAGAGCAAGACCCCATGATGAGGTTCAGCATGGGTGAGGGGTGCCCTGACTTTCTTTGGCCAAGTGGGAGAAGAGAACTGTGACGAGGCATCGGGGAAGGCCAGGGGCTGGCACCCAGTCACAGCTGTGTGCATGGGCAACGCATCTTAGGAGAATCAATGAAGAGTGAGCATCCATGGTTGACTCCCTTAAAACCAGCTCAGGCCAACCCACCCCAAGAAGTCTCTGAGGACATCTTGAGGGATGCAGGCCCAATTTAAAATTCCTGCCTACAGCAAGGTGTCTGTCTTAATACTAACACACTGCATTCTGTGGATCTGGTAAACATCTACCATCTCCACCCTATGGGAGCTTCTTAAGGGAAAGCACTGAGCTTCCTTCGTTCATTCACTCCCTCAGTCGATCAGCTGGTCAGTCGGTCAGTCACCAATAACTTTGTTTTTTTTAACAAATATGCCTGAGTACCCACTGTGTACTGGGCAGATATAGCTGAGTAATCCTCTAAGAACTCATAGGTTTGTAAGAGAAACAGGAAAACGTGGAGGAAGTGGAAGGAAGCCAAAGCATCCATCCTTTCACTTTCACTGACCCACTGAGAGGGTCTCGCTGGGTCTCAGTGAAAAGAAAGCTGTTCTACTGCTTTAACCCTTTCCGATCCGTGTCCCTTCAGAGACAGTAACCCCTGTGAGCTGGTAATCAAACAGAATTTTATTCAAGTGAAGCAAACAATGGAGAAATATGGGAGTACCCCAAATTTCCTCCCTTCAATTTGCACATTTTCAAGTGCAGATATTAGTAAATAGTTTATTTACATGAACATACAGGAACTTTAACCTTTAAGAGTTTGCAAAATACGACTTAGTTTAAATGCATTTATTTGTCTAAAATTCCTGGTAGTTAATTGTACTTTTTTTTCTTTTTGGCAAGTTTTCACTTGAAATCTCAAGGTACTTTAAAGTAAGATGGCATTAAAAACAGCAACAGGAATAAGCCGACGTGTCTTAAGGGCTCACCATGTTTAGACACTAAGTGCTGTTAACATATATCACTATTTACTCCTTGAACTCATCCTATTTGTTATTATATATACACCATATACTGTATTATTATTATTGTCTCAGCTTCACCAATAAGGAAACCTAGCTTGGTGAGTTCAGAATTGCTGACAGATTAGGGAGGAATGGAGAGTGGAACCCAGCTCTAGCTGTGCCCAGCACCCCTCAGACCCCCTCTCCTCTGCAACACTGTTTGCCTCTCAGGTGCCTGGAGTCCTTCTCCAGCCCTTCAAAGCATCGCAGGTCCATGTCGTCCCAACAGAATTAAAAGGTGCAGGCCAGCATAACCTGCAAAGTCCCAGGTTGGAAGGGAACCTCGTCTACACTTCTACGGGCAGATAAGGTTAGAAGTAGATTTTCCAGTCACTACGTAAGCTGCAGCTCTCTCTAGACAAGCCCGTGTCTGGAATAGCAGAAAATGCTCCCCATGTACCGGTCTTTTCTGTGACCTTTTAATTCTGGAGCCCGGGGCTCCCTTGTTGGTCAGCTCTTCCCTCCACGCCATCCACGTACTGAGGCCTCAAGCCACCATGCTCCAGCCTGGACCTCACCCTAAACCCAGTTTTGTGAGTGCATTTTCTATGCTCCCACTAGGGTGTTTAAAGGACTTCCCAACCTTAGTGTGTCCCGTAGAGGGTTCCTGAGCGCCCCCCAGAGCTCTGCCTCTCCCAGTCTTTCCCACCTTAGTGAAGTGACTCCAGATCACTTCCTGTCACCTGGAAAATGTGGAGAGTCCTCCCAGAGTCCTCCATTTCTCTTGCACCTCACACTCTGCACACAAGCCATGGAATGGATCAGGATCCAGCCCCAGCTCCACCCTCACATAGCACCCCATGCTCCCACCCCAGTCCGAGCGCCGTCATCTCTCCTCCGGATCACCGTGATGGCTTCCTGGTCCCTGTTTCTGTCCTAGCCTCCCTTTAGTCTATTCTCAACACCCAGCCAGAGCGGCCACCTTACACCATGAGTTGGAGTGTGACTCCAGTGCTCAGCTCCCCCATGCCCATCACTCAGAGAAAACACAGACTCCTCACAGCTGGCCACTGAGCCCTGAGCCGCGAGCACTGTGGCCCCACCATGACTCCTGGGACCTCACCCCTGGTCCCAACCACGCAGACTGCTTGCTGTTCCTTAAACACTCCGGGGCACTTGCACCTGCTATTCTCACTGCCTGGACCAGCCTCCCCCAGGGATCCACCTGGCTCACCCCCCGCCCTCTTCCGTCTTTCCCCAAGGCACCGTTGGTGACACCCTTTCCAGCCACTCTGTCTAAAATGGCAACTCCTATAGGTTGCTCTCCCTTGCTCTGTTTTTCTCACAGCACTGACCTCCATATAACAACCCATATTTTTGTAACTTTAAACCAAAAAGTGTCTGAGACAGGTCTCAGTCAACTTAGTGGCTCATGCCTGTAATCCCAGCACTTTGGGAGGCCGAGGCAGGTGGATACCTGAGGTTAGGTGTTTGACACCAGCCTGACCAATGTGGAGAAACCCTGTCTCTACCAAAAATACAAAATTAGCCAGGCATGGTGGCGCATGCCTGTAATCCCAGCTACTCGGGAGGCTGAGGTAGGAGAATCGCTTGAACCCGGGAGGTGGAGGTTGCAGTGAGCCGAGATCGCACCATTGCACTCCAGGCTGGGTGACAGAGCAAGACCCCATCTCAAAAAAAAAAAAAAAAGTTTATTTCACCAAGGTTAAGGATGCACCTGTGACTTAGCCTCAGGAGATCCTGACAACATGTGCCCAAAGTGGTCAGAGCACAGCTCAGTATTATACATTTTAGGAAGGCATGAGACATCAATCCATGTGTGTGAGACGCACATTGGTTGGGTCCAAAAGGTGGGATAACTTGAAGTGGAGAGGAGTCTTCTGGGTCATAGGTAGATAAGAGACAAACGGCTGCATCCTTTTAAGTTTCTGAGTAGCCTTTCATGGAACACACAATTTACAGCCACTTATGCCTTGTCTGGCTTAGCGAAACAATAGGACAAAAGAGGGAATGGGATATGCATCGGACTTGTGAGCAGAGGGATGACTTTCAGCTCTGTCTGTCCTTTGCCCACAAGAAATTACCTTGTGGGCAAATAATGAGGGAAGTATGTAGCTTTTTTATCTTTGTAGTTCTCTTATTTAGGAATAGAACGGGAGGCAGGTTTGCTCAGTCAGTGCAGTTCCCAGCTTGACTTTTCCCTTTGGCTTAGTGATTGTGGGGTCCCGAGATTTTCTTTTCACATAACCATCCTGTGTCCTGTGCCACTGGGATGTAAACTCCAGGAGGATACAGAGTTCCTGTCTGTTCAGGCACTGTTATTTCTCCAGTGCCTGCCATACAGTATATGCTCAAAACACCGAGGCTGAAATAAGTAATAAAGTTATAGGAGAGGTGAGAGGGGCTGCCTCATCCCAGGGAAAAAGTTACGTCCTATGGTCCAAAGTTTGGAGTATATTCCCCTAAAGCCAGCATGCCTCGAGGGGAAGCTTTGTGTCTGTTGGTTTCCCCTTCCCTGAGAGCTGCTTGAGTCAGCTCCTTGCCTTCAGATGGGCCCATTAGAATCACAGATGGTACTCACGATGAGATGCTGTCCTTTGAGGGGCCATAATTCCCCAGCAAAGCTGTTTCATGGGTCTGTGAGCTACAGAGGAGGTGAGAACTGCATGCTGACAAAGGCTGGGGCACATCTTGAGCTAGAGACCCAAACTCTCTGCACCTCTATCAGATGAGAAAACCAAACCTGGAACATGCCTGCCTGTCTACCCCAGGAGGCATATGAGATCCAATGGAGTCAGGCCATGAAAGCGCTCAGCACTGAGCCCCACTGCTGGCTTGATCATCAATGTGCTCTGCTCCCAGGGCCCACAGTGCCTGCCCTCTCCAGTCCAGAATCCAGTGCTCCCCAGCCACTCCCCCAAGGACCTCAGTGCCCTGCTGTGTCTCCCCACTATCCCAGAGTGCATCCCTATGAGGAAGGTGGAGAGAAACCATCACAGCCCCATTCATTAGCTCAGGAGGAATCCATGCATCACTCTCGCTATCTCCCTCTCTCACACACACACAGAAAAATCCAGATAAAATTGGCACCTAAACACCCTTGATTTCTTCCTGATTTTTTTTTCTTTTTATTAGAGACATGATCTTGCTCCACTGGCCAGGCTGGAGTGCAGTGGTGTGATCATGGCTCACTGCAGCCTCGAACTCCTGAGCTCAAGGGACCCTCTAGCCTCGGCCTCCTGAGTAGCTGGGACTACAGGTGCACTCCACCATACCCAGTTTTTTGTTTTTTGGGTTTTTTTTCCTGGTAGAGATGAGGTCTCACTATGTTGCCCAGGCTGGTCTCCAACTCCTGGCCATAAGCAATGCTCACACCTCAGCCTCCGAAAGTGCTAGGATTACAGGTGTGAGCCACTGCACCTGGCCACCCCCTCCTGATGCCCTGTCCTTCCAGCAACCCAGGCAGAAAGTTCCTAGTGAACAGGGTGCACCTCCCAGGGAGCTCACCCTCAGCCTTGGCCCCCAGGTGGACCTTGGTGGAGCAGCCATCTGCAGGGATTCCCTTCCTTGGGAGCCCCTCACAGGCCTACCCACTCACCCTACTCTCAAAATCTGCCAAAAGGAGAGCTACAGAGAAGTCAGGCAGGGGTATTTATCTCAGACTCCCCGCTCCGCTAAACTGGACCCCTCCAAAATCACTCACTTCCTCGTTCCTCCACCAGTTTCCACGGCAGGCTGTGGGCCCAGATCTCCTCCCCTTCCTGCTGTCATCCTCTCACCCTGGCACCTCACTGAGGCCGCAGCTTTCAGGGACCCCCGTCCATCAAGCATCCTGCTCTCATTGTCCTCTCTTTTAAACATGCCCAAATATCAGGGGATCTCCAGTCCTCACGTAGGTTGGCGGATTTCACAGGTAGAATGTTTTGGGTTTCTAGAGGAAAGGTATCTTGGTTGGCACAATCACAAATGGCATGTCAACAATTTTGATTCTAAAACCAGTTCTCCCCTTCTAGGTGAGAACAAAGTCCCTGAATTCAGAAGTACTGCCTTCTGGTGCCAGGCAGCTTCTCCCACTCCCTTCTCTCTAAATCTAGGTGGGGAACAATGGACACCTCCCGCCTCCCTGCATAAGCACCCACAGGCTGAGCAGGGGCTGGGGAGTCTCTCAGAGCCCAGGCCTAGCTAACAAGAAGACTCAAAGATCAAAGGAGAGACTCAAAAATTGATGTGGGGTGGGGAGGGTAACGGGGGGATATTGGTCAAAGGACACACAATTCTACAACTTGGAGATTATAGTTAATAGTAATGTATGCTTGAAAATTGCTACAAAAATGATAAGTATGTGAAATAATACATATATTAAGTATGTGAAATAATACACATGTTAAATATATATACATTGTGGAATTTAGCCATTCCACAATATATACATATTTCAAAACATCATGCTGTACATCATTAATAGGTATAATTTTGTTAATTAAACATTAATTAAAAATTTTGTTTTTACAAAAGGCAGATGTCAGGACATGACCCACAGGGAAGACTCCAGGGGCCCTGAATCACCCACTGACCTGGTGGGGACTTCTTTTTCCTCTTCTGAATTCTCTCGAGCACCCAAAGCAAGGCCTCTGACAGAGACCCATGAAGGCAGAAAAGTGTCTCCTGTTCTGTGAGCGAGCTTGTTCCCAGAACAGAGTCTCTTTTCCAGAAATGGACAGGTGGCAGCCAAGAAAGCAGAAGAACCCCAACTAAAGCCACGAGAGGGTGGTACATCATGGCGGAAATTCAAGCTCAGAAGCCTCAAACCTGGCCTTGACAACATGCTGCCCTCTGGGTTCCCTTTTAATCAGGTTATAACAGAGCAAGGCTCAAGCAATTTTTTTTTAATTTCTTTAAATCTAAAAAAAGACTTTTCAGGGCACAAATTAAAAAGCCATGACAAAAGTGTATGGAGTGGAGGAAGCAATCCAAGTGACTGTTGAGAATTTCAGCCTTCGTGGTTCCAAGGGAGCCATCGCTCAGGCAGAGCCCTGCTGGACACTGTGCACCCATCAGCTCAGAGAAGGAGAAAGACTTTCTTATCTTTATGCACTTAGTTAATGAATTATAACCCATTTATATGTAATGTTAAAATTGCAAGGTATGGTGAGACTCCAAAACTTGTAATGCATTTGGTCCAGCTCCCAGATCCACCCACAAAGTCTACCACACACAATGCAAGGAAGGCTGCAGGAAGAGAGGTACACACATTACAAATCAGAGCAAGCCCTCAGGAGAGGTTGTCTACTATTGGGAGAGGCACTGTTTATTTTTGAGCTGTGAAAGGAGAAATCTTTTGTTGGCTTGAATCCTACAAGACATCTGCCCAGGTTCCTTCAGCCAGGAAGCGATTCCACCAACATAACCTCACCCTTCAAAGTCCATCTCAATGTTCTGCCTTCCATGAAAGACTTTTGCACTCCCAAAATGATTATTATCCTTTTCTGAATCCCCATAGCCCTTCATTCATTTTCCATCACATTCACATTCTGTCTTGTATTAATTATTTGTGCACCTATTGTGCCCTTTGGGTAAGGGTTTTTCTCCTTTGTATTGTCAAGCTTTGCTGCTAGGTCAATCGTTGCTGAATTAGAGCAAATCAAACCCAGTGTTCTCTGATGACAAGAGAGCCTTCTAGTATTTTAGGAACCTCCACTCCCAAAGATACTCAACTAATAAATAATTTGTAGCAAATGTCCTGGTGAAATATACCTAAAGCAGGCTAGAGGGTTGGGTGTGTCTCCTAACTTCCCTCCACATTGATAGTAAGAGCTAAAAACACGTCCTTGAAGTCCGTTCCAATTACTTTTTTTTTTCTAGACAGAGTCTCTTTCTGTCACCCAGGCTGTGGGGCAGTCACCTCAACCTCTGTCTCCCAAGTTCAAGTGATTCTCCTGCCTCAGCCTCCTGAGTAGCTGGGACTACAGGCACGCAACAACATGCCTGGCTAATTTTTGTATTTTTAGTAGAGACGGGGTTTCACCATGTTGGCCAGGCTGGTGTCGAACTCCTGACCTCAAGTTATCCACCTGCCTCGGCTTCCTAAAGTGCTGGAATTAGAGGCATGAGCCATCAGGCCTTGTCCATTCCAATTACTTTTAAAACTCAGTTTGATTACTCCCATGGAAATTTAGGACAATGGGGAATTTTAAATGATATTCTTGCATATACATTAAGAAGAACTTGTTAATTCAGCTGCTCATTTGCATTTCTGAAAAGCTATGAAATCAGAAAACTTACAAACAGCCAAGGAAATCAACAGCAACCCTCTATAGAACAATAATCCTCCACGGTGAGTCCATCTTTCAATTAGAGTCCACTAAACTCATCCCCTGGTCAGTCGTGGGAGTCTGTTGTTTTTACCTGCCTAGCCTCCATGATCCTTTCTTGGGAGATCAGGGGACCCATACCCAGGGCACACATACCTAGTTTTCCCTAGGATTACCCCCCTAACCTCCCCCTGGTTCATGTGGGGTATACCCCCTTGCCTGGCTGCAAGATCCAACACAGGACGAAGGCATGACCAACATATTCTGATCCTCAGGACATGGTAATGGGCTTGAGGATAGACAGATGATCTATCCAACACATGCAAGTGTCATCTGGGAATTTGAAGCCAGCTCAAAGGAAAGAGAAAGCCTGATTCTTCACAGTTCAGTTTGAGCACCTAGATTAAGCCATGCCTGAAGCTCCTAGACTTTTAAGTGAGATAAACCAATAAATTGCTTTTTAAAAAATATCTTGCTGGGATTGGATTTATGTCACTTGTGACTATGATTCCTGACTAATGTAACATAAATGGTACTATGATAAGAGTTATTATTATATATATTATTTTTAAGCTTCACATTCATGGAAGGATAGTTATTGTAGCTGCTTTTCCTGGTGAGGAAATTGGGGCTCAGAGAGGTGACTGGTTTGTCCAAGGTCACACTCTTAGTGAGTGGCAGAACTGGGACTCGAACTCAGTTCTCCTGCCTCCAGAATCCAAATTCCTGTCTCTGCACCAGGCTGCCTCACCAAGCACAGCACATCAGCTACATATCGCACCAGGGAATGAAGGTTCTTTGCAGGCATGACTGGCCGCTCATCCATTACATCCAAATAAAATGCAATTATTTTCTATTGAACCATCTCTTTGAGCTTCCACATCCTCCTCGAACTCACCAGTCATGTCTTTTTCTCACCGAATGAGTCCTTGGCTGCACTGTGTGACATTGCTACCTGACAAGAAAGTCTGGGCTTCCTTGCCACTCCAGTGGGGGGCCCAGGAGGAAAGCCCCCAAGAACTGGACTCTGATCCCCCACAACATTGAGCTATGTGGTTTGGTACCCATGGAATATGAGTACTGAGACTCTGTCACACAGTTAGGAAAGAGGTGAGGATTTTAGTCTGAATCAGGTCAACTTGGCAATTTGCCAGCTCCTGGGTCCCCTCCAGACACTGGACGTGTCCCTGGAGGGAGGCAGTTCATGCTGCCACAGGCACCCAGCTGCCCAAGCCACAGGCATGTGAATCAACCCCACGGAGGACTTTGCCATCTTTAGTAGGGAGATTATTTGGGATTACTGGAGATTAAGGTAAAGGGGAAACACAGTATCTGTTTAATCCTGTGTCTAATGAGTTGAGAAGGAATTCCCTGTGAGAAAGATCTACCTGCTTTGCAGGATTGAATGTAACTTACAGACACGTAGACTGGTGCCCTGTGGCCGAGGTCGGGCCAGGCTCAGTGTGTGCGGTGGAGGCACCAGCATAACCAGCCCCCACACACACCCTGGCAGCCCAGACGCAGGCTATTCGCCCCTCCTTCCAGAACGTCTTGTCTGGACGTAAGGTTCAGATGTGTGTGGAAAGAAAGACCCTTTAAGCCTTTACTGAGCTCCCTTGCAGCATCAAAAACAATGGATCAGAGAGACTTAAAAGACAGGGAGTGGAAGAAGTAAGAGGTCTGTGAGAAAGGGAGGGCCTGGTCCGGCGCGATGGCTCACGCTTGTAATCCTAGCACTTTGGGAGGCTGAGGCGGGTGGATTGCCTGAGCTCAGGAGTTCAAGACCAGCTTGAGCAACACAGTGAAACCCCATCTCTACTAAAATACAAAAAAAATTAGCCAGGCTTGGCGGCATGCACCTGTAATCCCAGCCACTTGGGAGGCTGAGGCAGGAGAATCACTTGAGCCCAGGAGGTGGAGGTTGCAGTGAGCTGAGCTCAAGAAGCCACTGCACTCCAGCCTGGGTGACAGAGACAGACCCTGTCTCAAAAAAAAAAAAAAAAAAAAAGGGAGGGCCCACCGGGCCGAAGCAGGACTTCCCAGTGTCACGACAGTGGCCTCTGACCCAGACCCAAGAGCAGTGGGAATTCACACAGCCTCAACCTGTTTTGCTCTTGACTCCAAGACTGAAGTCACAGGACTTCACAGAGACACCGCCAAGCCTCAGTTACTCAGGGGATGGTCAATGCAGAGTTTGTCAAATGGCAGCCCTTGGGGGGCAGTCAGAGAAACGGCAGCTTTTTATTTAACTGCCATGTTAAGTTTGGGTTCCATTGCCAAAATAATGCACAGATCCACTCTACTCTTTAAAATTAAAATATTTGGATAAGGCTAAAGTCCTTCTTGACCACTACCCCAATCCCACCCTCTGGGGTAGCCCCGGTGAGAAATAACTCCTAGACACACATGTGTTCGCACGCATGCAAGTGTGGGCACATATACGCCCACAGAAACTTTACAGTATTTTGTGTGTATATGCATCTTCACATAAATAGTGTGCTATCTACCTATGATTTGTCTTTTTCACTCCAAAAAGTTGTCTTGCGGGGCCGGGCACAGTGGCTCACACCTGTAATCCTAGCACTTTGGGAAGCTGAAGTGGGTGGATCACTTGAGGTCAGAAGTTCAGACCAGCCTGGCCAACATGGTGAAACCCCCCTCTACTAAAAATACAAAAAATTAGCCGGGCATGGTGGCAGGTGCCTGTAATCCCATCTACTCAAGAGGCTGAGGCAGGGGAATTGCTTGAACCTGGGAGATGGAGGTTGCAGTGAGCCAAGATTGCGCCACTGCACTCCAGCCTGGGCAACAAGAATAAAACTCTGTCTCAAAAAAAAAAAAAAAAAAAAAAAACCTGTCTTGGGGATCCGTCCATGTCGAGAGCCACTTGCACCTTCCACGCAGACTTTTTGAGGCAAAGCCAAGTACAATGAAATTGAGCTGCATTGAACATGCCCTCCGCCCACCACCCTTGCTTCTGCCCTTCCTCCCTGGAGCTGAATCAACAACATTCCTTCATCAAACACTTCTTGGCCTCAAGGAGATGTCAGATTGAGTCCTAGTCAGGCTGAGACTCGTAGCCCATGAGACTTGTGGCCCAGGAGCGTCCTCCAGCACCTGTGAAAATCCTCCAGCCTCTTGTGAGTTCAGGGAGACCACAGCCACTCCCCACGAATTGCTCCTGGAGAGATCATTACTAATGTCTGGTCCAGTCTCTTTCCACGAGCAGCAGAACAGAATGGGGAAAGGGACGCATGTTTAGAGCTGGCCAGCTTAGGTTTGGATGCTTCAGCCCAACCATCTACTTACATGCCGTGTTCTTGGATACATCATGTAACCTCTTTACAACTCAGTGTCCACATCTGGAAAATGTAGAGAATTCAGTGTCTCCTTAGACGAGGAGCTAGAAGGAGTAGCTGCTCTGATGATAATGGCTGGGCTGATGCGGCAGCAGGGAGGCTCGAGTTACTCAGTTTGGGGATCGCCAGGTTGGGCACCGTTTTTGGAGCATCAGTGGCTCAGAGTCTGCCTTCTTCCTCTTTCTGCTTCTGGGATCCTCTTGCTCTCCCCTTTTCTCTCCTTCTCCCATTCTTGAAGTATGTCACACCACTGGGCTTTGGAGGATAGGAAACTAGACAGGAAGTGAAATAAGCATCTGGACTCACCTGTTTAGGAAACAGCTGAAGCTGAGAGAAGAAAAGAGGGAGAAGATTCTCTTTCCAAATTTAGATTTTGTAAAATCAGTGGTAGATTTTGTTTTTTATACAGGGGAGATTATATCAGAATGGTTAGGAGAGCTGGCTTTGGAGGCTGAGCTGCACAAGGTCAAATGCAAGCTTGCACGGGTGACCTTAGGAGCCTTGGTTTCCCCACATCACGCCTCCCCTCATAAAAGCTGTGATTGGCACACGTAGTAGGTGCTTGATAAATAGGCACTATTAACATTCTCTAGTGATCCCTGTTCTTCCCTAACATGCTTATATGCAAGTTGACTGAACAAGTTCTTAAATCCCCTTTCAAATGCCTTAATTTGAGTTAAAAGAAGAAAAGAAGTGAAATGATCTATAAATCACAAGCTTTCACGTTTCAAAATGAAAATAACCAAGATTTAGTTTCATCAGAAATGATGTTTTCCTAGCCTGGCAATATAGCAAGACCCCATCTCTATTAAAAAAAAGAAAAAAAGAAAAAAAAAGACTTTTTAAATTAACTGGTCGTGATGGTGCACATCTGTAGTCCCAGCTACTTGGACTCAAGATCCCTTAAGCCCAGGCAGTTGAAGCTACAGTGAGCCATGATCACACCACTGCATTCCAGCCTGGGTGACAGAGCGAAGGCCTGTCTCTCAAAAAAAAAAGTTCTGCCATTTCAGAGTTAAACAAAAATCACTAACATTTGTCTTGGTCTATGGGACATCCACAATGGACAGGAGCAGCAGCCTCTCTGTCCTCGGCCCTCAAGTGTCTCCCCTTACTCACTAGGAAGACCAGCAACAGCTCACTCTCGGACAACCCTGAACACACATTCAACCCTCTGCACAGACTATGACAGAAAGACCCTTATCCTCATTTAATGGGTGGAGAACTGGGTGCTGACTCAATGTTCAGGACTCCAGCTCTCAGCCTCTATTTTAGGATTCCTTTCTTCACCTGGTTCCACCTCTGCCTCCCCCAAAGAGCCTGTATTCTATTGCGCTGCATTGAGACCACTTCTCTATGATGGAAAACAGAGGTAGGCGGCTAGGGTGGAGCGAACAGACCACAGGACTTAGCATCCAAAGGCCTGGCTCATGGCCTATAGGCTGCCCTTTGGACATAGGTAAATCATCATCTTAGTCTCCATGTCTTAATTTATGAAATGGGCAAAACCATACCCCACTGAGCCAAATAACATGATGCATGTATATGAGAAACCACTCCACGAATGTAACATAATGCATGGAAATTGAAAACACTCCACAAATGTAAGGTCGCCAAGTCCTTGGCAGGGAGTGAAACAGGAACATTGGGTATCATGAAGTTTCTAATCAAACATTTACTGAACCCTCATAAAATCCCAGGCTGGAAACCGCGATGCTTCCAGGCTTCAGAGAAGGGCCCAGGCAGAGACATTGACAGCAGTGCTGCTCACAGCAGGTCCGGGGGCCAGCAGCACCATCGCAGTGCCTGCAAGAAAGAAAAATGCACGGGCCTCGCTCCAGACCTGCTATATTAGATTCTCTAGGGGTGAGGCTCTGGAATCTGCACGCTAACAGGGCCTCCAGGTGATCCTCATCGTTCCCAGGCACCACAGCCTAGCACACTTTGGTTAGTCACAATCACTGCCTTAAACCCAATGTTATCAAGTAGACTGATCTAATATAGAGGCAAACTTGACCCAGGGTGAGGGTGAAATGTCAACAGGCCTATGACCAGGGCAGCTGGGGCTCCCTCGTGGTGAGAAGCTGAGCTGGGTTTGGCTTGGAACAGCAGTGGGGAGGAATTAGTGAGGCGCCTGATGGGGGAGGTATCCATCAGTGGGGTCTCGACTGCACTGGCAGCTGCCTCTGGCCCCCCAGCTGATGACACGTGGCTAAGTGTTGTTGCAAGAATTAAGCGAGATAATATATATAAAGCACGTGGTAACTATTCAATTAGCTACTGTCATCATCATCATTATTCTCGCCGTGGCCTCCACACTTCCAGCTCGGGCCGTGTCCATGCATATCAGTATGAGTCAACTCTTTTACTCTTCATGTGTGCCCATGTTGAGAAAGAGGTCAGGAAAGGGCATTTGCATGTTTTAAAACAGGCCCTTTGATCATTCATAGAAACGCCTATAGTCAATAGGGAACCTCAGAGGGAAACTGGGGTCCTGTTTTGTGCCCTCCAGGCCTCTGCTAACATTGACCCCTTCATCAAAGGAATCATGGTAAACCAACTGCAAACCAAATGAAACTGGTTTCTGAGATGAGAAGTGATTCAGAGTGTATAGCAGCTCATTAAAAAAAAAAAAAAAAGGCATTTGCTAATGAGTGCAGCAAATGCCTGTAAATGAGACAGACCTGCTCCATTATGATGGTCTCAGAGTTGTGCAAACCTAATTTTGCAGCAGCAAGGAGAGAATAAAAACGTCTAGAGCTGGTCGTCCCCTGCTCAGAGACAGGATAATCTTGGGAAACATTTTACGGTGTATCGCTTGAAGAAAAGTGCATTAGTCTTTCCTGAAAAAACATTTGGTTGACCTTGAAAATAAAAGCATTCATGAGAAGTATGAGCAGAAGTTTTCATTATTCCTTAAGCCCTTGATTCAGAGAGACAAAAAATTCCACCCTCCACTGCAGCCCCACAATGCCAAGTTGCCAAGCAACAGATCTTTTATGGTGAATCGCCACGGAGACTGATGTAAACAAAATCATAAATCCCATTACCCTGCTAAATACTAGGTCTGGGTTAGAAAGGGAGCAAAAGAGCTGCTTTTCAGGTTAAAAGAGATCATATGAAACGGTGAGTGGCAAGATCTTAGTCAGAGTAAATTGTCATGGGTGAGACTGTAATTAATGTCGTGCTTTTATTCTTTCAATGGCCAACAGCCCCCAATTTTCTTGTATTAAGGAAAGCAGTCATCGTTGGAAGAGTCATTTCCAGCTAAAAACTTACCTCCAGTACCCCCCAGGCCCAGGCCCGCCATGGAAGGAGCAATTCCTTGTGGTTCTTCCCTGCACTTCCCAACTGGACTTTGGCCAGGGCCCACCCAGAGCCAGGGGATGGTCATTCAGAAAACAGCTCCAAGAAGGAGACCCTCGGGAACAACATTTTGTACTTTATTTCCCCTTTCAGACAAAGGGAAAGAAAAAGGACATTCATGGAGCCCGTCTCTATGGCAGACTGTGGCAGATGATCCATTTGTGGTATCTCATCTCATTCTCGCAACAGTTCCAGGAGCTCCAGGCTACCGTTCCCATCAAACAGACAGAAAGCTGGAGGCCTGAGGATGAAGACATCTTATCTAAGGTCACACAGTTAACTAGCAGAAAAAGGGAGATTCCACCTTCAAAGTTGAATTACAGACTCAACGTGGCCCCCACCGAGTTGGACCTCAGGCCTTCTGCGGGTAAAAACCTCTGCCTCAAAGTGAGCAACAGATCCCATGTTGGGACATTGACCCCCACAGAGGGAACAGCTCACGTTGTGGCTCCCGTAATAATGACACGAGGCCTCTTCAGTGGTGTGCCAGGGGTGTTTAACAACCAGCTCTCTGGAGCGAGGAGATGAGTTCTGGTTTCTGTGATGCAAATATTTCTCCCCGGCCAATTTCAACGTATCAGTAAGAGAACATCGGCCCTCCTGAGCCGCACAAGTCAGCTCCAACCCACCAGCTCCAACACACGCTAACCAGCACTCAGTGCTACCCTGGCCAGCCCCAGACCCATCAAACCTGAATTCCTAGGGGCGGGGCCCAAATCTTGGTATTTTTTAAAGAGGAAAGCCAAGGGTTGAGAACTGCTAGGCTCAAAGCTTCACGTTCAGGGAACTGTTGGCCTTTTGGGTTTTGTCCTGGTGAGAAAATACTAGGCTCCGGAATTAAGTGCTGACCATCAGATCTGCATTGGAAAGATACTTCTGTTCTTTCCTGAGTATGGCCTGCCACCAAATCTCAAGCCCCGGCCACCACAGCCACATGCCAGCCATTTATTCCAGGCATTTTGCACACATTCAGGCACCTCTGCCCCAGACATAGTGCCCAGCAATTCCTACACAGGGTCACAAACCCAAACATCCACAGGGAAGACAATAAAGGGATGTTCCCAAGCCAGTTTCCACAGGACAACTGCAGTGTGATGGGAACTCTGGAGGCTGTGCAGAATACCCCTCAGAGTCACCCCAGCCACGAGGCAAGACACTAGGTGCTCATCCAACACCTTGTCTGTCATTGGTGAGAGATGTTTCTGGGACATTAACTTTATGGTACTTTTGGCTGGCCCCGAGCTCAGGCCAAGCACCTTCCAAGATGAGAAAAAGTTCTCACATATCTTAAAGAACTAAAAATAGAACTACCATTCAACCCAGCAATCCCCCTACAGGTATTGGAAACCAAAGGAAAAGAGATCATTATATTAAAAAGACACCTGCATTCATATGTTTATTGCAGCACTATTCCCAATAGCAAAGTCACGGAACCAACCTAAGTGTTCACCAATGGCGGATTAGATAAAGAAAATGTGGGCTGGGTGCAGTGGCTTCCGCCTGTAATCCCAGCACTTTGGGAGGCTGAGACAGGTGGATCACGAGGTCAGGAGATGGAGACCATCCTGGCTAACACGGTGAAACCCTGTCTCTACTAAAAATACAAAAAATTAGCTGAGCACGGTGGCGGATGCCTTTAGTCCCAGCTACTCAGGAGGCTGAGGCAGGAGAATGGCATGAACCCGGGAGGCAGAGCTCACAGCCAGCCGAGATCGCACCACTACACTCCAGCCTGGGTGACAGAGCGAGACTCCATCTCAAAAAAAAAAAAAAAAAGAAAAAAAAAAGAAAATGTGGTACAGATACACCATGGGATACTATGCAGCCATAAAAAAGAATGAAATCATGTCCTTTTCAGCAACATGGATGGAACTGGAAGCCATTATCCTAAGGGAAATAACTCAGAAGCAGAAAATCAACCACTGCCTGTTCTCACTTAGAAGTAGGGGCTACCCAGTGGGGGCACTTGGACAGAAAGATAGAAATAATAGACACTGGGGACCCCCAAAGAGGGGAGGGAGGGGAGGGGAAAAGGATTGGAAAACTGCTATTGGGTACCATCTTCACTATTTGAGTGATGGGTACACCAGAAGCCCAATCCCCACCATGACAAAATACACCCATGAAACAAGCACAGGTACACCCTGAATCTAAAATTAAACATGTTTAAAAAGCAAAGGCTCTCAGGGATGTTTGCAATAAGCAGCCTCTGGGGCACACGTGAATGTCAAGGAGGTGTGGGCAGGGCACAGGCAGCACCTGCTATGCGCAGGAACCGAAAGACTAGTGCCAAAGCCTGGATGCTAGGTAAGCAGCTCACTGTGGGGCACGGGGAGCAAGAAGACTGCACAGCGAGTCACAGGCAATGCATGATGGGGAACTGGGAGACAGCACACAGCTGAAGAGAGAAGAACAGGGAGCAGAGGCATGACACAATGCCTCCTGTGGCCAAGGATGCCAGGAGCTCTGCTGCTGATTTCTGCCCCTGCCCTTCTCTGGCCTCCTAGTTGGGCTTCTAAGTGGGCCCAGGACTCAGCATCTGAGAGAAGAATCCTACAAAATGCGAGACTAAGGCAACATTGTCAGGCATCAAAGGTGTCTTCAGGGCCTCTCTTGATGCTTGCTTTTCTCCCTTTGGAAACTCTGAGTTGTGACCCCTGTGCTCAGTCACCTCCAACTGAGGCAGGGGCCAGGATGATCCAAGGGAACCACAAATTGTGTAGGAAGCAACAAGTAACCTGGGAGAAGGTAAGTCCCTTTGTTAGTCCGGGTCTGAGGATCACATGCCAAGACAGGATGAAACATGCAAGGGTTGTATCAGGGGAAATGCCTGGATGGAAACTAGGTGGAGAACTGGAGGAAGCTGGGGGAGCCAGCAATGCAGGGCTGACCCACAGAGAAGGAGAGAAGGAAGGAGGGTGGGGTGGAATCATCCTAGACTGCCATGCAGCGGAGGGAGGCACTACAAGGCTCTGGGGACTCCTGGAGCCAAAGGCAGTTCTCAGAGCAGCTCGTATATGTCAGGTGGTAGCTGGGAGCGGCCTTCAGGAAGCGTGACCTTGGCACACGCACTGCCATCCATTGATCCATTTCAGATCCCAGCAGAGGACGTCGTTGGTCAATCACACTCACCCCTCTCCCCAGTAGAGAATGCTCAGAAATATTGGAAGGGCACTGGATTTCCCACAAGTTGTGGAGGGTGAGGGCTCAAGTTATTTTAATTCAGAGTTAAAGAAGAAAGGATAATGCAGTGTATGAAGGATTATTATCTCTAGGCTGTAAGGCAAGTAATGATCTTTCCTTAACCTTTCTTATATTTACGAATCCCTTCGTAGTAAGCACTCGTTGCCTTTGTAACTGGTGGTAGGAGGTGTGGCAACTACTATAGACGCCCACTCAATCCCATTTACCAGGACACGTCCTCCAGCTCCCAGTCCCCCTCCCGCTGCTGAGAGCTCAGAGCCTGCTCTCTGCGCCCTGAGTGGGAGCCCCTCTGCCCTGGCATTTCCTCCAGCCCCTACCTCCCCTGGTAAGGGGAAGGGGGCCCCCTGCCTCAAGGTGGGACCAGCGCTGTGTGCAATCCAACCTAAGTGGCCACACCCTTGCTTGCTCCTTCCCCTGCCCGATCCTGCAACAAATCCCTTGCACCAGAATCCTTGGTTTGGGCTCTGCTTCTAGGAAATCCAACCTAGGCTGGGGTATTTTTTTCAAAATCTTGCACAGACTCCATTGGGGGATTATTCTCAGGTCTGTAGCCCTTGGTCTGCTGTAAAATTTATTTGTGCTGTGAAGCAACTGCTTTAATTTTCAACTTCCCATGCTTCTTGAAATAAAAGATGACTTTATTTCGGGAGTGGCAAATTCAAATTCTCCTGAGGCAAAGGCAGTTAATACCAGTATATAAGGCCAGCCCGGTGGGGACCGAGGTGAGTGGGAAGCAATGGCCTCATCTGAAAGGGGCATCACTGGCCGCTGCCACACAGGAGTGCAGACTGCAATCACCAGGTCTCCTGGACATCTAGGACATTCCAAAGTTTCAGGTATTTATGTGAAATTCCTGATGTTTAAGCACTGGTTCAGATTTTTCAAAAAGCCCTGCATGGGCCAAACAAAACACGTCTGTGACTGAATTTGGCCCATGGGTTGTCATTTCAAGTCATTTGTTTTCTGGAACAAGTTGGGAACAAGAAAATAATCCCCTTCAGCACTGACTCCCACATGCACACTGATGAAGGGGACATTCCTTTGCCACTGTCTCCTTTTCTTACCCCAAACCTGATTCTAAACCCCTGACAAGGAACCAACACGACCCTGATCCACACAAGGGGAATTCAAAACACAAACTCCATCTACACTTTCGAGGTGGACTTTGGGTGATCTGTTGGCCTCCAGAAAATGTGCTGGTTTTTTTTTTTTTTTTTTTTTGAGACGGAATATCGCTGTCGCCCAGGCTGGAATGCAGTGGCTCGATCTCGGCTCACTGCAGGCTCCGCCCCCTGGGGTTCACGCCATTCTCCCATTCTGCTGCCTCAGCCTCCCGCATAGCTGGGACTACAGGCGCCCACCACCTCACCCGGCTAATTTTTTGCATTTTTAGTAGAGACGGGGTTTCACTGGTGTTAGCCAGGATGGTCTTGATCTCCTGACCTTGTGATCTGCCCGCCTCGGCCTTCCAAAGTGCTGGGATTACAGGCGTGAGCCACCGCGCCCGGCCAAAATGTGCTGTTTTTTAAACACACTGCATGTCTCCCCACCTCCAATGAAATGGTTCTAGGCTGTTCTTGTGGCCTCAGAGGACTGGCTCTGCACCCAGCTGGCAGTAGTAGCCTTTGCCTCCCGCGGTGCTTGGAGAGTGAAGTGGGTGGTGCATAGGAAGGGCTGAGCCCAGGGCCCGGCCTGCGGTGAGTGCCGAGAGGACGCCAGCCTTGGTGCTGCTGGCAGCGGTGGGCAGGGCTGGACTCAAGCCCCGGCCAGGCTGCCGTTCTCCAGCTGAACCAAATAGGTTCACAGCAGCAGGGGGGTAAAGGCGTGAACAAGGATACTCTTGCCCTGGGCAATCCTGCCCTTTTGTTCATTTCACACATGTTCCTGGAGCACCTTCCTCACTGAGAACATTTTTCACGGAAGACCTGAAAGAAGAAGGGAGTGGACCTCCCTGACCCTTTGGGGAAGGAAGGGCACTCCAGACAGCAGGAGCAGGAAGTGGAGAGACCCAGGCGAGAGCAAGCTTGGCAGGCTCTGACAGCTCCCCCACAACAAGGAGGAGACCAGGGAGTGAGGGGAGATCAGAGAGGTAAGAAGTATCCTGGTTCACGCCGTACCCCCTGCTGCTCTGAATCTATTTGGTTCAGCTGGAGAACGGCAGCCTGGCTGGGGCTTGAGTCCAACCCTGCCCAACCTGGGCGACAGAGTGGGGACTCTGTCTCAAAAAAAAAAAAAAAAGAAAAAAGAATAGAAGAAGTCAACATGACTCCATGGCTTTTGGCCTGAGCAATTGAAAGGATGGAGTTTCTCTATTCATTTAGATGGAAAGGGGAAGAAATTATTAGGGAAGGTGAATATCAGTTCAATTTCAGACGTTTAGCAGGTGGTACCCATTATACATCTCAAGATATTGTACATCTTCAGTTGTGTTATACATCTCAATATATAGAGTAATATAAGATTACGTATCTTATATACATAATTATAAAAATATTATATATACAACATATATTATACATGTGTAACATCTCAGTTATACACTACAACTGAAATCCTCCAGTTGACCATTGGATATAAGAGATTGGAATTCAAGGGAATCCTTGGCTGGAGACAGATGTATTAATATTTTTCAACTCATCAGGATCAAGATGGGATCTACAGCCACGGGACTGAATGGAATCCCCTGGAGAGTAAATGCAGAAAGAAAACTAAAGGTCCAAGAACAGAGGCCAAGCCCACTGTCGCAGGGTGGCTTCAGGCGATCATTCAAATACAGGTTTACAAAAGAAGTGATCCTTCCTAACAAACCCACAGGCAAAGAGCCGGAAGGACCACTCAAGGAGGCAGCCCCACACACACACACACTCAAGCCATTCACTTACCTCCCAGAAAGCAGAATCTTGAGAAATTTCATCTTGAAGAACACACGTACAATGTTCCTTTTTTCTGTCACTATTTATTTCATGATTTTACCTCAGCCATGAACTTCACAGTCCTGTTCATGACTGTTACATTTCACTTCCTCCCCTCTGGGCCAAGCAGACATTCCTGGGTGGCCACTGTTCAGCCTTAGAAGGTATTCATCAATTCTATATGATCATATTTCAGCATTTGAGGTTCTGCAAGAAGAGCTCTGTTGTTGATGCCATTGGGTCAACTGGAGACTCCACAGAGTTGCCACAGAGCTGCAGTATGGAGCACTGGTTGCTTTCTTGAGTTGTGCTAACAAAATTAAAGATACGAACTTAACTGGTCTCTAATGGACTGTATCAGTTAGTACTTGCAACAATACTACTGCAAAACAAAACACCTCACAATCAGTGTCTGCAACAATAAACATGTATTTCCAGCTCTCACATGTGCAGTTGGCTGGGGTTTGGCTCCTCTTGGTGGGGTTTTGTGCTGGGCTTGACTCTAGACTGCAGGTTTGGTTTGGGTCTGCTTCTCATATTTCGTTTTCTTCTGGGATGAACGGCTACCTGGGACATGTTTTCATGGCAGTGATAGGAGCCAAAGAGGCAGACCCAATCACACAAGAACATTTCTGATTGTTGCTTGCATCACATTCACTAGCATCACCACTGGCCAAAGCAAATCACATGGCCAAACCCAACATCGTGGAGGCAGGAAAATATTCTCCACCTCTGGTCAGAAGGGAAAGGATACAAAGACAGGGAGGGATGAAAAAAATCAGGAACAGTTCTGCAATCCACCATGTAGACTTTTCTTTGCCTCTAATCTGTGTACCCATGCCACATAGCAGCAGACATTTCCCAGTCAAACCTATGCATGCATCCATATATTTTGCAAGTCAGTCATAACAAGACAGAGTACAGCCTGGAACTCTGTTCTTTGGGGGCAGAGCTTTTGCCATGAACCTGACTTGCTAAAGCAATGAGAACGTTTGTGGGATTGAATAAAGAATAATGTTTCCAGAGGGGCAAGCTAGGTCAGAGAGGCAGATGACTTTCAAAGGGAAGAGTTGGATTTCTGCAGTGTGCTGTAGAGTGGGCTGGGACACGTGAAGTAGGAAAGCCACTCAAGGGATTCTTTTCTTGTTATTAATACAATTTTTCTCACCCAGGTTTTACAAATAGAGGCAGTAATGAAATTGGCTCCGGACAATTCACACCCAAGTGTTTTGCTGATTTGACCCTCTAACCACAGGATTAGCAAGACCCATTTACCCTGGCTAGTTCTGCAAATTCTTCCGGTTTCATAATTCAATCCAAGATAATAGGAAATGGAATGAGAGGCTACTCATAGGAAAGCCAAATGCAGGAGAAACAAAAATCAGGGGAACCAAAGACTTAAATTTTATGTATGTCTTGAATCGGTTTGGCAGGGAACCAACGAGAAAAAAATCTCATTCCCTGTTAGCTGCCTATTTCCAAATCACAAAAGCCTTGTGGAGTTTGGCCTAGCTCTGCAGCTTCTTCTCATAAAAGGCCCAGACTAAAGGAAAGCCCACTGCAAAATGCAAGTTCCCAACAGAGCTATACAGGGAAATTATTTGGTGGCTTTCTGAACCCAAAGGTGTCCTGCAGCCTTCTGATAAGTCTCCCAGGAACCCACCAGCGAAGAACTCAGAGGAAAACATCCTTCACATCAAGGTCTCCTGTCCAGTGTAACAAGAGCATGTGCTTTGGCGAAATCTGGTTCAAATGCTGTAATTGCTACTAATTAACTATCTGTAGGACCTTGGGCACATTACTTAACTTCTCTGAGCCCCAGTTTTCTCATCTATACAATGTAGAAAACAATGACACTTGCCTGGCCCTTCCTAAGGGCTCAGGAAGTGGAAGTTATTATTACTAGGAGGTGCTAAGGAAGCTTTGTGTAGCTACAGGTTCTACCGTCCAACAGTTCCTCTAATTCCAATCCCCTCTGCTTAGTGAAACTAAAAATAACAAAATATCTTTCATCTTCATAAGTGCCAAAGACATGCTAGTGATCCATCCAACCTCCCTGCAAACCTAACAAAATCCATCCAAAGAAAATAGCCCCAGCTGAGCATGGTGGCTCACACCTGTAATCTCAGCATTTTGGGAGGCCAAGGCAGGAGGATCGCTTGAACCCAGGAGTTAGAGACCAGCCTGGGCAACATAGCAAGACCCCATCTTTTAAAAGAAAGAAAAAAAAAGCAGGCTGGAGACTGGCAGAAGCAGCCCACCTACAGCCAGGTAGGCCAGGAGCCCCAGCGTCAAGCCAGACATCAGTGGACCTGAACAAGAGGGCCCCTGCGCTGGAGCTCCCACACACTTCAAAGAACGCCTATGGCCCTTCTCTGGCCACTGTGATCCCCCACCATGAAGTAAGAAATCTGCTAGTTTAGGATGGGCCCACCAGGAGCCCAGATCCTCTTTTGGAGGCCACGCTCTAGGGACCTGGGGCCCCAGGTTTCCCAGCCCATAGGGCCCCAAGCCTGCTTCCAGGACTTGTGGGGCCTCTTTCCCTGGTCCTCCCTCCCATGATGGACTGTGCTTCTAGGGCATAAACTTTCAAGTCCAAGAAATGGCCAACAGTAGATGTTTGCAAGGTACACAGAAGGAGCTCAGAGGTGCAGGCTGTGGTGTGCACATGCATACATTTGAAGCCCTTTACAGTGTGGAGCAAAGCCGGGGTGTGAAGCCAGACAGAGTTTGCTTTGAGGGCTGAAGGATGGTTCTCCCCACTTAGGAAACTCCCAGGAATCCAGGAAATCCAAATTCAAATCTAGCTTTTCAGGTCATTAAGAAAGATATCTGCCAAGATGACAGGATAAGGTAGTCATTTAACAATTAGTTTACTTTATTTATAAACTGTAAATATTTAGACATATGGCAGGTAGAGCTCCATATGTACTCTTGCTTTGAGCCTGCAAAAGTTAGGGGAGATTCTGTCACCTAGTAAACCCCAGAAACAGCATATATTGATGGGATTCTGACATTGATCCCCTTTATTCAATTCAGTCTCTGGCTACAGAGGCCACGGCTAGCTCATCCAAACCCCAAACACCTCTACGATCCCCAGGGACCCTGGGAGCAGCTGCCAGTACTGTCCTCCTTTGGCTCATAGTGACTGCTGATGTCGAAGGGCCCAAGATGGCCCCAGAGTTCCAGAATCCCTGGGCCTGTGCTCCACCCTACAGACCTGGGCCCCATCAGGAGATGGTGGCAGGTTTATTTTCCAGAACTGGCCTCGCACAATCACCCTTGCCATACACTCTTCCAGAACCTTGCCCCTCCCCTATCAAGAGGTGGAGTCCATACCCCCTCCCCTTGAACCTGAGCAGAATTGTGTGACTTCCCTGGCTGATGGCCTATGTGGAAAATGCCATGTGACTTCCACTAGATCATACACGGCAACACCATTGGCTCAATCCTCCTGGGATATGCCTCTTGGGAGCCCTGAGCCACTGAGTAGGAAGTCCCACTGCTCTGAAATTAACATAGCTAGAGGGACCATGTAGATATAGGGATGTCGGCAGCAAAAACCTGTCCTTACAGAATTGCTGCACGACCCAAGACAGGGTCGCCAAGGTGGAGGCCAGCACCAGAACGAAACAACCCAAAGTCAATTTCTATATTTACAGAGACTAATTTAAAAGATTGGCTCTGAAATGATTGTTCCAAAGCTCCTCGGCGGAAGCTGGTTCTATGTGCGAGAGGGTGAATCAGAGTCTATGGGAAGGATCTGTTCTCTCTGCTGCCTGTGGCTACTGATCATCCTGATGGCCGATTGCCTACTAACAGGCAGCGCTCTCCATGAATCAGGCCCAGAGACCCCGCTTGGCCCCCACGCTGGTCTGAGTGGGCTCCCAGGTCACGCAGCCTCAGTGGATCTCTCCAGCAAGCGAATACTACCACACCTTGGCCCCAGGCCAGGCCCAGGTCAGGGGCCTCGCACAAGGGCTGGCCTGCTGAGTCGCGGAGCGTCTGCGGCTTGGTCATGCGAGTGTGAGGGCCAATCATGAACGAAGGGGCCCTGGATCAAAGCCCTGGCCCACCCTAGACTTAAGGGAGGCTCAGCAGGAACTACATATATGAAAATACTGGCCAGGGCTTTCAACACTCACAAGTCACGCATGTATGGGTCATAGCCCTTTGGGAAAATTTTTTTTTTTAATTTATATCTTGTTTTTTTTAATGCTTCTTTTCATAGGGCACATCAGTTCAACCATCACCCATGCAATTCAGGCTAGGAGTTTTGTGGTCTCAGGCACAAATCACACAAATCACAAAGCAAGTGCCCACTGGGGCATTGTCAGAGATGTGGATGCCTGCAGCAGGCTAGAAAAGGTAGTAATGAATCGGAGCCCAGGCCCCTGCTCAAAACGGCATGGCCAGCTGTTTGCAGCCTAGTAGGAATGTCAGCCAGTTTTGCCAGGTCTTCACTTTTTTCCCCCGAGAAACAAGAAATGTATATTTTGTCCTATTTTTTAAAGTATTGGCAACCAAGGAGAAATGATGGGTGCGGCACCCACAACCCCAGGGCCTTACAACTGCGGTGTGTACAAGCTGACTTTCAGCTGCCAGGCATTGTATCTCTGGACCTGGGGGCTTCTTGAAAGCATTGGAAGGCCTCTGGGCCTGAACACAGAGGCTGGAATTGTCAGAGCATTAACTCCTCCCAGGAGCACCCCTCTGGGACTGATAGGACTTGGTGTATACACTCTCCAGCTCCCTCGCCCCAGGCTGGGAAAACCCTGGGAGCCTTGTGTCCTGCAGTGCTCCTCAGCCTTTCCACCAGGATGAAGCACCGTTGCTAACAAGTTTCATCGTCAGTCCTTAACTGCTGGCTGTCCCTTCCCTCTCTCACAGCCCCACTCCCCACCAGCATTCCCCGAGACCAGCCCCATAGAAGCTGTGTGCCCTGGACTCCCTATCTCACACACCAATTCTAAAATGTTTAAATGCATAGAACCATGGTATAGGGATGTCCATGCTATATACTTTTTAAGGGCACTTGGGAGGGGTTACATGGAGGCTAAAATCCAGCTGAGCGTCTGTTCTTCCCACAAATCCTGCCCCACAGCGGTGGGCTCAGTGAGCGGGAAATGGGCCAGAAGACAGGCACCCTTCTGGAATTCACACAGAGATGCCGGGTGGGCTGCCAGAGCCTTAAAAATAACCTGAAGCTGGAGGTGGCCCCAGTCACCAGCCTGCACCTTCCAACTTAGGGAACAGCAGAGTCTGCTTATGGGGAGGTGGCCCCAGTCACCAGCTCGCAGCTTCTGACATAGGGGACAGCAGAGTCCACTCAAGGGGAGGTGGCCCTAGTCACCAGCCTGCACCTTCTGACTTAGAGGACAGCAGAATCCACTCAAGGGGAGGTGGCTCCAGTCACCAGCTCGCAGCTTCCGACTTAGGGGACAGCAGAGTCCACTCAAGGGGAGGTGGCCCTAGTCACCAGCCCTCACCTTCTGACTTAGAGGACAGCAGAGTCCACTCACGGGGAGGTGGCTCCAGTCACCAGCTCGCAGCTTCTGACTTAGGGGACAGCAGAGTCCACTCAAGAGGAGGTGGCCCCAGTCACCAGCCTGCACTTTCTGACTTAGGGGACAGCAGAGTCCACTAATGGGGAGGTGGCCCCAATCACCAGCCCGCAGATTCTGACACAGGGGACAGCAGAGTCCACTCAAGGGGAGGTGGTCCCAGTCACCAGCCCTCACCTTCCGACTTAGAGGACAGCAGAGTCCACTCATGGGGAGGTGGCCCCAGTCACCAGCCAGCAGCTTCTGACATAGGGGACAGCAGAGTCCGCTCACGGGCAGGTGGCATCAGTCACCAGCCTGCACCTTTCGACTTAGGGGACAGCAGAGTCCCCTCACTCCCACCAGGCCCAGCTCACGTCACCACAGCCTGTCCTGCCTTCTGCCTCCCCAAGGCCAGGCACCTTCCAGAGTTCTCTTATTTTGTCCACTATCTCCTATCAAAATTTCATCTGAGGAAAGTAGCACATCAGTTTTTTATACTTAGTTTTATAGGATAGACCATAGCTAAAAGTAATGTCCAGCTGAAGGATATTTATGTTTTTCTGAAATATAAAACTCAACAAAAATATCCCTGTATTCATTCATACAGCAAATATGTGTTCAGTCCCAGGCACTGCTCTTCCTGCTGGGGAAGACACAAGCAAACAAAACACATAAGGACCCCTGGCCCCTGCACTCACACTCCAGGTAGGAGAGACAGCCAATGAGCAACAGACATAATTTATTTTAAGCAGCTTCATTGAGATATAATTCATGTACCAGGAAATTCATCCATTAAAAGTGTACATTTACCTGGCTTCTATGATATACAGAGTTGTGCAATCATCATTTTCATCACCCCAAGAAGAAACCACACATGCATCAGCAGTCACTCCCCATCCCAGCCCCTCTCACCTCACCTCTGCCAGACACTAATCTACTTTCTGTCTCTGTGAATTTGCCTAGGCCAAACATTTCCTATAAGTGGAATCACACAATAAATATGTGGTCTTTTGTATCTTGCTTCTTTCACTTAGCATCATGCCGTCAAGGTTCATCCACGTATGGCACTGATCCTTCACTCTTTTTTATTGCCAAATAATACCCCACGGTATGAATATACCACATTTGATCTATTTATTTCTCGATGGATGGGCATTTAGGTTGTCTACACCTTTTTGCTGTTGTGAAGAGTGCTGCCATGAACTTTCATGAACAAGTATTTGTTTTTCATCTTTTCTGGGTGTATACCTAGGTGTGGAATTGCTGGGTCATATGCTTAACTTTTTAAGGAACCACCAAACAGATTTCCACAGTGACTGTGCCATTTTACATTCTCATCAGCAATATACGAGGGTTCCCGTTTCTCCACATTCTCAGCAACACTTGTTATTTTTCTTTTTTAAAATTTATTAGAGCCAGCCAGGCACAGTGGCTCACTCCTATAATCTCAGCACTTTAGGAGGCCAAGATGGAAGGATAACGTGGGTCCAGGAGTTGGAGACCAGCCTCAGCAACATGGCAAGATTTCATCTCTAGAAAAACACAAAAATTAGCTGGGCGTGATAGCATGTGCCTGTAGTCCCAGCTACTCTGGAGGCTGAGGTGGGAAGATCACTTGAGCCTTAGAGGCAGAGGTTGCAGTGAGCCAAGATCTCACCACTGCACTCCAGCCTGGATGACAGAGCAAGACCCTGTCTCAAAGAAAAACAAACAAACAACAAAAATTTCTTAGAGACATGTTGGTGGGCATGAAATGATATCTCTTTGGGATTTTAAATTTGCATTTCGCTAATGACTAATGATGTCATTAGCATTTTTTCATGTGCTTGTTGAGTATTTATATACCTTCTTTGGAAAAACGGCTATTCAAGTCCTTCACCCATTTTTAAATTGTATTGTTTGCCTTTTTATTGCTGCATTGTAACAGTTCTTTACATATTCTGGATACTAAATCCTTATCAGACATGATCTGAAAATATTTCCTTTCATCCTGTGGGTTGTTTTTGTTTTTTTGTTTTGTTTTGTTTTGTTTGCTTTCTCAATGGTAACATTTGCAGCACAAAAGTTTTTCAATTTTGGTGAATTCATCTATATTTTCTTTCGCCATTTGTGCTTTTGGTGTTATATATAAGAAAGCTTTGCCTAAATCAAGTTCAGGAAGAGTTACTGCTATGTTTTTTCATAAGAGCTTTACAGTTTTAGCTCTTACATTAAGGCCTATGATGTATTTTCAGTTCATTTTCATATATGATGCCAGGTAGGGATCTAATTTCATTCTTTTGCATGTGGATATCCAGTTTTCCCAACATCAAAGCTTAATTTTCATCATTGAATTGTCTTGGCACCCTTGTGGAAAATCAATTGAACATAAATGTAAGGATTTATTTCTGGACTTTCAGTTCTGTTTTATTGATCAATATGTCTAGCCTAATATCACCAACACACTCTCTTGATTACTGTAGTTTTGTAAGCTTTTAAATTTGAAAGTGTGAGTCCTCCAAATTTGTTCTTTTTCAGACTTGTTTTGGCTAATCTGGGTCCTTTGAATTTCTATATGAATTTTACAATAAGCTTGTCTATTTCTGCAAAAAAAAAAAAAAAAAAAAAGAAAACAGGCAGCTGGGATTCTGATAAGAGCTGTATTGAACCTGGAGATCACTTTGGGGAACATTGCCATCTTAACAATATTAAGCCTTCCAACACACGAACATGGGATACCCTTCCAGTTCATTTCTTTCAACAATGCTTTCTAGTTTTCAATGCACAAGTCTTGCACTTCGTTAAATTTATTCTTAAATACTTTATCTTTTTGTGCAATTATAAATGAAATTGTTTTCTTAATTTCATTTTTGGATTGTTCAATACAATAATTTTTGTATATTGATCTTGTATATCCTGAACCTTGCTAAACTCATTTGCTAGTTTTAATTGTTCTTTAGGGGATTTCTTAGGATTTCCTATATATCATGTCATCTACAACTAGAGTTAGTTTTTTGTCTTTCTTTCCAATCTGGATGCCTTTCATTTCTTTTTGTTCACTTAACTGCCCTGGCAAACATAATTTTTAAAAGATAAATTTTATAGTGTGGTAGAAGATGATAAGTTCGGTGAAGAAAAGAAAAGGTGTATCCTGGTAAGGAGGGTTCGGAATACTGAGGGTTAGAGTTGTAGTTTTAATTTATCCTCAATGAGGAGGTGACATTTGAAGAAAGACCTAAAGGAGGTGAAGGAGTTGAATGTGTTGAACATCCAGGTGGTTAGAGTAGCCAGGGCAAAGAGCCATGGTAAAACTGTGACAGGCAGGTTGTCCAGGAACAGCCAGGGGTCACTGTGGCTGGAGCAGAGTAAACAAGGATATCCCACAGAGGGTCTTGGGATTGGAGGGTTCGGAGCAAACGTGTGACCCAACTTAGGTTTTGAAAGCATCACTGTGGCTGCCGTGCAGAGAACAGACTGAAGGCATGAAGGGAGCAGCCAGGACACCAGCTGGGGGCTGCTGTGGCCATCGCGGGGCCACGTGATCATGGCTTGGAGCAGGATGGGATCCATGGATGTGGTGAGAGCAGATTGAATTCTAGCCGTACTTTGAAGACAGAGTTGACAGAATTTGTTGACAGGTAAGATGAAGAGTGCAAAAAGGAGGAGTTAAGATGAGTTCAAGATTTTTGGCCTGAGCAATTGAGAGGCTGATGTTGCCATCATCTCAAGCTGCAGGTTTTGAGACGAAGACTAGGCATTCACTTTGGGACATGTTTTATTTGAAATGTCTATTAGAAGCCAAAGTGGGGATCTCAGGTAGGGAATTTGATATGTGAATCTAGACTCAAGAGAGAAGCCTGGACTAGAAATGGAAATGGAGACTGCCATCCAGGTGGCACTAGAGGCTGAGCAATGGAGTGTGGTCGCCGGGGGGTGGTGTACACAGAGAAGAGACAAGGACCGAGGCCTGAGGTGTGGGTCCTTCCCATGTTGACAGGTGGAGGAAGAGAACTAACCAGGAAAGAGGCTGAAACAGAGCCACCAAGGAGGTAGGAGGAAACCCCACAAGTGTGCCATGACCTGAGACAAGCCAAGAGCTGTGTTAGGGAGGCAGGGATGATGCGCTGTGGCAAAGGAAGAGGAGGACTGATGATTCTCCACTGGTGAACAAACCAAGGCATGAGTTTGTCATTTCAGATACCACAATGTAGAGAGGGCTTTTTTCTCCCACATTTCGTTTTGGCGGGGAGAAGCTCAGGTGGGCAGGGCTGGGAGTGGAAAATGAGGGCCATCCAGAAGGGTGCTGCCAGAGATGGTGCCTGACTCTCTAGCAGGCATTTAGTATCTACTGCTGCATAACTAATACCCCAAAACTCAGTGGCTGGAAGCAACAGTTACGGTCTCACGGTTCTTACAGATCACAGGCCTCAGAAGGGCTCAGCTAGGTCCGCTGCTTCCCAGTGTCTCCAGGCTGTGATCAAGGTGTCAGGGACAGCACTCTTTCCTCCAGGCTCACCCCAGGAAGGGTCTGTGCCCAGCTCATGCACATGGTTGCTGGCAGGACTCCACTCCCCACTGGCTGCTGGCCAGAGGCCACCTTAGTCTTTTGCCACACGGGCCTCTCAATCGTGCAGCTCAAAGCATGGCCTGCTTCTTCCGAATGAGCAAGCAGGAGAGCCAGACATATCCTGCAAGGAATGGACAACCAAAGTCACGAGTGTTTTGTTATTTAGTCACAGAAGTGACATGCCAGCATTTGTGCCATATTCTATTAGCATTAGGTCACCAGGTCCAGCCCATATCCAAAGGGAGGAATCACATAGGGGCCTGAACACCAAGAGGCAGGGTCACTGGGAGCCAGGACGGAAGCCGCCTCCCTGCCCAGCAGGTCCAGTGAGATAAACGGGTTGAAAAGCGGAGGCATTTCACCAGTCTATATTAATCATTATCATGAAAAACAAGTTACAAAACCTACTCAGGAAATGAACTCATTGATGAGATATTTGACAAAACTTTTAAAATGTAAATCCTGGAGCCGGGTGCAGTGGCTCATGCCTGTAATCCCAGCACTTCAGGAGGCCGAGGCTACAGTTAGCTATGATTGCACCACTGCACTCCAGCCTGGGAGGCAGAGCAAGACTCTGTCTCTAAAAAAAATTAAATAAAAGTAAAAAAGAAAGTGTAAATCTTGGACTTAGTATGCAAAAAACCCACCTTATCAGAAAATCAGCTCTATTTTGCAATTGTTTTATTTAACTTAGAGGCTTGATGTTAGTTCTAAGCACCACAACTAAATGGAAAACTTGGAGTGCAAAGACTAAATCTTACAATATTCAGTGCCAGCACATTGCCTTGCTGAGAAATATGTGAATGACACATTTTCAATGTAATGATTCTTTTAAAAAAGTAGGGGGACACATTATGGAAGAATTACGTTGTATCATCCCTGTGATTTGGGTTTTATAAGTTCAAATGTGGGCTCACCACTTATCAGCTGTGTGGTTTGGGGCAGGTCAATCAGCCTCTCTGTGTGTCCGTTGTCACACATATAAAATGCAAATATTCATGCCCATCCCTCAGATGGTTGTGTTGCTTAGATGGGATCCTGAGCACAGTCTTCAAGCATCTGGCCCGTCTTCCGTGCTCAACAGGGGTAATCATTATTATCGCTATTTTTATAAAAATAAACATAATGGCTGGGCATGGTGGCTCAGGCCTGGAATCCCAGCACTTTGGAAGGCCAAGGTGGTGGATCAAGAGGTCAAGAGATGGCGACCATCCTGGCGAACATGGTGAAACCTTGTCTCTACTGAAAATACTAAAATTAACTGGGCGTGGTGGCATGCACCTGTAGTCCCAGCTATTCAGGAGGCTGAGGCAGGAGAATCACTTGAACCCGGGACTCAGAGGTTGCAGTGAGCTGAGATCATGCCATTGCACTCCAGCCTGGCAACAGAGCAAGACTTGGTCTCAAAAATAAATAAATAAATAAATAAAAATAACAAAAATAAACATAGCAACTGAAGGAATTTGTGTGGAATGTGACGATTCAAAGAACTAATCCATGAAAGTAACTGTACAAAGTGTCTGGCTCATACTATATGTTCAATAAATGGGAGTTACCACTACTACAGTGAATTTTATAGTGCACACTAGAATTCCTGAAGGAATTTTTGTGTGTGTATTCTCATTGACTCTGTTAAATCATATGAATTCTTCAAACAGTCCTCAGGTCACCTCCTCCAGGGAGCCTTCTGGGTTCAGTGCCTAGAATGAAACTTTGACTGTCATTGACGTGGGGAAGCAGAATGTGCTGTGCTCTGTGCTCATGTGCCCCAGGCTGGGAGGCTCCATTTTCAGGCCTTTTCTTGGCATGTCCTATTTCTCCCATTTTGTTACGGCACCTGGAGAGTTGGGTTGTGTATCCTCCTTTTACGTGTCCCCAGGACCCACTAGCATGCTCTGTACTCCATTCTGTTTCACCTGACATGTGTGCCATATAGCCCCAGACACCGCCCCACAATGGACAGCTGAAATAACTGCAGACACTTAGCCAGGTGGTGACCAGCAAGGTGGGTGGAAGGCTACAGGGAGGGCCAGAGGTGAAGGAAGAGAAAAAAGCATGCGACTAGAAGGGCAATCGCAATCTATTTGGATGCATTCAATCTTACAGAGAGCAGCAGGGGCCGTGGGTAACAACTGATCCATGCTAAGGCCACCCACGAGGTTGTGCAGCCAGATGATGGAGAATCAGATGACGCTGTCTCCCAGTCAGGCCACTCCATGAGGTAGGGTCACTTCGTGGTGACAGGAGAATTTGCAAATGAAGTTGGTTCAACACTGCGGAAGGGTCTTGAGTCAGGCAGCACAGCTCTATCAGGAATGGGTTCAGACAGTTAACTTCTCTGAGCTTCTCGGTGTTATAACTAACGTGTATGAAATGCTTCCTGTCTACTAAGCCCCTTTCTTAGCATTTGCATGTATTATTTAATGACACAATAACCCAAGAGGCAGGTACTATCATTGTAGGTATTTTACCAGTGAGGAAACTGAGGCACAGGGAGGTAAGAAATTTACCCTTGTTCAAAGAGCTCAAAAGTGGTACAGGCAGGATTTGAATCCGTAACACACACCCATTGAAGTCCTAACTGCACAAGGGTTATTTAAGAATTACATGAGACACTTTATGTAAGTAAAAGTGAAAAAAAAAAAAAAGCAGAGCCTAGCAAACGGTCATCAGTGTTAGCTAAAAGGCAAAAGAAAAGATAGTGAGAAGAGTTGAGTGATTCCGTTTCAGTTGCTAACAAAGGAGTTTAGGGGCTCAGGGCTTGGCATTGCTCACAAAGGAAACTTTCCACTTGACTCATTTGCTGTTAAATATGCAGCTTGAACCAGACCCTCTATGCAGGGAACACAGAACTTCTGTGTCAGGTAGATGAAGGCCCTGAGAGAAGGCTCATCCATCCACTCAAATCCAGTTTCGGCTGGCATCGATTCCGTGCTTGCTGCCTGCCAGGGAACACGCAGGGTCGTCGTCCTGTCACCTCCTGCAATCCTCACCATACCTGTGCAGGAGTTGCCATCGTCCTCATGTGGCCGACAGCGAACCTGGAGCACAGAATGCTTACCGTGGCTCATTCAGGATCTCACAGCTGATAGGTGATGGAGTCGACCTGAGAACTCAGATCCACTTTCCCTAAAACAACTGCCACTACTTCTATGCCCCAGATGTCTTTCTGGTCTCCAAAGCTTGGGCAACGGCACCCCCAATCAGGGCCTAAATTGCCTTATCCTAAGAGGCGGCCCACAAACTCAATTTGATCAAGACAAAATAAGTATGCTTGGGGTGAAGTTTCGGAAATAGCCACTTTGGAGCCTGTTCACAGGAGCAAAGAGGAAGGGCGTCAGTGATTTCAGTGAGCTTGCTCTGCTCCAGGCTGGGACGGACATGCTGGAGAGGTCTGATGTCACAGTGCTGTTACGTCATACGACGCCAGGCCCCCGTAGGCACTCTGTTCAGAAGACGAAGCCCAGGGCAGGAGCCAGAGGCCGCTCTGCAGAGGACCTCCACTCCTAGAGGGGCGGAAATAGCTTGCTCCAGGGCAAGGGGTGGGTGCAGTGGGTCTTTTGAGGGGGTCTTAAAGACACAGGGCCATTTGAGGAGATGGACCTTTCATGTGAAGGCAGTGAAAACTTCACACCCCATGAGAGCAGCCTCCCATGGGCTGCTTTGGTGTGAGGTGGTCTCTGGATGTGATGGGCTCAGTCTCAGCAGGGGACCATGTAGCTCTCAGGAGCACATCCAAAGAGCCCAGGGTGGGTTTCAATATTTGGAAACTGAGAGAAGCATCAGAGGCCAACAGCCCAATGCTGTTCTCTTCCTCTGGCATCAGTTCTATTTTCAGAGCCCTCCTGGGTCCAGTGAGTGACCTCTAAACATCTCCAGAGAGGCCCAGACCAGGAGGGCAAGTGTCTGGCAAAGGCCACCAACCACCTCCAGAAGGCCTGGGCTGCCTCTTATCACTTTCACACAGCACACAGGTTAACGCTCCTATTTCCCAGGGAGGCTTCTCTGAGGATAATGAGCAAGTATGAAACAGACCCCTTTGGGAGGCCAAATCCCAAAGGATCAAAGCGGGCAGATCACGAGGTCAGGAGATCAAGACCATCCTGGCTAACACGGTGAAACCCCATCTCTACTAAAAATACAAAAACTTAGCTGGGTGTAGTGGCAGGCGCCTGTAGTCCCAGCTACTCGGGAGACTGAGGCAGGAGAATGGCATTAACCCGGGAGGCGGAGCTTGCAGTGAGCCGAGATCGTGCCATTGCACTCCAGCCTGGGCGACAGAGTGAGGCTCCATCTCAAAAAAAAAAAAAAAGACCCCTTCACCCACCTCCGCTCCTGACGACGCCTGGAGGGGAAGAGCAACAGCCAGGACCCACCAGCTTCCAGGCTTCTTGCAGGAGAGCAGGTGTCCTACAAGTTTTCTTTCTTTTGTTCAGTTTGGAGACATTTTCCCAAAAATCATTCTGTCAACCCAAGTTCAGCCACCAACTGGCAGAATCTGCAACACTAGTTCTCTTGAACTTTAGAAATACAGCTTCCTAATTTTTTCCAATTCCAAATATAAAACAAACCAAAAAAGTATTAAAATAATTTGGGCTTCAAAGACTTTCTCATTCTTAGTGGCCATAATGAAATTAATAAGAATCAGCCTCTCTTTTTAGTCTCTCTCTTTCTCTCTCTCCTCTTCCCTCTCTTTCTCTCCCTTCCTCCCACCACCTCTCATTTTTCTCCCCTCTTTAAGGAAAAGAAAATAAAGCGAAGAGAACACAGGGCCCATGCAGCCCCAGGAATTGCTTGCACGGCGCTTATTTACCTTCTAACTAACATTTGTAACCCAGGATTAGCGGAGCAGCCTCTTGTAATTACCCGTGTTGCCCCATTTGTGGCCGGCTATCTCCGTGAGGCCAGTAAATCTTGAAATTACAGGCTGACCACCCGGGAGAACTGAGACAGAGTCAGCCACATCTCTCAAAGGCGCTGCCCTGGGGTGCTTCCCGCCCCCCCGGGATTACTCGCTGGCCAGGGAGAAGGCCCCGCCTGGGAGTGGCTCCCAGACCTCACTGTGGCTGGGAGGTAAATAAAGCCAGGGTGGCCTAGGACGTCCTGCACCCCCTGTGAGTGGGACGGAGGCAGCTGGCCGAGACAGAGCCTGCTCTACGGCCCATCCTCCCACCCAGCGTGGACTCCTTCTGGTTAGGGCCCCAGAGATGGGCAGGAAGGAGACGGGACTGAGATGGGGGAATAGGAATGCACTGAAAAGGAGATTCTGCCTCTTGAAATGCTGTTCTCTTCTGTTGAGGAACAAACACCCACAGAGGACTTCTAGGGTAGTGTGGCTGTCATTTTATAGAAATGGAGGTCGTGGGCCAGGTGCGGTGCCTCACGCCTGTAACCCCAGCACTGTGGGAGGCCAAGGCAGGTGGATTGCTTGAGCCCAGGAGTTCAAGATCAGCCTGGGCAACATGGTGAAACTCTGTCTATACTAAAAATATCAAAAATTTAGCCGGATGTAGTGGTGCAGGCCTGTGGTCCCAGCTACTCAGAAGGCTGAGGCAGGAGCTTTGCTCTAGCCTGGGAGGCGGAGGTTGCAATAAGCTGAGACTGCACCACTGCGCTCCAGCCTGAGTGACACAGACCCTATCTCAAAAAAAAGAAAAAAAAAGAAATGACGATCACAATTTGACTTGAGAGTTAACCATAATCTTGATCGTACCTTTAGAATGAGTGTCAGATGGACCTATGTAACATACACCTGTTCTGCAGCTCTGAGGAATGTCAAGGTATTTTGAATCAAATAGCAAATGTTGCTCAGGTCCAGGCTGTTTTGAAATGAGATATGCTTGGCTCAGCCCTCACTGACACCTTTACAAGGATGAAGCCATCACTAAGAACATTCTCCATTTTTTATCTGCAAGTCCCCTACATGGAGGCTCTTTTTGTTATTTCTGCCTGTGATCTGAGACCTTAAACACCACATATAACTTCATTAAGACACAACCAGGATTAGGAGATGTTAAAGCGTCTCCAATGCCAAGAGCCTATGATGATAAAGTGCTCAGTGTTCTGCGCATTGCAGGTGGATTCCATGATTTTGCCTTTGCAGAACGCTCTTCATTCCACTTTTCAATGTAGGTGTGGATACCTATAAAATCTGCCTTACTGGCTGGGCACGGTGGCTCATACCCGTAATCCCAACACTTTGGGAGGCCGAGGCGGGCAGATTATGAGGTCAGGAGATCGAGACCATTCTGGCCAGCATGGTGAAACCCTGTCTCTACTAAAAATACAAAAATTAGCTGGGCATGATGGTGTGTGCCTGTAATCCCAGCTACTCGGAAGGCTGAGGCAGGAGAATTGCTTGAGTGAGCAGAGATCGCACCATTGCACTCCAGCCTGGGCGACAGACTGAGATTCCGTCTCAAAAAAAAAAAAAAAAAATCTGCCTTACTACGTGCTACATTCTTTATTAATTCTACTATTTACAAAAGCTCAGCGGGATTTGACACTTAGTAAAAGAAAAAAACACACAGTTAAATAATTGAAATAATTAATTTAAATGTGTATAAATTTTGTATATTTAATACTAAATATTAGTATAAATCTGGATCATACCTTAAAATAATATTCCCCAACCCATTTAGCATCTATCAATGGCCTGTGGTCCGGATGTCCCATCTTATCTACTCCACCAGCTCCTCCACCATTATCCTAATTCCCCATATGTGTTCTGTTCAGCATCTCCACAAAAGGTACCACTGGCTCTGGGAGGCCCTGTGCCCTTCCCCCATCTCCCCTCACCCACTTGCCGCCCCCCCATTCAAAATCCTTAGCAATCCCAATCTTCATATTATAACTGGAATTGAGGGGACAGGTCTTTGCCTTCTACTGAGAATGGCCCAGAGGATTCGATTCCTTGCCCAAAGCCACACAACAAAGCAATGAAATGAGTTCTTTCTTCTGTTCTTTCTGTTGTTCTTCCAACCTCGTAAGATTTCCTCTCGCCCCAGAACATGTGAGTCTGAGAAGCACTGTTCAGATATGGATACTGTTGTGTTTCCATTTCAGAGAAAGCAAGAGACAGCCATCACCCGATTTGCTTGCCACACTCCTAAACTACACACAGACACCAGGACATTCCGCATTATGATTCCCATAACAGGTTTACTAACACAAAAAGAAAAAAGAATGACAGAAAAGAAAGAAGAAGGAAGGGAAAAAAAGGAGAGAGGGATAGCGAGAGGAAGGGAGGGAGGGAGAGAGAGCCTGCAGGGGAAGTTGTGGAAAGTCCCCTTTGCAGAGGGGATTAGGTTTTAGTTGCTCCAGGAGCTGTAGGGAGGGGAAGGGTGGAAGCTGAGGAATTCATGCCACCCAGTTGGTCAGTTGGGACTTGTTTACAGCCCTGAAGGAGCTTGGCTTTTGTGCTGCTGACTTCAAAGTGTAGTCAGATATTAACATACTGACCCCTTCACTGTTTCCACCCCCAAACACAGCGGGGGTTAGGAGGACCATCTCCAGTGGAGAAACTGAGGAATGAAAAGGGGAGCTGGGAAAAGGGAAGTGAAGAGACTAGGAATGCCCCCAAGACTGTGCTGTTAACTCAGTGCTAACATTGGCCACCAAAGGCAGGACCCCTTTCTCATAAGCCAGCCAGCCTGCATGCTGCGGTGTTGAAAGATGAAAGGGTTCTCTTTGGGACCAGAGATACAGAAAGTCCCAGGTGAATAATGAAATCCAGCAGTCCCCAGGTGCCTTCCATTCAAGGTGGGCAGTCTCAGTGACCCGCTTTGCTGCTGGCCCTTACCAAAGTCCTAAGGCCCGGCAGCAGCAGGCCACGCCCTCCCTGCAGCCTTCAGGATATCTGCCTCCATGCCGTGCTTGGATTCCCCTCTCCGTCTCCTAGGAAGAAAGGCTGTTGGAAACCCAGACGCCCCATGGAGGGGACTGGTGCCAAGTCGTCTGGGGCTTTTTCCCCAGGGAAGCAGGAGGCACAGCCAGCCTTGTCACCATGCCCTAAAGTAGGATGGATGGCCCCGGTAAACCGATCCTCACTAATGTAGCCTAGGTGCTATTTCATATAAATACATCCACCCAGACATTTCCCATCAGCACAGCGTCTTTCCCTTGAGGCCTGGCTTTCGGAGGTCTCTGCCCCCACCGACAGCCTCCAACCACCCGAGTTAATGACATACTAGGGTGGAGAAGGGAGCATGTTAAGTGTCTTTGTAATGGCAAATAAGGGGGCCCCAAAGCCTTCCCTTTCTTCATTTATCATCTTCTATAATGTACCTATCACATCCCGAGCTTCTCATCTTTGCCAAACTAAACAGCCTTAGTCTTGCTAATCTCTCCTCAGATGGAGGCCTGGGCCATAAATCTAATCACTGTAGAAAGAAGGCCTTCCCCAACCGTGCCTTGGGCGCTGGGTACGGCACACATTATAAAACGCACAGCAGATAATGGCAGAACTGCTGTCACAGGACATGTTATAAAGTGCAGATGTTGTTAGCACAATGTGCCTGTTGTGAAGTTTACACTGTAAATGGGTAAATGGGCCCACTTGCTATGGGATAAAGGCAATTAAATTCGCTCATCCACCCCACCTGCTCTCCTCTTTCTCCTAGGTCCCTACTTGGTACCTTATGTTTGAATGAAATTGTGGGTGGAAAGTGGAAAAGGGGAACTCCTCACTGGCTTGCCAGAATAACATGAAATTAAATCCCATTTGCTTTTTGAATCAATTTCAAAAGGTAAAAGGACTTCATGGTTTTAGTTCAATGTGTGGTCTATATGCATTTTTTTCAGTAATAGAACACCTTCTCAGGACCCCAGATCCGATTTAATACTCTTCCATGACAACTTCTCATTCACCTCTTCCTCCCAGTCGTGAATTATTAATGCCTTTTTCAACAAATACTAAATTTTCATGGTGTTCCACGTTCAGAAAGCGAAAGGAGCTGGGAAGTCTATACATCCTTATAGAAGATCTTTAGGCCTGGTGATATGGCTTATGTTTATAATCCCAGCACTTTCAGAGGCTGAGGCAGGAGTTCAAGACCAGCCCGGGCAATGTAGGGAGACCCTATCTCTAAAATATATATATATATATATATATATATATATATATATATATATATATATATATAATTTTTTTTTTTTAAGGATGTCTGTTAAGTATAGCACCAAATGGTTTAAATCTCTCACAGCACATTTCAGGGATGCTAATAAGGTCTTTAAGGAAGGCAGATGTGCTGAGAGTATCCCTTGGGCCATCAAGGAAATCTTCAAATTCTTCTTTTTATTTCTTTCTTCTCCCAACAGTCTTCAAAAGAAGAGAACAGTTCCAAGAGACAGGATGTATTGACAAGAGGAACTATTAAGACCATTGTTACTTCTGTTTAAGCATCTGTCCTGGAGCAAAGAACCGAGTTTGAGATTTGGGGAGCACTCAGTTGTGCCCCCACGCCAGTGACCATGGAGCAAGTCCTCTGGCTCAGCTCTCCCCAGGCAGGGCCACATCACAACTGAGAAGCTTCATTTCTGGAACTTGAGAAATCCCAAGATTGGATCTTTTCTAGCCTTCACCTTGGGCAGTAAATAGATTGAGAAAGACCTAGTTCCAAGTTACCTGGTGTGTTAGTCAAGGTTCTCCAGAAAAACAGAACCAATAAGACAGAGAGAGAGAGAGAAATAAGAAGATGTATTACAGAAAGTGGTCATAACATCCCAGGATCTGCCATCTGCAAGCTGGAGACCCGGGAAAGCTGGCGTTGTAATTTAGTCCAAGTCTGAAGGCCTGAGAACCAGGGAGGCCACTGGTGTGAGTCTGGGAGTTCAGAAGCCACAAAGCCAGTAGCTCCGACATCCAGGGATAGAAGATGGATGTCCCAGCTCAAAGAGAGAGAGAATTCACCCTTCCTCCATCTTTTGTTTTATCTTTGGCCTCTATGGAATTGGCGACACCCACCCTCAATGGTGAGGGCAGAGCTCCTTCACTCAGCCCACTGATCCCAGCACTCATGTCTGCTGGAGACACCTTCACAGACACACCCAGAAATCAAGTTTCATCAGCTGTCTGGGCATCCTTAATCCAGTCACACCGACACCTGAAATTAACCATCACATCTGGTGACCCGTGCTTCTCCAACAGGTCACAGTAAGAAACCTGAGGAACTACCAGGAAATCCTCAATTCCAAGAGTAAGCACAGACCATCTTACTGAGCCATCAATTCTACCCAATGGCATGTCATTGAAAACATTAACGCGTACATTATGACAAGCACTTTCTTTTTTTAAAGAGCACATTTATTTTTGCATTAAATGCAAAATTCACATACACTTCTAGGTGTGGGGATGATGCAATGAATTTTGAGCTTGTGAGCTGCTGCAGAAATCCCATAGCCCTCTGCTCATGTATCTCCCTCCTCTGCAAGTCAAGTTTGAGAAGCGTCTTAGTGGGCCATGCCCAACCCCTAAGAACACAGAATGCAATGGGGGCAGGGTTGGGGGGCTGGATAGAGAGGCCAAAAGAACTGAATTCATGACAACATTGCAGAAATATGGGCGGGGAGTAGCTTAGAAGCACAAGAGGCTGTTCTGAGGATCACAGGGTCCAATCTTGGAGCCCAGGTGTTCCAAGAGCCATCCTCATGAGGTTCAGAAGCTAGGACAAGACAAAAACATTGGAAGTCTGTTACTTCTCATAAACCAAAGAGTTTCCCTTCCTCGCTTAGTCTGTGTTCTCCTGACCCAGACCTTGAGATGAGAATTCAAGGTCAGGTAATTTATTTCGGAGGGGATCCCAGCATAGGGAACAACAGCAGGGGAGTGGGGAAGGGAGACGGAGAAGGACAGCCAGCCAAATAAGGATCCATTATCCAGCAAGTTCCCACCGTGGACAACTGGAGCTTGACCCTCTTGGTCTGCAGAATTCTGGAAGGCACTATGGAACACAACCTCAGATGCATCCCACCCAAGGGGCAAGGGTGCTGGGATACTTGTACACCACACTCCATGGCCATTGGTGGAGGGCAGCAGAGGGGAGGAGAGTGGTCTTTAATTCCCTAGCACTTTGGCCTGGCTTGAGTAGAGCCACCCCAGGAGACAAAGAAAGCCCTCAGGCAAAGCGTTGCAGGGTCTGGTGGTTGGAAAGCAGCACTCACTGCGATGATGAGGGTAAGGGTGCTGGCAAGGCATAGCCAATCGCTCTACCCTCTGCATGGAGGAATCTGGTCTTCTTCACTGAGGGTTAAGTAGCAGACATGGTGGCAGAACTGGGCTTGCAGATCAAAACGATAGACTACCGCCACTAAACACACAGGTCAGGCAGTGTGCTAGGGGCTTCTTATTTGGGCCTCCCAAGAAACCTCTGGGTAGGTATTGGGATTACAGATAAGGAAGTTGACCATCAGAGCTTGAGGACCTTTGGCAGAGTCCTACAGCAGAGCTTGAGGACCTTTGGCATAGTCCTACAGCGGGCAAGGCTGGGGCTTCAGCCTAGAGTCCATGATTTTAACCTCTGCATCTACAGCAAGAAGGGACTGCCTGTCCTTGTGGTCACTGCCAGGAGGCATAATGAAGTTTTTGTGACATGTGACTGAGCCCTCCCACCTAGCCACAGCTTTTTGGACAAGGGGTGAGAAGCTGACCATTTGACTACCCAGGGCCCTGCATGGCCTGACTTGGAAAGATAAGCTGGATAAAGCAGATTCCTATGGTGAGATTTGGATTGGTACCTGGAGACCTAGGCAGTTAGCAAAGTGAACTGGGGGTGGGGGTGGAGCCACATAAAAAGGCAGCATTTCTTGGTTTGGCTTTCCAGTACCATCCCTTCCCTCCCTCCCTCCCTCCCGCTTTTCCTTCCTTTCTTCCTTCTTTTCTTTTTCTTGAGACAGGGACTCACTCTGTTCCCCAGGCTGGAGTGCAGTTGTGTGGTCATTGCTCATTGTAACCTCAAACTCTTGGGCTCAAACAGTCCACTCGTCTCAACCTCCCAAATAGCTGGGACTACAGGCATGTGCCACCTACCTGTGTAATTCAGTCGCTGTTTTTCTGGTCTCCTCACTTCTCCATTTTTTTAAAGAACGACCTTCCCCATTGTATGCAATCTTGAGGTCACTGTCAGTCAAGATCCCCCGCCATCTTGGACCCAAGTTTCCACTGACTTATGATGGGACAATTGGGACTCCCTCCCTCCAGGGAATTTAACTCCTGAGCAAAATGACTCAGAGAAAACAGCCATTGAGATCAGTGCTCTAAAGTGATTGTCCACTCTGTGCCACCACAGAGATCCATGGCATATCTTCTGTGAGGCCGGGACACAGGCTTTCTCTTTCACTGCACGTGCTGCCTGCAGCAATGTCGTAGGCATCCTGCCCACATCCCTGGTGCTCACTGCTCCCTTATGTGGTTCCTGTTATCTGGGGCTGCATAGCAAGCCACCCAGAAACTTAACAGAGTACAACAATAATTTATTGTTACCTCTCATGGTTCTGGAGGTGAACACGACTGGCTGATTGTTCTCATACACTTGCAGTCAGTCTATGACTGAGGCTAAGTTCAACTAAAGTCTTCTTCACTCACCTGTTGGTGCCTGGTCTGGGACAGCTGGAACAGCTCGGGGCTAATCGAGCCTCCCTTTCTCCTCTCTCCCTCCCTCTTCCTTTCGTTTTTGTTTTTGTTTTGTTTTGTTTTGAGACAGAGTCTCGCTCTGTCGCCCAGGCTGGAATGCAGAGGTGCTATCTCAGCTCACTGCAACCTCTGCCTCCTGGGTTCAAGCTATTCTCCCACCTCAACCTCCTGAGTAGCTGGGATTACAGGTACGCGCCACCATGCCCAGCTAATTTTTGTATTTTTGTACAGACAGGGTTTCACCATGTTGGCCAGGCTGGTCTTGACCACCTGACCTCAGGTGATCTGACGGCCTCGGCCTCCCAAAGTGCTGGGATTACAGGTGTGAGTCACTGCACCAGGTCCCCTGTCTTCTCTGTCTCTCTCTCTCTCTCTCTCCATGCAGCCTCTTCATATGGCTAGCTTGGGCTTCCTCATAGCATGGTGGTCTTGAAGTAGCTGGACTTCTTCCAAAGCTGCTGATTCCTCTCAAAGTGAGTGTTTCAAGAGACTCAGGCATAAGCTGTGAGACATCACTTTCACTCAATTTGATTTCAGATTCAAGGTGCAGGGGCAGTCAAGGAATAGACTCCATCTCTCAATGCAGGAATAGCTTATGCACACAAAGAGGGAAGGGGATGATGGACAGGAACCATCTTAGAGATAAATCACCACATAGCCATCGGCTCTTTTCTTCAAAAACCTGGACTCTGCCAGAGAACATTCTCTTACTGGAACTGTATTCTGCTTGCCTGTGGCAGAATTCAGGAGAGTTAACACCCCCAGATTATCTTTAACTAAGGATAGATTGGAGTTTGAAGATAAACACCCTGGCTTCTCCCAGCTCGGGGGCGGGGTTAATTCAGAGGCGAGTCTGTATAGTTTCCCAGAGGCCCCTAAAAAAACCTGCTCTCCTCATGCCCTGAAATCGCGGCCTTCCTTCCTCGACTCATCTCCCCACTCCACCTGTGCTTCCTGAGATCACCTCTCAAAAAAAATCACTTGCACTCAAACCCCTTTCTCAACATCTGCTTCCAAGGTATCCTGCTGAACACATGCCCCGCATTCTCCCCAGGTACTTCCCTCTTGGGTAGGTTAGCCGGAGTTGGTTTCTTTTGCTTACAGCCAAAGACTAGTAAGTGCTAGAAGGAAGAAGTGGCTAGAGAGAGGATGGGGGAGCTGTGGGGTCTGGGTGCCAGTTAGCGTTGGAGGGACGTGGTAGCGAGTCCGCAGAGGAGGCCGCTCTAGGGAAGAGTGTGCAAACGGAGTGTCCACACGGAGAAGCCACAACAGAGAGGCTGGGCTGTGGGCCATGCTCCCATTCCCACGTGTGGTGCGCAGGCTCTGTGGACTTCCAGGTCCTCACAGTTCCACAAGATCCCTTCTCCTTCTAAGAAGGTGGCTGAACCCCTTCATGAAAGCAAGCAATTCATAGGTGTGAAGGGCCCAGTAGAGCCATGCAGATAACCCTCCCGGCAGACAGCAGTGTCCACAGAAACCTTCTTCCTCCCTCTTCTCATCACTCCCTCCCCACCCCTCAGGGACTGGCCTCGCTGTGAGCTCCATGACTCCATAGCACATGGGATATTCCCCAAAACAACTCTTTTAACAAGGCCTAGGAGGATTCGTGGAAATGAGGGCATTAGGTCCTTCCCTAAGGCTCATGCGAGGGCAATAAAAGTGGGAAAAACAATCTCAATTAGGTAAAAGTGGGAGATTCAGTGAGAGCTGATGCAAGAGACTGTGAGAACGCAGAGGACAGCCTGGGGGCAGTGCCATGGTCTGTGGGAGTCAGAGGACAGCCTGGGGGCGGTGCCATCGTCTGTGGGGATGCAGAGGACAGCCTGGGGGCAGTGCCATCGTCTGTGGGGACGAAGATGACAGCCTGGGGGCAGTGCCATCGTCTGTGGGGACGCAGAGGACAGCCTGGGGGCGGTGCCATCATCTGTGGGGACGCGGAAGACAGCCTGGGGGCGGTGCCATCGTCTGTGGGGACGCAGAGGACAGCCTGGGGGCGGTGCCATCGTCTGTGGGGACGCGGAGGACAGCCTGGGGGTGGTGCCATCATCTGTGGGGATGCAGAGGACAGCCTGGAAATGGTGCCATCGTCTGTGGGACGCAGAGGACAGCCTGGGGGCGGTGCCTTCTTCCGTGGGGATGAGAAGAGATGGAACCTGAGGGTAGGAGGTGGACAGAGAAAGAGAAGCGGGAAGGCACCAAAAACCAGCTTGGCCTACATGGGAATCTGCTTACAGCAGGTCTCTCCACTCCTTCCTTCCTTGAGAGAGATGAAGAAACCATGGTTAACTTTGGAGTAAGGCACAATGTAAGAACTAGGTGGTAGAGAATTATGTGGGCACTCAGCCAATGCTTTGAGCCTGCATTAGGTATTTCTATTAGGAAATCTTCAAAGTCTCTGAAAACAGAGACGTTACTCCTCAAAACAGGAAAACACCCATTTGGAAATGTTTGTGGGAAGCAGCTGGGATGGAAAAGTTCAATGATTTATCCAAATAAAACCAGAAAAATCTGTCCTTTTTAGACTGGGTTCAGAGAAGAGTATCCACATACTTCATCATCTCAAGCTGGACACTGTTGAGAGTGAGATGGGGCGCGGGTGGTGTGTACACATTGACCAGGATGTCCCAGGCAGCAATGCAGGAGTTCAGGAGCCCGGGGCTCGCTCTGCTTCCCCTGCGGGAAGGTGCGTCTGGCTGGCAAGTGGAGGTCTGAGATCTGAACCTAAACAACACGTAATTGTCACATTCCTCCTTGGTAGATGTGGAATAGTGGGAAATGCCCTCGGCTCAGAACTTCAAGATCCAGATCAAATCCAGCCCTACCCTTCCTGACTGAGAGACCTTGAGCAGATCTCACCTCAATCCACCAATTCCCTCTTCTGTAAAATGTGGGTGATTCACCCCATTCACAAGGTTGTGTATGTGAAAGCACCTTGTAGACTCTTGTTCAACAAATGCACAGTATCGTTATTATTTGACCATTCACTGGGAAATTTGGATACTCCAAAGCCTAAAAAGCTTAGACACAATACAGGAGTTCTCAAAAACTCTGAAGAGAATTGCACCTGTTTCCATTCTGGCCTCAGCATGCGTAGATTCTTTCTTCTGGAAGCATGTCCTATGACAGCCCGGGCCCTTGAGCTTTCAGCTCCTTTCTCATTGGAGAGGAAGAGCAGCTCAACCTCTAAGGGAAGAGGCATGTATACCCCCGACTGCCTGACACCAGGCAGCGTCACCGAAACAGACCGGCGGCAGGAGCAGCTTGCGTTCAGCAATGGGATGCCTCCGTGGCCAGCTTGTGGATAACATGGAAAAACTCACAGGACATGAGAAGAAGGAGACGGGGGTTTTCCACTGTAAGGGAAGACCACACACATAGTCCCATGAGGACTGTGCCCTGGACCATCTTCAAAACCATGGAAGCCGCGCTCTCTCCAGCCATGCGTAGGCCTGGTTTAATTAAATGTGGGCCACGAACAGGCTGGCAACGGCGACGCAGAGACGCTGTCCGTGTCTGTGGGAGAAACGTCCTGCAGCTCCGTGTCCCTGATAAGACGGTCCATGTGGAGAACAACCTGAATGCCTGGCAGATGGTTCCATCTGTTTTTCCATCATTTTGAATTTAGCAGGAAACCCTCAAGATGTGTTTTGACACAAGTGTGCTGTTTTCCTTCCCCACGTTTGGAAATGGCTGTGTTTGCAGACTAATTAAATCCAGATGCTTCTGATTCATTTACACTTAACTCATCAAAATGTTTTGTAATCACCATTTGAAGTCCAAGGCGCCTCTCTTGAGCCTTTTTTTCTGAAAACCAGGAAGTTTTGATTTGCCAGCCAACAGCAGTGTTCATGTACCAAAAGGTTCAAATGTGGTTCAAGACAACATCCTAGACCCAAAAGATCATAATGGCTGGAATTGTCCTAAAGCATCATTGTCAAATGTGGGGCGTGACCAGGCACGGTGCTCACGCCTGTAATCTCACCACTTAGGGAGGCTGAAGCAGGCGGATCACTTGAGGTCAGGAGTTCAAGACCAACCTGGCCAACATGGTGAAACCATCTCAACTGAAAATACAAAAATTAGCCAGGTGTGGTGGCACATGCATGTAGTCCCAGCTACTCGGGAGGCTGAGGCATGAGAATCGCTTGAATCCAGGAGGTGGAGGTTGCAGTGAGCCTAGATCATGCCACTGCACTCCAGCCTGGGCACAAAGCAAGACTGCATCTCCCACACCCCCAAAAAAGTGGGGTGTGGGCCGGGCGCGGTGGCTCACGACTGTAATCTCAACACTTTGGGAGGCCAAGGCGGGTGGATCACAAGGTCAGGAGATCCAGACCATCCTGGCTAACATGGTGAAATCCCGTCTCTACTGATAATACAAAAAAAAAAAAAATTAGCATCCTCCTCCCTTTCCTCCCTCTCCACCTCCTCCTCCATCTCCTCCTCCCTCTCCACCTCCTCCTCCATCTCCTCCTCCATCTCCTCCCCCTCTCCTCCTCCCCTCCTCCTCCCTCGCCTCCTCCCCCCCTCCTCCCTCGCCTCCTCCCCCTCTCCTCCTCCCTCCTTCTCCCCCTCCCCATCTCCTCCTCCCTCCTTCTCCTCCTCCCTCCTTCTCCTCCTCCCTCCTTCTCCTCCTCCCCCTCTCCTCCTCCCCCTCTCCTCCCTCCTTCTGCTCCTCCCTCTCCTCCTCCCCCCTCCTTCTCCTCCCCTTCTTTCTCCTCCTCCCTCTCCTCCTCCCCCTCCTCCTCCCCATCTCCTCCTCCCCCTCCCTCTCCTCCTTCCCTCCTCCTCCCCCTCCTCCTCCCCTCCTCCTCCCCCTCCTCCTTCCCTCTTCCCTCTCCTCCTCCCTCTCCACCTCCTCCCTCTCCTCCTCCCTCTCCTCCTTCTCCCCTCCTCCTTCTCCTCCTCCCCTCCTCCCCCTCCTCCTTCCCTCTTCCCTCTCCTCCTCCCTCTCCACCTCCTCCCCTCCTCCCTCTCCTCCTCCCTCTCCTCCTTCTCCCCTCCTCCTTCTCCTCCTCCCCTCCTCCCTCTCCTCCTCCACCCTCACTCCCTCTCCTCCTCCTCTCCTCCTCCTCCCTCCCCTCTCCTCCTCCCTCTCTTCCCTCCCTTCCTCTTCCTCCCTCCCTTCCCTCTGCTCCTCTTCTTCCCTCTCCTCCTCCTTCCTCTCCTCCTCCTCCCACCGTCCTCCTCCCCCCTCTCCTCCTCCTCCTCCCCCCCAACTCCTCCTCCTTCTCTTCCCTCTCCTCCTCCTCCTCCTCCTCCTGGGATGGGTTTGCATAAAGTGTCCTTAGCCTGGGAACTGCCATGGGGGCTTTCAGCTCTTGGATGCCATAAAAAAGTTACTTTGAAATATTTGGTGGCCAAAGAGAAATCCAAGTCATTCGGGAAAATTATAACCAAAATGACAGCAAAGTTCTCTCATCTGGAAGGGCTTTGAGTCCAGGTCGTCAGTCAGACATTGCTCCCATTCCTTGGACTTTTATGAGACTGTGGAAGAGCGAATGTATGTGGATGGTTCCAGAGCATTCTAGCAATTATCATTTTATCCCTTGCAGAGCGCACTAATTCCAGGCCGGTTGCCCATTTGTTCTTCTATGAACCAGGCCCTGTTCTAAGCCTTTTGCAGTACATGATTCAGAAGGCCTGATTGTCTTCTCATTTGCCGGCAGCAAATCTAAGGCACAGAGAGGTTAAGTAAGTAGCCCAAGGCTTCCCAGCCTGGGAGGTTGTAGAGGCCAGATTCAAACCAGGCCATTAGTCTGACTGGAACTGGAGAAACTTCCTCGCTCGACCATCAGGCCCCGATGCCGCTCCGCGTGGAGATCTAGGTAAGTGGAGGCGCGCACCCCAGCTTGTTAGAGCCAAGACACGCAGATGTTTTCACCTACTAAGTCTCTCCCCTCAGCCATAGCATGGACCCTTCACTTGGCCCAAACAAAACCTGAGAGGAGACCAAGGCCCCGCAGGCTGCGTTCTTTCACTCCTTCCTTTCTCTCTCTGCTGTGTGAATGAATTGGAAAACTCCCGCACCACACTTTATCTGGAGGGTAGCAAACAAATATAAGGGCGCAAGGAGGCAGCTTGTTCCTGGGACTCTCCTGGCAGCTTCCAGGAGCAACTGAAAACCGGCAGGTGATCCCAGCCTCTAGCGTTGGCACTAGAGGAGCGCCAGCATCTTACAAATGCTCTTCCATGAGGGAGGTGAGCTCACTTCCTGAGGAAGTGGCTGCAGGGGGTGTCTGTAGGGGCCAGCCAGGCCTGGCTTGAAAGCATCTGAAACAGCCTGCGGTGTAATCGAGCATGAGTATTGGTTCAAACACATGATGCATATTTGTCCACTTGGTTATTAATTATTCACGCCATCGTCCTTAGCCCGGGAACCGCCATGGGGGCTTTCAGCTCTTGGATGCGGTAAAAACCAGTTGCTTTGAAATACTTGGTGGCCAAAGAGAAATCCAAATCATTAGGGAAAATTATAACCAAAATGACAGCAAAATTCTCTCATCTGGAAGGGCTTTGAGTCCAGGTCGTCAGTCAGACATTGCCCCCATTCCTTGGGCTTTTATGAGACTGTGGAAGAGCGAATGTGGACGGTTCCAGAGCATTCTACCAATTATCGTTTTAACAAACAGGGCTCTTTTCTAATATTCACATTCCTTTCGCATGGCCTCACGAAAACACAAACATTCACTCCATCCGCAAAAAAATGCAGGCGCTCTGGGAGGAAAGAGCCACCCGCTCAGCCCCCTCGCCGGGCTGCAGCCACGGGAGATTGTATCTGCTCCCGGTTTCCCGTGCGGACTGCGTCTGACTCCGCTGAGAAAAGATACCGCACCCCTGGGTGGCCACTGCTGCGGCCAGGCGAGAGATCTGGAGCGCTGGGGACCCTCCGTGCAGGAGGCCGGGCTACGGTGGTCAGGGTCGGCCCTGCAGATGGGGCTTTCCCTCCAGCATCTTCATTTTGGAGAGGAAGGAGAGGGCTCCCTGAACCCTGTTTTGAGGACTGCGCTGATACAGTTCTTTCATTTTCGTCTGATTTTCTTGGGTCTGATCTGTTACCAATCTCAAAGGGAAACAGATTAAGATTTTGGACTCACCCACTGCAATTAACCTCAGAACCTACCCACATGTCCAGAAGTGTTATGAACGTATATGTTAAACATGAATTCACCTCTACAGGTCCATTTTAGCGGGGGCGGGGGGTGTCAGGCAAAATCAATTGGCAACCTATATTGATGAGCTATTTTCAACATTATTTGAGAGAAATGAAAGTCAGATCCAAGAACATGACATGCTCTCTCCGAAACCAACATCAGGGATTTTCACCTTCCATAGTAGGGGTTTCTCACTCTTCCTAAAACAATCAATCACGTGAATTGTTATGTGATTTTAAAATGTTTTTAAAGAAAGGGAAAACAGCAATACCTAGAGACACTCTCTCCCATAAGGAGAGTATTTTGCAGATTCGCAGGGTGTTCAATGTCATTGTGTGTCCCGAGTTGGTTCCTGCCCGTGGGTTCATGGTCTCCTGACTACAAGAATGAAACCAGGACCTTGGCAGTGAGGGTTACAGCTTTTATTTATTCATTCATTCATTTTTTAGACGGAGTTTCTCTCACTCGCCAGGCTGGAGCGCAGTGGCGCGACCTTGGCTCACTGCAACCTCCGCCTCTGGGGTTCCAGCGATTCTCCTCCCTCAGCCTCCCGAGTAGCTGGGATTACAGGCGTACACCACTGCGCAGAGCTAATTTCTGTATTTTTAGTAGGGACAGGGTTTCACCATGTTGGCCAGGCTGATCTCACTCTCCTGACCTCGTGATCCTCCCGCCTCAGGCTCCCAAAGTGCTGAGATTACAGGCATGAGCCACCGCTCTCAGCCGTGTTACAGCTCTTGCACGGACCCAAAGAGCGCACAGTAGCACGGTTTCTTCTAAAGAGTGAAAGGATGAAGCTCCCACACCCCCGAAGGACACTGCAGTGGGTTGCCACGGCTGGCTGGGGCTGGCCAGCTTTTATTCCCTTATTGTCCCCGCCCATGTTCTGTATCTGTCCTATCAGAGTGCCCTTTTTTCAATCCTCCCCATGATTGGCTACTTTTAGAATCCTGATGATTGGTGCGTTTTACAGAGTGCTGATTGGTGCGTTTTACAGAGCGCTGATTGGTGCATTTTACAGAGCACTGATTGGTGTGTTTTACAGAGCACTGATTGGTGCATTTTACAATCCTCTTGTAAGACAGGAAAGTTCCCTAAGTCCCCACTCGGCCCAGGAAGTCCAGCTGGTCTCACCTCTCACTTGCTCAGCACTCCACATAGAGAGGGAAACGGCTGTTCACGCAGCTCGCTGTGCATTATCCACTCGGAATAATTGTTCTAGGAGTGGGGAGACGCAGTGAGTCCGGGAAGGAAGGTCTCTCACCCCTTCACTCCCAGGGTGACCTCCCTGTTCCCAAGAGAGGGCCAGTGCCAGGAGCAATGATGTCCATACACACCCCACACAACACCGCACACACCCCACACAATAGACGCCACACACCACTACATTCCCCCCACACCTCATAGACTCATACTACATACATCACACATCTTGCACACATTACACATACACCAGACACACACCACACAACACACACCACCACATGACCCCCACATGCCCCAGAGACCACACATCCTACACACATCACACACACACCACACGCACTGCACACACTACACATACACCACACAACAGACACACACCACACAACACACACCACCACATGCCCCCCACACGCCTCATAGACTACACATAATACACATATCACACACACACACCACACACTCTCCACACACTACACATACACATACACCACACAACAGACACACTGCACAACAGATGCCACAACCACCACATGCTCCCCACACGCCCCGTAGACCACACATCCTACACACATCACACACACACTGCATACATACACATCACACACCACACACACTACATATACAATACACACACACCACATAGACCACAGATACTATACATATTAGACATATACCACCCAACACCTCCCACACACCTCACATATGCCACACACTACCCCATACCATATGCACACCACATATGCCACACATACACAGCAAACACACCACACACACCACCCACCACCCTGTACCCTATACACGCCACATATACCACACATACCACATACCATGCATACACACTGCATGCACTACACATACACACAACACACATTACACACACACCACCCAACACCCCTCACACACCACACATACACACTACACACACACATCACACACCCATACCATACACACACTACATACACCACACATACACACTACACACCCACACCCTGTACACACCATAGATGCTACACATACACACCACACAAATGCACAAACACACCTGTGAGTGCTGACTTACCAGGTAGTGAGCCCACTGTGCTGATCTGTGGTCAGTATCTGAAGGGCAAACAAGGGCTTAAACTAGCACCAGGCCTAATTTCGGAGGCCATTATGCAACTGTGTAGCCAAGTGTAACAACATCCTATGCTACTTCCAAGAGCACAATGGCCGTTCCCCCTCCGTGAGGAGGGGGGACCAGGAGGTGGGAAGACATTGTGAGGCACTGATTTTACCAAAACAAAGTGGAGGCATTCCATATTCTGGAAAGGGTGCTTGGCGCTGATTGTGTGAGTGTGAAAAGGAGTGTAAACCTCAGCACTAAATGAGCGCTCTTATTGTTTGGAGCATTTTTTAAAGCAAGTAATAATTTTTTTAAGTAAACTGTGATTTACAGTTTTTCTGAGAACAACCCAAATTTCCATCACTAAGGGCGGTGTATACTAGAAAGCTCTTAAATAGAATGAGGCTGATGTGTGATGTGGCCCTGGAAATGATCGCTAAGATGTAGGGTCCACTGGGGAGAAAGACTACGTGACAAAACAATGCACAGAGTATGTCATTTACATGAAAAGAGAACTTTATTCCACGGCTATAAACACGTGTGTGAATGCAGAGAAAAAAGACTTGGAGGATCCACTCCAAACCTGAGGATCGTTATCTCCCAGGAAGAAAGTGGAATTGTCCTGCAGAGAGAAGCAAGCCGCAAAGAGGCTTTTCCCATTTCACTCTATATGTTTCCAATCTACTTGAATCTCTGAGAATGGAAAATACATTTGGGTATCAATTGCATAACTTTAAAAAGCAACAGAAAAACAGAAAGGGACATGCTTGCTTTGGCAGCACATAAACTTAAAAAACAAAAAACCCAGAAAGGTGGGGGAAGAAGTTCATACCCATAAATAAGAAGTATAATTTGTTTAAACGGCCGGGCACGGCCAAGGTGGGCGGATCACTTGAAGTTAGGAGTTCGAGGCCAGCCTGGCCAACATAGTGAAATTCCGTCTCTACTAAAAATACAAAAATTAGCCAGGCATGATGGCACACACCTGTAATCCCAGCTACTCAGGAGGCTGAGGCAGGAGAATCGCTTGAACCCAGGAGGCAGAGGTTGCAGTGAGCTGAGATTGTGCCACTGCACTTCAGCCTGGACAACAGAGCAAGAACCTGTCTCAAAAAAAAAAAAAAAAAGAAGAAGAAGAAGTATAATTTGTTTAAATGCATGCCTCAATTGGCAGGACACCCTGGGTTTGGCGGCTTTTTTAAAGCCGAAGACACTTGCTAGATTGCTAGTAGAATACAAAGAGGCTTATAAAACACCAAAGAGGCTTATAAAGCATCTTCAGTGTGCTGCGGGCCCCTAACCCACTGCAGAGCAGAGGACCTCCAGGGACTTGCAGGCAACAGGTGTCACCGCAGGCAGAGAGGTCACCAGTGTGAGTTTGGGACCAGAGTCCAGCTTCCAACCTGCATTGGCCACATGCCCACTGTATGGTCTGGGCCATTCGCTTCACCTCTTTAATGGAGTTAAAAATAGTACCTACCTCAATTATCAAAGAGTGACTGAAGCCAGGTGCAGAGGCTCACCCCCGTAATCCCAGCACTTCGGGAGGTGGGCAGATCACTTGAGTCTAGGAGTTTGAGACCATCCAGGGCAACATAGTGAGACCTCATATCTACAAAAAAAAAAGCCTGGTGTGGTGGCACCCACCTGTAGTCTCAGCTGCTCAGGAGGCTGAGATGGGAGGATCACTTGAGCCCAGGGAGTTGAGTGTGCAGTGAGCCAAGATCACACCACTGCACTCCAGCCTGGGTAACAGAGCCAGGCCTTGTCTCAAAAGAAAAAAAAAGTGAGCTAAAAACATGGGATGTGCTTAAGCACTTCATGGGACAATTTCTAATTGTTCTAGAAATATTGGCTATTATTATTGAAGCACCACTAGGGATTCCTAACAGAATGCATAACATCACCCCAAATCCAGAATGCAGGAGAAGTTTCCACCAGCCAGAGTCAGGTTTCAAGGCCCCACACTCGGCACTGGGCAAGTATTTGTTAAGCACTGTCAGTGTGTCCACCTCAGACGGCTCTTCCAAGGAGTGGAGCCAGAGCCTCTCCAGGACCCTCACTAAGGGACATTAGCAGCCAGTATCAAAAAGAGATAAGGACGCACTGCCCAGGCCCAGCACTGGCTGCCCTGGGAGTGGATAAATGTGGGGCATAGGGCCTCCAGTCCTGTCCTGGGGAGAGGGCAATCAGGTCAGGCTTCTCAGTGGAAGCAACATCTAAGAGTGGAAAAGGCAAGAGGAATGAGAATGTGTCCCAGATAGAACTCAGGAGCAAAAGCTTAGTGGTAAGAGGGACCGTGGCACACACCCAGCCATGCAGGTGCTGCAGGTGGACTTGGAGAAAGAAGTGTGGGCAGACAGGCCCACGAAGTAACAAATAAAAGATGGTTTACACCTAATAAATTATCTGTCACACCACATACCCTACAATAACAGAGCTCCCTGCTGGGCTGAACGTGGAGCCTGGATAGCTGCACTGTCAATGGAAAAAGTGTGCACGGATGCTGGGGCATTTCCAGCAGCAGCAAAAGGGCACTCCTGGGCTGGGAGACACCGAGGAAAGTCCATGCCCACAGAAATCCCTTGGAAAATGCCCTCAATGGCAAATCAGCCTTGTTGCAAGAACGTCAGACAAGCGAGAGACAACTAAAACCTCAATGATGCAGAACTCCCGTTGTGCTTCCCCTCTGCAGGCACCAGCAGGTCAAGGTTTCCCTAAGCCTGGACCTCAGGGCTCTTCTAATGCAGTGTTCTTAGCTGTGTGCTGCAATGGGAAAGCTGGTGACATGGAGGAGGGGACAGGCCCCAGCTCCTTTCAACAGTGGACTCGAACAGCCTGGCCCAGGAAGGCCATCAACAGGGAGGAAATAGACCTGAAGGTCAAGAGTGGCTGAGTGAGCACAGGAGGGTGAATTCCTGTCATAGAATGAAACCTAGTGAAGTAGAGATGCTGGTTCCCAGACAGAACTCATCCCCAGCTCTCCTGGAAGAAAGAATAAGACAATCAAGATTTATACCTGACAATTTGTTTCCTTTTCGGTGACATGGGCAAATTATTGCTTGCTGTCCTAGTTTTCCTTTTCGCCCAGGGTTTGTTATGGATTCACCTCAAAAGAAACAATAGCCTGAGGAATCCCAGAGCCCAGCTCACCACTGCCCCCGCTGTCTTCGAAGACCCAGCAGCCATGTGTCATCACAGGACCCCAACCCCCCATGCCCAGGGGACCAGATCTAGTGTGGCCAAAAGGAGCTGGGCCAGTGGAATTCCCAGTTGGGAATTTCACTCAAAAAAAGGGAGAATCGGCAGGATACAGTAGATTACAGGCTCACACCAGCACTTTGGGAGGCTGAGGCGGGCAGATCACGAGGTCAAGAGATAGAGACCATCCTGGCCAACAGGGTGAAACCCTGTCTCTACTAAAAATACAAAAATTAGCTGGGTGTGGTGGCACACGCCTGTAGTCCCAGCTACTCGGGAGGCGGAGGCAGGAGAATCACTTGAACCCGGGAGGCGGAGGTTGCAGTGAGTGGAGATTGCGCCACTGCACTCCAGCCTGGTGACAGAGCAAGACTCCGTCAAAAAAAAAAAAAAAGAAAGAAAGAAGGAAAGAAGGAAGGAAGGGAGGGAGAGAACGAGGGAGAGAGGAAAGAAGGGAGGGAGGGAGGGAGGGAAAGGGAGAATCGCACTGTGGGAACCCAAGCTGAGGGGATATAGGAAGAGTCAAGCTGAGAAGCCACATCCCGAGGAAGGAGCCAATGGGTGCAGGAGGGAGAGGAGCCCCCTAATAATAAAAAGAGAAGAAGACACAGATACAGAGGCAGAGGCTGAGAGAGTAGCCACACTGGGCTGGGAGTGGAACGCTACAGGGAAGGTGCTGGTGCCCCGAGGAACTGGGCTGCGTCCTTGAGGGAGCCCCAGAGAGGCCCCAGGTCCTGCTCTCCACTGACGCGGTGGCCTCACAATACGCCTCCCCATAGCCCGCCTGCGAGAGCTTGTGTTCCTTGGGATCCAAGTCCCCTGGAAGATTCAGATGAAAGACTGTGAGATGCCTGGTGAAAAAACATACCCCCGGGGGCTGGAAGAAAGTGGCTTTTTTTTTTTTTTCACCAAATCTCCACTACGGATTTTTGAGGAACTGTGAATCACAGGAGTGCTGCAAAATACATGTACATGGGAACATTCTGTCCATGCTGTATAAAGATGAGCAGGTGGTAGATACCACCACCTTGTGAACTCTCGCTCTATACTGTGCAGGTTCTAGGAAGGAAAAATCAGAGCAAAGGACGTGACCCGAAGAGCCAGGAATGGTTTAAGAAGAATCATTTATGGCAGATTAAGCTCATTGATTTTTTTAAAGTGGCATGGAAAGTCAGAGTTTCTAGTAAATGTTTTTATGAGAGTTGACTTTCTTTACCTTTGCCCCAATGTGAAAGCCATTCTTTAAAATACAGACTTCAAAAATCAAACACATCATAAAATGTGGCGAATTAGGCACTATGAAATCAACCTTCTCCTCCGCTCTTGAGCTTTCCCCTCTTGGAGTCTAACTTTCTCCAACAATAAATAATATGTAATTTGTCTGCTTTCCCTAATTCTTCCTGCCAAATTACCCCTTTTTGTTAGTAAGAGAACAAACAAAATCTCTCTCTTAGATAACCACAACTGTATTAGCGGTTTTCCAAGGATTCTCTTCTTCCTTCTCCTCCTCTTTCTTGTTTTTGATTAGAAGCAGCTTTTATCAATAGATCATTTCCAGGAGTCCAAAAGGCTATATATATACAGGTTCAACTCCTCTCCCCAGAGTCCCCCAGGCCCCCACCCCAGGCAAGGCTGCAAGGTGCCTTGTGGTTTTCAAGGGGCCCTGTCCCAGCCCCTCTTATATGGGCACCCCAGCTATGACACCCAGTCGTGTGTCAAAGCCCACTGGGCTTTGCATCAGTGCCGGCTGCAGCTTTAGTGGCACTGTTTATGGTGGAAGCGGAGGTGTCAGGGCCCAGATCTTATTAGAGGCAGAATGATGAGAAAGTCTCTGAAATGCAGGGACTGGGACTACCAAAGGAGGCCTCTCTTTCTGTCTTAGGAGCTTGATCCCTGACGGGCTTCATCATTCTTTCTGCAAGACCATACCCTTCTCAATCAGACACAGGACGTCCCTGCCAGCCACAGGTCCAGTCCTAGAGTGATGAGGTGAGCCAATACAAACTAAAGCATATTCCTGGTCTCCAAAGACTTGAAGTGATTAATTAGACATCCTTTCCGTCTTCCTGCCTACCTTAGCGAAATGCAATTTCTGGTGTGGTGTTGTGATAAGTGGGGAGACATCAAGCCAGACATCAGACGCGTTCCTGAGGAAACCATGGAAGTACTCGCTTTACTTGGGTGTTTGCTGTGTGCTCTGTTCACAGTGATGTTTAGTTTAACTGGTCTGAAAGAGGAAGTGCTTGAAAGGAAACACTTGGTAAATGCAGGCAAAATCTAGGTAAATGTTTCTCCTGAACGGAATTAGTGCTGGGAGCAGGAGAACAGTGATTTGGGAAGATCATGTCTTTCGGTGGTTTTGTTCACTGTCTGCGGAGGTTCATGCAAATTATTTCAAACATCATTTCCAGCATTCACAGTCTATTTCCCTGCTCTGCAGATGGTAGAAAGGTAAAAGCCACGCCTCCTGGACTCCCTTACAGCCAGCACTTGTTGAACTCAGGTTGGAACTGATTGCCGTCTGTGTTGTGGGAGTAGGCAGGGGTTCTAGATTATACCAAACAAATGCAGCCATGAGGAAGCAAGGTGGCATGAGAGGGGGAAATGGGATCTTCTGGCAAGCATGGAAAAGGACGTGTTTGTTCTGTGGCAGCCACGGTCAGCGCTCTTCTCTCTGGTCCCAGCAGCATACAATCTGAGTGCTAGAAATATCTCGTTGTGGCTGGGCGCGGTGGCTCACGCTTGTAATCCCAGCACTTTGGGAGGCCGAGGCGGGCAGATCACGAGGTCAGGAGATCGAGACCACGGTGAAACCCCGTCTCTACTAAAAATACAAAAAAATTAGCCGGGCATGGTGGCGGGCGCCTGTAGTCCCAGCTACTCAGAGAGGCTGAGGCAGGAGAATGGCGTGAATCCGGGAGGCGGAGCTTGCGGTGAGCCGAGATTGCGCCACTGCGCTCCAGCCTGGGCAACAGAGCGAGACTCTGTCTCAAAAAAAAAAAAAAAAAAAAAAGAAATATCTCGTTGTGTGGTTGCTGTTTCTTCTGGTTGTTTATTCCTGATGATGTAGTATCCAAGCTTTGTTCTCTGGTCCTCCTGAAAATTCTGTACTGACTCTGCTTAAACTAGCGGTGGATTCTGTCGTCTGCAATTAAGAAAGCCTGCCTCTTTATGATTTCCAGGAGACAGAGTAGCATCAGGACAGCCACACCACCAGCTCACAGCTTTCTTCTCCAGTGCTCCCAGATGAGACTCCAGGGCCCTGAAAAATGACTCTAGTGGGTCAACTAAGAGACCTAAACCTAATGTTTTAATGCATTACATTGAGCAATCTGAAAGGGTAGGAATGTCCTCACAAACCCCATGCTGAAAATATTTCTGATATCTTTATGTTCCAAGGAGTATATTTTGAAGAAATTGATCACATCTTATGTTTTTATACAATAAGTCCACTCCAAATGGCATCAAAACAGTTTAAATTGTCTAGGCACAGCGGTTCACACCTGTAACCCCAGCAATTTAGGAGGCTGAGGTGGGAGGATCACTGGAGGCCAGGAGTTGAAGACCAGCCAGGGCAACATAGGCTTTGTCTCTACAAAAAATAACAATAATAAAAAAATTAGCCAGGCATGGTGGTGCATGCCTGTAGCCCAGGGACTCGAGAGGCTGAGGTGGGAGGATCGCCTGAGCCTAGGAAGTCGAGGCTGCAGTGAGCTGGGCTGTGTTCACGTCACTGCACTCCAGCTTGGGCAAAAAAGTGAGACACTGTCTCAAAAAAAAAAAAAAAGAATAGTTGAAATTCATTAGTGAAAAGAAATAGCTGAAATCGGTGTTTATTTCCTGCCACTTCTTTTACCTTTCTGAATTCAGAGTTCTTATTAGATTTTAACTTAATATTCAATGTTTCATAACTGTTCTCCTAGAAAGATCATTTTAAAGCAGTTGCATTTGTTCTGAGAGCCACATCTAGATCCTTTACCTGGGTCTATAGGTTTATAGAGTAAAAAGAACTCTTTCACTAATTTACACATTAAAACGATGACCCAGTTGCTCTGGACACAGCAAGCATACAGATGGTCACTCAGTGAATAAGTAATAACAGTGGAAGAGGGTGAAGAAAGTTTGTTAACAAAAACCAGGAAGTGACTTTTACTTTGAGGTTGACCGTAGGGAGATATTGGGACCACCGGAGAATGAGGTAGAGCAGGCTTTAAGTGCTATAAGAGGGATTTGATGTCCATAGAAGAGGTTTCCCATCTTCAATGACAACTCCCTTCACCCAGTTACTCAAGCCAGAAGCCTGGGAGCGCTCTTCACACCTGTCCCTCCCTCACGCCTCATATCCGATCCATAGCCAGGTTTGTCTGTTCCAGCTCCAACATGTTCCCCGAATGCATCCCTGTCTTTCCAAGTCTATGGGCAGCATCCTAGTCCCACTGAACATTGTCTCCTGCCTGGATGGCTGCAGAGGCTTCTCACCGGCCTCCTGTTTCCTCACTTGGCCTCGTACAACTCTTTCTGCTTGCAGTAACCAGAACTATCCTTCAGCCCTGTGCAGCAAACCACAGCCACCATTCCGCGGCCTCCCCACGGCCAACCAGACTCCAGGCCAGGTCCCGCCCACCTTGCTAGCCTCGCATCATGCCATCCTCCTCCCCCACACTCCTCCCAGTTCATCCATGTGCCCAAGTCCTCTGTCCCTCAGAGGCCAAACAAGAGAACATCTTGCTGCCGGGAACATCCTTTGCCCGACTCCTCACAGGAGGCACTCAGGTCTGAGCTTACCTGTCACTTTTCAAACCAGGCTTTCTCCCACTCCTGCCCACATCTTTGGGTCTAAACAGTGCCATCTCTCCCCACAGCCCCTTATCCTCTCCAGCACCTTATTCGTTTCCTACACAGAAAGTCTCGCCATTTATAATTATATACTTAGTCTTGTTTATATGCCTGTCTCCCACCAGACTGAGAGCTTCACACAGGCCAAGCTCTTCCGTGTCTCATTAACTATTGTGTTCCCAGCACCTCACGCTGGGCCTGGCACATAGTGGGTTCCTGTGCATGTACATTTTATTTTCTGGACAGATCAAGAAAAAGCGTTGCCCACTTAGCAGTCTGGACAACATAGGGAGACCCCATCTTGACAAAAAAAAAATTACAGATTAGCCAGCCATGATGGCACACGCCTGTAGTCCCATCTACTCAGGAGGCTGAGGCAGGAAGATCACTTGAGCCCTGGAGTTTGAGGCTGCAGTGAGCTATGATCACTGCACTCCAGTCTGGGTGACAGAGCAAGACCCTGTCTCAAAAAAAAAAAAAAAAAAAAAAAGTCACTTAGGATATTAATTCAGGAGGATTTAGCAATAACCAACAAAAAGGGGATTAAATTGTTCAACAGAACTCCAATTGAAAACAAATCTGGCCAGTACCTTCCAAAATTGGGGGCATGAGGGATGCCAATGAATTACATATACAGCTGGTAGGTTGTTTCCACCCACCAGTCTGCAAAGATATAGACAAAGATTCTTAAAATTGTACTTACAGTAACCAGTTTGTAAAACAGTTTGCATTCTCTACAAATGTTGAAGAGAAGCTTACCAAGCAATCTCACTCTTAGGTATGACCAAGAGAAATGTGTTGTGCAAGAGTGTTCAGAGCAGCATTATTCACAACAGTCCCATACTGGAAAGAAGAACCCAATGTCCACCAATGGAATAGATCAATAAACTGTGGCTTAGTCATGCAATGTAATACAACTACAACTACAAGCAGAAACATGAATGAATTTCACAAACCTAATGGTAAGGAAGCAAAAAAAAAAAAAACCCCAATGCCAAGCTACATGCTGCACAACTCAATTTATATAGAACTCAAAAAAACAGACAAAACCCTACTGTGATGTTGAGAGATACATGTTTAAATAAATCCCTAAATTTTAATGCATCCTCTCTCAGGAAAGGCATTGAAGCAACTATGTAAACTCAAGATAATAGTTACCCTTGGGGAGGCTGGACACGAAGGGATCTCTGCCATTGATAAAGTTCTGTTTCTTGACAAGGGTCATAACTACATGCGTGTTCGTTTTCTAGCAAATAGCTGTTTTTAATAAACTAAATATGCATAAGAATCACATGTTGAAAATACCAGTTCTTGGACTCATGCTCAGGATACAATGGGCCCAGGAAGCTACCCTTTAACAATGAACTTGAGAGCTTCAGATGGAGGTGGGTCCTTGCAGAAATGATGACTGACAACCTCATGGCTGGAAAGAGTTTTAAGGGACAGCCAAAAAGTTTACCCTGATTCTGAATTTATTGCCTTGGCCTGATCAGCTCAGGCTCTTTGATCCAGGCAAGGCTCTTGTTGGTAGAAGATAGAGATACAAAGAGCAGCAAGATGTTAGGAACATCTCGCAACCCAGCAAGGGTTTAAATCAACTCTGAAACAAAGTGAGGGTGAAGCTGGAAATTGCATTACGGTGTCTCTAAGGTCAGAGCTGTGTGTCTCATGGGAAAATTGACCCTTGCACATTTTCTCAACTCCATTTGATCACTTTCCTTAGCTTTTGAAAGAGCAGTTGCATGCCCATCATTGGGATCATTGTTGGTGAAATGTCACATGCCAAAGGCCATCATTTTGCAATAGAGAAAACAGCCCAGTCCTGATGTGGGCATTCAATACATGAGCGCTCATGTCAAGCACAACTGAGCTCCTACTGAACAGGCTCTGGTTTTCCGGGGTAATATACCTGCAAAATGCAAGAGCATGGGACGCACAGACCCAACATTTCCTTGCATTTCTGTCAGCCAACTTTGCTGAGCTTTCTCTCTGGATGACAGCTCCTGAGCTCCAAACTTCGAGGAGCCCTTCCCCCACGGGGCTCTGGGCTTGGCTGACTGGGACTAATGCAGGAACTACAGCTCAGCTCCACAGCACTCCAGGCTGAAGTTGCCATTGAAAACCACTCAGCCTTAACTAGGCAAATATACCCATTCAGCAGAATGACTTTCCTCCTGAAGGTAGACCCTAACCCTAACTACTCACCAGAGAAGCCTGGGTTGTGTTACGCTGTGTGGTGTCATGTTGTGTTGTGCTGTGCTGTGTGGTGTTATGTAGTTTGTTATGTTACGCTGTGTGATGTTGTGTTGTGTGGTTGTGTTGGGTTTCTCTGTATGATGTTGTGTGGTTGTGTTGTGTTGCACTGTGTGATTTGCTGTGTGGTTACATTGTGTTGCACGGTGTGATGTTGTGTTATGTGGTTGTGTTGTGTTTCGCTGTGTGATGTGTTGTGTGGTTTGTTATGTTGCGCTGTATGATGCTGTGTTGTGTGGTTGCGTTGTGTTGCGCTATGTGATGTGTGGTTGTGTTGTGTTGTGCGGTTGTGTTGTGTTGTGCTGTGTTGTGTTTAACACACCTTGGAGACTTCTGAGATTTGCATACAGCGGGGTCTTCCCTTTGGTTCCAGTCTGTGCTCCTCCTAAGATATTACGGATTTTTGAGAACCTATGCTGAGGATTCCTACAATATTGACTAAAACTAAGACATGTTTCAGGACTATCTGGAATCCCGTGTTTTTATTTTGCTGGACCCAGCAGGCAGCTTTCCCTGAAAACCCCCAGTCTGATGATCCCACCTTGCCACCTAGTATTCCCCATGCACCAATCCCTGGCCCCACACTTCCCAAGTCCTATTGTTTCCAACAAGCGCCTTCTGTGTTTTGACATCCACCTCCCGCCAGCAGCCCTCCAGCGCAGGCAGGCTGAGCAGGGAGCAGGCTGGCACAGGCGTGCTCCTAATCCCTAGCATTAAATCCAGGGTGAGCTCTGAGGAAAGCGATGAGGGGGACTTTGCTTCCATCAGCGTATTGAATTTGGAAAGTCTGGGGGGGGGAAGAATTACACATATGCAGGCATAACCTCTTAACACACTTTCCAAGGATCTCAAACGAAAAAGCTCAATACACAAAATGGGAAGAACTGCAACGTTGTGGGTGGTATCATGGAAAAAGCTAGGAGGAGAGAGAAAAAGATTTTCATCCCATTGTCTCCGCCAATAAGTAGTTCTGGTCCTTAGGCAATTTGCTTGGTCTTCAGTTTTCCTCATTTCTGTAAGGAAGTATTTGGATGTACCAACAATTTCTTCTAGCTCAAACATTATGTAAACCTATGGATACACGTTCTTATCCATGCTATCTTTTACGTAAGACTACGTGAGCAAAAACCTGATCTCAGTACTTGACTGAACTACTTGTACCAGCCATCTTTTTAAAATCTGTCCCAGGCAGTATTAAATTTCCAACTGTGCCTGCTGGGCCAAAAGTCCTAGCAGCTCGCCCCAGAAGTACAGGCAATCAAGGAGTGTCACCTTCTTCAAGTGTGTGTATTCATCTGGGACCTCAACAAGTGGTTTACTTCTCTCCTGCCTCTTCCTTCGGTTATGAAAAGAGCAAACTCCACAGCATAACATAACACAACAGGCGCAAGAAATGAGGGTGGGGAAATGTGAATACGTCTGAAAAATCACAGCCAAAGAGAAAGACATTAAAGTCCTACAGAGTTCTTAGAGTTCACCCTCAAATTTGGGCCCCAAGTTTCTGGAAGCCAGAGAGGAGAAGGAGGCCTGGGGAAGAGCAGACCAGGTACTCTGTGACATCTCTGCAGTGCAGTCAGTGGGAGAAAGCAGCTGACTTATTTTTGTATGATTTCTCACAAAAGCTGTGGTACAGTCGGTCTGTCTCCCTGTGGCTGGAAGGTCAGGTGACACTCAGTGCTAGAGAAGTGAAGGAAGCAGGGGAGAGCATGTGGTGGGTGGGGCAGGTGCCACTTGTGTAGGGTGGCTGGGGAAGCTCAGATCAGGGACATGTGAGCAGAGGTCTGCAGGAAGTAAGGGAGGAGCCCGGATACCTGGGGAAGAGCACTCCAGGTAAAGGGAAGAGCAAATGCACAGGTGCCGAGCTTGGTGTGTCTGAGGGACAGGAGGGAGGCCAGGGACTGGAGTAGGGCAGGCAGAGGGAATAGTGACAGGGGATGTGACTGGGGAGGAAGAGTCTCTGGGGTGGTGTGAAGGAGCAGATCCTGTGTGGCCAGCAAGGACTCTGGCTTTCACTGTAGGGGACATGGGGAGATATTGTAGGCTTTGGAGCAGAGTTGCTGGTGTATGTAGCTGGAAATAATCACTACAGCTTCTTCCTCCTTCTGAAATACCCAGAAGCCTCAGAGAGAGAGCCATGACCCCTCCTCTGCCCGTGTCTGGGTCTTCACCATCCAACCGGAAGAGCTCCTAAGCTCTGCGAATGAGCACCTCCTTACCTTTTCACACACATGCCTTGCCCTCATCCTGGCTGCCTTAGTCCATTTGGACTACTATAACAAAAATGCCACAGACTCCATGATTTATGAAGAACAGAAATGTATTGCTCACGGTTCTGGAGTCTGGAAGTCCAAGATCAAGGCACTGGCAGAGCAGGTGTCTGGTGAGAGCAGCTCCTGCTTCCAAGATGGTGCCTTGTTGCTGGTTCCTCATACAACAAGAGGCAGAAGCACAAAAGGCCTAGCTAGCTCCCTCCAGCCCTCTTACAAGGCAGTAATCCCATCCCTGAGGACAGCCCTCATGGCCTGACCACCTCCTAAAGGCCCCACCTCTTAATACTGTTGTTTTGGGGATTGTTTCAACATGAATTTTGGAGATGACATGAACATTCAAACCATAGCATTGACCTTGGTTTCTAAGGCCGGAGCCCCAGGAGGGCTAAGATAGTGGTTTTCGATTTGTCTTTGTGCCTCGTAGTCTGTGGGTTCCTCGGAGAGATTGTAGGAGGAATAGTCAGTGGATTCCAAGCATCCCACCATGGCTGCTTCAACAAGCCCAGTTCTGTTTCTACCTGTGTCAAAGCTTACATTTCCTATATATTTGAGTCCATTGTCACCTGGAAAGTGTCTTCCTAGAGAAAGGACTGGAAGGATCTTCACCAGAGTGTTCTTGGTTATCATTGGTTACCATGGGCATGGGAGGTGTGATGGAAGAAGCGGGCAGGGGGTGAAGGCAAAGCTTATTCTTCTAGATTGTTTCAATTGTCTACAAGTCATTGTACAAGACCTAAATTTTGCTCATTTTTAAAAATGATATGAAAAAATTAAAACCTGCAAAGTCATTTTTCAGCTCTAGGATGTGAGCCTTCTGAGGTGGTTTCTGGTGGATACTGTTCAGTCTGGATAGAGAAGAGAAGGCTGGAAGGGAGTGGAAAAGAGGGAGGCTTTGCTGTTTGAGGACAGCCCCAAACGCTCTAAATATAATAAGAAAAGGCCAGCTTTGGTGAGTTCGTTAAGTGAGTCCAAAGGAAGCGTGTTGAACTGGATGGCTTTCAGCCCTAGATACAACCAAGCAGAAAACAGCAGCTTGAGAGGGCGCCTCTACCAGCTTCCCAGGGCTGCCAACCAATGACCACAGATCACCAAAGACCACAGAGCGGGTGGACTAAACAATAGAAATGGGCCCTCTCACAGCTCTGGAGGCTGGAAGTCCAAAATCAAGGTGTTGGCAGGGCCATGCTCCCCACCAAGGCTCTAGAGGAGAATCTTTCCCTGCCTCTCCCAGCTGTGGGTAGCTCTGGCCATTGCTTGGTTTGTGGTTCCAATCTCTGCCTGCGTCTCCACATGGCCTTCTCCTACTTCGCCCCCCGACCCCCCATGCCTCTTATATAAAGACACTTGTCATTGGATCTAGGGCTCAGCCTAACTCCAGGATGATCTCCTCTCAAAAACCTTTACTTAATATAATCCTCAAAAACCCTCTTTACAAATTAGATTCTGGGACATGGACGTGTCTTTTGGAGAGCCACCACTCAACCCGCTACAGCCCCCCAAATGACACCTCCAGAGACAGTCACCGCTCGCGATAGGCGGTGGGGAGAAGCGAGGATGCAGCCCTTCAGAATCAAGCAGAGTCACCGAGCCAGAGGGCAGCCCGGCGGGGGGGGGGCCAGCGGCGGGGCGGCGGCTGGGGCGGCCCCAGAGTCTGCAGTGCTGGCTGAGCATTAAGTCACCTGGGAACTTTAAACAATGTACGTTCGCACTCAGGCCCCTCCCTCAGAGATGCTGGTTTAACGGGGTTGGTTTTGTGCCAGGGCATTCGTAGTTTTTCAAAGGCCCCGGGGGGTTCTAATGTGCAGCTAAGGCAGAGAAACCCTGGCAGCTGAAAGGGGGCTGCGGGCAGTAGTCAGAGGCCGGGGTCCCCTCCGGCTCCGCAGCTCGTGCGGGACAAGGACATTCCCATCTGCGGGGAGGGCAGGCGTGAGGTCAGAGAGGAGAGCCCAGGCTTCCTCCTGTCGTGCGCGTCCACTGCCCCCGGACGCCACCCTCCTGGCTCCACGCTGGCCGGGCCTGTGGCGAGCCGTCCGCGGGTATGCGCTGCTGCGGCCCTGCTGGCCCTCGGTTTCCACCCGGCCCCAGCCTGCTGTGCCTGCAACTCGGCCATGAGGAGTCTTCACATTCTTACAAGGTCTTAACAATTCAAGCAAGTTGTCTTGGGTCCTCCGCAGAGCCGTGGATCCATTTGATGTTCATCTACAAGGAGATTTTCACTCTTTCAGGGCCTTCCCCAAATGTCGGCCACAGTTATGCTAAGGACCCCCCACTCTGTCCACAGCTGGGTACGATGGTGCTCTATTTTATCCCTCTGCGCCAAACACTCTTCTCTGGGGCCTGAACTCTGCAGCAGTGAGAGAAACTCACTCTCTCCTCGGTTTTCGAAAGGAAGACACAAATTCAACTGGGCTTCTTGTGTTGCAATAGTTACCCATCCCTAGGCCTCGGGTTTCATTACATACCTAAAACTGTTATGTATGAGTGGCTGTATAGTATCTTGAGATACTAAATTAAGTGCATTTTTCATCCTCTATTTTACTCTTTTCTTCCCCCCACCCCCCATTCAAGCAGGAAGCCTCTTCAGTGCTCGTTGCCCTGGTATGCTAGTGGGCAGGGAATGGGCAGAGTGTGGGAACTGCGGAACCAGAGCCCTTGGCCAAGAGCAGCCTTGCGTGGGGCTCTGCGGAGGGCAGCTCAGGCAGAGCGCAGCCTCCAGGGTGCCCGGTGCCCTGCAGGAGGCAAGCACAGCCTCCCCTGCTCCTGGTGACCCTCCAGTTTGGCGGAGGAGGTCTTCCATTGAGAAGTGGCCCTGCCCCCTTGAGTAAACATTCTAACCACCAGCCCTTCACTAGAACAACTGAGTTACTTTGAAAATTAGATAAATAATCTGTCGGGGATGGAGAACTGACTGAAGACAGAAAACGAAGAATAAATGAATGATTCTTGGGATAGAGAAGTGGTAAAGGCAGGGATTTCCTGAGACTAAAGTGGCCTAAGGTTGGGATGGCTTTTTTTTTTTTTTTTTTTTTTGAGACAGAATCTTGCTCTGTCATCGCCAGGCTGGAGTGCAATGGCGCCATCTCAGCTCACTGCAACCTCCGCCTCCCGGGTTCAAGTGATTCTTCTGCCTCAGCCTCCTGAGTAGCTGGGACTACAGGCGCCCGCCACCACGCCCAGCTAATTTTTGTATTATTAGTAGAGACGGGGTTTCACCATGTTGGCCAGGATGGTCTCTATCTATTGACTTTGTGATCCGCCCACCTCGGCCTCCTAAAGTGCTGGAATTACAGGCATGAGCCACCGTGCCCAGGAAGGCATTTTTTAAAATATTCTGAGCGCCTACAGTGAACGTTCCATGTTTAAAGATTATGCTAAATGCTTTGAGGGAATGCAAATTACAGAGACAGAAGACAAATTAATCTCATAAGTTACCATGATGTGGTAGATAAGCATTGAACTGAGAATGGGGATCCCCGGCTTTCAGGGCTGACATCACCATTACCTAGTTATACAGCCTCGGGGAAGACACTAACATTTCCAGAGCCCAAGTTTTCTCACCTTGAAATGAGGAAGTCAGTTTACAAGGTTACTAGGATGGCTTTCTATAAAAATCGTAATTTATATCCATGGCCGTGAGCTGGAAATTAGAAGGGAACTATAGTATGTATTCCTGGCATTGAGCTGGGTGTTCAATGAGATAGGTTTACTGCAATCAATTTTTACAACATTTAATGACACATAGGAAGTTCCCCCACTCCCTCTACTCTGTCTACAGTTGAGAAAACTGCCTTCTAAATGATTTTGCCCACAGTCACACAGCTAGTAAAAGGTGCACTCACCCACGTTTATTTGACTCCACAATTTATTAAAACATGATTCCTCTGTGTTTGAAATTGTATTGATGAGTTTTCATCAGCAATTGGAACCTAGCACAATTCATGAAAATAACTGGATGCTCAAAACATGCTTTTCTGGATGACTCAATATTGAATCTAAAATGTATTTATCTGAAGTAAGTCTCTGAGATTATATGATGGTAATTTGCTTAACTGTAGTAATCACTTCACTATGTCTATGTGTAGTAAGATAAATATATCAAAATATCATGTACACCTCAGATATATACAATTTTAAAAATACAATTCATTAAAATAAAATTTATTATCAAATCAGATCACAAATCCACAGCATCTAGAATACACCCTGGCACACAGTAGGTGCACAACAAGGATTTGTCACAGCAGACTACTCCCTGAACCTATTAGTCCAGCATGCTGTTGCAGCTAAGAAGACCAGAGACAAAGGTTTTATTGGCAAGGATATTGGGAACCAAAGCATAGATAGCATATTCCTATCCTAGCAAGAGGCTGTGTGCTGCTCACCACGATGTGTGGCTGCCTCTTCAAGGCTCTTCTTGTCTCTGCTCTCTGTACCTACAACCAAGAGGTGAAGGAGACAATTCCGAGGGGAAAGCATTTTTCGAATGAACGATCTCCAGTGCTCTTCCATCGCCAGTACTCTGTTTTCAGTCTTCATCTTCTCAAGCTCTTGGCAGAGTGGATGGCTCCCCTCAGTCCACAGTCTCCTGCTCAGAAAGCTACCAGATGATCTCCAAGGCAATGTTTGTCTTCAAACATTCCAAAAATCTAAGCTGAATAAGACAATTGTACTTGACATGACACTTCAACTCATTCAAAGATACACTGAATTACATCACCACAATCTAATTTTAGAACATTTTCAATGTCCCCCAAAGAAACTCTCTGCAGGCCTGGGCAACATAGTGAGACCCTGCCTCTAGAAAAATTTTTTTTGATTAGCTGAGTGTGGTGGCACGCACCTAGGAGGCTGAGGTGGGAGGATCCCAGGAGTTAGAGGCTGCAGTAAGCCATGATCATGCCACTACACTTCAGCCTGGGCAACAGAGCAAGACCCTGTCTCTATTGAAAAAAGTGGTGGGAAGTGGAGAAGAAACCCCATGCTACAGCAGTCTTCCTGATTCCTGCTTACCCATCTCCTACTCCATCCCCAGACAGTCTCTCTATGGATTGGCCTATTCTGACATTTCACATCAGTCATCTGTTGCTTAATGACAGACACACATTTGGAGAAATGTGTCATTAGGCAATTTTCTTCATGTGTACACATCAAAGAGTGTCCTTACACAAACCTAAATGGGACAACCTACTGCACACCTAGGCTGTATGACAAAACCTATTGCTCCTCGGCTACAAACCTGTACAGCTTGCGACTCTACTCAACACTGTAAGAAACTGTAACACAGTGGTACTTGTGTATCTAAACTTATCTAAAAGGTATGATAGAAAAGGTATGATAAGAAAATGGTATAAAAGATAAAAAATAGTACACCTGTATAGGACACTTACCATGAATAAAGCTTGCAGAACTGGAAGTTGCCTTGGATGAGCCAGTGAGTGGGTGGAGAGTGAATGGGAAGGCTTAAGGCATGACTCTGCACCACTGTAGACTTCATGAACACTGTACACTTAGGCTACACTCTATAGAAAAAGTTTTTCTTTCTGAAATAATAAATTAACCTTAACTTACTGTAAACTTTTTACTTTATAACCTTCTCAATTTTTGTCAACTTTTGGACGCCTTTGTAATAATTGTCAGCTTAAAACACAAACACATTGTACAGCTACACAAAAATATTCTTTCTTTAAATCCTTATTGTACAAGCCTTTCTTTGTTTTCCATATTTTTTTTTTACTTTTTAAACATTTTTGTTAAAAAATAAGACACAAACACAGACATTAGCCTATGCCTACACAGGGTCAGGATCCTCAATATCACCATCTTCCACCCCCACACCTTGTCCCACTAGAAGGTCTTCAGGACAATAACACACACGGAGCTGTCATCTCCGGTGATAGCAATACCTTCTTCCGAGGGACCTGCCTGAGACTGTCTTACAGTTAAATTTTTATAATAAGTAGAGTATACTCTAAAATAACAATAAAAGTATAGTGTATTACATACATAAACTGTAACATAGTCATTTCTTATCATTAGCAAGTATTATATACTATACATAATTGTATGTGCTAGACTTTTATATGACTGCCAGCACACTAGGCTTGTTTATCCCAGCATCATCACAAACTTGTGAGTACTGTGTTGTGCTATGACATTATCACGGCTCCGACATTGTTAGGCAATAGGAATTTTCAGGTCCATTATAATCTTTTTTTTTTTTTTTTGAAACTGAATCTGGCTCTGTCACCCGGGCTCGAGTACAGTGGCACGAACTCAGCTCACTTCAACCTCCGCCTCCCAGGTTCAAGTGATTCTCCTGCCTCAGCCTCCCAAGTAGCTGGCACTACAGGTGCATGACACCACACCCAGCTAATTTTTGTATTTTTAGTAGAGACAGGATTTCACCATGTTGTCCATGCTGGTCTCGAACTCCTGACTTCAGGCGATCCACTCGCCTCGGCCTCCAAAAATGCTGGGATTATAGGCATGAGCCACCACACCCAGCAGTTCCATTATAATCTTATGAGACCATTATCTACATGTAGTCCATCGTTGACTGGTCGTTATGCACCACATGAGTGTAAACAGAATTATACAATGTGTGGCCTTTGCTGTCTAGCTTCTCTTAGTTAGCAAAATGTTTTCAAGGCTCATCTATGCTGTCACATGTGACAGGACTCCATTGCTTTGCATGGCTGAATAACATTCCATTCCATGGACATACCACAGCTTGTTTATCCATCGATCAGCTGATGAGCATTTGGGCATTTGGGGTTTTTCCACTTTTTGGCTATTATGAATAATGCTGCTGTGAGCATTCAGGGACAACTTTTTTGGTTTTTTATGTGTGCGCGTGTGTGTGGTCATATGTTTTTTGTTTCCCTTAGGTTTATACCTAAAAGTGAAATTGCTGGTCATAGGGTAACTCTACATCTAGTATTTTGAGTAACTGTGAAGCTGCTTTCCAAATTGTCTGCACCCACTTTCAGATCCCACCAGCAATGACTGTGTGAGAATTGCTGTTTCTCCACGTGCTCACCTGCACTTGTTATTACAGTCTTTTGATGATAGCCATCTTAGTGGGTGTGAAGTGGGATCTCACTGAAGTTTGATTTGCATTTCCCTAAAGACTAATAATGTTGGGCGTCTTTTTTTTTTTTTTTTTTTGAGACAGAGTCTCGCTCTATTGCCCAGGCTGGAGTGCAGTGGCGCAATCTCTGCAAGCTCCGCCTCCTGGGTTCACGCCATTCTCCTGCCTCAGCCTCCCAAGTAGCTGGGACTACAGGGGCCCGCCACCACACCTGGCTAATTTTTTGTATTTTTAGTAGAGACAGGGTTTCACCGTGTTAGCCAGGATGATCTTGATCTTCTGACTTTGTGATCTGCCCATCTCAGCCTCCCAAAGTGCTGGGATTACAGGCATGAGCCACCACACCCGGCCTCAATGTTGAGCATTTTACATGTGCGTATTGACCATTTGTCTATCTTCTCTGGAGAAATGCCTACTGAAATCCTTTTTCAGTAGGTTGTCTTTTTATTGTCAAGTTGTGTTTTCTAGATATTCTAGATTTAAATCCCTTGTCAGAAATATGATTTGCAAATATCTTCTCCCGTTCTGTGAGTTGTCTTTCTCCCTTTACTGACCTTACCCTTTGATGAACAAATGTTTTAATTTTAATGAAATCCAATTTAACTCTTTTTTCTTTTCTTGCTTATGCTTTTGGTGTCATTTTTAAGAAAATATCTTCTCACTCACTCAAAGTCAAAAACTCCTGTTTTCTTTGATGAGTTTTATACTCCTGGCCCTTATGTTGAGGACTATGATTCATTTGTGTTTTATTTTTATGGATGGTGTAACAGCAGGTCCAAGTTCTTCAGATGTCCATGTGTTCTGGTACTGTTTATTGAAAAGACCAGTTGTAATGGTTGGAATTACGGGTCAATTTGACTGCTCCAGCAGGTGCTCAGGTATTTGATTAGACATTATTCTGGGTGTATCTGTGAGGCTGTTTCTGGATGAAACAACATTTGTATCAATAAATTGAGTAAAGCAAACTGCTCTCCCTACGTGAGCTTTATCCAGTGTGTTGGAGACCCGCTTGAAACAAAAGGCAGAGTAAGGGGAAATTTGCTGTCTCTGCCTGACTCTGCCCGAACACTGATTTTCTCCTGCCCTTGGACTAGGGATCAGACTGGAACTTACACCATTGGCTGTCCTGGTTTTTGGGCCTTCAGACCCCGCCTGGAACTACACACTGGCCCCCCAGGGTCTCCAGCTTGCCAACTGCAGACTGTGAAACTTCTCAGCCTCCATCATTGTGGGAGCCAGTCCTTATTTCATACATATCCATCCTATTGATTTTGTTAGTTCTGTTTCTCTGAAGAGCCCTGACTAACACACCAGTCTTTCCCCTGGATTTATTCATCGTCAAATTCCTATGTCTCAGGTTGGATTTCCTGGAAAGCCACTGGGTGTTTGAGCACATGGGTGAGGGTGTCTGGGGAGTGCTCACAGCAGCAGTACCCAAAGGAACAAGGCAGAGGGAGAAGGGAGACTGCGGGGAGTCCCGAAGTGGAGATGGCCCATCAGAACAGCCCCAAATTCCCACTTACAGCGGGTCTTGGAGAAGGCGTGCCTGTGTCAGGCAGCTTCAGCAGCTGAGGGCAGTTCTCCAGGAGGGCCTCAGCTGAGCTCCCATCAGCCAACACTCCTGTCAGCCTGGAGCAGCAGTGCCCAGCCTCAAATAGAGACCTGGGCCCCACGCTGTAGCATCCACTACACCTCCAGTGTTTACCCAAATCAACGGGAAATTGGGGGAATTTTTAACTAAATCAATCAAGAGACAAAAATCATCCTTTCTGGTGTGTGGGAGGTCTTCCTTAACTGTTTAAAAGCTTTAGCAGGAAAAGCTGAAAAAGAAACAAAAAAAAAATCGCCCTCACTAAGTGATGAAAGAATTCTACAGCAGTTGGCAAGAACACTGAGAAGTGAGTGTTTAGATATGAAAACAAAACCTCTAAGGCCCTTCCACAAAACACTGGCATTCACAGTGGAGACCCTCACACACGTGGGCAGGCAGGCTGACAGACGGCCAGGAAGACCAGCGGCTTTCAGGACACACAGCTTCGGTTACAGCAGCCAGGGCTTATTTAACTTCTCCATTAGGTGCTGCATTCAAAGGACCTGCATGTGGTTCAATGAAGATCAAAGCACATTTTTTCAAAGTAGAAAAAAAAAAAAAATAGAAAGAATGAACTATTCCAAATATACATATGTTCTGAGTTGTGACTATTTTCCATCCTTTGTTGTAGGAAAATAAGGGAAGACAGGAAAGAACTAGGTGACAGAATCCATTGTGTACGTATCATTGTCAAGACAGAGACACCCCGTTCAACACAATGTTAGCCCATCCGTGGGTCCAAGCTTTTAGAATTTAAAATCATCAGTAACCGCCTTGCTTAGGATATGTTTTGCTGTGATTGCATTTGAGAAGTTTGTAAAAGATGATTTCCTTTAAAGAGTTTTCCAGCATATTGAATTGACTTATAGATACCAAAGCATTTTCATAGCGGGTCTCACATCTCACATCTCACATCTCACTTTTTTCCTGCAGATAATAGCCTCTCTCCACAGAAAGCCATATGTAAAGGAAAATAAAAATTATGCACTATGTTCTTGAAATGTCCCCAACAGAAAAGTATTTCCAAATAGTACACATTCAGCACACAGCCTAACACGTATTAATAGTTGCCTTCTTTGTGCCAGGTATTGGCACTAAGGATCACACAACTAAATCACAGTTCCTACATTCTTTTTTTTTTTTTTTTTTTTTGAGAGAGAGAGAGGGTATGGCTCTGTTTCCCAGGCTAGAGTACAGTGGCTCGATCACAGCCCACTGCAGCCTTGACCTCCCAGGAGATCCTCCTACCTCAGCCTCCGAAGTAGCTGGGACTACAGGCACGTGCCACCATGACAAGCTTTTTTTTTTTTTTTTTGTGAAGTTAGGTTCTCACTGTGTTGCCAGGGCTGGTCTCAAACTCCTGGGTTCAAGCAACCCTCCCGACTTGGCCTCCCAGAATGCTGGGATTATAGGCGTGAGCCACTGCACCCAGCCTAGTTCCTCCTTTCAGAGTGTAAGGAAGACTGGCAATTCCAATGTTAAGGAGGATACTCAAATGTAGCGTGTAAAAAGGACGATGCTTTGGAAACCACCTGCTTACTCCTGCAGAAGGAGGTGGAGGATGAAGAAAGGTTTCGTGGAAGAAATCTTTTTTAACTAAATCAATCGGACTTAGTTAAGTCTGATTATCTTAACTAAGTTAAGTTATAGGATAAGCAGGAGTTGGATGGGGGAAGAGTGCCAGGAAGGACCGTCCAGGCTTGGGGAATGGTAACTACATACACATACTTGCTGTGTATGAAAGAAAGTGCAGCAAGGAGGAGAAGAACTGGACAGGTAGTCAGAAAACAATTACGGGAGCTCTGAATGGCATGCTAAGGAGCTTGGGATCATTAAAGAGTCATATGGCTAGACACGCATTTTAGAAGGGCTGTTGAGCAACTCCATAGAGGAGGGATTTAAAGGAGACAGTATAGACCTGGGCTTCAATGCATAAGGTGGTTCTTAGAGCAGACCAGGTGGGAAACAGTGAGGGCCAACCTCATTAGGCAGGGCATGTGGGACCTAGACGACAGGACAAACGTGAGAACTATTTCAGAAGCAATAAGAGACTGGGTACTGCTGGGATTTAGGAGTGAGGGAGAGGGAGAAATTACGTATCATTCCAGGGTCTCTGGATTGGGCAATTGGCGGGATACATGACTGGGCAGACAGAGAATCCAGTGGAGCAGGTCTAGAACAAAAGGATAGGGAGTTTGATTTTAGATATCTGGAGTTGGAGGAAGCTGAGGAATAGGTGAATGTGGGCGTGTGTGTCTGAATCTCTGAAGAGAGGCCTGAGCCGAACATGGACTCTGGAGTCATTCCCTTGCTCAGGCATTATAAAGGCATGGATTTGTGTTTGTTTGTATGTGGGTTTTTGGATTTTTGTTTGTTTGTTTGTTTTGAGACGGAGTCTCATTCTGTTGCCCAGGCTGGAGTACAATGGCGTGATCTCGGCTCACTGCAAGCTCCGCCTCCTGGGTTCAAGCGATTCTCCTGTCTCAGCCCCCTGAGTAGCTGGAACTACAGGCACGTGCCACCACATCCGGCTAATTTTTTGTATTTTTAGTAGAGATGGAGTTTCACCGTTTGGCCAGGCTAGTCTCGATCTCCTGACCTCGTGATCCGCCCACCTCTGCCTCCCAGAGTGCTGGGATTACAGGCGTGAGCCACCGCGCCCAGCCTTGTTTGTACCTGTTTTATGCACTACTCCATCTCTAGCACTTAGAACAGTGCACACCATAAATATCTGTTGAACTCACAGGAGTGAAAGAAACTGTCCAGGTAGCTGTGTAGGATGAGAAAGAGGACACACAGTCACACAGAAATAATAACATGGATATCTACCACCACCAGCACCAAACACCAGCTCTCTATAGTTCAAATTTAATAGAAGTTACAAAATAATTCCCAGCTGATTACACATCATAAGTTCAGTACATTTATGCAGTTGTCTCCAGGGTAATAAGAGAATTTTCTTAATTTCCTATAGTGGAAAGGTCTATTTTATGTATTTTCAACTGATTTTTTTTTTTTTTTGAGACGGAGTTTCACTGTTGTTGCCAAGGCTGGAGTGCAGTGGTGCGATCTCGGCTCACTGCAAGCTCCGCCTCCCGGGTTCAAGAGATTCTCCTGCCTCAGCCAGCCTCCCAAGTAGCTGGGATTACAGGCGCCCACCACCACACCCAGCTAATTTTTGTATTTTTGGGAGAGACAGAGTTTCACCATGTTGGCCAGGCTGGTCTCGAACTCTTGACCTCAGATGATCTGCCCACTTTGGTCTTCCAAAGTCCTGGGATTACAGGTGTAAGCCACTGTGCCCAGCCTATTTTCAACTGATTTCTATGCACTAAAGTGAACATCATAAATAAATGAGAAATCCACCCAACCACATGCAAACAGAAACCCTGCCTATTTCATCTAATTTTTAAGAACTTGAAAAGAATAAGTTATATAATAATAAAAGGACGCATCTTGGTTTCCATATTCCAGATCCATATTCTTGTGCCTACTCAACATCTCCATTTGGATAACTCAAAGGCACTTCAAAATAATTATGTTGAAGATCAAACATGATCTTTCCCCAACTCTTGGTGAATGACACCATCCTCCCTGCAGAGTCAGGAGTCAGAAAACTAGGATTCATCCAGGCATCTTCCTCTCCCTCACTTTTCACAGCCATAACACCCCCAAGTCCTGTCAACTTTACATCCTGTGAGCCTCCTGAATGCAGTCACTATCTCTCCCCATCACCCCACACTGGTCCAAGGAACTGCCACCTCTCCCCTGGACATCTGCAATAGCCAACTCATTATTCCATCCCACCCCTTACCCTCTCTGCTCCTCTAGATGCCAGATGGCGATCTGAGTTATTTGTTTTTTTCAAAACACAAATGTGATCACATTTCCCACCCACGGAGAGCCTTTGTTGGCTCCCTGAGACTCATAGGAGAAAGACCTATCTGTGTACATGGCTGTACAGCGTTCATAGGCGTGGCCTCTGCCTCTCTCTCCAGCCTCGTCCGGCTGGCTCTCTCTGCGCCCAGCAGCCCTTTGGATCCTCAGGCACGTTGTGTGCACCTGCTATTCCCTCCACCTGGAACCGTTTTCTCGTCAGCCTCCCAAATCCAGCCCAACCCATTTGTCTTAAATAACTCCACTCATCCTCACATCTCAGGTCAAACACCCCTTCCTCAGCCTCGGTTCCATTCCACCAGTAGGTGATTCCATGAAATTCCACTGCTATCTCTCAGAGCACATGATCTCACTTTATAATTACACCCATTCTTCACTGTATAATCATACATTCTTTTATGTAATCAAACAACATCTGTTTGCTTTCCACTGAACCCTAGCCCCCTGTTTTTTGATCACTGATATCCACACCACCCAGCTCTGTGCCAGGCACATGTATAATAGCTATTCAGTAACTAATTGTTGGAGTGATGGGTGAATATGTGTCTGCATGTCTCTCTATCATGTCCATTTCCAAAGGCTTTGGAATTATTAATCAAAAAATATCTCCCCAAACGGAAGTACTGCGTGGTTTTTTTGCTCCTATCTCTCAGTTATTACACAAACTTAAACAGCATGTGCCTGTACATGCTCCTTGACAAAGTGTTTGGCTATTGCAGATTCATCTGATTTAACTTTCCAAGTTGAACTAAAAAAACTAGAGCAGCTGGCGCGGTGGCTCACGCCTGTAATCCCAGCACTTTGGGAGGCCAAAGTGGGCAGATCGCTTGAGGTCAAGAGGTCGAGACCAGCCTGGGCAACATGGTGAAACCCTATCTCTACTAAACTACAAAAATTAGCCCGAGGTGGTGGCAGGCACCTATAATCCCAGCTACTTGGGAGGCTGAGGCAGGATAATCACTTGAACCCAGGAGGTGGAGGTTGTAGTGAGCTGAGACTGCACCACTGCACTGTAGCCTTGGTGACAGAGTGAGACTCCCTCTCAAAAAATAAAAATAAAAAATAAAAAAAACTTGAGCAATACCCATGTAAAAATTTCAGTGAGTCTCTTTCCTTAGATGTGCCTCCATTACAAAGAAGAAATCAACTATAAATGGCAAATGAAATGCTGTTTTATTCTACCCTTTACCATAACGTAATATGAATTCTTTTTATTTTTTGTTGTATTTACTTTATTTTTTCTGAGATGGAGTCTTGCTCTGTCACCGAGGCTGGAGTGCAGTGGCGCAAGCTTGGCTCACTGCAACCTCTGCCTCCCGGGTTCAAGCAATTCTCCTGCCTCAGCCTCCCAAGTAGCTGGGATTACAGGTGTGCACCACCATGCCCAGCTAACTTTTATATTTTTAGTAGAGATGGGGTTTCACAGTGTTGGCCAGGCTGTTCTGGAGCGCCTAACCTCAAATGATCCGCCCACCTCAGCCTCCCAAAGTGTTGAGAGTACTGGTGTGAGCCACCATGCCCGGCCTGAACTCTTTTTAAATAAAAAGAAAATAGAAATGTTTTAAAACATTACAGTAAGCAATCCATATATTAGGGAAATTTAATCAGGATATTGCAGAGTAAATACTATGGAATTTCAAAAAGGCAAGACAAGCTTTGTAAATATATTTTAAATAATTCACAACTGTATTTAGTGTTTCACACAGCTGTTTCCTCAATCATATAGAGAGGGGAGGTCTTATTGATCTTTTTATTGCCAAGGGATAGGCCCACATGCTTTCTACCCACTAGCAACAAGTGTTCCTCGAATAAATAATTGCCAACCTCAAAACTTTCACCAAATCTTTCCTTTTTTCAAAAATAAATAGGAGACCAGATGTGATAGCTCATGCCTGTAATCCCAGCACTTTGGGAGGCTGAGGCAGGAGGATCAGTTGAGGCCAGGAGTGTGAGACCAGCTTAAGCAACATAGTGAGTCCCTGTCTATAAAAAAAATTTTTTTAATTAGCTGGGATGGTGGTGGGCACCTGTAGTCCCAGCTACTCAGGAGGCTGAGGCAGGAGGATCACTTGAACCCAGGAGTTCAAGGCTGCAGTGAGCTATGATTGCGCCACTGCATTCTAGCCTAGGCAACAGAATGAGGCCCTGTCTCAAAAACAAACAAACAAACAAAAAAGTAAGTAGGAGGCATTCAGTTTAAAACAATATCCACAGGCAGGTGGGGTGGCCCACGACTATAATCCCAGCACTTGGGAGGCCAAGGTGGGCAGATCGCTTGAGCCCAGGAGTTTGAGACCAGGCTGGGAAACATGGTGAAACCCTGTCTCTACAAAAAATACAAAAATTAGCCAGGTGTGGTGGTGCATCTGTGGTCCAGCCACTTGGGAGGCTGAGAGGTGGGAGGATCACCTGAGCCTGGGGAGGTCAAGGCTACAGTGAGCCATGATCATGGCACTGCACTCCAGCCTGGGCAACAGAGTAAGACCATATCTTAAAAAACCCAAAAACCCAGAGATTGAATCTCCAACGTTTGTAGATAGTTTTGTTCCTTTTTTTTGCCTCAAAACAAGATTTATGTTTAAAGAGAGAGTTTTGCTGTTTTTGCACAACATTCTAAGACAGGACAACAGAATCCTCTGTTGAAAGGTGAAAAAATATGGCAAATAGGACATCAGAAATCACTGCTGAAAAAGAAACCAACCTATGGGAAAGACGTTTAATGTGTTTATTGCCGCAGCACCCAGAGAGTTGGTGTTGGATCCACTGTACTCATTGAGTAAAAACCCTTTATGACTCAGTTGATGATAAGGCCTCATATCTTGCTTGCAAGAAACTTCCTTGTAGAAGTTTTGGGAATAGGATTCATGTAAATGGCCATGACTGAGTCCAACACTCATAATGGAAATTCTCCCTTATGTTCCAGGTGATTGTCTTAATGTGGGTTTCCCCAGAAGTGGCCCTGAGGAAGGACTTGAGTGCAAGTAGCTTCTTCAGAAGTGGCGAGTAGAAAAATGCAGCAGGGAAGTGGAGAAGAGAGAATCAGAAGGGAAGACAGTTGCTAAAGCTGCATTATCACAAAAGACACCCCTGTGGAAAACTGGAGCTCGGTTCCACTGGGGAACTCATGGAGCCAGGGTAAAGCCCCAGAGTCAGTTATTCCAGTCAAGTGGCAGGGGAGCTGGGGTATTTATACATCAGTGGATTCTTGTTTGAAGGTGGCCTCCGGAGTTGTTAATTCCCTAGCTCTTCCAACCTGTTGTGTGAGAGCCACAGAAAGCCCTCGGGCAAAGAAGGGCAGATGCCAGAAGCTGGAAGTCAGGCCTGTGATTTCTGAAGTGGTAGGAAGGGGTAACATATGGGCACCCATAGCATCTGCCATAGTGACAAATCGTTCAAAATTAATTCCCACTTATTTAGTGCTTGCTCTGTGCATAGGCCCTTATGTGTCTTATTTCATTTTCCAACTCATAACAACCCTCTGAGGTAGGTATAGTTGTTAGGAATTTACAACTAAAAAGCAAAGGTAGCTAGCTTTTCCAAGGCTGCACTCCAGTGCACAGCAGAATATATTTGGCTGCAGTCTCACTTCCGAACCACTACCCTGTACTGGCAGGACTATCCCTGCCCTTCCACAAATACATACAGACCCCCGTTCCATACACAGTGGCGTTGACACAAGATCAACATGTCCCTCCTATCGGGCACTGTACTCTGCCTTTCCTGATTCTTTCACGTTGGCATGAGAGTAGTGCCAATTATTCAACAGTCAGTTGACCAAATACAGGACAACTTTGTGCGGGGTAGCAGAGCTCTATGGGCCTTTGACTGAAACTTCCAAATGAACATTCCATGTGGCCAAGGGCTCAGTGAGAAAGTAGGTTTAATGAATCTCCATGGTACAAGAGTAAAGGCAGTGCCTGAACCACCCGAGCTTGAATACAATTATAAGGGGGTCATCCCAGTGCTTTGGGGCACAAAGTAACTGTTATCTGAAGTCGGGAAGGAATTTCCTGAAATAGCTGGCAACTGTATAATGAAGCACATCATAAAAGCTTGCTGCCCCGCAGACCCTGGTCACGAAGACAAAATTGGACCAGTTAGGGCATGGATTTAGGCCATGAAATTATTTTCAGAGACTTTTCCTCCAATGGAGAAAAAAAATCCACCTCCCTAAAATAGTCTCCCTTTAATAGACCGTTGCAGTTAATAAAAGGCTTTATTTTATGGAACCTGCTGTGTATTCAGAATGAATTTGGACCAACCAAATTCCTATCCTTCTGAGAAAGTACAGTAATGACCTGTTATATATTCATGCATATAAGTCACAGCATTTTAAATTTTGTCTTGAGAAAACCTGAACCCTTTAAAAGTTAAGTGCTAACTTTTCAGGGCCCTCATTTTTTCTTCTAAATTATGCAAAGAATCTCTGTAGGCTCTTTGTTTCCATGGAAAGCCCACTGCTAAGAAAAAACAAAAAATCATTTGCCCTGTACTCCTTTTTGAAAACTAGACAACTATAAAATGATATTCAAGAGGTAATCACACCAAATGCAGGATCAATTTTTTTTTTTTTTTTTGAGATGGAGTCTTGCTCTGTCGCCCAGGCTGGAGTGCAATGGCACAATTTCGGCTCACTGCAAACTCTGCCTCCGGATTCAAGCTATTCTCCTGCCTCAGCCTCCTGAGTAGCTAGGATTACAGCTACAGCCACCATGCCCAGATAAATTTTGTATTTTTAGTAGAGAGGGGTTTCACCACATTGGTCAGGCTGGTCTCGAACTCCTGACCTTGTGACCCACCCACCTTGGCCTCCCAAAGTGCTGGGATTATAGGCTTGAGCCACCGCACCCAGCCAGGATCAAATATTTAGGAGAAGAAGCCAGGAGCTCAGCCGACACTAATCCTCCAGTTTTGGCCTGACACTGGTCAATTACCTCTATCATACAAGTTGTCCATCATGGTTCACATTCTCTTGAGGCAAAAAAAAAAAAAAGTGTGAACATACTCCACTCTCTGAAACAGTTAATTCAAAGGAATATTGCTGCAGACAGGCATCTAGAACAATTTGGAACTCAAATTAGAGTGTGAAATGTTAGGGTCTTCTATATTCCAGCAGATACGGTCTCCTGACATCTGCTTTTCTGCAGGGAATTTGGTTTCTTGTGCCTTTGGCATACACATTGTAAAAGCGTCAGTTGATTGTAGGATGAAAGCACATTTAAAGTACCACTGAGAGGAAACCACCAAAAAGAGGGGCCCTGGGAATGACAGGTTTGTAAACCCAGCAATGGGGACTTCTGAGGTTCTGCATTGCCCCTGCCCATTTAAACAACCGACCGCCTCCTTTTCTCCAGCTGAAAGTGGAGAAATGCTTGGAGACGGGCTTTCCTGAAGACGAACTCAAATATCTGTGGTTGGTGCTCATTTTTAAAGGATGCTCTTTCTCTACTAAAATATTTGCATTGATAAAGCAAGGAGCAGCTCTGACTGTGAGACGTCTAGCTGGAGTTCCTATGACATAATAACTCCTGACCTGTGAAGACTTGGGCAGAGTAAACAAATGTGTGTGAAGGGTTTGTGCTCTGAGGAAAAACTGAAGTACTGCCACTACCATCATCAGGACAATCTTGCATAACATTGTGCCTACCAAATGACATCACTTGGTCCAACCAGCACATATTGGGTGACCATAGCGTTGGGCTGTGCTAAACAATACTCAGAAATTAAAAAGTTAATTTTTTTTAAAAAAAAAGCGGGGGATGGAGGATTAGAGTGGTTTATCTTAGTCCTCAAAAAAAAAGGTATTTCCGACTGGGCATGGTGGCTCACGCCTGTAATCCCAGCACTTTGGGAGGCCAAGATGGGCAGATCACTTGAGGTCAGGAGTTCGAGACCAGCCTGGCCAACATGGCAAAACCCCATCTCTACTAAAAATACAAAAATTAGCTGGGCCTGGTGGTGCGCGCCCATAATCCCAGCTACTCGGGAGGCTGAGACAGAGGAATCACTTGAATCAAGGAGGCAGCTTGTGGTGAGCCAGGATTGTGCCACTGCACTCCAGCCTGGGTGACAGAGTTAGACTCCAACTCAAAAAAAATAAAAATAGCTAGCTTCCTTTCCTTCCTTCCTTCCTTCCTTCCTTCCTTCCTTCCTTCGTTCCTTCCTTCCTTCCTTCCTTCCTTCCTTCCTTCCTTCCTTCTCTTCCCCTCTCTGGCCCAGGCTACAATCTACTCCGCTTGCTGCTGCCCGCGCCGCGGACTGCCTGCGACTGCCGGCGCGCGCGACCGCTGCCGACCACTGCCTGCCTTTTCTCTTTTCGCTGCAGGCACGCGTTCGCCATCTTGGCCACGCTGGTCGCCAGCTCCTGACGCCGAGTGCTCTGCCCGCCTCAGCCTCCCGAGGTACTGGGACTACAGACGGAGTCTCGCTCACCCAGTGCTCGGTGTTGCCCGGGCTGGAGTGCGGTGGCGTGGTCTGGCCTCGCGGCAGCCTCTGCCCCCCAGCCGCCTGCCTTGGCCTACCAGGGTGCTGGGATTGCAGCCCCTGCCCGGCCGCCGCCCCATCTGGGAGGTGGGGAGCGCCTCTGCCCGGCCGCCCACCGTCTGGGAAGTGAGGAGCGCCTCTGCCCGGCCGCCCCGTCTGGGAAGTGAGGAGCGCCTCTGCCCGGCCACCCACCGTCTGGGAAGTGAGGAGCGCCTCTGCCCGGCCACCCACCGTCTGGGAAGTGAGGAGCGCCTCTGCCCGGCCACCCACCGTCTGGGAAGTGAGGAGCGCCTCTGCCCGGCCGCCCCGTCTGGGAAGTGAGGAGCGCCTCTGCCCGGCCGCCCCGTCTGGGAAGTGAGGAGCGCCTCTGCCCGGCCACCCACCGTCTGGGAAGTGAGGAGCGCCTCTGCCCGGCCACCCACCGTCTGGGAAGTGAGGAGCGCCTCTGCCCGGCCACCCACCGTCTGGGAAGTGAGGAGCGCCTCTGCCCGGCCACCCACCGTCTGGGAAGTGAGGAGCGCCTCTGCCCGGCCACCCACCGTCTGGGAAGTGAGGAGCGCCTCTGCCCGGCTGCCCCGTCTGGGAAGTGAGAAGCACCTCTGCCCGGCCACCCATTGTCTGGGAAGTGAGGAGCGCCTCTGCCCGGCCACCCATCATCTGGGAAGTGAGGAGCGCCTCTGCCCGGCCACCCCGTCTGGGAAGTGAGGAGCGCCTCTGCCCGGCCACCCATCGTCTGGGAAGTGAGGAGCGCCTCTGCCCGGCCTCCCATCGTCTGGGAGGTGAGGAGCGCCTCTGCCCGGCCGCCCCGTCCGGGAAGAAGTGAGGAGCGCCTCTGCCCAGCCGCCCCGTCCGGGAAGAAGTGAGGAGCGCCTCTGCCCGGCCGCCCCGTCCGGGAAGAAATGAGGAGCGCCTCTGCCCGGCCGCCTCGTCCGGGAAGAAGTGAGGAGCGCCGCTGCCCGGCCGCCCCGTCCGGGAAGAAGTGAGGAGCGCCTCTGCCCGGCCGCCCCGTCTGGGAAGTGAGGAGCGCCTCTGCCCGGCCGCCCCATCCGGGAAGAAATGAGGAGCGCCTCTCCCCGGGCTCCCCATCCGGGAAGAAGTGAGGAGCGCCTCTACCCGGCCGCCCCATCCGGGAAGAAGTGAGTAGCGCCTCTGCCCGGCCACCCATCGTCTGGGAAGTGAGGAGCGCCTCTGCCCGGCCACCCACCATCTGGGAAGTGAGGAGCGCCTCTGCCCGGCCGCCCCGTCCGGGAAGAAGTGAGGAGCGCCCCTGCCCGGCCGCCCCGTCCGGGAAGAAGTGAGGAGTGCCTCTGCCCGGCCGCCCCGTCCGGGAAGAAGTGAGGAGCGCCTCTGTCCGGCCGCCCCATCTGGGAGGTGAGGAGCTCCTCTGCCCGGCCACCCACCGTCTGGGAAGTGAGGAGCGCCTCTGCCCGGCCGCCCCATCTGGGAAGTGAGGAGCGCCTCTGCCCGGCCACCTCGTCCGGGAAGAAATGAGGAGCGCCTCTGCCCGGCCGCCCCATCTGGGAGGTGAGGAGCGCCTCTGCCCGGCCACCCATCGTCTGGGAAGTGAGGAGCGCCTCTGCCCGGCCACCCACCGTCTGGGAAGTGAGGAGCGCCTCTGCCCGGCCGCCCCGTCCGGGAAGAAGTGAGGAGCGCCCCTGCCCGGCCGCCCCGTCCGGGAAGAAGTGAGGAGTGCCTCTGCCCGGCCGCCCCGTCCGGGAAGAAGTGAGGAGCGCCTCTGTCCGGCCGCCCCATCTGGGAGGTGAGGAGCGCCTCTGCCCGGCCACCCATCGTCTGGGAAGTGAGGAGCGCCTCTGCCCGGCCACCCATCGTCTGGGAAGTGAGGAGCGCCTCTGCCCGGCCGCCCCGTCTGGGAAGTGAGGAGTGCCTCTGCCCGGCCACCCACCGTCTGGGAAGTGAGGAGCGCCTCTGCCCGGCCTCCCCGTCTGGGAAGTGAGGAGCGCCTCTGCCCGGCCTCCCCGTCTGGGAAGTGAGGAGTGCCTCTGCCCGGCCACCCATCGTCTGGGAAGTGAGGAGCGCCTCTGCCCGGCCACCCACCGTCTGGGAAGTGAGGAGCGCCTCTGCCCGGCCACCCCGTCTGGGAAGTGAGGAGCGCCTCTGCCCGGCCGCCCCGTCTGGGAAGTGAGGAGTGCCTCTGCCCGGCCACCCATCGTCTGGGAAGTGAGGAGCGCCTCTGCCCGGCCACCCATCGTCTGGGAAGTGAGGAGCGCCTCTGCCCGGCCACCCACCGTCTGGGAAGTGAGGAGCGCCTCTGCCCAGCCGCCCCGTCCGGGAAGAAGTGAGGAGCGCCTCTGCCCGGCCGCCCCGTCCGGGAAGAAGTGAGGAGCGCCTCTGCCCGGGCGCCCCGTCCGGGAAGAAGTGAGGAGCGCCTCTGCCCGGCCGCCCCGTCCGGGAAGAAGTGAGGAGCGCCTCTGCCCGGGCGCCCCGTCCGGGAAGAAGTGAGGAGCGCCTCTGCCCGGCCGCCCCGTCCGGGAAGAAGTGAGGAGCGCCTCTGCCCGGCCGCCCCGTCCGGGAAGAAGTGAGGAGCGACTGTGCCCGGCCGCCCCGTCCGGGAAGAAGTGAGGAGCGCCTCTGCCCGGCTGCCCCGTCGGGAAGAAGTGAGGAGCGCCTCTGCCCGGCCGCCCCGTCTGGGAGGTGAGGAGCGCCTCTGCCCGGCCACCCATCATCTGGGAGGTGAGGAGCGCCTCTGCCCGGCCACCCATCGTCTGGGAGGTGAGGAGCGCCTCTGCCCGGCCACCCATCGTCTGGGAAGTGAGGAGCGCCTCTGCCCGGCCGCCCCTTCTGGGAAGTGAGGAGTGCCTCTGCCCGGCCGCCCCGTCCGGGAAGAAGTGAGGAGCGACTGTGCCCGGCCGCCCCGTCCGGGAAGAAGTGAGGAGCGCCTCTGCCCGGCTGCCCCGTCGGGAAGAAGTGAGGAGCGCCTCTGCCCGGCCGCCCCGTCTGGGAGGTGAGGAGCGCCTCTGCCCGGCCACCCATCATCTGGGAGGTGAGGAGCGCCTCTGCCCGGCCACCCATCGTCTGGGAGGTGAGGAGCGCCTCTGCCCGGCCACCCATCGTCTGGGAAGTGAGGAGCGCCTCTGCCCGGCCGCCCCTTCTGGGAAGTGAGGAGTGCCTCTGCCCGGCCGCCCCGTCCGGGAAGAAGTGAGGAGCGCCTCTGCCCGGCCACCCATCGTCTGGGAAGTGAGGAGCGCCTCTGTCTGGCCACCTATCGTCTGGGAAGAAGTGAGGAGCATCTCTGCCTGGCCGCCCCGTCTGGGAAGTGAGGAGCTCCTCTGCCCAGCCGCCCCGTGTCTGGGTAGAAGTGAGGAGCTCCTCTGCCTGGCCGCTCCGTCTGGGAGGTCTACCACGGAGGCCAGAAGCAATGTGGGGGCTGGACGTGGTGGCTCACGCCTGTGGTCCCGGCACTCTGGGGGGCGAGGCGGGTTGATCACTTCGGGCTAGGAGTTCCAGACCAGTCTGGCCAACTTGGCGAAACATGAAGAATACAACAGACAAACCAACCAACCAACTCAGTGACAACAAAACAGGTCTACCCTGGAGTCATACTCTAATTTTTTCTATTTTCCTCCCTTTCTGATCCTTTATCCCACTTTCTTTTTCTTCCTCTTCCTTCTCCCTCTTCTTTGTCAAATAGAGGATTGAGTTATTATCACTGATCCATATAAAGTCCCTCTCTCATTTATTTTAACTCCCATCCCCCATTTCTATTCCCCGACTTCCCATGTGCAACCTTCCTAATATGTTTGATACGCATCTTTTTGTTTGTATGTATTTTTAGAAAATGTTTATTGTTTTTGTATGCAAAAAAAATTAATAATAAAAAAGAAACATTTAAAAAAAAAATACAAAATTAAAAAAATAATAATAATAAAATAAAAAAAATAAATAAATAAAATAAAATAAAATAAAAGTATTTCCTATCTTCAATCTCAGCAGTTAAGGATCATGCAAAAAATTAGAAATAACATATAGTGATATGGAAAGGCATATTTAAAAATAGTTTCAAACAGAAGATAGATTATTAGTTTTCTATGCCACCTTTTTATAAAGAAAGGGACATATACACATACACATCTAATTATATACAAAATAATCTTAAGAGATAAATAAAATCCCAAAGTGATGGCTGCCTCTGGAGAAGGTCATGAAGGATTTCTTTTTTGTTTTTAACTTTTATTTTAGGTTCAGGGGTACATGTGCAGGTTTGTTATACAGGTAAACTTGTGTCATGGGTGTTTGTTGTACAGATTATTTTTTTACCCTGGTACTAAGTCTAGGACCCAATAGTTTTGTTTGTTTGTTTGTTTTTGTTTTGTTTTGTTTTGAGATGGAGTCTCGATCTGTTGCCCAGGCTGGAGTACAGTGGTGCAATCTTGGCTCACCCCAACCTCCACCTCCCAGGTTCAAGCGATTCTCATGCCTCAGCCTCCCGAGTAGCTGGGATTACAGGCGTGCGCCACTATGCCTGGCTAATTTTTTTGTATTTTTAGTAGAGACAGGGTTTCACCATGTTGGGCAGGCTGATCTCGAACTCCTGACCTCAGGTGATCTGCCTGCCTCAGCCTCCCAAAGTGCTGGGATTACAACCGTGAGCCACTGTGCCCGGCCCCAATAGTTATTTTTTCTAATCTTCTCCCTCCTCCTACCCTCCACCCTCAAGTAGGCCCCAGTGATTGTTGTTCCCCTCTTTGTGTCCATGTGTTCTCATCATTTAGCTCCCAGTTATAAGTGAGAATATGCAGCATTTAGTTTTCCTGCATAGCTCCATCCATGTTCCTGCAAAGGACATGATCTCATTCTATTTTATGATTTCATAGTAATCCATGGTGTATATGTACCATATCTTCCTTACCCAGTCTACCATTGATGGGCATTTAGGTTGATTCTATGTCTTTGCTATTTGAATAGTGCTGCATAAGCATATGCCTGCATGTGACTTTATAGTAGAACTATTTCTATTCCTTTGGGTATATAGCCAGTAATGGGATTGCTGGGTCGAATGGTAGTTCTGTTTTTAGCTCTTTGAGGAGTCTCCAAACTGATTTCCACAATGGTTGAATTAATTTACACTCCCACCAGCACTGTATGTGTTCCCTTTTCTCCATAACTTCACCAGCATCTGTTATTTTTTGACTTTTTAATAATAGCCATTCTGACTGGTGTGAGATAATATCTCACCATAGTTTTTATTTACATTTCTCTAATAATCAGTGATATTGAGCTTCTTTTCATATGCTTCTTGGCTCCATGTATGTCTTCTTTTGAAAGGCGTTCATGTCCTTTGCCCACTTTTTAATGGGGTGGTTTGTTTTTTTCTTACACATTTGTTTAATTTCCTTATAGATTCTGGATATTAGGCCTTTGTCAGATGCATAGTTCGAAAATATTTTCTCCCATTCTTTAGGTTGTCTGTTTACTCTGTTGATAGTTGTTTTGCTATACAAAAACTCTTTAATTTATTTAGATCCCATTTGTCAATTTTTGCTTCTGTTGCAATTGCTTTTGGCATCTTCTTCATGTTATCTTTGCCAGTTCCTGTGTCCAGGATGGCATTGCCTAGGTTGTGTTCCAGGGTTTTTATAGTTTTGGGTTTTACATTTAAGTCTTTAGTCCATCTTGAGTTTATTTTTGTAAATGGTATAAGAAAGGGGTAAGTTTCCATCTTCTGCATATGGCTAGCCAGCTATACTGGCACCGTTTATTGAATAGAGAATCCTTTCCCATTGTTTGCTTTTGTCAGCTTTGTCGAAGATTAGAGGTTATAGGTGTGTGGTCTTATTTCTGGGCTCTGTATTCTGTTCCACTAGTCTATGTGTCTATTTTTGTACCAGCATCATGCCGTTTTGGTTACTATAGCCCTGCAGTATAGTTTGAAATCAGGTAACATGATGCCTCCAGATTTGTTCTTTTTGCTTAGCATTGCCTTGGCTATTTGGGGTCTTTTTTAGTTCCATGTGAATTTTAAAATAGTTGTTTCTAGTTCTGTGAAGAATGTCATTGGTAATTTGACAGGAATAACATTGAATCTGTAAATTGCTTTGGGCACTATGGCCATTTTAATTATACTAATTCTTCCTATCCAGGAGCATAGATTGTTCTTCCATTTGTTTATGTCATCTCTGATTCCTTTGAATGATGTTTTTTTAATTCTCTTTGCAGAGATCTTTCACCTAGTGGAGGATTTGAAGTCAACGATAGAAGAAAGACACTTACTCTTCTTTCTGTACCTTTTGCACTCTTTGACTTTTTGCCATGGATGTATATTTCTTCCTTTTAAGTACTAAATATTCGGAAATGTACAGCCTCTAGAAAGCAGGAGGAGAGGAACATAGAATTCGGAATATGTCGTGCATGAGTAATACCTCTGGACATTGATGGGAGGCTGAGGCTTAATCCTGTGGGGAGACTCTGGGCAACTGCACAGGACATAAGCCTTGGAATTATGCCAACCCAGGCTGGGGGGTCTAGTCAGGGTATTTATGCGCCAACTTCTGAAGGTCCACCACCTGCCACAATTAGACTCCACTGAGAGCTGTTGGGTAGGAAGGGGTTATTGATTCCTCGGCACTGCAAGGTAGTGTGACTTTGGCTGCTGGGAAGGCAAAGAGTCCTCAGGCCCAGAGAGAAAGATCTGGGCAGCTGAAAACTTGCACAGCACCCACGGCACCCCTTCAGGCCTCATCCTTTGAGTGCCATGACAGAGTGGCCCACTAACAGGCACTGAGTGCTCCAGCAGATACCCTTGGGACAGCGCCTCACATTCACAGGCCTTGAGTCAGACCAGGTAGAGTTTGCTTGTGCTTTTAGGAGATGTTACAAGGACTTTGTAGAAAATAACAAAGCAATGGAAAGGACTGGGAATGATCATGAACAGTGAGCCTTGAACAGAAGCAGCAGCTCCATGTGCCGTCACCGCACCCGGGGTAGACACCCCTGCTCAGTCACATCGCTCTCCCCTTTGACCTAACCTGGCTCAGAATCCTCTTCAATAGCAGCCGCTCTCAGGTTATCAAAATCAGCCATTGAAATGTCAACTACTTATCATGTCTTTCCTAGAGGATGCAAACAGTTCTGCTAGACTAGGGAGTATTAATAACTTTTTTCTTTTTTAATTGATAAATAAGAAGTGTACATATTTATGGAGTAGTACGTGTGGTATTTTGATACACATATACCATGTGTAATGATCAAGTCAGGGTAATTACAATATCTATCACCTCAGACAATGATTATTTCTTTTTATTGGGAACACTTCTTCTCTTCTAGCTATTTGGAAATATACAATACTGTGTCGGTAACTGTAGTCACCCTGCGACGCTATTGAACACTGCGTCTTAGTCCTTCTATCTAATTGTATGTTTGTATCCATTAACCAATATCCCCTGCTGCTCCCGATTCCCAGCTTCTGGTAGCTATCACTCTACCTCCATGAAAACCACTTTTTTAGCTCCCACATATGAGTGAGAACGTGCAATATTTGTCTTTCTGTTCCTGGCTTATTTCACTCATGATGACCTCCAGTTCCATCCATGTTGCTGCAAATGGTGGGATCTCATTCTCTTTTATGACTGAATAATACTCCATTGTGTATATGAACCACATTTTCTTTATACATTCATCTCTGGATGGACACTTAGGTTGATTCCGTATCTTGACTATCGTGAATAGTGCTGCAATAAACACGGGGGTGCAGGTATCCTTTTAATAAACTGATTTCCTTTCCTTTGGATAAATACCCAGGAATAGGGTTGCTGGATCATATGGAAGTTCTGTTTTTAGTTTTTTGAGAAACTTTCATACTGTTTTCCATAAGGGCTATACTAATTTAAAGTTCCACTAACAGTGTGTGAGAGTTCCCATTTCTCCACATCCCCACCAGCATTTGCTATTTTTTGTCTTTTTGATAACAGTCATTCTGACTGAGGTAAGATGATATCTCGTTGGGCCTTGGGTTTGCATTTCCCTGATGATGGGTGATACTGAGCATTTTTCATATACTTGTGGGTTATTTGTATGTATTCTTTTGAGAAATTTCTATTCAGATTTATTGCTCACTTTTTAATGGGATTATTTGTCTTTCGCTATTGAGTCATTTGAGCTCCTTGTAAATTCTGGATACTAGTCCTTTGTCAGATGAGCAGTTTGCAAATATTTTCTTCCATTCTAGATTGTCTCCTTACTCTGTTGATTGTTTCCTTTGCTGCGCAGAAGCTTTGTACTTTAACATAGTCCCATTTGTCTGTTTTTGCTTTTGTTGACTGTGCTTTTGAGGTTTTAGCCATAAATTTTTTGTCTAATGTCCTGAAGTATTTCCCCTATGTTTTCTTCTAGTAGTTTTACAGTGGCAGGTCTTATGTTTAAACATGTTTAAAATAAGTTTTCTTTCTAAGCTTTGCTGTCTGGCCTCAGGCAACAGAGGGCAGGTGGGTAAGGAAGGGAGAGAGAGTGTCTGCCTGAATATCCTATACTGCTGTCACAGTGACCATAGACTTGTGGCTTACAGCAGCATGAATGTATTCTCTTAGAGTTCTGGAGTTCCGAGTCCAACACACAGCTCATTGAACTAAAATCAAGGTGTCAGCAGGCTGCATTCCTCCCTGTAGACTCCAAGGAGAATCCATTTCCTTGCCTCCTTCAGTTGAAGTCTAGAGGCTGCCTGCACTCCTTGGCTGGTGGTCTCCCCCTTCATCTTCAAACCCAGCAACAACAGGTTAAGTCCCTTTCACATCCCATCACTCTGAGCTCCTTTTCTGCCTCCCTCCACTGTTAAGGACCTTTCTGAGTCCAGTGGGCCCACCGGGATAAATCCAGGATGATCTCTCCATCTCAGGGTTCCTAGCTATTCACTACCTTGGCAAAGTCCCTTCCCAGCTGAGGATGTGGATATCTTTGGGGGACGCTTATTTCTACCTACCACAGGTCTTTATCAATAGTATTTTATCAGTGTCTTAATTTTTCATAAAATGTGCCTAATTCTATGCCATTTCCCTTATTCTTTTTAATCTGTGTAACTTTTGGAACTCTATCAAAGCTATCTATGACTCTTGGCTCATTTGTTCACCTAGAGTTTTACCAGATGTATTCCTCTGACTCCAACTTTGATAATTTTTTAAAAGCATGATTGTGACACTCTACAGAGATTGATACAGCCAAAATCCTACCCCAAGTTGTTGGTAATTGAGATAAAGTTTTAGAGCTAATCCAATACTTCCATTTAATAAATGAGGAAATAAAAGCCGAGAGATGCTACTCCTGGTCACACAGCTGGTCAGTAGCAGGCCAAAGATTGGATTTGGAGTTTTCAGAGCTCTTTCTATGGCATTGTCTCTGGACAGCTATTCATCCCAGAAAGCAACAGTGCTTTAGTGCTTGCCATTACTATTACTACTACTATTACTGTTATTTTACCTGACTCAGACAAACATCCTATAACCCATATCTTGACTGTACCTCTTCCTTCATGCTTCAGAGCCAAGAATTTATTAGAAATAGTGATGTATCCAACTAAATACTCAATGTCCCAGGCTCCCTTGAGGTAAGTGTGGCTTTGTGAACAATTCTAGCCAATGAGGTGTAATCTGAAAGCCAGCCACTGTGAGTGGCTTCTTATAAAAAGGATCAAACTGAAAGTGAGCAAGCTCAGTTTGCAATTCTTCCTGCCCAGAGCATGCCCATGATGCCTGGGTGCTGTCATCTTTGAAGCATGAGAAAGCACATGCTAAGGGTGGCAGAGTGGAAAGCTACAGAGGGGACTGTGCCTGTGACATCAGAGCCCCTGCACCTTCCCAGGGCCACCTATCTCCAGGCTTCTTGGTACATGAGAAAAAGAAACCCTTACTTGTTTTAGGTACTCTGGTCAGAGTTCTGTCAATGCTGCCAAAAGCAATCCTAACTGATGCAGATGACGTCAACAAATGCTGAGGTTCCGAGAAGAGTCTAATTATATGTTTTCAATCTAATAGGAAAGGGTAGAATTATAGCTTGAATTCTCTCTGCCATTCTCATTCATTATCTTCACTGAGTAGGAACTCAGCTTTCTAATTTCCAGATTGCATGTAAATTTTCTTTAAGATTTTGAGTTTGTATACTCTTTGTTTTAAATTTCCCAACTTGATTTTCTCTTTTGTTCCAAATTATGAAGCTCTTAACTCATTTTTTTAAAATTGTTGTTTAGACAGGGTTTTGCTCTCTGTCCCAGGCTGGAGTGCAGTGGTGTGATCTCAGCTTACAGCAGCCTCAAATTCCTGGGCTCAGATGATTCTCCCAACTCAGCCTGCCAAGGAGCTGTGACTACAGGCATGCACCACCATGTCCAGCTACTGTTTTTTTTTTTTTTTTTTGGATAGAGATGGGGTCTCCCTATCCAAAAGACCAGGTGGTCTCAAACTCCTGGGCTCAAGTGATCCACCTGACTTGGCCTCCCCAAATTCTGAGATTACAGGCATGAGCCACCACACTCAGCCTAACTGCTTTTGCAGTACATACATCATTGTAGGTTTTAGACCAAAGAGCAATATTTTCCCAGCAAGAGTTCAATTTAATCATGTTTGATAAAAACTGAGTTAGTGTATTCACATTTCTTTAGCTCTAAATTCACCTATTTCCAAGTTCCATATTCACAGAAATATTGTAGAAATACTAGAATTTTAATGATACATTATTTTATATTTCATTTTTTAATTTTTGTTTTGTTAAAAGATAAAATTTTAAAGGTATTTATGACTCTCATAAAGATATAAAATAAACACCTGTCAAAGATTTTATTGAGCTGTAATTAATGAGGGAACTAGTAAGATGTTACAACAGAGTCAGAGGTGAGTTGAAGTATCATACTGATGGTCTGATAAGGAAGTGTTGAAATTAATTTACAAATGGATGCAAAAACTGGCAAAACTGGTCACTGTACACCAAAATAATCAGTTTTGTTTCACTAGAATATTTTTGCATTTTTATAGACAAGAATCATTTGTGTTACTATCCATTTTCTATGATTTGCAGTTATAAAGTAGCTCAAGGAAATGAAAGTCTGAAAGAATTTAATTCTCATTGAATTAAATTATCTCCTTTGTCAGATATTACATTCCTGTATTTACTAGGATCTATTTCTGTGTTCTCTATTCCATTGACTCAACTATTTGACTTTCCTTATGGCTAGGAATAGCCAGGCAAAGCTCTAAAAGTAAGCTGGAGGATAAGCATGAATTCAGGCTGTCTAGAGAATCTGTCTCTAGGTCCTTAGAGGAAGACAAAGAGAATGAAGGAGGATTGAATACATGTAAATAGTTTGGGGTGAGGAAGTATAGCCAGCTTTGGTGACATGGAATTTTGAATTTTGGGGAGGTAGCTACACAATTGGCTGTTGAATGAGGAGCCAGGCAAGGCAGTGGATCAAAAGATCACTCATTTAAAAGGAGAAAAGACCTAGCAGTGAGACGAGAAAAATAAATGCAAGGTCTGGGCCATCAGGGCCAACTTCCTGATACTAAGACCAATTTATATTCCATTCAGAGGGCATCTGATGGTCTTCCTGATGGGAAAGGAACCTGTCTCAGGCTATGTGTGAGTCAGGTGAGTGACTGCAGCTGGGAGAGACAAGGGCTTGGCCAAGGGAAGCCCCATCCGCTAGCTACAGTGGCTGCATTCACAATGCAATTCCATCTCCCCTTTCTCCTTATGCCAGATGGAGACTAGTGGTTCTCAAATTGGAGCAGGCACCAGAAACACCTGGAGAACTCACACAGATTGCTGGGCCCCACTCCCAGAGATTCTGACTCAATAGATCTTGGCAGAGGTGGGTGCTGAGAATTTGCATTTCTAACAAGTTCCCAAGTGAGGCTGGCTGCTGCTGCTCCAGGGACCACATTCTGAGAACCACTTCTCTAGACTTTTTTTTTTTTTTTTTTTGAGATGGAGTCTCCTCCTGTTGCCCAGGCTGGAGTGCAGTGGCGCGATCTTGGCTCACTGCAACCTCCACCTCCCAGGTTCAAGTGATGCTCCTGCTTCAGCTTCCCAAGTAGCTGGGATTACAAGCGCCTGCCACCATGCCCAGCTAATTTTTGTATTTTTAGTAGAGACGGGGTTTCACCATGCTGGCCAGGCTGGTCTCAAACTCCAGACCTTAGGCGATCTGCCTGCCTCGGCCTCCCAAAGTGCTAGGATTACAGGCATGCCACTGCGCCCGGCCACTTCTCTAGACTTTAACACCAAAATGACTACTAATACATGAGAGATTTAAATGTGATAAGAGAAAGCCTCATTTGTGAAGTTCCCTCTGACCCTCTCATGTAGAGTTGATGTCATCCCCCAGCCCCCATGTGCACTGATGAAGTGGAATTTGAGCCATGTGCATCTTAAAGGATATGTGTAAAGTAGAAGATGCAGGAAGTAGGTGAAGGGAAGGACAATGAACAGGTGTGGGAGAGTGAGAAAGTCAGAAAACTGCACGACATTCTGTTTCTTCACTAAGGAAGAGTGGCAGGGTGTGGAGATATGCTGGAGAGGAATCAACAAACAAACTTACCAGGGGCCTTGCAAGCCACCCCTGAGAATGTAGACATGGTGCCTGACAAACTCCTTTGGGTAACAGAGCAGGAGCTGTCAACGGTGCTGCAGAATTGCTGGCTGTGTATCTCGTGATGAGTCAGAAGAGCAGGTGTGGGGCATGAAGATGTGATCCTGAATTCAGCTGGAGGAGGCGGGGCAGGGACGTGTCAAATCCCCCATAGATCTGAAGCTCAGGGTAGACAGCCGGGAGGAGACGTGGGTAACGGTGGGCTTACCGTCCAGCCTCAAGAGTAAACAATAAGTCAGCAGAAGGAAATGAGGCAGTGCTGGGACCCCAGGAACACCCAATTTGAAGGAGTAGGTGGAAGAACAGGAAGGAGTGGAGAGATTGGAAGGAATAGTCAGAGAAGTAGGGCAACAGAGGCCAAGAGAAGCTTGCCACCAGGAGCTGCAGCATGCGAGCACTCCATCAAAGAATGTCAGGGCAGTCCTGCCGGTGAGGTGATTGGAGCCCCCGTGGCAGCATCTCCAGCCACAGGGCAGCTTTCCCCAGAACTCCGTGAGTGCAGGTCAGACTAAATTAGAACCTCACTGTTATTTTGAAATGCTTGCTTTGAAAAAGTACTGTGGTGTTATGTGTTGACTTGTGTCCACCAAAAAAGAAATGTTGAAGTCCTAACCCTCTGCACTTCAGGATATGACTTTACTTGAAAATAGGGTTGTGGCAGATGTAATCAGTTAAGGTGAGGTCACACTGGAGTAGGGGGGTTCCTAATCCAGGAAGATTGATGCCCTAATATGAAGAGGTTGGGACACACAGGGGGAGCTCCATGTGAAGATGGAGATGGAGACTGGAGAACCTCTACAAGCCGAGGAACACCAACCATCATCAGCGGTCACCAGAAGTTAGGAGAGTGGCCTGGAATAGATCCCCCCTCGGAGCCCTCAGAAGAAACCAGCTCTGGCAGCACCTTGATTTCAGATTTCTTGCCTGCAGAACTGTGAGAGAATATATTTGTTTTAAGCCACTAGTGACTGGTTCTTTATTATGGAAGTCCTGAGAAACAAATGTACATGGAAAACTAGAAATCCATTCATTATTGAAGTCATACTCAGAGACTGCATGCTGCCATTTTAGGCATTAAAAAAATGATATTCATGGAAGGAAGTTTAGGGTTCTCAATCAAGACTTGAAAAGCTTTTATTTGGAAGTTTTATATGAATTTCATATTTAATATTTTTTCTAATGCTTTGCATCTTTCAAAACTTTATAATATAAAAAGATATAAATTGTCTACTAAATCCCCCCATAGATAAGTGCTTCAAACCTCTTCCAGTTTATTCCAGTGTGCATAGCATTATTATTATTCTTTCTATGTGTACCATGACATAAAAAGTTGGAGAGCACTAGAAACTCTAGAAGAGAGGTTGTTAAGAAGTGATTAGGGGAGCCAAATAGAATTGTATGTCTGCATAAGTGGGGCTGGGAAGGCGTGCATGTCTGCATGGTCAGAAGGGGTCATAGAAATGAATGGGACGATCCATGAGGGTGGGTGGGTGGCTGTTTCAAATCACAAAGCTTAAACAGAAGTGTTCACCTGTATAAGCAAATAATGAGCTGCAATGTGTGAGCCACCTTCTCCTTTGCTTCCTCCTGGCCAATGCTGTCTGTAACTGAATATTTCTGAAGGAGTCTGTCACTTTACGTGATTTCATCATAAAACTTCCTATCGATGTGCAAATTGACAAGAGAGTTAAGGTCACTATTTTATGGATTTTCACTACCATATACATTTATAACTCCTTCTAGTATTTGTAGTAAATAAGTAACATTGCCTTATACACAAGGCACCACTGCAATGTCATTATAAAATGAACCCATTAAAGGGTTGACTTATATATGCAGATTTTTTTTTTTTTTTTTTTTTGAGATAGAGTCTCACTCTGTTGCCCAGGCTGGAGTGCAATGTCACCATCTCGGCTCACTGCAACCTCTACCTCCTGGGTTCAAGCGATTCTCCTGCCTCAGTCTCCTGGGTAGTTGGGATTACAGGCGCCCACCACCACGCCCAGCTAATATTTGTATTTTTGGTAGAGACAGGGTTTTGCCATGTTGGCCGGTCTGGTCTCGAACTCCTAACCTCAGCTGATCCACCCGCCTCGGTCTAAATATGCAGATTTTTAAAAACCCACCTTGGGGCTTATAAAGTAACATTGCATTTGCACATTTTCTAACATTAAGCTTTGTATGGCTTGAATCTCTACAGGAATGGGCTTTCCTCATGCCCTTGGAGGAGACTACGTGGGTTTCTAGACTATACTAAGGGTGGTGAGTTGATACGGAGTAAGCACGAAGTCAGTTACTCCCGACGCCAGGGCCTGGGGCCAAGGAAAGGGCTGTGTTCTGGATACTCCCCACTCTCACACCCTGTCCCGGAGGAATTCTCGTTTTTTATTTTGTTTTGTTTTGTTTGTTTTGAGACACAGTCTCACCTTGTCGCGCAGGCTGGAGTGCAGTGGTGCGATCTCGGCTCACTGCAAGCTCCGCCTCCCTGGTTCAAGCGATTCTCCTGCCTCAGCCTCTCGAGTAGCTGGGACTACAGGCGCCCGCCACCACGCCCGGCTAATTTTTTGTATTTTTAGTAGAGACGGTGTTTCACCGTGTTAGCCAGGATGGTCTCCATCTCCTGACCTCATGATCCGGCCGCCTTGGCCTCCCACCACGCCCGGCCTTGTCTCTCCCTTTGACCTGGTGTGTAGCCCCTCCTCCTCTTCCCCAGCAAGCCCCTCCCCACTTCATGCAGTCTCAGGAGTCAGGACCCAGGCACACTCCCCCCTGAACTCCCATGGTATTTTCTGTGTGCGGCGGCCTCTGCCTTTCTCAAAGTATAGTTTCATGTTCTTCACTCCTTCACTCCCTACCAGACTCTGCATTGATCCGGGACTAGGATGGCATATTTAAAATAAAAATGTATGAAACAGAACATACGATAAAAAGTGTTATCACCTGTATGCACATTTTAAGCAACAATAATAAAATAAATACTTAATGGAGCTTCTCCTCCCTTCACCTCCTGCATCCCAAGACGTAACTGCTTCCCTGAATGGGTTTTTCACTCCCTTTTTAACATAAGTATTACTCTATACAAATGGAATTTATGAATGCATTCTGGGTTTTTTTTTTTTTTGTTTTTTGTTTTTTTTTTGAGACAGAGTCTCGCTCTGTTGCCCAGGCTGGAGTGCAGTGGCCAGATCTCTGCTCACTGCAAGCTCTGCCTCCCAGGTTCAAGTAATTCCCCTGCCTCAGCCTCCTGAGTAGCTGGGACTACAGGTAGGCGCCACCACACCCAGCTAATTTTTGTATTAGTAGAGACAGGGTTTTACCATGTTGGCCAGGATGGTCTCGATCTCTTGACCTCGTGATCCACCCACCTCGGCCTCCCAAAGTGCTGGGATTACAGGCATGAGGCAGAGCGCCCGGCCATGAATGCATTCTTAGGAGACTTGCTTCTGACCTAGGTATTTCACCCAAGATTATGTTTGTGTGGTTCATCTGTGTTGCTGTAAGGTGGCTGTGGCTTGTTGCTTTTCACTTCTTCGTAGAATTGCATTGCAGAAATTCTCTACTGTTTATCTTTTCTACGTTGATGCACATTGTGGTCATATCCAGTTTTATGCTTCTACAAGCAGTGGTGCTGTGGACATTCTGGTGTGCATCTCCTGAGCCCCAGTGAGAACAGCTTCTCTTGGAGAGACCCCTAGAAGGGGAATTCAACCTTTCTAGAGAATCCCAAGTTGTTTTCCAGAAGTGATTAAACCAATCTATGCTCAAGCAAGTCATGCGCAAACGTTTCCATTGTTTCACAATCCTGCTCATGTTTGCTGCAGTCAGACTTCTCAATTTTGACAAACTGATGGGGATAAAATGGTATTTCACAGTATTTTAAAAGAAAATAGCTTTTTTGTTCCCAAATTCCCATCACCTAGCAGAGGATGATGCATTTAGAAGCTCACAAACCTTGTATTTGGTGAATGAACATCAATAATGTAATGTGACAAATGCTGTAACAGAGAACAGCATCAAGAAGATATTCACCAAATAACCAAGTGTCCCTTAGGTCCTCAAATCCAGTTGCACAGCAGAATAATTCAGGTATCCTTTTATTTTCTTTTTGACATTTTATTATGAAAAATTTCAGCTGGGCACGGTGGCTCACGCTTGTAATCCCAGCACTTTGGGAGGCTGAGGCGGGCGGATCACGAGGTCAGTAGATCGAGACCATGGTGAAACCCCGTCTCTACTAAAAAATACAAAAAATTAGCCGGGCATGGTGGTGGGCGCCTGTAGTCCCAGCTACTCGGAGAGGCTGAGGCAGGAGAATGGTGTGAACACGGGAGGCGGAGCTTGCAGCGAGCCTAGATTGCGCCACTGCACTCCAGCCTGGGCGACAGAGCGAGACTCCGTCTCAAAAAAAAGAAAAATTTCAGGCCGGGTGCTGTGACTCACACCTGTAATTCCAGCACTTTGGGGGGGCAAGGCGGGTGGATCACAAGGTCAGGAGTTCGAGACCAGCCTGACCAACATGTTGAAACCCCGTCTCTACTAAAAATACAAAAATTAGCCAGGCTTGGTGGCATGCACCTGTAATCCCAGCTACTCAGGATGCTGAGGCAGGAGAATCACTTGAACCCAGGAGGCGGAGGTTGCAGTGAGCTGAGATCATGCCACTGCACTCCAGCCTGGTGACACAGCAAGACTACATCTCAAAAAAAAAAGAAAAAAAGAGAGAGAAAAGAAAAAAGAAAAATTTCAAACCTACAGCAAAGTTGGAAGAATTTTTCAGTGAACACCATATACCCACTCCTAGATCGTACCATTAGCATTTTACTGTACTTGCTGTAGTAGTCTGTTCTCACTCTGCTAATAAAGACATACCTGAGAATTGGTAATTTATAAAGGAAATAGGTTTAATTGACTCACAGTTCCACATGGCTGGGGAGGACTCACAATCATGGCAGAAGGTGAATGAGAAGCAAAGTCACGTCTTACATGGTGGCAGGCAAGAGCATGTGCAGGGAAACTTGCTTTTATAAAACCCATCAGATCTGGTGAGATTTATTCACTACCATGAGAACAGCATGGGAAAGACTCGCCCCCATGATTCAATTATCTCCCACCGGGTCGTGGGAATCATGGGAGCTACAATTCAAGATGAGATTTGGGTGGAGACACAGCCAAACCATATCACTTGCTTTAGGGGGATTGTTTTTAAAAATACTGATTCCCCAGGGCTGAGAAGTTGATTCTACAGTTCTAGGATGGGGTCAAAGAATCTATTTTTGTTTCTTTGTTTTTAAACTCCCCAGGTGATTCTGATGAACAGCAGCCTTGGAAACTACTGCCTTAGGGAACTTGCTGCAATAAATAAAGAAGATAGATTTGTAATTAGCCTAGCAGTGCTCATTCTTTGTGGTGGTGGTGGAGGGGGGGAGTTCTGCTGGGTGCCTAAAGTCATTTTCTTAGACCACCCACATTCTTAGAAAATGTGTCAGCCAGTGTCTGTTTTGTGGAGGTGTAGACAGGTCTCTGAGAGGGGGTGGGTCAGGTCCTCTCAGCACTGGATGCCAGGAACGACCCAGCTCCAGTCTGCCCGGAGCCCCCCTCCAAACACAGAGCTGAGAAATGAACTTGCCTTTCAGATGCAAGCCAGATCTTTTCAACCTTTGGTTACTGTTGTGGGCTGAACTGTGTCCCCTCAAAATCCTTCTGTTGAAGTCTTAACCGCTAGTGCCTCAGAATGTGACTGTATTTGGAGATTGGGTCTTTAAAGAGGTAATTAAGCTAACATGAGGTCATTAGGTTGGGCCCTAATCCAATATGACCAGTGTCCTTGTAAGAAAAGGACATTTGAGGGCTGGGTGTGGGTTCTAATGCCGGTAATCCCAGAACTTTGGGAGGCCAAGGTAAGAGGATCGCTTAAGGCTAGATGTTTGAGATCAGCCTAGGCACCATGGCCGGACCTCATCTATATGAAAAATTTAAAACATTAGCCAGGTGTGGTGTCACACGCCTATAGTCCCAGCTACTCACAAGGCTGAGGCAGGAGGTTCACTTGAGCCCAGGAGTTCAAGACTTCAGTGAGCTATGATCATGCCATTGCACTCCAGCCTTGGTGACCGAGTGAGACCCTGACTCAAAAAAGAAAAAAAAAAAAAAAAAGAAATTTCAACACAGACACCCATAGAAGATCAAGCGAGGGCACAGGGAGAGAGGCCTCAGGAGAACCCAACCCTGCCGACACCTTGTTCTTAGACTTCCAGCCTCCAGAACTGTGAGGAAAATTCAGTATCTGCGTGTAAGCCTCCTAGTCTGTGGGACTTTGCTATGGCAGCCCCAGCAAACTCACACAGGTAGAGAAGAAGGCACTGAGCCTGGGATGTGGATGGCAGGGCAGGGCCAGCCCAGACCCAAGCTCCCACCTCCCACACTACAAGAAACTGGCCTCAGTCAACAGCTGGTAATACATCCTTTCCACCTCACAAACACAAGGAATGCCACTGTCTGGATATATGTGAGAAGGGTCTTCAGAGCCACCAACCGATCCCACAGATGGCTGGCTGGGTGTCCCCCAGGGCACAGCCTAATGAAAGGGCTGTTGGAGGCTCAGCCTCTCCCACATGGCTCAAATTTGCTCCCTTTTTAGGAGTCTGCTTTACACAACTTCTTTCACAAATAGAGTGGATATAAACTTTGACTCACCCCTCCAAATTTTCAATCACGTAACATAAGTAAATGAGCTTCAGTTCTGCACCTTCTCCCACCAAACTTAATGGAAACAAATGATGAATGCCTAGTTGCAACAATGCAGAATGTGTAAGCAGCAACTTTCATCAGATGGAGGCTGTCATTCATAGTCACGACATTTAATCTCTTTATTCAGGGCCTCTTAGGTCCAGGTAGAACCTCATGATGAATTTTGGGGACCTACTTGATCGCAGTGGGCTATGTCTCCCAGCACTGACCCATCACCCTCACCACCAGCCACCCTGGCCACACCTGCCTCCCACAGTTGAACAGGCCCCTTGGCGTTTCGTTTTCTCAGCACATTCTTCGTTTACAAGGCTGCCCCTGCAGGTCTTCTACATATGGGAAGGTCATCACTGGATGGATAGGAGTCAGTTTGTTTGTGTACCTCTGTTGGAGAAACAGCAACTTGAGTAAGTGTTGTTTTTTGAGGTGAGAGTTCCACAGGTATCTCTCTGTTTCTTCTTGTCCTGAAATTATCATCTGATTTTTCGAACACCTCCAACTGCCTTCCTACTCCTTGGTAATGGTGTCCGACAAAGCCTGTATTCCATAATATTCCAGGTTTCACTCCACCCCCTCTGTTTCCAAGCTGTATGTTCTGGTGTTTCTATTCATACAACATCAACGCCTTTTCTGTTTTGCAATCCTGTTTTCTTTCCTTTTGCTGTTAGTATTTAAACAGTTCCTTTGTTTCAACTCAAGTTATCTTCAGTTGTTCATTGGGTTTAATTCTATGTTGTAACAAACACCTTTAAATATTTCTTACCTCTCCAGTCCCCAAAGCCCTAATTCTGAGAGTTGATTTGGCTTGTGAATATCCTCCCACAGGGAAGAGGCCAGAGTAGGGAGTGAGTGGGGGGCAGTCATTTTAGAATTGAAATCCCTACACTGAGCAACAGTACTTTTATGAAAGCTTGTGAGGATCTGTCTGATCCAGAATCAAAGACTGACCACGCCTAAGGTGTGGCCAGTGTGGTATGGCCACTGACCATGTGCAAGAGTGGCATTCATCTTGAGGTGGAGAGCTCCTTAAATGTGGGCAAGTGTTTCTTCTGAACCCTCAATTACTCATTTGAAAGCCTTCCAATTGCTGGAGGTTACCATGAGGGAGGAGATGAATGGAAATGCTTAGGCACCCATTTTTACTGGGAGCCAGAGAAGAGGGGAGCTTAAAATGAAGAATGTGTGAACACATGTACGCATGTGCAAGTGTGTGTATGAGTGTGTATGTTGATGGTACAAGAGTAACACTGGGCTGGGCGCGGTGGCTCAGACCTGTAATCCCAACACTTTGGGAGGCCGAGGTGGGCGGATCACAAGGTCAGGAGATCAAGACCATCCTGGCCAACATGGTGAAACCTCATCTCTACTAAAAATACAAAAATTAGCTGGTGTGGTGGTGTGTGCCTGTAATCCCAGTTACTCGAGAGGCTGAGAATTGCTTGAACCCGGGAGGTGGAGGTTGCAGTGAGCCAAGATTGTGCCACTGCACTCCAGCCTGGTGACAGAGCGAGACTCCATCTCAAAAAACAAAAACAAAAACAAAGAGTAACACTCTATCTCCAGTAGCAACAATACTCAGAAAGACAACCTCACCTATGCATACTCATTGTGGTCTGTTTCTGGTTGGTTTCAGGCCTGTTTCAAAAGTCCTATTTCCCATCTTCCAATGCCCCCTAAATCTCCATCTGGCCCTGCCCTGAAATCTTCAACTTTGGAATTATTCTTCTGTGTATGGCTCTAAAAGTCCAAGTTAAACAGCAAAAGTATTGTCTAGTAGCCTCATCAGCCATTAACACCTTGATGCCAATTGGCTTATCAGACTGGGAAGACTTGGAGCTAAGCGGTGTCGTCTGGTAGCCTTGTGGGCCATTAACACCTCCAGGCCAATTGGCTTAGATTGGGCAGCACTGGAGCTGGTTTTTGGGAATTGGGGAGACATAAGCAACTTTAGAAGTGTGGAGGCAGCTGTTTGATGAGAGAGGGCCCACTCTGGTGGGAGTCTCAGAGAACTACTAGAAGGTAACACATAAGGGTGTTGAGTCCCTGACCCCCAACCAGAACCTATGTCATTGACTTAATTTAATGCTTCTAGCATCTGAGAGTGGAGAGAAGAGAGGCACAGCACTGACATAATCTGTGAAGACTGATTTCAAAGGAAGGAAAAGAAAGACAGGTTGCTTTTGGGAGATGTTATGTGGAAAATGTTTATTTAGAAACAGAATGCTTGTTCCCTGATGCTGCAAAGAAACAGCACTCGAACATAAATTTAATTATCTCAGCAAGGCCATTATTACTTTCTGCAGAAAGGGTGCTCATCGCAGATGAAACAATGCGAGAGCACACCTGAACAAAGGAAGGAAGCAATTTTTATCCCTTACATAGTTTGTCCCTGAGACTGTGTCCTGTCTCCATTGCCTGGAGCCAGACCTCACAATCTAAACTAAAACCCGATTGGCTAACAGTTTAAAACTTTTCTAAATAGGTAAAAGTAATGGAAAGACAAAGGAAAACAGGAAGTTGCTTGTGCCACATAGGGAAGGGCCATAGGCTGCCAGCTGGAACTTGCCTGTGAGCATGTCCAGCATAAATATCTTGGTTAAGGTACAAGGACATAGAATGTACTACATGCCTGTGAGCATGTTTAACAGCTACATACGATAGGGTTTAACAAAGAGTTATTAGCACAAAGCAAGGAGGCTTGAAGGAAGTTAGTTTTTAAAAGAAACTATTATTTTTAACATTTATGATTTATTCTTTAACAAGAAGGGAAGGGGAAACTTTGAAAAGGAACTTTTTACATTCTACAGGAGAGAACATTTCCAGGGGCTTCCCTCCTTCCTGTACTTGTACGTTTTAACACCAGATTTTCTACTCCCTGCCTCATTATGCCACTCCTGCCCAACTCTAACTACTTACACTCTTGTACAAAACAAACCTGTCTTTGCTCCCAATTGTAAAGCCTTGGACTAAGATATGACTCATATGAACACATTCAGTCCTAACTGAGGGACAGCGTAGACCACCAGGACCACAAAGACTGGGTAAGTTCTGTCGTCCTCCTGTCTGCACACTCAAGAAAGGCGATTTCCTAGAAGCCCAGGTAGCTTTAGGGCTCCTCCCGGCCCAGGCCACTTCCAAGGCTCTGTACTTAATTTTGTGTTTGCAGTTTTGAGTTGCTAAAGAAGCTCCCCCCTCCCCCTTCACTCTGAAAGCTGCCTAAGTCCCAAGCCACACAAAACTAGTGTCCACTCTTGAGTATCAGCCTTGGCCACAACTCAGCAGGAGCATGTAGCCAAGTGTGCTTCCATGAGGGTCTTCATTTTAACGAGGAAAAGCAAACTCCTCAAGTTCTGCCGGAATTTTCCTAGCAACTGTATATTGTGGGCCATTTAAATGCCCTTTGTCAGCTGTTTCTCTTTTTTCTTATCCCCCTTTCTCCCTCATATTCTAGAACCCTCTATTTGGAGATTATGTATACCTTCCTGTTCGTAATCCCACCCACATTTATAGATAAACAGGGCCCTTTGATATGACACCAAAAGACAGGGGGAAGTGTTTCGAAGGGAAATGGTGGGTTTTGTTTTGTTGTTGTTGTTGCAACTATTGTGACTCTTAGAATCCATGGTCAGCCAATATGTATTTGAATCCATTTTTGACAGAAGTCACTGGTATGAAATGACCTTCTGGATCAGCCAAATTCACAGGGCTGTCCCCCTTCTAATGCTTAATTACTTAACATGTCTCAAACACATACATTCTGGAAACTCAAATGACTCTGCTCAAGAATGGCTATGTCATCTTTGTGGGAGGGAGATCCCAAAACTCCTAGGATGATTATTATTATTTAATAACACATGGGGCACCTCTCCTACCCCCGCCCCGCCCCCCCCAACACACACACACCTAATCACACTGTCAGCCCAGAATGAAGTGAGAAGAGTCTGGCTTTATTTCAAGACCAGCTAGTTAGCTCTTCAGAGCTGCAGTAAATGTTCTCACTCCCTCTACCCTGCCCTTCTATCTGTAATTCATCTTTATTCATAATGTGGCCCATTTAAAGACGCAGCGTGTGAAACACCGTCTACCAGCGGCGGGGTTGAGCAGATAAAATGTCAGACATTGTAGCGGGGGCGCTCCCGAATAGGACGCTTCAGTCTTGGGCGAGAGCAGGGTTATCCGCGCGATCCACCAGCTCCTAGGTTTAGGCCAGTCACCTAAGGCCGCCTGGCACAGGACGGCATAGTGGGTGGGAGCATTTGGGTGGCATACTCCAGAAACCACAGGAATCGGAAGAGAAAGAGAGCAAATGTCAATCCGTGATTCTTTGGACCAGCTACCAATCTTGGTTTCCAAGGGACGCCACCTTGGTCTCTTTCAGAAGAAACGGCTTCCCAGGGACCGACACGAATCCGCACACATCTGGTGCTGAAATTTCCCCGGGAAGGCGCTGTGATCTGCCCGGTTCTCCTGCTCTCCGCCTCCCTGGCGGCCCGTAGGCCTGTCATCTAGAAAGCTCCCAGCTTTTCCGCGCTTCCGTGGGAATGCGAGCAGGAAAGGCTTTGAGAATGCAAGCATGAAAGGTGGTGTTCTGCAGTCCTCTGGGAACCCCCCCACTTCCCGGAGCGCTGGGGATGCTAAAAGGATCTTCCTTGCTTCCCCACACCTCCCCCCACCGGCGTTGGGACAAAATGGCCAAATGTTAGCAAATAATGTGTGCGGGGGCGGGGGCGCCGAGCACAAGGTGGAGAAGCCGCGGGAGCGCGCGGAGACCCCCCGCCTGGCGGCCCCCAGCAGACAGGGCCGCGGGGGGCGAGGAGGGGGGCGGCTAGGCTCGCGGGAGCTCGCCGGGCAGGGCGCCTCCCAGGAAGGCGGGGAGGGGAGCGCCTGTTTACCCAGGAGGGCTGTGCTGATAGCACGTTCCTGGAGTTTACTTTGCTTTCCTTGAGTTTATTGTAAAGGGGTAAAGTTTTCGGATCCGTCACGTGACCCTGACAGGTCCTGCCTATGGCGCGGCAGACCACCCACGCCGAGGGCCATGGAACTGCTTAATAGAAACAGGCTTGTAATTGTGAGTCCGCGCTGCACTCCGCCGAAAGCCTCCGGCGGCCCAGCGCGCCGGGGTTTTTACACTTTCCGTTCCTTTTGTAAAGACGGAGGAGGAGGAGGAGAAGAAGAAAACGGAGGAGAAGAAAAAGACGACGACAGGGGAGACAAAGAGACCCGCAGCGACAAGGCAAGGGGGAGACGAGGGAAGACTGGGAGAAGACGGAGGAGCTGAGCACGAGGAAAGGGGGGCCAGGGAAAAAAAAGGAATTGATGTGAAATCCAAGCCCAGCGTCCGCGCCATCGGCACCCGCGCTCCGAGCAGGGGTTGACGGCCGGCTATGGTGAGTGCAGCCAGCGCGGCGGCCGCCGACGCCACCTCGCCCTCGCGCGCCGTGCGCCTCGGGCGGCGCGGGGACACGGGGACGCGGGACGCCCCGCGCGGCGGACGGAGGAGCGAGCCCCGAGCGCCAGGCGGGAGGGGCGGGCCGCGCGCCGGGCCGTGGGGCCGGGTGGGCTGCACCGCCTGGGCGCGGGAGCGCGGGTCCCGCGCCTCCACGCTCGCTCGCACGCCCGGGCCCCCGCCCCCGAGGCCAACCCTGCTGGGCGGGGAGGGGGGCTGGCCGCGGCGGACCCCGGCCGAAGAACGGCTCCGGGGGGAATTCTCACGGAGGGGGTCGCCAGGGCTCCCATTTTCACGCCTGAAAGGGTCGCCACCTTGGTTTCCGCTCATCAGCCTGGTGGTGGCTACTGACTCGCCAGCGGAGGCAGAGCTGGTGATGGAGGGCTGGTGCGGAGAGTGACAGCGCCGAGGGGAGGGGGCTCCGAGCGCGCGCGCGGAAGCCGCTGCCGCCCGCTCGCGAGAGCAGCCGCAGCCGCAGGGAAGGGCACGCTCGCGCCCCGCAGACTCGCTCTTGAGCCCGCACGCACGCCTAGGGGAGCGGGACACCCAGGCTAGAAGAGACGCACCTTACCCATCTCCCCTCCCATGCTGCGGGAAAAGGGCCAGAGGGGCTTTTGGAGTTCAGGAAGGGGCGATGGGTAAGAGGTGGTATGCGTGACTCTTGTGCCCACCAATTCAGGCGTTCGGGTGCCTGCCACCCTTACAGAGATGGGCGACCAGCCCAGTGCTGAGAGTGCAGAGTGCGGCCTCAGGGGAGCCCGGGGGAGGGCCGGACCGATTCGCACCTTACAGGCCAGGGCCCAGCACTGAACCCCAAGACCCCCAGAAACTGTGCCTCTGGGTGACATGCGCTGTGTTTCCACGTATTTAGTACGTTCATGTTTAAAATGATGCTAGCGTGTGGATGAGCACACTCTCATGGAAACTGATCTGTTTCCATCACCATATGGGTGGGTGGCTGTGGAAGACACCCACAGACCTGTTTTCCTGCACCTGGGAGGGAAGACCGTCTTCCTCCCTTTTTATCCTTTCTTCTTCCCTGGGGAGGAGAAATACAAAAGAACTAGACATAAATAATAAAGAGCCACAATGGGTGGCTCTAAATATTTGATAATTGGATCACTGAGGTCTTGAACTACCACAATAGTCCTTTTTCAGCATTCTGTGTGTTCATTTCTTTTAGGTTTTTATTTATTTCTGTGTTTATTGGCGACAGTAGTTCAGCATGCAATCAATCGCCTCCACAAAGAAAGACAATGCTTTATGGTGTCATCCTTTGTTACTGCAACTTAAAATTTCTGGGTGGTACTCCGGATAAATTGTTGCCTCAGGTGCATGGAGTGCCCAAGTTGTAAAACAAGGGGCTTTCAATTGTGAGTTTGTGTGTGTTCCAGTTGTCACCCAGCTTCCTTCCACAAGGCTATAAAATGCCTTTGAGTCCATGATCTGTTTCAATTAAAATATTGAATCAAGGTAGACATCAATAGGCCCCACCATTCTCAATTTGGGGTATTAGCTTCATTTCAAGCTCACTGTGAGTGGTGTATCTAATTTCTGGTTATAAAGTAGTCATAATCTGACAAGCTATTTGAACAAAATTTAGAACCATTTGGAATTATTTTCTAAAAAGAAAAAGGCTGTTTTACAAATTATCTTCAACTTTCTATAGATAAACTGATGAGGTTAATCAATGTGGATTAAAATATGTCTCCCCTGTTTTTATCCTCATTCCTCTCTCTCTCTCTCTGTCACACACACACACACACACACACACACCTTTTATTTTCTCCAGCCTCTGCCACAGTGTATAATGCCCTATTGAGACGTGTAGGCGTGATGTGTAAACCGGATTAGCAGTATGAAAGAAAGACACACAATAAGCTGGAATTGTTTTACTTCCCTTTCATTTCTCATGCCTATATTTCTAATAAATTTGTTGCTCCAGCAGTGGGTCAAAGGGATCGTGTTGCTCAGCTTCATGCAGGACCCAATAGCAGAGATGACTGAAATGAATGGTGTGCCTCCTAGCAAACGCAAAGCTTGATAGAGATATATTAGACAGGGAGATAGAGGCGAGGAGAGGGAAGGATGCAAAACATGTTCAAAGTCTGGGTGTTTCAGGAATACATCTCTATCCATGAGAGGAAAGCAATGTGGGTAAGAATATATTTGGAGAGAGGGGGATCAATGCAGGGGTCAATGCTCTGTTTTCTTTCAAGTTCATAGTAGGCTCTGAACGTTCAGCAGTTGGTGACATGCTTAGCAAGAGAATACCAATAGCTTTTGGCAATACATAAAGTCTAATTCCCCATTCAAGCTAGTATTTAAACCTGGAGTAATCAATGTGGAGATTTCTGGGACCTTCTCAGGACACTCCCCTCTGCCGCTTTCCCCACCCCCAGCTCACTGTAAGCTCAAAAAATGCCTGTGCTCCCGGGTTTGTGCTGTAGACCCCTCATTTACTCCTTTGTGGAGTTAGGAGCAGCTTCCCATTAAAGGAGATCAGGGGTAATTAGCAGCATTATTTTGACAAGTTGGCTAGAGCTGTTCCCTTTCCTTCAGCCTGGGGAGGGGGTAAATAAGAGGAGGAAACAGAAGGTGGAAGGGAGTAGGGGAGGGGAGTCAAGCCCAGTAGTTTTACATTTTATAGCTGCTGAATCTCCCCCCCACCCCGCCCCTGACTTCCCTGAAACCTTTTAGACTCATTTTCTACCATCACCTTTTAAGAATATACAAAAGCTGCCAATGAGAAAATAGGCATTCTTAGGGAGCCAAGAAAATGTGGTGGATGGTGGCACATTGGCTTGAGTTGAGTCGACTCAACTCATATTCAAAGTACCTGCTTGGAACTGCTGAAGTCCTGCCTTGACCATCACTCACATCCTGTATCCTGGGCTCCCCATGCAGTAAAACAATATTGCATCAAATCCCCAATTCCTCTCTCCATCCGACCCTCTCAACAAAAATACCGTAGGACTTAAAATCATGTTTGCAATTCCTTGTATTTCTGGAAGAGAGTATTAAACTCAGTAGACAAAATTATAAATGGCCCCAGGGTCAAATTACTGGAATACATTAACCGCTTTATTCATTTATACTCTGCAAAATTTAGCCAAATTACACTAGATTTTAAAGACTCATTTGGTTCGATCTGAGAAATCAGTGAAAAGTTAAATCTCACTGTGGTTTTTCATAACTCCACCAAGTCTGGCTTCCACAATTGCTTACCATTGCAACATCCCAACACAAAGGGCAGATGTTTCATTTCATTTTCATCATTTGGATAATCTGATGTCATTTTTGAAATGTGTGTGGCGTGGCCATGGATATTTGTAGTATTGGAACAGCGAAGGGAGGAGATGTGAGGGAATCCGGAGAGCTTAAGGCATCTGCTTTGAAAACTACACACTCCAATGAGAAGTCTTGGATCATGACTGGGAGACCAAAATGACAATTTATGCATTGAGATGAACTTTACTTGGAAAGGGGAAATGGAACACTCAGCTCTTGCTTCATAGAGGCTGGCAACTCCTGCTGGCTGATAAGGCCCCAAGTTCTCACTTATTTTTATTTGGTAACTGTCACAAGGGTGCCAGAGGCAGAAGGGCTATTTAAAGAGACTGTCTTCCCGGAGGACACCTTAGCAGGTCTGGCTGCCCCAGTCAGCCTCATCTCAGGTCTGTGGAATCCCTGTGGTTAGTTGAAGTTAACAGACCCGGTGTGGCACAGCAGTCCCCTGCACAGGGCATGCATATTAAAGCCGACAATGCTTACAAATGTAAATAAGGGCAGATTGATTAGGAACAACATTATCGCTGGGAATGTCGCACTCGCATGCATCAGCAATGAGGCAAATTGGGGGCAGCCTCAGCCCTGACCACCCAAGTCGAGGAGGCTTTTACACTGGCTCCTCTTCCCTTTCTTAAAACGTTACAGAAACAAGGCCAATTAGATCCTCAAAGTAATTCATCTCTGAGTATGAAAAAAGCAGACCACAGGGGAAGCGGCGGGTGGGGGGTGGGGAGATTAAGATAGCGCTCGTTAGAGCCGAGGCTCCGGAGTGCGTCCTGGAACCCACGGGTAGAATTTACAGGCCGGGACCATTGTCTGAGATGCTGAAAAGTTAACCCATCAAACAGCGGGCTAGGGGGTTCAGGGCACTGAAAGCCCCGGGGATCAATGTTCAAAACGTTTAGGAATTAAGTCAAACTAAGGCATATGGGCCTGAGTGGAAGAGGCTTTGCCACTGAAATGACGTGCATGTGGCAGCCGCCGGAACCAGAGGACATGCAGCCGCGTGCGGAGAGTGAAGCGGATCCATTACGGGCACACAGCTTACCATTTCCTTCCAGAATTCCTTCATCCAAGCAGCTATACTGAAATCCCTCTAGTAAAGATTGAGACGAAACACTAATAGTTTTGGGCCAAAACGTGGTGGAGAAGTTTGAAAAGACAAACATAGCAACGTGTCTTTGGCTACATGGTTCCTTGCCCTCCAGCAAGCTTGAAATATAAAAAGGCTGACATGCAAAACTAGGGGTACTACCCCCCTCCCCCAGTTTTTAAAAAGCAATTTCCAGAAGCAAACACACAATGGTTCGACTTGAAGTGTCTGCATAACCATTCAGTAAGAAAAGCTAGAATAGTAAACTTCTTTTCCTGTTTTGTGCTATTTATCAAACCTAATAAACATCAGGATCATACTCAAAGATGAAACTGGCAATGTGTAGAGCCGTCTGCGCTCTTTATCAACTCAGTGTCATTTTCCTTGCACGCTGCCCGCCTGCCTTCCGAGTTTCCGCAGCCCTTCCCTGAGCCACTCACAAAATCACGTGCTCCTTAGCGGTCTGAGTTTTGAATTTCCGCGCTGGCCCGGTGCTCAGGTCCCCCTCCGGATCCCGCGAACGCCCCCAAACACCTCCACCCCGTCTCCCTCTCTTCCTCAGGACATCCCGCCCTGACCCCGGCACCGCATACGGTTTGCGGGTTAGGGGGTCGGGAGAAGGGCCTCCCCCTGAAGCCGGGGAGGAGGAGAGGCTGGAGGGAAGGTGGCCAGGCTGGTGGGGGAAGGGGGGTTGAGGGAGGGAGCGGGGCAAGGGAGGAAGGAGAAGGCGCAGGCCGAGGGAAGGAAGCGGGGAGGGGAAACCGCCGGGGAGGAAGGAAGGGGGCGGGGAGAGCCGGCGGACTGGCCCCCTGCGGGAGCCGCGTGGACCGCCCCGGTGGCCGGCGCGCCTCGCCGAAGCCCCTACCGCGCCCGGGCAGCCAGCACGGGGCCGCTGAATGGGCAGGGACTCGTGAGCGCGACCATTGGCCGGTCGCGGGGAGGCGGCGCGGGCATTGGGCAGCGTAAGGGGGCCGGTCCGCCTTCAGGAATGTACTACGGCGCGTCCGGCACGTCCGTCCGCGCCGGCTGGGCGCACGCCTCGCCTGGGCTCCCGGAAGGCCGCGCTGGAGGCCCGGAGCCCGCCCGGCGCCCGCCCAGCGCACCCGCCTCCCTACCTGCTCTGCCCCGGCCGCGCGGGCGCGGGGAGTCCCGGAGCCGGGCACGCGCGCGCGCACCCGGGCACACATGCGCGCGCGCACAAGGCCTCCTGGCGCGGGGTCACGTGGCCACCGGAGCTCCGCCTTCTCCCTGCTCCTCCCCCTTTCCCTCCATCTGGGTTTCTTTCTTTCCTTTCCTTTCTTTCTTCTTTTTTTTTCAATGAACATACACCGTGTGCATCTTAAAGCCACACCGCCCCATTTCACGACTTCACTAGGCTTCTCGCTACTGCGAGTCCCTCTGCAGTTCAACCCCGTTTAAAAAAAGAAAGTGAAGCAAATCAAGGGTTTGCGGGTCGGGCTCCTACCGCAGGGACGAACGTAATAACTTGGAAAAGTAAGAAAAACACATTCCACTTTCCGAAAACAAAAATTTTTTAAAATAAAAAGCCTAGTTGTGTAGACGTGTCTGGCTCCAGGATCCACCTCAAAGGGTCGCGTGTTTTGCTCCGCGGGAAGCGAATCCCCGGGATGTCTTGGTGACACTGGACGCGGTGTCGGGACGAATCCTCGCGATCCGCGCACAGTTTATTTTGAATGAATCCAGCATCGGGGCATTTATAATCTCTTACGTCATACTATTATTAAATATAACATGCATACCGAGTTTTGTAAAAAAAAAAAAAACTATATAAACATCTGGTTAATAAAAAGGGGGGTACAAATGAACCCAAAATAATCAGGAAAACTTTACTCTCTCAAGGAAACAATTCCGTTTCTCTGAGTTGTAAAAAAAGATTGTTGTTTCTCTTTTACTTATGTCACATTCGAGATTCAAATAAAAATGCCTCTGCCTCTACAAGACTGCTTCGGTGTCTGGATTCCACGTTTATAGAACACTGACTCCTTCAAACCAAGACTGTGGTTTTTTTTTTTTTTTTTAAGTTGGGGGGAGAAAGCGGCGGGGGGGCAGACGGATTTTAAGAAAGGGTGGTTTTTCCCAACGTCCTTGCTTTCCTCTAACTTTCCATTCTGTTTATCTTAATGCGAGGCGTTGTTCCCTGCAAGAGCCTAAGTCTTCCCTTTAGTTATAAAAGAAAAGAGAGGAGGAAAAAAAAATCTGGCACACACTGGCGCACTATCCAGCACGCTGTCATTATTGGTGCAGGCCTGGGAATGCGAGCCGGACCTCCCAGTATTTGCTGCAGCTTGAGGCCAAGGTGCCTCTGAAAGGCTTTTCTTTGAGGAATTTCAGAAATTGTTTAAGCGCTTAAAAAAATATTACATTTCCCCCCGTGTCTACCGCGAGGCAAATGTTAGTGTGTGTGCGTGCGCGCGCGTGTGTGCGCGCAAAGGGCATCCCACAAAAAGAAGACACTTGAAAAGAAAAGGAATAAGAGAGAAAGGAGGGGGAGCATTCCTTAATGGAAGTATTGCATGCGAGAAGGTTGGCGCTCTCAGAGGCTGCCCCAAAGCCGGGGATGCACACACTGGGTTGCCTACCTGGGTGGTCTCTCTACTTTGGTGAGCTGTTGCTAAGCAGCTAATAATAGTCATGTTTGCTGAGTAATTTCTGCCCTCCGCGAGCCAATCGCGTCGCAGAAACCCAAGCCATCTGACAGCCCCGGGGGCGGGAGCTCCAGCCTTTTTCTCTTTCGCTCGCTCTCTCCCCCTCCACCCCCTCCCCTCCTCCTCTTCTTTCTCCAAATGGAGAGAGTTCTTTTTTTTCTTCTTCCATCTCATCTATTGAATCAAGGAGCTGCTGCGGCCGCTGCCCGCTGCACACACACAGAGCGGAGTCCCCAGGTCCCGGGAGCGAGAGAGGCGCGCTGCACGGGGACAGAATGGTCCAGCGGGTTGCCGAGGAGCACAAGAAAGCAGAGTCCGGGACCGAGCAGCCACCGCGAACCCAGCAGCCAGAGCCTGAGCAGCCCGAGCAGCAGCTCCTGGAGCCGCCACCGCCAGCAGCAGCCACCGCGGGAGCAGCGGCAGCTGCGGCTGCCCGGGCCCGGCAGCGCTGAGACCCGCCGGGCACCCTCGGACCCCGCGGCGGCGGCGGCTCTGCGCTTGCCCTCCGCGGCCGCTCGGGCGACCCGGGAGGCGCCGAGAGAGCCAGCGCGGCCGGCGGGAGCGGCAGGGATTCGCTGGCTCTTTCTGCAGTGAAGGGGTCGCGGCGCGGGGCGGGGGGCGGGTAGGGGGAGTTGGGGACCGCAAGGAGTGCCGCGGAAGCGCCCGAAGGACAGGCTCGCTCGGCGCGCCGGCTCTCGCCCTCCCGCGAACTGGATGTGGGCAGCGGCGGCCGCAGAGACCTCGGGACCCCCGCGCAATGTGGCAATGGAAGACGCAGGGTCTGACTCCCCGGCAGCGGCCGCGGCCGGAGCGGCAGCAGCGCCCGCCGTGTGAGCAGCAGCAGCGGCTGGTCTGTCAACCGGAGCCCGAGCCCGAGCAGCCTGCGGCCAGCAGCGTCCTCGCGAGCCGAGCGCCCAGGCGCGCCAGGAGCCCGCAGCAGCCGCAGCAGCGCGCCGGGCCGCCCGGGAAGCCTCCGTCCCCGCGGCGGCGGCGGCGGCAACATGGCCTCGGCTGGTAACGCCGCCGAGCCCCAGGACCGCGGCGGCGGCGGCAGCGGCTGTATCGGTGCCCCGGGCCGGCCGGCTGGAGGCGGGCGGCGCAGACGGACGGGGGGGCTGCGCCGTGCTGCCGCGCCGGACCGGGACTATCTGCACCGGCCCAGCTACTGCGACGCCGCCTTCGCTCTGGAGCAGATTTCCAAGGTGCATTTCAGACTCTCTCCTCCCACTTTCTCTTCCCTCCTCTAACTCTTTGGGATCGCCCCCGCCACACACAAACACACACACTCACTCTTCCTCTCTCTCACACACACACACACACTCTCACACCTTTCCAGGAAAAGCAGCAGACAAGTGGGGATTGAAAAATTCAAACCCTCCCTCTGGTCCTGGGAGGAAAGGGTTGTCTGAGGTCCGCAGGGGGTGGAGGTGTGTGCGTGCGTGTGTGTGTGTGTGTGTCTACACACGCCCTCCCCGGCGTGCCTTTTCCGGAGTACTGGAAAGCCGTCCACGGCGGACCACCTCAAGGGCGGCCGCGGCACTGCCCTGCCCCGTGCCCCCTGCCCTGGAACTTCTTCCTCCTGCGCCCCTGCCCCTATTTGCAGCCTAAACCCCTGTAATGCTGCCACATTTCTTAACATCTTGGAGGGGGAGGTGGAGTGGAGAGAGGCGGAGAGAGGAAGGGGGGAGGGAGCCGAAATAAAGGTGGTTTCCTTTTTTGGCAGCCGGTTTTGCTTTTGTTGAGCATGAAATCTCTGCTCCCTTAAAAAATTATTCTCGGAAAAAGATATCCCCCCCGTTTTCCAGGTTTTGAGCCGCCTCTCCTTAGGGCCTGGTCGGGGGAGGGAAAGTTGTAAACAAATTGCCACCTTAAATTCGCGGTGCGACTCTGCGGAGCGGCCGGGTTCATTGTGTTTACGAGGCTCGCTGAAATGTGTGGAATCCAGGGAAGGCGAGCACCCAGACGGGGGCCCGCCGGGGCCCCGGCCAGCGCCGGGGAAACGCCGCGCCGGGGAGCAGCCTGCGCCGGCCTGAGCCCTTCCCTGTGCACTCGGCTGTTTCTTACGTTTAACCAGAAAGGAAGGGAGAGGAGGGAAAGATCCATGTGGCTGCCCTCTTCCGATCACACATATTGTCGTAAGTTGCAGATGGCTGCCCCACTTCCTAATTCAGCTCACACAGCCTCTCCCAACGCTATGGAAATGCGTCGGGAGTGAACTCCGGCGGCCGCGCTCACCACGTGGATCCCCACTTACTACCATTCTCGGCGGGGGTCAAGTTGGGGGAACCCGCAATATGTTGTTCCAAAGGGCGCTCGCCCCTAGCGCCTGTCCCCGAGGGTGATGGACAGAGCAGAACTGGTTTGCTGGCTCCTGAACCTTGGGCTCCATCGCTGGATTACGCAGCCCCTCCCTTCTCAGGTCTGGGGTGAATATTGCCTGTGTCGAGTGGTTTCTCTCCTCTTTACCTCGGCTTCCTCTTCTGTTTTGCAGCCCCAGTGCCCCAAGTCGCTCAGGGATCCCGCGGGTGGGGGCGCCCTGATGTCCCCGAGGTGCAGCTCCCACGCTGCAGCCCGGCTTTGATTTATGACCGAGCCCCCCCCATGACGCTCAGGTCCGCCGGGGCTGCAACCTCGAGGGCGAGTCCGTGTGCCGCGGCCACCCGCGCCCCCACAGCTATTGGGGGCTCACCGGGCGGGTGCGCGCAAGCGGGCGTGGGCGCGCGGGCCGCGACTCCCCGGCGCTCACTCCTCCCTTCTGCTTCGTCCCCAGGGGAAGGCTACTGGCCGGAAAGCGCCGCTGTGGCTGAGAGCGAAGTTTCAGAGACTCTTATTTAAACTGGGTTGTTACATTCAAAAAAACTGCGGCAAGTTCTTGGTTGTGGGCCTCCTCATATTTGGGGCCTTCGCGGTGGGATTAAAGGCAGCGAACCTCGAGACCAACGTGGAGGAGCTGTGGGTGGAAGGTAAGAGCGCCCGCCGCGGCGCCCGCGCCCCCGGCCCGGTCCCTCCTCGCGGTTGATAGAGATATTCGCCAGCGCACACCTAGAGCCTGGCTGCGGCCGGCGAAACCCCCTGCCCGCACCCGGGGGATTGTTTATTGTTTGGGCGCCTGGCCAGGAGCCAGGCCCGCCCGACAAAGGCCGCGCTGTAATCTACTCGGGGCGCTGCGCCGGCCGAGGTGTGGTGGGAGAGAGCGGCGGGGGCGGGCCGGGGGCGCGGGGCCCCTCCGGGACGGACCACTCCGCGCGCTGGGGGCCCCGGGCCCGCCGCCGCTGCCGCTGTCCGCCTGAACCTCGCCCCGAGACGCGCCCCGGGGCTGGCCTCTCCCGGCCCGGCTTCGCGGCCCGGCTTCCTTCTCTCCCCCACCCCCACCCACCGCGTCCAAAGAGAAAGGAGTTGGGGGGAGCCAGAGGCCACCCCTCCGGCTGGCTGGAGTGTGCGCGCCCCCGGCGGCCGCGGCCGGCGCGCTGGGGAGGGCTGGGGGCGGGCGCAGCGCGGGCCTGCGGAGGCGGCGGCGTGTGTGGTCCTGTTTTTGGACAGCTTTCAACTCTGAGGGAAAAAAACATTTGTCTCAAGGTACAGAAAAAGCGGGGTGGGGGTGGAAGGAGTGGAAAAAAAATAGTAAGGCACAGACTGGAACGCATGTTTGCAAAGTAGATTAATGTTTCCTCACGGGTGGGGGCTTTTTACATGGAATTATTCTGGGGGAAGGCTGCATTTTGCAGGCAAAGAAAAATGTTTTAAGAACGCGGGGTTGAAGGGACTTCTCAGAGGGGTTCTGCCAGTCTTTTATCCACGTTCCTCAGTTTTGGGGTTCTTGAGACCTTAGCAAAGCAGTTGCAGATTTAAAATAGATATATATTTTTTCGAAGACAAACATTTTTACATTATTTTGGTGACACAGGTTTCAATTTTTTTCCCCTGCTGGTTTCTTGTTTATCTTTTTGGCAAGTTTCAAATCCTGCTATTTGGAAACAATTTTAACCCTAAACACCACTTTGGGCATCCCTTACAAGTGGGTAGTAGGGGAGGGTAGAGGTGACTATGTAGATAATTCAAACCAACAAAATACCTGGAGCATTCCTCCGGACAGCATGTGGAAGCTGAAGAGTTATGCGCATAATCGCTTCAGTGATCCCTTTCAGGATGCTGTTGGAGACGAACCTTGAAGAATATTTTCTTAATCTCTTCTTGTTTGTGAAGATTCGGCTTGCAGAGTTTTGCAAGCCTGTGGTGGAGGTGGAGTATTTAGTTGAGAAGTGACAATTAAAATAATAGTCTACGTAATTAAGACAAAATATTCCTGCCTTAAGTAGTTTGGTAATTAATACAAAAGCGTTCTTTGGATTGAATCCATGGAGTAATTTACCTCAGTTCAGCGATTCAGTATCACTGGTGGATAAAAGAAGGGTTTTATCGAGCAGCTATTATGCTCCTAGTAACAAGTTTCCTGAGCACCTATGATGTCCCTAGCACTGTGTTAAGCACCATAAGAGACTCAAGTGTGTGCGACACTGCACAATTTAAAACTATTAGAATTCGATGCATTTGGACTACCTTTGGGTTCACAGTTGAAATGGGCTGTGAAAGTTACAAGAGGGTGGTAGGAGGTGGGGGGAGAGAACTGGAGACGGTGGGGGAAGGAGGGCATTTTAGGCATGGGCATGACACCAGCAGGGGCCCCAGCTGAGGAGTTTGGAAGTGATGTGATTGGCTAGACTGTAGGGGCGCTGCCGTAGATTCTAGGACAGAATAGGGCATGAGCACAGGGAGGGCTGGGTCATCCACCACTTTCCACCACTTGATCCAACCTGTATTTGTTGCCATCCGATGAGGATGACAAAATGTGATTTTGTGGTGTTCTTAGCAAGAGTTTTCAGTGGACCTTTAACATGTTGAAGGAGAGAGAATGTGATTTATTTTCTTAACATTGCATATTTCTGGGAATAACTTGCTTTCTGCATAACACAACCCATTTCAAGTCCTGGAAGGAGATGCAGTGTGCTTCTTAGCAGTTTTATTGGAGCTGCCAGTTGTGTAGTGAGAGGGAGTAAAGCTTTTCTTTTTCAGTGGACTGGATGAGGACACTTGTGAGGGGCACACTCACTTTGCTTACTTTTGGCAGTTTCAGCATGGCTCACTGGGCTTGGGCCAAATGTTATTTCCTCAGTACTAATACTATCACTTGTTGAGCAACTGCCATGTACCAGGCATTTGTTATATATTATCACATGCCTTACGACTCAATAAAATAGCTATCTATTATTATCTTTATTTTGTTTTTATAACATGATAGTGGATGTAATGTCTTTATGATGAGGATTGTCCCATTTTACAGATGGGAAACTACGGGTTGTCTGTGTGTCTCCAGGTCTACTTTGCCTACTAATGACATAAGTCACTTGTTCTCCTGTTGCCCTGTCCTTGATCTCTCATTCATTCATTCATTCTGTGCTAGATTCTCCCCCAGAGAAGAAGCGACAGTTTCATAAATGCAGACAAACCCAACTAGAGAGGTGACTATACAACAGTAGCCATATAGATTTAATTTCATTTCAAAGCAAAAGTGATTGTGTAGAGATCTTGTTTGTGACACAGTGAGCTGAGTGTTCACACGTCAGTAGTAAGTAGTGTGAGCATTTGCATTCAGGAGTAAGAATTCCCTGCTGTCCTCGACCTCCGTAGACTGAACTCCGTGAACTGAAGTGAGTAATAGCTCCACATTTAAGTTCATTTTGTGCATCAGTCTCATAGATAAATTCCTCATCGCTATCAGCAAAGAAATCTGTTAGATGCTGCTTTCTTGGTAGGTCGTTCTTAAGGTTCTAGGCATGAATTTTTATATGAACTGGGCATCAACAGAGTGCTTGCTACACAAATAAATGAAATGGATAGAGGTAGCCTATTGCCCTAGTTAGAAAACAACAGAAGAGAGGAAAGTATGAGATTTTAAGGGGAGAGGGATGCTGAGGGATAGTTTGGAAGAAGCTCTTTCTCCTGCGATTTAAAATCACAGGAGCGTGTGTGTATGCACATTGTCTTATTCTGCATATCCTCCTATCTGCCAAAGGCATGTTAATGTTATCTTTTTAATACAGCCAGCAAATTAAAGGGATCCACTCGAAAGGCTGTATCTTCAAATTGACTTTCATGCTTCGTTTAACATGCTGGGGAAATGTGGCTTTGTAAAGAGTTGGCTTTATAAAGAGGGCAGAATACATCAGCCACAATGTGCAGACTAATATATGCTAGATGAGGAAGAGTCCATGTGCGTGTGCGCGTGTGTGCATGTGTAGGAATTGGTGATAAGAATTATTGTATTCTGTTGTTAAAATGTCCATATAATGATTGCCTTTTAATAAACTGTCAATTACATGTTAAGATACCAGTTTGAGTTTTAGGGTTATAGTGTTTGCTAATCAAAATTGTCAAATCAGTTTCACATATGTGCGGAGTAATGAGGTTTGATAGAGAATATGTTGATTGATGTAGTGGACATCTGCTGTTGCAGAAACACATGGCCATGGCAGCAAGGTGGGGGAGAAACTAATTGTCATTGTATAAAAATAGAAGCGTTCATTCTGCACATGTTCTCGGTACCTACTCTGCACCACCATTGCAGAAAGCTCTCCAGAGAGATGTTGGTGAAAAGCCACAGTCTCTGCCCTCAGGGGAACTCCATCCAAACATTCAGCAGGTACACAGACTGGTGTGTGGGTAGTTAACATGAAGGACAGCAGTGCCAAGATGGCAGGAATATCGGGGACATCTTCCAGGATGGCCTCAAGGGTGGAGGCCTGAGCCAGGCACAGGGGGTGGAGGCCTGAGCCAGGCACAGGGGCTGGAGGGGAGAGGGTAGGGGGCATTCCAGGCAGAAGGAACAGCATGGGCAAAGGCTCAGAGAACAGGAATGTGGCCTCCTGGAGGGCAGCCTCCCTTTGTGGGGTCGTTGAGATTGGGTGGGAGCCTGGAAGCTGGGCTGGTCCCTCAGGGCCATTTCACAAAAGTCTCCCTGCTTGGCTGGGGGCTGTCAGCTCTTCCTGCTAGCCTTCCCTGTCTCATGAGTGTGCTCACGTGTTGGCCTCTAGTGTTTTCCCTGGAGCCATGAATGCTTCACCTGGATCTCGCCCTTCTGGGCACAGACTGGTTTTATTTTTAATCTTGCCTGTTTCTTTGTTGGTGTTTCCTTTTTGTTAAGTAGTTTTAACCCATCTCCCTCAGTATCTATTTCTTTTCATATCAGCTCCCTCACTCCAGCCCTCCCTCAGAACAAGTTTCTTGTCAGGCTTCTCCAGCGATAGAACATTCGTTTATCTCTTTGAGCTTTTTGTTTTTTCTAAAAGCTTGCCCAGCCCCTGGCCCCCTTTTCTGCAGAGGGCAGCAGCCTTGAAACGAATCCATATTGCCTTGTTGTTTGGATGTTAACATTGCTGCAGGCCAGCGTCAAGGGAGGAGGAGGCAAGTTGTGACTTTGACTTTTTTTTTTTTTTTTAAGAAAAATAGAAGAAATTGTTTTTTAAAATGCATGCTTGGTATGTGTAAGTGCTTTCAAGTTTGTACCTTGCTAGTGTTAATGCTTTCAGTGTTCTTGAACTCAGGCAATCAATTGTAGGAGATAACTGAGTTTCACCACTCCTTCAATTTGGAGCAAGGTCCCTCAACCTCAGGACTATTGACATTGGAGCTGGATCATCCTCTGTTGTCAGGGGCTGTTCTGTGCACTATAAGATGTTTAGCAGCATCCTGGTCTCTACCTACTAGATGCCAGTAGCACCCTCCCAGTTGTGACAACCAAAATGTTTCCAGTCATTGCCAGATGTCACTGGGGGAGAGGGTGTCCCAGATCATCACAGTTGAGACCCACTGGTTTAGATGATAAAAAGATTTTGATTGGAAGACTCATGCTGTGCAGATGGAAGACGTTTATTATGATGGAGTTGTGGCTACAATGCATTGCAGAGATGCAAGAGTATTAATCTTCTTTAAGATAACTCCCCCATCCCATTCCTGTATTTACAGACCCAGATAACTATTTTTCTTAGAATGACATTAAATGTCAAAGAAAAACACCGTGACGCGTCGAAAGAGGAAAGAGGCCATGGAAGAAAGAAATAATTTATATTTGGGTACCTTTTGGTGGGGGATATCTAAATTTGCAGAAAGACTGGTTGTACCTCAACCCCAGTAGCCTGAAGGTTTTTAGCATGGTTGACTTTCTGAAAAGCTTTAATAGAAGACACCACTGCCTTTGTGCATGTTGAAATAACAGCTCCTTCAGAAGCCTGGCTAGTGTGTGAACTCCTTGGTGGTCTCATTCTCCTCCAGATGTTTCTGTCACAAACCACTCCCCCTTGTCCCCCAGGAGCCCTTGTGGAGCAGAACCAAGGGACAGCAAGGGACCAGTCCCAGCCAGAAGGGCAGAATGGACTCTGCTGTCACTGCCCTTCCACAGTGAGCACCTGGTTTCTTTTCTCTGGGACTGCCATTCTGGGGGCATTTCGCAAGGGACAGGAAGAAAAATGCAGCTCCTTTCTGCTCCCTGGACCCCCCATACATGGTTTAGAAGGAAGAATATGTTTGTAGGTATTTATTAGTTTCTACTACTGGGTATGCACATTTAGGTAGAAGCAGTTGTGATATTTCTTTCATATTTGGAGAAAAACGATTGGAAATGAGAAGCCACCAATGATTGTTTAAAAAAGAACAAATAGCCCTCAGGTGTCTTCTACACAGGGCAGCTAACCCTGCGAATCCTCCCTATCTCTTTGCTGTCTGCCATTCTTGACCCTTCAACAAGTTGAGAGGACAGGTTGGGTAATGGGGTGTTTAAGATACATAGGATGCCGCTCGGAGGTTCCAGAAGATGACAGCTTCCAGATGTATGAACAGCTTGATCTGTGTGTTTAGATTATGCACCACAGCTGATGCCGAGATTAATGCTGGCTGGACAAGCCATGGGAGATTTGTCTGGTTTCCACAATGCCATGTTTATGTTTCATTTGAGTTTCTCCTTCAAAGCTGACCTGCCTGTGACCCCGGGCTCTGTCCACTCGGGGCAAGCTGAAACTCGTCTGCCCTGCTCTCTTGCTTGTATTGGGGTAGGGGAGAGTCACAATTGGGCAGAGAAAGGGGGCGATCTGGTGGCCACCTCCCGCCTCACCATGCCAGCTATCTGCCCAGATTCAGCCCCTGATGAGTGTTCAGTTCTCCTCGGGGATGTGTTTCATTGTAAAAGGTTTTTTGGCTTTTAAAACAAATATGGAAATATTATAAAATAACTGTAAAGGAGACCAGATTTAATAGAAGCCACTTTGCATAAATGTAGTATTTTAACTTCTGGCACTCTTTTGACACTGTTTAGGGGGAGAAAAAGTTGAGGGAATTTCAGCTATGTCAGGCACCCCCACATAATAACCATAGCTGTGTCATCCTATTGTAATGCTATTAATGTTTCCTGTGCCGCTCGCTGGCTCCCAGAACCTCTGCTGCCTCCTCCCCCTCCCCCCTTCCCCTTCTCCGGCCCACCCACTCTAACCTGCCCACGTCATTTCCTTCCAAGTGGATCTCTGCAGTTACTAGTGTGAACTCTGAAATGGTAGTAAGTCTGGCTAATCACAAACTAAGAGGAGGGAATGAGAACATTTATTATTTCAAGCCAGCTGCGGGAGATAGTAGATACAGAGCTGCCATTAGCTTGGCATTCTTATTTTGGTTAGGGTTGGTTCCAAGACCACACTCTTTGATGGGCTCTTGGCAGAAGATGTGATTCCCCTGTTGAAGAATCATGACTTTTTTTAATGGACTGCTGAGGCAACTTTAAAATCCATTGACAAGTTTCTTCAACCCATACCACACTGCCAGAGAGAATGGGAGATAAGTCTTGGTCCCCTGTGCTTACCGTGGCGCATGGACAGTGGAAGAACTGGGTTCCGTAGCATTTCTGAGACATTGAGTGGAGCACAAACCATGGCTTTCCCTCCCAGGTGCCCCACTTCAGGCTTTCCTTGCTTAGAACTCCCACCAAAGCCAGTGGGCACATGAAGCTTGGCTAGATTGAAGACAATGGAATTCCTTATCCAGATTTTGGCCGACTCTGAAGCTTTATATGGTCCATCCTCACAAGAGGTCTTGGTTGACATCCAGAGAGCAGAGGGCCTTGCTGGTGAGGGCACTTTTGCCTGCAGGAGGAGGAAGCTCTGCGGGATTCTCTCAGTGGGAACATTCCTTGAATACACAGATATAATCAGGGTCATCAAAATATAAACACTTCTGTTACTTTCTCTTCTAATCTTTGAATTTGGGTGCTTATGATAATACTCACTGGATTTTTTTTTTCTCTTAAATTGGATTTAGGGCACTTTTTTTCCTTTACACTGCAATGTCTAATGCCTTCCTTATAGCAGAATACTGCCATTGAGAAACTGCTGGGCTGTGGTGGAGGATTTTAGGAGCCGGTGTACAGGAAGATGCGCCCCATCCTTAGTCCCTCCAGGAAAGAATATAACTGTTCCATTTGGGGTTTAGAGCATGGCTGGAGAAACAGCTGTCATGTGTTAAGGAAACTGTATTGTTGGTGGGCAGTCAGATACCTGCTAATGAATGGCAAGTTTGTTGTTGAAGAGATTTATAATGTGGGGGCAGGACCTTATTTCTGATCCAGAAACCCAGGTGTGAGTTGGCCCAAATAGTCCGCTCTGCATGTGGGTCACATAATGCCACTGCTATGAAAGCAAGACCAGTGAGAAGCAAGTCCCCATACCACAGTGCAAGCTTTATTTATTATTGTTAGGATAAATGAAAAGAAGCAGTAGATTTACCCAATTTAGCAACCAAGATAGTTTTCAGTTATTAATGAGACATGTACAAAAGTAAGCAAAAGGAACTGGAAATGGGCTTTGTTAAGTCAATGTGCATGATTTTTTTCCCCCTTAAATCATTGCTTAAGGGCTTCTGGCCCCTAGCTCAGGAATCCTGCCCAAAAATGCCAGATGTATTACACAGTCAAGTATTGCAATGTAAACACCACTCCGTGCCACGAGGCAGGGTGGTCCATCTCCTATTTAAGAAGAGTGTGAGATTGAGAGGATGAGGGGTGGGGAGTAAACCCTCTGCTCTGTAGTGAGCCCAGTGGTGGTTGTGTCATTTGTGTTTTTGGCTGCACAGTCAAGATTTGAAACTACAAAACCCAGATAAACACATTGGAATGGCAAAGAATAGCAACTTGAATTGGGATGCCAAACAAATCAAGATGTGGCTTGGATAGTGTTGCTTCATTGGGTCAGATAAGTTTATAAAATGTGGGACAGAATGGAGGGTGGGGAGAGACAGGAAGAGCACTCTTGTCACAGCAGCATCTTTAAGTTGCGTGAGCATCCTGTTTTTCATTTGCTGGTGGTTAAATGGAAAGGTGAGTGGAAGCGAGGCCTAGAGAACCCGAGCCTCCAGGGTGACCTCCTCCGTGGGAGGAAGCCGGCCGGGTGGGTGCACCTTCCAAGCCTGAAAAGCTGATGGGTTGCAAAGCCAGTCTGGTGTTTTGCGGTACTGAGGGATGTAGCCCACGATATGTTCTGAAGTAAATTGCTTTCCAGTTTTCTCCTGCTTTCTGCATTTCTGAAGTAAGAAGTCTGCTAATGATGATTGTTTGGAGGTGAGAAAGTCACTGGCACTTTGGGCCACCCTCCGGTATAACGTGTCATACGATGCTGCCAGCAATGACAGGAAATTGGAGTGCCCAAATATTACCTATCCATCCAGGTAGCCTAACATGAAGCAGCCCTGAGAGTGACTACATTCAGGGTTTTAAAAAATTAATATGAACATGTTTGTGAGTTAGGAAGAAATAGGATTTCAGTTTGAATTTGGGGAATTGTTGAAATACCTGCACCAATATTCTCCTGATTAAGAAATTTATTCTACAGAGTGATCTGAGAAAACAGCTTTAAGAAATGGTGATGATAAAAACAGGAATTTTGAGATGAAGGAAAATGTAGGCTTCTTGACTCCCTCTTTCTCCTCCCACCGCTGTTTTTTTTCCTTTTGTGAATTCTTCCACATTCCCACCCCCACTCCCTGATTTCCCCTGCTCCTTTAGTGGGAAACCAGCAACCTTCACAAAATAGACTCAAACATCACACAGCCTCTTTTTAAATGGAGGCTTTCTAAGAGAAAATAACAAAAGAATTTTTCCTAGCTGCCTAAGAAATTATTTCTTTCTTCTTACTTTATTTTAGTCATGAGATTTACACATTGTTGTAATAAGTAAAAAATGATAAATATGATACCATCATTTTGGTCTACACATGATCCAGAAAAAAAAATTGCACATATTTAATACCTTGCTTAATTGCAAACAAAGCTTGCAATTTGAGAGAATTGGGATTAGGGCTAAATATCTATTAACTGCTCTTTCTAGAGATTTGGGGAATAGGATGACCCTTTTTTTTCCTTTTTTTTTTTTTTAATAGGCTACAGTTTCACATGGCTCCCAAAAGAAATCTCTCTCCCTTTTTGTTTCCCACACCAATTGATTTATCATTTTGCTTGCAAGCAGATCCAGAATGTTAGGGCAAGAACACACTCACTTTTTTCTCGTAACTTTTTTGTTGCGGACCGAAACCAGTTGACTTGAATAAATTTTTCTGAGGCCTGAATGTAGTCAGCAACGTGGAAAAATCTTGCCATTCAGGGCCGTCTGAATGTACATTTCAGCCACACAGTAAGCTGCATTGGGAGGCGCTGGACTGCTAAATGCAACCATTTTTCGCAGCAGCGAGTTAGACAGGTGATTAGCATAATTAGCACTGAGCAGCTATACATATGGTAATGCTGAGTGTGTAAATGCCAGCTGCGGTGTAAAATTTATGTCAGGGGTCGGCAGGGCTGTGCGAAAGTATTGTGTTCCAGCTGCAGGTCAGGGCCGCCAAAGCTTACCTCCTTTTCTCTTGTTGGTGAATACGCCAAACAGAAGAGAAAGACAGAAATATAACAGATACGGCTTTGATGGGACAGCCCAGTTCTGTGCAAGAGGGACTGCTCTATAAAACGCACACACTCGCACACACTTGCAGAAATCCCATTACTTTCTGTAGAAATCGTGTGTGTACTTCATGCAGGGTCCAGATGAGTGGGGCCGGGATGGAGGTAGGTAAATGATTCCCTGGGAGGAAAAAATTCAGTCATTGAAGTTTTAAAAGGAGTTAAAAGTTCTGTTTTGTTTTTCTTCCCACCCATCCTTTTACCCCCCACACCATTCCCTTCACCACTCTCCTGCCCACATTGTCTTATTTCACATTAGATGGGGGGATATCCTTGCTGGATGGGATAGCATTGGTCTTTTAGAAGAGGAGGAACTACCATCCTGGAGGTGTTAGCCTTGAACAAAATATAAGGTTTCAACAATGCAACTCTTCCCAAACTGCTTGACTAGCTTTAGAAAAGGGCTAAAAAAAGCTTTTGTGGGCTTTTTGTTCTTCCTCTGGGTAGCTATACTTACTCACCTACCTATACTTACTCCCCCTACCTCCACTGTCAGACCCACCAAATTCTTTATAGATTAAAAAAAAAGAATCACATGGGTTTCTTGTTTGAAAGGATAGTCTTGAATGGCTCACATACCTTGAAATGCATGATGTGGGAATTTATTGCTATAATGAGTTTATACATTTTGTGCTTGAGGTATTTTCTCTACCACGCCCCCACCTCCACCCTCCCCTTTTTTGGTTGGTGGCTATAAGAAGTGGTGGTGTTGACAGAATATAGTTCACACCACGCTGACCCGGTGATGAAACTTCCTCACGGCACCAGGGGGTCCTTATGTACCGGCTCCTAATCCAGCTAATCCTGATGGCAACAAAATCATGAAAGTGGCCCCCAGTGACGTGAGTCTCCCTGCACAGATGCAGAGGGAAGGAACAGTGCAGGAGATAAATGAGGCCAGCGTGGTATTCCCCGGAGGCCAGGGAGCCTGCGTGCGAAGGTGGAGACTCGCATTGTCTTCTCCCCCATGCGGGCTCAAGTGGGAGGCCAATGAAGAGAGGCCCAGGCTGGATAATGGCAAGAAGACTGTTCAGAGCTGAGAGGTGATGTCAGCCCCACAGAAGCTGAGAGAAGGAAACTGGGGTTAATGTTATGCAATGCCTGAGTGCTGTGATGGAGAGCCTGCCGTGGAAGCACTTGGGTTTTGTTGTTGTTGGGTTTCTTTCTGTTTCTATTTTTTTAATGAAGACTTTAGGAGGTTTCAACTAAGCTTGATGAAAACATGCTGTGTTGGTTCCTGGGTTCTGCTGCCTGCTGGAGTGTGGCCTCTGAGCCAGCGCGCGCTCTGCATCACACCTCTGGGCCCGCCCACTTCCTGCAGAGCGACGGGACCTGGGTGTGCATCTGCCTGCCTGTTGCGCTTGAGCGGCCTGGTTGCACCTGAGGTTGTGGTAGAACCTGGGACAGTTCCCAGCTTGGAAAGTACGCCTTTCCGGATGGAAGACATTTCCGCCTGTGCTCTGCAGGAAGTCAGCAACGTTCTTGGGCCTGTCTCAGGTGGCACGGTGCATAGCCCTCATTTGCTAGTGTGGCAAGTAACCAATGAAGAAGGGGCCTCCTGGCAGATGCAGTGTCATCTCGGAAACTCGTGGCTCCTTGGGAGCTGGTGCGAGCTGCGACAGGCAGCAGGTCCAGCGTGGGCAGAGTGCCGGGCTGACCTGATTGCATCTGACAGGGCGAGCAGGTCTGCGTCAGGGAAAGCCATTCAGAGGGAGCAGCCTGGGCAAGGCTGATAACAGATGGCACTGCCAGCAGCTGGTGGGGGCGGGGAAGCTTGCTGCCGGCGCCTGCGCCGTGCGGAACCCTGCGCCGGCGCCTGCGCACTACCTGCGCCCAGCCTGCCACGTGCCTCGTGCGGTCCCGTGCAGTCCCGTGCGGTCCCGTGGGCAGGTGGGGGTGTCCTTTTCTCGTTATGCTTTGGTGGTTGTCCTCTCACTGGGCTCACTTCATGAAGGCACATTCTCTTTGGGCTTATTGTAGCGTTTTTCCCATGGCAACACGCAGGGGCACAATCTCATAAGGAGAAAAACGGCCCAGAAACTTGGACAGCGGTTGGCTCCTCCTGAATAAAAGAGATGGGTGGGAGAGGACTAAAATTCACAGCCCGTGAGTTTGCAGCCAATTGCCCACATTACTGAATCTTCTTTTTTTGTTGTTTTTCGATTATAAAAAAGAGGCAGTGCTAATAATTTTGCAGTTACACCCGCTTAGAGATTTGTACTTTTTCGGCCTCACAGTAAGTAAATGCAACATTGAAAGGAGGACCTGAGCAACTAAAAGAAAAAGAAAATCTCTGTAGAGGCTGTTAGATAATTCATGGGATTAATCAAATGCAAATGCAACGCTTGCATATACACAGACCCTATTTTCCTAATTGGACTCTGAGTGGGTACTTTTCAGGCTGAAAGGGTCATTTGTTTTGACTGATTGACTTTTTGAGGCTTTCGGGGGAATTAATAACTTATACAGATGACTGCCTGTTCCCAAGGCTCTGTATTGAGACCGCGCATTCATTTATTCATTCAGCACACTTGGTGTGCCATGGCCCTGGTGCCCCTCTGCGTCCCTCACATACGGAGGTGCATGGGCAGGACTTGAATTTTGTGGAAAATAACTTCGGTTGCTCCCTCAGATCATCTTTATGTGGATCACAATAAGCTTTTGCTAAAAGGTTTTTGTGTGAATGCCACAAACGTTTTTTAAGCTCTGTGCAGAAGGCTGTGCTGAGGAGGGGCACAGCAGGGAAGCGTGATGAGGGAAACATCTCTTGTCTACAGTGGATTGGAATCATATTGGCCTAGAAGTATGGGCCTGTGGGTCAGCTGGCATCCCACCTGAGCTAGCTAGCCTTTCTTCACTTTGAAAGGTTAAGCGTGGCTTGATTTGGGGATGAGAGGATCAGCAGAGCTTGATCAAAAACTTATTTGCAGAAGTGATGCTTCTTTTGCCTTTCAAAGAATTGGCTTAAGCCTTGGATTTCTGGAGAATAAGATGGCAGAATTTGCAGGTAAAGAGGCTTAGGGCTGCATGTTCTCTGTGTGCCTTCATCTGCCCCCTCTAAGGCAGGCCTCTCTGGGGACCAGATGGAAAATGAGGCCTGTCCACTGTGACCCAGGGAGCCCTATTGAAAAAAACTGCATCTCCTCACTGGCTGAGAAAAATCTTTGATGCAACATGGTTGTACTTTAAATAAAAATACGGATTATTGTCGTATTTCATGTATTCTAAAATTCTAGCTGTGAGCGTAATACAGGTTGGGTATCCCTTATACAAAATGTTTGGGATCAGAAGTGTTTGGGATTTTGGATTTTTTGGGGGGGAGGGTGATATTCACACATATGCATAATGAGGTAGCTTGAGGATGGGACCCAAGTCTAAACATGAAATTTGTTTACGTTTCAACTACTTTATGCATCTAGCCTGAAGGGAATTTTATACGATATTTTAAAATAATTGTGTGCCTGAAACAATGTTGGTGTACATTGAACTGTCTGAAAGCAAAGATGTCACTATCTCAGCCACCCATGTGGACAATCTGGTTGTGTGGCATTCCCATCCTTCCTGGCTTAAAATTTATATGCTACCGATAAGCAATCATTTTCTTCAACTAATTCACACATAAGTACTTACCAGTAAAAAAAAACACGACATTCCATTAATGCAGTGAAAAAATAATGTATTCAGGGTACCCAAGCAGCACAATAGCATCACCAGATACCTGCATCAGTGGCTAAACGACAGCAGCTTCCGGTCTCCACCTGCAGTGCTGTGTTTTCACTGAGAGGTTACTGTACACCATGTTTTATTTTTTTAGGTGAGAAGAAACATCAGAAGCAGTTGAAGGATCAGGGAGTGGGTCCTGTAGGGGCGAGGAGACATCTGCTGGATGGCTTTTCAGAATGTTTCCTCCAGCATCACCAGCCTCATTAACAATAGTTTCTGTCTTAGACGTCTCTCTTTGATTTTGTGAACTGACGTAATTTCCTGTTTGGCTGTGAATGCACAATGCGTTAGTTTTCAATAAGCCCATCACACATTTTCACCAGGTCTGCTATAGCTAACTTTTTGTGCAGTTGTAACAGTGTCATCTTCATGTTTGTGAGTCTGTTTTGACTGTGACTGATTACATGAGGTCAGATGTGGAATTTTCCACTTGGAGCATCATATTGGCGCTCAGGAAGGTTTTGGAGCATTTGAGACTTTCAGATTAGGGATGCTCAACCTGTCTAGTGTGCTCTGTGGAATTTGGCGCTCCTAGGCTACCTCCTCCTGCTGTACTCATGTTCTCAGCTGGTGCTCAGAAGCCATGAGGCTCGCAGGGCAGTTGGACTCTGGGTTAAAGGGTCAGTTCTGCCTCTTACTAATAAGGTGGGTAACCTTGGGCCCCCAAACTCTGCAGCTATGCCCCCTCCCCTGTAACATCAGGACAGTGAAACAATGCTCTGTGACAAAGGCATGGTTGAACAGACACTTGCCCAGCTCTTGGGTAAGGGTCTGGGAAATTTCACACACATTGTCAGCTAAGGCTCTCACAGTCCTGTGAGGTTCATCACAGCATTTGTTATCCCTGTTATCCTCAGCAACCAGGAAAGGTGGCTGAGGCTCAGCTGTGTCAGGGACTTGTCCTAGATCTCTCTGCCACTAGTGGCAATGCTGGGGTCTTCCGATCTCCATTCTCACTGCCTGTCTGGTACAGCTGGCCCCAGCTTGATGGAGGAGCAGCAATGATCAAAATATTTCCAAAGAAGTAAAGAATACGGTTTCAAAGGGCTTTGCAAATGGAAAGCACCACCCAAGTATAAAACGTTATTTTGTGTCTCAGGATCCTGAGATAATGATTTTTCTTGAGTCTTGTTCAGAGGGGTTATTATTTTTTTGTTAATATAAAAGGACTTCAGAGTATGATGAAGGTGCATATGATTATTATTATAATTTATTAGTATTATTGATACAGAATACTGTATATATTTGTGGTGTACATGTGATGTTTTGATATAAGCATATGATGTGTAATGATCAGATGAGGGTAATTGGAACGTCCATCACCTCAAACACATTCATCATTTTTTTGTGTTGAGAACATTCTAAATCTTCTCTTCTAGCTATTTTGAAATATACAATGTATTGTTGTTAACTGTAGTCTCCCTACTATGCTATGGAACACTAGAATGTATTCTTTCTACTTAACTGTATGTTGGTACCCATTAACCCACCTCTCTTTATTTCCCCTCTCATTCTTCCCAGCCTCTGATAACCCTCATTCTACTCTCCACCTCCATCAGATTAACCTTTTTACCTCTCACATATGAGTGAGAACAGAGATGCATATAATTTTTTTTGCATTGAGTTTGTTTTTAATTCATATCTCTACCAAGTAGCTCTCATAGCTATTTTTCTCTTTGTGTGTGTGTGTGTGTGTGTGTGTGTGTGTGTGTCACATAGAAGGTTTTGTTTTTCTGGTTTTTGTTTTGTTTTGAAGTGGGGTCTCATTCTGTTGCCTAGGCTGGAGTGCAGTGACACAGTCACAGTGCACTGCACCCCCCAACTCCTGGGCTCAAGCGATCCTCACACTTCAGCCTCTGAAGTAGCTAGAACTAAAGGCATTCTCCGCTACTCCACAGCTATTTCTTTAACTTTATATTTGTAGAGATAAATATGTTTATCTGTGTTGCCCAGGCTGGTCGTGAATCCTGGCCTTAAGTGATCCTTCCACCTTGGCCTGAGCCACCATGTCCAACCAGAGAAGTTTTTAATTATACTCTTTCATTGTAGAAAAATTAATAGAAATAAACTCAAAAAAGCAAAGCGCGTAAATATTATCCATAGTCTGGCCAGGTGCGGTGGCTCACGCCTGTAATCTCAGCACTTTGGGAGGCCGAGGTGGGCGGATCACAAGGTCAGGAGATCGAGACCATCCTGGCTACACAGTGAAACCCCGTCTCTACTAAAAATGCAAAAAAAATTAACCGGGCCTGGTGGCGGGTGCCTGTAGTCCCAGCTACTTGGGAGGCTTAGGCAAGAGAATGGCGTGAACCCTGGAGGCAGAGCTTGCAGTGAGCCGAGATTGGGCCACTGCACTCCAGCCTGGGTGACAGCGAGACTCCATCTCAAAAAAAAAAAAAAAAAAATTATCCATAGCCCACCACACAGCAAAAATGGCTATTAGCTTGGTTCCCTATACCTACATCTACATAACAGATACTAGATTTAATAGTTATTTTCTTCTGCACTATTTCATGAACATTAGATTATTTAAAAAATATATTAGGACTTTGATCCTGACAGTGGAAAAGAGTCATGCCTGAAATCCCAGCACTTTGGGAGGCCAAGGCAGGAGGATTACTTGAGCTGAGGAGTTTGAGACCAGCTTGGGCAACATAGTGAGGCCCCCGTATCTACCCAAAAAAATGAAAAATTAGCTGGGCATGGTGGTGTGTGCCTGTAGTTGCAGTTATCTGGGGTATTAGGGGAGGAGGATCACAAGCCCAGGAGGTTGAGGCTGCAGTGAGCTGTGATTGCGCCACTGCACTCCAGCCTGGGCAACAGAGCAAGACCTTGTCTTTAAATAAAAGAAAAAGAAGGGAGAAACCTATTTCTCCAAGACCACGACCTTCATCTCAATCATCTAAAATGGGTTCTGTGGGACTTCCTGAGCTCAAAGCTTCACACTTAGGGATGATAAGGAAGACAGCAAGATAATGAACAGCTTTCAGCTGTCATTCAGCAGTGATTTAGGATAGGCGTTTGCTAGGGTAGCAAATGTCAGACGAGTCCGTAAAATTGCTCTATCCTGAAGGGTTTCTGTTTCTGGCAGCTTGTTCCAGAGTGCATTGGGTCAATACTGATGTCAGAATATATGAGTGTCGTGCACTTTATGACACAGTTATACCCGAGAAGGAGCTGAGTCTACCAGTGCACATGGTGAATGACACAAGACTTAATTATGGTCTCACCAAGCTCTGCCACACTTGCCTCCCTTCTCTCGCTGCAACAAGCCAAACCTGAGGGCTTTGCAGTTGCTGATTCCTCTACCCAGAACGCTGTTTCTCCAGCTCTTCAAAGTCACCTAAATGTTGTTTCCCTTTAGGTCTTCCATGCTATCCCATTTGAAGTATCTTTTCCCCTTCCCCACTACCCAAGATGGCATCACCATCTTCGTTTTCTCCATCACACTTGTGCTATGAAGGTATCTTATTGCTTTGCTTAGCTATTGCCTGTTCCCTTCACTGACCAGCATGCCTCTTGGAGAGAGACCAAGCTGACTGGTTTCGTTCACCACATCCCCACTGCCTGGACAAAGTACCCACCCACCCACAAATGCTTGCTGGATGAATGAATCATGTTACAGCTATTGGTCAGATAAAATGGATGGCAACTAAACTTCATTAACGTTTTTGAATCATTTTGCAAAACATTCATGTTTGGTTAAATATAAGATGAAATGTTAGATAAAATATAACCATATAATATGTAAAAGTGAATTGCATTTACTAGTATATATGGCATAGGTGGTTGAGAAAACTGTAGACTTCAGAGTCTCAACTCTAGTTGCTTGGCCACCCTATCATGATAGTCTTAGTTGAAACATCACATTGGCAAAATATTTGTGTTCATCATTAGAGCAAAGAGATGGAGGAGCGAAAGGTTTTCCAATTCCAGAGAAAGGACAAATCCTTTCCATTAAAATGTTTATGTAAATATACATCTTAAAACATCTAAAAAGGGGACATGATGGAGACCCTGAGGTACATTTTATATCTTGTAGAAAATAAATGCCATTTCTGAAACACCCTGTGATAAAATAACTGCTCCATTATGAGGTTGGTCTGGAAGAGTCTGGTAAAAAGTTCTTAGCAGCACAAACTTTGTGTTTGGTTTTGCCATTTTTGTGCACATTGCACTCTCAGGTCACTTCGAGGGTTATATAGTTAACAGGCAGCTGCTCTGCCAAGGCTCGAGGGGCAGAATCCTGCTGAAGCCAGGCTGTCTGTCATGGACTGCTCCTCACTATAACGGCACCTAGGTCACCATAATAAGGGTAGGGGGTGTGCTTTGTTGCTATTGTTTTTTAATTTCATGGGTTTAAGTCACCTGATATGTTAAGCTTCAGTAAAGGTGCAGGAGGTGCAACTTTGTAATCAGAATGAAAAACCACATGCATGCTGATGTTTGAGGAGGCAGGTAAAAATGGGAATGATTTCTAGGTTTGTGGCATTAGATGTGATAACACCAGGAAAAAAGAAGGGGTGAGCAAAGGCTGCATTGAGCTCCTTGGTGGGCAGCTCTGCAGCTGTGACTTCTGGAGTCATAACTGGCTTTTTAGCCTCATACAGCTTCTGCACTTCTAGGGGATGTGGGCTGGCTCAAATTCAGTTAATTGGTTGGAAGTCTGCGTGATGTTAGCGTGATGTTAAGTACTGTGCTTTCTGCTAGAGTGGGCAAGCCCCTGCCCTCAGGCAGCTTTCCCAAGGCTTGCAGAAAATGCCAGCCAAGTAGGTAGATGCTTCTCTGTGCAAGTTGTTTCCCAGTGTTTTCCTGTGATTTTTCCTTAACTTCACATTGATTGCAAGGCCCTCGGCAATACCCCCTGGCATTTTTCAAAGTTTTCTGCGCACAAAAGTCTTATTCCTTTTTATTAACCAACTGATACATTCCTCCCTCCTTCCCGACCCCACACGCAGTATGTTAAACCTCACCTCATGGAGCTCCTGGCCTTGGCATCCGCGTGGACCTGCACAGAGGGTCCTGCCAGGCGGTGAATTTGTACTGGTTTTCCTAATGAGGGCATTATTTGCTTTTTAGCCTGCCCCCTTGTTTATAAAATATGCCAAGAGAACTAAACAACCCGCTGTTCCCAGTCCTTATTTACTTGTCCAAACCAAATGTTTATGTCCTTGAATACTAAACTTGAAGAAAAAGGATTCCTCCTCGTGGGAAAGCTATGATCACTGAGTTTTTTTCTAAACTGTCGCTGCAGGCCTGCTTTTCAGACAACATGCAACTTATCAATGACTTTAGGAACAATTCAGACCCGCTTCCTTTGCCCTAGAGTGTGGGGTGGGGGACCTCTAGGTTCCTGGGTCTATGACTATTAGTATCTCCCTGAGACACCTCCCGGCCCAGGTGCAGCATTCAGAGCTTGGCTTGGCCCAGAACCGTTCATTGAACATAACCTTGGGCCTAAGGATGTAAAAAGGAGAGGAAGAGAAAAGGCATTTGGCAGTCACAGTGTTGATGGTTTTCTTTGGTCACCTGTGCCTGCGCTGGCTTTGGGCATACCCCGTGCTGGCCAGCTTGCTGGAAAGCCAGGTTGGTGTGAGGCAGGACTTCTCAGCCTGGGCAGCAGGTTCAGGATCACCTGGGGTGCTTCCGGAACACAGGCTGCTCGTCCCCAGCTGACTCAGAACCTGGCACCTGTGTTTTCTGGATGCTGACCAGGTGAGTCTGATGGAACCAGGTTACAGGGACTGCCCATGATGGCTGTGGCTGATACATTTTGTTTCTCTCAAGTGGGATTTCCCCATGGGCATCTGACTTGAATCACTTTATTTATCTTCTCCTGGCAAGTTTTGTGCTGAACACACACTTGCCACCTTTCCTTGTTTCTTTTTCCACAGAGGAGAAACATTTCCTTGTTACCTTTGCCAGATTACTTAGGAGAAGAGTGTAAATTGAAGCCATTTATCTTGAAATGTGCTGCAGGGGCACATTGTTTATACAAGTGAAAGAAATTGTAACAGGGTTATTTGGTCTGGTCTGCAAGGAAAAGGTGTCTCAAGTTTTCCTTTCTGCCCTCCATTTTCGGCACAGTGTATTAGTTAGAATTAGGTTTGCGTCTGTGACAGGCGGGACAGCCATTAAGGGGCTTAGTGAGTATTTTTTATGTTTACTATTGGTAAAGTTAACATTGCCATTAATAAAGTGAATGTTACTGCTCACACATCAGCCAGTCTCATGACCAGAGTTCATCTATTGTGTATCCTATGGCAGGTAGTCAGATAACAGATAAAACATGAGTTTGCAGTGATTTTGCTATTCTAATTAAACCTGTACATGTTTGTCAGTTGGAGGACGAGTAAGTCGAGAATTAAATTATACTCGCCAGAAGATTGGAGAAGAGGCTATGTTTAATCCTCAACTCATGATACAGACCCCTAAAGAGGAAGGTGCTAACGTCCTGACCACAGAAGCGCTCCTACAACACCTGGACTCGGCGCTCCAGGCCAGCCGTGTCCACGTATACATGTACAACAGGTAAGGCCTGCCGCGTCCACCTACTAATGAGCAGCAGGTAAGGCGGTGGGAGAAGGCTGCTGATTTAGGCCCCATTATTTTAGTAAATGAAGTTGCCCTGGAAATGCACCTGGAGTATTAGTTCAACTAGCTTTGCAATGAAAGGATTTTTTTTCATCTTGATTTATCGTTTCTCGAGTTTGGTAACAAAGTAAGTGCGTTACTTGATAATGTATTGCCAGTAAGTATCTTGGCACTGTCCCGAAAAGAGGATGACGCTGAGCCACTTGGGGACTATACACCCAGGCTGTAAGATCTTTCATTGCTTAAGAGATTTTTGGAGAGTGATATTTTGAATTGCCCTTACTGAACTTAAAAACAATGCGGAAAATGAAGAGCTGCTTCTTGTGACTTTGTACTCATAGTTGTTTTGTGTCACACAGCACGTTGGGGGCTGAGCCACCATGGGAATTGTTGCTGACACCTTTTGATTTATTTTTTTGAGACAGAGCCTCACTCTGTTGCCCAGGCTGGAGTGCAGTGATGTAATCTCGGCTCACTGCAACCTCTGCCTCCCAGGTTTAAGCAATTCTCATGCCTCAGCTTCCCAAGGAGCTGGGACTAGAGGTGCCCACCACCACACCTGGCTAATTTTTGTATTTTCAATAGAGATGGGGTTTCACCATTTTGGCTAGGCTAGTCTCAAACTCCTGACCTCAAGTGATCCGCCCACCTCAGCCTCCCAAAGTGCTGGGATTACAAGTGTGAGCCACCATGCCTGGCCCGCTGACACCTTTTTAAAAAGTTATATTTTAGCATCATATTGCTAATTTCACAGTGCTGTGAGTAGAGTAAAGCATTAGGAAGAGTTCAAAACTCAGTCCTTTTTCTTACGTATCTAGACTGTTGGTTACTACAGGGCAGGGGCCACCTCTGATCTGTTTTCACCCCAGCATTGAGAACAGAGTGAGCTTTCAGTTTGTTGATTGCTTTTGAGGTTGGCATCACTAAACCCCATTTCCAGGGGACCTGTGAGTTGGCATCACCCAACCCCATCGCCTCCCCTAGGCTTTCAGCACCTCTTCACTGAGGCCTCTGCTAGTACCGTTTATTTTTCCTGCAAGAGGTGAGGAAGTAGCAGTATAGGCATATTCAGCAGCCAGGGAGAACCAAAGAAGAAAATAAAATTAAGATTTTTCTTGTCCCTTCTCTAACCTCTGCTTACATTCCAGCTTGACAGGATCCTAGGGACAGGCACAGCCAGGGTCGAGTCACATGTCTGGCACATTCTTGTTTGCTTATCTGTAACCTGGGCTTATGGTCATGTGTGCTCATATCCTCCATGGTTCCCAGAACAAGACCAGATATATTAATGCAAGGGCCTTAGAAAATGTAAAATCATGTTTCTGCCAGGCAAACTTGCCCTGTTGGTCTGTAACAAGCATTGTAGGGAAGCAACTACCCGGTGCAGTTTTGCAGAATGTGAAGTGGCATCCCTGTGGGGAGCCAGTTGTCCTGGGGCCACTGCAAGCATGGCCAATGCATTCTTAGTGTTTGTCACCTACACGCTTCAGGAGAAGATGTGAGGGTCTGTGTAATTAAATTACACTCTTAAGCTGAGATGGGTCCAGAGGAATTTTATGCATTGGAATGAACTTTAAGAACATGTAGTTCAACCCATCCCATGTTTTAGGTGAGAAAACTGGGAATTAGACTAATTAGAGCATTTGTCCAAGTTCATGCAGTTATGAAATGAGAGAGCCAGGTTTCAAAGCCTTTTTCTGGCTTCAAGCCCATTCGTTTTTCTAATGCGCAATGATGTCCTTCTCAAGAAGTGTAAATGAGAGTTGATCAAGTAATATAAAGTGAGAACCTACTCATGCCAGATAGTCTATGTTGATGCTGTATAGAATTAAAATATAAATATGTCCATGGATGTGTGGCTGGGTGGAGGTTGGAGGAGATATGGGTAACTTAGGCACAGCTCTCAAAGAGAGGAAAGACATCAGTATAGATAGACATGGACAAAGCAAATGTGGGCGGTCCCCATGACAGCTGCGCCAGGTTTCAGCAGGAGATCTGGCCAGCCAGGGCTCTAGAGTTCAGGAGAAAGGGGTCATTTTCAACAAGCTTAACACGGGGGTGACATTTCAACAGGGCGCTGAGAGACAGGAAGGCACAGGGAAGAGGACACAGTAAGCTCCCTGGGTGAAGACAGGCCTCCCTTAGGAGGCCAAGAATAGAGCAGTTGGGAGGGAAGTTTTTACTTTGCTTCTTTCTTTCTTTTTTTTTTTTCCTTCCCTTGGACTTTTCCATCCCCACTCTTGCAGATTTTCTTTTTTTTCAGTTAGACTGATCTCCCTAACACACCTGGAAAGATATGGGCATAACACTTTTCTAGAGACAATAAAACTCCAGATTAATTCTTTTTTTTTGAGAGATAGGGTCTTGCTCATCTAGGCTGGAGTGCAGTGGAGCAATCACAGCTTACTGCAGCCTCGAACTCCTGGGCTCAAGTGATCCTCCCACCTCTGCCTCCCGAGTAGCTGGGACTATATATGTGTGGCACCACTCCTGGCAATTTTTTTCATTTTTTTGTAGAGACAGGGTCACTCTCTGTCGCCCAGACTGGAGCACAGTGGCATAATCACAGCTCACTGCCTCAGCCTTCCAGGATCAAGTAATTTTCCTGTCTGTATAGCTGAGACAACAGGCATGCACCACTGCGCCCAGCTAATTTTTAAAGTTTATTTATTTATTTATTCATTCATTCATTCATTCATTCATTTATTATAGAGATAGGATCTCACTTTGCTGCCCAGGCTGATTTCAAACTCCTGGCTTCATGCTGTCCTCCTGCCTGCACCTCTCAAAGTGCTGGGATTACAGGCATGAGCTGCGGCACCCAGCCCTAAATTAATTCTTGATCTGTATATTTATTCACATTTATGTAAGATAGGAATAGAAGAGACTGTGAAGTTAGAATTTGACCCACCTGGTACATGTTATTTATAATATTAATGGTTAAGAGCAGGAGAGTTCATTTTGAACACTACCTATTAAGGACATGATCTGCCAATAAAACATCTCCGCACCTGAATATGTGTCAATACTTTGCAAACCTAATTTAATCCCCACCTATTTTGAATTTGTGATAATTCAGCTGGGCTGCCCTGAAGTTGTTTAATGTATGTAGAAAAGCAGATTAATGGTGTAAACAAGATTATTGGGAGAACACTTAAGAAAACAAGACTTTTCAAGTACTTTGGTAGCATTCATTTACATAAACACCCTACATGTTAATTACGATTGAGTATTATCTATTCATTAAAGCAAGCTTGCTGGGTCTCTACTTGGCAAAAGCTCTGCTCGTTTTGACAGATGCTTAAAAGTGATCGAAATTGCAGTTCTTTTTATATGTTCTATCATTTCGAATTTGCACTAATTTTCTTACCTTATTACAGTGAGAAATTTTTGTCTCTGCTTTTCATTTTATTAGGCAGTGGAAATTGGAACATTTGTGTTACAAATCAGGAGAGCTTATCACAGAAACAGGTTACATGGATCAGGTATAGTTTCTTCTTGTTGGCAAAAATTTCTCAAGAACACCCCAATAGTATTCCTTAACCTAACGCATGGCCTCTTCTTTTTAACTTTGACAGATAATAGAATATCTTTACCCTTGTTTGATTATTACACCTTTGGACTGCTTCTGGGAAGGGGCGAAATTACAGTCTGGGACAGCATACCTCCTGTAAGTGTGTGATCACGCTTTCTAATGTCTGTGACTTCTCTAGGACTCAGTGTTTCTGATGTTGCTTATCATTGTTTGTTCCATTTCAGTTTTGAACAAGAAATAAAAACATTGAAATTCCATGTGCATTTTTTGAGTGAATAGTCGGGGGAGAGGGGATTTCAGCAGAATGTTTTTTCTCTTTTCAAAAAACAATTCTGTAGGCGTCATTAAATTTCATTCACTTTTACCAACCTATTTATATGCAAATAAAATGCAAATTATTGCAGAGTACGTGTGATTTTTTAACTCTTTAAAAAATGTTCGTAGTTTCAAAGACTAGGCATTTAGACACTTATTTTTTAAGGAGAGACTTTATTAGTGAGTAGGTTCACATCAAAATGAAACATTTTGAGTTTGAGATCTTCCTGTGAAGTAAAAAGCTAACCTTTCTTTAGATCACACTAATGGCATTTAAGGGGGAAATCCACTATCTGTGAAGGCCACAGTAGGGAATGCTTCACCGTTTAGCAGTTGGATATTATATATACTGCGTCATTTAAAGAATAATTGTTAATCAGCATAGACATTTTCAGTTAATTATGCAAGAGTGAGAGCTTGGGTTATTGTTTCTGTCTTGGCTTGCACGTATCTGCAAAAGCAATTTGCAGTGGCCATCCCCTGACCTTCAGTGTACAGTTTTAGATGGGAAATAAGGGGTTTTGTGTTTTCTGGTTGGGAGATTCCGAATAATGACTTCAGCCTGGTTAAGCAGCTACAGTGTGGTTTGAACCACATAACAGGCAGCCAAAAGCCTTTCTGGTCTGTCAACAGCACAAATTCAAAAGTGAGTGTGGGGGGAAGTGGCTGTGATGGTGGTGATGGCAGAGGCCGCAGGGGGCTTGCCCATTCCATTGCCAGGCTGAGAGTGCTCATAAGTATGGGATTGTTAAAGGTAGCAGAGATCAAATATTTTGATTGATGACATTTACAAAGTATTTATTAGGCTGCCAAGTGCTAATTTGATGTTGTGACGCCCTCTTTTTTTAAAAAAAAATTTTTAATTTTGGATCTGTCTTTTGGCTAATTTTGTATGTAGATATTAAATATACAATATCAGCAATTAAAGATTATTCCGTGCCCTCATTAATTTATGAGTACTCTTTCTGCTTAGCGTCTTCAGTCATGAATTATTTTCCTGACCTAAGTTTACATGCAGATATGCTGGAAAGGAGCATTTGTTTTGATGCCAGAGTCCCAGAATTGCAGCATTGCCAGGAACCTCCTACAAGGCGGATGCAGTGGGTGCAGCCATGTTACTTTACGATGGGTTTAGAAGGCTCTTTTCATGGTCTCATCTCCTAATTTCTTTCGCAGAGGTAAACCTCCTTTGCGGTGGACAAACTTCGACCCTTTGGAATTCCTAGAAGAGTTAAAGAAAATAAACTATCAAGTGGACAGCTGGGAGGAAATGCTGAATAAGGCTGAGGTTGGTCGTGGTTACATGGACCGCCCCTGCCTTAATCCAGCTGATCCAGACTGCCCCGCCACAGCCCCCAACAAAAATTCAACCAAAGTGAGTACCAGCAGTGAGCGCTCTCAGAAGGGGTGGAGAGCAAAACACTTCTTTGTGTCCATTCATCATTCACTTTATTATTTTCATTTTTAACATTTCATTCTCCACGATCGTCTTTGTCTATGGAACTAAGTTTGTTTATAGAGCTAAATTTTACTGTAAGATTTGCCATATGCCTCCCATTGGCCTTGCTATTAATGTTCTCTCTGAAACACACAAACCCTTAATGCACTGGATTTTAACAAGGCATGTGACCTGCCTACTAATTCCCGTAATTATGTGGCTGTCTTTTTATTTTAGCCTCTTGATATGGCCCTTGTTTTGAATGGTGGATGTCATGGCTTATCCAGAAAGTATATGCACTGGCAGGAGGAGTTGATTGTGGGTGGCACAGTCAAGAACAGCACTGGAAAACTCGTCAGGTAAGCCAGCTCCCGAGGACAGTCTATGCCCTGTAGTCTTCTTCCTTTCCTCAAAAGCCACTTCCCTCCTGACATCGGCAAGTGTATTTTTATTAGTACTTAAACCGTTATCCTCGCTAGCCAGGTGGCGTCATAGAATATTAAGAAATACTAGCAGACTGCAACAGCTTGAAAAAGCACCTTGTGGGGAATTTTTCAAGAATAGATTTGTAGTTTTCATCAGGACCGTAGTTCCTGACTGTAGGGTTTTAGGAGATCTGCCCATTATGTAGAGAATGGGGGCAGGTGTAAAGTAGGCCGGGACACACTGGTCAGAGAGAGTTCGTGGTATGAGCTGCACAGTGTCATAGACTGTTAGGAAAAGACGGAGAGCCAGCAGCTCAATAAGAATTATCCTTTGTGCACTTGTGGACTCTGGTCAGTCAGGTGTCTCTGTTTCGTGTAAGATTTCTCCCCTGGGAACGCCACCGTCTGGGATTTCTGCACAGCGAGTATGCATCGCTGAGCCCGGTGTATCTGCTCAAGCTATCTGTTCCTCTCCCCTTCCTGTTTCATGGAATGGAAACTGAAAGGAAATTGCCTATTAATTTAATTTTGGGGTATATCTGTAAAAGGTTTGTAAGGTTACACCTTTAATATGGTACATCAATCTATTAAATAAAATAACCATCCTGGTCCCATTTTAATGGAAACATGTGCTCACAGAGAAGGAAAAGAAGTGCAGCCAGTGAGTTGGGGGAGCTGGCTGGGGATTTGAGGCAGTGGAAACTGCTTCCTGGGAATACTGATGATGTGCCTTCCCTTGGCCTGTGCCACAGCGCCCACGCCCTGCAGACCATGTTCCAATTAATGACTCCCAAGCAAATGTACGAGCACTTCAAGGGGTACGAGTATGTCTCACACATCAACTGGAACGAGGACAAGGCGGCAGCCATCCTGGAGGCCTGGCAGAGGACGTATGTGGAGGTAAACCCACCTTCGAATCAGCGTGCAGACTCGCTGGTTACGCAATTCTTCGTTTTCACCATTATTTAAAACATTTCTTTCCATTCAGGAAAGAATGTTTATTTTCAAAACATTGCAATTCTGGAACTTGATGGGATGCAAACTTTTTTCTTCTTCTTTGATATTGAAAATCCTAGGATAATATCTAAGAGACTAGTTCTAATTGGGTTGCCCTGAGACATGTTTAGTAACCAGTTGTGAATTCCAGAACTAAAGCACATAAGAGTTTAAAAAAACACTTGGTTAGCAAAGGTGTCTGGAAAACATTAGCAAGGCATAGAATCTGTTCACAGCTGCAGGCCCCTTGGTCAGGTCATGTGACAGGAGCTGGCCTTTGTTTCCCAAGCAGTGACCTCTACTGAGCTGCATGTGACCTTTTAAAAGTGGCCAGCAAATGAACAGGGGGAGGAGGGCCGTAAGAATAGGTTGTTTTGGATTAGGCGGGAGCTGATGGGACCACAAGTCAATTGTGAAGTTACGGAGAAGAGACGAGCAGTCTCAGCCCTGAGTAAATACAGCACTCAGAGTGAACTCCAGCGACACCAGCCCTCAGCAGCACCCACTGCCACTGATTAGCCACGGCCCTTGTCCTAAAACAGGGTTCTTTAATGTTAGCCCAACTTCAGCTTCCCTCCCTGCCCTGGAATCACGTAGAACTTTTTTTAAAAATGCATCAGAAAAAAAAAAAAAGGGCTGGGCTGTGTCACCTGAGATCTGTGGAGGCTTGTGGAACTGTTCATTGCATTTGGGCATTTCGCATTCTGCTGTGACCACAGGTGGTTCATCAGAGTGTTGCACAGAACTCCACTCAAAAGGTGCTTTCCTTCACCACCACGACCCTGGACGACATCCTGAAATCCTTCTCTGACGTCAGTGTCATCCGCGTGGCCAGCGGCTACTTACTCATGGTAACGCTCGATGCCATGCTCCTGGGGGCTGGAGTTTGGTTTGGTTGTTTTAGTCTTTACTTTTCCATGACCGCTACTGCTGCTTAACTGCTCTTAACATCCACGTGCATCCAGGACAGAGAGAGCGTGGCTTCACAGTGGTTTAAAAGTGGTTGTGTAAAGCGTTTTTCCCATTTGCTGTTTGCCTACCTTTGACTCCTGTCATTTTATGTGACATCCTTGATGTAAAGTTTTGTTGTTGTTGGATAAGTTCTGCCTTTTGATTTGGGGTGATGGGTGGAGGGAAACATTAGAATCACGACACATTCTAATGTTCGGCGTTTGTTCTGTGCCCCCATTGTTCTGCTTGCAGCTCGCCTATGCCTGTCTAACCATGCTGCGCTGGGACTGCTCCAAGTCCCAGGGTGCCGTGGGGCTGGCTGGCGTCCTGCTGGTTGCACTGTCAGTGGCTGCAGGACTGGGCCTGTGCTCATTGATCGGAATTTCCTTTAACGCTGCAACAACTCAGGTACTAAAGGAGACATTCATCTGTCCGTTGACAAACGCCCCCCAGCCCCCAGGCTCGGCCCAGCCAGCCTACTGTGTGCTGTGTGTCCTTCTCACCGGAAGGGTCTTGCAGCCTTTTCCACTAGGATGCTACTGGTTTCAGGGGGATGCTCTCTCTTGATGCTGTCCGCCCTCAGGGCGGTGGGTAGGAAGTCTGTTGGGCTTATTGATTAGTAGAGACACTTGGCTGATAGGAATGTATGTCATTGACCAGGGTTGTGGCTCTCCAGCTCTGGTGGGTATTCGCATGGCTTGCAGGGCTTGTGAAAGCTCAGATTGCCAGGCCCCACCACCAGAGTTTCTCAGTAAGTCTGGGGCCAGGGCTGAGAATGTGCACTTCAGGGCAGTTCCCAGTGATGCTGGTCCATGGGCCACACTGCGAATCATTGCTTAAACGAGTTGGATTCCTTCTCATTTACTAGCTTAAAAAATGATAGTACACTGACTTTCGAAGTAGAAACGTGCAGGATCTCCTGTGAGCTGAAACAGCTAGGCTTTGGGATGTCAAGTGAATTCTTCACCATGAGGTTACAGAAGCCCTGCTTTAGGAGCTGTTAGGTGCTGGTGGCAGAGTCCTAACTAGCTTTAGAATCATCTGAATTGGATCTCACGTGTCTAATGCCACCATCCTCTGTTTTTGCTGTAGGTTTTGCCATTTCTCGCTCTTGGTGTTGGTGTGGATGATGTTTTTCTTCTGGCCCACGCCTTCAGTGAAACCGGACAGAATAAAAGAATCCCTTTTGAGGTAATGCAAAAACAAAAGAAGAGAGTTTTGGGGACATCGCAGCTTCCTCTCTTCCTGAGTATTTGTCCTTTAATTTTCCTCAGTCTGACCCAGTAAAGATTTCAGTCCCATGTCAGATGATGTGTCACTGGCTGCCAGTCAATGAAATAAGCTGGAAGACTCTCAGGACATGTATTTGCTATGAGAAGTCCCAAGAGCTGCATTTGGGGTGCCTTTAGGAATACGGGTGTTTGTTTTAATGTGACACTTTACCCCTAACTGCCATACCTTTCCAGAGCCTGCATTTGCTTCTCTGGAGATGTCTGTCACTTAGCCATCACCTCTCTCCACTCCCTTTTAAAATTATACTTAAGCATTAAGTCATTATCTTGCAGCTTTCTGCTCTGGATGCTAATAACCATGAAGAATTGATGACTCTGTAGATAGTACTGAATAATGCTGGTGTTAGGGGGTAAGGCAGGTGTGGCTCTTTCTCTTTCCCTAATGCCAGCATGATAAGCTGTAATAACAGTTCTGTTATTCTGCCACGTATCTGCTCACACAGTCTGTGGTCCAAGGGGAGCCTGTCCAGTGCAGCTCTCAGCGCTGTGGTTTCTTATTCCCAGGACAGGACCGGGGAGTGCCTGAAGCGCACAGGAGCCAGCGTGGCCCTCACGTCCATCAGCAATGTCACAGCCTTCTTCATGGCCGCGTTAATCCCAATTCCCGCTCTGCGGGCGTTCTCCCTCCAGGTGAGCTTCCGGTGATGAAGGCTGCGGTGATCCTGAGCGGGGCACTGACTTCCAGCATCCCATGTCTGCGGTCTCTGCTAAGGCACTTCAGTTACTCATGAAGTGAAATAGAAATGCCTGTGTTTGAGGCTTTGTTTAACTGGGTGGAGGATGCTTCTTTAAGCTTATAACCCTGACACTCCCTCTAAAAAACTAAGCCCTTCTGGAGTTTTTCCTTCCTTTCTAGCCCTATGAAGCCCAGATGCCTGTTGCCTTATAGAGTGGCCATGTCCTTTATGCATGGCTTTCGGGGCTACTCCGTGTTGCCCTCTGGGGTCACCAGCGCTGCAGCCAGCTTCTAGGCCATTCCCTGCTTCCAAACACCACTCCCAGTACCTGCACTTACCCCATCTCCCGCTGCCCACCTCATCCCAAACAGGCCACCTTTTCTTTCGCTTTTGCCAAAGCAGCCCCAACCCAAGACAGTATTAAGCTTGAGGTCGCGTGTCAGACGGCACTGCAGGACTGGCACTGGTCGCGTGTCAGACGGCACTGCGAACTGGCCAGGCTGCCGTGGAGAATTTCCTGCAGGGTGCTCCTCAGTGGGCCCTTGCTTTCCACCTCCCTTTCCTAAGTTGGCCGCCACAATCTTTCCTGTCCCCTCCTCTCTTTCCTTTTGGTCCCCTGCTCCCCTCTCAGGCTGCCCAAGCAGACTCACGATCCCTCTCACCTTCCCATGCAGAGCATGTGGGCCCCTCGTGACTTGTCCTCTCCTTCCAGACCAGGCCCTGTCACCCCCAGAGGCCGTCAGGGTATTTTCTAATCGAGACTCAGCTTCTGTGAATTGTAAGCACAGACAGTTCCCTGGGATGGGTATAGAGCTGTAGTATGTTCTGCGCCTGGAGTAAATTACTGACATCGCCCTTGAGTTACCTGAAATTCGTAGGAATCCTAAAATTAGTTACTGCAGCCAGTAAAGCAGAGACTTCACCAGTTTGTGCCATGGTCTTCCTCAGCGCAAAGTGGCCTGGAGTTTTGATATCTCAAGATGTTGTGGGGGTTTTGTGAATTAATTTCAAATTTTAAAACCTCAGTTGTTTCCCCTTTCTTTCTCTGTGATGGTATGATGTCTAATTCTCAAGCTGGCCAGGTTGTTAAAGGAAATGACTTCTGTGTCACTTTTTCACTTGTTGTTAGGATGCCCGGCACACTCAGACAGCTTTACTCTACTCACCAAGAGCTCCTGCAGATGCGAGCAGGAAGAGAAATTGACCAGTCTGGCATCTGGTTTCTGTTTATATTTTGTCAATATGTTTAGCTCTTTCCTAGTCTTTACATTTGTCATATAAGAGGAACCAATCAATCACGTATTTGAATGTCATTTTGCTAGTAACCAAGAGGCCTGGGCAACTACTGATCCTACTGGGTTTGGGAATGGAGGCATCTTTAGTATTTAGTGTGAGGCACAGCTGGAGAAAAGATTCTATGCCAATTGCCGTAACCGCCAGCCCCAAAAGAAACATAAAAAGAAAAGAAAACAGGGTTTATTTGTATTATAAATTTATATAGAAGTAAAAATAGTGAATCAATGAATAACATTCAGATCTGATGCTCAAACCAAAGCACAGGACAAGGAAACTCTCTCTGATTGCTCAGTGGCATGAAAAGTGAACCAGACTCGCAGTGCAGCTGAAGTTGTAGAATGCCTTTGTGCGCAGGTGTGCGTCTGCTCAGCACTCTGTGGTACCCCAGTCTCATTTCACGTGCAGCAGGTGCTGGTATTGAGAAACTGTTCTAGAGTCTTATAGTCTTGGGACCCTGTCTGCCCGTTCTCTCTCCTCTCCCCTTCTTTTCTGCTTGCCTTTTTGCTCACTGTCTTTCTATATCTGCTCACACTCCTTCTTTTCTTCTTTTCTCTCTCATTCTCTCCTCTCCTCTCTTAGTACATACTGATGGCTCATCGAGGCCGACTCTCCTTTAATGATACCCTATGGTGTGGTGGTCTGAAAAGCTACATGAGGTTTCCTTACGAGGAGTAGCCTTATAGAAAATCCAGTGCGCTAAGTTCTCCCAAGGTAAGCACCTTACAGAGACAAAAATGAGTACTGTTGGTTTTTGTGTTTCTGTTTCAAAGCACCGCAGTATCATTGTAGAAAATTGCAACTATAGCTTCCAAGAGTCCTCATCTTATTGAAGAATACCTCCTCATGACACTAGTTAATTCTCTGTCAAAAGAAAAAAGGAGTGCTATGCACAGTGGCTCACACCTGTAATCCCAGCACTTTGGGAGGCCGAGATGGGAGGATCACGAGGTTAGGAGATCAAGACCATCCTGGCCAACATGGTGAAACCCCATCTCTACTAAAAATACAAAATTAGCCGGGCGCAGTGGCTCACGCCTGTAATCCCAGCTACTCGGGAGGCTGAGGCAGGAGAATCGCTTGAACCCAGGAGGCGGAGGTTGCGGTGAGCTGAGATCGTGCCATTGCACCCCAGCCTGGGAGACAGAGCAAGACTCTGTCTCAAAAAAAAAAAAAAAAATAGGATAGAAAATGCAAGGAAAAGAGAGAGCGTGCAATGATTTTTGCAGTGGCCATCAGAAAATTTTCCCTGGTTCTGTTTTAAATGTATTGACCCTCAAAATTGGCCATTATGTAGCTTCTCTTTCCGTTGATGAACAGTATCGCGTTTGATTCTGGGTGTTCAGTTGTGTTTATATTTGCAAGATGCTACAGATTAAACATCAAAAGGGAGTGACCCAAGGTGGTTCTGTCCAATAGTAAACCTGCGTTACCTTCAGAATTTTCCATATAAAACTCCTCCAATTTTGTAGCCTGACCAAATAATTAGATATTTTTTTCCACAAGGAACCTGTCTTAAACCTCATCAGCCTTTACGCATCTGCCTAAATGCCATCTCTACACCAGAAATCACTGGCATCAGCTGTAATTCTTTGTAATTAACTAGGGCTTGCTGGTAGCCCAGTAGTGTTTATTCTTCAATGAAAACTCACAGAATAGAACCCCTTGTTGTTCTGTCTGGTCTAGGAGGGTTCAGCTGGAACCTCCTCTGCACGTGTCCCAGCCTTAGCTGCTTTGAGGGGATGGGGCATTTCCTATGAGCACAATAACTAGAATTGATTCACAGTTGCGGTATCATCCCCATCGTCTTCTCTGGTTTACTTACACTCTCTTGCCTTTGCGACAACCCTTTTCGCTTTCTGAGCAGCCCTTGCTGGTTGTTTTACTATTGGTGTATACCTAGGGACCTGGTGTTGAGAAAATACTCCCCTATACGTGTAGGTTATGAGAAAGGCAGTAAGACGGGATGCTACTTGAGGTTCTTCCCTCATCCCTTCATTTCCGTCACAGACACGGAGCAAGGTGCCCAGCAGACTTCTCTGACTGATGAGGCCGGCAGGTGCCCATGCCTGTGCCCATGGGGCTCCCTGTGTCACGAACCTCTGCTCTCCTCATCCTCATGAACACCTGTCCAAATCGGGATGCCCAGGGTCTCTTCTCTACATTCCACTCCTCAATTCTAAACATGACTGATTTTAAAAGCTAAAAGGATTCGGCCCCCAGGATTACATGCTCCTGGAAAATCTCCGTTAGAATCCTACCTGTTCTTCCTGCCATCCCCTGCTGTCTCATGGTCAGGTGTCCTAACCCCATCCACAGACATCCTCTCAGTAAGGGACCAGATCTCACAAAACTCCCGGTTCTCAGCTGAGCTGGGGGCTTGGCATCAAGTCTTTGATCTGATTTACTGGATAATCTCAGGCAGGTGACTTGACTGCACTTCGGGGACTTTATCAGGTAATACTGTCAAGAGCAGTGAGAACCTCCTGTTTGCTATGAATCAGGTATGAACCATCTGATCTTCATAGCTTCTCCTTTCTCTTCCCCAAAGTGAATTTCAAACCCCTGCAGTACAGAGGTGCTTGAGCCAGGTGTCTCCTCTTGCACACACTGTGTTTTTTTCACAGGGAGCACTTGCCATTCCCCTGCTCCTAACTGATCTCTTTTTTCTTTTTTTTCTTTTTCTTTTTTTTTTTTTTTTGAGACGGAGTCTCACTCTTTTTGCCCAGGCTGGAGTGCAATGGTGCGATCTCAGCTCACCACAACCTCCGCCTCCTGGGTTCAAGCAGTTCTCCTGCCTCAGCCTCCCGAGTAGCTGGGATTACAGGCATGCACCACCACGCCTGGCTAACTTCTTATTTTTGGTAGAGATGGGTTTCTCCATGTTGGTCAGGCTGGTCTCGAACTCCAACCTCAGGTGATCCGCCCGCCTCGGCCTCCCACAGTGCTGGGATTACAGGCGTGAGCCACTGTGCCCGGCCCTCTTTTTCATCTTCTAAACCCTGCTGAAGCCTCTCCCGGGAAGCCTGCCTTGACTGACCACCCCTCTACCCCACTGAGCTGCTCTGCAGCCTGGCACCTACCTTCATGACGCCATCCATCATTCAAGATTGTCATTTGTGTATAGATCTGGCTCTGTGAGAATTGAGAGTAGGATTTTGTCTTATTTATCTTTGTGTCTCCAGCACCCAGCACAGTACTAGACTTTTCTTTTTAAAAGATCTCTCTCTTTCTCAGGTAAATTCTCTTGTCACAGTGGTGATGAGCTTATTTGTGTAGGTCTATCAGACAGGTCTTAAATACCTTAGAGTGGTAAGCTAACATGCTTCATATTTTTCAATTGATGAAGGATTTTCAAGATAGACCAAGAAGAAAGAGGTTAGGTAGTTTTTAGAAGAAGATCCTTGACAGGGAATTAATTATTGGAAGACATCTCTCCAGAACTCAGGCTTGCTGGTTCACCTTCAGCATAAACTCACAATTCCCATCCAAAGCCCTTTGTGGAAGTTCTCCCTGGATTGTGTTAGGTGCCAGTTATAGCCACGTTTTCTTTCCTCACCCTAGGATATTTATCAGTTTGAGGTTTGTGAACTAAGCAGTTCTTTGAGAAGCTTCGTTTTTTTATTTTCTTTCTTCCTTTTTTTTTTTTTTTTTTTCGAGACAGACTCTCACTCTCACCCAGGCTGGAGTGCAGTGGTGCAATCTTGGGTCACTGCAACCTCCATCACCCAGGTTCAAGCGATTCTCCTGCCTCAGCCTCCCGAGTAGCTGGAACTACAGGCGTGCGCCACCACACTCAGCTAATTTTTTGTGTGTTTTTAGTAGAGACGGGGTTTCACCGTGTTAGCCAGGATAGTCTTGATCTCCTGACCTCGTGATCCACCCACCTCGGCCTCCCAAAGTGCTGGGACTATAGGCGTGAGCCACCGTGCCTGGCCTCGTTTTTTATTTTCAAGCCATGTCTGGCAATTTCCTGGCTCCTCAGCATTGCCAGTGCGTTTCTCTGTGGTGCCCCTTCTGCCATGCCCTTCCGAGCTGGGTCGACTTTCCACCGGCCTCTGTTGGCTTCCCCTATTAACAGCCCAATTTTGTAATTTTTACTAGGTCAGCAGGAGATTTGCCAACGCACTGCAGAATCTAGCCCTGTGTTTATTCTAGGTTATGGAGTGACTTTTGAATCTGTACTTATTTATTCTGCGTACTATAATCACACACAGGAATTTCTTTCTGCTTAACTCTCCTTGACCTTTTGTGTTTCTTGCTCTCATACCCCACAGTCTACTCCAGAGGCAATTTGGAATGTGCCTATTAAAACCTCAGAGGACACGTGTGAAATTGTATTTCACGTTTTAAAGGGGGACATTTTTATATACTCGATCCGCTTTATATAAAAATGTTTAACTGTAAAATCAGGGTCGTGTGACCTTTTGGAAGCATTCTGGAAGGGAACTGCTTCTGTTTGTTTTAAATTCTATCTCGAGTGTGCTGTCTGTTCTGCCTTTGTGGATTTGGTTTGGTTAGGTTACTAGCAACATGTTAGTTTAGTTCCCAGGTTTGTGCCTTATCAGTTTATGGAATTATTAGAGATAGAAAGGCCCAGAAATAGTCAAGACTATTCCTGTCAAATAGGCTCTTGATGATGTAGCAAAAGAAACTCTTAACATCTGTCACAGTTTCAAACACTTCAAGAGGAAAGGGAAAGAAAAATATTGTTTAAAAGCATCTCTATTTTCAAAGCAGTCTCTGATTGGGCGGAGGCATGTTGGTGACCTCTGAATTTTTTTTCTGCTCCCAGGCAGCGGTAGTAGTGGTGTTCAATTTTGCCATGGTTCTGCTCATTTTTCCTGCAATTCTCAGCATGGATTTATATCGACGCGAGGACAGGAGACTGGATATTTTCTGCTGTTTTACAAGGTACATTTTCAGACTGCTGTGGCCTTTTGATTAGTGCTGTGAGAGAACTCTTTCAGCCTGTGGACTTATAAAGGAATGTGGGTAACGGGGTTTGTGCTGCTGTGGAGAACGTAGGAGAGAGATTGGACAGAGGCTGCTTCCCTAGGGGGACATCAGAGTCCCTGGGCTTCCTTCTCCCCTGCCCCAGCTGAACAGTCTCACAGCCCTCAAGATGCTGGTACCAATGACCCCTTTTTCCATCATGAACTGATGTTGCCGATTGTAGGAATGTTTCATATCTCTGCGTTAGAGCAGAACAAGATTGAAAAACACCCATCTAGAAAATATATAGTCCTTTGATGGTAGTTTGGTTTTGTTTGGAATCGTGCTTTGAAGGATTCGTCATCATGGAACTTGCTTTTGAAAGCCAAATTTAGGATCAGTCCTCCATGTGGCCTCCTCAGACTGACTTTTATCAAGTTCACTGGGCGATGAACTAGGTGATGTTATCAACCAGGCGATGTTTCTGGAGTTCAGCAATGTGATGTTTCTCTCCTAAGTCAGAGCTGTGTAAAATGGGTATGCTCTGTACACAGTGAAAAATGGCAGAATGAAAGCACCATTCCCCTGTTTCAGCATAACATTGCAACATGTTTCCCCTCCTTTCAGCCCCTGTGTCAGCAGAGTGATTCAGGTTGAACCTCAGGCCTACACCGACACACACGACAATACCCGCTACAGCCCCCCACCCCCCTACAGCAGCCACAGCTTTGCCCACGAAACACAGATTACCATGCAGTCCACTGTCCAGCTCCGCACGGAGTACGACCCCCACACGCACGTGTACTACACTACCGCCGAGCCGCGCTCTGAGATCTCCGTGCAGCCCGTCACCGTGACACAGGACACCCTCAGCTGCCAGAGCCCAGAGAGCACCAGCTCCACAAGGGACCTGCTCTCCCAGTTCTCCGACTCCAGCCTCCACTGCCTCGAGCCCCCCTGTACCAAGTGGACACTCTCATCTTTTGCTGAGAAGCACTATGCTCCTTTCCTCTTGAAACCAAAAGCCAAGGTAATCTGCCATAACTTAAGACTCTTCCTGTCTTCAAAAAATAACAGAACCTTTGGAGTTCATCAAATTGCTTCTACTTTTCTTTTTCCTTAAAAAAAAAAAAATTCATATAAGTATGATATATTTCAGTCCTCCAAAAGTCAATGCTTTTAGAGCATAGGGCCGTTTTAATGAGGTCATATTCCATGGGAGTGAACCTCTATGCAGCAAGTCTTTTTATGAATGAGGTTATTTAAAAATGTGATTATTGCCACTTGCGGTGGCTCATGCCTGTTATCCCAGCGCTTTGGGAGGCTGAGGTAGGAGGATTGTTTGAGCCAGGAGTTCAAGAACAGCCTAGGCAACAAAGGACGACCCTGTCTCTACAAAATATTTTAAAAATTAGCCAGGGACAGGTGTGGTGGCTCACGCCTGTAATCCCAGCACTCTGGGAGGCCAAGGCCAGCAGATTGCTTGAACCCAGGAGTTTGAGACCAGCCCAGGCAACATGGTGAAACTCCATCTCTACAAAAAATTGCCTGGGCATGGAGATGTGCCTATAGTCCCAGCTGCTTAGGAGGCTGAGGTGGGAGGATCACTGAGCCCAGGGAGTCAAGGCTACAGTGAGCCGTGATGCTGCCACTTCATTCAAGCCTGGGTGACAGAGTGAGACCCTGTCTCAAAAGAGAGGAAAAAAAAAAGGCATGGTGCTGTGTACCTGTAGTCCTAGCTACTTGGGCAGCTGAGACAGGAGGATCATCTGAGCCCAGGAGTTGGAGGCAATAGTGAGCCCTGATCATGCCACTACACTCCATCCTGGGAGACAGAGTGAGATCTCAACTCAGATATATAACAAAGCAAGGCTGGGCACAGTGGCTCCCGCTTGTAATCCTAGCACTTTGGGAGGCCAAGGCGGGTGGATCACCCGAGGTCAGGAGTTCAAGACCAGCCTGGCCAACATGGTGAAACCCTGTCTCTACTAAAAATACAAAAAAAATAGCCAGGCGTGGTGGTGCACACCTGTAATCCCAGCTACTTGGGAGGCTGAGGCACGAGAATTGCTTGAACCTGGGAGGTGGAGGTTACGGTGAGCCGAGATGGCACCACTGCACTCCAGCCTGGGCAACACAAGACTGTCTCAAAAACTTTTATATATATATATATAAAACAAAACAAAAATGTGATTACTATGATTTTATCCTTTTTCCTATGGGAGAACAACCCCTACAAGCTAAATCAGGTCAAGTGTGGTGGTGAAAACAAGGTATTAACTAGACAGCTTCTCTTTGTCCAGGAAGAGTCAGTGGGGTCTGACCTTGTGCCTCTTCTGTTCCAGGTAGTGGTGATCTTCCTTTTTCTGGGCTTGCTGGGGGTCAGCCTTTATGGGACCACCCGAGTGAGAGACGGGCTGGACCTTACGGACATTGTACCTCGGGAAACCAGAGAATATGACTTTATTGCTGCACAATTCAAATACTTTTCTTTCTACAACATGTATATAGTCACCCAGAAAGCAGACTACCCGAATATCCAGCACTTACTTTACGACCTTCACAGGAGTTTCAGTAACGTGAAGTATGTCATGTTGGAAGAAAACAAACAGCTTCCCAAAATGTGGCTGCACTACTTCAGAGACTGGCTTCAGGGTAAGACGCCATGGGAGGGCTTTCGTCCTTTCGGTCTTTTGCGTGTTCAGCTTCAACAGGTTCCTTTGTCATGATTATGAAGGCATTAGATTAGAATGTAACACTGACGTGTTTCATGGACTTTTAAGAGTTGCTCAAGATTCTTACATGAACTGTTTCTGCAGCAGCCTCCCAGATCTGGCTTTTACCTATAAAATGATGCAGATAATTCAGATGAGCTTCTGTGAGAATGTACAAGTGCACGTCAGGAAAAGGGGAGCATGTTGTAACAGGTGGAGCCGAGGCTTCTGGTGCTGTTTCCTCTTGGATAGATGGTGGCTAGTTTGGTGACCACATGAAATCAAAGTGCGGCTGGGATTTCCAGACTGATTGTCAAATTATAGCTTATTGCACCAGGAGATGCTAGATAAGCAGTGGACATAGTCTTAAACTCCATATTTTGACCATCTCTTAAAAAATTGTTTATTTCTAATTGACTTTGTTTTTAGAGCAGTTTTAGGTTCCCAGGAAAATTGAGCAGAAGGTGCTGAGATGGGCCATATCCCCCTTCCTCACCCACGCACAGCCCCCCCAACTGTAAACATCCCGCACCAGAGGGATGCATTTGTTACAGCTGATGAACCTGCACATTATTACCCAGGCTCCATAGTTTATGGTTGGGTTCATTTTGACCATTTTTTGATTTGGTACATGAAGTAAAGTTATAAATGCTTAATCACATTTCACATTATTTTATAAATAATCAAATTCTGTTTTAAAATGCCTTTCTTGGTGGGGCACAGTGGCTCACGCCTGTAATCCCAGCACTTTGGGATGCCAAGGTGGGCAGATCACCTGAAGTCAGGAGTTCGAGACCAGCCTGGCCTACATGGTGAAACCCCATCTCTAATAAAAATACAAAAATTAGCTGGACGTGCTGGTGGGTGCCTGTAATTCCAGCTACTCAGGAGACTGAGGCAGGAGAATCGCTTGAACCTGGGAGATGGAGGTTGCGGTGAGCCTAGATTGTGACATTGCATTCCAGCCTGGGCGACAAGAGCGAGACTCCATCTCCAAAAATAACAAAGTGCCTTTATTGGCTTCTTCGCTCTTAGAAATGTTTCTAGGAAATATTCGTCAGCTGGAGGGAAAAAAAAAGGCTAAATTTTCTCCTGACTGACTGCACATAAATGTATGCAGTGATTCCAAGAACATCTGTTCATTTATTCTGCGTTGACACATGCAAAGCCAAGTAGAGAATCAGGATAATTATCCACCCAATTCAAGCAAAAACACTTTTACTGGAGTACCAAATCATTGTGGCCCCCAACATTTTTTGGCTTGGATTATCCAAATGATTGTCTTAATTTCCCACTTAATTAGGCTTGTTTAAACACAGATGTAAGTGCCTTTTTTGGTCTGAAGTCAATACACTTGTATGTGAAGACTCAGCAGCCAGTTTCCCTGAGAGTTTGCAGGAAATGGTCAACAACTTGAGGTTGGTGGAGGATGGTTCCATACAGCTTCTGGCCTTGACTTGTGTTTACCAGAACTTTGTGCCTACATGTACACCCAATTTGACTTTCCTTTTGGAGGAAGGTAAAGAGAACATGCCATGATTATTATTTATTAACACCCTCCTGAGATGAACATGAATTTGTTCCAAGTTTTATTTTTCACATTTAGTTTAGAAGCAATGGTTTTTGGGATAATGAGTTAAAAGAGAGACAGCGAAGAGAGTCCCTGCTTTTCATTTTCCCCCCATTGACCAAAGACATGCAAATAACTTGCCACAAATGACAAAGAGATCTGCTGTGCCCTGCCAGTCTCTGAGCACAGGAGGGTTATTGTAGAGTGTATTTCAGTGTCTTTGGCCATTGCTCTGGAGGCCCAGTGTGGCATGTTAGGCAGGGATTGGGAAGTGGGTAAAGGGGGATTGTCTCGAGGCAGTGCAAAGGGTTAACCTTTTTATAGAGCATTATAGATCATCTCTATACATTTCTTCATTTATAGATGTAAAGCAGCTGGACTTGAGATTTTTTTTTAAGGTGTATTTGAATCATGTTTTGATTGCTATGTGAACAGCATACACCTAGACCAAGTGAGATCCATTGGTGCTAAGCAATCAGGGTCCCAGGTAGCCCTGGGACTCCATGACTGACTCTTAACAGGGTCCGCTAGAGCACTCAATACAGAATGACCAGACACTGGAGCCCTTTGCTGCCTATACGTTTTTCAGGCCTGTTGAGTGGTTGATGTGGTCTTTGAACATTTTCTACAAGGAAACAATTATCCTTGAGTCAGCTTTCCTTGCTAACATTTTTGTGTGGCTTTTAAATGGTGGGAGCCTCATTGGTTTTTAATGGAATTCCCACTAAAACTATGTCATCTCATTGGTCTTTGTCAACATTCCAATAGTTTGTCTTTGATTTTTTTTACTCCTAAAACTATATAATGGTTAATTTCAAAACTATCCCACATGTCACATCTTAAAACATACATGCAAATAAAGCAGAGTCAGATAAAAACCATGCCTTGAATCATGTGAAAATTTGTTCATTTTTATTTCACACTGGATTATGCAAACAAAATTTGATTAACATTTTACTTCTAGGGTCCCATAGCTGAAGGAAAATGGGCAATTGGGTTATTCCTTTGGCCCAGAACTTTACACTAGAAAATAATTATTGGCACAAAATATTCATAAGGGGAGAACTTCCAGCTAAGATACTAAATTAAGGTTTGCTGTAAAATAAGTAAAATGTCACAATTTTCTAGAGTGTGCATGCATTGGAATATGAAGCACTGGCTAAAGGGCAGTGGAAACCCAACCTTATCCCTTGTTTTGTGTCCAGGGTCATACCTTGTACATGTGCTTAGGCCAGCCCCTTGTTACTTGAGCTTTTTGGTGATTAGTCAGAAAATACTGTAGTAATGGGGAAAGAACTTAACTGTTCCAGAAAGTGGATGACTGTTTCATATTCATCTTTGAATCCCCAGTAGAGTGAATGGCACCTAAGGGACCAGCAGTGTGGATTCTGAGTTGAATTGATTTTCCAGCAAGGCTGACCTCCCCAAATAGGATCTTTCTTCCTTGTTTCACCCTCAGTGTCCCAAAAGTCTTTGTGTGTGAATATCGTAAAACCGCCCTCAGATTTTGGGGATCCTGTTTGCCACCAGATGTTGCTGATGCTGGAGTTGAACCTGCTTGTCTTACTCATGCCTTTGACACATCCTTGGGTACCACGGTGTGTCCTGGCATCATAGGCCAGTGAGTGGCTCCAGCTGCCTCTGGTGACTTGCTGCCTGGGTTTGAGCTCCATCCAACACTCACCTGCTGGGTGGCCTCCTCCAGTCTCCCCTTTCCAAGCCTCAGTTCCTCCATCTGTGAAGCCGGAGTGATTAACTCTAACGGGGCTGTCCCTTGGTTGCCGTGGGATGCCCAGCACCACCCCACACTCACCAAGTGTGAGCCTGTCTTCAGGATTAGCTGGTTAAGGGAGAGGGGCTTAAAGCCCAGGACACGTCATGACATCATGAAAATTGTTACGGCTAGGAAAACAGACGAGGCCTCCCTTTTTGAGGGGAAAGGAGGAGCAGTAATTTTTCTTCTCCTGTTTTATTTTTTTTCAAAAACAGGAAGAAAGGGCTTTCAGTAATAAAATAACATCTGCTCAGTACCCTGTGTGTGCATGCCTCCCTATGAAAACCCGTCTGTCTGAGAGGTGCACGGCCCACCCGGTGGTCTCCTGTCCCATCTCCCCTCCACGCTCACCCCGACAGGGCCTCCTTTCACCACCGAGCCCACTGTCATCCCCAAATTGTTCCTCTAGCCAGTAGTGTCAGAAGGAGGGTTTCGCTTCTTAGAGAGACAGAAGGGGGCCTGTGCTCCCCCTCCCTCCCCCCACTTCAGACCCCAAGAGCTTAACCATTCTGGGCACTAACGCAACCAGATTTTTTTTTTGAAGCCTTTGAAGTCATCTTAAGGCATGTCCTGAAATGAAATAAACCCTTCTCCCTTCTTACTAGCCGTGTCCAACCCATACATGTACAGCTTGTTCAAAAGCTGTGGTTTCCTGAGTTGCTGGGGCTTGGGAGCTCTACTTGGGAGGTGGCTGGGAGGGGCAGGGGTGGGTGAGGGGGTGGGGGTGTCCCGGAGAGCGTGCACACCAGCCAGCGCTCAGACCCTAAGGCCGGGTCACCGGGGCCCTGTTTTCTCTTCCAGCACGCTTATCTCTTTACAGCTGCAGCCAAACCGTCAGGTCTGTAATGATGGTTTTGATTACTGAGGCCAAGCGCAGCTGTGTGTGGTGGGCTGGCGGGCTCGCCCATCCCCCAGGCCCAAAAAGCTCTTTCCTCCCCCTCCCCGGCTTGTGGTTTGTCATCTGTTCTCACAGAGCCTCCTTGTATTGGCCTGTGGCTTCCTGTTTTCAATCGGATCCAAATTTACCCTGTGAGGTATTTCCCTGCGTGCACACGAGCGCCTTCCCTTCCTTCTCCTCCACCCCCTTTCCTGAGGAAGGGTGGCAGAGAGGAAGAGAGCAGTCGAGAGTGAATAGGTGCTGGCTGTGATCTTTACACAACCTGGCAGCGGATCCCACAGCTTGTGTTAGCTCCACAAGTCGAACAGATGGAACAAATTGACAGAATCGTGTTCGCTCACCCTGGGCTCCAGAAGCAGCTGAGCTGCTGTTTGAAGTTGGGAGTTTGAATGTGCTTTTTCCCCTCTGCGTGGAATTTCTGGTTGTATTGAAGAACCCATGACTTAGCACCCCGAGTGGCACGAAACGGTTAATGACCCTAGTGCGTGTCTTTCCGTCGCACTCTTGCCTTCTTTTGTAATTGTCATGGGGCAAAAGGAGGAGGGAGAGTGGTTTTTCTTAAGATAATATATGAGTATTTGTTTCATAGAAACAGGTAATCTCCTTCCCCCTTTTGAGCAGTGGCTGGCAGCAGCTGCAGTTCATTCATGAAAGATCCAGTGCTTTCAGTCAAAGTGGATGTGGAACACAGAGGATGTGTTTCTGATGGACGTCTAAGAGCCCCCTGCCCTGCTCACTCTCCTTAGCCCACCCCGCTAGGACCAGGGTCCTTCTGGCTGCGAGTTATAATGTGTTACAATCATTTGCCATTTCTAGGACTTCAGGATGCATTTGACAGTGACTGGGAAACCGGGAAAATCATGCCAAACAATTACAAGAATGGATCAGATGATGGAGTCCTTGCCTACAAACTCCTGGTGCAAACCGGCAGCCGCGATAAGCCCATCGACATCAGCCAGGTACTCCAGCTGCTGGGCACCGAGGGCGCTTCCAGGGCTGCTTGACAGCATGTGACCCCACCCTGTGCTCTCTGGAAACCTGAGGCACTGGGAGCTGGTAGAAAGAATATTGGGTCACTCTAATTCACCTCCTCCCACCAGCTAATTGTGTGACCTCAGGCCAGCCAGTGCACCTCACTTTCCTCATCTGTCAAATGGGACAGGCGTGTTCCTACCGCCAGAGCAACTGTCAGAATAAAGTGCAGCTAAGAGAGTGCAGGCTCTTTCCAATGTTAGAAATGCGGCAGCGTGTGATTCTTTCAGTTCTAGGACTCGGTACTATGTTGGTCTTGATGGTATTCAAGCTTGGAAAGATGGATTTCTTGGGTAGCAGTCATCTGGATGAGCAGAATTTGGGGTAGGTGGGTGGGTTAGGAGATTGGAGAGGTGACAGAAGGATGGGAAGATTTGTTACATTTGAGATCTTTGGGTGGCCCTGGCCCCAGGAGTAGACAGATCGCTCTGTGATGAGTGAAGCAAACGGAAATATGCACCCTTGGAATCAGAGTGGCCGTGCCATTCTGCTCACTCCTGCAGTAATAACTGTTTCTGTTTGGGAATCATATTCTCCACCTGTGTTTGCATCTTCTTGCTGCCATTTGGATTCCAGCATACCCCTTTTGGTTCCGCAGGTGTGTTCAGGAGTGTGTTTGGACTCCTCCGATTGCACGGGGCCCGGGCTACCTCAGCTTCCTCGGAGCCTCTTCCCTTGGCTCTTTGTAGCTTGCTTGCTTCACCTTCAGGCAGCAAACTGTCATGCTAATGATCTTCTCAGCAGCTATGTTTATTGTCTCCCCTTTTTTGCTGGCATTCAAGGTGACAGATTTACAAAGTACATTGTTCAGATTTGTTATGGAGTGTGAAACTGAGCTCACAGCAGCAGGCAGCAGACCGTCACGTTTCCCAAGGATGCAGGCAGAGGAGTCTGCCTCAGAGACACCAGGGAGGTGCCCAGGCAGCAGGGCTGGGCGAGGGACCAGGGACACTGTGGGACAAATGGGATTGGGCCAGATCCCCAGATACCATTTCCTCCTCCCGGGAGGGAGAAAGGCGTGCCACATGCATGGAGGCCACGGGCTGAGCTGTTTGACTCCAGGGATGTGTTGAGGACATACAGTTGTTACATATCCTGTGGATTAATTGAATCCAGATCCCCAAAATCCAGTTCTCTCACTCTCTCCCTGCTCCTTCTTCCTTCACTCCTTCTCTAGGAGCCGCTGTCACTGGTGTTTTTCATTTTGTTTAAAAAAGACCCAAAGCGAGGAATGAGGCCTGAATCTAAAATAAACAGGAAACAGAATTTTTCTATGTGTATAAAATGTACATACACATACTGAGTCCCACAGAGCTCCCCACCTCAGCAAAGCCCACAAGCCCTCCTGCCGAGGGGGCACATTTGGCCACACAGAGGACGTGGCGTGCCGAGTACTACGACCTCCGAGAATAAGATCACCTGGTGAGGCTTGAGGGTGTGCACTCGTCCCTTGCACTTTCTGGCGCTGGGCATTTTTTGAATCCACAGGTCATAGGAGGCTAGTGTTAGCAAAATTTATACAGATGTTGTTTTATTTTTATAGCTCTCCTCCATTTACTGGGTGGCATTTCCTTCAGTGTTAACAACAGAGGTTAACTGCACACAGACGTGCATGGGGATTCTTGCCAGGTTTCTCCCCCTTCCCCTCCTATAAATATGTTTCTCCAGATTGTTCATTCTCTGCCTTGGCTGCAGACGGTCTTTTAGCATTCAGATTTAATTGGTTCAGCCAATTCCTGGGCCATCTGCAGAACTGTGTTTGTTATAAACACGCCAGTGATTGCATCCTCCGATAAGTGCACATTGAAAGAAATCAAAGGTGTTCTGATGGGATTTTCGACACTTTCAACAGTGGGCATTCTATTCTTTGTTGTAATGCTGTGTGAGGCTCAGCTTCTGTGCTCTCAAGGCAGAACTGTGTTTACCCCCAACCCCATTCTCAAAGGCCTCTGTTCTTCCCGTTTTTGTAGTTGACTAAACAGCGTCTGGTGGATGCAGATGGCATCATTAATCCCAGCGCTTTTTACATCTACCTGACGGCTTGGGTCAGCAATGACCCCGTCGCGTATGCTGCTTCCCAGGCCAACATCCGGCCACACCGACCGGAATGGGTCCACGACAAAGCCGACTACATGCCTGAAACAAGGCTGAGAAGTAAGTAGCATTTTATCGGGGGTCTGGGAACTTACAGAGGTGCTTCCCTGGTTCTCCAAACTCAGCAACAGCCTTCGTCCGTTGACACTACCCAGGGTTCAAAAGTGTAAACAGAACAATCTATTTCTTCTCGTTTAAAACTCCGGGAGACAGACGAGGATGTGTAATGGGATACAACCCCGCACTCTATCATGTTGGGAAATAAGTGTCTCATCTCCGTTTGTAGCTTCAATGCTAAGACGTTCATTAGGCGTTGCTCTCGCATGCCAGCTGTTCCCTGTGAACACCGGGGACGCCTCCAGGTTGAGTGTTATTTTACTATTACAGAGTTTTATCGCTGGGGATTATATGTTTATCTTAACTTTGTCAACTCTGGTGTTGAAGGGATTTTTGGCACATTGGGTCATTCCTATAAGCCACCAAGCACCTGCACTCTGTCAAAGCTGTTTAAACCGGAGCAGAAAAGTCTGTGTACAACAGTGTCCTCTTCCTTTCACCTCTCAGCCCAGAGTTTGAAAGGTGGTTCTGTATGGATTTCATTTGCATTTCTGGTGGAGATATTAGTAGCGTATGCTTTGGATACTGGGCCAAGGGAGGATGTGAGAAAGAAGACGGGTCCCCTTGCAAACATGGCTGGAGACTCAGCGAGTAGTGCTTCCCCAGATCCAAACCCCAGAGCCCTGTGGCAGGCAGCCAAGGCTTGTCTTAATGAAAATTTATAGTTGAGATTATAATAGGGCAAATCATGTTTAGCAAGTCAACTGAATGACCCCAGAGGGTCTGGAACACACAACGGCAGTAACTAAATGCTTGTTGTGTAAGGATTTCTTCCCCTGTTGCTGAAGACTTAGCATTGCATTAGAAAAGAAGCATACAAGGTTGAAGTTTGTTCAGGCACTAAAAGGATAAGTGAAGCATTTTTCTCAGGAAAGCATGACTCTAGAGTTCTTTTGCTCTTGCAAGTGATTGAATAAAACTGTGTGAACTTGGTATTTTCATATGTGTCAAGGGAACAAAAAATGTTCCCAAAATGTAAGCCTGGAGTTTTTAGACCCCTCGCAAAGAATGACTGCTGGAAGATTAAAATCAAATGTTAAAAAATATACACATCACAGAGTTAAGCATTTTTAAACCAAATGGGAAGATCGTAAAGGCCTGGAGGCTATGATCAGCATTGTTTGTCCTTTGTATCATGTAGAAGAGCAGTCAGTAAGCTTTCATGCAAAGTTCTTCTCTCTTTCCATTGAAACTGTGACGCTCCTCTCCCCTGGGCTGGGCCGCTCCTAACCTGTGCCCTTCTCTGTCCAGTCCCGGCAGCAGAGCCCATCGAGTATGCCCAGTTCCCTTTCTACCTCAACGGCTTGCGGGACACCTCAGACTTTGTGGAGGCAATTGAAAAAGTAAGGACCATCTGCAGCAACTATACGAGCCTGGGGCTGTCCAGTTACCCCAACGGCTACCCCTTCCTCTTCTGGGAGCAGTACATCGGCCTCCGCCACTGGCTGCTGCTGTTCATCAGCGTGGTGTTGGCCTGCACATTCCTCGTGTGCGCCGTCTTCCTTCTGAACCCCTGGACGGCTGGGATCATTGTGAGTGTATTATAAGGGGCTTTGTGGAAGTCAGATTCCTTTCAGCATAGCTCTTTCTGCAGCCGGGAAGTTTTGTTTATGTCTGGGCCTCTGGAGGAGGGTATAGCTTGCATCATCCGTAATATATTTATTCTACTCGAGGTGGTGAGGTCCATGGTTAAGGTAGAACCTCTAATGGCCTTATTCTTAGGTTCTCTCTCCCGTAGCTTGAAGATTTTTGTGGAAAGATAGGGGACTTTTTAAAGCGCACTTTCCATCACAGCTCTGAGCATTTATTAAATCAAAACACTCAAAGCCTAGCTCATTTTTTCTTTAATTGAAAAGTGTCATTTTGTGACCTCATCCAGGCCTAATAATAACATAGCAGGTTCTTCTACATTTAACATGAAAGGACAGTCAGAGAAGTTAGTGATATATGGAGAAAATGATTTTGTGTGTTTTAAGTCCTGGGGGGAAATGATAAACTAATATTACGAACCTGTTTTTTGGCATCCCTTCTCCAAAATACTCTCAGATTTGACATAAGTTTCATGTAGAGTCTAATAAACCCTGGCAGTGTTTAAATTCTGTGAACTATGGTATAGCCTTTAAAATGCCAAAATTATAAAAACAGAGGCCAGATTTTGTGTCTGCACCATGAGTCTGTGCAGCAGGTACGTTAAAAGGTAAATGTTTAGTCTGTGAGAGTTTTCATGGCACTTAGCAATTGATGTTGTCCATCTTTCATCATTCCTTCCCCTCCCTCCACCTCTGCCCACCACCCACCCCCAGAGAAGAAAGATCATTTTTCTCCTTCTCTTCCATCTGGGTAACTTGTTGTTTATTTGTATCTTCTCCCCTTTGGACCAAGAAACTCCAAATCTAACTCACAGATTTTATTTCCATTTCCCCACAAATTTTTACGAGGAAGATGAAAGGCAAGAAGCTTTTCCTTGGATTTTAACAGTTGGCTCAGTCCACCCCAGCTGTCCCCAGCTCTTCAAAGTGCAGGGGTCCTGTAACCTGACAGCGTCAGCTGATGACAACCTCCCTGCTTACCTGGCCCCCGCATCATCTTCGCTTAGCCTACAGGTTCACCCACAAAAGCAAAACTACTTTCACCTGCAAGAACTTCTGTTCACCCCGTCCTATCAGCTTTCTTTAGAATGGAGAGTTAGGCAACCAAAAACTTAATGATGGGTTCACGGATGGTCTCTGGTGGCTGAGACCCAAGCAGGAGGAGAGATGGATCTTGTTGTAAACTGTGTGAAATTCGCAGCTAAGTGATGCGGCCATCCTTGTGCAATTCCTCGTGGATTGCTCTGGTGGAGTTGTTCTGTATGTTTTTTGCTTTCTGGAGAAGGTATATTGGAAAATAATTTGCATTAGAACACTCTACTTTGCCTTCTACAGCTTTACACATCAGCTGTCCCACAGTCTCCCTTCCCAGCGGGAAGATGAATTAGGCAGTAAAGGTGGTGTCCAGAGTTAAAGCAAGTCAGTCCATTCATTGTTTTGATCTGAACTGAGGACACCTTAGCCCTCTGGCGACCTCCCTTGTGGGCAGCCTCGGAGGGTGACCTGCCCACCCACTGACCACTGTGTGCCCTGCTGTAGGTGATGGTCCTGGCGCTGATGACGGTCGAGCTCTTCGGCATGATGGGCCTCATTGGAATTAAGCTCAGCGCCGTGCCCGTGGTCATCCTGATCGCTTCTGTTGGCATAGGAGTGGAGTTCACCGTTCACGTTGCTTTGGTATGGGAGACATTTGAAGCAAAACCTTTGTGAAAAAACAACCCATTTCCTCTGGCTCTGTTTGTCTCCAAGTGGGAACCTTGGCATTCTCCCTGTGCGTGGCAGTGAAAAGGCCTCAGGGCACAGGGGCCCCCTAGGAGAGCCTGCAAGATTTCTGGATTCCTTTCTCTCGAGGGAGGCTAAGGAGAGGGGTGTGGAAGGTACATGGCAGTGGGCCCTGTCAGCCGTAGGCAGTGCAGGGTTGGTGTGTTGGAGTGGGCCTGGAAGGGCCGTGCTCACCTGACGTTGACTGTCATTATACCCCCACGATTCCTGACGTTGTGATGTTTGTTCATAAGGTGGATTATGTGGTGTGTGGGTGGGCATACACAGAGTTTTAAAAACAACAGGAACAGTGGGGATAAAATGAAACCACACTCACAGGCTTGGGGATGGCATCACTGAGGGTGAGGTGAGCTGGCAGCCAAGGAAGTACCCTCAGGCTTAGGAGTGAAGGCTCCATTGTTCAGCCCCGGGGAACTGGCTCTTCTACCTAAGCCCACCCAGCTCCTCAGACCTCCCAGCCTCTACATTCATGGTAGCAGAAAGTAAGAGAACCAGTGTTGCTTTCAACAGACATTTTTTCCCCTCTCTTTTTCTCTACCTTGCCCTGTGAATGCTTTGTTGGAGGTAATTAAACTTCAGAAGGAATCTTTAGTCCAAGAGATAAATCTGTTATATACATTTATCAAAGAATTATCCAAAACCTCACAACTGTGTAAATTATGTTCCATCTGCAGATTAGAGCCTAAGAACTTGGGGTTATCAGTAGGCATTCAATAAGTAAATGCGTTCACCTATTAAATACCGACGTGCGAAATACCCTAGCTAGGAAGCCAGCACTGGGCTTGGACCAAATCACTTCCGCCGTGCTTTTGCAATCTCCAGCACAGGTTTCCTTTGGGCTCAGCACATGGCACATGCATGTCTCCACGTAGGCTGCAGCCTTGTGCCTTCTGCAGTCTTTCCAGGGCTACTGTGATACAATCGAGAGATTGTAAACTTTGTGTTTGGGAAGGAATGCTGTGTTGAAGTTATCCCATTTTTTTACAGTGTATCATAAAAAGCCAATAATATAGAAATAGTATTCTCTAAATTTTGAGCCTGCTCAAATTATTTTCTTCCTTTGAGCTAGGAGGAGGGACTATTTTTTAAAAGAGTGCCAGCCTAGAGTTTAGAAAACCCATAATTCCAATACAGTTCTTCAAAAGGGAGATAAATTTGCATGTGAGTTAAGAATCCACAAGTTATTTTATTCTGATGCAAATGGAAACCACCTTTTTTGGAAGCTAGCATGGCAAATGGGTATCCCAGAGCAGATTTTTACCATGGAAATACTAACTACAGTCTCTAAACTCTAGGACTTCTAGTCCAAGTCATTTTCAGTATTCTGATCCTCTATGTGAAATTGCATTTAGAGTTGGCAGTTACTGCTCTTTCAAGGTTTGTAAAATGGTAGAATAAGGCTGTGAAGAAGACTCTTCTTTCATGAATGTCTTTAGGAAATCAGTGGGTTCCCGTTCATTTGCTGTCTCAGTAACATAGAAACAGCGTATGACAGGGTAGTCACAACTTGGCCCTTATGGCCTCATGGCCCAAATATGACGCAAGCCAGCATGGCTGAAAACTTCCTTGGTGCCTTGCCCCAAGAGCAGAAGGCAGCCATATTGACCCTAATGTCTTTACCAACTCTGAAAGAGTAGAACCTGTTTGAGAGAAAAGTATGAAAACTCTTAGCACACCTTTGTATATTTGTATTTTTTCATCTGTTAAGGAGAACGACCGTCTCAGTCCTTCTGCAAGGAGGTAAGGGATAGAAACGCATCCTGCCAAAGACACCCAGCCCTCTCCTCTCGGCATAACCTAGAGCAGCCTGAACTTCAGAGAGAACTTGTGCCAGGCTCAACACTCCCTGCAGGGGTCACACGTTCAGGCCAACAGTCTGATCTTCCAGAATTTACTCTGCAAAGTTCCCATTTAGTATCAACAGCATTTCTGGCCTAGGAGAGCTTTAGGATTGCAGGAAGAGACAGGGATGTGTCCACACAGGGTTCAAAAGGGCTTGATTCAAATGTATGGTCCTGTGTATTTCTTGCAATACACTCATAGTGCTTAGATGTACTACAAACATAGCCTGAAACAGTGACAGAAGGTCTCACCTCTGCATAATCGTGAGGAAGTGTGTGTAGCACCCAATTGCTTGGGACTGTGAGCTAAGCTCTTGGCCATTCAATGCATTAGCTAGAATCCTGTTGCTGTGGGAACTGGAGGTCTCATGTGTGAGTGGTGTGAGATCATTTAAGCGGGGGAAGACTTCGGGCTGAGTAGCAGTGAAAAGAAGGGGATGTTTCTGTCCATTTTTATATAGTTTTGGTTTTACTGTGTTCAAGATTTATGTCAACACCAAATATGACCCAGTGTCATGAGGTCATCTTAGTTTAAGTAGGTGCAGCTAGTTGAGCTACTCCGATTACACGTTCTAGCAACTAAAACAGTAAGATGTGAGCAGTTCTGAGAGCTTGTAACATTTAGGACACAGCTGAGCATTTACCAGGTGAAGTCCAGCAACCTGATCTTGTGAACATCCTCATTGCACAGGCCTTTCTGACGGCCATCGGCGACAAGAACCGCAGGGCTGTGCTTGCCCTGGAGCACATGTTTGCACCCGTCCTGGATGGCGCCGTGTCCACTCTGCTGGGAGTGCTGATGCTTGCGGGATCTGAGTTCGACTTCATTGTCAGGTAAGCAGGCATGTGCAAGGAGACATGTTTTAGAAATCATTGTGATTGGACTGGGTGCAGTGGCTCACGCCTGTAATCCCAGCACTTTGGGAGGCCGAGGCGGGTGGATCACAAGGTCAAGGAGTTCAAGACCAGCCTGGCCAAGATGGTGAAACCCCATCTCTACTCAAAATACAAAAATTAGCCGGGCGTGGGCGCCTGTAATCCCAGCTACTTGGGAGGCTGAGGCAGAGAATTGCTCGAACTCGGGAGGCGGAGGTTGCAGTGAGCTGAGATTGCGCCACTACACTCCAGCCTGGGTGACAGAGCAAGACTCTGTCTCAAAAAAAAAAAACATTGTTATTAGCTCAGGTGATCTTCGTTGCTTATTTCCTTCTGTATCTGGTAGATTGCAGCACCTCATCATTGTGACTCTGCTTTCTTTTGAACTTGTTAATGTAGAGATACTCGGAGGTATAAAGACAAGCTCTCTTCTAGAGCTGTCTTGGGGAATATCTTGAAAACAGAAGATAAAGGATTTGGGGCTGGCAGCAAAGACAACTCTGCAGCTTGAAGCCAAAGGATCACCCAATAGGTGGCCCGTTATTGTTGTCTCGGGTTAGAAACACGGCAGAAAGAGATGCCAGATTTGACGTATGCTCCCTCTCCTTCAAACTGTAGAAAGGAAAACTTAAAAATACCTAAAATTGTCATCTGACTTTATTCTTTTAAGAAGTGAAAATGACGTGCTCAGATTTCATATTCGAGTCCCCACAATTAGGAAGCATTTAGCATTGGACTTTGGTGTCAACTCTTGGGAATCTAAGCCTAGTTTGGATCTCAAGGCAAGTCGTTTCCAGTTGATTTAATTAAGAATATGACTTTGTGAAATATAAAAGAACAGCGAGTTTTCCTTTTGAAAAGGATTTGAGAACTGCAGAGGAGGAAACCACTTGCTTCTTTGAGCAGCCTCCATGGCTTTGTGAGGGACCAGCTTTTGGATGGAACTCTGCTACTTTATGGAGCGCTAAGGCCAGAGTCACCAATAAATAAAAGATAGTCCAGGATTAGAGCCATGACAGGGCAGAACCAGATGTGAGAAATGATTGGTTTGTTTGGCAAACTTCAGTACTGAGAGGTGGTGTGTGTGTGTGTGTGTCCGAGAGAGAGATAGGCTTCTCATCTTCAAGTAAAAGAAGAGGGTTTCAACTAGAAGTTTTAGCCAAAGTTTTATTACGGGAAAGAGATGACTCCATTGGTTGGCCTGCGGCATAGCCCACTGGGCAATTTGGCATTGTGGAGGCCGCCTTCTTAGAATGAGTGCCAAGCTTGCTTGTTGTAGTTTTTGCATAGAGTGAATGGTGAAGTGGAATCGCTGTAGACCAGCGCTTCTCACACCGATGTGCTGAGGAATCATCTGAGGCTCTAAGTGCAGGGCCGATTTCGGGGGGCAGAGAGCGGGAGGTGGGATGAGGGCTGGGTCTGCATCTCCAGCTACCTCCCTGCAGTGTCCATGGAGCTAGACTTCTCAGCACAAACTACTGCTAAGCCAGCAAGCCAGTTCCTAAATTCCTGTTTGCCAATACCAAATAGAGAGTTGCCCAACTGAGTTAAATGTTTTGGTCTGTGTTTTATTTTAGTTCTTAGTTTGATTTTAGCTTTTCCGTTGTTCTTAGTATACACTTTTTCAGGCACTAACATGTTATCGCTATGATATAAAAGCTCAATGTCAAGTAGAGTTTCTTTTGCATATTTACTTTCTCGTTTAACACAAATATAACAAGCACCCCGTAAGTGCCATTTGCACAACAGCAAATAATGGAGACCCCCATATCCCTCTGTGTAGCCTAAGGTCTTTTGGGGGAGAGACAAGTTCACAGGCAAAACCAGGGGAAATGCAAGGTGTGCTGGGGTCTCATGAGTTACAGGAGGGTCTCACTCAGCCTTGTGGGGGATGCTGAATGAGGAAACTTAGCCTGAATTAGAGCCCCCAGCTGGAAACCTGGCAGCTGGAATCCCAGCGCTCTCCTCTCACCCGGGGTTGTTCCCACCCAGAAATATCAGGGTTCCTCTTTCAAGCACTTAAAAGGGCTTCCCATTTTCTAGAACGGGATGGATTAACCTGATAAAGGCCTCACCAAGGTCAAATAAATGAGCAGACACTGTATATGCTAAGCCGTCAGAAATCTAATTGGCCCGTTTATGCTTCAGCTAGATGGATGGGATGCAAATGTCTTAATGTGGCTGCTGATACATGCCCCAGCCGAAAGTTTCAGCAGTTTACATTAGAGCAAGACATTGGCTGCTTGGTTTTTACTAATGCAGTTCAGAAGTTTCTAGTGTTTACAATAGCTGTAAGGTATTTGTATTTTTATAGGGATTCTCTCTCCTTTCATCTGATGTCAAAACATATATAGACATGGCAGCACTGGTTGCCTGTTCCATTTTATGAACCAGAGGGCCCATTAACAGATAGATATCTTGCCCTCCCTCTTCCCAGAACATCCTGAGCCTCTCCCCTACCCCAGCCCACTTCTATCAGAGTTGCCCTAGAAATCATTAGTTCCAGAAACACATCCCTGCGTGGAGTCCGTGCCCTCCAGCCATGCAGAGTGTCCGCCAGAGGCTGTCCCTGGGTGACAGGTTTACCTTGGTATTCATGAAGGATTCCAGACCTTAGCCCTCAATGGTGGGAAAGCAGAACTACTTCTGCACTCTCCTCCTCTGCCATGGTGCTGCGGCCTTTATGTTTGAATTGGCTGACGCAAAACAAGAGTATTCAGAGATGCTAAATTGTTCAACAAAAGATTGGCCTGCAGAGCAGCCCCGCCATTGTGGAGTGCCCTCACCCAGCACAATGCCCCAGCTCCCACAGAATGGGCAGCATTTTCTTTGCAGAAAGCTGGTTCCTGTGTTCTAAAAAGGTTGCAATTGGAGCTATTTGGTAAAACTGGAACTCACAGAATTCTAGGCAGAAAGTTGTGATTAATGAAAGGCCAGGGAAAGCCTTACCTGATATGCTAGAGACTTAATTAGAGATTCTGCCGTAAGATGCAGAAGCATTTCACAGTGGATTAGCAGCCTGCAGAAGTGGGCTGCTTTTCCTCCTGGGCTAAATTGTTTAAATTCTACACCCTTCACTTCATTTGTTTGCTTCTGCTGGGTTTTCACGAGCGGGGCCCCTCGGCATTGTGTTTGTGCTTTCAGTCTGCCCAGCCATTCAGGTCGCATTCCATATTTTTGTGTTTGTGTAACACATTCATAAATAACATTACATGCCATCAGAGTTCAGCAAATTAACAAACTAATTTTTTTTTCTTCCCTTCATGAACTAACACTTTGGGTTGTGGAATGTAGTCCTCAAAGTCATAAGGTAAAGAAACAAAAACAAAAACTCACCTTGTGTTGAATGTGAACTGTGGTTGGATAACAGCCTTTTCAGTGGGGTGGGTTTTGTTCATTTCTGGCGTTGCCATGCTGCTATGTCGGGCACACGGAGGGTGGCGTGATCCAACCTGTCACAGCACGTGTTCCCGTTTCCTCTTGATCTCCCAGGTATTTCTTTGCTGTGCTGGCGATCCTCACCATCCTCGGCGTTCTCAATGGGCTGGTTTTGCTTCCCGTGCTTTTGTCTTTCTTTGGACCATATCCTGAGGTCAGTAGTGACACGGGGATGTCCCATGTGTAGGCCAGCTGAATGCTGTGTTTCCTGTGCCGCTCTTCATTTCGATACTTAGGTGCCTCCCCACTTGCTGGTGGTTCTTCAGTAAACATCTCAGAGTCATGTCTGTTTTCCTCTTCGGTGTACCGGCCTTGAGGGCTAGAGGGCGGGTTTGGTTTGGTTCCTTTAAATCAACTGATTGGCAGCCTGGGTCTTACAGATCTTTGTACAGTGAATGAAGACTTTCCCCTTGAGGTGCATAATTGGACTTCACAAGAGTAAAAAGTACACACCCTGCCTTTCCAGTGTGGAGCAGAGGACAGTTCTTCTGCTCCAGCTGCGGGACCTGAAGGTCCTCCAGGTGGTAGAGAAGGGGAGGTTAATACGGCACAGTGCACAGGGCCCCAGGGCAGGGGACAGAGGCCCCTGAAAAATATCGTGCTTTGAGCTTTGAGTGTGGCCAGCAGGTAAATGGACAAGAACACTTTTAACATGGAATCCCCTTAAATAGGTGTCTCCAGCCAATGGCTTGAACCGCCTGCCCACACCCTCCCCTGAGCCACCCCCCAGCGTGGTCCGGTTCGCCATGCCTCCTGGCCACATGCACAGCGGGTCTGATTCCTCCGACTCGGAGTATAGTTCCCAGACGACAGTGTCAGGCCTCAGCGAGGAGCTTCGGCACTACGAGGCCCAGCAGGGCGCGGGAGGCCCTGCCCACCAAGTGATCGTGGAAGCCACAGAAAACCCCGTCTTCGCCCACTCCACTGTAAGTGACCCTGTGGGACAGGGGGAGGGGGCTTCCCACCATAGTAATGGGCCCGGTGGTCCAGCAGGGCTCCTGTCTGCTCTGAGTAGCACATCACACAGGCAGATGGGATGCAGAGATAAAGTTCAGGCTAGGTCAAATCACAGGAAATGACCAATATTTAACTCTTTCTCTACTATAAAAATGCCATCTTCCTGTGGTTTGATCTCATGAAGGATAAAAAAAGGGGCAGGGGCCAGTAATGTCACTGCACAAAGCAGTAGCATCTATCTTGTTCAGGGTGAGGACAGTTTGGGCTTCAAAGGCCAGAGATAAAGCATTCCTGCCTTTTTTTTTTTTTTTTTTTTTTTTTTCCCTCTTAAGGTGCATGTCATTTGAGAGTGATATTTTCTAAAACTAGTAGTATTTTTATTGCCAACAGAGGTAAGGTTTTTTCCTTCTCTCATTTCTGTTAGGTTTCATTGCCCTTGATACAACATTCATTATTATTGTCTAAATACTTTACTATAGCTTTTGTGGCTCCAAGCTCATGTTCCAGGTGGCAGGAAAGAGCAGAGAGGCCAAGAACCACCCCTGAGTTCTTAGCCTCCAGTGATTCAGGAGGTCACCAGGAGCCTGGGAGCCCCTCCTCGGAGGCTCCAAGGACCTGGGTCCTTTGCTCCACGCTGTGCTCCCTGGGATGGGCTCAGCCCTGAAAACGCAAGGAAGGTTCTGAGGCTGATGTTGCTCCACTGAGGGCCCCCTGCTGTCCCTCCAGGAAATGGGTATTCCAGTCCCAGGCCAGAGCAGCCCTTCCGTGAAAGAGAGAAAGGCCAACCAAATAACCTGAATTGTCCTCCTCCTACCCCCCGCGACGACGCCCGCTGAGCTGCAGTGTGAATCTGGTTTTGTTCAGCGGGAGCCTAAAAATAGGTACAAGCTGAACGACTTTGAAGTTGGTCACGGTCCTTTTGATTGATGTGGCCACTGTGTTGCTCTGTGCTTTGTATAGAGACGCAGAGACCAGATTCTTAACAATCAGTTGGAGCAGGCTGCCTGCTGCAGCCCTCCGCGGTGACGAAAATGCCCTCTCTGCTTTCCAGGATGGGAGCCACCGGCCACACGTGGCTGTCGAACACTTGAAATGTGGCCGGGGCTACCGAGGAACTGGATTTTGGATTTTAGTTCATTAAAACTTAAGCAGCCATATGTCTGGAGCAGCTACCGTGTTTGACAGAGTAGGCAGAGACAGTCCTGCCAGCGTCCTGCGCTCAGGCCAGCCAGGGCCGCACACTTAGCAACCTTGGGAGAAGAGCAGCTCAGAGCCTGCAGAACCTAACAGGGTGGGGGGCAGGTTGGGGGGGGCAGCAGCTTGGATGCTCTGACCACAGCCCACATTTATGGACAGCAGCAGTACGTGTCCAGCCAGCTGTGTCAGAGAAAGCCTGGAAACAGGATTTTCAAACAACACGCTCCTCCGCCAGGTCCTGGAGGTTATTAGAAGGACGGGCTTTTGTTTTGTGGGTGGAAGGCCCCCATTGGCCCCCCAGGGTTGACGGAGTCTTTGGTGAAACCCAAGGAGGGAGGTGTGGGAGCTGCGGGGACCACGCCCAGCCTGGGGTAGCACACTTCCTGCCCTTCTAACCCACCCTCACCCTCTGCAGGTGGTCCATCCCGAATCCAGGCATCACCCACCCTCAAACCCGCGACAGCAGCCCCACCTGGACTCAGGGTCCCTGCCTCCCGGACGGCAAGGCCAGCAGCCCCGCAGGGACCCCCCCAGAGAAGGCTTGTGGCCACCCCCCTACAGACTGCGCAGAGACGCTTTTGAAATTTCTACTGAAGGGCATTCTGGCCCTAGCAATAGGGACCGCTGGGGCCCCCGCGGGGCCCGTTCTCACAACCCTCGGAACCCAGCGTCCACTGCCATGGGCAGCTCCGTGCCCGGCTACTGCCAGCCTATCACCACTGTGACAGCTTCTGCCTCCGTGACTGTCGCCGTGCACCCGCCGCCTGTCCCCGGGCCTGGGCGGAACCCCCGAGGGGGGCTCTGCCCGGGCTACCCTGAGACTGACCACGGCCTGTTCGAGGACCCCCACGTGCCTTTCCACGTCCGGTGTGAGAGGAGGGATTCGAAGGTGGAAGTCATTGAGCTGCAGGACGTGGAGTGCGAGGAGAGGCCCCGGGGAAGCAGCTCCAACTGAGGTGTGTGCCACTGACAAGGGCAGCCGAGGGACCTAGAGCCAGGCGGAGGGGAGGACAAGGTTCTCCTGGGGTTCTCGGCATCCCCGAGGGGCTGTAGCGCTCGGGCACATCCCACGCTGGACCCCAGTGACCTTTTATCCCCAGAGCAAGGCTGATGTGTCCAAGCTTTGTCATCCTTGGGGAACCAGTCCAGCTCCGCACTGCTGTCTTCCCCCACTGCTAACCTGGGGAGGGTCGGTGCAGCGCCACAAGGACACAAACAGCACCACCTTTTACCAATATTTGCCAATCTTTATGGAGGTGCATGCCACAGCAAATTGGTTACATGGGAGCGCATCCGTGTAACCAGCCCCCAGATGAAGGGAGAGGTCACAAGCAGCCCCCAGGGACCCCTCAGGCCCACACCCCACTCTCGTGATTTCTAATACCAGGGTCACTGCTGCCTGCTTTTGTACTTTATAAATATGGACTTGCACACCTCTTACTCTGTTCAACTTCCTTTTTTGTTTCCTTTTAAAGGGTGATTAAAATCTGAAGCAAAGAGGCCAAAGATTGGAAACCCCCCACCCCCACCTCTTTCCAGAACTGCTTGAAGAGAACTGCTTGGAGTTACGGAAAAGATGCCCGGCGCCAGGACAGCAGTTCATTGTTACTGTAACCGATTGTATTATTTTGTTAAATATTTCTATAAATATTTAAGAGGTGTACACATGTGTAATATAGGAAGGAAGGATGTAAAGTAGTATGATCTGGGGCCTCTCCACTCCTGCCCCAGAGTGTGGAGGGCACAGTGGGGCCTCTCTGTATTCGTGCATTGGGCTCCGTGCCACAACCAAGCTTCATTAGTCTTAAATTTCAGCATATGTTGCTGCTGCTTAAATATTGTATAATTTACTTGTATAATTCTATGCAAATATTGCTTATGTAATAGGATTATTTTGTGAAGGTTTCTGTTTAAAATATTTTAAATTTGCATATCACAACCCTGTGGTAGTATGAAATGTTACTGTTAACTTTCAAACACGCTATGCGTGATAATTTGTTTGTTTAATGAGCAGATATGAAGAAAGCACGTTAATCCTGGTGGCTTCTCTAGGTGTCGTTGTGTGCGGTCCTCTTGTTTGGCTGTGCGTGTGAACACGTGTGTGAGTTCACCATGTACTGTACTGTGATTTTGTTTTGTCTTGTTTTGTTTCTCTGCACTGTCTGTAACCTTTAGTACGCTCTGACCTAGTCAGGCTGGAAGCGTCAGGATATCTTTTCTTGCTTTGTGCTGGTGAGGGCTGGCCCTAAACATCCACCTAATCCCTTCGAATCAGCCCGGCAAAAGCTAGACTCTCCTCATGTCCACGGCGTCTCTTATGATCATTGGCTGCCATCCAGGACCCCAATTTGTGCTTCAGGGGAATAATCTCCTTCTCCCGGATCATTGTGATGGATGCTGGAACCTCAGGGTATGGAGCTCACATCAGTTCATCATCGTGGGTGTTAGAGAATTGGGTGACATGCCTAGTGCTGAGCCTTGGCTGGGCCATGAGAGTCTGTATACTCTAAAAAGCATGCAGCATGGTGTCCCTCTTGTGACCAACACACACACGACCCCTCCCCCAACACCCCCAAATTCAAGAGTGGATGTGGCCCTGTCACAGGTAGAAAAACCTATTTGGTTAATTTTTGGCCCACAATCTCCCAGAAATGATATTTTGAGTCTCTATAGTTTAAACTCCCTCTCTTAAATGGAGCAGCTGGTTGAGGCTTTCTGGATCTGTTTGCATCTTCTTTAAAACTAAGTGGTGAGCATGCTTTGTGGTGGTGTAGAGGCAGGCATTATGTAGAATAAGAGCTCCGGAGGGATTCTTCATGCACCAGTGTTTAGGGTACACGCTTCCTAAGTAAATCCAAACATTGTCTCCATCCTCCCCGTCATTAGTGCTCTTTCAATGTGATGTGGGAAAGCAGGAGGATGGACACACCCCACTGAAGGATGTAGGCAGGGGCAGTTCTCTCAACCAGGCGTATTTTTAAAAGTTGCTTCTGTACTGGTTCTCTTATTTTGCTCTGAAGTGTGGGCTCCCTCACCTCTTAACCAGAGACCAGCACATGTCAGGGAAGCACCCAGTGTCGGCTCCCTGTCCAAATCCACACCAGCGCCTTGTTACAGACAAGAAGTCAGAGGAAAGGGCGGGGCCCCTGCAGGGCCGAAGCCTAAGCTACTGTGAGGCGCTCATGAGTGGCAGCTCCTGTTACTCCCTTTTAAATTACGTGGGAAATCTTAACAGAAAGGTAATGGGCCCCCAGAATTACCCGCAGCATAGTGACCTCAGACCCTGATACCACAAAACTTTTAAGATGCTGATTGGGAGCCGCTTGTGGCTGCTGGGTGTGTGTGTGTGTGCGTGTGTGTGTGTGTGTGTGTGTGTGTGTGTGTGTGTGTGTGACTCTGCTGGGGACCCTGGCCACCCCCTGCTGCTGTCTTGGTGCCTGTCACCCACACGGTCTACCATCCTAACACCCAGCTCTGCTCAGAAAACGTCCTGCGTGGAGGAGGGATGATGCAAAATTCTGAAGTCGACTTCCCTCTGGCTCCTAGCCTGCCCTCGCTCCCTTCCTGAGCCCAGCTCCTCGTGCGCCGGAGGCTGTGCGGCCCCTGATTTCTGCATGATGTAGAACTTTCTCCAATAGTCACACTGGCAAAGGGAGAACTGGCGGGGGGGCTGGCAGGGAATTAGAATTTCTCTCTCTCTCTTTTAATAGTTTTATTTTGTCTGTCCTGTTTGTTCATTTGGATGTTTTAATTTTAAAAAAAAAAAAGAACTTTGCTGATATTTATAATTTTGTATCATAAGAATGTTTTCCTCTACAGTATTTGTCATGCCAGTTTATAACAAAAAAAAAAATGCAGGGATTTTATTTCTATTGGAAACATTACAGCTATGTTTTACTTTTGGACAGAATTTTTATTTCTATAGAGTGCTTACTAATGTTAAATAGTTCAGAGACGTAACCTTTACATTAAGGACTTATGGTAGGATTTAGGGTAAGGAGTTTAAAGGAAATAAATATTCAAACTGGGTCTCATTGCCAATTTTGGTGGAAATGAGTTTGTGTCATTTCAATTACAAAGATAAAAGTATGCCATATAATTTATTTATATGAAGATTTATTTTTGTAGTGTACATAGTAGTCATCAAGTCTTTTGACAGAAGTATATTTTTAAAGAATTTATATGTGATGAATCCATAATGTCTGGAACTTTGCTGAGACATGAGTGGGGCACAGTTTTCATTGTAAATTACAGCAAGGAAAGAAAATGTTTAACAGTGTTAAGAGAGTCAGAGCAGAGTGGATATTCATGCGATTACGAAGTGTTTATTAGTTACCACTGATGACCTAGCATGCTTCTCATTTCAAACCTTGGAAGGTGAAAATGTACAAACTCTCTAAATATTAATGTTCAAACACTGATAGAAATTCTAACATGAATAAAAAATAATATAACTTGTTGGTTATATCTTTGTTTGTAGAATGCTTTTTTTGTTTAAAATATTTGGGAGAGGCGGTTAGTGTTGGAGCCATCAGAAACTGTTGTTCATCTTGCTGACCTTGTGATACTCTTCTTTTTTGCTCTATCTGATGGAGACAGTTTTAGGTTTTTCTCCTTTTTGTTTTGTATAAGTAGTGGGTACAAGCATAGCTCTGTTACATGGATGTATTACAAAGTGGGGGCTGAGCTTTTAGTGTGATCATCACCCAAAATAGTGTACATTATACCCATTAATTAATTTCTTATCACCCGACCCTATTTTTGTTTTCTCATACCAAGAAACTTCCTAAGTTAACCATCAAAATTAGTCCTTCTGTCATCTCTCTTAGCATACTTATTTCCCGTATGTGATGCCTAATAATGAGGGAACATAAAGCCAAATTCAAAGATGATTATCATCAGTGAAGGTGTCATAGTTCTAAACAGTGTCAAAGATAATATGGAATTGATTGGACCTGATACAGAACAGTTTTTGAGTGTTTTCCTGGTAAGCAATGATTTCATCATAGGCATGGAGAAAAATATGGCCAGGAATATCATGTCCATGTTATAGCTGTGTAAGCAAGGAATGGTGGGGCTGAACTCAAGGCCCACACTGCCGTGCACATGGGCAAGTTGCAGAGGGGTCAGTGAGCCACAGCTGGCTGGCCGTGTCCTGTTGCACAGGTTCGTGAGGAGACAGTCATGCCTGTTGCCGCACATATTGTTGATGGCTGCTTTTCTGCTGCAACAGCAGAGTTCGGTAGCTGCAACACAGACTATGGTCTGCAGAGGCTATGATACTTACTATCTGGCCGTAAGACACCTGCCAGTCCGTCTCTAGACAAGGTAACATAGGCTAGTGCTAGTCAAGTGTGGTCCATGAATCAGCCTGCCTTGGAAGCTTGCTAGAAAAACTGAATCCAACACCACCTAAATCAGAATCTTGGAGTGAGGTCCAGGAATCTGTGCTTTAACGATCTTTTCCTGGTGGTTGTGATGCACCAGCGGAGGCGATCCCGAAATTCCAGCCGAGTGTGGCCAGGTTCTATCATTTGGCTTCGGCTCCTGGGCCAGTGCAGGCCAGATCTGGAAACAGCACAGAGATACCGACTCCTCTGCGTGGTCCTTTCACAAAACACATGCTCCTCTGTGGGTGAGCCCAGGCCAGGAGCTTGACTCTTATGTCTGGGAGTCCAGAGTGAGGAATTCCCTTCTTAGTGCTCGCTCCACAGTGAGGGAGGACCTGGAAGGAGAGTGTGGGCCCCTTTCCTAGAGGGGAGGGGGAGCCATGCCGGGCTCTTCCACGGAGAGGGCTCCCTGTCACCCACTTGACTGACTTGGGCAAGTCTCTTAAAACCCCAGAGCCTGTGTGTCCTCATCTGTAAATTAAAGACATAAATATCCCTTGAAAACTTCTGAAAGGTGGTAGCAGTGATGCTGGTGACAAGGTCTGGACCTCAGGGGCTGGCCGGAGTCATCTGATTGAGAATTGGACAGCCCCGTCCTGAGGACCCCACTCCAAACCCCAGTTCAATCACCAACTCTGCCTCAGGGTTCCCATCTTGAAGATGGCAAGGGCTCCCCACAGAAACGATGGGCGCTGCTATAGGAATAGTTCATGTTTACTGAGCCCCGCTTGGGAGGCATGTGAGGTAGCACAGTAAATTCTGACCAAGGAATAAGATGTTCAGGTAATACAGAGTCCTCCTTAATACTACACATAACAGCTAATTTGGCTCATTTAAGCCACAGGGAATATGTTCTCCCTGAATCTGAGTATGGGAAATAGTAATTGCACTAATTGGAATTCAAATTGGGACATGCTTTCCCCAAGACATGTTTAATACCACCAAAATGACCATTTGCTACCATCCAATTTTATATTCCTTATAAATGACACATAGCTAACTAGCTAACTTAGTTTTTAACCATGTTGGCCTAGGGAGAAGTTTTTAATCAGATTTGTGTCCCCAAATCCACCATATTTATTCAGGACTTAGGTCAACATAGAGCTCCATTTTTTTTTTGCACAACCGATGTATTTAACAGCTTTGTGAAAGCTGCGTCCTGCTACGTTTCAGCAGCAGCACGTTGATGTAAAGGCAGGTGTTTCATTTTTGGTAACTGGTAACTGACCTCCCAAAAGGAGAAGTGGAGATGGTCTGTTAATCATCTGAGAAGAGTATTTGCCAAGTTTTAATTACTTTTAATGAAGGCTGCGCATAATGAGAACATGCCTTGAACATGAATCTGTTTCATCCTTTGCACTGTCGTGACGGAGGGCATGTCAGGTACCATTTTCTGCAAGGGTTCCCTGCCAGGAAATTCCAGTGACTGCCACCATAAGGATCTGGAAGGGATATTCTGGCCTGTTAGGAACACCATGGGCCTCAGGAAGGGTGAACTATAGAGATGACCCAAATCAAACCTGGTGCACATGGGAAGCACATACAGAAAGTGTGCACTTTCTACACCGTCAGGTGGCATGTGTATCATGGATTCCTGCCCGTTCTCGGGGAGGTCCCTTTTCAGGGGGGCAAAAGGAACAGGGCCCTTCAGGTGAGAGGCTGTAGAGAGAACCAATTTTGTCAAGACAGTGTTTGCCCTGAGAATAAGTCGGCCCCCTGCAAGCAGTGCCACACTGCAGAGACAGCCACAGCCACATCCACAGCGCTAGCACCATCATGCAAGCACGTCTCACAGGTGACCCTGGAACAGCATGGGTTTGCAGTACATGGGTCTACTTATACATGCATTTTCTTCCCCCTCTGCCAACCCTGAGACAGCAAAACCAACTCCTCCGCCTTCCCTCCTCCCCCTCCCTGTTTTTCTTCCCTCTCTCACTTTCCTCCCTCCTCCTCTTCTCCCTCCTCCCCACTTCTCCCTCCTCCCCCCTTCTCCCCCTTCTCCCTCCTCCCCCTTCTCCCTCCTCCCTTCTCCCTCCACCCCCTTCTCTCCTCCCCCCTCCCCCCTTCTCTCCTCCCCCTTCTTCCTCCTCCCCATCCCCCTCCTCCACCTACTCAATGTGGAGACAACGAGGATGAAGACCTTTGTGATGCTCCACTTCCACCTAATGAATAGTAAATATGTTTTATCTCTTCCTTATGAGTTTCTTTGTAACATTTTCTTCTATCTAGCTTACTCTACTTTAAGAATAAGTATGTAATACATGTAATATACAAAGTGTGTGTTAGTCACCATGTTATGGGTAAAGTTTCTGGTCGGCAGTAGGCTACCGTCTTTGAGTAGTGTCGGTCTTTGAGTCAGAAGTTATACATGAAGATTCAACTGCTAGGGGATCAGCACCTCTAATTCCCATGTTATTCAAGGGTCCACAGTGCATCCCACTTTCCTGGAGAGTGTTGTCTTAATTTTTCTGCTTCCCATCCACAGGGCTTGAGGCTGAAGATATAGGAATGTGATGTAAGCTACCAACAAGGCAAATAATAAAGTCAAAGAAGAAAGCAAGCACACGAAATACCTAAGTCAACAGCACCATCTCTTAGGACAAACACTCTCATGACAAAATTGTTTCTCTCTACAACCTCTCGCCAGAAGGGCCCTGTTCCTTCTGCCCCCGCAAAAGGGAATTCCCACAGAGTAGGCAGGAACCAGTGATAATAACACCACCTCGAGATGTAGAAAGGACAACAGCTTGTATTGTTATGGAGAGGGGGATGGTAGATAATAACCTGTTTTATTTTTATAAGGAAAAAGTCCTGTAGTGGGAGAGGGATTGATGAGCAAGTTCTAACTGGTGAGTTATTATGTAATAATGAGGAGTACAGCATGAAGCCCAAGTCAAGATGCCAAAGAACCCTCTTGGTAATTACAGACCTCTGTCAGCAGCAGTGGTCGGTGGACTTGTGTTGAGAGCCTATTTTGCAGCAAGAGGAGAGGAGAAGCAAGACAAGGCAGGAATGGAGACCACCATCAGGCTCTCTGCTGTGGTTTAAGAGTGAGAGCAGAACTATCCGTCGGTGAGGACTGACTGGGTCAGACATCCAGAAAGTGAGGCCAATACTGGGGAAAAGACCAACCTACCACCAAAACCAGGAAAAGGCCATTGAAATTAGGGAAGAGGTATGAAAAATGATAAAATGGAAGGGTGCCAAGAGACAAAGACCTTCTCCTTCAAAAACATTCCATGGACTGCAAGAGCAGTGGCCAGCCCCAATCCTTGTATTGTGACCGTGCTGTGTCGACAGGCATACTCGGCCCTTTTGTCAATAGATGCTTTTGCTTTTCCCACACAGCTTCCACTTACATGGCGGCATGGTAGGTTACCATGAATCATGGAAGCTCGTCATGAATCATGGAAGCTCGTCATGAATAAGCTGTAAGAGACCTTTGCCATCTTATATCCAGGAAGCCTGGAGAAGTGACATGACATGTCCAGTGTTAGCCAACAGCCTCAGCCGTTGGGTCAGCTTGAGAACCTGGATCTCTGGAGTCCAGTCCTATGTTTTTCTCTCTTAGTGTCCTTGTTTTTTTCCCTGTTTGTTTCATGTTACTAATTCCAATATTATGGTGACTGCTGTCTACACAACGACTCTAGCAAGAGTTTCCGAGCCTCTCAGCCATCCCTGTGTGTGTGCAGCATCATGCAGATGGTATAAGTTTGCTCTAAAGGCAAACAGCTGCAGTGGAGGAAGCAATTAGCAAATTTCTGAATTATCCTTCTGATTCCACTTAAATTCCAAAAGCTAATTGGCCAAAATGTTCCTCCTTAATTAGAAGCAATTAATATGTGAAACCAGGTTTGCATTTCACAAGAGAGTGTGCATTTCACAATTGAAATTGCATAGTTCATTTACTAATGGCCTCTAATGGCCTGTAATCATAAGGCACACACAATTAAGGTGGGATTTTCAAAGTGTAAGTACGGAAGGAAGCCTGAATATATGAATTATTCTTCTGCTGCTGAGAATCCACTTTGGGCTGTAAAGTATCCACTTTGGGCTGTAAAACATACTTCATGCATGCACACGGTTGCCCAAACACATCCACATGCATAGGCAGTCCTGACCTGTCACCTTTGACCCCTTCTGAATTCCCTCCTCTCTACTCTCACTCCCTCTCCCTGGGAAGGCTTGTCCTCTCTCCCTGACTCCACCAAGACACCCCCGCTCAGCAGCAATGCCAATAGAAATCTGTCCATGATAAAAACACTGATGGTTGGACCCCATCTTGGGTAGCAGTAATACCAATAACCAAAGCCACCATTTCCTGCTCAATATGTGCCATGCTATAGCTTCTCTCACTAGATGAACCCAATAAATAAGATGTTGGCAGAGACTAGAAATGAGCAGGAAAGAGCGCGAAGATGCAGGAGGAAATACAAAAGATGAGAAAGACATGGGGCAGGGCGGTGAGGATGAGAAATAAGGAATTATGGAGGTGAACTCAGAAGGACAGAGGAAAGGGCCGCACTTGAGTTGGAAGAAGTCAGCAGAGTTGAGGCAAGGACAGGCATTTCTCACTACACCACCCAAGTGATTTTAATGAGAAACACGGTGTTCTAAAGTGAAAGTAGAAAGATGAATCATTAAAAAGCAGCGTCTTTGTTTTATGTACTGATGTTTTCCACTATTTCCTTTTCATTGCCCAAAATCAGAGCATGATAGATGTGTTTAGAGTAGGGTCCGCAAACTATAGCCCACAGGCCAAATCTGGACCCAACTTGTTTTGGTAAATAAAGTTTGCGCAACATGGCTCTGCCTATTTATTTATGTCTCGTCTGGGCCTGCTTTTGAGCTATAATGGCAGAGTTAAGTGATTGCAACAGAAACCACATGGCCTATAAAGCCTAAAACATTTGCTATCAAGTCCTTTAAAGCAAGAGTTTGCCATCCCTGATCTGGAGTGAAGTATCTCCACACCAAACCAAGTAGGCACTTTTAGCCACTGTACAGACAGGCGGTGCTATTTCTTGCTATTCCTCAAACACACCAGGTGCTGTTCGGCCTCAGGGCATGCACTTATTCTTTCCTGCACCTGTAATATCAGTCTCCCAGACAGACACGTGGTTCATTCCCTTATAAAATTCAGGTCTTTGTAGAAATATCATCTTTTCATTGGGACCCTGCCTGACCACCCAGTTTAAAGTTGCAAATCCAGGCAGGGTGCACCTGTAATCCCAGCACTTTGGGAGGCCGAGGCAGGCAGATCACAAGGTCAGGAGATCGAGACCATCCTGGCTAACACGGTGAAACCCCATCTCTGCTAAAAATACAAAAAATTAGCCAGGCGTGGTGGCGGGCACCTGTAGTCCCAGCTACTTGGGAGGCTGAGGCAGGAGAATGGCGTGAACCTGGGAGGCGGAGCTTGCAGTGAGCCAAGATTGCGCCACTGCACTCCAGCCTGGGCAACAGAGCGAGACTCTGTCTCAAAAAAAAAAAAAAGTTGCAAATCCAATCCCCACCCCCACTCAACACATCCCCTCTTCCTTTACTACTAAATTTTCTCCACAGCATTTACCATTATCTAACATCCTTTATATTTTGCCAATGTATTTGTTTCTCTTTCTTAGGCTGCTAGAATAATGTCAGCTCTTGGAAGATAGGGATTTTTTACTATTGTATCCACTACTTATTCCCAAAGTCTAGAACAGAGCCTGGAACATGGTACTCTCAGTTTAGTACAGTATTTGTTATTTTTAAAAATGAGCCCTGCAATGCATCTGCAGTATTATTCCTATTTCACAGATGAGAAAGCTAAATTCTACGAGGTTAAATGACATCCCAGAGATTGCAGTGCTAGTAAGGGGGAAAGGCAGCCATGGACTCCTGAGTTTGCAGGCTAAAGGATCTCAATGGGAACAGTTTCCAGAGCTACTGGTTGCTTCCACTGCTTGCTCATGCTGAAGCTAGCTCTAAGCATAGCATCCTGCCTAGCCCCAGGCACCATGCTAAGTTCTGTGCAGGCTAAAAAGATGAATATGACAGTTCCTGACAAAAAGAACCTTAAACTTCTTTAAGTTGCAGTGTCGAACTCCTGAGCTCAAGTGATCCTCCTGCCTCAGCCTCCCAAATTGTTGGGATTACAGGAGTGAGCCACCATGCCCAGCCTACGATGCATTATTTTTAAGAAGGAGTATATTAGGTACAATGAGGCTCAAAGGGATGGATAGATCAGAAAAGATGTCCTGGAAGACATGGCATTTGAATTTGGCCTTGAAAGCTAGGATTTCAGCAGATAGAAATTGTGGGAAGGGCATTATCAAAAGGAAGGAAGAGCTTGAGCTGAGTCCCAGAGGATAAGAAAGTAGAGGTGGCACGGCGCAGTGGCTTGCTCCTGTAATCCGAACACTTTGGGACCGAGGCAGGTGGATCACCTAAGGTCAGGAGTTTGAGGCCAGCCTGATCAACACGGTGAAACCCTGTCTCTACTAAAATACAAAAATTAGCCAGGTGTGGTGGCACGCAACTGTAATCCCTGCTACTTGGGAGGCTGAGACAGGAGAATTGCTTGAACCTCGGAGGTGGAGGTTGCAGTGAGCCGAGATCGTACCACTGCACTCCAGCTTGAGTGACAGAGAGAGACTTTGTCTCAAATAAAATAATAAAATAAAGTAGAGGTGTGTCTGAAAAACAAACAGCCCATTTTGCAGGAGCAGATGCCACCCATGAGCTGTGGTTCTGAGTGTGGTTCTAGGACTGACAGTTTCAGTGCCAAGTGAGAAATTGCTAGACATGCAAACACATAGGCCCCGTCCCAGCCCCACTAAGTCGGAATTTCTGGGTTGGAGGCCCAGAAATCTGGGTTTCAATTAGCCTTTCAGGAGATTCTTAATCTTCTGAAAGTTATGAAGTGCCCACGTAAGGTGCACTGGAAGAAGGTGACATTCAATGATAACTGAAGACAATGGCTGTTATCTGTTTGCAAAGCAGTGACACCCTCTCGAAGACTGTTGAACAGATACGTGATTGTACCTGTGATTTAGAGCTCCACCAGATGGATGAGAAGTGCAGAAAGAGAACGTTGAAGTGGGAAGATCATAGAAACTTTTTATATTGGTTGCAAAATGGAAACAAAGAAGCAACCTACTGTTCTTCATAAACATGTTTCCCAACATCCATTCACTATTGGGGTCCCCATAACCTAATTTCCTTCTTGAAGAACCATCCCATTTCCCACTGTCAGTCTATTTGGTTCAGACAGTGCTACCTTCATCGCAGGGTCCAGGGTTGTTCATGTGACTCAGACAGTCCAATAATAGTATCACATTCTCTTGGCCAACGTTATTGGTTTGAGGATAAGAGCATGGACCAATCAGAATGTGTTACATGTTGTGAAGCTTTGTCTGAAACATAGAATGTGCTTTTCCATGGGTCTTTAATCTAAAAATCTGCAGCCTTCTTAAGGGAATTCAGGGTGGAGGCCTTTTCTGAGAAAGGAACGAATACAGCAGAAAACAGATTAAATGAAGGAAAAGGGAGAAGTCAACTCTGATTACATCATTTGAACCCTGGGTCAAGCTGTACCCAAAGCTAAATCTATTTCTGCTAAACTTTCCTTTCTAACAGGCCTTTGTGCTCAGGGCAATTGGAATGAGATTTTTTGTCTTGATTGACCCAAACTCAGTCATGGCTCTGGACTTCAAATAAGGGAGTCACAGACTCATAAGATGTTTGCAGGCTTTGGACTATGATTCAGAGAAGAGAGGGAAACGGGCAATTGACAGTGTTGCAGGATGGATTCCATGGGAAGCAGACTGTGAGAGGGAGCGTTGTGTGCGTGAAGAGCACTCGGGGGTGGTCCCAGGTCAGCGCCTGTGGGGGAGTGAAGAAGCAGCACCGCAGTGGGGGAAGTCAAATTGCCATGCGGCTGAGCCTATGCAGAGCTGAGATGTCCTTTGGAGTTGGCTCAGGTTAGGGCAAGGAGGCCAGCGCCTCATGCCCTCACATTGACCCGTCATTGGATGCAGGTGGCCACCAGGATCTTGGGCCACACGTTTCTCTTCCACACAGTGCAACTCTCAAAGAAGGATTCAACTGAGCCATCGGCCAGCACACTCCCACAGCCGGGGGATAGAGTGCTGAGTCAGGGTGTGGGTGGAGGGGCAGGGCGCTCAGGACCACGAGGTTCCCAGCGGGGTGAGCAGCTGTGAGGACACTGAGCCCTGCAGCTGGAATGAGGAAGTGGGAGGAGCAGATGGCACCAGAGAGAGAACAGATTTCGTTTTGAGCTGGTGGCATTTAAACGCTGGAGAAGGTGTCAACCTGGGATCCGTGAGAATAGAAACCACGGTTGATGAACCCTCGCTCAGAGAGAGCGCAGACAGAGACAGTGGGGAGCTCAGAGCTCAGGGAGTGGAGGGAAGAAAATCTGGAGCCCATAGGCTGGGCGCGGTGGCTCACACCTGTAATCCCAGCACTTTGGGAGGCCGAGGCGGGCGGATCACGAGGTCAGGAGATCCAGACCATCCTGGCTAACACGGTGAAACTCCGTCTCTACTAAAAATACATAAAGACATTAGCCAGGCGTGATGGCAGGTGCCTGTAGTCCCAGCTACTGGGGAGGCTGAGGCAGGAGAATGACGTGAACCTGGGAGGCAGAGCTTGCAGTGAGCAGTGCTGGAGCCACTGCACTCCAGCCTGGACGACAGAGCGAAAGAAAGAAAAGAGGAAAGAAGGGAAGGGGAAGGGGAAGGGGAAGGGGAAGGGGAAGGGGAAGGGGAAGGGGAAGGGGAAGGGGAAGGGGAAGGGGAAGGGGATGGGGAGGAGGGAGAGAGGGAGGGGAGAAAATTTGGAGCCCATGAAGGGGAGGGAAGGAGTAGCTAAAGAGGCAGCAGAAACCAGGCCCTGTCGCCAGATGATAACAATATAAATAGCAAATGCTTATAGACTCTTGACCGTGTGCCGAACGGTATTTACTGTAGAACGTTGTTCTACATTCTTAGCTTGTATTATTTCTTCACAGGAAACAAAAGAGGTGACGGCCAGTGAGTGGGGTGGGGTAATCTGCTGATGAGCAGTTAAATCAGGGAAGTTAAATTAGCAGTGAAATTAGGGAAGCATCTGGACTCTGCGTGTAAGGTAGATATTTTAAAAGTCATCAAAAAGGAGTTTGTGTGTTTGCTGAAGAATTGTATCCCCACTCTCTTCATTACTGTTCTTTTAACAGCTTTATTGGGATATCATTCACATACCATACAATTCACCCATGTAAAGTATATTATAATTCAGTAGTTTTTATATTCACAGAGTTGTGGAACCATCACCATAGGCAATCTTAGGACAATTTTGTCACCTTCAAAAGCAGCTCCATACCCTTTAGCACTCACTCCCCCACTGTCTGCCACAACCGGTGCCTGTTCACCTGTGCCACCCTAGGCAATCATGAATCTACTTTCTGCCCTGCTCTGGATGTTTCCTATGAATGCAGTCTTATAGTATGCAATCTCTTGTGTCTGGTTTCTTTCACTTAGCATAATGTTTTTTCCAGTTTCATCCATGTGATAGCATAAGTCAACACTTCATTCCTTTTTATGACCAAATAATATTCCATTGTATGGCTATCCACATTTTGTTTGTCTTTTATCAGTTGATGAATGTATGGATGATGTCTGCCTTTTGACTACTATGAATAATGCTGCTGTGAACATTTTTTTTTTTTTTTTTTTTTTGAGATGGAGTCTCACTCTGTCGCCCAGGCTGGAGTGCAGTGGCGCAGTCTCGGCTCACTGCAAGCTCCGCCTCCCGGGTTCACGCCATTCTCCCGTCTCAGCCTCTCCGAGTAGCTGGGACTACAGGCGCCCGCCACCACACCCGGCTAATTTTTTGTAGTTTTAGTAGAGACGGGGTTTCACCGTGGTCTCGATCTCCTGACCTCGTGATCCGCCCGCCTCGGCCTCCCAAAGTGCTGGGATTACAAGCGTGAGCCACCGCGCCCAGCCCTGCTGTGAACATTTGTGCACAGGTTTTTTCAAACACTTGTTTTCCATTTTCTTAGGTGTACACCTAGGAGTGGAGTTGCTGGGTCTCTGTTTGGCTTTTTGAGGAGCCACCAAACTCTTTTCTGTAGTGGCTGCACCATTTTATCTTCCCGCCAGCAGTGTAAAAGTGTTCTGATTTCCCCATGTCCTCACCAATATGTGTGATTATCTGAATGTTTATTCTAGCCATCCTAATAGGGATGAAGTAGCATCCCAATGTGATTTTTTGGGTTCCGTGTAGATTAGACTGAACTTCTTGCCCATGTTGACATTAAACTCACATGCAAGGAGACGGACACACACACCTCCCATATGGGGAAGCGAGCTCGGCGGGGGGGGAGGTGAACCAGGGTAGTCCCTTGGGAACGCCCAGCTCTGAAAGAGGAGAGAGGCACACAGGAAGAATAGCAGTGTTTGGCGTCTGAAAACACAGGGCAAGAATAAAACCAAGCACTGACCATCCTAAAGAATGACCCAACCCTTGACCTTCCACTTCAGCAGTGCGAAGATATTCTCCATTTTGTTCTTGAAGTGGCCACGGATTTAGTCCACCCCATGTTCCACCCCCACCCATCGCCACCTGTTCTGGGGGCTGGGGTGAGGAAGGAAGGAGCAGGACGGGTCCTTTGAGCCCAATTAACACACACATTTTGCTTCCAAAGCTTATTGTGCACCTTATGCCAAGATTTGAGTAGGACTCAACTTAAGCAGTATATGCCAAAGTCTTCTTGGGATTTGGAGAAAACAGATGATGCATAATGCTGTGTCACAGATTATTAAATAATACTAACAGGTAGATCAGGGGCAGGCTTCAGGAGGGGGTAAGCAGAGCCTAGAAACTCAGAGGCAGGAAGGAACACTGTAGGCTGGCAGGGCCATTTTGATATTTCTGTGGCAGGAGGGGCTGGTTTCTGAGGTGACCTTTCTGGCAGGGCTGTAGTCACCTGCCACCCTAAGAATGAAAGTTTAAGAGAGGATGAGAGCAGAGATCGTGTCCAAAATACATTTGACGTCTTTGCCAAGGACTGTGCTTTACATTTATTCTCTGTGTAACCTTTAGAGCAGGCCTGTGTGCCAGACTTGAAGTGCCAATTTGCAGTCAAAGAAGCTGAGGCTCAGAGAGGGTATCAGGTAGGGTTCAACCAGAGAAGCCGAGCCAATAGAAGAGATGAGAAATAGATAGACAGACATATAGAAGATAGATAGATAGATAGATAGATAGATAGATAGATAGATAGATAGATAACAGATGACAGAAGATTGATAGATGATAGATAATAGATGATTGATAGATGATAGATGATTGATAGACAATAGATAGATGATAGATGATTGATAGATGATACATAATAGATCATTGATAGATGATAGATAATAGATCATTGATAGATGATAGACTGATAGATGATAGATGATTGATAGACGATAGATAGATAGATAGATAGATAGATAGATAGATAGATAGATGAAAGAGAGATGAGGCCGGGCGCGGTGGCTCACGCTTGTAATCCCAGCACTTTGGGAGGCCGAGGCGGGCGGATCACGAGGTCAGGAGATCGAGACCATGGTGAAACCCCGTCTCTACTAAAAATACAAAAAATTAGCCGGGCGTGGTGGCGGGCGCCTGTAGTCCCAGCTACTCGGAGAGGCTGAGGCAGGAGAATGGCGTGAACCCGGGAGGCGGAGCTTGCAGTGAGCCGAGATAGCGCCACTGCACTCCAGCCTGGGCGACAGCGAGACTCCGTCTCGAAAAAAAAAAAAGAGAGATGATAGATGATAGAGGGATAGATAGATAGATAGATAGATAGATAGATAGATAGATAGATAGATAGATTCATTACCAAAAACATTGGCTTATGCAAGTCTGGGGTTGTCCTCAGGACAGACAGTCAGGAAGGGGAGATCATGAGCAGGCTGGAGCCCCATAGGCATGAGCTGAAGCCTCTTATTCATATACAATCTCTAAACGTAGGAAAGCCTATACCTTCTTTTAAAGGTCTTCAAACTGATTAGGTCAGGCTCACCTATAATAACCTCGTTTTTGATCAGCTTAAAGGGGATTGATCTGGGACTTTAATCACATCTGTAAAATACCTTCACAGCAGCACCCACATTTGTGCTTGAGGGAATACCTGGGAGAAGGTGCATGCATGCTACAAAATGGCCACTGCTTCCCTTCTATCCTCCAATTCTCCAAAAAGAAAATATCTTGCAGCCCACCCTAACCAGAAACATACTCAAAAGAGAATGCTGGGGTCTGTAGCTGAGCCTAGCCCAGGCAACACATCAGAAGCTGTCACCATCACAGATCACAGAGAGGTTAAGGAACTCTGTTGGTCAGGATTCCATTACAGGGAACAGATTTTACTCTCCCTAATTTAAGCAAAAATATTTATTACAAGGTAATGAATGGTTTACAGAATTATTGAGAAGGCTGGAGGGAAAACTGTGGGATGAGCTTTCAGAAGCAATGCCAATACCACAGAGGCAGACCAGCAAGAGGGTTTCTGCCTCTTTTAAGATCAAGAAGCCACCAGTCAAACTGGAAAGTCCTTGACAGCTCCTGAACCAAGCCACCAAAACCATGCTTCCCAGGAGAAATGCCAGTAACAACACAAAAATGGCCTCGCACTCATTTCTGCGTTCTGCTTTCTCTGACCACACCAAATGTGTAGGACCTAAACACTAGATCCTAACCCCTAGCTGCAAAGGAGTCTGGGAAATGTTTTCAGTTTCTCATCTCTGAGATACAAGATGAATGGACGTAGAGTACCAATCCACTGCTGTAATATACTCAAGATCCTTCTGCCATGAAGGAGCAAAGTCAGGATTCAAACCCAGGTCATGCTCTTGACCCCCAGAGTGCACTTCATCCCATGATCTGGAATGGCCTTTCTTCCCTTGCCACACTGGGGGCTTGTCTCAGTCTGTTTGCACTACTATAACAAAATACCACAAACTGGGTAGCTTCTAAACAAAGACATTCATTTCTCATGGTTCTGGAGGTTCAGAAGTCCAAGATCAAGGTGCCGGCAGGTTCAGTGTCTGGTGAGGGCCTGCTTCCTGACTCATAGATGGCCTCCTCTCGATGCACCTTTGTAAGGTGGATGGGGCAAGGCAGCTCTTCAGGGCCTCTTTTATGAGGGCACTAATTTCATTCATGAGGCCCTCCCAAAAGTCTCACCTCCCAATACCATCACACTGGTGATTAGGCTTAACATGTGATCTGGGGGGACACTACTCACATTATAGCAGGCCTCTTTCTTGCAAGTATTTCTGGTCTCTTCTAAGTATACATTTACTGGCTATATCCACAGTTTCCATTCTTGTCATCAGCTGCAGAATATTCTGAAATAGTCCATACGGGAGGAAATGAAAATGATCAGTTTTGTCTCCAGCCCATCTGCATCGCCTCAGGATTGGGAAGGCTGCAGTGTGTACAATCCACTTTTCTTCCTGAGTCAGCCATGTTAAAATGCTTCTGTTTATGGATGTCTACAAAGCAGCAACTGGGCAATTCAGTCCAGTGGTCTCAGGGACCCCTGGAAATGTAGGAGGCACTTGGAAAAAAACAAAACAAAATCTATGGCCATGATAATAGAAAGTACCTGTAGTGAAAACCCTGCCTTCCTCGGGTCTTTTCTTTGTGTCCTAGTCTATCAGCCCCATACCCCAAAATTCCTAAATAAGCCCCAGTGAACAAACCTGGGCAACTTCTGGGCAGGCACACGAGTGCCGCAGCACGGCATTCTCAAAGGAGCCGCAACAGCCATGGAGGGCCAGTTCCTGAATGACGAAAGACCTGCACGAGTCAGTGATGCTCCTTCACACCGGGAGGAACCTGGAAATAAACAATTTAAAGGCTTTCAAGGGAACCAAATTCACATTCTGGGCAAATGTCCCTGTATTAGTCAGTTCTCGCACTGCTATAAAGAATTAAGTGAGACCGGGTAATTTACGAAGAAAGAAGTTTACTTGACTCACTGTTCCACAGACTGAACAGGAGGCATGGCTGGGGAGGCCTCAGGAAACTTACGATCATGGTGGAAGGGGAGGCACATCTTCACATGACTGGAGAAGAAGAAAGAAAGCAAAGGGGAACGTGCCACATACTTTTAACAACTAGATCTTGTGAGAACCCACTACCATGAAAACGGCAAGGGAGAAATCTGTCCCCATGATCCAATCACCTCCTACCAGGCCCTTCCTCCAACATGCGAGATTACAGTTCAACATGAGATTTGGGCAGGGACACAGATCCAAACCATATCCGTCCCTAATAGCAAAGTTTCAGGTACATGGTGCAGAACTCCAAAATTTATAAATCCAAACAAATGGATTTTTCTGACACAATTGTACAACTTCTTTGCAGGGAAGCATTTGCACAGTAAACTTTTGTTTAAGGGAAACAACCTTTCCTCAGGTGGTTCATTAGGTAAACACTGCACATTTGTATTCAACTGTATACACCTAAGGGTGGCATAGCAAAACCTGTGTACATATTTATTTGTGACAATTTATCTGGAAGATTAGAAAAATCCTTGTGGGTCTGCAGAGACCATATATTTACTGACACTGAAAAATGTTCATGACCTACTATCAATGAAAAAGTGGATTACCCAAAACTGTAGGCATATTATAATCCTGTTTCTGAAAAAAAAAAAAAAAAAAATGTATCTTTATATAAGAGTAGAGGCAGGCCCGGCACGGAGGCTCATGCCTGTAATCTCAGCATTTTGGGAGGCCTAGACAGGTGGATCACTTGAGGTCAGGACTTTGAGACCAGCCTGGACAACATGGTGAAACCCCGTCTCTACTAAAAATACAAAAATTAGCTGGGTGTGGTGGCACGCACCTGCAGTCCCAGCTACTTAGGAGGCTGAGGCAGGAGAATTGCCTGAAACTGGGAGGCGGAGCTTGCAGTAAGCCGAGATGGTGAGACTGTACTCCAGCCTAGGTGACACAGCAAGACTCTGATCAAAAAAAAAAAAAACAGAAAATGTACATTTTTATTATATTATTATAGTATTCATACAGATGAAATTTAATATTGATTATTGATATCAACTTTATATTATTGAATAATTATAATTATTATTTAATATGTCATATATTATTCATTACATTATTTCCTTATATGATTTTTAAAAATTGTTTTAAATTACTTTTAAAATTTGTTGTCAGTACATAGTAGGTGTATATATTTATGGGGTATATTTGGTGTTTTGATACCGGCATGTAATGTGAAATAAGTACACCATGAAGAATGGGCTATCCATCCCCTCAACATGTATACTTTGAGTTGCAAACAATCCAATTAACACTCTTTAAGTAATTTTTAAATGTATAATTAAGTTATTATTAACTATAGTCACCCTATTGTGCTGTCAAATAGTAGGTCTTATTCATTCTTTCTTACGTTTTGTACTAACCATCCGCACCTCCCCCAGCCCCGCACTCCCCTTCCCAGCCTCTGGTAACCATCCTTCTACTCTCTATGTCCATAAGTTCAACTGATTTGATTTCTAGATCCCACTAATAAATGAGAACATGCGATGTTTGTCTTTCTGTGCCTGGCTTTTTTCACTTAACATAATGACCTCCAGTTCTGATATGACTGTTCTGTGGGATTTATACTTTGCGTGTATCAGTATTTTTGTTTGTTTGTTTTTTGAGAGGGAATTTCACTGTCATCCAGGCTGGAGTGCAATGGTGCAATCTGGGCTCACTGTAACCTCCGCCTCCCAGGTTCAAGCCATTCTCCTGCCTCAGCCTCTCTGGTAGCTGGGATTACAGGCGTGCGCCACCACGCCTGGCTAATTTTTGTATTTTTAGTAGAGACAGGGTTTCACCATGTTGGCCAGGCTGGTCTCGAACTCCTGACCTCAAGTGATCCGCCTGCCTCGGCCTCCGAAAGTGCTGGGATTACAGGCTGAGCCACCGCGCATGTGTATCACAGAGCCATGTATCAGTATTTTTAAGTTAGTCTGTCAAAAACAACCTTGATTTGCACGAGACACATGTTAAAGAGATTTTGTGATTGTCCTTTCGCCCTTGCCTTCCTCGTGTGGCTCCTGGCTGCCCGTTGGCCGCGCGCCCCTCGCTCGCTCTATTCCTTCTCCCCGCGGCTGCCTCGTGCAGGCCGCACCTTCTCGCCGCGGGCCGGGGCCCGGGCAGGAGCCGGGGCAGGAACCAGGACAGGAACCAGGGCAGGAGCCGGGCAAAAGCCCCGCAGGAGCCAGGTGTCTGCGCCCCGCCCCGCCGCGGGGGAGAGGCCGCCGGGAGCCGGGGCCGCCCAGAGCCGCAGCCGCCGCGCAGGCAGGGCCGGGCCGGGCCGGGTGCGCGGGCACAAAGGAGCCGCTGCACATGGCAGGCAGGCGAGCAGATGCCAGCAGACAGCTTTTGTGAGTCCCTTCATGTTAATTAACTTTTGTGAGAACCTTCATGTTAATTAACTTTGCTTGAGCTTTCCCTAGACTTGAAAGCTCTGGAGTGGTTTGTTTTTGTAAAATGCTTTGACTCCAGGGAGAGCCGCTTCAAGGGGGAAAAAAGGAGAAACAAAAAGAAAGAAAGGGAAAATTTTTAAGTGGGGCTTTGCTTACCAGCAAATTTCTTCCCCTTGGCTCCGTCTCCCCCTCCCCCACAAGCAGGGACTAAACCATCAGAGAGAATTTTAATGGCCTTTTTCTTACCCTAAAACATAAACTCGAAGCAGACCTCCCCGTGGCAGTGGGGGCTCGGCTGGCCGCATCCGGGGACAGGGTTCAGGTGTGTGCAGGCAGGACCGCCTGTGTTTCCAAGGAAGCAAATCAAAGTGTGAAGGGCCCTGGACTAATGTATGTACTCCCAGTTTAGAGAAATGGGAGACATGGAGCTAGATTTGTGGGGGCCAGTTCTGATAGGTAACAAATGTGCTCACCCACAGAGTCTCAGGGCCCCAGGGTGAGATGCAGGGGGTGGGTCTGACGCTTCCAAGACTTCTTCCTGGGACAGGACCGGTTGTTAAATTTTAACCGAGGCCAAGTAAAAAGAGACAGTGCTGGACAGTGGAAGATCTAGCCAGCCACCCAGCTGTTTATCAATATAAAGGCGGCACAGCATCAAACCACTGACTCAAACCACTGACTTACCTCTTCTTCCCCCAATATCTTATGAAAATTTTTGAACAAACGGAAAAAGTTGAAAGAATTACGCAATTAATACCCATATACCCACCACCTACTTTCTGTAATTAATATTTAGCTATATTTGCTTTTATCACGCAATATGACTACCTGTCTGTCCCCCTCTTACCTGTCCAGCAAGTCGTCTTATTTTTAAGAATTTCAAGTTGCTAACATCAGTATTCTTCAATCTTAAACACTTTAGCATGTAGTTATCTAACTAGAGTTCAATCTTCGTTTATTGCTCATGGATTTTTTTCTATTTCTGGGTGTTTTGTCAGGAGGGTTCCTAGTTGAGTGTCCTCTTAAGATAGTTTAATTGAAGTGAAATTTATTTAATGGAAGATATTGTTGGCAGTTGTGGTGGTGATGGTGGTAAAGAAAGGGGACTGACTGATGCAGTGGTCAGCTGGTAAATGTTTAACAGCCAGATCTCCAAGAAAAAGTGGCTTGATTGGTAGCATTTGCCGTGACACGTGTACTCCCACTACAGCTGATTTTAACCTACCAATGGGGTGTCACTGAACACAGAGTTGGGAAGAGATGATAATAACCAGTCCTCGTGAGCCGTTATGTTTACCGCACATTTTATTTCTCTTTTAATGTGCCCGTCTCACTTCCTTCTTCTCCGTCATGGCATCTTCAAGGGCAAGTCCCTTCTCTGTTCGTTCCCAGCAGCACTGCTTCTTCATGGCTGTGGTTTCCAGTGCCATTCACTGCAAGCCCCCATCCTGTAACTATGGCTTTCCACTACTATGTCCCAGACATGTGTTCAATACTTAGGCACTTACTGTTGAGCTTTTCCGGGGTGAATTTGCCTGTGCTTCATCTGTATCTTCTACTTCCCTGTCTCATTTTTTACGGGCCTCTGAAAGCCCCTTCTCCATACTCTCAGCATCCACAGGCTTGTAGTGGTGGTAGGACTCTCCTGGGATTTGGTATTTATTTCTCTATCTACAAGTAATTTGAAGATCATGGTATTCTCTGCCTACTAATAATGCTAAAGGCATGATTCATGTGTAGTTTTGGGGGTGTTTTTGTTTTTTTAAGAGACGGGGTCTCACTCTGTCACCCAGGCTGGAGTGCAGTGGTGCAATCATAGCTCACTACAGCCTCGAACTCCTGGGCTCAAGCCATTCTGCCTCAGCCTCCCAAGTAGCTGGGACTAAAGGTGCATGCCACCACACCCAGCTAATTTTCTTTCTTTCTTTTTTTAGAAACAGGGTCTCACTATGTTGCCCAGGCTAATCTCGAACTCCTGGCCTCAAGCAGTCTCCCAGCTCAGCCCATGTGTGGTTTTATTGACACTCATTGGTGATTTTATATTTTGAGGGTGGATGCAGAAGAGAGATTTGGATTTAGGCAGTCACCAGTATCTCCCAGCCATCAAAACCCTTCTGGTTTTACTTTTTACTATCAAATTCATTGATTTTTTTCAGTTTCATGTTGACCCAGGATGTGAGCTTTTCACTTTACTCCACTTCAAGTGAGATCTAGCCCCTTAGTCAAAGTCTGTGTGCCCCAGTAAGTAAAGCATGGTTTTAATATCCAGTCAGATTGATTAATATGGTGAGTGGTAAATGCCATACCTACAATTCTGGGTCAGTGGGGTTGGTGAATTGATCCAACCAAAACTTCAGGTCAAGTCTCACCCAGCTGTTCCTGTCAGCCTGACCTCAACATATGCCAATTAGGCAGAGATGCTTGGCCTTTGATGGCTGTGACAGAAGGAGAGGGAGGGGAATGTGTCAAAATAAAAGCATTTTGAAGCTGTTTTTAATTTTGGTGTACAATAGAATAAGACAAGTCCTCAATTAAAAGCTATTCAGTGTTCCTGTGGCCTCAGTATTCACAAATGCACTTAATCTTCAATTGTTACTTCATCCCATCCCAATGTGTCCCACTTATTAAAGATTTATTCATCTTTCTGTTTACCACAGTGCCTAGCAGAGATCCATGAGTAAAGTTGATGATTTATTAATTAATTTTATTTTACTTTGATTTTATATTGTAAAGCCTTTTTTTTTGAGAACCAACATAGTAAAATCATTGACTCAGCAAAGCGCACAGGCTACAACTCCACACACTCATACACTAGGTCATTCAATCAGTCAACAAACATTTTGAACACAAGCTCCAGGGACTGTTCTGAGGAATATGGTAATAAGAAAACGAATCTGGCCGGGTGCAGTGGCTCACACCTGTAATTCCAGCATTTTGGGAGGCCAAGGCAGGCGGATCACCTGAGGTCGGGAGTTCGAAACCAGCCTGATCAACATGGAGAAACCCCATCTCTACTAAAAATACAAAATTAGCTGGGCGTGGTGGTGCATGCCTGTAATCCCAGCTACTCGGGCGGCTGAGGCAGGAGAATCGCTTGAACCTGGAAGGCAGAGGTTGTGGTGAGCCGAGATCGTGCCATTGCACTCTAGCCTGGGCAACAAGAGCAAAAACTCCATCAAAAAAAAAAAAGAGAGAAAATGAATCTGACACAGATCCTGCTCTGACGTAGCTGGAATATCGGTTCCTTTCTACCTCCAATTTCTGTTTTAATTCTGTGCCTATACAACACTCAAGCAATTGAATGAAAATTTGAAAATTCAATTTATTGTTTGCATCTATATATTTTGTCTGTAACTTTAGATTTTTGCTAACATTGAAGCAACTTGTGATTTTTATGTATCACTGCCATTGCTATGGTAAAGCACCCACATCTGATTTCATTTCCATTTTCATTTCTCTGTTTTGACACATCATAAGCACCACCACAGTTTCATAGACCTGGAAAAAAAATTCTGCTTTCTAATTGACTTAAAATGGCACACTCTCCATAGAGTACATAAACACTGATAGGGTTTTGAAGTTCATCTATTCATTTCTTCTTAAGAATTTGTTGTAAACTTTAGTATGTTGTTTTGATGGAAAGAGATACATACATCTGCAGAAAGACTACAATATTTTTAAAGACTTTATTCCAAGATTGCCTTCTAGTAATGGAAAAAAAAATCAGACTTCAAACTAACTAGACCTAAGGTAGTTTGGTTTGGTGAGGTAACATTCCAGATGCAAATTCTGAAACTCAAAGAGAGTAACACAAATCAGATGTTCATCCAAGGGATTGAAGATGTGTGTGTGCATGTAAACACAGCCTCTGGATTATCAACCTGTGATTTTCTCACAGAGATTGTCATGCACAGCATGTGATACAGGCCGCTCTTGGTAAGCAGCCTGCTTTGAAGCAATCCATCATGCTTGGCTCTGTAGATCTTGCAATTTTTCTTTACCCGTGATGCATTTACCAACATCCCCTTGAATTATACATACTACTGCAGACTCGTGCTATGCGCCTCCTGCTTCCTTGGCTGCGTGAGGGAGACCCTGTGTGATTCCCTAGCTTCATTGAAGGGGAGAAATACTTCAGTACCCCTTACCTTCAATGTACAGCTACAAAGCTGCCTTGCTTGGGTTATATAAAAGTTTATAAAGAAACATGATGATTAAAGCTGGGGAGGCAGCCGGGTGTGGTGGCTCACGCCTGTAATCCCAGCAGTTTGGGAGGCCGAGGCGGGCGGATCACGAGGTCAGGAGATGGAGACCATCTTGGCTAACACGGTGAAACCCCGTCTCTACTAAAAATACAAAAAATTGGCCGGACGTGGTGGCGGGCACCTGTAGTCCCAGCTACTCGGGAGGCTGAGGCAGGAGAATGGCAAGAACCCAGGAGGCAGAGCTTGCAGTGAGCCGAGATCGTGCCACTGCGCTCCAGCCTGGGTGACAGAGTGAGACTCCGTCTCAAAAAAAAAAAAAAAAAAAAAAAAAAAAGCTGAGAAGGCTCCACTGGTCATTGAGATTATAGATGATTTTTATTTTTAAAATATTTCTCTATATTTTTCAATATGTTTTCAGTGCATGTGTGTTACTGTTTCCAAAATTATCTTAAGCACACAATTTTAAACACATGCACACACATATAAAAGGAAATATACCAAAATGATACGGTTATGGGAGTTGGAGTGGCCTTTATATTCTTTATATGTTTATGCATTTTCCAAATACTGTTTTTCTCAAAGAAACAAATTACAAGCACAAAATAACCCGTGAACTACCAAAAAGAAAGGATTTTCTTTATGGAAGTTAATGACCATTGTTAGGTAACAGGGGTACCTTAATGGCGCCGGTTCCGGGTTCTTCTCCCCTCCTTGACCGGGCACTGTCTGAACCCGCCAAAGGAGGGCCAATCAGAAAGAAGCATCTCCCGCCTTCCCTTGGGCCCGCCCCACGTAGGCCCAAGGGATATAAAATCCAGCACACCAGCAGCTCTCTCTCTTCTCTTCTCTCTCTCCCCTGCGCGACCTGACTTCTACCTTTCCAATAAAGATCTCTTGGCTGCCACCGGTGTCGTCTCTGACTAGCCTGTCGCCCTTCAACCTTTATGTAGCAGTCTTTAAAATTCTGATCTCGGCGAGGCGTGGTAGCTCACGCCTGTAATCCCAGCACTTTGGGAGGCCGAGGCAGGCAGATCACAAGGTCAGGAGATCGAGACCATCCTGGCTAACGCGGTGAAACCCCGTCTCTACTAAAAATACAAAAAATTAGCCGGGTGTGGTGGTGGGCGCCTGTAGTCCCAGCTACACGGGAGGCTGAGCCAGGAGAATGGCGTGAGCCCGCGAGGCTGAGCTTGCAGTGAGCCGAGATTGCGCCACTGCACTCCAGCCTGGGTGACAGAGCGAGACTCTGTCTCAAAAAAAAAAAAAAAAAAGAATGATCTCTTAGCATCTGGATTCCCATTGTTTTCACATTCTACTCCAGGTAACGCTTCTTGATACATGTTAAGATTTAATTTAAAATCTTGTAGCCTTCTTGACTGTTTAAGTATTTTCAACATTTCTGACTATTCACTCTGCATCTTTGAGGCTTCTGAAAAGCAAACCTATTTTTCTTTGTCTCCAAAACACACACACACACACACACACCACACCCATACACATATACACACAAATACTCACACCTCACAGTGGCGATCTCTGGCTAGCAGAAATATGATTTGTTTTGTTGGTTTGTTTTGCTTTGCTTGTCTATATTTTGAAATTTTCTTCGCTGTAGCAATATTGTTTCTGTAATAATGAACAGTTTGCCTGTTTGTTTGTTTTAACAATAAACTAAACATCAACATTTATGTTTGCCTCTCAGACAAATAAATAAAACACCGTTCTGTATTCTTATCAACACTTGGCATTATCAGAAGTTTCCAATTCTGGAAATCCAGTAGGCATATAGGGTTATTCAGAGTGGTGTTAAGTTGCATTTCCTGATTATTAATGAGACAGCCATTGGTGTTTTTGTCTTGCTCTGCATAAAACCTACCTTGTTTTAATTATTACATTAAAATTTTTAAAAAATAATAAATCTTGATATCTGGTAAGGCAGCTTCTCCAACCTTGGTCTAAATCTATACTATCCAACATGGTGGATACTCTCTACATGTGTTTATTGAGCCCTGGAAGTGCAGAGTGCAGCTAGTTCAAATTGAGACATGTTGTGAATGTAAAATACACATCAGATTTTGAAAGTTTAGTAACAAATAAGAATATTTGCTGATAATTTTTATATTGATTACATGTTGAAATGATATTTTGAATATTCTGGGTTAAGTAAAATATATTATTAAAATTAATTACAATAATTTCCTTTTACTTTTTAAAATGTGGCTACTAGAAAATTTAAAAATGCATAATGGCTTACATCTTTGGCTCATGTTATATTTCTCTTGGACAGTTCTATTCTATAACAATCTGATTTTTTTATTTCTTTTTCAGTCAAAATTGGTACGTTACTGTTCTGCCTACAAAATTTTCCATTTTGTCTAATCTTTCAAATGTATTACCATAAATTTGTTCATAATAATATATTATGATCTTTTAAAGTATCTATAGCATTTGTAGTGATGTCTCCCTTTTTATAAGATTCCCAATTTGGGTTATTTGTGGTTTCTCTCTTTTTTCTTGATTAGTCATACCAGAAGTTTGTCAATTATTAATCTCTTTAAAGTCATACCAGAAGTTTGTCAATTATTAATCTCTTTAACTTTTGACCTTGTTGGTCCTCATTTTATATGTTTACTTTGTATTTCACTAGCTTGTGCTCCTATATTTATTATTTTCTTTCCATCCTCTTTGTGTTTATTTTGCTGTTTCTTTTTCCAGTTATTGAGATGGAAATTTGAATTGTTGATTTCAGACTTTTTCCTATTACATTTTTTTTGACAGGGTCTCACTCTGTTGCCCAGGCTGGAGTATAGTGGTACAATCATGGCTCACTGCAGCCTTGACCTCCTGGTCTCAGCCTTCCAAGTAGCTGAGACCACAGGTGCACACCACCAGGCCCAGCTAATTTTTTAAAATGTTTCTGAAAGATGAGGTCTTGCCTTGTTGCCCAGGCTGGTCTTGGGGGCTTAAGCAGTCCTCCTGCCTCAGCCTCCCAAAGTGCTGGGATTACAGCTATTCTATGTTTTATATTTCATGTGTCTTAATATGTATTATTTCATTTTAGTTAAGTATTTTCCAAATTTCACTGTGATTTCTTATTTGACCCATAATATGTTTAGGGTTGTCTTACATAATTTTCAACCAAATGGAAATGTTTCCTTTTAATTACTGACTTTACTTTTAATAATTGATTTCTGACATAATTTAATTGTGATCAGAGAACATTCCTCTGTAAAATTTATTGAGACTTGCTTTTTACCTCCAATATATTGTGAATTTTTGTATATTACTTGTTTGCTTGAAAATAGTGTGTATTGTGCAACTGTTGGGGACAGGATCTACACATCATTTAGTTTAGGCTTGTTAATCATACTCAAATCTTCTACATCAACAATTTTTCTTTCAACTACTGAGCAAAGCATTTTAAAATTTCCCCTGTGATTATGGGTTTGTCTATTTCTTATTTTAGGTGTCATTTTTTGTTTAATATATTGAGGTTATACTATTAGGTACATACAAATGTAAATTTATTTTTATTGTGAATCTAGCCTTGTATCATTATGAACTGGCTCTTAAAGAATATATAAGTAATTATGAACAGAATGTTGATAGAAATATGGAGTTAAAAGCCTTTCTGATGTGGTCTCAGACGTAAATGAGGAGTGTTATTGGATGACGGTGGAAAGGCCATCCTTATTATACAGTGGCAAATAACTTGGCTGAATTGTGTTTGTGTCCCAGCGTTTTGTGGAAGGTAGTACTTGCAAGGGATGAAACTGGATATTTTAGTGAGGAGATTTCTAAGCAAAATGTTGAAGAAGTGACTTGGTTCCTCCCAGTTGCTTGTAGTAAAATGCAAGAAGAGAGAAATGAATTGAAAAAGGAATTGTTAAGCAAAAAGGAACCAGAGTTTAAAGATTTGGAAAATTCTCTGTCTGTTCATATGACAAAAAATGAGAAAGTGTGTTCTGAAGAGAACACTAAGGGTATGGTGGACCAACCATTTCATAAAGAGATTAGTGTGGCTGTGTACCATGAACTTAATCAGCCATTTCAACAGAGGCCGGGAATACAGATGGGATTACACCTGCAGAGACACTGTTAGCTGGGACTAAAAAAAAACAGAACATGGGATGGAATGAAGGAAGGCCATGACTTTGTGCTATCCTCTAGTAAAAGGGATGAAGGGCCTGAAGCAATTTGGAGGTCCTCTGCCTCCAATTTGAAGGACCATTGCCTTGGTTTCAATAGTCCAGACAGCTTCCAACCAAAGATGTGGAGGCACAATCTTTGCCTGGCAGAGAAGCTAGGGGTGCAACTTCTGGCCAGGAGAGCTGCTGGGGTGGGACGTTTACCCTAGTGGCTCCGGAAGGCGGGGCATCAAGCCAAGGATTATTCCCAAGCCTTAAGATTTCATGGAGTTTGCTTTGTAGTTTAGACTTGCTTGGGACTGGGTCACGCCTTCCTTCTGTGTTTCTTGCTTTTGGAATGGGAATGCCTATCCTATGCCTGTCCCACCAATGTATTTTGGAAGCATGCAACTTGTTTGGTTTCACAGATTCACAGCTGGAGAGGGATTTTGCCCCAGGATGAATCATACCTCAAGTCTCACTGTACCTAATTTAGATGATATTTAGAAAAGACTTTGGACTTTAGACATTAGAGTTGTTGCTGGAATGAGTTAAGACTTTGGGGGATGGAATGAATGTACAGATGCTTCTTGACTTAGAATGGGGTTATGTCCCAATAAACCCATTGTAAGTAAAAAATATATAAGTAAAAATGCATTCAGTACCCTGATAAACCAAAATCAGAAGATGCTTTTCAACTTACAATGGTGTTATTTATTTCCTGATAGACCCATCGCAAAATTTAAAAATTGTAAGTTGAACCATCATATGTTGAGGACCATGTGTATTTGGCACGAGAAGGACATGAATTTTGGGGCGCCAGGGGTAGAATGCTATGGATTGAACTTACGTGTCTCCCTAAAATTCATATTTTATGACCCTAGTTCCTAATATGATGAGGAAATAAATGTGCATTGTTTAGGCCACCCAGTCTATGGTATTCTTTTTGTATCATCTTGCACTGACTAAGACAGGCATTTATAAAATACAGTTGCTCTGGCGCTAAAAGGAACAAATGATATGCAGCAGTAAGGATGGGTGTTAAAAAATATTGTGCTGAGTGAAAAATGCCAGATGCTCCTGCAACATATCCTCTACGTAATTCCATTTATATGAAGTTCTATAATTGGCAGGACAAATCTAATGTATGTGATTGAGATCAGATCAGTGGTTGCTTTGGGAGTATGAGGTAGGATTAACTGGGAAAGGGGTACAGGGAAATTTTCTAGGGGATAGAAATGCTCTGTATCTTCCTCAAGATATTAATTGGTCAAACTCCATGGAACTCTACAATTAAGACCTGTGCATTTTATTGTATGTAAATGATACCTCAGTAAATGGAATATGTGATCTATGTGTGTGTGTATATACACATGTGTGCGTGTGTGTGTGTATCTGTTCTTTGCCCTGCCCCCTTTCCCTTCCTGTCCTGAGAAGATAGAAGACCTAGGAAGTAGAAAAATGCAGTCCCAGAGAAAGGAAGGCAGTCCCAAGAATGGCCATAAAAGAAGTCCTAGAAGGACCGAGAAGGAGAGTGGAGGGTTCCAGCAGGGACGTCTACAAGAAAATAGTGGCCCAGATGGATGACTTCATGAGGAAGCCGGAGGACGTTCCTTGTGGGAAGTTGTACCAGGAAGTTATTAAAAGGTGTGAGAAAGAAAACTAAGGAAAAAGAAAAGAAAAGCAATCATTAACACGGAGGTCGGGGGGGGTGGTGCAGTAAGGACAGGGGCATGGTCACAGTACCCTACAGTGCTCGGCTGGGAGTAATATGTACATAGGCAGGATAATGTAAACACTATGTGTTATTTAATCCTACAATTTGCAATATAATTATATTGAAGGACTGCCAAAGGAGGGCTGAGGGATGGCTCCTTGACCATCATATGAAGTTAGTAGTTAAAACGGATGAATCAGAAGAGGTCAGGGTGCACACATTACTTAGAATCATGAACATGTGAATGCCAGGAAAAAACATTGCTTAAAAATGATGTGGACTTTAAATTCTATCTACTAGGCCACATTAGTCTTTTCCAGTAACAAAGCTGAACCCTCTAAGGAGATTTCTAGGGCAGTTTGAAAAAGACCCAAAGCTGTTTATTAATGTGGTTTATTAATTAAAGTGGCCCTGGAGTCACACACCACAGGTACCACAATTTGTCATGACATTTGGCCCTCCATGTCCAAGGGTTCCACATACACGGATTCAACAAAGCTCAGATCAAAAATATTCAAAAAATAAAAATAAAAAATAATAATGAACCATATGACACCTTCCATCTGCCTGACTGCCTCTTCACCTCTCCTGTGGGAACTCCAGTGTCTCCTTGGCTCAAAATGGACCCCAATGGCTCCTGCACCACTGGCGGCTCCTGCGCCTGTGCTGGCTCCTGCAAATGCAAAAAGTGCAAATGCACCTCCTGCAAGAAGAGCTGCTCCTGCTGCCCCGTGGGCTGTGCCAAGTGTGCCCAGGGCTGCATCTGCAAAGGGGCAACGGAGAAGTGCAGCTGCTGTGCCTGATGTGGGGACAGCCCTGCTCCCAGATGTAAATGAAGCAACTTGGGTACAAACCTGGATTTTTTTTTTCATACAACCCTGAGCCATTTGCTACATTCCTTTTTCTATTAAATCTGTAAATGACAGTAAAACACTTTTGACTTGAAAAAAAATAACGCAACAGTATAAAGTAATACAAATAAAAATACAGTGTTAACAACTATATACAGAGCATTTACATTGTTTTAGGTATTATAAGTCATCTAGAGATGATTTAAAGCATATGGGACAGTGTGTGTGGGCTATGTGTACATACTGTGCCATTTTATGGAAGAGACCTGAGCATCTGCTGCTTTTTAGCATCCATGGGGGTCCTGAGACCAATCCCCTGAAGATACTTAAGGTTGGCAGTACTCATTTATTTGTTTACTTGTTTTCAGAAGTTCAGACTAAAACCAGGTAAGCAAAAATTATTGAAGGTAGCTCTGAAGCAAGTAAGAGGGAGGAGCCCTTACCTCCCTGCTGTGGTGGGGCAGGAGTCCCTCTCCTGAAGCCGTTGGCAAGACTAGACCTCTCTCATACATCCCCCACCGCAGCCTCATTATCAGCCAGTCAGTTCAATACGGTGTTTCCTCAACTCTCAGATCTTCTGTTCCAAAACCCACCATCAATTTAATAACAGCTTTGCAGCTGACAAGCCTACTTTGACCTGAATTGCAAAATGCATCCCAATTTCAGAAATATTAATATGTGGAAAACCATGTAGCTCTTCACCAAAGATTCCGTTAAAGGACCCTGGTTTGAGTCTTGTTCCACACCTCCCATCTTGGCCTATTGGTGTAGGTATTTTTGTACAGCTGAACAGTGTCCCAGAGCCCCCCGACAGCTCAGGCCTTCATGCTCTTGGCTATACCGAGTGTTGGCTGCCCACAGCTCTCAACTGAATTCCTCTCTATGATTTGCCTTCAGCTCAAAACAGCCACTTTCCTGAGTTCATGCCCCTTCCCCAGGACAGCTGCGTCCAGTGGGCAATGGGGCAGTGGTACAAAAGCCCCGCCCTCTGAGGGCTCTTTCCACTTCAGACTTGCCCTGGGGTTGGCGGAGGCCTCGTGGAGACTGCCTTGCAGCTCAGCATCTCTCTGCCTCATCCTGCCTCTTTCTCTTCCTTCACGGATGTTGATCCTGGGAATACCTCAATAAACTTCAGGAGGCAAATCTCAGAGTCAGCTTCCTGAGGTCCCAACTGGGACAAAGTCTCATTTCAGCCTATTGTCGTTCCCTTCATGCCACAGGGGTTCATGACTGACGACCCCGTCCAGTCTCTGTGCAGACATGAACCCATTACACCTGGAGCCATCCCTGACTTCCTAAGGCCCTGAGCTGGTGCTTTTCTGGGCCAAGCCCATCATGAGGCTCCTGACAGATGAGGTGACCATCCCGCTCTGCTACCGACGTGACATGTGGCTTCTGCAGATTGCTCACGGTCCCTCTGCCTCCAGGTCCTCATCTGTCAAACAGGAGGATTCAGCAGGAGGACTGTGGTGAAGCATTAAGCACAAGCCTGGCACATGGCAGGGGCTCATTCCTTTCTCCTGTATCCCATTCCAGGTCGTCCAGTATCCCAGTCATCCACCTGACCTGTTCCTGTCTGAACATCCTACCACGAGTCAAGGCAAATGGGCTCAGCCACTTCCACTCCACCCAGGCTCGGGGTGGACTCCCCCTGAGCCTGCAGAGGGGCAGGATGCTGAGTAGTAGGCCATGCGGGTGCGCCCAGGGTCTCACCCCAGCCCCAGGGAAGAGGCTGTTTCATTCAGTGAACCAAGAGGTGATGAAGGGGAGAGCTCAAGCGGCCTCCTGTTCCCTTGGGAACTTGAGGGGGTGTCGGGATGTGTTCCCTTTCTGCACTCAGCTGGGAAAGAGCTGGTGGAGAATTTTCCCCTCTGAGCAGAGAGAGAATTCTCTTCCCCTCCCCCGCACCTCCCCGTCCACTCCCACAGCCACCAGTTCTCTGGGCAACCCTAGTTAGCAGTTTGGGCCTTTCTTTCTGCACACAATTGACCTGGAGGGCCTGAGTCTGGTCCATTCAGACGCCACATGGAACACTCTGTTTTTGTCACTGCACTCTCATCTTCTAGAAGCATAACTTTATCCAACAGAAAGAGGCAAAAGCAATCGGGCCCGACCTCTCCCAGTGACAGTGTTTGCACTTCATTCCATGGCACAGCGTCTTCTGTAACTTTAAGATTTAACATTTCGGATTATTTTCCACTGGGGCTCCCATCGATGCTGAGTTCTGGCTACTTTTTTCTCCTAATGCTGAAAGGTTCGATTCTTCCATCTATCCATCAACAAATCGCATTGAATGACGGTGCTCAGTGACCCAGGATGCCACTGGAGACAAAACACACTATACATATTTTCTGGTCTCCCTGGAAAATTAGTGCAAGCACTTTCATCACTGCGGAGAAGGGAAATATGCGTGGAGCTGTGAAGATCTGCTTTGTTTTTTGTTTTTCTAAGAGGAGATTTCCCCCTTCTTCAAACAGTGAAATTTATATTGTTCTTTGTCTGCAAATTAACCAGTTAAGTAGAATTCCTGTATGTCTCTTTTACTTTCTGCAAGCCAAGGCCCCTCTTTCTCTCCACCCTGTATTCATACATAGTCCAGGATCACCCCGTCCCCCTCCAATGCTGCTTGAAATTTCATTCCATTTTCGTCCTGACTTGTTCAAAGTAACATTTAAAATATTTTAATTCAAATTCTTATCTCATCCGTCCTGTTTAAGTTCCATTTTAAAGAATCTTCTTTTCTTATGAATGGTCTGTTTTTGATTCAGTGGAAAACTTGGGCTTCTCAGCCCTTTCTCTCTCACCTGTTAAATTTTCACTTTTATGAAGAGATCGGATCTCGCCCTCTGGAAATGGAGCGGGAGGAGACCCAGGAGCTCTGGCCCTCCCTGCAGCTCCGCGTGGTGCTCCCTGTGCAGCCGCTCCCCCTGTTCAGTGGAGAGGACAATTAATCTCCCACTACACAGAAGTGGTGCCTGAATGCACTAAGATGAAAATGTTTGTGTACAGGGTGGTCTATTTAAAACAGTTCCCATATGATGCAATGCAGCTTGACAAGGAAACTCTTTCAGATGACTCACCATTTCACAATAACAATTAGCATTTGAGAATCTTGCATAGAACACCCAGCAGAAGAATATTTTATTGATTTCTTAAGAGTTTCCACACGCTGACTGGGGCTTCAATCAAGACAACCTATTAAAGACTGATGTCCAGTTTCATTTGTATGAGTTCGCAGTAAGGGAGATCAAGTTTAACAGAGCAAGAGAGAAGGACTTAGGAAATGCAGACTTCAAATTCAGATAAGCCATCAGTGGGACCTAGTTTTTCAAAAAACCAATAAAATGTCTGGATGCATTAATGAAGGCATAATATCTCAAACGAAGGAGGTGATAATCCCATTGTATTCTTTGATGGTCAGGCTATATTTGGAGTATTTTTTAAGTTACAGGCAATGAATTTTAAAATAACCAGAAAGCATCCAAGGAAGACAATCTAAATAATGAAGACTCTGAAAACTAGACTCTCTAGAAGAACAGGGTTCTGCGTTAGAATTGGGTTGCAGTCCTAGCAGTCCCTTACCAGCTGTGAGCTTAGGCAAGTTACTTAATCTTGCCCCAATATCCTCATCCACAAAAAAGATGATAATAATTTTTAAAAACCCATACCATGGGTCTATTCTGAGGATTAAATAATTCATACATAGTTAGTGGCAGAGTGCCTGGCACATAGCATGTGCTCAATAAATATTAGATATTGTTATTAATGTTTACAACAAAAACAGTGATTATGATACCACCTTATGGTGGTGTAGCGTTTTCAGTTTATAAAGTGACTTTATATCATTATGTTTTCTAATGTTCATGTTTAATATGATTTGGTCATTACTATCCTCATTTTTGGAGGAAGAGAACTTTGGGGTCATCTGCCCTGAGAGGGCCTTTCCTTCCTGTTCAGCTGGCTGGGCACCAGCCTCCTATGCCACCTCCAGGCAGTCCTCACAGCCTGGGGCGCCTCTGGCCCCCAGCAGCTGACCCTCCTCCTGAGGAGGGGCCAGCCCTGGAGGGAGGACCCCTGACGATGAATTTGGCCATCTTTGTGATTACAAAGTTTCCAGTCAGCCTTGCCATTCAAATCTCATCGGTCCATCTATGCAAAAACAAAACAAAACAAAACAAAAAGTTGTGTGTATGTGTATGTGTATGCACACACACATCCATGTTCGAAAGAAAATACACCGCAAGGTTAACACTGGTACTCTCTACGTAATGGATTATAGGTATTTTTAAATCTTTCTTTCTCAGGTGTATTTTCTAATTTAAATTTTTTTTTCACTGTGGATTTGTATTGCCTGGGAATAAAGAACTAAGAAGTGCTTCACAACAGCCCCATGCCGGTTCATTGTAACTAACGTTAGAAAGGCCCACAGTTTATAAAAGATGATGAATGGGCAGAACCTGCTAGCATCCATCCAATATCCATTCTGTCCTTCTCCCTAACCACGGTGATTTTGACAGAGCAGCACTGGGCTGAAAAATTACACACCTTCATTTGCAGCCAGGGGTGGTCACACAGCCCAGTCTTAATGGATAAGATGAGAGCAGAAGTTGCTGAGTGAGAATTTAACTTTATTCTTTTGTTTTTGTTATGATTTTCTTCCATCATATACTTGCAGCAATAGGAAGACTTTATTGTTGTTATTGTTTTGTGTTGTTGTTTTTGAGATGGAGTCTCGCTCTGTCACCCAGGTTGGAGTGCAGTGGTACAATCTCTGCTCACTGCAACCTCCACCACCCGTGTTCAAGCAATTGTCCTGCCTCTGCCTCCCGAGTAGCTAGGATTACAGGCGCCCACCACCACGCCCAGCTAACTTTTTGTATTTTTAGTAGAGACGGGGTTTCGCCTTGTTGGCCAGGCTGGTCTCAAACTCCTGACCTCAAGTGATCTGCCCATCTTGGCCTCCCAAAGTGCTGAGATTACAGGCGTGAGCCACCACACCTGGCCCAGCAGTAGGAAGACTTTGTATGAAGCATGAATTGCAGCATTTTTTTCTACCTAAGAAAACGTTACAGCCCAGGCACGGTGGCTCACGCCTGTAATCCCAACACTTTGGGAGGCCGAGGCGGGCGAATCGCCTGAGGTCAGGAGTTTGAGACAAGCCTGGCCAACATGGTGAAACCCCGTCTCTATTAAAAACACAAAATTAGCCTGGCATAGTGGTGCATGCCTGTAATCCCAGCTACTCAGGAGGCTGAGGCAGGAGAATCAGTTGAACCGGACAGGCAGAGGTTGCACTGAGCCGAGATTGTGCCATTGCACTCCAGCCTGGGCAACGAGTGAAACTCTGTCTCAAAAGAAAAAAAAAAAGAAAAGAGAGAGAGAGAAAAGAAAGAGGAAAAAGAGGAGAGAAAAAGAAGAAAGAGAAAGAAAGAGAAAAGAGAAGAGAAGAAAAGAGAAAAGAAAAGATTACTGCAGAACTGAAGATCGTGCAAACCAGGTGGGAAACACCTGGGACAGCATGTGCGCAGGATCCTTAAGAAGGTGCAACTCCCCTTTGCACTCCTCACAAAAATGTGGGGTTGTGGTTAGATTCCAAATTTGGAGGTCTTTTCAATTGATCTAGACCAAGCAATAGAAGTAGACCAAGGAAAGGGAGGCAAGCGAGGTGTGAGTTTTTTCCTCTCCTAAGTTTGGTAATTCTGAATGTCACAAAGGTCTTTTGTTTAAGAATCCTGCATGTTCCAAGCAATTCCTGGAATTTCTTAAATGGCTTCCATTTTCCTGGAGGAGAAGCTCATAATGGTCTGCTTGGCTCTCTGCCTTTATAGCCTCTACTGGAGCCACTTAACCCGCAATTTGTAGGTTCAGCTGTACCCCCAGGCCTAAGGCCACCCCTGTCTCCAGGCGAGGGAAGATAAGTTCAACCCAGCCTACCCTGCCTCTGTCCTCCCTGGTCACCTGGCTCATCTATAAAAAGCAAAGATTCCCCCTTAATGTCTGGCAGAGATGCACATTTACTCCTGGGTAGAAGTTAAAAAAAAAAAAGATGTATTTGTTTTTAAATCTGCTTGGAAATATAAACAACGGTGAAATCTTATAAAATAAAGTGTTCCCAAAACACTTGCCCAAGTATCAGCACTCCTAGGTGGTCAAGCCATTTAATGCGTGGGGACCTTCTGCTTCCAAGTGGTCACAGGAGGCTTAGGGGATCCTTTAGGGTTTATTCTAATTTTCCAGGAAACATCCCATTTAAAGGGAGAAAAAAAAACACTTACAAAATTTCCCATGAAGCCTCCACTATACGACCCTTAACAGAGAGGCTCTTCCTTTAAAAAGCTTGCACATTTTCATACTATCCCATTTTTATTCACACTGGTCAAAACTGTGCTATTTTTTAACTTAAGGAAAGTAATTTGATGAAATTTAACAGCCCTAATGAACTAAGCGGAAGAAAATGCAGAAGGCTTTAACAACAGCAAACCTATTGAAACAAAAGACCCTATACATTGTTCTACTGACAGACTTACTAGCAGAGCAAACCAGATGTAGGTTGCCAAGGGAAGTTCAGCTTGTAAATTCTAAGAAAAGAGTATACTGCCAGGCTCTGCTGGGCTCTGTTATTTCTTCATTAAAATGCACTGTCAATCAGGTTGAAAAGAAATGTCTAATTAACACCATAGGGCACCAAAAATTTAGCGTCAGAAACTCAGCTGCTATCCCTTTTTACAACTGTATCTCTCTGAGCAACTCCAGTCCTCTTTCCACCCTTTCCCCACGCCATTGCCCCTCCCCCATATCCTACTTGCTTATGATTAAAAGCATCAGAGAAATTGCAAAATGCATTGCATTACACAATTCCTTCTTTATAGCTGTGAACCCACTAGAACTAAAGTTTCCAGCAACTTCATTTCTTTTTATGCCCTGTATCCATGCAAGGACCCAAAGACAATGGAACATAATGAAAACCAACAGGTTCCATCCTGAGGTCTCCCCTTTCAAGATGCGGAAGAAGGAGGAGAGGTCTAACCTGGAGTAGCCTAGTCCAGGCTCCCCGACTCCCCAACCTGTTTGACTTTGGGGATGTCCCTTCATGCTGATGAGCCTCAGGTTTACCACTCAGGAAACAGGTAAGGATGAAGGGCTCAGCCGCCTACTTCAAGGATCCATTGAGGCAGGGTGTGTGAAAGGGCTTTGTAATATTTAATGCACCATTATTATGACTCCAGTCTCAGAAGGGCTGGGTGGAGTCCATATATTTTTTTGTTAATAGGAGGCTGACTGCGTTCTGGTGTTTCTTGAAGGGTCATGGTCCCCAAGATCTCCCCAGGTCATAGTGCCTGAGTGGAAGCTGAGGATGAACCCAGGGATTTGGGTTTGGGAACATTCTAGAAGGGAACACAAGGTATTAGAGACTCTAAGGCTTAGAGCAGAATCCTCCCCCACTCCCTTGCCGTCCGGGCACCAAATACTGTTGATTTCTCCATTTTGATGCCTTCTCCACCTCCATACACTCTTTCCACTCTCATCACTTCTAGAGAAACACACTGGCACTCCTGAGATGGGATTTGTGATTGATCTTTACGCTACCCTCTCCCTTTTAGTCCCTTCTGCACATGGCTACCAGATTAGTCCTGGTTAAACCCCATTTAGCATATGTCAGGCTCACTGTTTGGAGATTTCAGCGGTTCCATCATGTTCATATACAAAGTCCCTCTTTCTTCACTGGGCATTTTAGGTCCCACAGTGATGCACTGTCTGCTTTGCTGACTCACTCTCTTCTCTTCCATTTTAAGTCTACCTGGTCATTTGAAAGTCTCTTTTTCCCTAAGTGTATGTCTCATAGCCTCTTTTATTTCTTGAAATATATTTCTTCAAATATATTCCAACTGGTCATTGTGCATTCTGTGCATGGGCATTCTTTTTTTAATTATTATTTCAATAGGTTTTTGGGGAACAGGTGGTGTTTGGTTACATGAATAAGTTACTAAGTGGAGATTTCTGAGATTTTGGTGCACGCATCACCCACGCAGTGTATACTGTACCCAATGTGTAGTATTTTATCCCTCACCCCTCTCCTTTCCCCCGAGTCCCCGAAGTCCACTGTATCATTCTTATGCCTTTGCATCCTCTTAGCTTAGCTCCCAGTTATGAGTAAGAACATAATGATGTTTGGTTTTCCATTCCTGAGTTACTTCACTTAAAATAATGATCTCCAGTTCCATTCAGGTTGCTGCAAATGCCAATATTTCGTTCCTTTTTATGGCTCAGTAGTCTTCCACGGTGTATATATACACCACATTTTCTTCATCTACTCGTTGATTGATGGGCATTTGGGCTGGTTCTATATTTTTGCAATTGCTAATTGTGCCGCTATAAACATGAGTATGCAAGTATCTTTTTTGTAAAATGACTTCTTTTCCTCTGGGTAGATACCCGGTAGTGGGATTGCTGGATCAAATGGTAGATCTACTTTTAGTTCTTTAAGGAATCTTCACAGTGTTTACCACAGTGGTTGAATTCGTTTACCTTCCCATCAGCTGTGTAGAAGTGTTCCCTTTTCACCGCATCCATGCCAACATCTATTATTTTTCAATTTTTTGATTATGGCCATTCTTGCAAGAGTAAGGTGATATCGCATTGTGGTTTTGATTTGTATTTCCCTGATCATTAGCTATGTTGAGCATTTTGTCATATGTTTGGTGACCATTTGTATATCTTCTTTTAAGAATTGTCTATTATGTCCTTAGCCCACTTTTTGATGAGATTGTTTTCTCTTGCTGATTTGAGTTCCTTATAGATTCTGGATATTAGTTCTTTGTCGGATGTATAGATTGGAAAGATTTTCTCCCACTCTGTGGGTTGTTTACTCTGGTGATTATTTCTTTTGCTGTGCAGAAACTTTTTAGTTTAATTAAGTCCTATCTATTTATCTTTGCTTTAGTTGCATTTGCTTTTGGGTTCTTGGTCATGAAGTCTTTGCCTAAGCCAATGTCTAGAAGGGGTTTTTCAATCTTATCTCTTAGAATTTTTATGGTTTTGGGCCTTAGATTTAAGTCTTCAATCCATCTTGAGTTGGTTTTTGTATAAGGTGAGAGATGAGGATCCAGTTTAATTCTTCTGTGTGTGATTGGCCAATTATCCCAACACCATTTGTTGAATAGGGTATCCTTTCCCCACTTTATGTTTTTGTTTGCTTTTTTGAAGACCAGTTGACTGTAAGTATTTGGCATTATTTCTGCATTATCCATTCTGTTCCATTGGTCTATATGCCTGTTTCTATACCAGTACCATACTGTTTGGGCAACAATGTCCTTGTAGTATAGTTTGAAATCAGGTAATGTGATTTCTCCAGATTTGCTCTTTTTTCTTAGTCTTTGCTTTGGCTATGCAGGCTTTTTTCTGGTTCCATATGAATTTTAGGATTGTTTTTTCTAGTTCTGTGAAGAATGATGGTGTTATTTTGATGGGAATTGCATTGAATTTGTAGATTGCTTTTGGCAGTATGGTCATTTTTACAATATTGAGTCTACACATCCATGAGCATGGGATGTGTTTCCATTTATTTGTGTCATCTATTATTTCTCTCAGTAGTGTTTTGTAGTTTTCCTTGTAGAGGTCTTTCACTTCCTTGGTTAATTATATTCCTAAGTATTTTTTTTATTTATTTATTTATTTATTTATTTATTTATTTGCAGCTGTTGTAAAAGAAGTTGAGTTCTTGATTTGATTCTCAGCTTGGGGGCTGTTGGTGTAAGCAGGGCTACTGATCTGTGTACAGTAATTTTGTATCCTGAAACTTTGCTTAGTTCTTTTGCCAGTTCTAGGAGCTTTTTGGATGAGTCTTTATGATTTTCTAGGTATACGATCATGTCATCAGCAAACAATGACAGTTTGACTCCTCTTTACCTATCTGGATGCCCTTTATTTATTTCTGTTTTCTGAATGCTGTGGCTAGGACTTCCAGTACTATGTTGAATAGAAGTGGTGAAAGTCGGCATCCTTGTCATGTTCCAGTTCTCAGCGGGAATGCTTTCAACTTTTCCCCATTCAGTATAATGTTGGCTATGGGTTTGTAATAGATGGCTTTTATTACCTTAAGGTGTGTCCTTTCTATGCCTATTTTGCTGAGAGTTTTAATCATAAAGGGATGCTGGATTTTTAAAATGCTTTTTTCTGTGTCTGTTAAGATGATCAAGTGATTTTTGTTTTTAATTTTATTTATGTGTTGTATCAGATTTATTGACTTGTGGATGTTAAACCATCCCTGCATCTCTGGTATGAAATCCACTTGATCATGGTGGATACTTTTTTGATATACTGTTGGATTTGGTTAGCTAGTATTTTGTTGAGGATTTTTGCATCTATGTTCATCAGGGATATTGGTCTGTAGTTTCTTTTTTGCGTGTGTTATGTCCTTTCCTGGTTTTGGTATTAAGGTGATACTGGCTTCATAGGATGATTTAGGGAGGCTTCCCTCTTTCTCTATCTTATGGAATAGTGTCAATAGGATTGGTACCAATTTCTCTTTGAATGTCTGATACAATTCAGCTGTGAATCCATCTGGTCCTGGACTTTTTTTTGTTGGTAACTTTTTAATTACCATTTTAATCTTGCTGCTTGTTATTGGTCTGTTCAGAGTTTCTATTTATTCCTGGTTTAATCTAGGAGGGTTGTTTATTTCCAGGAATTTATCCATCTCCTCTAGATTTTCTAGTTTATGTGCAAAAAGGAGTTCATAGTAGCCTTGGTCTTTCGTATTTCTGTGGTATTGGTTGTAGTATCTCCCGTTTTGTTTCTAATTCAACTTACTTGGATCATCCCTCTTCTTTTCTTGGTTAATCTTGCTAATGGTATATCAATTTTATTTATCTTTTCAAAGAACCAGCTTTCTGTTTTATTTATCTTTTTTGTTTTTCTTTGTTTTCAATTCCATTTAGTTGTGCTGTGATCTTGGTTATTTCTTTTCTGCTGGGTTTGATTTGGTTTGTTCTTGTTTCTCTAGCTCCTTGAGGTGTGACCTTAGACTGTCTGTTTGTGCTCTTTCAGACTTTTTGATGTAGGCATTTAATGCTATGAACTTTCCTCTTAGCACCACCTCTGCTGTATCCCAGAGGTTTTGATAGGTTGTGTCACTATTATCATTCAGTTCAAATAATTTTTTAATTTCTGTCTAAATTTCATTCTTGACCCAGTGATCATTTAGGAGGAGCAGGTTATTTAATTTCCATGTATTTGCATGGTTTTGAGGGTTCCTTTTGGAGTTGATTTCCAATTCTATTCCACTGTGGTCTGACAGAGTACTTGCTATAATTTCGATTTTCTTAAGCTTACTGAGACTTGTTTTGTGGTCTATCATATGGTCTAAAATTTTGGAGAATATTCCATGTGCCAATGAATAGAATGCATATTCTGCAGTTGTTGGGTAGAATGTTCTGTAAATATCTCTTAAGTCCATTTGTTCCAGTTCAAGTCCATTATTTCCTTGTTGACTGTCTTTCTGTCGTGATGACCTGTCTAGTGCTGTCAGTGGGGTATTACATTCAATGTTAATATTGAGATGTGAGTTACTATTCTATTCATTGTGCTATTTATTGCCTGAATACCTTGTGGGGTTTTTTTTCATAGTATTGTTGTTTTATAGGTCCTGTGATATTTATGCTTTAAGGAGATTCTATTTTGGTGTATTTTGAGGATTTGTTTCAAGATTTACAGCTCCTTTTAGCAGTTCTTGTAGTGCTGGCTTAATAGTGGTGAATTCTCTCAGCATTTGTTTGTCTGAAAAAGACTATCTTTTCTTCATTTCTGAAGCTTAATTTCACTGAATACAAAATTCTTGACTGATAATTGTTTTGTTTAAGGAGGCTAAAGATAGGACCCCAATACTGTCTAGCTTGTAGGGTTTCTGCTGAGAAATCTGCTGTTAACCTGGTAGGTTTTCCTTTATAGGTTACCCGATTTTGTTTGCCTCCTAGCTCTTAAGATTCTTTCCTTTGTCTTGACTTTAGATAACCTGATGACTATGTGCCTAGGCAATGATCGTTTTGCAATGAATTTCCCAGGTGTTCTTTGAGCTTCTTGTATTTGGATGTCTAGATCTCTAGCAAAGCCAGGGAAGCTTTCCTCGATTATTCCCTCAAATATGTTTTCCAAACTTTTAGATTTCTCTTCTTCCTTGGGAATATCAATTATTCTTAGGATTGGTCACTAAACATAATCCCTAATTTCTTGCAGGCTTTGTTGATTTTTTAAAAAATTTATTTTTCTTTGTCTTTGTCAGCTTGGGTTAACTCAAAAGCCTTGTTCTTTAGCTCTGAAGTTCTTTCTTCTACTTCTTTGATTCTATTGCTGAGACTTTCCAGTGCATTTTACAATTCTCTGTGTACTCCATTTCTAGGAGTTGTGATTGTGTTTTATTTATGCTATCTATTTCACTGAAGATTTTTTCATTCATATCCTGTATCATTTTTTAAATTATTATTTCTTTAAGTTGGACTTCTCCTTTCTCTGGTGCCTCCTTGATTGGCTTAACAGTCAACCTTCTGAATTCCTTTTCTGGCAATTCTGAAATTTTGTCTTGGTTTGGATTCATTGCTGGTGAGCTAGTGTGATCTTTTGGGGATGTTAAGGAATCTTGTTTTGTCATATTACCAGAATTGTTTCTCTGGTTCCTTCTCATTTGAATAGACTGTTTCAGAGGGAAGATCTGGGGCTCAAGGGCTGCTTTTCAGATTCTTTAGTCCCATAGGGTGCTCCTTTGGTGTGGTACTCTCCGCCTTCCCCTAGGGATGGCACTTCCTGAGAGCCAAACTGCAGTGATTGTTATTTCTCTTCTGGATCTAGCAACCCAATGGCACTACCAGGCTCCCGGCTGGTACAGGAGAATGGACAGACCTGATCCATCTTCAGGCCTGTCAGCCATGGATACCAGCACCTGCTCTGGTGGAGGTAGCAGGGGAGCCAAGTGGACTCTGTCAGAGTCCTTGGTTGTGTTTTTGTTAAGTGCCCTGGTTTTGTGTTGGTTGGCCCCCAGCCAGGAGGTGGCGCTTTCAAGAGTGCATCAGCTGTGGTTGTATAGGCAGGATACAAGCTTGCCTTAGGGTCAGGCAGTGGGCAGGGCCATAGAGCTCCCAAGGGATTATGTCCTTTGCCTTCCGCTGCCAGGGCAGGTAGAGAAAGACCATCAGGTGGGGGCAGGGTTAGGTCCGTGTGAGCTGAGACTCTCTGGGCAGAGCTTGCTGCAGCTGCTGTGGGGGATGGGGGCGTGATTCCCAGGCCAATGGAGTTATGTTTCCAGAGGGATTATGGCTGCCTCTGCTGCCTCATACAGGTCGCCGGGGAAGTGGGGGAAAGCCGGCAGCCGCAGGCCTCACCCCGCTCCCCTGTGCATGGGCATTCTGTTTGGTGTCTTTGTTCTCCTGGTTCTGCTGTTTGTTGCTTTGCTGGTGCTCACTCACAATACCTTGTTTTCTCACGTGCTCCGTGACTGCTTTCATCGTGATTCATGCTCGCGGTAATATGATCTGAAGGAATTACTTGAGGCCTGGGTTTAAGGTCATTCCCCCAGAGAAGATTTTAGTTTGCACCACCATGGATCTCAGACACTATCAACTCTGGTTCCCTTGGAAGTAAGTTCTTGGCTTGAGGTTTATCAAGCTACATGGACAGTGTAAACTGGGGCCTCATTTCTTCATAAGTGAAGAACTGCAACCTCTGCTTCCCGAGTTCAAGCGATTCATATGGGCCTGCCCTGTGGTTACGAATTTCAGGGACTTTTTATTTTTTCCTGTGTAAAAGCCAAAAGAGGACAAATTTTCTTCCAATGTCCCTTTGAGGGTCGTATCTTTGTCTAGGTCACACATTGAAGGTGTGTTTATACAGGACTTAGGTTTATGGTGGGAGAGATCCCCAATCTGACTTCTCTTCTCCCCTGTCACCCTGTGCAACCCTTTAAAACCAACGGCCAGGCGCAGTGGCTCATGCCTGTAATCCCAGCACTTTGCGGGGGCTGAGGCAGGCAGATAGCTCGAGCCCAGGAGTTCGAGACCAGCCTGGGCAAAAGAGTGAAACCTCGTCTCTACAAAAAATACAAAAATTAGACAGGTGTGGTGGTGCACATCTATAGTCCAAGCTACTTGGGAGGCTGAGGCAGGAGAATCTCTTGAGCCCAGGAAGTCGAGGCTGCAATGAGCTGTGATTGTGCCAATGTACTCCAGTCTAGGCAACAGAGCAGGACAAAAAACCAGCTCCACAGGCAATCAGGGAGGGACAAAGGCCCACAGAGCAGCAGCTGGCTTCAGTGCTCATCACTGAATTCATGATTTAAAAAAAATTTTTTAGTACCCAATAGATGTACATATTTTGAGGATACATGTGACAATTTAAAACACTCATACAATTTGTAAAGAGCAAATCCATGTAATTAGGATATCCATCACCTTAAATATTTGTCTTTTCTGGGAGCTAGAAACATTTGAGTTATTCTCTTCTAGCTACTTTGAAATATACACTAGATTATGGCAAACTATAGTCACCATCCTGATCTAGCAAACACTAGGTCTTATTTCTCCTATCAAACTGTATGTTTGTACCCATTAATTAACCTTCATTCACCACCACTGCCTCTTCCTGGCCTCTGGTAACCACCAGTCTACTCTATGAGAGTATACTGAATAGGCACTCCATGAGATCCACTTTCTTTTCTTTTCTTTTTTTTTTTTTTTTTTTTTTTTTTTGAGACGGAGTCTTACTCTGTGGCCCAGGCTGGAGTGCAGTGGTGTGATCTTGGCTCACTGCAACCTCTGCCTCCTGGCTCAAGCGAGTCTCCTGCCTCAGCCTCCCAAGTAGCTGGGATTATAGCCGTGAGCCACCATGCCCAGCTAATTTTTGTATTTTTAGTAGAGACGGGGTTTCACCATGTTGGCCAGGCTGGTCTCGAACTCCTGACCTCAGGTGATTCACCTGCCTCGGCCTCCCAAAGTGCTGGGATTATGGGCGCAAGCCGCCATGCCTGGCCAAGACCCACTTTCTTAGCACCCACATATGAGTGAGAACATGTGGCATTTGCCATTCTGTGCCTGACTTATTTCATTTAACATAATGACCTCCAGTTCCATCCATATTGCTGCAAATGACAGTATTTTATTCTCTTCTATGGCAGAATAATATTCCATATTGTATATATACCACATTTTCTTTATCCATGTATCTGTTGGTGGACACTTAGGTTGATTCCACATCTTGGGTTTTGTGAATAGTGCTGCAGTAAACATTGGGGTGCAGGTATCCCTTTGATGCATGATTCCCTTTCCTTTGGGTAGATACTCAGCAGTGGGATTGCTGGATCATATGGTAGTTCTAGTTTTAGTTTTTTGAGAAACCTCCATACTGTTTTTCATAATGGCTGTACTATCTTATATTCCCACCAACAGGGTACAAAGGTTCTCCTTTCTCTATATCCTCACCAGCATCTGTTATTCCCTGCCTTTTTGATAAAAGCCATTTTAATGGAGGTAAGGTGATCTCTCATTGTGGGTTTGACTTGCATTTTCTGATGATTAGTAATATTGAGCATTTTTCATATACTTGCTGTCTATTTGTATGTCTTATTTTAAGAAATGCCTATCCAGATCTTTTGCCCATTTAATAAATCAGGTTTTTTTTTTTTTTTTTTTTTTTTTTGCTATTGAGTTGTTTGAACTGCTTATATACTCTGGTGATTAATCCCTTGTCAGATGGATTGTTTGCAAATATTTTCTGCCATTCTATGGGTTGTCTCTTCACTTTCTTGATTGTTTCATTTCCTGTGCAGGAGACTTTTAGCTTGCTATACTCCCATTTTTCTATTTTTGCTTTGGTTGCCTATGCTTCTGAGGTCTTACACAAAAAAATCTTTGCCCAGACCAAAGTCCTGTAACATTTCCCTAAGGTTTTCTTGTAGTAGTTTCATAGTTTCAAGTCTGAGATTTAAATCTTTAATTCATTTTGATTTGATTTTTGTATATGGTGAGAAATAAGGATCTAGTTTCATTCTTCTACATATGAATATCCAATTTCCCGAGCACCATTTAAGAGACTGTCCTTTCCCATTGTATGTTCTCAGTAACTTGGTTGAAAATGAGTTTGCTGTAAGTGCATGGATTTATCTCTGGGTTCTCTATTCAGTTCCACTGGTCTATGTGTCTGTTTCTTATGCCAATACCATGCTGTTTTGGTTATTATAGCTTTGTAGTACGTTTTGAAGTCAGGTAGTGTGATGCTTCCTTTGTTCTTTTTGCCCAGGATTGCTTTGGCTATTCAGGATCTTTTGTGATTTTTTATAAATTTTAGGACTGTTTCTTCTATTTCTGTGAAGAATGTCATTGGCATTTCGATAGGAATTACATTGAATCTGTACATTGCTTTGGGTAGAATTGTCAATATTAATTCTTCTGATCCATGAGCATGGACGTCTTTCCATTTGTTTGTGTCCTCTCCAATTTCTTTCATCAGTTTTTGTCATTTTCCTTATAGAGAAATTTCACCTCCTTGGTTAAAGTTATTCCTAGTGTGTGTGTGTGTCTATTATAAATGGGATTATCTTCTTGATCTCTCTGTCATAGTTTGCTATTGGTGTATATAAATGCTACTGACTTTTTTTTTTTTTTTTTTTTTTTAGACAGAGTCTGTCTCTGTTGCCAGGCAGATCGTGCAGTGGCACGATCTAGGCTCACTGCAACCTACGCTTCCCCAGTTCAAGTGATTCTCCTGCCTCAGCCTCCTGAGTAGCTGGGACTACAGGCCCACTGCCACCACGCCCAGCTAATTTTTGTGTTTTTTAAGTAGAGATGGGGTTTCACCATGTTGGCAAGGATGGTCTTGATCTCCTGACCTCATGATCCATCTGCCTCAGCCTCCCAAAGTGCTGGGGTTACAGGCGTGAGCCATCACACCCGGCCTCAATGATCTTTTTAATGTGTTGTTGAATTCAGTTTACTAGTATTTTGTTGAGGATTTCCCAACCATGTTCATCAGTGATATTGGCTTGTAGTTTTCTTTTTTGGTCTGGTTTTGGTATCAGGGTAATGTTGGCCTCACAGTGTGAGTTTGCAGTTATTCCCTCCTCCCAATTTTTTTTTTTTTTTAAGAGTTTGGTTAGAGTTGGTATTAGTTCTTTAAATGCTTGGTAGAATTCAGCACTAAAGTCATCAGGTCCTGGGCTTTTCTTTGATGAGAGACATTTTATTATGGCTTTGATCTCCTGACTCATTATTAGTTTGTGGAGGTTTTCTATTTCTTCATTGTTCAATTGTGGTAAGTTGTATGTGTCCAGGAATTTATCCATTTTTCTAAGTTCTCTAGAATTTTTAAAAATTTGTTGGCATGTAGTTGTTCATAACAGTCCCTAATGACTATTTCTGTGGTCTCAGTTGTGTCTCCTTCTTTGTTTCTAATTTTATTTGGGTCTTCTCTCTTTTTTTCTTAATCTAGCTAAAGGTTTGTTGATTTTGTTTATTTTTTCAAAAAACCAACTTTTCATTTTATTGATCTTTTCTATTTTTAAGTCTCAGTTTCATATATTTCTGCTCTGATCTTTATTATTTATTTCCTTCTACTAATTTAGGGTTTGGTTTTTTCTTTTTTTCTAGTTCCTTATGGCACATTTAAGGTTGTTTATTTAAAGTCTACTTTTTTGATATAGATGTTTATTGCTATAAACTGCCCTCTTAGTGCTGCTTTTGCTATATTCAATAGATTTGGTATGTTGTGTTTCCTTTGTGATGTAGTTCAATAAATTTTTTAATTTTCTTCTTTATTTCTTTACTCATCCATGTGTTGTTCAAGAGCATGTTGTTTAGTTTCCATGTGTTTTGTGGTTTTCAAGGTTCCTCTTGCTACTGATTTCTAGTTTTATTCCATTTTTGTTAGAAAAGACACTTCATATGATTTGTATTTTTAAAAAATCTGTTGAGACTTGTCATGTGGCCTAAGATACTGTCTGTTCTGGAGAATGTTCCATGTCCTGATGAAAATAATGTGTATTCTGCAGCATTTGGGTGAAATGGTCTGTAAATGTCGCTTAGGCCTATTTGGTCTGCTGTGTAGCTTAACTCTGATGCTCGAATTCATGCTTTTAAGTACTTTTGTGGAATTTGAGGATTTCCCTTACTTTTTGAAAATTTAACTACACTTTAAAGTCTTTTAAAAATAAGCATTTTTAGGGATTTTGTAGAGGAATGATTTTCAGGACATCTAGTCTACCTTATTGCTATTACTTCTGTACAAGATTTCTTGGATCATCCAAGTAATCTTTTTGTTTTGCAAGCCTGCCATACACATTGCAGCTTCCTCACCATAGCTCATTATGTCTTGTCTCTTTGGAATGCCATAACCATGTTCATTCATTCTCACCTTGAAGCTTGTCTAAGCATTGTTGTTTTGTTTTTGTTTTTTTGTTTTTTTTTTTTGAGATGGAGTTTCACTCTTGTTGCCCAGGTTGGAGTGCAATGGCACGATCTCGACTCACCACAACCTCCACCTCCTGGTTTCAAGCGATTCTCCTGCCTCAGCCTCCCGAGTAGCTGGGATTACAGGCATGTGCCACCACACCCAGCTAATTTTGTATTTTTTAGTAGAGACAGGGTTTCTCCATGTTGGTCAGGCTGGTCTCGAACTCCCAACCTCAGGTGATCCGCCCACCTCGGCCTCCCAGAGTGCTGCGATTACAGGCATGAGCTACCGTGCCCAGCTAGCATTGTTCTTTTTTAAGGGCTAGATCAAGTCCTGCTTCCTCCATAAAGTCTTTCCCTACAACTTTAGGTTTCTATAGGAATTCCTGTTATACTTTGTGTAACCCAGTTATCACTTACCTGTGCTGTAATGCTGCTTATAATTTTCTTTAGTCACTACCAGTTTTGAGGGCTTCCTACATGTCAAGCACAGAGTCAAGTACTTTTCATGTATTATACCATTTAACCTTATAAAAACCCTGACAGGTGACTCCAGCCAGCACCCAATTTTTTAAATGAGAAAATCCTAGTGTCAGAGAAGTTAAGGAACTTTCCCAAGATCATATAGCTAGTAAATTAATGGAGGCCAGATTCATATCCAGGACCACTGGATTTCAAATTTCATTCTAATACCCACTAAACAAAACCACATTACACAAAACTAAACGTGTAAGTTTCACATTAAGTTTTCACAGTTATATAGTTTGTTCTCTAAGGGTAGAAAAAATATCTCACACATATTCTCTGCATCCAACACAAAGTTATTTTCTCAACAAATATCAATTACTTGTTTATTAATCCGACATGTATGAAACCATCTACTGTGTGACAGACAGCATGCTAGACTTCATGTTGCAGAAAATAAGCAGACAAAATCTCTGACCTTGAAGAGTTCAAAAGCCAATAGAGTAGTCCTCCTTACCTGCGGGAGATACATTCCAAGACCCCCAGAGGATGCCTGAAACCACAGATAGTACCAAATGCTATATATACTGGTTTTTTGGTCTGATAACCAAGAGGACTACCAAGTAACTAGCAGTCAGGTAGCATATGCTGAGTAGATATGCTGGATAAAGAAATGATTCGCGTCCTGGGTGGGATGGAGCAGAAAGGGGCAAGATTTCATCATGCTACTCAGAACAGTGCAAAATTTAAAACTTATGAATTCTTTATTTATGGAATTTTCCATTTAATATTTTCAGACCACTGTTGACCACAAGTAACTGAAACTATGGAAAGCAAAAGCATGGATAAGAGGAGACAACTGTAATAGGACTTCCAATTCCACCAAGATGAAGTAGCTCCTTTTCCCCCAGGTCCTCCCCTTTACAATTAAAACCCATGGACATAACACAACAAAATAAAAAAATGCTAACAAAAGAAATCAACCTATATACCTATAATCAACCTATAATAAATGAACTATATAAATGGACAGACATACTGATTCATGAATTGGAAGATTCAGTATAGTAAGCATGTCATTTCTTCCCAAATTGATCTACAGATGTAATGAACTTCCTATCAAAATCCCAACAAGGTTTTTTTATAGACAAAGTAAGTTTATTGTAAAACTTATATGAAAAAAGCACAGGCCCAAGAATAGCTAAAACAATTTGGATGAAGAAGAAGAAAGTGGGAGAAATCACTCTATTTGATTCATTAATTCAATTTCATTAAAACTATTATCAAGTTGGGGAGAAATGACATCTTTACTATACTGAATCTTCCAATTCATAAGTACAGTATGTCTCTCCATTTATTTAGTTCTTCTTTGATTTCTTTCATCAGCATTTTGTAATTTTCAACATACAAATTCTATTCATGTTTTATTAAGTGTATATTCTAGGCATTTCATTTTATTTGGAGCAGTTAATTATAAGTAACATTGTGTTTTAAATTTTGCTTTCCGTATGTTCATCATTAATATGCAAAATGTGATTGACATTTGTGTATTACTCTTGAATCCAGCAACCTTGCTGAACTCACTTACCAGTTCTAGGAGCTCTTTTTTGGAGATACCTTGGGGTTTTCTGTGTAAACAATCTTGCCATCTGAAAATAGGGACTGTTTTATTTTTTCCTTAAGGCTTACAATAATAGCTGTAGTCATTAGACCATGTTATATTGGCAGAGGCATGGATGCAAAGATGACTGGAGCAGAATAGAGAACCCAGAAATAGAGTGACAAAAAAATGCTTATCTGATTCTTTACACAATTTCAACAAATGGTGCTGGAGCAACTGGACATTGACCTAAACCACATAAATTACACCAAAAACATAGCTCAAAATGGATGAGGGACTTTAAAACTATAAAACAGTCACTCTAGAAAACAGGTTGGGCTGGATGCAGTGGCTCATACCTGTAATCCCAGCACTTGGAGGCCTAGGCAGGAGGATCACTTGACCCCAGGAGTTCAAGACTAGCCTGGGAAGCATGGCGAAATCCATGGTCTCTACTAAAAATACAATAAATTAGATGGGAGTGGTGGTGCATGCCTATAATCTTAGCTACTCGGGAGGCTGAGGTAAGAGGATCACCTGATCCCAGCAAGGTCAAAGCTGCGGTGAGCCATGATCACACCACTGCACTTCAGCCTAGGTGACAGAGTGAGACCCTGTCTCAAAAAAAAAAAAAAAAAAAAAAAAAAGAAAAGAAAAGAAAAGAAAACAGATTGGTAGTGCCTTAGAGAACTGAACATGCAACTATGATATGACCCAACAATAGTTCTCTTGGTGTTTACTAAAGGGAACTTCAGAAGCTTTTCCAAAATTCACATGGAGAAGCAAGCTGCCAAGAACAGCACATGCTAAGGGAAAGAAGAAAATTATAGAAATAAACAGGCAGCATGATTCTGTTTATATAAAGTTCAAAAGCAGGCACTAAAGGAGATATGGTTCACGGATACACACACGAGTGGTAGACGTGCAAATCCCTCCAATCACCTCTGGCTGAACGTCCTAAAGGTACCAAGTACAGTAAAGCGAATCAGATACTTCCCACTATCGTATTCTGTACCTGTTAGTCTGAAGCCACCTATAATACTGAGATGTCTCAGGAAGAAAATATTCTTGTAACATGGTTTCACAGATAACTCTTTTAAAATCTGAAATCCTTAATATCTGAAATGATAAAGAATTTCTTTCCATATTATGACATACAGTGCATACCCATTGGCTGGTGATAAAACTATTACAGAAATAAGATATAAATTGCTTGTAAAGGTATTTGGAATTTTGTAAGATAAAAAGTATTTCAGTCTCCTATTTCTTTGTGACTTTCAAATTAAGAATTAAAAGATATTCCAACATGCAAATAACACTCTTCATACTAGAATAATCTACAATCGAAATGCAAAACTCAGTCCTAAATTAAAGGTGTGGTTTTACTTTTAATACTTTCTTTCTGAAAATCAGGCATGTTTAGGTTAATTTAAAATTATTTTGAGAAAAAAGGAGTCATTATCTTCATTACAAATATTTGTGATCATGTATCCTTTAGCAAAGTAATAATGAATGGTTGGACTTCTTTAGGCACGAAGACAGTCTAAGCTTAGGGCCTAGACCTTATTTCCTTCCAATACAAAAATGGCAGTCTGAGTAAATTAACCTAAGCAGTGACACAGGAAACAAATCATGCCCAGTTCCCAACCCTGAACCCAACAACTTGCTTCCAACAGTGAACGGTCTTCCTTATCACTCTTATTAGGGCACGACAGATTCCATCTCACAGATCTGCAATTACCATAGTTCCTTTTCTTTTAATCCAGTATTTAAACCGTTCAATGATTTCCAGTTTCACAGAATTCATATCTACCTAAGCCTAAGTGGACAAAGTGTAATTCAGCGAACAATTCCCCACTGCAGGAAAACTAACCATATAAAACATGTTTTCGGAAACACTTGTCCCCATTACATGGTTAGGAAGCAAAATTCAACAAGTAGTCATTGACAATTTTGCCTCTTACATAAACCACACTTTGAGATGTATAAAAGTATTGCTAATTTCAAATCAGAGAAGAAGCCAAGTCTAATTAATTTTTCCTCAGAAAATCTGAAATCTTACCATATGTTTAAAATGCACTTACTATTTAGCACTCTTTTAATGTTTTTATTTCTTAGGAGATGGGCTCTCAGTATGTTGCCCAGGCTGCTCTGGAGCTTCTGAGCTCAAGGGCAATGTTCCCACCTCTGCTCCCAAGTATGTACTCTTTTATGTAAAGGTTGGTGGTGATAAAACACATATTGACCAAGCTCCTTAATAAAACTGTTGAAACACAATTAAGGTAAGTAGGTTTAAACCAATCACATTTTCTCAGTGCTGCCACCATTGACATTTTGGGCCTGACAATTCCTTGTTGCAGGGGCCTGACCTGTACATTCCTGCCTTCTACCCCCTCAATGCCAGAAGCCCCCTCACAAATTGTGACAACCACACATGTCCCCAGACATTGCTCAGATCCCCTCGGCAGCAAAACCGCCTCAGCTGAGCAGCTCTTGTTTAAACACACACCCATTTTTAGAACTGAGTTTGGATTACAGTTTTTGAACATTCATCTTGTCTCTAGGATAAAGATGAATATTACCAATATAAAGGAGATTTGTGTGGCTAATACAGAAACACTCTGGAGTAACTATCATGTGAAGAAAGCAAGTCATATAATACAGTCAGCATAATTCCACTTACGGAAAAGTTATTTCCATATATAAAGGCAAAGAAGACTACAAGAATTTGCACAGCCCACTGATATCAGGTTACTTCTGAGGAGGCTTTTGAGGTTAGGGGGAGACTGCTGTGCTTGGACTGCTGGATATTTTTTTTTTTAGAAACTGTATTGATGTATTAATTGTGTAATTAAAATAATAAAGGAAAGAAAGTTCATGGAGCTTTAAAGTTAAACAGACCCTGAGTCCTAGCTAGTGACCTTAGGGTAATTTTATTTATTTTTATATTATTATTATTATTATTTTTCTGAGCAGAGTCTCACGCTGTGGCCCAGGCTGGAGTGCAGTGGCACAGTATCGGCTCACTGCAACCTCCGCCTCCCAGGTTTGAGCGATTCTCCTGCCTTAGCCTCTCGAGTAGCTGGAATTGCAGGCGTGTGCCACCACGCCTGGCTAATTTTTGTATTTTTAGTAGAGACAGGGTTTCACCATATTGGCCAGGCTGGTCTCAAACTCCTTACCTCAAGTGCCTTGACCTCACAAAGTGCTGCGATTACAGGCGCGAGCCACCGTGCCCGGCCTTAGGATAATTTTCAAAAACAGTGTTGGGTCTCCTCAGCTTCCAATTCCATAAAATGTAGATGATAAAACTGACTTTGAGGAAGTTCACAGAAGTGAGTGAGGCACGTGCATGGGAAGCAGCGAGCATTACGCGCTCCCAGCACGTCTCCCATTTGATGCTGCTGTATCTGAAGTCGCAGTTCGGATGAGCATGGAATATAATCTGAGAGCTGCGTAACCCCAGTTCCTGGGTTCTGGATACCTCTAACCTTCTCCCTTCTCCCTCTTCGCGGTCACGGCCAAGGCCCACCTCCTGCCCTCTGGCTCGTCTCCAATGCCTGCTCCTGTATACACTCACGTGACCATATCATCTCTGGGTCTGCCACGAATGTATGCAGAGGCCCAGGAGGAGCCAAGACTGAAAACCGGAGGGCCTAAGTCAGCGTTTCTCAGGATGTGATGTGCAGAGACCTCAATCTGAATTATCCTGCAGACCACCTTGGTCCCACTCAGCCCACTGAATCCAAACCTCGGGGGGTGGGGCCCTAGAATCTGCTTCTCCAACAGGACAAACACCCCTCTCCACTGCACTGTAAAGTCTGGGGCTCACCAGCCACAGACCTGACTCAAGCTCAAATGCCGTGTGTCTTTATCTCCTGTGCACTAGGGAAAGAACCAGGAGAGGACAGCATAGAGGGAAGCCCAGGTCATCCTGTGACCTCTCCACCTCTGCTGGAGTGACCCCTTCCTCTGGTTCAAAATCTCCAACAACAGGGTGCAGACACGCCCTAGACCACCGTGTGTGGTGAGATTACTTGAGGACCTGGCGTAGAATGCTTTCAGGATGGAAACGTCTCAAGACTTGGAGTCAGACCCATTTAGGTTCAACGAGTGGTTCTGCCACTCAGTAGCACTGAGCACACGTAGAGTCCATATCTTGGTTTCCAATCAAAGGAATCAGGGCTCCTTGGAAAGATGGCTGATTCTAAGGCTGGGGCAGGAAACATACAAGATGAGCCTGGAGCTTCTTGTAGTGACAGGAAGTAAGGAAGCACTCAAGTACCCCCGCACCCCCACACACTCCCGCAATTGATGGAGCTATGTCAGAGGGGCGCAGAGACAACTGCAAGGCTTCTAATGGCCAATGCTGGAACAATGACAGCAAGGAATAAATAAAGTGATATTTAATCATAACCCAAAGCATACTACAGCTGTTCATGATCCCATACTGACATAAATAAATTGTTGAATAAATTAATAAATGGAGAAGAAACAAACCTTCCAGGCAGAAGAATTCCAAATAATGTATGTAGATGTTGCACACTGAAAGAGATAAAGCAAAGCTCCCCCCTCCTAAGTGTGGGCTACACATAGTCACTTTCTGCTCAAGAGTACAGGATGGTAAAAAGGAAAAAAAGAGTAACATTCCAATCACCTGCGTCATTCCGGTGATCAATTTCCTCATCAACAGTCATAAATGGGCCAGGCACAGTGGCTCATGCCTGTCATCCCAGCACTTTGGGAGGCCGAAGCAGGCAGCCCACTTGAGGCCAGGCTAGTCTCGAACTCCTGGAGTTCGAGACTAGCCTGGCCAACGTCGTGAAACCCCGTCTCTACTAAAAATTTAAAAATTAGCCCCGGGTGGTGGCACACACCTATAATTAAAGCTACTTGAGAGATTGAGGCAGGTTCAAGACTCACTTGAACCTGGGAGGCAGAGATTGCAATGAGCCAAGTTCGTGCCACTGCACTCCAACCTGGGCGACAGAGTGAGACTCCGTCTCAAAAAAAGAAAAAAAAACCATAATTCATGCTGCTAGAGTGTCCCCTTGATATGGCACTTTCATTCTGTGACCTTCCTCCCCAAAATCCGTAACCCGTGTCCAGTCATGTGGAAATCATCAAACAAATTCCAGGAGAGGAGCATCCTACAATACACCTCCCTAGCACTCCTCGAAACTGTCAAGGTCATCAGAAAAAAGGAAAGTCTGTCACGGGGTGTCCAATCTTTTGGCTTCCCCAGGCCACACTGGAAGAAGAAGAATTGTCTTGGGCCACACATAAAATACGCTAACATTCAGGATAGCTGGTGAGCTAAAAATAAAAAAGGTCCGTGCATCAATCTCATGTTTTAAGAGAGTTTACGAATTTGTGTTGGGCCACATTCCAAGCTGTCTTGGGCCACATGTGGCCCACGGGCCGAGGATTGCACAGGCTTGGTCCATCACAATCAATAGGAACCCAAGGAGACAGAACAACTAAATGTCCTGTGGTATCCTGGATGGGGTCCTGGAACAGAAGAGAGATACTAGGTTTAAAAAAAACTAAGAGAATTGGAATAAACTATGGACTTTGGTTGCTAATAATATATCAATATTGGCTTATTAATTGTAACGAATGTACCATACAATGTAAGGTGTTTATAACAGGGGAGCAGGATGGTGGGGCTGGGCTGGGAACTCTATCTGCTCGATTCTTCTGAAATAAAGAACTTCTCTGAAAAATATCGTAAGTGCAAATCTTATAAATCTGGGGAGAAATGTTTAAAAGGTATTAATAATAGATGCAGCCCCTAATGCTCCATAAAATTCACAACAGCCTGGAAAATTGCCTTTGATGCAAAATAAAACAAATAATATGTTTTTGTTTTTAGAGGCAGAGCAGGAAAGTAGAGAGCAGAGCTGCCTGCTGATGAGGAGGCAGCAGGAACATCTCATTAGCGCCTGAACCTCTGGTTCCTCAGGGTGTCCATGGGACCTGGTTGGTGAAGCTGTTTGTTATTTTCCCCAGTTTTCCATGTTTTCCTGGTACTGAAAATACCTCTCCAGTAACTCTCCTGGAAACATGTAACCCCATGGAGAAAGCTAGACACACCCTGGGGCTAAATAGGAATGTCAGGTGCTTTAGTTACACCTACAATAAACTCCTGTGTGTCAGCAACCTGAACGGGTCTCTGCTCCTCGCAACAAGAAAGAAGCACAGAAAGGAAGGAACTTACTCCAGTGTACAGTGGCACATTGGTGATTTCTTCTCAATGCAGTGGCATTATCAGAACCATGTATTAGGGAAATAATGGCTTAAAAAAGAAAACTGGAGTTTGGAAAGCCCATCACAGCAGGGCTTCTCAGCTGCAGGGTGGGTGAGAATCCCTTAGAGAGCTGCTTCACACGGATTCCCAGGCTCCCGCCCCAGAGATTCGAATCTAGTAGGTGTGGGCTGGGGCCTGAAAATGTGCTTTTCTGGCAAACTCCCAAGTCCTGCGGCGGTGGCGGCTGGTCTTGTCCCATTCTGAGGAATTCTAAGGCAGGAGGGCTTTGCAAGTCTGTCAGGAACAAGAATGAGAACAAGAGGACGGGGTTAGTAAATGACTGTCCTCTTCTGTGGTGCAGGATACCGTGTGCATTTTAGTACCTGGTGTGTGGACACTAGACTATGATATCCTGGGACCTAGGACCACGGGGAACTCACTGTTACTTCCCTGGTGTTAGCATGCTGCCCGGTACAGAGAGTGAGCTTCATAAATAGTTGTTAGCTGAATGAGTGAATGTGATATGACTTAGCGTTTGCCTGGGTATTGGGAGTGATGAAGGTTTGAGTGTTTATGTACCCCCCAAAACTCACGTGGTGTTGAAACTTAATCACCACTGTGATAGTATTAAAAGAAGGGGCTTTTCGGAGGTGACTAAGTCATGAAGGCAGAGCTCTAGTGACTAGGGTGAAGGCCTTTATAAAAGAAACATCACACAGCATTTGCCCCTTTTTTGTCCGTCCACTTTCTGCCGCGTGAGGACACAGCACTCAAGGCACCATCTTGGGAGCAGAGAGCACCCCTCACAGACACTGGACCTGTAGGTGCCTTGATCTTGGACTTCCCAGCCTCCAGATCTGAGAGAATATACATTTCTGTTCTGTTTTTTTTTTTTTTTTTTTGAGACGGAGTCTCGCTCTGTCCCCCAGGCTGGAGTGCAGTGGTGCCATCTCGGCTCACTGCAAGCTCCGCCTCCCAGGTTCATGCCATTCTCCTGCCTCAGCCTCCCCAGCAGCTGGGACTACAGGCCCATGCCGCCACGCCCAGCTAATTTTTTGTATTTTTAGTAGAGACGGGGTTTCACTGTGTTAGCCAGGATGGTCTCGATCTCCTGACCTTGTGATCTGCCTGCCTTGGCCTCCCAAAGTGCTGGGATTACAGGCGTGAGCCACCGCGCCCAGCTTTACATTTCTGTTCTTTATAAATGGCGCAGTCTGTGGTATTTTGTTACAGCAGCACCAGTGCACAAAGACTGGAGTGGAAGTTAAACATTTTGTTCTGGTGGAGGAGGGCATGGAACAGTGATGTCAAGAAAAGGACTGGAGATAAAAGAGAAGACTAGAACATGAAATAAAGGAATCAGCAGGGGCTCTTAATGTCAGCAGCTGAAACTTACTCCTGCTGCTTTAAGCGAGGAGAAAATTCACTGACAGGTTATAGGGTGGCTCATGGAGGCTAGAGAGCCCCGCAGGGCACCCACATGGGCGGGGCCACCGTTGGGACTGCCCCACAGAGCTGCTGCAGGAGGACCCGGGTGCTATGGGTGCTGTACACAGGCTACCTTTCTTGCCCCATGCCCACCTTTCCCACAGGTGTCAGACACCCCCCCACACTGCCCCTGGAGTTCCCTGCCACTAAAGGTTCTCTGCTGTCACCGCTGGGCAGAACCTGGTAAGCCAAGCCTTTGTCTGGTGTCAAGCGAGGCTGGGGAGGCAAAGATATGGAGGCTTCAGCCTCCAAGATGGGAGCCAGGCTCAGGCAGGGCACCTCCCAAGTGTAGAAAAGGGGCTAAAACTCACAAGCATGCAGGACATCAGCTTCACAGATTGGTCAAGAGGACTCAGTTCAGCAATCAGAAGTGGCCAGGACGGGGGAAAACGTTCAGTTTGTGTTGCCTCCTTCACTGGCATTGCCAGGGGCACCTCAGTCCCCCAGAGGAATCATCCAAGAATACAAGTAACCAGAAAGTCAACCTAGCTTAAATGAAACCATGTCTATTGCAAACCATTTTAGTAAAATAAACTTGCTAATACCAAATTAGGAAATCTGGAAGTAACTTCTGAATTACAATCTATGTAATTATTTTGTTGATGAAACAATTTTTTTCTCATATACAATTGGGAAAAATAAATGGGTCAATGCTGTCATGTGAGACTACGGTGACATGGAGATTTCTATAATATCTTATTTATTATAGAAGGATTTTATTGGTTTTTAGCAAAGTAGCAATGACATTAAAGGAATCTAACCAAGCTGCTTTGCCTGAACACTTCCAAAGGGAGGTCTGAGATTCCAGAACACGTTATCATTTTGAAATGCTAGTCAATCCAAAGATGGGATTAAGATAAGCAAATTACCTTACTATCCACATTGGAATGCAAGTCTTCCAAACAGTGAAATATCTCAGAGCATACTCTTATCTCATCATCTCGTTTTTTGGAATGAATTATTCTGCCTACAGAAAAGCCTCGCTGAACCACCAGGGTAACTGGCAACCTATGGAGAAACCACAAGCTACCCCGAAACTAATTCACGAGAGTCCCCTCAGCAGATCCTATTTCATGTAAATAAAATAAATTTTTCATTGTTAGGTGTAAAATCTGCAAGTCATTTCACCAACTTTGACTGCATTTCTCAGCCACGCAAGTCTGCAGCTGGCAAGGATGCAAACAGCAGGCCAGCAGCTCGTAAACAGGGTTGGGCAAAGCTGTCAACGTTATTTAGGTATTTTTTGGTTTTAGCCTTTAGCTCATCTAAGATCCTTTGCTTATTTTCTGACTGCAGGCTAAAACCAATTTGTTGAGCTTTTATCAGGGCTGGCTGGCCCTATAGAAATTTAGAATGTTGTTGGCTGGGTGTGGTGGCTCATGCCAGTAATCAAAGCACTTTAGGGAGGCTGAGGCGGGTGGATCACGAGGTCAGGAGTTTGAGACCAGCCTGGCCAACATGGTGAAACCCTGTCTCTACCAAAACTACAAAAATTAGCTGGGTGTGGTTGCGCATGTCTGTAATCACAGCTACTTGGGAGGCTGAGGCAGAAGAACTGCTTGAACCCAGGAGGCAGTGGTTGCAGTGAGCTGAGATCACACCACTGCACTCCAGCCTGAGCAACACAGCAAGACTCCGTCCTAGAGGGAAAAAAAATTTAAAGATGGCCTTCCTTGTATTTGACCTCGAACTCGTCTTCCAGCAGTTTATTTTCCTCCTTCACTTCTCTCTAAGCACCCAATATTCCTGAGCCGCTGCTTCCCACCTACCCACTGGCTCCTATGACGCCAGCTGTGGGTTTGGCATGTTGCCAACCTGACCAGGCCAGAGGGGCTGAAATGTAATTAAGCTGTAGATAAGCTTTTGTTTTATCTTTTCTCCAAGTTGATTTAAAACAAGTTGTAGATGAGCTTTTGTTTTAAATCAACTTGGAGAAAAGATAAAAACCAAAATGTGAAGGCCCAGGGAGATAATTACTTTCCTGTGGCTGTTTGATGATCCAACACAGGTTGGCTCCCAATTTGTCAAATAGCATGTACTGAACTTCAAACACACAACAAATCTTTATTAAGCACCTTCCGTGCGCTAGAGGCTGTGCTAGGTTCTGGGAATAACCAGAAGAGGTAATCCATGCTTTCAGGTAGCTCAAGGTCTGTGAAGAACATGGGGACCAAGGGAAATAATTACAACATGCAATTAGTTTCTCTACCTTGGAGTTTCCATTGCATTAGGTACAAATGTCTATTGGCACTTACCTCACACCATGCTTTCCCAGCTCCTAACATGGTGTCAGGCATATAGCAGGCTCTCAAAAATGCCCATGAAATAATGAATGAATACACAAATGAACAAACAAAACATTATGGGAGTGCCAACACAGAGTGTGGTGGGAGCAGTTAACTCTGGCTGGAGGAAGAAGGAAGTCTTATAAGAAATTGTGATTTGAGTTGAGGTTTAAAGCATGTCTAGCGCAGTGTCTGACCCTGAATGAGCCCATAATAAAAGTCAGATGAATTCACTTGGGTGGAAGCTCAGGTGGAGAAAGAGGGCATTCGGAGGCGAGGGTGTTCCAGGCAGAAGTATTCCAGCACCTAGCCTAGTGCCTAGCACGTGGCAGGAACATAAGAAGTACTTGTTAAATGAATGAATGGACGAATGAGTGTAACACACGGCATAGACAAAGTCACCAGAATTGTGAAAAAGTAGACACATTTAGGGAGTCACATATTTGGAAAATTCTATGATTATAAGAGAAAGAGAGCGAGAGAGGTAGTTAGAGAAAAAAGAATGGAAAATACAATAAATGTGCAATGCAAGGAGTGGAGCTACTTGGGGAAAGTGGAACTTTGCAGGGAGGAAAAGACTCCAATGACAGCACGGAAATAAGCCAAGGACTACAGAATCAGGGGTGGTGTCTGTGAGGAGGAAACCTCAGGATCACATCTTAATATGACCGTGGCCAAGGGGGCTTTCCGGCAGCAGCGCTCAGGCAAGGAACAGAGTGTGGTCGATCACTGAGGACAGGCAATCTCTCAAGGGACTCTGGCCCAGAAGGAGCTGAGTCATCGGGGAAATAAAAAGCAAGGAGAGTTAAGAAAAAATGGATTGTCTTAAGCTGGGGCAAATCGGAGTGAGCAATATTAGACCACGTATTCATTATCTATTGCATGTAACAAGTCACCTCAAAACTTCGTGGCTTTAAGCAACAATCAACCTTTATTACCTCAGTTTCTGCAAGTCAGGAATTCAGGAGCAGATGAGCTTGGTGCTAAGGTCTCTCATGAGGTTGCAAGAAACATGTTGGCTGAGAGGCAGCCATGGGAAGCTTTGGCCAGGCCAGAGAGCAGCTCAAACACATGTTGGTGGGTGCCCCAGTTCCACCTCACACAGGGAGCAACTCACATAAAGCGCATTGGTGTCCTTGTGATGTGCAGCTGGCTTCCCCTGGAGCATGTGTTCCAAGAGAGGGCAGAGTAGAAGCTGCAATATCTTTCATGACCTACCTTTGGGAATCGAATGCCATCGTTTCTGCAATATCCTGTTGCCTACATTGATCAGTCCTATTCAAAGTGGGAAGTGGGGCTGGGCGTGGTGGCTCACACCTGTAATCCCAGCACTTTGGGGGGCCGAGGCAGGCAGAGCACCTGAGGTCAGGAGTTCAAGACCAGCCTGGCAAACATGGTGAAACCCCATCTCTACTAAAAATACAAAAATTAGCCGGGTTTGGTGGTGCACACCTGTAGACCCAGCTACTTGGGAGGCTGAAGCATGAGAATCACTTGCACCTGGGAGGCAGAGGTTACGGAGGTTGCAGTGAGCTGAGATTGCACTATTGCACTGCAGCCTGGGTGACAGAGCAAGACTCTGCTCAAAAAAAAAAAAAAAAAAAAAAAAAAGGGAGCCGGCCACAGTCTCACACCTGTAATCCCAGCACTTCAGGAGGCTGAGGCGGGCAGATCACAAGAGATGGAGACCATTCTGGCCAACATGGTGAAACTCTGTCTCTACTAAAAATACAAAAATTAGCTGGGCATGGTGACGGGCACCTGTAGTCCCAGCTACTTGGGAGGCTGAGACACGAGAATTGCTTGAACCCAGGAGGCAGAGGTTGCAGTGAGCCGAGATCGCACCACTGCACTCCAGCCTGGCGACAAAGCAAGGCTCCGTCTAAAACAAAAAAACAAAAAACAAAAAACCACACACACAAACGGGGTTCCACAAAGTTGACTAGCAGGTGGCAAGAATCACCGGGGGTAACTGACTATCTTCGAGCACTATCCAAGAGACAACTCCAAGGTGATGTTGGAGGCTGGTTACCACAAACTGCATTCCATAATTACCTAATCTGATGGAGTTCTCTAGATTTCACAGGCAGGTTCAATAAAAGATAACAAAGGTAGCCTTCCACAGCTCTGGGCTTAAGATATCCTCCCCATAGTAGCCAATCCCTTCAATAGGAAAACACTGCATCCTCATGGTAATAAGGCTCATTGGCCTGGCTTGGGTCCAGTAAACAACCGTGAACCCATTTATTGTGACAGGATGGGTCCATTCCATCTGAAGTACATAGATGGAGTGTGAGGGACCCACTGGCAGTGACTCAGGGGCAATTCACTCTTTCTGGTTCCAATACTGGCTCTGTTCCTCCAAAAAGAAGAGACGCAGAGCAAATGAGAGAAAAGGTGGTAGGTGCCCTCTACTCCCCCAATGGAAAAAACTGCTCACTCTGCCCATATCTGAGCTTTATCTTAGCTGGCGTAATATCACATCCTGTATCTACTTGTCTTTTTTTCAATCAACATTTTGTTATCATCTGAATATATTGCAAATATAGATATATCACTACACCAAATATTTATAAGACCTGGAGGCTGAAGACTATGAAACATTGTTAAGAGAAGCCACAGGGCTGGGCGCGGTGGCTCATGCCTGTAATCCCAGCACTTTGGGAGGCTAAGGCTGGTGGATCACTTGAGGTCAAGAGTTCAAGACCAGCCTGATCAACATGATGAAACCCCGTGTCTACTAAAAATGCAAAAATCAGCCAGGTGTGGTGGCGTGCGCCTGTAATCCCAGTTACTCAGAAGCCTGAGGCATGAGAATTGCTTGAACCTGGCAAGCAGAGGTTGCAGTGAGCCAAGATTATGCCACTGCATTTCAGCCTAGGCTAGGTGACAGGGTGAGGCCTATCACAAAAAAATCAATCAATAAATAAAAAGCCGCAGGAATAATGGCTCACACCTGTAATCCCAGTTACTCAGAAGTTGAAGCAGGAGGATCGCTTCACACCAGGAGTTCAAGACCAGCCTAGTCAACGTAGGCTCTCGCTCTAAAAAAGTAAAATAAATAAATTAGCTGGGTGTGGTAACATGCACTTGTAATCCCAGCTACTTGTGAGGCTGAGGTGGGAAGATCACTTGAGCCCTGGAGTTCATGACCACAGAAATCAAGCTATGATTATACCACTGTACTCAAGCCTGAGGAACAGAAAGAGACCCCATCTCTAAAAAAGTAAAAAAAGCCCAAGTATCGTAGCTCACACCTGTAATCCAAGCTCTTTGGGAAGCCAAGGTGGGAAGATCACTTGACCCCAGGAGTTCAAGACCAGCCTGAGCAAAATAGCAAGACCTCTTCTCTACAAAAAATTACCTGGTGTGGTGGTGCATTCCTATAGCCCTAGCTACTTGGGAGGCGGAGGCGGGAGGATTGCTTGAGCTCAGGAGTTCAAGCTTACATTGCACCATGGCACTCCAGCCTGGTAACAGAGCAATATCTTGTCTCTAATAAAATAAAAAGAAAATTATAAAGAAAATTAAATAAACCTAAATCGATACAGAGATATCCTGTTTATAGATTGGAAAACAGAATATTGTTAAGATGTCAATCATCCCCAAATTGATCTGTAAATTCAATGCAATCCATCAAATCCAGGAAGACTAGATTTTTATGTCCAAACTGATAAGGGGATTATAGAATTCCTATGGAAATGCAAAATACCTGGAATAGCCAAAACAACATTGAAAAACAAGGACAAAGTAAATAACTCATATTCATGAAGCTATAGTAATGAAGACAGTGTCTTATTAGCATAAAGATAGAAAAATAGATTAATGAGAGAAAACAAAAAGCAGAAGAAGATTCAGATATATATGGCCAGTGGGCTTTCAAAAAAAGAGCAAAAGTGATTCCATAAGCAAGGATTGCCTTTTCCACAAATGGTACTAGAACAACTGGATATGCATATGTAAAAATAAATTAATCCATATCTCACACAATATATAAATATTAACTCAAAATGGATCATAGCCATAAATATAAATCCTAAAACTATAAATCTTCTAGGAGAATACATAGAAGAAAATCTTTGAAACTGAGTTAAAGCTTTTTTAGAATAACAAAAGCATAATTTATTTTTAAAAATTCTTAAGTTAGACTCCATCAAATTAAAAACTTCTGCTCTTCAAACAACACGTTAAGAGAATGAAAAGACAAGCCACAGCTGGAAGAAAATATTTGCAAATTCCGTATCTGATAAAGGACTTATCTAGAATATAAAAAGAACTCCCTCAAAACCCAGTAATAAGAATATAAACAATTCATTTTTTAAAAGTCACAAAAAGGCTGAAGAGACCGATGAAAATATTTAGATGGCAAAAAAGCTGTGGAAAGATGTTCAACATCATTAGTCATTAGGAAAATGCAAATTAAAACCACAGTAAGATACCAGTACCTATCATTAAAATGACTACAATTAAGAGGACTGACTATACCCAGTGTTGGTGAGGATGTGGAACAACTGCAATTCTCCAGCCCTGCTGATGGCAATGTAAACGGGTACAACCACTTTAGAAAACAGTTTGGCAGTTTCTTAATGAGGTACACAAATACCTAACGTGGGACCCAGCCATTTGACTTCTAGGGATCATAGACCTAAATTTCTTGAGATTTACTGAAAAGAAATGAAAGCATTGTACATAGAAAGAGTTGCACATGAATTTGTAATGGCTCAAAAGTAGAAACAACCTGTATTAGTCAAGATTCTCTAAGAGAAACAGAGCCAGTAAGATATGCATATGCGTATCTGTGTGTGTGTGTGTGTGTGTGTATTTCTTGTATGTCTCGTACATGTCTGATAGGTAAGTAGATAGATAGACAGATAGATAGACATTGTATTGGTTCTACCACTCCAGGGAGCCTTGGCAAATATGTATTTGTGTAATTTATTAGGGAATTTGCTCCTGAGATTATGGAGGTCAAGACAACCCACAGTCTGCTGTCTAAAAATGCAGAAAAGCCAGTAGTATAATTCTGAGAACGAGGAGAACTACTATCTGAGCACAGAAAAAGATGGACGTCCCAGAGTGAATAGAGAGGGCAAACTGCCCTTCTTTCACCTTTTTGTTCTATTCCAGCCCTCAATGGATTGGATGGTGCCTGCCCACATTGGTGAGGGCGACCTTCTTTACTCAGTCTACTGATTCAAATGCTCATCTCTTCTGGAAACAACCTCAGAGCTACACCCAGAAACACTGTTTTACCAGCTATCGGGACATCTTTCAGTCCAGTCAAGTTGACACATAGAATTAACCATCACACAACCCCGTTGTCAGTTAATAGATGAATAGGTAAGGAAATTGCGGTAGATACACACCATAGAATACCACTCGGCCATAGAAAGGCATAACTACTGATATAATGCAACATGGATGCAGCTCAAATAGTTATGTCACGTGTATACTCTATGATTTCATTGCATAAAATTCTAGAAAATACAATTGATAGCGTCGGAAAGACAGTAGTGGTTACTTGGGGGTAGAGAGAGGCACAGGGAGGGAAAAGAGTGGGGTTACCAAGAGAAAGGAGGGCTTTTAGGGGATGATGGATATGTTTATTATCTCGATTGTGGTAATGGCTTCATAAGTGTATATCTGTGCAATTTATTTTAAGTCAATCATACCTCAATTAAGCTGTAAAAAAAAAAAAAAAAAAAAGAGGCCAGGTATGATGGCTCATGCCTATAATCCCAGCACTTTGGGAGGCTGAGGCAGGCAGATCACTTGAGCTCAAAAGTTCATGATGAGCCTGAGCAACGTGGTGAGATCCCGTCTCTACAAAAATACGAAAAATTAGCTGGGCATGGTGGTACACACTTGTGGTCCCAGCTACTTGAAAGGCTGAGGTGAGAGGATCGCTTGAGCCCGGGAGGTGAAGGTTGCAGTGAGCCAAGATCACACCACTGCACTCCAGCCTGGGCTCCAGAGTGAGACCCTGTCTCGAAAAAAAAAAAAAAAAGAATTCAAGGTTTCAGTTTATCTCCTATAAATCTGTATCCCCACAACCAGTACCCTTTCTCAAGAAGCTGCCTGCAGCCAGGCAGCACAGTGGCTCACGCCTGTAATCCCAGCACTTTGGGAGGCTGAGGCAGGCGGATCACGAGGTCAGGAGTTCGAGACCAGCCTGGCCAACATGGCGAAACCCCATCTCCACTAAAGATACAAAAAATTAGCTGGGTGTGGTGACGTGTGCCTGTAATCCCAGCTACTTGGGAGGCTGAGGCAGGAAAATTGCTTGAACTCAGGAGGCAGAGGTTGCAGTGAACCAAGATCTCGCCATTGCACTCCAGCCTGGGCAAAAGGGCGAGACTCCATCTCAAAGGAACAAAAAAACAAAAGAAGCTGCCTGGAGGATGGGGGTAGCATCTTCACTGTCATATGCGTAGTTCTCTACAGCTGACCATCCCAGGCATGAAGGTCTGGTCTGTTTCAGATGCCCCCACCGACCACTCCAACTTGGAGTGAGCGCTCATTCTGCCCCACTGGTTTTATGCTTATGACAATCCAGAATGTTCTTTGGTTCTTCCACTGCACTGGCTCCTTTGTTAGTTGTTTTTTTAACTTACATTTTGTCGAACACCCACCATGTTGCACTGTTACTAGGCAACTGTGTAGAAGGTGCCTGTAGAAATCATTACAGTTCAGAGTGAAAGTAGTACAAAGTCCAGAAAAAGCAGTGATTGACTCTTCCAGGGAAGGACACTGGAGGAGAGCCACGTAGGAGTCTTGAGCTGATTCTTGAAGGATGAATATGGGTTTTGTTTTGTTTTGTTTTGTTTTGTTTTTGTGAGACGGAGTCTGGCTCTGTCGCCCAGGCTGGAGTGCAGTGGCACGATCTCGGCTCACTGCAAACCCCACCTCCCGGGGTCACGCCATTCTCCTGCCTCAGCCTCCTGAGTAGCTGGGACTACAGGCACCTGCCACCACGCCCGGCTATTTTTTTGTATTTTTTTAGTAGAGACAGGGTTTCACCGTGTTATCCAGGATGGTCTCGATCTCCTGACCTTGTGATCCTCCCACCTCGGCCTCTCAAAGTGCTGGGATTACAGGCGTGAGCCACCGCACCCGGCCAAGGATGAATATGGGGTTTTTTACGATGTAATTTTTGTCTTCAGTTAAATTGAAAGCAATTCAAAACAGGCACTGTGTCTGATACTTTTTGGTTCCCTCATATTTGTTACCGTTGCATGGAATAAATGCTGAGTATTTATTTGTTAACTGATTAATAAATTCATGTAGATGAACAGAGACGTGGACTTCTCAGCTCAGAAATTCCGTTTTCACAGAGCAGTTCCCACAGATGTTATTAGGCATTACAAACTTGTGTTCTGTGACCCGCACTGAGATAGTCCAATGTGATTACTGACCTTTTTTTAAGGCCATGGTCACTACGTTGCAGAAATTAAAATCATAACATCTTAGGCAAAGTGGAGATAAGAGCTGCCCTTCTGTTATGTAAAAGTATGAATCTTGCCTCCTTTAAACATTTTCAATTTGGGACAGAAAACATTCATTGAATTAGACAGGCCTCATGGCACACACCTGTAGTCCCAGCTACTTGGGAGGCTGAAGCAGGGGAATCGCTTAAACCCAGGAGGCGGAGATTGCAGTGAGCAGAGATTGCCCCACTGCACTCCAGCCTGAGTGACAGAGCGAGACTCTGTCTTGAAAAAAAAAAAAGAAAGAAAACATTTATTGAAATGTGGCATAGTCATATGTCACAAAGATGTGAAATATTTCAAGCTCACCCTTTAAAGTCCGCAATGACCCTTGGAGGTCATTATTGTTAAAAATAACTTGTGGGTGTCCGTCTGCTGTATCCCCACAACCATGCCTCACCTGGGAACACTGTGAGTTGAAAATTACACACTTATGAGAGTTTCAAGCACCAAGTCAATGAAAGAAAGAAGTGTTAGCAAACCCATTAACAAATCTGTAAGACACAAATCATAAATTCTGTTTATGTTGGTGTCTGCCTCCCACACCCCCTGTTATTTTTTTACCTCTGGGTGTTTCATGAGTCAAGGGGAAGAGAAAGAAATACAGGGATTGAGGGTGTTTCATGTTCAAAAGGTAACATTCGCCCCTAAGTTACCCCAGACGATGGGAAGGAAATAGGTTTCTGGCCTCTGGTGTTAAAAACCAGGTTGATACTGGCTAGTTCACTCTTTTACCATGGGGTTGGTGGTGATAAATCATACATAAATCATTAGCAGTAGTTTTTCCCAGATGAGATGGGCTCTGGAAAAATACACAACACTAAGTCACATCTGAAATATGAGACTGGCACGGCCCACTTTGATGTCATTTAATGTTTTTAGAATCAATATCAGTTTTATTTTGCAATTCAAGCAGACATATTTCCTCCTTTGGTGTCTAAGAACTCACTGAATTCAATGTTGAACTATTAAAATATATCTTGGTCCTATGTACTTGAATTAGTTCAAAATAGGGGCTTTTTTTTTCTTGCTATTGCCAATGTATGCAAATGTATCAAGCACAAAATCATTCTCCTGGTGCCTTCTTCCCACAGATGTTTTGAGTTCTCATTCTTTGAACAAGAGACATACAGGGAGTGTGATAAAATTGGCATGATTGTCAAAAGGGCAGGACAGGCGCACTTCCCAGGTGGAGATATTGTGAATGAATGTCAGTCAGGAGAGACAACTCCAAAGTGCTTCCCAGCAATCAACCTGCGCCTGGTTGCTGAGAAGGGATTCATTCTCAGGCCCTCTGAATCTGCCAGCAGAATCTCTTTCCCACATGAGTTCCCAGCCTGGTCCAGAGGTGAGTTGGCTCAGAACGAGGTCCATACACTTCAAAAAATATCTCACGTTTGCAGCTGTGTTTCTGTAATCATTCTTAAAATTCAAAGTTGCCAGAGACTAGGTGCATCTTGTTTACGTAGGATGTGGGTGTGTTTGTGCAGTGCTCTGTAAAACCCGCCACTTGCCAGCCTGGCTAACTGCCCAGGCATAGCCTCCTGGAAAGCTTCCACAGGAAGTGGGCAGGGGCTGAAGCAGGAGACTAGGGATACTGAGATATTCATGTGGCTCCAGGTGAGATGACACAGATGTCAGAAAAGTTAATCAAGCCTTGGAATTTGGGAGATGCTGGGATCTGCAGAAGGTGAGGAAAGTAGGTTTTTATTTCATTACTTGTAAAAATAACAAGAGTATAGTGCAAAAAAGTGTTTTCCTAAAACGAACTCAGGCAACATTTATTGAGTTCCAACTGAGCTAGAAACTCAGCAAGGCTCTGGGATCACAAAGATGTTTATCTATGGGCAGAAGTTAGGCAGACACAAAATTACTCTGGAAGCATTGATGGAGACACCAATGAGTAACATAGGTATCTGTATCAGCTAGGATGCTTCTGGCCGGAAATAATAGAAAATCTAATTCAAACACGCTTATGTGATCAAAGGGATCTACTGGCTCCCAGACTTGAAAAGTCTAGAAGCAAGAGTATCTTAAGGCCTGTTCCAGAAACGTAGCCACATGACCACGGCCAGAATTTCTCCCCAGTTCTCAGAGCTGCTTTCCCAGTGCTGGCTCTGTCCCGAGGTGGCTCCTCTCACCAGCCAAAGACAGCTGCCACCAGATTCCAGGTGACAGGCTTTGTCCACATCAGTAGGAAAGAAAGAGTACTTGTGTCCCACCATTGCAATAAACGTCCTGATAAGAGTGCTGATGGAAACAGGGTGGCTCATAGGACCCCCCCCCCCCCGCCCCCAGGAAGCAATCACTGTGACTGGGACTTGGAATGTATTATTTAAATTAACCTCCAGGTCACACGCTAACCAGAAGAGTAGGAAAATAATTCAGTTTATCAACAAACATATGTTTGGGATGCTGGGTGCAAGGATGCAGAGATATCTGACTCTGCCCGAGGAGGGTGTGGTGTAGACTTGGAAAGAGGAGGTTGGGGAAGACTTCACAGAAGAGGAGATGTCAGGCCAGACACGGTAGCTCATGCCTGTAATCCTAGCACTTTGGGAGGCCGAGGCAGGCAGATCACCTGAGGTCAGAAGTTCAAGACCAGCCTGACCAATATGGTGAAACCCATTTCTACTAAACATAAAAATACAAAAATTAGCCACACTCTGGTGGTGTGTGCCTGTAATCCCAGCTACTCAGGAAGCTGAGGCAGAAGAATTGCTTGAACCCAGGAGGCAAGGTTGCAGTGAGCCAAGATTGCACCACTGCACTCCAGCCTGAACAACAGGAGACCCTGTCTCAAAAAAAAAAGATGTCACCTGGGACCAGAATGTGAAGAATCCTCAGTGTCATGCTAAGAAACTTGAACTTTTAGCTCATCTAAAAAGAAATAAGTTGTTAAAGCAAATCCATAGCATAAACCAGATGGGCTAACTTATGCTACCAATAAAGCATCATTTTCAACAAGTTAAAGCATGACTCTCATATGACTATAGGATGAGTACATATCAAATTTTATTCAACTAATTAATGAGGCATCCGGTAAGAGTTCAAAGCTGGTTTTAAGAACATCTGAGGAGCCCAGGAATTTGAGACCAACCTAGGCAACATGGCAAGATCCTGTCCCTATAAAAAAATTTAAAAATTAGCCAAGCATGGTGGCATGCACCTGTAGTTCCAGCTACTTGGGAGGCTGAGGTGGGAGGATTATTTGAGTCCAGGAGTCAGAGGTTGCAGTGAGCTGAGATTGTGCCACTGCATTCCAGCCTGGGTGACACAGTGAGACTCTGTCTCAAAAAAAAAAAAAAAAAAAGGCTGGGCACGGCTGCTGATGCCTGTAATCCAAACACTTTGGGAGGCTGAATAGGAGGATTACTTGAGGCCAGGAGGCTTGATTACTTGAGGCTGCAGTGAGCTATGATCACACCACTGCATTCCAGCCTGGGTGACAGTGAAGCCTTGTCAAGAAAGAAAGAAAAAGAGAAAGAGAGAGAGAGAGAAAGAGAAAGAAAAGAAACAATAAAGAAAACTTAAAAAAAAAGAATTCAGAATAACATTATTTGATCAGAGATACAAGTAGCTAGTTGTGTTTCAAAAAGGGATGGAAGCCTAACTTTTGGGATTTTCTACCTGAGAAAAATAATTGGTATTTCCACTGGACACAAATCTACAAGTTAATACTTACCTGCATAGGGTCTGAGTCTTTAATTAATATTACCAAGCAAAGTAAAATAATAGTACAACCTTCTATTCCTGGAGAATGAAATAATCTTTAGATAGGCTTGTTAGACAATGCTTTAGTATGGCCTTAAAAAGACAGTCATTCTCTTGGCTTTATTTCTAAGTTTTGGATAATTTTTCCTAACACCAGAGCAATCTATTTAAGACAGTTTTGTTTTTTAAAGTGGACTTAAGCATGACAGTACTTGCATATCAGTGAATACTGCTAATTGTAGTCAGTTTTAATATTGTCATTAAGAGAGGGCTGGGCACGGTGCCTCACGCCTGTAATCCCAGCACTTTGGGAGGCCGAGGCGGGCGGATCATGAGGTCAAGAGATCGAAACCACCCTAGCCAACATGGTGAAACCCCGTCTCTACTAAAAATACAAAAATTAGCTGGGCATGATAGCATGTGCCTGTAGTCCCAGCTACTCAGGAGGCTGAGGCAGGAGAATCACTTGAACCCGGGAGGCGGAGGTTGCAGTGAGCCGATATCACGCCACTGCACTCCAGCCTGGGGACAGAGCGAGACCTCGTCAAAAAATAAAAAAAAAAAACAAAGAGGCTTGAAGAGGTTTACAGAAGTAAAGAGCCCAGCAAGAGTAGGCCCCAGCACCACAGAGATGTCTCCAGGGCGTTATTCAGAAAGCAGCTAGCGAGGGAGATATCAGCTCTGAACCCAGCCCAGGCTGTGGGAGTCCCACTCCCTGGCGTCTCTTTAGCCCCTGAAGTGTTTTGGTTAAGAGAGAGACATTCTAGACACTCAGTAATCAAGTGCAACCATGCTAAGCCACGCTTAGAGCCACATTTTTGGATAACAGATTTATTAATGGGCTGGTTGAGAGACCTGGACCATGTGGTATGTGGAGAAATTCAAAATATTTCAAATAAATACTTGGTGTCCTTTCTGTCTGACTGCTGTGATGTGTTCAGTTACTCTTATATTCCCTGTTGAAGATTAATTAAATAGAAATTGCTCACTAAAAATATAGTTCAGAATATTAAAAAGCCAATTAATATCAATTTTTCTAAAAAGGAAGGCATTTATTTCAATAGGCGCTCACTTGTCCAAATCCAATTTTCCTGTTTACTGATAAAGTTGTAGGTGGAATAATTGCCATAGCAGAAGAGAATACACCCTATCTACACTTCCAAAAATGAGGATTGCCAGATTTAGCAAATAAAAATATGGTATCCCCAGTTAAATGTGAATGTCAGAAAAACAATGAATAATTTTTTTAATGTAAGTATGTCCCATGCAATATTGTGGCAGGTAGAAAAGGGGCCAACAAAGATGTCCATGGACAGATATTCCTGACACTTGGAACATATTCCCTTACATGGCAAAAAGGATTTTGCGGATGTGATTAAGTTAAGGCTTTTCAGAGGGCAGGTCGTCCTGGGTGATGTGAGTGGTGGAAATGTGACCGCAGCATCCTTAGAGGAGGGAGGCAGGAGAGCCAGAGTTAGAAATTGAAGGTGGAGGAAGGACCAACCAGCTGAAGGATGCAGTGTGCTTCTAGAAGTGTGGGAATAGGCAAGGAAACAGACTGTCCTTGGAGTCTTTGGAAGGGGCATGGCCCTCTTAGACACTGATTTGAGCCCCAGGAGACCCCGGAGCTAGCTACCTGCAGCAGTGTTAGATTAATTTGTGTTGCTTTACACCACTGTAATTTGTTATGGAAGCAATAAGAAACTCAGATAATGCTTATACTAAAAAAGTTATTCGTTGTTTTTCTGAAAATCACATTTACTTGGGGCATCCTGCATTTGGCCTGGCAACACGACCTAGAACGCCGGAGCAGGAAGCAGCCTGCCGTGGTGGGAAGCACTGAAACAGCTCCAGGAGGTCCCACTGTCTCGCCTGGGGAGTCTCTCCAGGTTCAGGCCTCCGGTCCCTCCAGGGAAATCTGAGGAGCCCTCTGGCCTGGGTAATCACTGAGGCTCCCTCGCAGTCCGTGAGCCTATCTGAGAAAGAGCCTTTTGCCAATAGGAAATACAACAACCAGCCCGATTAGCGAATGTTCACAGTTCAGACAATTGCCGCCTCTGGACTGTGTGCCCCTCTCCTGCCGTCCACTACCCCCTCCGGGAGGTGGCCCACCTGCTGGTGCGTCTGCGTTGGGCCCTGCCCAGGGCTGGTGTCCTGGTACTCCTCCCTGTCTCCTCACACCTCCTCCTAACTCTGGGACAGACAACGCCAGGCGGCACTGCATGAGTTTCCTATTGCAAATTACCACACAGCGGCTTAGGAACACAAACTTACTTTAAAGCTCTGAAAGAATCAGAATTCCAAAGAGGGTTTTGTGGACCTAAAATAAAAAGTGTCCAGAGAGCTGTGTTCCCTCTGGAGGCTCTGAAGAAGTGTCCCTGTCCTGTCCGTTCCCCACCTCTAGATGCCGCCTGCTCTCCTGGGCTCGCAGCTCCACACCACTCTGTCTGCTTCCAAGAGCGCATCCCCTCAGGCGCTCACCCGCCCACCTCCCTCTAGTGAGGGGCCTTGTGATTACAGTGGGCCCTCCAGGTAACCCAGGAGAATCCTCCCGTCTAATCACATCTGCAAAGTTGCCTTTGCTGTGGAAGGTAACATAATCACAGGTTCCAGTGATTTAGTCATGAACATCATTGGGGGGCCATTATTCCACCTGTGACACCTACCTAGTGTCTATTCTCTCCTTCCTTCTAACAGAACCATTATTTTGTTCAGGGTGACAATATGCTTGGCTAAATAATTTTTTTTTTTTTTCGAGGCAGAGTCTCCCTCTGTCGCCCAGGCTGGAGTGCAGTGGTGCTATCTGGGCTCACTGCAAGCTCCGCCTCCCGGGTTCGCGCCATTCTCCTGCCTCAGTCTCCCGAGTAGCTGGGACTACAGGCGCCGGCCACCACGCCCGGCTAATTTTTTGTATTTTCAGTAGAGACGGGGTTTCATTGTGTTACCCAGGACAGTCTTCATCTCGGGACCTCGTGATCCACCCACCTCGGCCTCCCAAAGTGCTGGGATTACAGGCGTGAGCCACCGCGCCTAGCCAAGAATTTTTATTTACAAAGCTGCTTTGAAGCTTCCTGCAGTCATGTGGCTGATGAGATGTTAGTAGACGTCTGCTGGCCAATGAGAAGTAGAAGTCTGGCTTCCCAGAAGGCTGCTGTTTTCCCAATTAAAAGATGGAGACTCACTTGGCATATACCTTTTGTTCTCTCTCATGACCTCTTCATCCTCATGGAAAATGAACATGATACCTGGAAGGGCAGCCACTATATTGTGACCTTGACAATGAAAATCACTCAAAAAAGATGACGAAGCAAAGAAAAGTGGATGAATCTGCAAGGAAAAGTGGATAACTCCGCAATCCCTGAGACACTGTGGAAATGACTCCCTCTTCCCTGTCTGCCAAGCTCCAGATTTCTAGATTCATGAAAAGGGAGGAACTTTATTTATTTATTTATTTAAGGCAGAGCCTCACTCTTTCACCCAGGCTGGAGTGCGATGGTGTGATCTCGGCTCACTGCAACCTCTGCTTCCTGGGTCCAAGCCATTCTCCTGCCTCAGTCTCTGAGTAGCTGGGATTACAGGCGCCCACCATCATGCCCAGCTAATTTTTGTATTTTTAGTAGAGACAGGGTTTCACCATTTGGCCAGGCTAGTCTCAAACTCCTGACCTCCAGTGATCCACCTGCCTCAGCCTCCTAAAATACTGGGATTACAGGCGCATGCCACCACACCTGGCTAATTCTTGTATTTTTGTAGACAGGGCTTAGCCATGTTTGTCAGGCTAGTCTCAAACTCTTGAGTTCATGTGATGCTCCTGCCTTGGCCTCCCAAAGTGCTGGGATTACAGGCATAAGCCACTGCACCTGGCCTGGGAAGAACTTTTAATTGTTGGAGGCGGGTAGTCAATTAAATGCAGCGGAAACCAGTCATAACAGATGCAAGCTCTGTCTAAATCCTCCCTACTTAAAGCGTGCTCCTGGAGGAGCAGCAGGGACAGCCCCTGGGAATGCGTTGGAAATGCAGAATCCAGGGCCCCCCACAGACCAACTGAACCAGAATCTGCATTTTAACAAGATTCCCAGGGAATTGCTCTGTATGCCCTTCAGAGTCACCACAGCTCTGGAGCCCACAGAAGCTGAGAGGGAAAGTGCCCTGGATTCCTCCACCCTGTGCTTGAAGACACGGCCTGTCTAGCAACAATAGTAAGTACCCTTGGAATTTACTGGAACAAACGTCAAACCGTGGGCGGTGGGTGCAAAATTGTATATACAGTTGTCAAGTCCGCTTCTCACCCCACCACCACCAATTACCCTGATTTAGTTCTTTTCTTTTCTCCTTAAAATTGTATATTTCATGATTAGTCAGCCTAAGACTCCTACATCCATTTCATTCTATCAAGACCAAAATTGATAAGAAGTTAAAGACTGGGTGAAACCAGGAAAAAGTGGAAAATTATCTCCTTTTAAAAGTTACTTGGCCGGGCGCGGTGGCTCACGCTTGTAATCCCAGCACTTTCGGAAGCCGAGGCGGGCGGATCACGAGGTCAGGAGATTGAGACCACGGTGAAACCCCGTCTCTACTAAAAATACAAAAAAATTAGCCGGGCGTGGTGGCGGGCGCCTGTAGTCCCAGCTACTCGGAGAGGCTGAGGCAGGAGAATGGCGTGAACCCGGGAGGCGGAGCTTGCAGTGAGCCGAGATTGCGCCACTGCACTCCAGCCTGGGCGACAGAGCGAGACTCCGTCTCAAAAAAAAAAAAAAAAAAAAAGTTACTTAAAACTTTTAAAAACTTTTGGTGGTTTGTAAATAGACCTGCAATTTCTCTGATGCTATCGGCCGCCCAGATGAATGAAGTGCAGTATATAAAGCCCCTGACTTATGATTCGACTTGGGATTTCTTTTGACTTTAAAATTTTTTGACTTTATGACTTTAACCCCATCGTAAGTTAAGGAACATCTGTAAATATATAAATCCACAGAGAGGAAGAAAGATCCAGAGAGCCTTTCAACACACTGCATTTCGCATTTCCATTAAGTCTCTCAAGTTATGCATTTAATATGGACTGTAAATTGTGTACTCATTTTTCTTCAATGATTTCTATTCAGAATATTACAAAGATTAAAGGCCAGCTACTGTTTCCCGGGGACTGAAGGGAATGTCAAGGGAGCGAGTAGATCGTCCAGCTGACTTTGCCCTCTCGAAGACTGTTCTGGGAGGGTTTTTAGGTTTATTTTTTAAATAGGTAAATCCAAAAGGCACATAAGCATATATATATATATAGACAGTGAAAAGTCTCCTTTTCCTTCAGTCCCTCCCTCCAACTGCCAAATTTCCCTCTCTCAAAGCAACCTCTGTTACCGGTTTCTTAAGAATCCTACCACGTGAGCATGCTGCATGCTGGAAGAGGCTAAAACATGTGGCTGAAAAACAAGAGGGGAGTGTGTCGATGGCTCGGAATTGTTCTTGAGGGCATGCATTAAAATTAATCTTTGTCATCATCCAATTGCTTTCTGTTAAGATCTTCTGCTGGTATTTAATTTTTCCAATCATAGATAAAATATCTATCAAGTAAAGAGCCAGAGTTGCCACCTACTTGTTCCAGAGGATTAAGGAGATAACGTTTATAAAATACTTGGAGCATCTCAGAGGAAGGCTCTGAATAAACATAAACACTTGTTAAAGCTGCAGCCCTCTTCTACATAATTTACCTTTTATCACTCTGTCCTCACCCCCAGCCCACTACATACTTGCCCCCACCTCCTTGCAGCACGGTTTAAGGGTGAGAGGTTAATAAGAAAGGATGATTGATGTAAGGCAAGACTAAGTAGACTGCTTTGAGGATTTTTGCTTTGTTTCCTAAAGCTTCCCAACTCATCTGCTCTTTAAAGAACCTGGCGTTTTTTTCAAAAAGAGAGAAACCTAATTGCATAAGTCAACTTTGTAGTTGTGTGGCTTTATTTAATAATTCAAATAATTTAAGAATATTTTCTTTTTTCAAAAAATGGATCATAACTTACATCCTTTCTTGTTTCACTTATTAATATGCTATGAGCATTACTGTTGTGATTACAGCTGTGTTGATATAGCATGATTATTTGAAAAATAAGAAGTGTTTCTGTAATTAAAGATACCCATAAGGAGACTTAGTTCACATTTATGCAGTAAATTGATATATGCACGTTCAGGGCCTACTATGTGCTAAAAGAAAAATAGACACCACAGAGATACCTAAGATGTTTTCCCTGCCCAATACAAAGCCTTCAGTGACAAGTGTGAAATTGGAGGATTCAGAGGGCATTTTCTTACACCTGAGAAATGAGGTTGTTTGCTTAAACTGCTGCACTTTAGGAAGACTTTGTTTTGTCCTAGATCCCTTTGAGTACCCCAGTGGTCTTATAGACAAATGAATAGACTTTTCTAAGAGATAAAAGCCCCCACGTAAAAATTCTAGGAAAAAATATGAAACCATCTCTGGGAAGGGATATAAAAATCATAAGTAACTAAAGTAGATAGAAATAATAGACTGTATTTCCCTTTTAAATATATGATCTTTAATTGTAGAACTGTTGGGCAAAGAGCTGAATGATGGTTTAAGCCATATGAATGGCAAGTCTGCAGATTGGCTAATTATTGGCCAAAACGATAATTGCCCTGTACATTCCAAATTAAAGGACACAGCCCATAAAGATAGTAGTAAGAGTTTATGTTTCCTTCTCCTTAATCTTGTACAAGAGTTAACCTCCTAGACCCAAGACATTTCCAGCAATTAGTGATGGGTTGAAGTTAACAGTGCTGAGAAAGCCTTGGTCACTGATCCCTTCAGCTTGTCATTAACCTCTAAAACTGCTAAATAGGATGCAAAAAAAGTATTTTACCAATATTATTTAAAAGGCTGTATCATATATCATACACAAATTTCCAATGTAGAAAAATCTCTTACAATGTATATATGTGTGCAAGGTAGTTTAAAGGATTTTTTAGTTTTTTATTTCCAAAATTTTCTTCCAGTACAAAAGAGTAATTTGAGGTAAATATTCTATGTATATAGGGAAGGAAAACTATTCCAAATGTTTTTCAAAGAAAAGGGCATTCCAAAATGTTTTTCAAAGAAAAGGGGCATAAAATTCACTTTAAAAAATGGGAATCTTTGTTTTTGCCTATTAGCACTTTGAATGAATTTATTGAAAGTTTTAAGCAGAGTGAAAAATTGGATCATAGGTTAGTGTCCTCTTGAAAATGGTGGCGTATGTTTCTCATACTCTTAAAAGAACAAAACTTAAAATATCATTGAAAGAACACAAACATAGCCCCATTTATTATTATAACAACAAATCATATTTTCACAGTAACTTGTTCTGATTTAAGAATTTTCATAAGAAAAGATATGAAGTCTCAATGGATTGTAATGTTACTGACTCTATTCAACATGTAATAAGCTTTCCTCTGATTTTACATCCTGAGTCCATAAAGCTTATTAAATGACACTTCAAAATTTCTTTCAATGGTGGAAGCTTTGGTTAAGTGAAAAAGCCTGTTGGGGTTTTCCCCCTGTAGTTTTCTAATTAGGGCTTCCTTATTACATCACAAACATTAATCACCACATTATCCAGTAACAGATCAGACTTACCCTATCTTTCAGATCCTCATTAATCTACTAGTAAAGTTATGAGCTCCATTAACATGGTTACATTTAGAAAGTCTCCCTGAAGCACAGTACATCCATTACTGGGGCTGAATAACCCAAAGCCATGTGTCTTATCCAGTCCAGATATGTTTTTGAAATGTCAACTTTGACAGAGAAACTTTCTGTGCACCCCCCACATAGGAATCCTACAGAATATTTGCTTTATTTACTGCTTGAGGTACTATTTTAGCAGAAGATAAATTCTCCGAGCAGGATCAAGTTTGCATTTTGCAGAGAGGGAGCCATCTGTTGTTGTCCAGAGCTTGGCTGTGTTCCATTTGGAATGCAGGGCCAGCCCCGGTTAAAAAAGAATGTGAACTCTTCCTAGTGTGATCACCCCCACAAACAGAGAGAACGCTGCAAGTTCCTTGCAATCCTAAACCAGCCAGCACTTCCTGAACACCTGCCCTGAACACAAATGTTCCTTTGGGGAGTGACAGTGAAAATGACAGGGCGTCAAGTTCACCTGGCCATGTCCACATCGATGAACCAACCTGGCCAGCAGACGCAGAGCCCACTGTGGTTCTGCAAGAGCACACATCGGGGAAAGGTGCTCTGGTGCGTTCACAGTCTTCGGATTGCTCAGAAAGGCGTATCATTTTCTAGATTTAGGGAGTGTGGGCTTTTATTTCAGAACTTTACAAAAAGAAGTGTCTAAGTTTCTCAGCTTACCTTGGAGTTGAATTTATTGCATTCATGGCTGGATTTGGCAATTACTGTTTGCATTCCGTCCTTCCATAGGGGGGTATATAGACGTAAGCAAGCCATTTCCTTCTAGAGGATGTAAAAATGAATAAACAGTTACAATGTATGCTACATACGTATGGCATTTATCATCAGATTCATTTAAGAGAACCTAGATAAATAGAAAGATACTCTTTTTTTTATGAAGAGGGAGTCTCACTCCGTCGCCCGAACTGGAGTGCAGTGGCGTGATCTCAGCTCACTGCAACCTCCGACTCCTGGGTTCAAGTGATTGTTCTGCCTCAGCCTCCCAAGTAGCTGGGATTACAGGCACCCACCACTACGCCCAGCTAATTTTTTGTATTTTTAGTAGAGACAGGGGTTTCGCCATGTTGGCCAGGCTGGTCTCAAACTCCTGACCTCGTGATTCACCCACCTCAGCCCCCCAAAGTACTGAGATTACAGGCATGAGCCGCCGCACTCAGCCTAGAAAAAGGAATTTTAAAATATTAGAAAATATTTTCCTGAAGAGAAACATGTTGAAGCCAATGAATATTTTGTTCAAAATGTCAAATGGATAAGACAAAATTCAAAGATAGACAAGGTGAAGGAAGGGAAATACCAATAAAAAAAGAAACTCTGTTAAAACAAAACTTAGGAGACTTAAAAAAACTACATTTCAAAGATTAGAAATTATGTATTTGTGAGCAGCGTAATGTGGTTATCAAATTTTTCTGCAAAACAATCTAGTTTTGGAATTTGAGGACTGTGTTTCATTCTTTTTTTTTTTTTTTCTTTTTTTTTTTAAGTCGGAGTCTCGCTCTGTCGCCCAGGCTGTAGTGCAGTGGCCCGATGTTGGCTCACTGCAAGCTCCGCCTCCCAGGTTCACGCCATTCTCCTGCCTCAGCCTCCCGAGTAGCTGGGACTACAGGCACCTGCCACGAAGCCTGGCCAATTTTTTGTATTTTTAGTAGAGACAGAGTTTCACCATGTTAGCCAGGATGGTCTTGATCTCCTGACCTCATGGTCTGCCCACCTCGGCCTCCCAAAGTGCTGGGATTACAGGTGTGAGCCACCACACCTTGCCTGTGTTTCATTCTTGAGGTCAAGGACATTCTATATCATTTAGTGAGCTTCATGCAAGAAATGGTAAGGGAAAATGAAATAAGCCTGGAAATAAATGAACAGTGTCCTGGTTTCAGATAGGTGCTTTTTCAGTCATTTATGATATTCTTGTAGAGCTCAAGGAAAACTGAGGCCTGGGTAATAGTACAGTTCTGTGGATTTATAGTTGATTAAACCAAGAGGTCACAAAGGCAATAGATCAATGTTACATGTCCAGGAGAGCTCTAGGGCTTTCTATGTGACTTTGCAACAGAGAAACATGCTTCTCAGATTTGTAAGGTGTGTAGAACTCAGGATTCAAAAAGATCTCTAGGCTGGGTGAGGTGGTTCATTCTGGTAATCCCAGCACTTTGGGAGGCTGAGATGAGAGGATTTATTGACACCAGGAGTTTGAGACCAGCCTGGACAATAATATGAGACCCCCATCTGTAGAACATTTTTAAAAAAATCTCTAAGGACTGTGCAGATGAATGGAAATCAACAAAATGAAATTCAATGTAAATAAAAATAGAAACCTGAATTTAGGTTCAAAAAGTCCACTATAAAGTATACAACCTGGCATCAGAAGTTTATATGGGAAGACAGACACATACCTTAGGTGCTTTAGTTGATTTCAAGGCAGAGTGAGTCAGGAGTCTGTGAGCCAGAGAATGAACTAGCTAATGAGATCTTAGTTTGTATTAACAAAAGGATGGCGTCCAGATCAAGAGAAATCATCATCCCCACAGACGCTTCCCTGGCCAGGCCACATCTGGAGTTGCAATTCCATGTGCCACCCTGGGGAGCCCAGGCTGAGCCGAAGGGTAATGGAGAACAGGCAGAGGTCAGCGACGAGGGAGGTCGAGGGGACGACTTGCAGGGATGCTGAGAGAAGCTGGCTAATGAGAATCTAAGTCTTTGAAAGCTGGGAGTTTCCCTTAACAGGGGCCCAGGCTCATTTCTTCCAGGCTAAAGGTGGAATGTTAAAGGGGCTAAGAAAATTTAAAATAAAAGAAATTCACCGTTATGCCTCCTACCACTCCAACACAAGTAAAAAATAACCTGCTATAGTAATTAAGGGGTTTCTTCAACAAATAAGTGGCATGAAAAAGAAAAGGGGAACCTGGGATAGATTTTCAAAGAGGCTTTAGAGACTTAACCTAACCAAATTTATTCTGTGGGCTTTGTTAAATTTTTTTTTTTTTTTAGACAGAGTCTTACTCTGTTATGTATGCTGGGAGTGCAGTGGCGTGATCTCAGCTCACTGCAACCTCTGCCTCCCACATTCAAGCGATTCTCCTGCCTCAGCCTCCCAAGTAGCTGGGATTACAGGTGCCTGCCACCACCCCAGGATAATTTTTTATTTTTTTGGTAGAGACAGGGTTTCACCACGTTGGCCAGGCTGGTCTCGAACTCCTGACCTCAAGTGATCTGCCCGCCTCAGCCTTCCAAAGTGCTGGGATTACAGGCGTGAGCCACCATGCCCAGCCTGGCTTTGTTAGATCTTGATTTCAACAAGATCTACCTGGTAAAAGAAACATTTTTTAAGATAATCAGGGAAAAGATTTTGTAATAATAGCTTTATTGAGATACAACTCACATGCCATAAAATTCATCCTTTTCACAGTGTTCGGCACCATTCACCACTGTTTAATTCCAGAACATTTTTATCATCCCAAAAGGACACCCCATAGTCATTAAGAGCCACTGCCCACACCCCTCACTCCAGCGCCTAGTAAGCATTCATCTTTTCTCTCTACGGGTTTGCCTCTTCTGGGCATTTAATAGAAATGGCATCATGCAATCTGTGGCCTTTTATGAGCGGCCTCTTTCACGTTGTCTAATACTTGCAAGGTTCATCCATGCTGTACCATGTATCAGTACTTCATTCCTTTCCATGGCAGGATACTATACCATTGTGTGGTGTGACCACACTTGTTTATTCATTCATAAGTTGATGGACATTTGGGTTGTTTCTACTTTTTGACTATTATGAATAATGCTGCAATGAAAATTCACCTACAAGTTTTTGTGTGGACATATGTTTTCAGTTATCTTTAGTATATGCCTAGGAGTGGGATTGCTGGGTCATATCCTAATGCTACATTTGACATTTTGAGGAACTGTGAAGCTGTTTTTCCGAAGAGGCTATGCATTTTGCATTCCCACCAGTAACGTGTGAAGGTTCCTTTCTCCACATACTCATCAACACTTTATGTTATGCCTTTTTTATTACAGCCAGTGTAGTATGAAGTAGTATCTCATCGTGTTTTTTGTCTGTTTGTTTGTTTGTTTTGAGACAGAGTTTTGCTCTTGTTGCCCAGGCTGGAGTGTAATAGCGCAATCTTGGCTCACTGCAACCTCCACCTTCCAGGTTCAAGCAATTCTCCTGCCTCAGCCTCCTAAGTAGCTGGGATTACAGGCATCCACCATGATGCCTGGCTAATTTTCTGTATTTAGTAGAGACAGGGTTTCCCCATGTTGGTAAGGCTGTTCTGAAACTGCTGACCTCAGGTGATACACCTACTTCGGCCTCCCAAAGTTCTGGCATTACAGGCATGAGCCACCGCGCCCGGCCTCATTGTGGTTTTTATTTGCATTTATCTAATGACTAATACTGTTGAGAATCTTTTCATATGCTTATTGACCATTTGTCTGTCTTCTTTAGAGAAATGCCTGTTCAAATAATTTGCTTGTTATATTGGGTTATTTGTTTCCTTATTATAGAGTTATAAGAATTATTTATCTGTTCTAGGCCAGGTGCAGTGGCTCACACCTTAATCCCAGCACTTTGGGAGGCCAAGGCAGGTGGATCACTTGAGGTCAAGAGTTCAAGACCAGCCTGGCCAACATGGTGAAACTCTGTCTTTACTAAAAACACAAAAATTAGCCGGGTGTGGTAGCCTGCACCTGTAATCCCAGCTACTTTGGAGGCTGAGGCATGAGAATCGCTTGAACCCGGGAGGCAGAGGTTGCAGTGAGCCGAGATTGTGCCTCTGCATTCCAGCCTGGGCAACAGAGAGAATCTGTCTCAAAAAAAAAAAAAAAAAAAAGTATCTATTCTATTCTGAATCCAAGTCCTTTATTAGATATATGATTTGCAAATATTTTCTCCCATTCTATAGGTTGTCCTTTTTAATGGTACCATTTGAAGCATAAAATTTTTTAATTTTGATGGAGTCAAATTTATCTAAATTTTCTTTCTTCATTTGTGCTTTAATTTAGATTTCTATAATTAGATTTTTAAAATAACTTTTCATCTATTAATTTGATGTAGTTAAATATGTGTTACTACAACTATGAAATAACCCTTGTGTTGGGGTTGCAGAAGAGATGTTAAAATGCAGTACACTTAATTTTATTAAGGTAAATTAGGACTGCCTCCCATGGTAAAGATGCATAACCAGTCTGTTACAATTTTTAAATCCACATTATACCATCAGTTCAACTATCACAATAATGTAGTCAAGTTTGGAAGGTAATGGAACACCCTGAAAGTCACTGTGTTAGTAATATGCATCATTTGAAAATTCCTGGGCCGGGTGCGGTGGCTCATGCCTGTAATCCCAGCACTTTGGGAGGCCGAGACAGGTGGATCACCTGATGTCAGGAGCTCGAGACCAGTCTGACCAACATGGAGAAACCCTGTCTCTACTAAAAATATAAAATTAGCCAGACGTAATAGCGCATGCCTGTAATTCCAGCTACTTGGGAGGCTGAGGCAGGAGAATCGCTTGAACCCGGGAGGCAAAGGTTGCGGTGAGCCAAGATCGCGCCATTGGGAGTCTGAGAGAGAGGGAGAGAGAGAGAGAAAGAAAGGAAAGAAACTTCAAACTATACTACAAGGCTACAGTAACCAAAACAGCATGGTACTGGTACCACAACAGAGACATAGATCAATGGAACAGAACAGAGCCCTCAGAAATAATGCCGCATATCTACAACTATCTGATCTTTGACAAACCTGACAAAAACAAGCAATGGGGAAAGGATTCCTTATTTAATAAATGGTGCTGGGAAAACTGGCTAGCCATATGTAGAAAGATGAAACTGGATCCCTTCCTTACACCTTATACAAAAATTAATTCAAGATGGATTAAAGACTTACATGTTAGACCTAAAACCATAAAAACCCTAGAAGAAAGCCTAGGCAATACCATTCAGGCCATAGGCGTGGGCAAGGACTTCATGTCTAAAACACCAAAAGCAATGGCAACAAAAGCCAAACTTGACAAGTGGGATCTAATTAAACTAAAGAGCTTCTGCACAGCAAAAGAAACTACCATCAGAGTGAACAGGCAACCTACAGAATGGGAGAAAATTTTTGCAACCTACTCATCTGACAAAGGGCTAATATCCAGAATCTACAATGAACTCAAACAAATTTACAAGAAAAAAACAAACAACCCCATCAAAAAGTGGGCAAAGGACATGAACAGACACTTCTCAACAGAAGACATTTATGCAGCCAAAAAACACATGAAAAAATGCTCATCATCACTGGCCATCAGAGAAATGCAAATCAAAACCACAATGAGATACCATCTCACACCAGTTAGAATGGCCATCATTAAAAAGTCAGGAAACAACAGGTGCTGGAGAGGATGTGGAGAAATAGGAACACTTTTACACTGTTGGTGGGACTGTAAACTAGTTCAACCATTGTGGAAGCCAGTGTGGCGATTCCTCAGAGATCTAGAACTAGAAATACCATTTGACCCAGCCATCCCATTACTGGGTATATACCCAAAGGACTATAAATCATGCTGCTATAAAGACACATGCACACGTATGTTTATTGCGGCACTATTCACAATAGCAAAGGCTTGGAACCAACCCAAATGTCCAACAACGATAGACTGGATTAAGAAAATGTGGCACATATACACCATGGAATACTATGCAGCCGTAAAAAATGATGAGTTCATGTCCTTTGTAGGGACATGGATGAAACTGGAAAACATCATTCTCAGTAAACTATCGCAAGGACAAAAAACCAAACACTGCATGTTCTCACTCATAGGTGGTAATTGAAAAATGAGAACTCATGGACACAGGAAGGGGAACATCACACTCCGGGGACTGTTGTGGGTTGGGGGGAGTGGGGGAGGGACAGCATTAGGAGATATACCTAATGCTAAATGACGAGTTAATGGGTGCAGCAAACCAACACGGCACATGGGTACATATGTAACAAACCTGCACATTGTGCACATGTACCCTAAAACCTAAAGTATAATAATAAAAAAAAAAAACTCCCTTGCCTCAAATTTTACAGAACACAGTTATGCTCATGAGTAAGGAAAAAAATGTTGTTTCTAAAATCATCCTCAACATAGTCTTAACAATCTGGTAAGGTCATGTGCCCTTCCTCCAGCCCCTAGTAGGGGGTACTAATTAGAATCTGGAGAAGTAAGAACATGTAACTTGGAAAAAAAAAATCAGCACTATTTATTTGAAAACGAAAACAAGGGCTGGGTGTATTGGCTCACACCTGTAGATCCTAGCACTTTGGGAGGCCAAGGTGGGAGGCCAGGAGTTTGAAGCCCACCTGGGCAACATAGGAAGACCCTGTCTCTGCAAAAATTGAAATATTTAGCCTGGCATGGTGGCGTGCACCTATAGTCCTAGCTACTTGGGAAGCTGAGGAAGGAGGATCGCTTGAGTCTAGGAATTGAAGGCTGCAGTGAGGTATGATTGCTCTACTGCACTCTAGCCTGGGAGACAGAACAAGATCTTATCTCTAAAAAACAAAACAAAACAAAACCTCAAATATATAAGGTAAAGTTCAATAAATGTCTTTTAGGATCTTAAGAAAAATGTATTAGAAATGGCAAGGTTTGGGCAGGGAACGGTGTGGCTCACACCTGTAATCTCAACACTCTGGGAGGCAGAGGTGGGCGAATCACCTGAGGTCAGGAGTTCGAAACCAGCCTGGCCAACGTGGTGAAAACCTGTCTTTACTAAAAATACAAAAATTAGCTGGGCGTGGTCCCAGCTACTCGGGAGGCTGAGGCAGGAGAATTGCTTGAACCTAGGAGGTGGAAGTTGCAGGGAGGTGGAGGTTGCAGTGAGCCAAAATCGTGCCACTGCACTCCAGCCTGGGTGACAGAACAAGACTCCGGCTCGAAAAAAAAAAAAAAAAAATTAGCTGGGCATAGTCATGCACGCCTGTGATCCCAGCTACTCGGGAAGCTGAGGCAGGAGAATCGCTTGAACCCGGGAGGCGGAGATTGCAGTGAGCCAAGATCGTGCCATTGCACTCCAGCCTGGGCAACAGAGCAAGACTCTGTCAAAAAAAAAAAAAAAAAAAAAGAGAGAGAGAGAGTGAGAAAGAAAGAGAGACAGAGAAAGAAAGAGGAGAGAGAAAGAAAGAGAGAGAGAGAAAGAAAGAGAAAGAAAGAAAAGAAAGAAAGAAAAGAAAGAAAGAAGGAAAGAAAGAAAGAAAAAGAAAAGAAATGGCAAGGTTTGGGGAATGTGGTGAGTTTTCTATTTGTCCAAAAAAGATATGAGTTTAAAAATACTGAGAAACAGTGTAACAGTGGATTAGATGATTAACAGTACAGACAGTCAAATCTCAATGCTCCTACCCACCATTTAAAAATGTTTAAATGTCTTTAAATAATAGATACTTTCAGATAGTATTGCACAAATAAGTACATATGGAGTAAAACTTGGTTTCATTTGACAATCAGTGTCCTCATATAAACTCAATTCCATAATCCCTGGGTCATTATACATAGCTATACACTAAAAATTACATAATACTTAAATACCTGTATTAATCTTAATTAAATCAGTAATTCATCGTCACATAACAAGTAGTTTTTAAAAAGTAATTACTATAACTAGTTGCTCTCCCTTAACTTTGTTCTAGGAATGATTTTTACTTTCACCAAACTGAAATTCACATGGATCAAAATCATGACTATTTATATTTGTCCAAAGTTTCCAAAGTTGTATCTATTTTCTAGAAGTAGCTTAAGCTCTATATTTTCATTAGTTTTAAAAGAGTATGGAAAAATCCAAGAAATGACCCTCAAAGAAACATGAAGTAAAAAGTAAAAATCTTTTATTTTTACGTAAATAATTATATGAGGCATGACACAAATCACTTCCAATTAAATATGGTGATTAATATATTTTAATTTTTGTTCTTTCCTGAAACCTCAGTAGAGTAAAATAAATTAAACATGCAGAAACCCAGAAGAAAAAAAGAAAGCAGAGAAAGCAACAGCAGAGGGGAGATCTCAACAAACTTTGGAAGTTGACAGGAAAATCAGTGGATGGCCAGAAGCCAAAACCTTACACTGCCGGGAAGATCAGAAGAAAGGAAGAGATTTAAACTACTCAACTCTGGGACAGCTCAGAAATGAGTAGCATTTCTGCTACTCATCCTCCCAAGTAGCTGGGATCCCAAGCACACACCACCATGCCCGGCTAATTTTTTTATTTTTTGTAGAGACAGGGTTTTTCCATGCTGCCCAGGCTTTTTGATAAAAGCCATTTTAACTGGGATAAGGTGATATCTCATTGTGGTTTTGATTTGCACTTTCTGATGATTAGAGATATGGAGCATTTTTTCATATACCTGCTATCTGCATCTCTTATTTTAAGAAATAAAAAATATTGGCTAGGCGTGGTGGTTCATGCCTGGGTAAGCACTTCAGAAGCATAGGTGCAGGGTGGAAGTAAAAGCAAGAGGAAAGTAGATGATGCTTGTAAAAAACAGTCAAACCACCATGCTGCACTCCTCCCCTGGCCCCCCAAACAACCAGGAATTACCCTGCCCCTCCACAAGTGAAGCCAGGGTTGAACTATTATGGACTCTGATCTTTGAGCTACTCGGTCTGATTTAGGGCAAGATAACATTCTGTACTAAAAACTCAAGTGGAAATCTACACACTGAACTTGAGGTTTCCAGCCACAATTCTCTCCCACTCCCACCATGCCCTGTATCTGCTCAGATCCCGTTACACTGACTGGCAGCCAGGCATATGCTCCCAGGCAGGAGCTAAGACAATGCATCATTACTGGCAAAGTAACCAGTCCCCTCCTCCCCAATTCTGTAGATACTGGTGTTTGGAGTTCTCCTGCAAAAAGGCCAGGGACATTTAGCACCACCCAGCGAGACCTACTCATTGACAGGTTCCACCCAGGTAGGCAGAGTTTCCAATGAGCTTTTAGTGCTTGGAACTTAAATATGAATAAACAAAATCATCAGAAATTTGAGGGAAGCTTTTTAGCATGGAAAACAAAAAGGGAAACAGAAAAAAGAAACTCAGAGGAAACAGATAATTCAAGCAAGAAGAAAAATTCAAAATTAAGATATATCCATGAAGAAAAACCAGATTGTAAACATGAACATTTAGAAAGCCAAAAAAGAGCTTTTGGAAATAAAATACAATTGCAGAAATTAAAATTTTAACACAAGGGCCAGGCGAGGTGGTTCATGCCTATAATCCCTGCACTTTGGGAGGCCAAGGTGGGAGGATTGAGCCCAGGAGTGAATCCAAGACCAGCCTGGGCAACATAATGTGACCCTGTCTCTGCAAAAAATAATTTTTAAAAATTTAGCCAGGCATGGTGGTGCATGCATGTCTGTAGTCCCAGCTACTTGGGAGGCTGAGGTGGGAGGATGTTTGAGTCTGGGAAGATGAGGCTTCAGGGAGTTGTGATCACCAACTGCATTCCAGCCTGGGCAACAAAGTGAGTCCCTGTCTCAAACAAGCAAACAAAATTCAACACAAAGTTCAGAAAATAAAGATGATGAAATATCTCAGCAATTAAAAGGAAAATGTCAATGAGGCAGAAAATTGGACAATAAATTATAAGAAAAGTAGAGCTTCATTCATTCATTCATTCATTCATTGAATGCCTACTATGTGCTAGATACTATGTGCTAGATATTATTCACAATATATGAGTGAGCAAACCAACAGAAGATCCCTGCCCTCAAGGACTTTACATATTAACTGCAGAAGTCAGAAAATAAACAATAAACATAATAAATAAGTAAATTACATAATATGTTAAGAGATAGTGCTTTGTTCAAGAAGAAAAAAAAAGCAGGGAAAGGGGATTGGGAGTGCTGAGAGGGTTTTGTGGTTTTTTGTTTTTTTCCATTTTCTGTCTTTCTGTTTTGTTTTGGTTTTGGGTGTTTGTTTGTTGTTTGTTTGTTTGAGACAAGGTCTCACTCTGTTGCCTAGGCTGAAGTGCAATGGCAAGATCATGGTTCACTTGACCTCCCAGGCTCAAGTGATCTTCCTGCCTCATCCTCCCAAGTAGCTGGGATCCCAAGCACACACCACCATGCCCGGCTACTTTTTTTATTTTTTGTAGAGACAGGGTTTTTCCATGTTGCCCAGGCTTTTTGATAAAAGCCATTTTAACTGGGATAAGGTGATATCTCATTGTGGTTTTGATTTGCATTTTCTGATGATTAGTGATATGGAGCATTTTTTCATATACCTGCTGTCTATCTGCATATCTTATTTTAAGAAATAAAAAATATTGGCTAGGCGTGGTGGCTCATGCCTGTAATCCCAACACTTTGGGAGGCCAAAGTGGGCGGATCACGAGGTCAGGAGATCGAGACCATCCTGGCCAACATGGTGAAAACCCTGTCTCTACTGAAAATACAAAAATTAGCTGGGCTTGGTGGCGCGTGCCTGTAATCCCAGCTACTCGGGAGGCTGAGGCAGGAGAATCGCTTGAACCAGGGAGCCACAGCACTCCAGCCTGGCGACAGAGCGAGACTCCATCTCAGAAAAAAAAAAAAAAAAATGGACAGGCATGGTGGCTCACACCTGTAATCCCAGCATTTTAGGAGGCCGAGATGGGCAGATAGCTTGAGCCCAGGAGTTTGAGACCAGGCTGGGCAACATGGGGAGACTTTGTCCTACAAAAATATCCAGGCATGGTGGCATGCACCTGTAGTCCCAGATACTTGGGAGGCTGAAGTGGGAGGATCACTTGAGCCTAGGAGGTCAAGGCTGCAGTGAGCTGTGATCACACCACTGCATTCCAGCCTGGAAGGCAGAGCAAGATACTGAGAAAGAAAGAAAGAGAGAAAGAGGAAGGAAGAAGGAAGGAAGGAAGGAAGGAAGGAAGGAAGGAAGGAAGGAAGGAAGGAAGGAAGGAAAGAAGGAAGGAGAAATGTAAACTCAGGTTAATTTAAAATAGTTATACAATTATATTGGGAAGAAATGTGTAGTTTTGTGTGGAAGAAGCGAGTATGCGGGTCTGTGTGTGTAAGACAGACAGCAACAGAGAAAATGAGCTTATATATTTGTATATCGATATGTTTAAGTCAATAGATAATATCTTTAATGGACAAATTGATAAACAACAGTATAAATATAGCATTTACAGATATGATAGTAAATACCAGGACAGATAAGAGTTGAATAATGTTGTCTCTGTAGAGCAGAAAACTGCTATTTTTATAGTAATTCTTATATTATTTGTTGTTTTAAACAATGTGCATGCGACTACTTTGAAATCTTTAACACTTAAAAAGTAATATGGCTTATTTTAGAAATATAAAATAGAAATTAAAGTGAAATCAGTACATTGAGATTTTCTATTACATATCCTTGAAACCATTACCATTTTCTTTTCCTGCTTTCCATTGGACACTTTGAGATTTCCTTGGCTGGTTGAAATTAGATGGTATTTTTGTTCATGCAGTGGTTGTCCTCATACTCATTTCACCCCTCCTGATTTCTCAGGTGTGTAACACCTACTTCTTCCCCTAAAGAGACCAGTCTTCTAAGCTGAACTTACTTCCCACATTCCCAGTCCTCATTATGTCAGTATCATTCAGATATTTAGTTGTGTTTTCTTTAGTCCTATATTTTTCTTGAAGCAACAAAAACCTGTATCAAAGTATTTGATCATTGGCAGGGCACGGTGGCTCATGCCTGTAATAACACTTTGGGAGGCTGAGGTGGGTGGACCATCTGAGGTCAGGAGTTCCAGGCCAGCCTGGCCAACATGGCAAAACCCTGTCTCTACTAAAAATTCAAAATAAATTAGTCGGGCATGGTGGCGCACACCTGTAATGCCAGCTACTTGGGAGGCTGAGTCAGGAGAATCGCCTGAACCCTGGAGGCAGAGGTTTCAGTGACGAGAGATCGCACTATTGCTCTCTAGCCTGGGCGACAGAGTAAGAATCCATCTCAAAACAAACAAACAAAACAAAAACAAAGTATTTGATCATTGTTACTTCCTGTCTCATTTGCAGTATCTTTTTCAATATGTTTACTGTCTTCTTTAAGTAATTTTTTTTTTTTTTTTTACCGTGGGTAGTGCTTGTTTTATTAGTATTAAAAATAGTTCTTATGTACATAACAAGCTGATGTAAAGGCACTCTTTTTTTTTTGAGACAGAATCTCGCTCTGTCGCCCAGGCTGGAGTGCAGTGGCACGATCTCCGCTCACTGCAAGCTCCACCTCCCGGGGTCACGCCATTCTCCTGCCTCAGCCTCCCGAGTAGCTGGGACTACAGGCGCCTGCCACCACGCTCGGCTAATTTTTTGTATTTTTAGTAGAGATGGGGTTTCACGGTGTTAGCCAGGATGGTCTTGAGCTCCTGACCTCGTGATCCGCCCACCTCGGCCACCCAAAGTGCTGGGATTACAGGCGTGAGCCAGCCACCGCGCCTGGCCTTTTTTTTTTTAGTAGAAAAGGAGTTTCACCGTATTAGCCAAGATGGTCTCGATCTCTTGACCTTGTGATCCGCCCATCTCGGCCTCCCAAAGTGCTAGGATTACAGGCGTGAGCAACCGCACCCGGCCTGTAAAGGCACTCTTTATGCCGGGCGTGGTGGCTTACGCCTGTAATCCCAGTACTTTGGAAGGCCGAAGCTGGCGGATCACTTGAGGTCAGGAGTTCAAGACCAGCCTGGCCAACATGGTGAAACCCTGTCTCTACTAAAATACAAAAATTAGCAGGGCGTGGTGGCAGGCACCTGTAATCCCAGCCACTTGGGAGGTTGAGGCACGAGAATCATTTTTGGCATGAGAATCATTTGAACGTGGGAGGTAGAGGTTGCAGTGAGCCAAGATCGCACCACTGCACTCCAGCTTGGGTGACAGAGGGAGGCTCTGTCTCAAAAAAAAAAAAAAAAAAATTAAATAGAAGTTAAAGTATGGATTACATGGAATTGTTTTTCCTGGAAGCACTTAAGTCACAGATATGCCACAATGAAGATATCAAACACAAAAGAGAGGCATGGGCAGGAACAGGGATCCTCATCACAGCTTCTGATCCAGCAGATGTTGACTGTGGATGGAAGGTGGCACATGCCCACAACTGGGTACAGAAGTAAATTCCCGCTAAAACCCAGGGGTGCACAATGTGTAGACGACTCACTTGCATGTTAGAATACCAACAAGATTCAGCTGCAAAGTAAACCCTGCATCGCAGCTAAGCCATGAAGTTGAGTTGTGAATCTTGCGGGACTGATGAAAGTTTGCTGGACAATTACAGTGTAAACGTCATGACCCGTCAGTACCTAACACTGCTTCCATCTCTACAGTAGCCACGGGCACTGCAGCGGCCTCAGAGCAGAAGGCACAGGGTACCACCAGGGAGGCATCACAGGGCGTCAACACCGAGGACCTGAGGCCACCGCCTTGAGCCACGCCGCGTGCAGGAGCGGGCCTTGCACGTTCGGCCCCGGGAGGCGGCCCGCAGAAACCGTCCAAAGGGCTGGCCTTGTTGTTCGGGCACACCTCTGACTGGGCCCCAGTTTCTGGAGGGCAGGTGTGGGGAAGGCTTGTCCCCAGCACCGGGCTTTGCACATCATCTGTGCCTAAGGTGTTTGGGGACCAGAGCTCTAAGCAGTGCCTCTTGGTGTGCGTGAATCAAGAAACGGAATTTTAAAGTGCACACGTTGTATTATCCTTTAGAACCGTGATTTAAAATGAAGAACAGTAACTCCATATAAAAAGAAGTGTATTGCCAGGCACGGTGGCTCACGCCTGTAATCTCAACACTTTGGGAGGCCGAGGCGGGCGAATTACCTGAGGTCAGGAGTTCAGGACCAGCCTGGCCAACATGGTGAAAACCCATCTCTACAAAAATGCAAAAATTAGCTGGGCGTGGTGGTGCATGCCTGTAGTCCCAGCTACTCCAGAGGCTGAGGCAGGAGGATCGCTTGGACCTGGGAGGCGGAGCTTGCAGTGAGCCGAGATCTCGCCATTGCACTCCAGCCTGGGCAACAGAGCAAGACTCTGTCAAAAAAAAAAAAAAAAAAAGAAGTTTATTTAGATGTTAGAGTCATCTAGTGATTGAACAAGATTGGACATGAATCCACCCAGGCCTGGGACTCCGCTGCAGAGCAGCCACCGCGGACATCTGCGGATTTCACCTCCAACAGGGAGCGGTCAGTGTGCTGGCTGGCCTTTGTGCTTCCAGACGTTTTTCCAACAGACGGCTGTGGCTGCAGTTTTCAGATGTGCTCTGGCCCCCAAGGACCAGCGTGGTGGGGAGGGACCCTATGTATAGAAAGTGCTGTCCTGGGAGCTTCCTGACAGACACTTTCGGGCATCTAAGCGATCCGCGGAGCGGGCAGCTGCGGCTTTCGGTCCTCGAGCTCCCACGGCGGCCACAACCAGACTTCTTCACCAGCAATGAACCAAAAAGCATCCTCTCAGAGTCTCTTTGAACCTGGCTGTGATGATAAGAACCAAATGTTTGCTGATCTAAGACGTGTATGCAGAACACAGAAGACTGCAGTTTAGGAACACCCTACAAAATCGTATTTTCCAAAAACAGGGCGCTGGGAGCCAGGGCGCGCCCCTGCCTTTCGCGTCCGGAGAACCGCCTCCGCCTCCGGAGGGAGTCCGTCCCAGTGAGGGCCGCTCCCAGCCCCGGCTCCCCGTCCGAAGACAGCAGTTCCGGGAACCGCGATGACAGCATCGAACTGGAGATCAGGAAGTTTTGGCGGAAAAGGCCAAGCAGTAGTGTGCGCGCGGAGCCCGGGACCGGGGCGCCGACAGAGCGGGAGCGCGGGCGCAGCCCGTAAGCGCCGGCGGCAGTCTCAGCCAGAGGCTGCGAGGGGCCCAGCTGGCCGCCAAAGGTGCTTCTGGCCAGAGGTGCCACAGCGCGCACCTAGGCAGGAGGCACGGGGGACCTTTCACAGGAGCTGCGGGAGCCGGCGCTTCCCCGCCCCAGGCCGGGAGCTGAAAGGGGCTCTAGCGCCCAGGCCGACTGCGCCCTGACCGGGAGCCACTGCGCCCAGCGCAGCCCGAGGGCGCTGAGCTCGGAGGATGCGGTGCGGGGTGGGGGTCTCGGGAGCAACAGAGACTGGGATCCGAGGGCCCGGCCCGCGCTGCTGCCCACGCAGCGCTTCCACTTTGGACAGAGTGTCTCCCGCGCGGCGGGCCGGCCTCTCCAGCGCGCACCTGGGGCTGCCTTTGCAGGGCCACCCCCCGCCTCCAGGGAGGCCCATGCTCGCCGGAGAGGAACGATGGTGGGCCCTGGTCCAGCGGGAAGGCTGGAGGAACTCAGGTTCGGAGGAAAAAGTCTTTTAGACCTGGGCCATCGACGAAGGCTCTCTATGGGGACTACCAGGACCGGGACGCCGTGGGCAGACGCGCCATGCCTTCTGTGCCACCTCCCTGGGGACCGCGCGTTAGCTCGTGGTGCAGGGCCGAGCCCTGGGACTGTGAGCGCGCGTCCCGTCTTCGTGCGCCCATGGAAAGCGGCGTGTCCGTGCGTGCGTCCGCGCGCGTGTGTCGGCTGTGACCGCAGGGAGAGCAAACAGGCCGTTATGCATGTGTCCTGGTAAATAGGATTTTTGTAGCTTTTTGTAAATTATCTAAAATGATGTAAAAATATTTTTTGAAAATTAAGTAATTTTTTAAGAGAGCTTTCAGTATTAGCCTTTGTGTGAAAAACCTTCTGTGGCTGTGTAAGCCTGGGGATATTTTTTCACACCCTCGAGTTTTGAGAGTTTGGCTGGTGTGAAATGCTAGGTTCAAAGCTCTTTTTCCTTTAATACTTTAAAATATAAATCTATTAACTTCTTGCATCCTGTAGTGCTTTTTTTTTTTCCTTTGAAACGGAGTTTCACTCTTTTCGCCCAGGCTGGAGTGCAATGGCACGATCCCAGCTCACTGCAACCTCCATCTCCTGGGTTCAAGCGATTCTCCTGCCTCAGCCTCCCGAGTAGCTGGGATTGCAGGTGTCTGCTACCACGCCAGGCTAATTTTTTGTATTTTTAGTAGAGATGGGGGTTTCACCATGTTGGCCAGGCTGGTCTCGAACTCCTGACCTCAGTTGATCCACTCGCCTCGGCCTCCCAAAGTGCTGGGAGTATAGGCGTGAGCGACCGCGCTCGGCCTGCTTTTTTGATTTTTGAAGGTTATCTCTAAAAGATATTATCCTCAGATACTTTTAGAATTTTCTTTTTGTTTCTTAATTTGTTTCTTTCGTTGTTGCTGTTTTGTTTTGTTTTGTTTTTTTCCTTACGACAGGGTCTTGTTCCATTACCCAGGCTGCAGTGCAGTGGCACAATCTCAACAATCTCAGCTCACTGCACCTCTGCCTTCTGGGCTCAAGCAGTCCTCCAGAGTAGCTGGGACTACAGGCTAGCACCCACGATGGCCGGCTAATTTTTGTTTGTATTTTTAGTAGAGACGGGGTATCTCCATGTTGCCCAGGCTGGTTTAGAACTCCTGGGCTCAAGTGATCTGCCTGCCTCTGCCTTTAAAAGTGCTGAGATTACAGACATGAGCCTAGGTTTTTTTTTAATGTTTTGAAACCCTATTCTAATATTAATTCTTTCTCTTTCCACCTCAGCATCAAAAGAGCCTTTGAATCTGGGAAATTTATCTTCACTATTTCTTTCAATAATTCCTCTCTTATGTCACTCAATGCTGGCACTTATATTTTATCTTCCATATCCATGAGCTTTTCTGTTATATTTTCCCTTTGTCTTTCTTTTTTTCTTTTCTTTTCTCATTTTTTTGTTTTAGTGTTTGTTTTCTGAGACAAGATCTCACGGTCGCCCAGGCTGGAGTGCAGTGGTGCAGTCAGGGCTCACTGCAACATCCACCTCCCAGGCTCAAGTGATCCTCCCACCTCACCCTCCCAAATAGCTGGGACTACAGGCATGCACCACCACACCAGGGCTAATCTTTGTCTTTTCTGCTGTCTTCTAAAACAGTTCCTCAATCTTTCCTCAGCTGCATCCATTCTGTAATTTATTCCCTATTTTGTATTCTTTTTCCAACTATTGTATTTTCTATCCAATATTTCTCGTTTGTTGTTTTTTATGCTTTTTTGATCTTGCTTCACATTTCTAAGAAATTCTAGTATCTATTAAATACATTTATCATGCTTATTTTAAACCCTTGGTCCCCAGCCAGGCATGATGGCTCATGCCTGTAATCCCAGTACTTTGGGAGGCTGAGGCAGGCGGATCACAAGGTCAGGAGTTCAAGACCAGCCTGGTCAACATGGTGAAACCCCATCTCTACTAAAAATACAAACATTAGCTGGGCATGGTGGCGTGTGCCTGTAATCACAGATACTTGGGAGGCTGAGGCAGGAGAATCACTTGAACCCAGGAGGCGGAGGTTGCAGTGAGCGAAGACCACGCCACTGCACTCCAGCCTGGCAACAGAGTGAGACTCTGTCTCAAAAAATAAAAAATAAACACTTGGTTCCTGTGTTCCAATAATTCAGTTTCAGAAAATGTTTTTAGATCGTTGCTTGTAGTAGACTGAAAAATGGTCTCCAAAAATATCAGGTCCTAATTCCTAGTATCTGTGAATATTACCTTAGTTGCAAATATAGTCTTTGCAGATGTGATTAAGTGGATGATCTTGAATTTAGGATATTGTCCTAGATTATTCAGGAAGACCCTAAATAGCATCACAGTGTCCTGATTTGATAGAGGCAGAGCGATATTTTACATGCATATGCACACACATTAGAAGGTGACATTAAGATGAAACAAAAAGAGATTTGAAGAAGCTAGCCTTGCAGATTGGAGTGATGTGGCCACAAGTGAAGGAATGTCAGCCGCCTGAAAGAGACAAGGAACAAGGCCGGGCGTGGTGGCTCACGCTTGTAATCCCAGCACTTTGGGAGGCCGAGGCGGGTGGATCACGAGGTCAGGAGATCGAGACCACGCTGAAACCCCATCTCTACTAAAAATACAAAAAATTAGCTGGGTGTGGTGGCGGGCGCCTGTAGTCTCAGCTACCAGAGAGGCTGAGGCAGGAGAATGGTGTGACCCCCGGGAGGCGGAGCTTGCAGTGAGCCGAGATTGCACCACTGCACTCCAGCCTGGGCGACAGAGCGAGACTCCGTCTCAAAAAAAAAAAAAAGAGAGACAAGGAACAGATTCTCTCCTAGAATCTCTAGAGGGAGTGTGGCCCTTTGATTTCAGCCTAGTGATACTGAATTTGGATTTCTGACCTCCAGAACGATGAAAGAATAAATTTATACTGTTTCAGGCCACCAAATTTGTGGTAATTTATTAAGCAGCCACAGGAAACTAATCCATTGCCTTGCCCCTGTTTCATAGTGTGGTTGTGTGCCTCCCTGTCCAGTTACTTTGGCTTGTGCCTTCATTTTCCCCAAGGGAATTGTCTACCTTCTCTGACAGTGTGTATTAGAGAAAGGTCAAAGACCCTGTGATGTTTCTTACAACATTGTTTGTGATGGCAGGAAGTTAGAAGCAATCTGAGTGTCCATCAGTGGCAGACAGGATAGAAAAAATATGGTGAATATACACTCCCTGGAGTACTATGTAGCATGTAGGTTAGAAACGTGGATAGATTTTAAAGACATGATACCAAATGAAAATTTAGCAGCCTGGGCAACATGGTGAAGCCTCATCTCTACTAAAAATAAAAAAATTATCCAGGCTTGTTGGCACATGCCTGTAGTCCCAGCTACTCTGGTGGCTGAGGTGGGAGAATCACTTGAGCCCTGCTTCAGTGAGCTGGGATGGTGCCACTGCACTCCAGCTTTGGTGACAGAGCAAGACCTTGTCTCAAAAAAAAAAAAAAAAAAAAGAAGAAGAAGAAAAAGAAAATAAAATTAAGAATCAGATGATTTCTGTGACTTACATTATTTGTGTGAAAAAAAAAACACACACAACAGCAATGTGTATTTTACAAGAACACATATAAAGAAAGGATGCGGCCGGGCGCGGCGGCTCACGCCTGTAATCCCAGCACTTTGGGAGGCTGAGGCGGGCGGATCACAAGGTTAGGAGTTTGAGACCAGTCTGACCAACATGGTGAAACCCCGTCTCTACTGAAAATACAAAATTTAGCCTGGCATCGTGGTGTATGCCTGTAATCCCAGCCACTCAGGAGGCTGAGGCAGGAGAATCACTTGAACCCGAGAGGCGGAGGTTGCAGTGAGCTGAGATGGTGCCACTGCACTCCAGCCTGGGCGACAGAGCAAGACTCTGTCTCAAAAAAAAAAAAGGATACATACTAAATATATTAGAATAGCATAGCTTCTTATGGGAGATCAGGGGAATGGAAGAGGAGAATAGAGGATAAAAGGGAATTGATGAATCAATAAAAACAAGATGGAGCCCTGAAAGGACCAACAATGGTCTGCACTAGGAGCAGGAAACGGAACTCTCTGGACTCGAGGTCCAGCCTAAATCATCATCAGCTCATCCTTATCACTGTCATCAGTTTAAGATGAAGAAATACTGGACTGAGAAACTGTGATATTGTGAAATATATGTTTGGTCTTCAACCCTATTTCCTGGCACACAGCTCCTAAAATTCTTAGAATCTCCAAAGTGCCCTTTTTGAATGCTAATGATTGACTGGAGTCTGGTAGCCCCTGGATAGCTACAAGATGGGTCTGGTCACCAGAAAGACCAAGGCAGGGGTAGGATTGGGACTTTCAGCATCACCCCCTGGCTTCTGGGGAGGGGAGAGGGACACGTCCCACAAGGTTGAGTCAATCACCAGTAGCCAATGATGTAATCAATCATAGTTACATAGCGAAGCTTCCATAAAAACCCAATATGACAGGGTTTGGAGAGCCTCCTGATAGCTGAACACATGGAGGTTCTTGGAGGGTGGTGCACTTGGGGAGGGCATGGAAGCTCTTTGTCTCTTTCCGCATACCTTGCCCTATGCATCCTTCATCTGCATCGTTTGTAATATCCTTTGCTAAAAAAAAAAAAAAAAAAAAAAAAAAAAAAAACTGGTGACGGCCGGGCATAGTGGCTCACACATGTGATCCCAGCACTTTGGGAGGCCAAAGCAGGTGGATCACTTGAGGTCAGGAGTTCAAGACCAACATGGTCAAAATGGTGAAGCCCCACCTATACTAAAAATACAAAAAGAAAAAAAAAAAAAAAGGCTGGATGTGGTGGCACATGCCTGTAATCCCAGCTACTCAGGAGGCTGAGGTGGGAGGATCGCTTGAACCTGGGAGACGGATGCTGCAGTGAGCGGAGATCACGCCACTGCCCTCCAACCTGGGTGACAGAGTGAGACCCCATCTCAAAAACACAAACAAATAAAAAACTGGTAACATGTTCCCTTGAGTTTTGTGAGCTGCTCTCGCAAATTAATCAAGCCCAGAAAGGGAGCCATGGGAACCCCAATTTGGAACTGGTCAGAAGTTCCAGAGTAGAAGGGAGGTTTTAACGGGACGGAGTTCTCAACCTGTGGGATCTGAGGCTATCTATCTCCAGGGAGATAATGTCAGAATTGAGTTAGAGGACACCCAGCTGGTGTCTTCTGCAGAACTGATGACTAACTTGATGTGGAGGGGCAACCCCACACGACTGATCACAGAAGTGTCCTGTGTTGATTGTTGTCATAGGAGAGCAGAGGAAACACAGTTTGTGGCCTTTTTGGTTTTGTTTTATTTGGAATTAACAGAGACTCCTACTTTTGAACTGTGCAACACTGAGCAGATCATTTCTACTCTGTAAGCATCTGTTTCATAGTCTGTCAATGGGAATGAGTATTGCCCTCGCCACAGAGATTAAAACATGAGATAAAGTGAGACAACGTATGTGAGAGTTATTTCTAAACCACAGGGATTATCTGCAGAGATTACCTTGTTATTAAGCTCCTGGGCCAGACTGAAGTCCAACACATAGTAGTGGAATTGGGGTTTGGGGATGGGGAGTCTAAAATGAGGAGGACAGAAGTAGGGGCCCACCTCTGTGATCCTGCCCATTAACGGGTCCTTCTGACCTTGCTCAAAATGTCCCTCCCCAAGGTGCTCCCACCACAGAGCTGGCTCAGTGCTTCCCACAAACAGGGCAGAATGCCTAGGATAGGGGCCACACACAAATAACTTTCAGGGCTCCGTCATGTAGCAGATATGGCAAGGTTGAAAGGTTTATGTCATAGTATAGCTTGTGAATGCAGAGAAATTGGGTATCTTAGCTGGGTTACCCACAAATGGACCTTGAGATGAGCTTTTGTGTGCAAAGGATTTATTGAGGAGGAGCACCCTAAGGAAACCAGTCAGGAGATAGAGGGAAAAGGATGGGAAGGGGATGAAACAAAGCAACAGAACAATTTCAGAGTCTGCAGCCTGCAGGCTCCAGGAGCCCAGTTTTCCAAAGCAAGTCACAGCAGGGCCTGAGCCTCAGAACAAAAGCACACAGAAGCTAAAAGAGGGGGATTCTGACACAATTCATGTAAAATATTTAACAGGAGTGGGGACACACCACCAAATTAATGCATTTTCTTTATTTTGACTCAGTTTAATCTGATCTTCGTCATGAGCCTCCACCCATTGGTTCAATGGCTCAGGGGTGGAAGGGGAGTTAAAAAATTAACTATTAGTTCTATCTGGTTTAAAGATTGTAGCATGTTCCCTTAATCTCATCGGTGTCTTTAGTTATTGCTCAGTCTTCTCATAGATACAAATATTCCCTTTCTCAGTTATCCTTCGTCCCCCTTGCTCTCTGTCCGAGGCAGTATCTTGAGAGAAGGGGAGTGTGCCTCACACAGGTCCTGTGGTGAGGCAAAAGGGCTGAGTCTCTGCGGAGGCACCTTCCACTCCTTGGCCTCTGGGGAGGGGCCCTGCCCTGCCTGTTTGCAGGCTGCCTGGATGTCCGCAACCCGTGCTTGGTCTGTCAGTTTTGTCCCAGTCTGGGGTCACCGTCTCTGACTTGTCATCACGTTGGCCTCAACTGGCTGTAGACACAGGGCCTCTTCTATGCATCCGTTCCATCTTCCCGCCCAGCAGTTACAGGTCCATTTTCTGTCCACTCACTCCAACCATCAACTTTCGATTCACCAGTTTGCTGTGGGGAACCCCAGATTGTAGCAAAATACCTGTAACATAAAATTAGCCATTTTAACCATTTTAAGTGTGCAATTTGGTAGCATTATTAGATTCACAGTGTTGTACAACCATCACCACTACCTATTTCTAAAAATTTTCAACTCCCCAAATAGAAATTTCCCTAGTTACCTCCTTCCCCCCAGCACCCGGTCACTGCTAATCTGCTTTCTGTCTCTACGAGCTTGCCTATTCTAGATGTTTCATATAAAAGGTGTCAAAAATTTGTCATTTTTGTATCTGGCTCATTTCACTTATAATATTTTCACAATTCATCCATGTTGTAGCATGTATCAGAATTTCGTTCTTCTTGATATGTCAACTTAAAATCTCTTCTTCTTCTTCTTCTTCTTCTTCTTCTTACTATTATTTGAGACACAGTCTCACTCTGTCACCCAGACTGGAGTGCAGTGGCGTGATCTCAGCTCACTGCAACCCCCACCTCCCAGGTTCAAGCCATTCTCTTGCCTCAGCCTCCCAAGTAGCTGGGATTACAGGCATGCTCCACCATGCCCAGCGAATTTTTATATTTTTAGTAGAGATGGGGTTTCACCATGTTGGTCAGGCTGGTCTCAAACTCCTGACCTCAAGTGATCCTCCCACCCCGGCCTCCCAAAGTGCTGGGATTACAGGCGTGAGCCACTGCACCTGGCCTAAAATCACATATCCTAAAATTTGGGAAGGAGACTTTCTCATAAAGGCTTACGGTGTGCAAATTGGTCATTCTGACAGGCTGGGAAGGGTGGCCTCTGGCTGAAGCTGTTAGCAGGCACTTTGAAGAAGGAGGGGCTGGGGCAGGAGCATTATGCTGAACTGGTTGGTTAAACATACATATTCAACAGGCCACAAGAGGAGCTATGAATATTCATGAGGGGAGTCACACATGTATGTGATAAGCAAACATGCATGTTACTTGCGACCCGTGTTCATTTTGGGGTGGAGACTTAATGTTCAAATGCATTGCAATTAGTCCATAGATATCAGAAAGTGAAGCAGGGACAGGATGGCACTCACGTGTGCAGCCTCTGTAAATCGGCCAGAACCAAGCCGTGGCTGGTGGTCTTCTTATCAGGAGAGAGTTACTGAAATTGGTCTCTTGTCCAGTCACAGCTGTGGTTCTGGCTGGTGAAATGGGAGAGTGGGTGTGGGATGGGGACTTTGGCGGTCATTGCCTGGCTGTCAGCTGTGGATGAGCTGCAAATTGTTTTAATATTGCTTATTTCAAGGCCAGTGCTTGTTTAACTGCTAGAGAAAAAGAAAATAATTCATGGCAGTTAGAATATAGTTTATTTTTTAAGTGTAGGGGTGAGTGATTTAACCCTTGCCTGGCATGGCCTTAGATCCTGCTTATAATTTGGTTTCTTATACCACAGAGAGTCCATTCTGTCAGTCTTATGAGCTCCATTTTCACGTGAATGCTGGTCAGTTGCGTCTAAATTGCACAAGGCAGGGGTGTATAACGAGGCATGGCCAACCTCCCATCCCTTCATGGCAGGGAACTCGGTTTTTAAGGTTTCTCTGGGGTGCCTTTGGCCAAGAGGGGGTCAGTTCAGTTGGTTGGGGAGCTTAGGATTTTATTTTTCCTTTACATATGGTTGAATTATATTCCATTGTATGTATATACCATATTTAATTTATCTATTCACCTGTGAGTAGACACAAAGGTTGTTGCTATCTTTTGGGTAATGTGAATAATGATGCAATAAACCTTAATGTTTGAGTCCCTGTGTCTAATTATTTTGAGTATATACCTAGGAGTGAAACTGCTGGGTCATATGGTAACTCTATGTTTAGCTTTTAGAGGAATTGCCAGACTGTTTTTCACAGCATCTGAACAATTTTATATTCCTACCAGCAATGTATGACGTTCTGATTTCTCCACATTTTTACCAGTACTGCTATTTTGGTTATAGCCATTCTAATAGGTGTGAAGTGGTATCTTACTGTAGGCTTTTCTTTTTCTTTTCTTCTTCTGCTTTTTTTTTTTTTTTTGAGACAGGGTGTCACTCTGTCACCCAGGCTGGAGTGTAATGGCACAAATACTGCTCGCTGCAGCCTCAACCTCCGGGGCTTCAGCAATCCTTCCACTTCGGCCTCCCCAAGTACTGGGATTATAGGTGTGAGCCTCCTCACCTGACCTCATTACAGTTTTGATATGCATTTCCATAATGATTAGTGATGTTGAGAATCTTTTCATGTGGTCATTGTCCATTTGTATATCTTTGTAGAAATGTCTATTTATGACCTTTGCACATTTTAAAATTGAGTTGTTTATCTTTTTTGTCAGAGACAGATTTTTAAGAAGGGTGTGAAGACAAGAGACCCTTGTGCTTGAAGTGTCAGCCTTACTGATTTTGTACTGCTTTCTGGAGAAGGGTAGATGGGAACATGTTCATCTCCTGGGCTTAATTTCTCTGATGCTTCTAGATTCTTCCTTCATTCTCAGTACTTAAAGGAATGGTACATTTCTTTTACTTTCCTGTAATATATCCTCCCTGTACCATAAGGAATGATAGGTAATTCAAGTTATTACCTAGTCATCATGTTGTACAATAGAACTCTTAAAATTACTCCTCCTAACTGAAATTTTGTATCCTTTGAACAATATCTCCCTATAGTTAATAACAATATTTTGTATTCTTGAAAATTGCAAAAAACAGATTTTTTTTTTTTTTTTTTTTTTTTTTTTTTTTTTTTGGGATGGAGTCTCACTCTGTCGCCCTGGCTGGAGAGCAGTGGCGCAATTTCGGCTCACTGCAAGCTCCGCCTCCCGGGTTCACGCCATTCTCCTGCCTCAGCCTCTCCGAGTAGCTGGGACTACAGGCCCCCGCCACTACGCCCAGCTAATTTTTTTTGTATTTTTAGTAGAGACGGGGTTTTCACCATGGTCTCGATCTCCTGACCTCGTGATCCGCCCGCCTCGGCCTCCCAAAGTGCTGGGATTACAAGCGTGAGCCACCGCGCCCGGCCAAAAAATAGATTTTAAGTGCTCTCACCATAAAATAAATGATATCTATGGGAGGTAATGCACGTTAATTAGCTTGATTTAGCCATTCTACATGTATACATATTTCTTTTTTTTTGGGACGGAATCTCACTCTGTCACCCAGGCTGGAGTGCAGTGGCATGATCTCAGCTCACTGCAAGCTCTGCCTCCCGGGTTCACGCCATTCTCCTGCCTCAGCCTCTCGTGTAGCTGGGACTACAGGCACCCACCACCACGCCCAGCTAATTTTTTGTATTTTTAGTATAGACGGGGTTTCACCGTGTTAGCCAGGATGTTCTCGATCTCCTGATCTTGTGATCCACCTGCCTCGGCCTCCCAGAGTGCTGGGATTACAGGCGTGAGCCACTGTGCCTGGCCATGTATACATATTTCAAAGCAATATGTTATACACAATAAATATGCACTTCTATTTGTCAATTAAAGAATACATTTAAAATTTTTAAAAAGAGGCTGGGCGCAGTGCCTCACACCTGTAATCCCTACACTTCGAGAGGCCAAAGTGGGAGGATTGCTTGAGCCCAGGAGGTCGAGGCTGCAGTGAAGTATGACTTCACCACTGTGCTCCGACCTGGGCAACCAGAGTGAGACCTTGTCTCTTTTATTTTTTATTTTTTTAATTAATTTATTTTTTTTTTGAGAGAGAGTCTCACTCTGTCGCCCAGGCTGGAGTGCAATGGCGCAATCTTGGCTCACTGCAAGCTCCGCCTCCCGGGTTCACGCCGTTCTCCTGCCTCAGCCTCCCGAGTAGCTGGGACTACAGGTGCCCACCACCACGCCTGGCTAATTTTTTGTATTTTTAGTAGAGACGAAGTCTCACTGTGTTAGCCAGGATGGTCTTGATAACCTGACCTCATGATCCACCTTCCTCGGCCTCCCAAAGTGCTGGGATTTAAGAGACCTTGTCTCTTAAAAAAATGTAAAAAAAAAAAAAAAAAAAAATCCAAGAAATTAAATTTATTTGTTTGCCACGGTTTGGAGCATTAAAACGACCAGTAGCCTTAGAGTTACAAGATGGTTCAAGATCTCGTTTTGCAACCCACGAGTTGCTATGGTCTGAATGTTTAAGTCCCCACAAACTTCATGTGTTAAAATCTTTACCTGCAAGGTGATGGTATTGGGGGTGGAGCCCTTCGGAGGCAATTAGGTCATGAGAGCAGAGCCCTCATGAATGGGATTAGTGACCTTAATGAAACAGGTCTAAAAGAGAGCCCTTGCCCCTTCCACCATGTGAGGTTAGAGTAAGAAGACAACCATCTATGAGGATGCAGGGCCCTTGACAGATGCAATGAACCTGCTGTTGCCTTGGTCTTGGACTTCCTAACATACAGAACTGTGAGAAATAGATTTCTATTGTTTATAACTACCTCTCCCTCACCAAAAAAGAAGATGATAAATACATTCAGCTGGGTTTTCCTGTCCTGAACCTGGAGAAGTTACCTCATTTTTTTCGTTGAGTATTCTTTTGTAATCGAAATCTCCCTCCACTCATTTTAAAGAATGCCTCTGAGATTTGGAAAGGCAAAAGAGAAAGGCACGTTAATAATTTTCAAAATGCTATTTCCATGATATGTGAAATTGTTATGGGCTCTTTGGGGTGTTGTTTTTCTGGCCAGAAGCCTCTGAGGCCTGTGGCACCTTTGCCTGAGTTTTGCTTGGGCCTGCTGGGCTCGTTTTGCCCACTCAGCCTGGCAGGCTGTGCTCAGCTCACGCTACTGGCCTGGATCCCATGCCTGCCAAGGGTGAGTCAGGCGCGGAAGGGTGAGGGGTGTGTAAGTGAGCGTGGGATCTTGCCACTGCACACAGACATGCTAGCTGCTACAGCTGCTTGGGCAGTTCCGGGTGCCAGCATGGGTGCTGGCTTTCTGCAAGGCTGCAGCCAGACTGGCACTGGGGAACATGTTGGCACCTGGAAGCTTGGAGACAACAGGGACCACAGGGCCCCAAAGAGGGAGTCACAGCCTTGGCTTGGGAAGCTCCTAAGTCTGGGATCCTGGAAGGGCCACAGCGGCCCTTTGTTCCTTATCTTCCCCCACAATGTGGTGAAGAAGGGGCATGTCTCAGTCCTGTTTGTGTTACAGCTCTTTTAGTCTTGCCATTTGGTGGGTCCCAAGTTCTTGTCCTGTGACCAGGAAGAATGAGGTATACAGACAAGTGGAGGGTGACCAAGACGAAGAGGAGCTTTATTGAGTGCTAGAACAGCTCAGAGAAAACCTGCAGGGGCAGCTCCTTTCACAGCCAAGGTGTCCTAATGAGTGTTCAGCTCCTAGTACAGAGAGTAGCTCCTCTCTGCTAGGCAAGTCATCCCAACAAGTGTTCAGTTATCAGCAGAGAGGGTAGCACCTCTCTGCAGCTGGTCATCCTGTTCTCTGCATGGCTTTCAGCAGAGAGGAGGCCCTAGAGTGGGTGGCACCTCTTTGCAGCTGGTTGTCCCAATGTCTGCTGCTCTCAGCAGAGAGAGAAGGCCCTGGAGTGGGTAGCTCTCCTCTACCACTGGTTGTCCTGACGTCTGCTCAGCTCTGGCTGAGCCTGGGGCTTTTATGGGCCTCAGAGGGGAGGAAGTACACCCTTGTTGGTCCATGGGTGTCCATGGGTGGCCCAGAAAAGGCACCACAAATTCCCACTCTGGTCCATGGGACTGGCAGCACGGCCCCCAGCCTTCAGGCCCTTCCTGAAGGGACCCACCCCCTTTTGCAGGGAAGCCTGTCTACTTCCTGCTGCTGTTCATGGTGCCTAGGCTGTAGGTGCCAAGGGGCACCTGCAGGCCAGCACCAAGCTGCCCTCAGCCCTACCTCAACTTCCTTCCTATGCTTGTTGGCACCAAAAGCCTGGCAGGGGCTGAGGTGGCAGGGGGCTGGCATGTTAGTACTGTCCCAAGTGTGTGCACACCTGGCTGGGGTGCAACAGTGCCTGGGCTTGGCCTCGACTTTGCTGCCAGATTGGAGTGGGCACTGACAGCAGGGAGAAGCTGTGCAGCGGGAGCAGGCACTTCCAAGCCTGCAAGGACGGGGCCTTCCCAGACCCCCAAGAGTGCAGGGATGCCTTGTTCCTTGCTCCCTGGAGTCGAGGCCGGGTCTGCAGCTGGGGTTTGGGCAGCTGCAGCTGTGCCCTGGAGGGTGGGCCTCCTGCCTGCTCCAGTCCCTGAGAGCACAGGAATGCCTAGGTCTGCAGCTGTGACCTGGGTGGCTGCAGTGGCACCTGGGGAGCTCCTGCCCCAACTCAGAAGGGTGGGGCTCCTGCTTGTCCCTGGCTCTCACCAGCTCCATGGAGCATGCACCCCCGGTCACATCTCCCTGTTCCAGCCAGTGTGATGGCAGTGGTGGCTCCAGATGGCCTGCTGCTGCCATCAATATAAATGAAGTAGGCTTGGTCTTAGTGGTATGTGGAGGGGCAGGTGAAAGGTGGTTAGCCATGAGCTTCATCTGTAGCAGTACTTCTCAAATTTTCATGTATATCCAAATCACCTGAGGATGTTGCTAAAATGCAGATTCTGGCTCAGGAGAGCTTTTAACAAACTCCCGGTTAATGCCATTGCTGCCGGTCTGTAGACTATACTTTGATGTGCAACGTCTTAGAGGATAATTTATACATTAAAAATATGTAGTAAAAATGCCCTCAGACAGTTCCTGGGCCAAATTTGGGTTTAGCAAGCAGTTTCCACACTTGAAAAATGAGGTGATAATGTTAGGATATCGCTAAGGAGAATTTCTACAGTGTGTCTAGCATAGGGGTCTCAAACTCAAATACTTACAGGGGCCAGACTAGGGCTGGGTGAAGACCGTGAAGCTGCAGAGCCTCTGCCTGCCTGCAGGGGGCGCTGCCACAGAACTCTAGCTCATGGTTGCCAGGCAGAAATGCTGGCACAGGGTGCCCATATTAGCCAATTTTTTAAGATAAGTGAAATCAAAGGATTTTGTGTGAAATTCTCTGATTTCCAAATGTTTTCAATTAACTTTTTTCTCAAACACTCTTCAAGCTAAACAAAACAAGTCCATTGGCCAGATGCAAACTGCAGGATGTCTGCTTACTCTCTCTGGTCCAGTATTTTGCTAGGCCCTTGATAGATATAAAAGAAGAGGACGTGGGTTCAGCTCTTGAGATGGGCATAACTTTGTTGGGAGCTAAGATTTTTGGATAGGAAATAGCCAGGGAGCAATTCAAAGGCATGTGTCTGTAAATGAGAAAAAAGAAATCCAGGCCATCTAAAGGAGCTGTGAAGTAAAGCCGGGATGACTTCGGATACTATCCCATAGCTGAGTCTTGTGATTTGTAGAAGTACCCTATGTTTGGGAAATATCCTGTTTATTTAATCTTAGTGGGTTAATTAGTGCTGATAAACAGTGTAGTTATTTCTGCTCAGTGCCAACTTTGATAGTTAAGCAGGTAATAGTTATTTGATACAAATCTGTTCAAAGAAATAAATTGATCTGCAAATATTAGTGGAACTTGTCATTAAACACTATAAGAAACAGAGAGCCTTTGAAGAAAGTAGATTTCCTAAAAGTCATATGAGATAAATTACCTTCAATACTATGGAAACAATATACAGAGCATTATGCATTATTATCTGAAAATAGAGTCATGAAAATGTATTTAATTAAATAAATGGGATGTGGTAAGCTGAATAATAGTCCCCCAAAGTTATCCATGTCATAGTCCCTGGAGTTGGTGAATTTGTTACCTTACATGGTAAAAGAGACACTGTAGATGTGATGGAGTTAAGGATCTTGAGATGGAGAGACTATCCTGGAATTTCTGGGAGGGCCCAATACATTCACAAGGGGGAAGCAGTGTGGTCAGAGAGGGAGACACCGGAGGATGGGGCCAGGGCCAAGGAATGTAGGCAGCCACCAGAACTAAGAAAGGTGAGGAAACAGATTCTTGCCTAGGACCTCCACGAAGAACAAACCCCAGCTGACACCTTGATTTCAGTCCACTGAAACTGACCTGAGACTTCTAACCTCTAGAAGTATAAAATAATAAATTTATGTTGTTTTAAGGACTAAATTACAACATAACGGGGTTGGTTTGTTACCAACCCCATAATGAGATGGGTGATTTGTTACAGTAGCAATAGGGAACTAACACAGATGGCAAAGATACAGAGGCAGGAATCATGAAAATACTTCTAAAGTTTTGAGTTTCCAATATAAACAAAAGGAAGTTTTTTTGGTTTGTTTGTGTTTTTTAGACGGAGTCTCACTCTGTCGCCCAGGCTGGAGTGCAGTGGTGCGATCTCAGCTCACTGCAACCTCTGCCTCCCGGGTTCAAGCAATTCTCCTGCCTCAGCCTCCTGAGTAGCTAGGATTAAAGGCATGCACCAACATGCCCAGCTAATTTTTGTGTTTTTAGTAAAAGTAAAAAATATTTTGTATTTTTAGTAAAGACGGGTTTCACCACATTGGCCAGGCTGATCTGGAACTCCTGACTTGGCCAACTCCTGCCTTGGCCTCCCAAAGTGCTGGGATTACAGGTGTGAGCCACCACACCCAGCCCAAGGAAGTTGTTTTCTATTAAAGCTATTCTGTCACTTGCTCTCCTGAAATTTTTAGTAAACAGATTTCTTCTTCTTCTTCTTCTTCTTTTTTTTTTTTTTTGAGACGGAGTCTCACTCTTGTCCCCCAGGCTGGAGTGCAGTGGTGTGATCTTGGCTCACTGCAACCTCCACCTCCTGGGTTCAAGCAATTCTCCTGCCTCAGCCCCCCGAGTAGCTGGGATTACAGGCCCCTGCCACCTTGCCCAGCTAATTTTTGTATTTTTAGTAGAGATGGGGTTTCACCATGTTGGCCAGGCTGGTCTCAAACTCCTGACCTCAGGTGATCCGCCCTCCTCAGCCTCCCAAAGTGTTGGGATTACAGGTGAGAGCCACCATGCCTGGCCTAGTAAACAGATTTCTTCTAATACATTGATTGACTTTATTGACATGTGCAAAATGACAGTGACACTTTAATTACACTTACATGTGGTGAAATTATGTCAGAGAAACAAAATCAAATGAGATAATAAGCATAAATGCCTGACACAATGCCTGACACATAGTAGGTGCTTATTAAATGTTAATTTCTTCCACTTGTCCTTATAGATCATGGATTTTAAGGTATGCAAGTAAATATATATGCATGTTGATATTATGTTTGAAGTTTGTTCCTTTATCGTGTAACACTTACTTTATTGTATGACTTGGGTGTACTAAAACCTTAATTTAGTACATTAATATTATACATAAAATAATGAAACTAGGCTTGGAAAACATTAGATAATTAAAGAGTCAATCTGAAACAGATGCAAGAATGGGATGAAATTTACTTATTTTTGACTAAACGTTGCCAGAATTAATGAAATCACAAATGTGCATAATTTCCTTTTCAATTTGAATTTTTAAGTGCTTATTGTTAGCAGTTCTTTAATATTAATTTCATGCTAAATGAATCATTATGAAATACTTATGAGGGAAACTATTTTTAAGACGTGCTCATTTAAAAATGTAACTTACTACTTTCTGCAGGCAATAAAATGTGTTACATTAGTTATAACACATCATAGTTGGTGGGATGCATGCGCTGAATAAGAATGCATTTTTTACTGAACTAAAGAAAATTGGACTAAAACTGGCTTAAGGTTCTTTTGAAACAGTGTATCATTGCTCAGTGGAAAAATGACAGATTTTTATTTTCTGGAAATTCTGTCAGATTGCACAAGGATAGTTTTTTCTCCATTCCACAACATTCACGGAATTTTATTTAGTAAGTAGATAAGAGAGTTTACTCTTCTTGCCTCTTGGTCTGGTTTAGGTCCTCCCATAGCCTCTTTTTTAGAATGAAACTTGCTACTTTCTTGAGCTTACCTCATTTTGACAACTATGTATCTATTGATTTATGCTTCAGGAAGAGCAGACTTCAATAAATTAAAGGAAAATTCCCTTCACTCTGCTAAGCTTCACAAGGGCATAGAACATGTTTTTTTTCTTCTTCTTTTTTTTCATCCCATTAACCCCAGACCCTACTACAGTGCTTTGGCTGAGTTCTGTTGCCAGCCACAGAGACCTGAAATAACAGTAATTTAAGCAAAATAGAAATTTATTTGTCTTTATTATGTGAAAGAAAAATCTTGGTGAGAGGTGAAGTCAGCTGGATTTCCTGGGTGGAGTGGGGACATGGAGAACTTTTCTGTCTTACAAGAAGACTGTAAAACGCACCAATCAGCACTCTGTAGCTAGGCTTGTAAAATGCACCAGTCAGCACTCTGTAGCTAGCGAGAGGATTGTGAAATGCACCAATCAGTGCTCTGTAAAACACACCAATCAGCGCTCTGTAAAATGCACCAATCAGCAGGATCCTAGAAGTGTCCAGTTGCAGGGAGGATTGAAAAAAAGGCACTCTCATAGGACATAAACGGAACATGGGAGAGGACAAATAAGGGAATAAAAGCTGGCCACCACCCCCACAACCCCCAGCCAGCAGCGGCAACCTGCTGGGGTCGTCTTCCATGCTGTGGAAGCTTTGTCCTTTTGCTCTTTCCAATAAACCTTGCTACTGCTCACTCTTTGGGTCCACGCCATCTTTAAGAGCTGTAACATTCACTGCCAAGGGCTGTGGCTCCATTCTTGAGGTCAGTGAGATCACGAATTCAACAGCAGGAGGAGACCCAACTCCGGAAACATCGGGGTCCCAAAATCACTAAGCTAAAGGGAAAAGTCAAGCTGGGAACTGCTTAGGACAAGCTTGCTGCTCATTCTATTTTGCCCCTCTGCTCACTGAGATAAATGCATATCTGCTTGCCTCCTTTGGAGAGGACAATCAGAAACTCAAAAGAATGCACCTGGCCAGACACAGTGGCTCACGCCAGTCATCTCAGCACTTTGGGAGGCTGAGTGGGCGATCACTTGTGGTTGCGAGTTCAAGACCAGCCCAGCCACAGCCAACATGGTGAAACCCCACTCCACCAAAAACACAAAAATTAGCTGGGCGTAGTGGTGGGCACCTGTAATCCCAGCTACTTGGGAAGCTGAGGCAGGAGAGTCACTTGAATTTGGGGGGTGGAGGTTGCAGTGAGCCGAGATTGTGCCACTGCACTCCAGCCTGGGTGGTGAAGTGAGACGCCATCTCAGAAAAAAAAAAAAAAAAGCACCCATTTGTCTCTTATCTACCCATTACCTGGAAGACCCCCTGCCTGCTTTGAGTTGTCCCACCTTTTTCCGGACCAAACCAATATTCATTTCACATATGTTGATTGATGTCTCCATGTCTCCCTGAAATGTATAAAACCAAACCGTGCTCTGACCACCTTGGGTACATGTCGTCAGGACCTCCTGAGGCTGTGTCATGGGTGCCTGTCCTCAACCCTGGCAAAATAAACTTTCTAAATTAACTGAGACCTGTCTCAGATATTTGGGGTTCACATTTTGGTAACCACAGAGGGATTCTGAGTGGAGATGCCCTGCCTGTGACCTTTGACAAATCTCCTGTTGGTGTTTGGTACCAGCATGAGCCAACTTTATGGTTTAAACCAACAGGACAATTTGCTGAGGTCTGGGAGCACTCCCCTCCAGAGAATCCCTGGTCTCCCGAAATTTGGTTGTGATCTAAAGTTTATTTTTATTTTGCTATACAATTCTCTCTCTCTTTTTAAGAGTTTTACTTGCTTCCAACAAGGAAGGCAAGATTTCCTGCTTCCATGATGATAGAAGGCAGGTAACTCCTTTATGAAGTCTGAGTTCACTCTCAGCAAGGAAGAAGAATTTGGGTTTCCTTTCCCTGCTTCTAGGACGGTTGAAGGCAGTCTTCAGCCTGAGACCTGTCTCTAGGTAGGTATCTAAATTGGGGTTTTGGCTTGGCTAAAGTTCAGCAACCAGCTGGCCTTAATTCCTCCTTACCATTAGAGTGCTCAGTGATCATATTGTTGGGTTTTTTGTTGTTGTTGTTTGTTCTGGTTTTTCTCCCATCAGATTTGACCAACTCTACCTGACTGGTCAAATCCTAGTGAGAATTCCAAATTATGGATAACAAACCCTCTCTAATTTGGCTAAAATTCTTTGCAGCTGCAAAAGGGGGGAAAGCAAAAATCCATGCTTTCGTTTGCTTCCTGTCTTAAATACAAAAACAAATTTCTTTTGTTTACTTTTCTTCCAGCCTGTACTTCCTTCCCCCTTTGCCGTCTGCAGTACCAAAAAAAATCTAGAAAAGGCTTCGAATGACTTGAACCCCTTTAAAGAATTTAGAACAAAGGTGTCAGCCCTTTTGGGCTGTTCTATTTTCTATGTGGAGTTTCAAGAGTCATGGGCAGATTCTTCTTAGGTCTAGAGCTCTGCTTTCCTCTATTGCATGGCCTGGCCTCTTTAGCTTTGGGGGTACCAGAGATGACCTTGTACTGTGAGAGGATTTGACCTTGGTGTGTGTAACGGCGGACAAGAGCTACAAAGTAGGGGTGGCTGAACACAGTTTACAGGAAGTGGTCTTAGCTGTTGTTTTTTATTTCTCTCCTAGAAAGGTGTTTAAGGATCCCAATTCTAATTAGGAGATATATTCTAAAGGGTCTTCTCTATTGCTTTTTCTCTCAAAATTAATCTTGATTCAGCTTGTCTGTACGCATTTGCGTGAGGAACTGAACTGTTGTTTTCATAGGTAAATGAGAGATTGAGTTTTCTTCAGTTCCAAACAGAAAGGGCATCTGCTCCTCCCAGCTGAAAGGTGCCCCAGGTGATGGGGGGGGGGGGCCTCGTGGAAGTGTCTGGGGGATTGATCCCCTGTGATGTGCAGTGGCCCTACAGGGAAATCCCCAACAAAAATTAATTTTTAAAAAAAGGCCTGTCTTGGCCAGGCGCGGTGGCTCACGCTTGTAATCCCAGCACTTTGGGAGGCCGAGGCGGTCGGATCACGAGGTCAGGAGATCGAGACCACGGTGAAACCCCGTCTCTATTAAAAAATACAAAAAATTAGCTGGGCGCGGTGGCGGGCGCCTGTAGTCCCAGCTACTCGGAGGCTGAGGCAGGAGAATGGCGTGAACCCGGGAGGCGGAGCTTGCAGTGAGCCGAGATTGCGCCACTGCACTCCAGCCCGGGCGACAGAGCGAGACTCTGTCTCAAAAAAAAAAAAAAAAAAAAAAAAAAAGGCCTGTCCAGGAAACACATATAAGGGCTGATCCTCCAGCATTTTGATCCCTCTCAGAGGTCAGGGATGTCTAGAGAGAGAAACTGAGACACGTGAAAGGGTGGAAACAACTCTGTGGTGACACACTGTGGAGTCCTGCCCACAAGCAGCGCTTATAAATCCACCAGGCAAAAACCTAGCCTGCAGCTCACAGCTCAGTTCCTCCTTTTAAGAAAAGAAGTGGGAAACAATAAGAATGAGGAGAAAACAAGGAGAATGACCCCCTTTCGAGCACTTTGTAGATTTTATGGCACCTCTACTTGCCACAGTTTATGTAAAATGGAACTAATATGGTCTCTATGCACAATTACATTAAGGAAAAAAAAGCCCCTAAGGTCGATCTGCAAACTATAGTGTTCCTAAATTCTTTTTTCCTCTATTTTATTTTCTGCCTGCTTTAAATCTGCTGTTATTTTTCTATTAAGATAAAAACCACTGGCTGGGTGCGGTGGCTCATGCCTGTAATCCCAGCACTTTGGGAGGCCGAGGCGGGTGGATCACAAAGTCAGGAGATCGAGACCATCCTGGCTAACATGGTGAAACCCCGTTTCTACTAAAAATACAAAAAATTAGCCGGGCATGGCGGCGGGCGCCTGTAGTCCCAGCTACTCGGGAGGCTGAGGCAGGAGAATGGCGTGAACCCGGGAGGCAGAGTTTGCAGTGAGCCAAGATTGTGCCACTGCACTCCAGCCTTGGGGACAGGGCGAGACTCCATCTAAAAAAAAAATAAATAAATAAAACCACTGTTTGAATCCAACAGGTTTTTTGTTTGCAAGCCAGTGAATTTGTATTTAACTCATGGCTAAAAGTTCTGAAGTAAAAGCTATAGGGTGTGTGTGTGTGTGTGTGTGTGTGTGTGTGTGTGTATTTAAAAGACCTTTATAATTTCTATAAGTTTATGTTTAATTGGCAATTAAATCCATTTTAATTTCCCTCTAGCACACCAGACTTTTTCTCCTTGTACCATATGATGTAAATCTTGCTGTTTGATTTTCACCTGAGTTTGTTCCTTTAATATGCAAATTTAAGGCTATTTAGCTGACAACTGGCTAGGGTAGTGAAAACAGGCTATCAAGAATTTGAAGGCTGGGCTCAGTGGCTCACGCCTGTAATCCCAGCACTTTGGGAGGCTGAGGTGGGCGGATCACCTGAGGTCAGTAGTCTGAGACCAGCCTGGCCAACATGGCAAAACCCCACCTCTACTAAAAATGCAAAAATTAGCCAGTCATCATGGTGTGCGCCTGTAATCCCAGCTACTCAAGAGGCTGAGGCAGGAGAATCGCCTGAACCTGGGAGGCAGAGGTTGCAGTGGGCTGAGATTGTGCCACTGCACTCCAGCCTGAGTGACACAGCGAGACTCTGTCTCAAAATCAAAAAAAAAAAAAAAAAAAAAAGGAAAGAAAAAAGAGTTTGAAAGTCTAAGATAGGAAAAAAAAGCTCTTATGAATCTATGAGATGTACTTCTATCAGCATGCCTAACACATCTATGTATTTATGTGTTGTCTACACAATGTTTCACTACTGAAAATATATAAAGGAACTCCAATTAATTGGCTTAAGAAAGTAAGGTGGTTGAACCAAATACTTTATCAGGAAAAAAGAAGAGTAGTCAAATGCTTTTTCAAGTTGACATAACTTAAGTAAAATCTTTTAATAAATAAACTAGCTTTGAAATTATTGGTGAAGTAATGTTAGAAATGGGAATTGCCAGCATACATTTTTGTTTGCATTTGTTAATCAAGCAATTTCATGCTTATCCCTGCCAAATACTATAGGGTGTCAAAATTTGGCATAGGGGCTACAAAATTACAGATCCAGCCCAAGACAGAATGATCTTTGCCTATGTAATTTTTGTTTTTTTTTTGAGACAGAGTCTTTCTTTGTCACCCAGTTTGGAATGCAGTGGCTTGATCTCGGCTCACTGCAACCTCCACTTCCCAGGCTCAAGTGATTCTCCTGCCTCAGCCTCCCAAGTAGCTGGGATTACAGGCACCTGCCACCACACCCAGCTAATTTTTGTATTTTTAGTAGAGATGGAGTTTCACCACGTTGGCCAAACTGGTCTTGAACTCCTGACTTCCACTGATCTGCCTGCCTTGTCCTCCAAAAGGGCTGGGATTACAGGCGTGAGCCACTGCACCTGGCTGTAATTTTAATAAATAAGACATAAATATAGGTCTAATGAAAATAGCTACATCTTGAATTTAGTAAGATTACCATAACTTTGAATCTTGTGACTTTAGGCAGTCTAGTCCACAAGCAGTAAGGTTTGTTTTGGGAAAGGACTATTATCATCTTTGTTTCAAAGCTAAACTGTAAACTAAGTTCCTCCCAAAGTTACTTCAGCCTATACCCAGGAATAAGCAAGAACAGCTTGGAGGTTAGAAGCAAGATGGAGTCAGTTAGGTCAGATCTTTTTCACTGTCTTAGTTATAATTTTGCAATGGCAGTTCCATAACTTTAAACGAAGACTATTGTAGTTTTCATAAATATCTAGGTAAATGATCAAAATACAATAATTAACCAAATGTAATGGGATAAATACTTGCAGACAAACTCATCATAATTTAGAATCTAAAGTTATATTAAATTAAATAATAGATATTTCATTATTTGGGTATTTTCCAATAAAACTATACTATAGGAAAACATTATTTCAAAAAAGTGTGTCCTTTTTAAAAAGGCGAACAATTTTTTTCTAATTCAAACCTTATATAAATGTTATATATAAAACAAGGTAAAAGGAGCCAGGAAATAAGAGAGATGTAATGAAAGTTATAAAAATAAAGAGTTTTTTTTTTGTAAGAAAGCTTAAAGAGAAATAATTTTACATGAGAAAGAATCTTGTATGGTAAATTTAGTCCTAAAATAAAATGACTGGTTGTTTAACAAACAGGGATGTTCAGGACAAACCAGAAAGTCCAAGCATGTCATGAATAGTCTGTGTAAGTCACAATAAGAGGATTTATTTTAAAAAAACCCAAAACTTTTATATGATCAAATTGTCTATTAATTAAAGGGAAATTGTAGTGGTCTTTCTAGAGATGGGGCTTGATGTAAAAAAACCCACTTATACACTAAACAATTGGTTAGAACAATGAATTTTTTTTTTTTTCAGACAGAGTCTCCCTCTGTTGCTAGGCTGGAGTGCAGTGGCACAATCTCAGCTCACTGCAACCTCCACCTCCCGGGTTCAAGCAATTCTCCTGCCTCAGCCTCCCTAGTAGCTGGGACTACAGGCATGCACCACCATGCCTGGCAAATTTTTTGTATTTTTAGTAGAGAGGGGTTTCACCATGCTGGCCAGGCTGGTCTCAAACTCCTGACCTCATGATCTGCCTGTGTTGGCCTCCCAAAGCACTGGGATTACAGGTGTGAACCACTGCACCCAGCCTAGAGATGTTAATTTTTTTTTAACCTGAAGTTCAACTTTTATTGCACCTTGCCATTTTCGGTTTTCTCTCCTCTTTTAAAGGTTGAGATATAGTAACACTCTCCAACTCATCTTTCAGGTAATATAAGTTTTTTTTTTCCTCAAGTTCTTTGTTGTGGCCTGATGCTAACAATGTTTTCTTAAAGGTGTAAGGGAAATGTTTTCTTCCAACATAATATTCTGTGCAGTGCAGAAGCTCTTCTCTTTTGCCTTTTAGGAACTGGGCTAACAGATTTCATGGTTTATTGAAACAATTCCTATGCCATTATTATTAAGTTTTTGGTTTCCTTAGAAAAAAAACTGAGATTAAAATATATTTTTTAATTAAGGTTATTACATCCTTGTATCTTTCTGTATGGGCTTTTAAAGTCCTTTTGACACTGAGTTACAGGGCTTTCAGTCCTGGGTCTAAGAAGACACTAAATCCTGCTAAATCTAAAATACAGCAATTAAAGCCTCATCTTCAAGCCTCGTAGAAAATGTCAATCAAAATAAACTGCATTCCTGAGACACAGGGCCAGAAATTAAAGCTATTCAACAACTCAACGTTCAGGGACTATTGCAGAAGATGTGGGTGTGTGGGATTGTAAGGGCCAATTTTGAGAGATAAAATAAGTTCAGTTTTTCTATAAATTAACCATTAATGTTAAAGGCACACTGATGCAAGACCATCAATATGGACCCCTCTGTTAGATTAACAAGGTTTTCTTGAAGCATTAACCGCCTCCTTAATAAAGGTTATGAAGGTTATTAAAGGCTATGTAAGTTATATCTTATGGTCAAGATAAGATAAAAATCGTATAGATTGTTCATAAAATTTTGAAAAAAATTTAATTGACTTCATGCTGTTTTATTAGGATAGGACTTATTGTTTGAAAAATTAAGTCCCCTCTCTCAAAGAATGAAGGTTTTCACCTTTTTTGGAAATTCTTGAGTTATCACTTTAGTCAAATGAATGACTTATTTTACAGTGACATGCGATATCAAGTGTTTTAAAACTTTGATATTTGACAAACTTTCCAAAATCAAATGATAAATTATGTCTTTTTCTGACCTGATTAATCCTTTAAGATATTAGGTTCCCTAAAGTCCAAAAATGACATAATTTGGCTTATTGGTATAAAAATTATACAGAAAACATTGTCAAATGTGAAATAGTGTTTGGTTTTCTTTGGGCTGTATTTGTATAATTATGTTATTGGTATGTGTTCCAAAATTATGGGAAATGCCTATGATTCTGATGTGACTTAGTGTACATTATCAGTAATAATTATAATTAAGTTAAATTATTATGTGCCACAGAGGTAACAAATTTCCTTGTCAACTGTGTCTTTGACTATGGCTGCCCTAAAACGTTTTGTCATCCACAGACAATTGTCTTGTTTTGGTCCTCTTTAGAAGGTGGCTTTATAATCAGCTATAAAACTCTAACAGGTGCTCTTGAATATAAGTTTCTGATAACTTTGGAAATTGTGACATCAGAATAGGAGAAAAACTTTTGGGATTCATGGAGAACTGAAATGTTTATGAATATCAAGCAGAACAGAAATTAACCACATGGACTGAACTAATAAAAGACTAAAGTAATCTTTTTGACTTTTTGCTTAAAACGTTTCTTATCCTTTGTTTTGTTTCTTTAGAGTCAAAGAAACTTTTTTTGAGCTATTAACAGTTTTTTTTTTTTTTTTGAGACGGAGTCTTGCTCTGTCACCCAGGCTGGAGTGCAGTGGCGCAATCTCGGCTCACTGCAAGCTCCACCTCCCAGGTTCACGCCATTCTCCTGCCTCAGCCTCTCCGAGTAGTTGGGACTACAGGCGCCCACCACCACGCCCGGCTAATTTTTTTTGTATTTTTAGTAGAGACGGGGTTTCACCGTGGTCTCGATCTCCTGACCTCGTGATCCGCCTGCCTCGGCCTCCCAAAGTGCTGGGATTACAAGCGTGAGCCACCGCGCCCGGCCGAGCTATTAACAGTTTTTAACAATTTAATACACTTCTGTGAACAAAATTTGAACATATTTGTTTCTCTCTACCTGATTTCTCCGGAATTTGGAAACCATTTGTGAATATTCTTAACTTATGGCAATCCAGTTATTTGCATAAGTGCAATAAGAATATGTCTTCATTTATAACACACAATTTGAGAAACTGGTTATTTTACCAAGACTTTGACTGGAATGATGTGCTTTCCTTTAAGGAATCAGACTTGACTTATGGAGCCAATAAAAGCCCCTTGGTAAAACAGACCTCATACCTTGTCTACACAGTCCCTGTACAGGGTTCCTGACCTGTGGTAAGTAAAGAATGTAACTTTCTGACAGGCCCAGGAGCCCCAAGTTTATCTTGGAACCTCAGGAATAGACAAATTCACCCAACTCATAGGTATTTGATGGTACAAATCCATGGCTGGGCTGGGCTTTAAAAAAGTCTTATCTCAGATTCCTTCTATGGAACAAATTTCCATCAAAGGCAATTTAAAAGCCTATGTAAACAAACAATTATTCTCGCTGCACTGTATACAAATTTTCAGTTCAAGTGTAATAAAGCAAATCAGTCTTACCATGATTTGGCTGTAGTAAAAATGGGAAACTGGAGAGAGAAAAATTCTGTTTCAAAAACTATAGTACACCTGTTGTTACATTCGAGTCTTGCCTAATGTTTTCCAGTTTTTATTATTTTCTACAGTTTGGGCTGAATTCTAATTTTTTAATTTTTCTTGGCTATAAGTCTTCAAAATAATGTTTTCATTTTTTTCCTTCTTTTCCCCCCCATTTTTCCTAATTTGGAGTCACTGTTGTAAAGCCCTGCAAACTGAAGCTAGACAACTTAAGCTTCAGAAGAAAATAACAGCAACCTATTTACCTACATAATCCACTTTCATACCTACCTACTGATGTATGGACTTCAGAATCATATGGCCTATACCAATTTTCCAAGATTGTGCTTTCATTTGTTGTTGTTTTGCTCCCTTCCTCTCCCTATTTTCTCTTCATAAAATGTAAGATTTCACAACCTGTTAAAAATGAACTTTCCTAATAACTTGGGACCTACCCATCTAGGAATAAACCATGCTAGCCATGAGAGATCAGACAAAAATGAGACCAGAACCTCATTTTCTTCTAAAATTCTTTCTCCAAAATATTTTTTAAAAAGAAAAGGGGGGAAATATGAAAGGAAAATAAATCTGGGGGCCCCAAAATCACTAAGGTAAAGGGAAAAGTCTAGCTGGGAACTGCTTAAGGTAAACTTGCCTCCCATTCTATTCAAAGTCACCCCTCTGCTCACTGAAGTAAATGCATATCTGATTGCCTCCTTTGGAGAGGGTCATCAGAAACTCAAAAGAATGCACCCATTTGTCTCTTATCTACCTATGACCTGGAAGCCCCCTCCCCACTTCGAGTTTCCCACCTTTGCTTTGAGTTGTCCTGCCTTTTCTGGACTGAAACAATATTTATCTTACATATGTTGATTGATGCCTCATATCTCCCTAAAATGTATAAAACCAAACTGTGCTCTGATCACCTTGGGCATATGTCATCAGGACCTCCTGAGCCTGTTATGGGTGTGTGTCCTCAACCTTGGCAAAATAAACTTTCCAAATTAACTGAGACCTGTCTCAGATATTTGGGGTTTGCCATTATAAAGTCCAGAGTTAGGCAAGCCAGGTAACTCTCATGATTATTGGGAACCCAGGGTCTTCCTTCTCCTTTTTTCTTTTTTCTTTCTTTCTTTTTTTTTCCTTTTTTTAGACAGAGTTTCACTCTTGTTGCCCACGCTGGAGCACAATGGAGTGATCTCCACTCACAGCAACCTCCGTCCCCCAGGTTCACGTGATTCTTCTGCCTCAGCCTCCCAAGTACCTGGGATTACAGGCATGAGCCACCATGCCCAGCTAATTTTATATTTTTTTTAGTAGAGACAGGGTTACTCCATGGTAGTCAGGCTGGTCTCACACTTCTGACCTCAGATGATCCACCCGCTTCAGCCTCCCAAAGTGCTGGAATTACAGGCGTGAGCCACCGTACCCAGCCCTCCTTTTTTTTTTTTTTTTTTTTTTTTGCTCTGCCATCCTCATTCCATGACTATCATCCTTGAGAGTTGTTTATAGTCCAAGATGACGGGAACTTAAGCCCTTCTGCCCTTATACTAAGTAGGAAGCAGGAGAGAGGGGAAAAGGACTAAATTATCTCCTGGCCTCCTGTCTTTCCACCTTTTCTCTCTCACTGGCTACAGCTGAGTTGCTGGCCGCCCCTAGTCGGAATGGAGTCTGGGGAAGGTGGTCCTTTTTATTGGGCATATTGCCATGCTAAGTAAAAGCAGTGTTCTGATATTAACAAGGGGAGGAAGTGGTAAAATGAGATGAATAAAAACAACGTAATGAGTTTTTCATGAGATAAAACTTATTCAATTTAAAAGACTGTTGAGACTTTTTCCCTTCATCTTGTCTTAAAGTTAAAAATACATTTCTTAAAAAATGAAATTATAATTATGGCAGACTTTTTTCTTCTAAGGTCTTTATCTGACCAAATAAAAAGTTGTTAACTCTGTTAACCTCTAATATTATTGACATTTTACTGGCCCCCTCCCCCGCCAAATCCAAAACCTAGAGAACTCCTGCTTTCTCTCAACTCTAAAATACTTAGATCTGTGTCTTTCACACAGCGTGTAGACTTTGTGCTTTATGCTTTGTAGTGATTGGGTTGAGAACATGCTTCTCCTAAATACAGCACATTGACATTTGAAAACATGGCAGAAGCTGGAAAGTCACTCTCACCTTCCCTCCTCTCCTTTCTCCTGATGCAGGTCATAAAACCTTGGAATGATTTTCTGAACTTCCCCTGAAGCAGGTCCTAAGATCCTCATGTAAGAAGTGCTGCCTATATCCACAGTACCTATCTCCACAGGAAAGGTACTTTCTTATCTCTGAAGACTGACGGGTTACAGAGAAAAATCTGAACAAATAAGCCTTGCTAAATTCTCCGCAGTTTATTCCCATCTTTCTTCAACTGTATCTCCCCACAACTGTCCACTCTTCGTGAAACCTGGCATAGAAACACACAAGTTTAACAGCTGCTCTGGGTTTTCCTTTCCTTAGGAAGGTTCCTATGTCATGGGAAAGTTACATGCAACATCTATGCTTTGTTCTTGTTAATCTTTTATTATGGAGGCCTCAGCCATGAACCTAGGATGGGTATGGAAAAGCTATTTTTCATTCCCTATAGTAATCTAACATTAGGTATCTATTGATTAATTTATCAAATAGGCTCAGCCAAAGTGCGAATGCCCAGTGACACAATGAAGAGCTGCCACCTCCAGGTTCTTAGTCAGGGCTTGATTTGCAGTGAGGGAGAAACTCACTGAAGTCAGCATAGGTAAAGTGGTGACTGTTGCAAGGATATGGGGGAATCTTGTGGACAACTAAGAACAGAAAAAATACATAGTCAGTTTACCTTAAAATTAGGCTTAAAAATAAAATATAAGGAATGGAAGCTCCCCTCTCTTTCATAGAATAACTAACAGCCTTTCAACGTCATTTTGCTTTTCTCTGCCAGCCAACTTTCTTTGCTACTTATATATTTTTCTTCCCCCAGTAACTCCAGTTGGTATGAGGGCTTTAGCTCATGTTATATAGAGGTGTTACAGTCTCTCAGTGTTGTAATTCCAAATTCCCCAGCAATAGTTTGATTGGTGCAGCTAGGGTCAGTCTATCATCTCTGGTTCAATTAGCTGTGACTAGTAATGGAGGCTCTAGTACAAACATGTCCTCCTAGGTGCATTCTTTCAGCAGAGCCTAGGGAATGAGCATATTGGGGGCGGGGTAGAAGTGGCAGCTTCCATGCAGCATTTATAATACATTTCCCTTTTTCCATGAATTTCCATCTCCTGCAGCCATCCCTTCCTTGATCTTTTCCCCTTCAGGGTGGCAGATCAAAGCCCTTCACTATTATCTGCTCCGTTTCTTAAAGTGTTTCTGGCACAAAAAATATTCTCCTTGTTCTCTTCTCTAATTCAACTTACATTTCCTCGGTTGGAATGTTTTAATGGGAAAGTAATGTGGTGATTAGAGTGCAGAAGCCTCTGGGATCACCTCACCCTATTTTCAAGTCACCAGCCTGGGCCAGGGGCAAGAACATTATAAGTAAGAGGCCACTGTAAATGGAGTTGAAGCCAGGTTCCACCCTCCACTAGAAGAGATGGCTCTGTGCATGAGTTTCTGTATCTGTGAAAGTGGAATATTACCACCGTGGATTACATAAGATCACTGTGAGAATCAAAGGGAATAACCCAGGCCAAGGAGTTAGCCCAGTGCCTGAAACTTCAACACGCATTATTCACAACTGAGGTACAAGAGGCAAATATCAAAGCCATGGACAAGACAGTGTTAAGGGCGTGATGGCACGTGCCTGTAATCCCAGCTACTCGCGAGGCTGAAGCATGAGAATCGCTTGAACCAGTGAGGCAAAGGTTGCAGTGAGCTGAGCTGAGACCATGCTCCTGCACTCCAGCCTGGGCGACTGAGTGAGACTCTGTCTCAAAAAAAAAAAAAAAAAAAAAGAAAGATAAAGAAAAGATAATGTTAAATGTTGGGGTGCCAAATAAGGGCTGGAAACCAGGTGGGTGGTGTCTGAACTAATTCTGGAAGTAGGAGTCTTGGTACAATGGCTTCCACAACGTGGATTCTAAGACAGTTGATTCTATTTGCTGAACTTTGAAGGAAGGTTTGATAATGTCAGGAACTTTGCAGCACTCAGCCAATTGAGTTGTTTTCCTCTAGAATGTAAAGATTTAATGTAAACAATGTAATAATTTTCACCTGAATAGGCCATTTTTTCATTTTGCCACATTATTTGTGATTGGGTTCTATACTACAACCAAAACTGTGTTCCAGAGTAACATATACCTGGGCCTGGTGGCCCACGCCTGTAATTCCAGCATTTTGGTGCCACTGAGGTGGTTGGATTGCTTGAGTGCAGAAGGTCGAGGCTGCAGTGAGCTGTGTTTGCAACACTTCACTTCAACCTGGGTGAGAGTGAGATGCAGTCTCAAAACAAACAAATCAAAACCACACACACACACACACACACACTCCCACACACAAACAAAAACTGGATCACCCATAATCAATTTTATGTTTTAATTAAAAAGAGGGTTTGTATTGAAATATCTGTTTCTCTGGAAACTTTCTGGGCATTTTACAAAGTGAACATCTCATTATTGCTTCAAATATTATTAAGATAGTTCCATGTATATGAATGCCAGGCAAAATGAATCCCTATAAATATAAGTTTGGATCTTTATGCTATATATGCTTCCCATTTAGGTCTAATTTAGGCCTAAACATGGTGTCATTTCATTTACTGCAAAGTTGGATGAGCCTAGCAATTCTTTATTAACCACTGAACTAAAAAGACAGAAAACTGGGATATGGCAAGACATCAATCATTAACAAACACTAAAAATGATTTTTCAGCAAATATGTAAAAGGATGTGGGTACCAAAATAGATAGTTTCTTTAAAGAAATACATACTTTAATTGCTTTCTTTGCTGGTAAATGCAGAACTTAAACATTAACTCACTCTCGATTTGTTACCACAGGGGTGACTTTCTCATGGTCAAGGTGCCACGATGAGTGCCCCTCAGGCATGTATTTCCCTACCCAGGACTTGCTTTTGATTTATCCACATCACACTATGCACACATCAAAAACACACTGACCTCTCCGCCGTAAAACAGAACGAAATCATGTCCTTTGCAGCAACATGGATGGAGCTGGAGGCCATTATCCTAAGTGAACAAACTCAGAAACAGAAAATCAAATACTGCATGTTCTCATAAGTGGGAGCTAAACAATAGGTATACATGTACATAAGAATGGGAATAACAAGACACTGGGGACTCCAAAAAGGGAGAGGGTGGGAAGGGGGTGAGGGCTGAAAAATTACCTATTGGGTACATTGTTCAACGTTTGGGGGACAGGTACACCAGAAGCCCAATCCCCACCATTACACAATATACCTATGTAATAAACAAGCACATGTACCCCCTGAATCTAAAATTAAAAAACAATCAAAAAGCACCGACTTCCTTAACTGGCAGGGAATAGTTTCAAGAATGGATTTAAACACCGAATTCCTTAATGTAGTTGCAGATTCTGCCAGTTTTGTCTCAACCTCTAGATCGGTTCCTTTTTTTAACTACCTTTAATTCTTAAACAGATTGTTGCTATTGCTATGCTATATACTTACTGTATCACTTATAAATGTATAACCTCTGCAAATTAGTCTCTGAAAGTATTCATTGGTAAAACAGGTATTTCTTCACTATAGGAATAGTTAGACATGTTTAAATACTTGAGAGCTATTTTTATTACAAGCACACACAGCTTTGTGGTGTTTTTTTTGTTGAGACAGAGTCTTGCTCTGTTGCCCAGGCTGGAGGGCAGTAGTGCGATCTTGGCTTACTGCAACCTTCGCCTCCTGGGGTCAAGCAATTCTCCTGCCTCAGCCTCCTAAGTAGCTGGGAGTACACACTAATTTTTGTATTTTTAGTAGGTTTTTGCCATGTTGGCCAGGCTGGTCTCAAACTCTTGACCTCAGGTGATCCACCCGCCTCGGCCTCCCAAAGTGCTGGGATTAGAGGTGTGAGCCACCGCACCCTGCCTGCAGTGTGTTTTTGAACGTATATGTGAAGTTGTAGCTTTTTTTTTTTTTTTTTGAGACGGAGTCTCCCTCTGTCGCCAGGCTGGAGTGCAGTGGCGCGATCTCGGGCTCACTGCAACCTCTGACTCCCTGGTTCAAGCTATTCTCCTGCTTCAGCCTCCAGAGTAGCTGAGATTACAGGCGCCCACCACCGCGCCCGGCTAAATGTTTTGTATTTTTAGTAGAGACGGCGTTTCACCATGTTGGCCAGGATGGTTTCTGCGATCCACCCGCCTTGGCCTTCCAAAGTGCTGGGATTACAGGCGTGAGCCACAGCGCCCGACCTAAGCTGTCGTTTTATGATTACGATTTATGGTTATGAGGCATTGATTTAAGACATTTTAAAGCTTAATTCGTCAGATTCCAGAAGATAAAAAATTCACCAAGACAAGCTAATGCCATTGTCATAAATGGGAGTTTGGAGAAAATTCTATTACTATTTGTTTGGGTGGTTTATGTACAGCGCTGAACTGATTTGAACCCCGACCAAATACTGTATGGAACTGATGTACGGTCGGGGAAATCATTAACTGAAGATGCCTTTTTTGTTGCTATTGTTAACGCAGTTAGAAAATCTTATTTTAGAGGTTTTACTCTGTTGACAAAGCCTCAACTTCTCTTCAAAAGAACTACTTTCCATTTTACCTCCCCTACATTTTGAACAGAATATGGAAGAAGCCAGCGCCCCTGCTCCCGCCGGGGCTTCCGCGCGAGACCAGGAACACTGGAGCAGTATCGACTCCGCTCGCCTAGAGCCCGCCCCAGCCGGGCCCATTTCCGTCAGAGCCCTGGCCGCGCCCTCCCCGCCCCACGGACCCGAGATTCGTCGGAATTTTCCCGCGACGCCCCGGGAGCGCGCGGGGCCGCTAGCCAGGCCCCAGAATGCACTGCTGACACGTGCGCGTGCGCGCGCGCACGCGGCTCCACTGCCGAGCGACCGCGGGAAAATTCCAAAAAAACTCAAAACAAAAAGCCAATACGAGGCAAAGCCAAATTTTCAAGCCACAGATCCCGGGCGGTGGCTTCCTTTCCGCCACTGCCCAAACTGCTGAAGCAGCTCCCGCGAGGACCACCCGGTAAGCGGCAAGCCGCAGAACGCAGCGAGGGCGGAGGCTTCCCTCTGGGGTCTGGCGGACACGTCAGCAGTGAGAGCGGGAGGAGGAGGCGAGGGGCAAGAGGGAAGGCTCGCGAGAGTGGGTGGGCGCGGCGCGCCTCGCGGTGGGCGAGAGGGGTTCCCGCCGGCGCAGGGCTAAGGCTAAGGCTGAGGCGGGAGGCGGGAGGTGAGGGGTGGGAGGTGGCGGGCTGTGCCAGCCCGCGGGGCTGGGCCGGGGCGGGGCAAGCCGGGGCGGGAGCCGGCGCTGGGGTCGCGCGGAAGGGAGCCCCCGGAGAGGCGGGAGCCGGGAGTTGGCGTTTTGGTTCTTTTTGTTCATTGAGCGCAGGCAGCTATGTCTTCTTCAAAGGAGAGGGGCAAAGGTGAATTTCTCTGCCTCGGACCCGTGGGAGCCGTGAAAATCTCGCCCCTTTGAGCCGGTCGCCCTCTACAGCTGGCCTCGTCCTCCCCGCCCCTCACACCCCTGCCCCCAAGCCCGAGTCGCCGGGGCGCCAGGAGGGGCGAGGTCCAATTAGAGGAGCCCGGGGCGCGGCTGTTACCCCTTCTGCCCTCCGCCTTTCATTCCCGGAGGGAGGCGGGTTCGCAGAGGCCAGTGTCTTCCCTCCACTCTTTTTGTGGACGCCAGGCCACGTCGTCTTCAAAGCCCGTGAGAGATTTTTCAGGTGCTGTTTGTTGGTTTGCTCTTTTAAATTTTTTAGGTGGGTGCGTTTACAACTACGAACCCTCTATGATCTTATGTGTCCATCGCACCGAATGGGGGAAAAGACTTGGAGTTTTATAACATGGGAAATTGGGTACCAGAATCTTAAGGGAAGAGACCAAGGAGTTTTCTAGCAAAGTCCTGTATGTGCCTGGACTTTTATTCTAATCTGAAACTTGGAAAACTCCTGGGCATCTGATTTTATTCTAACCTGTGCCCTATTTAATGCATCTAAACTGTGATGTGATTTGACTTAGCATTTATCAAATGAGCAGAGCACTTTTGGGCCACCCAACTTCAGCTCTTTGTGGCTGTCACTCACTGTCAGTGATATGCCCTCAGACAGATCGTTTTCTCCTTACTGCCCTCAAGGGTTATTACAAACGATGGAATTCCTACCATGTGTTGAGATCATTCATTACATAAGCTTAGATAGAAAACATGTTCATTGCGGCTTTATACATTAAACTTAAATTGATGTTTCAATGTAATGTGCTATACCAGAGTCACCTGGAAATAAGCACTCATATACATTATTCATATGCAAGAAAGGCTGCATCAAAAAAGAACTTGTTTTCCTAGCTATATCAGAGGTCTTTTTCACCAACCCACTACCCCCAGTAAAAGATCCTGCTTCTTGAGAATTGGACTAATTATACTTTGTATATTATACATTCGAATTTATTTTTGCTTTATTCGGTCATATTTTCTCTTGATTTCTCGAAAAACATTTACCAAGGCATCAGAAAAGAAAAGCAGGCTCTATATTGGTATTTTTTGTTCTGTCCTCTAATTAAAAGCATTAACTTGATTGATTGGCTGGATGTGGAAGATGTGTTGCTGCATGTATGTGCAACTGTGCAAGTACATTTTAAAATAAATGATACTTTTAACCAGTTCCATATTTCAGCAAGTAATTCCAATAACAATTATACAAATTTCGTGTTTACGAAAACCAGCTACAGGGAGGCCAGCCTGGCCAGTAGAAAGTTGGATTGATTATCTGGGCCATGGAGAGAGCCAGAGGAAACTCACATGAGTGGTAGTTCCAAGTTGGTAGTGGTAGGGCCTCAAATCAGGCTGGAAATGAGCACCAAATGATTTTTAAAAGTTTTATTTTAGGCCGGGATATGTGCATTCTCTGTCTTGTGTATGGATCTTGAGTGATTGGCTTAATGTGAAAGAATACATACAGGAGAAGCACATTGGAAGTTCTGCAATGTTTTAATAAAAATGCAGAAGTGGAGAAGGAAAGACAATTCAGATAACAGGCAGAGCGTGGTGGCTCATGCCTGTAATCCTAGCACTTTGGGAGGCAGAGGTGGAAGGATCACTTGATCCCAGGAGTTCGAGTCCAGCGTGGGCAACAGAGAGAGCCATGTCTCTACAAAAAATTAAGAAATTAGCCGGCCATAGTGATGCGGGGCTGTGGTCCCAGTTACTCGGGAGGCTGAGGTGCAGGATCACCTGAGTTCAGGAGGTCGAGGCCACAGTGAACTGTGATTGCACCACTGCACTCCACCCTGGGCAACAGACTGAGACCATGTCTGGAAAAAAAAAATTGATAACAATTCAGATTGGCCACCAGAGTTGGACTGGGGGCTAGCAGGCAATGGTTTTACCTTCATTTTAAGATTGGCATCTTCTAACTCAAGTTTAATACAGGACTCGGGAAGAGGCTTGTATGCCTTTTGTGTCAGCATCACACTATCTTGATTATGGCAGCTTTATAGTAAGTTTTGAAATCAAGTAGTATAAGTTATCCAATGTTTTTCTTCATTTTCAAAATTGTTTTGGCGGTTCAGGGTTCCTTACATTTTCATATAAATTTTAGTATCAGTTATTTTTTTTTTCAAAAAACCGTGCTGTGATAGACTTTGTAGGAATTGCATTTAATTTTGCATATCTGTTTGGGGGAGAATTGCCATCTCACCATGAACATGGAATCTCTTCCCATTTGTTGAGCTCTTTAATTTCTCTTAGCAATATTTAGTAATTTTCAATGTACAAATTTTGCCCTTTTGTAAATTAATTTTGAAGTGTTTTATTTTTGATGGTATTGTGAATTGAATTATTTTTAAAATTTCATTAAAATTTTTTTATTGATAAAGTGAAAGCAAGTTGTTTTTGTTTGTTTGTTTTTTTGTTTTTTTTTTTTTTTTTGAGACAGAGTCTTGCTCTGTTTGCCCAGGCTGGAGTGCAGTGGCATGATCTTGGCTCACTGGAATCTCCGCCTACCAGGTTCAAGCGATTCTTCTGCCTCAGCCTCCTGAGTAGCTGGGACTACAGGCGCCCGTCACCACGCCTGGCTAATTTTTGTATTTTTAGTAGAGACAGGGTTTCACCATATTGGCCAGATTAGTCTCAAACTCCTGACCTCGTGACCCGCCTGCCTCGGCCTCCCAAAGTGCTGGGATTACAGGCATGAGTCGCTGCGCCTGGCTGAAAGCAAGTTTATTAAGAAAGCAAAGGAATAAAGAATGGCTACTCCATAGGTAGAGCAGCCGAATTATTTTTAAAATTTCATTATGGATTGTTGTCAGTATATAAACATACACTTGATTTCACTTATTAATCTTGTATCTTGCAACCTTCCTTGTTGAACTTGATGATTACTTCCAGTTTTTTGTGAATTACACAGGATTTTCTACATACAGCATCATGCCAATAAAGACAGTTTTACTTTTCTTTCCATGTGGATGCCTTTAATTTCTTTTTTGCCTGATTAATTTTTTTCTTACCTGGTTCGACCCTCCAGCACTTTGCTGAATAGACTTGGAGTGTATATTATTGACTTATTTCTCATCTTAGGGGGAAAACATTTAATCCTTTACCATTAGATAGGACGTTAGCTGTAAGTTTTTCATAAACACACTTTATCAGGTTGAGAGATTTTCCTTCTGTTACTAGATTGTTGAGAATTCTTATGAACAAATGTTAGAAATGTTGCTTTTCTGCATCTATTGAGATGACTGGTTTTGTTCCTTTATCAATATGATTTACTAACTGATTGTGTATTTATACTAACCTTGCATTCTAAATCCCATTTGGTCATGTTATATAATCCTTTTTACATAGTGCTGGATTTGGTTTAGTAATATTTTGTTTAGGATTTTTGTATTATGTTCATGAGTAATATTAGTAATATTTTGTCTTGTGATGTCTTTGTCTGGCTTTGGTATTACCGTAATAGTGGCATTTTAGAATGAGTTGGGAAGTGTTCCCTCCTATTTTTTCAGTTTGTGAAGGATTGGTATTTTTTTCTTTAAATATTTGATAGAATTCACTCACAAAGTCATCAGTTCGTGGGTATTTCTTTATAGGGAAATTTAAAATTACAAATTCAGGTTCTCCAGTGCACGCATGCGTGTGACTTCTCCGGTGAAGTTTGTCATGCGCGCGCCTGGCCGTGACTCCTCCAGAGCGAGCTTGTGCACGTATGCGCGCGCCTTCTCCATTGCCAGCTCCCACGCACTTTCTCCAGCACTGGTTCCCATGCACACACTTGACGCTTCTCCAGTGCGGAGCTCCCATAGTGTGTGCGGCTTTCTAGCACTCATTCTTGGTGGGTGTGCTTTGCCCGCGCTAGCTCCTTGGGGTGTGCCGCTTCTCCAGCGCTGGCTCCCGTGCTTGGGTGCCGCCCCAGCACCTGTTCCCAGCCGTGTGCACATCTCCAGCGCTGGGTCCTTGGCATATGTGCTTCTGCAGCGCCAGCTTCTGTGGTGTGCATCTTCCCCAGAGCAGGCTCTTGTAGTGCGCTGTGATCAGCTGCAGCCAGTGGTCAACTGTGTACCTCAGCATCCCCTTCAGGTGATTTTGTAACTGAGCCTCTGGTGGGACACCTCCCTGTGAACACCTTTTCCTGCCTCCCTAGAGGATGGGTTTCTGGCAAGTTACCAAAGGTGGTTTTCCAGCAAGTTGTGCTGGTGCAGCACCCACAGAGACATCTCTCCTATTCAGTGAGCCATGGCCATGCTCCCTCCAAAAAGTTCTTGATCCCATTTCTGGGAAGAAGTGGGTATTTTTCATTAGGGCATCCACCTCAGCCCTAGGGGCAGCGGCTCCTCCTTATATCTGCTATTCCTGTGTTTTGTAGAATTCTCTGTACTTCTGACTAGCCAGCACCTTGTTACTCCAGTCCTGTTATAGTGAATAGTTCTTGACTGGGAATGGTGACTTATGCCTGTAATCCCAGCACTTTGGGAGGCCGTAGGGCTTGGGAGGATTACTTGAGACTAGGAGTTTGAGACAAGCCTGGACAACGTAGCAAAACCCCTGTTCTACAGAAAACACGAAATTATCTGGGAGTGACGTGTGTGCTTGCCTGTAGTCCCACCTACTACGGAGGCTGATGTGGGAGAATCGTTGAGCCCAGGAGGTCGAGGCTGCTTGGAGCCATGATTATACCATTGCATTCCAGCCTGGGCAACAGAGTGAGACCCTCTCTCTAAAAAAGAAAAAATGACAACAACAACAATAATTCTTTATAGTTGACTTTCCTTATTCAAATTATTATGTGGTTTCTTTTTACTGACTGGACCCAGACTGATTTATCACCTTTGCTCTGAACTTCCTCAAGAAATCATGAGTGGTGAGAGTACTTTGTTCATTTTCTTGAATTGTGAAAGTGAATCCTAAGGTTTCTCCCACTTCCACATGACAAAAAGACACGTTTGTGTGAGAGTATGTAGGCTTTTACGAAGTGATGAAACTGCCTTTCCATGCCTTTGCAAATTAGAAACAGTATAGATTATCATGGAAAGTGGGGTCAGGGATTAGGAGGGGAGGAGAAGAGGACGGGATTAGAACTGTGGTCGACCTTATGGCATCCAGTGGGCAGGGTTCCCAGATGACCTGACTTTAGATGTGACTGTACTTCTCATTATCTTTCACCCCTGTTTTTCACTTTTCAGATTTCTGGGACTTGTGTTTTCATTTTCCTTTAGAGACCCAATGATGCTTTTGTAATTCAGAAACATTTTATGTGTGATATAAACATGTTATGTACATTTAGCTATTGTAGTGGAATCTGAGATCGGATCTGTTACTCTGGTGACTACCCATAAGACAGTTTGAGGCTGCGGTTTTTCACACACACACACTGATTCAGAGGAGACTATTTAAACAATATGAATTTGGCTGGGTGCGGTGCTGTGCACCTGTAGTGGCAACTATTTGAGAGGCTGCGGCTGGAAGATTGTGAGTTCAAGTCTCCTGGGCAAAATTGTGAGACCGTATCTCCAGGGGAAAAAAAAAAAAAAGGCTATGACTTTATGTCTGTGATTCCTTCTTTACCTGGTTCAGTTCAAAGGTATGGAATTGCCAGGCACTTTTTTTTTCTTTCATAAGATTTTGGAGGTGCGATTTACCTTAGTGACTTCCACCACCCTTCTATGGCTGGTTCCTTTTTGTTGTCATTTTGTTTTTGTTGGTTATTTCTGTTTATTTAAAGCTATAACATTATAAGACGTCGTACTTAGCCTAATCCTATTTTTGTAATTATGCTTGTACATTCAAGTGCTGTACTCAATAGATTTCCTTATTAACTCCTTATTTTTTTTTTGAGACAGCGTCTTGCTCTGTCTCCCAGGCTGGAGTGCAGTGGCACGATCTCGGCTCACTGCAAGCTCTGCCTCCCGGGTTCACGTCATTCTCCTGCCTCAGCCTCCCGAGTAGCTGGGACTACAGACGCCCGCCACCACGCCTGGCTAATTTTTTGTATTTTTGGTAGAGATGGAGTTTCACCGTGTTAGCCAGGATGGTCTTGATCTCCTGACCTCGTGATCCGCCTGCCTCGGCCTCCCAAAGTGCTGGGATTACAGGTGTGAGCCACCGCGCCTGGCCAACTGCTGATTTATTGATGACCATTTGTGGTTATGCGTAATGATTTTTCCTCTGTCCTTGTGCACTGCAGTTCATATTATTGCCTTATGTATATATGCCTGTTTCCACAACTCTTAGCCAACTTCCTCAGGGTATATTCTTTTTTATTATATAACTGCATTGATGTTTGTTTTGTGCCAGCATCCTTTCCTCCCTTCTCTGTCATAACAGACCCTAGATTTTCTTTTAGTAGTCACTATTCTATGGGCTCTGGAGAACGCTGATACTACCTCTAGCTCCTGGGGGTGGACTTTGATTGGTTTAAGGAGTGTGTTTTATTGATTCATCACAGTCATTGGTTAGGGATGGGCATAAGCTCAAGCAAGTCCAGTCTTCTGAATACATCTGAGGTCTGTCTCTTGCTTGGGATGCTGGAACAGAAGTATGTACTCTATTTTTGGGTGGTATGGATGTGATGTGACTTCTGTAATGGCTAAAGCTGTTTTGCTATCATGAGGGAAGCAGGATGGAGAGATAGATCAACTGTGAAGTCTGCCCTGTTTTTGGACTTGCCAGTTTCTTGAACCAACAAATTCCCCCCTCTTTTTTTTTCTATTTTGAAACAGGGTCTTGCCCTGTCAACCAGGAGTGCAGTGGCATGATCATAGCTCACTGCAGCCTCAAACTCCTGGGCTCCGGCAATCATCCCACTTCAGCCACCTGAGTAACTAGGACTACAGGTGTGCACCACAATGTCTGGCTAATTTATTATCATTATTTTTGTAGAGACAGGGTCATGCTATGTTACCTAGGCTGGTCTTGAACCCCTGGCCTCAAGCTGTCCTCCTGCCTGGGCCTCCCAAAGTACTGTCATGAGAGGTGTGAGCCACCATGCCTGGCCTCCCGTTATTGTTTTAGCTGGTTTTGCTTGATGCAGCAGGGGCATTTAATGCTTACTAAATATTTAGATCTTCCCTCACATTTCCCAGTTCACTTGCAGCTAGGTAGGACATTGTGATCGTTCTAGCCAATAGATTTTAAGCAGGTTATTTCCAGGTAGAAGCATTTAGTAGCAGATTCCTGACCTATCTATCTCTCCTTTTTGCAATGGTGATTATGGAGGCTAGGTGTTGAGATGTCTGAGCATCTGTCATGTTGGATCCATGAGTGACTGTGGAGCAGAATACCACCCCCACCCCACAAACATGTGTGTCCCACATAATATGTTGGACATATAGTATCAGAAAAAAGTTACTACATCATAACTTAGCCTATCTTGATGAATAGAGTTGGGTGTTCAATTACTAGAAACCAAAGGCATCCTAGGTGATATAGTATAATTTTGTAATTCTTAGTGTGTATTTGGTGATTTACAATGTATGCAGATTATACATTGTAATTGATTGGTAAGACACTTGTCTGAAGGAATCAGTTATATTTAGCCCTAGCTTTCTGAATTTGGTGTACCCAAACATGACCTTGTCCAACATGGATTGTAATGATTACTTAGCCTATCTACCCCTACATATCAAAGGTTATAATAAAACACTATATAAAATATACAGTTGTAGAAATAATATCGAATTGCTGCTTTTGCTTGAAGCTGTTAGCTAGGAATTTCTAATCATAGGCCATACGAGTGAGTAACCAGGTATTAGTGGTATAACAGCATGCGTTTTATTTATAAAGTAGTATTTTCTGCAGTATTTGGCACCCAGAAGAATATCTTGTGTTTCTGATACTGACTAGTACCATTAGAATTTTTAGTCATTACTCTAAAAAGTTGGCAAAGCTAGTGAAACTTTTGCTTGATGATAAGTATTTTGATAAGTGGTGACTTTTTGAAACTGTGCAGCCAGTTTTAGGAGTAACAGAAATATTTTTATATGAAATGGTATAATATGATTGATTTTATCTTAAAATTGAGTAGTTGTAAGGAAGAAAAGTGCAATACAAATATCTTTTTCTTTTTTAGAGATGCATCTCACTCGGTCCCCCAGGCTGGAGTGCAGTAGTGCAATCATAACTCGTTGCAGTCTTGCCCTCCTGAACTCAAGTGATCCTCCCACCTGAGCCTCCGGAGTAGCTAGGACTACAGGCATGAGGCAGGCACTGTGCCTGCCATTAAAAATATCTCGAATTTTGGTAGTGACATTCCTTTGAAGATATTAAAAGCTAGAAATTTGTTTCATTCTATCAAAGTTTCAGGTATCTTCATTTAGTTCTACATGTGTGTGCTGTACCCATCTAATGTTTGCCTAAAATTGTACTAAGTCTTTTTGGTTTTAAAATAATTTAAGTCTAGGCCGGGCATGGTGGCTCATGCCTGTAATTGCAGCACTTTCGGAGGCCGAGGCGGGTGGATCACTTGAGTCCAGGTGGTCAAGGATGCAGGTCAGCTGGGCAAGGTGGCTCTTGCCTGTAATCCCAGCACTTTGGGAGGCCAAGGCGGGTGGATCACTTGAGGTCAGGAGTTCGACTCCAGCTTGGCCAACATGGTGAAACCTGTCTCTAATAAAAATACAAACAAAAACTAGTGGGGTATGGTGGCACGTGCCTGTAATCCCAGCTACTTAGGAGGTGGAGGTACAAGAATCGCTTGAACTCGGGAGGCACAGGTTGCAGTGAGCTGAGACTGGGCCATTGCACAAGGAAAAAAAAAAATATATGCGGTGATCTGTGATTCCACCACTGCACTCCAGCCTGGGTGACAGAGCAAGACCCTATCTCAAAAAAAAAAAGAAAAAAAAATTAAGCCTAAGATGTTTAATTTAAAAATAATTTGAGTTTTTAAAAAAGAATGTTTTTGAGGCAAAATGGTGAGAATAGGACAAGTATTTGAAAATATTCTGGTACTTGATCAGAACCACCTTTGGTTACATTGTTTTGTGGCCAAAGTGGCTATGACTAAGTGACTACATGTTAGTTATTTTAAAAACATTGTTTCTAAGGTATTACTGATGTACATGAATGGATTGATATTGTTATCATGGGAGTGGTTTGTTATAAAAGCGAGTTTGGCCCTCTTGTGCTCTGTCACTGTGTGATGCCTTCCATCGCAATGTGACCCCTCAATCTTAGACTTCCCAGCCTCCAGAACTGGGAGCTGATAAATTTCTGTTATTTGTAAACTACTGAGTCTCACGTATTCTGGTATAGCAGCACAAAACGGACTAAGACAGGCAGTTGGGCAACAGCAAGTCTGAGTTCCCTTCCAGCAGCAACTGGCAGGAGTGAAATCCTGGCTGTCTTCTTTGCAGTCAAATGCTCTACCACTGAGCTATACCTACTGGCTATCTTCTTTGGACAGTTGCTGTTTTTGACCACAAGCCTGTCTAATTGCTTTACTCATTTAACTTATCTGTTGTGGACATTTGAATTTACGACCTTTGTCTAAAGTAATTTAAGTTTTGAATAATTCTGAAATGCATTCAGTTGTTAAACTAACACTTAGAAAAAAATGGACAGATCAGAACAAATTTATCATATTTACTGGAGAAATTACTGCAATAATCAGGGTTCTCTGGTGACTTCTAAGTTTCATATCTGTAGAAAAGATTATTATTATTCCTGAGCAGTAAGATACTATATACCCTTTATAAATCAGAGCTTTTTGTTCTGTTGATTTTATACAAATACGTTGGTTTTATAAGCATGGTTTTTTTTTTTTAAACTACTTCTTTTGATTTCTTAATTTATTTCTAACATTACTTTGGGCAATAGCCCTATTAAAAGTGCTTTGTACTTTCCAAATTATTTCCATATAGATTATATGGGATTCTCACAATAACCATATGTGCTAAGGTAAGATAGGCATTTTAAAAAAAGAAAAATAGGGCTGAGCACCTGTAATCCCAGCACTTTGGGGGGCAGAGGTGGGCGGATCACTTGGGCCCATAAGTTCAAGACAAGCCTGGGCAACATGGTGAAACCTTGTCTCTCCAAAAAATACAAAAATTATCCAGGCGTGGTGACATGCAACTGTAGACCCATACAGTGTGGCATGCAACTGTAGGCTGAAGTGGGAGGATCGCTTGAGCCTGGGAGGTTGAGGGTGCAGTGAGCTGTGATCATACCATTGCACTCCAGCCTGGGTGACAGAGCAAAACCCTATGTCTAAAAACTAAATAAATAAAAATTAGAAAAGAAAAATAGAATGGAGACTTTTCAGAAAAAAATTACTTTGGCTCATAATTAAGGAATTCCCAAGAGATTGCCCAAAGGAGGATAGCTACTGATGAACTTCTTGGGTTAATTGTGTATGTACAGCTTTTAAATGTGTCTTAATTGTTATGAGATGATAACCTTTTCAGTAATCAAAAGAGCCGGGTATTTCTGGTTACCCAAACCCAACTGATTTTAGCAGAAAACATTTGCCTTAAATAATAACTTCTCTTTGAAATGTTTACAGAGAAGGAAACTGAGTTTAATGGCAAGGTTGTTGACTGTTACCCAGGGAAACTAACTCCTGTCTGGTGCTCTTTTTGTTGCACCAGTAGTTCGATGTCCAAGGGTGGCTGAAGCTTCCTTTGGAAGCATTGTTAAGCAAGTCTTTCTCAGGCTTTCGGTTGCATCTTTCTACTGTGTGAATAGGGGCATTAGGAGAAATGTAATCTTTGAATACTGCCCAACCAGTTTCTGCTTGGTAACGTGCCCTGAAATCCTCAATGAATGCCAGCAAACAAATTAGATCCACAGTGTATTTGATACGCATGTCTTTTCCCCAAACAAAATTCAAATTTCACAAACACAAACTGAGTCATTTTCCAAATGTTTGTATATGAATGCAAGTTTTTGTCCTGTTCTTCTGTAACCAATACCATAAAACTTCTGAAGGTCCTTGATGCATTTATTGTACAATGTTAATCCAAAACAAAACTTTATTCTGACTAAACTTGTAGCTATGGAGAGATACCAAACTCATTTTTGTTGATCAGTACAACATGTTTGTACCAGCCAGATCTAAAAAATGTGTAAAGGAGTACCATGCTGTAAAGACCTTATTACAGTTGTAAACACCAGTGCAGCTGTTACGAATCTAGCAAAACCTCAGGTTAAACAATTTCAAATTTACTGAAGATGACATTCCAGACCCAGTTTTCATAACATAAACACTCTAGGACATGCCTTTGAGATGAGTGGGATTGTCATTAATATTAATGCCACCAAATTCAAGGCTGAGAAGTCATTTCTTTCCAAGCTTTATTTTCACTCCTAATTTTGGAATAAAATATACTTTTAGCCTGAAGTATGGCATGTCTTTTCACAGCCTGAAAACATTTGATCCTGTTGCCTTTGAATTGTAGGAATGCAAAAATACAGTATAATTCTTTTATTCTTTATGGTCATTTAACTTAAATGAGTTTGTTAGAATTAAAGTTGGGAAGAATTAACTGTTAATGGAATTCAATTGCATTGTTCAATTAAAAAATAAAAGGATGCTAAAAATAGTTGCTGTTTAAGGATTAGTGTGACATTTTAGAATGCTGCATTTAAGGAAGGAATTTTATTCTAAAGTGATTTGAAGCACATTTTTTGTGGTCCTTTCACCTAGACAAGGTAGGACAAGCATTCAAAACCTGAACCAGTCTTAGTCTGTTTTTTTCTTAGTTTCCACTTAGTGGGACATCTGGTGAGGTATCGTTTTGGCCATATAGTCATTTCTAAAGTTTCTGTGCTCTGATTTCCAGTTAAGTCTTCTATGATGTTTGCCAAATTTAAGAGCATGCAGGGGTCCACTGGAAGTGCTGAATAACTGGGCTTTGGCCTAATTCTTGTGCATGGCTGTGTGTGTGGGGTGGTTTTGTTTTGTTTGCTTGTTTATTGGTAATTGCATTAAATTCCATTTGCCTTTACTGAATTTTTTTTTGTTGGACTTTTGGGGAAACCTCTAAATTGGATAATAGAGCAATTAAGTGACTGTTTGTAAGCGATCCTCAGTGCTCTATTAGAGAGGCAGCATTTATCAAAAGAAGACAGTTGAATTTCTCCTGTTTAAACTTGCTTTTGAAATTCCGTTAATTTTCTAATAAGGAGAATTGAAGCCAACCATTGTCAAGTACCATACTGTAATCTAAAGTTGGTAACTGTGGAAGCACATAGTTGATATGGTGATACCTTTTTCAGAGGAACTTTGGCTATTTCCATTAGCATAAAGGACACAACAGACTGCATCTTGTTGCCTTCACCTCTGTCTTATTTCTTCTGTTTTCCTTTTTTTTTTTTGTGATGGAGTCTTGCTCTGCTGCCCAGGCTGCAGTACAGTGGCATGATCTTGGCTCACTGCAACCTCCGCCTCCCAGGTTCAAGTGATTCTTGTGTCTCAGCCTCTCAAGTAGCTGGGATTACAGGCACACGCCACCACACCCACCTATTTTTTTTTTTTTTTTTAATTTTTGGTAGAGACAGGGTTTCCCCATGTTGCCCAAGCTGGTCTTGAACTCCTGGGTTCAAATGATTTCCTCTCTCAGCCTCCCAAAGTGCTGGGATTACAGGTGTGAGCCACCACTCCTGGCCCCCCTTTTTAAAAAAAAAATTAAAGAGGTTGTGGAGGTTTCTTTGAATTCTTTTGGTGTTTTTAAAAATGTTATATTTTGAGAAGAAAATCTGGGCAGGTACAAAGAACCCCTCCCTTTCCTGTCTAAAAACTTTTTTGCAGTCGCCCTGGAATTTTCCTTCATTGTCATTCATCCTTCTCTCCTTTCTTGATATTGGGTCTTCTGTTTACTATATTTTATTTCTTGGTTTTCTCCCTCCTCTTGGTGTGGAGCAGGTGTTCTAGTATCTTCCTAAAGCAGAATGTGTGGGAGGTGAATTATTTCTAGTCACTGCCTGTTGAATGTGAAGTTATTCTAGTCACATTTGATTGATAGTTTGTCTAGATAAGAATTCCAGGTTGGAAATTATTTTCCTTTAGAATTGTGAGGCATTGTTTAATTTCCTTCTACCTTCCTGTGTTTTTACAATTTCATGATGATGTGCCTGGTGTGGATCTCTTCTCATCCATTTTCTTGGGCACTTGGTCAGCCCTTTCAATCTGGAAACTCCTGTCTTTTAGTTCTGAGAAAATTTTTGTTGATTATCTCTTCCCTTCCATATTGGAACTCATTACAAGAAAGCTAATTAAGGAAGAGTAGAGGGTTGTGTTATGGGCTGAATTGTGTCCACCCCTCCCCCATTCATAAGTTGAAGCTGAAGCTAAAACCCCCAATGGGACTGTATTTGGAGACAGAGCCTTTAGGAAGTCATATGGGTGGGGTCCTAATCTGATAGGATTGGTGGCCTTAGAAGAAGAGGTAGAGAGAGAGATCTCTCCCCACATAAGCACAAAGAAGAGGTCATGTGAGGACACAGGTAGCTGCCTACATACAAGCCAGGAAGAGGGCTCTCACACAGGCCTTGATTGTAGACTTTTCAGCCTCCAGAATTGTGAGAAAATACATTTCTGTTATTTAAGCCACCACGTATGTGATATTTTGTTATGGCAGCCTAAACTGACTAAGACAGGTTGAGGTCAATCTAGGACCTCAGCTTCATCAAGGTGAACTGCATGCATTGCAAGAGAATATTAACATGGTGCTGGTGCGTGTGTGTTCTCCTTTTTGACTGGTCGCTTTTTAAACTTAGTTCACTCATCTGCGTATCACCCTTTGTGAGTTAGCACAAGTCATTAACCCAAGGTTCTAGATCTGTGCTGACCAGTGCCATAGTCAATAGGTACATTTAATTATTTAAATTTACATTAATTAAAATTAAATAAAATTCAAAATTCACTTCCTCAGATTCATTAGCCATATTGCATGTGTTGAGAAGCCACATGCAGCTGGTGCCTGCAGTATTGGATGGACAGATAGAGCCAGAACCTTTCCATCCTTGCAGAAAGTCTGGCTGTACAACTGTATTCTGGATACTTGCCTTACACCTCTCCCTCTCTTTTTTTTTGTCCAGTGGGTCTGAACTTTTTTAGGTTCAAGGCATACTTAGGAATACTAGAATTTGTAGTGGACATCTTCAAGGTTTTAAAACAACACTAAGAAGTAAACAACCATTATAGTGCAAACTCTGCCAAAGTGTCATATGCATACTGAGTCTATAACTGCATCTGCAGTGATTATGCTATTGGCATTTGGCCATGCTTCTGCAGTATGGCCCTTAGAAGAGCTGTTTTCTACCCCTACTGGGCTTTCTGATATGTTTGTAGGACAGAGAATTGCAGGAAGCAGGCCTTCATGTCTGAGCCGTGCTGCTCTGGTTTGCTGTGCTGAATGTTGCTGTGCTCTCCCAGAAGAGGTAGGCACAGGTGCTTTAGAAGGAACTGTCAGAACCCCACTGCTCTACTGAGCACTGGTGAGTCTGAGGATTCACAGGCTGAAGGCAGGTCACTGAAAGCGACCTACATTCTGGAATTTCTCGGAACAGATTATTTCCTGAGATGACAAAAAGTATAATTTTGGTCAGAAGGATCACTGAATTTCCTGGAATCTACCCCACCAGGCTGTGTCTTCATAGGTGGGAGCTGTTCTCAAGAATCCTCAAAACAGCCCTTTGAGGTAGGTTCTGTTTCACTCCCAAAGAGAAGCGAGGTTGGCACTCAGAAATTTCACATCATTTGCCTTGGCTCACTGAATGAACTAGTGAATAGTGACGCTGGCTTCAGACCTTTCTGTTTTTCTTTAAAACTTGTGTTTTTTTCTACCAGAATGCAACTAGGGTTGGCCAGTGGCCCCTTCTGTCCATCACGTGGGAGCAGCTCTCCTAAAGCTGGGCTCTGCATTAAAGGGATTGTTTGCAAATTTATTAAATTAAACATGTTTAATTCAGGGTAAAAACTGAATGATTTGGAAGATCTTCTTTCTTTTTTTTTTTTTTTTTTTTTTTTTTGAGATGGAGTCTCGCTGTGTTTCCCAGGCTGGAGTGCAGTGGCGCAATCTCTGCTCACTGCAAACTCCACCTCCCAGGTTCCTGCCGTTCTCCTGCCTCAGCCTCCCGAGTAGCTGGGAGTACAGGCGCCCCCCCACCACCGCGCCTGGCTAATTTTTGTGTGTGTGTGTTTTTTTTTTTTTTTAGTAGAGACGGGGTTTCACCGTGTTAGCCAGGATGGTCTTGGTGACCTCGTGATCCACCCGCCTCGGCCTCCCAAAATGCTGGGATTACAGGCGCGAGCCACCACGCCCGGCCTTTTTTCTTTTATTTTAAAGAACTGTTGTTATTTTTATTTCAATTAAATTGAAAAAACACAGGGAAAAAGTACAACAACAACAAATCCCAGGCAGGGCATGGCGACTCACGCCTGTAATCCCTGCACTTTGGATCGCCTGAGTCCAGGAGTTTGAGACCAGCCTGGGCAACATAGTGAGACCTCAGCTGTAGAAAAAAATTAAAGAATTAGCTGGGCATGGTGGTGCATGCCTGTGGTCCCAGCTACTAGGGAGGCTGAGGTGGGAGGATCGCTTGGAGGAGGTTGAAGCTACAGTGAGCCTAAATCAGTCGTGCCACTGCACTCTAGCCTGGACGACAGAACAAGACCTTGTCTAAAAAAACCCAGAACCCGGCCGGGCGTGGTGGCTCACGCTTGTAATCCCAGCACTTTGGGAGGCCGAGGTGGGCGGATCACGAGGTCAGGAGATCAAGACCACGGTGAAACCCCGTCTCTACTAAAAATACAAAAAAAATTAGCCGGGCGTGTTGGCGGGCGCCTGTAGTCCCAGCTACTCGGAGAGGCTGAGGCAGGAGAATGGCATGAACCCGGGAGGCGGAGCTTGCAGTGAGCCGAGATCGCGCCACTGCACTCCAGCCTGGGCGACAGAGCGAGACTCCATCTCAAAAAAAAAAAAAAAAGAAAACCCAGAACCCAAAAAACAAAAAACCCCAACAAATCCCTCATAGCACCAGCACTTATTTTTGAAGACTTCCTGTACTTACACATATAAATATTTTGTACAAAAATGTTATGATATTATAAATATTTTTCTGCAGCTTCCTTATTTGACTTAAGAATTTATGATGAACATCTTTCTGAGTCAGTCAGGAATATTGTTCATGCACTGTTAACTCCTCTGTTACTTTAACAATTTTGTGTGTGTGTGTGTGTATGTGTGTGTGTGTGTGTTTTGATGATTATTGTTATACTGACTTTAGCCACTTTTCATCATTTTAGCCTTTAGGTCTCTTTTTTTCTTTGTGTGGTCTTAACCGAGAAATAATTGCAAGTGAGGAACAAAGTCTTAAATTTGGTGGCACTTACCACCAAATAATTCCAGATGTTTGCCTTCCCTCTACATAGAAAGAGCCCACTCTCATGCTGTATTTGTTCTTCTCATCCTCCCCTGTCTTATTTCTCTTTCATTTCATTTAATTTTAACCTCAATACCAGACTTATTTTGTGCAGCCCTTGGCCTGCTGCGGAGATATCCTTGCCACTGACTCTCTTTCCAGCCCCCAGTCGCTGATGTGTCTCTTGGCAGCGAGTGTAAATGATGGTGGTCCTCTCATTCTGACGTGGGAGCACCCCAAGTCAACAGTAATATTTGGTGTAACAAGTACCAGGGTGGGATAACCACATATCCCTGGACTGGGATTTTAAAATTGTCAGTTGTCCTGTCATTTGTGGTTTAGGGATCAACTTGAGCAAGAGAAACCCCGTCTCTACTAAAAATACAAAAATAAATTAGCCGGGCATGGTGGCAGTCGCCTGTAATCCCAGCTACTCAGGAGGCTGAGGCAAGAGAATTCCTTGAACCCAGGAGTCAGAGGTTGCATTGAGCCGAGATCGTGCCATTGCACTCTAGCCTGGGTGACAGAGCGAGACTGTCTTAAAAAAAAAAAAAAGAAAAGAAATTGTATTTATTTCCTACAGACTTCTTTTTCTTGGTTATCACCTGACATTGCCTTATCAGGTATTTTATTATGTATTTTATTCCTTTTTATTATTTTTGGCTTAAATTTTCCTTTTAGTCTTTTACTTTGATCATTCTTTCTTATTTTCTCCTCCATATTTTGGATTCTTCAGACTTCTTCCCTTTTCTTAATCTTATCTTACCAGATTTCCCTTCTGCTTAAATTTCATGATCCAGTTTTTCAGTAGATGGAGATAGAAGGCTGAGGTGAGGAAGGTGGGGGTAAATACGCTGCTTGCTGAATTTTAAATATAAAACAAGATATTAAGGAACTTATTTCCTTTTTGATTGCCTATATTTGGGAGACCATAGAATTGGCTGGCCACTAATATCAAGTGGCTTTTGTGTGCAGACCCTTACAAAGAAATGACTGATAAAGTCCCTACTTCTGGGAGTTCTGATAGTAAAAAGTGTGACATCTGTGACACATACATTGCCAGTCAATGATGGATAGAAATGGACAGACTTTGAGGAGATGAGTTTTGAGTATACAGAGATACCATTTTGTGTGTTTGTGCACATGCATTTGAGACAGGGTCTCACTCTGTCTCCCTGGCTGGAGTGCAGTGACGCGGACGTGGCTCACTATGGCCTCGACCTCCCAGCCTCAAACAGTTCTCCCACCTCAGCCTCCCGTGTAGCTGGAACCACAGGCATGCGCCACCATGCCTGGCTAATTTTTTGATGTTTTGTAGAGCTGAGGTCTCACTATATTGCCCAGGCTGGTCTCGAACTCCTGGACTCAAGCGATCCTCCTTCCTCAGCCTCCCAAAGTGCTGGAATTACAGGTGTGAGCCACTGCAGGGCCACAGAAATACAGTATATTTGTGATACCATTAGTAACTTTTATTTGACAGAGGGTGAAGTATTGACTAAGGGATAAAACCTATTCTGGGGCCCAGAAAACAAGGTTTTGCTCCAAGAAGGCAATTAGATGTGGATAACAGTTTCAGTACTGAATTGGGAACCTTTTTACTAAAATGTAGTCTACATGTGGGTATCTAGTAATAGAGTCACTGTTATTAAAGAACTGTATATATCTGTGACATACAGAGGAACCACATACAGTTTCTTTAATATGTTCTTCATCTTTGAGGAAATCCTAGACAAAACTGGAAAAATTTTAAGTTTTCTTATTGCTCATTACAAATTATAGGGATTTTGATATTGTGCAGTTAAAAGTTCAGTAGATTTTCGAAACTAGTTATTAATTGACCTCGGTTCTGCACATTTTTGTTGCTTTGCAAGGGTACCCTTAAGGCTCAAATAAAGTTAAAAGTAAGGTAAATGGCATGTTAGACTAAAACTGTTTTTTTTGTCTGTCAGCACTTAAATAGAAAAACAAACTAGCTTAAGAACATGACTGCAATTTAGGATCTTAAAACCATATATACCATAGTATTTTTAAAGCCTGCAACCAAAAAGTAGAATCATTGTGTTTTATAGCACTTTGAAATTCTGTCTGATGTTACTGTATGTCTGTGCTGGCCTGATATGGCTTTTGGATTGTGTTTGTGGTAGAAGAATTTCTTGTATTTGTATATTACTTGGCTGCACAGATGGTATCCGCTTGAAATCTACTAAATAAAACTAGAACAATGATTTTGCCAGTTGGTTTTGACTGCTTTTATTTATTTTGGATGGCTATAGTCTTTGTGAAGATGGCAGACTAAACCTGGAAGTGACAGCTAAGAACAGAATGGGTAGGTCTGCTAATTTATCTCAGTAGAACTCATGCCACTTCTCCCTGGGTACAAGACGTTTTCTTCAATTGAATGTCCACAGGCCAGCTGAGCCATCCTTCGCTCCCATATCCCTATTGTCCTTGGCCCAGACCTTTTCTTTTTTTTTTTTTTTTTTTTTTTTTGAGAAGGAGTCTTGCTCTTTCACCCAGGCTGGAGTGCAGTGGCGCGATCTCGGCTCACTGCAGGCTCCGCCCCCCCGGGGTTCACGCCATTCTCGTGCCTCAGCCTCCCGCGTAGCTGGGACTACAGGCGCCCGCCACCTCGCCCGGCTAATTTTTTGTATTTTTAATAGAGAAGGGGTTTCACCGTGTTAGCCAGGATGGTCTCGATCTCCTGACCTCGTGATCCGCCCGCCTCGGCCTCCCAAAGTGCTGGGATTACAGGCGTGAGCCACCGCGCCCAGCCAGCCCAGACCTTTTCTCATCCTCCATGGGTTATCTCATCCATTTCCATAGCTTTAGTTATTGTCTCTCTGTTGATGTTTCTACATCTGTGTCTTCAGCTTAGGCCTGTTTCCTAACCTCTTCCTCACATACCCACTGCCCACTGGACCTCTTCATTTAGATGCCCCAGGTCTCTTGTACTCACCATGCCCTAAGCTGAGCCTATCTTTTTATCCAAGTATGTTCCTACTCCTTTGTTGCCCCTTTCAGCGTGTGGTGGCATAACACATCTAGTTCTCTAATCAGAAACCTGAGCAACATCTTTACCTCCTCTCTGTTCCTTTTTTTACTATGTTTGATCTAAACACTAAATACTATGTGTTCTCCCTGATAAGCATCTCTTATCTGGGTGCTTTTCTCTATTCCTTCATGCAACTAGACTAGGCCTCAGTTACTGTAAGATGGTCTTCCATCTTACAGTGTGATCTTCTCTCCCCTGGTGGTCCATTTTCTATATTGCTTCTGTGATTTTTCTGAAACACAAATCTGATTATATCACTTTCATGCTAAAAATCCTCCAGTGACTTCCCTTTGCTCTTAGAATAAAGTCAGAGTCCTTACTCTGTTTTGTAAAGTCTTTTTAAATCCATCTCCTGCTTGCTTGAGCAGGGTGACAGTCTTGGTAAAATGTACTTTTATAGCCAGAAGTCCCCCTCACACTTAACATATCATGATGCTTTCTTTTCTTGTGAGAAGTGAGAAATTTTATTGTGACATGTTGTCCATTAGTAAACCACACTCAGATCTGTGTGCTCCTCTTCCAAAAAATACATTATATATATTTCTACAAAGAGAGAAAACACGTAATAGTTGTCAGGTTCTTTTGAGAAATCCTTTTGTAGAAGTTATGCTTGGTGTTGTTTTAATGTTTTTATTACAAAGTAGAGAGCCTGTCTGATGAATCTTACACAAATAAAGTAATGGAGGTAATTAGATATCACCACAGCCTTTCCTTTCTCTCCAGAACAGGTAATAAGAGTCAGCATTCATTTGGAAGCAGTTGCCCAGACGTGCCAACAGAAGTTGTGGGCATCTGTATCTCCTAAGAAAGTGGGTTTCCTGAAAACCTTGGGAAAGGAAGGAAGAGAGGGAGGGAGAGAGGAAGGGAAGATGCTATGTAGGTGGGCCAGTCACCAGCAGAGGGATAAAACATGGTGAGATCGGCCGGGCGCGGTGGCTCACGCTTGTAATCCCAGCACTTTGGGAGGCTGAGGCGGGCGGATCACGAGGTCAGGAGATCGAGACCATGGTGAAACCCCGTCTGTACTAAAAGTACAAAAAAATTAGCCGGGCGTGGTGGTGGGCGCCTGTAGTCCCAGCTACTTGGAGAGGCTGAGGCAGGAGAATGGCGTGAACCCGAGAGGCGGAGCTTGCAGTGAGCCGAGCTTGCGCCACAGCACTCCAGCCTGGGCAACAGAGCGAGACTCCGTCTCAAAAAAAAAAAAAAAAAAAAAGATGGTGAGGTCAAAATATAAAAGCACCAGTAGAGTATTCCTTTGGCTGGCCTCTATGTCTGGATGCCCTAAAATGTTTATCTCCATTATTATAAAAGAAGTCCGTGTAGATGCCTAGAGAAAGGAGGCATCCCTGATTTGGGCAGGATTCTAAACAATTGCCTTTTTGTATTGTTAGTCTACACTTTGCTGAAAGTCCCTGTTGCCTCAGTCTGCTGTTCCCCTGGTGAGCCCCCACGTATGGTTCAGTTCTCAGTGCCAGGTCTCTTTTTCTGGAAACTTTCCTTAGCATCCCAAGTCTGGGTTAAGTGCTCCACTTAGTCTGCTGTACTATGTAACACTTCTCACTCTGCAGTTTTAGTTTGTATTTTAAGTTCAGTGACTATGACTAATGTTATTGTTTGAAATGAAAGAGATTTTAAGAGTTTCTTCAAGAGGATTGACCAGAGTCCTGAGACATTTCTCCATTCCTAAATATATAAAAGCCATGAGTTGCCTTTGAACTTCATTACAATTTTGAAAATTTTTAGATATATCAAAGGTATTCTGTGGATGAGAGCTAGCCTGCTTCAATCCAGTTGTGACTATCTTGACTGTGAATGTCAGTGTTCGTGTTTGATGTTCTTTATTTTGGTGTATGCTCTAGGTGTAAAGCCAGCCCAATATTGTCCCAACACATGACTGTGTTTGTTTGGCTAACTGAATACACCCTACCTGCCTTTTCTCCATTTTCTGTCTTCATATCGAAATCCATACACTTGAAATATTCTAATCCACTAGATACATGTAATTTCCTCATTTATGCTTTACTGAAACCCTGTTGGAAAATTCAAATTAATTACCCTTAGATTAAAAAAAAAAAAACCTAACAAAGCTCTGTGGATTTGGTATGGGAACATATCAATAAATTTTTTTTAAATAAAAACCACATAATTATTTTTAAAAACAACATTTATTTTCAGATCTGTTGAGTTTTTCCACCTACTTCTTTAAAAGTTTTCCTTGTCATCCAAAGACATGACATTTGAGGATCTGTCTCTTTACTAGTTTTCTGTTTTTCAGGCAATGAAGCCTCTTGTTACATTAAATTAGTGTGTCTAGGTCATGATCCTTAGTCATTTTAAATTGGAGTGTGATAGGTTTTAATATATTGTGCAGTAGATCCTTGATATTTTCAGATTTAACAGGTTTGTTTTGATTTTTAAAATCACTTTATTGAGATGTGATTGATATATAAAAAGTTGTACATATTTAATATATAGAACTCAATGAGTTTGTGGATAAGTATATACCTATGAAGTTATCACCACCATCAAAACTGTAAACATACCCATAACCTCCCAAAGTTCCCTCTGCCGCCTTTGTTATTATTTTTTTGTGTATGGTAAGAACACTTAATATAAGCTCTACTCTTTTAGCACATTTTTACTATACAGCATAATATTGTTAGCCATAGGCACTATGCAACATAGTAGATCTCCAAAATTTACTTCTCCTTTAGGACTGAAACTTTGTACCTTTAACTGTCACCTCTCAATTTCCCCTCCTGCCAGCCCCTGGCAATAGCCATTGTACTGTTTTTTTTTTTTAATTGATACAGGGTCTCACTGTGTTGCCCAGGCTGGAATGAGTGGTGTGATCATAGCTCACTGTAGCCTCAACCTCCGGGGCTCAAGAGATCCTCCTGCTGTAGCCTCCTAAGTAGCCAGGACTACAGGCATGCGCCATCCTGCCTGGCTAATTTTTTATTTTGTACAGATGGGGTTTTGCTCTGTTGCCTAGGCTGGTCTCAAACTCTGGCCTCAAGTGATCCTCTCTTATTGTGGTTTTGATGTGTATTCCCCTGATGATTACTGATGTTGAGCATTGTTTCAAATAACTGCTAGCCATTTGTTTGTCTTCTTTGAAGAAAAGTTGGTTCAGGTCCCTTTGACCATTTAAAAAATCAGTTTTTTTTGTTTTGTTTTGTTTTTTGTTTTTGGTATTGAGCTGTTTGAGTTCCTTATATAATATATTCTGGATATTAACCCCTTCTCAGATGCATAGTTTGCAAATATTTTCTCCCATTCTGTAGGTTGTCTCTTCACGCTGTTATTTTCTTTGCTGTGAAGAAACTTTTTAGTTTGATGGATTTTTAGTTTGATGTAATTCCATTTGTCTGTTTTTGCTTTTGTTGCTTTTGTGGTCTTATCCAAAAAATCTTTGCCCAGAAGACCAGTATTATGAAGCACTTCCTCTGTGTTTTCTTCTAGTAGTTTCATAATTTCAGGTATTACATTTAGCCCATTTTGTGTTGATTTTTCTTTTTTTTTTAGATCAACATCTCAAACTTTATAATACACTCACATTTATACACAAATTTCTGTTTACAAGTACAAAAGGCAAAGAACTGCAAAGAAGCTAAGCAACTGCATCATCAGCCACATTCAATCGAATTAATACTGTTGTCCCCCGTCCATAGTTTTCATCCAGAGGAAATGGTAGATGCCGTCTCACACATGGACTCCACTGTTAGTTTTAGAAGTTGGAGACTGTGTGTGGTTCCGCAGAAGTCAGGGTTTCTACAGAGCTGAACTGAGACTCCATCATGTTCCAGGCCATATCAGCCAGAAGAAAGTCGTCTATTGCTGTTTGAGTTTCGTTGCTGGTGAAGAACAAGCTCCCCAGGGTTTCAAACCCAGAACTCATGGTCTGTGTTGCTATACTGTTCAACTGAACTTTGCTTTCTAGAGCAGGTATATTTTTAGCAGTGGAGATTCTTTCAGTTTGGGTCTCTGTGTCAGATGAATCAGTACTCATGGAAAAGCTGGAGTGTTTCAGAATACTTCCCAGAGGCAGATGAGGACTACTGTCTAAGAAAAAGTTTAAGTCTGTCTGTGTCTGTGTGTCAAACATCTCAAGGCCTAAGAAGTTAGAATTTCCCCTACACCCGTAGGACTGAGCAGAGGTATCTGCGAGTAAGAAGTCCATTTGAGTCTCTATGTCCAGTGACTCCAAGACTGGCTCGGTGTTCATGGTGCTAAGTTCATTCTCTTCAGTTTGAGTCTGGATATGTGAGGCCAAAAAGAACTCTTCGATATTAAAATTGATTCCAGGGTTCTGGGCTGGGCCAGATGGGAGCTGGGTGTCAGGTCCAGGATTTCTGTCAGACAAAAGACTACGATGATCCAGTGTCTGAGCAGGCAGATTACTTGACAAGATGTTTTCCAAATCATTTAATAAATCTGTGGTTTGGGTCTGATTATCTGTCATGTTCTGTGAAGGAAGCATACTATTCTGTGCACTGAAGTTTATAATTGGTGCACATTTCTCAATATCTTGATTTAAAGTCTTAGGCTCATTCTGAGGTAACAAACTATGAGTTACTGTCTCTGCTGCTAAACTGTTGCTTATAATGTTACTTGTATTAACATTATATGATGAATGAACACTCTCAAAAATGTCTCCGCACATTCCAGCTTGGTCCTTCGGTACATGGTCATCCGTTGGACTTCGTATACCACTGGTTTGAGTTTCTCTGGAGACCCCACCCGACTGGAAACAGGTGTCCATAAATGCATCAGTCTGAGCAGCTATAGATGAAGTTACCTTAGAGCTGGGCAAAAATGTCTGAGTGTGAACACTAATGGGAAGAGACACTTGAGAATCAAACAGCAAATCAGTTTGAGAACAAGACGACACAGAGGAATCAGCGGTGGCCCACTGTGCAGAAGGTATAAAGTTTTGTGAGGCATAAGACAGATCTGTCTGCACATTGATTGAAGAAATGCTGTTCTTTTGACATGTGTTCCTTAGTTCTTGTAAAGGATTAGATGGACTTTTACCCAAGTTCACTTGAACACCAGTACTTATTGGCTCAACAGCAACAGGATCAGCAATTTAGAAAAGAGGTAGGCTCTCCTTAAGAGAGCAAGCCTCTGAATCTAGGCCGAGGATCAGGGTTCCTACTGACAAGGGCGGTAGCTGCACAGCCCCTGTGGCAGAGCCCTGATCGACACCTAACAGCACAGGCTGGGCTGAGGAGTCGGCTGTAGGCACAAAGACAGGCATGAGGGAAAACTGCATCACGGGTAGTTTAAGCAAAGCCACTTTGGGCTTTGGTAAAAGCAACTTCTGAGGATATCTCGGTGGTGTTGTAAGAGTCTGCCTGTCGGTGTTAGAGCCACAAGAGTCTTCCAAAGATGGTTCTAGCGTTATTTCTGAAGCTTCTAGTTCTTGAGTGTCTGGTCTAGGGATTGATTGGTTGGTTGTTAAATGATTCAATGGTCTTGTTGGATAGCTTCTGGTTTTGCACAGTTTTCCATTTTCCTTTTCTTACTAGGTGGGTCCCTGTGTTCTGCAGGGATCTCGTGGCCAGTTTGGTAGATGTGAGACTGCAATGCTGTTCTACTGGCGTAGGGACAGCCGCATGTGCACCGGAAGGTCTTGCCACAGTCCTCTGCGTGTCTTTTCAGGTCCCATTCTGTACCGTACGAATTGCTGCACTTACTACATTTGTGCTTCTTCTCAGCATGCGTTTTCGGAAGTGCTGTTTTACGAGAGAAAACTGAGAAAATGGTCTGTCAGGGCCTCTGGGTCAGCCTTCGATTGGACAACAGTAGAATTTCGGTATAGTTTTCAAATCTTTTCTTATTGTTGGATTGACTATGCTGTCCTGCAGGCGGTGGCTCTTGACCAGGTGCATGTTGAGCGCGGGGCTGTTGGGCAGGATCTTGTGGCAGCTGCGCACGGTGCACAGGATGTTGGTCCACACGGCCTGGGACAGCTCGCTCACCTACTGCTGGATCAGCATCCCCGCCAGCACGGGGGCCGCGGGCTGCTACGTCGCCCCTGTGGGCCGCGGCCGGCTGCCCCTCAGTCGGGGTCCCGGGGGCACCCACGGGCCTGAGGCCACGAGAGCCGGGGACATTGTCGCCGCCGCCTCCGAGGCCGCCCTGCCCATGGCGGCCAGGCCCAGCTCGCAGTTGTGTTGATTTTTTCTAAGTGGTGAGAGATACGGTCTACTTCCGTTTTTCTGCATGTGATATCCAGTTTTCCTGAACACCCTTCATTGAAGAGACTGTCGTTTCCCCAGTGTGTGTTCTTGGCGCCTTTGTCAAAAATCAGTTGACTAAGTGGGTTCTCTATTCTGTTCCATTTGTCTGTGTGTTTTTATGTCAGTACTCTACTTTTTTGCTTACTATGGCTTTGTAGTATATTTTGAAGTCAGGTAAGATTGATGCCTCTAGCTTTGTTTTTTTGACGCAAGACTGCTTTGGCTCTTTGGGGTCTTCTGTGGTTCCGTACACACACATTATATATATATATATTTTGTTTGTTTGAGACAGAGTCTTACTCTCTCACCCAGGCTGGAGTGGAGTGGCACGATCTCAGCTCACTGCATCCTCCACCTCCCGGGTTTAAGGGATCCTCCTGCCTCAGCCTCCTGAGTAACTGGGACTACAGGTGCCTGCCACTATGCTCAGCTAATTTTTGCATTTTTAGTAGAGACTGGGTTTCGCCATGTTGGCCAGGCTGGTCTTGAACTTCTGACCTCAGGTGATCCACCTGCCTCGGCCTCCCAAAGTGCTGGGATTACAGGCATAAGTCACGGTGCCCAGCCTCCATACAAATTTTAACGGACTTTTAAAAGATACGAATTCTTCCAATCTGTGAACATGGGGTATCTTCCCATTTTTTGTGTGTCTTCAATTTTTTTCAATATTTTATAGTTTTCATTGTAGAGATCTTTCACCTCCTTGGTTAAATTTATACCTAAGTATTTTATTTCTTTTTTTTGGTAGGTATTGTAAATGGGATTGCTTTCTTGATTTATTTTTTAGATAGTTTGCTATTAATATTTGGTGTATAGAAACACTAATGATTTTCGTTTGTTGATTTTATATCCTGCAACTTGACTGAATTCATTTATTAGTTCTAATAGTTTTTTTTAGTAGAATTTGTAGGGTTTTCTATGTACTGTGTCATCTGTAAACATAGACAGTTTAACTTCCTCCTTTCTATTTTGGATGCCCTTTCTTTCTTTCTCTTACCTAATTGCTCTGGGTAGGATTTCCAGTGCTGTGTTGGATAGAAGTGGTAAGAGTGGACCTCTTTGTATTGTTCCTGATTTTAGAGAAAATGCTTTTAACTTTTCCCCATTCGGTATGGTTAGTTGTGGGTCTGTCACAGATGGCCTTTTGTTGATGTACATTCCTTCTATACATAATTTGTTGACAGTTTTTTTTTTTTTTTTTTTTTTGAGACGGAGTCTCGCTCTGTCGCCCAGGCTGGAGTGCAGTGGCGCAATCTCGGCTCACTGCAAGCTCCGCCTCCCGGGTTCACGCCATTCTCCTGCCTCAGCCTCTCCGAGTAGCTGGGACTACAGGCGCCTGCCACGACGCCCGGCTAATTTTTTGTATTTTTTAGTAGAGACGGGGTTTCACCGTGGTCTCGATCTCCTGACCTCGTGATCCGCCCGCCTCGGCCTCCCAAAGTGCTGGGATTACAAGCGTGAGCCACCGCGCCCGGCGACAGTTTTTTTTTAATCATGAAAAGATGTTTAATTTTATCAAATGCTCTTTCTGCATCTATTGAGATGATCATATGATTTTTGTTCTTGGTTCCGTTAATGTGGTATATCATCTTCATAGACTGGCGTATGTTGAATCATCCTTTACAACCCAGGGGTAAATTTCATTTGATCATGATATATGATCATGATTATATATCATGTGTTGTTGAATTCTGTTTGCTAGTGTTGTGTTGAGGACTTCTGCACCTAAGTTTATCAGGGATATTGGCCTATGATTTTCTTTTCATGTCTTTGCTTCCTATTCTTAGCAGTGTTCCCTTGAAAGTAATTTGTCTTTTTATAATCTCTGTCTGCTTTTAGGATTTCTTCTTTGCCTTTAGTTTCTGCAGTTTTACTGTGTGTTTTGCTTCAGAGGAGTGTGTTTTGTCCCATTTTCCAGAGGTCTTGTTGGACTGAGCTCTGGTTACCTACCCTCTCTGGTAGTTGGCTTAATAACCCTCCCTTCATTGGCTGTGATTCCCTGTGTCACTTCTCTACTTTCTTAATGGTATTCCCTTTGCTGTCCAAATAAACTACTTCTACTCAAATCACTTTTTCAAGATCTCCTTTTTGGGAGTAATTGGGCTTCTTAGATCTGAGGATTAATGTTCGTGTTGATCACAATGGAATAGTGATATTGCTGACAGAAAGGTATCATTGGTTATACTTGGAAGATCCTCAGTTTCCCTAATGGCAAAAGACTTGGGAATCTGTGGATCAAGATGGAGCATATATGATCCCAGACAGAAGTATTATTTCTCAGGTGCCCCAGAGTTCCCCAAAGGATGGATCTGCATGACAAGAGAAGCTCCCTTATCACTTCTAATGGGGTTTTATATGGTTTTGGTCAATCACCCTTCCACTGCTTGAACATTACTCTTCTGGAACCCAGTGACATGTGTGCCTACTCAGGAGGTAGAATTAACTGATGCACAACAATTGCCAAACATTCTTTAGAGTTTACTGCAAGGTTGGATGACATGAAGACCAATTTTCTGGTATCAGTCTTTCAGAAGACGTAAGCCTCAGGCATGTCTGATTGCTATTCTAAAACGTGTGTCTGGGCACAATGGATCATGTCTATAATCCCAGCACTTTGGGAGGCCGAGGCGGGAGGATCACTTGAGCCCAGGAGTTCGAGACCAGCCTGGGCAACATAGCAAGACCCTGTCTCCACAAAAAATAAAAATAATATCAGATTAGCCAGACGTGGTGGCATGTGCCTGTAGTCTCAGCCATTTGGGAGGCTGAGGTAGGAGGATCCTTTGAGCCTTGGAGGTCAAGGCTATAGTGAGCCATGATAGCACCACTGTACTCCAGCCTGGGTGACAGAGCAAGACCCTGTCTCAGTCAGTCAATAAAATATCATACAGTTATGGTTAAAAACTAAAACAAATTTTTAAAAATTTGAATGAACAATAGAGAATTTATTAATATGATTTGAATTTATATTAATTTTGTGGAGAAGAATCATTTAGAATTTTAGCCCAATCATAAGCCTGTAGATGATGACACATGAAATTATTATTCCCCTGTGAAATACAAGTGTGAAAGATGACTACCTTTTTGTGCTATGGTTTTTATATACTATACTCACGTGCACTTCTTCAAGGTTCAGTTGTGTGGTTTTTCAGTTCTTACTCCAGCCACTGGATGTGCAAATACTCCGTGACTGTGTAAAAATCGTACCTGTTAATTTATATATATTGTTACTGGCAGGAGACAGATAGATAGTGCTATTTATTAGAATTATATGTGCTTCTGAGCATTATTTACCTAACCAGGTATTTTAAAAGTGCAGAAAAAAATTTTAAGTCTGAACCTTATGTAGTAACTCTGAAAAACTGTAGAAAACAGAGTAACAAAATATAAAAGTAGTAGATTGAAATGATACTCTTCTTATTATTATCATTATTTCTAGAGACAGGGTCTTGCTCTTTTATCTAGGCTGGAGTGCAGTGGCATGATCCATAGCTCATTACAGCCTCAAACTTGTGGGCTCAAACAGCCCTCCCTCCTCAGTCTCCCAAGCAGCTAAGACTACTGGTGTGTGTCACCACACCTGGCTAATTTTTGTTCGTCTGTCTTTTTGTGAAGATGGGAACTCACTGTGTTAACTGGGCTGGTCTCAGAACTCCTGGGCTAAAGTGATCCTCCCATCTCAGCCTCCCTAAGTACTGGGGTTACACGCTTGCACTACCAAGCCTGGTCTGAAATGAGACTCTTAAAGGAAACAGGAAACAGTGAACAAAGAGAAGAGTCATTGGAAATTAAAAAAAAAAAAAAAAAGTGAAATGCCCTATGTCTGATCAAATAGAAGCACTGGATTCAGATATCAACAAACTAATCAAGATGGAAGAGCATAGGAAATTTCCCCTGGCAAGAGCTTGGTAACAAAGACATCAGGGGCCAGAGTGAAACATGCTGAATTCATGAGCCAAGTGCTGGGACTCAGTTGACCTATAAGAACAAATAAAAAGAAATCCATGTGAATCCATGTAAAACACAAAACCATGGACACTTGTATTAAAGTACGGCTTGTCAATAGAATTTGCATCAGTGCATGCTAAGGTTAAGTCACAGTCAAAGCCTATTCAAAGAATAGCCTAGTGGTTTTCAAGTAGCTGGGCAGGTAAAGAAAATACTTTGACATATATAACTCTTAAGATCTGCTGTAACAAATAGTTATTATACTAGCCATACCAAGCTTAATTTTCTCCTATGTATGGTCTTGGTAAAGGGATCATGTTATATGGAACAAACATGATCGACTTGGATAATGAAATTGTAAATAAAATCCTGCTTTACAAATTATTATTGCTGAAACAGCCTGTGTTTTAGAGAAAGCAAGAATGTTTTTAGATAAAAGAAATAATTATTCCATTTATTAATATTAATATTAAATTATAACATTTTAATTTAATGTCAGAAGTACTTGTTCTGTACAGAGATTATTAAGAACTGGGATCATGAATCTGTTGCTGATAAATAAAATTTCAGAGCTCTTGAGATAAATTATGAATTCAGTTTGGGGGAACAGGGGTTCCTTATCAGCTAGAAAAACTGATTTTACTACCATATGGCAGTGGTAAAAAAAAGTCCATACCAAATTCCTTATCTTGGATATGTATCTTGAATTTTTATGCGACAGAACAGAAATACAGTTTTGTTCAGGAAAAAAAATTGCAGAAATACTACTCTGTGCAGCTCCTGTCTAGAACATGCCTGCCTTTTTGTGGTATACAAAAAAGAGAATTATCTAGTTTAATTCCTTGAAGAGCAATTTGAATGGTTTCCACTTGGGAAATTATGTAATTTCATATTAAATAGCGGGTGGTAAGGTAGTCAGATGGAAATGTTCAGTTCATCTAGCATCATCAGATTGATTTGACAAACAGAATTCTTTTAATTCTGTGGAAAGCATTTTTCTCTCTTTATCCTTTGGCAGAGGCAGACGTTGTCTGTGGTTTCCCCACAGAAGTTTGAGTGGGTAAACTTTGGATGTGTAAATATAAACAGCAGACAGAGACATTGCCTCTGACAGCTGGAAGGATCCACTGAGGATCTTAGAAGGAGACTGCTGATACGGATGATGTTGGATAGAGAGACTTGAGGGAGGAATTAACCAATGTGAACATAAATGAGGAATGCACATGCTCAGAAAAAATGATAGTTCCTCCTTAAGTTTAGGTTGAGGTTGTTGAAAATTTTTGCTTTTGATATGGATAAAAACAACAAAAAACTGACTTTTCATATTCGTACTTCGTTTCCTATTGTGATATGTCATCAGTGCTTTGTGATGTGGATGAGCACATGGTATGTTTCTTGGTGAGTGGCTCCATTTCGTACATGATACGTAACCTTGGGCAAGATATTTACTTCTCTTTTCCTTAGTTTCCACACCTGTATAGTGGGATTGTGGGGACTGAGATAAGTTTATGGTGCTTATAATTGTCCTTGGCATAGAATAAGCACCGTGTAAATGATAGCTGCTATAAAATAATAATAATTATTATTTTGGTGGATTGAGAAATTCCCTTAAGGAGGAAGCTAGTCGCTTCCTCTAATAACCTTAGTATAGTTGATGTATTTATATATAAATGAGATACAGAATTCAGGAGCAAATTATTTAGTGTTTAAGATGATTTATAAAGATATGTTCATATTACCTTTTAAAAATTAAATTGTGAAGAATACTGCAGGTGCCCGCCACCATGCCTGGCTAAACTCTGAGCCTTTGCACATGCCAGGAAGGTGCTGTGGCTGGACACTGGGTCTGATGATGCTGCCCCTTTCTTTCCTTGAACAGTAATCAGCCCTCAAGACTCTTCTGGTTTGTGAAATCTTTGTGACCGCACGTTATGTGTGTGTGCTGCCATTAGATCAATTTCACATTATTATTGGAATTTTTATTTGCATTTCTGCTACCCCACGCAGTTGCGTGTTTTCCAGTCTACTATAAAATTTTTCAAAGATTAAAAATTACATCTTTTAATTAGCCACAGTGCCTGCTGCGTAGTAGGTGTGTTTAGGTAAATGATTGAATGATTAAATAAATCATACCCGTCGTGACAGTATTCAAAAGAAAACAATTCTTCTCTTGTTTTCCCTGTAAGGAGCAAGGAAATCTTTCCTGGAAGCCCCTACACCAGACATCTCCATGTATTGGCCTAGGATACAGTCACTGACAAGGGAATGGAATTTCCCTAGTTGGCTTTGAAAAGGCATTTTGTGTTTAACCACAAAGATGACTGCACTGGTTACAAAAATAATACCTGATTATTATAGGAAATCTATAAATTAATGAAAAGTACAATAAAATAATCTGGCATTACACAAAGAAAACTGTTGTTAACATTGTGGTGTTTGCTTTCCAGTTTTTGGTTGTATATGTTTGTGTGTATAGAAGAAAATTGCAATCATATTATATATAGTGTTTTATAGTCTTACATTTAAGTCTAACATAAGCAGTTTTCTGTACCATTAAGTCATATTTTTCTGAAATTAGACTAATGGCTTAAGTTCCTTCATATGGCTGTATTACAAATTATATAATTCATTGCTTATTGTTGGAGATATAGATTTTTAGCAGTTTTTTACTATTGAAAATATGCAGTGAACATCCTTTTATATGAATCATGTACATCTCTGGTTATTTCCTTACACTAAATTCCTAGAAGTGGATTAATGAGTGAAAGGGTATAAACACATTCAAAGTTTTTTGATATACTTCTCTGATTATCTTTCAGAAAACTTGGACCAATTACATTACCAGAAACCTGCATATGAGTGGCTGTTTAACTGTATTCTTACCAGTACTGGGAATTTTTTTTTTTTCAAGGCAGGGTCTTGCCCTGTTGTCCAGGCTAGAGTACAGTGGTATAATCATAGCTCACTGCAGCCTCAAGTTCCTGGGCTCAAGCAATCTGTGAAGTATTTTTTAATCACTGATTTTATAGTCAAAAGCGGTTTCACTCTGCTTTTTTGACTTGTAGTGTTATTTTTCATTTAGTCAGCATTTAGTAGATATTTGTTGAATGAAAGAAGAAATCCATGTTTCTTGATATGTATATTGTTTATTCACACCTATTATTAGCATTGTTATTTTTGCTTCTTTATTATGATGTACAAAAAGTACATAAGCTGTACTAATGTTAAGTGTAAAACTCCATATAATTTATGGCATTCTATTTTCAGTTTGTTGTTTTGGATATTAACTTTAGTTTATAGTATTATAATAATTTATAATATTATCTCAGCCAAGTCTGTTGGGCGAGATTTATTCCATCATAGTTATATTCTCCCTAGGGCTCCTAATTACATAGAGACTTCATTTTGGTTCTGACTGAGAAATAAATTATTTCTTTCTCAATTCCTTTATTATTTATTACATGTCTATGATTTTTTTGCACAGTACTTCTCTTTGGCAACATACCATTTTATTTATCTTCATGTTCTTCTAGATATCAAAAATTTTTTTTTCACTATTTAGAAGAACCATTAGATTATTTTCTTTTTATGTTTTCTCCCTTATTCCTTGGCTCAGATTTATTTTTTCTCTGTGTGTGTGTGTGTTTCTGTGCGTGTGTGCGTGTGTGCATGCGTGTGTGTGTGTGTGAGAGAGAGGCGTCTCAGAGTTCAAGTAAATGATACGTTCCTGTGTTATTTATTAACAGCTACAACTGCTGTTTGTTGTTGATATTTATCTCATTTAATCTTTTTTTTGTCTGGTAAGACTGGTACATATCATTGTGCTTTTCATTTAGAGGGAAATGAAATATTTTGGGCCATACTGTTAATAGTGCTGTGTGGATCAGAGCTGAGATTAGAACCCAGTATGCTAGTGGTATGTTTGGATTTCAAATTATAAACTGTACTGGGTTTAGTCTTGCACATAAAAAGAGGCTGAACTGAAGTTTCCAAGATGTTGAGAAATTTACAGTTTATTTAAATTTGAGTCTTGCTGTGAAGTACACTCTTTTCCCAGTTATTTACAGCTAGAAAAGCAAAAGTCTTCAAGTATAATTTAATATGACCAATAGGAACCACACGACTTTTACAGTCATTTTGTTGTGTACTAGTGTTTATACAACTCATGACTTGACAGCTGACCAAACTGTCTTATCCATCTCATATTAACATATTGTGAATGTAGTAGGAACTGGCTTAGCAAAATCTTGAAACCTCTGACTCTAATATTTGTGGGATAGTAAAATAAACAACTTTGGGGCTTTCAGGCTGTGTGATGTACAGCCTGTTCGGGACATTAATGCTTATTCTCACTGTTGACTCCGTTACTTTTGTGAACAGTTTTGCCGACAGGTGTTTAGGCTTGCCAAGAGAGATTATTTCTAGCTAGTAGAGGACTCTTGGAGAAAGACATTGGTTTCTACTTAGAAATACAATAACGAATGATAATAACTGACATTGAATGGGTGTTAAAATGTGCCAGGCACAATTCTAAGTGCTTTCTGTGTAATTAATATATTTTATTATTCACAGCAACCCTACTAGGTTTTTCCCATTTTACAGATACAGAAACGGAGGCATAGACTGGCAAAATAACTTCCCAAGGTCACAAAGCTAGTATGTTACAGAGTAGGGATTCAAACTTCGGCAGTCTGCCTCCAAGTCAGCCTTCTTAATCACTCTGTTATGCTGACATTTATTAGATGAAAAGAAAGAGGCACAGGTGAGTCATAAGTGGCTGTTTGTGTTTTTGGAAAATATTTTACTCTATGCCTACTGGCAGCTTGAAATAATTAAGCTGCTACCATTCATTTAATTTTTATTTTTTGTAAAGTGAGTTATTTGCTTGCATATAATATTATAATTGGAACATAGTGAGTAAAGTATACCCTTTTATGTTTGTACAAATTTAGGGTAAGCCTGTATTTTCATAAAGAAAGTGGTCTTTGAGAAAGAAAGTGTTTGAAACAAAACTTTGAAGAGTGGGTTCACAATCAGGGTGACAGCTACAGAGTAGTAAGTAATTTGGTCAGTGCTCTGTAACAAATAGCAGAGACTGCCTTATTGGTCCTGTGTGCCATCTTGAAAAGCTGAATGTTGCAGAAATGGCAGGCTAAATGTTTTGGAGTAACCCAAGCTGACTCTAGGCAGAATTTGTCTTTGGCATCTTCTCATTTTGCCTCTCACTGGCACCTGTCTCATTCACCTTTTGTCATTGCCAGATATGGTGTGGTGCCTAACAACCTTTACTCACTATCAACAAGTCCAGCTGGGTGTGGTGACATGCACCTGTAGTCCCAGCCCCTGGGGAGGCTGAGGCAGGAGGATCCCTTGAGCCCACGAGTTTGAGGCTGTAGTGAGCTATGATTGTGCCACTGCACACCAGTCTGGGCAACAGAGGAAGACCCATCTGTTTAAAACAAAACAACAACAAAACAAGTTTCTCATAACATATTAATTAGTGTTTAATAAAAGGGATATCCTTTCTCAGGGTATTTGCATTTAATAGATCATTCTCAAAGTTTGGGCTTTGGGGTTATTTTTGAGAGTTGGCATTTATTGCTATAAACTTCCCTCTTAGAATTGTTTTTGCTCTCTCCCATAGGATTTGGTATGTTATGTTTCCATTTTCATTTGTCTCAGGAAATTTTTAAATTTCTCTTTAAATTTATTCATTAACTCATTGTTTAGGAGCATGTTGTTTAATTTCTATGTATTTGTAAAGTTTTCAAGGTTTCCCCTTTTATTGATTTCTAGTTTTATACCATTGTGGTCAGAAAAGATACTTGACAAGATTTTGATATTCTTAAATTTAAAAGACTTATTTTGTGGCCTAACATATGATTTATCCTGGAAAATGATTGATGTGCAGTTGAGAAGAATGTGTATTCTGTACCTGTTGGGTAGAATGTTCTGTAAATGTTTGTTAGGTCCATTTGGTCTAGGGTACAGTTCATATCTGATGTTTCTTTGTTGACCTTCTGTCTAAATGATCTGTCCGTTGCTGAAAATGGGGTGTTAAACTCTTCTACTAGTATTGTGTTACAATCTGTCTTTTTCTTGAGATCTATTAATATTGGCTTTATGTATTTAGGTGCTCTGACATTGGGTGCATATACATTTGCCCAACATCAGAGCACCTAAATATATAACATATCCTTTTGCTGAGTTGACCAACCCCATTATCATATATTAATGTAATGACCTTCTTTGTCTCTACAGATTTTGACTTAAAGTCTATTTTATCTGATGTAAGTATAGCCACTCCTGTTTTGGTTTCCATTTGTGTGAAGTATCTTTTTCCGTTTATTTACTTTCAGTCTATGTGTATCCTTATAGGTGAGGCAAGTCTTTTGTAGGCAGTATATAGTTGGGTCTTGTTTTCTTTTGTTTTTTTAATCCATTTAGGTACTCTGTGTCTTTTAATTGGATAATTTAATCCATTTACATTCAAAGTAATTATTGATAGGTAAGGATTTACTACTGTCATTTTATTAATTTTTTTCTAGTTTTGTAGATTTTTTTCTTTCTTTCTTCCTTTGAGGTTAAGTGATTTTCGCTAGTAGTATATTTTGATTCTTTGCTTTTTAGTGTATCTATTATAGGCTTTTGCTTTGTGGTTACCATGGGGCTTATAAAAGTATGCCTTATAGTTTTTTACAGTGATAGCAACTTAACTTTGATTGAAAAGAAGATACTCTTTAACTCCACTCCCCCATTTTGAGTTTTTGGTGTCAAAATTTTTATCTTTTTATATTGCATGTCCCCTAACAAATTATTGTAGCTATTATTATTAATTGTGTTGTCTTAACCTTCATAAAAAAATATGTGATTTACATGCCACGATTACATTATTAGAGTCTTCAGAATTTGACTGTGTACTTGCTTTTACCAGTGAGTTATGTACTTTCAGATGTTTTTGTGTTACTCATTACTATCCTTTTCTTTCATCTTGAAGAAGTCCCTTTAGCATTGCTTATAAGACAGGTCTGGTGCTGATGAATTCCATCAGCTTTTGTTTGTCCAGAAGTCTTTATTCTTTTCTTCATTTCTGAAGTACAGCTTTGGTAGGTATAATATTCCTGGTTGATAGTTTTAATTTTTTTTTCTTTAGGACTTTGAATTTCTTCAGGACGATGTTTCTGCTTAAAGGTCTCTTGTTAGGCATATTAGTACTCCCTTATAAATTATTTGCTTCTTTTCTCTTGCTCCTTTCAGGATCCTCTCTTTGTGCTTGATCTTTGACATTTTGATGGGGTAGTGTTATTTGGATTAAATCTGATTGGATACCCTTGATCTTCCTGTACGTGGATAGCTATAGCTTTCTCCAGGTTTGAAATACTTTGTTATTATTTCTTTAATAAGCTTTCTACTACTTTCTCTTTTTCAAGGTTCCCCCTTGAACACCAGTGACCCACGTATTTGCTCTTTAGATGTTACCCATAAATCCTGTAACTTCATTCCTTTTTCCTTTTTCACCTTTAGTTACGTATTTTCAATTAACCTGTCTTTGAATTCACTGATACTCCTCTAATTGAACAATTCTGCTATTGATGCTTTCTGTTGGATTTTTTATTTTGTTCGTTGTAGTTTTTAGCTCCTGGATTTCTGTTTGATTTTTAAAAATTATTTCAATCTCTCTGTTAAATTTCTCTGATGAATTTCTGAATTGCTTTTCTCTACTTTATTGAAGTTAGCCAAATTTCCTTAAAACAGGTATTTTGAATTCCTGTCAGGCAGCTTTTCTATGATCCTCTCTTTAGGATCAGTTACTGGAAGCTTATCTTTGTCCCAAAGCATGTTTTTCCTCCTTTGGGCCCACTGGTTATTTAGTAGTGCCTTGTTCAGTTTCCACATTTGTGAATTTCCTTTGAAACTTCCTGCATTTATTTTTAATTTATTTTTTTGTGATCAGAGCACATTTGTTCTTTTAAATATATGAAGACTCATTTTATGGCCTAGCATATGATCTGTTTAGGAGAATATTCCATGTGATCTTAAGAAAAATGTATATACTATTGGGTGGAGAGTTCTATAGATGTAAGTTAGATCTAGTTGGTTTATAGTGTTATTCAAGTGTTCTGTTTTCTTATTGATCTTCTTTCTAGTTGTTTTATCTACCACTGAAAATGACAGTTTGAAGTCTCCAGCTATTAATATTCAATTGTCTGTTTCTCCCTTTGTTTCTGTCAATTTTTGCTTCATGAATTTTGGTCCTTAGTTGTGTATGTTTATAATGGTATATCTTCCTGATGGATTGACCCTTTTATCATTAACAAAATGTCCCTCTCCATCTCTAATAACTTTTTGTTTTAAAATTCGTTTTTTTAATATCAGTATAGCCACAATTAAGTTTCTTGTTTTTGTATGTTTGCGTGACATATCTTTTCTATCCTTTTACTTCCAATCTGTTTGTATTTTTCACTCTAAAGTGTGTCTTCTATAGACAGCATATAGTTAGATCATGTTTTCTTAAAGTCTGACAATCTTTTGTCTTTTGAAGGGATTTTTTTTTTTTTTTTTTGAGACAGAGTCTTGATCTGCCACTCAGGCTGGAGTGCAGTGGCGCGATCTCTGCTCACTGCAACCTCCACCTCTCAGGTTCAAGCGATTCTCCTGCCTCACCCACCCGAGTAGCTGGGATTACAGGCACCCACCACCACAGCCAGCTAATTTTTGTATTTTTAGTAAAGACAGCGTTTCACTGTGTTAGCCAGGCTGGTCTTGAACTCTTGACCTCAAGTGATCCACCCACCTTGGCCTCCCAAAGTGCTGGGATTACAGGTATGAGCCACCGTGTCCGGCCTGATGGGATTGTTTATTCCACTCACATCCATGATATTATTGACATAGTTGGCTTTATGTCTGAACTTTTACTTTATGTTTTCTGTATATCTCTTGTCTTTTTTTTGTAACTCTGTTTCTCTGTTTCTCCTTTTATTATGCTCTTTTAAGTAAGTATTGTCTATTTTTTTTTTTTTTTTTAGACGGGGTCTCACTCTCTTGCCCAGACTGGAATGCAGTGGCACGGACATGGCTCACTGCCACCCTTGACCTCTGGGCTCAAGTGATTCTCCTTCCTTTGCTGCCCATGAAACTGGGATCACAGGCATGCTCCACCACATCTGGCTAATTTTTCCATTTATGATTTTTTTTTTTTTCTTGAGACAGAGTATTGGTCTGTCACCCAGGCTGGAGTGCGGTGGTGTGATCTCGGCTCACTGCAACCTCTGTCTTCTGGGCTCAAGCTGTTCTCATGCTTCAGCCTCCTGAGTGGTTAGGACTACAAGCATGCACCACCATGCCCAGCTAGTTTTTGTAGAGACGAGGGGTTTCACCATGTTGGCCAGGCTAGTCTCTAAGTCCTGGCCTCAAGTGATCTGCTTGCCTTCACCTCCCAGAGTTCTGGGATTACAGGTGTAAGCCAGCATACCCAGCCAATTTTTTGAGTTTTTGTAGAGATTTTTTGTTGCCCAGGCTGGTCTCAAACTCCTGGGCTCAAGTGATCCTTCTGTCTTGGCCTCTCAAAGTGCTGGGATTACAGGCATGAGTAGTGACTCATGCCCGTAAGTGAATATTTCATAATGTTGCATTTTAATTTCTTTAATGATGTTTTCACTATTATTTTTGAATTTTTTTTTTAGTGGTTACTCTAGAGTTTGCCATAGAATAAGCTTCAGACTTATGCTCGCTTAATTACCGTGATGATTAATGTTACTCCTATACATATGATTTTTGACTTATGTCCTATACATATGATTCTCAACTTATGATGGAGTTATAGCATCATAAGTTGAAAATATTGAAAGTCAGAAATTCACTTAATACACCTAATGTACTGCACATCATTGCTTAGCGACACCGTGCACTGTAGAGTGTTGCTTGTTTACCCGTGATTGCTGGGCTGACTGGGAGCTGTGGCTTGCTGTCACTGCCCAGCATTGTGAGAAAAGCATACTTGAGAAGAATGTATGTTCTGTTGTTGGGTGGAGAGTTCTATAGATGTCTGTTAGGTCTACTTGGTTATAGTGTTATTCAAGTGTTCTATTTTCTCAATCTTTTTTCTAGTTGTTTTATCAGTAGTTATGGTATCACATATCAGTAGCCTGGGAAAAGAGCAAAATTCAAAATTTGAAGTATGGCTTCTACTGACTGTGTATCACTTTCACATCATTGTAAAGTGAAAAAAATTGTAAGTCTAACCATCATAAGTTATGGATCATCTGCATAGCTTTATTCCCTTCTCTTCCTTTTTTTGTGGCATTATTGTTATACATATTACCTCTCAATGTTATGAATTCAACAGTGTTTTAATTATTACTTTAACATGTGTAGTTATTTCCTTAGCCCAATACAACTTGGCTGTTTAACTCATTTGCACTGTGTTTGGCAAATATATTTACATATCTTATTCCTGTCTATATGTTATAGGCCCAGCAGTACAGTATGTACTTATCATTTTATGCAATTCATTTTTATGTCAGTTATGAGAATAAGAGAGAAAAAATGTGCATTTATAATTACATAATTAACTTATCAGTGTTCTTTTATTGTGTGGATTCAAATTACCTTCTGGTATTCACTTTTTTTTGCAAAGTGGGTTTTCTAGCAACAAATTCATTTTTTGTTTATCTGGGAAAGTCTTTATTTCACCTTCATTTTTGAAAGGTAGTTTTGGGGGATATGGGATTCTTGGTTGACAACTTTTTCTTTTGAGCACTTTGAATATGTTTTCCTGTGTTTTTCTGGGATCTTTTGTTTCTGCTGAGAAGTCACCTGTTAATCTTATTGGGGTTCCCTTGTAAGTAATGGGCTATTTTTCTGTTTCTGCTTTTAAGACTTTCTCCTTGTCCTTGACTTTCAGCATTTTCACTACAGTGTTTTTGTTTGTGGCTCTCATTGCATTTATCTTATTTGGAGTTTGTTGATGTTCCCAAGTGTCAATAAATTTGGGGAGTTTATATGTTTATTTTTAAAAATTATTTTATTTTTAATTGGCATGTAATGTGCATATTTATAGGGTGCAATGTGATGTTTCAACACATATATATATTATGTACTGATCAAATTAGGATAATTAGCATAGCCGTCATCTGAAACATTGTTTCTTTGTGGTGAGAACTTTCAAAATCCTCACTTCTAGTTATTTTGAAATATGCATACATTATGTTTAACCCTTTTCCCATTTAGGAAAAAAGGTACAGCTCACTACCCAGTGCTCATTTAATTTTACATAAACGTGCTCTTTGAGGCTGAAGCAAATCTGACTGATTTTCAATGTGAAAATAAAATATAAAAACTGTTTTTGGAGTTATTTCTAAACAGGACTAACATCAGAATTGTCTGAATCATCAGAATCGTCTATTTCAGAAAAATTGAATTGAAATGGATCTTTGGCCAATAACTGTTGAAGAACAATGTTACCATCATGCATAGGAATGCTGCATTTTCTAGGATTTGATATTTTCAGCGATTGAGAATTACTGTATTTTGTAAATGGAAATACCAATGCTAAAAACAGAATGTTATACATAGAATGATGTTTTTTTGTTTCCAAGTTCAATGTATTAGAGCTTGCGAAAATAGTAGTAAAAGCGAGCAAAGTTATCTCAGAGTAGATGCTGCAGCCGCATGTACTGTGGACGAGTATTCTCTGGGCAAATGGGAAAAGGGTTGACTATAGCCAACCTACTGTACAATAGAATACAAGAACTTTTTCCTCCTGTCTAACTGTAACTTTGTACTGGTTGATGAACCGATAATTATGCTTTTTAAGCTCATGGAAAATGTCTCAGATCTTTAACAACAATTAGTAGGCAAAAGTACTCATACTCTTTCTTTGATTTTTGTTGTTGTCGTTCTTGAGATCCTACTCAAATCAATGTGGTAAAACCTTCTGAGGATTGCCAGACCAAATATAGTTCTTGGGGTATGACAAGGAATGAGTAGTAGCACTTTATGAAGGCTTAGGTTAGGTATACATAGAAATAATCATGCTGTTACTTGAGATTGCCCTGCCCCTAAATAAGTGGTCTTGAAGATGTGGTAGGCAAGGGACAGAGAAAGACCAAGCTCCCTGTGACCAGAAAAGGATTATCTGTTATTTAGAGGAAGGGGTTGGAGAAAAGTTGGCCCATTGAATTAACGCAAGAAACCAGAGGTACTGTTAGGATATTCTGCAGTCTAAGTCAGGATGAAAATATATTTAAGAACAAACTCAGCAACTAAGAAGCTTCATGTCTTGAATGTGAGAGGCAGTCTCCCATATGAAACTGTTAGTTGACGTTGAAAATTCATTCATCCTGGTGGTTGAGTTAGGAGGATACCCAAGAAGAGCTTTTGTATTTAGTTTCCTGGTGGTTGGAGAGTTCAAACACTAGACTTGGAAGCAGATAATACCTCATAGTACAAGGAATAGGAACTTTTCTCACTGTCTGGAGAAACCAAGCATCTGGCTGTCTGATTTTAGTGAAATTGTAATTTAGGGAACTGATTAATTTTATTAGACAGGGTGTGAGTGCCGTGGCTCCTGCCAGGTGTGACTGAGATCCACTCTTGCCTTCTCTCTCTGCTCCTGCTATTTATGATCCTTATGCTCAGAGTGTATAGAGTAGGTTTGCGTTCTTTTTTTTTTTTTTTTCTTTTTAGAACTGAGGTCTTGCGAAGTTGCCCAGGCTGGATTTGAACTCCTGAGCTCAAGCCATCCTCCTGCCTTAGCCTCCTGAGCAGCTGGGATTACAGGCATGCACCACCTAGCTAGGTTTGGGTTTTGTTTGGCTATACTTCCTCCTATTCCTGCCACCAAGGCTTGTAGTTGTTGTTGATTTTAATAGACTATTTTTTAGAGCAGTTTTAGGTTCACAGCAAAATTGAGCAGAAAGTACAGAGATTTCTTCTATACCCTATTCCCCCACATGCACAACATCCCTCTACTGTCAACATCCCCCACCAGAGTGGTACATTTGTTAAAATTGATGAACATGCATTGATACATCATTATCACCTAAAGTCCATAGTTAACATTAGAGTTTACTCTTGGTGTTGTACATTGTATGGGTTTGGACAGATATACATGTGTCCACCATTATAGTATCATACAGAATAGTTTTATGGCCCTACAAATCCTCCGTGTTCTGCCTATTCACTCTTCCCTCTCCCCTCTCCCCTACCCCAGTGGCATTTCTGTTTTTATTTTATTTTATTTTTTGTTTATTTATTTTTTTGAGATAGGGTCTTGCTCTGTTATCCAGGCAGGAGTGCGGTGGCACAATCATAGCTCACTGCAACGTCTACCTTCTAGGCTGAGGTGATCCTCCTGCCACGGGCTCCTGAGTATCTAGGAGTACAGGTACACACAACCATGCCTGCCTAATTTATTTTTCTTTCTTTCTTTTTTTTTTTTTGTAGAGACAGAGTCTTGGTATGTTGCCTAAGCTGGTCTCAAACTCCTGGGTTCAAGCAATCCTCCTACCTCAGCCTTTGCAATCCCAAAGTGCTGGGATTACAAGCATGAGCCACCACGCCTGGCCTGTTTTTATTTTTAAAAATTACTTGAGGAACTAGTTCTAATTCCAGTCCTGTGCTGAACTTGTATCATACATAGTTCAGAGAATTCCTACTTATGTAGGGACTGCAGGTATCCTCCCCTTATCCCTTTCCTCCTTTCCCTTCCCCAAATAATGGCAAGTCAGTGCCCATACTGTGTATCAGTCCATTTCATTTTTTGAGATTTCCTTGATGGTCTGTTAATTTGGAGACACTTCTGGACAAATGATAAATTTCTGGCAGTACAAGCCCAAAGTAGTAAGGTTTTGCTCTAGACACTGGAGCTAGAATGAAATTTAAAAATGGTTCCTTGCTTTTACACTGTTGGTGGGAGTGTAAATTACTTCAATCATTGTGGAAGACAGTGTGGAGATTCCTGAAGGATCTAGAACCAGAAATACCATTTGACCCAGCAATTCCATTACTGGGTATATACCCAAAGGATTATAAATCATTCTACTATAAAGACACATGCAAATGTATGTTTATTGCGGCACTGTTCACAATAGCAAAGACTTGGAACCAACCCAAATGCCCATTCAATGATAGACTGGATAAAGAAAATGTGGCACGTATACACCATGGAATACTATGCAGCCATAAAAAAGGGTGAGTTCATGTCCTTTGCAGGGACATGGATAAAGCTGGAAATGATCATTCTCAGCAAACTAATACAGGAACAGAAAACCAAACACCACATGTTCTCACTCATAAATGGGAGTTGAACAATGAGAACACATGGACACAGGGAGGGGAACATCACACACCGGGGTCTGTCAGGGGGTGAGGGATTGGGGGAGGGATACCATTAGAAGAAATACCTAATGTAGATGACAGGTTGATCGGTGCAGCAAACCACCATGGCGTGTGTATACCTATGTAACAAATCTGCATGTTCTGCACATGTATCCCAGAACTTAAAGTATAATAAAAAAATAAAAAATTAAAATGGTTCCTACTCTCTATTTACAAATTACGACCACTTCATCCAAAGATCACAAATTCTAAAGTGATACAATCTTTCTGGGTAGCCTTAACCAAAAGAGCTGTATCACTCTTGAGTTCCTCTATGCATATGCCAATCATTTCCTCTTTGCTACACCCTGTTTTGAAGTGTCTGCCCAGACAGTAGTACTCATCGACCACCAATCTTTGTGGGATGAGCAACTGACCCCATAGAAAACTATCTAAAGGCTCTGTTGGCTGGATTGAGCCAATCACATCCTCTTCCCTGAGAATGGGGACCTTGAGATACTGAGCTGATCAGATAATGGTTAGTTCTTGGGCTGAAATTTCGTATAGAATTGTGACCACGTTCTGAACTACAGCATAAAAGACGTGCAAGCTGGGGGGGAACAAAAAAAGCCACAGACGGCAGAGACAGCAGAGGCAGCTAGTGTAAAGAGAGATGCCCTTGAACGGAGCAGACATGTGGACACCCTGAGTTGTGGTGGCAGGAGCTTCTAGTTCCACTTCCTATTTGGACCAGCTAAACCTTTTCTTTCCTTGGGTGTTGTTCATGAGATCTTTGATCATAGCCTTTTCATAACACCTCTTCCCCCATTTGACTTGTGCTAGTTGAGTGGATTTCTGTTCTAGGGCTGAAATGCAGTGCCAGCAGAATCTAGTGCAATAGAGTCTTATGTAATTAAAGTCCTAAAGACTCTTTGGGTTGTGAGACACACAAAACCAAGGTTGATAATCAGTGCAAAATAACTACATGTTGGGGTACCCTTCAGTCAGTCAATGTCTTCCTCACGGGTAGACATTTAGTGACTCATTCACCACCCTTCCCTCGTCTAGGCTAAAGAATGCCTACGTCATTTCATCTTTTCTCAAAAAGAAAAACATTCTGCTGTTTTCTACTTCTTTATTGATCACATTTGTCCTTAATTCCTTCATATAACCTCAGGTAGAGTATTAATCTAGGTGCCAGGGGATGTGGGTTCTGTTCTTGTTGGGGTTCTAACTGAATGGATGGTCTCTGTAAGGTTCTTCATCTCTCTGTACCCCTACCCCCACACCTTTGCTGGGCAGTGAAGGGTTATGCTGATCACCGATTTCTAGCTGGTAACTCCCGCAAAGCAAGGTGTGGATAAAGAGGGTGGAGAAACCAAGCTACTTCCCAGGCATTTGCTATAGATGAAATAAATATGCCTATCCCTCACTTAATGATGTTAATTCTAAGAATCCTGCCAGTAAGTGAAAAGCTAGAAAATGAAAAATTACTTCTGTTAATTTTGTTGTTGTTGTTTTGTTTTTGTTTTTTGAGACAGAGTCTTACTCTGTTACCCAGGCTGGAGGGCAGTGGCGTGATCTCCCAGCTCACTGCAACCTCCACGTCTTGGGTTCAAGCAATTCTCGCCGCAGCCTCCCGAGTAGCTGGGATTACAGACATATGACACCACGCCCAACTAATTTTTTCTATTTTTAGTAGTGACAGGGTTTCACTGTGTTGGCCAGGCTGGTCTCGAGTTCCTGGCCTCAAGTGATCCACCCGCTTGGCCTCCCAAAGTGCTGGGATTATAGGTGTGAGCCACTGCAGTCGGCTAACTTATGTTAATTTTGGTGGTAAAAGTTATGATGTGTTCCATCCCAACCTAAGATGTCCAAATACTTTCTACAAATAGAAAAATACATCATTGAGCAATGAAAACTTTTTATTAGTAAATAATCCAAAATTAAATAAATGTAGTTGGTACATAAAATGTGTTAAAATGATGCTTTGTTGCCTCAATAAAAAAGAGGAGGCAGGGTCAGGCGCGGTGGCTTGTGCCTATAATCCCAGCACTTTGGGAGGCCAAGGCAGTTGAATCACGAGGTCAGGAGATCGAGACCATCCTGGCTAACATGGTGAAACCCCGTCTCTACTAAAAATACAAAAAAATTTAGCCAGGCGTGGTGGCGGGCACCTGTAGTCCCAGCTACTTGGGAAGCTGAGGCAGGAGAATGGCATGAACCTGGGAGGTTGAGCTTGCAGTGAGCCAGGATCGTGCCACTGCACTCCAGCCTGGGCGACAGAGCGAGACTCCATCTCAAAAAAAAAAAAAAAAAAAAAACGAAGAGGCTTGATGGGATCGATGGAAGAGGGAAAGAGCCGTTCTTTGGAAGGTGGTTAGTGAGTCAGGTGATGAACTTTTAAGGTGTGCATTCAGCAGCAAAAGTGCTTAATAATATTTTTCCTTGGGGATTTTGACAGTAGAAGAAACTCCTAATGTGGAAACCTTTGGTATATCAGTAGAAGGGGATCTTTAGATAAAAAAAAAAAAAAAAAAGCAAGATGTAACTTTGCTTCCCTTTTTGTAATTTGCAATTCATACACCTCCTTGCAGGATGCGATATTAGTTTCCCGAAGCTGTTATAGCAAATTGCTACAAACTTGTTGGATCAAGAGAACAGAATCATATCTTGTTGCAGTTCTGGAGGCCAAAAGTGTGAAAACTGACATGGCCACGTTCCCTCTGGGGACACCTTCCTGTCACTTCTGGCGGCCAGCATGGCATTCCTGGGCTTGTGGCCGCATTCCTCCAGTGTTTGCTTCTGTCTTCATGTTGCTGCCTCATCTGTGTCTGTCTCCAACTCCCCTGCCTCTGTCATAAGGATGCATGTGGCCTACCCTACCTTGATATTCCAGGACAAGCTCCTTCTCTCAGGATCCTGAACGTTACCACTTTGTAGTAGTTGTTGTTGTAGAAGGTAATAGTCATTCCTTTGCCATGTAAAGTAATATTCACAGGTCCCATGTGCTAGTGTGGGAATGAGGTGGTGACATTTGGGCTGCTAATTCTTTGTTGTGGGAGACTGTCCTGTGCATGGTAGATGTTCAGCGGTGTTCCTGGCTTCTGCCCACTGGGTGCCAGTGACATCCTTCTCCCAGCCGTGACAACCAAAAATGTCTTCAAATATTGTCAAGGGTCCCCTCTGGGGCAAGACTGTCCTTGGTTGATGAGCACTGCTTTAACCTAATTAGAGCCCATTCTTATCCCACTCAAATATGCTGCCTGGGAAGTTTCCAGTCTCTTTAAGAAGGGGGAGGGTGGAGAATGGATGCTGGAGAGGTTACTGCTCCTCTCCACTACACCTAACATTCTAGTGAAGTCCACAATTGGGCCAAATCAAGCAGGATTATGAAATTTTTGCTAGACCCCTGTTAGTGTATTCTAACATTATGGCATTTCATATTAGTCAACTAAATCTCAATATTATGTTTAAAAAAAATCCTATGGACCTCTGAATCCCCAGGTTGGATTTTTTCTACTTTACCTATGTTAAATATGTTAAATACCTAGGTTGCCTTTTATCTTAGAATTTGTCCATGTATCACCTCATTCTTTTTCAGCAGATCCCTTTCTGGAGGTTTTCGTACTTAGTTGGATTTATCCTCCCTGTGACTGCCGCCTGCTCCTTGCCTTGCCATGCGGCATTAGTAGAGTATGAACTGCACATTTAGCACAGCAGTTTATGCACTAGAGAATCAGGATTGGAATTTTTCTGAAGTATCTTATTTTTATGTGAAATAATTGAAACAGAGTATAGACACATTTGCTGTTTTGAAGTTTTTGTGATTTCCAAAGTAATAAATGTGCACTCTCACAGTTCTCAGGTGACTGATCTCTGGAGTGCTTGCCATTTCTCCGGGTGGGTGCTTTGTCCAGGCTCCCCTCTCATGTTGGCCTGCAAGTGCTCTCGCTGAGATGGGTCCCTGACCGGTACTGGATGAGAGGACTAGTACTGGTGCAGATGTTAGCATAAACAAAAGCTGCAGCTTTTTAATCATGACTAAGGCATGGGAGAGGTTGACATATAATGGTTCCCAGAGTGTCCCTCTCAGGCCAATAAAACATAGCAAAGCTACATGATAACCAGGCTGGAATGTATGTGAATTGTTCGAGTGAGTCTGTGTCACTTGAACTGTACTTGGCAGTACCTAGGGGCTTCATGTAAGGCATGAAGGGCTCCAGAAAGAACCCGCTCTTTGCCTTCAGTTGTATTCTATATGTTTAATACACAGCACAGCAGAAGCAATCAGCTTTCCCTAATGTTACTTATCCCATAAATCATCTTTTCTTACACCTACGTATTTTCTTCTGTATTCAATTTTATTAATAGATCATCTGATCTCCAGCTTTGCTGGTTTAGAACCTCTATGCTCATCTTAAGCTCCTCAAGGAGAAGGGGACTATTGTAATCATCTTTCAATGAGTTTGTAAAAACAATTCCCCCATCTCAGCACTGTGCCTCATAGGGTTTAAAATTTGACCGAATGACTGACTTTACATACATCCTTCCCAGACGCTGTAGGACTACTACTCCCCTAGAGGTTTTCTCTGCCCTTTGGAAAACAGGTAGGGGAAGAGGGATCTAGAAATGGCAGTATTCATTAAGATAGCCAAAGCTTGATAGGAAGAGAGAGATTCATTTTACTGTGGTAATTAAAGTGAAAATGGGAGAATAAGAAGGCATGCTGCTTCTTTTTCAGGAGTCTTGGCAAGGGTTCTAGTTTTAAAAGAGAAAGAGACACAGCCAACTAGATTGAAATGATATAGTAGAGTTCATCCCTCCACAGTCATATTTTACTGAGCCATTTTTCAATAAATGGACTAAATTGTCCCTTGGAACTCAGTAGGTGGTGCTCTTGTGCCATAGCATAGCATCGGCTTTGGAGAGGTTCTGAGACCACAGCGGCTGGTTCCAGGGCCTGTGTCCTGTCGGTCCCCTTTCATAGCTGCCAGGCACACACCTGGAGGGCATCACATGGCTGGTCTGGTGAGAGGCTGTCTTTGGAAATGAGGGGGTGAATTAGGGTCTTTACCTTCTCTAGACTGTCTGAGCTCTGCTTTCCAGGGGAACCTAAGTGAGAGGTTTTCTAACCTTTTAAAGAAAAAAAAATGTGACTCTTTATCCAAACAGTTATGATGTGTATTGTTACCAGTTTTCCAAGTTTTTTTATTGTTATTCATCCGTGATTCCTCAAATCAAAGTTCCTTTCCACATAACTCAGGGTATCATTCTTGTTTATGTTTTCCTTTATGTTAATGTTTGTTTCCTGTTTAAGCTTCAGAGAAGATGCAGTAGAATGAAATAAATATGTAGTAGAGAAATTTGGAAGTGATGAAGGAATACAGGTGAGAGCCATCGAGTTCATGCAGCAGCTAGTAGTAACTTAGCTGACAACAGACACTTTTGGCAGGAGCCCATTGCTTTATTCCTTTTGCTATATAATGAGTTCCTTGGTCCGAAGTTGGTTGTGATACCATGATGGTGAATAAGGAATCCAGTCAAGTCCACATTTGGTGATGCTGGAGAAGTGTGGTGGGCAAAGAAGATAAATTTAAATCCAGAGTGAGTTATCTATTACAAGGAGGACAAATCTGTTGCCTGAAGCATTTCAGGGTCTGCTTTTTCATCAAGTTTTTGTAGGGGTTGTATAAAACAAAAGTTGCTTCACCTATATCCACCAACTGGTAGGGGAGAGGCAAAATGCTAGTGGGAGTCACAGCCTGGATGTGCTGATCTGACCCATTCAGTCACCTGTGATGTCGAAAGGCTACCAGCCAGGTCCGAGTGAGGCCAGGCTGTGGGGCCAGCAGCTGGGCTCCTGAGCTGTGCTGCTGCAGATCCAGTGATGTGCAGTGTGTTTTGTCAAGACAGAGTGCTTCCTCTCCAGTCTACTGTCTAGTATCTTGTGCCCTGAGATTTTTTAGGTTTTAATGACCATAGTCCTGATTTACATACTTTGCAGTTGAGTTTTTTTAGCCATCTTTTAATTCTGCCTTTTCAATTTATACTTCCTTATTTTTTAATTAGCTTTTTAAAAAAGCACCCTAAATATACTGATTTTTGTTGGTTTTTTTAAAATCACCTTAAATATATTTTGTTGGAATTATTTTAGTATCTTAAGTATACTTTGTTAGGATTTTTTAGCATCTTAATATACCTATTTGTTGGACTGATTAACTTCATCTGAAGTGAATTTGTGATCTAATGTCTAATATTGTTAGTTGCATTTATTTCTTCATGTACTTTAGAACTTTGGTTAAGTGACATGTTTTGAATGAGGTTTTAAAAACTTTTCACTCATTCAGTCATTTTTCGCCTCTCTTTCTCCCTCTCTGCACACTCTCCCCTGTGTAGCCTCATTCTGCTTGTCTCTATCTGGCTTCCATGGAGCCTGGGTGCAGAACCAGCTTTCACAGTGGGGGCCTAGTTACCTGGGCATTCACAGGCTGCTTCACGCAGTGCCTGGTCCTGCCTGATGGGTGTCCTCCATCCTCCCTAGACCGCCACTCCATAGGAGGCAAGGATGCTGCGAGCCTTCCTTCAGGCATGGAGGGGTAGGGCTCCAGTCAGCACCTTCCATCCCACCTTCCAGCAAGGGTGCTAGTTTCTCACTCTGTTGTTTGTGCCTCTATTTAGCCCTCAACCCTTCTAAGACCCAAACCTACAGTTTCATTGCCTGTTTTTGTACCCTAGCATAGGAGGGGCTGGCTGCTCACGGTTTTGTCCTCAGGGCCTTGCCTCTTTGTTGCTTCTGTCCCGTATCGATTTCATAGAAATGTTTGTTTATTTTGTGTGTGCTTGCCTGCATCCTCTTTCTTTTTTCTTTTTATGTTTCTCCTCTCATTGCTGTATGTTTGGAGTAAAGAGAATCCATCAAAGAGTGAATTTACTGTGCCAGCTTAACTGGAAGTCACGTGGGCAGAGAGTTTAAAGGAAAGAAAGATATTTGGTTTTATGTAGTACTGAAAGCTAACCACAAGAACGCTTCCTATGTGAGCTCAGTGACCCATAGCGTATAGTTATTTAAACTCCATCTGAGGCTTGCAGGCCCCAAAAGATGAGGGGGATTAGGCAGGTGGGATTTATTAGGATGCTATGGTTCTCTACAAAGGTTTCACCTTCTATTTTTCGTTTTGGTGGTAATTTTTAAAAAATTCATGATTCCACACACCTAAATGCCTGCAATTCTAACTAAATAATGTCTTAAAATTTCAGTGCCTGGAGTTGTGTTTGTACGGGTGCCAAGGAGCACTACTTTAAATATAGGGAGATACTATAAAAGAACAGAGGTGAAAATGTAAATAATGTGTTTGAGCTAAGAGATTGCTGTTGCACAGTGGTTCTGAGGAGGAAAGTGATGCGTGAATTAAGCTGTCTCCCTGCATGTGTTAGTACTGGCCAGTCAACAGAACCTGCCTGTCAGTACCAAGCCCTACATGGTTAGTCCAAAGTGAGTTTCAGTGACTGCATCATTGATCACGCTGAATTAATTTTGTCAATTAAAATTTTACTCATTTTGTAGATTTGTTGGTATTTAATTTGTATGTGTTTTATTTTGTGGTTGTATAAGAGTTACAAGCATAAAGGTTTTACTGGTTTATGTTTGTTAATATTTAACTAACAAGAAAAATGACTTTAGATAATACTGGGAGCCCTCAACAGTTTTTAAGTTTGAGAACCATGGGTCAAATGGTAACTTAACTGTTGCTGTTGGTTGCAGCAAGCACCCTGCATTTGATTTTGATATCTTTAGCTCACTCCTGCTCATGCTTCCTGACCTGCTTAGCTCAGGGTGGTTTCTCTCTGGGGCCTCTGACACCTCCATGCCGGGCTGGTGCCCCTTCCTCATGCTCCCTGCAGCCCCCTGTGTTTCCTTCTCTCCCAGCCCTTCCTACAGTGTAATCTGTGTATGGGTCCCAATTTCCTCATTAGCCGTAAGTTGCTTGAGAGTGGGGAACACTGTCATCTTTTTATTTGCAGTGATTTTCAGAGCTCTTGTCATAAAATAGGCTCCTAATAAATGTATGGGTTTCCTTGTTTTTGTTTAGGTAGTAATAAATTACCTGTGGAATCAAGGAAAGAAAGAGGCAGAAATAACTTGGAGCCAAGTCACAAGGCAAGAAGAAGATTCCTAATATTTTAATAACTAATGTGTTCCTCAGCTCACTTTCTAACTGGTCTAACCAAAACCCAACAGTCTTATTGTCAAGTAAGTGAAGTGAGGACAAGAAATGCAAGGAAAGGAAGTAATCATTGTAATAGAATGCATGAGGGAAGGCTGGTATTTTTCGAGTCTGAATGATGGCTCCTTGGTGCTCTGATGGAGAACAAGGTCAGAGATTTCTGTCTCAGCAACCTCGAAGGCAAGCGCTGTGGTGAAGGGATGCTTTTACTTTGAAGCCAAGTCCAGAGAATAGCTCCTGTCCCCCCATTGCTGGGGACTTGGGTGGGATAATTGAGCCTAGTAAATCCCCAGAGTTATCTGCTAGATTCAATTTCCTTAATTCTTTGTGAAGTCATCTGAAGAGTATATATACATACTCTGCACCTGGATTGAAGTTGCCTCCTCCAATTCCTTAGACCCAGGTTTTGTTTACAATTGAGGTTTGTTTGAAATTATCTGCAAATTTCAGGTCTGTGTTTTTGATTAGACTATCTCAGAGGTGGAATGCCACTGACTCCACAGAGAAATAGCCAGCTCCTCCTAGTGGAACTTTTCTTAAAACCTCATTGGTTTCAGGAGGAAAAATACCATTTGTTTCTTTCATAAGCACTTCATGGGAACAAGAATCTTTTATTGTGACTTTCAAAAAAAAAAAAAGCCACAAACACAGGGTAAGTTGACCAGTCTTACCCTGTGAAGTGAAGCAAAGAAACATTACATTTCAGCAAATTAAAAATAGTTATCAGGCTTTCATCAAGGAAGAGGAGGAATCTTGTCAACTTAAGTGGAATTGAACATAAATTTCTTAATTTATATTTGATTATATTTTAGGGGGTTTTAAATATTTTATGACAAGGTCATGGTGCCCCTAGTTGATGACGTTGATTGGAAGCTAAGTATTTGATTTGTCTTTTTTTTCTTTTTCCATAAATAGTGTGTTTTGTAGCATTCTCTCCATACATCTCCTGTTTGGTGCTTATTTCATGAGAGAAAGGACCTCATGCTGAGGGAAAATGGGAAAAAAGTGCTCTTTATCAGGGCGCCTCCACTTTGAGAAGGTTATATGGTCCATATTTGGCATGAGTAGACTTAGCTCTCTGGGCTTAGAGATGTTTTAGACCAAAGGAAAGCATTCTCAGACTTTCTTGTACCCCCGACAGGTACCATGTACAGCTACTTTTGTGTGGTTTAAAATGAGCTTTGTTTTAAATGTTAACAATCTTGGAGATACAAGGGTTTCTATCAACCTAAAATCAGTCTGAATTTTATCTGTTTTATTTTATTTTTCTTCTACAACAGCCTTGTTGGGTTTTTAAATGTATTTATTTTCCATACATTTGTTCAGTACATATTTATCATGCTCCTACAGCATGCCAAGTACTGTGTGAGTTTGTGGGTTTCAAAATATGCTCAGCAAACTAGGTCCTGAGATGTGTCAGCTAGGACGTGTTTGATTGCAAGTAACAGGAAAGCCAAAGAATGGTGGATTAAGCAAAAAGAGCAGTTCCACATTCGGCTCCTTCATTGCCTCAACTATGCTGTGAGGACACAGGGCTGTGATTCTTCTTTGCTGTTTGCAGTATGTTGGCCAGTCCTCTCAGGTTTCCCTATCCCTGGGTCTCAAGGTGACTGTTACCGTTCTGAGTGTCACACAAAGACTACTGTGTCGGATATGGAAAAAAGTGAACTCATTTAAAACTGAGGAAAACTGAGAAACCTTTTGTTGAAGTTCAGTTCTCATGCCCTATATTTCCATAACATACCTTTTCCTACAGTTTGATAGGAGAGCAAAAGTAAATACCATGACTGGTCCGTACTAGCCATTCCCAAAATGTGGCTGAGGGCCCAGGGTCCCCGAGACCCTTTTAGGAGGTTCACAAGGGTAAAACTATTTTTATAATAATGCTAATAAGCTGCTATTTGCCTTTTCGACTCACGTTCGCTCACTAGTGTGCAGTGGCGTTGTCAAGAGGTTACATGATAGATGATGATGACCTCCCTCTGATAGCTAATGGAATGTGTGTTTGTGTATTTTGTCTTTTTAATTGTTCTCAGTTTTAGTTTCTGGTGGTAAATATTGAGATATATATATATATATATATATATAATTCTTTGGGGTCTTCAGTAACATTGAAGGGTGTAAATGGGCCCTGAGAACAAAACATTTGAAATTACCTGCTCTGTGTGAATCAAGATTCACCCCTGGCACTGGGGGATATGCCAGTCTTCCTAAGACATATGGCCCTGAGATTCCTGGACAAAACTCTTAACAAAGAGGAAATGGAGAGCTTAGGGCTGCTGGGTGGGCAACTAGCAGTGTGTGCAGCACTGTTCTGAGGGGGCCCTGAGGAGACAGCAGGGTAGGGATGCAGCATGTTCTCCAGGCCCCACCTCTGCTGGGCCAGCCATGACTGGAGCCACTCTAGGTTTGTCATTTGTGTGTTGTTGGTTTTTTAATTGTGGTAAATATAAATAAGACTGTAATCATCTTAACCACTTTTACATGTAATTCAGTGGCATTGATTACATTAACATTGTTTAACCATTGCCGCCATCCACCTCCAGAACTTTCCCGTTATCCCAAACAGAAACTCTACCCATTAAGCAGTAACATTCCATTACTGTCTCCCCTCATGAATTAATTTGACTCTGTGAATTTGACTACTTTAGGTACCTCATCTGTGTGGAATCAAAGAATATCTGTCCTTCCGCATCTTTTCTGATTTCACTTAGCATAGTGTTTTCAAGATTTATTCCTGTATGTATCAGAATTACATTTCTTTTTAAGGCTGAATGATATTCCAGTGTGTGCATATACCACACTTCGTGTATCCTTTTCTTCACTGATGGATATTTGAGTTGTTCTCACTTTTGGCTGTTGCACTACTATGAAATTGGGTGTACAAGCATCTCTTTGAAACCCTGTTTTTAATTCTTTTGGGTGTATACCTAGAAGTGGGATTGCTGGATCAATGGTAATTCTATGTTTAGTTTTTTCAGGAACCACCATACTGTTTTTTGTAGCAGCTGCGCCATTTTACATTCCCACCAGCAGTGCACGAGAGTTCTGGTTTCTCTGTGTCCTCATCAACGCTTGTCGTTGTTTTCTTGATAGTAGCCGTTCTAAGTGAAGACAGATGGTTTTTAATGAATTAGGATGCATTGCCCCAGCCTGTCACCCAGCATTTCCTCCCTCTTTGTTATCTTTCTTCAGACACTGCTCAAGTGTTTTGATGCTTTTACTTCCTTCTGCTCTCATGAATTGTGCGCTTGGTGAGCTCCATATTCTTGTAAGGTACATTTTCCATGAAGTTTTTGAATATATTCTTTTCCTAAAGGATAGAATTCACCAAAATGAGGAACCTTTAGTCCTGAGGTAATACTCTTTGTTGCCTGCCGTACTTTGAATCTGAGCCATGTTATCTCGGTGACTCAGACCATGAGCCCCTGTGGACAGTGGTGTATCTTTGTACCATGGCTATTTGAGTTCGTAAAATAGTACTTAGCAAGCAACCAAACTCTTGAGCAATTTATATGTGTGAGAAGAAGGGCAATGGCAGTGGTCCTAAACTGATGCCATTGTGAACCGGTTCCTTTTCAGTATCTTGGATGTTTGCATGACCCCATGGCTGGTTTCCCTTGGCACTTTATCCCAGCCCCTCACCTCTTCCTGCTTCTGAAGGATCCGCTCCCACCTGGCAGGAAACAGGGACAGGATCAAGCATGTGTGGATCCTTCAGTGGACACTGCCTTCTGTTCCAGCATCTGCATCTCTCTGCTCATACGACTTTGCTTTAGTCCCCTCTGCATAGGAATTTCTGAAGGTCTTTATTTAATTTCTTTATTTTCTCCTGGAAATACTTACTGAGGGATCTAACAACTTCTGTTGTTTTTAGTCTGCATACGTGGAGAAGGTGAAATCATGGTTTGTTTTGATTCCTTAGGGACTGGGTAAATGCACTAAAAGATACATTATGGAAGAAATGGAAAATATGGATTTCCTTCTCATTTTTCATGCCAATTGCTTTTGCTACATTAGTAAATGCTGTGCGTGTATGCACAAAATACTTAACATCATGAGTTTTCAGGAAATAGGTTATAAAACATTTACCTTTTTTATTTCTTAAAAATGCTAAACAGTATTTCTCTAAGAGCTAGTAATGAAATGAATTTAGGTACATACACTAGGTAGAATCAGAAGAAAGTCAAGGACTTAGACATTTGGAGCAAGATAAAGGATTTTGGTATTGAGCAAAAAATATAGTCAGCTGTCAATTGTCTAACAGGTTTGTAGATTACCTGCGATAAAAAAGTAGTACATTTGTGAAAAAAGTTGAAATTACCATAAATCTGAAGAATTAGCCCCATTTTTCAAGGCATGCATTTTTTGGAGCTGCACGGAAGCCACCTTATATGTCTGCTTAGTGTGACACTGTCTTATTCCTCCCTGAATAGTGAATTGAATGTCTCTCCTCTTTGTGACAAAGCCCTCTGGGGCAAAGCAGTAGCCGTACAGGTAAGATAGGGGGTCCAGAAAGCAGGTTTTGGATTTTCCCCTCCTTAGAGTCAGGACTGGAAAAATAGAGTCATTATTTGAGGACTGGAAGGAAAAGGAGGGAGCAAGTGCTAGGACTGTTATCTCTGCCCATCCTGGTGGGTGGTTTTAATATTTCCAGACAGAGAACTCAGGTAAAAAAAAAAAAACAGAAAATACATACTGTTTCAACAATTTGAAAACTTTTATTGTATTCATCAAGTACTGTCCATCTTTATTCGCATTTATAAACTATAATACTTTTTCCTTTTTTCTTTGCCTGTGGGGTGATGTCTTTATGGTAAATATCTGGAAGTTTTTAATTTATTTTTAAGTTCTGGGATACATGTGCAGAATGTGCAGGTTTGTTACACAGGTATACATGTGCCATGGTGGTTTCCTGCACCCATCAATCTGTCATCTACATTAGGTATTTCTTCTAATGGTATCCCTTCCTTAGCCCCCCAACCCCCTGACAGGCCCCGGTGTGTGATGTTCCTCTCCCTGGGTCCATGTGTTCTCATTATTCAGCTCCCACTTATGAGTGAGAACATGTGGTTTGGTTTTCTGTTCCTGTGTTGGTTGCTGAGAATGATGGCTTCCAGCTTCATCCATGTCCCTGCAAAGGACATGAACTTATCTTTTTTTATGGCTGCATAGCATTCCATGGTGTATATGTGCCACATTTTCTTTATCCAGTCTATCATTGATGGGCATTTGGGTTGGCTCCAAGTCTTTGCTATTGTGAATAATGCTGCAATAAACATACATGTGTGCATGTGTCTTTATAGCAGAATGATTTATAATTCTTATATACCCAGTAATGGGATTGCTGGGTCAAATGGTATTTCTGGTTCTAGATCCTTGAGGAATCTCCACACTGTCTTCCACAATGATTGAAGTAATTTACACTCCCACCAACAGGGTAAAAGCATTCCTGTTTCTCCACATCCTCTTCAGCATCTGTTGTTTCCTGACTTTTTAATGATTGCCAATTCTAACTGGCGTGAGATGGTATCTCATTGTGGTTTTGATTTGCATTTCTCTAGTGACCAGTGATGATGAGCTTTTTTTCATATGTTTGTTGGCTGTATAAATGTCTTCTTTTGAGAAGTGTCTGTTCTTATCCTTTGCCCACTTTTTGATGGGGTTGTTTTTTTCTCGTAAATTTGTTTAAGTTCCTTGTAGATTCTGGATATTAGCCCTTTGTCAGATGGATAGATTGCAAAAATTTTCTCCCATTCTGTAGGTTGTCCGTTCACTCTGATGATAGTTTCTTTTGCTGTGCAGAAGTTCTTTAGTTCAATTAGATCCCATTTGTCAATTTTAGCTTTTGTTGCCATTGCTTTTGGTATTTTAGTCATGAAGTCGTTGTCCGTGACTATGTCCTAAATGGTATTGCCTAGGTTTTCTTCCAGGGTTTTTATGGTTTTAGGTCTTACATTTAAGTCTTTAATGCATCTTGAGTTAATTTTTGTGTAAGGTGTAAGGAAGGGGTCCTAATTCAGTTTTCTGCATATGGCTAGCCAGTTTTCCCAACACAGTTTATTAAACAGGGGATCCTTTTCCCATTGCTTGTTTTTGTCAGGTTTGTCAAAGATCAGATGGTTGTAGATGGGTGGCATTATTTCTGAGGCCTCTGTTCTGTTCCATTGGCCTATATCTCTGTTTTGGTACCAGTACCATGCTGTTTTGGTTCCTGTGGCCTTGTAGTATATAGTTTGAAGTCAGGTAGTGCGATGTCTCCAGCTTTGTTCTTTTTGCTTAGGATTGTCTTGGCTATACGGACTTTTTTTCGTTCCATATGAAATTCAAAGTAGTTTTTTCTAATTCTGTGAAGAAAGTCAATGGTAGCCTAATGGGGATAGCACTGAATCTGTAAATTACTTTGGGCAGTATGGCCATTTTCACGATATCTATTCTTCCTATCCGTGAGCATGGAATGTTTTTCCATTTGTTTATGTCCTCTCTTATTTCCTTGAGCAATGGTTTGTAGTTCTCCTTGAAGAGGTCCTTCACATCCTTTGTAAGTTGTATTCCTAGGTATTTTATTCTCTTTGTAGCAATTGTGAATGCGAGTTCACTCATGATTTGGCTCTCTGTTTGTCTGTTATTGGTGTATGGGAATGCTTGTGATTTTTGTACATTGATTTTGTATCCTTAGACTTTGCTGAAGCTGCTTATCAGCTTAAGGAGATTTTGAGCTGAGACGATGGGGTTCCCTAAATATACAATCATGTCATCTGCAAACAGAGACAATTTGACTTCCTGTCTTCCTATTTGAATACCCTTTATTTCTTTATCTTGCCTGATTGCCCTGGCTAGAACTTCTAATACCATATTGAATAGGAGTGGTGAGAGAGGGCATCTTTGACTTATGCCAGTTTTCAAAGGGAATGCTTCCAGTTTTTGTCCATTTAGTATGATATTTGCTGTGGGTTTGTCATAAATAGCTCTTATTATTTTGAGATACGTTCCATCGATACCTAGTTTATTGAGAGTTTTTAACATGAAGGGGTGTTGCATTTTATCGAAGGCCTTTTCTGCATCTATTGAGATAATCATGTGGTTTTTGTCATTGGTTCTGTTTATGTGACGGATTGCATTTATTGACTGGCATATGTTGAACCAGCCTTGCATCCCAGGGATGAAGCCAACTTGATTGTGGTGGATAAGCTTTTTGATGTGTTGCTGGATTTGGCTTGCCAGTACTTTATTGAGGATTTTCGCATTGATGTTCATCAGGGAATTGGCCTGAAATTTTCTTTTTTTGTTGTGTCTCTGCCAGGTTTTGGTATCAAGATGATGCTGACTTCATAAAATGAGTTAGGGAAGAGTACCTCTTTTTCTATTGTTTGGAATAGTTTCAGAAGGAATGGTATCAGCTTCTCTTTGTACCTCTGTAGAATTCGGCTGTGAATGTTTGGTCCTGGGCTTTTTTTGGTTGGTAGACTATTAATTACTGCCTCAATTTCAGAATTGTTATTGGTCTATTCAGGGATTCAACTTCTTCCTGGTTTAGTCTTGAGAGGGTATAAGAGGGTGTATGTGTCCAGGAATTTATCCATTTCTTCTAGATTTTCTAGTTTATTTGTGTAGACGTGTTTATAGTATTCTCTGATGGTAGCTTGTATTTCTGTGGGATCAGTGGTGATATTCTTTAACATTTTTTATTGTGACTATTTGATTCTTCTCTCTTTTCTTCTTTATTATTAGTCTGGCTAGCGGTCTATTTTGTTAATCTTTTCCAAAATCCAGCTCCTGGATTCATTGATTTTTTTGAAGGGTTTTTTGTGTCTCTATCTCCTTCAGTTCTGCCCTGATCTTAGTTATTTCTTGTCTTCTGCTAGCTTTTGAATGTGTTTGCTCTTGCTTCTCTAGTTCTTTTAATTGTGATGTTAGGATGTCAATTTAGATCTTTCCTGCTTTCTCCTGTGGGCATTTAGTGCTATAAATTTCCCTCTAAATACTGCTTTCACTGTGTCCCAGAGATTCTGGTACATTGTGTCTTTGTTCTCATTGGTTTCAAATAACTTTTTTATTTCTGCCTTCATTTCATTATTTACCCGGTAGTCATTCGGGAGCAGGTTGTTCAGTTTCCATGTAGTTGTGTAGTTTTGAGTGAGTTTCTTAATCCTGAGTTCTAATTTGATTGCACTGTGGTCTGAGAGACTGTTATGATTTCTGTTCTTTTGCATTTGCTGAGGAGTGTTTTACTTCCAATTATGTGGTCAGTTTTAAAAGAATTGTGATGTGGTTCTGAGAAGAATGTATATTCTGTTGATTTGGGGTGGAGAGTTCTGTAGATGTCTATTAGGTCCACTTGGTCCAGAGCTGAGTTCAAGTCCTGAATATCCTTGTTAATTTTCTGTCTCATTGATCTGTCTTATATGAAAGTGGAGTGTTAAAGTGTCCCACTATTATTGTGCGGGAGTCTAAGTCTCTTTGTAGGCCTCTAAGAACTTGCTTTATGGATCTGGGTGCTCCTGTATTGGGTGCATATATATTTAGGATAGTAAGCTCTTCTTGTTGCATTGATCCCTTTACCATTATGTAATGCCCTTCTTTGTCTTTTTTTATCTTTGTTGGTTTAAAGTCTGTTTTATCAGAGACTAGCATTGCAACCCTTGCTTTTTTTTTTCTGTCCATTTGCTTGGTAAGTATTCCTCCATCCATTTATTTTGAGCCTATGTCTGTCTTTGCACGTGAGATGGGTCTCCTTACGCACACTGATGGGTCTTGACTATTGAATTTGCAAGTTTGTGTCCTTTAATTGGGGCATTTAGCCCGTTTACATTTACGGTTAATATTTTTATGTGTGAATTTGATCCTATCATTATGATGCTAGCAGGTTATTTTGCCCATTAGTTGATGGAGTTTCTTCACAGTGTCAATGGTCTTTACAATTTGGTATTTTTTTTGCAGTGGCTGGTACCGGGTTTTCCTTTCCATATTTAATACTTCCTTCAAGAGCTCTTGTAAGGCAGGCCTGGTGGTGACAGAATCTCTCAACATTTGCCTGTCTGCAAAGGATTTTATTTCTCCTTCGCTTATGAAACTTAGTTTGGCTGGATATGAAATTCTGGGTTGAAAATTCTTTAAGAATATTGAATATTGGCCTCCACTTTCTTCTGGCTTATAGAGTTTCTGCAGAGAGATCCGCTGTTAGTCTGAAGGACTTCCCTTTGTGGGTAACCCAACCATTCTCTCTGACTGCCCTTAACATTTTTTCCTTCATTTCAACTTTGGTGAATCTGACAATTATGTGTCTTGGGATTGCTCTTCTCGAGGAGTATCTTTGTGGCATCCTCTGTATTTCCTGAATTTGAATGTTGGCCTGTCTTGGTAGGTTAGGGAAGTTCTCCTGGATAATATCCTGAAGAGTGTTTTCCAACTTGGTTCCATTCTCCCTGTCACTTTCAGGTACACCATACACCAATTAAACGTAGGTTTGGTCTTTTCACAGTCTCGAATTTCTTGGAGGCTTTGTTTGTTCTTTTTCATTTTTTTTTCTCTAACCTTGTCTTCATGCTTTATGTCATTAAGTTGATCTTTAGTCTCTGATATCCTTTCTTCTGCTTGATCGATTCAACTATTGATACTTGTGTATGCTTCACGAAGTTCTCATGATGTGTTTTTCAGCTCCATCAGGTCATTTATGTTATTCTAGTTAGCAGTTCCTCTAACCTTTTTTCAAGGTTCTTAGCTTCCTTTCATTGGGTTAAAAAATGCTCCTTTAGCTTGGAGGAGTTTGTTATTATCCACCTTCTGAAGCCTACTTCTGTCAATTTGTCAAGCTAATTCTCCGTCCAGTTTTGTTCCCTTGCTGGAGAGGAGTTGTGATCCTTTGCAGGAGAACAGGCGTTCTGATTTTTGGAATTTTCAGCCTTTTTGTGCTGGTTTTTACTCATCTTCATGGATTTATCCACATTTGGTCTTTGACACTAGTGACCTTTGGATGGGGTTTTTGTGTGGACGTCCTTTTTGTTGATGTTGATGCTATTCCTTTCTGTTTGTTAGTTTTCCTTCTAACAGTCAGGCCCCTCTGCTGGAGTTTGCTGGAGGTCCACTCCAGACTCTGTTTGCCTGGGTATCACCAGTGGAGGTTTCAGAACAGCAGATACTGCTGCCTGATCCTTCCTCTGGAAGCTTCCTCCCAGAGGGGCACCTGCCAGATGCCAGCTGGAGCTCTCCTGTGAGGTGTCTGTCGACCCCTGCTTGGAGGTGTCTCCTTGTCAGGAGGCACGGGGGTCAGGGACCCACTTGAGGAGGCAGTCTTTCCCTTAGCAGAGTTCAAATGCTATGCTGGGAGATCTGCTGCTCTCTTCAGAGCCAGCAGGCAGGAACGTTTAATTCTGCTGTAGCTGCGCCCACAGCTGCCCCTTCCCCCAGGTGCTCTCTCTCAGGGAGATGGGAGTTTGATCTATAAGCTACTGACTGGGGCTGCTGCCTTTCTTTCAGAGATGCCCTGCCCAGAGAGGAGGAATCTAGAGAGGCAGTCTAGCTACAGCGGCTTTGCCGAGCGAACATCCCTGCGGCTTTGTTTACACTGTGAGGGGAGAACCGCCTACTCAAGCCTCAGTAATGGGGGACACCCCTCCCCCCACCAAGCTCAAGCATCCCAGGTTGACTTCAGACTGCTGTGCCGGCAGCCATAATTTCAAGCCAATGGATCTTAGCTTGCTGGGCTCCTTGGGGGTGAGATCCACTGAGCTAGACCACTTGGCTCCCTGGCTTCAGCCCCCTTTTGAGGGGAGTGAACGGTTCTGTCTCGCTGGCGTTCCAAGCGCCACTGGTGTATGAAAAAACTCCTGCAGCTAGCTCGGTGTCTGCCCAAATGGCCGCTCAGTTTTGTGCTTAAAACCCAGGGCCCTGGTGGTGTAGGCACCCAAGGGAATCTTCTGGTCTGCAAGTTGCGAAGACCATGGGAAAAGCGTAGTGTCTGCTGGAACGCACCATTCCTCACCTCACAGTCCCTCACGGCTTCCCTTGGTTAGGGGAGGGAGTTCCCCAACCCCCTATGCTTCTTGGATGAGGCGACACCCCACCTGGCTTCTGCTTGCCCTCCGTGGGCTGCACCCACTGTCTAACCAGTCCCAGTGAGGTGAGCCAGGTACCTCAGTTGGAAATGCAGAAATCACCTGCCTTCTACATTGATCCTGTTGGGAGCTGCAGACTGGAGCTGTTCCTATTCGGCCATCTTGCCAGCCTGTGGAGGTTTTAAAAACTATTTTTTAATTGTGGAAAGTAACATATTGAAAAACATAAACACGATTTATACTTTGGTGAGTTATTAAAATGTGGATACATAGTTATTGCCATGCAGGTCAGGAAATAGAATATTGCCAGCATCTTGGTGCCATTCATGCACACCTTCCCAACAGCACATCTTCCTTTCCTCTATAGCAGGGGTCCCCAAGCCCTGGGCCACAGACTGGTACCAGTCCATGGCCTGTTAGGAACCAGACCATACAGCAGGAGGTAAGTAGTAAGCCAGTGACCATCACTGGCTGAGCTCCGCTCCCTGTCAGATCAGTGGTGGCATTAGATTCTCATAGGGGCATAAATCCTCTTGTGAACTGCATATGCAGGGGATCTAGGTTGCACGCTCCATATGAGAATGTGACTAATGCCTGATGATCTGAGGTGGAACAGTTTCTCATCCCAAAAACACATCCTCCCCATCCCTGCCCCCACCCTAGTCCATGAAAAAATTGTCTTCCACAATGGGAGACGGGTGCACCAGAATCTCACAAGTCACCACTAAAGAACTTACCATTTAACCAAATACCACCTGTTCCCCAAAAACCTATGGGAATAAAAAAAATTTTAAAAGAGAAATATCTGAAACAATAATTACTGAGAATTTTCCAAGTTAATGTCAGACACCATACCACAAATACAGGAAGCTTTCTTAGTTTGAACGAAGCCAGAAGAAAAACGCACTTTACCTGTAGAGGAGCAGAACATTGAACTTCTCCTCAGAAACCATGTAAGGAAGAAGAGAGTGGAGTGAAATATTTAAAAGTATTGATTTAAAATGTTGAGAGAAACACCTTACCTTATTAAGAACATGAGCTCAGATACCTCCAGGGATCTAGATTAAGAGAACCTTTGAATGACTGAGTTCCACCTGTCAAGACTCAGATTCCCAGCAGGGTCAGATTTGCCCAACAGGTGTGATCATCCCACATGTGGCCGATGGCACAGGGTGCTTTGATTAACCAGATGCTGGCAGCAGCCGTCGCCCGCACTCCGTGGTCATCACAACCACAGCACCATGTTTTCACCCCTCCCAGCCCCAGAGGTTGTGGAGCAGCATATTGAGGATCAGTGCACTGCATGATTCCTAAAGCTGTTTGCATTTAAAACAATCAGATACATTTCTATTGCTGAGCGAAGGTTTTTGCCTTTTTTAGACAGTCTGGCTGTCTCACACAGGCTGGAGTGTGGAGTGCAGTGGTGCTATCCTAGCTCACAGAGGCCTTGAACTCCTGGGTCCAAGTGATCCTCCTGCTTCAGCCTCTAGAGTAGCTGGGACTATAGGCATCTGCTACCATGCATGGCTAATTTAAAAAAATTTTTTTTTTTTTTTAGAGATGGGGTCTTGGTATGTTGCCCAGGCTGGTCTCAAACTCCTGGCCTCAAGTGATGCTCCTGTCACTGCCTGCCAAATGCTGGGATTACAGGCATGAGCCACTGTTCCAGGCCTGCAATTTTTTTTTTTTTTTTTTTGAGATAGAGTCTCGCTCTGTTGCCCAGGCTGGAGTGCAGTGGCGCGATCTCGGCTCACTTGCAAGCTCTGCCTCCCAGGTTCATGCCATTCTCCTGCCTCAGCCTCCCGAGTAGCTGGGACTATAGGCGCCCACCACCATGCCTGGCTAATTTTTTGTATTTTTAGTAGAGACGGGGTTTCACCGTGTTAGCCAGGATAGTCTCAATCTCCTGACCTCGTGATCTGCCCATCTCGGCCTCCCAAAGTGCTGGGATTACAGGCATGAGCCACCGCACCCAGCCCCGGGCCTGCAATTTTATTTGAATAAAATATTTGTCTCTTTTATCAAAAAGTTCTTCATTTTACTGGGTTCCCAAATATCTAAACTGATGTGCATCTAGTGCCATATGAAATATATAAGAAATTCATCAGTTTGTTAGTTTCTTCAGTTTCTTTCTTTCTTTTTTTTTTTTGAATCAGTCTCACTTTGTCTCCCAGGCTGCAGTGCAATGGTGCGATCTTGGCTCATTGCAACCTCTGCCTCCTGGGCAGGTGATTCTCCTGCCTCTGCCTCCCAAGTAGCTGGTATTACAGGCTCCTGCCACCACGCCCAGCTAATTTTTGTTATTTTCAGTAGAGACGGGGTTTCACCATGTTGGTCAGGCTGGTCTCAAACTCCTGACCTCAGGTGATCCACCCACCTCGGCCTCCCAAAGTTCTGGGATTACAGGTGTGAGCCACCGTGCCCCACCTCTTCAGTTTATTTCTTTAAGGACACAGACTTTAGAGCCAGACCCTGGATTCATATTCCACAATCATAGCTCTGCTGTTTACTAGCAGTTACTTCCTTTCAGTTTTTACATAATCTTACTTTGGACAATTATGTAATCTCTTGGTGCCTCTGTAAAATGGAGATGATAATAGTACCCATTTCATAGTGTCGCTGTAATGATTAAATTAGTATGAATAAAGTATTTAATATATTGCCAAGAGCATAGTATAAATGTATGCAAGTATGAACTATTATTATATTTATAAAATGAGACATTACTAATTAAATTTCACACAGGCAACATAAAAATACCTTAAAATTTTTTTTGGTGGGGAATTGCCCTTTAAAAATTAAATTACTGGCTGGGCACGGTGGCTCATGCCTGTAATCCCAGCACTTTGGGAGGCAAAGGAGGGCAGATCACTTGAGGTCGGGAGGTCGAGACCCACCTAGCCAACATAGTGAAACCCCGTCTCTACTAAAAATATAAAAATTAGCCAGGCATGGTTGTGTGTGCCTGTAATCCCAGCTATTTGGGAGGCTGAGGCAGGATAGTCGCTTGAACCCAGGAGGTGGAGGTTGCAGTGAACCAACATCGTAGCACTTAACTCCAGCCTGGGAGATAGAGTGAGACTTCATCTAAAAAAAAAATACATAACATAAATATAAAATTAAATTACTTCATCTGGAGAAGCGTTTTGCTGTGGCATTTAGCTTAGAACTGTACTATGAGGAATACCGGTGAATTATTCATTCCTTAATTCAGTATTTTTTGAGTGTTTGCCAGGCATATGCTGCATTCTAGGAAGACAGAGAATTTACACACCAGTAGAGGAAGCGGTAACTAAGTGAACGAATAAAGCCCAGGATAATTATCCAGAATCAGCAGAAAGGCCTGGGAGGATTTGTTGTGTGCATGAAGCAGATGAGAGGCCTGGGCTGGACCGTGGTGAGCCGGGGAGAGAGGAAACAAGGGCTGTCAGAGAGGGTGCTGGAGCCATGTTTTGCAGGGTCTTCAAGACTCCAGCAAGCAGCTAGGAGTATCTACGGGGAGTTTAAATTTCTTTTCAAGGAAGTGTGAAGAGAGGTTTTACCCAGGGGAATGTGCTGGTTTCATTTACATTTGCTGAAGTTTTTTCTGTCTACTGCATAGAGAATGAATTGGAGACGGGCAGGCCCAGCCTGGCAGTAGACAAGTGCAACACTCCAGGGCTAGGCTGAGGGGCGGCAGTGAGGTGGAAGGAAGTGCATGCAGTCAAGTCAGATCACACACATTTATTTTGGTGGTAGACTTGACAGGTGGTGATGATGGCTTGGATGAGGAAGACAATGAGGAGGCACGGATATTATGTAGATTTTTGGCTAAGTGCCATTTTGACAGTATGCATATATTCCCTCTATTATTAAACTTTCTTTTCATTTAGACATGATCCTTCTCAAAACTGTAAATGTTCTAGTGTGTGTGCTGCCCAAGTGAACATGAAGACTGCACATTTTTTAGGTATTTTGAAACTTTCCCAATCTAGATTTTTTTGCACTGCAAATTGTACAGTCGTTTCAAATTTCTTCTTGTTTTCTTGTTTAGTAATGGGAACCTCCTTTGTTGATATCTTGGGTATTTAATTGGGAGCATTTTACCTGTTAATTATGGCTGTTGAGGATTTAAACTCACTTTATTTACCACTAGTCTTTTGAAATAAGATTGCTGAATATCCTGCCTGCCCTGGGGAGTGTCAGAGCCTGTGAAGGCCTGCACCTGTTGAGAGGCAGCCTTCCCTCCTCTGCAATTCCTGCTTCTGGCTTCTATGGGCGATGAAGGGGTGTGGGGTGGGAGGGGCACCTGGAGCCGCTGAGCCAGCTCCACTTGAGTCTCACTGTGTAACTCTATTGTTCTTTTCAGCATGGCCTTCAGGGGTAGGAAGTCAGGCTTATGAGATTTTATCTACTGTCACTGGGACTAGTATACCTCCTCAGTAAGTGGAATGTATTATTATTTTACTAAAATATGGCTTCTTCATGTGAATGAAGTGAGATCAAGCATATAAAGCAATCTTTAGTTAAAAGATTGCTTAAATTGTTACATGTGAAATTAATTATTTTACTTTTTTCTAAGAAATGAAGAGAAACTGGGAAAAAAATTCATTAGACAGTAATGCATAGAGATTTTTTTACACCTAAATGAGAAGCCAGAAATTCATATAAGACATAAGAACTTCAAAAACATTTCTTAGGCACAGACTATTATTAAACACTCATGGATGTTTTTGATTTTCTATTACATAAAAATGCTCAAGTCAACTTCATATTCAGAACATTTAAAAATAACTCAGTCTTAAAAAAGAAGATATAAAGTATTATCAGCTGTGCTTTTTGTGCATAATTAGCATGTGCCTGTGGAGGTATAATGACTTCTAGCCTAATGATAGTATCATGATCAAAAGTTCAGATGGTAAAAATTGGAGCTCCAGCTGGATGACACATTTTATAACAATTCAAAGATGACTCCAGCATAGAAGCCATGCTATTTTAGTTGTTTGTAATCCCCCCTTCACCCATCAATGGGCCGTGAAGGCACTGATAAAAGAGCCTTTTAGAAATGCTTCTATTTGTTTCCTTTCTTACAGATTTAATGTGTGCCTACCATTTCCTTCAGTGCTGGACAGGCTGCTGTGAAGGGACATCACCTTTTCGCTTTTTCCAAGATGGCTCAAGATTCAGTAGATCTTTCTTGTGATTATCAGTTTTGGATGCAGAAGCTTTCTGTATGGGATCAGGCTTCCACTTTGGAAACCCAGCAAGACACCTGTCTTCACCTGGCTCAGTTCCAGGAGTTCCTGAGGAAGATGTATGAAGCCTTGAAAGAGATGGTAAGTAGTGGACCAGAGTAATGAAATTATTTTCTGACTTCAGGGACTCTACCAGATTTCACCAAGACAGAATGCCACCCAGAATCGGGACTTGTGGTATTGACTGAAGTGCCGATGGATTAAGAAGACAAATTAAGAGCTGGTTTCCTAGTCTCCGATTTATTATATTATTATAATTTCTTCTTGAGTAGCTGTATTGTCACATGACACTTACTGACCAAGCAAGTTGTTCTTAAATAATCAAGATTTCATGCTTGTTGTCAAGTAGTAAATGGGATTCTTTTGAAGGCCTTTGTGTCCCTTGAATCTTGGAGAATTTGTTACATGCTTAACCCTTCCTCAACCCTCTTCTCAAGTGGGCTGTCCTAAGAGATGATAAATATTAAGATCTCTTCTTGTAATACTTTTTATAAATATTAAGATTTTGAGTATCTTTACTATTATATAATTTATTATTTTCAAAATTTAATATATTTTCATTTTGATGTCATGTTTTATTATGATAGATATTTTTATGATTTAGCACATGTCGTTATATTATGAGCTAGTATTTTGTATTTAATTTCAAAATGAAAAGCAAAATTGTCACTTAACAAAGTGTTCTTGTGTTAAGCTTTTCTTCCCTTAATCAAAGAGTAAGTAGGAAATTTGAAGAATCATTTGTATTGATAATGTGAGTTCATATGTCTTTAGAAACTATAAGGAAAGATACAGTCTGTGTGAACAGCCAATGCTAATTTTTAAAATTTTTTTTTAATGAGACATATGTCACTTGACCTTTATGTGGTCCCAAAAAGTCTAGGACCAGCCTTGATGCTGGGACACATGTGAGAGATGTTTTGCTGCAGTAGCAGAAAGTGCCCATCGTGTCAGCTTACCTGCACGTTATCCTAGTTTGCTTTTATTTTTGAACTTTTATGAAAGGTAACAAGTGGAAAAAGGTCTGGTTGTACAGTAGCATGCATGTGTGTTTTTAAATCTTAAGGTGTTTTCTATTTGGTTGATCCTTTTTCTGTTTCAGGGTTTAGATTGTTACAGACTAAGTATGATGTCATTTGCCATACAGTAATCAAAATAGTAATAGACCGATATATACATTTATGCTTTGGCTGCTTTTGTTTCTTTTTACAAGTTCCAGAGTTCTCGTCCCTTTAAATTTTCTTCTTTGAAATAGTCTTACTGGAGCTGTGTTCGTAACCTCTCTTATGTTAGAATAAAACAACCAGGATAAAGATATGGGATTATATAGTTATTAATCACCAATAATGTGTTTTCAATTCTTAAGCAGTCTTTGTTATTTTTAAATGAAGTAGCCTTTACTGACTGTTAAGTATGAGTAGAATTAATTTTGCAACACAATTGGTTTTACCTATGTCATACATCTTAGTTTGGTGACCTCGTTTAAGGATGAAGTAAGGTGGTTGGTTGTTTTTTAAACTTTATTTGAATTACTTACCTAAAGATCTTATCTAATTCTTTTTTGCTTACTTTTAAAAATGGTATACTAAACAAGAAGCATTCATGCTCCCTCAACCTATAATGTCAGTTCAGTCTTTCTGTGTTGCATAATGCCTTTACTGACCAAAATTTATTTTTCTTTCACAGGATTCTAATACAATCATTGAAAGATTCCCCACAATTGGTCAACTGTTGGCAAAAGCTTGTTGGAATCCTTTTATTTTAGCATATGGTAAGAATCAAAAACGTGTCCTCTTAAAATGGCTGTTTTAATCTTTGCATTGTTTCACAGAGGCTTACATTATGAACCTTTCTCCTAGTTTTTTTTTTTTAATGGAACAACTTATCAAATGTATTCATTGTTCCATTACAAAGATGGCTTCTTATACTGTTGTCCATGTATGTGTGTGTAGTTTTGTATAGATAAACACACACACACACGCATGCATGCACCCATGCAGATCTTCAGGAAAATAGAGCTCTTCGTATTAGAGGACAGAAACTCCCAGATGATTTAAATATCTATTTTTGCCTGTAATCACTTTCATAACTTCATTTTAAATTCAATATAAAATGGCTATACTAATGATACCAAGTTAATTTTGTTTCATGGTTTCATAACTCACATGTTGTTTCCCATGTTGTAAAGTCATTCTTCAGAGTGTGAATCCTGCCGTGACTTTGCCTTTGACATTGGCTGCTTTGACTTTATTTAAGGGTGCCATTTTGGTTTTATCCAAGGTGGAGATGAATGTGGGGGCACTTTGGGGAGGTATTCCTTCACTGAGCTCCTGTCTGCTGTCCAGTCTCATTTCCTGTTTCATCTTCCACAGCTATACCTCATGGTGGTAGCCGGGTCCTGTTACTAACAGTGCCTGAAGGCACTTTGTGTCAGGATTCCTTTCACACTCATTCTCCTTTGAAATAGCCTTACTGGGCTGAGGTAGGAGCTGCTGGGAGTGTCTCCATGGCCTCCAGCATCTCCCTTGAATACACTTACTTCCCTGTCTGATGCCCTGGAAGACAGCATGCCTCTCGAGAACAGGAACCATGGTTTTAGTTGTCTTTGTTGTCCTAGGGCCTCCCAAGGAGCATGGCTGAGGTTTGCTTTGGATTGACTGTATTATTAGCTAATGTAATATTTACTTTGAAGATTTTTTAAAGTCAAAGACTAATTGCATAATATAATGACATTGGAACCCAAAATAAAATGAATATTCCCCTTTGATGTTTTAAAGAATCATACAGTTTCCCATTTATAGGTTGTCATAGTCATTATTGGAAGAGACGTAAACTAGGCAGGAAAGGGACAATATGCGTGTTTAGCCCTGTGAGCAGGCGTGCATGGACGCCCACACACTCAGCCTCCCTCACTCCACCCCACCCTCGTATGTCCCTCCTCCTTCCCACTTACACCTCTTCCCCCAACCCCTAAACTTCTTCAAGTTCTTGATTCAAAATGGCAAAACTAGTGAGGCAGCAATGTGTTTGCCCACCAGGGCCACGCTTACCTGTCCTAGGTTTATCTATTGCAGTTAGGTCAGTGTTTCTCAAACATCTTTGACCAGAAATACATTGTGTATATGCATATGCACATGGATATGCACACACACACAGTGAAACACATCTCATGAAAGAATGCATACAATGGCACCCCCTTTTGACTTTCTGCACTTTCAGTTACTCACAGTATAGTACAATAAGATTTTGAGAGAGATGGAGAGATCACATTTACGTAACTTTTTTTTTTTTTTTTTTTTTTTGAGACAGAGTTTTGCTCTTGTCACCCAGGCTGGAGTGCAATGGCACCATCTCGGCTCACTGCAACCTCCACCTCCTGGGTTCAAGCGATTCTCCTGCCTCAGCCTCCCAAGTAGCTGGGATTACAGATGCCTGCCACCACACCCAGCTGATTTTTGCATTTTTAATAGAGATGGGGTTTCACCATGTTGGCCAGGCTGGTGTCAAACTCCCGACCTCAGGCGATTCGCCAGCCTCAGCCTCCCAAAGTGTTGGGATTACACGTGTGAGCCACCGCGCCTGGCCTAAGGGATTAACAATGACAACAATACAATAAATCAACTGTAACAATATAGTGTAATAAAAGCTATGTACTACACTATATTGTTACAGTTGATTTATTGTATTGTTGTCATTGTTAATCCCTTACTGTGCCTAGTTTATAAGTTAAACTTTATCATAGGTATGTGTATAGGAGAAAACACTGTATTTAAGGTTTGGTACTGTTCTCAGTTTCAGACATCCCCTGAGGGTCTTGGAACATTTCCCCCATTGATAAAGAGGGACTATTATATTATTATTCTGTGCAGTCCATGTTCACTATGCTGTTCATAGTGAATGGTGTTCATGACCCGAGACTGGATTTCATAACCCTTGATGCGTCTTGACCAGAAGTTTGAAGAACATTGATTTAGGCCAATATTGATGGCAGGAAAAAGGAAAAATTGTTGAATGACCTTCATTTAAAAGCAGTACCCATTGTTAGGGGCTTCACGGATTTACTAATTGCTTTTTAGAAGGAAAGAAATACTACGTCCTTTAAATGTACATGGTGGATGTAATACATGCTCAGGTCAGAAATGTGAGAAACATGGGGAGGTTTATGATGTTGTGTGAGAGGCATTGCTCACTTTGAGCTGGGCACTGTTTTCTTTGGACTACACAATGGACCTAATTAATTCTTGATGACAGTGTTGCAGGGTAGATAATTATGGATTAGAGTCAGTAAGTCGCTTTCCCTAGAATACAACACTAAGAAGAGCCAGAACCCCACTCCTCATGTGAGTTTAAAGTCCACCTTGCTGTAATGTTCTGTCCCTATTGGATCACATCTCGTGATTGAAGTGTTCCAGTCTTGGCATTCCCACTAGCCAGCTTCACTTGCACATACATATTCATTCAGAAGGTATTTACCAAGTGTTTTTTTTTTTTTTTTTTTTTGAGACGAAGTCTTGCTCTGTTGCCCAGGCTGGAGTGCAGTGGCATGATCTCAGCTCACTGCAACCTCCATCTCCCGGGTTCAAGGGATTCTCCTGCCTCAGCCTCCTGAGTAGCTGGGACTATAGGCACCCACCACCACGTCCAGCTAATTTTTTGTATTTTTAGTAGAGATGGGGTTTCACCGTGTTAGCCAGGATGGTCTCGATCTCCTGACCTCATGATCTGCCCGCCTCGGCCTCCCAAAGTGCTGGGATTACAGGCGTGGGCCACTGCACCCAGCCTACAAAGTGTTTTTTTGTGTGTGTGTGCCAGCCCTTAGGAAAACGCGGCTCACCGTCTCTGCCCATTAGGAGCTTCCAGTCAGGGAAAAAGAGATACTTAAGCAGGTCAGCCTGACTCAATGTAATGGTTCTCTGAATGGGAGTAGCAGTTGCTGAGAGGAAGGAGGGTTTCTCAGGAGAGCCCCTGCTGGGGCAAACTTGAAGATGTGATTCTCTAAGACAGGGCATCTGAACTCGTGGGGTCTCATATTTCTTCTTTGTAAAAGTAGGAGTTCAGACTGATTTATTCTGGTGTCCTTGAACTTGTATCTGTCTATGATCTTTCCTTAGCACCTTATCTGCATTACCTTGGCCCCTCTGACAACTGGAAACAAATTCTCCATCCCTTTCTGCCTCAACGCTTGTGTTACCTTTAGAACTGCTCATAAATTTCAGTTTCCTGTTGAGGTATGCCCTGGCCCTGAGCTCACAGAGGTGGTTGAACGGCATGAAACTCCATTAGCAGTCAGATGTTGCCTGTGTCGCCCCTGTTGTTTCACTAGTTGGGCACTTTCTTCCTGGAAGGGATCATTTCTTACGGTTTTATAATATCAAAATTGCTTTTTTTTTTTTTTTGAGACAGAGTCTCGCTCTTTCACCCAGGCTGGAGTGCAGTGGTGCGATCTTGGCTCACTGCAAGCTCTGCTTCCTAGGTTCACGCCATTCTCCTGCCTCAGCCTCCCGAGTAGCTGGGACTACAGGTGCCCACTACCATGCCCAGCTAATTTTTTTTTTTTTTTTTTTTGTATTTTTAGTAGAGACGGGGTTTCACCGTGTTAGCTAGGATGGTCTCAATCTCCTGACCTTGTGATCCGCCCACCTCAGCCTCCCAAAGTGCTGGGATTACAGGTGTGAGCCACCGCACCCGGCCCAAAATTGCTTTTTAATTACAGTAAAAGCAAACAATTTTCATCACGGAAAAAAGTAAGTCATACGTAGTGTTCATGGAGAATAGGATCAGAAAAGGGTAATAAGGAAGGAGGGATGATTCAGAAATGAAAAGATACTGAAAAGAGAAGAGACGAAATAGATAATAATGGAAAGTTAGAGAACACCTTTTTATTCGATGATGTCCTCAGCATACAAATACTGCCTTCACCTTCTGAAATTCTGATCCATTGCTTCTAACTCTGCCCTCATGATTAAGCATGACAGCTGTTACCTCTCTTCTTCACTATTCACTATTTCTGTATAACAAATTTCTGCCAAACTTAGCAGCTTAAAACAGTGAATATTTATTGTCTTAAAAATTCATACTTTTAAACTATAGAATTAAAGTTTAAAGAATTGCTTTAGCTTTTATGTGGAATTTCAATTCCAGATATCAAAAAATAAAATACAAGATGGCAAGTGTATGTTGTTATCTTCCTTTCCTTTCCACTCAGTTTTAGAATCCAAATTTACACTAAGATGGGCTGTCAGCGACTGTCCCTGCAGTGAATCCCAGGCAGTTTCCGATCTCACTCAGCGTGCCCTGTGGGATGCTCCAGCCTGAGCTCAGGGCCTCCAGGGAGGAGCCTGACAGATGCCAGCCCCTGGAGTGAGTGCTGGTGGCACTTGTGAATAACAATCCATGGCTCATGTTTGTAAATTGCCTAAGCAAAGCAAACTGTAAGCTCATTAGCAGTGCATTTCAGTGCATTGACTCTGGGCACGGAAAGTCACCTCCTAAAGGTTGGGTGGAGGTTTCTCTGGCTCCTTCTCTTTTTTTATTTTTTGGGAGAAAAATAAAAAATAATATACTTTTTGAACTAAGTTTGCATAATCACTCAACACCTGGGGAAACTCCCAGTTTTGGGTATTCTTTTAGATTTAAGCTTCATAAACTGACATTTCCTTTCTTTTTTTTTGATGGTGAATATCTGGTTTTTGGAAATGCTCTCCATCAGATTACATTCTTTTTAACAACCTGCATGTGTAAGGATGTCGTTGGGTGCATCTGTCACGCTTACTACATGAAGCTAGGTAGAATTTCTTCTAATATTTAAACTATGGGAAGCATAACAGTCACATTTTTAATTAGTGGCATTGGTTAAACCTGAAGAATCCTGGGATCTTTAGTGGTTAAATTATATGACTCTTGAAATGAACTGATCTCAGGCAAGCCAGTGCTTTATAATGCTTTATTTGAGCTCATAAAAGCTAGGGGAAAAAAATGAATGGCCTCAGAATAACCCGATAAAGTTTTTTCAGAGATGTTAGTTATTGGAAAAGCATAAGCTATGTATGTTCACAGGGAAAAAAATGGGTTTAAAAATTACTGTTAGCATTATTTAGTTTGTGGATAAAAATACAGAAGTCGCTTACTAGAGTTGGTATCGTTCTTATTTCTTTGTTAATGAAGTCCTTAGAAATGCTGGGTTTTGGCCAGGCACAGTGGCTCATGCCTGTGATCCCAGCACTTTGGGAGGCCATGGCAGGAGGATCACTTGAGCTCAGGAGTCGGAGACCAGCCTGGGTGACATGGTGAGATCTGGTCTCTACAAAAAATTAAAAAATTATCCGGGTGTGGTGGCACACACCTGTGGTCCCAGCTACTCAGGAGGCTGAGGTGGGAGAATCACTTGAGCCCGGGAGGTGGATGTTTCATTGAGCTGAGATCATGCCACTGCACTCCAGCCTGGGTGACAGAGCGAGACCCTGTCTCAAAAGAAAAAGAGAAAGATTGGGTTTATTAGATTGCAGAAGATGAGGCGGTAGAGAGTACTGATTCCAGGCACCGGCTGTCTTAGCCTCACCTCCATGGCCTTGTAAAGTCTGAAGTTGTTTTGCCCTAGCTTGAGTACTGACATTTTCAGTTTCTAGGCCTCACTTTTGTTTCTTAATTGTGTTATAAAATCTTCAGCTGGAATAGACTCAGTCACCACAAAAGGAAAAAGAAAGTAGCTCACCAAGTAGATGTTCCTGCAAAATGTAAGATGTCAAAGTTCAGATTTTCATTGCATGTTTGGTAAAGTTTTATATTTTAAAGAATTTATATTTTAGAGTAAAAGAACATGTAAGAGACTTCTATTTTATCCAAAGCACTTGGTACTAAAAATATATTTTAAAACAATCCTTTCTATTAAATTTCTTTTTAACAAGTGGAGATATTTTGGCAAATTAAAAAATTAAAAGATTAAATCAGAAATATTGGCTACCAACTGCCTATAACCATTAAGTTGCCTTAGAAAGGTCGAAATTACTAACCGTTTGAAATGTGAGAAAACTGATCATGAGAAAAGCCTAGTTCTCTTAGTTCTTTCCATCATTCTCGTTTGGCTTTAAAAATTGATACTGTTACAGAAAGGAAATTGACCACACAAGAGTTAAGTGATCCCAAGGCCACAAGAAGGACAAAACCCCACAAAGTTAAGTTTAGGGAATTCTGAAGGACAGCTAGGAGAGCAAAGATAGAGTGAGGGAAAATATTCCTGTCAGCAGAAAGAGAACGTGCAAAGCGTGATGGTGAGAAAGCAAGTGTTACATTCAGGGATACTTGTTCTGTGAACTTAGTAGTTTGAGGTTTTCCTAAATATAATGTTTAAAATGTTTTTATATTAATGATTTTCTCTGCTTGATAAAACTTATTAAGTTTTCCTTTTTGCAGATGAAAGCCAAAAAATTCTAATATGGTGCTTATGTTGTCTAATTAACAAAGAACCACAGAATTCTGGACAATCAAAACTTAACTCCTGGATACAGGTAAGAGAGTAAATCTTGCTCTGCACTTCTTTGAATTAAATCAATTATTTAAAAGTGCTGCTTAAAAAAATTTTGGGGGGGATCCTGTTCTATGATATTTTAGAAACTTTTTCAAACATACCCTTCACTGTTACACTATCTTGCTGAGTAAAAAGATTTTCAAGAGATTTCAATTTTGCTCTACTGTGAATTCCAGAAGATATCAGTCCTTAGGGTGAAGACCTAATGTTGAGTGGTTTTGAAAAGTTTCTTTCAGGTGATTAAAATAATGTATTCCATTTCACTCTAGCAATTGCTATCCTTCAAAAAATTGCTTTTCCCTGCCAACCTGGTTTAAATTCCTTTCCACATGCTTCCGTGCCTCTCTCAAAATCTGTTTTGTAGTAAAATGAAAATTCAGCAGTGCAGCGGGAGCAGCACTCTTTATTTTGTGTCCCGAAGTTGGTGCCTGGGCCAGCATATGCACAGACTGGATCTTGGTGCTGTGCGGCCTCTGCTGCTCGCTCTCACTTTCCAGTTGGCTACCTACTGTGCTAGTCCAGATAGCTGACAGCTTCCTAGATTTTCCTGTCTGCTTCTGCTTTCTCCTCAAGGGCAGGCGTAAGGTGGAGATGTGGTGAGGCTGGGCTGCAGCTGCCCTCACCAGCAGTGCATTGGCTGTTCTTTTCTGTTCCCCGCACTGCCTTGCTGCAGCAACCACAGGACTGGCTGATGCCTGTCAGACTCCACTTAGTATGCATGTGGTTCAGATCAGCTGCTTAGTATTATGAAATCATCCAACCAGATTAGTGCACATGGTTTTGTCTATCAGTCTGACTGGTGATATCGTTACATTCACTGCTTTTTACGATTTCTGTTTTAGACAAAATTGCCAACAGATGATGAAGACAGTATTTATATTTTTCTGTTTGAAAGAATAGAAGGGAGTGAGAGGGATTGGGCAATGGAAGGAAAGAATACAAACTTTAATTGGAAGGAAAATTAATGTAAGGAACTGAAGAAAGGAATGGATAAGTAGAATTAGGGAAGAAAGAATGTGTAACAAGGCCGAAGAAACAAAATAACACATTTAGTCCTTAATTTTTTTAATTGTTGCTCTTATTGAGTATTTGATATTTTAGTGAATATTTAGCATGTAATTTTGTATTAGATAGCTCACTGAGTCCTGAAGTAGGCCATCTAATGAAGTGTTTTTAGAGTGACTGGGTTAACTTTCTTCATTTAACTCATGACTTTATTAGCCTGTTTAAAAATTTCTGGCCTCACATTTTATTCTGTGTTTTTCTTGTTTAATACTATATCTACTTATTAGTAGCTACTTATTAAGTATAGTTCAGGGAGTTAAAACACTTAATCTGTGCCTTTGGGGAATTCCCAGACTGGTAACCAGGTCACTCCAGGGTAGCGTGGTTGAGTTACTGCTAGAGCTGTGTTTAGGTGTGACGCTGATGTAGAGGGGGACACTTGCTCTGACATGGGGGTTTGGAGACATTTCCTGGGGCAGGTGACATGTTAATTGAATTCTGAAGGACAGCTAGGAGAGCAAGGATAGAGTTAGGGAAAATATTCCTGTCAGCAGAAACAGACTACGCAAAGTATGTTGGTGAGAAAGCAAACATATTCAGGGAACTGTGGGTGCTTAGGTGTACCTGGAACTTGGGGTTTTGTGGAGTTGGTGATGAAGCATGAAGCCAGAGAGACCAGCAAGCACGGTCTTTTTGCATATGACTATAGAAGGTTTTTATCTTGAATGCAGTAGGGTAGCCACCAGAGTATTTAAACAGAGAAATCATGCCTGGGTGCAGTGGCTCATGCCCCAGCACTTTGGGAGGCCAGGGTGGGCAGATCATGACGTCAGGAGATCAAACCCGTCCTGGCTAACATGGTGAAACCTTGTCTCTACTAAAAATACAAAAAGTTAGCCAGGCATGGTGGCACGTGCCTGTACTCCTAGCTACTAGGGAGACTGAGGCAGGAAAATCGCTTGAACCTGGGAGGCAGAGGTTGCAGTGAGCTGATATCATGCCACTGCACTCCAGCCTGGGTGACAGAGTGAGACTCTGTCTCAAAAAAAGGAAAAAAAAAGCCAGAGAAATCATGTAGCCCGTGTGAGTTTTAGAGACTAACAGCAAAAGGAAGTTGGTTGAGAAGAGGGCAAGGATAGACGTTGGAAGCTATTGTAGTGATAAGTTGAGAAATTGTGAGGGCCTCAAAGAAATGGAGAAGGGGGCCTGCTTTATAACATATTAATAAGGTAAATACCCAGAAGGTATAATGGCAGATTAAATGTCGATACACTTAGGCATAGCTGGAAATGTACAGAGAGCAGGTGAATATCCCATTCTCAGGAGAGCAAGCTGATTTGCTGGCAGAGGGTTGAAAGTCAGCCACCTGTGGGAATAGTGGAAGCCTTAGGTGAGGTGAGGTCCGCTCCCAGTGAGTGCTGGGGTAGGGGCCCAGGGGAACTAGAGAGAGCCTTGGGGAGACACTGACCTTAAGGGGAAGTGGAAGAATGATTGATGCTACAGAATGCAAGGAGGGGTCCAAGAAGTAGAAGGAGAGAAGCAACGGAGAATGAGTGCTCATTCATATCTAATGCCATAGAGCAGTGCTGTCCAGTAGGAATAAAATACATGCTGCATAGATAATGGTAAACTTTCCAGGTGCTGCTTTAAAAAACATAAAAAGAAATAGTTAAAATTAATTTTAAGAAGATATTTCACCTAATTCAGTATATCCCAAATACCATCATTTCAACATTTAATCAATATTAAAATTACTGAGATTATTTATAATCTTTTTCATGATGTATCTTTGAAATCCAGTGTGTATGTTACACTAACATATCTACGTGTTATATCTTCATTCAGATGTTAAATTTTCTTTGGAAATTCTTGATCTGTATTTAGATTTTATAAAATGTAGGGTTGAAAAAGTAGATTCACATACCCAAGTTGTTCCAAGGAATTTTATAACTGAATCAAGTATCGGTGTTTAAATTAAAATTGAATTAAAATTAAATACAAAGTTCAGTTATTTCCTGGTGCTTACTGCATGGCAGTGCTCTGCAGCCACATGTGGCAGGCGGCCGCCGTGTTGGACAGGGCAGCTGTGGAGCATACAGCAGAAGGATCAAGAAACGCTACTTGGATTTAGCCACTGTGAGCAAAGACTTGGTGAGGAGAGGTTTAGTGAGAGGTAGACGGAAATAGCCAGATTGCTCCAGATTGAGAAATGTTGGGGAGGTGAGGAAGCAGAGATGATAAACTTCACTCTTTCAAGAAACTTGGCAGTAAAGGAGGGAGAACTTTGGCAATGAAGGGGGTGATAGTCAAACTAGGGTGGGGTTGGCTGAATTGAGCAAGTCCCAAACATGCTTTACATTAAGATGAATATGCAGGTAGGGAACAGGTGAGGACGTGGGAGGTTGGGAAAACAGTTTCCCTCCTCAGTTACCAAGCAAGCCTGAGGTAAATAACATGAACCGATAAAAAGATGTCTAGGAACATATTAATGATTTAACTCTTAACAATTTATTAACATATTAATTATTTAACTCTTAACAACTCTAAAGCTAATTACATTGCCCATCATCAGTCAGTACATACATAATCTCATGTTGGCTATAAATGCAGCAAGATAGAAGATAGTCTATAGGTTGGTTTATAAATCAGTTCACATCTCGGGTATACTTGATTTTATCTTAGAGGTGATATTTTCTTCATGGAGGTTTTAGAGTGACATAGTACATATTAAAGATGTGTACCTTGTCATTCAATATCCTTTGAAAGTGATAAAACAGCCATATTTTAATGTCTGCTAATTCATTCAGCAAGCATTTATTAGGGCCTACCATGTGCTAGGATGTTCTAATTGTGGTAATAAAATCTTGGATCATTCTGTGTTATTGGAGCATTACAAGTATAACTGAAATACTCTCAATCGAAAACTAAGAATTTCTACAGTAAATTACAAAATTCAGTAAACATTCAAATTAATTAATTAATTTGAAAATGATAGACTGAGTTGTATTTTTAGCACAGAGAAGAAATAATTCTGTTTGACACTTGACATGTTAGCATGTGTTATATTGGAAACACATTGATAAAATATTTTGGAGTTTTACTGACAACCTTGAATGTGCCATCATAGAGCACCACCTCAACAGCTCTTCTTACAGTTCAGAGACAAAGTTCCGGGACTCTTTCATGTATTTCAGGAATATGTGGTCTTGAAAAGCGTAGTTTTACTGGTAAATCCACTGAACAGATACTTTTTGAGCACCTACTGTTTGCCAGGTACAACTATAGAGGCTGAGGATACAGCACTGGACCTAGAAAGACAGTCTGTTCTCAGATGCTACAATAGATGGGGAAGGTTTCCAGGGCCTGCCAAATGTAAGAGGATGCCTGTCTTCTCTGGCAAAACCATACCACTATTATTTTTTTATTCTGATAGAAAAAAAAAACAAACACACAACAGGGTACCAGGAACAGAGATCAAAAGGTGTTGTATTCTATCTGTATTCTCTTTCGAAACGCAATACTAAACAATATCCAGATAGCGTCTGTCCTCTACTTTCTTTTTTTTTTTCTTTTTTCAAAAAAAAAACTTTTAAATTAAAAAATCTAACAGACTTACACAAAACATAAATGCCAGGCTTAATAAATTGTGACAGATCCTTGTAATCACCACCCAAGGAAATAGAACAGAACATTGACTGCTCCTGGCTGTCCCTGCCGCCCATGTGCCTCTTGTTGCCTTTTTTTTTTTGAAGTGGAGTTTCACTCTTGTTGCCCAGGCTGGAGTGCAATGGCTTAATCTTGGCCCACTGCAACCTCCGCCTCCTGGGTTCAAGCGATTCTCCTGCCTCAGCCTCCCGAGTAGCTCGGATTACAGGCATGTGCCACCACACCCAGCTAATTTTGTATTTTTAGTAGAGATGGGGTTTCTCCATGTTGGTCAGGCTGGTCTCACACTCCCGACCTCAGGTGATCCGCCCGCCTCAGCCTCCCAAAGTGCTGGGATTACAAGTGTGAGCCACTGTGCCTGGCCACTTTGTGCCTTATTTAAGAAATTTTTCTGCAGTCCAAGGTCATAAAGATCTTCCATATTATCTTCTAAAAGCATGTTGGTTTCCTTTTCCCATGTAAGTCTGTGATCCACCTGTAACTTTTATGGTGTGGTGTAAGGTAATAAGTAGTCCATTTTCATCTTATTTCCGTGTTGATGTCCCATTGCCTGACACCGTTATTGAAAATCATGATCTGTGGTGCTACCTTCGTCATGCATCAGGTGCCTTTGGGTGCATTTCCCACTGATCTGTGGTGCCACCTTCATCATGCATCAAGTGCATTTCCCACTGATCTGTGGTGCCACCTTTGTCATGTATCAGGTGCCTTTGGGTGCACAGGTGTGATCCTGCATCTCTTCATTGGTTTTGTTGTTTATTTGTGTTATTAATCTTAGTATCAACTTGACTGGACACAAGGTCCTGGTAACATTATTCTGTGTGTTTCTGTGAGGGTGTCTTGGGGTGAGATTAACATTTAAATTAGTTGACTGAGTAAAGCAGATTGCCCATCCTAATATGGGTGGGCCCTATCCAGTCAGTGAGAGACCTGACTAGAAAAGAAGGCTGACGCTCCCCTGAGTAAGAGAGAAGTCCTCCTGCCTGAAAGCTTTTAAACTGAGACATTGTCCTTTTTCCTGCTTTCACACTCAGACTGAAACGTCACCTCTTCCTGGGTCTAAAGCCTGCTGGCCTTCTGACTGAAACTATACCAGTGACTCTTCTGGTTATCCGGGCATTGGCTCTCTTATGTCTCTGACTTGCTGGCTACTGTAATGGTGTTAGCTGATTCCTTATAATAAATCCCTGTGTGTGTGTGTGTGTGTGTGTGTGTGTGTGTGTGTTTGTGTGTGTCTATCTCATTGGTTCAGTTTCTCTGGAGAACTCTGACAAATATACTATCTTTATGCCAGTTCCACATTGTCATCATTAATATGGCCTTGTAAGTATCTTGCTATTCAGGAGGAAGTTCTTCCATCTTGTTCTTTATCAAGACAGCCTTGGCTAATATTGGAACTTAGCATTAACTGTTAAATAAATTTTAGGATGTGTGTGTCAGGTTTCACTAAAACACAAAATAACTTGTTGGCATTTTGATTGGCATTAATTATTCAATTTGGTGAGAATCTCAATGGCCACTATCCTCGAAGGCAAAATTGGTTTTTCTCAGTTTTGTTTACTATTAGCAAATTGAACAGTACCTGGCACAGTATAAATTTTTGAATAAATTAATGAATATATGATATGAATGAATGACAAGTTGTACGCATTTATTTTTTCAGATAATCTTCCTGATAACTTTGAAACATTTTTGCCAACTTTTAATTAGCATAACCTTTTAATGAGGCTGATGATTCACTTGCAGAAGTGTCTGTGCTACCATTTCCCAGTTCTCTTGGGTTGCATTCATAGTAGTATTTTTAATCTCTGACTTCTTTGCAGGGATCCTTTGAAGCCAGGTGTCCATCTGATGGTTCCCTTAGTTAGATAGCATAATCAGCAGACCTTCCTTACTGGTCGCATGGAGACCATAATGCATATCCTGAGAGGAGGTGGGAACCGGAGGGCTCCTGCCAGCCCTCTGTGAGGTAGAATCCCCATCCTTCCCTCAGGGTCCCACTTGGACTACTTGTGACACTTGACCATCTATAACATCTAGACTGGCTAAGGTCGTAGTGTGAGTACATTTGTGAAATATTAATAAAGCTTGATTTCTTCTTACATATAAGCATTCTAATGTTGTTTTCATATCTCAGTGGACTATCTTGTGCACTACTTGGAGTACTCACCCCAACTTTATTAACCAGTAATAAATTTTGATAAAATACACATTCTACCTTGGTATATGCAGCTTCTCTTCATCTTTTCTCAACCCTAATACCTTTCCATTTTCCATTTTTGCATCCACATATCATGAAGGCCACTCCCTGATCTTTCCAGATCCTAGCATCTTGCTGCACTAGCTCCAGACATGCCAAACCTATGCACAGATTTGTACTTGGCAGAAATTTTCTTTCCTCTCCTTGGAATGGTTTTATACTCTTACTAGCCTGGCCTGGCTGAGATATGGAAACCTAGGGAAATAATTATTGTTCAAGTTTGAATGGCAATTTAAAAGGGAAAATAAGGTGATTAGTGAAAAATAGCAGAGGCAAGGTGAAATTCAGAGATGAGGCCACGGATGTTAGTGATTCCTCTTCCACAGCTCCATCTACTATTTTTATTACTTTTAAGTAACAAACACATTACTGATATTTTTTCCTACCTGTGTTCTATTTGCTTGACTTTCTACAACCTCAGGTTTTTTTTTTTTTTAAGATTAATTGATAATTGAATTTTTGTATTTGCCTGTATAGGGGATATTTATTCATTGCTTTTCCAGTATCCATCTCCCCTCCTTTCCCACCTTCTTAATAGTACCCTGAATTTCCTAGCTGTGCATGATTCATTCTGGGTGAGAGGTATCTTATGTGGCTCCTGGAGTGGGTCCTACCTGGCTTAACCAACACAGCTTCTCTGTTCCCCTGGCCACACTGGCTGGTCAAGATGAGCCCCGTAAAGGCTGATGAGATTCAGGGCTGTAACATTTGTTTGCAAGATTGGGAAGTGGATTGTATCTTTCCTGATGAACATGAATTAAGTAGCACATAATCCCTGAAGTTGCTTTTGGTCATGTGGAACCATGAGATCAGAGCGTCTCTGGAAATGGAGTTAGTCCTGACAAAACATAGCTGAGAAAAAGAGCAAGAGAAAACAGGTCATATTCACATTGTGTGGACCCTGGATCAAGTCTTTCCCAGGTATAAATGCTCGAATTTCTTTCCTTTTCTATTTGAGCTGTTTGGTTCAGGATTTTGTTACTAAAAGCCAAGAGCGTTTTGAGATAACATTGTTTGCAGCATAAAAAAAAAAAACATTTCTTTGAAGGTTTTTGAAACTCAGGGACACATGGACACAATTGCAAGAAAGACATCTTATTTATTCAAGGATGTTATGAATAAATAGTGAATTTAATAAAGTGCTTTCAGTTTCTTAAAAATTGCTCTAATTTGTATTTGTTTTTTTCACTGTCATTCATTGTAGAAGATATATGCATTCAAGGAGGCATCCTTCTTCCCAGTCTCAGTTAATTTTACTCCTTTGCACAATCCTGAAGTGAGTTCATAATATATAAGTTTGTCACTGATATGGTTTGGATCTGTGTCCCCACCCAAAACTCATGTTGAATTGTAATCTCCAATGTTGAGGGTGAGTGGGGCTTCGTGGGAGGTGATTGTATCATGAGGATGGTTTCTCATGAATGGTTTAGCACCATCCCCCTGGTACTGTCTTCATGATAGTTCTTGTGAGGTCCAGTTGTTGAAAAGTGTGTGGCACCTCCCTTGTTTATCTTGCTGCTCTGGCTGCACGACATGCCTGCTCCCCCTTCACCTTTCACCATGATTATAAGTTTCCTGAGGCCTCCCCAGAAGCCAGGCAGATGCTGCAGTGCTTCCTGTAAGCCTGCAGAACCACGAGCCAGTTGAAGCTCTTTTCTTTATAATTACTTTATAAATTATTCATTGCCTCCATTACTCAGTCTAAGGTATTTCTTTATAGCAATGCGAGAATGGACTAACACAGTCAGTCAGCTTACACTCATTTCCATGGTGGCTGAAATGGCATAAACCCAGTAATTGGAGGTCACCACAAGACTTTGGCAAAAGAGAGTGGCCTTCAAGTAATACCTTTATTCCATGTTATAACTTACCAAATAATAAAGGACTGGTATATCAGTTTCTTTTTAAAATATCCCTCTCTTTGATTTGCACCCTCATAAGAATTCCTCTTTAGGTTAATCACGAACTCTGTTCTTCACACTTGGAACTTTCAAATATAGGATTGTTGCAGGACTTTTCCCTAGTTCAGCTAAGGACAGGGTTCTTTATCCCATGGCCATGAAAATTCAGGCTTGTAGTCAATTTGAATGTTGAGTGAGACTGGGTTTTATTGGGTGAAAAGGAAGAAAACGGGGAGACGGGGGCTCTCGCTAGGCCAGAGTCCCTGCTGAAGTGCTTCCCGCCTGCCATTCGAATCCCAGGTTCCTCACAGGAAGAGGAGGGGCCAGGCGCCTCCCTGCTGCAAATGTTGTGAACTTCCTGAGGCTCCACCTCAGTCAGTGGGCAGGCTGGTTAGAGTTTCTCCAGGGACCCCTGTCACCTGGCTGTCTCAGTATGACCTTGATGTATCATTTTTAGGAAACGTGTTTGCAACCACCATTGAAAAAGTAACATAGTTTAGATATTTTATGGACTTGGTTTTTACTTTCTGCAAATATTGCATGTAGATCTCAGAAAAGTAAAACAGAAGGATAAACTCATGGTCTAAAATAATATTTGGTATGACAGTGGAATTCAAAGGTTCATACTTGAAATTGAACCTAATGCAAGATCAGATTGGTAAAATGGAGTGAAGTTACAAAAAGAAATCTGATAATGAGAGGTGAAGCCAGTTGGACTTCCTAGGTCAAGTGGGGACGTGGAGAACTTTTCTGTCTAGCTAGAGGATTGTAAATGCACCAATCAGCACTCTGTATATAGCTAAAGGATTTTAAACACACCAATCAGCACTCTGTAAAAACGCACCAATGAGCACTCTGTGTCTAACCAAAGGATTGTAAATGCACCAATAAGCACTCTGTAAAAACACACCAATCAGCGCTGTGTGTCTAGCTAAAGGATTGTAAATGCACCAATCAGCACTCTGTAAAAATGGACCAATCAGCACTCTGTAAAATGGACCAATCAGCGCTCTGTAAAATGGACGAATTAGCAGGATGTGAGCAGGACCAAATAAGGGAATAAAAGCTGGCCACCCCAGCCAGCAGTGGCAACCAGCTCGGGTCCCCTTCCACACTGTGGAAGCTTTGTTCTTTTGCTCTTCACAATAAATCTTGCTGCTGCTCACTCTTTGGGTCCACACTACCTTTATGAGCTGTAACACTCACTGCGAAGGTCTGCGGCTTCACTCCTGAAATCAGAGAGACCACGAACCCACCGTAAGGAAGAAACTCTAGACACATCTGAACATCTGAAGGAACAAACTCTGGACACACCATCTTTAAGAACTGTAACACTCACTGCAAGAGTCCACGGCTTCCTTCTTGAAGTCAGTGAGACTGAGAACCCACAAGAAGGAATAAATTCCGGACACAATAAGGTTAAATAATTTTGCATTGGAAACTGTGGTTCTTTATTCATCCATGGGCCAGATGCGACATAGAAAGCAAGGTATGTGCTTCCAAAGATTTTCTCACCCCTGAAACGAACCTTGAGCTCTGGAAACCACTCACTGGTATGAAGAACAGTTAGATTGCACTCCAGGTGGTGGTGTGACTGCACTGCAGCCGCACTGCACCACACGGAACCCTGGCTCCTCAGACAGACCTCTTTCACTAGGCTGGAACTGCTGGGGATGGCACAGGGCTGAGTCTTCATTGTGGCTTTAAAGAAATACCTGCATTGATTTCTGAATGGCAAACTTAAAAAAAATTTTTTTTTACTGAAATAATTAAGCAACCATTTAAAGAGGATTTGTCAGCTTTTCAGACATTACCTTCCACAGAATTGGGCCATATCTTTTTGTTCATGTTCTTTTTTGTTTTGTGTTGTAACTCATACCAGGCACAAAATAAAAAACTACTGAATGGATAAAATTATTTAAATTTCAATAATTCAGAATTTTTTCCCTTCTCTTTTTCTAAAAGGTGAGACTACCCAGAATTTTGTTTTATTTTGAAGTGATCTGTTACAAGATCACTGGAAAGAGCCATGAAAGAATTATAAAGTGTGTGTGTGTGTGTGTGTGTGTGTACATGTGTGCACACAAGCACTGACAGGTCCTAAGTCCACGTCTCCAGGTCGAACCTGGTGTGACATCTCCACTTGGGTGACCATGAGTATCTCAAACTAAACATGTTCCAGATTAATTCCTGATCTTTCCCCCAAAACTTTATTCCCCCTCCAGGCTTCCTTAACTCAGTTAAAAAGCAGCCTCATTCTTCCTGTTTCCTCAGGTCAAAAGCCCTGGCATCATTCTTGGCTGCTCTTACTCTCCCATTTCACCTTCAGTCTATCAGTCCATCCAGTCTGTTGATTTTATCTGTGACACATGTCCAGAATCTGACCACTTCCTATCAGCCTCACTGCTTCTACCCCCATCCACGCCACTGTTACCCTCTCCAGGAACATTGCAGTATCTTTGTGCGTGCTCTCCTAGAGTCTCAACCAGAAGGATTTTTTTTTTTTTTTGAGACGGAATCTCACCCTGTTGCCCAGGCTGAAGTGCAGTGGTACAATCTCAGCTCACTGCAACCTCCACCTCCCATATTCAAGCGATTCTCCTGCCTCAGCCTCCCAAGTAGCTGGGATTACAGGCGCCTGCCACCACACCCAGCTAATTTTTGCATTTTTAATAGAAATGGGGTTTTGCCATGTTGGCCAGGCTGGTCTTGAACTCCTGACCTCAGGTGATCCACCTGCCTTGGCCTCCCAAAGTGTTGGGATTACAGGTGTGAGCCACCGCGCCCAGCCCAGAAGGATCTTTTTAAGTGTCTCTGTTCAGAAGCCTTGGGTAGGTTCCTGTCTTATTCAAAGTGAAATGCAAAGTCCATGCTTGGCTCATGAGGCCCTCTGTGACCTGGCTGTGGGGTGTTACTGATTTTCTCTCATATTGTCACTTCTCTCAGCTGCAGTGGCCTCCTCACTGTTCCCCATGTGTGCCCAGCAACTCCTTCCTGGGGTTTAGGGGTTTAAGCATCTGCCTTCACTGCTTCTCTCCGAGAACAGCATGGCTCCTCTGGGTACTACTTGGGTCACTGCTGGTTTTCACCTCCTCATGGAGGCCTGCTTCATCATCCTGGGCTAGACCCTCACTCTCTTTGCTTGCACACAGTCTTAGTGCTGGTCAGCTCCTGACATGCTAGGTTTTTTTCTGTCTCCCCATTACCTCCCAAATAAGTTACATGTTCCATGAGCGCAGAGACCTTGTTGTACAGACTAGGATAGTGCCTGGCACACAGTAAGCATTCAGTGATTATTTGCTGAATCAGTAAAGAAATGAATAGGAATTTTTGTGGCAAAATGTGGTGGGATGAGGAGAGGGACCTCCACATGGAGAGAAGAGAGTGGACAAAGTTGACCATGGCCAAGAAATAGTGATTACTCCAGTTAGGCCGGAGAATGAGGTACCTAGAGGGAGAAGTTAAAATTAAGGTTAGAAAAATAGTTTGGGACACATTTTGGAGGACTGTGAGTTTGTTTATAAATTAGTGGTGTGAGGCAGTAGAGCTGCGAGAGCGTTGTAATGTGGCACCTGTCATGCTCCGCATGCCCCTGCTTCCTCCCTGGCTCCCCTCCTATCTTTTCTTCATCCTCCATCCCTCATTTATTCCACAATTGTATCCTGAGTGCCTACTGTGTACAAGCAGGTGTTGGGGATGGAAAGGACTTGCCTTTGAGGATCTGGTGATTTTATTGCATTTTACCAAGTGAAGGGGTGGAACAGCATGCAGAAGGCACTGAGGTAGCCAGAGGGAAGGGAGAGACACTTCACTGGAGGAGTGCAGAGAGGTTGCAGGGGTGGTTAAGAGGCTTCCAGAGGGTAACAGTTGAGTGCAACATGAAGAACAAGGCCCCAAGTGAACAGAGGCTGAGGGCCTGTATGGTACTAGGAGACCTGGAAGTGATTTGAGGTGTAGGCAGAGAGATAGCTAGAAACGTTCTTCTTGCTAATAATAATAAGAACGGCCATCTCAGTGATCAAATGTTAGGTACTCAAGAAGGTTTAGATAGGGCCTGATCCCAATGGGCCACTTGGCCCATAGTAAAGAATTCACTTAACTTGGAAGGCAAAACTTTTAATTGAAAGGGTTTAAATGGGGGCTGGGGGACACATATGTAAATATAAATCAGATGGTGGCTTCTTTGTTGAAAATACGTTCAGCACAGTGCAGGAGGGCAGGAATTGGCAGGTTGAGATGTTGGAGAAGTGGGAGTGGAGCAGTGGAGAATAGCGTTAGGTTTTAGGAGACTAACACTTCCGTCAGTCGTCTCCTGTCTTAGGAACTAGTTGAGAATAAGATACCAGAGGCAGGCAATTGGATAGTTCCTTTACACCTAAACAGATTCAAGAATGTAGCTTGTGTCTGTGGTTCAGTTGGCTCCTCTGGATTTTGTAGATAAATCCTCCAGGCACTGGTGAGCTGAGCCCCCAGAGGCCTACCTGGCTGGGACTGAGCCTGCTTGGCCCAGTATGGTGCAGCAGTAGGCCAGGACGCATCTTTTCTGCAGGCAAGGCAAGTTGGAAAGACGAAGGAAGAAGGACCTATGCGGGGCGGGGCATTTTAAATTTTCTCTCCCGAACTGACAAACTAGATCAGTTCTCTTAGAGAGGAGAGAGAGTGGATTGAGAGATGATGTCATAGGTCGGGCTCTCAGAAACTCTGAGTTTGAGATGGAGATTAGTGTTCAGGGAGTGCTTTGGGGAGGAACAGCTGTGGAGTAGAAAGGAAGGAGACAGAACTGTGCAGAGGAAAAAGTTCAGCTGCAGTGCAGTCTCCACAGAACCGTCAGCTGAGCCTGTGGGGGTAGAAGCAGGAGACCCCTCAGAGCTTTCCTGTGCTGGGACGGGAGGGCCGGACCTTTGTAGCTCTACATCCATCAATCCTTGAGATGTGGCCACTATGGGATGGGGGTGTGACCTTGGGCAAAGCGGAGACAGCTGAATATGATATAGTTGTCATATCACAACATCCTTCACAGATATTGCACTTGTTCCTCCTCTGCTTTGCCCTCCTGGGGAGTGGGTGGACATTCTGTCTTCTCTGGGAACCTGGGCAGTTTGTCTTCCTCTAAGAAGGAATGCTGAGGTTTCGTGGTTGAAGATAGACCTTTCCCTGAGAAGTATAAGGGGAAGATGTGGTGGGATCCATGACAGAAGCCACTAGAATGTGCGAGAGGAGGAGCAGGAGACAGCGCATCCCAGCAGCTGCCCTCACTTCTGTCTGCCATGTCCCCGGGCAGCTGCCCTCACTCCTGTCTGCCATGTTCCTGGCTGGGCAGCTGCCCGGGGAGATGCTGTCTTCTCCTCTGCCGTCCTCACTGCCTTTTGGTGTCCTTTTCCATCCCTAGAGTATAGATCAGGGACTACAATAAAGTTGAATCCTTTTCCTTTACACCCCCTGTCTATTATTGAATAAAAGTGGCTAGTAACAGGCATCTGAAAAAGAGAAATTGTGGAAAATTTTTTTTATACTTTTGTAAGTGTGTTTTCCCTGGAGGTTTGGAAACCACAAAAGCTTTCTGTCATACTTTATTAGGGTAGCAGAATTGGTGATAGGTTCTAAATTCAGCAAGTACATTTAGTAAATCCACAAAATGCCATTGCTTTCTTAAATATCATGGTTTTATTTAGTCTGAAAACTTTTTCTCAGCATTTCATAGTTTTGCAGTGTAAATATGGCATTTAGCATCATTTTACAGGGCTCTGGAAAATGTGGAAATTACTGCTATTCCCATTTTCAGTATTTCAAGTCCATTTGGTGTGATCAGTACTTCATTCCACATATAAGGTCTAACTGTGAATTTTTAAAATGTCTTTACATGTGCGTGTTTTAGGGGAGTGGTAGCTGTCTCCTGAGTCATTAATGTGAATGCACTGAACTTCTTAAACTTCCCATTATGAAAATTTGCCTCCCCTAAAGGGGTAAAATGAGATATCATTTGTGTTCCTAGGTAGGTTTTTATTTTGTTTGGAAGTTTTGTTTTATTTTGTTTTTTCATTTCATTTACATGGAGTTCTGCTTATTATAATTCTAATTGTATCAGATTGTTTCTTAGTGATTTGCCACTGCTCAGATGGGCCAGATCAAGACATCTATTGCCAATTAGGAACAGGATGTTTGCGATATTTACTGATGTTCTCTGGATGACCTGTTTTACGTTTTCAGTTTGTTTTGTTTTATGATCATGTTGGCTTTTCCATTAAACTATAACTTTAACTGAGTTGGCTTAGTTAGTAAAACATTGACCAGCTCCCCTTCTCTATCCTTCAGCCCCCTTCTGATGCCCCTTCCCCTATTGTGCTGGGCCCAGCCTCAGTCTGAAGGGAAGCGAATTTTTAGGTCTCTATGTTCCAGATGTAATCTATATTTCCAACCTCACTATATTTCAACCCAAATTGCCTGAATAATGCTCCTTGAAACATTTAGGGATAAATTCCTGTGAAAAGTAAATTTAAACAGTGACGTCTGTAGTGGGAGGTATTTCTTAATAAATAGCCACTAGCGAGGATGTGTGGATGTCTGCACTACACGTGGCTGCCTGATCGCTGCATCTGTTTTGAAGTTCAGTGATTTCCCAGACAACATGTGCATTTCTTTAGGGGGTTGACATCCCTCCCAGGATCCAGTCATTGGGAGCTGGTAACTGTAACTGGCTTACTTTTTTTGACCTAGAGATTATTATACTTTGTCTTAGTTTGACTATTGTTCCTATCAGATCTGACAACATTGGAGTTTCTATAAATTAGCAGCATGGCAGAGGAACCAAGTGTATTTAAACCCATAAATCGTGATTTCCAGGTCTTTTAAAAGCTTTGTGGTTTGAATAGTACTTTACTCTATGGTAGACATAAAGAGTGCTTATAAAAATTCTGGCTAATCAGGAGGCTTTCATAGTTCAGCTGAAACTACAAAATAACCTCAGATGCGTCACTCCTTTGGGAGTCAGACCATCCAGATTTGTCCTGGCTCTGCCAGTGAGATCTTTTACAAATTACTTACCCTCATTCCTATATATTAAAAAAAATAACAAATACTATATGATTCCACTTAAATAAGGCACCTAAAGTAGTCAAGTTTGTAGAAACAGAAAGTAGAACAAGCTGGGGAGCGGGGGTGATAGGGGAGTTGTTTAATGGATGTAGAGTCTAGGTTTTGCAAGATGAAAAATTTCAGGAGATCTGTTGTATAACAGTGTGAATGATTAAGATGATAAATTTTTTGGTTTTTTTTTTAACCACAATTTTTTTTAATCTTCAAAAGGATGGTATTACTGTTAACTGAATGCTTGGTATATGCTATGCATGCATTATCTTATTAACTATTCACAACTCCATGAAGGTAGATATTGTCACCCTGTTTACAGGTGAGAGAACTTAAATGTAGTTTACTAGCTAGGAAGTGGCAGACCATGTTGGGCCTAGATGTGACCCTAAAGCCACTTGAAAAATGTGTTGCCACCAGCACACTTAAAGGCAGGCTCACTCTCGGGCTTTTTAGCTCTAGAATCTGTGATTCTGTGATTCTGAGACACGCCAGGGACCTTGCAAAGACCCATCAAGTAGGAACAAAGTTTAAATGTTTATGTGTTCAGAGACCACTTCTCTACTATTTTTAGTGAATACAAATTGCCATATTATATGTAATCTGTGGTACATCAGCAGCGCCAAATGCTGGTTTGTGAGAGGGTGAGATGTTACTGAAATGTGAGAAAAGTTAAGGTGTTAATAGTAATTACTTCTTTTGTTCGTTTGTTTGTTTTGCTTGAGACGGAGTTTCGCTCTTGTTGCCCAGGCTGGAGTGCAATGGCATGATCTTGGCTCACCACCACTTCCGCCTCCTGGGTTCAAGCAATTCTCATGCCTCAGCCTCCCGAGTAGCTGGGATTACAGGCATGTGCCACCACGCCTGGCTAATTTTTGTATTGTCAGTAGAGACGGAGTTTCGCTATGTTGGTCAGGCTGGTCTCGAGCTCCCAACCTCAGGTGATCCACCCGCCTTGGCCTCCCAAAGTGCTGGGATTACAGGCGTGAGCCACTGTACCCTGCTAATAGTAATTACTTCTATGGAATGGTTTGGTGAAGACTGAGAACCTCACCTATTCATTTTATTTTTCGACTTTTTGAGTTTGTAATAATTAGCCTGTATTACTTATGTTATAGGTTGAATTTGTGCCCCCAAATTCGTATGTTGAAATACTAACCCCCAATACCTCAGAATGTGGCCTTACTTGGAAACAGGGAATTGCAGAAGCGATTAGTTAAGATGAAGTCATACTGGATTAAGGTGGACCCTAATCAGCATGACTCTTGTCTTTATAAAGAGGGGAAATGTAGACGTAGAGACATGCACACAGGGAGAATGCTGTGTGGAGATGAAGAAAGATCTCAGCTGATGCTTCTGCAAACCAAGGAATACCAGAGACTGCCAGGAAGCCCCAGAAGTGTGGGGAGAGGCATTTCCTCACAGCCCTCACAAGGTATTAGCCCTTAGGACACCTTGCTGTCAGAATTCTAGTATCAAGACTGTGAGACAAATTTCTGTGGTTTAAGCCACTCAGCTTGTGGTACTTTGTCACAGCAGCTCTAGCAAACTAGTACAATTTCTAAAATAAAAAGGGTTTTTTTACATACAAAAAAATGTTAACCATGGTTACTGATAGTTTATCCAAAGCAGTGTTGAAATTAAGAAATGATCTTTATGTGCGAAGATGTTTATTGTAATATGTTTTATAATCAGAAAAAATGAGAATCCAAATATCTAGGCATTGGTGAATAACCAGTTATAACAAATTATAGCATAACTACTTGATGAAATATTATATTGTCATTTTGTATAGCCTTTGAAATGTGAAAAATGCATATAACATAAATAAGCTAGATGAAAATTTTTTATACAAAATGATAACAGCTGTATGAAATATATATGCATCAGACTGAAATTGGAAGGAAACACAGAAAATGAAAAAGCTTTGTTAGGATTATGGAATCATAAGTGGGCTTTTTTCTTTTAATCTTTTAATTTGTTGCTTTTATTACGTAGAATTGTGGCAATGTATTATTGTGTTATATTATTTTTTAAAAATCAACTTTATTGAGGAACATTTTACATGCAATCAAATGCACTCTTTTAAAGTGTATAATTTGATAGTTTTGACACATGTATACCTCTTTAAAACCACCACCACAATCAAGAAACAAAACATGTTCATCACCCCAGAAAGTTCTCTCTTGCCCTTTTATAGTCAGTCCTTCTCCCAACTCTGGTCTCAGTTAGCCACTGATCTGCTTTCTGTCACCATAGATGAACTTTTTCTTTTCTATAATTTCATATAAACATAATAATACAGTATATACTCTGTGTCTGGCATCCTTCATTCGGCATAATGTTTCTGAGATTTATCCATGTTCTAGCTTATATGTAGCTGATTACTTTTTATTGTTCAGGATGTTCCAATGGTATGTTGTATCCATATACCAGTTTGTTTATCTGTTCATTTGTTGATAGCAATTTGGATTGTTTCTAGTTTTTGGCTATGAATAAGTTGCTATGAACAATTTTTTTTTTTTTTTTTGAGATGGGGCCTTGCTCTGCTGCTCAGGCTGGACTTAAACATCTGGGCTCAAGTAATCCTCTCACCTCAGCCTCCCAAGTAGCTGGGACTATAGACATGTGCTCCCAGGCCCAGTTTGAACATTTTTTGTAAAAGTTTTATATAGTCATACATTTTCATTTCCCTTGGATAAATGCCTAGGATTGGAATTGCTGGATTGTGTGATAGTATGTATTTAATATTATAAGAAACTGCCAAATGATTTACATTCTCACCACCAACATATGAGAGTTCCAGTAGCTGCACATGTTCACCAACACCTCACATTATCAGTCTGTTTTTATCTTAGTCATCCTCATGGGTGTATAGCAGTCTCTCACAGTGGTTTTAGTATGAATTTCCCTGATGATTTGACATTGAGCATCTTTTCATGTGATTCTATCTTCTTTTGTGAAGTGTCTATTAAAATATTTTGCCCATTAAAAATATTTATCTTCTCATTAAGGTGTGTAAGACTACGCTTTATATTCCAGACGCTGTTCCTTTGTCAAAGATATATATTCAGAGAACATATCCACTCAGTTTGTGGCTTGCCTTTTCGTTTTCTTAATTGTATACTCAAAAGTGCATATGTTTTAAATTTTTACTTTAAATTTAAAATTTTTCCTGATTTGTCATTTTCTTCTGTTATAATTCATGCATTTTCTTCTGTTATAATTCATGCTTTTTATATCCTAAAAAGTTTTTGCCTATGTCAAGTTTATGAAGATTTTCTCCTATGTTTTCTTCCAAAAGTTTTATGTGTTACTTTTTACATTTAGATATGTGATCTATTTTAAGTTAACTTTTCTAGATAGTTATGAGGTGGGAGTAGAGGGTCTAGATTTCCATTTGTTCTCTGTTTTCTTGTTTTAGCTCTTTGAACATATTTCAGACACTTTTTGTGTGTGGCTTTTTGTTTTTGTTTTTTTCAGACGCTCTGTCGCCAGGCTGGAGTGCAGTGGCGCAATCTCAGCTCCCGGGTTCAAGCGATTCCCCTGCCTCAGCCTTCCAGAGTAGCTGGGACTACAGGTGCATGCCACCACACCCGGCTAATTTTTTGTATTTTTTAGTAGAAACGGGATTTCACCATGTTGGCAAGGGTGGTCTCGATCTCTTGACCTCGTGATCTGCCCGCCTCAGCCTCCCAAAGTGCTGGGATCACAGGAATGAGCCACCACGCCTGGCCCAGACAGTTTTTAAAAAGTCTTTGTCTAGTAAGTTCAAACCTGTATTTCTTTTATTTATGTATTTATTTATTTGTTAGTTTTTTTATTATACTTTAAGTTCTAGGGTACATGTGCACAATGTGCCATGTTGGTGTGCTGCACCCATTAACTCGTCATTTACATTAGGTATTTCTCCTAATGCTATCTCTCCCCTCTCCCCCTACCCCACGACAGGCCCCGGTGTGTGATGTTCCCCACCCTGTGTCCAAGTGTTCTCATTGTTCAGTTCCCACCTACGAGTGAGAACATTCGGTGTTTGGTTTTCTGTCCTTGTGATAGCTTGCTCAGAATGATGGTTTCCAGCTTCATCCATGTCCCTACAAAGGACATGAACACATCCTTTTTATGGCTGCATAGTATTCCATGCTGTATATGTGCCACATTTTCTCAATCCAGTCTATTATTGATGGACATTTGGGTTGGTTCCAAGTCTTTGCTATTGTGAATAGTGCTGCAATAAACATGTGTGCATGTGTCTTTATAGCAGCATGATTTATAATCCGTTGGGTGTATACCTAGTAATGGGATGGCTGGGTCAAATGGTATTTCTAGTTCTGGATCCTTGAGGAATCGCCATACTGTCTCCCACAATGGTTGAACTAGTTTATACTCCCACCAACAGTGTAAAAGTGTTCCTATTTCTCCACATCCTCTCCATCACCTGTTGTTTCCTGAGTTTTTAATAATCGTCATTCTAACTGGTGTGAGATGGTATCTCATTGTGGTTTTGATTTGCATTTCTCTGATGACCAGTGATGATGAGCATTTTTTCATGTGTCTGTTGGCTGCATAAATGTCTTGTTTTGAGAAGTGTCTATTCTATCCTTTGCCCAAATTTTGATGGGGTTGATTTTTTTTTCTTGTAAATTTGCTTAAGTTCTTTGTAGATTCTGGATATTAGCCCTTTGTCAGATGAGTAGATTGCAAAAATTTTCTCCCATTCTGTAGGTTGCCTGTTCACTCTGATGGTAGTTTCTTTTGCTGTGCAGAAGCTCTTTAGTTTAATTAGATCCCATTTGTCAATTTTGGCTTTTGTTGCCATTGCTTTTGGTGTTTTAGTCATGAAGTCCTTGTCCATACCTAGATCCTAAATTGTATTGCCTAGGTTTTCTTCTAGCGTTTTTACGGTTTTAGGTCTAACATTTAAGCTTTTAATACATCTTGAATTAATTTTTGTATAAAGTGTAAGGGAGGAATCCAGTTTCAGCTTTCTTCATATGGCTAGCCAGTTTTCCCAGTACCATTTATTGAATAGGGAATCATTTCCCCATTTCTCGTTTTTGTCAGGTCAAACCTGTATTTCTTTAGGGTTGTTTCTAGAAATTTATATCGTTCCTTTGAAGGGGCCATGTTTCCCTGTGTCTTTGTGTGCCTTGTGATATTTTGTTGACAACTCGTCATTTGAAAAAAAAAAAACCAGCCAATTCTCTCAATTTTCGCAGACTGGCTCCATGTGGGGAAAGACCTTCAGTAGTTAGCCCAGTGTAAAGGCCTAAGGTCTTATGCTTTTTTGGGGTATACATCTTCCTTGGATTTGTCTGTCTGGTTTTTTGTTTTTTTCCCAATTCCCCCATATACATGGCTGCTGTAATTTCTCTAAGAGCCTTACTCCTGCTTCTTCACAGAGACTCAGCTGTTTTCCTGTTTTCCTGTGCCCATAATCTCTTGCCCACAGACGACTGCAGTTTCCTGCAGTTTTCATGCACTACAGCACGTGCCACTAGCTTCTGCAGCTTTCAGCCTGAGATCCAAAGTGTCCCAGCATTCCCATCTGAACTCTGAGTCAGGCAATGAAGAACCAGTCCCTTGGGCAGCCCGCAGACATACTTTTCTCTATAATGAGAGAGAAAACTAGGAATTGGGTCACTCTGTCTCTCCCATGCTATGCCAGGGAAAGGCTAGGGCAAGTGCAAGCAAGCACAGCATGACATTTCCTATCGTTTTCAGTGTGGCTTTTTGTTGATTGGGTGTTTGCTTGGTTGCTGCACATCCTTGACTGGTTTGCAGAGCTTCCACAAAACCATTTTAACCAGCGTGTAGTTGTTTATTTGATGTTTCCATGGATGAACGGAGAGGCCATCCTAGTCTGCCATCTAGCTAACATCACCCTATCAAATGCTGAATATTTTTAAATGTTTTTTCTGCATCTATTGAGATGATCATATAGTTTTTCTTCTTTATACTATTAATTCTAGTATGGAGAATGCAGTTACTGATTTTTAATGTTAAACCTACTTTTCATTACTGCAATCGTCCCCATTTAGTCATGTAGTGTTATGTTTTTAATATATTGCTGCTATATGCTAAAATGTTAAGGATTTTTATGTCTATGTTCATGAGAAATATTGATCTATTGTTTTCTTACAGTGTCTTTGTTTCGACATCAGGGTAATTCATTTTTACTATTATTTTTTTGAGACAGGGTCTCCCTCTGTTGCCCAGGCTGGAGTGCAGTGGCCAATCATAGCTCACTGCAGCCTTGACCTACTGGGCTCAAGCAGTCCTCCCGCCTCAGCCTCCTGTGTAGCTAGGACTATAGGCATGTACCACTGCAGCTGACTAATTTTGAAATTTTTTGTGGCAACGAGGTTTTCCTGTGTTGCCCAGGCTGGTCTTGAACTCCTAGTCTCAAGCAATCCTCCCACCTTAGCCTCCCAAAGTGCTAGGATAACAGGCGTGGGCCACCACACTCGGCCTGCCCTTACTTTTCTTCCTTAAATGTTTAATTGAAGTCACTAGTGAAACTTTCTGGTCCTCAGATTTTCTTTGGGGGAAGTTTTTAAACTGTAGGTTCATTTTTTTTTAAATAGGTAGTTTCTATTCAGGTTCTCTGTTTCTTCTTGAGTCAGTTTTAATAATTTTTGTCATTTAAAGAATTATCTATTCCATCTTTCTTGTCAAGTTTATTGATATAACATCGTTTAATAATGCTTTTAGTATCTGTAGGATATGTAATGATGTCTTCTCTTTTATTTCTGACATTGGAATTTATGTCTTCTCCCTTTTTTCTCCCCCACGAACTGAGCAACAGTTTAACAAATTAAATTTTTTTAAATAGCCAGGTTTTGGGTTTATTGATTTTATCTATTGTTTCTGATTTCTTTGATTTTTACTCTTTATGATTTTCTTTCTTCTACTTACTTTATATTTAATTTGATCTTTCTTCCCCTAGCTCTTAAGCTGGTGACAAATATTTGCTCAGAGACCTTTCTTTATTCATACCATGAGACTTAAAGCTATAAATTTCCCTCAGTGGCTGCTTTATGTGCATCCCTTGAATTTTGATACATTGTGTTTTTATTTAAATTTAGTTTAAAAAATTTACTAATTTTCCTTGTGATTTCTTTTTTGACCATTGGTTATTTAGAAATGTGGTGTTTTTTTTTTTTTTTTTTTTTTTTGAGATGGAGTCTCGCTCTGTTGCCTAGGCTGGAGTGCAGTGGCACAGTCTGGCTCACTGCAACCTCTGCCTCCCAGGTTCAAGCAGTTCTCCTGCCTCAGACTCCCAAGTAGCTGGGACCACAGGCGCCCGCCACCACACCCGGCTAATTTTTTGTATTTTTGGTAGAAACGGGGTTTCACCATGTTAGGCAGGATGGTCTCGATCTCCTGACTTCATGATCCGCCCACCTCGGCCTCCCAAAGTGCTGGGATTACAGGCGTGAGCCCCCACGCCTGGCCTAGAAATGTGTTTTTAAGTTAACAAATATTTGAGGCTTTTCCACATATCTTTCTGTTACTGATGTATAATTTAATTTTGTTGTGTCTGATTATATGTTTGTATTGTTTCAGTCTTCTCAAATTCACTGAGAATTGTTTTATGGTTCTGAATTTGGTCTGTTTCAGTAATTGTTCCATGTAAACTTCAAAATAATGTTGGGTGGAATGTTTTCTAAATGTCCGTTGGGTTGAGATGGTTGATAATTATTGAAGACTGTGGCGGGTCTGAGATTTTTTTTTCCTTCTTTTTTGGAGGGTAACAAGTTAGACTGCCACTGTTTCATGCATGCTGGCTGAAGACATAGGACTTCTGGGTCAAAGACAAAGGATTTTATAATCACAGCACAGCAAGCCACAAGAGTTTGGTGTTTGTATCTGCCCCTCTGGTCCCAGAAGACCTATGGGAGAGATGCAGAGAGTCCTAGGTAAATACTGTGCACACGTGGATTTGTGTCACAGCTGAGGAACCTACAGCTTGTATTGCCCAAATCTTTTATAACAGGCTGCAAACAAACTTCCTTTTTCCTGGAGGAAGACATTATTGTTATTATTGGACAGTTAACAAACCTGTCCATTTCTTCTGAATGAGACCCTGTCTCTTTTCCAAAGGGGTTGGCTGTACAAATATCATTGAAAAGATAGTCTGGAGCCAAAGCAGAAATGCAGCAGACCCATGGAGAATTGTCTACCAATAATACTGTTGTTCAGGTCCCTATAGTCTTCTGATTTTCTGTCTATTTTTATCAATCTCCTAAGAGATGATGTTGAAGCCTCCAATTATGAGTTATTAATTGCTATTTTCAATTCTGTCATTTTTTGTTTCATTTATTTCTAAGCTTTGTTACTGGATATAAACACATTTAGAATTGTTACATCTTCTTGATGAATTGACCCTTTTATCATTGTGAAATCTCTCCTTTTTCCTGGTAATACTTTTTGTTCTTAAGCCTGCTTTGTCTGACATTAAAACAACAGTAACAACAATAACAGTTTTCTTTTGATTACTGTTTGCATGGTACATCCTTTTGCTTTTAACTTACCCGTGTCTTTATATTTAAAGTGGGTTTTTCGTAGGTAGCATATAGTTTTTGGTTTTATCTAATGTGATACCTGCTGCCTTTTCATCTAATATTTAAAACATTTCTATATAGTATAATTATTGATATGGCTGTTTAAATCTTTAATAGTAGTTGCTATTGTTAAGTAACAAGCCATTCCAAAATTAGTGAATAAAATAATAATCCTTTTAATGCTTTTTTGGATTCTGGGTCAGGAACTCCACTACACAATGTAATGGGCCTCCACTGGGAAGACTTGAATCCTGGCAGAATTCAGCATCTGGGGCTGGAGTCACCTCCGTGCTTACTCCCTAGTTTTCCTGACGTTAGTTGATACTGTCAGCTGGTTCCTCAAATGAGGCTGTCATCTGGAACCCATGGCCTCTACACGAGGCTTCTTGGCTTCCTCACAGCATAATGGCTGGGTTTCATGAGAGTGTCCCCAAGAGAACCAGGCAGAAGCTACATAACCTTTTGTAACCTACCCTCAGAAATCACAGGGTTACTGTACTCTCAGCAGGAGCAGTCATACCACCCCACTCAGATTCAAGGGAAGGGATCTGAAACCCCACCTCTCAGGGGGAGGAGTATCGAAGATCTTTAACACCAGACTTCAAAACTGCCACATCTAGCACCTTGCTATTTGTTTTCTGTTTTTGTCATCTGTTCTTTGTTCTTTCCTCCTCTCTCCCGTCCTTCTCACTCTCTCTCCCCATCCACCTCTCTCCATCTCCCTCTCCTCCTCTCCTACCGCCTTCTTCCCTCACTTTCTTGTTTCTCCTTACCTCTTCAGAGACCATATAAACTGCTCTCTGCTCCCCTAAGAGAGGCTCTTGTTTTTAGGAATTTAATTCTTTTACATTTCTTTGCATCCTCAGATGCCAAGTGGTTTATCCATTTTATTTAGTTATTACTGCAGAAGCAGTGATCTGTATCTGAACTGTAAGAGATATCTTTGTCTTTGAACTGGTAAGTTTACACCATTTAATTTTTCAAAATTACTGCTAGTTTGGAACTCTTTTTTATAACTAAATTTATTATTTCAATTTGACCTATTTTTAATGTTTCTTTTAAACTCTTTATTATATATTTTTTGTGGTAAAATGCACATAAAATTTATTATCTTAACCATTTTTAAGCATATAGTTCAGTGGTATTAAGTACATTCATATTGTCGTGCAGCTATTACTACCATCCATCTTCAGAACTCTTTTCATATTGTGAAACAGTACCCATTCAACAGTAATTCTCCATTTCCTCTGCCCCGGCACCACCATTCTACATTCTCTCTCTGTGATTTTTGACTACTCTAAGTACCTCATATAAGCGGAGTCATGCAACGTTTGTCTTTCTGTGTCTGACTTACTCCACTAAGCATAATGCCATCAAGGTTCATCCATGTTCTAGCGTAAGTCAGAATTTCCTTACTTTTTAGGACTGAGTAAAATTCCATTGTATGAATAGACCACATTTTGCTTATCCATTCGTCTGTCAGTGGACACTTGGGTTGCCTCTGCAGTTTAGCTGTTTGTGGATAATGCTGCTGGGAACATGGGTGTACAAATATCTCTTCAAGATCCTGCTTTCAGTTCTTTTAAGTATAAACCCAGAAGTGGAATTGTTGGATCATCTAGTAATTCTATTTTTAAATTTTTAGATATTATTATTATTTTTAGAGACAAGGTCTTGCTGTGTTTCCCAGGCTAGAGTGCAGTAGTGTGATCATGGCTCACTGTAATTCAAACTCCTAGGCTCAACTGATCTTCCCACCCCAGCCTCTTGAGTAGCTGGGACTACAGGCATGCACCACCATGCTCAGCTAATTTTCCAAATTTTTTTTGTAGAAATAGAGTCTTGCTTTGTTCCCCAGGCTGTTCTCAACTCTTGGCTTTAAGCAGTCCTCCTGCCTCGGCCTCCCACAGTGCTGGGGTTACCAGTGTGAGCCACCACACCTGGCCCGTTTTCTGTTTTTTTCATAGTAGCTATCCTAATGGATGTAATGTAGTATCACATTGTAATAGTTTTGAGTTGCATTTTTCTAATGATTAATGGTGTTGAACATCTTTTCATGTGGTTGTTAGCTGTTTGTATGTCATGTTTGGAGAAATGCCTATTTGGTGCAGCTATTTTTCAGTTGTGTTGTTTGGTCTTTATTGCTGAGTTTTAGTTCTTTATACATTCTGGGTATTAATCCCTTATCCTGGTATATGATTTGCAAATATTTTCTCCCATTCTGTGGGTTGCCTATTTACTACATCCGTAGTGTCTTTTGGAAGTTTTAAATTTTGACTGTTTGATTTGACTATTTTTTTCTTTTGTTGTCCATGCCTTTTGTGTCATAGCCAAGGAATCATTGCCAAATCTGTTGTCTTAAAGCTTTTGCCCTATCTTTTCTTCTAAGAGTTTTATAGTTTTAGGTCTTAAATGTAAGCCACGGATGCATTTTGAGTTAATATTTTTATATGGAGCTAGGTAAGGGTACACAGTTGCATTCTTTTCCATATGGATAGTCAGAATTTCCCACCATCATTTGTTGAAAAGGTCGTCTTTTCCCCATTGAATGATCTTGGCACCCTTGTTGAAAATCATTCAACCAGATATGCAGGGTTTATTATTGGACTCTGTATTCTATTCTACTGATCTGTATGTCTGTCTGCCTGGACCACACTGTTTTTTATTACTGTAGCTTTTTAGTAAGTTTTGAAATCAGGAAGTGTGAGCCTTCTAGCTTACTTCTTCTTAGGGATTGTTTTGGCTATTCTAACCCTTTTGATTGATGGTTTTTACTATTTCCTTTCATCTCTACTTTTTGCTTATTAGGTGTATCTTTTTATCTCTTACTGGCTGCTCTAGGGCAGCAGTGTCCTATAGAAATATAATGTGAGCCACAATTGTGAGCCCCATATTTCCCACTAGCAACATTAAAAAACTCAAAAGAAAGAAATGAAATTAATTAAAAAATATTTTACTTAAGCCAGTATAATGAAAATATCATTGCAACATGTAGTCAAAATAAACAGAATGAGATACTTTGTTCTCCTTCTCATACTAAATCTTTGAAATTCAGTGTGTAACTTGTAGCTTATCTCAGTTCAGACAAGCCACATTTCAAGCTTTTATTTGCCTGTGTGGTCAGTGGCTACTGTGTTGGGAAGCACAGCTCTAGGATTTATAATATTCATATTTTGCATAATACATGACTACAAATATTACTTGAAAATAGAGTACATAACATATGTGTATACTATTAGAACCTCATCACAGTCTACAGCCACATCTCCTCTCCTTTCTGTTTATCGTGGTGGTACATTTACTTCTAAACATTTTATAAACCCATGATATATTATTAATTTAGTTTTAAACAAAATTACTGTTTTAACAAAATTGACAAGTAAGGAAAAAATCTTCTCTGTTTACCCACAGATTCTCCCTTTTCAGCACTCTCCCTTTCTTCCTGCAGATACACATTTCCATGTGTTGTCACTTTCCCTCCTTGAGCTTCTCTTACCATTGCCTGGAGTGCATGCCTGCTGCTGACAAATTTTCTCAGCTTTGGTTTGTCTGAAAGAGGCCTCATTTCACCTTCACTTTTGCATGATAGATTTCTAATTTGACAGGTTCTTTTCTTTGCTATTTGGTACTTTAAAGAGGTAATTCCATTCACCTCTGTCTTGCGTAGTTTCTGAGAAGGCTGTTGTCATTTTTATCTTTGTTCATCTGTGTCTTTTTCTACTTAAGCTGCTTTTAAGAATTTTTTCTTTATCATAGATTTTCAGAAGATTGATTATGATGTATCATGGTATAGTTTTCTTTGTGTTCATCCTAGTTGGAGTCTTTCGAGATTCCTCTATTTGTGCATTTATAATTTTCATCAGATTTGGAAAAAATTTAGTTATCATTCCTTTAAGTGTTTATTCTGTCCTGTACCCTCTTTCCTAGGACTTGAATTCTATCAGTGTTAACCTACGTGAGATTTTCCCAAAGATCATTGAGGTTCTTGTCATAATTTTCCCCATCTGTTTTCTCTCTCTGCTTCCTTTTGGATAGTTTTATTGCTATGTCTTTAAGTTTCTAAAGATTTTTCTTTTAAAAAAAGGTTTAAAGAATGAATGACTTTAAATCTTTAAGTCTTTCTCATGAAGTATTTAATCTGCTTAATTTTGCTTTGTGTATTTTTTATTTCATATATTGTATTCTATATCTGTAGAAGTTGTGACTGGTTCTGGTTTTTTTTTTTCTTATCATTAATTTCTCTCCCAATTATGTTTTTCTTTAAATACCTATAATACATGTAATTGTTTAAGGTCTTTACCTCTTCCATCATCTCTGCCATTTCCAGCCTGCTTCCTTAAGCTGCTTTTCGTTTTGGTTATGGGTAATATTTTACTGCTTCTGAGCATACCTAGTAACTTTTTATTAGATGCCAGGTATTATGAACATTGCATTGATGAATGTTTTGATTACGTTGTCTTCTTTTAGAGAGAGTGTTGTTTTATCCCGGCAGACATTTATGTTTTGTAGATTAGGTCTATCCTTTCCAGGCTTGTTTGTAAATGTTGTTGGGGCAGGTCTATAGTAGCCTTTCTTCAGGGCTAATTTTATCTGCCTTTTCATATGCACAGATAATTAATTTTACCAAGGTCAAGTAGCATATTAAGGTCAAATAGCATAACGAGGTCAAGTAGTACCCTACGTATGCACAGAATATTATTCAGCCAAAAACTCAGAGCCCCCATGTTGATTTCTGGAGTCTTTGCTCTATCTAGTTTCCTTCTTGGCTCTCAAATTGTAGCTGTCTTTGCCTTATCAGACTCCAGTGTTGGTCTCCTTAACTCAGCGAAACTTCTGTGCTCTGCTCACGATGGCTCTCCAGCTGTGGTTCAGAAAGTGCACCCAGGCAGAGAGCCAGGCCAATCATAGGGATTCCCTCATTGGTTTTTCTGCTTTCAAGATCGCAGTCTGGTGCTGCCTGTTGTCAAGTGTCTGAAAATATTTTGTTCAGTTTTCTAGTTTCCTGTAGCAGGAGGATACATATAATAGCTTGCTAGGTTTAGAAGTCCTGAAGACAACTGGAGTGCTTTAAAATCCTTTGAAAAAATTGATAAGCCTTCAAGAAATTTTTAAGTAGTTTTAGAGGTTAGTATATATATTAATATGCTACTTGACCTTGGTAAAATTAACATTTTCAGGTTACAAAGATCTATTGTAACCTGTCCTATTAGTATATAGATAGAGTTTAAGAAATGTATATGACATGTTTTCAGAGTCTCCATTCTGTAATAATTGCCATTTGTTAAGATTGTTAAGTTGAAAAAAATTGTTTGGCATCTAGATCAGATTTAAAAGGAGTTAAACCAAATTGAGACTGAATTTTGGAATGGCTATGCCAAGTACTCTGCAACACAGCTAATTGCCTGGATTTAAATACTGGTGTGTCACTTATTAGCTTATTACCTTGGGCAAGTCATATAACTTTTCGAAATTACAGTTTTCCATCTGTAGTGACAAAATAACTTTACCACCTCGTAGGATTGTTGTATTAAGTGATTATATATATATATATATGTATAGTGTGTGTGTGTGTATGTGTGTGTGTAAAGCTTTTAGAACAATGCCTGATGTTATGTGCTCAATAAATGTTAATTATTGTCATTGTTGTGATTGTCATTGTTAGGGAACTGAGTTTCTCATTAAGTTAAGGTTTATTAAGCCTGAAATTTTTTTTTTTACCATTTTAATTGAGACTTCTCTTGCTTTTTTAACCAAGTATATCATTTTATAATTTAAAGAATAATAAGTAACACATATCCATCATCCAGTGTTAGGAATAGAATGTTACTGATACGTTCAATATCATCCACATAACTGTCCCTGCTCACATATCCTATTCTCTCTTCCTATCTTGAATTTTCTATTTAATGTTGCCTTGCTTTCTTAAAAATAGTTTTGCTATGTATTGATTTAGTCATAAATAATATATATTAATTTTTCCTGTTTCTAAAATTTTATATAGATATAATGACATGTATTCTTCTGCCAACTGCTTGTTTGCTTGGTGGTGTATTTTTTTGAGATTTGTTCATGTTGGTGCACGTAGTCATGTGCATTCATTTGTACCAGGGTAGAGTGTGTTTATTTCCAGGTTTTGCTGTTACAAACAGTAGAGCTCTGAATATTTCTGTGCATATTTCCTGGTATACATGTGCAAGAGTTTCTCTGGGTATATGTCTGGATGCAGACATTTCAGGTTATAATCTTTAGCAGGCTGATCGCTGGAGCAGGCCAGAGTAGAAGTAGGTTATTACAGTAGGCCAGGCGAGGGGTTATGAGGGCTTCAACCAGAGTGATTACCTTGGGATGGAGGGAAGCAGATGAATTGGAGATTTTGTCTGGAAATATAATCAATAGATATTGATGGTATATTTTATAAAGGGGGCCGGATGAAAAAGAACATCAAGGAGACTCCCAGGACTTTACATCAAGTTGCCATTTACTGAAATGAGAACTGCTCCCAACAGATAGACATATTTTATTTTGTTTTAATTCATACATGGGCTTTTAAAAAGAATAAACTTTATTTTTTAAAGCAGTTTTAGGTTTGCAGCAAAATTGAGTGGAAGGTACAGATATTTCCCATATCTCCCAATTCCTACACATGCACAGCCTCCCCTGTTATCAACAGTCCCCTCCAGAGGGATGCATTGGTCACAACTGATGAACCTGTCCTGACACATCGTTATCACTCAGAGTCTGTAGTTGACACTAGGGCTCACTCTGGGTAGTGTACATTCTATGGGTTTGGGCAAATGTGCAATGACACATATCCACCATTACAGTATCATACAGCGTAGTTTCACTGCCCTAGAAATTATTCGTGCTCTCCCTGTTCATTACCCTCTTCTCCCTGATCTCTAGCAGCCAGTAATCTTTTTACTGTATCCACATTTTTTCCTTCCCCTGAATGTCCTATAGTTGGAATCATAGATTATCTAGCCATTTCAGATTGGCTTCTTTCATTTAGTAATATCATTTAGTAGCTCATTATTTTTAAAGTGCAAAATAACATTCCATTGTCTGGATATATTACAGCTTATCCATTCACCTACCGAAGGTCGTCTTGGTTGCTTTCAAGTTTTGGAATTATGAGTAAAACATCTGTGTTTACTAAAACACAGATGCTAAAAACGTGTGTGCAGGTGTTTGTGGGGACACAAGTTTTCAACTCTTTTGGGTAAATATCAAGGAGTATGATAGCTGGAGGATATGGTAAGGGTATGCTTAGTTTTATAAAAAACTGTCACAATGTCTTCCAAAGTGGCTGCACCATTTTTCATCCCCATCAGCAGCAGATGAGAGTTCCTGTTGTTATACATCCTTGTCAGCATTTGGTGTTAGCAGGGTTCTGGATTTGGGCCATTTTAATAGGTGTATAGTGGTATCTCATTGTTGTTTTAATTTGCATTTCCCTGAGGACATATGATGTGCAGCATCTTTTTGTGTGCTATTTTTCATTTGTATATCTTCTTTGGTGAGGTGTCCATTACAGTCTTTGGTCCATTTTTTAATCAAGTAGTTTTCTTCTAGTTAAGTTTTAACAGTTCTTTATATGGATATGTCTTTTGAAAATATTTTCTCCTACTCTGTGGCTTTTCTTTTAATTCTCTTGATAGTATCCTTTGCAATGACATAGTAGGAGATAATATGGGTGACTTTTCCTTTAAAAGGTTTATGAAGGCCGGGCGCAGTGGCTCACGCCTGTAATCCCAGCATTTGGGGAGACCGAGGTGGGCGGATCACCTGAGGTCAGGAGTTCGAGACCAGCCTGACCAACATGGAGCAACCCCATCTCTACTAAAAATACAAAATTAGCCAGGCGTCGTGGCGCATGCCTGTGATCCCAGCTACTCGGGAGGCTGAGGCAGGAGAATCACTTGAGCTTGGGAGGCAGAGGTTGCAGTGAGCCGAGATTGCACCATTGCACTCCAGCCTGGGCAACTAGAGCAAAACTCCATCACAAAAAAAAAAAATAAATAAATAAAGGCTTATGGATTAGCAGAAGGCATTTACAGCAGAAGGCATTTACAGAGTTTAATACTTTCCTGTCCCTTACCTCTTCCCTGCAAAGTTTATTAGAAGATGGATTTTTAACATCTAGGCTGAAATACTACAGTCAGAGCCATTTGTGTCACACTCATGAATGTAGTCTAGTCTGTATTATTAAAATTTTAAAATAAACACCAAAAAGACAGACAGACACACACGTACACACACACTCACCCTTCATTCCTCTTCCTTAGGATGAAGTAAAATGTGTTGTTATATTAAGCCTCTAAACAAACTGCTTTATGGCTCCAGCAGCTTTGTGTTGTTTCTTATCTTTGTAACATTTTGCCACAGGTACAGTATATAATGAAGTAGGTGGGGGTGGCTAGTGGAGAGATTGTAACACTGTCAATGAGAAGGCATCTGGGATTTGTCCGTCTGACCTGCTCAGTCAGAGTAGTGGAGCCACCCAGAGTTGTAGGGAGCATCAGTCTAGGAAGGAGATGGGCAATGTTGCATCTCCTGGAGGCCAGCACAGTTCAAAGTTGGTTTTCTGAGTCTCAGTCTTGTGGTTTTAGGATTTTATGGCTTTTGGTGGGTATGTTTGGGAAGGAGGAGTCTTCATTCCTTGCTTAACCTATGCAAATAATCTTGAAGGACTTTGATCACTGGGCAGAGGGATAGGAGACTGCCATCTGTCCTCCAGATGAAAGGGTTCTTCTTGGCAGGAGCACTACAGAGATGGAAGTTGTGATTTTTTGGTTGTTTTGACTTTATGCTTCTAGAAATGATCTTTTAAAAAATTCTTACAGCTCTTTTGTTTTCTTTTCTTCTTTATGGTTTCTTTCCTTTTTAGTGATAGAAGCTGTGGCCAGCTCTTCATGTGAGTTCGCTCACTTGCCCCTCCGAAGGCAGGCATCCTGATATAGACCAGTTAGGGTGGAGGTTTGGGGTCTTCCTTGCTCACCTTTGAGCCAGGCTGGCCTGCCAATTTCTGGCTGAGCTGACTTGACCTTCAAAAAAACCAAACTTGATATTATCTTGTCTCCTACAGAGGAAGACATGCAGTATGGGGCTGGGGGCTGGGGGCTGGGGGTGGAGCAAGGTTTGGTTGTACTCCCATTCATTAGTTCACCTCCTTTCCTGAGTTCCTGTCCTGGGTATCCTCACTGACCCTTATACACTGTACCTGGGATAATGCTCCTGGAAAAGCATGTCTTTGCAGCCCCATTACTGTCATCATGAACAAAATTAGACAGAATGGAAAGCAAATTTTTGTTACAAAACAAAGTTTGGGGGTAAACAGACCTGCAGATTTTTACAACTGCTGTGTTTCTTGGTATTCTCCTGTGTGTTTAATCACTGGACAGATGTAAGGGTGAATTTTATTGTTCCCTTGGTGCATGTTTAACCTGTATCTTAGCTATTTATTAAGGGGTTTAACTTGGGCTGTATGTCTTCTTTAAGAGCTTGGAAGGGAATTTAGAGTGGCATATCTATTTTCATTGCAGCGTTAGATGTACGGTAAGTTAAACCATTTTTGTGAAAATTGAAAGCGTAATGTTAAAAGTGTCCAGTTTTTTAGCCATTTGTGCACATTAAAAATAACTTGCTATTTATGTTCAGTGGTTTCCTTGTTAGACGATGTAGGGGACTTGCCACAACACATGCAACAGATTATAAAAAGACGGCAAATTTAATAATTACAACATGGCACAGACCACGCTGGCAGATACCAGGATCCAGCACACTCTTTAATCATCATGCTTCCCATAGTGTGGGTGGTCATGGTCCGCAGACATTTCAGGCAGGCCAGTCCCGTTGCAAGAGCACAAGTAAACAGCATTCCACAGGCTTTTCAGGATTTTTAATTTGAAAAAGTATAGCATTTCTTTTAGGTTGCTTTCCCTTTCTCCCTCCTCCTTCTCCCGCCTCCTCCTCTAAATTTTCGTTGTTTAGAATGTTTGCTTTTTCAGGCAAAACCTTTTTGCGTATGCTTTTGCGTATTTCTTTTTCCAGGTTTTATTTGGGGCAACAAAATAAAACATTTCTTAATACTCCTGAAGCCTGTTTCAGCACAAAAGCTGAAAATGACCGATAGGATATTTTGCTCTTTGGAGAAGTTAGCAACTTTTCATTATAAGTCCTGGTAAATTGAATTTAATCAATTTATTTCCTTATTATTTTTTTAATTTAACTTTTACCCCTTGTTTCCTTTGATGTTTGTTTGATTAAATGAAAATTTGAGTCGTTTGCAAAGTTTTTTCTTCCTCATTCAAAAATGTTGTTCTTGCTAGCCTGTTTTGTTCTTCTAGTTTCCATTTTTTTGAAGGTTTTATGATCTTAGTCTTTAATGTTAATGAATATTGATAAAAGAAGCAAGTCACTAGTTTTTGTTCATTAATGAGAATTATGGAGTTTAGTAAAGCTCTCAGTTTCTCTGGGGAGGAGTTATTATAAGTAATAAATGTGTACAAATGGAAATGTATCATTCCAAAGCTTTAACATTTTCTCTGAAAGTGTTTTTTTTTTTAAAGAAAAACTTGGAAAAATACAGATATTTTAATAAAGAACAGTTAATATTACAGATGTACACCTTTCTCTTCTTTCCTTCCTTAGGGGGTGCTGTCTTGTTGCTTTAAATTGTAGACAGACTGTTCCTAGTCTTCATATATATAATTAAAGACAGTTGTCAAGTTTTTTTAAAATATAAAATATGACATCTTAGCTGCTATTTTATATAGGCACACATAATTGAGTAAAAGAGCTATGTAAAAAAAACTTTAAATGTATATATCATAAGATATAGTCCTTAAAGTCATAGTATACTGTACCTTTTTTTACATAAGCTGATTAAAAATGAATTGCCAGCAATTATAATTTATAATGACATTGTCAAAACCAGCTTAAAGAGAAAGTGGTGTGACTATACATTTTAGAAGGAATAACTTCCTTTAAGAATCATACCTGTATAGAATACAGTGCTATACATAATTTTTGGAGTTTTGTTATTGTTCATGAAAGCATTTAAAAAATGCGTTAGTCATTTTCATTTATGATAAAGCTAATCTAATTCTCTATTCTGATGCTTCTTGCCAAGCTTTAGATCATAACAGCTTAATTTAAGACAAAAATTGCTGGCTAATCCCCTTTGGTATTTTGAAGCTATTTTGGGCACCCTTTGTTCTATGGTACGTTCCATTCTGTTTATGGGGAGCCATCGGGTGTTTGATGTGGGACCCTCTGGCAGAGGAGATTGGAACTCCAGAGTCTGGGTGCAACTGGGACAAGTTAAGGATGCTGAATTTAACTTGCTCTTGGATTTGTATTTCTTCTATATAAATTGAAGGATTACATTTAATTTTAAACTTTGGAGTAGGGGTAAGGCAGGTTGGGTTTGATTTTCAAAGTCAACGTTTGGAGTTTGGTAACCATATCAAAAGCGAGGATTTTGACAGATTTAATTTTCATATTACTGGTTAACATATACTTATGACTAAGTGTTTAGTCTCCCCTTTCCTGAGCTTCCTGATGGGTGTCAGATTTGCATTAAGACACCAAGGCCGACCCGCCTACACACAAAAATTGTGTTTTGAAAGTTCTTAATCCCTCATTTCAGACTCATGTTGTGGTTCCCACCAAGTGGGCTGCCTGAGACCCAGTGGAAGTTCAGCAGATTTCTATTCACAGGCATGCTCTCAGAACATCTCCCCAGTTACCAGTGCCTGATTAATGTCCTCGTGATTGATATCCATGGGTCTATATAGATGAAGCTTCTTGAACTCCATTCATAAAACAGATATATAGCCATATAAGAGACATGAGTAATGGATGACTAGAAGACTAAATGTTCTACGTATTGCTTTTTGTGGTTCCTTCAGTGAAATTAAAGGATCAATATTTTACATAAGTTTAAACTAATATTCTTGAAATTATTTTACTTTCCTGGCCTTTTGTCTATAAAGAACACGTTAGCATATACTAACCGTGTCTTATTATTGAACACGGTGCTTCTGTGCTCCTGGGGATATTTACGGTTATCCCCTCCACTCCGTCCTAAGTGTAAGTATACATTGTTGTGTTTTTGTGTTACAGATTAACAGCTCTGAAAATGTGGTCCAAGGACTGTGGGGTCTTCAAGACTATTTCAGGAGGCCTACGAGGTCCTCCCTTTTCCAGCTATGTAATTTTATTATGCTGGATTTTCTTTATAAATTGAACTAAAGCAACATATCACAACAGATTGAATGCCACAACAGATAGGAGAACACAGCTGTCTTCTATTGGGAGAGACATTAAAGAGATTTGCAAAAAAATGTAAAACAGTGCCACTCAAAATTTTTTGTTTTATTTTGGAAAACATTTTTTTATAAATAATATTTTTGTTAACATGTAAAGGGTTATCTCATATTAATTACTAGGTAAATAGTTTAAATTTTTCTGAGGCTTAATTGCAAGTACAGTAAATAGTGATAGGTAAAACCAAAATAAAAAGTGCTTTGGGATCCTGAGACCAGAAAACTTAAGAACTGCTAATATATATATATATATTGGGACTATTGCTGTGGTTCTAAAATCAAACTTCCATTGGCTTCTCTGAGAGTTTTAGCCAAGTGAGCATATAAAATGTAGTGAAATTAGCCTACAGTTAGGAGATTTTAATGAACTGTCTCCTTCACATTTTCAGGTGTTTTGTTTTGTTTTGTTTTTTTGAGACAGGGTCTTGTTCTGTCACCCAGCCACGAGGCTGAAGTGCCCTGGGCTCAAGCAATCCTTCCACCTCAGCCTTCCAAGTAGCTAGAACCACAGGCGTGTGCCACCACGCCCAGCTATATTTTTGTATTTTTTTGTAAAGATGGGGTCTTGCTGTGTTGCCCAGGCTGGTCTTGAACTCCTGAGCTCAAGTGATCTGTCCGCTTCAGCCTCCCAAAGTTGTGGGATTACAAAGTGGCATGAGCCACTGTGCCTGGCCTCATGTGTCTTTTTATAAATAAATTATCAAGTAAAGCTGCCACTGTCCTCTTGTAAATTTAATAAGGAGTCATAGGTTTTGGAGTTATGATCCCTTTTACTTATTTAGCTGATATTTCTTTGTAGTTTGACATAATCTGGACCCATCTGAATTGTAATATGTGACTTTTAACAAACATTGTAGATTGCCATCTTTCGTATGTGATCTCATGCCATTCATGGAATCTATGGCAGTTTGTCAGTAAGGATAGAACTCATCATTCTTGTGTATACTTGGGATGTTTCTAACCACATTTGCCTCAGTTACCTAATTTTTTTTGCTTTTCAATTGATTTCTAGTTTGGGGATGAAGAAGAAAAAGAATGTAACTGGCAAAGTAGCCATTATTTTTTGCCTTTATTCTTATTTCACACTTTCTATTTTTAGTTTATCTTGCTTTGTAACTGATCCTTTAGAATGTAATTACTTCTTAATTGGAAGGGGCTAACTGCCCCACAGAATAAACTTCTGTAATTAGAAAAAGAGTCCCGTAACATCTGATCTGGTTCTTTTGCCCTGAGCGTATTTGTTGGCAATTTATGGCAAGGTTGACTCACTGGTGGGGGGCTGCCTCACTCCTAACCTGTGCTAGAAAAGCTGGCTCTTTCTAGAGGCAGCCCTGCCCCGTTAAGCCCAGTTCTCTCTGCCCTGACATCTCCACCTCTACTGGAGCAGTTTCCCCAGTTCTCTTCCCAGCCAGCAGCACCCCTGGAGTCTTCCTTTTAGTCTCTGGTCACATGAATGAAGAGGAAATTTTCCTCCTTCTCCAAGCTTAATACAGCAGTTTTATATATTTGACATTGTAGGTGATTTGCATGGCAATGAGCTTTTTAGGCTGTTTTTTGACTTCTGCCAAACGCCTAATTGATTTTTTCAGTTTTCTTCCAAGATTATAGTTGTCAAGAACCATCTGCCTTATATATTACATTAAATGGGTTAAAGCTGCAAATGCTTCTTTAAGCAAAATATAGGTGTGTATCTTATAGAAAGTAATACAATATAGCCAGTCTGAGGTTTGGAGTGTATTAAGGTACTTGGTTTCTGGAAATCTTTTTAAGCTTGGAAACCTTTAAACCTGTGACTTAAAAATGGATCTACAGCTATCTAAGTAGGTGGCCTTCTGTGTCTTGGCTAGTTTTAGAGTGTGGTGTTTGTTTCTTACGCAAAAAGGAACAAATTTAAATCACTAGGTACTAAACCAGCAGATTTCAGTGTGGATTAGTTAAGGAATAATTGTAGTTCTTGTGTGGTGGCACAATTTTTTTCCCTACATTTTGTTTATGCAGACTGTCTTTTTTTCCTTCGTCCTTTTCTTTTTTTCACTGAAAAAGGAAATCGCAATTTTGTTAGTGGATTGCTTTGAAGAAAATACGGAGGGAAAGAGAGAACCAGACTTGACTTGTGATTACTTTTCATGAGTGTGGATAAGTATGGGCTTCAAGACTTGCCAGGCCTTCAATTCTTTGGCTTGCTTTTTTTCTTAACATTTCCAAAGGTTTTGTTAGTGACTTTCAAATGGAACTTCAAGCCTTGGAACAGTTCCATTAAAAAGTTGTGTGGTCTTTGCCACAGTAGCAGCATGGTTTATTTTTCCTGTACTAGTTTCACAGAGGTTAACTGAGCTGGAAATGATGAGAGACTAGCAGTGCAAGCGGGTGGGTGTGTGCTGTGTGTGTGCTTTTTCCCTCTTGATTTGTGCAAAAAAAAATATTTTTTTATTGGCATTAACTTGTACTTTAAATGTTGTTTAAAAAGGAAGCAAGTCAAATTATCCTAAAATGCTTTATACTACATTGTTGAAAACTTTCAAAAATGTTCTCTTTTGTTAATTGTATTTTTATATTGCATAGTACCAGCCCACATTTATAAAAGGCAATTCATTGTACAGATTTGCTTTCTTGATGGGAAATGTACTACAGTTTACAGCTCAGCATAGTCTTAGTTGACGTGTTCTGGAGAGTGCTTTTTATCTGTCTGAATTTAAAAGAACACTTGACTATGTTCATGATTGAGACAGTTTTATTCCTGGTTCAAATAAATATCTTGAAGTTAAAATATGCACCTTTTATTCCTTAAGTGAGTATATTTTTTAAGAAAACATGGTCTGTTATTTATATGTCATCTGCTTGTTATATGCATAAGTTACTTGAAGAATAGTGAATTTCTAATGAAAATAACAATTACATTAATACTTTAGATTTTAATGCTGTTTTGTAAATTTTAAAGCAAATTCATGTATCTCATTTAATTCTCACAACAACCTCATGATACCCCAGGGCAGATATAACTATCTCCATGTTATAGATGAGATGAGAAATGTAAGGCATTTGCCTGAAATCCCGCATTTGGTAAATGAAGGAGCTGGATCAAGTCCTCACATCCCTGACTCTGCTGTTCGTCTTGCTGCTCTCCCGTAAACAGCCACTTAGACCTCCTTGATAGTTTACACCATGGCTTGTGGATGGACAACTGCCATAAAATTGTTTATAACACACACTTATTGACTGCTTACAAAGTTTCACACATTTTGAAATAAGACTTACCCCAATTAATTCCCTCACCAACTCTCTGAGTTAGGAACTACTATTATATCCCTATTTTGTAGTTGAGGAAACTCAGGTTCGTTAGATAGGTGAGTTGAGCTTCCTATGGTAATGTAGCCAGTAAGTGGTGGGTACTAATGTGAACCCCAGCAGCTTTGCTCTGAGATCCAGGGTCCCTGACTGCTACCGTGCATGAGCTCCCAGTGGTTCATGTGCCGGATTTTCAAACGCCAGGCATTCACTGGTATTCGTAATAGCATCTGTTTGCATTCATCTGTAATCTTGAAGATTTGACCATGAAAAATTAGAAATGAGAGGTTTATCCTCCAAATTTACACCAAAATAAATTTTTAAATATAAAATACATATTATTATCAGTAGCTATACCACATGGAGCAGATAGCTACTAACTTGTATAAATCATCCTAAAAATAAGTGTTTATTAAGAAACAAAGAAGGTTCATATAAGCTGGGGGAAATTTTTTTTATCTAATAAATGTCCTCTCTGTTGTATAGAGGGTTCTTAAAATGTAAAACTTTTGGGGAGAAGTGAAGTATGGAAGGTTTCACCTAAACAGCAGAGCCATTGTACCAAGGCGAATGTGTACCTTTCAGAACTCTGGAAGTCACTACTGTAAACACTCATCCTTGGAATGGAAACCAGGAGCCTCTGGTGGTGGTTTTTTCTCTGTTCCCCCACCCCTCCATTCAACAAATGGAATGCCTGTGTGCGCCAGGCACTGTCTGTGCTGTGCTGGGCACACAGTGGTGCTCAGATGGTTCAGGAGGCAAACAGCCATCAGTCAGTACTTCCTTAGACCGAGAGAAGGGTGGCTAGTAAGGTCATGGCAAATGGACATGAGGTGGTCTTGCTGGAGCTGACACTGGAAGAGCAATTCGGGCTTTAGTAGGTGAGGAGGAGAGGGAAGGGGATGTAGGAGGTGAGCAGAACACACTGGGAGGAGGCATGGTGAGTAGGAGGGGCCCAAGGAGGCAGAGAGGGCTGTGGGTGCAGGGTAGGGCTGCAGAGTCAATCCTGGGGAGGCTTCTCTATATCTAAGCAGCAGCAGGAGGAAAGGATTTTAAGTACTAGGGGTGAAGTGGGGGGTTTTGAAAACTGGTCAGAGTGCAGTCTGCGGAACAGATTGTTTTAAGGATATGATACATGGCAAGGTCTAAACCCATTCAGATCCAACACCAGTTTTTAAGAACAGATGTTTTATAGTACCTGCTTGGAGATCCTGAAATGAAATTCAAAATACTCTTTCAAAAAAAATTCATGTATTGCCTTTACTACAATATAAAGAAAAACTAGGTCAGGTACAGTAGCTCACATCTGTAATCTCAGTACTGCAAGAGGATCACTTGAGTCCAGGAGTTCCTGGCCAGCCTGGGCAACATAGCGACACCCTGGCTCTACAAAAAAAGTTGAAAAGTTAGCCAGGCATGCTGGCGCACACCTGTCGTCCCAGCTACTTGGGAGGCTGAGGTGGGAGGATCACCTGAGCCCAGGAGGTAGAGGCTGTAATAAGCTGTAATGGTGCCACTGCACTCCAGTCTGGACCTGTTTCTAGTAAGACTCTGTCCCCCCACCAAAAAAAAAAAAAAAAAAAAAATTTAATAAGATAATGTACATTTCCAGTGTAAATACTTGGGTCTTATGAGTCTGGGAGACATCATGAACAGATGCATGCATCTACACATGGGCTCTCTGAGAATGTGACCACTGCAAATTCAGGCTGTTAGAGGAGGACCTCGTGTGGTCTTGCCTTCCAGGAGGTGATTTTCCAAAACGATAGACAACTCTTGATAACGCTATGATGAAACCGCCGTAAAATCTTCCCTGATCAACAGGGTAGTTACATTTTCAGAGAAGTCAGAGGATGCCAGAACATGCAAAACATATTTTGTATTTCTATGTAAAATAGCTTTAGGCTCTAAAAGAAGGTTCCACATACATGATGGTACAGTGGAACATCTGAAAATTGTGTGTGACAGTTTGCTATTATATGGTATATTTCTAGTTTTCCTTAACCACTAAATGCCACTAAAGCCACAAAAATGTTTTAATTGCAGATTAGTGGATTTTGAATTGGTCCTATCAAGAGCCACTGTTGTGTTCTATAGCCCTTTCCCACCTAAGTCCCAAGCTAAAGACAGTGAATTGTGGTAGCATTTCAGAAATTCCATCTCCACTAGCTGCTGGGTCATGACGTGTGTCTCACTCCTGCAAGTGCTGGCTTAGGGGCCTTTAACACCTCTGAGCCAAGACTCTGGCATGGAGCCCTTTGCCCATCCTAGGAGTCTGAGTCTCAACCCGTGATTATATTCTTGCTTGTAGACCTTCTCCCCTGATGAGATCAACCCTTTCTCTAGGGACTCCTGGAGTTTGGCCACTGATGCCTGCTTGACTACTATTTTTGGGTCCTGTGGGGACCTCTGCTGTGTTGTTCCACCCACTCAGAAGGGCTTTTTGAATGGCTTCATCAGTTCAGAACATGCCCAGGCTTGAGATTTTGTTTCTTGGCCTTCTGCCTAGTGACTCCTTTATGTCAACTCAGGGCTTGGCATCTTGGCTGCAGCAGCAGTAGAAAGTCATCTTGGGCCCAGCACCAGTGACCTTCCTCAGGAGTCAGCTCTGCACTTTAACTAACAAGCCACAATTCCTGCAGACTGTGAAGGCCATGTGCAAGGTAAGCATGTTGACAGGGCTGGATGCACAGTACCTGGCAGAGAAAGCTTTCAGTACATGTGAACTATAACTACCGTACAGTTCCTTTATTATACTGGTGTTTGTTTGTTTGTGACAGGGTCTGATTCTTTCACCCAGGCTGGAATGCAGTGCCACAATCACGGCTCATTGTAGCCTTGACCTCCCGGACCCAAGCAGTCCTCCCACCTCAGCTTCTCAAGTAGTTGGGACTACAGATGCGTGCCACTATACCCGGCTAATTTAAAAGATGTTTTTTGTAAAGACAGGGTCTCCCTTTGTTACCCAGGCTGGTCTGGATCTTCTGGGCTCAAACAGTCCTCCTACCTTGGCCTCTCAAAGTGCTGGGATTACAGGTGTGAGCCACTGTACTTGGCTATAGTTGGCTTTTTTAACTTGAGGACCTTGGGCCCTGGTGTTCATGGATGGGCTTCAAAGGGTCATAAAACTCCATGAAATTGTGTGGAAATGTTGTAGGCATATGTAGTTTTCCTGGAAGAGGGTTCACAACTTTCATCAGGTACTCAGGATAGGTCATGAGGGACTTCTGTTTTTAGCAATTGCAAACTCAGAAATCAAGTGACACCTCCTCCTGAGGATGAGAAAACTCAGACTAAATATGAAAAATATGCTTCAGAGCTTGAAAAAGCTCACGATATAGTAAATATGTTCTCAGTCAGAGTCCAGGAAAGGGTAGAGGCCACAGGAGGTGAGCCTATGGTTTAGGACTAGGGGTGTCTGCCAGTTCTAAAGGAGACGATTAAGCAGCAAGGTGCTTTTGGAGCATCGCAGGACTAGGAGGGCAGAAATTAGAGTCTGTGGTCTGCCAACCGAGCACATCCTGGTGAACCTTTTACTTGAGGTTGGGATCTTGAAGGGAAGCACCTGAAGAGTAAATGTGAACCAAAGCAGACAGGCCCTCAGAGAGTTTGCCGTTTACCCTCAGATCATCTCAGTCACTGACCCTGGATTAGGGTAATCCTGGATTGCTAGTACTTCAGGTCTGACAGAAGCCTCTTTGGAGGAAGACAATATTATCTTGGTGTCTCAAATTATTTCTGCCAGCAGTTTTGCAAGTGTAGTGTTGTGTCTGGTGTAGATAAAAATAACTAGGTACACAAAGAGCCAGGATAACAAAATTGAATCAGTAGAAATAGCAGACAATAAAACAGACACATAGGGGCTCCAGATATTAGCATTAAGACTCAGACTTTAAAATAGTTATTCTAAATCAATCAGTGTAATCCACCATATTAAAGAAGAAAAAGCATGTGATTATATCAGTTGATGCAGGAAAAATGCATTTAATAAGATCCAATACCTATTCATGATAAAAAAAAAAAATCTCCCAACAAATTAAGAATAGTGGGGAATTACCTCAACTTGATAAAGGGCATCTCCCAAACACCTAGAGTGAACATCATACTTAATAGTGAAAGATTGACTACTTCCCCCCTAAGACCAGAAACAAGGCAAGGAGATTTGTTCTTATAACACTGGAAGTTCAAGACACTGTTATCAGTCAAGAAAAAGAAATAAAAGGCCTGCATATTGTAAAGGAAGAAAAATCACTGGTATTTGCAAATGATATAATCGTTTACATAGAATATCTTAATCTACCAAAAACCAAAAGAAATCAATTCTTAGAATTGATAAATGAGGTCAGCAGAGCTGCAGGATACAAGATCAACACACAACAGTCAACTGCATCTCCGTATACTATCAATGAACATTTGAAAACCAAAACTAAAAACACAATATATTTTAGAGTCACTCCAAAGAAAATAAAATACTTAGGTATATACATAACAAAATGGGATCTGTATAATGAAAGTTACAAAGTGCTGATGAAATAAATGCTTGAAGATTGAAATAAATGGAGAGATATTTAGTGATGATGCATTGAAAGACTCGGTAAAGATGTCAGTTCTTCTCAAATTGATCTATAACTTTAAAGCATTTCCTATCAAAATTCTAGCAAGGCTTTTTATATTCATAGACAGACTTATTCTAGAATTTATAGGGAAAGGCACAAGCCCTAGAATAGCTATAACAATTTTGACAAGAAAATAGTGGGAGAAATCACTATTTAATACTGTCTTTACTATGATAGCTGCAATAATTAGATCCTGTGATATTGATAGAGGCGTGGACACATAGATGAATGGAACAGAACAGAGAACCTGGAAATAGACCCACACAAATATGTTCAACTGGTTTTTGACAAAGGTACGGAAGCAATTCAATGGAGAAATTTCAACAAATGGTGCTTTTGCAATTGGACATCAACCTAAACCTCACAACTTATACAAAAATTAACTCAAATGGATCAGGGACTTAAATGTAAAATGTAAAACTATAAAACTTTTCAAAAAAAAAAAAAAAAAAAAAAAAACCAGAAAATCTTTAGGCTCTAGAACTAGGCATAGTTGGGTTTTTTTTTTTTTGTTTTTTTTTTTTGAGACAGAGTCTCGCTCTGTTGCCAGGCTGGAGTGCAGTGGCGCCATCTTGGCTCACTGCAACCTCTGCCTCCCGGGTTCAAGTGATTCTCTTGCCTCAGCCTCCCAAGTAGCTGGGACTGCAGGCACGTGCCACCACACCAAGCTAATTCTTGTATTTTTAGTAGAGACGGGGTTTCACCATGTTGGCCAGGCTGGTCTCCATCTCCTGACCTCGTGATCTGTCTGCCTCGACCTCCCAAAGTGCTGGGATTACAGGCGTGAGCCACCAAGCCTGGCCAAACTAGGCATAGTTTCTATACTTGCTACCCCAAGCATAATATGTAAAAAGAAAAATCAACTGTGTTAGGACCTCATCAAAACTAAAACCTTGTGTTCTGTGAAAGACCATGTGAAGGACAATGGCAGACTGGGAGGAGATATTTGCAAACCACAAATAACAAAGGACTAGTATCTAGATACCAAGAAATCTCAAAACTCAATGGTAAAAAACAACCCAGTTAGAAAATCGGCAAACACTATTTCACCAAAAAGGTGAAATAAGTTCATGAGCAAAAAAAAAAAAAAGGCAAATAAACACATGACAAGATATTTGACATCATTAGCCGTTGGGGAAGTGAAAATATAAAACCACAGTGGGCTATCACTACGCACCTATCAAATGGCTAAAATAAAAGCCAGCGAGAACTTAAAATGCTGGTAAAGATGTGGAGGAGCTGCGTTACTCAAGCATTTTTGGTAGGAACATGGCTGTGGATAGTTTTGTACCCAAGGCAAGTGCTCTCCTGCGTCTTCGCAGTGCCAGCCTTGACAGGCTGCTTGTTGACTTCTTACAGAAGTAATGGAAGCCAGGAGACAGTGTAATGATATCTTCAAATTCATGGGGGTGGAGGAATCCGTTAAAAATGAGACATTTTAAGCCAGGCGCAGTGGCTCACGCCTGTAATTCCAGCACTTTGGGAGGCTGAGGCGGGTCGATCGTGAGGTCAGGAGATCGAGACCATCCTGGCTAACATGATGAAACCCCATCTCTACTAAAAATACAAAAAATTAGCCAGGCAAGGTGGCGGGCGCCTTTAGTCCCAGCTACTGGGGAGGCTGAGGCAGGAGAATGGCGTGAACCCCGGGGGGCGGAGCCTGCAGTGAGCCGAGATCGCGCCACTGCACTCCAGCCTGGGCGACAGCGAGACTCCATCTCAAAAAAAAAAAAAAAAAAAAAAAGAGAGACATTTTAAGTAAACAAAAAGTAGGAGAATTTGTCACCAGCAGAGCTCCACAAAGGGAGTACTAAGACTGTTCTTCAAGCAGAAGGAAAATGACCAAAGTAATCCTCCATCTCCAAAAATATACGAAATCTAATTAATCTAGTTTCCATGCTCTGCCTGGCCCAGTGAGTTTTGGCCCTGGCTGCACATCAGAATTACCAATGGAATTAAAAAAAAAAACAACCCTCTATATCCTTCTTCAGTTGGTTTGGTGTATGGCTCAGGGTCACTAATGGTACTGGTGTGCAGCCTTGGAAGTAACAGGGTGGACTCAGAAGGAGAGAAGAAAGTGGTGTCATGGCTTAAATGGAACACACTGTCCTCCTGGTTTCTGGGCCTCACCTTTATGCCTAGTATGTCTTCCTGTGGCAGCATTTGTTCTGGCTAGGCTGAAATGACCCTCCGCAGCTCTGGCTTCTCCCTCTTTTGCTCCGGTCAGCACCAAATCCTGTCCATCACACCGGTGTGGTATCTCACGCTTTTATCCTTTTCTCTTCATTGCCATTGCCACCCTTGCAATTTGGGCACCTTTTACATTTTGACTGTGATAGCTGGTCAGTGGCAAAAACCACAGTTACTTTTGCACCAACTTATAGAATCTCAGCTTCCAATGTCATCTTCCTCTTTCAGTTTGTCTTGCACAGTCTTACCAACCCAGTCTTTGTAAAGCATAACTCATGCTACTGCCCTATTTAGAGACATTTTTAGTGCTCCCCTCCCCAATGTTCACAAAATAATCTCAAATTTAATACTTTTGAAAACAAAATCAAGTTGTTTTCCTATTGAATACCCTTTGATCACACCCACGGCTCCTGTTACCACAGCATACAGGATGCAACATGATTGGAGGCCTGTTTCGTCTCCACCCTCATCTCGTAGCACTCCTCCTTCTGCTCACCATGGCCCAGCTAGAGTCTGGGTTTTTCCTTGCCTTTGGGCTGAACTTGCCGATTACTCCGCAAGCTGTTTGCATGCTCTTTTCTTACCTTTCAGGTCTTGATCCCATGCTTAGTCTTTGGAGTAGCGCCCCCTTGCTTATCTAAAGTGAATCGTATCCATTTCTAATCTAATCAGCATGCTCTTCATTTCTTTTATTGTTGATCATCTTCATCTTGTTGACTTCTGTATGTGTTCGTTGCCTCTTCCCTTTTCCCTCACTGGAATGTAAACCCCTTGAAAGCAGCGGCCTCAACTCTTGTTGGCTGCTACATCTCCAAAGCCAGGTACATAGGAGGTGCTCAATAAATATCCCCTAATCTATTTTGAATATAGATACACTATAGTAAACATTTCATAACAAAGCAACTTTCTAACAAGAGAATCTTGTTTGTTCAGTGATTTGGACAATATAGTACTATGTAGTTGGTTATTGAAATTCTGCCTGTTCCCATTCTTACATGTAACGTTTGGATGAATGAAGGGCAGGAAATGTGGTAGGAAATTAAACCATATAGGAAAAAACCGATGTCTAGGTTGGACAAACAAGCTGGAAATAGAATTCTGTCATTTCTGCAAGATCCAAGAGTCTCTACCTTGACTATACCCTTATGTCTCTGAAATTTCTATAATCTTTTTCTGTTGCTTCAATAATAATAATTTTAAAAATTTGATAGTCAAATTACAGGTACTGTTTTTATTTTTTATTTATTTATTTTTTTTACCTTCCTCCCTGCTGAGTCTCATTTCTTTTTTTTTTTTTTTTTATACTTTAGGTTTTAGGGTACATGTGCACAATGTGCAGGTTTGTTACATATGTATCCATGTGCCATGTTGGTTTGCTGCACCCATTAACTCGTCATTTAGCATTAGGTATATCTCCTAATGCTGTCCCTCCCCCCTCCCCACACCCCACAACAGTCCCCGGAGTGTGATGTTCCCCTTCCTGTGTCCGTGAGTTCTCATTGTTCAATTCCCACCTATGAGTGAGAACATGCGGTGTTTGGTTTTTTGTCCTTGCGATAGTTGACTGAGAATGACGTTTTCCAGTTTCATCCATGTCCCTACAAAGGACATGAACTCCTCATTTTTTATGGCTGCATAGTATTCCATGGTGTGTATATGCCACATTTTCTTAATCCAGTCTATCGTTGTTGGACATTTGGGTTGGTTCCAAGCCTTTGCTATTGTGAATAGTGCCGCAATAAACATACGTGTGCATGTGTCTTTATAGCAGCACGATTTATAGTCCTTTGGGTATATACCCAGTAATGGGATGGCTGGGTCAAATGGTATTTCTAGTTCTAGATCCCTGAGGAATCGCCACACTGACTTCCACAATGGTTGAACAAGTTTACAGTCCCACCAACAGTGTCAAAGTGTTCCTATTTCTCCACATCCTCTCCAGCACCTGTTGTTTCCTGACTTTTTAATGATGGCCATTCTAACTGGTGTGAGATGGTATCTCATTGTGGTTTTGATTTGCATTTCTCTGATGGCCAGTGATGATGAGCATTTTGTCATGTGTTTTTTGGCTGCATAAATGTCTTCTTTTGAGAAGTGTCTGTTCATGTCCTTTGCCCACTTTTTGATGGGGTTGTTTGTTTTTTTCTTGTAAATTTGTTTGAGTTCATTGTAGATTCTAGATATTAGCCCCTTGTCAGATGAGTAGGTTGCAAAAATTTTCTCCCATTCCATAGGTTGCCTGTTCACTCTGATGGTAGTTTCTTTTGCTGTGCAGAAGCTCTTTAGTTTAATTAGATCCCATTTGTCAATTTTGGCTTTTGTTGCCATTGCTTTTGGTGTTTTAGACATGAAGTCCTTGCCCATGCCTATGTCCTGAATGGTATTGCCTAGGTTTTCTTGTAGGGTTTTTATGGTTTTAGGTGTAACATTTGAGTCTTTAATCCATCTTGAATTAATTTTTGTATAAGGTGTAAGGAAGGGATCCAGTTTCCGCTTTCTACATATGGCTAGCCAGTTTTCCCAGCACCATTTATTTAATAGGGAAGGTACTGTTTTTAAAGGGACATTTCTAGAGAGGTTATATTTAATAACGTGTTTGAATGGTGTTCTATAGTTTGTTCATTCGTAATTGTGTTGAACAACTCCCTGTGAAAAATGTTATATCCTCACTTTGAAAATGAGAAAAACGAGGCCCTAAATGTTAAGAAACATTTAAAAAGCTATTTTAAGTTGGGAAACTGGGACTGAGGTCTTTGAATGTCTAATCCAGTTTCTGTGTCACTACTGGGTTTCCCATCCCTGGGGCGTCAAGTTTCAACTGAAAGTACCTGTGGCAGGAACTGGAGATGTAACAGACTTGCTTGTCTCTCAAATCTGGGAATAAGTGAAGGTGACTACTACCAGGTCATCTTCACATAGCAACACGATGTCTACCTGGTGATGTCCTTGGTCGTTGTCCCTGCTCCTCCTGTCGTTGGTCCCAGCAGATGTAGTTGTCCAGCTTGACGTGGCTGAAGCACCGTGGGAATTGATTTTAGATTTCACATCCAAGGTGTTCCTCCCATTGTTCCCTCCATCTTCATTCTTAAAAAGGAAATCAGTCTCATCAAAAGTATTATTGCGTTCAGAACAACTCACATTTCCTACTCATAAAAATTGTTTTGGCCTTAAGAGAGATATGTCCTAACATTCCCTCCTCTTGCTGCCTTATGGAAAATGGATCTCGTGGGAGGAAGCAAGAATAAAATGAGAGAAATGAGACTGGAGGCTGTGACAGCATGCAGGTGAGAGATCATGGTGGCTGGGATCAGGGTGAAAGCAGTGTCCTGGAGAGAAGCAGACCTATCCAGAGTGTAGCTGAGCTGTAATTGGCAGGACTTGCAGATGGACCTGGGTATGGAGGATGAGAGAGAGGATTTGAAGGATGAGTCGAAGGTAACATCTAAAATGTTGACTGGCGCAACCATGTGGTTGGTAGAATCATGTTCTTGGGTGGCAAAGATGAAAAAGGGGCTTGGGGATGGCTGGGATAAGAGTCTTAGTTGTGTTAAATTTGAGATACCAATTGCACAGTTGCAGATGTCAGGCAAGCTAGTTGCATGTATGATCTGGAGCATAGGAGAGATGGCAGGGCTGGAGCTAGAATTTTGGAAGGTTTGGTCACCCTATTGAAGTAGGGTGGTGGCCAGGTGTGGTGGCTCATGCCTGTAATCTCAGCACTTTGGGAGGCAAGAGGATTGCTTGAGCTGAGGAAGTCTTGGCTGCAGTGAACCAAGATCACACCACTGCACTCCGTCCTGGGAAACAGAGTGAGACCCTGTCTCAAAAAAAAAAAAAAAAGGAAGTAGGATGGTGGCTGGGGCTGGGCTGGGCCTTGTGAGGTTTGAACCCCACCCTGGGCCATAGGAGGGAGTACTCAGGCTTTCTTAGTCTTCTGTTGACCTGCCCAGATGCGAGGCCGAAGGGGAAGTTGGCGTGGAGTTCAGTCCTTTATGACAGAAGACCCCAGCATAGAAATGGCATCCAAAATCATGGGACTATACAAAATTTCATGGACTTGAAAGCCACTGTCCTGACACCTCAAGACTGGAGTCCAGTCCCTTCATGACAGAAGACCTCAGCATAGAAATGGCATCCAAAATCCCGGGACTATACAAAATCTCTTGGGATGCAACCTTTGTGACAGAAGACCCCAGCATAGAAACGGCATCCAAAACCATGGGACTATACAAAATTTCCTGGAGTCCAGCGCTTCATGACAGAAGACCTCAGCATAGAGATGGCATCTAAAATCACAGGACTGTACAAAATCTCCTGGGGATCACTTGAACTCCCAGGTCTCCAGTGTCTAAAAATGGGGTTGAAGAGAAAGTACCAGCTAAGTTAGACTAGATGAAAAGAAAAATGTATAGCATGTGGTGTACCAGCAGCAGAAGCCAGGGCCACCCTGCTTACCTGCTCTGGTCTCACCCACACGGTGCCAGGGTAGGCAGTGCGTCTGCATCCTGGAGGTGTACAGGTGCAGCCCTGGGGAAGAGGCAGCCCAGGGCACCGCTGAGTGGACAAGCAAGAGGGTGCAGGGGTGGATCCCACGGTTTGCAGCATGGAGTTCTGACTGGTGAACTGGTAGGGATAGAAGCTAGATTAGAGAAGCCTGAAGAATGAATGTGAGTTGCAGAAGCAAAGAAGGAAAGTTTAGACAGCTTTCTCAGGAAATTGTGCTAAATGCAGAGCACAGAGATGAGGAGTAATTAGAAGGAGGGAGAGGTAGGATCAAGAAGAACTTTTTTCTTTTTAATCTAGGTAGCTCTTCTAGCATGTTTGTAATTGACACGAGAAATCCAGCAGTGACGCGGGTCACTGCTGCGGAGGGTCCTGGTGAGGTAGGAGTGGAGGTGATCAGGGCCCAAGTGGACAGCTGCACTTTATAGGAGCAGAGACACTCCATCCATCCGAATAGGAGGGAAGACAGGACATGGGGGTGTGCATGTGCAGGTGAGCTTGTAAATTGGTTAAATTGGTTGGTGGTGAGATGAGTGAGTTTCTTGCTAATTGCTGTTTTCTCAACTACATATGAGATGAGCTCCTCACCAGAACTTTTGGGGAAGGAGTGGTGGTGTGATGAGAGAGGAAGCAGGAAATAATTACTCAGGAAGTGGCCAAGCAAAATGACCAAGGATGCATAAGAAGATTGCGAGGCACTGCTGAGCCCCTTCGAGGGTTGTGGTCAGAAATCCAAGCCAACGCAGTCAGCTCAGTTGTCTGATATTCTCCAGCAGTGTTCAGCTGTGTGGGCACCGGGAAGAAAAGCTGCAGCGTGGATTCACAAGGGCCAGGGTTTTACACAGCAAGTACCACTGGACTTTAGAAAAGGGGGCAAGCCAGGGAGATGAGGATGTTTTCAAAGGGATGATTATTTAAGCCTGGCAGAATATTTATCAAATGCATGATCTGATCCCAGTAAATGTATTTAGCAAAGCACACATTTCCAGGTCTATGTATCTACATATTTCTACATACATTCTTATAGATACGGCTTAATGCCATGGTTTCATTCAGGCTTATTTTCTAAAGCCTTTTGGTTTTGGTTTTTGGGAAGCCTACTCTATATCCCCCCCCTGGAAATAATGAGCGAGCAAGCAAGAGGTTCTGTAAGCAAAAGTAAAAGCTGCAGACTTTGTTATGGTTGGACCTGCGTGTGGAAATTCTGTGAATTGTGTTCTGTCAGCATCCTGCTCGCGGAATAGGCTATGTAAACAACGGGCGCTGGGAGGGTCTGTGAATGAGCAGCCTTCCTTCCCACTCACAGACTTAACCACTGCAATTCTCCAGGTTTCTGAGTGTTTATTTCATAGTAAAAAGGGCTCTAAAAATACCAGGGCAGTTAGGTTTTTATTGTAGATCATTTTACTTAAACTGCAATGGGACATATAAATTTTAAAAAGGAAAAAAAAACATTGAAGGCAGGATTTTGAAGCAAAAGCTACAGAAACGTGTCTGCAGTAATTTGGCTGTGGATGTAAAACTGCAAAAGGGATGGGAATAAATTTGTTCCATTTTTTTTAAGTTAGAGCAATTGGCATATTTAATTGATATTCACAGTATTTGAATAGCATCCCAGAATGCACAAATAATATGCTATCATGAGAAAATTACATATACTGAGATTTAAATGAAAGGAAATTCTTTTTTGAACTTAAAATATCATTTGTAACTTATTTGTAATTTTTTTTATTAAAAATCATAGGGCGCATCATACTGTAAGTTTGAGTATGCAGAGTGAAATGAGAAAAGGATTCAGGTAGATTAGGCTTAAGGACAGGAGGCAAAGGCCCAAGAGTCAGTCCAGGGAGGGATTATAAATGGCGGGGTTTGGGAGAGTGGACATAAAAATACAAGAGAACGGGAAACTGCAGGAAGTAATAGTTAGTGGGAAACAGAGAAGTTACTGAGAAAACAGACACAAACACTGACCTGTTTCAGACTGCCATGTGACCACCACTGAAGGATGATAAGGTTTACTGAGTAGGAAGATTTGAAATTATGGACAGGAGCAATATGTACCAAGGAAAGCAAATATTTTGCTTTTCACTGGATGGAAATTTCTCCCTTCTAGGAACTCCTGACCTCCTTTATGGGACCAAGCAGTGTGAGTTGTAGGCTTATGGTTCCTTCTGACTTCTTGTGTCTCCTCCCTAGGGTCAATGATGGTGCTGGGGTGTGATGTTTTCAGTATGAAGTTGTTCTTGGAGGCAGTGGCAAGAGCCAGTGGGAGCTTTTCCTGGAGCAGGCTGCATTAACCCACGCGCTGTGTGCCTCCTGAAGCTGTGGCAGTAGTGGCGTGACACCTGCCTTCCTGGGAGCCTGGGAAGAACCCCAGGAAGAGACAGTGAAGATCGCATCTCTCGTGGGAGATAGAAAAGAGTTCAGTTCAGTATTGGCAGTGATAAATGCTTGCTGTGTAGGCAAACGGAATGATGAAACAGAAGACATTAAAGACCTCTTTCTTCCCCTAATGAGGATAGGTTCTAGACATTTGGCCCATGTCAGAGAAACAGCCCTGGCGCTGAACCATGGAAACTAACATTTATTTCGCACCTACTATGAGCCAGATCTCTAGCCGGGCGATTTACACGCACGGTTTCTTTCAGTCCTTCTCAACTTGAGAGGTATTATTTTCTCCATTTCAAAATGAAGACACTGATGTGTAGTGACAGTAAGTGATTTTCTTCACTGAGAAGCAGAACTACTTGTTGAACCTAAATGGGTCTGACTCCAAGTCTTGAGACGTTTCCATCCTGAAAGCATTCTACGCCAGGTCCTCAAGTAATCTCACCACACACGGTGGTCTAGGGCGTGTCTGCACCCTGTTGTTGGAGATTTTGAACCAGAGGAAGGGGTCACTCCAGCAGAGGTGGGGAGGTCACAGGATGACCTGGGCTTCCCCCTGTGCTGTCCTCTCCTGGTTCTTTCCCTAGTGCACAGGAGATAAAGACACACGGCATTTGAGCTTGAGTCAGGTCTGTGGCTGGTGAGCCCCAGACTTTACAGTGCAGTGGAGAGGGGTGTTTGTCCTGTTGGAGAAGCAGATTCTAGAGCCCCACCCCCAGAGGTTTGGATTCAGTGGGCTGGGTGGGACCAAGGTGGTCTGCAGGATAATTCAGATTGAGGTCTCTGCACATCACATCCTGAGAAACGCTGACTTAGGCCCTCCGGTTTTCAGTCTTGGCTCCTCCTGGGCCTCTGCATACATTCGTGGCAGACCCAGAGATGATATGGTCACGTGAGTATATGCAGGAGCAGGCATTGGAGACGAGCCAGAGGGCAGGAGGTGGGCCTTGGCCGTGACCGTGAAGAGGGAGAAGGGAGAAGGTTAGAGGTATCCAGAACCCAGGAACTGGGGTTACGCAGCTCTCAGATTATATTCCATGCTCATCCGAACTGCGACTTCAGATACAGCAGCATCAAATGGGAGACGTGCTGGGAGCGCGTAATGCTCGCTGCTTCCCATGCACGTGCCTCACTCACTTCTGTGAACTTCCTCAAAGTCAGTTTTATCATCTACATTTTATGGAATTGGAAACTGAGGAGACCCAACACTGTTTTTGAAAATTATCCTAAGGCCGGGCACGGTGGCTCGCGCCTGTAATCGCAGCACTTTGTGAGGTCAAGGCACTTGAGGTAAGGAGTTTGAGACCAGCCAGGCCAATATGGTGAAACCCTGTCTCTACTAAAAATACAAAAATTAGCCAGGCGTGGTGGCACATGCCTGCAATTCCAGCTACTCGAGAGGCTAAGGCAGGAGAATCGCTCAAACCTGGGAGGCGGAGGTTGCAGTGACTGCACTCCAGCCTGGGCCACAGAGTGAGACTCTGCTCAGAAAAATAATAATAGTAATAATAACAATATAAAAATAAATAAAATTACCCTAAGGTCACTAGCTAGGACTCAGAGTCTGTTTAACTTTAAAGCTCCATGAACCTTCTTTCCTTTATTATTTTAATTACACAATTAATACATCAATACAGTTTCTAAAAAAAAAAATATCCAGCAGTCCAAGCACAGCAGTCTCCCCCTAACCTCAAAAGCCTCCTCAGAAGTAACCTGATATCAGTGGGCTGTGCAGATTCTTGTAGTCTTCTTTGCCTTTATATATGGAAATAACTTTTACGTTTGTTTTCACATAAATGTAATTATGCTGACTGTATTATATGACTTGCTTTCTTCACATGATAGTTACTCCAGAGTGTTTCTGTATTAGCCACACAAATCTCCTTTATATTGGTAATATTCATCTTTATCCCAGAGACAAGATGAATGTTCAAAAACTGTAATCCAAACTCAGTTCTAAAAATGGATGTGTGTTTAAACAAGAGCTGCTCAGCTGAGGCGGTTTTGCTGCCGAGGGGATCTGAGCAATGTCTGGGGACATGTATGGTTGTCACAACTTGTGAGGGGGCTCCTGGCATTGAGGGGGTAGAAGGCAGGAATGTACAGGTCAGGCCCCCTGCAACAAGGAATTGTCAGGCCCAAAATGTCAGTGGTGGCAGCACTGAGAAAATGTGATTGGTTTAAACCTACTTATCTTAATGGTGTTTCAACAGTCTTATTAAGGGGCTTGACCAATATGTAGTTTATCAACACCAACCTTTGGTGCAGTGGGGTGAGTTGTGCTCCTGTTGGAGAAGCAGATTCTAGGGCCCCACCCACAAAGTGCATACTTGAGAGGCAGAGGTGTGAACATTGCCTTTGAGCTCAGGAGCTCCAGAGCAGCCTGGGCAACATACTGAGAGCCCATCTCCTAAAAAGCAAAAAAAAGTGCTGAATAATAAGTCCATTTTAAACATATGGTAAGATTTCAGATTTTCTGAGGAAAAATTAATTAGACTTGGCTTCTTCTCTGATTTGAAATTAGCAATACTTTTATACATCTCAAAGTGTGGTTTATGTAAGAGGCAAAATTGTCAATGACTACTTGTTGAATTTTGCTTCCTAACCATGTAATGGGGACAAGTGTTTCCGAAAACATGTTTTATATGGTTAGTTTTCCTGCAGTGGGGAATTGTTCGCTGAATTACACTTTGTCCACTTAGGCTTAGGTAGATATGAATTCTGTGAAACTGGAAATCATTGAACGGTTTAAATACTGGATTAAAAGAAAAGGAACTATGGTAATTGCAGATCTGTGAGATGGAATCTGTCGTGCCCTAATAAGAGTGATAAGGAAGACCGTTCACTGTTGGAAGCAAGTTGTTGGGTTCAGGGTTGGGAATTGGGCATGATTTGTTTCCTGTGTCACTGCTTAGGTTAATTTACTCAGACTGCGATTTTTGTGTTGGAAGGAAATAAGGTCTAGGCCCTAAGCTTAGACTGTCTTCGTGCCTAAAGAAGTCCAACCATTCATTATTACTTCACTAAAGGATGCATTAACATGAATATATGTAATAAAGGTAATTACTCCTTTTTTCTTAAAATAATTTTAAATTAACTTAAACATGCCTGATTTTCAGAAAGAATTAAAAGTAAAACCATACCTTTAATTTAGGACTGACTTCTGCATTTCGATTGTAGATTATTCTAGTATGAAGAGTGCTATTTGCATGTTGGAATATCTTTTAATTCTTAATTTGTAAGTCACAAAGAAATAGGAGACTAAAATACTTTTTATCTTACAAAATTCCAAATACCTTTTCAAGCAATTTATATCTTATTTCTGTAATAGTTTTATCACCAGCCAATGGGTATGCACTGTATGTCATAATATGGAAAGAAATTCTTTATCATTTCAGATATTAAGGATTTCAGATTTTAAAAGAGTTATCTGTGAAACCATGTTACAAGAATATTTTCTTCCTGAGACATCTCAGTATTATAGGTGGCTTCAGACTAACAGGCACAGAATACGATAGTGGGAAGTATCTGATTCACTTTACTCTACTTGGTACCTTTAGGACATTCAGCCAGAGGTGATTGGAGGGATTTGCACGTCTACCACTCGTGTGTGTATCCGTGAACCATATCTCCTTTAGTGCCTGCTTTTGAACTTTATATAAACAGAATCATGCTGCCTGTTTATTTCTATAATTTTCTTCTTTCCCTTAGCATGTGCTGTTCTTGGCCCTTTGCTTCTCCATATGAATTTTGGAAAAGCTTCTGAAGTTCCACCAAAAACCCTATTTGGAATTGTTACTGGTACTGCATTGAGTTTCTATGCCAGAGAACTGACATCTTTGTGACACTGAATTTTTCTTGCTAAGATCACAAGGTCTTCCTTTATGCAGACCTTTCACATGTATTTTTAACAGTTTTGTAACACGAATCTTCTTTGCTGTCTTGTCATGTAATGCTTTGCTGGGGAGTCGTGGTGCATCTTACTCTGTAGAGGACATTTCTTTCCTTTTTTAGTGAAGTAAATGTAGGTGGTGGTTATGAGTTGTTCTAATTTCTGGTTTGTCTTTGTTGGCAGGGGGAAGTGATAATTTAAAATTGTGTTATAAGAAAATTGGCCAATTTTCACCATGGTATTTAATTTAGAAAAATACAAGTCACTTGCAGGTAATTTAGTCAATTTGGGCATTTTGATATTAGGTAAGCAAACAATTCCAATATAATAACATAAATGCTTTACTAGATGTTTACATAAAATGCCGTGGGAACATTAAAAAAAAGGAGGAGGGGAGAAGCAACTAATTCAGCATTTGGGCACAAGTATTTTATATGGTCATGGTCAGAGAGCCCTCTAGGTATTCGACATGGCAGCATGGCCACAGGCCCGGGACTGAATAGACTGGTTTAAGGAAAGAGGTTAAACACACCGAGTTATACCTGAGAAATACATTTTGGTGGGCCAAAAATAATTGAGTGTATCGGATGGAACTAACAACAGCTTTGTTTTACTAACCAGGTTTGCAGGAAAAAAGTGTTTTTAAATATGTAGATATGCATTATAACTTCTATTTAAATACAGCTGAGGTTGAATATTTCAGGACCCCTTTCAGCAAAGATGTTCCTTTGCTTCTGCTTTTCCTGTCCGTCCTGGATGTTCTAATCCCAGCACCCGAAGGTTACTGCAAGCTGAGTGGCGCCAAAGCAACACCTTAGCCAATGAAAGTACATTCTCATCGGTGTACAGGTTCTGGTCAGTGTTACGAACATGAGTTAATGTCTTTGAAGTAAAAGCACATAGCGATGTCATGTTTTCCCAGTATTCTGTGGGTATTTTATGACCTGCAACTTAGGAAAGCAAATTGTGAAAAAGAAAACTTGTTGTGTTCTCCTATAATGAGATCACAAGGGAATCCTGCAGTGATTATGTTCTTCACTAGCTGTAAGAGAGCAATCTGTGCTCTTGGTTTTGACTCACCTGGTCTTTATTGAACGACTATCGTGTGGCTCACAGCTGTGCTAGGAATGTGAAGGACAGCGAGGCAGTGCCTGCCATGGAGCGCCTGCATGCTAACGGTGGACACAGGAGAGCAGGCTCACCGTTACACTGCAAGGTGACCTTGGAAGGTGCAGGGAGAGAACCACAAGGGAGGAACCACAGAGACTCCAGAACAACATCTTGCCCAGTCAAGAACTAGAACAGGAATCCTGGAGAAAGGTGGATTTTGAAAGACGGGTATGATTTTGGCAGCTAGAGATGGGGTCGGGGAGGTTGTTGGGTTTCTCAGAAGAAGGAAATGGTCTGGAGGTGGGAAGGGGCTGGGTGAATTTGGTGACCAGCCAGGAGTCTGATGCCACCAAGTCACAGGGATGAAAGAGAAAGGCAGGGGAAGTGAGTTTGCCCAGGCGGGCTGAGGCCATGTAGGGGCAGGCTGGAGTGGGGGCCGGGAGCCTTAGGGAGTGACAGGAGAGGTTTTCCCACCTTTTTTCTCTACTGCCTCCCCAGTCACCTTCCCCTGTCCCAGCCACATCACACATGCATTCTTTCTCTCTTCCCCTCGCCTCTCCCTCCTCCGCTTCGTCTTCTTCCCCAGCCCTCAGAATCAGCTCAGATTCCATTGTCTTTGGGAGCACCCTAAAACCCAGCAGTTGGAACTCATCTCTCCTTGCTCTGTTACCACTGTGGCTGCCTCACCAAGAGTCATTCCAGCACTCAGCAAGCTGGCTCACGTGATGGCTATTCCCACCTGCAGCACCCTTCACCAGGCTGCAGGGCTTCTCACCCCAGTGGTCCCAGGAGAGTGGCTTGAAAGCAGATCATCCTCAACCTGTGTTTGTTGAATGAATAAATACCCTTATTTATTCATTCAACAAACACAGGTTGAGGATGATCTGCTTTGGGATCCCTATTTATAAGCCCTTTTTTTTTGGAGATGGAGTCTTGCTCTGTCGCCCAGGCTGGAGTGCAGTAGCGCGATCTTGGCTCACTGCAAGCTCTGCCTCCTGGGTTCACACCATTCTCCTGCCTCAGCCTCCTGAGTAGCTGGGACTAAAGGCACCCGCCACCGTGCCCAGCTAATTTTTTGTATTTTTAGTAGAGACGGGGTTTCACCATGTTAGCCAGGATGGTCTCGATCTCCTGACCTCGTGATCCACCCGCCGTGGCCTCCCAAAGTGCTGGGATTACAGGCGTGAGCCACCACACCCGGCCAACACCTTTTTTTTTTTTTTTTTTTGTATATTTTGTATAAAGAGATATGCCATGGAGAGCAAAGTGGTGGAAATTCTAAAAGACTTTAATGATCAGATGAAGAAATTGTTTAGAGAAGCATAATATATGTGCTCTGTCTCAGTTTGAGAATACTGACCACAGTTTGGCTCTCCTAGCCCTTTGCCTGAGCAAAACCCACAGCTCTTCCTCCACACCCAGACCATGTTCCAGACCACAGCCCATTGCTCCAGCTTTCCTAACCTGCCTGTGAATGTGCTGCCTGTTACATGAGGGAGCAGATACAGTGAGGCAAGGACAACTAACAGCACCCAAAAGCAAGGGCAGTGGATTTCCCTCTGCTTTATTTAAAACTCCCCTTCTTAGGAAAGTTCACCCGCATGATCTAAGCATATTCAATGGCTTTTCACACATGAGCAGAGTTTCATTCTTAACTTTTACATGAATCGAAATTGGGCTTAAAATCATTTTAGGTACAGCCATGTTAGTTCCTGTACTTTCTACCCATGAAAGATTTTATATCAATGGTCAGGGTGATAATATCTGTACATCTTTATGTCTGAACCTGTTCAGTTATATCCATATCCTTTTCTTAAATACTGATGTGTATATTTAGAAACTCAGTGCTTCATTAGTAAACTGAGGGAGTTAGAGTAAAGGATCTCCAAGATCGCTCTGCCAGCATTTGAAAAAGAACCTATTATTATATGACTATAGGAATTTATTTTTGTCTAAGAGCCAATGCCTAATCTTTAATGGTTTTGTGTTTAGACTATTTACCACTAGGTGGCAGTAAAAAAAATTATTCTTAGCAATGAGAAATGCTCATCAATATTTAAGTTTACTTTAAAATGAAAATTTAGAGGACCAAAGTTTGAGGTGTCTGTTTGAAAACTATGTAACTATATACTGGCCACTGTATGTTGTTTCTAGGACTTAACACTTATTTTATTCAGGGAAAAAACTCTTGTGGCACTTCATAGCCACTTATATTAGGGAATTATGGAAAAACATAAATTAAAATATGCAATTTTGTTTTTTATATATATATACACACACACACAATGTGTACGTGTGTGTGTGTATGTGTATATAGAGAGAGGAGAGAGAAAGGTTAGGTACCATTCAAGGTTTCCGGCATCCACTGAGGGTCTTGGAGTGTATCCCTTGCAGATAAGTGAGATACTACATTTTCATTTTTCCAGAACAGTATATGTTAAAGTCAGCTCGTGCAATGCAGACATTGGAAGTTTAATCAAGTGCCTTATAATGGCATGTTGATCAACAACAGCCTGCATATACAATGGTGGTCTCATAAGATTGTAATGGAGCTGAAAAGTGTCTGTGACCTAGGGACATCATAGGTGTTGTAATGTAGTATAACACATTGTTCACGTGTTTGTGGTGATTCTAGGTAAACATCCTGTGCTGCTAGTCATAGGAAAGGATAGCACATACAATTATATATAGTACATAATTACTTGATAGTAATAAATGGCTATGTTACTGGTTTATGTATTTAACATACTATAGTTTTTGTTATTTTAGAGTGTACTACTTACTTAAAAAAAAAAAAGTTGGCCAGATGTGGTGGCTCATGCCTATAATCCCAGTACTTTGGGAGACCAAGGCGGAAGGATCACTTTAGGCCAGGAGTTTGAGACTAGCCTGAGTGACATATGGAGACCCTGCCTCTACAAAAAATAAAATTAAATTAAAAAATAAGCCTCAGCTTATTCAGTCTCAGCTACTTGAGAGGCTGAGGTGGGAAGATTGCTTGAACCCAGGAGTTGAAAGTTGCAGTGAACTGTGATCGCCAGCCTGGGTGACAGAGCAGAGCAACACCCTGTCTCAAAAAAAAAAAAAGTTAACTGTAAGACAGCTTTAGGCAGGTCCTTCAGGAGGATTCATTCCAGAAGAAAACATTGTTATTACAGGAGATGACAGCTCCACATATGTTATTGTTATTGCCCCTGAAGACCTTCCAGTGGGACAAGATGTGCAGGGAGAAGACAGTGATATTAATTACCTGACCCTGTGTAGGACTTAGCTAATGTGTATGTGCTTCAGTTTTTCTCTTTAATATTTAAATTTTTATTGATACATAATATGCATACAGAATTACATGCATAAAGCATTAAGATAAAGCTCAGTGAATTATTACAAAGCAAATACATTTTTGTAACCACAAGATAGAATCAGCCTTGTTCATGCTTCTGACATCCACTTTCTTCCTTCCTCCTCTCCAAAGGTAGCCAAAATCTTAAGAGCTAATGTTATAAACTTTGTATTTTTATACAAGTGTTTTATTACAGAACATTTTAAACATATACAAAATAAACAAAATGGTGTAATAGACCTGACACTCAGCCTCAACAACTACTCATCATGTGCTGTTTCTGCTTCATCTATATTTCAGCTCATTCCCCACCCCTTTATTATTATTTTCTGTTATTTTTATAAGATGTATGTGCATTGAAATGTATAATCTTTACTGTACCTTTTTGACAAATCAGTACACCCATATAACTTTTTATCCTCTTAAGAATAGAGTATCGGCTGGGCGTGGTGGCTCACACCTGTAATCCTAGCACTTTGGGAGGCCGAGGTGGGCAGATCACTTGAGGCCAGGAGTTCAAGACCAGCCTGGCCAACATGGTGAATCCCCATCTCTACTAAATATACAAAAATTAGCTGGGCGTGGTGGCGCACACCTGTAATCTCAGCTACTCTGGAGGCTGAGGCAAGAGAATCACTTGAACCCGGGAGGCAGAGGTTGCAGTGAGCTGAGATTGTGCCATTGCACTCCAGCCTGGGTGACAGAGCTAGTAACAATCATTAATGTGTATGTAAATCACCTGGAAATATTATTTTCAATCCAGATTTTAATGAAATAGGTCAGATTTTGATAAAATAGGTTGGGGTTTTGTGTGAGAGTTTGTATTTCTAAGAAAGTACAGATTCATAGAGCAGATGCTAACTACAAGATCTCTTTTATCTAAAGTAAATAAAATTTGATGAATAAACCAAGGGAAATTGACCTTAGATGAAAGAACACATCAAAACACATGTGCAATATGCTATCTGTAGGAGCATTTAGTTAACAAGAGCATAAACCAACCAAGGAATTTTATAATTATTTTAATCCAAAATTAGCAAAATCTCTATTATGGTTTCCATGGAAATGCTCCTTCAGGCTAAGAAATGTTAGTATCACCAGAGAGCACTGGTTAAAAACACCACAGATTTGGAAGACGATGTCTTATAAAGTAAGTGACAGACCCCTCTTTACACCCATAAGTGGCTTTTACAGAGTTACCCAAAATTCAGTCATTTGTACAACAAGTGTAGATAATTTTCATAGCTTCCTATTAAAATTATATTTTAACGCCCTTACAAAATTTAACTCAGTTTTCTTATAAAATTAAGTAACATTTTTATATGATACTGTTATTCAGCTTAACCTTACATACTTTTATTGGGTGCCGTGTCTGTGTGTTGACCACCCAGTGTTCTTTGGGGTTCCACTGTTTGCATAGGCACCACAGCTGGAGAAACACAGATGCACAGACACAAGCTGGATCCTGCGTCTCTTCCTGCCTCCGGGCATCAGGGCGCCAGTCAGCCTGGTTGTACGAATGGAGGTCGTGTTCCCTAGCACAGAGGGTCACATTCCAGGGTGCTCCCCTCAGAGGAGGAAGAGACCAGAAGGTCCTTTTAGGGGGCACTTCCTGGGACATGGGCCAAGCCTCCTAAGGAGTGAGGGCTCCAACCAGCAGGTACAGACCTCTCAGAAGGGAGGGATAAGGCAGCCATTCTGAACCTGGATTTCCACCACCCCTTGTCCCATCTCATCAAGACAGTTCTGAGGGGCTATTCTGGCACATGTCTGGACGTTAGAGGCTGGAGGACAATGTGGGCTTTGACAGGACTCAGATAAGGTCTGTTCCAGGGAGGCAGGAGGTCAATGCTCAGCATCTGGGATGGTGTCCTTGTGGACAGTGAGTTGCCTCTTTGGGTACAAGTCCATTTTCACTACAGAAGAGGCTAGAGCAGGGGTGTCCAATCTTTTGACTTTCCTGGGCTACATTGGAAGAATTGCCTTGGTCCACACATTAAATACACTAACACTAATGATAGTTGATGGCTTAAAAAAAAAAAAAAAAGCAAAAAAAAAATCTCATAATGTTTTAAGAAAGTTTACAAATTTGTGTTGAGCTCTGCGCTGACAAGCTTGGGCTGGAGAGTCTGAACGGCTTCCCGATCCCCTCTCTGATTCTCTTTGGCAGCAAGGCCTTGAAGGGGCTGAGTCTCAGTATCTTGGGGAAATTCTGGAAAGCCTGTTTGGGAACCTGAGAAGACCTCTTGCCTGGAGCTTGAATGCTTGATTTGCTGTCCTGGCCACATGCATGCTTGGCAGCCAGAGAGCGGGGTTTGCATTCATACCGGCACAACAGCGAGCCAGGGATTGAAGTGACCAGGACAAGTGTCTGGGTGGCAGTGTGCCTCAGTTTTTAACAAAAAAGTTTAAAAAGTAAAAAAATATTTAAAAATTAAAATAGAAAAGCTTAGCTTATGGTGTAAGGATATAGAGAAAGAAGATATTTTTGTACAGCTGTACAATGTGTTTTAGGCAAAGCATTGATTGTAATAGTCCAAAAGTTCAACCAAAAAAAAAGGTTTATCAAATTTGAAAGCTGCAGTAAGCTAAGAATAGTTTATTGCTGAAGAAAGAAACATGTTTTTTTGAATTTAGTGTCGCCTAAGTGTATAATGTCTATAAAGTCTACAGTGGTGCAGAGTCATGTCTTCGGCCTTCACATTCACTCCCCATTTACTCACCCAGAGCAACTTCCAGTCCTGCAGGCTCCATTCATGAGAAGTGTCCTATACAGGTGTACCATTTTTTCAGTGTTATACCATAGTTTTACTGTACCTTTTCTATGTTTAGATAGGTTTAGATCACAATGTTACAGTATTCTGTACAGTCCCATGCTGCACAGGTTTGTAGCCCAGGAGCAATAGGCTCTCCCATGTAGCCTAGGTGTGCAGCAGGCTGAGCCATCTGGGTTCATGTAAGTACACTCTGTGATGTTTGCACGCAAAGAAACTGCCTAACAAAGCGTTTCTCAGAATGTATCCGAGTTGCTAAGTGATACATGACTGTAGTATCTAGGGAACTATTTGTGGCTATTTTAAACAGTACTTAAGAATTATTTACAATCTCTCATCTCACCCTCTGAATCTATCAAATGTCAAGACGGAGCTCATGCAGTATTGGGAAGTCACCCTCCATGAGCTAGTCCCAGGCCCAGGGTGTGAGTGCTTCTGGGAGGCTGTGGGTTAGGGGAAAGGCTGGGCATGGTTTTGTTTAACATCTACAATCTTAACTGACCCTTAGCTGTTACTGCTCAAAACTGGTTTCCTTCAATTGCATACTACATTACTTTCCATCCCAACCGGGTTTGTAGCCCCTTGCGCTTTAATTTTTTAAGGGTGGATTGTGATATATAATAACAGTAGCCACCTGTGGCTTAATTGAAACTTTGCCGAATTCAATTTAATTAAAAACTGAACCTGGGGTTTTCAGTGAGATGCCATACTTAGAGAACATAGTGCCTCACACATTGTAAGCACTTGGTAAATTGTAGTTGTCACAATTGCTAGAATTCCTTCAAGAAATCAATTCTCACAAGTGAGGGGCATAGGAGAGCTCCCCAGGCAGAGGGGATTGGACATACTAAAGTCCTGATGGCCCAAAAAGGCTGTGGCCCTCCAGAGTCACAAACAGGCTAGTAAGGAGAAGTCAAGCCTGGTGGCGGGTGTGGGGTGTGCTGGTGAGCCAGGCTGCTTCACTTTGAGAAGTTTGGGCTTCACAGTAAGAGTAACTGGAAGCTGTAAGGGTCTCAGACTGAGAGCATTCAGATTTGCATTGTTAAAAACTATCCCAACAGTCTCATGGACAGTGGATACAGGGAGGTTCATTATAAGGTTTGGCCATAGAGTAAATAACTAGCCTTGGGCAGGCTGCTTAAACTGTCTTGATTTCCTCCTCTTTAACCCAGATTCAGTAACACTACCTACGCATAGGCTGTGAGGATTAAATGAGTTGCTATTCATAATTGGCTTAGAACAGCCTCTGGTGTGTAGTAAATGCTTTAAATGAGTGTTAAATAGAATGCAAAAGTCTGGTTCCTGAGCACAAGGTTGCATTCTTCTGACACTGTCCTCCCCTCACCTAGCATCAGACTGACCTGCTCTGTGCAAACCCAGACTGCTGCCGACTTGGAGCCCACCTAGTTTCCAAACCAAGTCCTCCCTTCGCTGCCTGGGTCTGACTTGGACACCTCCGCGTGGATTTGACATGTGGCTGGCCAGACCTGGCCGGGCTTTCCCTTTTCCCAGAACATCTGCACTGCACCCCACTGGGGATTCAGGCCCCATCCTGGCTTGCTAAGAGCACCAAGTGCTCTCCCTGCTGTGCAGGCCCCACCCTCTGCCTTCTCAAGTTCAGTGGAGTCCAGCAGTAAGCGCAGCTGGCAGTAAGCACCATCGCCCCTCCATAGATGGCATGCTGGCTTGTACCTGAGCTCCCTGACTCTGCCCGCCCAGCCATGGCTGCCCCCTCTCTCTCACAGATTGCACTTGGTGTTGGAAGAGAACACCACCAACATGGAGACGAACTCTCTTGGGGCTATGGTCAGCTCCTGTTTGCTTTCTGTATTTGGGGCAGATTTGAACTGAAAGAGGGAAAAAGCAATAACAAGCAAGTGGCCCCATCCTTCTCTCTACCTTAAGCAGGGTTCACTCTAACTCTGTAAGGTTCCTGTTTTTACCCCTTTCCAGTGGATTCATTTTTTTGTAAATCATGTAGTACATATTGCTGGGGGTTTTTTGTTGTTGTTGTTTTTATTAATCATGAACGTCTTCTACTGAGTAGTAATGTTTTAAAGCTACTTTGTTAACTTGCAATTCTAATTTGAAAACTGTAGATAGGATGTCGTGTACAAATGGCAGGTTTCCACTTACATGACTTAGGAATGTTGCCTGGATTCTCTTTTAAGGATACGGAGGCAGGTCTGAGCTCACAGGGAGAAAGTACATGATCTGCACAAAAGGATGCATCCCAGACTCAGGGTAGAGTTTCCCCCAGGGGTAGGGACTGCTGTTGAATCATGATGGGGAAGGGAAGAGGGCATAGAAGGCTTCTTCTGTATTTCTAATGTTTAATGATTAAGCTTGAAGGTTTGTGGAATTTGACATAATATTTTGTATCTTTTTGGATGTGTGAGATACTTTATGATGAAATTGAAATGACCACCATGATAATGGTAACCACCCAGAGTGTCACTGGTATGTGTGCCACATGCTTGTCGTCCCGGGTCTGTGGAGCCTGCCTGCCCATCACTGAGCCACCCTTAGCCTCCACCCTGGATTAGACTGTCATCTCCAAGTATTTGTGTATGAAGTTACATATATACATTTATATGCACAGATGCAAATTCATTTTATCTCGTAATGTGTTATCACAAAATGCAGTATAGGACTTTTTTAAAGATCAAATATTTCCAAATAAAACTTTTTCAAAAAAATATTTTTCCTGGTATTAAAAGAAGCACATACATGTATGGGAGGCTAGGAAACGTACTAAAGTAGAAAGAAGAAGAAAAAATATATATATATAATGTTAATATAAATGTTAGCAGTCTCTGGGGGGGTACTATTATGAGTCTCTAGCACCACCCTAGAAACTGCCAACATTTGGTGATAGCTGTGATCTAAATATATCCTCTAAAATTCATGTGTTGAAACTTAATCACTAATGTGATAATATTAAGAGGGGCTTTGGGGGTGATTAAGTCATGAGGGCAGAGCTCTCATGAATGGGATTGGTGATTTTATAAGAGGTGGAAGAGAGTGCCCTGGGCCCTTTTTGCCCTTCTGTCCCTTTTACCATGTGAAGACACAGCATTCATAGTGTCTGTCCCCTCTAGAGGGCACAGCAACAGGGCATCACCTTGGAAGCCTTCAGCAAACACTGAACCTGCCAGCTTCTTGGTCCTGGACTTCCCAGCCTCCAGAACTGAGACATAAAGTTCTGCTCTTATAAATGACCCAGTCTGAGGTATTTTGTCATAGCAGCACAAACGACAGTGATATTTTCTTCCATTGTTTTTCCATTCTCATTTATGGATTATTTTTATATTGATGAGATCATTTCTGAGTATAACATTTTACATCTTTCTTCATTTAGTAGTATAATATAACCATTTTAAATACTATTAAAGTTATTCATAAACTTTTCTTTTCCTCGGAGATAGGGTCTCACTCTCAACTCCCAGCCTGGAGTGCAGAGCCTCAACTTCTGGAGCTCGAGTGATCCTCCTGCCTCAGTCTCCTGAGTAGCTGGGACCACAGATGTGCACCACCTTGCCCAGCTAATTTTTTTGTATTCTTTATAGAGGTGGGGTTTCTCTGTGTTGCCCAGGCTAGTCTCGAACTCCTGGGCTCAAGTGATCTGCCTGCCTCGGCCTTCCAAAGTGCTGTGATTACAGGTGTGAGCCACCGTGCCTGGCCCCTTTGTAAACATTTTAGTGGCTTACAATGAGCCACTATATAAGGATACTAATCATTCTCTGCTGTTAGACAATTTTTACTATATGAGAAATAACCACTACAGTGAACATCTTCGAGCATAGTTCCTGTCATCATATTTGTATTTATTTCCTTAAATGTATGCCACATATATCAAAGGTTCTGAATATTTCAAAGACATTTAATATATTTTTTTCAAGTTGCTTTCTATAAGGCAGGGCCTCTGTTAGCCCATAATCTGTCTTTGTTCAGGTGACAAACCTCTAGGCAGACACAGCCCTGGAAGTCCAAGCTTCACGATGGGTTCTGGGCTGCGTTGCATCTGCTCACACTTTGGGCGCCTCGGTGCCATTCACAACTGCACTTTGTATGGAAGACCCTATTTCTATTCCTCCAGGAGCTCACACAGAGTACATGTTTCATAGAACCCCATACAGCATTAGATATTCATGTCTGTAAAAAACTTGAATTCATTAAGTGAAAGTGCCATACAGCTGTTTTACCCTACCTTTTTTGATTATGGAGGATGAACATTTATGTGTGTCTTAGCTGTTTGTATTTTCTCTTATGGATTATCTGTTCATATTCATTGTTACGGTCTTAGTGTTTGTCATATATTTTGTACATTAATTTGATAACATAGAATCTGTACTGTTTGTTGTTAACATTCTTCTTAGTTTGTGCTCATATTATTTTTCTGGTAAACACAAGATTTTATTTTTATTGAGCACAGCCAAGCCTCTTCCCTGATGATTTACTCCCAGGATTTTCAGTTCTCAGAGTCCTTTCTCATTCAGATACTTGAAAAATGTTCATGTTTTCTTCTTGTTTATTATTTCATTTTTACATTTATCTCTTTGATTTACATTAAACTGGAGTATATTTTGATGAATAATACCCGGTGAGACTCTTTTTTTCTTTTTACAAATAGTTTTTGAGGCACCATTTATTACATAATCTGTCCTTTCCCTACTGATTTGTGATGTGTTCTCTATCTTATATTAAGTTCTAATATCTGGATCCTTTTGTAGTTCATGAGCGTGATGATTGGGTGTTTCACACACGTGTGTGCGATGTGCTACCCTCGAACCTTGTATGACATCAGCACGTTACCCATCTGACCTTAAAAGAAAAATTATCATCTCTTAAACACATTTTACTGAGTTGAAAAACAATAAAGATTCCATTCTTAATATAGGTAAAACACTGCTCATTCATGATATATATTTTTGTTTCACTGCTAATGTTTGTTTAAGTTGACTTCTTTTTAATGTGTTAACTTTAATGCTAACATTTCTCCTTTACACTTTGAATCAAAGTAAATTGGGTACTTTGACAAACAGATTTTTTTGTTTCATAGAGACCACCCCCATGTACAAATAAATTGTAGGCATTGTACATAAAAGGCACTTGTATTCACTTTTAAAGAAGTTAACTTTTTCTGTTTATGTTTTTTAGGGTGTATTATCTCATATACTTTCAGCACTCAGATTTGATAAAGAAGTTGCTCTTTTCACTCAAGGTCTTGGGTATGCACCTATAGATTACTATCCTGGTTTGCTTAAAAATGTGAGTATTTAAAATTTATCACTTTTGAAATGTTTAATGCTGAATGTGCCATCAGCAAAAAGAGTAAATGGAAATATTTCAGTCCTCCAGAAGAGATGTTTAACTTTTCTTTGTTTATCTCTTCTTACCTTGGGCAGACTTAATGGCCATGTACGGAAGAAATGTGAGATGGGAAGTTATGAGAAAGAAGGAAACCAGGAAGGGTTTTCCTAAACCAACCAATCAGCCTCTCTTTCTAGGGACACATCTCACTTATTCACTCAGAGATGTTTGGGAGAAGAGCTGTTCTTAGCTATTATAAACACAGTCTTGTACTGTTGAACGAATCTTGTATTTCAAATAACCTGATTGGGATTTTCTGTTAAAGCAAAACAGAAAATTCAATACATAGTTTTACATATTTACCTTTTAATATTAAAGCTTTGTTTTCTTCTGGCTTAAATTATAGCCAAATGTGAGAAATTTTAACTTATAGTCTTGATGTAACTCTTCTAAAAAATGTTATGAGATTTTTTATGTTTGTTAACCATTCTGGTGTTTTGGAAGCTTTGTACAAGAACAACTTTTTTTTTTTTTTTCCAAATGAACTGAATTTTAAATGAAGAAATAAACTAACTTTTCTTTAAATGAATTTGGTTTTAATTCTTAGGAAATTAATGACCTGTCTGTTGTTCATTGCTTAAATAGGAATGCAGAATTGTAGACTTTAAACATAAAATCCCAGTTATTAGTAAATGTGACATGGCACTGCTTCCTTTTCACTCTGACAGAGTAAAACATGAGAAGATGGGGGTTGGGGGAATCTCAACGGAAATATCACTCACACCAAGAAAAATAGAACTGATGTAATCCTGTTTGCAGCGTGAGTTAACCTGCAACTGATTTTGTTTTACAGATGATTTTATCATTAGCGTCTGAACTCAGAGAGAATCATCTTAATGGATTTAACACTCAAAGGCGGTAGGTGTTAAACTAAACATCCTTCTTCTCACGTTTCAAAATGTATCAGTTTGGTTATGAGAGGAAAATTTTACAATTCATAGGAAATGGATGTTCAGTTATGATTGTATTTTATATAGAAAGATTAGTAGAATACATAGCAAATTGGTGAGTTTTTTCAAACTCTTTTAAAAATCAGTATTTTCTCAACTCTCACAGAGCAGTAAGTAAATCATACAGTGTCTTTTGTGGGCCCATTAGGTAAAAAGCCCTACATACACAGTAGGGACCACAAAAGAAAGAGCAGTATTTAGTTTTACCCTGGGATTGCTCACTCTGCAAGAAGAGAATGTGCACAGATGCAAGTGTGTGGTCTCACACTAGCCTGCCCTGGCTCTGCCTTCTCCTGCTCCCAACACACACACACACACACACGATATTTACAAGGCAACATTTAATGTGAACATATGCCCTATTTTAAGAAACATGATATTCCAAAATCTAGACTAAACAAATCAAAGAGATTCAGACAAATTAAAAGGCAATTAATCACATTTCAAATGTTTCTTCACTCTGTAAAAGAATCCCAGTTTTCATTGGTGGGCATTTCATTTTTGATGTATTGTTAACCAAGAGAATCTGGGACTGAGGGACTTGGTGGTTTTTTTTTTTTTTTTTTTTTTGTAAAGCTATTGCTAATTCAAGCTCCATCAGAAATTGTCTTTGTCCTCAACCTTTAGGAATCCTTTGCACCTAACCCTTAAACTATATAATTATTAGAGGAAAACACTGGAGAAAATCTTCATTGTGTTGGATTTGGCAATGTAAGAAGAACTATAGGAGACATGGAGAGTATTTAGATTTATTTATTTACATGTCAGGTAAAGACTTGGATTTAGTTGTGAGGTGAATGTTGACTGATGGATCTTTTGAATTATGTAATTATAAATTTATTTTAAAAAGACCTTAAAAATCAGTCAGTGCAGTGTGTATGTACTCCCTACACCAAATTCCCAAAATATGCATCACAGTTGAATTTTTTAAAAGCAGCTGACAATAAACAAAATAATTTTTAAAATCTGTTAACAAATAGAAACAAAGGATCAGAATGCAAAATATAGAAATGACTTGCAAAAATAAATCATAAAGAGGCAAACACTCCATTATAGAAATGAGCAAGGGATATAAGCAGGTCATTACCAGAAGATGAAAACTGAATTAATAATAACATTAAAGGAGTTCTTCAGGAATGACATCAGCAAGATGGCAGAATAGGAAGTCCTAGACCTTATTTCCCAGTAGAGACATTGACTTAACTATAGCATACATCCCAAAAAATTATAATGAGAACTACAGAACCAATTAAGAAGTCACAGTACTGCAGGCAAACTCAAAGTCTAGAATAGCCACATTGAAATTGATTAAACAATCTGTTTCATGTCAACTGTGATAGCCCTTTTCCAGGTCTGGCAGCTTGGTGAGATTGGTAGGAAAAACCCAGCTTGTGGCTACTCTCCCTTGGGAGGGAAAAAGAAGAGTGGAATGTGCATTCAACATTCTCACTTTTTAGGGAGCAGACTGAGGAACTGATTTCTGTCTCTACTAACTGAGAGCACTGATGAGGAAATCGCATACAGTAATCCCTCCTTATCTATAGGGAATATATTTCAAGACACCCAGTGGATGTCTGAAACTGCGGATAGTACCAAACCTGATTGCCACCAATCATAACACATTTATATATTCCACTCACAACTTTAATGTCTTTTCCATCTTAACTAAGCACTTATCATATATGATGGCAGTAATTTTTGCCATGCAAGATGCAACGACAAAACTAACACAAATTTTTTTCCTTCTTTACAATTTCACAGATAGATGATTTGTTTTAACTATAGATCTCAGCAACTTTAGCATATGGTTTTTTTCTTTCCTTATTAAGTTGAAAACTTTCACCTTTTCACTTAAAGAAAGCACTTTACAACTTCTCTGTGGCATATCCAAATTGCCAGCCCCAGTGCTCTTGGACTTTGAGGTCATTATTAAGTATTAATAAAATAAGGGTTACTTGAACACAAGCACAGTGATACTGTAACAGTTGATCTGACAACCAGTATGGCTACTAAGTGACTAACGAGCAAGTAGTGTATATATTATGGATACCCTGGGCAAAGGGATGATTCATGTTCCAGATGGGACAGAGTAGGACAGCATGACATTTCATCATGCTACTCAGAACAGTACGCAATTTAGGCCAGGTGCGGTGGCACATGCCTTTAATCCCAGCACTTTGGGAGGCCGAAGTGGGTGGATCACCTGATTTCAGGAGTTCAAGACAAGCCTGGCCAACATGTCAAAACACCATCTCTACTAAAAATACAAATTAGCTGGGCATGGTGGTTTATGCCTGTAGTCCCAGCTACTCGGGAGGCTGAGGCAGGAGAATCACATGAACCTGGGAGGTGGAGGTTCCATGAGCTGAGATTGCATCATTGCACTTCAGCCTGGGCAACAGAGCAAGGTGCCATCTCAAACAAAACAGTGCACAATTTAAAACCTTTGAATTATTTCTGGAATTTTTTCATTTGATATTTTTGGACCATGGGTGACCATGGCTAGCTGAAACTACAAAAAGTAAAACTGCGGATAAAGGAAGACTACTTTTGATGCCTTGGGGCCATGGAGAACAAAAGAAAGCTTAATGGTTTGTGGTAGCACTGGGGAATTGACAGTGCTGTGGATGGAGGCTGGCATAGCTCAACAGAATTGGGAGAAAGCACCTAGCTCATGACCTGTTCTTTGGGAGGGGAAGAGAAGCCCTTGGCTTCTCAGGGGCCTACTGGAGGGACTGATATCTGTCTTGCCTGACTCACAGCACTGACAGAAATGGCGTACTTTGGAACAACAGAGCTCAGCAGCTTGTTGCAGCACTGGAGAATCTGCAATACCACAAACGGACACTAGAGGGAGGGGGAGATTAGGAGCTCTTGAAAAACCAGTAAAGCCCTCTAATTTGGAAATCACATGCATGAGCCCAGAGAAGATATATCCCTGGAAAAGGTTTGAGGGACCTCCAGAATCTCCAGCCGGGTCCATTGGTGAAAGCCTTCCATTGTACCATGTCAGTCGATAAAGACTGAGAGAAGTGGATGTTTCTTTAAATGTACAAAATACAACAAAAATAACAAGACACAAAGTAAACCAGGGAAACGTGGCATAATCAAAGGATGAAAATAAATCTACAGAAACAGACCCTAAAGAAACACAGATCTATGCATTACCTGACAAAGAATTTGAAATAATTGTCTTAAGGGATCTCAAGGCACTACAAGAGAACACAGATAAACAACTAAATGAAATCAGGAAAACAATACATGAGCAAAATGAGAATATCAACAGAGAGATAGAAACTAGAAAAGAACCAAACAGATATTCTGGAGCTAAAGAACCACAATAAGTGAATTGAAAAACTTACTAGCGGGGTTCAGCAGTAGACTTGATCAAACAGAAGGGTCAGAAAACTTAAACACAAATCATTTGAAATTATTAAGTCAGAGAAACAAAAAGAAAAAAGAATGAAGGAACGTCAAGAAAGCCTAAGACACTTGTGGAACAACATCAAATGGAACAACACACACATTTTGGGAGTCCTAGAATAAGAGAGAAAGGGGCAGAGAACTTATTTGAAGAAATAATGGTGAAAACTGCTCAAATATTAGGAAGGAATTGAATATCCTGATTTCAGAAGTTCAACGGACTCCAAAGAATGAACCCAAAGAGGCCTACAACAACATACACAAAAATCGAATTGTCAGAAGTTAAAGATATAATCTTGAAAGCAGCAAGAAAAAAGTGACTTGTCATGTACAAGGAAGGTTCCAGAAGATTATCAGTGGATTTCTCAGCAGAAATATTACAGGCCAGAAAGGAGTGGATGATACATTCAAAGAGCCAGGGAGGAAACAAAACAAAACAAAAAACCCTTCCAACCAAGAATACTGCATCTGGGCTAAATCATCCTTCAAAAAATGAAGAAAAAAAGACATTCCCAGATAAACAAAAGCTGAAGGAGTTCATCACCACTAGACCTGCCTTACAAGAATTGCTAAAGGGAGTCCTTCAAGTTGAAATGAAAGAATATTAGACAGCAACATGAAAGCGTGCAAAAATATAAAGCCTTCTGATAAATGTAAATATACAGACAAACACAAAATCTTATAATACTGTTTGTATAGTACAGTTGTCCCTCGGTATCCAGAGAGGATTGGTTCCAGGACTTCCCACGCATACCAAAATCTATAGATGCTCCAGTCCCACAGTAAACTGTATGGAACTTACAGATACAAACGGTCAATCTTTGGGTTCTACTTCCTGCAAATACTATATTTTTGATCCATGATTTAGTTGAATCCATGGATACAGAACCCATAGATATAGAGGGCTGAGTGTACATAAATCACTTTTTAATTCTGGTATAGAACTTAAAAGATAAAAGCATAAAAATAACTATTAAACTGTGTTGATAGATACAAAATAGAAAAGGATGTAATTTGTGATATTGATAACATAAACTGGGGAGGGAAATGTAAATGAGTAGAGTTTTAGTATGTGATTGAAGTTATCTCGTTAGGTTGTTATAACTCTAAAATGTTTAATGTAATGCCCATGGTAACAACAAGAAAATACCTGTAGGAGATGCATAATGGAAAATGAGAAGGAAATCAAAGCATGTCACTATGAAAAAAATCAATGAAACCCAAAGGAAGGGAATAAGAGAAAATCGTGAACAGAATAACTACAAGGTATATGGAAAACAACAAAATGGCAATAGTAAGTCCTTCTCTCTCAGTAATTACTTTAGGTGAACATGAGTTAAACCCCCATTCAAAAGACGTGGAGTAGCAAAATAGATCAGAAAACAAGATCAACTAAATTCTAGCTACAAGAAACTCACTTGAGATACATAGGCTGAAAATGAAAAGATGGAAAAATAGATATCATGCAAATGGCAACCAAAATAGAGCAGGCATAGCCATACTTATATCAGAAAACTATCAAAAGAGACAAAGAAAAAGATCATGTAATAATAAAAGAGTCAATTCAGGAGATACAACAATTACAATAATATATGCACTTAACAGAGCATCCAAATATATAAAGCAAATACCAATAGAATTGAAGGGGGGAAGAGACAGTAACACAATAATAATAGACTTCACCAGTACACTTTTAATAACAGATTGATTAACCAGACTGAAGACCAATAAGAAAACAGAACTTGAATAATGCTATAGACCAATTGGACTTAATAGACATACAGAGAACATTCTACCGAATAACAGCAGAATATACACTCTTCTCAAGCACATATAGAACATTCTGTAGGAAAGACCACATTAGGCCACAGAACAAGTCTTAACAAATTTAAGAAGACTGAAATCATAGTAACTATTTTTTTCTGACCACAAGGGAATAGAAATCAATAACAAAAGGAAAACTGGAAAATGCACAAATATGTGGAAATCAACCCACTCTTAAACAACCAGTGGGTCAAAGAACAAATTACAAGAAACAGAAAATAACTTGAGACAAATGAAAATGAAAACCCAACATATCACAACCTATGGGATGCAGCAAAAGCAGTTCTAAGCAGGAAGTTTATAGTGGTGAATGCCTACATTAAAAAAGAAGAAAGTACATGCTTTTGAAGGAAGAAAAAAAAAATAAGAAGGATCTCAAATCAGAAACCTAACTTTACACCTCAAGCAACTAGAAAAAGAACAAACTAAACCTCAAGTTAGAAGGGAGAGACTAATAAAGATTAGAACAGAAATAAATAGAGAATAGAAAAAAACAAAACTAAGAGTTGGGGTTTTGTAAAGATCAGCAAAATTGACAATTCCTTAGACTAAGAAAAAAAGAGAAGACTTAATAGCAAAAATCAGGAATCAAAGAATAGAAATGAAAACTGATGCCACAAAAATTAAAAAGATTGAGACTACTATGAACAATTATATACCAACAAATTGAATAACCTAGAATAAATAAATGTCTAAAAATATACAGCCTACACAACTGAATAATGAAGAAATAAAAACATCTGAACAGACCTACAACTAGTAAAGAGATTGAATTGGTTATTCAGAACCTTCCAACAAAGAAAAAACCTGGCTTCACTGGAGAATTCTATTAGACATTTAAAAAGGAATTAACACCAGTCTTTCTTAAAGTCTTCCAAAATATTGAAGAAGAGGGGACATTTCCAAACTCATTTTGTGAGCAAGCATTACCCTGGCACGAAAATCAGGCAATGAAACTACAAGAAAACAGACTAATATCCTTCATGAATCATGATGGAAGGATTCTCAGCAAAAAGGGAATTCAACAATACGTTAAAAAGTTAGGTATAAACACCATGACTGAATGAAAATTATTCCTTGAATACAAGGATGGCTCAACATACAAAAATCACATTAATGCACCATATTAATAAAATGATGAACAAAAACCACATGGATCATCTTAATGCAGAAATAGCATATGACAAAACACTCACTTATGGTAAAACATTCAACAAATTAGGAATAGAAGGAAATGACCTCAATGTAGTAAAGGCCATATTTGAAAAATCCATAGCTAACATCATACTCAGTGGTGAAAAAGGGAATGTTTTCCCTCCGAGATCAGGAACAAGGCAAGGATATCTTCATCCTCTCTTACCACTTGTATTTAATATAGTATCAGAAGTCCTTGTCAGAGGAATTAGGCAAGAAAAAGAAATAAAAGTCAACAGATGCTCCAAATTCTTTCCATCCAAATTGGAAAGGAAGGAATAAAATTGTCTCTGTTCACAGATGACATGATTTTATATGTTAATAATCCTTAAAGATTTCACACAAAAAAAATTGTTAGAACTAATAAACTAATTCAACAAAGTTGCAGTATACAAAATCAACACACAAAACCAGTTGCATTTCCATACATTAATAAGAACAACCCAAAAAGGAAGTTTAAAAACAATCCTGCTTACAATAGCACCAAAAAGAAGAAAATATTTAGGAATAAGCCACTAAGGAGGTGAAAGATTTGCATGGTGAAAACTATACACTGCTAAAAGAAATTAAATAAGACATAAATAAAAAGATATCCCATGTTCATAGATGGGTATGGTTAGTTTTTTGGGGGCTTTTTGTTTTTTTGTTTTTGTTTTGAGATGGAGTTTCGCTCTTGTTGCCCAGGCTGGCGTGCAATGGTGCGATCTCAGCTCACTTTAACCTCCGCCTCCCAGATTCAAGTGATTCTCCTGCCTCAGCCTCCCAAGTAGCTGGGATTACAGGTGCATGCCACCATGTTCAGATGATTTTGTATTTTTAGTAGAGATGGGCTTTCTCCGTGTTGGTCATGCTGGTCTCGAACTCCTGACCTCAGGTGATCCACTTGCCTCAGCCTCCCAAAGTGCTGGGATTACAGGTGTGAGTCACTGCATCGAGCCTATACTTAGTATTTTAAATGTCCATACTACCCAAAGCAATCTCCATGTTCCAGTGTTATTTCTATCAAAATGTCAGTGGCGTTTCGTTTTTATTTTTTTTACAGAAATAGAAAAAGAATCCTTTAATGTATATAGAATCTCAAAGTACCCCAAGTAACCAAAACAATTTTGAGAAAGAAAAACAAGGTGGAAGCCTCATACTTCCTTTTTTCAAAGCATATTACAAAGCCACAGTAATCAAAACAGTGTGGTACTGGCGTAAAGGCAGACATATTGACCAATAAAACAGAATAGAGAGCCCAGAAATAAGGCTTCACATATATGATCAAATGGTCTTTGACAAGGGTACCCTGTCTACAAGATTGGGAAAAGATTGTCTCTTCAATAATTGGTGTTGGGAAAACTGGATGTACACATTCAGAAAACGAATTTGAACCCTTATCTTTCATTATATATAAAAACTAACTGAAAATAGATTAAAGACCTAAACATAAGACCTGAAACTATAGGAGAAAAGTGTCATGGCATTGGACTTGGCGATGATTTCTTGGATATGACACCAAAAGCACAGGCAAGAAAAGCAAAAATAGACAAGTAGGACTGCATGAAATTTTTAAGTGTCTGTGCAACAAAGGAAGCAATCAACAGATTAAAAAGTAGCCTATGTAATGGGAGAAAATATTTTCAAACCTTATATCTGGATAAGTGGTTAATATCCAGAATATACAGAGAACTCCTGCAATTCAACAACAGCAAAATAATCCAGTTTAAAAATAGGTCAAAGACTTGAATAGACATTTCTCCAAAGAATATATACAAATGACCAACAAGCATATGAAAAGATGCCCAACATCACCAGTTATCAGGGACATGATAATCAGAACCATAATAAGATACCAGTTCACACCTATGAGAATGGCCACTATCAAAAGAAGAAAGAGAAAATGACAAATGTTGATGAGGATGTGGAGTACTTGGAACCCTTGTACACTGTTGGTAGGAATGTTAAACTAGTGCAGTCACTATGGAAAACAGTATGGAGTTTCCTTAAAAAATTAAAAATAGAATTACCAAATGATCCAGCAATCCCATATTTGTGTATATTTCCAAATAATTGGGAACAAGATCTCTAAGAGATATTTGCACACCCACATTCATTGAGCATTATTTACAAGAGCCAAGAGGTGGAAGTAACCTATATGTCCATCAGCGGATGAATGAGTAAAGAAAATATGGTATATATACACATTGGAAGATTATTCCACCTTAGAAAAGAAGTCCTGTCATATGCTACAGTGTGGATGAAACTTAAGGACATTATGCAAAGTGAAGTAAACTAGTGACAGAAGGCAAATACTGCATGATTACTTACACTTATGTGTGGTATCTAAAGTAGTCAAAGTTGTAGAAACAGAAGCTATGGGCAGGTGCAGTGGCTCACACCTGTAATCCCAGCACCTTGGGAGGCCGAGGCAGGCAGATCACCGGAGGTAGGAGTTTGAGACCAGCCTGGCCAGCACGGCGAAACTCCATCTCTAATAAAAATACAAAAATTAGCCGGGTGTGGTGGCCGGTGCCTGTAGTCCTGGCTACCTAGGAGGCTGAGGCGGGGGAATCACTTGAACCTGGGAAGTGGAGGTTGCAGTGAGTTGAGATCGTGCCATTGCACTCCAGCCTGGGTGACAGAGCAAGATTCTGTCTCAAAAAAAAAAAAAAAAGAAAAGAAGCAGAAAGTAGAATAGTGGTTACCTTGGGATGGGAGAAAGAGGGAAATGGGAGTTGTTGTTCAATGGGTATAAAGTTTTAGTTTTGCAAGATATGAAAGTTTTAGAGATCTGTTGCACATAAGGACATATAGTTAACACTACTGTACTGTATACTTAAAAATGTTTAAAATGGTAAATTTTATGTTAATGTGTTTTTCACCACAGTTTAAAACTGGTCTATGAGGTTTTCTGTGGATTTTCAGGAAAGTGTAAACTGCAACATCAGTTAGACATCCATTAGGTTATGGTGAGCTTTAGGAGGTTGCTGATGGGAACATAAATAGGCACAACCACTTTGCAGAACAATTTGGTCTTCCTGGAATTTGGGATTCCTTGTTAGTCTCTCTGTGAGTGCTCTGTTTACTGTAGCTTCCAATAATTATGGGAAGATCAAGAGGTAGTGTTGATTGAGGTTGCCAGTAAATTGTATTCTGGGCCTTAGAGGACTCCCATATTTCCTGGAGGTTGATAGCCATTTGGGGCTGGCTTCTCCTTCTAGGCCTCCTTCCTCCTTCCTGTTGGAGTCAGGACATTTCTGTTATCTCTTGCCTAAAGACAGTGGATAAGAAGAAAGAGTGTATAAGGCCCTGGCAGCTGGCTGTCAGGCTGCCCCCTGTTCCTTAATTCACCCCCAAAGTAACTCTTTTATAGTAGTCCTCTCTTGCAAGCTTTTAGGGCTGTGGTATTTTCCTTCAAAAAGATCCCACCTACCTACCATCAAGCTTTTCTCAGAATTCATGGGTCACCAAAAGCCCCCATTTTACGGTATTATATATTTAATTGTAAAAACTCTTCCATCATTGACATGATTGTATATTTAGAAAACCCCATTGTCTCAGCCCAAAATCTCCTTAAGCTGATAAGCAACTTCAGCAAAGTCTCAGGATACAAAATCAATGTGCAGAAATCACAAGCATTCCTATACACCAATAACAGACAAACAGCCAGATCATGAGTGAACTCCCACTGACAATTGCTACAAAGAGAATAAAATACCTAGGAATACAACTTACAAGGGATGTGAAGGACCTCTTCAAGGAGAACTACAAACCACTGCTCAAAGAAATAACAGAAGACACAAACAAATGGAAGAACATTCCATGCTCATGGGTAGGAAGAATCAATATCATCAAAATGGCCATACTGCCCAAGGTAATTTATAGATTCAATGCCATCCCCATCAAGCTACCAATGACTTTCTTCACAGAATTGGAAAAAACTACTTTGAAGTTCATGTGGAACCAAAAAAGAGCCCACATTGCCAAGACAATCCTAAGCAAAAAGAACAAAGCTGGAGGCATCATGCTACCTGACTTCAAACTATACTACAAGTCTACAGTAACCAAAACAGCATGGTACTGGTATCAAAACAGAGATACAGACCAATGGAACAGAACAGAGGCCTCAGAAATAACACCACACATCTGCAACCATCCGATCTTTGACAAACCTGACAGAAACAAGAAATGGGGAAAGGACTCCCTATTTAATAAATGGTGCTGGGAAAACTGGCTAGCCATATGTAGAAAGCTGAAACTGGATCCCTTCCTTACACCTTATATAAAAATTAATTCAAGGTGGATTAAAGACTTAAATGTTAGACCTAAAACCATAAAAACCCTAGAAGAAAACCTAGGCAATACCATTCAGGACCTAGGCATGGACAAGGACTTCATGACTAAAACACCAAAAGCAATGGCAACAAAAGCCAAAATAGACAAATGGGATCTAATTAAACTAAAGAGCTTCTGCACAGCAAAAGAAACTACCATCAGAGTGAACAGGCAACCTACAGAATGGGAGAAAATTTTTGCAATCTACCCATCTGACAAAGGGCTAATATCCAGAATCTACAAAGAGCTTAAACAAATTTACAGGAAGAAAACAAACAACCCCATCAAAAAGTGGGCAAAAAATATGAACAGACACTTCTCAAAAGAAGACATTTATGCAGCCAACAGACACATGAAAAAATGCTCATCATCACTGGTCATCAGAGAAATGCAAATCAAAACCACAATGACATACCATCTCACACCAGTTAGAAGGGCAATCATTAAAAAGTCAGGAAATAACAGATGCTGGAGAGGATGTGGAGAAATAGGAATGCTTTTGCACTGTTGATGGGAGTGTAAACTAGTTCAACCATTGTGGAAGACAGTGTGGCGATTCCTCAAGGATCTAGAACTAGAAATACCATTTGATCCAGCTATCCCATTACTGGGTATATACCCAAAGGATTATAAATCATGCTACTATAAAGACACATGCACACATGTTTATTGCGGCACTATTCACAATAGCAAAGACTTGGAATGAACCCAAATGTCCATCAATAATAGACTGGATTAAGAAAATGTGGCACATATACACCATGGAATGCTATGCAGCCATAAAAAAGGATGAGTTCATGTCCTTTGCACGGACATGGATGTAGCTGGAAACCATCATTCTGAGCAAACTCTCACAAGGACAGAAAACCAAACACCACATGTTCTCACTCATAGGTAGGAATTGAACAATGAGAACACTTGGACACAGGGTGGGGAACATCACAGCCTGGGGCCTGTTGGGGGGTGGGGGGCAAGGGGAGGGATAGCATTAGGAGAAATACCCAATATAAATGATGAGGTAATGGGTGCAGCAAACCAACATGGCACATGTATACATACGTAACAAACCTGCACGTTCTGCATGTGTACCCTAGAACTTGAAGTATAATTAAAAAAAAGGTAAAAAAAAATTCTTCCATCATTTCTAGGAGTTGGAAGTATAGCATGAATGCTAGGATATCCGTGTCCTTAGTTCATTGCTTGATGCAGTCTCTTAGATTACATTTTCATCTTATTTTCTCTTGACTAGATTATGAGAGTTACCATTCTTCATAGGTTTTGCCTTTCAGTCCTCAGGATGTGTAGCAGTTCTACACCAGAGCTACTCAAAGTGTGGCCCTACCAATCAGCAGCATCAACATCCCTCGGGGAGAGACCAAGAAATATGAGTTTTTTAAAACATCTGTCCAGAACAGTACTCTCTGGAAGTTCAAGAAATGCTGCTCTACACTACTTCTTTAGAAGCAGTTCCCATAACTACATATCAATCCCTAGTAACAATCTGAATACTGTATGGTGACATGATAGAATTTTATTTACAGTTTTTATTTTTGTTGATGAATTCCTATAAATTGTTAATATTTTTGCTGTATTCTTGATAATAGTAAATTCTCATAAAGGTAATTTTTTGCCAAACTACCCATAGTGATCTATTATATGTGAAGTTTGTCTTTTCTCCTCAAATATTCACCTTTTCTAAATTGTTCTTCCTGTTCTCTACCACTTTCTTAAGTGGCAGATATCCTTTCAACGTTTACCTTCCATAGTGCTTTATCATCGTTCTCTTACCACCAAGATGGTTTTAGATCTAAAATTAATTAATGTGTTTTTTGAGTCCATCATCTAAGTTGTTAACAAAAAGACACATTTAGCATGGGTTGTAAATATCTTAAATTTTTGGAATATATGAGCTTAGTGGGTGGGCTGGTAGAGGAAGAGGTATGTGGGGATGTGTGTGAAGGTGTATACTTTGCACATAGCCTAGCAGAATATATTGCATAGAGTTAGGGCGGGATGGATGTTTGTACAATTGAAAGTAGCCCTGACAGTTGCCTGTGTGCATCACTCGTGTAGCGTCTCAAATAGGCAAGCAGGTCTCCAGCCTGACTCATCAATCTTCCTCCCTAAAAGATCTCTAAGCGCAACTTTTCTCTCATCTGAAAAGAGGAAATGAGAAGAGTCAGAGATTATTACTGGGGACTGAGTGGGTAGAAAGACTGTGGTGCTGGGGACATTTATCAAGTACTGCAGTTCATGGCTGCAGATTGTATCTTCTGATTAGGCTGGAAATGATCCAGGATAATTTTCCTGAAAAATTTAAAAATCTCATAAAGACAGGTAGCTCTTGGGTATACCAAAATTCGGGCAGGCCAACTGATAACCTTCCCAAGAACTTCAAGGTGCACACAGCTTTCATGGCTCCTCTTTTGGTCTGAAGTTTGTCAGAGTGTGGAGATCCAAGTTCAAGTGGAGAGTTACGCAACACTTTCCAGATTGAATTACACTAAGCATTAGGTCTTGACTGGTTGCCAGAGCAGCACTTCCAAATAATTTCTGCACAAGAATTCAACTGCAGAAGGCTAGACGGTAACTATATACTGCTGGGAACATCCTTCCTGTGTGGTTGTATTGTAGCTTCCAAACCATCTGCCCCAAACCATCTGCCCCAAACCATAGGGCTACAGGATAAGCTGACGATGCTCAGAATGTTGCTCCTTCTAGATGGTTTGTAGCAAAGAATAGGATAGAATTTAAACATTCTGTCACTGAATTGTTGACTTTACTTGGTGGCAAGTGAAACTCTATTTAAAGCCTTATGACAACACCATTTATCAGGCCTCTAAAAATAATGCAAAAAGAAAGTAAGCTAATTTTCCCACTTTTTTTGTTCCTCTGGCGATCTGTGCATCTGAAATTATGAGATCAATTTCTGTATTTTCTGAGACTTTTTGAATCTTTGGAAATGAACTTTAGACACTCAAGTGCTAAAAATTAGAAAAAATAAATGCGTAGACGCCTTCTAGAAGGAAAAAAAAACACAGAAAAACAGCATAGCATTGTTTATATGGTGCTTAAGTTTGGGAGCTCTTGGCTGCTTTGAAATTTGAAGTCATATTTGTGAAAGGAAAGGAATTAGAAACTTAGATTCATAGGTGGATGGGACTCTCCTGACTTTAAGCATATACCAGAAAGTAGTTTGCCTGTTATGCTGTGTTCTGATTTAATTGTTTCGATTTGTAAATCTTAAAAGTGGACAGAGAGCTTCAGATATGTATTAGAAAGTTATGTGGTATTATGATACCTACTTTAATTGTTATTAATGACAGCAAAAATTATAATAGCTGCAGTGTGGTTGACAGCTGTTTTGCAAATGTTATCACAGTGCCATTCTGTTACCTGATTTCATTAAACCGACTTCTACTTGAGATAGGAGAATACACTTGGCAGAATTTATAATTCACTGGAGAACTGTGGACTTAAAAAGTTTTGGTTCTCAAACAAGCTTTTAAGAATCCAAGTTAAAATTTTATGAATGGTGAACACAAAAGCTCCTAAGAAGGCTCAAAAAGCATGTTAAGCATCAAATTGCTTTTTAAATTCAGTCTTCTGATAGGTATAAATGAACTCAGTTCAAGAGATTGAATTACCTTTAAAACTATATATAAGGGCTCAACACATTCAGAAAAGTACCTGGAAAAATTTTTCTGGTTGAATTATAGAATTCTTCAAAGAAAAGATTCTAAACATCATTCAGTAGAGCAAATTAGGAATGTATCAGATGTGTTGGTTTACAGGGAGCACTCTACTAGCACAGGCATCCCATATTCTTAGTAAATTCAGTTAAGAATTTTACTGATTGTATCATAGCTTTGCTTTGACTAGGAATATCCTGAACTGCTAACTAAATTAATTCCCATTTTAGCCTTGCTACTCCTGCCAGCTGGGATGCCAGCATGGACATCCTTCAGTGGACTTCACTCTGTGCCAGGGAATTTGTTCATAATCCTTTTGAAAAACAAGCATTCTTAACAACAACAACAACAACATCAAAAACCAATTATAAACTAGAGAATAAACCTCTTCCAAAGTGGCACAATCTGGCACAAAGGCAAGTTTTTAATCCATAAGAGTGGTTTCAGCCCTGGCACAGTGGCTCACTCCTGTAATCCCAGCAATTTGGGAGGCCAGGGTGGGAGGATTGCCTGAACTCAGGAGTTTGAGACCAGCTTGGGCAACATGGAGAAACCCCATCTCTACAACAAAAAAACCCAAAAATTAGCCAGGTATGGTGGCAAGCACCTGTAATCCCAGCTACTAGGGAGGCTGAGGTGGGAGCATCGCTTGAGCCTGGGGAGGTCGAGGTTGCAGTGAGCCGAGATTGCACCACTGCACTCTAGCCTGGGTGACAGAGCAAGACCCTGTCTCAAAAAAGAAAGAAAGAGAAAAGAAGATTGTTTCAGCTGATACCATCAAGCAGAGTCTTTTAATTGTGGCCCAGGACACTTTAAAAACCTTTGTGAACTGCCTGTCTTCTGTCCAAGGGTGAGAAAATGAAAAGCACAAATAATTCTATAGAAATACCCTGAAAAGAGACTAGTACAATCAAATAATGGGAAGAGTGCAAAAAAGATGTAAATAGAGGGGAAAAAATACTCCAGAGGGAAATAAATACTAAGCAATTTAAGACTGATTAAGGATGATTATTTTTTAATGTGAGCTACTTTGTATTTCGGAAATAAGAACCTGAGGCAGGAAGTAACTCCTTTATTATGAATATTTTCTTTTTCCTCCCTTCCTCCCTCCATCCCTTCCTTCCTTCCTCCCCCTCCCCTCCCCTACCCTTGTCTCCCCTTCCTTCCCCTCCCCTTTTCCTCCCCTCCCCTCCCATCCCCTCCCATCCCTTCCCATCCCCTCCCCTCTGTCTTTTCTCTCTCTCTCTCTTTCCTTTCTTTTTTTGACAGGGTCTCGCTTTGTTGCCCAGGCCAGAATGCAGTGGCATGATCTCAGCTCACCCCAACCTCCACCTCCTGGACTCAAGCCATCCTCCCACCTCAGCCTCCCGAGTGGCTGGGACTACAGGCATGTGCCACCATACCCAGTTAATTTTTGTATTTTTTTGTAGAGGCAGGGTTTCACCATGTTGCCCAGGCTAGTCTCAAACTCCTGGGCTCAAGCAATCCACCCACCTTAACCTCCCAAAGTTCTGGGATTGCAGACATAAGCCACCACACCTAGCATGAATATTTTCATTTTTAGTATTACTAGTTAACATTGTATTTTAGTTTTTTTAAAGTTTAATTATAAAACACTTACGTCATGGAAAAACTGTGTGCCCATTGCCCAGGTTTTACAGTGCTAACATTTTATTAATATTTATATTTGATATTTTTAAGAAAAAGTTTCAATTAGAGCTGAAGCATCCTTCTCCTATTCCATTTCTTTTTTCTCCCCGCTGGAGCAAGCATGCCCAAGAAGTTGGTATAGATTCTTCCTGCCATGTTTTAACACTTTTACTTCACATTTTGCTGTGCTTTAAAACTTTACATAAGGATGGCGTATTGTGGATATCTTTATGCAACTTGCTTTCTTCATTCAACTTTTGAGATTTATGCATGCAGATAATGTAGGTCTAGCTTATTCATTTAAACTGCCATATAGCATTCCATTCTGTAAATCATCATTTATTCATTTCTGTACAAATTCACAGCAAGATTGAATCTACCTTTTACAAACAGTCCTGTTTGTCTCCCTAACCTTTAAGAAGAAATGGTAGCACGTTGCTACCAGTTGTTCTCCAAAGTGTTTGTGCTTATTTATTTATGTTCCTATCAGAAACATCCTGGAGTTCTCTTTTCTCCGTAATCTGATGGATTTCCCACTACAATTTTTTTTTTTTTTTTTTTGAGACAGAGTCTTGCTCTGTCACCCCGGCTGGAATGCAGTGGCGCGACGTCGGCTCACTGCAATCTCCGCCTCCTGGATTCAAGCAATCCTCCTGTCTCAGCCTCCTGAGTAGCTGGGACTACAGGTGCCCACCACCACGCCTGGTTAATTTTTGTATTTTTAGTAGACATGGGGTTTCACCATATTGATCAGGCTGGTCTCGAACTCCTGACCTCAGGTGATCTGCCCTCCTCGGCCTCCCAAAGTGCTGGGATTACAGGCATGAGCCACTACACCCAGCCCTCCTACTACAGATTTGATGTTATAGTTTGTATTGAACAACAGACAACACATTGAAGTACTAAAGAATTAATTAGGGTTGAAAGTAGTTATTTCTGGACATCAGAAAATGGGGATAGGAATGCCCATTCAAAAGCTACTATTTTGATTAACTTTGAATAACTATTTGACTATTTAAAGTAGTTACATCAAAGAAATAATCAGCAGAGTAAACAGACAACCAACAGAGTGGGAGAAAATATTGCAAACGATGCATCTGACAAAGGACTAGTATTCAGAACCTACAAGGAACTCAAATCAGCAAGAAAAAAGCAATCCCATCAAACAGTGGGCAAAGGACATGATAGCTATTTCTTAAAAGAAGATGTACAAATGGCCAAGCATATGAAAAAATGCTCAACATCACGAATCATCAGGGAAATGCAAATTAAAACCACAATGAGATATTACCTTACTCCTGCAAGAATGGCCATTTTTAAAAAGTCGAAAAACAATAGATGTTGGCATGGATGTGGGGAAAAGAGAACACTTATACCTGCTGGTGGGAATATAAATTAGTGCAACCTCTATGGAAAACAGTATGGAGATTCCTTAAAAAGCTAAAAGTAGATCTACTATTTGATCCAGCAATTACACTACTGGCTATATACCCAAAGGAAAAGATGTCTTTATATAAAAAAACAAAAAACAAACTTGCATGTGTATTTTTATAGCAGCACAGTTCACAATTGCAAAGATGTGGAACCAACATAAGTGCCCATCCACCAATCAGTGGATAAAGAAAATGTGGTGTATATACACTACTCAGCCATTAAAAGGAACAAAATAATATCATTTGCAGCAACTTGAATGGAGCTGGAGGCCATTATTTTAAGTGAAGTAACACAGGAGTGGAAAATCACAAACTGTTAATGTTCTCACTTATTAGTGGGAGCTAAGCTATGAGTACACAGAGACATACAACGAGCTTGTCGAACCTGTGTCGGGTGGGCTACATGCGGCCCAGGACAGCTTTGAATGCTGCCCAACACAAATCTGTAAACTTCCTTAAAACATTGAGTTTTTTTGCGATTTTTTTAAGCTCATCAACTATTGTTGGTATTAGTGTATTTAGTGTGTAACACGAGACAATTCTTCTTTTTCCAAAAAGAAGGAAGCCAAAAAGATTGGACATCGCTGGCATACAGAGTGACATAATGGACTTCAGAGACTCAGAAAGGGGAGGAGGGTGGGATGGGGGGCAGTGAAAAAAACTACACATTAGGTGCAGTCTACTTGGGCGATGGGTACATTAAAATCTCAGAATTTACCGCTATACAATTCATCCATGTAACAAAAAACTACTTTTACCCACAAGCTATTGAAACAAAAATTTAAAAGTAAACAGTCTCAACAAAAAATATAATTGCATTTATTAATTTCATAAAAATGAAAACTAAGTTTTTTAAAAAAGAATATGCAGGCCCCCTACAGTGATCTACAGAAGCCTTTCTGCCATCCTCCCTGGTTCACTGGGTGTGGCCACGTTGGTCCCCTTGCTATTTTCAGATGCTGAGGGCCTTTGCATTTGCTTTTCATCTGTCCGCAATATTTTCCTCCCAGATATATACGTGCTTGTTCATGTACTTCCTTCAGAGCTCTGCTCACATGTCACCTTCTTGGTAAATTTCTGTCACTTCTGAGTATTCTTTACTTTTCAGCATGACACTCAGTATCATCTGGCATTATATTGTTCCTCTCCCTGATGAGACCTTGTCATCTTTGCATCTGTATCACGTACACCTCAAACAGAGCCTTGACTACAGTAGGGGATCAATAAGTAGGTATTAAATGAACAAATAGGACAAAGATACACAAATATGTAAACAAATTCTCTGAAGAGGAAATACAAGTGGGTAACAATTACTGTCTCACAAGTTATCAGGAAAATGCAAATTAAGGCAAAGAAATAGCAATTTTTGTTCGTTAAATTTGCAAGAAATAGAAACAATGATATAATTGGAAAGGGTAGAAAAGTAAATTGGTGTGGTCTTTTGCAAGGCAGTTTTTTTTTTTTTTTTTTTTTTTTTTTTGAGACAGGTTCTCACTCTGTCTCCCAGGCTGGAGTGCAGTGGTATGAACACAGCTCACTGCAGTCTTGACCTCTTGGGCTCAAGCAACCCTCCCACCTCAGCCCCCTCGAGTAGCTGCAACTGCAGGCGTAAGCCACCATACCCGGCTAATTTTTGTATTTTTTGTAGAGATGGTGTTTCTCCATGTTACCCACGCTGATCTTTAACTTCTGGGATCAAGCGATCTGCCTGCCTCAGCCTCTCAAAGTGCTGGGACTTCATGTGTGAGCCACCACCCCTGGCCTTGGAAGGCAATTTCATATGCAAGTACTCACACATGGGCACAGACAGGCATGGGCAAGGGTAGCACCACAGCCCTGCCTGAATAGTGAAAAACCAGAAACAGCCTCAATGCCTACTGATAGTGGCATTGTTAAATTACAGAACATGTTTGTTTTAATAACAGGCAGCAAGTTTTTAAGAATGAGGAACAGCTATATGCTCTATACTGTGGTGCCATTTGTGTTTCACAAAACACAAGACTAAATTTCTCTATTTACAATTACATATGAAAATACCTAGAATAGCCTCCACCCAGAACTTTCATTTTATTTATCATTCACTGGAGATGGATTTGTTGAGCACGTGCTGTGTGTAAGGAGTTATCCCTAGGTGCTAGGAATAGAGTGGTGGGCAAAGTAGGAGAAGCTGCATGCCATTGTAGAGCTTCTGCCCTCAGAGGAGGAAGCTAACCATGAGTACTACAAGGGAATACTGTGTAGGTCAGGTGGTGAAAGGTACCAGGAAGAGAAGTAAAGCACGGGTAAGAGGGCACTTGAAGCTCGAGTGTCCAGTGGCGCTTTATGCAGTCCCAGGCACATCCTGTAAAAGTGCACTGTTCGGTACTGTAGCCGCCAGCCACCTATAGCTGTTGAGCATTTGAACTGTGACTAGTGCAGTTGAGGAGCTGGATTTTTAATTTTATTTCATTTTAATTTACATTTAAATTGCCACACACGGTAGACAGTATAGTGACATGGGATGATCAGAGAAGACCTCACTTAACAAAGGGACATTTGAGCTGCAACCAGGGAGCTAATCATGTATTTCAGGCAGAGTGAACAGCAGGACTTTGGGGGCAGTCAGAGGCAGAAAAGACGAAGGTAAGAGTGGAAGGAGATGAAGCCAGTGAAACAGACAGGGACCCACCATAGAAGGACTTGCTGGCTAGTGAAAGACATTGCTTATTCTCTACGTGAGGTGGGAAGCCATTGCAAAGCTTTGAGCAGACAAGTGTTGTGATCTGAATTTTTAAAGGGGTGCTGGAACTGTTCTGATGTTAAACTATAGGAGTGAGTGCAGAAACACGAAGTCCAGAGGCTACTCCGTCACCCAGGCTGGAGGTGATGGTGGGTTACTCTCCACTTAGGAGGGCAGTGATGGAGGTGTTCAGAAGAGGTCAGATGTGTTGCTCGTATTCACTGATGGATCAGATGAGGGGCCTGAGAGAAAGGGAGGAATCAGGATTTGGGCCTCAGCAAACAAGATAGCACTAGGGAAAGGGAACATTGGGAAGGGAATTCAGGAGTTGTGTTTTGGACATACTAAGTGCCTGTGGATATAAAGAACAAAGTCCTGACCATGAATGACACTGAAACAGCAATGGCAGCTAAAAGATTTCTTCCTAAAGAATTGGATAAAAGAGGAGTGTTCATCGATGGTGTTAGAGTCATTCTCTTTATTTAGAGGCAAAACAGGTGATCTGTCTTGACCTTTTTAACATGAAGGTTTTTATATGTGCTTAATTATGCGTGGCTCTTAGATTTGAGTGATTATTTCTTATTTCCCTTCCATAGAATGGCTCCTGAGCGAGTGGCGTCCCTGTCACGAGTTTGTGTCCCACTTATTACCCTGCCAGATGTTGACCCCCTAGTGGAGGCTCTGCTCATCTGTCACGGACGTGAACCTCAGGAAATCCTCCAGCCAGAGTTCTTTGAGGCTGTAAATGAGGCCATTTTGCTGTAAGTGGTGTTCATATTTCTTGTCATCCTGCGTCGTTTTTCCTTTTCTTAGAAGGCTGTGGTGTGTTGGAAAGACTGTACGACAGCAGTGTCCAAACGTTTTTGTCTCAGTACCCTTTATACTGTTAAAAATTACTGAGTATCCCGGCCAGCTATTGGTGGCTTACACCTGTAATCCCAGCACTTTGGGAGGCCAAGGCGGGTGGATCACCTGAGGTCAGGAGTTTGAGACCAGCCTGGCCAACATGGTGAAACCCCGTCTCTACTAAAAATACAAAAATTAGCCAAGCATGGTGGCGTGTGCTTGTAATCCCAGCTACTAGGGGGGCTGAGTCAGGAGGATTACTTCCACCTGGGTGGCGGAGATTGCAGTGAGCTGAGATCGTGCCACTGCACTCCGGCCTGGGCAACAGAGCGAGACTCCATCTCAAAAAAAAAAAAAAAAAAAAAAAAAATTACTGAGGATCCCAAAGCATCTTTTTTTTTATTTTTAACGTTTTAGGTTTGGGGGTACATGTGAAGGTTTTTTACATAGGTAAACACATGTCATAGGGTTTTATTGTACACATTATTTCATCACTCAGGTATTAAGCTCAGTTCCCAATAGTTACCTTTTCTGCTCCTCTCCCTCCTCCTACCCTTGCTCAGGTAGGCCCCAGCGACTATTGTTTCCTTCTTTGTGTTCATACATTCCCAAGAGTTTTAAAAATCTGTTAAACCCTTATTAATATTTATCATATTTGAAACTAAATTTTTAAAAATGTGTTTCTTAAAAAAAAAGTTTTATTACACGTTACACAAATAGCATATTTTTATGAAAAACAATGCTCTTTTCCAAGGCAAAAACAAAAAATGTTTGACAAGAGCAGCATTGTGTTTACATTTTTGCAAGTCTCATTTTCTACCCTAAGACTGCTGAATTCTCATATCTGCTTCTGGTGGGACGTGTTGTTTTGGTTGAAGCGTATGAAGAAAATCCAGCCCCACATAGATAGTAATTGGGAAAGGCGGGAATATTCTAGTAGCCATTGCAGATCATTGTGGATAATTCTGCTTTGATAGCTCACCAAAATTTGAAAATGGTCATTTTTTAAAGGGTAGTTGCAATGTGGAATCTGAAATTATGTCAGTTAACTTTCCATACTCTGTTACATTAAAACCCATTGGTCTGTCTTGTACTTTCAATGGGTCTTTTTTGCCTACACACATAATTTTGTAGCATTATGCATGGTTCATTTGGAAAATCTTCATTCATTGAGTTATGTATATCTTCCAAACATTGACATATTTCATTATGCAGCATCAAAACCTATAGTCATTACTGCCACCATGGAGCTCATCAGAAATGACTTTAAGTATTGGGAAGCTGTCAAGCTTATGTTGGTGGACATAGATTTTCCAAAATTCTAATTTCTGCTTAAAAGCTAAAATTTATCATGGGCTACAAACACTGTCAGTCGTTTTCCTTAGGGGACTGAGTCACTTTGCTAATTATTGGGAAAGTATGTGCCTAATCCCAAAATGTGACTAACCACTGCCTGTCTGCTAGTCATTCTTTCAGGTCAATTTCCATGACAAAAAGTGGTCAGGTGAGCCCACCGCTGAAAGAGTTGTGCAGGTGTACAAGTGGAGTGCTTTTCTCCAGGCAACCGTCGTTTTTTGTTATGAAGCAGAAGTGCTTTATGCACACTTTCCTTTTCACCATACAGAATTCTTTTTTAAAAGTATCCTTGAGGGCAACAGTTTAATGAAATCAGTATGTTAAACTGCTTCATCAACATTCGTATGTGAAAATGCAGTGTTTCGACTGTGTGTGTGTGGTGGTGAAGAGTAGCGTGAGGGCTGTCTCCGCTCTGATTCCCACTGAGACGCAGCTGTGTTGCTCACTGTTGCTTTTGCGCTATCAGTGCAAATGTCAACACGGTTGTTCCAGGAAAAACCAGGAGATTCAAAATAGTTATTCAGTACTTTAAGTATTTCCCTACCACTTGGGTGTGTGGCCAACTTTCATAAAAAAGAGCTTCCGTGCTTAGTTGGTGCTAATACCAGACAACTACAAGCAATACAGTAAGTCCAGAGATTCTATTGTAAGGCAGTACAGTTTTGTTGGTGACATATTAATTTATCACATCTGCATTTAAATTAATTTTTTTTCTTTAGACTCTGAATGATTGGTCTCAAACGGATGTGGCAGTTAACTTGCACCATAACAGTATTTGAAATATTGTTGCATAAGACACAATAAGGTAAATCGTTAACATCTGTAAAGGCAAGGGAAAAATAACTTTCCTCACATTTTTTGCCTTTATTTACAGTTTAACCCACTTTCTCTGGAGCAGATTTCTCCATCTCATGAGTCAGAGAATTCTCTGATGTGTCAGTTTCATCTTTTATTTTCTTTTCTTTTTTGAGACAGAGTTTCGCTCTTGTTGCCCAGGCTGGAGTACAGTGGCGTGATCTCGGCTCACTGCAACCTCTGCCTTCCGGGTTCAAGCAATTCTCCTGCCTCAGCCTCCCGAGTAGCTGGGATTACAGGCATGCACCACCACGCCTGGCTAATTTTGTATTTTTAGTAGAGACAGGGTTCTCTCTATGTTGGTCAGGCTGGTCTCGAACTCCTGACCTCAGGTGATCCACCTGCCTCGGCCTCCCAAAGTGCTGGGATTACAGGCATGAGCCACTGCACCGGCCAGTTTCATCTTTTCTTGATGAAACAGCTGTAGGATGAGAAATTGAATCTTTTAATCCTCATTTTTAAAGCCAATGATCCATTCTTAAATACAAGAAAATACATTATAAATAAATGTAACTTTTCAAATAGAATATTGTAAAATTCCAAAATAACAATCTAAAATGTGTATTAAAATATATAAGTAAAATATACACTGTATATATACATAAAAATATATATCTAATAAAATTATCTAAAATAACTTAGGTAAAATTTAAAAATTAGAAAAGTTTTCAAAATTAAAAAATATATATTACTACAACCCAACAAAGTGTACTTATTTCTTCTTATGTTTCCATGTAGGCCCAAGAAAAATATGAGAATTTTTTAAATAATCATTTTTTCTTTCAACTCATCTCAGTTCTTCCCTCCCTCTCTGGAAAGGGTTCTTTGGACCCCACTTTGAAAACTGTTGCATGGCCTCTGGCTACTGCTGTAGTCATGACTCCAAGTTACTCCAAGCCACTGCAGAGTGGCTCTGTCTGCAGTGTTTGAAAACACTGTGAATCCACTGTGTGGTGTAATTTGCAGAGCCCTCTCAGTCTCAGATAATGAGATCCAAAGAATTCACATTTCCGAATTCAAGGTATACATGCAATGTGATTTTAAAATGATACTTACTGCTTATAAACCTGACATTTTGTTAAGAATACTGTGGTTTTTAAATCATTTTATTAATACTATTTATGTTTTCAATTTTTTTTTTTTTTTTTTTTGAGATGGAGTCTCACTCTGTCACATAGGCTGGAGTGCAGTGGTGCGGTCTTGGCTTACTGTAGTCTCAAACTCCCAGGCTCAGGCGATCCTCCCACCTCAGCCTCCTGAGTAGCTGGGACCACAGGTGTGTGCTACCATGCCTGGCTAATTTTTTGTATTTTTGGTAGAGACGGCATTTCACCATGTTGCTTAGGCTGGTCTTGAACTCCTGGGCTCAAGGAGTCCGCCTGTCTTGGCCTCCCAAAATGTTAGTATTATAGGCATGAGCCACTGTGACAGGCCCAATTCTTTATTTAAATACTTTCAGTGAGAAATTGGAGAATTGTTACATATGTAGACCCTTCCTTGCTATACAATGCATTTTAAAAAAACAAAACTACAATACCATTATTACATCTTAAAATTGACATTAGTTCCTTATCAGCATCACGTATCTAGTCAGGAATTAAATTATCCTGATTGTCTTAGAATTTTTCTTCCAGTTGGTTTGTTAGAATCAGAGTTCAAATCAAAAAAAAAAAAAAGAATCAGAGTTCAAATCTACACATTGCCTTTGGTTTATAGGTTCTTTTAAGTCTCTTTCAATCCCTCTTTGTTTTTTGTTTTGAAATCATTTGTTGAAATAAAGGTGGTAAAGCATGTCTGCCCTCTTGAGTGTGATAAAGGGTGTGCGCCTCTGGAGCACAGTCCTGCGGGCTTAGCTGGCTCCCTTGTCACATTCTCAGTTCTCACACAGTCAGGCCTGTTTTGTTACCTTCTGTTCTGGTTCTGTGGTCTCTTGTATGTGCGTACGGCAGTATCACTGCTTTAGTGCTGGCATCAACTGTTCAATACAAAATAAGGATCATTCTCTTTGATTTCTCTTCTTTACCAGGGTTGTTTTTAGTTTGTTTTGCTATCATTGCTTGTCTTATATTCCAAATAAACTTTGAAACCAATTTTTCTAGTTGCAGGGAAGACACCCAGTGTTGCTGGGGGAAGACTCCTATAAGTATATAGATTATTGAGAGAGCTGGCATTTTCATGATGTTAAGGCTGTCTGTCCGCCTGTTCAAGAACACATACGTTTTACCATTTGTTCAGCTTTTGTGATCTGAAGGGAGTGTTGTATATATTTTTCACACATTGGATTTACACATTTCTTGTTCCTAATGTTTTGTTGTATTTGTGTTTTGAATGTTTTCACTGTCATAAATGGATCTTCTCCTCCATCTTCAAATAGATTTTCATTATGTTGTTGCGTTTGGAAAACAAACAGGCTCAAAACCACCATTGTTCTTACAGTTTAGAGTATTTCCATTTTTTAAATCTATAACTCTTAAAAATTAGGATACATATTTTAATTTCAGTTTATATGAAAGGTTATAATCCAGGATTTTGTGAAAGTGAGATGTAAAAAGAGAAATAGAAGATTAAGTCACTTGATATTTCGAAAAATGGTCAAAATGCAGGTTTCATGGCTAAAAAAATAAAATGGCCTTTTTTCTACCTACTCTAAACCTTCTGTCAAAATTCACCCAGTAAGTGGAGTGAGCTTCCTGAGGAGTCCGAGCGTTATGTTTGGTCCTTATGTGAGATACTGGGTAAAGGGTGCTGTGAACGTGTGGCGCGGCGCTTGATTCTTTCCTCACAGTGCCCAACACCCGCAATGGAGCACACGCTTCATGGCCCCACCGCAGATCACACCAACTGGCATTTTTACTCTCCACGGCGATTTTTCAAAATACTTACAAAGAATATTTAACTAAAATGCTCTTGCCTTTCACTGTGGCAGCTCCCTTCGTAATTTATCTAGGAATATACTTCACAGGAGAATATGGTCTCAGCCACCCCCGTGTCTAGCCTTACTCTTTCAGCAAGAGCTGAATTAAAGGGAATTTGGAGGTGAATACCCCTGGTCCTCTGTGAAACCCCAAAAGCTGTTTGAGAAATCACTGGCCAGGCGACGTGCTCAGAGAACAGCTACTCCTGCTCCAGCACAGTGCTCAGGGACGCTGAGGGCAGCGGCTCCCCAAGCAGGCCCACACTCCCTTGCTTGTAATTTTGCTTGTGATAGCACGTTCTCCCTCAACAACTCATAAAATTTATTTGGTTTGGAAAGTTATGTCTGCTAATCCATAAGGGACAGACTGTCCAGAAGTGCTGGGTGGTCTTCAGTGTGTCCAAATCCTGTGGCTTCAGCTCAGCAAGTTCCCCAAGCAGTGGCGTAAGAGCTGGAGTCTCTCCATGGACACTTTCCCGTAGACGGAACATCCCAGCCACATGTTGACACAGCGAGTCTGATCCATTCAATCAGTGCAAATTACCAGCCACGCCCAGCACCCCCTCCCCAGATATGCTGCGTGGTCATTTGGAAACCACACACTTTCTTTGACCAATGCACCCTACCCCATGTTTAGCCTTCCAACTATTTGCTTACCACAGTACACCAGTGGAATTTCATCTGTTTGACAACTGGCTGGTGTCTTTGGCCTTGGCTTCCAAATGCAGTCAGATATTTTCAGCAATGGGCTGCCTGTCTTTTAAACAGCAGATGCTTGCCCCTCTTTATGGTTTAGATAACCTAGAGGAACTTTTAAATTTCTTGGCCTAAATGTCAACTTCTCATGTCTGTCCCTGGGGTGCCATCATAGGCACCTGCAGGCTACAGATTGCATAAAACCTTCCTGGGCGGGCTGCTGAGGTCCTTTTGTAAGTCTGGAGTATAAGTAATTCAGCATGACATGTCCTCTGAGGTCATCCGAATCCACTGCTTCAAAAATACTGAGAAGCTTGAAGACTGGATGGAGAATTTGTTCTATATGCCTGAATGAATGAGACAGTGAACAAGTGAAAAAAAGAATGAAGGCATGACGGTGATCTCGTGATATAATAAGAAATGTGCTTTTGGTCTTCATCCAGGCTCCTAAAACCCTTGGAATTTCATGAGTGATGAGGTGAGAAGAACATCTGTTATTATTCATAAGTCCCTTTTCACTACACCTGAGTGTAGGCTAATGAAGTGACTCCTGGTGGGCCCCCAGATAGCCTCAGGAGGGGGGCTGGTAGCCAGAGGAACCAACCACACCTGACCCCCAGAGTTCGACCTGATCACTACTGGCCAGCGATTTAATCAGTCGTGCTTACAATGTGAGACCTCCATAAAAAACCTAAACTGCGGAGTTCAAATAGCTTCCAGGTTGGTGGTCACATCCAGGTGCCGGGAAGGTGACGTGCCTGGAGAGGGCCCGGAAGCTCTGAACCTTCCCCCACGCCTGGCCCTATGCATCTCTTCCATGTGGCTGTTCCTGAGTTTTATCTTTCAGAATAAATTGGTAATGGCAAGTAAAGTGTCTTCCTGAGTTCTGTGAGCCATTCTAGCAAATTATTAAACCTGAGGAGAGGATCATTGGAACCTCTGATTTTATAGCTAGTTGGTCAGAAGAATGAGAGGCCCAGACCTGTGATTGGCATCTGAAGTGGGGGCAGTCTCGTGGGACTGAGCCCTTAACCTGTGGGGTGTGTGCTAATGCCAGGTGGTGTCAGAATTGAATCACTGGACACTCAGTTGGTGTCTAGAGAGTTGGGAGCATTGGCTTGTGTGGAGGAAGAAAATCCACGCAGTGAGTGTGAGAAGCACTCTGTGAGTAAAAACAGCTCCTAGTAGTGGGAGTGACTGACATACCAGTCTCTGACCACTCTAACACTCGCAGCTCAGGGGTGGCTCTGAGTGTTAAATAGGGTGGCCATATGATTTAAATTCTAGACCATGCCACTTCTGAGAGTTAAAAGAGATCCCTTTTATAAGTATAGTGGGATAACAGAAATAAACTTACAAACTAGGACAAATACTTACACTAAGATTTAAATGGGTTGAATGACTGTAATATTCTTAGCACAATGCCTGGTATCCACAGTAAATACCCCATAACCATTGGCGTCTACAGCCACTCCACCCTAAATGTGCCCAGTCTTGCCTGATCTCAGAAGCTGAGGGGGGTTGGGCCTGGGGAGTAGCGGGTGCTATAGGCTTTAAAAAATAAAAATAAAAAATAAAAAGTCAGGCACAGTAGCACACACCTGTAATTCCAGCTACTCAGGAGGCCCAAGCAGGAGAATCACTTTGAGGCCAGGAGTTCAAGTCCAGCCTGGACAATGTAGCAAGACCCTGTCTCTGAAAAATAAAAATAACTGTTAGTGGCCAGGCACGGTGGCTCACACCTGTAATCGCAGCACTTTGGAAGGCTGAGGCGGGTGGATCACCTGAGGTCAGGAATTTAAGACCAGCCTGGCCAACATGGTAAAATCCCATCTCTACTAAAAATACAAAAATTAGCCAGGTGTGGTGGCGGGTGCCTGTAGTCCCAGCTACTCAGGAGGCTGAGGCAGGAGAATTGCTTGAAGCCGGGAGGCAGAGGTTGCAGTGAGCCGAGATCGTGCCATTGCACTCTAGCCTGGGTGACAAGAGCAAAACTCTGTCTCAAAAAAAAAAAAAAAAGAAAACCCCACAAACTGTTAGCATATTACTGTTACCATTATTGACTCTAGTAATTGTATTATTTTTGACAATGTGTAGTATTAGGTTTTTGCAAACTCATATTTTTCCCCCTAACAAAAGAATCGCTGAACTAAAACCAGATGTAAGCTTAATTCCCATTGCTGAAAGAGCTAATATGGCTTCCAACAATGCTTAATAAGAAAACAATTCATTATCTATCAGAAGAACCTAGTTTATGCTTCTTGACTAATTTATGTATTTATTTAGTTTACCCATCTGTTATGCTCTTGCATATCAAGTTACCCCAAAAAAGGAGCCTAACTAGAATTACTCTTGAGGAGCCACAGATTCTTTTGAATACCCTCAGCATTGCTCTAGCCATTTTACAAATCAGGAAAATGAGACCTCTGGAAATGAAAACGTAAATTACGAGAAAGGGCCGACCTACAATCAAGATACTGGGTTTATGTTTTTTTCAACTTAGATCTAAGAAAAATCCAGATTTAAATGTTGTCAAATCATATAGGTGAGTGTTTAAACAAAGAAAAGTCAGCATAATACCAAGGACAGAAAGGTGGCAAAGAATTAGCAGTAACTAAAACTCCCATTTCTATTAATATTGTTTATCCATGATTGAAACTGAGAGACTTCCTCACACCTTTTTTTTGAGACAGGGTCTCACTCTGTCACCCAGGCTAGGGTGCAGTGGTACAGTCATGGCTCACTGTAACCTCAACCTCCCAGGCTCAGGTGATTGTTTCACCTCAGCCTCCTGAGTGACTGGGACTACAGGCATGTGCCACCATGCCTTGCTAATTATTTTGTATTTCTGTTAGAGACTGGGTTTTGCCATGTTGCCCAGGCTGGTCTTGAACTCCTGGACTCAAGCAAACCACCCTCCTCGACCTCCCAAAGTGCTGAGACTACAGGCCTGAGACACTGTGCCCGGCCGCATCCTGTTTTTTTAACCTTAATAAGATACGGTCAGAGGCCGGGCGCAGTGGCTCACGCCTGTAATCCTAGCACTTTGGGAGGCTGAGGTGGGCAGATCACGAGGTCAGGAGATCGAGACCATCCTGGCTAACATGGTGAAACCCTGTCTCTACTAAAAACATTAAAAAAGTTAGCCGGGCGAAGTGGCAGGTGCTTGTAGTCCTAGCTACTCAGGAGGCTGAGGCAGGAGAATGGCGTGAACCTGGGAGGCAGAGCTTGCAGTGAGCCGAGGTCGTGCCACTGCACTCCAGCCTGGGCAACAGAGCAAGACTCCTTCTCAAAAAAAAAAAAAAAGATACAGTCACAAATTTAGTCACAGAAAACTTTACTTTTCTAATAAAAATCTGCTGATATTGACGTGTAATTGCCAGACATTCTGGTGTGTTTGGGTTTGGACATTTCTTCTGCTTGTTGGTGGCTGCCTTTTGAGAAGTGAGCTGCTCTGCACATGCAGATGATGATGATGGCAACTTTTGTCTGAATTATGATGCATTGCTTAGATCAGGCTGTCACCTAAATACAACTTTAGGATCAAACAGTGTTCTTTTCAGTTCCTTGGAATTAAGCAATTCCCCACAACAGTTAAATCCAAGTTTTGTGAGTTTCTCTGGCAACCCAAACACCCTTGATCTCTTTCTGGTTTGAAAAGGTGGACTGTTGCCAGTGCACCTTTGTCTTGGCTGAGGAAGCCCCGGCCTCCCCTCTACGGCTCAGACAGCTTTAGAACACAACCTCTCAGATGGGCCTCCCTCATCAAGAACCTTTCTTGTGAATTTAATTCTGCATTCTGGTTTTGTTTTGTTTTGTTTTTTTGTAGCTATAAAAATATTTGGAGCCAAAATTATTTAGTAAGCAGTTGGACCAATTTCTTTACCTGCTACCTCTTTTTGTAAAGGATGAGAAAACACAACTGCCTCACTAAACTGAGTATTTGGGGGAAACAAAGTAGAGTTTTCTAAATGTCAAGGAGGCATCTTTTGGAAGAGTCTGTTGGACAGGGGAGAGCGTCCTGTCCAGGCCTCCCTGCCTCATGGCAGACGCTGTCACTGTAAATCAGATTTCTAGGTGGAGCCCTGACTGGAAGTCTACTGCTCATTATTTTAAAGGAGAAAATAGTAATGTATTACACATAAATTCTAAATGTCCACCCTATTTCCTAAAACATAACTACGATACAGAAAACTCTCCCAATTATTAGGTAGGGATTTGGGGGAGTCAAGTTTTTATCTTACTCTGTTTTCTTGAATTCATGATTTTGGTCAATTCCAGGCAGGATGGATGGAACCAGTATAGAGAAGAAAAAGGACAACCTTAGCGTTTCTGTCACTAACACATTGAACAGAATGAAATTTTTTAGTCTCCCTAAAAACATTTTTTTCTTTTTTACTTTATTGGCCCTTTAAATTTTCCACAGAATGAATGAATATATATATATATATATATATATATATATATTTATATATTTATATATTTATATATATATATATATATATATTCATTTTATCAGGTCAAACAATACAGCACAAGGCATATACAGAAAATGTTCATTACCTCCTCCTTCTCACCCTGCAGTAATTCTGGTAGCCATACCTTATGCTTGTTAAACATAAAGTCCATATAAAGCCATTGTCTGCTCATTGTCAAAACAAAAGCAGCATTACACCATAGCCACATCACTCCAGAACCTGCTTTTTAACCAGCGTGTCTTAAATACCCCTCTCAGGACATGGATCCAGCTCATTTGAAATAGGGGTATACCCCGTGGCATGAGGCCCACACTCTGTTCCGCCGTCCCCGTGGGTGCACACTGCAGTGTTTATAGTTTTGTCCTTATCATATTTAAGGATTGCAGTAAATATCCTTAAACTGATGTTTCTGTTTCTGCCAGGGAAATTCACAGCAGTACGATGATTAACACAGAGGGGTGTGTGTCTTGCATTTTCTTCAGTGGCACCACATGACTGGCCATGTGAAGCCAGTGCCTGCCTGCCTGTGAGGAGGCACACCCTCTGCCTACCCCAGCACTGGGTGTTGTCACTCTTCTCAGCACCTACACGGAGAGGGTGAAACTGAGACCGCGTCAGTGCGTTTCCCTTCCTTTACTGTTAATTAGATGGGAGAGCTGCACATTTTTTTTTTTTTTTTTGAGACAGAGTCTCTCTCTGTCGCCCAGGCTGGAGTGCAGTGGCGCAGTCTCGGCTCACTGCAAGACCCGCCTCTCAGGTTCACGCCATTCTCCTGCCTCAGCCTCTCCGAGTAGCTGGGACTACAGGCGCCCACCACCACGCCCGGCTAATTTTTTGTATTTTTAGTAGAGACGGGGTTTCACTGTGGTCTCGATCTCTTGACCTCGTGATCCGCCCGCCTTGGCCTCCCAAAGTGCTGGGATTAGAGAGCTGCACATTTTTATAGGCCATTTGCAGCTCTTTTTCTGTGATTTGCTTGTTTATTTAAAGCCAGCCTGGTTCAGAGCACCATGTAGAATGCAAATATGTTGGCTCGGCCAAATTCTGTTAGGCAACATATCAAGATGATACTGCTTCGGCGATTCCTTCATTCAGGAGTGATTACAAAGAGTTAAGTTACTGAGGTTTTAGAGCAAAATCTATCCAAATATTAAACACGGGTCCATAAACGTAATCACTCACAGCAATTAGTAGGGTGTGCTCTGAATCAAGGCTCTAATAAAAAGACAGCTATTAACACACATCGTTTTCAAACTAGAGTGGGCGCATCACGCGCTTTACTGACTGGAGTGTGACTCGTGTGCTTGCGTGACTATGCTAAACAGAATAGGTCGGTTCTGCATTGGTTCATGTGAATTTGCTGCTGCTCCTGGCGGCCTGGCCCGAGTGCTGCAGCAGCTTCCCCACCACCACCTGGCGGGATGAATGACAAACACCATGCCATGGCTCTCGGCCAGGATGTGGTGCTGGCAGAAGACCTCTCATTGCAGTGAAACGCCTTTCCAATGATGTACAGATTCATGTTACATGGATCCTGAGAAAAGATAAGGCATGAGGAAAGCTGGTCAAAGTCAGCACTGCTGCTTGAGAAGGGAGGAGCCACTGAGAGGTGAACTCTCCTATTCAGAGCTTCCTGGCTCCATGAGAAGCTATGAGCACCCTCTCCACACCCAGGGGTGTTCTGCTTCCCCATGATTACTGGACAGGAACCCCTCCCCAGGGCTCCATTGATGCGGCTAGAATTGGCTGACCACCTGGATGGAAAAGCCTTTCCTCTTCACAAGGGGCATAAGCACAGGCACGGCGTCTGGCCCACCCAGTAAAGCTGCCCGCTGTTCTGCTGAGCCCAGGCCCGGCTTCTTGCACCCCTCCTCAGAGCCAACGTGGTCCTGTACTCACTCCAACCTCAGCCGCCCTGCTGCGAGTCCTGGTCCTCTCTGATTTCAGCTGCCTCTTCTGTGCGGGGAGGGGATGATTTTGTACCTGTTTTGTAGGGCTGTTATGAGGATTCAAGTGCAAGCGAAACAGCATCATTCCAGCCACTGCTCTTCAGCCTCTCCCACTCCTCTGCGCCTTGCCCGTTGGCAGCCTTTCAGGAGCACACTATGCCCCACCTCTGGGCCGCCGTCTGGGATCGCTCCGGTCACTGCCAGTCCTCTGAAGTCCTGTCTGCAGTCCTGGCTTCACCTCCACTCCTCTCCTCTGTCTGCCATGCGCTGCCGTCCAGGGCCTGCCTGGCACACCCAGGGTTCATTCACCCCTCTGTAGCACTGCTCAGAGGCACACTTCCTGCCCGAAGCCTGTGTCTTCTCATGCTCTGGTGACAGGGTCCTCTGCTTCTGCGCCTCCTGCCGTCTGCAGCTGCTCCTCCTCCCCTGCCTGCCTCCGCACTCAGAGCTTCCTCCCTTGGGGTTCTGACACCCAAATGTGTACCTTCAGCCCATTCCTCTCCCAGAGCTTCCACCTTGGATATTCAAGGACCTATTGAATATCTCTGCTTGGTTGTGCCTCAAGACACTCCAAATCCACACACCTCAAACTGATCTCTTAGTAAATCCTCCAGAAATCATTTCTTCCCTTCTTTTCATCTGAGTAAATGGCATGTCCAGTATTGAGGGGGTGTGGCACCATGGCAGGGCTTTGCCAAGTATGGGAGGTGGGGAGATGAGGAACGAGGCCTGCCCATGGGTCCTGGACAAATTGAAGCTCAGGGTGTGAACGTGAGATCAGAAGGCTCTGAGGTGAATGTGCCCTCCCTCCCTTCCCCTTGCCTTCTGCCAGCTCCTCCGCAGTCTCCCCGGGTCTTCAGCATCTTCCCTGCTGCTCTTGCCCCAGGGTCAACCCTGGACAAGGTCTGCAGGAGCTACACCAAGCAAGCAGAAAAAGTGAAACCTCTAGGAACTGCTCCCCATGTCCCCTGCTCTGTCCCTTCCTGTCCCTGGACTCAGTTGCTGGGCTTCACACCAGCTCTGCAGAGAAGTGGCCCAAAAGTCATGGTGAAGGGACAGGCCTTGAAGGGGTTGTTGGGTCAGGGGGAGCTTATGCCCCCACTTTAGTTTTCCTTATTAATAGCAGTAGCCTCTGTGGCAGCCAGAGAGTGGGAGGGGGTGACAGTGACTACTGGAAAGTCAGGCCTTGGGACACACATGCTGCCCTCTTTTCCCCACCTCAAGATTTGTGTACATTTGGCTTCATTTCTATTTGCTTGTTTTTCTTGGGGCAAGACAGGAGGGAGATTAATGAATAAAGACATCAAGTTTGAAAAGCACCCACTGGGAAGCACCCATTGTCTGGGATGTGCAGCTAAAGGGCAGGTGGCTCTTGGGGACAGCTCTACTGTATCCCAGAGCCAGCAATCGGGGCTCAGAGTCAGACACGTGCCCCTCATGCTCCTTCCAGGGAGGGGAAGTGGAGCCCCAGTTCACTGACACAAGAGGACCTTAATATATTTTACTTTATAAACAAATGTAGCTACACAAAATGGTTGTGTCTGGGGAGTACTGGGGCTCAGGCCTGTAATCCAAACATTTTGGGAGGCCAAGGCAGGAAGATTGTTTGAGGCCAGGAGTTCAAGACCAAACTGGGCAAAATAGCAAGACCCCCATCTTTACAAGAAAAAAAATAGCCAGATGTGGTGATGTGCACCTGTAGTCCCAGCTACTGGGGAGACTGATGCAGGAGGATCACTTGAGCCTAGGAGTTTGAGGTTACAGGGAACTTTGATCACACCATTGCACTCTAGCCTGGGTGAGAGAGCACGACTTTGCATCTTTTTTTTTTAAAGGAATCTTTGATCCCCAGTCCTGCTAACCTATCCAGTATCATACTTAAGGTCCAGTGCATCAACTAGGCCATAACCACCATATATGAAATTGGATTTTTTTCTTTTGAGACAGGGTCTTGCTCTTTTACCCAGGTTGGAGTGCAGTGACGTGAACACAGCTCACTACAGCCTCAGCCTCCTGGGCTCTAGCGATCCTCCTGCCTCAGCCTCTCAAGTAGCTGGGATTACAGGTGTGCTATCACCATGCCAGGCTAATTTTAAAAAATGAAATTTTTTTTTGTAGAGGCAGGGCCTCACTATTTGACCAGGCTGGTCTTGAACTCCTGGGCTCAAGTGATCCTTCCACCTCAGTCTCTCAAAGTGTTGGGATTATAGGTGTGAGCCACTGCATCTGGCCTTGAAATTGTTAGAAATATTTTCAACTTTCAAGCAACCGATTATAATTACAGTTATTGAATATTTATGTGCCAAGCACTGTGCTAATCACTGTACGTGTGTTGTTGCATTACAAGAACACTGTGAAGGAGATAGGCCCATTTTACAGATAAATAAACTGAGGTTAACTTCTCTGAGATCATACAGTTAGTAGGCAGTGGTGCTAGGACTGAAACCCAGGTCCGCGTCCCTATTGTGAGGCATGATTACACATGTTTGAACATGCCTATTTCTTCAGTTAGGGACTGGGCATCACAAGGCCTTTTCCATCCCGTTCTTTATCGCTCCCTCTTTCTTCCATCACTAGACATTTGCTTATTCTTTTTGAAAGCAATTTTTTTCCTGAGCATTTCTGATTTCTTAAGGTGAGTTGAAGTGGAAGCATATTCACATTATTTTGCAAATGAGCACTTGGTAAATATTCACTGATTCTATAAATTATTAACCACTGCTGTGACTATGATGAGAAGTCTCACAAATTGGATTAGTGATTGCATTTTGAACTTTTTTAAATCTTCTTTTTTCAGTGAGCCATTTCTACTTAAAATTTTGTTTATTTCTTTCTGAAAGGAAGAAGATTTCTCTCCCCATGTCGGCTGTAGTCTGCCTCTGGCTTCGGCACCTTCCCAGCCTTGAAAAAGCAATGCTGCATCTTTTTGAAAAGCTAATCTCCAGTGAGAGAAATTGTCTGAGAAGGATCGAATGCTTTATAAAAGATTCATCGCTGGTACGTGCTGGGTTTTGATGAAGGGAAAAATCCTTGAAGGAGATGCTGGGAATCATTTCTTTTAGTCAGAGAATGAAAGGGGGGGATGTAAACAGAAGAGCAATTGGAACCTTTATAAATAATCATGTATTTACATTTTATTTTTGAAATCTCTAACATGGGGGCTTTTCTGCATCCTTGGAGCATGCAGGGAGAGATCTGAGGTTTACTTGATTGATATGCTGTATATCACATGTTCACAAGAATTGACATTTGCACAACAGACTTTTAAAAACAGTATTTCTTATTTCAGCATAGAAAATAAGTTTTGGAAATGAACTTATGGGTAAGTAAGAGAAAGAATCAATTAAAAACATTCAAAAAATAAACTTGTAGCTCTTCACTAGAGGAAAGATGAAATACTCAAGAGACACAAAACCCCAGAAAAATGGTTAAAGCAGCAGAACCAGCTAAGACTTCTGTAAGTTTTCTTTTGGTGTGAGGCCACCTGCCTTCACCCTCCACTGTGCGGTGGCACCCGGCTCCCTTCCTGCTCAGGACTGTGCAGCTGGGGACTCCAGCCCACGTGGACATCCACCTCCTGGCCCGGTGTCTGGCACCCTGGGATCTCAGTGGCCCTCGCCACCACTGACTCGCCAGTCATCTTCCTTTGTGGGAGGCAGCTCTGTGGGATTGGAGCACATTTTGTAAGGACAGGAATAAAGACCAAGGCACCCTGAAAAAATGATTCAGAAACCTGCAGGTGCCATGGTGCCGCAGCCTCTGTCTTCCAGGAGCTCCAGTGGACTCTGCCCTTTTTCCCTTTAGCTTTCGTAACCTGCAGGGATGTGGCACAGAGATTGCCTTCCACCTCTTCCTGCTTCCTGCAAGTGGAGAAAGTGAGTTCCAAGAGCCACAGTGAACAGTCCGGTCTTTAGCTGGTGGCCGGGACACTGGGAAGGAGGGAGTGTTCACCCTCACCCTTGAGCTGAGACTGAGGAAGTCCCTGAGGTTGGCTGTGCGCACTTGTCCTGAGCTCATACAACCCCTACCTCCTAGAGGCCTTCAACTTGTTTAGTTCAGTTGGGACTTCTGTGTTCTTTCTTTCTCTTTCTAGTTGGAGACTGTTTAAGGAAATCCTAATGGAATCAGTTGCCTTCCTCCTCAATCCCGTTTCTCCCCTTGTTTCATGGCCCCTTTCACCCTTCCCCTTGGCCTCCCAGAGCAATGTGCATAGGGTTGCAGGTGCTGACAGCCACGCTGCTTTCACCTGTACCTCAGGCTGCACTCACTAATCCCACCTGACTTGAAAGTTTACCACGATAGAAGAGAAAGGAAGACGTGTATATTAAGACTGAGAGAGCCCAAACAGATTTCTTAAGGATAATTACTACCTAACTTTACCATCCAAAAAGAGTCGTATATTAAGGCAAGAAATCGGAATGCACCTTATTTTAAAATGGTTGCAGTACAATTCAAAATAAATCATGACTTCCAGAAGCCCTCTGACAGCCCATTCCTGGTGATTCAAGGTCATAAATTACCTTTATTGTCTGCTAAATCTATTTCTAACTTACATGTGCGTACTAGGATTTCAGTTTCTCTGGTCCCTTTTCAGTGGCAAAATAATAGTAACTGGGTTATGTGCTTGTTCCCAGGGTGCTTATGACATTTTCCTTAAGTCTTCTCCCTACTGAAAAATTCTAGTCCCATTGCCTTTTTTCCAGCCTTTCCTTAATCCTTGGATTCGTCTCTGAACCTTCTCCATGTCCTTTTTGCCTGTGGCCCTCATGCCTGAGCAGCACTGTGGTGAGCACGGCAGATGCAAGACAGAGAACGCAGGCCGTCCCATTGCACATAACTGTATAATGCTCAGTCTCCAGTTTGTAGTTTACAGTAATCTCCCACGAGTCACACAGCTTTGAAGTCAGTTGACTTACAAAAGCTTTTACCGGGATCATGTGTGCAGAAATTCAGAGCTTCTATTATGGCTAAAGGGAGATTCTAGAGGGTGTTATTTGGTTTAATTTATTGTGGCATTGGCAGGATGTGACCTCTCTGTGCCTCATGGTTCAAGGAGGTAATTACAATACAGACGATGGCTGGAAGCCCCTGATTGGTGTGGGCTGTTCTCCTCAGCATCCTGGGCCTGCAGTGCCAGAAAGCCAGGCAGGTTGGAATAGGCCTGTGACGTGGCTAAGTGATTGCAGGGGTAACCTGAAGAGCCTGCTTCCTAATTGCATCATCTGATTCATTTATCGCAGTGCAGTATCTTGGTGCAGTGACAGGACTGTACGGAAGTATCAGAGAGATCTCTAAGACTCAGATAGCACGAGACTGCTGCGCTGTGCTCCAGAGGAAACCTGATGCCTATTACATTAGAGTTGGATTCTGAGAGTAATTAAAGTGTGATGGTCTACATAACTTGTGTTTTATATAGAGCACTGTTAATTATATTTCTCTCTCTTGGGACTATCCAGAATGAGTCCTGGAAATTCTATAGTTACCAAAATTTAACAAAAAGAAAAGATAAAAGTGTGGTACAGGTTGTACAAAGTGAAATGACCTTCCCAAATGTTCTTTGGCCTCTTGGACTCGCAGGTCTGATATTTTCCATTAAGACCATGAATAATGAGGGATTAGTCTCGTATTACCTGAGTTCCAAATGACTATGTATGTATTTAACATCTAAAATAAAAGAGAAGTTTTCAAAGCCCGTTCACTTTTGAGGCTTCCCCTTTGGCTTCCGTGTGGTGGACTGGACTGCCCTCAAGTCATGCTGTCTGCCACAGTGGGTAGCTCCTACATCAAGCGAGCCCTAGATTGTCATTTACTGTACAGACTGAAACGTTTCAAAAGCAGATGGTCTTGTGTTTTCCTTGACAGCATGGGCACAGGAAGACCATAATCCATAGCTTCAGACCTGACCTTAAAAACTGATGTCACCGACAGCAGTGAAAGCCACTTGTTAATTATGCAGCCTTCTTGGTATTGTTCAGTTTCCCAAAGCTGGCCCCAAATTAGAAGCATGTTATGTTTTCCAGTTACAATTCTGTTTGTGGAGCCCAGAAAGCTATTGTTTGGATTCCACATTGGAATGAAAAGTGCCTGCAGGGTGTCAGGGTGGCACTGTGCTTGGCTGGCAAGCTGCATGCCAGGGCCGGAAGGTACCCGATTCCCATGCCCTCCCATTTGCCGGCAGAGCCTGCCCGCAGCTGGGTCCAGAGGAGCTAGCCTCACCTTCCCAGGCAGACTTGTCCCCAAAAGAAAGGAGCAGAGGAGGCGCCCAGGAGGCAGAGTTGTTTCTGCTAAGATTTGATATCAGAATATGCTTCATTTTCTCTCCTACCTAAAAATCTTTATGGCTGAATTCCAAAGATTACTTTATCTAATAAGAACTTAAGACTAAAAAGCATCTAGATACCTCAGTATCCTCCTCGATATGGGATAGGTTGTGTTTTTTTCCCTCATTTTCCAGGTAGCAATTGTAGCACTTCAGAAAGAAAAAGAAACTTCCTTTACACAGACTCCCAATGTGCAGCTCCTCGTTGGTAAAATATTGTGCTGAAGAGTTCACTCTACATCCTGGGTAATATTGTCAGTTTGCTGTGCTTAAATAGCTTTCCACTAACATGCCAGGGTTTTCTTTTCCTGCTTTTTCAGTCTTTTCAGCACTTCCTTTTGAGCTCTTTAATGTGGTGCATGTAATTGAACAAGAGCTGAAGTAGATAATTTAGCAGTAGTCCAGTAGTGCTGGCTGATGTGTGGGGCTAAAAGCTGGGAGGTTCTGCGTCTTGGACTGGAGTTGCACTTTCCAGAATTAGCCTCAGGGGGGCACCAGATCCTCCAGCATCGTCTCTGTGAAGAAAGAGGCCCACATTGCAAGTTTCCTTGCAATGGAATTGCAGTTGGAATTGCAGTTGGGGATACAGACCTTGTGGCCAGAGATGAAGGGAGAGAGGAAAAAACCCAAAAACAAAGCAGGGGTGGACGTAGGGGTCATTGCCACTCAGGCTGAGCTGTGAAGCAGCAGGGAGCTGAGGAGCTTTCTTCCGGCTTGGGCTACTCGGGCTAATTGGATAGAGGCCACTGGGCAAGGCTAGAAGGACTTCAGGTGGGGGAGGGGTGCTGGGCATCCTCTGTGTCCAAACACAGAGGAGAGCATATGTAAATTTAAGACGCAAAAGTACATTTGGTACTTGTTAAGTTCTTAAGCCCAGGAATGACAGATTTATCACTAATTAAACAATAATTGCATTATGGAGTACTGAAAAAATTGTTTGTGTATAAACAACATCTGGTAAAGATTAAAAAGAAAGAATAATTTTTCCGAGCTCAAATTTGTTAAAAGAAACCTGAATGTTTTAAAACAAAATAGATCTGAAAATGTAAAAGGGATATTTAGAGTCTTATATTTAGTATTTTGAAAATAGAAAAGAAGCAAATGGCATAATAAAAACTACATATTTATAAAGGTGCCTCATTGTACATGATAGATGTGAAGGTTTTGTATAAATAGGTTTTTCTCAAGCCACATCATTTTTCAATTCAGTAGAGGAGTTCACTGATGAAATGACTCTTATGAAGAATCTTCTTTTTAAGAAGAATGGTATTCTGTGGTGAATATGCACATATTAACAACAAGGGCTTCCCACTGTGGAGAGAACAGTGGCTCAGAAACAGCTACACAGTGGGACGGGATTGTCTGGCTGCTGGGTAAACTGGAGGGAAGCTGCCTATCAGCTGATTCTTTAAATGACCCATTTCCTAAGTAAATATTTAAGCTACATGCAAGTACATGAAAATATCAGGAAAGAATCTATTCCAGGCTTAATGAACTTCAGCTTCTCTGTCATCTGCTATTTCCTTCTTTATTTTTAAGGTGAATATACCTATGAAAGGTGATAGATGGAAAGTCCTTGATAATTTTTTCTGTTCCTTCACTGCCTTTTTATTTTTTCTAAAAGGGATTTGCTTTTGTCTGTGAATTACCTTAAATCATAGTCTAATTTCCCTTTTTGGTTTGTTTTCTGTCCCTCTCCTTTTCCCTATTCTTTCTCTCTCTCTCTCTCTCTCACACACACACACACACACACACACAGAATTAGCAAATGACAGAAAAAAAGAAATGCTTCTTCCTGAGAATTCTGTTCTTCTGTGTTCTTAGGCCTCTTTCAAGTGGCAAGTGGCTTGTAATAATCATTGGTGAGTTGGTATGAAAATAACAGCTTAAGTAAACATCAAGGACCGGGCACAAGAGCCTGTGTAATTTGCACAGTTCATGGTGCAGAGTGACAAGTTGGCCTCTCCCTTGCCTCTCCTCCAAAACAGACATTGAGACCATGGTTATTGTGTGTTGATTCCATGTTGACTTTGTCTTCCCTTGTGTTTTGAGGGTTGAAGATGGGCTGTCTTTCTAGGTGGAGGGGAGATAAACAATGCAGTTCTGGGTAGCCATGAGGGGAGATCAGAGGGAAAGCTCTTGTTAGCCCAAGGGGATGCACACCTAGCAGAACAATCGGGTCTATACAAGAGGGAAGGCAGAACCCAGAGCTCTCCATCTTCGCCCCCTAGTCATCCTGGGCATTCAGTGAAAAGACTGGGGGAGATAGGGAGGGAAGGACAAGACTCATGTTATTGAAGACCTCTGCTGACGTAGCTCCCCTCGAGTTGAAATGATCTGCCCGTGGAAATCGTTAGGCCAGATGGAGAAGAGACAGCTTGAGAAGGAACAGATTTTGGTAGGATGGAGAAAAACAAACAGATGGAAACCACAAAAGGTTTATTTTCTTTCCTCGCTTTTATAGAAAAATAATGGCCCTAGTCATGGGGTTTCAGAGCCCTGGGTTGCAGTGTGACCTCTGGTGTGTTACTGGAGTGCCCCCACCTTACAAATAAAACAGGATCAGAGGTTAGATGCCTGCGTCATCACTCATGAAGATGCTACAGAGATTTAGGGGGGAAGATACAGCTTCCAAAGAAGCGTGTATTAAAACCTTAATTCTGTTTGGAAGATTATCTTCCAAAATAGCTTAAGATTGCTTTTGTGATTTGATGTTGCTGGGACATATGCCTGACCTGTAGTACTCCAGTCCTCATGAGGGGACTCACTGACCCTGAAATTATGTGCTCAGAAAGTATAAAGAGTCTCATTTTAAAAGCCATCGGTGAGGGGTGCAGATGAGAAGGAGCAGTTCACAGCTGTAGGGTGGCAAAGGAGACTGTTTTTTTTCTTTTTTTTTTTTTTGGTGAGGTCAGGAGATTGAGACCATCCTGGCCAACACGGTGAAACCCCATCCCTACTAAAAGTACAAAAATTAGCCGGGTGTCGTGGCACGCACCTGTAATCCCAGCTACTCGGGAGGCTGAGGCAGGAGAATCGTTTGAACCCAGGAGTCAGAGGTTGCAGTGAGCCAAGATCGCCACTGCACTCCAGCCTGGCAACAGAATGAGACCCTGTCTCAAAAAAAAAAAAAAGATTGGTTTTCAAATCAAAATGCCTGCCGTTGCTGTTTCTGCAGGTTCCCCTGCCTCCTGGCCTCTTACCTGTTTTAAAAGCTAAAATGGGTTGTGGAAGCAGGCTGAGAGTAGCCAAAGGTCTGAAATATTTGGAAAGAAAGAAATCTAAGAGGAGAGTCCATCTGTATGGGGAAGAACAAGCAGATTCCACACAGCCAGCAGGCATTTAAAACATTGGATTGAGCAATTTTGCTAGAAAACAGCGCACAGAAGAGGAGCATATCTAAACTCTTACTCTCTTCTAACAAACTGAGTTAGAGCTGTCTTCCTTGCTCCCCCAGTGGTTTTCATGGTAGCCCTAATCTACATCTGATCATCATTTTCTTTGCTGTTTGGAAATCCCTATAATTAGTATTGAATGATTCTCTACTAGCATCAAACCTATAGAATGGCTCTGGGATAGTTTGACCATTTAGAAAAAAGAAATTCAATTTTACCATTTTCAAGTTTGATCTTATTTTCTATCAACGCATTTCCAAGCTCTTATCTGTCTGCCTGTGGGCACATAATAGTGCTATTTGATCTTAAACACTCTTATTCAATAGGCATGTTGTTGTACAAACTTTGAAAATTGCTGTGGCAAACTTAGATGAATCACATTTCTTCAAGACATACGGTTGCTTTTCCCTTGTTTTATTTTTTCATTATGAATACACAGAAACTTTTATATTTTCCGTGCTTATATCCAGTGACCTCTTAATAACTGTTGTTATTTACAGTGAGACTGGGCAGCAGGAGATTAACTGACATGCCTAAGTTCGAAGCCACGAAATAACCTGCCTCTCCTCTCTTGAACCGTGGTCCTGCCAAATTATTTTCTTGCATAGATAATGAATTTATCTGTAAGAATTTCAAGTTGGTTACTTTTAGATAAAAATGCACATCAGTGAAGGATGAGGGAGCATAGATTATTTAAAGAATAGGACATTTTAACTTGCAAATTAGAAATCTTGAAATAATTCAAAGGAGATTATCCTGTCCTGAAGAAGTGGCAGAGCTCCTGCCTGGAGCCCGGCGGGTCCAGCAGTGCTGGCGAGTGGACGCTAGATGGCGCGGGCTCAATGTCATCGGGGAGGCCGTGAGGAGGCGCAGTGCTGCCTCAGTGTGATCCAGGGCACGGGCAGAGCAGAGCACCCCCTTTTTTCTTGCTGAGGGGGGGCCTGTGAACAGTGTTTCCCAAAGCTAGTCATATCAAATGCACTCTGACTTGAATTTACGATAGCGCCTGATCCACTAACATGTGAATGCTGCTATGAAGCAGGGGTTCCCGCCCCCGGGGCGCACAGCGGAGGGGAGCCCCGAGCCTTCCCGCCGGCACCTGCCCCTGTCAGAGCAGCGGGCTTCGCTTCCCACGGAACCAGAGCCCCATCGTGACTGCGCATGCCTGGAATTGGGTTGTCCTCTGATGATCTTAGGGGCAACCGTTTCATCCCAAAACCATCTCCCCATCCCCATCTGTGGAAACATTGCCTTCCAAGAAACCGGTCCCTGGTGCCAAAAAGGTTACGGACCCTGCTGTAAAGGATCTGTTTTGGAACACAAATGGGCATTTTCATCTGGCATCGTCTCATACTTTGAGCTCTGGCCAAAAAGATAGGGAACCAGGGACTGGGCCAGTGAAGCTCCCCCCAGCTCCCAGGGCTACCGGAGGCCAGCTTCTGCAGACTCAGATAATCAGAACCCATCACCGAAATATTCAAGGAGAAATTAGGTACCTTTTATTCTTCTTCATGAACCCCCTGTAACTCATCTTAACGCAAGCTGTTAAGTGCACTAAGATGCGATGTGATTTAGTCCAGCATGGTAGTGGTCACTAGTTTGCCAATAATAATTCTAAGTTATTATGTACCCATTACCGAATAAACAGGCTGCAGGCACGGGCCTGACCTCGAGGCACATCTAGCCATTTGAGGAGGTCACACAGGCAGACTTCAGTAGAACTGGCAGTACAGGCAGGCTCCACGGCATGCAGGCAGAGGGATGTTTAAAGTTTCTCTTAATACCCATTGATTCTGAATTATGGATCGCCTGAGCTTTTATAGAAAATGTGGGACATACAGGAGTATACAGAGGAATAAGCTTCCTGTAACCCCTGCCCAGGGAGACCACCGTCTGCACTAGTATGTGGGGCGTTTTCAGTACAGCAGTGGTTCTTTTTTCTAACCAAAAGGAGTATGCCAGTTTTCTGGACATCAGCAGTTCCCAATAACTCCTTTGGCTGATAATAGCAAGTTTCTGAGAAAGTGCTTGCGATATTTCACATTCTCGTGGTCTTCTCCTTTTACAGCCTCAAGCAGCCTGCCACCCTGCCATATTCCGGGTTGTTGATGAGATGTTCAGGTAAATGTTACACAGTTTCTTCTAGTAATTGATGTAAAAAAGGTTCCATCTCCAAACATGAATCAGAAAATGTTGTGGTAGTCTCTGGCTGTACCACGGGGAAATGAAAGTTTCTGATTCCCTCCTATTCCTCTGAGCTTTTTGGTAATTAGAGGTAAAAACTCAAAAATCAGTGTAAATTTAAAGGCCAGTGCCTAAGAATTAAGATAACTTTATTTTCTTTAGCCTTTAAAGATTATAATAATAGAAACACAGAATTAAGTTAGATATTAATGTCATGAAATATTCACGTAGGATTTTTCTCAGCTTAGAATAAAGGGTAGCAATATACTCCCTTCACCACATGAGGGCTGACCAATATTTTTAAAAGACTTTAAAGCTAAAGAAAGCCAAAAAAATAAAAGTCATTCTTAACAGAGCTCTTCTGAAAGGCAAAATACACCATGCATGTTCTCTTACAACACATTACACTTTTATTTTGAAAATACGAGTACTTCTTGGGAAATGCATTAGATTTACAGACGGCAAGAGACAGCCATGAAGCTGAGCTGTGGCTGGCAGTTAGTGGGAGTTTTAAACATGGAGTACTAAGACTGGACGCCCCTGGGGAGCTTGTCACCTGGGAGTGTCCCAGTCCCTCTTCCGGGGGAGCCCATATCAGCTCTCTTTCTAGCCCCTCCCACCTAACACACAGCAGCAGAGGCTGCAGGGCAGACTGCAGACTTTGGGGAAAGGAATTTTTACTGTAACAATAACTCGTCAGTAGTCAGAATAGTGTTTGGGGTTTAAAGCTAGCAAAATTTGAGAGTTTTTTGTTTGTTTTATTTTGTTTTTTTTTTTTTGCTTAAACAAACATAAAGAAAAATTAATTGTATGAAAATGCATGGAAATGAAACCAGGTACACACAGATTATTTTCCTACTTTGCTGGGTGGATGGACCAATCCATTTTACCCTTTGAGCAGCTTTGTCTCCACTTGTGAAAGCAAAATGTTGATGTTGCGTGTCCAGGCATACAATACAAAAATATTTGTACAGAGTATGCAAGCCTGTGTGGAAGGGATTTGCATTGCTTAATAATTTAAGAACCAAGAAAGAGAGCTCTGCACATTGCAATTTTAAAGAAAAGATAACAGGGAGCAACAGATTTATCCTGTTTTCACACAAGGACTGAAATCTGATGAGATACTGCTGAAGCTTGTGGCACAAAAAAAGTGTTTCTACTCTTCCTTATACAGTGCAGGTTTTCATGTTTGCCGGATTACTCGTTAAACGTGTTCTGATCTGACTTTGCATTGTTCAGGTGTGCTCTCCTGGAAACCGATGGGGCCCCGGAAATCATAGCCACTATTCAGGTGTTTACCCAGTGCTTTGTAGAAGCTCTGGAGAAAGAAAGCAAGCAGGTTTGTTCTATCACATATATAACTCATTCATCCCAGAGAGTAAGAGGCTGTTGAGAGTATTTTGGACAAGAGCACTTTATTTTCAGTAATTTTGATGGACTGTTTTGCTCACAAAGAAAGGTTCCTAATCAGTGCCCCAACAAAGGTTAAGCCATTTTAACTTAACATAAATCAAGCTCTGTCTGCCCTGTGCCCTGATACCCAGAAGCATCTGTCTACTGTTGTGTCTGAGAACTCTGTCATGCCAGCATGCATGGCCCTGGAGGACGGCTCTTCCTGGCCCTGTGTTGTGCGCTGTCTGCCGAGCGGGACACTGCCCTCTGGCTGCATCTGAGCCTCCCAGGTCAACAAGAGGCACCCTGGGGTCTATATGGCATGTGATTAATAGGAAAGGGCACTTACTACAAAGCAGTCCTGGACATTGTTAATTATTAGCATCTTTATTCTTATCAGAGACCCAAATGTGAATTGGATTCCAGGAAAGGAGGTGGTAAAAGTGACCCTGGGAAAGGCTTGACTAACTAGAAGAGGAGTGAGGAAGGGCAGTGAGTGGGAGGTGTGTGTGAGTCAGTAAACCAGAGGCCAGGCCCGAACCCTGCAGAAGATTGTGCTCCAGGTCCCCAGCAGCAGAGGCTGGGCAACAGCTGCCAAGAGTCAATGACCAATTAGAGGGACCTCGTGAAACAGGAACCTTTGCTACCAGAGAGCTTTCACCTTTCAGCATTGTATTTGGCCTTGATTTCTAACGGCCACAGAAGTAATGTTTATGGGACACATTGCCTGTCGAGAGTGGTGCTGGTCCGGTGCATCTCATCTGTAGAGTATGTCATGGCCCCTGTGAAGCTCTCCGCAGTTTGACTTCCGAGAGCAGAGCTACAATGCTTGGCTCCACCAGATCACAACCCCCGCCAATGTCAAATAGGTCTCTCAGGTTTTAGCCAATATTTCTATTTTTTTTTTTTTTTGAGAGAAGGTTTCACTCTGTCACCCAGGCTGGAGTACAGTGATGTGATCTCAGTTTACTGCAGTTGCAACCCCCCAAGCTTAGGTGATCCTCACACTTTAGCCCCCATGAGTAGCTGGGACCACAGGTGCATGCCACCACTCATGGCTACTTTTTGTATTTTTTTATTAAGTAGAATTTCCATTTTATTTTTCTTGAGAGAATAGTCCGTCTTCAGTCTTTAAGGACTCAACTCCTTACGTGGGCTTTGGTGGGGGTCGTGGGGCAGCATCCGCAGGTCTAAATTGGGGTGGGGGTGTTCAGTCCTTGTGGGCTTCACGAGATCGATTCCTGACTACTTTGCTGTGAATTGCACAACTCAGACAGTAATGTAGCTTCACATACAGCTTGGGAAGCACATAGGCATCAAAGACGCTCGCTTCAGAAATGTCTCTGACTGCTGCAGCCTCCACTATGTTTCCAGTGACGAATTTCTTAATGGCCTTGTCTTTGGGCACACATTGAGCACAGTTCATGCAGCAAATAGGCTGCACGTGGCCGCGGCCCTTTTTGGCACGACCGTTGTTCCTTCTTTTTTTCGTCATATTGGAGGCATGGACTGGAGGGAGCACTAATTTTTGTATTTTTATTAGAGATGGGGTTTCACCATGTTGCCCAGGCTGTTCTCAACCTCTGGGGCTCAAGCGAGCTTCCCACCTTGGCCTCCCAAAGTGCTGGGGTTACAGGTGTGAGCCACCACACCCAGCCTGTTTCTGCTTTTTAAAGCAACAGTAAATACATATTTATTTTATTTTTTGAGACAGGCTGTCACTCTGTCGCCCAGGCTGGAGTGCAGTAGTATGATCATGGCTCACTGCAGCCTTTGGCTTCTTAGGCTCAAGCGATCCCCCCACCTCAGCCTCCCAAGTAGTTGGAACCACAGGTTCAAGCCACCACGCCAAGCTAATTTTTAAATGTTTTTTGTAGAGATAGTCTCTCTGTTGCTCAGGCTGGTCTCGAACAGCTGGGTTCAAGGGAACCTCCCACCTTGGCCTCCCAAGGTGCTTGGATTCCAGGCTTGAGCCACTGTGCCTGGCCAACAGTAAATATTTGTGATTTATTTTTTCCCACCCTCACTTTCCCTGGAGAAGTAAGCTGGGCTGTAGCAATATGCGCTATCCGTCGTCCCACCTGGAATTTTGGAGGTGGCTCAGCTGGAAGGCACAGCTGGCCCTCACGGTTATTTTGAGCCTAACTGTAAATGTCGCTGAGCCTCCCTTGTGCATTCTTTGTAGACCCCATTAGGAACGGGCCTCTGGGGAGTCTCACCTGTGGCCTCGCGGAGCACACCTGGGTTGAAGCAGAGGCCGCGGAGGAGTGCCACTGTGCTCTTTAGGGTTAGCTCGCGCCTGTTTTTCTTCTTAGCTTCACCCTCAGCCTCTGTGTTGGCCGTGGGCACTATGGATTGGGACTGATGTTGCAGTTGCTTTTAATTGAGACTAGTACCCTGACCAGGAATACATATCTAAGGACGTGGGACCACACACTGGGTCCTGGTGTGAGGCAGGGCAGGGATCCAAAAACAGGAATTCACCACCCTCACCTTCAGCTCAACAAAGGAAAGCAAAGTCTCTTTGCTTTGCCGATGCCTGCATAGGTATCTGTTAGTTTATTTCTCTTCCTAGAGCTGTTCCTGAGTGCCTGCCTTTTTAACTGATGGCCATCCACATCTGTTGACCCTCTGCCTTCTTAAGTGTCCATTTTTAGCTAATCAAAACCCTTCATGTCATATTTGGTAGATGCATGACCCTCTTTTCTCTCTGTGTTTTATTCATTAATTCCTTCTTAATAAAATGAATATCTGTAAACCTGATATCTAATAATCTGAATATGTGTCTATCCACGTGCTCCTCCCTGCCTCTCTCCCTCCAGGTAACCTCTGGTTTGAATTTTATGTGCCGGGTGCAGTGGCTCACTCCTGTAATCCCAGCACTTTGGGAGATCGAGGCAGGCGGGTCACAAGGTCAGGAGATCGAGGCCATTCTGGCTAACACAGTGAAACCCTGTCTCTACTAAAAATACAAAAAAATTAGCCGGGCGTGGTGGCGGGCGCCTGTAGTCCCAGCTACTCGGGAGGCTGAGGCAGGAGAATGGCATGAACCCGGAAGGCGGAGCTTGCAGTGAGCCGAGATTGCGCCACTGCACTCCAGCCTGGGCGACAGAGCGAGACTCCATCTCCAAAAAAAAAAAAAAAAATGAATTTTATGTTTATTATCCCTTTGCTCTTTCTGAAGGTAGTTTGATCACATACATATGACTGCCTAAACAATGTTTTGTTTAGTTTTGATTGTTTTTGCACTTTATAAAACAAACAGGAGCAGCATACTCTGCAATCTTTTGAGACTTGCTTTTCCACTTAGCAAAGACTCCTTGATGTTGCCATGTGTGACTGTGGGGAAGCATAGTCCATTGTGAAAACATACGGCAGTGTAGCCATCCTGCTGCTGGTAGGCACTTGAGATGCTTCCAGGTTTTGTTTTTTATTACAAACGATGTTGCTCTGGATACTCTGGGATGGATACTTAGGAGGGGAAGTGTATTCGGAATGCAAAAGTTCAGCTTTCGTAGATCCTGCCAGACTCATTTCAAAAGTGTTGATGCCCATTTGCACTTCCTGCAACAGTTTATGAGTGATCCCATAAATCCACATTCTCTCCCATCATCAGAAGCACTCACATCAGTGCTTCTTACCCTTTCCTCTTGCCCCTGTTCTGTTTGGAGGACACAGTCAGCTCCATCAATATGCCCTATCAGACAGTAGGCAGAAATTGAGATGGGTGTGACAAGCCACTTTTTCTAGCCTGCACTGTGGCTCAGTAGAGCCAGTCAGGTCAGTTTCTGGTTGCAGCCATGACAGCATCTGGTAATGAGCTAGATTAAATCTCCCACATATAAAAATGATAAACTCCAGGCAAAGTATTTTTAAAAATCTATTTGAAGGCACTACAGAGCACCTGAAAAAGTGGACAGAAACTGGAGGCCATCAGCCCTTTAAAGGGACACCACACTGAGAGGTCTCCTGCCTCCCCCCAGCTGCCCTCATGTGAGGTTGGAAGGCAGTGTGGGGCCGGGGGAGGGCCAGAACTTGGTACAATCTGATTGACTTAAGGTGCCAAAAAATAGAAATGTAAGCTGACAAAGGAACAAAAAATTGAGGGGAAAATAGAAAACCAATGTCAAAAGATAGACCTAAACCCAAAACTACCAACAATGACATTAATTTCAGCAATTAAATGGAAGTTAAATATTCTAGTAAAAAGACAGAAACGTCAGATTGAACAAAAAAACGAAGACCTGGCTGGGCACGGCGGCCCATGCCTGTAATCCCAGCACTTTGGGAGGCCAAGGTGGGAGGATTGCTTGAGTCCAGGAGTTCAAGACCAGCCTGGGCAACATAGTGAGACCCCAGTCTCTACAAAAAAAATAAATAAATAAAAAATTAGCTGGGCATGGTGATGCATGCCTGTAGTCCCAGCTACTCGGGTGGTGAGGTGGGAGGATTGCTTGAGCCCAGAAGGTGGAGGCTGCAGTGAGCCATGATCACACCACTGCACTCCAGCCTGGAAGACAGGGTGAGACGCTGTCTTAAAAAAAAAAAAAAAAGATTTTAAAAGCTATTGTAATCAAGACAGTGAGGTATTGGCAAAAAGACAGCCACAGATCAGAACTGAGTCCAGATATAGACCCATACATATGTGGCCAACTGATTTTTGACAGAGATGCCAAGACAATTCAATGGGGAAAGGAACGTTTTCAACAAATGATGCTGGAATAACTGGATGTCCATATGTAGAAAAATGAACCTCAACTGTTACCTTGTAAAGCACACAACAGTTAATTTGAGAGGATCATGGGCTTCAACAGAAACGTTAGAAAGATAAAGCCCCTAGAGAGAGCATAGGAGAATATATCTGTTTGACACTGAGGTGATCTAAGATTTCTCAGAAGCACTAACCATAGGAAAAAATGGATAAATTAGACCTCATCAGAATTTAAAACTTCTAGGCTGGGGGCATAGCTCACGCCTGGAATCCCAGCACGTTGGGAGCCCCAAGGCAGGAGGATCTCTTGAGCCCAGGAGATGGAGACCAGCCTGGGCAACAAAGTAAGACCTCTTTTCTACAAAAAATACAAAGTTTCGCTGAATGTGGTGGCAGACACCTGTTGTCCTAGCTACTCGGGAGGCTGAGGTGGGAGGATCACTTGAGTCTGGGAGATCAAGGCTTCAGTAAGCTATGATCATGCCACTGCACTCCAGCTTGGGCAACAGAGTGAAACCATATCTCAAAAAATAAGAAAGGAATTTAAAATTTCTGTTCTTTGATAGATATCATTAAGAAACTGAAAAAGCAGGCCAGGCATGGTGGCTCATGCCTGTAATCCTAGCACTTTGCGAGGCTGAGGTGGGTGGATCATGAGGTCAAGAGCTCAAGACCATCCTGGCCAACATGGTGAAACCCTGTCTCTACTAAAAATAAAAAAATTAGCTGGGCGTAGTGGCATGTGCCTTTAGTCCCAGCTACTTGGGAGGCTCAGGCAGGAGAATTGCTTGAACCCGGGAGGTGGAGGTTGCAGGGAGCCAAGATCACACCACTGCACTCCAGCCTGGCAACAGAGCAAGACTCCATCTCAATTAAAAAAAAAAAGATAAGAAAAGAAAGAAGAAACTGAGAAAGCAAGCCGTTAGCTAGGAGAAAATATTTGTAATACATGTATACAACAGAGGACATGTGTCAAGAATATATGAAGATCTCTTATAACTGCCTAAGAAACCAGTTTTTAAAATGGACAAAAGACTTAAATATACACTTTCAAAAAAGATACATAAGTTGGCAGTAGGCACATGAAAATTGTTCGGCGTCATCTGCCATCAGGAAAGTGCAGAGTGAAACAGGTAGGAAAGCAAGCATACATAGGGTTATGTTCCCAGCCACTAGAATGGATGAAATGCTGGGGAGCATGTGGAGCAACTGGAATTCACATACATTGCTGGTGGGCGTAAGATGGTACAACACCAGAAAACCATATGGCCTTACGATGTTAAACAAGCATCTGTCTGTGACCCAGCAATTCCATTCCGATGGCATACCCAGGAGAAACAGAAACACATGTCCACGAAAAGACATATGTATGCATGTTAACTACAGCTTTATTCATGACAGCCCCAAACTGGAAGCAGCCCAAATGCACATCAAGAGGAGAATGCCTAAACAGACTATGGCATATTCATACAATTCAGACTACTTCTGAGCAATAAAAACAGAATGATCTACTCGCACACAATAACATGCTTAATCTTTAAAAAAATATGTTGAGCCCAAGAAGCCAGACACAAAGGAAAACATACTTTATGTTCCCTTTACACAAAATTCAAGAATAAGCAAAACTAATCTCTCTTGTCAAAATCAAAACATTGGTTGCCAGGGTGGGGTGGAGGGAATGATTGTCAAGAATTGGAAGGGGACTTTTTGGCGTAATAGAAATGTGTCTTCACTGGGGTGGTGGTCACATGGATTTGCACATTTACCAAAACCTCATATACTTAAAGCCCATGCACTCCATGCTTTATAGATTTTACCTCAATTTTTACAAAAAGCTTCTGTGCCCCTTGGGGGCGTAGATAGCTGTAGCTCTTTGGCCCTTGAAATGCGAGCACAGTTGTTTTACACTTTTGTTGTTATTTTAAAAACCATGCTGAGCCAGGCTCAGTGGCTCATGACTATAACCCCAGCACTTTGGGGGGCCGAGGCAGGTGGATCTCTTAAGGTGAGGAGTTCAAGACCAGCCTGGCCAACATGGTGAAACCCCATCTCTACTAAAAATGCAAAAATTAGCCAGGTGTGGTGGTGCGTACCTGTAATCCCGGCTACTCGGGAGGCTGAGGCAGGAGAATTATTTGGACCCGGGAGGTGGAGGTTGCAGTGAGCTGAGATTGTGCCTCTGCACTGCAGCCTGCGCAACAGAAGGAGACTCCATCTCAATTAAAAAAAAAAAAGCCGGGCACGGTGGCTCACACCTGTAATCCCCATACTTTGGGAGGCTGAGGCGGCCAGATCATCTGAGGTCAGGAGTTTGAGACCAGCCTGACCAACATGGAGAAACCCTGTCTCTACTAAACATACAAAATTAGTGGTGCTTGGTGGCGCATGCCTGTAATCCCAGCTACTTGGGAGACTGAGGGAGGAGAATCACTTGAACCTGGGAGCCAGAGGTTGCGGTGAGCTGAGATCGCGCCATTGCATTCCAGCCTGGGCAACAAGAGCAAAACTCCGTTTCAAAAAAAAAAAAAAAATGCTGAAATACCTAACATCTCACAACTGCTTTGGCAAGTCTTTCCAAAATAGAAGATTTATTTGTATAATTGGGTTCATGTGAGGTAGAACTCATAAAGACATCAAGAGCATAACGTTATTATTTTTCTTAAGTCCCAGAAGGTGACTTTAAAAAGGTTAATTATTCTGAAAAATATGAGGTTATTGGGAGCTTATTTTTCAAAAAATAAATGTTTAAGGAAGTGTTCTGACCATGTTAGTACTGGTGGGTCTTTTTTGGGCAGAAGACTCGGAGTTTTGTATTTTCCTGACCCCGTTTCAATCTTAATGTTCATGCTCTTTGGATTTTCCATCCTGTGGCAGCTGCGGTTTGCACTCAAGACCTACTTTCCTTACACTTCTCCATCTCTTGCCATGGTGCTGTTGCAAGACCCTCAAGGTGAGTTAGGGTTGACTTTGCCCACATCAGAATGATTTCCTGGGAAGAGCACTGTCAAATTATGACCTCCCCATCAGGCCCTTATCTATAGCATGAGGGAGACAGAACTGGTTATTTCTAAGATCCCTTTAAGCCCCCAGGATCCCACATTCTGTGGATTTTGATATGAGAGTCTGCTTGGCTTCCCAGTTGTGATCACTTACCAAAAGAAGAAAACAAACAACAACAAAAAAAAACCAGTGGCCTCTGGTAGGTTTTGCCAGTCTGCCTCCAGATAACACAGGCTCTGCTGGTGCCAACCAGATCCACCAGATGCCAGGAACAGGCTAAGACTTGGCTGAGTCAGAATAAAACAGTACATTCATTTGCTTTTCATTCTTTCTACTCTGTGCAGCCTTGTTGCAGAAGAAAAGATAAAATGATGGATGAAGCTGAGGAAATGCAGGGGAAGTTTCCCCTAACCAAGCTAAGGGAAGGATTTTGAGAGAGTTCAGTAAGGTGCTTCATCCACAGCCTTTCCTGATATCTTTTGCCAGCCTTCCAAAGGCTATCCAGTTGGGGAAGTGATGGTTCCAGCCTTCATTCGACTGGTGTTGATCCAGGAATGTGGCTGTGAGCTCATGCTTAGGAGACATTTCAGAAATAGAGAATAAGGGCATCCTTTCCCTCTGAGGCCTGAAACCTGACGGAAGGCAGTCCTGACATGGGCACAGGCTGCACCAGGGGCCTTATTGGAGCATGGGAGGAGAGGAGACAGAAGGGGATGAGCCAGTCACATTTCCTTTTTATGCCATTTTGGGCCTGCCTTTTTTCTGAGACTTGAGTAAGTAGATCTGTTTGAGAAATGCAAATGATTCAAAGTTTCAGAGCATTTTACAAAAACTAAATTCCTCTTCCTGTTTCGAGAAGATGTAGGTTCTTGCCCAGGGTGCTCCCCTGACACTGTCCTCTCAGATGCTGGAGCTGGGGGTAGGATCTCTGGGTGACAGTTTTATGAAAATCCTTGGGAAAACTTTATGAACAAGACAGAAAAATGAGGAATTCACTCTCCCAGGGTTCACCTTATGCTTAAGTCAGATCAGCAAAGCCTAAAGTCAGCCAACAGGACGCTGAGTGAGCTCCAGAAAATGTACTGGAGTTGTTAGTGTCTCAGTTTGGAAATAGTACACAAACGGCGAGGTGGTGCATGGGCATGGGCCCAACCCTCTACCTTTCCGTTTGTGTAACTTGTAGATTTATGTCCAAATATAAATAGGTGGCTTCGAGCAGAAGTACAAGAACCTCTTGTGCTGGTTCCTAGAACAGCTGTCTGTATATTACTTTGGGAAACAGTGTTATGGTCACACACTGAAGAAGTGTTTTTTAGTAGCATGATCTTCTATTCATCAGAAATTTATTTCATGCCCATTGTGAAGGCCGGGGGAGGGGTGTAAAAGATGATGGCTTACGAGCCCTGACTGTGTAGACACTACAAGTGGAGGAAATGCGAAATAAACATCTAAATAGCTAGTAAAAAGGAAGGAACAAAAAATGCCTTCAAAAGGCTGTGCTCCAAGGGCCGCGGGAGTTCAGAGGAGGGAGGCACTGGCCTTGTGGAGTAGCAGCGGTTCGTCCATCACTCGCCTTATCTTCCTTGTGTGTTCGATTATAGCATCTATCACTATGTGAAAACTTCTGCAGATGCTGCATAGAACTGCAGATATGTGCTGCTCAGCTGTATTTAAAACCACAGGATGATTGTGAAACCAGAGCAGCTCACTCAAGAAAAGACATTTGTTTGCATAATGCTCACTTATTTTCTTTCCTGGCCTTTTTTTCCGCTGTAAACCTGAAATCATGAATTCATCACAGCCCTAGGAAAGCAGTCAGGCAGTCTATTCCTAATTCCTTGTTGGCTGCTTGACTACAGTCTCCATCTATTTTGAAATCAACACATTAGTGATGGAGGAGTGCGTAGGTAGAAAAGAAGAAACCTAGGGCATCCGCAACCCGGCATTTCCCAGTCTCAGCGGGGGCTGCTTATGCAATCTAGCTACTTCCATGTACCTGAATTCAAAATTACTTGAGGCCAAGCGTGGTGATTAATGCCTGTAATTCCAGCACTTTGGAAGGCCAAGGGGGGAGGATCACTTGAGCCCAGGAATTTGAGACAAGTCTGAGAAACATAGTGAAACCTCATCTCTACAAAAAAATTTTAAAAATAGCCGGGCGTGGTGGTGCACCCCTGTAGTCCCAGCTACTGGGGAGGCTGAGGTAGGAGGATCGCTTGAGCCCAGGAGGTTGGGGCTGCAGTGAACCAGGATCGTACCACTGCACTCCAGCCTCTGACAAAGCAAGATCGTGTCTTAAAACCCCACCAAACTAAATAAAAACATTAGATTCTTTGAGGTTCAGCTCTGTGTGACATGGACAGATCTTACTTCCCCAGGCTTAAGAGATAGGTACTGGCTGGGAAAAGCATGAGAACAGTATTAGGTTCCATGAACCAGAAGTAAAGGGCGTCTCCCAAAGAAAGACTCCTCAGGTCGTCCCTGCAGGTGGTTCCTCATGGGCTTGACATTTCCTCAGTTGCCCTCTGACGTGTCTCTCTCCACCTGCAGATATCCCTCGGGGACACTGGCTCCAGACACTGAAGCATATTTCTGAACTGCTCAGAGAAGCAGTTGAAGACCAGACTCATGGGTGAGCAAACACTGACCACTCCTAAATCTACTTCACACACGGTTTCCCTAGATCCTCATCTGCCCTTTGAGCAGGGCTGACAGAGGAAGGCATTACTGGTCTGGGACCATCACCAAACAGGTGAGCACCATGGTGAAGTGAGAAGTGGAGGAAGCGCATGGCTGCACGGATGGCTTGGAGCAGGTCAGGATGAACAGGCATGCGCATATATGCGTGTGTCAATACCTGTATCGAAACGTTTCTACATAACGTCTGGTTTTAGATTTTGAAATATACAGGCATAACAATAAAAAGAAGAGGCCCTGGAAAAAGCAGCGCCCACCTGCTGGGAACCCCTCCCTGGCCGCGCAGAAGGGAAAGGGCACTTGTTTGGGTCCTGTGGTCTTCTCTCTACCTCTCTAGGGAAGGAGATTTGAAACTCCTGCACAGTAGGGTAGAACGTTAAATGTTTGCTTTTCCTTCTCTCCAATGAATATCTCTAAAATGAGAAAATCTATTCTAACAAATTCTGTGTTTTTTTTTGTTTTTTTTGTTTGTTTGTTTTGTTTTTTTAATTTTTAGAGTTAAGGTCTTGCTCTGTCTCCCAGGCTGGAGTGCAGTGGAATGATCACATCTCACTGTAGCCTCAAATTCCTGGGCTTAGGTGATCCTCCCACTCAGACTCCTGAGTAGCTGGGACTGCAGGTGTGTACCACCACACCTAGCTAATGTTTAAATTTTTTTGTGGCCGGGCGCAGTGGCTCACACCTGTAATCCTAGCACTTAGGGAGGCCGAGGCAGGCGGATCACAAGGTCAGGAGATCGAGACCATCCTGGCTAACATGGTGAAACACCATCTCTACTAAAAATACAAAAAATTAGCCGAGCGTGGTGGCAGGCGCTTGTAGCCCCAGCTGCTCGGGAGGCTGAGGCAGGAGAATGGCGTGAACCCAGGAGGCAGAGCTTGCAGTGAGCCGAGATCATGCCACTGCACTCCAGCCTGGGCGACAGAGTGAGACTCCGTCTCGGAAAAAAAAAAAATTTTTTTTGTAGAGGTTTTGCTGTATTGCCTCAAATTCGTGGGCTCAGGTAATCCTCCTGCCTTGGCCTCCCGTCGTGCTGGGATTACAGGTGTGGACTGCTGTGCCCAGCCTGTTAATTTCTAACAGTAGTGTTAGGTACCCTCTTATGTGTGTGATTTTCCTGAAAGCATTCACATTTATGCCTTGCTAAATTCCTTGTATCATAACACTCTTTGGCTTCCTCTTTTAGAGTATAATTTTATTCATTGTCCCTGCTAGCCTACTAAGACTATCTATCTTATTTGTTCCTTTTGCCACTTTACTCCTGGAATTCTCTGTAATCTCACACCGAGTCGACACAGACAATGGGTGACATGCCTGTGTCCAGCTCTGTGATTGATGGCTTGGGTGCCAGCTGCTCACTCCTTCCTCACCATGATTCTTACCGACAGAGACCAGACAAAAAAGGCCTGCAGCCAATGGAGGCTCCGGGGTTGGCCACATGAATAGCCTGCAGTGGCCGGTCGGGCCCACACACACCCTCCCTGGTTGTCCTGGTGTTACACAGAGCTGGACCTTGAAGAATCTTAACTCGGGGACAGGGATGTAGATGTAGGTGGCATAAGTAGCCCACCCTGTGATTGAGAAATGCTGTGCCGTGGGTGCCCTGGGTGTTTTTCTCCTCTCTCTACCCACCCTCTCCACCATCACTCAGAATGTGTGATGTCAAATGCGTGGAGACTGGAATAAAACAGCAACCAGAAAGGGTGCATGTGGTGCTGCAGAGCAGGACTTAGACCTCATGGGGCTCCCACCTCAATCCAGACCTTGGAGCCATGAGACACCTTTCAGGTGGCCACATGGGACTGCTTGTGCATTCAGCTACTAGTGGAAGACAGAGGTAAGGACCAGGCCGGTCTCTGATCGTGATCTAGGCATGCTGCCAACCTGGGAGCCGGGAGCGTGAGGGAGCCTCACTGCTCTGTGCGTCTGTCTACCCTGACATGGTGCCTGCAGGGAAGAGGCATGGCAGAGTCCCCTCCTCACTCTGATACAGCCTAACCCAGCCCACAGCCAACTTGGCCGCAAGAGCATCAGCTCTGACCATGTCCTGGGAAAGAGAGACATGTCTCTGTTGCTCAAATGTAGAACATTTAACCACTTGTTCTCAGGGAGGACTGGGGCAGGAGGACAGCAGTGACCAGGGAGGCGAGAACAGTGCTTAGAGCTTGGGAATTCCATGGGCCAGGCAGAGGAACATGGAGGCAGATCCAACAAAGGGGCCAGGAACACTCCTGTTCCAGCCACTGCCCCAGTCCAGGAGGAGAGTTCTCATCTAATGTGATCTCAGGCCGGTCTGTTCCATCCTCTCCAAGGGAGATGTTCACCTGCTGAGACCGACACTGCACACAATTAGTGGGCCCTTATCTCGGGCAAATTCTACCCTTAAAACAAGTACTGCAACTCCCATTTGCCAGTGTGGCGAGGGGATAGCTTTGTAAACGCTTTAACTTTCTGGCATTGACGCACCCATGATGACAGCAGCTCATTAAAAATTCGTAGTTGCTGAAATATCCACCCGAACTTTGTGTCTTGTCAGAAGGGAAACAGCCCATGTTTCTGCCTGCGTCCTACCCTCCACCTTTTTCTCCGTGTCTCAGAAGGGAGGGAGGTGTGCCACCGCATCCTGCCACGTTCCTGCTGGTCATGGCCGCAATCTTCCTTCCTCAGTGCCTGTCCTCACTGAACGTACCTGGATTAAAGATTCCGATGTCCAAAGGCCTCAGGCCTCACAGGGGTCCTGAGAGGCACTCTTTCGATGTCCTGTTATGGTGCAGAGTGGCGTTTGGACAGGCTTTCTGAGTCTAAATTGTATTCCTTGTAGGTTGCACTTCGGTGGATAAGTACAATTTAAGCCAACTGTTGGCAAACGTTAAAGTTGCTTTAAAAACCCAAAGGAAGAAGAATTCAAGTTGCCAGCTGCCATGTGTTCTGACTGTGTTCCAGGTCCCGCGGAGGTGCCTTTGAGAGCTGGTTCCTGTTCATTCACTTCGGAAGATGGGCTGAGATGGTGGCAGAACAGTTACTGATGTCGGCAGCCGAACCCCCCGCGGCCCTGCTGTGGCTCTTGGCCTTCTACTACGGCCCCCGTGATGGAAGGCAGCAGAGAGCACAGACTATGGTGGGTAGCAGGCCCCACTGCATGTGTTTGGGGTGGGCTCTGGGGGGCCGAGAGGAGCCTGCAGAGAGAGGCTCTGTTGTGGGCTTGGCTCCCATGACACTTGAGCTCTGCCCACAGATGGCATATGTCGTGGCAACCTGCAGGCATGGTGACCTCCAGCCTTGTGGTTAGAGGCGTTCTCCTGCCCCCACCGAGGTGGCCAGAGACAAGATGCTGCCAGCCCATTCTCCTGCAAAACGAAGACCCTTCTTCCCCGAGGTCATTTGAGCTGTTATTGCTCAGCTGCCATATCTGCCCCAGGGTCATGTCCTCCAAGGCGTGCCCTGCAGAGGCAGGCTGTTCTGAGGGGTGTGCCGGCAGCAGAGCCTGGCCACAGCCAGGGCCCTGTCTCGCTCCCCAGCAGCCCGGCCGGGGCTTGCTTCCATCTTGACTGTCTCCTTTCTTGGATCAGTCAACAGATCCTCACATTACTGTCTTTGTTTACATCTCTTACTAAAGTAATCACATGATATTAACCACTTTGCTTCTGAAAAAGAAGTTGGTCATTTCCTAAATAACAGAGCAGCTAAGTATGGGACTGGATAACTGTCTGTGGCAAAGACAGTTGTTATTTTATGTGGAATATAATAATTACAGGAAGCAACGCTTTGATTAAAGGCATTGGCACCTCCCTTGCAAGCATGGATTTTCTAGGTTCTTAAAACTTCAACTGCCAGTGCTCTGTGCTGATCTTAGTAGTTAAAGAGGACAAGGCTCATTTTGTATGGAGCACTGCTCCTCTTGGCTTTGACATTTTCTGTTGTTTGAAAACACACGGACTAATAAAGATGTCTGCGTATTTTGTTTAAAGGCTTGCGTGGCATAGGAAAGAAAAATAGTTTCAGATTTTAAAAAGTTGAAATTTGGTGATTATTTTGGATCAGAAATAAAGCTTTGTGAAAAAATTGTCATAACCCACATATGTATTTGAGGATTGCTGTCTGATTAAAAAGAAAGCTTTTTATTTCTTCCCCTTTAAAAGATCACGTTAAACTAATTAAGGAAAATCCTGGTTGATGTTTTTTAACAGTAATAAGATGTACGGGGCACACATGGTTTTTAAAGCCCTTTTATATTCTGTCTTATTTGATTTTGTATAAGCTAAGTTGGTAGATACGTGTTCAATTCCATCACAGTCAAAAGGTTACTGACAGAGAGTCACTTTTGAAGTATAAAGAAATAAATTAAATAACACTTAATTTCTAGAAAGTTCTACATTGGCACATCTTCTCCTAGCTAACTTGGTCCTTTTTTAAGAAAAGATAAAACCCTTGCGTAGTTCTCCCTCAGGGGATGCCTAGGATTTTGGATGAGAACGTATTGGCTCAATGTGAGTGGGGCAGTGGCAGGCATCCGTTTCCCTTCCCCCCATTCTGTCACAGGTGCCCATCTGCCTGGCAGTTCAATCCAGTGCTCATGTTGGTGACTCCAGAGCCCCTTTCTCGCTGGTGCCTGCCTGAGGCATTGGTGTATGTGGCGTCCTGGGAAGGGGATTTTAGTTTAATGAATGATACGTACCTCTTGTTTTCCTGGGTTTTGTGAGCTTTAATCCCTTGATGGTCTGTTGGGGGGCTTGAGAGACAAACTGTGAACTGTGTTAGAAAGCATGATTCTTATGCGATTGAATTGAAATTAGCAGTATCTGTGCATTTGTGCATTTATTTAAAAAGGCACAATTAAATCAGCTGGTGGCGTATCCCCGCATCGTGTGCTGGGCCTGGCGTCACAGCCTCTGTGACCATCCTTGAGGTGAAGAACATGGGTGCAAAGAGCAAGCATGTCCCCGCCCAGGATGTGTCCAGCCTGTGAGAAGGCCTGTCCCACTCATGGGCAAGCCACCCGTTCCACCAGCAGCCAGAGTTCATCTCCTTTTGCCAACTGAATCAGATCACAACAAAATAAACAAAAAAAAAGTCTGTTTAGATACCCTTAAGAATCAGTAAGGTACAATGATGCCTAGAGAAAAAAAGGAAAAAAAAAATCAGGCAAGGGTTCATACCCTTTAACCCTGTGGTTCCACTTCTAGGAATTACCCTAGGGAATAGAGATCCATGCAAAGGCTTATGTATAAGAATATTCAGCACAGCATTGTTCATAAATACAACAATGGGAAATGGCCTAAACTTTCAATAGTAAGGCTACTGGCCAAATAAATTGTGGTATATCCTAACCATGGAATATCATTCTGTTACATACCATGAAAAATCATGCTCTTGGACGGGTGTGGTGGTTCATGCCTGTAATCCCAGCACTTTGGAAAGCCGAGGCGGCTGGATCACTTGAATCCATGAGTTTGAGACCAGCCTGGGCAACACAGACCCCTGTCTCTACAAAAAAATAAAGAAATTAGCCAGGTGTGGTAATGTGTGCCTATAGTCCCAGCTACTCGGGAGGCTGAGATGGAAGGATCGCTTGAGCCCAGGAGGCAGAGGTTGCAGTGAGTAGAGATTGCGCCACCGCATTCCAGCCTGGGTGACAGAGCAAGGCTCTGTCTCCAAAAAAAAAAAAAAAAAAAAAAAGGTCTTGAAGAGCATGTTCTATAGATACAGTGAAGTGAACTGCTTATAGTACATTATGGAGAGAAAAATGAAAGATACAAGGCATTATGTGTAGTGAATGGTCTCAGTGTGTAGAAAAAAAAGACAAGAAATATATAAACAGAATTATTAACAGTGAGTCTTTTTGGATGGTAGAGTTATACATCATTTTAATGGTTTTTCTTTTTTCAAATTTTCCATAGTAAGCATATATAAGTTTTTATAATGCAGGATAAAAAATACTTTAAAAAGAAAAGAAAGCTTTTATCTTTCTCCTGAAAAACTTAGGATGTGTTTAAAGTTATTGGTGTTCAAGTGGAAGCCCATGAGCACAGACGGCCTCTGAAGGGAAAGACAGTCTGGGACAGACAGAAAGGAAGACAGACCCCATCTTAGGGATTATTGGACAAGGGCAGAAAGTCGGTTGTGGGTCAAGAGAAAAAACAGATATAAAGGCTTATCTGTTTTTTGCAAAAAACCCTGACATTTTTGCAGACCCAGTTAGATGGCAGAATGGCCTTGGGCTCCCGTAGACACCATCAGACCCGGCAGGCTGGGCCGGCTGAGGGGCAAGGTGGGCAGAGCGAGGCCTGCCCTGCTGGAGCGCTGCCGCTCCCTGTGGAAGAGCCCGATGGTGCAGTTTCTCACGGTCTTGTATTGTGGTCAGAGGAGCTCACACAACACGCCCAGTGTACTGGAGTTTATGACAGACTTCATTGAATGAGGCCTTGACTTCCAGGGAAAAAAAACGCCTCACACAAAATCCATAAAATCGGTCATGGGAATTCTCAGAATAGGCCTAAGTATTCTTTCAGAAGTGATGGAACATAGCTGTTCATGAGTTCCATGTGGCATTTGGAGCTATGGCCTTTTAGTTTTTGCTTTGCTTTCCAAGTCACGACTGGGTGTACCATTCTTGTAGCAAGCAGAAACATCTCAGCATGGGATAAGTATTTTTTATGCAAAAACAACCTGCAGACTTATAATTACCATTATTATGTGGGTTCCACAGACTTGTGACCTCTGTTTGAACATTAAACACATATAAACAGATTGTTCCAGCATGTAAAACAAATGTGTTCTTGTGTGTGCATGCATGTGTGTATGACCGTGCTTGTGTACACATGTGTGCATGTGTGTGTGTTCCCCCCCACCCCCTGCCCTGACCCCCAGTATAGCAAGAAGCAAAGGCAAGCCTGCATTCGTATGGGAACACTGGCTCAGCGGAGGTCTGACTGCGTGGGGCTTTAATTGATTTGTGGCTGTGATAGGCGAGTCTTCAAGGAGCCTTTTGTTCTTTTTCCCCACAATATAAAAATCTGACTACATTCTGTTGAGAACTTTTCTCTGTTTCCTTTTATACAAAAAAAGGTCAATTCCTGGCATGGTGCCCTGATTGCTTGGTGAGCAAGACGAAAGGAAGTCAAGAAATTTCCATTCCGCCCATTTGGGTTTGTGTGGAATTGAGTGTAAACTCGGCCGCTGCCTAGCTCCCTCTCTCAGGGGCCAGTCCTTACCCCTTTCTGGGGGTTGCTTCAAAGCAAATAAATAAATCCTAGAAGTATGTCTGTCCTGCCTCTTCCTAACCTCTCCCCTGTGAAATGCTATTTCCCAGGTCCAAGTGAAGGCCGTGCTGGGCCACCTCCTGGTGATGTCCAGAAGCAGCAGCCTCTCAGCCCAGGATCTGCAGACAGTAGCAGGACAGGACACAGACACAGACCCCAGAGCTCCTGCACAACAGCTGATCAGGCACCTTCTCCTCCACTTCCTGCTCTGGGCTCCTGGAGGCCACACGATCGCCTGGGATGTCATCACCCTGGTAAGTCTCCCTGTGGTCCACCATCCTAGTACTCATTTCTGCTGCAGGTGAGAGGGTTAGAGGTGGGTTACCTGTCCCAGGGTCTGGCCTCTGCACAGTGTGTGTACCAGGATGCTGCCCAGCACAGATAAATGGTCAAGGAGTTTGACAGCTGGGATGGACCCCAGAGCCTGCCCTCTCCAGCACCTTTATGTCATAGAAGAGAAAACAGAGGCTCAGAGACAGGAGATGCCATCTCCTGGGCCCACGGCCCACAGCTTGCTGCCAGAGCCTGCAGTAGAAGCCAGGTCTCCTGTCCCCCTACGTACATTTCTTTCCATCGCAGCGTGCTGCTCTCCTCCTCCTCACGGAAAGAAATAAGGCCACAATGAGAATGTGCTTGCAAAGCAACCACAATGCTATTCACTGCAACAGTGCAAAGAATTGTGTTAATCTTTAAAAAATTGGTTTATTACAAAGAAATCCTTCCGGAAGCCCACTTGACTTAAGGGGTAAAAAATGGTCCAAGTCAAAAGTGAGCACTCTTTGTGACATTAGATTTGGCAATGATTTCTTGGATATGATACCAAAGGCACAGCGATGAAAGAAAACAATACATAAATTGGACTTTATGAAAATTAAAAGCTTTTGTGCATCAAATGATACTGTCAAGAAAGTGAAAACACAATTCACAGAATGGGAGAAAAATATTTGGAAATAATATATGTGATTAGAGTTTAGTGTTCAGAATACATAAAGAATTCTTATAACTCAACAACAAAAAGATAAACAACCCAGTTCAAAAATGGGTGAAGGACTTGAACAGACATTTCTCCAAAGAAGATGTACAAATGGCCAGTAGGCATGTGGGGAAATGCTCACAGAAAGGGCATGAGTGGTCAGGGAAAGGCAAAGTGCAGCAAGATGCACCGCACAGCCATCAGGATGGCTGTCAGCAAGGAGAGAAAAGAAACGCCCATGACGATGCGCGGGAACCGGAACACTCATATGCTTCCCGGTGGGGACGTTAACGTCGTGCAGCTACTGTGGAGAAGAATGGGGTGGTTCCTCAAACAGCCAAACTGGGAATTACCATGTGGCAGGCGGTTCTCCTAGGTCTATACCCCAGAGAGCCGAAAGCAGGGGCTGGAGGGCCATCTGGCCCAGTGCTCAGGGCAGCACTATTCTCAGCAGCCAGCAGGCAGAGATGGCCCAAACGCCTGTAGAGGGACAAGCAATGCACTGTGTGATCTGTACCCATGAAAGAGTACCGTTCAGCCTGAAGATGGAAGGAGGTTCTGACAGTGCTGCAACATGAATGAACCTGGAAGACACTGTGCTATTGAAATAAGCCAGAAACAAGGATGTTGTATGAGTCACTTAGGTGAGGCACCTGGAAGAGTCAAGCCCAGGGAGAGGAAGTACCAGAGTTTCCCAGGGCGGAGGGTGGGGAGTCAGTGTGGGGATGATGGAAAGGGGCAGGAGACGGCCGGTGCTGATGGCTGTGCAACACTGTAAACATACCACCGAATTACAAAAATGGGTAAAACAGCACATTTTATGTATATTTTACCACAATTTAAAAAAATACTCATCTCAGAAAAAGCACCAGCATGCTGGCTCTGGGAATTTTTAAATTTTATTTGTACTTTTGTTGACATATACATACAGAAAATACACAGCTTGATGAATTTCACAAACCAACAACACCTGTGCAGCCAGCAACCAACTCAAGAGAGGAATATTCCCAGTCCCCAGAGGCCCCTCCTGCTCCCGTCCAGGCCGGGCCTGACTGAAACGTGAATGTCCATGTGCAGACATTCACATGTCATTCATAAAAGTCCCCGTAACAAATGACCCACCTGCCAAGAACCAGGGCCAGGAGGTTGTCTCCATCCTGGTAGGACAGTCCTGTGGAGCGGGCCCAGGCTGTGCCTCCCAGGTGCTGGTGTCTCAGCTAAGACGGATCCCAGTCCTGAGCGCAGCCCAGGGCTGAAGACGACTGGCTGCCACATGCCAGGTGCCATCTCTTTGGGCCTGGCCCCAGCACAGTGAGAATGCTTTCGAGAATCTATTGTGTACTCTTATAAAATGCACACCTGCAACAATGCGGCCCAACCTAGAGGGCTTTATGCTGAGCAAAATAAGCCAGACGCGAGAGACAAATGCATGCTCTCACCTATGGGTGGGATCTAAAAAGTAGAACTCGCAGAAACAGTGGGAAGGTGCTTATGGGGGGCTGGGGGAGTGGCAGTGGGGAGATGGTCAGCCCTGCCCTGTGACAAGGACAATTCCAGCTCAGGCACTTCCTCCCCAACCCTGTGGCCCGTGTGAGTGGAGAAGCTGCCCAGGGCCTGAGCTTGGCTTGCTTAGCAGCGGGGGTCAGCATGGGAGTTTGGTGGCTCCAGCCCTGCCCACAGGGTATGAGAGAAAATCACCCAGAGCAAGCACCCTAGAGACACCCAGGTCTCTGTTTCGGTTATCCTGATACCACGTTTCCGTCTACTCGGAGGAAACTTTCAGTCCACATTCAAAGCAGATTGCCCTCAAGACTGGGCCCAGAGACACTGCTGGGAGTAAGAGGCCAGATGCTGCAAGGCTCAGCCTGCGTCCTGTGCTGGGCAGCCCATCCTGACACGTGGTTCAGCCCCTTCTGCTGATCCACATGGGAACCCGCAAGAGTGCGGAGGGCCCCAGTGCTTTGTCATCACATCCCCCAAGTCAGTTCCGCCACAGAGAAGACACACACAGCAGAAGCTCATTACCGGAGCAGACGCCAGTGTGGCGCTCATGCACTGACTCCGTCAGGGGTGGATGCTGGCCATCTGGGCACCCATCGTGGTGAAAGCGCCTCCTGGGTGCTGTCTTTTCGGATGTTTTGAAACCATCTTTATTGACACATCAGTCTTCCTAATGAGAAGCCTTCGCTGCGGTGGCCGCATGGCATTGAGGGCCTCCGGGGAAGGATCCCTCCCACCACACCTGCCTCTCCTGGCCTTTGTCAGTTCCTCTGCCAACAGCACCTTGGAAAGGGCCGGGTCTGCTTGGCCCACGAGCAGGTGGTGGCCAGATGGTTGCTTTGGTGGGACGGCCTTTCCCTCTTGCAGCTTGGGTCTCTCCACCCTCAGGACCAAGCACAGCCACCTCCCGGCTGGTCCCAGGCTCTGCCCTCTGTCTTGGCATCCAGATTTGGAGAGCGGTGCCAGCTCAAGGCAAAGGCCTCTGTCTCTCTTCAGAGCCCTTGCACCCTGTTGGAGATGGCTTGAGCGAGTGGCTCCATCTGACCTAAGGACGCACTGGTCCTGCAGCCCCATCTGCCCACAGCCTGCCTCCTGTGTGGCCTCTGCTGTGAGCTCTGCACAGTGGGCTCTTCTCCAGGCACCTGGAGGTCCACTCCCTGGCTGTCCTGGAATCCTCTTCTCTGACTTTGGCCCTCCGATTTTCCCCAGAACTCCATCCACGAGGCCCTGCCCAACATCCCTACGGTTCTCTTGCCTCTCTGGCTCCTGGCCTCTCGCCAGGCACTCCTCTGCCTTGCCCCAGCCATCCACTTGCTCCCTCACTTGTGTCTGCAGGAGGCCGGCACAGAGCAGGGGACTGCGTGGAGTCCACCCCTGGGGCTCCACCTCCTGTCCTGGCCTGGATTCACACTTCTCTCTCTCCTGCCTCCTGCTGCTGGGCCACAGCAACAACAGCAAGAGTTAGCAAGATTCCGAGATGCAGAATTCAATTCTGTAGTCGTTGAACTCAAAATGAATTGAACCCACTCTTGGCGCACCAGCCAAGGCCAGCAGGGAGGCAGGTTTTCCAGGCGGCTGCAGGGCTGCGAATTTTTGCATGTGACTAGAGAACTGGGAAGGGGCCCACCCGGGAGTGTTGATGTGTAAGGAAGATGCAAGGTTGGATTTGTAATGACAACTCAGCCTTTCTTCAGACATGGCCAAGCCCATCAGCATGGGCATGGTCAGCCCCTGAGCAGGGGACGGTCCTCCAGGAGCTCAGGGCCTGGGTGGTATATTAACTCTGAAAGGGGTCCACACCAGGCTCACATTGTTTCCTTGATGAAGGACAGGCTGCATCTGCCAAAGGCCATCAGCATTATGTGCTTGTCATTTCTGAGTAAAAACCAAGTGATAGCAATACAGATGCCCAGGGACACACTGGCACGCGCCGGGGCTACATCCGGAGCCCCCGTGCTGGCTGCACTGACCCTGGCGGGCTCGTTGCAGGCCGGCTGCAGGCCCTGTGTGCTGCCAGCGGGGGCCAAGGAGAGCGAACGTCATGGTCCGCCCCACGTCGTTTACTCTTAGCTCTGCGTCCCCACGCTGCCATTCACACAGTGCGCATGCGACAAGAGGCTCCCTTTAGTGGTGGTCAGGAGGTGGAAGGCCCAGTTCTGACGGGTGTCCTGGGCTGTTGGACCTGAGGCAGTAAAACCAGAATAGTCCCGGGAAAACCAAGGCAGTTGTTCACCCTCCCAGAATGGCCCAACTCTTCCAGGGGAAGCTGACCTTGGGCTGCTCTGGCTAATTAAACATTTGCGGGTTCTGTATAAACTGACACACACTAAGTGAATATATTGGTTACTCTTTCAAAAACTTAAGCCTTCTTAATACTGCTTGTGTTTAAAAAACCATCAATTCCCCACACAGCTAAATTGTAAGATTCTCACCCTTTCCTTTTTTCTTAACCGAAGTTTTTAGGAAAATACTTACTTACAGGCACCAACAAGTACGAATGCCTTTAGTCTGTGTCTCCTGCTCTCCCTCAAGAATCAGGTGTTAAAACCTTAGAGGCCTATTAAAAAGCAAGTAGGTCCGGTTGCTAGCCCAGGGATGCCAGGGGCTGTTTCTGTGAAAACAGGTGGTATTTTCCAATTCTCATATTCGTGTGAGCCTTTTGCAGAAAGTCAAGCCACAGCATGCTTATTTGCCTTTGTTCCCCACAGCCGATCATCCCACAACTTGTGACTGGCATTCCGAGAAGCACTTCTGATTGCAAGCAGCACTTGTTTGTGGCCTTTATGAGTCTAAGGCTGTTGGCAGCTGAGCTCAATGCGAGGAGGCTTGTTAGGAAATGGCACCGCTCACTGTGTAGCCAGCCTTGGAGACAGACTTGCTGTGCTAATCATCTTGCAAATAAGAGCCCCTAGTGCTTTACTTTGGAACTGATGGAAATGCGGGATAGGGCTTCTTTCAGGGACTGGGTGGTTATGGTCTGGACAAAGGACAAATCTGTCTGGAAAGTGTTTTAATTTGCCTTCTCTTCTGTCCTGATTGCAGATGGCTCACACTGCTGAGATAACTCACGAGATCATTGGCTTTCTTGACCAGACCTTGTACAGATGGAATCGTCTTGGCATTGAAAGCCCTAGATCAGAAAAACTGGCCCGAGAGCTCCTTAAAGAGCTGCGAACTCAAGTCTAGAAGGCACGCAGGCCGTGTGGGTGCCCAGCGAGAGGGATCAGGCTCACCAGGGCCACAGGACAGGTGATGACCTGTGGCCACGCATTTGTGGAGTAAGTGCCTTCTTTGGGCTGTGAGAATGAGCTGTACACATCTTGGGATGATCTGCTAGTATCTTATTTTACAAAATGCAGAGCCAGGTCCCTCAGCCCAGACTCGGTCAGACATGTTTACTAACGACTCAAGTGAGCCTTTGGCGCTCCTGGTGCCCGCCCGGCCAGACCATCAGCTTGAGAATTACTATAGCAAAGGCTTGGGTGGGAGAACAGGTTTCTAGTTTTTACCCAAGATGCGCATCTATTATTTAAAAATTCAAAGTCTTAGAACCAAGAATTTGGTCATGAACCATTAAAGAATTTAGAGAGAACTTAGCTCTTTTTAGACTCTTTTTAGGAGTCAGGGATCTGGGATAAAGCCACACTGTCCTGCTGTATGGAGAAATTCTTCAAGGGGAGTCAGGGTCCCCCAGGCTTCCCTTGTGTCTCCCTGGACCTGCCCGACAGGCCACAGGAACAGACAGCACACCCAAGTCCGGGCCTCCTGCACACTCTTTCCACTCTGTATTTGCTAAATGCTGACTGCTACCAAAAGGCCCCTGGGACATCAGAGGAGCCGGCAGGTGAAGGTAGAGGATGTGTTCCAGAAACATTAGAAGGCAGGATTAATTCAGTTCTCTTGTTAAACGGAAATGGGAATTGGAAATTCCTGATAAAGAATTGGCCTGGCTGGGCACAGTGGCTCACACCTGTGATCCCAGCACTTTGGGAGTTCCAGACTGGCCTGGCTAACATGGCAATACCCTATCTCTACTAAAAATACAAAAATTCTCAGGGTGCAATGGCGTGCACGTGTAATCCCAGCTATTCAGGAGGCTGAGGCCTGAGGATCGCTTGAATCCAGGAGGTGGGAGTTGTAGTGAGCCGAGATCATGCCACTGCACTCCAGCCTGGGCAACAGAGCGAGACCCTCTCTTAAAAAAAGGCATTGTTAGTGTAATCTCAAGGGTAACATTTATTTCATGTCAGTAGAAGATGCTTTTTCCTTTCAGGGACATTCTGGAATTGTATTGGTTGTACATTCTTTTGTGTCTATTCTGTTTGTCAAGTGAGTCAAGACTTGCTTTTGTCTATTTTGATTTATGTGTATTAGTCTGAGTCTTGGCTCCGTTTTGAGGTATGAGCAAAGTTTTTGCTGGATTAGAAGTTAACCTTTAGGGAAATTCCTTTTTTCGGTATGTGGCAATGCTAATAAATAGATCCACCTGAAGATCTGGAAAATTCCAGGAACTTTTCACCTGAGCCTTTCTTCTCAGAAATGCTGCAGTCAGAAGGGTGTGCTGGTAAAATATTTTTGTGGCAGCCAAAATATCATTGCTTTCATATAACACGCTTCGTGCCATCATGATCCTTGCCTTCATATAACAAACATGCTTCGTCAGAAGTGCTGGGGTTGAAAAAGGAGCTGCATGCTTCACTGGAGTTGAGGGCCTCTCTCCTGTTCTGACTTTGAGCCAGAACTTGTGGCTGGGCCATGGAAGCTGTGACTCCTCTGTGGACATGGTGGCAGCAGGGAACCGCTAGAGAGAGGGGCCACTGGGACCAGGCCTCCTGTTGTGGAGGGATTCCTGGGACAGTCCTCCACCCTGTCCTGTGGTCCTGTGTACAGGGTTGGCCTCTCCCTCCTCCCCTGCCAGGCCTCTGCCCATGCCCCTTCCTTCCTTCTCCACCTGGGACTGGTGAAGCTAGGCGTCTGGAAGACTTCTTCCTAGCCTGGAAGCCCTGACCTCGGCCTGTCTGCAGAATCTCCCAGTTCCTTCACAGCTGCCGAGTCCTCTCGCAGGCATGGTGGAGGCGGCCTTGCCAGTGGTCCTTTCCAGGGGTTCCTGGGTGGGAGGACTGTCCCTCTGGGGACGTGGCACTGAGGTGCCTGCTGGCTTCATGTGGCCCTTTGCCCTTTCCCGGCCTGAGAGATGCTCAAAGGTGGGGAGCCAGGGGAGCCACCCCTCGGCCATTCCCTCCACCTCCAGGACAGGTGGTGGCCGGGCAGGTGCTCTTAAGCCCACCTCCTCCTCCTGTTGCCTTCGATTTCGGCAAAGTCTAGGCAGGTGCCACCGGGAAGGAACGGCGTCCGAGATGCTGGGCAGGGACGCGGCGTAGCCGAGGAGGCCTTGACGGCGCTGGCGGGGCCGGGGCACAGGGGCAGCCGCAGGGAGGCAGGGATGCCAAGGCCTGAAGCCACCCTGGAAGGAACTGGACCGAGGTCTTCAGAGGTGCGACAGGGCCCGGAATCTGACCTTACCCTAGCAGGACTTTTTCTAGACTCTCCCTGATAGTTTTTGATAAAGCATGCTGGTAAAACCACTACCCTCAGAGAGAGCCAAAAATACAGAAGAGGCGGAGAGCGCCCCTCCAACCAGGCTGTTATTCACCTGGACTCCGTGACATCTGTGGAATTTTTTAGCTCTTTAAAATCTGTAATTTGTTGTCTATTTTTTCATTCTAAATAAAACTTCAATTTGCACCTAATGTTGTATCCATTAAATATTACAATCCTTCTCTCAAGAAAAAGCTCCCCCGATGGCCCCAAACAGTGGAAGCTTCGGGCCTCACAAAACCTAGATGTGCCCTGGAAAAGACCGAGGATGGCTTAGCCTCTGGGCCTGGGAACCTTGCTACCAAATACCTAAAAACTAAGGGTCCTGTCACCAAGGAGGAAGCGGGAGGACAAAGGTAGGCATCCGGCAGGGCCTGCTAAAATCAGGTTACATGCGTTTCATATCTGTTTTTTCTCTAAGCCAGGCTTGACCATAAGCCTCACTTGAATTGTTCTGTCTCTTCCCTGATCCCCGAAGCTGAAGGCTTCGTCCCACCAGCATAGCCCACCCACTCTTGCTTGCTCTGTTGTTTCACAGGCTGCTGTCCCCTCGCTCTCCAGCCCCACAGGCCCCTCTGGGAGGTATGAGTGATGCGGCCAAGGCAAGCAGTGCTGTGGCCACCCCCAGGACCCCCGCTCCAGTGGGGTTTCCAGCGCTCCCCATGCTTCCGGACATGGGAGACTAGGGCCCCTCCCGGGGTCAGGAGGGCATCTGAGGGAGCAGACAGACAGGAAATGCTAAGACACTCCTGAGGAGCCGCTTACTGGAGCAGCCATGGTTGGCAGGGTTTTGTGGTTTGTTCTTCACCCTGTCCTGCCTGGTGTCTTAAGTGTTGGGACAAGGTGCTAGGACAGAAATGGGAGCTAGTCCAGGGGATGGGAGGAAGCCGAGTTTTCTGTTGAAGTGGAGAAGTTACGAACAGGCCTTGACAGGGAAGGTGGAGAAGAAGGGACCTTGGTGAGCCTGGCAGAGTGAATCCACCCGAAACGCAGGAAAGTGAAAACCGAGCCTGGCCTTACGCTGCCCAGAGGACAGCGGATGCGCTGGAGGATTTGCACAGTGGGAGCAAATGTGAAGAATGTTCTCCTTATTCAACAAGGAATCCAAAATTGTTTTGCTTTCCAAGGAAGAAGAGAAACAGAGTTCCCCGTGCTTCTCCCCTAGCCTTTTTCTTCCTCTGTTTCCAGCCCAGGACCACCTCCCCCAGCCCAGGGGCTCAGGTGCTAAAGTTCTTCCCTCTGCCAAACGTTGGGAAATCCATAGATTTTGTCCAAAAATCCTAAGTCATTAATCATCGCTAAGCCATTTTACAACCAAAGAACGAAAATTAAGATACAGTAAGTACATAACGTGTCTTCAAGCCTCCTCCTAAAATCCAGTTCCACAATTTGTTTATACCATGGGTCCAAATCACACCCCTCAAGCCCGAACTGGTAACAAAGAGAGCTCATAGCAAAGGCCTTCCCTCCCGCTCCTGTCATGGTATCTTACTGCACTTGCTGTTCTGGGCGGGGAATTTGTACACCCAGGACTTTTGGTTGCAAGCAACAGAAATGTGCACTGATTGCTGAAAGTAAAGGGGAACTGATGAAAAAGGTATTGGGCCGACAAGGCCTGGTGTGAGCCAGCCAGTAGCAGTCCCAGCCTTGCTTCAGATGCTCTGGCAAGGCCAGTCCTGCTGCCCAGCCTTTCCGGACCCCACTCCAGCCAGGAGAAAGGCCCTTGTGCCCACTCCTTTCCGTGCTCCCGCCCAGGTGCATTGGATGGAGGAGCCTGGGTCAAAGGCCTGCCAGGGATGCTGGGAAAGCACACATCTGGCTTCAGCTTCTGTAACGTTGTTGGGTACCTTGGATACCACCAAAGGCATCACCCAACTACAGGAAGGGGCCAGACACTGAGCAGATGGAGACAATAAAAATGTCTCCAGTTCATTACAGCATCTATACTTTAGCCTATGCCAGAGCATTTTAGAAGGTTGCATCCCATGAAACAGCCCAGCAGCCAGCACCAGAAGAACAGGCAGAGGCGAGCATTTTCAGAAAGACATTTTGTAGGCACCCAAATCTGGGTTTCTTAAATGCAGCACCATGAGCACTTTGGACCAGATGCCTCCCTGTTGTGGGGGTGTCCTGTGCACTGCAGGGTGTTGGCAGCATCCTGGCTTCCACCACCAGGTGCCAGTGCACCCCTTCTACCAGTGGTGACAAAACTTTCTCCAGACATTGCCCAATCCCCTTCCAACCGAGGGCACTGCTGTAACTGCTGGCCTTTCCCTCTGGAACGACATCCTGGACACAGACACTAACGGTTGTAGACACAGAATTAGAGAATAGACAACCTGATTCCAACATTCATATGGACAGTAAACGTTCATGAACAGCCAGGCAAGCTCTGAAAGTGAAGCGTCGTGAAGCGTCATGAAGCGTACTGCGCACTGACACATACTTTGGTGTGAGGTTCTCATGAAGGGAAACGTGGGTGGGGCTGAAAGGGCCCCCACGGCTGCAGCCAGCGGCCAGCTTTCAGGCCTCATGGGCCGACCTCCTCCCAGCTCACATGCTCCTCCTCTTCTCCTGACCCCCTCCTGGTGGGCGCCCTTGGACTCCACCCAGAGGCTGGACCCTGTCCTGCCCGTGGCTTCACGTGGCATCTCTAGGCAGAGGGGCCACACCTGCTCCTGGCTCGCCAGCCCGGAGAGCCCACCGCCTGTTGGGCATCACCACTGGCGGTGTGAGGACCCTCTCTGCTTACCACATCCCAGGCGGGCCCACCTGCCCCACCCACCTCCCGCACCCACCGGCTCCCCATGTTGCCGATGGCCACTCCATCCTGCCAGGGACTTGGCGAGTTCTGAAGCCACTCTTGACCCCTCCCTTTCTCCCACCTCCACATCCAGCCTGTCGGGGAGCCAAAAAGCTGGCCCTGTCACTCCCCGCTACTCACTGCCCAGGTTTCAGACACCATCTCCCACCGAGTAAATGGCGTGTCCATGCACAGAATTTAGTATAAGATGAAGACATTGCCATCAGCGGGGAAAGGATGGTATCAGGAGTAAAACTGCTACAGAATAAGCTCCCCAGCCCTCTGCCTTTCCCCAGCACTGGCATCTGGAGCACAGCTAGTTCTGGGATCTGTGTGTTCTGAGAAGCCTCTAGCAGTTCCCCTGCTTGGGAGAGGCAGGGAGGCTGCAGCCACTCTGGGGAGATGCTGTATTACTTAGATAAATAAGGATTTAGCTTATAAAATTGAAGCTTCCCTCCTCCCAAAATGCAGAAGGCGTTTTCTGATCTTTCATTTAGAACTTCTTTTTCCTCAGTGGTTTGCAGATGGTCACACCCTGTCCAGCCCTGGCCACTCCCTCCCAGCACACCCACACCCCTGCCTGCAGGTCACTGCTTCAGGGCAGACTCCCCAGTCCTGTGGAGGGAGGAAGGGGAGCTGAGAGGATGCCGATCTTGCGAGGTGGGGGCGGGACCCAAGGCTCCAGCGCATCCCTGCGGACTTCATGCCTCCTTTCAGGCCAGGCCGTGGGGACCCCCTGCAGACTTCCATGCCTCCTTTCAGGCCAGGCTGTGGGGACCCCCCACGCATCTCCCTTGGCTGTGTCTGCCACAGGGAACCCTTTCCATGCCCAACGCAAAAGCAGGAAACCACAGGAGAGAAGGCTGGTAAAACTGGCCATACAGAAATCAAAAGCAGACTAACCAAAGTATCTCAATACACATGGTAAACTGAGGGAAGAAGTATTCGCAGCACACGAAAAAGCGAATTTCCTAACTTCTAAAGCTCTTCTACACATCAGTAAGGAAACGGCTGCCAGCTCAAGACACACGGGCAGGGACACACACGACACAGGGAACAGGATGGGAGGGGCTTTTCCACAGCGTAGCAGAAGCCCAGGTGCTCCCAACCATCTCCACAGCAGCCTGGGAAACACTCAAGGCTGACGCTCCCCATGCTGGTGACAGAGTGCGGAACAGGTAGAGGAAGGGAAAGGAAACTGGTATCACCTTTTTGGAGGACAGCCTGTCAAATATCCAAATTTATCAGCACCATAAGATAGGGTGAAAAAAATCAAAATAGAAAATTGACCCTGGAAACAGTATGGTAACCTAGAACTCTGATCTATCCATTCTGCCTCTAGATGTTTACCCAAAAGAATGCAAAGTAACAGCTGAGGAAATCCTGGATGCCATGTTCCTAGCAGTGCTCTCCTGGACAGCCAAGAGGCAGAGATAGCTGCATCCGCCAGCAGCCAAGCCAGTGCAGAAAGGCAACGCGGTCTGTGTGAACGGCAGGATGGTCCTCAGCCTTAGAAGGCAGAGATCCTACACTTTGGGAGGCCCAGGCAGGCGGATCACGAGGTCAGGAGTTCAAGACCAGCCTGGCCAACATGGTGAAACCCCGTCTCTACTAAAAATACAAAAATTAGCTGGGCATGGTGGCACACACCTGTAATCCCAGCTACTCGGGAGGCTGAGGCAGGAGAATCGCTTGAACCCGGGAGGCAGAGGCTGCAGTGAGCCAAGATCGCGCCACTGCACTCCAGCTTGGGCAGCAGAGCGAGACTCTGTCTCAAAAAAAAAAAAAAAAAAAACAAAAACAAACGGAGATTCTGAGCATGCCACAGCATGGAGGAACCTGGAAGACTTTATGTTAAACGAAATCAGCTAGACATAAAAGGACAAAGATTTTATGACTCCTCTCATATAAGCTCCCTAAAACAGGCAAGCCTCAGAGACAGGAAGCTGCATGGTGCTTCCCAGGGACCTGGGGGAGGGGAAGTGGGGCACGAGTGTTGAATGAGTCCCGTTTCATTGGGGAAGATGAAAAAGTTCTGCAGATGGTGGTGAGCTGCACAACAATGAAGATGCCGAGGCTGCTGAGCTGGGTCCTCACACATGGTTATACTGGTCAATCTTATGTGTATTCTGCTGTAATAAAAGCACTAAGATCGAAAAAGATTATATATCCTTTCTCAAGGAGCAGACACCCAGTTCTCCTGACCCCACTCCCTCCACTGCAGACCGCAGGGATCCACACTAGTGCGCACATCTAGGGCTTTCCCCGTGGATATGCCGGCGCCTGTGCGTGTGCAGGATGCGACAGCCAACAACCGCTGGGGCAGCTCAGAGGTTCACGTAAAGATATAAATGAAAGAGGAAACGGAGAGGGAGGAAAGGGAGAGAAAGAAGAGCAAGAAAGGGTTGGGGGGAGAGAGAGAGAGAGAAGAACGAAAGAAAAAAAGGAAAAGCCTGCGTGCAAGCAAGCACACACTCTTACCCTCGAGCCCGGGCCTGCTGTCCGCTTCACACTCACTCACCCAACAAAGTCAGCTGAAGTTTACAGAGGGGGAAATGCAAACACAGAGAGGCCGAATAATGTGCCCAAGGCTACACTGAGGCCATCTAGCAGGGCTGGGACTTGAACGAAGCCCACGGAAGGCCGGATGTCACCGCCTCTTGAGTTACAGCGTGTCCATGCGATGCAGCCATCGACACAGAGAAGCGAGCGTTATGTACATGCCAATCTAGACCCATGTGAACACTGTGCCTCCCTCCGTGTATAAAGCAGGGCCTGCACATGTGCTTTCCGGCGCCAGGGTGGAGACGGTAATCAACTTCATTATAGTGACTTGGGGAAGAGACTAGCTGAAAAGGCAGAGAAAACTTACTTTTTGTTTACATATTACCTATATTTGTTTGCATGTGTGATCTATGAGAAAAATAAGTTGTCGTTATCAAGTATGCAAAGGAAGACTCTTGTTTGCTCTAAGAGAGGGCTGCTGTTAAACGCTGCCCTGAAGGGAAGGAGGCCAGGCACCATCTGTAACTTTAAAAGGAGACAGCACCATCTGCGATCCTTGCACCGTAGTCAGCGTGGTGGTGCTTTTGTTTCTTATTCACAGGACTTATGTTCTACCATTGGACAGAATTTTCTAGAAAAAGTCCACTTACTATGGCTGGACGCATGTGCCCTGACATTTGTTATGGGCCATGACCCAGCTTTCCAAAGACCCATCCTCCATCTGCCAGGGCCCTGTGCTCATCATGGCTTTCCTCCTGTACGCAAGTCCTCGGCCTCAGCTGTGCTAAAACCAAGTTTCTGCAGTTGCTTCCTCCACAGCATTTAACTTAGTAAGGCAGATACAATCATCAAACTATAGTTCCTTCCCCGTAAATTATCTGTCTTTTCTTTACAACCCAACATAAACGCACACTTGTTCCGTTCCATCAGCAATCACTGAAACGGACTCCGGCCTAAGTTGGACTCCGGCTCCCTCCCCTCGGCCTCCCCCAGGCCCGGCCACCGGCTGCTGCAGGCTGAATGGAGGTAGAGGGAAGCTGCAGCTCCCCCCGGACCCCTCTTCGTCATAGAGGGCAGGTTTTCTGTCCCTCTGAGTTATGCCATAATTCACGTTCTTCCTGAGCCTCCCTCCCTAAACATAACTGCTGCTGAAGTCCCTGGGGACTTAAATCATAGGGTCAGAATGCGGAAACCCCAGGGATCACAGGTGAAGAGTGTGGTATCTTAGCCAGAGAGGGCTTCCTTGACTCCTGCCTTTCAGAGCTCGCCACGAGCGTCCAATCCAGTCTTCAGGACACGCACTTCTGTCAGACCTCGTGTGGCAAGGGAGGACTATGAGAGCAGAAAGGAACTTTCTGGAACTCAGGACTCTTAGCAGCGAGTTAGGTTCTGACCACGGGCAGCTTCAGCACACTACCCACACCCCGCTGGCAAAAGCACCTCCTCGGCTGAGCTTTAAAGTGGCGGACAGATTCCACAAAGGCCCAGGCTGAAAGAAATTACAGGCAGAAGGAGCACAAAGAAAGCTTAAGAAAATGGAAACCGCAGGGTGCACACCCAGTTGCCTCTGTGCCCCAGACAAAGCCACAGATGAGCTGTCTGGGCAGGCGGCCCCAGGCAGGATCAGAGCTGGGCACTCCTCTCCCAGGTTGGGAGCCTGTGGGAGACTCAGAATGGACAGTCCCCCTGGGAGCAGCCCCAAGCCCGCCCCCAGGCCCCACTCAGCAGCGACTGCCAGGGTCAGGTAGGGGTGGCGGAGCAGCCAGACGCTGGGTGGGCCCAGGCGGGGGTGGGAGGCTCTGGTCTTTACAGCAGCTCCCCCTGGGCCCACCCCATTTAAGTCCTGGGGCTGAGAAGCCAAACCCTGACCTTGTTTTATCTCAACAAACACTGCAGGGACCGGACTGGTTCCTTGTAAGCTGTTGGGACTAGACAGAACTGTGTGGCCAGAGGTCTTTCTCTGCATTTCTGCATTTACCCCTGCACTGCCTCTCCCTACTAGTGTGTGCACACACACACACACACACACACACAGCCTTGAACAGGCTTCTGGTGCCATCAGCAACTCTCTCAGGCCACACCCTGGTGACCGAAGCTCTCAGCCTTTCTTCTCTTCTGGATCTATGTGAGAACCACGAGGCTTCAACCCCCTTTTCCCACCCCCAGCCCCAAGAGTGGCTTCTCAGGCTGGGCCTCCCATGGGGGCTGTTGGGGTAGGGTGCACACATGCACACGTGCCAAGTTGGTCTTGGGACATCTGTGGCTTTATGGTGGCTCCTTTCCACCCCAGGCTTGGCTGCCGGCCTTTCTCACACCGTCTGGTTATCCGACTGGAACAGAATGCCTATCAGGTGATCAGTCTCCCAGACAGCAGGGAGGGTGGGAAGAGATCTATAAAACCCTGCCACTGAATAGTCACAACCGGCCTCTCCTCACTTCCACCTTATAAACCTCCAGAGCCCAAGCAGTGAGACCAAGGTCACTGTCCTGCTGGGAACGACCCTGGGAGGTCCAGGCAGCCCTTTCAACGTCCAGGCCCCCCAAACCTCTTGGGTGGCCACCATCTCCGTGCCCCTATACAGAGTGCCTGTCATGGCTGGGCCCTGCACAGAGCGAGCCTGCAGTGGCTCAGCCCAAGGCACCAAGTAACCAAAGAGCCACCACACTTTAATGTCAACCCCTGACAAAGTGCCAGGAAACACCCCGCTTCTTCTGGGGAATGGGGTGTGGTGGGCCCTGTGCACCCAGAGTTCTGCTTGGAAGGAGCATCCCAGGACAGACTGTGGCCCCTTGCCGGGTGGGACTGTCTTGCCAAGGAGCCCTCCTTCCCTGCCAGCATCTCCCCTCACCCCAACCCATGACCCACACAAGTCCTCTGCTGGCCCCATCTACAGAACAAGGAGGTGCTTGGTCTAGAACTTGAACTCTAAACAAACTGTCCCTTGAAAGCGGCCCTTGGCCTTGCTTTCAGCTGCTCTGTGGGTCACAGCTGCCTTTGGCGAGGTCACTGCGGCACAGCTCCCTCCCCTCGGCCTCCCCCAGGCCCGGCCACCGGCTGCTGCAGGCTGAATGGAGGTAGAGGGAAGCTGCAGCTCCCCCCGGACCCCTCTTCGTCATAGAGGGCAGGTTTTCTGTCAGGCCTGTCTTGGGTATGGCTGGCCTCCCTCCATGCTGCAGACAAAGTCACCTTGCCTAGGATGGAGGCTATTATTTCAATATTTTGGTTTGAAATTCCAATAAATGCTTTAAAATCCTTTAATCCTCAAAAGGAAGCTGAGCTGAGACCTGACCGTCTTCCCTGGTATTTCCTTCCTGTATCCTCCCTCGCCCCACTTTTTGCCTTTGTCCAGCCAGAATTCCTTGCCCTTATCCCCTGGCTGTGGCCCAGAGCCCCGGGCTGGGGAGGTCCTCCTGTCCCCTCAACCCCAGCAGGGAGGCGAGGGCTGCCTTTCTAGGCTGGCCCCAGGGTGCTGGCGAGGCCTGCAGGCGACCAAGTGCAGAGTGTGGTCACTGCTGCTTCCTCCCATCGAGGGGGGGCCGTCTGGGCTGGGGTCACCCTCAGATGCCCTGGCTACCTCCCCTCCTGCAGCAGGCCCTGGGCCCGGGCCCAGCCACAGGTTGGTGCAGCCTATGTTCAGACAGCTGGAGGCAGCAGCAGGGGACACTGGTTTCAAACGTGCTGGCCTCTGGAGAAGTGCCCTGCACTGGGCTGCCCGGCTCCTGCAGGCTGAAACACTGGCATCTCCATGGCCTCGGGGGAAGGACTGGACCTGGCAGCCATTTGTGCTCCTGGAGGACAGTGGCAATTAACCCATTAACTTGCTGCCTCTCCCCGATCTCTTATTAAACCTGGCAAACCCAGTTAACTGTTCGTAACTACCACTCGGGGGACAGATGGCCCTGTGACGTTGCTAGTGGCTGCAGGCCACAGGGGCCAGGGTGACGTGTTATGGCCTCTGCCCTCCAGCCCCTCAGTGGCCCTTCGGTGCTGTTTAGCCCCACACAGCCTCAGGGCACAGCCATGGGGCTCCCCCACCCCGTGGCATCTCCAAGTCATTTTGGAGCCTAAGCAAGCCCCATGTGAGCAGGTGTTTCTTGGCTTCTACCTAGACACAGAGCTCATGTGTCTTGTGGGGACCCTCCAGTCCTGGGTCCGTCTGCTCAGTGGAGGCGTTGGCTTGTTGGTAAAGAAGGTTGTTCCTATCAATTTATTTCTTACAGCCTGTTTCGGGGTGGGGGGAGCTAATATCTTCACATCTGATTAACTGAGAACCTGTGACAGGTCCCACCCATGGGTCGGCCACGGGGGAGCTGCTGAGCTGAGGCCGGGAAACAGCACTTAACTGGCGGATTCAAGTTCAGGTTTCCATGCTTTCCAAAGCAGCCCGTGCCCCCACCCAACCTGCCCTTCCATCAGACTGGATTAGGAGTGAAGGCCCAGGGGGGCTTCTCAAGTCTTGGCTGCTGAGTGTGACAAGACAGTGTCCCCAAGAGTGCCTGGACAGGGAGGCCTCAGCAGATGTCAACGAAGGGCCCACAGCTGGGGAGGCATTGTGGCGTGGAGGAAAGCTCCGAGCCATGTGGACCTGCATTCAAACCCTGCCACTTGGCAGGTGAATCCACAGTAGGAACTCAGGTTCCTCAGCACACCCACATCCTGCTCTTCCAGACAGCCCATCTTCATCCAGAACTACTGTGTCCCGTGCAGACACCCCTGCTCTCCGAAGGCGCTATGGCTGGGCTAAGGCAGTGAGCTTTCTAGCCTCAGTCCTGTCACACGCCCTTTGATCTGAGCTAGTTTCTGATGTGATACTTCACTTAAAAATGGAAGAGTACTGGTAACATCTGTCTACTGACCCCGAGACCCCGGTTTGCTCTCAGGCTGGAATCTAGAGGCCTCTCTGCCAGGCCCTGGGTGGAGGTTCTCTCAAGTCTCTTAGGAGATGCCAGAGGAGCAGCTGGCAGAACCCATTCAGAGTCAGCTGAGGCATGGGTGAAGGACGCCGGCGAGGGCAGTCGCAGAGCCTTGGCGAGCCTCCTGCCTGGACAGAGCGGAGGAGCTGCTCTCCGGCTTCCTCCCTCCTTCACCTCCAGGGGCAGCCCCAGGAAGGGCAGGGTGCCCCCCAGGTCTGGAGGCAGCAAAGGCCGACTCCTGGCAGGACCTCGGCCAAAGCTGTGACACCAGTGTCCGATTCTGATGAGGTCCACCAATTTTATGCCATCCACTGGCCAGATCCCCGGTGGTCAAAGCAAGTCACAAGACCCGGTGACTCACAGGAGCCAGGGGATTAGTGGTCTTTGTGCAGAACCCCACCTATTCAGCAGTTCAGCTTTGCTTTAGTGGTTTCTAAAGAAGATAAAGCATGGCTTTCACTTTTTGGATAAGCAAGGTCACCCCAAACCACTGGGCCGGTGAGCTGCCCGCAGCTCTTGAGAGCTCCAGGTGCCAAGCATCTGCACATAGTGGGAGTGGGAGCCTCACAGGGTAGCGCGGCCGGTGCTCCCACGGTCCTTCCCGGCTCTGCCTCAGTGAAAGCCAAACACACTTAGAAAGCGCAAAGAGAGAGAGAGGCCGGGCGCAGTGGTTCACGCCTATAATCCCAGCACTTTGGGAGGCCGAGGCAGGTGGATCACCCTGAGGTCGGGAGTTCGAGACCAGCCTGACCAACGTGGTGAAACCCCATCTCCACTAAAAATACAAAATTAGCTGGGCATGGTGGTAGGAGCCTGTAATCCCAGCTACTCGGGAGGCTGGGGCAGGAGAATCACTTGAACCCGGGAGGTGGAGGTTGCAGTGTACAGAGATCGTGTCATTACATTCCAGCCTGGGCAACAAGAGTGAAACTCTGTCAAAAAAAAAAAAAAAAAAAAAGAGACAGACAAAAAAAAAAAGGCAGCAGCACACACAGAGAAAGCATCGTTCATTCTAAGTCTCCACAGGAAGCTGCAGTCGTGTATTTATTCAAACATAACAGTCAAGTTCCGAGTTGTCCTCCACGATGGCACAGCCAGCTATCCAGTCCCACACAAAGGCATGTGACAGCAGAGAGCAAATCCTAAGAACGTTCTGGAATCAGTCACTGGGACAACAGAGTTCTGGAGACCAAGGCCTCCCAGTCCAAAGCTTCTGACGAGATCCCTGGTAGAGCCCCACTTCACCCCAAACAGGCCAGAATTTGTGGTACCCCCTGGAGCCAGGCAGAGGAGACTGTGGGTGTGTTGAGGTGCACTCAGGCTCAGCCCAGCTTGGCACGGGGCCCATGGCTGCACCCGTTCCTACAGCCTTCTCCAGGCATTTTCAAACATTCTGCCCCATGGACAGTGCCAAGGAAGCTCAGTGCCCAGCTTCTGTCTATACCCTAAACCTTGTGGAGAAAGAAAAATCACACCACCAGACTCCCACGATGCCTGAATATGCCCAGGCTCTCCATTTTATCGGAAGAGAGTGCCCCACACGCAGCCAAATTTCTTTTGTTTTCAGGCTTCTAAGAGAACACTACCTTGAAAACAACAGAGAAACCAGTGAGGTGGGGGGGGGGGGGGTGAACACCAGAATGTGGAGAGTACCTTTTTCTTGTGTGTGTTTTTTTTTTTTTTTTTTTTTTTTTTTTTGAGATGGAGTCTTGCTCTGTTGCCCAGGCTGGAGTGCAGTGGCGCAATCTCGGCTCACTGCAACCGCCACCTCCCGGGTTCAAGCGATTCTCCTGCCTCAGCCTCCCAAGTAGCTGGGATTACAGGCGCCCGCCATCACGCCCGACTAATTTTTTGTATTTTAGTAGAGACGGAGTTTCACCATGTTGGCCAGGATGGTCTCGAACTCCTGACCTCGTGATCCACCCGCCTCAGCCTCCCAAAGTGCTCGGATTATAGGCATGAGCCACCGCACCTGGCCTTTATTAATTTTAAACAGTATGAAATTCAGAAGCAAACACGTATACAAAAAAAACCGTCACATTTATTAATAATATATCTTAGATTCTCATCCCGTTCTTTTAAATGGCACCCACTGGTCTCGTACAGAGGAGCTGTGTGACTTTCTGGAATTACAGAAATATCCACATCCAGCCATGTGCTGAGCAGACCAATGTAAAATGTTCAGCAGGTTTTCCAATGTCTCTTGGATATATTTAGTCATCTGTGCAGAAGAACTCAAAACCCCAGAGCAGCTCCACTCCAGATCCAGGGCAGGAGGCAGCCTCCAGGGAGGGAGGCTGCGTTTACGAGAATCTGCCTTTTGTGTGTGCCTGGCTGGGACCAGCCTCTGGGAAAGAGAAGCACCAAGACGTGAACAGGGCTGTGGGCTGATGGCTTTAGCAGCCACATAATCCCTCCTTTGATGTCCAAGGTCAGTTCGAGCCTGGTCCCCCAGGCTAGGAGGAGACGAATGAAAGAATCTCGCTGTGGTCTTTCCTGCAAAGGAAACAGCAGTAACACTGATTACCCAGTCACCGGGAGGAATTCTTGTGAGCGCGCACCTCTGTGTGCCTTTGCTCTCCACTTTCAAGAGAGGACTTTAATCGCAGGACAAGGAGGAGACCCAGGCCCATTTCACAGTCTCAGGGACGAGTCACAGTGAGCCGTGTGATGCTGGCCTGCTCACACGTGGCTGTGACACCAGCAGGTCGTACTCAGGCTTTGCGTACACAATAGCTGCTAGGAGTACCCATTTCAGACCTGCACCCACTCTAACTGCTCTCAGAAAGTCTCAGCTCACCTTGCCGTGGGAGAGCTGGGCCCTGCCTCCCTCACACATGGGGGGCAAATGCCCCCCTGCTGGCACTGTGTCCCGCCTTCAGGCCTGGGAGCTCTTAACTTTCTGCCAACAGGGTTTTCGGAGTCTACAAACCCCCACGCCGCAGGAGCACATACAGATGACTGGCACCGTGCTGCCGCCGGGCCGGGGTGGCCGCGGGCCTGTCTGCCGTGAGTGGGAGCCCCAGCTCTCCTGAGCCTCGGGCACTTACAGACATGAAGGCTTTTTGCTCAAGGGCTCGACTCCTGTTCCTGCTGAACTGAGCCAGTGTGTAAAATGAGAACTGATATCAGCTCAGTAGGCACCGGAGGGCGGGTCCAATCGACAGCCCGGAGAAGCAGCGCCTCAGCTGGGAGCTCCGTGGGCACCGTCCGCTGGCGCAGGAGACGCGGAGGCCTGGACTGCAAATACAAGAAAGAGTTCACCGCGCCCAGAACAACAGGAGCTCCTCCGAAAGCCCCGCCCCGCCCCGCTCACAGCCATGAGCCACCACGATTTCACTCGACTTAGGTGATGCATTTGGTTTCAGTTTTTTCTAAGAATAATTTTTGCAACTTTCAATACATTTGACCTTTCAGACAGATGTCCGATTAGTGGATGTTTCTGTGGACAGACTTAAGGACTCAGTACATGGCTAGCATTCCTGGCAGGAGACAGTGCATCCTTGGGGCCAAGTGGTCTCTCATCCTCCAGGATCGCGTTCCGCACTCAAGCTGACTGTGCAGCAGCGGCCGGCCCGTCAGCAACGGCCTCTGCCCCAGCGGCTCCAACTTAACTGTCCCCATCTCACCTTCTCTTCAGGTGCAGAACTTAGCCACTGTGAACAAAGCGGAAACCAATCACTGTTCACCAATCAGCTAAGCTCTGCACCTTGTTAGAGAGGTCATCGCTGGGCATAAATAAAGGGACGGTGACCGGTGAGCATCTTCCTCAGCTGGTGGCTTCTTTTGTTTCCAAAGAAGAGCTACGAGATGCACCTGTTCTCCAATCTGCAGTGAGTGCGACCACAGTTTCTGGAGGAGCAGCCAAGGTCGTGGTTGCGTGGTAATCCCTGGCAATGTGATTTTAATCTTAAGTCACAAATCAGCATGCCAGGAACCCAAGCAGCCAGAGCACCTGAGAGCAGCGCCGCCCCATGCTGTCTGCGCGCACCGGGCTTCCGCGGGAGGACGCCGGCAACACTGCCGCCTTCACGCCTGTTATGCTAGCAAACAGGTGGAGTTTCTGTTTGTTGTTCGTTTATTTGGCATCCTAGAGGTATAGTTTTTTGAATCAAAGAGACTCCAGAGGTGACCATAAAAATGCCAGTGCAGCTTTGGAACTGAAGAAAAATGCAGGGACCGGCCATGCAACACACACAATTGCTAAAGGCAGCTGTCCTTGCTATTAGTTTACTGCCTCTAACTCTTGGAGACAAGATCCCCTCTCTCCAGGCAGATTCTAGCTGCCCTGGGAAGCCTTTGGGGACTCTCAAGTCAGGAGGTCCCCCTGCTGGAAGGGGCCCTGGGAGCAATCCCGGCCACTGTTCCTCACAGGGACTGGTTGGGGGGCAGGCTTGCAACCCCTGGATGCATCTGGAGGGGTGGGGACAGGATCGAAGATGTTGGAGAGGGGGGAAAGGGGAGACTTGTGACCAAGATGACTCCTTTGCCTGCTTGGGCAAAAATCCCACATAAAGAGTGGCGAGGGGTGTGCCCTGCAGTGCTGCTCCAAAACCTGCACCGAAGGGAATGATGAAAGGACTAGCTGGCCTTGTAGTTTCACACACTTTAACACGAACGCCACGAAATAACAAAACGAAAGAGAAACACCATTTACACTGATTACTATTATGAGGCCGGCAGTGAGGTAAGTGCGCAGTCTGTGTGCCGCCGGCCCATCCTGGAGCGGAGCCGGGTCATGTCTGTAGCAGGCGTTTCACTACGAGATGCTCAGTCCCGTTTCCCTTTCCTGGCACACATGGTTCCTGACTCTTCTGGAAGAATATGATCATGCTTCGGAAAAACTTTTTATTTCTTTTCATTATTAGAGTTCTTTCAGATAAATAAGCTACTTAAACACGTTACACAGAAATGGTTTTCATAAGCACAAAACATTAGAAGAAAACTCAATGTTCAAAACTGAGTGATGAATATCAACACCAAATATTCAATATCCATGAAAAATTAGAGAAGCTATAACATGAAAAATGCTTCAGATTTGATAGTTTTTTTAAAGAGACAAAATTAGACATCCCTATTAATATCATATAAAACACTGAAGAAAAATGGAGCAGACAGAGAAATGATGATGACTGTTAGAGAAAAAAATCTCACAGCTGTCCTAACAAAACCTTATGTACTACTGCTAGGTTGCTTTAATAGTGTAGAAACCCATACTGAGCAACTAACTTCTAGGAAGTAAATGTAACAGGTTAATTCCAGGCACAATTAACAGAGGAAGTGATTTAAGTAATCTAGGACTCACTCCAATATAAGCCAGGGGAGAAATTCCGCTCCAACACAACAAAGCAAAAAGTAGGACCTGCCCTCAAGACACAAGGTCATGGAGGGCATATGCCACGTGTGCTGCGTGCGCTGTGTGCGCGCGGGTGCTCTATGTGGTGCATGCGCTGTGTGCGCCGCGTGTGCTCTGTGTGGTGCATGCGCTGTGTGTGCTGCGTGTGCCGTGGGTGCTGTGTGGTGCGTGCACTGTGTGTGCCACGTGTGCTGTGTGGTGCGTGCTGCATGTGCTCTGTGTGGTGCACACGCTGTGTGTGGTGTGTGTGCTGCATGCAGTGTGTGCACTACATGTGCATGTGCTGTGTGTGCTGCGTGTGCCGCGGGTGCTCTGTGTGGTGCATGCACTGTGTGTGCTGCGTGTGCCCTGTGTGGTGCATGCACTGTGTGTGCTGCGTGTGCCGCGGGTGCTCTGTGTGGTGTGTGCGCTGGGTGTGGTGTGTGCACTGTGTCACAGGTGCTCCATGTGGTGTGCGCGCTGTGTGTGCCACGTGTGCTCTGTGTGGTGCATGCACTGTGTGTGCCACGTGTGCTCTGGTGCATGCGCTGGGTGTGGTGTGTACACTGTGTGCCACAGGTGCTCTGTGTGGTGTGCGCACTGTACGTGCTGCATGCAGTGTGCGCGCTACATGTGGTGCATGTGCTGTGTGCTATGTGTGCTGTGTGTGCCCTGTGTGGTGCATGCGCTGTGTGTGCTGTGTGTTGTGTGCACTGTGTGCTGCGTGTGCTCTGTGTGGTGCGTGCACCATGTGTGCTGCATGCACTGTGTGTGCCGCGGGTGCTGTGTGGTGCGTGCACTGTGTGGGGTGTGTGTGCCATGTGTGCTCTGGTGCGTACACTGTAGTGTGTGCTGTGTGCCGCGGGTGCTCTGTGTGGTGCCTGCACTGTGTGTGGTGTGTGCCACGTGTGCTCTCTGTGGTGCGTGCGCTGTGTGTGGTGTGTGTGCTGCGGGTGCTCCGGGTGCTCTGTGTGGCATGTGCACTATGTGTGCTGTGTGGGCTGCGTATGCTGTGTGTGTGCTGTGTATGCCGCAGGTGCTGCGTGTGCTCTGTGTGGTGCATGTGCTGTGTGTGGTGTGTGTGCTGCATGTGCCGTGTGTGCTCTGTGTGGTGTGTGTGCCACGCGTGCTCTGCGTGGTACATGCACCGTGTGCTGTGTAGTGCGTGCACTCTGTGGTGTATGTGCTGCGTGTGCCGCGTGCACTGTGTGCTGCGGGTGCTCCAGGTGCTCTGCAGTGCGTGCGCTGTGTGTGGCGTGCTCCGTGTGCCGCGTGTGCTCTGCGTGGTGTGTGTGCTGCGTGCTCTGCGTGGTGCGTGTGCTGTGTGTGGTATGCTGCGTGTGCCGTGTGCTCTTCATGGTGTGTGCGCTGTGTGTGGTGTGTGCCATGTGTGCTCTGTGTGGTGCATGTGCTGTGTGGTGTGTGTGCTGCATGTGCCACGTGTGCTCTGTGTGCTGCATGTGCCATGTGCTGCAGGTGCTCCAGGTGCTCTGTGCGGTGTGTGTGCTGTGTGTGCCGCATGTGCTCTGTGTGGTGCGTGCGGTGTGTGTGTGCTGTGTGTGCCACGTGTGCTCTGCGCGGTGTGCGCTGTGTGCTGCGAGTGTTCTGTGTGGCGCATGCGCTGTGTGCTGCAGGTGCTCTGTGCTGTGTGTGCCACGTGTGCTCTGCGTGGTGTGTGTGCTGCGGGTGCTCTGTGTGGTGCGTGTGCTGTGTGTGCCGCATGTGCTCTGTGTGGTGCATGCACTGTGTGTGGTGTGTGTGCTGTGTGCTCTTTGTGGTGCGTGCGCTGTGTGGTGTGTGTGTGCTGCATGCAGTGTGTGTGCTACGTGTGGTGCATGTGCTGTGTGTGCTGCGTGTGCCTGGAGAGCCTCCTGCCAGCCCATGACCAGGCGTGGACAGCCCAAGGAACCTCCAGTTCACACATGGCTAGAAGAAAACATCTGCTTGCAGAAGCAAGGCTTTGGAGTCACACGGCCGCTTAAACTCCTATGTCAGCCGTGACCTTGAAGACTGGACCAGCGCTTCTGCCAGGCTTCCCATTCCATCTCTAAACCTACTCAAGATGTTCCCCCACAATTTTTGTTCCTACAGATTATAAAACCTGAAGTGGCCAAAATAGTGCCAAGGAGCGCCGCTGTGCCTCCAGGTGGACAGTTTCTGCTTCCTGGTGACTGCCACAGCCAGGCAAGGTGCTCCAGGGACCCTGGGCTCCCATACCAGCCCAGCACCCACTTGGCCAGTTACTCTCCAGGCCCCGGGCCAGGGAGCCGACTACTGATGCTGCGGGTAGTCTTGGCTAACCATTCGGCTTACTGATTTAGTTGGCTCCTAAGAGGAGTATCTGGTTAGAACTAAATGACAGAAAGCAAAGGGAGAGAATCACCTCGTTAAAATAACATTTCAGCCACCACCTGGGCTGAGGACCTATCCATCTGCTCCTTGGTCCGCTCGAAGCACCTGCGGGCGAGCTGCTGCTGTCTGGCGTCCTCACTCACCATCAGCTCCCCGTAGAGGTACACACCCATGGCCTGCAGGGCACAGAGGCCAAAGGGCATCAGGCGAAGGCGTGGGCACCCACACATGCACACATGAGCTCAGTCTGTGCTTGTTCCACACACTTGCAGTCTAGAAACTGCAAAGACCCCAGAGAAGACAGAGGCCGTGCGCTGACTGTGCTTTTGGAAGCTGCAGTCTGCAATCCCTGTCTCTTCCTTGTTCTCAAAACCCCAAGGAATCCTCAGCTCCCAATTCTCTACACAGACTCTGACGATTTCACTGGTGACAGAACGATGAGCGGGCATTCCCACCACGATGGCCGTGTCAGGAACGCTCTGAACAGACAGAGATGGTTCCCAGAATTACCACGCGGAGAGCCTGTGTGGCATTACAGAGACGCGGGACTCTTGACCCGCAAAGTGTGTCCCTAGGAGTAGCTGGTCTGAGCTCACCCAGGAAGTCCTTCACCTGCCAGGGAAGCGAAGAGCACAGCAGGCAGCAGCCGCAACAGAGACACATCACGATGCCTGCAGAGACGCCCGCCCCACCCGCACCCTTTCCTCCACAGCCCTGCACCGCAGCCCGCACCGGCTCTGCTGCTTGGGAACAATGCCGCAAACACTCACATTTGCATTTTTCCTGTATTTTTAAAATAGCCAAGGACGTTCTGGAAGACCCAAGGGCCTGCTCTGGATCTGCCTACTCTCTTGTGCCAGGCTTAGTTTTGCCATCAGTTACATTCTGCTGGAGCAAACTAAAAGAAGGGTCTCATTGACATCGCAAGAGCAAAACTTCGTAGTTAAGGGTTCAAAAGTGCTTTCCCCAAAAAGCCCAGACATGGTGATCCTTATTTGTCAAAGATCACGATTCTAAATATACTGCAGTGAATTCTGGTCTTTAGAATAGACCTTAAAGTTGCTCTTAAATTTTGTCCTTATACTCCTGTATGTTTTTCCAGACACCTCTTGCTCTGCTGTGCAAATGTGACATTTCTTCTGGTACAAACGCATGTACTTTTCTTTGTGGGAATAATGAGGCCTCAGGCCTCACTGGCTGGCTGTCCCCCACACTGAGACCCTATCAAAAGTCCTTTTGTTTGCCTCACTCCCACTCTCCACCCCAGCTGGAAGGCAGCTCCATGCTGTCACCCACAGTGCTTGGCAGGCCACTCGTTCAGAGGCAGAGGGGGTGGAGAGTGGGGAAATGGGGAGGGCGTGGGAGGCTGTGACGTGTTACAGGACACACCTGTTGGTGACCTGACACACTGCGGACATCAGAGGCGGCCGATGAAGGTCTCCCCAGATCCGCTCCCGCATGCGCACTGCCTGTGAGCTCCTAGGAAGGTGACTGCTGTCCCTGGTGAACAGTGAGAAAAGCTCTCACAGGAAGGAAACTCGCCTAGTGCACCACGGCAGATGCAGTTACAGACCGAGACTGTCCTGTCGGGGCTCTCCCAGTCTGACTTGCACGTGTACTTTAAATAAGGGCCACTGAAATCAGGGATCTACCCCACGGCATCACCAAGGGACAAGCAGGGCCTAGCAGGTGCTGGAGACGCCGTGAAGTGTGAGCACGCAGCATCGGATGACGTGTGGGCCACGAGGCGGCACTGAAGGTGCTCAACTCAATCCTTCAAAGATACTGAGAGAGGAAAAAAGCGGCTCAGAAGAATCAGTGTTAGCCAAGATCCTACCAGTCCTTAAGAATCTCTGTAAGAGATTTAATTATTTGTTATGAAAGAGATACTGAGAACGTGGGTTCCTGTGTGAAGTGCAGGGACAGCCTTTACAGAATCCTCATCCGCTGAAAGATGACACCTACCTGATCTTCCTGAAGGAACCTCTCCACACTTTTGTAGGCTTTCGTGAACTTATGCTTAACAATGAGTTCACACCACCGATGGCGAACCTGGAGGAACAAGAGAGAGCCCAGTGAGCGACAAGCAGGCAGGCATCCCAGCCCACCGGGCCCAGTGACGGGCAGCCTCTGTATTCCAGAAAGCTGTGCTCTCAAATGGGCTGGCATTGTTGACACACTTAGTTTTACATTTTCTTTTATTTTTTTTACTTTTTATTTTCTTTGAGACAGAGACTCGCTCTGTCACCCAGGCTGGAGTGCAGTGGCGCGATCTGGCTCATTGCAATCTCCGTCTCCCGGGTTCAAGCGATTCTCCTGCCTCAGCCTCCCAAGTAGCTGGGATTACAGGCGCCTGCCATCACACCCCACTAATTTTTGTAGAGACGGGGTTTCACTATGTTGGCCAGGCTGGTCTCGATCTCCTGACCTCTTAAACAGCTCGCCCCAGCCTCTCAAAGTGCTGGGATTACAGGCGTGAGCCACCGTGCAGTCAGTTTACTTTTTAAAGAAAGAAACCACACTGCTAATTAGGGCTGTCAGTCAACTTTAGAGAGAAAAGCAGGTGTTTCTGTTGGGTGTTTCACTGTTTTAAACATGATTTTGCAAGATGACAGATACTAAATGCAAAGCATAACTAGGAAATTCAATGCACGTTCCGACCGGGCTGCTGGTGCTCCTTCCTCAGGGTGCTGTGAGGGTTCCCTTTCAAATCACCACTCTTTAAGCTCCTGCAGCAGATTTGGCTCAGTGCTGCTGATTTGTAACAAACACAGTAAGAGGCAGAGACACTGCTCTCTAATTCCCCGAAAGAGGCAGAGCACCCTTCTGAGAGTCTGGGGAAGGAGTAAGCCCAGGACACCCCTGAAGTGGATAGTTCCTACTGTGTATCCACATGCATTTAGGTTTGCACAACATTGAAAACAGACAAGCTAAAGGTGGATGCCGTTCTTTTAAAAGATACACTTTATTAAAAGTTCACCTGCAGGAATTGGGAAGGAACCCCCACTCCCACCCTCTTCGAACCTCCAGACACAGTGGAAGAGTCCGATGCCAGCCCTGGTCGCCCTATGGACACAGGCAGAACCACCTGCGCAACGTATTCCCCACATCCCGGAGCAGGCGGCATCGCTCTGTGCTGCAGGCACATGCTCTACAAGAAGATTCACCTGCCTTTTTCTACTGCATCAAAGCGCTCTCAGTTATACCAAGTCGACCATTTTATACTCCATTACTGAATCAACATTAGCCATACATGGAAGTGATTATGTGCATTTTAGAAGAGCCTCCTTCTATCACACCTTGTTTTTACTGACTGTGAAAGAGGGAGATACTCTACAGTAATATATTTGCGGCAATAATAAAATGTAAGCAATGTCAACATTTGGCGAGGGCCCCTGTAAATGACATCATTATCCACTGACCTAGCTGGATTTCTCCTTTAATCTACTCTCAATAGATTTACATGCAAACAGTTAAGACTGAAGGAGAGAAACCAATCTTTTGGAAAGAATCCTTCCCCCAGGCCACAGCGCCCTCTGAGAACGGGTGTTAACTCAGGAATTCCACTGGGCAGCCCTGGGTTCGCAGGCAGCCAGGCCCTTTGAAGTGCTGAAGCAGCATGCCTCTGGGAGGGGCTGATAGCCTCTGCCCTCAGAGCAAAAGGGAAGGAGGCTGGGACGACAAAATCTTTCCACCTTCAACAAAATGTGCTTTCCTTTACAGCCAACGGAAATTAACAACAGACTATACAAGAAAGAGTCCCTCCACCTCCCCAACAGAAAGAACAAGTGACCAGAGCTCAAAGAAGTTCGCTCACATGCCAGAGGGAGCCGCTAGAAGAAACTGCACCCAGCTGTGGAGAACCCAAACTGCCCGCTGGACGCCTCCATCCCTCATCTCTCTTCCAACTCACAGCCACCTACATGTGCCACCAAACTGCCAGGTCCACACACCAGCAGAGGTTCATCTGCTGTGAGCTTTGTGAAGATGGGCACCAGCTCCCCAAGGCGAAAGGGCCTTGCAGGCAAGCTGGTGTGGTCTGGCGAGATGTCCACATGGATGGGAGCGACAGCTGGGGACAGGAGCTGCTGCTCTCAGACTTGGGGAAAGAGCCTATTTTCTTAACTGCACAAAAGAAACCCTACTTGTGCCAGCTTTTAGGGAGGGTCCCGTGCGTGAGACCTGTCAGCTTCTAAGTGTTCTTTAAGTGTTCTAACAACCAACGCTTGTCTGATCTGACCACACTACACTTTTGGCAATGACTGTTGTCCCTCTAAAACTTGGAGGACATTATACAATTTAGATCTGATTGTGAGAATGGAGGGTTCACCTCTCCTTTTCTTTCCGTGCTTTCCTTCATCTTATTTACACACACAGAAACAACGAAGCATAAACTGGGGCTTATTTCCTAGTAGAACAAGGCCCTCGGTGGGGGTTGGAGGCAGCGGCAGCCCACAGCTGGTGCAGGTCCAGATGGCAGGTGGAAGAGGCTCTTTCACCGCGGATCTGAAGTCAGTATTTCCACTTTTCTTACTGTTAGAAATAGTTCACTGTCAAGATTAGTAAGAGACCCAGGCTTCTGACCCCTGGAGGCTAACAGCAACCAGGAAGGACGGACCAAGCCCAGTCTCCCACCCCCACTCCCTTTCCCACCCCATCAAGAGAAGATAAAAACAACAAGTCTTGTCATTATAAAGAGCTAAGTATATGTCAATATTTCAGCGACAGGATGCTGAGAAGACATCACAGAAATGCTGCGGGAGGCTGGGCAGGCCAGATAGTTCCTGCTCACGCGCAGTCTTCACTTCTCTTCGTTCCTTTGAGAAACAAAATCCTTATTTTTATCCCCCAAACTCTCAAGGACCCACAATTCACACACCATTCGTCACCACAGGGAGTGGGGATGACATCAGTCTCACTTAAGCCCAGCAGTATTTCCAAAGGAGCCCTGACAGAATATCTGTCTCCAGACCACCGAGGGGCTTCAAGGTCGTGAAAGATGCTCTGCCCTCCTGCATCAAGTTCCTCTGCAGCTGAGAAGGCAGGGAAGCCCTACGGGCCAGGGAGGTGGGGCCACAGAGTTCCACAGCATGCCACCAGAGGACAGCTGTCCAGTCTAGAGGTCTGCTCTTATTTCTTAATTTATTAACAAGGGTGGTCAACGTGTCTTTCTGTAATTTCCTCAGTCAGAATAAAAATAAACAGGGACAGCGCATGCTCCCAGGACGGTGCCTGGCACCAGCGGGCACTCCTGTCTCTTCCGGTCGCCAGCCACCCCACAGCATCCTGGCGGGGAGACCAGCCTCCCTGTGGACCCGGGCAGTTGTCTTCTCTGCACAATTAGGAAGGAGTTTGCTTTTCAGGGGTGAAAGCCACACTTCCTGGCTGCCTCTCTGCTCCCACCCTGTCTGGGATCCGGGGCAGTGCTGGAGGCTGGCCCAGGCTCCCCGAGAGCCACAGCACTGTGCTGTCCCGTGCCTAGGAAAGCAGATGCTGGCAGGAGGAACACAAAACCCAGGCTCCTGGGGAAGAGCCAGCTGTGGCCGCCTGCCACAAAGGACACAGAGGGCCGTCTGCAGGGGAGCAGCTGTGAGGGTCAGAGGGACCTACTAAGAGATAGTGTCCCCTCCCCCTCTCCTCCCCAGGCCTGGAAGGCGGCGGAAGAACCTGATCAGACCCTTCCCCAGCCACAAGCTACCCCCACAAGCCTAGACCTGCGCTGGAGATCTGAACTTTTAAATCTGAAATTATGATAAGGGCTTGGCTCCCTAGGAGACTAGACAAAGTCCAGCTGGGGACAGGGATGGGGGAAAAATGTAACTGTTTCATTTTAGACCCAACCAAATGGAGACTGATCAGCAAATGAATCACACCCCAAAACAAGTCAATTTCTATTTCTCAGCTTTTTAAAATCCTTTTTTCTAGATTAATATACAAAATACGGTAAGGCCTTCCCCTCATCCCTGTCGCCAGACTGCCTTCAGTCCCTACTGTGGAGGTGGCCACTGGGCCAGTGTGTTTTACACACACACACAATGTATTTTTCCTTTTCCTCCTAACAAAGATAACTTTATGGATTGCATTCCTCTGTACCCTGATAAAAATATATATTTACTTTATATAATTACATTGATATTTAATAGGATATCTTGACTTATGATTCCCATGAGTGCAGGAAGAGATTTCCCATTCCTTGTATTAATGGTTGCAGGGTAGTCTATGATACTACAAATAATTCTAAGATTAGCGAGACCCTGACAGTTAGACACAGTTTACGTCCTAACAGTAAAGACTAAAAACAATCTCTGATACAATGAAACACAAGGTGTGGGTCATCCCGTGCCCCGAGGGTATCTGTGTGCAACTTCCTAGATGTAGGGTGTCCAGATCAGTGTGTACATCTTCAATTTGAGAGGCTGCCAAATTGCCTTCCATGAGAGTGTAGCAATTTACACTCCTGCCAAAATCGATGTGAGACCCCACTTTCCTGTACCATCACCACCATTGAATTACCAAACTTTTGATAAGTGAAAAATGGTGTCCATGAGGTCCTTTAGTTTTTAATTAAGAGAGAACTTGAGGATGGGACTAATTAGAAAGGTGGGGACAGTATTATGGACACCAGCCAGGTACGGTGAAGTACCAGAGACCATGGAAGCGGTAGCTAGCTACCCACTGGCCTGAAGAGGTGGGAGGCTATTTCTGGAACAGAGAGAGCTAGAGGCCTGGGAGGGGCTGCCAGCCTGCAGAAGGAGCGGGAGAGCCCCCATCCCCATCGGGGCAGCTTAGGCATTCTATTACCAGTTGAGTATAGCTGTTTTCTTTTCTTTTTTTGTTTGTTTGAGGTAGGGTGTCGTTCTGTCATCCAGGTTGCAGTGGCTCACCACAGACTCCACCTCCCAGGCTCAAGCGATCCTCTGGCCTCAGCCTCCCAAGTAGCTAGGACTACAGGAATGTACCACCACACCCAGCTAATTTTTTTTTAATTACTTTTTGCAGAAATGGGGTCTCTTATTGTTGCCCAGGCTGGTCTCAAACTCCTGGGCTCAAGCCATCCTCCCACCTTAAGCTTCCCAAAGTGTTGGGATTATAGGTGTGAGCCACCATGACCGAGCATTTTTTTCATGTGCATAAAATCCTTTCCAGTAACTGTCTATTCATATTCTTTACCATGTTTTTCCTATTGGATCACTGGCTTTTTCTAGTTAATCTGTTGAGTGTTTTTGAGTACTAGGGAAATTAGCTCATCTCTGATGAAACTGCAGCTTTTTCCAGGTTTGTCAATCTGTCTGACTTTGTTCATGGTGGTTTTGCTTGTATTTCTTAATTGCATACAGTTATCTGGCTTCTCAGTTCTCTTCATTTATGTTTAATGTTTCATGGGTACATATGCCAAAAGTAATCAAATGGTACACTTTAAATATTCACATTTTATTGTATTTCTATTGTCAATATAGTTGAAAAATTTAATGACCGTTAAAACTGTGATTAAAATTCATGAAGTCACTCCAAATCCATGTCAGGAATCACCTGAGAGCCTAGAGTCAGCACATATTTCAGCCCTACACAGACCCAGACCCCAGACCCTGACCAAAGGGGCGAGGGAGGAAAATGATGAAGTAGGTGTGGGAGGGAAGGAGAGTGGGCAAGTAGAGAAAGAACAAGACGGGCAGGGCGCGGCGGCTCACGCCTGTAACCCCAGCACTTTGGGAGGCTGAGGCGGGCGGATCACGAGGTCAGGAGATCGTGACCATCCTGGCTAACACAGTGAAACCCCGTCTCTACTAAAAATAGAAAAAATTAGCCGGGCAAGGTGGCAGGTGCCTGTAGTCCCAGCTACTCAGGAGGCTGAGGCAGGAGAATGGCGTGAACCCCGGGGGCGCGGAGCCTGCAGAGCCGAGATCATGCCACTGCACTCCAGCCTGGGCGACAGCGAGACTCTGTCTCACAAAAAAAAAAAAAAAAAGAGAGAGAGAAAGAACAAGATGGCAGAAGGGAAACAGGGACAGGGCACGGAGAATGAGAACAGAGCTGCCTGTGGCAGTGAGCACAGGGTCCAAGACACCTGTAGCACCCGCACCTCTGCCCTGGTGCCAACCTCTCAAGCACCCGACACCTCACCTACCAAGGACATGCTTATCTCTTCCCTCTGCCACTGCCAGTGCTGACGCTGGGCAGCAGACAAGCAGGTGGCCTGGGAGGGGGAAGAGCAGGTGCGGCCTGGGCCTGGCTGGCCTCCTGACCTGCCGGAAGTGGGCGAGAGCTCACATATGAAATAAATCAGCACAGCTCTCGCAAGAAGAAGGGACATCTGGGTCTCTGGATCCTTTCCATGTCATCACAGTGAAGTTGACTTTTGCACAACACACAGGTGTGCACCCTTGAATATTTTAGTCCAATAAAAATTACTTTGGACATCTGCTGTTCAAAGTGTTCTGCTTATGGGACATGCTCAACAGAAACAATGAGAATGCCGCCCTCACTTAGCGTACAGGTGGGGGTAACACAGAGGTGCGATTTACACTGTTGGAAAGGGATTCAGCACTTTCCGGGTTTCCAAAGCCTCCATGAACACAGGGTAATGACAGCAAAGATTTTAGCGTTCTCCCAAGAGTGCTCCACACGACTGGTTCTTTGAGGTTGGGTGCAGGTGGGAGGGTCTTGGAATCTAGGGTGGGAAGAATGAAGGGCAGGTATGTGGAAGCCAATTCACATCAGGCACATATCTGGCAGTAGAGAATTAAAATCCTCAAGGAATCCAAGTAATGGTTCCAGGATTGTGGACCCTACCCCACTGACAGACTGCCACAGGGAGGACGGGGTATGTCTGTGGTACAGGCCTGAGCCACCTAGGAGGCCTGAGCAGACATGCAATCTGGGTATCCAAAAAGCACATGGAAGGAAGCACACACACAGGCGCTGGCTATGAGGATGGGGCTCACTGATTCCAAGCACATTCATGGCAGCCAACGGCATGACAGGCACTGGGAAATGGTGTGGGGCAGAGTGATGGTCAGTACAAACACGTATGCATATTTATGTGTGCATACGTATCCACAAAATGTGTATATGTAGAACATATAGACACACACTGAAATCAAAGTGTTATTTCCCAACGCTTTCCTTCGCTACAGGCAATGCAGTCTGATATTTTTATTCTTTGCTTTTTGTTTTTTGAGACCGAGTCTCACTCTGTTGCCAGGTTGGAGTACAGCGGCACGATCTTGGCTCACTACAACCTCTGCCTCCCGGGTTCATGCGATTCTCCTGCCTCAGCCTCCCGAGTAGCTAGCAACACAGACATGTGCTACCACGCCTGGCTAATTTTTTTGTATTTTTAGTAGAGATGGGGTTTCACCATGTTGGCCAGGCTGGTCTTGAACTCCTGACCTCAAATGGTCCACCCACCTCAGCCTCCCAAAGTGGTGGGATTACAGATGTGAGCCACCGCACCCGGCCTGCTGGGATTACAGGTGTGAGCCACCACGCCCGGCTTGCTGGGATTACAGGTGTGAGCCACCGCGCCCGGGCATACTGGGATTACAGGCGGGAGCCCCCGTGCCAGCTTGCTGGGATTACAGGCGGGAGCCACCGTGCCTGGCTTGCTGGGATTACAGGCGGGAGCCACTGCACTGGCCTCTTCTTTCCTTTTTTAAAATGCTGGCTGGTGACCTACTAGATGGATTTCATGACCCACTGTGTCTTGACTCCCTGACAGTGTGAAAACCTACATACAAGCTCGGCTTCTAGAGCCCGATGCTCCAGGCTGGACCCTTGTCGGCTCAGGCAAGCTGCTCTAACCAGGCCCCACTCCAGCTCCAGCTCCCCAAGATGGGGGTTAGAAGAGCGTCAACATGCAGGGAGGGCCACAGACAGGCTGGACTGGCACGAGGTAGGAGGTAGGAACCACATGGCTGAGAAAGAGCCTGGGCCAGGTCAGAGACTCACAGCAGGAGAGCAGAGGGAGCAGGGGAGTCCCAGGAGTAGTAAGGGCCTGGGAAGAGCTAGAGCTTTTCAGGCCATCTCCTGGGAGGGAGACCCAGGGACAGGCACTGGGGAATCTTGCAAACCATTTGTAAAGATGGCTCCCTTAGCCTTGCCCCAGCCTCAGCCCCAGCCAGACTCCACTTCTGCCTTTACAGGAAACTTATCACACACTACCCAAGAAGTTCCATGGAGCTGAACTCCGGAAGGCTCAGAAACACAGTGGAGGGAGAAGCTTGCTCTTCTGACTTCCTCCAATGCTAGAAAAATGGCACATGCCTAAGAGGGACACTTAGAAACCACATCTTGGATTTGGGACACAGGTCCCATGACAACGGGCATGTCTATGATATAACCATAATTTTAACTAGGATATGGTAAAGGGGCCTCCCCCTTATTTGATTGCTTTTTTCTTGGAAACAGGAAAGCTGCTGAAGGTTCCTCACAACTTGAACCACTCTAATCTCTTTTTTAAAATAATCTTTTTTAAGACGGAGTCTCACTCTGTCGCTCAGTCTGGAGTGCAATGGCATGATCATGGCACACTGCAGCTTCCAAATCCTGGGATCAAGTGATCCTCCCACCTCAGCCTCCCCAGTAGCTGCGACTACAGGTGCGTGCCACTATGCCTGGGTAAGAGTGGGAACCTGTCTCTATAAAAAATACAAAAACTCCTGGGCTCAAGTGATCCCGCCTCAGCCTCCCAAAGTGCTGGGATTACAAACATGAGCCTGGCCCCTAATCTCTTTTTAACCCAAGATATCTTCATGTGTCCAGAACCAGATTCCTGGTAAACTCCAGAAGAGAAGCTGGCAAATTTTTTCCTTCAAGAGCCAGATGTTGAGCACTTTTGGCCTTTTGGTCAAAGCAGCCTTAGACAACATGTAAATATGTGGGCATGGCATGGCTGCCTTTGGATAAAATGTTATTTACAACAACAGGCAGGGGCTGCACCGGCTCAGGCTGGGGTTGGCTGATCCTTGCTCTAGAATGGATGCCCAAGCTATGGCTCCCAGAGCACAGCATACATGGTGGTGTACTGGTGTTCACCCCCCAACATCCACCAACACGATGTCACTGAACACAGAGATGAGGCAAAAGGTGAACAATGGCCCCGTGCGTGGGTTTGGGCCAGCTTTAGCACAGCCCCACCAGAAAATCGGAGGTGCTCCTTAACGCTGGTCCTGACACCCTCGGCCTTATTCCTCCCTCTGCAGGTCAAATTCCTCTGTACAAGGAAACATGCTCTGGCATTCATCTTGAATCAGACTCATTAAAAAAGAGCACTGTGTCTTTAGAGTACCCCAATACTGGAGACAGAGTCTGAAAACCAGTGTCTTACAGAAAAATTACTCTGCCTGAAAAATAAACATCATCCAAGAGGGCCTGAGTAGACATGGCTACAGGCACCAGACAGAGCAAGCAGATGAGCTCTAAGAACTCAGCCAGTACACCCAGCTTGGTTCCGAGAGCTGTGGTGCCACCACCAAAAACTATCAAGACCAAAGACAGGAACGGTCTCATTGTCTCTTCCACGGCAATCCTGGAGCCAGGATTCAGTTTGGTGCATGCTCGTCACCATGCTTAGAAAAGCAGGTATGGCTCCTTTTGGTAGCTACTTTCCTTGCTTTATTTTTAAACATTTAAAAATTATAAGCAGATGACTATACACAAATACGGAACCCAATGTACATGAAATTCTAGCCATTCATGTCAAATTCACTTTTGATCTTTCCAACAGCAACAATCGATACAGATACATATTCAGCATCCCAAATTCAAAAATCCAAAATCTGAAATGCTCCAGTGAGCATTTTGTGTGTGGGGGGGAGTTGGGGGGAAGGTCATGTCAGCACTCAAAAAGTTTGGGATTTTGAAGCATTTCAGAGTTTGGATTTTCAGATTTGGGAAACAACCAGTTAAGTATAATAAAAATATCCTAATAACTGAAAAAAATCTGAAATCTGAAACATTTCTGGTCTCAAGCATCTTGGATAAGGAAGACTTGACCTGTATATTACTTTGGGTTTTTCCTTCTCTCTGCCTGCCACTGTTGCATTTACTGGTATGGTGCCCTTCTGTTAATATACTACAGCTCACTGTCTTTCCGTCTTCTGATGACACTACAGTCTCAAGTGTGTCCTAGTAGCCTTTAGCCTTTTAACAAGAAAGCTATCCCAGGACCAGCAGACAGAGGGTACAAGGAAATCTGCTGTGACACTAGATGGCATTGCTGCGGCCACAGCTCATCCAGCAGACCCAGGTTCACTAGAGTGATCTGACACGTCCACATCTCCTAGCTCACCTCTGCAGCCCAGAGATCAGCTCCCAATGTGCCCCCACTGGCCACTCTCAGAGTTGGGCTTGCAGCCTTTCCAGCTCCCACTGCTCTCTGCACTGCCGCGTCCTTCTCCGCTAGTCTGATGTATTTATTTACAGTATCATGCAAGTCTGGGGCGTGCATAGGCCTCTGGGCCATCTTTGGGCCTGTCGCAATGCCCAGCACATAGTACATGCTTGATAAATGCTTCTGAGTAAATGTACCACTTGAAAACTTGGAATGCTTTTCAGCTACTCTGAAATTATAATGCACAGAGGCTATAAAATGCTTTGAAGAATGCCACCAGTCCTATTTATAACAGGAAGCACTCCCCTTTCTTTTCAGTCCTTTTGATTTTCAAATTTACTGTTGAAGAAGGAAAAAAAATCTGTCCAGGGAACATGATCTGGGAAGCCCATTAAACCTCATTTAGAGTTCCATTTTATTTCTGTAAACAGAAAGACCAGGGCTCATGGCTTTTCTAAGTTAATAAGTCTACCCTGCAATAAACAAACCTGCTTTGTCAATTTGTGTCCTTAAATTAGATTTAACTTGACTTTACAGTGGGCTGACTGGCTGGTAAGGGGGGCCTCTGCAAAGTAGCCACAGGGCAGACAGCATTCCAGTGGGGGACTGCCCCTGGGAGCTTCTGGACCGGTGGAGGCCGTCTACCTGCTCAGTCTCATGGAAAGAGGAAAAGAACCTTTCGCTGTGTGGTGATCACATCAGGGCTGTCCACATTTGTGTTTTCATTATTTTATTTTCTCTCTCACCTTTTCTGCTCCTTATTTCTGAAGGGCTGCAATCTGAATGTTATTTTTTAAACTAAAGGAAATTAAAAGTTACTTTATTTGCTGCCGCAAAGCCAGGTTAGTAAATTCCTAGGCACAGGGTTAAGAGGACAAATGAAACATTGGAGGCTCTTACCACCCTTGCTGGAGTCAGTTCCTACAGCTCTTGTCTACACCTTACCTAGTTAGAGCTAAAGCAGCAGCAATGTGCAGAATGGGGGGCATCTCAACTGCTACCAGGGCCATCACACTTGACATGCACATGGAGATCATGGTGAGGGTCAAGTGTGATGACAAACATCAAATACTGATGTCAAATACAAACGTCAAGTATGATAAAAGAGGCAATCTTGCTTCACTTGTGTGGTCTTAGACAAATCTTAACTACTTTTGAAAACTTGGTGGCCGGGCACGGTGGCTCACGCTTGTAATCCCAGCACTTTGGGAGGCCGAGGCGGGCGGATCACGAGGTCAGGAGATCGAGACCATGGTGAAACCCCGTCTCTACTAAAAATACAAAAAATTAGCCGGGCGTGGTGGCGGGCGCCTGTAGTCCCAGCTACTCGGAGAGGCTGAGGCAGGAGAATGGCGTGAACCCGGGAGGCGGAGCTTGCAGTGAGCCGAGATTGCGCCACTGCACTCCAGCCTGGGCGACAGAGCGAGACTCCGTCTCAAAAAAAAAAAAAAAAAAAAACTTGGAATGCTTCTTATTTTCCTCCAAATAGGCTCTTTTATTTAATAACATTGGTGCTATTAAAGGCTCCAGAAAGTACAACGTGGGAGCCCATGTGGGGTTCACTTTGAAATATGGCACAGTTTGCCTTCCTTCCATACTGAGAATGCTCATCCCTTCCTTCCATACTAAGACTCTCATTGAATGGCTATCCATCTCAATATGTAATTCTGAAATTGGAAAATAATACACCCTACCTTCTTTCTTCAATTTGTTGACATGTAACTCCCAGCCTTTGCTGAAAGGGACTTTCACTGCTGGCAGAAACAGTGACCATGGTTACTTCCTCTGATAAGCCCTGCAGACATTCGTCCCCTTCCCTCACTTTCCCTGGAGGTGAATTCAGCCTGGAGGGCCTCCCCAAGTCTGAGGGATGGCCAACTCTCTCCCATCACCTTGCCGTGTCAGACATGAAATCCAGGTAACATCATTCTCCAGCAAGTAAGTCGACTGGACATTGAGGATAAAATGGTGACTAAAACAGATAAGCACTTGCCCTCTAGGAGCTTACAGTTCAGCAGGAAGTTTAAGAAAAATCCAGTAAACCAGCAAGTGTAGACTCGTGTTGGTGACAAAAGCCACGAAAGGGTGCATGAGGCAACAGGGAGTGAACAGGGCTACGGAAGGAGCGCGGTCATAGAAAGCTCCCTAAGAAGGGCCATGCACACTGAGACCTAAAAAAGGAAAAGAAACCCACCACTCAAAGGGGGCATCCTGAGCCCCACCAATTTGTAGCCATATCACATTTTACTCCATGAAAGAAACTCAGCCTTCCCTCCCCTTCTCTTCTTAGTGGCTATTTCTTCTGATACCCTTCTCTTCAAGAGCTAGAGAAACAGGCTTTTAAAAATAAACCCCAGAGACTAAAGAACTAAAACTATACAACTTTTAGGAAAGACACGGGCATAAATCTTCATGACCCTGGCAATGATTTTCAACAAAACAAAGGAAACAAAAGAGATACACTGGACTTCATTAAAGTGAAAATTTTTATACCTCAGGGACTACCGTCATATAAGAGTATATTTTTGCAAACTGTATTTGAGAAGGAACTCGTATCTAGACTATATAAAGAACTATTATAACTCAGTAATACAAAGACAAACCAATTTAAAAATGAGCAGAAGGTTTAACTAGCCCTTTCTCCAAAGAAGATATGCAAATGGTCAATACGCACATGAAAAGATGCTCAACACCATTAGTCAATACGTGAAAAAAAGGAATGACGACAGTGGGGTACCAAGTCACATCCAACAGGATGGCTAAAATAAAAAAGACAGACAATAACAAGTGCTGGTGGAGGCTGAACCCATACTCACTGCTAGAGAAAATGTAAGATGGTTTAGCCACGTAGAAAACACACAGGCAGTTCCTCAAAAGGTTAAACAAGGGTTATAATCCAGCAATTCTACTCCCAGGAATACACCTAAGGGAAATGAAAGCATATGTCCACACAAAACCTTACACACACGTTCCTAGCAGCATTATTCACAATAGTTAGAAGTGGAAACACCCTGTCCATCAGCTGATGTGTGGATCAACAAATGCCATCCATCCATATGACTCAAAATATTTGGCAATAAAAAGGAATGAAGCAATGATATATGCTACAAAGAAGGATGATCCCCAAAAACATTATGCTAAGTCGAAAGAAGCCAGTAACAAAAGACCAAATATTATATATAATTCCATTTATGTGAAGGCCCAGAATAGGCAAATCTATAGAGACAGAAGAATGAGTGCTTGCCTAGGACTGCGGAGCTAGGGATGACAGCCAAAGGGTACTGGGTTTCTTTTGGGGATGATAAAATGTTCTACAAGTAATTGTGGTGATGGTTGTACAACTCTGTGAATATATTAAAAACTATTGAATTATATACTTTAAAATGGGTGCACTTCATGGTATGTGAAGTATAGCTCAAAAAAGTTATTAAAAACAGCTACCCCTCACCCTAAGAGCCAAGTTGAGAAAGGCTGTTTTGGCGAAGGGTACTATTCTACACAGTCTACTCTCAAGAAAAACTACCTGGTGCCCTGAGAGCCGAGGCCATGGGGGAAGGTCAGCTTTGGGCTGCTGGTGGCTGGCTGGTTCCCTCAGTGCCTGGGAACTTCCTGTGCCCAGCCTGGGCATCTGCTTCCACCCACGGATGGGCAAAACCAGGTGGTCTACAGAACACAGTTCCATGTGGTTCAAGGTTGCAGCAAAGCAATATGCAGAGAGTAAACAGCCTAAAAATCATTTTTAGTGCCACCCCACAAAGTTTAGCCAATCTCTACTGTGTTTATGTTCTAAATTTTATACCCTGCCATCCACACAAAATTCCACCATTTACATGCAGAGCAGGCCTGGGAACGTGCTTCTGCAAGCTGACTCCGTGTGAGCGGCCTGAACACAAGGCGTAGAGCTCACATCCTATCTGTGCTGTGAGCTTCTCACAGCCTGAAGGCCAGACAGATCCACCTCTCACATCCTGGTGTGCCACAGTTCTAGAGAGCAAAGATGGTGTACATGAAAGGCACCAGAAGGCAGAAAAGCCACCTGGAAAGCTATGTTGAGAGCTGTGGCAGAGGGAGCCCTGTATTTCAGGGCATTTAAGGTATACTTTAAATGAGAATATGGCTAAGTTTACAATTGTAAAAAGAGACAACAATGTTCAAAGAAAGTTGTGTGGTTTTTGGTGTGGATTTCAGAACAGAAATCCAACACAAAAGTACGTAAACTACTGACTGAGCTGTAAAGAACCCGGAAGCACCAATTAAAGCCCAATGTATTAATTCCACTTGAGAAGCCTTTGGACACAAAATGAATATGAGATGCTGCTGGCTTCCTGGCTATACCGGAAGAAGAGCATCAGCACACTGCTATTTAGACCTCAGAGAATGTGTAAATCTCCATCTCCATCTTTCTGAGAAAATCTATACAGACTGGAGAGCGCCCCATGGAGCAAACGCAGAGGCCCTCACATCTTCAGAGGTCGGTAACAGTGGGCCTGCTGCTGAACCCTGTGCAAACAGCAGACGGCAGGGACACTCTGCAACCAGTGGCTTTTCTAATAAAGTCTGGCTGAACTGTAGCTAAAAGCCACCTACTAAATGCCCTCTCTCTTTAAACAGATAAATGCTAAGCTGACCATTTAAGAAAAATTAGCCAAATTATGCTGTCCATGGCTCACTTTTTCTTTACTTTCATTTGCTATAAATTCACAGTAAACAAAACACAATCTTCAGGAACAACACAGGAAATTAGTAATCTAAAAAAGAAAGTTCTTTGTGATTTTAGAGCAGCTTTTTAAAAAAAAAAAATCCCTTTATCACCGTGTAACAGGGAAGATGCTATTGCAGGCTTTCCACAGGAAAGTTCCAGAGGCACTGAATTGAATAACAGAAAGAAAACCCTAAGAAAGATGTACTGAGAGATAGACCATCCTGACTTTGAAGGAATGCTCTGAAACATCGATTAAATGTTTCATAAACCAAATAAGACAAAGAAAAAATATACAAACAAAACCAGAGTTATATAAGAACTCTATTCTTTCTCCTATCATAAAAAGCAGATGGTTTAAAAAGATATGTCTAAAGTAACTAAAGACAGTTACCCCAATCCCTCTTTTCAATCTATACCCACCCACCTTTTAAACTCTAGAAAAGGAATAATGCTCCGTCAAAGGGACAGCCGTGACCCTCACAAGCATGGTCTCGGATTTCTAAAAACCTGAAGTCACACTATTCACAGGCCATGTTCTAAAGTTCAGATTCATTGGTATCTGGCCTCTTGATCTGTAACCTAAGGTTGATGGCATCAACGGGCCAGTAAGCCAGACCCCTGTACCTGCAATCATACTGTGAGAAATGGCCTAATGCTGAGTTTCTGTGGGTTGCCAGGTGGAGGTAGCAAGTGTCAACTTGCCCTTTCGGGATCCCGGGGGGACCTAGTTCCTTGTATTTTACCCTATAAAAGCACTTCACTAGTTGCACACACTACTCTGACACTCTACAATGGTGTCCTTTTTCATGTTCAATCTGAAAACCTGCCTTGTAGGGCTCTGTTCCACAATGGTGCCTCCTGACAATGCTGGATGGCGTGGTGAGCCAGCTGGCTTAGTAATGAGGCCCTGGATTCGCCTGCACCAAGGGCAGCCAGCAGGAGAAGGGGAGGAGAGGGAAAGGGGGCCTGCGTGGGCACCCTGGACATCACCAAGATGGTGCCGGCACCTTGGCACTGCTTCTACTCATAAGCCTCGGTGTCCTATGGGGCAGAGGCCTTGGTGCCAACACCGTGGTGGGAGGGGCAGAGCTGGGTGCTGCCCTCACACATCACCATGATGACAGGACCTGACGTCAGCACAGCCAGAGTTTCTGCCTTTATTACGCTTAGACTCTGGATCAAGGCAGAGAAGAGGAAGGACTTCTAAGTTCAGCACATTACATATTAATAAATCTAAAGCATTGAGCATCTTAAAATGGCAACAGAGCCCAAAGAGATTATATCTAACCTTTCCTCTAAGCTACTCTGTAACAAAACAAAATAGAAATGTCTTACTTATTTGTAGCCAGAATACTATGAAAAAGAAACCAGGGATGAAAAAGAAGCTCCAAGAGCAGGGAAAAGACCCTCCTGAACACTTCACATCTCCAAGCCCTCCAAAGCAGAAGACGAAAGTCATCTCTAATGGAAAGAGTTTTAGCACTGAAAGGGGCGAACAGAACCACAACTATGGATCAATTTTAGAATCTGGAGATGTAACAACTGTTAAACCTTCATTCTTTGCCCCTTTGGTAAGTCCCTCTAGAGTTCTATTAATCATTAAGCGCTTGAGTCACAGAACTATGCTTTTGGCCCAAATGAAATTCATAAATGAGCATTAAAGCTGTCAGATGATTGTGTTGCTGGAGTCACAACTTCCACCTTTGGACTGCAAATAAATGCTATGGTGCTTTCTTCCCAAGTAAACAATGAGTAACAATGTATTAGTAACAGCGTATTAAGATAAATACCAGCTTGTGGACCCACCCCCCCACCACTGGCTTGGGTACGATGCATCAAAAGAGGTAGACGAGGTCAGGCACGGTGGCTCACGCCTGTAATCCCAGCACTTTGGGAGGCCAAGGCAGGTAGATCATGAGGTTAGGAGTTCGAGACCAGCCTGGCCAAGATGGTGAAACCCCGTCTCTATTAAAATACAAAAAATTGGCAGGGCGTGGTGGCTCACGCCTGTAATCCCAGCACTTTGGGAGGCCGAGGCGGGCGGATCACGAGGTCAGGAGATCGAGACCATCCTGGCTAACACGGTGAAACCCTGTTTCTACTAAAAATACAAAAAATTAGCCGGGCGTGGTGGTGGGTACCTGTAGTCCCAGCTACTGGGGAGGCTGAGGCAGGAGAATGGCGTGAACCCGGGAGGCAGAGCTTGCAGTGAGCCAAGATTGCGCCACTGCACTCCAGCCTGGGTGACAGAGCGAGACTCCGTCTCAAAAAAAAAAAAAAAAAAAAAAAAAAAAATTGGCTGGGCGTGGTGGTGGGCACCTGTAATCCAGCTACTCCAGAGGCTGAGGCAGAATTGCTTGAACCAGGGAGGTGGAGGTTGCAGTGAGCCAAGATCGTGCCACTGCACTCCAGCCTGGGCAGCAGAGTGAGACTCCATCTCAAACATACAAACAAAAAAGAGGTAGAGGAGACCTAGACCCATTATACAGGGTCTGCAGGGCCTCTTCAGCTACTGCCCGTGCTACAGGACAGGCCTGTGACGCTGGTCGTTTTTTCCATTTCCAATCAACCTGGAGTTTCCTTTCCATCCTGGAAGGCAGCCGGATGAGTGCTGAAACAGGTATGTCCTTACAATCTGTTTCCTCACATTCACTTGCTCCTACTAGTTTAGCTTGCAATTCTACATGAAAGAGTGGAGCCTCCCAAGGTTACATTCTTTGGCACTTTGGGAGAGTATAGCTAGCTCAGGGTGGCCTCTAAATGTTGTTAGCAATCTTTTTCTAGCTACTCCCCTCTGTGCTGATACCTTACTAAGTGAGATTTTTTTTTTTTTTTTTTGAAACTGCCTTTTGTCAGCTGCTGCCAGTCAGCAGGAAGAGCCGCTCACGTGCACACGAGCACCTGGGGCCAGGCATGAGGTCCAGACCCTGAAGGGAGACCTCCAGTGAAGCGGCACCCCAGAGAAGACAGAGTCACAACACACGATACCCACACTTTCTTGCTCCAATCCAATCTAGGAGTCCTCTTCCTTTCAATCAACGCTATTTCTCCCATACAGTAAAGGGAAGAACGGGTGCTACCAACTTCTCCCAGAAAACTAATGTTCTCATTCAGCGTATCAACCAAACTCAAAGCAGGGCACGCTGCAGCGTGGGCCTTTCGGATTCGTGGCCACAAGCAAAACAACACAGGGGGAGCCCATCCCCTGAGGCGTGGCCCCAGTCTGAAAGCGCTCAGTGGAGTCTGCAGAGATCTGAAAGCGCTCAGTGGAGTCTGCAGAGATCTGAAAGTGCTCAGTGGAGTCTGCAGAGATCTGAAAGCGCTCAGTGGAGTCTACAGAGATCTGAAAGTGCTCAGTGGAGTCTGCAGAGATGCTGCTGCCTGAAGGTCAGTCACGGACTTCCTGGGGGAAAGAGGTCGGAAAGCCAAGGTCCAGGGATCCTCACCTCACTGCCATGGGTAGCTATTTTTACAGCTTAAGAGACCTGCTAAGGCAGGCAGGAAATGTGTTACTTAAAAAGGGATCTTAGATAACATCTTTTGTTCCCAGAGTTAGCTGTCAAATATTTTTTAAACTTTTATGGCTATTTGAGAAATATACTCAAAAACTGCAGAGAGACAAGGTGCTTCTGTGGACTGGATTTCCCTTCGGCTCATTTTCCATGCTGGCTGCAGTGGCCCAGCACCCGCCCACAGTCCTGAGGCCTGCTACATACAAGATGGCTGACTTTGAGGTCAGCTTCACTCCCCAGGCCAAGGAGCATCAAGGAGCGCAGCCTGTGCCTGCCCTGCAGAGGGGTGGCAAGGCAGGAGGTGGCCTGGGATGGTTTGCCTACTCCACCCATGCTCTCAACTCTGTCCTTGAGCACTTTTCCTTTCACATTCTGAACATGGGGCATTGCCTCCGTGAAGAGCATACACCTGGGTCTTCACATCAGGTGATGCAGCCACATGGAGGGCAGGCAGGGTGTGCATAATCCAAGACAGTATTCAGAACCCTGGCCCCACAACCCCTCGACATGCAAACCCTTGGCAAGCAGCCGCAGCAGACTCAGAGCTACACTCAGAAAATCAGACCAACAGATCAGATGCTCTGTGAACACAGCCCATACACAGAAGCAACACACATAGAAAGAATGGTTAATAGTAATCTCATCCCTCGTTTCTCCCTTCTCTGTGTGGGTAGGCCTGTGCCGGCCCATCCACATGGAAGAAGGGAGGGACAGACGGGGATGGCAGCCCAGGAGCTAAAGCAACCATGGAATAGGCTTCTCACTTGCAGCCGCTACATCCCAAACACGCTGCTCAGCCAACAAAACTCCTCAGTGCACTTTGCCATGAGGAGCAGGCGCAGCTGGAGGCAGCAAGCTTACCCTTCTGGAAAGGCAGCTTTACATATGCATCTCGGTCACATGTAGAGCAAGGGAAGCCTTTCTGCGTATCTCAAAAATATAGGGGCACAGCAGGTAAAGAAATTCGCACTGTACTACAGACCTGCCCTGTCAGCCTGGGCAGGTGTTTCTGCACCAGCCACCTAATTCAACACTGGCCTTAGCACCCACAGCTGTTCATTTACTTAGGAGCTGTCTTTTCAGAAGAACGTAAGCTTCCTAAAGGTAACTAACCTTGCCTGTCATTTCCACTGCTATATTCCTGGTGCCTAGTGGAATAATGGAGTATTTGTGAATCACACGAACATGGACCACACTGGTCATATAAACTGAGCAAAGATGTAATGAGACCCTAGTGTCTCATCACCAGGGATCTAGCTGAAGAGACTGCCTTGTCCAGCATCATGACATAGTTTGTGCAATATAACACAACTAAATAAAACCGGTTATACTTCTCAAAGGTTCTAAGCGGTTATATATAACAACTAAGTTGAGCTGTAAGAACAGGACATGTTTTATGGTAAACGGAAGGGGGCCACCTCATAGTTTCCGGTCATCAAGTGACAGGTGCTCGGCACCTGCTCTGATCCTCCCCTCTGGTCTGTCCATGCCCATCACAGGGTCCTGGAGGTTCAGTGGTACTCCACCCTGATTAAAACACAGCCTAATGACTACATATAGCGAAGTCTTTTAAACACTAATTAAAAATAACAGTCTGGCATTTGAGAACTCCTACATACAAAAATATAAGAGCTGAAATAAACAGCAACAGTTGTAAATTTGGTCTATGCTCAGGTGGGTAAAAAGCTACACGTCTCCTCTGGAGTTTTTCAATCACTCTTGAGTTTATGGGGCTTTAAAATGCCTAACAATGGCCATCTTACCTTTTGGTTAATAAGGAATGGGCTTTTCTCAATTACTCCATTTTAATGATTATAAAATTCATTACAATAATATTTAACTTAATATACCCCAAATATCACTAACACTATAATCAATCGGGACACATTAAGTTATTTTGTCTTTCTTCATTCAATGTCTTCGCTATTCATTGTGCATTTTATACTTCGAGCATATCTCAACTCAAAATAGCTGCATTTAAGTGTTTAACAGCCACACATGGCTAATGGCTGCTGTACTAGACTGCACAGTTTTAAAATGTTCAAAACCAAACTTACTTTTCTGCATTTTGGGAGTCTTATATAAAAGAGGTTTTCTGTTTAAGCTCTTTTTACTTAAGATGTCTGAATACATTATTTACTATTTTGCATTTTTTTTAAACCCTGGAATTTGTCTTAGGATTCACATTGCATTCCTCATAATAAGGTAGAAGATATTAAGGACTATATCACATTGCTTTCTCGCAAGCATCCAATTGCCTTTTCCAACTACAGCTGCTAGATTTAGTTTTCATTCCCTTTACACATGGCTCCTTTCCTGCCCTAACTGAATGCAACCAAGAAGCTCTCACACATCTGAGCCAAGTTTCCTTAATGTGCAACAGAATGGCACCATCGTCAGTGGGCACAATGACCCACCCAAGTTTACAACTCAAAAACATTCCACTCATTCCTTTAGGAGACTTATGCCCATCTTTATGATTTAAGAAGAGGGAAAAACTTAAGACCTCAAAATACTCTGGTTAGAAGCATAAGCATAATCAGATTAAAGCACTTAGTTCTTCACTTATACAGCAAACACATGGGATTTTGCTAATAGAAATGGTGGTTTCAATAGTTTGGGACTGCAATGGGATCACCATTCTTCACCAACAGTGGGGACCTGCTGGTTAAACTCTGAGAGTGTTCCTGGTTACCTCTGCATCCTGATCCTGGAGGTGGTATGTCCTCTGGAGGCTTTGCAGAGTTCGGGGGCTCAGAGTCTTCTGCTCCAAGAGATGCTCCAGAAGCAAGACCAGCTGGTCTGGAAGAAGCTAAAGACAAAACCAAACAGCCTATGAAAATGCCATTCAGCTGATGAGAAACTAAACCCAAATGTTCAGACAGACCACATACCCAGGGTAACCTGGGTGCTTTCAGCATATATCGGCAACATGGAAAGACTGTTCAGCTGACTTTTGTAATTCCTCAGGGTCTACATTGTCTGTATTCCCAAAGACACTACATTCTGGGGTCTGATTAGGCCCCGTTTTCCATGACTAATCATTTCAGTTCTGTACTTAGAGCAGATCAAAACTGTGTTTATCTTAATAAAACATTATCGTGGTTTACTGGATCTCTTCCTTTACAGCACGCATATACCAGAAAATGTAATTTAGCCTAGACAAAGATTCAAGGAGCCATCCAATTATAGGCAAACACCTGGAAATTTCACAGAAGATGCGGCAGTCTTTTTACCACATAAGCTCTGCAAATACACCTGCTGCACACTGAGAAATAAAGAGCACATACTGAAAGAACTGTGTCTTCCCTCCATTACGAAAATCATAAACTTATAATCCATTAAAAAGCTCAAAAGGCTGTACACAACTATATGTGCAGCTATACACACAGACACAAAAGGTTACCCATATTCCTGAGTTCTCATACAGGAATGGTCAAAAGTGGTGTTACAAGTTAAGGGTAAAGACAGGAGGTAGTCTTTACATGGTACAAAAATAAAACACAATGTATGTGAAATACAAGAAATCAAGAGAAGCCTGTGTAAGACTTCATCCGTGTTACTCGCTATGGGGCAGCAGGGCCAGGCCTGGTGGCCCTGTGAGATCAGCCCTGTAGTGCACTGGAGGAAGAATCAATTTGAGATACGCCTTGTAGGAAGTGAAAAATATTTATTCTAAAATCAAGATTTTAAAATTAATCCTATGAATTCCATGGTTCTCTCTGCTGAGCTTCTCTCCATCCCTGTGTATGTGCAGATCATTCCTGTCAATCCCAATTACAGGTCTGGAAGTTGATATCACGTCAACAGTACATTCATAAGAACACCTGGATTTTAATTGCCATTTTCTGATGTTCTAAAACAATTTTTAAAAAGTACTGGTTTCCCTCCCTGCTCATCTTTCTGCCCGCGAGTGTGCACTTTGCCTGACCCTCCCTACCCCCTCACTCATTCACACACACACATATACTTTTCCAAAAGGTACGCAGAGGGCAACGGGCAGACAGCAAGCACTGCAAACACCACACCCACCGCACCATTCCACTAGGTATCTGTTTTCTCACCTCACCCTTCTAAGAAAGCCCCCACTTGCCTACAGACAGAGGCAGAAAGAAAGGAGACAGACACCAATGCAATCATTTGGTTCTTGGGTATATTCTGTACTTCATAACATCGCTTCATCTGAAAGACATGCTGTGGCTATTCTCTCAGGAGAAACAAGGCGCCTTCAGCAAAACTGCAGTACAATCAGCACTGACAAGGACCCAAAGAATTACTAACGCTCCATTTCTTTTCATGAGAAGTCAAGTAATTGCAGCATGTTTTAAAGATAGCAAATTACTACATAACTACTTGTAACAAAATCACCCATCTACCATACGATATTAAAAAGAAATCTACTGTTTTACAGAAGAGCCCAAACCCAGGCCCCCAGCCTCTGGTAGGCCTCCTCACCATTCATACTATAAACATTGCCGGGTATCCGGCATGTGGGTATCCAGCACTTCTGCCCAGGCAGCCCAGTGAGACCGGTTCTCTTTCTCCCTCTGCCCTCCTTTCTCCTTCCAGTTCATCTCACCCTTCAGCCTCCTGTGATGTTCCAAGAGAGGTGCTTTCCTGCAGGAGGCTGAGCCTTCAACCCATGGCCTCAAGCACCCCTAACCTGTCTCCCAGGGCCGCTGACTGAATGCCCTCCAGCCCTTGAGCCCTCTTCCCAGCGTCTCCCTTTTCACCCCAGTCGTGGGCTCTCCCCACTTCACCTCACTACTACCCTTTGTTGTGCTGCTGTCAAACAGCAGCTCCACGAGGGGTACCCAGGCCAGGCCACCACAGGATGGGGACCTGCTCTACCCCACAAACACTCAAAACTGGTAAGCAGCGCTTCTCAAGACAGTCTGAGGACAACAGGAGCCTGGCATCGAGGCCCCTCCAGACAAAGGCAGGCAGGCTTCAGGGAATGGGCTCAGCCTCACAGAGAAGCGATTCTCGGCACCACCAGCGCCTAAACACCCTTCGCCAGAAGTGGGGCCTCGTTTGCTAACTAAATACAGAAGGAACCAGCCCTGCCAAATTGCAGAATTACAAGGAAGAGGAGAGTAGAAAGAAAAGCATCTCCCCATATTATACGCTTGTGCTTACAAAGAAGCCTACTGTTAGAACTCTCATTTGGGATTTGGTCTAAACTAAAGAGACACACAGAGCAAAGAAACCCTGAGTAAGACAACTAGCTTGGTCCTCAACTTACCCCAACTAGGTTTAACTGATACAGCTCCAATTTAAAATCAAACAATTACCAATATGTGAACCTACAAAATTACCTGCATTCATACTTGTATATCTGAGTTTTCTTTTAAGCTGAAAGCTCAGCATCTCTACACAGAAACAGAACCAAAAGGATCAATGGAAGCTTTTGTCCACTCCAAATTTTACACAATGAAAATATTTAAAGCTAAACTCCCTGACTTAAGACCGCGAGATGGAAGGAAGGGAGGGAGCACACTGACTGACTCTAATTTGAGAGAGGTAAGGAGCAAGGGGGGACACTCCCCTCAGGTATCTGCTCCCCATAAAACAAGGCCCCCGACCACAGTGCTGCCAGAGCCAGCTTCATGCTCCCAGGTTTCTGTGAGTCCTATTCTTCTGAATAGACTTGAAATGACTCTCACTTAGTAAACAACCTGTGGCCACCTGGCTTTTAGTTGTAACTATGCTAACTCATGGGGGGAAATGTAGTTTCTGAAAAAAGTAGGGAAAAAAAAAAAATCAGTGAACAAATGTTATTTTGGGACACAGACAATAAAACTAATAAAGCATCTTTCATTCGCAAAGTACACATTACAACATTTTTAAGGGATGAGATAATAGGCCTTAAAAAGAGGATATTGAAGCAAAAATGTGGTTAAACAGCTTCAATACATTTCTCTTTGTAAAATAAACATTTGCTCCCCATAAAGCCACCCTACAAATGAAAAAGCAGTGGTCATGTAATAAACCAAAATGTTTGTAAAGCAAGTGAAAGAGACCACATATCAGCAGATGTGCTCAAGGCAGCACCGGGTGGTACAAGGAGCCCGGGGCGGGCACAGGGGGACTGGGACATGCTATGTGGACCACTCCACTTCCACCCACGTGGAAATCAAAGCAAACTTCACGTGACTTCTAGGCCAACTGCGTTTATTTATTTGTTTTAAGATCAGCTGAATTTAAGACTGAAAGGCCAGTGTGTTTAATACAGCAGCATCGGCAGGAGAGAGATAAGGCTTTGGTTGTACCACAGAGTGATCGTGAAAAATAAAGGACCTTACCTCCAAGCATCACCACCTAAGAAAGCAGCTCCTTCAGACAGTATAAAAAGAACTTGCCTTTATTTCTGGGGGCCCAACAGTGCTCACACCCACAGTTCAACAGTGACAGGAATGCAAAAGTCCTTTCCTTTGCATAAACAAGAAATTCATGATGGGGTTATTTTTTCCATACGGGGACCAGCTCATTATTTTTAAAATGCATCTGCCTCGGAAATTTACACAAAATAGGACTACAAGGTGCCAAAGTGATGTGGGTACTTCCAAGAGAACTTCACAGAACTATAAAACTTACTGAAATGAGTACAAGAAATGAAATGCTCAACGAGGTCAGTCAAGTACAAATGCTGCTTGTTAAGGATTTTAGAAGTCTGTGTTCTACTCTAAACATGGAAGGTTTCATAGTTGCTAAATACTAAGAACTGTACAAAGAAAAAAGTCCATTGCATGTTTTTCCCAACTTCAGAGTCGACGCATGCTGTACGACTTCGAATGGTTTGGGAGAGTTTTTATGCATGCTCTTGGAAAGAAAATATGAATTTTCCACACCCACCCTCCTAAACTAGAGGCAGCTCAATCAAAAAAAACCCCTGACTCTTCCAGAAGCCTCTTACTGCTGTCATGGGGGCATCACTCACTCTGCGCTCCCAGAAGACCACCCACGAAACTGAGGTCCCGCCACCATTTCTTCCATTAGCGTGATGCAGAACAGGCCAGCTCACCTCCTACATCAGAAAATGCCATGGACATGTCTCATGACTGACCTTGCAGAGGCAGGGCCTGTGACAAGAGACCAGCAAATGGCAACATCCAAGCCCCATTGCCTGCACCCCTCTGAAAGCAAAGGAGGGTACCTCCCGGCGTGACCCAGCTGGTGCGCTGCAGCCTCAGACGAAGAAAGTCACTGTGTGGCTCCCCAGACAGAGAATAAGCCTGGGACTAATGCAGCCACGGATTGACAGTGGCGTGAGTTCTATTATTACCCCATTATCACTCTGGGATCTGTGCCTAAATGAAGCATGCTTCCTCCCTGATGCCATTTCCTTTTATCCTGGCTGGAGACTAAAAGCGGATCAATGGGGGCAATACATATGATGTCACTTCAATTTACAGCCACGGCCTCCCCCTCTCCAGTCTGTCTGAAACACACAGAAAGATCAATTCTTCCCAAAAATGGTTAAAAAATGCTTGGGGAGCATTCTTCTTCCAGAAAAGCATTCTCTGCTATATTTGTCTATGTTACTACACAGGGAACTGTTTACATGGAACAAAAACAGAAGAAATGGTGGGGGTGGGGGGAATCTCAAATTCTGTATGCTGGAGACTTGCTGGCTGAAATTCAACACAAGCAGGGTCCTTTGAAAGTCACATGCAGGCGGCCTTCGGGCAGGGGCACAACAGAAACCAGTTTTCTTTTGTCCCTTGGATTAAAAAGGTGATCCCACTGACATAAAATATCTTTCATTTTTATAAAGTTCCTCCAAAGTCTGACAAATCCCCTTTCACTCTTCCCAGAAAACACATCCGTACCTTAGCAGACCCTCAGGTTGCCCCTTCAGTCCACAGGTATGGGAAGAAACAGCTTCTAATCACACAGTGCCCTCATTAAAGGAGACAGAAAGCTTGGCTACAGGACACGAGACAGAACTTATAAACTAAGTCATCTTCCAGACTCGGCTCTGAACCAAATAAAACACAGTGAAAATCTCTACGCTGCATAAATTTTCACATGGTGCTTTTTGCCAATAAGGCAAAATTAAGATATAATCAATGAAGTTCCTCAAAACAAAACCAAGAGTTCTCCCTCCTCATAATCCAAAAAGAAACAGAAAACGTTCAGAGCCACAGAACCCAGGTGCAGTCAGCCTTTACTGCCCACACACTAGCTAGGCCACAGTCTTCAATAAACGGTCTTCTTCCATCTGTTACTTTTTAAATGATAAACATTTCTAAGAAACAAAAGTAGACAACTTAATAATATGTACACATACCAGGTGTCTGCCCAAGAGCCTGCCTACTAGGATATCATGACAGAACTGAAATATATTTATTCTAAATTAGTAATTTGTATAATGGAAAAATACAATTGGTTTGAATTGCTGCTGAAAACACAATTCAGAAAAGAAAAATCTTTGTATGTTGAAGCAAAAACTTAACATATTTTAAAGAACTGCCGAAACTTACAAATAGAGGTCTCTACTGTTCACATTATTTGTGGGGCATAAAATTGGATTTGCCAGCAAAGGAAGTCACCAAACAATAAAGAGAAAAAAATTTTTCTTCAAAATAAAGAAAATCAATCAATTGGTGCATATTTGTCCAGCAGAGTCAGTTATTTCTGATTATCAAACATCTTTAGGGAGTATGTCTATAAACAAATTTTGGAAAGAAAATTCAAATAGTAAATATTCATATAGCTCATTTTATACAGAGAAAAGCATATTTATTAGATTTTTGCAAAATTCTAATAGTTATAAGTTCAAAAAGATTACTGCAAATTTTGAGCCACGGTTTGCTTGTGGAGTTTCTAAAAGTGGCACCACAGAACCTAAAACAGATACATACCATCATTAGCAAATACTATCTGAAATAATTTATTGGCATAAATAATTCTCATGTTTCCAGATTGTAAGGGTCAAATGTTTCCGTGCTATTATTCCCCTAACTCTTGCTAAAAGCATATACTATATGCAATCTAACACAAAGCATATTATTTAAATGATGAAACATGCAATCCTCTGGTCAACTGGATCTCTTACAACCACGTGTACATTAATATTTTATGTTATTATATATGTTGGAAGCATCATAAACACTCAAATTGAAAATTTCCAAGTATTTCACAAGAGATGTGTGGGATCCTTGTGTCCACCTCCCCAACCCCAGATCCTGCCAGACCAATTACAAGGGGCCAAAGGGAAAACATTCCTGATCTATGCTTCTCAAGAAAATCATCACGCACGAAAAAGAAACTGTAAATTCCTAAGTGATTCTGTCTATTCACCCTGCCACGACAACAATGGCATGTTCAATATACGGCTGAATATTTCTAAAGAAATTGGAATACTTTAAAGTATCAGAATATTCCTAACTTTTCTTGTATTCACATTTTCATAAAAATTTACTTCTTTTTGTTTCCATAGAATTAATGCTTTTGCCACAAGTGGTAGCTCACGCCTGTAATCCCAGCACTCTGGGAGGCCTAGACAGGAGAATGGCTTGAGCTCAGGAGCTTCAGACTAGCCTGAGCAACACAGTGAGACCTCGCTCCCTACCCACCCCCAAAATTAGGTGTGGTGATATGTGCCTGTAGTCCCAGCTATGTGGGAGGCTGAGGTGGGAGGGTCATCTGAGCCCTGGAGTTGGAGGCTGCGGTGAGCTAAGATTAATCCAGTAGACTTCAGCCTGGGCAACAGAGCAAGACTCTGTATCCAACAACAACAACAAAAAAGAATTAATGCTCTTACCTAAATTAATAACAGTGTACTTAATACTTGATGTATTTATCTTGAAGGAGAGTATATACATTTTATAATTCTGAGTTCCTAATTTACAAACAGTGACATTTGCTAGCTCCAATTCTAGTTACACATTAACTTATGACCCGCTAAAGCCCAGCATATGAATATAACTTTACTGTAAAAAAACGGTTGGCTGAGTCTATGAATCAAAACATCCTATATGGTATGTAGCCATGCAATGGAATACTATGTAGCTATTAAAAAGAATGAGATGGAATTATTTTTGTAACATGGGAAGATGGCAAGAAATGTTTTTAGAAAAAAGGTTCAGAATAAAATGTAGACTATGGTTCAATTTGTGTAAATTACATTCTAAAGATACATAATAAGAAAATAAGGAATGCTTTGTGTCAACTGTTTCTCTAACCTACCTGAACTCTCTGCCTTCCCCTCTGTCCATTTTTCTGCTTCCAGCTGAAGCTGAAATATTTTTCTTATATCATGCTACAAGTATTTCCTAATAATTCACTTAAAAGAGAGATCTACTTTATGAGAAATTCATCACCACAACCAAACCTAAGAACACTGAAAATGATTAAAGCATGTGCCCTAACAAAGTACTGAACCAGGCAACTGGAAACCAGGGGTTTCTCTAAAGCTGGCCCGGTAGTTATGGGAAGACCTCCTAGCACCGTGTGCACTGAGAAACCTATCATTGCCTCTCTAGTCTTAGTCATAACATTTTAACATTGGTTCTGTGCAGGCAGCAATCAAAAATTGGAAGAATTTAAAAATTTCCAAATATTCTGTAAATAGATATATAGGAAGCACAGTGTCAAACAGTCACATGCTCAGGTTTTTAGGCTGTTACTTACAATACTAACAAATTATAAAATATATTCAGACTTTTTTTCCAACGGAAAAAACCAGTAATTTCATCCAAACCCAGAATTTCTTCCTTTCTGTAATTTCCTATATTACTCCAATATGTCAAAAATCACAATCAGATGGTCTGTGTAGGATTATTCATTACAAATTTAGTAATTTTAGTTAATAATTTATCAACACGATTCTTCTTTGGTTAAATGTTTTTTATACAGCCCTATATTCCTGGTGAATAGTAATCTATACTATGCACAAAATTACTGTGTTCATATGGACAGATAGGCAATCATCACTAACATTCAGTGTGATAATACAGTTTTTCCTCTAAATTAGAAGGGATTAGCAAATAGGGGAAAAAACTCAGCTCTTACAGAAAATATCTATCTTCAGAATTTTATGTACAGAAAATAGGATCCTCTCCTTTTGAGTTTAAACAAGGAATAACTGAGTTCAAAGAAAACTATATTTTAACTTCTATAAAAGGAATATACATTTTTAAGGCCGTGTCTTAAATATTAGAACCAGATTTTGCTCATTTCATGTGCTATCTACCCCCATCCTTGATAGTCAAATGTTTATCACATTGAAATAAAGGACTTAATGCCCAATATAATATGAAGAAATAATAAGGTAACAATGTCTGCAAGAATAGCTGTCAATTAACAATCTGGTGATTCAAAAGAATGTATTAAAAGCAAATTTATATAGCAACACATGAAAATTCAGACCAGGAGTGATTCTCATTCCTCAACTAGAACATATCTAAAAAATACAAATTTATCAACTTAAAAAGTTTCATAGGCCAGGCACAGTGGCTCACGCCTGTAATCCCAGCACTTTGGGAGGCCGAGGTGGGCAGATCACGAGGTCAGGAGATCGAAACCATTCTGGCTAACATGGTGAAACCCTGTCTCTACTAAAAATACAAAAAATTAGCCAGGTGTGGTGGCGGGCGCCTGTAGTCCCAGCTACTTGGGAGGCAGAGGCAGGAGAATGGCGAAAACCTGGGAGGCGGAGCTTGCAGTTAGCCAAGATTGTGCCACTGCACTCCAGCCTGGGCAAAAGAGCGAGACTCCGTCTTAAAAAAAATAAAGTTTCATAAACGTTCTTTACAGTACAGATCTGGTTGATTATTCTTCATATTTAAAAAGCTAATGGTAAAATGACTGAAAATGCCTCTTTAATTATAACAAACTGTAATCAATGAAATGATAGCTCTGCAATTTTTTAAAAAGCGAATAGATGGGCCGTATGAGGAGTTATAACAATCTAGTTTGCTTTATGTGCAAAAACTCAACTGTATGTCTTAGGTCTCTCCCTTTGCCTTCCATAGTCTCCTTGTTAAAACTTACTATTAAGGATTAAGGGTTTTTTAAAATCAAAACTCACAGTTAAAAAAAAAAGTATGGCTGGGCACAGTGGCTCACTCCTGTAATCCCAACAACACTTTGGGAGGCCGAGGCAGATAGATCACAAGGTCAAGAGATCAAGACCATCTTGGCCAACATGGTGAAACGCCATCTCTACTAAAAATACAAAAATTAGCTGGGTGTGGTGGCGTGCCCCTGTAGTCCCAGCTACTCGGGAGGCTGAGGCAGGAGAATCACTTGAACCTGGGAGGCGGAGGTTGCAGTGAGTCAAGATCACGCCATTGCACTTCAGCCTGGGTGACAGAGCGAGACTCCGTCTCAAAAAAAAAAAAAAAAAAAAGTGAGCCACAAAAACATTTTAGAGATAACGACATAACAGTTGCTAAGTGAGAAAAAGAACAGCAACAGAAGGACAGAGAAACCAAGTCAACCACTCCGATCCTCAGGTTAGACAAGTGATTCAAGTACGGACACACAAATACATTCTTAGCAAATTCTGAAGCAGGAAACATAATTTATAAATTATTTTCACTCTTGGGTATTTATTCTGGAGTTGGAAACACTAACATTCCATTACTCCCAGTTCCTGTCCTATCTTGTGCATAGACACACAGTCAAGACAACATAAATATCTTTTTGGTCACATTTTATTTTCTAATATTCTTTATTTTCTACCAAATCCAAACTAAGCACAAATTTTAGCCACATGTCTACAATTTGTCAGGTGGTTTCTGCCATCAAGTTGACAAAGCAACCTGTCCATTTGTAAGGAGAGCCGACCGCAACTAAGGAGCAGGGGGGAGGTGGGGAGGGGAGTCCAACTACATGAGGGATTGCTGGAAAAATAATGGAACTTGTTTTCATTTAATAAAAATGTGTTGAGAGTACTGTACAATCTCCTATCCAAAGTTTCAGTTTTATTTCACAGAATGATTTAATGTCTACAAGGCATAGGAGTCCCATTTCCTCCAAATTCTGCAGTTTTGGATTCTCGTCCAGACAGTTTACACACTAGATTAACTGTGAAAAGTGTTATGAGGAATAGAGCAAAGGATTAATTCTTTAACAGTCTCTTGGATATGTAGGGAACTTCATGCTACTGAAAATAAAATGGATTTAATTTCAGGAGAACAAGGGCAGAAGTCTCAGATTTCAAGAAATGTTTAATTTTCCTACATTACATAGGACAGAAAAGGCTGCCTTGCCGATGTGTGAGAGGGTGATGCGAACAACATCGAGTCTGTTTGCCCTGAAGTTACACATTTTGCACAAATAGCTGAATAATTCATAAATTTAGATACAGCCCATCACGACAGAAACTATTTCCAAGGAAACAAGTAGACTGAAATAGCGTTATAAAAATGTTCTTTTATGGCAAAACGTCACTTTACTGCTATGAGTTTAGACATAATCTTAGTTCTACTGTGAGTTCCAGCCTGGACCCAGAGCCTGGAGCAGCCTGAAGTTGACAGGCGAGCAGGGGATCTGAAATGCGACTTTGCTGCCAAAAAAGTATTCTCTTACATAATTTCAAGTACTTGAAAGTCAATCAGCGAGTCTTCAAAAATGCAAAATGGATACTCATAAGTGGTGGTTAACTATGGATCTAAAATCCTGCTAGGTCTTTTCATAGGCGTTGGCATGAACATGATTAAAACCTAAGATGTGCTTTCTAGCAATAATCTAAATTCTAAAATGTATGCAAGACTTTAGGAAATTTGTTTAGACAAATTTCGCAAAAATGGTTAAGTTTTAGAATTTCTAGTATTTTTGTATCTTCCTTTACATATGTAAAATGTGCTCGTATAAGAAAAAGTACTTTATTAGAATTTTACTTTGATGTTAAAATGTAACATTCCCTACAACTTTCCGAAGTTACAGGAATAACATTTCTAAGCTGATTATTTAAATTTTAATGGAAAATAGTCTATAGAAAACTATACTTTCCCTCCCTCCCCTCAGTATTCCTATTTATCTGCAGAAACTAAGAATTTATCTTTTAAAAAGAGGCTAAAATGAAACACAGGTTTTTAATTGTTTTTCTTATATAAATTAAGCTGAAGAAGAAAAACTTTTAAAATTCTCCTGTGGCTACTGCTTGCATCTCGCATTTTTACAGAATTTCCCTTTAACATATCAAAGTTCCAACGGAGCAACTATAATCTCCACCTTATACTCCAAAGTGAAGCTTGACTCCTTTAAAACAAACCAGCTTGAAAAACCAGTGAGCACAGATCCTCAAAAAGTGGATAAACAAACTTTAAAATTTCTAAGAACCACTTTTCTGCTGATTTCACAGTATAGATTCTCATCTCGGAATTTAACAAGTAACAGCTAACTCTGACAGAGAAATGTTTGAAAACTCACAGGCTGCTCCTCTCTGGGGAGCCCAGCCCTCTCCCCTGGAGCCGGAGCCTAGAGCAGGCTCTTCCCGGAGGCAGCGCAGGCGAGGCCCCGTCGGGTGAACGCGCGCGTGGCTGCAGAAATGCCAAGCCTGATCCCGCAAGGTATCTTACTATCATCCCTGCTGGATTTGTCCTTCGTGTGAACTTTCTTGAGCGCCCCAGAACGTGTGTTTGCCTGGCCTTTTTGATTTGAAAGCCTGGTAAATAAAACATGCACGAAATCACAATTCCGACGCCTATGCCCTTGAATCACTCTGAATTTAAAAGGTTTACCGCCAGCTTGGAAGCAAGAAACACAAGCAGCAGCCACTCAGCAACGTCCCAAAGCGCGCCCGAGGGACACAGCAGCCCCGCTCCCGTCCCTCCGTGTCACCTGGGCGGCGGCAGCGCAGGCTGGGAGCCGAGGGCAGGCGTGGGCGCCGCGCAAGGAACAGTTCGCGGTCTCTGCGTGCCCCTGCGGCGCGAAGCCGAAGCTGGAGAGGACGGAGAGCCTGCGCTGCTCTGGTCCTTGCCGGCACGGCCGGCGGGGTGAGCCGCGGTCGGTCCCCGCGCTGTCAGTCTCCCGGCCAGGTCCCGCGCCCGCGAGTATCTCGGCGGCCGGCACCTCGCCCCGCCCCTGCGCTCCAGGCCCCGCCTCGCCCCGCCCCGCCCCGGATGGGCCGCTCCCAGCCGGCAATTACTCTAATGAGAAGTTCTCATCTCAGCACTTCTACAAGGTACAAACCAGCCCCAACACAGCCGACAATTCAAATGGCTTTGAGAACAAAGGCAGTCATAGCTGTGGCAATTTCTCCTCTCATTTACACAATGTGAGGACTTTCTCTCTTTGCATATGGTATTTAAGAAAAAAAGTTTAAGACTAGCATACATGCCATTTCACAAGGATATTAGTATTACTGTGGAAAAACATCAGACCTGGCCGGCTGCAACTGAAAAAAAAAACTTCAAAATAAATACATAAATAAATTTTTAAGTTTGGTCCCTCCTGCAGAACAAATGCTCCTGGACCACCTGGTGGAAATCGGCAACATGCTGAGGTGTGAGAGGACTGTTTTCTTACAGCTTACAGATCATGTGAATAAAAGAGCAACAAACCGCCCAGGGCAGCTTTCTGTAAGAATAAACAATCTATACAATTCTTAATCAGCACTGGTGGAGGCCGCTAATTGTTCACACTAAAATCAGAAAAAACAAAATGCCAGAGATAAGTTTTCTGTATGCAAGGACAGCTTTAATAGTTAATTACAGTATCTTCATCCTAAACAACCAGAACATTTGCATGGCAAACAAGAAACCCATCTCATTTCCAATCTTGCAGCAATCTCAGTAGATAAAAGTCACCAGAATCAAACCCAACAACAAAATCAAAAACTCCAACAAGGATTAAGAGGAATGTGATTTATTGAGAATAAGTGAGAGGTAGGTATTTCTAGAATGCACTTCAAACAAAAACAGAAAGATGTGGCCCCAAACCACAGGACAGGGACCTACCTCAGGAAGGGAACTACTGATCAGGGCAGTTTTCCCTAGAAAACTGTAATAGTCCATTCACAAGTTCTGCATGTTAAACTCTTCATTCTAATTTAAAATGTAATTAGAATGTTGTAGATAAGAAAAATTATAACTAAAACGTGCTTAGAAAAATAAAACATCAAAAACAAAGCCTTCTTATACTTTGACAGTACTGATTTGATCTTTAAATAATCTGCATCCATTTAAAAGAATTACTGAACAAAGTTTATGTGAAAGGTTAAAAAAATCAGGCAATGAACCACTGAATGGAAGAATATTAAAACCACACCACTATAAAAACTTTGCATTAAACAGGCTGAAAGTCTTCCACTTTCAAACTGTATTTCTTTTTCCAAAAACAGGTTTAAATTTTTAAAACATTTCAGGTAAGTATGGCTTTCAGTCCCATTCCATGCATTTATAAAATGTGAGCTAAAATATCTCCATCTAGAAGTCAAGAAAATCCTAAACTGTTCGTGTGATAGAAAACTTAGTACCTTATTTTCTTACAAAATGCCATGTTTGGTAACTAAATTTGCCTCTCTAAATATTAATATGACAAATAGCTGAATACAATTTAAATTGTAATAACCACTTTAAAAGTTAATCCTTTTTTAAACAAGAATATCAACTGATTTTAAGTTAAAACAAGCAGAATAAGAAACAAAGTGAGCACTTTCTTTTTTTTTTTTTTTTTTTGAGACGGAGTCTCGCTCTGTCGCCCAGGCTGGAGTGCAGTGGCGCAGTCTCGGCTCACTGCAAGCTCCGCCTCCCAGGTTCACGCCATTCTCCTGCCTCAGCCTCTCCGAGTAGCTGGGACTACAGGCGCCTGCCACCACGCCCGGCTAATTTTTTTTTTGTATTTTTAGTAGAGACGGGGTTTCACTGTGGTCTCGATCTCCTGACCTCCTGATCCGCCCGCCTCGGCCTCCCAAAGTGCTGGGATTACAAGCGTGAGCCACCGCGCCCGGCCTCAAAGTGAGCACTTTCAAATGCTAATATGTCTACCTAAACTTACAACTTTAGTTCCCTGAAAGTCAGATGACATTCTTACATACTTAAAACTAAGAAAATCAGGTGTCTGGGAAGTAAAAAAATAGAAAGGACTCCCAAACACTTGTTTTGCAGATGAAATAAACATGGTGAGCAACTGAGAACCCAGGGAGAAAACTCCTTCAGAGAAAATGTAATACTCCCAAAAAACTTATCCTTCCCTATGTTCCCCACACTCCCAGGTCTAGAAGTCGTTCTTAGCTGGGTCGATCTCTTTGTGTACAGCACAGAACACTCCCCTTTAAATGTTAAGCACACTAATAAGCTTTATGCATGTTTTCAAATGTGTAAGAACATTAAAATTATCCCTTAAAAATTATGTCCGTTTGAAAAATTCTTATCTACCTTTAAAAAACAAACATTCTTTAATGAGAGACAGAAATAAAGAAGTTTCACAAAATACACCAAAACATTCTTGGCAAAAGTAAATCTCCACTTCAGGCACCTACGCTATCAGCCTCATCGCTCACACAAACATTTTAGCATGTACTTTTAAAAGCAAAAAGCCACTGCCGATTAAGTTGGTCAAATTTGCAATTCTGCTTTCAACTAAAACTTAGAGAGTAAGCCTTGGGATAAGCCACAAAAGGTCTTGAGAGTATTTCCATTTCAGATAAGCAGTTCTCACTAACATCACAGATTTAACTTATCAAATGATTCCAATACTATTTGTTCGCGCTATTTTTATAATTTCCATTTTGCTTTTTGGAAGTTGAATCAGTGGCCCTAGTCCATATATCTTTTTAAAGAATCCGTATCTAGGAACCCGTATCTTCCTTTCTAAGCCCAGCGCAGTCCTCTACTGGCCAGCAGTGCTCGTGCCACCTGAGCACCCACCCTGCGTTCCTACCGTTGTTCAAAGCTGGGGTGGCGGCGCCTTCCGAAGGCATTTCCAAAGCAAATCCCCGAACACCACTCTCCATTCCGCAGGAGCCGGCAGCGCGATGCTGCCTGAAATCTACTGGTACTGCTCCCCTCTCAACTGGCCTCATGTTCGTTTAACGAGGATTAGGGGAGCTACGCTACATGGACATCTATCTGGATGTCCTCTGTGAAGGCTTAAAGCATGACCTATTTAAATTAGAAGCACGAGGACCACGATTATCCATAGAAAAAAAGAAAATACCTGGCCCTTAGGAGAGGGCAGCTGCTGTACAGCAATCCTTGACACGAGTAACTCTGGTTCTGAAGCCGAGGCCCCAGGGTGGGTGCAAGGGGCCCGACCCAGAGCCCTCCGCGCGGAGAGGACCCAGCCACCAGCATCCTTGACCGCACTGGAAGGTGCGGTAAGACCGGAACAAGAAGGCTTCAGAGAAACTCAGCCATGTCCAAAAGGCTGGCTCCAAAGCTGGGAGCACACCTAACACAAGGAGGTTTTAACAAAAGCAAGTCGCGCTGGACCTGGGGCCTCTCACCAACCCCCGTCAGCAGCGGACGCAGCAAAGGCCCGCCGGGTGCAGGGGCGCGCCCCAGCCTACAGTCGCCCCAGGGCGTCCCCAGCCCCAGCAGGCGCAAGCCCGCATCCCCCCTGTGCCGCTGCGGAGCTGCACTGACGGGACATGGGTCCGCCCGCTGCAGGCGATGACACTCCCTCTTTAAAACCTGTCGTCCTTTTCTCCAAGCACAGTGATTTCGCAGACGCTAGGGCCGCCGTTGGCTGGGGAGTAACCCGGGCCAGGGTCTAATCCCCCCTGGCTACTCACCTTGTGACCTTGGGCACAAGCGCTGTGACGCCCAACTGTCCAGGGGTGTCAGGAAACAGCACCGTCCTTGGCGCGCCCTTTCTGGCTAAAGACCCCTGTTTCTGAGCATGAATGTAAAATGGCCCACCCTCTTCCCCATGTTCCTTCAACACCAACTCTGCACAGCCTGAGATGTGTGCCGAGAGGGACTGACGCAATCCATGATCCTATCAAATGTAACCCTCAAATGTAAACTACAGGTGCCAAATAAGCTCTCCACTCTCCCCCTTCCCCCACTGCCAGCACCTCTCTAGTGCAGGCCCTAGGGGCACACCAGGCCTGCCTTACCACCAGGTAGGTTCCCTGACTCCCACCCTGCACTCCTCTCTGGCTGGGGACTGAAACAGTGACATGTATGCCCTATGTGTGCAGATCACTATGCTCATTTCCAGTCCCAATCCACTCCTCAGCCCTTCAACAAACCTTTCTGCAGCCTACTCAGCCCTCTGCCTGGAATGCCTTCTACTCAAATCACTATTCAAGGGGTCACGTTTTGCAAGAACCCTTCACCAATCTTACCCTTCCAGATGCAGAATTTGCTTCATAGGTTTTACTCTCATTCATTTCCAAGTGGGCTGTTATGCTATTCTGCCATACAACAGAATTATCGGAGTGCTGCTGCGCATGATGCTCCCATTTCTGACTCCTTGCAGGCCTGGGATGTCTTTACTTTTAATCCCCCCTCACTCCCACCCCCACCTGCATCCAGCGGAGCCAGTTTTGAATTAATGTAACCTTCTTGTAGTAGGATCAAAGTTTCCATTTGTGCCCATTAGCAGTGATTCTTAGCAACTAAATGATGGAAATATGTTAAAATAGAATCAACTTTAAAAGACAAATTAAAAGATAATACTTTTTTTAAGCCTTGTACCATTAATTTCACAGACAAAGAAAACCATTACAGGTAAATGTCTTATCTATTTCAGGGACATTTTCCCTAGGAAGCTGTTGACAGCTTAACCTTGGCAGCTCTGCTTTATGCAAATGCAGATGGTGCTTTTCTCCCAGAGAACTTCGCACGTGTTATCTCAGTTGACTTTGCAATGGCCTTGTAGACAGGAGCACACGTTACCCACAGTCTTAGGTGACTGGGGAAAGAGAACACAGGAAGGTCAAGCCACTTAATACACAATATGTACACAGTGGTTACAACTACATAAAAATTTTGGGCTGGGCACCAGGGCTCACGTCTGTAATCCCAGCACTTGGAGGCTGAGGCTGGTGGATCTATGTGGGCCCAGGAGTTTGAGATCAGACTGGGCCAAAACTCTGTCTCTACAAAACATACAAAAATTAGCCAGGCATGGTGGCATGCGCCTGTAGTCCCAGTTACTTGGGAGGCTGAGGTGGGAGGATTGCTTTGAGTCCGGAAGGTTAAGGCTGCACTGTGCCCTCATCTTGCCACTCGTATTCCAGTCTGGGTGACAAACTGAGATCCTGTCTCAAAAACAAAACAAAACAACCCTAAAAATTATACAGATGTGTGCACAAAAAAGGATGTTTACAATGTTAAAACTGGAATATCATTTTAACTGGAAGTTTTCCTATAAAGTGTTAGTATACATTATAAAATAAAAAATTTCACAAGACAAAGCAAATGATTAACTCGATTATTCACAAGTCAATAAAACTATAACTGAGTCATTCTTTTAAATAGAAATGACAATTTCCCTCAAACTAAAACTATAAATTAGTTTTATGTCACACTGAAAATTTCTCTTTATGTCAGCAGTTGGCAAGTTAGATATTACAGTGTAACAGAAACTTCATTTAAGCAAAAGTACAAATGACTTTTTCTACTATAATAGCATATATCTGTATATGCACATATATTATTTTTCCTGATGGTAGTTATGAGAAGCTGTAAGAAAATTACAAAGCCACTAACTACCTCCCACCTTTTCTTATTTTTGTGTAGATGACGTGGCAGCAAGCGGGGGGGGTCTCACTTTGTTGCCCAGGCTGATCTCGAACTCCTGGGCTGAAGAGATCCTCTTGCCTTGATCTCCCAAACTGCTGACATTACAGGTATGAGCCACTACACCCAGCCAAAAAACCCATATCTAATACTACACTCTGTATTTGTCAACTATCAAACCCTATGAACTCCCCAATTCACTACCCTTTACATTATCAACATCCTCTGAGGTTGTAGGCAGGATAATGGCCACATTACCTGGCAAAAGGGAATTAAAATTGCAGATGGATTAAGGCTGCTAACCAACTATAAGATTACCCTGGATTATAGAGGTGGGCTCAATGTAAGCCTAAGTGTCCGTATAAGTAGAAAAGGCAGGCAAGAGAGAGAACCAAAAAGACAGCAGTGTGAGAAGGACTTGGCCAAACCATGCTAGCTTTAAAGATGGAGGAAGGGGCCATGAACCAACGAATATAGGCAACCCTAAAAGCTGGACAAGGCCAGGAACTAGATTCTCTCCTAAAGCCTACAGAAAGAAAGTGCTGCGGACACACTGACATTAGCTAATGCAGGCTGATATTGGACTTCTGACCTCCAGATACTATAATAAATTTGTTTTAAGCCACAATATTTGTGGTAATTTGTTAAAACACAATAGGAAATTAATACATCTGAGTTCCAAGTTCCTCATAATCAATGTCATTGCTTCTTAGCCTGTTTGGTGAAACACCTAAGGATAATGACATCCTTTATTTTTATTTATTTATTTATTTATTTATTTATTTATTTATTTTTGAGGCAGAGTCTCGCTCTGTCGCCCAGGCTGGAGTGCAGTGGCACAATCTCGGCTCACTGCAAGCTCTGCCTCCCGGGTTCACACCACTCTCCTGCCTCAGCCTCCCGAGTAGCTGGGACTACAGGTGCCTGCCACCACGCCCAGCTAATTTTTTGTATTTTTAGTGGAGATGGAATTTCACCATGTTAGCCAGGATGGTCTTGATCTCCTGACCTCGTGATCCGCCCGCCTCGGCCTCCCGAAGTGCTGGGATTACAGGCATGAGCCACCACGCCTGGCCAATGACATCCTTTAAAAGCTCTTGGCTACACCTGAATTCATCAGCTTCCTTTTAAAAGAGGAAGGTTTCTTCCCGTTCCCTCCCAGATCCCTAAGTGTGCTGCTTTATAGGTTATTTCAGGCTCAGTTCTGGAGGTTGAAGAGTTTGTTGGGTTTTGGGGGAGGGGAGAAAAGGCGGCTAGATAGGAGGTCTACGGGCCTTCTGGGTCTGGCTCTTTAACTGCTCTGCTGCTTTTATAGCACCACGGAGGCCGGGGCAGAGCGTGTCAATGAAACAAAGGACAAACATGAAACAAAGCGCCAGGGGCCACCGCGTCTTGATCAAATCTAAGAGCGATTCCAGTTAATGAGTAACATAACCCCACCACCTTTTTCATGGCTTTAATTATTACAGCCGGTAAGAAATATTCAAGCCATCCCTGTTTAGTGATGTTTTATTTACCCCTAAAGGCTAAAGTCTTCATTAAGTGCAGAAGAGTTGTGTTCAATTCAACACATATGGTGAGATCACAAACTGGCTTATACTTTTTTAGTGTCTCTCCCTCTCCACACACACACACACACCCAAGGACTCTGAGTACACAGTACACAATCTCAATCTGGCAATATCACAATTTCACATTACCACAAAGATGATTTTTTTTAAAAAATCTTATTTCTGAATAGTTTTCCTTATTCTCAATTTTTCTAGCACAAATCCATCTTCTCATAAGGCCATTTCCTACACTGATTAAAGCGCAAGTCACTCTTGCTACAAAGGAGTCTTTCTTTGGCCCCAAATGTTTCACTCACATACATGAAAACTGGCTAAGTTCCTGAATGGCACAGAGCCTTTTGGTTTGAGAAGCCTGACAAAATGTCTAAGTAGTAAAAAGAACTGGTAAAACGTGAGAGCCTGTTATTTATCGCAATTCACATATCCACAAGATCAACAGCCATTACTTGCTTTTTTTTTGGAGTGTGGAGACTTAACTCTGTCATGGAACTCCCTGATTATGGTATTTTCTGAAATTCACAATGTTATGTTTTCTAAAGGGAAACAACCAGCCATAGCTTTCCAGGTACAATCTTTGAGGAAGGGAGTGAGACTGTTTACCGTGTTTTCTATTAGAAAAGGAATGTTTTCAGCTCATCTGCACTTGGATCAATATTTTTATCTTTGGGTATCATTTGGCATTGCTGTCACTGGAGCTGCAAAAACACGGGAGGAGCCAGGATCATCCAAAATTCTGATCCTGCACTTTGCAAAAGAGAGGACGAGCTGGGTGTCGCTCTGTCATGTGTGTCCCCACCTCCAGGAGCTTAGGCCAGGAGGGAACTGGGAATGCCTATGCCCATCAGCAATAGGTGTCCTAGGGGCACCTGGTCAGAAAGACATAGAGGAGGGGAGGGAGAAAGGTCCCTGCTCTCCTCTTTCATTGCAGAGACAGAGACAACTTCTGAGGAAGAGCTGGAATCCTGGGGTCAGGGGAGGCAGCCCAGGGGGAAATGCACATGGCCTGGGCCTCAATGCCGTTCCTTCAGAAAAAGGGGGTTACCACTTGGCTCTGTGGTGGCCCTAAGGTGGGAAGATGAACTTGGCTTTGTGTCTGATCATCCACTTTATTAGCAGGATCACACATTGTGGTACACAGCCTGTCTTCTGCTCCAGTTCTCAAGAAACCATTCCTGATAGCAATATAATTCTAAATGGGAGTAATAAAATGCATAATAAAGAGGCTAGGCACTACATTTTACAGAGGATGGGAAAGCAAAGTTGATTTTGTATGTGCAACTGTTCCTGTCAATGGACGAACAAGCCTGTGGGAAGGGACTGGGGCAGCAGAATCCCCTGGTGCGGCTCTGGCCTCAGGGTCCCCTGACTGTGTGCCTCCTCTCTCCTCCACCTACTGAGGTCCCCTGGGAGGGAGGAGAAGCCACCTGTAACCTCTTGCTGCTCAGGTATTAAAGCAGGGCTGATGAGGCCTGTGCCTCTGAGCTCCTCAATGCCCCAATGCTATTTTTATTATGTTCCCAGAATTAAATTCAAATAGCATCTTTAACATGCTTTAGTTCTGTGGGAAAAGGAAATACATCAATCATGCAATAACTATAAAAATTTAACATCCTGAAACCTGTTTTTACAAACTCTAAATAAAAAGTCAGCAACCTTAGTCTGCCATCACAAATCATTGTTCTTGACAAATAATGACAGTGGCTATTTTAAAGATTTCTTAAAATTAACATGAAAAGTGAATGAATGAATGAATGAACATGTCCATAGTAGGGATAAACAAATTAGCAAGTTCGAAAGTTGTTTCTGTTTATACAGCCTGCTTAAAGCTTTTGAGAGAAATATTACTTATGTTAAACGTATTTAATTATAGGATAGGAATTCCTTAAAACTATGATCCAGTTTTATTTTTTGTTTTTGAGACAGGGTCTCACTCTGTCACCCAGGTTGGAGTGCAGTGGCGTGAACACAGCTTACTACAGCCTGGACCTCTTGGGGCTCAGGTGATCCTCTCACCTCAGCCTCCCAAGTTGCTGGGACTACAGGTGTGCACCATCACACTTGCCTCATTTTTTAGTTTTTTTTTTGTAGAGATGGGATTTCACCATGTTGCCCAGGCTTGTCTCAAACTGCTGGGCTCAAGTAAGTGATCTGCCCATCTCAGCCTCCCAAAGTGCTGGGAATACAGGCATGAGCCACTGCGCCTGGCCAACAATTTCAGTTTTTAAAAAATTTTCCCATAGGTCTTATTTTTCTCATGCCCACAATACTACTTTTCTTTGGACCATTCTCAATTGATCCATCTTGCTCAAGATGCAGACTCCAACAGCATGGGCCGATGCCATGTTAACTCCACCATTATGCTATTCAATATTTAAAGGCATTGAATACATGCTCACATGTGTTCCATTTGACTTCTGTCCATCCAGAAGGCCCAGAATAACCCTCTTTCAAACCCAGAGCTGGTCACTTCGGCACATGAATCTAAACAGTGCTTGGTGTAACAGCATCATTTCGACTGCCAAATTTACTGGCAATCCTATGTTAAGCCCACCTCATCTGTGAACTCATCGAGGTTATCCATAAGTCCCAATTTCCAGTACAGATATTAAGCCACACCCCAGAACTGCTCCTATCACCTCCCTCCTGGTGGCAACAGAGGCACTGATGAACACCCTTTGGGTCAGACCTGTCCGCCTAGAAGTAACCTGGACTTACCGAGCTTGCTGCTGGCAATAAGAAGATGTACAACTTCTAAGAATCTTAATGTAAGACTAATTAAAAGAACAGGAAAAGAAATGAAATCTCCCTTAACAACAAGACTCGTTCCCTTGAGGAGATGCCTTCTCTTGCAGGGGACCTTGTAGGCAGAGCTCACCTGATGTGCTTGCATTGTAGAGACATTATCACTGTGCAACAAAAGAAGTTATTTATAGCTGCTTTGTCTTTATTTCCTAGGTCTAACCACCAGAATCTCTACTTAGCCAGGCAGTGGCCTGGATTTGTTTGCTACAGTTACTGAGACTTGTGGCAAACATGGTTTATATCATTATGCTTTTTATTGTTTCATTCCGTTTTGGGGGTATGTGTTTATATTCAGATTTAAAGTGTGTGCAAGTTGCCTAGAAACCAAAGTGCAGAATTCGCAACCTAATGCATGCTAAATTGCAGCTGCTGGAAAACAGCATGTTCCTTCACCTACAGTCTGGGCTGGGCTCATTCCTATCTACCCTGTCATTCAAGTTTGATGGTATGTAGTTTTCCAGGGAGTTTGGTTTAGTTATATCATCGCTTTTGGTATAACTGGAAAGAAAGTGTTTTTTGTTTTTCATCTTGCTTGAATGCCCGTTTTTCCCCCCCAGAAAACTTAGGTTCTTCTCCTGCATCAGGACAGTATATGTAACTTTTGGTGTGGGAGACACAGGCCCAAGAGGCCAAGAACTTGTTTGCATGGAGCATGGACGGACAGACGACTGGATGGAAGGTTTCTCACATTACTGTATTTCCCACACTGAGCACCTTTCATCTAAGGAGCTCCACACCATCTCATACATGCCTGAGGTGCCAACCTTCCCCACCATGGCATGACACTCAGGGTCTCAAGGCAGAAAGCCGGTCAAGATCACTGTAAATTAGGAAGTGAAGCCAAATAAACCCTTAGGAATGTATTAGCTTGCACTGAGAGGTACATTACTTAGAGAAGCCCCTTCTACTGTTGCCGCAATTCTTCAGGAGTAAGCACGGCCCTTCCCCAGGAGCAGCTGAAGGCCCGCAGAGAGCTGCTGAAGAGGAACAAATAGTGCTCCAGGGTTTTTCTTTTCAGTTTCACTAGCTGGACCATTCCTACTCCTGACATGTTCTTTCCTAAGTCCTTCAGCAATAAGAAACTGTGCCCAGAACAAAAGTTATGTTTTATTTTATGCCACAAAATTAGGAGTGGAAAAGAAATGTGAATATCTTATGAGAAAAAAATGCAAGTTAAACTTCCTGGAAAAGACCTGAATTCATCGAGCTTTGGTGCTTGTATACCATAAGCTCAGACAATAAAATCCTACCCACTCTCTTTAACTGAATGCGGTAATACTTTTGACAACAACTTTTAGGTGTCAAGGAGAAAAATATTTTTCATGGTTAACTGTATAGGCTATCATCTTCTATCAATGAACACTAATCAGTTTTCTGGCTGAAATAAAAGAATGACTTCAGAAAGAATTCTTAAGATAAAATGGTTAGGGATTGATAAAGGAAAACCAGCCCCCTTTAAAAAATCAAAATAAAGGCTAAAAGGTGAGGTAAAAAAAAAATTATCCTGAAACTTCACAAAACAGCTATTTAAAACCAAATCAATAATACTGCTGTGAGGTCTTTTTAGAAAAAAATTAAAAGCCTCTATGGGTTTGCTACAATTTTCATGCCCACTCTTAGGCTGAAGACAGCTCATACATCTGTGGTGTTCAACTAACTAGCAACTTAGGTTCTGAATAAAAAGTACACAGAGATGTTACCACTTTCTGCAAGTAGCACACTGGAATGCATAACCTGCCACATTGCAGGAAGCATCCATCCCATGACAATGACATTGTCAAAAGATGGCACATGGGCCGCGGACTGCTAAGGCAAGCTTGTGGCCAGGCTGGAAGACTGACAAGATGAAAGATCTCTAAAAACCCACAGTCCCTTCAGGGTGACTTTAAGCCAAGGTGCCGAGGTAGCAGCTGTCCCTCCATCTCTCAGCTGAGCTATGCTTGGCCACCTCTGAAACAAACTATAGTTTTATTCCCCACAAAAAAAAAAAAAAAGAAGAAGAAAGGAGAAGAGGAGGAGGAAGAAGAGGAGGGGGAGGAGGAGGAGAAATAAAACCCAACATTCTGACATTTACTGAACTGAAAGGAATGAAGTGCTGCTCTTGTTTAAAAAGAGCAAGTAAACACATATTTTATGGCAGATATTTGAAGATAATTAAAAAGTAAGGAAACTTTTAAAAAAGATTAAATACCTTTAAAAGAGATGAAAGATTTTCTCTCACCCCAACTATGATTCTTGTCATTTAAAGGGCAACTACTGTTAGGAATTTATTTAAAAGTTGGAATTTTTTTTCCAAAGGCAAAGATTTAAAGCAAGTAAGACCAATCGGATAAATTCCATCTTCATGAACTATAACTTAAAGAAATAAAACATTTTATTTTCATGTTTTCAAATATGAAATGTTTTAAAATATCCTGAGAAATCGCTGGTAAAATCTTAAGAAAGCAGGCAAGATCAGTGGAAGATTCTACCTGTCCTCAAGCCTAGGCTTAGGGAAAATGAGATCACACAAGATCATATGCACATCCTCACAAAGGAACCTTTAAACAGGACAAAAATTCTTAAAGCCATCTAAATCACTAGACAGCAAAAATCTAGGGAGATTTAAAACACAAATATTTGCATAATCCTTTCTATTCAAGAAAACTCAGTGTGACCACCATCACGGAAACCTCTCCCAAGAGTCTACAATCACCACCCTCAGACCTATTTTCTGGGTAAAGCATCTGAACGCATGTGGTAGGAGGGAAGTCTATTACAACTGAGTGAATGACTGGGGGCGGGTGCCTGCTTTTACTGACAAGCAAGTAAGGCCACATAGCAATTTCTTTAAAAAAAAAAAAAAAAAATTATCTGGGCTGGGCGCAGTGGCTCATACCTGTAATCCCAGCACTTTGGGAGGCTGAGGCGGGCGGATCACCTGAGGTTGGGAGTTCAAGACCAGCCTGACCAACATGGAGAAACCTCGTCTCTACTAAAAAAAATACAAAATTAGCCGGGCATGGTGGCACATGCCTGTAATCCCAGCTACTCAGGAGGGTGAGGCAGGAGAATCGCTTGAACCCAGGAGCCGAAGGTTGTGGTGAGTCGAGATCGCGCCACTGCACTCCAGCCTGGGCAACAAGAGTGAAACTCCGTCTCAAAAAAAAAAAAAAAAAATTATCTCTAGCTGGTCTCAAAGGGATTTATTTTAAAAAACAGCAAATCACTAATACAAAGGAAATTCCTTAGAGATTTACTACCCATCTTAGATACCTTTACTTAGATCTTTCAAGATGTTCCAACTGGCCCTGAACTTGATTGCATCAAACTGTTAGGTCTGGCTGCTCCTACGAGATACATCACAGGAGCAGACTTTCCCAACATGCCAAAAATTAATGTCCAGGTTCAGGAGAAAACTGGTACGTCATCAATGTAGAGATGGTTTTCTTTCAACCAAACACTGCATGTTCTCATTCATAGGTGGAAATTGAACAATGAGAACACATGGAAACAGGGTGGGGAACATCACACACAGGGCCTGTCATGGGGTGGGGGACGGGGAGGGATACCATTAGGAGAAATACCTAATGTAAATGATGGGTTGATGGGTGCAGCAAACCAACATGGCACATGTATACCTATGTAACAAGCCTGCACATGTACCCTAGAACTTAAAAGTATAAAAAAAAAAAAAAAAGAGAAAGAAATGGTTTTCTTTCAAATATTAAATGAAATGCTGGGCATATTGGATGTCTTCCCACTTCTCTCCCAAGTTCATAACAAAACCTGAATCCTATCAATCAATCCAATGCAGCGATTAGAGGAAATCCCAGCAAGGCCCACTTCTCAAGCTCCTCTTCTGAGAGATCTGTATCAGCAAACCAGGATCCGCTGTATCTCAGTGTGCCTCATGTTGAGTCAAAGACTGTCAGTTGATCAGAATTAAGAGCAAACTTGTTCCAACCTTTCCCCATTAAAAACACAAGGGTATTTACATCTTCCAAACAAATGCCTTCAGCCCATATAAAAACTGATGGGCCAAAATGAGGCCTCGCAGGCCACTGTGTGTGATTCAAGGGAAAAATTATTAATATCCAAGTAGAGTTTCATGATTATCTCTCCTTTTCAAATTGTTTCAACCTCAGCCCTCATGCCATTCCTGACCCATGTATAATTCTCAAATTATAACAAGCATAGTCTCAAATCCTCCCATCTAAATGACCTGTACAGACACTTAATTAGCATTTACCTATTTGGTAGATTCTTTGGTATTTCCTAATACTATTCTATCAAACCCACCTATATTGCAAGGAAGGAGAAAATGGGGGAAAACATGTCTTAATGGGTGTCTGGGTCTATTTTCCCTTGTCAAAGATCTCCTTTATGAAGACACCTGTCCAAATTACTATATAAAAGTATAGTAAAAATAAAGTGGAAGCAATCGCTACCTACATCTTGGCTTCAAGCAAGAAATAATAATATCATTATGTCTCAAATATAACTGAAAACTCCCTAGTTTTCAAATAGGTACCCTGGAATAAAGCAATATCAACGTCAGGACTCAGAACCAAACTTCTAATGGAAGACAAGGCAGGGATGTGTCTTCAGTATGTCATTTAGACAGCAATTCTGTCATCATCAATGACCTCACAGAACTAACAGCTGACAGCAAAGCAAGGGGAGAAAACAATATATAAGATTTTTAAATCTCCACTGGGTTAATCAAATAATATAATTTGATATAAATTTATTTTCACAGTATCCCCAAATTTAACTGCTCACAAATGAAATTGGGGATATTTAACTTCTGAATATACAGAATGATTTCTGTGACTTCTATATGTAGAATCCTTATGTATTTCATACTCTTATTTCTATAATGTTACAAAAGAAAGTAAATACGAAACACTGTGTTGTGATTTGCTGAACCCTGACAAAGACTGAATTCAGAGATAATTTTTAAATGTCAAAAATTTCCCATGTGGCCTTTCTGATGAAAGGCCTATTAAGTAGAATACAGGCTTTATTATTAATTATAGTGTCATATAATTAACCTACTATTTCGTTTTTACGAAGGAGGAAACTTCAGTTATGGAACTGTAGCTTCTTTAGAAATTGAACCTTTTCTAAAGAAGGTTCTAAATGGAACCTTTCTAAACATGAAGAATCACATCGACTGATGGAGACAGAACCACATACACATGAGCCTATCAATTCTGGCTCATCATATCACCTATCAAAGAATGGTAGAGAAACACAACAGGGAGGGAGGAGAGGGAAACTGAGTACATTTTGCTGGAAGGAAGGAATCACCATGTGGGGTTTTAGCGGGTAAGAGAGGAGAATGGAGAGACATACTGAGCACACAGCACCAGAATGAACAGGTGGAGGAGACATTAGTACTAGAAAGAGGAACAAAAGTACAAGAGAAAAAGGGGTAGAACAAAAGAAGAGGTGAAATGAGGACACAACGGACTTACATCTGTTTGGCCAACTCTAGATTCTATGGACTAGTGGTAAGGAACCATCTCCGAGATTAACAGCACATAGCACAAGAGCTATTCTTAGCTGGCTGCGCTGGCTGAAGCTGCAGGCACCTTCCCCCAACCACGTCAGGTGTGCTTCCAACTGCACTTTTTCCAACTGCAATCTCCCTGAACAATACGTGGCCATCCCAAAAACAGCCATTCTAAAATGAATTCTAGTGTTCTAGCACTTGGCACGGTATTAGAAGAATCCTTATCCCCATTACACACACCTATACATGCACGTGCCCATCACATAGCCTGGTCAGAAAAGAGCTCTGGGGCTCTCTCAGGGCTGCACATCCTGCAACATCACTGATGAGGCTGTTTTGTCATAAAATAAAAGCACAGAGGTGGGAACAACTCCAAACCACCCTCCCCTCACTTAGTCATGTATTTACCTACTGATTTGGGTGCTAGTTATTTATTCCTAAGTAACACCTATTATTTACTAGCTATAAAACAGGCTCTGTTGCAGGTGAAGTATTCCAAAGTGAGGTTTTGTGCCTAGAGCAAAGAGTAGCCTGGGAGACCATCAGCTCCTCAAGAGAAACATTCTCCGACTAGCCCACTGTACACCCAAGGTGAGGGACCCTCTGGTAGTGCACATCGCCACCTTTCACTGGCTCACCATAGGACAGAGGAGAACATTTTCACATTTCACTCTTTGGCTTTTGTTTCAGTAACACCTTTGAATGGCAGAGTTTACTTAACAGATAACATATCTGAAAGGCTCACTTGAAAACCAACGCTGCAGTATCTGCTTCATTTCCCTGGGAGGTGGACAGGCTTCCTGACGGGCCACGCGAGGTCTGCCAGTCTGTCTGGCCCAGAACAGCTCCTCTGCACCTGTGAACACCTGGCTGGCCACAGCACTCAAGCCAAGAGGCCTATCTACCACTCCAGATGGGGGTGGCCTGAAAAGGAAGGGCCAGAAGCAGGTGGCCTCCGCTGGCCAGGTGCAGTGAGGTTTTTCTCAGACACACACGATAAAGTGTGCTTCCAGGCTCACTGTGAGTCCTGCTGGAGGGTTTCAGGGCCCCCCAGTTAGTTTGCTTTCCTGGGACATGTACCTTCTGATCATGCCCCTTTCCATGTTATGGTTAATGTAACAGGATGAGAGAAACCACAAAGTATAAAAAGCTACAGGACACTGAGCCACTTATTCATGCCCCTGTAAGCACTGGAAAAAGCTGTCTTTAGCAGAAACACATGTAATCAAAAGAAGAGGCGGGGGCTCTGCAACATCAAAGACCCTCAGTTGTGGCACATGGTCCACAAACAGGATAATCCTCCAGATATCTGGGACAAGTCAAAAGACAAGAGGAGCAAACAGTGTTCACTTGTTTGAACTGGGACACATTTCCAAAAGGGAGCATGAAATGACATGATCCAGCAGCAGCTTAGGGAGCTTATGTTTTAATTCCCCCACTACCCAGAGAATTGGGCTTGAACAGGATTTAAGGTGCACAGGTGAGCTTTAGCAATTCATCAGTTACGTGTAGAGCAGTGAAATCCAACAGCCCCCTTTGATCTGCAAAAGTGTGTAGCTCTGTCCTCACTCCCCACCAGCTGGCCACTGCCAGGGCATTGGCACAGAGCTGGGCTCTTGTGCTTTGATAGATGGCGATGTTTCAATCAGGTATCAGTTTCTATTAAAAAATGCTGAGGGACTTAGCTTCTAATCACAGTAAAATGAAGACCTAGATGACGTCGTGTTCTGGCATTCTGGGTACACGTGAAGAATGCCCACCCAGAACACGCTCCGTGATTGGATGTTTAGGAGAAAAGAGAAACTACTTCACTTTCATGACATTCTTTTTAAACTAAAAGAGTAGACACGTGAAGAACAAAGGCAGACCGATGCACTGACTTCACTTCACTAAATACATACTGGTAAATGCAGAGAAATCTATTAACTCCCAAAATAATTGACACTCTTTGCCCACACATATTTATATTTAACACTTTGTGCTGGTAACACCACCAGAGCTCATGTCATGTGGGGGTGCAACCCAGGGTACAACTGCACACTGTGAACACCACACTTTCCACTAGCCTGAGATCAAGCCTAGCCAAGAAGGGTCGGAAAAGCCAGCCAGGCCAGACAACATAGAGGAAATACTAGAGAGGAGGCAAAGTATCAGTTATATTTCTTTCAGGATTTGATTATGCTACTTTGAAGTGAGGACTATTTGCATTTTAATAAAAGCCAGAAAGCAGGAGACAGCTGTGTAACTGCATATTTCTTAGAAATAAGTTGAGTATCCATTTCAGTGTAACCCGTAAAGTAGAGCAGAAATAGCCCCATGGTTAACTGCTGAACCTTGAAGCTCATCTTCCATAATTTCCATATTGCGCCTACAAACTAAACACACAAGTCATGATGGGGAGCTGGCAGTGTCCCCTGAGATTCTGAAATGGATGCCTGTTTGATTCATGTTCAGAGAGGAAGAAGTGACATAGAGAGGAAGAAGGATGGCTGCTGCCAGTTTTTACATCACTGGCCACATGCAGAAAGCCAAAGGTAAAGGATGAATGCACAAACCTTCCTCTCACAGTCCTACACGATCCCTTCATGAGGCTCAGACGCTGCTCTGCACTTACAGCCATTTACTCCAGGGCACAGGAGATGGTTATCAAATGGAATGAGTTAAGGTATATATATCCCCAGGACTACAGCTGCAGTTAAATGCTGAATTCCAGTATTCATGATCAATGAAGTTACTTTTTATGAAATGTACATAACAGATCTTTCCAAAAAAGCAGAATTTCAAAATAACTGAATTCAATTATTTTTTTAAAAAGTAGCCTGCATGAAACCACCTTTGAAGTCACAAAGTCAAAGTCACAAATATATAACACACTCCCATTCTTCTTCAATAATTATTCTCCTTAAAAGACAAACATCGGCCAGGTGCGGTGGCTCACGCTTGTAATCCCAGCACTTTGGGAGGCCGAGGCGGGCGGATCACGAGGTCAGGAGATCGAGACCACGGTGAAACCCCGTCTCTACTAAAAATACAAAAAAATTAGCTGGGCGTGGTGGCGGGCACCTGTAGTCCCAGCTACTCGGAGAGGCTGAGGCGGGAGAATGGCGTGAACCCGGGAGGCGGAGCTTGCAGTGAGCCGAGACTGCGCCACTGCACTCCAGCCTGGGCGACAGAGCGAGACTCCGTCTCAAAAAAAAAAAAAAAAGACAAACATCAAAATATTAAAAGTAGCCGGCTGGGTGACTGGATTACTGGTAATTTTGAAATTTCTTCTTTATACCTTCCCATATTTTCAGAATTTTCTGTAACAGACAGTACCACTTTGATATTCAGGGGGAAAAAAAGTTAAATTTCTTATCTTGAGTTGGTTTAAAACAAGAAACTAAATATGCTGAACTGAAATAAAAATACAGGAAAGGTACCCACCAGAAAACAAAGCTTGGTTACTTTATGCAGAGACCAGAATCATACCACGGCTGCAATGGTCAACTCAGCACTCAAATCCAGATTTCAACAACTTGAGCAACATGAACTGGACTCCCGGGGGGCCTCCCTACTTACGGGTGCTGGGCACACTATCAGTAATGCCACCCATCTCCCAGGACAAGCACTACGAAAGAGAGGCCAGACTATCATCTGGATTTCATATTAACAGATTTTGTTATTATAAATTAAATTGAAATGAATTTCAACCTCCTTCCCTTGAGTAACTTTCCTTTTTAAATCCTCACCATGTCCCTGATAAGCTGCTGGAGAAGATGCTTACAAAACACTGAAATGCCCAAAATATAAATAACAAATGAAAGAAGGAGGACAACAATACTGGAAAACTTAGAAAATCCAATCAGTGCTGAAACAGTTAGGAGCTGCTAAAATATGGCATCTCTCAAATTCTGGGGGTGAAGGAGTGACTGGCATGGCATTGAAGGGATGGCAGGTGTGAGGGCCCAGGAGGGTGACACGCAGCACACAAAAAGAAACGGCACTTACACTTGAGGGTCTCGAGTAACTTTACCCTACTGAGAAAACACAGGCTTTGGAAGGGGCCACACCGGTTTACAGGGCATGGCTCCTCATCAGTAATACACGCAGACAAAAGGACAAACGCCAGGAAGATTCAGACTGGTAGAATGATTTAATGTGTGCATCTACACAATGCCCATAAGGAATTCAGTAATGTCCACCTGAGGCCTGCCAGCCTGATTGCCTCTCATCCTCATCTCTTCTTAGAAATGTGTGGCTGGTCTTCTGGCACCCCCAGTTTCCCCGAGAGAGTGCACGGTGACAGGAGATTTCATGTTGGTCACGGCAGCAAGTACAGAGGACCACATCCTAGGGAGTCCCAGGCAAGCCCCTGAGAGAATCAGTTTTCAGCAAACGAGGACAGCTCAATGCCACACAGCACCTGCCCGCACAGCTACCTGGAAACTCTGCCCCAGTTGCATTCCTCACCAGCTGGCACTGCCTTCTAGACACACTAGGCTAGTATCTCAGTAATATGGACCAAAACACTGTGAACATCTGGGGCCAATGGCTCTCGCGGAATTCTTGGATAACCTAACACAAATAATATACACAATTGGGCAGGGAAATTCTAATACGATGCTCTATCTATAATAGAAAGGAGAATTAAAGGAAAAGTGAGTTATAATGCATTAATATGGACGTCAATATTTACAAGGCGATGCCTGAGTACCCTATTAAATACAACAGTGAAGCAATGGGCTGCCTGGAGAATCCCCACTAACACACAGCTGTTAATGCAAACTGAAGCAGCTGTGCCAGGTGGTCACTCAAACACCACAAATGCATTCCCACTGCAAAAGAGATTTTCTGAAATGGCAAGTAACGCTTGGAAAAATTCAACAAAATACAATCTTCCCAGATTTACCCTTCAGACTCATTCCCAGAAACCTGAGTCAGTATTAAAACTGTGTACATAGAAGAGGTTCTAAGCCCAAATATTAGACACCAGTTTTTCACCTGTACAGCTCTCCAGCTGGCACCTGAAGGCTGTGTGGGCAGTGGCGTAATTCTCCAGTCTGCTGGAATGCACTGTGCACCACAGGCATAGTGTGCCCGGACTCCACCCACCCACGGCCAAAGCACCCCGATCACAAAGCACCCACATCACTCCCATGAGGGTGATTCTGCCCTATGAGAACCGTTCCTTTATAACGAACTGCCACCACATGACAAAGTGCCTCTGGAGGCCAAAATAATTGATGTAAATTGTGTTCAGTTGAGGTTGTTTATCCAGATATCAGACCCTAAGAAAATCATCTCTGCCACTATTTTCCTCCCATGAACTTCTGGCACTGGGCACCTGGGTGCTAGGTGTGAATTGGAATGCCTCTCATCTTTTACTCTTGACAGACTGCATGCCCCGCTTCAGAATATTTGGACAAGCACAAATTTGAAAGATAAACAGGCCTGCAATGAGTGTTCTGAGGCTCATGATTTTGCTGAGATCCAAAGGGTGGTCCTGAACTTCACCCACGACAAGAGGGTTATTTCACCAGAATGCTCCGTCATGACTGATAATATGACTTATTTAGAAAAATAGGTTCACTTGGTTTGCTCACTGCCAAAATTAAAAATACCTGCAAATTCTAGAATAAGCAAAAATAATGAGAAACTTTGGTCATTTGAACTTGGAAATGTAGTAGCCCCTGCCATGTTCAAATGATGTGATAAAGTTTCCTGCACAACTTTTGCAAGGCTTTTGGAGATAGCCTAGATTCATACAGATATTTCTAGTTGCATTTTTAATAAAGAATCCTTAAAAGCTACCCAATTCTAACACCTAGAACTTCACTAATTATTTAAAGCACCCCAAAACATAGCTCTACAGACACGTGTGTCTTTTCTATATTAAAACAATGTGTATAATCAGAAATACAAACTGACAAACATTGGTTTGAGTAACAGAACTAAAAAAAAAAGAATTCAAAATACCAAAAAAATCATTTCTCAAAGTAAACTTAATTTAAACAGTATCACATACACACATCAACTCAATACTTTATATCAAGTCCACAAGAAAAAAACATAATTAAATGGAATGTGGTTAACCGGTGCATGCATGACTGGTGGCAGAACCTAGAGAGTAAGGAGGATAGGCATCAAAGACTGCAAGTTTATTTATTTTATTATTCTATTTTATTGTTTTTTGAGACAGGGTCTCACTCTGGCTCTGTCACCCACACTGGGGTATAGTGGTGTGGTCACAGCTCACTGCAGCTTTGAATTCCTGGGCTCAAGCGATCCTCCCACTTCAGCCTCCCAAGTAGCTGGAACCACAGGTGCATGCCACCGTATCCAGCTAACTTTTGTATTTTTTTGTAGAGATGGGGTTTCGCCATGTTGCCCAGGCTGGTCTCGAACTCCTAGGGTCAAGCAATCCACCCGCCTCAGCCTCCCAGTACTGGGATTACAAGCGTGAACCACCACTCCCGGCCTACAGTTTTAATTAACATGTGTTAACAATGCTTGAAAAACTGTAAATATCTTAAAATAGTTCCTAGCTTTCTTCTGTACCTAAGAATGTAAAATAAGTCAACAGTTAAGGTTATATTCCTTATAGCTCATGGCAAAGATGTGGAGAAACTGGGACCCTTGTTCATCACTGGTGGAAAGGTAATGTGGTATAGCCACTTTGGAAAACAATCTAGGCTTCTTCAATCACTCCATTTACTCAGCTGCTCATATAAATTCACTCAACTTACATGATTCCTAGGTCATCTATCGGAGACAGGTGAAGGCACATGTTCATTTAACAACTCATCTGTACTTACTGCGGCATTACTACAGCCCTAAACTGGAAATAACCCAAATGTGCATCAACTAGTGAACAAACAGATAAAATATGGTGTAACCATAAAACGGAATACTGTCCAGGAATAAAGGGAACACAGCGATACACACTGCAACATGCATGCACCTCAAAACGTTATGCTAAGTGAAAGAAAACAAACACGTAAGACCATGTATTATATGATTCCACTGATATGAAATGTCCAGAAAATCCAAATCTACAGAAACGAGAAGTAGACTTACAGGTTGCCTAGGGATGAGGAGAGGGGGAAATAGGCAGTGATTAGTGATGGACGCCAGGGGTTTCTCTGGGATGATGGAAATGTTTTAAAACTACATTGTGGTGATGATTGCACAACTTAGCTAACTTACTTAAAATCAGTGAATTGTTTATGGCATGTAAATTACGCCTTAAAGTTGTTAAAAACATATATACACAAAAAAAGAACCTGTGCTGAAGCCCTGAGTAGCTAAAAGTGTTAAATCGATGTTCTGGTTTTCTCTTACTTTCTTGACTTCAGAGTGGAAAAGATGACATCAGTCCATTAGCATTATGAGAATGCAGAATTTTGCTATTCAATTTCCTCTAAAGATAATAAAGGAACACGGGGGAGGGAGGCATGCAGGGGAGCAAATAAATCTGCTCTTTTCTCATTACAGAGTTCAAACTGGGTCACAGCCCTATTAGGCTTAACCAAGCGGAGCTTACGTATTACTGCTTGCTGCCGGCGGAGGCAGTGCTGGGGCTTGGGAACTGGCAGAGTCCAGTGACAATCATGACCACTGACCTTAGGAACACAGGACTTTCAGAATGGGCAAACCCAAGCAAGACACCTAGGCTAAGCATAATAGGCACTCTGAACAATTAGGAAATGACACTACAGAAATTCTTATCTTTAGCTCATGTAACCTAAAACCTTACACAAGTCACTTACCTCCCAAACTTCAAAGTTAGGTTTTATTTGTTAAAATCACTATCAACTTAATAATTATACAAAATGAAAATACCAATGTGGTAAGCAGGCAGCCCATACACAATAATCTAAGACGACCTTTCTTGCACCTTTTCTCCCAACTCCTGATGAATTAACTTTTGCCAAGTATCTACTAAATTCACTGCCTTGCTCAGTGGGGTCAGCTCTGGCAGCTAACCTACCAGCTCTGCTTTGCAGACTCATCAACAACCCTTGTCTGTCTGACAAGGCACTGAGCCGTATCCAGCACTGTTGCTGTGGACAAGGAAGTAGCAATGGGCCACGTCTGCAGCGGCTGTGGGCTGACAGTATCTGTTAACAGAAGGCTGGAAGGAGTAGGGGGACACCAGCATATGTAATGGCCTCTGCTGGGAAAATGGATCACGGGAGAAGGAAGAGTAAGGATAAGCCAGAATTTCTGACCATCCAAAGCCAGGACACCAAGACTGCCCCAGCCATAAGACCACGACATATGCACCAGGTGAGCACTGTAGACCATCTTTTACTCCCTGTAGAAAAGCTTTTGAGAATGGTTCTAGCATAAAGAAAAGACAAATATTTAAGTTGATGGAGATATCAAATATAATGATTTGATTTTTATAAATTATAAGATGGTACTAAGTCACATGTACCCTAAAACTATGTATATCTATTATCCATCAATAACAAATAAATAAATATAAAGCTAATAAAGTAAAACAGTTCACTGGCCTAAGGGGAAAAAAAGGTTTTGAATAGGAAAGCAAAATAATAACAAGTACATAAATGATAAGAGGGCCAATCTGATAGCAATGGTTGGAATTATTTTTAGCTGAAGTCGATAGGATGAAAATCTAACCTTATGAAAAGTGAAACGCTGTGGAAGAGTAGAGGAAGCAGGAAATCGGAAATGCTATATTTATCCCTTCCCCTCCCACCATTCCCTTGAGTATTTCCTTTATTTTGAGAAGAAAGCAATAAAATTATTCTCCATACCAACATTCTCCCTCCTCTCAGAGACACTCTGGCAAACAAACTGGCCAAAGGCCTCATGGAACGTGGGGCCACATGCTCAGGCTCAGAATACAAAAGTACTGCCAGCTCTTGGGCAGTCAGTACTCGCACAGGGGTCACACAAATACCATATCTAGAAACGGCTCTGGCCAATGACCAGGTGGCATTTCCCTAGGCCTAGGAGATCCCTGGTCACTCTCAAGGCTGAGGGGAAGAACAGCACAGCCTGGAGAAAACAATGAGAATGTTCCTGAGGCCTCATGGAGGCAGTGCTGCCAGTGGCTGCTCACGAGCTTGTGGCTGAACTGCTGCTCTCTGTTGACAAAGGTAAGGATATTCCAACAAGGACATGGACTAAGGAAAACAACTGGTGGCATTTTTCTCATGATTCATTCCTATCCTACGTTCTCTCTCATTCCTGACTCTCCATTTAAAATAAACTTCGTAAGGAAAAGCAGGGATCAGGTGGGGAAAAACAGCAACCTGCCTGGATGATAGAGCCGGCTGGCTGATCTAACATTTGACATGAAAATTATCCGACATAAAACCATAATTTCTTTCCCCATAAAAAATTCAAGCATGCTCATAATTTACAGGGCATGTGGAGTTTCAGCCCTTAGCAATTAGGAAGCCAGTGTCGGTCCACTGGGCTTTATCCAATGACCCTTTTAACTACTTGAAAATGATGTCTTATTATCAAGTAATGTTATGGCTTACCTATAAAAACTTCTTTTCAAAAATATTGATCCTTGACTACATAAGCAAGGTCTTTCTGAGAAGCCTTTTTAAATCATGCATAACCCATTACTCATAGCTGGGACAAACACTGGACCCATTTCTTCTGTGACTAAGTGGGTTTCTGTTAGTCAGCGCTCAGGGAAACTTATTAACTATCCAGAGCCAATTCCACGCAAGAATAATAGTTACTGTAAACTCAGACCTCTGTAGTTGCTGGGAGGCAGGGGTCAGGGGAGATCTCAACATTTGTTGTTGAAAGCTTTCTGGAATTCTTCAGTTACTCAGGACACCAGCAAGCATTTTTTTGTGGATGACCAGACTTTTTGTAAATTGAGCTCACAAAGACCTCAACCAAAATCAATAAAACAGCTCTAGTGACTTCAACTAAAACTCCCTTTGGAGGAGCCGACTGGAAACTTCCAACAGAACCTGAGGCAGTATTTAACCAGGACAGAGTGGCCCCATGGGGCAGCTTCCTGGGTCTGCCTGGGAGGCAGGTGTCCTCTGCACCTGTGGCTGGGACTCACTAGAGAAGTGACTGGGCTGCTTTCCCAGTCTTAATGCTGGGGACACTTCAGCTGGCTCACATCCGCCACACTTATGTTCCAAACGTGCCCTCACCGCCATTCTTCCTGCAGCTATGCTTCCTGGTCTCTGTCGGTTCTCAGGGGCATCTTCTGTTCCCATAACATACCACAGACAACAAATGACTTTAAGTCTGAAAACAGTACTGGAAAAGCCCATTCCCCAGTAACGTTAATAACTACTGTCTGTGACCCATGATCCAGGGGCAGCAGTGTGCAAAATGTTTTCCCATGAAGTTTTGCAGATGATGAAACTGAGACTTAGATAAGCGAGTCGGTCCAGCATGAAAAAGCCAGTGAGGGGCAAAAAGGTGGGATCAATCAGTTTGTCTGATCACAAACCCATGTCATTCCGGACTGTAGCAGAGAGAAAGGTATTTTAAGATCTCAATTTAACCCTAATAGCACAGGTGACCCACAGCATCAGCTGCAGCCATGGCCAAAGTTTTATGGAAAAATAAGTTAATGGAAACCACGCATGTTCTGGGCAAGGGGGGAAATGTGTCCATCCACAACAGACAAACATTTTTCTTGCTAAGAAAACTACATCAAAAAACTTCTTGGGAAGTAAAACACTCTCAACAAACTATTTCTACTGAGCTATTGTTAAAACAGCTGATTTATTTTGAGTGATTTCTAACATGGTATTAAGATAGACAATAATGAACTGTCTTAAAAAAAAAAAAAAAAAATGCCAGGCGCGGTGGCTCACGCCTGTAATCCCAGCACTTCGGGAGGCCAAGGCGGGCGGATCATGAGGTCAGGAAATCGAGACCATCCTGGCTAACACGGTGAAACCCCATCTCTATTAAAAATACAAAAAAAATTAGCCAGGCATGGTGGCGGGCACCTGTAGTCCCAGCTACTCGGGAGGCTGAGGCAGGAGAATCGCTTGAACCCAAGAGGTGGAGGCTGCAGTGAACCAAGATCGCACCATTGCACTCCAGCCTGGCGAGAGACCCTGTCTCAAAAAAAAAATAATAATAATAATAATAAGGATGTATTCCCAAATATGCTGGCAACAGTTTTTCAGAGAAAAAAACCCACTAAGAATACCATAGAGGTACTTTCTGTTTTATTCTTAACCTTCATGTAAATGACATACCTCACCCTCTAGACACCTGGAAGATCATTTTGAAGAGAAGGAGTAACACTGAAGTCCATACACATTTCTAATATGCCTCCTCTCTTTCTCTGTAACAGTGTATGATCTCAAAACAGGTTTGATACAAAGAAAAAAAAAAGCTGAGACAAAACCTCCAACAATCACTTGCGATTACTCTCTTCTCCCCTCCCATTGAAGAATCTGAACCTAAGAGCAAGAGTCCTGTAGCAGTGTCGTGATTTCTTCTCTTCTATGACCTTGAACTCCATCAGGGGTTCCCAAGAAAGCGAAAATGAGGTTAAGCAAATCTAAACAGAAACAGTCCTTCTTCACCTTCTCTTCTGGAGCTGGTTTGCTTGCTCCACCTTTACACTTCCCACTGAGCCTCTCCCTGGGATGGCTCCTGATGACAGTGACTCTTGCATAAACCAGGGCAGTTCTCCAGAAACCAAGGCGTCGGTCAGACTGTGAGTCAAGAGTTAGATGCACACAGCGATGTAGCTTAAATCCAAGATGGGAGACTGTGGTCACACAGCAGGCCCCAGCCCAAACCTACCCCCCTGCTTGGAGGACAAAGGCCAATTAGACTCTCTGTGTGTGTGCACACATGTGCATGCTTGTATGCACACACACCCACACAAGCTACACATGCATGCTGGTACATCACTAATCCTCTGCTGGAAAATACTTCGGCATCATTTAAATTTGTCTTATGATAATCTGATGCTCTGTGATTAGGTAATGCTATTGTTGACCAAGTCATTAAATTAATCTTCAATAAAGACTCAAGGATGCCAGGATCCTCAAGGCAGGGAAAGGCAGGTGCCTTTTCCCAGAGCCTTTCATTTTGCTAAGAAGGAGGAGAGGAAGCTTTCTGCAAGTCTGAATCAGCTCAGTACTTGCCTTTTCTTGCCACCTGCCCACTTCAGTATCTGCCAGTTGTGTTAGAGAGAAAATATGTCTTTTTCCCTAAGCCATACTATTCCTACCCACTTGTGCCAGTAACACAAGAGAGTTCTGGGGCACTAAACCCTTCACAATCCAAGTTTTGGGGAATGAGGATAGTTTGATCTGGCCTATGAACAAATAGCCAAGTCAGACAGACTGCAGAAAGAAACTCTAAAATTGCAATATATCAAGGTATGAATATATATAAACATGAAAATCAGCTTTGCATTTTAGAAAACAATACTAACATATATATTTACAAATACCAGCACAGACTGGTGAAAAGGTCATTTGTGAGAGTGCCATTACTGCATTTCAAAACAAAATGTCAATTTATCTGGCCATGCTTATGTCTGATTTTTTTTTTTTTTTTTTTTTGAGACAAGGTCTCACTCTGTTGCCCAGGCTGGAGTACAGTGGCGCAATCTTGGCTTAACTGCAACCTCCACCTCCCAGGCTCAGGCAATCCTCCCACCTCAGCCTCCTGAGTAGCTGGGACCACAGCCATGCACCACCACACCTGGCTAATTTTTGTATTTTTAGTAGAGACGGGGTTTCACCATGTTGCCGAGGTTGGTCTTGAACTCCTGAGCTCAAGCGATCCACCTGCCTCAGCCTCCCAAAGTGCTGAAACTATAGGCGTGAGCCATCATGCCTGGCCCTATGTTTCATTTTTTTTTTTTAAATAATATTGTCATGTCACAGTTGGTCTATAACAAGCATCACAAAAATGTCAAATAATCGGTGCCTTGTAAAATCCACTAATGTAACAGGAAAAGCACAATTTGACATCGACCCTTGCAGTGAACCCAGCTGTGTTACTATAGAATCCTTATCTGCTCTTTGGAATGACTGATCTCTCAAAATCTGACTCAGTTTACTCCTAGCTCAAATGGAAAAGTCCTCAATAAGCCAGGAAACAGCCCTCCCTTTGGATGTGTGTCTAGTCTACAAAGGATGGCCTTCTGGGGTACCATCTTGAGTCTCCCAGACCTTTCCCTGTCTCCCTCAGTGTCTGTGCCCCACAATACAACAAAGGCCACCTGGACACATCTCTCCTCATCCGGAACCCAAAGCAGCTTTGCCTCCATGCCTGTCTTGGGGAGCTACCTGGGCAGATAGCTGGAAAAAGAGGAGACCCAGGCTCTAGTTTCAGGCCAGCATGCAGAACTGGCAATCAACTTCTCAGGGCCTCTGCATTCTCACATGTGAAACAAGGACTTGAATTAGAGAAGCTTGTGAGACCTTTCCCAGCTCTCACAACTCCAGCCTTGGACAGCTTCCCAAACGAAGTGCTCAACTGAAACTTCAGGTGTTCCTCCATGGCAATCTTCCTCCTCTTCCTTCTCCTTAGGACCAGCACACGAATATATGGAGGACCTCTAGTAGCTTTCGTAACATTCTACTCACTAGCACACTCCTCCACGTGCTTGGGTTATAATCTTCCGGTTATTTTAGACAGCTTCTTGCTGGTGGTGACTTTATTTTCTCAAGTTGCCTGAACTTTTCAGTTCTTCCTGATGGTCTGTGCAGCACCATGGTACCAAGATTAGATTTCCACAGGTCAAAAGCACTATGTTCTCTTTAACATTCAGAAGCTCAACATAACCAAGAATCATTTCAGAGAAAATAATCATTTCACAGAAAACTAGAGTGCACTTTTGTCATGAAATTACACTGCGACACTGCAACTGTGTTTAGCAAAAGGGTAACAGGTAGCTGGAACCTTCCTTTAGAGAGAAAACTTCAATGTGATGATGCAGGAGATGGGCCCAATCTTAAGTGCCTTTCATTAGCTGGGTATTTGCAGAAGCTCCAACAGCCTTTAAAGGAACTTCATATCAAAACTGTTTGAACGAAAGAAAATCAGCGACCTACTGCGTATAAAAAATGATAGATTATCTAAAATAGATCTTTGATAGAATACAAATCTCATCAACAGCCTGACCACCACCTAGGGAGCTTCCAATTTGGAGATGGGACAAGGACGATTTATTGTACTATAATGGACAAAGTGAAGAGAGTGGCAAATAAAACAATACAGTTGCTCTGAGAAACACAACTGGTTTTCTTGAGTAAAGCCAAAAGGCAGGGAATAAACACACCAACTCATAAAGTACTGCTGCTGTACTTGCTGCTGCTGTACTTGCTGCTGCTGTACTTGCTGCTGTACTTGCTGCTGCTGTACTTGCTGCTGTACTTGCTGCTGCTGTACTTGCTGCTGTACTTGCTGCTGCTATACTTGCTGCTATACTTGCTGCTGGCTGAAGAACAGTTACAGGAAAAAACCAAGCCCGATTTTTTTTAACGTCTATAAATAAATTTAGGAATGCTTTCCTGCTTCTCTGTCATGGAGGAGAAAAAAACAAACGGATGGCATCGCTATCCACATGCCATCACGTAGGCAGCCTTCCACCGCCTTCTGTGAAGAGGTGCCTTAAGATGCATTAAGTATTGAGTGAGTACTAGCTGCCTTAGAGAAGTCCCCTCACTAACTCCCACAAGGCTCTGATGAGGCACGTATCTGCCCTTTCACAGGATGACATGCGGTTGCACAGTCACTGTGGAGCCAGCCTCGGAAGCCAGGTCTGACCACCCAGCGCCTGTGTGCTGCAGCCAAGAGGCAGAGAGAACCTCTCCACAACACTAGCATACTTATGTAGAAAACAAGCTGAATGTCATCAGACACAATTCCAGAGAAGGTTAAGAACAGATGATTTTGAAAGGATAAAAAGAAAGGCACACCTAACAATGCTACAAGGACAGAGAGGATTCTGAGTCACAAGAGTTGAGAGAACAAAAGCAGGTTGCTACAACTCCAACTGACGCATGAAGATTCTAGGCTCAGTGACTCATTTGGGAATCTCGGGTGAGACATTTAGATTTCCAATTTACTGGGCCAATGCCTTCTGGTCTGTAAAATGGAAGACAAGAGCAGCATTAAGGTATCTAGACACTTTCAAATCCTCTCAAGAAATAAAATGTTAAGTATAAAAAAGCATGTTTGAACACCCACCAGAGTGGCTAAAATAAAGAAGTCTGACAATACCAGGAGCTGTCAAGGAGGCAGAGAAACTAGAAACCTTAAACATTGCTGGTGGAAATGTAAAATGGTACAGCTACTTTGGAAAACAGTCTAGCAACTTCTTAAAAAGTTAAACATATACCTGCCATATAGCCAAGCCATTCAATGCCTAGGTATCCACCCAAGAGAAATGAAAACATATGTCTACACAAAGACAGTTACACCAGTGTCCATAGATGCATTATTCATAATAGCCAAAAACTGCAAAAAACATTCCAAACATCTCATAACCAGTAAGTGGATCAACAAAATGTAGTATATCCATCCAATGCAAAACTACTTTAAAATAAAAAGGAACTAGTGATACATGCAACACCACTGGAACTCAAACTTTACAATGAAAGAAGCAGATCCAAAAGACTGAGTAGTGTATGATTCAATTATATGAAATTTCTAGAAAAGGTAAACTATAAACCAGAAAGCAGACTAGTACTTGCCTGGGGCTAGGAGGAATGGGGATTGACTAGAAATGGACACAAGGAACTTTCTGGGTGATGGAAATGTTCTAAAACTGGATTATGGTATCAGGTATACAACTATAAGCATTTCTTAAAACTCAACAAATTGTCTGTGGGTGAATTTCCTGGCATATAATGTATACATGACATATAACTCCAGAAAGTCATTAAGAGCAAGACTCAGACTCACCATCTTTGCTGTCTGTGGGGGCACTCAGCAATCTTTACCTTTGTTATCAGGAGTAAATGTTGAAGGTGCAGCCACACGCTGCATAACGACATTTCAATCAACGATGGGTCACATACACAACAGTGGTACCATAAGAATATAATACTGTATTTTTACTGTCCCTTTTCTATGTTTAGACATGCTTAGATACATTAATAATTACCAATATGTTACAATTGCTTGCAGTATTCAGTACAGTAACATGTTGTACAAATTTGAAGTGTAGGAGCAATAGGCTCTACCATCTAGGTTTGTCTAAGTATACTCTATGATGTTCTCACGATGATGAAATCACCACATGAAGCATTTCCCCATAATTAAGTGATGTATGACTATATAGCTTCGACACTGAAAACTAAAGCTTACATATGTGTGATGGTTAGGGAGAAAAAAAACAGAAACCCACTTGTATACGAACAGGATCCAGAGGTACATTCTGCTTTTCTCCTGGATTCTTTCTGCCATTCCTGTTTAATGTCTCATGCCCTTCATAGCTTTTTCTCTTCTTGGACACCAAATTAATGGTAGAAAATTGTCACATTTTATATATATATAATTATATATAATATATAATTATATATAATTATAAATTAATAGCATGAGCTATGCGACTTGTAGTTACAAGTGAGGCCATATAAAATGACTACTGTTACTTTATCTAAGAAAATGCCAGGGTCGGGAGTGGTGGCTCATGCCTGTTATCTCCTAGCACTTTGGGTGGCTGAAGCACAAGGATTGCTTGTGGCCAGTAGTTCAAGACCAGCAACATAGAGACCCTGTCTCTTTAAAAAAAAAAAAAAAAAAAAAGCTGAAATGGTGGTACACACCTGTAGTCTCAGCTACTCAGGAGGCTGAGGCAGGAGGATCACTTGAATACAAAAGTTTGAGCTTACAGTGAGCCATAATCATGCCACTGGACTTAAGCCTGGGTGACAGAATGAGTCCCTATCTCAAAAAACGTCATGCTAAATCTGTGGTGCTAGAAACGTGTGAGATGCTATCTGAATGACAACCTAACATTCAAAAATCACAAAAGGGCCTGGCGCGGTGGCTCACACCTGTAATCCCAGTACTTTGGGAGGCCAAAGTAGGTAGATGACCTGAGGTCAGGAGTTCAGCACCAGCCTGGTCAACATGATGAAACCCCATTTCTACTAAAAAACAAAAATTAGCCGGGCGTAGTAGTGGGTGCCTGTAATCCCAGCTACTCAGGAGGCTGAGGCAGGGAGAATTGCTTGAAGCTGGGAGGCTGAGGTTGCAGTGGGCCAAGATCATGCCACTGCACTCCAGCCTGGGCGACAGAGAGAATATGTTTCAAAAAAAAAAAATCACAAGAGAAGGAAACTTTGAATAACTCTAGAACTTAAAGTTACCATCCCCAATTCTGAAACATTTTATTTTGCCTTAAAACCAAAGGTTTACAGTGAGGGAAAAAAAAAAAAAAGCTTAATGCAAGTAAAAGGAAAAAAGAGTGAGAGTAAAATAGACTGAACCAAGTTTAGAGGTAGCCTAAACTTGCTGTGGCACTTTGATTTCACATTTATGAGCCAAAGATAACAGATCAATTTCCGAGGCCAAGCAAAGTGGCTCATACCTGTAATCCCAGCACTTTGGGAGGCCAAGGCAGGCGAATCACTTGAGGTCAGGAGTTCGAGACCACCCTGGCCAACATGGCGCAACCCTGTCTCCACTAAAAATAGAAGAAAAAAAATTTCATAGTGAGTATGTGCTCATGAAGACAATCTGGATTTTGAGAATACAAATTATGGTATCCTCGATTATACAAAATAACAAGAGTTGAATGAAACTGAACAAATACTTGTATCCTGCTATCAGCCTGAAGGAGGGCTTATGGACAATGAAAATAGCCCAAAGTGATGACTTCCCTTATAGAGATCCAAACTGTTCCGATACCTCCTGCACTTTCCTGCACCTCTGATACAGGTCTGATTCAATTCTGTCTTCTATCCTGTAACAGTTTTCTACATCTATCTATAAACTCTCCTATCCTATATAGTTTTCTACTTCTAACTATAAACCATTCTATTCATCTCGGTATTCTCTACTCCTGACTCAGGGTTTGGTATGTTGTGAACATCAAATAAAAATTGTAAACTGTTTGAATAAATATAGAATAAGAAATGTGTTATGAACAGAATAATCAATAGTATTACATTTCTGGCCTTGGGTTTCCAAATCATCTTGATTCACAGGTGTCAGCAGGACTTCTATAATAGGTTCCAGCTTTACTTGCGAAACATGGATGAATTTTTAAAATCATATATTCAAATAAAGACACTAACACTATTTACATATACATCAATCAAACCCCTATCTGTGCTTACAAACCAGGTAAAAGCACTAAAATGGATTCAGTTAATTCAATTACCCAATTTCCCACCATGATTTCCAGCCTACATGTGTAAAGTGTTGCTTTATCAAAACAAAGACCAGGCATGGAAACTCTAGCCCAGGGTAGCCTCGGGTAAAAATGCATCATATACTCATGTCTTTAGTTTGTGCTATGCTGCTATGGATTTATTTATCACAGGATGCTTTGTAAGTGATCTTTGATATGCTGTGTGTTTTATCTCCCCATGGCCAGAAATGACATCTCTCATGTCTCTTTGGTATTTTCCAGCAGCCTCTTACGTGGGGGCTTATGTACAATAAATTCAAGGAAACGTACTGGTTGTTCAGGCTGACTTAGGTTTTCAGCAATCCTCATTATCTGAAAAATAGACTACTTTAATTTTTTCTAGTGTTTCTCTATGCACATATAAACTGAAATCATGTAAACCCAGAGTTCTGACTGGGCAACTAACATGACAGGCAAGAGTGTGAGAAGATAAATGGAAATGGAGTTTTCTAGATGAGGTACTTCAGAAAGCGCCACTTCCTTCAATCCAGTAGTAGTCCTCCATGAGTAGATGCAGAGATCCTGCTTACCACATGGAATCAGGAAAAGGTTATTTACTGTTGGGACACAGAAGACTCACTGGGTAGCCACTGTCTACTTTTCAGACAGAACATCAACTCAAGTCCGTACACTCATAGAATGAAGTACTCTTAAGTTTCTGTTCTCTTTTTTTTTTTTTTGAAGCAGGGTCTTGCTCTGTCGCCCAGGCTGGAAGGCAGTGGCACAATCTAGGCTCACAGCAACATTTGCCTCCCAGGCTCAAGGGACCCTCCACCTCAGCCCTGGAGGAGCTGGGACCACAGACATGTACCACCACGTCCAGCTAATTTTTGTGTTTTTTTTTTTTCTAGAGATGGGATCTCGCTATGTTGCCCAAGCTAGTCTTGAACTCCTGGACTCAAGCCATCCATCCACCTTGGCCTCCCAAAATACTGGGATTACAGGCGTGAGCCACCATGCCCAGACAATTTTTGTATTTGGTAGAGATAAGGTTTTGCCATGTTGCTCAGGCTGTCTAAATTTCAAGGTTCCTAACAAGAAACTTTAAAGGATAACAAGATAGTAAAATAATACATTTAAAGCACTTCATATACAATACCTTATTTGGCTTCATATCTACTGTTAGCAAGCAAAACAAAAAAGTTATTCTCATTTTACAGACGAGGAAAATAAAGCTCAAAAGCCAAATGACAAACAGGGAAAAGTAACCCACAATGAGACATATTAAACTAAAATTATTGGAATGTATAGAAAAAATCTGGGTGTCCAGGAAAAATGACCAGGTCACTCCAAGGGAAAGAAATGAGACCAGCATTAGACTTCATGCAGGATGACAATGGAGTAACAGACTTCAGATAATTAAATTTAAAAATATGAACAAAGGATTTCTTATTTAGCTGACATGACCTTCAGGTATAAACAGCACAAACTTAAAACATGAAAAAAAACAGGGACTATAGCTACCCTAAGCTCTTCCTGAGAAATCTACTAGAAAACAAGCTTCAGAATTGACTGAAAAGACATCAATCTAGAAGCAGATGATGAACATTAAACATAACCCGCAGAATTAAAACTAAGTGATTTTATAAAGGGTACAGCATAGTATGTAATGCCTATATGCTCTGACATTGTAGACACAGTCCAACCATCAAGAAGGGAATAATAAGGAGATTATATGGAAAATACAATCCGTCGGCTGACTGTCTTACAGGTATTTACAGGAAGTAAAAAAAAAAAGGATAATATTTCAAGTTAAATGATGGAAAATAAAGAGAGGAGGGGGAAGGTAAATGATTTATCACTCACAGAAGGGAATCAATACACAAGAGCAGAAAAAAAAGTATTACATCAAAGTAACCATTAAAACAAAAATAGAAGCCTTCCTAAATGCCAAAAAAGGATACTTTTAAAAAAATCATAAAACTATGGGAAAAACTTGAAGTCAAACATATTGATTTTATCAATTATTATAAATGGGTTTAATTGGTCTACTGAGTAAAAGGATTTTCAGAGGAAAGCAAAGGTCATGTGACAAACTCAAGGGCTACACGATTAGGTGGTACAGCTGGGACCAGTATAAGGTCTTTAGGAATCCAAGCTCTCTTTATAGAAAAGAGAAGAGATCACCGCCCCGCCCCCTCCCAAAAAAAAAAAAAAAAAAAACAGGAAACCTCTACCAAATATACTTTGATGAAAACCTCTATCATTAAAAAAAAAAACAAATAAAAACCTGAATAGTGAAAAAAAAATTTTAATGCAATAGCCAGGTATGAGTTTATAAAATAAATGCCATTTGTGGGATTCATTCATTTAATTCATTCAACAAATACTTATTGAGGCTGCACGTGGCCAGGCCTTTTTCTAAGTGTTGGAGATTAAAAGCTTGAGTATAACTCTTCTGTGGGCACAGACCCTGAAACAGAAGGAAATATATGTTGGCTAGACTCAATACACGCTGCTGTCAGCCTCCTCCAATAGAAGATGAATGGAAACAATGGCAGGCCTGAGCCCACAGAGACATCAGTACGTGCTACGGAAAAAAATGCACCTTATTAGTGCCATATGAGACCCAGGCACAAAACAGCAGCTCCTTAAAATGTCAATGGGAATGACTGCCAAGTAAAGCATTCTGTCACAAGAATGAAACTAATACTTCCTATAAAAGTAACTAAAAAGCCACGAAATTTTTCTCTGCCTGCCTCCCTTTTCCAGCCGAACTCTAACATTTTATATAAAAATAGCTTTCATCTCTTATGGCATAGAAGAGTTGATGGCTGCTGGCATCAAACTTGCTAAAATCAATAGTAGTGTAATTATCAGCACACTTCCAAATGTTTTCAAATACATCCCGGCTGGGATTTTCCTAAATTAGATATGTGTGCTTTATGCTGGTGGTCTAGGATTGTCAATAATGTGCACTAAAGAGAATTTTCAAATATTGCCCAAAGGATTCTTTTTTATAGCAACTGTTTGACTTCTTTACACCTCACCCCTTTCAAAAAGTATTTGATGCACTCTACAACATCCTAATGTCATATTGCTGGTTGTGATACTACTTTAATGGTACATTTACATGAGCTGCTACATGTAAAGGATTTAGAACAGTGCTTGACACATGGGAAATGTTAGCTATTATGATATGAATAGTTCCATTCAAAGATTCTTTTTAAAATATGTGAATAAGTGTATGTGGGTAAGTGGATGATGATACTTTAACTTTCCCTATTATGCTAGTTAAAAATGGGAAGGAATTTTAGTACACAGAAATCTTGGAACTTTTATTTTTAAACTACAGATTTTTTTTTTTTTTTTGAGTTTGGGTGTGCAGTGGCAGGATTACAGCTCACTATAACCTCTAACTCATGAACTCAAGTGATTCTACTGCCTCAACCTCCCAAGTGGCTGGGACTACAGCCATGTACCATCATACCTGATTTTTACTTCCTTTACGTTTTGTAGTGATGGGGTCTCTATGTTGTCCAAGCTGTCTCAAACTCCTGGTGTGAAGTGATCCTTCCGCCTCAGTCTCCCAAAGTGCTTGGATTACAGGCGTGAGTTACCATGCCCAGCAAAACGGCAGTCTTAAAAAAATACATCAGCCGGGCAGGGTGGCTCATGCCTGTAATCCCAGCACTTTGGGAGGCCAAGGCAGGTGGATCACGAGGTCAGGAGATAGAGACCACCCTGGCTAACATGGTGAAACCCCATCTCTACTAAAAACAAAAAAAAAATTAGCTGGGTGTGGGGTGTGGTGGCATGCGCCTGTAGTCCCAGCTACTCGGGAGGCTGAGGCAGGAGAATCGCTGGAACCAGGGAGGTGGAGGTCGCTGCACTCCAGCCTGGGGGACAGAGTGAGACTTCGTCTCAAAAAAAAAAAAAAAATCAATGGCTAGGGAAATTAGGAAAAATAAGTAAATCTATGCAACAGATAAAAATTTAACAGTACTAAATAATACAGATCAGATTTCCTTCCTGAGGCTACCAAAAATACCTTTTATCAGCAATTATTCCTTGGTCCAGCTTAAAAAAATATATAGCAAACAAGGCCAAGAGTTTGTGAAACCTCATCTAAAATGAGACCTGGGTATAGAAACTTTAATACATTATTTATTAGGGATTTACAAGGGAAAATCAGAGACCCACAAATAGGACCAAAAATCTCAAATGAGTTCCAAATATTTCAGCAATAAAGTAACGAATTGCATATTAACAGCACTATAATTACTCCTTTTGTTTGGTTTCTTTGTAATTACTTTTAATAAATTATTCTGCCTCCCCCCATCACTCAAGTAAGTTGTCATCCAAAGGCACAATCAGTACAACACAGGATACAAAGCCACTCACAGTTAGGGAGGAAGGGATGAAGGGAGGGAAAACGGGTAGGCTGGTGCTTCAAGAGCCGTGACTCACTAGAATCCATAAAGCTCTTCTATGGAAATCAAGTATCAATGAAGCTATTGTAAGAGATTATGGCTATATAAATGTAGACTAGTTATGAATTCTCACAGAGCAATGGCACTCTCAAAAAGAGGCAAGGGCACCAACGCCTGGGAAAGCACTGAACTGCAATGCTGCCTCAGTGGCATAAGAGTGGCTGCCTAAGCCTACTATTTGCTGAAAGCGGGGTAGTTCCTACAAAGTGAAGGGACCCTCAGCTCAGCACTCCGTAGGTTCATTCTGTGCCATTTTGCTAAGCTTTGTGTGCTGATGGCTCTGGAGTCAAGCCTACCGCAGTCACCATCTGCTGTTTTGGGTCCAAGAAAGAGCCAAATAATTTTTATTAGTCTTAATATTCATTTTCAGAGATCATAAACTGAACATAAAATACATCTTTGTAACAAAAGACAAACACAGCAGTACTTTGTTAAATAGTTTAAAATTTGTACCTACCTTTACCATTTTGAATAATATTAGTACGTAATAAAAGTATTCTCTTACAATATATAAAATTTAAAAGGAACAATAAACGCTAAAAAATGCATAAACCAAATTGGATTTTATATACAATTTTTTAAATCTGTGATTATTCAAACAAAGATTATCATTGATTTTGGTTCAGAGTCAAGTATGTACAAGGAACAAATGAAATAAAAGTAGGGTGAAAATACTCTAGAATTTAGGAATATATTATAACAAGAAAACTGTTTTTTTTTTTCCCTTAAAGACGTGGAAAACAGAATTTATCACTTGGCCTCAATGAAAATGCCCACTAGATACTATAAAGTCCATACTTTTCACAACCATCCTGCTAGATCTTTATGTTTCACTTTGAATATGTGAAGGATAATTTCAGGAAATTTTTAACAATTTGAACACTGAGTAGCTCAAGAGTATTGTTTTTTGGGTTCTGGCAGAAAAGAATTATGAAGGTAACCTTGAAGTGCGCTGTTGTTGGAAACCATTTGCACCATGTTCATTGTGACTAATCTAACAGAGAACTGACAATCTCAACCCAGCCAAGACCACTCGCTTGGAAACGCTAATACACGTAATAGCCAACCTTACCATGGCTGAATTTTCAATGATTTGAAAGTGAGCCAATGCATACTTCTGACATCATCATACACACTTACTGAAGACCTGAAATGAGTACTGTAAAACTAGTTCTCCACTTATTATATATACAGACTAGGAAGGGTGCTTCCTCTGAATCTGAAAATTGAAATTTTCTTCCTCTAAAGGAATCATATCCCAGTCATATATTTTCCATGAGTATATTACTTCATAAAAGACTATTCTACTATACATTCTAATCCTTAGAATATTGATGAGTTAGTAATCTTTATATTATTTTATATGTATATATTTATAAAAACATTGCTTAATCTGCGATGGCACATAATTTTATCTTTGAATCAGCTAACAAAGGTAAAAAAAGAAAAAAATGTGCGTTCCTCTTCCAAAACCAACAGCCATTTAGTGAAATCTATTAGTTTAAAAACACACATAAAATTCACTGTTGCAATCACAACTCTTCATCCTGTCCTTTGCACAGCTGGCTGATCCAATCATCCTAATTGTTCTTTGTTAGTTATTCATACTTTCCTTGTTTTCCTGTTGCAAAAATTATTCAAACTAAATGAAACGAACTTAAAATAACAAAAAAAGAAGAGTATCAGAATAGAAGAAAAAAATACCTGAGGATCAGAAGAGGTGAGTTTTGTCATTTTAAATGAAAAACAAAATATAAAAGAATTCAGTCATACCAGGAGAACAAGGGCTAAAATATGAAACTAAAATAAAATGGAAATAAATATCAGAGAAAATATGAAAAGATGCATGAGAGAGAATGATGCATCTTCAGAGAGATAAGAAATGAAGCCTGTTAGGACAATACAGAAAGATGGCACAATTCTCTGGTGGGTGGGATGACTGGAAGCAGAAGGTAGGGAAAGGCCAGGAGAGCACTTTAAATCACTTTATCTGCATGGTACACTTCAGTCCCCAATTTACTTTATTTCACTATTCGTTATTTTAACCCACAGCTGAGCACAGGGTGAGTTTGTTTTGCTTCCCCTTGTGAGTTCACTGAAAATTCAACTAGTATTTCAAGTTACATCAGACTGTGCCTACTACTCAGCACCTTCGAGATTTTCTTTAAGGGGAAAACAAACATCCCTGGAAGATGCCGTTCTACCATGTAGCTCCTTGCCCAGCGCCTGTGGTCAGAGTCTGTCCTCTCACTAAAGCACTGTTTTCCTTTCCTGGGCAGGTCAGAGGTTCTGCTTTCCACACGGCAGGAAAAAAGCTGCCCCCTCCTATCGGAGGAAAAAGGTTGTGACCCCCAGCAGTTAGTACAGACGACTTCACCGAATTTACTCATCTAGGCTGAATCCTGAGAAAAGCCTGCAGGTGTAGACAGACCCTTGGGAGCTGGAGGCAAGAGCAATGTGGAGCGGATGAACGGAGGCAAGGAAAACAAAGCAGACAATCAAAAGCAACGGCTACATTTCAAAGGGGCACCTACCAGAAATGACTAAGATTCATTTTATTTTACACTAATACAAAATGAATAAAATCAGAAAATACCATAGTTTTATTTTAACATAGAAGAAAAATACAGTGGATGCAGGAAAAAAGAGAAATTGAATAATCTGCTTCTACTTGTGACATGGCAGACATTTTTAAAAATAACTTATTAGACTCAACAGCAAGTGAACTGCGTCGGCTCCTACTAATAACCGGTTCAAATCCTAGCAAAAGGTTAACACACAGACCTTGGAATGAATACACATGATCACAAAGCTCAATTTCTATTTCAGAATAGAGGGAAGGCCCTTGGAAATATCGCATGCTTTGCCTCAGCAAGCTCTGAATCTTCTCCTAGGTGTGGCAGAAGCAAAACAGTCGGCAAAAGGGCTTGGAAGTGCTGTGCAGACCCAAGGGAAACACTGGAAACACTGACAGTTCATATTCTCTGATATGACTCTGAAATCTGCTATCTTCTAGCCCTTCCTCACCTCCACCCTCAAACCTCCTCAGCTTTAAGTTTCAATCCATGAAAGGAAGTTCTGAATGTTGGTTTCAACCTACTCCATTTTCATGTTCTCTTTAAAATTGCTGCCCACATTTTCCAAGAAAAAAAGTCAGAGGCAAATCTTCCCCCTAAGTTTTAACACAAGAGCTTGTATCAAGGGGAAACGGTTGGGCAAAGAACTTCATTCTCCTGCAGGGTAAAATAATCAGTCACCCCCTCTTTCTCTCCACCCCCATTCTCAGGAGACCCAGTGGTCAGGTCACAGGTGTCACAGATACAGTTATTTCTAGGTTAGATTTTGGTAGTAACAACATCTAGTAATCCACAAAGATAATGGCTTCCCTTTCCTTTCTACAGCACATTGTGCATTTTGGTAATCTTATTTTTGGCTTAAAAATTAACAGCTGGCAGGGCGCAGTGGCTCATGCCTGTAATCTCAGCACTTTGGGAGGCCGAGGCGGGTGGATCACGAGGTCAGGAGATCGAGACCATCCTGGCTAACACAGTAAAACCCCGTCTCTACTAAAAATACAAAAATTAGCCGGGCGTGGTGCCACGTGCCTGTAGTCCCAGCTACTCCGGAGGCTGAGGCAGGAGAATAGCATGAACCTGGGAGGCCAAGGCTGCAACGAGCCAAGATCTCGCCACTGCAATCCAGCCTGGGTGACAGAGCAAGACTCTGTCTCAAAAAAAAATTAACAGCTACGACACATTTTTAAAAAAATATCAAGCAAGCCATAATTCTTTTCCTTCTTTGGGTATTTTATGATCTCATTCATCACCTCACAAACATTTTAAAAAACACCTAAACCATTAAACACAACTTAGCATACCATGCTGAGGTATGGTCAGAAAACTCAAGTCTGTTCCAAAAGACAACTTTTTCTGTTATCCTTCAACTGAAGTGACATAAGAAAAGGGCTGGGGTCCCCCTTTTCACGCACACTGAAAGTCCAGCTACAAACAACTATATTCGCAGGCTGGCTCCTTTTCCAGCTCTCTCAGAAGCTGCCCTCTTGTATCCTGAAGTGCACTCTGCAGCTCTGGGATCACCTTTATTCTGATGTGCTTTGTGCACATTCTCGGACGCTGCAATGCCCATACTAAGGCAACACAGCACAGAAATTGGCAGCAATACTATCAGCAAGAATTTGGCTTCATAATCAAGAGTGATTCATCATACATTCTAGCAGCAGAAAAACACACCGCTATTTTAATCCCTTGCTGATATCAAGAATCAAAAAACAGTGAGATATAATTAAGTAAAAGCAACAAAAAAATCCTATCTACTGTAATATTTGTAAAAAAATTATTCACTTTTATGAGTTTTCTGCAAGTCACTTAGAAAACAACGGGCTACTTACCTTATTTCATGATATTTATTACAATGACAAGTCAAGTTTTAATACAAAATCAGAAGACAGGCAGTCCAAACTTCTGCAAAGTAACATACTGAAATTCTAAACTTAGGCAAACAAATTTCTCATTTACTTTAAATAAAATTCCTCCTAGTGTTTTAAAAGTAATCCACTTCTTTCTTCTTCTCTCTCCATTTCTTAGATGACTCCAATTTAAAGTCTAGGTGAGAGAAAGTACAGCACGGAAACCTAATACCGTGGGCGATTTATTCAGAACACTTTTCATTTTTCAGAGGTACCTTAACACTGAGATAATAAACACTGCTAATCTAAAATAATAATGGAACCCACTTAAGTCCTCTTGCTGTATTTAATGAGCATGAAACAAATCTCACGGGCTACTCTCTCCTTATGAGACTATGTAAATGATCATTAGCCTTATCGACCACTATTTCTATAGAATTTCCCCATATATTAAATCTATGGTTTATTATAACAAAAACTTTTTAAATTAAACGCTACTCTATTGTCATGACCAGGTCCTCACGGGGCAGAAGCGGATTTACCGAGACCTGCACCGAGTACCGTCTCGGGAACCCCTACCTTTTCAAACACATCTTCCTTCTCCCTGCGCTTCCGTTTTCGGGGTCTCCGGTTCACTCGAATCCATTTCGTGACCTGAGGTTCAAAAACCACAGCATTTCAAACAAGGCGATGGGGTCCTGACGGCCGCCCCCCAGCGCGAGAAAGCAGAGACCCCCGGCCTCGCGACCTGGTCTTCCCGGCACCTTGGGAGGCTACCCGCGCCCGCCCGCGGAACTCGCCGGGCGCCTCAGCGCCAGCGGCCGCGACCTTCGTTCCCGGCCGCTCCCCGCGCCGGAGCCGGAGCCCGGCGGGTAGTCCCCGCGCCCGCGCGCCGCAGCCCAGAGCCAGGGCCTCTCGCCAGCCGCTGTCTCGCGTCGGCGCCACCGGGGCGCAGGGACCGCGCCGCCCGCACTCACCTCGGCGCGCACTTGCCGCGCGAGCCTGCACTCCGCCCCGGCGCGGCGCTCCCTCTGCAGCGGCTGCGGGGGAAGAGGACACAGTCAAGTTTACCGCGGGAGCGGCCCCGGCCTCCCTGCCCCGCGCCCGCTAACTCGGCGTGCCCACCCTGTACCTCGCCCGCGGCCGGGGAGGACGCAGCGGGGGCGCCGGAGCCCGCGCCTTGCGCCCGCCCGAGGTCCGCATCACCTCAGGCGCGGCGCGGGCGGCGGGCGCGGGGCCTGGACGGCGGGCGGGCGCCGAGCGGGGGCGGGGCCTGCCTTAAAGGTATAGCGGCCGCACCGCCTCCCGCAGGTCTCCCGCCCGCTGGCCAGCCTGCGCCTGCATTGTATTGTTCTCCCCACGAACGGCGTGCTCCCGCTCCCGGGCTCCGGCCGCCCCGCGTCCCCGCGCCCCCGCGCACCTTGCCCCCGCCACCCCTCCCCGGGCTCCGGCCGCCCCGCGCCCCCGCGCACCTTGCCGCCGCCATCCCTACCCCGGCTCCGCGCCCTGCGAGCAGCTTCCCGGCAGCGAGAGGGACCCGGGCCGCCCGCCGCAGGCTAGAGGGAGCGGTGGCGGGGAAGGAACCTCGCCCGTGGCTAGTCTAGCGCGCTCCTGGGGTCGGAAACCTGGTCCCCGTGGCTTTCGCTGAGGGAAAGTAACTTTCCTAGTGGAGTTTTCTCCGGGACAGGGTTCTACGCCGTCGAGTAGACGTTTCCCAGTGGCCCCTCGGGGCTCCGGGCAGCGACAGGTGACCTCCCGGGGGGCGAAGCCAGGGCGCAGAGAAACCCAGCCCCGCGCTCCCGCCAGTGTGGACCCGTAGCCCTCAGACTGCCGTGGACCTCCAGAACCACTGGGTAGAATTTAAAAAGAAGGGGTCAATCTGTTTTCATAATTAGGGAGAAAGTTTACACTTAGTTTATAAAAATGTGCGATACCCCAAGATTTTCCTCCACCCGCCAAAGGCCTCATCCGCATCAGCAGTTGCTGGAACCCGCCTGCGGGTGAGGGCGGGCCGGGGCGGAGAGTCGGGTTGTCCTGTTGCTTGCTGGGTCTTGACCATCCCTTTAACTTTATCATATTTCTTTAAAGAAAATCTGTCTTGCCCTCTCTTTATTGCTACTCCATCCTTCTTTCAAGATCAAAAGGTTTAGATCAAAGCCAAGATCAAACTCACTAAATAGCAGCAACTTTGCCACGGAGTATTTTTACACAGAGGAGCTTAATGGAGACATCAGGACTTTATCCCTTCATTCCATATTCATAACTGGACTACTTAAAATTACACGGATGATGCATGTCTATTTCCTAAAACAAACAACAAGTCTGCTCAAATGAGGGATTCTTACTTTGTGTTTCCAGGAATACAAAAAAGTTGAAATCTAGAGAGCAATATAAATAGACGTGTTAACCATTTTGTGTCATTATTACAATAGCTAAGTGCTACGAAATGTGTGCTCATTTGCTAGAGATTTTTCAATGTGTTATTGTATCTTTTAGTATAGACTGTACAGCCATCATATACAATTTTTTACTGTAAAGGAAATATATATAAATAGTTAATGGTTTGGAAATCTTGCACATAGGCAGGTAAATAATTATAAATGGTGAAGTGGATTACTCAGAGCTGCTTAATTTTAAAGAGAAAGAGAACTTTGAACTCTTCAACCTTCTACGCTGCTAATAGCAGTTCCACCATCAATAGAAATCTATCTTGGCAGCCACTTCCTTTTACCCACTAGAATTTTTTTCCTTGGGAGTTCACGATCCCCAGAAACTCTGATATGAGCCATTCAATATTGACGTACTAAAACAGTGCTCTGCTTAAATACAATTTTTCAACATACAGTCTTGGAAGAAACAAAATCCAAAATAAATTCCAATAGTCCGGTAACAGGAATAAAGACAACTATTGCAAATTAAATCTTACAGACTTACATGAAAGCTGTTGTTAACAGCTGGGTACTAGTTACTTGAAAAGTTTTTTCCCCCTTGCAATTTTTAACTGGTTGCAGTCACACACACACACACACACACATTCTTAATGTTATAAATCCCATTGAACCACTGGAAAGATCTTAGAAACTGAGACCTGGAAACCCTGTCTTGCTCTGCTACTGATACAGTCTCCTTTCTTCCTAGCACCCAGATCATGGATAACCTAACGGTTTCCGGCATGAGCTGAACAAAGGAAACAGCCTACTGTCACTCTGCTCTTCTAGGATTTTGCTAAGAAGGAAGCAAAAGCTGTGACCCATCCTAATTGCCTCTTGTCTCCTTGTTTGTCCTTTGTCCCCCAACTCTCCTCCCAATTGCCATCCCAGAATCCATCCTCCACAGAGAAGCCAGAATGGTACGTCCAAAGGTAATTCAAATGATACCACTTTGCTTCACTGAGAATGCTTTTCCATCTCTTCTTTGCCTGGCTAGCCCACTTATCCTCTAGTTCTGGGTTTAAGCAGCACTTTTGCAGAAAGGTCTTTCCTTACTCCCCAGTCCAAATTATGTCACTCCACTATACTTTCTAATAACATTCTGTTTATTTCCTTTAGAGTGATTCTTAGAGCAGTTTTAAGTTTATAGAAAAACTGAGCAGAAAGCAGAGTTCCCATATTTGTACCCACTCACCAGCTTCCCCATTATTAACATATTGCATTAGTATATTTATTATAACTGAGGAACCAATATTGATACATTATTATTCACTAAAGTCAAATTTACATTAGGGCTCACTCTGTGATGTGCCGTTATTATAGCTCTTTTAAAAATGTACTGAACGTCTCTCTCCCCAGCTGGATTTTATGCCCCCAGAAGAATGAGATCCTGTCTCTTTTGTTCTTGATTTTTGTTCAGTCCACCAGAAACATTGCCTGGCACATACTAGAAATTCAATAAATATGTTACATAGTGAATGGAAGGATAAAGGAACAAATGAAGGACACCTAAAATTTCAAGGGGGAGAAGTCTTAAAATGAAGATCTTTCTAATTAACTCGTTTGTTTCACAACTGAAATGCTTCATTTGTAAAGAGCCTAGAATTTTACATTTTTACAAAAGGGAGACCATGGGATATTAGTTATATTGCCCGTATAACTTTATAAACAGGCTGTGCACGGTGGCTCACACCTGTAATCCTCGCACTTTGGGAGGCCAGGGTGGGAGGATCTCTCGAGCCTAAGAGTTCAACACCAGCCTGGGCAACATAGCAAGACCCCTGTCTCTACAAAAAAAAAAAATTAGCCAGGCATGGTGGTGTTAGCCTGCAGTACCAGCTCTCTGGGAGGGTGAGGTGGGAGGATCACTTGAGCCCGGGAGGCAGAGGCTACAGTGAGCCATGATGGTGGCATCACTGCACTCCAGCCTGGGCAACAGAGTGAGATCCTGCCTCAAAAAAATATTAATAAGTAAATAACAATAAATTTTTAAAAATTGAAATGAGAAAGGTTCCTAATTCTCTCACATATGAATCACTAAAATTATATTCCAGAATGGTGCTACAAGCTGAATTTAATCTAGAATGAAAGATTTACATATTGCATAACACTGAAAAAGTACTTTTTTATTGTGTTCAATCCAACCTGAACACATTTCTCCTGTTGTCTACCTGAATCTCCCCTTCTTCACAGGCTGATGCCAATGAAGGTAGGGTGTAGAGAAACTGGAAGACCGCTTTTTTAAAAACTGGAATTCTATAGTGGGGGACGGGTATTCTAATTACTGTCTTTGAGAATGTAGTAAAAGCACTTTAAAGCTGTCTCTTAAAACAGATGTTTTCTATCTGAATTGTATCTTTAAAAATGCCTCATCCAGTAGATACGCATGTTTTGAAAGGAAGTTGTTCTAAGAAACTTTTTTTGTCAAAGCAGTTCATAATAGCTGAAGACAATGTCCAAGGCTGAGGAAAATACCATTGCTTTAAAATTATTTAAACTCGTGATTGATTGGAGATTACTTTTGGAGGGAAAGCCTTTTTCAGTTTTCTTCCTTTTCTTAGACAAAGAAGAAATTCCTCCTATCACTGGAAAAATACAGTGATACCAACTTCACATTGTTACGAGTGTGTTTTCTCTTCCTGCTTCTACTTCATGGAAGAGGCACAGGACAGAGGAAGGAGGAGGAGCCAGCCTTCCTAGGCACCAGGAAGGCCACAGGGCAAGCAAGGGGCTCTTCAGTGTTCCCAAACAGCCGCAGATGGCAAATTACGTTCCCTCAGGCACAGCAGAGGGAAAACTATCCACTAAAAGAAACCGAAAGATCTTTGAATACCAAACAAGGTCAAGAGTTCCAGAAGCTTCCACTGGTTTCAGAAGTGTTCTATTGCCAACATACGTTCAGGGTGAATTTAAAAGTAGGAATCTACACACGTCTAGAAATAAAATCAAGGTTGGATTAAGTTTCAAAAATAACAAAGAGGAATTAGGAGCAAAGTTATCAAATATTTATATCTTTAAATTTGGTTTATTTATTTTGAGACAATGTCTTGCTCTTGCCACCCAGGCTGGAGTGCAATGGTGCAATCTCGGCTCACTGCAACCTCCACCTCCCGGGCTCAAGCGATTCTCCTGCCTCAGCCTCCCGAGTAGCTGGGATTACAGGTGCCTGCCAACACGCCCAGCTAATTTTTGTACTTTTAAGTAGAGACAGGGTTTCACCATGTTGGCCAGGCTGGTCTCGAACTTCTGATCTCAGGTGATCCACCCACCTCAGCCTCCCAAAGTGCTGAGATTACAGACTTGAGCCACCGTGCCTGGCCGTCTATTATTTTTAAATGTAACATCCTTTATGTAATATTTTTGGATGATTTTAGAAAAATTATAAATTAATCCAAAAATATAAAAGATGTTACATAAAGGATGTTTAGAGGGTTGTTTATTCCATTAGATAGTAATTTTCTATGAAGAGCCACAGGACAGTCTTCTCCCTGGTGTCAGCATCAGGAATAGTTGGACTTGATCAGCTGCTTTGTTTTTACCTGTTATTTGTATTATTTGTATTTGCCCATTTTGTCTCTGTCTTAAATAAACACCTAGTTGTTGTTGTCGTTGTTTTTTTTTTTAGGTGGATTTTGGCCCTGCCAAATGGACCTCTTAGTGGAAGTCCTTACAAAGCATAATTTTCAAAAAACGAAGTCAGTTTCATGCTTGGCGTAGTGGATTGCTGAGGCTATGGTTCTGCAGTGAAGCAGCTAACAGACCTTCTTTCTCTCAGTAACCATAACCTGAGCTCACTGCTGCTAAGAACGTTTACAGAGATCAACTGAGGGAACATGTACAATGCTTGGTTCTTCCATTTCTTGACCCCCTCTGAGAATCTAATGAAGGCTGGTACTATCAGCTCCTTAGAAAAAAAATACACCTACAGCACACACACACACACACACACACACACACACACACACACACACACACCAATTGTCAGGAGGTTCACAGATTCTTCTGTACCTAAACTTGTCTGGATACTCTAAAATCCCTTCTTGGAATAAGCCAGACCACTTTTAAAGCTGGCCCTGGACTTGGTCTTATGGGCACTCTGTGAAAGTCCTGTTATCGTATTAAGTTCTGGTAAGAAGCCATCAACCTTTATTGAGGTGCATTATAAGAAACAGCCCCATAAAATCCATCACAATGTTTACCGGAAGGATGGATTTAGAGGGTTGTTTATTCCATTAGATAGTAATTTTCTGTGAGGAGCCACAGGACAATCTTCTTCCTGGTATCAGCATCAGGAATAGTCGGACTTAGGCAGCTTGTTTGTTTTTACCTCTTGAATATTGCAATTTATCCCTTTTCCCTCTTCTAGAAAGCTTGGAGCTCTGTGACCCTGTTTAACCAGGCATAGGAACTTCAGGGTGTATATATTATACGCTAATTTAATTCCTGGCCCCATCCTTTTTTTCTACCATTATTTTCATGTTGCTTCATTTTTCTTGTTTTATTTCTATCATGTTATATTTACCTGTTTTGGAAGCTGTCTTCACTCCATTTTGGACAGGGAAGAGTATGACTCAATAAAGTATTCTGGATTTTTTTGTTTTTTTAATTTCCTTTTTTTCTTTGGATGGGAGAAGGAAGGATCTGAGACAATCTTATGGTTCTAATATTTGTCTCCATTAACAACGTTTAGAAGTAAAGTACAGGAGTTAAGGATGTATGACTGTTCTTAACTTATAACTCTACTTATAAAATTCTATGAAAAGAACTGTCAAAATATATAATACTATACAGACATCATCAAATGAACATAATACTATACAGGACTATTACAAAAAGGCTAGCCAACCAAATATTTTACCTCTTGGTATCAAAACCAGAAGAAAGGGGCTTAGATTATGGAGAGAATAATGTAAGTTGAACATATGGACAGGTTATTCACATAAAAGACATATTAAATGCCTACTGTGAAACACAGCACTACATTTCGTGAATGCAAAGATGAGTAAGATGTTGTCCCTGTCCTCAGGAAACTCCTGTGACAACGCAGTAATACAGCAAGGTATAAGGAGCACACAGCCGGCTTGCCTAGTAGCTGTGTGGCCCCTTTAAGCCTCCTTCCTCATAAAGTTCTGATCAAATGACATGTAATTTGCTTAGAACAAGAAGCAGTTGTTATTTATCAACTTCTAAATGACTAGAATTAAGAAGCAATACAACATTACTAGAAGCTGGAGGGAAGTGACTTTAAGACAAAAAATGTATTGAAGCACCCCTACCAGAGAGCACAGGACCTTAGACTGCTAGAGAGAATAAGAGTGGCAATTACCTACAGAACTGAAGGCTTTACAAAAGTGCTTCCATATACAGACTGTTCTGCTCGTTCCTCACACAGTCTCATCTGAAAGATGGAAAAACTGAGTCTCAGGGGATTTCATATCGCTTGGCCCCTAGGTCTCCTGGTTGGAAATGGAATACTCTTTCTACTCCAGCGTGAGTACTTACGGAACATCTAGTGTGGCTGTCTCACTTTAACATATTTGTTCATTATATGGATTAGATCAACCCCAGATGACAACATAGGCTGGAAAGTATAATTCCATACCATAAAAGTCTACTGAAAAATACATTCTAAAAAGCAGACATTATTATATTCCCTTCAATGCCTGTTACGATTGCAGTTATTTACAGGGCTTGATATCCATGGACATTATAACCTTAAAGAGTTTTCAGCTGTGTGTGGTGGCTCATGCCTGTAAATGCTAGCACTTTGGGAGGCTGAGGTGGGAGGATCACTTGAGGCCAGGAGTTCAAGACCAGCCTGGGCAACATAGTGAGATCCCGTCTCTACAAAAAATGAAAATAAAAAATTAGCTGGGCATGCTGGCGTGTGCCTCTAGTCCCAGGTACTCAGGAGGCTGAGGCAGAAGTATCGCTTGAGCCCTGGAGTTTGAGGCTCCAGTGAGCCACTGTTGTGCCACCACACTCCAGCCTGGGTAATAGAGCAAGACTGTCTCAAAAAAAAAAAAAATTTCACAGGTGAAATATAAAATGATGTAAGGGTGGCTTTAGATCAGTGGTTTCTACTCTCGAGTGCTTATTAGAGTCACCAGAAGGTGTTTTACAAATCTCAGTGCCCAGGTGACCACTTAGGTTCACATCTCTGAGAGTGGGACCCAGACATCAGTCATTTCTAAAGCCCCTCCACCCCTCAGGATTCCAATGTACAGGTAGCATTGAGAACCACTGCCTTAGATAATTTTAATGATGCCCCATCTCAAATAGGTTACTATGAAAAAAACTCCAGATGCTTGGGAGACATCTAAATTTCAAAGTCAATGCCGCAGATGATAGCCACTTACTATGCTTTACTACAGTAAGCCCAATTTGGCAGATGGCAGACACAGTGTTGGGCAGGATGGGCTGGTGGTCCAAACCAGGAGTCACTTCCTGCAGCTTACACCAAGGGATAAAATTTTGGGCAAGATGAGTTAAGCAAACACACAAAAAGAACTAAAATGAAGTGGAAGATTTCAACATTCTACCCAGAAGGGAGGCAACAATGGGCAGATGTCTGACTTTTTTTTCTAAAGCTAATACAATTCTGGGTCCTTAGCGAAAAGTGCATACATCCTTATCTTTAGGAACCTAATCTTAATGCTGATCTGCAATACTGTAAACATGAAGGTGGTATTTCCAACTCATGATCTGTAGATGATGTTTTAATTATGCTGATGGCTGCCATCCATTCCCTTGAAATGAACATTTGCATTTGGAAGATTGCTGGCTAGAATTAGGGGACAGTGTGCACCAATGGAAAAGACCCTTTGCTGTGTGCAAAAGGTATTGTTCCATTCAGGAAGCAACCCATGCTGACTTCCTCGAGTCTTGAGCACTATGCTCTAACCACATGGGCTCTATTGTTTAGAAAACACACGCACACATACATTGCTGCTATAGGAAAATTATTCTGGCAAAATGCCTTACAAAAAGGGATTAGTTACTATTGAAAAACACAAAAATATCAGATGTTGAAATTTCACCAGCTTGAAAAGCAAACAACCATGTCTAGGCACTTTCCCGTTACTTCCTAAGATAGAGCAGGTGTGGTATCTGGAAGTGTGGGCACATGGACATGTGGATGCTCCACAGTGCCTTTGAAGGAGGGGACATGATGGGAGTCTGTGGCCCTGGCATGTCGAGTTTTAAAAAGCTTGGCACTCAGACTGGGTGGCTTGTTTTATGTCCTCCAAAAGAAAACCAATGAAGTCACAATTTGCAACAAGAGGAATGGGCCTGATTCATCCATCCCTTGATGAAGTAAAATCACACACACACACACACACACACACAGAGAGAGAGAGAGAGAGAGAGAGAGGCAAGTAAAATCCACATGTGGGGGGTGGAGTGGCTGTCCCAAATATAAATAAGATATGAGAGAAAGCTATTTTCCAGAATGTTTGTTCACCAAACATTCAGTGCCATACAAGGAGGTGTTCCAGGAAAACAATGGGAAGGGCCAGAATTAATTGGCTGCTAATCTCTTCACTTTTTGTAGGATGTTTTCTCCAGCGGTGGATGAAATCAGTGTTTAATGCTACACAGGCCGAGCTGTGTCCATATAAGGAAAGCCCAGGCTCACGTCTCTCCGTGAAAAAGGACCTGTCCTCCCCTCCCTGTGTTCTGCTTCCACCCCCTGCATGTGGAGGTGGAGAGTGGGAGCCGGGGAATGTGAACTTGATCCAGCACTGATCAGCCAAGCAGCAAACTCTCATTGTTCTTTAGATACCAAACATAACTTCTTTCTACTAGGGATAAACCCAGCCGTTCTGTACATAACATAGCTTTTGTACTCACCAGTATGATAGTTGGAAAAGGACCACAAAGAACATTAGAGCTTTATTAGACACCTCCTAATATGCAGGATTTAAGAACCTACCCCATTAATTTATATTCAGATTAATATTAGGTATGTTAGAATCTTATTAAATCTATCTTCTAGTAGTTTCTGAATGCTTCTATAATTATGAGTTTCAATTTATTATGTAAATATTATGGCCTGTTTTGCCTTCTATGGGAGCATTTCTTACCATCACTGCCTTGACCTCTGAGTTTCAAGGATACTGGAAATCATGATAAGGGACAACCAAATATGCTGTTGCTGTTTTTACATATCACCCTGTAAATGTGACTTAACTGTTTCAGTACAATGCCACGGTGTCATGGGAAATCCACAGTTGGGAATTTAGACTAGGCACTCTCTGTCATTGCCACCAAGAAGCTCTGTGGCCTTGGAAATGCATGTCACACAACCTCTCTGAGCTATGAAACAGAGATAATGCTCTAGTGAGGATAAAATGAGATGGTGCATATGGCAAAAGGCACCAAACAGACCAGTAAATGCAAATCCCTTCCTCTTTCCCCTCAGAAACAAAAGTCTATCTGGTATTTTGAACCTAAGTAAATTTTCAAAGGTATCAAAATAACTGAGTTGTGACGTCATAATAAAAAGCCTGGCCTGACAAGCACACAGGCTCAATGCCCTTGTACGGAGCCTGCAAAGACACAACACATCTGAGCTACTACAAACAAGTGTGTGTCCCTTCCAATGACAACCAATGGACATGAGAAAGCAAGTTCTGTTTCTCATGTGTCTTATTATAAAGGAGATAATTCCATTTCTGGTCCTGTCTCATTCAAAACAGTAAGCTGACTGTTATTACAAGAATATCACAAAGTTAAATTTGATACTTCTTTTTTTCTTTTTTTGAGATGGAGTTTCACTCTGTTGCCCGGGCTAGAGTGCAGTGGCGTGATCTCAGGTCACTGCACCCTCCACCTCCTCGGTTCAAACAATTCTCCTGCCTCAGCCTCCCGAGTAGCTGGGATTACAGGTGCACACCACCACACCCGGCTAATTTTGTATTTTTAGTAGAGACGAGGTTTCACCATGTTGGTCAGGCTGGTCTTGAACTCCTGACCTCAGGTGATCCACCCGCCTCGGCCTCCCAAAGTGCTGGGATTACAGGCATAAGCCACCATGCCCAGCCTGAAATCTGATATTTCTACATTGCTCTCTGAAGATACCACCATGGTCAGGTGCTAGATGCAAAAATAGCTATAATCCTAACCGGAGCTACATGCATTTAAAACCAGTATAATAATTAAGGATGAAGGCTTTTAAGTCAGACAGATTTGGTTTTCAGTTTCTTCATCTATAAAATGGGTATAATAACAATGTTTCTCTTACAGAGTTGTGATAGGAGAAGTAAATAGCTATTATGTATAATGCACTTAGTATATAGCCTTTTCTGCTCATTCTGGATGTTCTAAATGTAAAATAGGATACTCTAGTCAACTGCAGGCAGGGAGGTGAGGGGAAGGAGGGAAGGGAAGGATTAAGTTAAAAACTACAATTCTATAGAGAGTTAGACAACCTACATATTCTTAGATTTACCCATTTGCAGCTTAATTGACTAGAGGCATTTGTGCAAAACCCAGGCAGATGTCTCTCAATTATAAAACCAATGACAGTGACTAGGAAATACAATTTGAGGAGGAATAACCAGAGAGAATTGTAGAGCAACTGCCTTTGCAATAAACAGAATCCAGAAGCGTCTTAAGGAGAAGTGTGTCTCTACCTGGCTGCATGGAATGTGAAAAGTGGCAGCATGCGTGGCTCGGGAGAAGGAGGGAGACACCAGAGAAAAACAAGAGGAAGCACTTGGACAAAAGGCAAGAGACGCTGCCTGACGTGGGAGGCAGCTTCTCCGTCCCAGGGAAATAGACCCCAGGGGTGGAGGGGTTATCTCCAGCCGAAACCCATTATTGCTTGTTGCCCTGGAGTCTGAGTCCCAAATTCTGATGTATTGACTTTGGCCTCCCTTCCATGCATTTTCGTGCCAATAAAGTTGCTGAAATTAAAGAACTGAATTGTGAAGTCTTCTGGCATAAATAATGTCATATTGCGAAGTCAAGGCTAATAACAACCAGGATGCTGGTAACACCCTTACGGAAAACCATCTGATCTACATGTCTCTCAGTGCGGTTTGAAACTCCCCTCGGCCTACAAAGGAAAATATTTTTAGCATGTAGCACACTTTGTAACAGACATATAAATGCACCAAAAATATAATCTTAGGAAAGCATCTGGGTTTGATCATTTCAACCCCAAATAGGTTCTACTTTCTCAATATAAGAAATACTGCAACATTTTGCTATAAAATATGCAGCGATCACTGTAGCAATTTCTCACACACATTTCATTACTGGTTCTGTTTGTTTTTTTAAAAGCAGCAAATACTTGAATGATTGAGATAAAAAGCAGCATAAAACACGAAGTGCTCTTTCTAGAGCATTGGGCAACAGTGGCTTCCCCTCCTCCAAAAGGCAAACTGGACCCACTGGACTTTTCCCCCAAGGTTATTTAGGTAACAGGCATAAATATTTTATCTCTATGTTTCAAAATTTATCTTAGAAATAATAGTTGTCCCTGTCTAAGGTAAAACTGACCTGCAGTTATTAGGGACCCATAGGAATTTTAAGACTAAAAAGGCCAGCAAAAATTTTTTCATCTCCTGATCAAACAGGTTAATCTCTATGAATAATTGATTTCAACTAGAAGCAAATGCCTATTCTTCAGTGGTCAGCCAGCATAAATGCTTTTGTAGATTGATTATTACTCAATTCTCTCAATCATCTCTCAAATAGCAATTTTCCACTGAAAAAGAAATGAACAAAGAGGGTTCCCGGATAGTGTAACTTTGTAAAACACCATACAGGACAAAGTATATTTAAAAAACTCTCCCAACACCAGTCCAAACTAAGGGCAACTTTTAAGTCTGAGGGCAATTCTGCAGGTTCCAAGGACAGAAGGAAAGACTCATGAAAGTAAATCCCAACTTTTCTCCTCTCAGACGCGACCAGGTACACCTGCATTGCAGCCCTCAGCAGGGCACCGGACGCAGCCCAGAGCGCCTTCACTCCGGCCAGCTCCCCTTACCCCTAAAGAGGCAGTGAGCCTCAGAGAGGGCAAGTGGTTCGCCCACTGCTACACAGCTTCGAGGTGGTAGAGCTGACTCCAAAGCTGGTATTTAATGGATTCACTGACGTCTTCGTCCACTGTAGGACTAGCCTTGCTGAACAAAACTTCATAATAAAGAACTCTGTGAAAAAAAACATGGATCTGGATATAACAAACTGACTTTCCTCCTCTACCCAGCCTCCAATCTTGTTCATTAACTTTAAAGTAACACTGCCTTGCATGTTATGCACCAAACTGCTTGGAGCCCACTTACGGTGTGACGGTGGTGGCTGTAACTCGACAGGATCAGAAGCAGAAAATACTGGGGTTGTAAAGGTCCAAGCTGGAGGACTGACCTGGAAGAACAGGGTCTTTTGCTGAATGATCGCAATAGACTCCTTACCAAGCACCAGTGAAAAGTAGACAGCTGCCATCCAGAGATGTATGACAAGAACGCTGGCCTTTTTAAACACACATTGGGATCTGTGCAGTTCAACAATCATTGACAGTTACCCTGACCTGTGATACACTTGTTGGCTGGCCACCACCTTTGTGCTCTCCGGCACTCTCCTGCTCTGGGTCAGCTCCAGGGCGAAAGACAGGGACTCTGGTTAGAAGTGTGCTTGTGAAAGCAAATAAGAGGATATGAAAAATGTACATCAAGATATACTTTTTGTTTAACCATTTACTTTTTCCTATTCGTTTGTTTGTTTGGGTGGCCTGGTATTATATAATTTAGTTTCCATCTCAAGTGAGGAATGGCTGTATCTTTCCAAATGCAAAGACCTAAACTAATCTCTATATACAATCACATTCACTCACACCAAAAAATATACCAGCTTTTTGATGCAATGGAGCCCAGTATTTCCTATGCAAAATATTCCATCTAGATACATAGGGCTACCATTTAGAAATATCTAGTGGAAGAGGGGCATGTATACCCATGACACACATTTATGAAAAGCCCTAGAAAGTGAGGTCCACATCCTGCATCTGTGAAAGAATAGGAACAAACAGCTTCAAGAAAAAGAGGAGTCATTAATGAAAAATCATCACTTCTCAGGGCCCTCTGCCATACTCCTTTATTATCTACTCATAGGTCTTCGTAGAAACTAAGGCAAAGATGGGACCCAAATTACAAAATGCTTTAGTCTGATGGGCTGAAGACTCAGAATCCTGTACTCAAGCCATAGCTCTGCCACTAACTAGTGCTGCGAGCTTGGCCAGATACTACACTTCTCCTGGGGCTCCGCTGCCCTGGTAAGAAGATGCACTGCACTCTAAGACTCATCTGTAGCCTGTGATTCTACAGCAAGCTCAAAGTTGCACAATACCAGAAAAAAACTAATATTTAACGATGAAGCAGCAGAGGCCACACAGGAGAAATACCATGCAGGTATTAAATGTATACCTATTTGGTACCACACAATGGCTTTCACAAAAGAGAATGAAAAAAAGTTCTGACTCTAAAAGTAGCCAGGTGCTCCTGATGGCTTTCCTGGTCAGCAGGGTGCTCTGGCTGCAAGAGCTGGGACAAGTCACTGTGAGCATTGTGGAGGGCCACAGTGGGAGCAGCGGCCTGAAAAGCCCTGGGTGCTGATCTTCTATCAGCATGTGCCATGATGCTGTGCAATGTCAAACAGCCAAGGGGTCATGCATGTGTGTGCAGCCATGTGCACAACTCACTCAACTACTGCTTCGCAGGGCTTTACCCTCCAGGTGTGGGAAGAGTGCAATGTCAATATAAAATAATCTGCTTTTGGCCAGGTGTGGCGGCTCATGACTGTAATCCCAGCACTTTGGGGGGCTGAGGCAGGAGGATCACCTGAGGTCAGGAGTTCGAGACCAGCCTGGCCAACAAGGTGAAACCCTGTCCCTACTAAAAATACAAAAAATTAGCCAGGCCCATTGGTGGCGCAGACCTGTAGTCCAAGCTACTTGGGAGGCTAAGGCAGGAGAATCGCTTGAACCCAGCAGGAGGAGGTTGCAGTGAACCGAGATCGCACCACTGCACTCCAGCCTGGGTGACAGTGAAACTCCACCTCAGAAATAAACAGGCCGGGCACAGTGGCTCATGCCTGTAATCCCAGCACTTTGGGAAGCCGAGGCGGGTGGATCACGAGGTCAGGAGATCGAGACCATCCTGGCTAACATGGTGAAACCCCGTCTCTACTAAAAAAATACAAAAAAATTAGCCGGGCATGGTGGCGGGTGCCTGTAGTCCCAGCTACTCGGGAGGCTGAGGCAGGAAAATGGTGTGAACCCAGGAGGCGGAGCTTGCATTGAGCCAAGATCGTGCCACTGCACTCCAGCCTGGGCGACACAGCCAGACTCCGTCTCAAAAAAATAAATAAATAAATAAATAAATAAATAAAATAATCTGCTTTTGACGAAGAGTCTACCAGAGTATGTCTTTAGCCTAATAAAAGAGAAAATGGGGGCAGTTTTTCTTAAAAAGCAGAATCAGTTATTTTTCTGTTGAAATAAGGTTTACACTCTAGAGCTGCTTTGTCCTAGTTCTTTGAGTTTGCATTGCTCCTTCTTTCTAAAAAGGTTTCTCTACAAAATAAAGCAGCACTGCAGTGAAATCCTATTACAGGTCCACTCATTATTAGGGATGCAGTAGTTCTTTCTTCAGTGACTCTTTCTGTGGGCCAATACTTAAAAGCCTGAAAGACAGGTACTGCCCATGTGTCCAAATATGGCCCACCAGACTACACCTTGAGGACGGTCATGCTGGCTCCTTTGCACAATGGGCCAGCTAACTCGTGACTGAGTGGGGCTTAAGAGCAGTCTCCTCCCTCCAAGCGTATTTGTTTTCTTACAGATTTAGCCTCCCAGCGGAACATGGCAAATACAAGACATCAACCTCTACAGTTCTTCGCAGGTCTCAAACTCTGGGGTGGAGACCTGTTGGGCAAAGGTTGGTTTGCAGATGCTTCCATAAACCATGAGCTCATGGGCAGGGTCCTTTCGGCTTTATATGCAAACTGCCCAGCACAATGTTTGGCAAACTGCTTGAACTAATAAACTAAACCACAAAGCCAAATGTTTGGGTTACTCGGCCAGGCGCGGTGGTCATGCCTGTAATCCCAGCACTTTGGGAGGCCGAGGCGGGCGGATCACAAGGTCAGGAGTTTGAGACCAGCCTGGCCAATATGGTGAAACCCTGTCGCTATAAAAATACAAAAATTAGCCGGGTATGGTGGCTGGTGTCTGTAATCCCAGCTACTCAGGAGGCTGAGGCAGGAGAATCGCTTGATCCCTGGAGGTGGAGGTTGCAGTGAGCCAAGATCACGCCACTGCACTCCAGCCTGGGCAACAGAGCAAGACTCTGTCTCAAAAAAAAAAAAAAAAAAGTTTGGGTTACTCAGGAAAGGTATAAAAATGAAGGATTCTAAGGGTTTAGGTTGTACTTAGAAAAGAAACTTCTTGGCCAGGCACGATGGCTCATGCCTGTAATCCCAGCACCTTGGGAGGCCAAGGAAGGCAGATCACGAGGTCAGGAGATCGAGACCATCCTGGCCAACATGGTGAAACCCCGTCTCTACTAAAAATACAAAAATTAGCTGGGCATGGTGGCTCATGCCTGTAATCCCAGCACTTTGGGAGGCCGAGGTGGGCGGATCACGAGGTCAGGAGATCGAGACCATCCTTGCTAACACGGTGAAACCCCGTCTCTACTAAAAATACAAAATAATTAGCCAGGTGTGGTGGCGGGCACCTGTAGTCCCAGCTACTCGGGAGGCTGAGGTCGGAGAATGGCGTGAACCCGGGAGGTGGAGCTTGCAGTGAGCAGAGATCATGCCGGGCGACAGAGCGAGACTCCGTCTCAAAACAAACAAACAAACAAAAAATACAAAAGTTAGCTGAGTGTGGTGTCTTGCACCTGTAATCCCAGCAACCTGGGAGTTTGCCCCAGCTGAGGCAGGACAACTGCTTGAACCCAGGAGGCGGAGATTGCGCCACTGCACTTCAACCTGGGCGACAGACTGAGACTTTGTCTCAAAAAAAAAAAAAAAAAAAGAAACTTATTCTGATAGAATATATTCTAGAATGAGATAATTACGGATTATGTTGGCCAGTTCCAGCTGTGCCTATGGAGATGCTGACTCAGTAGTAGGTTTGGGCTGGCTCTGGGATCTGTAGTTTTAATCTGCCTCCTATATGATTCTGATGACCAGGTCTCCCTGAGCACCTTCAACTCAAGCCTGCAGAGCTAGACTTCCAGCAAGAACCCAGCTTGATCCTATTATTAAAACCCACATGTATGTGGGCCACTACCAACTGTCTCCATTAGCTGCATTTCTTCAATGCTAGTGGCCTCTGCTTCCTTTTCCTTCTGGTTATCCTTTGATGTTCGAAGGCAGGACTGGGTTATCCTTCGTACACCTAGCAAATATTAGCTTTCTCTCTACAGTGTCATACCTTCAATGTGTCTGTGTGCGTCTGAGCCAGTTCAGAATTCTTATTCTTTTTACAGAAAAATGTCTAAAATGCCCTTTATCCCTAATGAGAAAGCCATCCTCATATGCCTTCCTCTGTGCTCACTGAAAAAATGTACGTCTAATCTGAGATCGTGAAAGCTGTGGGCAATTGACCCTCCCTGCCGACTTCCCAACGTCCCTCCCCATCGTGAGTAGGATTTGGGTGCATCAGCTGCATCACATTGATCTGTGCTTGTTTCTTGTGGCTTCCTACTCATTCCCATGGATGTAGGCATTCCTCAGCCCACTGCATGTCCTCTCTGGATAGACAGACACCATTGGTTATCTAGATACTTACTGATGTTTTTAGAAGTATCCGTGTAAATGAAGAGCTTCTGGACATGAAAGTTCAGTCAGAAACCAAGGAGCAAAAGTCAGACTAGCTGTTCCACACCCTCCACTAGACTACCTCTTCCCTGCACAGAGGGGAAAAGCATGGCTTTTTACCCAGGGAGCTGTCTTTCCAGGCAAGGCTGCTGACCCACCTGACCATGTTTATCTAAACATGCTGCTCAAGTCCTGTCACTCCTTGCAAAAGCATCAGTGGCTACTCAATCTGTAGGAACTCTCTAGCATCACATTCAAGTCCCTGTGTAATCTGGCTGGGTCCTGCCCCACTAACCATTCCCCCTCACAGATCCTGCCCTCTATGTAAAACAAGCAACAATTAAACATGTCCTCAACAAGAAAAACAGGAAGGGAAAAGATTACAACCCCAAATCACAATCAAAATGCGTTCACCCAGTATATTTTATCAGTATTTAAAATACATTCATCCCTCTATTATTCAGGAGCAGAGCAACCTTGGTTAGATTGTTGCAGGGGCTAGGAGGGACCTGAGAATGAGAAGGAGGCTGAATGGGAAGGATTCTTGCCCCTACTCTTCCAGCTGACGACGCCACCTTGATTTCACTGGGGCCGGGATGATACCGCTGAGCCTTCATCATGGTTGTGACACTAGTTAATCAGCTTCCCAGCACTGAGATTTGACTCTGCCTGAAGCTGTTCAAACAGGCACACTGAGTTTTCCAGCAGCATACCTTGGTTATGTCGCACTCCCTGCCCGTAAGGGCCTTCTCCACAATCTCCACCTGCCCACGCTCTACCTGCCTGTCCTTCAAGATTGGCTTCAAATGGTACCTAAACTGTCTCTGCTTCCACAAATCGAAACGGCCTTTCTTCTGAACACTAAGCTTTCCACCACTTATTGCTTTCTGCCTTAGGTTAGTTATTTATGTATCTATTTTTCCTACTGAATTATTAAGCATCTTGAAGGCAAAGCCTGTACTTCTCTCATCTTTGAAGCATCCACAGTCTTTCATCAAGAACTGATGTGTGGGCTCTACTCATGGGAAGAAGGATAGGAAAGGACTGGACTCAGAGGTCTGATTTCAGATCCTGGAAGAAGCTTCCTCTTGCAAATATCATCCATCTGGTCTAGATGCTTGACAGTTCTACCACAGAAGCCTAAGCTCTAAGCTCTGACACTTATAAAGGAAATCTTCAAGAGAGAGGAAACACTTTTAATTCTTGTTATTCACTTGAAGTCTAGTCTTAGACTACTGTGAATGAGATTCAAACTCATTCTGGAAATCAGGTTTTGAAAGACAGAAATGAAGGAAGGACATAGCTATATTTGGGGGCACCAGAGAAAAATGTTTCCCATTTCATTGTGGTGCCTTGCGCTGTAAAGAGGTCAATATATTTGGACAGTGTCAAATCAGATGCCCCAATGTTACACAACACCCAGCACAGACCTTCAGCTATTACCACTTTCTGGGGGAATGGACCCTTCCCGCATTTATTTCTCTCTCATGCCACGAAGACATGATTTTTAATTCTTGTGCACTCACTAGATACTAACATCATTTGGGACCAAAAAATGTACCCAAAGCATATTCATCCATAGGGGAATAAAATGCAGTGAGGTTGCACTGAGTAATTTTTATTGGCCATTTTGAAGGGATTCACTAGAATGCGGAACTAGTGAGAGACGTACTGTGAATAAGGTAAACAGGAATGGCTAAATTGTGTCCCACCAAATTCATATATTCAATTCCTAACCCCCAGTACAACTCACAGTGCAACTGTATTGGAGTTAGGGCCTTTAGAGAGGAAATTAAGGTAAAATTAGGTCATATTGGTGGGCCCTAACCCAATATAACTGGTGTCCTTATAAAAAGAGCAGGTAAGGACAGACATGTGCATGCATACAGAGCAAAGACCACATGAGGACATGATGAGAAGGTGGCCGTCTGCAAGCCAAGGAGAGAGGCCTCACCAGAAACCAATCCTGTTGGCACCTTGGTCTTGGACCTCCAGCCCCCAGAACTGTGAGGAAAAAAATCTCTGTTGTTTAAGCCACCCAGTCTGTGGTACTTAGTTATGGCAACCCCAGCAAACTGATATGAGCACAAAGCCTTAGATGCCAAAAATAAAGGAAATTAAGCTAAAAATGAAAAGATTTTAATAAACCCTCTCCCTCTCTCGTGACTCTGCTGAGCAGTAGAGCAATTTGAAGAGTCTATGGAGGGGGCCAGGTGCTTGGATGAACAGAAGTGACTGTGATGACTCAGGCATTTTGGGTGCTGCCTCAAGTGAGGCCGGAGAACCTATTCCACATGTCTTTAAGGATCCTTGACAAGATGTTTAGTCACTTAGAAAATACAAGTTTAACTACTGGACAAAAATGACAGCAAAATTATTAGGAGCCCAAATAGTATACCACATTATGGCAACTGCTATTATAGATATAAAAGAAGCAAAGATATCGTGGTTCATATAATTTGAAAAATATACTTTCTCTGGAATTTGCAAAATAATCAGTTTCAGTTTTCTTGACTGACCATTAAATGTAGAATTCTTCTAAATAGGCCTTAAAATTATATTGATAATATTGCATAATATGTGCTATAAGAAGTCTACTAGTCATTCCCCTATAAAACCAACTGTGCTAAAAGCACATCGTGACTACAGTGACATAAAGCCTCTTGCATACTGTCTTATCAAGTATTCTCAATTCTGTGATTGCAGCATTTTCCCTACAAGACTTCAGTTTTCTATCATCTGCTCATGCGGCCTCTGGCAACTTGCAGGTGTTTGCTCGGAAAGAAGTGGCATTTTCCCAAGATGACAAAATAACCTGTTGTTCTAAATTCTGGGATTCAGGAGCAAGTCTGGGAACCCAAGTTGCTTTCAGCCTATTTCTGGGACACATTATTGTTGGCTCATTTCCCATCTTCTCTCTCCTCCTCACTGCCGCTGCTGTGATGATTTTGCCAGGAACTGGCTGCTGAGCACTTCCTCCAAAGAGGAGACTGAGGTACAGAAGACATGTGAGGTTTACCTGAGGCAGTGTGCTTATTGTTCACACCTCAGGAAACCGGTCTACCGGGAGTTGAAAACCACAGCTGATGTAAGGCTGCTAGTTCATGCCCTCTGAATGTCTACTGTGAACCCAGCACTCCCGCCCCGTACCTGTGGATTCTCATCATCCATGCTGTCACAGCAAATTGAAGGGTGTCAATGGATTAACCAGCTCTATCTTTACCCACACATTTGACAAAAATACAGATGATTTCACTCATATCTATTCTGTGGGTGACTTTAAGGCATTATGCACTCAGATTTTAATTCAACTAATAGCTTTAGAACAGCTCTATTCAACAGGAATATATGCAAGCCACATGTGTCTTTTTAAATTTGCTAGTTGCTACATTTAAAAAGAAGTAACAGGTAGGATTAATTTTAATATATTTTATTGGGTATATACATTGAGTTGCAATGTATCCAAAATATTATCATTTCAACACGTAACCAACATTTTAAAAAACATTAATGAAATATTTACCTCCATTTTTGTATTAAGTCTCCTAAATCTGATTTGTTCTCAGAGTCCATCTCAATTTGGGTGTTAAATTTTCATCAGATATGTTTGGCCTCTATTTATATTTCATAGCAGTCCGAGTTGAAAAAGCAGACTCATTCACATACCCAAGGTATTTCAAACAATAACTAAATTATGAGATTTTAAATTTAAATTTAATTACGACTAAATTAAAAAATCAGCTCCGGCCGGGTACGGTGGCTCAGGCCTGTAATCCCAGCACTTTGGGAGGCCGAGGCAGACAGATCACGAGGTCAGGAGATCAAGACCATCCTAACACGGTGAAACTCCATCTCTATTAAAAAATACAAAAAATTAGCCAGGCTTGGTGGCAAGCGCCTGTAGTCTCAGCTACTCGGGAGGCTGAGGCAGGAGAATGGCGTGAACCCAGGAGGCTGAGCTTGCAGTGAGCCGAGATCGCGCCACTGCACTCCATCCTGGGCAACAGAGCGAGATTCCGTCTCAAAAAAAAAAAAATCAGCTCCTCAGGTGCTTTCGATATATTTCAACTCCTTACCAACCACATGTAGCTAGTGCATTGGACGGTGAGCTCCTGAGCATCTACCATTAATATATGCAAGGCCCAAAAGAGATAAGCATCACAACAGGTACTACAGGATGAGGCTTATAGACATAACCCTTGTTTCCGGGGGGAGGGGGTAGGGGAGGGGACGGCATGGGACAGATACAGAGAGAAACATGTAAGGCAGGTTGTGATGCATGCTAAAGAGAGGGAAGGAATGCATGCCAAGGAGCGAAGGGCATGCACAAAAGCAGGCTGATGGAAAAGCTTGCAAATACCTGTGCACTGACAATCATGAGTGGGCGAATCTCCAGAATGCTGGGAAATAAAGTTGAAAAGGGTGGCTTTGACCAGTCTGCTGGTGGCCTCAAATAGAGGCCAAGGAGTTTGTTCTAAATCCATTGTCCATGGGGGAAAAGTCTCTGGTGAGAAGAGTGGGTCTGAGCTGGGTTGTGGGAAGATTTACTTGGCATTGATATGAACAATGAATCAAAAAGGAGAGAGCTAAAAGACCAGTTTGCTATTGCACCAGTCCAAGCGAAATATAATTTATAAATGGCACAGGTGCTAGGAAAGAAAATTAGACATTTGATAAGTGGGTACAGAAGGGCCTCAGGACTTGGCGATTTAGGGAGGAAATCAAAGAAAGGGAGGAGTCAGAGTTCTGTAGAAACTGGCTGGCTCGCACCTGTAATCCCAGCACTTCAGGAGGCCGAGGCAGGCGGATCATGAGGTCAGGAGTTCGAGACCAGCCTGGCCAATATGGTGAAACCCCGTCTCTACTAAAAATACAAAAATTAGCAGGCGTGTGTGCCAGCCTGTAGTCCTGGCTGCTAGGGAGGCTGAGGCAGAAGAATCACTTGAACCCGGGAGGTGGAGGTTGCAGTGAGCCAAAATCTTGCCACTGCACTCCAGCCTGGGTAACAAAGCGAGACTCTGTCTCAAAAACAAAACAAAACAAAACAAAACAAAAACGCAGTTCTGTAGCAACTAAAATAAGGATTGTAGAAGAAAGGCTGGATGCAGAAATTTATTTCTAGTGTATTTGCATATAAATGTTTTAAAAGAAGACTGGAATATATGGCTATGGGGCCAAGGGAAACCTTTGTTTGGACATGAAAAAAAATCCAAAATCTATTTATAGACCTGTCAAATTAGCGGAATGTGCAACTTTCTGTGAATAATTGTACAATATACTATTCTAATAGTGTGGGGTAGGCCCCGAGTAAGTTTGATTATGGTATTATTCATCAGGAAGCGGTGCAGCTCTTTAAAAGTACTGCCCTTTCACCGCAGCCCGGGAGGTCGAGGCTGCAGTGAGCCATGATCATGCCACTGCACTCCAGCCTGGGTGACAAAGTGAGACCTCGTCTCAAAAAAAAAAAAAAAATTATTGCTCTTGAATTATATTAAGGGATGTGGGAAACTCCTCAGTGTATATCCTTAAATGAATAACTTAGTTTAGAAGATAAGACTCCAATTTTATTTCAAAAGAATGTGCGCCTACATGCTGTTCAGCACAGAAACTGTGTGGGCGGACACACAGCGGGCTGCTCTCAGGTGCGGGTGATCTCTGGAGGTACGACTGAGGGCAGCGAGGAGTTTCACGTTTTCTATTTTGCTATTGTTTGAATTTGCTATGGAGGGCATGTTATTTTTACTTTTAAAGAGGGAGAGAAAGGAAAAAGTAAAATATGTATTTATATACCCAGAACAATGAGTGAAAGGATGTACATAAAAAATTGTCTCTGGGTCATTTTTATTTTCTTAGACTTTTTTATATCCCAAAGTAAATGTGTACTTCTTCTATAACCAAAAAAAAGTCATAAAAAGAAATAATCTATAGTGCTGATGGTACAATCAATTTTAAATCTCTTTGTAAGGCCAAAGGTTACAGAGTTGGGATATTCTTTAAAGAGGTTAGCATCCAATTTCTTTTGCTTCTTCAGGGCTCATGCTCACTTTTACTGAAGCTATTTCCACTTTTTAAAAATGATTTCCATTCAACGTAGCCAAAAAGGAAAATCGAGGCCAACCACAAGGCGAGCCTTCCTGAGAGAAGACAAAAAGCCTCTGTAACCTGTGGAATGAAAACTCCACCAGTAGAACATGAGTCTTTTGTCATGAATGACTTCAATTGCTGGTAGACAGAAATTTTTACGAGAACAAAGAGCATCAGAGCAATTTCAGGGCCCTGGTTGTCATTCCAGGGCAAGCATCCTAGTAACTTTATATTATAATGATGGGGACAAAGAACAAGGTGTCCCATTCACCACAAGCCTTCTGCAACTGGAGGGTCTCAGGTCCTTGTAGTGCCTTTCACTGAAGTGGAAATGGCAAGGAACTCTCAAGGAGTGCTAAAGGGGCTGAGAGTAGGTAAGTCAGCAGCAGCCGCAGAAATCATGGCCGAAACGGGTAGAAGAGATGCAAAGACGCCATCCGATCACCCACCAATTATGCGCTAAATCAGGGTCTTTTCTTTCTCATGCTGTTGTTTTTACTGAACAGTGAAGCACCCAAGGAAATACCAGTTGGGTCTTAAACACAATTTATAGCCGGTTGGCCTCACTGCACCTGGCTGTTTTGACAGCAGCTTTCTTCAGTTTATAGCAGAGATTCTTGTCTACACTATAAGCTGTCACTAATGCAACTAGACCTTTGGAAAAAATGTATAGCTCAGAGGCAAATCTCTCCCTGCCACAGACCCCTCCCTCTTTTAATGAAAACCAAAAGCCTCCTGCTGGCAGCAAAGCCTCCTCCTCTGCAGGGGAAATTACAGAGCCCCCGGCAGTGAGACAGCCAGCCCCAGCACTACAGCCTAAGTGGAGTGCGCCTGCTTTTGGGCACTGGATTAAGGTCTCTTTCTTTCCCCCTCCCTAGGGGCTAACGGCTGCAAACAGCAGCCTTCTTGTTCCAGGCCAGGAAATTTGGGAGCCAGTTACTGGAGCTCCCAGCTTCCAGGCCACACTAAGAATGTCTGGGAGCCTTGTAACAGCCTGGCTTAGGATCACAAGGCAAACTTCAGCAAATGTCCCCCACCACCTGCACTCCCATCTGAAACATGAAGGGAAAGCGTTGGTTATTCACACCTAGAAAAATCTTAACTTGTTTTTCCTGGATGTTTGTCCTCAGTGAGCAGTCTGGTTTGGAAGTCACTGTCTCAGAGCTCACGGGCCCTCACTGTCACACACGTGAGTGAAAGGCGCTGCCCCCAACCATGCACTGCCTTGTCCCACCCCTTGTCTGTTTTGTTTGTAAGACTCGAGATTTTTTTCTTTTTTCCTCCCAGAAGGACTGGACCAAAGAAATAGTTTGTAACAGGTGACACACGTTCATGAACTGAAGGCAAACTGTCCTTTTTTAGGAATGAGCTTATGGTGGCTGATGGTGGCTGATGGCCGACATTTCCCCTGTGGTGAAAATGGACAAGGATGTGAGGAGGGGGATGAAAAGGTAATGAAGAACAGCCCCTCCTGTCTCTTCATTTCATGGTTCACAGACATTCACTGACATTGAGACCCTCCTAAGGGGAAGCTCATGTAACCAGCCATGAAACCAGAAACCAGCAGGCTACAGGGCCTGCCTCACCACGCGGGTCCACCCCCAGACGCCAAGGCCCACGACCATGGGTCAGGCCCAGCCTGCAGCCGCTCTGGGGGCTGCCCCAGACTGAGAGAGCTCTCGGCCTGCAGGGTCCTCTGACCGTGCATCTGGGATCCCACCCTTAGACTTCCCAGGGCCTAGGCTTGCCATGGCCAGCATTTGACTTGGCGAAGGGGCCCCAGCTGTCCAATGGTCTCTGGGAGGCGCAGGGCCAGAGGAGAGTGGACGGGGAGAGGAGCTCCAGGCCAGGTGATTTCCACAGAGCTGGGGCTGGCCAGGAAAAGGTCTCTCCCTTAGAGTTGCCCACAGACTGAAAGGGAGGGAGAGAACAACAATCTCCAGCTGGGATGAGCCCAGGTCCCTAAGACAGAGAAACGAATGTAAATGGGTCAGCCAGGTGAGAAGGCCAGCCTGAGACAGGAGCCCGATGCAGAACCAAGAGACGAGGGAGCTGCAGGTGTGTCAGGGAAACAAGGGACAGGGACCATGGGTCAGGACAGACGACGACGGCAGCAAACCAACTCCTGTATCGGGCCGCATCCGAAGAGCAGAGCTGGAGGCCGACTGCTCCCCCGCCACCTGCCCCCCCCGCCACCTGCCCCACAGGGCATGGAACTGTTGGCTTGTGGCTCCACCCAAAATCTACCCCACGTTTTGCAGGGCCTCATTTAGCAGGGAGTTCAGGGGCTACCATCACTTCCACGTATACCATGGTCACTTGAAAGTGGCCAGAGGCACACCCCACAACAAGGGGGGGAAATGCGGAAGGGAGACAAGTGTTCTGACTTACGGACACTTGCACTCAGTAAGATAATTACTTTCCTACACATATATTAAGAAATCACTGGCCGGGCGCGGTGGCTCACGCTTGTAATCCCAGCACTTTGGGAGGCCGAGGCGGGCAGATCACGAGGTCAGGAGATCGAGACCACGGTGAAACCCCGTCTCTACTAAAAATACAAAAAATTAGCCGGGCGTGGTGGCGGGCGCCTGTAGTCTCAGCTACTCGGAGAGGCTGAGGCAGGAGAATGGCGTGAACCCGGGAGGCGGCTTGCAGTGAGCCGAGATTGCGCCACTGCACTCCAGCCTGGGCGACAGAGCGAGACTCCGTCTCAAAAAAAAAAAAAAAAAAAAAAAAAAAAAAAAAAAGAAATCACTGTCATGATTGATGTGCTAAGCAGCAAGCTTTACTATTCTCCATGGATTCTACCAAAGTGGTTATCTTGAGTTACCTTTGGTATTCCGGAACTCTCAAGCCAGTCTTGGTAGATGTTTTCAACAGACAGCTCAAGCCTTTAGAAATAAAACAACAAAAAGTAAAGGATTAAAAAGTTACAGAGCACTTATTACAAGACTGGTTCTCTCTAACTGGGCACATCACAGCATCGATCTTCCAGAAGTGCCTGTGCTTTACAGAAAGGGCAGTGCTCCCCTGGGTTGAAGTGTGGAAGGGAGCCCAGTCACATGAGACAGCTTCTCTTCATCCACAGCAACATGCACGATGAAATCTAAGGACCCAGGCACAGCATCACGGGTGCTTTCAGTGCTTTGAAAGGAACTATTTGGCTGGGAAAGCCAGTTTCGGGAGGATAAGGCATATTCATTGCACACATCAGGCATGGCTGCTTCCTGGAGAGTAGTGAAGCAAAGTGAAATATGAACATCATGGCATTTAGTGCGTCAACACGAAATCTGCACTTTATAGGAAAGATGGACTACAACAAGCAAAAATAATACAAATCACTATCAGACCACAGAGAGGCTCAGGTGCAAGGAATGAGGACCACTTCCACTGTCTCCTTTCAACCGGGCCCTGTTCTGCTTTATTTGAGGTAGTATCATTGCTTAATAGGTCCAATCTAAAGTCAGCTGAAATTATTTTGCTTTCACGCCCCGCTGACTTGAGTACTCCTTAAAATCACTAAGTCTTCAGTATATTTAGGATCACCAGATCTCCGGCTGTGTCCTTTTGTCTTCCTTGGCTAATGCAGCTTAAAGCACATCCATCCCCTCAAGCTCTTCCAGATAACTCTTGCTCATACCCAGGATCTCTGCTTACAGAGAGGACTTTCTTGACCTCCTCCCAGACTGAAGCAAGGCCTCCCCAGTGCCATAACATCTGTCACACTCCCTGTTCTCTGCCTCACAGCCTCCACCCGAGTTTGTGACTATTTGTTCGACTACTCGACTTAGTTACTGTCTCCTCGCTGGATTGAAACCATCTGAGATCTGATCCCTGGTATGAAAGAGGATCCTCTTTTTTTTTTATTTGAATGAATGAATGCACATTCAATTGTAGACTCATTAAAATTATTCCTTTTAAAGATAATATTCACCTTTCCACCAAGATACTTCCAAGTTGTTAAGCTCTGCCTCTTTTAAATCTTAATGTATTATACACTACATCATATATAAAAGTATGTAACTATATACCTGCTCTCTCCCTCCCTTTTGGAATTCTAGAAGTTATGAAAAGATACAGTGTTACACACACTGTTAAGGAGCTGGAAGGCCAAGTGCACCCGTCCCCTGACCCTGTGGGTGGTGTTGCAGACGGGGAAGTAGTGAGGTAGGGAGGGAAGGAGGGGTTGGCTTTGGGAGGGCTGGAGGAAAAGGGGACTGACTGACTTTATCTTCCTTTCCTTCCCCATTGGTCACTCACTGGTGCCCCTTGTCCTCCCTAGCCAATGGAAAAAGGAAAGGCTGCTTAAAAAGGCAATTGCTATTTCAAAACAGAAAAAGTTCATGGAGGGAAAGAGGGCTTATGCAGAAAAAGGGCTTTGAGTTCATATGAAAGATGATGGCCCTCTGTGTGATTAGCAGGCAAGAGAAGGGGAGGGGACTACCTCTCTAGGTCCTCCAGGGTCCCAGACTCAGTGGAATTACCGGGCAGACCTCACAGAAAGGTCAGTGCCACCATCGCTGGGCCTTCCACTGCTTCTTAGTGGTCATTTCATAGCATCGGCTTCAGCGCAAATGGCCAAGTCCCCCTGTAAGCTATGAGAGTGTGGGAGTGTGCTCATGCATGGATGTGTGCATGTGTGTCTGTGTGTGTGTGGTGGAGGCAGGGGAGACTTGAAGAGAGGAGGAAGCTCTCAGAGCACCTTCTATAAGGTCATTGTTCTTTTTTAAGCTTTATTTACCTGGGAGAGAGGCTGGAGATTCCCTTAATGGGCAGTAGCAATTTGCCAGAGCAGTGGGGCTAACTGACCAACTAGAGAGAAACACCAATGAAGAAGGTCCGAGAAGAAAACAGGCCTGTGCCTCTAAATCAGGGCAGGTGACATAGAGTACTGCAGAAGCTTCCATAAGCTCTGAAAGCCCAGGGCTGCTCAGGGTTGCAGGCAGGAACCTGACCCCTCCACCAAATGAACTGTCCTCTCCAGTGGCGTGTCCAGCAGCAGATAAGGTGGGAACAGTGCATTCACACCCACCAAGAATAGGCCTTCCACTGGGCAGCCTTGCTTTCAATGTACATTATAAAATCTGTCTTACCGGGATTACAAGCGTCGCGGGTGGATCACAAGGTCAGGAGATCGAGACCACGGTGAAACCCCGTCTCTACTAAAAATACAAAAAAAAATTAGCCGGGCGTGGTGGCGGGCACCTGTAGTCCCAGCTACTCGGAGAGGCTGAGGCAGGAGAATGGCGTGAACCCAGGAGGCGGAGCTTGCAGTGAGCCGCGATCGCGCCACTGCACTCCAGCCTGGGCGACAGAGCGAGACTCTGTCTCAAAAAAAATAAAATAAAATAAAAATTAAAATTAAAAAAAAAAATCTGTCTTACCTCCATCTTCACACATTTCATGAGAAAATAAAGCAACTTCAAGCTTACTTGTGCACAGGTAGGAAAGTGTCCTTCACTGGCTTCCTTTCCAGCCAAAGAGGGACGTTTCTGTGCCCAGAACCCTGAGCCCAAAGCTCCTTTCACCCATCCTTCAAGCGATCCTCAGGAAAGCCAGAGCAAGAGGCTGACTTCTGGGCCAGGCACAGTGGCTCATGCCTGTAATCCCAGTGCTTTGGGAGGCTGAGGCAGGAGAATCACTTGAGGCCAGGAGTTCAAGACCAGCCTGGGCAACATGGCAAAACCCTGTCTCTACTAAAAATACAAAAATTAGCTGGGCATGGTGGCATGTGCATATAGTCCTAGCTCTTTGGGAGGCTGAGGTGGGAGAATGGCTTGAGCCTGGGAGGCAGAGGTTGCTGCGAGCCAGGATCACACCACTACACTCCAGCCTGGCCCCCAAAAAGAAAAAAAAAAAAAAGAGGCTGTCTTCTGAACTGAAAACAAGTCTCCACCTTTCCCATAAGATATTTAAGAGGAAGATGCAGAATTTGGAAAGGACTTAGAGCAATAGTGATGATCAAAAGGGGAAGAGTCCACAAGGGAGGTAAAGGGAACTGAGGTTAAATATCCTGGAGAAGAGAAGTCCGAGGAGCGACTTAATTGCTATTTTTCAGTGATTTTACAAAAGACAGTGAACAGCTGTTGTGCATCAGCATGGGGGAGTGAATATGAAGACAAGGACATAAATTTCCTTTGGGGAATTTTCGCTTACAGATGCTTCTCTAGGGGTGGCATGGAGTGGGGGCTGGGGAGTTGAGCCCTGGAATGTTATTAAGTGAGGTCCAAAGTCCTCACCGGAGAAGACGGAAAAACAGGCAACATTCTCTATGTGGCGAACATTCGCTGGATGGCTGCTGGGCAAAGGTTCTGTGGAAGGCTGGGATGGGAAAACCCAGGGAGTGACTGTCAATTAGGGATGTGTAATAGACACCAGGCAGAATGCTACCAGCGCCTGTAGAGATGATGGTCCTCTAGGTGTTGAAGAACCACCGCTGCAGGTGGGATAGGTAAAACAGGACAAGAGGAGGTGAATCAGGAGAGGCTTCCTAAGAAGGCCATGCATGACTGGGTCCTGGTGGGGCAAAGCCAATAGAAATGGAAGAAAAGCACATCGGGGCAAAGACAGCAGGAGCAGGAATGCCAGTGTAGTAGTGTGCAGACTCTGTTCAGCTCAGTGGGGCTGGCCTCTAGAATGAGCTGAGAAAGAAAACAGGGGGTCCTGTGGGGACTCTGGAGTCCCTGCTACCGGGCCCTGCCTTTGTCAAGGAGGCTCTGGAGCACGGCTGCAGAGGGACACGGCAGAGGACTGAGTCAAGGAAGAAAAAGCGGAGACGAGGCTGGAGGCAGGGAGACCACACCAGAACTTGCAGAACATTTCTGCAGGAGGCAACGAGAGGGGCCCACATGGATGTGGCGTGCAGGGGACAGATCTGCAGGGCAGCACTGAAGCAGTCCAGCTGCAGGGTTGGGAGACACTGTGCAGATAGTGGGCCCCAGGAATCTCTGCAGGATGACTTTCCGTAGGAAGTATGTGGCTGCATACAATTTGCCTGTGCCACAGTCTTCGGCCAACTCAGAGGGTTAGTTCATTGGCAAATTCTGCTATAACATAGTTAGTACTTGCACGCACAGCTACTATTCTACAGTGGCACTAAAAGTGAAACAAAAAGTCCTCTATCCACTGCCAAGAAAAGGCTAAAAGTAGAAGCTACTGCTTAGTGAACACCTACTGTGTACCAGACACAATAGACAGAGTATCATCTATACTTGACAAATATTATTATTATTATTATTATTATTATTATTATTATTAGAGACAGGGTCCCACTTTGTCACTCAGGCTGGAGTGCAGTGGTTCAATCTCAGCTCACTGCAACAACCTCCTCCTCCTCCAGGGATGAAACGATCCTCCCACCTCAGCCTTCTGAGTAGCTGGGACTACAGGCATGTGTCACCACGCCTGACTAATTTTTGAAATTTTTTATAGAGACGGGGTCTCACTATATTGCCCAAACTGGTCTTAAACTCCTGGCCTCAAATGATCCCAGCCTCCCAAAGTGCTGGGATTACAGGCGTGAGCCATCGCACCCACTCAAATGACCAATATTATTGTCTTAATCTTAGAGACAAATACAGGTTCCAAGAAATTGAGAAATGTATCCAAGGCCACACAGATGGTACTTGAAGAGCTGGGATTTGAACCTTTGGTGCCTGGCTATGAAACCCCAGCTTTTCTTTCCATGCTAAACTCAGGCTTCACGACACACGGGTTTCTACTATGGAACTGACAAGCTGGCAGAAGGGGTGGGCCTGTGCCTGCTCCAAACCATGCCGACTTCCCCCTCTCACTAATCTCTCCTGCTGAAGACAGCCTGGCTCCTGCTGAAGACGGCCTGGCTCCTGCATGGTTGCCCTGTTTGTCAACCCTTCGGTTACATTTCTGAAGAGATCAGGAGACCCTTGGGAGGGGCAAAAGTGTGAGAGCAGGAGAGCTCATCAATGAGCTGCATCCAGAGGCAAAAGGCCCTCTCCGTGAATGAAGACAACATGTGTTTTCAGATCACTTTTCTTTGGAAAGGTTCGAAGCATCTTATAACCATTATTCATTTCTCATAATATCCCTGTGAAGTGAGTGTCAATTGTCGTGTGGCTTCTTAGCATAGGAGCATACGAGGACTCTGACCAAGTCAGCAAAGGAAAAAAATCCAGGCTTCTAAACTTCCAGTATCAGTGTCACTATCACACTGCATCATGCCCTATTTGGGGATTGTTAATGTGGAATAAGATGTTAAATTATGAGAGAAAGATGAAAGCATTAATTCCAGCTGCTAACAAAAATTTTTAAGGTACTATGAGTGGCCTTATCTCCCAAGGAATCATGGGAGACCATAGGACAATGTTTAATTTTCAGGGAAGAAATGGACTAATATGTTGTGGTAAGAACATAGCATGCAGGTAGCTCAAAGAAGAAACAGGATGTAAGTCTTAGGAAGAAAGATGACATGTGTGCAGGTTCTGCTGTTTGGAGCATAATTATTGAAATGACACTGCAGGTGAATTTTTAGGTCTGGGATTGGATTTATGCAGTGGTTAAACTAAAAGCTGACTTTTTCAAATCAAGATACTCAGAATCTAAGCCAACGGTGAATATTTTCCCTCTGAGGTCATGTGGCTTAAATAATCGCAACAGACAAGCAGAAGCATTTCCACTTAGCCAGGACCCAGAACTTACAGGAAATTACTCTTCTGCATGTCTGATCACTATGGAAATTGATTTTATACAGAGAGCTACAAGTACACAGACCCATGACTGCGAGTCCTGCATATCTGTACTAGTGAGCGCGGACTTTTCCGCCTCAGTACTGAAACCCAGGCCTTACCCCTGGGCCTCCTGGGTATGAGGAACAGCAGGTGGCTTAGCCCTCTGGCTGGCTGTTCCCTGGTGCACTCCCACATCCTATAAGGCGACCCTGAGAGTCAATGGTCTCCAGTTCCTCGGAGCTATAAATTTGGTCACACTTAGTTAACACAGCAGGGGAGAGAATATGCTGACCACCTGGCATGATAATGGTTAGAAAAACAAGCTGTGTGTAAAGCCAAAAAGTAACCAATTGTTCATCTCTTTATGAAGTTAAAATAAATCAACAGGCTTGTGTGAAGACGGTGTTGCCCATGCCTGTGTTTGCTCGCTCAGCTGATTTCCAAGGTGGGGTGACAAGAATGGGGATTATTGGATGGATCTGCTAATTGTGCCTATCAACGTGTTGCCTGATCAAGAGAAATGTCTTCATCACTCTTGGCTCCTGTCTTCAGCTCTTGAGATCCTAAAGATCACGGTCTGTCAGTGCCTCTGAAGGGAAGCACACAGCCCCAGCAATTTTCACATGAACTAAATGACAGACTTAAAGAATTTGGAAGTGCAACTAGACAGAGGTAAGGCAGCGGAAACTGCAGAGCTCAGGGTCTGGAATGGAAAATGCCCTTTTCTGGAATTCAATTTACATCTGTGTCGATGTTTACATTTAGTTTACATGTTTAAATTCCCTCTCTACATGTGGGTGGATCTCAAAGCTGTGCACAGTTACTTATTTTCTTCCTTTTTTTTTTTGAGACAGGGTCTCACTCTGTCTCCCAGGCTGGCGTGCAGTGGTGCAATCTCAGCTCATTGCAGCCTCAAACTCCTGGGCTCAAGCCATCCTCCCACCTCAGCCTCCCAAGTAGCTGAGACTACAGACACGCACCACCACGCAGGCTAATTTTTTGTATTTTTGGTAGAGATGGGATTTTACCATGTTGGCCAGGCTGGTCTCCAACTCCTAAGCTAAAAGTGATCTGCCCGCCTTGGCCTCCCAAAGTGCTGGGATTACGGGCATGAGCCATGGTGCCCAGCTGATTTATTTTCTTGATCAAAACAATTCATTTGTGCTTGGGTAGATAATAAAGATTGCTGAGGTCACACTTATAAAACGAGTACTGTGTAGCTCCGTGGGAGAGGAAGAGTATTAGATTAAAACAAACACAGGAACATGCACACACAAACACAGTAACTGGTGGGCAAGGAAAGAAGTGGCAGCTGTTACTAACACTGGAACACCAGGCAGCAAGGACACTGGCATAAGGCGTTCCACAGGGCTCTTTCACCAGGAGAGGCAGCTGCTCAGGATTTGTCTGAGTTTTCTTCTGAGCACTTTTAGTTTTATCTGACAGCATCTTTCTGCCTTCCAATGCTCGCCCCTTTCACTCCCTCTGCCCCATCCAGACTCCCCAAACACCTGCCCTCCTGCATTTCCACTGCTACTTCAGAGTGTGACTTAGTGGCTAAGAAAGAAAGGTCAGACTCAACTTTCACAACCAGTCAACCAAGTCTTTTCTGTGCCAACTCTAAAGTATGCCTTGGCCGTTCATTACTCTCAAACCCACCACCACGGTCACCGTCCCTGCCATAACTCCAGCTCTCCAGGTCTCTTGACTGAACCGCTCTATTGGTTTCTAATTGTTCTCCTGGCTTCCAGTCCTCTCCGCCCCCATCTCTCTGCCACACTGCCCTCGGCAGGTGTCTTTCCAATCTGTTGACGGCACTGCCTTCCTTAAGCCTGTTAGATGTACAGGTGCCTGAAGGCTCAGAGCTGGGACTGATGAGACCCTCTCTATGTCCCCAGGACTCTGAACCTCAGCAGAGCACTTCCTACATGGAGTAATAATGACTTGTTTCTGTTTCATCTTCAGTAGTCGACTAGGAGCCTCCTAGGGCTACTCATGGGATTTATTTCTCTCGGTTCCCGTGTCCAGCCCAAAGCCTGGTATGGGAGATGCTCAATAGAGAATGTTGAGTAAATCAAAGCAAGAGAACAATGCAAAGGCAGTAAGGCCTAGAGAGTGCTGGCCCCTGAACACTGACAGACTGGTCTAATCTGAAAAACTTTGCCTCATCAGAACGGCTCACGTGCTTAACAGATGTGCCCAAGGATCAGTTTGCAACAGAGGCCAAAGATTAGAGGCTCCGGGGGGTAGGTGTGGGGCCTTTGGAGACCTAGATAAAATTGGTACAATATGTCGCATAACTAATAGGGTAAACAGTCTGTTTTAATAGCTGAACTAGATTCTGAGATTAGTTAGCAGGCAAAAAGATTTTGAATTTCAAAATACATTCTGGTATACCTGCTGAAATCAATTCATTGTAAAAATGAAATCTCCTTAGCTTTTAAGGAGATTTTTTTAAAAAGAAGCTTAAGCCTGCTAGACAAAACATGATCCTAACCGGGAGAGGTATCCTATCAAAAGGCATGTGATTGGTGATTGGGGGCCACCATTAAGACAGGGACACTGCTCTTAAGTTCCACAATTACAACAACAAAAGTCTCTTTGTGGGCTCAGTGTGCAGCCTCAATAAATATTCACAACGATAAAATCCAGGTTCCCCCAGAGCCAGAGTGCTCAGGGGCCATCCAAATGAACTCCATAACCTTATTAGGAAGAGGATTAAAAGAGAGACCTCCAAAACTAAAAATGCACTTTGTTGCTTCAGTGAAAATTACTATATTTATGCCCTAAGAAGTTCTTTTGAAAGAATGCATAGTCACCACTCAGAAACAGACTTTGGTAACAGCCTAAGAAAGTAATACACCATTTCTATTAATTTTCTTTTTTTCTCGGTTTTAGTTCCTACGGAAACTGCTTCGTTCTGTGAGAGGACCTGAAAAGTTATTCTGGGGTAGGTACGAAGAAAAGGAAAAAAATATATCCTGCAGGTAAACTGTCTTCTTGATCTTAACAGCCACATGTGATGGGATTTTTGCATGAAGAAATCCCATATGTCTGTTTTTTTTTTTTTTCAAGACAGTAAATCTGAAAACATTTCAGACCTCCCAAAACAAGCCACATTTCCTTTGAGCAGCCTCCTGAAACACTTAGACAAAGTTTTATCCAGGGAGACTGCGTGGGGCCTTGGAAACCTTGGCCAATTTCTAAGGCCCCACACAATCTCCCTGGATAAGATTTCTTCAGCATCAAAAGGCATGAACATGAAAAGGTAGAAACAAAGAAATTTATCAAATATGGGTATGTTAATCCTTTATGATGCCTGGCTTGCTTTATGTGTGTGTATAATGGGCATAAAAACACAGTTAGTGAAGTAAGATCTAGTGTTTGATAGCACAGTCGGGTGTTTAAAGCTAACAATAGTTTGTTGCATTGTTCAAAATTGCTGGAAGAGAGGAAGTGAAATGTTCCCAACATAAAGAAGGGGTGGATGTCTGGGGTGACTGATGTCCCAGCTGCCCTGGTCTGATAATTCCACACGGTATGCATGCACCAAAATACCACATGCACCCACAAATACAGACCACTATTAAGTACTGAAAAACCTGACTAACAATAATACTTCCACTATTGAAGAAAGAATTTGGAGCCATTCTGAATGGAAGGTGAAAGAGAAGTTTACACAGAAAAAGCCAATAAAAACCCAATGCTTAGAACAAAACCCCCACGTCCTCATGAGCCCTGGATCCTCTCCTGACTGCATGTCATCTCCTGCACCTAGTCTGGTAGCGTAAGCCCCGACACTGTACCCTGGAGACACCCAATTCACAATGCCTATAAGACAGGCTCATCGACATGGAGCTTACTGGCCCTGCATGAATCTAAGTCTATGTCTGTGTCAAAGAATTCATTTCCACACTTGGAAATCTGTTCCATGCATAAAAACATAGCTAAAACCGTGGGTCAGAAATGAGGCAAGCAATGTTAACTCTTCTTCAAAGAAATGTTTAATTTCTCAAGATGCCTCCGTTTAACGTTTGAATACCAATTTTGCTATTAGAAATTATATTGGCCGGGTGCGGTGGCTCACGCCTGTAATCCCAGCACTTTGGGAAGCCGAGGTGGGTGGATCACGAGGTCAGGAGATCAAGACCATCCTGGCTAACACGGTGAAACCCCATCTCTACTAAAAATACAAAAAATTAGCTGGGTGTGGTGGTGGGCACCTATAATCCCAGCTACTCGGGAGGCTGAGGCAGAAGAATGGCTTGAACCCAGGAGGTGGAGCTTGCAGTGAGTCAAGATCGTGCCACTGCACTTCAGCCTGGGTGACAGAGCAAGACTCCGTCTCAAAAAAAGAAATAATGTTTCAGGGTATTCACTTTTTTTTTTTTGAGACGGAGTCTCGCTCTGTCGCCCAGGCTGGAGTGCAGTGGCGCAATCTCGGCTCACTGCAAGCTCCGCCTCCCGGGCTCACGCCATTCTCCTGCCTCAGCCTCTCCGAGTAGCTGGGACTACAGGCACCCGCCACCATGCCCAGCTAATTTTTTGTATTTTTAGTAGAGACGGGGTTTCACCGTGGTCTCGATCTCCTGACCTCATGATCCACCCGCCTCGGCCTCCCAAAGTGCTGGGATTACAAGCGTGAGCCACCGCGCCCGGCCAGGGTATTCACTTTTTAACGCCTAAATCAAGAAAGGAAATTAGGAGAGGGTTGGAATGAACGTATTTTAACCCCAAACATTGGTTCTAAGACCCCTCTGCAAACCCTGTCGGTGGTCAGCCAGCCTAAAACTGGATACCTCCAAAAATGAGAATCTCCCTCCTTCCAGGGTAGTGAGCTGGTGCTGAGCAGTGTACTGAAAAAACACGGGCCAGATCCAGATAGGCCTAATTCCATCTATGCTGTTTTGCTTGCTGAGGGATCTTGGAGTCTCAGTTTCCCCATTTGTAACATAGTAGATAAGAGCACAGGTTCTAGAGCCAGACTGCTTGGGCTAAAATCCCAGCCTGCCGCATACAGCTGTGAGATCCTGGGCAGCTTACTCAGCCTCTCAGTATCTTGGTCCTCTTGGTATAATCGGGATGAAAACATCATGGACCAAATAGTGTTGTTTTGAGGATTAAATGAGTGTCTGTATGTGCTCAACTTCAGTGTTGGCTTATAATAATCACTATCATGATGATGCTGAACAGCACTGTAGTAAGAGTTAAATGATTACTGTATCTAGATCCTGGATCCAGTGCCTGATACACAGATGATTATAATATCTACACCAATCATTAATTGAACACCTACTTTTAAAACATATGCTAGCTTCTTTAATCCTCTCTAAAACCCTGATAGGTTAAAAAACTAAAATTTGGGGGGATTATGTGACTTGCTCCAAATGTCATAGTTAAGAAGTGGCAATCCCAGCATTTTGGGAGGCCAAGGCGGGTGGATTACTTGAGGTCAGGAGTTTGAGACCAGCCTGGCCAACATGGTGAAACCCCAACTCTACTAAAAATACAAAAATTAGTGGGGTGTGGTGGCACACCCCTGTAATCCCAGCACTTTGAGGGGCTGAGGCAGGCGGGATCACCTGAGCTGAGGAGTTCAAGACCAGCCTGGCCAACATGGCGAAACCCTGACTCTACTAAAAATACAAAAATTAGGCGTGGTGGGTGCCTGTAGTCCCAGCTACTTGGGAGGCTGAGGCAGGAGAATCACCTGAACCTGGGAGGTGGAGTTTGCAGTGAACCGAGATCGTGCCACCGCACTCCATCCTGGGTGACAGAGTGATACTCCATCTCAAAAAAACAAACAAATGAAGTGGCAGAGCTGGGTTTAAAAATCTAGGAGAGCCTGATTTTACATCCCAAGCTCTTACTACTATACTACATTTTTTCTTTTAATTAAACAGTATTTCCTTGCATTAAGCCACATTAACTGGAGCTACCCTGAGTTTTCGAACCTTCCTCTCCTCCATTCTTTCCGCAGCAGCGAAGGCCACAGATTGCGCTTGGCTTGCCTCCCATACCACTTTCGGGGCTCCTGACTTTGGGGATCTTCAGTCGTGCACACTGGCTCCCAATATCTACTGGGGCTCGTCCCAAAGTTTGGCTGATGATCCTGTACTCCCATTGTCAGAACTAGGTCCCTGCCTCTATTAGACAGAAAGACTGAGCTTTCTAGGCTGTGTCAAGCCAACCAATGGCAATGTCATTTTTAACATTAAAACTGGGCTCTTAATTCCTAAATTGGTCCTTACCTTTTTTCTTCTGGAATGTTCTCCAGTAGCATTTGAAGGAAATCCTGGGATTAAAAACAAGGAAACCATTAAAGATGTCCATCAATAAATAACTCTTGCCTGGAACCATGCCAGAGGCTGAGTGCTCCCAGCTACTGACAGCTCACCTGCTAGAGAAGCTAGACCTATGTTGACTTAATAGACTATAGACTCAATTTATTAATTTCCCAGGGTTTCAATCGAATCATTGAAAGAGATCTGTTTTGTAAAAACCAAGAACACATTAAAAAGTGGAATGTTTGTTATTCTGACCTAATCCAACAGTCTATTTTTGTTTTGTGTTTAGCCATTTTCAAAAGGCTGGCCATCAAGTAAAGCATTATCCCTCTCTACTCCCCCATTGCCTCTAATTCCTGAACCTTCCCTAGAGATTCTTGTACTCCTAGAGGCTAGGAACTAACTGCAACTCTCTTGAGTTGCTCTACCAAATGATATTTAAAGATAAATATCAAGATGATAAATATCCCATCAAGGAACAAAGATGTCCACAACTCCAAGCATGGCTCACAAGCCCCTGCCTCCATCTGCAGCCTCTTCTCATGCCCTTGTAAAGTCCTCGGTCACTGGACATTTGAGATGTTTAGATGATAAGTTTTTTAAACCTAAAGGTATGGCTTACACACACATACACACACACGCATTTTATTTTCCTTTACTATGGAAAATTTCAAGCACAATCAAAAGTAGACAAAACTTTCACATACCCATCAATGCACAGCCCATCCCGCCCTATCCACTTTCCCTCTTCCTGTGTTATTTAGAAGCAAGTCCCAAACATTACATAATTTCATCAATAAAGGTTTTAGTAAATATCTCTTATTTACTCTTAAAACATAACCACAAAACCATAAAGACCTAAAAAATTCGAATATGAATGTTCGTTTATATTTAATTTGTACTGTGAGTATTGTGACTCCCTTTTCCAGCCTATTTCATTATGGAATCTTGATTTGTTCTTAACTAGGGTTGTCAGATAAGAAGAGATGCCCAGTAAAATTGGGGGCATAATTACATTAAAAAATTATTTGCTATTAAACTGAAATTTGAATTTTACTGATTTTTCTGTTCTGTATTTTTATTTGCTAAGTGTGTAACCCTAGTGTCAACCTTTCCTCATCTGAAGATTTAATAAGATATACTTTGTATACTTTGGATAAATACAGAACATGAAACAAACAAGAACAATATTTAACTTTCTTGGAACTTAATGATATTGAGTAACAAGTAAGATCCATATTTGAAGTTTTTCTTTTAATAAATAGAAAATAATCTTTTAAAACGGGTCTGCCCAAACATGACAGACAAGAGTCACTCCAGACTAAGCCCTCCCAATAGAACCAAGTCTGCAAATACAGACTCCACACAGGACTCTGATGACACCCATTTAACTGCAGACCGAAGCCTCCCAATAGAACCAATTCTGCAGATACAGACTTCACACAGGACTCTGATGACACCCATTTAACTGCAGACTGAAGCCTCCCAATAGAACCAAGTCTGCAGATACGGACTTCACACAGGATTCTGATGATACCCATTTAACTGTGAGATGGAAGCAGTAGCACAGATCTTTGCGTTACAGAACAGTTAGAATTACAGAGGAATAGAAATCTGCAAACCATTTGTATGACGAGGTGTTCTTCTTCTATCATCACACAGAAATACAGCTACCACCACACTAGTGAAGCTGGCTGTCTGATTTCTATGTGTTCATGGGTGGTCACAGTCCATTTCTTCCAGAGACAAAGTCTCCCTATTAAGAGCATTAATGAAATATTTATTTCTTGTAATGTCTGTTCTCCTTCTGAGACTTTACTTGTTTATTGCTGTTTGACATGAAATAACAATACAAACGGTAATAAAACTAATGTTTAAAAAAATGGACTATGCAAAGAAAATGGGAGTGGGGGGACAACCCCAAACTGACTGATGCCTCACAGCTGAAGTCATTCCTTGCACCTGCAGTGGATATATACAGAAAAATACCAAAGGAAACAAGAGCAGTATTTAGAATGCAAAGAATTATTTTTGCTTGAGGTTCTTAGTTATCATTTTTATTACTTAAAAATTATTTTGCAAAAAAGTTGAAGTACACATTTATCACAATCTAATATATTATTTTATAAATTTAATAACTTAATAGATAACTTGGTGGATTAATTTCTCACTGGCTTGTGGATAGGATTTTTGATTCGTAAAAATCCAAGTCCTTGTAGGGGCCGGGTGCGGTGGCTCACGCCTGTAATCCCAGAACTTTGGGAGGCCAAGGCGGGCAGATCACGAGGTAAGGAGTTCGAGACCAGCCTGGCCAACATAGTGAAACCCTGTCTCTACTAAAAATACAAAAAATTAGCTGGGTGTGGTGGTGTGCACCTGTAATACCAGCTACTTGGGAGGCTGAAGCAGGAGAATTGCGTGAACCTGGGAGGCAGAGGTTGCAGTGAGCAGAGATCGTGCCATTGCGCTCCAGCCTGGGCGACAGTGCAAGACTCCATCTCAAAAAAAAAAAAAAAAATCCAAGTACTTGTAATGATAACTTTTTACTAAGTTTACTTCATTATCTCCTTGTAGCCCATACTAATTTATCTTATATTTGCCTGGTAATTTATGCTCAATTATATGGGGGGAAATTACATTAACTCAATGGCAACAGGGTGAATTTAACTGCATGAGAAGCAGGAAATTCAGAGTTAACCTTAATTCTGCCCTTTTGCATTTTCCAGTTACAACTGGATCCTTCTGTACAGGATTGCAGAGCACAAGTATCCAGAATTGGGTGTTGAGTTCAGGGTAAGTGCAGGAGGCCCCGGGAACCCTGCTTCGTGTTGAAGGAAGATGGTTGTCCTGCCTCCCAGTGGGCTGTGATCCTGGAGCACCTGCCTCTTCCTACCTCAGAGCTCAGGCCTGCAGGCAACAGAGCAGTAAGCTGGAGGCTGCCAGCAATGCTGGGGATGGCAGGCCCAGGAGATCGCAAAATCCTAACGCCTTGGGCATCTCTAAGACATGGGGCTGCATTCCCACAGGCTATGGGAATGTCTTTCTACAGCGTTCGATATTCTTCTGTTCTGTGTTCCATCCCATTCAAGACAGCTGGTCTCATCCAGGCAGTCTCTGTACCATCTATCAATGGAATTAACCCACTGGCCCTTCTTACTCCTGTCACAGATTCCGTCTTTAACCATGAAACACTAGTTTTCCTGTTTCTTTTCATAAATTGGCATATATCTCTAGAATGGACTTATGTTATGACAGAAGCTTTTTCCACTTTCTACAGCACAAGAAAATAAAAAGAAAAATGTCTCTTATGATTCTTCCTTTCTGCACCACCTCTTTTCAATTCTTTCATCTGTCTTCTTTCTTTCCTACAGTGTACTGGCAGTTTTGTGAAAGCAACTTACAAATCTTATTTGGACAAGGAGGACTTTTTTCATAGCTGATTCTAGAATCATTTGACAAAGTTAGCTAGCAACAAATAGTAGGGGCCCCAGTTTGTCACCTCTGCAGTGTGCCTGAAAACAAATTAAAACCAAAGCCCACCCCTACTCCCCAAATTCTATTGATAAAACAATAGATTTATTTGAATCTATGAAGGGGATGAAATTCTATCCGGACCCTTGGCAATGGTTACAAGCCCACACTCCAGTCAGAAAATACATTCCTTCAGAATTTTTTTTCATTTCCTACTCTCCTAATAATCTATATGCCCATCAGGTCTGTCGCATACAGCTTGTTTTGATTAACACCTAACAACACTAAATTAAGCACTACACATTTTTGAAAAACTAACACAGATTTTGGCACATGGCTAATTTGGTAACTATTTTTTAGTCCTGATGAAAGTATTCAACAGAAAGCAGGTATATGTAGATTCTACTGGACAAGCTGACACCGGCTTGACTATTACATGGGGCTAGCAATTGCTGTCAAGTATTTTATGAATAATTATCATGTTCATGGGGAAGGGATGGGAGGTAGTAGAGGCAAAACAAAATATTGAAGGAAGGACAGGATTGGCAAGATAAAAACTGAGAAGAAATGAAATTGTCAGGAAGAAGTTATTGTTACTCAAGAGAGGGCTTTTAGTGGGGGCTACAAAGATGATAATATTGGCCGGATGCAGTGGCTCACGCCTGTAATCCCAGCACTTTGGGAGGCCGAGGTGGGCGGATCATGAGGTCAGGAGGTCGAGACCATCCTGGCTAACACGGTGAAACCCCATTTCTACTAAAAAATACAAAAATTTAGCCAGGCGTGGTGGTGGGCGCCTATAATCCCAGCTACTCGGGAGGCTGAGGCAGGAGAATGGCGGGAGAATGGCGTGAACCCGGGAGGCGGAGCTTGCAGTGAGCCGAGATATCGCCACTGCACTCCAGCCTGAGCGACAGAGTGAGCCTCCATCTCAAAAAAAAAAAAAAAGAAAAAAAGAAAGAAAAAAGATAATATTGAAATGCTGGAGAGGGAGGGCATTTGGAAGGGAAAGGATTAAGATGTAAATTAGAAAAGGAAGAAGAACTTTAGGGACTTCTGAGTAAAGAAACTGGATCATAGACCTTCATCACCAATAACTAACTAGCAATTTACACAAAAACACAAACCATTAAAGTAATTAAAAACGTAACCAGCAGCATTCAAACAAGGACAGCCTCATGGCATAAACTTCAAGAAGATGCAACTAAGAAAGAAATCTAAGATTCAAACACAGCTTCTAACTCTCCCTCTGCACCGACCCCCAGCCTCATGCTTAGCAGTAGTAGCACTGGTGAACTGCACAAACCCTGCAAATTCTCACAAATATCCACACATTTGGGAAAAAATAGGATTATCTTTATCTGTCTTCTTTTTTCCTGTGGAGGGGCTGGAAGGGTTTGCTGGCAAGAGATGAGTAAAACGTGGGAAATAAACAACTGAGGATGACTCTCTTCGGTGAACTGCTCATGTTCTAGGGCTGTCACCTAAATTGGAGGAACAATATTAATTGAGAGGGAATTAATTAATATTAATGCAGTGGGAAAAAGCTGCACCCATATTAAGTCACAAGAATCTTGGCAGGGGACATTTAACAAGTTTTCAAGAGCAGCACAGCCACATTTTCCCAACAAAGGCTGTGTACAACTCCAGTGGAGCTTCTCTCCTCCTCCCCTCTACACATAACATCCAAGTTTCAAACTGTAGCTCAGAGGGAGAGAAAAACAGGCATAGGGTAAGTTGGAAAAGGAATCAAAGATAACGTTCCAATACATATGAGAATACATGAAAGGTCAGGAGAGTGCTACTCAAGCTGAGAATGAGCAAAAAGAAATGTATGGCAACCATGCAAACTAACACAACAACAACTCACATAGAGAGAAAGCAGCATAACACATAAAAGATAAGGAATCCCGCCTTGAAGAAAACATAATCTAAGGAACAGAAGAAAATGCTCCATGAATACTTTACACTATAAAATAAATTAACAGCTACAGAAAAAATAAGAACATAAATTTGGTAAAATGAAAGCTCAAAGGTAAGTTGACAAAACAACAAAATGAAATGAACGTAGAGATTTCATGGCAAAGGTAATAAATTAAGGACCAGTACAGGAGCACTAATAGAAATAGCAAGGAAAAGAACAGACATTAAGGAAAATAACACTAATAATAATGGGGTTGCTTCAGATTAATACAGGTCATGAAGAAGAAAAAGATAAACACAATTGGAAAATAACAGGTATAGAGGACAAAGATGATATAACACAAGGAAAACTGGTAACCTTGAAATCCAGAACCCTGCAAGGGGGAAAAACAAATTCAAAAATACAATGAAGACATACTTATTGAAAGAAGAAAGAATAGAATCTAGGACTAAAAATAAAAATGCACACTATTTTTCCAGGGGGAAAAAAGATAGAAAACCATAGACACAAAGCCATTTCCTGATAAAATTACTAAACTTCAAAGATAAGGAAAGAATTCTTCTGTCATCTAAGAGGCAGAAAGGGGGAAAAGTAGGATGACTGCAAAAGTTGCCACAGCAGGATTTAATGCCAGAAAGCAGCTGAGCCATATCTAAAAGTTCTGAGGGCATGAAAATGTGACCCAAGAATATTATATCCAGTCAGTTTATAATTCAAATATAAAGACAACAGGCAAGAATTTTTTTTTTTTTTTTTTTTTAAGACGGAGTCTCACTCTGTCATCCAGGCTGGAGTGCAGCGGCGCGATCTCGGCTCACTGCAAGCTCTGCCTCCCGGGTTCATGCCATTCTCCTGCCTCAGCCTCCCGAGTAGCTGGGACTACAGGCGCCCACCACCGCACCCAGCTTATTTTTTGTATTTTTAGTAGAGACAGGGTTTCACCATGTTAGCCAAGATGGTCTCGATCTCCTGACCTCGTGATCTGCCCACTTTGGCCTCCCAAAGTGCTGGGATTACAGGTGTGAGCCACCACGCCCGGCCCACAAGCATTCTTAAGCAGTAGGAACTCAGAAATCATAGAGCCTGTGAGTCTGCAACTTGAACACAAATTTGATAATGAAATTCAGCCAGCAAAGAGCTGAATCAAAATAAAATATTCATGAAAAAGGTAAAATAACTGGTGGTAAATACTGAAATCCTTTAACAAGCCAAGATTACACAACTGTGAAAATTATGGTTATAGTCAATTTTGTAAATGAAATAAACCTTAATATATAAAAATAATAATTAAGAAAAATTTAGAATTAAGGGGAAAGTAGTTAAAGTATATAACTATTTAATTCCTCATCTTTTTTTTTTTTTTTTTTTCCCCGAGATGGAGTCTCATTCTGTCCCAGGCTGGAGTGCAGTGGTGTGATCTCGCCTCACTGCAACCTCCGCCTCCTGGGTTCAAGCTATTCTCCTGCCTCAGCCTCCTGAGTAGTTGGGATTACAGGCACTCACCACCATGCCCGGCTAATTTTTGTATTTTTAGTAGAGATGGGGTTTCACCATGTTAGCCAGGCTGGTCTCAAACTCCTGACCTCATGATCCACCCGCCTCAGCCTCCCAAAGTGCTGGGATTACAGGCGTGAGCCACCGTGCCCAGCCAATTCCTCATCTTTTACAGTAGTGAATAAACTGATGTTTTCTAAAAATGGAATATATAGGTAAAGGGAAAAAATAATTTCAACCTCTTAATTCTTTTATAATAATGTTTCTTAACCATAAAAAATTCTTTCAGAAAATAATCTTTCTTACACTTATCTTAAGTTCGGGAATTTATCTCCACTTTAGTTGCTTTTTCATTCATTAAATTCAAGTAAAAGAAAATTTAAAACATTTCATTAAAATGCACATATAATATAATCCTATTTTTATAAAATTATTTCTGTCCAGTGACATCAATGTCTGTATACACACATATACCATATATACATACATACACAGATACATGTATATATATCATGTATAACATATAAACATTGAGGGATAAATAGTATGATTTCCGGAATGTCATTCACACAATATTAATTATAGGTATTTCTGGGTGGTGGAATTTTGAGTAATGTTTCACATTCTTTGTATTTTTCTGCATTGCTTATAATTTTTTATGAGTATATGCCAGTTGGAAAAGCAATAATTTCCAAACTTAATACAAAGCTACAATAATCAAGACAATATGATACTAGCACAAGAATAGAAATAATGATTAATGGAATCAAATTGGGAGTCCAGAAGTGAATGCTTACATTAATGATCAACTAATTTTTGGCAAGGGTACCAAGGCAATTCAATGGAGGGAAAGAACAGTCTTTTTAACAAATGGTTTATGGGACAACTGGATATTCACATGCAAAAAAAAATTAAGTTGGACTGTAATCGTCACAATATATATAAAAATTAATTCATCACATCTGTAATCCCAGCATTTTGGGAGGCTGAGGTGGGTGGATCACGAGATCAGGAGATCGAGATCATCCTGGCTAACATGGTGAAACCCCATCTCTACTAAAAATACAAAAAATTAGCCGGGCGTGGTGGCGGGCGCCTATAGTCCCAGCTACTCCGGAGGCTGAGGGAGGAGAATGGCGTGAACCCGGGAGGCGGAGCTTGCAGTGAGCTGAGATCGCGCCACTACACTCCAGCCTGGGCGACAGAGTGAGACTCTGTTTCAAAAAAACAAAACAAAACAAAAAAATACATTAATTCAAAACAGATCAGAGGACTAAATATAAGAGCTAATGCAATAAAACTCTTAAAAAAATATAGGAGTGAATCTTTGTGACCTTTAATGAAGCAACAGTTTCTTAGTTATGACACTTAAAGCACAATAAACCAAAGAGAAAATAGATACACTGGACTTCATCAAAATTAAAAACTTTTGTGCTATAAAGGACACCATCAAGAGAGTAAAAATACAAAACATAAAACAAAATATTTGAAAATCATATCTCTGATAAGGGACTTATATCCCAAATATATAAAGTACTCTTAAAACTCAATAATAAAAGACAATCAAAATTTTAAAATCAGCAAATAATCTGAATAAACATTTCTCCAAAGAAGAAATGGCCCATAATCATATAAAAGGTGCTCAAAATCATTAGCCATCACAGAATGCAAATCAAAACCATCATGAGCTATAATTTCACACCCACTAGGGTGGCAATAATAAAAAAATCCAGAGGGCATTAAGTGTTGGCAAGTGCATGAAGAAACTGGAACCCTTGTGCATTTCTGGTGGGAATGTAAAATGGCACGGCCAATATGGAAACAGTACAATTTTTCAACAAGCTAAACATAGAATTATTGTATAACCCAGCAATTCCACTTCTGGGTATATACTGAAAATAACTGAAAGCAGGGACTTGAACAGATATTTTATTCACTAATGGTCACAGCAGCATTATTCACAATGGCCAAAAGATGAAAAAAATGCAAATGTTCATGAAAGAATTAACGGGTAAACAAAATGTGGTATATACATGCAATGGAGCATTCAGCTTTAAGAAGGGAAGAAATTCTGGTACATGCTGCAACATCAATGACCTCTGAAGACATTATGCTAAGTAAAGTAAGCCACATACAAAAGGACAAATACTGTGTGGTTCCACTTACATGAGGTACCTAGAGGAGTCAAACTCATAGAGACAGAAAGTAGAATGGTGGTTGCTGGGGCTGGGGGAGGAAAGAATGGAGGGTTATCATGATGAAATATTAATGGTATGGGAGATGGATGGTGGTAATGATTGCACAAAAATGTGAATGTACTTAATGCCACTGAACTGTGAACTTAAAAATGGCTAAAATGGTAAATTTTGTTTTATATATTTTATCACAATTAAATGAAAATTAAAATAAAAAAGAATGAAGTACTGATACATGCTCTATGAACCTTGAAAACATTATGTTAAGAAAGCCAGACACAAAAGGTCTCAAAGTATATGATTCTTTTATATGAAATGTCCAGAATAGGCAAATCCATAGAGACAGAAAGCGGATTAGTGGTTATGTAGGGGTGGGGGAGTAAAAATGGGGAAATGACTGCTAATGATTTCTTCTGGGTTTGATGAATATGTACTAAAATTAGATAATGATGATGGTTGAACAATCTTGTGAATATACCAAAAACCACTGACTTGTAGACTTTCCAAGGGTTAACTTTATGGTATGTGAATTTTATCTCAATAAAGTTGCTATGAAGAAACAATGAAGTTATTCAAAAGAGATAAACAGGCTGGGTGTGGTGGCTCACACCTGTAATCCCAGGACTTTGGGAGGCTGAGGTGGGCAGATCACCTGAGGTCAGAAGTTCAAGACCAGCCTGGCCAACATGGTGAAACCCCATCTCTACTACAAATACAAAAATTAGCAGGGTGTCGTGGCAGGTGCCTGTAATCCCAGCTACTTGGGAGGCTGAGGCGGGAGAATGGCTTGAATCTGGGAGGTGGAGGTTGCAGTGAGCCGAGATCGCACCACTGCACTCCAGCCTAGGCGACAGAATGAGAATCTGTCTCCAACAACAAAAAAACAACAAAAAAGAGAGAAGCAAACGAAGAACTCAACAGTTTGGTTAAGAGAGCAGTAAGAGTTCCATGGGAAGTGAAAATCAAAACCTCCAAAGTCATGGTAAATACAATGCACTTATTTAACACTGCAGTCTCTTGGTGAGAAGTGGCTTTAAGCAGCAGGAATTTGTACTAATCAGTCAACCAAGCATGTAAAACTTCTGAACCAGTTTTCGAATTGCCTTTCCAAATATATGCTTAGGGAGGATTTTCCCCACACCCAATACAAAAATAAAAAGAACATAGAGGAACAGCCATCCGGTCTTGTTACGCTCATGTGATTCTTCCATCTGTGTTCAAATTACACGTGCACATCCTTTACATCTAACATTGTAGATAATGAGACTCACAGCTGTATATGAGCACAATTATCAAATATGAAAAAGGTCCATTAGTCCAATCTATGCTAAGGATGCATCACCTATTTTCTATTAGTTATGAGTGTCATTTTTCAGAGCCTGCCACTCCTTGTTAACTTCCTTGCTATGTGCTGCTTGACCCCATACCCATACAAGCTGACAGGGTCTCTCGCTGATAGTTTTGTGGCCAGGCTGTCTGCATATTTCAGTGTATCTTGTTATTAATCTATTCATCAAATATTTATGGAGTACCTACTGTGTGCCAATCATGTGCTAAGTACTGGTGAAATAGAATGGTCTGGCCTTGTTGGGCATATACGTAGAGTAGAGGAAAGCGAAAAGAAACAAATAGCCCCATAATGAAAACATAATTACAGACAATGGCAATGACAATGAAGGCAATGGAAAGGGCAAAGGGGTGGGACACGTGGGCCTGGATGCAGATCTGTTTAGCCGGGTGACTTGGAGGCTGTGGCATTCAAACTGAAACTAGAAGGTAAGAAGAAGGCAGTCTTCCAAAGATAATTCCAGGTAAAGGGAACGGCAGGATTGTTTTATTTTTGTCTTTAAGGTCACTTAAACTATCACTGTGTACGAGACAGCTTTGGGTTACAGTTTATTTCAAAACTACAGAGAGATCACCTTCCTTGAAGCAACCCTTTCTTTGTGTCCATTTCATTAACTTCCTATTTTTCCCGCTGCATTAAATGGGAAACCTTTTCTCTACTCTTTAATACTGGCATAATCTAATCTTCACGTGCCATACCCCCTCCAATCCTATATCATGGACTCATGAGGACCCATAAATTACCTGGGAAAGAATCAGCTGTCCATGAAATGTGTGCACAAATTTTCTTAAAAATGAAAAATAGGTTTCATCTCCAAGTCTTTTGGTAAGAAACCGAAGAAGGAAGTAGCCCTAGAAGAAAGAAAGAAGAGAGAGAAAAAGAGGCCTGCCATGAGTTCATAAAAAAATGGTTATATAATCAGCTCTACCTAACCCACAGTGCACTTGTGCATCTAGAATGTGCTGTCCTACCTGTCCCTGGCTGCCCTTTCCATTTTCACCAGGAAGGCGTGGCCTGGAAATTAATTAGTTCTCAACTCCTTTGTTAATGTTGTCATCATTTCTGTTTGGACTTGGTTCACATGAAGCCCGGTTGTGCATCGCAGATGAAAAGAGAAGAGAGACCCAGCTCTTCTCTACTCCAGCTACCAAGAAAGGCCTTTACAACAGAAAACACTTCCTTCTCATCCATGTCTTTCAATCGGAACCTGACAGCAATGTGAGAGTTCTGCTCCTCAGGTGGGGAGAACAGAGGTACAGGGCAGGGAATATTTCAGCCTTTGTTCATTCAGTCTTTCCTAACTTGGTCTCCTTTTTTGGGCATGAAGTGCTTTAATTACTGAACGCTCAGATATCTGGCCAGTCAGATATCATTACAGTATTTTCGCCTCAGTCTTGTTACTAATCATCATTGTTTAATTGTGTGGCCTAAAAAGTGCTGCACCACAATCACTGGCTTCTGCAACTGACATATGCTTACCTTTAAATAATGCACCTGCATGAAGATCTTCTCCGGATTAAGTCCATGCTTGATAACAGATGCTCCTGAGTCACTTGTGTGGCCAGTTTTGTCTTTACTGGGTCTAAAATGATTCAGTGACAATTTATTTAAGTATAGCACATTCTTAAGTAATTAGGTCATAATAGCATCTTATTTGTTATTTTCAGAGTTGCTCAATATCATCCTGATTCTATTCAATAGTACCAGGTATAATTTAGAACAGTTTGTATTACATACTCATCTACTGAATAAGGAGGGATTTATCTTTGGGTTGGGAACCTGAAGTTGGCTATTGGCAAATATTTTACATCAATTTATCCAAAATTAAAGCCTGCCAGACCCTCAAGGGATCTAAGCTCTACTATAAATTATCTAAGAACATATAACCTTTTTTGATGACAGACTGGGAAATGCAATGGAAAATGAAGCTTTACTTGGAAAAGTAAAGAACTTATATCTCTTTCCAAAAATTTTGAAAGCCTCAATGTTATCCACTTCTCTGGATTTGCATTTAGTAATTAAGCCTCCTTTAATAAATATTTGTACTTTCCACCCATATTAGAATTACAAAAAAAAAGGTCATAGAAGCTCATGTTTTTAGAACAGGTGGGGACATCAATAATCACATACTTCAACTTCCTCATTTCATACGAGGTAAACTGAGGCACACAGACATTAGGTCTACACTCGTTTGTCCAACCCACAGCCCAAGATTACTTTGAATGCAGCCCAACACAAATTCACAAACTTCTTAAAACATTACGAGATTTTTTTGCGATTTTTTTCTTAGCTTATCAGCTGTAGTTAGTGTTAGTGTATTTTATATATGGCCTGAGACAATTCTTCTTCTTCCAACGTGGCCCAGGGAAGCCAAAAGATTGGACTGGACAGTCATGGTCCACTCAAAGTCTTTTTTTTTTCTTCGAGTCAGGGTTTCACTCCCATCACCCAGGCTGGAGTGCAATGCTGCGATCTTGGCTCACTGCAACCTCTGCCTCCTGAGCTCAAATGATCCTTCTGATTCAGCCTCCCAAGTAGCTGGGATTACAGAAGCCTGCCACTGTACCCAGCTAATTTTTGTATTTTTTGTAGAGATGGGGTTTCACCATGTTGGCCAGGCTGGTCTCGAACTCCTGAGCTCAAGCCATCCGTCCACCTCAGCCTCCCAAAGTGGGATTACAGGTGTGAGCCACCACGCCCAGCCTTATGCCTTGTTCTGATTTGTAGTGACATTAGGACTGAAACCAGTGACTCCTTATTATCCATGAAGATCTTTTCCACTGTGCTCTATGGCTTTAAAATTTTAAATATTTTAAATAAAATATAACAGATCCTTTGGGCCATCTAGTATGTTACAGCATAGCTTCAACAGCTGAATCAAAATAAGTGAGGAGATATTTACAGCTTCTGGCTGTTCTAAAACCGGCCACTCACTGGATCAACACTGAGGAGCGTTGTGTTGAGGTGAAGGAAGGCAAGGAACCACGAGAGGGTTGGTGCATCAGAAAAGCAAGGGGTTATTTTAAAAGGTAGTGTGGTGGTGCAGAAGGTATGCAGCCTTTGGAATATGAGACCTAGTTTAGACTAGCAGCCTTACTTCTTACTACCTGTTACTTACTAGCCTTCATTTACTCACTTGCAAAATGGGAATAATCCTACCTACCTTCCCTGATCCTGCGGAGAATAACTGAAATAATACATTGCAAAGCCCCTAGCAAGGGCCAGGGATACAGAAATTACCTAATAAACTTAATAAAATATTCCATTTTAGCAAACAGGATCCCTGATTAAGTCTTAGCTGAATATTCTGGGGTGTTATCCCAGCAGACACAAGGCACAGAATCAGCAGATACCTAAAGGAAAGATGATGATGAAAACCATCAGAGCTAACTGCATACTTTTCATTTTTCTACTTGATCCCTGACTTACCTACATGCCCACACTTGTAAGAGTAACTAATCCATTTCATCTTCATTTAAGACTCCCCTGAAAAGAATCAGCTTTTTTCACTGCTCTCAGGTTTGTCCTACCATGCAATGTTTTTGTAAGAAAGCCACACTAGCTTTGATAAGGAAAGCCCATCACCCACTGTCTGGGGGAAGGGAGACTTCTCAAGAGTCAGTCTGAACTCAAACTAGGTTGCCCAGCCCTAAGACAGGCAGAGTTGCCGTGCGTCTTTTTTGCCCTTGAGCCCTGAATTGAGACTGCTCGAAGGGGAGGAACACAGAAGAATGATGTAAATCTCTGCTCAGAAGGCTGGCTTCCAGGTTCCAGTTCCCAATGACGCCTTCAGTTGCTGTTTTTTCCTTTGCCTAAAAATGTCCTTCCCGAAAGCATCCCTCTCTAACTCTCTTCTTCCATCCTCTCCAAATGAAGAAGTGCTCAAGAAAATTCTTCCTGCTGACAGCATTCAAAGCCAACATACAAGTCCCCAAGAGATTCCTTTGACAGCAGCTTGGTGCTGGAGAGGGCAGTGCACAGGCGAGCTTTGCAAGAAATCAGAGGGGGTGGTTTCTAGGAGGAAAAGACACTCCATGAATGGAAACAGGAAACTTCCATCTCTGTGCTACTCTGGTTCTCACAATGCTACTAATACCAGGTCTGTGTAGAGAGACAAAGTACAGGAGAAAGCAAATGAACTACAACCACACGCAGTAACACAGATGACTCTCACAGGTCAGCCACAGAAGTCAGATCCACGAAGTGCACATACACATGTACAAGTCGATGTCAATGAAACCCAAGAACAGGCAAAACTGACCTACGGGGATAGAGATCAGAATAATGGTCACCTTGGGAGGGAGTGTTGACAGAGGGCAGAGAAATAGGAAGGTTTCTGAGATGTTGGGAATGTTCTGTAGATTGATCTGAATGTACTTTCATGCGGATAAATCATAAAAATGCTTTGAGCCATCTAGCAAAGACTTGTGCACTTTAATGTATCTATGTTACGTTTCATTTAAAAACTTAAGCGATGCACGTACATGAAACAGCATACACTTGTGAGCAGGAAAGGCCATCAGTCTAGAAAAGGGGCTGTGCCACTCATGTGCCACTAGAACATGACTAGGATGAATTAAGCCCTATGCACCTGAGGACCAATGCAAAATTTTTGTCTAAATGACAGTGTGAGAGACAGGAAGGGCTGTGGCAAATCCAACTGATCGGTCTACTCCCATTCTCATTTGCCTTCTTCCTTGCCACTTGTATGACTGAATCTGAAAAGCTAATGCTCATTTTCTAAGTGTCCCTTGCAGCTGTGGCACTTAGTCCAGGCCAAAATGAAAAAAGCAGATGTCTGCTGTGATTGCATGCTGGTGTGGGGTTCTGGGAAAGCTTTTGCTTTCCTTATAAAGGGGGAAAATGTGACTGCTACCGCACCTCTTCCCCACAAGCCTGGTGGATGGAGCAGTGATGGCCATCTTGCAACCATGAGGCAGCAAACCAGGATTCTGTGGAGAGCAGAATGGACTGAAGGAAGGCAAACAGCCTTTACTAGCATCATGCTGCTCCTGGCCAGCCTGGGGCTGCCTGCCTTCTGACTTTTTATTGTGTGTGAAAGATAACTATCATTTGTTTAAGTCAACCATTGCTTTATTGCTGCAATAATTGTAGCCAGATTCGTTTCTAACTGGACTAGTACTAACAGCTAACGTTTCCTGGTTATCCTCTGTGCCAGGTACTCTGCCAAGCTCTTCTTATTATGCATCACACCCTCTTCCCTCATAAGATCCTGATGAGGCCAGATCCTGATTATGCCCATTTAAAAGCTAAAGAAAGTGAGTCCTAGAAAAGACCACAAAACTGGTTAGTGGCAGAGTCAAGGTAAGAACCAGGTCCACAGAACACCAAAGTCCTTGCTACACTCTGGGGCCTCCCCAAGATCCAGGTCCCCATCTTGGCTGTGCCCAGTACTAAGTGGAGAACTTTAGAGGAATTGCTTACTCTCCCTGAAGCTCAGCTTCCTCACCTGTAAAGTCTGCATGAGGCTCAGGTCATGTGGAAGCATTCCATAAAAGCAAAAGTGTTCAGTATCTCTTAGACATTACACTCCGGTGTTTATTTCTTTGGCTGGAATACATGGAATGTGAGAGATCAAGTTACCAAGGTCATCTGGGCTCAAATGCCCTTGGTTTCTGTTGTACTTGGCACCAAATGCAATAACTGAGATTGACGTGCCCTTTCCCTTCCCCACGCCTTCCTTTTCCACCGCAACCACAGAGGCGATGTGGATATTTAAAGAGTGGGCAGATGGCAGTGATATTTGATACATAATGATTTGATTTGGAATCGGGCCTCCTGAAGAAAGGTCCAATCCTGCAGGATAACCCCAAGGGTGGGATTTGGGAAAATGCCTCTGAACAGTCCTCTGGCATGTCAGCTGGGTCTGAACACCCACCCGCTGCTCTGCCCCCACCCAGACAGGCCCTCCAGCAGCACTCTTCCTCTCACACTCCTGGCAGTCAGCATGAGAGCCACAAGAGATTCTTCATCTATAAACCTGCTGCTGCCATGCCTGAGCCAGGGACTAAGCATCCCAGAAATGAGACAGAAGGGAATTAATGAGCATTTCAACATCCCAGTGTTTCTGTTAGTCGCAGCTGCCCCACCAGGTTTGACAGCTTTGAGAGCAGGACCTCACTCACCCTGCAACAATGAAGGAAGTGAAATCTGACCCTTGTGTAGAGACTGGCCTGACAGTATCCATCTGAGCCCCAGATGCACAGGGGCAGCAGCATGACCACTGGGTGAAGGCTTGGACCCAAGTCTCTCCACTGCCACGTGATCTTGAACATGAGTCCCATGCAGCCCAGCTCCCTCATCTGTGAAAAGGTGACAGTAAGAGTCACTGGGGCAGCTCCCAGAGCTGAGTGGCACCAGAGCACTCAGCCAGAGCTCCTCCTGGCATTCAGTAGCTCAATGTAAATGTGGTTATTATCTGTGTTCTGTGTTCTGACTATGTTCTGACTGAGGCTCCAGTAGCATCAACTAAACCTTCCTCTGACAGGCAAAGACATTAAGAAGACATGGCGCCATAGTTATGCATGTGAGATGCTGTCATGGGGGAAAGCTGGGGGAGGGGACACAGGAACTCACTCTACTACTATAGTAATTTCTTGGGAGTCTAAACCTATTCCAAAATGAAAAGGTTTTAAAGACACCACACACAAATGTAGCCTATACTCTCCCTTGGTGAGACTGCTGATTTTGAATGCAAACCCTTTAAGGGCTGGTCTTTAAGCTTGCTCCTTGACTCATCATCATCAGAAAATAAATAAAAGAAACAATAAATTTCAAGAGCCACATAAAGTCCTACTAAGCTAGGTCTGGGCATCTTCCTTACACACTCATCCCCTTTGCCTACACTGCTCCACGTAGACACCTCTGGGTAAAAAATGAAGGCAGAATGATGAAAGCACAGGAATTCTCTATTCACTGTTTGTTTTCAGTGACAATTTTCCTATCTATAAACTGTGAATAATGAACACTTGCCACTGACTAGCATTTGCAGTGCTACCAAAAGGTTGTGAATAAACCTTTAACTAATAAATCTGTATTGCACCAACACCACTGTTATTTGGCAGGTGTGACTGTCTGTATGCTTTTCAAAATGGATTTAACAGCTACCCAGCAGGAAGGGCTTCCCCACTGGGACCATCAGCCTGCAGCAGACACAGAAAGATATTCCTCTGGTGTTGAAAAAGGCAATTGCTAAGATGATTTAAGACAGAAGGAGGATCCCTCTGAGGAGCCACGGGAAAATAAAGAAAGTTTATTCTGTCCTCCTGATAGTGAAAGGACCCAGTGGTGGGTACCCATAGAAGTCTCAGCATCCCAGGTCAGCTGCTAAAGAAGGTGATAAGGAGAAACTCTGTAGTTAGCAGAACTGTGGAAAATGCAAACAAACTCTACACATTTTAATAATCAGGGTAGGAAAATGAAAAATGAAACTCAGAAAAGCAATGAGTATCAACACAAAACCAAGAACGTCCTCAGGTCTCGATTGCCCATGCAGAAATTCCTCTCTGAGAAGCAAAACGCCACATGGAGAAAAAATAAGAAACCAATCAATGCAATGGTCTGAATGCAATATTGCCCCATTCAACACAGCAAGCAATGATCTAGACACATTCTCAAAAGAGACAGAGGAAAACGGAGAGCCAAGACACCCATGTGACTGCACAGGCAGTTTCTGCTAAGGGTGGTTTTCAGAGAACATGGACAATAGTTGAACGGGATGCTGGAGAAAGGAAAAACCCACACTACATAAAGAGAGCTGGGAGGCTGTAAAATGACTGCCAAGAAGGCAAAACTTCAGGATGAGCTAGTGGAGAAGGCCCAGGACAACAAAAAAAGCTTGGAGGTGAAGCTGGGAGCATAAGGAAGACCAGGTGCCAAGAGGTGGCAGAAAGAACAGAATGACTCAACTCCCATTTTGATTCAACTTTCCTGCCAAGGAAAATGATTTTCAAGCTACTCATGGTAGAACAAGCCCTGCTATGTGGGAACTGCTGATTGGTACTGGTAGACAGGGCTCCTTCACCCTTTAAAGGAGTTCCCATTCCAAGTCCAGGTGAGGGACAGGCTATAGCTCTGAAAGCTTCCACCTGTGATATATGTGATCACAGATCTCTGGGTGGGGATCAATTCACACAGACAATGAGAAAGAAGCTGAAAGAGGTAGACAGCTATTCTGATTTGCAAAGATAAGAGATGGTGGGGGCAAAATTTGTGATGACGTTATTGAACAGGTTGTGAGCACTTAAAAGAGAAAATGATGAACTACAAGAGTTAGAATGGGATCCTAAGGGCCAGTTCCAGAAATTCAGTGGAGCATCCTGACTTCTGCAAGGCAGCTAGTAGAATGAATGTGGTGGAGAGCATGCAACGGTGAGCATATGGTAGTTGTTTCACGGCTTTATACAAGGCTAAAAAACAGAGCCCCAAGGGTGTTGATTAATTATTTCCTATAACCTGGATGGAGGTCCTTAGGGCTGTGCCTAAGGAATGGTGATTTACTGGCTTAACAGATTTGCCTATGAGCTATAGCTGGGAGTCTACCTGGTTGACTGATAGCATCCACAGTCAAGAACAGCAACCACAGGCTGAACTGAGGGTCCAATGAGTAAGAAGAAAATATCTAATAGAGAGAAAGAGTTTTTTAAAAATTAACTGTTTGCCTATGAAAAATATTTAGTATATTTAATTTTCTGTAAACTCAACATGTAGCAGGAGGTGACCGCTGTGGCTTCCAACATAGTAAGCACAAGGGTGGGCTGGATCAACAGGAGGAATGCAAATGTAATGGGAATCCTGCTGGGGGAGGTGATGTGGACAGGAGCAGTTAGGAGCTGGGCTCTGGGGTCAGATGCGCCTCTGCTTTCACCCCAGCGCTGCTGCTTACTCGCTGTGCAGACAAGGCTGACTGCTTAATATCTCCATACACCTGCTTCCTCCTCTATCAAATGGGGAGGAAAATGGTACCATGGTACCAGCACTTCTCTCACAAGGCCATTTTGGGATCAAATGAGATAATGTACATAGAATGCTTAGGACAGTGTTCGGCATATTGAAAGCACTCAAAGAATCTTATTAAGGAGGAAAAATGCATGGGACTTGGAATGGTAGAACTGCCATGACAAGGTGTATCATACTGAATGTAAAAATGAAATACGGGGCTGGGTGCAGGGGCCCAAGCTTGTAATCTCAGCATTTTGGGAGGCCGAGGCAGAGGATCCCTTGAGGCCAGGAGCTCGAGACCAGCCTGGGCAACGAAGCGAGATGTGGTAGTGCTCGCCTGTAGTCCCAGCTACTCAGGAGGCTGAGATGGGTGGATCACTGAGCCCAGGAGTTCGAGGCTGCAGTGAACTTTGATTGCGCCACTGCACTCTAGCCTAGGCGACAGAGCGAGACCTATCTCTTAAAAGAATAATAAAAGGCCGGGTGCGGTGGATCACGCTTGTAATCCCAGCACTTTGGGAGGCCGAGGCGGGTGGATCACAAGGTCAGGAGATTGAGACCATCCTGGCTAACACAGTGAAACCCCGTCTCTAATAAAAATACAAAAAAAAAAATTAGCCGGGCGTGGTGGCGGGCCCCTGTAGTTCCAGCTACTCAGGAGGCTGAGGCAGGAGAATGGCGTCAACCCAGGAGGCGGAGCTTGCAGTGAGCCGAGATCGCACCACTGCACTCCAGCCTGGGTGACAGAGCGAGACTCCATCTTGAAAAAAAATAAATAAATAACAAAAAAGAAACATGGTATATATATCTGAGTGAATCCCACTGGATGAACACTTGTCCTGTCTTTTCTGGATGATCCAGATCCAGGGGTGCAATAACAGTTCCACTCCATGCTTCATGGGTGGCGCCTCAAAGCAGGCTGTGTTCAGTTCAGTTGTCACATTTGGAGAAGACCACTGTCAACAAAGAGAACAACCAAGGACCAAGCCCAAGAAAGTGAACATTCTCCCAGGCATGTGGTGTATATGCTAAATTCACCCAAAAAAGTGACCTATTGGTCAGGAAAAGAAAGAAGAGCCTTCAGATACGTAGATTGTTTTGGTGGGAGCAAGGCGCATTCTGTGCAATTCCGGAGATAAGAGCTAAGAGGACTGTGCAGATGTTACAGGAGACAGATTCCAGCCCAATCTGAGAAGGGCCATTCTAAGGATCAGGCTCTTCCTACAGGAAATCTGCTGTTTGTTAGTGCAATGAGACCTGGATCCTGGAACTGCTCAGGTAGAAGCTGAGCACAGGAAATCTGCTGTTTGCTAGTGCAATGAGACCTGGATCCTGGAACTGCTCAGGTAGAAGCTGAGTGGCCATCTGTCAGGCACAGGGAAGGTTAGGCAAAATCACTTTTAAGCTCCTTTCTGATTCTAATATCTACAATTTTAAGAGACTGTATAGCCCGGAATGTATTTAAGCTAAAGCATGTGAAGGAAAACATTATTCATCCATTCAGTAGAGTCAAGAGGTTTGCTACACAGCTTTGGCCTTGCTAAATCAGCATCAAGTGTGGTTTTCATTTAAAAAAAAAAAACTGAACTAAATGAATTATTTAGAGGAAGCTTAACTGAATTGTATTAAATATATATTGTAAGATAGAATTAACTTTGAGTATAGGATCCAAGCAGTACAAGGCCTTGACTGTACTTTTCACAGTGTTCTCTTTGGGGCGGGGGAGAGCTGTGCAATGTGCTGAGGCAGGTCTCCTCATAAGCTGGGTTCATCTACCAGGGTTAAGGTGATCATAGTGACTCAGCGGTAACTCAGGCTGCCAATGTGCCATACACATTCAGAACACAGGAATACAGAGAACCTGAAAATTACTGAAAGCAAAAGTAGAAAGAACAAAAATGGAAAACTTTTTCTGTATTGCATTAAAAAAAAAATCACGACTTCTTCTGGAAAGAGGCAAATGAGACAAACATTGGCTTCATTTTACAAGAGGAGGCTCAAAGCCCGTTTTGAACACCAACAGCATGTGCAGTGCTGTGTGCTGAGGTAATGGGAAGGATCGCCTCATCTGATGACTCAACGAGGAGCAGATGGCCCGTGGGAGCTGGAGAAGGACTTTTCCCTCCTCGGTGGAGGACAGCACGGCCCTAGGCATGGGGGTGGCAGCGGCAGGGGTGGAGGGCTTGCCTGGTTTTCAGCCCAGTACATACCAGGATGCACAAGAGGACGAGTCCTCAGCAGAGGAGCTCTCTTCTCAGCCTTGCCAGCAACAGTGTACTCTTTGGGTCTTCTATTTCACATGCAGTGCATCTAACAGTAAGTGTGAGACCATTCACCATAGCATTGTTTGTGAAAGCAAAAAACTAGAAATGACCATAATGACGCCCAACGGCTAACAAATGTTTGATGGTTAGTAATGGAACATTCATATCTGGGAATACTCGCAGCAGTTAAAAAAAACAAATAATTCGCTGTGTTGATGACAGAATACTAGCCAGGATTCTATTATTAAGAGGACAATGGGAGGTATAGCATGGTGTGGATAAAACACACAGTCTTGTGTGTATACACTTGTGCTTGAGGGATGCTTTCTCGGGAGTGAATTATCATTCCATGGGGTTGTTATATCACAGACCCTATGGAGATGTCTTCCATCCATCCAACGCTGGAAATGGCCCCGTGGGTTTCATCCAAACCTTGGAGGTCACCAGTCGCCTCCTGCCCCAATTTCTTTTTCCATGTCTCCTCCAGATGATTGTTGATCAACCCCACTAGGCTACAGGGGTGTTATGAGACAGTAGAGAACATCAAATGATTTCCATCAATCTCTCTCTTTTTTAAAAAATTGAGATGTAATTCACATATAGTGGTTTTTAGTATACTCATAAGGTTGTGCAACCTTATGAGTTGCACATAAGTTGATTATGTGCAATAAACTTTAGAACGTAATCAACTTTAGAACATTTTAATCACCCTAAAAAGAAACCAAATACACACTGGCAGTCACTTCCCAATCTCCTTCCCACCTCCACCCAGGCCCTGACCATTAATCTACTTCTTACTTTAGGAGATCAAGATGGGAGGATTGTTTGAGCCTGGTAGGTTAAGGCTGCAGTGAGCCATGATCATGCCACAGCACTCCAGCCTCAGGGTCAGAGTGAGACCCTGTCTCAAAATAAAAAAATAAAAATAAAAAATCTACTTTTTGTCTCTATGGATTTGCCTATTGTGGACAGTTCACATAAATCAGATCATATAGTATGTGGCCTTTTGTGTCCAGCTTTTTCTGCTGAGCATAATGTTTTCAAGGTTCACCCTTGCTGCAGCAAATATCGGTACTCCGTTCCTTTTTATGGCTGATTAATATTCCACTGTATGGATATAACATATTTTGATTATCCATTCATCTGTTGATGGACATTTGGGTTGTTTCCATTTTGGGCTATGATGAATAATACTGTTATGAACATTTACATATGAGTTCTTCATTTCTTTTGGTTATTTAGCTAGGAATGGAATTGCAGGGTTATATGGTCACTCTATGCTTAAGCTTTTGAGGAACCGCCAGGCTGTTTTCCACAGCAGCTGCACCATTTTACCAACAGTGTACAAGGGTTCCAATTTTTCCAAGTCCTCACTGATATTTATTATCTGTCTTTTTCATTGTAGCCATCCTAGTAGGTATGAAGTGGTATCTCACTGTGGTTTTGATTTGTATTTCCTGAAAGCCAATAATTTTGAGTATCTTATGTGCTCATTGGCCATCTGTATATCTTCTTTGGAGAAATGTCAACTTAGATTGACCTTTTTTTTTTTTTTTTGAGATAGAGTCTCACTCTGTTGCCCAGGCTGTAGTGCAGTGGCACAATCTCAGCTCACTGCAACCTCTGCCCCTCGGGTTCAAGTGATTCTCCTGCCTCAGCCTCCCGAGTAGCTGGGATTACAGGTGTGTGCCACCACGCCCTGCTAATTGTTTGTATGTTTAGCAGAGATGGGGTTTCACCATGTTGGCCAGGCTGGTCTCGAATTGCTGACCTCAAGTGATCTGCCTGCCTCAGCGTCCCCAAAGTGCTGGGATTACAGGCATGAGCCACTGCACCCAGCCAGATTGATCCTTTTTTTTTTTTTATTTGAGATGGAGTCCCACTCTGTCACCTAGGCTGGAGTGCAGGGGCACGATCTCGGCTCACTGCAACCTCCACCTCCCAGATTCAAGCAATTCTCCTGCCTCAGCCTCCTGAGTAGCTGGGAATACAGGTGCATGTCACCACACCGGGATAATTTTTGTGTTTTCAGTAGAGACGGGGTTTCACCACATTGGCCAGGCTGGTCTTGAACTCCTGACCTTAAGTGATCTGCCCACCTCAGCCTCCCAAAGTGCTGGGATTAGAGGCATGAGCCACCACGCCCGGCCCAGATTGACCATTTTTAATTGGGTCATTTGTCTTTATTGTTGAGTTGTAAGTGTTCTTTATATATTCTGAATACAAGTCCCTTAACAGATAAATGATTTGCAAATATTACCTCCCATTCTGTAGGTTGTCTTTTTATTTTCTTGATGGAGTCCTCTGTCGCACAAAAGTTTTTAATTTTGATGCAGTCCAATTTACTGATTCTTTTTCCCTTCGGTTGCTTATGCTTTCAGTGTCTAGTATGTAAGAAACTATTGCCTAATGCAAGATCATGTAGATTTACATCTACATTTTTTCTATTTGTTTTATAATTTTAGCTTTTATATTCGGGTCTTTGATCCATTTTGAATCAGGACCTTGTTATCTTTGATGCTATTGTAAATGAATTTTTTTTTTTTTTTTTTTTTTTTGAGACAGAGTCTCACTGTGTCCCCCAGGCTGGAGTGCAATGGCACAACCTTGGCTCACTGCAACCTCTGCCTCCTGGGTTCAAGTGATGTAAATGAATTTTTCTTAATTTAACTTTCAGATTATTCTTAGCTAGCGTATGGAAATACAGCTAACTTTTGTATGTTGATCCTATATCTCGCAACTTTACTGAACTTGTTTATTAGCTCTAATTATTTTTTTTGGAGGATTACTTAGGATTTACTCCATATAAGATTATGTCTACAAATAGAGACAGTTGTACTTCTTCCTTTCCAATCTGGATGCCTTGTAGTTCACTTTTTTGCCTAACTGCCCTGGCTATAACCTCCAGTACAATGTTGAATAGTACAGTCCCTGTTTCTTATTCCTTCTGTCCTCAATCAGTGACTTGAAAGGGGCAAGAACTCCTGTAAAGTGGAATTGTAACATCTAGCAGGATGTTCTTCTTTCATGTCTTTGCGGCAGGTCCAGCAGAATACTTGTACAGTTTTTGTCATCCATTCTAGATCAAAACTGTTGGCCAAAACACAAACTAAATGGTAGGAAAAAGGGGCACAGGAAGTAAGAAAATACTCTGTGGAACAAAGTCAATTTGGCGTTACATGAGAAAGCACTCACTGGATGAGAGTTTTTCTGAATGGGAAACTAACGCTCATTAGCTGAACATGTAATGTACATAATGATTCTTCTGACTGCCTGAGTGCATAAGATATCCTTAGGATGGGCAAAATAAGAGTGAATTATTATGGACTGGCATATGTACATGAATAATTTTGTAGGAAATATTTTATAGTCAAATAGCTTTATAATGAATCAGTTTTACACGGAGCAGCAATATGGAAGTATGCATGTATACTTACAAAATTTACTTTCCCAAGATTCACAAGAAAACAGTAGCAGTAATTATCTTTGGGTAAGGGACTACAGTGGTAGTAAATGGAATTTTATACTTTTCTAAACTGTTTGAATTTTCTTACTATGTGCTTTAATGTTTGAAAAAAAATTAACCAAAGTTAACTAACCAGTGGTTATGAAATGCCTTGCTTTTTCATGTTTTTCTATATAAAGAAAAAGGACCCTACTAGATGTTATTGCAAAAATGAAACACCAAGTACTGTAAATATGTAATTAGGGGTCTATGGAGAATTCTCTCCCCCTTAGAAAGACCTGAGTGCTGACTAACCAGGAAATGGTCTGGAAAAATAAAGAGGGAAGGTTATTTCAGTTCAATTATTCAGGACATGTCTGTCATCTTTGCTGTTTAAAAGAGCTGAGAGCTGAGGGTGTCCCTCTGACAGGAAACAAACTGAGTGGGCAGCTCAGGCGGGTGGAGCTGACCTTTGAAACAGGAAAGGGCAGAGTCCATTTCTGGCTAGCTGAGAGCTCTAAAGTTTTTCAGAAAATGCTGGCATAGGTATAGCATCCTCCCATCAAGAACAGGTAGAAACACTCTTTACAGGTCGCTTGTTAGTGCATGTGGTTCAAATAAAAACACTAGACAGACAGGAGTGGGTAGGCGGATCCCACATGCCTGAGGGATAGAGGGGTGTAGGGCAGGAATTCTAAGACACACAGTTGAGACCTTAGGAGAGGCACAGGCCAATGGTCAGGTAGGAACTCTCGAAAGCCATAAAGGCAATAACTTTTTTCTACTCCGGACAGTGATGAGATTTTGAACAGAGGCCAGAGGAGCTTTATAGAGAAGAGCCAGAGGGGACTCAAAGGTTGCCCTTCAGAGGGGCTGGACTAGATGTAGTTTCCAGAAGGGTAGTTTTAGAAGTGATGCTCATTCAATTCTTACCTCTAGCAATTTGCTTGAGCATCTCTGTTGAACTTTCAGACTCTTTCCTTTTATGCCTATGCTCTACATGTGTAACCAGGCATTCTTGCACTTTTAACATTCTCTTAATTAGTAAAATTAACTTTTTGAACATTCCAGCCAATTATGTTTGTCATGAGGGGAGGGAGGGGTTTCCATGTTCTGGTTGGTAAAGAGACAGGAGCAGATGCCTTGTGTGGTCCCCAGGGAAGGGTGGCAGCAGGGAAAGGGATGGGCCCAGCTCCAGAGCCTTGCGGACATGAGGGGACGAGCCAGGCTGAGGAAATCAGAATAAGCCAGGAGGGGCAGTGGGGCTGGCTGTGGGGGCTGTGTCCTTGTGCCCTCTGCCACTTGTTTGACAAACCTTTTCCAAGTGTCAAAGGACATAGATGATAGCATCAAATGTGTTAAGTATTTACCTGAACTGTAGAAAATTGCCAATATTCATTTTATTTTATTTTATTTTATTTTATTATTTATTTATTTATTGAGATGGAGTCTCATTTTGCTGTCCAGGCTGGAGTGCAGTCTGAGCTCACTTCAACCTTTGCCTCTCACGTTCAAGAAATTCTCATGCCTCATGAGGCCTTCTGAGTAGCTAGGATTACAGGCATGCCACCATGCCCAGCTAATTTTTGTATTTAGTGGAGACGGGGTTTCACCATGTTGGCCAGGCTGATCTCGAACTCCTGACCTCAAGTGATCTGCCCACCTTGGCCTCCCAAAGTGCTGAGATTACAGGCATGAGCCACCGCGCCTGGCCCTGACAATATTCATTTTAGATCCACCAAAACAGCAATTCCCTGTGATTCAACTTAACATACATGTTCTAAATGGTTTGCATGTATTCATTGCATTTATTCCTCACGTCCACCTATAAGGTAGAAACTATTGTGTTATCATCCCTGTTTTACAGCTAAGAGGACTAAAGCTAAGTGTGGTTGAGTAACTCTCTCAAGGCCACACAGCAAATGTGTGTAAAGGTTGAGTATCCTTTATCCAAAATATTTGGAACCAGAAGTGTTTCAGACTTCCGATATTTTTGGATTTTGGAATATTTGCATACAAATGAAATACCTTGGGGATGGGACCCAAGTCAAAATACAAATTTATTTGTGTTTCATATATAGTTGGTCCTCCCAATCCTCAGGTTCTCCGTGCTTGGATTCAATCAGCTGCAGATTCAACCAACCTCACACTGAAAATATAGTACTCCAGGGATGTGGAACCCCCAGATACAAAGGACCAGCTTTCTGTTTCCTCAAGTTCCACAAGGCCGACTATGCATCCTGAGATTTTGGTATGGGGGCAGTCCTGGAACCAATGCCCCGAGGGTACTGAGTACCTTTTATACACATAGCCGGAAGGTAATTTTATACATTATTTTAAATAATTTTGTATATGAAACAAAGTTTTGACTGGGAGCCACCATCACATGAGATCAGGTATGAAATTTTCCATTAGTGGTCATGTTGTTGCCCAGGAAGTTTTGTTCAGATTTTCATATTAGAAATTCTGAACCTGTAGTAGAGTCAGAACTCATCCAGGCAGCCATTCTCATAAACCCCATCCTACCGTCCTGGGTCAAGACCAAGGGCGGATGAGCTCTGGAGTGGCCTCAACCGATATCCTCAGACGATGCCTCCCTAACACGAGGCAGGATCAACCAGACCTTGGCCAAGGAGGAACATGGGCTGTTGTCTTTCCCTCTTTTCAAAGACTCACAAACTTCACAGAACCCACGAATTTAACTTTTCTTTTAATGGGTCAATCCTTATATACAATGGGGATGGCTTTACATTGTATTATTAGAAGCCTTTTTTTTTTTTTTTTGACACGAAGTCTCACTCTGTTACCAAGGCTGAAGTGCAGTGGCATGATCTCGGCTCACTGCAACCTCCACCTCCCAGGTTCAAGTGATTCTCCTGCCTCAGCCTCCCAAGTAGGTGGGACTACAGGCGCCTGCCACCATGCCCCGCTAATTTTTGTATTTTTAGTAGAGATGGGGTTTCACCATATTGGCCAGGCTGGTCTTGAACTCCTGACCTTGTGATCCGCCAGCCTCAGCCTCCCAAAGTGCCGGGATTATATGCGTGAGCCACCGCGCCCAGCCTAGAAGCCTTCTTTCAATCCGTTTTTGATAGCTGCAAATGAACAATTCAGTCAGATCTTTAGGCCAACCAAGGTCTTCTGAATTTACGCCTCTGTTCCTCACACAGCCACCTGATTCCATCTGTTCTCTTGACTCTTTCTCTTTGATCACATGTTATCCCAAACGCTGGGTAATCTTCCTAGAACTCTACTTTCATTATGTCATTCTTGGAACTTAAAATACCTCGCCATTACCCAGAAGATCACATACGAGTTCTTGAATTTGGCATCTGAGGAGCTCCATGACTTAGACTAGCCTTGCCTGGCCCACTTCAGTCTCACTGGTTCTTTTCATGGCTGTCCTCTCCAGCAAGTCCATTCTCATGTTAATGTCCACATCCACAATCCATTCCTTTTTATGCCTACCAGGCTTTGCTCCTTGAATTCCTCTCCCTTTGCCTCTTCACCAATCTCAGTGGTATCCTTTCTTACTATCCCAGCTCAAGCCTCACATCCTCCCTGTAGCCCTTTCTAACTAAACCCGTCAATAGTAAACTCTCAGTTCTTAGAACTCTGAGGGTGTAGCCTAGGATTACCTATCTATCTTGTGACCAGTATTTCAGCTCTCCAAATAACGTATAAAGAACCTCAGGGACAGACATCATGTCTATGAGATTCATTTTTTCAACACTCACGGAGCACCCTCTCAGTGCCAAGCACTGTGGTGCACTGAGAAACAAGACATAATCCCTAGGGACAAAAGTCTGAGGGTCAGAAGAGAGATATGTATTCTGTTGGACAATATGAAATTGTTTTTGGCCGGGCGCGGTGGCTCACGCCTGTAATCCCAGCACTTTGGGAGGCCGAGGCAGGCGGATCACGAAGTCAGGAATCGAGACCATTCTGGCTAACACGGTGAAATCCCGTCTCCACTAAAAATACAAAAAATTATCTGGGTGTGGTGGCGCATGCCTGTAGTCCCAGCTACTCGGGAGGCTGAGGCAGGAGAATCGCTTGAACCCAGGGAGTTGCAGGTGGCAGTGAGCCTAGACCACGCCACTGCACTCCAGACTGGGCGACAGAGCAAGACTCCGTCTCAAAAAAGAAAAAAGAAATTGTTTTTGTAGGGCAAAAATGATCAAATATTGGCAATTTAATGTGGTACACATAAAAAGAATGATCAAATCATGTAGTAAGATCAGAAAGGGACGGAGAAGAGCGCCTAGGAGCACAGAGGAGGGACAGCAGCTCACATTAGGATAGGTCTGAGACTTTCTGGGAAGGCAATGCAATCTGTGCTGAGTCATAATGATGAGTCATAATGATATGGAATTATGCAGCAAGGCAAGGATATTCTAAATAGAGACAACATTTTTAAAAGGCATGGAGGTAAGAAAGAGCAGGCAGATGGTAGGAGCTATGACTGAATTGGGTTCCCCCAAATGTATATGTTGGAGCCATATCCCCCTATATCTCAGAATACGACTGTCTTTGGAGATAGGGCAGTTGAGGGCTTCAAGAGGTGGTTAAATTAAAATGAGGCTGTCAGGGTGGGCCTATTCCAATGTGACTAGTGTCCTTTAGGAAGAGCAGATTAAGACATACAGAGGGACACGAGGGACATGCACATGCAGAGAAAAGGCCACTTGAGGACACAGCGAGAAGGTGGCTGTCACACTGTGGAGTGTATATTTGGTTTTTGTCCTCGTTTCCTGGCATATAATTCCTAAAATCCTCTGGATCTTCACAATTATGCCTTTGTACGCTAATGAGTTGATGGGTAGCTAGCAGCCCCTAGGTAGCTTCAGGAGGAGCTGGTCACTGGAAAGACCAAGGCAGCATTAGAGGGTTGGGACTTTCAGCCCCGCCCCCCAATCTCTGGAGAGGGGACGGGGGTAAAGGTCAAGTTGACCATCAAAGGCCAATGGTTTGACAAATCATGTCTGTATAAAGAAGGCTCCATAAACCCCCAAAAGGACAGGGTTAGGAGAGCTTCTGGATAGCTGAACACAGGGAGAGGGGCACATCTGGAAAGGGCAGGGAAGCCTCACACATCATCCCTCATACCTCACTCTATGCATCTCTTCACGTGTATCCCTTGTAGTATCTTTATAATAAAGGAGTAAATGTGTTTCCCTGAGTTCCGTGAGCTGCTCTAGCAAATTAATAAACCCAACGTGCCAGCCATGGGAACCCCAATTTATAGCCGGTTGGTCAAAAACACAGGGTAGACAACCTGGGGCGTGTGACTGGTGTCGGAGGTGGAGGGCAGTCTTGTGGGACTGAGCACTCACCCTGTGGGATCTGATACTCTGGACAGTGTCAGAATTAAACTGAATTAGGGGACACCCAGCTGATGTCCACTACAGAAGTTATTGCTTGCTTGGTGTGTGGGGAAACCTCCTACACATTTGGCCACAGAAGTCTTCTGTGTTGATGATTGTGGAGTGAGAGCAGATGAAAAACAGTTTGTTTTTTCTGCTCAGTGACAGCAAGCCAAGGAGTGGGGGCTCAGAAGAAACCAAATCTGTCAACACTTTGATCTGGGACTCCTGGCCTCCAGACTGTGGGAAGATAAATTTATGTTGGCCTTTGGTAACTTATTATGGCAGCCCAAGCTGACTATCACAGTAGGGGTCTCTGAGCTACCTGGAGGGAGAGGGTAAAGCAAAGAATGACAAGAGATGAGATGGGGGACAGAGGTGATGTGCAGGGACTTGCATGCCACACTAAGGGGCTTGAAGATTTTCCTGCAGGTGAGGGGAAGCTTTTGGAGAGTTCTAGCACGGAAGTGGCAGAACCATGAGGTGTCTTAAGGAGAGCTCTCTGGTGGCAGCAAGGAAGGGCAAGACCAGAAGTAGAAAACACTTTGGGGCTGCTGGACTGCTACAAGCAGTGGTGAAGAGAGAGACAGTGGTATTAGGGGTGGAGAAGAGGAGTTGAATTGAGGAAGTCCTTAGGAGATGAAATTGGCAGTTGTTAGCAATGGCTCCCAGGGGAGGAGTGAAGGAGAGTCAGGAGCTGGAGCTCCCAGGCTCCTACCCTGTTGTGGGTGGACCTGTGCCACCAGTGATGAGTACAACACTATGGGAGGGGAGCAGATGAAGCAGGGTATAGGGGATGATCATAAGAGATGCCTGTGGGGTAATTAGGAGAGATGTCAATGGGGAGTTAAGCATTCACGCTTGATCTTTAGAGAGAGTGGGGCTGCCGGTGGAGACTTGGGGGCCTTTGGCTTAAAAAGGGGTATGGCCGGCCATGCCCACACCCCACCCATGTGCACATCAGCCCTTGGCATGCTCTCTGCAACTCTTTGTCAGAGGGTGGCCCTGAGGTTGCCTGAGCCTGTCTTGCCCATGAACATATGGAGCTGGAAGCACCTGGGACTGTACATTTTTCCAACCAATGAGATGAGTGCAGGGGTACATGCACCCTGGGGGTCCACTGCCTGATGCGAACAACTGAGGGTGACCCATGCTTCCTCCAGAGTAACACTGCGTGACCTGGCCTGATGTCACGGCACCCTGGCTTGGCCTCCTCACTTCCATTTCCCTTCCCTTTCCACCTCCTGGGAACATATAATAGTCTGTTCCTGACTTGCCATAAAGAAATACACGAGACTGGGTTATTTATAAAGAAAAGAGGTTCAATTGGCTCATAGTTCCGCAGGTTGTACAGGAAGCATGATGCTGTCAGCTGCTCAGCTCCTGGGGAGGCCTCAGGAAACTTACAATTATGGCAGAAGGCAAAGGGGAAGCAGGACGTCTTACATGGCTGGGGAGGGAGGGAGAGAGTTGGTGGAGGAAGGTGCCACACACTTTTAAATAACCAGAGCTCATGAGAACTCACTCACTATTGTGACCACAGCACCAAGGGAGGATGGTGTTAAACCATGACAAACCACCTCTGTGATCCAGTCACCTCCTGCCAGGCCTCACCTCCAACACTGGGGATTACAATTCAACATGAGATTTGGGCGGGGACACACAGCCAACCCGTATCAGAACAATTCCTAATGAATCTCTTTCCCATACACCTTGCATCAGGGTCTGCACCTGGAGACTCCCACCTAAGATGGGGGTTTAGATGAGACCACTCTGGGAGGACACGCAGCAGAGTGTGGAGGCCCCGAGGAAGACCAGCTCTGAAGACACAGGCAGGCAAAGGGCAGACCTCGAAGGAGATGGAGGAGGAATGACAGAGGGCAAGAAGAATCAGGTGAGGGACTGCCACAAAAGCCAGTGACAGAAACTTCAAGAAGAGCTGTCAATAGTACCAAACAAAGCAGAGAAGTCTCATAAGATTAAAAATAAAATTTGCTTCTATAATCTGGTGACTGTCAGGGCACAATGAGCCAAGGAAAAAACAGTTTTCCTATACTGGTGAGAGCAGAAAGCAGATTCCAGAGGACTGGAAGTTCTTAAGAGCTGTGGGAATGGAGACAAGAAGTGTTTTGATAATTAGATGAGGGTGCAGCAGTTTAAAGGACAGATTATTAAGGATAGGAGAGGCCGGGTGTGGTGGCTTGCACCTGTGGTCCCAGCTACTCGGGAGGCTTAGGTGGCAGGATCACCTGAGCCCCGGAGGCAGAGGTTGCAGTGAGCCAAAATCACGCCACTGAACTCCAGCCTGGGCAACAGAGCCAGACTCTGTCTCAAAAAAAAAAAGATGGGAGAAGTGTGAGCATAGTCAGCAGTTAGAGGGAGAGGGAAGGGAGGGAGGGTTGAGGACAGAGGACTGTGGGTGGCGACAGAGCCAGGTCCTGGTGGAGGAGGGCCTCGGTAGCTGGGGCACTCGGCAGGGGCCCCAGGACATTTCCGTTTTGGAGCTTCCGCCACCAAAGCAGATGAAACTGAGATTTTCCTCTCTCCTTATCAGACTCTTCCTTGAAGCCTGCAAGCTTTCAATTTAAAAATAAGATGGTATATGGCTGGGCGCAGTGGCTCACACCTGTAATCCCAGCACTCTGGGAGGCCAAGGCAGGCAGATCACAAGATCAGGAGATCAAGACCATCCTGGCTAACACAGTGAAACCCCGTCTCTACTAAAAATACAAAAAATTAGCCGGGGCGTGGTGGCAGTCGCCTGTAGTCCGAGCTACTTGGGAGGCTGAGGCAGGAGAATGGCGTGAACCCGGGAGGTGGAGCTTGCAGTGAGCCAAGATGGCGCCACTGCACTCCAGCCTCAGTGACAGAGGAGACTCCGTCTCAAAAAATAAATAAATAAATAAATAAATAAATAAATAAATAAATAAGACGGTATGAATCAATAAAAATGTGGCAAATTAACTTCAGGTATAAATGCCATATTAAAATAGAAGGATATGGTTGGCTTTCATCAAGAGAATTAAAAAGGACTGCCTGCCCTTCATCAAGAGAATTAAGAGAATTAAATTCATCAAGAGAATTAAAAAGGACTGCCTGCCCTTCTTGGTAAGCAACAAGACCCCACCCAGGTAATCCCATAAAACAGACGGCTCCAAGGTGCTCCTGTGACACAAAAAGGTGACTGGATGCTTATTCCAGGCTGAGTCACCACCGTCATGCCTGTGGGTGCCCCGAAGAACTACTGTCCTCCCTCACAGGACATGGTCCAAAGTAACGAGTGCCTCATTTTCCCATTTTGTCCCGATCCTCCTTCCCCTTCTTCCTCAAGGGCAGAGGGTTCAATTCTATGAAACTGTGTCAAGCCACATGCCCTTCTAGCTCTACCCTGAAACTAGCAATTCATCTTTAGCCGTATTAAGGCAGACAGGATGTCTCTTGGGCATCTGAGAGGTCGGGGTAGATACGGATGTAGCTGTGTTTACAGAATCAAAAGAAGAACATGGCTAATGGCCTCAGTTTTCCCAGCAGAGCAGGAGGCAAGAGAAGGCAGGGGGAACAGGAAGGTCTGGAATAAACACTGAAGGCCTGGGAGAAGGGAGCTGACCCAGGAAGAGTAAAAGGATTTATTCTTGGCCCATGCTAGAGGCTTCCAATCTCGAGAGAGAGGAGCAGCAGAGGAAGGTGAACCCGGGTGCTGCAAGCGAGTATATGACTGCACTCAGGGACGCTCCAAGGAGGAGAGCTTTCCCACGAGGTAGGCTGGTGTCGCTGCGAACACATGTGTCCCCACATGCGAGTGGAAAAGGCTGCTGTGTTCTTTGGGGATTAGAAATAAAATTTTGAGCAAAATTTTAGAGGTGAAAACTTCAAGTATATACAGAAGGTTTACACACAGAAGACTTAATAAAAACAAAAAAGTCTTCCTGCCAGGCGCGGTGGCTCACGCCTATAATCCCAGAACTTTCAGAGGCCCAGGCGGGTGGATCACGAGGTCAGGAGATCGAGACCATCCTGGCTAACATGGTGAAACCCCGTCTCCACTAAAAATACAGAAAATTAGCCGGGCGTGGTGGCGGGCCTCTGTAGTCCCAGCTACTCGGGAGGCTGAGGCAGGAGAATGGCGAGAACCAGGGAGGCGGAGCTTGCGGTGAGCCGAGATCGGGCCACTGCGCTCCAGCCTGGGCGATAGAGCTACAGTCCGTCTCAAAAAATAAAAAATAAAAATAAAAATAAAAAAAGGCTTCCTATTTTAAGTGGAATGTACAGTAGGCATCATACAAATTCACAACACTTGCGGCATGCAGACTTTATTTTGGCTATGGATAGGGTTACATACTTGGGGTTTTCCCCCTATTATTAAGGGATGCTTTTGTGATCAAGGGATGAGGCATTCAGGAGGAAGGTTAGGGAAAGATTCTCGCATTTATCTAGCATTGTATCAAAGTGGAGGCAGCAGCTAAGATTAAGAGTTCCATAGACTCCTGCCTGTCAGCACCTCCTTAAAGCGATACATTTTAATGTTTTTCTCAGCAGGAGCTTGACTTTAACAATGAATCCAGAAAAAAAGGGAAGTCATAATAAATCACAAACAATAAAAAACAAAAGATTTCTTCTGACCCTGCTACCTTAGCTCTTCCATCTCTGGGGCCTGTCAGAGTGTGCTAACTGAAAGCACTTAGGCAGAAGCTGCCGGAATCCAGCTGCACCCTGGAGACAGGAGGCATGGCGAGCCTTTCGGAAGTTCTCATGCATCTCGGGCAAGAGCCGCCATCGCTGCACGGGTCAGGAGGGGACCTTGTAGGCAGAGGATGGACAATAGGAGAGAGCTGAGCAGTGGCAGGACAGAAAGGAGCACTGAAATCAGACTTTGCCTGGGGAAGAGTTCTGCCCAGGGCCAGAGAGGAGATGAAGAGTCTGGGAGAGTCCTTGGGGTCTTATGTGTGGGAAAGACATCTTCAATAATTAACAAATGAAGGCCGGGCGCGGTGGCTCAAGCCTGTAATCCCAGCACTTTGGGAGGCCAAGGCGGGCGGATCACGAGGTCAGGAGATCAAGACCATCCTGGCTAACACGGTGAAACCCCGCCTCTACTAAAAATACAAAAAATTAGCTGGGCGTGTTAGCCGGCGCCTAGTCCCAGCTACTCGGGAGGCTGAGGCAGGAGAATGGCGTGAACCCGGGAGGCGGAGGTTGCAGTGAACCGACACCATGCCACTGCACTCCAGCCTGGGCGACAGAGCGAGACTCTGTCTCACAAAAAAAAAACAACAACAAAAAAAACAAATGAAAAATGGCATGTGACCCCTAACATTTTGAAACTGAGCAAATCGTCTTGCCTCAGAAGCCTGTAGCCACATTACAGGCTCTCCAGCCAATGAAGGCTGAGAAGGCTAGGAAAACACAAGAAACCTGTAATGAATGACTTACAAGGAAGTCAATCTCAGACACATCTGATGCAAAGGAAACACAGCAAAGTCAATCTAAGAAGCATCTGGGCCGGGCGCAGTGGTTCACGCCTATAATCCCAGCACTGTGGGAAGCTGAGGCAGGCAGATCACTTGAGGTCAGGAGTTCGAGACCAGCCTGGCCAACATGGTGAAACCCTGTCTCTACTAAAAATACAAAAATTAGCTGGGCATGGTGGCACATGCCTATAGTCCCAGCTACTTGGGAGGCTGAGGTGGGAGAATCACTTGAATCCAGGAGGCAGAGGTTGCAGTGAGCAGAGCTGATGCCACTGCACTCCAGCCTGGGTGACAGAGCAAGACTCTGTCTCAAAAAAAAAAAAAAAAAAAAAAGAAAGACAAGAAAAAGAGAAACATTTGATGAGACCTCACAACTCAGTGGATGTATGGAAGGCACAAATGGAAAGCTGTTCTTATAAATTACTAAAACTAATAAGTCAGAGCCAAACAAAATTTTAGTTTTTCTCTTCTCACTTTGTTAATACTCCAGTATCTATAACCAAGAGAATGTTGAATGTTCCTTTTTCTCAATGTCTTTTAAAATAATAAGACACATACTTCATGTGTTAAAAGAAAAAAGATGTTTGGACCAAGCATACTTTTCACCCTGACCTGTATGTCCTTCCAGAGCCCAAGATACCTGCAGGATTTTTTGTTTGTTTGTTTTGTTTTTGTTTTAATGCAACTAAATGCTCTCTCAGTTCCCTGAAGACAGGAATATGGTATAGGGAACCAAGAAGAGTTTCCGTCCCTGGGTTTAAATCCCCGTTCTCTTCTTTCTCAGCTAGAGGAGGTTAGACACGTTATTCAGTCTTTCTGAGCCTTGGTTCTTTATCAGCTAGAGGAGCTTAGACGGGTTACTCAGTCTTTCTGAGCCTTGGGCTATTGAAGTGGAGACTGTTAACCTGCCAGCAAGAGAGGTGAGGAAGGACTGGCCACTGAGGCAGAGGGAACTCAAGGAGAGTAAGACACACAGAAGCCAGGAGGAGAAAGTGCTTTAAGAAGAAAGCGTTTTTAGGAGAGAGTGGTCAAACATGTTGAACAGTGTGGCAAAGATCTCAAGAGGAGCTTCCACTGTGTCCGCCAACATGTGGAAACCTATCAAGACATAAAGCCAGATTTTTACGTTGTTCTGGCCCATCATTTCAAGACCATAGGGCATCTTGAAAGAAAGAACAAGATAGCATATCTCTGTTTTTAAGGGACTTCTTTCCCAAGGTCTCATTGAAAACAAAATCTGAGAACAAATTTTTACAAGTCTGGTTCTTCTTTTTACTTTCAATAATTTCCAGGTTCTCTGGGTCCATTTAAGGGAGAATTCTAGGGGATGGGAGTAAACGAAACCTAGACTATACAATTCAGGGCAGGTTCAGAAAAATTTCCTCCTCATTGTAAGTACATCTGATAACAATATTTTCCTTATTGATGTGCAATAAACCTTTCAAATGCAGTCAATTCATGGTTAGCCTAAATTTAGGCAAACGAAATTTCTGAATACTAAGACAAAGAAAAGCAAATGCCATAAAAAGCTGTCTAGCACAAAGGTCTAAAAATACTAGATTGTTCTCCCAACTCCACACACAAGGAAAAGATCTTGGCCATCAGAAGCTGGGTTGACTCAGGCTCCAGGGAAGCAAGAGATGAGGCCCTCCTCATGTGTGAACTGACTTCCCAGGGTGCAGTCTAACTTGCTTACAAGTTGGAAACACAGTTCATCAAAACTCACATTCATTGTGATGCCCCTACCCCACTGAAGGACTATGGTTATGCAGAACCAAAGGGATCAAACGGATTTAGAGACGTAATGGAAATGACCTCTTAGGTGGAGGGACTCAGCCTTTAATAGGTGAAGGGATTTGCACAGTGAGGCAGCTCGCAGGTAAGCATGCTCCTAGGGGCCCTACCTGAAAGCAAACCTCTCTGGCCCTCATGTTCCTCTGCTACCTTCCCAGTCCTGCTTCCTGGGCCAGCACACCCCCTCTCACAGAGCCTACAGTCACCAGCCCTGCTTCCTGACTTCCCGTCCATGCTCCTGTCCACTTCAGCCTGACTTTCCTCTCCACCACCCATGTAGTCCTGCTTCTCTCTCTTTCACCCCTCTTCATCCCCCAGGCAGCTTCCAACATCAGCCACTCCCACCTGCTTGCCTCAGCTTCTTTTCTGGCTCCATGGCCCCTGGTGCCCTGGTTTTCTCTGGGGAAACACATAATGGTTTCCCCAGAATCCTCTGTTGGCTCCCCCTCTTCCTCCTGACCTCTTCTCTCACTTTCCTCTTTCCCTGAGGATTTCACTATGTTCAAGATTTAAAGGGTTTTATAGGCTGAATGTTCCAGTCTCTCCAGTGAGCTCCTGAATTGCAGTCTCCAAAGTTCATAATATTGAATATCTACTGATCATCACAAACTTAACACATTGCAAAGCTGGAAACTTCATTTTCCTTCCAAGCTCCTCCCCATGTCTTTATCATCACACAAATGGGATCACCATCTATCCAGCTGTCCAAATCAAAAACCTCAAAGTCATTCTGGGTACACTCATTTTTCTCTTCTCCACATTCAATCAATCAAAGACCTGCCCGTTCCACGGCCAAAACACATTTCAAATAGGTCTGCGTCTTGCATCTGTCACTGGCACTCCAGGGCCTCTTGCATGGACTACTGCAAGGCTGCAACCATTCTCCTGGCTTTCCGTCAGCTGCCTGTGGTGCTCTCCACACAGCAGCAGAGCAGCACTGTCCAAACACTGAGCAAATCATCCCACCTTCCTGCTGAAGGTCCTGGAGCAGCTTCTGAAGAACTTGGAGAAAGGCTTGTGTGTCCTGGCTCCTGCCTGCCTCTCTTGGCCCCTGCCCTCAGTCCCTTTTCCAGCCACACTGCCCCTCTTTCTGTCCCTAAGGCACATGAAGGCCTTTCCCACCTCAGCCAGGCTATGTACAAGGCAGCTCATTTTCAAAGAGAAATTCCCCACCTCCTTATGTGCCTCCCTCCAGTTAGTATGGACATCACCGAGCAGTCTGCTCACAGTGCTGCACACCACCTGTGACCAGCCAGTACCTGTAGCCACGTCCCTGCTAAGTGGAAGCTCTGTGAGAGCAGGGGCCATGTTCACTTTGGCCATAGGAGTAGCTGTCCTGCCTGGCTCAATCAGCATTGGCCGAGAGAACAGGTGCTGGAACAGTGGCTTTGGGGTGGGAACACAGGTCTCCTGGCTCCTGGCCCGCTCCACTTCCCTCCGCTAGATCTGCCTTTCCGAAACAATGGATGAGTCAACTTGGGAGGCCACCTTAGCGTGCAAGCGCAGGGAACTTTGCTGTGGGAAGGGTGCAGCTTGCCACACCCCGACGTTCTGCAGTGCTGCACAAAAGTCCCAGCCAGCTCCCTCCCTGGGGTGCATTTGCCTTAGGCTTCAGTCACAGTCAGGCGAAGTGGGGGTGTTCATTTAAAAACAAACCACAACGGCAGAACCGTCCAAGGCAGGCCTCTGCCTGGGAAGGTAGAGAAGAATGGGCAAGGAGAGGAGCAGTTCCTGGATGGCCATCCCTCCCCACCTGTTTAATGGCAGATTACAAACATCTGACTCTAGTTGGGGGGGGCGGGGTGCGATGGAAGCTTCTGTTGCCATAGCAACTGCAGTGCTCCGGGAGCCTAGGTACCAGGTTTCAGATAAGCATGTCACAAAGAAAAGGAGCAAAGCAGAGAGGGACAAACGTGGAAAAATGGCATGAAATAATCCTGCACATGCCACAAGCCACAGTCTACAAACAAAACTCAGGAGCTGGCCGTGGACTCCTTTTGCACAGGGGAGCAGCAGAGGCTTCCTGCTGGGCTACAGTGGAAACAAAAGGGCCCATTGACACACACATCTGTGACTACTAAACACTTAGGAATCAATATTTTCCTAAAGATTTTTTTCCCCTTTGGCTTTATAGGGTTACTGTCTGCCAGGCTGCCAAACCCCAACCCTCGCCACGTCCGCAGCCACCACATAAAGTGACTATTAGAACTTCAAACGGAGGATCTGACCCTCGGAAATGGCCTCATGCTAGTTTTTTCCTAAACAGTCACCAGGAAAATGTCGGAAGGCAAATCGAAATGCACACCCTGAAAGACTTAGAACATAACCATCACATCTGGGGGGACGAGGAGCCCACCCCAACTTAATTTAAAAAGGAAACACAGCAGATGTCATCAGTTGGCAGGGAGGTGTCTTGAAGGAAAGAAGGAGGGGAATGAGAGGGCTGTGGATCACAATGCAGCTTTACCTTAACACCTGCATCTCCTCGGGGGAGCACTGCATCTCGTCCTGGAGGCGACGCCAGCGCAGACAAGCCCTCAGCTCCTGCTGCTCCCGGGCCTCATGGGGGTCCAGCTGCTCAGCCACAGACACACAGACACACATGCACAAAACACAGTCACTGTTGTGGTCCTGGTGCAATGGCTCATTTTGTTTCAATGGGGGACAACATAGCCTGCCCCTGCTCTCACCTTGCTTCCATCAGAAACCTAAAGGCCACTGGAGCCTCTTAGTGTCTAAAACAAAAAACCAACCGTGCACGCTCGCTTGTGCTGCTGGCAGTGGAGCTGGGCCTGCTGTTTGGTGGAGGTCGCCTTGTTCTGGAACCCACCCATCCCACCTACACACACCTGGTCTGGAGAGAGTGGGCTTCCCTTGGGGCCATTTCCACTTTGATCTGTCCTCTTTTCCTGCTTTGTCTTTCTGCACAGGATGGGGAAGGCCCCACCGTTCACCTCCGATTTTCCCTAGCCCTCAATTTTGTTAAGGACTGTTTCCAGCGGGGCCTGCTAATGCAACCCAGATGATTCTGTGTGCACATAACTAGAAGTGCTGCCTGGACTCACTCTAGGGGAGGGGGGGCCATCACACTCTGCCCTACTGAGTCAGAACCAGCTGCCGTCCCATGGTGGGCTCACTAGGCCACACGGCCCGGACCTCTGTGAGGGAGGGCAGCAGAGCACCCACTGGGCAGGGAAGACATCTATCCACGGGTGTTTCTGGAAATACAACTTTCCTGATAATTCGTTCAACAGGTATTTACTGAGTCTCTGCTAGGCCATGGGGGCATTACAGACAGAGCCTGGGGGAGCAGCCAGGGGAGGGAGAGATGGGCAGGAACACTAACATCGGAGAGCAGGTGACGGGAGAGGTGAAGGGAGGACCCAGATGCCCCCTTGCCCACCAGGGCTTCCTGAGGAGGTGGTGGTAACAGCGCTGGTCCTCAGGGAAGCAGGAGTCGGCCGGGGAGGAGGGATTTCGGGAAGAGGGAAAGCACTTGCAAGGCACGTCGGGCCAGGCAAGTGTGTGATGTGCTTAGAGAATGGCAAGGCATATGGTCAGGCACGGAGCAGACTACCATTCCGGGAGGGAGCGAGGCGCAGGGAAGCTGGCAGAGGCCAGACGATCCTCAGACCCCATGTGCCTGCTGTTATGGACTAAATTGTGTCTCCGCAAAATATATGTGTTGAAGGCCTTACCCTGGTGTGACTGTATTTGGAGACAGGGCCTTCAAGGAGGTCATTAAGGTTAAGTAAGTCATGAGTGGGGCCCTAATCCTACAGGGCTGGTGTTCTTATAAGAAAAGGAAGATCCAACAGAGCGTTCTTTCTCTTTGCATGCACAGAGGAAAGGCCATATGAGAACGCAGAGAAAAAGCAGCTTGTGGCCATCTGCAAGCCAGGAAGAGTGAGAGGCCTCACCAGAAACCAACCCTGCTGGCACCTTGGTCTTGGACTTCCAGCCTCCAGAACTGTGAGGAATAAACATCTGTTGTTTAAGTCACCCAGTCTCTGGTATTTATTATGGCAGTCCAAGCAGACTAATATGTCCATGAAGGCATTTAGACTTTCTCCAGGTTGATGACAAGTTACACCATCCAACCTTGCGACTGACTCGATTCACAAATCCCTGCGGATGCCTCTCTGAGTGGATGGTGGTCTCCATCTCCTTGTTGGGATTTCACATGTCCCCCGCACCCCACCCCTGGCCCTGCCATGCTTTCTACTGCTCAGTGCTGCAGAGCACAGTCTCCCAGGCAGCAAAGTGACCCCGGTGACCCCTGTCACCCTGTATCCTCACGCCCTGCTCCCTGGTGGGGCCTGCTGGCCAGGAGTACCTGGGAGGTGGCACACCCACCCCTGCCCCACAGGGCGCTCCCCCACTCACTGGACGGTCTGAGGCAGGCACTCGCCAGGGCTAGCAACAGCCCAGTCTCGCCCTTGAAGAGAGAGGTCAGCCTGGCAGACGTGCTCTGGAAATGTTTCAAATTTTGTGCTGGAATCTAGAATGGCCATTTTGCCTCAGGGGTGTTCATGTTTTCGCATCTCGAAGAGTTACTGCACGTACCTCCAAGGATGATGAGGAGGCTGACCCCTATCATGTTAAGGGAAAAGAGCAACAGAGAAAGCTCAGCTCCTGCTGTCCCTTTAGGCTCACAACAGAAGCCACCGCCTCCACAAAGGCTTTCCAGGCCCACCCAGACCTGTCCTCTCCTACCTCAGAATTCTGACAATATTTGGTGTTTACTCCTCTATGCAAACTTATCAATCAAGAGGCAGGACCAAGCCAGCAGACTAAGGAGTGGCCTCCTAGAAGTCTAGGCAAAGGGAAGGGTAAGGAGGAGCACCTCTTTGGGGATGCAGGAGATAAAAGCCGGAGGTGTCATGATCAGATGCCTGGAATGCACCACAATTGCCAGGACCAGCGCAAATCTGAGAGTCTCAGAAGGGAGGCACTCCAGGGAAGAGATGGTGATAGAAGCACATTCATATTAAACCCCTGCTGAGTGCCTGCGTGTAAGACGGAGGGAAACACAAAAAGGAAGGGAACAGGTATTTCTTGCACATTCTCCACGTGTCAGGCACTGTGCTAAGCTCATTCACACCTGATCCCATTCACCCTGCAAGCTTTGGCATTCTTATATCCATTCTACAAATGAGGAAATGGAGGCTTGGGGAGGCTACCTAACCTACCTATACTCACAGAGCCGACGAATGGCAGAGCCAGGACTGGAAGTCTGTCTGACTCAGACCCCAGAGCCTTTTCTGTATCTATCATGTGGCCTCTCCTCACAGGACTCCATGTGGCAGGGAACACTGATGTGCACACTGCTGGGTCCACAGCCAGGGTATGAAAAGCAAGACTCAGCTCCAATTTAAAGCAGGCATAGTCCAGGTGTGAGGATAAGGAAATGACATAGTAGAAGGAAAAGAAAAAATAAAATAAGTTTAAAAAGGTAAGCACCAAGTATTGTGGGAACCCACAGTGTGTAGGAGGGTAGTGTTGAATTGTGAGCCAGGTAATCAGTCTGGGCTATCTAGAGAAGGTGACCTCCAGCTGGTTAGTGAAAAATAAATAAGATTTCAACAGACAAAGGACCTTGAACAATATCATGCAGGTATGCACAAACTTGGGAATTTTGGAAAATGCCAAATAGCCCAGTGTATAAGGGACAGAGATGACTGGGGAAAAAAGGTGACCCGAACATTAAGAACTTGAGGCTGGGTGTGGTGGCTCACACCTATAATCCCAGCACTTTGGGAGGCCGAGGTTGACAGATCACGAGGTCAGGAGTTCGAGACCAGACTAGCCAATATGGTGAACCCCCCCCCCCCCCCACTAAAAATACAAAAATTAGCTGGGCGTGGTGACATCTGCCTGTCATCCCAGCTACTCAGGAGGCTGAGGCAGAAGAATCACTTGAACCCAGGAGGTTGAGGTTGCAGTGAGCCAAGATTGTGCCACTGCACTCCAGCCTGGGCGACAGAGCTAGACTCCGTCTCAACAACAACAACAACAACAAAAATAGGAAGTTGAAAGTAAGCACGAAGCAGCTTAGTTGCTTATTATCCTCATTAGAACTGGTGGCCAATGCTTTAAGGTGGAGGTTGCAAACTGGGAGCGTGTGCACCAGGTCTGGCTTCTGGGTATGTTTGTCTTGTGTGGTATTTTTTAAATTAGTAAACTTCACATAAAAGTCCAGAATTATAAATACCTTAAAAAACTAATAGTGTAGGTTATATTGAGCCCTCCTTCCTTCACCATGACAATTGGTTAGAGCTGAGTAGCAGCTGTCAGTTTGCCACAGTCCTCACCATTCCCGAATCTATACCACCCCTGCTTCATTCTTCATTCATTACTTGTGAGCAGACATCTGAGAGGACTCTGGATTTATGTTTTAATCTCTTTAAAACACACATACACTGCACACACACACGTCACCACAATCACAACCACAAAGAAGTGCTTGAGTATGCTATAGCATGACCTTTTCTTCACATCTGTGCTCAAATATCTCCTTATCAGAGAGGCCTTCTCTTACTACCTTCTAAAATAGGACCCACTGCCCCTCTATGGGGCTCATTTCTCTTCACAGTACTCCAACACTTGACCTATTACTGATTCACTTGTCTACTCTCTCTCCCATCTCTAGATTGTAAATCCTGTGGGGAGCAGTGGCTTCCCTCTCTTATTTATGCAGCCATCTCCCCAGCAAAATCTGTGTCTAGTGCATAGTAGGCCCTCAATCCATAGCTGTTGGGTGAGCAAATGACCAGAAATGGAATTTGACTCTGGGTAGTGAAATGCTTAGGGTCACTTTAACCCACCTGCTGTGCTGCGGCCCAAAACACATCCTCCAAGTGAGTGGCGAATCCTTCACTCAGCCACTCCTCCGTCCAGTCTCGGGCCCCAATGGCTAGGCCAAACCAGGCATGGGCGATTTCATGGCAGAGGCGGGTCCCACAGAGATGGCTCCCTCCTGTCAAGATGCTCTGAGAGAGGAACACGATGTGTGGGCTGTGGATAATGGGGGAGAAAATGCACAGAGTCTTGTTAGAGCCTGTCCTCATGGCCATCCCATGGGGCAGCTTTCCTAGCCTGGCGAGCCTGTTATTATCATGTGCATGCTAGATCATGACTGATAGGCTTGAGGCTTAGATGCTTTCAGACATAAATAAAGTGGCAGTTTATGTTTCTGGCTGTAGTTCAGGTGGCCGTTTCTGCCAAGCAGTTTTCTCCATCATCAAACGGCTATTACCTGTAATAAGTAGCCTGCACCAAAGTTTTACACTCAAAACAAAAATTACAAGGCAATGGAAGCATTTACTCTGAAATCTGGACTGTAAAAGAAGAGCAGGTGTGACAGTGTGAAGCCTAAGCTGTCAGGAGAGTGATCAAAGAAGACCCTTCAGCCAAAAATCTGGGCAGCTTACAGACAAATTGAGAAGTCATGCAGAAGGACAGAAAAAGCCAAGAAGAATGGAGCAAAAAATGTTCCATTCTGCACGGGGGCTGGCTATGATGTTAACAAACACGCAGGTGCCGGGGATGGCTGAGGTTTCCAGGAGGCCCGAATAAAGGCCGAGACCGTGTAAGGCCAAGCTTTTCTGTCATATCTGCAAGTGCTTATAGACTCACATGACAGAACAAAATTATGCTGAGAGAAAGAAGGCAGGGAGTTATCCCACCCAGGTGTGCAAACGGCCCCAGGACTGGCACCAGACAGGGAGATTTATCTAATCTCATTTTCCATACCTTGTGTTAAAACCCAAAATACCACCATTAAAACTGCACAGATGGAATGGGAAGAAGGGGAGCTGACGACAGAGGCCCGTCAAATACCTTCCATGCCTCCTCCTTCAGCAATTATCCTTTTTCCAGGACTTGTTTACAGTCTTCCTAATGAAGAATTTGCCCCTAAAAAATCTCTCCTCCACCAGTTGAACAAAAACAGTTGTGAAACCTTCCAAATTAGGAAACTGTACACACCGGTTCCTCCCTTCAAAAGTCATTTGTTTGCTATCATGTCGGCTCAGCACAAGCCAAGACTGCTCGCAGGTTTTTCTTCCACTCCCACAGCCACCATTAGAGAAAACCCCACCTCGAGTTCCCTTACACAACATCACCCATTCAGCTCAGAGAGCTCAGCTGCAATCATGGTAGTCATGTCTGCCAAAACAGACAGCTTTCATGTGAAGTAATAACAGGGCAGGCATGCAAATGAAAAAGCATCTGCCAGGCACTCTGAAGAAGACACCAGAAACCCCAGAAATTACAAGTGGAGTTGGGGCACTCAGGATAAAGGGGTGCGATGCAACAGGCACCAACAGTATTGTTCAGAGCACTAACTCAGGGAAAAAAAAAACAAGGAAGGAAGGAAGAAACTGAGAGACACAGGAACTAAACTCCCCTAACTGAGAAAGTCACCCCGTTGAGAAGACAAACTGTGCAACCTGGCATTTTCAAGTAAATGGCTCTGGCATGTGCAATGCTACAAAGAAAAGCCACAGAAATGTACCAAGTAAATAACATTCCAGACATACTGCTGGCAGCAGTTCACCCTTTGGGCTAAAACAAAACAGAAGTAACTTCAGGCCTTATAAACAGGCTGGAGGGCAAGCCTGCGTGGGCAGGGTCTGCAGCCAGAGAGACAGACGTGCACGTCCTTACAGAGACTGGAGGGCAGACTCCAGCCAGGAAGCTTCCACGAGCGGATGACTGCAAAATCGCTCTAAGACTATTCATGAAGAAAAAGCCTCCACTGTCCGGTGACCTGCCTGCTCTTCTGTCCCAGTGTGGAAGCCTCACCAGGGCCCATTTATGCAAATATAAAAGTCTGCAAGGGCCTGAAGGAATGCACAATAGCAGCCGTGGGGTGGGCGGGGGGGGGGCGCTTCTTTCTCCCACCCTTTCATTTTTTCCCCTTGAGCAGTCCTTGTTTGCACCACACTTCCCTCCCCACCCTTCAATGTTCTGGAGACACCACCCTGGCCTCAGTCCATCTTGTTGGGCTTGGGACAGGCCCCAGGGTTGCCAGAATTCCACCTAAATTTCCCCTTCCCATCTTCAATCCTTTCTTCTGAGTCGGGGGTAAATGTACTTCCTACTGTCCTCTAAGGGAGGCCAAGCCTGAACATCCTCCGGACTCAGAAGGAAGGGCGTTTAACTATATAAATGACTGCACTATCTGAGGAAAACACGACCTTCTCCCTGAAAAGCAATTTTCCAGCTGGGAACCTGAATCGAAAGCCTCCGGGGCCCGTTTGGCCCTCTAAGGTTGGGTTTGACTTTTTGGATACTCTGGGGCTATTTCCCTATGAAGGAAAAGGCTTCTTTTTAAAACTAAACCAAAAACATGGAGTAAGGTTTTGATAACCTTTCTCAAAGGCTGTTAACAAAATTCTGACATAAAAGGACCAACAGAATATTCTTTCAAGGAGAATTTCCTTCCCTCCCTTGGACCCTAAATGTCTGAATGTCTCATGTTAAGTAGATTTAACATCTTAACATCATCAACGGTGAGTGAAGAAAAGTAGTTCTCTTTAGCTCGCTTCAAGGAATAATATTAAGTGTTTCTTTCCCAACAGATAATCTACCTCACGTCCACCCTCAAAACAGAACGGACCTGTAGACACTGCACTCCTACCTCAGCCTGGACTCACTGGCCCAGCCCGGCTCCTCCTCATCCCTGCATTCCTGGAACTGTGCTCATGGTCCGAGCCGGCCTGCCGGCGATCAGTCTTCCCCCTGACAAGGCTCACTGGAAAACTGGTTTTTTTTCCCCCCGAAAGGGTCTGCGTCAACTGCCTCTACAAATGCCAGACTGTCGATTCATCACCATTACAGAGAATGGAAGATAATCACTTCAATGACATCTTCATCCTAAAAACGTTTCTTTCATGTCTTTTTTTTTTTTAAACACAGAGTTGATTATTTTTCCCAAATAAGAGATGGGCAGGAAAGTGATATTTCAAATCTCAAAAAGCACAAGCCCTCTTGCTTCTATTCCCCGCCATAAATTCTTTTTGGCTCCAAGTGGTGGAGGAGAAGGAGGTGGCAGGCAGGGGTGGCTTGCAGCCACACTCCCGTGTTGTCATTCTTCCCCAGGAGACCACCTCTAGGGCTGCCTCCTCTGCAGAGGCCAAGCGTATTGCATGTCTGCTGCCTTGCTCCTCGAGATTAAAAATACTATGTCTGGTCTGAAAACACTTTCTCAGGGCTGTTCCTGAACACTACCTACCCACCCAGATTGGAAGGCTGCATCTGTTAATCTAAAACATGTTTCTAGAAGAGGAGGAAGGAGTGCCTTCATTACTCCCAGGAGCTGCTCCCATCCTTCGGGAGGAATTCAATTTGGAGCGGAAATGGAGAATTTCATCAGATCTTAAGTAGGAGCTGGTGTTTGATTTATTTGTGCTTTTTCCGTGGAGCCCTGACCAGCATGGCCCATCTTGCTGTGGATGGAGTGACCCAGCACCACTAGATGCTGCTGCCACAGCAGTTTCCAGCAGGCTGCAGGGGTGGAAGGAACCCAGAGGACAGGAAATTGCTTGCCATTATGGACAAGAAGAGCCCCCAGGCCACCCCTCCCATTTTACAGGAGCAGACCCCAATTCCCCTCACGGAGAGCAAGTTTACATTTTTTCTGAGACGGAGTTTCACTCTTGTTGCCCAGGCTGGAGTGCAATGGCACGGTCTCAGCTCACCACAACCTCAGCCTCCCAGGTTCAAGCGATTCTCCAGCCTCAGCCTCCCGAGTAGCTGGGATTACAGGCATGCGCCACCATACTCGGGTAATTTTGTATTTTTAGTAGAGATGGGGTTTCTCCATATTGGTCAGGCTGGTCTCAAACTCCCAACCTCAGGTGATCCGCCTGCCTCGTCTCAAACTCCCAACCTCAGGTGATCCGCCCGCCTCAGCCTCCAAAAATGCTAGGATTACAGGCATGAGTCACTGCGCCTGGCCGCAAGTTTACTTTTCACACAGATCCTTCGATGGCATCATACAGACTTAACATTTATCAAGCTGGTACTTCTTATGGATTCAACGCTTTTCACAATTTCAACATGTGCAGCCCAATATCCCATGATAGAGACGAAGGAAGACCCGAGAGAGGGGGGAGCCAGGCTCCTTACCCTCTAAAGTCCAGCAGCATAGTTCTAAGTGTCTTATAATCACCAGCAGCAGCTTCTGCTTGTGTGACTTCATTACTTGCTAATTTAAACTGGACAACTGAAACGTAGACTCGTAGTGGCCTGGGGCCATCTGAAAGGGAAACAAACTGTCGCTCCGCCCCTCTTAGGTTCATAGCCTGTCTTCTCTTTCCTTCATCAGGTGTGAAGTGATGTATGTCAACACTCTCACCTACACATTTACAAGCCGAACCCTCAGCCCCTGCCCCTTCTTCTAAACGAAATCCCTTAGTCCCTCTCTCCTGGATGCAGCCTAATGTAGGAGATGCTTCTGTAGTCCTGAAGCCAAAGTTGGGGGGTGGCCCAGACAGCATGGCGGGACCCTCCTTCCCTCTGGCCCTGAGACTGCGTGGGAAGGAATCGGCATCTTCCGCTTTCCTCATCTGGCACCCACCCGACTGCAGTGTGTATCTTTAAACGGGAGGCTGAGGAGATGATGGGATAGTCTTCTGGGGATATGGGACCTTCAGTAGCCTAAAGTGGAAACCAGTTCCAAAAACTTGAAGGAAACTTGCTACGTCTGATCAATGTGTAAGGGGATCTGGGCTTGAAAGAAAGGCTTAAGGTTAGTAGAAGTGTTTTCTTAAAAATTCTGAAAAACTTTGGGAGGCCGATGTGGGCAGATCACAAGGTCAGGAGTTCAAGACCAGCCTGGCCAACATAGTGAAACCCTGTCTGTACTAAAAATATAAAAAATTAGCCGGGTGTGGTGGCAGGTGCCTGTAATCCCAGCTACTAGGAGGCTGAAGCAAGAGAATGGCTTGAACCTGGGAGGCGGAGGTTACAGTGAGTCGAGATTGCGCCATTGCACTCCAGCCCAGGTGACAGTACGAGACTCTGACTCAACAACAACAACAAAAAAATTAAAATAAAAAAAAACAGTAAAACATCCACTCATTTGCCTAAATGAATTTTGACTCAAATGTGACTACAGCAGAGAGACTGAGGAAAGCCCCAGGGCCACATTCCTTATTCTTGTACCCAAACATCTTCTCCTTCTGAAGACTGACTGCTCAGTGTTTGCTACGTGCCAGGCGCTGTATTTTATACATGCCAAATCATTGCTCTACCCCACAACCTCAGGATGTTACTATTATTCGATTTTATTATCTCATTTTACACATGAGGAAAGTGGGGTACAGAGAGGCAGACTGACTAGCCCAAGGTCACACAGCTGGCAAGCAATAGAGCCAGGACTGGAGCTCACACAGTCTGGACTCTTAAAGCCTCACTCTGACCCACTCTGCCCAGTGTCACTGGGTTTAGACCTGTGGCTTCTGGGCTACCGTCCCTCTGTGCCAGCTCAAGCCCATGGGCTTCATGCTCATTACTCTCCCAGGAGCTCTGTCTTCAGGAGGCACCAGTGGGAAGCTATCAACTATGTCCTGAGACCTCTGTTCCCTCAATCTACATCATAGCCAGAACTGGCCCAAGGTGAGCAGGCCTCTTCCTAGTGAGAGGAAGGTAGGAAATGAGGGTACAGAGGCCATAGGAGGGCATCAGTACTCCACTGTTGATGCCCCTGAAGAGCAATGCCTACTTCCTCATAACCCTGTCCTACGCTGGGAGTCCCCAGTGGGTCACAGGGGTATGCGTTAGACAAGCCCTTACAAAGGTACTTAGGTCAGTCCCCAGGAGGGAGACACACGAGTCTACCTCTCCCTGGTCTCCACCTCTCACCTATATTTGCTAAAGCCTGGTATTCTTTTCAAGTAGAGATGGTTTAAAGCAGGTCACAAACTCAAAGAGCTACAGGAGGCAAGAAGGTAACAAAATTAGGGCCGTAGAGAATGAGATGGGGAAACAGATAAAAAGATGAGGGAAGTAGACAAGGCAAGAAGCAGAGAAAGGAGCTGGGGGAGCAGATGAGGGAAATAAAGACGGAGATGAAGGAAGCAGATAGATGAGGGAAGAAAACAAGACAAAGGAAGCGCATTACAAAGAGGCCAACAGGCTGAGGGTAGCAGATACAGGTAACAAAAGGAGGGAGACAGAGAAAATAGGAGACAGGCAACAAAGGGAAGGATGCAGAAGACAAGCTGGGGGGGCAGCTAACAAGATGAAGGAGAGAGAAATTGAGGTTAGGGACATGGCAGTGACACTATAGGGAAGTGGGCAGCTATGTCAGGGAAGCAAACAACGATGCCAAGGCTAGGAGCTCCAGCTTTATGATCTGGTTTAACTTCTAAGTGCTCTCAGAGGAGGCTTATGGTTTCATGTCACATGGAGATGTAAAGGATGGATACCTGGATCCTAGCAAGGTTCAAGGTGGGTGCTCATGGGGGCCGGACAAAGGCTCCAAAGCACAGCACAGACGACACTGGGGAGGAGAGAGGCACGAGGGCGGAAGGGGAGGCTGGGGACACAAAACACTGTGGCCAGCTTCAGCATTTGGTTTAGCATTAGCTGTGGCCTATTGCTAGCAGGAAAAACAGCATGGCAATGACAAAACATGGAGACCACCTTGAGTCTAGGAAACACAAGACCACCTCTGGCTCAGTGGCAGCTCTGCAGACCATACAGAAGGCTCAGCTACTGACCAGCAGAGCAGCGGATACATCCCTTCTGACCCCAGGGCAACACTTCCCGAAAGAACGTTGTGGAGACCTCGGCCCTGCATACGGAACAGGGCAGCACTGCTGCCTGACTCTCAGGAGTTGGCCTCACCTGCCTCAGCTGCTCTGCCTTAGCCCGGGGGTGGGGTGGGGGCGGGTTCTGCTGGTTATGGTCATCAAAAAAGCTGCACGTGAAAGTCTCAGGTTTCAAAGCTAAAGAATCAGAGGGAGAAACAATATTTTATTGAGTTTTTCAACTAGATTTGGACTCCTTTCCCTCTCTCAATCGGACAGTACATGTTCTGCCTTAAACATTCCAGAATCTCATAGATGAGAACAAAAAATTTGTTTTTGAACAAATTTTGAACATTCTGTTCATTTAGTTATACATTTTGGAGACTATAGATTTTGGTTGTCAGGGGACACACCCATACCCACACAATATGAAGAAATATTTATTGTAACTGAACATGTCTTTCTTTCTTTTTTTGAGACGGAGTCTCGCTCTGTCACCCAGGCTGGAGTGCACTGGCACTCACTGCAACCTCCGCCTCCTGGGTTCAGGCAATTCTCTGGTCTCAGCCTCCCAAGTAGCTTGGGACTACAGGCATGCCCTACCATGCCCAGCTAATTTTTGTATTTTTAGTAGAGACGGGGGTTTCACCATGTTGGCCAGGATGGTCTTGAATTCCTGACCTCATGATCTGCCCGCCTCGGCCTCCCAAAGTGCTGGGATTACAGGCATGAGCCTGGCCCTGAACATGTCTTTTGAATCATCTATAAATTACTTATGAATGAAAGCTGTGTATTTTCTGCAGGATCTGGGGAACTCTTCTGGTAAGTAAGTAATTAAAGTGAGTAACCAACTAAAACATGTCGGCAGCCTCATTGGAGGGCTCAGATGACAAAATGTGATTCCACTCCCTCACCTCCCCACGGCCCCCACCTCCATCCTCCCCAATCAGGGCGATGATGTTTGTTCCCATAAAAAGAGCTAATAAAATTAGCCTCCACTGTGATACAGGGAAAATCTTTATTTAATAAAATAATGTGTTTTGCTCCATTCCCAGAACAGCAATAAAATGGCACAACTGAGAGCTGTAATAGCTCATCCTGGTGGTTTTCACGGCGAGTACAAGTCTGTCACGTGTGGCGGTGTGGAGGCCTGGAGGGCTGCTTTATGGGGGGACACGTTGGGGCAGTTTGCAGCCATTCTCGGCAAGGACAGTTTGATGACTGCTTTCCTTTGAAATACACTCTTTGGGTCCACAAATCAAATCTTCCCATGTTCCTTGTTTGGAAAAAGTTGTGGGGATTTCCCAAAGTGTACTCAGAATTCAATTGGTGAGGAGGGCATTCATTGTTTCCCCAACTGACAGCAAGAAGCCAAGCCCCAGTCAGGCCCTCTGCAAATCTGAAAATCCAAGATAGGGTCAGGAAGCTGTTGACTTGCCCTGCTGGGCTGGTGAAAGCAGACACGAAGTAGCAAGGCTGGTCTGTACAACAAGAGGCCTGAGCGCAACAGAGGCACTGCCGGCTGACAGAGTTCAGGCAGCAGGACGTCGGGGTGGAGGCAAGTGTGGGTTCCCTGCCAGACCACCACACTGTCAACTAGATTTCAAAGCAAGGGTAACTCTGGTCAGGCAGCAGGATGTCGGGGTGGAGGCAAGCGTGGGTTCCCTGCCAGACCGCCACACTGTCAACCAGATTTCAAAGGAAGGGTAACTCTGGGTAGGAACAAGCAACAGAGTGGCCTTGGGGAATAGCACGTTAGAATCAATTCTGCTAAATCGAAGTTAGATCCAGGAAAAAAGAATTGAAGGAAGATGAGTTCTCATATTCCCTGACGGCTGCGTGGTGGCAGCAGTGGTGATGATTAGAGCAGAAAGAAAAGAAAAAATAAAATAATGATACTAAACACATATATTGTTTATTTTCTCCCAGGCAAAGTTCTAAGTATTTTATGTTCGTTAACTCATTCAATTCCAGCAACCACCCCACGAGGAAGAAATTATTATCGTGCCTATTTTACATGTAAGTAAACCAAGCCACACAGAAATTATGTCACTTGCCTAAAATCCCAGAGTTAATATGTGTCAAAGCAGATTCAAACACAAGCAGCCTAACTCATACACATGTTTTGCTTGATCAACACCAGCGTGTATCAGAAGCACCGGGAGGTAGGTCCGCTAGATAAGAAAACAGCACACGCAGTCAAATTTGAATTTCAGATAAACAACGAATAATTTTTTGGTGTATGTTCCATGAAATATTTGCTAAAAGCTGGCAGCCCTATCTGAAAGGCTTGTTGAAACAGATCTCTGGGCCTCACCCCAAGCGAGTTTGTTTCAGTAGGCCTGGGTGGGGCCTAGGAACCTGTATTTCTGTGAAGTTCCAGGTAATGCTAATGTGGCTGGTCCAGAGACCACACTGAGAGCTGCTGATCTGCACTGTGGTGGCTGCACAGCATCAGCTTAAATAGCAAAAACTCATTGCCAAAGTTTATAAATGGGAAGATTTTATCCAGAAATCCAGATTTTGAAATTACATTAAAAATTTGAAAGATGTGGTCAAACTAGGCCCAGGTCTTTTTTAGAAGTGGACATATATTCTGCACACACACACGCGCAAGCGCGCACACACACACACACACACACATCTAATGCCAAAGGGCAATATTTTATCATTTCCTAAGAACAATAATAAGCATTACAGAGCATTTCAAAGATAGGAATTTATCAGGTCCCTGTTATGATTCATCCTGGTGAAATCCGAGAAGCAGGCAAAACCCGCTTGGGAGTCCCTCATCACAGGCCTGCATTCTTATGTAGTAACTGCAGCTGAATCGGAGCTGGTCCTTTCAGACAGGGCTTGGGCTCTCCAGTTTGCTGTGGTCCCAACTTCTCCCTCCTGTCTCCCTGCCATTGGCTGAGCCTCCTTGTCATTTATAATCATGTGTGTGGTTTTTTTCCTTCTTATCACAGGATAAAAAGTGAAATATTTCTTATATCCATGTCTCCATCAAAAGTAGACCAAGTGTTTCTTAGAGGATGCTCTATCCAACCCATTCACAAATTTATATTGCTGCCTGGCCCCTTAGAAGCATTAGGATTTAAGCTGTTTTGTTTAGTTTTTCTTATGAAGAATTCCTATTTATGGCTATAAGATGATTTAGCAAACCCTTCATGCAAAGGGCAAAGACACAAACTTCTGCCTAGCTCAGGTCAATCAGACAAATTCCATATTACTAAGGGTGAAATTAATTGAGTTTATTGTATTTTTGAAATCCAAACAGTTTCAATTATTACTAGCCACTAATGGCTTATAATGAAGGCAGAGCTTGTTAACTAAGCAAACAACTGGCATGTTTGTTTAAAGTGTAAATAGAAGGAAAATTCATGAATTAAACGAATGAATTCGCTGATTGTTCTCCCTTGGCTGTAAGGGGGCATTCAGCTGCCACAATATATATCACCACCTTTGTTAAACAGATTCGCCTGCTCAAGTTATCTTTATCCGGTCAGAGACCATCTTAGTGGTAGCTTACAAAGTAAATGTCTCTCTTAACTTTTCAAAGTACTCATCTGCATCAATAAATGCCACTAAGTATAAGGGATCACCTGGCTATTGGGGATTCATAAATAATTGAGCTTTTAAGAATAACAGCGTATTTCCTAATCTCAAATTATGACTCCATGGATAGACCACCATGGCACACTTGTCAAGATAAGGAGACAATATGCTTCTTATTTCCCAGGGTGGTCCTGGAAAATATGTGACAGATGGTCGTTCTCAGAGGTATTCAACTTAACAGCACGTCCCTCTGAAAGGTAATAAACCTCACCAGAAACAAAAATAAACAAATAAAAGCCTCTCCAAAGTCTCCTGATTTTAACTAACCTTTTCATTTAAAATTATGAGCCTTCTATTTCTTCTCTCCAAATGGAATGCATCAGGTTTATTGGATATCTATAGCTCAATCCCATTTCTCCGGATGGTTCCCTTGACTCATCATTCCTTGCATGTGTTCACCATGGTGAAAGTGTGGGCAAGGATCCCAGGAATTACTTTCGTTCTAAAGAATTCTGCCTGCCCATGTCCCCATTCCTAGGTGGTTACCTTTTTTGTGATCTGAAAGGCACCCGGGTCTGTTTGGAATGTATTCAGCTGCAAGTAACAGAAAATACAATGAACACTGGCACACACTGGAGAGGTTTTTCCTTTCTTGAAACAATACTGCTGGAGTGACAAGACCTTGCTGGGGCTGGTGCAGTGACTGGCAGTGCAGTGGGAGCTGGAGGACTTGCTATACTCCCACTCTCCATCCTTCCTGTGTGCACTTATTTCCTCATGCTTGCCCCTCATGCTCACGGGTTGACCACTACACCTCCATGCACCATGTTCGTGTTTAACATGGAAGAAATGCGCTGTCCCAGCAAAAACAATCCCTTTCATCAGGAAAGCAACTTTTCCCAGGGAGCCCATAGCCGAGATTCCTACTCTTTAGTCTCTGCTAGCTGTAAGGCAGCATGGGAAAGATGCTTTTTGGTGTTTTCTGACTCTACAGTGGAAGATGGACAAGGAATTGGGTCTCACACGATCAGCCATGGCACCCTAGTGTAGCCCTCTTTCTCATAAATAGCAGAAAGTCATCGCTTAGGTCATCTTTTAGAATGCAAATACTTTAGGAAGAGATAATACACTCAACTCACACTGAAGTGTTAGTAACATATCACATTCCCTCTTTCCAGGCAGGGGACATTCTAAGCATGGGGGTCGGGGGCTGGGCAAGTCAGAGTACCTCAAAGACACTGGCTACCTAGTACCCAACTTAACCGCACGCTGGCTGGCACTTGCACTTTCATTTTACCTTCATACCCTCACCAATGACCAAACACCTAACAAAGCTAAGAGCGGTACTATCTATTCTGGTGGTTTTTAACTCGGTCTTTGGGGACAGAGCTGGGGGTCAACTCCTGGCTCTCCCTCTTACCAGCAGCATCAGTGCATTGGTTTCCCAGGGCAGCTGCAACAAACCACCACAAGTACGGTGGCCTAAAACAACACAAATTTATTATTTTACAGTTCGTCACATCAGGAAGTCAGACACAGGTCTCACTGGGCTGAAATCTATGCTGCTGGAAGTCCTTGTATGTGTGGTTGACTGGAAGGGGCACAGGGGTCTTCTGGAGTGCCGGTCATGTGCGTTTCTTGGTCAGGGTGCTAGTGACAGGGATGTCTATAGTTTGTATCCAACAAGCTGTATGCTAAGATGTATACTTTTCTGCATGTTTTACACTGCAATGAAAAGTTAAAAACACACAAATACCCTGGGAGGTCCATCTTTTCCATGGAGAAACTGAGGCAAAGATGAAGTTAGAGCTCTGTCAGTAGGGACAGAACTGAGACCAGGGTCTGGGCAGCCCACCTCCTAGTCTTTTGAGTTTAATGTATTCGAGGCCAATTTCCAACACTAATTATGCATATATATTTAAAATCTCTTGAGAAAAGCTTTTTTAAAAAATTTTCTTTTGCCATAGAGTCACATTTCTATTGCAAGTGAAAGGTACCTTGTATCCTTCAGACACACCTGTAAAAACAGAACCAATCCTGTCATATATCCCTGTCTGCTTCATTTTTTTTCAGACGCTGTGAAAAACATGCCACAATAATAAACCCCTTTTCCATCCTAGCCAGCTGGAAAATTACGTGATGCTTGAAGTGACATCATTCAGCTACGACACCAAGCCAGTGGCTGCTCTGAGAAATCTGGGTTAGACAGTGACAGCATGGATGTGAATGCCACTAGGCAATGAATCCCACCCTTTTTATTAGCAAATGGCTGTTTTTATCACCATGACATTTTAAAAATGAAACTGTGAGAGCTACATTGTCTGAGGCCATTGATCACCCAACATCTCTTATCTCCAAAAGGAAGCCCACTGGCCAGAGGTGTCCTGTTTCAAAGCAGGGAAGACAAGAATGGGGGTAGAGGAGAGCTCATTTTAAACCACTAGTTCCAAAGGGAAAGACCAGGGGCCAGGACCGAGGCACTGGGGTCTTCCAGGGGATAGACAGTCTTCCCTTTATCTCTATCAATTGTTTCTAAAGTGAGCTCAAGTAGCAGTAGTGATAATATCTTAAGTAGTAATGACAGTAGTATCTACAATAATACTCTTTGCTATAGACACGGATACTGTATCATAAACCCTAGGCAAAACCCCAGGATGCTTATTAGGTAAACATAACATCACGAGGAGGCCCAGACATTCCTCCACCTTTTTGACCTTTAAGTTGAACTATATAAAATGCAATATGTGACCCTTTCCAACTTCAAAAAATGGGCAATTTCATATGGTTCATCCTAATAGACTGCCCCCTCCCCCAAGATCCTTCTCTGCAGATGTGTTAGGAACTGCCATAAGATCTAGGGAAATGTCCATACTTCTCAAGCGACAGAGAGTTAGAAACACTGCTGCATCTCATCATATAAAAGTGCAGAGGATGGCCCTGGGGCAAAAGACGCTCTGCTGTCCCCAGAAAGAGCTGGACCCTCGACCAGTGGGCCCTCTGTCCTTTGCCCGCTCAGTGTGAAGCCAGGCACAATAGGTTAAAAGCACATCCTCAAGTCAACAGCAAAGGTGGAGGCGTGCCCATGGCAGGGAGACTGGAGTAGCATCTGGTCCCACCCTTGAAGGAGCCCAAGAAGATCCGCGGTTGATGTGCTGCATACCGCAAGGCTGCCAGAGACCCAGCCCTCCCTCGGAAGCCAGAGGGCAAGGAAGCTGGGGTCCCACCCAGGTAGCAGGGTTTCAGATGACCAGTCTGCCACAGGTGCCGGATGCTTCTGCACCAGAGTGCAGGGCCCAGGGTAAGAGAGAGTACCCTGCTTCAGAGCCACTCTCCACAGGTGAAGAGGCATGGCCTAGTCGGTTCACAATGTGCCAGGGAGGGCTGTGGGAAGGAGAACTGGCTGCTTCTGATGCAGGACTAGAGGTGCAGAGGAAAGGTGAGAATGTACGGAGGGCTGCCCAGGAGAAAACTAGTTCAGGGGAAGAAGCGTCCATCTGGGCAGGGACCCGCGATTCAAAAGCCTGCATAGCTCTGGCTCACAGCAGTCCTGCTGCAACCGAAATGGGGGAGACACTCTGGGAGGACGGATGTGCTAGCGCTGAACCTTGGGAAGGAGTGGGGCTGGTGCTGGAATCCCCAGACACTCGATCCAAAAGGGCTCTTAGAGACCCCACCCCCTCCCATTCTCAGATGAGAAAGCAAGACCCAGCGAGCTGCAGCCTTCATCCATGGGGTGGGAGCTGCTGCGTACCACGGTGGACTGATGTTATTAGCCCTAAGTCTGCAAGGTATTTCCTTCAAAACTCTTTTACAAAGGCCCAGTCGCCTCAGAACCAACAGACACCCCTTGCCTGAAACTAGTGACTCACCCCAAGCCAGAGGCTTGTGGGGATCTAGGGCAGACATCAGCGTATGCCACCCTGTGTAGTTACATTCACACAGGCTTCTGAGATGGATGTCTCGCATGTCACAGCAGTTGACTGCGACGCCTTCTCTCTGGGAATACTTGGCCTTTACTTCTGCTGACAAATGGCTACCCTTAAGTTTCAGCCTCATCGTTCCTTTTGTTGGTTTTGGTGGTTGGTTGACCAGTTTCATGTGAGAGGAAAATAACAACAAACAAACAAAAGAAAACACTTCATACTATTTTCAAAGTATAAAAGCTGTCATCTTTTCACAGTTATATGACTATAATGGTTTACCTAATTGTTTTCAAATTTTCTCATTCTTTTTTTTTTAAGGCTCCAAAAATTCACCTTTGGGTTGAACACATCTGTGTGAAAAAAGCCTGGCGGAAAGAAAAACTGGATTATGCTGGCATTCAATGCGCGTAACCTTAACTACAGCATGTTTGCTTCTGCAAACACTACAGTACATGAAATAAAATATTAATAGCCATCACCTCACCCCTTCGGAGAACAGACCTGAGTCACAGCTCTTGTGTGGTGTGATTTCCATTCACGGCCTCACTGTGAACGCTGCTCACGTTATGAAGCCTCAAACCAGGCAAGACCAAAGCAAGTGTGTGTTTTTATTCCATAATGTCATGGGGAACATTGCTTATTTTGGAGGCCAAGTTCAGTTCTCCTGAATTTACCACCCATGACACATTTTAAGACTAATCACCTCAAAATGTACTAGGAGAAATGACAAAGTTATTTTTAAGTTAGAAAGGAAAATATTGGAATAAGATGAACATGTCTGTTATTTATCAGTGACGAGATTTGCAGCCACTCAGCTGAACTCTCTGACATTCGAAAGCACCAACATATTTGTATTGGTGAATATATTTCCAGTGCCCCTTATCTGTGCATTGCAAGTGGACATTAGATTTTTAAACTTTGCATCAGTGGTGTCAAGTATGCCAAAGATATTTAGCTTCCTGGGAGCTTATGGGAGGTCTGGTTTCCCCTCTCTACCTCTGCATGGTCATCGTCTTCTTGATAAGCTTTAGACTCTCAGCGGCCTAAACCATTTGACGGTTTTGTGTATGATGATTACAAAGCAGAGTTAAAGGAAAGAATGAAAGTCAAGCAGCCAGCCCAGTACCTGGCACGCAGCAAACATCCCACAAATGTTAGCTCCCTTTTCCCTTCCCCACTTCTTATACTCTTAGATGGATAAGTGCTTTCAAGTCAGTGTTCAGAATTGATTCTTCAAATCTCCCAGGAGATAGTGGAAAGTGAACATTCTGCTTTTACTGGTGAGGGGCCAAGAAGGGGAGGATGGAGAATTTACTCTATGGGATGGGATCCTGGCACAGAAAGAGACTGGACCAAAGCTCTCTCTGCCACAGCTTAACAGCAGGGCTCCTGGGCTAAATCGCTTCTTTCGGTGGCCTGCCACACCAAGGTGTGTTTTTAAAATCTGCGCAATAAAATTTAGTGTGGTTGGAGAGGTGGCAGTGGATGGGAACCCACCCACAGGCAAATGACGTCAAAAAACCAGAGGGAAACATTAGGCTTCTCTGTTCTCGAGAAGCTTCTGCTCTGTTAAGCAACCTGAGAAGGAAGCTGACTTTCCATTAAAAAATGGCCACTTTGGCAGTTGTCAGAGACAGCCTGGTGTCTTATACTTCCCCTCTCAGGAAAAGTGGGGAAAATAATTTCCATAAGTTGGAAAGGAAGAAACCAGAAGTTCAAAGAATAGAGCTGGAAAGGAATCTGAAGGGCACTTAGAGTAACCTCCACCTCCAAAGAGCAAATGAGGAAAGAGGCCCAGAGCAGACTGGGGACTAATCTTGCCCTTGAATTTGCGGGGCAGCCCACCCTGTAGGCCACACTGCCTTCACAAAGCCAGCTAGCTGCCTGCACCTTGGTCAGCTGTTGAGAGGGACATGCCTCGAATTCTAGTCTGAAGAGGGGTTGCTGCAAGGGAGGCTCCCAGATGCCTGGAAGGAGAACTGTGCTCTACTGCTGACACCCCGAAGCTGGAGATGTTGCTTTGGAAGAGGCTCTGGGGAGGCTGGTGTGGTGGAGGGTGTGCATGTGTGTGCACACATGCATGTGTGTGCACACATGCATGTGTGTAAAGGGGCAAAAAAACAGGCAGTCCTTTCCTCCTTATACCTTTTCCCATAGAAAACAACCTGACGCATGACTGTGCCCTGATGCTTGACTCTGTGCCCAGCCAGCCTTCTCCTGGCTGGTCTCTGAGGCCAACACTGTACACACAGAAGACGGCTCTCCTTGAAACATGGCAGCTGCACCTGATCTGGACACCAGCCTCTGGGTCTCTCGGTTCTTCACTTTTCTCCTTTCTAGAGAAGCCCGAGAAGCAGCATGCCGAAATCACAGAGCAGGGTTGTTCACATGTTCCACACATCCCTGCAGGTGTGGGTCTTCCCTGTGTCTGCAGGAAACCAATGTGTCTGATTTTAAAATACGGTGATGTCTCTCCTAAGACTGTACTTTCCTTAGGAAATTAGTAATGTCCTTATTTCTAGGGGCCCTTCATATCCATCTTTCCTCCCTTTTTCGTTGAATCTGAACAGCTTTGTGAGGGTGGTGGCCTTTTGTTCCCTTCAAGTGAAAAACAAAGGCTCAGAAAGAGGAAAATTCCAACCTGGAACAGCAAGCCAGTGATGCAGCAGAGCCAAAACTCGGGCCCACCTCTCCTTTCTAGTATCAGCTGGACGTACACATGGGGGGAACAGCTCTGTGTCTGTGGTTCACCAGGTGATTCCATTCAGGGAACACACACCTAAGGCCAAGACTGGGTTGGGCAAACAGGACATAGAAGGTGGACAGTGCTGCTGCACCATTCATTGATTCAGCAAATATTAACTGAGAGCCTACATTGCCATGCTCTGTCCTGGGGGCTTGGGATACATTAGCAAACCAAACTGATGTGGACTGGGGTCCTTAGGGAGGTCACAGTGTAGCAGGAAGAGACATCCAATAAACAAAAATATTTTTTAAGTTTTTAGAGACAAGGTCTCACTCTGTTACCCAGATTGGAGTGCAGTGGCGCAATCATAGTTTACTGTAACCTTGAACTCCTGGGCTCACGCAATCCTCCTACCTCAGCATCCTGAGTAGCTGGGACTGAGTAGCTGAGACCTGGTTAATTTTATTAAAATCTGTATTTATAGACAGGGGGTCTTTTTATTATTATTATTATTATTATTATTATTATTATTTGAGACAGGGTCTCACTCTGTCACACAGGCTGGAGTACAGTGGCTCACTGCTGCCTTGACCTCCTTGGCTCAGGCAATCTTCCTGCCTCAGCCTCCTGAGTAGCTGGGACTACAGGCGTTCATCACCACACCCGGTTAATTTTTACTTTTTTTTTTTTGTAGAGACAAGAGTCTCGCCATGTTGCCCAGGCTGGTCTTGATCTCCTGGGCTCAAGTGATCTATCCGCCTTGGCCTCCCAAAGTGCTGGAATTACAGGTGTGAGCTACTGTGCCCAGCCAGAGACAAGGTCTCACTATATTGCCCAGACTGGTGTTGAACTCCTGGGCTTAAGGGATCCTGCCACCTCAGCCTCCCAAAGTGTTGGGATTATAGGTGTGAGCTACCATGCCCAGCCAAAAAACAAAATTCTTTGCTTTTTTATTCTTTATTAAGTTATTCGTTTCTTTCCCTGTCTTGGTTCCCACATTTTCACAGTAGAAACTGGAGGTCATGTTTAGATCTGCATTCTGCTGCATGATCTGCTGTCACTTCTGTCCACTGCAGGGCCCCGGCCCCCTCCCCCCAGCCCCTTCTGCACTCCCTGCAGAAATGACAGGGATGATGGATGGTTCCCTCAGTGTCTTGACTGCTTTAGTCTGAGTGTTGGCAGTTGTTAGTGATGGGTGTTATCATCTGATCATTGATAGATTTCATTGTTTGTAGCTTTCTAGCAAGGCTTTTACTGGAAGTCCTCTGTGAGTGTGTGTGTGTGTGTGTGTGCATGTGTTTCCCAGAGCATACTTTATAACAGATTTTAACAAGATTGGGGCAAAACTGTGAGGTGAGCAACTTCCAATAAGGCCTCCATGATATGTACAGGAAGGTACATTTGAATGACGAGGCTATCCCTCTAAATATAACAAAAAAAAAATGACAGAAGAACATGCATATTTACCGTTTTGATAAAACTACAATTTGAAATCAAAATTTTAGTCCCTTTTCTTATTTTACGGAACTCTTAGTTTCTTGCTCCCCCATCTCACCTCTGTTATCTGAGGATGTGGAACAGTTATTTAATGCAATCCCAACCATAACTGTGTTTATAATGTTTTAAAAAATCCTCCTTAAACAATATGTAAGTGGAGCACAAAGAAGCCAATATTTTAACTTTACTGAAAGATTATTGATTGCTCTTGAGCTTGTTATTGAGATGAACGAAAGTCATTCTTTTATCAGGAAGAAAAGGATGAGAAGAAGAAATCACATAAAAGAGTAAGTAGCAACTCAAAAATTATTTTCTTGGTTTATTTTATGTTGCAGCTACACAAGCCATCCCTTTTTGTGTGTCCATCAATACGATATCTGTTGTGCTTTTGTACAAAGAACAAAGATGCTTTTATCAATTCTCAAAAGTCTGTAAGACAAACCATTCATGCTGTCAAACCCCCTAAAACCCTTTCAGCAAATAATGAAATCCATCAGTGACAAATGTCAACATACTAATTTGTTAAATGCAAAACAAAAGCAACATTCAGACAAGGCGCTTCATTTCATGTTATATCAGCACTCCAATTTGTACCAAGTTTATGGCAACCCACAGATCATGCAATATTAAACAGGGCTGTATTACAATGACTAAAACTGGAACAATAAACTCCCCTTAGCTAGAATGCTAATAAAGCAGCTGAAATACGTGCTATGATTCTAGTACATTCAACTCCTTCCAAACTACTAGAAATTCTACAAAGATACCTATTGCTAATAATTTGGTTTAACCCAAATATATGGCTTTCAGATGGATAAGAAACTTGAAACACAAAAGTGAAGTCCCAGAGAAGACTTTAGAAATCATTTAATCCAATAAGACCAATTAGAGCAAAATGAAATTCTTAAAGGTATGAAATATGTAATAAGACATTCTTGATTTTTATTATTGGTCATGATTTTTAAAAACAGATATTTTAACTGAAACTATCCTATTCCACAATTCTGGAAGACTTTATAAAAAGCCCAAAAGAAACAACTCACAGATGCTGAGATTCAGAGCTCTACCTGCAGGGTGTGAGGGAGAGGCTCTGAGTAGTGTTTCTCCATGACTTTTTTGAAAAAAACTGCTTCAAATAACACCCAGTGCCTTCTGTGACTTCAGGCCAAGTTCTTTACCTCTCTGGCCTCAGTTTCCTATCACTGAAATGAAAACCACAGCCACTGTGCAGGGAAGCTGTAGGATTTCTAGTATCATGTATGCAGTGGGTAGGTATTCCATATCTTTTTGATACGTGAATGCCTTGGTCAGGCTTCCTTCAGATTGGTTGATTTCATCTCCTTTACTTTTGGAGGGATTAATTTAGTTGGGCTTTTGGGCAGCTCAAATGCAGATGCAGCAAAGGACACTATTCAGATGAAAGGAAGGCAAAATTGAGTAGTTATGGTATGTAGTCATCAAATGGCAATCACAAATGTTTTAGTAATTTTTTTTTTTTTTTTTAAGAAACAGAGTCTTGCTCTGTTACCCAAGCTGGAATGCAGTGGCACAATCATAGCTCACTGTAACTTTTTAAACATTTTTTAAACTTTTTTTTTTTTTTTAGACAGAGTCTCACTCTGTTGCCCATGCTGGAGTGTAATGGAGCAATCTCAGCTCACTGCAACCTCCTTCTCCTGAATTCAAGTGATTCTCCTGCCTTAGCCTCTCTGGGATTGCAGGTACGCACCACCACACCCAGCTAATTAGCTCACTGTAACCTTGAACTGATGGGCTCAAGTAATCCTCCTGCCTCAGTCCTCCAAGAAACAAGGACTACAGGTGCATGCCACCACACCCAGGCAAACTTGAAAACTGTTTTTTTTTTTTTTTTTTTTTTTAGAGATGGAGTCTTGCTACATTGCCCAGGCTGGTCTTGAACTCCTGGCCTCAAGTAATCTTCCCACCTCAGCCTTCCAATGTACTGGAATTACAAGTGTGAGCCACTGCACTGGCAGGTGATATTTTTACAAGTGTATCTAGTTGGATTTCCATGTATCTTCAACCAATTCGATTACTGTAAAGAGATGATGAGGGTAACACCTGCTATCACAGATCCATTTGCTACCACTTTCCCCCACAATGGGGCCTGTTGCCTGTTATAATCTTTGAAACAGAAGCAAACAAGCAGAGATACTTCAAGAAACCTGAAATGCAAAAGGCTATCAAGAAAAGGTTTTAAGGCCGAGCATGGTGCCTTATGCCTGTAATCCCAGCACTTTGGGAGGTTTATAATCCCCTCACTTGAGGTCAGGAATTCAAGACCAGCCTGGCCAACATGGTAAAACCCCATCTCCACAAAAAAGACAAAAATTAGCCAAGTGTGGTGGCAGGTGCCTGTAATCCCAGCTACTCGGGAGGCTGAGGCAGGAGAAGTGCTTGAACCCGGGGGGGCAGAGGTTACAATGAGCCAAGATCGGGCCACTGCACTCCAGCCTGGGAGACAGAGTGGGAGACTCCGTCTCAAAAAAAAAAAAATATCTTTCGGGTTCAAGAGATTCTCCTGCCTCAGCCTCCCGAGTAACTGGGATTACAGGCATGCACCACCACGCCGGTGAATTTTGTATTTTTAGTAGAGACAGGGTTTCTCCATGTTGATCAGACTGATCTCAAATTCCCAACCTCAGGTGATCCGCCCACCTCAGCCTCCCAAAGTGCTGGGATTACAGGTGTGAGCCATGGCGCCCGGCAAAAAAAAAAAGATTTTAAAAAGACCTTTAAATTTGCTTTCGAATGACACACAAATACAGAGCCCCAGGGGAACACACCCACAAGTACACACACACACACACACACACACACACACACACACACACACACAAAGCATATTTCTATCTAAGAAAATTCTAGGAAACTGAAGACCAGAAAATGTATGTACCTAAATTGTGACAAATGAGACAGATGAACACATCTTTGCAGAAGAAAAGTGACATAATCACTAGTACTAATGTCTTGGGTAAATTCTCAACTAGGCAATTGGTATTTGAGACAGGCAGGTCTGAACTACCATTCCTGACCATTTCTTTTGGATACAATACATTCTTATGCTTCTAGTCCTCAGAGCGGGTGTGGTATTGGGGGAGATGTTAAAACAGCTGCTGTCTCACCCCCGCAGTAAACTGTGTTTTAGCAGTTGACCCTGCTCACCCTACCCCCACTCCAGTTCAGTTTGCTGAGCTGAGGCACAGCACATAAAGCAAGATCCAGCCAGCTTTATTAGTTTCCTTTCTCACCTGCTGAACATCATTCACACGGAACTCTGTTAACCCCTCCTCACCCTTTCTCTGTGTGTAAGAAATATTAAATGACGTACTCACTGGAAAGCTAAACCATGTTTTTCCTCCCTGCTTAAACACTCAGTCAATTAACAACATACACAAGTCAACGTGGAGTTCTTGATACTCAAAGTGTGGTCTGTGACCAGGACCAGTGGTCCTGGTCTAGACACCTCGTGGGCTCTTATTACAAATGAAGAATCTTAGCCTCTTCTCAGAACTGCTGAATTGAAATCTGCATTTTAATAAGATCCCCAATTCATTCACATGCACATTAAAGTATTTTATTAGCATTTTTTCTTTTCCTTTCTTTTCTTTTTTTTGAGACACAGTCTCACTCTGTCACCCAGGCTGGAGTGCAGTGGCACGATCTCAGCTCACTGCATCCTCAGTCTCCCGAGTAGCTGAGATTACAGGTGTGCTCCACCATGCCCGGCTAATTTTCTGTATTTTTAGTAGAGACAGGGTTTTGCTATGTTGGCCAGGCTGGTCTCGAACTCCTGGCCTCAAGTGCCCACCCACTTCAGCCTTCCAAAGTGCTGGGATTACAGGCATATGCCACTGCACCCAGCCTTCTTAGCACTTTTCTACGTGAAAAGTTATTATACACATTTTAAGTGAAGGTCGTTGAAGATGCGAGGTGTTTTGTTTTTCTTTTTTCTCTTGGGGCTAGCAAAAGGTATGTGAGATACTGAGAAGCAGCGAGGAGTCCTAAGGACTCAAGGGTTAATCCAACAATTAGGAGAGAAATCCCACATTTAACAAATACCAGATAAACACCAATCATAGGTGGAACCTTGGGCCAGGTGTCAGGGACTTAAGGATGAATGAAGACAGTGCCCATCCTCCCATTTAAAACATGTACTATACTATACTATACTATACTATACTATACTATTGTAGGTTAGGTGATTAAAGCTGCTACATTGAAAAAATACATTCTTGCTATGGGGGCTCAGAGGAAGAAGCAATCGATTCTTATTTGAGCAAACTTGAATACTCTACTTTTTGGCCATTCTTCATTAAAAGCTGAAAAGGCCATAAATATAAGTCAACTCCACATGAGTCAGAGAAGATTATGAAATTTTGATTTCTTGCTTATTGACAGTAACACATTCTACTTGTTTTGATAATGTCTCCCACCCAACCACTTACTGAAATGATGTTTCATATTATTTATTCAACTTCACATAAATTACAAATAAAAAGCCAAATGGCAACCACCTCTTAACAGGAGGGAATATTGGAATGGCCAGTTTGCCAGGGTCTGAGAGAAAGTGGGCCGATCCAAGCACAGCATTATTGTAGGAAAGAGTTGAGCAAGTTCTAAAAAAATGGGCCCTTGGAAAGCATTCAACTTACTTGTGAGTCAGATGTGTCTTCACTGCAAAGCTTCGTGATTTTGTTTAAAGTCAGTTCTCAGAATCACAGATCTATCCAGAACTCAAAGCTAAGTAGAAAACACACTCTAAAGCCAAATATAGATGACATTTGGATTGTCTACATGCTCCACTCTCCTCAAGCAGGGGAAACTGAAAGTTAACTAAGATACAGACATGCAGAGAAAAATGTTTCAAAGAATTATTCATATCGGATCCTGTTCCAAAGATGGTAGTCTGTTTCCCATGAAATCTTCTACTGGAGCACGATGAAACACTTTCCTAATGTCAGATGGGGCAGAGGCAGTGATAAATCAGGAAGAAGATGATGAGGAGGAGGCAAGAGATTCTCTTGAGAGAGGGGGAAGCACGAGGAACACCCAGAAGGCTAAAGACGGTGAGAAAAAGAGCTCTGCACTCACCTCCCCAAGGGCTGAAGAATCGCTGGCCTCAGTAGGAGATCATCTACTGAGGAGAATTACTTCACGACCTAGGAAGGATGGTGTTTTGGCTCTGAAACTGTGACCTGAAGAATAGTTCTTACATTAGCAGGCTACTGTGGTGCTCACAATCACCTTGGTGCCATTGAAAGTTTACGGGTTACAATATTCATAAATCACAGAATTTGGTTGCTAGAAGGGTCTTTTACCACCTCCTTGTACCCCCAGTCTCATTTCACAGACAAGAAAACTCAGGCTGAGAGGTTGGCTCACATAGCTAGCTAGCTGGTGGCAGCCAGCAGTCAGTCTGGCCTTCATCCTCTGACCCCCCTGCCCAGTGCTCTTCATATTATAACTCTGGTTTCTAACCTGGGTTCCCCAGACCTCTCCATCTCATTCAAGTCCACAGGAATACATGAACTATGACTCATGGATTCATAGTTCAGTATTTCAAAAAGTTTACTTGAATCTATATATTTGGCCAGGGGAGAGGGGGCAGGTAACACATTAACCTGCTTTGGGCTAAATTTAACTCAGTAATTCAATAATTCTAATTATAGAGACAGTAAGTTGGGACTCAAGCAACCTACGTCTAAAAATTTTGTAATGCTTATTGAAAAGGGTTGTCTGTACTTTGTTCCAATTTCTTTGTTCTGAGAATTTTATATTTTTGTTTCTCTGGGTTTTTTTTTTTTGTTTGTTTGTTTGTTTTAGGCAGGGTCTCACTCTGACACCTAGGCTGAAGTGCAGTGGTGCGATCATGGCTCATTGCAGCTTCAACATCCTGGGCTCACGCAATCCTCCCACCTCAGCCCCCCAAGTAGCTGGGACCACAGGTGCACACCACCACGTCTGGCTAATTTGTAAATTTTTTGTAGTGATGGGGTCTCATTTTGTTGCCCAGGCTGGTCTCAAACTCCTGGGCTCAAGTAATTCTCCCATCTTAGCTTCCCAAAGTGCTGGGAATAAAAGTGTGAGCCACCGTGCCTGGCCTTCATAATTTTAATTATTAATAAGCTAACAGTTACACGGTTAAAAAAAAAAAAGTCAATATAAAAAAATAGCAAATGTAACACGGTGAAACCTCGTCTCTACTAAAAAAAAAAAAAAAATATATATATATATATATATATATAGCCGGGCGTGATGGCAGGCGCCTATAGTCCCAGCTACTGGGGAGGCTGAGGCAGGAGAATGGCGTGAACCCGGGAGGCGGAGCTTGCAGTGAGCCGAGATCGTGCCACTGCACTCCAGCCTGGGCAACAGAGCAAGACTCCGTCTCAAAAAAAAAAGCAAATGAAGAGGCAAATTATCTTCCCTCTTCCCATCAGTCTTCCACTTGGACTTTTTCTCCTCCAAGGCAACCAGTGTTAAAAACGTGTTATGAATTGCTCCAGAAAATATTTTAAGGTAATAAGGACAAATGCATGATGGACATTGCATTTTGTTTCTTCAGTTGATATTGTACTACAGAGCTTCGCCCACATTTGGTCTACTTCATTCTTTTTATTTTTTATTATTTATTTATTTATTTATTTATTTGAGACGGTGTCTCGCTCTGTTGCCCAGGCTGGAGTGCAGTGGCGTGATCTCAGCTCACCGCAAGCTCCACCTCCCGACTTCATGCCATTCTCCTGCCTCAGCCTCCTGAGTAGCTAGGACTACAGGCGCCCGCCACCATGCCCTGCTAATTTTTTGTATTTTTAGTAGAGATGTGGTTTCACCATGTTAGCCAGGATGGTCTCAATCACCTGACCTCATGATCCACCCGCCTCGGCCTCCCAAAGTGCTGGGATTACAGGCGTGAGCCACTGCACCCGGCCTATTTATTTATTTATTTATTTATTTATTTATTTATTTATTTATTTATTTTTTGAGACAGAGTCTTTCTCTGTCGTCCAGGCTGGAGTGCAATGGCACGATCTGGCTCACTGCAAGCTCCACCTCCTGGTTGAAGCGATTCTCCTGCGTCAACCTTGCAAGTAGCTGGGATTACAGGTGCCCCACACCTGGCTAATTTTTGTATTTTTAGTAGAGATGAGGTTTCACCATGTTGGCCAGGCTGGTCTCGAACTCCTGACCTCAGGTGATCCGCCTGCCTCAGCCTCCCAAGGTGCTGGGATTACAGACATGAGCCACCACGCCTGGCCAGCTTCATTCTTTTTAAAGGCTGCATAGAATTCCACTGAATGGTGCAGCAGAATGCACATATCCTGGCCCCTCATGAGAGACACCTAGGTGGTTTCCAGAGCTTTGCTTTTACCAGCAATGCTGAAGTGAACATTCTTGCTTATTTAGCCACCTACACTTTGGTGAAATTCCTAGCAGTGGAAGTGCTGTCAAAGAGAGCATACTTTTAGGCTGGACGCAGTGGCTCAAGCCTGTAATCCCAGCAGTTCGGGAGGCTGAGGCAGTTGGATCACCTGAGGACAGGAGTTCTAGACCAGCCTGGCCAACATGGTGAAACCCCATCTTTACTAAAAATACAAAAATCAGCCAGGCATGGTGGTGCGTGCCTGTAATCCCAGCTACTTTGGAGGCTGAGGCAGGAGAATCGCTTGAACCTGGGAGGCAGAGGTTGCAGCGAGCCGAGATGGCACCACTGCATTCCAGCCTGGGCGACGGCAAGTCTCTGTATCAAAAAAAAAAAAAAGCATACTTTTGAAACTTCAGTAAATACTGCAAATGGCCCTCAAAGAAGTCACAACAATTTCTATCCCCACAAAAAAAAAAAATGAGAATGGCAGTTTCATTTGCCAACTTTACTAATGAGTTATATTTTTATTTGGGGAGAGAGATTTTTATTAAAACATTTGTTAGAACACTTGATAAAATAAGAAACTTAGCCCTTTATTTGTCTACACCCCCTTTCGTTTGTTGTATTTCTTTCTTAGAAGTTTGAAGTTTTTATTAAACATGTTTGTCACTATTTCTCTTTACAGCTTTTGAATTTTACTTTCTGACTCTAAAAAGTTTCCCACATATCAAGAACGCATTTATTTACTCATGTTTGTTTACTATTGTGGTTTGATGTGCTCTTTTTTACATTTAATATTTGATGTGGAATTTATTTTGGTGAAAGAAATATGGTATGCAGCTAAATTTCTAAATTGTGAATCGGATGTCTCAATAACATTTATTGATCAGTCCCTCTTTTCTTCATTGATTTGAAATGCTCCTGTTATCATATAAAAAATCTGAATGTATTTGACTTTATTTTTTGAGTTTTATTCTTTTACATTTCAAGGGCTTAATTTAACTTCTCAAGCAACAAACTATTCTGATTAATATATCTTTATAACATGTTTCAGATAGAAATATAATAGAACCCCTCATCATTACTCTTCAAAATTGTTTTCCCATTCAGCCTCACATTTATTTTTTCAGATGACTTTTTTAAACCTTTCCAAAAATATATATTTACATGTACATGACCAGGGAAGTTTATTGAGGACAAACTATACACCTTATGTTTCACATTCAATTTTTGGTGCTTTTTAATTTAAATAAACATTTTACTTTAGTTTTAGAAACACAAAAGTTAAAAACAAAAACAAAAAACCCATAAAAGTTGAGACATTTGTCAAAATGTACAATGCTAATACAATTAACCAATATTAATATGTCATTATTAAAGTCTGTAGTTCACTCAGAATTCCTTAATTTTTACCAGAATACCACATAACATTTAGTCTTCACGTCTCCTTAGGCTTCTCTTGCTTGTGACAGTTTCTCAGACATTCCTAGATTTTGATGACCTTGACAGTTTTAAGGTGTAATGGTCAAGTACTTTACAGAATGTCCTTTAATTTAGGTTTGTCTGAGATTTTTCACAGTTAGACACGGGTTATAGGTTTTCAGGAAAAAGAATAGAGACATAAAGTGCATTCTCATCACATCACATCACATCACATCAAGGAACCTGCTATCAACATGACATCACTGTTGATGCTAACCTTCATCACCCCGCAGAAGCAGCAGTCAAGTCTGTTAGGTTTCTCCACTGTAACGTTATTCTTTCCGCCCCACTTTCCCTACTGTGACCTTTGGAAGGAAGTCACTATACATAGTCCACACTTAAGAGGCGGGGCATTATGTCCCATCTCCTCGGAAGGGGAGCATCTACATGCAGTATTTGGAATTCAGCACAGGAGATTCTTACTTATTCATTCCATAATTTATTTGTATCATATAGACTCATAAGCATTTCTTTTCTGTGCTTTTCTAAATGGGAGCTCTTCTTCCATTATAACTGTTTGTTTGTAAATCAGAAAATGAATGATTTTTTAAGAAGTTTATTTTGTAACTATCCATCTTATCGAGTTGTATTTCTATTTTCCATTCAGTTGATCATCTTGGTTTTCCTATGCATCCTCCGAAAATAATGATAATTTTGCTGCCTCCTTTCAATAATTCTACCTCTAATTTCTTTCATTTATCTATTAGTATTGTCTAGAACAGAGATAGGCAAACATTCTCCATAAAAGGATAGCAAATATTTTAGGCTTTATAACATACAACCTCTGTCACAACTACTCATTTCTGCAGTTGTGGCATGAAAGCAGCCACAGACAATACATAAATGACTGGGCAATGCTGTGCTCCAATAAAACTTTATTTAAAAAGCACAGCCGGTGCAGGGGCTCACATCTGTAATCTCAGCACTTTGGAAGGCCGAGGCATGTGGATCACCTGTCAGGATTTCAAGACCAACCTCTCAAACATAGTGAGACCCTGTCTCTACTAACAGTGCAAAAATCAGCTACTCCAGAGGCTGAGGCGTGAGAACTGCTTGAACCTGGGAGGCGTAGGCTGCAGTGAGCTGAGATCATGCCACTGCACTCCCGCCTGGGTGACAGAGGGAGACTCTGTCTCAAAAAAAAAAAAAAAAAAAAAAAAGCAGGCAGTTGGCTTACAGGTGGTAGTTTACTAACCATGAGTCTAGAATCCAAATATTATTACATAGTGATGGTGATGATAGGTACCTTGTCTTGTTTTAATCTTAACTTTAAATAGAATTTTTTTTTGTTGTTTCATTACTAATATAATGCTAGCTTTTGTTTTTTTTCCTTTTTCTGTGTGTGAGACAGGGTCTTGCTCTGTCACCTAGGCTGGAGTGCAGTGGCATGACCACAGCTCACTTTAGCCTTGACTTTCCAGGTTCAAGCAATCCTTCTACCTCAGCTTCCTGAGCAGCTGGGACTACAGGTGCACACCACCATGCCCAGTTTTTTTTTTTTGTTTTTTTTTTTTTTTAGTAGAGAAGAGGCTTCACTGTGTTGCTATGTTGCCCAGGCTGCTCTCAAACTCCCAGACTCAAGCAATCCTCCTGCCTTGGCCTTCCAATGTGCTGGGATTACAGGTGTGAGCCACCACATCCAGCCTCATGCTGCTTTTTGATTACAAATACACACACACACAAACACACAGAGAGAGAGTTTACATAACATTAAAGAAATATCACTTTGTCCTATTTTCTCTAAAAGTATTTATTAGAAACATTATTGAATTTTGCTAACTGCCTTATTTACAACTACTGAGCTTTGACATATTTGACCTATAAATATAAGTTTTCCTAATACATTTCTTAAGATGGAACCATCCTTACACTTTTAGGATAAAACCCATCTAGTTTGGGTTTATCATGCTTTTGATATGTTATTGAATTATGTATGTTAATGTTTGCTATTTTTACACTGATATTTACAAATAAGAGTAGCTTATAGTATGTTATTGTTCTGTCTAACTTGTCAGGTTATGGCATTAGTATTTTGCTGGTCATAAACATAATTTGAAAGCCTTCCTTTCTGTGAAAATATCTTTATAGTTAGAACTGACCTGTTTATTGAAATCTTGAGCAAATTCACTTATGAAAGAAACTCTGTCGGTCTGATGTTTTTCCAGGAAAAATTCTTTGCTAACTTTCTTCCATGGGTATTGTTTACTTAGGTTGTCTAATAATTCATTCGGTATCAATTTTTGGTGACTCATATGTTCTTAGAAAATCATTTGTTTCAGTCAGATTGTCAAAATTCTTTGCTGAAAAGTCCACGAAGTACTATTTATGATTCTTTTAATTTCCCCTGCAGCTGTTATTATTTGTAACTTATGATTTCTAATCCTCTGGATTAGTGAGTTTTTCCCTTTCCCCTCTTAATGCAGTTAGCCAATGTTATCTCTATTTTATTGGTTTTGGCAATAAATCAACTTTGGATGTATTTGTCAATTCTGGTTTTTCTTTCATATCTTCTAATTAATTCATACCTGCTTTGATCTTTATTTCTTTTGCATTCTGTAGGTTGATTTTATTGTTGTTTTCTAACCTCAGAAGTGATGTTAGACTATACGTTTTTCATCAAGAACAATTTTGGTGGCATTCCATAGATTGAGCTATATATTGTTTTCTAGATATTCTGCATTTTGGGGTTAATTTCTTCCTTGACCCAAAAGTTAAGAGAGGTTTTAGTAGAAGAGGGATAAATTGTTCTTCTTTTATTATTTCCTCATTTTATTAACTTACTGCATTGTGACCAAAGATAGTCTTATTTCTACTTTTGAGGAACTGATTGACATTTTTAGCAAGTCTTCCGATGTGATTAATTTCTACAAATGTTCCATGAACTGACACATTTTACATTTTTAAGAATAGAATAATGTTATTTCTGTATTATTGGTTTCTTAAGAGAAAGAGACCTGTCTTGTTCATTTTCTATCTCTAACACCTGGTATTGTATTTGGTACACAGCTGTTGTTCAGTAAAGGTAGGCTGAATGAATGAATGCTGTCTGTATTCAATGGGTTTACGTTTCTGAGGTTAACTGGCTCTGGAAAGCCTCTCCTCACACAAGGACAAGACTGACTACTAAATCATTAGTTTTACAGGGATGCATGGCAAAATGAGCCAATAAGAAAGAACAGGATTTGATACGTAGGTTGTTAAAAACTGGCTTATATACCTCTTTTTCTCAAATGTCTTCTCATTTCCTCATTTTATACTTACCTTTTCAGGCTCAAGTCTGGACTCATCCATGAAACCAGGCCACCTGCCCTCCCTGACCCCTCCCCTTCACTCCTCCTGTGCCCTCACTGACTAGACTCATTCTGCGTGCCATCCAATGGGCCTTACACTGCTACCTGGCTATTTCCTGTGTCTTTATCTTCCTGGTAAAACTATAAGCAACTTGAGTGTCTTATGTTCCCTTCTATCCTATAATGCACCCAAAAGGGTGTTCAATAAATGACTGCTGGAGCAACAAGAGAAAAGTTAAGAGAAAATAATACTCTAGAGTTCAGTTGCCATTCTATCATGTCACAGTCTTGTGACCTTAGTGAATTAATTTCACACTCTAGGTCTCAGTTTTCTACAAGCGTCTTCTCAAGGCTTAAAAAATGCAATCATTCTGTCATATATTTGATTATACAAAGCAGAGAGAGGCACTATATCAAGAAAATAGCATAGAACATCCAGGTGAGGTGGCTCACCGCTGGAATCCCAGCACTTTGGGAGGCTGAAGTGGGAAGATTGCTTGAGGTCAGGTGTTCAAGACAAGCCTGGGCAACTCAGCAAGAAACAATTAGTCAGGTGACGTGGCCTGTGTTTCTAGTCCTACCTACTTGACAGGCTGAGGCAGGAGGATCGCTTGAGCCTAGGAGTTCAAGACTCCAGTGAGCCATTCTGGTACCAATACACTCCAGGCTCAGTGACAGAGCAAGACCCTGCCTCTTTAAAAAATAATAAAAAGAAGGAAAAAGAAAACAGCATAAAACATTCTAGTTAGTCAAATGACAACGGGACAATAGCACCTTCACTCTACACAGAAGTCAGCACCTGCTCCATGGTGTCTTTTTCTCTTCACCCTCCAAATGAGGCCAGCTCACAGAAGCTATCCTCAGCCTTCACTCTTCCTTCTTGCTCCACTCAGAGAATTTATGGCTGTCACTAACATGTCTGTCTCTTAATCTGCCCCTTTCTGGGCCTGCTTCTTCCAGTGAGCTCTATGTAGCCAACTTCTGGGTGTTTTGAGTGAACTTGATGGCATAGTGGAGATAGAATCAATGAATCTGACAGCAGATCAATAAAATTTACTCAATTTGAACAATAGTGAGAAAATAGAAAAAAATGAACACTGCTTCAGGGTTCTGTGGGAAAATAATAAAAGATCTAAATTCATATCATAAAGGTCTCAGAAAGAGAGGAGGAAGGGAATAGATTTGAAAACTTCCCAAGTTTGGCAAAAGACATAAACCTACAGTTTCAAGAAGCTGAGTAAGTCCCAAATAGGATAAACCCAAAGAAACCCATGCCAAAATAAATTAGGATTAAACTTCTGAAAACAAAAGGCAAAGAAAAAAATCTTGAAAACACAGGGAAATTACACATTATCTATAAGTAAATACTAATTTGAAAGACAGTGGTTGTCCCATCTGAAACTATGGAGGCCAAAAGGAAGATGCATAATATTTTTCAAGTGCTGAAAGAAATATCAACCCTAAATCCTTTCAGAAATAATGGGGAAATAAAGACATTCTAAGATAAAGGATTAAGAGAAATTGTTGCTAGCAGACCCGCCTTTAAAGAATAGTTAAAGGAAGCTCTTCTTAACAAAAAGGAAATAATAACAGAAGAAGGTTGGGACATTCAGAAAGGAAAGAAGAAAAGAATGAGTAAAAACAGAAGTAAATGTAATAGACTATTCTTCACCTTATGGGTTTTAAAAATCTTATTTTACAGTTGAACAAAAGTTATAACACTACCTAATATGACACACAATGTATCCAGAGGAAACACCTAAGACAAAATATATTTCAGAAGTGAGGAGGGTAAAGGTATCTAAATGGAAGAGTTCTGTATTTCCCTTTAAGGGGTAAAATGTCAAAAACAGTAGGCTGCCATAAGTTACATATGTATATGGTATTGCATGAAAGAACCACTAAAAAATCTGTAAAATGCAATAAGCCAAAAAAATCAAAACGAAAAGCAAGATAAAAGAAACAGAAGAATAACAAAACAAACATAAAAATAAAATGGCTAACAAGCCCTAGCATATCATAATTATATTAAATATAAATGGCCTAAATATGCCAATTTAAAAGTAAAACCCAAACCAACTTTAGAAGAAACTCTGTAAGAAATTCACTTCAAGCATAACAACATAGGTAGGTTGAAAGTGACAGGATAGAAAAAGATGTATCATGCAAATATTAATCCAAAAAAGCAGGAGTGGCTATATTACTATCAGATAAAGTAGACTAAGTAGACTTCTGAGCAAAGAAAAGTAAAAAGGACAAGCAATTACTCTCTGCCAAGAAGCTATAGCTATCCTAAATGTGTATGCACCAAACAAGAGCTTAAAAGTACATGAGGTAGAAACTGATAAAGCTAAAAGGAGAAACCGGCAATCTACAATTGTAGTTGGTTACTTCATTACCCTGCTTTCAGCAATTCATAGAACTACTTGACAGAAAATCAGCAAGGATCTAGAAAAGCTGACCATCAACCAACAAGATCAAATTGGCATTTAAAGAACGCTCTACCCAACAGTAGAATACATATTCTTTTCAAGCACCCATGGAACATTCACCACAACAGGCCCTGGGTCACAAAACAAATATTGACAAATTAAAAATAATAGAAATCATAGAGAATATATTCTCTGGCCATAATGGAATGAAACTAGAAAGAAATCAATAGAAAATCTCCAAACACTTGGAAATTAAACAATAATGCATAATAATGCATGGATCAAAGTGTCAAAAATTTAAAAATACACAGAACTGAATGAAAAAACCAAAGTTTGTGGGATGCAGCTAAAGCAATGTGGAGAAGCAAATGTATAGAACTGCTGACATTAGAAAAAAAGTAAAGATCCAAAAACAATTTTTAAAAAAGAGCAGAATAAACCCACAGCAAACAGAAGGAAGGAAATAGTAAAGATCAGAACACAAATCACTGAAATTGAAAACTCTCAAAACTGCATATTACAAATCAAATAGCTCCCTTCCTCCCTTCCTTCCTTCCTTCCTTCCTTCCTTCCTTCCTTCCTTCCTTTCTCTCTCTCTCTCTCTCTTTCTCTCTTTCTCTCTTTCTCTCTTTCTTTCTTTCTTTCCCTCTCTGGCCCAGGCTACAATCTACTCGGCTTGCTGCGGCCCGCGCCGCGGACTGCCTGGGACTGCCGGCGCGCGCCACCGCTGCCTGCCTTTTCTCCTTTAGATGCAGGCACGCGTTCGCCATCTTGGCCACGCTGGTCGCCAGCTCCTGACGCCGAGTGCTCTGCCCGCCTCAGCCTCCCGAGGTACTGGGACTACAGACGGAGTCTCGCTCACCCAGTGCTCGGTGTTGCCCGGGCTGGAGTGCGGTGGCGTGGTCTGGCCTCGCGGCAGCCTCTACCCCCCGGCCACCTGCCTTGGCCTGCCAGGGTGCTGGGATTGCAGCCCCTGCCCGGCCGCCGCCCCATCTGGAAGGTGGGGAGCGCCTCTGCCCGGCCGCCCCATCTGGGAGGTGAGGAGCGCCTCTGCCCGGCCGCCCCGTCTGGGAAGTGAGGAGCGCCTCTGCCCGGCCGCCCGTATGGGAAGTGAGGAGCGCCTCTGCCCGGCCACCCACCGTCTGGGAAGTGAGGAGCGCCTCTGCCCGGCCACCCACTGTCTGGGAAGTGAGGAGCGCCTCTGCCCGGCCACCCACCGTCTGGGAAGTGAGGAGCGCCTCTGCCCGGCCACCCACCGTCTGGGAAGTGAGGAGCGCCTCTGCCCAGCCGCCCCGTCTGGGAAGTGAGGAGCGCCTCTGCCCGGCCACCCATCGTCTGGGAAGTGAGGAGCGCCTCTGCCCGGCCACCCCGTCTGGGAAGTGAGGAGCGCCTCTGCCCGGCCGCCCCGTCTGGGAAGTGAGGAGCGCCTCTGCCCGGCCACCCATCGTCTGGGAAGTGAGGAGCGCCTCTGCCCGGCCGCCCCGTCCGGGAGGAAGTGAGGAGCGCCTCTGCCCGGCCGCCCCGTCCGGGAAGAAGTGAGGAGCACCTCTGCCCGGCCGCCCCGTCCGGGAAGAAGTGAGGAGCGCCTCTGCCCGGCCGCCCCGTCCGGGAAGAAGTGAGGAGCGCCTCTGCCCGGCCTCCCCGTCCGGGAAGAAGTGAGGAGCGCCTCTGCCCGGCCGCCCCGACCGGGAAGAAGTGAGGAGCGCCTCTGCCCGGCCGCCCCACCCGGGAAGAAGTGAGCGCCTCTGCCCGGGCGCCCCATCCGGGAAGAAGTGAGGAGCGCCTCTGCACAGCCACCCATCGTCTGGGAAGTGGGGAGCGCCTCTGCCCGGCCGCCCCGACCGGGAAGAAGTGAGGAGCGCCTCTGCCCGGCCGCCCCACCCGGGAAGAAGTGAGGAGCGCCTCTGCCCGGGCGCCCCATCCGGGAAGAAGTGAGGAGCGCCTCTGCACAGGCACCCATCGTCTGGGAAGTGAGGAGCGCCTCTGCCCGGCTGCCCCGTCCGGGAAGAAGTGAGGAGCGCCTCTGCCCGGCCACCCCGTCCGGGAAGAAGTGAGGAGCGCCTCTGCCCAGCCGCCCCGTCTGGGAGGTGAGGAGCGCCTCTGCCCGGCCACCCATCGTCTGGGAGGTGAGGAGCGCCTCTGCCAGGCCACCCATCGTCTGGGAGGTGAGGAGCGCCTCTGCCCGGCCACCCATCGTCTGGAAAGTGAGGAGCGCCTCTGCCCAGCTGCCCCATCTGGGAAGTGAGGAGTGCCTCTGCCCGGACACCCATCGTCTGGGAGATGAGGAGCGCCTCTGCCCGGCCGCCCATCGTCTGGGAAGTGAGGAGAGCCTCTGCCCGGCCACCCATTGTCTGGGAAGTGGGGAGCACCTCTGCCCGACCACCCATCGTCTGGGAAGTGAGGAGCGCCTCTGCCTGGCCACCTATCGTCTGGGAAGAAGTGAGGAGCGTCTCTGCCTGGCCGCCCCATCTGGGAAGTGAGGAGCCCCTCTGCCTGGCCGCCCCGTGTCTGGGTAGAAGTGAGGAGCTCCTCTGCCTGGCCGCTCCGTCTGGGAGGTCTACCATGGAGGCCAGAAGCAATGTGGGGGCTGGACGTGGTGGCTCACGCCTGTGGTCCCGGCACTCTGGGGGGCGAGGCGGGTTGATCACTTCGGACTAGGAGTTCGAGACCAGTCTGGCCAACTTGGCGAAACATGAAGAATACAACAGACAAACCAACTAACCAACTCAATGACAACAAAACAGGTCTACCCTGGAGTCATACTCTAATTTTTTCTATTTTCCTCCCTTTCTGATCCTTTATCCCACTTTCTTTTTCTTCCTCTTCCTTCTCCCTCTTCTTTGTCAAATAGAGGATTGAGTTATTATCACTGATCCATATAAAGTCCCTCTCTCATTTATTTTAACTCCCACCCCCATTTCTATTCCCCGACTTCCCATGTGCAACGTTCCTAATATGTTTGATACGCATCTTTTTGTTTGTATGTATTTTTAGAAAATGTTTATTGTTTTTGTATGCAAAAAAAATTAATAAAAAAAAAAAGATTTTGCTACTAAAACAAACAAACAAACAAAAAAATCAAATAATACAGCCAGGCATGGTGGCTCATGCCTGTAATCCCAGCACTTTGGGAGGCTGAGGCGGGTGGATCACCTGAGGTCAGGAGTTCAAGATCAGCCTGACCAATATGTGTGGGGGCAGGAGCCTGTAATCTCAGCTACTTGGAAGGCTGAGGCAGGAGAATTGCTTGAACCCGGGAGGCGGAGGTTGCAGTTGGCCGAGATCATACCACTGCGCTCCAGCCTGGGTGACAGAGCAAGGCTCCGTCTCAAAAAGAAACCAAAAAAACCACAAAAATTAGCCGGGCATAGTGGTACGTGACTGTAGTCCCAGCTACTCGGGAGGCTGAGGCAGGAGAATTGCTTCAATCTGAGAGGCGGAGATTGCAGTGAGCCAAGACCATCACACCACTACACTTCAGCCTGGGTGACAGAGTGAGACTCTGTATCAAAAAAAAAAAAAAAAAAAAATCAAGTAATACAATTAGAACATGGGCAAAAGATATGCACAGATACTTCAAAGAGGATATACAGATGGCACTTAAGCACATAAAAATATTCAACATAATTAGCCATTATAGAAATGTGAATTAAAACCACAATGTGGTATCACTACATACCTATCTGATTGGCTAAAATTACAAAGTGGTAACACTAAATGATGGTGAGGATGTGGAGAGACTGAATCACTCATACACTGCTAGAAGAAATGTAAAATGGCACATTTCTCTGAGAAATAGTTTTAAACTGAAAATGGGCTTACCATATGACCCACAATTGAACTGTCTTGGGTATTTATCTAAAGAACTGAAAAATTATTTTCATGTAGAAATTTGTACATGATGACCAAGTGCGGTGGCTCACACCTGTAATCCTAGCACTTTGGGAGGCCAAGGTGGGAGGATCACTTGTCCCCGGGAGGTCGAGGCTGCAGTGAGCTATGATGGTACCACTGCACTCCAGCCTGGGTGATAGAGCAAGACTCCATCTCCAAAAACAAACAACAAAAAAAAGAAACTTGCACATGAATGTTCATAACAGTTTTATTTGTAACATCCAAATAGGGAAAATCGTCCAAATGTCTTTGGTGGTGAATGTTTAAACAAACTGTAGTATATTCATACCATGAAATTCTACTCAGCAGTAAAAAGGAACAAACTTTTGATACATAGAGTAGATTGAATTAATCTCAAAAAAATTATGCTGAGTGAAAAAGACTAATTTAAAAAAAAGATACAGCACTTTGGGAGGCCAAGGCGGGTGGATCACTTGAGGTCAGGAGTTTGAGACCAGCCTGGCCAACATGGTGAAACCCCACCAGTACTAAAAATACAAAAATTAGCTGGGCGTGGTGGTGGGCACCTGTAATACCAGGAGGCTGAGGGAGGAGAATCACTTGAGCCCAGGAGACAGAGGTTGCAGTGAGCTGAGATCACACCACTGCAAAAAGGAGAACAGAGGAGAGGTTTCCAGAGGTGAGGGATGGAGGGGCAGGGGAGAGGAAGCCACAGCTAGAGCTCTAAGCGAGTTACGTGAGGGAGCCTTGAGGCAATGGTATACCACAGTCATGTGGTGGTGGTTACATGTGGTGGTGGCAGCTTCATACATGATAAAATCACCTAGAACTATACACATACACATGCAGAGAGAAAATAATGCATGTATAACTGTTGTAGTCTCATCAGTGTACCAAGATGTAATAGTCTCTTGTTGTCTGAGATAGTAGTCCCTTTACTCATGTCCAAGAGAATTAAGGACTAAACACATTCCTTCCCCTTCCCAGTCCATAAAAACCCTAGACCCCAACCTCATAGGGTACAACCCATTCAGGCCTCACCCTCCACTACAAAAAACTTTCTTTGACTTATTAAAGTTTCACTCCACCCTTGTGTCCACACTCCCTAATTCTCTTAGATGTGAGACAAAGAACTCCAGGTGCCATCTCAGACAACGACAGACTAGTACATCTTGATACATTGACAAGACTACAACATAACTGCTGACATCTGAATAAACTGTGGATTACACCAATGTCAATTTGCTGGTTTTGATACTGTATTGTGGTTATACAAGATGTTAACACTATGGAAGGCTGAGTGATGGGTACATAGGCCCTCCTTATACAGGTCTTTGCAACTTTCTGTGACTCTATAATTATTTCAAAATAAAAAGTACACACACACACACACACACACACACACGGTAAGGTTCTTCATGATTCCATCTCAATTTATTCCTTGATGGATTCACATCACATAAGCACTATGGACAAAATGTTTAAAGTCTCATTTTGTGGAGAAGAGAATAAAACTATAATTGGTTGACACAGTCACCTCAGCTGTTATGGAGAGATTTTCTTGCTTATTTTCATTTTCACTCCTTGACTTGTCATTAGTCAAATTAGTTAGGTGCTACTATAATTAAAATAATCCTCTTTTTAAGATGTAATATTGGATAAAAAGGTGAAAGTTTAGTGAACAAACATATTTTCAATAGTCAAAGCAAACAATGGCCTTACACTTGGATAGCTTTCAACATGACAAATCCTTTCCCAATAAAACCCACTGCTCACTGCCTAATAAGGGAAATTTCCAGTGTTTACACTGAATTTCTGTACAGGCTTGTTTCACTTAAACATGCACAACCCTAGTTTCTCTGTATGGACTGAAGTTTCAGAAAAAAAAAAAAAGCCTAATTTGCTTTCATTACTTCAGATATGTTGACACCACTCTGTGCACAGGTCTATCTGTCCTGTCTGCCCGTGGAGAGGACGGAGTTATCTCACTGATTTGGTCTTCCAATGTGACTTCCAGCAAAAACTCATGAAAATTCAATAGCAGTAAGACTGACATGGTACCTGCCCTCCCAACACTCTCAATCTAGTAGCAGCCTCTTGATAGGTTTAGCACTTTAGAGTTTATGTCATTTCACTTCATCTTTAATCCAACTTAAGAAGTAAGTAGTAGAAGCCCCATCTTACAGGCATCAGAGGTAAGGCTTGGAAAGGTCAAATGACTTGTCCCAGGTCATAAAATACCAGGACTTCCAACTCAAGTACAGTGCTTATGCCATTATACCATGGAATTCCATCTTGTGTGAATTTAACTTATATGAATTATTATTATTATTATTATTGTTATTTTGGAGACAGGGTCTGGCTCTGTCACCTAGGCTGGAGTGCAGTGGTGCAATCTTAGCTCACTGTAACCTCTGCCTCCCAGGCTCAAGCCATCCTCCCACCTCAGCTCCCCAAGTAGCTGGGACTACACGTGCATGCCACCATACTTGACTAATTTTTTTTTAATTTTTTGTAGAGACAGGGGTCTCACTTTGTTTCCTAGGCTCGTCTCGAACTCCTGAGCTCAAGGGATCCACTCACCTTGGCCTCCCGAAGTGCTGGGATTACAGGCATGAGCTACTATACCTAGCCTTAACTGACATGAGTTAAACTATGCTCACTCATAATAATGAAACAGAGACTAATAATTTAAATAGTACCATGAAGCCGGGCGCGGTGGCTCACGCTTGTAATCCCAGCACTTTGGGAGGCTGAGGCGGGCGGATCACGAGGTCAGGAGATCGAGACCACGGTGAAACCCCGTCTCTACTAAAAAATACAAAAAAATTAGCCGGGCGTGGTGGCGGGCGCCTGTAGTCCCAGCTGCTCGGAGAGGCTGAGGCAGGAGAATGGCGTGAACCCGGGAGGCGGAACTTGTAGTGAGCCGAGATTGCGCCACTGCACTCCAGCCTGGGCAACAGAGCGAGACTCCGTCTCAAAAAATAAATAAATAAATAAATAAATAAATAAATAAATAAATAGTACCATGAAACAACACTTGGCATGTATATTTCATTATGGACTGTATTTTAATCTATATTATCCATTCATATTAAGCAACAGATTTATATATACAAACCCATATATAACTGTATTTTAATCTATATTACACATTCATATTAAGCAACAGATTTATATATACAAACCCATATATAGTATATATTGTGGGTACCTTAAAGAATTTTCAGGATGATTGCAACTATTGGGATTTTTAGACTTATGAGCTTAATTTAAAATGTTGTACAAACCTTGCATAAAATGTGACTGCACTGTTCCACAACAATTCAAGAATGCAAAGTAACAGAAAATAATCAAACTGTAGGAAATCAGTCTAAACACTTTTTCTAAGAAAATCTTGCATAATATTATCTTTTTATTTTTCTTAATCTTAACTCAGAAAGTAATATGTTTGTTGCAGAAAATTTGAAAAGAAAAAAATTCATAGTGAGCCATTTCTATTCTGAATTTTAAAAATTATCACAAGTTTGCCTTCTTAAATATGTAACATAAACTAGTGGGATAATCTTCTTCAAGAACATTAGTAAATGCTTAGGCTTATAAAACAACATGAATAAAAAGGATTTTTTAACCTTTTCTGTAGGCTTAATTATATAGGTATCTTTTCTAAAGCATTAAGACTAGGTTTTTATAAATCAGCTTATGGACATCTCAGGAATGTTCACACACCCAGCACAGCACACCTGGTCCCTGGCTCTATTTTCTTTGTATACTTTAGAAAGTAGCTAGGAAATTTCACTGCCCAGCACCTGACAGATACCCATAGCTGCTGCTTCTCCTTTGGGCTAGCTTTTTCATCAGACCATTTTCTATTGCTTTGACCCTTGAGTTCCATACAGACCTCTCCATTGTCCACAAAGCTTTGTGGTTTTAATTTTACCAACACTTTTTTTGTAGTACTCTACTAATCTCAGGTCATACTGATACTAATCCTGGCCACTGAGCCAAGAGAGTAAATATGGATTTTATAATGGTGGGTCAGTTGTTTGTTACTGAACAGAGAACTCTGCAATCTTCTGGCACCGCCCTGATTTCATACAATTATATCCTTTTAAATAAAGGCAACTCTTTAAATATACAACCAAATTAATTTAATTTTTATTATTTTATAATACTTTTCATACAGAAAGCTTTTGTAAATCAGAAAAAATAATGTTTAGGCCACACACTCCAATTCTGCTAGCAAAATATGATTACTATACATGTATTTTATCTACTTGATCTCTCTATTCCAGTGGTTCTTAACCCAAGAATGCAAAATCATGTAGGCACTTATGGATGGGTTTTGGCCTGATGAAGACTATTCAGCAAAATTCACATTCTCCTCTTGTTCCTGGACTCAAAGTGTTAGGCTACATGTCCCAGCTTCCCTTGTAGTTAGCTGTGGCCATGTGAGTTCTAGCTGAGGAATGCGAGTAGGAGTGACACCAGCCAGCACCAGGCTTGGCTGATAAAAACTTCCTGTGTGTATTCCTCCATGCTTTTTCCCTTTAGCCACGTGCATTCAGTAGATAACTAATATAGGATATATTTGTATTTTTCAGTACAAAATAATAATGCTAGCATAATTTCTTTTTTTTTTTTTTTTTTTTTTGAGGCAGGATCTCGCTCTGTCACCCAGGCTGCAGTGCGGTTGTGTGATCTTGGCTCACTATGGCCTCAACTTCCCAGGCTCAAGCGATCCTCCCACTTCAGCCTACCAAGTAGCTAGGACTACAGGTACACATCACTGTGCCCAGCTAATTTTTGTATGTTTTGTAGAGATGGGGTTCCTCCATGTTGCTAGGCTAATCTATAAGTCCTGGGTTCAAGTGATCCACCCTCCTCATCCTCTCCAAGTGCTGGGATTACAGGCATGAGCCACTGCATGCAGCAAGCACAAATGTTAATATAGCACTTTGCACCAGTGCCTGATTTAAGAGCCATACATGCATTTACTCGCTTCATCTTAACAACCCTGTGAGATAGGTATGGTAGTAATATCAACCCCACTTTTTGGATGAGGAAACTTAAGTTTGGGGAGGTTACGTAACTTCCAACACACAGTTAACTAGTAGCAGGTCTGGGGGTCTGGGGTTGGCACCCTGTGGTCCTGCTCCAGAGCCTGTGCACTGTGCCGTACAGCCTCCTTATATCCCAAGTCTTTCCAGGTGGTAGTGTTTCATGTTTGTGATTATGCCAAGTTAGCCTTAATGTGTATTTGGTCAGAACATCGTTACTGGCTAACAGCATCTAATTTTCAACTTTCCTAGTCTCACTGGGGTACCACAGGCCAATTCCATAGAAACTCATTCTTTAGCTGGTAGAATAGCTATCTTGGGTTTGAATTTCAAAGTCTCACGTAAGCACCCTTAATTGTTTTTTGTTAACAATTGTACCCACTGATATCAAGGAACAATCTGAGACAAAGGAAAAAGTAAACAGGGATATTAGAAGGAATTTAATGGTTTCTTCTTCTCGCCATCTGTCTCAGAATTAGGAGGGCAAAGGCTTCGGATTGGGGCTTCTTTGTGCTGATGAGGACAGACACCCAGAGGGCAGGTCCAAGCAGCTCTCTGCATTCCAAGGCAGGTGCGCATGAAGCAGGGATGCCCCTCATGAAATGTCAAAGTAGAAGCAACCCATGAGGAAACTCTATCTTGGGGTCTAGTCCTGATGGATCAAGGGGTGGCCAGAAGTTTGCTCTGGGTCCCAGTTTTCAGAATATTGACTGGGATGGAGGTCCCACAATATCCACCATTCTGTGCGGTCTCCTGGCTCATCCTCTTCATATGGTCTTCAGTATGTCAGATACTATTTCTCAGATCTCTAGGTCAACCCTCAACTTATGTTTAACATTTTTAACTAACGTCCTTTGCCATCAACTGAAACTGTCTCATAAGAATAAACTTATGTTAGATGAGAGAAATATATTTTTCTGATACTTAGAGGTACTTATTCTTAGAACTTTATTACTCTAATACATCATGATCTATACTGTTAAATCCAACTAAAATTTGTTCTGAGAAAGCCTTGGTATTAATACTTGCTTCCTTGAGTTCTTCAGTCTGAATTGTAACTTAACTTAGTGTGTAACAAACTGAAAACCTGAGGAGTTTCTTCTGTAACAAAAGCTGAGCCTCAGCCCATCACTCTAGCCACACTTTAACTATTGACAGGCAGCCAACTGTTCAAACTCCCTTAACTTACTGGCAAAGTCGAGCTGGAACTGGTCCAGCTGTTTATGTACCTCATTTTCCTTTTTTTTTTTTTTTTGTCCATAAATCTTATCTGCTCATGTGGTAGCCCCAAAGTTTCTCTGAATCTGTTTTGATTCTGAAGGCTGTTCGATTTGCAAATCATTTTTTTCCTTGCTCAGTTAAACTCTGTTAAATGTGTCTAAAGTTTTTCTTTCATCAGATCTGGAGTAGAAGTGAAGAGCGAAGTAAAATTCCAGTGACTCCTTGGAACAGCAGGCAACCAAGCGGGGCACCTGCAGAGCCAATTGTGTGCGCTACTCTCTTGTTTGTAACTGGAGGTTTGTGGGTGAGTTTTCTCTCAAACCCCGAGCTCCACTGACTTGTGTTCTCAGCTCCCTGAGTCGATGTGAGCAGTATTTATACTGCACTGGGTATAGCATCAGATTGAATTTAGAAGCCCCATACTTCAGATAAGTAACTTTTTGATAATGTGTTCATATCAATCCAAAGAATCAGAGACTGTAGCTTCTGAGACTCCAGCTAATTTTATCCATAAAAATTATGGGCCCATTGGCCGGGCGCAGTGGCTCACGCTTGTAATCCCAGCACTTTGGGAGGCCGAGGCGGGCGGATCACAAGGTCAGGAGATCAAGACCACGGTGAAACCCCATCTCTACTAAAAATACAAAAAAAAATTAGCCGGGCATGGTGGTGGGCGCCTGTAGTCCCAACTACTCGGAGAGGCTGAGGCAGGAGAATGGCGTGAACCCGGGAGGCGGAGTTTGCAGTGAGCCGAGATTGCGCCACTGCACTCCAGCCCGGGTGACAGAGCGAGACTCCGTCCCAAAAAAAAAAAAAAAAAAAAAAAAAAAAAAAAATTATGGGCCCACAATGTAAGTATTTTTGGAAAAATAGGTTAACCTTTCTGGAGACAACTTAGAAATAAGATGACCACAACAGGGAAGTTTGGTTTTTATTTTCTGTTTTTTGTTTTGTTTTGTTTTTTTGGGACGGAATCTCGTGACACCCAGGCTGGAATGCAATGGCACGATCTTGGCTCACTGCAACTTCCACCTTTCACGTTCAAGAGATTCTCCTGCCTCAGCCTCCCCAGGAGCTGGGATTACAGGCTCCCACCACCACATCCAGCTAATTTTTGTATTTTTAGTAGAGACTGGGTTTCAACATACTAGCCAGGCTGGTCTTGAACTCCTGATCTCAAGTGATCCACCTGCCTTGGCCTCCCAAAGTGCTGGGATTACAGGCGTGAGCCACCGCACCCAGCCAATAGTTAAGTTTTATTTTGGATAAAATTGTTTAGTTGGGAGGCGTATTAGAAAAAAGAGGATTTAAAAAACCCCACAAAACAATGAGATGTGTTCTTTAATTGGTATGCAAGGCATCTAAAAGACTAAACAAATTAAAAATTGCCTCCTTAAATGATTCTTTGCAAAAAGCAAGCAAACATTTTAAACAGACTAAGAACATGACGAAAGACGACTGTACTCTGAAATAACCCTGACTGTTTCCTCTCTTTACCCATCTCTACCTAAATAATTTGCTCCACTAATCTTCTAGTCAAATTACCCTTTCACCCTTTGAAGATGATGAAAAAAGAGAAGTTGGACAGAAGTAAGAGCTTGTGATCAGCCAGGCCTTCCTGCCATAACCACCTTCACTCCATGTTCTAAAGCTGAGCTTAGAGCCATAGTAAAGGACTCCCTAACCCAAGGGGAAGTCCTCAAAAATTTACTCATTAAGAGCTTACAGGCCGGGCGCGGTGGCTCACGCTTGTAACCCCAGCACTTTGGGAGGCCGAGGCGGGCGGATCCCGAGGTCAGGAGATCGAGACCACGGTGAAACCCCGTCTCTACTAAAAATACGAAAAATTAGCTGGGCATGGTGGCGGTCGCCTATAGTCCCAGCTACTCGGAGAGGCTGAGGCAGGAGAACGGTGTGAACCCGGGAGGCGGAGCTTGCAGTGAGCCGAGATTGTGCCACTGCACTCCAGCCTGGGCGACAGAGCGAGACTCTGTCTCAAAAAAAAAAAAAAAAAAAAAGAGCTTACGATCCAGGACTCCCTGACCTTTACCAGTTTATTCACGTGATACTGGGACCTGTGGAAGCTTGAAAATGAGTGACAGCTGCAGAATGGAGCCAACCTGAGGAGGGTATTAAAGGCCCATCCAAAACCCCCTCAAGGAATGGCTGAAAGAAGCTAGAAACATTGCCAAAATCATTTTAGATTCAATTCCTAAGATTTTTCCACACACAAAAAATTGACTGGTCCACCATACAGACAAAAGAAGTTTCAGACGACAGAACTCACTTAGAAACACTGTTTGTGAAGCATTTGGGGCTCAAAATAACAACAAGGAATATTTCCTGCAGGAACTGCATCAACTACTCTATTTATAAATGGACTCTGTCCCAAACTTAGCAGTTTAATTAAAAAAACATAAGCCTGGATGGGAAGTTACAGACATGACTGAATTGGTGGCCTTAGCTGAACATTTTGAGAGGACTCTGGAGCAAGAAAAAACCCAAAAGACTACCAAGCTTGTGTCTCACCAATTACAACAGTTACAGGGGCTGAGACCAAAGGAACCTTCTTTTTTATTTTAAATCACAACCAAGAGATAGATCCTAGAACAAGAAATTCTTTTCCCCGAGATGTCTGCCTTCCTTGCAAATAAGCAGGACACTGGAAAAGAGTTGTCTGCTTTTCTGTTAGTCTACCAATAAGCCTCCTCCCATTAGGCCAGACTGTTTCACCACTAAAGGAAGCCCAAGACAGATCCTGCGTCTTAAAAAAAAAAATAGAAGCAGCAGCCACCAAGTTGCTACAAGTTTCATCTGAGCTGGTTTTAGGGAATGAACTTAATTTGCAAATTCCACGTGCTGTGGAAAGTCTATTAAATTCCAACCAAGCTCAGCATTTTTCAGCAAGAAAACTAACATCTTATGATCTTATGAAATTTTCTCCTGCTTCCTTCTGACCTCCATCTAAAATGCCACTCCATCTAAAACCTACTTAAACCCTGCTTCTCTATTACCTCTGACTGACTGTGGTAAAGATCACAATTGTGTAGGTGTAGTATCCAAACTAGTAGCCCCTTGTTTTGATTCACGAGATGCTCCATTGGATAATCCTGAATTAACACTTTTTGTTCGTGGGTCCTATGCCAAAGTCTCAGAAGGAAAATATCAGGAAAGGTATGTTGTTACTGCCCAAAATGAGTTAATAGAGAAGGGAACTCTTCCTCAATTTAAGTCCGCTCAGCTGGCAGAGCTTTTTGCTCCCACCCAAGCTTGTCATATAGTTAAGGACAAGTCAGTAAATATTTAAAAAGATAGCAGATATGCTTTTAGAGTAGTACACAATTTTGGCATGTTATGGAAACAATGGGACCAGATGCGATGGCTCAGGCCTGTAATCCCAACACTTTGGGATGCCAAGGCAGGCAGACTGCTTGAGCCCAGAAGTTCAAGACCAGCCTGGGCAACATGGCGAAACTCCTTCTCTACAAATTATCTGGGCATGGTGACTTGCGCCTGTAGTCCCAGCTACTCTGGGGGCTGAGGTGGGAGGATGGGTTGAGCCTGGGAGATTGAGGCTGCAGTGAGCCATGGTCACGCCATGGCACTCCAGCCTGGGCAACAGAGAGAGACCCTGTCTAAAGAAAAAAAAAAAAAAAAGAAAAGAAAAGAAAAAGAAAAAAACACAAATATGCATAATAAAAATTACATTATTAAAAAAAAAACAATAGGGGTTTCTCACTTCTAGTGGGACTCCAGTTAGGTGAACTCCTTTCAGCTATCCTGTTATCATTGTTATCATCACAGATTGTTATGATTAAGATTGAAGATGATACCTGTAAAACTGAATCTGAATATCAAAGGAATGCCCTAGCCAATTTGCATGTTAAATCAGCTAGTGCTGACACTGTGAGAATATGCAATCTGAATGAACTCCATAAGACTGATCCAAATCAACTCCCTTACGGTGATCTATTTAATAAACACTGCAATGCATTTAATTTGGTATCTAAAAAAATGTAAATTCAATGTTAAGCGTGGATTCACAAAGGGCCTGACAACCACTTGGTCCTTCCTGAGTCTTTAAAGCTTCCGTTGTTAAAAGCCCTGCACTCCACAACTCATCATGGAACACACAAAATGATCCAAATTATAAAAAAAATTGGTGAGGTATATGTTCCAAAATTGCTAAAATGGTTTACAACCAATGTTTGATTTGCCAAACTCATAATCCTAGGAAAACAATAAAAACTTCAGATAGTGTATTTCCACCATCTGATGGACTATTTGAACATTTACAAATGGACTTTATTCAGTTATCGCCCTTGCTGAGGTATCAGTTTTTGTAATAGTTTGTATGTTTTCTGGTCAAATAGAGTCTTTCCTTGTAGAAAAGCTGGTGCTGTGCCAGCAGCTAAGAAATTATTAGAAAATGTTTTTCCTTTATGGGGTATTCCTGGAGAAATCTCCAGCTATAGATAGGGAAACTCATTTTACTGGGTAAGTTAAAAGCAGTTAAATAAGGTGTTGTGGATGCAGTGATACTACCATTGCCTTTATCACCCTCAGTCTTCTGGAAATGAAACCACACTTGCAAAATTATAACTGAGACAGTGAAAGAGATCTGACCTAACCAACTCCACCTTGTTTCTAACCTCCAAGCTGTCCTTGTTCATTCCTGGATATACGCTGAACTAACTTTGGGAATTACTTAGTTTATAGTTTAAAACAAAGATGCTAACAACCCTTTCCCAAAACAAACCTCCTTCTTGCCTGGGTATTAGACTGCCTTTTTAGGACTAATAAATTAGCTTCAAGATTAGAAATTGTAGTTTAGGAGTCATACAGCTGGAGGCTACAAGATTCCGACCCTCCCTAAAGTGCTCCTAAGATCAGTGCTTGAGATATTTTGCAGACCCTGCACTTGATGGATCGGCTGGCACCACCCAGATTGATAAACTGGCTTATCTGATCTTGTGGTCCCCACCCAGGAACTGACTCAGCACAAGAAGACAGCTTCAACTCTCTATAATTTCCTATGTGACCTGACCAATCAGCACTCTTAACTCACTGGCCTTCTTCCACCCACCCAATTACCCTTAAAAACTCTGAGCCTCAGGCCGGGCGCGGTGGCTCACGCTTGTAATCCTAGCACTTTGGGAGGCCGAGGCGGGCGGATCACGAGGTCAGGAGATGGAGACCATGGTGAAACCCCGTCTCTACTAAAAATACAAAAAATTAGCCGGGCGTGGTGGCAGGTGCCTGTAGTCCCAGCTACTCGGAGAGGCTGAGGCAGGAGAATGGCGTGAACCCGGGAGGCGGAGCTTGCAGTGAGCCGAGATCGTGCCACTGCACTCCAGCCTGGGTGACAGGGCGAGACTCCGTCTCAAAAAAAAAAAAAAAAAAACTCTGATCCTTGAATGCTGAGGAAACTGATTTGAGTAATAATAAAACTCCGCTCTCCCGCAAAGCTGACTCTGCGTGAATTACTCTTTCTCTATTGCAATTCCCCTGTCTTGATAAATCAGCTCTGTCTAGGCAGCGGGCAAGGGGAACCCACTGGGCAGTTACAGAAAGGCTGAAAGAACAAATGGTATCTTAAAATTAAAATTGGCAAAGTTAGCTGAGCCAATTGAGTTGTCTTGGCCAAAGGTACTACTGTTGGCATTAAATGGCAATCAGATCCACTCCCACTGGAAAACATAAGTTGGCCCCTTATGAAATAGTTACTGGAAATATATGCCCCTAATAGTAGAACCTAATACATGTTCCACTCTCCTAAACTCTGATATGACTAAATAATGCAAGGTTTTAATGCATTATGCCAAAGTGTATTTTTACCAGGTACAGGAAGCTTTTTGTGATCCACTGACTAAGTACAATCAAATCCTTCATGGTCTAGAGCCTGGAAATTGGGTCTTCAGGAAATAACATCAGAGGAAGACTGCCCTTGAACCCTGTTGGAAAGGACCACACCAAGTTCTTCTCACACCCACACCTGTAACCTTGGGTCCACATCTCACAACTCAAAAGGGCCCCTTCAGACTCTTAGAACACCTATTGAAGACTTTAAGGTAAAGCTGACCAGGAATACTTCTCCCCAAAAGTGGACAGCATCCTAGATGTGGACAGCTTTCCCAAGACCACAGATCAAGACTTTTCTGCCATTATGAAAGCCTTGTGCTTTTTGCTTTTTTCCTTTAATCTTTTATCCCAATACTTTCCTTTTTCCTACAGGAAAATCCATGGGACCATAATCGCTAGATGGCATTAGCTCTATCTTATGTTCTAGCACAAAACCAGAATAACTGTTGGGTTTGTGGACAAATGCCAAAAAATCAGAAAACAATTCCATTGATGCCTCTCCATGTTCCCAACAGCAGTGATTCAAACTCCAAAGGAGGAGGGAGTGGAAACCTATCCTTGATATTCTAAACATGACTGCTCCATTTGCTTTCCTGTACTCGCTAGAAACAACACTTTAACTTTTCCAATGAATAACCTGGTTGTTACCAAACATAGAAAACCTATCCAAGTGATGCCTGCAAAAGGTATATTGTGCTTCTAGACATCACACACTTGAGACTTGGGAATTAGCTATGTGGATACAAGTAATTGCTTGTATAATGTTACCAGATTAAATCCAGTAGGAGGCTGGGAACAGTGGCTCATGCCTGTAATTCTAGCACTTTGGAAGGCCAAGGTGGGCAGATCACTTGAGGTCAGGTGTTCCAGACCAGCCTGGCCAACATGGTGAAACCCCGTCTCTACTAAAAATATAAAAGTTAGCCGGGTATGGTGGTGGGTGCCTGTAGTCCCAGCTACTCCAGAGCCTGGGGCAGAGAATCACTTGAGCCCAGAGGCAGAGGTTGCAGTGAGCCGAGATCGCACCACTGCACTCCAGCCTGGGCGACATAGCAAAACTGTCTCAAAAAAAAAAAAAAAAAATCCAGTAGGGTCATTTTTTTACTAAATATGGCTATACATCCTTACCACATGCTATAAACAAACCCAAAAAAGTACATTACCCACTGAACCTTGTTCAGGAGCTATGCAGATTTACAGGCAAATAAATTTAACTGAATTTAACTGATCCTTGCACAAATGCAACTAGGTAACCCTCTTTTCCAATCCCCATGGGCTTCTATTGGGTCTGAGGAAAATCTGCTTCCTGTCTGGTTTGGATGTTGCTATTTGGCCTGGCTCACTCTGGCCTTTCAAATAGCTTCCCCTACAAATTCCCATAACAGCTCCTAGGATCAGAGGCCAAAATAATCAATAACTGAAATTACCTCCAACCTTAAAATAGATAAACTATTTTCAACTAACAAGAAACTCCGGTGGGGCTCCTGGGGGCTCACTCTTGGCAGTAGTGGGGTATCAGTTGTATAAAATTTAAAGATAATCTGTAAACTGGGGAAAATCTTGGATTTTGTAGTCAGTCAGACCTCCCAGGGGTTCAGATGGGTAGATGTCACTCTCTGAAAGGTGGATAACAATATATGCATTCAACCAAAACACTTAATGGAACATCATGCAACTTTAGGGCTCCTTTTTGCTCTAGTTGGGGGCTTATATTTGGTACTGAGGAAAACTGAGTATCTCTCCCCTGCTTTTGTTACTACAGAAGGCTTAATTTAAAAGGTGGCCTTAGATACTGCCACCAAACATATTAAGGAAATTAATCTCCTAAAAGAAAGGAACACAGCTAGGTGCAGTGGCTCACGCCTGTAATCCCAGCACTTTGGGAGGCCGAGGCAGGCGGATCATGAGGTCAGGAGATCGAGACCGTCCTGGCTAACATGGTGAAACCTCATCTCTATTAAAAATACCAAAAATTAGCCGGGCCTGGTGCTGGGCACCTGTAGTCCCAGCTACTTGGGAGGCTGAGGCAGGGGAATGGTGTGAACCTGGGAGGCGGAGCTTGCAGTGAGCCAAGATCGCACCATTGCACTCCAGCCTGGGGGACAAAGCGAGACTCCGTCTCCAAAAAAAAAAAAAAAGAAAGGAACACATGATGTGTTTATGAGAGCAACTAACAGTTGGTCTGCAGGCATGGCAAGCTTGGGTTTTCCAAGGTTTTGTCATCTTTACATATATTCTAGGTATGTCTCCAGGTTATTACGACTTGTGTTACCAGGCTAACAATGAAAATGAATACCTCTTTCAATCAGGCCATTATACAGGCAACTGTGGTCCTTAATCACCATCAGACCCTGAACAAGGACTATGACCAATTAGACTCAAATACTGTTGAACTGCCTATATTGCCTCAATTGTGACTTGTTTCATTTGGTTTGGTTTGTTTCATAAGAATGCTTGTGAACTCCTTGGTCTTTTGATATTATCCTCTTGGAAGTCATCATAATAGTAACTCTGGTGCCTTGTGTCTTCTCACGTCTTAAATGTTTTGTATGCAGCTATCTATCGAGTGTTGAATGGTCTCACTTCAACTAGGTAAGTAAGAAAGAATTATTCGGCTAGTTTCACATTGTCATCTGTGAATTCCATACTCAGAACAAAGGAGTCATTTACAACTGTGATGAGAGTGGCGCCCATGCTCAGAATTTAGGTTAATCTCTCAAAACTGAGAGGCTGACCAAAAGGGTGGAATTCTGAAATCCAACTAAAATTTAGCCTAAGAAAGCATACGTACTCACCTACTTCAGTTCTTAGAAATGAACTACAAACTTAGTACATAACAAACTGAAAACGTAACTGAGGAGTGTGCTTCTATAACAGTGGCTCAGCCAACCACTCCAGCCTTACTTCAACTACTCACAGGTGGCCAACTATTCAAACTGTCTTCAAATAAGGCAAAGGTCAAGCTATAACCAATCCAGCTGTTTCTCTATCTTACTTCTGTTTTCTGTATATCACTTTCCTTTTTCTGGTCCATAAATCTTACCTGACCATGTGGCAGCCCAAGTCTCTGAATCTGTTTTGATTCTGGGAGCTGCCTGATTTCATGAGTCCTTTTTTTTTTTTTTTTTAATTTTTCTTGCTCAATTAAACTCTGTTAAATTTAATTTGTCTAAGTTTTTATTTTAACAAGACATATAAACAGTACTTTCATATCATTCTTTAACTGGAAGTGAAGTAACTAAAAACCATGTGGGTGAAAAAACATGGACCCTGGGTTGAAAAATAACCCCCAACACAACTCACTGCTTTAACAACCCAAAGGGTAGCAGAAAGGCCACTAATTTTACCTATCAAAGAAAATTGGAAAGATAAGGCTAAATCTTGAGACTATTAATAAATAAAATCTTAATGCATACTTCATAAAACTTCCAATTACTGGCGGCCTATTTTCCCACCTTTGGCCTGGGAAATATTTCCAGAGGAATTCTTCAGCCAAGAATCCATCCTTGAGCCCCTTACACAGGTGACAGGCATACATTCATGTTTGGCAGGATATTATAAATAATATAGTTGCCTTGTTAAAAAATAAATAAGGAAATACTGATTAAAATGTCAATTCAGCAAAGCAAGTCTGCCTTCTGTATCTTGGAATAATTTAAGGCTCAAATCTTCTGAATGCCTTTCTGGACTGCTCAAAATATGTAGAGATTTCCGTCTCTGGTTTTTAAGTCGTAGCATGTGTTATTGGGAATTGGAAGAACTTTTCTGTGGCTCCTGCCTTCATCACACTGAGTTCCTAGTGGGTTGGGACCAAGCCATATTTCTTCTGGCCTTTAACAAGAAATAAAAAATAAAGTAAAATTCAAAAAAAGAAAAAGGGAAATAAAACAGTAATTTTTTTAAAAAAAAGGTCCACATACCTTAGGACACAGTGAGTTCTTTGAAACCAAATGGAAGCAGAATTACTGCCCAATCTGCTAAGTGTGTCAGGGATTGATGAGTCAACATTTCAAAAGTGCTTGAAAGTTCTTAGATGAAAGACCACAGATCTGTATAAAGTATTATCATTATAAAAATAACTCGATTTTCCTGTGGCTTTTTTTTTAAAGAAATGTTCTTTTAGATGCTGTTTGTAACCAACTTTCTCTTTAAAAAATAATAAAAACCTCTGAAAGTGGGATATTCTTGTAGAAAAATATTAAATCATTAGTACTTTTCCTGGATTAAAAAAGGGAGTGGAGACTGAGCAATGCCTTTGAGAACACTCCCAGTGCTGCCTGGTATATAACATTGGAGAGCTGTATAATGCTTTTTGAAAAATTTATAATCATATCTAACAACTCATTAAATACAAAAATTTCTAATCACATTTTTATTTTTTAAATTCAATATTAAAGGGAACCCATATTTCTCCATGATCACAAAATAAAACATAGTTATTTCTAATATACTTTACATGTTTCCTATCATTCTTCCTTTTTTTGTGTGTATACATCCCGGGTATACACAAAAAGGAATGTACTCAATAAACTACTAATAGTTTATTCATCCTCCATTGAGAGAGGATGTATAATCTTCTCACTTCACTGTATGCAGTGGCTATAACTTGACTAAACTGTGTCAGCAATATATATCATTTACTGAAACTTCTATTACCTGAAAATCTGTATAGCATCTTGATGAAACAAAGAATAAGATAATATCATATCAAATAAGTTGCTTTGAAAAAATATTAAGCATTTGGTCACCCTTTGTTCAATCAATATATTAAATATGTAAATATAATAAACCAAAGGAAACTAAATTTGTTCTTTAAGGTCTACAAATAACTGCTCAGATTCTTCAGGTTGATTCATAATTTCTCATGAATAAACCAGATACAAAGGAAGGGAGAAATGATGTGAAGGCAGCAGTTTCCCTCTTCTGTCTCTTCTTTGAATCTGTGCAAAGACCCCAGCTCCTTCTCAGAGTTATCTCCTAACCACTCATGCAACTGTTATTTATCAAGTTATGCTCTGGCTCCAAAGATGTCAGGTGCTTCCCAACACAATAAGATAAGGACCACACCACATATTTGTTAATTCCAAAGAATTCTGGAATCAGGACTTTAAAATTATATTCTTGGTCAAAAGGTATAACACTGTCTTTCATAGTCTTTCAAGTAAGAGAAGTAAAAATAGAGGCTTGGGGAAAGCATTCAAGTATTTTATCTGGGAGGTTTCTCCTAAATTTCCTTTGGCCGCTAATCCAAAGCATTTCTGACAGATAACTGGACTAGAAACAGTGCCCCTGGAAACCATCAGCCAGTATTCCCACCCATTAATTAGGTGATTCATTTTCAGTTTTTTCCTCCCTGTTTTTTTTCCCCTCATATCCTTTTCCCACCCTTTCCTTGTTGCCTTCTCTTTGAATCATCGGCTCCTCTGCTATCCGCCTCAACCTATTTATTTGTGTTATACTTCACTGCCCCTGGATATATTTCCTTTCCTTATTGCCTCTCCTGGACTCTGGGTTCCTCTTTGACAAATCTTTCTGCCTGGCTACTTAACCTGCCAGTAAGGACCTTAACCCTCTTGCAAGTGAGAAAGCTCTCTGGAGGCCTCCCATGACCGCCCCAACTTCCAGTGATTTTTATTTTCCTTAAAGTTTTAAGGCACCAATGATTGCACTTAATTGCTGTTTGTTCATCTTTCATGTCTTTTCTTTCCAAATGAGTAGGCAGCTACTTGAGAAGAGGAAATATTTTATCTAGCTCTTGGAAAATATACCATCCATATAAATGTAATGAAGCATTCACAAACTGAGCAGGATGGTGCACACATCTCACCGAGTAAGTTATTGCCTCATTTGGGGATAACAGGATTTGAGGTTAAAGGAGTTTTGGATATTAAAGTCTTTTACTGAAGAATATAGGAGACACGGCGGTATGAGAAGCTCACTGATGGAACACAGAACTTTTGCCTTAAAGAGGCATGTCTGCTGCTTCTTGAGTTAATGATCCAGAATCAATGTGGGACTTGGGTTTTGAAATCCCTCCTAGGGGTTCTGAGAACATGCACTCATGAGCCCCGGGTTTGGGCCCATTTTTGCCATGTAATGGCCTGTTTCCACCTCTGTAAAATGAGGGGTTAGACAGATGACCTTTAAAAACCAACCAACCAAAACAAAAACACGACTGAAGAATGACTACTGCCCCCGTTTAGATCTCTGCCAGAGTGCATGATGGTTCGCCCTGCCATCAATCCATTTTAAACACACACCTCAACTTGTAGGATCACTTATTCATATATCCAGACAAACTCATCCCAAAAAGACCTAGGGGAGGAAAGTGATACGGAAATTCTAGACACTACTTTTGCTGACTCTAGAACCATATGCTTCCTATAGCTCTTATTGAGCTAGAAAAAACTAGGGGGAAAATTCGTCTTTTTTTTTTTTCTTTGAGACAGGGTCTCCCTCTGTTGCCCAGGCTGGAGTGCAGTGGCACAATCAGGGCTCACTGCTGCCTCGACCTCCCCAAGCTCAGGTGATCCTCCCACTTCAGCCTCCCGAGTAGCTGGGACTACAAGCACACACAAACATGCCTGGTTAACTTTAGTATTTTGTATAGAGACAGGGTTTTGCCATGTTGCCTAGGCTGGTTTCAAACTCCTGGGCTCAAGTGATCCACTGGCCTCAGCCTCCCAAAGTGCTGGGATTACAGGCGTGAACCACCATGCCCAGCCCATATTTCTTATTACTTTGATGAATGAGATGCAAGATAGGAAAAAAAAAATTAACCAAACTTCAGTACCAATAAATATCAGATAGGCAAAATACTTTTAGTCTGTAACAATCAAGTTGATAAGAGGTTGCAGAAATTCAAGTGTGCTGGAATGCCAATCTGACACTCCAACATTAGTAAAACCAAAAACAGCAGATGCTGAGTTACTTTCTTCAATCAGACAATCTCTGTGGTAAAGGAAATGGGATCAAAATATCAAGATGAGCATGCCATTGGCTTGAGGTATGTGTCAGATTTATTGTGGCCAAGAAGATTAAAATCAGCCACCATTACGCAGGGTGTATGTCCCACACTCGGATGTCGGGAAGTCTGAAAATCATGTGATCAAACCAGAGAGGTTCCTGGGTAGATGATAAATAAAAGACATGTTTAAAACAGAGGCCTGTAGATAGTGATCACTTGAGTGGTGGCATTACCTGTGCCTGTGGTTAAGAGAGCAAAGCTAAAGATAGCAAGTGGAATCAAGGTCATATGAAAGGATATAATCAGAGTGAGTAGACAGGCTGCTGACACAGGCTCAAAAATATGATGTCAGGGTGGGGCATCAGAATGCCCTCCAGGCTACAGACCTTTGCAGAGAATGGAATCGGGAGTCGCGCCTACGCCCACACCCACATTAGGAAGAGTGGAGGAGGAGGGCTGAAAAAGGAGTGGAGAGAAAGAGGAACAGCCCACATGTGCACTACTTTACTGCTGAGGCAGCAGACAATGGCCTAGTCCAATCAGGGCAGAGAGAGGAGGGCAGCAGCCCAAACACCCTTATGAAGGCCAGCCAGACACAGATAGACCTCAAGTAGGGCAGCGATCCTTTGAGGCCACAGGCAGGTCTATAAAAACTCAAAAGATAGTGACTTTAATTTTTCTAGCTCTTCCTTAGAAACCACATAACCACTAACATTTTACTACTTTTCCCACTTGGCCGACCCAGATCCAACTTATATCTTCACTATCCACAAATGTCGCAGCACACATCTAGTCATCACCTGGCACCAGGCACCAGTGGTGACCCCTGCCTGAGACAAGGCTGGCTCACTGCTAAACTGTGGCATTAGCAAGCTTGGCTTACTGGAATGTGTGCAGTCCTGCCTCTGTGGCCTCTGGGTTCAAATACTAGCCTTCCCATCACCAATTCTGGGACCTTGAGGGAACTCTCTTTGTGTCTAAACTTCTCATTTATAATATAAAACAAATACCTATCATTTGGGGTTGTTGTGAGGACTGAATGGGATTTGAATGTATGTAAGCCACTCAGCATCTGCCAGACAGACTGGTAGTCTAGAAATGAAAATTATTATTATTAATTCTCGATACTCTTCTCCTTAAAAAAAATTCATGTTTTGACTGCCCCCTTCTCTTTTAAAAAAATTAATGGCTTCAGCTGGGCGTGCTGGCTCATGCCTGTAATCCCAACACTTTGGGAGGCGGAGGCGGGCAGATCACCTGAGGTCAGGAGTTCGAGACAAGCCTGGCTAACATGGTGAAACCCCGTTTCTACTAAAAATACAAAAAATTAGCCAGGCATGGTGGTGCACGCCTATAATCCTAGCTACTCCGGAGGCTGAGGCAAGAGAATTGCTTGAACTCAGGAGGCAGAGGTTGCAGTGAGCCGAGATTGCACCATTGCATTCCAGCTTAGGCAATAAGAACGAAACTCTTTCTCAAAAAAAAAAAATAAATAAATAAATAAATTCATGGCTTCTATTCCTCCCTCTCCTGCCTGAGGACCAAGTGCCCAATCATGTTCCATCTTTCCTATTAGGGGAGAAATCAATTTGATAATGCCACTCCTATCAAAGGGTCACACTTAATATTACAAACTGTAAAATGTAATGAGTATAATGAGATTGGGCAATGATTACCTAAAGGAAACATCTGTGGAGAGAGATTCACAGCAGATACGCTGTCCTCAGATGACATTCTACAGATAAGTAATCATTCATTCTGCTTCTGGGTAACACGAGCCCTATCTGGCTTTGATTTTATATTTCTACAGGCTTCCTTTTACACTAATTCAATTTCATTTGAAGGTGAATGGTCTAACCCAAAAAACATTCCACCCCATTCTATGTGGGCTGTGCCATCCCACAGCAATTGATTGCCAAGAGACACCAGTAAACTTTTCCAGCCCACATTCTGCCCAGACAATGGGCTGAGTGGAAACTCAATACAACAGATAAGGGTTGATGACTCAAGTTTCCAAACAAATTTTTGGTTAAATACAGCCTCAAAAGCTAATCACTACATGCACCCCACCCAAGCTTGAAATAGGGCATTCGCTAACAGTCAACAACTTAAAGGATCAAAAACTTGGAACTTCAGACACATAAAATTAAACTGGACACAAAGGCTATTGCCACAACAACATGGACAAATTTTTAAAACATACAGCAAACGTCTTTATTTTTATTTATTTTTTATTTTTATTTTTTGAGACGGAGTCTTGCTTTGTCACCCAGGCTTGAGTGAAGTAGCACAATCTTGGCTCACTGCAGCCTCCGCCTCCCAGGTTCCAGGGATTCTCCTGCCTCAGCCTCCCGAGTAGCTGGGATTACAGGTACGCACCACCATGCCCAGCTAATTTTTGTATTTTTAGTAGAGAAGGGGTTTCACCATGCTGGCCAGGCTGGTCTCGAACTCCTGACCTCAAGTGATCCACCTGCATTGGCCTCCCAAAGTGCTGGGATTACAGGCAAGAGCCACCATGCCTGGCCAAAAACATACAGTAAATGTTTTGAGAGGAAAAAACAAGCTGCGGGTTCTTAATGACACTGTCCACATTAAGTTTTAAAATATGGCAAGCAATACTAAATACATTCCAAATACACATGAAGTAAAATAATAAAGATACACATGAGAATAAAAAATTATAGTGGTTGCTGGGAGAGGGGCAGGGAAAGGACTGAAATCAGGGAAGGTAACACAGGGAGCTTCCATTGCATTGGCCTGTGTAGTCACAAGGCCCCACTCACCCTACACTTGGTTTAATGATCTGCTGTCACTGTCTTGAAACTCCTGTTAATGTTATCTTTGGACCTACGCTTTGTAAGTGAAATCTGATGCAGCAATGGAGCATGCATGGGAGCAAAGAAGCTTGGTGCAAAATGAAAATATGGGACACACAAATTATATGTGTCTGCCACCATTTCTCACCACCTCATCCATACTAGCAGTCAAAATGCCCATGAACAAAGAATTCCAGTGGACTCTTGATGCATGGGAATTCGGTGAGACTCAAAAGTGAGTACAAGGTAGCCGTGTTACATCTAAAATTGAAGAAAATAGATTTTCTCAAGTCAGCAAGCACAGTCCTTGAGATCAAGTGATTTGCAGGTATTATTACTCCCAGCCAACTGCCTTCCCCACACTGGTGAACTGCACTATTTCTGGTACATCTCAGTCTGCAAAGAAGAGGAAGTCACCTGTGGCCTCCAAGCTGCTTTACTAGGGAATAAGTGACACAGGCCTGCTATCCCAGTTGTTATGACCATTCGTGCTAAAGCAGCCTAGGAATTAGTAATTTTGGTCAGTTGTTTTAGTCAACATTGGATTCGTTCATTTGCAGCTTTGGAATTTTTCTTAGTCATCAACAAATCTTTAAATTGGTGGTCACTGTCTGTAAGCAAATCTCCAGAGTGTTCTGTCAGAATGGAAAACAGCCAGGGGAGCATGGGTTGAGAAAACAGGAAGGATTTATATTATAAACATGTTACTGTCCGGCCTCTCATTTTCCTGGCTGGTCTGAAGTTACAGCTTTACTTGATACTTTGACATGGTTGAAATGAAAGGCAACTGGCTTAAATTACCTCGTTACAGGAAGTGACTGCACCAGTATATAAGAAGCCAGGTTTATTCACCAAGAAATGTTCCCTAATATTCCGAATCAGAACAGATCCTATCAGGGCTGGGAAGACTTTCTGAAGAATGATAAGGGGTGCTGACCACAGTTTCATTCTAACTTCAGGCCAAGGTGTTTGCAAAGGGAGCATTCAGCTATCCTGGCTAGAAAACTAGGTGTCTTCCAGGCAGGAAAAGAGTCTGACAGAATAAGAAATCAGACAGAAAAACAAATCTACTCTTCAGTGTATGAGGTGAATGTTATCACTGTTTTAATGTACATTCAAATAATACGGGCTACGCAAAGTAGGAAGAATGCCTCAGATACAGTATTTTCTTTCCCTCTGTGAATCGTGTGGAACAGGCAGACTTACACATGGACTGCTGAGGCTGACATTGAAGTGACCTCTGAAAGCAAACAGGCCAGGGAAACTGTTATGTAAACTGAAATGACTAGACATTCCAGGCCACCTCAGCCGAGAGTGGGCCATGCTGACTACAGCCTGGTACCTGGAAATAACAAGTACTTCTAAACAGAAAGGGGATAGATGCAAATCTTCTGTGATTTTACATTAAGGGTTGTATAAAATTTTGTAAGTGATGGAAATCTAAAACATTTCAAAATTTTAGAGAAAGGCTTTATAAACTTGATAGTTAATAACAGAAAGGCTTTGCTGTTTCAAATCTGAATGGTAGGAAGTAAATTTAATCAAAATAGCAAGCAGCAGACTGAAAAGTATATAATACAATATGGACTAATGTGTCATTAGCTCATCTTCACTGCAATGAGATTAGCTTCCCACAGCATCATAATTAGATCTTGGAATTTTGCTGGGTTAGATTTATGTCCAAATGACATACAGCCAGAAATAAGTTTCATGCATTTCACACCAACATTTTGACTTATTTTAAATAAGGCTGCTATAAAAATCCTCACATTTTACAAACTGATTATAAGTCATCAAACTCTTCAAAATCCCTTAAGTAAACCGTCTAAAAAATCCAATTTGAACACTAGTTACATTGATGCTGGCTATATTTTTAATCAACCAATAGGCTTTATTTGTAAAACCAAAGATTTGGTTTGAAAAAGACTTATATTTGATGTACTTCATCACACCAAAAATTTCCATATTCAAATAAATTGTTTTTTTAAAAATCCTCAAATTCTATATACTGATTGAAATCATCAATCTCTTCTAATGCCTTTCCTTAAAGTAAACAATCTAAAATTTTGAAAGGTAGCTTCCTTGATGCTTGAAGCTACCTTCAAATTTTAAATTTTACATGTAAAGCCTATTAGTTTATTAAAAACATTATTATGATTAGTTTTAATGAACTAGTAGACGTAATTTGTAAAATTTAAAATTTGGTTTCCAAATGCCAGGAGGCCTGGGTAGAATCATCAGAGAGGAGTCCTGTATTTCCTTTGTGCATGAGAGTTAATAGGATTAGGACTGGAAGAATTGAATAAACCCTGAGCTGGTTAAGATGGATGTATCACATTTCAGAGTTCCCATTTCATATGAAAAGCCCCACATTTCATAAAATAAAACACACTGGTGAGCTTATTTAAATGATTCTTCAGAATACACTGATTTTGGAAACTTGAAAAGGGCATGCATGTCATTTCCCCCTTGAGCCACACGGCTCTTTGTGTGCTTGGCCCGCCTGGCTTCAGGCAGACTCCTGCTTCCCAGTCAGTGACTCCTTGCTGCGGTCCGGTTACATGGAAAAAGAAAATAAAGACTTTTGTGTACGGAGAATTTCTGTATGTAAATTAATAGTTTCTAATTTTCACAATGATGCCATTTGCAATGGCCCTAATCTTCTGTAAATGTAGCAAATCTGAGCTAAAATGCCAAAGACCTGTTACCTTCCTCTAGATCATGTCATGGAACAGGGGTCTGCTGCTTTCTGCTATCAAGGTGGTTATTATCAAGTATAATTTGCGGTTGGAAATGTTTGGCATTCCTGTCTAGCAGTAGCCCAGATTGTTTAGAATAGATTTTTACATAAGAGTTCCAACCTCTGTCTGTTTTAGGTCAGATTTCTGTGAGAACCTATGCATATAGTCTCTAAACATATGCAGCTGTCCAAGATTAAACAGGAATGGTTTCTTGCATTACAGTGACAACAAAGGGTCAAGTTTAAATTAAGAATATAAAAATAGGCTAAGAATGGTAAGCAAAAGGCATTTCCACCCTACAAAATGCCAAGTAATGTTACCAATTAAAAGTGGGCTTGAAAGCAGTTTAAGCGCTAGCCTAGCAAAAGACTCACTAATTAGCAATTTATAACACCAATATGCCTATGGACTGAAATGCAGCATTTCAATTTCATTACAGATTCCTTTCATTTGTAATTCCTCTGTTACAGAAATCAGTTCGTTTGAAGTGAAGAGTGGTTATTAAATAAAAGCTGTATATAAAACTGTGAAGAAACATAACATCAAATTTTGGAAAGGAAGTAAAAAAAGAATTAAAACAAGCTGTGATGCTCTTAACAAAGACACACAAAACCTGTTACTAGGAAAGAGTCGTTTGGTCAAATTTCCTGTTTTTTCCTAAGTCCTCATTTGTTTTAAATATGTCGTCAGCACAGAGTTTATTGCTGTTGATTAACGTTTCTACATGTAAAATCCAGAACTGTTCTCTAGGATTTCTTATTTAAAGATATCCCAAACAATGCAGATTCTCTTTTTTCTCCAGATTCTGGTCTTCGTCATAGTTAGGAGATGATAAACCATGGATTTAAATAGCTGAAAATTAGTGTTAGACACTAGAAAATTACTCGAGTGTGTGTTAATGAAGGAGTCATAAAATGAAGATTGTATAAAATAGCTCCTTAACCCTAAGCAATTTTAGTACAAGACTCCAGAAATCAGCGTGGAGTGTTAAAAAGTACATCAAATCAAAGCCACACAAGTGTTGCTGATGGCTCTTTGTTTTACTCACATTTTTAAAAAATCTCTTCTGCAAAGACAGATCTGGCTCTAACAGCAACCTATTATAAAATTAAAATAACTGAATTATACCGTTGTGTATGAAATGTAGAAAAATAAAAATTCCTACCTTGGGAAAAAAGTATAAAACATTAATATTTTTCTAAGTATTTTATAAATTACATTGCTTTATTAAACACATACCATTAGAAGTCTCTTCTATTACTGACAACACTTTTCTTAATGGTCTTTACATGTTTAAATAAATGGCTCCTGAAAATGTGCATTCATATTATATAAATAAAACCTTAATTAATATAAACATACCCAGATATAAACTTTTTAGAAATGTCAGCGTAAAACTTTCCAGTCTAAATAAATCCTTTATGAATGGTCCAGCAAAGCAATTTTTAAAGCATTTTTTTTCCCCTCTAAAAAACTCATAGAGATTTACTGGCACAATCCAAAAGAGAAACCAAAATAGCTTTGATGAAGACTGAATGTCTCATTCATATAATAAGCAACTCTGAGTGATAGCCAATAAATGGAAAAGTTTTTAAACCAAGACCATGTGACTTTTTTCATATAGTACTTACTATTATCTCATAATTATTTCATTCATTTATTTGTCCTCCTGTGTATTGTCTCCCCATGCTGAATTGTCATCTTTCTGAGAGTAAAGGCCGTATCAGTCTTTTCTCTGTTCTAGCTCTAATAATCACCATAGAACATAGCAGATGCAAAAAGTGGCTCACTGAGGAATTCATGAAGGGTCTGACAAGGCTAAAAAGACAGTTATTTTCAACATATCTTATTTCATCCAAATTGGCCCATGTGTCAGAGTATCCAGCTATTTTCCCCCTTCTTCCTTAGTACCCCCAAGTTTCCACTGAATACATGGCTATCTAGAATGAAGTCTGTATTCTCCAACCTCCCTTGCAGCTAAGTGTCACTAGGTTTGAACCGGTAAGATGTAAGCGAAAGTATTCTGCAGCAGCTTCTGGGAAAGCTCCTTGAAGGACAGTTGGTGCAGGCCTTTCACTCTTTCTTCTTCCTCCTTTCCTCCTTCCTGCTGCCTACAATGTGCATACACATACACTTGCTAGATTTCCAAAAGCTATTACGTACTATGAGTTGACCTTAAGAAAGAAAATCATATGCTATGGCCAGGCGTGGTGGCTCACATCTGTAATCCCAGCACTTTGGGAGGCCGAGGCAGGTGGATCACTTGTGGCCAGGAGTTCAAGACCAGCCTGGCCGACATGGCAAAACCCTGTCTCTACTAAAAATTCAAATATTAGCTGGGCGCTGTGGCATACACCTGTAATCCCAACACCTTGGGAGGCCAACGCAGGTGGATCACCTGAGGTTAGGAGTTTGAGACCAGCCTAGCCAACATGGCGAAACCCCATCTCTACTAAAAATTAGCCAGGCGTGGTGGTGGGCGCCTGTAGTCCCAGCTATTCGGGAGGCTGAGGCAGGAGAATGGTGTGAACCCGGGAGGCAGAGCTGGCAGTGAGCCGAGACCATGCCACTGCACTCCAGCCTGGGTGACAGAGCGAGACTCTGTCTCAAAAAAAAAAAGAAAAAGAGAAAGAGAGAAGAGGGAAATAGAGAGAGGAGAGGGGAAGGGAGGGGAGGGGAGGGGAGGGGAGGGGAGGGGAAGGGAAGGGAAGGGAAGGGAAGGGAAGGGAAGGGAAGGGAAGGGAAGGGAAGGGAAGGGAAGGGAAGGGAAGGGAAGGGAAGGGAAGGGAAGGGAAGGGAGGGGAAGGGAGGGGAAGGGAGGGGACAGGAGAGAAAGAAATCATAGGTTAGGATGGTAGAGCAGCAGAAGAGAAGCGAGAAGCAGCCCTGGTTCCCACTCCACCCTGGCCTCTCTACCTGTGCCCTTGTTTCATATGGGGAAAGAAGGAAACTTCTATCTTAACTAAGTCATTATTTCAAGTGTTCTGTCACGTGCAACCAAATTAAATCTTACCATTATGCTTTTGAAAATAATTTGAAAAACAAGTCCATGTAGACTTCATGTGTGTCTTTTTAAACCCATTACTCGACGAACACACTGAAACTCTTTTCTAGTGAATGATCAAGTATTTGTGTGCATATACTTTGTCCCGAGAATTAAGCCTGACACTATGAGAGAATATAAAGAAGTCCAAGATGGAGTTCTTGTCCTTAGGAAGTTAGTGAGTTTGCCACTGAGAAAGGACATGCACGCACCACCTATCCTCTCTCCCAACACACCCACCCAGAGGAAACAACATGAGGCAACAAAGTGCAAAATTGTGCAGTGTGATTGCAAGTGGGGATGGAATTCAGAAACCAAAAACAGGGAGGATGGGGACTCTGGGAGAAGGTTCCAGGGAGGCGCTGGCCCTTGAGGTGGGCCTTGCAGGAGGGGCAGAACCTGGAGATGCAGTGGAAACTGGCTGAGCATCCTCAAGGGTGGGGACCAGCGCAGACAAACCACTGTTTCAGTAATGAACAGAGCATGTTCAAGGAGACTGGAAGGAGGTCAACCAGATGTGTGGCCTCTGGAAACAGAGCCCTCCCTTTTCTCAGGACATGGTCTCTCAGCCTTGAAAAAGAGTCCCTTTAAAGGATGATTTACCTCCCCATTCACCCCACATCTGGGAGATCAATCCTTGCTCCAGATCCTCCCTGCCATGCATCTAACACAGGCTTGACATTGCTCAGACATCCCTGAGCATCGCCCTGAGGTATGCCTGAGGCCCAAGGACACTATTTTTCTGTGGGGGTCCTGCTCAGCCAGCCCAGTGACTTTGAAAGAAACGTCCTTTTTACTATGCAACAGGCACATGTGAAGTCCCACTCACATACTCTGATGAGGTGTTTCAAGTTAAACTGTTAGGTAGAGGTGGTGTGCTCTGCTTCCTATGTTGTGAAATACTAATAAAGCAACAGAATGACTGGTCGTTGCTTCCAAAGAGGAGGCCAGGGAATTTAATCACTCACAAACTAGCCATGATCACAGGATGAAGCAACATTCCTAGTAAGCTGCTTTTCATAAACAAAGCCATTGTTGAGTTTTTAAAATCCAACCAAACAAACAACTTTGAGGACAAGAAGAGCACCGTCTAGCCTCATGAAAGACGTGGTGCAGCCTTCATTCGCAGAACGTGCTTCAGAAGAGCAGGTCCTACAGAAGCACGGAGGACCCGGCCCATGCAGTTACGGGGAGGATGGCTGTGGAATCCAGGCTGTGCCAGATCTACTACTCATCAAGCACTGGCTAATGAGAGGACCTGCGTATAACAACTTACATTCAGTGGTTTTATATCAGGGGTTGGGAACAGTAAATAACATCTCTGGGGTCTAGTCTAAGACAAATGAAACCAAACGACTCTTTTTCCAAAAATGGGCCTAAAACAGCTCATGGGAAACACCCCTGGCAGCCTGGTGGAGCAGGAAAGCACAGGCCAGGTGTGAGGAGACCTGAGTGCCAGCTTGGCTCTGTTGCCATGGAAGTCGTTGCTGACCTTGGTTGCTTAATCTGTAAATTAAGGGAGTTCAACTGGAGATGACCCATCCCTGATACTCATTGTGGCGCTAATGATGACTCTGTGTCAGTAACAGATGAATACACAGGAAAGAACCAGTATATGTTTCTCTCTTCATCTTCTTTTCTGCCCATCACCATTTCTCCATATGCCCCCACATCATATTAATTTGCCAATTAATAAACAGCCATCCTCAGTTGCAATGTCATCTGAAGCTCAGTGGATTGCATGCTTGTTTGGTGACAGCAGCTGCTGCTGCTGCCTTCAAACCACATCCTCCCCTTCGTCATGAAGCCTCCTCGAGAGCCACAATTTGCCTTGGCCAGAGCTCCCCATACGTCAGCTTCCACCAGAAACTGCCACCCATATGCAGAGTTCTGATTCATCAGCCCCACTGAAGCAGATCCAGGTGGCCACAGTGGATTCCAGGTGGTCAAGACCAAAGAATCTCATAGCATTGTCAGTACACTGAAGCTGAAAGGAACCGCAAAAAGCACCGAGTCCGACTGCCTCCGATTTGTAGATGAGGACACTGATGCCCTAAGAGGTTTATTTATCTAACATGGACTAGCCAGAGCTAGAACCCAAGTCTCCTGACTCAACGGTCAATTATGACTTTGAAATGGACAGAATTAGAAGCTACTAAAATCTACTATTTATGGTATGCTCTGTGTCAGGCACTGTGCTAAGTGGCTTCTTAAACCTGACATGTACAGAGAACTCAGAATCTTTTCTTCTAATCTGCTCCTCTTCCTGTCCTCCCCACATTAGTCAATGGAGCACCCATCCATCCAGCTGCTTCTGCCAGAAACTTGGGAGTCACCCTTGACATCTCCCTCTTCCTCATCATCTCCCCATATAAAACTCTCAAGTCCTGCATTCTCCAGAGCATATCTTGGAACTCTCCAATTTTCCCCACCAGCACCCTCTCCACCCTGGTCCAAGCCACCTTCATCTCCTGCCTGGATTGTGGCCACATATCATCTCATCTCACCATTCCACTGCCACTACTCCTGTCCTGTCGCTTCATTCTCGAACCAGAAACCAGAGTAATCCTGTCAAAACATAAGCCAGGTCACAACCTGCCCACCCTGTCCCCACCCTTGCCACTGCTTAAACCCGCTGGGCTTCCCAATACGCTCAGAATGAAACTCAGATTTATATGAGGCCCTGCTTGGTCTGACGCCCTCATGATGCTGCCAATCTCATTTCACGCCAATCTTCCCATAGGTCACTAAATTCCATGAACACTTCTTTCGGGTCCTCCAAAGTTCCAAGTTGCTTCCAATCACAGCCTGTCCTCCTGTATAATATGCCCTTCTTCCTACTCCTGGCCTGGCTCATGTTCCACTGCCCTTCAGGTTTCAGCTTCCACATCACTGCCTCAGAGGCACCTGCCCCAAGGCCCTGCCAGGAGCCTTTCCTCTAACCCTGCATTCCTCCCACACAGGACTGACCAGTTTATCATACTCCATTTTTGAGAATATTTGTTTATTAATTATCTATCTCCCCAACCAGACTATAAGCCCCTTGAAGACAGGGACTGTCTCTATTTGTTCATCACTGTAGCCAAAGAATTTAGTGTTGAGTACATAGGATGCTCTAAATAAATGTCTGCTGAATTTATTTATCAATTAGTTTACAGAAAACTTCAGTATAATAGTGCCTGTCATTTACAGATGAGCAAACAAAAGCATAAAGAACTTAAGCAATATGCCCCAGACCTAGAATAAGTAAGCAGTACAGAAGAGATTCCAACACAGGTTAGCTAACCCCAAAGCCCGTGCCCTTAACTCAGATCACACCAGGATGGAATAGGCTGAGAGAAGATATGAGGCAGTAAGCCTTGATGCTTACTTGATTCATATGGAACAAATGGAATCTGTGAAAGGCTGAAAAATGGCCCCCCAAAAGATATTCATATGCTAATTCCTGGAACTGTGAATGTTACCTTCTATGGGAAAAAAAGAAAAGAAAGCAGGGGTCTTTGCAGATGTAATGAAGTTAATAAGGATCTTGAGTTAGGCAGATTATCCTGGATTATCTGCATGGGCCCTAAATGCAATCACACATGTCCTTGTAAGAGGCAGGCAAAGAGAGATTCGGCAGACAGAGGACATGGGGATGTGAAGACAGCGCCGACAGAGATTTGAAGATGGCCATAGTTCAGGCTGCTAGAACAAAGTACTACAGACGGGGTGCTTATAAACAGAAATTTATTTCTCACACTTCTGGAGGCTGGAAATCTGAGATCAGTATGCTAGCACATTCAGGTTCTTATTGAAGGCCCTCTTTTTGGTTTACAGACAACTACCTTCTCATTGCATCCTCACATGGTAAAGAACAGAGAGGGAAAACAAGCTCTTGTGTCTTTTTGCTTTGAGACAGAGTCTCACTGTGTCGCCCAGGCTGAAGTGCAGTGGCACAATCAGCTCACTGCAACCTCCACCTCCATGTCTTTTTTTTTTTTTTGAAATGGAGTCTCGCTCTGTTGCCCAGGCTGGAGTGCAGTGCTGCAATCTTGGCTCACTACAAGCTCCACCTCCGAGGTTCACGCCATTCTCCTGCCTCAGCCTCCTGAGTAGCTGGGACTACAGGTGCCCGCCACCACACCCAGCAGACGGGGTTTTGCCATGTTGGCCAGGTGGGTCTCCAACTCCTGATCTCAGGTGATCTGCCCACCTTGGCCTCCCACAGTGCTGAGATTACTGGTGTAAGCCACCAAGCCCAGCCTCAGTGTGTCTTATAAAGCACTTATACCATTAATGAGGGTTCCACCCTCCACCCTCATGACCTAATCACCTCCCAAAGGCCCCACCTCCTAATCCCATCACATCAGTGAGTTAGGATTTAAACACATCAACTCTGGGAGGGATATAAACATTCAGTCCATAGCAAAGATGTTGGCGATGTTGGCTTTGAAGACTGGAGTGATGTGGCCACAAGCCAAGGAACATCAGTGGCCACCAGAAGCTGGAAGAGGCAAGGAATAAGATTCTCCCCTAGAATCTCAGGAGGGAGTGTGGCCCTGCTGCCACCTTGATTTTAGCCTAGTCGTACTGATTTCAGCCTTCTGGTCTCCAGAACTGTGACAGAATCCATTTCCACTGTTTTAAGCCACCAAGTTCATGTTAATTTGTTACAGCAGACACAGGAAACTAATATAGAATCCATAACGTTATTTTGCTAAAACACAGAGGTTTACATCTGGAAAGGTTTTACTCCCTACTTCCCCCATCTGTACAGCGCCAGACATTTCAGACACAGATAAACACAGCACTGCCATTCTTAGCACCATTTCCACTATACATCCCCTAGGCCAAGAATCAGCATTGAGGAATTGGAAAATCGGAAGACAAAACGATGTAACAGTTAACGAGGGTTCTAAATGCTTTTTTTTTTTTTTTTTCAAACTAGCACTAGAAATGCTTCAGGCCAGACGTGGTAGCTCAGCTACAGGCTGAGCTGGAAGACTTGCTTAATCCCAGGAGTTGGGGGTTGCAGTGAGCTATAATCACACCAGTGTACTCCAGTCTGGGCAACGCAGTGAGATCCTGTGTCTTAAAAAAATAAAAAATGCTTCAAAGCCCAGCACTTACGTGAAAACCAATGTAAATGATGTCTTAACATAGCTTCCAAAATGTTTTTGGATCCACAGAGATCTGTGTTTTCATTTTTGCCATACCATAAGTAACCTGTAGTAGATAAGCAACTGCTTTAAAATAGCTAAATAATCATATTCCATGAAATGATAAGCCTGTACCTGCAAGTTCACCTTTCAGCCTCACTTTGGGTCCTTGTTTTGCATCATATATTGGGGTTTGGCTTGAAATACTGATAACTCACTCTGCTTGAAGACAATCTGTAATATAAAATTAAGCTCACGTCTGTAATCCCAGCACTTTGGGAGGCCGAGGCGAGTGGATCGCCTGAGGTCAGGAGTTTGTGACCAGCGTGGCCAACAGGGTAAAACCCATCTCTACTAAAAATACCAGGAAAATTAGCTGGGTGTAGTGATGCATGCCTATAATCCCAGCTACTTGGGAGGCTGAGGCAGGAGAATCACGTGAACCCAGGAGGCGGAGGTTGCAGTGAGCCAAGATCGCGCCATTGCACTCCAGCCTGGGTGACAAGGGTGAAACTCCATCTCAAAAAATAAAACAAAATAAAATGTTTAGACTTCACTATAATAATGCTGTCCCCTCTTACCTGGGCTATTAGCTTGGTAGGGCATTCACAGGAGAGGAAGTGCAGCAGTTACAACTATCTCTGAGTCAAGCTCCATGTTTGTTTTTTTGTTTTGTTTTTTTTGTTTGTTGGTTGGTTTTTTTGAGATGGAGTCTCCCTCTGTCACCCAGGCTGGGGTGCGGTGGTGTGATCTTGGATCACCGCAACCTCTGCCTCCCGGGTTCAAGCAATTCTCCTGCCTCAGCCTCCCGAGTAGCTGGGACTACAGCGTGCACCACCATGCCTGGCTAATTTTTTTTTTTTTTTTTTTTTTTGAGACAGAGTCTCGCTTCGTCACCCAGGCTGGAGTGCAGTGGTACAATCTCAGCTCACTGCAAGATCTGCCTCCCGGGTTCATGCCATTCTCCTGCCTCAGCCTCCCGAGTAGCTGGGACTACAGGCGCCCACCACCATGCCCTGCCAATTTTTTGTATTTTTAGTAGAGACAGAGTTTCACCATGTTAGGCAGTACGGTCTGGACCTCCTGACCTTGTGACTTGCCCGCCTTGGCCTCCAAAAGTGCTGGGATTACAGGTGTGAGCCACCACACTGGCCCAAGCTCCGTGTTTTACTCATTAACCAAGTATATGCTGGCGAGATCCTCTCTTCCACAGAGGGTCTTAAAATGGGAATCTAATGAGTAACTGCAGTGTTACATTTCCCCTGATGCTGGTAGCCAAGTAATCCCCACTTTAGATTGTAGAAATTATGTGAAATAGTGTGGACCTGAAAATTAAAGCCTAAGTGATATGTCCCCAGTCCTGCAGGTGGTTTATCGCCAAGATTTCTCACTTTGCTTCAGTCCAAGGACCGAGTAAAGAACTAGAAATTCAAGAACACCATTTAAATCCTAGGTCTACCAATTGATTTTCTGGGTGCTATGAGCAGTGACTGAAATGCCCTGGACTCTCCTCCTTCATCTGTTAAAAGATATCAACAGTGCCTACAGAAGGTCTAAGGGTATTAAGAATAGCTAATAAGATTGTTGTGGTTCCAACATACCTCACATTTTCTCCCACTCATATCTGTTTCCTCCCTTACCGCACACAAAGGCCTAAATCTCCCAACCCATTAATGATTTAACTTATTAAAGGAAATCAACTGCTTGCCTGGCAGCTAACATAGTTCTGCTTCATTACTACTTGAATTAATTTGATTTTCTTCAATCATCTATAAGAATCTATTCAATTTCAGAAAAGCAAGTGTTAACAACATATTGACAGAATAAAGAAGTAGAGTTCACCTGGCTCTGGCAGCAGCCTCTGTGCCCCAGGTTTTCCCAGCCAGCCCTGCCCCACTGGAGTTCCTGCTGCCTCCACATCCCACAGAAGATCAGGCTCCTCCCATACTTACTAGCCACCAGGGCTCCCCACTGCCCACAGAATGAGATCCAAACTCCTTAGGTGGATGGAAGAGCCTCTCCACAATATCCATTCCCCACCCACCTTTCCAGCTTCACATCCCATCATTTCCTCCTTGTACCCTGCACTGCAGGCATGGCAGGAGGGTGGGAGTGTGTGGAGACAGACGGGGAGAGAGAGAGAGAGAGAGAATACAAAGGGAACCACCAAATCTACCAACCTCCCTGCAGCCACCTCCACATGTGCATCCCCGTCTTTGATAGTGGGTAAACCTTCTGTGTGCTCATCAAAGACCCACTTTACTCCTATTCTAGATCCCCATCCCTCCCACCACCTCAATGAATATGGTCACTGCAATCATCTACTATCTGCTCCACTCTCATCAGCTTCATTCATTCATTCATTCATTCAGAGACAGAGTCTTGCTCTGTCACCCAGGCTAGAGAGCAGTGGCGCCATCCCTGGCTCACTGCAGCCTCAATCTTCTGGGCTGAAGTGATCCTCACACCTGAGCCTCCAAGTAGCTGAGAACACATGTACACACCACCACGCCAAGCTAACTTTTTAAAATTTTTGTAAAGATGGTCTCACTTTGTTTTCCAAGCTGATCTTGAACTCCTGGGTTCAGGCGATCCTCCCACCTCGGCCTTGGAAAGTGCTGGGATTACAGGCGTGAGCTGCCGTGCCCAGCCAGCTTCTTTCTCTTTGCCCAGGTTATTCTCTTCAGCACACAAATGTGCTCTGATAGACTGTTTCCTTAAAACATCCTCTCTTGGCTTCACATCCTTCTCCAATAATTTCCCTATTTCTTTAATCTTACAGTAGGACTCCCTGAAAGAGCTGCCTGTACTTGATGTCTCAACTTTCTTGCCACGCCTTCTCTCCTCAACTCACTCCAGTTAAGCTTCTTTTCCCAATATTCTATCACAATTGCCTTCTTCCAGGTCACCAGTGACCCCCACTGAACCAAATCCCACAGTCCACCCTCAGTCCTCATAACTTCCACTTCTCGGCAGCTGATATGCCTGACACCACAGCTCAGTCCGCACACCACTGATCTTCTTTCCGCCTCCTTCCATGTTGTGCTCCTCCAGTTTCATGACGTCAAATATCATCTGTATCCTGAAGCCTCCGCAAATTCAGATCTCTAGTCATGGGCTGCCTCCTGAACTCCATCCAGCTGTATTTCCACTAGCCATTTCAGACTCAAATTTTTTTTTCTTTCTTTAGATGGAGTCTCGCTCTCATTGCCCAGGCTGGAGTGCAATGGCGCCATCTCAGCTCACTGCAACCTCCACCTCCCAGGTTCATGTGATTCTCCTGCTTCAACCTCCCCAGTAACTGGGATTACAGGCACCCGACACCATGCCTGACTAATTTTTGTATTTTTAATAGAGACAGAGTTTCGCAATGTTGGCCAGGCTGGTCTCGAACTCCTGACCTCAGGTGATCCACCCCCACTTTGGCCTCCTAAAGTGCTGAAATTACAGGCGTGAGCCACTGCACCCAGCCCGGACTCAATACATTTTAAACCAGCCTTGATTTTCTCCTACAACCTTATTCTTCCCCTGCCTAGCCCTCCCTCAACAAAATGGCACCAAATCTTGAAATTGTTCTTGACTTCTTTTTCTCTCACATCTTAGATACAATCCACTCCAAAATCCCAACAGCTCTTCAAAATATCCCAAATTTGAACACTTCTCACTGCTACCAACCCTAGTCCAAGCTACCATTATCTCGCATGCAGATTTCTCTATTAGCTTTTTAACTTATATGTCTGCTCTTCCCTGCCCCTTTCCTCTCCCATTCCCCCAAACGGGTATCCAGCCAGCATGATCTTTTCAAAGCACACCTCAAATCATGTTACTCCTTACTTAAAACCTTCAAATGGCTCCCCACAAATTGCTCAGAATAAAAACCCTGTAAGGCCCCATGGAACTGGGTCCCCAGCAACTTCTCCAGTTTTACTTCCTACCACTTTTTCCCTCGTTCATTCAACACCAGCAGCCTGGCCTTCCTGCAGTTCTCCCAGCTTGCAAAGTGCTTCCCACCTAGGGGGCTCTGCCCCACCTGACTCTGTGTCTTGTCTGTGCTGGAATACCACAGTCTCTGAAAGTCCCACCTGAACACCCCACAGAAAGCAGCAGAGGGGTCCTTATTCCCAAGTTTCCTTTCTCTGCTTTATTTTTCTTCATAGTGCTTTCATTACCTAAGAACATATTAAATATTCGTGTGTCTGCCTATTTGTCTCCCCTAGCAGAACTCAAGTTCCATATGCAATGGGCTTTGTTCTGAGCACCTGGAATAGTACTTGCACATAGTAGGTGTTCCATAAATATTTGTTAATTGATTGAATAATTAAATTCTTGGACTTCTTCATCTTTTTTTTCTGAAATGGTCACTTTTCTATTTCCACAAAGCACTCACTGACTGCCTCAGGTAACTTGTACCCTGGCCTCACAGGCGCCATACCATCCCACCTGAACCCCACTCCCACGGACAGCCCACATCCGCCCTGCTCCAGCCTCACAGCAACCCTAGGAACAGACCCATCTGCCCCCTGAGACTATGAGTTCTCCCAAGGCACAGATTTTGGATTTGTCTGGTACCCCAGTGTCAAGAGTTTCTGGCACAGATATGTGTCTGTAGATTTAAATAATATGCCAGAACGGGAAGGAGGGACAGGAAAGGTTGGTCAGTGGGTACACAGTTACAGTTAGACCGGAAGAGTAAGTTCTGGGTTCCATTATACAGCAGGGTGACTACAGCAAGTAACAATATAGTATATATTTCAAGATAACTTTAAGAGAAGATTTTCAATGTTGTCACCACAAAGAAATGACAAATGCTTAAAGTGATGGACATGGTAATTACTCCGATTTGACCATTATACTACGTATACATGCACTGAAACATCACATTGTACCCCATAAATATGTACAATATTATGTATCAATTATAAACTTCTTTTCAAAGTAATTGGATTTTTTTGCCTCCGCTCCTTTTTTCTTAGAAGGGAATGGGGGGCTTCTCAAAAATTAAAACAACTAGTTAGTGACCAGCCTGGCCAACATGGTGAAACCGCATCTTTACTAAAAGCAGAAAAATTAGCTGGGCATGGTGGTGAGTGCCTGTAATCCCAGCTACTCGGGAGGCTGAAGAATAAGAATCAGTTGAACCTGGGAGGTGGAGGTTGCAGTGAGCCAAGATCGCATCATTGTACTCCAGCCTGGGCGACAGAGGGAGACTCTGCCTCAAAAAACAAGACAAAACTAATAAATATCCTCCTTTAAGAAAATAAATGATATGCCAGGCATGACTGTGCAACTCCATGGAGAAAAATAAATAGCCCAGATATAGTCAGATGAAGTAATAACTTTACCTAAATTTAACAATAAAAGATAGCACGGTGGCTCACGCTTGTAATCCCAGCACTTTGGGAGGCCGAGGCGGGCGGATCACGAGGTCAGGAGATCGAGACCACGGTGAAACCCCGTCTCTACTAAAAATACAAAAAATTAGCCAGGCGTGGTGGCGGGCGCCTGTAGTCCCAGCTACTCGGAGAGGCTGAGGCAGGAGAATGGCATGAACCCGGGAGGCGGAGTTTGCAGTGAGCCGAGATTGTGCCACTGCACTCCAGCCTGGGTGACAGAGCAAGACTCCGTCTCAAAAAAAAAAAAAAAAAAAAAAAAAAAAACAATAAAAGATAGCAATATCTTTAAATAACTTACCAACAAAAAGATAGCAATAACTTAAAAAATAATACCAAGGCATACATGAGATGATGGGAAGGTGTATTTGCGGGAAACCAAAAGTCAAGTGCAAATACTATAGTTTGGATCATGAGAGAAAAAACAATGAAACAGTACAATCTTTTCCTTTCTGAATAGTAATGGGGTATTCAAGAGTCATAATCATTAGAGCAATATTAGAAGAGATAAAAAGCGAGTTGGGTTAAATTGAATGAATTTAATACCCACTAAAAACTTGGTTTCAAAGGCTCATGGGCATTCTATGTCTGGTCCCCAACCTACCCAGGAGGCTGAAGAAGCTATATGGTAATAATAGCAAACTGACTACTCATCCTCTGGTTGAGCCTATTCTAGATGCCAGACACTGTGCCCGGCACTGAGGACATAAGATGACACAGTAGACCTGAGCTCCTGAGAACCAAGGCTGAGACACTGACACAGACCCAGCAAAATAAAGTACAAAAAGGTCAATAAGCACACACGGACTCTACAAGGGTTGGAGGCTGGAATTAACTCACTCTAGGTGATCAAAGACAGGCCACACAGGAAGACATTCCTGAAGTGGATTTTCAAGGATGAGTAGAAGCTTGCCAGGCAGCAGGAAAGTGGGGTGGGGAAACAGGAAGGGGAGGCTAGATAAGGGCAACAAGATGTGAAAAGTGCAGAGGCCTGAGAAACCCTAGAGCACGGAGGAATCTGGACGGGAAAGAGATCAGTGTTTCTGCTGAGTGAAGCGCACCAGAGACACTGGCATAGGGAGGCAGGGAAGAGCCTGTGTGCCATGCTAAGGTGACAAGAAACCAATTCTAGTTGCTTTTCAGGCAGGTTAATCAGGTCTGCGTTACAGAAGGAAGATTCTGACAGTAGTATAGAGAATGAACTTGAGGGGAACAGGGCCAGAGGCAGGGACCCCAAGGTCCTTCAAAGGAAGCCATCTGCAGACGGGAGAGGAGGGGACAGATTTCAGGATGACTTTGGAGGAAGAGGAGACAGTGCTTGCTGCCTGACTGACAGAGTGAAAGGGAGGTTAGCAAGAGTTCAGGCTGACATGGAAGTTTGTGTCTTAAGTTACTCAATAGATGGCAGTGCCACTCATAAGATAGAAGAGAAGAGAGGTGACATCGATTAAAGACATGGCTGCATCAGTGCCTGCTCACCACGGCCCAAGTGTGGCCAGTGGCCTCCCTTACACTCCAAGTGTTTTCTGGAGCTTCCAGCGTGGGCCTGATGAGAACACAGGACCGAGTTCCCTGGCCTCTGACCTCCCTGAGAGACCTAGTGTCACAGGGTGTGGGTACCACTTCCTTGACGATGTGCCCCCGCACACTGGTGCACCATGGAAAGGCCACATCAAGACCAGGCGCGGTGGCTCACGCCTGTAATCCCAGCACTTTGGGAGGCCGAGGCCAGTAGATCACAAGGTCAGGAGATGGAGACCATCCTGGCTAACATGGTGAAACCCCGTCTCTACTAAAAATACAAAAAATTAGCCAGGTGTGGTGGCAGGCACCTGTAGTCCCAGCTGCTCGGGAGGCTGAGGCAGGAGAATGGCGTGAACCTGGGAGGCGGAGCTTGCAGTGAGCCAAGATCGGCCACTGCACTCCAGCCTGGGTGACAGAGCAAGACTCTGTCTCAAAAAGAAAAAAAAAAAAAAAAAAGAAAGAAAAGGCCACATCAAATAAAGCAGAGGCGACCCTACCTGCTGACAGAAACGGTGAAAATCCGTAGCCCTTGGCACCCCAACCCCCAGGCTCTAAACAACATACGCTTACTGGCATACAATAAGTTTTGGGGACAAGCATGGACATTTTGAAGATGTCAACGCTTTCTTATCACCTACATTTGTTTCTTCTTAAGCATTACAACTATGCATTGGATGAGAGCGTTTCATCAATGACGTGCCACATATGTGACTGCAGTCCCATAGGCTTACAATACTGTATTTTTATTGTATTTTTTCTATGTTTAGATACATAGTTACCACTATGTGATACTGCCTAGAGTAGTCAGTGCAGCCACATGCTGTACAGGTGTGTAGAGCACCATTTAGCCCAGGTGCGTAGGAGGCTATACCAGCTAGGTCTGTGTAAATGCACTCTGACATTCACACAATGACAACATCACATAATGCTTTCTCAGAATGCATCCCCATCATTTAGTGACACATGACTGTATTTCTTCCATGTAAAATAAACATTCCACTTACAGTTTGAAAATATTTCTCAATTTTATTCAGTTTTGGTGAACAAAAATGGGTAAGTTTTTACTCCTGCTGCTTGGCCCTGGAAATGGGCACAGTTGTGGAGAGTGTGTGACAGAGAGGAGTAATAAAAGCCTCAGTTTTCTTGACACGAGACAAAAAAAAAAGGAGGCTCAGAGAATGAGAAAGCACTAGGCAGACTGCAGAGAGGGAGGGTCCATGACCCCATAAAGATGTCTATAAACTCCTGAGCTCACCCCCAAGCTACAATGTGGAGATCTGATCCTAAGCAGTATTCCAAACACTACAGGACAGACCACCACCTGGGTCCCAGACTGGCCACCCAGACTGGGTGGTGCGCACGTGGGACAGGTCCCAACACCACTGCAAAGTCTTTAAAAACAGAACAGACGCTGAAAGTATAACTTACAGAAAACTATTTAGTACTTGTAGCCTAACCTTAAATGCACTGATCATTTGCTTAAAACAACAAAGACGTTCTTTAGTTTTAAATAAGACCCAAAGTCTCATAATATTCGAAATGCCCAGGATACAATCCAAAATTACTTGGCATATGAAGAATCAATAAAATCTTGACTCGTGAGAAAAGACAGTCAACAAATGACTTTGTAGAATGACAGAGATATTGAAATTATCTGACAAAGACTTTAAAGTAGTTATAAAAATGTTCAAGGAAGTAATGGTTAACTCTACTGATACAAATAAAAAGACAGAATATTTCAGCAAATAAGGATATAAAGCAGAAACAAATTAAAAACTTAAACCTGAAAAATATAATAACCAAGACTTTTTAAAACACCTCACTAGATAGGCTCAATAGCAGATTAGAAATAATAGACTTAAGCAGCAGTCCCCAAACTTTTTGGCACCAGAGACCAGTTTTGTGGAAGACTATCTTTCCACAGACCCGGGGGATGTTGGGGTGATGGTTTCGGGATGAAACTGTTCCATCTCAGATCATCAGGCATTAGATTCTCATAAGGAGCATGCAACCTAGATTGCTCGCATGCACAGTTCACAATAGAGTTTGAGCTCCTATGAGAATCTAATGCCACCACTGATCTGACAGGAGGCAGAGCTCAGGCCATAATGCTCGCTTCCAGCTGCTCGCTTCCCGTGGTGCAGCCAGATTCCTAACAGGCCACAGACCAGTACTGGTCCACAGCATGGGGGTCAGAAACCCCTGGACTAAAGAGTCAGTGAACTTGAAGATATAGCAATAAAATCCAATCTGAAAAACAGAAAAAATTTTTGAAGAAAAATGCTCAAAGCCTCAGGGATTTGTGAACCAATACTAAAAGGTCTAGTATTTGTGTCATTAGAGTCCCAGAGAGAGAGAAAGGCTGTAGTACAGAAGAAAATATTTGAAGACATAGAGTCAAAAACCCCACAAAATTGGCAAAATACATAAACTTATATACCCAAGAAGATGAGCAAAGCTTAAACGATAAACTCAAAGAAGTCAATTCCAAGACAAATCATAATTGAATACTGAGAACTAAAGACAAAGTAAAAATTCTTGAAAACAGTCACAGAAATCCTTCTATTACTTATAAGGGAAGAATAATTTGAATGATGGTGGATTTCAAAACAAAAACTTTGGAGGCCAGAGGAAAAAACATAGCATTTTTATTTTTTATTTTTATTAATTTTTATTGAGATGGTGAAATAAAGATATTCTCAAATGAATATAAATTGAGATAATTTCTTGTCAACAAATCTTGCTCTAAAATAATTTCTAAAGAAAGTTCTTTAAATAAAAGGAAAATGAAACCACAAAGAAACCTCAAACATCAGAAATGAAGAAAGAACAGAAATGGTAAATATCTGGGTAAGTAGATTATCTTTCTGTTATTCAGTTATTTAAAATGTGTTTGACAACTGAAAGCAAACATAGGATTGTTTGATGAGATTTTCAATCTTTGCAAATGTAATATATAAGACAACTATAACATAGAGGGAAAGGGGAAGGAGAGCTTTGGATAGACAACTCCATCCAATAACAGCAGAATAGACATTCTTTTTTATAAACTTAGTTTTGGTTTTCTTTTGTTTGTTGTTGTTTTTCTTTTTTTGTAAGATGGAGTCTCGCTCTGTCACCCAAGCTGGAGTAAGTGGCACGATCTCAGTTCACTGCAACCTCTGCCTCCCAGGTTCAAGCAATTCTCCTGCCTCAGCCTCCCGAGTAGCTGGGACTACAGGTGCATGCCATCATGCCCAGCTAATTTTTGTATTTTTAGTAGAGATAGGGTTTCACCATGTTGACCAGTCTGGTCTCGAACTCCTGACCTCAAGTGATTCTCCCACCTAGGCCTCCCGAAGTACTGGGATTACAGGTGTGAGACACCACACCTGGCTTCTTGTTTTCTTTTTGTTTGTTTTTTAGAGACAAGGTCTTGCTCTGTCACCCAAGCTGGAGTTGGTCTCTACAAAACCTGTTGTTGCCCTGGCTGGTCTCAAACTCCTGGGTTCAAGCAATCCTCCTGCCTTGACCTCCCAAAATGTTGGGATTACAGGTGTGAGCCACTGTGCCTAGCTAGGAATAGATATTCTTTTAAAGTACACATGGAACATTCACCAAGATACACCATATCCTGAGACAAAAATCTTAAATTAAAAAAAGAAAATAATTTAAATTACAAAAAAGTGTCCTTTGACATAAATGAATTAACTAAAAATCAATAATAGAAAGGTAATAGGAGCATCTCCCAACAACTGCAACTCAAACAACACACATCTAAACAGTCCATGGATCAAAGAGAAAGTCCCAAAGAAAATTAGAAGGCATCAAAGTGAATAAAAATGGAAACATAATATATCAAAATGTGTGGAGCAGCCAGGCACGTTGGCTCACACCGGTAATCCCAGCACTTTGGGAGGCTGAGGCAGGCGGATCACCTGAGGTCAGGAGTTCAAGACCAGCCTGGATAACACAGTGAAACCCCATCTCTACTAAAAATACAAAAAAATTAGCCAGGCATCATGGCACACGCCTGTAGTCCCAGCTACTCAGGAGGCTGAGGCAGGAGAGTTGCTTGAACGCAGGAGGTGGAGGTTGCAGTAAGCTGAGATGACACCATTGCACCCTAGCCTGGGTGACAGAGTGAGACTGCATCTCAAAAAGAAAAAAAGAAAAAATGTGTGGAGCACAGCCAAAGCAGTGCTTAAAGGAGATTTATGTCATTCAATGCTTGTTACAATAGAAAAAAGGTTTCAAATCAATAAGCTAAGTTGCTACCTTAAGAAACTGGAAAAAGAAGGGCAAAATAAATTCCAAAGCAAGTAGAGGAAGGAAATAATAAAAATAAGATCAGGAATCTATTAAACTGTAAGCATGAAAAACAACAGAGAAAAATCAATGAAACCAAAAGATGATTCTTTGAAAAGATCAATAAAAGTGACAAACCTCTAGCCAGATGGACAAAGAAACAAAGAGAAAAAGAACAACTTACCAACATCAGGAATGAAATCATCATTAAAAACCATGAAGACATTTAAAAAAATGGGGAATACAATCAACAACTCTATACAGATAAATTCAACAACTTAGATTAAAAAAAAAATGCACGAATACTATAAACTTCCAAAACTCTCCCAGGATGAAAGAGATAGCATAAATAGTCCTAGAAATTTAATGAAATTAAATTTGTAGTTAAAAACCTTCTGAAAAGGAAATCTCTAGGCCCAGGTTTCACATGTGAATTCTATCAAACATTTAAAGAAGAAATAATACCAATTCTACATAATCTCTTCCAGAAAACATTCTCTCTAGAAGGGAATACTTCCCAACTCAGTTTATAAGGCCAGAATTAGCCTGATATTAAGACCAGCCAAGAGTACAAGAAAAAAAAACTGCAGGCCAATATCCCTCATGAACACAGATGCAAAAATACTCAACAAAATATTAGCAAATTGAATCCAACAACATATAAAAAGAATAATACACCAGAATCAAATGTGATTTTATCATGGCAATAGAAAGCTGGTTCAATATTTGAAAATCAACCACTGTAATCCAACATATTGACAGCCTAAAAAAGAAAAATCATAGATCCTGTCAATTAATACAGAAAAAGCATCTAACAAAACTCAACACCCATTCATGATAAAATTTCTCAGTGAATTAGGAGTAGAAGGGACTGTCCTCAACCTGGAAAGGACATTTACAAAAACCTACAGCTCACATCATACTTAATGGTGACAGATCAAACACTTTCTCAATAAGATGAAGAATAAGAGGCCAGACAAGGTGGCCTGTAATCCCAGCACTTTGAGAGGCCAGCACAGGAAGATTGCTTAAGCCCAGGAGTTCAAGATCAGCTTGGACAACATCACAAGGCACCAATTCTACAAAAAATCTAAAATGTTAGCCAGGTGTGGTGGTGTGCTTATAGCACCAGCTACTTGGGAAGCTGAGGTGGGAGGATCAATTGGGCCCAGAAGGTTGAGGCTGTAGTGAGCCATCATTGCACCATTACACTCCAGCCTGAGTGACAGAGTGAGACCCTGTCTCAAAAAAAAAGATCAGGAATACGAAAAAGATGTCCACTCTTACCACTCCTGTCCACATTATATTGTAAGTCCTAAGAGTGCAATAATGCAGGAAAAAGAAAAAGTCATATAGATCAGAAAGAAAGAAATAAAACTGTCCCTATTCACTGACTCATTGAATAAACGAGAAATAAAATGATTGGATACAAATCACCCACAAAATGAACCATATTTCTATATACTAGTTATGAAAATGAAACTAAAACATAAAAAGAATACTACTTATAGGCTGGGTGTAGTGGCTCACACCTGTAATCCCAGCACTTTGGGAGGCCAAGATGGGCAGATCACGAGGTCAAGAGATCAAGACCATCCTGGCCAACGTGGTGAAACCCCATCTCTAGTAAAAATACAAAAATTAGGCTGGGCGGGGTGGCTCACGCCTATAATCCCAGCACTTTGGGAGGCCGAGGCAGGCGGATCACGAGCTCAGGAGATTGAGACCAACCTGGCTAACAAGGTGAAACCCCGTCTCTACTAAAAAAAATACAAAAAATTAGCCGGGCGTGGTGGTGGGCACCTGTAGTCCCAGCTACTCGGGAGGCTGAGGCCAGAGAATGGCGTGAACCCGGGAGGTGGAGCTTGCAGTGAGCCGAAATCACACCACTGTACTCCAGCCTGGGCGACAGAGACTCCGTCTCAAAAATAAATAAATAAATAAAAAGAAAAAGAAAAAGAATACAAAAATTAGGTAGGCGTGGTGGTGCACGCCTGTAGTCCCACCTACTCAGGAGGCTAAGGCAGGAAAACAGCTTGAGCCCAGGAGGCAGAGGTTGCAGTGAGCCAAGATCGTGCCACTGCACTCCAGCCTGGCACAGAGTGAGATTCTGTCTCAAAAAAAAAAGAATAGCACTTATAGTGATTAATTATAGTAATTCCAAAAAAAGTGAAATACTTAGGTATCAATCTGGTAAAATACATACAGGACCTCTATGTTATAAATTACAAAACACTGATGAGAAAAACAAAAGAACCTCTAAATAAATGGAGAAACATGTTTGTGGATCAAAAGATTGAAAGTAAGAACCATCATCTGGAAGAGACACTGGGAATAACCATGGTCAAGATGTCAACTCTTTCCAAATTTATCTCAAGATTTAATGCAAATCTGAACCAAATCCCAGCATAATTTTTTGGTAGACATACACAAGTGAATTCTAAAATTTATATGAAAAGGCAAAAGACCCAGAACAAAACAATTTTTAAAAGAACAATAAAGTTGGAGGAATCAAATTAGCCAATATTGAGATTTACTAGAAAGCTTCAGTGATCAAATCAGATGTGTTATTATAGAAGAGAGACAGAAATCAATGGAAGAGATGAAAACATCCAGAAATAGATCCACACAAACATGGTCACTGATTTTTGATAAAGATGCTAAGGCAATTCAATGGAGAAATAGTGTTTCAACAAATAATGTTAAAACATTATTGGGTTTTTTGGCCAGGCATGGTGGCTCACGCCTGTAACCCAGCAATTTGGGAGTCCAAGGCGGGCAGATCACGAGGTCAGGAGATCAAGACCATCCTGGCTAATGCGGTGAAACCCCATCTCTACTAAAAATACAACAAATGAGCTGGGCGTGGTGGCAGGTGCCTGTAGTCCCAGCTACTCAGGAGGCTGAGGCAGGAGAATGGCATGAACCCAGGAGGTGGGGCTTGCAGTGAGCCGAGATTGCACCACTGCACTCCAGCCTGGGAGACAGAGCGAGACTCCATCAAAAAAATAAAAATAAAAATTATTAGGTTTTCTAGATATACAACCATGTCATCAGCAAACAGTGACAATTTGATTTCCTCTTTACCAATCTGGGTGACCTTTATTTCATTCTCTTGTCTGATTGCTATGGCCAGAACTTCCAGTACTATGCTGAACAGAAGTGGTGAGAGTGGGCATCCTTATCTTGTTCCAGTTCTCAGAGAGAAAGCTTTCAACTTTTTCTCATTCAGTATTATGTTGGCTGTGGGTTTGTCATAGATGGCTTTTATTTACATTGGGGTATGTCCCTTGTACGCCAATTTTGCTGAGAGTTTTAATGACAAACGAATGCTGGATTTTGTCAAATGCTTATTCTGCATCTATTGAGATGATCATGTGATTTTTGTTTTTAATTCTGTTTATGTAGTGTATCACATTTATTGACTTGCGTATGTTAAACCATCCTTGCATTACTGGTATGAAACCCACTTGACCATGGTGGATTCTTTCTGATATGCTATCGGATTCAGTTAGCCAGTATTCTGTTAAGGATTTTTGCATCTATGTTCATCAGGGATACCGATTTGTAGTTTTCTTTTTTTGTTATGTCCTTTCCTGGTTTTGGTATTAGGGTGATACTGGCTTCATAGAATCATGCAGAGACGATTCCTTCTTTTTTTGTATTGTGGAATAATGTCACTAGGATTGGTACCAATTCTTCTTTGAAGTCTGATAGAGTTCGGCTGTGAATCTGTCCAGTCCTGGACTTTTTTTGTTGGTAATTTTTTTTATTACCATTTCAATCTCACTGCTTGTTATTGATCTGTTCAGAGTTTCTAATTCTTCCTGATTTAAGCTAGGAGAGTTGTATATTCCTAGGAATTTATCCATCGCCTCTGTTTTCTAGTTTATGTGTATTAAGGTGTTCATAGTAGCCTTGAATGATCTTTTGCATTTCTGTGGTGTTGGTTGTAACATCTCCCATTTCATTTCTAATTGCACCTATTTGGATCTTCTCTCTTCTTTTCTTGGTTAATCTTGCTAATGGTCTATCAATTTTATTTATCTTTTCAAAGAACCAGTTTTGTTTCTTTTAAAATTCATAAAAAAATTTTTCAAAAATAATTAGACATGCATAGGCAAAAAAATGAACCTTGAACTAATCCTCGCACCGTACAAAATATTTATCTCAAAATGACATTAGATCTAAACATAAAGCATAAAACTGTAACATTTTTGTAAAAACATAGTAGAAAATCTCTGTGATCTGGAGTTAGACAAAGAATTCCTACCCATAACACCAAAACCACAATCTATGAAAGAAAAGATTAATAAATTGTACTTCATCAAAACTGAAATTACTTGCTCTATGAGAGATACTGTTAAAGGAATGAAAAGGCAAGCTACAGCCTGGGAGAAAATATTTGCAAATCACACATCTGACAAAGGATTCTATCTAAAATACATAATGGAACTCTCAAAACTCAATAGCAAGAAAACAACCCAATTAATAATGGGCATAAATGACCTGAACAGATATGATGCCAAAGAAAATAAGCATATGAAGAAATGTTCAATATCATTAACTATTAGGGAAATACAATGAGAAACTACAATGAGATACCCCTAAATACCTAATAAAATGACTAAAATTTTAAAAACTAATAATACCAAGTGCTAGCCAGGATGCAGAGCAAGGAAAACTCCTGCTCACTGCTGATAGGAATGCAATATTATAAAGCCAATTTGCTAGGAAATTTCTTAAATATATACATACCATATGATCCAGCAATCCCTCTCCCAGATGTTTACTCTAGAGAAGTAAAAATTTATGTTCACACAAAAGCCTGTACTATGACTGTTTATAGGAGCTCTATGTATGTCTTAAGTTACATAGCAATTACATTTTCCTTGGAAAAGGTGCATGTGCTTGTACACGTATACACACACATACACACACACACACACACACAAGCAGGAAACAAAAATCAAACAAATTCAGGCAATCTGATCAAGGTCCTTTCTTCTGTAGATAAGCATCCCTACCCTGTACCACTGCATCTCAGACCTCAAGATCCCTTGCTTAGGGATTGACTACTGATTTGGGTTAGAGGTATGGAGAGGTATAGGGATAGAACAAAGACAAAAACAAACAGCGGTAGAATAATCTAGAAAACCCACTGAAACATCAATCAGTTGATCAAAGGAGCCTTTGAACCATGGTCTGGAAGAGACACTGGCAACAGCCATAATAAAGAAATACCTTGGACCTACTGCACTCCCTCCACTCACCCACTCTTTGGAATTTTGCATAGATACCACTTCAACTGAAGCAAAAAGAAAAATGGTTCAGGCATTTGCCTATAAGCTGTTAAAGTCTTTGCTCTGGTCTGGTTTAAACAGAAAGAGATAGAGCAAGATTTCAACATAAACAGGAGTCTCAATGCATTTCTCAGAAAGGCCTTGCACCCCTGTACTAATTTAAGTCACTGGGACATGCAGGAAACCAATTTGAGACAATGAGAGCAAGTTCAACTTCTTTTAAAGGAGAAAAAAATAGAGGTTATTATTTGATGGTTCAAAATTTTCTGTATCCATTTCCATCCATCACTAGATTCTCCCCACTGTTTTCGCTGTTTCTAGTGATATGCAGAATAAAAGAAAATACTGGCCAAGGTTAGGAAGACACAGACCAGGGGGATGACAGGTCGGACAACAGATGAGCCAAAGCAAAACCCTGACCACATCAATCCTTAGTACAGAGTCAAAGTACTCATTGCTTTGGGGAAAAAATTACTCCTGTACATCCTGTGGTGGCCTCCCCTAGCTAGACTCTTGTCCAACCAATCTTTTTTTTTTTTTTTTTTTGGCCGATCTTGTTCTTTTATTAATTTTTTTTGCATACAAAAACAATAAACATTTTCTAAAAATACATACAAACAAAAAGATGCGTATCAAACATATTAGGAAGGTTGCACATGGGAAGTCGGGGAATAGAAATGGGGGTGGGAGTTAAAATAAATGAGAGAGGGACTTTATATGGATCAGTGATAATAACTCAATCCTCTATTTGACAAAGAAGAGGGAGAAGGAAGAGGAAGAAAAAGAAAGTGGGATAAAGGATCAGAAAGGGAGGAAAATAGAAAAAATTAGAGTATGACTCCAGGGTAGACCTGTTTTGTTGTCATTGAGTTGGTTAGTTGGTTTGTCTGTTGTATTCTTCATGTTTCGCCAAGTTGGCCAGACTGGTCTCGAACTCCTAGTCCGAAGTGATCAACCCGCCTCGCCCCCCAGAGTGCCGGGACCACAGGCGTGAGCCACCACGTCCAGCCCCCACATTGCTTCTGGCCTCCATGGTAGACCTCCCAGACGGAGCGGCCAGGCAGAGGAGCTCCTCACTTCTACCCAGACACGGGGCGGCCAGGCAGAGGGGCTCCTCACTTCCCAGATGGGGCGGCCAGGCAGAGACGCTCCTCACTTCTTCCCAGACGATAGGTGGCCGGGCAGAGGCGCTCCTCACTTCCCAGACGATGGGTGGTCGGGCAGAGGTGCTCCCCACTTCCCAGACAATGGGTGGCCGGGCAGAGGCTCTCCTCACTTCCCAGATGATGGGCGGCCGGGCAGAGGCGCTCCTCATCTCCCAGACGATGGGTGTCCGGGCAGAGGCACTCCTCACTTCCCAGATGGGGCAGCTGGGCAGAGGCGCTCCTCACTTTCCAGACGATGGGTGGCCGGGCAGAGGCGCTCCTCACCTCCCAGACGATGGGTGGCCTGGCAGAGGCGCTCCTCACCTCCCAGACGATGGGTGGCCGGGCAGAGGCGCTCCTCACCTCCCAGACGGGGCGGCTGGGCAGAGGCGCTCCTCACTTCTTCCCGGACGGGGTGGCCGGGCAGAGGCGCTCCTCACTTCTTCCCGGACGGGGCAGCCGGGCAGAGGCGCTCCTCACTTCCCAGACGATGGGTGCCTGTGCAGAGGCGCTCCTCACTTCTTCCCGGATGGGGCGCCCGGGCAGAGGCGCTCCTCACTTCTTCCCGGGTGGGGCGGCCGGGCAGAGGCGCTCCTCACTTCTTCCCGGTCGGGGCGGCCGGGCAGAGGCGCTCCCCACTTCCCAGACGATGGGTGGCTGTGCAGAGGCGCTCCTCACTTCTTCCCGGATGGGGCGCCCGGGCAGAGGCGCTCACTTCTTCCCGGGTGGGGCGGCCGGGCAGAGGCGCTCCTCACTTCTTCCCGGTCGGGGCGGCCGGGCAGAGGCGCTCCTCACTTCTTCCCGGACGGGGAGGCCGGGCAGAGGCGCTCCTCACTTCTTCCCGGACGGGGCGCCCGGACAGAGGCGCTCCTCACTTCTTCCCGGACGGGGCGGCCGGGCAGAGGCGCTCACTTCTTCCCGGACGGGGCGGCCGGGCAGAGGCGCTGCTCACTTCCCAGACGGGGCGGCCGGGTAGAGGCGCTCCTCACTTCCCAGACGGGGCGGCCGGGCAGAGGCGCTCCTCACTTCCCAGACGGGGCAGCCGGGCAGAGGCGCTCCTCACTTCCCAGACGGTGGGTGGCCGGGCAGAGGCGCTCCTCACCTCCCAGACGGGGCGGCTGGGCAGAGGCGCTCCTCACTTCTTCCCGGACGGGGCGGCCGGGCAGAGGCGCTCCTCACTTCTTCCCGGACGGGGCGTCCGGGCAGAGGCGCTCCTCACTTCTTCCCGGACGGGGCAGCCGGGCAGAGGCGCTCCTCACTTCCCAGACGATGGGTGCCTGTGCAGAGGCGCTCCTCACTTCTTCCCGGATGGGGCGCCCGGGCAGAGGCGCTCCTCACTTCTTCCCGGGTGGGGCGGCCGGGCAGAGGCGCTCCTCACTTCTTCCCGGTCGGGGCGGCCGGGCAGAGGCGCTCCTCACTTCTTCCCGGACGGGGAGGCCGGGCAGAGGCGCTCCTCACTTCTTCCCGGACGGGGCGCCCGGACAGAGGCGCTCCTCACTTCTTCCCGGACGGGGCGGCCGGGCAGAGGCGCTCCTCACTTCTTCCCGGACGGGGCGGCCGGGCAGAGGCGCTGCTCACTTCCCAGACGGGGCGGCCGGGTAGAGGCGCTCCTCACTTCCCAGACGGGGCGGCCGGGCAGAGGCGCTCCTCACTTCCCAGACGGGGCAGCCGGGCAGAGGCGCTCCTCACTTCCCAGACGGTGGGTGGCCGGGCAGAGGCGCTCCTCACTTCCCAGACGATGGGTGGCCGGGCAGAGGCGCTCCTCACTTCTTCCCGGATGGGGCGGCCGGGCAGAGGCGCTCCTCACTTCTTCCCGGACGGGGCGCCCGGGCAGAGGCGCTCCTCATTTCTTCCCGGACGGGGCGGCCGGGCAGAGGCGCTCCTCACTTCTTCCCGGACGGGGCGGCCGGGCAGAGGCGCTCCTCACTTCTTCCCGGACGGGGCGGCCGGGCAGAGGCGCTCCTCACTTCTTCCCGGACGGGGGCGGCCGGGCAGAGGCGCTCCTCACTTCTTCCCGGACGGGGCGGCCGGGCAGAGGCGCTCCTCACTTCTTCCCGGACGGGGCGGCCGGGCAGAGGCGCTCCTCACTTCTTCCCGGGCGGGGCGGCCGGGCAGAGGCGCTCCTCACTTCTTCCCGGGCGGGGCGGCCGGGCAGAGGCGCTCCTCACTTCCCAGACGATGGGTGGCCGGGCAGAGGCGCTCCTCACTTCCCAGACGGGGCGGCCGGGCAGAGGCGCTCCTCACTTCCCAGACAGTGGGTGGCCGGGCAGAGGCGCTCCTCATTTCCCAGACGGGGCGGCTGGGCAGAGGCGCTCCTCACTTCCCAGATGGTGGGTGGCCGGGCAGAGGCGCTCCTCACTTCCCAGACGGTGGGTGGCCGGGCAGAGGCGCTCCTCACTTCCCAGACGGTGGGTGGCCGGGCAGAGGCGCTCCTCACTTCCCAGACGGTGGGTGGCCGGGCAGAGGCGCTCCTCACTTCCCAGACGGTGGGTGGCCGGGCAGAGGGGCTCCTCACTTCCCAGACGGTGGGTGGCCGGGCAGAGGCGCTCCTCACTTCCCAGACGGTGGGTGGCCGGGCAGAGGCGCTCCTCACTTCCCAGACGGTGGGTGGCCGGGCAGAGGCGCTCCTCACTTCCCAGACGGTGGGTGGCCGGGCAGAGGCGCTCCTCACTTCCCAGACGGTGGGTGGCCGGGCAGAGGCGCTCCTCACTTCCCAGATGGGGCGGCCGGGCAGAGGCGCTCCTCACTTCCCAGATGGTGGGTGGCCGGGCAGAGGTGCTCCTCACTTCCCAGACGGTGGGTGGCCGGGCAGAGGCGCTCCTCACTTCCCAGACGGTGGGTGGCCGGGCAGAGGCGCTCCTCACTTCCCAGATGGGGCGGCCGGGCAGAGGCGCTCCTCACTTCCCAGACGGGGCGGCCGGGCAGAGGTGCTCCTCACCTCCCAGACGGGGCGGCCGGGCAGAGGCGCTCCCCACCTTCCAGATGGGGCGGCGGCCGGGCAGGGGCTGTAATCCCAGCACCCTGGCAGGCCAAGGCAGGCAGCCGGGGGGTAGAGGCTGCCGCAAGGCCAGACCACGCCATCGCCCTCCAGCCCGGGCAACACCGAGCACTGGGTGAGCGAGACTCCGTCTGTAGTCCCAGTACCTCGGGAGGCTGAGGCGGGCAGAGCACTCGGCGTCAGGAGCTGGCGACCAGCGTGGCCAAGATGGCGAACGCGTGCCTGCATCCAAAGGAGAAAAGGCAGGCAGCGGTGGCGGGCGCCGGCAGTCCGCGGCGTGGGCAGCAGCAAGCCGAGTAGATTGTAGTCTGGGCCAGAGAGAGGGGAAAGAAAGAAAGAAAAGAAAGAAAGAAAGAGAGAAAGAGAGAAAGAGAGAAAGAGAGAGAGAGAGAGAGAGAGAGAAAGAGAGAAAGAGAGAAAGAGAGAGAGAGAGAGAGAGAGAGAGGAAGGAAGGAAGGAAGGAAGGAAGGAAGGAAGGAAGGAAGGCTGTCCAACCAATCTATTGTGCCCACTTACGCACAATAAAATGTACTAATGCGGGGAAGGGAAAGTTATTCCAAAACAATACCCTGAAAAGACTGTCCTTTCCCCCTATGAAATAACTTAGCATTTCTTTTGAAAAGCAAATGACCATACATGTGTGGGTCTACTTCGACACTCTACACTCCCTATCCTTTTACCATGCCTCTTCCTTTCTCAGGTACCCATAGGATTATTCAGTGTCTCTCAGATGAAGTATAAATTTCCCATTCTGACATCTGAATTACTTCAAACTAACAACAGAGTTTGTCTCCCTCAAAAAACTATTTCGGCATATAGCTCTAAAAGATAAAAACTCTTTTTTGTTTTATTGTATGTATGTATGTATGTATGTATGCATGCATGCATGCATTTAGAGACAGTCTCGCTCTGTTGCCCAGGCTGATGTGCACTGGAGCAATCTCTGTTCACTGCAGCCTCTGCCTCCTGGGTTCAAGCGATTCTCCTGCCTCAGCCTCCCAAGTAGCTGGGACTACAGGTGCACGTCACCACAGTGGGCTAATTTTTTGATTTTTAGTAGAGACAAGGTTTCGCCACGTTACCCACAATGATCTCGAACTACTGGCCTCAAGCGATTCACCTGCCTCAGACTTCCAAAATGCCGGGATTACAGGCGTGAGCCACCAGGCTCTTTTTTAAACAAAGACTCTTTTTTAAACAAAACCGCAATACCATTCTTGTACCTTAAATAATGTAAAAATTCCTTAATATCATTAACTATCCAGTCAGTGTTCAACTTCTTGATAAGCTCATAAATGTTTGTTTATGTTTGGTTCATCCAAATTGGGATCTAAATAAGGCCCATATGCTGTAATTGGTTGGTATTTCTCTAAGTTTCTTTTAAGTTCTCCCGATCTCTCTCTCTTTTCCTTGCAATGTATCTTTTGAAGAAACCAGGTTGTTTATCTTACAGAGCCTAAGATTGCCTGGATTTTGCTCACTGTATTCCTGTGGTGTCATTTAATTTGTTCCTCTGTACTTCCTGTAAATTGGTAAGCAGATATTCCTGATTGCCTATCAGAAATTTCTATCCTCTGTATTCCGGTAGTGTCATTTAATTTGTTTCTCTGTCTTCTTTACTTCCTGTAAGCTGGTAATCAGATCGGGGCTTGATCAGATTCAGGTTGGTGTAACTTGGGCAACCTGGGCAAGAGTATTTCAACAGGGGTGTTATGTACTCCCATTACGAAACACAAAATGATCATTGCCTAGATCCATTAATGATTTAGGAGTTGCAAAAAATAATACTCTCATTCTACCATTACTTCTTAATTTATTAGCCACATTCTATAAAGACAAACTCCCCTTCTCAACGATTTAAGCTGAGATGCTGTATATAGGTAAGACAAAATAAATGCCTGAGTCTTTTTATTTACCAGTTTTCAAAATAATGAGTTAATTCCCTGGTATCCTTAAAAGGTGGCCAATGACACAAGTTTATTTTTATTACTATGAACTCATGGACTTGATGCATTTCAAACCATTGCAGTTATCTTATTGATGCTCAAATTGTCCCAGTAGAAACTTCATTTTGGTTCCTGAGTCCCTTGGTTGTGGCTCTAATAATCTTCAATAGCTTCTTTGCTTCATGGTGTAAGAAACTCCAGGCACGGCCAGGTGCGGTGGCTCACGCCTGTAATCCCAGCACTTTGGGAGGCTAAGGCGGGTGGATCACCTGAGGTCAGGAGTTCAAGACCAGCCTGACCAACACAGTGAAACTCTGTCTCTACTAAAAATACAAAACTAGCTGAGTGTGGTGGCACACACCTGTAATCCCAGCTACTTGGGAGGCTGAGGCAGGAGAATCACCTGAACCTAGGAGGCAGAGGTTGCCGTGAGCTGAGATCATGCCATTGCACTCCAGTGTGGAAAACGAGCAAAACTCCATCTCAAAAAAAAAAGGACAGGTGTGGTGGCTCATGCTTGTAATCCTAGCAGTTTGGGAGGCAGAGGCGGGTGGATCACTTTAGGTCAGGAGTTCAAGACCAGCCTGGCCAACATGGTGAAACCCCATCTCTACTAAAAATACAAAAATTAGCAGGGCGTGGCAGCACACGCCTGTAATCCCAGCTGCTCAGGAGGCTGAGGCAGCAGAATCGCTTGAACCCAGGAGGCGGAGTCTGCAGTGAGCAGAGATCATGTGCCACTGCACTCCCGCCTGGACAAGTGAGAGACTCTGTCACAAAAAAAAAAAAAAAAAAAATCAAATTTACAAAACAAAGTATAGTGAGGAGAAGTCTAACTCTTACTCTCTGTACCCCCGACCTTCCCCCCACCCTTTCTTCTACAACAGGTAACCACTTAAAATTTTTTTTATCATTTATATTTCCATTGTTTTTGTAAAATTCCAGTGGAATTGACCTTTAACATATTGAATAAACTCCACCTTGCTCTTTTTACTTAACAAGATATCCTTAAGATTACCACAGTCTTAGAGATACTGAACATTCATTTTTATAGCTATAGTGCTGCACTGTGTGGATATCCCACAGTTTCTTTAAACTGGCCCAAACTGATGGGCATCTGGGTTGTTTCTAGTCTTTTGCTATGCCAATAAACAACTGTGTGTGTATGTGCATATTTTCACATTTTTGCCAATGTATCCTTAGAATAAATTCGTAAGATTTGGAGTCAAAGTCTATCTTGTTTTGCTAGATACTGTAAACTCCTTCCCATGGAGGTGAAGCCCCCTGCATTGATGCTTCCCCTGCAACTCCAAGAGAGTACGTTGTCAAACTCTTGGATGTTTGCCAACCTCATAGGTAAGAAATGATATCTCAGTGAAGTTTTAATTTGTATTCCTCCTATGATGAGCAAAGTTGAACATCTTTTCATAAATTTAAGAGAGTTGCATCTCTTTTCCTGTGAACTGTTTGTTCTTATCTCTAGCTCATTTTTCTATATGACTGTTGTTTTTCCTATTCTGTTTTCAGAAGCTCACATTTGTCTGTGTTATAAATTAAGAATATTTTTTCCCAATGAGTCATTTGTTTTGCTTATTTTTTTACATGCAAAAATATTTTGTATTCATGTGTCTAATATATCAATCTTTCCTTCTATTGGTTCTGGGTTTTAAAACCAGAAGTTTTCTCCACTTTCAGATTAAAAATAAATTCACCCATTGGCTCAACACAACATTTTTAATGATCATCACTTTTTCCCCTTCGGTCCCTTGGAAAATATACAAAAGCAGCCTCCTGTCCAGCCAGTTCACTTAATGGAAGCAGTCCACCTCTCATTTTAAAAATTAAACACCTTTGTTTGTGTCCTTTCTGATTTCCTTGAGCAGTGGTTTGTAGTTCTCCTTGAATAAATCCTTCACTTCCCTTGTTAGCTGTATTTCTAGGTATTTTTTCTCTTTGTAGCACTTGGGAATAAGAGTTCATTCAAGGAGAACTACAAAACCCTGCTCAAGGAAATCAGAGAAGACACAAACAAATGGAAAAACATTCCATGATCATGGATAGGAAGAATCAATATTGTGAAAATGGCCATACTGACCAAAGTAATTTATAGATTCAATGCTGTTTCATTCAACTACCACTGACATTCTTCACAAAATTAGAAAAAACTATTTTAAAACTCATATGAAACCAAAAAAGAGCCCATATAGCCAAGACAATCCTAAGCAAAAGGAAGAAAGCTGGGAGCATCACACTACCCAACTTCAAACTACACTACAAGGCTACAGTAACCAAAACAGCATGGTACTTGTACAAAAACAGACACATAGACCAATAGAACAGAAGAGATAACTCGGAAATAAGACCACACACCTACAACCATGTGACCTTTGGCAAACCTGACAAAAACAAGCAATGGGGAAAGGATTCCCTATTTAATAAATGGTGCTGGAAGAACTGGCTACCCATATACAGAAAATTGAACCTGGAACCCCTTCCTTACATCTTATAAAAAAAATTAATGTAAGATGGGTTAAAGACTTAAATGTAAAACCCAAAACTATAAAAATACTAGAAGAAAATCTAGGCAATACCATTCAGGGCACAGGCACAGGCAAAGATTTCATGACAAAAGTGCCAAAAGCAATTGCAACAAAAGCAAAAACTGATAGATGGGATCTAATTAAACTAAGGAGCTTCTGTACAGAAAAACTATCAACAGAGTAAACAGACAACCTAAAGAATGGGGAAAAAATTTTGCAATCTGTCCATCTGACAAAGGTCTAATATCTGGAATCTACAAGGAACTTAAACAAATTTACAAGAAAAAAACAAGCCCATTAAAAAGTGGGTGAAGGACATGAACAGACACTTCTCAAGAGAGGACATCTGTGCAGCCAACAAACATGAAAAAAAGCTCAACATCTCTGGTCATTAGAGAAATGCAAATCAAAACCATGACAAGATACCACCTCACACCAGTCAAAATGGCGATTATTAAAAAGTCAAGAAACAACAGATGCTGGCAAGGTTGCAAAGAAAAGAAGAACGCTTTTACACTTGGTGAGAGTGTAAATTATTTCAACCATTGTGGAAGACAGTGTAGTCATTCCTCAAAGATCCAGAAGCAGAAATACCATTTGACCCAAATAGGATGTAAGCAATACCATTACAGGGTATATACCCAAAGGAATATAAATCATTTTATTATAAAGATACATGCATGTGTATGTTCACTGCAGCACTATTCACAATAGCGAAGACATGAAATCAACCCAGATGTCCATCAAAGATAAGCTGGATAAAGAAAATGTGGTATATATACACCATGGAATACTATGCAGCCATAAAATAAAACAAGATCATGTCCTTTGCAGGGAAACGGATGGAGCTGGAAGCCATTATCATCAGCAAACCAACACAGGAACAGAAAACCAAACACCACATGTTCTCACTTATAAGTGAAAGCTGAATGATGAGAACACATGGACACATGAGGGGGAAACCACACACAATGGAGTCTGTCACAGGGAGCAGGGAGAGGGAGAGCATCAGGGAGAATAGTTAATGCATGCTGGGCTTAATACCTAGGTGATGGGTTGATCTCTGCAACAAACCACCATGGCGCACGTTTACCTATGTAACAAACCTGCACATCCTGCACATGTACCCCAGAACTTAAAAGTTGAATAAATAAATAAATAATAAAAAGTAAACACCCGATGTAGTTCATGCAGTCACTCTCCTAATTTTGTTATTTCACACACATGAACCTTTAGATCATGCAGGCAAAGCACAGAGATAGGTGTGAATATGCCATTGTGTTTCTCCTTCACAGAACTCCCCTGGGCCACCTGTAGTCATGACATCAGATGGTAACTAAACCACCAATTGCTCCAAATGCCAAGAGAGCTAGAGTCAAAGCATTTGTTCCCTCTCTATTCAGGGAGTGAATGGCAAAGGAAATATAGGTGTAATGGGGTATTGGATTCTCCCCAGGGTTAACATATCTGACATGTGGCCAGGGTGAGTGGAGGGGACTCACAAGGGTGTTTTGTGGGAGCTTTTACGAAACAGAGAATTTCGGTAGAAAAAGCAGCTGCAGCCAGCTGCTGAGGGAAACTGCCCCGTGCCCTGGCATCATGGGCGTGGCCTGTTTGTTTTGTGAAGTACATCCAACTTAAGAAGGGGAGAAAAGTTTCTTACTTCTCTTTCCAGAGATATATCGTGTTTCCCATCAAAACATTTCTTTGTCAAGATGCTTTTGGAAGAATAACTTCCACAACTGCAGTTGGGTATGTGGTTAGACAATGGCTTCACTTCTTTGGATCTCAAACTAAGGCCACAGAAAAGGCCTGAATTTTTTCACATTGAAAATAAATAGGTATTTGATAATCATGTAAGAGGAAATAATAAACAGGCCTAGCTAACTTTTTTATATGTATTTCTTATATGTAATTATATATATGTGTGTGTGCGTGTGTGTATGTGTGTGTGTGTGTGTGTGTGTGTAATTGGTTTACATCTTGAAACTTAGTGGCCAGGCACAGTAACTCGTGCCTGTAATTCCAGCACTTTGGGAGGCCAAGGCGGGCAGATCGCTTGAGGTCAGGAGTTCGAGACTAGCCTGGCCAACGCCTCTAATAAAAATACAAAAATTAGCCAGGTGTGGTGCCGGGCACCTGTAATCCCAGCTACTTGGGAGGCTGAGGCAGGAGAATCACCTGAACCCAGGAGGCAGAGGTTGCAGTGAGTCGAGATTGGGCCACTGCACTCCAGCCTGGACAACAGAGCAAGCCTCCATCTCAAAAAAAACAGTAAGAAGAAATACAAATAAGATGTGAGAAATTATGTAAGAAATACATATAATAAGAAATATATATAAATAATGTGTTTAGTATATAACTAAAGTATGTGATTTTATATATATTGTGTATATATATATATATATATAGTGTATGTATATGTGTATAATTGGTCTGTTTGCTTTTTTAACAGGCAATCCAGGTAATTCTATGCAGGTTTCCTCATATTACACTTTTTGAAAAACTCTGCTCAAGAGCTGAATTCCTCCAAAAGTCTATCTTCTCAAATTTCTTGAATTGCTGTCTTTGCCCCCAGGTCCTGAGACACTATGACACTGATGACTGTTTTGGTGACTGTTCTATCCCTGGCATCCAGCACAATGCCTGGCATTTAATATGTACATAATATACATTTGATGAATTAAAGAATAAAAATCTGGGATAAGCAGATACCCACAGGCAAAACACCCCTCACACCATACACAAGAATCAACTTAAAATGGATCAAAGACCTAAATATAAGAGCTAAAACCATAACAGTCTTAGCAGAAAACACAGGGAGAAATCTTTGTGACTTTGGAATAGGCAATGAATTCTTAAATATGACACCAAAAGCACAAGAAACTAAAGAACAAAGTAGATAAATTGGGCTTCATCAAATATAAAGACTTCTGTGCGTCAGAGGACACTATCAAGAAAATGATGCCAGCCCACAGGGTGGGAGGAATCAACATCTATCGCAGCATTCTCCTCCACGCCTCCTATAAAAATATTCCCCGTGCTGACCACAACCACTGCTCCTCCTCCCTGCTTCCCTCGCCTTCTGCCTCTGGTCCTTTCTTTGCCATTACTTCTCCTCTTCTTTCTTTTCTCTGTTCTCATCTGTTTCTCTCCCTTGTTCTTATTCTGTGTCCAGGAAATGCAAGTTATATTTCTGATTTTTATAAATGGGAATCTTTTTAAATAATATCACTAGAGAATCTGAGAGTTAAAACAGCCTGGGTACCAGAGTCTACGCTACAGCCTGCCTGCTTCTGTACCCCTCTCCCTGGGTTATGAACAGGCACACACAAAGTAGGCCTTTGATCTTGAAAGCCTAGGGATCCCACTGGGATGAGGATAACTATTTATCTCTATTTGCTTTTTTCTGCTGGGGCCTGGTTTCTGGCTTGCTCAATGTCCTATTTGGACAAAGACCAGTCAGGTCAGGAAAAGATCACTCCACAGTTCCAGCCCTGAAAACATGTGGGAGGAGCCTCTAAACAGGTCCCATATAAATTGCAAAAGGGTCATCTTAGTACACTATCAGTGTAAGGAAATGTGTAGGAAGAAAAGACAGTCTATGTCCTCATGATAAGTTAGGGAAGAAAACCAAATATGGAACATTCTCTTATGAATTTCTTCCCATACACTCACCCAAGACAACAAACATTTTGGAATGTTCTAAGAAGCTGTCTAGCGGCTTCAGTGGACAAAAATGTAAAGGGTTTGAGGCTCAAAGACCAAGATTTTCAAATCCTATGACCCAAGCCTCACTTTCCTCATCTGTAAAGTCAAGATAAAAACTTACTTCACGGAGTTGTTAAAAAGATTTACTGATTTAATGTGCGTAAATCACAGGGCATGGTTCCTAGAATGTGGTTAAGCACTTCAATTTTGGTAGAAATACCACTCTCTCTCTACTAATGACTCTGGGGTTCCAGAGCTCCAGGTCACCGTGTTCTTTGCTCCTAAACGAGGAGCTATAGAAAAGAAGAGAAGCTGTTCTCTGGCTCTAAAATGGAGACCAGCTTCTGAAAAGGGGGAATGTATCCATCTCTTCCACAAACCAAATTTTATCATGCATTGGTAGACAAGATCTACCAAAATCCAGTGGTAAGTTCCATTGGGGCATATTATGTAGAGGGAAGAGACAATGGCAGATTCCCTAAGCTGCTGCTTTCTGCAAAGATGAACAATGACTTGTGCAAACAGCTCAGGCAGGCAGGCAGTCAGAAGTCTACAGCCCCAACTGTTGCCATGACCACTCATCACCACTGTCACCTCCCCCACTTCCATTGTACTGCCACCACTACCCTTGTGGTCATCACCACCTCCACTAATATCATCAGCGCCATCACCATGACCAATACCTCTTCTCCTTCCCCACATTACAACCACCACAACCACTACCATCATTATCATCACATGACATCAATCAAGACCCTAGCTGCTAGAAAAAGAATGGCTAAAGGTAAATCTGTCTAGCATGAAGTTTTAAAGAAAGTTTTATTGGAGAACTTTTGAATCACCTGTGCAATGTGTCACACCCATCTCTCGGCATGTACAAAAACAGCCCCACTTAAAGCTACTTACTGCAACAAATGCCACCGAGCTGAAGAGAGATTCCTAGAGAGGCAAACTCCCTCCTCCCCTTCCCCACTATGTGGATCAGGAGAAGGGAAAGAAGAGGCTCTGTGGTCCCGCCAGTGGGTCTCTATTATAGCTCTGTACCTGTGCTGCTCACTGTGTCCCAACATGTAGGGCCAGAGGGACAGGGCTGCGGGGGAGAGGAGAGTGGCCATGGCCTCACGATGGTTGGTCATACTTCTTCCATCTGCCAAGAGGCTGCTGTGCACTCCTTGGCCAAGAGTTCTGTCACAATGAACTTGAAGCCCATTGACGAAACGACTTTGCCAGCAGTCTATGGGAGGCTCATGTCTTCGGAGAACGAGGAAGGCATGTTCTGGTGCCCTGCCTGCTGCCACAAGGAAAACTGAAACAATACCCTTTTAAAATAGCTTTGACACAGATTTCACCGTATTTTCCTTTGAAGACATAAAAAAAATCTAATAACTTTGTCCACATTAAAAAAAATGGGTCACAGGTTTTTGCTAAAAAAAGAAAAAGCTATTTTTATTTCCTTGAATCCTTGTAACAACAGTTATAAACAGCTAAACAGAATTTTTTAATTACCCTTTTAAAAATACTTTTTAAAAAGTAAAGGTTATTCCTAGGCTGACACTGACTATGCCAGGTCTGTAGCTAGAAGCAAATTTTTATAACTAGTTATAAACCCCTGAAATATGAGTTTATATTGGAAAAGCTGAAACAACCTTAACTTTAACCATGCCGATGGGCGCCACTTTAATTATAGTCCCTGAATGGAATAAAACAGTCTCTCTTCCACGGTAGCATCACAAACAACCCCATTAACTCTCCAATTACCAAATGAGGAAACAACATTCTCTAGAACCCAAGCCAAGGAAAAAAGAACACTGCATGTTCCAACTGAAAACCTTAAAACTAAGCTTCAAAGTGACAGCGCCTAGGGAGGGCGCTCCCCTGGAAGGGAATGTTTACTTCACTTATTTAAAACGACTGAGCGTCTTCACCAAGGCTCACATAACACTACTTGTTTAACAAATAAAGACGTATGTTTCCTGGAGTGTTTCTAATTGGGATTTGAGGTCCTGCCTCCTAAGAAATTCCGGGACTGGCTATCTCCCTGGAGATGCCTTCGACAACGTGGGTCTCCCCTCTCAAGGGGAGAGAAGGGCCCAGCCTTCGTAAGTAAAGAGGCGCAGGCAAAACAGCAGGACACAGGGCTGGTCTTCCACCAAGGCATCAATCACACTTTCAACAGGAAACAAAAATGGGGAAGCACAAAACCATATCCAGTAGGATTTGTAAATTGAGCTATTCAGTAAGCAAGCAAACTTTAAAATAGTAACTTGGGGGAGACCAATTTCCCTCCTCTCCTCCATTCTCTCCCTCCTCCCTCCCCAATCTGCCGTGCTCCCCTGGCCATCTCTTCTGCAACAGCAGTTAAACAGCCCTGTTTTCAAAGCCATGCTAACATCTTGGGAAACGCCAGGGCAAAAATCAAAGATTCTTTGGTAGGGCGTGTAATATAAAACTTGAAGTTGTTTCTGTTAAATAAAAACAGCCATGTTAATTTTGGTGCCATTAAAAACACAGGAAAATGCTGTTGCCAAATGGAAAAAAAAAAAAAACTCACCAAATGGGAAGCAGTTGTATTTTTGAGACTTGAGAGTGGTATTACAAAAAGTAGAGAGTAAAACTGAATGAGAAAAAAGAAGTGTAAAAGAATGGTTACTTTCTCAATTTTATTATGTTCTTTTTCTCCATCAAGGTAAAAGAATGCATTCATCATTTCAAGGAGCCCTGAAATTCAGGTCTCAGGAGTTTCATTCTCTTGCTCTGCAAATAAACATTTTCCTGCTTGAGCCATGAGCTCCTGGTTCCACCCTTCTGCAAACGCTCTCAATAACACATTCCCATGGTATACAGATTAACTGAGCTATGCAGCAACCAGGAAAAATGTTCTGTACTCAAGATCCTGTTTCGAGCTGAATTTGACAAATGATCAGAAGAACAGAAATTTTCTCTTTTCTGGTTCCACCTGAAAGTTAGAGAATATTCCCAGTAGTGTTTCTAAACACCTCTGCGTTCATAAACACAAGAATACATCAAGCTATACCTACAATGATGGCAATCATCTCAAAGGGTCCTCAGGAGTCATCCTCAGTCGATTTGACATCTTAGAGTATCCAAAGAGGCAGGGGCCATGATGTCACAGAAGAAGCAAGAACTAGAGAGAAGAAAAACTAAAGACTAAAGGCTCTTGAAATCCTCTTTTTGGGGGCTTAAGGAGATTCTGGAACACTGACTATTTGTTGTTGTTCCTAAAAAACGTGTTGTGAGAGATTTTTGACTTTCATTTTAATTTGGAGGATAACTGTAACAGTGATTCCTGTTGTACCCTCCTCTGGTTAAATTGGTGTACACTGGAGAAATCACACTAGAGGTCTTCAGCAAAAAGCAAAATAACTTTAATCACCACTGTGATTCCTATTTCTATATCCCTCCTTTCTCTCATTTAATAAATAGTAGCAAAGGGTCACTTCCATGCCAGGGACTGCATAGTAAGCTGGTTGTGATACAATTCAATGTCATGTGACTATCTTTCATAGATGGTGTTGTTTTCATTCCAAAGGCATGGCTTCCACAAAGTGACAGCTTGGCAATGCCTAGGGTTCTCAGTGACAGCAATGAGCACCCGATAACTGTGGACTTGAAACAAAATCTAAGTGAGATTTCCCTACTTCTGAGGCTATTGTAAAACTCTGACGAATTCTCCAAATTTGAAAAGATGGCTACTACCTAAAAATTCACACTCCGGACAGCTTGCTCAGTCTACACCTCCTTCCACTCAGTCTGGTGTGGGAACCTGGGGGAGAGCCAAGGTAAGTGTGAAGGATGACATCACAAAGGGCAGTGGACACCTAAAAGCCCCCAGGAGGCTTGCCAGTTAAGAGACTTCATTAGATCCTCCAGAGAATCAAGCTACAGGAGGTGAACATGCTCTAGAAGGACCAAATTAGAATTCAGTGAGATTCAAAGAACCTGGAAAAGTGGTTCAACAAAATGAATTTCTAGAAGGACATGTAGACCAGTCTGAAGGAAGGCATGACTAACCATGTGTTAATAAAGGAGTAAAAGAGAGGTATACTGACCTTTAAATAGAAAGCAAGTCAACTGCCCAGCACAGCTGTTACCATTTCATATAAGCCAGGCACGGTGGCTCACACCTGTAATTCCAGCACTTTGGGAGGCCAAAGTGGGCGGATCACCTGAGGTCAGGAGTTGAAGACCAGCCTGACCAACACGGAGAAACCCCATCCCTACTAAAAATACAAAATTAGCCGGGTGTGGTGGCACATGCCTGTAATCCCAGCTACTCAGGAGGCTAAGGCAGGAGAATCACTTGAACCCAGGAGGTGGAGGTTGAGGTGAGCCGAGATTGCGCCACTGCACTCCAGCCTGGGCAACAAGAGTAAAATTCCGTCTCACAAAAGAAAAAAAAAAAAGATTAGGGGACAGGTGAGTGAAATTGTGGCACCAGGGATAATGGTTCAGATTGCAGGCTCCACAGGCAGGGACCTGGGTAGAATTTCGGCGCTATCACTTAGGAGATGGGCAAGATACAGAATTACTCTTTTCTCAGTTTCCTCATCTACAAAATGCCCAAATGGAATCTATCCCATAGAGGATGCAAGTCTTAAATGGGATGACACATGACGTGTGCTCAGCGCAACACAAGGCACAGAGTTCAGAGCTCGATAAATGGCTCCTACCATCAGCTATGGATACATCTTTCCAGCTTGTTGTGTCTGGTTTCAGACTTTTTAACTTCCGAGCAATGAAGAGAATCAGAAAATGCTCCAGCAGAAAGCAACTGAGATGACTAAAGAATAGGAAAATAAAAGTTATAAAAACAGAACTCAAAGCTGTTGGGATTATCTAGCCCAGAAAAGAAAAATCTGGAAGGTAGCAAAGCAAATAAACAACAGTGCATATTCAGCATGGGATAATCAGATATTCTGCTGTTGGAATTGGGCTGTGAAGGGAGGTGTTTTGTTAAAGCAAAAACAGCAAAGCTTAGCCATAAAAAACAAAACAAACAAAAAACTTCCTTAAACTTTTCTTTTTAGGAAAAGTCATTTCCCTTGGTCTTAGAGACTAGACAAGCACAAGTCTATTTCACAGCTGATCAGGCATTCATTTGAAAGCACAACAAAATGACCCTCCTGCTGCTGTTTCAGCTTCTAACAAGATCAACACATCCTTAAAGGGGTCAAAGGGCACTGCAAAGGGGCTAGAGTGTGTGACACAAATGACCAGCAGCTCGTCTGCCATGTTCTCTGGGCCTCTCAGCCCTTCTGTGTTGGTTCTCTTTGTCTGTTCCCTGTATGTAATAAGTGCCCTGCCAAACCAGCCTGGGGATCACTATATTTCTGTGTGTCTATAGCAAACAGCCACGAGCAGGGTTAGTAGGCTGAATGCCTGTGTGTGTGTGTGTGTGTGTGTGTGTGTGTGTGTGTGTGTGTGTGTGTGTGTCTGTGTTTACACAAACAGGGTGCACAGGTCTACGGCTTATGTTAATTTTTTTTTTTTTTTTTTTTTTTTTTTTTTTTTTTTTTTCTGAGACCGAGTCTCGCTCTGTCGCCCAGGCTGGAGTGCAGTGGCGCAATCTCGGCTCACTGCAAGCTCCGCCTCCCGGGTTCACGCCATTCTCCTGCCTCAGCCTCTCCGAGTAGCTGGGACTACAGACGCCCGCCACCGCGCCCGGCTAATTTTTTTGTATTTTTAGTAGAGACGGGGTTTCACCGTGGTCTCGATCTCTTGACCTCGTGATCCGCCCGCCTCGGCCTCCCAAAGTGCTGGGATTACAAGCGTGAGCCACCGCGCCCGGCCGGCTTATGTTAATTTTGTATCCACTAAAATGGTTGCCTTTTAGAAATACAAAAAAAAACTTGCCATGCTTGTAAAGAACATTTTCTGAATTTGTTCTTATTGTCATGCCTTACTAAGGCTGAGATAAATCATATCTATTGCTTGCCTCCTATTGATGTTACCACCAAAAAAAAAAAAAAAATAGATTAGTTAGGCCAACATGAAACCATAACAGGGTAGCAGCATAGGCTCTGCCTACTATTTAAAATTGAGTTTTGGGTGGTATGCTCTAGAATTACATGTCAGGGGCATACGGATGTTCAACTGAGTCTTTAAAAAAGGTTTCAGCAACTCAGCTCCAGCTCAACTCACTCTTCCTTGAGGAGCCTGGAAATTCGAACACATCTGGTTGTTTCTGGAAGCCACCACTTTCCACTTCCCTTTCTGTCATGTCACTCCACTTTCTCTGTATTCAAATCATGCTTGGCCTCTGCCCAAGTCTGAAGATTAAAACCACTGAAAGTCTCTGTCTTCTCAACATCCTTCCATTTTAACAAAAAAGACAGCATTAGCCTTCCCCTTCATTTTTTCTCAATGTGGTAAAAAATACTTTCCCTTTAGTTTGTAAGACTGGTGGCTGGCCTTTTGGGCCAGGATCTGGGCAACCTCTTGCCTGCTCACCACTGAAACTGTGGGGTGAACGCTCTATCATGAAAGCCCTGCTGCAGGTCCCCACACCAGCTAGTGCCATTCACTCAACGCCAAGGCACCACCTAAATAAATAAGCCCAAAAGCCCAAAAAAGCATAAATAACACTTACTTCTATTAACCAGAAAAATAAATGGCATTTCTCCATGCTATTTAAAAACACTTGGTATGTGGATTTACTTTTTTAACAGAGTTTCTCTTTAAACTTCCAAAGTTAGTGAAAATAGGATGAACACAACTTTATAGAATTGTTAAAATTAGTGAAAACTGAAGAACTACATCGTTACAAAACTGCTGAAATGGAGTCATTACGGCTTCCACTTGGTTTATTAAACAAGGTCTTGGACCTAAATGAGCAAGATCTTCACCAAGACACACTAGGTTGGGGGCGAGAGACTTATTTTTCTTATCTCCATCCCTGCTATGGGATGTAGGTTTCTCTAAATATTAGTGAGCTATGCAAAAGTGCTGATATTCTACTGCTTTTAAGATTTCCCCAAACAGAAATTGCATGTGGTTCCACCTACAGTTACCAAGCACTAGTGAAGGATAAATAAGATGCAGGCACATCCCTACCTCCCACAATATGGCAGGTATGTTAATGAAATCTTTGTCATTCACTGACTATTTAAATATACCAGGTGCTCAACGCAGCATTGTTTACAACAGTAAAATTTTGGAAAAAGTCAAAGATCCATATTTTGGAAAAGTATAACTGAGAACATCCATAGAATAGAATACTATGCAGCTAAATAAAAAAGAATGAGAACCTCTTTAAGGCCTAATATTGTATCTAGGAGATAATGATAATTGACAAAAGCACAGTGTAAAATAGGGTGTGTGTTCTATCTCCTTTTAAGAAAAGGGAGGGAGAGTAATAATCTGTATCGTCTAATTGGCCTGCATCTGCATGAAGGAACACAGGGGGTTATACAAAAAGCTCATAAAATACTATACCTAAGAAATGGAAAATCAGAACAGAAGTGGGGAACAGAAACATAAAAGAATTGCACTGGCCAGGCACGGTGGCTCGCACCCGTAATCCCAGCACTTTGGGAGGACAAGGCAGGCAGATCACCCGAGGTCGGGATCTTTGAGACCAACTTGGCCAACATGGCGAAACCCCGTCTCTACTAGAAATACAAAAATCAGCTGGGCGTGGTGGCAGGCACCTGTAATCCCAGCTATTCAGGAGGCTGAGGCAAGAGAATCACTTAAACCTGGGAGACAGAGGTTGCAGTGAGCCGAGATTGCACCACTGTGCTCCAGCCTGGGCGACAAAGCGAAACTCCATCTCAAAAAAAAAAAAAAAAAAAAAAATGAATTGCACTAAAGAAACTTATTATCCAAAGCTCTTTTAAGGTTGGTCCTTTTGCAAAATTAAAATCCCTTTTGGGCTGGGCACAGTGGCTCATTCCTGTAATCCCAGCACTTTAGAAGGCCAAGGCGGGAGGATTGCTTGAGCCTCAGAGTTTAAGACTAGCCTAGGCAACATAGTCAGACTCCGTCTCTATTAAAAAAAAAAAAAAAAAAAAAAAAAATTAGCCAGGCATGGTGGCACATGCCTGTAGTCCCAGCTACTCAGAAGGCTGAGGAGGACTGATTGAGCCTGGGAGGTGAAAGCTGCAATGAGACCAGATCATGCCATTGCACTCCAGCCTGGGTGACAGAGTGAGATCCTGTCCCTAAAAATAAATAATAAAATCCCGTTTGCAAAGTGTCTTGAGACATTCCATTCTGGCCTACAAGATTATCTCAACCAAGACACACAGATACTATTTACAAAATGCTGTGTATGCCCCCGGGAGGGCTGGCCTGTGAACACAGGCAGAGAGGGCTAGGCATTCAGAGGAAGAGTGGCGGGCAGGAGTTCCCCTGGCTCCCTGCAGCTGCTGGCCACACACTTGGTCTTAGCCTTCTGACTCTGGGCCTCTCTAGCTCCATTTGGAAGATGCGGGTGGGGTGACAGAGGGTTCTTTCAGAAGTTTCCATCACGCGGTCCTTTCAGACACAGGTCAGATAATGGCTCGGATAATACTGAGAACAGATCAGAGACAGCTGTTTCAGGAGCTGACAGGCGCAATCTCTGATCCAAAAGTGATGGGAAAAGAGGACAAGGACAGAGAGCTTTGTCTAACTGGTGGGACCAGAACTCCAGGAGGGCTGGAAGCCAGGCAAATAGGGCTTGGATAGTCTAGTTTAATCTAGGTGGGATCCCAAATCCCTGAAGATCAGGTACAAAATTTTTTTGTTTGTTTGTTTGTTTTTGTTTTTTGAGACGGAGTCTCACTCTGTCGCCCAGGCTGGAGTGCAGTGGAGTGATCTCAGCTCTCTGCAAGCTCCGCCTCCTGGGTTCATACCGTTCTCCTGCCTCAGCGTCCCAAGTGGCTGGGACTACAGGTGCCCGCCACCATGCCCAGCTAATTTTTTGTATTTTTAGTACAGACGGGGTTTCACTGTGTTAGCCAGGATGGTCTCGATCTCCTGACCTCGTGATCCGCCCGCCTCAGCCTCCCAAAGTGCTGGGATTACAGGCGTGAGCCACTGCGCCCAGCCTTTATTTGTTATTAAATGTGAAAAAGGAACTAAAAAATACATTTTGAGCTGAATCAAATAATGTCTGGTTTCTTTAACTCTACTGCCTTCTTTACCCTTCTTTTTGGGGGGAAGAAAAGTAAGTATGTATATTTAAAGTTCAAGCTACAGCCTTGAAGGAAAACCTAACAAAAATGTAGGTGCTGCTCTAAATGCTCCTTCTGAAACGGAGAAATTCCAATGTGTACAATGTAAGGAATGTGGACTCAACAACTCTTTAACAAAACCTTTCATATTGTCATACTATGCTAAGTCACCACACCTATTTTTATTTTCTCCCTGGAGCTATTATTTTAGAGAACTATTTTAGACACTGGGTTCATAGGAACAATAGAATTTGTGATTCACACTAATAAGCCACAAAACTTATGTGTTTATTGACCCATAAAACTACCAAATTTTCCTAAGCCTACTGAAGCAAGGAACTGGTATCCGCTGAGGACCGAAGATGTAATGGCATCTACACATAATCTTATCCACAAGAGTTCTGGAGATGAGTGGTCTACGGCACCTTACCAGGGAGTAACAGGGCACAGCAGTCAACGGCAGAGCTGGGGATAGAGCACTGACTGCAAAGCAGAGCTCTCTCTCCATCATCTTGGGCAACAAGCAGAGGTGGCAGGTCTGAGGCACCACAGTAGGGTGGTAGGGTAACATCCTATAGCTTGTACTGTGCAGTGGCTGGATGGCTTCCAAGGAGCATGATGACTTTTGCCCAGGAAGAGGCTTCCGTTCTCCCAAGGGCCCAGCTGTGCCAAAACAATGACCCAGGCTGGGAACTGTTTTCTTCTTCCCATTTTCTTTAAACTCAGCTCCTGAGATTTTCTCTTCTCATGCTTCTTCCTCATACTTCACATGAAAGCTTAGAGAACTCTTTGGACCCAGCAAGATAGGCATCTTAGATACTGCCCTCCAGAATGCCAAATCTAGGCCTAAAGTTCTTAAGGGGTCCCTTCAAGGTCCTTGGTTTACTGGCCATGCTAAATCACCTCTGTTCCCAACTTTTACTTGAGGATAAATATTCAGATGGATATTGGCATGCTTGCTGCTTTCAAATTATGCCATAACTCGTCCTACTAGACCTCAAAAGCCTTCTCATTTTCAAAGCCCCAGGGGCCAAGGATGCCTGGGCAATGCTAGGGCTCCAAGGACACCTGGACACCAAGGCAGCCAGCCAAGGGAACAAGGATGCTTGTCTCTCAGGCATGGCCATGGAGCTGGCCAACTGTAAGCACCACACTCGTGCATGCAGCATTTCGTAAATACTGGGACCAGTCCCTCCATGAGGGAATATGTTAACTTTCCCCTTCTTCATTTCATGCCAAAGACAAGTCAAGGCCTTTCTTTTAGAAAATAGGGTACAAGGGCCAGGTGTGGTGGTTCACGCCTGTAATCCTTGCACTGTGGGAGGCCGAGGCACACAGATTGCTTGAGTCCAGGAGTTCGAGACCAGCCTAGACAACGGGGCGAAACTCCATCTCTACAAAAAACACAAAAAAAATTAGCCAGGCATGGTGGTGCACGCCTATAGTCCCAGCTTACTCAGGGGGCTGGGGTAGGAGGATCACCTCAGCCTGGGAGGATGAGGCTGCAGTGAGCCATGATCGTGCCACTGCACTTCAGCCTTGGGTAAAAACGCGAGACTCTAAAAAAAAAAAAACAAAAAAAGAGAATGGGGTACAATGGTGAGAGAACATGACCCTAAATTGAAATACCATCTTGCAATTAAATCTTTTTTATCAATGTCAGGAGAATTGAACTGAAATACCATGTGCACAGGCCTTCGTGGCCCTGTTAGAACCTTGACCGTTGCAGGAACAGCAGTTAGACTTTGTTAGACTCACATGCCTTTAGGAGAACGAAATGGGAACCAGATATCCTAGATGATACCCTTTTTGGGAATATACCTCTCATAGCCTTCCCCCACCTCCTAACCCAGACCTAGGTCTAGCACTCCCTGCTCCTCCCTCCCACCCAATTCCACCTCCAACTCCCCACTCTTCTTTTAGCTCCACCATCTCCAGCCCTCAGTCTCCCGTTAGCCCACCTCCTTACCAACCTATATGCCCTCCCTACCGAAGGAACAGAGCCCTGCCAGGGTCACCTACAGTGGCATTTCCTACCTTCCTAACCATTCTAAGTTATGCTCACTTAGGCAGGTGGCCAATGGGGATGCTGGGACCATCCAGGTGCATGTACCTTTTTCAGTGTTTGATCTAGCATGATGTAGCCAAAGGTTGGGCCAATTTTTAGAGGACCCAACTAAATTCATGGAGGAATTTCAGGCTCTCTCACTCTCACCTGAGTTAACTTGGGGAGTTATTCATATTATCTTGCCCACATGTTGCATCCTGGAGGAAAAGCAGTATATCTGGGTGGAGGCCAAGGCTTAGGCTGACAACTTGTTAGCTGGGGACCCTGAACTATACACTGTGGGGGCCATGCCTGTGCCTAACAATGATCCCAACTGGAACTATCAACAAGGCCAGGCTAATCCACGAAAAAGAAATTGTATGGCAACTTGGTTACTGGAAGGAATAAAAAATGTACACTAAGCCTTACATATGATAAAATAAGGGAAATAACTCAAGGACTTAAGGATGAAAACCAAGCTTTATTCCAGGGTCACCTTGTGGAGGCCCTAAGAAAACATATTAACACTCACCTCAGTACTGATGCTGGCCAAATTTAACTAGGGACACACTTTATAAGCCAGTCAGCACCCAACAACAGGAGAAAATTACAGAAATTGGGTTTGAGACCTCAAATACCTATTAAACCAAAGCTTGATGAGGCTTTCCAGGTATTCAGTAATAGGGACAGGGCTGAAAAGGCTGAAAGGACCCAGCGTGGCAAACAATGGGATAGATAGGCCCAAATGATAGCAGTTACTATGTGCAGCACCCTGCAACCTTAGGGTCACCCAGAGAGATGTTTCACCCATGGACCAAAAAGGCCTAACAGCAACCATGCAGGCAATGGTTGCTGCTTCAAGCCAGGACAATTGGAATAAGATCTGGTGGGAAGCCAGGACATTGGAATAAGATCTGTCACAGCCAGGGGAGCCCACCCAGACGCTGTCCTCACTGCAAGCAGGGGAGCCATTGGAAAAGGGATTGCCTTCAGCTCCAAAGGAAGAGGAGGATACCCAATCCATAATGGCCATTAACTGAGGCCTGAAGGGGCCCGAGGTTCTCGGCGGCTCCCACAAAAGGCCTGGTCATCATAACTGAGGAGCCTCAGGTGACTCTTGACATGGCAACTAAGAATATCAATGTCTTAACTGACACAGGGGCAAGTTACTCTGTCCTAAATGGCCACTCTGGGCCCTTATCTTCCAAAAGCCGCACTGTCATGGGTGTCAATGGCACCCCAAAATCAAAACACTTTACAGTGCCTCTGAACTGCAGGCTAGGAAACTATATGGTAACTCATGAATCTCTAGTTATGCCACAGTATTCTACTCTTTCATTGGGATGGGACTTCCTAGCTACCCTTGAGGCCACTTTACATTTATCAGGCTCCAGGGCGACCCTCCTTTTTGGCAGTGCTGTTTCCTAAGCCAGCCTCGGAATGACAGGAGATCCCTCCCAAAATAAGGTCCCAGACCCACAAATATGGGACCAAGAAAGCCCTGGCAAAGCAATTTATGCTCAGCCAGTGATCACCTCTTTAAAAGACAAAAATAATTTCCCACACAAGCGTCAATATCCTCTCAAACCAAAAGCCAAGCAAGGACTCCAACCTCTAATTGACAAGTTTTTAAAACACGGCTTCCTGATTCCATGTCAGTCTCCTTGTAATATTTCTGGTCCTTCCTATCCAAAAACCAAACAGAGTATCGTCTAGTTCAAGACTTGAGAGCCATTAATGAGGCTGTAATTCCCTTATGTCCGACAGTGCCAAATCCTTATGCCATACTTACCCGAATACCGGGAGACCAACTGGTTCACAGTATTAGATCTTAAAGATGCTTTCTTTTGTATCCCTTTGCATTCTGACTCTCAGTATTTGTTTGCTCTTGAGAGGACTAATCCTGAACTAATATTACCCAGCAGCACACCTGGACAGTACTGCCTCAGGGCTTTAGGGATGGCCCTCACTTGTTCAGAAATGCCTTGGCACAAGAGTAAAGGGAGCTAGAGCTAGAAATGGGGAGTCATTCTCCAATATGTGGATGACATCCTTGTATGCAGTCCCACTAAAGAGGACTCAGAGAAGAATGCCATTCAAGTCCTAACCTCCTGGGAAAGTCCTAACCTCCCTCTTTGGGTATCAGGTCTCTCCATCCAAGGCCCAGATTTCTAAAACCAAAAATTAAATACCTGGGGTACATCCTAAGCCCGGGAAACCAGACCTTCTCCACAGAGTGAAAGGAGGCTGTCTAAAAGGTGGGACTGCCACAAATGAAGAAGCAACTCAGAACTCTCCTGAGTACGGCAAGATTTTGCAGGATTTGGGCTCATTATTAAGCCATCATATGAGGCCCCAACAGGGCCAGAGCAGGAACCAATTGGAGGTGTTTGTGTGGTAATAAATCACACCTGTTGTTCTTATATTAACAATTCAGGATTAAATTGCAAGTTTGAAAGATTTACCAACAGACTACCTTGCTACATAATTTCAATAACCTCACTGCTCAACATAGATATTCCACCCCTTGGTTCAGAAACCCATAGAGATAGAAACCCCAACCCCCCTTGTGCATGACTCTCTCTCTTTAGTACACCAAACTCCCTTTTCTTGAGTGTGTACTTTATCTTCCAATTTGTCCTTGAATTCCTTCTTGTGGCAGTGTCAAGAGCCTGAACACAGCCAGGGTGGAAGTCCCTTGAGCATCAATCTCACATTGCATCCTGTGGGCAGCAGAATATGAAATGTTCTTGGTTGTCTGGGGCTTGCCCTTGCTCATGCTCCAACCCATTTCTGCAGCTCAGCTCAAGCAGACAACTCACCATTAGGATCCACCTGCCCTGTGCTTCAGAGGCCAAGAGCTATAGAAGCCCAGGCCCTGATCCGCTGTTAGCACCTGCTGGGACTCATCACCCTGCATGAGAAACTCCTTAAGGAAGCAGAAAGCACAGCTTGCCCTTCCTGGTGGGTGGAAAATCATGGGAGGGGCAGAGCAGAGAGGTCTCTCTGAGTAGCAAGGATTCCAGGTCTTAGCACAGGCTGGTGAGGGGGAGGACAGGGCTAGTCTGGAAGGAAGTTGCAGGGAGCCTGTGATAGCAGGGCTGTGGAAGGACCTGGAGCTTGTTTGTGAGAGGAGACATATCTGAGGACACCCCAAAAGCTATAAAGTCAGATGGTATCATCATTAAAGAATCTGAAGGCCAGAGGTGGACCTTCATCAATCCAGACAATGTCAGGTTTACTCAAAGCAACCAAGATCTTTAATCTGAAGAAAGTGAGTTCTTTTAGATTATCAGGCCCAGAAAGACATTAAAATGAGGCAGCAATCATGTCCTACCTCCCCCGCCCCGCACTTTGAGCTATGCACTCATCTCTTGTAACTGTTTGCTACTGCCAAAAGTAGCTATAAATCAACCTAATAATGCCACAGTAGACTCTATAACCCACCCCCTATAGCTTAACAACGTATAGCCAATCACCAATCAATGTTATTTCTAAAACCCACGAGAATTCCTAATAAACCACTTTGTAAAGCCCACTCCTTGTCCCCTTTTTTTTGCCTCTAAAACCTGCTTGTAACAAAGGCAGGATGGAGCTCGTATCCAAGGTTCCTTGGGTCTTGAGTTTTCCAGGCAGCCATCCTCACTTTGGCTCAATAAAATGCTTTAAATCATATTTGGTGCTTCAGCTTCTTCCTTTTAGGTCCACACCACTGACTCCCCTTCCCAATCCTAAGGTCTAACTGATGCTTTTGCTTATAAAAGCAAAAGGGAAGTGTCCCTTTGTAAATTATTCAGGGCTGTGGGTGTAAACAACAGAAACTCAACTCAACCAGCTTTGATCAAATAAAGTCCTTATTTGAAGGCTCAGAGACCCATAGGAAGAGCAGGGGCATAGAGTGAATGCCACTTCTCTCCCTTACTCTGCTTCTCCTACATTCTCTGACACCAGGCTCCTCCCAGTGGTAGGAAACATGGTCCAGTCACTCTCATACCACACATTTCTCAGCCTTCTCTACTTGGCATTCTAACTGGGAAATCCCAGGGCAGGACTTGTGCCAAAGGTAAGTAATAAGATTCCCTTACAGAGGTGCCCCTCAGGCAGGGGGTATAAAGAGAAAGTGGTTTGAGTCCCTTGGAGTGAGACAGTGTGATGCACTTCTATGGCCTTGGGAAGACTTCCGGATTCTGGGGAGGACAGGTTGGCAAGCACTGGTCTTCCTCTTAGATTCTAAGTCAGATCTCAGCAAGATATCTAAGGGGCCAGGCAGGGACCCTCTCCTTCTTATGTTCCCGTAAGCCCACCAAACAGTGGAGTACATTGCTGGTGGTGTTACCCATTAGAGAAGTAAATATCTAGCTCTGGGCCTACTTCTTCCCAAGTTTAAGGAAGTATTACAGAGTGAGAAGATGTGCACGTGTTCCTGAGAACAAGCGCCCTTTCCCTCATCTCTACCTTTAGAAACATAGTACAGAAAAATCCAAGCCTCATGATCTAATTAGTACAGGTCTCCTTTCTTGGACAAGGAAGCTAAAGAAGAAGTGTTCCCTGGATAAAGGACCATCAATTGTACCCTCAAATAACTTGAAACTATCGAAGTGTTGGTAGGCAGGAGGATGAATCCAATAGGTTCCCTTCATCTGTCCATTTATTCTCCTCACCCCAACTTGCCAGCACCAGCATGTGTGGCCTTTGAGGGTATGGGAGGCACTCCAAGTTTAAACAGGTAAAATTCAGACACTTGAACCTGGACCATCGGAAAGGTTAGAATAATCCTAAGAAGTTCTCCCCAGACAACACTTAAGCTGAGGAGATGCTGCCTCTGGGGGCTGCACCTGAGTGGTTACCGGGACAGGCACAGGGGCCTGGGCAGGCTTTCTGGGTGCAATTTCGTGCAGTGGCCTGGAGACTGCGGTCCAGCCCCCTACCAGGCAGTGCACCCTGCTGAGCTCTGGGACCCAGCATCTCCTGGTTGCTTACAGCTTTGCAAGGAGATATCAAAGCCAGGATAAATGGTTTGAAGCCAAAGTGGTGGTGGGGGGCAGCTGTGGTAGAGAAGGGAGGGCTGATGGGGAGTGGAGAGCGTCCAGACGGAAGAGGTCTGGGGACAGGGAGGGAAAGGCCAAGGGAAAAGAGAAATTAGAATTAAATGAAAACAGGGTTTGTAGCTGGGCCCCTCTCAGTAAAGTTCTGCCATGCATGCATTAACCTTCCATCAATGAAAACAAAATCCAGGGACCTCATGCCTGCCTGCTGGGGCACATAAAGCCTAGGGGACATAATATCTTCCAGGTGGGTGTGCCCAGAAGCACACACTGGTACTTGACAAGTCATTTAAAACTGACTGTCAAGGTCAAAACACCACCACCTGCAGGCACAACTGAAATGTCTTCATCCATTCCCCCCCTCTGAGTTCTCTGTTGTTTTAAACGAAAGCACAGTTTGAGCAGCAGACAAGCCTGACAACTGTTCAAACATATGTATGTGCAACTTATTAGCTTGCAAATGGAGATATCTGGAAGCTAAAGACATGTGACAGGGGTAGGGGGGCAGGTTAGCCACTGACTCTGAGGGGTCAAAGGAGGAGGTCCTTTGATGGGCTGAAGGAAGAAGGCCTTCAGTGATAGAACCCACTCCTGATGGAGTATTTGAAAATGATGCTTTTCACTGACGACACACAAAACAGAGGCAATTATTATGAAAAGAAGGGGCCCCTGCCCTTGAGATCCGTTTATTTTGCAATTAACAAGGGTAAAAGAGGCCCCCTTCTGAAACTTTTGCTTGGGGGCCTAAAATTTAAACATCTACTACTGCCTAGGTGCCCACAGAGTCCAAGAAAATCCAAGCCTCATGATCTAACTAGCCCTTACATCAAAAAGAAAACATACATGTATTTTAAATTGCTGAACGAAACTGAATCACCCCCATCCCTGTTCAAATAAAAAACCTGATTAAAGGCCAGACGCAGTGGCTGACGCCTGTAATCCCAGCACTTTGGAAGACTGAGGCGGGTGGATCATTTGAGGTGAGGAGTTCAAGACCAGCTTGGCCAACATGGTGAAACCTCATCTCTACTAAAACTACAAAAACGAGCCAGGCGTGGTGGCGCGCACCTGTAATCTCATCTACTCAGGAGGCTGAGGCAGGAGAATCGCTTGAACCCGGGAGGTAGAGTATGCAATGATCCAAGATTGTGCCACTGCACTACAGCCTGGGTGACAGAGTGAGACTCTGTCTCCAAAAAAAAAAAAAAAAAAAAAAAACCCTGATTAAATCAAATGTAGGGGCCCTAAGACATTCTGCAGGTTATTCTAAATCACCCCCTTACTTTTCCAGAGAAGAAAATTAGGCCAGGGAGGCCCAGTGACCTGCCCAAAGTCCCCGCCTGTGACTGGATGCAGTTCCTGGGAAGCACGGCCTCCTTCTGAGCAACAGACAAGCAGGAAGCATCACCAGGGAGCTTTCTCACGCATTCACCGGCACGCTCCAGCCTCTTCCTGACCTTCTTACCTGTGACATGACGGCAGGGTCTGGAGTCAGTGCAAGCTGTCTGGGTGATATCTGTCCACACAGTCCCCACGCAACACACACTGCTCTCCAACACCTGCAGCAGAATCAGCTGGAAAGACCTGTTAGCCTTCCAGATACCAAGACTGTGGCTCAATTCACTGAGTCAGTCTCCAGGGTAGGGCCCAGGCAGCTGAAGGGATCCCAGGGCACGTGCCAATTCTTTGGGATGAAAGTGACAGAATTTACTTTCATAATTGCTTTTTTCTCTTCCTTTGACATTTTCTATTTTGTGTATGTGTTTTATAGTGTACCTAATATATTAACATTGTACTAAATGCATATAACTTATAAACAAATAAATATAGATATATGAATTGGGTAATTGCTCAAAAAGAGGTCTATAAACAGAAACGCATGGGGGCCTCCTGCACCAAACTGTGAGTCCCGAGAAGGCAGGACTTGTGCTTCCTCACTGCTATAAAGCAAAGCCCTTGCCCAGGGCCTGACGCATGCAGGTCAGGTCCTCACTAACCACTGACAGAATGAAAGGCGAATTCCATCTCCAGCTGTATCATGGACTCCCAGATATTTCTGAATAGAATCATCTCCCAAAGTGTGTTTTGAGAAGGTGGTCTTTTTGAAACCACAGTGGTTCCATGAAATGCTCACTGTAAAAAGGGCTCCCTCGGCACAACTGTTGGGGGAATCCTGCTTATCCTATCTCTGTCTTCAAGATGCACAGATATACCAGGATATTAAATCAGGATCATAAGAATATTAAAGGCTTTCTTAGAAGCCCTCCAGTAAAGAATCTCTTTTAAGTTTGTTTAATCCATTTATTTCCTAAACTAATTAACCTACAGTTCCTTTTCCCACATTATTAACATTCCACAAAATTAGTCTTCCTTGAAACCAACTTTAGAAACTCCCAATTTAGATTTAGGCTAAAGGTCTATACTTCCTCGTGGCCACAGCATTATCAGCATTCATCACACGTGTCCGTTGATACATGTTTATCGAGTGAGTTCTTGGCTTTGTCCATCCACCCCTTTCCAACTGCCAGCTTTCAATAGGATGTTCTAAGATTGCACATCTATGAAAAAACACAAAAACTGCAGCTGGCTCATTCCCAAAGAAAAGCACCATCCTTAGGTCCTCAAGATGTCCTTTTAGAGGAGACCTACTCAAAAACTAGGACCTGCCAACTGCGGTTTCCAACAACTTAGCAAGGTGGGCTCCAAGGAGCACAGGCCAAGGGTGGGTAGTACCAGGCTCACAGGAGCACCTCCTCCTCCTTGCCTACCCCAAGTCTTGGCTGGGGAACCCAAATATCATTCACACTTTCTTAGAATGAAGTTCCAAGATTTGCATTTTATGGTGAGAAACAGGGAGGTGATTATTCTTAGCAAGCTAGCTGGGAAGGTAGGAGCAGATTTGGTTTGTTCAATGACTGCAGATTTGGCATTCTGTCTTCTGGGAACAATGTCTAGACTTTCCGAGGAGTCACCTCTATAAATAGCATGGTTAGTTAACCAAGAAATATAACATGTTCTACTCTGAGCTCCACTCTGGGGTTAAATCAGGGTGGATTTGTGCAACGTACCTCAACTCCCATTTGGTATTCAATTTTTTTAAAAAAAGTAATCCATTTTTGAAGGGTGCATCCCCCTCACATCTGTGGCCTTTTAATATAATCAAGTTAACACTTAAAGAAAAGCTGAGGCTGGGCACGGTGGCTCACGCCTGTAATCCCAGCACTTTGGGAGGCCGAGGCAGGTGGACCGCCTGAGCTCAGGAGTTCGCGACCAGCCTGGGCAACACGGTGAAACCCCGTGTCTACTAAAACACAAAAAATTAGCCAGGCAAAGCAGCGTGCGCCTGTAGCCCCTGCTACTTGGGAGGCTGAGGCAGAACTGTGTAAACCTGGGAAGTGTAGGTTGCAGTGAGCCAAGATTGTGCCACTGCACTCCAGCCTAGGTGACAGAGTGAGACTCCGTCTCAAAAAAGAAAAAAGAAAACGTGGCTGAGACACTCTTCCAATTACTTATTAGGGGTGAAATGTAGAGACAAGGTAATTTCTCACCCACTTTATACAAACAGGCCTCTATGGCGCAGAGGTGGGCTCCAGCTGCATCTTGGCAATATTCCCTCCAGCAGAGCTGTTCACACATTGTACCTTGCCTGAGGACTTTCCAGAGTTGGTGTTTTCCCTAAAAGAAATCTACCCTTAAAAGAAATACTTACATAGCTCCATGCCCACATGCATACATCAGCAGTACAGAAGCTGGTAGTATTTGCTCACTCTGTGTAGTGGTCTAAGGAGAAAGAGCTTGTAAGATTGGGAATATCCCAAGTTAGGCAACTTTGTGCACTGAACTCCATTGTTCTTTTTCACCCAGGGAGTGTGTATGTTCTATTCAGTAATGATGCTTCAGTAAAGAAATAAGTGGGAAGGCGGGGAAAAAGTATTTTCTTTGCAATGGAAAAAATGGCAAGGTGGTGCTGACTGGCCGTCTCAGGCTCAAGGACTGGAAGATATTAGGAACCTAGAATGAATGACATCAATAGAGAGATTACAAACGCAGGTAGAGGAATGATTGCTTCAGGAAGGCCTTTCAAAGTCCTGACAATTTCTTTTGAAGGATGGCCCCAGCAGTGTTCTCTGAAGGTAGGACTGTCAGTCTTTGTGTGGGGAGAACAGTTCAAAGAAAACCAAACACTTAAGCATAATCTTTCAGAGGGTGAAGAATCATGGCATAATGATGATAAGATGCTACTTCTCGATCTGACAAGCAACACAGCTGTTTAATGACAAAAAGAAGATTCTAGCTAACCCAAAAGCTGTGAGTTCACTCTGCCTGTTGCTCCAACAGAAGAGAGAGAGCCTGGCCCCCAAGAACTCATGTGATCCAGGAATTTGCCTGGTATCCAGATTCTATGGCTGCCTCAAAGTGAGCCCACAGTGAATGCTGATCTTCAATGATATCTTCACTCACAGGGTCAGTATGGTTTCTGTGTGGAGACCCTAAATCAAGCACTCACTGTCTTAGAAACAGTTACACATCAGCCTTGCCTAAGTCTGGACCACCAGACTCTGACAGCCATCACAAGATGAGGCCATTTTACTTGTCTCCCTGACTTCCTGCTTCTAAGTGACTTTGGGACATTATATATCCTCTTATACCCGCTCTGTAAAAAATGGAACATACACACACATTCTCACTACCTACCTTGCTTAGTACAAACTGGTATTGTCAAGACGAACAAAATCATCCCAGCCAAGGGCTTTCAGAGTCCCAGAAGAACATCACTTTATGAATATCAGTTACTATTTCAGGAACGCAAAAATGAAAGAACCAGAACACATTAGAAGGGAAAAGCCCCTACCTATAACATAAGATGCAAATAAAGTCAAATAATTTTCTCAAGAAGGAAAATTGAAATAAAAGAGAAAATGGAGAAAGTGAATACAAAGAAAGCAACAAAGGGGAAGCACACATGGGCATAAATCACCTTGCATGTGCCTCACAGCTCACAACTCATTCTGTTTATTCATCTCTACAGCAACGGCACGGTTGCCAGTAAACAAGGGATTAAAATTTTACAGAAAAAAAGGATGGTATGAGCTGCTTTCTATCATTCACACCCACCTGTTTGAAAAAGCAGAGAAGAGTTATACTGCAAAACAGGGGAAGGAAATGCCCATTCACCATCTTTTTAAAAAACAATCCATGCAGAAAGAAAATTGAGAATTTATTAAAATCTGAGCAAGAAACCACAACAATAACAAGAAACAAAACCCACACACAAAACAAAAATATGCAGCACATCGGAGAAAGTAGAGAAGTTGTGGTGAATTGAAAGGCATACTAATTTAAGGCTCAAAATCTGATTCCTGAGGCAAAGAATCACTATGGCTGCATCTTGCCTTGAAATCAGGGGGTCACATCCCCTGAAATCTAAAGAAGGATTGTTTAAAAGCATGGTGGTTTTGGTTTGAGGGATCAAAAATTCAAGTAAAGCCAACAAAGAACAAGCAAAGAAAAATTCTCAAAGCTGTGAAACCTTGCTACTTAAGATAATGACAGAAATTTATGACTGCTTCCTTCCCCAGCAGAAAGGAGCACAATTAGAAAGCTGAAAACAACAGGCCCTTTGTACCAGCATGTTATGTTTTGCTTATTCTATTACACATTGGCTGGGAGATAAGAATAAACAGGACAACACCCTGTCTAACCCGGGAGGAGGGAATGGAGGAAAAGGCTGGTTACATTCATTCTTGGGCATGTACGTGCATACCGTTTATTTGCAAACTGAGGTACTTAAGAAAATTGTGCATGCAATAGTCAGGAACTAGTATAAGCATTCAGAAGTCTTTTATTGCACAATAAAACCTTTTAAGAATAAGCCTTGTGTAATAGGGAGCTTTATAGTTTTTCCTTAGAGTGAAGCATGTTGTGAAGATTTTAATAGTTGATAATTTTCTCTATGGTCTTTAATTGTCAACCCTATTTTCATTCATTTAAAAAAAAAAACCTTTAAAACTAGGATGAGCAAATATATAGACACAGCTTCCCTCTCTGTGACCAATGATGTCAAAAACCCTTGCAAAGAATCAATCAACAGCTGCCAGGGGAAGAAAATGTGGTGATCTGAGACTTCTCCCTTCTCTACAAAGGGACGGTTGCCAGTCTGGGTGCCAGGTGTTCTGATAGCTTCAGCCATGGAGAATTCTGCTCAAGAACAGTAGCTGCTAAGCCAATCGGGTTCTCATTAGCCAGTCGGGAGATGGTATAGGTATCTACGGTCCCAAGGAAAAAAAAAAAAAGATTTGATCTCTTCCCATAACCCGCCTGCCTAGAATGATGGATCTGACTTAATCTTGCCATTTCTTAGTGGCTCACTTGCTCGCAGCACCCAAGCTCACTAAGAACGGGGCTAAGGAAAGCCATTCTAAGACCTCACTGACCTGCCACCATCCTGGCCTTCATTCTACTCCTCCAACCCATGAGAGTGGTTCCCACCTTGAGGCCTGTGGACTGGAGTGCTTTTCCACCAGATGGTCACAAAGCTGATTCCTTTTTATTCTTTAGTCTTAGCCCAAATGTCACTCTTTAAGGAAGCTTTTCCCTCTCACCCTAACGATGCTATTGATTCTCCCACTGTGACACTTACTTGATTTTATTTTCTTCATAGCATACATATTAATTACTTGTTTCATGTACACTAATTTTCTCCCCTGACTAGAATGTCCATTTCATAAGGACAGAGGCCTCCTCAATCTCATTCACCCTTGTAGGCTCTGCATCGTAAGTACTATCTGGCACACAGTATACGCTTGATAAATATTTATTGCAAGAATAAATAAACAATAACCAAATGATCAAGACTATTTGGTATAGAACAGGTGGGGAAAAGGTCAAAGAATCTGTCACCTGTCATCGGCCACACTATAGTCATTTTTTTCCCCTCAATTTTCCCAGTAGGATGAAGGGTGAAGATGCATGTGAACAGCTGAGCCACGAAGCAGAACTACAGAGCACATGGTTTTTTTGTTTGTTTGTTTGAGACGGAGTCTCGCTCTGTCGCCCAGGCTGGAGTGCAGTGGTGCAATCTCGGCTCACTGCAAGCTCCACCTCCTGGGTTCACGCCATTCTCCTGCCTCAGCCTCTCCGAGTAGCTGGGACTACAGGTGCCCGCCACCACGCCCGGCTAATTTTTTTGTATTTTTAGTAGAGACGGGGTTTCACCGTGGTCTCGATCTCCTGACCTCGTGATCCGCCCACCTCGGCCTCCCAAAGTGCTGGGATTACAAGCATGAGCCACCGCGCCCAGCAGAGCACATGGTTTTTTAACTTCAGTGCTCTTCACAGAAAACCACTCTGAAATAAGTTGCAAGAGATTCTTGAAATTCAAATACAAGGAAAAAAAAGAACATATTTGGAAGTCAGCTAGGTAGTTCTGCCAACCTAATTATGCCATGACATGTAATTGTGAACTGCTGAGAGACAAAAGCAAAGTATTTCCTATATACACATACAAAGGTAAGACTAAAGTGTTAATTTTTAAGCAACTGTCATAAGCCTGGTTCTAGAATATGATTCCATTAATGTTACTGCTGTTATAACAGAGAGTGTAAGTGTGATGACGAGCTCCTTTCATGTATTTCTCAAAATTAAGAAACTAGGCTTGCCAGTCAATCCCCAGCAGAGACTCTGAGAACATACGAGGACCCAATGAAAATGGCAGAATATTAATTAAACCAACAGGAAGAGAGCTGTGTGTACTTCAGAGATGCATTTTAAATGCATGCATATCTTCATACAGACATCACAGTAGTCAAGTCAAGAAATGTACACTTTACGGTTCCTGATATGGCAGATTCAGTCTTCATGGAAGGCAAAAACACAATGAAACAAAAACTGAAAGCCCACACACACACCCACTGAGGAAAGCATCTGAAAGGCAAACTAGTGATTTTTCTCAGCAAAGAATTAAAGTCCCTCTCCCCTGGAACAGTGATTCGGAAAAGGACTAGGGGAGGAAACGGGGTCAGTTAGTAATGGCTCCTGTTATATTAAAAGGTGACAAAAATCATGAAGAGCAGTATTGATAAATGTTCTAGTTACTGCCATGTTTGAAAAGCATTTGAAATTCTAAAATATTATTTGTGTATTATTTACCTTCTTATAAACTGATTTGTCATTATCATACATTCAAGTTTTATAAATGTTTTTCCTCACTTCACTGAAATATCAGAATCCAGTTCAAAAACAGAATCAAAGAGACTTTTAAGCTTATTCAATAAAAACTATGATATGTAATATTTAAAATAGTGAAATCATTATATTATCTAAAATTCTCAGAAACTTCTTAACATGATTAATAGTAATTTACCCATTTTAGTTCATGAGGGAATGTTTAATATCATTTGCCAAAAAAGAATACTGAAATGGTATAAAATGGTATTCATTATAATTAAGACCTAATCACTAAAGAAGTCCAGAGGTATGGAATTTATGATCTTGCATACATGTTTATAAAATATAGACTCAGGAAAGAGCCATTTAATTTGCCAAGAAGTCGTTTGATCTCTCAGCATATTATAACTAAGAGGACAATGGCAGATTTCAGTATGGAGGTCTTTTTGGATGACTCCTCTTAGCCTTGAGGTTTCTCTATTCCTGTTTAGGGTATGAAGTTGACTTACAAAACCATCGTTTTTGTTCTAGCTTTGCTTTATAAAACCTCAAGCAAAGCCTCGACCATAAATAAAGCAGCAGGGCCCCAGTAGCCAGCTGAGTCATAAACCCCACTCAGCTGCATGTGGCCCGAGGTGTTGGGATCCCGACAGAGTCAAGCCAAGCAAGTGGAATCAATTGAAGCCAGAGTTTGGAAAAACAGAGCACCCCCCTTCCCCACCCCACCTGGCAGTGGAAGAGACCATAATCCCCCTTCCACAGCTCTCATCCAGGGAATGGTAGTAAGTCCAGAAAAACATCTAGACCTGGGCAGACTTTACCTCCACAGTCTAAAAGGAAGGAAAAAAAATGATATTTGACAACCAACCACAAATTTTGAATGTACGGTTCTCCTGCTTTTAAGCACAAAAGCAGTTTTGTTGCTAAGTTATGATCACCACCATATTTTTCAACATTTGTGCCCAGGACCATTTGGCCTTATGGTACTCAGGCTTACTATTCTAAAAATACAGTTAAGCATGTTTAAATCACTTCAAATATCGCAAAAAGCAGCAAACACATGGCCTACCTGCTTGGGCATGCAAACTTGAAAAGAGAAGCTTTAGAGAATGGCCTGCAGGTCAACTCATTCTGGCTTTGGCAGACTGATGTCAGAAAGGAGCTATAGAAAACAGAATCTTGTGCATGAAAAATACTCTGCCTTTGGTTCCCTCGGCCAGAACTTGGAACTGCTAGCAAACATACCTTAAAAAACTGCAATTCTCATGAAGTGCTAAAAACTCCCAAGTAAATAGGGTCCCTCAAACCCGCGTACAAATAAGAAACATTTAATGAACAACTCTTTTTTCACCAACACTTCTACTACTTAAATTAAGTCCAGCAGACTCTTCAAAGGGACAAAAGAAGCCCCCCCTCCATTAAGACAAATTCTATATATAGACATCCAAGACAATTATATGATGCACATAACCAAATATATGTAATTATCCTAGTTTCTGCATTCCCATTATCTTCATAAATATAGGATAAAAATCAGTCTAAATGACTTTCTCAGACCTCCTCAAGGATTAAAGCAAGCCAGCCAGTCTTTTTAAAGTACATACATGTAGTAAAGATCAAAAGCAAATGTTCTGGTCAGTTCTTTTCTGCTCATGGTTTTACTAACAATGTGTGCAGTTTTCAGGGAAAACACCACAAATGACAGCTGCTCAAAAGCATGGGAATTAATTGGCAGCAGGAATTTCCTTGACTAATAGGGAAAAACTTGAAGTCACATGTTTTGATGAGCTTATTTTTCCCATCCTTAGTCAAGCATATTCACTGTTAATGATTAAGATTTTAAAATGGAAATATAACCAAGTACATTCTCTATCTTTTCTCAGTGGAACACAGATACCCATTAATGACTGAACAATGGCATTAATGAATAGATTTTAGCTTAAATAAATACAGGGAACCAAACCAGGACACACCAGCAAAAGTGCATTTATTAAAAAATAGTAGCATGTGACTCCTCCTCCAACCCCCACAGTAAGCCATCTGCTTTGAGCTGTTTTTCTAGCCGTAGGGATGGATTTACACTGATCCATCCACAGTCTATCTGACTCTCAAGAGCGGCTCTCAAGTCATTGCCCTTGTGACCAGTGGTGAGAATGGACAAGACAGCTGGTCAGGATTAGGTGAGTGGCCTGTGGCCTCAGGATCAAGTCATGTTACTGTGGCCAGAGCCTGATGCTATAACCTTGGACTCATTAGCATTATGCTGTCATCATCCAAGCTAACAGCCACTGATCAGCCAGGATCCAACATTCCCCACTCAGGGGGCACTATGTATTCTCAATCCCAGCAACAATGTGAGCCTTTTCTTTTCAACACAGCCTGAACTGAGCCCATGACACTCAAAGGCTCGTGCATGAGGGAGTCTGCATTAAAATTGTCCCTCAAGGCAGCAATGAGATGTCCAAGCATAAGCAACCATAGCCCCTCCATTCTAATCAAATGACAGCTCTGACAGAGCTCAAGGAAAGCAAGACATAGTCAAAGAATTTCCAAAATGTATGTACCCCAAGTGCCACAATGGAACAACATACCTGGCCATCCCCAGACTTGGAAAGTTGGCAGGGACGATGAGAACATCCAGCCGAGAGAACGGGTGTGTTCCCAGAATAGAATGTGCTGCTGAGAGGCAAGGAGGGATCAGCCGCAGAAGGGTCTCTTGGCAGGCACCCGTGAGGCACACAGGGGCAAAGACCCGATGAGGAATGATCTCCTGGGTGGTGGCAGAAGCATTCTGGAAGCGGCAGGGGTATTCCATGTGACTGCAAACACCAACATGCCTGGGAACAACACAAAATAAATGGTAAAACATGTTTATTATTCTTGCTGTGGAGGTAAGGCAATCTTGCAGATGTAGACAACTTTTAGGAGACAGAGGCTCAGACAGCCTCACAAAGAAAGACTGTTCATTTCAATTCTTGGCTTGACTGGCTCTGTGCAGCAGTGAAAATTTACAGGACAAAAACGTATTCATGTGTTTGAATCAACAGATTAGCTTCAATCTAAGATAAGTGAAAGCAGTAAAATCTTGTTTTAGAATAAACTTTGTTGTGGGGGCACCTCTAAGACTCAAAACAATAAAACTTCTCACCAAAATACAAACAATTCCTGCCCTCGGTTAGATGTTTTCAAGTATCACCATATGAACAATCTCCAAATTAGAGATAATTCGTAACTCAGAAAGGAAGGAGCAGTACACACAAATTAAAGATCCAATTCTGGGATTACCTAGAATAAAAGACTTGGACTGAGGTAGAACCATGAACCAAATGAAAAGTTACAGGCGAACTCCTCGAAAGAACACAAACCATTTTACTGAATAGTAATCTAAATGTTCTTAACACAGCCTGTCAAAAGCTGTTATTAAGGAATACAGAGGCACTTTTGATACAGTATTTTTCCCAACCCACTTTCAGTACAAATTTAACTGAGCCAACCTTTTAAGGAAACAGATCAGACCCCAGCCTGCTTCATCTGACCACTGCCAGTTATTCCATCAAAGGCGGAACTGAAAGAGAATTCCTAGAACCTGACTCACAGGCCTCAAGAGAACTTATCTACTCAAACCTACATCCAACAGTACTCCATTTTTGCACCTGCTAACATGTCTTTTATTCAAACACAATGAAAAACCCCTCTAATCATTATTTTGTATTATTATTATTATTATTATTTGAGATGGAATCTAGCTGTGTCTTCCAAGCTAGAGGGCAGTGGCGTGATTTAAGCTCACTGCAACTTCCACCTCCGAGGTTCAAGTGATTCTCTTGACTCAGCCTCCCGAGTAGCTGGGATTACAGGTGTGTGCCACCACATCTGGCTAATTTTGTATCTTTAGTAGAGATGGGGTTTTACCACGTTGGCCAGGCTGGTCTCAAACTCCTGACCTCAGGTGATCCACCCACCTCAGCCTCCAAAACAGCTAGGAGTACAGGCATGAATCACCACACCCGGCCTATTATTATTATTCTTATTTAAGACAGGGTTTTGCTCTGTTGCCCAGGCTGGAGTGCAGTGGCAGGGTCATAGCTCGCTGTAGCCTCCAACTCCTGGGCTCAAGCAATCCTCCTACCTCAGCCTGCTGAGTACCTAGGACTACAGGCATGTTGCCATGCCACATCCAGCCTTTTTTTTTTTTTTTTTTTTTTTTAGGAGATGGGGTCTGGAGATGAGGTCTCACTTTGTAACCCAGAGTGGTCTCAAACTTCTGGCTTCAAATAATCCTCCTGCCTCAGCCTCCCAAAGTGCTGGAATCACAGGCATGAGCCACTGCACCCAGCCAATTACAACTACAGGTGCTCACTTGATTCACAGTGAATAATGAAAAATCTTAAGATGCTGGCATGTCCCAATATGGGCAGAATGCAACAATAATTCCTCTCCAAATGTAAGAAGTACCTTTCACTTACCCAAGGCCAGTGCTCAGGAGACCAATACAGCTAGGTACAGATAAGCCTCACCTTCTAGCAGCATGGTTCATAGAACACAGCTTCCAGCACTGAAGGCATTTCACCACAACAGAGAGTAAGAAAATGGACGGAGGCCCATAAAAACTTGCCAGAATAAGATGACATGAAGAATATAATTCTTGACATTGAATTCTGGCCAAAGTCCCTGGATTGATAACCTTGCTTTGTGGAGAGGGTGAATCAAGGTGCCTGTCGGTGAACATTTAACTAAAAAGGCTGCAATGCCCACCTAATGACAAGTACTGTGCTTGTGCATGAATGTGGTCAAAGGTCTCGAAAAGTGAAAAAAGCCACTGATTAAATTAACCACCACAGTATCTTTTTCTTATGTATTTACACAGGTATATAATATGCTACAGTAATTTCAGTTCATATAATCTCTATTGCAAAGCTTTCAGATCATGTTAAACCACAGAGAAACTACAGCGTGTAGGCATCTTCTGGACAAAGCTGAGGCATAAGCTTAAATTATATCTACCACAGCACAATTTTGCAAAAAGGTCATTCTAATGGCCTCTCTAAACACAACATGGGGAAAGATTATTTCTTGCTGCCAAGAACCCTAAAGTTAGAGAATACTGAGGTAGCCAAAGATACACCCAAAAGTGTTTGGCTTGATGAATTTCCAATGATCATATACAACCTAAACCTGACAGACAACATTCTGACTCCATGGTAAGTTCTCTCATATCCTTTTCCAATCAGGAACAAGGTGAGTTAGAATCTCTCTGGGCATAAAAGGCACTAGCTCAGATGATGAAGATGATTCTAGTTGTGTGAATTAGTACCACTGTAATCAAAGCCTGGGAAAAAATGCAGGACTTTAAGGCAATCAAGCTCTGACCAGGTGAGAAGGGTAAGGCTCCCATAGAAATGGACATGGAAATGGCATCAGGAAAGCCACTTCTGTGTTCCCACACAGGGATCAGGAAACCTGGGCTTCACTGTCTTCTCACACTGGCTCACTTGTGACCAAGGTAGGCAACTCAGTATCTGGGGCTTCTTTTTCCCCATCTTTAACATGGTCTCATCAAAGCGGCTGCTGGAGGAGGTAAGGAATTGGTTAGAAAAGGATATGAGAGGCCGGACACAGTGGCTCATACCTGTAATCCCAGCACTTTGGGAGGCTGAGGCAAGTGGATCACTTGAGGTCAGGAGTTTGAGACCAGCCTAGCCAACATGGTAAAACCCATCTCTACTAAAAATACAAAAAAATTAGCCAAGTGTGGTGTTGCATGCCTGTAATCCCAGCTACTTGGGAGACTGAGGCAGGAGAATCACTTGAACCCGGGAGGCAGAGTTGCAGTGAGCTAAGATCGCACCACTGCACTCCAGCCTGGGCAACAGGGCATGACTGTCTCAAAAAAAAAAAAAAAAAAAAAAAGGGGGGGTATGAGAGAATTTACTAACTTACTGCGGAGACAGATTGTTCTCTATCAGGTTTAGGCTGTACACAATCATCGTAAACTCATCAAGCCGAACACAAGATCTGCACATTTTGTTGTATGTTAATTATACTTACAATATAAACAAATGAAAATGTTTTCTAAGGTTTCTTCTGGCACTACGATTCTATGATAACTCAGCACATGAGCCATTCTTCATAGACTCGCCTTGTTTCTGAAGCAGTCAGGGGATTCTGTACTTTTTTTTTTTTTTTATGGTTTTTCTTTTTTTTTTTTTTTTATTATACTTTAGGTTTTAGGGTACATGTGCACAATGTGCAGGTTTGTTACATATGTATCCATGTGCCATGTTGATTTCCTGCACCCATTAACTCGTCATTTAGCATTAGGTATCTCTCCTAATGCTGTCCCTCCCCCCTCCCCCCACCCCACAACAGTCCCCGGAATGTGATGTTCCCCTTCCTGTGTCCGTGAGTTCTCATTGTTCAATTCCCACCTGTGAGTGAGAACATGTGGTGTTTGGTTTTTTGTCCTTGCGATAGTTTACTGAGAATAATGTTTTCCAGTTTCATCCATGTCCCTACAAAGGACACAAACTCATCATTTATTATGGCTGCATAGTATTCCATGGTGTATATGTGCCACATTTTCTTAATCCAGTCTATCGTTGTTAGACATTTGGGTTGGTTCCAACTCTTTGCTATTGTGAATAGTGCCGCAATAAACATACGTGTGCATGTGTCTTTATAGCAGCATGATTTATAGACCTTTGGGTATATACCCAGTAATGGGATGGCTGGGTCAAATGGTATTTCTAGTTCTAGATCCCTGAGGAATCGCCACACTGACTTCCACAATGGTTGAACTAGTTTACAGTCCCACCAATAGTGTAAAAGTGTTCCTATTTCTCCACATCCTCTCCAGCACCTGTTGTTTCCTGCTTTTTTAATGATGGCCATTCTAACTGGTGTGAGATGGTATCTCACTGTGGTTTTGATTTGCATTTCTCTGATGGCCAGTGATGATGAGCATTTCTTCATGTGTTTTTTGGCTGCATAAATGTCTTCTTTTGAGAAGTGTCTGTTCATGTCCTTTGCCCACTTTTTGATGGGGTTGTTTGTTTTTTTCTTGTAAATTTGTTTGAGTTCATTGTAGATTCTGGATATTAGCCCTTTGTCAGATGAGTAGGTTGCAAAAATTTTCTCCCCTTCTGTAGGTTGCCTGTTCACTCTGATGGTAGTTTCTTTTGCTGTGCAGAAGCTCTTTAGTTTAATTAGATCCCATTTGTCAATTTTGGCTTTTGTTGCCATTGCTTTTGGTGTTTTAGACATGAAGTCCTTGCCCACGCCTATGTCCTGAATGGTATTGCCTAGGTTTTCTTGTAGGATTTTAACGGTTATAGGTCTAACATTTAAGTCTTTAATCCATCTTGAATTAATTTTTGTATAAGGTGTAAGGAAGGGATCCAGTTTCAGCTTTCTACATATGGCTAGCCAGTTTTCCCAGCACCATTTATTAAATAGGGAATCCTTTCCCCATTGCTTGTTTTTGTCAGGTTTGTCAAAGATCAGATAGTTGTAGATATGCGGCATCATTTCTGAGGGCTCTGTTCTGTTCCATTGATCTATATCTCTGTTGTGGTACCAGTACCATGCTGTTTTGGTTACTATAGCCTTGTAGTATAGTTTGAAGTCAGGTAGCGTGATGCCTCCAGCTTTGTTCTTTTGGCTTAGGATTGACTTGGTGATGCGGGCTCTTTTTTGGTTCCATATGAACTTTAAAGTAGTTTTTTCCAATTCTGTGAAGAAAGTCATTGGTAGCTTGATGGGGATGGCATTGAATCTATAAATTACTTTGGGCAGTATGGCCATTTTCACGATATTGATTCTTCCAACCCATGAGCATGGAATGTTCTTCCATTTGTTTGTATCCTCTTTTATTTCATTGAGCAGTGGTTTGTAGTTCTCCTTGAAGAGGTCCTTCACATCCCTTGTAAGTTGGATTCCTAGGTATTTTATTCTCTTTGAAGCAATTGTGAATGGGAGTTCACTCATGATTTGGCTCTCTGTTTGTCTGTGATTGGTGTACAAGAATGCTTGTGATTTTTGTACATTGATTTTATATCCTGAGACTTTGCTGAAGTTGCTAATCAGCTTAAGGAGATTTTGGGCTGAGACGATGGGATTTTCTAGATATACAATCATGTCATCTGCAAACAGGGACAGTTTGACTTCCTCTTTTCCTAATTGAATACCCTTTATTTCCTTCTCCTGCCTGATTGCTCTGGCCAGAACTTCCAGCACTATGTTGAATAGGAGTGGTGAGAGAGGGCATCCCTGTCTTGTGCCAGTTTTCAGAGGGAATGCTTCCAGTTTTTGCCCATTCAGTATGATATTGGCTGTGGGTTTGTCGTAGATAGCTCTTATTATTTTGAGATACGTCCCATCAATACCTAATTTATTGAGAGTTTTTAGCATGAAGGGTTGTTGAATTTTGTCAAAGGCCTTTTCTGCATCTATTGAGATAATCATGTGGTTTTTGTCTTTGGTTCTGTTTATATGCTGGATTACATTTATTGATTTGTGTATGTTGAACCAGCCTTGCATCCCAGGGATGAAGCCCACTTGATCATGGTGGATAAGCTTTTTGATGTGCTGCTGGATTCGGTTTGCCAGTATTTTATTGAGGATTTTTGCATCAATGTTCATCAAGGATATTGGTCTAAAATTCTCTTTTTTGGTTGTGTCTCTGCCTGGCTTTGGTATCAGGACGATGCTGGCTTCATAAAATGTGTTAGGGAGGATTCCCTCTTTTTCTATCGATTGGAATAGTTTCAGAAGGAATGGTACCAGTTCCTTCTTGTACCTCTGGTAGAATTCAGCTGTGAATCCATCAGGTCCTGGACTCTTTTTGGTTGGTAAGCTATTGATTATTGCCACAATTTCAGAACCTGTTATTGGTCTATTCAGAGATTCGACTTCTTCCTGATTTAGTCTTGGGAGGGTGTATTTGTCGAGGAATGTATCCATTTCTTCTAGATTTTCTAGTTTATTTGCATAGAGGTGTTTGTAGTATTCTCTGATGGTAGATTGTATTTCTGTGGGATCGGTGGTGATATCCCCTTTTTCATTTTTTATTGCATCTATTTGATTCTTCTCTCTTTTCTTCTTTATTAGTCTTGCTAGCGGTCCATCAATTTTGTTGATCTTCTCAAAAAACCAGCTCCTGGATTCATTAATTTTTTGAAGGGTTTTTTGTGTCTCTATTTCCTTCAGTTCTGGTCTGATTTTAGTTATTTCTAGCCTTCTGCTAGCTTTTGAATGTGTTTGCTCTTGCTTTTCTAGTTCTTTTAATTGTGATGTTAGGGTGTCAATTTTGGATCTTTCCTGCTTTCTCTTGTGGGCATTTAGTGCTATAAATTTCCCTCTACACACTGCTTTGAATGTGTCCCAGAGATTCTGGTATGTTGTGTCTTTGTTCTCGTTGGTTTCAAAGAACATCTTTATTTCTGCCTTCATTTCATTATGTACCCAATAGCCATTCAGGAGCAGGTTGTTCAGTTTCCATGTAGTTGAGCGGTTTTGAGTGAGTTTTTTAATCCTGAGTTCTAGTTTGATTGCACTGTGGTCTGAGAGACAGTTTGTTATAATTTCTGTTCTTTTACATTTGCTGAGGAGAGCTTTACTTCCAACTATGTGGTCAATTTCGGAATAGGTGTGGTGTGGTGCTGAAAAAAATGTATATTCTGTTGATTTGGGGTGGAGAGTTCTGTAGATGTCTATTAGGTCCACTTTGTGTAGAGCTGAGTTCAATTCCTGGATATCCTTGTTAACTTTCTGTCTCGATGATCTGTCTAATGTTGACAGTGGGGTGTTAAAATCTCCCATTATTATTGTGTGGGAGTTTAAGTCCCTTTGTAGGTCACTGAGGACTTGCTTTATGAATCTGGGTGCTCCTGTGTTGGGTGCATATATATTTAGGATAGTTAGCTCTTCTTGTTGAATTGATCCCTTTACCATTATGTAATGGCCTTCTTTGTCTCTTTTGATCTTTGTTGGTTTAAAGTCTATTTTATCAGAGACTAGGATTGCAACCCCTGTCTTTTTTTGTTTTCCATTTGTTTGATAGATCTTCCTCCATCCCTTTATTTTGAGTCTATGTGTGTCTCTGCACGTGAGATGGGTTTCCTGAATACAGCACACTGATGGGTCCTCACTCCTTATCCAGTTTGCCAGTCTGTGTCTTTTAATTGGAGCATTTAGCCCATTTACATTTAAAGTTAATATTGTTATGTGTGAATCTGATCCTGTCATTATGATGTTAGTTGGTTATTTTGCTCATTAGTTGATGCAGTTTCTTCCTAGCCTCGATGCTCTTTACAATTTGGCATGTTTTTGCAGAGGCTGGTACCGGTTGTTCCTTTCCATGTTCAGTGCTTCCTTCAGGAGCTCTTTTAGGGCAGGCCTGGTGGTGACAAAATCACTCAGCGTTTGCTTGTCTGTAAAGTATTTTATTTCTCCTTCACTTATGAAGCTTAGTTTGGCTGGATAGGAAATTCTGGGTTGAAAATTCTTTTCTTTAAGAATGTTGAATATCGGCCCCCACTCTCTTCTGGCTTGTAGAGTTTCTGCCGAGAGATCAGCTGTTAGTCTGATGGGCTTCCCTTTGTGGGTAACCTGACCTTTCTCTCTGGCTGCCCTTAACATTTTTTCCTTCATTTCAACTTTGGCGAATCTGACAATTATGTGTCTTGGAGTTGCTCTTCTCGAGGAGTATCTTTGTGGCATTCTCTGTACTTCCTGAATCTGAATGTTGGCCTGCCTTGCTAGATTGGGGAAGTTCTCCTGGATAATATCTTGCAGAGTGTTTTCCAACTTGGTTCCATTCTCCCCGTCATTTTCAGGTACACCAATCAGACGTAGGTTTGGTCGTTTCACGTAGTCCCAAATTTCTTGGAGGCTTTGTTCATTTCTTTTTATTCTTTTTTCTCTAGACTTCCCTTCTCGCTTCATTTCATTCATTTCATCTTCCATCAGCGATACCCTTTCTTCCAGTTGATCGCATCTGCTACTGAGGCTTCTGCAATCTTCACGTAGTTCTTGAAACTTGGCTTTCAGCTCCATCATCTCCTTTAAGCCCTTTTCTCCATTGGTTATTCTAGTTATCCATTCTTCTAATTTTTTTTTTTTTTTTTTTTTTTTGAGACAGAGTCTCGCTCTGTCGCCCGGGCTGGAGTGCAGTGGCGCAATCTCGGCTCACTGCAAGCTCCGCCTCCCGGGTTCACGCCATTTTCCTGCCTCAGCCTCCAAGTAGCTGGGACTACAGGCGCCCGCCACCGCGCCCGGCTAATTTTTTGTATTTTTTAGTAGAGACGGGGTTTCACCGTGGTCTCGATCTCCTGACCTCGTGATCCGCCCGCCTCGGCCTCCCAAAGTGCTGGGATTACAAGCATGAGCCACCGCGCCCGGCCAGATTCTTCTAATTTTTTTTCAAAGTTTTTAACTTCTTTGCTATTGTTTTGAATTTCCTCCCGTAGCTCAGAGTAGTTTGATCGTCTGAAGCCTTCTTCTCTCAACTCGTCAAAGTCATCCTCCATCCAGCTTTGTTCCATTGCTGGTGAGGAACTGCGTTCCTTTGGAGGAGGAGAGGTGCTCTGCTTTTTAGAGTTTCCAGTTTTTCTGCTCTGTTTTTTCCCCATCTTTGCGGTTTTATCTACTTTTGGGCTTTGATGATGGTGATGTACAGATGGGTTTTTGGTGTGGATGTCCTTTCTGTTTGTTAGTTTTCCTTCTACCAGACAGGACCCATAGCTGCAGGTCTGTTGGAGTTTACTAGAGGTCCACTCCAGACCCTGTTTGGCTGGGTGTCAGCAGTGGTGGCTGCAGAACAGCGGATTTTCGTGAGACCACAAATTCAGCTGTCTGATAGTTCTTCTGGAAGTTTTGTCTCAGAGGAGTACCTGGCCCAGTGAGGTGTCAGTCTTTCCCTACTGGGGGGGTGCCTCCCAGTTAGGCTGCTCAGGGGTGAGGGACCCACTTTAGGAGGCAGTCTGTTGGTTCTCAGATCTCCAGCTGCGTGCTGGGAGAACCACTACTCTCTTCAAAGCTGTCAGTCAGACAGGGACGTTTAAGTCTCCGGAGATTCCTGCTGACTTTTTGTTTGTCTGTGCCCTGCCCCCAGAGGTGGAGCCTACAGAGGCAGACAGGCCTCCTTGAGCTGTGGTGGGCTCCACCCAGTTCGAGCTTCCTGGCTGCTTTGTTTACCTAAGCAAGCCTGGGCAATGGCGGGCGCCCCCCCCCCAGCGTCGCTGCCGCCTTGCAGCTTGATCTCAGACTGCTGTGCTAGCAATCAGCGAGACTCCGTGGCCATAGGACCCTCCAAGCCAGGTGCGGGATACAATCTCCTAGTGTGCCGTTTTCCAGGCCCATTGGGAAAGCGCAGTATGAGGGTGGGACTGACCCGATTTTCCAGGTGCAGTCTGTTACCCCTTTCTTCGACTAGGAAAGGGAACTCCCTGACCCCTTGCGCTTCCCGAGTGAGGCAATGCCTCGCCCTGCTTCGGCTCGCGCACAGTGCGCTTCACCGACTGTCCTGCACCCACTGTTTGGCACTCCCTAGTGAGATGAAACAGGTACCTCAAGCAGAAATGCAGAAATCACCAGTCTTCTGTGTCGCTCGGGTTGGGAGCTGGAGACCGGAGCTGTTCCTATTCGGCCATCTTGGCTCCACCCCCCACTTTTTTTTTTTTTTTGAGACGGAGTCTTGCTGCGTTGCCAGGCTGAAGTGCAGTGGTGCAATCTCTGCTCACTGCAACCTCCGACTCCCTGGTTCAAGCAATTCTCCTGCCCCAGCCTCCCGTAAGCTAGGATTACAGGCACGTGTCACCATGCCCAACTAATTTTTGTATTTTTAGTAGAGACGGGGTTTCACCATGTTGGTCAGGATGGTCTCAATCTCCTGACCTCATGATCCGCCCGCCTTGGCCTCCCAAAGTGCTGGGACTAATGGCATGAGCCACCACACCTGGCCGATTCTGTGCTTTTTACAAAGTAAGTCTTCCATAGATTCAGCACTGGCTCAAAGATGCTGTACTTCCCATCAAAGCAACTTTTCATATACTTTACAACTCTAAAGAAGACGTTCCCCACCAGATTCTTCTTTCAAATAATCAGTCTCAATGCATTTTCTTCTTTGTAGTGCCCATTTTCCATGCCTTTAATCATTTTTGCTAAGTTCCTTTGGATTTTATCCAAGTTTCTGTGTCGTATTTAAACAGTATGGCCCCCACAAAGGCCTCAAGAGGTTAAAGAAACATAACACAGATTCCCCTGTGGCTGAAGGTTATACTACAGCTGAATAAAATTAATAAACTTTCAACAGCTTATCTGAGAGCCTTATAATCAATGTATTTACTAAAATGCTCACCCAGAGTGGCTGGAGCATGTGTGAAAGTGGAGCTAGAAGAGGGAATGTTCTTACTATAATTTTATCCACATGAACACTGATCATAAAAGTTCAGTGACCAACACTTTGGCCAAATTTCTGGAACCCAGATGAGCACTTTAGGCAAACGAAAACCTGTGGTATAGCAGCCCCTGTGAAAGTTGGATTTACATGAATTTGATTGGTGGTCTTAGGAAGGTTTGAAGTAGAATGGGTGCTGGGGAAGGCAAAAGGGACCAGATGTGAACATAACCAAAAACACCACTGTGACTGGCACTTCAGAGCACCTTTGCTGGCAAACTTTGCATGCAGTCAGACATGTAATGGATGAAAACAAAGCCACTTTCTGACAACTAAAGACAGCACACATGAAGCGCACAGCCAGGGCAGGACTAAGCAAATGCAAGCTATGATTTTATCGCAGCATATTCCTGAAGGATGAGCATATTGATAAAGGAAGGGAAAACTCAGTCATAGTTTATTGGACATGGAAAGGGGCATGGGAGGAACCCCATTCAACAGGCCTCACAGTTCCATGAAAAGACGCGCTTCCCTAGAGTGGCACCCGGACCTCTCCCCAGCTTACCTGACTGGCTGGGCCATTCCAGGCTTTCTCTTTTGAATCTGCTTGCCCACAGAGGGTGCACTTTGGGCCTGCTCCTACCATGTGTCAGGTGGACTCTGCATCTGTGTTATAGATGCAGCAGCGGCTGCATCTGTACTTTTTTTTTTTTTGAGGTCAGGAGTTTGAGACCAGCCTAGCCAACATGGTAAAACCCATCCTACTAAAAATACAAAAAAATTAGCCGAGTGTGGTGTTGCATGCCTGCAATCCCAGGATGGTCAGGAGACCATACTGACCAACATGGTGAAACCCCGTCTCTACTAAAAATACAAAAATTAGTTGGGCATGGTGATACCTGCCTGTAATCCTGGCTTACAGGAGGCTGGGGCAGGAGAATTGCTCGAACCAGGGAGTCGGAGGTTGCAGTGAGCAGAGATTGCACCACTGCACTTCAGCCTGGCAACAGAGCAAGACTCCGTCTCAAAAAAAAAAAAAAGTACAGATGCAGCTGCAGCTGCTGCTGCTGCTAACAGCAGCAGTCCAGCTGGGCTGGTAACTGGGTGGGTAAATTTGTCTCATTTGGAAATGGAGTCTCAGAAACCCCACTGAGACCATGCACCTGAGCATTCCTTCAGTCCAGCTTCTGTCAATAATAAAACCTTTATTTTTATCTCCTCTGTCTGTTCCTCAACTGGTGAATTTAGGAGGACAAGAGAGGAGTTGTACTTGCTTCTTCCCCTAAAGCCCAACAGGAATTTTAGACAACATCTCTTCCCAGAATCTTCATTTGATTTAACCATTTCTTCTTCCTTTCAGAATAGTGGATGCAAGAAAACTGAGAAGCCATTTAAGTTGCTTCTGAGCAGGAAGGAGAGAGCACAGAGTCAGTGGCTGCTGCCCACACCCCAACCCCACATCTGTTTGGAATATGGCTAGAAAGGCAAAATAACAAATGTGTGCCTTATTACACATAACATTGTGCCTTGTTACAACACATAATATTGTGCCTTGTTACAAATAACAAAATGTGTGCCTTCCAAAGGCACACGTTTTCCAACTGCACAGCTCCTCTAACAATCAATCAATGCTGAGGCCTTAGATGAACAAGAGAAGAGTACTTCTTCACCATCAAGAATTTGAGAACTCATGGACAAAGCCTTCATTCTACAGATAAGGAAAGTGTGGCTTTGTCCAAAGAGCTATATCCAACCACCAAGAATGGCACTTTCAGGCTCAAAGGCATTGCTCTCAACTTCTGTTTTCTGTTCCAACACGACACACTCCAGTCAATAATGGTGGCTCAAATCATGGCAGTGACTCTCCAGATGGGAAGGTGGATCAGACTCCAGGTGAGGCATTAATGTTACATATAGTTTTTTAAAGTCTTCAGGTAAGATTCTGACTCACCTCTCTCTGAGGTCAGGCCTGGATATAAATCCAGGTATTGCTACTTAGTAGGTATACTAATGTTAACAAGTTGCTGAGCTTCAATATCCTTATCTATAAAATGGGAATAACAATCTATCCAATCTGTTTCGCAGGCTTATCCTTAGGAATAAATGAGATTATATTTAGATCAAGACTTAGTTTCTGACTTGGAACAACCAATGGCTACTGTATCAATTCAGGATAGGCTAGGATATGCTGCAGTAACAAACAACCCTGGTGTTTCAGTGGCTTAACACAAAACAGTGTGCTTCTTGCTAATACCAAGTCCACTGTAGATCTAAGTGACTCTCCAGACCACCTGTCATCCTCACTCAGAAATTCAGACCACCTAAAATTACAAAACAAAGCCTCCTCTGTGATCCTACTGCAGGGAAGAGAGCACAGGAGGATCTCACATGCAATTAAAGTTCCCACATGAAACTAGAATATGTCACTTCTGCCCACAATTCCCTTCTTCCAAGAATACAGAAGTAAAATCTAATATGCAATCTAGGATGTTCATATAGCTCAGGAAAGACAGTCCAAAATAGGCAAGCTACTGAACAGGAAGTAGAAATTACCTCCCTTCTGCCAAAAAAGGCAAAATGCAGGCAATAATACATGTCCATCAGAAGAGAGAGAACATAGCTTCATCTCTGAAAGATGAAGACCAACTGCCACAGTTACTGTGGTACTAGTAAAAGCAGCATGGCAAAATAAAACCAACACAAAAGGAATCTGCATTAGGAGTATATCTTAGCTGGTTTTCAAGGAGTAACTAATCATCTCTACCATTACTCTGGGCTTTCTCCACCAGAAGGTACTGATTTAGTGACTGTCTGTCAATAGGAAAAATGACTCAATTGAGCTGGGTATAAAATCCTGGGAGTGCAGCATGATGCATGTGCTGTGCATCTTGTCAGCGTCCCCCTTCTCCCTCTTGAGGCTCTCAAAGCTAGAAACCATTGAACATCTAGACAGGCTGCCAGTAAATATCCAATGGCCTATACTAATTTTTTGAAGCCTCAAAATGATTTTATCTGGTTCATACTTCAAAAAAAAAAAAGAAATCACTACTGATGTTAACAAAGCCCTGACCAAGCAGGATTCCCTTAACCTAAGGGCTCTGCATCAGTTTCCTTGTGTCCTGTGCTCCTAAAGCGGCAACTAGCCCCACTGAGGGAGGTGCTGTCCCTGCAGTGCACTGCTAACAGCAGTTGGTACAATCAAAACAGCAGACTAGCATAGAAAGTAATCCATCAGAAGCTATGTTTTTGACCACATAAGCACTGAAAACCAAACTTGAAAGGTATGGGAGGAGAAGAGGCATTGAATCTGAGGATTCCTTGAATTTAGCCAAACACATATAAATATTTCAGCAGACTTCACAGGATTTCATATATACTTACCTTCTTCTTTCTGCATAAATAATAGGCTCACACCTCTTCTTCTCAACTCTCTTTCCTTTCTTTTTTTTTTTTTTTTCCAAGACAGAGTCTTGCTCTGTAGCCAGGCTGGAGTGTGGTGGCGCAATCTCGGCTCACTGCAACCTCTGCCTCCCAGGTTCAAGCAATTCTCCTGCCTCAGCCTCCCGAGTAGCTGGGATTACAGACACATGCCACCACGCCCGGCTAATTTCTGTATTTTTAGTAGAGATGGGGTTTCACCATGTTGGCCAGGCTGGTCTCGAACTCCTGACCTCGTGATCAACCCGCCTCAACCTCCCAAAGTGCTGGGATTACAGGCCTGAGCCAGCATGCCCAGCCTCTCTTTCCTTTCTTTTTTTTTTTTTTTTTTTTTGAGAGAGAGTCTCACTCTGTCGCCAGGGTGGAGTGCAGTGGCGCAGTCTCAGCTCACTGCAACCTCTGCCTCCTGGGTTCAAGCCATTCTCCTGCCTCAGCCTCCCGAGTCACTGGGACGCCAGGCTAATTTTTTTGTATTTTTAGTAGAGACGGGGGTTTCACCATGTTGGTCAGGATGGTTTCAATCTCTTGACCTCGTGATCCACCCACCTCGGCCTCCCAAAGTGTTGGGATTACAGGCGTGAGCCACTGCACCTAGCCCTCTCTTTCCTTTCTAATAGGGCTTTTCCTGCTTTGATTAATCCTATTTTGGTTTAGTTTCTCAGCAGGAATGACTCACATTCCCAGTGCTTGGAAGAAATGCATCATACCGCTCCCTCAAGTGTTGTTTTTTTTTTCCTTCCCAGCAAGTCCCCAAACACAAACCTGAAGTCGGCCTCAGAAGGTGAGAAGGGTCTCTCTGTTGCCAAATCATTTGATGAGCATGTCTCCATCTTCATTTCTGTCCAGTATCCCACTGCAATTGTGAAGGTGGAGGCTGGCATTGGCATAGTTACATAGTAATACCAGCTTGAGCACCCTGTAAACAGGAAGAGAAAAACCATAATGAGGCCAATATATGATTCTGGGCTTTGCTGTGTAATTTCCTCTCTTGAGGCACTTGAACAGCTTTTGTGATAAGCTGGTAAGAGCCACCTCTTGGAGGTCGGTCACATCAGCAGAAAGGGCATATTTCAGGGCTCAGGGAAAGCACAGGAGGGATGATGGCTTCAAGGCAACCAGGAAGGTCTGGGTCTCTTCCACAGATCAGTTTGAAGCTCTTCACATGAGGGTGGTAGTGCAGGGGGTCCCTCACAGCTGTAAACACAGAAGGCCACAGGCTGTATGCTCCTACAGAGACAGAATATGTCTCATTCATCCAACACAGTATTTAGCATTAAAAAAATGCTCAATTGATACCTGTTGAATGAGTGAAAGAGTGAGCAAAGCAGTGATTGCTTTGTGCTGTAACTATCTTGTCCAAATTCAATTCAAGTCAATATAAAATGAACATAGTAGAAAACACATGAGACTAGGGAAGGGAGACACTTGGGTTTTCATCCCAGCTCTGAAATTAATTAGCTGTGGGAGTTCAGGTCTTACTCTTAGTCCCTTTTATCTGTTTAGCTGGTCTTCCACTCCTTGCTGAGCAGATGAAAAGCACGTGTAGAAGTTCAACGGAGCCAACGACTCCTAACTAGTTTGTAACAGGACTGGGATTAGAGCTGGGGTTCCCCATTCCAGTTGAGGGTGTACTCTCCACTTGGTCCAAACCTTAAGAGGCTTTTTATCAAGGGAATGAATGACTGATAACTTGTAACGCTATACTCCCCTCATTTCTAAGATGTAAAAATAATTTTCATGTTTCTGAAATCTGAATGTGTCATACAACCTGATTTAACATAGTATTTTTTTCTGAGCATCTGCTATACATTAATCGTGTATCTTAAGAAGAATTTATATCATCTTTTTTTTAACTTTTATTTTAGGTTCAGGTGCAAGTTTGTATAACAAACTTGGGTAAATTGCATCGTGAGGCAGGTGGGGGTAGGTTTAGTGTATAGATTATTTTGTAACTCAGGTAATAAGCATAGTACCCGATAGGTAGTTTTTCTTTTTTGAGACAGGGTCTCGCTCTGTTGCCCAGGTTGGAATGCAGTGGCGTGATCGCAGTTCACTGCAGCCTCAACCTCTTGTATACACAATATCCAATGTCTCAAGTGATTCTCCCACCTCACCCTCCCAAGTAGCTGGGACTACAGGTATGTGCCACCATACACAGCTTAATTTTTTTTTTTTTTTTTTGAAAGACAGGTTCCCACTATGTTGCTCAGGCTAGTCTTGAACTCCTGGGCTCAAGCAGTCCTCCCACCTTGGCCTCCTGAAGTGCTGGAATTACAGGCTTGAGCTACTGTGCCCAGCCTAATAGGTAGTTTTTCTGTCCTCACCCTCCTCCCACCCTCCACCCTCAAGTAGGCCCTGGTGTCTGTTGTTCCCTTCTTTGTATCCATGTGTACTCAATGTTCACCTCCCACTTATAAGAACATGCAGTATTTGGTTTTCTGATGCTGTGTTAGTTCACTTAGGATAATGACCTCCAGCCCCATCCATGTTGCTGCAAAGGACATTATCTCATTCTTTTTTATGACTGCATAGTATTCCATGGTATATATGTGCTACATTTTCTTTATTCAGTCTAACATCGATGGGCATTTAAGTTGATTCAATGTCTTTGCTAAGGGATATCACCTTATATTATGGAACACATTTCTCCACTCCTCATGTTCCCATAGGGAGGAACTTCTTTTAGTGTAAATCTCTCTTTCAGTTGCTTCACAAACTCCTTTACAGGAGCTACTATTCTTTTTCTTGCTTTAAGTTTTAGAGGGTTAAACACATTTGACATCCAATCACTGACCAAATTGGCCTGTGGTTGTCCAATCTGGTCTGTGATTGGGTGTCAAATTCAGAGCTGAAATATTAACATGCCCCTACTGGCTGGCAGACCTAACATGACATTTTTTAAAGTGCTTTACCAGTAAAATCCAATAATAGAGATTAGATTTTGATCTCCATGTGCATGGTTCCTTTGTCTATCTCAAAACAAATTCTGAACTCAGGAAGGTAGGACTTAGTAAAAAATAAATAATATTTCAGTGAGATTCAAGTTTGGAAGCCATGAAGGGAGTTACTTGAAAGAGAGATACAAAAGGATGTGCTCAGAACTGCTGGAAACCCACCAGAGCCAGCCATTCTCTCCAACTTGCCTGGAAGCTGCACCCTGCTTCTGGAACCAGAATGGCCACTCTTGAGATCCCTCTCTTTGTAGGTAAGAAGTTGAAGGTAGGCCGGGAGCGGTGGCTGTAATTCCAGCACTTTGGGAGGCCGAGGCGGGCGGATCACTTGAGGTCAGGAGTTCAAGACTAGCCTGGGCAATATGGTGAAACCCCATCTCTACTAAAAACACAAAAATTAGCCAGGTGTGATGGCACGTGCCTGTAATCCCAGCTAGTCAGGAGGCTGAGGCAGGAGAATTGCTTGAACCTGGGAGGCAGAGGTTGCAGTGAGCCGAGATCGCGCCACTGCACTCCAGCCTGGGTGAGACTCGGTCTCCAACAAAAAGAACAAGTTGAAGGCATACTCGTCCTTAAAGGGGCAATCAAATCCAGAGACACTGAAGCCAATCCAGTGATAGCTTCTACTGGGCATGAAGCAAAACCACAGCCTCAAAGAGAATCAATGCTCTGATTCCAAGCCAGTAAGAAGGAGGTAGGGACAGTTACAGACGTCTTGATGAAAGAATGACATGGATATGACATGATGGGCTATAGGGACTCCACCTCTACCATTCTTCTTTCTTTCCATAACTACCTACATTCCCTGGAACCCAATGCCTCCCATGACTGCTCCATAAAAACTTTCATTTTCTACTGGAAACATAATGAGAGCTGAAGCAGGTAGAAAGGAGCGTGCAGATGGAAGAAGAAGAAAGAAGTTATGGGTAAGGAGCTACATCTTTTGAAAGGCTCTGGTTTAAAAAAAAATCCTAAAAAAACACATTTTCTTAATCAAAGGGCTGTGGTCTGTCATTCCTTCTCTGAAGTACATTTTAGAGTTTACCAAGAACCGCTGGAATTTCCTTTTTAAAAATTCAGACCCTTGGCAGTTCAGTAAATAAGCAGCAATGGTGAGGCTTTCAGGTAAAAAGAGAAGTTTAACTGTATGAGGCCGAGGCCACCTTTGCTTCCTCCCCAAACTCTATTCAGGAACAGTAAAAGAATTTCTTTTCTTCTTTTTTTTTTTTTTATTATTGTACTTTAAGTTTTAGGGTACATGTGCACAATGTGCAGGTTTGTTACATACGTATCCATGTGCCATGTTGGTGTGCTGCACCCATTAATTTGTCATTTAGCATTAGGTATATCTCCTAATGCTATCCCTCCCCGCTCCCCCCACCCCACAACCGTCCCCAGAGTGTGATGTTCCCCTTCGTGTGTCCACGTGTTCTCATTGTTCAATTCCCACCTATGAGTGAGAACATGCAGTGTTTGGTTTTTTGTCCTTGCGATAGTTTACTGAGAATGATGATTTCCAGTTTCATCCATGTCCCCACAGAGGACATGAACTCATCATTTTTTATGGCTGCATAGTATTCCATGGTGTATATGTGCCATATTTTCTTAATCCAGTCTATCATTGTTGGACGTTTGGGTTGGTTCCAAGTCTGCTATTTTCTTTTTTTTTTTTTTGAGACGGAGTCTCGCTGTGTCGCCCAGGCTGGAGTGCAGTGGCGCAATCTCGGCTCACTGCAAGCTCCGCCTCCCGGGTTCACGCCATTCTCCTGCCTCAGCCTCTCTGAGTAGCTGGGACTACAGGCGCCCGCCACCACGCCCAGCTAATTTTTTGTATTTTTAGTAGAGATGGGGTTTCACCATGGTCTCGATCTCTTGACCTCGTGATCCGCCCGCCTCGGCCTCCCAAAGTGCTGGAATTACAAGCGTGAGCCACCGTGCCCAGCCGTCTTTGCTATTTTCTAAAGACACGACCCAACAAGGAGAGAGAGAATAAAGCAGGAGACAATCGCTGCAGAATACTGGAAGCTAGAATGCAGATGGAAGAGTGGCAAATCACACAGCAGACCTGAATCCTAAGTTGGCAGTGGGGAAAGATAAGACCCACCTCATTTTACCCCTTAGAAGCTCCAAAAGGCTCTAGGGTATAGGAAATGCTAAACTAAGCAGGCCCAGCTGCACATCTAAGTGGTCAGATCCACAGATGGTCTCCCCACCCTGCACACCTGAGCTATTTGCCCATCTCACACATATCCCAACAAATAACTGGAAGTTTATTTTCTAGAAAGACTAAAGGAAGGGCCTCTGAACTGGCAGCTGTGATGTTGGAGGAGAAACGGCACAGTTGAAGGCAAGTGAATGGAATTAGATGAATACATGCACATAGGATGCTGAGGCCACCAGCCATCCTCCCTTATTTGGTTCCAGAAGGCTGGCAGCCAGACTTTCACTGTCTAGGCAAGAGACTGAAAGAAGGGGATTAGCTTAAGAAATCAGTCTATGGTGAAGCTGATGGTTGACAAGCCCTCCAAATGTATTCACAGCTTCCAATTCATATTTCAGTCACCTGCTCCTGAATGCTTGCATGCAAGCTTCCAGCCATCCCTAGAAAGCCTCTATTACAAAATCAAGATCCAAAAGGACAAGCAAATGGGAAAAAAAAAAAAAAAAAGCATAAGACAATCATTAATTCCATCCAAGAAAAAAATTAATATGTACAAAAATAATGAAGTCACAGTTTTGCTACAAGGCTTAGCTCTTAATAACACACAAAAATATGATATAAATGAAGGCCGGATGTGGTGGCTCACCTGTGTGATCCTAGCACTTTGGGAGGCCTAGGTAAAAGGATCACATGAGACCAGTAGTTCAAGACCAGCCTGGGCAACACAGGGGGGTCCCATCTCTACAAAATTTTTTTTTATTAGCCAGGTGCATTGGTGGTGCCTGCCTGTGATCCCACGTACTTGGGAGGCTGAGGTAGGAGGATCACTTGGGCCCAGGAGGTCAGGCTGCAGTAGAGCTGTGATCACACCACTACACTCCAGCCTGGGTGACAGAGGAAGACCCTATGTCAAAAATAATAATAATATAAATGAAGAATACTGATCTAATCAACATTATGATATTAATTATATTGAGAAGACAGGATTTTAGGAAGGGGGCTTGTGTATGATGGAGTTTCGGGAGGGAGGAGGACAGCTAAATTACTTACCTGCCATAGTGGGAAGACCAACCCTGAAGAATAAAGCGTCTTATTGAAGGACATGCAGGTAAATATCAAGTAATCAGCCAAAAGAGGTGAAAGTGGTTACTTCTAAAAAGCAGGAAACATGGAGGAATAGAGATTACAAAGGACTGCTGCTTGGGGAAATGGTTATAATAAACCCATCAGAATTACTTGACTCTTTAAATATTGCATCTTTAATGTAAAATAATTGAACTAATCAATTACTTAAAGCATAATCTTAACAGAAAAAGAATAACACGTCTGGTACGGAGGTACTATTAAAATGATGGAATATAACTCAGAAGAAAGAAGCAATTTAGAGATAAGGAGCAGGCACTAGCCTATTAAGAAATCCTTTTAAGAATGAAGCACTATGCACAACAGGCTTTCTCCCTACATTTGCGTTGAATTTTTGACCTGATTTTCTTGCTGCCTGTCTGGTTCTTGTACCATCCACCTAGTCCATGGGCAAGATGATACTTGTGGAAACAGCAGAAATTGAAACTACTTCCAAGAGAAAACACTGCTAATGGAGTAAGAGGTATTTGTTAGATCCCTGCACAAGGTCAATAAAAATCCACATAGAGTGCCTAATCCCATCACAACCCAGCACCTTGATTAGAATATCTGTACCCTCGAGGTGACGTGGGGAGGACACCAGAAGTCACAGCAGGACGTGGCAGGGGAGAGAAATGGAGATTAGCAATTAAAAAGTCAGAAACCTTAAATGACCCAGAGTTTGAGAGATAGCAATAGTAATAACAGAACCTGAGATGAGTCCAATAAAAATATGTTAAAACTGTCATTGTTTCCTCACAGTCTTCTCTGAAGTTCAATAATGGAAATAAAATAATTGTTTTTTAAATATCACCCAAATTCATATTTTAAGTGCTCAAGATGATTTCCTATACAGCGCACAAGTTTTTTTTTTTATTTTCTTAGATTCCTAAAGTTCCTCTACTTAGTGGAGCTCATTTGGAATCAAATGTTTCAGACTTCAAGCTTTTAAAAGCAAAAAGGTTTTCTTGGCTACCAAGTGACAGTCAAATCAGCGCAGATCAATTGGCTGGGCCAAATAAGAACCAGCCAGAAACCCAATTCCTGGTCGAACTCTTCTCAGAAGCTTCTCACTAGAGTCTGGCCCTGGGCTTCTTGCCTGGATCCTAGTTGAATGCTAGAGCCAGCGCTGAGATCACGGAGCGCTGCTAGTGCTCTGGAGAAGGTTTTCATTAGTTCCTTGTTATGAGGACGTTTCTAGTATCCTCATTTGGTAGAAAAGTCTCTTTTGAGTTGTCTGTTCATGGATTATTCCAATGAACCCAATCTTACATGAAGACTGCCCACTGCCACAGGGAACAGCACCTAACCTTATCTTCCAATCAGCCTACAAAAATTGCAAAGAATAAGGTGGAAATACTGCCCCAGAAAGCAGAGCATGCATTCCCAAGACAAAGATAAATAATTTCGGGATTGTCTATTGTTTGGAATAAGCCTACCTTGCAAGAGAATTAATGAGTTTATTGCTTTTGGATATGTCCATTCATTGAGCTCCACCTCTGGAATCTGACAGCTAGGGTTCAATTCCTTGCTCTGCATTTACCAGTTTGGGCCCATCACTTAATTTCTCTAATGCATCAGTTTCCTCATGTATAACAAGAGAATGATCATAGTATCTTGCTGTGAGGATTAAGTTAGGATTAAATTAGATAATCTATAGAGTGATCACTAGGCATAATAATTGGCACAAAGTAAGTGTTCAAGAAACGGTAGGTGCTGTCATCATCTGTTGTTGTTGTAGTCTTCATCTGCAAGCTCTCATCTTTACAGCTGTCTACCCTTGATGCTCAGGCTGATTTTCTGAAGGCAGAGGCAAAGAATGCTAAAGGTATGGCTGCCACATGTGTACTGAAAACCGCGACCTGATGAGGCCCACATATGGGGTTCAAGTTGAATGGCATTAAAACACAGTCCACACAAAGCGATCCATTTAAAGGAGAATGACAGCCTAAAGGGGGCATCCTGTATGACTTCACATAGAATGGGCCATTTGGAGACTATTTAAATGGTGTTTACTTTAAATGAGCCATCCTTGATGAAACAGACAGTGAATGCCTTCATTTTCCTTTTGATTCAATCCACTTGCACTAGACTCCCTTTGCTACACCAGCTGCAAAACAAAGAGAACACGCTGTACTTGAATTAACCCAGAGTTTTTCCTCTGCAGAGGCCAGAAACCCCTCACGCCACTGGATGATTTCACAGCCAGGCCGGGATTCATTAGCAACACTAACAGAGAGGGGTGGTAGGAAGGGATGCAGAGGAAACAGCACTCCTTAACTTCAGGCACAAGCCGCCACCCAGCTTGCCCTTCTTTCTCGGCAGATTCTGTAAAGCTGGACTTCTCTCCGCCTCAGAAAGAGACCAGAGTTCTCTAACACCCCTACATCGCTTTCTCCTATTGGACTGTATTTAGGGGGAAAAACTCTCATACTTCAGTTGTCTCACTAGTAAGATACATGTATCATATGACATATTGACAATAACAGCTGTTACAAGATCCAAATAGACATTTTCATCTCCACAATAGGACTGAAATTTTCCTTAGATGACTGTGTTTTTGCAGCCATAATAGAACTTGAAATGGATCAATTTTCAAATCACAAGAGGCAGTTTAAAATTTAGTTTTTGGGCCGGGAGCAGTGGCTCACGCCTATAATCCTAGCACTTTGGGAGGCCAAGGCGGGTGGATCACCTGAGGTCGGGAGTTTGAGACCAGCCTGGCCAACATAGCGGAAATCCTTCTCTACTAAAACTACAAAATTAGCCAGGCGTAGTGGCGCATGCCTGTAATCCCAGCTATTCAGGAGGCTGAGGCTGGAGAATCACTTGAACCCCGGGAGGTGGAGGTTGCAGTGAGCCGAGATCGTGCCATTGCACTCCAGCCTGGGCAACAAAAGCTAAACTCTGTCTCAAAATAAATAAATTAATTAATTAATTAAATTAAAATTAAATATAGTTTTGGGCCAGGCGCAGTGACTCACACTGGTAATCCCAGAACTTTGGGAGGCCAAGGCGAGAGGATCACCTGAGGTCCAGAGTTCAAGATCAGCCTGGCCAACATGGGTGAAACCCTGTCTCTACTAAAAATACAAAAATTAGCCAGGCATGGTGGCGGACACCTGTAATCCTAGCTACTCAGGAGGCTGAGGCAGGAGAATTACTTGAACCCAAGAGGCAAAAGTTGCAGTGGGCCAAGATTGCGCCACTGTACTTCAGCCTGGGCGACAGAGTGAAACTCCGTCTCCAAAATAAAAATAAAAATAAATAAAATGTAGTTTTGAAAGTATCATAACTAAAGAGTGTTAAAACAGTTATCTTAATTATTTTTTCGATGACTATTCTAAAAACTGTCCTGCGAATAGTTTTGAAGATTCTATCTTCCACAGGAGGAAGAATAATTATCAGTGAAGAGGGAAAAAGGAAGAACACGAAGCAGTAGTCAGTTCATGAGAGGAGAGAGAACTTTTTATACTAAACCTGTGAGAAACTTAGCTAACTGAGATAATCATTTTTCATAAAAAAATTTTGAGAAGAAAAATCAAGATACAGCAGTCATTTTTACACATCAGTCATGCCTACCGATAGTAAATTAAATAAGAAATTTATGAAAAGTCAGTGTCCTATTCATAGGTGAGTCTTGCATAAACCTACTCAATAGAATTAAAAGCACAGCTATAACCACACACACATAACCACTCTGCTTGTGCAGAGGCTAAGGAAGATCATAGCTCTGCCAAGTTAAGCATCTCATGGAACTTCTCGTATTAAAGAGTTATTGTTTTCACTGAAAATTAGAACAGGCACTTAAATTCTTCCTACGAAAACCGTCCATTTTACTTTTTCAACCTCTCCACTATAGGTTAGACAAACAGCATGAAGCATTCAGAAATATCAAATTGATATGTGCTTTTACTTAACATATAATCTTTCCTCAATCCTTCAGTAGCCCCTGCTACTTTGCTACCTCAAAATTGTTTCTTTCTCTAACCACAATTCCTTATTTCAGCAATTCCTGTCCAAACTATTATATATGTTATGATTATTTTGGAACACCTTTTTATCACAAATTAAAGATGCCTAACAATATTTACAGGAATACGTATATTCAGAAACATGTACACTTATAAGTGTATATAGACATACTATACAGAATGTATATATCATATATTTTAAATATATAATATACATACATCTGTACAATAAATATAATATATTCACGAAAAGGAGAGAGAGCTCCCCATTCTGGCTGCTCTTCCCCTCTTGGCCTCCTTCTCCACTGCTTGGGTCTTTCAGCAAACTCTAGCTTTCTGTCAGGACTTTGCAGATGCCGAGTCTACACCTTCCGGTTTTCTAAGTGAGTGCCACCCTCGTGAATACCCATAGCGTGACTGTCTCTTGTTAGTTCTTCTCCACAGTTGCTCAAGGGTTGTAACTGGCACCAGAACAAATGAGACAGTAAGACGCCCTGGGCACCAGCATTGCCTAACCAGGGCAATGTGCCAGGTCAGGCCACCACTTTGCAAGCACTGATGCTACCCAGCAAGGCTTCGGTTTTCCTTCCCTGCAACATGGTACCGCCTCAGGCACAGGAGTGGCAGGAGAGAATGACCTTCAAGATCATTCTTGTGAACTAGGTAAAAGAGCGCCACCTGCTGAACACAAGCGCCTCTATAGGTTTTCCTTGTTGGTTAATGGGATACCTAAAGGAATATGCCCCATCAGGTTTGTTATTCAAGTCTCACCGCCCACTCTGACCTTCGATGCAGGTGACCCAGTTCCCCTTAAGCTGAATCAGATAACGGACACCAAATCATACTGCTCCAGGTGGTCACAGGTAAACTTGAGTGCTTTACTCATATGGAACATTCATAAATGTCAAGTCCAAGACAAAAATCCACAGCAATGAGAACTGGTATATACGTGCCTGCCAGAATCAATGTCTGAAAGAAACCATGATGACTTTCACATATGTCGTGTATGGTAAGCGCAGTGCAGTGCCAGGAGGGTAAGCAAGAACTATTCAACAACAAATCACAAAACAAAAGAATTAACTGACACAGATTTAGAAAGTACTGGCTAACCGGCATCTTTCTAATGGGAAAAGATGAATACATTTATCCTTAAAAACATAGGAATGTATGTGTACAGGCATGGAATAAAGTTTCCCTAGTTCTAGAAACAAGGAGCTTTCTCTACTTTGCATTCTTTCTTTGTGAGGAAAATACTTAATCATAACCACTCCTAAATGCCTCTTAATTTACCATTTCCTCATACGTAATTCCTGGTTGCATACTATGGGAGCAGTCTAAATAGCACTGCTCATTTTGAAAAGTTGGCTTTCAGTTGCACACAGGAGGGTCTAGACTCTCACATCTTGGCTTTTTCCTGGAATTTCCCACACAAAGTCAAAAGAAAAAGAATGTCAGAGAGCTAGTCTATTGGGCAGGCCAGAGAGTAGCATTTTGCCCAGAATGAAGTAATGTCTACAGTCTTACTTTTGCACAGAAAAATGAAATCAGATCCTATGCAAGGGCACATGTAGTTTTTAACACCTTTCACTTGTTCATATGCTTTTTCTCCTTCATCTGGAAGAAGCTTCCATTAGGCAGTCTTCTTCATTTACTTGAGGCTTCCCACAAAAAACAAAAGCAGAGTATTTTCTTTTTCTTTTTCTTTCTTTTTTGTTTTTTTGAGACAGAGTCTCGCTCTGTCGCCCAGGCTGGAGTGCAGTGGCACAATCTTGGCTCACTGCAACCTCCGCCTCCCAGGTTCAAGCGATTCTCCTGCCTCAGCCTCCCAAGTAGCTGGGATTACACACGCCTGCCACCAAGCCCAGCTAATTTTTTTTGTATTTTTAGTAGAGACAGCATTGCACTGTTAGCCAGGATGGTCTCGATCTCCTGACCTCATCATCTGCCCGCCTCAGCCTCCCAAAGTGCTGGGATTACAGGCGTGAGCCACTGTGCCCAGCCCTCAGAGTATTTTATTTTTCTAGGAAGCAGGGATATACTAAATTAGACTCAATAAAAATAAAACTTTCACGCCTGTAATCCCAGCACTTTGAGAGGCCAAAGCGGGCGGATCACGAGGTCAGGAGACCATCCTGGCTAACATGGTGAAACCCCGTCTCTACTAAAAATACAAAAAATTAGCCGGGCGTGGTGGCGGGCGCCTGTGGTCCCAGCTACTCGGGAGGCTGAGGCAGGAGAATGGCGTGAACCCAGGAGGCGGAACTTGCAGTGAGCAGAGATTGCGCCACTGCACTCCAGCCTGGGCGACAGAGTGAGACTCTGTCTCAAAAAAATAAATTAATTAAAAAAAATAAAACTAAACAAAAAATTACTAGAAGAAAATTACAATGTACTAAACCAATTCTTTTTAAAATTTGTTGAGGCTGGAAAAAAGGCATAAACTGTAATTAAGCAACAAAAGCAAAAGAAATGACCCTGAAGTCGATTTTGTTACCATCACTAGTAGTTTTAAATGTTTCTTCCATGAACATACTACTTCTGCCTGATTATAAAGAACACATTTATCCCACAAATGCATATTGGGTGCTTATTCTATACAAGGCACTGTATTAGGCACTGGGTCTCTGCGCTCAATAGTTTAGCTATATTTTGGTAGAGAATATAGGCCAACAATAAGTCACACGACAACATCTCTGTCTGCCCAAATCACATTATGCTGAGGAAGTTTAATAATAAAGGAGAATAATAAAGGAGCCAAGCAAGTTAATCTAAATCTATGGCCTTGTCTTAGCCTTCTTTAAAAAAAAAAGAATAACAACTGCTCAGCTAATAGAATTCTTACAATGGTCATCACCCTACATCCAAACCATTACCCTTCATTTTAAAAACAGTTAGGAGAAATGATTTCCCTTATGAAGCAAGGACCCAGAGGTCTGTCTTCTGATTTCTGTTCCCTGCCCAAGGGCTGCTGTCATTTCTGTTGCTGTTATCTGCTCCCAGGTGCCTTGCTTCTTTGGAAAAATCAGCTGGTGCCCGGGAAATGTGCTAATCAGGCCTATGTGTCACTGTGATGGAAACTGTGACTTGCTGGGTCGCACTTTGCCAGTCATGTTTTCAAAGATAGCTCATCGTTTTAAAGGGCATTCTGCACAACAGAGCAGAGGTCCTATGAGACCAATCTGCCAATCGAGAAAACATGACTTAGAAAGGAAATAGCATCATCTTGTATCCACATCCCCTTTCTCTAAGGAGTGCAGATACATTTGTAGACATTATTCCATCCTCAGAACAGCCATTTTGGTTCTGGCAAACAGCTTTATTAGTACTATTTCCTGATTGTCCTCTGATAAACCCTGTCTGTGGGAGGAATTGCAGTATTAAGCATAGAGTTCTTTTATCTTGTCTAGCTTAATTCTCCCTCAGCTTGAACTGGCAAAGATTGTTCTGTGATATCATATAAGGTGTAAGTGGTGTGAACATAAGTAAATCTCAATAAGCATCTATTTTATTACTCTGTCCTCAACTGGAATTTGGGGGGAAAAAAAGATCCACAGATATATTCCTGGGGTTATAAAAATTTTTCGTATTTAAAGTTAATTCTCAATTTTTTGGTAATAATCTTCAAATAGATACACAACAACAGATGAATATGAGAGGTCAGAAAACTTTTTTCTGTAAAAGACCAGCTAACAAATATTTTAGGCTTTGCAGGACCTTGTTGCCAATACTCAACTCTGCTGTTGTAACACGAAGGCAGTCAAAGACAATGGCCATGATCCAATAAAACTTTATTTACAAAAACAGGTAGTGTACTAGATTTGGCCAGCAGGCCATGGTTTGCTGACCCCTAAAATCATACAGATGTGAGTACTGCCAAATGATTTCAGAGTTTCCATCTGTATTAGATTGCATGGGGATGTGTAGGACTGAGATAATTATCAAGAGATAATGAGAAAAGAAGGTAAGGATGATGCTTTTGGATGAGTAAAGGCCAAATGACATCACAGCATGCTGTGTAAACAAAAGTTTACAGGGAGATGAAAGACAAGTGGTGGAGAACTGGATTATTTTGTGGCTCAGGGTAGAACAGGTGTTCAGTCTCAAAAGAAACTGCATGGAGCCGTCAGCACCACATTCATATTGTAAGGGGCAATTTCATCTCAGCAAAATATTAATCTTTACATTCAATTTATATTTATATATCAATATAAAACTCAAATTATAAATTATAAATTTGAATTTTATTGATTTGCTAGTTTGATCTGCATTTCATTTATAATTTTATTTTGGCTTTACAGATGTGTAAGAGTTGTAAGAACACAGAGTTCATATCTAGTCTTAGATCTATAGTTTTTGAAATGTCATTCTAATAAAAATAATTTAAGTCAACTGTGGTAAATCATGAGACCTTTCCCTCTAAAAAGAAGAATAATGCTCAAGTTTGGGAAACATTGTCAAACACAAGGCTTTACTGCAGGGCCAAACTATGAATGAGAAAATACATAGGCTTGGTGAGGTGAGGGTGGGGAGAGCCACATGGCATCTTGGGAGGTGGAGTTATCACAAGCACACTGCTATAGGCAGAAATGGGAGCAGGCCACCTATCAGTGCCTATTTGAAACTGCAGTGTTTCATATACTCAATCAATTCAGCAAGTCAGGGGACCAGAGACAATAGAGAAAGAGCCTATGTGAGTCTAGCAGAACCTTACTGGACAATGGCCAACAAGACACTAGAGCCCAGATAGAGAAGCTGCGTGTATCTGCCAATCCTTTAATCCAGTCAAGTTGACACCTAAAATTAACCACCACACATATACAATAAATGTGTACTTTTTTTTTTTTTTAGACAGTATCATTCTGTCACCCATGCTGAAGTGCAGTGGTATGATCTCAGCTCTCTGCAACCTCTGCCTCCTTGGTTCAAGCAATTCTCTTGCCTCAGCCTCCTGAGTAGCTGGGATTACAGCCGTGTACCACCACGCCCAGCTAATTTTTTTGTATTTTTGTAGAGACGGGGTTTCACTATGTTGCCCAGGCTGGTCTTGAACTCCTGGCCTCAAGTGATCCGCCCGCCTTGGCCTCTCAAAGTGCTGGGATTACAAGTGTGAGCCAGCATGCCTGGCCATAAATGTGTACATCTTAAACGTGTTGTTCAATGAGATTTCACAGATAAACACACTTACATAATTAATCATTACCCCATGAACATTTCCATTACCCCAGAAATTCCGCTGTACCCTTGCACTCATTTCTTCCGAACCCCATTCCAGCCAACCACTGATCTGGTTTCCATCAGTACAGACTGGTTTGACTTCTTCTCAAAATTCATATAAAAAGAGTCATTCAGTGTGACTCTATTTTACTTAGCATAATGTTTGTGAGATTCATCCATATTGTTGCAGGTGTCACTAGCTTTTTTTTTTTTATTTATCAATAGCAGTCCATTGTGTGAATAAACTATAATTTGTTTATCCATGTACAATTAGACTGTTTTTGGTCATTATGGAAAATGTGCTGTGAACAACCATGTATTAATCATTTTGTGGACGTAGGTTTTCATTTCTCTTGGGTAAATACTTAAGAGTAAAATTGCTAGATCATGTAAATATATGTTTAAGTTTGTGAGTATCTGCCAAACTATTTCCAAAGTGGTTGCATCCTTTCATATTCTCACCAGCAATGTGTGAGAGTTCTAGTTGTGGCTCATCCTTGGAAACACTTGGTATTTTCTGTCCTTTTAATTTTAACCCTCTAACTAGGTATAAAATACTATCTCATTATGGTTTTACTTTGCATTTCCCTGATGACAATGTTGAGCACCTTTTCACGTACTTTGCAAATTCTTATATCTTCTTTTGAAAAGCATCTGTTTGGCCAGGCGCGGTGGCTCACGCTTGTAATCCCAGCACTTTGGGAGGCCGAGGCGGGCGGATCACGAGGTCAGGAGATCGAGACCACGGTGAAACTCCGTCTCTAATAAAAACACAAAAAATTAGCCGGACATGGTGGCAGGCGCCTGTAGTCCCAGCTACTCGGAGAGGCTGAGGCAGGAGAATGGCGTGAACCCGGGAGGCAGAGCTTGCAGTGAGCCGAGATCGTGCCACTGCACTCCAGCCTGGGTGACAGAGCGAGACTCCATCTCACAAAAAAAAAAAAAGAAAGAAAAGCATCTGTTCATGTCATTTGTTCATTTTTTTTTCATGTGGGGTTTTTTACTGTTTTATTATCAGGTTATAAAAATACTTTATAGGCCGGGCACGGTGGCTCATACCTGTAATCCCAGCACTTTGGGAGGCCAAGGCAGGTGGATCACTGAAGGTCAGGAGTTCAAGACCAGCCTGGCAAACATGGTGAAATCCTGTCTCTACTAAGAATACAAAAATTAGCTGGGCGTGGTGGTGCATGCCTGTAATCCCAGCTAATCGGTGAGAGAATCGCTTGAGCCCGGGAAGCAGAGGTTGCAGTGAGCTGAGATCGCGCCACTGCACTCCAGCCTGGGCAACAGAATGAGACACCGTCTCAAAAAAAAAAAAAAGATTATATCATTCTAGGTACAAGCCTTTTGCCAGATGTATGTATTACAAATATATTCTGGTATATGTGGCTTGCCTTTTCATTTTTATTTACACTTTGTGCTACTGATTTTCCATAGTGACATTTTTGTTCCTAATTTCAGCAGTAGAGATTTACATTATGTTATTTTAACATTAGTTTTTTTTTTTTTTTTTGAGATGGAGTCTCGCTCTGTTGCCCAGGCTGGAGTCCAGTGGCACGATCTCAGCTCACTGCAAGCTCCGCCTCCCGGGTTCACGCCATTCTCCTGCCTCAGCCTCCGGAGTAGCTGGGACTACAGGCACCCACCACCATGCCCAGCTAATTTTTTGTATTTCTAGTAGAGACGGGGTTTCACCGTGTTAGCCAGGATGGTCTCAATCTCCTGACCTCGCGATCCACCCGTCTCGGCCTCCCAAAGTGCTGGATTACAGGCGGGAGCCACTGCGCCCGGCCTTAACATTAGTTTTCTGTCAATCATTCAAATGTCAATCATACATTTTAAAAAATTTTCCTTCAAGAATGTTATACTTCAGTTAATAGGGTTGCTACAAATAAAAATATAAAAAAAAGAATGTTATACCTAGCCAAAGATTGTTCATAAGTGAACACAACAAAAAGCCAATCTAAATATGGGAGGGCTCAGAAAATGTACCATTCATCCAGTCTTCTAAAAAAAAAAAAAAAGAAGCTATTTCCCAGCGAACTTAAGAGCTCAAGAATGAAGAAAGTCTAAATACTTATTATGAAATCATTTGAAACTGAATGAAAATACAATAATAGTAATTCCTAGAAAAGACATAATACAAAAAGTTATAGAGAAAATGTGAGTCCCAAATCCCAAGTTTTATTAAGTAAAACCGGAGAATATGGGTGCGGAAGGATAATGGAGTAAATACCCATCCAATTCCTTATTTGATATGAATTTCAGAGATACTGGTTAAATTGTAAAACATCCATTTATAGGATACTCATAGCCATAAAAATAATGAGGAAAGGTCAGGCGCAGTGGCTCATGCCTGTAATCTTAGCACTTTGGGAGGCCAAGGTGGTCAGATTGCCTTAGTTCAGGAGTTCGAGACCAGCCTAGGCAACACAGTGAAACCCCGTCTCTACTAAAATACAAAACATTAGCCAGGCATGGCGGCGTGCACCTGTAGTCCCAGCTACTCGGGAGGCTGAGGCAGGAGAAATGCTTGAACCCGGAAAGCAGAGGTTGCAGTGAGCCAGGATCACGCCACTGCACTCCAGCCTGGCGACAGAGCAAGACTCCATCTCCAAAAAATAAATAATGAGGATGCTCTTTACGCTCTGTTACAAAATATCTATAAAATAAATTTATTCTAAAAGGGAAAGCACAATACAAAAATGTGTCTAGCATGCTACAATTTGTACAACAAAAGAGAAAAAACATGTTATTCAAGAGAAATTGGTAACCTTGGTTGCCTGGGGAAGTGTTACTGGGTGTCTGGGAAATAGAGGTAAGAAAAACACGTTATTGCACATAATGCTTTGTCCTTTGTTCTTCTATAAATGAACCACGTAAATGTTACTTATTTTTAAATATAAAAATTTTATTTTATTTATTAATTTATTTTCTTTTTGAGATGGAATCTCACTCTGTCACCCAGGCTGGAGTGCAGTGGCGTGATCTCGGCTCACTGCAAGCCCCGGGTTCAAGCTATTCTCCCGCCTTAGCCTCCCGAGTAGCTAGGACTACAGGGGCCCACCACCATGCCTGACTAATTTTTGTTTGTTTGTTTGTTTGTATTTTTAGTAGAGATGGGGTTTCACCATGTTAGCCAGAATGGTCTCGATCTCCTGATCTCATGATCCCCCCACCTGGGCCTCCCAAAGTGCTGGGATTACAGGCGTGAGCCACTGTGCCAGCTTAAATGTGTTGTTTTTAAGAATCAAGTAAGGCTGGACACGGTGGCTCACACCTGTAATCGCAGCACTTTGGGAGGCTTAGGCGGGCAGATCACCAGGTCAAGAGATCAAGACCATCCTGGCCAACATGGTGAAACCCCGTCTCTACTAAAAATACAAAAATTAGTTGGGCATGGTGGTGCACGCCTGTAGTCCCAGCTACTCGGGAGGCTGAGGCAGGAGAATTGCTTGAACCCGGGAGGCAGAGGCTGCTGTGAGGAGAGATCACACCACTGCACTCCAGCCTGGCGAAAGAGCAAGACTGTCTCAAAAAAAAAAAAATCAAGTAAATACTCATCGGTGACTTCAGTACATACGTAAATCTAGCTTATGATAAAGACATCACAAAATTTAAAAATTCAATAAATGATCCTGAAGCAACTGGTTTTCTATTTGAAAAAAAAGACAATGTTTAGTCCTCATTTCACAACCTGATGAGAATAAATTACAGACTGATTAAAGAGTTATAAAAATTAAACTATAAAAATGAACAAAATGAATCTTAGAGCAATCTAATAAATTTAACTTCATAAAAACAGACACATCATATAAAATTAAAAGATATACCAAAAGCTGGGAACAATGCTTTTCATAAATGTAAGAAATTAATATCTTTTTTTAAAGAGCCAATAAAATTGAAAAATAAGACAAACTTGGCAAAAATCTAGGTCTTCAGTACAAAAATGGGCAAAGGAAATAAACAGAAAATGAAAATGGTTAAGAAATATATAAGGACATGTGAAACTCACTAATCATCAAAGTAATCCAATTAAAGAGAGACCTGCTGCTGCCTATCAGATGAGCAAAGTTCCAGGTGACAAGGACCCTCGTAACTACAGATGAATGTATAAATTGGCACAGCCTTTCTGGAAAACATTATGGGATATGTACCAACAGCCTTAAACGTGTTCCAACTTTTGACTCAGTAATTCTAATTTTATATAAAATATCTCCCCTGGAATTTAATGCAACTTTATTTATAACAGGAAAAAAACTGAAATAATCAAAACATTTAATATAGAAATGTTAAATTCTGATATATTCAGATAAAAAATATTGTGCCAATGTTAAAATCATATTAAAAAATATTTAATGACCTGTAAAATGTTCAAGATACACTAAAGTGAAAAAAGCAGAATAAACACCATCATATGCTATCACGATTTGAGGATGATAACTGTACAAAACATATAGATTTTAAATCCTGAAAGGAAAGTAACGAAATCTTAGCAATAATTTTCTCTATAATTTTTTAAATTTATTTTTAGTTTTCTGTATATTTTAAAGTTTCTATAATAAATATGTGGAAAGAGATGCCTTCTTTTTTTTTTTTTTTTTTTTTTTTTTGAGACGGAGTCTCGCTCTGTCACGCAGGCTGAAGTGCAGTGGCGCCATCTCAGCTCACTGCAAGCTCCATCTCCCGGGTTCACGCCATTCTCCTGCCTCAGCCTCCCGAGTAGCTGGGATGACAGGCACCCGCCCCCAGCTAATTTTTTGTATTTTTAGTAGAGACGAGATTTCACCGTGTTAGCCAGGATGGTCTCAAAGGAGATGCCATATTTTAAATAAAGAAATAATATAACTATAAAAACGTTTCCCGGCCAGGCACAGTGGCTCACACGTTTGGGAGGCTGAGTTAGACAGATCACTTGAACCTGAGCGTTCAAGACCAGCCTGGGCAACATGGCAAAATCTCATGTCTACAAAAAAAGTGCAAAAATTAGCTGGGCGTGGTAGCATGCACTTGTAGTTCCACCTACTTGGCAGGAATGAGGTGGGAGGATCAATTGAGGCTGGCAGGTCAAGGCCATGATGAGCCGTTATCAAGCCACTGCACTCCAGCCCGGGCAACAGAGCGAGACCCTGTCTCTCAAATAAACAAATTTTTTCCTGGCATCAACATGCTCAGGATATCCACTGAAAAAGTTAAATGTTGCAGTAAGAAGTAATTCATAGATAAAACCTTGATGATGCATTAGCACTGCCTTCCATCTTTCTTATACACCTTTGGTTCAGAACTTCACACAGGCAAACCGTGTATAGAATAGATACTTCACTAAGACAACTCCAGTGGGCCAGCCAACAAGAGCACTATCTCTTAACATAATGAATAACCATGTACAGACACCGTAACAAACCACAGACAACTCAATTGTAATGGTGTTTCCATGGTACACCTGCCTGTTCAGAACATCTTCAGTCAAGACCACCTACAAACCACCAGGTGAAAGCAACTGCTGAAATAATCTATGAACCAACAACTCTAGTATGAAGAGCCCCAAATCCCATGCCCAGGCTCCTAAGTGTCCCTCCCTATTCCCTGCTTGTTTTCTCTGGCAGGATGTTTTATACTATGTTCATTTCCAACCCAACTAATAAAGGAGCTCTTTAAAGTTTAGAAAAATACTGTTTATTGGGTTCCTGGGTCCACATGTGTGCAATACATAAATAAGCAAAGAACACATGTACAGTACCTTCCCAAAGCTGCGTTGGTTTGGCAGAATTTTCCCCACTCATTAAAACAAAAGATGCAGCTGCTCGAACTGTAGCCTGCCATGTTGACATGGCAACGGGTGGCTCTTGGCATGGAAAAAGGGCCCTGTTGTTTATGGGAGATCCCACAGTATAAACACATGGCCTGCAGAAGAGAGACAAAGAAAGAAACGGGGTGAATCTTTAAAATGAGTTGTCACTTTTCTCACCACCATGGTAGTGCAGGTTAAGTTGAGCTTTCAAAGAAAACATTTGAAACTTTGTAGCTGACTGGTTTCCGAGCATTTTGAACTGAAGCTGCCAAGGGCTGGCTATGTGAATAGCTGAGTGGTTATTTCTCTCAAATGAATTACTTAAATATGTAAGAAGAGTTGTTTTTTTTTAAGGAGAAAGATATTTTTTGGATAAAGTTTTAAATACTAGTCAGCCAAGTTATAATTTATATTACCCTTGCCCCCTCCCCTCAGGCCTGGTGCCTTCAAAAGAAAAGTTTTAGAGACATTCTTACAAACCTTTTGGAAAGCATTCTGGAAAAGAAAATATGTTTGGAGATCACTGAGATATTAATGCTTGGAAAAACAAGCTGGTGGTCTCAAATCCAGGGCTGGCAGGCAGATACCCCCAATCTTGGAAGCCACCATCTCAAATGGAACCCTTGTGGGAATCCTTGTGTGGGGGCCAAGAACAGGGGCTGGTATATGAACAGGACTGTGGGTCACAACAACCAGGCTTGTGATGGGAAAGCCAAGGGCGCAGAGTCGTTACCAAAGTCACCGTGTGCAAAACCAATGACAGAGCATTAGGACTCATTCTGCTGCAATTAGAAAGTACAGCCCTACCCAAACCAAGGAAGATCCGTCCCATGATAAAGTCATGGTTGATAAAGATGGAAAAGATTCTCAAGATCAAAGGGTCCACTCCTGACATCAGAGTAGAAGGTACAAGACTGACTCCTCAGAAAAAACTCAGGAGAATGTTTCTACTTCCTGTTTTTCAGTTATGACAAATGGCAAACATGTAGTTTTGGTCAGCTTGACTTATAAAGTAAATGAATAGAGCAAAGCACTACTTCTTTTGGATAAACTCGTTTTCTTTTTTCATTAACATCATTATAATTGAGCATTTATTGTGTTCACACAGTGTGCGAGAAAACACAGAAAGATGGTTCGATTCCATCAGTCAGGGTCTAGTATGGAAAAGAGAAACCAGTCTAGGTCTTAACAAACAGGTAATTTAAACTTGGGAATGAGTTTAAACGATAGAAGAGCGGAGAGACCAATCAGAGGACAGTAAGACAACCCAGGGATTAGCCACAGCAGTAATCTGCTGTGACTCCTCATATTGGAGTAGCTGGGTGATTACTGGGTTATGAGGCAGGAGTCATCTGGCAGAAGCCAGAGTCACAGTGGGGACTGTCCAGGGGGAGCTGGGACCACAGGAGACTCAGCCACACTGAAGCTGCCAAAGGAAAACAGGAGGAGGAGAAACACGTTACAGAAGTAACGTATTTCTAGCCAGCTCCTGCTTTCAAATCTTCCACCAGTGGCCCCCATTGGCCAAACCTAGCAGGAAGCCAGAAGACAAGTGAGCCTAGGAAATGAAGTTCCTTGTCACTTAGAGAAGATCACAATAAGAGCAGAAAATGGATCTCAGCGCAAACAGGCAGTTTCTGTACGCTTATCCTACAAGTATACATGCCATGATAATGTGAAGGTTTGACATGGGGCAGGGGAAGATCAGAAAGTCTAAACACCTTTGTACCACCTGGGTTGCCAACTTACCAAATGATTGTGGGGAAGCTCCTCAACTTCTGAGTCACAGGTAAAATGGGTACTGGGCTGGTGAAGCGGGGAGCAGGTAGTGACTTCTATTGTCTGTTCTGTTCAAAAAGCACCTAATTTGCATAGGGTAACTCTGTGTTGTGGGTCTTCCCTTGCCTGCACAGGGAAGAAATCCTCCCCAAAAGACTGGCTTACCAAGATGTTGGTCTCCTCTCTATTAGGCTGGGTTGGAGGCCATGCTAGCATATTATTACACATTCCACTTGTGCCCTTAGTTAGGTATGTGGCCCCCAAGGCTGCCTCCATCAGCTTCCATACCACTTCCCCAAAGAAACAATCGGATTTGAGATGAGGTCAAATCTGAGAAATACTGTGCAGGAAGAATGAGGACTTAGTAAGTGATGTGCTGAAGAAGAGGGAGAAGGAAAGGAAAACTTCTGTGAGGTAGCCAGCTGCTGAGCTGGCCTCCAATAACCCCTTCCTCCTAATATTTACATCCTTGTGTAGTCCCCTTCCATACTGTACCAGGTCTGTGTGCTCAAACAGACCTGTGTAGAGCAAACAGGCAGCTGCAGTACACTTATCCTACAAGTATACAGGCCGTGATAATGCAAAGGTTTGACCTGGGACAGAGATACAACAGGATACAGCAGAGGTGATGGCATGTCACTTCTGAGACTATTTTAAAATCTGTGGTTTTCATCTTAGACTATCTTTTCTCACTCTCTCCCCCATCATTTACTCTGGGCCATGAGTGTCACGAAGTCACTCAGGCAGCCTAGGGAGGCACCCACATGGTAAGAAACAGAGACCTCTGGCCAACAGTCAGTAAGAACCAAGGCCTGCAACAGCCACATGAGTGAGTCTGAAAGAGGATTTTCCAGCTCCTGGCACACCTTGAGATACCTGCAGCCAACAGCTGGACTGTAACCTTGCAAGATATTTTGAGCAAGAGACACCGGCTAAGCTGCTCCTAGATTCCCGAGCCTCAGAAACTGAGAGGTAATAAATGTTTGTTCTTTTAAACTGCTAAGTGTGGGGGTAATTTGTTATGCAGCCATAGTTAACACAGACTTTTCTGAGGTTTCTGGCTCAAGTGATAAGATGGATGGTAAAGCTACTGAACAAGAAAGGAAGAACAGGATGGGTCCAGGCAGAAAGGTGGAGGGCATGCACCTGTTTAATTTACTTATAAAGGGCTTTACATAAGCACATGACAGACACTTTTATGGACACAGAAAGGATGTTTTCCTAATCCCAAACAGTGTGATGTCCATGAATGGGTTCAAATGTCTGAAATCAGACCTGCCTCAGAAAATGTGAGAATGATGATTTGATGAAGTAGGACACACAGATATTGTAGGCATATTTCAGTCAGTTGATGGGGGGCTGGTTCTTCCACCGACTGGATTAAAATCCACCATGTTGTCACCATCCTTTCCTTCCCAGTTCAGTATTATGTCCTCTTTAGCTATCTAGTTCTAGACAGTTTGTTCTAGAATTTTGTCCTGATCCCTTCGGTCATGCTCTTGAAAGCTCTTTCTGCCATTGTGCATCTGGGCACCTGACCTCTCCCATCAAGGGTGTCAGTTACCTGGCCAGGCCCCCAGCAAGCTCTCACCTCCACCCTCCCCAGTGTGCTCACAATTCTCTATTCCCACCCTCCTCTTTCCATCGCTGGGTTATCTTTTCTGCTAAAGTCTAACATTTTTTTCTAGCTTCCACTTGGTATCCACAGCTATAACTCTGAACATGTAGATCAAGTTAGCAATCTAAAAGCCACACCCCATTAATATACCCATGTCTGATAGGAGACTCAATCACATTCTTACTGAAATCCTTTCAAAAGCAGGAAAACAATCACATAAGAGGGAGGTCTTAGGGTAGGCACACCTTGAAAATGTAAATTCATTGTGCTCCCAGCCTATTCTTTTCTTGGCCTTTTTCTCGTCATCAGCTGCAGGCTCACTCCTCCCTTCCCAACATGCCCAAACTAAGCTCTAGGGAGTTAACAGTCTCTATAACCAATGGCTTTTTGCTCTTTCACAAGCTGATATCCTATGCATGTCTGACATCACAGTGCAAACCTGAAATCAATCTACAGTTGGGTAGCTACATTTTAAGTGTGAAGGTTTTATCCTCTGAATAAAGCTCTACTGGTGGAATCTTGGTCATCTACCAGCAAATTTAGGATGGGTGAACATGGGGCCTTCCCAGAGCCATGAAATCATACCCACTACATAGTGACTCCAGACTAAAGATGGCCCCCATCATGCACACATTCAAATGAGAACTATATGGAGGGCCGATTCCGTGTTTACCCATCCATGCCCTCCCCTCCACAGAAGGCAGGAAAATCAATGTGTGTTTATAATGAATGTGTAAACACAGAAATAAATGCAGCTGTGTTTATCTGACATGCACAGCACTTTGGGAGGCTGAGGTGGGAGGAATGCTTGGGCCCAGGAGTTGGAGACCAGCCTGGGCAACATAGCAAAACCCTGTCTCTAAAAACATATTTTCTTCTCCAGAGAACCCTGCCACACAGTAAAGTGAGAAAACAGCTCTTACAAAAGGTAGAAAGAACTTGGTGAGCCAAGTTCATGCCACTGCTCTCCACCCTGGGTGACAGAGTGAGACTCTGTCTTATAAAATAATAATAAAATAAAAAATAAAAATAAAAATCACAAAGATAATATACAGAGTTTCCATATATTCCATACTAAGCTTTCCCTATTATTGGCATCTTATATTAGTATGCTTGTCATAAGGAGTGAACCAATATTGATATATTTACACACTTCATTCAGCTTTATTTAGTTTTTCCTCAACGTCTTTTTTCTGTTTCAGGATACTATATTACTTTTATTTTATTTATTTTATTTTTGAGACACAGTCACGCTCTATCACCCAGGCTGGAGTGCAGTGGCACAAAGATGACTGACTGCAGCCTTGACCTGCTGGGCTCAAGTGATCCTCCCACCTCAGCCTCCCAAGTGGCCGGGACTACAGGTGCCCGCCACCACACCCAGCTAACTTTTTGTATTTTTAGTAAAGATGGGGTTTCGCCATGTTGGCCAGGCTGGTCTTGAACTCCTGGCCTCAAGTGATCTGCCCACCTCAGCCTCCCAAAGTGCTAGGATTACAGGTGTGAGCCACTGCACCCGGCCGGGGCACCACATTGCTTTTAATCATCATGTCTCCAGGCTCCTCTTGACTGTGGCAGTTCCTTAGACTTTATGCTGACCTTATTCGTTTTCAGAAGTGCTGAACAGGTATTGTGTTTAATGTCCCTTGACTGGGATGTATCTGATGCTTTTCTCATGATTAGATTAGAGTTAAGAGCTTTTGCGAGGAAGACCACAAAGATGCCATTTTCATCATATCATACCAGAGAATAAACTATCCCCATAAATTATCACTGTTGATATTGACCTTGATCATCTTGCTGAGGTAGTATTGTCAGATTTCTCTAGTGTAAAGTTACTTTTTTCTCCCTTTCCATTCTGTTCTCTTCGGAAGGGAGTCACTGACTGTGTAGTCCACACTTAAGGAGCGAGGAGTTATGCCCCACCTCCTTGAGGACAGAACATGTCCACAACTAACTTGGAATTGTTTTGTACCATGGATTTGTCTATTCTTCCTCATTTGTTTATTCAATCGTTTATTCACATCAGCGGGACTAATGGCTATTTCATACTCTTGGATATCATTCGAAACTACTTGATATGTTTTGTTGCTTGGCTTTGGGCATGAGGAGCTCTTTCGGACAGCCCTTTGTCCCTCTGGCATACCCCCATTGCTGTGGGTTGTTGCTTCTGCTGTTTGAGGGCTTCCTTACTTTCTGACATTACAAGATGCTCCAGGCTCATGTTGCACATTTCCTGCCCCTCTTCTGGACATTTCTCCAAGAAGTCCTAGTTCTCTTCATTGGAGAATGGTATCAGAAACTAAGATCTGGGTGCTAGGTGTGCTTACTTCTAAGACTCTCTCAGCTGACAAGCCAAGGTACAGTGTGTGTGTGTGTGTGTGTGTGTGTGTGTGTGTCTGTATACATATATATATATATATATATATATATATATATATATATACACACACACACTAACCCTTGGAAACACACATATCTGTAATTATTTCCATATGCAACCATCCATATCTATATTAAGCTATTTCATTTTGATACTCATAAGTTTTATTCTCAGCTGGGATACAGTACAGGTGGGAAATGGGGAAGCCACTAATGGAACTTAAAAGAAAATATACCAATTTACAGATTTTCTTGTATTTCTGTCTAATTTAAAAACAGAAATTTATTGAAAGCTAATAAATTTGTTTTAAATACACTTGAAAGCTTTGCATACAGTAAGTGACATGTGAAGATCAAATTCAAAAAAAGTCATTCTCTTTCTCACTTGAGATGAAGATTTATCTAGAAGCTTCCAGTCATTTTATTTTCTTACCTGTAAAATGAGAATAAAGAGCCTCTCATCCCAGCCTGAGAACTTAGAGTGGGTATAACTGATAATATTCTGCCATTCAGGAACAAATATGTAGAAACTATTTTAGTTTTAATAAATGTAGACTCTGTCCCCTGGAGGAATAAGCTGTAGCGAATTATGTTTTTCATGCAACTGTAAAATTTTGTATTTTCACACAGTTATATTCATAAAGTATTGTGTTCCTGATAATTACAATTCATTTATATCACTAAGAAGTTACTTCTGTCTAGCAAACTGGCATTCTTTACTCATTTTAAGTCCTTAACATACCCAAACAGTTACCAGTACATCCTGAGGTTTATTCTGCAGCGTAAGGGAGAGTTGATAGAGAGCTGGTGCTCATTCACAATTGACTGTAAATAAAATTTCCCACCCCAGAAAAAGGGGAAAAAAGAGAAAACATCTTTCTAGGATTTGTTTTTTAAAATGATTTTTCTTATCCTCAGAAGACTGCACAAATGGCATTAATATACTAACACATATTCTCAAACTTCCAAGGATACAGTTTAAACATCTTCTGTGATCATATATATTTACTGAATTATCAGAAAATGAGATATCAAGAGTAAATTTATCATTTGAAGGAGCAAAATGTGCTCAAGGACCTCTTTAATTTCTTTATAGAAACCATCATTTATCCATAAGTACTCATCACTTTTACATGTCATTTAATTCACTAGTCTAATCTCTTTCTTTGCAGTGAGCACTCAGGAGAAAGTCATGTTTGAGGCCATAATTATTTCTTCCAAATTCTGCCAATAGTTCCTTCTTCCTCATTATTCTAGTTCAAAAATGAAATATCTAGGAGTATAAAAACTACAATTTCTTAGTTAAATATTCAAAGATAGCATATTGTTACATCGTATTGAAATTCCCATCTTTAATAATTTCAAAAAAGTGTGAAGATACAATAAGAACACCTGTTTCATTCTTTCACAGTCTCCAAAAACTATCTAGTAAGTTATTCTATAAATAAATCACTATGCTTTTGTACCAAGGTAAGTTTGCACCAACCCGGCAATTTCGCAATGGCTGCCTCAGACTCTAACAGAAATAAGACAGGAAGTGAAGTCATTCTGAGCAGGGTGGGAGACCAGAACAGGAGGTAAGATTAGAGGCAAGGAATGAATAATTAGAGCTCAAAGTCAAAGTGAGGCTTTAAAAAACCGTATCTGCAAGGTGTTTTGGGGGATGAATTGAGGGAGACATGTAAGCAATTGCCGAAGACCACTGCTTCAATTAAGGAAATCCAACGCTATAAAAGAAGGCTCTCAAACCCAGCTAACAGAGGTCAACGTTCCTCCATCCAAGCTGTGCAATAATTACCATATTGATTTGCAGTACTTTAGCACAAATAGGTAAAATATGGAGGAATCAATAAAGTTTGATTTTAAAATTCTCAAATTTAAAAAAATTTGAACAACTGTTGGAGGAAGGACAATAAGAAAAAGATTTTTAAAAATCTGAACAACTGTTGCAGGGAGGGCTGCCTAAATGTATCCTCTAGAAAACGATGCCTCATCAATTCCTTCTCCTCCGGTGAAAACTCAGGAGTCTTTCTGGTACTAAATACCAAGAATCACAGCCAAAGAAGCCAGTGTGCAGTCTCAGAGGACTGTTATGCTCCTCAGAAACAGGTCTTTTGTATGCTTCGGGGGGGTCACATTACATGAAAACTGACGAAAGTCAGGGAGGCGTAGCTGCCAATAGACAGGTACGGTAAGCAAGGCACAAAGCAGAGCTGGCCTTATGTGAAAGCGCTTTGTCAGGCTTCACACCAACCCAGCTTCATGGCAGTCTGTCTCTCAAGGGACTATGAAGGAACGTTAAGCAAGTATTCACTTAGAGATGTACCACTCCCATCTATAGCACTCCAAGTCACTAGCAGAGATCTCAATGGAGAGCGAGGCTCAGGATTTCATCATTAAGCTTGCCTTTCAATCTCTTAACTCAGAAATAGGGAGGGCTTCATAATCTTTTCATCCTGACTTAAGGGAGCTAATCCTATTAAGGGTTTAGCATGCCTGGGAATTTACCTGCTTCACTGTAGGTCTAAGGATTTGAGGCTACTTGGGTAATGTCACAGAAGACACAGGAGCATCTCTGCAGAACCGGTCTCATGTTTGAAAGCATCCCTGCAGCGTACAACATTAACAGCCACAGGGCTTCAAAGCGCTCGGATAACCTACCTGCCACTCTGGTCTGAGGTCCATGTAACTGATCGCCCTTCGGGTTTAGTTTTGTACCATATCCTGATAGCATGAGGAAAGTCAGTAGCTGTCTGAGCCCCTGTCTTCCTGATCTGCAAGCTCCAAGTGTCAGTGTCAAACAGAAGTTCCCCACAGCCAGGAGCTTGGCTGCAGCAAGCATAATAGTCTAACTGCTCCCTCCAACGATTTGCAGGCAAAGTCACAAGTTCATGTACAATCTGATTCCTGAACTCCTCAGAAACAACCGTGAGCTCAGGAGACCTTGTAAATTTTTCCAGACCTGGCACAGCAGCAACATCCACCTCCTCGACTTTTAACACAGATAAATCACAGCAGTCCAACACTAGCAAAAAATCCTCACTCCCATGATTCCCTGTGTCACAGCAGTACTTTGAGCTAGAAATCCCAGAAGCATGTTCCTGGTTGTCATGGTTACCATCTTTATCAGAAGTATCTTTTTCACCTTTACTACAGATTGCAAAATCATTATATTCCATTTCAGATGAGAAGGTCCTTGCATTTGTCACAGGAATATGGCAGGGTTCGGGCATCCCAAATTTGCAGGCTTTGTTTGATTCTGACTGGCAGGCTTCCTCAACCGAGCTATTCTGTTTCTTGAATCTCTTTCCATCCTCGAGGAAAAGCACTATGGTCCCCTCAATGACTTGACTTTCAAAATCCACATCCAAATCCAGTACATAGTGCTTCACAAGTATGTGGCTGGTGTTGGCCATGAGAGGCAGGTCATCTCTGGCAGGGTCCAGCTGTATGTCCATGATGTGGTTTATTGTTTGAGGGATTTGTTAAAATCTCAGATGGGGTTTCCTATCTGCCTTAATCTTCCAGAATCATAAATAGCTGCTTATCAAAAAAAAAAAAAAAAACTGATGTCACAGATTATGGTTCCACAACTTTCAGTCTCCTGGCAAAAAAGGAAAGCACAATTAGATAAAATTCCAAGTAAGACCTAAGTGCTCCTGCAACTGCTGCTCCTGCAAGTTGACCACCAGCCTTAAATAATCCCCCCAAGTGGTAGGTGCTCATGGCTAGAAGGCTGACTTATCTTTTTTACTGACATGAAAGAAAGCTGCATTATGGGTTTCTAAAAATATTTCAATTACCAACTGGATGGCAAGGGCCTCCACAAAGCCAGAAGAAGCACGCTCCAATGAGAACTGTCCTTCTTTTAGAAAACAGCAACTGTTATGCAAAAGTGTAACCGAGCATCACTGTGCCTCTAGTCTTAAAAGATATTAAATGTATCCCTTCTAATTTTGTGCATCAAAAGATAAGTGTTTTTCCACTGTGATTCCAAGTAACAAGTGTGAATGAAGACTAAAGGGCCCCATACATTTTATTCCTTGAGAGTAATAATTTAATACATACAATGTAACTCCAGGGATTAATGTACTTTTCACATTAAGACTGCTCTCATATCAGCACTTCCAGTAAATTACAGGAAAATGAGCCAATTTACCAGGAGGGCATTCTAAGTATTCCTTTGAGATTGTTCACGGAGATTTTTCAAATTTATAGTTAAATACTCAAGGTATATCATTACATCTTAATAGCTGAAAACCCATTAACATTCTGGATAATAGCCTTCTTGTGGCAAACAAAAGGTCTTCTCACTTGAAAAAAAAAAGCATGCAAATACCTATAAAAGGAGAGAAATTAAAATGTAGAAACAGATGTTACAATAAAATGCACAAGTTCTTCATAAAAGTTCTGAATCAAAATGTATTCTTATTATATACTAGCAATCTGACTAAAAGAAAAATTATTTGAAATTATTTCAGTCCCTGTTGTGTACCTAATTTCTTTCAGCATATGCTGTTCTTTTTTTATTCCTTTACCAAAACCAAAAAAGAAATGGCAGGGGAACAGAAAGAAAAACTCTGACAGAGTAGATATATTTAAAATAATTTTCGTATTTCTAAACATCAGGAGGCATTCTTTCAACAACTGCAAAACATCATTACTTGCTTGAATTTTCAAGTAAATCAAGCCCTCCCTTTGTATCCTAACTCCTCCTCACTTCCCTGCCAGCTTTATCTGTATCTCTACTAGACCCTTTTATTTCTTTTCCTTCTAGAATCTCATTCTAGGTTAATATCCCATTGATTTTCAGTTTCTACCTCTCCACAGACTATTTAATCTTCAAAATCTCACCTAACCTTAAAAAATCCTGACTCCTGCAGCCTTGTACAATCCAGTTTCTAGCTACTTTTCCAGTCATAGAGACAACATTCCCTTGCATCCTTGTCCTCTAGCCAAAGGGCCTACTCAAAACACTGCTTCCTGAAGAGGACTGGACTCTAGGCCTCTGTGCCTTTTGGCCTAACCCATGTGCTGGATCTGGAGTGCTCCTGGCTCCTGCCTTCCACCTCCACCTGCCAAATCCCATTCTTCCTCCATGTCCCAGTTTAAGTGCAACCACCTCCTGAAACCCTTCCCTGGTCCTTGCTCCCTCCCCCATCGAACTATATGTGGCACACTTTCAGTGCAACAGGAGTAGAGAGAAATCAAGGATACAAAGAATAGTTTGAATTTACTTTATGGAGAAGCTGCTATTTCCCTTGGTCCTGGAAAAGTGAATGAGCACAGAGGATAAGCCAGAGTATTTTCTGTCCTGTCATTTTGAATAATAACCTTCGATAAAGCCGTTGGCTATTTCTATGTAATGAGAAACAGTGATCTCAAAACTTCATTCTGATGGTGGCTGTGGCTGCTAACATACAGTATTTTGTTGACTGGGCATCTTTGAAAAAACTTGTTTGATTTAAAAAAAAGCCCTGAACACACACATGCTCACACACACACAGAAGGAAAACCGGCATCAGCTGAGACAAGGGTCAATTTAGTGGCTGGCTAAACTATTACATTCAGAGAAAAACAGTTTAGTATTTTTAATATTATAGATATATTTCTTTATTGTCCAACTCTAACAGATTCCTAAATTCACTTCTAAAAATCTGTGTAATTAGGCATAAAATATATTCTACAGAGCAGTTGTCACCACTTTTGTTTCTGGTGGCAGAGAATGAGGCTGCCCTAGAGCCCTATCCACTCAAGCCTGTTAGCAGAACCACTGTTATGAAAAGCCATGGCTGGCTTTCCAGCGGCTAACCACTGCCGCCTCTAAAATAAGTGTACTACGTGGTATGTGTTTTAAGTAATGAAACGTTTGTCACCCTGACTGACAATCCATTGGTTCTCTTTAGTGGATTCTTTCGCATACTCTCCACAGAGGCAATTCTAAAACTTTTAACTTTCCAATTCCATGCTTGCTGACTCATTCTCAGCTGACGATCTGGACCCCTGCTTTGCTAATTCTGAATCTCTGCAACTCAACCATACCTCAAAGTATCATTAGTTCTTCATAAGTATTACCTTCTCTTGATTCAGAGGGAACAATGTCCCTTCTCACCAAAGCTTATTAAGCTTATTCTGCCCCACTGAATCCCAACTTCTGGGGTTTTGAGAGAGCCAAATAAATAGCACATTCCTCTGCCACCCAGATTCTGAATGTGGCGAGAAATAAGATGAAGATATGGCAAAGGCAGACCAAAATATCGCCACCGATGAAGGCTAAGCTGGAGAACATGGCTTACTGCGAGAGCCAAAGGTACCTGGAAACTGAATCCCAAAATTAGGTTTATCCACATGGTCACAGGCAATGCTGGATCAAGTTAAAGCTTCCAGAAGGGGAGGTAGCCTCCCTCAGGTAAGACTTAAGGCCTGGAGGAAGAGAGAAAAATGGCTCTCTGTGGTCAGGAGCGCTGCCCAAAAGCAAAACGGAGGAGATGAGCAGAGCACATCCAATTTCTTCTTCCCAAATTTATCAGACTATGTCACCCCACCTCCTTTAGGATAAAGGCACTAGGAGTGTTACACTCACTGACTGAACTCCAACAAGGAAGGAAACATGAGAAATAGGGAAGAAGTGTTCTCTCAACACCATCCCCTTCCACTTACTTGAACCGTTTCATTCGACATTTTTCTCTTGCCAACATTTTCTTCCCCTCAATGATTACACCCTATTCTGAACATTCAAACATCCCTAGGGTTGCGGGCTCAAGCGATCCTCCTTCCTCAGCCTCCCAAGTAGCTGGGACCATAGGTGCGTGCCACCACACTCATGTAACTTTTTAAATTTTTGTAGAGATGAGGTCTTGCCATGTTGCCCAGGCTGATCTTGAACTCTTCAGCTCAGGCAATCTGCCCACCTCAGCCTCCCAAAGTGCTAGGATTACAAGTGTGAGCCATCACACCTAAGCCAACCTTAGGGTTGCCATCTTTTTTTTTTCTTTCTTTTTTTTGAGACAGAGTCTCGCTCTATCACCCAGTGGCACGATCTCAGCTCACTGTAAGCTCCGCCTCCCTAGTTCATGCCATTCTCCTGCCTCAGCCTTCCAAGTAGCTACAGGTGCCCGCCACCACATGCAGTTAAATTTTTTGTATTTCTGGTAGAGATGGGGTTTCACCATGTTAGCCAGGACAGTCTTGATCTCCTGACCTCATGATCTGCCTGCCTCAGTCTCCCAAAGCGCTGGGATTACAGGCGTGAGCCACCGCGCCCGGCCTAGGGTTGCCATCTTTAAAAACAATCAACAACTTCATTTGGCCTACATTAAGTCATCTTTATTTTATTGAACTTTGGAGCTGAAAAATTCCTTAGGGCTCACTCAATCCAACTCTCTAATTTTACAAATGAAGACAGTGAGTCCCAGAGAGGCAAAGCAATTTGCTCAAGGTCACCCATTTCTTTTTGTTTGCCACGAACAGAACATTTCCCACTTGCTGATGCTTTTCCTTGGAATTCTCATCTCCCAGGTCTCATGGCCATCTCCTTCATATTGTCTAAGTCATAAATCAAATGTCACCTCTAAGTCTCTCTTCCATATCTTCCTTTGACCTTCTTTATCTTCTTCAAGTTATGCAGACTAGTAACCAATCCTTATTGTAATAGCTTTGGGGGGCAAAGGAGCATTTTTAAGCCAGCCCCAGAAGATTCTGAAGAGCACTGTCACTTCTGCATGTTTTCCAACCTAAATTATGTATGTCTATTAAGTTGTTGCTTATTCGCCTATGTCTTACTTGTCTTAGATTCATGGATGACCTAAATCATCTTTCTCTCTGCGAGTACATAACGCTCACTGACGTCAATCAGGGTCACAGCCCCACATTTAGGGAAAAACTGAACTGCCTGTGGTTGCAAATGCACGTATGTGGCCACCTTGCAAGGCCTCTCTCAGCAAATGGAAACCATATTTCTAACCAGTCCGTTGACTTCAGCACTTTTGGCTATTATTGTGCTCCAATTCAAAATGCCAGCCTGTCTCACTGAAGCATTTTTCCATTCTCTGTCATAAGCCATAACATATAAAAGTCCCCCATTATAAAAACCAATGGTTAGTTTTACAGTGGGTAACCATTGCTGTGTCTAAAATAAGTGTGCTAAAAAAAAAAAAGAAAAATAAAATAAGTGTGCTATGTGGTATGTATTTTAAATGCTTAAATGATTGTCTCAGCAGCACCATTAAAGGCTTTGAAAGGATTAGCATACAGTAATATTTTTCTTAAGAGGGAAGAGGATCACATACTAAACAGAGCTATGGCACAAAGAAGAAACTGCTCTGCCATTCTCAGCCATCCAAAGTGGAATGCACCCATTTACAAATGTGGTTAGATATAACCTCTGTAATGTCATCCCCAATCTCCCCAACAAAAACAATTTCATTCTTCTTTCAAGCTACAAAGCAACATGTATCCTCACGACTCTAACTTATCCTGGCTCATTTTATAGTTACCTCCATCCTCCAATGCTCTAAAAATTCCTTGTAACTCCTGAATCATTTTTGTGTTCATGACCAGGTTAAGTGGAGTATCCTCAACACAGCAGGTTCTCAATAAATATTTGTGGAATTGCCGTCCAAAGGTATTTGTGATTTCAACGCCTAGTTACTTATACAACAGGGATTCTAGCTTGCCTGTACTCTATAGCCTAGCGCTAAGTTATTGCTTAACAAACATCTCCCTCCAGACGTCTCATGTTTTCTTCTCAGGATACACCTGTGCCTCTTTTTATACATCTTTTTACTTGTAAGCAACTGGGGGAAAAGGAGAAATTATTTTTGCATATATGCTTATTCTATAGCATAGAGCATACTGTGAGTAGTTACTATTTAATTCCACCGATTACTTGATCAGAGAATGACAGCTTTCTGCTATTCCAGGTGTGTTCATTATTTAGGATATGCCAATTGCTCTTAATAACAGCTAGTGTATTTGCTGAAACACACTGTTTCTGGGCACAATTCTTCACACACTCAAATGCATATAGTCACAGGAACATAGCTTACTACTGTGAAATTCAATAATTTCAGAATTAAGAGGAAACTTAGAAGTTCAAATATACTGTTTTGTGTTTATAAATGTCACACTGACATACTACTCTGCAACTTCTTTCACTCAATGGTTTTGAAATACAGACATGTTGATGTATATACATCTGTCTCTTTTAACTGCTGTTTAATGCCCCCACAGGAATATTCTATAATTTATCCATACGTTCCCCTACTGATAGTTATTTGAAAATTTTCTTGATTGCAAATGATGCTGCAATGATCCTCCTTATGCACATCGCCTAGCTGCACACGTGCAAGTAAAAAGATGTGGCATAAAAAGGGGTACAGGTGTATCCTGAGAAGAAAACATGAGATGTCTAGAAATTCCATTTTGCCTGATGTTAATATTGTCATACCTACTTTCTTTTGGTTTGCTTTTTCCTGGCACATCTTTTCAATCCCTTTATTTTTAGCTGCTCTGGACTCTTTTTGCCTTGGCTGTCTTTTTAAAACAACATTTGGTCGGCTATTTTAAAAATATAATTATAATTTTTAATGACTGAAATGAATTTCTTTACATTTATCACAATTACAGTTGTAATAGCACCATCTCAATCAACATATTTTATGTTTTCTATCACCCATGATTTTCTTTGCTTCTTAGCTTTATTTTTCTGCTTTTTATTGAATTTTTCTACATTCCTGTTTTCCCCTCCACTGTTTCGCAACTTACACAATCAATGCCTTTAATATGCCTAAAGTCAATCTCGAATAACCTTCCAAACAATATAAGGACCTTAGAAAGTTTTATAACCAGTCTTCCCTCTTCCTTACTCCATACCAGCTTCCATATTATTGTTGCTATTATCTTAGTATCACACAGTTTGTTAAAACTCCATCCAACTTTTTTAAAGTCAATATTTATTTGTATTTACAAATATATTCACCAGCTTCCTTACGATAATTTATACATTCCACTCCTTCCTTCTGGGTCCAATTTTATTCTACTTGTTGCATGACAAATTAACTTTGTACCTTCAAACAGCAACCATTTTATTATATTCTATAGGTCATGAATGTGGGTAACAGTCAGCTGGGCCACTCTTCTACATCTTATGAATCTGTCTGTTACTCAATGGTACTTAGTTGGAGGACGGACTTGTCTGGAGGGTCTGGTGTCCAGAAAGCCTACTTATTTAAACTTATTTAAATAAGTTTATTTACATTTAAGTAAGTTGATTTAAATAAAGCTTATTTAACACTGAGCTCTTGGAATGGTTGGACATCTTCTATGGTAGCTGGCAGCCCCCAGCACGAGCATCCCAAAGAACCAGTTGAAAACTGCATGGCCTTTTCTGACCGAGCCTCAAAGTCAACATGGTTATTATTGCTACCATAGTCTATTGCTTTCAGTGCAAACTCATAAGGCCAGTCTAGATTCAAGGAGAGGGGATTAGACTCCACCTTTTGATGGGGGAGTGGCAAGGTATACTGTAGAAAAGCATGGAAGATGGTATTGTTATGGCCATTTTTGGAAAATACAACCTGCCACAATTTCCTTTTTACTTAAGTTTATCTTTAGTAATTATTTTAGGAGGAGTCCATGGGTAACAAACTCTTTTAACAGTTGTATGTTTGAAAATGTCTGTATTACATCCTCTCTACTGAACGACCACTTAACTAAGTGTAGACCTTTTGTTGATAGTTATTTTTAATTAACACTTTGAATACATGACTCCACTGTAGCCTCGCATATCTTTTTGCTGATAAGAAAGAAGTTTGTTATTAGCATGCATTTACTGATATGTATGTGTTCTTTCTCCCTGGTACATGAATGTGGGGTGTGTGTGTGTGTGTGTGTGTGTGTGTGTGTTTGTGTGAGAGACAGAGAGAGACTTGTGTGTCTGTATGTGTGCTGTTTCTAAATACCTGAAGTGGAAGGGAGATTTCCTTACACTTCAGTTGATCATATTGACCAGAAGCCCATAGACTGTGATATACCACTTAATGGTCCAGACCCACAATTCCTTTCGGTGAAGAAGTTTTCATGAGGCTGGGTGCAGTAGTTCATGCTCATAATTCCAGCACTTTGGAGGGCCAAGGCGGGAGGATCACTTGAGCCCAGGAGTTCAAGACAAGCCTGGGTAACATAGGAAGACCTCTCTCCACAAATAACAGCCAGACATGGTGGTGTACACGCCTATAGTCCAGTTACTTAGGAGACTGAGGTGGGAGGACTGCTTGAGCCTGAGAAGCCAAGACTACAGTGAGTCGTGATTGCATCACTGTACTCCAGCCTGAGCAACACAGCAAGACCCTTTCTCAAAAAAAAAAAAAAAAAAAAGTTTTCATGGGTGCTATGTTCACGGTCTGAATGACGGGATCAATAGAAGCCCAAACCTCAGCATTATGCAATTATACCCTTGCAACAAACCTGCACATGGAACCCCTGGATCTAAAATTAAAATTCCAGTTGAAAAAAAAAAGAAATTTTCATGTAGGGTATTGTTCATTGCATAACATTAGGGGCACCATAGCTATAGATTACCTTTTATTATCACAGAAGCCCAGAGAGATGATTAAAGATTGAGAGGTTAACAATATGTACAAAGAAAGAAGCCCAGATACACAGAAAACTGGATTATATCACTCAATCAACAAATATGTGGAATCCTCTTCCATTCTTTGTCTAGTAACTCTCTGGACCCCATCATGTCCTCAAAGAAAACATTCCTGACCTCACTGATTAAGTCAAATCCCCCTATTATTAGATTTCATAGCTGTGTGCTTCTTAGTAGCACAACAAACACAGTTTCAGTTTTACATTCAGTTTTACATGTGTCTGCTTGATTATTTAATTAATATAATTCTGCCCTCTCCCTAAATGAAAGGGAGTACTACTTCTGGTAATAGTGGAGTACCTTCTGGCAGACTAATCCTCCCACTGATAGTACTTATAAACTCTAGACAAAAAGACAAAATTTCTGAAGGCCCATGAGAGTGAGCAAAAAGCTGACAAGAACTGTAGGGAGCCAACACGTGGAAGAAGAGAATGGCATTGAGCTTCCTGCTTTATAGTTTTTCACCGGAGGGAAAGCCCTAGTTGGTGCCAGGCAAGGCAGTTAGTTAACCCATTTATGCCAGAAGTTGCCATTTTTCTTTTTTTGTGAAAAATCAGACCTTGGGCTGGGCGCAGTGGCTCACGCCTGTAATCCCAGCACTTTGGGAGGCCGAGGCGGGTGGATCACGAGGTCAGGAGATCGAGACCATCCTGGCTAACACAGTGAAACCTTGTCTCTACTAAAAATACAAAAAATTAGCCGGGCGTGGTGGCGGGCGCCTGTAGTCCCAGCTACTCAGGAGGCTGAGGCAGGAGAATAGCGTGAACCCACGAGGCAGAGCTTGCAGTGAGCCGAGATCACGTCACTGCACTCCAGCCTGGGCGACAGAGCAAGACTCTGTCTCAAAAAAAAAAAGAAAAGAAAAGAAAAATCAGACCTTGGAGATGAGCTTGAGCAGCAGGATATAAATAAATGGGTTAAAACTCAGATTGAAACCTGAACTTTTTTTTTTTTGAGACAGAGTGTCGCTCTGTCGCCAGGCTGGAGTGCAGTGGCCCAGTTTCGGCTCACTGCAACCTCTGTCTCCCGGGTTCAAGTGATTCTCCTGCCTCAGCCTCCCGAGTAGCTGGGACTACAGGTGCCCGCCACCACGCCCAGCCAATTTTTTTATTTTTAGTAGAGACGGGGTTTCACCATGTTGGCCAGGATGGTCTCAATCTCCTGACCTTGTGATCCACCCATCTCGGCCTCCTAAAATGCTGGGATTACAGGCATGAGCCACTGCGCCCGGCCGAAACCCGAAGTCTTACTGGCTGAAGAATGACAGACTAGAGTTCAAGACCAACACAGCAGCTGGACAGAAAGGAAGGAAAACTTTAGGAAAGGTGATGTCTACAAAGCAAGAGTCCCATATTCTGTACATAAACTCTGCCCAATTCCCTATTTGTCCCCTGAACCATGCATGTATGGAGGAGATCAAACTGCCTCCTTAAGGCAAAATGAACTCAACTAAAGTGAGATTTTGATTGCTCTCCACAGCAGCAAAGGCAAAGTCAGAAGTCTGAGTTCAGCCAAGTTAATTGTCTGTTAATACAAAACATCAATATTCTTCAGAGGAACATAACAGAATCCAGAGTTTCTACAAAGTATCAATTACAATGTCTAAGATAAAATGTAAAACTACTAGACATAAAAGAAATAAGAAAACATGACCCAAACTCAAAGAAAAAGCAATCAGTAGAGACCAACTTGAGTGGATCCAAATATTAGAATTAACAGACAAATATTTTAAAGCAGCTATTCATATTATAATTAGGCATAAATGCTGTAATACATGAACTAAAAGGAAAACTCAGCAAAGAAATAGGAACTACTTTTTTGAAAAGGAAAAGAAAATTCTAGAACTGAAGAATACTATATTTGAGATAAAAACTTCACCAGATGGTTTTAACAGAAGATTCATGATTATAGAAGACAGTCAGTGAACCGGAAAATAGTTATATAGAAATTATCCAGGGTAAAGAACAGAAAAATGTGAAAAAGAATGAACAGGTACTTTTGGGACAAATAATTGGAGTCCAAGATGGACAGGCAAAAGAGAATGTGGTCACAAAAAAAAAAACTTTAAAAAGCAATAAGCAGTGAGCACAACTGGCACCTAGATCTTGGTTTCTAAATACCATTTTCCAACAAAAGGAAACAGCCCTCCTTGGAGACATAGCTGATTCTCAGGCTGGGCAGGGAAAATACAAGATGGGTCCGAAGCATCACATGGACCTCTAAAGTAAAGAAGAAAACAGATAGACAAACAGAAGAATTGGGACACAGGAACCAACCTGAAAGAGCTTTCAATGCCCAAAGTTGGAACACTTTGAGTAAGAAAATAAATAATGATAGTATTGGATTAAACCCAAAGAATATTCTGATATAAACAAATAATTGAATAAGTAATCATTTGTTTAAACTGAATAAATAAATTTGTTTAAAATTGGTTGAATAAATAATCATGAAGGGAGAGACTACATCTTCCTTACGGAAGAATTCCAAAAAATCGATGTAGATATTACCTCTTCAAAGATATAGAACTTAATTCCCTTCCCCTTGAATATAGGCCAAACTTAATTATTTGCTTCCAAGCAATACAGAATAGAAAAGAAAAAATATTATGTTTACAGTAGAGAAATCAGGCAGTTTAATCAAGTTTAGTATCACCAGTGATAAGTCATATTGGTATCATTATCCTCTAGGATGATGCAATGAGAAGGGTACCTTACCTCTGTAGTATTCCTGAAACCTCAATGTAAGCATGAGGAAACATCAGACAAACCCACACTGAGGGACATTCTAAAATATACCTAACCAGAACTCTTCAAAAGGGTGAAGGCTGTAAAAAACAAGTAAAATCTGACAAAGTGTTACAGAATGGAGGTGTCTAGGGGATATGATAAAATGCAATGTGGTATCCTAGACTGGATCCTAAAACAAACAAACAAACAAAAAGGACATTAGTGGAAAAACTGTAGATAAAAGCATTATGCCAGGGCTACATTTTTAGTTTAACAAATATACCGTGATTATATGAACATGAAGAGAAGCCGGATGATGAATTGGGAACTTCCTATACTATGTTTGCAACTTTTTGGTAAATCTAAAAGTATTTCAAAAGAAACCATTTATTTAAAAATAGTTAAAATTTTCCAAATTTGGTGAGAGATATAAAGCTTCAAAAGTTTATTTACATAGGAAAAATACAAAGGAAAACATACCTAGGCACATCATTATCAAACTACTGAAAAACAAAAATAATCTTGAAAGTAGCCATTACAAAATGACATATTACCCACAGAGGAACAACGACACAGATGACAGGGGGCTTTTTATCAGAATGACCTGAATTCTCAGAGAAATAATGAAGGCCACAGAAAACAGTGAAATGATACCTTTTAGGTGCAGAAAGAATGGGGGACATATTTGCTTCAAATGTATTAGTCCTGAAATCTTACTTATATTATTAATTTATTAGAAAGTCCTTATTTTTGTACTTAGCAAAATGGCAGCCCATTCTTGGTTAATTTATCCAAAGTTTTGAATGACTAGAGGCTGAACTAATTTTTACTTCATTCAAGATTAGAATTTCCTATTTTTTATTATTCTATTTCAAAATAAATATATTCTAAAACACTAACCATCCCTCCAAAATATCTACTGGCTTCCTCCTTCAGTAGAAATTCTCAAGAATATTGGTTTGGACAAACTGACATAGCATGGAACCAGTTTTTTCCTCAAATGTTGGGGCAGGTGTTAAACTTTCCAGCCCCTCAGCACTTTTCTTTCAGCTCACTTTCATAGGGCTTCCCGACTTGCTAGAAATTGTTCTCTGGTGCCCTTAAACAGTTAATAAACTTTGAAAGCTGATGTCATTTTTAAACAGCAGAAACTGGCCAATCTAATGACTACCATTATCTCTGGTAAAATTTTAATCTTTGAGTTTAGGATATGCTTTTAGTCATTTTATTTGGTTTCTTGCATTTCAACCTTAAGCTTTTCCCCTTTGTTCATGCCTATTTATTTTTCTTTTACTTCAAGTAAAAATATAGTGTTAAAACAATATTGAGCTATATGTTCTAACTGTACAAGTACCAGCATATTCAGAGTTTAAATTCCCTCTGGAACCGTAACTCTAACTAGCCCCCTCCCCATATAAACATATGCTACAATAGGGTCTTTCACTACAAAACTCATACCCGTGGGGCAATGTCATTTATCACTGAGTAAATAATGCAAGATAACATAATGAAAAGGGGATTTTGCTTTATTCCCTTAACTATAAATAAAAATATGTAGCACTTTGCAGGATTACCACATGTGGTATGATATTAACTTAAAGACCAATCTTTAAGCCAAACTGTAAATAAGATAAACTGTGCTCTCTGGTCTCAAGTTTTAAAGTCTCTCTTTGCTCTAAATTTACTGCTTTCAGGAAGCATGTAAGAGTGACTGCATATAATTTGTGATCATGTAATGAAAGACTCTATTGTGATATGTATATTCGAAAAAAAAAACCCCACTGGAGTTAATGCTGTTGTGGGAATTATAAAAAGCGCCTGTGTTGAAGATCAATGCAGTAAGGCCAAGCCAGAGTCTCAGTCAAAGACCTTTTCCTGAACAAAAAAAGCAAATCACTGTCAGCTGCGGCTTGATTTATATATTATAACCAGTCAAGTGTGGGGAGCGTCTAAAATGTGAACATTGAAAACAAAAACTGATTTTATTCCATCAGTATATGACTACTCTGAATTATGGTGAAACATGATGTGATGTGATGGACTTCGGCTTCCCTTATGGCAGCTTGTGTTGACTCTGGCTTTGCTGATCACATCTTCGCACCCAGCTGCCATTCCTCTTTGGTGCCTAATGTGTTTATGCTCACATTATCAGCAGGCATTTGGGTTGCAAAGATAAGACTGGAAGTGATTTCACTCTACTTTCAAAAGTGAAAGAATGTATCCCTTTGATTGCTACTTGCTTGCAAAGTATAGAATGTTTCAGTTTTCTGAAGAGCACCACTTAAACTAAATTATAGCAGAGTGGTCAAAAAAGGATTCCGGGAAAACTCATTACAGTTATAAAGAAATGGAGATTTCACTTTTCTACTCCATTTTTTAAAAGGTTACACCTCCCTAGGGGGCTGACAATCAAGGTACTGGAAAGATTACAGATAATGAAATGATGCTCAGAGAGCCTAAGTGTATGAGATTTCCAAGATGTCAACCCAAGCAGTTGAACTCCAGAGTGTTCTTAACCGAGATATCCACAGCCTCTATTGCACAGCAATCCAAGTAACCATGACATGCTACCTTATATCAATGTCACATGGAAAACCAAACAGAAGTCCACTACCTACCATAGCAAAGGCTAGAGGAAACCCACCGGCTGGATTCAGGGTGGTGAAGGGAGAGTAATTAGGTCAGGGAAGGGAGAGGCAGGCACAACAATAGACACACTGCATCTCTGCCCAGTTCTTGTCTCATTCTAACACTCGAAAGAGTTCAATGAAAGATAGGCAATAATGAATGCAGGCAAGGATGTGAAGAAAGGGGAACTCTTGTCGTACATTGTTGGTGGGAATGTAAATTAGCACAACCACTATGAAGTACAGTATGGAGGTTCCTCAAAAAACCACAAATAGAAATACCATATGTTCCATCAATCCCACTGCTAGGTATATACTCAAAAGAAAGGAAATTAGTATATCAAAGACATACCTGCACTCCCATACTTACTGCAGCACTATTCACAATAGCCAAGATTTGGAATCAACCTAAGTGTCCATTAACAGACTAACAGATAAAGAAAATGTGGTACATATACACAATAGAGTACTATTCAGCCATTAAAAAGAATAAGATCCTGTCATGTGCAACAATATGGATGGAAATGGAGAACATTACGTTAAGTGAAAAAAGACAGGCACAGAAAGACAAACTTCCATGTTCTCACTCATCTGTGGGAGCTAAAAATTAAAACAATTGCCGGACACGGTTAATCCCAGCACTTTGGGAGGCTGAGGCAGGCAGATCACGAGGTCAGGAGATCGAGACCATCCTGGCTAACACAGTGAAACCCCGTCTCTACTAAAAATACAAAAAATTAGCCGGGCATGGTGGCAGGCGCCTGTAGTCCCAGCTACTCAGGAGGCTGAGGCAGGAGAATGGCGTGAACCCGGGAGGCAGAGCTTGCAGTGAGCCAAGATCACCCATTGCACTCCAGCCTGGGCAACAGGGCCAGACTCCATCTCAAAAAAAAAAAAAAAAAAATTGAAAAAAAAATTGAAACAATTGAACTCATGCAGATAGAGTACACTGGTAGTTTCTAGAGGCTAGGAGGGAGAATGGAGATGGTTAATGGGTACAAAGATATAGTTACAGACAATGATGAGATATAGTATTTGATAGCACAACAGGGTGACTACAGTCAGCAATAATTTGTTTTACATTTTAGAATAATTGAGAGAGTATGATTGGAATATTCGTAACACAAGGAAATAATGAATGCTTGAGGTGATGGATACCCCATTTCCCTGATGTGATTACTACATATTGTATATCTGTATCATAATATCTCATGTACCCTATAAATATATACCTAATATGTATCCAGAAAAATTAAAAATTAAAAAAGAGCTCAATGAAAACGAGAAGTCAATAGATTATTTCAACAGGTGGAAGTTTTGAAGCATTTTTCAAATTTTACAATGTTTAGAGCACTTAAAGCACTGTATCTGTATTTTTCATAACTTTGCTGAGTGTTTTCCAAAATTAGATATAATTTAAACTAAATAATTTTATCGTAAATCCAATTTGTACCATATTTTATTCTTTTTTTTTTTTTTTTTTTTGAGACAGAGTCTTGCTCTTGTTGCCCAGGCTGGAGTGCAATGGCATGATCTTGTCTCACTGCAACCTCTGTCTCCTGGGTTGAAGTGATTCTCCTGCCTCAGCCTCCCAAGCAGCTAGGATTACAGGCATGCATTACCATGCCCAGCTAATTTTTGTATTTTTACTAGAGACGGGGTTTCTCCATGTTGGTAGTCTGGTCTCGAACTCCCAACCTCAGGTGATCCACCCACCTTGGCCTCTCAAAGTGCTGGGATTACAGGCATGAGCCACCGCGGCCGGCCCACCATATTTTGTTGTTGTTGTTGTTATTGAAACAGAGTCTTGCTCTGTCATCCAGGCTGGAGTGCAGTGGCGCGATCTCGGCTCACTGCAAGCTCCGCCTCCCAGGTTCACGCCATTCTCCTGCCTCAGCCTCCCGAGTAGCTGGGACTACAGGTGCCTGCCACCACATCCGGCTAATTTTTTGTATTTTTAGTAGAGATGGGGTTTCACTGTGTGAGCCAGGATGGTCTCAATCTCCTGACCTCGTGATCCACCCGCCTCAGCCTCCCAAAGTGCTGGATTACAGGTGTGAGCCACCGTGCACGGCCCCATATTTTATTCTTAATCATGATTAAGGATTAAGTAACCCCACTCCATTCCTCCCTCCCCCCATTGCCTTGTTATTCAGTAACATTCATTTTTACCGAGTGTGGACTAGAGGAAGAAGCTGAGTAGCCCAAGCTGGACCCCATGGTCACAATGTCAAAGCACTTCATTAATGCTCTCACTGGGACTCCCAAGGCCCTGCTCGCTTAACTTTGACCACATCTACCGCAGCATCAAGACTAGCTCCCAGGCATGCCAGCTTGCATTTTTCCCTGTTTGAGTCAACTGAGATTTGCAGATTCCCATCCACGTTTCGCCTCCTAATGACCTTATCTGCTGTGTGGGTAGTTACCTGGGTTCAATCTAACCCCTGTCCTCACCCCCGGGTCCACTCCCATGGCCTCTGTCCTCCACTCCATTCCCAACCATGGAACACTGCCATCTCCCTCCTACCTCATTGATTTTCCCATCTTCCAGGTGGTAGAAGCCTTTTGAGTTGCTCATGATTTCCTATTGGAAAAAACAATAACAAAATGTGCTTTCCCTTGCTGGGCTCAATAGCTACCACTCTAGTTGTTGCTTTTGTTTATCTATCAAACTTTTCTGACCAGAAGGTTATAACCTTTTCTATTTTATGACTGCATATTTCTTAAACTGTTGAAATCTGGCATCTGATCACACCATTTCACTACAAGTTTACTTTCAAACATTCACAATGACTTACTTCTTGCCAAGTCTAGCTTAACCTCAGGCCTTATTTTCCTTGACTCTCTGTGGCATCTCATACTACTAACTTCCCACCACCTCCAATGATTCCTGGGACACAGTATCGTCCACATCTCTTCTTCTTCTTCTTCTTTTTTTATTTGGCAAAATGTAAGCAAGTTTATTAAAAAAGTAAAGGAATAAAGGAATGGCTACTCCACAGACAGAGCAGCCTGCATCTCCGTACATGCCTGTCTCCAGAACACTGGGTGCCTCCCAAGGCTTAGCTGTGGGCCCTCTTCTCTTTCTAAAGTCTTTCTCTTGCTCATATCTCAGGTACACAACTCATCATTCTACAAAAAGGATTCAACTTGCTATCCAGCTCTGATCTCTACATCCCTGCCTCCTATCTCCAAAGCAATGCTTCTCCAACAATCTGTGGTTATTTTTCCCCTTTTTTTTTTTTTGAGACGGAGTCTTTCTCTGTCCCCCAGGCTGGAGTGCAGTGACGCGATCTCGGTTCACTGCAAGCTCCGCCTCCCGGGTTCATGCCATTCTCCTGCCTCAGCCTCCCGAGTAGCTGGGACTACAGGCGCCCGCCAACACGCCCGGCTAATTTTTGGATTTTTAGTAGAGATGGGGTTTCACCATGTTAGCCAGGATGGTCTCGATCTCCTGACCTCGTGATCTGCCCGCCTCGGCCTCCCAAAGTGCTGGGATTACAGGCTTGAGCCACCGCGCCCGGCCTTTTCCCCTTATACTTTCATAAAATATAATAAAAATAGATCACTAAAAAGAAAAAGAAAAAAACACAAAAATACATGCCCCAAATTTGTATTAGATTCAACATAAATATAATCAGGGCAAACTATAGCATAGAAATAAAGAAAAGTGGTCAGGTGCGGTGGCTCACGCCTGTAATCCCAGCATTTTGAGAGGCCGAGGCAGGCTGATCACGTGGTCAGGAGATCCAGACCATCCTAGCCAACACGGTGAAACCCCATCTCTACTAAAATACAAAAAATTAGCCAGACGTGGTGGCGCGTGCCTGTAGTCCCAGCTACTCGGGAGGCTGAGGCAGGGGAATCGCTTGAACCTGGGAGGTAGAGGTTGCAGTGAGCCAAGGATCGCACCACTGCACTCAGCAGCCTGGCGACAGAGCGAGACTCAGTCTAAAAAAAAAAAAAAAGAATTAATATAAACATTTCTAAATGAGTACCCTCTATTTCTGCACTTATTTCCTTGCAAACCAATTACTGTCTGCGGGTAGGCACTGGTTGGTGGGCTACTCATTAAGGAGCACAGTTCTAGAGGCCTTGAGGGCACCCCACTGGTCTGCTACCATCCCCCTCAACACACACCAAAAGTTTCGCTTCACATTGACTCCTCTCTTCTTTGTAACTCGACCCAATCAATGACCAATTTTTAAATTCTACTGCTTTAAATTATTTTATCCAACCCTTCTCTGTATTGACTGCAACAACTGTGACCCAGCAGCTAAGACCACCCACTTCAACTATTACACAACCACCTTCTAAGTAAGTCTCCCTGTGTGGTCGTCAGTGCTATTTTTGAATACTTCCAGTTCTTTCTACCTAGCCCCTCCCCGCAAACATAGAAGGTTTCCTGAACCCCTGTAACTGGTTACTGACATGTGACTGTGCTCTAGTGCTGAGTTGTAAATGGAAGTCTGCGTGTCCCTTCCAGGCCTAGCATTTAATCGCTAGTGCATAACCCTCTAGAGTGCTCTCCTCTCCCTCTCTTAGGGTAAACAAAATGTGACATGTTGGCTGCTCTATCAGCCTGGATCTCAGAATGACTGTGATGAGCTGTGATGGAATAGCGTGACCAAGAAACGCACCTTCTTTTTTGGGGGGCCGCAAAGATTTTGGAGTTGTTTTTAATTACTGCTAACTTAATCTATTCTGACTTACATAACCTGTCCAAGTCCCTCCTCTCTATAGAACCATACCACTAAGAGTAAGATTCCTGAAGCGCTAATTTAATGTCATGTCCCTGCTTTTAAAAAAAAGAAGGGGGAAGGCCAGGCGCAGTGGCTCACGCCTGTAATCTCAACACTTTGGGAGGCCGAGACAGGTGGATCACGAGGTCAGGAGATCGAGACCATCCTGGCTAACACGGTGAAACTCCGTCTCTACTAAAAATACAAAAATTAGCCGGGCATGGTGGCGGGCGCCTGTAGTCCCAGCTACTCGGGAGGTTAAGGCAGAAGAATGGCGTGAACCTGGGAGGCGGGGCTTGCAGTGAGCCGAGATCGCACCACTGCACTCCAGCCTGGGCCACAGAGCAAGACTCCGTCTCAAAAAAATAAAAATATAAAAAAAAAATAAAAATAAAAGGGGGAAAAAGGCCCTGAATGAATTCCATGGTTTAAAGAAAAAATGCAAAGTCCTTACCATTCAGAACTCTCACCAACCTATTTTTTCAACCTTATCCTATCAGACCAACCTTCTATTACCTGAATTTGCCAGGCTCATTTCCAGTCACCACCCCACATCCACCCCAACCCAACAGAGAAACACTTTCTCACTCTCTCTCTCTCTCCTCCTGCCACCTCCCCCTCTTTAAGGTAACAATCAATTCTATCCACTCTGTGAAACTTTCCTCAACAGCCCTATAACAGCTGATGCTTACTGAGTTCTTATTAAGCGCCAGCCTTTGTGCTAGGCCCTTTCAATTATTAACTCATTTAGTCTTCACAGTAACTCTGATATGGGTACTACTATTATTAAACTCATATTACAAATAAGGAAACTAAAACACAGGAATTTTCCAGCTTGCTTAAGGTTACACAGTTCGTAACTGATGAAGCCGGATATGGACCCAGCAGCCTTCTGAACCACTGCCCTCTACTGCTTCTACAACATTCTCATCTCTCCTTTCTCTGAGCTCCCATTATACTATATTGAACTTTCTGGCATGTGATCTTGTGTCCTGCATGGCTGGTCACTTTCATGTGTGCAGGCCTTATTTACTAAGCTAGACAGTAAACTCCAGGGGTGCAAGGAGCCACTTTACCATTCTTTCTATCACTCAATAAGAAAATGCTCCCAAAAGAATCACTTGTGTGATAAGCACAGTTCTGCTGGAAGGGGTATGCATTAATCATGTTTTTTATTTTCTATATTTTATGATGTTTTGACATCTTGGAGCCTTGCTAATCCTGGAGAAATTGCTCCTCCCAGGGCTAATTCCAAGAGATAGCAAAGAACTTGCCTGTGAGCATGCCTTTCATAGGCAAACCAACCAATCCACAGTCCACAACCACGTCCTTATCTAACTCTCATAGCCCAAGCAATATTGCCACTGTCCTACATCACCCCACAGCCAGGTACTACACAACCAGGGACCACCCCTAGAGCCCTCCAAAATTATTCAAACTAGCCAATCCTTCATCTGCTCAGCCTGCTTGCCTTGCCTTTCCCACAGAAACCCCAATAAAAGCTCCTGCCCATGCTTCCCCCAACTCTTTCTGCCTCCTGACCAATCCCGGTGCTTCCTCATATGGCCCTGTGTCATAGGAGGGCGTGATGCACTCCCTCCGTTTGGGAACTATAATAATAAACTCTTCTTTCAAAAGCAGCTTGTTTCTGTGTCTGTCATCTTGCCATACCTGATTAGAACAAATCTGAGGTACCTTTTAAAATAGGGCATCAACCTATCTGGAGGTCCTTGGCAATGCAAACTCCACCCTCAAGATGGGGAGGGCTCTCGTGGTTCTTTCCTGATTTCCTCAGTCTCCACTAGTGGTAGAAAGGAGGGGTTTCAGGGGGTAGAAGAACAGTCCATCCAATAGAATAGGTCTGGTGAACTTCATGCCTGGCGTAACAAGGATAGACGCCTAGTTTGGCTTCCAGTTACATCTTAGCAGTTACTATTTAGCAGTGGACTGAAAACTACAATTGTAAACACTACAAATCTTTTTTTTTTTTTGAGACGAAGTCTCCCTCTTGTCCCCCAGGCTGGAGTGCAATGGCACGATCCCGGCTCACTGCAACTTCCACCTCCCGATTCAAGCAATTCGCCTGCCTCAGCCTCCCGAGTAGCTGGGATTACAGGCGCCTGCCACCACGCCTGGCTAATTTTTGTATTTTTAGTAGAGACAGGGTGTCACCATGTTGGTCAGGCTGGTCTTGAACTCCTGGTATCAGGTGATCCGCCCGCCTCAGCCTCCCAAAGTGTGGGGATTACAGGCGTGAGCCACCGGGCCCAGCCAATACTCCAAATCTTTAAACTGCCCTAATCTTTAACCAAATCTTTAAATTGCCCTTTATTTTTCCACAAGGATTAGTAAGAAAATCCTTAACCCCAAAAGGGTCTGAAGACAACCACCAGGACAACAAGGAAAGTTGGGAGCTAAGGAAAGTACGGCCACGCTGCAGTCAACCTTGGGAAATACAGAATTCCAGGAGATGGGTGGGTGGAGGCAGCTCTGAGAGGAGAGGAAGCCAAGATGAGCCCTGCAAGCTGCCTTCGGGAGGAGAGCAGTTAGAACCTGACCTCGGCCGAGCGCGGTGGCTCACGCTTGTAATCCCAGCACTTTGGGAGGCCGAGGCGGGCGGATCACGAGGTCGGGAGATCGAGACCACAGTGAAACCCCGTCTCTACTAAAAATACAAAAAAAAATTAGCCGGGCGTGGTGGCGGGCGCCTGTAGTCCCAGCTACTTGGAGAGGCTGAGGCAGGAGAATGGCGTGAACCCGGGAGGCGGAGCTTGCAGTGAGCCGAGATTGCGCCACTGCACTCCAGCCTGGGCGACGGAGCGAGACTCCGTCTCAAAAAAAAAAAAAAAAAAAAAAGAACCTGACCTGGACTTCGGACGCAGTTTCGGTCATGAGTGGCCCAGGAGGTTTACTGGTATTCTTGCTCCTAGACTGACCAGTATGAATTCATGCTTAATAGACACTTTCTGAATAGATATTTCAATCATACAAAACTGAATGTAGTTTTATTATTCATGGGGATTTAGTTACAGTTCACTTTGTCCTTATCATTAATTTAAAATATTTTTCTCGCAGGGCGCAGCGGCTCACGGCTGTAATCCCAGCACTTTGGGAGGCCGAGGCAGGCGGATCACGAGTTCAGGAGATTGAGACCATCCTGGCTAACACGGTGAAACCCCGTGTCTACTAAAACTACAAAAAAATTAGCCAGGCGTGGTGGTGGGCGCCTGTAGTCCCAGCTACTCGGGAGACTGAGGCAGGAGAATGGCGTGAACCCAGGGGGCGGAGCTTGCAGTGAGCAGAGATTGCGCCATTGCACTCCAGCCTGGGTGACAGAGTGAGACTCCATCTCAAAAATAAATAAATAAAATATTTTTTTCTCTCGTCCTTTTCTATATCTCCTGTAGCACAGGTGGTACAAAACTGTTCACAGTGCTCTGATGTTCTAGTGTTTCTATGGATTATCTACACATTTAGCCATGCTCCTCTGAAAACTGCCAGAGAACTCCCACTACACAAACACTTCATTTCAGAGGCCAGAACAAGGCAGTGACATATTCAGAGAGTGGAAGGCCAGGAGAATCCCATTCACCCAAAACTTCCCCAGGTGTTGTCCTGAGCAGGCAACAGGAACCTAGAATGCCTTAGAGAAACCAGGTGAACCAGAGTCTTTCTCCATTGGGAATTCAGTGAATTCAGAACTCCTCTATTCAGAAACCTTCGAGAAGGCCCTTGACCTTCAGACACTCCTATTAACAAGTAGCAACTGCACCAAACATCTATTGGCTGCTTGCTATGAGGCAGGCTAGGTACATGAAGTACATTATTGCATTAAATCCCCACTACCCATTGAGGTATGTACTGTCATCTCCATCTTACAGATGAGTAAATTGAGGCCCAGAGAAGTTAAGATACTTTCCCGGGTTCACAAAGTTATGAGATGGCAGAGGTGAGATTCCCCTGGTTTGACTCCAGACCCTGAACTCTCAGCACTACACTCTACTGCCTGAATCCCAGACCAAGCCTAGATCAAAAATGGCCATTTAAAGCACAGAGCAGTACATTCTATCCTAAGCTGAACCATAAGCTGAACCAGACAGGCAAAAGTGAAACAGGCCAGGAACTCTCTACATCCCCAACCAAATATGGATATTCACCACAACCAGAGACTTCTCCCTCACTCTTAAGCACACCACATCTTGTTGCTTATTGGCATGGCAAGTTATACATATTGCACTCTTATATTTTAAGAAGTGACTAAACTTTACACATTATACCAAATGGAAGGTGTATTTTAATCCTGATCTAATAAAACTTAGCTATACAAAATTGTATAATATCAAACAGCACTTTACACATTTATACACTGTTGTTAAGGCTAAAATAATGCATTAGCGCTGATGCAATAATTTAACATTCCATATATCCTGAACAGGCAAAATGCAATCCAGAAACCATTCTTACCATCAGACACTGGACTAGATATTCTAGGAACTGAAAGATAGTGGAAAGGTATGTAAGAATGAAGAACCGGGCTGGGCACAGTGGCTCACACCTGTAATCCCAGCACTTTGGGAGGCCAAGGCCAGAGAATTGCTTGAGGCCAGGAGTTTGAAACCAGCCTGGTCAATATAGCAAGACCCCATCTTTACAAAAGAAAAATTTAAAAATTAACCGGGCATGGTGGCATGTGCTTGTACTCTCAGCTACTCAGGAGGCTGAGGCAAAGGATCGCTTGAGCCCAGGAGTTTGAGCCTGCACTCCAGCCGGGATGGCAGAGCAAGACTCTGTCTAAAAAAAAAAAAAAAAAGAAGAAGAAAGAAACATTAGAAAAAGTCTCCATGTTTTTGGCCTACTTATAACCCAACAAAATTAACAGCCTGTTGACATATTCTTTCACTCCAGTTTCTCCCCACTACTACCCAAAGGAAGAATAAGATTTCTCTAGACAAGCTCTGAATGGCTGGGAGGGCTGTCATTGCCTGAGTAGTCTCTTTAACAACTGAACAACCTCCATTCTTTCACCCAACTCTCACATGACACAGTTTCTAAACCCTTCATAATCCTAGTCACATGCAAGTTCAGTCACTGTCCCCACTGCAGAACAGTGGGCCCAGATTTTGAGTACCACGGTTGAAATAAGGTATGAGGAGAGCAGATGCAAAAAGGAAGGACCTTAATTCCATGAAGTGCTTTGCGCACTGTGGGCCCAAGGTAAGTGCTATTAAACACTTTTATGGATATCATTCAATTAATGTAGCCTTTAAAAATAAAAAGAATTGGTTAAATATTTAAAGATGAAGGTGGTATCAGACCACCTGGTGATTTTTGTCATGCTGGGATAAAAATTCACAAAACATTTTAAACTCTATTAGAACTAATATAATTTATTACTGTCCATAAATATTTGTAGGCTGGAAAGAGGATCTAGATTAATAGAGCTGGGTTACAGGATTCAATAGAGTAAAAGTGAAGAGATTGGAAAAGAAAAGAAAATACAGTCAAAAATACCAGCTTTTTCAGTAAGAGTTCCTCCTCTAGAAATGCTAAAGAATACTATTTTTAATAGAAACTATTTTTAAATATAGTCCTTAAACAAGTCATATAAAAAGATTTTTTTCAATATCAAATGTTCTGCTATGGAGAAAAAATAGCTGCTCTAGCTCTTAGAAGAATGTATTTTACTGGCCCAAAGAAATTACAGAAAGAGACTCCTCAAATCCATGAATAGAAGGGACTCTAAATCCAGTCCCCACTTCCTATAGGAATCCCCTCTAAGATACTCTACAGAATTATCCAATGACTATTTGAAAAGGCCCAGATATAGTTAATATTGTTTTAAAAAACATACACACAGCAAAACAACCCAATGACCATCAACTGATGAATGGATCAACAAAACGTCCATCCACACAGTGGAATATTATACAGACGTAAAAAGGAATGAAGTACTGAAGTACTGACATGCCACAACCTGGATGAACTTTGAGAACACCGTGAGACGTGAAAGAAGGAAGATACGAAAGGCCACATATTCTATGATTACATTTACATGAAATGTCCAGAATAGGCAAATCCACAGGGACAGAAAGTAGTTGCCAGGGACTGGGATAAAGACAGAATGAGGAGTCACTGCCAGTCAGTACAGGGATTCCATGAGGAATGATGGAAATATCCTAAAATTATACAGTGGTGATGGTTGCACAATTCTGTAAATATACTAAAAATCAATAAATTACATTCTTTTAAAGAGTGAACTTTGTGGCATGTGAATTATAACTCAATAAAGCTGTTACTTTAAAATCACTCTCCTTAGAAATTTAGCACAGTGTTTCTCAAAATATAGTCTGAGAACCACAAGCCCAATAAACAACATTGGGGGTGGGGGGTGGGCTAGTGTGAGTGGTGCCTGTTAAAAATGCAGATTCTTGGCCAGGCGCGGTGGCTCACGCCCCAGCACTTTGGGAGGCCAAGGCGGGTGGATCACAAGGTCGGGAGATCGAAACCATCCTGGCTAACAAGGTGAAACCCCGTCTCTACTAAAAACATAAAAAATTAGCCAGGCGTGGTGGGTGCCTGTAGTCCCAGCTACTCGGGAGGCTGAGGCAGGAGAATGGTGTGAACCCAGGAGGCGGAGCTTGCAGTGAGCCAAGATCGCACCACTGCATTCCAGCCTGGGTGACAGAGCGAGACTCCGTCTCAAAAAAAAAAAAAATACAGATTCTTGGACATGCAAGGATAGCAGCCAATAATCTACATTTTACACAGGATATCAAGATAATTTTTATGTATCTAGTGTTTCTGAACCAATGAGCTACTTAAACCAATTCTTGCCATCACAAAGCCATGAAAAAAAAATTTCACTAGTCAATGCATATATAAATATTAACACAATCAAGGAATAAATATTTAAAACAAAAAAGGAGGCAAGGTGAAAAGCTCTCTTGTATTATAATCTGGCAGAATTTAGATTCCAGGCCAGGGTGAACTGTAGCCACAAATGGAGGTATTCTCCACCTACAGGAACAATGTTGCATGTTACTGGTATCTATAACTGAAGCTGTTTTTTCCGTCCTTCAACTTGAAACAGCATTCCCTGCCATCCCTATATAAACATCAAAAGATGTTCTAACATATAATGAAGTTTCCACTCATTCTTTCCCAATATTTTGACTTTGCCACTACAATTAGGTTGAATTGGCTGGGCCAGTGGTTCAAACACAGACTACTGGGCTCTAAGAATCTGCATTTCTAACAAATTCCAATATTAATACGCTGGTCCAGAGACCAAATTTTGAGAACAGTCTTAATCTAACTCTGGTCTCCTCTCAACCGGTACTATTTAAAATCCACTGTAGAGTTCAATGATGCTAAAAATGGCTGCATCTGGCAAATTCTCTGGCCACTTACTGTAGGGCTTCCTGTGTAGGACTCTTGCTGTTAAGTATATTGAGGAAATTCTCATTATTGAAAACTTGTATATGAGTGATAAGCAGGCCTTTTCTTGACAACTCCAAGTATAAGCAGGCTTCCTTATCCCTCCCCCAACTGCTGGCCTCTGTCTGACCTTACAACCCCCACTTCCTACACTGCACCATCTTTCTGTCCTTCTCTGTAGGACACTGTACTTCCTACAACAGGAAAAACTGTAGGAAGGGCAAGAGGTCCCTCTGTTCCTGTCTTAGGCAACTACACTTCCTTCAGCCAGAAAGCAAGAGAAGCTCCTCCACCCCAGGATTTATTTGGGGATGATGTCCCCGGCACTACAGCTATGCAGAGGAACTCGGCGGGGAGCACTGTATCTAGGGGCAAAATAAGTTCAAGTATAAACTCACAGGATTGCCAAGCCTAGTAAATAAATCAATCAATAAAAATAAATAAATAAGAGGCATTCAGATCTCAATATTTATATCCTAGTTCTCTGTGGGAATAAATACAGAACGCAGATTTCTCCATTCAGAGGAAGATCCAGACTTTACACACTGCAAATGGGTGCCCCTTTCTCTCTAAATGGTTTTGAACCCACCTCATCAAGGTTTAAAATAAACTCCCAGCACCAGATTCTACATGGTAAACTGAACATGTATTCAGTTCATCCTTGCCAAGACAAAATATTTCAACAAATTCCTGGAAATTGAAAAGTGCCTGGGATTAACGTAAGAAAATGCATTTGGTATAGTTTAAATATCTTTAGATCTTCAGGAGCTCAATCATCTTTTAAATTTAAGCAGGCAACTGACACTTAATTTGTAGGTCATATTGAAATGAATTAGGAAGTTTTAAAGGTAAGGTTCAACAGTTTATTTTTCTTTGAGATTCTATTTCTTATAAAGGCTAAGACATATATGCTGAAGAAAAACAGAACTACACCAATACAGAAGGAACCTAAGGGTATGTTTGAAGTGCTTGCCATGAGCTGGTTACATGGTGCAAATACTACATAACATTACAATTCGCCATGTGGTGTAAAAAATAGGAATTTCTAAAACCATCATAAGAAAATGACTAGGCCAGACGCAGTGGCTCACACTTGTAATCCCCGCACTTTGAAGGTCAAGGCAGGTGGATCATTGGAGCCCAAGGGTTCAAGATCAGCCTGAGCAACATGGCGAAATGTCATCTCTAAAGAAAATACAAAAAATTAGCTGAGCATGGTGGTGCACACCTGTAGTCCCAGATACCCAGGAGGCTGAGGCAGGAGGATCGCTTGAGCCTGGGAGATTAAGCTTGCAATGAGCTGTGATCATGCCACTGCACTCCAGCCTGGGCAACAGAGTGAGACACTGTCTGGGAAAAAAAAAAAAAAAAAGAAAGAAAGAAAGAAAGAAAGAAAGAAAGAAAGAAAGAAAGAAAGAAAGAAAGAAAGAAAATGATTAAACACAGCATATACAGTAACCATGATATTTCCAGAACGTGAAATACTCTCTTATTAGAAAAGATGTTATGCCATGTTCCAAAACAAAAAAGATTTATTATAAACTAACAGTCAAAGTCCTTGGGCATCCACTTGCTCAAACATGACCACTGAAGGATCTTGATTTGGCCAAGATTGCAGACAGCACAGAGACTGCTGCAGACAGCACACAGACAGATCTGTGCTATCTGCCACTAGAGAGCAACTGCTAGACTGTAATGCTGCTGCTTTTTAAAGTGTTAAGTTATCTGATAAAACATAGTCTTCTGTCATGCTCTTGGGTTTATATTCTGTATTTAGTATAAATGTCCATTTTCATGGTCTGGAGAGAACAACCCATTTCTCCTTTGATGTGCCAGATCCTAAACACCAAAACAAATCAGGTCCGTACGAAATCCTAGTCATCACTCTTTCTTGAGGTAGTATCTTTTTCTTAGAAATCCTCATATTTAAGTATGTGAATAAGGTAATAAAATATCATTATTAAACACCGATAGGGAATTTACTGCCTATCATAGCAAATTCCTTGGTAGAAGACACTTCTTATACCCTATCAAATAGACTGGATTCATGAAAAATTTGTATGAGAATCAAGTTAAAACTCCAAGGCTTTTAATGCCACCTACTTACTGTTTTTCAGTGATAAGACTAATGATATAACAACAAAACCTACATCAGCTTGTATCTGTGGATTAGACAGTTGTGTGTTTTTAATGCTTTGTAAAAGAGATGGGAGTTAGTACCCATTCTTTCTTGATGAATAATGTAGGTTACGCTCATAAAGGTAAAAAAAAAAAAAAGTTGACTGAAAGCATGGATTATCAAACATGGGGAGAATATCAAAAGGCATATTCTAGAAGTTGCTTACATCCTCTACTGAGTACACTGTAATTAGTTCCCAATTAACATTGTACATATGTATATGTTAAAAACGAATATGGAACAGTAAAAAATAAAAGAGAACAGGCTGGACGGGGTGGCTCACACCTGTAATCCTAGCACTTTGGGAGGCCGAGGTGGGCAGATCACTTGAGGTCAGGAGTTCGAAACCAGCCTGGCCAACATGGTGAAACCCTGCCTTTACTAAAAATACAAAAATTAGCCAAGTGTGGTGCCAGATGCCTGTAATCCCAGCTACTTGGGAGGCTGAGGCAGGAGAATTGCTAGAACCAGGGAGGTGGAGGATGCAGTGAGCAGAGATCATGCCATTGCACTCCAGCCTGGGCAACAAGAGCGAAACGCCACCTCAAAAAAAAAAAAAAAAAAAAAAGGCAAAAGAGAACAGACTAGGGAAAAAAGGCAGGGGGAAAAAAACCTTCTAAGAGTTGTAAAATTTAAAGATATTTGACATTTCTTTTACCAACGAGAGACTTTATGATCAGATGCCCAAATGCAAAAGAACTGCTCTAAAAGTATATCACATGCACAGAAACCAGGGCTTTTTGGAGGCCTAGCAAAAAGATGATAAAATCAAATCAAGAGAATACTGAAGAACTATTCACCTAAAAAGTACTATTAAAAAAACAAGTTGGGCCAGGCACGGTGGCTCACACCTGTAACCCCAGCACTTTGGGAGGCTGAGGCAGGCGGATCATGAGGTCAGGAGATCGAGACCACCCTGGCTAACACAGTGAAACCCCATCTCTACTAAAAATACAAAACTTAGCCGGGCATGGTGGCAGGCGCCTGCAGTCCCAGCTACTCGGGAGGCTGAGGCAGGTGAATGGTGTGAACCCGGGAGGCAGAGCTTGCAGTAAGCCGAGATCGCACCACTGCATTTCAGCCTGGGCGACAGAGTGAGACTCCATCTTAAAAAAAAAAAAAAAAACAAGTTAGATAAGTCTCTTGACTTGTTAAAACACTACAAGAGAGAAGTAAAAGTTGGGGAAAATGATTATTCTAGAAAAGAGCTGAGAAGCACTTACCGGGCAAAGTGAGAAAACAAGCATCCAGAAAGCCTTAGTCCTGGTGTCATTTCAGAAACTCTGAGGCTGTCCTGCTGCTGCTTTTCCAACTTGCTCCCTAACCACAGTTAACATTATCTCCATTTCCCCACTCTCAAAATGACCTACTCAGCGCCAACAACCTTCGCCTTCACTGCACTTAGCAAATTAATCGTCTTTTTTTTAACATTACAAGACATGCTTTACTTAGTATATAAATTTCTCAGTGTACATAAAATAAAATAGTATAATTATATTAAACAACCAGTCAGAATTACAACCACTGACCCAACTATGTCCTAGTTCTTCATAACCACTGTGATGATTACACAATCCTGAGAAAACCTGCGCAGAAACTAAGGTTGAAAACTAGTTTCTAAATACGTCTGAGTTACACCTCTTATTTAGGCAACTACTTCATCCTTTTTGCTGTTTTTTAAAAACAATTTTACTTGTAGAAAAAGTGTTTCTTCTCATTCTGTCCGAAGATAGAGAGATCCTATATTTTGCCATTTGGTATAAATCTCAATGTAAAATAGAGGTTTATTCTCAAATAGCATGTAAGTTACACGCTTTATGAGTCAAGAAATAAAAAACATCACTTTTCAAAAGAATTACTCAACAGAATTAACATAGGTCAGGCTGAACAATGGTCACTAGGTCTGGAAGTCGTTTTTTCTTCACTCTCAAGGAAATGCACAATGATCTTTGATATTAATCTGTTTATAAAATTTATACTAGAGAGACCAATGGTCCATTCTTGACTTTTTTTTGAGATGGAGTCTCGCTCTGTCGCCAGGCTGGAGTGCAGTGGCGCGATCTCGGCTCACTGCAAGCTCCACCTCCCAGGTTCCCGCCATCCTCCTGACTCAGCCTCTTGAGTAGCTGGGACTATAGGCGGCTGCCACCACGCCCAGCTAATTTTTTGTATTTTTAGTACAGATGGGGTTTCACTGCATTAGCCAGGATGGTCTCGATCTCCTGACCTCGTGATCTACCCACCTCGGCCTCCCAAAGTGCTGGGATTACAGGCGTGAGCCACCACGCCCAGACTTTTTTTTTTTTTTTTTTTTAGGCAGAGTCTCGCGCTGTCACCCAGGCTGGAGTGCAGTGGCGCTATCTCGGCTCACTGCAAGCTCCGCCTCCCGGGTTCACGCCATTCTCCTGCCTCAGCCTCCCGAGTAGCTGGGACTACAGGCACCCGCCACCACGCCCAGCTAATTTTTTTTTGTATTTTTAGTAGAGACGGGGTTTCACTGTGTTAGCCAGGATGGTCTCGATCTCCTGACCTTGTGATCCGCCCGCCTCAGCCTCCCAAAGTGCTGGGATTACAGGCGTGAGCCACCGCACCTGGCCCATTTTCACTATGTGGAAGAGCTCCACCTCTGACATAATTTCAATAGTCTAACCTCCAAGCACAGCCTCCCAGTCTTCCTACTCTTTCTCTTGCTTACTTGCCAGCTGTTTCTTCTTTCATTGAGACTCCAGTCCCTTAGCTTTAACATTTTCTCCAATCCATCTGCTTCCTCTGACTCTATGGCAGTGGTTCTCAATTGGGGCTGATTTTGCCCCTCAGAAGACATTCGGCAACGTCTTGAGACATTTTTGATTATCACACTGGAGAGGTCTGCTACAGGCATCTAATAGGCAGAGACCAGAGATACTGCTAACATCCTACAATGCACAGGACAGCCCCCCTACAGCAGAGAATTATAAATGTTTCAGAAGTAGAGACTCCCTGCTCTATGGTCTTCTTTTCTTTCTTTTTTTTTTTTTTTTAAGACAGGGTCTCATCACTGTGTCTCCCAGGCTGGAGTGCAGTGGTGCCACCACAGCTCACTGCAGCCTCGACCTGCTGGGCTCAAGCAATCCTTCCATCTCATCCTCCCCCAAGTACCTGAGACTACAGGCATATGCCATCATGCCTGGCTAATTTTTGTATTTTTTGTAGAGGCAGGATTTCATCATGTTGCCCAGGCTGGTCTTGAACTCCTGGGCTGAAGGGATCCTCCTGCCTTGGGCTCCCAAGGTGCTGGGATGAGTGAGCCACAGTGCCCTCAGCCTCTATGGACATCTTTAGAACAACATAGTTCATTTCTTCAAACACTCTTGGAACATTTTAACCTCAAGTCTCTTGCTCTTTCATCCTTCTGACAGAGCTTTTATAAAACCAAAACTTTAAGCAATGGGATCATACACCTTCTCTACTTCTAAACTACTAAGCTCAACAAAAGCTGAATGAATATCACAATCACAAGAATATCTGACTCTAGATATTCATAGACTCCAACTTTGGTGGGATACCAACATTCCTGGACAGGCAACCCTTCATGATTCTCTCTAGTCTCCCCATCAAACCCTGTCCTTTTCCCTCAGTGATTATTCTAAACTTCTACCAACTTTCCTCAATCCCTATCCCAACAAATCAACGCAATGTCAGCAAATTCACCTGCTGCACTTAAGATCTTTTGCTCCATCACACAAGAACTTCCACACATTTCTTCCTCATCCCACACACTCACTCACGTCTGTGCCCCCCCTTCTCCCCATCCCTCCCAGGAGAGTGGAAGAAGTGTCCCTCATGCCCCGCATAGCCTGAAGGTGGCCTCTGCTCTGGAGATTGTCTTTTGGTGGCCTCTGGGACCTTGCTTCATCAATCATCCAGCCCTCTAAATCCTTGACCTCAGGCCGGGCGCGGTGGCTCACGCCTGTAATCCCAGCACTTTGGGAGGCTGAGGTGAGCGGATCGCGAAGTCAGGAGATCGAGACCATCCTGGCTAACATGGTGAAACCCCGTCTCTACTAAAAATACAAAAAATTAGCCAGGCGCGATGGCGGGCACCTGTAGTCCCAGCTACTTGGGAGGCTGAGGCAGGAGAATGGCGTGAACCCAGGAGGTAGAGCTTGCAGTGAGCCGAGATAGTGCCACTGCACTCCAGCCTGGGCGAAAGAGTGAGACTCCGTCTCAGAAAACAAACAAAACAAACAAATAAATCCTTGACCTCAGCATCTTCCTGTTTCCAAGCCCTTTCCACCTCAGAAGTGTGAATGTTCCAGTCTCTTCTTACCGGAAAAAGCCACAAATAAACAAAACCCTCCCTTAATTCCACATCTCCCTCCAACTCTTCTTTATCTCCTCACAGCCAAATTCCTTAGAACTGTCCTCGACTGGGCACAGTGAGGTCAAAAATCTACTCGGCATCCTGAGTGTTTATGGAGGCAAGAAATTGTGTAGTACATTTTTAAAATTTCCATGTCAAAGAGTCAATATAATTTTCATTTCTAAAGAAGTAAAGCTCTCAACTGTAAAATTACCCATTCCCTGAGGACTCCAAACAGCAGGGTTTTACTGCACAATCTTGTTTGCCATTTATCTCATTCTTAAAGGATGGTGTGTGTGTGTGTGTGTGTGTGTGTGTGTGTGTGTGTCCGCGCGCAGGAAGGATCACAAGTTAAGCTTTCCAGGTGTTTTAACTCCAGGAATATGGGAACTTAATACAGTATTAAAGATATTAAAAAGTATTAAATCATTTGTGTAGGTGAACAAACTCATAAAATTGTGTGCAACTATTGTAAAAAGCCTAAAATTGAGAATTAGTAGAGTCCTTTAAGAAAAGTGCAGACTTTGAAGTCATACTCAGACCTGAATTTAAATCTTGGTTTTGCCATTTAGTTAACTGTGAATTTTTAGCAAGTCAATTTCATATAACCGAAAGTCAATTTCCTTCTCTATAAATTGGAAGTAATAATTCCTAACTCACGAGGTGGTTGTATGAAGTACGGAGAAAACATATGCAAAGTGTTGAACACAGTCCCTGGATAAAGCAGATGGGCCAACAATAAGCAACTATTATTATATCCTAACCTTATTCTACTTTGTCCCCCAAATATCGGAAGAATCGAATCTTCCCAATTAGCAAATAATTGGAAGGCTTCCCAGAATTATACGAAGCACAATATACACTATTCAAAAATGGAACAGACTAAAAGTATTTAAAAAATACAAAACCAAACCATCAATGAGATTAAGGATTTCAGAATTCTGCTTCTCATCCCATATACTCAGCATCTATTCTGTCTGGTTTTGTAATAACCCATATTATTTATCAACCATATGAACGCTATTGTTGTTTTTTTGCGATCTAAACATCCGTAGCGGGTTACGTTACTTATTTTGAGGGCTACCTTTGCAAGGGTAATTGTCATCATTGCACGAAAACCAAAAAGAAATCCAGGTACAAGGGGCATTTTATGCAATGCTATTAACTGTTCCATGCATCTCAACAGTGGACTGGATCCTAAGTGGATCTTTTATTATCACAATAGATAATCATAATCACATTACTGTGCCACCCCCTCCCCGCCCATGCATGCGTTAATGAACAAAACTCCAGACTAACAGTATGGATGTTCTATAGGGACACCAAAACTCAAAATGTGGTGCTCTCAGTAAAGATCCTCCGGGGGAAGAAGAGGCGGATGGGTTTCACTTAGTGAAATGAATGGAAGTGGAAATGAATCGAATCGGAAACTGTTCTGCCTACTTAAGACTGCAGATGAGCCCTGTGGGGCTAGAAGCCGAGACCGGCAGGTGACCGAGGGCCTGGAGGGAAGAGACGAAGGAGCAGGCACCCAGAGGCTGAGAAAGGTCTGTGCCGCCGGGGAGAAGACAGCCAGAACCCGTGGCCACCTCTACAGCTGAGGTGGTAAGATGTGACCGCTCCGCCCAGTCCCCAGGATGGGTTTCAGCCCCAGGGGTCTGGGAGAACTGAGGAGGGGATGCGGGTCCTCGCTGGTCGAGCAAAAGTGAGGGTAAGGGAGGGTTCCCCGTCGCCTTCAGAACGGAATGGTGCTGTCCCCGCCGCCATCCCGACGCCGGAGGAGAGGAAGGCAGGGACCCAACAGGGAGCGAACAGGTTACCTGTCTCAGCCGCGTCCCACGGGTCACCACTTCCGCAGACTCGGGGTTACTACGGGCTACCCCGGCACGCGCCGGGTGACGTCATCCACACGCGCCCGGGGCCGCATTCTGCCTGGCCCGCCTTCCGCTAGGCCCGCCCCCTTAGGATGAGAGGGTGGGACCACCCGGGGGAGATCTGCGCAGGCGCGGAGCTGCTGCCGTCGTAGGAGGGCGCAAGCAACTTGGCTGGCTAGGGCTTGTAGAGTTGCCCCGGTACCCTACTATTCCTAATTGCAAAATCTTTATGACACTTAAGAAAAAAATCACCAGCCTGGGCAACCTGGGGAGGCCCCGTCTCTACAAAAAAATTGAAAAATTAGTCGAGTGTGGTGGCACGGACCTGTGGTCCAGCTACTCTGGAGGCTGAGGCAGGAGGATTGCTTAGGCCCAGGAGTTCGAGGCTGCAGTGAGCTATGAACGTGCCACTACACTCCAGCCTGGGCCACAGAGCAAGACCCTGTTTCAAATAAAATTTTAAAAAAGTTGCTGAAATACAGATGTGCAATTTTATTCCTTAGCCTAGTCTCACCTCTGCTGCATGTGACTATTGTTCACATATTAATTCCACCACAATTTAAGATCCTCCTGTGTGCCAGGCAAGCACCCTTAACAAAAGCTGGGGAAACAACCAGGAAAAAGACAGACGCTGTGCCTTCCCTCATGGGGATTACTTTCTAGTTGAGAAAGGAAACATTAAATGTAGAAGGAAAATAAGTTGCTGAGAAATTAAAGGAAGACGGGTGACCTTTTGATTTGAGATGTCAAGAAAGTGCCCTCTGAAGAGGTTCAGTAAACTGAGAAGAAGCCAACTCTGTGGAGATCTAAGGAGAGTACAGCGAAGAGAAGGATCTACATGTGAGCAAGCAATAGGGAAGGGGCAGAATGTGGTGCCTTGGAGAAAGTGAGAAAGTAGGTCATGGGAAGAACAGAGGATGAGATCAACAAGGCAAGGAGAATCCCCATCATGCACAGACTCTCTGGGTCCCTGTGAGGAATACAAGTTTATTCCAAGTGTAATGGGAAACTAGTGAAGAGTTATCAACACGTGACAGGATCTAGTTTTATAACATCACCCTGCTAGCTGCTGTGTATACATGGAACTTTTGAGAAACAATTCAAAAGGATGCAAAGAGAAGAGTTGCTTTTGCAATGAGCAGGTAAGAAATGATAGAAATGGACAAATTTCAGGAATAATTCTGAGGTAGATGTGATAGACTTGGAGATGAGTTTAAATAAGGGAGATAAGGAAAAGAAAAGTGTCAAAAATAATTCTTAAATTTGGGGCCTAAGCAAATAGTTGGATCATATAGCTAAAACAAGGTTTGTTTCGCCTCCTTTCAAACCTGATTTCTTCGCTTGTTTCCAAGTCAGTCCTCTAGGTTCTCCTCTCACCTATCTATCTTTCCTCAGTTTCTATCACTGGCTTCCACTTTCCCTTTTCCTGATCTCTTTTTTCCCTTGGCTTTCTTAGGCTCCATCAAAGGCTGCAAACCCCAAAGCCTACAGCAGCTGGGCAGTTAACACAAAAGAGTGAAGCCCAGGGATAGAGACTGTGGTGATCTGGAGCTCATGGTCCCTACCACAGCTCTGTTGATTTTTGCCAACCAGGAATGCTGACGCGGTGATGTCAGATCCCCTGCTTAAAAGACAATCGAGGGCCGGGTACGGTGACTCACTCCTGTAATCCTAGCACTTTGGGAGACCGAGGCAGGCAGATCACAAGGTCAGGAGTTCAAGACCAGCCTGACCAATAAGGTGAAACCCCGTCTCTACTAAAAATACAAAAATTAGCCGGGTGTGGTGGTGGGTGCCTGTAATCCCAGCTACTCAGGAGGCTGAGGCAGGAGAATCGCTTGAACCCAGGAGGCAGAGGTTGCAGTGAGTCAACATCACGCCACTGTGCTCCAGGCTGGGTGACAAAGTGAGACTCCATCTCAAAAAAAAAGAAAAAAAAAAAAACAATCGATATACAGATATTTACATGAAATCTCCCAAATTTTAAACATTGCTCACTAATTCACATTTTGTTAAACTTCTGTTTTGGACCAAACAAAACACGTCTGCTGTCCATATGAGGCCTGCAGGCCTGCACAAACTTTGCCTCCTTGATGTGTATTTTCCCAGGGTGGTGACTTTTTCTCTTGACAGGTGACTACAACCTGTAAGTTTGTAAGCTGACAATTCCCAAATCTATCTTTCCATTCAGACCTGTTTAAAAATTTCTTATTCAGGCCGGATGCGGTGGCTCATGCCTGTAATCCCAACGCTTTGGGAGGCCGAGGTGGGAAGATCACCTGAGGTCAGGAGTTCGAGACCGTCCTGGCCAACATGGTGAAACCCCGTCTCTACTAAAAATACAAAAATTAGCTGGGCGTGGTGGCATGCACCTGTAATCCCAGCTACTTGGGAGGCTGAGGCAGGAGAATGGTTTGAACCTGGGAGGCGGAGGTTGCAGTAAGCTGAGATCATGCCATTGCATTCCAGCCTGGGTGACAGGCCGAGACTCTGTCTCAAAAAAAAAAAAAAAATCTTATTCAAATATCCAGATTCCACTTAAACATCCGGCTAGCATTTAAAAACCTGAACTCGTCCTCTCTCCCCACCCCCAAACCTGACCTACTCATGTATTTTTGTCTGGGTTAATAGCATCAATATCCACCCAGTCACCCAAGCCTGAAATCCAAGATCATCCTAGACTTGTCCCTCTTTGTCATCCCACAGTCCAATCAGTATTTATCACACCTGCTCATCACCTCCGCCCTTAATAACTCTTGCACTGGCTCAAGACTTCATCTTTCTTGGGGAACCTCAGTTTTCTCACTTATAAAATGAGAAGATTGAACTAGATGATTCCTAAGATGTATTTATTTCCATCTTTATAGCCACCAAACATGTCAGAATAGTTGCCTGGAATTTGGGGTTTTATCTCATTGGGTTTTTTGTTGTTGTTATTTTGCCTGGCTATTGTAATGCCAAGGATATTGTGACCAGGTTGACAGGGAAAACTGGACTTGATAGAAATAAATACAAAATGAAATTAACAGTGGCCAAAACTGAACACAATTTAGTTATAAAATTAAAATTGACTGAAAAATAACTGCTGATTGGTAACATTGAAAACTGGAAAAATTGGCTGGGCACGGTGGCTCACGCCTGTAATCCCAGTACTTTGGGAGGCGGAGGTGGGCGGATTACAAGGTCAGGAGATCAAGACCACCCTGGCTAACACGGTGAAACCTCGTCTCTCCTAAAAATACAAAAAAAAATTAGCCAGGCCTGGTGGCAGGCACCTGTAGTCCCAGCTACTCAGGAGGCTGAGGCAGGAGAATGGCGTGAACCCAGGAGGCGGAGTTTGCAGTGAGCCGAGATCGCGCCACTGCACTCCAGCCTGAGCGACAGAGCAAGGCTCCATTTCAAAAAAAAAAAAGAAAGCGAAAAATTGAGAAAAACAGACGTGGTAAAATTTGTCACTTATTTTAAATTGATGAAAAAATCAATAAAATCTTTTTGACAAGATTTAGATCTACAAAGTTTGAGCAGAAAAACAATTGGTCTTGGTTAATTAACCACAAAAGAAAACTCATAATGTCAGAAACTCTAATGACTATAATTTGTCATGAAGTCAAAAAATAATGCTAAATTGTAACTTCAATGGGAAGCTTACATGTAAAAGAACTGGAAATGATTCCAGTGAAAATAATTCTAGTGAAGTAGAAAAATGAGAAACAGTTATATAAATGTTATGTAACAGTTTGTATGTAATATAAAATTTAAAACATAAAATATTAAAATGAATTTTTTATAAATTTACAAAGTGACATTTGCTCCAGGACATACTTTTATTGATGCAAATCATTGATGCAAATATAATTTTGATTTAAATGTTTGTGTTTATATATACAAAATCGACACCTCACGGAGTCAAAGTGACATGAGTCAACATCTTGGATTCATTTGGTTACTCCTGAGAATACTAAGTGTTCCACTTGCAAAACTTATATTGATGAGTATTCATGTCACAAGCAGAGATATACCCCTAAGGTCTGGGCTTAGGGATGTGTACTCCCTAGTGGATATGATTTTCATTAATGGGCTGAGATATGATTTTCATTAATGACTTTTTTCCCCTCTGATGCTGTCAGTTCCATGAAATCTACTCATATCCTCACCGAGATTTAGTGCATTGGATTAAAGTTCAAAAGAATTTCTGACAGAATTAGCCCAGATGAACCAAGTTCAACAGAGGAGAGGATGACAGAGATTGCTGGCCAGTCCTCAATATCCAGTTGTTGTTGCTGATTTGTTGTTGTTGTTTTATTGTTGTTGTTTCATAATACTAGAATGCTCACATTCTAGGTAATAGAATATCTTTATCTAATTCTAACATGGCCACCCAGAAGAAAGACAACATTTTTCAGCCTCCCTTGCAGCCAGCTGTGGCCCTGTGACTATGCACTGGGTAACGGCTGTAAGAGAAAGTATCATGTAGCAAGGTGTGGCAACCATCCTTACCAAACAGATAAGACAAAAGTTTGTCTCCTTTTTTTCCATCATCCTTCCTTTTGATTGAAATGCAGATGTATTGGCTTGTCTAAGTAGCCATTTTAGATCATAATTCAACCCTCAGAGCATTAGAGGAAAGCAGCAGGACAGAAAGAGTTCGGTCCCTGAAGACTTTGTGGACAGAGCTACCACATAAGTTGCACTTTAACCGAGATAAATAAGCTGCTCTTTCATTTAAGTCACTTTATTTTGGGTCTATGTCTTCCACCAAATCTAATTCTAACTGAATCTAACTGAAGGACTAGCAGTCAAAAGAAAAATACACAGTAAAGACATTTGCAAACTTCACCCAGACTGAAACTGTCTTTACAAAGATTATGACAGTGGGAGAAATCTAGCATGGTTGACTCCATCTTGCTTCCAGCCTCACAGGCTGGCTGTCTTTGCTCACTCCTGGGTGTAGGCCAGGCTAACCATGGGAGGAATTTATAGTTGAGCTTTGAAGCAAAGATGGTCCCTCAAAGTCCTCTTTGTTCAGGGATTGAAACTGCCTTTGTACTACTAACAAAAGGCCACTAGGTTAGGATTGTGGAAGGGGCCTTAATCTGCTAAGATGTATGTGTAATTAAATGATAACCAGCCATTGTTCCTTAGCTTGCTTTCTTATAATCCCTTACTGCTCAAAAGTCATAAAGCTGGAGGTCACAAGATTTGGGATCTCCCCAATTGCTCCTGTAGATAACATCATTATTGTAGAACCTAAGATTGGCCTTTTAAGATGTTTTTCAGGCCGGGCGCGGTGGCTCACGCCTGTAATCCCAGCACTTTGGGAGGCCAAGGCGGGCGGATCACAAGGTCAGGAGATCGAGACCATCCTGGCTAACATGGCGAAGCCCTGTCTCTACTAAAAATACAAAAAATTAGCCGGGCGTGGTGGTGGGTGCCTGTAGTCCCAGCTACTCGGGAGGCTGAGTCAGGAGAATGGCGGGAACCCAGGAGGCAGAGCTTGCAGTGAGCCGAAATCGTGCCACTGCACTCCAGCCTGGGCGACAGAGCGAGACTCTGTCTCAAAAAAAAAAAAAAAAAAAAAAAAGATGTTTTTCAGACTTTTGCTTTATGGGACCAACTGACTCCACCTGGACACATGACCCATGACTCAGCCAGTCCCGTGGCCTCACCCAGAAACTAACTCAGCACACAAGGACTATTTTCCACACTCCTATAATTACATCCCCAACCAATCAGCAGCACCCATTCCCTAGCCCCTCGCCCACCAAATTGTCCTTAAAAACCGTAGCCTTGACCGGGTGCAGTGACTCATGTGTGTAATCCCAGCATTTTGGGAGGCCGAGGCAGGTGGATCACCAGGTCAGGAGATTGAGACCATCCTAGCTAACATGGTGAAATTTCATCTCTACTAAAAATACAAAAAATTAGCCAGGTGTGGTGGCGGGCACCTGTAGTCCCAGCTACTCGGCAGGCTGAGGCAGGAGAATGGTGTGAACCCAGGAGGCAGAGCTTGCAGTGAGCCAAGATCGCTCCACGCACTCCAGCCTGGGCGATAGAGCAAGACTCTGTCAAATAAAAAAAAAAAAAAAAAAAAAAACAACCCTAGCCTTGGCCAGGCACAGTGGCTCACACCTGTACTCCCAGCACTTTGGGAGGCCAAGGCAGGTGGATCACCTGAGGTCAAGTGATCAAGACCATCCTGGCCAACATGGTGAAACCCAATCTCTACTAAAAATACAAAAAAATAGCTGGATATGGTGGTGGGCACCTGTAGTCCCAGCTACTCGGGAGGCTGAGGCAGGAGAATTGCTTGAACCCAGGAGGCAGAGGTTGCAGTGAGCCCAGATCACGCCATTGCACTCCAGCCTTGGTGACAAGAGCAAAACTCCATCTAAAAAAAACCAAAAAACAAAATCCTACCCTCTAGGTTCTTGGGGAAACATTTGAAAATTAACTCTCATCTTTCTACTTGGCCAGCCCTTCAATCACTGTAACTCTTTATTTGCTGCAAAAACCTGCTGTTCCGAGTGCATTGACTTTTCTGGGCAGTGGGCAAGATGAACCTGTTGGGTGATTACAAGACCTGAATAGCATGAAAGAGCCTCTTGAAGAAAGTGGTGGCTCATTTCCGGTCCCAGACCACGAGACCAGAAAACAAAGGCCTGGAAGATATGTTGCCTGAAGTCAGTAACTCCTAAAATCAGTTTCTTAAAGCAAATTCTTAAGCAAATACTTTGTAGCCTCACTTATTGTATCCTACCCAGTATCCCCTCTTCCCCCCAGTAATAGAATGCTGATTTTGTGGAAGAAAATCCATTAATCTCAGAGAATATAGACCCCCTCCTCCAACCTCAATGGATGAATGGTTATAAATCTGAGGCAATCATGAAATCTCATTGCCCTCTGTCCTGTATTTATGGTCCTAGTTTATTTTACAGCTAAGGGTGGCCCTGTGACACAGTCTGGCCAATGAAATGGAAGGGTAAGGCTCCTAGGGGATTCTGGGACAGATGTTCCCTGCTTATGGAAAGACAGTCACAGGGCCGGGTGGGGTAGCTCACGCCTGTAATCCCAGCACTTTGGGAGGCCGAGGCAGGTGGATCATGAGGTCAGGGGTTCGAGACCAGCCTGGCCAAGATGGTGAAACCCCGTCTCTACTAAAAATACAAAAAGTTAGCTGGGCGTGGTGGCGGGCGCCTGTAATCCCAGCTACTCGGGAAGCTGAGGCAGGAGAATCACTTGAACTCAGGAGGTAGAGGTTGCAGTGAGCCAAGATCTTGCCACTGCACTCCAGCCTGGGTGACAGAGTGAGACTCCGTCTCAAAAAAAAAAAAAAAAAAAAAGATAAGACAGTGAAAAAGAAGAGCTAGCTGGCATAGTACTCGTCCTCTATATTGCTTGTGATGCCAGCCTGGGTGGGAGAAATGCTTGAAACACCCAGCAGCCATCTTGTGAAAGCAGGTGGCAAGCATGAGGGTGAAAAGTCAACAAGTGAGGAAGGAGGAAGGAGGCAGAGCAGGAGTAAGAGATCCTGAGTCATTGCTAGCATTGTTTTTTTTTGTTTGTTTGTTTTTTTTGTTTTGAGACGGAGTCTCGCTCTGTCGCCCAGGCTGGAGTGCAGTGGCGCAATCACGGCTCACTGCAAGCTCTGCCTCCCGGGTTCACGCCATTCTCCTGCCTCAGCCTCTCCAAGTAGCTGGGACTACAGGCGCCCGCCACCACGCCCGGCTAATTTTTTGTATTTTTTAGTAGAGACGGGGTTTCACCGTGGTCTCGATCTCCTGACCTCGTGATCCGCCCGCCTCGGCCTCCCAAAGTGCTGGGATTACAAGCGTGAGCCACCGCGCCCGGCCAAGTCATTGCTAGCATTGTTGAGCAGCTGACCCAGCCTCTGTTATCTCCCTCCAGACTTCTTAGTATAGAAACAATGTTGCTTCTGGGTTTAGCCCCTGCTAGTAGGATTTTTTTTTTTTTTTTTGAGATGGAGTCTCGCTGTGTCCCCCAGGTTGGAGTGCAGTGGCGCGATCTCAGCTCACTGTAAGCTCCACCTCCTGAGTTCACACCATTCTCCTGCCTCAGCCTCCCCAGTAGCTGGGACTACAGGCGCCCGCCAACACGCCTGGCTAATTTTTTGTATTTTTAGTAGAGACAGGGTTTCACCGTGTTAGCCAAGATGGTCTCGATCTCCTGACCTTTTTTGTTGTTGTTGATGCTTGCAATTATTTTGTTGTGGCTGCTTGCAATTTAAAAGCGAGACAGGGAAAATTCCAGCAATTTTTTGTTGCACATTTTCCTCTTCACTCTTTTCCATACCAACCCTTGTTTTCTATGTTTAAATACTAATTGCTGGTGCTTCTGCTGTTTCACCTTGTTCTTGTTCTTCTCACTTCTCGCTTCGGTTGTTGCTACCATCTTTCTCCTTTGAATATGCTAGAGAAACCCTTCTCCATGAATTTAAACTATCTTTACAATACCCCTTTTGCATAGCTCTAATACCAACCCAGTTTTTGGTATGCTGTTCCCACTGTTCTAGGCTGAACCATAAACAATTCACAGAAAGGAAAGGAGTCTTTGTGTACAATAGAAGATATAGTTGTGCCTTGCCTTGTTATAGGGGCTTCAGGATTTCTGGGTGTGAGCAGGCCACTAAAGGAAAAATCTCCACCCATTAAAGGAAAAATCATAATTATTTATTTATTTATTTATTTATCGTTTTGAGACAGTGTCTCACTCTGTCACCAGGCTGGAATGCAGTGGCACAATCTCGGCTCACTGCAACCTCTGCCTCCCTGGTTCAAGTGATTCTCCTGCGTCAGCCTCCTGAGTAGCTGGGACTACAGGCACACGCCACCATGCCCAGCGAATTTTAGTATTTTTCGTACAGACAGAGTTTCACCATGTTGGCCAGGATGGTCTCGATCTCTTGACCTCATGATCTGCTTGTCTTGGCCTCCCAAAGTGCTGGGATTACAGGTGTGAGCCACCGTGCCCTGCCAAATGATATTTTTGACTCTGCCACTATCTATATGACTCCAGGAACTCACTCGACTTCTCTGAGCTTACATTTTTCTCAAGTATAATGACAGAATGTCTCTAAATGATTTTTTGGGATGTGGGAGGGTTGAAAATTTCAAGTTTCTACTCTTATAATTACCCCTATATACAAAACATAGTTGCATAAGCCTTAAAGGTCTTAGAAGAATTTCCTTAAGGATAAGGAAATTTGTCTAAAGCCTGTCTGCCAGGTTTCTGACTCACCTAAATGTCACCATAGTCTGGCCACATGATATGGTTTGGCTCTGTGTTCCCACCCAGATCTCATCTCGAATTGTAATCCCCACGTGTGGAGGGAGGGAGGTGATTTGGTAGAGCAGCATGAGGGGAAACCACCCCCCATGCTGATAGTGAACGAGTTCTCACGAGATCTGCTGGTTTTATAAGTGTTTGACAGTTCCTCCTTCACAGGTTCTCTTTCCTGCTGAGTTGTGAAGAAGGTGCCTGCTTCCTCTTGCACCACGATTGTTAAGTTTCCTGAGGCCTCCCCAGCCATGCAGAACTGTGAGTCAATTAAACCTCTTTCCTTTATAAATTACCCAGTCTCTAGTATTTCTTTATAGAAGTGTAAAAATGGGCTAATACCCCACGTGTCATACCAAAGGGAGTGAGCCTGTTCAAACCTCGCTTGGGTTTGCATGTCATTATCTCCTACGATGGGAACTGTTGCAAAAAAAAATTCTCTCTAAAACTCACTGTGGGTTGATGAGAGACAAGTGGGATGAATGTGTCAAAATAGAAATGCAGGATTTGAAATATTTGCAAGTTTCTGGGAGAAAAATCCTACTAGAGTAGGATGGGCAGTAAATGAAAGTTGAATACGATGATGGGTTTACAGCCATGAGCTACAAGTCATCTCAGTGACTTGGTCAAAATGGGCTGGAGAGATTACTGTAGATTTTATATACAGCCATATAGCAGTTTGGGCTACAGGTTCTATCACTGTGGAGAGTATTGGTGCCTGATGCAAGAGGTAAACAAGGAGAAAAATCTGGCTCAAGGGGACAGAGTCATTTCCAAGGGCACTGAGACTGAAAATGATGTTCTTTTTACTAAAAAGTAAAAAATAAGAGACATAAGATGTCAAAGTATTGTTGCTAAAGAGGATGGAATGTCATGATTCCTAGAAAGAAAGAAAGTGGTATTCACAATGAAATCTTTGTTTACACTTGGGAAGGGGGCAACAACAGTTTTCAGAGGATTCCAATGAAAGTAAACACTAGGGGGCCAGGCATGCTGGCTCACACCTGTAATCTCAGCACTTTGGGCGGCCGAGGCAGGTGGATCACAAGGTCAAGAGATCGAGACCATCCTGGCCAACATGGTGAAACCCTGTCTCTACTAAAAATACAAAAATTAGCTGGGCGTGGTGGCATGCACCTGTAGTCCCAGCTATTCGGGAGGCTGAGGCGAGAGAATCGCTTGAACCCAGGAGGCAGAGGTTGCAGTAGTTGAGATAGCACCACTGCACTCCAGCCTGGTGACAGAGCGAGACTCCATCTCAAAAAAAAATAAAGTAAACACTAGAGTGGTTCAGCCATGGGTGGCACAAAGCCTCTGGCTTCAAGAAAAGAGAATCTAGTCCCTCTACCCCCATCTCTGGTCTATCTTTTCTTCTCTAACACTAGTGAGCTTTGTGAGAATGGGTATGTGTAAGATTTAGCATTAACATATTCTTGCTAATTACATGTGTATCATTATATTCTTTTTTTTTTTTCAGCAACTTTTGAGTGCTGCTATGTATTAGGTGTATTTCTGGGCTCTGGGGACACAAAGATGAAAAAATGTGTCCCTGACATAAAAAGAACTCCAGTCTACTGTAGAAGTAAAAATAGTTTATCGCGTTAGCAATCAGAGCCCTAGACTTTGCCCTATACAGGTACCAAATAGCAAAGCCAGGATGGCAAGAAAAGACAAACCAACCAAGAAACAGAGATAAAATTGGGGAGAGGAGATGGATGTTGAGAAACCAAGAATACTGGAAACAAAGTGGAGTGGATGAGGTCAAAGGGAGATAGATGGCCTGGGGTGTCTCTAGGATAGTCTTTCTGGTTGGCAGAATGGGAGAGGGAAATGTGGATTTGCTAGCTTCAGACTAACATGGAGCAGCTGGCCTCAATACTGGGCACTGCCTGTCCTCTTGAAGGTGTTCAGTGCATATTTATCTATTCATTGAAAGAATGGGTGAATGAAACATAAGACTCGGTCAGGCGTGGTGGCTCACGCCTGTAATTCTAGCACATTGGGAGGCCCAGGCAAGTGGATCACCTGAGGTCAGGAGTTCAAGACCAGCCAGGCCAACATGGTGAAACCCTGTCTCTACTAAAAATACAAAACAATCAGCCGGGTATGGTGGCATGTGCCTGTAATCCCAGCTACTCGGGAGGCTGAGGCAGGAGAATCACATGAACCCAGGAGCTGGAGGTTGCAGTAAGCCAAGATTGTGCCACTGCATGCCATCCTGGGCAACAGAGCGAGACTCCATCTCAAAAAAAAAAAAAAAGAAGAAAAAGAAACACAAGACTCCTGTATGACTTCTGTTCTCATGTTCGTGGGAGGCAGAAAAGCAGACATGTGAAAAGAAAAATGTTTCCCATGGGTGGAACTAATGGGAAGCTTATTCTATCTAAACCTAGACATTAAGCCAGTACAGAACAGTATAATATTTCACCCAAGCACAAACTCAACAGCATAGCTTTGAGAAGACCTAAGCAAAACTGTCTTTGGTGGGCCCTGTCACAAGGCACTGAGTCCCAGCAACACGGGCCCCTACCTTCTAGGAGGACTCCTCCTGGACATGCTTGTGCAAATGAAAGCACATTGAACTGACCACCAATGCAGTGTTAGAAATGGACAGGATTGGGGTACATTTGCCCACTAGAAGCCCAATGATTTCACAAACAGTAGCAAAAACTTGTGTTTGTCCCAACCTAGAGAGACATTGCTCCTAAGAACGTGTGGGGTTTATCTGGACTGAGGCTTTTCAAAAGTCACCAAACTTTCCTAATTCCATCACTGCCAGTAACAGCAATGTTTTGTTTTGTTTTGTTATGTTTTGAGATTGCCCAGGCTGGAGTGCAGTGGCATGATCTCGGCTCACTGCAACCTTTGCCTCCTGGGGTTCAAGCAATTCTCCTGCCTTACCTCCTGAGTAGCTGGGACTACAGGCAACTGCCACCATGCCTGGCTAATTATTTTTATTTCTGGTAGAGACAGGGTTTCACCATATTGGTCAGGCTTGTCTCGATCTCCTGACCTTGTGATCTGCCCACCTTGGCCTTCCAAAGTGCTGGAATTACAGGCATGAGCCACCGCGCCCGGCCACAGCAATATTTTAAAGATTCTGACTCTAATCCCTACTTAAAGTATAAACACTTCCATATAAGGATTGAAAAACGCTCATCTCTTGTCTCCTGACAAAAGGTTACCACTGGTTGGATGCTTATATTAGTTGGGACTCTGGTTTGAAGAATCATGTAAATTAAAAATGGGAATTTATTATAAAAATGCTATGGTGACTCAGAGACCAAGAGCAGGAATGCAGCTGGGTCAAAGGAACCCTGGGAGCCTGCAGAATTCTCTCTTCTCCTTCTCTGTCTTCTGCTTTCAGGCATTTCTGCTTCACTATCCTTTCTTCCTAGATGGACTTTCCTTGAATCTATAGCCATGCATTGGGCAAAGATGGTTATTTCAGAATCCCCAAGTTTGTATCTCTTCCTTCTAAGGGATACCAGATCTCTTAATTCCAATTCCAAATTACTGAGATAAGGAATATATTTAAGACCATTTTAGGTCAAGTGTCTACCCCTAATTCAGTCAGCTATGGCCGGGGGCAGGTCACACGACACAACTTTGGCTTCTGAGTACCTTTCTTTAGAAGGGGGTGGAGGAAAGGGTGTTTCCTAAGTCTGATATTTTATTGCCAGGAGCATGAAAATACTCCATCCAGCAGATGAAGCAAATTCCCATGCTCATCCTGGAGAATTTCTGGGTAACTGGTGGCATCTCCTACGGCGATACGAGAATGCTGGCTGATGGAGAGGACAGCGATAAATCTTGGCAGCTTGACAATATCACTGCCTCCTTCCCTCTCCCACATCCCTGGAAAAACCTAAAGTCTGCAGATTACCAGATGGGACCCCAAGTTAAATGCCTGCATACTCCCTGGGTGTGTATAGCTGCGCCATTTGATGCAAGAATGACTCTAGCAAAATAGTTTCAGTGAGGTTTCTTGTGCCAAGCCCTATTTTACTACTGTTGCCAGAAAAGTAATGTGATGACTTACTTCATAGAGAGGCACTGAGATTATAGTCTGGGCTACATATGTTCTTTGTCCTGAACTTTGGTTTCTTTTAAATCATTAAAACCTAATTTGAGGGAAAAGCATCCTTGATTCTCAAGAAAAGAAAAGATAAAATTAGTCAAGGAAAAGTATAAGCATCCTCTCTTTCTATATTTACCTCTAGCCTTTTCAGAGGAAGGAGCCCTCTGATAAAGTTGCATGTGGAATGAGATGAACATTCCCCAACATTCTCATCACCAGTGTTTGTATCTTTTTAAAAATCATGTAGCACCTTATTGCCAATTGAGTTTTAGAAAGTAGGAGTCTCACTGTGAAGTCACACTGGAGAGGCTCTTGGGAGATTCTTTTGAACACAGAAAAAAAACATTTATGTGTTTCTCCAGAATGTGTCCAGTTTTCCATCAGTGCTTTTGGTTTTTGTTCAGAGAACTTGTTAGTACATTCTGTATTTTCTTTTGAATGAATTCAAAGAAGAGCAGACAGTACTAAATCATTTCATTGATTGAAATGTGCCCAGAAAAGGCCTGTGGCCAAAGAGCCAGTGACCGTGATATCTTTGAGGAGAAGTAACATCTGTAAAGATAATACGTATGTAAGAGGAATTTCAACCATTAAACAATGTCTTCCTACATGAATAATGAATGAATAAGGATACGATTATGGAACTACTTTTGATGCAATAATTATGGCAGAATAAATGGTTTCTTCCTCGTGCTGTGGAAGTGAATAAAGAGTTGTCTTCTTTCCCCTTCCCAAGAAGTCTTCATGTTCTGTGTGCTTGTTCCCTAGCCTAGGAATGGATTTTGTGTTGAAAAGCTAAAGTGTAAGGCACCTGGAAATCAACTCTCTACCATTCAGCAAGGAGAATGGATGATGGGAGGATGGGAGTAGTAACGGGGTTAAGGCATAGCTGGCCAAGCAGGGAGAGCAGTGGAAACCTTATCCTACAGAGGGGCGATGACAGCAGTGGAAGGTCAGATCAGCCTGTGGAAATGAGAGCTGAGGAGCATTCCAAGAGGGACAACATATGCAAAGATCCTGTGGCCAATAGATGGATGGTACATACAAGGAACTTGCATAAGAGAGGAGGAGCAAAGCAGGACAGAAGGTCTGAGGGACCAGGCTCTACAGAGTCTGCTAGCTGGTATTAAAGATGCTGGTCTTTTTCTTGAGAACAAGGAGTTTTAAGCAGGGGAATGAGACAATCCTATTAGCCTTACAGGCATTTTAGCTTTATAAATTATGGATTATGATTTATACTTTATACAGCAATTCAATAAAGAAAATACAAAGCAGCCTTATGGAAATAGCTCGGAGGAAGCTTAGCAGCCCTATAATCGTTGTCAGCCACCCCAAATGAGCATACATTCTTATCCCAGACAAAAAGAGCAGTGCACCTATTGTGGAAATGCAGCTTCTGCACAAGCCCTTAAGCACTCCATCCTAACACCTGGCCCCACCCATATTCCCCTAGGCCCCAGGAGGTCACCTCCAGACAGTCTTCTTATGTGCCCACCAGCTTCCTGTTTACCACTCCATAAGGACATTCTGTGGCCACTGGCATCTGTTTGACCTGTGCAGAGGGGTTTCATCTCACAGGAGTGACACTCAGCCAAGAAGGACAGGAGTTGGGAAATTATGCCCAGCTTCCTCGCCCCTGTCTCAAATGATTCTGAGTTATTTTTCACAAAATCTCTCAGAGGGTCCCCAGCAGCATGGAGCCTCAGTTGCCCACAGAAGTAACCTGACCATTAATTTACCCTTTATTGCTTTTTCTCCCTTCCCTACACATATTCCCTAACTCTCTCTTAGTGCTTCCTGGATCAACTTGTATATAAATTACCTGCACCTAAATTCTTGTCTCAGAGTCTGCTTTTGGGAGGACCCAAACCAAGACAGCTCTTACCCAATACAGTCTACTGCCTCTCTTAATAGTCACTGGAAATTTTCCCAAAAAATTCCGCCCGCACTTTTTTTTTTTTTTTTTTTTTGAGACAACATCTCACTCTGTCACCCAGGCTGGAGTGCAGTGGCGCCATATTGGCTCACTGCAGTCTCGACCTGCTGGGCTCAAGTGAAACTCCCACCTCAGCCTCCCAAGTAGCTGGGACTACAGGCACACACTACCACACCCAGCTAATATTTTGTATTTTTTGTGGAGATAGGGTCTCGCCATGTTGCCCAGGCTGGTCTCAAACTCCTAGGCTCACCAGTCTGCCCACTGGGATTACAGTCATGAGCCACTGCACCTGGCTATATTCCCTTATTATCAGATCAATTTAACGAGCAGTTAATGGGTACATGGCCCTGTATCTGTAGGTACAAAGGAGCAACTTATGACACCTATTTGGTCCATGACTTTGGTCAGAAGGTAAGAACGCCAAAGAGTGAAAAATGAGTAAATGGCTGGGCCTGGTGGCTAACACCTGTAATTCCAGCACTTTGGGAGGCTGAGGTGGGTGGATCACGAGGTCAGGAGTCTGAGACCATCCTGGCCAACATGGTGAAACCCTGTCTCTACTAAAACTACAAAAATTAGTCAGGCGTGGTGGTGTGCACCTGTAGTCCCAGCTACTGGGGAGGCTAAGGCAGGAAAATCTCTTGAATCTGGGAGGCAGAGGTTGCAGTGAGCCAAGATCGCTCCACTGCACTCCAGCCTGGGCAACAGAGCGAGACTCCATCTCAAAAGAAAAGAAAAAGGAATAAATGATGGAAAGAGAAAAACAACAGTTTTGTATGTAGGTGGCCCTATGCAGGGTTATGATAGAGCAATGGCACTTACATCCTAATATATTACTCTTCACTGTTATTCCAGGATATTAAATGTCTCCAACAGGGAAAATAATGTCATGCCATTAAGAATTAATAATATACATGTTTTGATGACATTACCCTATTAATTCCAGTTCTATCTTAGTTGAACACAAATGCTTTTCAGTGTTTGGATGATTTATCAAGATATGAAGTAAAGTTTGCCAAATCTCTAGCTACAGTCATAAATAATTTTAACATCTTTCATTTCACATTTTCAGTTTAAAGGGCTGAGGCAAGAGAATCACTTGAACCTGGGAGGCGGAGGTTGCAGTGAGCCAAGATTGCGCCACTGCACTCCAGCCTGGGCGACAGAGCGAGACTCTGTCTAAAAAAACCAAGGCCATAATATTAGCAAACTTCTCATGGGTGAACTTTATGCCTCAAATTATATATATATAATATATAATATAATATGTTATATAAGATATTACATATAACATTATATATGTAATATATTACATATAACATTATATATGTAATATATTACATATAACATTATATATGTAATATATTACATATGATATATGATAATTATATATTATAATGTATAATATATCATATATTATGCATTATATAATATGATATACACTATATAATATATGATACGTTATACAATATATAATATATGATACATTATACAATATATAGTATATAATACAATATATAATATATTTATCCTATATTTGTATATATATACATATTATATATTATATTATATTATATATATTATATTATATTATATATTATATTATATTATATATTACATTATATATATTATATATTATATTATATACTATATAATATATTATATTATATATTAGATAATATAATATTATATAATAGATAATATTACATATTAGATTATATATTATAACATTATATAAATAATATATATTATAATATTTTCCCCCATTCTGTGGGTTGTCTCTTCACTTTGTTGATTGTCTCCTATGGTGTGCAGAAGCTATTTAGCTTAATGTGATCCCATTTGTCCATTTCTGCTTTGGTTGCCTATAAATTATATTATATTATATTATATGTTATATAATATATATTATATTATATTATATGTTATATAATATATATTATATTATATTATATGTTATTTAATATATATTATATTATATGTTATATAATATATATTATATGTTATTTAATATATATTATATTATATGTTATATAATATATATTATATTATATGTTATATAATATATATTATATATTATATGTTATATAATATATAATATTATATTATATATTGTATAATATATAATATTATATTATATATTGTATAATATATAATATATAATATATTATATAATATATTATATTAACATATTAATATAATATATTATATATTATGCAATATATATTATATATTATATATTATACAATATATAATTATACAATATATTATACAATATGTAATTATACAATATATTATATATTATATTACAATATATTATATACTATATAATATATTTTATATCTATTATATATAAAATATATATGTATATATTTTTTGAGATGGAGTCTTGCTCTGTCGCCCAGGCTGGAGTGCAACAGCGTGATCTCCACTCACTGCAAGCTCTACCTCCCGGCTTCACGCCACTCTCCTGCCTCAGCTTCCCAAGTATCTGGGACTACCAGCGCCCGCCACCATGCCCAGCTAATTTTTTGTATTTTTAATAGAGATGGGGTTTCACCATGTTAGCCAGGATGGTCTCGATCTCCTGACCTCGTGATCCGCCCGTCTCGGCCTCCCAAAGTGCTGGGATTACAGGCGTGAGCCACCACGCCCGGCCGCCTCAAATTATATTTTGAGCATGAACTCTAATCTTTAAAAGCAGCATACATTTCATGGCTCTTTAAAAAGTGTAAGTCCTTAAATCTAAGACCTGAAACTATGAAACTGCTGAAAGAAAACACTGGAGAAACTCTCTAGGACATTAGTCTGTCTGGTCAAAGATTTCTTGAGTAATACTTCAAAAGCATAGGCAACCAAAGCAGAAATGGACAAATAGGATCACATTAAGCTAAACAGCTTCTGCACACCATAGGAGACAATCAACAAAGTGAAGAGACAACCCACAGAATGGGGGAAAATATTTGCAAACTATCTATCTGACAAGCAATTAATAACCAGAATATGTAAAGAGCTAAAACCACTCAACAGGGAAAAAAATCAAATAATCCAATTTATAATGGGCAAAATATCTAAATAGACATTTTTCAAAAGAAGACATACAAATGGCCAACAGAAATATGAAAAAATGCTCAATGTCATTAATCAGAGAAATGCAAATCAAAACTGCAGTGAGATATTATCTTACCCCAGTTAAAATGGCATGTACTCAAAAGACAAAAAATAACAAATGCTGTCCAGGATATGGAGAAAAGGGAACCCTCATTGTATGCTGTTGGTGGGAATGTAAATTAGTTACAGCCACTATGAAGAACAGTATGGGAGCTCCTCAAAAAACTAATAGAACTACCATGTGATCCAGCAGTCCCACTATTAGGTATATGCCCAAAAGAAAAGAAATCTGTATATCAAAGAGATGTCTGCACTCTCATGTTTACTGCAGTGCTATTCACAATAGCCAGAATTTGGAATCAACCTAAGGGTCCATCAGCACATAAATGGGTAAAGAAAACTAGGTATATATGGCCGGGTGTGGTGGCTCAAGCCTGTAATCCCAGCACTTTTGGAGGCCGAGGCAGGCAGATCACGAGGTCAGGAGATCGAGACCATCCTGGCTAACATGGTGAAATCCTGTCTCTACTAAAAATACAAAAAAATTAGCCCGCCGTGGTGGTTGGCGCCTGTAGTCCCAGCTACTCTGGAGGCTGAGGCAGGAAAATGGCGTGAACCCGGAGGGCAGAGGTTGCAGTGAGCTGAGGTCGCGCCACTGCACTCCAGCAGCCTAGGCGACAGAGCGAGACTCCGTCTCAAAAAAAAGAAAAAGAAAAAACTAGGTATATATACATAATGGACTACTATTCAGCCATAAAAAGGAACAACATGGATGGAACTGGAGGATATTATGTTAAGGCACAGAAAGACAAATATCACATATTTTCACTCATGTGGGAGCTAAAAATTAAAGTAATTGAACTCATGGAGATAGAGAGTAGAATAATGGTTACCAGAGGCTGGGAAGGATAGTGGGGAGGAGGGGAAAAGTGGGGACAGTTAATAAATGCAAAAATATAGTTAGGATAAATAAAGTCTAGTATTTGATAGCAAAACAGTTATTATAGTCAACAATAATGTATTATATATTATAAAATAACTAAAAGACTATCATTGGAATGTTCTTGACACAAAGAAATGATAAATGCTTGAAGTGATGGATACCCCATTTCCCCTGATGTGATTACTACACATGATGCTTGTATAAAAAAAAAACTTCAAAAAAGGTATAAGTCCCATGACATGATATAGAATCGTACCTGAATCTTTCATGATAATCTTTTACAGGGTTTGCAAATCTACTTTGTTTTGCTAGACACAGTGAGGATAACTTTAGCTGTCTTTTTTTTTTTTTTTTTTTTTGAGACGGAGTCTTGCTCTGTCGCCAGGCTGGAGTGCAGTGGTGCGATCTTGGCTCACTGCAAGCTCCACCTCCCAGGTTCACGCCATTCTCCTGTCTCAGCCTCCTGAGTAGCTGGAACTACAGGCAGTACCATCACGCCCAGCTAATTTTTGTATTTTTAATAGAGATGGGGTTTCACCATGTTGGACAGGATGGTCTCGATCTCTTGACCTCGTGATCCACCTGCCTTGGCCTCCCAAAAAGCTGGAATTACAGGCATGAGCCACCGCGCCCGGCCCAGGCAGTTTTTTTTAAGCACCCAGCAGTGGAAGGAAACTGTTGTCATCTCAAATTACTCCAAAATACCAATTGTAAGACAGTCTTTGGAACGTTTAGTGTCCAGTGAGGATTCATCACTCGCATTCACTCTGGGGACACTTTTCTGGAATTAACTTATACTGCAGAAAACTTGGGGCTGAACAAATACTGAGGGGTCACACAGAGGCATAGCATGAAAGGCATGCTGGGACAAGGAGCACAGAATCGGTGGTCCCAAGCCAATCTACCCAATCTGTCCAAGAAATCCCAGATCATCCTGAGAGGTGAAGCCAACTGGACTTCCTGGCTCGAGTGGGGACTTGGAAAACTTTTCTGTCTAGCTAGAGGATTGTAAACGCACCAATCAATGCTCTGTGTCTAGCTAAAGGATTGTAAATGCACCAATCAGCACTCTGTAAAATGGACCAATCAGCACTCTGTAAAATGGACCAATCAGCAGGACATGGGCAGGGACAAATAAGGGAATAAAAGCTGGCCACCCCAGCAAGCAGCGCAACCCTCTGGGATCCCCTTCCACCTGTGGAAACTTTGTTCTTTCTTCACAATAAATCTTGCTGCTTTGTTCTCTCTTTGTTCTCTCTTCACAATAAATCTTGCTGCTGCTCACTCTTTGAGTCCCTGCCACCTGTAAGAGCTTTAACACTTACCACAAAGGTCTGCGGCTTCATTCTTGAAGTCAGTGAGACCAGTAATCCACCAGAAGGAACCAACTCCGGACACGGACACAGTTGGAGGCAAAAGGTGGTCATAGGAAAGAAGAGAGAAAGGGACAATTTGTGGAGGTGCTTGAGAGATAGAGGCATTGAAAGATCCAAGGAAGAATTTGCTGTTGACATCATATTCAACTGGTAGACATTCCAAGAAAGAAACTACAACTGATCGTAGTTCAAACTTTCAAACAATTGAAGAGGAGTGAGTAACTTTGCTCTGGGTAATGAAAATCTGTGTAGGTGAGGGCCGGGCGCAGTGGCTCACGCCTGTCATCTCAGCACTTTGGGAGGCCAAAGCAGGCGGATCATGAGGTCAGGCGATCGAGACCATTCTGGCTAACATGGTGAAACCCCCTCTCTACTAAAAATACAAAAAAAAGTAACTTGGCGCGGTGGTGGGCACCTGCAGTCCCAGCTATTCGGGAGGCTGAGGCAGGAGAATGGCGTGAACCCAGGAGGCAGAACTTGCAGTGAGCCGGGATTGTGCCACTGCACTCCAGCCTCGGCGGCAGAGTGAGACTCCTTCTAAAAAAAAGAGAAAGAAGACACAAAAAGAAAATCTGTGTAGGTGCCAACATGTAGTGATAAATCAACTTGAGGAAGAATGGAACAAGGGCTAGATAGCAAGATTGTCACCATCAACTGAACACACGAAGAGCTCAAAGCTTTATTTTTCTGCCTTGATTTAAAAAATGCAGGGTTTTTTTTTTATTGTAAGCCACATAAATTAAAAACTAGGCCGGGCGCGGTGGCTCACGCTTGTAATCCCAGCACTTTGGGAGGCCGAGGCGGGTGGATCACGAGGTCAGGAGATCGAGACCACAGTGAAACCCCGTCTCTACTAAAAATACAAAAAAAAAATTAGCCGGGCGTGGTGGCAGGCGCCTGTAGTCCCAGCTACTCGGAGATGCTGAGGCAGGAGAATGGCGTGAACCTGGGGGGCGGAGCTTGCAGTGAGCCGAGACTGCGCCACTGCACTCCAGCCTGGGCGACAGAGCGAGACTCCGTCTCAAAAAAAAAAACAAAATTAAAAACTAACATTTCTCAATTTACGTTGTTCTTTCCATGAACTTTTTCTGGTATTTTATTCTTTTGACAATACAATAATGCTTTTAATAGTTACAAAAACAATCCACCTGTCTTCCACTGTGAAGTTGCCTGAGAGAAGTAACCATTTTCCTTTCTCCTTCACCCACATAATAGCATGCTTATGAGTCAGTACTTAATTTTTTAACGGCTCTATCAAGGTATAACTAACGTGCAGTAAACTGAAAATATGTAAAGTGTAAAATTTTATATTTTTTGACATTGTATACACCTCTGACGTCCCACTACCACCTCAGACAGTTTTTTACATCCCTTGGTAATCCCTTTCTCACATCCCTCCCACTCCGTAGGAAACCACTGATATTTTCTGGCACTATAGGTTAAATGCGCATTTTCTAGAATTTCATATAAATGGAATCCTGAAATATATATTTATTCTTGGTCCGACTTCTTTGACAGCATAATTATTCTGAGATTCATCCATGTTGTAGGATGTACCAATAGTGTATTCCTTTTCATTGCTAAGTAGAATTCCATTGTATGGATGTACAACAATTTGATTATCCATTCACCTATTGATGGACGTTGGGTTTTTTCCTGTTTTTAGATATTAGATATAAAACTGCTAAAAACATTTATGCACAAATATTTTTGTGGACATATTTTCATTTCTGTTTGGTAAATACCTTGGAATTGAATGGCTGGATATATGTTTAACTTTGTAAGGAACTGCCAAACTTTTCCAAAGGGATTGGACCTTTTTAAATGCCCAGCAACAGTATATAAGAGTTCTAATTCCAGCCAGGCGTGGTGGCTCACGCCTGTAATCCCAGCACTTTGGGAGGCCAAGGTGGGCAGATCACAAGGTCAGGAGATCGAGATCATCCTGGCTAACACAGTGAAACCCCGTCTCTACTAAAAATACAAAAAAATTAGCCAGGCGTGGTGGCGGGCACCTGTAGTCCCAGCTACTTGGGAGGCTAGGGCAGGAGAATGATGTGAACCCGGGAGGCAGAGCCTGCAGTGAGCCGAGATCGCGTGACTGCACTCCAGCCTGGGCGACAGAGCAAGACTCCAAAAAAAAAAAAGAAAAGAGTTCTAACTCCTCCACATCCTCACCAGCATTTCCTAGGGCCAGTCTTTTTTAAATTTTAGCCATTTTAATAAGCATGTTGTGATATCATCAGTGATTTTAATTTGCATGTCCATAATACAAAGGGTATGCAGCATCTTTTCAAGCCTTATTTGTGCACATGGTATGTATGCAATCCGTATACCCTCTTTGGTGAAGTATTTGTTGAAATCTTTCATCCATGTTCTTTGGGTTTTTTTTATTACTGAGTTTTGAGAATTCTTTAAGTATTCTATGTATAAGTCTTTAATCACATATATGCTTTGAAAATATTTCTCCAGTATTTGTCTTTTTATTATTGTATTTTATTTCATTTTTTTTTTTTTGCGAGATGGAGTCTTGCTCTGTCGCCCAGGCTGGAGTGCAGTGGCATGATCTCAGCTCACTGCAACCTCCACCTCCCGGGTTCAAGCAATTCTCCCACCTCAGCCTCCCAAGTATCTGGGATTACAGGTGTGTGCCACCATGCCTGGCTAATTTTTTGTATTTTTAATAGAGATGGGGTTTCACCATGTTGGCCAGGCTGCTCTTGAACGCCTGACCTCGTGATCCACCCGCCTTGGCCTCCCAAAGTGCTGGGATTACAGGTGTGAGCCACCGTGCCCGGCCTTGACTTTTTATTGATCTAAAATATTTTTCAAAGAACATTAGTTTGGCTGGGCACAGCAGCTTATGTCTGTAATCCCAGCAGTTTCGGAGGCCAAAGCAGGAGGACCACTTCAGTCCAGGAGTTTGAGATCAGCCTGGGCAACATAGTGAGACTCCATCTATACAAATAAAAAACAAATTAGCTAGGTGTGGTGGCACACACCTGTAGTCCCAACTACTCAAGAGGCTGAGGTGGGAGGATCACTTGAGCCCCGGAGGTTGAGGCTGCAGTGAACCCTCATCGCACCACTGCACTCCAGCTTGGATGACAGAGCAAAACCCTGCCTCAAAACAAAGAGCATCAGTGCATGAGTTCTTAATTTTGGTAAAGTCCAGTTTATCAATTTTTTTCTCTTATGACTCATACTTTTGGGGTTGTATCTAAGGAATCTTTGTCTAACCCATAGTGACAAAAATTTTCTCCTATGCCTTTTTCTGGAAGCATTATAGTTTTAGATATTACATTTAAGTCTATAATACATTTGAAGTTAATTGTGTAAAGGAAGATGTTCAGCAGCAGGCAGCTGACCATCTTTGTAGCGAATCAACCACACCAAAAACAAGATGGATGGAGGTGGAGACCTGGAAGCTGTGTCAAGGGTGACCGAGCCCTGTTTCTGGTTTGAGAAAGTCCCACTTATATTCGAGGTGGATGCAGAGGCAACAGAAAATTATGGTTTTTCACTACAGAAAGGAAATGCACCCGGCATACACAACCTGGCTCTGCAGTGAGTATACATATGGTCATAACGATGTGGGTGCTTGATTACTGATTTCACTAAAAGTAATAGAAAACTCCAGAGGGGCAATGAGAATAGTTAAAAGACTAAATCTTCTTTTTTCTTCTCTCAGAAGAAACTCAATATGTAATGCCCAAAATTGAGAAATCAAGACCTAACAGCAAGAGACTACTTTTGAGTGATCGGAAGAGAACTCCAGGGAGGGCGGCTTCTTCTGGCTACTCGGCTCTAGGTACTGAGTGGATCTAGGGGATCAGGAGGGAGCGTGGCAGAAGCCAGCTGTGTTTCATTGTCAGCCTTTTAGTATTGTTTGATTTTATTTTAACAATATATATGCTATTTTGCTTAAAATAAAAAAATAGATGGCCGGGGCACGGTGGCTCACGCCTGTAATCCCAGCACTTTGGGAGGCCAAGACAGGTGGATCACGAGGTCAGGCGATCGAGACCATTCTGGCTAACATGGTGAAACCCCGTCTCTACTAAAAATAAAAAAAAAATTAGCCAGGCATGGTGGCAGGAGCCGAGATCGCGCCACTGCGCTCCGGCCTGGGCGACAGAGCGAGACTCCATCTCAAAAAAAAACGCCGGGCGCGGTGGCTCACACTTGTAATCCCAGCACTTTGGGAGGCCGAGGCGGGCGGATCACGAGGTCAGGAGATCGAGACCACGGTGAAACCTCGTCTCTACTAACAATACAAAAAAAAATTAGCCGGGCGTGGTGGCAGGCGCCTGTAGTCCCAGCTACTCGGAGAGGCTGAGGCAAGAGAATGGCGTGAACCCGGGAGGCGGAGCTTGCAGTGAGCCGAGATTGCGCCACTGCACTCCAGCCTGGGCGACAGAGTGACAAAAAAAACAGACAGACAGACAAAAAAAAAAAAAAAAAAATAGATTTGGAAATACAGGTATTCTTACCAGAATGTGACAGTTTTTTGGGGGGTTTTTGTTTGTTTGTTTGTTTGTTTTTTAAGTAAAGTTGAGCCTTTTTAGTTCAATAGTCTAATGAAGGACAGAGCTAAATGAGTCTTTTCAAGATGATTAAATCAACTAAGTATAGAAAATGGTCCTTTAATTAATTGACTAACTGTTGGAATTATAAATATCTCATAGCCCCTCAAGTAGGGTTGCCAGATTTAGCAAATAAAAATAAGTATGTCCCATGCAATATTTGAGATACTTATACTTTAAAAAGTATTTGTTATTTCTCTGAAATTCAAATTTAATTTAGCAGCCCAAATTTTTACCAGCAACCCTACCCCAAAAATAGTAGAAGTCATGAAAATTGCTAGAATGGGACATAATGGGGAATGAGAAGTGGAAGATTTTTCATTTACCCATCCTAGACGAAGGTGGCCCAGTATTGATCTCAAGATATTTCTGAGTGAGATCCCAGTGGCGAGGTACATTTTTTCCATTGTTCATTCCAGTCTTCCATGCCTCCTATAACCAGTTATAGCAAGTGCATTTGTAATAGAAAGTGGTCAAATTGCAATCACAGAAAATGAATGTTGGCCTTCTAGGAAGATAATGAACAATTTTTAAGGGCTAAACCATAGAGCAATCAGAAATGGAACAAGCGTGCATTTCTGTTACTTTTACTTAATCGCAAAAGTGCAGTGTTGTGGGCATTCCTGAGCGGGAGAAACTTAGGTCTGCAGTTTTATGTTTATTGCTTAATTGCGACCCTTGCATCAGATTCTCCTCTTCTATAAATGTAAATATATTTTTTTAGTATCATTATAGAAAATTTTAAACATGTGCAAAAGTAGATGAAATAGTTAAATGAACCTCCACGTATTCATCACCCAGTTTCAATAACAATCAATTTATGGCCAGTCTTGTTTCATCTATACTCTTTAATTCTCTCTGGCTGTCTTGAAGCGAATTTCAGACATCATCTAATTTTATGTCTAAATATTTCAGCATGTATTTCTAACAAAAAGGACTCCCCCTTTTAAACATAACTATAATATCTTCATCATACACTCCAAAATCAACAATAATTCCATAAAAACATTTAAATAAAACTTGCTAGGCCAGGCACAGTGGCTCGATAATCCCGGCACCTCGGGAGGCTGAGGCGGGTGAATCACCTGAGGTCAGGGGTTCCAGACCAGCCTGGTCAACATGGTGAAACCCCGTCTCTACTAAAAATACAAAAAAATAGCTGGACCTGGTGGCACATGCCTGTAATCCCACCTACTCGGGAGGCTGAGGCAGGAGAATTGCTTGAACCCAGGAGGTGGAGGTTGCAGTGAGCCAAGATCACGCCATTGCACTCCAGCCTGGGCAACAATGCGAGACTCCGTGTCAAAAAAAAAAAAAAGAAAGAAAAGAAAAGAATAAATAGGCGGGGCGCGGTGGCTCATGCCTGTAAACCCAGCACTTTGGGAGGCCGAGGCAGGCAGATCACGAGGTCGGAGATCGAGACCATCCTGGCTAACAAGGTGAAACCCCGTATCTACTAAAAGTACAAAAAATTAGCCAGGCGTAGTGGCGGGCGCCTATAGTCTCAGCTACTCCGGAGGCTGAGGCAGGAGAATGGCGTGGACCCGGGAGGTGGAGCTTGCAGTGAGCCGAGATCGCACCACTGCACTCTAGACAGGATACAAAGATCCACAGGATCTGCCCTTTGCCCTGAAAGCATTGTGAAACAAACAGGTTTACATAAGTACTCAGAATTCAAAGCAGAAGGAATTAGCCACAAATAAGGGTCCAAGTAGAACTAGCAATTGAAAAAAGTTCCAAACGGTGTGCCTCTATCTTGAGATCAGCAGTGGAGGGTATTTCACTGGAGGGGTCAGCATGAACAAAAGCATAAAGAAGACAAAATATCCTAAATGACTCATTCTTCAAGAGCGAAGAGAGGCCAGGTGCGGTGGCTCACGCCTGTAATCCTGGCACTTTGGGAGGCCGAGGTGGACAGATCGCATGGTGAGGAGATTGAGACCATCCTGGCTAACACGGTGAAACCCCGTCTCTACTAAAAATACCAAAAAAAATTAGCCGGGCATGGTAGCACACGCCTGTAGTCCCAGCTACTCGGGAGGCTGAGGCAGGAGAATTGCTTGAACCTGGGAGGTGGAGGTTGCAGTGAGCCAAGATTGCGCCACTGCACGCCAGCCTGGGCAACAGAGCTAGACTGTCTCAAAAAAAAAAAAAAAAGAGCGAAGATGAGGCCTTCCATATCTTTGCACATCATGTGCCCTGGCCTGTGACACTTAGCCCAGAGATTGATGCACAGTGAGGCTTCAATTAATATTTATTGATGAAATGACTGTAAAATGTACCTTTTACCCAGTAATAATTAATTCTCAGCCCGTCCTAAAACTCCTACATCATACTGTATTGTTTTCATACACAAAGACTGCCACTGAGCTCCTGCAGCTTCCATCAGAAAGACATAACCACTGAATTATTGTACAACAAGGAATCATGCTGAACATTTTTGGAAAGATTCTGCCTCCCTTATGCTCTGCTTCTTTTCATGTGCCTAAGTGGTTAGTTGGTGAATTTTTGCTGGTCTCCTTTATTAGTTTAAAACATAACCAGAGCATCTGTGGTCCCTCAGTTATCATGACCTGCCTGTTGGCCTTGTAATGAGTAGATATGAGATTTGCTTCACTGACCATTTTCTCTAAGAATAAAAGCCAGAGTCAAGCTTTACTAACTACATGATTAAAATTTATTGCCAGTGAAAGGATTTTTCTCATGTGTGCGTGCGCGTGTGTGTGTATGTGTAGGACAGAGAGAGAGAGTTGGATGAGCCTAAATTAAAACTTAAATAGCTCTCTGTACCCTTCTGAATAAGATTTACTTCTATCTATTCCACAAGAGAGAAGATCTGCATATTTGCCAGCCGGCCAGCAGTGTAGTAAACGTATGTGGAGTTATTTTCCATATCGTTGTGTTTATTTATATAGGCCCAATTAGACCCTTTTAAAGGCTTAACTAGTGTGGCTGCTGCAGACAGCTAGTTTACACCAAGTCCTTCTTGGCAAGACTTGAAAGCAAACAGTAAATAGCGTAAACAATTGTATGTGATTATACACTGCTAAATAATGTGCATCTGGGATGACAAACCAAACTTATTAAACAGACAACAAATAGCTGAGGTAAATAGCAAATATGTTAACTCTACAAAATACAGAGCTGGATCTCGTCAAAGCCTTATTAACGCGGCACAGCTGGATTAGAATAAAAGAGCCATTTAGACTTAAAAGCAGGGGATCTCCAAGTTAGAAAGTCTGGATTCTGTTCCCGTCTCCATCACTAATTCACTAAGTGACACTGATTATTACTTTGATTTTTGCTTGCATTTTCCCATCAATAGAAAGGGAATTTCAGGACTGTTCCTGAGAGCTAGAGAGAATGGTTGCCAGATGACTTCCCAAGAAGGGAACGAATGAGAGCCGCTGTCTGGACGCCTCCTGCCTTGCCCTGCAATCTCCCAGACCTTGATACCCCCTGGAAAAGAGAGTCGGCCTGGGCAAACATGGGTGAGGAGATGACAGCTGTAAGTCAGGTCACCACTGTGACCATGGCCAGCTTTGGGGACTCGGCTTCAGTATGGGGAGGTTAGATACTGATGACCAGCTCTACTTCTGAGATCTAGGGGGAGGGGAGGGAGGTAGGGACCCACCAGAGATGTTTGGGACCATACGTGATTATGAGCATCTTTCAGTCTTCTCTCACAGAACTTGATTGTAATAGAACTTGCTTTAAAGCAAAGCATTGCCAATCAATTCTTGTTGTCTACCTCACGCACCAGGGTTCCCACTATTCTCTAGACAGAAATTTTCAACTTAGCTGCAAAGAAGAATCACCCAAGGATATTTTTTTAATCTAATGCCCAGGCTGTACTCCCAGCCTGGGAGTGGGACCAAATCTCCAGTATTTTTTTTTTTAAGTCCCCTGGGTGGTTACTAAGGGCGACCAAGGTTGAGAGGAACTGAACTACTGGTCCAAATCACTGACCGTGATTTAAAGCAGTGGTGCTCCTTAACCTTGAGGATGCACTTGAATCACCTGTGGTGATTTAAATGTCACGTCTGCATTGGCTCCACCCAGGCAATATGTTTCCAAATAGATCTCAAATGCAACACTCGTATTAATTCAGGCCACTAGCATCTCTTTCCTCCACCTCTGCAACAGGGTCTCTATTTCCATGGCACCTAGAACGAGCCTTTAGAGCATAAATCTGGTCATTTATTGCCCTTCTCTCAATCTTTCAATATTTCTTGTAACGAAGTCCAAATTCATCTGCCCGCTGCAAGACAGCCAATAAAACAAGGAGACAGGCCAGGTGCGGTGGCTCATGCCTGTAATCCCAGCACTTTGGGAGGCCAGGGCAGGCAGATCACCTGAGGTCAGAAATTCAAGACCAGCCTGGTCAACATGGTGAAACCCCATCTCTACTAAAAATACAAAAAAAGTGGCCAGGCATGGTGGCGGGGCACTGGTAATCCCAGCTACTTAGGAGGCTGAGGCAGGAGAATCGCTGGAACCCAGGAGGCAGAGGTTGCAGTGAGCCAAGATCGCGCTACTGCATTCTAGCCTGGGCAACAGAGTGAGACTCCGTCTCAAAAAAGAAAAAAAATACAAGGAGACAAGGAGTTGGAGCCAGTTGGAGCTGGCTCTCTTTATTTCTGAGAGCCATCAAGCCGAGAAGATGGAGGACCAATATGCTGAAGAACCACCTTCAGTCCAAATGTCAGGCCCTTTTAATGTTAAGGGCAGAGGGAAGAGGAGGGGCTTGCAATCAAGAGGTGACCAATGACTACAGACATTTGGGTTCCAGCGAGGGTCCAGGGAAGCTGGGAGCTTCTTTGTCCTTGTCAGGTCACAATGCTCCTATAAATCTTTAACAAAACATAGTTGTTTACATACTTCCCCTTTAATCCCAGAGTTAGTTTAAAAAATCTGCATGATTGCTGTTTTTGCATTTTATCTCAGCACTCTAAAATTATCCTAGCCCACATGTAGAAATGGGTAAAGGACCCCTTAAACAACAGTGGAGTGAGTTATGTTCTGCTGTTTCACCTCTGCATTCCGGACTTGCCAAGCACGTTTTCATCTTGGGGTCTTTATACTTGCTGCCCCTCTCTCTGTGTGGAAGATTTCCTTCCAGAGCCACACATGGCTGGCTCCCTTGCTTCATTCAGGACTTTGCCCCTCACTGAATGCCTTTCTTGATGATGCCCATCTTAAATTTCCCTTTGTTTTGTCCCCTTGCCCTGCTCTATTCTCTTTCACAGCTTTTACCATTACCAGAAACCTTGTTACTTGCTAGTGTATCTATTTATTGCCCATTTTCCCCCTAGAGAACAGAAGCTCCATGAGGGCTAGGACTTTGTTTGCCTTGTAACAGAATACCTAGAATAGTGCCTGGCACACAGTTGGCACTCAGGACCTAGTGAATGAATGGATAAGTAAATGTCCCCTACTCCCATTTCACTTTCACACTCAATCATAATTAGGAGGCTATCCCAGAAACAGGCTTTTTAGGTCAACCATGTTTCTCAAATAAAGCAACCTGTGGCTGGGCACGGTGACTCACACCTGTAATCCCAGCACTTTGGGAGTCCGAGGCAGGTGGATCATAAGGTCAGGAGTTTGAGACCAGCCTGGCCAATATGGTGAAACCTCATCTCTACTAAAAATACAAACATTAGCCAGGTGCAGTGGCAGGCGCCTGTAGTCCCAGCTACTCGGGAGGCTGAGGCAGGAGAATTGCTTGAACCAGGGAGGCAGCAGTTGCAGTGAGCCAAGATCATGCCACTGCACTCCAGTCTGGGCAACAGAGTGAGACTCCGTCTCAAAAAAAAATAATAATAATAATAATAATAAATACAGCTGGACGCGGTGGCTCACACCTGTAATCCCAGCACTCTGGGAGGCCAAGGCAGGTGGATCACGAGGTCAGGAGATCGAGACCATCCTGGCTAACACGGTGAAACCCTGTCTCTACTAAAAACACAAAAAAAAATAGCCAGGCATGGTGGTGGGTGCCTGTAGTCCCAGCTACTTGGGAGGCTGAGGCAGGAGAATGGTGTGAACCAGGGAGGCAGAGCTTGCAGTGAGCTGAGATTGCGCCACTGCACTCCAGCCTGGGTGACAGAGCGAAACTCCATCTCAAAATAAAATAAAATAAAATAAATAATAATAATAATAATATTAAATAAAATAAAGCAACCTGTGAAAGCATTTTGCTCTCACTTATTTGACTTTCTTTCATTTAAAACTTGAATTTTCCTAGATCTCACCAGTTCTTGAAAACATTCAGTTATAAAAAAATCAATAAAATTGTCTTTTTATTGGAAAAGAGTGATTGTTCCAAATTAGGGCTGTAAGATTTAGCAAATAAAAATATAAGATAGCCAACGAAATTTGAATCTCAGATAAACAATAATTCTTTAGTATCAGTATGTCCAATGCAATATTTGGGACATATGCTAAATGTTTCTTATCTGAAATTCAAATTGAACTGGGCACCCTGTATTTTATCTGACAACCTTAATACAAAATGAAATGAAATTTGTTTTGGTATGGGATAAAGTATGAAGTCAGATAACCTAGGTTTGAATCTTAGCCACTTAATAGTTATATAAACTCTGGGAAGTTATTTCACTTTGTCAAGCTGTAGTTTCCCCATCTCTAAACCTATTAGATAGTAATATCTGCTTTGTATGGTTATTGCGAAGATTTTTTTTTTTTTTTTTTTTTTTTAGACAGTCTCGCTCTGTCGCCCCAGGCTGGAGTGCAGTGGTGCAATCTCAGCTCACTGAAACCTCCACCTCCCAGGTTCACGCCATTCTCCTGCCTCAGCCTCCCTAGTAGCTGGGACTACAGGCGCCCGCCACCACGCCTGGCTAATTTTTTTGTATTTTTTAGTGGAGACAGGGTTTCACCTTGTTAGACAGGACGGTCTCGATCTCCTGACCTCATGATCCACCTGTCTCAGCCTCCCAAAGTGCTGGGATTACAGGCATGAGACACCGCGCCTGGCCTCATTTTTTTTTTTTTTTTAGACAGTGTCTCACTCTATCGCCCAGGCTGGAGTGCACTGGTGTGATCAGGGCTCACTGCAGCCTCGACCTCCTGGGTTCAAGCAATCCTCCCACCTCAGCCTCCCAAGTAGCTAGGACTACAGGCATGCGCCACCACACCAGGCTAGTTTTTGTATGTTTAGTAGAGACAGGGTTTTGCTGTGTTGCCAAGGCTGTTCCCAAACTCATGAGCTCAAGTGATCCACCTGCCTTGGCCTACCAAAGTGCTGGGATTACAAGCTTGAGCCACCATACACGGCTGAAGATTAAATTGTTAAAAACTAACTAAATCATTTCGTATAGCACCAGGCCATAATAAGGACAAATATTATTGTCATCAGTGTTATTAAATATAGAGTTAACAATCATCTTTTGTCTAGGACTGAGGGTTTTCCTAGGATGTGAGACTTTCAGTGCTAAAACTGGGCAAGTTTCAGGCAGCCCAGGACAGTTGGTCATTTTAAAAGCTCTCTAGAGGCTGGGTGCGGTGACTCATGCCTGTAATCCCAGCATTTTGGGAGGCCGAGGCTGGTGGATCACGAGGTCAGGAGATCCAGACCATCCTGGCTAACATGGTGAAACCCTGTCTCTACTAAAAATACAAAAAATTAGCCATGGTGGCAGGCGCCTGTAGTCCCAGCTATTCAGGAGGCTGAGGCAGGAGAATGGCGTGAACCTGGGAGGTGGAGGTTGCAGTGAGCTGAGATCACGCCACTGCACTCCAGCCTGGGCGACAGAGTGAGACTCCGTCTCAAAAACAAAAAAAAAGCTCCCTAGAAAAAGTTTGCTGGTGCTATATGACTGCACTTACTTTAAGCTGTAAGTAATGTATGAGGATTATTTTCTATCAGTTATCAAAAAATGTCAGGTTGGCAGTGGAAGTTTTTCAGCCTATATTTCAAAATGAACATTTATTTTGCTATTGACCCCAGGCACATTTAGCTTCCCATTGCTGTAAGGTGTGTTTTAGTCCTGTGTTTTTAGAAAATCATTCAAATGGCACCATCAATGTTGATTAATACATTTTTTTAACATTAACAATCAAAATGGGGCGTTTGACTGCCATATGATTCTATGCATTTGTAGTTCAGCTCTTTGTTCTGGGCATCCAGAAGAAAAAGCTGTTAAGAAACAACTTGTTTCAGCCGGGTGCAGCAACTCACGCCTGTGATCCTAACACTTTTCGAGGCCAAGGCGGGCGGATCACCTGAGGTCAGGAGTTCAAGACCAACCTGGCCAACATGGTGAAACCTCATCTCTAGTAAAAATACAAAAATTAGCCATGTATGGTGGCACATGCCTGTAATCCCAGCAACTACTCAAGAGGCTGAGGCAGGAGAATCGCTTGAACCCAGGAGGGGGAGGTTGCAGTGAGCCAAGATCACGCCACTGCACTCCAGCCTGGGTGACAGAGTGAGATTCAAAAAAAAAAAGAAAGACAGAAAACAACTTGTTTCACAGATAAAATGGTGCTAATTTATTCAAATACAGTTGTTGAATGCAAGGTTCAAAAAGGTTGTATCTTAAACCTCTTAAGCAGGAGAAATGAATAGGATGCTCTCTAATACTCTCTCAATCCAATAGCTGCCCCTGCCTCTCTCAATCAAAGAGGTGGTACTTCATAGAGTGCTGAATTCAGAGAAGAATACAGCCCCTTGGCATCCCTGTGGTTTTGCCCAGTGACCAAGAATAACAGAGTCGTTGAGCAGTGTCTGGGTACTGGATTTTAACTCTCAGAACTAGTCTCATCCAGACAAAGCACGGAAGGCTTGGCCAAGGCATAGGACAGCATCTTGGCCATGTAATGGCAAGAGTGTGAGCAACAGAAGATGGGGAGCAGGAGGGAGGTGGGAGGAAGGTGGAGACAAGCCCCGGCGAGCCACTATCCTCGTCTCAGAAATGAGGAGGGTTGCCGGGCGCAGTGGCTCACGCCTGTAATCCCAGCACTTTGGGAGGCCGAGGCAGGTGGATCACGAGGTCAGGAGATGGAGACCATCCTGACTAACATGGTGAAACCCTGTCTCTACTAAAAAATACAAAAAATTAGCCGGGCACGGTGGCGGGCACCTGTAGTCCCAGCTACTCGGGAGGCTGAGGCAGGAGAATGGCTTGAACCCGGGAGGCCGAGCTTGCAGTGAGCCGAGATCGCACCACTGCACTCCAGCCTGGGGGACAGAGCAAGACTCCATCTCAAAAAAGAAAAAGAAAAGGAAAGAAAGGAGGAGGGTTCTGGAAGGAGAACTAGAGGTTCAGGCATGTTATTTATTATAATAATATTCAAGTATAGTATATTATTTGTAGCTACAAAGATAACCAGTAGAGGATCTTATGATTATCACCTACCTATCAAGCACTAGGAGAAGTGAGAAGAGATGAGATACACAAAACTAAACTAAAACAACATTCTTCTTACCAGAGTTGGCAAATAGTCAAGAAATTGAGGCTAAGTGAGGTGGCTCACACCTATAATCCCAGCACTTTAAGAGGCCAGGACAGGAGGATTGCTTGAGCCCAGGAGTTTGAGACCAGCTGGGGCAATGTGGCAAGATCCTAAAAAAAGTACAAAATACTAACAGGGTGTGGTGGCACGAACCTGCAGTCCCAACTACTCCGAGGCTGAGATGGGAGGATCCCCTTGAGCCCAGGAGGTCGAGGCTGCAGTGAGCCGTGATCACACCTGGGTGACAGAGCGAGACCCTGTCTCAAAGACAGAGAGAGACGGAGAGAGAGCAAAAAGGGAGGAAGGAAGGAAGGAAGGAAGGAAGGAAGGGAGGGAGGGAGGGAGGGAGGGAGGGAGGGAGGGAGGGAGGGAGCTGAGAAATAAGTATATGAGATGAGTTGGAAACCAGCCAGGAGGACTAAGTAGAGACTTTTGTTGTTGCTGCTGTTACTGGTTAGACCAGAGAGGGGGAGGGGAGGCTGCTGATTTCATCAAGGACTGCTGAGCCTGATTTACTGGCATGTGCACCACTGCTTTGATTTAAAAACCAATGGGCTGGGCGTGATGGCTCACACCTGTTATCCCAGCACTTTGGGAGGCCACGGTGGACAGATCACAAGGTCAGGAGTTTGAGACCAGCCTGACCAACACAGTGAAACTAAAAATAAAAAAAAATTAGCCGAGCATGGTGGTGTGCGCTATAATCCCAGTTGCTCAGGAGGCTGTGGCAGGAGAATCGCTTGAACCTGGGAGGCGGAGGTTGCAGTGAGCTGAGATCACGCCACTGCAGTCCAGCCTGAGTGACAGAGTGAGACTCTGTCTCAAAAAGTAAATAAATAAAATAAAAACCGATGAAAAGGTAGTGCTATTGTGATACAAAGATTAGTCATCTTCCTCTTTCTAGACAAAAGTAGGTAATATTCTTAGTATTATTCATTTGGTGAGCATTCAGAAAATCACTTAGAATTGCTTATACTTATTGGCCAGGCGCGATGGCTTATGCCTGTAATCCCAGCACTTTGGGAGGCTGAGGCGGGCGGATCACAAGGTCAGGAGATCAAGACCATCCTGGCTAACACAGTGAAACCCTGTCTCTATTAAAAATACAAAAAATTAGCCAGGCGTGGTGGCAGGCGCCTGTAGTCCCAGCTACTCGGGAGGCTGAGGCAGCAGAATGGCGTGAACCCGGGAGGTGGAGCTTGCAGTGAACCGAGATCACGCCACTGCACTCCAGCCTGGGCCACAGAGCAAGACTCCACCTCAAAAAAAAAAAAGAAAAAAAAGAATTGCTTATACTTATTTTGTACTTCAAGGGCCTTAGAAATTACTTGGAAAAAGTCGGAGTACTAAGCAAAGAGATATTCTAGAAGATGGAATGAGAGGAAGAAAGAGAAGAAAGTAAGTCCAAGATTGCTTTCTTGATGCCCCCAATAGCGGAAATAGCACCCATTAGCTTTAAATTCCAAAAGCATTAGTACTGACCCAAATTCTAGGTACACATGGGAAATGCATCCTGCCACCTTTCCTCAGGCCTTCTCGCCTCCTAAGTTCCTGTTCTCTGCCTCTCTATACCTAGGGCTTGTTTACTTGGCACTAAACAGTTTACCATTTTTCATTTCACTTCACTTCCATCTGATTTAGATTTTTCAAACATGCAACATTTAAATTTTTCAAACATGCAACATTATCTTCAATATATCATTTATCACCTTCTGCATTTAAGAAGGGTGTGCCATCTGCATGAGGGAGATGGGTGATGTTTCTTTAAACCCAGAGTCTTTGGTCTTAGCAACAAATCAACTTACTCATCCTGAGTACACTGCCAGAAAGGACAAAGTAAATCCTTCTTGGTCCAGCTGTTAGTTGAGTACAAATAAACACATGCTGGGAGTGGAAGACCTGCTTTGCTCTGTATTTTTCTTTCTGACTTGAACTTGGATTTTCCTTCCCAATCAAGAGTTATTATAGCTCAGCCTGCTAATCTGAATTTAAAGCCTTCCAAGCATAAAGGAGTCCTTCTCAGGGTAGAGAATCATGTCAAGCTCAGATACACTTTATAAGGGACATGTCTCCAGTCACTGTCAGGAGTCTTCTTTAGAATTCACTGTCTTTCCTACAGCCAACCCCTCTCATTCAAGGATTCCCTCCCATCCATGCCTAGTTTCACACACTCCCAGGTCTCCGTTCATTTGTAAAGGTACCAGCTCAGGGGCGGATGAAGAAATAAGGGGTGGGGGGAAAGACAGCCAGTGTGAACCGAAGCCAGGTGGGGAACACCTGTCTCTCTCCCCCACCCCTGAAACTGAGCAATACAGACACTAATCCCTCATGGTTGTTTCTGTGGTATTGAACTGTGGTGGCAATGACAGTCGTGACTTCATTGAAGAAAGCAAAACAGCTGGCAGGGCCTGGTGGGTGTGCTCCTAATTTGTGGACAGATAGCTTTGTAGTTCCCAGTGGGTTCCGGCCTGCAGTGACTAGACCCAGACAGGGAAAGAAAAAAAAAGCCCTTCTTCTATTGAAAACGTGACCTCCTTCTTCCCACTGAAGTCAATGTCAAAATTTGCTTTTGTGAGGGGCCAAAGGGTTGAGTCCTACAGTTTAACAAAAGGATCACACACATGCACAAAGGCATTCTTCTTCTAGGCCAATCACACTTCTCTCTTGAATTCAGAATGCCTGCTGCCTTCTTTTGGCTGGTAAGTGTACAGAATGAACTTAGAACCTATGGATATGATTTCTTAAAAATGCTAGCATCTCCATCTCTAGAAAAATAATTCCTTTTTTTTTTTTTTTTTTTTTTTTTTGAGATGGAGTCTCGCTCTGTCGCCCAGGCTGGAGTGCAGTGGTGCGATCTCAGCTCACTGCAAGCTCCACCTCCTGGGTTTACGCCATTCTCCTGCCTCAGCCTCCTGAGTAGCTGGGACTACAGGTGCCGCCACCACGCCTGGCTAATTTTTTATATTTTTTAATAGAGACGGGGTTTCATCGTGTTAGCCAGGATGGTCTCGATCTCCTGACCTCATGATTCGCCTGCCTCAGCCTCCCAAAGTGCTGGGATTACACGTGTGAGCCACTGCACCTGGCCTTTTTTTTTTTTTTTTTTGAGAGAGAGAGAGTGCAATCACAGCTCACTGCAGCATCAACCTCTTGAGCTCAAGCAATCCTCCCACCTCAGCTCCTGAGTAATTAGGACTATAGGTGCACACAACCATGCACGGCTAATCTGCTTTTCTTTTTTGTAGAGACAGTGTTTTGTCACGTTGCCCAAGCTGGTCTCTAACTCCTGGGCTCAAGCAATCCTCCCACCTCGGCCTTCCAAAGTGCTGGGATTACAGGCATGAGCCACTGCATTTGGCCAGAATTCCTTTATTTCCAAATAAAAATTTGAGAATTCTTTCAGTTTGAGAAATCATCCTTGGGTCTATGTGAAACAAGATGATGGCTTTCTAAAACTTTCTGAAGTAAAAGGGGCAAGGCGGGCATACAGGACCAGGTGGAGGATGGGGAGGTGGCTGATGTGAAAGTTCCAGATACCTGGAGGAAATCATTTCTGTCAAACCCAGACAAAAAAGAGCCAGGAAGGAGAAGAGGTGCAAGCTTACATTCTGTGATAAACGATTTCCAAAGACTCTATAAGCCCTTCACACATCTCCTTCTTTAATAAAGTTTATCATTAGACATTCTTTTTCTCTTTTTTTTTTAGACGCAGTTTCGCTCTTGTTAGCCAGGCTGGAGTACAATGGCGCGATCTTGGCTCACTGCAACCTCCGCCTCCCAGTTTCAGTATATTATCCTGCTTCAGCCTTCCCGAGTCGCTGGAATTACAGGCATATGCCACTACACCCGACTAATTTTGTATTTTTAGTAGAGATGGGGTTTCTCCATGTTGGTCAGACTGGTCTCGAACTCCCGACCTCGGCCTCCCAAAGTGCTGGGATTACAGGCATGAACCACCGCGCCCAGCCTATCACTAGACATTCTTTAGGACTGCAGCGATTCAAATAAAATGTTCTTGGAAGAACACTTGCCCAGTAGCGACATCTCCACCAATGAACTGACAACAACTCTGGCTCTGAACCTCTGGAACCAATGAACTTGTTTCTAAGCAGCTTATGTCAATTTATTTTTGCTAATAAAAGCTCCCCTCCCCCTTCCTCACTGAATGCACTAGTGGCTTGCCATTCCATGCATTCCAGTCTATAATCCTTACTTCTATTCTTGAGTAAACCCAACATATTTAGAGACAATTTTCTCTGGTGTCTTTTTTTTTTAGGTTGATACTGACTACGTAGTCGGTGTCAGTAGAGGTTAATTCATACCTTTACAATTATATGGCTTGATAAGCTGGTCTTGACTGTCACATAAACCTACCTACCTTTGTCTTATTATTCCTTCTAGTAAACATGTGTCACTCTTTGGCCACCCAGGGGCCATTCTCCCTTCCTAACACTACTTACAGATTCCTTCAGGAAATCTATCCTTTCTCATTCTAGCCCTGTGGCTTGGGAGGGATTCACCCACCTCTCCTGCTCTACGGGTGGACTGTAGTTGGCTTAAACCAATCAGCTTTTCCCATGTACTTACTTATATCCTCCACTGATTCCCAGATAAACCAGTAACCCATTCACATCCATGAAGACACAGGAGCCATTTGAAGCCTCTGGGAAAGACAAGCTTCCTCCTCTTCCAGAGATGCTACCAGGAAAGAGGCTTGCTCTTCCTCCAGAAGGTATAGGGAGATCTGAGGCCTGGAGTTACTGCAGCCATTTTCTGCCACACGTGGAGAGCCAGGAGCTGCCTAGAAGAGGATGGGGATGGCAGGTAGGGACAATGTGGTATCTGAGGATGAAGCTGAGGCAGAGAGGAACTAGTGTCCAGGAGTTCTTGTTTAGATTGCTAGATCAAACCTTACCTGAGGCCAATATCTGTCTGTGGAGATTTCTATTGTGTAAGCCAAGAAACTTCCTTTGTTGTTTAAGCCAGGTCAAATTGGCTTCTCTGCTACTTATGATAAAATAGCCTTAAATGGGCCGGGCATGGTGGCTCACGCCTGTTATCTCAGCACATTGGGAGGCTGAGGTGGGCGGATCATGAGGTCAGGAGATCGAGACCATCCTGGCTAACATGGTGAAACCCCATCTCCACAAAAAATACAAAAAAGAAAATTAGCCAAGCGTGGTGGTGGGCGCCTGTAGTCCCAACTATTTGGGAGGCTGAGGCAGGAGAATGGCGTGAACCTGGGAGGCAGAGCTTGCAGTGAGCCGAGATCGTGCCACTGCACTCCAGCCTGGGTGACAGAGCAAGACTCCGTCTCACACACACAAAAAAAAGCCCTAAATGATATAAGTCCATTGTTAAGAACATTTTATGGCTCCCCACTGTCGATAAAAAAAAGTTAATGGACATAAACATCTCCTCGATGGTGGTGATCGCTTCATAGGCATATACTTATGCCCAAACTTATTGAGATGTATACATTAAGTAGACACAGCTTTTTATATATCAATCATATCTCAATAAAGTGATTTTATTTTTTTTAAAGACAAATAAGTTTAAATTCCTTAGCTTACCACCTGAGACAGTGTACAAGTGAAACATAGATGACCTTTTTCTTCTCATCGAACTAGTCTTTAGCTGTTCCCTCTGGCTTGTCCCTTTTCTCTGCTTATCCCTCCTTAAATTTTACATTTTCCACGATCTGAATTTCACATCATTCCTGATCTTTCCAAACAATACTTATCTCTCTTGATCTCTGTTTCCCTTCACATTCTTCTTCCAATTATGATTTAAACTCCTGTCTTTTCTTTGCCCTTTTCCTAGACTGTCATGTATTCTGAATTACTTTAATGTATATTTAACCTGTCTTCTTGAGAACAGGTCTTACAGGCTTCTGATCAATGTCTAGTTCATAGCATCTAGAACTATGCCTTATACATAGTAGGTATTAGAAACACATGCTGGGTAGTTGGCAATAGTAGTGTTTTCTGATCAATGTCAACACAAATGCTTATGTCTGGTTAAGCATCAGGACTCAGAGACTACCTAGACACATACAAACAACAAACCGGAGGGGTTCGACTAAATAGTTTTCACTTGAGAAGGCAATGGACTACTCCACTGTAAGAAAACCATCTGTATAAAAGAATCTTGGTGAGTGGACTGTAATCTAACTCTTCAAATGCCAGGGCTCATGGAAACAAATGAGGTAAACTTACTTGACTAATATATCTCTATTGTGAAAGCACACTGGAGCTTGCTTAATCATAAGCAAGTATCAAGTGGCCATATAATATAGCCCTGTGATTCAAGAGCTGCCTGTGGCCAAACAGGCCTGCCAAGAAGCTGTGCAATTTGGTGGTCCCAATTCCCAGTTCTATGTAAAGCCTCCGGGTGACTGGCCAATCAAGAGGCCCATAGACCAAGTAGCCGGCAGAGCAGCTATGCAGAGCCGTCATGCCATCATTTCCCACATCACTTCCCGCCTACCTTCCCTCTGGCTTCACAGAGTCTGTTTACAAAGAGAAGTAAATGCCCATATTCTGCTTGGCCTGCAGTGTAGGTGTTATTGTAACTCTTTAAAGCTTTATGACATTCAGTGGTGTACTTCCCTCGCATTCCTGCATGGCCCATGTCACATTGGAAACAGGCTGTCCTTAGCATTTCACAGGCTGCACACTTAATGACATCATTCTGTGAGATGAAGGGAGAACTCTAAGAAAAACCTAATTTGGCCTGCTGCAGCAACAGTTGCCTTAATTAGTTTCGATTTTTAATGCAATAAAAGGAATCAAGGTAAAGGTGGCTGGCCAGGAAAATTAATAAGCTTTCAGGTACACTTGGTTACTATGATTTTTCTGTTAGTAGAAAACGTTAAGCTGCTGTTTTGCTCTCTGTCTTGAGAACACAGATTACAAGAAAAAAGAAAGGTACACATAGACATTGTTAAAAAGGCATTAGGCTGGGCATGGTGGCTCATGCCTGTAATCTCAGCACTTTGGGGGCCCGAGGTGGGCAGATCACGAGGTCAGTAATTCGAGACCAGCCTGTCCAACATGGTGAAACCCTGTCTCTACTAAAAATACAAAAATTAGCTGGGCATGGTGGCGGGTGCCTGTAATCCCAGCTACTCAGGAGGCTGAGGCAGGAGAATCATTTCAACCTTGGAGGTGGAGGCTGCAGTGAGCCGAGATCATGCCATTGCACTCCAGCCTGGGCAACAGGGTGAGACTCCATCTAAAAAAAAAAAAAAAAAAAAAAAGTTAAGGTGAACTATCTGGTACTATCTGCCATCTTGGCATCTTATTCATTCCAGAGAGCATAAGCTCTTTTTCTCTGAATTGGTTCTTTCCCCTCCTTGCTAAGAGCCTTATAATATTATGAAACACAAAAATGTAATATGGAGCTGGACTGGGTTCACTCTTCACTATAAAGCTGCATTATCTACATTGGCATCCCTCTTAAGCAATCTTTAAGCAAAGAGGCATTTGGGACATCAGTAGAAGAAGGGACATTTTCCCTGTGCATGAGCTGTATTCTTCTGAGTAAATAGATGCTTTAAAACCAGCCAAGTCTCCATTTGGTGCATCTGAGTAGGAGTTTGATATTTGCACTGAGAAATATTGAATTCCTAGAACACCAAGAGGTGATTCAAGAATTTTCTTTCAAGCCAGTTAGACTTTAAATAAAAATTATTTACATATTCATGAGAAGATATATTTCTCTAGTATGTGCTAAGCATGAAAAAAAGAGCATCAACCGTCAAGTTTACCTTTGCTATGGGCATGTCTTGTGATATACCAGAAACTTCGGTGATACGGTTTTGAAAAAAAAAAAAAAAGGATTCCATGTAAAATCCTCAGGAGGAATAACTACCCCAATCTTTCACGCCTGTGAAGTTAGAACAACCATAGCCCTGATAAGGTCTCTGATGTGTTGTGATCTATGAATTGAAGTCCATGCTGTAAGTTATCAAATCACTTGCTAGTTAGGGGGCCTGGGCAGCCACCAGCATTCACATCCAAAGCAACTTTACCGCCCTCTTCCTCAGATAAGACAACTCTTACAACTTGTTAAAGACATTTCTCTAGAAAAATGGCAACGTCTCTCCTCCCCCAGCTCTCACCTCCAAAAAGGCAATGAATACTACCCATGCAAATGAAAGCACAGATGAAAAGATCTAACAGAGGAGTGGTGTTTATGCTCAGTCTCTCTCGAACATCGAGGTTGCTATGGTTGTGTGACCTTCAGCAAGCCACTCTACCAATCTAAGCCTTGCTCTGTCCTTTCTTCCCTCATTCCATCATTTCTTCATCCCCTCACATACTTAGTATTTATAGACCACCCACTATGTGTCAGGCCCTGCCTAGGAGCTTTGGTTATAACAGTGAACTAAGCCGAGTCCCTGCCCTCGTGCAGCTAATGTTCTGGTGAGCAGAGGGAGAAGGAAGACAGACAACAGGCCATAGCATCTGGTCATTTGTAGTCAATTCACTGGGACAAATCAAGCAACTTTATTCTTATTTAATGGACAAGGCTTTATATTCCATTATATTAAAATAAGGACTCCGTGCCTTTTGGTTAACCTTTATAAAATATTGCAAAGGGGCTGGGCACAGTGGCTCATGTCTGTAATCCCAGCACTTTGGGAGGCCGAGGCAAGCAGATCACTTGAGGTCAGGAGTTCAAGACCAGTCTGGCCAACATGGTGAAACCCCATCTCTACCAAAAATACAAAAATTATGTGATGGGATGTGACGGTGAATGCCTATAATCCCAGCTACTTGGGAGGCTGAGGCAGGAGAATCACTTGAACCCGGAGGCGGAGGTTGCAGTGAGCTGAGATCTCGCCACTGCACTCTTGCCTGGGCAACAGAGAGAGACTCAGTTTAAAAAATAAAAATAGGCCGGGCACGGTGGCTCACACCTGTAATCCTAGCACTTTGAGAGGCCGAGGCGGGTGGATCACGAGGTCAGGAGATGGAGACCATCCTGGCTAACATGATGAAACCCCATCTCTACTAAAAATACAAAAATTAGCCGGGCATGGTGGCAGGCACCTGTAGTCCCAGCTACTTGGGAGGCTGAGGCAGGAGAATGGTGTGAACCCAGGAAGCAGAGGTTGCAGTGAGCAGAGATTGCACCACTGCACTCCAGCCTGGGTGACAGAGCAAGACTCCGTCTCAAAAAAAAATTTTTTTTAATTAAATAAAAATAAATGACTAGGCGCAGTGGCTCACACCTGTAATTCCAGCACTTTGGGAGGCCAAAGCGGGTGGATCATGAGATCAAGAGATCGAGACCATCCTGGCCAACATGGTGAAACCCTGTTTCTACTAAAAATACAAAAATTAACTGGGAATGGTGGCGGGCACCTGTAGCCCCAGCTACTCAGGAGGCTGAGGCAGGAGAATCGCTTGAACCTGGGAGGCGGGGGTTGCAGTGAGCCAAAATCGCGCCACTGCCCTACAGCCTGGTGGCAGAGTGAGACTCCGTCTAAAAAATAAAATAAAATAAAGTAAAATAAATTAAAAAAATATATTACAAAGGCATATTCTGGTACATTAGAGTGTCATTCAATTTAACCTGGAGACAAAGGAGAGAACAAGGCAGGCCTTCCTCCACTTACTGAATGTTACCCCTGCAGAAGTCATTTAGCCTTTTCACCCCTCAAGGTGGCAAGAGTACTTTCCTTACCACCTCCTAGGTTAATCTAAGCACCAAACTGAGTCAGGGACAGGGAGCTATGGGATAATGGCTGATCAACCTTAAGCATTATGAAATACAGTGGCTGCAAATGGTGATGCAGATTAAGGTGAAGTGATGTGGTGACAATAACTAATCAAGGGAAGACACATACGGTCATTTCTCCCCTGACTTTCTTCCCAATTTCTAAGGGGATCCAGAGTCAACTTAATATGGCACCATTGACAAAGAAATTGTGTGTTAGGCACTCGCCTAAGCATACACCTGAACCTGTAGATTCTTGACCGGCACTATTCCCTCTGCACTCGTTCATTTCCTTATTGTGCACCTCTGGCCATGGGCATTGCCAGACCAAATCCATCAATTAGAAGAAACTTCACCTCTGCAGGAATTCTCAGTCAGTTTTGGCTCTGAATCAACGGTGCCTTTGCTTTGTGTTTTTTGGCACCCACATTAATATTTAAAGTTAATTGAAAATGAACAGATGATTGGTGAAATGAAACTGTGGATAGAATATATCTTTCTCGATTCTCAATCTGTTTTGGATTGAAGACAAGAAAAGACCATATTAGCAAAAGAAAAATTGGCCTAAATGTGAGAACAGTTGGCTTTAAATATATATATACACACACACACACACACACACACACACACACACATATATATACACATATATAATTAAGTATTCACAGATTGGCATGAGGCCAGGAAAGCACTCAGTGGAGTTTTCCATTCCACTCCCCACATCTTGTTTGCAGAGTGTGTGCTTTTTCTCTTAAAGCACCACGCTTCCAACGTGAGAAGCTTATCTGCACTTTAGAGTAGCCTTTCTTTCTACTTTCTAGGTAAATAAAAGTTAAGTAAGAGGCAAGCAGATTTTTGACTTGAAGAACAGATAAGCAGACTAATAAATACTAAGCTAACAGAAGCCTTTCCCCTCGAAATCCTTGTCCTTGTTAGGAATGACGGGCTGGTCCTAACGCAATACAGCTAAAAGCTAATTGACATTATAATTCCCCCTGAATGGGAGTGAGGCTGGTAAAGAGACCAGGATCTGAAATCACGCAAGGGGTGGAATGATTCTTTGTAGCTTCTGCTGTAATTTTGAGATTTTAAAAATTCTCTTCCACCTAAAAAAGATATATGTCATGACGCAGCAATAAAAAGGGGTGCACTGCTGGTCCAAGCAACAACATGGATGAACCTCAAGACCATGTTCACAAAGGAGGCCAGATATGAAAGAGGAGATGCTGGATGATTCCCCTTACATAAAGTTCAAGGACAGGCAAAACTTGTCTCTGGAGAGTTCGGAAGCGTGGTTGCCTCTGGGAGGGAAGTATTGACTGGAGAGGGGTCTGAAGGAACTTTCTGGGATGATGCAACATCACATATCCTGATCTGGGTATGTGTCGACGTATGATACATGTCATTGAGCTATACCTTATGATTTGTGCACTTTACTTCATGTAAGTTGTATCTCTTTTATTTATTTATTTATTTTGAGATGGAGTTTCACTCTGTCACCCAGGCTGGAGTGTGGTGGCTCGATCTAGACTCACTGCAACCTCCACCTTCCGTGTTCAAGCAATTCTCATACCTCAGCCTCCTGAGTAGCTGGAACTGCAGGTGCACACCACCATGCTGCACTAATTTTTGTATTTTTAGTAGAGATGGAGTTTCACCATCTTGGCCAGGCTGGCCTCAAACTCCTGACCTCAAGTGATCCACCCTCCTTGGCCTCCCAAATTGCTAGGATTACGAGCATGAGCCACCACGTCTGGCCTCATTATTTTTTTTAAAAAGACGTCACATTTAGGAGCCACTGGAGGACACATTACAATGATTGATATATTTATAACATTTGCCAGTCAACAAAAGACTCAAATGTAAGTATCTCTTGATTCTTGCAAGCATCCTTGAGATTAAATGAGGAAAGTGAGGCTCACTGGAATTCAAGATACCGAGGCTGTCCCTCTCCTCTGCATTCCAGCAGCCCAGGAAAACCAGCGTGGCTCCCTAGCAGCCCTTCTCAAGGGGGAGCTGCTGGCATTTGGTCAGGACATGTCTTCATTGCACGGGTCTACTCCATGAACTGCACAGCATGTGCCATTGCTGGCAAATGCTCTTCCCCGAGGACCAACGGGTCTGCCAGAAACACCTTTACACATTTCAGATGCCCTCAGGAGGGTATCAGACCCTGGCTGAGAACTTTGTGTTTACTGCATTCCTGGATACAGGGGCTCAAGCCCCAGTTAATGTTTAACTCACAGAGAAGCTGGAAGCCTGGTGAGAGGCATCTTTATTTGGGCACTGATGCAGAATGGAATGTTGGCCCAGGTCCTCTGGATGAGCCACCTGTCCTGCTTTGGCTTGAAGCCCACACACAATTCCCTTCACTTTATCCATTGGTTCAGCATCCAGCGTCCATAGGTGTGGTTCTGGGGTGGGGCTGAGCTCACTATGTGTTCCCTGGAGGTCCAGGGCCATGTTTCTTTCCTCTGCTGTTTCTCCAGGACCAAGGATCAGGAGCTCCCTTTGCCCTCAGAACACAAGGTTAGCCACCAACTCTACCTCCGCCCTGTGCCCTGGGGAGTGGAGCCTCCATTGTCGGTGGAATCTCCCCCAGAGCCTTCTGCTCTAGGTTGGTAACACAATAATGAACTGAGTAAGGACTTGAGCCCAGCTCTCTTCATCTCAGTTTTGCTCTCAATGTACTACATCACGGGGCGGGACATCACAGCCCATTGTCCAAATCTGGTCCACTGCCTGCTGGCTCTAGGATGTTTTTTAAATATTCAAATGGTTACATTTGTGTCTATACAAAATATCCTCAATTTTTCTTCTTGGCCCACAAAGCCTAAAATATTTACTATCTGGTTCTTTACAGAGAAATTTTCCAGATGCCTGCACTGCCATTACGCTTGCTTTATCCCGGTTTATAACTGGTAGAACTCTGACAGGGCTTACGAACAAAAGCTTCCCTGTTTGGAGCAACTGGGACTTCTTTTATACTACAAGAAAAAGACAAGGGTCAAGGAAGACATTAACTTTATTAAGATATCAGCCAAGCCTATTAGGGAGCAAGGAGAGATAAATGAGGGCATGGAGACAATGAGTCACATATAAGGTCCCATCATTTAAGTTAAATAATTGTATTACACTTTAGGAGGCCAAGGCAGGCGGATCACAAGGTCAGGAGATCGAGACCATCCTGGCTAACACGGTGAAACCCCATCTCTACTAAAAATACAAAATTTAGCCGGGCGTGGTGGCGGGCGCCATAGTCCCAGCTACTTGGGAGGCTGAGGCAGGAGAATGGCGTGAACCCAGGAGGCAGAGCTTGTAGGCAGCCGAGATCACGCCACTGCACTCCAGCCTGGGCGACAGAGCGAGACTCCATTAAAAAAATTAAAAAGTAGTTGTATTAGATTATCCCCCCACCTGACACCCCTCAGCCCCATGACAGCTTGGTGACCAGCTCCTACATTGAGCTAGTTGACATTAAGAAAATACCTCAAAAATGGCAGGAGAACATTAATGTAAAAATTTAGCAATTTGCTGAACTGTTTATATTTTTGCCTTGGAGTTCTTAGGGCCACACATAATTCATTCATCCATCATCAGACATGAGGATACCGAAGTAGGGGAAAGAAGAATTCCTTCTCTAGAGGAACTTACTGACAAGGAAACTGGTGTGTTCCATGCTGCAGAGGTAGGAGAAGGGTGGAGGTGCGTGACCTCACTGGAATGAAGAAGGTGAAGCCCAGTCGAGGTCTCCAAGGATGAGCTCAGCTGCAGATAAACAAGGATGGCGTGGAAGGACATTCTAGGCAGAGGAGAGCATGAACATCTATTGTGTATTTTTTTTTACTTTGCATATAATAAGTAAATTAAATAAAAGCATGGGAGCAAGAATCCACAACAGCTCTGTTCATTGTCTGGCACTTTGGCAGAGTCGCAAAGACAACTAGAAGGCTGGACCTGACAGGGACCACAGCCCAGAGAGCCTGCATGTAATCTCTCTAACTTGGCCAATTTAGGGTCATCAGAGTTCTTCCATGGTGGCTCAAAGCTACCAGAGTGAGGGTGTTCCCAGCGTCTAGAATAGGGCCCAGCACATTGAAAGAAACACACACATATTTGGTTTGTTTTTGTTTTTGGAGATAGATCTCGTTCTGTCACCTGGACTGGAGTGCAGTGGCACGACCACAGCTCACTGCGACTTCAAACTCCTAGGCTCAGGCAATCTTCCTGCCTCGGCCTCCCGAGTAGCTAGAACAACAGGAACACGCTACCATGCCTGGCTACTTTTTTTATTTTTGTAGAGATGGGATCTCGCTATGTTGCCAGGCTGGTCTCAAACTCCTGGCCTCAAGTGATCTCCCACTTTGGCCTCCCAAAGTACTGAGATTACAGGCATGAACAACTGTGCCTGGCCAGTACCTCTTTGTTGAATGAATGAATGAATGAACAATTCAAAAACCTATTGTTAAATACAAATGGGCTGGGCGCAGTGGCTCATGCCTGTAATCCCAACACTTTGAGAGGCCAAGGCGGTGGATCATTTGAGCTCAGAAGTGCAAGACCATCCTGGCCAACATGGCGAAACCCCATTTCTACTAAACATACAAAAAATTAGTTGGGTGTAGTGGCGTGCACCTGTAGTCCCAGTTATTTGGGAGGCTGAGGCAGGAAAATTGCTTGAACCTTGGAGGCAAAGGTTGTAGTGGGCTGAGATTGTGCCACTCCACTCCAGCCTGGGCGACAGAGCGAGACTTCATCTAAAAAAACAAATAAACGAAACACACACACACACAGAAATGGACTATAGCTGCTTCTGTCTTCTAAAGGGGAGAGGTAATGGTGGCATAATTTACATTCTAGGAGAAATAAAATGCCTCTACCATGCTCTTTCCTTCACCAACACTGGAGGAGAAAGAAGAAAAGGAGGTGTCTGGGCAGATGCCACCTTGTGTGAGCAGAATGCACGTGGCTCTTCTAAGCAAGCAAGGGAGAGGCTGGGTGTCAGGCAGGGAGTGCAGCAGGTGAAAAGGGAGAGTGTAGGCCTGTATGCATTTTTGGTTCTTGAGAAGAAAAGAATTTAAAGAGTGCAGCAAGGGGCCCAGTGGTAGAATGGCTAAAGAATTTTTCAAAGCAGGTGAGTCTCAGACTCAGTTTTAAATTATTTTGGAGTTTCTGCCATATAAACCCACTGAGTATCCTCAAACACCTTAGTAAAGTCTGCTACAAGCATAGGCCTCATGTAACCTTTTTGGGAGGGAAGTTGAAGATAGGGTGCAAATCCCACATCAGGGTTGACACACGGAACGTGAACAGCATGTAGAGAACCTGAGATGAAACAGAAATGGAATTCAGTGGAAGCAGAAGGGACAACCCTGATGATACAGGGCTGTGGTAATTGTAGAAAATTGGGGAAATACTTTTTTTTTTTTTTTTTGAGACGGAGTCTCACTCTGTCGCCCAGAGACTGGAGTGCAGTGGTGCGATCTCGGCTCACTGCAAGCTCCGCCTCCTGGGTTCACACCATTCTTCTGCCTCAGCCTCCCAAGTAGCTGGGACTACAGGCACCCGCCACCACGCCCGGCTATTTTTTTTGTATTTTTAGTAGAGACGGGGTTTCACCGTGTTATCCAGGATGGTCTCGATCTCCTGACCTCGTGATCCACCCACCTTGGCCTCCCAAAGCACTGGGATTACAGGCGTGAGCCACTGCGCCCGGCCAGGGAAATACTTTGGAATTAACACAGTCACTTATCAGGCCAGTCACCTTGGTTCCACAATACAGTACATTCATATGGCACTTTATAATTTACAAAGCATTTTCACTAACAGTGTGTCTTTTTTCTTTTTTTTTTTTTGAGACAAGAGTCTCGCTCTGTCGCCCAGGCTGGAGTGCAGTGGCACAATCTCGGCTCACTGCAAGCTCCGCCTCCCGGGTTCACGCCATTCTCCTGCCTCAGCCTCTCCGAGTAGCTGGGACTACAGGCGACCACTACTGCGCCGGGCTAAGGTTTTGTATTTTTAGTAGAGATGGGGTTTCACCGTGTTAGCCAGGATGGTCTCAATCTCCTGACCTCGTGATCTGCCCTCCTTGGCCTCCCAAAGTGCTGGGATTACAGGTGTGAGCCATTGCGCCCGGCCAACAATGTGTTATTTTTATCTTCACCCTGTACAACAGAGAGATTAGGGAGTTCACCCAAGATCATGTAAATGTCAGAGCCAGAGCTGAACTTTGGCTCTGTGGACTAGAAGTCAAATACATTACTACCTTACTCCTAGCTTTTGCAGATTCAATATTTGGGCTTTCAGCTATTTGAGAAGCCCAAGCCACGCAGTGATTTGATACTTTCGCCTCTGCACAGAAGAGAATCCCCTGTTCTGGAAGCCTGGTTTGCAGGAGGGAGTCCCTGGGCTAGTGAGTGGGCTGAGCCACTTGCTCAGCAGCCACAGTGCAACTCAGTTTTGTTGTTCTCTGCTATGGTACATGATAAAAGAATTTATAGCCTGGGAAGGTCTTTGGACCTATCTATGCAAAGGGCAAAGGGTAAAAACTTTTCTAATATGTTTCCAGGAGGGGAGCTTACTGGTGCTTTTAGAGAATAAAAGTATTCCAATTTCTCATGTCATATTTGGGTCCTCCATGGTGAAAAGCAGAATGGATCATAAGTCTGGGTTTGGAAAGTTTGAAAAGGTCTATTTCCACTATCTGTCTTCAGTTTAAGCCGTTGCCATGACATCTTACCCAAAGTGGCCTGACTCTTTTCCCAAGAGATTGCTCTTCTGGGAAAAAATGCAGTGATACTCAAGTCAGAGCTGAAGCATGCCACAAAGGACTCGTAACTGCTTCTTTGGGTTGAGGAGGGGAGGTGTTTGTAGTTCTGGTTATAATTGGAGCAAAAATATTTTACATGCACCCTAATTAAAATGAGGGGGAAACGCACTTAAAGTTTTCTTTAACACGTGTGCTTATGAATCAAGTTTATGGGATGGGAAATCTACTTTTTAATCCAAAACATCATCCACAAATAGAACCTAGGGTGGCTGTTGTATGAAATTGAATTACGTGCTCAGATCCATTACAACCACTTTCTCCTCTTTTTTTTTTTTTTGAGCCTGAGTCTTTCTCTGTCCCCCAGGCTGGAGTGCAGTGGCGCAATCTCAGCTCACTGCAAGCTCCGCCTCCCGGGTTCATGCCATTCTCCTGCCTCAGCCTCCCAACACGCCTGGCTAATTTTTTTTTTTTTTTTTTTGAGATGGAGTCTCGCTCTGTCCCCTAGGCTGGAGTGCAGTGGCACATCTCGGCTCACTGCAACCTCTGCCTCCCGGGTTCACGCCATTCTCCTGCCTCAGCCTCTCCGAGTAGCTGGGACTACAGGCGCCTGCCACCACGCCCGGCTAATTTTTTGTATTTTTAGTAGAGACGAGGTTTCACCATGGTCTCGATCTCCTGACCTCATGATCCGCCCTCCTCGGCCTCCCAAAGTGCTAGGATTACAAGCGTGAGCCACCGCGCCCGGCCTACGCCTGGCTAATTTTTTGTATTTTTAGTAGAGACGGGGTTTCACCGTGTTAGCCAGGATGGTCTCGATCTCCTGACCTCATGATCCACCCGCCTCGGCCTCCCAAAGTGCTGGGATTACAGGCTTGAGCCACCGGGCCCGGCCCACTTTCTCCTCCTTTCTGTGAGTGGCTTCAGTATGCCCTGAAGTATGCCCCAAAGGTAATTCTGTGGAAAATTAGCATCAAATCTTCTATTTCTGGTGAGACTAACTGGGATTTGGGGTGGTTTATTTGCTGATTTTTTTTTGTACTTTTATTTATTATCTGATATTTAAAATTATGACTATGTATTAAATTCCAAAAACAAGTGTTGTTCATTTAGAATTAAATAACCCATAACAAGGGAAAACTTGTCAATAATGATACTAGAACACAAAAGAAGAGAAAATGCCGAAGATTCAACTTGGTTGTATGTAAAAGCCTTTGCCATCTCAGTCACCTGAGAAATCACCAAAGTTTAAGACTGTTCTTACCCTAGGATATCATTAGGAGTGTCATGTATACACATCGGATTCATTTTGAGTCATGTTATATTCAGTTCCTCACTTATACTTACTTTGTGCTGTATCTACTCTTGGCTGAAGAAGCAATATTGCATGCTTAGGATTTTTTAAAAAGATTTTCAGGAGATGCTGAGTGTTGCTGCAAGGAGGAACTGCCTTTGGTTCTTCACTCTATGCAGAGCTTTATTATTTTATAATTGCATAATGAGTTCTTGGAACATTGTCTTTAAAAGGATAGATGTTGTATTGTAATAAAATAATATTATTAAAATTTGATAACCTGGAAACAATCATTTGTGGTTCTTTCAGTACTTAGGGCTCCTTCAAGATGGTACTTGTAGTTTTCCTGAAGTGCATTATTTATGACTATAGAGGGAGAATAAAGGATTATGAGTTATGAAAAGAAATGTTATCGAGTACAATACAAACGGTGCAATTGCCTATGGCTTTTCCTGAGCTTCATCTTCTTATCTAGCCCCATAGTTTAGTGGAAAGAGAATGGATTTTGGAGTCTATCAGATTTGGGTTCAAAATCTTGCCCTATGCCATTTTCCAGCACAATGACTACTGCCAGGATATTTCTCCATTCTGAGGCTCAGGCTCCTTATCTGTAACATGGGAATGATCCATCTTAGAACCAAATAATATTGTCGTTGCTCAACCATTTTTGACTTATAAAAATGGCAATTTTATGTGGTTCAGTCTAGTATGTACTACTGCACAGCTTGGTAGGGAATTGAATGTCACTAAAGATGAAGCACTTGTTTGGCTGGCTGCAACACTGTCAGTGGTCAAGGGATGGTAATTCTACTAATGCTGCCTTTTAACTAGTTGGACTTTGAGAGCATTTAAGGATCTACCTGTTTCTTTCCATTTATACCTTCTCTGAGCTTCTGGTCCCTCTGAGCCTTTATTTTTATTTTATTATTATTTTTACTTTTTTTCACTTTAATAGTGACAGGGGGATCTCTCTCCATTGCTCAGGCTGGTCTTGAACTCCTGGCCTCAAGCAATCCTCCCACCTTGGTCTCCCAAAGTGCTGGGATGATGGGCATGAGCCACCACACCCAGCCAGCCTTTATTTGTAAATCTTCCTTGTCTATTAAGGCTCTCAAGGCAGATCCTTAATCATCATCTTGAACCATTCTTTCTAAACCTATGATCCGTTTTATCCCAAAACCAAAATGACAAGTTATAGGATCAGAAAAAACAATGTTAGGCCGGGCGCAGTGGCTCACTCCTGTAATCCTAGCACTTTGGGAGGCCCAGATGGGTGTATCACTTGAGGTCAGGAGTTCGAGACCAGCCTGGCCAACATGGTGAAATTCCATCTCTACTAAAAACACAAAAATTAGCCAGGCATGATGGCGCATGCCTGTAGTCCCAGCTACTTGGGAGGCTGAGGCAGGAGAAGCGTTTGAACCCAGGAGGTGGAGGTTGCAGTGAGCCAATATAGCACCACTGCATTCCCAGCTGGGCGACAGAGCAAGACTCTGTCTAAAAAAAAAAAAAAAAAAAAAAAGGCAAAAAAGAAAAAACAATGTTAGGCTGGCACAGGTCACTACAGTGTCAACCTCAGAATCTGTAGCATGTAGAAGATGTAGGCGGGCTGGCAAAATCTGAAGACAGTAAATCCTACCATATGCTCTGAGTGAGAACCAGGACTTGTGTAAAACGTAGGTTACGTTATTTTTAGGTCAACAGAGCGATAGGGATGAGCCTCTGGGTGAGCCAGGAGCTGGCCGCAGGTCCTCACACTTCCCCTTTGCATCATGTCCACATGGGGCTAGTGGGAGGGCATCACTGCGAGCTTCTCAGTCTCAGGGTGTCCGGGAGAGAAGCTAAGCAGGAGCACCAGCCTAGGAGGGGACACCCACCCTTCACTCCTCATGGGCTCCTCCACAGCCACACAGTCAGGAGGGGCCTTCTGCTTCTTCATTCAGAGAGTACTGCGACTTACAGAATCTCTCAGCCCCTTCCAGCGCTAACTTCTTTGGTTCTATAATTCTGTGTTCATTGACGTTGATTAACTCTTGATTGAATTACGTGGATTTTGATTGGCTTAAGATGTGAGTAAGAATTTGGGACCTCCTCTCCAAATACCTGGGTTTTATAGTTTATAATGGTGACTGAGTGTTTTGCTGGAACGATGTGAAACTTTCCTCACAGTTGTTCTGGAAGGTGTTAAGCAGGCTCACATAAATGCGCTTCACAAATTCATTTAAGTGTTTGGGAAGAGAAGGGCACTGCCAGCGTTTATCTATTCATTCAACACAATTGCTGCATGCCTGTCCTTTGCCAGCCACTGTTCTTGGATCATATTAAATTTTTACATGTGGGGGGTAGAGAGAAAGATGGACAGTAAGCAATAAATAAACCTATAGGGAAAATGGACCCAGTAAAGGTCTGCAAGCCCAGCAGTGACCAAACACAATCTCTTCTTGTGACATTCTCAAGGGAGGTCCTGCGGTCTGTAAGCTTCTCTTTTGGCCTTTGAGGGAACCCTCAGGCCACATTGATCCCACTGTCAATTAAGAAGCCACCAGGTTCTCGTGGCAGTGAGTGGGGTATGTAGACACCATAAAGTGGAAAACACGCACTTGTGCAAGTTCCACACCCACTGGAAATGGCGTGATCTCTAAGATGGTTACCTTTGGGTACATCTAGACACTGAACACAGTCACACATGCACAAACAGCATTTCCTAATTTTGTGAAATGCTATCCTTAATTTTGCATTAAAAAGTCACCTAGGGGCCGGACGTGGTGGCTTATGCCTGTAATCCCAGCACTTTGGGAGGCCAAGGCCAGCGGATCACAAGGACAGGAGTTCGAGTTGCCCAGCCTGGCCAACATGGTGATACCTCGCCTCTACTAAAAATATAAAAATTATCCAGGCATGGTGGCGGGCACCTGCAATCCCAGCTACTCCGGAGGCTGAGGCATGAGAATTGCTTGAACCCAGGCGGCGGAGGTTGCAGTGAGCTGAGATAGCACCACTGCACTACAGCCTGGGTGACAGAGCAAGACTCCATCTTGGGGGAGGAAAAAAAAGTCACCTAGGAAGTTGTGAGACTTACAGTAAGGGCTTGAAAGCAACACATTCTCTTAGATTTGTTGTAGCCCAGTGGTTCTCAAAGTGTCCTCAATGGACCAGCAGCATCAGCATCAGCATCACCTGGAAATTTGTTAGAGCTGCAAATTCTCTGGCCCCTCTTGAGACCTACTGAATCAGAAATGATGGGGTAGAGCCCAGCAATCCATGTTTTAATAAGCCATCCAGGTGATTCTGACCATGTTTGAGAATACCTGCTAGATCATACAAAGGATATTTAATGATAGAAATACTATCTTACAGTTTTAATAGTCATTTTCTCATTTGAGCTATGTTAAACAGTGCAGAATCAGCAACAGATATTATGTCCATGAAAAAAAAGAAAGAAAAAAAACAGAGGGTTGAGTATCCCTGGATCCCACAGCTATTAAGCATTAAATAAATGATCCTGGTATTCTGTTTCATTGCTCCTTCTGAACTTTCTCCATTTAATTCTTTCTCAGCCCTTCCTTCTTTTATCCACAATACTGAGATGCCTGCCTTAAACCCTTCAGATAAGTAGGAGACAGAATATAGAGATTAGAGTGGATACCTTGAAATATTGGTGACAAAAATCTCCAGTGTCTGAACTGTAACTTTCTTCAAATGAAGAGCTTAAAGTTATAGTTCAATATTTTTCTCTTTCACAAGAAGGAAGGACCACACAGAGCTGGAATACTCACTCCCAGCGGCCTCATCAGGGCAGTGGGTGGCCTGGCTACCGACTGCAGGATCATTTACCAAGGCCCCAGGCCCAGGGCCTTCTGGTTACACCAGGATCTTCGGGCTGGGGCTCAGTGGTACTGTGTGGATGGTGTGGTTTTGTGATCCACACTGCCATCTTCTGGGGAGTCTCATCAGAGACTGCGGTTCCGTTTTTAGTGACAAAGCTTCGAGTCAAAGATTGGGGTTGGGGCACTTCTCATTTCAACTGGACCTACTTTAACCAGCTGATGATGGTGTTGATGATGGTGATAGTGTCCGGAATTGGTGGGTTCTTCGGTCTCACTGACTTCAAGAATGAAGCCGCAGACCCTCGCGGTGAGTGTTACAGTTCTAAAGGCGGTATGTCCCCAGTTTGTTCCTTCTGATGTTCAGATGTGTTCGGAGTTTCTTTCTTCTGGTGGGTTCATGGTCTCACTGGCTCACGAGTGAAGCTGCAGACCTTCGCAGTGAGTGTTACAGCTCTTAAGGAGGCACGTCTGGAGTTGTTCGTTCCTCCCAGTGGGCTCGTGGTCTCGCTGGCTTCAGGAGTGAAGCTGCAGACCTTCGCGGTGAGTGTTACAGCTCATAGAAGCAGTGTGGACCCAAAGAGTGAAAGAACAAAGCTCCCATGCTGTGGAAGGTGACCTGAGCGGGATGCCACTGCTGGCTGGGGCAGCCTGCTTTTATTCTCTTATCTGGCCCCACCCACGTCCTGCTGATTGGTAGAGCCGAGTGGTCTGTTTTGACAGGGCACTGATTGGTGCGTTTACCATCCCTGAGCTAGACATAAAAGTCCTCCACGTCCCCATCAGATCAGTTAGATACAGAGTATGGACATAAAGGTTCTCCAAGGCCCCACCAGAGCAGCCAGACACAGAGTGTTGATTGGTGGACCCACAAACCTCGAGCTAGACACAGGGTGCTGATTGGTGTATTTACAATCCCTGAGCTAGACATAAAGGTTCTCCACATCTCCACCAAACTCAGGAGCCCAGCTGGCTTCACCCAGTGGATTCTGCACCGGGGCTGCAGGTGGAGCTGCCTGCCAGTCCCGTGCCGTGTGCTCGCACTCCTCAGCCTTTGGGTGGTCGATGGGACTGGGTGCTGTGGAGCAAGGGGTGGCGCTCGTCGGGGAGGCTCGGGCCGCCCAGGAGCCCATGGAGCGGGTGGGAGGCTCAGGCATGGTGGGCTGCAGGTCCCCAGCCCTGCCCCGTGGGAAGGCAGCTAGGGCCCAGTGAGAAATCGAAAGCAGCGCTGGTGGGCTGGCACTGCTGGGGGACCCAGTACACCTTCCGCAGCCGCTGGCCTGGGTGCTAAGCCCCTCATTGCCCAGGGCTGGCAGGGCCGGCCTGCTACTCCGAGTGCGGGGCCCACCAAGCCCACGCCCACCCAGAACTCCAGCCGGCCCTCAAGCGTCACTCGCAGCCCTGGTTCCCGCTCCTGCCTCTCCCTCCACACCTCCCTGCAAGCTGAGGGAGCTGGCTCCCGCCTTGGCCAGCCCAGAAGGGGGCTCCCACAGTGCAGTGGTGGGCTGAAGGGCTCCTCAAGTGCCGCCAAAGTGGGAGCCCAGGCAGAGGAGGTGCCGAGAGCAAGCGAGGGCTGTGAGGACTGCCAGCACACCGTCACCTCTCAATAGTGATGAGGAGGAGGAGGATGGTGGCGGTGGTGATGAAAAACAGGATTCTGGAGTTTACAGCGGTTCTCACTCTTTTAAAAGCACATCCCATAAAGAGTACAGCTGATCAAACACAAAAGAAGAAAATACATAAGAGAGCTGCTACTATTTTTAAAAGGTAGAAGTGGACAGAATGGCCTTCAGAGGCAAGTGAAGAAAACGAAAATATACACTCTACAGCGACTGGTTTTGGAATGTGGGATCATGAGCACTTAGTGAATTCGCTGTTTTCCAAAGTTTCTACACTAAGCACCTTGCAGGGTGGTGCACTGCTTCAGATGGCAGGCTGCATGAGCTTTAACAAAGTAGGAAACAACTGAGACAATAACTCCAGACTTCCAGCCTGGAAAACTCTGAAACAATACATTTTGGTTACTTTTAAGCCAGCCAGATTGTAACAGAAATGTATTGTTTCACAGTGGGAGAAGCTACAAGCCTGTAATCTAGTTGTTGACAGGGCCTGTTCTGCCTTTCTCTTAGCTCCTGGTGTTACCAGCCTCCTCCTCACTCCAGTCACTGCCCCCTCCATCATTAGGTGACATTCTTTTTGTGTGTCTGTCTCGTCTCCTCTTCTAAGGACACCAGGCATATCAGATTAGGGGCCTCCCTCCTCCAGTATAACCTCATTTTACTTACATTTGTGATGATCCTATTTCCAAATAGGGTCACATTCTGAGGTTCTGGGAAGCACGTGGATTTTAGGGGAACACTCTCCAGTACATGGGCTTCGGGTTCCGATCTTGGTTTAGCTACTAATTAGCTGTTCAATCTTGAGGCAGCTATTGGCTGTAGGCATCCATTTTCTCATCTGTTAATGTAAAGGAGTTAGCATGTGCCTAGCACAGAGTATACTCAGCAGAAGACAGCTAGTATTTTTGCTTTCACTATCAGAAAAAAAGTTTTCGTAAATTTAAAGACAGAGAAAAAAAAGATCATACAGTCCCTGGACCAAAACAGACCATTTAAATAAAGAGAGCTTTGGAAAGCATGATTTCTACCTGACATCCTTTTTTCCTTGTCACATTACATTTAGCATGTAGTACAAAAATCTAATTTAGCTCAGGAGACACTGGGTTGTAGTTAACCAATTGTTTCTGATGAGGTAGATAACATTTGGGTCCATTTCATTCCCCACGGGAGACTCAGAAGAGACACACAGCTCTGCTACCTTTTCTACCTGCCTCTCCCTACACTGTGCAAGCTTGTGTTTCCAGAACCAGGTTCATTCTGACTTGATCCCAGGTGTGTCCAAGGCCTTTTGTGTTAGCAGAAGGGAGTGTACAATCCAGCCTCCTCATCAACCTGATTGAACTTCTCTTCATTAACTTTTAGTATTGTGGATTTAGAGATATGTTATTTGAGAAGGCTATGATATTAACATATTAGAAACCATGAATATTTGAGAATGAATTATTTTCCAATAAATTAGAGCCCTGAGAGGACAGGACTTTTCGAAGAGAAAAAAGGAAGTTGAAGAAAGTTCCAGAGCCTGACTCGCGGCAGGGCACCTTTTCACCTGGGAGAGGTGGTAATGGGGTAACTGAGATCCTCTGAACAGTAACCAACTCGCCACCTGAGAAAAAATCCCTGAAGTCAACAACTGCGGTATTTCCATGTGCACAGTGTTCCAGGCGCTCGCCTAAAAATGTCCATGTGACTTTGTGTATACATGTGTTTTCAGAATGTGTAAATAAATAGGAGTAGAATATGAAACACATGCGTCTGCGTTTATAAACTCCGCATCCACTTATGCTAATGAAATTATTTCCATCTGACAACAAACAGTCATTATCTGTGGAGGTGCTATGAATTAGAGGGATTACTGGGATTTTTGTCCTCACACTTGGAGAAACAGAGTCACGAATGTTTTTACCATAAAAGGCAGGAAACTTGGCTTATGTCAGCACTGAAAACTTTATTGCTTAAGGAGCATGTAAGTTGGAAATAAAGTTACCGTCTGAAATTTTTTCAGGACAGAGGAACTTTTAAACTCAATTTCCATTGCCTGTTGCAATTGACATCTCATGTTTTCATGTATCCATTTTTAGCAAAGTTTTCCAAGCTTACCAATAAATTGGTGTGCATAAAAATCTCTGCAGAACTTGTTTAAAATGTGTATTTCTGAGCTCCACCTCCAAAGATTCCAAGGAAGTGAGCCTCAGTGAATGCCAGGAACTGCCCCTCTCGGTCTTAAAACTTGAGAAAGTTACAACTGCCTTATCTGAATTTCTTTCTCAGGAAACCAATCATCAGGCCTCCCAGATAAGCATCAAGGAATGGAAACTCACCAGATTGCAGCATCTGGAAAATGAGACGTCAGACCCCTCACAGGTCATGACTGCCTAACCCACCACCTGCTTCTTGTGGACCAACTCCTCTTCCTTACCCCTCCCTCATTTCTGTTTTCCCATGCAGGGTCACATTCTTCGCTGCTACATCCACTCTTAATTTGAGTCTGCCAGGGAGATGGATTTGAGACTAAGCTCCCATCTCTTTAGCTGCAGCACCTGATTAAAGCTTTCTTCCCTGGCAATATTTACTGTCTCAGTGATTGGCTTTCTGTGCAGTGAGCAGCAGGACCTAGACTGAAGCCCTGGTGTTTCAGTCTCAGTGTCTTGCCACAACACACTGAAGAGAGAACTACAAGCATGTGGATTACATGTGATTTTCATTTTCTTAAATACTGAATCAAGGTTGGGAGCATGCTGTTGTCCTTAGGTGTTCTCAGAGGACAACCCGGGGTAGGGTTGACATTCAGATACATCTTCTCTTACTTTTATGGCACTGCCCCCTCCCACTGCACATGGAGCACAGACCCCATCCACATCCATTGGTGGCTGCACTGCCAAGGCACATAACATTTCCTGGTTATTTAATCACACACACACACACACACACACACACACACACACACACTCGCCCAAGGCATGGGGTCCTGTTGGTAGTCAGCAACAACAAAGCCATTCATACTTCTCCCTCATATATGCACCACGGGCAGGAGCAATGGCCTGTTGTCCTCACGTTTCCTCCTGGTGTTTCTCAATGCGTCACTCCAAGTGAAGGTGTTTAAGAGCTGCATGCCTCCTCCGTCTCTTCCTGTGCTGCAGTGATCTTGGCAGATACTCGTTCTACATGGCACAGCTACAGTATGGAAGGGGTCACCCAACTGCATCAGACTTTATAAAGGCACGGTTTCAGGGTTTATTTGTTGCTCCATGTTGCCTGGCCTAACTTGACTTATACATATGCCAAAAGTTGATTCATACTTTGGACACGGGCATTTTTATCCAGCTATAAAATATCTGCTCATACACATATGATAGTAATGGCTTTTCCACATCTTAAGCCATTGAGTTTTATGTGCTATCCATAGAGATGTTTTAAAAAGAAATTTTGTGAATAAACTTTTCTACTTTTTCTCCTGGCATAACATTTGTAAATTTGGGATGATTTTATAAGATTCTTGGCAGCAAAGTAAACTACCTGTTTTTAGTATAAGAAGTGGGAGTTTGGATGATGTCTCTATGGTTTTGGCAACAAAATTGCATACTGCAAAGCATTATTTTGTGCTTGTCCTAAAACCTAAATTGTTCTACTGGAGAGCTCAGAGTTTTCTTGTGTAGAAATAAAGCAGAAGTTTGAAAAGTGTCTTTTTTTTTTTTTTTTTTTTTTAGACAGAGTATCACTCTGTCGCCTAGGCTGCAGTGCAGTGGCGCACTCTCAGCTCACTGTAACCTCTGCTGCCTGGGTTCAAGCTATTCTCCTGCCTCAGCCTCCTGAGTAGCTGGGATTACAGGCACCTGCCACCACGCCTGGTTAATTTTTGTATTTTTAGTAGAGATGGGGTTTCACCATCTTGGCCAGGCTGGTCTTGAACTTCTGACCTCATGATCTACCTGCCTCAGCCTCTCAAGGTGTTGGGATTACAGGCGTGAGCCGCCATGCCCGGCCATTTGAAAAGTTGTATAGAAGACAGTACATTAGGGACTGGGTCGAACTTGATTTTCCTTTTTCTGTGTCGTATGTGAAATAATTGTTTGTTTCACCCACTTAGACTCCTTTTGGCATTCACAAGAGATTCTTCCTCACTGCTTGTGTTTGGGATGCTTTTCTGAATTGTAGTTTATGTTATTATGCTTATTCTTCTCTTCATGCCTCAATGAGCCATTTTTACACGCAACTCAATTGTATAAATTGGGAAAATAAAATAACTGTCTTACCCAGGTCCTCAAGAAAGAGGAGCTGGCGTCTTGATTAGAGAGGTGGTATTTTATGTGGGGGGTACAAACCTAGGGCCAACAGGGTGAGGGAAAACAAGCTGTAAGGCAAGAAAAGATGCTGGTTAGTGTGGCATTGAGAGGTGAAGCCAGCTGGACTTACTGGGTCCAGTGGGGACTTGGAGAACTTTTCTGTCTAGCTAGAGGATTGTAAACACACCAATCAACACTCTAAAAACGCACCAATCAGCGCTCTGTGTCTAGCTAGAGGATTGTAAACGCACCCATCAGCACTCTGTAAAATGGACCAATCAGCACTCTGTAAAATGAACCAATCAGCAGGACATGGGCGGGGACAAATAAGGGAATAAAAGCTGGCCACCCCAGCCAGCAAACTGCTGGGTCCCCTTTCACGCTGTAGAAGCTTTGTTCTTTTGCTCTCCACAATAAATCTTGCTGCTGCTCACTCTTTGGGTCTGTGCCACCTTTAAGACCTGTAACACTCACTGGGAAGGTTCGCGGCTTCATTCTTGAAGTCAGCGAGGCCAAGAGCCCACTGGAAGGAACCAACTCTGGACACAGCATGACACAGTACTGTATTGGCCACAGCATCACAATGAGCCACCAATGGATGTCCTCTACCCAAGGAGGACTTCTCCAGGAGGGTCATGACTCCACAGAAGAGGTGGAATTTATCTTCCCAACTCCTTCCTGTCTCCTGTATACCAATTGCCAATGTACACCCCCAGATAGCCAAAGGCCCCTCACTTCTGGGTTGCACCATCTAGCCCCTTGGTGGCTTCTAAGTCTCACTTCTGTCCTCTACTAAATGACCTTCCTTATGGGGTGTTTTGAGGATTAAACAAGATAATGAATGCAGGCAGGGCATGGTGGCTCACGCCTGTAATCCCAGCACTTTGGGAGGCCGAGACAGGTGGATCACCTGAAGTCAGGAGTTCAAGACCAGCCTGACCAACATGGTGAAACCCTGTCTCTACTAAAAATACAAAAAATTAGCTGGGCATGGTGGTGGGTGTCTATAATCCCAGCTACTTGGGAGGCAGAGGCAGGAAAATCGCTTGAACCTGGGAGGTGGAGGTTGCAGTAAGCCAAGATGGCGCCACTGCACTCCAGCCTGGGCGACAGAGTGAGACTCCATCTCAAAAACAACAACAATACAAATCCAGATAATGAATGTAAAACCTTAGTCATTATAAGTACTCAAGAAAATGATTGACAAAAGAAAAGATGCTGGGGTCCTGAGTTCCTGCTCATCTATGAGATGAGGCGGAGCTTAGGATCAGCCACAGAGAAGCAGAGGAGACATCTGTGTATGGTGACAGACTTGGAACCATGTCCAATATTTATGTGCAGCTATTTCAACCAAATTTATGAGAGTGGAGGGAAAGGATAGGATCCAAAAATGTTTCTGCAGCAATAATAATAAGCAAAAATTAAATAACTTTGGATGCAAAAGACTCACTCTGCAGTGGCCAAGTCCAATTGCTTATAATGGCCTCCTCAGGAAAATATCTATTTCAACATTGTTCCAGGAATGCAGAGAATGCTGGAAATCATTTATTCCAGCTTATTTCTGCCCTTTCTCATGAGGAATGGGAGTAAATATCATGTAGACCAAGAGCAAAAGTTCACAACTACATCTGTTGTCTCACTAGGGCAGAGTTGTTCCTTTAAATCTGGGAGGTAAAAAAATCCAAGTTCTAAAAGCTGGCTTTCAACTTTCCCCCATACGGAATTCACTTATTTTGAATGGCACAGTTACAGGTTTCACTACAGAGTGGCAACTCCACTTCATTTCAGCCAAGAAACTCATGTTAAAGAAAAAACATCCAAGGCCTGCAGAGAACAGATCTAACGCCAACACAGTCAAATTAAACCCTGAAGCCAAAACATTTAAAAATAGGTATTCTCATATTGCTTGTTACTTTTTTTCATGGCATACAATGGAATACCTTAATTCTCTGGTGACTCTGTTAAGGACACAAATTTCATTCAGCAAATATTCCCTGAGATTTGAGGTGGGGTCACGGGCCTTAACATGTAAGCATTGTGTGAGCTTCCTGAACTCGAGGACCTTGCAGTTTAGGTGAAAATATGTGACAATTAACAAATACAGTAGTGAAAAGACTCTTCTAAGGCAGCATGTGATTCTGGATGAATGAGTGAAAGAGATAGCCGAGGGCTCCAAATTTAAGAGAGAGAAAGGGCCCTGTGGGTTGGACAAATCCATGAAGGTTAGACTTGAGGCAAATTTTGAAAAGGGTGAAAAGGATTTGGCTATAGAGAGGGGCTGAAGGAAGCAGACAGTCCAGGCCAAGGCGATGTTATGGGTAAAGATGGAGGGAAAATATGCATGCCATAGTCCAGGGGCAGAGTGGGAAATAATAATAGCAAAAGTTTATTAAGCACCTACTGTCCATTTGGAGGTGCTAAGCCGTTCAACATTATTGTCTCATTTAATGCTCAAAATATCCCCACAAATGAGGCATTCTTTCAACCAGGCAGGACTGCAATGGCACCATCTCAACTCACTGCAACCTCCGCTTCCGGGGTTCAAGCAATTCTCCTGCCTCAGCTTCCTGAGTAGCTGGGATTACAGGTGCCCGCCAAGACACCCGGCTAATTTTTGTATTTTTAGTAGATACAGGGTTTCACCATATTGGTGAGGCTGGTATCGAAGTCCCGACCTCAGGTGATCTACCCACCTTGGCTTCCCAAAGTGCTGGGAAGACAGGCATGAGCCACCGTGCCCGGCCAAAAGAGGCATTCTTTTTTGAGATGGAGTCTTGCTCCATTATCCAGGCTAGAGTGCAGTGGCGCAATCTCAGCTCACTGCAAGCTCCACCTCCTGGGTGCACGCCATTCTCCTGCCTCAGCCTCCCGAGTAGCTGGGACTACAGGCGCCCACCACCACACCTGGCTAATTTTTTGTATTTTTAGTAGAGACAGGGTTTCACCGTGTTACCCAGGATGGTCTTGATCTCCCGACCTTGTGATCTGCCCGCCTCGGCCTCCCAAAGTGCTGGGATTACAGGTGTGAGCCACTGTGCCTGGCCCAAAAGAGTGACTAGCCCAAGGTCAGAGCAGGGCAGTGATTTGAACTCAGGATACAGGTTCAGGTCAGACTGTGAGAAGCCTCACTGGCTGTTTGTGTGGGGTAACCCATGAGGCAGAAAGAACACAAAGAAAAAAGAGACTCAGGAGCTGGGGCACGGTGGCTCACGCCTGTAATCCCAACAATTTGGGAGGTTGAGGTGGGCAGATCAGTTGAGGTCAGGAGTTCGAGAACAGCCTGGCCAATATGGTGAAACCCTGTCTCTATTAAAAATACAAAAATTAGCCAGGTGTGGTGGCATGTGCCTGTAATCCCAGCTACTTGGGAGGCTGAAGTAGGAGAATCACTTGAACCTGCGAGGTAGAGGTTGCAGTGAGCTGAGATCGTGCCATTGCACTCCAGCCTGGATGACAAAGTTAGACTCTGTCTCAAAACAAAACAAGACAAAACAAAACCCAACTTTTATTTTAAGTTCAGAGATACAAGTGCAGGTTTGTTACATAGGTAAACTTGTATTGTGGGGATTTGTCGCACAGATTATTACCCAGGTATTAAGCCCAGTAACCAATAGTTATCTTTTCTGCTCCTCCCCCTCCTCCCACCCTCCTCCCCCCCTCCTCCCACCCTCCACCCTCAAGTAGACCTCAGTGTCTGTTTTTTCCATCTTTGTGTTCATAAGTTCTCATCATTTAGCTCCTACTTCTAAGTGAGAACATGCAGTATTTGGTTTTCTGTTCCTGTGTTAATTTGCAAAGGATAATGGCCTCCAGCTCCATCCATGTTCCCGCAAGACATGACCTCATTCTTTTTTATGGCGGCATTCTTAAACACTTTATCACCCCAAAGAGAAATTCCATACCCATTAACTGTAATTTCATTCCTTCTGCCCTCAGCCCCTGGCAACTATTAATCTACTTTCTGTCTCTATGGATTTGTCTATTTTTGATATTTTATATAAATGGTATCATACAATACGTGGCTGTTAGCCTAACATAGTGTTGTCAAGCTTTCTCCATATCGTAACATTTCTTTTTATTGATGAATAGTATTCCATTTGTTCAGCCATTCATGGACATTTGTGTTGTTTCCACTCCTTGGCTATTTAGAATAATGCTTCAGTGAACATTTTTGTACAAGTTTTCGAGTGGACACATATTTTCAATACTGTGGGGTATATACCTAGGAGTGGAAATACTAGGCCATATGGTCACTCTGTTTAACTTTTTGAGGAACTGCCAGACTGTTTTCCAAAGCAGCTGTACCATTTTATATATCCACCAGCAGTGTATGAGGTTTCCAATTTTCTCCATATCCTTTCCAACACTTATTATTGTCTTTTAAAATTATGGTTATCCTACTAGGTAGGAAGTAGTATCTCATTGTAGTTCTGATTTTCATTCCCTTAATGGCTCATGATGTTGAATATCTTTCCTTGTGCTTACTGGCCATTGTATATCCTCCTTGCAGAAATGTCTACTCAAATTCTTTGCTCATTTTTATTGCCCTTTTATTGTTTAGTGGAGTTCTTCATATATTCTAGAAACAAGTTATTTATCAGATATATGATTTACAAATATTTTCTCCCATTCTGTGTACTTTTTTCACTTTTTATTAGTGTTCTTTGCCACACAAAATGTTTAATTTTTTTTTTTGAGACAGGGTCTTGCTCTGTTGCCCAGGCTGGAGTGCAGTGGCACGATCTTGGCTCACTGCAACCTCTGCCTCCCAAGTTCAAGCAATTTTCCTGCCTCAGCCTCCCAAGTAGCTGGGATTACAGGTGTGTGCCACCACACCCGGCTAATTTTTGTATTTTCAGTAGAGACAGGGTTTCACCATGTTAACCAGGCTGGTCTTGAACTCCTGACCTCAGGTGATCCACCCGCCTTGGCTTCTCAAAGTGCTAGGATTACAGGCGTGACCCACCACACCCGGCCAAAATTTTAAAATTTTGATAAAGTTCAATTTGTTTATTTTTAATTGCTAGTGCTTTTGGTGTCACAGCTAAGAAACTATTGCCTAAGTTAAAGTCACAAAGATTCACATCTATATTTTTCTCTAAGAGTTTTATAGTTTTAGCTCTTACATTTAGGTCTTTGATACATTTTGAATTATTTTTTTGTTTGTGGTGTGAGGTGGGGTGTTCAACTTTTTTATTTTGCATATTGATGTGTGTGCTTTCCCCAGCATCCTTACTTGAAAAGACTATTCTTTCCTCATTGAATTGTCTTATCACATTGTTGAAAATCAATTAATCCTGAAAGTAATGGTTTATTTCTGGACTCTCAATTTTATTCCATGTATCACTATGTCTATACTTACAACAGTGCCACATCGTCTTGATTACTATAGCTTTAGAGTGGAAATGTGAGTCCTTCTACTTTGTTCTTTTTCAGGCCTGTTTTGTGTATTCTGGGTCTCTTGCATTTCCATATGAATTTTAAGATCAACTTTTCAACTTCTGCATAGAAAGCAGGTAGCCTTTTGATAGGGATTATGTTGACCAATTTGAGAAGGATTATCATCTTAATGATATTATCCTCCAATCTATGAACATGGCATGTCTTTCTATTTAATTCTTCTTTAGTTTCTTCCAAAAATATTATATAGTTTTCAGTATACAAGACTCACACTTTTTTTTTCTTTTTTTTTTGAGACGGAGTCTCACTCCGTTGCCCAGGCTGGAGTGCAGTGGCGCCATCTCAGCTCACTGCAAACTCTGCCTCCCGGGTTCACGCCATTCTCCAGCCTCAGCCTCCTGAGTAGCTGGGACTACAGGTGCCCGCCACCATGCTTGGCTAAATTTTTGTTTGTTTTGAGACGGAGTCTTGCTCTGTTGCCCAGGCTGGAGTGCAGTGGCACAATCTCGGCTCACTGCAAGCTCTGCCTCCCAAGTTCACGCCATTCTCCTGCCTCAGCCTCCCGAGTAGCTGGGACTACAGGCGTCTGCCCCCACGCCCGGCTAATTTTTTTTGTATTTTTAGTAGAGACGGGGTTTCACCGTGGTCTCCATCTCCTGACCTCGTGATCCGCCTGCCTCGGCCTCCCAAAGTGCTGGGATTACAGGCGTGAGCCACCACACCCAGCCATTGGCTAATTTTTTGTATTTTCAGTAGAGACGGGGTTTCACCATGTTAGCCAGGATGGTCTTGATCTCCTGACCTCATGATCCACCTGCCTCGGCCTCCCAAAGTGCTGGGATTACAGGTGTGAGCCACCATGCCCGGCCAAGACTCACACTTCTTTTGTTAAATTTATTCAATATCTTATTCTTTTTGATGTTATTGTTGATTGAATTTAATTGTTTTCTTAATTTCTTTCTTTTTTTTTTTTTTTGGTGAGACGGAGATTTACTCTTGTTGCCTAGGCTGCAGTGCAATGGCTCGATCTTGGCTCACCGCATCCTCCGCCTCCCAGATTCAAGTGATTCTCCTGCCTCAGCCTCCTGAGTAGCTGGGATTACAGGCACCCGCCACCATGCCCAGCTAATTTTTGTATTTTTAGTAGAGATGGGGTTTCACCGTGTTGCCCAGGCTGATCTTGAACTCCTGACTTCAGGTGATCCGCCCGCCTCGGCCTCCCAAAGTGCTGGGATTATAGGCGTGAGCCACCATGCCCAGCTCCCCCCCTACTAAAAAATACAAAAAATTAGCTGGGTGTGGTGGCAGGCGCCTGTAATCCCAGCTACTCGAGAGGCTGAGGCAGGGGAATCGCTTGAACCCAGGAGTCGGCGGTTGCAGTGAGCGGAGATCGCACCACTGCACTCCAGCCTGGGCGACAGAGCTAGACTCCACCTCAAAAAAAAAAAAAAAAATTAGACGCAACTCCAGGAAAGCAGGGAAGATCCCAAACTGACTACTAACATGATTCCATGGCTTGGCAGAAGAGAAGCTTAAGAGAAAATTGTTAAAAACAAAACCAAACAAAAAAAAAAACAGAACAATTAGTCAAGAAAAAGAAATAAAGAGAACCCAGATTGGTAAGGAAGAAGCAAAATATTTTGTAACTGCAGATGACATGGTTTTGTATATAGAAAATCCAAAGAACACACAAAGACAAACCGAAAAAACCTATTAGAGCTAATAAAAAGTACAAGTTTGCAGGATACAGGATCAATATACAAAAACCAATTACATTTCTATCGGAGTAGAAACGAGATTTGCGCCACTGCACTCCAGCCTGGGCAACAGAGCAAGGCTCTGTCTCCAAAAAAAAAAAAAAAAAAAGCACTTTGGGAGGCCGAGGCGGGCAGATCACAAAGTCAGGAGATTGAGACCATCCTGGCTAACACGGTGAAACACCATCTCTACTGAAAATACAAAAACAAAAACAAAAAAATTAGCCAGGCGTGGTGGCGGGCGCCTGCAGTCCCAGCTACTCGGGAGGCTGAGGTGGGAGAATGGCGTGAGCCCGGGGGACGGAGCTTGCAGTGAGCCGAGATTGTGACACTGCAGTCCAGCCTGGGCCACAGAGCGAGACTCCATCTCAAAAATAAAGGAAAAAGAAAAAAAAAAGTGAAAGAAAAAACGCTCTCTGCAGCAGAGAGAGGATTCCGAGTGGATTGCGGGGTTACAGCTGAGTTCAAAAGCTTTTATCAGAAACTCTTATCTCTGTAGCAGTTTGAGTCACTTCTATCAGTAAAGCTGTTTGTGCAATTCCCCTTCTGTTACGCAGCTGTGGGTATGTCTCTAAGCCATCACGAATTCTGCTTTTCTAGTTTGTATTAACTGTGGTTTTGTTTTAGGTAAGCCCCCTCCCCATCTGTGCAAGTTTCCACAGTGTATATGCCTGAAAAAAGGGAGGAAACTTTTTTCCTGGGAGCTCACTAGGTTGCTTATCTGTGCGCAGGTGCAGCCTGAGGTTTTGTCCCCCCTCCTCCCCCACCCAAGGCTGTTTCATTTTTGCCTGTTGCTGTAACTTTTCAGGCAGGCTGCTTCTGCAGTCTGCATTTTCCCCAAGTGATTTTTTCCTTTCTTTCTTCTCATAGTGGCTCTCACCTGGGTTGACTTTGCCTCCCTGGGGATGTTTGGCAGTATCTGGAGACATTTTGGTTCTCACAACTGGAGGGCCATGGATGCTACTGGCACCTAGTGGTAGAGCTCAGGAAAGCTGCTAAACATCCTACACTGAACAGGACATCCCCACAACAATGAATTATTAGGTCTAACGTCAATAGGGTGGAGGTTGAGAAATCCTGCTATAAATCTCGTTTAACTCCTTGAGGATGTGGGCTTTTAAAATAATAATAATAAATAATTTTAATTTGATTTTCTGTGGTTATATTGCCATCCCTGGGACATGGAGGCAGAAGGTCTATTTGATTAGGGAAGGGCAGGGAGCAGGAGAAAATATCAAAGAGCATCTCAGTCGAGTACCACACAGCAATGAAAATGAATGAGCCATAGACACACACGCCACACAACAACCAGATAACCTTGAACAAAATCATATACAGCATGCGTTCATGTACTTAAAGTTCAAAAACAGGCACAACTACTTTACTGAGGAGATTATAGCTGGACAGTAACACTACCAAGAAAAGCAAGGATATTATTGCCATAAAAGTCAGGGTAATGATTATCTCTGGGTGGGGAGGCAGAAAAAGGATACCAGGGGACTGGCACCATTCCATTCCTTGAACTTTTCATTTTCCTTTAAATACTGCATTTTTGTTTTATGAACTTCTACGTATGTTTCACAATTAAAACATAAAAAAGGGGGACATTAGTCAACATTCAAAAATCTCATCCACCTAACACAGAAAGAGTACTTAAGTGGAAAAACAGGTGAATTACTTTTCTTTTCTTTCTTTTTTTTTTTTTTTTTTTTTTTTTGAGACAGAGTTTAGCTCTTTCGCCTAGGCTGGAGTGAAGTGGCGCCACCTCTGCAAACTCTGCCCCCTGTGTTCAAGTGATTCTCCTGCCTCAGCCTCCTGAGTAGCTGGGATTACAGGCACCCGCCACCACGCCTGGATAATTTTGTATTTTTAGTAGAGATAGGTTTCTCCATGTTGGTCAGGCTGGTCTCAAACTCCCGACCTCAAGTGATCCACCCGCCTCAGCCTCCCAAAGTGCTGGGATTATAGGCATGAGCCACTACGCCCAGCCAAACAAGTAAATTTCAAACGAAGTCTGGGGTTTAGTTAAGTCGTGTACCAGTCGTAATCTCCTAGTTTTGACACATGTACTAACTAGGGTGATGTAAGATGTTCACAACTGGGGAAACCGGGAGGGGGGAAGGGTCTCTCTAAATTATCTTTGCAGTGTAGACCTAAAATTCGTTCAAAATTTAAAGTTTCTTTAAAAACAAGTCTCTAACACATTTATAAATGTTTCCCTCTAACCTTTGATCTTTTTCTCAGCTTTCACTTTATCAACTTTTGATGATACGGGTAACAACACTGGGAATAACAGCAGTTAATGCTTAAAGCAAGGCTAGCCCCACAGGCTGCGCTCTTGCTGTTGCTATTATGGAGGATTGGGGAAGTGCAGAAAAGTCTGAAGAAACAGAAAAAACAGCTACTCAGATGCAGCCACTACTTTCACTGAGGCATGTTGCTGTCCTGTTTTGGTTTCTCTGTACACTTTAATTTGGCTTATGCCATTTTGTAACCTGATTTTTAAAAAACTCTAAACATCGCCAGGTGCGGTGGCTCGTGCCTGTAATCCCAGCACTTTGGGAGGCCGAGGCAGGCAGATCACGAGGTCAGGAGATCGAGACCATCCTGGCTAACATGGTGAAACCCCGTCTCTACTAAAAATACAAAAAATTAGCCAGGCGTGGTGGCGGGTGCCTGTAGTCCCAGCTACTCGGGAGGCTGAGGCAGGAGAATGGTGTGAACCCAGGAGGCGGAGCTTGCAGTGAGCCAAGATTGTGCCACTGCACTCCAGCCTGGGCGACAGAGCGAGACTCATCTCAAAAAAACAAAAACAAAAACAAAAACACAAAAATTAGCCGGGCATGGTGGCACACGCCTGTAGTCCCAGCTACTCGGGAGGCTGAGGCAGGAGAATGGCTTGAACCCGGGAAGCGGAGGTTGCAGTGAGCCGAGATCCTGCCACTGCACTCCAGCCTGGGTGACAAAGTGAGACTCTGTCTCAAAAAAAAAAAAAAAAAAAGACTCTAAACATCATGTCATAAGCATTTTTTTTTTTTGAGACAGTCTCGCTATGTCACCCAGGCTGGAGTGCAGTGGAGCAATCTCGGCTCACTGCAACCTCTGCTTCCTGGGTTCACGCCATTCTCCTGCCTCAGCCTCCGGAGTAGCTGGGATTACAGGCGCGTGCCACCATGCCTGGCTAATTTTTTTTTTTGTATTTTTAGTAGAGATGGGGTTTCACCGTGTTAGCCAGGATGGTCTCGATCTCCTGACCTCATGATCCGCCCGCCTTGGCCTTCCAAAGTGCTGGGATTACAGGCGTGAGCCCCCGTGCCCAGCCGTCATAAGCATTTTTCATGCCACTAAAAATCTAAACAAAGCTGAAAGACTACATAATACACTGTGTATAGGGGCCGGGAGTGGTGGCTCATGCCTGTAATCCCAGCGCTTTGGGAGGCCACAGCGGGTGGATCACGCTGTCAGGAGGTCGAGACCATCCTGGCTAACACAGTGAAACCCTGTTTCTACTAAAAATACAAAAAATTAGCCAGGCGTGGTGGCGGGTGCCTGTAGTCCCAGCTACTCGGGAGGCTGAGGCAAGAGAATGGTGTGAACCTGAGAGGCAGAGCTTGCAGTGAGCTGAGATTGCACGACTGCACTCCAGCCTGGGCCACAGAGCGAGACTCTGTCTCAAAATAAATAATAAATTAATAAATAAATACACTGTGTATAGGATGCAACACTTTACTGACCTAAGTCTAGAGTGCTGGGCCTTTAAGCTATTTCCAAGTTCTCTGTCTCATGTAAGCTTCCCTGAACATCTTTATTCCAAATTTATGACTACTTTTTGGATTATTTGCTTAATTTCTTCTTTTTTTTTTTTTTTGCCACTTCTGTGTTTTTCTTATCATAAATTATTAGGGCAAGCAGTTCTATTAATTAACAGGATAGCACTTTAGTATAAAAATTAACAAGCTTTTAGAATTCTACGTCTCATATCATTCGGTATTCCCCATTACCCTTCAAGACTGAATGGCAGATTTTCCCTGCTATATATGGAGACAAAGGAATCACTGGTGAGTAACATCTTTCTTTACACCTAATGGAAGAAAGATGCCATGGAGATGCAGGATTGAGGCAGTGATGGCAATAATTAAGGATAAAGAAACAAGCAGCATTTCAAAGCTTCTAGCAATACACCAAGTACTTTTGAAATGCAGCATCTCATTCATTCCTCTGAACAATGCTATAGGTAGATATTTTCTGTTTTATAGATGAGGAAACTGAAGCCAAACCCAGAGATCTACCTTCAGAAGAAGGGGTGGGTGAGGAAATCGGGATAATATGGGAGGGGAGAAACTGTATAAACCAGACACCTCGGAATACGTGTCTCTTTTTTTTTTTTTTTTTTTTTTTTTTTTTTTTTTTTTTTGAGACAGAGTCTCGCTCTGTCTCCCAGGCTGGAGTGCAGTGGCAGCAATCTCGGTTCACTGCAAGCTCCGCCTCCCGGTTTCACACCATTCTCCTGCCTCAGCCTCCCAAGTAGCTGGGACTACAGGTGCCCGCCACCACGCCCAGCTAATTATTTTTTATTTTTTTAGTAGAGACAAGGTTTCACCATGTTAGCCAGGATGGTCTCCATCTCCTGACCTCATGATCCACCCACCTCAGCCTCCCAGAGTGCTGGGATTACAGGCATGAGCCACCACGCCCAGCCCAACGTGTCTCTGAGCATCACATTGTATACTGCTTTGCCAGGATTGGTACTTAGTATTAACTGAAAAAAAAAAAAAAAAAAGCAGAACCAAAAAGCAAATCTCTGATTCCCTTGTCTTTTTAGTTCAAAACCCTCAAGTTAAGATATTCCAACAAAGCTGAACAGTGACTAATGCAAATGTATCGCTGCTGTCTTGTAATACACTCTTGTAAATGTGAGGCATAAATTTATAATAAATGATGATTTCGGATCAAGCCCTTAACTCTCTCTCTCTGAATGCTAATGGATATTATTTGAAACACAGATGTTTTTTCACAGTGTACTCTTATTTTGGAATTTATATTGTGTTATCACCTGAACTTGGAACTGTAGTGTGTTAGAAAATAAACATTGTCATACCTCAAAACTCCAGGCATCAAGAAGAATGCTGAGGTTCCATTCATTTTGAAATGGAGGTGCCTGCTGAGAAAGCACAAAGCTGACTCAACAAAAGTTACTGGAGAAAGGAAAATTCTGCTTTTCCTTCTTTTTTTTTTTTTTTTTTTTTTTTGAGACGGAGTTTTCCTCTCGTCTCCCAGGCTGGAGTGCAATGGTGCAATCTCGGCTCACTGCAACCTCCTTCTCCCTGGTTCAAGCGATTCTCCTGCCTCAACCTCCCGAGTAGCTGGGATTACAGGTGCCCGCCACCATGCCTGGCCAATGTTTGTATTTTTAGTAGAGACGGGGTTTCACCATGTTGACCAGGCTGGTCTCAAACCCCTGACCTCAAGTGATCCACCCGCCTTGGCCTCCCAAAGTGCTGGGATTACAGGCATGAGCCACCATGCCCGGCTTACTTTTCCTTCTTAACATTTGTATGCAACATTCCTGATGCTGAGCACTTTCTTACTTTGCCACAGTGTAGCTTGTGTTCATTCATATAGCACATTTGGTCCAGAAGTTGGTTCCTATTAAAACTCCATACAAAGTTTGAAATTAGCCATTCAGCGGCCAGGTATGGTGGCTCACGCCTGTAATCCCAGCACTTTGGGAGGCCGAGGCGGGTGGATGATGAGGTCGGGAGATCGAGACCATCCAGCCCAACATGGCAAAACCCCATCTCTACTAAAAATACAAAAATTAGCTGGGTGTGGTGGTGCATGCCTGTAATCCCAGCTACTCGGGAGGCTGAGGCAAGAGAATCGCTTGAACCAGGGAGTCGAGGGTTGCAGTGAGCCGAGATGGCACCACTGCATTCCAGTCTGGTGACAGAGCAAGACTCCACCTCAAAAAACAACAACAACAACAAAGTTAGCCATTCAGCAAAAACAATGTATTTCAAAATTCTTGCTTATTTATTGATAATAATAATAATAACAAATGGCCACTTTTATTGTGATAGTTCTATTATTGTTCTCCAATCGCTGTGCTAATGCATGATGGGATCGAATGTTCCCATTTGGTAAATGTTATTTCTCTTTTATAACTGTTGAAACAGGTTCCGTGAGATTAAGCATCTTGCCCAAGGTCACACAGCTAGTAACTGACAAAGATGGCATTTGAACCCAAGCTTTTGACTTCAAAACTCATAACCAGTTCATCTTCCTCTCCCATAAATAATACCCACCTTAAAGAATAGGACATTTAGGGTTTCGTGTAGCTCTAAGAAGTTTGGGATGTCTACTGCAAATTCTAGTGTAATGAAAGGATGTTAAGGAGATGGCTTAAAACTGCATTTCTTGTAAAAATTTTGGTCAAGTTAAATTTATGTGTGTGTGTGTCTTAATTGGTGGAGTTCTTGAAAAAGAGGGTACTCATGAAAAGGCAAATTAGGCCGGGTGAGGTGGCTCACGCTTGTAATCCCAGGACTTTGGGAGGCCGAGGCAGGTGGATCACAAGGTCAGGAGATCGAGACCATCCTGGCTAACACAGTGAAACCCCGTCTCTACTAAAAATACAAAAAATTAGCCAGGCATGGTGGCAGGCACCTATAGTCCCAGCTACTTGAGAGGCTGAGGCAGGAGAACGGCGTGAACCCGGGAGGCGAGCTTGCAGTGAGCCGAGATCGCGCCACTGCACTCCAGCCTGGGTGACAGAGCGAGACTCCGTCTCAAAAAAAAAAAAAAAGTAAATTAGACCAAGGTAGGAGGACAGAACATTTTTCTTTTTGTTTCTCCCACTTGACCATCTGAGGATTCTGTGCGTCCTCGTTTTGGCAAAATTCATCAGGATATGGTATTGGCTCCATGTTACTCCTGCCTCGGGCAGCAGAGATGTCCATGGCACCAACTCAGCAGCCAGCAGGAAAAGCCGTCTGCCCCACCTCACTCCTGCACAATCGCTCCTGGGGCATCACTACAGTACTGCCCGTGTTCAGTGTCCAGCTGAGAAGCACATCAGAGCCCACCCTGTCTGTTCAATGATCCTGTTTATTTGACCCTTATGACAAAAAGGGTGGAGGGGGCAAAATTCTGTCACCCACAGCAAAATGTAGCATTTCCCTGGACACTGGAGTCTAGAACTTGGTAATTTAAGTTTATTTAATTTTGAATGTCACCCAGACACCCACATTGGTACAAACGTCATGGCAGGGTCAAGGGTCCCAGGTTGTTCAATAGCCACATCATCAGCTTTTTGAAAGAGCGGCTGACAACAACAGCGATTTCCCCATATGCAGGCTCAGGTCCGGCCCAACGGGGCTCCAGAGGCCTCACTTGCATCTGAACCTTGTGCTCTAAATGTGGCACCACGCATTTCACAGCCCAGAAATCAGCTGATTCAGCTTTGTTTGAGTCTCTGGACTCGACCTTTCTCCTGTAATCTCTAAGCTTGTTTTTAATAAATGTTTAACTTCTTGATTAATTTCAGTGATTTCTGAGGGTCATTTTTCACAGCTCAGATAATGCGTTCTAAATACTTGCTGGGCTGTCAGCTCACTCAAAACTGTAAACGCTTCAGATTGCTTTTTGTCTCCCTATTACTCTCCCTTATGTGGGAATGAAATTCAGTCTTTATTCTTTCTGCCATCTGCATAATTTCCAGCATTTAAAGATGCTTGCTTCTCTCTTTCATAGCCATTGGGAAAAAAGTGTTTGTTCAACCTTCACTAAATTCGTATTTTTCTGGTGTCTTATGCTCATTTCTTGAAAAGTGGCATATAATTAATTCTTAAATGTTGATTTTTTCACTATGCTGCCTTTTCTTCAGCAATTTACCTGCTTTTCATTTTCTTCCTCCCCATCCACTTATCCCAGGGAGAAAACTTTTCATCCACATCTTTATTCCATTTGCTTTTTGAAAGCTTTCTGGTTCTTTGGAAGAAGCAAATGTGATCTGCCGCCCTAGAACCCAAGTGGTCTCCTTTGTCATTTTGTTTGAGCTCCGTGGGTCACATTCCCCATCCTCTGTTCCTGGGTATTGGACTTCGTGGCGCCACGTAGTCCTGTAATGGAACCACACTTAAAAGCCGGTGGATTCCTCAGAGTATGACTGCTCTCATGCAGTCCCATTACCAGCATTTGTCAATATGGGACTGAGATAGCAAAGCTACCAGGAGGATATCTGAAAGTGGCAGGGAAGACCAGGATGAGTGGGTTTTCTCCCAGTGTTTCTTTCCCCTCTGGCCGTACCACAAACAGGCTTCTTTCCTTTTCTTTTTTCCATCTCCCTCCTTCTTACCATGTTGCCTTGTCTTATAATAGCACATGCTGTGCTTTAAACTTGCTATTGTATGTCCTGTGATATGATTTTTCAATCACTTATACACAACATTTTAAAAACATAAATTGAAGAATGCTGTACATACTGGTGGACACTTGTTTTTTTCACGGAAATCTTTAATTTCAAGATGATTGCAATCTCTCTCTGTTCTTTTACAGAAATGTTATCAGACAGTATATTACTATTTTCACTTAGCGATATGTAGATATCATGTTTCCATGCTTATAATCTCCCTTAAAATGATTTTTAAGAGGCCTAATTTTCTACTTTGGGACCTGTCGTCTGTGTCAGTAACTCCGCCATGTGCTATGTGGTTCCCAAGTGCTTCATCTACATTTGTGGCTGCACTAGAATTAAATCAACTCACTTCAGTGGAAAAAGTCAAATGGTAGATTTGAAAAGTCAGAGTTGGAATTTAGAGAGATTGTAAGTTCTGCAGTCCAAAGGCACCCAAGATGTTTTAGTTTCTTGTTTTTGTTTGTTATTGCTTAATCTCTTTGGAACAAGCAGAATTATTTTCTAACCTCTCATCAGAGTGGGGGTGGGTGTTCCTGCCACACAGGGAAGAGCAGAACCCATCCTCAGGCTCAGCATTGGCACATCATTTGGGTTTTCATCTCTGAGTTGATTGAGGCATGGACCTAGTTGGAAGGCTGGTGATTGAATGAGACAGTCTCTCAAGGCCTTTGCAACCCTGTGGGGTTTTTTGTTTGTTTTTTGTTTTTGAGAGGGAGTTTCGCTCTTGTCGCCCAGGCTGGCATGTAATGACACGATCTTGGCTCACTGTCACCTCTGCCTTGCAGGTTCAAGCGATTCTCCTGCCTCAGCCAGCTAAGTAGCTGGGATTACCGGCGCCCACCACCATGCCTGGCTAATGTTTTTGTATTTTTAGTAGAAACAGAGTTTCACCATGTTGGCCAGACTGGTCTCAAACTCCTAACTTCAGGTGACCCACCTGCCTTGGCCTCCCAAAGTTCTGGGATTACAGGCATGATCCACCACACCCATCCCCACCCTGTGGTTTTATAATTCCATGGTAATGTTAGGATGACTATCTGACACCTACTTTAAGATAAAACTCAGAAGATGGTGGAGACATAAATTGAAGATTACCCTGGCTGGTCCTGAAAGCTTACAATTTGGCTTTCTTTCACAAGGGATAAAAATACTCCTTTAGTACCATGGTATTTTTACAGCTCTAAGATTATAATTTTTGAAGTGTAAGTCAGATCTAATTATCCCCCGCCCCACCTTGTATAATGCTCCAGTGCCTTCTCCTTGCCAATAGAATAAATCCAAATACCTCATTGTGGCCCATAAGGCTCTACAATGAAGTCAACTGACTGTGACTGCCATGCTGTATTCTTTTATGTTCTGTCAATGGCTGCTTCCACACCACAATGGCAACACTAGACTATGGTGCAACAGAGACAGTATGGTGCTCAAAGACAGAAACATTTGCTGTCTGGCTTTTTTTTTATTCCAGGAAAACAAGCCCCCTCCTGCTGTATATGATCTAGCTGCTACCACCTCCCACCTGTGGCAGATCAGCACCAACATCTGACCTCCATTGCTTCAAGACTTTGTCATCCCCACGGCTCTCAGCAAGCCAAGCTCTGTGACTTTGTCACTGCTCAATGTACTTGAGTCAGCTAAAGGCTGCCTTTGGCTATTTGCACCCAAAGTCAATGAACTTTGGCTGGTGTGGGGTGGGACAGTGTCACAGGGCCTCCTAGGCATGGTGGCTGTTGACCATGTAATTATCTCTTGGAAGGAAAGTGCATATAAGGTATTCTTAAAACAACACTTGGAAATAATTTTTGAAAATCTGCTTTCCTAGGGAATGTAGGGAAGTTTAAATTTTCCCCCTGAAATTTTGATAATTTGGGTCTATAAACACACTGAGAATAGATTGGTGGGAAATTTTATTAACGTGCACGTACATGCACAGGAGTCACACAAAGTATGAAAACTCAAAGAGTGGCAAGATGGTTGATGCTTAAATATCCTCTTCATTGGAAAGACGGGAGATGAAGGAGGTGTAGAAATAAATGATTTTCAGAGATGGGACAGCCCAAAGAACAATGGCCTGGAACCACGTTTCTTGGGAGGTGGCGTCACAGGTTGAGGGGAGCGAAGGGAGGAATGCTCCTCAAACCAGAGCTCTCCTGTTACGCACCTGGACATTGCTCAGGTAATCGCTGAGCTGCTCTCAGAAAGAATGGGTGGGGCCTTAGAGAAAGCCTGGCTGTTTATTTCACCAGTGCAGACTTTTTCCTACAGACGCAAATCTCTTCCACAAAAGGTAGCTTTGCAGGGCTATTCCTGTCTGCAGGCCCTCCAAAGAGCCACCCCAAAGTATGACAAAGAAGTATATTTTGGGATAAAATATTTTTGGTTTCCTTTAAAAGAGAACTGAGAAACCCAGGAGCCTGAGTAGAGGAAGAAGAAATAATATTAATACTGAGGAAGGAAGTTTTACAACGTAATAATGAATTTCCAAGTGCCTGAACCAGAAGGATTCTCTATAATAGAGGCTTCTAGACATCAGTATATATCAGAATCTTCTGAACAGTGGCCTAAAAATACACTACAGATTTCCTGGATTCTGATTCATTGGTTGAAGAGAGGGTGTATTGGGAGTCTCTGTTTTTAGAATACCCTTCTCTGATTATTCTGATGCACATTAGAATTTGAGAAAAATTACCACATAGGAATTGTCAGCAAAACTAACACAATAGAAAAGCCTCTTTCCTAGTTAGAAAATTTCTTCTCAGTTGCCTACTGCCCTGGCTCTACAGGGGTAAATCTAGCAGGAGAGAGGTTAGAATGCATTTAAAGGCTGAGGCAGGAGGATCGCTTGAGCCCAGGAGTTTGAGGCAGTGAGCTATGATTGCACCACTGCACTCCAGTCTGGGTGACAGAGCAAGATCCTAGCCAGGGTGACAGACAAGACCAAAAACAACCAAGAATGTAACCACACCTGAAAAGAACTCATTCACAAGTTAATCTCTGTTCCCCGTTCCATTCATTATCCCTAGTAATCATTTATTGCCCCTTAACAGAATCACCTATATTCCCTATCTCCCCTCACCCCTCTGAAATAAGGCTATATAAATACGTGGGCCCCATTGAGATAGGGGGCGATCACTCTATGATTCTCCCCCATGTGCACGTTAATACACTTTTATGCCTTTTCTCCAATTAGTCTTTAAAAACAAAAACAAACACGAACAAAACATCACTGAGAGAAGTGAAATAATACCTAAATAAATGAAAAGTTATACATATTCAGGTGTCAAATTGCCAGTCAACATTCTTGCAAGATTTTGTGGAAATTGACAAACTGACTCTAAAATTCACAAGAAAACTTAAGAACCTAGAATACTCAAATGACTTTTGGGAAAAAGTTGGGGGATTAACACTACCTGATTTCAAGACTTATTTTAAAGCTACAATAGTGAAAACCTATGGTGTTGGTGTACAGAGAGACAAATAGATAAATGGAATGGAATAGGGAGTCCAGAAATCAGAAACAGATCCACACATATATGGATAACTAGTTTTTGACAAAGGTGCAAAGGCAATTCAGTGCTGGAGCAATTGGATCTACATTTGCAAAATATTGAACTTGGATCCATACCTTGCACCATATATAAAAATTAACTCAAAATATATCATAGACCTAGAGGTAAATCCAAAACTGTAAAATTTTGCCAGGCGCGGTGGCTCACGCCTGTAACCCCAGCACTTTGGGAGGCTGAGGCAGGCGGATCACAAGGTCAGGAGATCGGGACCATCCTGGCTAACACGGTGAAACCCCATCTCTACTAAAAATACAAAAAAATTAGCCAGGCATAGTGGCGGGCACCTGTAGTCCCAGCTACTCAGGAGGCTGAGGCAGGAGAATGGCGTGAACCCAGGAGGTGGAACTTGCAGTGAGCTAAGATGGTCCCACTGGACTCCAGTCTGGGTGACAGAGCGAGACTCCGTCATAAAATAAAATAAAATAAAATAAATACAATACAATACAATACAATACAATACAATACAATACAATACAATACAATACAATACAATACAAAACAATACAATACCATACCATACCATACCATAACATAAAATAAAATAAAATACTGTAAAATTTCTAGAATGAAGGAGTACAGAGAACTTCACCCTGAAATATGGCTTCCTGGTATAATGAGTATTTTGAATTAAAGGCCCTTAGAGGTCAACTGACCTTTGATCCAGAAGAGACTTTCTCTTACCTTCATAAAGACTAGATGGACCCATCAGGAGAACAATTGTTGTTCCCTCCCCCTCCCTATTATCTTATTATCTGTTGCAGAAAACAAGACCAAGGCGGTAACTCATGCCTGTAATCCCAGCACTTTGGGAGGCTGAGGTGGGCAGATTGCTTGAGCCCAGGAATTCAAGACTAGCCTGGGCAATCCCCATCTCTACAAAATTAAAAAATTAGCAGGACAAGGTGGCATGCATCTGTAGACCCAGCTACTCGGAAGGCTGAGGTAAGAGGATCAATTGAGCACAGGAGGTCAAGGCCAAGATTGTGCCATAGCACTCCAGCTGGGGTGACAAAGCAAGACCAAAAACAACCAAAAATGTAACCACACCTGAATAGGACCCAATCACACCTGAATAGAACTCATTCACAAGTTAATCTCTGTTCCTCTTTCCATTCATTCTCCCTAGTAATCGTTTATTGCCCCTCAACAGAATCACCTATATTCCCATCTCCCCTCACCCCTCTGAAATAAGGCTATATAAATACGTGGGCCCCAGTGGCATATGGGGCGATCACTCTCTGATTCTCCCCTGTGTGCACATTAATACATTTTTATGCCCTTTCTCCAATTAGTCTGCCTTTTGTCAGTTGATTTTCTAGTAAATCTTCACAGAGTGAAGGGGAATCTTTCCCTTGGCTCTTACAAAAACACAGGAAAATGTTTTATGACCCTGGGCTAGGCAAAGTGTTTTTGTTTAGATCCAACACCAAAACACAGTACATAAAAGAAAAAAAATTGACAAATTTGACTTCATCAGGATTAAGAACTTCAGGTCAGGTGAGGTGACTCACATCTGTAATCCTAGCACTTTGGGAGGCTGAACTGGGAGAATTATTTGAGGCCAGGAGTTTGAGACCTGCCTGGGCAACATAGTGAGACCATATCTCTACAAAAATTTTAAAAAATTAGCTGGGTGTGGTGTCACACACCTATAGTCCCAGCTACTCAGGAGGCTGAGGTGGGAGGAATGATTGAGCCTGGTAAGTAGAGGCTGCAGTGAGATGAGGTCACATCACTGTACTCCAGCCTGGGCTACAGGGAGAGACCCTGTCTCAAAAAAAAACAAAAACAAAAACATAAAAACTTCATCTCTTCAAAAGACACTGTTAAGAGAATAAAAGGACAAGCCACAGAATGAGAGGAAATATTTATAAACCATATATTTGATAAAAGACTTGTATGCAGAATATGTAAAGAACTTTCAAAACTCAGTAAGAAAACAACCAACCCAATTTTTATTTATTTATTTTATTTTATTTTATTTTATTTTATTTTATTTTATTTTTTTGAGTTGGAGTCTCACTCTGTCACCCAGGCTGGAGTGCAGTGGCGCGATCTCAGCTCACTGCAAGCTCTGCCTTCCAGGTTCACACCATTGTGTTGCCTCAGCCTCCTGAGTAGCTGGGACTACAGGCGCCCGCCACCACACCCGGCTAATTTTTTGTATTTTTAGTAGAGATGGGGTTTCACCGTGTTAGCCAGGATGGTCTCGATCTCCTGACCTCGTGATCCACCCGCCTCGGCCTCCCAAAATGCTGGGATTACAGGCATGAGCCACTGCGCCCGGCCCAATCTACCCATTTTTTTTAAATAGGCAAAAGATTTGAATGAACACTTCACCAAGGAAGCTACATAGCTGGGAAACAAGCACAGGAAAATAGGCTCAAAATCATTGTCATTATAGAAATGCAAAGTAAAAATCACCATAAGAGGCTGGGCACAGTGGCTCGTGCCTGTAATCCCAGCACTTTGGGAAGTCGAGGTGGGAGGATCACTTGAGCCCAAGAGGTCCAGCCAATGATTGCACCACTGCACTCCAGCTTGGGTGACAGAGTGAGATGCTATCACACACACACACACACACACACACACACACACACACACACACAATCATAATGAGAAACCACTGTGAACTGTTAAAAGAAAAACTTAAGACATTAAGTTTAAGAGTTTAACTGAGCAAAGAACAATTCATGAACTCGGTGGCCTCCTGAGCCAGAATAGGTCAGAATAACGCTGGTGGCTGCCACTTGATTGGAGAGGAATTATAGAAAAAGAAAATTGAGTGCAATTTGATAATTGGCACAAGAGTAGGTTATAGTCTATTTACACATCCAGTTAAGTTATAGTTCACTATGTACAGAGGAAATTAAGGCCCAACTTAAACTATGTATGGAGGCAGCTTTAGGGTAACCTTAGTTAATACCTATTAGAATGGCTAAAATTAAATGACTAATCATACTAGGTGTTGGGAAGTTATAGATCACCTGGGAACCTGTAACAGTGGTCCCAGGCTAATGGGAATGTAAAATAGTCCAATGGCTTTGGAAAAGTTTGGCAGTTTCTGAAAACGTTCACCATATAGCAACCTATGACCAGCCATTCCACTACTAGGTATTTTCCCAAAAGAAATGAAAGCATATGTCCACACAAAAACTTGTATACAAATGTCTGCTGCAGCTTTATTTGAAATAACCCCAACCTAGAAAAGGTGCAAATTTCTCAAAGATAAACATAAATAGACTGTAGTATATCTGGATGATAGAATGCTACTTAGCAATAAAAAGGGAATAATTACTGATAAAACAACATAGATAAATCTCAATTACGCTTTGCGAAAGAGCAAAAAAAGAGTGCATGTAGTATGATTCCATTTATATAAAATCCCAGGAAATACAAAGTAACCTATGGTGACAACAGCAGACCGGTTGTTGCCTGAGTCTGTGTGAGAGGGAAGGGGTGGAGGGAGAGGTGACAAAATTACACGAGGAAATTTCTGGGGGCAACGGATATTGCAGGGACCAAGGGAAAAAGCTCCCCTGCATCCTCTAAAAACTTGCTGAAAAATCAATTTATAAAAGGCAGACTAATACTAGAAACAGCATACAAATTTATCAATGTGCATGGAGAGAAAATCACAGAAAGATGACCCCAACCCCCATGGGTGCAGAAGCTTGTGCATCTCCTCGAGGTTACAGAAAGAACGGGGGATCTGAGGATGGTCCACAGTGGGTTAAGAAGGCAAGTCAGGGGGGCCAGGTGCGGTGGCTCACGCCTGTAATCCCAACACTTTGGGAGGCTGAGACGGGTGGATCACCTGCGGTCAAGAGTTCGAGAGCAGCCTGGCCAACATAGTGAAACCCTGTCTCTACTAAAAATACAAAAATACAAAAAAAATAGCTGGGCGTGGTGGCATGCACTTGTAGTCACAGCTACTCGGGAGGCTGAGACAGGAGAATCACTTGAACCCAGGAGGCAGAGGTTGCAGTGAGCCGAGGTCATGCCACTGCACTTCAGCATGGGTAATAGAGCGAGACTCCATCTCAAAAAAAAGAAAAGAAAAAAAAGATGACAAATCAGCTTATGGCAGGGGCAGAAGAGGAGGCCTGGCTCACAGAGATGGTCTCTATAGATGCAAACCTCCCCCAGCAAGACAGCTTTTCAGCTATTCTTGGATTTCTAGCCCTTTTGAATAGCCATCTTAAAATATGCCAAAAAGTATATTTTGGAGTGAAGTGTTTTGATTTCCTTCAATATACTTATTATTCTGATTGTGGTGGTACTTCCATGGGTATAGACATGTGAAAACATACCAAAGTGTGTATTTTCAGTGTGTGCAGTTTCTTGTCTGTTAATTGCACCTTGATGAAGCTGTTTTGAAAAAGGAAGATCTTCTTAGGATTCCTCACTTCCTGTGACTCTCCCACAGCAGCTGGGAGAATGGGCCAAGAGCAGAATCTGGTGACAAAGTAGCCTTGGGTGGCTTGGTTGGCCACACACGCCACTGAAAGCACCTCTCCCAGGAATCCAGTCACCTCCAGTGCCTGCTGAAGCAAGAAAACGCTCCAAAGGATGACTCCAGCTGTGTCTGCATCATAATTAAGGCTGCAAAAACCCAAAATGAATGAAGTCTCCCCAGCTAATGTGCCACTTCTAATTTAACCTAATTGGCCTCTGAAAGAGAGCCTTGGCCTGCCTCAGAGGCAAAAATCTTCCAAATGAAGTGAATTTAAACTAATTTAAGCTAACTAATTACAAACTGGGGGGTATTGTCACAAGAACAATTGTTATTGTTCTTTGATTGCTTGCTCAACTGGATTATTTGCTCATTACTTTTAGAGCTGTTGGGACTTTCATGGGGTGCCCCTTGCCGCACATCAATAAGGCATTCTACAAGGCAGCCTGGAGTGGAGGGTCCCCACACCAGACTGGCGTGGGAGCTCTGAGGATTAGCTTGGCTTTCTGAGTGTTTGGAGAATCTTAAAGCAAACGCACAGCATGTGCTGCTCATTCAAATAACCTGCAGCTAACTACACCTCTTTTTGGAGACATAAGTTTTTCTTTAGCTTCGGGATGTAGGTTATGAGTTTTGAGGTCATCTGTTGAACCAACCTCTTTATTGTTCAATCATTCTGACCTTGAGATGCAGCCCGTTATACCTTGGTAGAGATCTGGAGCAAAAGTGGGGAGAAAAAAAAGACCTGTATCCAAGGCTGTTTCTCAGCAGCTGTGTGAGGTAGCTGTGCTGTCACACCTCTCTGAGCCACAGGCAGAGATCTGGTGGGAAAAGCATGAAATTTGCAGACCCATCTATCTGCTGCTTCTGGTTTGAGCTTCAGTTCCCTCCTCCTGGGCATGTTAAATTTAGCCTACAGCTGCCTCCTTACTTATTTTAAGTGTAACAAATGTTATGTTACATTTGGGACCTGTGTGGCTAAAGGTTTCTCTGCACAAAGGGAACTGTCACCTAACTGGATGTGAAAGGGGCTGTAACCTACTCTTGTGACAAGCAGCCATACTTCAACCACTCACAGGTGGCCAAGTCTTCCAACTGTGTTCGAGTAAGGCCAACGCTAAGCTGTAGCCGATCCGGCTGTTTCTCTGCCTCACTTCTGTTTTCTGTGCTTCACTTTCCGTTCTCTGCCCGTAAAGCCTCTCACCACATGGCAGCACCAGAGACGCTCTGAACCTATTCTGGTCAGCGGGCTGCCCGATTCCCAATTCATTCTTTGCTCAGTTAAACTCTGTTAAATGTAGTTTGCCTCAGTTTTCCTTTTAACAGGCAGGAACTACCACCTTACAGAATTGCTATGAAGACTGAACATGGTCACTCTGTGAAAACATTTCATAAACTGTGTGTCGCTTGCGAATGCTGTTATTTTTCTCATCTGTAAAATAAAGGAATTCAACCAGGGGATTTGAATAGTTCCTGTATTCATTTCCTGTGGCTGCCATAACCAAGCACCACAAATCGGGTGGTTCACAGCCACAGAACTGTGTCCTCCTGTGGTTCTGGAAGCCGAGTCTGAAATGAAGGTGGCGGCAGGGCTCTCCTTCCTCTGACGGCTCGGGACGAGTCCTCTCCTGCCTCCTCCAGCTCCAGGCGCTCCTCAGCATGTGGCTGCTTCGCTGGGTCTCTGTCCCACCTCCACATCACCTTCTGCTCTGTGTGTTTCAAATCTCTCTCTGCCTTTCTCTTGTGAGGAAGGACACTTGCAATTGGGTTTAGGGCTCACCTGGGTAATTCAGGATGATCACATGGCAACAGCCTTCACTTGATTACATCTTCAAATACCCCATTTCCCAAATAAGGCCACCATCCCAGCTTCTGGGCGGACATTGTGGGCAGTGGCACCATATTCAGCCCACTGCAGCCCTCCTTAGTTCTGTAGTCCTATCTTCTTCTGGATGTTACCATTTGGTCTAAATTTCAACCAGTCTGAGTTGCATATTGAGTGGTATATAAGCAATGGCCACATTTGATGTTTCTTGTCTGAGAATGTATGTTTCTTCAATATTTCCATGAAAAATATGCATCAAATATTTTACTATGGTGGGAGTAGGGGCCAAGTATAGGGCAAAAACTTATTGATGACAAGTTTATGCAAATTAGACAGCAAAATGAAAATTTCAAGCAGCCTGTGGCACTACAACAAAAAAGTCTGTCCAGCAAGAAGTTGGATTTAATTATTAAGAAAGTTGGGGGCCGGGCGTGATGGTTCATGACAGTAAACCCAGCACTTTGGGAGGCCGAGGCAGGTGGATCACCTGAGGTGGGGAGTTTGAGACAAGCCTGACCAACATGGAGAAACCCCATCTCTACCAAAAATACAAAAATTAGCTGGATATGGTGGCACATGCCTGTAATCCCAGGAGGCTGAGGCAGGAGAATCTCTTGAACCCAGGAGGTGGAGGTTGCGGTGAACTGAGATCACACTATTGCACTCCAGCCTGGGCAACAAGAGTGAAACGCTGTCTCAAAAAAAAAAAAAAAAAGAAAAAAGGAAAAGAAAAAGAGAAAGTTGGGGGAGTGACTGTGTCACTGTGCTGTTTGATAGAATCAGTGTCTCTGGGTTAGTGGCTTTTGGCAGATGTCTCCTAGTCTAAAAAGCCACAGTGGAGGGTAGAAAGAAGAAGATGGTAGAAAGAAGAAGATGCTAGAAAGAATGCTCATAATGGACAATAATAGCTCCTTCTACTTTCAGGGAATCTTTCCATTTGGGAACACTGAAGTGCTTTGCAGACAGTCATTACAATTACACAAGCATTGGGATGCCCATGTTCTCTCTTCCTCATTTTAGACATTGAGTCACTAAGGAAGTCTAAGGACATGGGGTGTGTCATTGAAGAAGTGCCCCCAGCTGACTGTTGAGGGTAAGCAGAGCCACAGCCTCCAGATTTTATTCAAGGTGAAATGGACATTGGGTGAGCTCTCTTGTTCTCAGATTATCTGCTTTATAGTACAGGACTAGGGCCATAGCAGTTGCCATCAAAGTGGCTGGATTTCAATCACCTCCAGCCTGTGGACTGACAAGATCTGGGTCGACTGTCCCTCCCTCCCTTAGGATGGATGTGCTGAGGCACATGTGATGGGGAGTTGCTGGGCTGGTGACCACGCAACATGTCCTCTCTGTACTTCCTTCCCCGGCATCACTGCCCACCCGTTCCTGCTCCAGCCAATGACTCAGTCTCAGCGCACCCACTCATCAGTACTCGCATGGAGAAGAACTCTGACTTCTCTGATTTCTGTTCCAAGAATGTGGTACGTGGACAGCAGTCCTCTTGGAGGACTATGGAGGTGACTCTTGATGGGCCTTGGAGAGGGGCTCTGGCTCTGAGGACAGTGCTCTGGGACTTGTGCTGGTTGTTTGCACCTCCAGCTCCATTTTCCCTCCTTCTCCACCTGCTCGAGGCCCTGGGAGGCGCAGGACGGCATCAAGGGTTCCCCTGCCTCAGGGCTGCCAGCTGGGTTCAGCCAGTGCACAGCCTCAGAGGGAAAGCGAGTCTGGACACTTTATTCTGGTGCCCTCAGGGGTACCTCGGACTGGCCACGGCCCTTGACCTGCCATCTTGGCTCCTGACAGGCAGCTCCTCCACCCTGCCCTCTCTGTGTGGGGTTCTGGCAAACTTCAAGCGCAGGGGTAGCAGTGAAGCCCCCAGCAGTCGCTATGAGCCCTGAGGCATCGCAGCCCCTTATGCCTTTCTTCCCCCCACCCCCGTCCACAGCGTTGTCGAGGGTTCCTTTGTGAAATTCTCCTGAAATCCTCCCGAGTGTGCCATCTGTTTCCCACAGGGCCCCTGACTGGTTCCTTTGTTTATAAAAATTGAACAGTAATGCCCATCTCATGGCATCTTCAGGATTAAATGGGCGAACACATGAGAAGCATTCAGCATAATGACCCATAGTTACGTGCTCAGTAAGTGATAGCTCGAGACACATTTTTCAGTGGAGCTGGTGGGTGCATCGACTCAGTTCAATTCAATCCTGCCAATATTTATGAAGCCCCCACTAGGTGCAAGGCCAGAGCCAGCCATTTCCCAAGTGACAAAGGTGCATGACTGAATCGGCACAATCCACTCCCTCCGAGCACTTGGAGCCCTCACAAGCGGCGGCCTCAATGCCCTCTCTCTCTCTCTCTCTCCACTTCAGTCACCATTTGACAAATATTTCCTGAGGGCCTATATTCTTTGGGGTGCCATGTTAAGAACACCTTGGGATAAAAGAGTGAGCAAAATACATACCCCCACTCTCAGAGAGTGAACGGCCTGCTGGAAGGAGAGAGACATCAGTCCATCACTCGGATCCCTACATTAGCGAGTGTGTTTCGCAAACTGGCATCAGGGCTCTAAAAGAAGAAAACTGGCTTCTGTAAGGAATGAGACCTGTCTTGCATGGGGGTCAGGGGACGCTTTGCTGAAAACACAAACGTAGACGCAACCCAAGCCAAGCAAAGGGCGGTGGCCAGGGCAGTGCACTCAGAACACCATCCAAAGGCCCTGCACAGGGAGGGCGCCATGTGGCTGGAGCAGAAACAGGGAAGCAGGGGCTGCTGGTGGGACATGGAAGATGACACTGGAGAGGCTGGGGGGCCAGATGGTGCAGGGTCTGTAGGCCAGGGTTAATATTCTAGCCCTTATTCAAAACACACACACAACCAAAGTCATGGAGGTGTTTTAAATGTGTGTGTGTGTGTGTGTTCTCAGCTATTTCAAAATGTTGCTTTGGCCGCAGAAAAGAGAATGGGCTGGAGAGTGTAGGGTAGATATGAAAGAGCCACAAGGAGGCCTCTGCTATAGTCTGGGAGGAGTATGACCAACAGCTTGGGCTGGAATGGTGCCAGAGGAGAAGGCAGAACTGGACCTGTTCAAAGACATCAGGAAAATACAAATGATGGGGGGTGGGGTGGGCTGAATATGGAGAGGGGGGCAGGGAATGAAGGAGAAACCTGGGGGTGAGCTGGATATGGAGGGTGAGGGGGGCTGTCAAAGAAAAATCCTAGACTTCTGGCTGATTGGTAATGTCATCACCCAAGAAATAAAATATTGGACAAAGATCTGGCTTGGTGTGGAAGGTCAGGGAAGACCATGAATTTAGTCTTGTGTTTGACGTGACCTTTGAGACATCGAGATATAGAAATCAAGAAGCAGCTGGATATAGGGATTTGGAGCTCCAAGGGGGGAGTTGAGCTGGCAATGTCAGTTTCACAGCCATTAGAAAACAAATGGTAATTAAAGCCATGGGCTGGCCAGGGAAGACTGCCCAGCCAGAGAGTCCATGAAGAACCCCAGAGAGCTAAAGGCAGAGCAGGAGTGTGTGGGACAAAAAACCAAAGGAGTGTGGCAAGAAAAAGGGAGTAGCCCACAGTGTCTGATGCCCTGAGAAGTCAGGAGGGGAACTGGAAAGTGTCTGTTGCATTTAGCAACATGGAAGTCATCAGTGACCCTGGCAAACATCCTTTCAATGGGCCACAGAGGTCAAAGCTGCCTGGGAGTGGCAGGAGGAAACAGAGGGAGTTTTTGTACTCATTGACTTTTTTTTTTTTTTTTTGAGACAGAGTCTTGCTCTGTTGCCCAGGCTGGAGTGCAGTGGTGCGATCTCTGCTCACTGCAGCCTCCACCTCCTGGGTTCAAGTGATTCTTCTGCCTCAGCCTCCTGAGTAGCTGGGATTGCAGGGGCCCACGACCACGCCCTGCTATTTTTTTTTTTTTTTTTTTTTTTTTGAGACGGAGTCTCCCTCTGTCTCCCAGGCTGGAGTGCAGTGGCGCGATCTCAGCTCACTGCAAGTTCTGCCTCCTGGGTTCACGCCACTCTCCTGCCTCAGCCTCCCGAGTAGCTGGGACTACAGGTGCCCACCACCACACACGGCTTTTTTTTTTTATTTTTTTTTATTTTTAGTAGAGACAGGCGTTTCACCATGTTATCCAGGCTGGTCACGATCTCCTGACCTTGTGATCTGCCCACCTTGGTCTCCCAAAGTGCTGGGATTACAGGCGTGAGCCACTGTGCCTGGCCAATTTTTGTATTTTTAGTAGAGACGGGGTTTCACCACGTTGGCCAGTCTGGTCTCGAACTCCTGACCTTATGATCCCCCCACCTCGACCTCCCAAAGTGCTGGGATTACAGGCATGAGCCACTGCGTCCAGCCCTCACTGACTTTTGTTTTCCATTTTCTCAAGAGATTTGACCGTAAAATGGTAGGTGAAGAAGAGTAAGAGGGTCAAGGGAAGGTTTATACTTTTCTTTTAAGAAGTGAGAGACTTAAGCATATTGGTCTGTGAGACAGATCCGGTGAGAGGATGTAGTTGAATATTCAAGAAGGAGCCAGGTGGACATGGGGCAAGGCTCACTAAGAAGTCAGACGAATGCCATCAAAGCTCAGAGGCAGGGATTGTCTTAGGAGGAAGGAAGCAGATTGGGTGCGAGGCAGATGTCATGAGACTTCTAGCCAGGCAGGAGAAGTCAAAGGGCTCCTACCTAAGGATTGTATTTAATCTGTCAAGTAGGAGGTAGGGGGTTGGTGGTTTGAGAAGAGCAGTGTCACCCAGGCTGGAGTGCATGGCTTGATCATGACTCACTGCAATCTTGACCTCTTGGGCTCAAGTGATCCCCTCACCTCAGCCTCCCAAGTAGCTGGTACTACAGGTGTGCACCACAACATCAAGCTAATTTTTAATTTTTTTTTCAAAAAGACGAGGTCTTGATATATTGCCCAGGCTGGTCTTGAACTCCTGGTTTCAAGTGATTTTCTTGTCACGCGCGTCCATGTGAAGAGACCACCAAGCAGGCTTTGTGTGAGCAACAAGGCTGTTATTTCACCTGGGTGCAGGTGGGCTGAGTCCAAAAAAAGAGTCAACAAACGGAGGTTGGATTATCATTAGTTCTTACAGGTTTTGGGATAGGCGGTGGAGTTAGGAGCAATGTTTTGAGGGCAAGGGGTGGATCTCACAAAGTACATTCTCAAGGGTGGGGAGAATTACAAAGAACCTTCTTAAGGGTGGGGGAGATTACAAAGTACATTGATCAGTTAGGGTGGGGCAGAAACAAATCACTATGGTGGAATGTCATCAGTTAAGGCTATTTTCACTTCTTTTGTGGATCTTCAGTAGCTTCATGCCATCTGGATGTATACATGGAGGTCACAGGGGATATGATGGCTTAGCATGGGCTCAGAGGCCTGACATTTCTCACCTTGGCCCTCCCAAAGTGCTGGGATTACAGGAGTGTGCCACCTTGCCTGGCCAGACAAATATTTATTAAACTTATTATGTGTTGCCAAAGAATAAAACAAATACCATCAGAACCATACATAAATACATATTATAGCAGTAATAATAGTGATAATAACAATGCTGAGTTGATTTACTGGCCAGACAAGGGAATATACCGGTGAAGAAATTCACTGACATGTTTTCTGGGAGGCAAAAACTTAGGGTTTTGATTTTGGTGGTGGTGTTGCTTGTTTTTTTTTTTTTTTTTTTAAATTATTAGAAAAAAATGGTTTTTCTCAGTGGTTATGCTAATTAAGGATTGGCAACATGCAACCTGGGTAGGACAGAATGAGGCCTTTAAGTCTCAATAAGCTTGGTTAAGAAAAGCCGCATACGCTGGTCGCGGTGGCTCACGCTTGTAATCCCAGCACTTTGGGAGGCCGAGGCGGGTGGATCACGAGGTCAGGTGATCAAGATCAGCCTGGCTAACACGGTGGAAACCCATCTCTACTAAAAATACAAAAAATTAGCTGAGCTAACGGTGGTGGCACGTGCCTGTGATCCCAGCTATTCAGGAGGCTGAGGCAGGAGAATCTCTTGAATCCAGGAGGCGGAGGTTGCAGCGAGCTGAGATCGCGCCACTGCACTTTCGCTGGTCACAAAAGTCATTAGTGAGATCCTGGGCTACTTCAGCCGGTTGGAACCAGTAGAGGTGAAACACAGCAGCCCTCCGTTTAATGTTTCCCCAGCAAGGTCTGCTCTCAGAGAAAGCCTTTTCCTTTTGCAACACAATGTGTTGTCTATGCCCTGGAGACACATGGTAGTTCCTGCCCTAAGAGTCTGTGGGCAGTGAGAGCCCACAGGAGGGTAGCTGACCCAGCCCTGGGGAACCCAGCCTTCAGAGGCCTGCCTGGTGGCCAGGAATTACCCTGGACAAATCAGCTCAGGGTGGGCTGAACTGTTTCCCCCAGATGGAGGAAGCAGCCAGGACTGCACTCTGAGGTTGTGGAAGCCAGGCAGGCTAATAAGAGTGTGGACCCCAGAGCCAGTGCGTCTGAACTAGAATGTCCTTTCCCTGCTTCTCAACTGTGTGACCTCGGAAATGCTGCTGAGCTTTGCCAAACCACAGGTTCCTCATTTGCCAAAGCGGAGTGCTAACTGCACTTAATCATAAGGGTGTGGTGGGACCAAATGAGATAATTCATATAAAAGTGCTCTTAGCTTGATGCTAGGCGTGTAATAAGCCTTAACAAACGTGAGCTATTATTATTGCTCAGAGCAAAAGAATGCAAGAGAAAGAAGGAATTTGGCAAAACATTTACCTCCTTATTTTACAGATGAGGAAGCTTGGCCAGCAAGATGAAATGACCTTCCGAAAGTGAGCTGGTTTCTAGCAGAGCCAGTCCTGGAATATGGGTGTTCTCTTTTTCAGTCTCATCTGATTAAAAAGAAGCAATATGTTGGCCGGGCGCGGTGGCTCAAGCCTGTAATCCCAGCACTTTGGGAGGCCGAGGCGAGCGGATCACGAGGTCAGGAGATCGAGACCATCCTGGCTAACACAGTGAAACCCCATCTCTACTAAAAATACAAAAAAAAATTAGCCGGACGTGTTGGCAGGCGCCTGTAGTCCCAGCTACTCGGGAGGCTGAGGCAGGAGAATGGCATGAACCCAGGAGGCGGAGCTTGCAGTGAGCCGAGATCGCGCCATTGCACTCCCGCCTGGGAGACAGAGCAAGACTCCGTCTCAAAAAAAAAAAAAAAAAAGAAGCAATATGTTTAGTACCTACAAGCAGGTTTCGGAATCAGAGAGGCCTAGGTTCAAATCCTGGCTCTGCCAGTTCCTACTGTGTGACCTCGGGCACAAGAGTAAAGCTGCTTAAGCTTTTGTTTCCTCCACTGCAAAGGTGGCTAAACACCTCCTCAGTAGGTTGACACAGGAATTAAATCAGATGAAAGGCACTGAGGACATAGGCAAGAAACCCAGCAGATGGAAGCTTCTTCGTGCCCTTTCCGACCTTTCCTTTCCTTTGCTAAGACTGAACCCCCAAGTGAAGCATTGCATGGAAACTAGGCTGGAGGCGGGCACCCAGCCCTAGAGTGAGTGAGTGGTGAAGATTTCCCTACCCCGCCTCGGGTTCAGGGCAGTGGTCTTGCAGAATTTGCCCAACTCTACAGGTACAAATTCATAGTCACAGAGTGAGCTGTGCAGGAAAGACAAACAAAAGTGCAAAAGTGACTCTGGAACACTCAGCAGGACAGCTGGGGCAGGGGAGCGGTGGGAGAGGTGGTGTTCAGGGTGAAATGTGGGGTGGGGATGACATGAACTGGGCCTTAAATGCCCTGCTCAAGGGCTGTTTGTTCCCAGACAATGGGCAGTCAAGAGAGGTTTGGGAGTGAGGGAGTGGTGAGATCTCAGTTACTTTGGAATTACCCTCTGGCCTTCGGGAGTTCATTCAGCATGAGGGCAGAGATGGGAGGGAGGAGAAGGGGGCTGGCAAGGAGGAGGGAGGTGGAAGAGCTGTTTTGTAGGCAGAAGGAAAGTGCCCTGATGGGACGTAGAGGTTCAGGAAGGCAGGGTTTATGCTGAGGTTGTATCAGGAGTGGCAATGCCATCCAGCCCACATACTGTGCTTGGAATCCAAGATTTATTCCATCTGTGTATCTGAGTTAGGGGAGGCACCTTTGAGTAGGTTAGAGCCTATAAGCCCAATTCATTGTAACTTTCCTTTCACACAGAAGCCCTCATGTCGTTAAGGCGCTGGTGGAAAAGGAAACTCATGCCCTGGGCCCTCCTTCCAGGGGTCTTCACTCCCACCAGCCTTAGTGCAGGTCAGACCTCAACTGGCTCCCACCCAGATGGTGGCTCTCTGTTTCTGTCCCCTGCAGGCTCCTCTAGGTGCTCCTTTGGGAGAAGCAGATGCCTGGGATGACATCTGTTAGAAAACTTGGATGGGCCTTGGCCTGTACAGGCTGGGATCACGCCTGTAATCCCAGCACTTTGGGGGGCCGAGGCAGGCAGATCACGAGGTCAGGAGATGGAGACCATCCTGGCTAACACGGTGAAACCCCATCTCTACTAAAAATACAAAAAATTAGCCGGGCGTGGTGGTGGGCACCTATAGTCCCAGCTGCTCGGGAGGCTGAGGCAGGAGAATGGCATGAACCCAGGAGGCGGAGCTTGAAGTGAGCTGAGATCGCGCCACTGCACTCCAGCCTGGGCGACAGAGTGAAACTCCGTCTAAAAAAAAAACAAAAACAAAAAAGAAACTTGGATGGGCCCCTGGCATCCTGACGAGTGCGTCTCAAACCGTCTGCAGTGAAGGACCAGTTTCTGAAACATTCCCAACCCATCACAGGTCACTGCTTTTGTAAAATACAACAAAGAATGAATTTCTAGAAAAGTAGAATTAAAAAGACATGTAGAATATATCTCCCGGTTTTTTATTATTAGATTCCATAGACATATATTTACTGTGTCAAATCGCTGTAACTTTTTAGCCTCCGTTTCCATAAGCATTGTGGACAGGTAATGGAGGCCCCAGCGAGCCATGGTCAAGAGGGCAGAGCACACCTCCCTCCCGCATTGGCACCCTCCCTCTGTGGCCTCGCCCACTGGCTCTCGGGGCACACTGACTCTTCTGTCACCAACACACTCCACTTCGTCGCTCTGGGTTACACACTCACTTCAGCTTTCTCATGCTATTTTTTTTTTTTTTTTTTTGATGGAGTCTTGCTCTGTCACCCAGGCTGGAGTGCAGTGGTGGAATCTCAGCTCACTGCAAGCTCTGCCTCCCGGGTTCACACCATTCTCCTGCCTCAGCCTCCCAAGTAGCTGGGACTACAGGCACCCGCCGCCACACCCAGCTAATTTTTTGTATTTTTGGTAGAGATGGGGTTTCACCGTGTTAGCCAGGATGGTCTCGATCTCCTGACCTCGTGATCTGCCTGCCTCGGCCTCCCAAAGTGCTGGGATTACAGGCGTGAGCCACTGCTCCCGGCCTCTCATGCCATTTTATGCTCCCTCAGCTCCAGAATGCTCCACCCTGGCTACCATCCCTCCATACCTGCTGCAGCCACTGTGTATTGGGTGTATCCCAACTTCCATGATTTCAGTGAATCCGTGTAACAGAGCACTAATGTGTGTAATTACTTACACCTTTTATAAATTGGAGGAGGTCTGTGCTATCACTATAACAATTCTTGGCCAGGGAATGGTCACCTCTCTGGACCAGGAAGAGTTCCACACTGGATTTTTGCTGGAACTAGAGGGAAAGGAAGCTGGGCTGACTGAGCACAGTTCTGGAGAGAGAGTCTGAGAGTCATGCCACACAGAGGAAAGGAAAGCCGAGAGATGCAGAGACAGACTGCTTCCCCGCAGTTTCTGGCCTTCCGTGCTGATGATGGCGGGTACTGTGGGATGCCATGCAGCTCCTCATTAAGGACAAAGAAGGGGCTCCCAGCTCTTGGGACTGCTGCCGGCGGGCAGTGCTCAGCGTCGTCCTTCTTTGGAACTGCCTCTGCTGATGACAGCTACCTCTCCCACGTCATACCCCTTCCCAGGACAGCCGATAGCCCATGACATGTTGGCCTGGAGGTTTAATTTCCAGGCCTCTTTGCCCCAACTCAGGACAGCTCTGCAGAGTCATCTTAGCTTCAGAGCTCCCTGCAGGGCTGGCTGAGCTCTTTACTACAACTGCATCATGGTTCAGTTGCCCTCTGCCCCATCCTGCTGCTGCAATCATCAGCCTGTTCCTAATGTTATCAGCAGGGAGGAGAAAATACAGCTAGTTTCCTAGGAGAGAGGACCCCTGGAACATGAGGTGGAGCAGATGGGTGGAATCGTGGAAATAGAGCATGGGGTTATAAGGAGCTTCAAGGGGCCACCGGGTCTAGAATGGGAAGGGAAGAACTTCAAAATCTTGCCATATGAGGAGCAGCTGGAGGAGCTGAAAATATTTAACTGGAGAAGAAAAGATGTATGGGGAATATGACAGCAGGTTTCACATATTTGACTGTAAATCAAGTAGAGGTTGGGTCAGACTCCTTCTGCTGGGTCTCCTGGCTTCTGCTCTTGACCACCTACGGCCCATTCTCACACCATTTAGTAAGTCATGTCGCTCCCCAGCTTAAAACTCTCCCGTCTTCTTTTTTTTTTTTTGAGACGAAGTCTCGCTCTGTCACCCAGGCTGGAGTGCAGTGGCGAAAGCTCAGCTCACTGCAAGCTCTGCCTCCCAGATTCATGCCATTCTCCTGCCTCAGCCTCCTGAGTAGCTGGGACTACAGGCGCCTGCCACCATGCCCGGCTAATTTTTTTGTATTTTTAGTAGAGACGGGGTTTCACTGTGTTAGCCAGGATGGTCTTGATCTCCTGACCTCGTGATCTGCCCACCTTGGCCTCTCAAAGCGCTGGGATTACAGGCGTGAGCCACTGCGCCTGGCCTACCCTGTCTTCTTGCTGCATGAATAGAACCTGAGCAACTTACTGTGAGGCCTTTCATAATCTGCCCTCGCCTCTCTTTCCAACTTTATCTCCTGTGGTTCTTCCCTCACTCGCCCTTCAGGCCACACTGGCCTTCTCCCGGCTGATCCTTGAATGCACCAGGGTCTTTGCACCTGCCGTAGCCTTGCTTGTTCTTCTGTATGTTCTTCTATGAGCTCTTCATTTGCCCCATTCCTTTCTGTTGTTCAGTCTCTGATCAAAAGTCATTTCCTAAGAAACGCCTTGAGTTTTTACCTCATTATCCTGCTTTACGGTCTTCATAGCACTCTGCTCCCTGAAACAGTTTTGTGTCTTTGTTGGCTAAATGATTTTGTTTCTTATCTCTCCCACAAAGAATATAAACCTCAAGTGGACTGAGCTGTGTCTGCCCTGTTCACCACTGCAACCTCAGGGTGTGGTATGGTTTTGGCCTACAGCAGGTGTTCAAAAACTATTTGTTGAGTGAAAGAATGAATGAACATGAGCCCAGAAATAGCTCTAGAGTAGAGAGCTCTGTCACCCAGGCTGGAGTCTCGCCTGTCCCCGGAGGCGTGACGTGGAGGGAAATTGCCACTTACGAGAGAACCAGCAAGTCAGTGGGAATATGGGGTTTGGAGTCAGACAGATGAGGGTTTGAGTCTTGGTTCTGTCACTTCCTGCCTGGCTGCAGGCCTTGGACAAGTTATTTGACCTTGTTGGCCGAGCGCGTTGGCTCACATCTGTAATCCCAGCACTTTGGGAGGCCGAGGCGGGCAGATCACTCGAGGTCGGGAGTTTGAGACCAGCCTGACCAACATGGTGAAACCCCATCTCTACTAAAAATACAAAAATTGGACCAGGGCAGTGGCTCATGCCTGTAATCCCAGCACTTTGGGAGGCTGAGGCAGGCGGATCATGAGGTCAGGAGATTGAGACCATCCTGGCTAAAACAGTGAAACCCCCGTCTCTACTAAAGATACAAAAAATTAGCTGGGCGAGGTGGCGGGCGCCTTTAGTTCCAGCTACTCAGGAGGCTGAGGCAGGAGAATAGCGTGAACCTGGGAGGCGGAGCTTGCAGTGAGCCAAGATCGTGCCACTGCACTCCAGCCTGGATGACAGAGTGAGACTCTATCTCAAAAAAAAAAAAAAAGAAAAGAAAAAGAAAAAGAAAAAGAAAGAAGAGCCTCAGTCCCTTCATCTGTAAAGACAGGGGTTTGATTAGAAGCCACCCCAGAGTGGTTCTGGATTGATTAAAGGCTGCTTCTGAAGTCCTGGGCAAGTGCCGCACCCTTAGAGTGCTAAATAGATGTTTGCTGTTTAGTTTCCACACCAGGCCCCCGGGGCCACAGGAGCTGGGGGAGGTGCTTAAGGAAGGACCACGCTACTGCAATCCCTCCCACATGCACCACTTGGCTTTTGTTTTTCTTTTTGTCTTTTTGTTAGAGACACACTCTCGCTCTATTGCCTAGACTGGAGTGCAGTGCTGTGATCACGGCTCACCGCAGCCTCGACCTCCTGGGCTCAAGTGATCCTCCTCCTTCAGCCTCTCCAGTAGCTGAGACTACAGGCATGCGCCACCACCCCTGGGTAATTCTTAAATTTTTTTAGAGACAGTGTTTTCCTTATGTTGTCCAGGCTGCTTTTAAAATTCCTGGGCTCAAGTGGTCCATCTGCCTCAGCCACCCAGTGCATTGGGATTACAGGTGTGTGCACTGTGCCTGGCCTGTTTTTCTTTCCTGTGGCACTAACCGCCCCTGCAGAGGGGAAAGTAAGCAGCAGAGCCCTGGGTTGAGGGTGGGTGGTGTAGGGGCAGGGACTGTCCAGACTGTTACTTCTCCACTGGCTGCCTCCAACATAACCCCATCATGGGAGCCGGGTGAGGAAATGCATGAGCATTGATTCTTCGCAGGATTTCAAGTGTTACACACACGTGGTAATATTGCTCACAGCACTTGAATCTGCAATCCCATGTGAAGTTGGAGTGTGTGGCAAGAAGCAACTCTGCGAGGGTGGTGGGTGGAGGAGGGAGGGGCCAATCCCACAGGCCAGGAACCCATGTGAGGTGGCCGCCTTCCTCTGTCTCTGGCTAACACCTGGGTGATGGGCTTTATGCATCTTGACCCAGAAAACAGCGAGTCACAATCGACCAATATGATGGAGGGGATATCACTGTGCACCAGGCAAATACAGGCTCAGCTGCCAATTTCCACATCCCTCCAGCCCCTTTTGATGGCCAGGGAACTTTCTTGCTTCTGTTCACATGAAAACAACAGTTGACGAAGCAAACACTTACATACTGTGTACTTACTACATGCTGGGCGTTGTTCTTAAACACTACCAGCACTGCCTGTATAATTCTCCCAGCAACCCTATGAGGTGGCTACAATCATTAGCCCCAGTTTACAGATGAGCCAATGGTTGCTTGGCGAGGTTTAGCCAATTGCACAGGCTTGCACAGCCAGTAGCTGGCCAGGCCAGGATTTGGACCCAGGCCATGCAGCCCCAGAGTCTGTGCACTTCACCACCATGTGACGTGGCCTAGTCCCAAGGGGAATGGCTTGCCTTGTAGGCGATGAGCTGCCCATCATCGTGGGTGACAGGCAGAAGTGACTGAGCTAGACAGGGGTCTCCTCCATGTATTCAGTGTGTCCCCTGTGTGGAGCTCTGAGCTAAGCACTCTGCCAATGCCATCTCATTTCAGCCTGATGACACCACTGCCAGATGGAACCATTATTCCACTATATGGATGAACAAACTGGGTTTACAGAGATTAGGTAACTGGCCCGAGATCTCTGGCTGCTGGGGGCTGGAGCTGGGATTCAAACAAGTTTGCTTAATGCAGATCCCAAGCTCTTCACCTCTTATCAGGGATGGTGTCCAATGAGGGTTGGCTGGACTAGATGACTTATGGTCCTAGCCAATCCAAGATCCTGAGGGACTGAGAGTCTGGCAGGTAAAGGGGCACACTCCCCTAGTTACTAGCTCTAGCTCTCCCCTAGTAACTAGCTACTATGCCAAAAATACTAGTCAACACATTTCAGGTTTTTTTTTTTTTTTTTTTTTGAGATTGAATCTCGCTCTGTTGCCCAGGCTGGAGTGCAGTGGCAGAATCTTGACTCACTGCAACTTCTGTCTCCTAGGTTCAAGCAATTCTCCTGCCTCAGCCTCCTGAGTAGCTGGAATTACAGGTGCACACCACCATGCCCGGCTAATTTTTTATTTTAGTAGAGATGGGTTTCACCACGTTGGCCAGGCTGGTCTTGAACTCCTGACTTCAAGATCTGCCTGCCTCAGCCTCCAGTTTTTCTTTTTTCTTTTCTTTTTGAGATGGAGTTTTGCTCTTGATGCCCAGGATGGAGTGCAATGGCGCGATCTCTGCTCACTGCAATCTCCGCCTCCCAGATTCAAGCGATTCTCCTGCCTCAGCCTCCTGAATAGCTGGAATTACAGGCATGCACCACCATGCCCAGCTAATTTTTGTACTTTTAGTAGAGACGGGGTTTCTCCATGTTGGTCAGGCTGGTCTTGAACTCCCAACCTCAGGTGATCTGCCCGCCTCGGCCTCCCAAAGTGAAGTGCTGGGATTACAGGTGTGAGCCAGCGAGCCTGGACTGTTTGAGTTATTATGTTTAAGGATGTATTTCTCTTACTATTTTTTTTTTTAACACAGGGTTTTCCCTAAAAACTTGTCTGAGGAACAAAGAGTTAAATAAGACCCTAAAGGATCAGCTCTTTTTGCCAGGCATCTGAGTCCCCTCTGGGGCTTTGAGGAGACAGTCGCAGTCTTTCCTGGTGGTACCACCACCTTCCCTCATCCAACGCTGCTGCATCTGACAACCCTGGGCACAGGAATCTGCACCCCAGGTCTCCATGATGAATCCAGCAGTCAATTTTCAGATCTTGTCAGGACAAGATCCGCACCACTTGGCACATGGATCAGCCCAGCTTGACTTACCTTCTTCATCTGGCTTCCCGGACATCACATCTCTTGGTTTTTGGTTGTTTTTTCCAGTTGGCTTTTCCAATTTATACCTGCAGCATGGATCTCTCTTCTGAACTCTAGATACATAAATCTGTCTATTTGACATTGCCTTGGATGTCTAGAAGGCATTTCAAACTTAGCAGATCCTACTCTTAGCTCCTAATTGTCAGTCCTGCGTCCAGCACACGCCCCTCTTGGTGTTCCCCATCGTAATTGAGGACAACTGCATTCTTCTAGTTTCTCAGGCTTCAAACCTTAGAATCATCCGAGAGTCCTGTCTCTCACGTATCTCAACTGTCAACGAATCCCATCAGCTCTACCTTCAAAATATGTCCAGAATCCACCATCTCCACTGCTAACACCTGGCTCACTATCTCCTAGTAACCTGGAGGGCACTGTCTTCAGTCTGATCTTCACACAGTAGCCGGAGTATGAAGACACAGGGTAGACCATGCCTCTCTTCTCCTCCAAACTCTCCAGTGGGTTCCTCCTAGTCAAAGTCAAACCTCACTTGGCCCGCTAGACCTCACCCCTGCATCCTCCCGCTGGCCTTATCTCCTCCACCTCTGCCCCTTGCTAGCTCTATTTCAGCTCCACTGGTCTCCTGGCCATTCCCTGAACCTGACACATGCTCTCCTATCCCAGGGCCTGTGCACTGGCTCTCCCAGTGAGTAAACTGCTCTCCTTCCCACCTCCACTGGCGCATCGCATCCTTCACTTCTTTGCTCACATATCCCTTTCTTAGAGAAGCTTTTACTGAGGCCTCTGCTCACCCTCTTCTCCCCTCCACATACCCTGTCTTCCTTTTCTATTTCGTTTTTCTCTATGGTACTTATGGCTTATGTAACAAACTAATCTATTGTTTATGTATTTATTTTTACTGTTTCTCTGTGAAAACGTACACTGGAAGAGGGCAGGAGTTTTGTCTGTTTTGATCAGGCTCCACCCCTGGAAGGTAGGACAGTGTTCAGCACAGCAGGTGCTCAATAGGTGTTGTTCCGTGAATCAGCACATCAATTGCAGCATTGTGGCTACCAGGGGGTCAGGATGCGGGCGGTGGAGCCCTCTGGCCTTTGTGTGGTAGCCGGGGACTCTGTGTCAGCGATCGTTTTCCGGGAAACTTCCGGGCGAGACTCACATTTTGGAAACTCACTCAATAGCTCTTAAATTCTAGGAATCTTGAGAAGAGGCCTGGATTAAGGATTCAGACGTGGGCCCTCAGATGGGTGAGAAACGGGGACTCTGTGTCTTCTAGCGGGGACAGAAGGGCCAGGTGACAGGCCAGGCAGAGTGGACAGGGCTTGGGCAGGGGGCCGGGGGCAGGCAGCCACTCGGGGCAGGAGCTGCAGAGCTAAAGCCAGGCCATGTGGGCTGGCTGCGGGTTTCGCTGCCTAGCTGGTGGCATTGAGCAAGTTACTTAACGTTTCTGAACTTCCGTTTTATGATTTTGGAGGAAACAGTCATAGCTTTCTCTCTGGCAGAGTCCGATGGCCCGATTCCCGCTCCACAGTGCGGGTGGAGGGCACGGAGGGGTGTGTGTGTGGGGGGCGACAGCCCAGGAAGTCTAGGGGGCGGCAGGGAGCGTGGGGGCGGGGGTTGGGAGACCGCAGGGAGGATCCCCGACCTTGTCTGAAGATCCGAGTCGGCGGAGCCGCGGTCTGGTCTGCGGGGTAGGCGGGGCGCAAGAGTGTTCCCGGGGGCGGGGGGCAGAACCGCGTCTAAAGGTTTCCGCGATTCACCCGCCGGCGTCTGGCCTGGCCCAGTTGCACCGCGAGCGCTGCGGACACTCGGGGCGGCAGTCGGTCTATCAGTCCTCCCGGCAGGTCCCGCGGCCCGCACCTGCAGCTCCGCACCTGCGGCCAGTGCCTACTGCCCTCTCTTGCCGCCCGCGCCTGCAACCCCACACCTGCCGCTTGCACCTGCAGCCCCGCGCGCGGCCCGGCTCGAGCATGGCTGACCAGGCGCCCTTCGACACGGACGTCAACACCCTGACCCGCTTCGTCATGGAGGAGGGCAGGAAGGCCCGCGGCACGGGCGAGCTGACCCAGCTGCTCAACTCGCTCTGCACAGCAGTCAAAGCCATCTCCTCGGCGGTGCGCAAGGCGGGCATCGCGCACCTGTGAGTCGGGCCTCGGGCGGTGGGTCCCGTCCTGTCTGTCTGCCTGGGGAGCCTGCCTGGCGGGCTGACGTTGGGTCCTCTGGTCCTCCTACCGTCAGCCTCTGTCTGTCCGTCTGATGTCAGAGCGCCTTTCTCGCTCTCTGCCTGGTAGCCCCTCTCTCCAGAAGCTGGCTCAGCCTCACTCACCTTGGAGGGGCCCACCTGGGGATCCGTCTCGCAGGTGCACACCTGATTCCATCCTGCATTCCTCTCCTCTGCCCTGAGCAGCCTGCCTCGTACCCCTCTCAGCCGGCCAAGTGCGGGCACCTGGCCTGCCCGTCATACCCGCCCTAGCCTCAGACAGGAAAGTGCTAGCTCAGGTGCCTTCCTTCCCCATTTCTTCTTTGTCCTCCTTCACTCTTTCTGCAATTAGGGACCCAAGTTAGGTTTCTAATCCAGTATCTCTGACCTGAAACAAGACCTGTTAGGAGCGAGTGCCCCCGCCCCCAACCCCACAAGCAGGCGGGGAGGTCTCCTGTGTGTCCAGAGCCTTTAGGAGCAGCAGGGCTTGTGTGCAAAGGAGCTCACGTGGGCTGCCCCTTGCTGGGACAGTTGCCATGCTGTGCCAGAAACAGGAAACAGCCAGGGCTTCAAAACCCCTATCCATTTGCAATGATGGTGTGTGCAGCCTCCACCCAATTAGTGGAAAGCTCAAAAGTTGTTTGTAGAATGGTTCTGAATGAGCTATGGAGTGCATCTCGAACGTCACCGGGCACAGGAATCATTTGGGGATCTTGGTAAGATGTGTGCCCTCCTTCCATAGCTCTGGGACAGGTCCTGAGATTCTGCATTTCTAAGAAGTTCTCCTGTGGTGGATGCTGCCCATCAGTTACTGTTTGTCTGCTTATCACATTGTGAGTAGCAAGGGGTCAAGGGGAGTAGAGACTCAAAGGACCCCTTCTTGTGAGGTTTTTTGTAAGTCACACAACATCCTTTCATTTGTGTTGGTGTGCACAGGCATTTTCTTTTTCTTTTCTTTTTTTTTTTGAGATGGAATTTTGCTCTTGTTGCACAGGCTGGAGTGCAATGGTGCAATCTTGGCTCACCGCAACCTCTGCCTCCCGGATTCAAGCGATTCTCCTGCCTCAGTCTCCCGAGTAGCTGGGATTACAGGCATGTGCCACCATGCCCAGCTAATTTTGTATTTTTTTTAGTAGAGACAGGGTTTCTCCATGTTGGTCAAGCTGGTCTCGAACTCCCGACCTCAGGTAATGCCTTGGCCTCCCAAAGTGCTGGGATTACAGGCATGAGCCACCGTGCACAGCCGTGCGCAGGTATTTTCTAGCTAACTGATCCACACTTTTAACTGAAGTGTAACTGGGTTTTCAGATTTATCTTACTAACATTCCCTGCATTTATGTACACTATAAAAATGACACATGATGGACCGGGCGCATTAGGCTCACGCCTGTCATCCCAGCACTTTGGGAGGCCGAGGCGGGTGGATCGCCTGAGGTCAGGAGTTTGAGACCAGCCTGATCAACATGGTGAAACCCCGTCTCTACTAAAAATACAAAAATTAGCTGAGTGTGGTGGCAGGCGCCTGTAATCCCAGCTACTCAGGAGGCTGAGGAAGGAGAATCGCTTGAACCCGGGACGCAGAGGTTGCAGTGAGCCGAGATCGCGTCATTGCACTCCAGCCTGGGCGACAAGAGCGGGACTTTGTCTAAAAAAAAAAAAAAAAAAAAAAAGACGCATGATGCTCAGAGCTGAGCTGAACAAATACAACCCTGCTACTTGGGTTTGGAATGCATTTCTCCATTTTTAAAAACTTTTCTCCGCCCTGCATCCTGCAATCTAGATTCCTTTTCTTACTGGCAGGCTGTCTGGCTTTGGTCCCACAGTATGGACTGGTGGAGGTAATTCGTGTAAACAAGTGGTATGATCACATTTATTTTTGAATATTAAGCAGACATGTTAAGGAAGGTGATGACTCCATTACTGTTGCCTCTGGCCCCTCTTAATAATACATTCCTAAGGATTCTTAGTTTAGAAACATACCCAGGTGAAATCTTAAGCTTTAATTTACAGCTAGTATAGGTGGCTCACAGCTTTAACTGCCTTTGAGGACGAGGGATATATTTTAAAAAGATGGCTTGTTGGCTGGGCGTGGTGGCTCACACCTGTAATCCCAGCACTTTGGGAGGCTGAGACGGGTGGATCACTCAAAGTCAGGAGTTTGAGACCAGCCTGGCCAACATGGTGAAACGCTGTCTCTACTAAAAACACAAAAATTAGCCAGGTATGGTCGTGGGCGCCTGTAATCCCAGCTACTTGGGAGGCTGAGGCAGAAGAATTGCTTGAACCCAGGAGGTGGAGGTTGCAGTGAGCCGAGATCGTGCCACTCTACTCCAGCCTGGCGACCAAGTGACACTGTCTCAAAAAAAGAAAAAAAAGGGCTTGTCATGTCTGATATTGTTTAAAAAATGTGTCAGTACCTTTCACACCCCTAGAGAGACTGAGAAATGTAAGATGTGTTTTGAGGTGTCCCACTGTCTAAGGTTGCTTAGACAGTGGGACCTTGGATAGTGAGATTTTGATGGTGGGGCCTGGAAGAAGCATGCTAATTTTGGCTACATAAGGTATGTGTATTATTTATTTATTTATTTTGAGATAGGGTCACACCCTGTTGCCCAGGCTGGAGTGCAGTGGTGTGATAATGACTCACTGCAGCCTCACCCTCCCAGGCTGAATTGGTGCTCCTACGTCAGCCTCCCCTGTAGCTGGGACTACAGGCATGTGCCACCATGCCGGATAATTTTTGTGTTTTTGTAGAGATGGGATTTTGTTATGTTGCCCAGGCTGGTCTTGAATTCCTGGGCTCAAGCAATCTGCCCACCTTGGCCTCCCAAAATGCTAGGATTACAGGTATGAGCCACTGTGCCTGGCCAATATGTGTACTTTTATACTAGATAGTTGTGAATACCAGGTTTTAAAGAAATATTATGTTGCACTCATTGACAAAAATTTAAACCATTCAAAAGAATCCAAGGGAAGAGTGAAACCCACCCCATATATATCCCATGGGGTATCCACTGCAAATAATTTACTGCTTATTTTTCCGGATACTTCTTTACAGTCATATGAGTTTACACATGAACACATATTTACATATGCCTATAATAGCAGACAAAATGGGATCACACTCAATACACGTTTCTGTAGTTTGCTTTGTTATTTAACATTATTCAAGGAACATCCATTAATGTCAGGACATCTACATCTACCTCCTTTTAACTGCTGTGTGCTGCTCCCCTGCACACATCATGAGGTATTGAAGTTTTTCTCTATTTGGGAGCACTTCGGTTTCTACTAGCCTTTGGGTATTACAGTGCTGTACCCTTGGAACTTGTGTGCGTGCCTGGTTGTTGGGGTAGCTGACAGGGAGGACTAGATGCTGGACACTGAGGTGATCTTGTGGGAAGTTCAGCGTTTGGCCATTTTCAGTATCACATGTCATCAGGCAGGTAGCATGATTCTCAAGCCAGGCCCCCAACTTACATTCATTCCAGGCATTGAAATCCGGAATGAAAAACCAGCATTCCTGCAAAGATCTTGTTAGTGCTGAAGACCGGACCTAGAAGAGCTTGTACCCAGAGGGACAGGGTGATTGCAGATTTGCAGGAACCTCACTGGAGCCAGTTTAGGGAGTTCACCCGGGATCATTATGGAAACATCAGGAGTTTAAGCACAGAGCCTGGTGTAACCTAAAGTTGCTATTGTAGTCACTTTCATTGCTCCTGTTAAAATGTTCATGGAATCATTGAGTTTTAAACTGAAAGAGACTCAACAGTCACCTAATCTATCACCTCCTCGTACAGAAGAGGACCATGAGACCAAGGAAGATGAGATGACTTGGCCTGTGGCTGGGGTCTCAGGAACCCTGGATTGGGGCTCTTTTGGCCACACTACACATCTCTTCCTTTATTTTTTTAGAAATCAATTAGAATTCACCAAACTCTAAATCTCATCTATTAGTTACTGTTTTTTGTTGTTGTTGTTTTTTGTTTTTTTTTTTAGACAGGGCCTCACTCTCACTCAGGCTGGGTGTGCAGTGGTGCAATCTCAGCTTACTGCAACCTCTGCCTCCCGGGTTCAAGTGATTCTCCTGCCTCAATTTCCCAAGTAGCTGAGATTACAGGCGTACGCCACCATACCTGGCTAATTTTTGTATTTTTAGTAGAGATGGGGTTTTGCCAAGTTAGCCAGGGTCGAACTGGTCTCAAGTGATCCACCTGCCTCAGCCTCCCAAAGTGCTGGGATTAGAAGTGTGAGCCACTGCGCCCGGCCTAATTTTTGTATTTTTCATAGAGACAGGGTTTAGCCATGTTGGCCAGGCTACATTTTTTATGTGAATTCAGGCTTAGATACCAAGGAGTCATCGCTTTGGGCAAATGTGCCCTGGGAACCTTCCGTCTGGGCTTCTGGCTCCCTCCATCCACTCTCGGGAGAGAAGCTGTGCAGATCAGAACAGTCTGCAACTTGAAGTCAAGCTGATGTAGTTGTGGTTCAAATGTCAAATTTGAGTGTTGTCCACTTTGTTTGCATTCCTTTGGGAGAAAGTGGTCCACCAGTGGCTTCAGCTTTTTTGTTTTGTGGAGTTGACTTCCCTTTGTATCCATTTCCAAATCACTGACTGAAGAATTCACTGATTTCATTCACTTAACAAAATATTACTGAACATCCACCATGTACAAAGTTCCAGAAGACGAGAACAACACAGTTTACTCTGTAGGAAAAAATATTTGTATCGTTATAACACGGGATAGAGGTTTTGAAAGATGCTTTCTTTCTTTCTTTTTTTTTTTTTTTTTTTTTGAGGCGGAGTCTCGCTCTGTTGCCCTTGCTGGAGTGCAGTGGCCATCTCGGCTCACCGCAACCTCCGCCTCCCGGGTTCACGCCATTCTCCTGCCTCAGCCTCCCATAGCTGGGATTACAGGCGCCCGTCACCAAGCCCAGCTAATTTTTTTGTATTTTCAGTAGAGATGGGGTTTCTCCATGTTGGTCAGGCTGGTCTCAAACTCCTGACCTCAGGTGATCTGCCCGCCCCGGCCTTCCAAAGTGCTGGGATTACAGGCGTGAGCCACTGCGCCCGGTCTGAAAGATGCTTTCACGGTAGCTCATGCCTATAATCCCAGCACTTTGGGAGGCCGAGTCGGGCGGATCACGAGGTCAGGAGATCGAGACCATTCTGGCCAACACGGTGAAACCCCGTCTCTACTAAAAAATACAAAAAAATTAGCCGGGCGTGTTGGTGGGCGCCTGTAGTCCCAGCTGCTTGGGAGGCTGAGGCAGGAGAATGGCGTGAATCTGGGAGGCGGAGCTTGCAGTGAGCCAAGATCGTGCCAGTGCACTCCAGCCTGGGAGACAGAGGGAGACTCCGTCTCAGAAAAAAGAAAGATACTTTCATAGAGGTGCCAAAAATATGATTCATGGTGAAGGGCTGTGGAGCGCCAAGAATGGGCACGTGCAGGGGAAGCAAAAGGCCTGGCAGCTGGACCGCAGGTCAGGCTGGCGGTCACGGGGGGAGGAGTCCTGAGGTGGGAAAGCGTTTTCTGGAAAAGTTGCCCACTCAATTTGACCAAAGCATGGAGTACTCATGGTAGGGCATTCGTGGATGTGAAATTTTGGGTACATTGGGTAAACATCAAATGGGAAGGGTGAACACTTTACACTTTTGGGGGTATAGAAAGGGAGAGATCAAGGACTTTGAAAGTTTTTTGAGTGGGGCAGTTGCGTGATTGGAGACAAATCTGGAGAAGGTGTGGCTGGAAGTATAGCGGAAGAGCGAAAGATAGGATATGGGAAAGCCAGAGGGACGGGGAGGCGTGAGTTGAGTAGCTGGCAGAGCTGCAGCCTTGGAGGGGAGAGGAAGGATTTGGAAGAAGTCTGAGCATGGATTAGATGAGAAGGGCTATGAGGGAGGTTCTGAAATCGCTGGTCCTAGCAATTGAAAGCAGAGCCATGCCACCACAAAACAAAACAACACAAAAACAAGGAAGAGCTAGTTTTTAGTCTGGGGAAGGAGGGAAGATGATTCCAACATTTTGGAAACACTGAACTTGAGATGTTAGAGGGTGATCTGTTGGGAGATGCTGTCCAGCCTGCAGCTGGACTTGCCTGTCTGTTTTGGCACACTTGCCCTGAGGCAGAGAAAAGAAGAGGATATCTGGACCAGTTTAGCATACAGGAATGTGCAGGGATTCAGAGCACATTTTGGAGAGAGATGGAGCCAAGCTTAGATTCCTGGCCCTGCCATTCAATGTCTGTGAGGATTGGGCTGTTGATGTGACATCACTGAACCTGTTTCTCCAATTGTAAGATGGAGACATATGTGTTTTCAGCCTCAGAGAATCGTAGGAGGATGAATTAAGTTTACTAATTGGGTACCAATGTTATTAATATCATTGTTTTCCTGAAGGCTATATTTCTTTATTTTTCAGACAGAGTCTAGCTCTGTTCCCCAGGCTGGAGTGCAGTGGTGTGATCTCGGTTCACTGCAATCTCCACCTCCAAGGTTCAAGTGATTCTCCTGCCTCAGCCTTCCAAGTAGCTGGAATTATAGATTCCTGCCACCACACTCAGCTAATTTTTGTATTTTTAGTAGAGACGGGGTTTCACTATGTTGGCCAGTCTGGTCTGGAACTCCTCACTTGGTGATCCACCCGCCTCAGCCTCCCAAAGTGCTGGGCTTACAAGTGTGAGCCACCGCACCTGGCCTATTTTATGTTTATTTTTTGTAAACTTTTATTTGCATGTTTTGTTCTTCATTTCTTAGCAGTAGCCTGTATGCTATCAGCAGGGAGAGAGTCCAGGCTAGCATGTTACATATTAGAACAATGTTGCACCCAAGAGTGGCTGCAGGAAATGTCCTCCTGTCAGACTCATATTATATCCAGAAGAGTTACTTTTATATATGGGGTCCTCTCAGCTGTTTGACAGAAGAAATAATAAAGAGCTTCAGATTTCCTTTTAGAATGACAGGGCAGCTAATACATGTTTAGGCTTATCTTCCAATTTGCAGTTTTTGACATTAAGCTTTTAGAAACTTTACCAGATTTATTTTACGTTTCTTGAATTCTCTTCTCCACATGACCAAAGAGTGAAATTGCAACTTTGTTTGCATAAAAGAAACGCAGACAGCCACATTCCATCCTGTTTACCAGTTTAGGCCCCGGTGAATGCAAGCAGAGGCAGGTATTTGTGACCTTTGAAAGCAGCTCTCACTAGCGCCTCTTTAATGTATTTCTGAACCTTCGGATTTTCCTGGCTGGGCAAATGGTTGATTACCATGGAATCAAGCAGTAACAAGCCAGTCTTACCTTTGACTTTAGTAATAAGGATTAAGTAATAATCTCCCTCCCTTTTGGTTGAGCCGGGTGTTCTGAGCCCAAGTCTGGTTCTTCTGTGTGCTGTGTGAAGTGTTGCTGCGGCAATCGTGTTGCTCAGTCACAGTGACTTCAGGAGGAGATGGTCCTAAATCAGCAGATCCAGGCAGCCCTGGAGGGCTCTAGTTCTGTCAGTCCCTGGCTCCAATCCTTGTGTCCTTCAGTGCTTTAGAGATGCTGTGGAAGGCAGCCTCCCCCAATTATCACAAATCTGCATGTTCAGTGTCACAAAGTTCATGGCTGTGAAATGGTTCATTCTGTTTTAGAAACCATTTGCAAACTTGGAAAACAATGCTAACATTTAATAAAAATATCCAAGGATTTCAAAATACTGGCCACTTTGTGCTTCTAAGGTGTTCTCCATCATATGAATTAAAATGACTTAGAGCTCTTTAAACTTTTCAGTGGGGTTTACAGTAAAAGTAAAGAAGAGGTATTATAGGCAGTTTCTCCAGTTGAGTTCTGCTCCCCAAACTCCAGGAAGAGCTCCTTCGTATCTCTGGGGCTGGAAAGGGAAAGGACACAGAGACTTCAACCCTGCCTGGTGCTTTTCCACTTTACTTGGGCTGCAGGGCCAACACATTTGAATAAAATTGAAGTGAAATGTCAAGAACATCTCAAATAAATAATATTCCCGGTGAGATTTTATCAAATTTAAACTTGGAGCACTTTTTTTTTCTTTTGCCAGTTCCTTATTGGCTGTCCTCCAAGAAGTTGCCTGCAAAACTGGTTTAGAGATACCTCCCCTTCCCCCAATCCCCAGATCAACCCACACTTACTTAGTGGATGCCTGTGGGGCTCTATTAAGAGTCATGTGGCTGCCTTGGTGGGGAGTACTGTGAACCAGGTGCACCACGTGCATTATCCACCATCCCCACAAACATGGCCAGAAACAGCCACTCAGGGGCTTTGCACAACTTGATGGAGGTCACATCAGTAAGAAGCAAAGGCAGAATTTGAACCCAGGTCTTTCTGGTGCTGAGTTCTTGCTTCTCCGCATGGTTGTGTTATGCCAAGGGAACTAGGGGTGGAAATGGTAATATTTCTTACACACTTGCCTATGCACCAGGCACTTTTCTGACCACTTTACCTGTATCAACTCAGTTATGCCCCCTCTCTGTAGACTATGACGCAGACACACTGCATTCCCATATTGCAGATGAACCAGAGGTCACAGATGCTAAGTGACTTTCCCTGGCTGCTGAGCATGGAGCAGAGCTGGGATTGGAACCCTGGTGCTGTAGAGTGCCAGCCTGGGGCCTTGACCATTACACTCTAGTTTCCTGAGGAACCGGGTGAAAGGCCATTGCATTTGTCTAACGCTAAGTTTGCACAGCAAACACACTTTCACCAAGAAGCTATGCTAATCTGGAGGGTTTTTGTCAGGGGTTGGGAGTCTTGGATGGTAGAGGTTATGCAGGCAGGCATTACCAATACCACTGGGTCTAATGGAGTCTATGATCTTAGGAATTCTTGGATCCTTTTATTATTCTCTAAATTTATTCATCCATTTACATTGAGAACTTACTATGTGCAGGCATTGTTCTAGGTGCTAAGGATACATGGTGAACAAAATATTATTTTTTCCAGGATCAAGACTGATAGGTCTTTCTTCCTCCAGAGGCACATTCAGATGTACCATGTTTATGGAAGAGTTTCAGTCCCCTTGGAGAATACACTCGGCATTTACCTGGTGCCCTGTACTTTTGTTTCAGACCTCACTAGAAAAACCTCTGGCTGCCTGTAAGGTTCTAAGTGCGAATGTCCCAGGTAGAGGGCTGTGCCATCCTCAGGATGGCCCAACAGATGAGGTGAGCTCAGAGGCCCTCCACTCTTGGCATTCTTGTACAAAGCAGGTTGGGCCCAGGCCTCTAAGATCGAGGTTTTAGGTAGCATTTCCAGGGGTGGCAGCGCTGTCTGTGCCCTCCCTCCCAGTGGCTCCTAGAAAGGGGTGGGCCATTCCTAAGGCCATGAAGACAATGCCCCATAAAGGTCATGCTTCCATGCCTGAGGGCTCTCCCGGTCCTCTTTTGGTGGGGGTTGAAAGACTAGACCCTCCCCCCTACCTCCCCAGAAGTGGGGGTTATGTGATGTCACCAATGCTGGTGTCTCACTCTTGCACACATTTTCCAGGCTCCTGGCACCATGGAGGATCTCCTGGAGGCTGGTGCCTTCAGCTTCAGGCTCTGATCCTTTCTTGTTTAATTATCCATCTTAACCACCCAAATCAATTAACAGGCTTCCTAGTTAACAGGCTTCCATTTTCTAGGCCAAGGCTTGAGAGGTGAATTAGTTCCTCCAAGCAGCTGTGGTTTTATTTCCAGAAGCGCCCCCCAGATCAACAGCTGTGCCTATTCAATGGCCATGGATCTGTGAAGGGCACGAGCAGGACTCACGCTAATCAGCTCTGCTTTTTCTATATTAAAAAAACCTTTGGCCAGGTGCGGTGGCTCACACCTGTAATCCCAGCACTTTGGGAGGCCAAGGTGGGCAGATCATGGGGTCAGGAGTTCAAGACCAGCCTGGTCAACATGGTGAGACCCTATCTCTACTAAAAATACAAAAATTAGCCAGGCGTGGTGGCAGGTGCCTGTAATCCCAGCTACTCAGGAGGCTGAGGCATTAGAATCACTTGAACACGGGAGGGGGAGGTTGCAGTAAGCCGAGATCGCACCATTGCACTCCCGCCTGGGTGACGGAGCAAGACTGTCTCAAAACAAACAAACAACAAAAAGCCTTTAATTAAAATTACCCAATAGATTGCATGTAATGTATACTTGTTTTATAAACTTGATACAACATAGTGTGTCCGGAATTGGTGGGTTCTTGGTCTCACTGACTTCAAGAATGAAGCTGCGAACCCTCGCAGTGTTACAACTTTTAAGGTGGCGCGTCTGGAGTTGTTCATTCCTTCTGATGTTCGGATGTGTTCGGAGTTTCTTCCTTCTGGTGGGTCTGTGGTCTCGCTGGCTCAGGAGTGAAGCTGCAGACCTTCGCAGTGAGTGTTACAGCTCTTAAGGCAGCGCGTCTGGAGTTGTTTGTTCCTCCCGGTGGGCTTGTGGTCTCGCTGGCTTCAGGAGTGAAGCTGCAGACCTTCGCAGTAAGTGTTACAGCTCATAAGAGCAGCATGGACCCAAAGAGCAAGCAGTAGCAAGATTTATTGCAGACAGCAAAGAACAAACCTTCCACAATGTGGAAGGGGATCCGGGTTGCCACTGCTGGCTCGGGCAGCCTGCTTTTATTCTCTTATCTGGCCCCACCCACGTCCTGCTGATTGGTAGAGCCCAGTGGTCTGTTTTGACAGGGCGCTGATTGGTGCGTTTACAATCCCTGAGCTAGACATAAAGGTTCTCCACGTCCCCATCAGATCAGTTAGATACAGAGTATGGACGTTAAGGTTCTCCAAGGCCCCACCAGAGCAGCCAGACACAGAGGGTTGGTTGGTGCATCCACAAATCTGGAGCTAGACACAGGGTGCTGATTGGTGTGTTTACGATCCCTGAGCTAGACATAAAGGTTCTCCACATCTCCACCAGACTCAGGAGCCCAGCTGGCTTCACCCAGTGGATCCTGCACCGGGGCTGCAGGTGGAGCTGCCTGCCAGTCCCGTGCCGTGCGCTCGCACTCCTCAGCCCTTGGGTGATTGATGGGACTGGGTGCTGTGGAGCAGGGGGTGGCGCTCGTCCGGGAGGCTCGGGCCGCACAGGAGCCCATGGAGCAGGTGGGAGGCTCAGGCATGGCGGGCTGCAGGTCCCCAGCCCTGCCCCGTGGGAAGGCAGCTAAGGTCCGGTGAGAAATCGAGCACAGTGCCGGTGGGTCGGCACTGCTGGGGGACCCAGTACACCCTCCGCAGCCGCTGGCCTGGGTGTTAAGCCCCTCATTGCCCAGGGCCGGCCCGCTGCTCCAAGTGGGGGGGCCCACCAAGCCCACGCCCACCCGGAACTCCAGCTGGCCCGCAAGCGTCACGCGCAGCCCCGGTTCCCGCTGGCGCCTCTCCCTCCACACCTCCCTGCAAGCTGAGGGAGCCGGCTCCCGCCTTGGCCAGCCCAGAAAGGGGCTCCCACAGTGCAGCGGTGGGCTGAAGGGCTCCTCAAGTGCCGCCAAAGTGGGAGCCCAGGCAGAGGAGGCTCCCAGAGCAAGCGAGGGCTGTGAGGACTGCCAGCACACTGTCACCTCTCAATAGAACGAGATTTTAAAGTGTATATAAATATAGTATAAATCATGATTAGTGTTTCCTCATCATTGTTCTCTTTGCTATTCTCAAGAAAATCTCAGCTTCAACTTGGGTATATGGAAACCAAACATCCAGGTCTCTGGAACAGTGCAATTTAAAAGCATGTCCTAGAATTTTCGGCCGTGGTTTGAAAGCCACCTGTTGATTCACACATGCCTGGAAGTAGCTGACATTTGTGCAACACTGTGCCCTGATTCGGGCGGGGCTCTAGGGTCTATGCAGCCGGTCTGGCCTCCTTGCTGTGAGGTGCAGGGCATTTAAATTCCGTTGCCAACAGTAGCGGCCAGTGGTGCTCTGGCCTCAGCAGGTGCCCTGTTCTCTTGCTGCTGTCTGCTACTTCTCAAGGAAGGCCTCAAGCCACTTTGGTCCTTATGCTCTGACATTTCTCCTCTTAGGCCCAATACAGAAAAGGTGGAGAAAACCTCACAATGTTGCCTGTCCCCTCTATGATAATTTTTTTTTTTTTTTTGAGTCAGAGTCTCTTGGCCCAGTCTAGAGTGCAGTGGTGTGATCTTGGCTCACTACAACCTTTGCCTCCTGGGTTCAAGCAATTCTTGTGCCTCGGCCTTCCAAGTAGCTGGGATTACAGGCATGTGCCACCACACCTGGCTAATTTTTGTATTTTTAGTAGAGGTGGGCTTTGACCATGTTGGCAGGCTGGTCTCAAACTCCTGTCCTCAAGTGATCCACATGCCTTGGCCTCCCAAAATGTTGGGATCACAGGCATAAGCCACTGTGTCTGGCCACCTCTGTGATAACTTTTATTCAGAAAACATTTCCTTGGCAGATCAAGTCACTGGCTCAATCAAAATTGCCCTCCCTGCACCTGCATGATCAGCCCCCGACTGCTACTGCTGACTCCTTTTCTGGCAGCGGTGCTGGGGGGCAGAGCAGGGGAGGGAGGTGGGGGAAGGGAGCTAGGCCTGGAGGTTTACAGCTCGCTCAGTTCAGCCCATGTCTTGGCCATTTCACCTGTTCTTCTCCTTTAATTGTAAGGCACAGTTGGCCTGGGGAAGGCTTTTTTGGACAGGGTCGTGTGATGGTTTCCCATATCCCTGCAGCCTCATTTGCTGCCTTATCCCATCCCCAGAGAATGGCAAATTGGGAGCTGATCTAGAAGGGAGCCGGGTGGTGTGTGCAAGGCTCCAGTCGAGTCCCTTGGAGGGTAGTTGGTGTCATCACCTCTGGTTCACAGCTGCCTCCTGGAAACACCTTTCAAGGCAGGATGGGCTTCTGGCTCCACTGGGCTCTCCTCGAGTCTTCCTAGAACTTCAGGCGGGGGATGGCAGCCGCTGCATTCGCTAGGGCTCAGGGCTGTCTCACCAGGAGCTGAGGCCCACACCTGCTATTGACTCTAGGCAGCTGAGCCCGCCCTCTCTAGGTGGTGATTGGAATATAGAGTGAATGCTCTTGTTACTCTATCCTTCAGGGCCTTTGAGGAATGATGACTGTCAGCAGGCAGACATTTATTATTTCTTTTCTTTTTCTTTCTGAGGCAGAATTTCACTCTTTGTTGCCCAGGCTGGAGTGCAGTGGTGTGATCTCGGCTCACTGCAACCTCCACCTCCCGGGTTCAGGTGACTCTCCTGTCTCAGCCTCCTGAGCAGCTGGGATTACAGGCGCCTGCCACCACGCCCGGCTAATTTTTTTTTTTTTTTGAGATGGAGTTTAGCTCTTGTTGCCCAGGCTGGAGTGCAATAGCGTGATCTCAGCTTACTGCAACCTCTGCCTCCTGGGTTCAAGCGATTCTCCTGCCTCAGCCTCCTGAGTAGCTGGGATTACAGGCACGCACCACCATACCCAGCTAAGTTTGTATTTTTAGTAGAAACAGGGTTTCTCCACATTGATCAGGCTGGTCTTGAACTCCCAACCTCAGGTGATCCACCTGCCTCAGCCTCCCAAAGTGTCGGGATTACAGGTGTGAGCCACCGTGACCGGCCAATTTTTGTATTTTTAGTAGAGATGGGATTTCACCATGTTGGCCAGGCTGGTCTCGAACTCCTGACCTCAGGTGATCCGCCCACCTTAGCCTCCCAAAGTGCTGGGATTACAGGCGTGAGCCACTGCGCCTGGCCAGACATTTATTATTTCTAAGGGGGCTTCTGAAAACTCATGGAGAAAATAAACTGCATGTGATCTTCAGCTAATTAAGTCCTTGAGCTTGTTTCTGAGGACTTTTTTCCTCTATCAGAATCACAGAAGCCTTGCCTGCTTGCGACTTTTCATTGACCTGTGTAAACGTGTTACTTGGGGAAATCTCAAGCCCTTCTTAGGGTCCCCGAGGTGTGATGGGGGAGGCTTGATGGAGCCTGTGTCTGGTCCTGACTGCTCATTGTGGCTGTGCAGCCCCGACAGGACTAAGCCAGGGTGGTGTGACCAGCACAGGGTGTGGCCAGCTTAACTCACTGCGGCTCAGAGGATACCTGGAGACATGATGGACACGCGAACATTGTTGCTATCAACATGGCAGCATAGTTGGCTGGCAGCCGGGGGAATTTATTCTCTTGACTCACTGTTTCTACCTTAGGATCCTTTTCCTGTGCTTTTCTGGAAGGTTTTCCTAACGCCAGGATTAACCAGGAGAAGCCTTCCCTCAAGATATCTTAGCAAAGTTATAAAGTACATGAACATTGAGTTGGAGGAGCCCAGAGTAATCTATCTTCATGTGTTCTTTTACACTTCAAAGACAACTGGAGGATAGCTGGAGAAGAATCCTTCCTGCTAGAAGAGGGGAGGGACCCTTACTGGGGGTAAAGAGAAGAGGCGTTCCCAAGAAAGGGGCTGGAACCAGCTTAACACATCTGTCACCACCCAGTGGTGTCATGGAAACCTGAAGTAGGTGGACCCCATTTCCTGCCATGGTTTGGTGGACGCAGGTGGCCCTGTCCGTGCAGGTGCTGAGGGGCCTGTGTGGTTTGGTGGATGCAGGCGGCTCTCTCCATCCAGGTGCTGAGCTGGACGCAGAAGGCCCCATCCGTGCAGGTGCTAAAGGCCCTGTGTAGTTTGGTGGACACAGGCAGCCCTGTCTACGCAGGTGCTGAGGGTCCTGCGTGATTTGGTGGACGCGGGCGGCCCCGTCCTTGCAGGTGGTGAGGGTCCTGCGTGGTTTGGTGGATGCGGGCAGCCCCATCATTCTTTTTTTTTGAGACGGAGTCTCGCTCTGTTGCCCAGGCTGGAGTACAGTGGCGCCATCTCGGCTCACTGCAAGCTCTGCCTCCCGGGTTCACGCCTTTCTCCTGCCTCAGCCTCCTGAGTAGCTGGGACCACAGGCACCCGCCACCGTGCCCGGCTAATTTTTCTGTATTTTTAGTAGAGACGGGGTTTCACCGTGTTAGCCAGGATGGTCTCCATCTCCTGACCTCGTGATCCGCTCGCCTCGTCCTCCCAAAGTGCTGGGATTACAGGCGGGAGCTGCCGCTCCCGGCCCCAGCCCCGTCATTTCTGTGGCAAGGGCCCTGCATGGCTTGGTGGATGCGGGCAGCCCTGTCCATGCAGGTGCTGAGGACCCTGTGCCATGCATCCTTGCAGAGTGCTGTGTGGCCCCACAAGCCTGCCATCGTGAACAGGGTGTACCACCCCTTCTGTGGCCCTCGGCTTCTCTGTGTTGGTTCCTCTGTGTGCCAAGGGTAGTAGCCATCTGAGACTCTTGGAATGGCAGTGGGGAGGCCTGGCTGGTGGTCATGACTTGCCAAGTGTCCCACCCTGACACCGACTGTAACCTCTCATAGGTCTGGGCATGATCTGGGGCAACAGAATTTGCCTCTCACTTTAATCTGGCCAACTGCTGAGTCTGCAAGCTCGGAAAATGCAGTCCACTGCATCAGGAAATAGCCTACTTTCATTTAATCCCACAAAACAAGTCACGGTGCCCCTGTATTTGGGACACAGTTACAGGATAACTTCTCTCCCTGGCTGGTGGGGCTGGCCCAGGAATACTGCAAATCAGAGCCAGGCTTACAAGGACTTTCTCCCTCCGGTCTCCTCTCTCTGAATTTAGATGCTTCCTGGATCCAGGCATCACAGGAAAAAGACCTCAGGCTTTACAAAATTACTTGTATAAATGTGCACATAGTACCCACTCCCTTCCATTTGGAAATATGTGAAAAATGAACTTACTGTTTCCTTTGGCTAAATTGCTAACATACAGCTCTTCTCTGGAGTCATTACTAGGTGACTTATTTGGGCTCCTTTAGGGCCTTTTCATTTCCTCCCATTCTTTTTTTTTTTTTTAATTTTTTTGAGACAGCGTTTCGTTCTTGTTGCCCAGGCTGGAGTGCAATGGTGCGATCTTGGCTCACTGCAACCTCCGCCTCCTGGGTTCAAGGGATTCTCCTGCCTCCGCTTCCCAAGTAGCTGGGATTACAGACATGTGCCACCATGCCCAGCTAATTTTTATGTATTTAGTAGAGATAGGACTTCACCATATTGGTCAGGCTGGTCTCAATTTCCTGACCTCAGGTGATCCACCCACCTTGGCCTCCCAAAGAGCTGGGATTACAGGCGTGAGCCACCGTGCCTGGCCCATTTCCTCCCATTCTTTTTTTTTTTTTTTTTGAGATGGAGTCTTGCTCTGTCACCCAGGCTGGAGTGCAGTGGCACAATCTTGGCTCACTGCAAGCTCCGCCTCCCGGGTTCACGTCTTTCTTCTGCCTCAGCTTCCTGAGTAGCTGGGACTACAGGTGCCCGCCACCATGCCCGGCTGATTTTTTGTGTTTTTAGTAGAGATAGGGCTTCACCATGTTGATCAGGCTGGTCTCGATCTCCTGACCTCAGGTGGATCCACCCACCTCGGCCTCCCAAAGTGCTGGGATTACAGGCATGAGCCACCGTGCCCAGCCTATTTCCTCCCATTATGAAAAACATTCAAAGTACCATTCAGCTTGAATGCCCCCACCTAGAGATCTTCCTGACCATCTAAATTAACCATCTAGCCTCTCATCTCCCTCTCCTGTCACCTTGTTTTTGTTTTATGTCAGCGAGCACCTGTCACTATCTGACATATCTTTTTCATTCCAAAACACTTACTTATTTCTTGTTTGTCTCACCCCAATAGAATATACGCTCCACAAGGGCGGGATCTGATCTACCGTTTTCAGCACTGTAACCCCAGCATCTAGAACGGTTCCCCGTGCACAGCAGGTCCCCGGTGAATATTTGTGGAATAAATGAGCACTAAGACAGCTGTCTAGGAAGTTTTTGAGTAAAAGAGACCACATGGCCTGAGTGTTCCTGAGGGAAGTGCCTGAGCAGATGGAACTTGGGCCAAAGCATAATATAGGACTTTCCTTCTGCACCTGCCTCAGTGCCTCATCCGTGTCCAGTGCCTTCGGCCCCTCTGCCCAGCCCTCCTGGCCCCCTGAGCTGTCCCTGTCGGGCTGCACCTATTAGTGCTAAGCCTTTTGTGTATGTCGTCTCATGCAATCCTCTGACAGCCACGTGGGGGCGGACTTCACTTCCCTCTTTGGACACATGGGAAAGGGAGGGAGGCTCTGAAAGAGCAGGGGAGCCTAGGAGCTGAGGCCTGGACCTGGTCTCTGCCTTGAAGCCCTTCTTCTGGTCCATCGGTGCTATTTGCCCTCCGGAATCAGAAGTGACTTTGACAGTGGGCTGGGCACGGTGGCTCATGCCTGTAATCCTAGCACTTTGGGAAGCTGAGGTGGGTGGATCACTTGAGGTCAGGAGTTCGAGACCAGCCTGGCCAACATGGTGAAACCCTGTCTATACTAAAAATACAAAAATTAGCTGGATGTGGTGGCATACGGCTATAGTCCCAGCTACTCAGGAGGGTGAGGCACGAGAATTGCTTGAACCTGGGAGGCGGAGGTTGCAGTGAGCCAAGATCACACAACTGCACACCAGCCTGGACAACTCAGTGACACTGTCTCCAAAAAAATAATACTAATAAAAATAAAAATAATCATAAAGTGACTTTGACAGTGCAACTCTCAGGCTGGGAAGGAGAGAGCACTGCTGCTAGTGGGGTCACCGAGGGAGCTGCATTTGAGCTGGTGGGCCCTGCCAAGTCCCTCTGGCCTCCCAGATTTTGGCTGCCTTCTTCCTGCACAAGCCTCAGCCTCACAATTGGGGTCAGAAAAAGATTATGTGGAAATAGAATCGAAAGCCCAGAGACACGGGGTGCAGCTCAAAGCTCGATAGATATCTTGGTCTTTTATTCATGAAATAGGAGTGATGGGTGAAAAGAGAAGCAGCAGGAGGAGGGCTGGTGGGATGAGACGTGCTTTGCACGCTGGAAAGGGAATGATGCCAAAAGTGGCTGAAAGATGCTGACAAGCGGGCCCGAGAAGGCAGCCAGAGCTAGCTCCTGAGATAGTCAGGCCGGACCAGGAGTGTGGGTTTGGACGGTTTCTAGGAGGGGCTCGGCTTTGCCCAGCCAGACACAGCGAGTTACGTTTTGGGCAAATGCACTTGCAGGAGCTGAAGCAGTCATGGCCACTGGATCAGGGACCATCAGTTCCCAGGCGAGCGCACATCGCCATCCTGGCCAAGGGCGGGGGTGTGACCTTACCACCCACTTTCAGCGGCTTGCTGGTATCTTCAAAGACCCATCTTTTTCCCTTCCCACCTCAAGGCTCTCACCTTGCTCTGTGCATCCTTCCTGTGAGACGTCTCCCTCCTTTCTGTGTTCAGGGCAACCCCAGGCTATGACAACCTGCCACTTCTCTAAGTCTAACAAGCTAGGCTGCGTTTGGACAATCCACTGGATTCTGGGAATTCTACAATTACTGACTTGCAGGTAGCTTAAAAATAGTGAAAACTCCAGGATCCCTGCAACTTCCGTGCCCTAGGACTCCTGCCAGGGGCCCGGGGTGTCACCAAGAGAGCCCTGGCCTGGGAGTCACAGGCGGCATCTCGCCTCCACCCTCTGCCTGTGTGGAGAAGTCCACAGGAGTCTCGGGGTCTGAGTTTTCTCCTCTAGGAAATGAGGCCATAGGGCCAGTCGGTGCTTTGTTTCTTTTAGGGTCTTTTTAGTTATAAAGCCATAAACCCCTTGGCTTGGCTTGCAACTCAGGCTACCCCCGACCCAGGCTTCCTTGCTTGCTGGGTCTCTCTATTGATTCATTTAACCCATGTGTTTGGGGGCCAACATTGGTTCTTTCTGGGCAAAACCGAAAACACTCGCAAGCTTTTTACGTAAAAAGCACTGAGACACAAACTGCAATAAACAGATATTCACTATATCTGTAGTATTAAAAAAATTTCATGGAGGAGTATGGTTGAGGAAAAATATTCTAAAAAGTTCCCTAGGGGAACCACAATGAAAACAAAGTTAAGAAACACTGATTTAACTACAAAAGTGTGCAGGACACTGTGACAGGTTTGAGGTGAAGAGGCGGATGACAGCATCTCCTCCTCTCTAGGGTCTATCCAGAGGGACCATCACCCTTCCTGCCTTGTTCTCCCAAGCTGTATGTCCTCTTTCCTTTCTTCTAAATCCTTTTTTTTTTTTTTTTTGAGACAGAATCTTGCTCTGTCGCCCAGGCTGGAGTGCAGTGGTGCAATCTCGGCTCACTGCAAGCTCCACCTCCTGGGTTCACGCCATTCTCCTGCCTCAGCCTCCCAAGTAGCTGGGACTACAGGCGCCCGCCACCATGCCCAGCTAATTTTTTGTATTTTTAGTACAGATGGGGTTTCACCGTGTTAGCCATGATGGTCTCGATCTCCTGACCTGGTGATCCGCCCACCTTGGTCTCCCAAAGTGCTGGGATTACAGGCGTGAGCCACTGCGCCTGGCCCTTTTTTTTTTTTAATTATTATTATACTTTAAGTTCTGGGATACATGTGCAGAATGTGCAGGTTTGTTACATAGGTATACACATGCCATGGTGGTTAGCTGCACCCATCAATCTGTCATCTACATTAGGTATTTCTCCTAATGCTCTCCCTCCCCTAGTCCCCAACTCCCTGACAGGCCCCAGTGTGTGATGTTCCCCTCTCTGTGTCTATGTGTTCTCATTGTTCAACTCCCATTTATGAGTGAGAACATGTGGTGTTTGGTTTTCTGTTCCTGTGTTAGTTTGCTGAGAATGATGGGTTCCAGCTTCATCCATGTGCCTGCAAAGGACATGAACCTTTTCTTCTAAATCTTACCGAACACTCACTTTTGGTGGGTTTATGGACACATTTACATATTCTGGTGGTCACAGCTTATTTTTTGTGGCTTTTGTTCCCTGTAGCTATGGCATTGCTGGTTCTACCAACGTGACAGGTGATCAAGTTAAGAAGCTGGACGTCCTCTCCAACGACCTGGTTATGAACATGTTAAAGTCATCCTTTGCCACGTGTGTTCTCGTGTCAGAAGAAGATAAACACGCCATCATAGTGGAACCAGAGAAAAGGGTGGGTCCGTACTTCCACCATTGAGGGTTTTAATGTAGCCGGTCTTCTTCCCAGCTTCATAACTGACTCCACTTGTTCAGCTGAGCTGGGTTTCTGGGAGTCCCTCTAGATCCGTGCTGTGGTCTTTCCACAGCTTCCATCTCACTGCTGCCATCTCTTGAATCCTCCCTGCGCCGCTGTGCAGATGAGTGCCATGGCTCATGCTGCCCTCTCTCCAGTGGACTCCCACAAACTCATCTCCATTTCTAACTTTTTATTGCCATGTTTAAGGCTCTCAAACCCCAGCTTCTGTTGGCCACCTCTTTTACTACATCCTTATCCACCAAATTCCTGACCTTCACACTGACCCTCCTGTTGACCTAGACTGCTTGAAACTTCCACCCCTGATGCACGCATTGGAGTCCCTATTGGTCTGTCTCGCTTCTTTTTTTTTTTTTTTTTTGAGACAGTGTTTTGCTCTCGTTGCCCAGTCTGGAGTACAGTGGTGTGATCTCGGCTCACTGCAACCTCCGCCTCCTGGGTTCAAGCGATTCTCCTGCCTCAGCCTCCTGAGTAGCTAGGATTACAGGTTCCTGCCACCACACCTGGCTAATTTTTGTACTTTTAGTAGAGATGAGGTTTCACCATGTTGGCCAGGCTGGTCTTGAACTCCTGACCTCAAGTGACCCACCCGCCTCGGCCTCCCAAAGTGCTGGGATTGTAGGTGTGAGCCACCACACCTGGCCTTGTCTCTGCTTTTTGAGAGCAGAAAATGAATCTTATTTGTCTCTGTGTCCCAGTGTCTAGTGCAATGCCTGGCACATTGGAGGGCCTCAACAACAAATGACTGTTGAGAAAGATTGTTAAATGAAAGAGTATTCCCAGCTTTTATAAAACAACAATCGTAATTAGAAAACAAAACTTCTGAGATTAGAAGCACAGTTATATGGGCTTACTATCTTTCCCAGTTTGAGAGGAACTGGGAACATGAAGGAGTAGAATTAGGAAAAAACAATGAGAAGATGAAGAGGCTGCCTGTCCTCACCCTATTAAGAGGGCAGGAGCCACATCTGATGAAGTTGTTTTTCATCATTCCTAAAATAGCCCTACATGCCAGACTTGAAGTTCATGTTTTTCTCAGCTGGGCCTTTCAAGGTCTTTGGCAGCTTTAGGCATATGGCTTAGATTTGTTGTTTAATATTCTCCATCACCCATGCCGGACTTCTCTGTCTACCGTGGGCCTTCATGATAGGTAGTTTCCTGTGTTCCAGTTTCCAGTTCCTCCTGCATTAGTGAGGGTGGTCTGTGAAGAGCAAGAAGGCAGGGAATCATGTTAATCTGCTACAGACATTTAAAAACCACATTGTAAAGTGGCTAATTTGGAGATGGAAAACTCCCAGTGATGTGCTGGTAAACTGGGTCTCAAAGCAAACAAACAAGTCTCTGATATGTCCACTTGCCTCTGTCAATGGTGTGAATACTCTCCCATCGTTGATTTTAAGCTACCAATGTGACATCACTGAAGGCAGAGTTGGGAAGAGATGTACACAGTTAGCTCTTGAGAGCCGATACCGGCCAGCTCCTGCACACCACTGAAAATCCCACTCAAAACAGGAATCTGTGCTAGTCCCACTACCACTGACAATTAGGGAATTACGCTAGAAATTTGTTTTGTTTAGTTTTGTTTTTAGAGACAGGGCCTCACTCTGTTACCCAGACTGGAGTGCACAGTCATGGCTCACTGCAGCCTCGAACTCCTGGGCTCAAGTGATACCTCCTGTCTCAGCTTCTTGAGTAGCCAGGACTACGGATGTGCAGCATCATGCCCAGCTAATTGAATTTTTTTTTTTTTTTAACAGAAGGAGTCGCTCTATGCTGCCCAGGCTGGTCTCAAACTCCTGGGCTCAAGCAATCCTCCCATCTTAGCCTCCCAAAGTGCTAGGATTAGGCATGAGCCACCGTGCCCAGCCAGGATATTTTTGGAAACTCTATGCACCCCAACCTCAAGGGGCATCTGTAAGACCTCCATGAGAAGTTTCTTATAGATCTCAACCCTAGCAAAGTCTCTGCTTCACCTAAGGAATTATTTTTTTCCTTATGAATAAAGGAAAATGAGTGACTAACCTTCTTTTTCCTTTGGCTGCCAGGAAACTCAGTGCAAAATTATGATTTGAGTCTATCAACAATGTAGGAAATCATGACTGATCTGTATTCCATTACCTTCATCTGCACCTCCTAAGTGGTGTTTTCTCTGTTTAATAGTCTTGTGCATGTGTGTGTATCTGTGCATTCTGTATGCCATCTCATACCTTCCATGACGGTATAAATAAATAAGACCCACATTTTTTTAACTTTCCTCTAAATTCCCATTCTTACTCCCTAATGTATGTATACGCCTTTAGTGTATCTTGCTATAACATTTTAAGGTTGTTTTTCTTTTTTCTGTGCTCAGGGTAAATATGTGGTCTGTTTTGATCCCCTTGATGGATCTTCCAACATCGATTGCCTTGTGTCCATTGGAACCATTTTTGGCATCTATAGAAAGGTAAAACATGATATCTTAAGCACTTGGTTTGGGGACAAAAGTTAAGATTGAGCATCGAGTCCTATTCACTGTGGCAGAGCAGCCGGAGTGGAGATCACGAAACTCTGTGAGGCTGAAGAAGATTTGTATCTCAAGTTCTGAGCTTTTCAGCACTAATTGCACGACGAAGACCCGCTAGGTTGTTGAAAGAGAATATAGGGTAAAATATGGGTGGGAAGAGAAGGATATTTCACCCTTTTTACTATGTCTTACTTTTTTTTTTTTTTTTTTTGAGAAGGAGTCTTGCTCTTTCACCCAGGCTGGAATGCAGTGGCGCGATCTTGGCTCACTGCAGGCTCCGCCCCCCGGGGTTCCCACCATTCTCCTGCCTCAGCCTCCCGCGTAGCTGGGACTACAGGCACCCGCCACCTCGCCCGGCTAATTTTTTGTATTTTTAATAGAGACGGGGTTTCACCGTGTTAGCCAGGATGGTCTCGATCTCCTGACCTCGTGATCCGCCCGCCTCGGCCTCCCAAAGTGCTGGGATTACAGGCATGAGCCACCGCGCCCGGCTATGTCTTACTTTTTATGATAGAAAATGAGATTTAAAAAAGGAGGCAGCAGAGGGTAAGTATAGTGATGATACGATGTGAACTCAGAGTTGAGAGCGTAAGACAACAATAGAGACTATTTATGTCAAAACTGTCCTTTAAGTCCCCTAGTCAATGGTCTATAAGCTATGAGCCCTGGGCTGAGTCCAGCCTGTGGCCTAATGTGTACAGCCTGTGAACAAAGAATAACCATTTTGCATTTTTAAATAGTTGAAAAAAACTAAAGAACAATGTTTCATGACCCATTTTAAGTTTTACTCTTCACAAATGAAGCTTTAATTGGCATTTGGTCACATTCATTTGTTCACATACTGCCTTTGGCTGATTCTCTGCTGCACTGTCAAAGTTGTGTAGTTATGATAGAGACTGTATGGCCCATAAAACTGAAAAATTTACTATCTGTCTGTCTGTAGAAAAAGTTTACTGAGCCTTGCTCTAAGTCATAGAAAGCACACAGCATAGGATGAGAATCCAGCCCTGCCCGGGTCTCCTAACACCTTACTCGGGCAGTCACCCCTCCTCCAGAGCTGCTTTTTCTGAAAGAGAGAGAGAGAGAGAGAGAGAGGAGAGGGAGGAGAGGGAGAGGGAGAGGTGCTCAATTATACAAACTAGTGAAAAATAGAATGAAAACCCATCCATCCATCAGGAAACATGATAAAATCCAAGATACATCCTCTTAGCTTTAGCTCTTGTTTTGTTTTATTTTTTCAAAGTATATATTTTAGGCCAGGTGCGGTGGCTCACGCCTGTAGTCCCAGTACTTTGGGAGGCCGAGGTGGGTGGATCACAAGGTCAGGAGATTGAGACTGCCTTGGCTAACACTGTGAAACCCCGTCTCTACTAAAAATACAAAAAAACTTCGCTGGGCGTGCTGGCGGGCGCCTGTAGTCCCAACTACTTGGGAGGCTGAGGCAGGAGAATCGCTTGAACCTGGGAGGTGGAGGTTGCAGTGAGCCGAGATCGCACCACTGCACTCCAGCCTGGGCAACAGAATGAAACTCTGTCTCAAAAAAAAAGTGTATATATATATATATAATTTTAACAGCTTTTGGGGGTACAAGTAGTTTTTGGTGACATGAATGAATTGTATAGTGGTGAAGTCTGAGATTTTAGTTTATACCTCACGAGAATAGTATATATTGTATCCAATATGTAGTTTTTTTTTTATCCCTCATTCCCTCCCATCACCCGCTTCTAAGCCTCCAAAGTCTAGCATACCATTCTATATTCAGCTCTTGTTTATTTCAGAACTGAAACCTCACAGGCTGGAATCGACTGAAGAGGTTGGTTCAGCTGAACTCTGTTCTAGGACACAAAGGCATTAACTTAAGAACTGAGACCCTTGGCCTGGCGAGGTGGCTCACGCCTGTAATCCCAGCACTTTGGGAAGCCGAGGTGGGCGGATCACGAGGTTAGGAGATTGAGACCATCCTGGCTAACATGGTGAAACCCCGTCTCTACTAAAAATTACAAAAAATTAGCTGGGCGTGGTGGCAGGCGCCTGTAGTCCCAGGTACTCAGGAGGCTGAGGCAGGAGAATGGCATGAACCTGGGAGGCAGAGGTTGCAGTGAGCCAAGATTGCGCCACTGTACTCCATCCAGCCTGGGCGACAGAGCAAGACTCCGTCTCAAAAAAAAAAAAAAAAAAAAGAACTGAGACCTAAATTTGCACTTTATCTCTAAAAGTGACTTATTGTCTAGTATTATACATAATTTCCTTTCAAATATGTGAAAAGTAGAGCCCCCACGGCACAGTTATCTTTGGTCATTGGAACGTATTTTGCTTTTTATCTTGGGTAAGAGGCAGATCCACATCACAATCAGTTTGAGGAATAGAAGATTCGAATTCTCATACTAGAAAGGCAAAAAGGCAACAATTTATCCATTTTCCAAGTCACGCCAAGGAACATACCATTTCTGTTGTAGACATGGAGGAATGCAATTTTCCTTGCAAAATATCAAATCCACAGAATAGCAAGAAAGGTTTGTAGCAAAATTTTTCCTTGCAGAGGAAGACATCTGGCTAATGTGTTAACTGCAACTAAAGCAGTGTTGATGTTTGCTAAGCCCATTCTCCATCTCAGTCCCCCCAAATAATACTCTTTGAAGGAAAAAAAAAAAAAACCTGGGAAATTGGGAGACATTGGCTATCAACTAAAAAAAAATCAAGCCAGCTTGCAACAGCAGCTTGAATTATGAATGACAGAATTCTCAACAATAAATCTCGGCTGTCTTCTCAATAAACCAGAAGTGACTTTTTTAAAAGACAGAAAGTGGGGCCGGGTGCCGTGGCTCATGCCGGTAATCCCAGCACTTTGGGAGGCCCAGGTGGGCGGATCACGAGGTCAGGAGATCGAGACCATCCTGGCTAACACGGTGAAACCCCGTCTCTACTAAAAATACAAAAAAATAGCCGGGTGTGGTGGCGGGCACCTGTAGTCCCAGCTACTCGGGAGGCTGAGGCAGGAGAATGGTGTGAACCCAGGAGGCGGAGCTTGCAGTGAGCCAAGATCACGCCACTGCACTCCAGCCTAGGCAACAGAGCGAGACTCCATCTCAAAAAATAAATAAATTAATTAATTAATTAATAAAAAGAAAGTGATGATGAGTATGACACAGACTTCTAAGTCATTTCAGTTTTGGGAAGCCTTACTGATTGCTTGAAACAGCTGAAACCAGTTGAGGGCTCATGAGGCATAAACATAGACATCTATAATGCTTCCAAGGGGATTTTTCCTGCTTTCTGCAGAGATGATTGTTGGCCACAATCACACCATGGTGCCCATGCCCAGTGGGGCAGCATCGGTAACTGTGACCCTGCCATGGTAACCAGGCCTTGCCACGCGATTCCTGGAAAGGCAAGTGGAAGGGATGTGTGGTCATGTTGCATGCAGCTCCTGCCACAGCATCTTTCCAGGGCCTACCGACCACTACTATTTTTTTTTTTTTGAGATGGAGTCTTGCTCTGTCGCCCAGGCTGGAGTGCAGTGGCGCCATCTCAGCTCCCTGAAACCTCTGCCTCCCAGGTTCGAGCGATTTAACTGCCTCAGCCTCCTGAGTACCTGGGACTACAGGTGCCCGCCACCACGCTCGGCTAATTTTTTGTATTTTTAGTAGAGACGGGGTTTCACTGTTTTAGCCAGGATGGTCTCGATCTCCTGACCTCGTGATCCGCCCACCTCGGCCTCCCAAAGTGCTGGGATTACAGGTGTGACCCACTGTGCCCGGCTATGACTACTACTATTCTTTCTCTTTCTTCTCCCTCTCCCCTCCCCCTCCCTCTCCCCTCTCCCTGTCCTTCCCCCCTCCTCTTCCTCCTCCTCCCCCTCCTCCTCTTCCCCCTCCTCCTCCTCCCCCCTTCTCCTCCTCTGCCTTCTTCCCCTCCTCCTTATTCTCCCTCCTCTTCTTCTTCTGCTTCTTCCTTCTTCCTTTTTCTTTCTTTTTTTTTTTTTTTGAGATGGAGTCTCCTCTGTCGCCCAGGCTGGAGTGCAGTGGCACAATCTCAGCTCACTGCAAGCCCCGCCTCCCGAGTTCACGCCATTCTCCTGCCTCAGCCTCCCGAGTAGCTGAGACTACAGGCGCCCGCCACCACACCCGGCTAATTTTTTTTTATATTTTTAGTAGAGACGGGGTTTCACCGTGTGTTAGCCAGGATGGTGGCAATCTCCTGACCTCGTGATCCGCCCACCTCGGCCTCCCAAAGTGCTGGGATTACAGGCGTGAGCCATTGCATCCGGACTTTTTTTTTTTTTCTTTTTTCTTTTTTTTTGAGACAAGGTCTCACTCTGTCGCCCAGGCTGAGAGCAGTGGCACCATCATGGCTCACTGCAGCCTCACCCTCCTGGGCTTAAGCCATCCTCCTACCTCAGCCTCCTGAGTGGCTGGGACTACAGGTGTGCACCACCACACCTGGCTAATTTTTGTATTTTCTGTAGAGACAAGGGGGTCTCACTATGTTTCCCACGCTGGTCTTGAACTCCTGGGCTCAGGCGATCCTCCCGCCTCGACCTCCCAAAGTGTTGGGATTACAGGCATGAGCCACGGTGCTTGGCTCCACCAGTGTCTGGCTGGAGACATCCTGACAGGGCGAATTCTCCTGCAATGCTGGGTAACCATCATGGTTTGTCCAAATACTGAATAGAAATCTGTTTCATTTTGCTCACTTGGCCGTTTAGAGCATAAGAAAATAAGATTCTTTGACATGTTTGGAAACAGCTTTTCTGCCCTCCCAATAATGCCCACCACACCCACTTTTTTTCCCTTTAAGCTGAACATCTTTCACAGGAGAGGGATCTGAGACCTCTCTCTAGCCTGATCACTCTCTACTGGACATACTCTAACTTGCAATGTCCTTTACAGCCCCCACCACAAAAGCAGAGTTTCAGAAAAGTAGGGTTTGGTTTCTGCTCTGAGGAAAGACCACTGTGGACATGACAGTCTCTCCTCCCCCAGGCCCCCCATTTCTGTGCCTACTTCTCCTTATGCAATGACATGGAATAATATACGATGACATGGAACCAGTGCCTACAGCGGGTGGTGGCCTCAGGCGGAGAAAGGAAGGGTCCAGAGGTTTCTGAATTTGCCAAGTGCTCCGTGCTCATTGGTCCCTGGGCATCTGCAGGAGAATGGAACAATATGTTTCCCTTGGAGGAAAGGCATGCATTGCTGAGCATTTGGAGGAGGGAATTAGAAAGGGGGCTGATCCCAGCTCTTTGGGGGGGCTGAGGCAGGCGGATCACCTGAGGTCCAGAGTTCGAGACCATCTTGGCCAACATGGTGAAACCCCATCTCTACTAAAAATAAAAAAATTAGCCAGGCATGGTGGTGGACACCTGTAATCCCAGCTACTTGGGAGGCTGAGGCAGGAGAATCACTTGAACCAGGGAGGCGGAGGTTGCAGTGAGCCAAGATTGTGCCACTGCACTCCAGCCTGGCGATAGAGCAAGACTCTGTGTCAAAAAAAAAAAAAAAAGTTGGGGGCTGGGCTAGAAAAGAATTCCTCCAAATCCATGGCTCAGTGGGATAATTTTCTCTTCGTTTTGAGTATGTGGGTCATAGACAAGTATTACTACTATTTTTTATTCCGTGTGAGGAAGTGTGTAAGTGTAGAGCATTTGGTGACTGTATGTCAGGGAAGGGCTGTTTACTTTTGCACCTTTGCCACAAGCCGGCACGGATGGTTCTGGGGGAGGTGAATCTCTGGGAAAGGGGGCCTTTCTTGGCAGAGAACTGGTTACTAGAAGCCTGCAGTGGAAGGAGAGGAGAGTTAGAGTCCTGAGTCCACCCACTGTGTCCTTGGCTTCAAGGGAAGCTGGTGATTGTTAAAATGAGCCTCTGACAGGCGGCACATATTGACAAAGGCTGTTAATTCCCTTTTTCAAGGTTGTGCATTGGCAAAACTTGGAATTATTCCCTCAAAGTTTTGATCCTGTAAGTTTAGTCTGTGTTTAGCTCCACTGCACTGTCTGGTGAATACAAACCAAACTGAATCAAATAACCCAGTGCAACCAGCTAACTAACCACCTCCCCAGGTGAAAACTAGGAGGGGTAGGGAAGGGGTGGAAAGAAATGGGTTTGTGGTTTTCTCATTTATATGAGTAGTTCTTAACGCTTGAATGTGAAGTGTTTTTTTTGTTTGTTTTTTTGTTTTTTTTTTTTTTGAGACGGAGTCTCGCTCTGTTGCCCAGGCTGGAGTGCAGTGGCGCAATCTCGGCTCACTGCAAGCTCCGCCTCCCGGGTTCACGCCATTCTCCTGCCTCAGCCTCTCCGAGTAGATGGGACTACAGGCGCCTGCCACCGCACCCGGCAAATTTTTTTTTTGTATTTTTAGTAGAGACCGGGTTTCACCGTGGTCTTGATCTCCTGACCTCGTGATCCGCCCGCCTCGGCCTCCCAAAGTGCTGGGATTACAAGCGTGAGCCACCGCGCCCAGCCCGAATGTGAAGTTCTTACACTTGAGTGTGGAGGTCACCCCTTCACATTGCATAATGCAATGCAGATTCTCAGGCCCCGCCATGGGACGTCTGACAGTGTGTCCAGGCTGTAGCCCCAGAATATGCATTTCTTTTCTTTTTCTTAAAGAGGCAGGTTCTCATTCTGTCACCTAGGCATGTGCAGTGGAATGATAATGGCTCACTGCAGCCTCGACCTCCCAGGTTCAAGTGATCCTCCAGCCTCAGCCTCCTTAATAGCCTCCAGCCTCAGCCTCCTTAATAGCCACAGGCACATGCCACCATACCTGGCTAATTAAAAAAAATTTTTTTTTGTAGAGATGGGGTCTCCCTGTGTTGCACAAACTGGTCTTAAACTCCTTGCCTCAAGTGATCCTGCTACCTTAGCCTCCCAAAGTGCTGGGATTATAGGGATGAGCCATGACACCCGGCTGTGAATGTGCATTTTAAATAAATATCCCAGGTGATTCTAATGCAGGTGGTCTATGGGCCACCCTTTTGAAAGTTACGGGAAGAAATTACCTGGAATGTCTTGCTGGGATGACTTCCCTCTCCAGCTGTGTGATATAGATGCCCCTGCTTACGCTCAGCTGCAGGAATCTAGGAAAAGAATAAGTGAAGTTCGGGAAATTGCATATTTTTATTTCTGCTTAATTCAAGCAGAGAGTAGTTAAGCTGAAAGATTTGTTTGGGGCTATCTTGATGACCAAAGAGGTCAATCCAGTGTTAATAAAGAAGATCAGGCCAGGTGCAGTGGCTCACGCCCGTAATCCCAGCACTTTGGGAGGCCGAGGCAGGTGGATCACGAGGTCAGGAAATAGAGACTATCCCAGCTAACATGGTGAAACCCCCTCTCTACTAAAAATACAAAAAATCAGCCGGGTGTGGTGGCGGGCGCCTGTAGTCCCAGCTACTCAGGAGCCTGAGGCAGGAGAATGGTGTGAACCCATGAGGCGGAGCTTGCAGTGAGCGGAGATTGCACTACTGCATTCCAGCCTGGGCGACAGAGCGAGACTCCGTGTCAAAAAAAAAAGAAGAAAATCATTAATAGTAAGAAATCAGTGGTTAGGAGCTGTCTCCTTAAGGGGCTCCCTTCCCTAGTGTTAGAAAAACTCTGGACCACATGACCCAGTGGGCTGTGTTTTTAATGAAAAAATGGATTACAGTGCATGCCACGTTCTAAGTGTAGGTATTATTTTGGTAACTTTTTGGTGTGTGTGTGTGGGGGGGCACTGGTTTTTGATGTAAAATGTGCTTCTTCCTGTGCATCACCGTTAAAACATTGGACAGCATCTGCTCTACCCCGTAATGACTCTGGGGAGATATTCTGAGTTTCTGCATTTCTGATAATTTCCCTGACGTGTGAGTGATATAGACCACATGCTCAGCAGAGTATGGGCTGCAGCGGCAAGAGCTCACAAAACCGATTTCCTCCCCAGACTGGCTGCCCTGCAGCCCAGTGTTAATTTGTTTAAATAAAGATGGAGTAGGCAGGTGAAAGAGATGGATGCCTGTAATAAGATTAAATTAGTGGGAGCTGGCAAGAAGGCATGCTCCTTTTTGGAATTGATAGTGGAGAGATGAGGGAATATCACATTAGAAAAATTGGAGGAGGGCCCTGATTGGAAAGAGGGATCCAGATGCAGGAAATCTGGGTTCTGGTGGGAAGGCTGCCGTGGTAATCTAATCAGGATATTGCTGATGTGTAGGGGAAGGCCCCTCTGGGAAGATGCCCTATTTCATTAGAAGAACACCTTGAGAATGCCTCCTGTTAATGGTTTAACTGTAAAAAAGAATCACAAAACAAAACAAAAACATTCTTTGATTTCTTTCTTGCTCTAGAAATCAACTGATGAGCCTTCTGAGAAGGATGCTCTGCAACCAGGCCGGAACCTCGTGGCAGCTGGCTATGCACTGTATGGCAGTGCCACCATGCTGGTCCTTGCCATGGACTGTGGGGTCAACTGCTTCATGCTGGACCCGGTGAGAGACCTCACAGGAGGCTGGGGGCTTGGCTGGTGTCTGTGAGCAAATGAATGCTATGTCTAGGGGATTGGCAGGGGTATGTGGAGGTGGGAGATGATGCCCATGGAGGGACAGAGATGAAGATGTGTGGTGGGAGGGGGGCAGGAGACCGAGAGACAGTGTATGCCTCCCGAGCAGGCTATGGAGGTGAGAAATGGCATCTCAGAGTACAAGAGGGGGTTTTTGTTCCAATGTGAATTCCTCAGAGCAGCTGTTACTCAAATGACCCAAATGCCTTGAGTCCAGGCAGGCCATAGGGATGATGAAGTGTGCTGGGGAAGGAGGGCCGGGGGCAAGGGTGGAACTGGGGTGAACTGAAGAGTTCCAGCAATTACAATTGGGAAGAGGGGGCCCGCCTTGCCAAGGCTTCTATTAATGGTTCAAGAAACACTGGATTGTAAAAAACATAATGTTTCTGCATGTGTGCAACACTATGCTGGCCAACTAAAATGCATTTATGGACCGGATGGGGCTGTAGATATTCTGTTTGCCATAAACTGTATCCATTTCTAGCTTTTCTACTTTAGTCACCAAAAGGCTGTTTTCCTGAGATGAATGGGTGTGCCAGCTGAAGCAGTGGATGGCACTGCTTCTTCAAAAATAACTCCCACATTTATTTGTGTACATTCACACAAACCTTCAGTTAACTGGTGCAGTCTTTCTTTCTTTTTTTTTTTTTTTCTGAGACATAGTCTTGCCCTGTCTCCCAGGCTGCAGTGCAGTGGCGCGATCTCGGCTCACTGCAAGCTCTGTCTCCTAGGTTCGAGTGATTCTCCTGCCTCAGCTCCTGAGTAGCTGGGACTACAGGCGCCTGCCACCACACTTGTATTTTCAGTAGAGACAGGGTTTCGCCATGTTGGTCAGGCTAGTCTCGAACTCCTAACCTCAGGTGATCTGCCCGCCTCAGCCTTCCAAAGTGCTGGGGTTACAGGCGTGAGCCACCATGCCTGGCCAACTTTTTTAACTTTCAGAGATGTCCTCCTATGACATTAGTGAACTATGTATAAAGTGCTTTTTGCTGGCAAACTGAACCCCAGGAACAGACGGGGAACAGGAACCTTCTGTGGGAGATAGGCTGCTGGAGGTGAGGCCGGGTCTGTGTGTGGCAGGAAGGCTAACTCAACACAGGCTGCCTTTGTCCCAGGCTGTCAGGGAAGTGGACTTTCACCTCCTTGGAAGTATGGGCACTTAACAAATAAACAAGGGTAGGGTAATAGCACTAGTTAAAGTCTCCAACTGTGGTGACCTGGGTAGGGGTGGGGTGGGGGAGTTAGTGGCAGAACCAGAGCAAAGTTCCTCCTGAGCCCAGGATGCAATTTCGGGCACTACTGATGTTTGCTGACTGTGATTTGCCAGGCCCTGACTGCTTCCCATTTTTTTGGTGCCTTCTCTTGTTACCTTTGAGTTGGTGGAAGCAGAGAAAACATTAAATCTCTTCTTGCTTCCAGATTGCAGGAGAGCATCCCTGTAGGAAGTTTCTGTGTGTTTGACAGTCTTTTGCCCTCCTAGTCCTAAATGTTTGGAAGCGCAATGCAGGACTGCTGGGATTTGATTCCAGCCCTTCTGCCTGCTGTGCCTGACAGGGCTGAGCCTCCCGCCAGGGAGATGCTAAGTGCTTTCTCTTTGTTTGGGCTTGCTGCAAAGCCAGGCTGATGGTTTCTGCTGAAAACACTGCTACAGCTGTACCTGGGTTTCTAGCGGCTTCAACTTTCTGGGAGCTGTTATGCTTTGTCTCCATACACAGACTTCCCTCCTTTGCACCATGGACAGTCTGGCTGGGCCCTGTACTCCGCACCCAGCATCTGCTGTGAGATGACTTTCTTTTCTAGACAGTTTTTTGAAAGACATTTATTTATTTATTTTTCTTCCAATGACAAAAGAATATTCTGGTATACTTGTGGTCAAAAATTTTGAAAATATTAAAAAAGGCATAAAAGTAAGAAAGAAGAATCACTTCCAGTGACACCTTTCAACGGCCACTGTGAATTCTCCCCTCCCTCTCTGTCTGTCTGGTTTCAACGTACTCCATGTGGGTAGGAACCAATTTCTGCTGTGGAATAAATGGCTAGGTAGAGAGGTTTTGGTGGGCCTTTTTTCTTTTCAACTCCTGTGTCAACGTCAAGCCCCTCCTAAATGGGCAGAGCCTCGATCACCCTCTTGCCAAAAACACACAGGAACCCATGACAATCCTCAATCCGGAGCAATAGGACTTCTGCAACACTTTTCCCCCAAATTCAAATCTCCTTTGAAGAGCCTAAAGCTTAAAGGCATAAGCTTAACCCTGGGCTATGTGGGAAGAGGCAGCCTGAGAAAAACTTCGCACGCCAGCGAGCAAAGGCATCGGAAGTGACGTACGCTAGACTCAAAACTCAGGGTTCTACTTTGTTCTATAACAATGCCCAGAAAGGAGAACTCCCATCAAGGTAGAAATGTAAAGCCGAGAACAGCGCTGAGCACTTGGGTGTAACTCAAGGACTGATCCTGCGGTGGCTCTCCTGAGAGCCTACCTCCCGCCTGAACCAACCTTTTTCTCTGTTTGGTAAAGGCATACACATCTTATATTGCTTTGGACACACGGTTCTTACTCTCTTGCAGGCTTAGCAGTTGTTTCACAAGTCTGCTCTCCCTATTTTTGTGTGGTTTCTTTCTTGTTTGACTGAAATCATTTGCAAACAAAGTTGAAAGTCTCTGTTATCACCCTGATGGCTTCTGCAGCATTGTCTTGCCTCCCCTCACCCCATTCACAGTTCCCAGAGAGCCTGGCAGGTGTCGCGGGGCCCCAGGATGAGCGGTGCCCGTGGGCCACGACCCCAGCCCAGCATAGCCCAGCCCAGCGTAGCCCAGCCCATCGCTTGCCTCATCCAGGCCTGGGGGACCGAATGCGCTTGTCATCTTTCCACCTTTCCTTCCTTGTCTAAAAAGGCCATCGGGGAGTTCATTTTGGTGGACAAGGATGTGAAGATAAAAAAGAAAGGTAAAATCTACAGCCTTAACGAGGGCTACGCCAAGGACTTTGACCCTGCCGTCACTGAGTACATCCAGAGGAAGAAGTTCCCCCCAGTAAGTGAGGGCCCGGGGAGGGTGGTGCAGGGTCTGGGCATCTGGCACCAGAGGCCGTTCTGGAGGCAGGGGCATCCCCCGGAGATGAAAGGGATCCTTGGGATCGAGGGCCTTGGACCTCATGTGGGGCTCCTGAGCAGTGTGGAAATCTGTTGGTCGATGACTTACCCTAAAGGCGAAAGGAAGCAGGGATGGAGTGGATTGGGCTTCCGTCTACACTGAGCCCACGATGAAGTTCTCACCTCAGTACTGGGGACTGGAATTATCACCCTGAGACATCAAAAATCAGTCTCCATGTCAGCCTTTGCTACTGTCTCTTGGCAGAAGAAAATTAGGATAATAAAGTTAACCAACTGAATGAATTCATGGCAGTAAAACATCTTCCCTTGTGGGGTCCATGGTCCCAGATGGGATGAAATGTGGTTCCCCCACTCAAATGCCCGCCAAGTGGTGTCTGCCCCTTGCTAGGCCTGCCCAAGGCACATCTATCAGTTATCTTGAGACTGAGCATGCCCATCGTGACATCTCCCTAAAGAGGTTACAAGCTAGTGAATATGAAGAGAAGAAATGGCTGAGTGTGGAGCTTGCTCTATATGGAATATCTGATTTTGTCCTTTCTTTGTTTAAAAGCAATCGATAGGCTGGGCGCAGTGGCTCACGCCTGTAATCCCAGCACTTTGGGAGGCCGAGGTGGGTGGATCACCTGAGGTTGGGAGTTCGAGACCAGCCTGACTAACATGGAGAAACCTCATCTCTACTAAAAATACAAAATTAGCCGGGCGTGGTGGTGTGTGCCTGTAATCCCAGCTTCTCGGGGGGCTGAGGCAGGAGAATCGCTTGAACCCGGGTGGCGGAGGTTGCGGTGAGCCGAGATTGTGCCATTGCACTCCAGCCTGGGCAACAAGAGCAAAATTCCGTCTCAAAAAAAAAAAAAAAAAAAAAAGCCATTGATGGCTGCTGTTTGCTAGAGATGAAACTCAAATGTTTGCAGGACATTCAAGGAGCCTCAGATCTGCCCCAGGCTCTCTCTCCAGCTTACTCATCTCTCCTTTCACCTTATCCTGGATTCCCCTCCTGCCCCCAACCTCCACACACGCACACTCTCTCCCGCAGGCTCCTCCTCCAGGCCCATATCCCTCTCCACATTGCTAAGCAGACACTTGTGCAGTTTCCTCTCCTGTAAATTACACACTGCCTCCCACCCCTGCCCAGTTCCTTAGCTTGGTAACAAACTTTCTCAGCCGTTAAGGTGTTACTAAATGGTACAGTTTTTGTAATGCCTGCCTCAGCCCCATAGCCAGAATCAACCATACCCTCGTTGGGGCTTCTGTGGGTAATCTGACCTATTGTGAGATGATGAGAGGCTGTCTCCATTTTTCCATTTTCTATTTATTGGGAACAGGATTCTCATCACATTTTTTAGCACAGCTCCAAATACATACCTTGTAGGTGCTCGGTGAATGGATGTGGAATCAAAGAAACTTAGGAGACACCAAGAAAACTCTCTTTCTTATTTTCTGCAACCCTAATTCTTGCTGGTCTTAATTTGCAGGATAATTCAGCTCCCTATGGGGCCCGGTATGTGGGCTCCATGGTGGCTGATGTTCACCGCACTCTGGTCTATGGAGGGATATTTCTGTACCCCGCTAACAAGAAGAGCCCCAATGGAAAGGTAAAGGTGTCCCCTGGAGAGGGAGTGAGGAGCAGATTTCACCTGCAGCCCACACGATTTAGTTTAGGAAGAAGAAAGGTTTTGCTAGCTGTTACGCTCCATGCTAGGTTGCTACGTGTGTCTGTGGCATATTCTTTTGTGGATTAAAGGTAAAGCCGGATGATATCAACTAAAGATAAAAATAGTCTCTTGAGAGCCCTTCCAGTGCTATGGCAAAAGAGAATGAATGGTCAGGACAAGGACTGAAAGTCCTAGGGCTTCCAGTGGATACAGGGCTTGGCTGGGGCAAAATGAATTCCATTCATAAAGTGAAATGAAACAACCCAGCCTCACTTCCAAGGCAGCGAATCAAATGTGTATCCTCAATAGAAGTCTTCTTTGATTGCTTTCAAAAGGTATAAAACAGAGGTAACTAGGGAGTCAACATCCACTACCTGGAAAACGATACCTTTTAGAGGAGGAAAGAATCTCTGGGGAAACCTAGAGCTTTCAGGTCAGCCGTCACCACCGACTCACTAGTCCAAGCCCATGGTGTTCCCAGCAGGCTGCAGGGTGGCTGTGCTCCCTCACGCTCGCTCAGAGCCACCCTGCTTTCCTTCTGCCAGGGTGACAGTGTGCTTCCTTCCCAAGTATTGTGTCCTTCTTATGTTTTCCCAGTGGACAGATGGCTTTTTAGGCAGAGTCTTACTCGTCACCCAGGCTGGAGTGCAGTGGCACTATCTTGGCTCACTGCAACCTCCGCCTCCTGGGTTCAAGTGATTCTCCTGCCTCGGCGTTCTGAGTAGCTGGGATTATAGGTGCCCGCCACCACGCCCGACTAATTTTTATACTTTTAGTAGAGATGGGGTTTCACCATGTTGACCAGGCTGGTTCTGAACTCCTGACCTCAAGTGATCCACCCGCCTCAGCCTCCCAAAGTGCTGGGATTACAGGCATGAGCCACCACGCGTGGCTGCCTTTTTTTTTTTTTTTTTTAAATGCAAGAGGAGAACAGGAACAACAGTCCCCTTAAACACAAAACCTGTGTGTTTGGATGTATTTGGGTCTGTTTGCAGCATGTGGCATCCAGAATGAAGGCATTTCTATTTACTGAAACCATCATCCAGCCGTAGCTGCCTCGGGCATCTCAACCTGTGTGGTTAGCCTGCTTTCCAGCACTTTTCTCTAAAGTCCCCCGAAATTGTTCCTGAACGCAAATATTGAGGCTCCTTCTTTTTTTTTTTTTTTTTTTGGTTTTTCAAAACTAGCCATGACACCTATGTGGAAATAGAGTCAGGAAACACCTGCAGAAAGCTGTCGCTCAGTAGGCAGACTGCATGAAAAGGTATAGAATAAAAAAGTTAATATTTAAAAGTCAATGCCAAGACGTATAATACACTGAATTCCAACCCAAAAGCCTTCGGAGAATCGTAAAAGGAATGCACACAGAGTTGCAACAATATCACACTGTTTGGAGGAGCCGATCTGCTTTCCAGATGTCTGCAGCCAGACACCACCGTGGATTTTTTTTACTGCTTTTAGAATAGGCCAAGCTCCATCCAACACACACAGAATCACTCATTAAGTCCAGTTTCCATGCTGTAAAGAGAAGGCAATGATCGCTTCTGCCAAAATGTCATTCTGTCCAGTATGCAGGTGGTCTGTCTCACATTTGCATCAGGTAATCTATTGCTGGCACTGGCTTGATGAGTGGTTGAATTTAACCAAATGGTTAACTGTTTTGTCTCAGATGCAACCTGGGGTGGGAGGAAACTTTTACAGCCTCACAGGAAGGAAAAATACAGTATTCTTTCCCTTGGAAACTCCCACCAGCTCTGCATGTTTTGCTGCAGAAAAGTCTCTTTTTTACGCAATACCGTCTGATACAAGGAGGCCGCTCCCCGGTCTTGTTTTCCAGCTGAGACTGCTGTACGAATGCAACCCCATGGCCTACGTCATGGAGAAGGCTGGGGGAATGGCCACCACCGGGAAGGAAGCTGTGTTAGACGTCATTCCCACAGACATTCACCAGAGGGCGCCGGTGATCTTGGGGTCCCCCGACGACGTGCTGGAGTTCCTGAAGGTGTATGAGAAGCACTCTGCCCAGTGAGCACCTGCCCTGCCTGCGTCCGGAGAATTGCCTCTACCTGGACCTTTTGTCTCACACAGCAGTACCCCGACCTGCTGTGCACCTTACATTCCTAGAGAGCAGAAATAAAAAGCGTGACTATTTTCACCATCAAATGCTGTAGAATGCTTGGCACTCCCTAACCAAATGCTGTCTCCATAACGCCACTGGTGGCAAGATATATTTTGAGTGGATGGAGGAGAAATAAACTTACTCCTCCTTAAAAAAAAAAAGTCTCCCTTGCTTTGTGTCAAATAATAATGATGATGACAATGATAACTGCTGATGCATATAACATTAGATAACTCATTTAATCTTCACAATAACCCAACGAATCAGATACTCTGAATAATCCATTTTATAGATGACAAAATGGACGAGGAGAGATGAAGTAATTGGCTCAAGGCTTCCAGCCAATGAGTGGCAGAGCGGGGACCTGAATGCAGGCAGCCTGGCCACTGCGAGCCAGCATACGGCTTCTCCTTCATGTCGTCCCGTTCAGGCCTGGCCCACCATTCCTCAGCCTTGTTCAGGATTGCAGCTGAGGAACCATGCAGCCCGAACATGGCGACTCACGCCTTCCTAGAAATGGGGGAGCTGATGGCTTAATGGTGGTACCTGCATGTGACCCTCTGGCCTCCCAAACATGGATGTAACCATCTGAATCCCAAGTTAGGGTTTACTTGTTACCCAGTGGTGATTTTTCTTTTTCTTTCTTTCTTTCTTTTTTTTTTTTTTTTGTGAGGCGGAGTCTCTCTCTGTCTCCCAGGCTGGAGTGCAGTGGTGCAATCTCGGCTCACTGCAACCTCTGCCTCCCGGGTTCAAGCGATTCTCCTGCCTCAGCCTCCCGAGTACCTGGGATTACAGGCGCCCATCACCACACCCAGCTAATTTTTGTATTTTTAGTAGAGACGGGGTTTCACCATATTGGCCAGGCTGGTCTCAAACTCCTAACCTCATGATCCGCCCGCCTTGGCCTCCCAAAGTGCTGGGATTACAGGAGGGAGCCACCGCGCCCGGCCACCTTGTGGCGATTTTTCTATAAAAGCACGGCACTTAACTCACAAAGCCTAATAGTTCCTACAGTCTAGTTACCATAAGAAAAAGGATTCACTACAAGAACAGGGTTTAAGGAAATGCAATTTGTTGCAAGCAAGCAGGCTTCTCACTAAACTCTCTATAGAAACAGTTTCTCCCTCCACTAACCCTGGTCTTACTGGACCAGAGTCCAAGATCGTGGCAAGCTCTGTCAGGCACTAAGTAACACCTGTGGCCCCCCATGAGCTCTAGATATAAAATGGATCTATCCATATAATTCCACTTGGGAACTGAAAACAGGTGTCTATGAATCCTGCTTCTTCCCCTCCAAACAGTCCCCATTCATTTCACATTTTCCCAGCAGGAAACTGTGATCTTGAGCATTGGATCTGCTTCTGTCCACTGACCAGACAGACCCAAAGCCAGTATTTCCCCACTCCAGCTGGGCTGCCCTCTGGGAAAGTCCCCTGACGCACAAAGCACCTGTTGAGTTTTAAACTTCTTGTAACTCAGCTGGCATCTGGTTCTCAAAGCATGAAGGGAGAGACATGTGGTCTGGGAGCCTTTTCCTGATATCTATATCTATATCTATATCTATATCTATATCTATATCTATATCTATATCTATATCTATCTATAGATATAGATATATATATCAGGGCGCAGTGGCTCACGCCTGTAATCCCAGCACTTTGGGAGGCTGAGGCGGGCGGATCACAAGGTTAGGAGATCGAGACCATCCTGGCTAACACAGTGAAACCCCATCTCTGCTAAAAATACAAAAAATAGCCAGGCGTGGTGGCGGGTGCCTGTAGTCCCAGCTACTCGGGAGGCTGAAGCAGGAGAATGGCGTGAACCCAGGAGGCAGAGCTTGCAGTGAGCCGAGATCACACCACTGCACTCCAGCCTGGGTGACAGAGCGAGGCTCATCTCAAAAAAAAAAAAAAAAAAGAATGAGGGTCTTTGCAGATCTAATTAAATTAAGGAGTGAGATGAGATGAGCCTAGATCACCTACATTACGGTGGGTCCTCCTCTGAAGCCATGCATTTTTGTACAGGTTCATGACGTGGCAGGAGCCTGGAGGCCTGAGCCACCGCCCTGTTGATGTCAGCCTGGGACCGGAAGGAGAGACAAACCTTTGCTGTGCTAAGCCGTGGGGATTTTAGGTTTATTCATTGCTGCACCATAACATAGGCTATCCTGACTAGACTAGACCAAACTTGGCAATATTTTTAACCTCTCTGAGTCTCCCTTTCTTCATTTGCAAAATGTTAATTGTAATATCTATTGTAGTCAAGGCCATTTTCATCGTAGGTAACAGAAACCCATTTATTCTGCTAAAGCAGAAAGGCAATTTGTTGGAAAGCTTCAGGGGACTCTCATGAAACCTAGCACCCACTGCTTTCCTAACCCCGAGGACACCCTTAGTCCGTCCTGGCATTGTCAGCCAATCCACTGTGTCTCCATGTCTCACACCAAGTTCCCTGGAGAAAACCCGACTGTCTTAGCTTGTGTCCAGTTAGCTGCAGCCATAGACCGGGGTCATATAAGACAAACGTGGCCTTGGGTTTTCTTTTTATGGGCAGGGCACACTTCTCTCTAAGATGGGGATCGTGGGCTGAGCAGATACTCTAAAGGATCTGCCATGCTGGAAGCAGAAATGCTGAGGTTTCATGAAAGAGCGTTTGTTGGGCTCACTGGAGACGGGGCATGGAAAGCATTCTAACAGAGTTTTGCTAACAGAGAATATGCCCTCAGCTAGTACTGTAGAGTCACAGCCCAGATCCTAGCCTTCAGGTGGGGGCCCCGCCCTATGAACTGCCCTAAGACTGCCTTACTGTTCAGAGACGCTGTCCTTACTACTTCCGCCCAGGCCTGTGAGGACCTTTCACCAAGCACAGCAAGCCCATAAATAGCTCTGTGGTCACCGATGCATCAGTGGCGCTGAAAAAAGCGTGAGCTGGATGCTGCCCCCCCTTCCTCTGGGCCTTCCAGACGCCCCGTGTGTCCACGCTGTTGTGTGCCCTGAAAGAACTTTGGCATTTGCTGAAAGGTCACCAGCTGCAATTTCAGATCATGTAGGTAACTCGAACTTCCAACATTTAAATGTAGCTGAAAGGGGCATGACAGCTGCACAGGTGCCAGCCTGGGCTGGAGGGTGGCAGAAATAGCAGGCCCTCCCTTGGATCCCTTTAGGGGGTGAGGTGACTTATAAATGGCACTGGCCAATCCCCCTCCCCCCAATCCCCAAATTATCCAGGCTTCTGCTCATCCTTGACACCCACAGTGCCAGACAACCAGCGCCTCTGCAGAGATCTGCGTATAACACTGGCTTGTTTGTTTCACTTCCAATCTGTTGTGAACAGATATGTTAATAAAACATAATAAGCCAAGTGTGGTGGCTCACGCCTGTTATCCCAGCACTTTGGGAGGCCGAGATGGGAGGATCACCTGAGGTCAAGAGTTTGAGACCAGCCTGGCCAATATGGTGAAACCCCATCTCTACTAAAAACACAAAAGGTAGCCAGGCGTGGTGGTGTGTGCCTGTGGTCCCAGCTATTCAGGAGGCTGAGGCGGGAGAACCACTTGAACCTGGAAGACGGAGGTTGCAGTGAGCCGAGATTGTGCCACAGCACTCCAGTCTGGGCAACACAGCAAGACTTTGTCTCAAAAAACAAAACAAAAAAACAAAAAGCATAATAAAAATAATTACAGGAGTGGCCAATAAGCACCTGCTCAACATCACTAATCATTAGGAAGATGTAACTACTGTAAGCCACAGTGAGATACCACCTCACACCCATTAGGGTGGCTACTGTACAACAAACAGAAAATAACAAGTGCTGGCAATAAGGTGGAGACCCTGGGACCCTTGCTCACTGCTGGGGAGTGTGAAATGGTGCAGCCGCTGTGGAAAATGGTGCAGCAGTTCCTCCAGAAATTAGACAGAATTACCATATGATCCTGCAGGTCCACTTCTGGGCACATCCCCAAGAGAATTAAAAGCAGGGCATGGCAGCATTACTCACACTAGCCCAGAGATGGAGGCAACCCAAGCGGCCATGGAGGATGAATGGCTAAACAGACTGTGGTGCGTCCATACCAGGGAACACTGTTGAGCCTCAGAGAGGAGGGGACTCTGACCCATGCCATACCAGGGTAGCCAAATTCATAGAGACAGAAAGCAGAACGGCGGGTGCCGGGGACTAGGTGTTGGGAGGGGGAATGGGGAGTTCTTGTTTAATGGGTGCAGAATTTCAGTTTGCAAAATTTGAAATTGGGGTTATGACTATAATTGGGGTCTAGAACTGTTCTATCATGCGAACCCCCCTTGCCCTGTCCCCTCCCCACACCCCTACCCCTGGCAGCCATGAGAGTTATCTGTCCCCACAGGTTTGCATTCAGGAGAGTCCCCTACAAATGCAATCAGACTATAGATACTCGCTGGAGACCACTGCTGTCACTCTGAGTGACACAGTGCCTCTGAGACTAGCCTAAGTGCCACACGTGACACTAATGTTTGTGTTGTTGATTAATAGTATTCCACTGTGGCCAGGTGTGGTGGCTCATGCCTGTAATCCCAGAACTTTGGGAGGCCGAGGCGGGCAGATTACAAGGTCAGGAGATTGAGACCATCCTGGCTAACACGGTGAAACCCCGTCTCTGCTAAAAATACAAAAACAAAATTATCTGGGCGTGGTGGCGGGCGCCTGTTGTCCCAGCTACTCAGGAGGCTGAGGCAGGAGAATGGTGTCAGCCTGGGAAGGCAAGACCATGCCACTGCACTCCAGCCCGAGACCACGCCACTGCACTCCAGCCTGGGCAAAAGAGGAGACTGTCTCAAAAAAAAAAAAAAAATAGTATTCCATTGTATGGCTCTCCCAATGTGTTTACCCATTCACTGTTGAGGAGCTTTTGGATGTTTGCAGTTTCTAGTTTAACTATAACTGCTATAAATACCTGTGTGTGGGTTTTTGTGTGAATATAGATTTTCAGTATTGTTTTGCACCATCACAGGGGAAACCTTTTTTTTTTTTTTTTTTTTCTGAGACGGAGTCTCGCTCTGTCGCCAAGGCTGGAGTGCAGTGGTGCGATCTCAGCTCGCTGCAAGCTCCGCCTCCCGGGTTCACGCCATTCTCCTGCCTCAGCTTCCTGAGTAGCTGGGACTACAGGCGCCCACCACCACGCCCGGCTAATTTTTTGTATTTTTAGTAGAGACGGGGTTTCACCGTGTTAGCCAGGATGGTCTCGATCTCCTGACCTCGTGATCCGCCTGCCTCGGCCTCCCAAAATGCTGGGATTACAGGCATGAGCCACTGCGCCCGGTCTATATTTGGGATCTTAAATCTGCATATTAAGAACTGCTGGTAGATCTTAGTTTTATCTGAAAGTTTTCACATAAATTGTGAGCACCAATGCCCATCTCAACCACTTGGTTGCCCTCCTCAACCAGTTTGGTTGATCCAATGCCAGTGCCCAGCTCCCGCTGCAGGCATCACCACACGACCCTGATCTGGCCGATGCTGTGCACAGGGAAGTCTACGGGGGTGGGAGGTTGGGTTCTGGGGAAATTGTTCTTTCCTAATAAAAGGGAACTGATGTGGTTGGAGCTGCCCTTGCTCCCCTCTTTGTATCTTCAACGTGGGCTGGGTGTTCAGAACTGCAGTGACATTTCGTGCTCACAGGATGCCAAGCAAGGGGCACAATCCAGCAGACCAAGGATGACAGAGATGAGACAGAGAAGGGTCCCAGTTGAACCACAAACAGCTGAATGAATGCCAGCCACCACCTCCTAGTGCACTGGTGGTCTATGAGGAAATAAACCCCCACTTATAAATTGCTCTAAGTGTTCTATTACTTGCAGCTGGACATATTCTTTTTTTTTTTTTTTGAGATGGAGTCTTGCTCTGTCGCCCAGGCTGGAGTGCAGTGGCGCAATCTCGGCTCACTGCAAGCTCCGCCTCCCAGGTTCACGCCATTCTCCTGCCTCAGCCTCTCCAAGTAGCTGGGACTACAGGCGCCCGCCACCACGCCTGGCTAATTTTTTGTATTTTTAGTAGAGACGGGGTTTCACCGTGGTCTCGATCTCCTGACCTCACGATCCGCCCGCCTCGGCCTCCCAAAGTGCTGGGATTACAAGCGTGAGCCACCGCGCCCGGCCGCAGCTGGACATATTCTAACTGACATAACTGTCAGGGGAAAAAACCTTCAGAGAAATGTGCATGTTCTACTGTTTTGTGAAATCAGATTATGTATGATTGCACAATATTTGTGTGCATGTTGAAAGACTGGAAGGGCAATAATAGGTAACAAAGTACTGAGCACCTACCATACTAGGCATATCTCATTGCAGCCACTCTATAAGGTGGATGCTTCATGGTTATCCTCATTTAAGAGTGAGACAACTGAGGTTCCAAGGGATTTAATAACTTTCCCAAATCATGCAACCAACAGACAGCTAGCTTGGGACTCAGAGCCAGGTCTGGCTGGCCCTAGAGAAAGTGCTTCCACCACCATATGCACCCCACCAGTGTCTACTGGCTGCACAGACCACCACCAGCTCTAGTAGCACTGATTTCTGGAGAGTGGGATGGGAGGATGGGCTGGTGTTGAGGAGGTTTTTCTTTATCCACTTCTTTGGTGTTTCCTTTATAATAAGCAATTTTTGTTACAAAAGTGCACATCCAGAGATATTGACAAAATAACACTGGTGCCAGGAACTGTGCTAGGAATACAATAGTTTTCTTCCAGATCTGGATCTCTACTGTGAATATCCACCGGTCATACATGCTTACTGGAAATAAAAAGCATTCTTTCCTAACTTATTCCAAACCCTGGCTAAAGGAATTCTGAGGTTGCCATTATGTTACTATGTGACCTTTGTCCCAGATAAGGAACCTGCCAATTTGCCACCTCCGCCCTCGGGAGAGCCAGGCCCTGCAGTCACTATATGTGAAGAATCCTTTGGAGCCTGGAATAAGAGGGTTTTATGCATCATTTTTTAATCAACTGGATTTCTCACCTCCCGCCTGTGCCTAAATTGTGGCTTCTTGGTATCTTGAAAGGGGGTGCTCAGCAGTAGAAAGCGGCTCCATGTTTCTGGGCAGCCCGTCCTGTTTACAGACTGCTGCGGCTCCCTGGCAGCTGCCACAGTCCCTGAGGCCAGAGGGAGTTCCTTGAGGGCCCCAGCAGTTGTTTGAGTCATGTGTTTTGGGCCCTTTTCCTTAGAGATCCTGGCAGGGCCAGCACAGATTTCTTATCAGCTTCCACACTGTGGAGCCACAGCCCTCAGAGGTAAGCAAGGTTTCCTGCCTGGAGAAAAGGATTTGAAGCATTCCAGCCATAATGACGGACAGAAGCCCCTTCGAAACCGACATGCTCACCCTGACCCGCTACGTTATGGAAAAGGGGCGTCAGGCCAAAGGGACTGGGGAGCTCACCCAGCTGCTGAACTCAATGCTCACGGCCATCAAAGCCATCTCCTCGGCCGTACGCAAGGCCGGCCTGGCCCACCTGTGAGTCCTGGGGAGCAGGCATGGGGCACAGAGCACCCCAGGCCCATGCAGGGGTGTGGGAGCTGCAGGTGCTTTGGCAAGAAACTGGGTCCAAAGCTTATTGGCCCTGTGTGCCCTAGATGGAAGCTGCATTTCAAGTTCCTATCATGTGTACTTTGATAAAGGGGCCTTTGACTTGTTTTGAGAAAGGAACGAAAACATGCTATGAAGAAATATGCATATAATTTTTCCAGTTATTATAATGATACCAAGTGCAGTGGCTTGTTGCATTAAAATATGTGTCGTGTTATCATGACTTGTATTTGCACAGAGAGAGTCTCACTGGCACAAAGAAGTAGAGGGATTACGTGAAACATCTCTTTATGTCTTTTGCAGACATGAGTGTTTTATTTTAATAAGCTTTGCAAATATTTTAGGAGCTGGAAATTATTTACGACATAGGAAGCTTGGTAGAGCCCCTTCCTGCATCTGCTCTCTCATCATCTAAAGGAGTGTTTTGCTGGCTACGTGTTTTATTTCTTCTCTGTGACTCTTTCTTTATCTTCACCTCCACTTGGTGTGCAGGAAGCTGGGAGGTGCTAGTCCTGGGAGGGGAGTGCAGAGGTGTCTTCCACACGGTTCTCTTTGGTGCTTTATCCAAGCACGGATGAGGCCAAGTTCACATTACACTGCTGATGGTCACAGCCCAGTGTCCCGTTTAAGTCTGTAATAAAAAGAACCCGGTGCCCAGGCACGGTGGCTCATGCCTGTAATCCTGGCACTTTGGGAGGCCAAGGAGGGTGGATCATGAGTTCAAGAGATCAAGACCATCCTGGCCAACATGGTGAAACCCTGTCTCTACTAAAAATACAAAAGTTAGCTGGGTGTGGTGGCAGTCACCTGTAGTCCCAGCTACTCGGGAGGCTGACGCAGGAGCATCGCTTGAGCCTGGGAGATGGAGGTTGCAGTAAGTCGAGATCGTACCACTGCACTCCAGCCTGGGTGACAGGACAAGATTCCATCTCAAAACATACAAACAAACAAACAAAACCCCAGCTTTCTTTGGGCTTCCCTTGTAGTAATTCCAGGGGAGGTCCTCTCAGGAGCTGAAGGAACACATATTTTGAGGATGAAAGAGACTCAAAATGAGGAGCTAACAAAGTCCAATCATTTAAAATATTTACTCTGAACAATTAAGTGCTTTTAACACAAAAAGTGATAGCATTAGATTATAAGATGTAATTATCATTTGATCACCACAGACTGTATTTATTTAGGGGTGGTGACCCAGTAGTAGGACTCAGGTTAACGGTGCATTATCCTTGCTTTTTTCCTGTGTGTGGATGCTTCAGCTCTGTTTTTACCTCATTTGGCAGTAACAGCTATGCTTTGCATTTAATTGCCTTCCACTATGTAAGGACAGCCGGTACCCTGTCCTGCTCCTGCGGGTGACAGCTCTGCTGAGTGACGGTAGACAGGGACTTTGCCTCTTCCTGTGTGGACCCTGCTATCCTCAGCGTGGTTGCCTGAGCCCATCTCAGGGTAATTAACCCACATAAATCGGGCTCCCCTCTGTGCAGGGCTCTTGGTTAGGCAGTGGCTGCCGTGATAGGGGTCTTGCTTATCTGCTGCAAAACTTGACTTTATGGCGGTCGAGGAAGGAGACAAAGTGGCCCTAGGAAATGGATAATTGAGGTGCTTATTAATTTGGCATCTCCTACCGTGTAATAATGGGCAGTGATTTACTCTCGCCAGGACCTTAGATTCCCTTTGTGAAATGGAGAGGATACGAGCGCCCCTAACTCTTAGGGTTGTTGCAGAGTTAGCAAGCGCATGTGATGACGACTTCAACTGTGCCGGCCCCGTAATACACGCACAGTGCCTGTCACTACCGCGATTCCAAGCCCAGACCAGATTTGCCTGTGCCTGAGCCGTCAATGACCACTAGGTGGCAGGCGCAGCCAGTGGAAACCTCTGGGCGGCTGAGGCAGGGTCCTGGGGCCAGCAAGGAAGGGCCCCATATCCCAGCCGGGACCCCATATTCTGCCAACTCAGACAGCATCTTTCCCTGGCCCCTGTGTAACAGACACCCAGGGAGGCAGCAGGGGAAGCCCAGTGGCTAGAAATTCTTTCTTTCTAAGAAGATACTTGGATTATTTTTAAAAAGACCTGGCATTGTTTCTCAGGAAGGGAAAAGGTGGTGTTCCATCCTGCAGCAGCCAGGCTATGTGTGGCCTGTCTCACACTCCCACCACCGCCCAGGCAGGGGACCGCAAGCCCCTGGCTCCTTTTGGGGAGATATTTCTAGCACGGGCTCCGTGAATGCAATTTAAAAGTTTTGAGAGTCTCCTTTCCCCCTTCTCTTTCCTCTTCTCCTTATGGTGGGAACAAGAGAGGCCGCAGTGCTCGCCCGGAGCCTCTCCTTGGCTTTCTCATGGCCGTGGGGGAACATTCCTTTAGAGACTGTCAGTGAGCTTTAGTGCCAGTCAAAACTCTGCAAGATACTGTCCTATGGGCTAGAGAGCCCCTTTCACCCATCATCTCAGGTGAAGCTATTGCCAGGAACTCACATTTCCTGGTGAGTTTCCATTCTTTCCGGGAAGAGGGGTGCTGCCCAGTACCTGGAGGGAGGGTGCAGGGGGTCGGCTGAGGGGTGGGGTTAGACGGATGAGGGGGGATTTGCAAAGTGCAAGACAGAGCCTGTTTCTCAGCTCTGCCCACCGCAGGCCTGGGCCCGCTGTTCATTCTCCAGCGGCAAGCACATCCAGATTCCATATCGAACCAGGGCCTGCGTTTGTGGTCCCCTGAAACTCAGATGCAGTCAACCTAGTTTTGTTGCTGCTGTTGCTTACTTGCTTTTGTCTTGACCAGGAGGCACAGTCTTTGGGGTGAGGCTGCTAGGACTGTTTTCCAAGACAGCTGACTGCTCACATCATGGTTCCTCAGACACCAAATGATGTGCCATGGGTGGGGGTTGGTGTTGGGGGGGTGAGGTGGGGGTGCCATTCAGGGAAGAGAGTAGGAAATGAGTTTGCCCCCAGCTTAAGGTAGATCAGTGGTTTTCAACCCTGGCTGCTTGTTAGAACCACCTGAGATTTCCTTCCACAAATAAATAGCATTAACATCAGAAGGGAAGGGAAATTCCTTTCTTGCCATCCTTTCCTCATAACTCAGTGAACAGACATGGAGCATGTGCTGTGTGTCTGGGCACTGCAGAAACAGACAGAAGGACGGATCCTGCCCTCTGCAAGCAGGCCATGCAGCAGGAAGCCAGTCCGTGAGTGTGGTGAGCACTGAGGAGGGATGAGGGGGTGTTTCTGGTGTGTGGGGCCCACTTGAGAGGACCAGGGAGGCGTCCCAGAGAGGAAAAGGAGGAAGAGCAGGAAGAAAGCTGGGCAGAGAGCACTGCTGTGGTGGGAACACCATTAGTGAAGGCGAGAAGGACCAGAGCCCCTTGCTGGGTGCTGGCCCAGGGACATCTGCGGCTGTTGGAACATGAGAGGGTGGCAGGGTGACTGAGCCTTGCTGTAGTGGTGCAGGGTGGACACATGAAGGATATGACTTCCCTCAGAATGGAAAAAAAATTCCTGCCGTTGTGGAGCTCACAGACAATAAACAGGAGCTAGATGGTGGTCAGGGCAGAGGAGAAAATGCATCGAGTAAGATGTTGGGGACCAGGGCATGCTGCTCCAAACAGATGGCCAGAGAAGGCACCACTGAGAGATGATCCTTGAGCCAAAGCTTGACTGGGGTGGCCGCCACATGGCTCTTGAGGAAGAGTGTCCCAGGTGGGGCAGCAAGGCCAGTGGGCAGTCAGTCACAAGGCAGGTGTGTGCCTTGGAGGTTTCAGAGGCTGGGGCTGGCCCTGTGAGGACGAGAGAGACAGGCAGCCGTGCCAACCCGGGCACAGAGATTCCACGGTGGTGCCTGACACCCACTTGAGGACTTGGATTTTGCCTCTGGGTAAGACTGGAGGGCACTTTAGGAGGACCCCTCCTGCTGCTGTGTTGAGAACCCCCTGAAGGGGCGAGGGTGGAAGTGGGGAGACTTTTGCATATGAATGCTGTAAAACCCAAAGCCTCTAGATAGAATTATTTTGAGGGTCTCACTCCATCGCTTAGGCTGGAGTGCAGTGGCGTGATCACAGCTTACTGCAACCTCCACCTCCCCAGGCTTAGATGATCCTTTCATCTCAGCCTCCCAAGTAGCTGGGACTACAGGTGTGTGCCACCACATCCAGCTAATTTTTGTATTTTTTTTGTAAAGACAGGGTCTCACTGTGTTGCCCAGACTGGTCTTGAACTCCTGGGCTCAAGCGACCTACATGCCTCAGCCTCCCACAGTGCTGGGATTACAGGCATGGGGCCCTGGCCCTGACTGGCATAGAATTCTCATAGTAGCACTCTCTTATACCGCTTGGAATGACAGTGAAGAAAAAAATGAAGTAAGTCTGCCCCCAAATTTCCTTCTCAGTTCAAGTAACACCAAGCTACCACAGGGCAATTTTAATTCGTTCCAGCAGGGCACTGTGTGAGGAGAATCCACAAAGACTTGAAATTCCAGGGCTTGGCCTGGCATGGTGGCTCACACCTGTAATCCCAGCACTTTGGGAGGCCGAGGCGGGTGGATCATGAGGTCGGGAGATCAAGATTATCCTGGCTAACACGGTGAAACCCCATCTCTACTAAAAATACAGAAAAAAATTAGCCGGGCGTGGTGGCGAGAGCCTGTAGTCCCAGCTACTTGGGAGGCTGAGGCAGGAGAATGGCGCAAACCCGGGAGGCGGAGCTTGCAGTGAGCCGAGATCGCGCCACTGCACTCCACCCTGGGGGAGAGAGTGAGACTCCGTCTGAAAAAAAAAGAAAAAGAAATTCCAGGGCTGGAGGCCACGGCCCTTTACTTTTGGAGTCCTCAGTTATGGCGATGGGTCTGATTTGATGAGCCCCCTGTCTGCTCCATCTCCCTGTGCTGAGAATGGGTTTGTGTTTTAGTGAGACTGAATCCTGGGTCATCTCACTGGGAGGCTAAGAAAACGACTCCAAGGTGTAAGGGAGGCAAAGCTGAGAGACATCCTGCGAGGCATAATCGCCTTCTTCTGCACGTGTGACTTGGAGACTCCAGAGACGCAGAACGAGAGGGGAGTACACTGCTGGCGTTTTAGGGTCCCGGGCTCTTTGCTGGAGTTAAGACCCCCTAGTGACTTCTTCATTCAGCCTTTTGTCTTCTCAGGTATGGAATCGCAGGAAGCGTGAACGTGACGGGAGATGAGGTGAAGAAACTGGACGTGCTATCCAATTCCCTGGTGATCAACATGCTCCAATCCTCCTACAGCACCTGCGTCCTGGTCTCAGAAGAGAATAAGGACGCCATCATCACCGCCAAGGAGAAGAGGGTGCGTCCTGGGGCTGCGGTGCCCGCGCTCGCCAGTAGATGATGATACTGAGCCGGAAATAAGCTGCCTTGCTTTTCTTTAATTCCCCAGATTTTCCTCTATTTCTTAACATTTGTTTTCTGGAAACAAAGGATTGCATACTTCTCTAGTTGGAAATCTTGTGCCGTCTAGAGAAAGAAGACTCCACAGTAGGACAGTGACTCATTAAGGAAATAGTTCAGAGTGATGTAGGAACCGCCTCAGTGGGCTCTTGTTCGTGGCTGTTCACTTAATCAGTAACAAGAGCCAAATTTTGGGGGGCTTAACCTTGTGGAGTCCAGGGAAGAGCTGTACTGTACAGCCTCTCACTGCCCCCGCCTTCTCATCTTCACTCCCGCCCCTAGCCCGCACTTTGCGAGGGGTTACAGTTTCAGCAGAGATTTCTTTGTGCCTGATGAGCTGTTAGACTGGTCCAGAAACAAAACCACAAGCCTCCTCTGCTCTTGCCTCGTAGGATGGTGAAGTCAGTGAAGGCAGGCACGGCTGGGGAGGGTCTGCATTCACTATGGGTTCACACACAGCTTATTATACAGAGAGGTTTGCTGATGGCCAAAAGTTTCAACCAATGTTCAGCTGCAATACGGTCAATAGACAAGAGGCCATTTCTTTGTGATTAGCTGGAGGAATGGAAAAGAAGTTAAAGTAAAGCCAAATTTATTTAACCTCTGCTCTATGCAAGGTACTGCACAAGGCACTTTTGCCCTCGTCTCACATAATTTTAGCTACATCACACCTATTACTTCCAACTTTCAGTTTCAGTTGATATGACCCTTGTTTCTCTCTCCAGTCTGATCTACCATTATCTTTTCTGATTGGCCTGAGCCACATAGCCACATAGGTCTTCATGTCAGTTCCTTTATTTATTTATTTATTTATTTATTTAGAGATGGAGTCTTGCTCTGTTGCCCGGCTGGACAGGCTGGAGTGCAATGGCGCGATCTCAGCTCACTGTAACCTCTGCCTCCCGGGTTCAAGCAATTCTCCCGCCTCAGCGTCCTGAGTAGCTGGGATTACAGGCATGCGCCACCATGCCCGGCTAATTTTGTATTTTTAGTAGAGACGGGGTTTCGCCATGTTGGCCAGGCTGGTCTTGAACTCCAACCTCAGGTGATCCACCCGCCTCAGGCTCCCAAAGTGCTGGGATTACAGGCGTGAGCCACCACACCTGGCCCGTGGCAGCTCTTGAATACTCCAAACCTGCTGATCTCTCTGCCAAAAATTCTCCTCTCTAGGATGGGCGCAATGGCTCACGCCTGCAATCCCGGCGCTTTGGAGGCTGAGGTGGGAGGATTGCTTGAGCTCAGGAGTTTGAGACCAGCCTAGGCAAAATAAAGATACAAAAGATAAAAATTTAGCTTGTCATGGTGGTGTGCACCTGTAGTCCCAGCTAGTTGGGAGGCTGAGGTGGGAGGATTGCTTGAGCCCAGGATCTCCAGGCTGCAGCAAGCTGTGACCACACCACTGCACTCCATCCTGGGCAACAGAATGAGACTCTGTCAAAAAAACAAAACAAAACAAAAACAAGAAAACAAAAAAAAAATTTTGCTCTCTAGATCTCTGTGTGTTTCTTCATTCCTTAATTCTAGTCAGGCCTGTCATCAAATGTGACCCCTCTCATGGCTCTCCAGCCCCCAGCCTACGTGGGTTTTCCTTAGGGCATGTGCCACAGCCTGCTTGCGTGTGTGCTGACCTGTGCGCTCTCTGTCTGTTCTCCCACTGGAATGTCAGTGCCAGGAAATCCAGCCTTGCTGCTGGGATCGCCGCCCCCCCGGAAACAAACCCCAGGGCCTTGAACAGTTCCCAGCATATGCTGGAAGCTCAACATGTATCTGCTGAATGCATGCATGCATGAATGAATGGGCTAAATTGGATTTTTTTTTAAAAATTGGATTATTATAGAGATGTTGGGGAATTTCCAAGTTTACAAATTATCTAACTTTTCTTTTCTACTCTGGCTGAGCAAGGGAAAAAAAAACAGAAACAAAGCTCAAATGAAGCTAGGCCAATACTCACTGGAAAGTCAGGGAAAACTAAATCAAGTGGACTCTCATTGCTCTTGAAGTTGCATTACCGGTGTTTAATTGGCCTGGGGGTTCTGGTCCCCATCACTAAGGGTCTCTCGTGACCTTGCACACAGGGGGCTATAAAAAGGACCTGGGGGCCGGGCGCGGTGGCTCACGCTTGTAATCCCAGCACTTTGGGAGGCCGAGGCGGGCGGATCACAAGGTCAGGAGATCGAGACCACGGTGAAACCCCGTCTCTACTAAAAATACAAAAAATTAGACGGGCATGGTGGCGGGCGCCTGTAGTCCCAGCTACTCGGAGAGGCTGAGGCAGGAGAATGGCGTGAACCCGGGAGGCGGAGCTTGCAGTGAGCCGAGATTGCGCCACCGCTCTCCCTCCTGGGCGACAGAGCGAGGACCTGGGGCTTCCCTTGATGGCTGGAGCTGCCTGTGACAGCAGAGTGGGTGGGTGTGGGGGACGTTGGTCTCTCAAGACACAACCACTTTATCTTCTGGTCTTCGCATCAGACAGGCGAGATGGATACAAACCCAGAGGAGTATTTGTGTATAAGCTGGCACCCTGCCCTCCGTAAGTCCTGGTGTTTTTTGATAAGGATATACCATGGTTCTCAATCTCTTTTCGATGTGGTGTACTCTGCCATGCACAGCCTTGACATAGAGCAACTGTGCTAATGGGAAGATATGCTGACCAGTTGGTGCTTTCCTCTCTGATTTAGGGGAAATACGTGGTCTGTTTTGACCCACTGGATGGATCTTCCAATATTGACTGCCTGGCCTCCATCGGAACCATCTTTGCCATCTACAGAAAGGTAAGTAGACAGGCTGACATTTTACACCTCCTTCCTGTGGTGGTCTCTGGAAGGTTCCTGGGCTGAGAGCCGTGTGTTTGGAGTCCTACCCTCTGTCTTCCCACTAACGAGAAAAGCCACTGTAGGCAAACCACCAACTTCTCTCTCCCTGGGGCTCCTCATTAGAAGAACTGGATTGACGATTCTCCCTCTGCCTACTTTCTGGCATTCCTGGGATGGTAACAGAAGGACCCCTGAGATCTTGTTTTGAAAGTCTGGGTGCAACACAAATGTCAGACATGGCATTAGGTTCCAGGTGGCATTCTGAATCTCTGACATCCTCTCCCCCTCTTGCCTCATCTCTCCTGTCCCCAGCCACAGAAAGTTTTCTGCTAACGCTCTTTGGATTAGATTGAACTAATCTAACCTGGAAGGCCCACGGTGATCTCCCTATTTGAAATCCGAACCCCTGAGTACACCTACAAAGTCTTTGTTGCCGTGTAATGCTGGGTATTCACAGATCCTGGGGACTGGCGTATCTTTTGGGCCATTCTGCCTACCCTGAAATCCTAGCAACAGAGAGCTGGGTGGGTTTGTGACATCCAGCAGGACTAGAAACTTCACAATTCAGAAAACTTGTCCTTCATTCCATATAAAGTGTACAACAGCAATAAAATCCATAGCAACCTCGCCAGGTGCGGTGGCTCATGCCTATAATCCCAGAACTTTGGGAGGCTGAGGTGGGCAGATCACTTGAGGCCAGGAGGTCAAGACTAGTCTGGGAAACATGGTGAAACCCCGTCTCTACTAAAAATACAAAAATTAGCCAGGGTGATGGTGCATGCCTGTAATTCCAGCTACTCAGGAGGCTGAGGCACGAGAATTGCTTGAACCCAGGAGGTGCAGGTTGCAGTGAGCTGAGATCATGCCACTGCACTCCAGCCTGGGTGACAGAGCAAGACTCTCTCTCAAACAAACAATCCATAGCAACCAAAGAGAACAATAAGCAGAGTGCCAGTTACATTGTATTTGAGAGTCTTCTATGTATTAGGAAGTTGACTAAACCGTGCTCTTACAGAGTCTTGAGATAGGGAATCTATGGCAGAAACATAAGTATTTAAGGCCTGTATAGTTTGGGTTATATTGTGAGAATAATCTGGTAGATATCTAATTCTCAGCCTTAATTCATGTACAAGTGTTGCCTTGGGCTGTAGTTAGGATATCTAAAGCCATATGATTTAAAGACATTATGGGATTAAGACATAGTAGCAGTTTGCTTTTCCGTGTCTTGTGGGGCTGAGGATATGTTTTGGGCATTATTCAGGAAGTATGTGTTGCACTTAGTTTTAATTATACTTCATGGTCCTCACTGTCAATTATATCTGAGGTTCCTGTGGGGCTTGACAACAGGTTGGCGAAATATACATATTTAATAGGCTGGGCATGGTGGCTCATGCCTGTAATCCCAGCATTTTGGGAGGCCGAGGTGGGTGGATCACCTGAGGTCAGGAGTTTGAGACCAGCCTGGCCAACATGGTGAAACCCCATCTCTACTAAAAATATCAAAAATTAGCTGGGCACGGCCGGCCGCAGTGGCTCACGTCTGTAATCCCAGCACTTTGGGAGGCCGAGGCGGGCGGATCACGAGGTCAGGAGATCGAGACCATCCTGGCTAACACGGTGAAACCCCGTCTCTACTAAAAAAAATACAAAAAATTAGCCGGGCGAGGTGGCAGGCGCCTGGAGTCCCAGCTACAAGGGAGGCTGAGGCAGGAGAATGGCATGAACCCCGGGGGGCGGAGCCTGCAGTGAGCCGAGATAGCGCCACTGCACTCCAGCCTGGGTGAAAGAGCGAGACTCCGTCTCAAAAAAAAGAAAAAAAAAAAGAAAAAAAAAATTAGCTGGGCATAGTGGCGGGCGCCTATAATCCCTGCTACTCAGGAGGCTGAGACAGGAGAATTGCTTGAACCCGGGGGGCAGAGGCTGCAGTAAGCTGAGAGTGCGCCATTGCACTACAGCCTGGGCAACAAGAGTGAAACAGTGACTCAAAAAAAAAAAGGGGGGCCGGGCAGGGTGGCTCACGCCTGTAATCCCAGCAATTTGGGAGGCTGAGGGGGGCGAATCACGAGGTCAGGAGATCGAGACCATCCTGGCTAACGTGGTGAAACCCCGCCTCTACTAAAAATACAAAAAAATCAGCCGGGCGTGGTGGTGGGTGCCTGTAGTCCCAGCTACTTGGGAGGCTGAGGCAGGAGAATGGCGTGAACCCAGGAGGCAGAGCTTGCAGTGAGCCAAGATCACGCCACTGCACTCCAGCCTGGGTGACAGAGCGAGACTCCGCCTAAAAAAAAACAAAAAAAATTAGCCGGGAGTGGTGGCATGTGGCTGTGGTCCCAGCTACTCGGCTGAGACATGAGAATTGCTTGAACCTGGAGGTGGAAGTTACAGTGAGTTGAGATTGCACTGCTGCACTCCAGCCTGGGCAACAGAGCAAGACTCCCTCTCAAAACAAACAAACTACACACACACACACACACACACACACACACACACACACAATTCAACAGATTATAGGAGGAGCTATGAATATTTATGAAGATGATCCTGACATATGTGTATTGAATAAATATGCATGTATGACCCATGTTTATTTTGGGGTGGAATGTATTCCATTTAGGCCCTGTATATCAAAAGGTCTTTCTAGGACATAAAGGCACACAGTGTGTGCTTTCTGTAAACTGGCCAGACCTAGCCCATGGTTGGTGGTCTTTTATCAGGAGAGCTACTGAAATTAGTCTCTTGTCTAATTAAAGCTGTACTCTTGGCTGGTGGAACAAGAGGCTGGGGGTGAGTTAGTCAGCTGATCTTAAGACCAGTGCTTGTTTGGCTGCTAGAAAAAAGAAAAACCTATGGCAGTAGGACGTGGTTTCCTCTTCAATATAGGAGTGAGTGACTAACCCTTGCCTGGCGTGACCTTAGGTCCCGTTTCTAATTGGGTATTTTCTTGTGACAAACAGCCTATTTTGTCAATCTTAGGGTTTTCAGTTGTGCCTAATTCCAAAAAGTGGGGGAAGGTATAGGGAGGCATGTCTGATCCCGCTTCCTGCCATGGCCTGAACTCGTTTTTCAGTTTATCTGGGGATTTCCTTCGGCCAAGAGGCAGGTCCATTCAGTCTGTTGAGAGGCTTAGGATTTTATTTTAGTTTATATTCTCCCTTTTTTGTCAAGGTATTCCAGGGGCAGTATTGATGGCCAAGCTTTTATTTTGTCCCATATGGATGCTGGGGTGGTATGGTTACCTTCTCCAGGTCCATCATGTTCCTCGATGGGACCCCTATGGCCCAGGGACTTAGAGTCAAAACAGTGAAAGCCAGTTAAATGTTCCAGGCCAGATGGGAATGGAGGTGGGCGGGCACTCATTAACCTTAAAACCTCTTTTAAGCAATGTAAAAGCCAAAAACCCAAAGCCTAAAGGCATGGTTCCAAAATTGACTTATGTACAAATCTATACATTGAGCTACTGTGAGCTTGGCTAGTAGCACTTAGCTACACAAAACACAAGCATTTTGTTCAGCTGTTGAAGCCTCTCTGTGTCCGTCCTGGATTTGGAGGCTCTGAATTAATTTGATCCCATAAGACCGGCCCTTACTATCTCAGACGCTCACTTCTTCCACGATAGTCTTTAGGCCTGGGGGGATTGAATAGTTTCAGTTCTGGAGGTAAAACAAAATACAAAGAATTAGTAATGTTTTAAAGCATCATTAGCCCAGCCTACTTCTGAGAATGACAGGAAAGGAGGCTTATAGGTAGTTAAGCATTTTAATTATTTGGTATTAAGGCATAGAATAAATCATATTACTTTAGATAGAGGCAAAATTAATAAATCAATCTTACTGGTTTTGACTACAAGGCTGTCCTTGTGTCTCATTAAAGCAGGCGACTTTGATTGTAACCTTTGCCTGGATCCAGGGACAAGGTTTTGGTTGGCTTGAGTTTGGTATCAGATACTGGCAGGAGCCGATGCCTTCTTTAGATGAAATATGTGCACCCAGGAGTCAAAGCCCTGTAACTTAACTGCACAAGGATTAGTTAATAGTACCTGATAAGGGCCTTTTTTAGGGACTGGAGGTAGTGATACTAGAGCCTTTGACCTGACTGGAACCTGTAAAATGATTTTAAAACCTCGTGGCAATTAATTTTTATAGCTTTGGTAAACCCCAGCAGAAAGTCAGAAACTTAATTTAGGATTCAATTTTGAAAATGTCAAAGATGTTAAAAGGCTCAAAACAATTGATTAAAACAGAACTGTAGGTCATTGTTAAACAATAGTTGCTCATTTAACCAGAGTGATAATTGAAAGATTTAAAAGGCAATCCAGGCTGGGCATGGTGGCTCACACCTGTAATCCCATCACTTTGGGAGGCTGAGGCAGGTGGATCACTTGAGGCCAGGAGTTCAAGACCAGTCTGGCCAACATGGCTAAACATTGTCTCTGCTAAAAATACAAAAATTAGCTGGGAGTGTTGGACCAGCCACTTGGGAGGCTGAGGCATGAGAATCACTTGAACCTAGGAGGCGGCGGTTGCAGTGAGCTGAGATTGCGCCACTGCACTGCAGCCTGAGCAATAGAGTGAGATTCTGTCTCAAACAAACAAACAAACAAACAATGGCAATACAGAAGGTTATATGGATGTACAAACTTTAACCCTTTTAGATCTCAACTTTTCTAAGCAATTAAAACCTAATAAAGACAACATAGGAATTATTTTGATAAAATGTAAAATGTTGTTTCTTAAGTGAATTACCAGACAGGGAAAGAAAAACTTGCAGTGTAGCTGCTTCTCTTCAGGGGAAGCCTATTTGGATAACCTGGAAGTTAAACTGGGAGTGTATCAGGGAAATACATAATTCTCAGTAACTGCATGAGAAGCTTTCTAATCATGTTGACAAATTTAGACATATCAAGGAAAGTACAGAATCAAGTAATAATGTAGGAAAACATTGCTTTTCTAGACCTTTAAGATAAAACATTTTAGTGCCAGGCCATAATAATAAAGTTGGAGGAGAAAGGTCACAAGAGTTGAGGAAAAAGCTGAATGAGAGAGTTATCCTCTCAGGCCTTCTCAAGGGGAGAAAAAGCTGAAAGCAGCAAGACACAGCAAAGCCAAACTTCTGAGATATGATTCTGAGAAGTTTTTAAGAGAAAGAGGTTATAAAAGTAAAATTTCTTGTTATTAGGAGCAAATAAATACCTTAAGACAGACAACCTTGCTTTAAACATAGGGGGCTATTACAAATAATCCCCTTTTAATTATAGTTAATCACATGCAAAATTCTTTTATAAATTCTCCACAAACTTTAATACAATTTATACAAACCATTTATGATATGCTTAAACTTTTTGACTTGTCCTAAATTTTGTTTCTTTAGATATCAGTCATTTTATTTTTAGGACAAGAATTTACCACACAAGTTTTTTTTTTTTGAGACAGAGTCTCGCTCTGTCACCCAGACTGGAGTGCAGTGGCCTGATCTCGGCTCACTGCAAGCTCCACCTCCCCGGTTCACGCCATTCTCCTGCCTCAGCCTCCCGAGTAGCTGGGACTACAGGCGCCCGCCACCACGGCCGGCTAATTTTTTGTATTTTTAGTAGAGACTGGGTTTCACCGTGTTAGCCAGGATGGTCTCTATCTCCTGACCTTGTGATCCACCTGCCTCGGCCTTCCAAAATGCTGGGATTACAGGCCTGAGCTGCTGCGCCCAGCCTATAAAATTATTTTTACAATAAGAATACAATTTATAGAATTATATAGTCATTAGAATTTTTATTTCTACTAACTTTAAATTTTAGTGGAAATTTAGTAAGCAAGAAGTCCTGAACTGTTTGTCAGATGTTAGTATTTTATAGATGAAGTCATTTCACAATTTTAGAACCATGTTTTCCCATATTTTATTGTAAATTATTCCCATAATTTATTATAATTTTTAAAAAATTGGAAACTACCCAGACATTCAATAAGCATTTATTATTTAATTTAAAATAATTTTAAGATTTTAAATTACAGAAAAAATTCACTTAAAAACATATATTTCTTTATGTGTATTTAATTTTTTAATCTTTAAGTTTATCTAGATTCTTTTTGAAAACAGATATTATACAAAGTTAGTCATTATTTAAAGTTATTTCCCTGTTAACCATTTTAAAAGTCTGAACATTAGGTGAACACCTAAGTAAGAACCTCAAAGTTAAATCCATGGGCATTTTGCCAATAACTCAGAGGATTCAATTGCTTTCCTTGAACTAACAATCCTAACTTAGTCTTATTTGTCAAAAAAATTACACAAAGATTACTCTGTGTTTGGCTGGGTTATAGTCTTACAATCTTTGCGCCAAACCCTGACACTTTAAACATTTAGCAAAGACAAATATAAAATTTATTTGCTTAGACACAAATGTATGCTGATGATTCTGAAGGCATTTTTGTTTTTATTTTACTAATAATTTTTGAAGCCAGTTTTATTTATCAAAGATTCACGCGAACTTGGAAAGCATTTGAACTTAATTTATGTGTACTCATTTACTTGTAAGCCAATTTGGTAGCATGCTAGACACGACACAGAATATAACTGTAACATGTACATTACATAAACATATCTAAACACGTATACATCTATACACAAACGAAGGTCTAAGAGCTTTTATCTGAGAACTCTAGTCATGAGATAGCATCACAAACTGACCTATAAAAACTGGCTCCAAGTTACTTTTCTGACAAAATTGGAAGCTGTTCACATGGCTAACTTTGTTTGCCCTGATAGGTAATCCAAGGAAAGCTGGCAGCCAAAATCTGGGGTAAAGCAGTCTCTATGGCAGTTTGGGTTTTTTTCTTTTTAAATCTTTTACCCCTTTTTGCTGTTCAGTTTCAAATGAGTTTTCAATGTTTATATTCGATTTAGATCATAAATAATGAATCTTGCCTCAGCACCAGCAGTTTAATAACAGCAGATTTAAAGCAGGCAGAAAAGAGAGGAAGGTAAAGAGCTAAAGAAGATTCTACTTAACTCCACAGTGTAGGTTAACCATTTGAACTCTTGAGTTTTTCTTCTTGTAATTTGCCCATCAGTTTAAAATGTGCACAAAAATGGGCCAGAATATGTAACCAGTCCCAAGGAAGATGACAAAATCAGAGGCCGTGATATTGGAAACGGTTTTTCTCCTTCAAGGCTGAACCCCTGGACTGGACAGGAAATGAGAAAAAGAAAAGAAAGAGATGTAGAGGAGAAAGGTCAAGTTTTACAGGAAGGAAGAGGAAAGAGAAAGAAAGGAGGGGAGGCTTGTGAGCCCTTCAGCCACTGCAAGGCATGGGGTCAGTACCCTCACCACCCAGGTTTATCTCCTGCCAGGGAGATCCTCAGTGCCATGGTGTGGGATGAACCCTTCCCACCTTTGCAAGTCACCAGTCAAGGTGAAATGTTTCCAGCCAGAGGGAGCTATGGGTGCTTTTGGCCAAGAGGAATAAGGCTGTAGGTGCTCCAAGATCATCAGGAGGCTGACTTGGAAGAAGTGGGGGGAGGGAGGGCTGAGTAGAGTCCCAAATATCTCACCTCAGTTTCCAATTCTCCCCCAACCCCTGCCCTGGAACAGCCTGAACCCAGCAAGGCCCCAAGGGTGCCACAAATACAAACAAATACAAATGCATAAAATGCTCAAATGGTGTCACTAGCAGCCAAGTCTAAATAGAGCAGAGTCCCAGTGACATCCCAAAAGAGGCAGAGGGTGGTCAAATGCACTCCGACTAACTCACCAAGTTCCAAAGTTTCAAAGTTCCAAAATTCCAAAGTTTGTCACTTCTCTAAAAGTCACTTTCATTGCACCAGTGAAACATTGGAGGTATCAGGCACTGCAGCAGGAAGAGAAAGAGAGGATCCCCAAGACAAAAGCATCTAGGCAGCTGCAGGAGGCTCCCTAGTGTTCCAGCCAAGGGGTCAGGTAGCCACAGCAACTGGAGCCCACAGGCAGCCCCACAGGCCCTGTCCAATAGAAACCAGACCGTGGGCTTGGGCCCCCAGAGCACACTGTATGGGCCACTAAAATTGTAACTGTATGCAGGTCCACATGCTCGCTGCCTGCAGAGTCCAGTTAACAAGAGTGAGGCCTGGTAGATAGAAAGTGACTTTATTGGCCAGGCGCGGTGGCTCACACCTGTAATCCCAGCACTTTGGGAGGCCGAGGCGGGCGGATCACGAGGTCAGGAGATCGAGACCATCCTGGCTAACACGGTGAAACCCCGTCTCTACTAAAAATACAAAAAATTAGCCGGGCGAGGTGGCAGGCGCCTGTAGTCCCAGCTACTCGGGAGGCTGAGGCAGGAGAACGGCGTGAACCCCGGGGGGCGGAGCCTGCAGTGAGCCGAGAACGCGCCACTGCACTCCAGCCTGGGTGAAAGAGCGAGACTCCGTCTCAAAAAAAAAAAAAAAAAAAAAAAAGAAAGTGACTTTATTAACCACAACTAGTAAAGGGGAAGTGGCCAGATTCTCATCAAATCAACCACTTTGACTATTTCAGGGGAAGGGAGGGGTTTAAAAGAGGAAAACTTGATTAAGGAGGGCATGCAAGAATTGTGCTGAGTACAGTATCTCTGTGTCTTGTTTTTGTGACTATCTTTGGTGCCAGTCCACCTGGACCTCAGGCTGACATCATCTCAACAGTGGCCGAGTTGTTAATTAGCTGCATTGAAGTAATCTCTGGAATTTTGCAGCTAGGTCTCCATGCTTGGTCTGTCTGTCTCAAGATTACCTCCTGGAACTTCTAAGAAGGCACATAATAGATACTAGCATGCAGTTAGCTAAATGCACAGGGAGTATATACGGTGAGAAAGGGAGTTATTTTATAGCTAAGAGAAAAGGCTTCTGCAGTTTGCTTCAAGGCTATATCTTGAAATCCAAGAGAAGGGAAACATGTTTTAAAATATATTATGAAGTTAAGCTGCCCAGTTACGTTAGGAAGATGAAATTAAAACCACAGTGAGACACCATTCTCCTCTTCCAGAGTGGCTAAATCTAAAAAGACTAAGCATACCAAGTGTTGGCAAAGAAACTGGAATTATTATACGTCGTTGGTGGGACTATCAAATAGTATAACTACTTTGGAAAACATTTGATAGCACCTACTAATGCTAAACAGATATTTACACACTATGGCCAAGCAATTTCACTCCTGGGACCCACACAGAAGAAAGGAATGCTGCGTCTGCCCAAAGATGGAGAAATTAGTCATAGTAGCCCCAAACCGGAAAAATTCAAATGCATATCAACATGAGAATGGAGAATAAATTGTGATATAGTCATACAACAGAAAACTACATAGCAATGAAAAAGAACAAACTACTGCTATGTGTAACAACATAGATAAAATTGCAAAGAAATAAACTTGAAAATCATAAGCCATACAAAAGAATACATGCAGTGTCATTTCATTTATATGATGTTCCAAACCAGATAAAGTTAGATTTGGTGATAAAGGTGAGAATAGAGGTTACCTTTGGCAGGAGGTGATAGTGACTGGAAGAGACTACTAGGCCTGGCTTCACTAGCCGTAGAGACCACGAGGTTGCTGGAAATGTTATATAAATGGATCTGGATGTTATGTAAAATATTCTATAAATACACATAAGTGTATATTATACATTTGTAAAAATTTATCGAGATGTACCATTAAGATTTGTATGCTCTGCTATATGCTTTATTACCTCAACAAAAAGGAAAAAAGTCCACATTTCATAATTTCTACCACCAAATACATGGAGCTCTTGCAATTTTCATTAATTTTACCAAAAAGTAGTGGTAGGAAGCACCACCTGTCTGATGGACTTAGATATTTATTGGTGTAGAAAAAAATAAAAAGACAGCACTAAATCATTTGCAAACTACTATAAAATTTACTGAGAAAGGTGTCATGGCAATGAAGATTGTTGATATAAACTGGGTTTTTGAAATCTCAGGACCGTGTTAGACAAATACAAAAACTGAACCATTCTTTTTTTTCCATGCATAGAAATAAATTATAGATGAGTCGATGAGTTTGGTGGAGAAGTGGGGAATATTTGTGTCATCCTGTCTTGATGTAGGAGAAATTCAGTCTAAACATAAAGACAAGAGAAGAAAACATATGGAATGTCATGAATAATTTTAATTTTAAAACTGCACTGCAAAAACAGGCACCATAAATAAAATAAGAAGGCAATGACAATCGAGGAAAATATTTGTAACATATACAAGACATTAATATCCTTTATATATAAAGAACTATTAAAATAAATAAGAAGATGAATATCCTGATAGAAAAATAAGCAAGACATGAAATAGACAACTTACAAAACAAAAATGGTCAAAATAAATATATAAAAGGTTTTACCTGACTCACAAAAAATAAAAGTTAAAACAAAAGAGATGTCATTTTGTCCACCTGTCAAATTGACAAAGTTGAAAAGACAATGCTATCTTGTGTTTACCAGGCAGAATTAAAATGAACCCTCTTATTATTGATGGTAAAGGTATAAATTGATGCACTCTTTCTGGAGGACAATTTTTCAATATATATCAAAAGATTTTTACTCAATTATTTAATTATTGGGAATTTATCTTGGGAAAATGATCAGAGAATTGTGTATTTATGCAGTAGATTGTTAATCTTAGGTTGCCTTGTTTTTTAAAAGGATAAAAAGAGAATATTAGAAACAACTCCACATGCATACATGTGACAACTTAGATGAAATGAACCAATGTCTCAAAAAGTACAATACTCTAACTCACCCAACAGAAAACAGATACTTTGAATGGCTACCTACAGGGCTCAATACTATTAAGAAACTAATGTCCAAGAAAAGAACGCTCCAGGCTCAGATGGTTTACTGGAAAAACATACCAAATATTCACAGATTATTCAGTCTCTTCCAGAAAAGAGAAGAGGAAGGAATACTTCCCAATTCATTTTATGAAACCAGTGTTATCCTGATAAAAAAACCAGACAAAGATTGTTCAAAAAAATACCACAGACCAATGTTCCTCATCAATAAATGCAAAAACTCTTAACAAAATATTGGCAAATAGAGTTCAACAATACATAAAACAAATTATACACCATGACTGAGTGGGGTTTATTCTGGTGATGGAAGACTGATCCAGTATTCAAAATCCGTCAGTGTAATCCACCATATCAACAGGCAAAAGAAGAAAAATCACACAATCATATCTATTGATGGAGAAAAAACATTTGAACAAATTCAACACTCATTCATTATTTAAAAAAGAAACTTGCTTAGGTAGGAGGATTGCTTGAGGCCAGGAGTTTGAGACCAGCCTGGGAAACATAGCAAGACCCCCATCTCAAAAAAGACATTAGCAGGAGAGGGGGGTGGTAATGCATACCTGTAGTCCCAGCTACTCAGGAAGTTGAGACGGGAGGATGACTTGAGCTCAGGAGTTGGAGGCTGCAGTGAGCCATGACCAAGCCACTGCACTCCAGCCTGGGCAACAGAGCAAGACCCTGTCTCTGAAAAAAAAGAAAGTCTTAGAAAACAAGAAACAGAGGAGGAGCGTCCCTTAACTCTATCAAGTACATCTACAGCTAGCATTACGTTTAATGGTGAAAGAGTGAATGCTTATCCTCTAAGATCAGTAACAAGGCAAGGACATCCTCACTTGCCACTATTACCCAACATATGTAATCCTGAAAGTCATAGCCAGCACAATAAGGCAAGGAAGATGATGAAACACATACAGGTTGGAAAGCAGGTAGTAACACTGTCCTTGCAGATGCCATGATGGTCTATGTAGAAAATCCCAAGGAATGTACAAACAGAAAACCAAAACACTTCCTAGAACTAGTGAGTTTAGCAAGGTCACAGGATACAAGATCAAGATACAAAATCAACTGGATTTCTATATATTAGCATTAACTAATTCATAATTATAATTACATTTTAAAATATGTGCTATTTACAATCACTCAAAAAATGAAATAGTATAAATCTAAAAAATGTGTATAGGATTCTTATGCTGAAAATCACTACATGCATGCATGTATATATGTGTGTGTGTAAACTCACGTGTGTGTTGTGTGTGTGAATTAAATGCAATATCCGTGGACCGGATTGTGCTAGGTGATGGGAAAACAGACATGAACAAGATGGAGTTGGTGCTTGCCACCAGGTTGCTCACAGTCTAGCTGGGAGATCAAACACTAAGCCCATGAATGAAAATGTTTTGGGAACTTCAAAGAAGCAGCTCTGAGTGCTCATGGCATCAAGGGCTGGAAGACCAGACCATGAGGTCAGAACATGGGGGCGAGAACATTCGGGTTTACAAGGCTTCTACATACATCACAACAATGCTATACTCCAATTCTAGGTTTCTGGAGGAGAGACTCACATTGGGCCAGTTTGAATCACAAATCTATGAATCTTTCTTGGCCCCATCAATATGTGTGCGTGTGTGTGTGTTGTGGAAGGTGGGGTAACTCAATACAAATGTAGCAGCTGAGAGCCTCCATTTTGGATAAGGGGGTGAGGAAGAATCATTTTGCACTGGTTGGATGTACCAAGGGCTAGAGAAGGACCAGAAGGAGCACGAACATTTAAGGAATCAGAGGAAGAGGTGCTGCGGGGAGGAGAAGCAAATGAGAAGGAGCATCCACAGAGTCAGAGGGAAAGCCAGAATCAGGGCTTCCGGCTGCTGGGTGAGTTGTGCAGCCACTCCAGCTGCAGTAGGTTGTTAATCTCAGGTGGTTTTGCTCTCAGAGTTCTCCCTCTGAGTCATGGAGGTGATGGTGCTGTCTGCCCCAAAGGGCTGTTGAGTGTGCAGAGTAAGACACTGCATCTGCATGCTCAGCTCAGTGATCTGAGTTGTGAGTATCATGGCTTATGGGAACATGGCTTATGATGAAGAAGGGCTACAGTTTTAGCATCTGAGAGTGCTTTTCTTGGCAGGCTACAGACACATGCGTTTGGAAAACAGGAAGGAAGAAGTCCAAGAATGGCCTTTGCCATGGTTGAGCTAGAACTGTTGGCAACATGGCCACTCATTTCCTCTGGATAGATTTGAAGCAGCTTAAAATTCTAAGAACTGCCCTTCCTTCAGTGATTCGAGGAGATCTGAAGCCCAGGCCCCTGGCAAAGGGTTCTCTCCAGAGACAACAATAACACGTGGCATTTCTCCCTCTCTTCCACAGACCTCAGAGGATGAGCCTTCTGAAAAGGACGCCCTGCAGTGTGGCCGCAATATTGTGGCCGCAGGTTATGCGCTGTACGGTAGTGCAACCCTGGTGGCTCTTTCCACAGGGCAAGGCGTGGACCTCTTCATGCTTGACCCGGTAGGTACAGAATATGGCATCATCTGTGCCTGGGGACTCCATGGGCCTCTGTACCTTAATGCCAGTTCTCTGCGATAATGTCCTGGTTATTCCTAATACTTGTTTTGGGGACCAGGGGGCCTGAGAGCCTAGTTTGGGGAGCCAACACCATCATCAGAAACCATGAAGGGCCTCTGTCCCAGTGAGGGCACTCGGGGGTAGGAGTGTCCTGCAGAGCCAGTTGCGTCAACTCAGGCCCTGTCCTTAAGGAGCTCATTTTCCAAAAATGCGCTCAATCTCTTTGGCTTATGAGAACGCCATGATTTAAGAATCACAATGCTGCAAATTTCCAGCAGAAGCACGGGTTTATTAGAGCAGCACCATCCAGTAGAATGCTCCGTGAATTTCACTTTTAAATGCTGGATGCCTTGCCCATCACTTGTGAAATGCTTTGCCAAGTATCCTGAGGTCTTGTGAAAACTCAGCTAACGTTGACCAAAGAACACGTCAAAACCTCTTGGGTTCACTTAGACAAAAGGTAAGTATTTAAGTTTTTGATTTACAGCTGTTTATTGAGCATCTACTGTGTCCCAAAGCAGCATTCCAGACAGTGGAGATGGAGCATTGATCAAACACGCATGACGGCCCTTGTGGAGTTCACGTGTTAGTGCACATGTGTGGAGAGAGGGGTTTGCAAAATTTCAAAATGACATGGAGTTAACTCACAAAACAGAGTTTATAGTATGGAAAACCAGAAACTTTTCAAATAGAATCTTTTCGCCTATATGCCCATTAGACCAAGACCCATCGCTGTGTCAGTTTGCTAATGCCTCAATTTCTCTTTATGTTCAAAGAAGCTGGCAAACCCTGAGAAATTCTACGGCTTACAAATATTACCCTCAGACAATAAAACACCCTTTCTAAAGTTGTTGTAGAATAACAGCTAAGAGTTAGATAATTCTTCATAAGTGGTAGGAATGTAAAATACCTGTCCTATGAAATTTATATCTATTAATGCATTTAAATGTCACAGTGGCCTTATGAGGTATGTCCTACTATTATTCCCATTTTCAGATGGGGAAAGTGAGGCGTAGAGAGAGTGAGTAACTTGTGCAAGGTCAAGCTAGTGACCGGTGTCAGGAGTCACACTTCAGCAGTCTGTGTTTTAATTACTCTACCATGCTAAATTTCCAACACAACTGCTCTTGAGTACAAGCAAAATATCTCCATGAACATTCTGAGCAGTTCTAAAGGCAATGGGAGATGCTTTGACTCAGGGACCCAACTGAAGGATTCCCAGGCACAGACAGAGCCTCTGTTTTCTGCCCTCAGTCATGACAGCAGGGCCCAGTCTGGACATAGGTGGGCACCAGAGCTTGTCAACATGACAGAAGGAAGAGATGAACCATAGCATCTTTCCGGATCTCTATGTATTAGCCTGAAACCCCTTTGGATCACATCAGCCTACTAAAAAGGACATTTGAGCAAAGACCCAGTGCACAAAGCTTAGTGCCTGTTCGACATCCAGCGGAGGTAGCTTGTGGCAGTTGTCACAGATAGAAATGCCATGGAAGGCGGCCAGTAGCTTATGGAGGCAGCATTCTCTGGTGGGTCAAACTGAGCCTGTGAGGTCTGTGGGTTTGCAGGGCTGGTGATTTGATTTTGTCAGAACACACATATTGTTCAGGCACAGAGAGACCACCTCCTGTTAACCAACTCTCCATTGTGGGTAAAGCTCAATGTCAAGGCATTCATTTACAAATGGGAGCTGTTGTTTCTTGTGACAAGGATCTGGTGTCTGATAATTGGTAACAGAGTGTATGAGAGCCCATATTAAAAATCAGCAGTTGTTGGTGACCACACAATCAGAACAAATGAACACATTTTCCAGGTTAATAAAATTGTAGAAACAGTATTCCCAGGGCCTGGGAGTCGCAGCCCCAGCCCCAGGAGTGGATCAACGCAAGGCGTTTTCACCTGTCCTGATGCAGAATGCTCGCCTCTGTTCAGGTGGTGAGTGAGTGCCACTGTTCAGATGACAGTTGTGCATCTCCATCCTCTTTGCTGAAAAGCAAGAGCAAAATTGACCCTGGCTCAATTAAGTGAAAGGAGTTACTGCATTGATGGAAAAGCTGAGGACCCTGGCTAGGAACGGGCAGGACTAGAGGACCAGGAAGCAGGAAGCACAGCAGTGGTCTCGCAACATGGCTGGTCTGGCCTGGACACCACCCCCGGTGCTGCGCCTCTCACTCAGGTTTCAAATCCCAGGGAGGGGTATCTCATTTTCAAGCTAAGGTACATACCTGACCTTGGCCTACAAGAGGCCCAGATATGAGTCTTCCTAGACTGGCATCCAATGAGAAGAGTTAATTCTTCAAAGCAAGTCAGGGCACTTTTCAGAAGTAGAAATCAGCGCCGGGCTGCTCCAAAGCAACAGACACCCACAGTGAGTTAAAGCTCATGAGTCAAAGACCATCACTCGTGCACCTGTAATACCTGAAGTTAGATTTAGCAGGCACTGCAGAGGAACCATGGGGTGTTGCATAAGGAGGGAGTTGAGATGGGCTTATAGCACTTGGGGTTTTGCTTGGTGATTCTAAAGAGGATTTGAGGAAGAGAGGGTCAGTCTGGATTGGATATTGTCTGGAAGTGGGTGCAATTAATCACTAGTTACCTTAATCATTTTTATCTAGGAGGCAGAGAGATTGAAGTCATTGATATAGAAGCAGTTGTCACTCATGTTAGGCAGGAAAGGATTGTTTAGTTGTTTTTGTTATTGAGTCTCCTTGGCACTGACTTGTTTCTGACATGGACAGTGTTACCTCTCGTAGCAACACCTCTGCTATGTGGAGTCATTCTGTGGCCTTGCCTCTTTATATTCTGGGAATACCTCTGATGTTCCTTGGGAACCTTCTGGCCTAGCTGCCAACTGTGAGCTGTCATTTTGGAGTTTCACTCTCAAAATCTTGGACATTCATCAAAATGGATCTGGTTTCCAGGCTCTGATTTTCCTCCCAGTGACTTAGACAGATATGAGCATTTAAGGGGGTATCTGCCACAAGCTGATCACATTTTTAGTGACTGATGTCACCAGAACTAGACATAAGGGTATTTGAGAGATGCCCTGCAGGTACTGACCAAGGTGGCTACACGAGTTGTGGAGAGGGACTAGGCACACTTTTATTAATATGTCTGAGGATTCCTTTAGATTTTACCAACTTTTTCCTTATGCCGGGTGAACACAGTTTCTGATGAAGGCGGCTTCCTCTTTTCCCCGGATAACAGTGGGATACCAGAAACTATGAATAGTTTCTACGATTGAATCACTAACATAAACAAAATAACTGTACCACAATTTTTTTTTTTTTTTGAAATGGAGTCTTGCTCTGTCATCCAGGCTGGAGTGCAGTGGCATGATCTTGGCTCACTGCAAGCTCCGCCTCCCAGAGTTCACGCCATTCTTCTGACTCAGCCTCCCGAGTAGCTGGGACTACAGGTGCCCACCACCATGCCCGGCCAATTTTTTGTATATTTAGTAGAGACGGGGTTTCACCATGTTAGCCAGGATGGTCTCGATCTCCTGACCTCGTGATCCACCCACCTTAACCTCCCAAAGTGCTGGGATTACAGGCATGAGCCACCACGCCCAGCCTGTACCACAAATTAATGGTTAAAATGCATCCCTCATACAACAATGTAACTTCTTCCTCTCACTGTTGATGGCCTGTCTTCCTGAAAACACTAATCTGGGGGTGAGAACTTGGGAGATACACACAGTTGGGTTCATCGTAAATGAGGAGCCTCGCTGACAGTGGAAGATGCAAAGGAAAAGAAAGAAGACTATGGGCCTCTTCCTTAGAATTGTCTTGCTGCTTGCTATGTTACTGCTAGAGCTTCCTGTGTGGGCTCCATATGGTCCCTATTCTTCCCACCACTCATGAAAACACCAAAGAGCAGGCTCAGAGTGACCCCAGCCAAGCCCCAGCTCTGCCAGCAGGCCCCCATCTTCTCCTGCTCTGATGTGGGGATCATGCGGTTGGCTTCTGTTTCCTGGCTTCTCTCTTCTTCCTGGCATCTCTCTTCATGTTGCTAGGCTCTTGGTGAATTTGTCCTGGTGGAAAAAGATGTCAAGATTAAGAAGAAAGGAAAGATTTACAGCCTGAATGAGGGCTATGCCAAGTATTTTGATGCGGCCACCACTGAATATGTGCAGAAAAAGAAATTCCCTGAGGTGAGTGAAGAAAGCCAGGTGGGTGGCGGACAGAATGCTGTCCCCATGGGGTCTTGTTTGGGTGGTGGCTTCAGGGGCTTTGCTGAAAGAGGTTGGTGCCACTGTTTGTGGCTGTGGTCAGTATGAAGATGATGGACTCTGCCTTTCTTCATAAGCATTCAGTATCTTATATAGCTAAAATTTACCTTCTAAAGGTAGCACTTATCTTTACATTTGAGTTTTTCCAGGATAAATTCTTTATAAAGACGGTAGGGATCACATTTACAAAATTCAGAGCTCAGGCCAGATCCTCTCCGAAGTCATTTGTTTAATCTAAGCTCCAACCGACAGACTCACTCACTCAGTTGCATTTGCTTTTAGAATAAATAATTATATGAGAGGCCTTTAAAAAGTTCATGGAAAAATGAAATTAAAAGAGATTAGAAACATAAAATATAAACTTTATTTCTCAACATAAGCTCCATCAAGTTCAGATGCTTTTGTAAGGCTTCATACCAACCCTTTAATCCCTCTGTAATGAACTGAGGTACTGGGAATTTAATCTTAAGGCAGTCTTTTTAATGTTATTTGCTGAAGAAAAATGGGTGCCCTGCCAAGACCAGTTTGGTGGAGGAGACCCTAAACCAGCAGTGGTAGAGGAATTAAAGACACACACACAGAAATATAGAGGGGTGAAGTGGGAAATCAGGAGTCTCACAGCCTTCAGAGCTGAGAGCCCCAAACAGATTTACCCATGTATTTATTAACAGCAAGCCAGTCATTAGCATTGTTTCTATAAATATTCGATTAACTAAAAGTATCCCTTATGGGAAAGGAAGGGATGGGTCAAATTAAAGGAATAGGTTGGGCTAGTTATCTGCAGCAGGAGCATGTCCTTAAGGCACAGATCGTTCATGCTATTGTTTGGGGCTTAAGAATGCCTTTAAGCGGTTTTCCACCCTGGGCGGGCCAGGTGTTCCTTGCCCTCATTCCGGTAAACCCACAACCTTCCAGCGTGGGCGTTAGGGCCATCATGAACATGTCACAGTGCTGCAGAGATTTTGTTTATGGCCAGTTTTGGGGCCAGTTTATGGCCAGGTTTTGGGGGGCCTGTTCCCAACAGTGCCCTTTAAAGGTTTTTTAAGATTAGGAAACAAAAAGAAATCAAAAGGAGCTAAATCAGGATTATAGTGATTTTCCATCAGAACTGTTGCAAAATTGCCATTGTTTGATGAGAAGATTAAGCAGGACCATTGATGTGGTGGAGAAGAACTCTATGGTGAACTTTCCTGGGCTTTTTCTGCTAAAACTGTGGCTTTCTCAGAACACTCTCATAATAAGCAGATGTGGGCCAAGGATGTTTTTCCCAATGTTGTAAAAATGAATGGGCGTAATTAGTCAAGGACAAATTGTATCCTACACCTTCAGAGGCCCTTGCTCTCCTCCCCCACGTTACGAGCATCTATAGTTATCCCTCCCTCCCGCCCTCGCTCTCTCCCTCACTCTCATCTATCTATCTATCTATCTATCTATCTATCTATCTATCATCATCTATCATCTATCTATTATCTACCTATCTATTATCTATCTATCTATATCTTTAACTGAGGGATTTCTCATAGCTTTTCTCTATAGAGCAAAGGTAAGTTAGAGTAGAAACACCTGTCTCTGTTATGTCAAGTCCTTCTGGGCTAAAAAACTAGGAGCTTAGGAATGTGGGTTCCATCTCTAGTTCCTGATAGTTCACTGTGTGTCTGCTGAAAGATTCTTTCTGTATTTAAATGTTTTGATTTTATGACTTAGTGTTTTCCCCAAATATAAAAATTGTGTTCCTGTGTAACACATCACGTAAAGACAACAAAAAGTATAAGAAAGTGTAAACAAAATTCATGTGTAAGATACTCCACCCTCAAAAACCCCACTGTGAACATTTTTTTTTTTTTTTTTTTTTTTTTTTTTGAGATGGAGTCTTGCTCTGTCTCCAGGCTGGAGTGTAGTGGCACGATCTCAGCTCACTGCAACCTCCGCCTCCTGGGTTCAAGTGATTCCCCTGCTTCAGCCTCTCAAATAGCTGGGATTACAGGCACGTGCCACCACATCCCGCTAATTTTTTGTATTTTAGTAGAGACGGGGTTTCACCATGTTGGCCAAGATGGTCTTGACCTCCTGACTTCGTGATCCTCTCACGTCGGCCTCCCAAAGTGCTGGGATTACAGGCGTGAGTGACTGCACCTGGCCCAACATCTTGACATTTCTCTAGGGTTTGTTTTCTGCAAATGTGCTTACACAGTTACCAAATGTAATTCAACTGGAAAGTTTTAAACCTGCTTTTCTGCTTATTTCATGAGCATTTCCTAGTCATTAAAAATTCTTCAAAAGCACATTGCTGCACCATAACATACTTAGTCATTCTCAAGTTGTTCCACACTTAGGCTGTGTCCAGCTTTTCACTCCATAAATAATGCTGCAGTGAGCCCCTTTGTACCTCATCTTTGCTAATCTGAAAATTCCCTTAGAAGCATTCCTAGAAGTAAGGCTGGGCATGCATGGTGGCTCACGCTTGTAATCCCAGAACTTTGGGAGGCCAAGGTGGGCAGATCACTTGAGGTCTGGAGTTCGAAAACAGCCTGGCCAACATGGAAACACCATCTCTACTAAAAATACAAAAATTACCTGGGTGTGGTTGGCAGGTGCCTGTAATCGCAGCTACTCGGGAGGCCGAGGCAGGAAAATCACTTGAACCTGGGAGGCAGAGGAGGTTGCAGTGAACTGAGATTGCACCACTGCCCTCCAGCCTGGGCTACAGAGCAAGACTGTCTCAAAAAAAAAACAAAGGTATGAAGGCATTCCTAGAAGTAGGATTTCTGGTGAAGTGGAATTCTGGAACCTCACTTCAGTCTTCACTGTTAAGTCAAGCCAAGGTGTTTCATCTTAGGTCTGATAAAGTGCTAAGTAACTAAAATAGAAGAAGACTTGGTAATGTTTACCTACAATGTGGTTTCACGGCATGCAACTAGAAGACAATAGACTATAATGATGTTCATTGTAATTATGATTTGGGGATATTTCAAGGTGATAATAATAATAGCTAACATGTATTGGGGGATTAACATGTGGTAAGCCCTGTTTTAGTGTTTTATGTGTAATAGCTCCTTTTATCTCATAACAACTCTTGGAGGCAGGTACAGACGAGGAAGCTGAGGCACAGAGTAGTTCCATTACTTATCCAAGGTAGGTGGCTGAGCCAGGATTCTAACCCAAGCATTCTGGCTGTCAACCCATGCCGTTAACCACAACGTGAGCCTGCTTGGAAACAATCAAGTGGGGAAGAAGCCTCACTCCCACACACAGGTGCATGGTTCAGGGCTGCCTAATGTGGAGGGAGACAGAGCCTCCCTGCTGGCTGCGGAGTTTCTGCCTCCTCCAGCCCGGTTCCTGTTCCTGCTTTATGAGCTGTGCACCTGCTGGGTGTGGACCGGACAGAAGCCCAGCTGCAGAGCACCCAATTCCGTATCTAGAAGGGAAGCGGAATACGAATCAGGCTGTTCTCAGGAATCTGCTTATTGTGGAAGGGAGGGTGGAGGGAGGAAATGAGTGAGAAAACACTGCTTCAGGGGTCTGATAATTTGTTTTGCATTCATTTTCATTTTTGACAATTGTTAGAGCATTGGACTTGCCTAATTAGCAGAAATATTTCCTTACATTTTTCACAAATTCCACCTGTTGGTGCAGTGCCAAGTGTGAGCTATAAAATTGGAGTTATTAAAAAAGATGGTGACCATGAATTATGAAGGAGGTGACTAATCATTAAAATAGTCATTTTATTTATTTATTTAACTTTATTTTATTTGTTTATGTATGTATTTATTTGTATTTTGAGATGGAGTTTCGCTCTTGTTGCCAAGACTGAAGTGCAATGTTGCAATCTCAGCTCACTGCAACCTCCGCCTCCCTGGTTCAAGTGATTCTCCTGCCTCAGCCTCCCGAGTAGCTGGGATTACAGGCTCCCGCCACCATGCCCAGCTAATATTTTGTATTTTTAGTAGAGATGGGATTTCACCATGTTGGTCAGGCTGGTCTTGAACGCCTGACCACAGGTGATCCACCTGCCTTAGCCTCCCAAAGTGCTGGGATTACATACAGGCGTGAACTACCATGCCAGGTCCATTGTTTTATTTTTAATTGACATATAATAATTGTACATATTTATGGGATACATAGTGATGTTTCATTATATATAATATATAGTGATCAGATCAGTACAATTAGGAAATCCATCATCTCAAACATTTATCATTTCTTTGTGTTGGGAACATTCAATATCCTCCTTCTAGCTTTTTGAAAATATGTCATATATTATTGTTAACTATATTCATCCTACAGTGGTTTAGAACACTGTAACATATTCCTGTGATGCAGGTGTAATTTTATTTTATTTTCTACACTTTTATTTTAGATTCAGTCGTAGTTGTGCAGGTTTGTTATATAAGTAAACTCCTGTCATGGGGGTTTGCTGTACAGATTGTTTTGTCTCCCAGGTACTAAACCTGGTATCCGATACTTATCTTTTCTGCCCCTCCCCCTCCTCCCTCCCTCCACCCTCAAGTAGGCCCCAGTGTCTGTTGTTTCCCTCTTTGTGTCCATGTGTTCTCATCATTTAGCTCCTACTTATAAGTGAGAACATGTAGCATTTGGTTTCCTATTTCTGTGTTAGTTTACTTAAGATAATTAGGCCTTCAGCTTCACCCATGTTCTTGCAAAAACATGATCTCATTCTTCTTTATGGCTGCATAGTATTCCATTGTGTATATGTAGCACATTTCTTTATCCAGTCTACCACTGATGGGCATTTAGGTTGATTCCATATCTTTGCTATTGTGAATAGTGTTGCAGTGAACATACATGTGCATGTGTCTTTACAATAGAATGATTTCTATTCCTTTGGGTATATACCCAGTAATGGGATGACTGGGTCAAATGGGATGGCTGCTTTTAGCTGTTTGAGAGATCATTACGCTGCTTTCCACAATGGTTGAACTGATTTACACTCCCACCAACAACGCATAAACATTCCCTTTTCTCTGCAACCTCGCCAGTATCTGTTATATTTTGATTTTTTAATAATTGTCATTCTGACTGGTGTGAGATGGTATCTCATTTGGGTTTTCATTTGCATTTCTCTAACAATCAGTGATACTGAGCTTTTTTCATATGCTTTTTGGCTGCATGTATGTCTTCTTCTTTTTTGAGATGGAGTCACTCTCTGTCACCTGTGTTGGAGTGCAGTGGCGCAATCTCGGCTCACTGCAACCTCCACCTCCCAGGTTCAAGCGATTCTTCTGCCTCAGCCTCCCAAGTAGCTGGGACTACAGGCACACGCCACCATGCTTGGCTAATTTTTGTATTTTTAGTAGAGATGGGGTTTCACCAAATTGGCCAGGCTGAATATGTCTTCTTTTGAAAAGTGTCTGTTCATGTCCTTTGCCCATTTTTTAATGGTTTTTTTCTTACATATTTAAGTTCCTTATAGGTGCTGGATATTAGATCTTTCTCAGATGTATAGTTTGCAGAAATTTTCTCCCATTCTTTGGGTTGTCTGTTTACTCTATTGACAGTTTCTTTTGCTGTGCAGAAGCTCTTTAGTTTAATTAAATCTCATTTGGCAATTTTTGCTTTTGTTGCAATTGCTTTTAGTGTCTTTGTCATGAAATCTTTGCCCATGCCTACATCCAAAATGGTATTGCCTAGGTTGTCTTCCAGGGTTTTTATGGTTTTGGGTTTCACATTAAGTTTTTAATCCATCTTGAGTTAATTTTTGTATATGGTGTAAGGAAGTGGTCCAGTTTCAACCTTCTGCATATGGCTAGCTAGTTATCCCAGCACCATTTATTGACTAGGAAGTCATTTCCTCATTGCTTGTTTTTGTCAGCTTTGTCAAAGGTCAAATGGTTGTAGGTGTATGGCCTTATTTCTGGATTCTCTATTCTGTTCCATTGGTCTATTTGTCTGTTTTTGTACCGGTGCCATGCTGCTTTGGTTATTGTAGCCCTGTAGCATAGTTTGAAGTCAAGTAATGTGATGCCTCCAGCTTTGTTCTTTTTGCTTAGGATTGCCTTGGCTATTCTGTCTCTTTATGGTTCCATATGAATTTTAAAATAGTTTTTTTCTAGTTCTGTGAAAAATGTCATTTGTAGTTTGATAAGAATAGCACTGAATCTGTAAATTGCTTTGAGTAGTATGCCCATTTTAACAATATTGATTCTTTATATCAATGAGCATGGAATGTTTTTCCATTTGTTTGTGTCATCTTTGATTTCTTTCAGCAATGTTTTGTAGCTCTCATTGTAGAGATCTTTTACCTCCCTGGCTAGCTCTATTCCTAGGGATTTTATTATTTTTGTGACAATTGTGAAAGGGATTATGTTCTTGATTTGGCTTTTGGCCTGGCTGTTTTGGGTGTATAGGGATGCTAATAATTTTTTTGTATGTTCATTTTGTATCTTGAAACTCTGCTGAAGTTGTTTATCAGCTTAAGGAGCTTTTGGACCAATACTATGGGGTTTTCTAGCTATAGAATCGTGTCATCTGCAAAGAGGGATAGTTTGACTTCCTGTCTTCCTATTTGGATGCCCTTTATTTATTTCTGTTGCCTGATTGTCCTGGCCAGAACTTCCAATACTATGCGAATAGGAGTGATGAGAGAGGGCATCCTTTTCATGTGCCAGTTTGCAAGGGGAGTGCTTCCAGCTCTTGCCCATTCAGTATAATGTTGGCTGTGGGTTTGTCATAGATGGATCTTATTATTTTGAGATATGTTCATTCAATACCTAGTTTGTTGAGAGTTTGTAACATGAAAGAGGTGTTGAATTTTATTGAAAGCCTTTTTCTGCATCTATTGAGACCATCAAGTGGTTTTTGTCTTTAGTTCATTTTACGTGATGAATCACATTTATTGATTTGCATATGTTGAACCAACCTTGCATCCCAGGGATAAAGCCTACTTGATTGTGGTGGATAAGCTTTATAATGTGCTGCTGCTGTGTATTTTGATGAGAATTTTTGCATCAATATTCATCAAGGATATTGGCCTGAATTTTTTTTTATTGTGTGTCTACTGGGTTTTGGTATCAGAATGATGCTGACCTCATAGAATGAGTTGGGGAGGAGTCTTTCCTCTTTAATTTTTTTGGAACAGTTTCAGTGGAAATGTTATCAGTTCTTCTTTATAGATCTGGTAGAATTCGGCTGTGAATCTCTCTGGTCATAGGCTTTTTTTGGTTGATAGGCTATCTTTACTGATTTAATTTTGTAGTTTGTTATTGGTCTGTTCAGGGATTCAGTTTCTTCCTGGTTGTGTCAGGAGAGTGTATGTGTCCAGGAATTTGTCCATTTCTTCTAGATTTTCTAGTGTGTGTACATAGAGGTGTTCACAGTAGTCTCTGATGGTTTGTATTTCTGTGGTGTCAGTGGTAGTATCCCCTTTGTTATTTCTAGTTGAATTTATTTGGATTGTCTCTATTTTTCTTTATTAATCTAGTGAGCAGTCTATCTTATTAGTTTTTTTTTTCAAAAAACAAACTCCTAGATTCACTGATATTTTGAATTTTTTTTTTCCTTTTTGAGATGGAGTCTCACTCTGTCACCTAGGCTAGAGTGCAGTGGCACAATATCTTGGCTCACTGCAACCTCTGCCTCCCGGGTTCAAGCAATTCTCCTGCCTCAGCCTCCCAAATAGCTTGGATTACAGGGGCACACCACCACGCCTGGCTAATTTTTGTATTTTTAGTAGAGATGGAGTTTCACCGTGTTGGTCAGGCTGTTCTCGAACTCCTGACCTCAGGTGATCCACTTGCTTTGGCCTCCCAAAGTGCTGGGATTACAGGCGTGAGCCACTGCGCCCGGCCTGAATTTTTTTTTTTTTTGAGATGGAGTCTTGCTCTATTGCTCAGGCTAGAGTGCAGTGGCACGATTTTGGCTCACTGCGATCTCTGTCTCCCGGGTCCAAGTGGTTCTCCTGCCTCAGCCTCCAAGTAGCTGGGATTACAAGTGACTGCCACCATACCCAGCTAATTTTTGTATTTTTAGTGGAGACGGGGTTTCACCATGTTGGCCAGGCTGGTCTGGAACTCCTGACCTCAGGTGACCCATCTTCCTCGGCCTCCCAAAGTGCTGGGATTAAAGGCATGAGCCACAGTGCCCAGTCATGAATTGTGTGTGTGTGTGTGTGTGTGTGTGTGTGTATGTGAATCTCCTTCAGTTCAACTCCGATTTTGATTATTTCTTGTCTTTTGCTAGCTTTGGGGCTGGTTTGCTCTTACTTCTCTAGTTCTTTTGGTTGCGCTATTAGCTTGTTAATTTGAGATCTTTTTAACTTTTTGATGTGGGCATTTAGTGCTATAAATTTTCCTCTTAACACTGCCTTACCTGTGTCCCAGAAATTCTGGTTATTTTATCTTTGTTCTCATCAGCTTTAAAGAATCTCTTTATTTCTGCCTTAATTTCATTATTTATCCAAAAGTCATTCAGGAGCAAGTAGTTTAATTTTCATGTAATTGCATGGTTTGAGTGATTTTCTTAGTCTTGATTTCAATTTTTATTGAGCTGTGGTTGGAGAGTGGTTGGTATGAGTTCAGTTCTTTTGCATTTGCTGAGGATTTATGTCTGATTGTGTGTTCAATTTTACTGTATGTGCTGTGTGTGATGAGAAGAATGTATATTTTGCTGGTTTTGGGTGGAGAGTTCTATAGATGTCTAACAGATCCATTTGGTCTAGTGTTGATTTGAGGTCTTGAGTATCTTCGTTAATTTTCTGCTTCAGTGATTACTGTCAGTGAGGTGTTGAAGTCTCCCATTATTATTGTGGGGGGGTCTAAGTCTCTTTGAAGGTCTCTAAGGACTTGCTTTATGAATCTGGGTGCCCCTGTGTTAGGTGCATATTATTTAGGATAGTTAGGTCTTCTTGTTGAATTGAGCCCTTTACCATTATGTAATGTCCTTCTTTGTCTTTTTTGAACTTTATTGGTTTAAAGTCTATTTTGTCTGAAATTAGGATTGCAGCCCCTGCTTTTTTCTTTTTTCTATATGTTTGGCTTCCATTCCTTTATTTTGAGCCTACAGGTGGCACTGCATGTGGGATGGGTGACTTCCTTTTTCTTTTGGTTTATTTAGCGGCTCTTTTAAGATTGCTGCAGGATATTGTCTCATACTTTAAGCAGTCATACATTTGGTAAGTCCAGTCACATGATAAGGTTTGAGGAGCTCATAATGAATGAAATGCACAATTATATAATCTTTTCAATTCCTACACTAGTGGGTGTAGGATAGGGGTTCAAGAAGGCAGAGGTCACACCAACTGGACTTGTGACCACGAGCAGGTGCTGGCTAATCCTGAAAGCCACTGGATCTTGTCTCTTCGCTTTCTGTCTTCTAGGATGGCAGTGCTCCGTATGGAGCCAGGTATGTGGGCTCCATGGTGGCTGACGTGCACCGCACCCTGGTCTATGGAGGAATCTTCCTGTACCCAGCCAACCAGAAGAGCCCTAAGGGCAAGGTAATTCTCCCTTGTCCACTGGCTGTGCATCCGGTCAGGGAGGCGGGGGAGCTCGCTCCCCTCATGCCTGCTGTTTGGCTACTGCACTGCTTCATGGCATGTCTGTGTGGGGATGGGCAGGGGAGGAAAAATGAGCTCTGTTTTCCTTGAGTGAGTCTCCAGGCTGTGGGAGGTTTGAAGAAGAAGGCGGACAGGCTGACGTTATGTGACTGGTGATTCTCACTGGTCTTACTCCCTCCGGCCTCACACCCACCATTCACCATGAGCCAGCTGTTTGTCTCACTTTCCACAGGCTGCACCTGACTTTTAGCTTCAGCACCAGCTGATTTGGGATCATGGACCCTATAGGGAGCCTAATAAAACTTATCAACACACTTCCCAGAACAAATGCATGTAAACGTACACATTACATACACATTACACGTTGAGGGAGTTCACTGATGCCCTGAAGTCCGCCCAAGTATCCCCTAGAGAATTTCTAAACCCCAGAATAAGAACTTCTACTCAGAACTCAGCCAATGTATCTGGAAAGGTAGTTCCTGGAAGGTCTAATTGCAACTTAATGATGCAAAACTCAAAATACTTGTGTTATCAAGTGAGAACCTTATGATCCAGCTATCTTGCATAGAACCTCCCATAAAAATGCATCTGAATTTTAGCCGATCACAGAAATCGCAGGTAAGTAGTAAAATCAAATAAAGGCCTCTGCTTTCTCTGACACACCAACAACCAGCGACACATTTTTCTGACTCTCAGAGTCACCTTGAGATTTGAATTATTCGAATGCTAAGAATCAAAGCCACGCTGAGAGATCTAACACAGCACATGAAGCCAGAGAGATTTTAATAGGTTGGTGTATCAGGTGTTTCTCTTCATGTGAGTGCTTAGCCCAGGTGTATTCACCCACTGAACTAAGAACACCGGTAAGCCTGCAGAAGAGGTGCTGAAGGAAAGCTAAGTGCCATGGAGGACTAAGTGAGGCAAGTAGAAGACATGGACATTCTTTTTTTTTTTTTTTTTTGAGATGGAGTCTCCCTCTGTCACCCAAGCTGGAGTGCAGTGGTGCCATCTCGGCTCACTGCAAGCTCCGCCTCCCAGGTTCACAGCATTCTCCTGCCTCAGCCTCAGAGTAGCTGGGACTACAGGCGCCCGCCATCATGCCCGGCTAATTTTTTGTATTTTTAGTAGAGACGGGATTTCACCGTGTTAGACAGGATGGTCTCGATCTCCTGACCTTGTGATCTGCCCACCTCGGCCTTCCAAAGTGTTGGGATTACAGGCGTGAGTCACTGCACCCGGCCAAGTCATGGAAATTCTTAGAACCACTCTGGTCACTTACTCAGTTACGTTGGGGAGAACATAAAGATCAGTTATTACTGATTATTCAAATGATCGTAAATGAGTCAGAAAATACCCACATGGGATCACATACTCATATCCTGTAAGCACATGTCACTCCATAGATAGATCTGCGTTTGCTGCGCATAACCACCATCCATACTGAAAGTTCTGTTGGATCCTAATCTCTGCGTTTCTGCTGTCATGGTCCCTGTGCCGACGTCTCTGTGTGTGTGTCTGTATATGCATGTGCACACTCCTATCCTGTGCGTGCCTGCATCTGTATAGCTGTGTAGATTTAATTGCAGAGAAAGTGCAGGTCATGGCCGGGTGCAGTGGCTCATGCCTGTAATCCTAGCCCTTTGGGAGGCTGAGGCGGGTGGATCACGAGGTCAGGAGATTGAGACCATCTTGGCTAACAATGTGAAACCCCGTCTCTACCAAAAATAAAAAAAAAAAATTAGCCAGGCATGTTGGCACGCCCCTGTAGTCCCAGCTACTCAGGAGGCTGAGGCAGGAGAATGGCATGAACCCGGGAGGCGGAGCTTGCCGTGAGCCGAGATCACGCCACTGCACTCCAGCCTGGGTGACAGAGCGAGACTCCATCTCAAAAAAAAAAAAAAAAAGTACAGGTCACATGTCACATGGCCTGCAGGCCAAGGTGCCATGAAGTCCTGGGCATTTTGGTATTAAATTTCCTACAACAGGGGCATCTGAGGTCAGAGCAAAAGTAGCTTGGCTCCAAGACAAGCACATTATGTACTAATGCTGAGCTTTTTTTGGTTAAAGTAGTTGAATCAACAGGGTAATTGATTACAATCTGAGACTTTATTGTCTGATATCCCAAATCCCGCACATAAAAGGGGAGAAAAATGCTGAGCGCTATAAGCTGTCAAGGTGAGGGTCTCCTTGGCTAGACTGTCCTGGACAGCGTGGCCTCCAGTGTCCCTCCTGTGAGTAATGAGGGACAGAACTATCTGCCCCCAGACAGCCCGCATGCACCACAACTTTTTTACAACCTCTGGGCACCCACTACTTTAAGAGCCAGAGGTCTAGGGTGAGGGCACCTTACACTGTCTGACCAAAATGGCACTAAATACCTCCATGGAGTCTTCACTTACTTTTTCTTGAATGCCTGGATCTCCAGCTTAGACCAAAGGTATCGTGTTCCTCTCCCTAATATATATAATATATACAATAGAAAAAATATACAATAACATTATATATAAATATATAATAACATATGATATGTAAATATATAATATGATATAACATATCAATATATAATAGAAAAATAGAAAAAATTTACCATAATATATGACTGTATCTCAAAATAGTTTAAACATATCACCAAAATGGACTGGAAGAAAAGAATGGTAAGGAAAGGCTGCACACAGCTGGGTCAACCATTTTGTAAGGTGATAATGGAGAATGAACTTTTGGGAAGTTACGCAGGTTGCACTGATGGGGAGAAAGGAGAAGATGATACTGAGTTATGCACAGAAGCAGGGCCTCTGGCCAGAACAACACCCTGAATCTAAGGTGATGGGGGTGTGTGTCGTGAGTCAGGCTGGGGGTGTCATGACATCATCACAGAAATAGACCTAAAAAGTCCATTCAATCCAACCCCATTCATTTCAATTCACTGCGTACTCACAGGACACAGGCAGCCTCCTGCCAGTTCTCACGTGCCTGCAGGAAGGTTAGAGAAGGTCTTCCTTCCTCTGAACAGGCTCAGCCCTGGGTCTTGTGCAGAGACTGGCAAGCAGGGCACAGGCTGATTTCAACCCAATTTCTGCCCTCGGCTGGGACCCCTCGTGCAGGAAACACAGTGGCCTTGCTTGAACACTTTCTTCGTTTTTGAGACAGGCTCTTGCTCTGTCACCTAGACTAGAGGGCAGTAGCGTGATCATAGCTCACTGCAGCCTTGAACTCCGGGGCTCAGTTGATCCTCCCACTTCAGCTTCCTGAATAGCTGGTATCACAGGTGTGCGCTACCACACCTGGTTAATTTTTAATTTTTTTGTAGAGATGGGGTCTCACTATCTCAAATGGGGTCTCAAATTCCTGGACTCAAGCGATCCTTTTGCCTCGGCCTCCCAAAATCCTGAGATTACAGGCCAGAGCCAACACTTTCTCTGTGTCGGCACTACTGAGAATACAGATAGTACAGTGACCAACTAGGATGGACAGCAGCCTAGGGAGGAAGCCAGGCATTAAAGAGGCCTCAGTGTGATGAGTGTTATGAGAGGGGAAGTACAGGACGCTATGGGAGTGCAAACGATGGGATTTCACTTAGTCTAAGGGTCAAAAGACAAGACCATTGAAACACCAGCAAACTAGTTAGAAAAGTCAAAGCTTAAGATGTGGAGTTCTTCCACACAATCCCAGCCACTATGGCTGTCCCCAGAGAGACAAGCCGGCATGGTCAAGGTGACCTTACTGTCCCATCCAAGGTTGACTCTTTACCAGCCTGGAGGTCTAACATATAAAGGCTTCCACCCAGGCCTGCAGCATCAGTTTGCTACTTGTTGAACCAAGAAATAGATGCCTAGATCTCATATCTCCAAGTCAAGAGGCAGGTCTCTCATAAGCACAAGGATCACAAGATGGGTAGATACATGACTCAGTCACCTGGCCAGAGGGGCCCCCAAGGCTTCTGGATGAGTGCCATCTGATGCATCTGGCCTGCTGTAGGCTCTAAAGCTTGGGCCCACTCTTGTGAGGTGCATGGTGCACTCATACTAGCCAGATGGAAGCGCCGCAGTACAAACTCCTCCCCCAGCTTTAGGGGCATGGTTCGGACATTTGGCCACTTGCAGAGTTTACTCACCTGCCTCTCTGTTCCTCCACAGCTCCGGCTCCTGTATGAATGCAATCCTGTGGCCTACATCATTGAGCAGGCAGGAGGCTTGGCAACCACGGGGACCCAGCCTGTACTGGACGTGAAGCCCGAGGCAATTCACCAGCGAGTCCCCCTCATTTTGGGGTCACCAGAGGATGTGCAGGAATATCTCACCTGTGTGCAGAAAAATCAGGCAGGTAGCTAGCGAGTTTGACCCCACATGCCCTCTTCTGTTTGTCTTGCACCTTGTCTAAGGATCCTAAATGAATGATAAACAGAGATAGTAGCAATGAGTATATAAAAGGTAAATCCACCTAATCACATACAGAAGAGCAACAACAAACTGCTTACGACAGGTTTGGAAGCCACAGGCGATTCTGTGGTCAATGTGAAGGACTAGAAATAAAAACCCACATGTGGAAAGAGCGACTTTGGCTTGTCTTCTGTCAGAAACAGTGGCAAATATGGTTACAATTCTGTCAACCTACATAATTGGCGGCTGCATGCTTGTGGGCAAAGAGTACATAGATTAGTTAAGAATTTGTCAGCTGGGCGCGGTGGCTCACGCCTGTAATCCCAGCACTTTGGGAGGCCAAGGTTAGCGGATCACGAGGTCAGGAGATGGAGACCATCCTGGCTAACACGGTGAAACCCCCTCTCTACTAAAAATACAAAAAATTAGCCGGGCGTGGTGGTGGGCACCTGTAGTCCCAGCTACTCGGGAGGCTGAGGCAGGAGAATGGCGTGAACCTGGGAGGCAGAGCTTGCAGTGAGCCGAGATCGTGCCATTGCACTCCAGCTTGGGTGACAGAGTGAGAGTCCATCTAAAAAAAAAAAATTGTCTTGGTTGGCTTGAAATTTGAACCTAGTGTCTTATCCTGTAGTGATTACCTCCCTCAAACACATATAAATTTCCAACTTAATATCTTAGAAGAGTATTTGTGTCTTATTTTGGATAAACTTGAGTTAGAAATCTCATGGCAATTAAATTCTGAAATTTCTGATTGAGCCTATCTTAAGAGTCTATAACTTGGATGACCAATCAGTTTGAATGGAAAATGGGGTCACTTATTGTTAAAGCCAGAAACTAAACAGAGTCAATATTTAGAAATTAACTACTTTTCTAAACCTCTTAACCTTGCATTTTCAGTTTTTGGGGAAATGTTTTAATCTATTCTAGGGACTAACTGGTGTACGCTGGTTAAATGACTCGTCACTTGTCCAAATTATGTTAAAGCTGGGGAGGGGGTGGCTTATGCGTCTGAAATCTCATTTTGTTTTAGGAAGAATTGCTCTGAATATCTATGGACCTGGAGGCTAAGAAAGACATTCATGAAAGATTGACAAATCAAATCAAATCCAGAAGTATTTAAAGCAAAGGTGCATCAGGAGAAAGTCAGGCTTAACCTAGAAATTCAAGAATGATTCAACACGGAAAAATCTATTACAGTAATTCATTAGGTTAGGGGGAGGCAGTGTCGGGGGTGGGACCAGGCAAGGCCCTGGAGGAAGCAAGGCTCTCTTTTCCCAGTTTAGCTTGGGCAGGGTGGGGCGTACAACCCACAGGCACATTTCAACTTGGGTGTTATTCTGTACGCAACATCGTTCCTCAGTCTAGCATGGCTTGGCAGCTTTAGCAGATGCAGCAAAATCTTATTACACAACCAAAAAATTTTCACCTTCTCAAAAAGGAACAAAGATTTTCTTTGTTCTGGGAAGAATTCTGATTCTAATCAATGGGCTCTTAATGCTTTCTTAGATACTTCATCTAAAACTTATATATCATAGATCCAAACTGAAATCCTCACTTTGAAATATCTTTTGAATACCTTGATTTAGTGAGTTTGCCCCATGTAGTCTCAAGATTACACACCTAGAAGGAGAAGGCCTTGCTGGAAGCAGAGCTGAGAGGCAGCGCCTTCAATCCTGACCTCATTCGTCTGATGCACGTGGTGGATGCTCATGGAAAGATCGATTTGCCCTTTGTACGTGTTCTTAAAGCTGAGACTGTGGGTCCCTGTATATCAAAGCCAAGAACAGGGAACTAGGGGAGAGGCTGGGACTCCTGTTTCATTCTCAGAGGCTACTTATCAACTGTTTGAAGGCATTGGTGGAATGATGCCTTGGTAACCCTTCCACCGGCAGGGTCCACAAAGACCATTAGCTGGGCTCTGCCTGAGTGATCTGAGAACGCCTTCCTCTTGGTTTCTCATGCCCTGCTGACTGACTGCCTTTCCAATTTAAATGGTGGCTTCTGTCTCAGGAGAAATCCAATTGTTCTTTCCATTTTCAAGGATTCCTGAGGACTTCACTCTGCAGATCTGGCTCCACTGGGAACCTGGGAGCATTCAGGGAGGAGGGCTGTGGGCAGATGGGCTCCAGCAACTGGGAGGTGGATCCATTAACACATCAAAAGAAGAAAAGCCATAAGGCCATGTTAATAGGCACGTTTTAAAAAGAAGACAAGCTGGCTGGGCGCAGTGGCTCAAGCCTGTAATCCCAGCACTTTGGGAGGCTGAGGCAGGTGGATCACGAGGTCAAGAGATGGAGACCATCCTGGCCAACATGTTGAAACCCCATCTCTACTAAAAATACAAAACTTAGCTGGGCGAGGTGGCGTGCATCTGTGGTCCCAGCTATTTGGGAGGCTGAGGCAGGAGAATCGCTAGAACTCAGGAGGCGGAGGTTGCAGTGAGCTGAGATCATGCCACTGTACTCCAGCCTGGCAACAGAGCGAGACTCCGCCTCAAAAAAATAAATAAATAAAATAAAATAAAAAAGACAAGCTGTTTCAAATCAGTGGGAAAGAATGACTGGTGTGAAGGTAATTAGCTAGTCATTTGGGAAAATAAATAAAGCTTGACCCTAAAGTAGATTCCAGATGGATTATAGAAGTAAGCATTAAAATATAAAGCTGTTAAAAAAGATACGGGGGATCATATTTTGACCTTAAATGGGACCAAAATACACAGAACAAATGATATACAAGAAAGAATGATGTAACTACATCAAAGTAAAAACAACACACCACAAAGTTAAAAGACAATTGATAGGTGAGAAGAAAATATTTGCAACATATGACAAAAAATGAGCAGCAAGAATCACACACATTAAGAGGAAAAAGATAGGCCGGGCGTGGTGGCTCATGCCTGTAATTCCAGCACTTTGGGAGGCCGAGGTGGGTGGATCACGAGGTCAAAAGAGCGAGATCATCCTGGCCAACATGCTGAAACTCCGTCTCTACTAAAAGTACAAAAATTAGCTGGGCATGGTGGCATGTGCCTCTAGTCCCAGCTACTTGGGAGGCTGAGGCAGGAGAATTGCTTCAACCTCGGAGGCAGAGGTTGCAGTGAGTGGAGATCGGGCCACTGCACTCCAGCCTGGCCACAGAGCGAGACTCTGTCTCAAAACAAACAAACTAAGAGGAAAAAGATAAACTATCCATAGAGAAATTAACTAAAGCTATGAAACTGCAAAAGTTTATTTAGTAAATGGTCCTGGCACAACTGGCTATTTTCCTGGAAGTAGAGAATGTGGACTCCTAGTCCCTACATAACCCCCAAATAATTGGATAAAATGTATTAAACATAAAACAAAAACCAGTATGTATCTTGAATGAGAATTTAGAAGAATGTATTTTTAAATTAACTTGGGACAAAGAAAGGCTTTTTTTTTTTTTTTTGATGGAGTCTCGCTCTGTCGCCCAGGCTGGAGTGCAGTGGCACGATCTCCACTCAATGCAAGCTCTGCCTCCCGGTTTCACGCCATTCTTCTGCCTCAGCCTCCCCGAGTAGGTGGGACTACAGGCGCCCGCCACCACGCCTGGCCTGGCTAATTTTTGTATTTTTAGTAGAGATGAGGTTTCACCATGTTAGCCAGGATGGTCTTGATCTCCTGACCTCGTGATCCGCCCGCCTGGGCCTCCCAAAGTGCTGGGATTACAGGCATAAGCCACTGCGCCCGGCCAAAGAAAGGCTTTTAAACCAAGATAGAAATCTCTAGGATTTTTTCCAACGTACTTCTTTGACAACCTAAAATATCTGTAAATTTTTTTCTGACAAATAAATTCAAAAAACAAAGCTGAAGGGTGAAATAGACTGGGGAAAGAAACCTTCTCAATGCCTTTGACAGATAAAATGTTAATATCCATAATATCCACAAAGCTTTCCAAAACTGGTTAAAAAAAAAAAAGGGTCCCCCACCCCCTCCCCCCGCATCCGCAGCCATCCGGGCCGGGACCGGCCACCCTGAGCCGCCGTCCCGGCCCCTTGGACCCGCGGCCTGAGCCCGGGCCGGCCCGCTAGGGCCCCGATCCCCGGCCCACGAGTGCCTCGCCCGGCCCTGCCGGGCTGCTGGGTGAGGGTGGGGAGGGCAGGGCCGGATTATGCAGGCCCCGCGGGCTGGGTGGGCGCCGGTTCGTCGCCACGAAATGCCACCGCAGCCTGACCCGAGGAGGCCCGGCGGCCCACAGGCTCAGGCACCAGGGCTCCCGGCCCGCTGCCCCCTCCCCCGGCCGCCGCCCCCTCCCCCGGCCGCCGGGAAGTGACACGTTGTTCTTTGGCACTGGCCAGAGCTGCGCAGGGACGGCCCGGGGCGGGAGGCGGTGACGGCCGGCAGGGAGGAGCCCCCGGCCACGCCCGTCCTCCGGGCCGACCCTCACTTGCCTGAAACCGGCTCTTCGATGGCCGCTGCCCGCCTTTCCTTTTAGGGCCTGACTCCCGCCCTTCCTGGCCCGGGAATTCTATCCTATACAATTCTATTACTGAATTGTAATTGTTCCTTATGTATTCTAGATACAAATCCCTTGTGTTCATCAGGGTTGCAGGATACAAGATCATTATACAAAAATCAATGGTATTTGACACACTTTAACTTAACATACTTACAATGAACAATCAGAAAATGAAGAAGGCAACTTCATTTGTCATAGCATCAACAAGAATAAAATACTTAGTAATAAATTTAAGAAGTGTAAAACTTGTACTCTGAAAACTATAAAACATTGTTGAAAGAAATGAAAGATCTAAATAAATGTAAAAGTATCCCATGATCACGGACCGAAGGCTTAACATTGTTAAGATGGTGGTCCTCCCTAAACTCATTTACAGATTTAACTTCATCCCTGTCAGAATCCCAGATGAGTTCTTTGTAAAATCGACAAGCTGACTCTCAAATTCATATGGAATTGCAAGGGACTAAGAATAGCCGAAATAATCTTTTGAAAATGAGGAACAAAGTAGGAGAACTCATACTTACTGACTTTAAAACTTCCTGCAAGACAATGGTAACAAGGACAGTATAATACTGGCAGAAGGATAGATGTATAGACCAGTGGGATAGAATTGAGAGTCAGAAATGAACCCATACATCTATAACCAACTGATTTTTGACAAGGGTGCCAAGATTATTCAGTAGGGAAAGAAGTTTGAAAACTGGCACAGGGACAACTAGATATGTAAACACATGCAAAACCTGGAGTAGGACCTTTACCTAACACCATATACAAAAACTATGAATACAAAAAAAATGGATCAAATGGATCCATTTTGAGCCAATCCACATAAATGTAAGGACTAAAACTATAAAATCCTGGGACGCAAACATAGGAATAAATTGTCATGACCTTGGATTTGGCAAAGTTTTCTTAAATATGAGAGCAGCAACAAGAATAAAAATTGATGAATTGGACTTCATCAAAATTAAACATTTTTGCACTTCAAAGGACACCATCAAGAAAGTGAAAAGACAACCCACAAGATGGAAGAAAATACTTGCAAATCATGTATAGCACTTTTTGATGGTAAACTTGAGGAAGACATTTTTTTTTATTTTTTATTTTTATTATACTTTTAGTTCTAGGGTACATGTGCACAATGTGCAGGTTTGTTACATATGTATACATGTGCCATGTTGGTGTGCTGCACCCATTAACTCATCATTTACATTAGGAATATTTCCTAATGCTATCCCTCCCCCCTCCCCCCACCCCACGACAGGCCCCAGTGTGTGATGTTCCCTTTCCTGTGTCCAAGTGTTCTCATTGTTCAATTCCCACCTATGAGTGAGAACATGTGGTGTTTGGTTTTCTGTCCTTGCGATAGTTTGCTGAGAATGATGGTTTCCAGCTTCATCCATGTCCCTACAAAGGGCATGAACTCATCCTTTTTTATGGCTGCATAGTATTCCATGGTGTTTATGTGCCACATTTTCTTAATCCAGTCTGTCATTGATGGACATTTGGGTTGGTTCCAAGTCTTTGCTATTGTGAATAGTGCCGCAATAAACATACGTGTGCATGTGTCTTTATAGCAGCATGATTTATAATCCTTTGGGTATATACCCAGTAATGGGATGGCTGGGTCAAATGGTGTTTCTAGTTCTAGATCCTTGAGGAATCGCCACACTGGAGGAAGACATTTATTTTTTATCTCTTAACTACACAGCAGTAACATCCTAAAATCTCTCTCCCTGCCTCTTTTTGCCATTCTTTAAATCTTTTCTCACTTACTTTTCAGATTTAGTATTTAATACATGGCAACACTGCCTGTAGTCCCAGCTATGGGGGAGGCTGAGGCAAGAGGATGGCTTGAGCCCAGGAGATGGAGGTTAGATTAGAAAGCAGGGATAATGAGATCAATCAAAGGGGTCCTCAGGACATTAGTCACAGTGTTTGTACTAATACCACAACTGGTTTATTTTCAGGCATTTCTAGTGTGATCAGATGGCAAAGAACAAGCATATATATATACACATACATATGTGTGTGTATATATATGTGTGTGTGTATATATATATGTATATATGTCAGTTGCCAGGACTGCTGGGCAAGCCTGGGAAAGAGAGTACCTGGGGAATGCAGCCTCCTGCTCCCCTGTGCCCTCTTTGAGCCTGATGATCACTTGATGTGGTACTATATAATCACATCCAGTTTACCCTCTGAAATTCCTTGATTGTTCTTTTCTATATCCTTGACGCTGTCGTTTTACAGACCAAATGATCTTATCTGGAATACTACAACAGTTTTCTTTTCTCAGTGCTTTTAGAATAACCTGTCAAAAACTCATCTGACTGTAGTACTACCTGCTTACAACATTTTAATTACTCCCCATTCCCTGCCGGGCTGTGTAGCTCACTTGAGCTCTGCTAGGTGGTGAGCGAATCTGGGTCCTTTTTCTGGTATTTGAATTCAGTGCTACACAGGTTACTGGCTGGGTTGACAATCTCAAATTGTAAATCATGAGTATTCTATGCAGATAGTTTGTCACGATTTACAATAAAACATTGACATTTGTGTCAAAGATCGTGGTGATGTGAGGTTGGGTACTGTCTGTGAGAATTAATTGAGGAAATTTAAATTATGTGGTTTTATTCACATATAGTGTATAACAACTAGTTAAGGGATAGATGTCTTCTTATCTGACTTTAAAGTAGCTAAGAGTGGATCATTGTGATTGTTAAAGTTCTGGGAACCATGGCTATTTTCTGAAAATACCTCAGTGATGACAAATAAATGACTACCAGCCTATCATAACATTAGGACTCCAGTTCATCCCTTTGCTTCATAAATGTGTCTTTTCCTTTTGTGTATATTTGCTTTAGTATAGAAAATAGGTTTTCTTGATTAGAAATCTAAGGAGAATAAATTGAAAACTGGAGATTTTTCTATTGCTTTGAATTACTAAAAGTTAGTGTAATTTGGCAGTATATCCCTGTGCCATTATTGTCTCTCCGGTAAGTAGATGGTAGGCCTTTGGGTGATTAAATTTTTTTCCTATTTTGCTTATTTAATGGGCATGTGTTTGTATTAAAAAGGGGAAATAAACAGGAATGTAGAAGATGTTAACTAATCGTGAAAGTTATTGGGAAGGGTTACCTAATTTAAAAGTTGGCCAGGCATGGCAACACTGCGTGTAGTCCCGGCTATGGGGGAGGCTGAGGCAAGAGGATGCCTTGAGCCCAGGGGATGGAGGTTACGGTGAACTATGATTGTGCCAGTGCACTTCAGTCTGAGGGACAGAGCCGGATCCTCTCTCAGAAAAACCTAGACAATGACAAACAGAGAGAGGAGCCTGGAGGGATTGAGCTATATTAGTGTCCGGGGGCTGCTGTAATGATGGCTTACAGGAATTTATTCCCTCACAGTTCTGGAGGCCACCAGTCCAAAATCAAGGTGTGGGCAGAAATGCGCTCCCTCTGCAGACTCTTGGGGAGGATCCTTGCTTCTTCCAGCTCTGCGGTTGTGGTGCCTGCAGCCACTGGAACCAGCTCTGCATGGCTCAGACCTGGTGATGAGGACACAGCTTCTCAGGTGGGCAGCCACATCCCCAGGGGCAGCCTGTGGGCCTGTGGCAGGGTGGGGGCAGGCAGGGCAGGGGCTCCCCATGGTTGCGCCTGAGCTCCTGGGGCTTGTGGAGAAAGACGGGTGGATGCACACATACTGCAGCTCCCTGGATCTGAGACTTGGTTTCCCTACCTGTGAAATGGGCACCCGTGGCAGCTCAGAAGTGTCTGGGAGCATCCCCTGTGGCGGAAGGTGGAGGGGGGCTGCTGGGGCACAGTCATGGGAGACCCCAGTCCCCCTCCCCATGTGCTTCCCTCAGTGCTCCCTGATGCCAGCAGAGCTGTCCCCGAAAAGAGAGGGGCGTTCCTGTGAGTTCCTTGTGTGGGGGATGGGTCACAGAGACTCCCCAAGTGCAGGGCAGGGTGGAGGGAGGCTGAGGGGTGGTTGAAAGGCCAGGAGACGAGCTCTCTCGAGTTCCTCGGGTCTGGGTGGCCTGGGGAGCATCCGTTTGGGCAGGCAGCTGGTGGAGCTGGTGGCTGAGCCACTGTGGCTCGGGGTCCCCATGCCAGGCCGGAGTAGGGTGGGCAGGGAGAGCGGAGGGGAGTGTACGGGGCAGGACAGCGTGTCTCCTGGACAGAAACAGCCCTGGTCACTCATGGCTGCAGCATAGCCATGGCGACAAGAAAGTGCTGCTGTAGGCCGGGCGCGGTGGCTCACGCTTGTAATCCCAGCACTTTGGGAGGCCGAGGTGGGCGGATCACGAGGTCAGGAGATCGAGACCATGGTGAAACCCCGTCTCTACTAAAAATACAAAAAAATTAGCCGGGCGTGGTGGCGGGCGCCTGTAGTCCCAGCTACTTGGAGAGGCTGAGGCAGGAGAATGGCGTGAACCCGGGAGGCGGAGCTTGCAGTGAGCCGAGATTGCGCCACTGCACTCCAGCCTGGGTGACAGAGCGAGACTCCGTCTCAAAAAAAAAAAAAAAAAAAAAAAAAGAAAGTGCTGCTGTACATTGTGCCCCTGGGGCTGGCTCCCAATGGACACCCAATAGCATCTCCTCCACTGTACTGTGGGATGCTGGCAGGGGTGCTGGGCACTGGGGGAAGAGCCTTGGCAAGCCCTTCCCTCCCTGGGCATCAGACCTTGGGCTCCTGGATGCCTGAGTTCATGTGGCCGATTTTTCCCGTGGAAGATGTTTCAGGTGTTCCCAGAAAATGGGGAGGGCCCTAGGGGGTCAGGATTGTATTATTAAACCCGGAAAGTCTGGGATTCCATTTTTAGCACAAGTCAGGCAGCCCATGCGTCCCAGCCCAGCGGCCAGCCTGTGTCGAGGGGAGTGGGGGCCTGAAGGAGTGAGGCTCCTGTTACCTCAGCCTCCACTGCAGCCAGCCAGGGTGGCCAGTGTGGGCTGGACAGTGGGCACTGCACCAGGGGCACTGGCGCTGACCTTGAGCCATGCATCTGATGCCTGTGAGAGTGATCTCTAGGAACCACTGTACAAGGGGGCAGATGAGGGAACCCTGACATGGGACAGCCGAGGGTGACCCCAACACGGAGGGGGGCAGCTGTGTCCAGGCTCCACTGGATTCCGCAGAGGACAGAACACAGCTCTGACTCTAGGGTGTGGGGTCACTGAGGGTTAGGACAGGCTGGGGTTGGGAGAAGGCCATGCTGCAGCTGGGGCACATCCCACCTGCACCCCTCAGATGGCAGGGCCTGGCCCTCTCCATCCCCACCCTGACCCGGTCAATAACAGCCATGGGCCAGCAGCCCCCAGCAACCCCTCCCTCCCTGAACTGCTGGGGACAGGAGGTATCAGTGTCTTCCAGGCGAGAGCTGCTGGAGCCTTCTTTATCCTTGTGCTAGAAGCCCAGGGTGGCTGGGCTGTGGGCCCAGTGTGGGGAGAGGGGCCTGAGAACAGCCCAGGGTGGGTGTCCACTTTCCTGCCTGCTGTGGAGGACTGAATCACCCCTGGCCACTCTCCCAATCCCCAGGAGCCCAGATGCTTCCTGGAGGAAGCCACACCTGATCTCAAAGCCAGAGTTCCTCCACGGGTAGGAACTCAAGGCCAGGCCAACAGGGACTCCACAGAGGGGCCTGTGGGTTAGCAGCAGCTGCCAGTGTCCAGATGGCCTCAGGGGTGGGGGTTGGACAATCTGGAGGTCAGCAGGGAATTCAGCATGAGGAGATGGCCCTTGGGGTTCTGGCCCAGCAGCCCCAAGTGCTGGCTCTGCACTGAGTCATGAAGCTTGCAGGCCAGGGGCACGTTGGCCTCTCTCTAGCTAGGAGTGACCTCCGTCACTGCTGTCATTAGCCTCCCCTGCATCAACCTGTCCTTGGGGTAGAAGCACAGTGGGCGCAGGGACCCTCAGGCCTCAATTTTCCCTGCTGTAAAATGCATGTGATGGCGAGGCTGTCATGAGGCCTGAAGGAGTTAAAATGTGCCATGTGCTCAGGATGGCACCTAGCTCGGCGCCTCCTCGCCTGGTGCCACCATCTGGCATCAGAGATGAAACACTTCTCCCAGGCCCCCTCCCCTGGCACCCCCCACACTCAGCTCTCCATCAGCCACCCCCTCCAGGGTGGGACAAGGAGGTCCTGAGCCTGATGGGGACCCGACAGGGCTGGGCAGCACCACCTGGGCCTGGGCGATAATGGGAGCCTGAGTGTGGGGTCTGCGTGGAGGGAGCCATTGTCTCTTGGGCCTCTTGATGGCTACTTCCCTAGAGTCCGGGAGAAGCACTGCTGCTCAAGAGGGGACAGTGCCAGCAGCTCCCTCTGGGGCTGGGGTGGGCACAGAATGGTGGGGCCTCACCCCCACCCACCTCCCATGGAGGTTCCTGGCTCTCCTGGGGGACTCCTTGCTACTGTGCTGAGGCTGGCACCAGGGCTGACCAGGCCCAGGATGGTGTTGGACCACCTGCATCCCCCCGCAGCAGGCAGGGAGGGCTCTGCAGCCAACCACCTTCCATACCTGACCCCTCCCTGGCCATCGTGTCTAGGGTGGCAGGGAGTGAAGCCCCCACCCAACAACCTCCCCCAGCTCAGGGGCCTTTGAGTTCACCAGCATCTGCCTCACTGCAGGTTTCCCCTGTGCTGGGGGTGATTGCTGGGAGATGGTTCTTTGGTGTTCCCTGGGCAGGTCATTGCCTCAGCCCTTGCCTGGTGTCCTGGAGCAGCTTTAAGGAGCTACATAGATAGGACATGAACTGTCTGCAGCCCCCAGGTGAGGCTTGGCTGCTGTGTCTCACTGCCTCTGCTCCTGGCTGTCAAAGCCCCATGGTAACAGCATCCAGGGTGAATTTAAATGGCACCCCAAAGAATAAGAGTGGGCCTGGTTGTCACTGTAGTGACTAGTGGCTTGCAACAAGTAGTGTGGCTTCTGTGGTGATGGGAAGTGACATTTCCCCCTGAATCTGCACTGGAGAGAAGGCCCTGGAAGCTTTTAGTCTCACCCTCCAGGGTCTGGGTCTGCATCTCTGAGAGTGGTCAGGTGGGCAGAAGAATGCTCGCTGCCCGGCAGTCGGGTTTGGAGCTGGGGAGGGCTGGGCCTGGTTAGCAATGAGCCTATTGCAGTGAACCAGAGCTCAAGATAAAGTGAGAGGCCCAGCCCAGACACCTCCTTCCCTGGTCCCAGCCCCTGTGCCTTGGCCTGTGCGGTGGAAGTCAGGCTGCCTCCTCCAGGAAGCCCTCCCTGCCCTGCCTACTCACACACAGCCTCTCCCAGATTTCTCCCTATCCAGGCTGAGTAGGATTCCCAAGAAGCCTCCTCCCCGAGGCAACTGCCTGCAGTCAACATTATCACCTCCCCCAGTGAACGGCAGTAGTGTTTTTCGCCTTCAGCAGTGGCCTCTGAAAGGCTCCTAGCAGGTAGGGGAAAGAGGTCTGAGTTAGCCCCACGTGAAAGGCAGCCCATGCCTCTCCTAGCAATCCCCAGCAGCAGCTTCCTCCTGGCTGACCCCACCCAGCTCACAGAGCTGCCTAGCTGGGTGTCCTTGTGGTTGACTGGGGGGAAGGGACTGTTATCTCCCAGTCCCCTCCAGGCTGAGACAAGAGCCCTGTGGGCCTGGATCTTGGAGATGGGACCCCCACCCACATGCTCTCCTGGTGGACGCCCACCCTGGGCTGTTCTCAGGCCCCTCTCCCCACACTGGGCCCCCACCCGGGAGGGAACTCCATGTACTCCTGTCGATCTGTCCATCTGAGCCTCAGGGGTCCTGGGCACTGAGAGTTGGGCTGTGCTGGGCTGGGCTGAGCTTGGGTACGCACTGTCATTGGGAATAGAGAGGGGATGCTAAAGTGGGTGCTTCTGGGTGGGGCCTGCCTGGAGGATCACCCCAGCAGGTGCACCCAGCAGCCAGATGAGTTTCTAGCAGAGTAAGCGCCCTGTCCACAGGGGTATGTGAGCTGAGGCTGGGGACCTGGAGGTGCAGGGGGAGGAGTTGGGGAGATGCAGAGGTCTTAAAGATGTCCCAAGGCCCTAAGACCCTGGTGAAGGAATGGAGGAGCCAGCACTGGTGGGGAGGGGGAGCTGGATGGCCTGGCTCTGAGCTGGACACATGGTCTGTGCCCACACCTGAGCTGTGCTGTGGAGCCCCAGTCCCCACCTGGGCATGTCCTGTCCTCTGAGGCACAGGGATTCCTGGTCCTCGGCTCTGACCCCTCGTCTCCCACTGTTGGGATGATGAGTCCATAGGCAGAGCCAGCCTCACAGGGGACCCAAAGGCCAGTTCAGATGGACAGCAAATCGAGGTCCCACCGGGCACACACACACACTGTGCAGAAAGCTAATGCGCTGTTTATTTGGGGGATTGTGGGGAAGCACCGTGCCGCTGCTCACTGGTAGCCAGCCAGCTGCAGGATGGTGGGGTAGTGAGTACGATGGGCCATGCACTTCTGGCGATCTATGAAGAGACTGTTGGTCATGGCAGCGATGTCCTTCTCCAGGCTCATGTGTGTGTCCTCGAGGTTGCGCAGGGACTGCTCTGCTTCTAGAAGCTTCTCCCGCAGCGCTGTGAGGGACATGTTCAGCTCCTCCACCTCACTCACCAGCCTGGGGGTGTTGAGGGGTGTGAGCCGGGGCTGGGAAGGGCAGAAGTATGCACCTACCGGGGTGCAGGGGACCCAAAACTCCCAATGGGAGCTGGCAGGAGGTCCTGGGAAGACTCCATGAAAGGACCCCACCAGGAAAGCGGCTCTAGGGCAGAGCATAAATTACGAAGGTCCTCCCAGGGAGCGCAGGCCTGAGTGGGAATGAGTGACCCGCATGCAATCTCGACCCTGGCAGAACAGGACCAGCCTCAGCCGACCAGGCTCAGTTCTTTCCATTCCTGATGTTTGACGGAGGGAGGCCCCCAGTTCCTTGAAGGAACTGAGGGGCAGAGAAGGAAGAAAGGTATTTAGGCTCAGAAGAGGCCACTGGGCATCTGTTAACAAGGGAAACAAAAGGACGGCCCATCTATGCCTGAGCCCAGGTGTAGGTCATACTTTCCACCAGAGGTGTGGACAGCACCCTCAGGGCAGCAGGGAATGGCCCTGCCTGGCCTCTCTGGCCCTGTGGCGTCCTGGAGCTCACCGTGTCTGAAGGAGCTTCCTCCCGGGAAGATGAGGTAGCACAGGGTGGGGTGAGACCACGTGGGCACAGGTCCCTGGTACTGGGAGCACCCCCCAACCCCGACCTGCCCAGTGTCATATCTATGTCTGTGTGTTTAAGGCATGCTTGTGTGTTGCGTGTGGCCCCACAGTCTCCCTCCCCTCTTAGCACCTGGGGGGGATGCGTGTGTGGGGGTTGGGGTGTTTATTGGAGGCTGAGATCAGAGAGTAGCAGGGAGGAGGTGGACGGGGCCACCTGGGACTGCCTCAGAGGCCCAGGCAGCACCTGAACTGGGCTGCGTCTCGGCACAGCTCCACGTTGGGCCGGTGCCAGCGCAGGTACAGCCGGGTCTGGGCGACGCGCAGAGGTGCCTCCTTGTCCTTGATGGCCTGCTTCAGTGCCGCCACGTTGTGCTCCTGATCTGTGATTTCCCGCAGCGTCTGCAGACAGGACGGTGCCCCTTGGGCCTGTGCTCCCATGCCCGGGCATATGGAACGCCGAGACCAGGCTGGTCCTACCCAGGTCCTGGGGCTGTGTCCAGAGGGCAGTCCTGACCAGTGGCCCCGGGGAGGCGTGGATGAAGGAACAATGTGCACGGGGCCCCCATCAGGCTCTGGAGAGTCAGGCAGCCTGTTGTCCCTTAGCTCTGGTCCAAGAACCCCCATCCTTGGTGGTCACCAGGACCTGAATCCTGCTCAGGGACTGGGGACTCAGAGGCGGTAAAGGCCACGCTGAGACCCTAGAGTCAGAGCCCTGCCTGCCAGGCCGGGACTCTTGGGGACCTCCTGGGCGGTCAATGCTCCCCAGACCACCTCCTGCCTCCATCCTCCCCACAGCTCCTCCTGCTCAGTCATGGGGATGGCAACACCCACCGATCATACCCAGTGTCACCTGGTTTCACATAGGTTTACAGAGAGGCAACACTTGCTTCTGGGGTCCCTTGGGGTAAATGGGGCAGAGGAGAGAGGTGTTGAGGGCCCAGGCCAGGTGATGAGAGTGGGCAGGTGCGGGAGCCGTCTTCGGGGTTCAGGGTGCCCCACCTTGTGCAGGTGGTGCTGCAGCTTGTGCCGCGCGTCCTCCAGCTCCTCGCAGCGGCGCCCAAAGGCCAGGTTCACGGCGTCGCATTGCAGCCGCAGGTCCTCGGAGGTGTCGCGAAGGATGCAGTCCACCAGCACCCGCAAGTTGGCGGAGGCCAGGCGCTCGCGCTGGGCGCGGCACAGATTGTCCTGCGTGAACTTGGCCCAGGTCTCCGGGGTGGAGGCGCTGTGGGGCGGGGTACAGCCAGGGGAGGGTCGGAGACGCTCTGCCAAAGGCTGGGGGCCCTGCCGCGCCCCCATGCCCTGTCCACGCCCCGTGCTCCTGGAGGACCTGCATGGACCCTGATGCACCCCATGCCGCCCCACGAAGCCCAGTCCCCCGGGCTCCCTGCCCCCGAGTGTCCCCCGCCCACAACTCCCCTGAGTTCCCCCACACCCTACCCACCCCGAGCGCTTAGTCCCCTCGTGCCCCCGCGACCCCGTTCCCAGCACCGCCGCCCCCAAGGCCCCCTCTGCAGGACCTCCAGCCCCCGTAGCCTCTCTTCCCTAGTACCCAGCGCCCGGTCCCCTTCTCGCACCCAGGAGTTTGCCGCGCTCCAGTGGGCGGTGGTCAAGCTCTCTCTGCTGGCCTCGGGCGGAAACGCAGTCCTGCCGGCGCCTGGGGCTGACCCCATCCCACCCTGTCCTGTCTCCCCGCAACCAGGCTGTGCAGGACCTGGGCACTTGAGGGGGTCTTGCTCGCTTGCTCATGCCAGGGGCAGACAGTTGCCCAAGTGCCCTCGGGGGCGAGGGCCTCCGGGCCAGGCTGGGGGAAGCAGCGCTGCTGGGGCCCCCAGGCAGAGGGAGGCGAGACCACAGCCAGGGCAAGCGCAGGGGCAGAGCTGGGGCCCACCTCTCTTGGAAGGTGGTGGAGTGCGGATGAGCCTGCACCTCGGTGCTCTGGCTGTGGTGGCGCCCGCAGGTCTCGTCGATGTTGTAGGCCTCCAACTTGTCCGACCAGTCCATCTCGCAGGTCTCCTTGTGCTCCCGGTTCAGTCTGAGGCGGGGTTGGGTAGGGCCTTGGTGTGTGCCCAGGGAGGACCATTCCCCCTGCAGGCTGGGCCTTCATGCCCGCTTCAGGAGGGAGCTCTGGGCCAGCCTGTCCCAGGCGGCCCTCGTGCTCAGCAGTGACCAGGTGTGGTGGCCCAGGCTGGGAGGCTGCAGATCAGATGTGGGACTGGGCTCTGGCCACTCAACCTCAGGCTGGGCCGGAACCTCCCCCACCCAGCTCTGCGCTCCCACTGTGACCTGGGGCAGCCCCTGCCGGCTCTGAGCCTCAGGGTCCTGACGTTCAATGCCTTGCCCCACGACCAGCCGTGGGTGGGGTCAGGAGTCATCCCTCGGGCAGCCCTTGACCCACCGGATCTGGCTCACTGCTTGCATGATGGTTCTCTTCAGCAGTTCCTGAATGTTCCGGATGAGTTCGGCTTCCTGAGGGAGGAGATGCCCTGAGCACCAGAGCCTGTCCCTGGTGAGGATCCCAGCAGGCCCAGCTGCCGCAGGCCTTGGTCAACACCTGAGCAACCAGAAGGAGCTGAATGCTGGGCCTGAGCTCTGACTATGGAAGCTCTGCTCTCTCACTGGGTTTATCTTGGGCTTTTGGGCATTCTCCTTGGTGGGTTGTAAGTGGGGTGTTTTCCTCCAGGGCCTTCTGTGGGCTGCTGGGAAGGTCCCTCCATGGCAGTTCCCACGCCCCAGGCTTTAGGAGTCATCACTGCTGCTCACTCAGTGCACCCAGGAATGTTGGCCAGCCCCTGGACAGCCCCTGAGGACTCAAACTCTGGGGTCCCAGATGCCCGCCCAGGCTGCCCCTCAGGGCTCTGTGCTGGGAAAGGCCATCCTTACACCAAGAACAGGAGGACGACCCTGTGTTTCTTCTTACTGCCTGGCCAGTTTAATTTTCTGTGTGTAGGAACAAGCCTTTTCCCTGTGATTGGGGTCTTTGCCTCGACCACTGGCTACCTCCTTGTGTGCCAGGGCCGGAGTCCTGCACCCCTCTGTCCCTGGGTTTGCCTCTTCCTGCACTGTGTCTCCATCACTCGGCAGGCACCGTTGGTGCGGGCAGAGGGTTTTTGGGAGCTGCAGGAGTTCTTGAGGCACTGAGAGGGTGCAGGGGGAAGGGCCTGCAGAAGGGGAAGGGAGGGAGGAGGGAAGGCATGAGGGGAGGGAGGGACTCAGGGTTCTTGCCTGAGCTTGGGGGTATGGCAGGAGACCAGCTGTCCCCACCCCACATCTTTTACAAATGTCTACAGGCCTGTAGTGGTTCTCAGGGAGGCCCCAGGCTCTGAGAGATCAGATAATTCTCTAGAGCCAGCATCAGGGCCAGGACTGAGTTACTCTCTCACCCTATGGGGCTGCCCCACAGACAAGCTGGGCTAGATTGGGAAGTTACAGGGGACATGGAGGAGAGGGGACCTGTGGGTGCAGATCTTTGTGGCCCCTGCTCTGTATAGGATGAATGGGAGCGGTGGCTCCCAGCCCACCCCACCCTACCTGTCCACACCCGCAGTGCTGGCCCAGGCCTGGGTTTTCACCTCGGGAGCAACTGTCCCAGCCAGGGACGGTCTCTGGAGAGGTGCCTTGTGGCTCAGCCCAGGGAGCCCAAGGTCAGGATGGCTGTGCCAGGACTCAGAGGGATTGGAGGACAGGAGGAGAAACAGCTGCTTGGAAGTCAGGGGACTTCTGGGGCAAAGCTGCCTCCTGTCTGTCACTAAGGGGCCAGATTTGGGGACTCAGTGGTCTCACGTGCAGAGGGCCGGGCTCCTGCGTGCTTGCAGCAGCCACGTGGCTTGTCCACATCAGCTGCCGGGGCCCCTCTTCTCTGCGCCCACAAGTCCCGGCCACCCAAGGCTGCTGGCACCTTCAGCAGCTCCGTCTCCACATGGTCGCGCACGAGGTTGGGATGCTGGCGGCGCTCACGGCATTGCAGGTTGTCAGTGGCGATGGAGAAGGGCACCTCCGTGGCGTCCAGGGCGCGCTCTAGCCGTTGCTTCTGGGCCAGCAGCAGGTCGGTCTCCGCAGCCAGCGCCTCCACCTCGCGCTGCAGCTCCGACTTCCAGCCGTGCGTGTCCTGCAGTCGCTCGCCCACCCTGCGCGTGGAGTCTTGCTGCGTGCGCTGCGCCAGCGCCTGGGTCTCCGCGGCCAGCTGCTGGCTCTCGTGCCGCTGCCGCTCCGACTGGTCGCAGTCGGCGAAGGCCTGGTGGTAGCGAGCATGGCAGTTCTGGAACCACTCCTCCAGCAGGTACTTGGCGGTGCGGAAGCCGGCGGTGGCCAGGCCGGAGGACGTGTAGGCGCCCGTGTTGCGGGCCACGTCGTACTCTTTGCAGGGCAGCTCGCAGGGCGGCACAGTCTGCGGGGCCGGCTCTTTGGTTAGGAGCACATCCTTCTGCGCCATGGTGCCCGCCGCCCACCAGGGCCAGGGGAATGAGGTGTGTGTGGTCAGTCGGTTGCGGTCAGCCCAGTGCGGTCAGCTGGGCAGGTCCAGCGGCTCAGTCCCAGAGCAGCACGCGGCTCCCAGTCGCCTGGGGGACACTGTAAACCAAGAGCTTCCTGTTGCTAAGAAACGGGATCCCTTCTCCAGTGGCTGCGGGAGGGGGCATTCAGGATGGCGAGCAGAACTGCCCTCTTAAAGGGCCAGGCAGCCCCAGCCCCGCCATCCCTGCCCCCGCCTCGGGGCAATCAGCAGTGGCCAAGGGTTCCTGTCACTTAGAGGATCCTGGGGCCAGCCCGTCTCCAGCCTCTGTGTCCCACCCTTAGGGTTCAGGGTGTGGTTGGGGACCTGCTGCCCTGGCCCCTTCCTTGATTCATCCGTTTGTTCCTGGTTTGCTCTCTGATCTCGTCCTGTGCGGAGCTCCGCGCTCAGGGTGAACAAGACAGAGGAGGCTCTGCCCACTTGCAGCCCCCTCAGGGCAGAGGGCTGTGGCTGTCATGTGGGTGTTGGGTGTGCTGACTGATAGTGTTACTTGATGCCGTACAGGTGGCTGCTCTCCCTGCCCTCCTGGCCCAAAAGCAGCCTGGTAGCACAGGGAGGGTCCCAGGCCAGGCCCCCTCGGGGGCAGTCTGAGGCAGTTCCTGCAGGGACTCTGCTCCATCTGCTCCTGGACCTAGTGCCTGAGAGCCAGGCCCTGGCCTCTGGCCTCCTCCTCCCAAGTCCCAGCCAGGGTTCCCTCAGGCTGGGCACAACGGGGAGGGAGTCTGAGTGTGCTCTTCGCTGGGGAGTTGAATTCAGCCTCTGGGTAGGTGTCCAGAGTCAGAAGCCCAAATCTGCCCTACAGGGCGGAGGCAGGTCCTGTGCTGCGGAGGCTGCCCTCAAAGCCACCCAGGGCCAGGCTGCCTGGCGGAGGCTGGATGGGCAGGAAGCGTCCCAGGACACATGGGAGTCCCCCAAACCTGGGGCCAGGGGAGCCCCAGCCTAGGCGCGATTCCCCATTCGGCCAGCGGAGGGCGGCCTTGGCCTGGCGGTGAGAAGCCTGCGGCTCCTGGCTGGGCCTCCCCTCAGCCTGCCTGGAGCATGCAGTCCTGGGGACCCCCAACCCCTCCGGCCACCTCTTCCCTGAGAAGCCCCCCACCAGAGAGTCCTCACTAGGAATTCCATTCCCCTCCTACAGCACAGGCCCCTGGGCCCCTGTCCTCTCCACCTCCACCCCCTCTGCCTCCTTAGTCCGTGCCCTCCAGCCACAGGAGCCAGGGCTCCTCCTGGGCCATTCCCACCACCCTGCCCAGGGTCTCTCCAGCCCCACCGTGTGCCCGCCAGTGCCCTCCTCCTGGACCTGACCTCCCCCGGTCTTGACCTCTCCCACGGCCAGAACCCTCACTCCATGCTGCTGTCACCATGGTGCATCTGGCCTGACACAGCCTCCTGATGGGGCTTTGAGGACAGCAGCCCGGAGACTTATCCCAACCCCAGCCAGAACCTGTGGCAGGTGACCTAGGAACCTCTTCTCACTGTCTGTCAAGATTGGGAGGTCAGGGGACCTCCAGGGGCTGGTGTGGTCTGAGAAACATCCTCGAGCCTTGCTGTGACGCAGTTTCCCCAGATGGCAGCAGGCTGCAGCCCACGCAGGGCAGCATGCCAGGCTCCACCTTTTGTCTGGAACCTGCATCCACTGGGCACCTCTCTGTAGGCAGAGCAGAGCAGAGCTGCCAGTGTTTGTCTCCTGATCTGCAGCCCCAGGAGCCCAAGGGACCACCTGAGCCCAGGAGAAGGCCTCTGGGCCAGAGCCCAGCTCTGCGAAGTGGGAGACCTCTCAGCCTCCATTTCCAGGTGCACTGAAGTCGTTGGCAGGGGTGCTGCCTGCTTGGGGCTCCCAGACTAAGGGAACATAGATTCACCTGGTGACTGCAATAGGCCCTGCAGGCTGAGGCATAGGATTTGACCAAGGATGCATCAGAGATAGGAGACTGGGCCCTTACTCCTGTCAGCTGCAAACTCCAAAGCCCCCAGCCCTCTCATGGGGTGAAGACGCCCTGAAGGACACTCCAGTGTGCTCCCACCTGTGGGTTCTGCCAGCCAGAGAGTGGGACCCTCAGGCCACATGTGTCTTGTGGGATCTCAGCTTCAGGGACCCCAGGTTGCTGGCAGCTCCCTGAGACCTGGGTCAGGGGGTGTCCATTAGAGCACCTTGGTCAGGACCCAGAGATGGGGAGGGCAGGGCTAAGATCACCCGGGCAGTCGGCATCTCCAGAAAGCAAGAGGTGGGGCATGGCTCTGTGACAGATGTTCCTGTGACAGATGTCCCTGTGACAGGGACGATTGAAGGGACAGAGGGGTGTGCTCAGGGGCTGAGGGGCAGATGAGGCCACCAAAGGGCACCTTGGATACTGGATGGCCCCAGGAAGGCCCCTGAACCCCATCCTGATTGATCCGGGGCCAGTGACCTTGGCCCAGACTGCAGGCCTGGGGACTCGGGTTCCTTTAGTTTCTTAAGAAACTACTATACTCCTTTTTGGCATAGTTGTACGATTTTACATTCCCGCCAGTAATGTGTGAAAGCTCCAGTTTTTACTCATGCTCCTCAGCATTTGATGTTTTATTTTTTATTTTAGCCATTCTGATATATATGTGTTAGTCATTGTGGTCTTAATTTGCAAATTTCTAATGACTAATGATATTTAACATCTTTTCCTGTTCATAATTAAATACCATCTGTATTCCTTTTCACATATCATTAGCACAACCATGAAAAATCAGAACAAAATTTTTCACATAAAAATTTTTAGAACAATACTCAAGGGAAAAGGTGTTTATTTAGAACAATGAAAACAATGAGACATTAACTTCCAGCTTAAATAAAATTGATTGTGTGCATAAAAATGGTGAAAATGTTGGACTTCCTTGGCAAAAGAAGAAAGGGGAAGACTTTATATTTTCTGAAATAGTATTCATCATTTGTCTTTGGTTTGTTTATTATATGTATGATTTTGAGAAAATGCATCAAAGATATAACTTTCTGGTGTTTGCTTTGATATTATCCTTGCAAACAGAAAAGTTGGCACATGTTTCTGTATAAAACTGGTCAAAGTTGGCCTAGGAATGCTATTACGTTGTACTTTCACTTTACATCGTACTGTAAGAGTTTAATAATAGCTAAGGCATCAGCATTCATGTGGACTTATTATTCCTATTTAAGAGCTGGTGTGAGGTTTAGGACAGTTACATGTTCTTTATCATAAAACAAATCTATGAAGCATTTATATAAAAACCCAGTATTTCTGGTTTCAAATTCATGCCATTTGCTTGATAGATTTGTTTGCAAGTTAGAGACATTTTATTGCATAACTTCAATGAAATATCATAGTCGTGCTCTTGACTATGTTTAAATCACAAAAAGACTTTAATCTGCACTCAGTTCATTAAACTAAAATCTTCAGTTTGAATATTAATTTCACCTAAAGAACATCCCTAGAAATTTCAGAGAGAAAAAGACTTTACTTGCAGAATATAATCTTCGTTTGCTTTGACAACTAATTAGTTCACATATGTAAAATAAGTCTACCTGTGTGTATGCATAATTAAGATGTAACAGTAGTGTGGTAATGACTTGTTAATTAAAGCAATTAGAATGGCAGTGGATCATGGCACATTTTACCTTAAAAGCCATGAGCAGAATACATCACAAGCTATGATATAATAAATAGTCATTAGGTTTAAAGTAGTTTCCACATATAAAAACACAAAGCATATTTTAGCCCTTTAAATGAAAGCTTCATTCAGTCAATATTGGTCCTCCTGTAGATGCATTTGTGAAACAAACAAAACCACAAAACATATGGCTTACCCGCTTCTCAAAACTTGATGCACAACAGACTGAGGAACTTCTCTACACCAGGACCTATTATTAAAATGAATAAGTCCTCAGTGAAAATCATTTATTTGCCTGGAGTATCATCTGATGTGTCTGTTGTAGGAAGCTGTGGCAGTGGTGGGTGGTTTAGTGAGACGGACCCTGCCCACGTCTGTCCGTCCATCAGTGGGCTAGTGTCTCTCTGGCTGCAGCTGAGAAGGGTCTATAGGAGTTAATGGCATTAGCATGGGATTCAAAATAAATCATCTTGGATTCAAACTTCCGTTTCAGTATTCATTCCCAGCTAAGTTTGTGTAGAATGCTTAATTTTCCTGAGGCTCAATTTTAGTAATGGTAAAGTTTTATCTGCCTAAAAGACAGGGACACATCCCAGTTTTGTGTTTTTTTATTTTTATTTTATTTTATTTTTTTTGAGATGGAGTTTTGCTCTTGTTGCCCAGGCTGGAGTGCAATGGTGCGATCTCGGCTCACCACAACCTCCGCCTCCTGGGTTGAAGGGATTCTCCTGTCTCAGCCTCCTGAGTAGCTGGGATTACAGGTGCCCGCCACCACACCTAGCTAATCTTTTGTATTTTTAGTAGAGATGGGGTTTCATCATGTTGGCTAGGCTGGTCTTGAACTCCTGACCTCAGATGATCCACCCACCTCAGCCTTCCAAAGTGCTGGGATTACAGGTGTGAGCCACCATGCCCGGCCTTATCCTCAAAAAAGAATTTATCAAAATTGTGTGTGTGTGTGTGTGTTTTAAGTAGAGGAGTAACACTTTATTAAAAAGCCACTATATATGTTCTAACAAAAACCTCAATTTAACAATTAAATGTATGTGGGGAGAGGGAGAGAGAGAGAGAGGGAGAGAGGGAGGGACAGAGAGAGAGAAGGAGGGAGGCAGAGAGAGAGAGAGAGAAAAGAGAGAGATATCTCTGGTGTCTCTTCCTTTTCGGATGAAGACCCCAGTCCTAACAGATTAGGGCCTCACCCTTTTGCCCCTATTTAACCTTCACCTTCTTAAAAGTTCCTTCTCCAAATACAGCCACACTGGGAGACAGGGCTTTGGGTTAGGAATTCTGGGGGGGCATAATTCTCTCCAGAACAGACACTAATATCATGAATGCTCAGATTGCTAGTGAATATGTTCTTGTTACAATTATTTTAGCTTTGCAGTTTTAGATAATGAATACTTGGATAATAAATACCCACTATATTCGAATTTTTTTTCAACACTTCTTACTTGCATGGATTCTAAACAGAAGTCCAATGTAATTCTTGTATCTGTTTCTCTGTAGACAGTGTGTTTCTTCCTCTGCCTTATTTTAATATTTTATCTTTGTTACAGGTTTTCTACAGTTCGAATATGATATTCCTAGGTATATTTTTAAAATATTCATCCTGCTTGGTGTTCTCTGAGCTTTTTGGATTTGCAATTTGGTGTCTGTCATTAATTTGTGTTTTTTTCCTAGTTAAAAAATGAATTTTATAGATTTTACGTTCTCAACTTTCACTTATTTTCAAAATGAGAGACAAGACACCTAAACTCCAAGATTTCAGTCCTGAATGCAATAGTACCAGATTTTCAAGTTACATAAGTGAGCTGCATAAACACTACTAGTTTCAAGTGTACCCTATAAGAAACACATGGGCATACTTGCGTTGTTTAACCACACAGTGTCATATCAATAAACATCAAAGTATCTGACATATATTTGTCCATTAAAGGTAAACACAACTCTGAGTATCAAATTAAATTAATCATTTGCCTTTTATAATCTAAATCAGAAACTGAAAAACAGGAAGAATGTAGAGGTAAGTAGCTGAAAATGCTCCACTTACTGCACACAAGCACACCATGACAAAGAATGCTAGAAGTAGCTTTCCTCAGAAGTAAAAATTGAACATTTAAAATATTATTTTATCAGAAAAGTTAAAGCTTTTAGTGTGAAAAGCATGGTAAATGACATTTTAACTTAATCGTTAACTATCTAGCAAATTATAGATTTCAAGCAATTAGTTACCCACATTTCACCAGAACCTTCAGTGAAAGTGTCTACTCTCAACATTGACGAGAACCTTCCTGTTCTGAAGTGTCTACTCTTTAGAGTTGCTTTAGCTTTACATATCTGTAAAACCTAAGATTCCTCAATGAGAAGTTACAGCTTATTCTGTACTAGATACACATAATATATATAGATTTAGAACAAATGGATGCTTTTCAACTTCAAAAAAAGTATTTTAATTTACACATGTTAGATTTTTTTTCACACATGTGTATGCATAAAAGTGTTTTCAAATGCACAGGGTCCACTTCCATAATTCTAAAGCAAAAATAGAGGCACACAAATGGATAATAGTTTGTAGTTTTATGCATTTTTTAACCTATCTTTAAAGAAATTCAATTGCCATTTAGACAGAGATGTGACGAACTTGTAACAAATTTCTATGACTTGGAAAATTAAAGGTCTAAAAATCCTAAATGTTGTAGCTCTGGGCAATTTGCAATTTGTGCATGGGTTCACTCACCCTAGGTTCCGTGAACTCCCTTATCCTGCAAGCTGTAGGTAGTTTCAGCAAATATGAGACTCAAAAGACTAAGGAAGGGCTTGTTTAAATCAGTTCCCTTAAAAGTTGATTCTAATCTTGCAATGAACAGATTTAATATACCTGTGAGTTAAATTTTAATGTAATTATAAAGACATTTACTCTATCATAAATGAATGAAATGTAAGAACCACACTTAAAGCAAGTCTTTCATTTTAATGAATGATATCTTTCATTTACCAGCAGTATTTAAATATAGAAATAGTTGGCGGGCGCGGTGGCTCACGCCTGTAATCCCAGCACTTTGGGAGGCCGAGGCGGGCGGATCACGAGGTCAGGAGATCGAAACCATCCTGGCTAACACAGTGAAACCCCGTCTCTACCAAAAATACAAAAAAAAAAAAAAAAAAAAATTAGCCGGGCGTGGTGGCAGGCGCCTGTAGTCCCAGCTACTCGGGAGGCTGAGGCAGATGGATGGCGTGAACCCGGGAGGCGGAGCTTGCAGTGAGCCGAGATTGCGCCACTGCACTCCAACCTGGGCGACAGAGCGAGACTCCGTCTCAAAAAAGAAAAAAAAAAAAAAAAAAATATATATATATATAGAAATAGTCTCATCTTTTCTCTAGTCCCTTTTATAAAGCAGTGCCATTTTTAACTAGGTGTATTTGTTACCCAGCTTTTCAGTAACTACACTATAGGTATCTAATAGATTCAAGAAAAGATCGGAAAACTGAAAAGATTTAGCATTTTAAACATTTGAAAAATGTTGCTACAAAGCACAGATTATGAATGCATTAGTAAAATAAATTCACACCTTATGTGAGAATCATTAAGTTGGTTTAATAATTATATCACAGAAGTCTGGGCTCACTAATATTTATGCCAATTTATGCTAATTAAACCAGAAAGTTCCTGTAATTCAGCTCTAAGCACCATTTAATAGGGTTATGCCAAATAGAACCAATGGTTATATAATACCCAGAATATAAACCTCAGCAAATTCAAACTTTTAGAATGGCAACACAAGTGAGAATTAGAATGAGAGGCAATATTTCATTTAAAAGTTCCATAGACTGCTAAGAGTGTTCTTTTCTTTTAAAAATTTGTGTGATTGTTAATAATGTACCTTAACACTGGTCTTCCTTGACAGTGGTGTTAGAGATGGTTAGGTGGAACCTATATTATGGAAGTCAGTGTTGCCCATTTCTTTAGTTCAGTGATTAAAACTGAAATTGCTTTTACAAAACAATTGAACTGCTGCTTACAATATAAATAGAATACCAACAGGATTCCTGTTGTATTCACATTATTCTCTAATTAATATTTTTGCATTTTGACTCTGACCTGACCTTCAGTAGTTCCTTTATTTTTATTTTCAAACATTTGTGTGAGTATATAATAGGCATATATATTTATAGGGTGCATGAGATGTTTTGATACAGGCATGCAATGTGAACTAATGACATCACGGAGAGTGGGGTATCCATCCCTTCAAGCATGTATCCTTTGTGTTACAATCCAATTACATTCTTTTAGTTATTTTTAAATGTATAATTATTGACTAGAGTCCCCCTGTTGTGCTATCAAATAGTATGTCTTATTCATTCCTTCTGCCTATTTTTGTACCCATTACCCATCCCCTGCCTTCCCCACCAGCCCCCTAGTACCTACTATGTCCGTGAGTTCAATTGTTTTGATTTTTGATAAGTGAGAGCATGCAATGTCTGCCTTTCTGTGCTTGGCTTGTTTCCCTTAACATAATGATCTCCAGTTCCTTCCATGTTGTTGCAAATGACTGAATCTCATTCTTTTTTAGGGCTGAATAATACTCCACTGTGTATATCTACCACATTTTCTTTAATACATTAATCTGTCGATGGACACTTAGGTTGCTTGCAAATCTTAGCTGTTGTCAACAGTGGTGCAACCAGCATGGGAGTGCACATATTCGACATACTCATTTCCTATTTTGGGGGTATATACCCAACAGTGGGATTGCTGGATCATGTGGTACCTCTATTTTCAGTGTTTAGAGGAACCTCCAAACTGTTCTCCACCGTGGCTGTACCAGTAGTACCTTAAAATACAAATGCAATTGGTAAAAAAAACAAGGCAGCATGTAGCACTTGCACTTACAAATATTACCAGTTTCGTAACAATTTGCATTTTTTTTTGTCCTTGGAAGAGTAACCACTTAATAAAACAGATACATAAAAGCGCAATATTCCTTCCTTTGCAGGGCATCCAGGAATGGTGAAAGCAAAGAAACAATCAACCCTTCTCTTCCCCCAACTTCTAGTCTCCCGAAATAGGGACGCCAGGTCAGACAGGTGCAGGAGGGAAATGGGGCACAGGCCAAGGTATGATGAATCTCTTAAAAAGAGATCCGGCCGGGCGCGGTGGCTCACGCCTGTAATCCCAGCACTTTGGGAGGCCGAGGCGGGCGAATCACGAGGTCGGGAGATCGAGACCATCATGGCGAACACGGTGAAACCCCGTCTGTACTAAAAATACAAAAAAATTAACCGGGCATGGTGGCGGGCGCCTGTAGTCCCAGCTACTGGGGAGGCTGGGGCAGGAGAATGGCATGAACCCGGGGGGACGGAGCTTGCAGTGAGCTGAGATCGCGCCACTGCACTCCAGCCTGGGCGACAGAGCGAGACTCCCTCTCAAAAAAAAAAAAAAAATCCACTTTCCCCAGAATGCTAGCCTGATGGGAACTCCGCCCCATCCATTCCAACCTAGTAAGGATAGTTTAGTTTGTCTTTTCTGGTCTCACTTCCTTACTCACATCTAGTGTTCTTTTTTTGTTTCTGTTATTAAATTTCAGAAAAACCTTAGCATTTTCTAAAAGAAATTATTTTTACCTAAATACATTGGACTTTGGTCTTCATTTAAAGGAATAGGATAAGTGGCCTTTAAGAGAGCATTCCTCCTCTTCCTCTTCCAGTGGCTGCTTTGGGTCCCTGAAAGAGGGTGTGATGTGAACGATCTGGGTTGTGAAGTGGGTTTTGTTGAGCCTGTGTTTTTTAAGTCCATTAGTCCTGCCCAAGGCTGTACGCCCTGGAATCCTTGGCTTCGCCTCTGGACCACCTTCAGCCAGGTGGTGATGAAGAGGGTCCCCCCATCCTCCAGGACGTGTGAGAGTTTGTAGGTGATCAGATGGAGGGGGCACCTTTTAAATCTTTCAGTACCCACCCCCGCCGTTGGCGGTGCTCTCCCCGTTGTCCTCGTCCAGGACTCCCACCAGGGTCTCGGATCTCCTCTGTGATGCTCTGACTCACATACTGGGAGGGCCTTTTCCCAATGTAGTCCCTGATGTCCACATCGGCGTCCTAGGTCCCCACTAGCAGCTTCACCATCTCCAAGGTACATGGCTGCCAAGTGCAGGGCGGTGTAGCCCTGCTCGTCCTGGCCTTGTTGTTCCCAGGCAGCGGAGGCTCGTTGGGGAAGTTAACCAGCATGGCCAGAAGCTCCAGCCTGCGGTGCTAGGCGCCCGCGCAGGCAGGTGTGGCAGTGATGAAGCCCAGCATGGCCAGCAGGCCGGCTGGCACGGGAGCAACTCCCTAAGCTGTCCACTCCCCATCGGAGGCCAGAGCAGCCAGCCGCGCTCCCGGGTCCAGCTCACCCAGCCCCGCAGCTCTCCTCCTCCGCGGTCGGGAAAGCCAGCGCTGCGCCGACAGAGTCACTTGCCTCTGCCCTGTCCTCCTCGGAGGAGCTCCCAGGCTGCTGCCTCCAGGACACACGCTCCTCTTCAGGGGCGGGGCGCTGCCCCTTCCCAAGTCGCACAAGTTCTGGCGGAACGGCCTCGGGGCGGTAGCCCCGCCCCCAGGAGCTGCCCCTGTCCGCCTCCTGGCAGCCGTGGGGGGCGGGGACTCCAAGTCCTCGCTGGCCCTAGGTCCCGCGTCTGGGGTAGGGGCTGGTGGAGCCAGCGAGCTCTTCCTGCGTCCCCGCCGCTCAGGGCGGCCCATGCAGGGGCTGGGTTCCCCCTCGCCCAGCTCGGCCTTGCCTGTGGAGCGCCTCGGGGACCGCTGTTTCAGGGAGGGGATGGTGAATGCTGCGCTCCGCGTTCCCGTGGACGCGGGACAGGTCCCAGGGGCGCTGCCTCAGGCGGAGGCCCCGCCAGAACCTCTTCCTGAGACGCAGGTACTCGGCGCCATCGGCGGGATCGGTGCAATGGCCACAGCATCCACACGGAGATACATTTAAACAGTTTTATTCTCCTGGTTTTTTTTTTTCATTCCAGAAACCATTACTACTATGCAACAAAGTAAAAATATCTAGTTTAAATAATAATTTGATACGGTCAGGTGGGTATGAGTGCACACGTGTGTGTACATACACACGCAGGCTCTGAATGGGATATTTTGGCGGAGCAGAGGGATAGGGCTTTTATTTCGTTGGGGTGTTGAGTTAGAATCACCCTTCTCACAAATAATTTAAATCAGGAGTTTTGTTAAAGCTAATTTGTACAACTAGGCAACATCTTCTCCCCATATATTTATACACATACACACATCTCTAATATTTGCATTTATTACTTCATCTAAAAGAGCTTGGAAAAAGTGTCCTAAGTCTTTGGCTAGTTAAGGTAAAAATCTATATTTTAAAGTAATAAAAACATTTGCTATGGACAGAGGCATGCAGACACTCTGGGTGAAGTTGATTGATGTTCCACTGAAGGAAATGACATAGGGTTTTCTAAGGGAAAGCCCAGCATGCTACAAGGAGAGGGGAGGTCCCGGGAGGGAACTGGAGTCAGCATTAGGATCTAAGTGTCATAGGGGAGTGTGTTACCAAAAAAGACTATGGCTGTTTCTGTATCCATTCTGAACTGGTTACCATGAGTGTGTGTGTGTGTGTGTGTGTGTGTGTGTGTGTGTGTGTGAATTAAAAGAGGAGTTACATGCTGGGGCATTTCCGGTATCTCGACTGGCATCTCAGCTGCTGGTGATGATGGCTATACATTTTCCTCAGTATTCAATGATGCGTATTTTGAGTTAACAATTCACCCATTGGCTGAGGCAGGTGGATCATCTGAGGTGAGGAGTTCGAGACCAGCCTGGCCAATATGTGAAACCCTGTCTCTACCAAAAATACAAAAATTAACCAGGCATGGTTGCAGCACCTGTAATCCCAGCTACTCGGGAGGCTGAGACAGGAGAATTGCTTGAATCCAGGAGGCAGAGGTTGCAGTGAGCTGAAACGGGCCACTGCACTCCAGCTTGGGCAGCAGAGTGAGACTTGGTCTCAAAAAAAAAAGTTATTGTGACATGCTGTACACATTCACAATTCAATGTCTCCCAGAAGTCAGAGACAACCTAGAAAATTCAAAGAAAACTTTACTACCCAAATCACCCTTCTATAAAATATAATAGAAGATGTCAAATGTAAAAATAAAACTGTCCTCTGGGCCCTCAATTTTCTGTGTTATGGGGGAAGGCAGACAGCTACTCAGCAGTTATATCCCATAAGAATGGATAACACTAAAACAACTGACAGCATCAAGTATTGGTTAGAAAGTGGAACTGATTCTCTCAAACATTTTCATTGTAGTTTAAGATGGCACAACCACTTAGGAAAATGTCTCCCCATTTCATACAATGCCAAATATATACTTATTTTATAACCCAGAAAATCCACTCTTATGTACTTAAATTCAAGAAAAGTGAAAATATTATTACAGAAAAACGTGTATATCTGATTTGTTCGTAGCAGGTTTATTCATGATAGCCTCAAATCAGAAACAGCTTTTGTGTCTATCAATAGTGGAATGGATTAAAAACAAAACAAAGGCCTCAAACCTGTGGTATAGTCATAAAATTGAGAATTACAAAATAAAATTAACGAATAATAGGAGCAAAATGATAAGTGTCACAAGCATGTTTAGTGAACGAACAAAAAATTATATAATTTATAATTTCACTTACATAAATTGTGAAAACAGACAAAACTAACCTTTTGTGGAAAGAAAACCATGGAAGCCTCTGTGTTCAAATACTGACTGGAAATGGGCATGAGAAAACATGTTTCTGCCAGATCTTCTATATGCCTCATGTGCATTCACTCGATGTATTTTGCATATACTATTTTTGCAAATAAAACTGAGATAAAGGCAAAATAACTCAAGAGAAAATAGCTAGAAATAGGTAGAGTTGGGATAGAAGCCTTGGAAGCTCCCCCCAATCTTGCCCACCCGGCACAGGCCGAGGAAGGCCTGGGACAATGCTGTGAGCGACCTGAGGGTCGTCCAGGGGAGCCCCGCCAGCCCATGCTGGCGCCCGAGCTGCCAGCCGCCATCTGAATATGTTGCAAAGACAGTGCTGGCCTGGCAACCGGTGATGCTCCACGCCACACCCCGACCCCCACTTCTACCCAAGTAGCGGCAACCCTAGAGATAGATGCCTGGGCGGCAGCGGCTAAGTCTAGCAGTTGGCCAGGCGGCCAAAGGTCGGGAACTGGCCGTTCACCCCATCCCAGTTTCCACGGAGAACTCAACCACCATGGCCCCTGAGCCGACCCTCAGGCCTGGTGGGCTGTGCTCTGTGCCCGCAAACCTGACGCCATCCAGGGGAGCTCCGCCTTCCCGCGCCAGCGTCTCAGCTGCTGCAGAAAACTGCAAAACTGCAAGTTGCACACGGGCAGAGATGACGGAGCAACCCCTGACCCTCCGCGCCACTCACCCTACCCGCACACCTGCCACGCGGACCCTGGGCCAGTGCCTGGGCGCACAAGGCAGTCCCCACAGCAGCGGCACCAGGGTGAAAACCTGCTGCTCGATACCATCCCAATTACCACGAAGAGCCCGCCCCCGCGCGGCCCCTGCGTTCTTGGAGGAGGCCAAGTCAGAGCAGCCCCTCAAGTGGGCGGGCGATGCACTTGACCCTGAGGACATCAGGTACCAGGCCCACCAGCTCGCGCCAGCATCGGAGCCACAGCTGCAGTCTAGACGTGGTGCACCGGCAGCAAGTGACTGGACACCCCAGACCAGGCCCGCCCCCCAGTAGCGTGGATCCTGAGGCCAGACCCCCAGGCGGCAAAATCAGGCGACCGGCCCCGCCAGCAGCCGCTCAGTATCATCCATGTGGATACAGAGTGCCCAGCGCCAGGGCCCAGGATCCGCAGAGATGTCCAAGAGGAGCGGACCTTGAGGCCAGGTGGGCTGTGCACTCTGCGACCCTCAGGCCATCCAAGGGAAGCTCCACCATCCCGCGCCAGTGCCAGATCTGCAGCTGCAAACCGCGCGTGGGGCACTGGCAGCAGTGAGGTCGGGTGGGGGAAGGAGCAGCCCCTGACTCTGCCTCCATGCCTCTCCAGCTACCTGACACTAGCCACACAGACACCAGGGCCAGAGCCTCAGCGTGAAGCCAGCCCATCCGCAAAGCCACTCCGGTGGCCGCAGAGTGCCCTTGCCAGCACCCTATCTCCCTTCTGAGCAGGAGCGGGGTGGGCTGCAAGGCCAGGCAGGCCGTGCTTTTCAGGCCGGGCTGGATGGCGCCTGCGATCCCGCACCAGCGACCCTGGGGCTTCCCGGGCGATCCCAGGAGAACCCGCGAGCCCAGCCGCGCCTGCCCAGAGCTGCAGCCCCACCTGCCGGCGCGCGCCGCCAGGGGGCGGCTTCGGGGCGGGGCGGCAATCACCGTGCAGGCGCGCGCCCAACAGCTTTGCGAGGCTCACTCGGTCTGAGAGGTCGGAGGCTGCGAGTGTCGCTGCTGAAGGCTGTGGTAGACCGGGCTGGATCGCGGATTGTGGAGTAGATTATACATTTGGGATCACAGATTGGGGGTTGGTTCGTGGATTTGGGGTAGGATGGAGGATTTGGGGTTGGATAGGGGATTTGGGGCTGGGTCGGCTGGGGTCGGGGGAGAGGAGTGGTGAAAAGGTGACAGGGAGCTGCCCCCGCTCAAGAGCCGGTGGTTGGGGGTCTGAGAAGAAGTCACCACTATGAAGTTATTCGGCTTCGGGAGCCACAGGGGCCAGACGGCCCAGGGCTCCATAGACCACGTCTACATGGGTTCCGGATACCGAATCCAGGACTCCGAACTGCAGAAGATCCACAGGGCGGCTGTCAAGGGTGACGCCGCGGAGGTGGAGCGCTGCCTGGCACGCAGGAGCGGAGACCTGGACGCCCTGGACAAGCAGCACAGGTAGCGGGGGCTCAGCCCGGGGTGGGAGGGGGTCCCCAGGCCCGGCTTCCCCGCAGCCCCTGGGACTGGGCCTTGCAGGGCGGCGGGGCACCCTCGGAGCGGCGGAGCCAAACGGACTCTCAGCTGTTTTCCATCCCTCATAATTCCCTGGCTGGAGCAGTTGGAGAGTTTGAGTGATTTAACTCACAAAGTTAAGCATATACAGTGTTGTTATTTTTAACGTACACGTTTAAAACATAGTTTATATACATTATAGGAGGTGCCTAATGAGAGAACTCATTCCCCTATCAAAAATACCGTGAGTTATTTTCAGTAGGCGAAAAGTTCTCAGATAAAACTGTCCGTTTTACTTCCGTATCCACCTGTGTAGGTAGGTTCTTTACTGAAGGTTCTTAGAGAGAAACTTGGAAGTAGGAGGTGGGTTCTGTGTTCTTGAATGGGAAGGCACATTTTTCTCAAAACGTGAGCTCTTTCTGTGTTTATCAATTTTACATAGACCGAATGAAAATATCAAGGTTTTAATAATTTTGAATGACACCTGCTGTCTTTCATTATTGTGATGACATTTTAAAAAATCTCATAATGGAGTGAAAAAACACTTGCTCCTCTAGATATCAATATGTGCTATTAATTTCTACAATTAATTGTTTACTAACAGCTGAAAAGACAGATAAACTCATGGAACAGAATAGGAAACCCAGAAACACTGAAATTATGTGAGATATACGTAAGGATTGATGAGTAGGAAAGGATGAATTATTAATGAAAAAATGCCTACTGTTTGAAGAAAACGAATGAAATTTTATGTCACAAACATGAGTTCCTGATTTAATACAGATTGAAATTTTTACATATGCAAATGAGTAAAGTACCAGAAGAAAACACAAATGCTTATTTTACAAGTACATTTTATGTTGACAAATGCCTTCCTAAGAATGACCTCATAAGCAGGCATTCTGAAGGCTGATTTAGCAAACTAAAAATTAAAACTGCCTGTGTTTCAGAAAAAAGTTAACAAAATAAAAGAGCTTACTTGAAAAATATTTACTATATTATATATATATATTTTCAGATGAAAAGTATGTTTTCATTTTATAGGGAATTCATTATATTGTTTTTTCTGTTTTTGAGTTGGAGTCCCACTTCTTTGCCCAGGCTGGTGTCCAATGGCACAATCTTGGCTCACTGCAACGTCTGCCTGCTGGGTTCAAGCAATTCTCCTACCTCAGCCTCCCAAGTAGCTGGGATTACAGGCAGGTGCCAGCATGCCTGGCTAATTTTTGTATTTTTAGTAGAGAGGGGATTTCACCATGTTGGCCAGGCTGGTCTGGAACTCCTGACCTCAAGTGATCTGCCCGCCTCCGCCTCCCAAAGTGCTGGGATTACAGGTGTGAGCCACCGCGCCCAGCCTATATTATTTATATATCATAAGATATATATATATGTATATATATATTACTGATATGTATAATATATATTACAGATATAATATGTTATATATATCAGTTATATATACACATTAGATGAAAAGTACATCTTCATTTTACAGGGAATTCTTTCAAATCAAACCATCAAACACTCTAAAAGTGGGCAAAGTACCTTTTTCCAGATCTACGAGTTACTTATATACATAGGAAAAAATCCTTCTCATTTATGGTATACGAGTTTAAATTAACAGAGGAATGAAACAGTTTTCTATCCACAATATTTGTGAGGATGTTTTATACTGCTGCTTAAAGTTTAAGTTGCTGATTACTTTTCAAATAGATAATTTGGTGGTAAGTACTACATTTAAAAAATGTGTATGCCCTTTACCCATCAATTCCATTATACTAAAACACCCTTAGGAAATAAAGATACATGCACTTTATTTTTCACAGCACTTATTTTAAAAAGAACCCATAGAATGGATCCTATAAATAAATTTCAGTTGCATCCATAGGGTGAAATAATATGTGACCACTGAAGGTGGCAATAGATACAGAAGTACGTTGATGTGCGAAGATGTATTTTGTTACAGCTAGCAAGGAAAAAAAATTAGTTAAATTATACATACACAAACATACTATGGTCTTGTTTTAGCAAAAATATGTACAAAATATGATAAAATTTGTAATTTCTGAGCATTTGTATTTTAAGTAAAGGTTTTTTCCTTTTTCTTATCTGTGATTGCTGCAGTGAGCATGTACAAAACTTCTAGTAAAAGTTTATTATTAATGGAATAATCCTTGGGAAGAGAGGAATATGAATCTTGCGCTGATGAAAATAATTTCTCGCTTTCTATTTTTTATCATTATTGTGAGTATTGTTATCTTCTTTGAGCTTTTACCCTCTTCAGAAGTAAAAAGGAAATGTTTTTATCTGTTTCCAGATTTTATTATCTATATATTTTATTATGTACCTATGTTTTTCTTATATACTCATTCCATTTATGCAATGATAGATTAATCATTTCATTTTAATTGTATTCTTTAAAAATAAAATAACACATATAAATATTACTATTGCCAAAATATTGCTTTATAAGAATTTATTTAAAAATATTGAACTCCCCAACTGTATTTATCCATTCTTTCATTCCATTTGTGCATCAAGCATAACCTGAGTACCTGTTATGTAGGAGACATATTCTACTATCTCTCAGGACCTTTCTATCCTTAAAAACTTCATTTTTACCTGCCCCACCTGCACAAGCTGAGAGACTTAAAATAGGAATATTAAGACTTAATCTCTTTGAAACTTTATCTCCTACCTTTCAAACAAAAGTATTTCTGAAGTCAGAAAATAGTAGAAGATAACCTTTAACTGCCCTTTCAAAAGTTTATCAGTCTTAAATACTAATATTAATCATTGGAAAGTCTTATTTGCATATATTTTGTAAGTATAAATATTGAATAAAATGAGCCATACATATTCATTTGAATCATGAGTTTCCTTTGGCTTCAAGTTGTTTGAAAATAAAAGAATTAATTTGTTTAAAAAATGCATTATTTTTATTTCAGTGCTCTTTCCCCATAGTACCTTTAAGAACTAAAATATATTTAAGTTTCAGTTACATGCCTAGAACTGCCCTAGACCTGCTGAATATACCATATTCTACTTAATGTAAGGTCTCATGGATTGTGTGATGCCCTACTATTTTATATATCAATAAGATAATTTTTAAAATGCTACCAATTATAGTTATAATAAATCATGAATTATAAGTGGCATTCCAACGTCAGAGGTGTTAAAATGTGACCTACTCGTTAAGCCATCCTGCAAAGTAGGTATAATTGTATCATTCTACCTAATTAAAATGTTTTTGTTAAGTAGTACCAATAGTAAAAATTATAATATCTGGCTGGGTGCAGTGGCTCACACCTGTAATCTCAGAACTTTGGGAGGCTGAGGTGAGAGGATTGCTTGATGCCAGGAGTTTCAGACCAGCCTGGGCAACAAAGTGAGATTCTTACTCTACAAATATTTTTAAATAAATAGCTGGGCATGCTGCGGCACATCTGTAGTCCCAGCTGCTCAGGAGGCCGGGGATGGAGGATGACCTGAGCCCAGGAGTTCCAGGTATACTTACATCATTGCACTCCAGCCTGGGCAAAAAAGTGAGACTTTGTCTCAAAAAACAAAAATCTTACAATTATTGAGTTGTTGTAGGAACTGTTCTACGTACTTTACATAGCTTCTCATTTAAGCATCACGATGGTGTCTTATGAGATAGCTACTATTGTCATCTTTATTAATGAGGAAGTTGAGGCACAGAAAGGCTAAGCAATAGTTGGTAAGTGACAGGGTTTAAAGTAGGACTCAAGCCCTAGTTGAACCGAATCCAAAGAATGAGCTTTTTCTATTCAAATAGGCTGCTGTTTTCATTAAGGCAGTGAGCAGTAAGAGCTAGTAAGTATTGTACTTTCTTCAAAAAAATTATTTGTTTTGAAGGCAGAGGAAAAACATGCTATTCAATTTTTACAATTACATGAATGATTGTATGTTTTGAGATACTGTACTACAGTTTCTTAAAAAATCCTCTTACTCTCATAGAACTGCTCTATATTTGGCCTGTGCCAGTGGCCATGTGAACATGGTCACTCTCCTGGTTAACAGAAAATGCCAGATTGATATCTGTGACAAAGAAAACAGAATGCCTTTGATACAGGTATATTACAGCCAACTCTTTCAGCATGACATGGATTTGATTTACATATATAGAATTAAAATAAATTGATCTCACTTAAATATAACTAGTTGGTGAAACCTGTGGAATGTGTATTTTGAATTCTTGGAATTTACAATCTGTTTCTTAGTCTAACACGGATAGGCTGTCCATTGCCAGGAAGAGGCTTGTGCTGTTATTTTGGTGGAACATGACGCCAATCCAAACCTTAAGGATATCTATGGTAACACTGCTCTCCATTATGCTGTGTATAGTGAGAGCACCTCACTGGCAGAAAAACTGCTTTTCCATGGCACAAATATTGAAGCACTGGACAAGGTATAGATCAATCAACTTTCTTTCCAAAATATTTGTTTTAACATTGACATAGGTAAGGGTCAATGTTTTATATTTGGAAGCTCAACTATTCCCTGAATGCAAATGCAAATTAAATTATTTTGAAATAACTTGTCTTAAGATTTTATTTTAAATATTGATACTTTTAAAAGAAGCATTAAAGGGCACAGCTTTATAAAATGCACTTTGGAAAATATTTGTGAATTTGTTAAAGGTAAAACCTTTTCAACTTTTTTTCTACACAGGGTTATTCTTTTTTTTTTTTCCTAATTAGTGTAAAACAACACAGGAAAGAAAATATTCGCTGGAAATAGGCTTTATCTTAAAACTCAAACAAAACTAAAGCAACTTACAATAAATGGACATGTTGCTGCTGCTGCTAATTTTCTGAAAAACTGATGTATCATCTCTCAGTGGCAAGGCTTAAGAGGGAAAAATGGGAGGAGAAAAGATCAATCAGAAATATACAGGTCGCTTGGAAATTAGGTAATGAGGGAAAATGCCAGGAAGAGGTTTTTTTTTTTTTTTTTAGTTTGTTGTTCTTCCAGTTTATGTGTTGAGACAAGGTGCTCTTTAGCTTTGGGTCTAATAATTTTTGGTTTGAAAAAGAATGAGTTGAAACTTGCCTAGAGATTAATTTTAGGAGGACTTTGAGGAAACCAGATTTGCAGTGAATAGGTGGTGACGAAGTGAGAAAAACTTCAGCAGAAGGTGGAACAAATTACTAACTGACTTTTTGCCCATCCTGGCAGAAACAGCCACTTAGATAAGAGTCTAAAGCCTCCTCTTAAATCTAGAATGTCTTGGTGGGAAGGTGGGCAATAAGGAGCTTGTAAATAGTAAAATCAAGTGGGATTTTGAGTTTACTTGTCCCTGTTCTACCCATAGCCAGGAAACTTAATTGGAGTTTTAATAAATGACTCTATCTCTTACTCTTTTCTCTTTCTGGCCACATCTCCAACTGATAAACAGAATTAGCCATGTGGGTGAGAGGTGAGACTCAAGTGATCGTCTGCTGCACTAATTCTCAGAATTGTGCATTACAGTGACCCGAGGACATTTTGTTAAAAATCTACAATTGTAGGGTTTCCCCTGAAGATTTTGATGTAATAGACCTAATAAGGCCTGAACGTGTTTAAAAATGTTTTCTTGAAGCTGGGCACAGTGGCATATTCCTGTAGTCCCAGCTTGAGCCTAAGAGTTTGAATCCAGCTTGAGCAACATAGTGAGACTCTTGTCTCTAACAAAAATAATAGCCAAAACAACAACAACAACAACAACAACAACAAAAAAAACCTTCAAGGTTCGGATACACTCCTGATTAAAAACCCCAGAATAGATAAGTGCCATATATAAATTTCTGTATCTCAAAAATGTAAGAAATCTCTAGAAGAGTTGGCATTTGATAGTTGCCACTTTCTTCAAAGTTCTCCTTTTCAATAATATTAGCCTGACTTATCTGTCTTTCTCTACATCTGTGACTGGGAAGTGAAAGGAAATATTATTGGCAGTATCTCTCAGCTTACAGAATAACATGTTTTGCTTCCCACCGTGAATCATTCACTACCATTCAGAGAGTCTTTAGAAATTTGCTTATGGGTAATCTTTCAATAGGTAGAGGCTGACCCTTTCATGATTTGATGTCCCTTTGTCACCATGCAGGTGATTATGTGTCAACAAATGTTCATTACAAGTTGGGCTTTCTCAATTAGAATAGTAGCAAATCCTAAACTATTTTTTTTAGTTGAGGTTGTATTATGAACCATCTCAGTATGTTTGTTAAGTTTATAGAACTTTAGCATACCCAAAATGTCAGTTTTAAACACTGAAGTCCATGAAGTTAATAAGAATACAGATAGGAATCTTTTAATAATTTAGTTTTAGCAGTCTTGTGAACCAATTATCTATTTGGTTAACAATCTGGGAAAATTATATACAAATATATTTTAAATGAATAAATGTTGGAAAAATTCTTGAAGCAGGTATTATGAGTCTTTTTAGCAATTTTTATTATATATGAGAGCCTGATTTTTTGGTAAAACATATAATACTAGAGAAAGAAAATATTTTACATGCAAATACTTGCATTATACACAACCATTTAGTAACACATTTATAGCGAATATAAAAACACAAGGGCTATATTCCAATGTGGTACACAGATTTGTTTGTTTGCCTCTATAAGTTGAATCAACATGTAAAATTTAGAAGACTCATGAAGAAATCTGGACTTCAGGCTTATCCTAAAAAATCCAATCTGGTGTCCCCTGAGTTTCTATCACTGTTTGGTCTGATGTGCAGAGGTTGCCCCTTTATAGAAGGCATGTATTCTCCAGTTTGCTACTGTGCCCACCTTAGTACTTCCTTTACTCAGGCAACCTTCCTTTGTCCTTGTAAGTGTTTGAGTTTACAAGTCCTATGTTATAGTATATTTTGATAAAAATTTCAAGGCTTTTAAGTCAGCATGTATTTGTTTATAATATATAGTTTATAGAGTATATAAATCCCTCAGTTATGGAGTTGAATTTTAGAATTTAGAAGTTTTTAAAACTTTCTCTTTATATATACCACAAATAATCATCTGCCTGTAAGAATGCCTAGAAGCCTTTTTAGGTTATTCCTGGTTATAGTTGGATAATTTACGAATATTGCAGACATTACATCTTTCTCCTCAGCACTCTTCCTTAGAAATGCAAGTGACTTATTGGCTTTTATTATGCCAGAAATAATTCATATGGATCAGTATGAGAACTTTTATTGATAACCCATTATGTTTTTATTTCTGATTTATATTTTGTCTAAAATAAAAAATAATTTTAAATAGCCATTTAAGTGGAACCCAGTAAAAATGGATTTAAAAAGTAGAGCTGCACTAGGGTCCCGGGATTACCATTATAATTGAGAATAGTATTTCTTACTGAGCTTTGGTGTTTTAAATATTTGTTCTCAAGTTTTTTAAACCTATCTCTCTTACACAGAACATACTGAGCTTTCTAACAGTAAAGATAAAAATCTATTCTCTTGTATTAGGGAAAAAACCATGGACTATTTAATAATAAGGAAAATAAGTGCATTTGAAGCCAATCTCTCTTAATTCAAAGCTCATTTCCATAGTGACCCATTTGGAGCAGGAGTGCATGACTTTGGCATCTGGGAACCTGACACCACTGATAGAAGTGACTCAACAAGTTTGTACCACCCAGAGGAAGCCTCCACCTGTTTTGGGAAGCTCTGGCAACTGTATCTCTGAAACTCTTAATTCCTCAAATATTAATGTTTGCCACAAATAGTATTGTCAAATGGGGATTAGGTAAAATTCAAGAGATTTCTTGATTATTAGACATAAAATACAGTTTTGTAATACTTCTCAAACACAGATGGTCATGGAGTCTTTCTCTTGGGTATAATATTTCTGATAAAGCAAATATTCTTTGGAATATAGTTTAAGAAACACTGCTTTAGAGATAGTAATTTAGATCATTAATTTATGTAAAAAACTTAAAATATTTGCTACTATGTCTTAGGGTTTTAGGGACAAAAGATACAGTCCTTGCCCTCAAGAAGCTCTTGGTTTCAGTGGGAAACAGTGAAATGATTACAACGTACCATGCTAAGTGCTGTGATCGAAGCAAGGATTCTTGGGACTGGTAAATGTTTAAAGTGAGTTTTGGCAATGAGCACAGTTAATCCGGGGAGACAGAGGAGGGTTGTTTGTAAGGCAAAGACAGCACATCAAAAAGCACAGAGGAGTGAGAAGGAAGGGACTGCTTTTCATTTACTTCCTTTCTATATTGTACGTTGAAGTTAAAAGCATCCTAGAGAAGATTTTCAGTTCATTTGAGAAATCTGTAATTTTGTGAATTATTTTTTTTCTGCTGTTTTATAGGACAATAATATCCCACTTTTATTCACTGTAATTTGCAAGAAAGAGAAAATGGTAGAATTTTTATTGAAAAACAAAGCAAGTACGCATGCCGTTGATAGGCTGAGACTGTCAGTAGTCCTTTTTTTTTTTAAATAAAATCTGCATATTCTAGAGTGGTAACAGTCACTCAAATCAGAAATATTAATAAGAAGATTAACATAATTATTGGCATATAATGAAAAATATCACCACGAATAATCTGGTAGACCAGCAAATATTTGGACTGAGTAACATAAAGAACAGTATATAGTAGGATTCATCTTCTCTTATAATATAGAGTGTTGGGTATATATAATGAGATGTTTTTGGTACTGTAATCTTTTATTAACTAAAGGGTTTTGTGTTAGTTTTATTAATTTTTTTTTTTTTGAGATGGAGTCTCACTCTGTTGCCAGGCTGGAGTGCAGTGGTGTGATCTTGGCTCACTGCAACCTCCACCTCCCAGGTTCAAGTGATTCTCCTGCCTCAGCCTCCCAAGTAGCTGGGACTACAGGTGCATGCCACCATGCCCAGCTAATTTTTGTATTTTTAGTAGAGATGGGATTTCACCATGTTGGCCAGGATGGTCTCGATCTCTTGACCTCGTGATCTGCTCTCCTTGGCTTCCCAAAGTGCTGGAATTACAGACATGAGCCATCGCACCTGACCAGTTGTATTAATTTTTAAAGTGTGGATTTTTAGTTTATGACTACTAGTATTGTCATTATTATTATTATTGTTGTTGTTGTTTTCAGCCTGCAGATAACTCTTATCTGACCCCTAGCTGATTTGACTAGGAAAACAGTGGAGGAATCTTCATCTAAATCTTTGCCTACTTTAGATAAGTGACCTCAGCACAGTTTCTTGGCCATCAAAGGACTATAAGTTAACAACTTGTATTATGTCATAGCCCAGTGAGACAAGAGGCTTCCCTGTTGTCCCTTTCTTTTAGCCTTGGTGATAATTTACAAAGATGAACACTTGAGCACCCTAGATGCTTATAGACCCAAGCTAGTACATGCAAATCGTTATTACGTCTACACTGACAGGCAGATATCAAATTGGTAAAGTGTATCAAACTAGCTTTTTAAAAAAGTCTTTATTAAAGTTCTTGAGTGGAGTTATTTCTTTGTCATTTTAGGTCAGCCCTCATGCTTGCTGTGCATATGACTCACCAGGTATTGTCAACATCCTTCTTAAGCAAAATATTAATGTCTTCACTCAAGACATGTGTGGACAAGATGCAGAAGATTACGCTATTTCTCATCATTTGACAAAGTAAGTGTTTATGTTAAAAGGCCAGTTAATACTAAATTGAAGTTTAAAATAATTGCAACTACTCCATCTTATACATTAGGTGAGAGTTCATAGTTTGGTTCAGATAGTGTGAAATAGCAATGAGTTAGTCTACCTTTTAGCCAGAATCAAGCAGAAGTCTAGATTAGTTAGAAGTAGAGTGCAAGATTTTTTCTGGATTTTTGAGACCTTTATCCCTAGGGATCTCAATGTTGTTCATTTTATTCTAAGTATAATCCCCATGCATGGGATAAAAAGAGCCACATCTTTGATTTCTTTTCCTTTCCTTTCCTTTTTTTTTTTTTTTTGTAGAGACAAGGTCTCACTCTGTTGCCCTGGCTGGTCTTGAGCTCAAGTAATCTCCCTGCCTCGGCCTCTCAAAGTGCTAGCCACCATGCCTGACCTGACTTTTCTAATTATTGAGTCTTGAAATGTCCAATTTAGCAGAAAATCTTGTATTGTCCCCTGGGGCTCTCACCTGTGTCTTCCTTCTTTGAATTTTCCAAGAAGCCAAGGGGTTTCCTAAGTCCAAGGAAGGCAATCTTTCTTTACAAGTCAGAAGAAGGGGAAAAAAGGCCATTCTAATCATTCTGTTTCCGTGGACTCGCTTGCTGTATTGTTGCCATTGTAACTGGTCTTGCAATCTGATAATGATTGACCTTTGCCACCAGGATGCCTTCACTGATTTAGACCCCTCAGTTTTCATGGTGATTCATATATAGAGTTCAAAGCTATGGTGTTTATTAGTTTATGTACTTGTGTTCAGTCATTGTTCCCAGCACCCTGCTCTGGCAACTAGGCCTCCTAGCTTTACCCACACAAATATTGAGCAAGCTGATGCTTGCCCTACACTAAAAACCTTATTTGGAGCCCACCTCTTAGCTAGACTTAGCCTAGGCCTTCATGGTATTTTATCCTTTGAAAGCCATGTTTGTCTTTTCTTTAACCAATATTAGTTGGGATTGTTCTCAACAGTCAGGGATGTTCAAATAATGATAATGTTGCAGGAAGAGATCAGAGTTCTCTTTCCCTTTTGCTATCAGATCTGTACCTTGAGGCTTTTTTTTATATTCTGTGCAGCAGCTTTGGTTAGATAGCAGAAGGTTCCATGTTATCTTTCCACCGAGTAGTGAGAACCAGCTTGCAGTTGGCCCCTCAAGTAATGTGTCTCTATAATCATGAAAATCTCCTGGGCTACTTGCAGCTCTTCCTCAAGTTTTAAATATAATTTAAAATTCTCCTCACAGGAAGCCAGTCAATAAAATTCTCTGAATCTAAAGTAAGTGAGTTGGATTTAACAGAGCTAAACCTCATCCATGACTCACAAGTATCCATGTATCAAACAGGGCTTTGTACTTATTTCAGCAGCATATATTTTAAAATTGGATTAATACAGAGCAGATAAGCATGGCTGCTGCCTAGGGATGGCACACAAATTCAGAAAGCGTTCCATCTTTTGCCTAGTCCCATGAAGGCCATTTGACTATTTGTTGAGTAGCTCCAAGGAAGCAGTGTGATCAAAACCAAAACAGGTGACACCCAATATTGAAATTGTGATTATCACTATGAAACTATTGATGTACGGTGATCTCTGAAATGAGAACAGAGCTGAGTAATAAGGGGATGTTACATGTTGTTAGTACATGTCTTGGAAATGAGAAAATGTCAACTTGTGTTTCCTTCATGGAACTGAAAAACAATCAAAGCAGGGTTTTGTCTTGTCTGTTGGTTGGAGAGGACCATGGAGATCCAGCATCCAAGCACAGATCTGCTGGCTCAGAGTTTGAGGAGGTAGAGAAGGAGTGGTAGTTGTCCAAGCCAGGTTTTGACACCTGTTAGTTTTCTGCCCTTGGTGTGATTGATGAGCTCAGTGATGGAAGACAATTAGGTAATCTATTTTAATGAGGTGTTTATATATATATATATATATATATAAATTTAGTAATAAGTTATGAATTAGGTAAAATGCCCGGAATTACAAGCCACAATGAATGCAACTAATAACCAAAATTAGCACTTAATAACATTTTCTGAAAACTGCAACATTTGCATGTTAGAACTTACAGAAAAACACACACCGAGCATTATTTGGGATTCCAAAATGGTTACAGCAATAAAGTTCAAGAATAAATTATTCCATTGCTTTACTATTTCTCTGAACATTTAAACATGTAATCTAATTACATCTTCCAAACAACCTAGTGAAGTAAGGTAGCAGAATCCTTATTTTTTAGAAGAAACCAGGGAGCCTAAGAGAAGCAACTTGTCTGAAAATAAAATACCTATTGGTTACAGAGTGAAGACTTACTCTGAGTGCAGGACACTTTGCATGATATCCAGCTAACTAGAGTTAATTTACTGAGCTGTGCTTCCTCCGTTTATGAGTGCTTCACTTTCTTTTCTTCTTTAATTATAAGCTTAATAAGCTTGTAAGGTTTAAAAATTTGAAGTGTATGGGACATTAAAATTCTGATATTAGGTCTGATATTGCCTGAAATGGTTTTAGAATTTAATATGTTTGGTAAATATTTTTTATTTCAGTATTAAAATAGCAATTTTATTTATTACTTTTGTATACATAGAATTCAACAACAAATTTTGGAACATAAAAAGAAGATACTTAAAAAGGACAAACCAGGTAAGACTTCTGATAGTGAATTTCTTCTCTTGGTGGTCCTACTCTTGATAAAATAAAAAGTAAGATGTAAGATTAAGGTAGTGTCAATCAAAAAAGACCAGTTTAAAAATATGTGTAAATTGAATGTGTATATATGTATATACATATGTAAATTAATTTTTAAAATTTAACTTCTTTAGTTTGAAATTCAGATTTATTTAAGAAAGTAGTTGTAACTAATTTATAATCTCAAACATTATTGTCTTAAAACATTCATTTATTTAATTATGATCCCTAAAATCCTATATAATATTTTTGCAAAAATAAGAAAAAAGATTTTAAGTTAGTATGTTGTATGTTTCCTCTATAGTCACATTATAACAAATCGAACTTGTTATACAAATGGATCTTCTATTTCATTTTTATAATAAATTGTTTATATTTAGTAAACAAATAATTACAGTTGACCCGTTAATAATGTGGGGGTGAGGGACTCTGATCCCTGTGCAGTTGAAAATCTGAGTATAACTTTTGATTCCTTCACCTTAGCTACTAATACCCCACCATTGGCTGGAAGCCTTCCTGATAGCATAAGCAGTTGAGGAACACCTATTTTGTTTGTGCTGCATTATTATATACTATGTTCGTACAACAAAGTAAGCTAGAGAAATGAAGCTGTTAGAAAGAAAATCATCAGGAAAAACATGTTGACTTTTCATAAAGCATAAGTAGATCCTGACAGAGGTCTTCATGATCTTCAGGTTGATTAGGCTGAGGAGGAAGAGGAGAGGTGGATCTTGCTGTCTCTGGGTTGCAGAGGCAGAAGAAAATCTGCATATAAGTGAATCCCTGCAGTTGAAACCCTTGTTGTTGAAGGGTGAATTGTATTACATATTGATTTGTGTCACTAAGAAAGTAACTATCTTTAGAACTGGGAACTCAGCAATCCCTTTCTGGTACCATAAATAAATGGCAATAAGAACTGTAGAACCTGCATGCACCCATACAAATAGGAGATTATTTTTTGAAGATGGCTACTGAGCACAGAAGATGGAAAAGCAATTCCTTCATGAGAAGCATAAGTTACATTACATATTCTTACAGAAGCAAAATGATTTTATCTGTCATAGTTTATACACATACACACATGCACACATACACACACACAAAGTTAAAAGTCCTGCTGATTCTTAATGACCAAATCCAACTGTTCGCAGGGAGCAGTGGATAACACATCCTACAGTTTGGATGCAATTTTTTTGACTTTTTGACTTGTTTTGTGATGAACTGCCTTTAATGGGTTTAAATCATGTTTTTAGTTTTATGAGAAACAAAGAAAAAGATTAGAAGCAAGTAAACAGGAACTCTATGATCAGTAGTAGACTATTATAGTATATTCAATAGTCATATGTTTTTCTCTAGTTATACAATTTATTTGAATGATGCACAATTAATCAATTATTATTATCATAGGAGATGGGGTCTCTCTATGTTGCCTAGGCTAGAATACAGTGTCTATTCATTGGTGCAATCATAGCTCACTGTAGCATTGAACTCCTGTCCTCCTACCTCATCCTCTGAAGTGGCTGGGACTACAGTTTTGTGTGGTTACATCTGGCCTGATACACAATTATTTATTTATTTATTTATTTATTTTTGATACAGAGTCTCCCTCTGTTGCTGGTACTGGCATGCAGTGGTGCCATCTTGGCTCACTGCTGCTTCCTGGCGTTAAATGATCCTTTCATCTTTCACCTTAGCCTCCCAAGTAGCTGAGACTACAGACATGCACCACGACACTTGGCTAATTTTCTTTTTAAGGGTTTTGTTTGTTTGTTTGTTTGTTTAATAGATGAGGTCTCACTATATTGCCCAGGCTGGTCTAGAACTTCTGGGCTCAAGTGATCCTCCTGCCTCAGCCTCCCAAAATGCTGGGATTTACAAATGTGAGCCACAGCACCTGGCCTGCACAATTAGTACAAAAAGGAATTAAGCCCAGTTGAGTTGCAGAAAATTGATCACCTTTTCATTTTTTTCTAGAAACATTCATATTGTAGAACATATTGTCAATCACCCAGATTCTGTTTTTTATTCAGTTAAAATAGGATTGCTGCTTATTTCACATTATTTTCTGGCATTATTGTTTCATTTATTCCTTTTATGGTTTTATTCAATTGGATAGTTATAGAAATACAAGAATCTCCAAGTCAAATATCAAGGGAAGAAAAGAAAAGAAAAACAGATTAGGGAAAGTTATTCTGTGAAATAACCATCTGATTACAGTTACATGTATCATATCAACTTAATACAAATCTTACACAATGCATTTGTGTCAAGGTTTCCCAAGACCACCCCCAGGTTTGGTGGTTCACTAGAAGGACTCACAGGACTCAGTAAATAGTCACACTCAGATCTTTAATTGATTACAAGAAAGGGGACAAGCAAAATTAGTAGAGGAAAAAGGTGCATGTGGTCAATTCTGGAGGAAACTAGGCACAAGCCTCCAGGAGTTCTCTCCTGTGGAGATCCCGGAATCTGCTTAATTCTCCCAGGCTCACATTTTGACAACATATGTGCAGTGATGTCTGCCAGTACCACAGTCTCATTAGAGACTAAGTGCCCAAGATTTGTATGGAGGTTACTCTCCCTCACATGTACCCACATTCCAGACTCTTACAAGGAAAGCAGCTGTTCAGACTAAACACACTGTTTCTATAAACACTTTAGACACAGTGAGCCACTATTCTCAGGGAATGGTGGAAACCCTCCCAATTCCAAGTTCCTAAACACCAGCCAAGGGCCAGCCTTGCATGCCGGCCTTTCTAAGGATGGCAGTCTCTTGCCTGTTATATGAAATCTTTTCTGCACACTTTGTATAGCCCCACCTTAATTTTTGGTGTTGTTTCAAAATTTCATTTTAATAGCACAATATTATAAGGTAACTTGGTACTAGTTTCTGTTGTATGATCCATCTTCAGTTGCAATGCTGGTTACTTTTTTGACTTTTGGTGACGAACAGCTATTTGCATGTAAGTTACCATAGCAATGTTAGGTAATTATAATCTGTCCTATTTATCTCATTAACCTGTCAGTAAAATTGTTAAATTAAATAAGTGTAATAATTTCTGAGTTAAAATTAGAATAAAAATTCTGTTATTTTGATTACATGAATAATCTAGTTTTCATATTGTGCTAAATCCCTGTTTAAAATTATGAAATAAGATAAAATATTCAATCATTTTTATCAATACTTTCTTACCTAAGCATACAATTAAATTTATTTATTTTATATATTTTGTATACTTCAATTTGAGAAATAATGACCACATGTTGTTACTTTGGTCTTCAATGATCTCTAATTTTTAGGGTCACTGTGTCTTGCTTAAATATATCATCATAACAGGTTCAGTGAATATCTTTATTTTTTATTTTATTTTATTTTTTTTGAGACAGAGTTTTGCTCTTGTTGCCCAGGCTGCAGTGCAATGACACAATCTTGGCTCATTGCACCCTCCGCCTCCCAGGTTCAAATGATTCTCCTGCCTCAGCCTCCCAGGTACCTGGGACTACAGGCATGCACCACCATGCCCGGCTAATTTTTTTATTTAGTATAGACGGGGTTTCACCATGTTGGTCAGGCTGGTCTCGAACTCTTGACCTCAGGTGATCCGCCCACCTCGGCGTCCCAAAGTGCTGGGATTACAGGCATGAGCCACTGCACCCAGCCATCTTATTTATTTATTTATTTATTTTAATTTTTGTTCTGGAGATCCTGGGACGCATAGACATTAGTGAATATCTTTTTTTTTTTTTTTTTTTTTTTTTTGAGATGGAGTCTCACTCTGTCTCCCAGGCTGGAGTGCAGTGATGCGATCTCCGTTAACCGCAACCTCCACCTTCTAGTCTCAAGCGATTCTTCTGCCTCAGCCTCCTGAGTAGCTGAAATTACAGGTTCCCGCCACCATGCCCAGCTAATTTTTGTATTTTTAGTAGAGACAAGGTTTGCCGTGTTGTCCAGGCTGGTCTTGAACTCCTGACCTCAGGCGATCCACCCACCTTTGCCTCCCAAAGTGCTGAGATTACAGGCATGAGCCACTGAGCCCAGCTGAATATCTTTTTTAAATCAATAACCTTATTTCTTAGAGCAGCTTTAGGTTCACAGCAAAATTGAGAGGAAGGTACAGAGATTTCTCATATATTCCATGCCTCCCACACATGCATAGCCTCCCCCATTATTAGTATTTTCCACCAGAGAGTGGTACATTTGTTACAACTGATGAACTTAATATTGACACATTACAATCACTCAAAGTTCATAGTTTACATCAGGCTTCACTCTTGATGCTGTACGTTCTGTGAATTTGGACAAATGTATAATGACATGACATGTATCTATTACTGTAATATTATTGACAGAACAGTTTCACTGCCCTAAAAATTCTCTCTACTATGCGTGTTCATCTCCCCTTTCACCCTAGCAACTCGTGGCAACCATTGATCTTTACTCTGTCTTCATAGTTTTACTTTTTTCGGAAGAGTCATATAGTTGGAATAATACAGTGGATATCTTTTTGAATAGTTAAAAAATTAAAGCTCCATGGCAGTTGAATGTAGTCATTTAAGATGTTCTTTGTCCTTTTGTTTTTCTTTTGCTTCTTTATCATTGTAAAGAATGATATATGCTGATGAGATATGCTTTACGTACTTAGGAAACATTATTTGTATAGATATTTGGCACATAATAGAAAGGGTTGAGGAAAAGGACACCATGCAGTACCACACAGCACAAACTGGAGCATCTTGCTTTGTGAGGTGGGTCCAGATAGACTCTCTAGCAATGTAAGGGGACAAGTGCAAGGGGTTGTACTTTATAAAACTGGAATCACAAAGTCTTTCATACTTACCTTCAGTTGGAAATAAGACCAGGCAGTGAATGCTATAGGTAAATACATAAGTTCCTCACTGATCCTCTTCCTTTGAGGGATGAGGTTGACAACAGCCTGTATTATGATGGTGTGACTAACCTACAACTAGATTCTGTCATGAGGGATGGCAAGGGAGTTTTGCTTTATATGAGGTGAAAAAGAATTTTTTTCTCCTACTAGGGAGAAGGGCAAGCATTGGAACATTCTGCTAGTAAAAGGACATTGATAGTTTTCTTTCTATATATTTTTCACATCAGATAATACTGCCCGGCCGTGTTGGCGGGCGCCTGTAGTCCCAGCTACTCGGGAGGCTGAGGCAGGAGAATGGCGTGAATCCGGGAGGCGGAGCTTGCAGTGAGCCGAGATTGCGCCACTGCACTCCAGCCTGGGGGGGCAGAGAAAGACTCCGTCTCAAAAAAAAAAAAAAAAAAAAAAAGAAAAAAGAAAAAAAGATAATACTGCCCGGCAGCCTGCCATACCTCCCCAGTGTTTCTTCAGCTTCTCTCTGAATGTGGATAAGCTCTTAAAGGAGTGATCTTTCCAGTGGTTCTTTCTGTGGGAGGTAAAACGGCAGGTGAATTTGGGCCTTGATATACGTAGGGCAGAGCAAATAGCTACAACTAAGGAAACCACCCACACCCTCCCCAGAAGAATATTAGCCAGAGTAACACACTGATCTTTCTTGAGCTCTTCTCCACTGGTGGCTGGAAAGTCTGCAAGGATTTCTGTTTCTGGTCTGATTCTTATGTTTTGCTGGCTTCTGGTGATAGGGTGTTTTATCCTAAACTGAACAGTTTGAACTGAAGAGCTAGAGAGGCTGTGTTGTGTCATAACAAAATAAGTGCAGTAGTTCCTCCTTAACTGTGGGAGATACATTCCAAGACCCCCAGTGGATGCAAGAAACCACGAATAGTACTGAATCACAAACTGTTTTTTCCTATACATACATATCATGATAAAGTTTAATTTATAAATTAAATTGAATCTGATGTTATCTGCAGATGGGGTGTGAGAATTGAATTGTGTCATCAGCAGGAATGATTGCATGCTTGTTGGTGGGGGAAAAACTCTCCACATATTTGGTGACAGAGGCCTTCTTTGTTGATTGTTTCTGTGGTGTGAGAGCAGAGAAAAACATGTCAAGTACGTCTTTCCGCACATACAGTGGATAAGGGGTACTACTGTATATTCTGTTTTAACTGCTCCTCATATTTTGGTCCACAAATCATGCTCTTTGACACTGTTGACTAATCACACCTGTTCTGCTAACAATACCATTTTTACTCAATCTCACAGGGTTTGGCTAGGATGTCTTGTATACTGCAGCTCACTTGTAAATACCAAATTTTAATAAATTTATTCTTCTTTGCATCTAATAAATACAAAGGGAAGAGTTCTTACTGCATTAATTACCTACCAATAGGTATAATTAATGTTAATTCTAATAAGGTCTCAGGCATGCTCCCAAAGGAATGCTTTGTAACAAAGCATCAGTCTTTTTTATTTTTTATTATTATACTTTAGGTTTTAGGGTACATGTGCACAATGTGCAGGTTTGTTACATATGTATCCATGTGCCACGTTGTTTTGCTGCACCCATTAACTCGTCATTTAGCATTAGGTATATCTCCTAATGCTGTCCCTCCCCTCCCCCCACCCCACAACAGTCCCCGGAGTGTGATGTTCCCCTTCCTGTGTCCATGAGTTCTCATTGTTCAGTTCCCACCTATGAGTGAGAACATGTGGTGTTTGGTTTTTTGTCCTTGCGATAGTTTACTGAGAATGATGGTTTCCAGCTTTTTAAAGAAAATGTGGCACATATACACCATGGAATACTATGCAGCCATAAAAAATGATGAGTTCATGTCCTTTGTAGGGACATGGATGAAGCTGGAAAGCATCAGTCTTATGCTTTAAAAAACCAAACCAAACCAAACAAAACAACAACAACAACAACAACAACAAAAGAGGATCTAAAGCATACACACAAGTGTGCACAATTTTTTTTATGAAGGTAGAGTCTTGCTGTGTTTCCCAAGCTGGTCTCAAACTTCTGGGTTCCTCAAGTGATCCTCCTTCCTCATCCTCCCAAGTAGTTTGGATTACAGGCATGCATCACTGTGCATTCTTATGCTTTTAATATTCTGTACATTTATTATTGATTTAAAATGCATGTTGCCCTTTTCTTTAATAGATATTGGAAGTTCTGATGCATCTGCAGTCAGGTAGGGTTTTATAGATTAAAAAAATTATATTAACTAAGAAAATATAGATGGAAGAAACTAGTATCTGTTGAGTGTTGTATTCTGAGCTAGACATCCTAATATGTTCTATGCATTTATCATCTCATAAAGCCATCACAACATCTGTGTTCCTATAACCTACTGTTTATTAAATAAACAACTATGGATTAGAGCAGTTGATTAATTGCCTCATGATCCCATAGTTAACAAAGTAGCTGGCCCACTTTGATCATCAGCCTGCCTGCCTTCCAAATCCCTTCTCTTGCTCCTCAGCATAGATTGATAGATATCTGTGCAGCCCTTGGATCAAGGTATAGGTCTGAATCAGATTAATCAGATTCGTTAATTTGATTAATTGATGAGGGTTTAAATACCTTAAACTCTCATTTAAGGTTATTGTTAGAATGTGGTTAGTCCAAGAGTTTGTCCTAATAAATATGACAATTTCAGTGGTAACCAATATCTAATTTTTACCATCAAAGGCTTTAGGGCTGATCTTACTTAGTTTTGGCCATAGGACTGTAAGTTTTACAAAAGCAAGTTTAGGCAAGTCTTAGAGAGAAATTATTTGACTTCTCAGTTTGGTTTTCCATTTAGGCAAGTATTTCTGCTTACTTCCATAATACTTTTTTTAGTCTTGTTTCTTTTTCCGTGACTTTTCTATAATCTTGTCTTGATTTTTTAAAACTTTCTTCTCTGTTTTCTTGGTGTTTCTTTTGTTCTATTATTTTTTCAAACTCTGCTGGCTATGTATTCCCAGTTTTTCTATAGACAGAATCAAGAGGACATAGAATTACAGAATTTTAAGGAATCTTGGAATGATTTAAAATACCTTCTAGTATTTTTACCTGTGTTGAACATTCTGGTCAAGTGATACTCTAGATAGAGAATGTGAGGCTCAAAGAGATTAGGATGCTTTTTTTTTAGACATAGGAATTGGCAGAAATGAGATCTGAACTCGTGGTAAAACCCAGTACTCTTGCTTCTTTTTATATCCTATTGGCATATGTTTTAATAATACAAACGGGAGTGAGTCTGGTGCACCCAGTGGATAGAATGAGAATGGAATTAGCTAGTGAACCCAATGGAAGTAGATAAGAATGGAATGAGCAGGGGAAGGCCAAGTTTGAAGATAAACAACACTGGATTGGATAGGAGTATGGACTCTTCAGTAAGAGATCAAAATATTGGGGTTTATGATGTTTGATAAAGAGAGATTATAAAAATGAAGGATACAAGATGTTGGGAATTATATACAAAGGCACATTAAAATAGAAGGTTCAAGGGAACTCTAAAAAGTTTGCTGCTTTTTTTTAAATCAAGGACTGACAAACTTGAAGATTTTTACTGAGAGATGCTAAAACATTTTGAGACACTGGGAGGAGTGTCTACAGCAGATAGAAATGTGGTGTCATCTACTTCCATCCTGACTTAGAGAGGGGTGGCTTAGAGCCCCTGAAATACTAAGGGGCTGGAGATTGCTGAACTACATAGATCTGTGGCACAGGGCAGGTGGTCTCCTCACCTCTGCCTCTTTTCCCAATTCACTGATGTCCTTCCCAAGTCCATGTAGGCTGGGTCAGGGGCATGATTGGCTGGCAAATCAGTCATGGAGTTCAGTTGGGTAGTTGGTAGTGTGTCTATGCTGGGGGCAGGTGATGGAGACTCCGGTTAGCTAGTTTTTTAGGAGCAGGGATATAGAGAGCTCCTATCCTTTCAGAAATCTGTGCTTTCATAGACTGAAGATTTGAAGATTGGAGACTTCTGTGGAGTCCTGCAGAAGTGGAATCTGGAAGTGGGAGCCCATAGGAAGAAAGATGCTTAGATAGTACTTAGGGAAATAGAGGTACAACTACCAGGACTCCGTTTTTCTGGCAGTCTCTCTCCTTGGGTGTCTGAGTGCCTATGAAAATTTTTAAGGGCTTGCTAGTTTATGTGGACCTGAATAAGGTAGGACCTATAGAGTGAAAATAATGGGATTTAATAATTGTTAATATTTTAATCTTTCTGGGAAAAATATTCTCAATAAGAACATAGACCTTTGTTATTTGACTTTTGTACATTTAGCTTTCATACATTTCAAGTATTGCAGGGGATTTCCTATACCGATTTAGGGCAAAGGAAAGCAATAGGACCTTCATAAGTGGGTTCCATGCTGAGGAATCAAGACTGCCATTTTGAAGTGCTACAGATTAATCTTTTAACCAGAGATAGATCATGGAAAAGAGACAGTAGATCTTTCTACCTTGTTTTAGGTCATCAGTTTTCTTCCAGTTTAGGTAACAAAATTTATGCCATCCACTAATTGAATTTTAAGTTCAGCTTCAGGACAGATAATTTGTGAGGGTAAATTATTGTCAGGCTTTGCCAATATATTGACTGTCACTATTTCTTATAAAGCTCAAGGTTAGTTTTCATTGACTATTTTATAGATTTAGACAGGTGGAGGCAGAAATAGGTAACTAAAATCTATTTTTATAACAGCGGACATATTTTAATTATATCAAAATCATAATTTAATATATAGATCACTGACCTTTCCCCAGATTATGTTTTCATTTTTTGAGGGGGAAGCTGGATATAAACTGGCAGTTAAAAAAATTGTAAAGAAATCAGCTTGCTCATTTTCAGTGTGTATTTTTGCTCTCAAGCATTTTCCATGAACTATGTGTGGATTCATTGCCTGCATTGCATGACAAAGACTTGAGTGTTGCTACTAAGGTAAAGTGGTCTCTTGTAAAATTAATTTTCTCACTCTGAATGTAGTTTTGCATAGTATTTACTTTTGAAACTTAGCAGTGGTATACCTATCATTGCTTTATGGTGGTAATGGAAAGTTGGTCAGAGAAAAATATACATATGGCTAGTTGATTCAAAAAATTTGTTTAACTTTGGTAACTAACAAAGATTGATAAGTACTGTGACAGGGTGGGAGCTGAAAAAGAAATGAACTGTAAAATAAGTAGTGACAGGAAAATCACATTAGGAAATGCTTTCTCCAATAGAGGAAATACGAAATTTGGTTAAGGTTTATTTGGATAAATACTAACACTTTGACTTTTAAATCATGTGAGTGTGACTTTCTTAATATTTGTGCCTGTATAAATCTTCAGTGGATCAAATTATTTACAGTAATCATGGAATCCTCCTGGTAATTTTTAGTGGCAAAAATGTTCAGCACATAGCATATAGCTTTTGTTCTTGGAAACTTATTATTTGGGTATCCTATAGTTTTTAGGAGAGATTGTTTCTCTACTTATATTATTGGTTTTGTAGTGAGACTAAAAAATATTAAAAATTGTAGAAAAATAGCTGAGTGTGGTGGTGTACACCTGTAGTCCCTGCTACTTGGGAGTTTGAGGCAGGAAGATGGCTTGAACCCAGGAGTTTGGGAACAGCCTAGGCAACATTGTATCTGATTTAAAAATATAAATTGTAGAAATGTAGAAATTTATGTTCTCAAAATTTGTATTGCAAAGGGATTTTTGTGTGTTTTATGAGTTGTCCATGAAGAGTTTATATAAAACACTTCAACTAATTGAATAACATGTATTTTGCTGCAAATAACCAGTTCTAGAAGCAGAGACTCTTAATACCAATATGGTAAGACTTTATCATCATAATTTTGTCATTGTAGTTTATTTAAAATATTTACTTGGCCAGGCATGGTGGCTCACACCTGTAATCCCAGCACTTTTGGAGGCCAAGGTGGGTAGATCACCTGAGGTCAGGAGTTCAAGATCAGCCTGGCCAAGGTGGTGAAACCCTGTCTCTAAAAAAAAAAAAAAAAAAAGCACAAAAATTAACCAGGCATGATGGCACATGCCTGTAATCCCAGCTGCTCAGGAGGCCAAGGCAGGAGAATCGCTTGGACCTGGGAGGCAGAGGTTGCAGTGAGCCAAGATGGCACCATTGCACTCCAGCCTGGGTGACAGAGCAAGACTACATCTTAAAAAATAAAATAACCACTCAAAGTCCTCATATCATATTCTGAAATTTTGAATTTCAGAAGGTTTTCTATTTAGTTGTTTAAATAATCATTGGAAGCTCCTGCATACCATAAGCTACTGGAGGTCACTAAACATATTTTTGTGTATCCTGGAGTACCTAGAACCTAGAATACAGTCTTCCATGTAAGAAGCATTTTACTTGTTGTTTTTTTGAGATGGGGTTTCACTCTGTCACCCAGGCTGGAGGGCACTGGTGAGATCTTGGCTCACTCCCATCTCCATTTCCTGGGCTCAGGTGATCCTCACACCTCAGCCATCCAAGTAGTTGAAACAATAGAGCTATGTCACCATAGACCTGTGTCACCATGCTCGGCTGAGTTTTGTAGAGACAGGGTTTTGCCTTGTTGCCCACACTGGTCTTTAACTGTTGAGCTCAAGTGTTCTGCCCACCTCAGCCTCTCAAAGTGCTGGGGTTACAGGCATGAGACATTCAGCCTTAGTAGTTGTTTAATCTGAATAAATAGACAAATGAATTTTTATATAATGGAATGTTATAAGTAATATAATATACCTAATGTATCTAATAATTAAATATTGTATTTAAAATATTGCTTACATTTGTATTATTTTTTAATATTTAAGAGTGTATAAGTTTTGATGTGTTATGTTGAGAAATTATGCCATAATTAAAAAGGAAATAAATTAGAAATAGGTCATCAGTAGCAAAGGGGGTTACAATATATTTTCTAGTATCATTCAACTGGAATCTTAACATTGAGATTTTAGATTAACATTTCTTAAGCTTTTTATTAGCCCCAACTCACATTCTATTAAATATACCTTTTAAAGCCATGTATTACCCTTTATTATTATTATTATTATACTTTAAGTTCTAGGGTACATGTGCACAACGTGTGGGTTTGTTACATATGTATACATGTGCCATGTTGGTGTGCTGCACCCATTAACTCATCATTTACATTAGGTATATCTCCTAATGCTATCCCCCCTCCCCCCACCCCATGACAGGCCCTGGTGTGTGATGTTCCCCATCCTGTGTCCAAGTGTTCTCATTGTTCATTTCCCACCTATGAGTGAGAACATGCGGTGTTTGGTTTTCTGTCCTTGCAACAGTTTGCTCAGAATGATGGTTTCCAGCTTCATCCATGTCCCTACAAAGGACATGAACTCATCCTTTTATGGCTGCATAGTATTCCATGGTGTGTAAGTGCCACATTTTCTTAATCCAGTCTATCATTGATGAACATTTGGGTTGGTTCCAAGTCTTTGCTATCATGAATAGTGGCACAATAAACATACACGTGCATGTGTCTTTATAGCAGCATGATTTATAATCCTTTGGGTATATAACCAGTAATGGGATGGCTGGGTCAAATGGTATTTCTAATTCTAGATCCTTGAGGAATCACCACACTGACTTCCACAATGGTTGAGCTAGTTTACAGTCCCACCAACAGTGTAAAAGTGTTCCTATTTCTTCACATCCTCTCCAGCACCTGTTGTTTCCTGACTTTTTAATGATCACCTTTCTAACTGGTGTGAGATGGTATCTCATTGTGGTTTTGATTTGCATTTCTCTGATGGCCAGTGATGATGAGCATTTTTTGATGTGTCTTTTGGCTGCATAAATGTCTTCTTTTGAGAAGTGTCTGTTCATGTCCTTTGCCCACTTGTTGATGGGGTTGTTTGTTTTTTGCTTGTAAATTTGTTTGAGTTCATTGTAGATTCTGGATATTAGCCCTTTGTCAGATGGGTAGATTGCAAAAATTTTCTCCCATTCTGTAGGTTGCCTGTTCACTCTGATGGTAGTTTCTTTTGCTGTGCAGAAGCTCTTTAGTTTGATTAGATCCCATTTGTCAATTTTGGCTTTTGTTGCCATTGCTTTTGGTGTTTTAGACGTGAAGTCCTTGCCCATGCCTATGTCCTGAATGTTATTGCCTAGGTTTTCTTCTAGGGTTTTTATGGTTTTAGGTCTAACATTTGAGTCTTTAATCCATCTTGAATTAATTTTTGTACAAAGTGTAAGGAAGGGATCCAGTTTCAGCTTTCTACATATGGCTAGCCAGTTTTCCCAGCACCATTTGTTAAATAGAGAATCCTTTCCCCATTTCTTGTTTTTGTCAGGTTTGTCAAAGATCAGATAGTTGTAGATATGTGGCATTATTTCTGAGGGCTCTGTTCTGTTCCATTGGTCTATATCTCTGTTTTGGTACCAGTACCATGCTGTTTTAGTTACTGTAGCCTTGTAGTATAGTTTGAAGTCAGGTAGTGTGATGCCTTCAGCTTTGTTCTTTTGTTCAATGCCATCGCCATCAAGCTACCAATGACGTTCTTCACAGAATTGGAAAAAACTACTTTAAAATTCATATGGAACCAAAAAAGAGCCCTCATTGCCAAGTCAATCCTATTTTTATTTTTGAGACAGACTTTAGCTGTTGTTGCCCAGGCTGCAGTGCAATGACACAATCTCAGCTCACTGCAACCTCCACCTCCTGGGTTGAAGCGATTCTCCTGCCTCAGCCTCCCAAGTACCTGGGACTGCAGGCATGCACCACCATGCCCTGCTAATTTTTTTTATTTAATAGAGACAGGGTTTCGCCATGTTGGTTAGGCTGGTCTCAAACTCCTGACCTCACATGATCCACCCATCTCGGCCTCCCAAAGTGCTGGGATTACAGGCATGAGCCACTGCACCTGGCCATTGTTTTTTTTTTTTTTAATTTTTGTTCTGGAGATCCTGGGATGCATAGACAGTGAATATCTTTGTTTGTTTGTTTGTTTGTTTGTTTGAAACAGAGTCACACTCTGTCATCCAGGCTGGAGTGTAGTGGCGTGATCTTGGCTAACTGCAACCTCCGCCACCTGGGTTCGAGCGATTCTCCTGCCTCAGCCTCCCGAGTAGCTGAAATTACAGGAGGCTGCCACCATGCCTGGCTAATTTTTGTATTTTTAGTAGAGATGAGGTTTCACCATGTTGGCCAGGCTGGTCTTGAACTCCTGACCTCAGATGATCCACCCACCTCTGCCTCCCAAAGTGCTGAGATTACAGGCATGAGCCACCGTGCCCAGCTGTGAATATCTTTTTTAAGTCAATAACTTTATTTCTTAGAGCAGTTTTACATTCACAGCAAAATTGAGAGGAAGGTACAGAGACTTTTCATATGTTCCATGCCTCCCACACATGCATAGCCTCCCCCATTATTAGTATTTTCCACCAGAGAGTGGTACATTTGTTACAACTGATGAACCTACATTGACACATTATAATCACTCAAAGTTCATAGTTTACATCAGGCTTCACTCTTGATGCTGTACATTCTGTGAATTTGGACAAATGTATAATGACATGTATCTATTATTGTAATATTATTGACAGTACAGTTTCACTGCCCTAAAAATTCTCTCTACTATACGTGTTCATCTCCCCCTTTCACTCTAGCAACTCATGGCAACCATTGATCTTTACTCTGTCTTCATAATTTTACTTTTTTCGGAAGAGTCATATAGTTGGAATAATACAGTGGATATCTTTTTGAATAGTTAAAAAGAAGCTTGTACATGTATGTCATCATAATTGAATGTAGTCATTTAAGATGTTCTTTGTCCTTTTGTTTTTCTTTTCTTCTTTATCATTGTAATGGATGATATATGCTGATGAGATATGCTTTACATACTTAGAAAACATGATTTGTATAGGTATTTGCCACATAGTGGAAAGGGTTGAGGAAAAGGACACTATGCAGTACCACACAGCACAAACTGGGGCCTCTTGCTCTGTGAGGTGGGTCCAGATAGACTCTCTAGCAATGAAAGGGGACAAGTTCAAGGGGGGTTGTACTTTGTAAAACTGGAATCACAAAGTCTTTCTTACTTACCTTCAGTTAGAAATAAGACCAGAGAGTGAATGCTATAGGTAAATACATAGGTTCCTCACTGATCCTCTTCCTTTGAGGGATGAGTTTGACAACAGTCTATTATAATGACATGACTCACCTACAACTAGATTCCATCATGAGGGATGGCAAGAGAGTTTTGCTTTATGTGAGGTGAAAAAGAATTTTTTTCCCCTACTAGGGAGAAGGGCAAGCATTGGAACATTCTGGTAGTAAAAGGACATTGATAGTTTTCTTTCTATATATTTTTCACATCATGTAGTACTGCCCAGCAGCCTGCCACACCTCCCCAGTGTTTCTTAAGCTTCTCTCTGAATGTGAGGTGTGGTTCGTAGTGGATAAGCTCTTAAAGGAGTGATCTTTCCAGTGGTTTTTCTGTGGGAGGTAAAATGGCAGGTGAATTTGGGCCTTGTTATATGTAGGGCAGAGCAAATAGCTACAACTAAATAAACCACCCAGCACCTTCCCCAAAAAGTAGTAGCCAGAGTAATACATTGATCTCTTTTGAGCTCTTTTCCACTGGTGGCTGGAAAGTCTTTGCAAGGATTCCTGTTTCTGGTCTGATTCCTATGTTTTGCTGGCTTCTGGTGATAGGGTGTTTTACCATAAACTGAGCAGTTTTAACTGAAGGTCTAAAGAGGCTGTGTTGTGTTATAACAAAATAAGTGCAGTAGTTCCCCCTTAACTGTGGGAGATATATTCCAAGACTCCCAGTGGGTGCATGGAACCACGAATAGTACTGAATCACAAACTGTTTTTTCCTATACATACATATCTATGATAAAGTTCAATTTATAAATTAAATTGAATCTGATGTTATCTGCAGATGGGGTGTGAGAATTGCATTGTGTCATCAGCAGGAATGATTGCATGCTTGTTGGTGGGGAAAAACTCTCCACACATTTGGTCACAGAAGCCTCCTTTGTTGATGATTGTTGCTGTGGCGTGACAGCAGAGAAGAACATGTCAAGTATGTCTTTCTGCACATATAGTGGATAAGGGGTACTACTGTATACTCTGTTTTAACAGCCCCTCATATTTTGGTCCAGAAATCATGCTCTTTGACACTGTTGACTCATCACGCCTGTTCTGCTAACAATACCATTTTTACTCAATCTCATAGGGTTTGGCCAGGATGACTTGTATACTGCAGTTTACTTGTAGATATCAAATTTTAATAAATTTATTCTTCTTTGCATTTAGTAAAAACAAAGAAAAGCAACAGTTCTTACTGTATTAATTACTTACCAATAGGTATAATTAATGTTAATTCTAATAAGGTCCCAGGCATGCTCCCAAAGGAATTCTTTGTAACAAAGCATCAGTCTTATGCTTTAAAAAAACAAACCAAACCAAAACAAAAACAACAACAACAACAAAAAACAGATCTAAAGCATACACACAAGTGTGCACAATTTTTTTTATGAAGGTAGAGTCTTGCTGTGTTTCCCAAGCTGGTCTCAAACTTCTGGGTTCCTCAAGTGATCCTCCTGCCTCATCCTCCCAAGTAGTTTGGATTACAGGCATGCATCACTGTGCATTCTTATGCTTTTAATATTCTGTACATTTATTATTGATTTAAAATGCATGTTGCCTTTTTCTTTAACAGATGTTGGAAGTTCTGATGAATCTGCAGTCAGGTAGGATTTTATAGATTTTAAAAATTATGTTAACTAGGGAAATATAGATGGAAGAAACTAATATCGGTTGAGTGTTGTATTCTGGGCTAGACATCATAATATGTTCTATGCATTTATCATCTCATAAAGCCATCACAACATCTGTGTTCCTATAACCCACTGTTTATTAAATAAACAACTATGGATTAGAGCAGTTGATTAATTGCCTCATGATCCCATAGTTAACAAAGTAGCTGGCCCACTTTGATCGTCAGCCTGCCTGCCTTCCAAATCCCTTCTCTTGCTCCTCAGCATAGATTGATAGATATCTGTGCAGCCCTTGGATCAAGGTATAGGTCTGAATCAGATTAATCAGATTCATTAATTTGATTAATGCCTAAATTAATGAGAGTTTAAATACTTTAAACTCTCATTTAAGGTTGTTGTTAGAATGTGGTTAGTCCAAGAGTTTGTCCTAATAAATTTAACAATTTCAGTGGTAACCAGTATCTTATTTTTACAATCAAAGTCTTTAGGGCAGATCTGACTTAGCTTTGGCCATAGGACTGTAAGTTTTACAAAAGCAAATTTAGGCAAGTCTTAGAAATTATTTGACATCCCAGGTTTGTTTTCCATTTAGGCAAGTATTTCTGCTTACTTCCATAATACTTTTTAAGTCTTGTTTCTTTTTCTATGAATTTTCTATAATCTTGTCTTGATTTTTTAAAACTTTCTTCTCTGATTTTCTGGTGCTTCTTTATTCTATTATTTTTTCAAATTCTTCTGGCTATGTATTCCCAATTTTGCTATAGACAGAATCAAAAGCACATAGAATTACAGAATTTTAAGGAATCTTAGAATGAATTAAAATACCTTCTAGTATTTTCACGTGTGTTGAACATTCTAGTCAAGTGATTCTTTAGATAGAGAACTTGAGACTCAAAAATATTAGGATGCTTTTTTAAGACATAGGAATTGGCAGAAATGAGATTTGTAGTCATTTTAAAGCCCAGTACTCTTCCTTCTTTTTATATCCTATTGGCATGTGTTTTAATAATACAAACGGGAGTGAGTCTCATGCACCCAGTGGATAGAATGAGTGTGGAATTTGCTAGTGAACCCAATGGAAGTGTGTAAGAATGGAATGAGCAGGGGAAGGCCAATTTTGAAGAGAAACAATTATCAATCGATAAATTATAAGGATGACAGACACACAAGATGTTGGGAATTATCTACAAAGTCACATTAAAATAGAAGGTTCAAGGGAGCTCTAAAAATTTTGCTGCTTTTTTTATTTATCAAGGACTGACAAACTTGAAGATTTTTACTGAAAGATGCTAAAACATTTTGAGACACTGGGAGGAGTGCCTACAGCAGATAGAAATGTGGTATCATCTACTTCCATCCTGACTTAGAGAGGGGTAGCTTAGAGCCCCTGGAATACTAAGGGGCTGGAGATTGTGAACTACATAGATCTGTGGCACAGGGCAGGTGGTCTCCTCACCTCTGCCTCTTTTCCCAATTCACTGATGTCCTTCCCAAGTCCATGTAGGCTGGGTCAGGGGCATGACTGGCTGGCAAATCAGTCATGGAGTTCAGTTGGGTAGTTGGTAGTGTGTCTATGCTGGGGGCAGGTGATGGAGACTCCAGTTAGCTTGTTTTTTAGGAGCAGGGATATAGAGGGCTCCTACACTTGGTCATTTGAGGCCATCCTTTCAGGAATCTGTGCTTTCATAGATTTGAAGATTTGAAGATTGGAGACTTCTGTGGAGCCCTGCAGAAGTGGAATCTGGAAGTGGGAGCCCACAGGAAGAAAGACATTTAGACAGTACCTAGGGAAATAGAGGTACACTACCAGGACTCCGTTTTTCTGGCAGTCTCTCTCCTTGGGTATCTGAGTGCCTATGAAAATTTTTAAGAGCTTGCTAGTTTATGTGGACCTGAATAAGGTAGGTCCTATAGAGTGAAAATGGGATTTAATAATTGTTAATATTTTAATCTTTCTGGGAAAAATATTCTCAATAAGAACATAGACCTTTGTTATTTGACTTTTGTACATTTAGCTTTCATACATTTCAAGTATTGCAGGGGATTCCCTGTAGTGATTTAGGGCAAAGGAAAGCAATAGGACCTTCCTAAGTGGGTTCCATGCTGAGGAGTCAAGACTGCCATTTTGAATTGAAGCAGATTAGTCTTTTAACCAGAGATAGATCATGGAAAAGAGACAGTGGATCTTTCTACCTTGTTTTAGGACATCAGTTTTCTTCCAGATTAGGTAACAAAATTTATGCCATCCATTAATTGAATTTTAAGTTCAGCTTCAGGACAGATAATTTGTGAGGGTAAATTGTTGTCAGGTTCTGCCAATATACTGACTGTCACTATTTGTTATAGAGCTCAAGGTTAGTTTTCATTGACTATTTTATAGATTTAGACAGGTGGAGGCAGAAATAGGTAACTAAAATCTTTTACAACAGAGGACATATTTTAATTATATCAAGAATCATAATTTAATAAGTAGATCACTGACTTTTCCCCAGATTATGTTTTCCTTTTTTGAGGGGGAAGCTGGATATAAACTGGCAGTTAAAAAAATTGTAAAGAAATCAACTTGCTCATTTTCATTGTGTATTTTTGCTCTCAAGCATTTTCCATGAACTGTGTGTGGATTCATTGCCTGCATCACATGACAAAGACTTGCGTGTTGCTACTAAGGTAAAGTGGTCTCTTGTAAAATTAATTTTCTCACTCTGAATGTAGTTTTGCATAGTATTTACTTTTGAAACTTAGCAGTGGTATACCTATCATTATTTTATGGTGGTAATGGAAAGTTGGTCAGAGAAAAACATACATATGGCTAGTTGATTCAAAAAATTTGTTTAACTTTGGTAACTAACAAAGATTGATAAGTACTGTGATGGGGGAGCTGAAAAAAATGAACTGGAAAATAAGTAGTGACAGGAAAATCACATTAGGAATGCTTTCTCCGATAGAGGAAACATGAAATTTGGTTAAGGTTTATTTGGATAAATACTAACACTTTGACTTTTAAATCATACGAGTGTGACTTTCATGATATTTATGCCTGTATAAATCTTCAGTGGATCAAATTATTTGCAGTAATCATGGAATCCCCCGGGTACCTTTTAGTTACAAAAATGTTCAGCACATAGCATATAGGTTTTTTTTCATGGAAACTTATTATTTTGGTATCCTATAGTTTTTAGGAGAGATTGTTTCTCTACTTATATTATTGGTTCTGTAGTGAGATTAAAAAATATTAAAAATTGTAGAAAAATTGCTGAGTGTGTTGGTGTACACCTGTTGTCCCTTCTACTTGGGAGTTTGAGGCAGGAAGATTGCTTGAGCCCAGGAGTTTGAGAAAAACCTGGGCAACATAACAAGACTGTATCTGACTTAAAAATATAAATTGTGGAAATGTAGAAATTTAAATTTATGCTCTCAAAATTTGTATCACAAAGGGATTTTTGTGTATTTCATAAGTTGTCCATGAAGAGTTTATATAAAACACGTTATCTAATTGAATAACATGTATTTTGCTGCAAATAACCAGTTCTAGAAGCAGAGACTCTTAATACCAATATGGTAAGACTTTAACATCATAATTTTGTCATTGTAGTTTATTTAAAATATTTACTTCACCAGGCGTGGTGGCTCACACCTATAATCCTAGCACTTTGGGAGGCCGAGGTGGGGGATCACCTGAGGTCAGGAGTTCAAGATCAGCCCGGCAAACGTGGTGAAACCTTGTCTCCAAAAAAAGAAAAAAAAACACAAAAATTAGCCGGGCATGATGGCGCCGAGGCGGGAGAATCGCTAGAACCCAGGAGGCGGAGGTTGCAGTGAGCCAAGATCGCACCATTGCACTCCAGCCTGGGTGACAGAGCAAGACTACATCTTAAAAAATAAAATAAAATAACTGCTCAAAGTCCTTATATCACATTCTGAAATTTCGAGTTTCAGAAGTTTTTATATTTAGTTGTTCAAATAATCATTGAAAGCTCCTGCATACCATGAGTTACTGGAGGTCAGTAAACATATCTGTGTATATCCTGGAGTTCCTAGAATATAGTCTTCCATGTAAGAAGCATTTTAATTCTTGTTTTTTGAGATGGGGATTCACTCTGTAACCCAGGCTGGAGTGCAGTGGTGAGATCTTGGCTTACTCCAATCTCCATTTCCTGGTCTCAGGTGATCCTCACACCTCAGCCATCCAAGTAGTTGGGACTATAGACCTGTGTCACCATGCTTGGCTGATTTTTGTGGTTTTTGTAGAGATGGGGTTTTGCCTTGTTGCCCAGACTGGTCTTTAACCGTTGGGCTCAAGTGTTCTGCCTGCCTCAGCCTCTCAAAGTGCCGGGGTTACAGGCATGAGATATTCAGCCTTAATAGTTGTTTAAGCTGAATAAATAGACAAATGAATTTTTATATAATGGAATGTTATAAGTAATATACCTCATATATCTAACGATTAAATATTTAAAATATTGCTTACATTTGTATTATTTTTTAATATTTAAGGATGTATAAGTTTCGATGTGTTATGTTAATAAATTATGCCATAAATAGGAAATAAATTAGAAATACATCATCAGTAGCAAAGAGGATTACAATGTATTTTCTAGTATCATTCAACTGGAATCTTAACATTGTGATTTTAGATTAACATTTCTTACACTTTTTATTAGCCCCAACTCATGTTCTATTAAATATACCTTTTCAAGCCATACATTACACTTTAGAATTCTGGTGACCAATTCTTTTTCTAGGTGGAAAGTTGAAAGTTCCAGATTTCTCTCTCTGTGGCAATAATGTGCTTTCAGGTAGTGGTAGATGACCATATTTAAGTAATTGAATGTCTTATAGTAATAAACTCTATCATAGAAGTACTTACAAAAAAACTAATTGTAGCATAAATATTAATTAGGATTATTAGGGAGAGGAAAGACCAAAATGCTCTGTTATAGATCTCTTTCTCCATGTACTTTATTGTACTTCATGTTGTTTCTTTTCTTTCTTGGCTTAAGCTCATATCTCATTGACCAATTAGGCTTGTTTTTTTTTTTTTTTTTTTTTTGTATCTTCCTAAGTTCTCACATTTTAAATTGAAATTTTTGTGGAGTCAGGGCCTTGCTCTGTTGCCCAGGCTCGAGTGTAGTGCCATGATCTTGGCTCACTACAGTCTCCACCTCTAAGGCTCAAGTGATCTTCCCACATCAGCCTCCCGAGCAGCTGGAATAAAGGCACACACCATCATGCCTGACTCCTTTTTGTATCTTTGTGTAGAGATGTGTTCTCGTTATGTTGCCCAGGCCAGTCTCAAATTCCTGAACTCAAGCAATCCACCCACCTTGGCCTGGCGAAGGGCTGGGATTACAGGTATGAGCCACCATGCCTGGGTAACATTGAGGTTTATTGAAAGAAATTGGTTAGGGCTGTGTGTGTGGTGGTGCACACTGGTTATCTCAACACTTTGGGAGGCAGAAGTGGGAGGTTTACTTGAGCCTAGGAGTTTGAGACCAGCCTGGGCAATATAGTGAGGCCTTGTCTCTACAAAAATAACAATAAAAACATTAGCCTGGCATGATGGTATGCACCTGTAATTCCAGCTATTTGAGAAGTTGAGGTGGGAAGATTGCTCGAGGTCAGGAGGTTGAGACTGCAGTGAGCCATAATCATGCCACTGCATTCTAGCCCTGGGTTGACAGAGTGAGACCCAGTTTCATAAAAAGCGATTGATAAGAAACTCTGGATGTAACTCATTATAATTTTTAAAATGGAAACTAATTATTGATATTACCTTAGCAGCGTGTCCCTGAGAAAGTGTCAGAGCCTTTACCTGGACCTTCCCATGAAAAAGGAAACAGAATAGTCAATGGAAAAGGAGAAGGTGAGAACCATGTTTTATTTAAAAAGTCATTTGATTTTTTTTTAAATATGAGCACCCATATAGTCTAATAGCTAAAGAAAATGTCCTGTTAACTGTATAATAAGTAAAGGAGAAGTAAAATGGTGATAAGTTGTGTCTCTAACCAAGGGTCAGCAGTTGATTCTAGTGGGAGTACCACTAAAGGAACTGAGTTATGAGTTCCATTTTAAGATACTCTAAGACCTGAGACTAGTCAGGAGAGAGGGAAGAGGAAATGAATAAAAGAGAAAGAAAGAATGAGGAGGACAGAGAGTACATGGAATAAATTTAAAAAATATGCAGTTGTGTGTAGTGGAGGATAGTAAAGTCAAATTGTTCTGTAGAAGAAGGAAGAACAGGGTGTTAGAAATAGGAAGGAAGATAAAGTGAGCTTCCAGTACCAAAATGTGTGAGACAATTAGAGTAACATTTTCCTACTCTTGCTGTCATCCTCACTACTGGGGAGAGATTAAGGATTGAGGTACTTTACCACACAGACCTGTGTTTTATCTACCATAGATGAACATCACCAAAAGTGGTTGGCCATGTGTGGCTATAATTTAGTTTTATAGAAAATGTTGTAACCTCATGGAATAGTATCATATAGGTCAAATTAACATAATTGAAAAGAATAATGTTGGGTGATTTGTGGAGAAGAAATTAATTAGAGAAGGTATCGCCTAACTAAAAGTTCATTAGAAACATTATGGCTTATAATATAGTATTAAATTCAGAGAAATGATAGGGAAGAAATTGAGGCTAGGCCAAAAAGGGCAATTAGGGTAAACCAATATGGAAGCACATCAGTGTAGAACAGGGCATTCAAATTTTCATGAAGTAGTTGAGGAGCTTCTGGAAAATGCACATTCTGATCGATTCTGCATTTCTCATGAGTACTCAGGTGATGTTGGTACTGGTCCTTGGACATAGCTCTGAATAGCAAGGAAATAGTCTTCCTTTAGAGAAATCTGGAAAAAGAACCATTGGACAACAATTTAAAAAATAACAGAATCAAGGGAAAGCATTAATTTCCTTTTATTTCTGAGCATGATTCTAGCCACGGGAAGGAGAATGAGATGAAAACAGAGATTACAGGTATATACTACTGCTGAATACAGATGAAAAAAGTGGTCACAATTATCCACAAAAAGCAGTTAGGAAGGGAAGCATCAGGACAACAGATCTAAAGATTACTTTTTCAAAGGAAGAGGGATTGTGAAAGGACAAGGAGGGAGGAAAAAAAGAAATTTGCTGGGGGTCTTCGGAGTTAAAGCCAAGTAAACTTGAGACAACTCACTTCCAGTTGCTTCAGCATATGCCCAGTCTCACAAAAGAGGTTATTGCTGTGGAGGGTACTGGAGGCAGGAGGGAGTGCTAGAATTGGGGTAAACCACAGCAGCTCATTTCACTTCATAATTGTCAGGCCCCAGAGAAAGAAGTTTCATTGACATGAGTGAATTAGATATGATTAAGTTGTATATAGATGCTTTGGCTAATTTTTTTTGAGACAGCCAGTTCTTTGATAGCTGTTTTATAAAAGTCCTTTACAGTGTAAGATGATATACTGAACTTAGCTAATTTTAGAAGCAATCATATTATAAAATTCATTCTGTAAATATGAAAATTGTCATTTTCAATGAATATTGCACTAATTTTGCAATATAAAAGTATATTTGTATCCAGCAAGTCTGTGGTAATTCAGTGTTTTCTTTTTTGATAAATATTTTTATATTGGAAGCTTATTCGACATGGTTTATTTGATGTGTTTTATGGACCGCCTTGCATGAGTAGATCAAGGAGCTCTAATTCAAGGCCAAACGAGGGGATAGGAGAAATGTAGGTGCTGCAGTAGCCCATGTGGTCATGGGAAAAATGAGTATTTTGATTAGCTGTCATTTCATAAGTGTGTATCCTAGCTGATCAATTTAGAACACTTTCTTTGATGAGAGGTGAATCGCACATTCACCTGAACTGTCATCCCAACTGTGTATTTCCTTAGTGACAGGACAAGGGGAATTTGTTTGTGGCGTGTTGGCAGCGATGCCTCTGATGTGTTGAGTTAAAATACTCTGTACATTCACCATCAACTTTGACATTGATTCCCTCAGGTTTGATTTGCACCTCTGTTTAATGGTGCCTTTTCTCCCCATGAGTCCATGTGTTCACAGTGATGTCCATGCTTTTCTATTTTAGGTATAGGCATTTGAAACATAATCTCACTATTGAAATGTAAACTGGGCATTTTAGGAATCGTATATTCCTATTTTCCTCATTATATTTCTGTCATGTTGCTGTCCTAGGCAATGAAAGAAGAAGCCAAGAAGAACCCTCAAAACCTTAAGTAATTATTTTTATAGCCAGGCATGAGAACTCAGCTCGATAGTAACACTGCATGAATGTTTGGTTGGCCCAGTCATACTCAGATATAATTGATGACATATCCCCTTTGCTTTGTAGGGCCTCCTGCAAAACATCCTTCCTTGAAGGTAATTAATTATGTATATTTTTTGAATCACTAACTCCATATTGTATAAAATATATATGATTTATGAATCATTTTCTTTTAAAACCCATTCAACCTAGCACTGAGATGGAAGATCCTGCTGTGAAAGGAGCAGTACAAAGAAAGAATGTACAGACATTGAGAGCAGGTATGTTTTCAATACAAATGGAATGCTGGAAATAAGTACATTCAATGATTGGAAGTACTCACGTTATTCTTACCCCTAATTCTATTTGTTCAAAACTGAATGGAAGGCATTGACATAAATGTTATTGTTGGTATCCATATTTGAATAAAAATAAATTTAGAAGCATAAAAAAGATTTAAAAAATGTAAGCTTTAACTGAGATGTTTCTATTTTAATGTTTTGAATAGCATACAGTTTTCAATATAAAATTTTTATTCTTGTCAGGGATTCAAAGCGGTGAATTTTGAGACTCTAAGATATTTCCAGTGAGTTAAGTGCTAGTTGGAGTTCTGATCTTTACCTAGAGGAAAGCTTTACTTACTAATGTGTCAGTTTCTGTTTTAACTTTAGAGGCTTGCTGCTAGTGTTATTACACTGATGATCTGAAGGCAATCAGATGTTCTAAAGAGCAGACTGTGTATGTATGTGTATTTATAGGTGTGTGTATGTGTGTTTGTTGCATCTTTGATTATCAAAAATGAGGAAAGTACTCATTTATAACTGGTAGACACAATCTTTTAAAATGGTGATTTTGAGACTTTTTGATGTTAAGGTTTTTAAAACATGATTGCATAGAGGCTACTGACATCATGAATTGGTTATTTTGCATTTCAATGCCCTTTTGAAATCCTTAGCTATATTGTGATGCTCAGAAATAGTATGCAGATTTTTTAATTTGAGTCCTAAAATGGTATGCGAGTGGTTATACACTTTATATACCTTTCTGCCACTTTCTTTGGTGTACATTGTATTATATTTTCCAGATGTATCCACATTGATATGATTATCTCTGGTTTAATTCATTTTACACTTTTCATTGTATTCCCTTAGACCACTTTACCACATTTAGTTAGACTCTCCTGTTGCTGATAAATGATGAATGAAAAAAATAAAAACAAAAATAATGTCAGATTAAAAGGGCTTTTGTTTAATCAGTTTGTATCTATTAGTATTTACTATATGAGAATTTAAAGCTAAAAAGTTCAGAATGCAAGCATGCATCAGCATATTTTATAAATGCCCTTAGAACTACAACCCATGAGCCTCTAGCCTATGAAGTTAGGACAATTCATTTCTCTGAAGAAGTTTGCTGTGCTGTTCTCAGAAAAGAAAACTGAAAAGAGCAAATGACATTGTCTTATTTGACCTCTTGGACATCCTTAAATGAAACTGAAACTCTGGGGATACTCAGATCAAAATTCTGAACTAATGTTTTGAACAGTATTTATTAGTTTGTGAATGTCCAGTGATCGTGAGGCCTTGTTGGTGAAATGAACTTTCAAGTTTCACTTTTGTGTTTTTTGCTCTTTTCCTTGACTTGTCTTAAAAGCTTAAATTCAACAGTTTTATTTATACAGAAACCCGGAATATAACTTGTTAAATATATTTCTTTCCTGTCTCACGGCACTGTGTATGCTTCAGATCTAGTGTGAACATAGACTTATTTTTATATAGGAACAATTAGGTTTTTTGTTTGTGTTTTTGAGACAGAGTCTTGCTCTGTCACCCAGGCTGGAGTGCAGTGGCTCAGTCTTGGCTCATTACAACCTCTGCCTCTCGAGTTCAAGCAATTCTCCTGCCTCAGCTCCTTGAGTAGCTGATACTACATGCATGTACTACCACACCCTGCTAATTTTTCTATTTTTAGTAGAGATGGGGTTTCACCATGTTGGCCAGGCTGCTCTCCTACTCCTGACCTCAGGTGATCTGCCCACCTCAGCTTTCCAATGTCCTGGGATTACAGGCGGGAGCCACTGTGCCAGCTACAAATAAGATTTTTAAGGCTATTATATTTTATACAAATCATTGGTCTATATTTAAGGCTTCACATGTGAATTCTGAAGGTATTCATGCATGGAGGGAAGATCATCTCAGTTTAATGAAAGCAGTTTTTAATTTAACGTATATTCATTAAAAATTTTTTTGAAGTTTTTGTCTCTAGTACACAGAAACACACAATAATGTCATGGGTATTTAACCTTAATGTGTTTATGCACAAAGTTAGTTATTCAAATATTTTCTTATCTCTGAAGAATCTTAATTATTAATAAAATTTCTCATGGAAAACAAAATATATAATAGACATCGTTAATTGATTCAAAGTAAATTGTAGTAAATAACAAAAGCTTAGAACAAAGTGAGAGACTCTAGTTAAGTAAACTTGTCTGAGTTAATAGCAATTACAGGACTTGTAAAATACATTAGACCATGAAGGAGTAGTGTGTTTGTGGGGTAGAGGACAACATGGTACTTCTTCAGTGAAGAAGGAATTTTTATACCTTATTACAATTTGTATTACTATTTACATTCTAATAAATGAAAACTTTATTTTCAGGTATTTTAGATTATATTTCTACTACTTGAACCATCAATAGTAAGACCTTTCAAAAATTTGGGAAGTTGTGAGTTGATGATAAATATCTATCACCATCAGTGATCAAAAATCAGACAGCAACTACAGACTTTGGACACACGAACTTCACAGTTAAAGAAAGGATTAATCTTGGAGCTGTGTTTCTATCAGGCAATTATACTCTACCTGTGTGAATCACAACTATTAGAGTAGAAAGAGAGCAAAGAAGGGAAAGAAGCATAGAAAATTTTATTCTAGATTACCTTGGTTGGCTTCATGCTACCATAGTTCTGACTTTTAAAAAGTCATTTTGTGGTCAAATGTACTTTGTGTTTACTCCCCTTATGCAGCCTACAACCAAACAGAATGCTTCTTCGCAAGGCATTTGTATTGTTCCTTTAAGGAAAGCAACATATAAATAACAAAGAGAATGAGGAGAAAGTAATTTCACTGAGGTTAGTATTTAACATAAATTTGAGTGTGGGTACCATGATTATATTTAGAATTTTGGGGCTGGATGGGAAAACCAGGTAGATGTCTACAGATTTCCTTCTCAAACACAATGTGGCTTTGATTATTTTTACATCTCTAATTCCGCAATTATTAGGTACAACTGTATGCAGTGTCACTAAAAATACCTTCCAAAACCAAATATTAAATAATGTCTTTGGCTTTCTGTATTATAGTGTTGATTTTCCCAATATTAATGGGAACCGTTGAGCATTTGCCTTGTGATGTCTCCTAAGCTGTACTCACACATTCCATCACTTTGTCTTAATGGATAATCATGCACTGGGAGTATGGATTTTCAGCAGAGCTGTATCATTTAAAGATAACACATGAGCATCAAATTTAATTCTGCTAGAACACTCAGTCTATTGATTAATTGCAGCTACGATGGGGTCTACTTTACATACAAGTTAAATTCAGTGCCCTTAATCAGTTATATGATCAGGTGAACAATAATAAATTATGCAATATTTTTTCACCCCTACAGTTTTAATTTCTTTTACCGCTTATGTCTAGAATTAACATTTTGTTTTGCAAAACATGATGATAATCTTCTAGAGTGGTGATAACAAGCTATAAATCCAAAGTTTCTTACATATGCAAATGACTTGTTTGCTTCTATTTTCTCATGAGCTTGGTAGATCTAGGAAGCAGAACTTTTAAAACAAAATCCCCAAATGTGGCCAGGAGCAGTGGCTCACGCCTGTAATCCCAGCACTTTGGGAGGCCGAGGCGGGTGGATAACCTGAGGTTGGGAGTTTGAGACCATCCTGACCAACATGGAGTAACCCATCTCTACTAAAAATACAAAAGTAACTGGGCATGGTGGCACATGCCTGTAATCCCAGTTACTCAGGAGGCTGAGGCAGGAGAATAGCTTGAATCTGAGAGGCAGAGGTTGTGGTGAGCTGAGATCACACCATTGCACTTCAGCCTGGCAGCAAGAGTGATATTCCATCTCAAAAAACAACAACAACAACAACAAACCCAAATGCATTTTCTTGGCACAGTAAAGCTGAAACAGAAAAAGTATAAAGTAAATACAAGTAACTGAAACAGTTTATGTATATTATTTTACTTCTCATTTGATAACTTTTGTAAAGTAATGACAGAATGTATTTCTCCAGGGACCGAGATATATACATTTATTCATTCAGTACAAATTCATTCTTATAATGGCCACTGATACTTATATTCTAAATATCTCTAAAAACATCTTCTCAGGCCTGCATCATCTTTGCAACATTGCCTTATATTTTATCTTTGTTCATTTATTTATATGCCTCAGAATTTTATGCTCCTCACAGTATTTAGAGTTAATTATCTCTAACACAAATAGATCTGTGAACCAGTCCTGAATACCTAATGTCCAATCATCTTAAAGGTTTATATAAGGCATTCAGAAACTGACTTCTGAGTTGGGCACGGTGGCTCATGTCTGTAATCCCAGCACTTTGGGAGGCTGGGGCAGCTGGATCATTTGAGGTCAGGAGTTCAAGACCAGCCTGGCCAACATGGTAAAACCCCATGTCTACTAAAAATACAAAAATTAGCAGGTGGTACTGGCATGCACCTGTAGTCTCAGCTATTCGGGAGGCTGAGGCAGGAGAATTGCTTGAACCTGGGAGGCCGGGTTGCGGTGAGCCAAGATCATGCCACTGCACTCCAGTCTGGGAGACAGAGAAGCCCTTGTCTCAAAGAAAGAAAAGAAAAAGAAACTGACTTCTGTCCAAATCTCCATCTGTAGCCCTTTCCTCATCTGCCTTTTTCTCTGGAATTACTGAGCTGCTGGTAATACCCCCCTCACCGTTCCTGTTTTGTAGAGAAATACATATGCTCTTGGAGGCTTCTCTCCCTCTCTTATTGCTGCCTGGCGTGTGCTTACCCTTTCCTGCCCTCTGCCTCCCTTAATCTGGCTAACCTTACCCTCTAAGTCTCAGCTCATGCATGATCTTTAGGAAAGCCATCCCTGACTGCTTTTATTTTCCTTTCTTAAACTTCACTGCTTAACACTTAGCAGGAACTCAGTAACTAATTATTTAGCTAAGTTAAGACTGTTTATACAAAGATGATTCAAAAGATTTTCTTCTACAGTCTAGCAGCAAAGGGGATCGACATGTAAAGACATCATGTGTGGTTCAGGTGGTAAAGTGATACTAGAAAAATTGACAAAGTACCAAGGAAGCCCCAAGAAGCAGACACCTGTGTATGTGGAGAAAGATAGCTAGAATCAAGGAAGACTTCACATAGCATTCTGAGCCTTTTTTTTTTTCTTTTCCTGTTGTTGGAGACAAGTTCTTACTCTGTCATCCAGGGTGGAGTGCAATGGCATGATCGAGACTCACTGCAACCTCAAACTCCTGGGCTCAAGGGATCTTCTCACCTAAACTTCTTGAATAGCTGGGACTACAGGCACATATCACCATGCCTGTCTAATTTTTTGTAGAGTCAAGGTTTAGCTATGGTTCCCAGGCTGGTCTTAAACTCTTGGCCTCGAGCAATTCTCCCATTTTGGCCTTCCAAAGTGCTGGGATTACAGATGTGAGCTATTATGCCCAGCCTACATTCTGAGTCTTAAAAGATGAAAATAAATTTTTCAGAATAGTAGAACATTTGCGATGTGAAAAACAGGGTGCACGCTAATTAAGGTATAAACAACAATTTTGCAAATTGTTAGTAACTGCCAACTCAATTGGTGTGTTGTTAAAAAGATACTGTTATGAAGTATAATAAAGTGTTACATGGTATATTTTGACTGTATTTTAAAATTTTGGTTTTTTTTCCCAACAGTTTTGTTTATCTATGTTGGGTGGAACAATTTGTGAGTGACTCTGAGATTGTTTATGGCTTGAACCTGGTGATATCTAGTGTCTCCCCAAGTAGTTTGTTGAAGTTTTGGATATTTAGAAGTACTTCTTAAATAAGTAAATATTTCAGTAAACATTCAGCTTCACTTAAACTCTCAAAATATAAAATACAAAGAAATGTTATTCTCTATTTTTATAAAGATTATAGTATTTATCTAACTGTTCTTAGTTCATTTGAACTAAACCTATGAATTTGTCAACAGAACAAGCCTTACGAGTGGCTTCAGAGGAAGGGCAAGAAAGGCTTGAAGGAAGTGAAAAGAAACAACCACAGGTATATAAAAATTTAAGTTTCTTGTTTAATATTGGGTTTTTTTTGCTTTAGTAACAAAGTGTAGTCCAAATGACATGACCTTTTAGACTATACCTTTATAATCCAATAGATCATAATATTTAATATTTAAAACATTTAAACCAGTTATGAAACTTAAGATATTCCTACCATCTGTAGTAACTCATAGCTGTCTTTACACTTGGAATTGAGGCAAGAAATTTCCAGAATTATCTTGCTCTTTTATTTTTATAACTTTACTCATAATACGGAAGGTAACATGAAATATTGAGTCATATTACTAAGGAATAGAAATTATGAACAATTTAACAATGATGGCCACTGAGTTAAACTAATGTTAAAGGAGTCATCATTGCCAGTGGTTCAAATGTTGCAGTTTTATATTGCTGCTCACCAGTGCTGAGTTTAAAGATTTACTCTGTTTTGTGGTCACCAGTTGACTTCTGTGTCTGTGTTCAGGGAGTGAATGGGGTCATAAAAGTCAACCCAGTTGCCTATTAAGAGAATCCTACCTTGCAGAATGGGACCGTTGGTGTCAGGGTACAAACAATAAATTTATTTCAACATAAATAAATAGTAAATATTACTAAAATTTAAAAAATCCATCCACTATCACTAGTGGGACTTAAAATATATTAGAAGTGGAGATAAGCAGAAAATCTATCTAAATACATAATACTATCATAGTACATCATTTGAATTAGAATTTAAAATTTTGCTTCTCTTTCTGATTGGTGTTCAGTTTGGCTCTTAATAATTTAGTGTTTGCCTAGTCTCTAGTTAATCTTCAGAAATATAAATGCACTGTAGCATGGCAAATTATTTTTTACTTTTTAGTTACAATCCCATAATTTAAGAGTAGCAACACATAGATTGTTTCATAGTTAAATTTTCATTATTTTCTAATATTTCTTTGTTTATACTGGATTAAAGCTAATTTTAAAACATGCACTCTGACAGAAAAGACATCTGAGAAACCAAACAAGCAAATTAGTTTTCCACTTTTGCACCTGTGGGGGAAAAAAAGTCTCAAGAACCAGAACTGGGTAAGAATTGTGATAAAGGGAATATATCTGTATATTCAGGACTTCCTTTAAAATTCATTACAAATAAGTTCAAGCTGAATATTGGTGAAAGTTTTGAAAACTCCAAAATTACTGCTTGCCCTGAGGAAGAGCTCCTACATAGTAACTCTAAAGAGGGACGAACTTAAAGGGAGTGCCCTCTAATCTAATGAATCATGTCCCTGATTGTGAGGAGGAAGATGCATCAGGAGGGTCTAACTCTGTGGCATTCCAGACAGCACCTGAACAGAGGAAGCCCATGTCAAATGTCTTTTCATTCTGTTCACACTCCAGGTCCCTGAAATACACTTACCAGTCATCTTCTAAGCTTCATTTAAATGAAAACAAATCAGACTATAAAAATGAAAACAAACCAGACACATAGCTTGTTTCTGACACAGATGAAGAAAATTTTTGTAATGGTAAAGGAACTGAAAAATTAAGGAACCCAGCAATTATGATTGAAATGAAAAAGATTAAGAGTTTGACACGCAAATGGCAAAAAATATAAACCCAAATACCACTAATTGGAAATGAGACATTAGGCATTGGCCTCAGTCTAGAGATCCTGAAAGTGTTTTTGATTTGTGATTTACCCACCCCAAAGAAATGGAGCATATGATTCAGATAGAAAGCCACAGTAAATCTGCTGTTACAGATACTTATAAAAACAGAAAACCAATACAGTGCTTGTTCCAGAAGCCACTATGTGACAATCCCAGTGGTGATAACTACCAAAGCATGAATCTTGAATTATAAAATGTGAGTTATTCTCTACCACATAGTAAGAGGACATAAAAAGTATAGCTAGAAGACTTACAGCAAGATATTCCAAGGTTTAAGAATGAGGTAGGCATGTTACAAGTAGAGTTCCTGGCTTTGGAGAAAGAGACAGTTCAATTTCAAAAAGACAGAGGTTCACTTGCTGCTTCTCTTTTTTCTGTTTATCAATTATTTGATTCAGTCTAATTTTCTATTCAAGAAAATCTCATGTGTACAGTTACAGTGGGGTTTTCTAAATGTGTAATTATGTGTCAAAGTAGATGAGTTCTTCTATCTAAATAACAGTTCTGGAGAATGTTCTCATAATGTTTGTTCATTAATCAACCTAAGTCTTACTCTCAGTCTTCCAAGTGGCATATGGGCTGGGAAACTAATTCAGCCATATACCATGTGACCTTCTGAACCAGATCAACTTAAAGAAATCGCTAAAGAAACAAGCTCTAGATTCTAGATTCTTTTTTCTGTATTCATTTAGAGATGAATTACATTTATTTAATGATAGAATGAGAATACAATGGCTGGGAAGCAATGACTGAGAAGAGCCACAAAAACACATCTAACTTTGAGGGTTGCAATGAATATTCCCAGCCAAAGGAGTCTGTTTAATGTGTTTTCATGCATGCAAGTTTATCTGCTTAGCTCAAACTGTTTGAACTTACAGTCCCATCATGGTTATTTCAAATACTTTTGAAAACAAATACATACTTCCACATATTTTAAAAAATTACCACTCTCCAGTATTTCTGTTGAATCAGACCTTTATATTATGTTGTTTAATAAAGTATGGTAAGTTTTGACATGTATGATTTTTTATCATATAAGAAGCATAACTTCTCAGCCAAAAATTTAGCATTTGACTCTTTAGTAGAAAGTTGAGTTCTGTACATTGTGTTCTAAAGATAGACAAAAATCTAGAGATTTACTTTTTTCAAAGTAAAGCAGATGAGGCCTTTTTCCACCCTCTGAAGCATTAAATTGCTTTGCTTAAGTTAGACTTTTAATATATCTGACTAATTTGATAAATTTATCTGGTAATTTATGTAATTCAGCAATATAGAATTGTATCATGTTATTTGGTGCCATGAAATGCTAGGGAATGCCACCTTAGGAGCTTTGGATGAAACATTTAACATGTCTTGGCTGGTTTGACTCCCATAGATAATGGGGCTAAAGTAGATAACTGTACCATATGTTTTCCACCTATAAACTTTTGTGGTAATTGAATGTGAAATCTGGGGAGCATCTCATTTTCCAGAATTCTACACTAGAAACTCAGCAGTTTCACTCTGCTTCTTGTGTTGTGGCAAACTTTTGTTCCCATAGTTCAGGGAGCACCTTTACTTTTTTTGATATCCCAGGATTCAAAGAAAAAAACGGAGAGATAAAAAGCAGTGGGAAAAAGAATAGCTTAGTGCAGAAAAGGGAGAGCTTCTTTTCTGTTCCTGAAGCCCTACAAGGTCACATCCTCTTTATCTGGCTGTTTCATGTAAAATCCAGGTGGTAAAGACAGAAGACATATGTTATGCCTGTGTCTTTTTATTTCTCTGTTTCTGCCAGTCAGATAGCATAAACATTTATATCAGATAGCAGAGTGGGTGGGAATAAAAGCACAAAATGGAGAAGAGCCCTTTTTGAAATTTTGGAAAATTCTTCTATTCACTCAAACAGAAATGAGCAGACTTTACAAAAATTTCAATGATGAGATGATAAGAATATCTTATAATTATAATAACTAGGTATAATGTTAAAATTAAATTAAGCACAAAATATTTTTATGATTAAAATGGTGACAGTAACCTGAATCAAGTGAAAAAATCAGGGAAAAAGTTATTTATTGAATAAAATAATAATTATTAATATTACTTTTATTAAAGGTCAAAGAAGGAAATAATACAAACAAAAGTGAAAAAATACAACTATCAGAAAATATATGTGATAGCACATCTGCTGCTGCTGCTGACAGATTAACCCAACAAAGAAAGATTGGGAAAACATATCCTCAGCAATTTCCCAAGAAGCTGAAGAAGAGCATGATAGGTAAGCCTATAGCGGTGTTTTTGTTTTTTTTTTTTGAGATGGAGTTTCTCTCTTGTTGCTCAAGCTGGAGTGGAATGGTATGATCTTGGCTCACTGCAACCTCTGCCTCCTGGGATGAAGTGATTCTCCTGCCTCAGCCTCCGTAGTAGCTGGGAACACAGGCATGTGCCACCATGCCCGGCTAATTTTTTGTATTTTTAGTAGACATGGGGTTTCACCATGTTAGCCAGGCTGGTCTCGAACTCCTGACCTCAGGTGTTCTGCCCACCTCAGCCTCCCAAAGTGCTGGGTTTACAGGAGTGAGCCACCGTACCTGGCTGGCTATAGCAGTATTTAACAGCAGATACTTGTCATTGTGCTATAAACTAATTCAAAATTGGACTAATATTCCTTATGATTAACAAGTTTTATACTTTTACCAGGGATATGTAGCCCTGTCTGGTAATCAGAAAAATGCAAATTAACATAAAATAAGATATATTTTTTAAAGTCATGCTGATGTTTATAAAGTAATTATTAGTGTTGGCAAATGTGAGGAAAAAGGCATTCTCATACACTGTTGGTATATAAAATTGGTAAATTATTTCTGAAGGGTAACTTAGTGCTGTGTGTCAAAATTTCAAATAACCTGACATCCCTTTAACTCACCAACTTCACTTCTGGGACTAGATTTCACAGGAAAATATAACTTGTGTAAACATACACATACTTATTAAGGACATTAATTATATAATACACATATTGAAAAATAGGCCAATAACTATATAAAATATGTCATAACAAGGTGTTGAAAGTATTAAGAAAGAAATGTAAAAAGTGTGGAGATGTTAGACTCTTTAACCTAGTTTTGGGTTACAGTCATCTGCAGATATAGTTTGTGTGAGAGACATCTGAAGGTGCCATCTTACACTGTCAATCATTTGGAGAGATACTTGCAATATTTCATAAAGATTGAAATTTATTTCTGGTGAACTTATACACTTGTCAATAAATAGTAACTTTAAAAAATTAGTTAATTGTAAATGATCTTTTTAAATTAGGGAGTGATTATGACTGTGTGATTCAAAAAGGTAATTTTGAACTTGTAACTTTACTGAATAATCTCCAGTATCCTTTTTTATAATATATACTAGAGTGACTAGGAACAGAAACTTTAGCAGAATATTCTTTCCTCACTACTTTTCAAGTATATGCATTCTTCTGAAGATGTTGAAGTGAGAAATTAAATATCTGAAAACTACAAAGGAAAAATAATATAGAATGTAGAAATTTTATTAGAATAATAAACATATGCAGAGGTAGATCACAAGATGAACTTTTTATTTTTTAACAAAATGAATTTTAAGATAAATGTCTTTATCTGCAGACGCACCTTAAAACAAGAAAATGAAGAAAAAACAAATGTTAATATGCTGTACAAAAAAAGTACAGAAGAATTAGAAAGGAAAGAAAAACAATATAAGAAAGAAGTTGAAGCAAAACAACTTGAGCCAACTGTTCAATCACTAGAGATGAAACCGAAGACTGCAAGAAATACTCCAAATCAGGTAAATCAATCTTTGGTAAAAATTCTGTATTTTAAACTCTATATTTTAAACTGTATGTTACTTATAATATCCACTTTATTTAATATATGTTATTTAGGTCTAAAACAAACCAGAAATGTTATCTCATTTTTAAAAATGAATGATGACACTTACAGGTACAATTATTAATATTTATTATAAATCTTGGCATCCACATAGAAAATTTTGTTCCCGGTAAAATTGTTCCTTTTACTTTCCCCTATTTCATATTGATTACTGTACCTAATATTACAAAGAAGAAACAAATTATTGCAATCACATATAATCTCATGATATTCTAAGAAGAGCTCTATAAATTTTATCTTATTTACTATTGGTGTTTTGAAATAAAAGTTTTCTTTCGTATTGATATATTTGCACCACAGAAGTAACTGTGATCTGTTGGAGAACTAGAAGTAGAGTCAGCAGTCCTGGGGAAAATCTTGTAGCTTGCTTATATTTTTAACCTTTCTCAAAATTGTGGTAACTAGATGAGTTCATCAATGAATATATATAGGAGTGACTAGTATAATATCTAGATTTATGATTTAGTAAATGTAATTCTTATAACTGACAATAAAAGTGTTAAAAGAGTCAAACTGCAATAGAATATTATCAATGAAACAGAACTGTAATAACTTTGGGAAGTTTTATCTGTCCAAATACGTGTGAACTAAGGTTCTTACTATAAGGTGGTGTATGGGTTAGATAGCAAAGTGTAAATGCAATTTTTTAATATATTTTAATTTAGTCAAATTTGTTAAAGCTTTAATTTATGCTTTTGGGTTTGTTGTAATTCAGGGAAAGGCTTTTCCAATTCTGATATTCTTAAAAATTCTCTGGTGTGTGTGTGTGTGTGTGTTTACTTTTATAAATTCATTGACTTTAAATACATTTCTGAACTTTTTGGAATTTATGCTCTAAAAGGTTCAAAGTTTTGCTTCAACTTTTTCTCCAGTTGGACATCCACTTACAGTAACCTTTTTAGTATATGGATGTGCAGGTTATTCATTAACTTCAGAGGTAAACATGATATGTTATTTTATTGAGTGCTAGCTAAAACTTTCTTTTGTTTTATTTAGGATTTTCATAATCATGAAGAAATGAAAGATCTGATGGATGAAAATTACATTTTGAAGACATATTGCTATACTCAGACAGGAAATATGCACAATGAAAAATGACAACCTGGAAAAAGAAAATAAATATCTTAAGGAATTAAAATTGTTAAATAAATGCTGACCTTGAAAAGAGTATGAAACTCAATGAGGAAATGATAACAAAAACAGCATTCCAGTATCAACAAGAGCTTAATGATCTCAAAGCTGAGAATGCAAGGCTCAATTCCAAACTGTTGAAGGAAAAAGAAAGCAAGGAAAGACTGGAACCTGACATTGAATCTTATCAGTCTAGACTGGCTGCTGCTATAAGTAAACACAATGAAAGTGTGAAAACAGAAAGAGACCTAAAACTTGCTTTAGAGAGAACACAAGATGTTTCTGAACAAGTAAAAATCAGTGCTGATATTTCCAAAGTAAAAGATGAGAATGAGTTTCTCACTGAACAACTTTCTAAAATGCAAATTAAATTCAATACCTTAAAAGATAAGTTCCGTAAGACGAGATACTCTCAGAAAAAAGTCATTGGCTTTAGAAACTGTACAAAACGACCTAAGCCAAACACCGCAGCAAATAAAGGAAATGAAAGAGATGTATCAAAATGCAGAAGCTGAAGTGAGTAAATCCACTGGAAAGTGGAACTGTGTAGAAGAGAGGATATGTTAACTCCAACGTGAAAATCTGTGGCTTGAACAGCAACTAGATGATGTTCATCAGAAAGAGGATCATGAAGAGATAGTAATTAATATCCAAAGAGGCTTTATTGAGAGTGGAAAGAAAGACCTCCTGCTAGAAGAGAAAAATAAGGAGCGAATGAATGAATATAATTATTTAAAAGAAAGTCTCTTTCAATATGAGAAAGAGAAAACAGAAAGAGTAGTAAGTACCAAGGAAGATAAATACTTTCAAACTTCTAGAAAGAAAATTTAAACCTTTGGTTCTGGATACATGTTGTACCTAGTTGAATATAAAAATCAATAGATAAAAAGTGTGTTTACCATAGGTATAATTCCATTTACATGAAACATCCAAAAAAGATAAATGTATAGGAACAAAAAGTAGATTAATGTTTGTGAAGGGCTGGGGCTGGAAGCTGGTAGTGACTGCTAATGGGCGTGAGGGATCTTGCAGTGATGGAAATGCTCTAAAGTTGCGTTGTAGAGATGGCTGCACAACTCAGTAAATTTACTAAAAATCTTTTATCTTCATGTTAAAACAGATACATTCTATAGTATGTAAATTATATTTCAACAAAACTTTTTAGTAAAAAAAGGAAAAATGTGTTTACTATATCAGCTTAGAAACATACGTTGTTTCCAGGAAATAAAAGGTAGAGCTGAGAGATGATTTACTTTGAGAAAAGACATTGTGTCACCTATGAAATTTTATTAGGCACAGAGTCATATTTTAAGGTAGATAGTCCTGTACTGCTGAAATAATAATTTTAATGTCTTTATGTTGCCACATGTTAAGACCATGATGAAGGTATAAATGGAAATGTTTACACCTGAAATGAGTATTTTCAAATTAAAATTTAATTAAGTGATTTGCTTCGACACTTAATTCTAGATTTCCCAGATGAACTGAAGTGTATTGCTGTGTCTTGTAATATCTTGCTTTAGGTAGATTTTTATATATTTTGGTTGGTATAGCTTTATTATTATTCATATTAATATAACTTAAATCTGAAAATATGTCAGTCTCAAATTACATATTTTTATGACCACATAATGTTTTAAAGGCACCTACTTGTTATAAAATTATAATTTAGGGTAAATGTGGTAAATTTCAGCAAAGCCATGTTTGATTTAGTCTTCCCACTGGTATTCATAATTTACTTTGAATATGTTTATTAATAATTAGCTCATAATTTTTATTTCAAGGCTCAATGACTGTCATTTGAATATAACTTTGTCCAGTACAAAGATATACTGTAGCTGCCTGTGATTTATGAGTTAGGCATTAGATCCCCATTTTCAGACTAAAGAGGGGTGGCAGGCTTCATGTACAGTGGGAATGGAGTAATTACAGAGGGAGTTGTAGGAACTTGAAGTCAGAGAGGGAGGTAGAGGCCTGTTTACCTAGGGCCTCAAAGGCCATTGGAATTTTACTTTTATTCTGAGACAGGAATCTGTTGGAAGGATTTGAACAGTTGATTGAATATGTTAGGAACTTTGAGGTTGAGTTGAGCTTCTAAGATGATTGAATGCTAGGATGAATCTGTTGTGTTAAGTAAGAGAATACCAATTTGGCAGGAGGATAACACATTCTGCATCCCTCACTGAATTCAGTAATAAATAAAAGTGTGTACATATGATGAAAAGATGGTGAATTGATGTGTGTGATTATTTTCAAAGTAGACATGTTAGAGTTAAATATTATTAACATAATTTAATAATGAGGCAATTAATAAAATCAGTAACAAAAATATTTTATCAGGTGGTTGTGAGACAACTTCAACAAGAAGTGGCTGATTCCCTTAAAAAATTATGTTAGAGTCTCCACTGGAAGGTACATCATGTTGTCACATTAATTTGGATGAGAAACAGGCCTCAAAGAAGAAATTATTTCAAGTTGAAAGTCAAGTATGTATGGAATTTAACATGACAGTTATTCTGTAGCTGGTTGAATTATATAACATGTTTTAGGATACTAATTTTGGCAGAAGCTTGATTTTGTATTTTCATTATAATTATTTCCATTTTACTATCTTTATAATGTACTTTTTTTTTAAATTGTGACTTTTGTTCTACCATTTTGAAAAACAATTGCATGCCTTTTCTCTTACAATATGTACCCTTGGAAAAGTTGATAATTATACATCATTCCTCAGAGAAAATTGACTTTTTTCCTGTTAAACATATTTTCAAGTAATTTTTGTATTGCTATGATGAGGCAGGCCACATTAAATCAGAGGAGAATGTTTAATGGAATGTTCCAGAAAATTGTTTTATTTCTTCACTTTTGTGAATGGACACAGAATCTGTGTCTATTTATTTCACAGATTCTAGGTTAACTTGTACAGAAAGGCTATTATACTATTCTTTGAAATGTACATGTTTTATGTTAATTTACAAACTATTTGAAAAGTTAGGTATTTTCTTTATTTACTTTTTATTTAAAATATACTATAAAAGTGTAGAAATATTTAGATCTGATATAGTATGTACATCAAAAATTGAGAGCTGAGAAAATTACCTCGATCCTGCCATTGGATTTTAAAAACAGTTTCACTGAGATATAATTCATGTATCAGACTGTTCAACCATTTAAAATGTGCAACTCAGTATCTGTTAGTATATTCACAGCATTTTCATCACCCTCAAAAGCGACCCCACATCTCCTAGGCATGACTGCAACCTTCTTCCATGTCCCTCCACCTACCCCTGTTGTAGGCAACCACTATCTACTTTTGTCTCCATAGGTTTGCCTGTTCTGCATATTTCATATACATAGAGTTATACAATATGTAGTCATTTATGACTGGCTTTTTCACGTAGCTGAATGTTTTCAGAATTCATGCATGTTTTAGCACACATTGGCAGTTTACTTCTTCTTATAGTTAAATGATATTCTATTCCATGGCTATACTGGTTTTCCATTCATTCATCAGTTGATGGACCTTTAGGTTAGTTTCTACTTTTTAGCTATTATGAAAAATGCTGCTGCAAACATTCACTTACAAGTTATTATGTGGACACATGTTTTTATTTCCCTGCCATTTGACTTTATTCTCAGAGTTAATTGGGCAGATTTCAGCCCTTGTCTTGCTCATGCTATCCTTTCTGCCTTCTCAGTTTCTGTTCATCTAGCCTCATTCATTCAGACCTGGCAGACAATTTTTTTGTTTTCATGAAGCTTTCTCTGACTGTTCTGACTCTCATTGACCTTATGTGTTAGCAATTATTGTCTAGTCTGGGCAGAAAAACTTAGTCCTTAATTTTACATGGCCTTTATTTTTTTATGGAAGATAATTTTGTCTCATAAATTTGCTTAACGGGGGAATAATATATAATATGTATGCCACCTATCCTTGCATACATTGAAAATATTTTAGCTTAGAAGTTTTTAGCATACAATTAAATACTTTATACGATACCAATTATTTATTCTTTGAGACCTTGACACAGTAAGGTTTATATTCTAAATGTATTTTTAGCAATTAAATACCAGATCTAAACCAATTAGTCTAATAGAGGAGAATCATTCAATCACAAGTTTATGTTTTTCTCACTATGAAAAAGAATCTAAATTGGCCTTTTTTCACTATGCAGCCAGAATTGTGTTTCTGGACTGCTACCAGTTTGTCAGCTGAGCAGTTCTGGCTGCAGCTTGTCTGATGCACCATGGTACAGCTCCTCAATATGAGCGTTCAGCAGAGTGCTTGTGAAGGCAGCAACACAGCAACAGTTGCTCAGAGGAACTCATTCAGGAGCCTCGATTTAGCAATAGAGTCCAGGATTTTCAGCTCAATGTCTTTAGCCTGTCTCTGCTGGTCATGTCAGTTATGTACTATTCAATCCAGGAGGTGCTATTTCATTGTAGTACATACATAGTCATTGCCTATTGAGTCATACAGAGAGAAAAGTAAGTTATAAATTATATGCCCCCCATTTGCTGCAACTCTCAGTGGTGAAAAGAATGATTCAGTGCAGCTATAGGAGACTACTTCCATTGGCATGCCACCTACCTAACATACACAATTTTGTTAAGATATACAATAAAATTATTATGTTAATAGCAAATATTTTATGTAGCTCACTATGTTCCACGTACTAAGTGCTTCATGTTAGTCCCCAGTTAAACACCTGGTTGGGGGAGGTGGCTCATGCCAGTAATCCTAGCATTTTGGAAGGCTAAGGCAGGAGGATGGCTTGAGCCCAGGAGTTTGAGATCAGCCAGAGCAATATAGTGAGACCTTGTCTTTAAAAAAAAAAAAAATTAAATACTTAGCTGAGGCATGGTGGTGCATAACTGTAGTCCCAGCTACATTGGGAGGCTGTGGTAGGAGGGTCGCTTGAGCTTGGAATATTGAGGCTGCAGTGAGTGGTGATCAAGCCACTGCACTCCAGTCTGGGTAACAGAGCGAGACTCTGTCTCATAAATAAAACATTTTGTATAGATTCCCATAGAAGTGAGTTAGACATCAGGCATAGAATTATTAGCTACTTTTATGTCTGCCTTGGGAGTAAAACATATAATAAACATATAATAAGGGACAGCATTAAACCATCTCAATCAATAGCCTCCAACTTCTCGAGAAGGTTCTTATTTCGCGAATTTCTAAGCAAGAGACTACCTGGATTAAGACATTTGGTGGACACCATTTTGAGATGAAGAATCTTGATTGGGAAGAAGGGAGATCTCTACTTGACTGGAGCTTCCCAGTGATATAGTTGAGTGTCCCCTGAAAGAAATTGTAGAACAAGATGTTCATCATGCCATATCTCTAAGGAAAAGGAAACTCTTTAAAAGAAAACAAAGGCAAACAATTGATAATCTGATTCTCATGGGGAAGTTTTCATTATAAAAGAAAAAAAGGGCTGGGCACCGTGACTCACGTCTGTAATCCCAACATTTTAGTAGGCTGAGGTGGGTGGATTACCTGAGGTCAGGAGTTCAAAAACAGCCTGGCCAACATGGTGAAACCCTGTTTCTACTGAAAATACAAAAATTAGCCAGGCATGGTGGTGTGCACCTGTAGTTCTAGCTACTTGGGAGGCCGAGGCAGGAAAATCACTTGAACCCAGGAGGTGGAAGTTGCAGTAAGCCAAGATGGCGCCACTGCACTCCAGCCTGAATGACACAGTGTGACTCCATCTCAAAAAAAAAGAAAAAGAAAAAAAGGGACAAAGTATACTGGTCCAAAAAAGAAGAAAAGAAAAAAAGGACAAGGTATGCTGGTCAATATTGTAATGGTGAGACTGTCCCCTTTGAGATTAGAAAATAACAGTGTACTGAAAGTAACATCAATAAGAACCAACATAAAATAGACAAGATTCACTATCTACAAAAGTAATCTGCACCAAGTAGCAATGTCTGAGCGTGTGGTTGAGAATATTGTCTATAATATGTGTAGTAGAGGGAAGAGGCCTCAAGAAAAAGGTCAGAGCTGGAAATGTAGATTAGGGAATCTAGGTCAAAGTTTTGAGATATTAGGAGTCCTGAGAGAATTTAAAAAGTGGAATAGCAGCCGGGCATGGTGGCTCACACCTGTAATCCCAGTACTTTGGGAGGCCAAGGCAGGCAGATCATGAGGTCAGGAGTTCAAGATCAGTCTGGCCAACATAGTGAAACTCCATCTCTACTAAAAATATGAAAAATTAGCTGGGCGTGGTAGTACAAGCCTGTAATCCTAGCTACTTGGGAGGGTGAGGCAGGAGAATTGCTTGAACCCAGAAGGCGGAGGTTGCGGTGAGCTGAGATCATGCTACTGCACTCCAGCCTGGGTGACAGTGGGGGACTCCATCTCAAAAACAAACAAACAAACAAACAAAAACAGAAAGGAATAGGGCTGAAGAACAGAGGTTGCTGCATTTAGAAATGAAGTGGGGTCAGAGGAGCAGAGGGAACATTTGGTCACTGCTCACAGTTGCTGCTGAGTAAAGCAGGATAAAGTCCTTCATGACCCTTGGACTTTTTTATTGGAATTATTAAAAATCAGATTTCAGTATTAAAAACACAATAAGTGATGAAAAATAGATTTCTGATTAAGAACATGTTTCATAGAGTCCAATGGAAGGGGAGAAACAAGACAATAGAAAAACCACAAAAAGTAAACAAAAGTTGTGTTTTTGTTTATTATATAAAAAAACTTTATTTAAAGAGAAATGGTTAAGAGAAAGGGAAAAACTGAAACCTGTGGGTGAATACTTACAGAGAATGACAGTATTAACTCAGCCTGAAGACAGATGGGGATCAAAAATGTAATGGGAAACAGATAAGAGTTTTCTAAAAATCATCTTAGTAAGATGTAATTTAAGAAAACTTAGAATATCTTAAACTATTAATGACAGTGTTTCTAGAGCATCTTTAAAAACTAAAATGTAAATATAACTACACTTTTTTTTTTTTACTAACCCTTAGTATTTTATGTGTAAAAACCCTTGTTTGTAACAAACATTTTTGGCTGTTTAAATTTCAGAAAATATAATGATGAAAGTATGAATCATTTTTAGCAGTTTTAAGAAAAGTGACTATTTTTGAAATCTGCCCTTATTGGCATCAGGTTTATAAAATGCACTTTATACCCCTGCCTAAATACATATTACTCATCAACTTATGAGAAATAATATTTTTAAGATAAAAGAGTATCTCTAGATTTTACAAAAATAATTTTAAACACTTTTTTTAAGCCTGAAGAAAAAAACGAAGAATTAAGGAAACTTTTTGTGTTAGTATCATCACTGGAGTATAATGTGAATCAAATAAGAAAGAAAAATCATGAATTAGAAGAAGAGGCAACTAGGTATGGTTTTCATATTGTAGAATATTTTAACCATTTATTAATTGATTTAACTCTAATTTTACTTGACTAAAACCGAGATACAAATTCATTTTATGTCTCCATTTTCATAATTAAAAGAATTCTATTTTAAAATGTATTTCAGAAACACAACACAACTTTATAGCATGTGCATCATGGGGCTGGGAGTCAGCTGAGCTGCTGGGGCAAGGTTGGGATGAAAAAATTTATATTAAAAATATGTATAAAAGAGAAACAACATAATCTGAAAATTTTTTGAATGCCAAAATATTATACTTGTTTATTTATTTATTTATTTATTTTTATTTATTTATTTTTTTTGAGACAGAGTCTGGCTCTGTCTCCCAGGCTGGCATGCAATGGCGCCATCTCAGCTCACTGCAACCTATGCCTCCAAGCAATTCTCCTGTCTCAGCCTCCTGAGTAGCTGGGATTACAGGCATGTGCCACCACACCCAGCTAATTTTTGTATGTTTTAGTAGAGATGGGGTTTTGCAAAGTTGGTCAGGCTGATCTCGAACTCCTGACCTCGTGATCTGCCCGCCTCAGCCTCCCAAAGTGGCATGAGCCACAGTGCCCAGCCACTTATTCTTTAATGATTTTGAAAACAATGTCAAAGCCTTGGATATATAATGTCAAGTGCACTCTTCATTATCTAGTTTGAATTTTTATTTCTGAAGATATTTTTGCTGTCTGTGGTCATCTTTTCTTCCTTTTGTAGTATCCTCTGCTGCATTCAAATTCTTTAAAGAAGACCTATTTGTGTAACTTTAACGTCAAAATTTGTCTTGATATGTAGCTTATATTTTGTTTCTGCTTCTTTTTCTTTTAGATATAAAACATATGGAAATTTACTCATTTTACACAGATACCTCCATTGTATACAGGAAGTATATGTGTTATTAAACTTCTGTTTTACAGAAATAAATTTCATATATATATGTATAACTTAAAAGTAAAATGAGCATTCATGTTTTGATCACAGATTAAAAAAAAAAAAAAGGAATGTGTCTTTGAAGCCCTGAACACGGCTACTTTTCTATTTATTTACTGAGCACTTAAGTGGGTTTTCTGATTCTAATCGACAATTTTCTGTCATTGCCTTTCTCTACATGGTTTTGTATCTCTTTCATTTTGTTGACATTATGTCAGCAAAGATCTCTAGATCTCTTCTTCAGAGTCTTTAAATCGTCACACATCTCTCTGCCCCTTTCCTTTTTTCTAAAACTGCCTGTTTCCTTTTTCTCCTCAACTCAGATATGAAAGATGTTTCCTTACTTCTGTTTTTCTACATTGAATGATCTCCTTGATGCTTTTTGTGTGTACTTTTTTTTCTTCTTATAGACTGTGGTCAATGGGTATCAAAATGTATTTTTGTGTCTTTTTCAAATGTATGTGTTTTACTTTTTTCTTGGTTACTCATCTCTGGGTTATGGCTTATATTTAGTGATAGGTTATTTTATCTTAGCATACCAACATGGATATGAATAGTTTATTTACAAAAAGTGTGTGGTTAGGCCAGGTGTGGTGGCTCACACCTGTAATCCCAGCACTTTGGGAGGCCAAGGTGGGTGGATCATTTGAGGTCAGGAGTTCAAGACCAGTCTGACCAACATGGCAAAACTCCATCTTTATTAAAAATACAAAATGAGCCAGGCGTGGTGGTACATGCCTGTAATCCCAGCCACTTGGGAAGCTGAGGCAGGAGAATCACTTGAATCCAGGAGGCAGAGGTTGCAGTGAGCCCTGATCATACCATCGCATTTCACCCTGGGCAAGAAGAGTGAAATTCCATCTCAAAAAAATAAAAATAAAAATAACAACTGTATGGTTGTAATACCACTTTACCTGCCATATATGCCATCAAATTGTTCTTCATATTATTTATCTAAGATTATAATTTCATATAGAATGCTTCCAAACTATGCTGAGTTGAAACTGAAAGGATCATAGTTTATAGATGTGTTTCTTTGATATGCCATAACATAATATCTGTTTAAACAATTATTAAATATTTACTCTTAAAAATATTTGACTTACTAATTCTGCACATTTCTGCAGATATAAGAAACTCCTGGAAATGACAATAAATATGTTAAGTGTATTTGGAAATGAAGACTTCGGTTGCCATGGAGACTTAAAAACAGATCAACTGAAAATGGATATTCTGATTAAGAAGCTAAAACAGAAGGTAATTTTTTAAAACAATTATTTTATCTTAAGGTCTAGATTACATGTGTGAGACGTGCAGGTTTGTTACCTAGGTAAATGTGTGCCATCATGGTTTGCTGCACCTGTCGATCCATCACCTAGATATTAAGCCCGGCAGGAATTAGCTATTGATCTTGATGCTCTCCCTCCTGACCCCAACAGGCCCCAGTGTTTGTTGTTCCCCTCCCCGAGTCCATGTGTTCTCTTCGTTCAGCTCCCATTTATAAGTGAGAAAATGTAGTATTTGGTTTTTTGTTCCTGCATTAGTTTGCTGAGGATAACAGCTTTGAGTTCATCCATGTCCCTGCAAAGAGCATGATCTCATTCATTTTTATGGCTCCATGGTGTATATATACCACATTTTCTTTATCCCGTCTATCACTGATGGCCATCTGGATTGATTCCATGTCTTTGCCATTGTGAATAGTGCTGCAATGAACATACAAATGCATGTATCTTTATAATAGAATAACTTGTATTCCAACATGTGGTAATTTTAAATCAGTTTTGGGATTAAAAATCACATAATTTGGGTACATATTAATAATGGAAAAACCCAAATTCTGCCAAAATATGTTGAGAAAATAGAGGGTAAATATATCCTTTCAGACTTTAAATGCATCAGGCACTTAGTTAATCTTCCCCAGATCTGGGAAGACCTAGAAGGGGAGAGATTGGGCTACGTTAATGAGGGCCATTTCAATCTCTTTGCCCTGCAGCAGCCATTTCAAAATATGTCAGAAAAATATATTTGGGGGTTAAATAGTTCGATTTCCTTCAGCTTCTTCTCTCTGTGATGCTGTACCAGAATCAGGTGAGAAAGTAAGCTGCATTATAAGAGTTAATAAAACCCATCTGATGAGATTTGATAGTTTGAAGCGTGTGATTCGAAGACCATTTAGATGGAAATTGGGGCCAAAGAAAAAAAGGTCTTATTCCTCAATATAAATCTCTCAGCGCTTTAAGCAGTGAAAGAAAGATTTTTCATTTAATTTTACAGACTTGATACTAATGAAAAGGATAGTTTTTAAAATATAAACCTTTTTTCTATAAAAAGAACATGCTGTTGATTCTCTTATGTCTTGAACTTTCGCCAGTGATATGAAACCAAGCAGTACCTGTCTCCAGATCACTAGTACCAAATTAATTTGGGGGGGCTTGGTAACAGGTTTATTGAGAAAGAACACACCATGCAATTCACTCATTTAAAATATACAAGTCATTGACTTCAGTATTTTCAGAGAGTTATGCAGTCATCATTACAATCAATTTTAGAACATTTTCATCTCCCTGAAAACAAACCCCACATCACTTAGCTGTCTTCACTAGTTTTCCTTCCTCCCTCAGCCCTAGGGAACCACCCACCTTCTTTGTACAGATTTGCCTATAAGCCTCTGAAATAAAAAGCAAGTGGTCTACTGTGACTGGCTTATTTCACTTAGCATAATTTTTCATGCTGCATCTGTGTTGTAACAGGTATTGATGCGGGGTTTTTCTCCTTAGTTCAGCTACATCTGGGTTCTTCTCTCATGACCAGGAAAAATTAAGCGTGCAGACACACTGAAGGATGAGGAGGACATAATTTATTATGTGAAAGGAAAGCTCTCAGCAAAGAGAGGGGTCCTGCAAACAGGTTTCCACCTCACAATTGAATACCAGGAACACATGAGCTGAAGTGGCCAGGCTCCTCCTCTGCATAAGGCATGAATTTCTGGTGCCTCCACCCCATTCCCCCAGTGCTTGTGGGCCTCTGGTCTGCTGCTGGCATGTCCAGGCAAGACAAGTCCAGGTTCCCTTATCTGCACATAACATCCGGTGTAAACACTTGTGGGGCTGGCTGGAGATTCTCCGGGGACCCTTCCGTATCTGCCTAGGCATTTTGCTGTCTCCTCCTAATACAGTATCAGTACTTAATTTCTTCTTATTACTGAGTAATATTCGATTGTATGGATATATCAAACAGTTTATTTATCCATTCGCCAGGTGATGGACCTTTGGGTTCTTTCCCACCCAAAGGTGATGGACGTTCTGGCTCTTTCCACTTTTTGACTCCTATTAATAATGCTGCTGTAAACATTTATGTATGAGTTTTTGTGCTTGAATGTTTTTTATTTTTCTGGAGTATATACTTACGACTGGAATTTCTGGGTCTTATGGTAACTTCATGCTTAACCTTCTGAGGAGCTGCCAGTTTGTTTTCCAAAGCGGCTGCATCACTTTACATTCCCAGCAGCATTGGATAAGGGTTTTAATTTCTTACATTTTTCCTAACACTTACTTTCTCTTTTATTGAACAAAGATTTTATCCTGTGATGTGAAGTGATACCACATGTGGTTTCACTTTTCCTAATGACTAATTACATCAAGCATCTATTAATGTGCTCATTACCATCTTTATATCTTCCTAATGACTAATAACATCAAGCATCTATTAATGTGCTCATTATCCATCTTTATATCTTCTTTGCAGATATATCTATTCAAAAATCTTTGCCCATTTTTAAAATTGAGTTATCTTGTTACTTGTGAATTGCAAAGGTTCTTTACTTATCCTATATATGTAAGTCGCTTATCAGATATATGCTCTTCAAATACTTTCTTCTACTTAGTGTCTTGCCTTTTCACTTCTTGATACTGTCTTCTCAGGCACAGCAGTTTTCAATTTTGAAGTCCATTGAATCCATTTTTCCTTTGGAGTCCTAGCTAAGAAAACACTGCCAAATGCAGTCACAAAGATTTATACCAGGGTTTTCTTCTGAGAGTTTTATAGTTTTAGCTGTTAGAGTTAACTGTTTTATTTTGGGTTAATTTTTAAATAAGATATTTGGTCCAAATTTATTTATTTTTTGCATATGGATACCCAGTTGTCCCAGCACCATTTGTTGAAAAGACTATTCTTTTCCCGTTTTGTTCTTTTGTTAACCTTATATAAAATCAATTGTCTGTAAATGTGCAGGTTTATTTTTAGATTATCAATTCTTATTTTGTTTATGTCTATTCTTATGCCAAGGTCAAAATGAATTTACTGAGAAGTTTTTTCAATCATGTTGCATATTATCAGTTGTCTTATGTCATAATAAAAATTAAATTTAGTGGAATATCTTTAACTTCACCTTTTCTGTCTCAAAGGAGTCTCTGGCCAGCTTATACCTTGCTTACTCTAAGATATGATGGGAAGCCAGGTCTACAAGACACACTTTCTTTTTTCTCCATTCAAACCTTTAGTCTCTTTTCCATTGCCTCTCACTATAGTTTTATTTTCAGTAAGTTTTGGTCACAGGATCTGCTGACATAGTCTAATATTTAGTGCATTATGTTTTGCTAACTCATTATAATTCATAGAATCTTCCATAGATGTTTACCATCCAGGAAGGAGAAGTTTAAGTCTCAGCTGCCAGCTTTCCTCAGTGGAAATCAAGTGAAGTCATCATCTTGCAGTTCTCAGATCCTCTTTCCACCTGGCAGCTGGTTCTCTTGGGTAGCACTGTGGCTAATCCTTTTCTTGGTGCAGATCTTGCATTCTCAGAAACCACAGTTCCCTGTATTGACCTCCTTTTACTGAAAACAGAGGTGCACAGCTCTGCTTTCTAGCTCAGTAGAGGATTCTTGGAATATAAAGTTTAACTCATTCCAAGAAAGCGTCTTAGGATCACAGCACTTCAAAATCAGGTAATGTTCAGGCAATTTATCAGAGACACATAGTAGATTAGTATTTTGACTTTCAAAATTTCAGAGCCAAGTTGTGTGCTCTAGAGATGCATTGTGGTATAACAGCATTGTGGTATAACATAGAGATGGGATGATCTGAAGTTCTCCAAACAAACAAGCTTGAAGTAAGGTAAAGGAGAAATTGCATTTGATTTCTTAACACTCAAAGCACACTATGTTTACTTCTGTGAAGACTAAAAATCATTTCATAATGTTCTCCTTATTTCCTCATTGAGAAAAGGAAAATAAAAATTAAATACCAGGTTGATTAATAAATACTCAAAGCTTATCTTTTAGAATTTTAGTTAATTCAAATCAGGTAAATGTCTGATTTTGATTGTGTAACCAAGTATTTCTGGTTGTTTTTCATATCATATGTCTTCTTGCTTCCCAGTCTTATTTCCTAACTTGAGGGGAAATTGTAAGGAGACACCCTTGCCTTGTTATCAGAGTTCACAATTGAAGGAGTTTTAGGAAAAGTTCGTCCTCAGCAGCTTGTCTTTCTCCTGGTTATCTGCTGCTTCTCAATAGTGTTTGCCATCAATAAATTAACCTCAACATTTATTAGATCCTACTTTAAAGGAGACTGTTTTCTGCTGCATAAGTTATGTTTCCTGTTGTCTCTTTTTAAAACTTATTTTTCTGACAATTACCCAGAGTTTTGTGGCTTAAAAGAAAAACATTTATTTTGTTAATGAACCTGTGGTTTGGAAAAAGCTTGGCCAGGACAGCTTGTCTCTGCCCCCTCAGCTTCCCTAGGAACAGCGGATCAGTTGGGAAAATGGAATCATCTGAAGCCTTGCTCACCTATGTGTTTGATGGTTGATGCTGGCCATTGGCTGGAACCTTGGTTGGGGCAGGCAGCATGAACACTGACACTGGCACTGCCAGGTTCTCTTTGTGGCCTGAGCGCTCTCACAATCTGGGAGCTGAGTTCCAAGGGAAAGCAGTCCGAGATAGAGAAGCCACATGGTATCCCTTTTACTGCATTCTATTCATTAGGAGGAAGTCAGTAAGGTTGGCCCATATTCTGTTTTTTTAAATGGGATCAATGTAGCTTCTCTTTTGTTTTAAGTGACACATATATACATAATTATGGGTTACAGAGTGATATTTTGATACATGTAAATAGGGTGTAATGATCAAGCTAACTAGCACATTTACTACTTCAACCATTTTTCATTTCTTTGAATTGTGAACATTTACAATCTTCTGGCTTTTAAAAAAAATACAATAAATCATAGTTAACCATATTCACCCTACAGTGCCGCAGAATACCAGAACTCATTCCTCTTATCTAACTGTAATTCTATATCCATTAACCAGCCTACCTTCCCCTACTTCTTTGAGCTTTTTTATTGTTGTTAAGAGACAGGGTCTTGCTAGTGTAGTCTGGGCTCTGGGCAACTGTAGTCACCCAGACAGGAGACAGTGGTTTGATCATAGCTCACTGCAGCCTCCAACTCTTTGTCTCATGTGATCCTCATACTTCAGCCTCCTGAGCAGCTAGGATTATGGGCATGCACCATTGCACCCATCTGATTTTTGACTTTATAGAGATATTTCCCTATGTTGCCCAGGTGCTCTGGAACTTTTGGCCTCAAGTGATTCTCCTGCCTTTGTCTTTCAAAGTGCTAGGAAATTACAGGCATCAGCCATGTTGCCCAGCCCTCAATTTTTCTTTAGCTCCCACACAGGAGTGAGAATGTGCAGTATTTATCTTTCTGTGTCTGCACTTAACATAACATTCTCCAGACTGATCCATGTGGCCATGAATAACAGGATTTAATTCCTTTATATGGTGAATAGTATTCCATTGTGTATGTGTGCCACAGTTTTTTGTCTTTTCATTTGGTGATGGATATGCAGGTTGATTCCATACATTAGCCATTGTGAATAGTGCTACAATAAACATATGAGGACAGGTATCCTTTTGATCTATTGTTTTCTTTTCTATTGCCTGAATACCCAGTAGTGGGCTTGCTGGATCCCTTGGCAGTTCCATTCTTAATTTTTTTAGAAAACCTCATGTTGTTTTCTGCAGTGGCTGCACTAATTTAGCTTCCCACCAACAGCATGTAAGAGTTTACTGTTCTCTGGAATCTCACCAGCATTTTTTTTTAATCTTTTCAATGATAGTAATTTATTCGAGTTGGAGAAAGATTATATCACATTGTAGATGTGATTTGTATTTCCCTGAGGATTAGTGATATTGGGCATTTTTAAATTTATTTATTGGCTATTTATATTTCTTTTTTCCTAAAAGAAGTATAGTTAGATATTTTGCCCAATTTTGAACTCAGATTCTTTTTTTACTGTCAAGTTGTTTGAGTTTCTTGTATATTTTGGATATACAAGATATACAAGAGTATATATAAGAGTAGTACCATTTGTCTATCATTTGTTTTTTGCCTATGCTTCTGATGTCTTATCCATAAAAATCTTTGTGCAGACTAATGTCCTCAAGCATTTTCCCTATATTTACTTACAGTAGTTTGATAATTTTGGGCCTTATATTTCAGTCTTCAATCGATTCTGAGTTTATTTTGTTATATTGTGTTACACAGGAAGCTAGTATCATTCTTCTCTATATGGATATTTAGTTTTCCCATTGCCATTCCTTGAAGAGGCTGTCCTTTCCCCAGTGCTTGTTCTTGGCACCTTCACCCAAAATCAGTTGGCTGGAAATATGTGGATTTATTTCTGGGTGCTGTATTCTATGGCCTTTACCCCAAGAATCATTACTTCTTAAAATGCAATTCAAATTAGCATGAAACATTTGCAGTTTAAGCAAAGGCTTATGGCATCAGAATCCTTATTTACTGGATTCATTATTTTGTGTTTTTTTGAGATAGGGTCTTCATCTGTCATCCAGGCAGAAGGGCAGTGATGTGGTCATAATTCACTGCAGCCCTGAACTCTGGGTACAAGCCATCCTTTTGCCTCAGTCTCCCAACTAGCTGGGTTTACAGGCATGAGCCACCATGCCTGGCTAATTTTAAAAAATATTTTTGTAGAGATGGGGGTCTCACTATGTTGCTCTGGCTGATCTCAAATTCCTGGCCTCAAGTGATCTTTCTGCCACAGCCTTTTAAAGTGCTAGGATTACAGGCATGAGCCACCATGCCTAGTATAGAGTATTATATTATTTTCAAAGTCTTATTCCTAGAGCCATTTATTGACTTTGGCCTAAATAACTCAATATGATATCTCTGAAACTTTTTTTGACATATGGGGAATGATAGGGAAGGGGGTTAGATACTTTTTACTAAGAGATAACTTAGTGCCATTTAAGGAGGAACAAAAATAAATTATCAGAAAAATAAAAGTAAGATGAAGTGCAAAGTTCTGTGGCAAAGATGATGATAGTATATAGTATATTTTTGTGACTCATGGTAGCTTTTACTTTGTTCTTAAAATTCTGAGTAATTTAAGGGTTCACATTTGAAGAATCTACTGCATTACAGATAACATTTTATTGCAAGTAAATGCATTTCAAAAGTTGCTATTGGTTTTGTATTAGATTATTCTCAGCCTACTTCATTATCAAGCTATACTATTTTATTCATGCAGTTTGATGATCTTACAGCAGAGAAGGAAGCTGTATCTTCAACATGTGTCAATTTGGCTAAAGACAATCAAGTTCTTCAACAGGAGTTATTATCTATGAAAAAAGTACAACAGGAATGTGAAAAACTTGAGGAGGATAAAAAGATGTTGGAAGAAGAAATATTAAATCTTAAGACACATATGGAAAACAATATGGTAGAACTTAGTAAACTACAAGAATACAAATCAGAGCTAGATGAAAGGGCAATGCAGACAGTAGAAAAATTATAAGAAATCCATTTACAGGTTAGTTTTTTAAATCAGGTAAGTTTATCTGTAATGTACTTTCATTTATTTCACTGCAAATTATATTTTGGATACGTATATATTGTGTTTCCTCTGCCTCTCTTGTAGCAATTTGCTTTGTAGAGTTCTAGAAAAAAGATGGCATCTGTTTTTTCTTCTAAATATTTAAATTTCCATTATTATTATAATAAAATCAATCTTTCAGAGTAATGATTCTCACTATGGAGTCATTTGATGATTAAGACCAGTTGGCATAAGAAAAAGTTGTGATTTAGAAATTATGTGATACTTTTGAATTGGTCTTAAGCTACATTTTTGGTTGATCACTTTTTAAAATTATGAATGGATTCTATTACTTTTTATATGACCAGATTACATTAATACTAACATAATTATGATTTCAAATTTTTATAAATCAGACTTAATTCTGAATTCAGTTATTAGTTTTTATATTGCTGATAAACATTTTAAGCTTCAGCCTCTTTTTTAAACATATTCAGAATTGCTCTTTGTATCACTGACTCAAAATGAAAGGCAACAAACATGTAATAATTAGGTTATAATTGTTTTAAAAGTGTATTCTTTTCATTTGTTTTAGAAACAAGCACAATATGAAAAACAATTAGAGCAGTTAAACAAGGATAATATGGCTTCACTAAATAAGAAGGAACTCACACTTAAAGATGTGGAACGTAAATTCTCCAAAATGAAAACTGCTTATGAAGAGGTTACAACCGAATTAGAAGAATATAAGGAAGCCTTTGCAGTAGCATTGAAGGCTAACAATTCCATGTCAAAAAAATTAATGAAGTCAAAACATACACTTATAGAAAATGAATTAAATTCATTAATTTGTTTTGAAAGCATAATTTTTAGTGAGATGGCTTCAGGATATTAGTAGGAAGTGAATGCTAATTTGACAATGTAATTTTGGAAAATAATGTTAGTAAATAATCTTACCTTTAAAATGTTAGTCAAGGATAGTTTCTGTCTCTCCTCTCTTTTTTTTATTTTTTTTTGCTTTTGTATGGCTTTTTTCCCCTGAAAAGTCTCATGTAGTTAACTTAATCTGTTAGTTTTTTTCACTAAGTATTTTTGAAGCTATATAATTAATAAAGTGATCTTGTTATAAAATTACTTGTCAAAATTTCCCTAAATAGAAATATTAATGAGTTTAATTTTTTTTTTTTTTTTTTTTTTTTTTTTTTTTTTTTGAGACGGAGTCTCGCTCTGTCGCCCAGGCTGGAGTGCAGTAGCGCAATCTCGGCTCACTGCAAGCTCCGCCTCCCGGGTTCACGCCATTCTCCTGCCTCAGCCTCTCCGAGTAGCTGGGACTACAGGCGCCCGCCACCACGCCCGGCTAATTTTTTGTATTTTTAGTAGAGACGGGGTTTCACCGTGGTCTCGATCTCCTGACCTCGTGATCCGCCCGCCTCGGCCTCCCAAAGTGCTGGGATTACAAGCGTGAGCCACCGCGCCCGGCTTTTTTTTTTTTTTTTTTGAGACAGAGTCTCGCTCTGTCGCCCGGGCTGGAGTGCAGTGGCGCAATCTCGGCTCACTGCAAGCTCCGCCTCCCGGGTTCACGCCATTCTCCTGCCTCAGCCTCCGAGTAGCTGGGACTACAGGCGCCCGCCACTGCGCCCGGCTAATTTTTTGTATTTTTTTTAGTAGAGACGGGGTTTCACCGTGGTCTCGATCTCCTGACCTCGTGATCCGCCCGCCTCGGCCTCCCAAAGTGCTGGGATTACAAGCGTGAGCCACCGCGCCCGGCTTTTTTTTTTTTTTTTTTGAGACAGAGTCTCGCTCTGTCGCCCGGGCTGGAGTGCAGTGGCGCAATCTCGGCTCACTGCAAGCTCCGCCTCCCGGGTTCACGCCATTCTCCTGCCTCAGCCTCCGAGTAGCTGGGACTACAGGCCCCCGCCACCGCGCCCGGCTAATTTTTTGTATTTTTTTTAGTAGAGACGGTGTTTCACCGTGGTCTCGATCTCCTGACCTCGTGATCCGCCCGCCTCGGCCTCCCAAAGTGCTGGGATTACAAGCGTGAGCCACCGCGCCCGGCCTAATGAGTTTAATTTATTTTTCAGTGGATCACAACCTAAACCCAAAGTGTCAAGTGGTACTGCTACTCTGGGCACAATCTTTTTTGATTGGGATCTTTAGTATTATCACTAGAGGATGCCTCAAGAAAGACTATTTGTGTAACATTTTCAAGATGTTACAGAAAGGCATCCTTGAGAAATAGGGAATAATTATCACAGGAATTTCAAGAAGCGTAATTCACAAAGTGGTTAAAAAATAACACCTTGTTCAGCCTGAAGGGGTGTGTGGAAGGCAGAAAGAACAAGCCCCACCTCCAGTGCCTTGGTCACAGTGCTGGGGGCTAATTGCCTTCAGAGACGCTTTAGTTCTTTTTGGTCACCAACCAGACAATCTAGTTCTCCCCTAGGAGTTGTTGCTCTGAATTATTCCTCAGTGCCAAATGTTTAATCGTTCCTAGATAATGGGTGAAATGTACAAGGGTGAAACCTAAAACTGGTTTACTAAACACAAGTATTCCTAGATTTTTTTCATTCATTTTAGTTTTCTTAACCTACATTAAGGAGTACAACATGATGTTTTGATATAATTACTTCTAGTGAAGTGGTTCTTGTAATCAAGGCAAATCAACATATTCATTTTCCCATGTTGTTACCCTTTAAATACAAGTATTTCTAATGGAATCTTCAGAATCTTACAATTAGAGCCATTTTAGAAGGCAGCAAGTTTTACCTTTTGAGCCAGACATCACTGATAGCCATTTCTCTTCCCTGTCTACTTTGTTTGAACTGCTTGTTCAGTAGAAATCACCTTAGAAACACAGGTACTTCTTTAGAACGATTTTAAAATTATAATTCCTTACAACATGTGTGCTCTCACACACCTTCGGTGTGAAAACACTGTTTATTGGGTAACTTGGTTTACTCTCAGGGCAAGTTTTTAAAAACTGCAAGTCATTAAGAATCATTTAAGGAAAAATGAAACACTAAGCATTTGTCTTTGCTCTCTTTACAGATCAAATAAGAAAATAACAATGATCAGCACCAAGCTCCTTATGCAGAAAGAGCGGGTGAAATATTTTCTCAGCACTCTTCCTACGAGGCCAGACCCAGAGTCACCTTGTGTTGAAAATCTTAATAGTACAGGACTCAACAGAAAATATATTCCCCAAATGCCTGTAAGAATTCCTACTTCAGACCCACAGACTTCAAATAACTGCAAGAACTACTTGACTGAGGTTAGTTATGTGACCGTTTCTGTTTTGGGTTTCATTTCTCTAATATAATTCTTGTTTTTAATTTGGTGAAATACTGAGTTGTTCTGTTGACTTATGCATGTTAAGTAAAGATCATAATTAGCTGTGTTAACACAGAAAGGAAATGGGAACTTTACATTTTTTAATTCCCTGGAGCTCTTATTTTCAAGAGATACCCATTTACTAATTGTATTCAATAAATGTGGCTAAACTGACATGTTTAAAATATCTTTAAAAGCTGCATTTAAGTTAGGTTTTAGAAATTGCATGTTATTGCCTGATAACTGACAACATACTTTGAGATGCTTTGGCTTTCTCTCTAATTGATTGTAGTTTAGCTTTGGTTCACACCACATTTTTTTTTTTTTTTTTTTTTTTGAGGCAGTGTCTCACTCTGTCACCCAGGCTGGAGTGTCGTGGCACCATCTCAGCTCACTGCAACCTCCACCTCCTGGGTTCAAGCGATTCTCCTGCCTCAGCCTCCTGAGTAGCTGAGACTACAGGCACCCGCCATTACACCCAGCTAATGTTTGTATTTTTAGTACAGACAGGGTTTCACCACATTGGCTGGGCTGTTCTCGAACTCCTGACCTTGTGATCTGCCTGCCTCAGCCTCCCAAAGTGCTGGGATTACAGGCATGAGCCACCGTGCCCAGCTCACGTCACTTTTAAAGTTTCTTTGCACCAGCCAGGCGCGGTGGCTCATGCCTGTAATCCCAGCACTTTGGGAGGCCAAGGCAGGTGTGTCACAAGGTCAGGAGTTCAAGATCAGCCTGGCCAAGATGGTGAAACCCCGTCTCTACTAAAAGTACAAAAAAAAATTAGCCAGGTGTGGTGGCGGGCACCTGTAATCCCAGCTACTAGGGAGCCTGAGGCAGAGAATTGCTTGAACCCGGGAGGCGGAGGTTGCAGTGAGCAGAGTTTGTGCCACTGCACTCCAGCCTGGGTGACAGGGCAAGACTCCGTCTTGAAAATAAAAAATTTTTTAAAAAGTTTATTTGCACCATCTCAACTCTTCTCACCCATAATCACAACTGAATGATTGGCATCCAAACACTTTACCCCGCATATGGATGTTTATTATATAGTAGAATCTAAAATAATTGCATTTTATGAATTACACAAAACACTAAAATGTTCATTTCATTTTTATGTTAAAAGCTTTGTGCTTGGCCAGGCACGGTGGCTCACACTTGTAATCCCAACATTTTGGGAGGCCGAGGCAGGTGGATCACCTGAGGTCAGGAGTTTGAGACCAGCCTGGCCAACATGATGAAACCCATCTCTACTAAAAATACAAAAATTAGCAAGGCATGTTGGCAGGCATGTGTAATCTCAGATACTTGGAAGGCTGAGGCAAGAGAGTCACTTGAACCCAGGAGACAGAGGTTGCAGTGAGCCAAGATCATACCACTGCACTATAGCCTAGGTGATGGAGATTCCATCTCAAAAAAAAAAAAAAAAAAGGTTTGTGCTTCTCTTTCATAAGAGTACATCCTCTGACTATAAAAATCCTGATAGAAAACCTAGGAAATACTCTTCTAGACATCATACTTGTCAATTAATTTATGGCTAAGTCCTCAAAAGCAATTGCAAGAGTAACAAAAATTGACAAATATGATCTAATTAAGCTAAAGAGCTTCTGCACGGCATGAGAAACTATCATGGATTTAACAGACAGCCTAAAGAATGGAAGAAAATATTCACAAATTATGGATACAGCAAATGCCTATTATCCAGAATCCATAAGAGACCTAAACAAATCAACAAGCAAAAATAAATAACACCAGTAAAAATGGGCAAGGGACATGAACAGACACTTCTCAAAATAACACATGTAAGTGGCCCACAAACATATCAAAAAATGCTTACCATTGCTAATCATTAGAAAAATGCGAGACAAAACGTCAGTGAGATACCATTTCATACAAGTCAGAACGACTTTTGTTAAAAAATTAAAAAAAAAAAACGATATTGGGGAGGCTGTGGAGAAAAGGGAACACATGCCGTATGTGGCAATGTAAATTAGTTCAGCTACTAGGGAGAGCAGTTTGGAAATTAAGAACTAAGAATGATTGTTGGATGCAGCAACCCATTACTATACTAGGGGTATACCGAAAGGACAATAAATCATTGTAACAAAAAGATGCGTGCACATGTATTTTGATTGCAGCACTATTCACAATAGCAAAGACATGGAGTCAATCCAGGTGTACCCAAGGTAGACTGAAAATCCAAGGTAGATTGGAAAATTCCATATATACCATGGAATACTATGCAGCCATAAAAAGAACAAAATCATATCCTTTGCAGCAACATGGATACAGCTGGAATCCACTCTCCTAAGCAAACTAACACAGAAACAGAAACCAAATATCTCATGTTTTCATTCATGTGGGAGCTACACATTGGGTGCACATTGTCATAAACATGGGAATAACAGACACTGGGAAATAAGAACGGGGAGGGACAGAGTGGGCCAGGGTTGAAAAACTACTTATTGGGTCCTATGCTCACTACGTTTGTGATGGGTTCAATTGTACTCCAAACCTTGGCATCCCTCAATATACCTTTGGAAGAAACCTACACAGGTACCACCTTAATTTAGAATGCAAACTCGAAAAAAAAACAAGAAAAATTTACTATAAAAAAAGTTTACTATAAGTAGAGAATATAAATTTCATTTTAGGATAAAATTTGTTGAAGTAAAAAATGGATTAAACTTTTATAAAGGGCAGAGTTTTGCTAAGAATTTCAAAGCAATGCATTCATTGCAAAAGATGACTTTAATTATTTAATTTCTTTTCTTTTTTTTGAGTCAGGGTCTCACTCTGTCACCAGGCTGGAGTGCAGTGGTGCAATCTTGGCTCACTGCAACCTCCACCTCCTGACTTCAAGCAATTCTCCTGCCTTAGCCTCCCTGGGACAGGTGCGTGTCACCACACCCAGCTAATTTTTATATTTTTAGTAGAGATAGGGTTTCCCCATGTTGACCAGGAAAGTCTCAATCTCCTGACCTCATGATCTGCCTGCCTTGGCCTCCCCAAGTGCTGGGATTATAGGCATGAGTCACCACGCCTGGCCATTGTTTAACCTTTGTACTAATAAAACACTACCTTTCTAAAATCGTGCATATGCAATAGACCACTATTAACTGTATTTTTGTCAGACTGCTCTAAACAGCATTACACAGATACATCCTCTGTTATCTAAACTTAAGTAGAAATTTTACTTTATTTATGTGATTATTTTTCTATTTAAGCAAACTTCGTTATGTCTAATCACTAAAAATACTAAAGGCCACATTTTGTAAGTGATATATTATTTTCATGATAATGTTCCTTGTTTAACTAAAACATTATTAATTATTTTTACTTATTTTAGATGCAGCCGGACTGTGTAGAACAAATAATTAGAGAAACAAAGAGAAGTATGTGGCCAAAATTTATTAATTAAATTTAGGTTTATTTTAGAAATAAAGTGTAAATAGCAAATGGCATTCCTTTTCATTGTTGGGTTAGTAGGTACTACGTCAAGTATTTTTTTTCTTACACACATCTAATGAAAGATGTGAAAACAAAAACTTTCACAGAGAAGACTTTGCTTATGCACCATAAATTCATCACGTTCCATAGCTTAAAAAATTCCCAAGAAGTCTATGCATCTCTTTTTCACTGGCTCTACAATTTCTTCATTTTTGCCATCCTCATGGAACTGTCAGCCAGCATACTGAAACGATTCTAAGAAAACAAAGGCATCATCAAGTTCTCAGGGTTTTGGTAGAGACTGAAGGCCAACAGACTTCAGACTCATTCAGAAATCCTTAGCTGAGCAATAACCCTTCATAAGCAATCACCTGAAGTGACATTTTAAATCTCCTGTCATCTACTGTGTCATTGGCTTACATCTGTTCTCAGGAAAAGTTCCAAATTTTTCACCATGAAATAAAAACATCCATGTCAATGTGATTCTTGTCAAGTTACTCAGCCTTGTCTCTCACCACTTACCCCACTCTGCCCTTTGCTCCAGCGCCAAACTGGATGGAGTGGAACTCCTCAGGGCTCTTCCTCACCTCAGGCGCTTTGCCTTCCTCTCGTCTCTCTATCTGGCAAGCTTTTCCTTGTCCTTCAGGTATCAACCTATGTATCTCCTCCACCACAAAGCCAATGATATTGACACAAAAGTGGGATCATGTCCCTTCTGTGTGTTCTAGTAGTGCCCTGCTGTATACCTGTCATGGTATCTGTGACTCTATATGGACTTTGCCTGCCCGTCTGTTTTTTTAGGTTATAGCCTATGACTATTGGGAGGTGGACCATACCATTTTCATCTTGTAATTCCAGTGCTGGTTCTAGTACCTTAGCACGTGGCTGTTGCTTACATGAATGAATAATGAAAAAGCTCTGATATTTAAACACAATTAGAATTAATGCCATGTGTAAATTATCAATAGTAATTTTGTATTGTAAATGTATATACAAATTTCTCATTCTTATTAACTCTGATAAAGTTCTCAACTCTTTAGTTTTTAAACTCACACTTAATTAACTGAAGAGTTTTAGGTAAAGAACATAAATTTTTTTTCTTTCCAGCTGTTGCTGTGTTGGACACTAGTTCCCATCTACTTTCTTCTCTAGAATCCACTGGTAAGCCACATCTAATGAAGAGAATATTTAACCATAAAGTCTTAAGGAAAAATCGTATGATTTAAAAGATTATAAAACTTTATTACTGGGCTATTTACACAGCATTTTAATCGTTTCTCATAAAATATATAACATTACAATATTTACTGAAGTAGGATATTTTTGTATCATATGTATGATGATAATTTATAGGGTATTTTAAATGATGTTTTTTAGCCTCCTTAAGTTTTAAGTGGATCTTGCAAATGAAAACCAGTATTATTGAGTTTGACATACTCAAATTGCCCAAATGTCAGCTGTTTAAACAGCCAAACAACCAAGTCATCGTTGATACTTTAGTAAAGGTCATTGAAGGCTTCTTTGCATTTTACAGTTTTTATGACTTAGGAGAGTTAAGGAGTACTCCCAGGTTTGTCCATGCTAATGTTATGATTTTCTTTTTGTAGTTCAGCCGTATTTTGTATGGAGATACTTTGAGGCTCTGTAAATATCTGGTTACTCCTCAGAACCCACTAGATTTAGCATTTCATGGATGACTTGTGTTTGAACAATTATTACTATGATGGTTGCCAGATGATTATTTTCTTATTCTCTTCTTTGTTCTACATGGAGAAATAAAACCAATAAATAAGGGAAAAGGGAAAGCTCATGATTCTGGTGGTCCAGTTCCCCAAGATTAGGCCAGTGGTAGACATTTCAAGCTGACTTTATGTCTTTTTGATTTGTCCCTGTTACTCTGGCAGGACTTTTTTACTTTCTGGCACAAGATGTTCTAAGCTAATCTTGTGTTTTCTCTGCCCGAGCCCTGGAACGGGTAATTTTTCTTAGAAGCAGAGGTGGAGCCACTGAGGAAGCACAGGCAAGCCCTCCCCAGCATGCGCTCACTAGTGTCCAACAGAAGAACTGCTGCCGCATCCACTGAGGTACCAAGAAACCAGCAAAGGGCCTTCTGGCTCTCTGGGGACCATCCTCATGTGGTCCCCTGGCTCAGCCTCAAAGGTTGTGGATTAGTCTTCCTGTAGCCTCTGTGCTGTGTCTTTAGATTGGGGCTCTGTGGGAAGGGCCCTTGGAGACCCAGCAGCACAGAGTGTCTCATCTGCTAAATGTCCCTCCCTTCCTCACACTCTGACACTCAGGAATAGGGTAGATGGCGTGTCCAGGCAGTGCCAGGCCACCTCACTGTCTCCTTTGAGATGGGCCCAGAGGACCTTTGGGGGTGAGTGTGGAACTGGGCACCTGGAGCCTGAGGCCAACTGTCTCTCCCTGTGTCTTGGAGGAAAGCCTGTGTCCCAAAGAGACCCCCTGGGCCTGTCCTCTGGGCACACAAGCAGGAGGGAGGGTCTGTGAACTGAAGGGGTCATTGTAATAAATCTTTGAGCACCGCTGCTCAGGGGCCTGGTCAGTGGACCATGGTCAGAGATGACCTGGTCATCAGGACCTGGCCAGTTGGGACCTGATCAGCAGGGGCCTGGTTAATGGTGGCCTCCTCAGTAAAGGCCTCATCAGTGGGAACCTGGCGACCTACTCATTGGAAGACCGGTCAGTCGGGGGACCTGGTCATTGGTGGCCTTATTAGTGGGGCCTGATCAGTTGGAACATAAATAGTGAAAAACTGGTTGATGGGGCCTATACAGTATACTAGGGGCCTGGTCAGAGGGGGCTTGGTCAGCTAGGGACTGATCCATGGAGAATTGTTCAGTGGGAGGTCGAGTGAGTGGCAACCTGGTAAATTGTGGTCTTGTCAGTGGGAACCTGGGCAGTGGGGACCAGATCAGTGAGAAATTGGCCAGTGGGGTCTGGCCCATGAGGCCTATTAAGTGCGGGCCTGGTTAGGAAGACATGGTCAGTGGGGACTTGGTCAGTGGGACCTGGTCACTGGAGGAGTGGTCATTAGGGGCCTCTTCAGTGGGAACCTGGTCAGGGGCAGCTGGTCAGTAGGAACCTGGCCAGGTGGCCACTATATGACCTCAGGCAGAGGGTTTGTCTGTGGAGCCTCCTTGCCTCCATCTGTAGGGAAGGTGAGTCAGGGCACCCTGGAGGGTGGTTGGAAAGAGAAGGTGAGAAGATGTGTTGAATCCAGCACTGCTTGGCAGACCTACAACTTTACACATGACCTGCGTTCCACCTAGAGAAGGTGCCAACCCTCTCTGCTCTACCCGGTGCCCCTCCTCTGTCTGCATCCTCAGGACCACCATGGGTGGGGAGGGCAGAGATTGGGGAGCACCTGTAGAGGCTCTAATGCTGGCCACGGGCCCTTGTGGTGACAGTGATGAGGACCTGGGTGCATTCGTGAGTGGAGAAGCTAGGCCTGGCCAGAGAAGCAAGACAAACACACACATATGTGCGCGCACACACACAGGCACACACACATGCACAAACACATTGCATGCACACATGTCAGTTCAAGGGATAGAGGACACTGACTCTGGGCCCTGTTGACCCAAGCAGGCTCCCATTGTGGTGGGTTGTGTCACCCACAATGTCACTGTTGCTGAGCCCCCATCGCCTCTGTGTTGTGGAGCAGTTAGAGACACACAGCAGTGTCTGTGAGTGGCTCTGCGTGAAGGACCATTTTCTAGCTGAGAGGCACATCTCAACACAGCTGCCTGATTAGACTCAGGTGAGTGGGACCTGCTCTCTTCTCTTCCTCCTAGCTTGGGGACAGTCGCTATCAGGTGGGTGGTTTTGGCCTCTGGGCAGCTACTGAGGGTAATCCCTGAACACTCACCGGGTGCCTGTTCTGTGCTGACAGTCATCTCATTCATTTTCGCAGCAATTCCATTCTGCATCTTTTCTGATCACCCGTGACCACCCAGGACAAGCCCATCAGGACCATGTCACCAGGCCCAGTCCGGCTCCATGATAACCAAGATGCAGGTCCAGAGACAACCGCCCTGCATGGTGCCTGCATCTGACCCCCCTTGGTGGGTAGTGATGAGCACAACATGGAAGAAGCCAGGGCAGCATGCGGCCAGCTGCCCTGCAGCCCCAGATGTCTCCTTGGCCTTGGGAAATCATTCTTAAAGAGGAAGCTGGTCACTTTGAGGTCCCTGGAGGGAAGGGTGAACGTGCATCCCAACAGCCCTGGCAGCCAGCAGCATGCCATACATCTTCTCACCCAACCTGTGTGACAGAGCCCCCCTCCTGGGGCACAAGTCCCATACCTAAAGGGTCCTGTCCCAGTCGGGCCTCATCCTGGGCCCTGGGAGGGGAGGGGCACCATGGGCCCCCCTGCAGCAGCCAGGATTACCACCCAGGGGACTCGGCCTTCTGTGGCCCTGGCCAGACTTAGAATTTGGCCCAAGATAAGACAAGCTCACTCGGAGCAGCTTGTCAGTACCCGTGGCCTGTGCATGCCAAGCAAGGCCAAGCTGGCTCAAAGAGCAACCAGCCACCTCTGCAAGGGTGTGCCAGGAGCCAGTGGACCAGCCACCAACCTCACCTACTCAAGGAAACAGGGATGGCCAGGTTCCCACAGCCTGAGTGACCACCACCTGATGGCTGATGGAGTGGAGCCCTGAGGAAAAGCAGATGGCACTGGGGCCCTACCTCCAGGGCAGAATAACTGATTTATCCTGACTAGCAGCGAGTGAGGTTGGTGGCTGGTCCACCTGCTCCTGGCACACCCTTGCAGAGGTGGCTGGTTGCTCTTTGAGCCAGCTTGGCCTTGCCTGGCATGCACAGGCCTCAGTGCAACAACTGTGCTGCAAATGGAGCCACATAGAGGAAATGAGCAGCAGGCTCAGGAGCAGGGTGTGCGCTGCCTTTGGGGCTCCAGTCCATGCATCAGGGCTCCTACAGCACTGTGGGCTTCTCGGGTGCCAAGAGGCAGACCACAGGCCATCTTGAGGAGGACTCTATGTTCAAGTGCAGAAAGGGCCCAATCTGGTAGATGAACCACACAGCCAGCTTCTGGGTGCAGGCATAGTGCCACATCTTCCGTCACTTCCTGATGTTCCCCACCAGTGCTGAAAAGACAGCCTGGAGACAGGGCAAGAGGAAGGCTGAGAAGGATGAGGTGGTGAGTTCCAGCTTCTTCCTGACCCTGAGCCCACCCCTAGAGTGGCCCTCAACCTTTAGGAGTGGGAGAGCAAAACTGATGGCTTTGAGTGCTTCACCAAGAAGATGGACAACAGGGCACTCAGCTCAACTTCACAGCCAATGAGTTGACATGCAAGTTGATCATAGTCACAGGCTTTAAGAAAGAGCATCAGAAGGCAGCCAGTTCTTCTTCCACCTCAGCCAGGCCTTGGAGCTGGAACAGGCCATCACTTCACCAGAGATGCCTTCAACACCATCAGTGAGCTCTTTGCCAATGAGCCCAGCCAGGAACTGGACCCAGTCATGGCCCTCTTAGTACTATCTCAGGGACACCAGACCAACATCCCGGACATCATCCACATACACAAGGAAGCTCTTACCAAAGTCATGGAGAGTAGGCAACATGTGACAGAAGGGAAGACAGAGGTGCAGAGGCTGATAACGTCAGAATCACAGGAACAGGATTTTTTGGGACACTTTGGCTGAAATTCACCACTTCCATCCAATTCAAGTGAGAGACATGAACTCACAGATGCAGGATTTCTTGCAACAAGAGATACTGTTTTTTCAAAAAGTCACCCAGGATTTGATAGTGTTGAATGACTAGATATTCCACTGTGGACTGTTTCCAGTTCAGGGATACTTTCTATAGCAGAATAATAACACTGGCAAAGAGCTAGTGCCAGCTATTGGTGGTAGGACAAGGATGATTTTGTTCTTAATTGAAACTCAGCTGAATGTAGAATTGTGTAGGAAACAGTTAGTATGGTGATAGAATAGAAAGAGTAGCAAACATGAAGTAAACCATGCTATGAATTCCTACGCTACCATTGTAACTTTTGAAAGAATGATACCACTTATTTTATTGCTTTTTGAAGGATGAATATTTTAGTATATATGCTGTAGACCTCAAACCCTGTGAAGAGTCTCAAAGAAGCTGGCTGGATAAAGCCTGCTGTGGATGTCTTTATATTCCAAGATTGGTGATGCAATTCGAGTATGTGTCCCCACGAGATCTCATGTTGAATTATATTTCCTAATGTTGAAGGTGGATCCTGGTATAAGGTGATTGAATCCGGAAGGCAAATTTCTCATGAATGGTTTAGCACCATCCTCTTGCTACTGTCCTTACAATCATGAGTGACTTCTCATGAGATCTGGTCATTGAAAACTCTATGTCACCTCCCTACTCTGCATGTTTTCCTCTTGCCATGTGAGACAACTCTTTCTTCACCTTGCATGAAGATTGAAAGATTTCTGAGGCCTCCCAGAAACAGAAGCCACTATGCTTCCTGTCTACCCTGCAGAACCATGAGCTAATTAAACCTCTTTTTCAAAATGAATCATACAGAAAATGGCAAATGAGGACTGCAGCATTGCTATAAAGATACCTGAAAATGTGGAAGCAGCTTTGGAACTAGGTAATGGACAGAGGTTGGAAGAGTTTGTAGGGCTCAAAAGAAGACAGATAGATGAGAAAATGTTTGGACCATCTTAGAGACTGGTTAAATGGTTGTGACAAAAGTCCTGACAGAAACATGGACAGTGAAGGCCAGGCTGAGGAGGCCTCAGATAGAAATAAGAAGCTTTCTGGGAAATGTCTTCCTTTTGGATATGGAAAGTTTACACAATGCCTGTACCATCATTGTACCTTAGAAGTAGTGAACTTGCTTTTTATTTCAGAGGCTCATAGGAAAAAAAGACTGTAGCCTTGACTCAGATGAGACTTTGGACTTTGTAACTTTGAGTTAATGCTGAAATGAGTTAAGACTCATGCTGGCAAGGCATGATTGTATTTTGCAATGTGAGAAGGACATGACGTTCGTGGGGTCAGGGACAGAATAATAGGGTTTGTCTCTGTGTCCCTATCAAAACTCATGGGGAGCTATACTCCCTAACATTAGAGGCAGGGCCTAGGTGGAAAAAAATTTAGTCATAAAATGGTGCGGGAAGATCCTTCACGAATGATAAAGCACCATCCCCGTGATGCTGTCCTCCTGATAGTGAGTTCTCATGAGATCTGGTTGTTTAACAGTCTGTGGAACCTCTTTCCTCACTCTGTCTTCCTCCTACTCCTGCCATAGGAGACAGCTCATTGTCCTTGGCCTTCTGGTTTAATTAGGAGGCTCCCTGACTCCTCCCAGAAACAAAAGACACTATGCTTCCTTCACAGCCTGCAGAATCCCAAGTCAATGAAACCTCTTTTATTTACAATAATACAGAAAATTAGAACTGCAGAGAGGAGCTGTGAAATGTCTTCAAGGCCTTTTTCCATTTGTCTTGGCTATCAGCACAGGGCTTCTTTGTATGCAAATTTCTGAAATCTTGAATTTTCCCCCCTTAAATTGGGTTTTGTGTTATTACTACATAGCCAACCTGCTATAGAGATACCTGAAAAAGTAGAAGCAGATTCCAAGTGGGTAGCAAACAAAGATTGGGAGGGTTTGGAGGGATTAGAGAATGAAAGAAGGATGAGGGCCTGGTGGGAGTGATTTAATCATGGATGGGAGGTGGGTGGGGTGGAAGGAAAAAGAGATGGGTAGGATGGGGAGGAGTAGGTTGGCTGTAGGGTGCTGGAAGGGTGGGGTGTAGTGGGAGTGGGGAGTCACCTGCTACAGAGGCACAGCCTCATGGACAACCTCTACTAGGGCAGTGCACCTGTGGCTTTGCAGGTTTTGGCCCCCACGGCTGCTCTCATGGACTGGGCTAGTGTTGAGTGCCTGTCGCTTTTCCACAGTGAGGGTGCAAGCTGTTGGTGGGTCTATGAATCTGGCTCTGCCTCTGCAGCAGGCTTCTGCCTGGAAACGGTGGGAGGTGGAAGTGGGTGTGGGGGGGCGGATCCTTCACCAGTGGTTAAGCACCATCTTCTTGATGCTGACCTTGTGATACGGAGTTCTGATGAGATCTGGTTGTATAACAGGGTGTGGGACCTCTTTCCTTTCTCAGTCTTGCTTCTACTTCTGCCATATGAAGCATCTCCTTGCCCCTTGGACTTCTGGTATGATTGGGAGGCTTCCTGAGTCCTCCTAGAAGCAGAAGCCAGTATGCTTCCTTTACAGGCTGCAGAACCATGAGCCAATTACACCTCTTTTCTTTATGATTATACACAAAATTAGTGCTGTGAAGTGGAGCTATGAAACGCCTTCAAAGCCTTTTCCCCATTGTCTTGGCAACAAACACTCAGCTTCTTTTCATGCAAATATCTGAAGCCTTCGTGAATTTTCCCCCTGAAAATGGACTTTTCTTCTTTTACTACATTACCAGGCTGTGATAAAGATATCTTGAGAATGTAGAAGCAGGTTCAGAAGTCGGTAAAAGACAGAGGTTGGGAGAGTTGGGAACGCTTAGAAGACAGCAAGATGAGGAAAAGTTTGGACCACTGGAAAGAATTGTTAAATACTTGTGATCAGAAGTCTGACAGCAAGATGGACAGCAAAGGCCAGACTTACAATGTCTCAGATGAAAATGAGGAATTTCCTGTGAACAGGAGCCACAGTTACATTTGATTGGCCTTAACAAAGAACGTGGCTGCACGGCGACCCTGCCCTGGAGATCTGTGAAACTATGAGCTTGGGGGTGATAATTTAGGATGTATCTGATGGAATGAACATGTAGGCAGCATAGCTCCAGAGGTGTCCTGTCCGCGTCGAACAGCCTGTGTTCTTATGTGCAACCTAAGAAATGACCTCAAGTTGCAACTTCTATTTAAATGAGAAGCAGAGCTCAAAAATTTAAAAAATTTGCAGCCTGGCCAAATGGTCAAAAAGAAAAGCTGATTTTCAGGAGGAAAATTAGGGAACATTTAGAGTATTTGCATAAATACTAAAATACTAAAAAATACTAAAAAGAGCCCAGTGCAAGTAGCCGAGTCAATGGGGAAAAGGCCTTGAAGGCATTTCAGAGACCTTTGCAGCAACACTTGCTGTCACAGGCCCTGGGGCCTAGAAGAGAAAAATGGTTCCTGGGCCAGCTCCATGGCCTCACTGCTGTGTGCATCCTCAGGACACTGCTGCCTGCATCCCTGCAGCTCCAGCTCCAGCCATGGCTGAAAGATGCACAGGTACAGCTTGGGTCACTGCTTCAGAGGTGGCTCCAAGCCTTGGTGGTTTCCACATAGTGTTAAGCCAGCAAGTGCACAGAGCAAGAGACTAGACGCTTGGGAGTCTGCGTCTAGACTCCAGAGGATGTACAGAAAAGCCTGGGTGTCCAGGCAGAAGCCTTTCCAAGAGGCAGAGCCTCATGGAAACCTTTACTAAGGCAGCAGCAAAGAATGGACGTATTGGATTGAAGCCCTCACACAGGGAGGCACCATCCTCCAAACCCCAGATTCATAGACCCACCAACAGCTTACCCCCTCTGTGTGGAAAAGCTACAGGCACTCAACACCAGCCCTGTCCATGAGGGCAGCAGCAGGGACTGATCGCTGCAAACCCACAGGTGCATATCTGCCCAAAGACTTGGGAACCCAGCCCTCACACCCCTGTGCCGTGGATGTGGGACAAGGATTCCAAAAGGATGATTTTGGAGCTGTAGGACTGAATGACTGGCCTGCTGCATTTTGGACGTTCATGTATCCTGTGAGTCCCTTCAGTGTTTATTTTTCTTTCAGGCAATTTTTCTTCTATTGGCTGGGAATGCTTACCCATTGCCTGTATAATCATTGTACCTTGGAAGTAGTTAACTTGCTTTATAATTCAGAGGCTCATGGGCAGAAGGGACTGTATCCTTGTCTCAGATAAAACTTTGGGCTTTGGACATTTGCTGGAATGAGTTAAGATTTGGGGGACTGTAGGGAAGGCATCATTGTATTTTGCAATGTGAGAAAGACATGAGATTTGCGTGGACAGGGATAGAATAATATGACTTGGCTCTGTGTCCCACTGATGTGGAATTGTAATGGGAAATGTTAAAGGTGGGGGCTGGTGGAAGGTGATTTAATCATGGTGGAGAGTGGAAGTTGGAAGGTGGGGGTGGTGGGGAGAATTGGGGGGAATTATGGTGGGGTTGGGGGTGAAAGGCAGGGGTGGGGGCAGATCCTTCACAAATGGTTAAACACCATCTCCTTAATGCTGTCCTTCTGATAGTTCTCTTCATAATTTTGCAGCTGTGAGATTGAATACTGGTCTGCTGGGTTTTGGATGTGCAATGAGCCTGTGGTCCCATTTGTGTTATTTTTCTGGGAAATTTCTTCCCTTTGGATTAAGAAAGCTTACCCAATGCCTGTACCATCATTGTACCTTGAAAGACAAGAACTCCGTTTTAACTTCAGGGACTCATAGGCAGAAGATACTGTAGCCTTGTCTTGGATGAGACTTTGAACTTTTTATAGTTGAGTTAATGCTGGAATGAGTTAAGGCTTTTGGAAACTTTTGAAAAAGCATGATTGTATTTTACCCTGTGAGAAGGACATGAGATTCGGAAGGGTCAAGGTCGGAATAATATGGTTTGGCTGTGTTTCGCTAGAAAAACTCATGTGGAATTGTAATCCCAAATTCTGGTGGTGAAACCTGGTGGGAAGTGATTTAATCATGGATGGGAGGTGGGTGGAGGTGTAAGGAGAAAGGGGTGGGGAGGGTGGGGAGGAGTAGCCTGGTTGTAGGGTGATGGGAGGGTGGTGAGTAGTAGGAAGGGGGAGTAACCTGCTGCAGAGGCAGAGGCTCATGGGAAACTACTAGAGCAGTGCACCTGTGGCTTTGCAGGCTTTAGCCCTCATGGCTGCTTTCATGGGCTGGGCTGGTGTTGAGTGCCTGTAGCTTTTCCATACTGAGGGTGCAGGCTGTTGGTGGGTCTATGAATCTGGGGTATCGAGGATGGTGGCCTGCTGCGTGGGGCTTCAAGCCCATATGTTCCTTCTGTACTACCCTAGTAGAGGTTTTCCAAGAGGCTCTGCCTCTGCATCAGGCTTCTGCCTGGAAACAGTTGGGGGTGGAGGTGATTGGGGTGGTGGATCCTTCACGAATGGTTAAGCACCTTCTTCTTGATGCTGACCTTGTGACACTGAGTTCTCATGAGATCTGGTTGTATAACAGGGTGTGATATCTCTTTCCTCTCTCTGTCTTCCTCCTACTCCTGTCATATGAAACATTTTATTGCTGCTTGTCCTTCTGGTATGATGGGGAGGCTTCCTCAGTCCTCCCAGAAGCAGAAGTTACTACGCTTTCTTTACAGCCTACAAAACCATGAGCCAACTAAACCCCTTTTGTTATGATCATATAGAAAATTAGTACTGCGAAGTGAAGCTATGAAATGCCTTCAGTGACTTTTCCCCATCGTATTTTCTATTAACACTGGTCTTCTTTTTAATGCAAATATCTGAAGTCTTCTTGAAGTTTGCCCCTGAAAATGGCCTTTTTTTCCCCCTTCTACATTGCCAGGCTGTGACAAAGATAGCTGAAAATGTAAAAGCAGGTTCAGAAGTGGCTAACAGCCAGAGGTTGGAGAGTTGGAGGACTTGGAAGAAGACAGGAAGATGAGGGAAAGTTTGGACCATTGTAGAGACTTGTTAAATAGTTGTGATTAAAATGCTGACAGAAAGAGGGACAGTGAAGGCCCTCATTGTTGCACTGGACACTTTTCAAGGTCTGTTGATCTCCGATTTCCCTGTCTCTGATGAGACAACGCTGGTTCTTGAGGGTGGCTTGCTGCTGCTGGCTGCGTAGCTCAGCATTCTGCTGTGTTCTGAGTAGAACGGGTGCCTGTGGTTGCAGGGAAACCCACAGACTGGGGCTTGAAACTGCTGTTGGTGCTGACTTACCTTTGAGGCATGGCGCACATGGCAAAGTGACATTTTCTCCTCCAGTATCTGTCCAACTGCTGTCATGAGCCGCTGAGCTTCAGCACTGCTGCTGTACATGCATGATCGGTTTTTTACTGTTTTTTGGCTCTTGGGAGTGACTGGTGCTGGCTTGCTTTTTTTATCTGAAAAAACCCTCTGAAAAAATTGCTTGATGTTTTCTCCAAAGTGGCTTATTGAAGGAGGCTGTTTCTTTGATGGCAGTAGCTGGACGCCTTCATTCTGATGGGTGTCTTCTGTTTTCCTGCCTGGGATAAATTGAGGAGTCCTCAATTCTTGAAACATTTCTTCATGTTTTTCTAAGTTGGGCTTCCTAGAGTTCTCACTCTTGTGAGTAGGGGGAAACATCGGCCTTTGGCTCTTGCATGAGCCTTGACAGTTTGGGTTCCTGGGCCCCTTGTGCCCCAGGTTGCTCCTTCTGGCTGCCATGAGGTCATGTAGCTCCTGGGAAGCCCGCATGTTCCCAGTAGGCATGCTCTGGAGATGGCCCTGGGGCACTTGAGAAGCCAAATTCTCTGAAGCATGGGGCAGAACAGATGCTTGCCCATCTGGAAGGAGCACAACAGTGGCAGAAACTTGAGGCTGGATCTCTGACGTCATGGCCATTCCACGCTCAAATTCACTAACAACCTCCTCCCTAAGACACGGCTTTCTTGGATCTTGGGAGACAGACATTCTAGGGAGTAGAGAGCTTTTGCTGGTCCCTGGAGCCACGCACATCCTCACTTGTGGCTTGGAGGTTTGCCATCACACAGGTTGCCAAGGGGACTCTGGGTTGCGGCACTGCCTCCCTGGTCTCTCCAGCCCTTGAAGATTGGGCTCCTAAGCTCCTGCTCTGCTGGGTGCTGCCTGTGAGGCTGTATGTGAGGGGCTTAGATGGCCACCTGCCCTCCTGTCCAGCTGGAGAAGACTTCAAGGGCCCATGACCATTCCAAGATGGGATCCCTCGCGGGGGCCTCTGGAACTGCTTACATGCAGGTGAGGAGGCCTGAAGACTCTCTGGCATGTGAACAGATGCTTTGCTCAGCACCTGCTTTCTCAGACTTGCCATTGGTGGCTCTCTAAGGAACATGGCCACCTCAACTTTTGAGCCAGCCCCAGATTCACAGGTGGCTGAGGAGGGACCAGCAAGCTGTGTATTGCACAAGGATGAAACCAGTTTAAAGCACTGAATGGGCTTGAGGACCCTGACAGTTAGACCCCACCTGTGTTTGGCCCAAAACCTCACAATATGGGCTCCCAGCACCTGCTGAGTGCACGGCTCAAGGAAGGAAAGCACCTGGGCTATGTTCACACTGGCTTTCCCACTTTCGGGGCTGCTAGATTGCTGGATTTCACGTGGGTGTTGGACACAGGAAGAGCCTGGTTGACAACAAGCCAGGATCGATGCACACTCACGGGGATCAAGCCCTCATTGGTCTGGCCCAACTTCCTACCCATGTGGGCTTTCAGGATGTTTTCTATATGATTCCTCTCTGTGAGTCTTAGTAAATCACTTCCCGAGTCACTCCTCAAGGGCTTCCTCAAGTTCCTTTCTGACTCCTCAGAGGTCGCCCCCAGAACCTTCCCTGGGAAGCTTTCCATGCCCCTGGATAGATTTTGCGGGGTCTCACCCAGAATTTGCCCCAGATGTGGGCATGGGTCACTCTCTAGCTGGAACTTCACCTTCTGTGCCTCCTTGCTGCTTTCACCTGTGGACATGGAGGACTGCCAGGACCTGGGTTTGCCCTTGGCCTGACTTGTCCCTGGCGATTTGTCCTGAAGCTGCATAAGATCCAGAGACTCTTGGATCTTGCCCTGGTGTTGAATGAACCACTTTTCAGTATGTTGCTCCGGAGTTCAGGACTGACTGGAAAGTTCTCAGGCAGGATGGATGTCAAGCTTTCCTGGGGAAGGTTAGGAGTGGAGACACTAAAGACGTCCTGAGAATTTTGGACCCTAGAGAGTAAAGCCAACCCACCTTCTAGTTGTTTCCTCAACAAAGGCCATTCAGGGTGCTGAGTTTCAGGGAGGGAGAGAGCTTGCACTTTATTCTGTGATGCAGGGCAAGCTACTCCAGTGTTAATTGGGGATGGAAAAGCAGGAGATAGGACTAAGAGGATTGAAGATGGGTCTGAGCCATAGGCATGGGCTAGAATTGGGGTGTGGATGAAATAAAGGGTTGGGACTCGGGCCCCAGATGGGACAGGGGCTGGGCCTGGAAAAGCAGTGGGGACATTGTAGTCTCTCTTTGAATTGGGCAGACATTGGACATTTCATTGATGTAAGGATGTAAGACTGGTCAGTGACCCAGGCATTAGCCACCAGGGATTTGCTATGCAGAGAGGGGAGGCCCCAGAAAAGCTGGCTATAATTCTTCTGAAAACTTCCCTGCAAGAGCCTAGGATCTGAGAGCTTCTGAGGACTGGGCAGCTATTTCCAGTTCTCTCCCATGTTCCAGAAGGGTTTTAGGGTTGTGGTGTCCTGCTCAGCATCCAATGATTTAACCAAATTCCCCAAAGAATTCAAGTGCTTTTGTGGGCTGTTTTGGAAATCATCCATCATTTTCTTTTTCCTCTCAAATGTTGATTTCTGTGACTTGTATTCCCACGACATTCTGGCCATCAGAGCTGAGCAAAAAGGGTCTACCAGATTCCATCTGACAGGTCTCTGGTGGGTGGCGGGAAAGATGATCTTGCTGGACTGATGAATTGAAGACTCACCAGGTTCTGGTAGTCTCCTGCCACCAGGAGAAGGCAGAAACTTGACTGAGCCACCAAGGCCTGGGATGGCTGGGACAGAAGCCGCCAAATCCTCACGTGGAGACAAGCTTTGAGGGACGGTGCCCAGTGGAAGTGCCACTGAGTCACAGTGAGATGGAGTCATCAGAGTGGAGTCCCACAGGGGAGGAGCAGCGAAGCCTTTTGGAGGAGGCGGAGAGCAGGCCAGAGGATCAGGGGTGTGTGGTGGGTGAGGGAAAAGTGCAGGTGACTCGGGTGAGGAGTATTCTAGGAGAAGGGAAGGTTCTGGTGGCTGGGAGGCACTTAGGAAACTGAGTTGGTCATTGGGCCTGGTGATGTGGTGGAGGCCAGATCCTGAGGATGCTTGGTTTGAGGATCTGGGGAAGCTAACGGGGAGAGCATGGGAGCAGCATCTTCCATAGGCTCATGAGAGGACCGGGAGGCTCCATCAGGTGCTCTTTTGCCCACCTCACCTGGGGGGTCTGGACCAGAGAGCTGACCAAAGTCACCTTTGTCAAGGTGTGGCCCCAGGAGGGTGCAGGAGACAGGAGGCACAAGCTGCAGCCAGGAGCAGGTGGGTTTGGAGGGCACAGTGGGCGCTCGGGCCACTCTCGTTGTCGCTTGGCCTTCTGGTATGGTTAGGAGGGCCCTGATCAGTGTGGGCCTCGTCAGTGGACCTAGTCAGTTGGGACTTGGTCAGTGAGGCCTATTTATTGGGGGCATGGTCAGCGGGGGGCTGCTTAGAGAGGGTCTCATTAGGGGGATCTAGTAGTGGGCATCTTGGTGAGTGGGGACCTAGTGGCAGCCACTTGTTTGGTGTCTGGTCAGTGTAAAACTAGGCTGCAGGACTTTGTCAGTGGAGACCTGGTCAGCTGGGGCTTAGTGGTGGCCTTGTCAGCATGGGGTGGGTCAGTGGTGACCAGGTCAAGGGGTGCTATTCAGTGGAGGCCTGGTCACATGGGACCTTGTCAGCAGGGCCTGGTGGCTATGTCCTCATCAGTGACGCCCTTGTCAGTGGGGCCCTGATCAGGGCAGCCTGGTCAGTGGAACCTAATCAGTGGGGGCCTGTTCAGAGAGAGTGCGGTCAGTGGTGGCTTTTGTAGCACTGGTCTATGGGGTGACCTGGTCAGTGGGGATCTGAGCAGTGGGTGCCTATTCAGTGGGGCCTACTCACTAGGGTCAGAGTTTGGGGCATCTGGTCACCTTGGGCCTGCTTAACAGGGGCCTGGTCAGGGCCGGGTGCGGTGGCTCATGCGTATAATGCCAGCACTTCGGGAGGCCGAGGCAGGCGGATCACGAGGTCAGGAGATCGAGACCATCCTGGCTAACACGGTGAAACCTTGTCTCTACTAAAAAAAAAAAAAATACAAAAAATTATCCGGGCGTTGTGGCGGGCGCCTGCAGTCCCAGCTACTTGGGAGGCCAAGGCAGGAGAATGGCGTGAACCCGAGAGGCGGAGCTTGCAGTGAGCCGAGATCGCTCCACTGCACTCCAGCCTGGGCGACAGAGCAAGACTCCATCTCAAAAAAAAAAAAAAAAACGGGCCTGGTCAGTGGCAGCCTGTTCCCTTGAGGCCTGGTCAGTGGGGCCTCATCTTTGGGGCCAGGCAATGGGGTCATGACTGGTGGAACCTGATCAATGAGGCCTTGTCAGTGAGGACCTGCTCAGTGAGGCCTTGTCAGTAAGGACTTGGTCAGTGAGGCCCCGGTCTGTAAGGACCTGGTCAGTGCGGGCCTTGTCATTGAGGACCTGGTCAGTGCGGGCCTTGTCAGTGAGGACCTGGTCAGTGCGGGCCTTGTCAGTGAGGACCTGGTCAGCGAGGCCTTGTCAGTGAGGACCTGGTCAGTGCGGGCCTTGTCAGTGAGGACCTGGTCAGTGCGGGCCTTGTCAGTGAGGACCTGGTCAGCGAGGCCTTGTCAGTGAGGACCTGGTCAGCGAGGCCTTGTCAGTGAGGACCTGGTCAGTGCGGGCCTTGTCAGTGAGGACCTGGTCAGTGAGGCCTTGTCAGTGAGGACCTGGTCAGTGCGGGCCTTGTCAGTGAGGACCTGGTCAGCGAGGCCTTGTCAGTGAGGACCTGGTCAGCGAGGCCTTGTCAGTGAGGACCTGGTCAGTGCGGGCCTTGTCAGTGAGGACCTGGTCAGTGGGGCCTTGTCAGTGAAGACCTGGTCAGTGGGGCCTTGTCAGTGAGGCCCTGGTCAGTGAGGCCCTGGTCTGTAAGGTCCTGGTGAGTAGAGTCCTGGTAATTGTGGGCCTGGCAGCAGGGCCTGGTTAGTGGGGCGTGGTCATGGGGTTCTAATCAGTGAGGGTGTGGTCAGGGAGGACCTGACGTGCGGGATCTGGTCAGCATGGACCTGGTGCGGGGGCTGCTGAGCACTGCTGGGAGATGTCAGGTACAATGCACATTATCGAAGGCCCTGTGGACAGCTCAGATGGGCCAGTGGTGCCCAAAGGCCCAGTCAAAAGTGAGTGTTTGGATGGACCTGGGAGATCTTGCTCAGAGATTTATTTTATTTTATTTTATTTTATTATTATTATAAAGTTTTAGGGTACACGTGCACAATGTGCAGGTTTGTTACATATGTATACATGTGCCATGCTGGTGTGCTGCACCCATCAACTCGTCACTTAGCATTAGGTATATCACCTAATGCTATCCCTCCCCCCACCCCACAACAGTCCCCAGTGTGTGATGTTCCCCGTCCTGTGTCCATGTGTTCTCATTGTTCAATTCCCACCTATGACTGAGAACATGCGGTGTTTGGTTTTTTGTCCTTGTGATAGTTTACTGAGAATGATGATTTCCAGTTTCATCCATGTCCCTACAAAGGACATGAACTCATCATTTTTTATGGCTGCATAGTATTCCATGGTGTATATGTGCCACATTTTCTTAATCCAGTCTATCGTTGTTGGACATTTGGGTTGGTTCCAAGTCTTTGCTATTGTGAATAGTGCCACAATAAACATACATGTGCATGTGTCTTTATAGCAGCATGATTTATAGTCCTTTGGGTATATACCCAGTAATGGGATGGCTGGGTCAAATAGTATTTCTAGTTCTAGATCCCTGAGGAGTCGCCACACTGACTTCCACAATGGTTGAACTAGTTTACAGTCCCACCAACAGTGTAAAAGTGTTCCTATTTCTCCACATCCTCTCCAGCACCTGTTGTTTCCTGACTTTTTAATGATGGCCATTCTAACTGGTGTGAGATGGTATCTCGTGGTTTTTATTTGCATTTCTCTGATGGCCAATGATGATGAGCATTTTTTCATGTGTCTTTTGGCTGCATAAATGTCTTCTTTTGAGAAGTGTCTGTTCATGTCCTTTGCCCACTTGTTGATGGGGTTGTTTGTTTTTTTTCTTGTAGATTTGTTTGAGTTCATTTTAGATTCTGGATATTAGCCCTTTGTCAGATAAGTAGGTTGCAAAAATTTTCTCCCATTTTGTAGGTTGCCTCTTCACTCTGATGGTAGTTTCTTTTGCTGTGCAGAAGCTCTTTAGTTTAATTAGATCTCATTTGTCAATTTTGACTTTTGTTGCCATTGCTTTTGGTGTTTTAGACATGAAGTCCTTGCCCATGCCTATGTCCTGAATGGTAATGCCTAAGTTTTCTTCTAGGGTTTTTATGGTTTTAGGTCTAACATGTAAGTCTTTAATCCATCTTGAATTAATTTTTGTATAAGATGTAAGGAAGGGATCCACTTTCAGGTTTCTACATATGGCTAGCCAGTTTTCCCAGCACCATTTATTAAATAGGGAATCCTTTCCCCATTTCTTGTTTTTGTCAGGTTTGTCAAAGATCAGATAGTTGTAGATATGCAGGATTATTTCTGAGGGCTCTGTTCTGTTCCATTGATCTATATCTCTGTTGTGGTACCAGTACCATGCTGTTTTGGTTACCGTAGGCTTGTAGTATAGTTTGAAGTCAGGTAGCGTGATGCCTCCAGCTTTGTTCTTTTGGCTTAGGATTGACTTAGCGATGCTGGCTCTTTTTTGGTTCCATATGAACTTTAAAGTAGTTTTTTCCAATTCTGTGAAGAAAGTCGTTGGTAGCTTGATGGGGATGGCATTGAATCTATAAATTACCTTGGGCAGTATGGCCATTTTCACGATATTGATTCTTCCAACCCATGAGCATGGAATGTTCTTCCATTTGTTTGTATCCTCTTTTTTTCCTTGAGCAGTGGTTTGTAGTTCTCCTTGAAGAGGTCCTTCACATCCCTTGTAAGTTGGATTCCTAGGTATTTTATTCTCTTTGAAGCAATTGTGAATGGGAGTTCACTCATGATTTGGCTCTCTGTTTGTCACTGGTGTATAAGAATGCTTGTGATTTTTGTACATTGATTTTGTATCCTGAGACTTTGCTGACGTTGCTTATCAGCTTAAGGAGATTTTGGGCTGAGACAATGGGGTTTTCTAGATATACAATCATGTCATCTGCAAACAGGGACAATTTGACTTCCTCTTTTCCTAAATGAATACCCTTTATTTCCTTCTCCTGCCTGATTTCCCTGGCCAGAACTTCCAACACTATGTTGAATAGGAGTGGTGAGAGAGGGCATCCCTGTCTTGTGCCAGTTTTCAAAGGGAATGCTTCCAGTTTTTGCCCATTCAGTATGATATTGGCTGTGGGTTTGTCATAGATAGCTCTTATTATTTTAAGATACGTCCCATCAATACCTAATTTATTGAGAGTTTTTAGCATGAAGGGTTGTTGAATTTTGTCAAAGGCCTTTTCTGCATCTATTGAGATAATCATGTGGTTTTTGTCTTTATATGCTGGATTACATTTATTGATTTTCGTATGTTGAACCAGCCTTGCATCCCAGGGATGAAGCCCACTTGATCATGGTGGATAAGCTTTTTGATGTGCTGCCAGATTCGGTTTGCCAGTATTTTATTGAGGATTTTTGCATCAATGTTCATCAAGGATATTGGTCTAAAATTCTCTTTTTTGGTTGTGTCTCTGCCCGGCTTTGGTATCAGGATGATGCTGGCCTCATAAAATGAGTTAGGGAGGATTCCCTCTTTTTCTATTGATTGGAATAGTTTCAGAAGGAATGGTGCCAGTTCCTCCTTGTACCTCTGGTAGAATTCGGCTGTGAATCCATCTGGTCCTGGACTCTTTTTGGTTGGTAAGCTATTGATTATTGCCACAATTTCAGAGCCTGTTATTGGTCTATTCAGAGATTCAACTTCTTCCTGGTTTAGTTTTGGGAGGGTATATGTGTCGAGGAATTTATCCATTTCTAGATTTTCTAGTTTATTTGCATAGAGGTGTTTGTAGTATTCTCTGATGGTAGTTTGTATTTCTATGGGATCAGTGGTGATATCCTCTTTATCATTTTTTATTACATCTATTTGATTCTTCTCTCTTTTCTTCTTTATTAGTCTTGCTAGCGGTCCATCAATTTTGTTGATCTTTTCAAAAAACCAGCTCCTGGATTCATTAATATTTTGAAGGGTTTTTTGTTTCTCTATTTCCTTCAGCTCTGCTCTGATTTTAGTTATTTCTTGCCTTCTGCTAGCTTTTGAATGTGTTTGCTCTTGCTTTTCTAGTTCTTTTAATTGTGATGTTAGGGTGTCAATTTTGGATCTTTTCTGCTTTCTCTTGTGGGCATTTAGTGCTATAAATTTCCCTCTACACACTGCTTTGAATGTGTCCCAGAGATTCTGGTATATTGTGTCTTTGTTCTCGTTGGTTTCAAAGAACATCTTTATTTCTGCCTTCATTTTATTATGTACCCAGTAGTCATTCAGGAGCGGGTTGTTCAGTTTCCATGTAGTTGAGCGGTTTTGAGTGAGTTTCCTAATCCTGAGTTCTAGTTTGATTGCACTGTGGTCTGAGAGACAATTTGTTATAATTTCTGTTCTTTTACATTTGCTGAGGAGAGCTTTACTTCCAACTATGTGGTCAATTTTGGAATAGGTGTGGTGTGGTACTGAAAAAAATGTATATTCTGTTGATTTGGGGTGGAGAGTTCTGTAGATGTCTATTAGGTCCACTTGGTGAAGAGCTGAGTCCAATTCCTGGGTATCCTTGTTAACTTTCTGTCTCGATCTGTCTAATGTTGACAGTGGGGCGTTAAAGTCTCCCATTATTATTGTATGGGAGTCTAAGTCTCTTTGTAGGTCACTCAGGACTTGCTTTATGAATCTGGGTGCTCCTGTGTTGGGTGCATATGTATTTAGGATAGTTAGCTCTTCTTGTTGAATTGATCCCTTTACCATTATGTAATGGCCTTCTTTGTCTCTTTTGATCTTTGTTGGTTTAAAGTCTGTTTTATCAGAGACTAGGATTGCAATCCTTGCCTTTTTTTGTTTTCCATTTGCTTGGTAGATCTTCCTCCATCCTTTTATTTTGAGCCTATGTGTGTCTCTGCACATGAGTTGGGTTTCCTGAATACAGCACACTGATGGGTCTTGACTCTTTATCCCATTTGCCAGTCTGTGTCTTTTAATTGGAGCATTTAGTCCATTTACATTTAAAGTTAATATTGTTATGTGTGAATTTGATCCTGTCATTATGATGTTAGCTGGTTATTTTGCTCATTAGTTGATGCAGCTTCTTCCTAGCCTCGATGATCTTTACAATTTGGCATGTTTTTGCAGTGTCTGGTACTGGTTGTTCCTTTCCATGTTTAGTACTTCCTTTAGGAGCTCTTTTAGGGCAAGCCTGGTGGTGACAAAATCTCTCAGCATTTGCTTGTCTGTAAAGTATTTTATTTCTCCTTCATTTATGAAGCTTAGTTTGGCTGGATATGCAATTCTGGGTTGAAAATTCTTTTCTTTAAGAATGTTGAAGGCTGGGCGCGGTGGCTCACGCCTGTAATCCCAGCACTTTGGGAGGCCGAGGCGGGTGGATCACGAGGTCGAGAGATCGAGACCATCCTGGTCAACATGGTGAAACCCCGTCTCTACTAAAAATACAAAAAATTAGCCGGGCGAGGTTGCGGGCACCTGTAGTCCCAGCTACGCGGGAGGCTGAGGCAGGAGAATGGCGTGAACTCCGGGGGGCGGAGCCTGCAGTGAGCCAAGATCGTGCCACTGCACTCCAGCCTGGGTGAAAGAGCGAGACTCCGTCTCAAAAAAAAAAGAAAAAAAAAAGAATGTTGAATATTGGCCCCCACTCTCTTCTGGCTTATAAAGTTTCTGCCAGGAGATCAGCTGTTAGTCTGATGGGCTTCCCTTTGTGGGTAACCCGACCTTTCTCTCTGGCTGCTCTTAACATTTTTTCCTTCATTTCAACTTTGGTGAATCTGACAATTATGTGTCTTGGAGTTGCTCTTCTCAAGGAGTATCTTTGTGGCATTCTCTGTATTTCCTGAATCTGAATGTTGGCCTGCCTTGCTAGATTGGGGAAGTTCTCCTGGATAATATCCTGCAGAGTGTTTTCCAACTTGGTTCCATTCTCCCTGTCACTTTCAGGTACACCAATCAGACATAGATTTGGTCTTTTCACATAGTCCCATATTTCTTGGAGGCTTTGTTCATTTCTTTTTTATTCTTTTTTCTCTAAACTTCCCTTCTCACTTCATTTCATCTTCCATCACTGATACCCTTTCTTCCAGTTGATTGCATCGGCTCCTGAGGCTTCTGCAATCTTCACGTAGTTCTCGAGCCTTGGCTTTCAACTCCAACAGCTCCTTTAAGCACTTCTCTGTATTGGTTATTCTAGTTATACATTCGTCTAAATTTTTTTCAAAGTTTTTAATTTCTTTGCCTTTGGTTTGAATTTCCTCCTGTAGCTTGGAGTAGTTTGATCATCTGAAGCCTTCTTCTCTCAACTCGTCAAAGTCATTCTCCATCCAGCTTTGTTCCATTGCTGGTGAGGAACTGCATTCCTTTGGAGGAGGAGAGGCACTCTGCTTTTCAGAATTTCCTGTTTTTCTGCTCTGTTTTTTTCCCCATCTTTGTGGTTTTATCTACTTGGTCTTTGATGATGGTGATGTACAGATGGGTTTTTGGTGTGGATGTCCTTTCTATTTGTTAGTTTTCCTTTTAACAGACAGGACCCTCAGCTGCAGGTCTGTTGGATTTTGCTAGAGGTCCACTCCAGACCCTGTTTGCCTGGGTCTCAGCAGTGGAGGCTGCAGAAGAGCAGATTTTCGTGAACCGCGAATGCTGCTGCCTGATTGTTCCTCTGGAAGTTTTGTCTCAGAGGAGTACCCGGCTGTGTGAGGTGTCAGTCTGCCCCTACTTGGGGGTGCCTCCCAGTTAGGCTGCTCAGGGGTCAGGGGTCAGGGACCCACTTGAGGAGGCAGTCTGCCCATTCTCAGATCTCAAACTCCATGCTGGGAGAACCACTACTCTCTTCAAAGCTGTCAGACAGGGACATTTAAGTCTGCAGAGGTTACTGCTGTCTTTTTGTTTGTGCCCTGCCCCCAGAGGTGGAGCCTACAGAGGCAGGCAGGCCTCTTTGAGCTGTGGTGGGCTCCACCCAGTTAGAGCTTCCCGGCTGCTTTGTTTACCTAAGCAAGCCTGGGCAATGGTGGGTGCCCCTCCCCCAGCCTCGCTGTCGCCTTGCAGTTTGATCTCAGACTGCTGTGCTTGCTAGCAATCAGCGAGACTCCGTGGGCGTAGGACCCTCTGAGCCAGGTGTGGGATATAATCTCCTGGTGTGCTGTTTTTTAAGCCCGTCGGAAAAGCGCAGTATTAGGGTGGGAGTGACCTGATTTTCCAGGTGCTGTCTGTCACTCCTTTCTTTGACTAGGAAAGGGAACTCCCTGACCTCTTGCACTTCTCGAGTGAGGCAATGCCTCGCCCTGCTTCGGCTCGAGCACGGTGCACTGCACCCATTGTCTTGCGCCGTCTGGCACTCCCTAGTGAGATGAACCCGGTACCTCAGATGGAAATGCAGAAATCACCCATCTTCTGCGTCGCTCACGCTGGAAGCTGTAGACTAGAGCTGTTCCTATTCGGCCATCTTGGCTCCCTCCCCCTTGCTCAGAGATTTTTACAGGGACAAACGCAAAGGAAGGGCCAGAGTGGCCGGTGAGATGGTCACAGTCTATGGGCTGCACAGGATGGAGGAAGCCAGGGAAAAGGCAGGGTGGGCAGCTGGGGTGCAGGGAGAGGCAGGTGCATGCTGGGAGGTCAGACCCTCTCAGTACTGTGGGGGCGTCAGGTGAGGTGGGCTCCAGGTGCACCCTTAGTGCACTGGGCAGGTCTCGGCCCAGGTTCCCTGGACGCTGGCCGAGTGATGTGGTCACTCCCTGGGGAACTGCTGTCGGGCCCCGGCCATCCACCCTGGGCAGTGCTGTCCCATCTCAGGACTGGACTTTCTCAGATCCTGCAGAGGGCACAGCCTCCAGTGCAGGAGGGGCAGCCCCATGGGGCAACCTGAGCTCTCCATGGGCCTGGAGCATCCCCTGCCAGCCCTGCGCTCCCTCTTCTCCCAGGTCCCGCTTTTCCAGTGTCAGCCAGCAGAGGGGCTCTGTCCTCCCTTCCCTATGTGTCTCCTGGGCTGAAACTCGTGGAGGGTTGGGACAGGGATGGTGCTTCCCTCAGGCCCATTTAGGGAGGGGACTGGCTCCCAGCTTGGCACATGTCCTCAGCTCTGCCTTGGTTGCCTTAGAGTGAGAAGGATCAGTCAGTGCCCTGAAGGTAAATGTAGGAGACTGTCCATGCTGTGTGGGAGGCTGGTCTAGGGATGGAGGACTTAACAGGTCCTCCCAGTCTGTCAGGCCTGGGAAGCACTGTCCTGTCTCAGGACTCACAAAGTCCAGTCCTGCAATGGGACGGTGCTGCCAAGGTTGGGTGGCTGGGGCCTGACAGCAGTCCCCCAGGGAGTGACCACATCACACAGGCGGGGTCCAGGGAGCCTGGCCTGAGACCTGCCCAGTGCATTGAGGGTACACCTGGAGCCCACTCCACCTGATACCCCCACAGCCCTTGCAGGGTCTGACCTCCCAGCAGGGTCATTCCCTCATCTGGGGCAGGGGAGTTCACCACCCTCAGCAGCCTCCATGAAGCTGCCCCCCTGGCCCCCCACCTACACATGCACAGAGCTGGAAGGTCTGTCCCCACCGCCACTCCAGAGTGCAAGAAAGGGAGAGGCAGTGGGATGGGGAATGTGCTTCACATGTTGGCTGAGCTAAGAGGGCCCATCTCCATCCCAGCCTTTGTCAGGGAGAGAAGGGGCAGACATCATCTATTCTCCACCAGGATACCCAGGGTCAAGACTTCTCTTACTTCTGAACTCAGGGTCCAGCACTCTCCCACCCAAACTTCCACTATTTTGTGACACATGAAGCTACTTGGCTGTGGCATTTCCTGGAGCCTGCATGGAGATGTTCAGCCCTGTGACATCTCTGCAAACCTTTTCCCTACAGCTGCATAAAGTTTGAGGTAGACAGTAGTAGTGGAAAGATGGGTTGAACCTTATTTCACAGTGGAATCTTCATAGGTTTTTCTCATCTTGTTTTTAGAATTTTTTCTTGTTTGTGTAAAGATGGTGTTATGGAAACGTAAGGTTCAGTGAAGGAACTCAGGATGAAGGTGGGCTTACAGCACCACTGTCAGCATCCCTCCATGTCCTGTCGCTTCTAGAAACCAAGCCCACACCAAGCATGGCACAAATAAAAGCCATCACCCTCTTATGATTAAAAAACCATATATATTGTGGAATATTAAATGTTCTGCATGTACTAACATGAGAGAAAATACTTTTTCTCTACATAGAATTTTTTTCTTGGGGACTTGTTTTTCTCTAGGAAAAGCTAAAAAAGAATTTGTGACTGAATAAATTAGATACCTCCCTGCAGAAGACAGTGCCTTGGACAGTGGTGACGGTGGCTAGAGGCACCGGGTATCTTCGGTCAGTGCTGAGGGGGACTGACTGGGGATACAGCTTTCTTGGGGAGCAAGAGTTGGGGATGTCGCAGGCCCCGTTGCTCATTGTTGCACCAGACACTTTACAAGGGCTGCTGATCTCTGATTTGCCTGTCTCTTTTGGGACAACTCCGGCTCTTGAGAGTGGCTTGTTAACTGCTGGCTGCATAGCTCAGCATTCTGCTGTGTTCTGAGTAGAAGGGGTGCCTGTGGTTGCAGGGAAATCCACAGACTGAGGCTTGAAACTGCTGTTGGTGCTGATTTACCTTCGAGGCATGGTGCGCATGGCAAAGTGACATTTTCTCCTCCAGTATCTGTCCAACTGCCGTCATGAGCAGGAGAATGGCATGAACCTGGGAGGTACATATGTACCCATCCATTCATGTCACCAATCAATCAGGCTTGATTTGGAAACAGCAGAAGATTCTACAGATTTTGGGCACTAGGGATATATTTTAATTCAGCCATGAGGTGTCCTCATAGGTAAACTATTTCCCAAAACAGTTCTCATAATGGGAAGATTTTCATAGCAGTAAGGAGATGAGGCCAACATGACCTCATTTTAGGATAAGTTGTCCTTTTAAATGTTTTAAACAATAAACATGTGTTTTTCTTTTTCTTTTTGAGACAAGAGTCTCATTCTATTGGCCAAGCTGGAGTGCAATGGTGCGATCTTGGCTCCACCTCCTGGGTTCAAGTGATTCTCCTGCCTCAGCCTCCTGAGTAGCTGGGATTACAGGTGCGTGACACCACATGTGGCTAATTTTTGTATTTTCAGTAGAGACAGGTTTTCGCCATGTTGGTCTTGAACTCCTGGCCTCAAGTGATCCACCTGCCTTGACCTAAGACTTTATATCAAATAATTCATTGTGTCATTACTATTGTAGAAAACTCCACTGACTCACTTGGAGTACTGTATAGAAAAGAGTTAACACAGCAGGCCTGAGACTACTATTTTTGCAATGTTCTGCTTGCAAGGAGGGCCTTTGCTGGTATCTGGGAATTGGTTTCCTCAGGACTTTGCCCCATGCACCTCTTCCCTTTGCTGGTATCTGGGAATTGGTTTCCTCAGGACTTTGCCCCATGCACCTCTTCCCTTTGCTGATTTTGCTCTGTGTCATTTAACAAATCTTTCTTAGCCATGACTACTATGATGAGCAGCTGAGTCCTGCGAGTCCTTCTGGTGAACCAACAAACTTAGGGTGCTCCTGGGGACCCCTAACACAGATCCTCATCTTCTAAAACTCATCCTCTGCTTACATCCCCCTGGGAGATGAAGGCCTCAGGATTTGGAAAAGAAGGGAAGTTAATCTTAGAGGTGGAGAAACTTTGACTTGAAAACTGAGTGTGGCCCTCTCTTTTCAGTCACACCATGGACTAGGCAAAGGGCAATGCAGTTCCACCTAAAAAATACCTCTAGTTGAGAAAATGAAACACTGCATAAGATTTTTATTGTTCATAATCTGAAATGTCAAACTGCCATAAAAATCTCATAGGTCATTTAAATCAAAGCTTTAATTGTGAATTCATGAATTTTGCTTTTATACTCTCAACAATGCATTATCAGCCTCAGTTTGAATACTGTCAATTTTATGGGGAATGCATTCTTCTCAAGGGCATCCTCTGCATTCCCCTCCTGCTTCTAAAGGATTTAACTGGAATCTGTCTCCTTACAGCTTCAATCTCTTGGTGCCAGTTCTATTCCCTGGAGTCTCACAGAACGAGTACATGGTGCTATTCCTCAATGAAACCCCCCTGGTCTTTGCCAGCCCGTGTCTTTCTGTCTCATTTTGCATGTGTGTATTTGTGTCTCCTTGCATCTTTCTCCTCTTTGTGGGTATGCCAATTCCTTTTTTTGAGTATCTTTTCCAGGTCTTTCCCCCACTTTCACTTCAGCTGATTATGATACAACTAAGATGATATATTTAATCACTTTTTGTATTTAATGAGCAGAATTTTGTTTACCCTTAATTTCCAAATGAATGGATAAAACATTCACTTTTTGTGATCTTTGATGAATAGTTTTGTGCAACTCAGAGGTTCTTCACACAGAAAGGTTCCTCACCCTTGCTCTTACCCAAAAGTGTCAAGTTGACATATCTTCAATTTCCGATAATGGTGGGAAGGAGGATTTTCCCATAAAAGAAGAGAAGAAACTCAACTTGTTTCAGAGTTTTCTTAAAGGGAAATTTCATCATTTTATAAGAGAAGTTCACCTCCTTTGCTTTTCCCTCTTTATTCCAACCATAGAGAGTACTCACCCAGTGGCAGAGCTTGGGTCAGGTTAGTAGCTGGAGGATCTGTTTCTGGAGGACAGAAAGTCCTCACAGACAGTCCTTCCTCACAGAAGTCCCAACACGATGGGCAGAGCAGGTTTCCATCATGAATCCAGCCATTCATCTGAATATGACGGGGAGGACCTGCCCAGCCTGACTACATAAATATGAAGTATCGTGGACCCAAACCTTCAGACCTTGAGAAGAACAAGAAACCTTCAAACAGAAAAAAAAAAAAAAAAATCAGGTCAGTAAGATTCTAGTATATGAGATTTCTCCTTCAACTATAGAAAAATATGTTAACATTTATTAAAAACATTGGCTATAAAAAGCACAATTTGGAGCGTGGGCATATCTTTAACCTCATATAAAGAGGGTTAAGTTATTTAGGTTCTAAAAGGGTTACACTCTGTGGCAGGAGTTCTTAAACTTTGAGTCTAGCACCTTTTTAAGAATCTGACGGAAGCTATGCACACTTTCCCCCAAAATTAGAAGGGGACACACATACACACAGCTTTTTTTTTTTTTTTTTTTTGAGACAGGGTCTTGCTCTATTGCCCAGGCTGGAATATAGTGGCAATCTCAGCTCACTGCAGTTTTGACTACCCTGGGCTTAGGTGATCTTCCTACCTCAGTCTCCTGAGTAGCTGGGACTATACTGTTACTATAAACAAACTGAGTAACATGTGCCACTATGCCTGGGTAATTTTCATATTTTCTTGTAGAGATGGGGTGCGGGTTTTGTCATGTTGCCCAGGCTGGTCTTGAACTCCTGGACTCAACTGACCCACCCACTTCAGCCTCCCAAAGTGCTAGGACTACAGGTGTGAGCCACTGCACCCAGCCTATACAGATCTTTAAATACAATTTGAATTCACAGAACCCTCAAAGCTAAGTTGTAAAGAATAACATTTCTGTGAATTCCAGTGTCCTTTTACATGTCAGCTTAAATCTCTATCAAACACAAGTCACTCTAAAAGTCACTAAATTTTCTAAGTCAAAAAAAAAAAAAAAAAATGTTTTAGAGACAGGATCTTGTTCTGTCACCCAATCTGGAGTGTAGTGGTGCTATCATAGTTCACTGCAGCCTTAAACTCCCAGGCTCAAATAATCTTCCCCAAGTAGCTGGGACTACAGGTGCATGCCACCATACCCAGCTAATTTAAAAAATTATTTTGTAGAGACAGGGTCTTACTATGCTTGCCCAGGCTGGTCTCAAACTCCTGGGCTCAAGTGATTCCCCCTGCCTTGGTGTCTCAAAGTGCTAGGATTGAAGGTGTGAGCCACTGCACCCAGCCATAAGTCAAATTTTGTTTGGGGTTTGAAAGTATAAAAATAACATTTTATAAATTGGAATAAATTTATAAATTTATAATAAATTTTTATAATTTATAGAAATAACATGTAAATTTATTATAAACAAGAATACAGCATAGAAACGCAGAACAGTAAATTTCTTCATTCTTTCTCCCTATCCCAAATCCTCTGTGCAGTCACCGTAATTTTATCTAGACTTTGTCTTTAAAGGCTAGACTCACATCTCATCTGCAAGTGATGGTTAATGAAATCGGTTTTTAAAAGCAAAAGCAAACACATTACTGCTAACTTTTAAAACATTTAGAAATAGTAATTATTTTAATTTGAATTTAAATTTTTTTTTTTTTTTGAGACCGGGTCTCACTCTGTTGCCCAGGCTGGAATGGCGTGATCTCAACTCACAGCAACCTCTGCCTCCTGGGTTCAAGCAATTCTCATGCCTCAGCCTCCTGAGTAGCTGGGACTACAGGCGTGCACTACCATGCCCAGCTAATTTTTGTATTTTTAGTAGAGACGGGGGTTCACCATGTTGACCAGGCTGGTCTTGAACTCCTGACTTCAGGTGATCTGCCCACCTCAGCCTCCCAAAGTGCTGGGATTACAGGCGTGAGCCACTGCACCCAGCCAAAAATTTAACTGTTAAAAAAAAATCTCAAAGTTGTTTTCTACAAAGACTTCACATTCAATTATACTATTGCACTTTAAATATTTCTGAAACTTCTCTCTTGGAACTACCTTCCAAGTCAGTGTATGCTTCTGAACCTGTCTGATGGTAGCAAATTTTTACTTGGCAAGTAGATGCAATTTTTGCAAATAGCCCAAAGTTGCCCAGAACCAAGTCCAGTAAAGGTAGTTGACTAAACTGGTTAATAGAAGGTGTGATGCAAAATTACTGAGATTGATTTACTTTAGTGACTATTAAACTACTTCTACAGATAATTTCAAAAGAAGAGTTCAAAGTATATTTGAAGTCATTTTGAAATAAGTCTATCATCAGTTAAGTTAAAATGGAGTCATTTTTAAATACCTCTATCATTTAAGTTGAAATATATCACTCTTTCAAAAATTTGTTTTAAGCTCTCACAAAAACAATGAAGTGTGACCTCTTCTGTAAGTGTATCGTTCAATGATCCACATCAAGTAAGCATCACCACAGCTTCAGTGCAATGTCATCATTCTTTAAAGTGAGACTTGATTGAGCACTGTGGTTGGTGCTAAAAGGGATACCAAAAAAGTACCTGATACAGTGCCTGCCCTCTAGCAGTTTCAACTGAGGAAAGATGAGTAGGATATATTTTTTTTCAGCCAGGTACAGTGGCTCACACTTGTAATCCCAGCACTTTGGGACACCAAGGGAGGGGGATAACCTGAGGTCAGGAGTTTGAGACCAGCCTGGCCAACCTGGTGAAACCCCACCTCTACTAAAAATACAAAAATCAGCCAGGCGTAATGGTGGACACCTGTATTCCCAGCTACTCGAGTGGCTGCGGCATGAGAATCGCTTGAACCCGGAGGCAGAGGTTGCAGTGAGCCGAGATCCCATCACTGCACTCCAGCCTGGGTGACAGAGTGAGACTCTGTCTCAAAAATAATAATAATAATAAATATTTTTTTCTAAAATATTAACAGTATTTTGAAATTAGAAGAAAAAGCAGAAAATGAACAGTACCATACTATTTTATGGTTAAGAGTCAATAAATGATAGAAACAAGAATAAATATTAGAAAGCTTCATGGAAGAAAAAGCATTTATATCCTAAGGGTATACACAGGATATGAATCACTACAAGGTAGATGTTATGGGTTGGGAAGCAGAATGTACATAGCTTAGAGATGAGAATTACATGAGAGTGTTGATAGGACAAGAGGAAAACTCCTTTGCTGAAGTTGAAGTACTATCATTGTGGAATTCTGGGAATTAAGCGTGGGCAGGAGGGTAGATGTACAAGTAGCAGACATAACAGACTCAAGAAAGCTGTCAAAATCCAGCAGCAGGTGGCTGGGTGCGGTGGCTCACGCCTGTAATCCCAGCACTTTGGGAGGCTGAGGCGGGTGGATCACAAGGTCAGGAGATCCAGACCTTCCTGGCTAACACAGTGAAACCCCGTCTCTACTAAAAATACAAAAAAATTAGCCGGGTGTAGTAGCGGGTGCCTGTGGTTCCAGCTACTTGGGAGGCTGAGGCAGGAGAACGGCGTGAACCCGGGAGGTGGAGCTTGCAGTGAGCCAAGATCGCACCACTGCACTCCAGCCTGGGTGACGGAGCGAGACTCCGTCTCAAAAAAAAAAAAAAAAAATCCAGCAACAGGAAAAGCCAAGAAGAAACCTGATTTGCACTGCAGAACACAAAGACACAAAGAAGGCTTAGGACTGCCCACACCTGGTACCAAGAAGTGAGAGCTACAATTAAAAGGATTAGATTAAAATCTATTTCAGAAACAGATCCCAGCATTCCTCTCCCTTGCTACGAGCGGCTGGATCACTGTTTCTTCTGAACCCTGCTGATACAGTTTGGGTATCTGTACACTCCAAATCTTCTGCTGAAATGTGATTCCCAGTGTTGGAGGTGGGACCTAGTGGGAGGTGTTTGGGTCATGGGGACGGATCCCTCATGAATAGCTTGGTGCCCTCCCCTCAGTAACATATTCCCTGGAGATCTGGTTGTTAAGGAGATCGGGACCTCCCTCCTCTCTCTTGTTCCCTATGTGACAAGCCTGCTCCCACACTTTGCCTTCAGCCATGATTGTAAGCTTCCTGAGGCCATCACCAGAAGCCAATGCCAGCACTATGCTTCTTCTAGTCTGCAGAACCATAAGCCAAGATAAACCTCTTTTCTTTATAAATTACCCAGCCTCAGATATTCCCTTATAGCAACACAAAGACTAATACACCAGCATACTGGAGGTTTATATTTTGGAAAGGGTAAAACAGAGTTTTTCTGTTCTAGGGGAAACCAAGTACAGGTGAGAGCTGGGATGCCGTCATGAAAATAAGGACTCCAAGTTTACAGGTTAAATATTGAGACTACTTAGCATTCAAAATCGACTTAGTTCTTCGAACTCTCACAGCTATGCATATAGACTCCAGGCAGGATATTGGCAGTTTCTCTGACAACTCTGATCACTCAAAAGGGAAACCCTCCAAGACACAGCTATCAAAGGTTTTGTGAGGAAAGAGTCCTATAGTGAAGACCGCAGTCAACAAGCCCTATGTGCGTGCTCACAGCTTCCAAATTGGCTTCCAGTCACTTTTTTTTTTTTTTTGAGACGGAGTCTCACTCTATCAATCACCCAAGCTGGAGTGCAGTGGCACCATCTCGGCTCACTGCAACCTCCACCTCCTGGGTTCAAGTGATTCTTGTGCCTCAGCCTCCTATGTAGCTGGGATTACAGGCACCCACCACCACATCTGGCTAATTTTTGTATTTTTAGTAGACGAGCGGTTTTCAAAAAGTTGGCCAGGCTGGTCTCGAACTCCTGACCTCAAATGATCTGCCCGCCTTGGCCTCCCAAAGTGCTGGGATTACAGGCATGAGCCACCATGCCAGGCCCCAGTCACTTCTTGAATATGAAGAGGCTGTTTGTTAAAAATAGAATCAACCCATTAAATTTTAGAATAGTGGTGGTTGTGGCAGGTGGGGATGTGGCATGAGATGTTAAAATTAAGAATTTACCAGCTCCCAGAGAAGAAAGAAAAAGGATTCTGGCAATCAAAACTCAGAATGACATTGAGAGTTAGCATACAAAGGAAAAATACTTTCAGAATTCTGATGGAAAATAATTTTTTTTTCCTGCATCCAATCACCCATTAGGAAAATAATTTTCAAAAAGAAAGCTATACCCACCCAAGCTATTGAAGGATAGCAGAACACGCTACCCCAAAATATGCTATTTTGGCATCAAGGTTTCAAGCTAAAGGGACTTAAACACAGCAGACCCAACAAGACTGTTCTGAACACCCCCTTTCCTCCTGAAAGCAGAAGATAAAATTCCCACATGTCCTTCCTTTTCCAGGAGAAAAGAAACATTCTTATCACCAATATAGGGAGTTGAAGCCAAATAATTTTGTACAAACAAACAGACCTTCTTAAAGTAATTCTTATCTTCCTTTAGCACCCCTCCCATATATTTTACTTTTCCATAATTGTCCCCCTTTGTTCAACGTAGTATAGAAGCATACAGGTTTTACCACTTTGAGAGTCTTCATTTACTCATGTGGGTGGGCTCCTGTGTCATGTAAAACTTACCTTAAATAAATGTGTATGTTTTCCTCCTGTTCATCTGGCTTATGCCTATTTCATTCTCAGGCCTGGCTGAAGACCCTGAGAGCAGAGGTGAAGTTCTGCCTTCCCACGCTATCAGCAGGTATCACAGTAGAACAGTGATGCTTTCAGACACGCAAGGTCTCAACATTTTTCTCTGTCACATACTCCTCAAAAATCCACTAGAAGATATGTTCCATTAATATTTTTAAAATTCCAAAAAATTCCAAAAAATAATGTGACACAAAATCCATGAAGTAGGGGATCCAATACAAGAGAGAGGCAGAGGGACCTCCAGGATGATCCTCATTCGAGATCCCAAGATGACAGCTGTGCTGCCAATCTGAAGATTACATAATCGAGATTAGCACAGGCCAGAAATGTTCAGAAGAGATTTCCTCAAGATGAAATCGATAGAATACGTCAAGTATCTGGTTGTAGTGAAAGGAGATGAGCCCAAATGGGAGACGATGCTATTTTGGCATAAAGGTTTCAAGCTAAAGGGACTTAAACACAGCAGACCCCCCAAGACTTAAATTAGTGCTAAATACAAAGAAAACTCCGCAGCCTGGCTCTGAGTAACAAAACCCTGCTTCCATCTCAGCAACCGTGCACACCACCCTTCCTCCCACGCTAGAAAGTCGCCCCCAGATTCTTAAGTTGGAAGATTTGGTTTCCATGACAACAGACTTGAGCTGGCAGAATGGATTACCTGGCTCTGGGAGGCTCCGCAGCGCGGAGGAAGCCACATACCCTTGCTGACCAGCCAGATAACCCCAGTAGCTCTGTCTTTGCGTTCTTGAGTCCTTCCGGGTAGTTCCCCTTTTAAGTCCCCCTTCACCCCCAGCTCCTAAATCCAGAGAAAACAAAATACTGGGGAGAACTGGAGAAGTAATCATTGCATACTACAAGGCTGCACGTTTGCCTAGACCTAGTAATGTAAACAGTGAATACATATTTATCCACAATCACCACTGGGAGGATGGGGAAACAAGAAGTATACAATGGGGAAATAGGAAGTGAACACAGCAAGAGGAGGAGGTGAACAAACTAAATTCTTATTTTCCAAAGTCAACAGCTAATATTATTTGAAATTCAAATCTTATGAAAGAATAACATAAGCTTTTTAAAAATAAGAAAGCAGGTGGGGTGCAGTGGCTCATGCCTGTAATCCCAATACTTTGGGGGGCAGAGGCGGGTGGATCACTTGAGGTCAGGATTTCAAGACCAGCCTGGCCAACATGGTGAAATCCTGTCTCTACTAAAAATAGAAAATCTAGCTGGGCATGGTGGTAGGTGCCTATAATCCCAGCTACTTGGGAGGCTGAGGTAGGAGAATCACTTGAACCAGGCAAGTGGAGGTTGCAGTGAGCCGAGAGATCATGCCACCTACATTCCAGCCTGGCCAACAGACCAAGACTCCATCTCAAAAAAGTAATAAAAATAAGAAAGCAAATAGTAAGTCTCCCCTGACTCCTCCACCCACAACAAAACAACAACTAAGAATTGAAAGCAAAGACTCTGGGAAGAAGTAATAAATGTTAGGGAATTAATACCAGAGGCTCTAGTTTTTTTGGTTGTTTGTTTTTTTGAGTTAGAGTCTCACCCTGTCACCCAGGCTGGACTGCATGGTGCGATCTTGGCTCACCGCAACCTTCACCTCCTGGGTTCAAGCAACTCTCCTACCTCAGCCTCCTGAGTAGCTAGGACTACAGGCATACGGCCACCATGCCCAGCTAATTTTTGTATTTTTAGTAGAGACAGTGTTTCACCATGTTGCCCAGGCTGGTCTCAAACTCCTGACTCAAGTGATCGCCTCAGCCACCCAAAGTGCTGGGATATAGGCATAAGCCACAGTGCCTGGCTTGAGGCTGTAGTTTTTTGAAAGCAGACAACAAATTTGACTCAAACTATTTGCATGTATAAAATTTTAAAAGGATCAATGTGGTTATCGAAGTAAGATGAGAGGAGGGAAATTAGTTAGGAAACTGAAATGATAACAGCTTAAACTATGAAGGTAAACTTAAAATAGATATAAGAGATTTCAATAGGAGAGCAATCTAAAGACTTAGTCTTTATTGATCTGTCTTTATAGAACAGAGAGTAGAAAACAATCATTCTGGTTTCTAATTATAGAGACTGGGACCAGTGCTGGAAGCAGCATAGCTGAAATGCAGAGTTGTTGGGAGAGGGATCATAAACTGGAGAAATGAGTGACTGAAAGACAGGGCTGGAAAAAGGCTTTTCCTGTACCCTGTACATTCTTTTGCATCTTTTGAATTTTTCACCATGTGAATTGCTTATTTAATAAATATATAAATTACTTTAAAAATTTATATTAAAAGGTGCCATCAGCACAAAAGGTAATGTGATAAGGTCCATGATCTCAGTTTCATCAGGGAAAAACATGTTAAGAACACAGAGTTGACACGAAAACATAAGCTTCAAGGTCTGTTTTATATGGAGATAATACAGTCTCCCTTGGAAGTATTTCACCTGAAGTATTTCATCCCACTTTTTATTTCATTTATTCTTATTTATGTTAGTCTTAGCAATTATTTAGCCACAAACAGCCAATCTTTAACTCATAACAAAGCCCATTTCAATAATTCGTTTATGGACACATATCATACAGGTGTCAAAGCTCACAGAATGTAAAACACCAAGAGTCAACCCTAATGTGAATATGGACTTTGGAAAATGATGTAGGTTCATCGATTGTACCCAAAATACCTCTGTGGTGCAGGATGGTGACAGTGGGGTAGCCCAAATGTGTGTGGAGCAGGGTAATATGGGAACTCTCTGTACCTTCTGCTCAAATTTCCTGTGAACCTAAAATTGCTCTAAAAAATAAAGTCTATTAATAATAATAAAAAGGAAACCTCAAAATAACACCAAAAACCCCTCAACAAAAAATAAAACCTAGTTTGGTAGTTCCTAAAAAAGCTAAACATAGAAATGTCATGTGATACAGCAATTCTACTCCTGAGTAGATACCCAAAAGGACAGAAAACAGGGACTCAGACAGGGACTAAGCCAGTGTTTGCTGCAGCAATATCCCAATAGCCAAGAGGTGGATGAAAACAATCTAAGGGTCTATCAACTGATAGATGGAGAAACAAAATGTGACATATCCATACAATGGAGTACTATTCAGACACAAAAAGGAATACAGTTCTGATACATGCTACAATGTGGATGAACTCTGAGAACATCATGCTAAGTGAAAGAAGTCAGATACAAAAGGACATATTGTATGATTCTACTTATAAGGACTGTCTAGATTAGGCAAATCCACAGAAGGTAGAATAGATGTTGTCAGGGGCTGGGGGAGGAGGAATGGGGAGTTATTGTTTAGTGAGTACAGAGTTTCAGTTTGGGATAATGAAAAATTGTGAGATAGTGGCGATGTGCACAACAACACCAATGTATTTAATGCCACGTAACTGTACGTGTAAAAACTGTTAAAATGGAAATATTTGTGTTATATATATTTTGCCACAATTTTAAGAAAAAAAAAAAAAAGCTCAGTGATCCCTCCCTTTCTCCTTTGCCCTTCCTCAAAAGTAATTACATCCAAAGCCGTTAAGTGAGGCAAGGTAGGTGATCTGCATGGAGAGGCAAGGGGAGGTGTGCGACCTGGAGGTCACGCAGAGTTGGCAGGGTGAGGAGGGTAATGGGAGTGAGAGAAAGTGGATGGGATGTGGACAGATCAAATAAGTAAAGGAGCTGGATTTCTCACTGTTGGTTAAAGGGAGTACAAATATGAAAAGGTGGAAAACTAAAATAAATCCTTTGGTGTGAGACAAGGTCTCACACCAATGGAATCAAACCAACCCTACTGATGCAAACTCATGGTTATACACACACATACACACACACACACACACACGACAGCAAACTGATACATATACATGTATTTCCTAGCTTACTAAGAGGGCCTGATAAACTGGTATTCCCATTCCCAACTGCTATTCCCAATAGCAATCAACAGTATAATTAGCACCCAGATCTTAGTCTCTAAATACCACACTCCACTAAAAGTAACCAAAGATCTTTGGAGAAATGGTTAATTCCACGTCAGGGGCAGACAAAGAACGAAGTGAGCTTAGAATATGTTGTGATAGACAGAAAAGAAATATTCGGCCAGGCATGGTGGCTCATGCTGGTAATCCTGGCACTTTGGGAGGCCAAGGTGGGAGATCAGTTGAAGCCAGGAGTTTGAGACCAGCCTGGCCAACATGGAGAAACCCTGTCTCTACTAAAAATACAAAAATTAGCTGGGTGTGGTGGCACACACCTGTGATTCCAGCTGTGCAGAAGGCTGAGGCACAAGAATCGCTGGAACCAGGGAGGTGGAGGTTCCAGTGAGCCAAGATTGAGCCACTGCACTCCAGCCTGGGTGACAGAGTGAGACCCTGTCTCAAAAAAGAAAAAAGAAGTTAATTTTACATAAATTGTATGGTATGTGAAATCTATCTTGATAGTGCTATTACCAGGTCAGGCAAAGTGGCTCATGTCTGTAGTCCCAGCACTTTGGGAGGCTGAGGCATGAATCACATGAGCCCAGGAGTTCAAGACCAGCCTGAGTAGCACGGCAAAACCCTGTCTCTACAGAAAATAAGAAAAATTACCCAGGTGTGGTGGTGTGCACCTATAGTTCCAGCTACTCAGGTGGCTGACATGGGAGAATCACCTAAGCCTGGGAGTTCACAGCTGCAGTGAGCCATGATCATGCTATCGCCTCTAGCCTGGGTGACAGAGCAAAACCCTGTCTCCGAAAAAAAAAAAAAAAAAAAAAAAGCAAGCAGTTATAGAAAATGGTGAATTTTGTAAGTAACTTTAATGATAAGAGTTAAATATCTAGTTACAAAGTCCTTTTAGCTCCTGCAGCTGAAATGGCACAAAGAATGCTTATTCTTCATTTCTCAGGTTTACACTCTCCTCCCTGACATCCATTTGTAGGGTATAGAATATTCATTAAGTTGGATGCTCCTAAGTCACAGAATGGCTACATCCTTATAAGTTCTTAATAAGGTGACGCAGTCATTTAATATCAGATGTGCAAATAAGATAACTAAGGAAACAGTAGACAAGGCATGGTGGCCTGCATCTATAATCCCAGCACTTTGGGAGGCCAAGGCAGGATTGCTAGGGCCCAGAAGTTCTAAACTAGCCTGGGCAACATAGTGAGAACTCTTCTCTACAAAAAATAAAAAAATTAGTCAGGTGTGTGGTGCACACCTGTAGTGCCTCAGCTACTCAGAAGGCTGAGGTGGGAAGGTCGCTTGAGCCCAGGAGCTAGAGGATACAGTGAGCCGTGACTGCACCAGCACTCCAGCCTGGCTGACAGAGCAAGATCCTGTCTCAAAAAAAAAAAAAAAGAAAGAAACAACAAATTGTAGTTTGCCCTTTTTGGATTTCCAATTACAAAGAGAAAAAAAAATCCTGTTATTAATTATTTTTTCTTTATTTTTTTAGAGACAGGGTCTCACTTTGTTGCCTAGGATGGTTTCAAACTCCCGGGCTCAAGTATACTCCTGCCTCAGCCTCCCAAAGGGCTGGGATTACAGGTGTGAGCCACCACGTCCAGCCTCGTTTACTAATTCTTATAACCCATGTGGTCCTCAAACCTTCGAAATAAAATTGTACGTTTTTTCTATTACAAAGTAATATTTGCTCAAAAACAAAATTACATATTTACCATTATTTCCTCAGAATATATGCCCAGAAGTAACATTATAGCAATTATATATATATATATATATATATATATTTTTTTTTTTTTTTTTTTTTTTGAGATGGAGTCTTGCTCTTTTGCCCAGGCTGGAGTGCAGTGGCGCAATCTCGGCTCACTGCAAGCTCCGCCTCCCGGGTTCACGCCATTCTCCTGCCTCAGCTTCTCCGAGTAGCTGGGACTACAGGCGCCCGCCACCACGCCCGGCTAATTTTTTGTATATATATATTTTTTTAAATAAAGAGGCAATTTTTTCTCAAAGAAATGACAATATTTTCATAAAACATGAGCATCCAAACTAGTATTTACATAAACAAAATAAGTTAAAGTATTGATCAGTAAATTCATGACATAATATGAAAATATAACTCAAAATATAAAACCATGAAAGAGATAAAATTCCATAATAGTTGGTGTAACTAAAAACAAACATATAAGCTTACCTGATAACATCCGCTCCCCCAGTCTGGGTAACTCAGCTTCTTCTCACACTTTTCCATAACAAATGCTGATTTCTGAATTAGACAAACTGAGTGAGGTCCACACTTTTCAGCACCATAGTTCTTAAAAATTTCTGAGGCAAACAAGAAAAGTCTCCTTAAAAATTGGCTTTTGGCTCAAAGAACAAGAAATTGAAGCATTCCATTTTTATGATTAAAAGTTGCTTTAAAAATCAAACATGTTTCGTGGAAATTTTAAGTTTAAAAAATTAGCATAGACAGGATTCCAAACTCACACTAGGTTCTCAATAAAGGAATTAATGGGAGAAAATTACTGTATCAGACACACAAGGGAATAAAACTGGGCCCAAAGTTTTCTAGGTTAAACATATAGAAGAACTAGCACTAAGAATCATTAGATCACTAGATACCATGGTAAGAATCATCTTCACTGGTGGTCTAAATAGGAAGCACCTCCAAATGACCCACGATAGGACGAGGCCAAGAGATTTATATAACGAAGACTTTTGGGGTGTTGCAACTTTTGCAAAACTTTCTTGTATCTTCAACTTGTGTCACCTCCTGGATGTCCACAGATATTAGGTTGGTGCAGAAGTAATTGAAGTTTTTGCATTACTTTAATGGCAAAACCGCAATTACTCTTGCACCAACCTAGTAACATGCTGATCTAATCTCACATTAAGCACAAACCTGCAGAAGTACAGGGTGGAAATAAAGACCTCTAAATATCTAATGGACAAAGGGACAAAGCTCTTAAACCCTAGCAATAATTTGTTTATTTTTGGAAAGTAGAGAGTTCAATTAGCCCATTTTGAAATATTATACAGATAAGTGTTTTATGTCACTTTTGATAAATCTTAATTGTATAAGCTAAGAAAAAATGCAAATTAGAATAAAACAGAATTCTTTGCTTCTTTTTTTTTTTTTTTTTTTTTTGAGACGGAGTCTCGCTCTGTCACCCAGGCTGGAGTGCAGTGGTGCAATCTCGGCTCACTGCAAGCTCCGCCTCCCAGGTTCACGCCATTCTCCTGCCTCAGCCTCTCTGAGTAGCTGGGACTACAGGCGCCCGCCACCACGCCCGGCTAATTTTTTTGTGTTTTTAGTAGAGACGGGGTTTCACCGTGGTCTCGATCTCCTGACCTCGTGATCCGCCCGCCTCGGCCTCCCAAAGTGCTGGGATTACAAGCGTGAGCCACCGCGCCCGGCCTCTTTACTTCTTTTATTTATGAGTTTCGGAGTCTTTGAAAAGTATAGTAATCAGTGTCTAAAATAAGGTTCAGGGCTGGACGTGGTGGCTCACGCCTGTAATTCCAACACTAGGCGGCAGAGGAGGGAGGATTGCTTGAGGCCAGGAGTTTGAGGCCAGCCTGGGTAACATAGCGAGCCCCGTTTCTATAAAAAATTTTAAAAATTAGTCAGGTGTGGAGGTGCATGCCTGTAGTCCTGGCTTTGGGGAGTCTGAGGCAGGAAAATCACTTGAGCCCAGGAGTTACAGGTTACAGTGAGCCATGATGGTCCCACTACATTCCAACCTGGGTGACAGAGTGAGATCCTGTCTAAAACATAATAATAAAACAGAGTTTAGCAAACTACAACCCTCAGGCCAAATCCTGGCACACTCATTCATTTACATATTGTCTGTAACTGCTTTCAGACTGTAACAGCAGGGGTGAATAGTTGAATCATGAAGCTACAGAGACTTTATGACCCACAAAGCCCGAAATATTTATAATCTTTCCCTTTACAAAAAAAAGTTTGCCAACTCCAGCTCTAAAACAATAACATGTGATAGTATATCTTTGGCAAATCCATAACTGACAGATTCATGCATTTCTTTTGCTTTAATATGGAACTGCTGAATAGTTATAAATTGTTAGGTTATATATATATATATATATATTTGAGATGGGGTCTCACTCCATGCTGGAGTGTAATGGCCTGATCTTGGCTCAGTGCAACCCCCGCCTCCCAGGCTGCTTAAGCAATCCTCCGGCCTCATCCTCCTGCGTAGCTGGGACCACAAGTGTGCACCATCATACCTGGCTAATATTTTGTATTTTTCATAGAGACGGGGTTTCACTATGTTGCTCAGCTGGCCTCGACCTCCTGAGCTCAAGCAATTCACTTGCCTTGGCCTCCCAAAGTGCTGCCATTACAGGCATTGAGCCACTGCGCCTGGCCAGGACATTTATCAAAAAGATGGGGAAAAATGACTGCAGGAATCCAGTTACATCTGCCAGGCTTAAGAGTAAAAGGTAAAAATACAAAAATTTAGAATTTAAATGCCTTAGTCTGTAATAAAGTATGGAATGGGGGTGGGGGTTTGGAGACTAGGTTAAAACTTCTGATGAACACAGAGAGAAAAACTACTTACTGCTCTTTATTACATCAGATGTGAGAATATTTATGTTTACAAAGGTAATTAGTATGAACTATAACTACTATTGCAGAATACACAATTGCCATAGTGTTTATTCCTTTGGTGTATTCATTTATATGTATTAAGAGGAAACAAATAATATGGTAATATATCTTACTGGCCATGAGACAAGAATATTATTTTCATATCTGAAGAGTGACATGTTGCTTCTAACTTACGTTAAAATGCACATTCCCCACGAGAGGAAAAAACAGCTTATCTAAGGTATTCTAATAAAAAGAGTCTGGCATTGGAGGATCTTGCACTGACACCAATTACCTATATCACTTAGTATCTATCCACTGATCTGGGAAATCTACTTATCTGGGTAATATCTTCCTTATGTTTCTCATCATGTTTTTAGAATAATAAAATGGTAAGAATGAAAGTACTTTGCAAATGAAAAGGGCCATGCAGATATAAGGTATGACTTAAATACAGTGTGTGTGCATGCATACACTAATAATACCTTATATGGGTCAGACACAGTTCTAAGCACTTACTACATTAATTCATTTAATTCTCACAACTCTGTAAATATTGTCTCCATTGTACAGATGAAGAAACAGGCAGAGAAAAGTAACTTCTTACATATGGATAGCAGCTGAACTATAAAGCAAATTCAGACAGTTCTGCTCTAGGGTCTGTGCCCTTAACTACTATTTTAAGATTGCTAATATATAATTTTAATATGTATATAACTGTTGGGAACAGGCCCCCCAAAATCTGGCCATAAACTAGCCCCAAAATTGGCCATAAACAGAATCTCTGCAGCACTGTGAAATGTTCATGATGGCCATAACACCCATGCTGGAAGATTGTGGGTTTATGGGAATGAGGGCAAGGAACACCTGGCCCACTCAGAGTGGAAAACCACTTAAAGGCATTCTTAAGCCACAAACAATAGCATGAGCAATTTTTGCCTTAAGGACATGCTCCTGCTGCAGTTAACTACCCCAACCTATTCCTTTAATTCGGCCCATCCCTTCCTTTCCCATAAGGGATACTTTTAGTTAATTTAATATCTATAGAAACAATGCTAATGACTGGCTTGCTGTTAATAAATACGTGGGTAAATCTCTGTTCAGGACTCTCAGCTCTGAAGGCTGTGAGACCCCTGATTTCACACTTTACACCTCTATATTTCTCTGTGTGTGTCTTTAATTCCTCTAGCACTGCTGAGTTAGGGTCTCCCCAACCGAGCTGATCTTGGCGTATAACACTTCATTTCACTAGCCAACTAACCTGGTTGATTTTCCAATATTCTACAATCTGAGCTGAGCTGATATTCACCACTTAAATGCCAACTGAATTCCTGATTGAAAGGGCAAGAGTCAGCAATTTCCACGGAGCCGCCATAATAAGGCAAATCTTCTGCAGGTATTCCACTGAGTTCATCAAAGCATTACAAAAAAAAATTGAGAAGACAAGAAAGTAAGAAACACTCTGTATAAACAAAAGGGAGTGCACAGGTAATTTCTTGCAACTCTCTATTGCTATATAACACAGATATTAATGTACCTTTCTTCATCAACTGCACCAAATAAAGAAGACAGTAATATACCACCAGCAGAGTATTTTAAGGTTGCTGTAGTTTTACAAATAAGCAAGGTAAATAAATTAGTTTAAGTTATGTATTACCATGGCAAATTAGACTAATGTTTTAAAATAATGAAATAGTTTTAATTACACTGAGCAAAAAGAAGTTTTAAGACTTGACAAAACACAGAACTAATGCATAAAATTACAACATTTTAAATATATTTTTCAAGTGTTTTTAGGAGACAGTTTATGTGTTGTTTTGACAAACTTGAAAAGTCTGGCCAAAAAATAGTGAAACCCCGTCTTTACTAAAAAAAAAAAAAAAAAAAAATAAGCTGGGCATGGTGGCACACACCTGTAGTCCCAAAATAAAAATAAAATAATTTTATGTGTTTTCACACCCCTGGATGCACTAGATAAATTTTTAAAGATGTCACATTTTCCACCAACCTATTGAGTTATATTACTATGCCTATGAATACAGTTGCTATTTTATGGTGTCTGAAGCATTCAGTGAGCTCATAAATATGTGAAGGAAGCTCAAAATTCAGTAGCTTTATTTTAAATTAGCTTCTGAGACATCATTTCTGACAAAAGGTTCCTTTGTAAATGGCAGGTAAAGTTGAGGCTTTTCAAAGATGGCTTTGGCAATAAGAAACGTAAAGGTCATGGCCGGGCGCAGTGGCTCACGTCTGTAATCCCAACACTTTGGAAGGCTGAGGCAGGTGGATCACTTGAGGTCAGGAGTTCGAGACCAGCCTGGCCAACATGACGATAACCCTGTCTCTACTACAAATACAAAAATTAGCCAGACATGTTGGCTCACACCTGTAATCCCAGCACTTTGAGAGGCCAAGGCAGATGGAAGGCCAGGAGTTTGAGACCAGCCTGGGCAACATGGCAAAACCCTATCTCTACTAAAAATACAAAAATTTGCCAGGCATGGTGGCTTGCACCCGTAATCCCAGCTACTCGGGAGGCTGAGGCATGAGAATCACTTGAACCTGGGAAGGGGAGGCTGCAGTGAGCCGAGATGGTGCCACTGCACTCTGGCCTGAGCGACAGAGCAAGACACTGTCTCGAAAAAAAAAAAAAAAGATGAAAAGAAACGTAAAGGTCAAATCAGAGATCCTGACTAGACACATGGGAGCATTTCCTTAATCTTTCAGATCCCACGAATCAAATCTTTTCTAAAGCACAGCTTCCAAGTCTTCAATTAATTGGATTAGAGTACTTAAGTTATTTTCTTTAAAGATTTTTTTTTCTGTCTAAATTAGAGGAATTTAAATAGCAAGACTTTGGAAACAATTAGAAAACATAAACAGGTAAAAATAGATCAAATATTCAAATTCTTTTTGCCATTATTATAAGACATTGCTAGATTTTAACTAAGTGCTATCAATTAGGACATTATAAAGAAATGGAAGCATTATTTCATTTTTTCTAACTTTTGGAAAACAGGGCCTTATAAATTGAGAAACTTAAGAGAATTTACTGTTTTTATTAAAATGGAGACTACTTTTGAAAAGCTGATTCCTAAAATTGTGCCCTAAACCAGTTTTACCTGGTATTCCTGTGGTGAAGGTTTAGGAAACTTCTGCAAATTACACACTGCAACTGCTCTCTGGTCCTGTCTGCAAGTTAACTGCAGTGGGTTACTTCTGAGAGTTTCACAATAAGGGCTCAGCAACTGCCTCCTGCAAACAAAGAAAAATACCATGGTATTAAATTTTAAAGAAAATATTGCAAGTCCATTATACAGCCAACAAATGGAATTCCAGATCCTGGCCTAAAAATACAAACCTTCATAATTAACAAATGGGATTCTCAGGAAGAGATGGAGGTAATGTCCTCTCTGCCCTGCAGCTACAAAGAGTGAAATTTTTTCTGTTCAATAATCTAGCTTAAGGAATCATATTTGACAATCTGTTTAACTGACCACTGTCACAAGACAATCTTATTTTCCTGTGCAAAATAAAGATTGCGTGAATATTCCTAATTGTTACCAATTTGTTTTGTTCCATTAAATGTAATCTTCAGAGTATAATTTGAAAAATGGGCCTTGTAAATTATCAAAAGGTATCAGAATCTGTTGCACTGTCTTGCAGAAATAACCTTCAAACAAAACTGTAATTCTCAGCAGTCATCAAATTGACAATTTACAATATAAAAAATATATTATGTCATAATAGCAATTTTATAAATAAAATCTCGATATTCTTAAATAATAGAAATCCTATTAATACTGGTCTACCAAATTGTAATAGTATCACTGACAATTTTCCTCTTCTTTCACATATTTCTTAAGCAAAAAAAGCCTGTATTAAATATTTCTTATTTTAAGGAAAATTGATGACTTGTCTTATTTAAATGAACACGGTTTATCAGTAATATATCTTACAGCTTCCTAAGATAAAACATGTAAAATACTTACCACAATCTTCAGCAAATTTGAAGTAGCACAGTGTAACAGGAAAGCAAAGATTTTGAAGTCATCACACAGGTCTGGGTTCAAACACCAGTACCAGCCACACTTCTGTGGAATTTACTTAACTTTCCTGAGCTTCAACTACAAAGCACTCAATGCCTAGCACATACAAGTTACTCAATAAATGTAATTTCTGTGGTTTATACCATTTTAATAAAATCTTCATATAGGGCAATATTTTAACTTCCCATGATAAAGCTTCCAATGAATATGGAAGTTCATATTCCAATAGTTCTTAATCAGTTACTTTCTTGATACCATGAAAGTCATTTCCCTTTGTTTCTAAAACCAAAAGGTGTATTATATTTACTTTAAATTATATGAAATGAGTTTTAGCTAAATGAATAAAGAGGCAAAAAGAAGTTAAAAGTTAGTGATTTTAAACATCCCAAAGTTAGAACTGTCTAAGATTCATGGCTTAAACATTCCAGAGAAGCACGGTCAAGAGAGCTGGAAAAGATCTATATATGTGCTATCCAGTATGGTAGCCACATATCATGTATGTTACCTGAAAGGCGAACAGTTAACTGAGGAACTAAATTTTAAATGTTGGCCATTCTCCTGCCTCAGCCTCCCGAGTAGCTGGGATTACAGGCACCCGCCACCACGCCCAGCTAATTTTTTGTATTTTTAGTAGAGATGGGGTTTCACCATGTTAGCCAGGATGGTCTCGATCTCCTGACCTCGTAATCTGTCCGCCTCGGCCTCCCAAATTGCTGGGATTACAGGCGTGAGCCATTGCGCCTGGCCATCACTCGTAAATTTATTAAAACAAAAAACATACAATGCTAGCGACTGGCTCTTACCACAGTCATGATTTAATTAGTAACTTCGGTATGGAGAGTTTTTAAAGTTCTCTAGGTGATTTTCATAAGCAGCAAAATTTGAGAACCACTAACCGGCAGATAAAGTTGTAGTGCTGAGGTTAACAAGCCGGCCCCAGAGTGGCTGCAGGTGCTTCCCGCTACTGCCTATTATTTTCACATTTGGGTTATAAATGTGGTCAGAGGTCAGACTCCTTAGTAGAAACTACAAGTGATTTAAATTGCTTTAGGACCTGACCCAGGTAAGAAAAGATGAGAATAATATTTTTTCTTTTTTTTGAGACAGGGTCTTGCTCTGTCAAACACAGTGGAGTGCAGTGGTATGATCACAGCTCACTGCAGCTGTGACCTCCTGGGCTCAAGGGATCCTCCCACCACAGCCCCCAAGTAGCTGGCACTACAGGGCCATGCCACCATGCCAGGCTAATTTTTTTACTTTGTAGAGATGGGGGTCATCGTACATTGCCCAGGCAGGTCTCAAACTCCTGGGCTCAAGCAATCTTTTCTCTTCCCAAAGTGCTGGGATTACAGTTGTGAGCCACCACACCTGGCACACCCCAGGGAATTATTTTAAAATATAAAAATAGAAATGTAAGTACCACTTCTGATTCCTGGAAGATGGAGTAGATATGCTTTTTCTTATTCCTCCCTCTAAGTACTACTAAAAACGTAGACATTGTAAATTAAAGAAATATAAGAAGACTCTGAAGGGTAGTCTAGAGAAGTCAGACTAGTTAGGGAATTTAGGACTCAAAAGACTGATATGGTAGTAAATTCTCTCAACAACTGACAGACCAACTAGGCAGGAAATCAGCAAGGATATAGAAGGACTTAACACCATCAACCAACAGGAGGTAATTAACATTTATACAACACTCCACCCAACATCAGAATGTACATTCTTTTCAAGTGCCCATGAAACATATATCAAGATTGGCAGGGCACGGTGGCTCACGCTTGTAATCCCAGCACTTTGGGTGGCCGAGGCGGCCGGATCACCTGAGGTCAAGAGTTCGAGACCAGCCTGGTCAACATGATGAAACACTATCTCTACTAAAATACAAAAAATTACTGGGCATGGTGGTGGGTGCTTGTACTTCCAGCTACTCAGGAGAGGAAGGAGAAGTGCTTGAACCCAGTAGGTGGAGGCTGCAGTGAGCCAACATAGCACCACTGGACTCTAGCATGGGTGGCAGAGTGAAACTCTGTCTCAAAAAAAGAAAAAAAAAAAAAAGAAATGTATATCAAGATAGACCATATCTTGGGCCATAAAACAAACCTGAACAAATTTAAAAGAAATCATACAGCATATATTCTCCAACTACAATTCAACAAAAAATAACAGAAAAATTTCCGAATACTTGTATACTAAACAACACACTTCTAAATTATCCATGGATTGAAGAAGAATCTCAAAGAAAAATTTTTAAAAATACATTGAACTGAATGAAAATAAAAATATATTGAAATTTGTGAGACAAAGCTAAAGAAATGCTGAGAGGAAAATTTAGAGCACCAAATAGCTACATTAGAACAGGAAATATCTCAAATCAATAATCTCAAAAATCAAGATTAGGAAGAGAAACATAGGCCAGGCACAGTGGCTCATGCCTGCAATCCCAGCACTTTGGGAGGCCGAGGTGGGCAGATTACTAGAGCCTAGGAGTTCAAGCTAGCCTGGGCAATATAGTGAAACCCTGTCTCTACAGAAATATAAAAATTTAGCTGAGTGTGGTGGCGTGTGCCTGTAGTCCGGGCTACTTGGAAGGCTGAGGAGAAAGGACAGCTTCAGCCCAGGAGATCGAGGCTGCAGTCAGCCTCATGATCTGCCCACTGTGTTCCAGCCTGGGCAACAGAGACTGTGTCTTTAAAAACAAAACCAAACAAAACAAAAGGCTGGGCGTGGTGGCTCATGCCTCTAATCCCAGCATTTTGGGAGGCCAAGGCATGCAGAGCACTTGTGGTCAGGAGTTCAAGACCAGCCTGGCCAACATGGTGAAACCCCTACTAAAAAATACAAAAATTAGCTGGGCATGGTGGCGTGTGCCTGTTATCCCAGCTACTTGGGAGGCTGAGGCAGGATAATTGTTTGAACCCACGAGGCAGAGGCTGCAGTGAGCCAAGTCTGTGCCATCGCACTCCAGCCTGGGTGACAGAGTGAGACTCTGTCTCAAAAATATATATATATTATTATTAAAATAAATGAGCCAAAAACAAGCAGTAAGAAGGATATAACAGGGAGCAGAAATCAATGAATTTGAAAACAGAAAAACAATAGAAGATATCAATGATATAAAAAGCTGGTGCTTTTTTTTTTTTTTTTTTGAGACAGAGTCTCTCTCTGTTGCCCAGGCTGGAGTGCAGTGGCCGGATCTCGGCTCACTGCAAGCTCCACCTCCCAGGTTCATGCCATTCTCCTGCCTCAGCCTCCCAAGCAGCTGGGACTACAGGCACCCGCCACCATTCTCAGCTAATTTTTTGTATTTTTAGTAGAGACGGGGTTTCACCGTGTTAGCCAGGATGGTCTCGATCTCCTGACCTCGTGATCCGCCCGCCTCGGCCTCCCAAAGTGCTGGGATTACAGGCGTGAGCCACTGCACCCGGCCAAAAAGCTGGTTCTTTAAGATTAGTGAAATTGGCAAACCTCTAGAAAAAGACAAAGAGAAGATGCAAAATTACCAGTATCAGGACTGAAAAGAGATATCACAACAGACCCCATAGTATGGATATACCATCCTCCAAGATCTGATTATTTCACATTGTATGCCTATATCAAAACATCTCATTTATCCCATAAATACATACACCTAGTATGTACCCACAAAAATTAAAAATTAAAACAGGCCCTACAGATGTCAAAAGAATAAGGGAATACTACAAAAAACCTTATACATATAAATTTGATAACAAGACAAAATGGACCAATTCCTCAAAAAGCAAGTTACCACAATTCATGCACTATGAAATAGATAATATGAATAGCCCTGTAACTATTAAAGAAGTTTAATTCATAATAATTCACAATTTTAAGACTTCCAAAAGAGAAATCTCCAGGCCCAGATGTTTCACTGGAGAATTCTACCAAACACTTAGAGAAGAATTAACACCAATTTTATACAATCTCCTCCAGAAAATAGAAGAGGAAACACTTTCTACTTCATTTTATAAACCTAGTATTACTGATACAAAAACTAGACAAAGAAGGTACAAACAAGAAAACTTTTTTCTTTTCAAAGAAAATGATCAGAGATAAAGAGGGGAATTACAAAATGATAAAGGAATCAGTACTCTATGAAAATACAACAATACTAAACATGTGTGCACCTAACTATAAAGTGTCAAAATATGTAAGCCAAAAATGGATAGAACTGCAAGATGAATCCACTATTATCACACAGACTTTAATATATCCATTTCTCAGAAATGGACGATGTAGCAGGCGGGAAATTGGTAAGGATATAGTTGAACTCAATAGCACAATTAACAAACTGGATATAGCCTGACTCTACAGACTACTTCAACCAAAAACAGCAGACATTTTTTTTTTGAAGCTTACATGGTGCATTCACCAAGATAGACCACATTCTGGGCCATGAAACACACCTTAACAAATGTAAAAGGGAAATCATACAATGTTCTGCTCTCTTAGAATAATGGAATTAAACTAGAAATCAGTAACAGAAGGATAGCTGGAAAATCTCAAAACACTTGGAAATTAAACAAAGCACTGTTAAATAATACAGCAAAGAAATCTCAAGAGAAAGTTAAAAATATTTAGAACTTGAAGTGACATAAGTTTTTAATTAAAAAAAGAGTAGAGAAAAATATTTGGAACTAAATCAAAATCAAAATGAATCATGACAAACACCTCATTATGTACTGGGATTTATTACTTCAGAGTATTATATAAATTATTTATTTATTTATTTAAAGATGGGATCTTACTCTGTTGCCCAGGATGGAGTGCAGTGATGCAATCATAGCTCACTGCAGCCTTGACCTTCTGAGCTCAAGCGATCCTCCTGCTTCAGCCTCCTGAGTAGCTGGGACTACAGGCATATGCCACTATGCCCACCTCATTTTTGTATTTTTGGTAGAGATGGGCTTTTGCCACATTGTCCAGGCTGGTCTTGAAGTCCTGGGCTCAAGCGATCAGCCTGCCTCAGTCTCCCAAAGTGCTAGGATTATAAGTGTGAGCCACCACACCTGGCCATAAATAATAATTTAAATCAAGCTAATATTAAGTATGACAGGGGAGCCCATTATTTGTGTATTTAGTAATAACTTTTTTTTTTTTTTGAGACAGAGTCTCACTCTGTCCTCTGTCGCCCAGGCTGGAGTGCAGTGGCATGATCTCGGCTCACTGCAAGCTCTGCCTCCTGGGTTCAAGCCATTCTCCTGCCTCAGCCTCCCAAGTAGCTGGGACTACAGGCACCTGCCACCACACCTGGCTAATTTTTTGTATTTTTAGTAGAGACAGGGTTTCACCATGTTAGCCAGGATGGTCTCGATCTCCTGACCTTGTGATCCACCCGCCTTGGCCTCCCAAAGTGCTGGGATTACAGGCGTGAGCCACCACACCCGGCCAGTAATAACTACTATGTATTTTATAAATGTTTTTCTTTTTCTTCTTATTTTTTAAATCCCTCTCACTGGAAGGATATATTTTGTTGTTGTTTTGAGACAAGAGTCTTGCTCTGTCACCAGGCTGGAGTGCAGTGGCGTGATCTTGGCTCACTGCAAACTCTGCCTCCCGGGTTCAGAATGATTCCCCTGCATCAGCCTCCCGAGTAGCTGGGATTACAGGCACGTGCCACCACGCCTGGCTAATTTTTTGTATTTTTAGCAGAGACAGGGTTTCACCGTGTTAGCCAGGATGGTCTCTATCTCCTGACCTCGTGATCTGTCCACCTCGGCCTCCCAAAGTGCTGGGATTACAGACATGAGCCACCGCACCTGGCCAGGATATATGTTTTTCAAAATGTGTCAGATTTGAAAATGATAAAGTTTAACTGACATAATACAATTGTTCTGAGAGCCTTACCTATTAATTAAAGGTAAAAATAATTGGAGAAAAAGGGAAAACTCCAGATCTATATTCATCATGAATATAAAAACAAAAATCTACAACAAAATAATAGTACATAGAATTCAGCAACATACAGAAATAACTATATGCCATGACCAAGTGGTGTTTATTCCAGGAATGCAAGGGTGATTTAATATTTGAAAATCAACCAATGTAATCCACCATATTAATAGGCTAAAAAATTACAAGATTATGTGTATTAACTAAAGTAGAAAAAGCATTTGACTGAAGGTAATATCCATTCATGATTAAAGCTCTCAGAAACATAGGAATAGAGGGGTACTTTCTCAACTTGATAAAGAACATGTATTCAAAAATCTGCGGCTAACATTATATTTGATAATGAAAGACTGAATGTTTTCTCTGATGTTTACAGATTGGAAAACTCAACACAGTAAAAATGTCAGTTCTCCTCAAATTGACATACAGGTTTAATGCAACTCCTAGCAAAATCCCTGCCAGTTTTTTTTTTTGGCAGATACAGACAAGATTATTGTAAAATGTATATGGAAACGCAAAAGAATCAAAACAGCCAAAACAATTTTAAAATAAAGTGGAATCAGTCTACCCTATTTCAAGACTTCTTATATAATTACAGTAATTAAGGACTGTGTGTTACTGGTGGAGGCATAGACACATGGATCAGTGGAACAGAAGAGAAAACCCAGAAACAGATCCACCACAAATATACTCCCAACTGATTGTTTTTGCCAAAGGTACAAAAGCATTTCAATGAAAGAAAGATAGCCTTTTCAACAAATGGTACTAACACAGTTGCCTATCTGTACACAAAATTGAAACTTGATCTAAGTCTCCCAGCTAATACAAAAGTTAACTCAAATGAATCATGGACTTAAATGTAAAGTGTAAAACTATAAAACTTTTGAAAAAATATACGAAAACTTTCAAGATCTGGAGCTTGGCAAAGACTTCTTAGACTTGACATCAAAGACATAATAAGATGACAGACTGATAACTTAAATATACAATGTAAAACTATAAAACTTTTGAAAAAAATATAAGAAAACTTTCAAGATCTAGAGCTTGGCAAAGATTTCTTAGACTTGACATCAAAGACATAATAAGAAGACAAATTGATAATCCAGACTTCACCAAAACTAAAAAAACTTGCCCTACAAAAGCCCCTGTTAAAAGGATAAAAAGACAAGCTATGAACTGGGAGAAAATATTTGCAAACCACATATCTCACAAAGGACTAGTATCTAGAATACATAAAGAACTCTCAAAACTCAACAGTAAAAAACAATCCAATCAGAAAATTGGCTTAAAAGATGAAGAGACAATTTGCCAAAGAGGATATATAATTAGTAAGTAATCGCATGAAAAGAGGTTCAACATCATTAGCCATTAGGGAAATGCCAGTTAAAACCAAAATAAAATAACACTATGCTCCTATCGATTAAACCAAAAATTGTGACAACACCAAGTGCTGGCAAAGATGTGGAGAAACTATATCACTTATACATCGCTGGTAGGAATTAAAAAGTTTGGCAGTTTCTTACAAAACTAAACCTGCAATTACTTAATGAGCCAGCAATTCCATTCCTGGCACTTTTTTTGGAGAAATAAAGATGTTCACACACAAACCTGCACATAAATGTTTATAGCAACTTCATTCATAATAGCCCAAAGCTGGAAACAATCCCGATGTCCTTCAAAGTGTGAATGTTTAAACTGTGGTATATCACACTGTGGAATATTAACTAGCAATAAAAAAAATCAAATTATTGACATATATAACAACCTGGAGGAACCTCCAGAGAATTATGCTGAGTAAAAAAAGCCATGCCCAAAGTTCATATAGTATGAATTCATTTATGTAACATTTTGTTTTTTGGGTTTTTTTTTTTTTTTTTTTTTTGACACAGCGTCTCGCTCTGTTACCCAGGCTGGAGTGCAGTAGTGCAATCTCAGCTCACTGCAACCTCTGCCTCCTGAGTTCAAGCTATTCCCCTCCTACAGTCTCCCAAGTAGCTGGGACTACAGGTGCCTGACACCACACCAGGCTAATTTTTGTATTTTTAGTGGAGACGGGATTTCACCATGTTGGCCAGACTGGTTTTGAACTCCTGACCTCAAGTGAACCACCCGCCTCGGCCTCTAAAAGTGCTGGGATTATAGGTGTGAGCCAGCCTGGCCAAAGTGGTGAAACCCCATCCCTACTAAAAATACAAAAATTAGCCAGGAGTAGTGGCGCATGCCTATAATCCCAGCTACTCAGGAGGCTGAGGCACAAGAATCGCTTGAAACCAGGAGGCAGAGGTTGCAGTGAGCTGAGACTGTGCCACTGCACTCCAGCCTGGGCAACATCCTCACAAGAATTCAGTGTTGTCAGTGTTCTGGATTTTTACCATTCTCTTTTTTTTTTTGAAACGAGTCTCTGTTTGTTGCCCAGGCTGGAGTCCAGTGGCTCGATCTTGGCTCATTGCAACCTCTACCTCCCAGGTTCAAGTGATTCTCCTGCTTCAGCCTCCCAAGTAGCTGTTATCACAGGCATGCATCACCATGTCTGGCTAATTTTTGTATTTTTAGTAGAGACAGGCTTTTGCCATGTTGGCCAGGCTGGTCTCAAACTCCCAACCTCAGGTGATCCACCTGCCCCGGCCTGCCAAAGTGCTGGGATTACAGGTGTGAGCCACCACACCCGGCAGATTTTTACCCATTCTAATAGGTGTAGTAGTTGTTTTAACTGGTAATTCCCTAATGATGTATCATGTTGAACATCTTTTCATATGCTTATTGTCATCTGTACATCTTCTTTGGAGAAATATCTACTCGAATCCTTCACCCATTTTTAAATTGCATTGCCTTTTTACTATTGGGTTGTAAGCGTTCTTGTAAGTATTCTGGACACTAGACCCTTATCATATAAATGACTTGCAAGTATTTTTTCCCATTCTGTGAGCTGCCTTCACTTTCTTTCTTTTGTTTTTTTAAAGAGACAGGGTCTTGCTATGTTGCCCAGGCTGGACCCAAACTCCTGGTCTCAAGTAGTCTTCCCACTTTAGCCTACGGAGTAGCTGGGATTGCAGGGATGATTACTCCAGCTGTCTGTTCTTTAATTTTCATGCCAACGCACCTCAGCAGCTCTTTTCACTGTCTTGAGTGTTCTTTAAAGCACAAATGTTTTTCAAATGTTTTTAATTCAGTGAAGTCCAAGTGTTTTTTTTTTTTTTTTTTTTTTGGTTGCTTGGGCTTCTGGTACAGTGTTAAAGAAATCATTGCCTAATTTGATGTCATGAAAATGTACACCTGTGTTTCCTTCTAAGCATTTTGTAGTTTCAGCTCTTAAATTTAGGTTTCAATCCTTTTAAATATATATATTGCTGGGAAGCGAAGCCTCTGTCTAGAAGGCAGAAACAGGTACTTTCTTTTGATCCATTTTTAGTTAGTTTTTGTACATTGTGTACCATAGGGGTTCATTCTTATGCATGAGGATATCTGGTTGTCCCAGCAGTATTTGTTTAAAAAACTATTATTTTCCCATTGAATGGTCTTGGCATCTTTGTCAATACCTGAACTCTTAATTACTATAAATATATGTGTGTTCTTTGGTCACGATATATTTCTTACTGTTTAAGACACTGTGCCAAAAAAAAACTTGTAAAGGATGCTATGTAAAATCTGTGAAGACCTTCAGGCAATAGAAAGGACCACTTTAGATGCAGAGAGATAGACTTACTAAAGCTACTGTAGTAATCTAGTCAAAAGATAATTGTGGCCTAGATAAAGGCAGTAGTCACCAAAAAATACACAAACTTTAGCAATACTGAAGAGCTAAAATTCAGCAAGATTTGTGACTGATTGGATGTGAGAAATGGGGAGAGGGTGTTATCAAGGATGACTGTCAGTTTTCTGAATAGATGGATGATATTATTTACTGGGAGAAGCAACTTAGTTAAGCTACACTTAAGTCTTATGCAGTGCATACTAATGACTTTTCAGGGTCCTATTTTCTACCTCCTAAAGGTAGAAAAATGCCCCCAATTTCTTTGTTAGGCAGAATGCTACATTTTTTCCTTATCTTTCTTCCTTTGGGCTAATGAAAAACTAAGAAAGTATATGACTTCTGTAGATGCTTTGTCTGAAAACAGTGCCCATGAGGTATGCACTTACATCTAACTTCTGCCTTCCTCTCTCCCTCAGGGATGGCTCTGTCTCCTAAATGACAGAGATATGGTAACCAAAAACTCTGAACTTCTTCAACTTCCTGCTTCCACTTACAAAATGGCTTGTATTCTCATTCCCATTCTTCCTTCATGAATTAATGGACAGGATTGTGTCTTTCTTCCCATGCAAGTTCTCTCTTGGTTTTCTGGATCCCACCCATCTTGCATCCTCAGGGACAAAGCTGTGCTAATAATACCCTTTCTTACCTGTATCTTCCTCTGTCATTTAAGCAGCTCACCTTATTGTGGCAGGCCAGGTTGCGCTAATGCAGGCCTCCATTACAACTTTTTCAGCACTGACCGAGTAGTTAAGTTAAATATTAAAAGCTAAAAAAGCTAATGCGCTTATACAAAGGCTGGAATGTAACAAAAGCCCATGGAGAGTTTTGCCTAGGCCTTTCCTGGGCCTTAAGGCATGACAAAATAACAGAATTCTTAACAGGACTCACTTAGGATTAAACAAGTTTTATTGGGGGTATGAAGAAATGCCACAGGCCTCAACAAACAAATTCACTGGTGGTCTGAAGGAACTCCCCAAACCTCCATGACTTAACAGGAGACAAGATAAGAGTACTCACCCCAGCACTAGACCCATTTAGATTAAGTAAATTTACTGAGGCAGAAGAAGGTCTTCAGGACTCCAACCTTATAGATTAAAATAAGTTAATCACTTATGTCTTTAGATGAATGCACACTTACACATAGACATATAGCTTAGAAGGTATATAAGCTCTGAAAAACTTTGTAATTTGGTCTGGCAATAATTTCCAGGCCTTCTCCCTTTAAGCGATTACAGAAATAAAAACTCTTTTCCTTCCCAGTTCATCTGCATCTCGTTATTGGGCCACGAGAAATAGCAGCCTGACCCTTAGTTTGGTCCAAGAACACTAGGAACTTCTCAGTCTTTCCCATTTTTATTGAAACTGTTCTCATGGTCAACAATGACCTCAAGCCAGGTGCAGTGGCTTGCAAATGTAATCTTAGCTAATCTGGATGCTGAGGTGGGAGGATCTCCAGGCCAAGAATTCAAGACCAGCCTGGGCAACACAGAGAAACCCTGTCTCTAAAAAAAAAATTTTAACAATTAGCTGGCCACCATGATGACAAGGGCCTCTAGTCCCAACTACTGGATAGGCTGAGGCAGGAGGATTCCTTAAGTCCAGAAGTTTGAGGCCACAGTAAGCTAGGATCACACCACTGCACTTCAGCCTAGGCAACAGAGCAAGATCCTGTCTCTTAAAACAAACAAAAAAATAATGACCTCTATGTTTTAAAATCCTTATACCTTTGAACTCTCAACAGTGAAGGTACTGTCAACAATTTTCATTGTTTTAATAGCACCTCTGCCATTAATTTTCAAATTTGATTCCATGTTCTAATTTTCTCTCAGACTGTTAGAAAAGAGGTAATAATGCTACTACTAAAGCAGCTTTAATTTTGTTTGATATGTAGGGGTTGTATAAAAGATTTCATTTAAAAACAGTATTTCTGCCAGGCGTGGTGGCTCATGCCTGTAATCCCAGCACTTTGGGAGGCCGAGGCAGGAGGCTTGCTTGAGCCCAGGAGTTTGAGACTAGCCTCTTCTTATTAGAAGAAGAAAACGAATGTGGGATATGATGAGGTTTCTCTTAAAATAATCTGATCAATCTTTTATTCTTATAATTCATAGTACCCCCCCCTTTTCTCCTTTTTCTTTTTTGGTTTTGCCTTTGTTAGATGCCCAGGCATGCCACAGTACCAGCTCACATTCCTTTCCTTATTTGGAAAGAGGACTAACTTTCTAGCTCGTTACAGGCACCCCTTGCCCTTCCTCTCCACTTTCTTTTATGTGCCCACCTTATCTAAAAAAATCAAATGTTTAGCCAAAACCGGGATTAGTTTAGATGTACGACCTGACCCCGGCCAATGGGGAAAGGGTACAGGGGCAGGACTTGCATCAGAATAAAGGCTCTTGTGCCCCTTTGTTCAGGTGTGCTCTCATGGTGACTGGCCAAGGAGGCACCCCTCTGCGAAGAAGTAAAATTGCTTTGCTAAGAATCCTTTGTTCGAGTGTTTAATTTCCTTAGGATTTTGAGTGTTATTCCTAACACAAATAGTATCAGGGATTTTTGTCCTAACTATTATCATGCCTCAGAGCCTCAAACATTTATTGAGGCCAGGTGAGGTGGCTCACACCTGTAATCCCAGCACTTTGGGAGGCCAAGGTGGGCAGATCATTTGAACCCAGGAGTTTGTGAACAACCTGGGCAACGTGACAAAACCCTGTCTCTACTAAAAATACAAAAAATTAGCCAGGCATGATGGCACATGCCTATAGTCCCAGCTAATCAGGAGGCTGAGGTGGGAGAATTGCTTGGGCCTGGGAAGTCCAGGATGTAGGACTACCACTGCACTCCAGCTCAGGCAACAGGAGTGAGACTCTATCTCAAAACAAACAAACAATGAAAGTATTTATTGAATGAATGGAGTTGGTATAAATAATGGACAGCTAACTATAAAAGATTCAAATAATTAATAAGTATATTTTGCTTCAGCATAAAATGTCAGCATTTTCTTAAGCTATAATCTCAGTATTCATTTTATTTTAATAAACAATTCATATCCTATTCTCACAGCTGTCTTACCCAGTGTCCTCCATTAATGCCAGAGTGGTTCAAGACAGTACTTGATTCTGGGTGTGAGAACCAGTCATTGCTTCATTCTGAAAATAACTAACAGATTTTAATTAGAAGACTAGATTCTCTGCAACTCCTAATACTTTCTGTAATTCCTCTGATATATATTTAAAATGTTTCAACTGTGAGAGGCTGACAAGACATTCACTTAAAGTGGTGAAATATATAAACCTTTAAAATGACTAGACTGAGCCTTGAAGTGAAATCTATTTTCTGCCCTAAGTGTTACCATTGTGTACAATTCCCTCGGAATGGTAGGCAGCTGGCATTTAGAACTCTGTGATGAATGAAGAAAAATCTATAGGGAAACAAAAATACTATAGAAATATTATACTCTCCAGGTAAAGAAAAGTGGGTGATTGAGGCAAATGCACCGATAATTTGGGGTCAGGGAGAACACTTGTCGGAATTACACAGAAAATGTTTTCATAACCTTCAACTTTGTGATCACAGAAACATGCACTAATATGCAAAACAAGTGTGACAGACTCATGGCATAAAAGGATTTACTTGAAAGGTCTAAAATATCATCAAGGTCTACTATTTACCCAATATTTTAATTCATATCATGCAATTCCTTTCAGGAGGTCACCTAATGAGGACGTCACTGCCTCTTATGGAGCATATTTCATCTTTGGGCAGCTCTGATTATTCTTTAAATCTTTCCATTGAACACCAGATGGCCATCTCAAGTACTGTGATACCATACTTTAAAAAAAAAATTGTTCAAGGACACAAAGTTGATTTGAGAGAAGTTAATGAAATTACTACTCTCAGAGCTTCTGCTGAAAAGCACATTTTCATTTCTGGCCAATCTATAGCTTTCTAAAGGGAGTCACTTGAGAAAATATCTTAAGGCAAAAAAAAAAAAAATTCCCATGGGAGGAATAAATGTATGTGTCTTTTATAAAAAAAAGTTTCCATCATTGTTACTTTGTGGTCACCTTGACAAGAACAGTAACCACAAGCATTCATTTCATTCTTTACATAATTTTATTAACTTTAGGCATGATGTATATAAGCTGCAACTATCTATTTAAGCAGATGTCCAAAAATAAAAAATAACACATATACCCTTTCACCCAGAAATTCCACTTCCTGGGATTCATTCTTTCTATATAAGTAAACCTGACCTTGGGTTAACTCTCTAGTTCTGTTCCCCTGGAAACCTAATAAAGGTGAATGTCGACTGTGTTACCAGGTAACAGTACCTAAGAAAAAAAGACCTCCTGATATGCCTCTAAACTTGGGACGACTGCAAATGAACATGAATACCTGTTGGTAAGACACAGTTTGGATCTGGATTCCCCTGTTTGCAGTCTATGGGTATGTCCCCTATGGGATCTGGAATTTAGATCTATGGAACTGTTAAAAAAGATATTGGTTCCTATTTGGGACACGATCTTTCTAAGCCAGGCTGGTTCTCCCATCTGTCTACTTTGGTCTTGTGCTCTGGTACTTGAGCTGCACAGGGAGGGAGACAGGCATAGATGACAGCCCCTCCACTGCTATGTGGAGCACATGAGAAATGCCTGGCTCTACTCTGCTAGCATGCTGTGTGTTCCTTCTAACATCCATCTCTAAGGGAATCTATCCTCAATATGGCCTGATTAGGTCCTGTGGGTTTGACTGCTTAGTTGAATCTAAAAGCAGCAACTGAAACCCCACCCTAGGAAGGTAAAGTATCACAGATATAAATACGTTGCTCATTACATTTTCTAAAATACAAAATTTAAGACATAGTTGTTCATTAACACAGAACTGACACGCTACATTCATATAGAAAAAAATAAGTAGATCCAAGTATACAGTTTATTTTGTGAAAGGATGTGTTTCTGCGACGTGAATGAGCTCATGTGAAATTAGTAAATAAGGGAATGGCATCACTATAACATGGAATCACATTGGTTCATTGATTTTTCCCTGCACGTTACTATTTTGTGATGAAGCTTAAACACAAACTATACTAAGACAGCCAAACACAGCAATACAAGAATGCTGTACTGTGTATAGTGTGTGTTTACTCCACCTGCTTTCTCTTTGCTCGGTGTAGCCAGCGGCTCTGCTTGGAAGTGTTTACTGTATGGTTCTCACAAGTCTATGTACATTTTACCCTTGTCCCCATTACTCAGATTTACAACTCCCCATACAGCTACCATGAGTTATTGTTACTGCTGATGTTGAAGGTAAAGAAATACTAGAGCAGCCAGGTGAAGTGGTACATGCCTGTAACCCCAGCACTTTGGGAGGCTGAGGCAGGTAGAATGCTTGAGCCCATGAGTTTGAGGTCAGCCTGGGTAACATGGTGAAACTCATCTCTACTAAAAGTACAAAAAGAAAATTAGCTGGGTGCGGTGGCACATGCCTGTAGTGTCAGCTACTCAGGAGGCTGAGGTGACAGAGTCACCTGAGCCCAGGAGGTGGAGGCTGCAGTGAACCAAAATCACACCACTGCACTGTAGCCTGGGCTACTGGAGTGAGACCTTGTCTTAAAAAAGAAAAGAAATGGAGAGGGAGAGGGAGAGAGAGAGAAGAGAGAAGAGAGAAGAGAGAAGGAGAAAAGAAAAGATAAGAGAAGAGAAAAGAAAAGAAAAAAGAAAAGAAAAATACTAGAGTAGGCTGGGTGCAGTGGTGTGTACCCGTGGTCCCAGCTACTTGGGAGACTGAGGCAGGAAGACTGCTTGAGCCCAAGAGTTTGATGCTATAGTTTGCTATGATCGTGCCTGTGAATAGCTGCAGCACTCCAGCCTGGACAACACAGTGAGGCCCTGTCTAAAAAATAAAAAAAATTTAATAAAAGAAATACTAGAGTAGATACAGGACTTAGTTTATTGGAAATCTGATGTCTTTTTAAACTGAGCTCATAGTTCTACATGACTTGTTTCTGTTAGTGATCTGTTTACTTGTTTTTCCCACATGTCTTGTTATTTTTAGTGTCCAATTTTGAAGAAAAAGGTTTTTAGGAAAGCATACATTGCATTATAGCAGAAGCACCTATAGTGCCTTGGAAAAAGTGAAAAAAGTTGCATAAATATGTGAACCCATTAAAAAATAAACAATTCTGCATGTGTTTGCACAGACATACATATACAACATTTATGAAAACTATATATCAAAAACTTAAAGAGTGATTTCATCTGGACAGTGGAGCGCGAGAGCTGAAGGGGTAAAGGGACAAAACATTTATAACCTGTTTGAATAACTTTTGCCATAATTATGAATTATTTTTATTAAATAAAGTCTAGTAAAATTTAAAAACAAACTGACCTCTAATAACCTTTTTTCCCAATGGTTGAGCTCAGTGCACTTACCACCTTTTCAAGTTCCATTCCCTCCAGAACTGGACAATTAAAATGTTTTCGTGCTTCCTCCTAAGAACCAGAAGAAAAATCAGAAGAAAATATGGTACAAAAGTACCATAAAGATAATGGCAAACTTTTCATCACATGAATATAAGTTAACATTAAAAAATTACTTTCTTGAGAAAAGAGAATTTCTATTTAAAATATGGTTTTTAACATAATTAAATATTTTGATGCAGTCACACTGTTTTGCTAACAAATTACTACTTCTCTTAGTATCTTTTCCTCTCTCTGAAGATTTTCACTTTTGTACCATATAGCTAAAAAAATGTTATAGACTAGTATGATTGACAGTTGTAACTCATGTTAGTAACAATTTTACACTTTTTTATTTTTTTTAAATTGACAATTTATAATTGCATATATTTATAGAGTGATGTTATGATTTATGAACAATGTGAAGTAATTACATCAAGCTGATATATCCATCATTTCAAATACTTATTTTTTGTGAGGAGAACATTTTAAATTTACTTTCAGTTTAAAAATGTGCAATACACTATTCTTGTATTTTTAGTAGAGATGGGGTTTCACCGTGTTAGCCAGTATGGTCTCGATCTCCTGACCTTGTGATCTGCCCGCCTCGGCCTCCCAAAGTGCTGGGATTACAGGCGTGAGCCACTGCGCCCAGCCGCAATACACTATTATTAACCATATTCACCATACTGTGCAATAGACCTCAAAAAAAAGAACAAAAAAAGTATTACTCCTGTGATTTTGTGCCCTTTGGCCATCATCTTACCATTTTCCCCAACCCCCAGCCTCTACAACCACTACCCGCTGCTTCTGAGTTCAATAGTTTTAGATGTCAAATGTAAGTGAAAACATTAGGTATTTGTCTCCCTGTTCCTTTTTTAGCATCATGTTCTCCAGTTTCATCCATGTTGTCACAAATGACAAAATTTCCAGCCTTTTTAAGGCTGAATAGCATTCCACTGTGATAGGTGGTGCCAACTTCCTGTGCAGTCCAATATCTGTGTATTAACTGTTGATTTCCCCATGACTTAACTATTCATAGCCTACTGTTGACAAGAAGCCTTACCAATAACATACGTTAATTAACACCTATATTGTATATTTTATGTATTATGTACTGTATTCTTACAATAAAGCTAGAGAAAATAAAATGTTATAAAAAATATCGTAAGGAAAATATACTCACTATTCATTAAGTGGAAGTGGGTCATCATAAAGGTCTTCATCCTTGTCTTCACATTGAAGAGGAAGAGTAGGAGTTGGTCTTGCTGGCTAAGGGGTGGCAGAAGTGGTAGAAGTCCACAAATAAGTGGACCTGTGCAGTTCCGACTTATGTTGTTCAACAGTCAATTGTATATAACTCGTTATCTTTACCCATTCATCTGCTGATGGACTGTTAGGCTGATTCCATAATGTGGCTACTGTAAATAGTGCTGCAATGAACATGAGAGTGCAAACATCTCTTTGACAAACTGGTTTCAAATCTTTTGTGTAAATATGAAACAAGGATTGTTAGATCATATGGTAATTCTATTTTTAGTTTTCAAAGAACTTCCATACAGTTTTCCACAATGGCTGTATTAATTTATACTACCACCACCATTGTACAAGGATTCTCTTTTCTCCACATCCTCACCAACACTTGTTACCTTTCGTTTCTTTTCTTTTTAAAATACGGAATGCTCCGTGAATTTGCATGTCATCCTTGCACTGGGGCCATGTTAATCTTCTCTGTATCATTCCAATTTTAGTATTTGTGCTGCCAAAGCGAGCAGTCTTTTGTCTTTTTGATAATAGTCATCTGACAGACATAAAATGACACCTCATTGTGGTTTTAATTTGCATTTCCCTAAGGATTAGTAATGTTGAGTATTTTTTCGTGTACCTGTTCATAATTTGCATGTCTTCTTTTAAGAAATGTCTATTTAGGTCCCTGGCCCATTTTTAAAATGGGCTATTTGTACACAGTTGTTTGCATTCCTTATATATTTTGGATATCTTTTCTGACGTATGGCTTGCAAATATTTTTTCCCAATTTGTAGACTGTCTCTTCACACTTTTGTTTCCTTTGCTGTGCAGCAGCTTTTTTGTTTCATCTAATCCCATTTGTTCATTTTTATTTTTGTTGCCTGTGCTTTTAGGGTCCAATTCAAAAACTCATTGCCCAAACCAATGTCATGTAGTTGTCCCCTTATGTTTTCTTCTAGTAGTTTTACAGTTCCTTGTCTTATGTTTAAATATTTAATACATTTGGAGTTGGATTTGTATATGGTGTGAGATAAAGGTCAAATTTCATTCTTCTGCATATGGATACCCAGTTTTCCCAACACCATTTATTGAAGAGACTTTTTCCCATTGTGTATTCTTAGCACCTTTATTAAAAATCAATTAATCATAATTGATTAATCATAATCAAGTTAATCATTATTCTGTTCCATTCATCAATGTGCCTATTTTTATGCCAGGAACATGAAATTTTAATTATTATTCCTTTGCAATATAGTTTGAAATACTACAAAGATAAAGGCATCACACTGCCTAAATAGCTTTGTTCTTTTTGCTCACGATTGCTTTGGCTATTCGGGTTTTGTTTTGTTTTGTTTTTTCAATCTTTCATTTTTTTTTTTATACTTTAAGTTCTAGGGTACATGTGCACAATGTGCAGGTTACATATGTATACATGTGCCATGTTGGTGTGCTGCACCCATTAACTCGTCATTCACATTAGGTATATCTCCTAATGCTTTCCCTCCCCCGACCCCACAACAGGCCCTGGTGTATGATGTTCCCCTTCCTGTGTCCAAGTGTTCTCATTGTTCAATTCCTACCTATAAGTGAGAACATGCGGTGTCTGGTTTTCTGTTCTTGCAATAGTTTGCTGAGAATGGTGGTTTCCAGCTTCATCCATGTCCCTACAAAGGACATGAACTCATCATTTTTATGGCTGCATAGTATTCCATGCTGTATATGTGCCACATTTTCTTAATCCAGTCTATCATTGATGGACATTTGGGTTGGTTCCAAGTCTTTGCTATTGTGAATAGTGCCACAATAAACATATGTGTGCATGTGCCTTTATAGCAGCATGATTTATAATCCTTTGGGTATATGCCCAGTAATGGGATGGCTGAGTCAAATGGTATTTCTAGTTCTAGATCCTTGAGGAATCGCCACACTGTCTTCCACAATGTGGAACATTTGGAAGTTGTTCAACCACAAACAATGGTTGAACTAGTTTACAGTCCCACCAACAGTGTAAAAGTGTTCCTATTTCTCCACACCCTCTCCAGCACCTGTTGTTTCCTGACTTTTTAATGATCACCATTCTAACTGATGTGAGATGGTATCTCATTGTGGTTTTGATTTGCATTTCTCTGATGGCCAATGACGATGAGCATTTCTTCGTGTGGCTATTCGGGGTTTTGTGTGTGTGTGGTTCTATATGAATGAGGATTTTTTTCCTACTTTTGTGAAAAATGACACTGGAATTTTGGCAGGGATCTCACTGAATCTGTAAACTGTTTTGGGTAGTATGGACATTTTAACAATATTAATTATTCTACTCCATGAACATAGGATTCCTTTTTATTTATTACATCTTCTTCAATTTCTTTCATGTAGTTTTCAGTGTACAGGTCTTTTACTTCCCTGGGTAAATTTATTCCTAAGAATTACTTTTTTTGGTAGCTATTGTAAATGAGATTGTTTTCTTGATTTTTCAGGTAGTTTTCTGTTAGCATATAGTAAACTACTGATTTTCGTGTGTTGATTTTGTATCCTGCAACTTTATTTATTAATCCTCACAATTTTTTAATGGAGTCTCTAGGATTTTCTATATACAAGATCATGTCATCAGCAAATAGCAACTATTTCACTTCTTCCTGTCCTATTTGAATGCCTTTTATTTCTATGGTCTGACTGCTCTAGCAAGGACTTCCAATACCACGTAGAAGTGGTAAGAGTGTTCTTACCACTATGTTCTTCAATACTCTGTAGAATGTAGAAGTGGTAAGAGATCTTGGAGGAAAGGCTTTCAATTTTTCATTAATGAGTATAAGGTTTGTTGTGGGTGTCTCTTATATGATCTTTATCGTGCTGAGGTACTTTCTTTTTGCACCTAATTTGGTTAGTTTTTTTTTTCTTTTTTCTTTTTTTGAGACGGAGTCTCACTCTGTTGCTCAGGCTGGAGTGCAGTGGCCCAATCTTGGCTCACTGCAAGCTCCACCTCCTGTGTTCACGCCATTCTCCTGCCTCAGCCTCCTGAGTAGCTGGAACTACAGGGGCCTGCCACCACGCCCGGCTAATTTTTTTGTATTTTTTAGTAGAGACAGAGTTTCTCTGTGCTAGCCAGGATGGTCTCCATCTCCTGAACTCATGATCCACCCACCTTGGCCTCCCAAAGTGCTGGGATTACAGGCGTAAGCCACCACGCCTGGCCTAATTTGGTTAGTTTTTAACCATAAAAAGATGTTGAATTTTGCTAAATGATTTTTCTGCATCTACTGAGATGATCATATGGTTTTTGTTTTTCATTCTGTCAGCGAGATGTATCACATTTATTGATTTGCTATGTTCAGCCATCCTTGCATCCTGGGGATAAATCTCACTTGATCATGATGGATGACCTATTTAACGTGTTGTAGAATTCAGCTTGTTAGTATTTTGTCGGAAAATTTTTGTACTTAATGCTCATCAAGGACATTAGCCTGTAATTGTCTTTTCTTGTAATAGCCTTGTCTATATTTGTTATTAGACTAATACCGCCCTGGTAAAAAGAGTCTGGAAGTAATCCCTCCTCTTCAATTTTTTGGAAAAGTTTGAGAGGGATTGGTATTCATTCTTTGTTAAATGTTTGGTGAAATTCAGGAGTGAAACTGGTTCTGGGCTTCTCTTTGATGGTCAACTTTTATTACTGATTCAATCTCATTACTCATTATTGGTCTGTTCAGATTTTTCATTTCTTCATGACTCAGTCTTCAAAGGTTGTCTCTGTCTAGGAATTTGTTCATTTCTTGTAGGTTATCCAATTTGTTGGTATATAATTGTTTATAATAGTCTCTTATGATCCTTTGTGTTTCTGTCATATCAGTTGTAATGTCTCCTCTTTCATTTCTTATGTTATCTGCATCTCTCTAACTAAAGGTTTGTCGGTTTTATCTGTTCAAAAAATCTACTCTGGCCAGGTGCGGTGGGCTCACACCTGTAATCCCAGCACTTTAGGAGGCCGAGGCAGGCAGATCACTTGAAGTCACCAGTGCCTCCTCTTAGGATCAGTGGTATTATTTCTATAATGAGTGATCATTTTATTTGGTATCTGTATTAGTCAAGGTTCTCCAGAGAAACAGAACCAATAGGATGTGTGAATATTATCTATATAAATGTGGAAAAAGATACGCGAGAGGAGGGGAGGAAGAGGTTTCCTTTTTTTTTTTTTTTTTTTTTTTTGAGACAGGGTCTCACCCTGGCCAACATGATGAAACCCCCATCTCTACTAAAAATACAAAAATTAGCTGGGCATGGTGGTGAGTGCCTGTAATTCCAGCTACTCAGGAGGCTGAAGCAGGAGAACCACTTGAACCCAGGAGGTGGAGGTTGCAGTGAGCCGAGCTTGTGCTATTGCACTGCAGCCGGGGTGACGAGGGAAATTCCATCTCAAAAAAAAAAAAAAAAAAAAAAAAGTTGCTCAGTACAATAAAACCTTGCTCATTGGGTTCTGTCTGTCCTTTAGTTAGAGATTTCCAGAGATACGAAATAGCCCAAGAGCACTGCAAAACTTTAGAAGTCAGACAGCTGTACAAAGGCAAGGAAAAGGGGGAGGGAAAATAGCCGTGGTGCCCAGATATTTGGCCCAGATATTCTGGATGTTTCTGTGAAGGTGTTTTCTTGAATGAGAATAACATTGAAATCAGTGGACTCTGAAGTAAAGATCACCTTCCATAATGTGGGTGGGCCTTGTCCAATCAGTAGAAGGCCTTAGGAGAACAAAGACTGATCTCCCTTGAACAAGAAGTCATTCGGCCTTTGTACTCAAACTGCAACTCTCCCCTGAGTCTCCAGCCTGCTGGACTACCCTATCAGATTTGAACTCGCCAAGCTTCCACAGTCATGTGAGCCAAATCCTTAAAAGTTATCTCTTGGACAGGTGTGGCGGCTCATGCCTGTAATCCCAGCACTTTAGGAGGCTGAAGCAGGAGGACTGCTTGAGCCCAGGAGATCGAGACCAGCCTGGGCACATAGTGAGACCTCATCACCTCAAAAAATAAATAAAATTAGCTGGGCCTGGTGGTGGTGCGTGCCTGTAGTCTCAGCCACTCAGGAGGCTGAAGTGGGAGAATCACTTGGGCCCAGGAGGCAGAGGTTGCAGCGAGCCGAAACCACACCAATACACTCCAGCCTGGGTGACAGAGTGAGACCCTGTCTCAAAAAAAAAAAAAAAAGAAAAAAAGGAAAAGAAAGAAAGAAATCTCTTCCTCCCCTCCTCTCTCGTATTCTTTCTCTGTGTGTACATATATATAGAAATATACACACATCCTGTTGGTTCTGTTTCTCTGGAGAACCCTGACTAATACAGACACCAAATAAAATGTTAAGTCATTATAGAAATAGTACCACTGATCCTAAGAGGCATCACAACACAGGAGGCACTGGCCTAAAGCACTGGGTAGGATGGGAGCTGTGAGAGTCATTGCCAAGTTTCCATTTCCTCAGATTTCTCGTGGCCCATAGCTTTATTGCACTGCCTTTGTATTACTTTTCCTACTATAGTCTCTAAAATATTACAAGTTCTTAAATAATGATGATGAGTAAAGAAAGGACCACAATAAAGGAAAGGAACAGATGGCTCATGAGACAAGAAGTTCAGTAATACTTACAACAACAAGAGGCGTTACCAGGAGATACACAATAATACATGGTGTTATTATCTCGAACATCCCATAATCTCTCCACTGTTCAAACCACTTTATCACTACATTGATATAATCCAAGACTGCAATTATAGAATTAAAACACAATTATTGTTGCAAATTCACAACTATAAATGTAAAAATATTTATATTTACTGTAAAGTCTATAAATATCAATATGAAATTAAAATATTTGAGAACATCCTATGTACCAAGTCCAAACAAAGTACTTGATAAGTATTTTCCTTTCTACATTTTGTAAAATTTAATTGTTTGGTTGGGTGCAGCGGCTCACACCTGTAATCCCAGCACCTCAAGAGGCCAAGGTGGAAAGACTGCTTGAGCCCAGGAGTTTGATACCAGCCTAGGCAACACAAGAAGACCTTGTCTTTACAAAAAATTTAAAAACTAGCTGGGCATAGTAGTACAGCCCTGTGGTTCCAGCTACACAGGAGGCTGAGGCAGGAGGATCACCTGAGGCAGGAGGATCACCTGAGCCCAGGAGGTTGAGGCTGTAGTGAGCCATGTTGATGCCACTGCACTCCAGACTGGGTGACAGAGCAAGACCCTGTCTCAAAAATAAAATAAAATAAAATAAAATAATATAACATAAAATTAGCCAGCATGGTAGTGTGTGCCTGTAGCCCCAGCTACTCATGAGGCTGAGGCAAGAAGATCACTTGAGCCCAGGAGTTCAAGGCTGCAGTGAGCTATGTTCAAACGGCCACACCCACCCTGGGTGACAGAATGAAATCCAGTCCAAAAAAATTTTTTATTTTTCATTTTTTGCTGAGACAAGGTCTGCTATGTTGCCAAAGCTGGTCTCGAATTGCTGGCCTCAAGCCATCTTTCTGCCTCAGTCTTTCAAAGCTCTGGGATTACAAGTGTGAGCCACTGTGCCTAGGCTTGGTAAGTATTTTCAAATTTCATCTTTTCGACAACCCTATGAGATTATCATCACTATTTTGCAGATAAAGAGACAAAAGTTCATGGAGATGAAGTAACTTGTTCAAGTTCACATAGCTAGCACTTGGCTAAGATGACAATGAATTACTTCCTTTCGACAAATGTACTGGATAAAATGAAAACAAGTTCACAGACACATCTAAGTATATAAGGAAACAACCAACAAAATGCCATATTAATTTAGTGGGAAAGTAGAATTTATCTAATAACTGTACTGTGAAACTGATTATCTATATAAAAAAAAAAAAAGGTTAAATCCCTATTTCACCACATACAAAAATTCCAGGAAGATGTAAGCAAAAATGACAGAGTAAAAATCTCTCAAAATTCTCTCCTATAAAAGCAATGAGAAAGCTACCCAAATTGGTGAAATCAACTTTTTAAACTTTGGAAATTAATCAAAGATTTACAGCAATGCAGAAAGCATTTATTCATGAAAAATGGATGAATCTCAGCAGAAACAGGAATTTTGTGGTGCTTTTCCATGCCTTCTCTCCAGCTTTCAGGCAGCCTTGCAAACCGACAGCCCACAATCATGGTGAAAACCAGTAGCCTGACAGCCACTGTAGAAGGCAGAATAGCGTTAATTGGAAAAATGAATTTAAAAACATGATCTAACTATACATCTACAAGAGACATAGTTTAGACTAAAGAACACGAATAGGTGGAAAGTAAAAGGATAAAAAGATACACCATGTAGGCCAGGTGCAGTGGCTCACACCTGTAATCCCAGCACTTTGGGTGGCTGAGGTGGGCAAATCACTTGAGTTCAGGAGTATGAGACCAGCCTGGCCAACATGGTGAAACCCCGTCTCTAATAAAAATACAAAAATTAGCCAGGCATGGTGGCACATGCCTGTAATTCCAGCTACTTGTGAAGGTGAGGCAGGAGAATCACCTTAACCTGGGAAGTGGAGGTTGCAGTGAGCCGAGACTGCACCACTACACTCCAGCCTAGGCAACAGAGTGAGACTCCATCTCAAAAAATAATAATAAAATAAATTAAAAATAAAAATAAAAAATTAGATAAGCATAGTGGCACACTTTTGTAGTCCCAGCTACTCAGGAGGCTGAGGTAGGAGGATTACCTGAGCCTGGGAAGGTCAACACTGCAGTGAGCCATGATTGTGCCACTGCACTGTAGCAAGGGCAACAGAGTGAGATCCTGTCCCAAAAAAAAAAAAAAAAAAAAAAAAAAAAAGTGTAAATCCAGCATAAAGACATAACAATTATAAACATATATGCATCCTGCAGGGAATCCCAAAATACATAAATCAAAAAAAGCTTCAAATGGATTGAAGCTACAAATGTTAAGAAGTCAAATAATAATTTATTAGAATAAATGTAAGAGAATATTTTTATCATCTTTTGAGGCCTTAAGCAACAAAGAAAAAAACATCTGGGTATAGTGGCACATGACCATAGTCCCAGCTGCTTGAAAGACTGAGGCAGGAAGCTTGCCTGAGACCAGGAGTTGAAGACCAGCCTGGGCAATATAGTGAGACTCCATCTCAAAAAAAAAGAGAAAAAAGATAGATTAATTTAGTAATAAAAAACTTAAAAATTTTTCTATACGTGGCAAAAGCATGATAAATGAAGTAAAACAATAAACAACTAGGAGAAATATTTATAATCAACATGAAAAAGGGGTATTATCTCTAACTTATAAAGAACTCCTACAACGTGAGAAAGGGAAAATTAACCTAAAAGACTGGACAAGGAAAATAAACAGGCAGTGTACAAAGAGAAAATGCAAATGGCTAAAACCTCACTATAGTACTGGAAATACAACAATAAGATGCCATCTTTCATCCATCAAATTGGGCTTAAAAAATAAAAAAGATCTATAATATCCAGTACTGATAAACTGGTAACAACAGCATTCATACACGCCTGGTGGGAATGTGCTTTGCTATACCTTTTTTAAAAAAAAATGTAGTATGGCAGTTTCTATTAAAATTTACAGTGTAAACAGATTTTAAATCAGCAATCCCAGTTTGGGAAATCTATCCTGCATAAATAAAAGCACTACTACAAAAGTAACATATTTATCTATTATAGAAAATTATGATGGACATCAATTTTTATTTTTCCCTGTAACCTAAATCATTTTTTTCTGGCTTATTCCCTAGACTACTTCTGCCATTTTCCCTATAAATCTCTCATTCTCAGCAAAAGAACAGAAAACATAAAGAGGGTTTTCTTCTCCAATATTATTTTATAAAAATTTCAAACATACAAAACATTAAAAGAATTGTTTAATAAACACCCTCACAATCAGTAACCAGCTCACCTAAATTCTGTAATTAACATTTTGTTATATTTGTTATCACGTATCTGTTCATCTACTCATGCCTTAAAGAGGTTGTTTTTAATTCCTTTACCCTTTTCCATGGCAAGGCAATGTTTAAACATAAACAGTGAACAAAGCCAGCCAGAAAATAAACAGTTTTTACCTTATTAATCACTCCAATCTCTCTTTACCATTCATACTTCAGGATTAATAGTTTCCCCAAATACACAGCTTAAAGCTAAATCCAATTCTTTTTATCTGTAACAACTGAATTTATTACTCTATTTAATCTTCATTTTTACTGAAAGGTTTCTCTTTTTTTTCTCTTGAGACAGTCTTGCCCTGTCACCCAGGCTAAACTGCAGGTGCGTGATCACAGCTCACTACAGTCTCAACCTCCTGAGCTCAACTGATCCTTCCACCTCAGCACCCTGAGTAGCTGGGACTACAGGCACATGCAATCATGCTCAGCTAATTTTTCTATTTTTTTTTGTAGAGATAGGGTTTTGCCACGTTGCTGGGCTGGTCTTGAACTCATGGGCTCAAGCAATCAGCCCACCTCAGCCTCTCAAAGTGCTAGGATTACAGGCATGAGCCATTGTGCCTGGCGAGAAGGTTTGATGCTTTTGAGGAATATGCTCAATGCAAGAAAGCACTGCAAATTATCAGCTTAAGAATGGTTCTTGTGTGTGGGTATCTCTCTCCTCCTTACTTAAACATCGTTATGTAAATATTGCCTATCTCACAAGTTATGTTTTCATAAAATGGCCTCTTATATCCTATTTTATTATCTACAATTTCCTTGGGTTTGCCATAAAGACATTATTATTTATGACATCTAATATGCTATGATTCTCAGATTCTAGTCTTGGCACTCTTCTAATAGAGGAGAACAAGAACAAAAATAAAAAATACCTATAATTAAAAAGTGGGAGGCCATCTGCAAATCTTGAAGTGAGAGGATTTCCATCTTTATCATGGTAAAATGCAAACAGCCCAGCAGAGAAACCCTGTAAGAAAAAGTTCAAAATGTCTTAATGTGAAAAATATCAAGGCCGATTACAGGCCTGTGATCAAAAGAGAGCACTGATACCAACTGGGACATAAAAGCACCACGCCAATGCTTCTATAGGAACTTCTCACACATTGGAATCGAACAATTAAGTGTTCTATATTTATAAATTTTAAATTCTAATTACTTGAGGTAAATATTTCTAATGAGAAATTTTCTAAAATACAACATTTTCAATTTATATACAGTATAAATACTATAAACATCAATTACTGTGCTATAATTATATTTCCAGGTACCATTAAGAGTTTTAAAACCATAAAGAGCACCAGCTGTTGTGTTTTTAATTCCTGTCTGCTGTGTGTGTGTGTGTGTGTGTACTTTATGAAATGGTTCTGAAAGTCTGTGTTTTAAAGTTATTTTGGCCTTCTTATATATATAGAAGAATCCTCCCAAAGTGCTGGGATTACAGGCGAGAGCCACCACTCCCAGGCTTTCTTCCTTTTTTGAGAATGTATCAGGTATCACTTCTGAACAAGAGCTGAAAAGATAAAAGCAGTACACTGAGATGCATGGCCAAGACTGACATTTGCTTACAATAGATAAACTTAATTCAAAATGTCTGTGAAGACAAGCATTTGTATGTGCTCAAATATACATGTAAAAAATTATTTAGCTGATCATTTCCTTTCCTTTAATTTGAGAAAGTGGTAAGTCATCACTACTTTCTCCCTGTAAGGATTTTCACATGGTTATCAGAAGCGGCAACATAAGGGCCAGGCACAGTGGCTCATGCCTGTAATCCCAGCACTTCGGGAGGCTGAGGTGGGAGGATCACTTGAGCCCAGGAGTTCAAGAACAGCCTGGGCAACATGGCAAGACCCCATCTGTACTAAAAATACAAAAATTAGTGGGGCGTGGTAGCGCATGCCTGTGGTCCCAGCTACTCTGGAGGCTGAGGTGGGAGGATTGCTTGAGCCCAAAAGGTTGCAGCAGCAGGGAGCTGGACACAGTGGCTCACCCCTCTAATCTCAACACTTTGGGAGGATCACTTGAGCCCAGGAGTTTGAGACCAGCCTGGGCAACATAGCAAGACCATGTCTCTACCACTAAATAAATAAATAAATAAATAAATAAATAAAATTAGCTGAGTGTAGTGGCACATGTCTGCAGTCCCAGCTACTTGGGAGGCTCAGGTGGGATCACTTGAGCCCAGGAGGTTGAGGCTGCAGTAAGCCATGGTAGTGCCTTAAAAAACAAACAGCAGCAGCAGCCCAGGTTCTGCCATATCTACATACTTTCATAGGCCTTTCAGTATCATTAATTCTTAAATCTTAGAATTTTAAAGGAGGAAAAAGCTTTATAAATCTTTTGTTTGTTTGATATAAGGTCTGCCTTTATCACCAGGCTGGAGTGCAGCAGCACAATCTTGGCTCATTGCAGCCTCAACCTCCCTCGACTCAAGCCATCCTCCCACCTCAGCCTCCCGAGCAGCTGGGACCACAGGTGCGCACCACCATGCCCCACTAATTTGTGTATTTTTATCAATACCAGTCCTTTTCAAATCTCCCAAAAATTTAAGAGGAGGGAACAATTCCAAACTTATTTTATGAGGCCAGCATTACCCTGATACAAAGCCAGAAAAGGACACTATAAGAAAAGACAATTACAGACCAATATTCTTGATGAGCATAGATGCAAAAATTCCTCAACAAAATACTAACTTGCAAACTGAATTCAATAGCATGTTAAAAGAATCATCCCCTATGATTAAGTGGGATTTAACTGTAGGATGCAAGGGTGGTTAAACATATGCGAATCAATAAATGTGATACACCACATTAACAGAATGAAGTTTAAAAAAATCACATCATCTCAATAGATGCAGAAAAAACATTTGACAAAATCAACATCATTTCATGTTAAAAACTTTCAACAAATTAGGTAGAGAAGGAATGCAATAAATATAATAAACATTATCAACATAATAAAGGCCATACATGCCAAGCCTACAGCAAACATCACACTTAATGGTGAAAAGCTGAAATATTTTCCTTTAAGATCACAAGGAAGACAAGAATGCCCACTCTTAACTCTTCTATTCAACTTAGTACTAGAATCTGAAATAGAGCAATTAGAAAATAAGTCACTCAAATTGGAAAGGAAGAAATTAAAAAATGTTTCTGTTTGGAGATGATCTTATATGTAGTAAACCCTAAAGATGCCACCAAAAAAAAATCAGACTTTTTTTGGGTGAAGTTGCAATTTTTTTTTTTTTTGAGACACAGTCCTGCTGTGTTGCCCAGGCTGGAGTGCAGTGGCGCAACCTCGGCTCACTGCAAGCTAAGCCTCCCAGGTTCACACCATTCTCCTGCCTCAGCCTCCCGAGTGGCTGGGACTACAGGTGCCCACCACCATGCCTGGCTAATTTTTGTATTTTTAAAAATTGGTAAAGTTGCAGAATATAAACCCAACACACAAAAATCAGTTGTGTTTCTGTACACTAATAACAAATTATCTGAAAAAGAATTTAAGGGGAAAATATCCCATTTGAAACAGCATCAAAAATAATACAATACTTAGGAATAAATTTAACCAAGGAAGTGAAAGATCTGTAATCTGGCAACTATAAAACACTGATAAAAACAAATTGAAAAAGACACAAGAAACAGATACCCCATGTCTGGATTGGAAGGATTATCATGGTTAATAAGTCCCTACTACCAAAAGTAACTGACAGATTCAATGCAATCCCTATAAAAACTTGAATTTCCACTTGCAAAGAGAATGAAACAGGACCCTTACCTTACGCTATAAACAGAAATCTATTCAAAATGGATTAAAAACTTAAATGTAAGATACAAAACCATAAAAATTGTAAAACAAAACAGAAAGGAAAAGCTCCTTGACATTGCTCTTGGCAATGATTTTTTGGCTATGACACCAAAAGCATAGGTAACAAAAACAAAAATGAGTAAATGGGACCACATCAAACTGAAACATTTTTGCACAGCAAAGGAAGCAATCAATAAAATGAAACAGTAACATACTACATAATAGGAGGAAATAATTGCAAACCATATGAAGGAGGCTAATATCCAAAATGTGTAATGAACTCATACAACTCAATAGCAAAAAGACAACTAACCTGCTTTTAAAATGGAAAAGGACCTGAATAAGCATTTTTCCAAGGAAGACATACAAATGACCAACAGGTATGTGAGAAACTACTCAACATCACTAATCATCAGGAAAATGAAAATCAAAACCAGGCCTGGCACGGTGGCTCACGCCTGTAATTCCAGTACTTTGGGAGGCCGAGGTGGGCAGATCACTTGAGGTCAGGAGTTCAAGACCAGCCTGGCCAACATGGTGAAACCCATCTCTACTAAAAATACCAAAATTAGCCGGGCGTGGTGGCATGTGCCTGTAATCCCAGCTACTTGGGAGGCTGAGGCACAAGAATTGCTTGAACCTGGGAGGCCAAGGTTGCAGTGAGCCGAGATTGTGCCACTGCGCTCCAGCCTGGATGACAGAGGAGGGGAGGGAAGGAGGGCAAAGGGGAGGGGGACAAAGGGGAGGGGGACAAGGGGCAGGGGGAGATCAAAGCCATGAAGAGATATCACCTCCCACCTGTTAGAATGGCTGTTATCAAAAAGTCAAAAAATAAGTGTTGATGAAGACGTGGAGAAAAGGGGAACCTTTATACTCTGCTGGTGGGAATGTAAATTGCTACAGTCATTATGGAAGACAGCATGGAGGTTCCTCAAAAAACTAAAAGTAGAATTACCCTATGATTCAGCAGTTCCTTCTTCTGGGTATATATCCAAAGGAAATAAAATTGGCATCTCAAAGACATATCTGCACTTCCATGTTCCATTCAGTATTCACTATAGCTAAGATAGGAAAAAATCTAAATTTCCATTCACAAACAGATAAAAGAAAATGTGATGTCTGTGTGTGTATGCAGTTGATTATTATTCTCCCTTAAAAGAGAAGAAAATCTTGCCATCTGTGACAACGTGGATACGCCTGGAGGACATTATGATAAGTGAAATATGCCAGATGCACGAAGACAAATACTACATGATCTCACTTACATGTAGAATCTATAAAAGTCAAACCCAGAAAAAGAACAATGGTTACCAGGTGCTTGGGTGTAGAAAGAAAAAGGGCAATGTTGGCAAAGGGTGCAAACTTTGAGTTCTAAGATAAATAAGTACTAGACATCTAATGTACAACATGATGCATATTGTCAACATAGGTACTTGAAATTTGTTGCTCTCGGTCTAACTTTAAAAATGGCCATCTAATACTGCCACCTAGTGGTCACTGCAGTTTAAAACACAATGACTCAATCATCACTCCACTTCCAAGACAAGCAAAAATGGCTTTATAAAAATGACATTGTTGGCCTGGTGCGGTGGCTCACGCCTGTAATATCAGCACTTTGGGAGGCCAAGGCAGGTGGATCACTTGAGGTCAGGAGTTAAAGACCAGCCTGGCCAACATGGCGAAACCCTGTCTTTACTAAAAACACAAACATTAGCCAGGCATGGTGGTTCACGCCTGTAGCCCCAGCTACTCGGGAGGCTGAGAGGCAGAGTTTGCAGTGAGCCGAGATCACACCACTGCACTCCAGCCTGGGCAACAGAGTGAGACTCGGTCTCAAAAAAAAAAAAAAAAAAAGGTAAAAACAGCTAACAATGCCCATGAAAAACAATTTAAAATATATACCCCATTAACAAAACCATAATAACTAGAAGACCTAGATATTCTAATATACCTTGTTAAAATATCTGACAATCCATTTATCTTTACATGTTCTGCATTCTTGAGTATTCTAAATGATTCAGTTTAATCAAGCTAATCTCAGGTGGGATTGAAAAAAAAAATTCATGCTTAAGTATAAAGAGACTAATAAACTCCACATTACTATTCCCATTCATGGGTTTTTTCCTAACTTTTCAGGTTATGTTCCTTTTATAAATTTTAGAAAATGCAAGTCTTTTTATTTTTCTTATCCCAAATGAATTTCTCTCCATTAGCATTTTACCTTCTTGACCCTCATTCCCACTGATTCCTCTCTCTCTTTTCTCCACGTTCTTGTCTGTACCTTGGGGCCTGTACGTTGTTTTTTCAATAATAAGGGCCATTCCCACTTCAGAGAGGAGAGTGCTGCCTCAAATGCAAGCTGGCCTAGCCTCCTACACACCTGGGACTGTCCAGAGGGACAACCCCAGAATGCAATAGGGAGAACCAGGATAAAAGAGGTTCCTTAGCTCATTCAATAAAGACAAGCAAACTTCCTGTTAGAAACCTAGATGGAGGCCGGGCGCGGTGGCTCATGCCTGTAATCCCAACACTTTGGGATGCCCAGGCAGACAAATCACCTTAGGTCAGGAGTTCGAGACCAGCCTGACCAACATGGCAAAACCTGTCTCTACTAAAATACACACACACACACACACAAATTAGCCAGGGATGGTGCATGTCTGCAATCCCAGCTACTTGGGAGGGTGAGGCACAAGAATCACTTGAACCTGGGAGATGGAGGTTGCAGTGAGACAAGATGCAAGATGGTGCCACTGCACCCTGGCTTGGGTGAGAGAGCGAGATTCTATCTCAAAAAAAAAAAAAAAAAAAAAGCCTAGATGGAGGAAACAGCCACTGCCCTCAGACTCTATCACCTAGCAGTGGAATCACATGGATGCCTTGGTGAAACACTGAATACAGTAATGACATGAACATACACGTTAACAGAACAGGGGAGAAAAGACCTAGCAACAGCCGGGCGCGGTGGCTCACGCCTATAATCCCAGCACTTTGGGAGGCCGAGGCGGGCAGATCACGAGGTCAGGAGATTGAGACCATTCTGGCTAACACGGTGAAACCCCATCTCTACTAAAAATACAAAAAATCAGCCAGGCGTGGTGGCAGGCGCCTGTAGTCCCAGCTACTCGGGAGGCTGAGGCAGAATGGCGTGAACCCGGGAGGCAGAGCTTGCAGTGAGCAGAGATCGCACCACTGCACTCCAGCCTGGGCAACAGAGCGAGACTCTGTCTCAAAAAAAAAAAGAAAAGAAAAGACCTAGCAACATCTTGCCTCTCCAACATAAAAGAGCAACTCCTTTGGATGTGTAATGCTCAGGAAACACAAAAATTCTACGAAGAAGGTTTTTAAACATTCCAATTCAGTTTTGCTAAGGATATAGTTGAATAGAGTATACTTTGTTCATGCCAGCTCAGTCTTCATTGCTAGATATGTGCGCAGTGTGGTTGTCTTTTCCACATTTAGAGAAAGGTATATTAGTCCGTTCTCATGCTGCTATAAAGAACTGCCTGATATAGGGTAATTTATAAAGAAGTTTATTTGACTCAGTTCCACAGGGCTTGGGAGGCCTCAGGAGACTTAAAATCATGATGGAGGGAAAGCAAACAAGTCCTTCACATGCTGACAGAAGGAGAAGTGCCAAGCAAAAGGGGGAAAAGCCCCTTATAAAACCATCAGATCTTGTGAGAACTCACGATCACGAGAACAGCAGCATGGGTGTAACCACGCGCATGATTCATTTACCTCCCACCAGGTCCCTCCCAGGACACAGGTTTATGGGAACCCCAATTCAAGATGAGATTTGGGTGGGGACACAGCCAAACCGTATTGTTCCACCCCTGGCCCCTCCCAAATCTCATGTCCTCACATTTCAAAACACAATCATGCCCTTCCAACAGTCCCCCTAAGTCTTAACTAACTCCAGCATTAACTCAGAAGTCTGAGTCCAAAGTCTCATCTGACACAAGGCAGCAAGTCCCTTCCACCTATAAGCCTGTAAAATCAAAAGCAAGTTACTTTCTATATACAATGTGGGTAGAGGCATTGGGTAAATACACCTGTTGCAAATGGGAGAAACTGGCCAAAACAAATGGGCTACAGGCCTCATACAAGTCCAAAATCCAGCAGGGCAGCCAAATCTTAAAGCTCCGAAATGATCTTCTTTGACTCCATGTCTCACATCCAAGGAACTCTGGTGCAAGAGGTGGGCTCCCACAGCTTTGGGCAGCTCCGCCCCTGTGGCTTTGCAGGTGTTGTCTGCAGAGTAATTTATAAAGAAGTTTATTTGACTCACAGTTCCACAGGGCTGGGGAGGCCTCAGGAGACTTAAAATCATGATGGAGGGAAAGCAAACAAGTCCTTCACATGCTGACAGAAGGAGAAGTGCCAAGCAAAAGGGGGAAAAGCACACAGTGCAAGCCATTGGTGAATCTACCATTCTGGGGTCTGGAGGGCGGTGGCCCTCTTCTCCCAGTTCCACTAGGCAGTGCCCCAGTGCGGACTCTGTGGGGGCTCTGACCCCACATTTCCCTTTCGCACTGCCCAAGCAGAGATTCTCCATGAGAGCACCACCCCTGCAGAAAATTTATGCCTGGACATCCATGTGTTTCCATACATCCTCTGAAATCTAGGTGGAAGTTCCCAAACTTCAGTTCTTGACTTCTGTGTACCCACAAGCCCAACAGCACGTGTAAGCCACCAAGGCTTGAGGCTTGCACCCTCTGAAGCAACGGCCTCGGCTGTACATTGGCCCCTTTTAGCCACAGCTGGGACACAGGGCACCAAGTCCTGAGACTGCACAAAGCAGCAAGGTCCTGGGCCTGGCTGAGGAAACATTTTTTTCCTCCTAGGCCCCTGGGCCTGTGATAGGAGGGGCTGCCATGAAGACTTCTGACATGCCTGGAGACATTTTCCCCCTTGTCTTGGTGACTATCATTCGGCTCCTCCTTACTTATGCAAATTTCTGCAACCATCTGGATTTTCTCCTCAGAAAATTGGTTTTTCTTTTCTATTGCATTGTCAGGCTTCAAATTTTCTGAACTTTTATGCTCTGCTTCTCTTTTAAACATAACTGCCAATTCCAAACCATATTTTTGTGAATACATAAAACAATGCTTTTAACAGCACCCAAAGCACCTCTTGAACCCTTTGCTGCTTGGAGATTTCTTATACCAGATACCCTAAATCATCTCTCTGAAATTCAAAGTTCTACAGATCTCTAGAGACATGGCAAAATGCTGCCAGTCTCTTTGCTAAAACATACAGAGTCACATTCAGTTCCCAACACATTCCTCCTCTCCATCTGAGACCACCTCAGCCTGGACTTCATTGTCCATATCACTATCAGCATTTTGGCCAAAGCCATTCAACAAGTCTCTAGGAAGTTCCAAACTTTCCTACATCTTCCTTTCTTCTTCTGAGCCCTCCAAACTGTTCCAATCTCTGCTTGTTACCCAGTTCCAAAGTCACTTCCACATTTTCGGGTGTCTTGACAGCAGTCCCCCACTATCTGGTACCTCATTTGATGGAAAATGGAGCCAGGTGATGGCTGCACAGAAGCACGCACACATACATGTAGCAGGTGTGTTGATGGTACCAATGATTCAGTCTCTCAATTCTCCTGTCGTCCTCTGCTCAGCATACCCATTTCTCCTTTGTCGACTGGCTCTATGTTATTTCTACCAACAGAGGACACTAGAGGGAGACTGCAAATTGAAGAGGAAGAGGCACTGACTCCTTCCCGCCTGCTTCCCACAGCTTAATTCCAACAATGCTCCTTCACCCTAGCAAAGGCAGTGCCCTCCCATAGCTGCAGCTGAACTGAGTTAGCAGTTTTGCAGGTCTTCCAACATATACAAATTCGGTACACTGTGCCAGCCCCAGCCACCACCCCCCATGGACCTTTTCTCTAAACCTAGAAATACCACCCAACCAGCAAGTGGCCCCTCCTCAGACGTCTGACTCAATTACACAGGGACCCTTCTGGAAGTTGCAATAATTCTATTAGTTGTGGATTTTTCATAGACACATTTTATCATGTTGTGGGAAGTTCCCCTCTAGTCCTAGTTTGAAATAGGGATGTTTCTATTTCAAAGGAACAACCCTTTGTTCCTTCAGCCCTGGGGAAACTGCAGTTGTTACCCCTACAATAGCTTAGGGTAGTTCTCAAACTGTGACCCTAAGACCAGCAACACTGGCATCTCCTGGGAACTTGATAGACATTCAGGTTCTTAAGCATCCCAGCCTATTGAGTAAGTAACTCTGATGGTTATCACCAGGAATCTGTTTAATGAGCCCTGACACATGCTGAAGTTTGAGAACCACTGCCCACTGACTTGGAGTTCTTATTTCACTCTCTCAGTTGCCTCCTTAACATTTACAGTTAACAATTCTTTCTATGTTATCAGTTTCAATAACTGGTGTATAACAGTCTAACAGTTGCTATTGGAATAAAGAGATCAGATGGCTTCAGTGACGAATTCTATCAAATGCTTTAAAAAGTATTAACATAAATCTCTCTCAAGCTCTTCCACAAAACAAAAGGAAACATTTCCTAACTCATTTTGAGGCAAACACTACCCTGATATCGAAGCCAGACAAAGACATTGTAAGAATGAAAACTACAGGCCAATATCCTTTATGAATATAGATGCAAACATCAAAAAATACTAGTACACTGAATCGAGCAGCATATTAAAGGCATTATTCATTATGAACAAGTGGGATCTATCTCAATAATGCAAGGGTGAGTCAACATATGAAAATCAATGTAATACACTACATTAATAGAATGGGGGGGAAAACACCTCATCTGCTGCTGCTGCCAAAAAAAAAAAAAAAAAAGGATTTGACAAAATTCAACACTTTCATGATAGAAACGCTGAACATCCCTATTTCAAACTAGGACTAGAGGGGAACTTCCCACATGATAAAATGTGTCTATGAAAAATCCGCAACTAATACACTCATTGGTGAAAAACTAAGCTTTCCCTCTATGATCATGAATAAGACAACGATGCCTGCTTTTGACACTGCTATACAACAATGTACTGCAAGTTCTAACCAGAAAAGTAGGCAAGAAAAAGAAATAAAAGACATCCAAAGACATTCAAATTAGAATAGAAGCAGTAAAATTATCTCTATTTGCAGATGACATGATCTAATGCGTAGAAAGTCCTAAAGAATACACACACACACACACACACACACACACACACACACACACAAACACACACTACTGGAGTAAACAAATTCAACAAAATTGTAGGAAACAAGGTCAACATACAAAAATCAGTTATATTTCTATACACTAGCAATGAACAATCTGAAAATGAAATCTAGAAAATAATTCAATTTATAATAGCATCAAAAAGGAAAAAATACTAGAATAAATTTAAGCTAGGAGGAACAAAACTTGTACACTAAGAACTACAAATCATTACTGAAAGAAATTAGAGGCATAAATGGAAAGACATCTCACGTTCATGTGTAGAAAGACTTAATACTGTTAAGACAATCGTACTACCCAAAGTGATCTACAGATTCAATACAATCCCCATCAAAATTCCAACTTTTTTTTTTTTTGTTTTTGTTTTTTTGGTGGGAGAACGCAGGGAAGAAGAATGGAAAAGCCAAAACTAAAATTCACAGGGAATCACAACGGATACCAAATAGCCAAAACAATATTGAAAACAAAGGTGGAAGACTTATACTTCCTAATTTCAACACTTAACCACATAAAGCTATGGTAATTAAAGTCATGTGGTACTGGGCATAAGGATAGGCATATTGACCAATGGAATAGAACTAAAAATCCAGAAACAAACCTATGTATCCATGGTCATCTGTTTTAGACAAGGTGCTAAGACCATTCAATGGAGAAAGTATAGTCTTTTCAATAAGTGGTACTGAGACCACAAATACCAAGACACAAAAGAATGAAGCCAGACTCCTATCTGACATCATATACAAAAATCCACTCATGATGAGTTAAAGAACTAAATACGTAAGAACTAAAACTGTAAAACTATCAGAGGAAGACATAGGGATGAATCTTCATGACCTTGGATTTGGTAACGTATTCTTAGCCATGACACCAAAAGCACAAGCAACAAAAGAAAAAAATTGCTAAACTTGATTTCATCAAAAACTACAACTCTTGTACATGAAAGGGTACCATCAACAAAGTGAAAAGACAACCCACATAATGTAAAAAAATACTTGCAAATCATGTATCTGATAATCATATATCTGACAGAATATCCAGCATACATGAAGAACTGTTTGTAATGCAACAACAGAATTAAAAAACACAGAAAAGGACTCGAATAGATTTCTCCAGAGACAATATACAAATGGCAAACAAGCACATGAAAAGATGCCCAACTTGGTTAGTCATTAGAGAAATGCAAATCAAAACCACAATGAGGGGCCGGGCGTGGTGGCTCATGCCTGTAATCCCAGCACTTTGTGAGGCCAAGGTGGGCAGATCACCCGAGACCAGCCCAGCCAACATGGTGAAACCCCGTCTCTACTAAAAATACAAAAATTAGCCAGGCATGGTGGCGAGTGCCTGTAATCCCAGCTACTCAGGAGGCTGAGGCAGGAGAACTGCTTGAACCCAAGAGGTGGAAGTGGCAGTCACTCTAGCCTGGGTGACAGAGCAAGACTCCATCTCAAAAAATAAAAAAACACACACACAATTAGAGATCAATTCAAACCCACAAGATGGCTATAACCAACAAAACAGAAAATAACAAGTGTTAGTAAGGATATAGAGAGATTGGAGCCTTCCTACACTGCTGATGGAAACTGAAGTGTGTAACTGCTGCAGAGAACAATTTGGTCGTTTTTCAAACAGTTAAACAGAGTTATTACAGAACCCAGCAATCTAACTCCCAAGTATATACCTATGATGAATTCAAAACATATGTTCGCACAAAAACTTGCACACGAAATGTTCACCACAGCATTATTCATAATAGCCAAAAGGAGGGAGAAAGCTCAAATGTCAACTGATAAATGTTTAAAACGTATATATACATACAATGCAGTATTAGCCTTAAAAAGGAATAAAATTTTAACACGCTGTAACATGAATGAAGCTTGAAAACATGTTATGTGAAAGAAACCAGACACAAAAGGTCATATATTGTATGACTCCATTCATATGAAATGTTCAAAACAGGCAAATTTCGAGAGACAGAAAGTAGATTAACGGGGAGGGTACAGGGAGGGTTGAGAGTGAATGCTAAAGGGCACAGGATTTCTTTTTGGGAAAAGAAAAGTTCAGGCATAACCTTGTGAATATATTTAAAAACACTGAATTGTACACTTTTTTTTTTTTTTTTTGAGATGGAGTCTTGCTCTGTCACCCAGGCTGGAGTCCAGTGGTGCGATCTTGGCTCACTGCAAGCTCCACCTCCCAGGTTCACGCCATTCTCCTGCCTCAGCCTCCCGAGTAGCTGGGACTACAGGTGCCCGCCACCATGCCCGGCTAATTTTTTGTATTTTTAGTAGAGACGGGGTTTCACTGTGTTAGCCAGGATGGTCTCGATCTCCTGACCTCGTGATCTGCCCGCCTCGGCCTCCCAAAGTGCTGGGATTACAGGCGTGAGCCACCGTGCCCGGCCTGAATTGTACACTTTAGAATGGTTAAAATGGTAATTTTTTTCGAAATTTAAAACTAATTAAAAAAATAGGGCCGGGCGCGGTGGCTCACGCTTGTCGCTTGTAATCCCAGCACTTTGGGAGGCCGAGGCAGGCAGATCACGAGGTCAGGAGATCGAGACCACGGTGAAACCCCGTCTCTACTAAAAATACAAAAAATTAGCCGGGCGTGGTGGCAGGCGTCTGTAGTCCCAGCTACTCGGAGAGGCTGAGGCAGGAGAATGGCGTGAACCTGGGAGGTGGAGCTTACAGTGAGCCGAGATTGCGCCACTGCACTCCAGCCTGGGCGACAGAGAGAGACTCCGTCTCAAAAAATAAATAAATAAATAAATAAATAAATAAATAAATGACGTTTGTCATGCTGGGATATTTGCTAAAATGGGGAAAGTAACTGCAATTGTGATAAGCAATGATAAAAAAAGATGCCATGAGAGCATTTATTTCAAACTGTGGTAAATAGACATAAAAAGTTATCCTTTTAATCATTTTTAAGGATACAGTCCAGTGGCATTAAGTACACTTTCACACTGTTGTACAACCTACCATTACCATCCCAGAACTTTTCTTACCTTGCAAAATGAAACTTTGTACCCATTAAATAACAGCTTCCTACTTCTCCCTCCCCCAGCCCGTGGTGAGCACTACTCTGCTTTCTGAATGTTAACTACTCTAGGCACATCATTAAGTGGCACCATACAGTATTTGTCTTTTTGTGATTGTCTCGTTTCACTTAGCATAATGTGTTAAATGCTCATCCATTTTGCAACATGTGTCAGAATTTCCTTCCTTTTTAAGGCTGAATAATAGTCTGCTGTATGGATATACCTATTTTGTTTATCCATTCATCATCAGTCAATGGCCACTTAGGTTTTTTTCCATCTTTTAGCTGTTACGAATGCTATGAACGTGGATATACGTGTTTCTGTTCTGTCCCTGCTTTTTAAAAATAAAAATACAGATGGTCTCCAATTTCATGACAGTATAAAAGTGATACACATTTAGTAGAAACCATACTTCAAATTTTTATTTTTTTTCCCAGGCTAGCAATATGTGGTATGATTACTCTCTCGGGACACTGAGCAGTGGCAAGTGAGCTGCAGCTCCCAATCACTATGCAATCAGGACGGTAAACAACCAATACTCTACTGTGCTGATACCGAAAGTGCTGAAACTTCTAAGCTGTATTAAATGCATTTGCAACGTATGATATTTTCAACTTACAATGGGCTTATCAGGATGGAATCCCATCGGTAAGTCAAGGAGCATCTGTAGTTATGATGTTTTTGAAGGGAGACTTTGAAGGAATTTTGTTAAAAATAAAATTTTTTTGAAAACACATACCTTTTGCATCAGCTGAAAGATTACAACTCAGTTTAATTGAAAGCCACCCAACAGAGAACCCAAAAGAGCAATACTATTTGCTTTAAAAAAAAGACACAAAAGACATAAAAGTAACCACTGTAAATTTATTATGCATTAGGAAGCTTAACCTAAAAACCAACAGCATAGTAAAAAGATATGTTATCTCTGTTCATAGCAGAACAGGCTTCAAAATATATTTTCTTTTAAATGTATTCAGTCAGTACACAATCCTTTATAAAAGTTGTATATATTTTTTCTGTCAATACCTTCATTACATTTATAAATACAAGATTTACACAGCACCCCATCAAAAAAAAAAATTAAAACCCTTTACAAATATCTACATATATTTCATACCTATAAAACTTTCAAAGGAGTGCTCTGTTAAAGGTGGGCCCTAGTTAATGGTCCATTTACTGGTGCAGCAAAATACATATAAATCTGTAAAGTTTTCTTTGTCCATAAAACATCTCAAAAAATAGCAAGACACTTATCGTGAAACTCAGCTTCATAAAACCTTATTTTAGAAAGGAACTTAATGTGCATATTCCCATGCGATTCAAAAGTTAGACAGATTGAAATAAAGATGAATTGAAAACAAATGCATACTACAGAGCAGTTAAGGCAGGAGTGTGATGGATGAGAATAACTTTGAGAAGTAGGACATGGGAGACATGGGAAGAAGCAAATCATAATAACGCCTATGAGTCTGAATGTGGATATAAACTTCACTCGTATCCAGTTACTAACTCTCAACCTACTTAGGAATTTCCAAACTGTTAGTAACTTTCTTAGAAGCAGCCTACAATTTCTATGTTGCCACCAGAATGCTTGAGTTGTTTTTTTCTTCTGTAAAATCACCTTGGACCCAACCAGGAAATCAGGTCCAGGAATCTGAGTTGTGAGTTTTACATGATTTAAGTTTGCAATAAAAATTTCTTTCATCTAGTAAAGGTAATTACTATTCAATTTATTTATGTCCAGAAGTATATATATATGCTGAGTTTCATTCTAGCCAAGAATAGGAAGTAGAATAAAAGGAGACTAGGTTTTTATCTGACCTTTGAACAAAGACAATAGATCCCTGATACTGAGTGACTCTTAAGAGTGGCCATTCATCAACACCTATGGGCTGATTCAGAGAAACAGGAAGGTAGAAATTAAGAAGAGATTCTTTACCTGGAATCTTGGCCAGAGATGGCAGTCCCACTGTAGTTCTGTATGCCTTCTGCTGAAAAGGGCATGGAAAGATTGCTGCCACTCTTACTCTATAGTCGTTACAGGAAAGCCATCCTTTCTACCAGAGAGATGACTTTTTCTATTTGAGTTTCACCTTGGGAATTGCACATTAGTTGCAAGGAAGTATTTCAAATTTTATCTTATTCTAATGTATAAACAGGAAAAAAAGAAAAAAGAATGTAAGAGAAAAAAAAAAACAGGAGGAGGAAGAGCAGAATGATGGCGGTGGTATTTATCAAACTTGGCCCTGAAGGATGCCGCTAGCGTCTCCCATCCAGCACCATGAAGTCACCAGGGATGTGGCTACCTCCACGGCTCTCGGAGATGGCGTATGCAGAATCCCACTTTCTGCCGAGTTTACAGCTCAGTGCACTGATTCCCAGGCTCCTCAAATGAAGAGAGCTCCCAGATGCTGCTGTCTTGCAGTAGTGGCTCAATGTCCTCATCACTGCCCCGTTCTGGGGTGTTGGTCAGGCTGCCGCTGCTGCTGCTGTTATGTTTTTGAACTCCACTGGCTTTACTGTATTCAGGAATGAATAAGGCAACCAGAAAAGACATAAGAACTATACATGCCCCAAATAAAAACGGCGGGCCTGGGATGACAGCTCCCTGATGGATGTGGAAAACAAGTGGAGACAAAGAATATAGTTAGTCTCTTAACTCAAAATTATTCCTAGATTACCCAAAAAAACACACCACCAAAAAGTGAATCATTTTCTCATAAGCAAATGTTTCATTAAATGTCAGGTCGACACTCCACTAGAGCTTGGTGTTTGGAATATGACAAAGGACGACTGATTAACTGCTTTTTGTACCACTTCTAAATAGCTTAAGCAAAACTGTAAGCTTGTAAGCAACAGCTGTTTACCTATAATCCCATCCTATGACTTCAGATCATGCACCTTTGTACATGAACATTAATTCCAGCTTTGTATAGACATCTATACTAAATATGGCTTAGAGGGAACAAGGGAAGAAATTTCAAATAAATAGTACAAAAAGTACCCTAGCTCAATTTTTAGCTGGATTTTTAGGTCATTTCAAATTTTAACTAGCTTGGGCTTAGCCAGAGAATAGTGTAGTGATTGTGTAGGTGAAAACAGAATCTGATCAAAGTTAAGACATATCTTTTACATAAGATATTAAATCACTAAAATGACCCCTCCCTGATCCCGAGAAGCAATGAACACAATACTTATTGCTGTCAAATAAAATATAGTAACATACAAGTAAGAATGCTCTCCAAATTTAAGGTCACAATATTTTGCTATAATCATACATAACTGTTGTTACACAACTAGACTTATGACCAAATTACCTGCAGGGGAACGTTGTTAGAGTTCAATTTCGGGCCCAACTCAGTCAGTTCCACATGGAACATGTAGAATATGAAGCCATACAGTGCTGGCCCCAGGCCATTGCATAGTCCTCTTATTCCAGTTATGATCCCCTGGGCAACTCCTGAATCAGAACAAAGAAAATAATGCCAGTCTTCTCAGAAAGGCATCTCAAGATTTGGAGCTGCACAGTACTTTCTCGCAACCATGATACACAAATTCGGCAAGACTGAGGAGAAAGCATGCTCATGACAGTAGATTAGAAGACTTCATCCATTATAAAATAAAATCCAAAACTTATAAAATCACATAAAACATATAAAATCATATACAATAAAAAACTTTAATATCTTCCAATTTCAGGCAATGTCCACTTTTCTGTCAACTGAGATTTCCCTGCTCTGGTCATTTACTGGTGCTTTCACAACAAAACCTTGCCCTTCACCTCTGGCAGCCCTGGTTTCAGGAATACACACCAGTCCCCAGTAGGCAGACTTCATCTTCACAGGTGTATTCCAGCCTGTCTCCCTAGAGACCTACACTGAAAAACCCAGAAGTGCCAAATTCCTAAATATCTCTGCTTTCTAACATAGCAAGCAAAAAGTTAGCTTGAACTGTATGAAATGAATGTTTCTGTAAATCAAAAATGGTAGTATATAATTCAGCCTAATACAATGTGTTCCAAAACTTTTATATTCTGACATTTAGAAACATGTATATTGACATGAATAGGTATAAAAACAGTCAAAAGAAAATCCATGCCCCAAATGACAGGACAGTGTCTGTCAGATGCCAAGGCAGTGACCGTCCTCCACGGATGGGTCACATCTTCACTTCAGACACAGCACCTCCCTAAGGATGCAAGCCAACTGAGTTACTGTAGCCAGGAGTGACATACAGAATGTGTGGTCTTCAAGGGACAATATTTAACAATGAATATGAGTAAGATACCTAACTTCTGATATAGAAAAAAAAATGCAATGAATAAACCATCCTTTCCAATATAGTTTTTTACTAAAACTTTTGAAAGGGCTCTTAGGCATTAAAAAATTTTTCTCCCTCTAAAATTGTCTACTACTTCTTCCTGAATACAATAAGGTGAGCCATTAGGAGACAGAGAAGGAAAGAGATTAAATTTAGCCATGGGAACTGCTTGAAAGGAAAGCAGTCCAGGCATGGGGGCTCACGCCTATAATCTTAGCACTTTGAGAGGCCGAGGCAGGCAGACTGAGCCCAGGAATTCGAGACCAGGCTGGGCAACACGGCGAAACCCCATCTCTACTAAAAATACAAAAAATTAGCTGGGCATGGTAGTGTGCATCTCTAGTCCCTGGTACTTGGGAGGCTGACTGGGAGATCACTTGAGCGCAGGAGGTGGAGGCTGCAGGGAGCCAAGATTGCACCACTACACTCTAGCCTGGGTGACAGAGTGAGACCCTATAAGGGGCAGGGGGTAGGGGGTGGGGGGAGGAAGGGTGGGAAAAGAGGGAGGAATGGAGGGAGGGAGGACAAGACAGGACAGGAAGGGAAGCAGAGGCACGGGAAGGATGGGATACGGATCTAGATGGTGGAATGCTATTTTCCACACAGCAGTCTTAATTTTAATCTCATCTCTCACTCAATGTCTAACTATCAACAACCACACAGACTTTTTCTTACTACTCTCAAATAACTATTTTCTAAATTAAGCTCACAGACTTTGAGTTATTCCAAATAATTAGTGAATAAAGTAATTAAGTAACTCGTGGTTAACTGGTTTTTCATTATTTAATAGACATCTGTTAAAATGTGATTATAGTCTGCTTAATTGTGACACTAAAGAAGAAAAGACGTATCAAAACTGAAAAGGGAAAATGAATAGTTCTATTTCTAATTGTTAGTAATCTGAACTGCTAAGTCTAGCTTTAAAAAATATAAGTGTAAGACCAAAGCAGAGAGGAAAATAGAATGTTCCTATCTGCCAAAGTAAATAGGTATGATAGAAGGGGCCACAAGGCTGTCAGCTCCTGCTGTCGATGGGGAGAACTCAGAGCTTCTCCTGCTTCTAGCAGGGAGGTCTCCCGCTGAAGGAGAAAAACAAGGGGTGGGGCAGTGACCTCACCTTGCTGATCTGACTCTGCATTCCGAGAGACGAGGGCACTGATTGCCGGAAACGTGATGCTGGACATGGCGGCGACGGTCCCTGCTGCCCACATCATCCTGCAATGACAGGACAGGCACAGTCAGGCAGCAGGCCAACCTCAAGGAGCTCACTATTCGGAATGCAATCAGTGGCAAAAGTACAAATGCCTTCTGCTTTCTCCTGTTACATTTTATTTATTTTTTCCTCTTTAAAAATGCATTTTTTTTTTAACCTACAAGGTTACACATCACATTGTAGAAAACGAATGGCCTAGGATGGGGACAGAAGGGCCAGGAAACCTTTGTTTCTTGATTTTACTTCTTTTACAAACTTTTCTTCTCCCTGGTCTCCCTATTGCTATCTTTAGACATAAGCTCAATGAAGTTCGCAAGGAGATTTCTTTTGTTGCTATAAATACATTTTCTCCACTGACTTTTCATTTTTTCTTTGTACCTCTCAAAGGCTCACTTTCACAATGCCCTCGAGCTACAGTTTGCTACCCCTCAACAGAGAGAGCATGGTGTGCCCCCAACTGGAAAAACCGACCCTGCCTTCCTCTTTAGACCTTTGTCCTTCTCTCAACAAAAGAGTCTTAACTATGTATCAGTATGAAGTGTGAGTGAGTAAAGTGAGGCCCCAACTTTGGGATGGTCATTACTGAAAAAGAAAAACCTTACATGATGACAAAGTCTTTTTAACGCTACATGAATGTGACAAAATCAGCTACTGAACCAAAGTTCACAGGAGCAAAATCAAAAAGAACAAGGAGAATCAAGCAAGTTAATCTGGCAAAAAGTCACAGATGGATAGGGGCAGTGGCTCATGACTGTAATCCTAGCACTTTGGGATGCCAAGGCAGGAGGATTGCTTGAGCCCAGGAGTTCGAGACCAGCATGGGCAACATGAGACCTTGTCACTATAAAGAAAAAAAAAAGAAAAAAAAAAAAATCAAAACATTAGCCAGGCGTGGTGTGAACATAAATAAATAAATAAAAATATTAGCCAGGCATGGTGGTGCGTGTACATACTCCCAGCTACTAAGGAGGCTGAGGTGGGAGGATCACTTGAGCCTGGGTGCTCGAGGCTGCAGTAAGCCATGATTGTGCCACTGTACTCTGGCCTAGGCAACACAGCCAGACCCTCTCTCTCAAAAAAGGAAGAGCAAGCAGATCAAATGAAATTCCGAAATTCAGAATGGGCACATGTACTTACTCCCCAAACTAAACACTGATAACTAAGGCAATTCTAGTTTCTCTAAATTATGTTGTCTGTTTGTGTCCAAAGTAAGGACCAGCTCTACCGTCTAAAATGGAGAAGGCATTTCTGCATTTACCCACCAGGCACATGGAGAAATCTGCCACATTAACAAAATAAAACTCATGATTCCTTCTATTTTTTCTTATTCCGCTGAGCTTATTTTGACCTTCCTTCCTGTTTATGGGAATCTAATATGGTAGTAATAACTGCGGCAGAATGCACATGGTTTTGGAAGAAATCTTAGTGTTCAAATTCAAATGATTTATCAAGGTTATGTTATTGCCCCAAGGTCACTCAGTCAATGATAGCTAATGATAGTCAATCATAGTGAAGCTTGCCATAATCAGTCATTTTTTTGTATCTTCTTGTTTTGCTTTTGACTATATTCAATGTCTCTAAAAACTGGCATACGTGGCCAGGCGCAGTGGCTCACGCCTGTAATCCCAGCACTTTGGGAGGCTGAGGCGGGCAGATCACAAGGTCAAGAGTTCGAGATCAGCCTGGCCAACATGGTGAAACCCCATCTCTACTAAAAATACAAAAATTAGCCGGGCATGGTGGTGAATGCCTGTAATCCTAGCTACTCAGGAGCCTGAGGCAGGAGAATTGCTTGAACCCGGGTGGCAGAGGTTGCAGTGAGCTGAGATCGTGCCACTGCACTCCAGCCTAGGCAACAGTGAGACTCCGTCTCAGGGAAAGAAAAAAAAAAAATTGGCATATGCTTTAAAAAGTAGACATAAAATTTTATTTGGGGGCTGGAGGGGAGAGAGAGACACATTCAATTAAGGAACAATTCTGTGAAAGTCCAATGACATAAAGGCAGTCTTTATAAATAATCCTGTTATCTAGCTCCACATTTCCCGAAATTAAAGCCTAATGGTTTCTGCAACGTTGAATACATCAAACCAGCAAAATAACCCTTGCTTCCTTCTCATCACACCCAACCACCCCAAGCTCCTCTAAGAGGCATCTGTCTGGCAGTTCATAAGAATCTAAGAGTGAGGCTTACCAGGCCTGTGATCCAAAACCATACCAGGCTAACTGGAGCATCTGGAAGCCCAAGCCAAGGAGGACAGTATTCTTATTTCCTAATGATCTCATCAAGATGCTAAGAAAGGCCGTCTGCAAAGTAAAGGAGACAACTCTGAAAAACCACATCAACACACGGAATTAAAATACAAGCTCTGTGTGTGAAGACCCTTCCCTGATGACCAGGGACCTCTAAGGGCACACTGCCTGACTCGCGACCTCAGAGTCTGGACAGTACTGATGACCTTCTACAGGGGTGTAGTGTTGGGGGCTCCCAGCCTGATCCGGGGCTCAAGGCTTTCAGCCTCCTCCCTAAGAAGCCTGTCTACCTGGTGCTTTGCTGGCACTTCCTGAAAGGATATCACAACTGTTCACCAGTTACTATGATTGAGAGGGACAGCCTCAGTCTCTGGAGAAATGCTAATCACTTAAATATCTGTGAATAGCAAACTCCTGCTGAACATTTACAGAATATGAGAGCTTCTGCTGGAAGTTTACAAAGTTGGAATTGACGTTAAGTTTGATTTTAACAAATACATACTCTGCTAAATATAACTAGTTGAGATAGTCTGAAAAGGGGTTGGATAAAAGATGACTGGGCTGGCCGGGTGCGGTGGCTCATGCCTGTAATCCCAGCACTTTGGGAGGCCGAGGCGGGCAGATCACAAGGTCAGGAGTTCGAGACCAGCCTGGCCAGCAGGGTGAAACCCTGTCTCTACTAAAAATACAAAAATTAGCCAGGCATGGTGGCGCACACCTGTAGTCCCAGCTATTTGGGAGGCTGAGGCAGTAGAATCACTTGAACCTGAGAGGTGGAGATTGCAGTGAGCCGAAATCACACCACTGCACTCCAGCCTGTGTGACAGAGCGAGACTCCATCTCAAAAAAAAAAAAAAAAAAAGATGGCTGGGCTAACTAGAGTTAATGTTTGATTTTGTAAAAAACCAAAATGATCAACTTGAAAGGTTAACATAATTTACATTTGCAACACATTTCAACAAAAAAATATAAACGGCCTTTGCCTTGATACATCCCCATAAGCCTTGTCAAATGTATTATTTTCATAAAGCAGTTTTGCAGCCTTCTCATTTCTCCTTGAGAGAGGTTACCACAGAAGAATGCTCTGCTTTCCTGGTAACCATTTCAGGGAAACAACCCCTAGACAGTACCATACAATATAGTGAATGTGCCTCAGCACAACAGTGAATTAATTTAAGGACAATATGCTTCACCTTTCCTGGTACTGTATTTACAATAGATGGGGAAATGCTTAATGCTCTTTACTCACTGAAAATTATATATATATATAAAAATATATATATATTTATATAACATATATATTATATATAATATTTATATAAATATTATATATAAATATATATAATATATATTTTATATATATTTAAAAAGATATTTACATAATATATTTTATATAGAAATTTATATATATATATATATTTTTTTCCTCTCTGTTTTTTGAGATGGAGTCTTACTCTGTCACCCAGACTGGAGTGTAGTGGCACGATCTTGGCTCCCTGCAACCTCCACTTCCCAGGTTCAAGCGATTCTCCTGCCTCAGCCTCCTGAGTAGCTGGAATTACAAGCGCGTGCCACCACACCCGGCTGATTTTTGTATTTTTAGTAGAGACAGGGTTTCGCCATATTGGCCAGGCTGGTCTGGAGCTCCTGACCTCAGGTGATCCACCTGCCTCGGCCTCCCAAAGTGCTGGGATTACAGGCCTGAGCCACCGTGTCCAGCCCTCACAGAATATGTTTTAAAGCTCTGATTCATATTTCTTCAGTCCTGGGAACAGTCGGAGTTGAAGCAGTTACAGATTTTCATTTCTGCTTTTCATTTCTACTTACTTTTCAACATTAAAATAACACTGAAACATTTTCCTAGTTGATTTTGCAATCCAGAGATAGATGATAATTATTTACTATTTTGGTTAGTGTAAAAGCAAACAAAATAATTGACCCAGCAGAAGTTAACGACAAATATTCTAAAAAGTAGGGAAGTTGTATCAAAGTTCTCCTAAATCATCTTCTCCAAGAAAACACTAAATGGCAGATGATGCCGGTGCAAGGGGAGCGCCAGAGGCCCCCAGGAGCCTGGAATGGGGAACCACTGTGGCTTCCGAGGAGGCTTAGGCAGTGGCATCGTGGGCCAGGGCCCCTAAGCTGAGGGAGGCAAGGCTGAAGACAAGAGTGGATGCCAGTCACCAAGCTGGGCTGCCTGGTCAAGGATATAATTTTAAAAACATTGTTTTAAATAAAAACAAAAAAAATTTCCCCTAAATTACAACCTCAAAAAACAAAATAACCTCTACACATTATATAAGAAGGAATAGTTCTGTGGACCACATTCACATCAGTTTCTTGATCTGATATTATACTATAGCTGTGCAAGACCTTACCATAGCAGGGGGTGAGGGACTGCCGTAGCAGTTCAGGGAATATCTCCCTGTATTTTTATATGTGGCTTCCTGTGAAACTATGGTTATCAGGGTATTTTTAAAATTTTTTAAATACAGATAAAATGATACCCACCTGAGCCACAATGGACAGAATTCCTACCATAGCTATGAATGCTGCAATTTTAACAGATCCAAAACCTATGACCTGTGGAAATGGAATGAAAACACTTTAGTAACATAGATATTATAAAATAAGGAATATTATGTTCTATTACAATGATAAGCTGAGGAAAATTCATAAAACCAGTGGCAAATTAAGACATGCTGAAAGCTGAACCTATGTAACCAGCAATTTATATCTAAAACTGATATAAGAAATCATTATAAGCAGGCACAACTTAGATTGTGAAATGTTTTTTAGACATTTTCTATGTCTACCTGTTGTTTTATATACCCTCTCCATCCCCAACCCCCAAATTGATAAATATAATGGTATCAAGTAATAAAAAATGAAAGAAAATGACTGACTTTTGATGCTGCCAATACAGCATTGCTCACTAGCAAACCCAGTGGCTCTCAACTTTGCCTGCACATTAAAATCATGATGTGAGCAAAAGACAAGGGATAAGGAGAGCAAGGGAAGGAGACCAGTGAGATGCTGGAAGACCACTGGAGACCAATTAAATCAGGCTCTCTGGGGGTATGAACCAGGCACAGATCTCTTTTAAAAGCTCCCATGGCGATTCTAATAAGCAGCCAAAGTAACTTGGCAATGATTTCTAAGCCTCTGACCATAACAGTATCTCTGAAATGTCTACAACTTTTAAGTCTTAAACATCAAGTTTCTTAAGTTACATTATTTTGGGGCTAGGCGCGGTGGCTCACGCCTGTAATCCCAGCACTTGGGAGGCCAAGACAGGCGGATCATCAGGTCAGGAGTTCGAGACCAGCCTGACCAACATGGTGAATGAAACCCCATCTTTACTAAAAATACAAAAAATTAGCTGGACGTGGTGGCATACGCCTGTAATCCCAGCTACTCAGGAGGCTGAGGCAGGAGAACAGCTTGAACCCGGAAGGCAGAGGTTGCAGTGAGCCAAGATTGCACCACTGTATTCCAGCCTGCGTGACAAAGCGAGACTCTGTCTCAAAAAAAAAAAAAAAAAAAAATAGTTACATTATTTTGCCCTATATTAAAATTCAGGAAAAGGACCTTAAAAATTATGAGATTAAATTATATACCTTATTCTCATTTCATAAATGAGTGTCTTGCTTCCAGGCACACAACTGGCTAATGAAAAGTCCTAGGACTAGAACCTCTGACAGTCAATCCAGTGCTGCTGACATTAAACATTTTGTTAGACGTTTTAAAAATTGGAACCAGAAAAATGTAGATTTAGGGATTCTCAGCCTTTATTTGTAAATATATATTATCGTTAAAAAGCTTTATTAAGATAGAATTTAAGTACCACACAATTCACTCATTTTAAGTGTGTTTTAGTATATCCAAATGGTTTTAGTATATCCAAAGAGTTGGGCAACCATCAGCACAATCAAAAGTGATTTTCATCATTCCTCAAAGAAACACAGCAGCCATTAGGAGTTCTACGCCCCTAACCTTCCCATCCCCCAACCATTAGTCTACTTCCTGTCCCTATGGACTTGCCTATTCTGGGCATTTCATATAAATGAAATCATATAATGTGCAGTCCTTTGTGACTGGCTTCTTTCTCTGAGCATGTCGTCAAGGTTCACCCATGTTGTAGCACATATCTGTACTTCATTGCTTTTTACTGCTGAATAATTAACATTCTAATGTATAAGCATATTTGTTAATCCATTCATTAGCTGATGGACATTTGAGTTGATTCTACTTTCTGGACATTATGAATAATAATCTGTGTACAAGTTTCTGTGTTAGAAGTGTGTTTTCATGTCTCATGGGTATATATACCTAGGAGTAGATATGCTGAGTCATATGGTAACTCTATGTTGAATATTTTGGGGAACTGCCAGGGTGTTTTCTATAGCAGCTGTACCATTTTACATTCTCACCAGCGAGTATGAGGGTTCCAATTTCTCCACATCCTTGTCTGTCTTTTTGATTATAGCCATCCGAGAACATGTGAAATGATTATCTCATTGTTGGTGTGACTTGCATTTCCTTGACGCCTAATAATGTTATTCTTCTTTTCCTGTGCTTATTGGCCTTTTGTAGATCTTCTCTGCAAAATCCTTTGCCTATCTTTTCAATTGAGTTGTCTCTTTATTGTTGAGTTATTGTTAAGATGCTATTGAGTCTTTTATTATAAGAGTTCTACATGTATTCTGGATACAAGTTATTTATCAAATATATGATCTTCAAATATCACATGCAACTTTAACTAAAATGTTAGTGTGTTAATTGCTCTTAGCAGCCAGCAACAATATAAAATAACATGGAATGATTCCGATTTGTCACAATTGGTGGTGGTGGTGACATGAGCATATGTGTAGGAAAAAAGCTAGAATAAAGTAGTCATCGTTGTTTATTACCTACATAAAAAGATACAACTGTTTTTTTTTTTTAGCTTTCTTCCTTGGACTGTCTCATCTTCCTACATTATTTTCTGTGTTAAATGCATATTTAATGTAATGCAAAAATTAATTTAAATGCAAGTATAATTTTCTACATTATCTCACCATTCTTCCCTCTAAATCGCTAGCATACAACCACTAAAAATGAGCGAAAGAGAAATGCCTGGGAAAGGTCGGGTGTAGTGGCTCATGCCTATAATCCCTGCACTTTGGGACGCTGGAACAGGCAAATCACTTGAGACCAGGAGTTCAAGACCAGCCTGACCAACATGGTAAAACCCTGTCTCTACTAAAAATACAAAACTTAGCTGGGTGTGGTGGTGCATGCCTATAATCCCAGCTGCTTGGGGGGCTGAGGCACAAGAATTTCTTGAACCTAGGAGAGAGACTGCAGTGAGCCAAGATCACACCACCGTACTCCAGCCTGGGCAACAGAGCAAGACTCTGTCTCCAAAAAAAAAAAAAAAGTAAAAAGGTTTTATTTATATGCCACCACGTAAAATATGAGTCCCATACTCTCGGGAAAACTATCAGAATGAAGAATTTAATACACTTCATTTTTAAATATCACTAGAAAAAGGGGAATTTATCTTAGGAGGAAGCTTGCTCTGTCAAAGTAAACTATTAGGAAAAGGCCTGCCTTCCAATGAAATCAGTAAAAGACCACAGGATGCAATGGAAAGGCAGCTTAGGTCTGAGCAATCCCAGAGAGCTGAAGAACAGTTGGAAAGGGGAAGTTTTTGGTTTTCTTTTTTTTAATTGCTTTACGTCAATTATCTGTTTTGGGGGACAAAATAGGGTATAAATTTTTTTAAAGTGTCCAAGACTCTAGAGAGGGAAGATTTTGATTAATGCTTTTGAGCCCCCCTGAAGTCCACAGCAGCAGTTGAGCTATGACCTACTGAAGATGCCTCAGCAAGCTGGCTTCAATCAGACCTGGAACAAGGGCATGTCTGAAATAAGTTTTATCTGTTAAATTTAATTAATATTATTAAAGATTTAAAACATTACAGTATATGAATGTTACAGCAGCTTTATGCACAACTGTCAAAACTTGGAAGCAAGTAAGGTGTTGTTCAGTAGGTGAATGGATAAACTGGCAAATCCAAACAAATGCCAAAAACAAAATGAGCTATCAAGCCATAAAGACACGAAAGAATCTTAAATGCATATTATTAATTGAAAGAAACCAATCTGAAAAGGCTACATGCTGTATGAAAAAGGTAAAACTATGGAGACAATACAGAGATCAGTGGTTGCCAGGAGTTGGTGGTGGAGGGAGAGATGAACAGGCATAGCACAAGGGATTTTTGCAGTGAAAATTCACTACGTGATATTGTAAGGGTCGATACATGTTATCATGTCATCATACATTTGTCCAAACCCACAGAATGTACAACACTAAGCATGAACTCTAATGTAAACTGTGGACTTTATGTTAAGATAATTTGTCAATGTAGGTTCATCAGTTGTAAAAATTTCCCACCCTTGTGGGAGATGTTGATAGTGGAGGAGGCTACATATGTGTGGGGATAAGGGATACATGGGAAATCTCTGTATCTTACTCTCAATTTTGCTGTGAACCTAAAACTGTTCTAGAAAAATAGTCTATTTAAAAAAAAAAACAAAACAGGCTGGGCACGGTGGCTCACACCTGTAATCCCAGCACTTTTGGAGACCGGGGCGGGTGGATCACTTGAGGTCAGGAGTTCAAGACCAGACTGGCCAACATGGTGAAACCCTGTCTTACTAAAAATACAAAACTTAGCTGGGCATGGTGGTGCACGCCTATAATCCCAGCTACTCGGGAGGCTGAGACAGGAGAATCGCTTGAACTTGAAAGGTGGAGGTTGCAGTGAACCAAGATCGTTCCATTGCACTACAGCCTGGGGGACAAGAGCAAAACTCTGTCTCAAAAAAAAAAAAAAAAAAAAAAAAAGATAAATTATGTTTCTGCTAATTCTGGTTAATTCTCAAGAAAAAAAATTTTCCACGGTAATTATCTTAATATAAATCATTGCATTAAAGGTGCCCTGTTTACTAATTATATGCCAGCACCTACATTTGTAACTAGAAGCAAGTTCACATGTTTTTTCCTCTGCAGTGGTTTCCTCAAAATATCTTTAGACAAATCTCCATCTTTGATTTTCCTGGTATTGAAAGGCTACTAGCCACTCACTACTCACCTGCCTGAGATAGAGAAAAAAACTTGAATACTGTCCAGCTTCAGGAAGGTATGAAAGAAATACGGTGATGCAGATTAGTAAGACAGTAGAATCTTTTCCAACTTTCTTCAGCGACTGAGAATAAGCAGAAAGAACACACTTAAAATGCCAATACACATTAATGTTGCCAATGTTCTGGGACATCAGCTTCATTATTTTGATCTATTAAGATGAATAACAAAAGTCAAATGGTTAATAAAAGGAAGTTCTATCACCATCTTTCTGAGGAAGTTACAAGTCTTAATTTCAGAGGTATGTTATTTCAAATCATATAGCTAAAAAAAAAGAAGAAAAAAAATAAACCCACAAAACACACTTACCCATCTTTGTTAACATACTGATTAAAATCCCTGAACAGATCCTGAACTTCCTATAAACAGAACCTGGAAATATATTCCTACAGAACCTTTTAAGAAAATCACTTCTCTTGATTTATAATGTAACTTCTTTAAAACCATATTCAGTACAGAGGTTTCCATATATGTAAATTCACTCTACTCTTCAATGTGTTCATGTTCAATTTATCTGTATATCTGGTAGACAAATAAGTACGCTCCAGCCATAAGGTCAAACAGGTAAGAACTTGTTGAATGTTACAACCTTGTTGAAAAATCCTTCTTACATACATAGGATTGTTGAATAGAACCAAATGGTAAGTTAATACCAAAGGAGTGGAAAGCGCTGCAGAGCTTCTAGGTCACCAGACCATAGCTTTTATGTAATTAATAAGCAAAAGCAGCTAATGTTTGTTGAGACCCTGCTGGGCAACAGACACTAGGCTAGTTAATTTACACACATTAACAGTAATCCCCACGACTGCCCTGAAAAGTAAGCCACGGTAGCTCTACTTCACAGAGGAGCTTCGATGTATAACTTGATCACTACAAAGGAAGGTGGGAAGCCTAACTGGCTGGCTCCCAACCCCACTACTGGCTTCCTTCTCTAAATATTTCTTTTGGTGTCTGACATTGTGACAATAATAGAATAGGCAGGATCCCTAGGTCATGCCCTCAGGGGGTATTTTAGAAAAAGTAATTTCTGATTAATTATATGAATCTTTCTGAAAGGTAAACTTGGGGTAGGAAAAGCAAAAACCAAACTGCTGGTTCTTTTTTTTTTTGTCTACAATTTTTTTTTTTCCCAAGAACAATTTCAAACCAGGTAGGGTAGAGAGAAGGTGAGAGATAAGATACTTTTTCCAGTTGTGTGACACATAACCTTCCCATGCCAGAAAAAGAAGGGGGTGGAGAAGGAGAGCAGAGGGAGGGAAGTAGGGAGGGAGAGAGAGAGAGACATATTATAAAAAAAAACAATACTCAATCTGTAACATACAAATTAAATGTCTCTGGTCAAAATTAAAATAACTCATTCAAACCAAAGGCATTTATCCTTATTGAGTTAAAATGAGTGAAAATGACCACTTCAAATGACCACTTTCACTTATTTTGTTTAAAAAGGATGAAAACAACCATGCAAAAAGAAACTTTCTTCCCAAACTCTCATCAAGAATTAACTAGACATTTTCTCTCTTCCTTTATGACATGCTTAAGCACCAATTCTATGTATTTCTTAATACAAACACTAACTCAATCCCTTACTTGCAATTAATTTTGTTTTTCTATTTTTACTAAAGAAATAAGTCAACAACTGCTAGGATCCTTGAGGCTGCACATACATACTTTCATTTGCTTGGCTTAGAAAGACATTTAGGAAAGTAAATATTTCCATATTTTTATTTACCGCAAAAGGGTCTGCTTGTTTCCAAGAAATCTGAGCTCCCCAGGAAACCGGTCTCATTTTCTCAGGCAGAGATTCTGGAACAGCCACTAAGATGAAGCAGATGTCCAGAAGAGCCACCACTGTGGCCACCAGCACAACGAGGCTGTCTCCGTAACTGGCAGAAAGATATGCTCCAATGGCCGGGCTGCTGACAAGACTAGCCGCGAAGGTGGCTGAGACCTGTGGGAAAGCATACTCTCACCCAGGGTCCCCAGGTGAACACCTGTGGGGAAAGCATATCCTTACCCAGGTCCTGCCTGCTGCAGATGCACACCTTCAGGAAAGCACACTCAACCAAGGTCCCACAGGTGCATACCTACAGCCATGCTTCCCTGGCTTTAAGTAAGACAAAAGAAATGTGTTGCATATAAATTTTAAGAATGAAAGAGAATTAAAGTGATTTAAGAATGTGTTCATAAACTATTAACTAACTGGAGATACCCTGCAGAGCTACAAGAGTAAAAAAGGATTATCTTATTAGAAATAAAAATTGTAAAAACCTTCCCCATAAATAAAACATTAGCTCTTTGGTCTTCTTTAACTGGGGACCGGGGATGTGAGATGGTATGAAAAGAATTCCTGCAGGGCTGATGGTAAAACCTACAAACTACTGTGCTTGATTTAATCTTCTAAAAACACTGCACTGTTTGAACATTTTATCATTTGGTGGTCATTTCATTAGCACTGCCGGGGGTTGGGGGGAACCCTCTGCTATTCTTAGAAAAAAGACTATTAACAACAACAAAGGAATTTGTTGAGGTGGAATTTTGAAGCTTTTTGACTAGACAGCTGTAGATTTCTGTCACTCTGTCACCACCTGACCCTATCCAGTATAGAGACCACAGAGCTAGCTAAGCACACCCACAACCTGAAGCCACAGTGAGCCCCTTCACACTGCACTCCCATAAGCACGTGGAATGTCCACTTTATTTTAGAACACAATCTGAATGGTCAGATGCTTATTGGGCAAACTCCAAATTATAACCACACTAAATGTCAAATGCATACCTGTAAGTTAGCTTTTTAAACTTCTAATAGATTTTATTAAAAATCACAAAAATTCTGGTAATAAAAAATTCTTTTTCATCCATCATCTTCAAACTGAATTTAAAAAACAGTATATCTGAAATTAGTATTATATTAAAAGTACTATAAAAGCTAAAAATCAAGTATTTTTGGAGGGAAAAAAAGAATGTGGAAAATTCCAATGTGGGGAATAGGAATCTTTCGTTCAATATTTACTGAGTATCTACTATGTACCAGATGAAGAAAAGTAAGCTTTTGCCCTCAGGCTTTCCCGCTTTATTCAAGAATATCAGGGCAACCAAATAACTGCATTATAAACTGCAACGACACACAAACAGTTATGGGAACATTCCTACACCCTTCTCAGGTGTTAAGGGAGCACTGCTGCAGCATCTTCAGGTGTTAAAGGGTCTATGGCCTCATGAAACTCTATGCAAAATGTGTCTATCTTAAAGCCTAAAGTAGTCTACTTGCTTAGTTTATGTTTTTATCTAAACTCCTCTTTCACTTAACATTCAATACGACTCCAATGAATAAATCTAAAGAATGACTTCACCACAACAAACTCTTAGTGTTAAGTCACTTATTAATATGACTAATCATTGCCGTAGCCCTGAAAGAATTACCACTTTCTTGGTTTACTGAAGAAGTTTGAGTAAGGAAGGTGTACATATCTTTATATTGTTCTTTAATGGGTCTCAAAATGCTCCTTAGAACTTGACTGACACGTTCTGTAATTAATTGGCAATAAATTCTCCTATATCTAGAAGATAGGTAGACTGCAATCCAGGCAGCCTTGCATGCTGAGTTGCTTATGCTGGCTGGGAGCACACTTCAGCTGAGTGCCATTCAGTCTGGATGTGTGTTCTCACTGATTTCTCTCAATGCCCCTTTGAGTAGATACTAACCCTAACTGTCATTATACAATGAGGAGCTGAGCTGGAGAAGGTAATTAAGTCACAGGCACTTCTGGTTAGAAGTCTCTTAAATCTTTCGTGAAAGCACTACTGCTCAGCACAACAGCTGTGTGAAGGGTTTCCCAGCTGAAAGCGAGGAACAAAAATCTAATAATATTGCAGAAAAATGAGTATCTCAACAGGTATTTCCTATGCTGTAGAAGAAAGCTGTCCCTCACTACTCTGTTGGCCAAGCCTTATGGACACACCTTGAATATGAACAACCTGCCTTCTTGTTTTTGTTTTTTCTTTTCTTTTTTTGGCGGGGCAGTCAGGGGGTGTTAATTTTTGGAGTTTTGGGAGGGCATTTTTTTTTTTGAGGTGGGTCTGACTGTCACAACCTGGAGTGCAGTGGCACGATCTCGGCTCACTGCAACCTCAGCCTCCCAGGTTCAAGCAATTCTCCTGCCTCAGCCTTCCAAGTAGCTGAGATTACAGACGCACACCACCACGCTCAGCTAATTTTCGTATTTTTAGTAGAGACGGGGTTTCACCATGTTGGCCAGGATGGTCTCGATTTCTTGACCTCATGATCCGCCCCCACCTCAGCCTCTCAAAATGCTGAGATTACAGGGTAAGCCACTGCAGCCGGCCTATTTTTGTTTTTGGTGTTCCTGAGTGAGCTCCAAATCTTGCCTTCTTCGAAGCTTTCCTATCAGCTTCTATCTCTGTCCTCCTCCATCACGACTGGAGATGCCCCTTTTTAGGGCATGACATGAGAGGGACATTCAGGAGTGGAGGGAATAAGCAAGGAGAGAGAGAGAGAAGGTAGAAGAGTCAGAGGGAAGTGGGGTTGAAAGAGTAATTTTCAAACTACTGATGTCTAAAGTCAACAAAGTAAAAATTGTTGTGTTTTGTGGAATAGTAGTAACTCATTTATATGCCCATCGTTGATTCAGGAAGTTATTCATTCAGTCAGCAATGAATGAGAACTTACTCTACTCCAGGAAGTAGATTTAAAAGACCCAGGAAAAGGAGATAAATAACCTAAGTTTCTGGCATTCAATCTCCCTCCAACCTATTCCCCACAACCTAGCCAGATCATCTTTCTTCTTCCAATTTCTTATTCTGAATATTTTCAAATATGGAGGAAGATGGGAGAAGGGTACAAAGCATACTTCCATGCCTCACAGGTTCAGGCATGGAACACACATGCCCACACATGCCCATCCACATGCTATGCTATCCTTTCCCCGAACCATCTGAAAGTAACTGGCAGAGTCCTGACACTGATGTAAAATGCTTCAGCTGTCTTCTAACAAGTCTTTCTTCTACATAACCATGATGCTATTATCATGCCTGAGAAAATTAGAAACACTGTCAGGTGTGAAATTATCAGAAAAAAGATCTCCTATAACTTTTGTTATTCAGCAACTATGTATTTGATGAATGAGTGAATGTAGTCCTTTTCTACACACCATGTTCCAAATGTATGTCCAAAACACACAACCACCAATAGAGTTAACAATGGATTAACATTGCTGAGGTTTAGCACCTCTCCAAATTAGGTGCACAAAGAGCTTGTGCAACTTGACTGCTTAACGCTCCTCAGGGGATCAGATAACAAGAAACAAATCAAACTAATTTTTTAAAAAATTCAAATGTTCAACTGTAATCCCCAATGTTGAAGGTGGGGCCTGGAAGGAGGTGATTGGATCATGGGGGCAGTTTCTCATGAATGGTTTAGCACCACCTTCCTTGGTTGTTAATAGTGAGTGAGTTCTTGTGAGATCTGGCCGTTTAAAAGTGTGTAGCACCTCCCCCTTCACTATCTCTTCCTCCTGCTCCGGTCATGTGAAGATGCCTGCTCCGGCTCTGCCTTCCATCATGAGTAAAGGCTCCCTGAGGCCTCCCCAGAAGTAGAAGCCTCTGTGCTTCCTTTACAGCCTGCAGAACTGTGAGACAAACCTCTTTATAAATTACCCAGTCTCAGATATTTCTTTATAGCAGTGCAAGAAAGGATTAATAAACTCACTTTCCAGTAAATTTCTAATACAATGTTAATTACTATTCTGGTTAAAAAATATATATAGTCTATTATCTTACCCATCCATAAGCTGTACTTCGCTCGTGCTCCTGAGTGACATCAGCTACATAGGCAAATATAACAGAAAACGTGACCGAGAAGACTCCAGACACAGAAATCATCGCAAAATACCACCTATAAAAAGATTATTTTAATGACCCAAGAGAAGGGGAGTGTATGTACACTTTCATTACCTGAGCCAAAGACATCATGTAAAGATTACACACCAAGAAATAAGTATACTTGTATATGTATGTATACTTAAATATATCAAAAAAAATTTAAGTTAAGACAGGAAGAAGTAGAAACATATTAATTTCATCATTGTTCAAAGGGGGTCAGTACATGCCCCCTAAAAAAAAACAAAAGAAGAGGAAAAATGGAAAGAATAAGGGGATTGGGTAAAAGTTATATTTTTAAAGGTAGCCAACAGACAGAAAAAAAACTTTCTCAAATATCCTAGCTATAAGTAAGGAAAAGACATACAACAAATGATTTGAAAAGATCTACATAAAAGCAGAAATCATAATGAAAAATATTAGTGTACTTAAGACCAAAAATTTATATCATGTGATAGATGCTTTTTTTAAAAACCTAGCTTAAAATTAACAAAGAAAAATCTTATAGAACAAAAAGTGGGGTTTACTCCAGGATAGAAAAATATTTTAATATTTAAAAATCTATTAATATAATTATTCATTTTAATAGCTCTAAAGAGAAAAGGTGGGCGGATCACGACGTCAGGAGATTGAGATCATCCTGGCTAACATGGTGAAACCCTGTCTCTACTAAAAATGCAAAAAATTAGCCAGGCGTGGTGGCAGGCGCCTGTAGTCCCAGCTACTCAGGAGGCTGAGGCAGGAGAATGGTGTGAACCCAGGAGGCGGAGCTTGCAGTGAGCCGAGATTGCGCCACTGCACTCCAGCCTGGGCGACAGAGCAAGGCTCCGTCTAAAAAAAAATAAGAGAAAAGGTAAATAATATCCATTAAGGCTATAAAGTCATCAAATAAAATCTGACATGTACTCAATGTTTTTTAAAAATCTGTGGATACAATAGGAATATTTTTCAGTCTAAAAACCAGCTTAACACCTAATGATGAAACATTACAATACTCCCTTTATATATATGATGAAAATACGCCCAAAATCATCACTTTGATTTACTAATATTCATTAGTCAAAGCAATTAGCAAAAGCAGTGAGCAGTATGAAAACTGGAAGAGAAAAAATTATTTACAGATGACAATAACATACCTAGAAAACCAAGCAATTAGAAGAGCTCATGTTGTAGCAGAACAAAAAAGATAAAATTTATAGGAACAAAACTTAAGAAATGTATAAGATCTAAAGAAAAAAATCTTAAGCTAAAAAAAGGACATTAAAAAGTCCCAATTCATCGGAAAAGCATGACATCTTGGACATAAAGACTCAATACCAAAAAATTCATCAACTCGTAGAAAATAAAATGATTATGGGTATCCAATAAATTCAGCATGTGATAGGTGTTAGCATAAAATTCCTACCAAATAATCAAATGAAAATATTTTCACACGAGCTAAAAAAAAAAAAATCTATTAATAGGATTAAAAACCGAAACAAAACTTCCATATGTAAGTGTGTTCTTCACATAAGAAAGAGCATCTCTGCAATAGGAATACACACCAAAATACCATCTTCTGTTATCCAAAAAAAAACAACTAAGTTACAGCTCACATGCAAATTCCAACCTACCTTTGGTAACCAAATGGGCTTTGGTCACATGCTAAATACTCTCCCGATTTATACAAAGGAAAAAAAAAAAATTGGGCCAGGCACTGTGGCTCATGCCTGTAATCCCAGCACTTTGGGAGGCCGAGGCAGGTGGATAACCAGGAGTCAGGAGTTCAAGGGAAGCCCCACCAATATGGTGAGACCCCATCCCTACTAAAAATCCAAAAATTAGCCGGGCGTCTGTAGTCCCAGCTACTCAGGAGGCTGAGGCAGGAGAATTGCTTGAACCTGGGAGGCAGAGGTTGCAGTGAGCCAAGATCGTGCCACTGCACTCCAGCCTGGTCATCAGTGCAAGACTCCGTCTCAAAAAAAAAAAACAAGGAAAAAAAAACGAACTCAAATTCACATTATGATTTAAAATAGGCTATCAGCCTTATTACAGTATATTTTAAAGTGACTCCCGCCTATTATGATATAAACTATGTTTGTGTCAGTGCCCCACAGCGATGAGCTGACAAAAATAATATATTTACAAAGTCAACTAAAAGTCACAGTGATGAAGATGGGATTGTTAGCCCATTCTCAGGGTTAAGCTCCCATATCTGACATCATGGCAACATCAGCTGCCTGAAGAGGCATCTTTTATTTCTATTTCTTCACTTAAGTAACTTATCTCAGACTAGAATGTCTTCATTCTAGAATGTCTTCACTACCCCATTTATAAAATGGATATAATGACAACTGTCCAAACTGGTTTTCAGTATTACCAGAGAGATCAAATGAAAACACAAGTACAACTGCTTTGTAATAGTTAAGAAGTGCTCTGCAAATATAAGTATAATTCACATGTGACTCAAAACAAGCAGTCAGGAGGTGAAGGGCCAAGTCACTCACCATGGGCTGATCCTCATCAGTGGGATTGGGAAGCAGGTAAAGAATACAGTGCCGAGGAGAAAGGGCTTCCTCCCCCACACATCAGACAGGGCACCTATGAGTGGGGCACTCAAAAAAGAGAGCAGGCCCTGGAGAAGAAACCAAAGCAAAGGTTAGTTTTATAATCTGATCCCTCAATTACCTGTAATTCATATTTTCTAAATGCATTAGCTCTAATTCATTGTATTGCCCCCAAAACAGAATAATACTTTGAAACATTAAATACAAACTACTACTAAAAAAATAAAATTAGGCCTGGCGTGGTGGCTCACGCCTGTAATCCCAGCACTTTGGAAGGCCGAGGCGGGTGGATCACCTGAGGTCAGGAGTTCAAGACCAGTCTGGCCAACATGGTGAAACCCCGTCTCTACTAAAAATACAAAATTACAAAAAATTAGCCGGGCATGGTGGCAGGTGCCTGTAATCCCAGCTACTCGGGAGGCTGAGGCAGGAGAATCACTTGAACCCCAGAGGCAGAGGCTGCAGTGAACCAAGATCACGCCTTTGCACTCTAGGCTGGGCAACAAGAGCAAAACTGCTGTCTAATTAAAATAAAATTATAACCAAAAATGTAAATGTTCTATCAGAAAGGGAAGGAAGAAGTAAAAAAGCTTGTTTTCCAGAAGAAATTAGAAAAGAGAGATGACATGATATATATATACCCACATTTGGCCCTTAAGATGAACACACATCAAGCATATGAGAAGAAGCTAGAAATTTAAATCACTTTAATAAATATATATGGCATATCAATTCTGCACAAAACTCTGCATTAACTGGTACAATGACACCCAAATGAATGTACACCATATACTATCCCCAGGGCCTCACAGGGATAAAGAAGAGGAGTGTACACATGCTTAATGCTCAAAGAAAACTAGATTGTCAACTTTGTCAATCAAAGTAAAGTTCTCTCTGCCTGATGAGTTTAGGAAGGAGATAATCCAACCTGAACAATAACTACAGTTGAAACTAAGAGGAAGAGAGTCTGACATAGCTAACACCACACAGAAGCAAAGGAAGCCAAGGAACTCACATTCACTGCTTCCCCACTATTTCCCAGTCACCCTGTTGGCTGGCCACCTTCATTTCAATGCTACAGATAAGCAGCAGGGTGGGGAGAGCAGGGATGGACAAGAGTAGAAAAATGCTGATGAATAATGAAATAGGTGATGAGTACACAGGTATTCATTACACTATTCTTTTGTGTATCTGAATTTCCATGATCCATCTTAAAAATTCCTCAGCACATCACATAAATAGGACACTCCAAAACCTGGCTTCTGACACACATCCTCTGCTGTGGCTGCCTGCGATACTTCCAGTTTTCTGGACATAGAATGTTCCTGTGTGCCAATGGGCCTTTGCATGCACATCCATCCCACACTTGGAGCCTGGAAACTGCTAGTGATTCTTCTCAATCCTGGGAGAGAAGCACCTCCTCCTCTATCTAGTCTCTTAGCTCTTCTATTATGATTTCAGCACTCCATTAAATCACTTGTTATTTGTCTGTCTTCTCTACTGGATTCAAAATTGAGATTAAGGTCAGAAGGATGACGTTTCTTCTTATCTCTGTACCCATGGTGCCTATCACAGGGCCTGATAAACACTGGTTTTCAAATACGTTTGGTGAATTGAATAGAACTTTTCAGAGAAAATCAACTTACAAAAGTCTCCAAGTTCACATAATTGGAAAGAAAAAGGAACAGATTCCAATCCCCTATCAGCCACCAACTGATTAATCCCCTATCAGCCAATCCCCTATCAGCCACCAGGACAGCAGACATAGGTAAACTGGTAAGGGGTGGGACTCAAAGTGAAGCAGCTTCATTGTCTGGGGAAATACCCGCAATTCATCATCTTGCACCAAGAAGATTAAGGACATGGGCACACATGGGTGGGTGAAGGAGGGGAAAGTTTAATAGGCAAATGAAAGAAGAGAGCTTCCTCGTACAAAAGAAGGATTATTATTAATACTTTATATAAAAGAAGCTGTGGGTAAGTTTAGCTTCAGGCATAGCTAGATGGACACAGGGAAGGAGTCGTTCATGTAGTGTCATCTGGGTTCTCTCACCAATTCTTAGTAAGGTGTCTCAACGTAGTAAGCAGGACAGTTTCTGCAATCCTAGGCTTACTACAAGTCAAGTAACCCCAGTAGACTGAGAAAATCTCAATACCTCTAGCAGAAAATTCCTCTGGAGAAATATCACTGATCTGGTTTGGATCATTTGCCCATTGTCCATGCATCTAGTTTAAATCACTATGCAGCCAACCCTCTGTATATGCAGGCTCCATATCTGTAGATTCATCCAATCATGGATGAAAAATATTTGGAAGAAAACAATTACAAATAAGAACACAACCATAAAAAATACAAATTAAAAAACAATATAGTGTAACAACTATTTACACAGTATTAGGCATTATAAGTGATCTAGAGATGAATTAGAGTATAAGAAGACTGAGAATGAGTGGCCTTACAGGTAGAAAGAAAACTATGCTAGGTCAAGTGAAGAAAGCAAGTAAAGAAAGCCTTTTAAGAATGAAAAAGGGGCCAGGCGTGGTGGCTCACGCCTGTAATCCCAGCACTCTGGGAGGTTGAGGTGGGCAGATCACCTGAGGTCAGGAGTTCAAGACCAGCCTGGCCATGGTGAAATCCCATCTCTACTAAAAATACAAAAAATTAGCCGGGCATGGTGGTGTGCACCTCTAATCCCAGCTACTCGGGAGGCTGAGGCAGGAGAATCGCTTGAACCCAGGAGGCGGAGGCTGCAGTGAGCCGAGATCGCGCCATTGCACTCCAGCCTGGGCAACAAGAGCAAAACTCTGTCTCAAAAAAAAAAAAAAAAAAGAAGGAAAAAGGATCAGAATAATTCTGGTGGAAGAGTGTGGAAGTCTACTTAGTAATGAATGTAAGATAGCATGGCAAAGAAAGAAATGGGGTAGTAGCCTGAGGAGAAAAGGAAAAGAGGTTTTGTTTTTAGATTGGAGAAATGGAATGCTTGTATGCTGGTAGGAATAATTTAGAGGGAAAATTAAAAATACTGGGGAAAAAAGGCATAATTGCTGAATTCTTGAGAATGGATGAGATATGTGAAGAAGCTGGCTTTAGCAAGGAATAAGGACAGTTCATCCTTAGAAACAGGAGAGGAGGGAAAGTATATGAGAACAGATACACGTAGGTGGATAGGAGATGTGATGATGGGAGACTGAAATTTCTCTTTGGATTGCTTCTATTTATTTAGTGACATAGTTAAGGTCATTAGATGGTGGAAAAGGTATTGCCTCCAGACAGAGTAGCTGGAGAATTAAATTCTCAAGGGTTGGGGTTTAGCCAACCAAGTGTGACAGAGTAAAAAGAGGGCACGCTTTATATGCAAAGCAGTAATTATAATGATTGACCACAGAATTTAAGCCAAGAAAGATGAAAGTGAGGATACAGGGGTAGGGGTGACAGTGAAAGGCAGGTAGGATGGGTTTTCAGTGCTGATATACTAAGCTGTAGTACAAAATAGAGTAAGCTAGAATGGTAAGGAGGTAGTGGTTGACTACTAGGATATATAGAGAAACAGTACGTATAATGGTCAGAGTTCGGATGCTGGAAGCAATACTTTCTGGGATAAAATTCTGGTTTGAGCAATTGTAGCTGTGAAACGATGGGCAAATTATTTATCTTTCTTTCTCAATTTACTTACCTATGAATGGGAATAATGAGTACCTATCTCTTAGAAAGTTTGCCATTATTAATACTATGTAATGGTTAGAGTTATTATAAGTGAATGGCTAACTTAGAGTGGAGGGAAATAGATCAAGGAACTGAAAGACCACTATTATTGGAAGGATAATCTGTGTGGATATTGAAACCACCAAGAAATAAGACAGGTCTTTGCTGGGCGCGGTGGCTCACGCCTATAATCCCAGCACTTTGGGAGGCCAAGGCGGGAGGATCACGAGGTCAAGAGTTCGAGACCAGCCTAGGCAACATGGTGAACCCCCATCTCTACTAAAAATACAAAAATTAGCCGGGTGTGGTGGTGTGTGCCTGTAATCTCAGCTACTCGGGAGGCTGAGGCAGGAGAATCACTTGAACCTGGACAGCGGGGAGTTGCAGTGAGCCGAGATAGCACCACTGCACCCCAGCCTAGGCAACAGGGTGGGACTCCGTCTCAAAAAAAAAAAAAAAAAAAAAAAAAGACAGGTCTTGAATACTGCTAAAATTTCCTATTCAGCCACTGGTAGGATTACATTATTGCACATTAGTGGTAAACACAAATTACCTAAATTTGCTCATAATAGTTGTTAAAAACAAAATTTTTAAAGTATTGATTTCAAAACTATTTAATGTAGAATATTTTTTGCTAAATTTAAAATTTTACCCTAATTGTTATTTCACAATTTTTTCTTTTATATTTGTAGAATATACTCCAATAACAGCAACAAAAGGTTTCTCAACAATCTAGAATTGTTCAGAGTGAGACTGAAAAGTTATATTAGCAGTTCATAAAGGTCTGTTGTATGTGGCAACACAATACATTGTTATAAAGCATAATGTATTTATGGAAGTAGAAGGTAGTTCTTTCCAAGTTTGAGAAAAAACATTTCAGATTTTTAACTACTTTCCATTTTGAATTCATTGTTTCTTTCCAAGTTTATGAGAAAAAACTTTTCAGATTTTTAACTACTTTCCATTTTGAATTCATTGTTTCTTTCCAAGTGTATGGGAAAAAACATTTCAGATTTTTACTACTTTCCATTTTGAATTCATTGTTTCTTTCCAAGTTTATGAGAAAAAACATTTCAGATTTTTTAACTACTTTCCATTTTGAATTCATTGTTTCTTTCCAAGTTTACGAGAAAAAAACATTTCAGATTTTTAACTACTTTCCATTTTGAATTCGTTGTTTCTGATGTAAGTAATAAATGTATTTTTACTTTAGGATTCTAATGGTTTTGTGAGGATTATTCCAAACAAGAGTGGTAAATTGTGAATTTTATTTAGAAATGCACTTATGCATAAATTCTGTATGTTACTAACACGTTAGTCATAGTTCTCTGTTTAACTGGAAACAGAAAGTCTGTAAATCATGTCTAGGTTGTGTTTCACTTGTTTATGTATCCACAGTGTTTGTTAAATAATAAAAAGTACCAAAATGGGAGGATGTCTCTGGCACACCCGGCTAATTTTGCATTTTTAGTAAAGACAGGGTTTCTCCATGTTGGTCAGGCTGGTCTCAAACTCCCAACCTCAGGTGATCCACCCATCTCGGCCTCCCAAAGTTGTGGGATTACAGGCGTGAGCCACTGTGCCTGACCTACCCTGACTTTTTTTTACACAATGTGTCCTTCTGAACACTGTAGACCAAGCCCCAGAACCTGCACCTGTGGGAAAGGCTGTATTTGCTATTTGTAGTCAGTCCAGGGGGATCCGAGGGCCACAGTGGTTGCCAGTGTGGGACTGACCGAGGGGGCAAGCCCAGAGCGTTCAGCCATGGCTGAGCTGCACACCAGCACCATGGTAGCCATCCCACCACTATGCCACATGGCCTGGCCTGCCCGGCAAGCTGCTCAGTGGCCCTGCGCACTGTGTACCGTCTCAAGGGCTGCAGGAAGGCCAAGTTACTGGCTGTATAAGAGTAGTACCCCAGGAGCTCCTGAAAGACCTAATGCCAGGACCAGTGTCCCTGGTGATGGAACGTTCATAGGAGCTCTACAAGGACCTAAACCCCTTTACTCCTCTTACAAGGTATCCGGATTCCTGATTATGCCTTTATGCAAGACTTGGCCAAAATGTATGAGCATCCTCTTGCTCTCACTAGTGCCAACCTCAGCTCCCAGGACAGTTCTCTGAATGTCATGGAGTTGTAAGACCTCTGGCCTCAGTCGTCCTTGGTCATTGATGAGGCACAAACTAGGGATAGCCAGATCCCTGAGTGTTGCCTTGGCTCAGCTGTGGTTGACTTATCTGTGCATAGAAAATTTGGCATCATTCGTCCAGGCTGTGCCCTGGAAAGTACTACAGCCTTCCTTAAACAGAGGTATGGGTTGCACCCCTCATGTGCATCCTGCTTGTGAAACTCAGGAAGCAGGAAGGCCCATGGCCTGGTGCTGGATACTATGTGTCCGTCCACTGATAATTGCCAAGCCCTCATTTACAGAGGCCATTGGAGCTCCTGCACTAGTCTGATTTTTTTTTTCTTTTTTTTTTTTGCGATGGAGTTTTGTTCTTGTTGCCCAGGCTGGAGTGCAATGGCACGATCTCGGCTCACTGCAACCTCCGTCTCCCAGGTTCAAGCAATTCTCCTGCCTCAGCCTCCCAAGTAGCTGGGGTTACAGGCATGCACCACCACAACTGGTTAATTTTGCATTTTTAGTAGAGACAGGGTTTCTCCATGTTGGTCAGGCTGGTCTCAAACTCCCAACCTCAGGTGATCTGCCCACCTCGGCCTCCCAAAGTGCTGGGATTACAGGTGTGAGCCACCGTGCCTGACCTAGCCTGACTTTTTTTTACACAATGTGTCTTTCTGAACACTGTAGACCAAGCCCCAGAAGCTGCACCTGTGGGAAAGGCTGTATTTAATATTTGTAGTCTCATATATCAGCCAAAAGCTGAATGGAGAGGTTAACAACATTCCTAGGTGGCCTTATTCTAATAAGTTTATTTTTTTTAATTGAAAAGTAATTTAAATAGCAGATTTAGAATCTAATGAGAGCCTCCTCTCTGCTGGGTGGTAGCATTCAAAATGGTTCAGACCAGCTAAAAGTGCCGATGCTATTTAAAAAGTCTCAGGTGACCAAAGGCATGGGTTGGCCTCCTGAAGCTGGAACCAGGTAGAGCTACAGCCAAACACTCTCTCCTCTGAACCAGTGGAGCTAGGGGTGTCGAGTACTGTAATTGCTGGCGGGGAGAGCAGTCATTTTGGTCTAACGCTAGGACGTCTGCTCAGTTGGTGGGGTTGTCCAAATTAAAGAATATTGAGAAATAAATCTCCACTATCCTTTTCAGCCAGGGACTTTTTTCTTATTTATTCATAAATTAAGTTGTAGTTATACCTATAACATTTTTATCTAAGTCCAGTGTTCTCAGTAGCCTTTTGTCTATTTACGTGTACTAAGTGTTCAACATAATTACTGTTGGGCATTTGAACTTTGCTTTTCTTTAGTAAAAAGACATACAGCTATTTAAAAAAAAGTACCCAAATGATAAAAAATAAATAAAATGCCATTTTACATATAAATATCCTCAAATTCTTTTTGAAAACAGGCAAATAATAAATATTTATTAATATTTAACATTATTTATTATATGAATGTTTTTTAAGAGCTATGAAAATAACGAATTACAATGGCTAAATTCAGCACATTACCAGGGCATAATTTTTTTTTTTTTTTTTTTTTGAGACAGAGTCTCGCTCTGTTGCCCAGGCTGGAGTGCAGTGGCACGATCTCAGCTCACTGCAACCTCCATCTCCCAGGTTCAAGCGATTCTCCTACCTCAGCCTCCCCAGTAGTTGGGACTACAGGGGCCCGCCACCACACCCAGCTAATTTTTTGTATTTTTGGTAGAGACGGGGTTTCACCGTGTTAAGCCAGGATGGTCTCAATCTCCTGATCTTGTGATCCGCCTGCCCTGGCCTCCCGAAGTGCTGGGATTACAGGCGTGAGCCATCACACGCGGCCTCAGGAATAATTTTAAGTATGTTGTTCAGTACAATGTATAATTATGCATAGATTGACATTATCTAAACTGGAAAGCACAAATTAGACCCTATACTCATATGCTTTACTATAAGAAACTAAAAAATACTATTATACTTTAAACCCCTATTTAACTCTTTTCCTATTTAGAAAAAACAAGTGCAGCTCACCGCCAGCATTCATATAATTTTACATATACAAACTCTTTGAGGCTGAAGCAAATCTGATTGATTTTTCAATGTGAAAATAAAATATAAAAAGTGTTCTTGGAGTTATTTCTAAACAGAACTAACATCGGAATCACCTGAATCATCAGAATTGTCTATTTCAAAAAACTGGATTCATCAAATGAATCTTCAGCCGGTAACTGTTCGAGAACAATGTTAACATCACACATAGAAGTGCTGTGTTTTCTAGGATTTGACATTTTCAGTGATACAGTGCTACTATAGTTTGTAACTAGAAACACCACTACTAAAAACAGAATACAGGCCAGGCGCAGTGGCTCATTCCTGTGATTCCAAGACTGTGGGAGGCCAAGGCGGGCAGATCACTTGAGATCAGCAGTTCGAGACCAGCCTGGCTAACATGGTGAAACCCCATCTCTACTAAAGATACAAAAATTAGCTGAGTGTAGTGGCGGGCACCTGAAATCCCAGCTACTTGGAAGGCTAAGGCAGGAGAATCGCTTGAACCCAGGAGGTGGAGGTTGCAGTGAGCTGAGATCACGCCACTGCACTCCAGCCTGGGCAACAGAGCGAGACTCCATCTCAAAAAAAAAAATCATTTAAAAGAATGAGGAACAGTCAGGCGCGGTGGCTCATGCCTGTAATCCCAGCACTTTGGGAGACCAAGGCAGGCAGATCACGAGGTCAAGAGATCGAGACCATCCTGACCAACATGGTGACATCCTGTCTCTACTAAAAATACAAAAATTAGCTGGGCGTGGTGGTGCATGCCTGTAGTCCCAGCTACTTAGGAGGCTGAGGCAGGAGAATCGCTTGAACCCAGCAGGCGAAGGCTGCAGTGAGCCAAGATCTCACCACACTGTACTCCAGCCTGGTGACAGAGTGAGACTCCATCTCAAAAAAAAAAAAAAAAAAAAAAAGAATGAGGAAAAAGAATGCTATCAATAGAATGATGTCTTTTGTTTCCAAAGTCTATATACTAAAGCAATGCGAAAATAATAATAAAAGCAACATGTTTTGTGGCAAAGTTATCTTGGAGTAAATGCAGCACGGCTGGTGAGTATTCTCGGTGCAAACAGGAAAACGGTTTAAAGCCGTTTTTATATATATCATATTAAAATCGACATAATGAATTAAGACTAATTAAATCAAGTGGTTGAGTTATTACAAAGCCATGGCCAGTGTTACCAGCTTGGCTTCCTTCTTCCTCAGATATACTTCTTTTTACTATACCTAAAAAGAAGATGGTAGCAATTGCCCACTTTATTCTGTTGATAGGCAGAGAAGTTAAAAGTTACATAATAATTAAGCCCTTTATAATCTGTTGTGTACACAATAATAAAAATGAAGTTAGGCCTATAGAGTATTCACACTGCTATTTGCCAGTAAACTATTCTATGCCTTATATATTTGTGTTGTATTTTAAAGTGACTTTTAATAACCCAGCTAAAATTTAGATTTCAGTCTCCAGAACAAATAGTATTTGTTTCCCAAACTCCCACTAAAACTTCCAGAGTTAAACTACCAAGGATTCTTGACTTTGGTTCATTACAAACCACATAAAAATTTTTTCTTACCTTTACACCTTGAATGAGACCATTCATGAGGAATGTGTGTTGAGAAAATGTTTCATGTAGAACCTACAAAAAGCAAACATGAAGACAAATTCAAATTTAAGTTAAAGGAAAAATTTTCTGCCTCTCTTAATGGCATGCTACATAAATGAGTCCTGCAATGAAAAATTATAAAATATCAATAAAATCCAAAAAAATAAATAAACTGTGGTACATCCAGACTATCACTAAAAAGAAATGAGCTACTAAGCCACTAAAAAACATGGAGGAACCTCAAATGCACGTAGTTAAGTGAAACAAACCAATCTGAAAAGGCTACTCATTGTATTGTATAATTCCAAGTATACCTGGAAAAGGTAAAACTATGGAAACAATAAAAAGATGAGTGGTGGCCAGGGATTGTGAAGGAGGGAGGGATGAACAGGCAGAGCACAGGGGATTTTTAGGGCAATGAAAATGCTCTGTATGATACTATGATGGTGGATACATGCATTATATATTTATCAAAACTCAGAGTATAGAACACCAAGAGTGAATCCTAAACTACAGAATTTGGGTGGTAACAGTATGTCAATGTAAGTTCATCAAATAAAACAAATGTACCCCTTTAGAAAGGAATGTCCATAGTGGAAAAAAAAAAAAAAAAAAAAAAAGGCTATGTGTATGCAGGGGAAGGGATACAGGGGAAATCTCTGTACCTTCCTCTCAATTTTGCTGTGAACCTTAAATGACTCCTTAAAAAATTAAGTCTTTAAAAAACAGAAATTAAAATCTACTCACAAATTATTTCCAACCTTTCCTCTAACATTATCTTTAAGGTTTAGAAAAAGTTTGTCATCTCAGCTACTGACATTTGAACTCTACTTGCCTGTACTGAAGAAAAAGAAAAGCAAATGAAGGACACCAAATATTTCAAGTGAAGTACCAAAGTTCTCAGAAAAAATCTTCCAAAAATAATAAATGTAAGTCACAGAGATACAGAAATTTTCTTTAAAGAGTAATATAGAACTGTTGAATAACTTGATTTGTCACATGCATCACAAAAACATGGTAAATGCAGAACAAAAAAGCGTATTTTTAAAAAATGCTTATCGGATCATGTCAACTTTTTTTGGGGGGAGAGGGAGTCTCACTCTGTCGCCCAGGCTGGAGTGCAGTGGTGCAATATCAGCTCACTGCAACCCCTGCCTCTCAGGTTCAAGCGATTCTCCTACCTCATCCTCCTGAGTAGCTGGGACTACAGGAACCCGCCACAACGCCCAGCTAATTTTTGTATTTTTGGTAGAGACGGAGTTTCACCATATTGGCCAGGCTGGTCTTGAACTCCTGACCTTGTGATCCACCCACCTTGGCCTCCCAAAGTGTTGGGATTACAGGCATGAGCCACCGCTCCTGGCCTGATCATGTCCATTGTTAACCCATTGTCTCTCAGTCCCACATTCTCCCTTCTATACTCTGTCAGATCAGAGCTAAGAGACTATGGACATTCCTCTGACTCCCTTGCCCCACAGGCTTCCTCTTAGTTTCTTTCAGTGGGAAACAGAGGGTGGAGTGAGTGCTGGTCAACACTGCACCAACACCTCCAGGGTTCTCTCATGCTGTCAAAGGAGCAGCAGTGCTGATCCTTCCCCGCCCCCACCTCAAACCTCACCCTCTCAACCTCAGACCACTGCTATAATCCTACATGGAAAATGATGCAAACTTGCATTCCCTTTGTACAGGTGATGCAGTTTAGGAATAAGAGACCATCATTTTAATTTGGCAAAACCGTATCTATGGATGAATGACAGAATATATACTTAATGAGTTGCACATTAAATAGATCTCATGTAATTTCTGACCGTATGGGCCCATTTCTGAGCAATCAAGCTACAATGCAGGCAATTTCTCTAAACATTTTCAATCCATGTTTTTAAAAACTTTTCTACTGTTTTCTACCCGCCCTCCCCCCAAAAAGGAAACAGTGAAATCTTACTAGAGAAAAAAGTAAAACAAGTCCATAATAATTTTAAAAGGCTAACCTTCATAAAATAAAGCAGTTGTAAATAAAACAGCTATATTCTACTCAGGTTTATGATAAAGTTTAAAAACCAAAATTAAGTATGTAAATAATTTGGCTACAAAAGGCAACAAATGTTATCAGAATAAAGTAAACCTAATAATAAAAGGTGTATTAAATATCTCAGAGAAGATCAAAGCTTTCATTTTTAACATCTCTGTATTAAAAAAAAATCTCAAGCTTAGCCAGGCACAGTGGCATACACCTGTAATCCTAGCTACTGAGGAAGCTGAAGTGGGAGGACTGGCTTGAGCCCGGAAGATCAAGGCTGCAGTGAGCTATGATTGTGCCACTGCACTCTAGCCTGGGCAACAGAGCAAGACCTTCTATCTATCTATCTATCTATCTATCTATCTATCTATCTAAATAAATAAATAAATAAATAAATAACTCAAGGAAAATATCCGCTTTAAGTATTCTTGAGAAGGACTACAGTAAACATAAAATGGCATTTGCTTGAAAAAAAAAAACAGGAAACATTTTAATAGAAAAAAAAATGACACTTGCTTCTCACTTTTAAAACAGTAACTATGAAGTTTTAAGAAATGAACTGTCTTCCAGTACAACAAAGCTTAGAAATATCTACATGTAACAAACATACACAGAGCTATGTTTCTCCACTTCCACAGATATAACAGAAAAAAACATGAAATTAAATTTACAGCATTCCTAGAAAGCCAAGAATCATAAGGCGCTTCTGGATGATACAGAACAGATGAGAAAAGACTGACAACAAAAAAAGAGCTGAAGAAAAGTAGCACTTGAAGGTGAAAGAGAAGACCTTGAAGAATTTCATTTTCCAGAACCCAGAAAGAAACCTCCCAAATCAGAGGAGTAGGAAAAAATGGCCATAAATGAAAAGGTACTAAAAGGTCACAAAGTAAGCTCCCTGGTCTCTTCCTCTCAAAGCTGCTGACCTACAGGTATGGCACCAGGATAACAATCACAAGCATAGTTCTCTGAAAACTGTGGGACTTCTAAGTGGGATACTTGCAGAATTGAATGGAATGAGATTCAAAAAGGATGGTGCCCCAGATCTCTTATGGCTGCCAAAAGTGGACAAAGTCCTATGACCACATAATCCCATAGAGTACTTCAGTACTCTAGAATACCCACACTTTCACAGAGCAAGAGTGCCTATAACCAGTCCCTGCATTAAATTTTAGGGAATAAGGCTTTCCACCTGGGCTGAAGAACTACACTCTAGTAACCACAGGTATCTAGACTACAGGTGGAAAACTGGCTACAACCTGACTGTAAATTTGAAACAGCCTTTGCAAAATTATGACTGAGACAGTGAAAGATCTAACTTAACCGACTCCATCTTGCTTCTAACCTCCAAGCTGTCCTTGTTCATTCCTAGGCATAGCATGAACTAACTTTGGGAGAAACTTAGTTTATGGTTTTTTAAAACAAAGACAATAATAGCCCTTTCCCAAAGCAGACCTCCTTGCCTGGAGACTAGACTGCCTTTGTAGGACCAACATTAGCCACAAGATTAGAAATTATGGTTTATGAATCAGGTGGCTAGAGGCTACAGGATTCTGACCCTCCCCAAACTGTTTCTAATATCACTGCTTGAGATATTTTGCAGACCCTGCACTTAATGGATCAGCTGGCACCACCCAGATCGATAAACTGGCTCATCTGATCTTGTGGCCCCCACTCAGGAACTGACTCAAGAAGACAGCTTCGACTCCTCATGATTTCATCCATGACCAATTCTGTAGTGTGGCTCATTTTCCTCAAGATTGCCTTGGTCTAAGCCTTTTTTATGTCTCCATATATTTTATAATCAGCTCTTCAATAGCCACAAAATAACTTGCTAAGAATTTTGATTATGATTGCATTGACCACAGAATAATTGGGGAAGAACAGACATACTGTCTTTTTGTTGTTGTTGTTTGATTCAAAGTCTCACTCTGTCACCCAGGCTCAGGTGCAGTGGCACGATCTCGGCTCACCACAACCTCCACCTCCTGGGTTCAAGTGATTCTCCCACCTCAGCCTCCTGAGTAGCTGGGATTACAGGAGTGCACCACCATGCCTGGCTAATTTAGAAGAGATGGGGTTTTGCTGAGGCTGATCTTGAACAAAATAGGGAAACAGATGTCATTAGACAAATACCACAGTAAAAACCGTTGCAGACAAGCATTTATGGATGCTAAAATTAGTAGGACAACAGAAAAGGAACAAGATATCTGGATGGTCTCAAAGTATTTCTCCACAACATACTCACTTGAGACCAGGAGTTCAAGATCAGCCTCGCTGAAACCCCATATCTACTATTAAAAAAAAAAAAAAAAGCCAGTTGTGGTGGCACACGCCTGTAGTCTCAGCTACTCAGGAGGTCGAGGCAGGAGAATCACTTGAACCCAGGAGGGAGAGGTTGCAGTGAGCTGAGATCTAGCCACTGCACCCCAGCCTGGGCAACAGAGTGAGACTCTCAATCAAAGAATTAAAAAAAAAAAAAAAAAGCAGACAACAATATGTCCATTCTTCCACAATCAATCTATAGTCAATGCAATCATAATCAAAATTCTTAGCAGATTATTTTGTGGGTATCGAAGAACTGATTATAAAATATATATATACAGACATAAAAAAGGCTTAGACCAAGGCAATCTTGAGGAAAATGAACCACACTAAGGAATTTATACAAGATATTACGGCTGGGCGCAGTGGCTCACACCTGCAATCCCAGCACTTTGGGAAACTGAGGCAGGCAGATAACCTGAGGTCAGGAGTTCGAGACCAGCCTGGCCAACATGGTGAAACCCGGTCTCTACTAAAAATATAAAAATTAGCCAGGCATGGTGGTGTACGCCTGTTATTCCAGCTACTCAGGAGGCTAAAGCAGGAGAATCACTTGAACCCAGAAGGCGGAGGTTGCAGTGAGCCGAAATTGCACCACTGCACTCCAGCCTGGGTGATAGAGTGAGACTCCATTGCCGCCCCCCACCCCCCAAAAAAACATATTACTTAGAAGTTAACACAGGATGGTGTTGGCACAAGGAAATATAGCTCAACAGAATACTAAAAAATTTAGAAACAAACCCGTATGTGGACAGTTGTCTCATTTATGACAAAGGTGACACAGTACAGTGGGGAACGAAGAATTTTTTCAATAAATGATGCTGGTTCAATTATATATTCTTTTGCAACCAAAGTGAATACTGACCCCCTACCAAACACAATGATCTTTTTAGATGATAGGACCACATGAGAACAATAAACCAATAAAGGTTTGTGGTAGAAAAAGTTTTCTTAACCAAGATTTTTTAAAACCCCTAACCATAAGGAAAAGTAAATTCAACTACATAAAAACTTAAATTCAATTAAAGGCCGGGCGCAGTGGCTCACGCTTGTAATCCCAGCACTTTGGGAGGCTGAGGCGGGCAGATCACGAGGTCAGGAGACCGAGACCACGGTGAAACCCCGTCTCTACTAAAAATACAAAAAAATTAGCCGGGCGTGGTGGCGGGCGCCTGTAGTCCCAGCTACTCGGAGAGGCTGAGGCAGGAGAATGGTGTGAACCCAGGAGGCGGAGCTTGCAGTGAGCCGAGATTGCGCCACTGCACTCCAGCCTGGGCGACAGAGCGAGATTCCGTCTCAAAAAAAAAAAAAAAAACAAATTCAACTAAAATTAGTGTCATCCAAAGGCATTAAGAGAACAGAAAGTCCCTGGCATTGAAGAATTCAGGTGAAGATGCTGCCATTCTTGAACTGTGAAAGACAAACTAGAATCTGCAGAGCAGCCTCAGTCTTAAAATTCAAGCTTCTTTTTCCTACTTTTTATTTCAGTGATATTGAGGACACTCTATATTTCATAAGAGTTATGATCTAACTGGCTCTATAAGCCCAAGAATAAAAACCCTTACCACCTAGCAAGAGACCCATAGAACTAGTCAGTAGTAAGACTGAGGTCACATATTGGAAAAAATAAACTAGCCCAGGGTTATAGACAGGGACCATCCAGCAATAGAGATGTTGCTGGCAAGTAACCATAGTGGTGGGTGACCACTAGCAAAAAGGGCTGAAGAGACCTCAGAAGGTTATCCGGGTTATCTGGGTAGACCTGTGTCTTTCCATGCCCGAGGGTCACAACGTCACTATGCGGGGCACACGTAGCTTGGTTTAAAAAGGTCACCTTAGATTTATCTTAGTAAATGTAATAAATCATTTTTTAGATCCTGAAACTTATAATAAAAATACTTTACCTACCCTGAAAAAAAAAGAGAGAGAGAACAGAAAGGCAATCCCAGGCTGGGCATTCTGGCTCACATCTGTAATCCCAGCACTTTGGGAAGTCAAGGCAGGCAGATCACTTGAGGTCAGGAGTTCAAGATCAGCCTGCCCAACGTGGTAAAACCCCATCTGTACTAAAAATAAAAAAATTAACCTGGCACGGCGGCACGCGCCTGTATTCCAAGCTACTTGGGAGGCTGAGGCAGGAGAACTGCTTGAACCCAGGAGGCGGAGGTTGCAGTGAACTGATATCGCACCACTGCACTCCAGCCTAGGCAACAAGAGCGAGACTCCAACTCGAAAAAAAAAAAAAAAAAAAAAAGGAAGAAAGACAATCCAAGAATAAGGAAAAGATATCAATAATAAGTATATGTGTCTGTATAGAGACAAACGTACACATGAAAAAAATTGTACCCAGAATATATAAAGAACTCCTACAAATAAGAAAAAGGCACACAACCCAATTTCTTAAAAACTGTTGAAACACATGAACTGACACTTAACAAAAAGATATTCACATGGCCAATAAATATATGTTATATGTAAAGGGGGTTAACTTCATTGGTCGTTAGGAATATGCAAATTAAGACCATAATGTACCTAGTGGAATGAAATTCAAATTGCTGCTGAAGATATGGAGTCTGCCTGGCTGAAGAGTAAATTGTTCACCCACTCCGGAAAACTTTTAGCACTACATAGTGATGTTGAACACAACCATTCAATTTTACTCCCAGATATATACTCCAAGAAACATGTATACATGTTCACCAAAAGATATATACAAGAAATATTACAACAGCAATATTTGTAATAGGCAAAAACTGGAAATCCAAATGTCCAACACCAGAAGGGATTTGTGTCAACAGACTCCAGGACCATCTCTAAGTTCAGCAATTCACTAAGAGGATTCCAGGACTCTGAAACTGTTATACTTACAGTTTATTACAGCAAAAGGACACAAAGCAAAATCAGCAAAGGGAAAAGGGACATCAGGCAAAGTCTGGAGGAAGCCAGGTGCATGCTTCTAGGAGTCCTCTTCCAGTGGAGTCACACATAAAGCATTTAATTCCTCCAGCAATAAACTGTAACAATGGCCAGGCACAGTGGCTCAAGCCTATAACCCCAGCACTTTGGGAGTCCGAGGCGGGTGAATCACTTGAGGCCAGGAGTTTGAGACCAGTCTGGCCAACATGGCGAAACCCCATCTCTTCTAAAAACACAAAAACTAGCTGGGACTCGGGAGGCTGAGGCAGGGGAATCACTTGAACCCAGGAGGCAGAGCTGCTGTGAGCCGAGATAGTGCAACTGCACTCCAGCCTGGGCAACAGAGCCATGCTCTGTCTTGGGGGAAAAGAAAAGAAAAAGAGAAACTGTAACAACATTATGTGAAGTGTTGTCTACTATGGAAGCTCACAAAAGCCTAGGAGTCCAGGGTTTTTCTTGGTGGGTGATCTTGAAGGCACATAATGAATGACCAGTTACCAAAGCTCTCTAGTTCATGAGAAGGAAAGGAGGTGTTCACCATAAATAATGCTGTTTGCACAAACTGGAACAGTGAAGTTCAAAGATTCAATCACACAAAATGCAGAATATTCCAAGAGCTCAATTCCGGCCTGTCAAGGACCAGTCACAGAAAATGGTCCCCTTGGGAACATGAAAGATGTGAGCAACTCGGGCCTGCTGAATTAATCCTTTCCTGCCCAAGATAACAGAAAATCATATATGGTTATATAACAACACACAATACAACAATGAAATGTTGCTACATACAACATGGATTAATCTCAAAAACGTACTAAGCCCAAAAAGCCAGACAACAAAGAGTATACATTGTATGATTCCACTTACATAATATTAAACACACACACACAAAGGCCAAATTGTCATATTAGAAATGTGACAAGGACAGAAATTACTTAGGATTGTTTCTGGGAGTATGGTATAGTACTGGATATATAAGTGTACTTACTGTATAAAAATTCATCAAGCTGTGTATTTATAATTTGTACATCTTTCTGTACACATTATACTTCCATTAAAAACTTACACAAAAAGGTATCCGGTTTCTATTTTATTTTAGCCATGAGGAAACTTTAGGAAAATATATCATTCTATAGAATCATATTTTCCTCAGATCAAACTCCTAACACAGCTCAAAATCCTATAATTTTATATTGCAAGGGTAGGAGAACAGCTTTCCTATTTTCTGGTTTTTAGGACAATCAGGGAAATACAGAAATTGAAAAGTGCATAAAGTACTGAGATATCAGCTAATCCACTGGTTTTTCTAACTATATTACTCAGAAATATTATAGGAACCCTCTAATGGTTTGATTTGAATTTCTTTCATTTATTTTTTTTTTTGAGACAGAGTCTTGCTCTCTCACCCAGGCTGGAGTGCAGTGGCGCGATCTCGGCTCATTGCAACCTCCACCTCCCAGGTTCAAGCAATTCTCCTGCCTCAGCCTCCTGAGTAGCTGAGATTACAGGTGCCCGCCACCACGCCCAGCTAATTTTTTTGTATTTTTAGTAGAGACGGGGTTTCACCATGTTGGTCAGGCTGGTCTCGAACCCCTGACCTCGTGATCCACCTGCCTCAGCCTCCCAAAGTGCTGGGATTATAGGCGTGAGCCACTGCGCCTGGCCTCTTTTATTTATTTTTTTTAATTTTAATTTTTTTGAGACGGAGTCTCACTCTGTTGCCCAGGCTGGAGTGCAGTGGCGTGATCTCGGCTCACCACAATCGCTGCCTCCTGGGTTCAAGCGATTCTCCTTTCTCAGCCTCCCGGGTAGCTGGGGCTACAAGCACATGCCACCATGCCTGGCTACTTTTTGTATCTTTAGTAGAGACGGGGATTCACTATGTTGGCCAGGCTAGTCTCGAACTCCTGACCTCGTGATCCATCCACCTCGGCCTCCTGAAGTGCTGAGATTACAGGCATGAGCCACCAGGCCCAGCCTTGAATTTTTTTAAAAAGAAAGTATTATAAACCCAGTATCTACAAGAAAAGAAAATTGTCAGACTTCTCACATTTGACGTGACAGTATAAAAAGATTAACAAATTATCTTTCAGTACAGCTGTGTAAACCTATTTCAGTGCTCTGGAATTCAACCAAAGGCATAAAACAAACTGGGAGCATTTATTTATTAAGTTACTGAACTTCAGGCAGAAACGGTGGTTTTCAGTTTTGAGCTGCTACCAGACTCCTGACCCTTCCCCAACCCCAGCTCTGTGGGTATTAGTTTAAGCAGAGCCTGCTGCTGCCTGAGAGGACTCATTGGATTTGGAGTGTTGTCAAGTTAACGGGGCAAACACGGAAGACTAGTGGCAGACTGGTGGACTAGGCCAGGGATATAACAGGTAGTTGTAGGAGGTGAGACAGCCACAAGAGACTTGAAAAGCTCTCCCCAAATCGGTTGACTCTAGATGATATACACACATATAAGAGACTGGAACACACTCAAGCCACTCATACATCCTTGGCCATCAGAAGCTGCACATACTCACAGAGATTCAAGAGAATCTGGCAGAGAGCAAAAGCCAGGGAAGAACTGAAAATGGCCTGAAGTAAGAATGCACTTCCAGCTCACATACAGATCCATTAGTAGAGAGCTGAAAGTTTACTGGCTCGAGGTGTTTTAACTATAATCTCTTTCCAATCTGGCTGATCCCTAAATTATGGAGACAGAGATCCCAAGGAAGCCAAGCTTAAAAATAAAAATAAAAATAAAAACTGAAGAGAGACATCAGCAGCTGCATACTGTAGAGACTTCACAGATTTAGTCCAAGCAAGTTACTAAGCAAGCAAAACGAAAACAACCTTCAAGGTGAGAAAAAAATCAAAATCCATGGCCAAGTGTAGTGGCACACGCCTGTAATCCCAATGCTTTGGGAAGCTGAGGTGGGAGGACTGTCTGAGGCGAGGAGGAGTTCAAGACCAGCCTGAACAACATAGCAAGACCCCATCTCTAAAATAAAAACAAAAGGCCGGGTGCAGTGGCTCACGCCAGTAATCCCAGCACTTTGGGAGGCCGAGGTGGGTGGATCACGAGGTCAGGAGATCGAGACCGTCCTGGCTAACACAGTGAAACCCCGTCTCTACTAAAAATACAAAAAAAAAAAAAAAAAAAGAGCCAGGTGTGGTGGCGGGCGCCTGTAATCCCACCTACTCAGGAGGCTGAAGCAGGAGAATCGCTTGAATCCAGGAGGCGGAAGTTGCAGCGAGCCGAGATCGCGCCACTGCACTCCAGCCTGGGCAACAAAGCGAGACTCTGTCTCAAAAAAAAAAAAAAAAAAGTTAAAGCTTTAGCCAAGCGTAGTGGTGCACAACTGTAGTCTTAGCTACTCAGGAGGCTGAAGCAGGACAATTGCTTGAGCCCAGAAGTTTGAGGTTGCAGTGAGCTATTATTGTGCCACTATTTCAGCCTAGGCAACAGGGCAAGACCCTGTCTCTTAAAAAAAAAAAAAATCCAAAATTGCAAAACTATACTATCTAAATATACAGGTTTTAACAAAAAATGATTGCAATATGCAAAGAAATAAGAACATATAACTCACTCAGGAAAAAAAGGGAGTCAACAGAGTCTCTGAATGTTCCCAGATGTTGAATATAGCAGACAAAAACTTCAAAGCAGATACTATAAATATGTTCAAAGAACTAAACGAATCCATGTTTAAAGAGTTAGAGGAGACCAGGTGTGGTGGCTTACACCTGTAATCCCAGAACTTTTGGAGACCGAGGATTGCCTGAGCCCAGGAGTTTGAGACCAGCCTAGACAACAGTGAGACCCCACTTCGTAAAAAAGGAAAGTATGGGCCAGGTGTGGTGACTTACGCCTATAATCTCAGCACTTTGGGAGGCCGAGGCGGGCAGATCACTTGGGGTCAGGAGTTCGAGACCAGCCTGGCCAACATGGTGAAACCCTGTCTCTACTAAAAATACAAAAATCAGTCGGGCGTGGTGGCCCACACCTAGTCCCAGCTACTTGGGAGGCTGAGAATCACTTGAAACCAGGAGGTGGAGGTTACAGTGAGCCAAGACCATGCCACTGCACTCCAGCCTGAGTGACAGAGAAAGACTGCGTCTCCAAAAAAAAAAAGTATGTTAATTACTCAGTGAATAGGAAATTTCAAATAGAATATAAAAATTATAAAAAAGAAACGTGGAAATGCTGCAGTTAAAAATTCGGTAATCAAAATCAACAGTCCACTAAAATGACAACACAGACAATTTAAGATGAACAAAGAAAGAAACAGTAACCTTGAAGACAAATAAATAGAAATTATTCAAACAAAAGCATAGAAAACAATTGGCAAAAAATAAAATAAAATAAAATAAACAGCTCCTCAGAGATGTATGAGACATTATCAAGTGTAAAAAACTTACCTATGGCTGGGCGCAGTGGCTCATGCCTATAATCCCAGCACTCTGGGAGGCCGAAGCAGGCGGATCACGAGGTCAGGAGTTCGAGACCAGCCTGGCCAACATGGTGAAACCCTCCGTCTCTACTAAAAATACAAAAATTAGCTGGGCATGGTGGCACACGCCTGTAATTCCAGCTACTCGGGAGACTGAGGCAGGAGAACTGCTTGAACTCGGGAGGTGGAGGTTGCAGCGAGCTGAGATTGCGCCACTGAATTCTAGCCTGGGTGACAGAGCAAGACTCTGTCGGGGGGTGGGAGGGGGGTAGCGGGGAATATACCTATAATGAGAGTCTCAAAAGGAGTAAAGAGACAGTAAAAATATTTGAAGAAATAATGGTCAAAAACTTCCCAAACGTGATGAAAAGCATTAATCTACAGAAACAAGAAGCTCAACAAACCCCAAGTAAAATAAAAAAAGACATTCACACCTACACACATCATAGCATAGTCAAACTATCAGAGAGTTGGGCTATTTTTTTTTTTTTTTTTTTTTTTTTGTGAGAAAGAGTTTCGCACTTGTTGCCGAGGCTGGAGTGCAATGACACAATCTTGGCTCACTGCAACCTCCATCTCCCAGGTTCAAGCAATTCTCCTGCCTCAGCCTTCCGAGTAGCTGGGATTACAGGCGTGCACCACCATGCCCAGTTAATTTTGTATTTTTAGTACAGATGGGGTTTCACCATGTTGGTCAGGGTGGTCTCGAACTCCCATCCTCAAGCGATCCACCTGCCTCAGCCTCCCAAAGTGCTGGGATTACAGGCGTGAGCCTCTGCACCCGGCCTAAAGTTTCATTTTTAAAAGATGAAATGAGTTTTAGAGATGGATGGTGGTGACAGATACCCCACATAATAAAATGTATCTAATACTACTGAACTGTATACTTCAAAACAGTGAAAATGGTAAGTTTGTTATGTGTATTTTACCATAATTTTTTTAAATGGAAAAAAAGTGATTTGGTTTATCTATATTCATACTAAAAATGTGTCCTGAATAAACACATGTATTTGTTCAAAGAATATATTTATTAAGCACCGACTATATCCCAGGCAGCACTACGCAAACAGTGAGGAAAATTAGAATCTCATGAAACTCAAAATGGGACTAATTATCCTCATTAACTAATAACTAATAACCTACTATAGGTTTCCTACTATGGAAGAAAAAACTATTGCAATAAGAAAAAAAGAAGGATTAAGGATGCAGGCAATTTTTAAGTCCTCTGTTCCACCCAAGTTATAATTTTAATGAATCAAACTGTGTTTTTTTTTTTTTTTTCGAGATGGAGTTTCGCTCTTATTGTCCAGGCTGGAGCGCAATGGCACGATCTCAGCTCACTGCAACCTCCACCTCCCGGGTTCAAGCAAGTCTCCTGCCTCAGAATCCTGAGTAGCTGGGATTACAAGCATGTGCCACCATGCCCAGCTAATTTTGTATTTTTAGTAGAGATGGGGTTTCTCCATGTTGGTCAGGCTGGTCTCGAACTCCCGACCTCAGGTGATCCACCAGCCTTGGCCTCCCAAAGTGCTGGGATTACAGGTGTGAGCCACCGCACCAGGCCCCAAACTGTATTTTAAATGTGCCAGAAGAATTAAAAACTTTAAAAGGTTCATAGCAAAGTCTTATGTAAGGCTAACGGGTTAACAGCCACCCTCTAAAGTTCTCTGCTGTCTAAACCTTATTTAAGAACAAAGATTATCTGTACCCAGCGGGATTCTTTAGTAAGGCAAAATGATGATTAGGAAAGGTTAAGCTCCAATTTTTTTTTTTTTATTTTTGTTTTTTTAGAGATGGGGTGTTGCTATGTTGTTCAGGCTAGACTTGAACTCCTGAGCTCAAGCAATCCTCCTGCCTCAGCCTGCTGAATAGCTGGGCCTAATGGCATATGCTACTGTGCCCAGCCCATCAATAATTTTTAAAGAACAATTAAGACAACTGAAACTTAACTCCAATTTAAAATGTTTTACTAAAATTAAGTGTTAAATAGTTGTAAGCCACCTAAGATACTGCCCCCGTCATCTTTTCTTTGGCATCTCTCTTCCTTCTAACCACATCATAGATGAAACATACAAGTTCTTGCTAAGATATTCAATACCACCTCTGAAGAAATGGCTATAGATAAGCTACGAAAAACTGAAATTTAGACATTCCTACAATTATTACTCATTGTTACAAAGTACTCACCAATCTGCTATTTACCATGTTCTTAAGTCAAAGACCATTAACATTCTCCTAAAGAAGTTACAGACTTCAACAATGCTCTGCAATTTCCTGTAGGACAGGACCCTGTGAATCGGTGGCCTGTTAGGAACCCAGCCACGCAGAGCAGCAGGTGAGCGAGCATTACCACCTGAGTTCTGCCTCCTGTCAGATCAGCAGCGGCATTAGATTCTCATAGGGGTGTGAACCCTACTCTGAACTGTGCATGTGAGGGATCTAAGTTGCGCTCATTATGAGAATCTAACTAATGCCTGATGATCTGAGGTGGAATAGTTTCATCCTGAAACCATCCCCCAACCAACCCAATTCTGTGGAAAAATTGTCTTCCACAAAACCAGTCCCTGGTACTAAAAAAGGTTGGGAATTGCTGCTGTAGAGTATCTTAAAGATCTTGCTAAACATATACAGTTCATTTGTATAACAGCACCCCCAAGTCTACTTCAATAGGAGCGCAGTGCTACCCAGGAATATTTAAACAGGTGTTTTGTGTTACATGTGGTTCAGAAACCACAATGAAAAAAAAAAATGAAATAAGCTGTTTTAAACCACTATCAAGAGCTACTCCCAAACACGTATCAAGACATACACAGTGATACATGCCTAAGAACTTACCTCTTTCTCTTACAAAACAAAAACCCAGTTCAGCAATACTTACAGTCAACATTGGAGTTGTCAACAGGCCCCACGCAAAGAATTCAAGGAAGATGACAATAGCAGCATGGTACACACTTGGTCGGCCAAAGCCTTGTAGCTTAAAAAGAAAGTTATTATGAAAATTAGCAAAGAAATATAAGAAATCTATTATCTTAAAATGGTATAAAAAATGTGTAAAATAAATTTAGGGCCTACCTCTGTCATTTAAAATAAAACTTCATTCTGTGTTATCCCTGATGCCTTCACTTCCCCTAATAAGGGAAGGTGCTAAGATTATAGACTTTCGGTTGGGCGCGGTGGCTCAAGCCTGTAATCTCAGCACTTTGGGAGGCCAAGGCGGGCAGATTACAAGGTCAGGAGTTCAAGACCAGCATGGTTAACATAGTGAAACCCCACCTCTACCAAAAAATACAAAAATTAGCCAGACATGGTGGCGGGCTACTTGGTCCCAGCTACTTGGGAGGCTGAGGCAGAATTGCTTGAACCCGGGTGCCAGAGGTTGCAGTGAGCTGAAATCCCGCCACTGCACTCCAACCTGGGTGACACAGCAACTCTCTATCTCGACAGAAAAAACGATTATAGACTTTTGATCTGTCCCATCGACGCAAATCACTGGAGCTTTAGTAGAAAATCAACTGGATCTTCAAGAGACTACGGTTCCAGGACCTGACTGCTCTGTCCCTTACGAATTATGTGTTCCTTAGCAACTTAACTTCTCTAGGGCTGAAGTTTCTTTACCTACATAATAAGAGAGATGGGTATGGGTATCACATGCTCAAAGGCCTGAGGGGCAGCTCAGATGACTTTAAATCAGTATGGAGTATCTTGAGATATCCCAATTCCAGAGATGTTTAGAAGCAGAGGATGAAAAGTGTGCAATAATGTCTTTGCACACTCTTATTTATCATCTCTCCGACAGATTACTGCAATAACCTGTTAACTCTGCCTTGACTCGTTTTCCCTGTCCCCTCCAAACTTGTGGTGACATTACACTCAGAGTGAACTTTTTAAAAATACAAATCTTATTCCATCACTCCTGTGGAAAACTGCAAAAATAAAGAGCTACAAATTGCTGTCATCCCTGCACACACACATTTTCACAATATGACTTTGCTGCCAATTCCATCAAAAGGTTCAGTCTGTTTCTCCATGTCCCTAGATCAAAGCTGGTTTGACAACTTCCTCTAACCAACACTTAAGTGAAGTGAAAACATGGATTTCTGAACCTAGATTGCCAAAGATCTTCAAGACTACCACAAGAAATATCTTCCTGCCACAGGCGTATGAGAGGATAAGAAACTCTCCCTATCAAGGCCTCACAGACAAACCAGTTAACAGCCATCACCAAGTGTCAGACATAGGAGTAAGGCCATCTTAGATGACCCAATTACAATCAAGCCTGCAGGTGACTGCAGAAGCACGAGACACACTGAGAGAAATCAGTGAAGAACTCTCGCTGAGTTCTACTCAAACCACTAACCCAAAGAATTGTAATAAATGGTTGTTGTTTTGGGCCTTTAAGTATTAGAGCTGTTTCTTAATTTTTATTTTTTTGAGATGAAGTCTCACTTTGTTGCCCAGGCTGGAGTGCAGTGGCGTGATCTCAGCTTACTGCAAAGTGCTGGGATTACAGGCATGAGCCCCCATACCTGGCCCACATTCTTTTTAATAGCTAACTACTCAGTATCTCATTATATGAATGTGCCATAATTTTAACCAATCGAATACTGATAGGAGTATATGGAATTTTCACTTATTTAAAACTGCTGCAATTAACTTTTTAAATTTTGTAATAATATTAAACTTACAGAAAAGTTGCAAAAACCAAGAGTTCCTGTATATGCTTCACCCAGCTTCCCCAAATGTTAAAATCTTCTATAACCATGGTATAATTATCTAAACTAGGAAATTAGCATTGCTACAAAACTTTAATCTACATACCTTATTTGAATTTTGCCATTTTTCCCATTTTCTTTTTCTGGTTCAGAATCTAATCAAAGATTTAACACCGCATTTAGTTCTCACATTTCTTTAGGCTCTTCCAATCTAAGTCAGTTCCCAAGACTTTTATTTTTTTACTTTCATGATCTTGATACTTTCAGGGAATGCTAGTATACTCTTCACCAATAATTTTATAGTGTCCCTCAATTTGAATTAATCTAATATTCTCTCGTGATTAGACTGAGGTTATACATTTTATTTTTTAAAAATGTCACATCTCATAAAATTCACCATTTTCAAGTGCACACAAGTCAGTGGTTTTTAGAATATTCACAAGGTTATACAACCATCACCACTATCTAACTCCAGAACATGTTTATCACCCCCCAAAAGAAGCCCTACACCTATTAGGAGACATTCTTCATTTCCTTCTCCCCCTACTTCCCCTCAGAACCACTAATCTGCTTTCTGTCTCTATGGATTTGCCTATTCTGGGATCACACATAAATAGAATGAATAAATGGAATCACACAATGTGTAGCCTTTTGTGTCTAGCTTCTTCCAATCAGCATATTTTCAAGGTTCATCCATGTTGTGGCATGTATCAGTATTTCATTCAATTTTATAGGTAAATAATATTCCACTGCATCAATATACTACATTTTGTTTATCCATTCATCAGTTCATAGACACTTAGGTTGTTTCCATCTTTGGCTATTATGAATAACGCTGCTATAAGCATTGATGTACAAGTTTTTGTATGAACATGTTTCCAATTCCCTTGGCTATACACATAACGGTGAAAATGGTGGGACTATTAATATCCTTTTATTAGTATTCTAGGATAAATTTCTAGAAGTGAAGTCGCTGGGCCAAAGAATATACACATTTTAATTTAGAATCCAATTATAATTTAAAAGTTTCACTAATTATGAGTCAAAAAATACTTCATCTTATGTCACCTAACCAACTAATATCTCTAACATATAAAACGCTTCTAAAAATGTTAAGAAAAAGACTAACAGCCCAATAAAAAGATTGGCAAGAAATATGAACCAGTTCACTGAAGAAATCAAATGTCCCTTCAGTAGCCTCATTTGTAGTAAGAAAAATGCAAAATTAAGCTAAATTGAAACACTAGTTCTCAGTATCAGACATTAAAAATTCAAAAATTCAAACATCTGTAAACTTCTATTGATGATGCAATTGAAAAGAAACACAAACTGCAAATAGGAACGAAAAATGGTACACCGCTATGGAAGAAAATGTGGCAACATCTAGACAAATTACATATTTCTCCTTTGAAGCAACAATTCTACTTTATCCCTAAACAATGAGGTGCCATATGCACAAAGCTAAAACACTGTAACAGCAAAAATTAACTCTGGGCCAAGGGAAGTGGCTCACACTGATAATCACAGCACTTTGGGAGGCTGAGGCAGGCAGATCACTTGAGGTCAGGAGTTCACGACAAGCCTGGCCATTATGGTGAAACCCCATCTCTATTAAAAATACAAAAATTAGCAAGGCTTGGTGGCGGGTGCCTGTAATCCCAGCTACTAGGGAGGCTGAGGTAGGAGAATGGCTTGAACCTGGGAGGAGGAGGTTGCAGTGAGCCAAGATCACGCCATTGCACTCTAGCCTGGGCAACAAGCGCGAAACTCTGTCTCAAAAAAAAAAAAAAAAATTCGGCTAACGAATGAAGAAAGGAATAATTAACTTAGAATCCTGCCACTTCACAGCCTCACTGAAATAGTGAATCTAGGCCATGACCATTAATGGTCACTGAAATCACTGGGTAAAAGCTGACAAGGTACAAGAGAATAATCAAACTGATAACACCTGAAACCTGATCAATCATAGAGATTGATCACAGAGATCATTTGCTACATGATGTAATACAACAAAAAATACCACCACTTAAGAAGTATTCTTTGAAAAAACAAAGTGAAACAAAAAACCTGGATTCAATGCAGCCAAGACATAAACCAGTATACAGAAAATGCAGGTAAAACAAGATTGGCCTTGTTGTAGTAGGGTGATGAATATGGGGAGGTATTCCTAATAATATGTAAAGGTAACCACAAAAGAGCTTTAAACAGATTGCTAAAAAGAAAAGAACTTACAGTCTAATTAACAATTAAAAAAAAAGAACAACTTAGTCTCATTAACAATTTTGAGGGATACCTGTCCCACCATATTCTAAGACTGCATAATAATTTTTAAATGTTTTGCCAGGTGCGGTGGCTCATGCCTGTAATCCCAGCACTTTGGGAGGCCGAGGCAGGCATTTCGGGACCAGCCTGGCCAACATGGCAAAACCCCATCTCTACTAAAAATACAAAAATTAGCCAGGCGTGACGGCAAGTGCCTGTAATCCTAGCTGCTCAGGAGGCTGAGGCAGGAGAACCACTGGAACCCAGGAGGCGGAGGCTGCAGTGAGCCAAGATCACACCACTGCACTCTAGCCTGGGGGACAGAGCGAGACTCCATCTCAAATAATAATAATTTTAAAATTTTTGCTAATTTGATTTTTTAATGGTTATCTAATTTTATTTTGTATTTCCCTTACTCCCAATGAAGCTGAGCTTCTTTCCTATGATTAAGAATTTGCATTTCTTTTTCTGTGAACTGCCTATTCATCTTCTGTCAATTTTTTATTGGTGACTTTAATCTTTCATATTGATTTATAGGACCCCTTTAGAATCAATATTAAAAATATTTATACAATGCAACATCAAATTATCATTCTCAGCCAGGAGTGGTGGTGTGCACCTGTAGTCCCAGCTACTTGGAAGGATCACCTGAGCCTAGGAGTTCAAGTCCAGCCTGGGCAACACAGCAAGAACCCCATCTCTTAGGGGGGAAAAAAAATAGGCCCAGTGCAGTAGCTCATGCCAGTAATCTTAGCACTTTGTGAGGCTCAAGTGGCAGGTGGGAGATTTACTTGAGGCTAGGAGTTCAAGATGAGTATAGACAACATAGTGAGACTCGATCTCTCCAAAAAAATTAAAAATTAACCAGGCATGGTGACATGTGTCTGTAGTACCACCTCCTCAGGAGACTGAGGCAGGAAGATTGCTGGAGCTCAGGAGTTTAAGGCTGCAATGAGCTATGACTGCACCACTGCACTCTAGCCTAGGCCACAAAGTGAGACTCCAGTCTCGTTTACAAAAAAAAAAAAGTCATCATCCTCACCTACTGGCATCAATACTCTCTAAAAATAAAAGGCACAAATACACAAATGGACAATAGCTGGAGACTTCAATACTCATTTTCAGTAACTGATAGAACAATTAGAAGATCAGCAAGAAATAGAAGACTTCAGTAACACTGTACACTAACTAAACCCAACAGACATTTATTGAACACTCTTCCCAACAAGATATAAATCCTCATGTGCACATGAGAAGACTATAAAACAAGTCTGAATAAATTTAAAAGGAGTTAATTTAGACTAACTATGTTCTTGACCACAAAGAATGAAATTAGACATCATTAACATAAGAAAATTTGGAAAATTCATGAATATTAAAATATTAAAACATACTCCTGAGTAACAGATAAAAGAAATCACAACGAAAGTTACAAAACTTTCATTTGAACAAAAATGAAAATGCGACACACCAGTTGAATGCAGCTTAAAGCAGCGCTTAACAGGAAGCGTACAGCTGTAGATATGTGGTTATAAAAGATCTCAAATCAATAATTTAACTTTCCACCGTAAGAAACTAGAAGAGAGCAAACTAAACTCAAAGCAAGGAAAGAAAGTAAGATCAGAGCAGATACAAACGTGATACAGAACAGAAAAGCAATACAGAAAAATCAACAAAATCAGGTCGGGTGCAGTGTGAGCCTAGCACTTTGGGAGGTCAAGGCGGGCAGAACACTTGAACCCAAGAGTTAAAGACCAGCTTGGGCAACATGGTGAAACCCTGTCTCTACTAAAAATACAAAAAAGAAAAAGTTTACCTAAGCATGGTGGCACATACACCTATAGTCCCAGCTATTTGGGAGGCTGCAGTGAGAGAATCGCCTGAGTCCAGGAAGTTGAGGCTGCAATAAGCCATGATCATACCACTGTACTCCAGTCTGGGAGAAGGCTGTGAAACCTTGCCTTAAAAAAAAAAAAAAAAAAAAAAAAAAAAAAAAAAAAAAAAGGAGGCCAGGCGCAGTGGCCTGTAATCCCAGCACTTTGGGAGGCCGAGGCAGGCGGATCACGAGGTCAGGAGGTCGAGACCATCCTGGCTAACATGGTAAAACCCCATCTCTACTAAAAATTAAAAATAAAAAAAATTAGCCAGGCATGGTAGTGGACACCTGTAGTCCCAGCTACTCGGGAGGCTGAGGCAGGAGAAATCACTTGAACCCAGGAGGCGGGGGAGCTTGCAGTGAGCAGAGATCGTGCCACTGCAATCCAGCCTGGGCAACAGAGCGAGACTCCATCTCAAAAAAAAAAACAAAAACAAAAACAAAAACAGAAAAAGGAAAGGGAAGAGAAAATCAACAAAATCAAAAACTGATTTAATGAAAATATCAAACTAACGGACAAACCAAGAAAACAGAAGACCTGAATTACTAATACCAGAAATGAAAGAGAAGATAATAATGGTCAACCTTACAGAAATAGAAAGGATTATAAGGGAGTCTTATAGACAATTAGCCAACAAACTGGATAAATGAAATACAAAGGACAAACTCCTAGAAACACATAACCTACTAAAAATGAATCATGAAAAAACAGAAAATATAAATAGACCTATAACTAGTAAGGAGACAGAATCAGTAATCAAAAACCTCCCAGAATTCCAGCAGAGTTAAAGAATTAAAACTCTACCCAAGACATGAAGAGGAAGGAGCACTTTCTAACTCACTCTCTGAAGCCAGCATTACAGTAGTTGCCCCCTTATCCAAGGGGGACACATTCCAAGACCCCTAGTGGATGCCTCGAAAAGTACCAAACCCTATACAGCTGTTCCTCGACTTACAAAGGGGTTGCGTCTCAATAAACTGACTATAAGTTGAAAATAAACTAAGTTGAAAGTCGCTTTAGACTTATGATATATTCAACCTATGATGGGCTCATCCAGACAACCCAATCATAAGTAGAGGTGCATACTCAATGCATATTGCTTTTGCATCAAGGTAAAGTTGAAAAATCTTAAGTCCAACCATCAAATTTGGGACGATCTATATATACTGTTTTTTCCTACACACACCTATGTTGAATTTAATTTTTAATTAGGCACAGTCCTCTTGTGCTTTTGGTCATTATTAAATAAAATAAGGGCTACTTGAACACAAGCACTGTGATACTGCAGTCCATCCGATAACTGATGGCTGACTAACAGATGGACAGCATATAGAGTGTAAATGCTGGATGAAGGGATGGAGCAAGATGGCACAGTATTTCATCATACTACTCAGAATGTGACGTGCAACTTAAAACTGATGAATTTTTATTTCTGGAATTTTCCATTTAGGATTATCAAACTTCTGTCCACTTCGGGTACCTGAAAACCATGGAAAGCGAAACCATAGAAAGCAAAATCACAGATCAGGGAGTACTGCCATACTCTAAAAAAGCCAGACAGGCCAGGCGCGGTGTTCATGCTTGTAATCCCAGCACTTTGGGAGGCCGAGGCGGGCGGATCACGAGGTCAGGAGATCGAGACCACGGTGAAACCTCGTCTCTATTAAAAATACAAAAAATTAACCGGGTGTGGTGGCGGGCGCCTGTAGTCCCAGCTACTCAGAGAGGCTGAGGCAGGAGAATGGTGTGAACCTGGGAGGCGGAGCTTGCAGTGAGCCAAGATTGCGCCACTGCACTCCAGCCTGGGTGACAGAGTGAGACTCCGTCCCCCCAAAAAAAAAAAAAAAAAAAAAAAAACACAGACAAAGACACTACAAGAAAACTATAGGGCCAGGCACAGTGGCTCATGCCTGTAATCCCAGCACTTTGGGAGGCCGAGGTGGGTGGATCACAAGGTCAAGAGTTCAACACCAGCCTGGCCACCATAGTGAAACCACACCTCTTCTAAGAATACAAAAATTAGCTGGGCGTGGTAGTGCGTGCCTGTAATCCCAGCTACTCAGGAGACTGAGGCAAGAAAATTGCTTGAATCTGGGAGGCGGAGGTTGCAGTGAGCTGAGATCACGCCACTGCACTCTAGCCTGGGTGACAGAGCAAGACTCCATCTCAAAAAAAGAAAAAAAAAAGAAAAGAAAACTACAGACCAATTTTCCTTATGCACATTGATGCAAAAATCCTCAATAAAATATTAGCATACCAAATTCAACAGTTTATTACGCAGTTTATTATGGTTATACACCACAACCAAGGACTTATTCTAAGAATATCATAACAGTTCACCCATGAAAACCAATCAATGTAATACAACACATTAAAATAAAGAGGAAAACCCCACATAATCATCTTAATTGATGCAGTAAAAGCATCTGACAAAATTCAACACACTTTCATAATAAAAACACTTAGAAAACTAAGAAAAGAATAAAATTATCTCAAATAATACAGGCCAAATATGAAAAACCCACACTTCACATCATATTCAATGGGGAAAGGCTGGAAACCTTTCCTCTAAGATCAGAAACAAGACAAAGATGCGCACTTTCCCCACTTCTATTCAGTATAATACAATACTGGAAATTCTAGCCAGAGTAATATGGCAAGAAAAAGAAAGAAAAGGCATTCAAACTGGAAATGAAGAAGTAAAATTATCTCTGTTCGCTGGTGACAAGATCTCATAAGTAGAAGACACTAAAAATTCCACACACAAAAAACCTGTTACAACTAATAAATTAATTTAACAAAGTTACAAGATACAAAATCAACATTAAAAATCAGCTGCATTTCTATGCACTAAAGATTAACAATTTTAAAATGAAACTTAAAAAAATTCAAATTGGGCTGAGTGCAGTGACTTACACCTGTAATCCTAATGTTTTGGGAGGCCAAGGCAGGAAGACAGCTTGAGCTCAGGAATTTGAGGCCCTCCCAGGCGACATAGTGAGACCTTGTCTCTACTAATAAACAAAAAATGGCTGGGCACAGTGGCTCACGCCTGTAATCCCAGCATTTTGGGAAGCCAAGGCAGGCAGATCACGTGAGGCTGGGAGTCTGAGGCCAGCCTGACCAACATGGTGAAAACCTGTCTCTACTAAAAATACAAAATTAGCTGGGTGTGGTGGTGCCTGCCTGTAATCCCAGCTACGTGGGAGTCTGAGGCAGGAGAATCGCTTGAACCTGCGAGGCAGGGGTTGTGGTGAGCCAAGATTGCGCCACTGCACTCCAGCCTGGGCAACGAGAGCGAAACTGTGTCTCAAAAAAAAATAATAATCAAAAAACTTAGCCAGACGTGCTGGCGCACACCTGTGGTCCCATCTACTCAGGAGGCTGAGGCGGGAGGATCACTTGAAACTGGGAGTTCAAGTTTGCAGTGAGCTATGATCACCCCACTGCACTCCAGCCTGGGCAACAGTGACACCCAGCCTCAAAAAAAAAAAAAATTCCAGTTGCAATAGCATCATAAAGAATAAGATACTTAGGAACAAATTTAACCAAGAAGGCGAATGACCTCTATGCTTAAAACTGTAAGACACTGTTGAAAGAAATTAAAGAAGGTATAAATAAACATAAAGACATCCCATGTTCACGGATTTAAAGACTTAATATAGTTAAGGTATCACTGTTACCAAAAGTGATCTGCAGATTCAATGCCAGTCCTATCAAAATTCCAATGATGCTTCTTGCAAGAATAGAAAACTCCATCCTAAAATTTATACAGAATCTTAAGGGACCCCCAATAGCCAAAACAATCTTGAAAAAGAAAAAAAGTTATCTCGCACTTTCTGAATTCAGAACCTACTATAAACATATCGCAATCAAAACAGTGTGGTTCTGGCATAAAAACAGACATATAGACCAATGGAATAAAAAGCCCAAGCGGGCGTGGTGGTGTGTGCCTGTATTTCTACCTACTGAGGAAGCTTAGATAGGAGAATCACTTGAGCCCAGGAGTTCAAGTCCAGCCTGGGCAACATGGCAAAGCCCAGTCTTTTTTTTTTTTTTTTTTTTTTGAGACAGAGTCTCGCTCTGTCACCCAGGCTGGAGTGCAGTGGCATGATCTCCACTCAATGCAAGCGTGGTCCACCTCCCGGGTTCACGCCATTTTCCTGCCTCAGCCTCCCGAGTAGCTGGGACTACAGGCGCCCGCCACCACGCCCGGCTAATTTTTTGTATTTTTAGTAGAGACGGGGTTTCACCATGTTAGCCAGGATGGTCTCGATCTCCTGACCTCGTGATCCACCCGCCTCGGCCTCCCGAAGTGCTGGGATTACAGGCATGAGCCACCGCGCCCGGCCTAGTCTTTTAAAACAATAAATTAAAAGCCTGGAAATAAAAAGCCCAGAAGTAAATACATATATGTCACAAATGATATGCAACAAGGGTACCAAGACCATTTAATCAGAAAGGAAAGACAGTCTTTCAGCAAATGGTGATGGAAAAACTGGATATCCACATTAGAAAGAATGAAGTTGGATCGCTACCCTAAACCATATATAAAAGTTAATTCAAAATGGACCAAAAATAACATAAAAGCAAAACCTATGAAACTGTTAGAAGAAAACATGGAGGAAAGCTTCCTGGTATTTGGATTTGACAATGACTTCTTGGATATGGCACCAAAAGAACAGCCAATAAAAGAAAAAATACATAAATCAAACTTCATCAAAATGAAAAACCTTCGTATACCAAAGGACACTATCAAGACAGTGAAAAGGCAATCTACAGAATGGCACAAAATACATGCAAATCACATATCTGATAAGAGATTAATACCTAGAATATATAATAAACTTTTTCAACTCACAGACAAAATAACAACCCAATTAAAAACAGGCAAGGAAACTGAATAGACCTCTCTAAAAGAGATACACAAATGGCCAAGAAGCACATGAAAAGATACATACAGGCCGGGCGCGGTGGCTCATGTATGTATGTAATCCCAGCACTTTGGGAGGCCGAGGCAGACGGATCACTTGAGATCAGGAGTTTGAAACCACCCTGGCCAACATGGTGAAACCCTGACTCTAGTAAAAATACAACAATTGGCCAGGCATGGTGGCGCATGCCTGTGTTCCCAGCTACTCTGGAGGCTGAAGCAGGAGAATTGCTTGAATCCGGGAGGTGGAGTTTGCAGTGAGCCGAGATTGCACTACTGCACTCCTGCCTAAGAGACAGAGCAAAAATCTGTCCCCCGCAAAAAAAAAGAAAGAAAAAGAAAAAAGAAAAGATACACATCACTAATCATTAGGAAAATGCAAATCAAAACCATAATGAGATATCACCATATACTCATTAGGATGGCTACTGTCTTAATCTCTTTTGTGCTGCTATAACAGGATACTTGAGACTGGGTAGTTTATAAATAACAGAAATTTATTTTCTCACAGTTTTGAAGGCAGGGAAGTCCAAAACAAGGTGTTAGCATCTGGGGTGGACAGTCTTACAGCATCCTCACAAAGCAGAAGGTGGAAGGGCAAAAGAGGGTGAGCCCTCTCCCACAAGCCCTTTTTAATAGCAGCATTAATCCATTGATAATGGTGTAGCCCTCATGACATAAACCCTTTGCAAAAGGCGCCACCTCCCAATACTCCTGCACTGGGAATTAAGTTCCCAACACATGAATTTTGGGAGACACATTCAGACTACAGCAGCTGTGATTTTTTTCTTAAATAAGAAAATAAGTGCTGGCAAGGATGTGAAGAAATTAGAAGCCTTGGGTTGGGGGGAGCGGGAAGGGACAGCATTAGGAGATATACCTAATGCTAAATGACGAGTTAATGGGTGCAGCAAACCAACATGGCACATGGATACATATGTAACAAACCTGCACATTGTGCACATGTACCTAAAACCTAAAGTATAATAATAATAAAAAAAAAAGAAAAAAAAAGAAATTAGAAGCCTTGCACACTGTCGGTAGGAATGTAAAATGGTGCAGCCCCTACGGAAAACAGTTTGGCAGGTACTCAAAAAATTAAAAATAGAATTACTCCATGACCCAGCAATTCCACTTTTGGGTATCTATTCAAAAGAAACAATAGCAGGGACTTGAACAGATTTTTATATACCCAAATTCACCACAGAATTCTCTTCACAATAGCCAAACAGTAGAAGCAACCCAAGTGTTCAACTTATGAATGTTTAAACAAAATATGGTACATATATACAATGGAATATCATTCAACCTTAAAAAAAAAAGGAAACTGACTGTCACAACATGGATGAACGTTAAGGACATTGTAGTAAGTGAAATAAGCCAGTCACAGCCGGGCATGGTGGCTCATGCCTGTAATCCCAGCACTTTGGAAGGCTGAAGCAGGTGGATCACCTGAGGTCAGGAGTTCAAGATCAGCGTGGCCAACATGGCACAAACCCATCTCTACTAAAATACAAAAAAATTAGCCGGGCGTGGTGGCAGGCGCCTGTAATCCCAGCTACTTGGGAGGCTGAGGCAAGAGAATTACTTGAACCTGGCAGGCGGAGGTTGCAGTGAGCCGAGATCGTGCCATTGCACTCCAGCCTGGGCAACAAGAGTGAAATAGAAATGGAAATGGAAAGGAAAGGAGCCAGTCACAAAAAATCAAATATGGCATAATTTCACTTATATGAGGTATCTACAGTAATTAAATTCCTAGACAGTAAGTAGAATAGTGACTACCAGGGGCTAGGGAGTTATTGCTTAATGGGCACAGAGTTCAGTTTGGGATGACTAAAAAATTCTAGAGACAGACAGTGGTAATGAGTACACAACAATGTGAATGTATTTAATGCTACTGAACTGAAACTTTAAAAACTATGTTATGTATATATACTAAAATAAAAATAAGTAACTCAAAATACATCATGCATTAAAAATAAAATGCAAAACTATTAGCTTCTAGAGGATTATCAGGAGAAAATATAAGTGACCTTGGTCACATGGTTTCAAGGTAAGTCTGTAGGTACAAGACTAAAGTCATGCCACATGCAAGAAAAAGTTGATATACTGGACTTCACTAAAATTAAAAAAACTGCTCTGCAAAAGACACTGGTAAGTGAATGAAAAGATAAGCCACAGATTGGAAGAAAGTATCTGCAACAATCTTATCTGATAAAGAACTTAAATCAAGAACATAGAAAGCGCTCTTACAAGTCACTAATACAACAACCCAATTAAAAAATGGGCAAATGATCTGAGAAAATGGAGAGACGGAGGGTGACAGTTAATGGATAGATATAGGGACTCTTTTTGGGGAGATGAAAATGTTCTAGAATTAGACAGTGATAGTTCTACAACACCGTGAACATATATTAAAAGACCAAACTGTATACTTTTAAAATGATTAAATATATGGTATGTGAATATTATCTCGATTTTTAAAATGCAATAGAGAGAGAAGAGAGCAGAGATTCTTTTTCTGCCTCTGGAATACTTTAACTACTTTAACTGTATGTGAAGCCTAGAACTGTCAGAGGCGTGTGAACCAGAGCAACTCCATCTTGAACAGGAGCTGGGTAAATGAGACTGAAACCTACTGGGCTGTTTTCCCAGACAGTTAAGGAATTCTAACTCACAGGATGAAGATAGGGAGCACAAGATACAGGTCATAAAGACCTTGCTGATAAAGCAGGTTACAGTAAAGAAGCTGGCTAAAACCCACCAAAAACAAGACAGAAACGAGAGTGATCTCTGGTCATCCTCACTGCTATACTCCCACCAGCGCCACCACAGTTTACAAATGCCATGGCAATGTCAGGAAGTTACCCTATAGGTCTAAAAAGGGGAGGCATGAATAATCCACCCCTTGTTTAGCACATAATCAAGAAATAGCCATAAAAATGGGCACCAGCAGCCCTCAGGGCTGCTCTGTCTATAGAGTAGCCATTCTTTTGTTCCTCTACTTTCCTAATAAACTTGCTTTCACTTTAGGGACTTGCCCTGAATTCTTTCTTGTTCAAGGTCTATCCAGGAATCCTCTCTTGGAGTCTGGATTGGGACCCCTTTCCTGTAACTGAACTACGGCAGCCATCTTGAGACCATGAGAGCCAGACAAATCAACACATTGAAGATGGAAAGAACCTGGTCCTTGACACAAAATCAAGGACCAATCCTGGAACTGTCTTTCCATCAGATTTCTTGTTAAATAAGGTAATAAATCCCAATCATAAACAAGAAAAAGGGGGAGGGGTGACAGGACCGCAACAGTCTCCTCAAAGATGATATACAGATGGCAAATATGCCTATAAAAAGATGTTCATTGCCGGGCGCAGTGGCTCATGCCTGTAATCCCAGGACTTTGGGAGGCCCAGGCGGGCGGATCACCTGAGGCCAGGAGTTCAAGACCAGCCTGGCCAACATGGTGAAACCCCATCTCTACTAAAAATACAAAAAAATTTGCTGGTTGTGATGGCAGACGCCTGTAATCCTAGCTACTTGGGAGGCTGAGGCAGATCGCTTGAAACCGGAAGGCGGAGGTTGCAGTGAGCCAAGATCGCGCCACTGCACTCCAGCCTAGGCGACAGAGTGAGACTCCGTTTCAAAAACAACAACAAAAAAATCAGCCAGTGTTTGAGGGTCCTCTTTTCTATTGCGGTTGACCCCACATGAAAGGGCAAAACTCCGTCTCAAAAAAAAAAGAAAAGATGTTCATTATGTGTCACTTTTAAAATGCAAATGTCACTTTTAAAATGTCATTTTAAAATGCAAATTAAAACAATGAGATTGTTAGAAGGATGGATCTGAAATGCATATTGCTAAATGAAAGAAGCAAGTCTGAAAGGCTACAATGTGTAAGATACCATTTAAAGGGCATTCTGGAAAAAGCAAAACTATAGATAGTACCAGATCAGTGGTAGCTGGAGTTGGAGGGCAGGGTTAAATGGATGAAGCACAAGACACTTTCAGGTAGTAAAATTGTTCTGTACGATATTTTAATGATAGGTAAACAGCACCACGCATTTTTCAAAACCAGCAGAACTTCAGAGAACAAGAGTGAGCCTTGGTACATATTAACTTTTAGAAAACATTTCAGAGGTGGGGAATCCCAGGATGGAATGCAGAATGCAGCAGAAGAATCTAATTGTAGTACAAACACATGAAACAACCTCACTAAAGGGGGTATGGGGAAAGGCAGTGATCCAAGTAACTCTGGGAAATAGTGGAGTCATTTTTTTTTTTACTTGGAAGCTGGAATTTCATCATAGGCAACAAATATTACGTTTTCTTTTTTTTTTCTTTTAAGACTGGAGGCAAAAAAGCTGCACATAAATGAAACTGGCTCAATTTCCCCATAGAAATTATATTTACAGGTCTTTGAATAAACATAGAAACTGACCCTTCCAGTTTTAAAACCTAAAACTTGTATTTGTCTCCAGCGAGTTCTTTCCTCAGGAAAGGGACCCTCAAGCAATGGACTGAAACTCACCAAATCACCATTCGACAATGAGACCCCAGACACCTCTTTCCCCTCATACATCAGGACTGCTTCCTCATCCTTTTCCTAATTGCTGTTTTCCTCACACATAGTTACGTTCCTTTTTTCCATACACAAACTCCCCAGTTTTAGTTGGTCAAGGAGGTAGATTCGAAACTAATCTCCCATTCTCTTCAGCAGGCAACACCTAAATAAAAACGCAAAATTTTTCTCTGGCCTGGAGCAGTGGCTCACACCTGTAATCTCAGAACTTTGGGAGGCCTAGATGGGCAGATCACCTGAGGTCAGGAGTTTCAGATCAGCCTGGCCAACCTGGGGAAACCCCCCATCTCTACTAAAAATACAAAAGTAGCCAGGCGTGGTGGCACACACCTGTAATCCCAGCTACTTGGGAGGCTGAGGCAGGAGAATCACATGAACCCAGGAGGCAGAGGTTGTAGTGAGCCGAGATCGCACCATTGCACTCCAGCCTGGGCAACAAAAGTGAAACTCCATCTCAAAAAAAAGAAAAAAAAAAAAAATTGGCTTTCTATGTGGTGAGAAACAGGACCTAGATCGACCACCTGGCATTTCTGTAACTTAAACACTGTTATGCTATAGTTGAAAGTTGTACCCCATGGAAATAAAGATTAACAATTCTGAAACCATGTGTGCTATGATTGACCAATTAAATAAACTGGATGGCAGATGGTGGAAGCCAGGTTTCTCACTGCTGGAGTGGAAGGTTACAAATAAACAAGAGAAGGAAGCAAGAATGATCCATGTAATCATGGATTGGAGTTGGGCACATCATTATGAACTCATTTTTAACTTCATATAGATACAGATGGTCACAAATGGAAATACTTATAAATGTGTGTATTATATACACCTGTTTCCTCACTCTATCAGCTGAAAGAGCCTAAAAGAAATTACACCCTAGAAACTCAACAGCAATAAGCACATGTAGCGTGACATCTTGGTTTCAAATGCCATTCTCAAATAAAAGAAACCAGGGCTCCCCGGAGAAACAGCTAACTCTGGGACTAGACTGGGAAATATGTAAGAGGAGCATGGAGTATCTTGTAATCCCAGAATATAAGCATGGCAGGCCAGGTCTCACTAACTCAGGCCTCCAAAACAACTGTTGCTGTACAGACTGAGTAGTTAAATATTAAAAGCTGAAAGAGCTGGCCGGGCACGGTGGCTCACATCTGTAATCCTAGCCACTCTGGGAGGCCAAGGTGGGGGGGGATCACCTGAAGTCAGGAGTTCGAAACCAGCCTAGCCAAAATGGTGAAACCCCATCTCTACTAAAAATATAAAAAATTTAGCTGGGCGTGGTGGTAGGTGCCTGTAATCCCTGTCACAGTCCAGAGGAGCCCAAGAAGACTTTGGAGGCTGAAGCAGGAAAATCGCTTGAACCCAGGAGGCGGAGGTTGCAGTGAGCCAAGACTGTATCACTGCACTCCAGCCTCGGTGACAGAGCGAGACTCCATCTCCGGGGGTGCAGTGGGGGGAAGAGCCAGTACCCTTATGCAAAGGCTGGAATTTAACAAAAGCCCACCAAGAGTTTTGCCTAGGCCTTTCCTGGGCCTTAAAGCATGACAAAATAATGAAGGAATTCTTAAGGCCCATTTTAGTATTAAACAAGTTTTACTGTGGGTCTAAAGAAACTTCCCAGGCCTCCACAAACAAGTTTATTGGGGTATGAAGGAACTCCCCAAACCTCCGTGATTTAGCAGGAGACAAGATAAGGGTAATCACCCCAGCACCTGAACCCATTTAGATTAAGTAAATTTACTGAGGCTCCACAGGAAGGTCTTCAAGACTCAGACCTCAGTTATGGACTAAAAGAAGTTAATCATTAAGATGAATGCACACTTACAGGTAGATACATAACTTAGAAGGTATATAAGCGATGGAAACTGTGTAATATTGAGTTGGCCTGGTGATAATTTCCAGGTATTCTCCCTGTAACCCGTTGCAGAAATAAAAACTTTCTTCCTCCCCAGTTCATCTGCATCTCGTTATTGGGCCTTAAGAAATAGCAGCCCAACCCTCAGTTTGGTCCGGGAACATAAGTGTTTAAAAAAAAAAAAAAAAAGATAGGGTTATATATGTCAAAGCACTCCCAATGGCCAAAGCTAGAACAATTTAAACAAGAAAGTAAAGCAATATTGGATTTGGGGATAATCCAAAGTACAAAATAAATATCTATGAGTTCATACTAAAAATGATTAAATAGAAGAGGCAAATCTCCCATGCAGAGGAATTCCAAATAATTTATGCAGACACTCTGCCCCCAAGTAGGTGGAATATAACTACTCATTCTGAAAGTGTGGGCTGCACATAGTGACTTCCTTCCAAAGCGTACAGTATAGAAACGGGTAAAAGAGCAACTTTACAGTGGAGAAATCTGATAAACAGTATCTCAGCCAGGTGATCAAGGTTAAGATCAACAGTGGCACATACTGTTGATATGATATAATGAAAATGGTACTTCATCTCTATGGGCTTCTTCCCAAACACCCGTAATTCCACTCTAATCATGAGAAAAACATCAAGATTAATCTCAATGGAGAAACATTCTACAAAACACCTGATGAGTCCTCCTCAAGACTGTCCAGGACATCAGAAACAAGGAGCGCCTAGGAAACTGTCACAGTCCAGAGGAGCCCAAGAAGACACAACAACTAAATGTAATGTAGTAGCATGAGATACTGGAACAGAAAAAGAGCATTCAGTAAAATACAAGAAATCTCAGTAAAGTATGTATGGACTTTAGGGGTTTTTTCTTTGGCAGTGGATTTTTTTTTCTTTTTTTTTTTTTCCAAACACTCTCCCAAGTAGCTGGGACTACAGGCACACACCACCATGCCTGGTAATTTTTGTTTGATGAGCAATGCCCAAGCTGGTCTTGAACTCCTGGTCTCAAGTGATCCTCTGGCCTCACCATCCCAAAGTGGTGGGATTACAGGTGTGAGCCACCGTGCCTGGCTGGTTTTAGCTGATAATAGTGCATGGACATTGGTTCATTAATTTTGACAAATGTACCATGCCAATGTAAAATGTTAATAATAAGGGAATATGGGTATGGAGTATAGGAAAACTCTATGCTATCTGCAATTTTTCTGTGGATATAAAACTATTCTATAAAAAAGTTTTATTTTAAAAAATAAATAGACAAGAATATAAAAACATCCTGAAGAAGAAAAAGAAAGGGACAGAGGAAAAATTAGTACTATTAAATATTAGAGGCCGGGCATGGTGGCTCACACCTATAATCCCAGCACTTTGAGAGGCCGAGGCAGGTGGATCACCTGAGGTTGGCAGTTCAAAACCAGCCTGACCAACATGGAGAAACCCCATCTCTACCAAAAATACAAAATTAGCTGGGCCTGGTGGCGCATGCCTGTAATCCCGGCTACTTGGGAATCTGAGGCAGGAGAATTGCTTGAACCCAGGAGGCAGAGGTTGCGGTAAGCCGAGATCGTGCCATTGCACTCCAGCCTGGGCAAGAAGAGCGAAACTCCGTCTCAAAAAAGAAAAAAAAAAATATTAGAGCAGGGGTTAGCTAACTACAGCCCACAATCCAAATCTAGTCCACTGCTAATTTTTATAAAGTTTCACTGATATTTAGCAATGCTCATTCATTTACATATTGTCTGTCTATGGCTGCTTTTGTGCTATACTGGCATAGCTGAGTAATATATGGCCAAAAAAACCCTATAACATTTATTACCAGGTCCTTTACAAAAAAAGTTTGCTGACCCCACCCCACTTTGTTTTCATTTTACTTTAATTTTTTGGAGACAGAGTCTCCCCATCGGTCGCCCAGGCTGGAGTGCAATGGTGCAATCTCACCTCACTGCAACCTCCGCCTCCTGGGTTCAAGAAATTTTCATGCCTCAGCCTTCCCAGTAGCTGAAACTACAGGTGCGTGCCACCACACCTGGCTAATTTTTGTATTTTAGTAGAGATGGGGTTTCAGTATGTTGCCTAGGCTGGTCTCAAACTCCTGAGCTCAGGCAATCCGTCTGCCTTGGCCTCCCAAAATGCTAGGATTACAGGTGTGAGCCACTGCGCCTGGCGTCAACCCCAATTTGAATAAATAGAACCCAATGTGGAGTTCACAAATACCAATTATATGGGTATATCAAAAATATACCCATATAATTTATTATGTGAGCAGCTGTTGACATCCCATGACTTTCCTGAGCAGAGGCAGGTACTACACTGCCATATCCCTGTAGCTTCTTTTCCATTTAGCACACATCCTCCTCCTATAATACACAATTCTCTCAAAGACAGGCTCTAGTAATACTTCTCTAAATGTATCCTGAACTCAGAGATAACAGACATTCGTTGTGGCAGAAAAGGCTGGCTTCCTACACTGCCCTCTCCTCAGCTACTCAGGAGGCTGAGGAGGATTGCTTGCTAACATCTTCTCAGTTTTGTTCATGTTTCATTAACTGCATGCTTAAGCTGACCATGGTCACCATCTTGAGACTGCAGGCTAGAGCGCTCACTAGGTCCTGGAGTTGAATCTAATTCAACCATAATAATTCCATGATTTAAGACAGGAATGAGCTACATGGCCCAACTGTGGTCGATAAGATATAAGGGAAGGCATGTGGGAGGGCTTGTAGACGGTTTTTCACTCTCTAAGGGACGCATAACAAAACAGTATTACTTCCAATTTGGGGGCATTGCTGTGTAATGATATGATAGAGTTGCTCAGTCATCTTGAGGCCACAAGGGGTCAATCCTGAAGATCAAAAGCCAGCACACTCGGAAGAGCAAATAAGACTATAATGAGCCCAGGTTCTCAGCAATATCATTAAGCTGCTGTGCTAAGCACTCTATTCCTGGAGTTCTTATGTGCAATAATAAATCCCCTTATTATCAAATACATCATGTATAGGCATTTTGCACAATGCTAACTTATTTAAAATGAAATATTCAAGTTTTATTTTTATGAGCAAGTTAAGAAATCAAGAATATAACTGTCTAAACTGTTGACTCTACTGTACTTCTAAACAACAAAAAAATATTATTCTAAAATATATTCAAATTGAAAACTGGTGCTCCCTAATTTGAACGTACTGCCACAAGGCCAAGCACGGTGGTTCATCCCTGTAATCCCAGCACTTTGGGAGGCCGAGGTGGGTGGATTACTTGAGGTCAGGAATTCAAGACCAGCCTGGCCAACATGATGAAACTCTGTCTCTACTAAAAATATAAAAATTAGCCAGGTGTGGTGGTGCACGCCTGTAGTCCCAGCTACTCGGGAGGCTGAGGCAGGAGAATCACTTGAATCTGGGAGGTGGAAGTTGCAGTGAGCCAAGATCACGCCACTGCACTCCAGCCTGGGCAACACAGCAAGACACCATCTCAAAAAAAAAACAAGAAAAGTACTGCCACAAGACTCATAGTCATTTCTGTATTAGTAGTGAAGACACATATAAAAAAAAGTTTCACTGTAAGCTGCCAATATCTTAATAATTCACATATTTGCTATTTTTTGCCCATATCATTTATAGCTATCTGGTTAGTAAAATGTTCCATCTAAAAAAGTACTTATCCAGGCCAGCCACAGTGCCTCAAACCTGTAATCCCAGCACTTTGGGAGGCAAAGGTGAGCAGACTGCTTGAGCTCAGGAGTTCAAGACCAGCCTCAGAAACGTAGTAAAAACCCCATCTCTACTAAAAACACAAAAATTAGCTGGGCCTGGTGGCACATGCCTGTGGTCCCAGCTATTCAGGAGGCTGAGGTGAGAGGATCACTTGACCCTGGGAGGTGGTGACTGCAGTGAGCTGAAATCCTGCCACCACACTCCAACCTGGGTGACAGAGCGAGACTTCATCTTGAAAAAAAAAAAAATTCTTTATCTGAAAGTTTTTATATAAACATAAGGATGTAGAAGATGAACCATTTTAAAAACCAAACAAATGACTATATACTTGAAGACTTTGCAATTTCTCCCCCTACCTAATAATAATACTGGAATACAAGCAGAAAAAAAGAATTTTACTGGTTATCTCTCCATATAAAATTTCTATAAAAATTATAAAAATTTTCTCAGTACTGTATTAAATGGTTGAATAAATGGCATGCCTATCTCATTGGACAGACCAAGCAGCATTCATTAAATATTTACAAAATAACTGCTTTTCACAACTTTTCAAACAATTTATTAACCACCACCCAAATGAATACAAACTAAGATGCCAAGAACTGTTTTTGTAAATATTCTTATCTCTACCAAGATTATTTTTTTATTTTTTTGTGGGTACATAGTAGGTGTATATACCCAACATTCTGTAAGAGTGAAAATACTCAACTCCAAACGATTCATTCACTCAACACACATTTGTTAACCTTGACTATACCAGCTAGGTGTTGGGGACAATGGTGAGCAACAGGATACGGTCCTTGCTCTCATTTCATGGAATGTAAAATTATAAATGGAAATATACGCTCTGAAGGAAAAGGACAGAGGTTACTGAGTATATTACAAAGACCCCTGAGCAATATCTGGGCAAAAATTATAATTATCCTATAACAGCAGCAACAATAGCAGCAACAGATATGATGCCGGGCCTTAATGAAAGCACATTATATACACATACCTTCATTTTATCCTCACTACAACCTTTAAGATAGGAACTATTATTATCTCGATTTCATAGATGACAAAACTCAGATGCAGAGAATTTAAGTAACTTTCCCAACTCACATAGTAAGTGCATGAACTGGTATTCCACCAAGATAGTCACATACCTCCAGAGTATGTGCTACTAACCACTGTAATATATTACTTTTCTTATACAGCCCAAATGTTTCCACAAATAGAATCAGTACATACATATCGCAGGCAGCCTGCATTGCAGCAACCTGAGTAAGTGACAGGAGTCAAATGTAGCTAGTTCCTCAGGCAAAGCAAAGTGTAGACCTTCACTTGACCACTAAACCTGTTCCCCACACTAAGGAGTTCTAACCTGCTACTGTGTACTTGAGCAAAAGGGCAGTCTCTACCAACCCCTTCGCCTACTTTCTCAATATGACCCAAAAAGTTCAGATGAACTAGGCACCTGGCTTTTCTCAATCAATCAGGTCATCTGCTGTCCATCAAAAAAAGATAAGGTTGGAAGCTGTTCCCACACATGATGGCCAACTCAAAGATCACAATACACAGTAAATATCAGCAACTTGGAAGCAAAAGGAGATAGACTGTCATTTCCCCTGGACATGCAGTGTCATGGCTGTTCTTCCTCCTTGGCTCAGCCTGCTTTCTAATTCCACATTGATGGCCAAGAAGAGTTCAGAGGCTAATGGACAGACAACATAACCACCTCAGTAAGAGAATTAATCACTGGCTTTTCATGAGATAATTTTTAGAAGGGGGTGGTGGCAGCATGTTATTAGTCCCAGATACAAAATGTGACCATTCCTATAAAGTAAAATCTAGATAAGATGCCTTAATTGGGAGGAAATACTACAGATGATCATTGCGTAATCTTAAAATTGCTTTTAAGCCGGGTGTGGTGGCTCACGCCTGTGATCCCAGCACTTTGGGAGGCCAAGGCAGGCAGATTACAAGGTCAAGAGATCGAGATCATTCTGGCCAACATGGTGAAACCCCGTCTCTACTAAAAATACAAAAATTAGCTGGGCATGGTGGCGCAAGCCTGTAGTCCCAACCACTCGGGAGGCTGAGGCAGGAGAAGCACTTGAACCCAGGAGGCGGAGGTTGCAGTAAGCCGAAATCATACCACTGCACTCCAGCCTGGCAACAGAGTGAGACTCCGTCTCAAAAAAAAAAAAAAAAATGCTTTTAAATACAAAGAAAATACTCCCACTATACTGCAATCTTTCAGTTCAATTGAAGATCTTGAGACAGATATCACACACTTAACAATAGCTATAATCTTCCTCAAAGGCAATCTAAGGAGTCATGAGAAGTCAGGGTGGAGCCACAGTTAAGAGAAGATACAAAGCATGTATAGTCTGAATGCCGAAAATGGGAAGCCCACCACTAGGACGGATCAAGAACAAGTATCAATAATAAGGATGAACAGCATGTATCAGGAGAGCAAAATATCAGAAGTGTTAGCAATCCCAAGAGTTTCTTTTGAGTATCCCTTCTCCCACCCCTCAATCTCCTGCTCTCTTTCAATCTTATGGGCTCAGTTGACACTACAACTTTGATACAAATAACCAGTATCTCTACCTCCAACATCTCTCCCTGATTCCTATCTCTAGATTTTCTCACCATCCAGCCTCAAAAACACATGTTAGGAAAAAATAAACGGGGTAGGGGGGAGGCGCAATGGTTCATGCCTGTAATCCCAACACGTTGGGAAGCCAAGGCAGGAGGATCACTGGAGCCCAGGGGTTCAAGACCAGCCTGGGCAATTTAGTGAGACCCTGTCTCTACAAAAAAAAAATTTTTTTTGACACAGGGTCTCGCTCTGTTGCCCAGGCTGGAGTGCAGTGGTGCAATCTCGGCTCACTGCAACCTCATTCAAGGAATTTTCCTGTCTCAGCCTCCCAAGTAGCTGGGACTACACATGCCCACTACCACACCTGGCTAATTTTTTGTATATTTAGTAGAGATGAGGTTTCACTATGTTGGCCAGGCTGGTCTCAAACTCCTGAACGGAAGCGATCCACCCGCCTCAGCCTCCCAAAGTGCTGGGATTACAGGCCTGAGCCCTCACACCTGGCCAAAATATTTTTTAAAGAGTTCACATCCCCTTCCTTCCTTCCTTCCTTCCTTCCTTCCTTCCTTCCTTCCTTCCTTCCTTCCTTCCTTCCTTCTTTCTTTCTTTCTTTCTTTCTTTTCTTTCTTTCCTTCTTTCCTTCTTTCTTTCTTTCTTTCCCCTCTCTGGCCCAGGCTACAATCTACTCGGCTTGCTACTGCCCGCGCCACGGACTGCCTGGGACTGCCGGCGCGCGCCACCGCTGCCTGCCTTTTCTCCTTTCGCTGCAGGCACGCGTTCGCCATCTTGGCCACGCTGGTCGCCAGCTCCTGACGCCAAGTGCTCTGCCCGCCTCAGCCTCCCGAGGTACTGGGACTACAGACGGAGTCTCGCTCACCCAGTGCTCGGTGTTGCCCGGGCTGGAGGGCGGTGGCGTGGTCTGGCCTCGCGGCAGCCTCTACCCCCCAACCGCCTGCCTTGGCCTGCCAGGGTGCTGGGATTGCAGCCCCTGCCCGGCCGCCGCCCCATCTGGAAGGTGGGGAGCGCCTCTGCCCGGCCGCCCCGTCTGGGAGGTGAGGAGCACCTCTGCCCGGCCGCCCCGTCTGGGAAGTGAGGAGCGCCTCTGCCCGGCCACCCACCGTCTGGGAAGTGAGGAGCGCCTCTGCCCGGCCGCCCCGTCTGGGAAGTGAGGAGCGCCTCTGCCCGGCCACCCACCGTCTGGGAAGTGAGGAGCGCCTCTGCCCGGCCACCCACCGTCTGGGAAGTGAGGAGCGCCTCTGCCCGGCCGCCCCGTCTGGGAAGTGAGGAGCGCCTCTGCCCGGCCACCCACCGTCTGGGAAGTGAGGAGCGCCTCTGCCCGGCCACCCACCGTCTGGGAAGTGAGGAGCGCCTCTGCCCGGCCACCCACCGTCTGGGAAGTGAGGAGCGCCTCTGCCCGGCCACCCACCGTCTGGGAAGTGAGGAGCGCCTCTGCCCGGCCGCCCCGTCTGGGAAGTGAGGAGCGCCTCTGCCCGGCCACCCACCGTCTGGGAAGTGAGGAGCGCCTCTGCCCGGCCACCCACCGTCTGGGAAGTGAGGAGCGCCTCTGCCCGGCCACCCACCGTCTGGGAAGTGAGGAGCGCCTCTGCCCGGCCACCCACCGTCTGGGAAGTGAGGAGCGCCTCTGCCCGGCCACCCACCGTCTGGGAAGTGAGGAGCGCCTCTGCCCGGCCACCCACCGTCTGGGAAGTGAGGAGCGCCTCTGCCCGGCCACCCATCGTCTGGGAAGTGAGGAGCGCCTCTGCCCGGCCACCCTGTCTGGGAAGTGAGGAGCACCTCTGCCCGGCCGCCCCGTCTGGGAAGTGAGGAGCGCCTCTGCCCGGGCGCCCCATCCGGGAAGAAGTGAGGAGCGCCTCTGCCCGGCCGCCCCGTCCGGGAAGAAGTGAGGAGCGCCTCTGCCCGGCCGCCCCGTCCGGGAAGAAGTGAGGAGCGCCTCTGCCCGGCCGCCCCGTCCGGGAAGAAGTGAGGAGCGCCTCTGCCCGGCCGCCCCGTCCGGGAAGAAGTGAGGAGCGCCTCTGCCCGGCCGCCCCGTCCGGGAAGAAGTGAGGAGCGCCTCTGCCCGGCCGCCCCGTCTGGGAAGTGAGGAGCGCCTCTGCCCGGCCACCCATCGTCTGGAAAGTGAGGAGCGCCTCTGCCCGGCTGCCCCATCTGGGAAGTGAGGAGTGCCTCTGCCCGGCCACCCATCGTCTGGGAGGTGAGGAGCGCCTCTGCCCGGCCGCCCATCGTCTGGGAAGTGAGGAGCGCCTCTGCCCGGCCACCCATCGTCTGGGAAGTGGGGAGCGCCTCTGCCCGACCACCCATCGTCTGGGAAGTGAGGAGCGCCTCTGCCCGGCCACCTATCGTCTGGGAAGAAGTGAGGAGCGTCTCTGCCTGGCCGCCCCGTCTGGGAAGTGAGGAGCCCCTCTGCCCGGCCGCCCCGTGTCTGGGTAGAAGTGAGGAGCTCCTCTGCCTGGCCGCTCCGTCTGGGAGGTCTACCACGGAGGCCAGAAGCAATGTGGGGGCTGGACGTGGTGGCTCACGCCTGTGGTCCCGGCACTCTGGGGGGCGAGGCGGGTTGATCACTTCGGGCTAGGAGTTCGAGACCAGTCTGGCCAACTTGGCGAAACATGAAGAATACAACAGACGAACCAACCAACCAACTCAGTGACAACAAAACAGGTCTACCCTGGAGTCATACTCTAATTTTTTCTATTTTCCTCCCTTTCTGATCCTTTATCCCACTTTCTTTTTCTTCCTCTTCCTTCTCCCTCTTCTTTGTCAAATAGAGGATTGAGTTATTATCACTGATCCATATAAAGTCCCTCTCTCATTTATTTTAACTCCCACCCCCATTTCTATTCCCCGACTTCCCATGTGCAACCTTCCTAATATGTTTGATACGCATCTTTTTGTTTGTATGTATTTTTAGAAAATGTTTATTGTTTTTGTATGCAAAAAAAATTAATAAAAAAAATAAATAAAAAAAAAAAAAAAAAAAAAAAAAAAGAGTTCACATCCAAGTGCAATTAGCACTCTCAAAGTCAACAAAACCAAAAGAAAACTAATCATAGTAATTAATTTCTCCTCCTGACTTCTCTAGTGATACTACTGTGCTGATTTTTTACCTGATTACATTTTCTCATTCCCCAAAATTCAATCTGCTTCTGGCTCCTCTACTAGTTCCTTAACATCTCTCACATGAATCACTTTTCTTTTTCCTTTTTTTTTTTTGAGACAGAGTCTCGCTCTGTTGCACAGGCTGGAGTGCAGTGGCCTGATCACAGCTCACTGCAGCCTCAACCTCCCAGGCTCAAGTGATCCTTCTGCCTCCCAAGTAGCTGGGACTACAGATACACACCACCAAGCTCAGCCCCTCCCCCCCCTTTTTTTTTTGGTAGAGACAGTAGGCTGGTAACAAATTCTGGGGCTCTAGCGATCCTCCTGCATCTGCCTCCCAAAGTACTGGAATTACAGGTGTGAGCTACCACATCCAGCCAATTTTTTTCTACTAGGTCAAGACCCTGGTCCAGAAGCTCTTTTCTCCCAAGGTTTTGCCTCCTTACCAGTCACTTAACTCTTGTGTCTCTCCACACTCAGGCACTGCTTCAGATAAATCTTCCTGAAGAACAATCATGAGCATAGTTTCTCATTGTTCCCATGATCAAACTTGTCTAAACTTGTGAAGGAAGCAAGCAATAAGCTATGCATAGTTACACAGGCAGCCTTTGAATTGAGGTACTCCTAATTCCTAGAGACTGTGCTCTTCATCAACCAGCCTTGCACGTATCAGTACTACCCAACGCTTTCCAGCCACTATCAAAAAAATTTGTTTCATGGTCTGTGACATAAAGGAGAAGGAAAGAAAAGAAATTTAACAAAGTATTACATATTTCAAAACATAAATGTTCAAGCATGTCTACACTAGACAAAAATCAAAGCAGTCACATGTGCACATCCACATATGGGATCAACATGTGTCCTCAGGCAGGCATATCATACTGGGTAGCCCATTCTTTCATCTTCAAAAGCTGAGCTCACTAATCCTCCCCCAATAAGATTAAAAATGAATGGACTGTCTTGATGCAGCTTCAACTATCATCTCCAAACAAAAAAAGCTCACAAACATCTCTCTCTCTAAATGACGTCTCAGCTACTTTTACTGACTAGAAAATAATGACTTAGATGTCCTGGCAACACCTTCAATTCAACATATGAAAAGCATCTTAATCTACAAACTGCCTTTCCTTCCAACCATTCCAATTTCTATTAATGGATCTTGGTTACAGGGTTAGTCTGTATGACACTCTCCATTATGCCTGTTTCCCTTATGAGCGGGGTAAACATTTATCACACAAATGAGACACTTTTTTTTTTTTTGAGATGGAGTCTTGCTCTGTTGCCCAGGCTGGAGTGCAGTGGCGCAATCTCGGCTCACTGCAAGCTCCGCCACCCGGGTTCATGCCATTCTCCTGCCTCAGCCTCTTGAGTAGCTGGGACTACAGGCGCCCACCACCACACCCGGCTAATGTTTTGTATTATTAGTAGAGATGGGGTTTCACTGTCTTAGCCAGGATGGTCTCGATCTCTTGACCTTGTGATCCACCCGCCTCGGCCTCCCAAAGTGTTGGGATTACAGGCGTGAGCCACTGTACCCGGCCAAGACACTTTTAAGAGTAAAAGAGGGGTCAGGCATGGTGGCTAATGCCTGTAATCCCAGCACTTTAGGAGGCTGAAGTGGAAGCACTGCCTAAGGCCAAGAGTTTGAGACTAGCCTGGGCAACATAGTGAGACCCCATCTCTGCAAAAAAATTAACAAATTAGCCAGGCATGGTGGTGCACACCTATAGTCCTAGCTACTCCAGAGGCTGAGGTGAGGGAATCACTTAAGCCCAGGAGTTTGAGGCTAAAGTGAGCCATTATTGTACCACTGCACTCCAGCCTGGGCAACAGGGCAAGACCTTGTCTCAAGTAAATAAGGAATAAAAGGGGGTCCTTGTTAAGAATTAAGCATAGGCTGGGCAGGGAGGTTCACACCTGTAATCCCAGCACTTTGGGAGGCCAAGGCGGGCAGATCACTTGAGGTCAGGAGTTTAAGACCAGCCTGGCCAACATGGTGAAGCCTCGTCCCTACTGAAAAAAATATGTATAGATACAAAAATTAGCTGGGGGTGACGGTGTATGCTTGTAGTCCCAGCTACTTGGGAGGCTGAGGCAAGAGAATCACTTGAACACAGGAGGTGGAGGTTGCAGCGAGCTGAGATCCCGCCACTGCACTCCAGCGTGGGCAACAGAGTGAGACTCTGTCTCAAAAAAAAAAAAAACAGAATTAAGTGTAGGCAAAAGGCATAAACTGAGATGTCTGATCACCCTACTTATGAAGAGCACACATAATATGGAAAAAATTCTCAAGTAGGAGCAAGGTAACCTGAGTTCTATTCCTGGCTCTGCTGCTAACTATTAATAGCTTCCTGTCTTTAACCAATTTTCTGGCCTTTAGTGCTCTCATACATATACCGAGAAAACTAGGACTGGGGTCTAAGGCCCCTTATAGCCTCTAGTGCATATACATCTGAAAGCAGGATCAACTCACACAAAAGGGTGATCCCTAGACAGGCAATGAGGAAGGAGGGAAGATAGGTCAGAAAACAAGAAAGAGCTTGAGGCAACCCAAACACTCAGGACCAGGAAGTCTGTGAGGCAACGGTGTGTCTAACTTCCAGTATTCATGTATCCTTTCCATTGGTCTTTTTATTTTTTTCTTTTGGCTTTATAACTCATACATGTTTAGTAGAAAACGTATAAATGAAAATAAAGAAACAGGCAAGAAATTATATTAAAATCAACAAAAATCTCAATACCAGCAATGATCACTAGTGTTTTCCATGATATTTCCAGATATTTTTCCATGCAAATACATAAATGTATTTTTAATGTGATAAAAGTTGTGTAGCCAATTTACATAAAAATATATTCACCATATTTATATCAATAGGCATATAGTCATTTCATTCCTTTTAACAGCAGCTTAGTACTCCACCTAATGTATGCGCCACAACTGTTTCACCAAGTCCCTTTTAAATTACAATCTTACATGAATATATATAATTAATACATACATATCTTACAAATATACCTCTGTGGTCTTGTCCCAATAGTGCCTTACAGTAAGTTCCTTGAAGAGTGACTGCCAGGTCAATGGGTATGGGCTTTTTTTTTTGTATACATTAACTGGCCTCCGTAAGTTTCCCACCCAAGGAGTATATAACAAAAGAATGGTAATTTAAGAACTGAAGATTTCTCCAAAGCAGTATTCAAGATGCCTAAAGCTAAAAATAATCTTCACATTTCACCACACAACATCTTATGACTCTTTTTTCATGACCCATGATATTCACATGTATCTGGCTGGCTAATAATTTAAAATATAAAGCCACTATTTTTCTTCAGGGAACATATTACCATGCTACAGATCTTAAATGAAGTTTCTGTACTTCTATTGCATCACAGTATAAAGAGATATTCTTCTACATTACGTGCAAAAGATACTTTCATTTAATTACTTAAGTACTTCAAAGATCTATGCACAAAGAACTACTAATATATAAAATTCACACTTTTGCTATTTTTAAATTGAAGCAATTAGTCAGATGAATAGTAATTATTACCAAGAAGCAGATTATCCACAGAATTTTAAGTTTTTCTTCAGATCTCCTCGTGGCTTGACCTAATTTAACAACAGACAATGTAGAGCAGGGGAGCTATTTAGGCACAGAGTGACTACATGACAATGCCTAACTCTGTGACAGCACACAAATGACAACAAAAAACAATGCTCAGATGACTCAGGAGTCTTTTTCCTACCTCTACTCTTGAATACGAAAAACAAAATTGCCTATATAGGCAACATAAGGAACTAAGCCGTCAAATAAAAATTAGATTTGAGAACAGAGATGAGGAAAGTCCCAGCTCCATTGTTCAGTCAGCCTGGTCACTTTCAGCAAGTCAATTTATCTCCATGCACTGATGTTTCTCACCATTAAATCATGCACTGCTCTATCACCTACTTCAAAGCTATCATGAGAACTGATGAGTCATAGTCAATAAAAACATATCACATTCCTTAGAACATTAATTAGAATATTCATGAATTCTAAAAAAAAAAATAGCAAAACCAGGTGAGATACACTCAATTAAGAAGATTAAATTTAAAAGGCGGGAAAACATCCACGTTTTTAGGTGCTTAGTTATTCTGCCTCATTGGAAAGGTCTAATACTGTATATAAATAATATTAATATGATTTCTAGTAGAACAGTAGATATCAACAGAAATAAGTGCAGAAAGGGATGTGGGAAGCATAGGAAAATGAAGATGGTGAGGGAAAAAACTTTTTTACATCATACATAGTGCCCCTTCCCACCCACCTTAATGAATGTCACAGTAGACATGAGAGTGTTCTCCATAAAAATATTGAGAGGATGGCCCAGGGCTGATGTGAAAGGAAAGAAAAGGTAGAAAACCACCGAGTATGGGGCAAAATAGTAATATTCATATTGAAATACTGATTCTATAAGAGGAAGAAACTTTTAAGCCAGAGAGAAGACAACTGTTAATGTAAAATTAATATAAATGGATAGTAGAAAAAAAAGTCTGAAAAGCTGAGTTTTTCATCCATCTCAAGAAAGAGCCACAAAATCAATCTTTAACAAAGTGGAAAAAAAAACAGTTAACAGTAATCAAAATTACCCTACTGCTTTAAATAACCAAGACACACTGGATGCCAGGCAATGAAGGACAGAGATCCCTGAAAATCAGGAAAGAAAAGATGTGCTGTACTATTATCCCAGCTTACTGCCTGATAAAGATTCCAGGCCTCTGCTCTGGTAGGAAGAACCCAGACAAAGCCTGGAGGACAACTTCCTGAGTTGACACGAAAGTGAGAGCTAATGGAGATCAAGGCAGAACAGAGTAATAGAGGGAAGAGAGATAGAAGCTCAGAGATCTGCAGAAGATCCACTTCAAGAATTCAGCAGGGTACTGATAAGCACATGCATGTGACGTAATTATCAAAAACCAGGGAAAAAACATCTGAACAGTATACAGATCTGGCCAGATGTCACTCTGAGCCTATGCAAGTTTCCACCATCTAACCTTAAAAAACTTTTTTCACTCACATAGTGCTGAGTACAAAATCAGGAAAACCTTGCCTGAGTAGTGGAGAATAATTAGTCCTACAATGAGCACTGCTCCAAATGTGCCTAATAAGATAACTGCAGATTAGACAACGCAGAAAAACGATACAAACACATGATATGTTCTATACATACATGAAATTAAGAAAGTAATTTCATTTACAACAGCATCTAAAAGAAAAAAAATACCTAAAAATAAATTTAACCCAGGAGGTGAAAGACTTATACACTGAAAACGAGAAATCGTTACCAAAAACAAATTTCACCTAAATAAAGACATTTATGTCCACAGGAAGGAAGACTTACTATCACTAAGCTATCAATACTATTCAATGTGATTTACAGATTCAATACAATCCCTATCAAATTCCCAAAGACTTTCCTGCAGAAATGGAAAAGCCCAGGAGTTTAAGATTACAGTGAGCCACAATCACACCACTGCACTCCAGCCTGGGCAACAGAGCAAGACCTTCTCTCAAAAAAATAAGTAAAGAATAAAAAGGAGGTCCTTATTAAGAATTCAGGATCACCTCAAATTCATATGGAATTGCAAAGGACACCAAACAGCCAAAACAGTCTTGAAAAATTACAAAATTGGAAAACACACACTTCCTGATTTCAAAACTACAAAGCTACAGTGATCAAAAGAGTGTGGTACTTGCATAAGGAGAGACATACACCAATGGAATAGAATGGAAACTCCAGAAATAAGCCATGTATGGCCAATTGATTTTGAGTAAGGGTGCCATAAAAGAATGGTCTCTTGAACAAATGCTGTTAGAGCAACTAATTTTTGGCATGTAAAAGAGTAAAGCTGGACCCCTACTTCACACCATATATTAAAATTAACTCAAAGGGATTAATGGCCTACACATAAGAGCTAAAAACATAAAACAGAGATAAATCTTGGATTTGGTAATAGATTCTTATATATGACACTAAAAATACAAGAAAAGAGAGAGAGAGAAGTTGGGCTTTCTCAAACCACAAACTTTTAAAATGAACCAAAGACCTATCATTAGACTTAAAACTATAAAACTTAGAAGAAAACATAGGGCAAAAACTTCATGGTATGAATTTGGCAATGACTTCTTGGATATGACGACAAAAACCCAGGCAACAAAGTCAAAATAGATACACTGGACTTTATCAGAATTTAAAACTTATGTGCATCAAAGGACTCAATCAGCAGAGTTAAAAGGTAACCTACGGAATGGGAGAAAATTTGCAAATCAACTGCCTGCAAGGGAGTGTCTCAGTCTATTTTGTGCTGCTATAATAGAATACCACAGACTGAGTAATTTATAATGAAATGAAATTTACTGGCTCACAGTTCTGGAGAAGTTCAAGAGAGAGGGAACGGCATCTGGCCGGTGCCTTCTCACTGTGTTATCCCATAGGAGAAGGCAGAAAGACAAAAAAGAGACAAAGGGGAGCCAAACTCATTATTTTATAAGGAACCTACTCCCAGGATAACAAAACTCACTGCATTAATCCATTAATTAAGAGTAGGGCCCTCATAGCCTAATCACTTCTTAAAGTTCCCACTATTTTTTTTAAACGATTTTCTTTCAATAGCCCTGACAGTGCCACCTCTTAATACTATTACAATGGCAATTAAGTTTCAAAGTGAGACATTCGCACCATAGCAGGGAGTTAATATCCAGAATATATGTATAAATAATTTTACAACTCAACAATAAAAACAAAAAGCAAATAACCCAATTTAAAAATGGGCAAAGAGGCCAGGAATGGTGGCTCATGCCTGTAATCCCTGCACTTTGGGAGGCCAAGGTAGGTGGATCGCTTGAGCCCAGGAGTTTGAGACCACCCTGAGTAACATGACAAAACTGCAACTCTACAAAAAAATACAAAAATTAGCTGGGCCTGCTGGTGCGCGCCTGTACTCTCAGCTATGAGGATCGCCTGAGCCTGGGGAGATCGAGGCTCCACTGAGCCGTGATCGTGCCACTGCACTCCAGCCTGAGCAACAGAGAGAGAGAGACCATGTCTCAAAAAAAAAAGGAAAATTCTGACACATGGCACACATGGACAAACCTTGGGGACATTATGCAAGATGAAATAAGTCAATCACAAAAAGATAAGGATGAATACCGTATGATTCCATGCATATGAGGTATCTAAAGTAAGTCAAACACATAGAAACAGAAAGGAGAATGGTGGTTGTCAGGGAATGGGAGGGTGGCAAAAAATGGAAAGTTGTTGTTTCATGGGTATAGAATTTGTTTTGAAAGAAGAAAAGGTTATAGAAATTGGCTGCAGAACAATGTGAATATAGTTATACTACTGAAGTCTACACTTAATAATGGTTAAGATGGTAACTTCTTTGCTATGTGTATTTTACCACAATTAATTTTTTTTAAATCAACTGTATTTCTATATACTGGCAACAAGCAATTGTGAATTTAAATTAAAAAAAATTACATTTATGAAATGATACCATTTACAATAACGTCAAGAAATATGAAATGGAATAATCTGACAAAAGATAGGAAAGACATGTCAGCTGAAAACTACAAAACTCAGCTGAAAGAAATTACAGATCTAAAATAAATGGAGAGATACTACATTCATCCATCAGAAGACTTGATCAATTCTTCCCAAATAGATCTTCACGGCCAAAGAATACCAATGACAATCCCAAAAGGCTTTCTTGCGGAAACTGCCAGGCTAATTCTAAAATGCAAAGACCCGGAATCACTAAAATGACTTTAAAAAATAACAAGATTGGGGGACTAACTGTTAGCTTTCAAGTCTTATGAACCTCCAGTTATCAAGACTGCATGGTACTGATGTAAAGACAAATAGATCAAAGGAACAGAATAAAGAGTTCAGAGACTGACTGATATACGGACAATTGATTTTTGACAAAGATGCAAAAGCAGGCTGGGCACGGAGGCTCACGCCCATAATCCCAGCACTTTGGGAGGCCAAGATGGGTGGATAACGAGGTCAGGAGTTCGAGACCAGCCTGACCAACATGGTAAAACCCTGTCTCTATTAAAAATACAAAAATTAGCCAGGCGTGGTGGCATGTGCCTGTAATCCCAGCTACTCAGGAGGCTGAGGCAGGAGAATCGCTTGAACCTGGGAAGTGGAGGTTGCAGTGAGCCAAGACTGTGCCACTGCACTCTAGCATGGGCAACGGGACAAGACGCCATCTCAAAAAAAAAAAAAAGATGCAACAGCTATTCAATGAATAAAAACATATTTTTCGGCAAATGAACAACTGTTCATAAACAAATAATTTCCACCCTTATCTTGCACCATATAAAAATGTAATCGAAATGAAACATAAACCCAATTGTAAAATCTAAAACTATAAAGCTTCCATAAACAGAAGGAAGGCCAAGCACGATGACTCACGCCTATAATCCCAGCACTTTGGGAGGCCGAGGTGGGTGGATATTAAGGTCAGGAGACTGAACTCATGCCTGTAATCCCAGCACTTTGGTAGGCCGAGGCAGGTGGATCACGAGGTCAGGAGATTGAGACCATCCTGGCTAGCGCGGTGAAAGCCCGCCTCTACTAAAACTGCAACTCTACTGAAAATACAAAAAATTAGCCGGGCGTGGTGGCGGATGCCTGTAGTCCCAGCTACTCGGGAGGCTGAGGCAGGAGAATGGTGTAAACCCAGGAGGCGGAGCTTGCAGTGAGCCGAGAGTGCGCCACTGCACTTAAGCCTGGGTGACACAGTGAGACTCCGTCTCAAAAAAACAATAATAATAATGCAAAAAAAAAATTAGCCAGGTGTGGTGGCACGCACCTGTGCCTGTAGTCCCAGCTACGTGGGAGGCTGAGTCAGGAGAATCCCTGGATCCTGGGAGGCGGAGATTGCAGTGAGCTGAGACCGCGCCACTGCATTCGAGCCTAGGCGACAGAGCGAGACTCTGTCTCAAAAATAATAACAATAATATAAAAAAATTAGCCAGGCGTGGTGGCACGCGCCTGCGCCTGTAGTCCCAGCTATTTGGGAGGCTGAGGCAGGAGAACCGCTGGGAGGCGGAGATTGCAGTGAGCCGAGATCATGCCACTGCACTCCAGCCTGGGCGACAGAGAAAGAGACTTCGTCTAAAATAAAGAAAAAAATAGAAGGAAATTCCTATGATTTGTTATTAGGCAAAATTTCTTAAATATGAAACCAAAACCCTGATCTATAAAAGAGCAAATTGATAAATTTCATCAAAATTTAAAATTCCTGTTCTTCAAGACATTGCTGAGAGAATGAAAAGATAGACCACGGCCTAGAGAGAATGTATTTGCCAATCATTTGACGAGGGACTTGCATCTCAAATATATAAAGAACTCTCAAAACTCAATTACAAGAAAACAACCAACCAACAACAACAACAACAAAAAATAGGCAAAAGACAAGAACAGACATTTTGCCAAAAGGGATATACAGATGATATATAAGCTTAGGAAGTTGGGCACATGGCTCACACCTGTAATCCTAGCACCCTGGGAGGCTGAGGCAGGCAGACTACTTGAATCCAGGAGTTCAAGACCAGTCTGGGCAACATAGCAAGACCCCATCTCTATAAAAAATTAAAAAATTAGCTGGGGCTGGGCGCAGTGGTTCACGCCTGTAATCCCAGCACTTTGGGAGGCCAAGGCGGGCGGATCACAAGGTCAGGAGATCGAGACCATCCTGGCTAACACGGTGAAACCCCGTCTCTACTGAAAATACAAAAAATTAGCCGGGCGAGGTGGCAGGCGCCTGTAGTCCCAGCTACGCGGGAGGCTGAGGCAGGAGAATGGCGTGAACCCCGGAGGGCGGAGCCTGCAGTGAGCCGAGATCGCGCCACTGCACTCCAGCCTGGGTGAAAGAGCGAGACTCCGTCTCAAAAAAGAAAAAAAAAAAAAAATTAGCTGGGTATGGTGGCATATGCCTGTAGTCCCAGTTACTCGAGAGGCTGAGGTGGGAGAATTACCTGCGCCCAGGAGGTCAAGGCTGCAATGAGCCAAGATCATGCCACCGCACTCCAGCTTGGGCAGCCAAAGTGAGACTCTGCCGGAGGAGGAAAAAAAAAAAAAAAACTTATAGAAAGATACTGAATGCCACTAGCCATAGGGAAGCACAAATTAAAAGAACAATGAGACATCACTAAAGACCAATTGGAAGGGCTAAAATTGGCCAGGTGTTGGTAAGGATATGGATGAACTAGAATTATCATACAGCGCTAGCTGCAATGTAAAAACTGTACAATTACTTTTAAAATAATTAGTTTGGCAATTTATTTTATTTTATTATTTTTTTAAAGATGGAGTCTTACTATGTTGCCCAGGCTGGTCTCAAACCCTCGGGCTCAGGCAATCCTCCTGCCTCAGCCTCCTAAAGTGCTGGGATTACAGGCATGAGCCACCATGCCCAGCCAACAGTTTCTTAAGAAGTTAAATACATCTACCATATGACCCAGCCATTTCACTCCTATTTACTTTTAAAAAAGTGTATTCAGTACAAAGATTGGCACACGGATGTTCACAGCAGCTTTATTTGTAATAGCCAAAAACTGGTGAGAAGCCAAAAGTCCATCAACAACGGAATGTACAAATTGTGGTTTATCCACAAAATGGAATACTACTCAGTAATTAAAAAGAATGAACTACCGATTTATGTAACACTGATAAATATCAAAATAATTTATGCTGAACTTTTTAAAAACCAAAGAGGAGAATATGCTGTATTTATAAAATAACAACAACAAAAAAAGCCAGAAAATTCAAACCAGCTGGGGGCGGTGGCTCACGCCTGTAATCTCAGCACTTTGGGAGGCCAAGGTGGGCGGATCGCCTGAGGTCGGGAGTTTGAGACCAGCCTGACCAACATGGAGAAACCTCATCTCTACTAAAAATACAAAATCAGCCAGGCATGGTGGCGCATGCCTGTAATCCCAACTACTTGGGAGGCTAAGGCAGGAGAATCACTTGAACCCAGGAGGCGGAGGTTGCGGTGAGCCGTTATCCCGCCATTGCACTCCAGCCTGGGCAACAAGAGTGAAACTCCATCTCAAAAAAAAAAAACAAAAACAAAAACAAAAAAAAAAACGGAAGAAAATTCAAGCCAATATATAGTGACAAAGTAGATAAATTATTGCCTGGAAATGGAGGTGTAGAGGGAGGTAAAAACAAACATTTGAGAGTGATGAATATGTTTACTATCTTGATTATGATAATGGTTTCACAGGTGTATAGACATGTCACAACACAAAACTGTGCACTCCAAACACATATAGTTTATTTTATGTCAGTTAAACTGAATAAGGTTGTTTAAAAAAGACAAGCAAATACAAAGCTAACTATAAAAAAAGTCAGACTAAGGCTGGGCACAGTGGCTCACACCTGTAATCCCAACGCTTTGGGAGGCCAAGGCAGGAGGATTCTTTGATGCCAGGAGTTCGAGACCAGCCTGGACAACAAAGCAAGATCACATCTCTATAAATAAAAATTTAAAAATTAGCCAGGCATGATGGGGACGTACGTGTAGTCCCAGCTACCAGGAGGCTGAGGCAGGAATATCACTTGAGCCCAGGAGTTTCCGGCTGCACCGAGCCATAATCACACCACTGCACTCCAGCCTGGATGAAAGAGCAAGACTCTTGTCTCAAAAATAAATAAATAAATACATACATACATACACATTAAGAATAGATTTCTCTCCAATTCTCACAGAACAATGCTCTTGCTATGCCATAACCTCTTTCTCCATAGCATATCTAAGATTTCATAACCACTTGTGAAAGTTCTACAACATGCTGAACTGGAGGAAGGGAAGAGGGAAAGGGGAAGAGAAAACACATGTAAGAAACTGAGAAATTTCTTTTTTTTTTTTTGAGAAAGAGTCTCGCTCTGTCACCCACGCTGGAGTGCAGTGGCACGATCTCCGCTCACTGTAAGCGTGGTCCACCTCCCAGGTTCACACCATGCTCCTGCCTCAGCCTCCCGAGTAGCTGGGACTACAGGCACCCACCACCAGGCCTGGCTATTTTTTTGTATTTTTAGTAGAGACGGGGTTTCACTGTGTTAGCCAGGATGGTCTCAATCTCCTGACCTTGTGATCTGCCTGCCTCAGCCTCCCAAAATGCTGGTATTACAGGTATGAGCCATCACGCCCAGCTGAAACTGAGAAATTTCAAAAATGCTTCCATAGGGTAATAAAGCATGTTTACGTGTATACAGCCACAAGGATACCTAACAGTAAGAAAAAATTAATGTATTTGTGTTATGTAGAGGAGGCTGTATGCACTTTTACCATTACCACTGAATACTTTCCTGTATATTCTAGTTCATTTAACATCAAAATAAGATATAAAATTATCAACACATGCAATATTTGTGTATATTTATCAAGAAGATCCTACAAAATTAAATATTTTTTGAAAGACAAAGTACAAGTTATCAATGCAGAGTACCACCCAGACATGGTGGCTCATGCCAATAATCCCAGCACTTTGAGAGGCTGAGGCTGGAGGATTACTTGAGGCCAGGAGTTCAAGACAAGCCTGGACAACATAGTGAGATCCAATCTCTACAAAAATTTAAAAAACTAGCCAGGCATAGTGCCACGTGCCTATAGTCCTTGCTACTAGGGAGGCTGAGGTAGGAGGATCATTTGAACCCAGGAGTTCAAGGTTACAGCAAGCTATGATTGTGTGCCACTGCACTCCAGCCTGGATGACACAGTGAGACCTTACCTCTTAAAAAAAAAAAAAAAAAAAAGGGCCAGGAGCAGTGGCTCGTGCCTGTAATTCCAGCACTTTGGGAGGCCAAGGCAGGTGGATCACCTGAGGTCAGCAGTTCAAGACCAGCCTAGCCAACATGGTGCAACCCCATCTCTACTAAAAATACAAAATTATCTGGGCATGGTGGCACATGCCTGTAATCCCAGCTACTCGGGAGGCTGAGGCAGGAGAATTGCTTAAACCCGGGAGGCAGAGGCTGTAGTGAGCCAAGATCACACCATTGCACTCCAGCCTGGGCAACACAGCGAAACTGCGTCTCAAAAAAAAAAAAAAAAGAAAGAAAGAAAGAAATGTACACCACGAATCCCTACAGAAGATGAAAAGAGCCTAAGCGGTCATTATTCACAATTTTATGCCAATTAATTTGACATTTTAGATAAAATGGGCAAATTCCCAACAAAACACAACTTACTGAAACTGACAGAACTAAAAATCAAACAGAAAACCTACGCTGTTCTAGAATTAACCGCCAAAAGGCCAAGAACTATAAAGTTCTAGAACTGTATTACCAATCTTACACAAACTCTTCTAGAGAATAGAAAACCAAACTATCCAACTTGTTTTTAAGGCAGATAGCATTTGGATATCTGTCTCCTCCAAATCTCATGTTGAAATGTGACCCCCAATGTTGGAGGTGGGGCCTAGTGGCAGGTCTTTGGGTCATGGGGGCTGATCTCTGCTCAGTTGTTTGGTGTCCTTCTCACAGTAATGAGTGAGTCCTCGCTCCATTAGTTACCACAAGATCTGATTGGTTTTGTTTATTGTTTGTTTTTGAGACAGAGTCTGACTCTGTCACCCTGGGTGGAGTGCAGTGGCGCCTCCCAGTTTCAACCTGTCTCAGCCTCCCAGGTAGCTAGGACTACAGGCATGCACCATCACACCCGGCTAATTTTTGTGTTTTTAGTAGAGACGGGGTTTCACTATGTTGGCCATGCTGGTCTCCAACTGCTGACCTTAAGTGATCCACCCCACGCGGCCAAGATCTCATTGCTAAAAGGAGCCTGGCACCTCCTCCCATCTCTCTCTTGCTCCCTCCCCCACACGTGATAAGCTGCTTCCCCTTCGCCTTCTGCCATGATCGCAAGCTTTCTGAGGCCCTCACCAGAAGTAGATGCTGGTGCTAAGCTTCCTGTACAGCCCAAAGAACCACTTTTCTTGATAAATTCCCCAGTCTCTGGTATTCCTTTACAGCAACGCAAACAGGTAACACACACCTCCTTTTTTTTTTGAGATGGAGTCTCCCTCTGTCACCAGGCTGGAGTGCAGTCTGTTGCCAGGCTGGAGTGCAGTGGCAGGATCTCGGCTCACTGCAACCTCCGCCTCCCAGGTTCAAGCGATTCTCCTGCCTCAGCCTCCTGAGTAGCTGGGACTACAGGTGCGTGCCACCATGCCCAGCTAACTTTTGTATTGTTACAGACACAGGATTTCACCATGTTGGCCAGGATGGTCTTGATCTCTTGACCCCATGATCCGCCCGCGTGGGCCTCCCAAAGTGCTGGGATTACAGGTGTGAGCCACCGCACCCGGCGACACACCTCCCTTTTCTAGAAGGAAATGATCTCTTGGAGTAAATACTCTTTTATTTTTCAGATTATGACATCTCTTTGCCAGTATCTTTTTCTGTTTGCCAAACAAGGTAGAAAAAAGTTGTCAGGCCAAGCATCATGGCTCTAACCTATAATCCCAACACTGGGAGGCTGAGACAGGAGGATCATTTGAGCCCAGGAGTTTGAGACCAGCCTGGGAAACAGAGCAAGACTCCATCTCTACAAAAAATAAATTAAAAAAAAAAAGCCAGGCATGATGGCACATATCTGTTGTCCCAGCTACTCAGGAGGCTGAGGTGAAAGGACTGCTTGGGCCCAAGAATTTAAGGCTGCAGTGAGCCATGACTGGCCACTGCATCCCAGCCTGGATGACAGCAAGACCCTACCTCAAAAAAAAACAGAAAACAAAAAAGAAAAAAGTTATCAGCTGGACAGTATTCCCTGTGATTACTAGTAGCATCTAAGAACCTGAAATCATGAGTGTCACTGAAACCAAGCAGTAAGGAAATTCCAACACATTAAAATAAAATCAATTCATATAGGGGCTTTAGGACACAGCACCCAGAGTTGACATTAGAAACTGCAAAAAGGGGCCGGGCGCGGTGGCTCACGCTTGTAATCCCAGCACTTTGGGAGGCCGAGGCGGGCGGATCACGAGGTCAGGAGATCGAGACCACGGTGAAACCCCGTCTCTACTAAAAATACAAAAAATTAGCCGGGCGCCTGTAGTCCCAGCTGATAGCGCCACTGCACTCCAGCCTGGGCGACAGAGCGAGACTCCGTCTCAAAAAAAAAAAGAAACTGCAAAAAGGAAAAATGCATAATTCAGGGGTACTAGCATATGACACGAACGTATATGATTAAAAGCATTCACTGTTCTCCCAACGTCCACACACTCAGAAAAACACTGCTACCTGCTCATGCTCGTCTTCTCACTATCTACTGCAAACACCAAGAAAACTCAGTATTCATCACAATTAACATCAACTCCATGCGTTCTCAGAGAAGAGGAAAGACCAGGCAGGAATCTACCTGTGCCCAAAATTAGGTTACCATCAGGATCCAACGGAGAAAGAATTGGGGAATAAACTGAGTCTAGGTTTCTTTGAGTAAACATCCCTCACAAGTTTCTGCTCTTATGCACATAAATTTAGCAACTTTAATTTTTAGGTTGGGGTCTAGTTCCTGTCAACACTAGGAAATGGGAGACAACTACTTTTATCACGGTCAGATCACCTATAGATTGTGATCATTCAATCATACATGCAAAGAATATTACAAAATAATAACAACATTAGTATGTATTAAGGGGCTTACTAGATGCCAAGTTGCAGCAACCCTCACAACCCTATGAGGTAAATGCCATTATTAATCAGGAGTTACGTTAACTTACCGAACTGTGGAAACTGGGATTCCAAGCATGCTCGTCTAATCACTATGCTAATAATGCTTCAACCTGCCAGTTTATTTTTTATTCTGTAAGCCATAAGGAGCCAATGAAAAAAATTAAGGACAACAGTAATGATCATCTTTACATGCTAGAACACACTACTCAGCCATGTGCAAGGTGGACTGACGCTGGGGTGAGCAAGGGTCTTGAAAGAGATAGTCAAAGGCTGGGTCAAAAATGCTGAGGAAAGGAGCATAAGAATGCATAGGAGACGATAAAAACCTAAAATCTGTATCTAATAAACTTAGCTAGACTTTCTGACTGTTGTAAGTATGGGAAGGGATGAAGGAAGCTACCTCGCAGGTTACTAGCTGGGCCACTGGTTAGTAATTACTGCCATCAATTAATGAGACAGGAGGAGGAACTGGTGCTTTAGTTTTTTGTAGCAAGCAGGAAGAGAACAAGTCTACTTAACGCGAATCAAAATGAGAGAAAGCAATTCTACAAAATTTCTCTCCCCCGACAAGATAAGCTTCTCATATTACAGAGATCTTAACTTTGAAATGCTTTTCAAAATAGGGAGTCACTTGGGCTGGGAGGGGACTTCAACTAAGTCCTCATTTTACAGATTAGGCACTGAGGGGCAAGCCTGTTTGAATACTCTGTCCAGGGTGTGCACTGTTCAGGCAAAACCAGGACTAAAAACCAGCTCTGCCGGCTCCGTTCTACCTACTGCTCCTTCTGCTTCACCGGCCCTCCCAACCTACTAATAGGGATTTACATCCCCAAATACGTTCATGTAAACACTTAGCATTCTTCAACTAAAAACAAAATCAGATATGTAAGCTAAAAATCTAAAGCCAAAAGCATGTATTTAATTTCCATAAAATTTCTATTTTTCTTTGGAAAAACTTTCCCATTGTGTCAGTTTCTATTCACTGTAACATTCTCTATATTTCAGGTCCTAAGACCCGAAAAAACTCCTTTTTAAACTTAGGCCTTGAAGAAACGACAAACCCTCTAGGCTTAATATTCCACCATATGAAACCACTGACATAGACAAGGCCTGTTCTGCCGAAACCAGGCCAGTTAAGTTAGGGCTCAGTTGCTTCTGTATTATTGTCAGAAGCCATCTCGACCTCAAGTAAAAGTAAAACTGGAGAAAGAGGCCGGCCTAACTTGCTCCTCAGCTGGTCCCCAGCAACGCCCCTGGAAACTCTGCTCCCCATCGCTAGGACCGCCCCTCCGACGCCGGGAGGACACGGAAGGAGCAGCGAGGCGCTGCCCGGCATCCGCCGCCAACTTCCCGGTCGACGGTCTGATTCAAATGCTCCCTACCCGTTTTCCATGTAGACCTGGAGAGAAACTGCGCCAGGAAAACTGTTATCAACTGTTACAGGGACGGAGAACTCCGAAATAACCAAATTACTACTTATATTCACTGTCCCATGTCTAGCGCCTTTTGAAACAATAACCAAATCCTGTAAAAGTTTTGTCTGCGATGAGCAGTCACTAGGAAAAACCTGTATTCGTGATGAATTCCCCCCCCCCCCCCAGAAAAGGACCGGTTTTCCGAGAGCCGAAGCCCCTGCCCGGAGCGACGGGCTCGCGGGCCCCGGGTGCGACTCCACCCAGCCTCCCCGGGATTCAGGCCGCCGGGCCGCGCGCCCGCGCTCACCCAGTTGCTCCCCGCGGCCTGCGCGCCCGCGCGCTTCTCCGGCATGGCTCCCGCCTCGGGCTCCGACGCCGCCTTCTCCTCCGGCTCCGGCGGCGGCTCCACGCTCATGCCGCGGCCATGCCCGCGCCAGCTCGGGGCGCTCCGGGACGACGGCGACGCCGCGGAGGCGGCGGCGGTGCCCGCGCCCTCATGGGCTCTGCGGCCCGCGGCGGCCTGCGGGTCAGGCGGCGGCGCCAGCGGCGGCGCCGAGGGCTGAGGAGGCGGCAGACGCTGAAGCTGCGGATCAGGCTAGCAGAAGACCGCAGCTCCAGGAACCGACCACTTAGCAAACCGCACCGACCCCGACTCTCGCAGTTGCCGGCGGCGTCAGGGGCGGGCTGGGCGGTCAGGAGACTGTGCCCCGCCCCGCCTCCCCACAGGCCGGCGCCGGGCAGGAGGCCCCGCCCCGCACCTCAGCTCCCGCCTCGAGAACGAGTCCCGCGCCTGAGTAGCCTCCAGCGACACCACGCCCACTTCAGACCCCGCGTTACCTCGCGACTGGCGCCTTGGCATCAGGACTTCGCGGCGCGCGGGAAATACGTCATTTCGAGAGCCCCTACTTCTGATTTCTTTTTCCGGAGAATGTGGACTGAGGCTAGCAAGTGGGGAGGGGCAAACTCGTGGGGGTTTAGTAGTGATTGCAGTTCAGTTCTGGTCTTGGTTTGCGCCAACCCACCAACCTCTCAAGTTTTTCTATGATTCTCCAAGAAGAAAATAATATAATAGCAATGTCTCCCAAACGTACTTGAACACTTTTTATTCTTGACACGATTAATATCTTGCAGAATGTGTAGGACACAGTTGGAAAAGCCTGGCTTCTTATGTTTATTTATTTTGAAAGATATGCACATAATACTTAAGTATAAAAAAGCCTAGAGGCCTGGCGCGGTGGCTCATACCTATAATCCCAGCACTTTGGGAGGCCGAGGCGGCTGGTTCACCTGAGGTCAGGAGTTAGAGACCAGCCTGGCCAACGTGGTGAAACCCTGTCTCTGCTAAAAAAAAAAAAAAAAAAAAACACCAAAAAAATAAGCCAGGCTTGGCGGCGCACGCCTGTAATCCAAGCTACCCGGGAGGCTGAGGCAGGAGAATAGCTTGAACCTGGGAGCCGGAGGTTGCAGTGAGCCGAGATAGCGTCACTGCACTCCAACCTGGGCGACAGAGTGAGGCTGTGTCTCAAAAAAAAAAAAAAAAAAGACTACAAAACAATAATAGATTTTGATCTTTTTACAAACATCAATAGAAAAAAGAATAAAATTATTTCTATTAACAGGATTAATAATTTTAATTGAATTAAAGTTATTTCATTTAAGAATTTTTTCAGGTTGGACGTGGTGGCTCATGCCTGTAATCCTAGCACTTTGGCAGGCAGAGGTGGGCGGATCGCCTGAGGTCAAGAGTTCCAGACCAGCCTGGCCAAAATGGTGAAACCCCGTCTCTACTAAAAATACAGAAGTTAGCCGGGCGTGGTGGCGGATGCCTGTAATCCCAGCTACTTGGGAAGCTGAGGCAAGAGAATCGCTTGAACCCAGGAGGCGGAGGTTGCAGTGAGCCAAGATGGTGCACTGCACTCCAGCCTGGGTGACAGAGTGAGACTTCGTCTCCAAAAAAAAAAAAAAAGCCTCTCTTTCGCTTCCCACCCGCCACCCCCAAACACACGCACACACACTTTGCAGAAGTCGATACTTTTATTTATTTATTTAATTTATTTTTTGAGAGTCTCGCTCTGTCACCCAGGCTACAGTCACCCAGCCTAGATCAGTGGCGTGATCTAGGTTCACTACAACCTCTGCGTCCCGCATTCAAGCGACTCTCCTGCCTGAGCCTGCGGAGTAGCTGGGATTACAGGTGCGCGTCACCACGCCTGGCTAATTTTTGTATTTTTAGTAGAGACGGGGTTTCACCATGTTGGCTGGGCTGGTCTTGAACTACTGACTTCAGGTGATCCGCCCCCCTCGGCTCACCGAGCCGGCCTGGTCTTTTTTTTTTTTTTTTTTTTTTTTTGCGACTAAATTTCGCTCTTGTCCCCCAGCTTAGATCAGTGGCTCGATCTCGGCTCACTGCAACCTCTGCCTCCCGGGTTCAAGCAATTCTCCTGCCTCAGACTCTCGAGTAGCTGGGATTACAGGTGCATGACACGACCTGGCTATCTTCCGTATTTTTAGTAGAGACAAGTTCACCATGTTGGCCAGGCTGTTCTTGAATTCCTGATCTCAGGTGATCCACCCGCCTCGACCTCCCAAAGTGCTGGGATTACAGGCGTGAGCCACTACACCCAGCCTGATTTGTCTACTTTTCTGAATGATTGTTTTAACAAATAGTTTTTAAAACACAAAGGGAATATATGCATAATGTCATGCTGTTTGAGTATTATGTTTATGCCACTTATGAGCTTGCGTATCAGTTTCTGATTCCTGTATCCATGAAACAGAAAATTTTGTAGACTGTTTTTTTGTTTTGTTTTGAGACAGTCTCGCTCTGTTGCCCAGTCTGGAGTACAGTGGCGCGATCTCAGCTCACTGCAACCTCCGCCTCCCGGGTTCAAACGATTGTGGTGCCTCAGCCTCCCGAGTAGCTGGGACTACAGGCACCTGCCACCACACCCAGCCAATTTTTGTATTTTTAGTAGAGACAGGGTTTCACCATGTTGGCCGGGCTGGTCTCCAACTCCTGACCTCAAGTGATCCGCCTGCCTCAACATCCCAAAGTGCTGGGATTACAGGCGTAAGCCACCATGCCCAGCCTGGACTGTTTTCTTAAATAGACTTACAATAAAGTTATCCTAGAGGGAATAATGGAGTTTTTGGAAGTTTATTTTCGTTATCACAAAAGCCACTAAAGTTTGCTATAATACTAGCAGTGTATATTTTTAACTATGGAATAGGCTGTGATTCTACTGAGGCAAACTTATAAATTATACCAGATAAGTATACCATTATATCTTTGATGGTTGATATTGCCATATCAGCTATATCAGAGTAATATATGCTAATACAGTTCTTTTTCCTAAGAGGAGAAATTCAAACAATTTGCTGATTTTTTTTTTTTTTTTTTTTTTTTTTTGATACAGAGTCTTGCTCTGTCACGTAGGCTGGAGTTCAGTAACGCGATCACAGCTCACTGCAGCCTTGACCTCCTGGGCTCAAGTGATCCTCCCACCTCAGCCTCCTGGGTAGCTGGGACCACAGGTGCATAAAACCATGCCTGGCTACCTTTTTTATTTTTGGTAGAGACAGTGTCTCACTGTGTTGCCCAGCCTGTTCTCCAACTCCTGGGCTCAAGCAATCTTCCTACCTCAGCCTCCCAAAGTACTGGGATTATAGGCGTGAGCCATTGTGCCTAGCCTTGCTGATTTCTATTTAATATTTTTGTTGAGATTTTTTGTTTTAAATAAATTAATTTCATCTGGTCCTGAAGCTGGATTTTTTTTTTTTTTTTAAGATTGGGTTAAACCTAATGCTAAAATAGGGTATCTAATAACTGAGAGTCTTTAATCCCCAAGACTATCATCTGGTTTAATGATTCACTAGAAGAACCCTAAAAAGTTATTTTACTCATAGTTACAGTTTATTATAGTGAAAGGATATAGATGAAAATAGCAAAGGTAAGAGGCAGCAGAGTCCACGAGAGACCACGCACAAGCTTCCAGTTGTCCTTTCTGAGTAGTCTATGGGCAGCACCTAATTCTCCCAGCAATGATATGGATCTGGGTGCTGTGCTCTCTCTCTCTCTACTTATGTGTGCGTGTGTGTGTGAGTGTGTGTGTGCGTGTGTGTGTGAGTGTGTGTGTTAACAATACATGTAGTTTCAGAAGTTCTAACTCTGTGGAAGCAAATTTTCCAACTATAGTGTTTATGTACGGTTCTTTTTGTTTTTATCCTGATAGTAGCCAGTCAAAACAGTTTTCCAAATCAATTCAATTTATTTCTTATTTACTCAAATCAATTATTTTTTGATTGAGTAATCAATCAAAATTTTATTTATTTATTTACTCAAATCAATTTATTTTTTCCCCACTCACTTTGGTGAGGTTATGCCATACCTTTGTAATATAATTAAGTTCATTTGTCATGCCGGCCATTCTATCCTAAGATCCCACTTTAATTTGCATAAAGTTAACTCTCTGCGGTGTATCATTCTGTGGATTTTGACAAATGGACGGGCCAGGTGCAGTGGCTCAGGCCTGTAATCCCAGCACTTTGGGAGGTCGAGGTGGGAGGATCACTTGAGACCAGGAGTTCCAGAGAAATATGTAGTTAGGCATCTACTGCCACAAGACCCTAAATATTCCCTTGTGTGGTCAATTTGTAATCAACAGAAAGGGGTAAGTGGTATTGAATTCATCACTTTTTATATATAATCTGAATCTTTTTTAAAGTATGATGCAATTGGGTTGTTCAATAATGTCTGTGAGTCTTGTTGTACTGGCAGTTGTCTGCTGGGAAGGAAATCCAGAGCTGGCACCTGCATGGCCCAGATCCAAGCCAAGGTGTATAAAGCAATACCTTCACATGGTATCTTTGTTGCTCTGTTTCTCCACCTGTCTACTGTTCCCTGTGTGAAAGGATAACAAACTGTCTTACGATAATAGTCTAAATGTTTAAAACACACTTCACTTAATTTTGTTTGTTCCAAGCACTACTTTGTAATTATAAAACAAATTAACAATTATAACCTAATGTGTTAAGATAAACTTATTTTCACAGATTTTTTTCTTTTTGAGACAGAATATCACTCTCTCACCCAGGCTGGAGTGTGGGGTGCAGTGGTGCAGTTTTGGCTCACTGCAACCTCTGCCTCCCAAGCTCAAGCAATTCTCCTGTCTCAGCTTCCCAAGTAGCTGGGATTACAGGTGCATACAACCATACCCAGATAATTTTTTTTTTTTTGAGATGGATCTTGCTCTGTTGCCCAAACTGGAGTGCAGTGGTGCAATTTTGGCTCACTGCAACCTCCGCCTCCTGGGCTCAAGTGATTCTCCTGTCTCGGCTTCCCAAGTAGCTGGATCACAGGCACATACTACCACACCCAGATAATTTTTTTGTTTTTTCAGATGGTGTCTTGCTCTGTCACTTTATAGTGGCACAACCTCAGCACACTGCAACCTCCACCTCCCAGGTTCAAGCAATTCTCATGCCTCAGCCTCCTGAGTAGCTGGGATCACAGGTGCCTACCACCACACCCAGCTAACTTTTGTATTTTTTTTTTTTTTTTTTTTTTTCTAGTCTCTTTCCATTTATAACGATCAGAGAGGAGAAGGTACACATGGCTCTTTTGCAGACAGCCACTTGGATAAATGTTGTTGTAATTATTACCTGTGGCACAGCAATATGGCCTGGACATTCCACAAACATGTAGTCACTATTTGGAAAGAGGTCTGCACTTCATCAACTGAAAGCCAGTGTCATATTAAGGACTTAATGAATAATGAATAAAGACCAGCATTCACATGAGTTAAATTAAAAGTTGTTTTTTTTTCCTTTTTACCATACAGAGCCTCTGCTTTGACTCAATATTTAATTAAAGACTAGAATGATTGCTATAATAAAACACATTGTTAAAGCACATTGTAAAATATGAAAAAAATTTAACGTTTCATACATTTCTATTTTCATAATTTATATACCCATGAAAGTTACTCAGATTTATCTCTTTATAGACTTTTTTTTTTTTTACTTTTTTTTATTAATTTTTTTGCATACAAAAACAATAAACATTTTCTAAAAATACATACAAACAAAAAGATGCGTATCAAACATATTAGGAAGGTTGCACATGGGAAGTCGGGGAATAGAAATGGGGGTGGGAGTTAAAATAAATGAGAGAGGGACTTTATATGGATCAGTGATAATAATTCAATCCTCTATTTGACAAAGAAGAGGGAGAAGGAAGAGGAAGAAAAAGAAAGTGGGATAAAGGATCAGAAAGGGAGGAAAATAGAAAAAATTAGAGTATGACTCCAGGGTAGACCTGTTTTGTTGTCACTGAGTTGGTTGGTTGGTTTGTCTGTTGTATTCTTCATGTTTCGCCAAGTTGGCCAGACTGGTCTCGAACTCCTAGCCCGAAGTGATCAACCCGCCTCACCCCCCAGAGTGCCGGGACCACAGGCGTGAGCCACCACGTCCAGCCCCCACATTGCTTCTGGCCTCCGTGGTAGACCTCCCAGACGGAGCGGCCAGGCAGAGGAGCTCCTCACTTCTACCCAGACACGGGGCGGCCGGGCAGAGGAGCTCCTCACTTCCCAGACGGGGCGGCCAGGCAGAGACGCTCCTCACTTCTTCCCAGATGATAGGTGGCCGGGCAGAGGCGCTCCTCACTTCCCAGACGATGGGTGGCCGGGCAGAGGCGCTCCTCACTTCCCAGACGATGGGTGGCCGGGCAGAGGCGCTCCTCACCTCCCAGACGATGGGTGGCCGGGCAGAGGCACTCCTCACTTCCCAGATGGGGCGGCCGGGCAGAGGCGCTCCTCACCTCCCAGACGATGGGTGGCCGGGCAGAGGCGCTCCTCACCTCCCAGACGATGGGTGGCCGGGCAGAGGCACTCCTCACTTCCCAGATGGGGCGGCCGGGCAGAGGCGCTCCTCACCTCCCAGACGATGGGTGGCCGGGCAGAGGCGCTCTTCACCTCCCAGACGATGGGTGGCCGGGCAGAGGCACTCCTCACCTCCCAGACGATGGGTGGCCGGGTAGAGGCGCTCCTCACCTCCCAGACGATGGGTGGCCGGGCAGAGGCGCTCCTCACCTCCCAGACGAGGCGGCCGGGCAGAGGCGCTCCTCACTTCCTCCCGGACGGGGTGGCCGGGCAGAGGCGCTCCTCACCTCCCAGACAATGGGAGGCTGGGCAGAGGCGCTCCTCACTTCTTCCCAGACGGGGCGCCCGGGCAGAGGCGCTCCTCATTTCTTCCCGGACGGGGCGGCCGGGCAGAGGCGCTCTTCACTTCCTAGACGGGGCGGCCGGGCAGAGGCACTCCTCACTTCTTCCCGGACGGGGCGGCCGGGCAGAGGCGCTCCTCACTTCTTCCCGGATGGGGCGGCCGGGCAGAGGCGCTCCTCACTTCTTCCCGGACGGGGCGGCCGGGCAGAGGCGCTCCTCACTTCTTCCCAGACGGGGCGGCCGGGCAGAGGCGCTCCTCACTTCCTCCCGGACGGGGCGGCCGGGCAGAGGCGCTCCTCACCTCCCAGACGATGGGTGGCCGGGCAGAGGCGCTCCTCACTTCCCAGACGGGACGGCCGGGCAGAGGCGCTCCTCACTTCCCAGACGGGGTGGCCGGGCAGAGGCGCTCCTCAGTTCCCAGACGGTGGGTGGCCGGGCAGAGGCGCTCCTCACTTCCCAGACGGGACGGCCGGGCAGAGGCGCTCCTCACTTCCCAGACGGGGTGGCCGGGCAGAGGCGCTCCTCAGTTCCCAGACGGTGGGTGGCCGGGCAGAGGCGCTCCTCACTTCCCAGACGGTGGGTAGCCGGGCAGAGGCGCTCCTCACTTCCCAGACGGTGGGTGGCCGGGCAGAGGCGCTCCTCACTTCCCAGATGGGGCGGCCGGGCAGAGGCGCTCCTCACTTCCCAGACGATGGGTGGCCAGAGGCGCTCCTCACTTCTTCCCGGACGGGGCGGCCGGGCAGAGGCGCTCCTCACTTCTTCCCAGACGGGGCGGCCGGGCAGAGGCGCTCCTCACTTCCCAGACGGGACGGCCGGGCAGAGGCGCTCCTCACTTCCCAGACGGGGTGGCCGGGCAGAGGCGCTCCTCAGTTCCCAGACGGTGGGTGGCCGGGCAGAGGCGCTCCTCACTTCCCAGACGGTGGGTGGCCGGGCAGAGGCGCTCCTCACTTCCCAGACGGTGGGTGGCCGGGCAGAGGCGCTCCTCAGTTCCCAGACGGTGGGTGGCCGGGCAGAGGCGCTCCTCACTTCCCAGACGGTGGGTGGCCGGGCAGAGGCGCTCCTCACTTCCCAGACGGTGGGTGGCCGGGCAGAGGCGCTCCTCACTTCCCAGACGGTGGGTGGCCGGGCAGAGGCGCTCCTCACTTCTTCCCGGACGGGGCGGCCGGGCAGAGGCGCTCCTCACTTCTTCCCGGACGGGGCGGCCGGGCAGAGGCGCTCCTCACTTCTTCCCGGACGGGGCGGCCGGGCAGAGGCGCTCCTCACTTCTTCCCGGACGGGGCGGCCGGGCAGAGGCGCTCCTCACTTCTTCCCGGACGGGGCGGCCGGGCAGAGGCTCTCCTCACTTCTTCCCGGACGGGGCGGCCGGGCAGAGGCGCTCCTCACCTCCCAGACGATGGTGGCCGGGCAGAGGCGCTGCTCACTTCCCAGACGATGGGTGGCCGGGCAGTGGCACTCCTCACTTCCCAGACAGGGCAGCCGGGCAGAGGCGCTCCTCACTTCCCAGACGATGGGTGGCCGGGCAGAGGCGCTCCTCATCTCCCAGATGGGGCGGCCGGGAAGAGGCGCTCCTCACTTCTTCCCGGATGGGGCGGCCGGGCAGAGGCGCTCCTCACTTCTTCCCGGACGGGGCGCCCGGGCAGAGGCGCTCCTCATTTCTTCCCGGACGGGGCGGCCGGGCAGAAGCGCTCCTCACTTCTTCCCGGACGGGGTGGCCGGGCAGAGGCGCTCCTCACCTCCCAGACGATGGGAGGCCGGGCAGAGGCGCTCCTCACTTCTTCCCGGACGGGGCGCCCAAGCAGAGGCGCTCCTCACTTCTTCCCGGACGGGGCGGCCGGGCAGAGGCGCTCCTCACTTCTTCCCGGACGGGGCGGCCGGGCAGAGGCGCTCCTCACTTCTTCCCGGACGGAGCGGCCGGGCAGAGGCGCTCCTCACTTCCCAGACGGTGGGTGGCCGGGCAGAGGCGCTCCTCACTTCCTCCCGGACGGGGCGGCCGGGCAGAGGCGCTCCTCACTTCCCAGACGGTGGGTGGCCGGGCAGAGGCGCTCCTCACTTCCCAGACGGTGGGTGGCCGGGCAGAGGCGCTCCTCACCTCCCAGATGGGGCGGCCGGGCAGAGGCGCTTCCCACCTCCCAGATGGGGCGGCGGCCGGGCAGGGGCTGCAATCCCAGCACCCTGGTAGGCCAAGGTAGGCGGCTGGGGGGCGGGGGCTGCCGCGAGGCCAGACCACGCCACCGCGCTCCAGCCCGGGCAACACCGAGCACTGGGTGAGCGAGACTCCGTCTGCAGTCCCAGTACCTCTGGAGGCTGAGGCGGGCAGAGCACTCGGCGTCAGGACCTGGCGACCAGCGTGGCCAAGATGGCGAACGCGTGCCTGCAGCGAAAAGGCAGGCGGTGGCGCGTGCCGGGAGTCCCAGGCAGTCCGCGGCGTGGGCAGCAGCAAGCCGAGTAGATTGCATCCTGGGCCAGAGAGGGAAAAGAAGAAAGAAAGAAAGAAAGAGAAAGAAAGAAAGGAAGGAAGGAAGGAAGGAAGGAAGGAAGGAAGGAAGGAAGGAAGGAAGGAAGGAGGCAACTTTTGTATTTTTAGTAGAGATGCGGTTTCACCATGTCGGCCAGGCTGGTCTCGAACTACTGAACTCAGGTGATCTGCTCGCCTTGGCCTCCCAAAGTGGTGGGATTACAAGGGTAAGCCACTGCGCCTGGCAACAGATTTTAGTTTAAGATAATGTTCTAATCAAAACTTGTTTTCAGTATTTGCAATGCATTATCAGTCCTATTTGAGAGTATTCAGTTAGGTTGGTGCTTTTGTTTTTCTTTTTTTTTTAATGGAGAACTATCCTTACTGAACCTCCTCAATTATTTGCCTTCCATTCAGCACTAGGCTAAAAGGCAGATGTGAATTGCCATCTGGAAAAAAAGTATATTTGGCAATTATACATACCAAGATGATTCAGAGTCAAATGGACCGGGCAAACGTTTTATACAAAGGGTGGAATTTTAGTTAGAATTGCGATCATTAAAAAGTCAGGAAACAACAGATGCTGGAGAGGATGTGGAGAAATAGGAACGCTTTTACACTGTTGGTAGTGTAAACTAGTTCAACCATTGTAGAAGACAATGTGGCGATTCCTCAAGGAACTAGAACTAGAAATACCATTTGACCCAGCAATCCCATTACTGGGTATATACCCACAGGATTATAAATCAAGCTACTATAAAGACACATGCACACATATGTTTATTGTGGCACTATTCACAATAGCAAAAACTTGGAACCAACCCAAATGTCCATCAATGATAGACTGGATTAAGAGAATGTGGCACATATACACCATGGAATACTATGCAGCCATAAAAAAGGATGAGTTCATGTCCTTTGTAGGGACATGGATGAAGTTGGAAACCATCATTCTGAGCAGACTATCACAAGCACAGAAAACCTTGACACAGGACAGGAAACATCACACATGGGGGCCTGTGTGGGGTGGGGGGCAGGGGGAGGGATAGCATTAGGAGGAATACCTGATGTAAATGAGGAGTTAATGGGTGCAGCAAACCAACATGGCACATGTATACCTATGTAACAAACCTGCACGTTGTGCTCATGTACCCTAGAACTTAATAATAATAATAATAAAAAGGTAGAATTTTAAGTGACCCAGGCAAAGGGTTTATTCTACAATGTGTGTGAACCATGTAAAAAGTAGGAATGTAAGGACTTTTTTCCTTGCCCTACTTCTGTTTCACATGCTAGAAATATATACAGCATGCTGCCTGCTGTCCCTGTAGTCTTCACAACAGAAGTGATACCATCTCTATGCCAGAAGCAGGAATTGCTGATGTAGGTCAGCCCCTCTTTTCCTTGTCATCCTCGCATAGTCAATGATCAAATCTTGCTTATGCCCTTTCTCACCTCCTATCTCTTTCACCACTCCATCAAAGCAACTATTGTGCCCTATTTATTTTATATGTCAGATTGTTCTATGCCTGCTTACTGCCTTAGTTCATACCCTTCCCATTTCTCAGTAGTTTGCTGTACATCTTTGGGTTCACTTCCACTTATGCATGTATTCTTCACACAAAATTAGTCTTTCTCACCAAAAGCAATTGTAACAAAAGCAAAAATTGACAAATGGGATCTAATTAAATGTAAGAGCTTCTACATAGTTAAGAAACTATCAACAGAGTAAACAGCCTACAGAATGGGAGAAAATTTTTGCAAACTATGCATCTGACAAACGTCTAACATCCAGGCTCTATTAATATCAGGAACTTAAACAAATCAACAAGAAAAAAAAGCCAATCCCATTAAAAAGTAGGCAAAGGACATGAGCAGACACTTTTCAAAAGAAAACATACATGCAGCCAATGAACATATGAAAAAAAGCTCAATATCACTTATCATTACAGAAATGCAAATCAAAACCACAATGAGATACCATCTCACACCAGTCAGGATGGCCATTATTAAAAAGTCAAAAAATAACAGATTCTGACAAGGTTGCAGAGAGAAGGGAATGCTTTTACACTGTTGGCGGGAGTGTAAATTAGTTCAAACCATTGTGGAAAGCACTGTGACAATTACTCAAAGAGCTAAAAACAGAACTATCATTCAACATAGCAGTCCCATCACTGGGTATATTACCCAGAGGAATATAAATCATTTTATCACAAAGACACATGCATGTGAATGTTCACTGCACTATTCACAATAGCAAAGACATGGAATCAACCTAAATGCCCATCAATGACAGGTTGGATAAAGAAAATGTGGTACATACATGCCATGGAATAGTATGCAGCCATAGAAAAGAATGAGATAGTATATTTTGCTGGACCACTCATGGAGCTGAAGGCTATTATCCTTAGCAAACTAGCACAGGAACAGAAAACCAAATACCAGATGTTCTCACTTATAAGTGGGAGCTAATTGATAAGAACTCAATGACACAAATAGGTGAACAACAGACAGTGGGGACTACTTGAGGGTGGAGGGTGGGAGGAGGGAGAGGATTAAAAAAATAACTATTGGGTACTAGGCTTAGTACCTGGGTGACAAAATAATCTGTACAACAAACCCCTATGACACTAGGTTACCTATATAACAAACCTGCACATGTACCCCTGAACCTAAAAGTTTGAAAAAAAAAATGGTCTTTCTAAAATACAAATCTATCTTACGTCACTTTCTTGCCAAAAATTCATCAAGATATCCTGTTTTCATGAAGGAAAAGGCTCTGGTACATTAGCGTGACATGAATGCCTCAGGCTGTGGCCTCTCCCCACCTGTCAGTCTTATCTCCTGGCATTTTTCTACACCCATATCACTGGGTTCCCATCATCTGTGAGGCTCCCTCAGTCTGAAATAGCCTCTTTCTCCTTCTCCTCCAGCTATTTATCTAATTCCTGTTAAGACTCAGCTCAGGTATGGTCTCCACCAGGTTTTCCCCAAGTTTCCCTTTCCGTATTGCAAAACGTTTCCTTGCACCTTCTGTACACTTTGTTTAGATTTCTGTCAACATATAGTTCTCTGAATGTTCAAACAAACAAACAAACAAACAAAAAACACATAATCTTGCTGGGCACGGTGGCTCACGCCTGTAATCCCAGTACTTTGGGAGGCCAAGGCGGGTGGATCGCTTGAGGTCAGGGGTTCGAGACCAGCCTGGCCAACATGGAGAAACCTCATCTCTACTAAAATACAAAAATTAGCTGGGCCTGGTGGCGGGCGCCTATAATCCCAGCTACTCAGGAGGCTGAAGCAGGAGAATCACTTGAACCCGGGAGGCAGAGGTTGCTGAGCCAAGATCATGCCATTGCACTCCAGCCTGAAGAAAGAGCGAGACTCCATCTCAAAAAACAAAAACAAACAAACAAAAAACATAATCTTATCCAAAGAGATAGTGAGCACATGTCAACATTTTATTTATCTCGGCAATAAGGGAATCCATAAAGTGGGTTCAAAGGAGAATTTGAAAAACTAGGATTATTACAGTCAATGTGAACAAAATGGAAAGATGAATTAATATTGGCACATTAGATGCAGCCCTAGTTAATGTCCTATTGAGCAATTAAACTGTAGCAGTTGGGGTTATCTCATTTTTCCACCATGGAAAAGAAAACCAACTCATCAGTTTCTTAGGAGATAATTTCTAACTTTACAGGGCTGTAAAATATCTGAGCCTAATCAGTAATAACGTCAAAAATAAATAGTCAAAACCCTTTGAGAGTCAGAAGACCCTTGGCTGGGTTTGTCAGACAATCGTCTTATAGCATGACATTGATGGAAGTGGAATCTCTTTACTTTTTTCCAAGTTTTGAGTAATTTTGCCTAGCACTATCATTGTCTACCCTGATGCTATACTTTTTAATTCACTTAATCCTGGCATACACTGTGACTTGAGAGAACTTAAGCGTTGGTGTTCAAACTGGGGTATGTATACCCCTTGTAATATGGAAAGACTTTTCAGGGGTTACGTGGCCATGGATAGCTTTCAGATGACCAATTTCCAGGCCCTCATCCTAGGTGTGTACCCTTTCCTACAGCTAACCTGCTCCCTGAAATGTCTCTGTTCTGCAAGTTCCTCTTTTCCTCCCAGTCCAATCACCCTTCTGCCACCTCACCAAAGCCTCCCACCCATCTCAGCCTGCTCATGAGCACACCCTGAGACCTAAACACTCCCTTTTTCCATTAAGCAAAAGAGCCAAATTGGCCTCAAAAGTCTGACAAAAATATACTGAAAGCCAGTCTACAATATCCTGGAAAATACATTCTTTATCTACAAACTAATGATAAATGTAAATGTCAACTTAAAAGTGTAGGGGGGATGTTAAACAGTTTATTAACTTTTTTTTTTTCCTTAGGAGATAGGGTCTCACTCTATCACCCAGGCTGGAGTACAGTGACATGATCATAGCTCACTGCAGCCTCAAATTCCTGGGCTCAAGCAATCTTCCCACCTCAGCCTCCAGAGTAGCTGAGACTACAGGCGTGCACCACCATGCCCAGCTAGTTGTTTGTTGTTGTTGTCGTTGTAGAGCCAAGATTGGTTTCACTATGTTGCTCAGTCTGGTCTCAAACTCCTGGCCTCAAGGATTCTCCTGCCTTGGCCTCCCCAAGTGCTGGGGTTAAAGGGACAAGCCACCGCACCTGACAAACATTCTTTTAAGGATCAACAAGCACAACACTGAAGGCCACCGCATAGGAGGAAAATTCCGTACCTCCGAACTCCAGTGGAAGCCAAAGCCGAGACCCTTGTCTTTCTGCTGTTGACTCACTGAGCACTGTGGCACCTCCTTTGGTTAGTTTGCCTCTCCCTTCAGCCTGGTCAGCTGATCCTTTTCCACTGGTTTGATTTGAACACTTTGAGTGTTGGCTTAAACCACCCCTTTCTGTCTGTTCCCATTCCTCGCTGCCTTAGTTGGATGAGTGAGAAGGTCTTAGGGTTGATCCCATCCTGGTTCCCCTGTGGAGAGTGTTTGGGAAGTGCCAGTCAATGTAGCCTGGATCATATTACTATCATTTTAAAGTTTCCTGGTCACTCTCCCTGTTACTTTTTACCCTGTGCAGATTTTTTTGTTGTATTTATCACAATTATTTGTATACCAGACAGACTCTTCCTTTCTGGACGTTCATCTTTTTGACAGCAATACTTTTTATTGTTAATCTGTTAACCAATAGTTGAGCTGAAATAAATCCAACTGGCCCACTAGACTGCAAGTATCCCGAAGACAAGTGTGTGTTTTATTTGCAATTGTACATCCAGTGTCTACACACAGAAAGAACGGTAGCACATTTATTGAGACATGACAGGCCAATAGTAAGCCCTTTAATACAGAGTCATTGAGTCATTAGGGCAAACCATGGGCATTGTCTGCATTTTAAATGCAGGGAAATAGAATTAGAGAGATTAGTTATGGCAACTGAGATCACATAGCAATAAGTGGTGCCAGGATTCAAGCTGGGGCAGAATGACCCTGGAGTTTTTGGCCTCAAGTCAATACTGTCTCACAAATTGGATTTCTTGAATTATATGGGTAATGAACAAAACAGCCTTGTGTTACTCACTTGTATTCAATAGGTTTTCAGAGGACCAGGGCCCAGGTGATCTACTGAGACCCAGAATGGGAGGCACATACCTCCCATCTGGGGGGTGGGGAACTCAGCAGCAGCTAGGAGGCTGTGGGGGCAGCTTGGCCTTGCACTCAGGGTTCAAAGTGCATGGGAGCATCACAGTGAAAGCCACCATCATGAGAGAGAGGCCCAAGAATACAGGTGGACTTGCACTTGAGTCCACTGGGCTTGTCCTCGTGGACAAGACTAGGGTGACACTCGGGTAGGGACGAAACACCGGCATGAGCAGACGCGGATGGTGAGGAGGTGCTCGAAGGTGTGAGGTTACAGCCTCACGTTCATGTAGTAGACTGTTTCAGGCTGGGGAAGCTTGGGATACTCTGGCTTCACTACAGTTGTTCAAGAAATTATGGAAGTATTGCATTGTTCTCTTAGCATATAAACTTTATTTTCTTTATTCTTATTATAAATCTTTTGCAAAAAAAGATAGTGCTAAATAAAATTGTCTTATCTCTTAGGACATGTTTGCTATTGAGTTTGTGAAGTTAGTATCTTCATACTTGACTAATTAGTTTGAAGTCAAATTTCAATATTATTGTAATCTCTAACAATACTCCCATTATTTTCTAGTTCCTGTGTTTAGCCATGAAAACCAATGTCACTTCGACTGAGTTACTTCATTGCTATGAGCTCATCTATTAAATAAGGCAGTTGGAGCTGTTTTCTACTATCCTTTCATAATCTCAAAGACAGTGACTGAGAGCCTGACTCTTTAAATGCTCAAAGTGAATTACTATTGATTTTTGCCTTTAAGACATTACTTAATGTGGTTATGACTTGTTTGATGTTAGTGAGTCTTTGATTAGAGTCCATTTCCAAGGTTAGCTTTGTTTCCATAGAAATGCAACTGCTATGCCATGACCTGAGTTAAAACCAATGGCCAAACTGTATCCTGTGTGGAAGATTGGGGTTTCTTATCATCCAACTTAACCACTGACCCTAGTGAAGTCCATGAAACAGAGAAGATAAACTCAGAGGAAAATACAATGTAAATTGCCAAACCAGACTGATGTACAGTCCATCAATGGATGAAGACACTTCAACCAAATAGATGTCTTGAAAAATTATAGATGATAAAGTATCGAATGGCCAGATAAATTGACAGGGATTTTATTGATTTTACAAAGGATGACGTAGTTTCACTGACACTGCAGTATAAGAAATACAATAGCAAAAAGATATTGCCTCCCATCTCCCCCAACCCCGAGAACTTTCAGTAACGGAATTTCAAACTAAACCTTTCCTTTTCATCTTTTCTCTTCTCTTTTCTTTCTTTTTGAAACAGAGTCTCACCCTGTCTCCTGGGCTGGAATGCAGTGGTGTGATCTTGGGTCACTGCAACCTCTGCCTCCCAGATTCAAGTGATTCTGCTGCCTCAGCCTCCCAAGTAGCTAGGACTACATGTGCGTGCTACCACACTGGGCTAATTTTTGTATTTTTAGTAGAGACAAGGTTTCACCATGTTGGCCAGGCTGGTCTCGAACTCCTAACCTAAGGCGATCCACCCTCCAGTTCTTTTTAAAGTGTATGGAACATCCACATTTCTTTATCCTGGGACTTTTCTGTTTGCATGTGGGCTCTCCAGGAAGTCACAAAGCTGCACAACGGTGGGCTGAGGAAATTAGCCAAGGAATCAGCCACGTCTCCGGGGCATCCGCCTCTTGCATTAGAGGTGTCTTCAGCTCTATCTTTGGGTGTCCAGGCTGCCACCAGGTAGCTAACACAGAACCGTCCTGGGCAACTTTTGTCTTTGGTACTCTGTGCTTTCCCTGTTGACATCCTCAGCTGCCAGCTCCACAGGCCTCACACTGTATTCCCTGTGGCTCATGCCCGTGAACACTCTCTACAGGGACTTGCTTTCAGCACACTGTTAACTAATTGACAAAAATGCTAGCTATTGAAGCTCAAAGTGTGACCTCTTCCAGAAGTGTTGAGGTCTTAAAAGGTCATTCTCAGAGCTCAAAAATCTTTCAAAGACACAAAGCTAGACAGTAAAAATTGTTAGCTCTGTGAAAACCAAATTGCAAAGCACTTAATAGCGATAGTTGTTTCTTACTGAGTACCATGTGTCAGGCACCATGCTAAATATTTCACAAACATTAATTCATACATACTACAGCAGCCCTGTGTGGTAGGTACTGAATCAAGCCCATTTCATAGGTAGAGATGCTGAGGCTGAGCTTGGTAATATGCCCTGCCCCATATCACAGAGCCAGAAAGATCAGAGCCTGATTTGAACCCAACTCCATGCTTATACGCCTCCAAAGTCAGGCTCTTTTTTTCCCCCCACAATGAATAGGTTATTTTTTTCTGATATCATACACATACATAAACACACATACACTATATATATATATATATATATAGTTTTTGAAGAGAGACAGGGTGTTGCTCCATTGCCCAGGCTGGAATGCAGTGGTGCAATCATAGCTCATTGTAACCTCAAACTCCTGGGCTCCAGCAATCCTCCTGCCTCAGCCTCCCAAGTAGCTAGGACTGTAACTATGCCCAGGTAATTTTTTTTTTCCCAGAGACAGGGTCTCGCTATGTTGCCCAGGTTGGTCTTGAACTCCTGGGCTCAAGCAATCTTCCAGCCTCAGCCCCCCAAAATCCTGGGATTACAGGTCTGAGCCACCATGCTAGGCCTCACATATTAGGTGTTTTTTGTTTGTTTGTTTTTTGTTTTGAGACGGAGTTTTGCTCTTATTGCCAGGCTGTAGTATAGTGGTGCAATCTCGGCTCACTGCAACCTCCGCCTCCTGGGTTCGAGTAATTCTCCTGCCTCAGCCTCCCAAGTAGCTGGGATTACAGGCACCCGCCACCATGCCCAGCCAATTTTTTGTATATTTAGTAGAGATGGGGTTTCACCATGTTGGCCAGGCTTGTCTCGAACTCCTGACCTCAGGTGATCCACCCCTCGGCCTCCCAAAGTGCTGGGCTTATAGGCGTGAGCCACCGCACCCAGCCACATGTTAGGTTTTAATGAGGTCTCTTAGTTTGCAGCTAGGATCAAGTCCCCTCTCTTACCTCTCACTGATTCAGCCACATACAATTATTTTGATCACCTGCTATGCACCTATGGTGTTCTTGGCACTAGGAATCCTGCTGTGAGTGAAGCAGAGCTCCTGCCTGTGTGGAGCCTGGGCCACATGGGTCTCCCAGATGTGCTCTGAAGTCACTGTCAAAAGTCTTGGGCACTGGAGAGTTTCATGTGCCTGACGCTAGGGAAGATACCAAATTCTGCATTTGCCTCCAATGGGCACAAATGTCAGTTTCCATCAAGCTCCACCCTGTCCAGGTGACTCCTGTTGTGGCTCTTTTCATACCATCTCCCCTTCTCCCACAAGTGCCACCAACAGGCAAAGGTGGGGAGCTGGGTTTGGAGATGCTGGTCTGACCCTTAGGTGCAATCTTCTCCCCTGATGTTGCAGGAGAATGGGTGCTCAGATGGAGAATTAGCACTCTTCTCAGGATTGGACGGTGCTGTGGCTGGGGGAGTTTGCATTATGTTCTGGGCTGTGAGCTTTTCTAGAATTCCACTCCACAGGCACACGTCTGCTGTGTATGCATTTCTTGATATAAATCAGAAGTCCCTGAGTTCTCTAGTCTTGAATGTCTATGTAACATGTCTAGCCCCATCTGAGGATGCTGGAAGTCGAGTCTGTTGGGAGGCCCCTGAATATGGTGCTTGTTCTGTTGGTGCTTCCAGGAGGTTGCCTGACCCCTCATTTCTCTTTTGTTCTGTGTTTCTTGCTCTAGGCTATTGCTCCATTTTCTGTAGGTCACCTCCTGCCACCTCTTCTCCAGGGTGATGCTGTTTGCAACACACAGTTCCTTGTCTTGGTTTCCTAAGCATTTTACTTCTGAAGGTGAGATATTGGCTGTAACAATTAAACTATTATTACAAGCTTGGGGATAACACTAGGTACTTAAGAAAAGAACAAACTCAAACCTGAGCTTCAGATAAGGATCACAGGATTAATGCCTGCCTTGTACCGGACAATAGGGATAAAGACCAGGTACCTCCACAAGTGACTCGCCTCAGGTCCCAGCCAGCTGAAAACTGCATGCACTGATTAGCTCTTTCTTTCCTTTTCTTTATCTGCCTACAGGTTTCCAGGACTTTGCTCACCCTGAAGGATTCTCTGTTGCAAAAAATTGAGGTGAAATTCACATAATATAAAATTAGCCAATTTAAAATACACATTTCAGAGGCATTTGGTATATTCACAAGGTTGTGACAAACATCACTTGTAGTTCTAAAATATTTTCTTCAAACCAAAGGAGACCAACCCCCGTAGCCATCCAGCAGTCACTCGCTGTTCCCTCCTCCCCCAGCCCCTGGTACCCACCAATCTGCTTTGTGTTTCTATGAATTTACCTATCTTGGATGTTCCATATAATTGGAATCCATACCACAACATATGACCTTCAATTTCTGCCTTCTTTCACTTGTCATAATGTTTTCTGGGTTCATCTACATTGTCAATGAAGTATCAATACCTCATTTCTTTTTAAAAATTGTGGTAAAATATACATAACAGAAATTTATCATTTTAACCATTTCCTTTTTTTTTTTTTTTTTCTTTGAGACACAGTCTCCCTCTATTGCCCAAACTGCAGTTCAGGGGCACAATCTTGGATCACTGCAACCTCTGCCTCCCGGGCTCAAGTGATTCTCATGCCTCAGCCTCCCAAGTAGCTGGGATTACAGGTGTGCACCACCATGCCTGGCTAATTTTTGTATTTTTAGTAGAGATGGGGTTTTACCATGTTGGCCAGGCTGGTCTCGAACTTCTAACCTCAGGTGATCCACCCACCTGGGCCTCCCAAAGTGTTCCACCCGCCTGGGCCTCCCAAAGTGCTGGGATTACAGGCATGAGCCACCACACCTGGCCCATTTTAATCATTTCCAAGTGTACACGGTTAACATTTAAGTACATTCTCATTTTGGGACAACAATCACCACTGTCCATCTCCAGAACCTTTTCACCTTCCCAAACTGAAACTCCAAGTCCATTATAGACTTTCCACTCCCTGTCCCCCAAATCCCTGATAACCACCATTCTACTTTCTGTCTGCCCGATTGTGAGTATTCTAGGTACCTCCTATAAGTCAAATCATATGGTATTTTTCCTTTTATGACTGAGTTATTTAACTTACTACAATGTTTTCAAGGTTCATCCATGTGTCAAAATTTCCTTCTTTTTAAAGTGAGCTGCGATCACGCCACCACTCCAGCCTAGGCGACAGAGTGAGACTCCATCTCAAAAAAAATTATTATAGTTATCCTTGTAGGTATGATGTGGTACCTCATGGTGGTCTTGATTTGCATTTCCCTAATAAGTAAGGATGCTAAATATCTTTTTATGTGCTTGTTGACTATTTGCATATCTTTAGAGAAATGTCTAAGTCCTTTACCCATATTTTAATCTTTTTGTTGTTTAGTTTTAACATTTCCTCCAGATATTGGACCTAGGAGCTCCCTTTAAAGATCTTGGACCATAGGTACTATATTGGTTCATTTTCTGTTACCTATATCAGAATACCTGAAACCAGGTAATTTATAAATAAAATGAATGTATTTCTTCCAGTTATGGAGGCTGAGAAATCCAAGGTTGAAGGACTGCCTCTGGTATTACTGTCTCTTCTCCTTTTTCCACTAAAGGCCTGGTTGCCTTGACTGCTTCCAAGAGACTGGCAGGGAAAAGCAGTCTAACCATCCACAAATGTTAGCTGGATGGTAAGCTTCCAACTCTCAATAATGAACCTGCTTACTGAAGGAAACACAACCAACTCCAAATACAATGGGATTTTCTTGTGTTGTTGGTTGGTTTGAGACAGGGTCTTCCTCTGTCTCCCAGGCTGGGGTGCAGTGGCACCATCTTGGTTCACTGTAGCCTCAACCTCCCGGGCTGACGTGATCCTCCTACGTTAGCCTCCTGAGTAGCTGGGACTATAGGTGTGTGCCACCACATCCCACTAAGTTTTTCTTTTTAGTAGAGACGAGGTTTTGCCATGTTGCCCAGGCTGGTCTCAAACTCCTGGGCTCAAGCAATCCTCCAGCCTTGACCTCCCAAAGTGCTGGGATTACAGGCGTAAGCCATTGCACCAGGCCAAAATTAGTTTAGACCAGATCAGATTGTCCTATTTAATAGCCTTTACTCTGAGATATTGGTTAAGCTCACAGAGCTGGGTCCCAGGCAAACTCACTGAGTCTAAGCCCCAGGGTGGTGGCACCTGCCCCAACCTCCGCATTGCCCAACCCTCACAGAGGCAGGAAATTCCTTCTTCCTGATGCTGCAATCAGTCCTAGTCAGTTTCAGAATTTGGGGTCATATGCAGATTACAAAAGGCCACCTTCAAAGAAGCTGCTTATAGATTTCATGAAGTTTCTTAGGAAGTAAAACTTTCTGACTTATAGACAGCAAATGGCTTCCAAGAAGAATAGCACTGCTCACATAACAGTGCAGTATGAGCTGGGTGCGATGGCTCATTCCTGTAATCCCAGCACCTTGGAAGGCCGAGGCAGGGGGATCACCTGAGGTCAGGAGTTCGAGACCAGCCTGATCAACATGGAGAAACCCCATCTCGACTAAAAATACAACAAATTAGCCAGGCATGGTGGCGCATGCCTGTCATCTCAGCTACTCGGGAGGCTGAGGCAGGAGAATCACTTGAACCTGGGAGGCAGAGATTGCAGTGAGCCGAGATTGCACCATTGCACTCCAGTCTGGGCCACAAGAGCGAAACTCTGTCTCAAACAAAACAAAACAAAACAAAAAACAGTGCAGTATACCCTGAAATGGGTTATACAAGCATCTTTCACCCATGATAGGCCACTCCTTACGAGGAATCCCATTATTCACTTTAAAAAAGAAATGGCAGGCCGGGCGCGGTGGCTCAAGCCTGTAATCCCAGCACTTTGGGAGGTCGAGGCGGGCGGATCACAAGGTCAGGAGATCGAGACCATCCTGGCTAACACGGTGAAACCCCGTCTCTACTAAAAATACAAAAAATTAGCCGGGCGTGTTGGCGGGCGCCTGTAGTCCCAGCTACTTGGGAGGCTGAGGCAGGAGAATGGCGTGAACCCGGGAGGCGGAGCTTGCAGTGAGCCGAGATCGCGCCACTGCACTCCAGCCCGGGGGACAGAGAAAGACTCCGTCTCAAAAAAATAAAAAAAAATAAAAAAAAATAAAAAAATAAAAAAGAAATGGCAGCTGGGTGTGGTGGCTCATGCCTGTAATCCCAGCACTTTGGGAGGATGAGGCATGGGGATCATGAGGTCAAGAGTCATGAGGTCAGAAGTTCAAGACTGGCCTGGCCAACCTGGTGAAACCCCTTCTCTACTAAAAATACAAAAATTAGCTGGGTGTGGTGGTGCATGCCTGTAATCCCAGCTACTCAGGAGGCTGAGGCAGGAGAACTGCTTGAACTGGGGAGGCAGAGGTTGCAGTGAGCTGAGATCAGGCCACAGCACTCCAGCCTGGGCAACAGAGCAAGACTCCGTCTCAGGGTGGGAAAAAAAAAAAGAAATGGCTATGTTAAAGTTTTGACAGTAAATAATTTGTAAGTCATTACTCTCATATGGTGAAAACATCTACTCTCCTATAATTGAAAAAGCTTTTTTTTTTTTTTTTGAGACAGAAACTCTCTCTGTCGCCCAAACTGGAGTGCAGTGGTGTGATCTTGGCTCACTACAGCCTCTGCCTCCCAGATGCAAGCAATTCTCCTACCTCAGCCTCCCGAGTAACTGGGACTACAGACATGCACCACCACGCCCGGCTAATTTTTGTATTTTTAGTAGAGACGAGGTTTCACCATGTTGGCCAAGCTAGTCTCAAACTCCTGACCTAAGGTGATCCTCCCACCTCGGCCTCCCAAAGCACTGGGATTACAGGCATAAGCCACTGCACCCAGCCTGAAAAAAAACCTTTAACGAAGGTTTTTTAAGGTTCCTAGGGCTGGTTATTGCTGGAAATCATAAACAAAGTGACCATTTAAGTATAAGAATCATCTGAATATCTAGCCTAGCCAACTTGGTGAAACATCGTCTCTACTAAAAATACAAAAATTAGCCGGGCGTGGGGCATGGTGGCACACACCTGTAATTCCAGCTACTTGGGAGGCTGAGGCAGGAGAATGGCTTGAACCCGGGAGGTGGAGATTGCAGTGACCAAGATCGTGCCATTGCACTTCAGCCTGGGCAAACTCTGTCTCAAAAAAAAAAAAAAAAAGAAACATCTGAATTTGACTTTTAAAATTATGACTGTATATCATAATTCAATCAATAAATATGTTAAATGATTTCTTTCTGTGAAGGATAAAGTAATATTTTCCCTAAAACCAATCATAAGAAGAAAAGTACTTCCTATAGTGCAAAGTTATAACATAGGCCAGTGGTTCTCAAAGTGTGGCATAGGGAACCCTGGAGAATCCCCAAATCGTTTTTTAGGAGAATGGTCTATGAGGTCAAAAGTATTCTCAAAACAATACTGGGGCCGAGCACGGTGGCTCATGCCTGTAATCCCAGCACTGTGGGAGGCTGAGGTGGGCGGATCACTGGAGGTCAGGAGTTCCAGACCAGCCTGGCCAACTTGGTGAAACCCTGTCTCCAATAAAAATACAAAAATTAGCCAGGTGTGGTGACAAGCGCCTATAATCCCAGCTACTTAGGAGGCTGAGGCAGGAGAATTGCTTAAAGCTGGGAGGTGGAAGTTGCAGTGAGCCGAGATCACACCAGTGCACTCCAGCCTGGGCAAGAGTGAAACTCTATCTCAAAAAAAAAAAAAAAAAAAAATACTGGGAATGACTTGTCTAATTTACTTTCATTGTCTCATGAGTGTACAGTACAGCTTTGCTCAGCCTGTAAGATATATATAATTATATATATACAATTGAATCCAGTGTCTTCTGTTGAGGCAGAGAAAAAAATTTTTGCAAAATTGTAACACAATACCATTCTTCTCACTATAACTTTTTCTTTTGGAAATTCTTTTGTGAAGTTACTTTTTGCATAACTATGTTATTTATGTTAACATTTTTATTGTATTCATGTAAACATTATTTTATATATTTTAATTTTATTTTTAAGTTAGCCTACAGTAAAATTGACTTTTCTTGTGTACAGTTCTATCAGTTTATTTATCTATTTTTTTGAAACAGGGTCTCACTGTCACCCAGCCCGAAGTACACTGGCATGATCACAGCTCACTGCAGCCTCCACCTCCTGGGCTCCAGAGATCCTCCCACCTCAGGCTCCCAAGTAGCTGGAATTACAGGCATGCACCATCACACTGGGCTAATTTTTATATTTTTTTGTAAAGATGGGGTTTTGCCATGTTGCCCAGGCTGGTCTTAAACTCTTTGGCTCAAGTGATCCTCCAGCCTCGGCCTCCCAAAGTCCTGGGATTACAGGCGTAAGCCACCGCGACTGGCCAGTTCCAGAAGTTTTAGAAAATACAGATTCATATAGCCATTGCTTCAATGCAGACACAAAAGAGCTCTATCACCCTAAGAAACTCCCTCGTGCTCCTCCCTTAAGGCCACATTCTCCCACTAACTCCTGGCAACCACCGATTTGTTCTCTAACATTTATAGTTGCATATTTTTAAGGTTGTCATATAAATGAAATAATACAGTATGTAAACCTTTGAGACGGGCTTCTTTCACGCAGAATGTTACCTTTGAGATCCAATCAAGTTGCTGGGTCCCTTTTTTTGCCGGGTAGTATTCCATTCACTGTATGGATGTACCGAAGATTACTTACCCATTTACCAGTGGGAGAAGTTTTCAGTGTTTCCAATCTGGGGGTATTACAAACAAAGCTTTATGAAACACTGCTATACAAGTTTTCATGTGACCATAACTTTTTTTTTTTTTATTTAATTTTAATTTTTTTTTTTTTTTTTTGAGACAGAGTCTAGCTCTGTAGCCCAGGCTGGAGTGCAGTGGCGCAATCTTGGCTCACTGCAAGCTCTGCCTCCTGGGTTCATGCCATTCTCCTGCCTCAGCCTCCTGAGTAGCTGGGACTACAGGAGCCCGGCACCACACCCGGCTAATTTTTTGTATTTTTAGTAGAGAGGGGGTTTCACCATGTTAGCCAGGATGGTCTCGATCTCCTGACCTTGTGATCCACCTGCCTTGGCCTCCCAAAGTGCTGGGATTACAGGCGTGAGCCTCCACACCCGGCCATAACTTTTCATTTGCTAAGGTAAATGCCTAGGAGTGGGACTGGTGGGTCATATAGTAAGTATATGTTTAACTTTATAAAAGGGTGCCAAGCGTTCTTCCAGAGTGACTACATCATTCTGCATTCCCACCAGCAATGTGTGCAAGTTCTAGTTACTCCACATTCTTGACATCACTTGGTCAGGTCAGTTTTTCTATTTTAGCTAATGGTGTGGTGTCTCACTATGGTTTTTTTGTTTTGTTTTTTGGGAGGCAAGGTCTCACTCTCTCGCCCAGGCAGGGGTGCAGTGGTGCTATCATAGCTCATTACAGCTTCAATCTCCAGGGCTCAAGTAATCCTCCCACTTCAGCCTCCTGAGTAGCTGGGACTACAGCGGTGTGCCACCATGCCCAGCTATTTTTTATTTTTAGTAGAGACAGGGTCTCACTATGTTGGCCAGGCTGGTCGGGAACTCCTGAGCTCAAGCAATCCTCCTGCATTGGCTTCCCAAAATGCTGGCATTACGGGCATGAGCCACTGCCCCCAGCCTCACTATGGTTTTAATTTGCACTTCCTGATGGCTAATGATGTTGAAAATATTTTCTTGTGCTTATTTTCCATTGATATAACTTCTTTGATGAAGTATCTGCTCAAGTCTTTTACTCATTTTTTACTTAAACTTTATTTTCCTTCTGTTGAGTTTTGAGAGGTCTTTGTATACTCTAAATACTAGTCTTTATCAGATAAGTGATGTCTCAACATTTTCTCCAAGTCTGTGGTGTGTATTTTCATTCTCTTTACAGTGTATTTTGCAGAGCATAGGTTTTAAATTTTATGAGTCTAATTTGTCATGTTTTTTAGTGGATAAGGCTTTTGACATCATATCTAAGAACTTTTTGTCTAACTTCAGTTCATGAATATTTTCTTCTGTTTTCTTTTTTAAATATTATGCTTTGAATTTTTACATTTACATGTATAATCAATTTTTAGTTAGTCTGTGTATAAGGTGAAATTTAGGTCAAGGTTCATTTTTTTGCAGGATGACTAATTATTCCAACACTGGTTTTGGAAAGACTGCCCTTTCTCCTTTGAATTACTTTTGCATCTCTGTCAAAAATCAATTGGCCATCACCTCATACCCATCAGAATGACTACTGTAAAACAAAACAAAAAACAGAAAATAATGAGTGTTGGTGTCAGAGGCATTTGAGCCAGAGCAACTCCATCTTGAATAGGAGCTGGGTAAAATAAGGCTGAGACCTGCTGGGCTGCATTCCCAGGAGGTTAGGCAATCTAAGTCACAGGATGAGATACGAGGTCAGCACAAGATACAGGTCACAAAGACCTTGTTGATAAAACAAGTTGCAGTAAAGAAGCCGGCCAAAACCCACCAAAACCAAGAGGTGATGACAGTGACCTCTGGTGGTCCTCACTGCTCATTATACACTAATTATAATGCATTAGCATGCTAAGAGACACTCCCACCAGCACCATGACCATTTACAAACGCCATGGCAATGTCAGGAAGTTACTCTATGTGGTCTAAAAAGGGGAGGAACCCTCAGTTCTGGGAATTGCCCACCCCTTTCCCAGAAAACTCATGAATAATCCACCCCTTGTTTAGCATATCATCAAGAAATAACTATAAGTATACTCCAGTCAAGAAGCCCATGCTGCTGCTCTGCCTATGGAATAGCCACTCTTTATTCCCTTACTTTTTTTTTTTCTTTTTTGAGACTGAGTCTTGCTCTGTCACCCAGGCTGGTGTGCTGGAGTACAGTGGCGTGATCTTGGCTCACTGCAACCTCTGCCTCCTGGGTTCAAGCAATTCTCCTGCCTCAGCCTCCCAAGCAGCTGGGACTACAGACACGCGCCACTATGCCCAGCTAATTTTTGTAATTTTTGTATTTTTATTAGAGACAGGGTTTCACCATATTGGCCAGGCTGGTCTCAAACTCCTGACCTCATGATCCACCCGCCTCGGCCTCCCAAAGTGCTGGGATGACAGGCATGAGCCACCATGTCTGGCCTATTCCTTTACTTTCTTAATAAACTTGCTTTCACTTTACTCTATGGACTTGTGTGAATTCTTTCTTGGGAGAAGTCCAAGAACCCTCTCTTGGGCTCTGGGTCAGGACCCCTTTTTGGTAACATTGGTGAGAATATGGAGAAACTGAAGCTCTTGAGCACTGTTGTCATGAGAATGTAAAATGGTGTAGCCACTAAGGTAAACAGTATGGTGGCTCCTCAAAAAATTAAAGAGAGAATTACACTATGATCCAGCAATTCTACTTCTGGGTATATATTAATAATAATGTGGCCGGGCGCGGTGGCTCACGCTTGTAATCCCAGCACTTTGGGAGGCCGCGGCGGGCGGATCACGAGGTCAGGAGATCGAGACCACGGTGAAACCCCGTCTCTACTAAAAAAAATACAAAAAATTAGCCGGGCGCGGTGGCGGGCGCCTGTAGTCCCAGCTACTCGGAGGCTGAGGCAGGAGAATGGCGTGAACCCGGGAGGCGGAGCTTGCAGTGAGCCGAGATTGCGCCACTGCACTCCAGCCCGGGCGACAGAGCGAGACTCTGTCTCAAAAAAAAAAAAAAAAATAATAATAATAATGTATACTAAATAATATATACTACTAACAATAACCAAACTTGATTTATCCTACTATACTCCCCAACACAGAGTACTTCAGACACCAGATATGTATGGGGTTCTCCCCACACACTAAGTAAGTAACCAGCTCTGCAGCGTGGACACCAACTGCGTGTCCTCTAATTCAATTCAATTCTGACACTATCTACCTGGAGAGAGCATCAGATCCCACAGGTTGAGTGCTCAGTCCATAAGACTGCCCCCCACTTCCTATGCCAATTGCAAGCCCCAGGTTGCTTTACCTGCACTTCTGACTGACTGGCTATAAATGGGGGATCCCCACCTCTGGTCTGATTAATTTGCTAGAGTGGCTCACAGAACTCAGGAAGACACTTAACTTTTAACTTACATTTACCAGTTTATTATAAAGAATATTACAAAGGATATTAATGAAAAGATGCCTAGGGTAAGAGATGAAAACAGACGTGGAGCTTTTATACCCTCCCAGGCATGCCACACTCCAGGAACTTTCATGAGTTCAACTATTCAGAAACTTCCCACACCCTGTCATTTGCAGTTTTTATAGAAGCTTTGTTAGGTAGGCGTAATTGATTAAACCATTGACCACTGGTGATCAACTTAACCTTGAGCCCCTTTTTCCTCTCTAAAGGATGGGGCTAGGGTGAAAAGTCCCAACCTTCTAATCATTTCTGGTGACCAGCCCCCATCCTGAAGCTACCTAGGAGCTGCCAGCCATCTGTCAACTCATTAGCATACAAAAAGACATCACTTTGGAGATTCCAAGGACCTTAGGAGTTGTATGCCAGGAAATTGGAACAAAGACCAAATATATATTTCACAGTACAACAATACCCAAAAGAACTGAAAGCAGGCAATCGAACAGATATTTGTATACCCATGTTCATAGCAGCATTATTCACAATAGCCAAAAGGTAGAAGGAACCCAAGTGTCCATGCATGAATGAATGGATAAACAAGATGTTGTATACACATACGAGAGAATATTATTCAGTGTTAAAAAGGAAAGAAATTCTGACAAATGGATGAACCTTGAGGACGTTACGTTAAGTGAAATAAGCCAGTCACAAATACTATATGATTACTTATATGAGGTACCTAAAACAGTCAAGCTTAGAGAAAGAGAAAGTAGAATGCAGGTTGCCAGGAGCTGGGGAAAGGCGAAAGGGGCAGTTGTTGCTTAACGGAAATAGAGTTTGTTTTGCAAGATGAAAAAGTTCTGGAAATTAGTTGTACAACAATATGAATATATTAAACCATACTGAACTGTATGCTTAAAAATGGTTACAATGGTAAATTTATGTTACATGTATTTTACCACAATTTAAAACAATCAGTTGGCCATATTTGTGAGGATCTATGTGTGGGTCCCATTCTGTTCCATTGATCTATATGTCTAAGTCTTCTCCAATGCCACACTGCCTTGATTTCTGTAACTTGATAGTGTCTTTTTTTTTTTTTGAGACAGAGTTTCACTCTTTGTCGCCCAGGTTAGAGTGCAATGGCGTAATCTCAGCTCCCTGCAACCTCCATCTCCCGGGTTCAAGTGATTCTCCTGTCTCAGCCTCCCAACTAGCTGGGATTACAGGAGCCTGCCATCACGCCCGGCTAATTTTTGTATTTTTAGTAGAGATGGGGTTTCACCATGTTGGCCAGGCTGGTCTCGAACTCTTGACCTCAGGTGATCTGCCCACCTTGGCCTCCCAAAGTGCTGGGATTACAGGTGTGAGCCACCATGCCCGGCCTTGATAGTGTCTTAAAATTGAACATTGCTTATTTTTTATTTGGGGGAAGGGGGTGAGGTAAGATGGATAGCTATAAACAGAACCACTAGTATTGTAAATATATTCTTAAATAAACACAATGGACACAGTCTGATAAGCTTTATGCTGAGAAAGATGGGGGCATGTTATATTTCTCTGTTTTCCAGTGCCCAGGCCAGTGCCTAACTACCATGGAGTAAGCACTCAATAAATGTGGTGTTTTTTTTTTTTTTTTGAGACAGGGTATTGTTGCATTGCCCATGCTGGAGTGCAGTGGTGCAATCATGGCTCACTGCAGCCTCCAATTCCTGGGCTCAAGTGATCCTCCTGTCCAGGCTGGTCTTGAACTCCTGGGCTCAAGCTACCCTCCTGCTTCAGCCTCCCAAAGTGCTGGGATTACAGCACTTGAGTGCCCAGGCACTCAATAAATTTTTGAGTGGAATGCAGATATAACTTTCTTTACCCATTGCAGCCTAAAATGTAAGAGAAGCTCTGGGATATTAAAATGAGAAACAGTCTTGGAAAAAAATTAATTTGAGCACACAGAATATGTTCCAGTGTGCACTACAAAAAACATGTAGTCAAAAATATCCATAGAAGTGTTGCTTAGAATGGGGCAAAAGCCCAAGGGAAAACCCACCCTCACAGGGTTAATGAGAATTACAAGCCAGGCTTTAGGCTGAATTGTAGTCAGGCATCAACCAGCATGCACTGGTGTGCTCTGACTCATTTCCCTGCAGCTAACTAATCGAGGGTCATGCAGCACACTGACCACCTGCTCCTCCATTGCTCCCATAGATAGAATCTGACACTGGACCTTTTTACCCAAGAATTGCTTAAGGTGTTTTTCAGATCCTGAATTCCAGCAGAATGGCTGATGCCAACCGTCTGAAAACCCCTACCAAGAAACCGACTCAGCATCTCCTGGGCCCATGACTTCACTCCCCACTTCTCGACCAGTCAGCAATCCCCATACTTTAGCCCATCACCTGTCCAGACCCCTTAAAATCCCCATCCCCAAACCTCTCAGGGAGGCAGATTTGAAGTTTCCTCTTGTCTTGTCTTCTCGTTCAGCTGCCCTACAATTATTCAACTCTTTCTCTGCTGCAATCCCCACTGTTTTGGTGCATTGGTTTGTTACCATGCAACAGGCAATCGAACCTGGTGGTCCTATAACCATATTAAAGTGAAACTGAGAAGTAAATAAATGTGAAACAGAGAGGTGTGACTTAGAAATTGTACACATCGGGTGTCACAACTTCCCTATACTTTGTGGTTTTTTTTTTTTTTTTTTTTTTGAGACAGAGTCTTGCTCTGTCTCCCAGGCTGTAGTGCAGTGGCGCGATCTCGGCTCACTGCAAGCTCCGCCTCCCGGGTTCACGCCATTCTCCTGCCTCAGCCTCCTGAGTATCTGGGACTACAGGCGCCTGCCACCACGCCCGGCTAATTTTTTGTATTAGAGATGGGGTTTCACCATGTTAGCCAGGATGGTCTCGATCTCCTGACCTCGTGATCCACCTGCCTCAGCCTCCCAAAGTGCTGGGATTACAGACGTGAGCCACCGCGCCCGGCCTATACTTTGTGTTTTCATACTGACCTTGTTCACACTAATAAAGTGCCAACTTTGACTGTGATTCTGATGATGAGGAGGAAGAGGAGGAGAATAGGGATATGGTAAGAAGATTTTAAACCACTCTCTTTTCTCATCTTCCAAGTATTTACAAGTGGCTCCGTTTTTCCAAGTATTCCTTTCTTTCTACAGAACTTCCATTAAAATAAAAAACAATTCTAAATCAAGCCTTATGGACAAGAATTAATGGTTCTCCCTAATATATCTCAAATGGGTGTGTCACTTGGGCAAGTCACCGCTCTCCCAGATTCTTATTTGTCCTACATGTAACTGGGGTTTTGCAACAGATGTTACTCTTCCTTTTCCTTTCCAGGTCTGTTAGAAACTTTATCAGGAAAGCCTGAAAGTAAAATCTGTACTGTTTAAATCCGGAAAAATGTTTATACTGACTAAATAATTTCCTCAAATCTGGTCACCTTCCTATGGGAAAATTCCTCATCCTAAAAATGTTTCATGCAGAAAGTCATTTGGCCTCTTAACTGCATTGTAGGATATTTTTAAGACCAAAAGCTTGCTAAACCCAAAACAGCGAAAGCATTCAGTTGAAAATAAAGTGAAAAGCCATGTATGTCTTAGAGAGAGAAAACAGTGCTAATGATTTTAGGCCTTAATAGTTTCTAGATCCCGACTGGCTGCTCTGAAAAGCCGTCTTTGTATTGTTCCTCCTCCAGCTCCTTGCTCGCCGCGTTTGCCTCCGCCGCAGACTCTGGCGGCATTATTGCCGGAGTCCCTGAACTCTCGATTTCCTTTTAATCCCCTGCATCAGATCACCGGCGTGCCCCACCATGTCAGATGCAGCCGTAGACACCAGCTCTGAAATCATCACCAAGGACTTAAAGGAGAAGAAGGAAGTTGTGAAAGAGGCGGAAAATGGAAGAGACGCCCCTGCTAACGGGAATGCTAATAAGGAAAATGGGGAGCAGGAGGCTGACAATGAGGTAGATGAAGAAGGGGAAGAAGGTGGGGAAGAAAAGGAGGAGGAAAAAGAAGGTGATGGTGAGGAAGAGGATGGAGATGAAGACGAGGAAGCTGAGTCGGCTACAGGCAAGCGGGCAGCTGAAGATGATGAGGATGATGATGTCGATACCAAGAAGCAGAAGACCGACAAGGATGACTAGACAGCAAAAAAGGAAAAGTTAAACTAAAAAAAAAACGCCGCTATGACCTATTCACTCTCCATTTCCTGTCTCAGAATCTAAACGTGGTCCCCTCCAGTACTGAGGCCCACCCGCCCACCATGGGCAGTGCCACCCACAGATGACACACACTCTCCACCACCCAACCTAAACCGTAAGAATTTGCAACAGGGGAGGAAAAAAGAACCAAAACTTCCAAGGCCCTGCTTTTTTTCTTAAAAGTACTTTAAAAAAAGAAATTTGTTTGTATTTTTATTTACATTTTATATTTTTGTACATATTGTTAGGGTAAGCCACTTTTAATGATCTCGGATGACCAAACCAGCCTTCGGACCGTTCTCCGTCCTACTTCTGACTTTACTTGTGGTGTGACCATGTTCACTATAATCTCAAAGGAGAAAAAAAAAAAAAAACTTGTAAAAAAAGGGCCGGGAGTGGTGGCTCACGCCTGTAATCCCAGCACTTTGGGAGGCCGAGGCGGGCGGATCACGAGGTCAGGAGATCGAGACCATCCTGGCTAACACGGTGAAACCCCGTCTCTACTAAAAATACAAAAAATTAGCCGGGCATGGTGGTGGGTGCCTGTAGTCCCAGCTACTCGGGAGGCTGAGGCAGGAGAATGGCGTGAACCCAGGAGGCAGAGCTTGCAGTGAGCCGAGATCGCGCCACTGCACTCCGGCCTGGGCAAGAGCGAGACTCCGCCTCAAAAAAAAAGATTGTTTTTCTGTTGTCGTTTTTGCTTTTTTTTTTTTTTTTTTTTTTTTTTTTAGACGTAGTCTTGCTCTTTCGCCCAGGCCAGAGTGCGGTGGCGCGATCGCGATCTCGGCTCACTGCAAGCTCCGCCTCCCAGGTTCAAGCTATTCTCCTGCCTCAGCCTTCCCAGTAGCTGGGACTACAGGCGCCTGCCACCACACTCGGCTAATTTTTTGTATTTTTAGTAGACACGGGGTTTCACCGTGTTAGCAAGGATGGTCTCGATCTCCTGACCTCATGATCCACCCACCTCGGCCTCCCAAAGTGCTGGGATTACAGGCGTGACCCACCACGCCCGGCCCAGAAAAACAATCTTATTCCCACCATTCCAGTAACTTTTTTGTGTATGTATTTAGCTGTACTATAGTTGGTTTGTATGATTTGGTTAAAAAGGCCAGCTGGCGTGGCCGCTCACGCCTGTAATCCCAGCACTTTGGGAGGCCGAGGCGGGCAGATCACCTGAAGTTGGGAGTTCGAGACCAGCCTGACCAACGTGGAGAAACCCTATCACTACTAAAAATACAAAAAAATCAGCCATGCGTGGTGACTCATGCCTGTAATCCCAGCTGCTGGAGAGGCTGAGGCAGGAGAATCGCTTGAACTGGGGAGGCGGAGGTTGTGGTGAGCCAAGATCCGCCATTGCACTACAGCCTGGGCAACAAGAGTGAAACTCCGTTCTGAAAAAAAAAAAAAAAACTAAAAGACAGGCCAGGTGCAGTGGCTCACACCTGTAATCTAAGGCCTTTTTTTTTTTTTGAGAGGCCAAGGTGGGCAGATAACAAGGTCAGGAGTTTGAGACCAGCCTGGCCAACACGGCGAAACCCCATCTCTACTAAAAATACAAAAAATTGGCTGGGCATAGTGGCGGGCGCCTGTAATCCCAGCTATTGGGGAGGCGGACGTTGCAGTGAGCCGAGATCGTGCCGCTGCACTCCAGCCCGGGCGACAGAGTGAGTTTCCATCTCAAAAAGAAAAAGGCCAAAGATAAAAGGTTTCTTTTTTTCCTTTTATTTTTTTGAGACGGAGTCTTGCTCTGTTGCCCAGGCTGGAGTGCAGTGGCACGATCTCGGCTCACTGCAACCTCCACCTCCCGGGTTCAAGTGATTCTCCTGCCTCAGCCTCTGGAGTAGCTGGAATTACAGGCGTATGCCATCACGCCCGGATAATTTTTGTATTTTGAGTAGAGACGGGGTTTCACCATGTTGGCCAGGCTGGTCTCGAACCCCTGAGCTCATGATCTGCCCGCCTCAGCCTCCCAATGTGCTGGGGTTACAGGCATGTGCCACTGTGCCAGGCCTTTTTTTTCCCTGTTTTTGTTTATAAAGTTGCTGGGGTTTTTTTTGGCCTGTTTGACATATGTGTGAAACAATGTTGTCCAGCAATAAACAGGAATTTTATTTTGCTGAATTGTTCTTTAAAAAATAGTTGCAATATCCCAGAGAGAAAAGTAATAAAAAAGTAGGCTTTCAAAAATATCAAGGTTATTGGTATTTAAAATCGAACTATGGCTAGGCACGATGGCTCACGCCTGTAATCCCAGCACTCTGGGAGGCTGAGGAGGGAGGATCACTTCAGGCCAGAAGTTCGAGACCAGCCTGGCCAACATGGTGAAACCTCGCCTCTACTAAAAATACAAAAACTAGCCAGGTGTGGTGGTGCACATCTGTAATCCCAGCTACTTGGGAGGCTGAGGCAGGAGAACCACTTGAAACTGGGAGGCGGAGATTGCAGTGAGCCGAGATCACACCACTGCACTACAGTCTGGGTGACAGAGTGAGACTCCATTTCAAAAAATTTTTAAAATAAGATCAAACCATTAGAGTAGCCCAGACCTTCCCCTAACACTTGCAGGGCCCAGACTAAGAATGCAAAAGAAGGCCCAAATATCCTATATCCAGGTATTTAAGTTGCAAATCGAATTAAACTGTCAGAGAAAACATGCTCTATCTTCCTAGCTTGACAAATGTGCCCTTCTAAAACATTAAACTTTTTTTTTGGTGGAGGGGTGGAGGGGACGGAGACTCGCTCTGATGCCCAGGCTGGAGTGCAGTGGCATGATCTTGGCTTGCTGCAACCTCCACCTCCCGAATTCAAGCAATTCTCCTGCCTCAGCCTCCCAAGTAGCAGGATTACAGGCATGGGCCACCACACCTGGCTAATTTTTGTAATTTTTTAGTAGAGACAGGGTTTCACCATTTTGACCAGGCTGGTCTCAAACTCGTGACCTCAGGTGATCTGCCCACCTCAGCTTCCCAAAGTGCTGGGATTACAGAACATTAAACTTTTAAAATTGGTTTAAAGCTCTATTTCTCCTAAGGTAAAAAAATGGAGCTAATGCATGGTGTGCACCTATAAACTCAGCTACCCCGGCGGCTGAGGCAGAAGGATTGCTTGGCTTAAGAGTTTGAGACCGGGCCGGGCGCCGTGGCTCACGCTTGTAATCCCAGCACTTTGGGAGGCCGAGGCGGGCGGATCACGAGGTCAGGAGATCGAGACCACGATGAAACCCCGTCTCTACCAAAAATACAAAAAATTAGCCGGGCGTGGTGGCGGGCGCCTGTAGTCCCAGCTACTCGGAGAGGCTGAGGCAGGAGAATGGCGTGAACCCGGGAGGCGGAGCTTGCAGTGAGCCGAGATCGCGCCACTGCACTCCAGCCTGGGTGACAGAGCAAGACTCCGTCTCAAAAAAAAAAAAAAAAAAAAAAGAGTTTGAGACCAGCCTGGGCAACACAGTGAGACCTTGTCTCAAAAAAAAAAAAAAAAAAAAAAATGCAAAATGTCAAGATAATTGAGTGTGATTACGGTTGAATGTGTCTGGATGCTCTGATGATAAGCTGATGATTTGGGGATGAGTAATAAAATACATATTGCATTATTATTATTTTTTTTGGCCTTCACTTTTGTTATTTTATTTTCCAAGACGGAGTCTCACACTGTCACCCAGGCTGGAGTGCAGTGGCGCGATCTTGGCTCACTGCAACCTCCGCCTCCTGGGTTCAAGCAATTCTCCTGCCTCAGCCTCCTGGGTATCTGGGATTACAGGCATGCACCACCATGCCAGGCTAATTTTTGTATTTTTAGTAGAGACGGGGGTTTCACCATGTTGGCCAGGCTGGTGTCGAACTCCTGACCTCATGATCTGCCCGCCTTGGCCTCCCAAAGTGCTGGGATTACAGGTGTGAGCCACCGCACCCGGCCCACTTATGTTATTATAATTGAAATCTGCACATAATTTATGCTCTACTGACAGTATAGATGCTTGTTACATCTAGTCCTACATACATACAAATGTAAGAATAGCATGCATCATTCAGTGTTAGAAAATGTTTCTCAGGTGCTACACGCAACTGTGGTGAATACCAAAGTAATTTAAGTACCTCAGGAATCAGAATTGGAATGTGAAAAGAACATGAATGCTCAGCATACCAATATTTCAATTAGGCAAGAGCTAATTGCTTTCATGCTATCCACGTGTAAGGATTTGGCAGGCAATTTTGTTTTTTTCTTTCTTAAGTGCTTCCTCCTCTGGAATCCTTCCTCTAATCGGAACAGTATCTGCTTTGACATCAGTGGCATACAACCCACAAACTCTCATGACCTTTGTATGCAGGTATCTTGTGTTTTGGGAGCATAGGTCAAGAGATATCCCTTGGTGAGCAGTGTTGCACATAAGCATTGGTGTTCAGGGCTTTTGGTCATGCTGTGCCAGCACAGGTCATGGGGTCCTGAGAGACGAAAGTACCATTTGCCTGTAACAAAGCAACATAGGTATTGGAGTGCATAAAATGTGCTGGGGTACCAGGGTTCAGAGCAGGGTCCCTCTTGCCTGGGTCTAAAGGAGATATTGCTGTACTTATAAACAAAACATTTGTACTAATTATGCCAAGAAAATTCTTTGTTCAACCTGATTCTACCCCTTTTAGGTATCCAATATAATAAATTACAACTCCATAGTATTAAATTAATGTCTTCTTAAAGTAGAATTATAAGAATGATAGAGAAATATAGTAATAAGGGAAATAATAAATTCGGGTCCTGTTCACTAGCAAATCATGCCTGTTCATTGTTGAAAATGTGAAAATTAAGGTAAATAGCATTATTTCCTAAAGCATGTACACAGGGTAGAGCTGCTGTAATTGTGTTTTTGTTTTTTTGCGTTTCAAAAAGTTTCCTAGGCCAGGCGCGGTGGCTCACACCTGTAATCCCAGCACTGTGGGAGGCCGAGATGGGCAGATCACCTGAGGTCAGGAGTTCGAGACCAGCCTGGCCAACATGGTGAAACCCCGTCTCTACTAAAAATTACCCATTTTCCCTAGTTCATTCAACAGTGGGATTCCTGTGGACTTATGTTTTCTAGTTTTGTGGGGGAAAATCAGAACTACTCTCCCAGAGGAAGTGAAAGTTAAGCTGAGACTTAAGGAGGTGGCATTCAGCCAGGTGAAGGGCAGTAATCCAGGTAAAGTATCAAACTATATATTCCCCCAGTTTTCAGTAGTGCTCAGGGGACATTCCCATTAGTGACGATTCACGTGGCAGTCCGCGGGAGAGGCAGGTGACTGCCACGCAGGACAACTGTTGTTTTACTCCTAGCTCTCCCTCTTGCCCAAGCAGTAGTATACAAGTGGGGATGTCATATATTAAAAAATATATATTCAATATATAGAAATATGTATCATATTTATATTTTATATATATATATAGGTATCCATCTATCTATCTAGGAAACAACATAAGAAATGTAAGAGCTGGTCCCTTGCATTGGAGAAGTTTATACAGCAGTGAAGGATATAAACAGGAGAATCAGACTTAGGGAAAGTGAATAAGGAAAAAACATCAAGAAATGCCAGGTGAATGAGTGACCTGCATCATACTTGCACTTAAAGCTTCATCTCTTCACTCCCTGAACAACCAGTGAAACAGAAAGCAAGGATAGGGGAACTGGCTGCCAGCTGGTTTTGATGTCTTGTCCCACCAAGAACTCCTTTCTGGCCTGGCGCAATGGCTCACGCCTGTAATCCCAGCACTTTGGAGGCTAAGGTGGGCGGATCACTTGGGGCCAGGAGTTTGAGACCCGCCTGGCCAACATGGTGAAACCCTGTCTCCACAAAAAATACAAAAATTAGCCAGGCATGATGGCGCACACCTGTAATCCCAGCTGCTCAGGAGGCTAAGGCATAATTGCTTAAACCCAGAAGGCAGATTTGCAGTGAACTGAGATCATGCCTCTGCACTCCAGCCTGGGTCACAGAGCAAGACTCTGTCTCTGGAAAAAAAAAAAAAAAAAAGAAGTTCTTTCTGATATCCGGAACCCCTTCCGCCAAAAAGAAAAACACCACCAAAAGAAACCAGTCACCCCATTACAGTGTGCAGGTAAAGAGCACTGAGTTAGTTAGATCTCTTCCTCCAAGGACTGGTCCCAAGCTGCAACCTGGGCACCCCTATAGCTAGATGCCTGCGGTGTGCAGCAGCTCCCCAGCCCGAGGCCTTTGCAGAGGCTGGGCTCATCCCACTCACCTGGACCTGGTGAAGGGGGAAGGGAGGAGGGCCAAAGGTGTGGGGCAAGGAAGGGTGAGGAGAAAGAAGGAAGATGGAGACTGCAGCACTCCATGGTCAATGGCATAAAGGAGGGTCGGCCACCTGTTGTCAGGGCCACTATCACAACCTCCTGCCACTCCCATGCATGGGAGGGGCAGGGCTGGGCCTGGGTGCTACCTGGGAGGGGCATCCATCCGTAATCTGGATCCGGGCCCCACCTGTGCCCCTTCCCCTCTGGAACTCCCACCCTCACCTGCGTCTCTCTGCCGGGTTCAGTCTTTCCTTCAGGGGAAACCTCTGGCACTGTTTGTCCAGGTAAAATCAGGGCCCCGGCTTTATTCTGGGAAGCTTTGAATAATTACTGGGGAGAAGAGGGAGGAAGCAATGCGGTAATCAAGAAAGGAGTAGGCGCTGCTGAGGTCCCCACCACTGTTGTCACCGTGCTGTTGTGGTGCTGCGGTCAGCACACCCGGGCCCACCCAAACCTTTCCATTTCTTACCTACGTTTGGTATCATTCATTCACATCTAGAAATGTATTCAAATGAAAAACAATCCAGGATGTATGCATACGTTGATTTTCAGGGATGTTTAGCAAGGCTATTTATGGTAGAAAAATTGGAAGCTACATAAATAACTAACAATAGGCGACTGATTCTAAATCATGGAAATTCGTTTAGTAAAACTTTTTTTTTTTTTTTTGAGACAGAGTCTAGCTCTGTCACCCGGGCTAGAGTGCAGTGGTGCGATCTTGGCTCACTGGGTTCAAGTGATTCTCCTACCTCAGCCTCCCGAGTAGCTAGGATTACAGGCGCCCACCACCATGCCCAGCTATTTTTTTGTATTTTTAGTAGAGATGGAGTTTCACTGTGTTGGCTAGGCTGGTCTCAAACTCCTGACCCCATGATCTGCCCGCCTCAGCCTCCCAAAGTGCTGGGATTACAAGCACGAGCCACCACGCCCGGTCAGAATTTTTTTTTAGACAGGGTCTCACTCTTTGCCCAGAATGCAGTCCAGTGGCATGATCATGACTCACTACAGTCTCCAGGAGTTCCTGGGATCAAGCGATCCTCCTGCCTCAGCTTCCTGAGTAGCTGGGATTACAGATTCATACCACCACCCTTGGCTAATTTTGTGTGTGTGTGTGTGTGTGTGGAGATGGGGGGGGTCTCTCTATGTTGCCCAGGCTAGTCCTGAACTCCTGAGCTCAAGCTATCCTGGCACCTCGGTCTCCTGAAGTGCTGGGATTGTAGGTATGGGCCACCACACCCAGCCTTTTAGTAGAATTTATTGCGCACATTTAAAGTCATTTTATGGCAGAATATTTATGATTGACAGAAAATGCTCACTATAGGCCAGGCGCAGTGGCTCACGCTTATAATCCCATCACTCGGGGAGGCCGAGGCAGGTGGATCACTTGAGGTCACGAGTTTGACACCAGCCTGGCCAACATGGTGAAAGCCTGTCTGTACTAAATATACAAAAATTAGCTGGGCGAGGTGGCCTGTGCCTGTAGTCCCAGCTACTTGGGAAGCTTGGGAAGCTCAGCGGGGAGAATTGCCTGAACTCTGGAGGCGGGGGTTGCAGTGAGCTGAGATCATGCCACTGCACTCCAGCTGGGCAACAGAGGGAGGCTCTGTCTCAAAAAAAAAAAAAAAAAAAAAAAGCCCACTATATATTGAGTGGGGAGAAAGCAGTTTACAAAACAGGTTTTGGCTGGCTTCAGAAGAAAACAGGGAGACATAACATGGATGGGCAGAGACGGGAAAGTGGTATCTCTAGGTAGCTGGATGCTAGGAATAAATTTTATGCCATGTTATTTTTGTATCGCTTCTCGGCCTTTTGGCTAAGATCAAGTGTGTATTTTTGCAAAGATAAGAGAAAAAAGGATATTTTTTAAATCATGGGGGTGATCAGCAGTTCACTCACCGGTGCTTGTGGGCTTTGTTCCCTCCCTGGAAAGGGACGGAGAATTCCACATCCAGAGGGAGCCCTGCCGTCCATGGTTCTGAGCTTGAAGTCACTAGGACTTCTTTCAAACTTGTGTGCCAAGGAGACTCCGATGTTGGCCTCAGTTCCCAGGCTGAACTCAGCAGCTCAGCCCATGAAAACTTCTGTATTGAGACAAAGGAAAGGATCTGTCAGAAAGCAACACCTATTGTCCTGAACTTGACACTAAGAAAGAGGACAAGTGATAAAGAAGCTGAAGACGGGTGGTAGAGAGAGGTATAACATTCCAGCCCCTCAACCTAGAAATGTTAGTAGAATCAACAACAGCTTAATAGACCAAGAGTCAGAATCCCCCGATGAAGATTCTTCATAAGAAAAAAGAAAGAAGACAGGGATATAACTCATCAGCAGCTGCAGGGCAGGCCGTGCAAGATGGGGGAAAGAAAAAAAATTTTCCAAAAAATCAAAATTGGAACTGTAAACTTTTCAGGTCCCAGCTTACTTTTTAAATCTCAAGCTAATCAGAATTTTGCCAGGGCCAAATGTAGTGAGCCTCCATCAGCAAGCGTTCTTCCCAAACCACCAAGCTGTTTCCTTTAATTCTTCCGATAAGGAAATAATGACATTTTAACTTAAAACCTTACTTAAAGTACAGGTATAAAATAAGATAAAGTACTAATGTTCACGTTTAGCTATGTTTGTTTACAGATAGTTGTCAACTGGTCTAAAACAAATACACCAAGGGATTAAAGTATTTGTGTAGAACTGTTAATTAGTGCAAAAAATAAAATTGACTTCATCTCATTTGTTCTATGTGTTGGGTGCACTGTGATGTAATGATAGCATCAGTGCAACTTAAAGTAACTAAATTAATAATTGTACTAACTATTAAGTGTTCTCAAATGAGTTCTTTTTTTTTTTTTTTTTTTTTTGAGACAGAGTCTCTGTCACCCAGGCAGAAGTGCAGCGGTGCAATCTTGGCTCACTGCAACCTCTGCCTCCTGGGTTCAGGCGATTCTCCTGCCTCAGCCTCCTGAGTAGCTGGGATTAAAGGCGTGCACCACTATGCCCAGCTAATTTTTATATTTTTTGTAGAGACGGGGTTTCACCACGTTGGCCAGACTGGTCTCAAATTCCTGACCTCAAATGATCCACCTGCCTTGGCCTCCCAGAGTGCTGAGATCACAGGCATGTGCCACTACACCCAGCCTCAAATAAGTAACTTTTAAGTGAAACCATTCAAATTTAGATTTGGGAACTAGCAAGGGAATCAACTTTTTCTATTGAATGTTGGGGAAAAATAGTAATATAAGATTATTATTCATGGATAGTAGATTGCTGAAAGTGAATCAGATTGTAAACATCTAGCTAAGACACAGGATTAAGAAGTAGGTAAACTTCTGAAAGTTCAGTATACTAGAAGCATTCAAACCAGTAATACACCAATAACCTGATGCACTGCCAAAAGAAAATGTGAAGTTTTCCTAATAGTGCATTTTAGTAAATTGTACAGCGGTGAAACTGGAAAGGGCACTTGGGGTTTATCAGAACGAGGCAGAGTATACCCCAATGTCCCTTTCTCTAAATGCAGTGGATATGTGTCTGCCAACAAATACACCAAAACCACTTTTTTTTGAGATGGAGTCTCTCTCTGTCGCCCAGGCTGGAGTACAGGGGCGCGATCTCTGCTCTCTGCAAGCTCCGCCTCCCGGGTTCAAGCCATTCTCCTGCCTCAGCCTCCCAAGTAGCTGGGACTACAGGAGCCCACCACGACGCCCGGCTAATTTTTTGTATTTTTAGTAGAGACGGGGTTTCACTGTGTTAGCCACCGTGCCCAGCCCAAAATCTTAATTAAAAAAAACAACAACATCATTTAACGGTCACTCAATAGCTTTCAAAATACATTTTTATGGCTGGGCAAGATGGCTCATGCCTGTAATCCCAGCATTTTGGGAGGCCGAGGCAGGCGGATCGAAGGTCAGGAGTTCGAGACCAGCCTGACCAACATGATGAAACCCTGTCTCTACTAAAAATACAAAAATTAGGCCAGGCGCGGCGGCTCACGCTTGTAATCCCAGCACTTTGGGAGGCTGAGGCGGGCAGATCACGAGGTCAGGAGATCGAGACCACGGTGAAACCCCGTCTCTACTAAAAATACAAAAAATTAGCCGGGCATGGTGGCGGGCGCCTGTAGTCCCAGCTACTCGGAGAGGCTGAGGCAGGAGAATGGCGTGAACCCGGGAGGCGGAGCTTGCAGTGAGCCGAGATTGCGCCACTGCACTCCAGCCTGGGCGACAGAGCGAGACTCTGTCTCAAAAAACAAAACAAAACAAAAAAACCAAAAATTAGCCAGGCACAGTGGCACATGCCTGTAATCCCAACTTACTCAGGAGGCTGAGGGAGGAGAATCGCTTGAACCCAGGAGGCAGAGGTTGCAGTGAGCCAAGATCTCCCTACTGCACTCCAGCCCAGGCAACAGAGCGAGACTCTGTCTCAAAAACAAAACAAAACATTTTTATATTACGGCACTGCCTAAGCTATTCCGATAGTAATATGACCTCATCATTTCTGCAAAGCTTGCCTTGGGGAGAGGAAGCTTGCTTTGGAGAGTTGTATAATGTGAAAGTTTTAAGTAACTAGGGAAGAAAGAGCCATGTAAATACATGTAATAAACTTGTAGCATATGTAAAGTTTTCTCGGCCTTTATCCTACAAAAATGGAATATTTTAGTATGAATTTGCTGAATATAAGAGTGTGGGCTTTTTTTTTTATAGTATGGCCTAATTTTAAAGGTCCAAAATATATATATATTTTTAAATCACTTTATTCTGGCCGGGTGCGGTGGCTCACGCCTGTATGTAATCCCAACACTTTGGGAGGCTGAGGCGGGCAGATCACGAGGTCAGGAGATAGAGATCATCCTGGCTAACACGGTGACACCCCGTCTCTACTAAAAATACAAAAAATTAGCCAGACACGGTGGCACGTGCCTATAGTCCCAGCTACTCGGGAGGCTGAAGCAGGAGAATTGCTTGAACCCGGGAGGCAGAGGTTGCAGAGAGCCAAGATCATGCCACTGCACTCTAGCATGGGTGACAGAGCCAGACTCCATCTCAAAAACATAAACAAACAAAAAAAAGAACTTTATCTTAAACTAAAATCTGTTGCCAGGTGCAGTGGCTCACACCTGTAATCCCAGCACTTTGGGAGGCCAAGGCGGGCAGATCACTTGAGGTCAGGAGTTCGAGACCAGCCTTGCCAACATAGTGAAACCCCATCTCTGTTTTTTTTTTTTTTTTTAATGGAGTCTAGCTCTGTCACCCAGGCTAGAGTGCAGTGGCACAATCTCGGCTCACTGCAACCTCTGCCTCCCAGATTCAAGCAATTCCCCTGCCTCAGCCTCCCGACTAGGGGGGATTACAGGCGCCCACCACCACTCCTAGCTAATTTTCGTATTTTTAGTAGAGACGGGGTTTTACCATGTTGGCCAGGCTGGTCTCAAACTCCTGACCTCGTGATCCACCCGCCTTGGCCTCCCAAAGTGCTGGGATTACAGGTATGAGCCACTGCACCCGGCTGATAATTTGCATTTTTAACTGCTTCCCAGGTGATGCTGATGCTGATGGTCCAGGAACCACACTTCCGAGAATCACGGAAACAAAAAGTTATATTCAACAACAAAATCTGCATAATTCTGTCTCCCTTTTGTCTCAAGTAAAAGCTTAAGGGAAAGAAAATAGATTTATTAAGTATCATCCAGAATACACATAATGTCATTTTATTTAATTCTCACAACACTCTACAACATAATTGTTACATTATTTTGTGGAGGAGGATGTTACACCTCAGAAATTAAGCAACTTGCTCAACATTATACAGTAAGGAAGGGGTGAACAAATGTGTTTGACTTCAAAATCTACATTCTCTGTTATACCTTGCCACTTCTAACGATGTTTAGCCAGCATAATTGTATTAGCCCAGAATTTTAACTTCATTCTACTTTCTATGTGGTGGTCTGTCTTCCACTTTGTTGTTGTCTGTTTTAAAATTTTTGTTATAAACTGGTTCAAATTATCTAAGGAAGGCCAGGCACGGTGGCTCACGCCTGTAATCCCAGCACTTTGGGAGTCCATGACAAAAGACATTATGAAGAAACACATCTTACTGCTCACCGGTAGCACAGGTCATTGTTCCTTAGGAGCTGGTCCACCATATTCTCCACTTGCACAAACCAGCTGGGCACTGCTTTGTAAACGAGGGGAGTGTCTCTCACATCGCCAAGTACTATACCAATAACCATATCACATACCTCTAATACATATAAATTCAATTCTCTCACTCTTCTGTATAAACACAGAACCCCATCTCTCTATCAGAGACACATACACTACATTCCCAGAATATATAACACTAATAACCACTTACTGAAAAATACAAGCACATAGCTCCACAAAACATTCATCTAAACTGCCATGCCCTTGAACACACACACAAACTCAATACTCACGGAGTTCCCTACATGACCTAAATATACCTGCAATTAACTAACATGCCACAAATATGCAAACATGCCACCTCATATGCCCAAATACACAGTCCCACAATACCTGCACATATGTAATCACACTTCTAAATGCTCACACAGAAATAACTCCTCCATTTTCCAAGACACAGAATCATACAAACTCCACCTCACAACTGCACACATTCATTCTACCAGTCCCCCAGTAGTCATGGATCTGCCCTCACACATTGAAATGGCCATACACAACCCTTGAAAATCGTGAAAAGAAACACACACAACGATACAACATATCCTAAGCACACAAATGGTCTTCCTACATTCCCCAAATATGTAAACCACAGTGTACATTCACAAAAATAGACACAAGCACTTTCTCTATTATTGCCCACATGCACAACAAGATAATTCTTCCAAATCTGCCAAACATTAGACAAATACAAATCCCCAACATTGATTTGAGAAAACTGATGGAAAATACATCTTCACAACCCAAATCACAAATATCAAACCCCAATTCTTCTTGTATTCATATATTACACCTCATATCCTCCAAATATAAACACTCACTCCTACGCACTCTCACAAAAGCAGTTATGAATAGTTATGAATGATCTTCTTTACTTTTCTTTTTTTCTTTTTTTTTTGAGAGGGAGTCTCGCTCCTACCTTGAAGTGCAGTGGCGTGATCTCCTCTCACTGCAGCCTCCGCCTCCCGGGTTCAAGCAATTCTCCTGCCTCAGCCTCCCGAGTAGCTGGGACTACAAGTGCATGCCACCACACCTGGCTAATTTTTGTATTTTTAGTACAGATGGAGTTTTGCCAAGTTGGCCAGGCTGGTCTTAAACTCCTGACCTCAAGTGATCCGCCCACCTCAGCCTCCCAAAGTGCTGGGATTACAGGCATGAGCCACCATGCCCAGCCCAATTATGACCTTCTTTAATCTGCAATCTCCATACAGACACCACCAACCCACACAGGTGAATACATATTAGATTCTCACCAATTAAATACGTAACAAATTCCAAACTAAGCATTCATATAAACACATTTTCACATACACACAGCCACCCCCACAAATCTCACACTCCCCAAAATGCAAAACAAATCTTTCTCACATTAAGTACACACACTGACCAACTGCCCAAGAAGACACACACGTATGTGCAGTTAATTTTAGATATAATACATGTGTAGTCTACAATTTACAAATAATGATACACACTACTTTTTATTTAAATTCCACATAAGTAAGCGATTCTTATAGAAGCTTTTCTTGACTTTGGCCACACTCTTGCTTCCACAACCAACTTATGCTACCAAGTGAACAGACTATGAGTAAAGGCCTGTTATTCCACTTTTCAGCTTTTCATATCATTGACAAACGAGCGTATTAGAACACGCATGCTGGCTGATCATTCTGATTAAGTCAACAAGCTTCACAACTCACTCAATGAGGTCGTCCGTGGGAACTTTACTGATTTGACGAGGACAGGAGCTACTTCTTTGCTGAACTGCATCACGTTTCAACTGCTGAGGAAAGAGTTTTGCATTGTTTGGAATGTGCACTGCACGGCCGAGAGAAACTTTGGGGTTACCACTGCATTGTTAAACTTACCCCTTCACTTCAAGGCCAGGCGAGCAAGGGAAAGGAGTGCGGCCTGGGCGTCCCGCAGGGCCCCGCTAAGGGCCGCTCCCGCCTTGAGCGCAGCCACAGGCCCTCCCACAAGGATGGGGTCGCCCCGCAGACACTGCTGACCAGCGGAAGCCTGACCAGGAGGCGATTACCTTCTAATCACAAATAACTTTATTTTTAGGTAACACCACGGAGGACGCCATGAGAGCGAAGGCCGTTGGATAACCGCCCGTTCCGCTCGCGCTGCGCCGTCTCCCTGTCCAGAACCACCGGCAACCTATGCTGGGAGCAGTTGAGGGCGGCTGGCTGCGCGCTGGAACGCCGCCGGCCTCGAGGCTCGTGCGCAGGCGCGCGGGGCAGGCCTGGAGCCCGCCCTGGGAGGGCCCGGCAGGAGATCGGGAAATGGAGGGAGGCTGCACCTGGGCACTTCCTGGGGCTAGGCGACGCCTCCTCCTTGGAGCCTCCAAGACCGTCCCTCCTAGAAACGAGCGAGTCTGACCGGGTGCAGTGGCTCACGCCTGTAATCCCAGCACTTTGGGAGGCCGAGGCGGGTAGATCACCTGAGGTCAGGAGTTCGAGACCAGCCTGGCCAACATGGTGCAATCCCATCTCTACCAAAAATACAAAAATTAGCGGGGCATGGTGGCGCGCACTTGTAGTCCCAGCTACTCGAGAGGCTGAGGCAGGAGAATTGCTTGAACCTGGGAGGCAGAGGCTGCAGTGAGAGGAGATCACACCACTGCACTTCAAGGTAGGAGCAAGACTCCATCTCAAAAAAAAAAAAAAAAAAGAAAACTAGTAGAGAAGCAACTCACTGACTTGAGTTTGTAATAGCTTCAGAAGAAATTTTCATCATCAGATCCTTTCTGCTCATTTGCAGGATTCCTATCATCTGTCTCCACGTGATGACACTGAAGAGCCTTCACATCTACGATGGCCCTGGGCCTCAAGTGCAGAGACTGAGAGCTCTACCAAACACAGCATGGAGCCGCCATTCCTCTACCGTTCCGTGATTGGGGGGAAGAGCATCTGTCCTCTGAACAGGGGATCCAAGCCCTGAGAGGTTCTTTCTCAGCAGTCAGTGCGGCCCAGGACTTTATGTGAGCACACTCAGAGAGCAGGGACCAGAGGACTTTTAGCCACCACCTTCCATGGCCAGTCTTCACAGATTACCTTTGGCTAATTTGATTGTCTCTCCTCCTGGGGTCTAGGACTTCAAACACATACAGAAGCGATTTCAGAACTGAGACAAGACACTGTTCCACAGTATACTTTTTCTATCAGTGGCTCAGAAAAAGACTCATTCAAATCCTGTATCAAAGCCATGCATGAGCATCTTGAGAAAGCATCAGCTGACTGACTTGATAAGAGAGGAAGCAACCAAGAATTCTGCCCTTCTTCAGTGCCTGAGTGTGATATTTTGCCTCAACATCCCTCTTAGATGAAGTTACTAATTGAAAATCATTTAAGTTTTTGCCCCGTGATAAAAGATCGAGTCTCAGAAAGATCTCCAAAGTGTTTACTGTTTGTTTGGTTTGGTTTGGTTTTGGTGAGTTTACCATGATTTTGCTTGAATTGCTCTCCGTTGATCTTCTCAGCTAAGATCGAGGTAGAGTTGCACAGCGGAAGAGGGCTGCGTGTGAGGAGGCAGCTCTGTCTCAGAGGACAAAAGGCCTGGGAGCACCCAGACAGGCAGTCACTGTGTGGAGGTCACTCCCCTCCCAGTGGCCACTGTGGAGGCATTTCATAGAAATGCTCGCTGGACCATTCAGGTTTAGAGTTGGGACAAAACCGAGAACTCATGAGGATATTGGACAGGAGTTAGGAAATGACTTTTTCCTACAACTGGGGCAAGGAGGGGAGAACCCTGGGCTTGAGACTTGCAATCCACCACCTGCCTCTGCAGTGTGGCCCCTGTTACATTTTCTGCAACTCTGCCTTCTTGAGTCCAAATGTCTTCAAAAGGGGCAAATGCTTAAGTGCCAACAGGGTGTGTTTCAGTGAATGTTCACAGTTGTGCACTGGTCCGGCTGAAGGCCTCTTCCCTTCCCTAACACCCACCCATCAGTGCAAAATGACTGCTGCCCAGCACGGAGTGACGTGTGTGTCTCAGATTTTGTTGCTGTGCTCTGAGTACTCACTCCTCATCTCCTTTGACCAGTTTCCTAACACTCCCCTTGTTCACAACACAGAACATGAGTGCCCTTTCCTGTCATTTTGACGCTGATAAACAGCAATTCTCCGTGTGAAAATGAGAATGAAGTTTTTTTAAAGACAGGCTACAATAATTTCCATGCTGAGAACCACATGTGATGACATTTGTGATGAAGATGAGGACAGCAATGAGCTGAGAGAGGCCAGCCAGGATTCACACATGCAAGGGGATGCATGGGAATGGGGATGGGACATTGGTGGCTAGCATGCTTGCTTGTCTCAGAATGGACATGGGTTGTGGATTTCTAACTCCTGGAGAAATCAGAGTTCTAGGAATTGTAAGCCACTTTATGTTAGGAAAGAAAAAGACGGTGTTCTGCCCTCCTGTCCCTTAAAACTGTGCGTACTGCCACTAAACCTGGAAGCTGAGAAGGGTATAATGGCTACTCCTGACTTCCTTTCATCAAATCAGCCTGCTATTGTTTTCTGCAATGGTTGTGGTGCAGCATCTTTTTGTGGTGCAGCCAAGATTCACACTTGAGTCTCCTTACTGCAAGTTCTCACTCTCACAGTGGAGAGTTAATAATAATTACCTAATATGTTATACTTTTTTGGAAAGAGTTACCAGATAAAGTGCAAGATCCCAGTGAAATGTGAATAGCACAGATAAAGGACAGATTTTTTTTTTTTTGTAAAAGTGTACTCTAAATGTCATATGGATCATAATTATAGTAAAAACTAATTCACTGTTTATCTTCAATTCAAATTCCACTTGGTATTCTTTATTCATACTTGCTAAATCTGGCCACTATGTTCTTTCATGTATTTTTAATTTTAAAAAACAGTCCAACTTCTCATTCTAGCAATTTGCCTACAGAAATAAAGAGAGGAACCACATTACTGGGACAAATACAGTCACTGCAAATATCAGAAGAATACTGGAACATATTAATATATTAATTTTTACCCAAAGAACCTGAAAATATTTTTAGACAGCAAAAATAGCTTCATTATGCTTTTGATTGCATAATATATCTCTGGAAAGATGAAAAAGAATCAGATAACACCTGTTTCCTCCAGGAAAGAAAATGTGGTGGCCAGAGAAAAGAGGTGGGAGGAAGACTGGTCACTGCCTATTCCACTGTGCACAATTTGAATTTGGAACCATGCAAAAGTATTGCTTAGTTAAGTTAAACTCATGTAAAGATACAAAATAAACATTTAACACCAGCACAATATGCTGGGAAACAAAATGAAAGGATTTCTGGTCTCGGTGCTGTAGGTCACATAGCCACTCTTTCCTGGACTGAGTCTTCCCAAGAAAGGGGATGGGAAGTAAGGCTGGCCTACTGGTGTGGACAGATTCCAGCAACATACATGACCTGGGGGCACAAGGATTGCCTCCTAAACAATGATGAGCACACAGCCACCTAATAGCTGGATCGGCTGAGACCATTCTGATTTCAAACACTCGGTCCCCTTGCCTTCCTAAGAACCCCTGTGTTTCTCAGACTGAAAACGTGTTCTGAATTTTGTTAAGTAAGTGCGGCCCCTGTGGAAATTCATCAAGAGTGGGAAAGAGCCAAAGTGGGAAGGAGCATGGGTTGATTGGCACAAAAGTAGGTCTGTTGATAAAGAATGGAAGTAAAGGGGACATCAGGTAGAAGCTTTTGCTGTGAGTCAGAAGGAAAATTTAAAAGTCCCTGAAGAGGCGCACACCGTCTGTGTTGCTGCCGTCCAGTTGGAAGGGAACCTCAGGTTCTTGCCTACTGGCCAGAGCCCTTCACAGAATGTCCCCCACCCCTGCCAAGCCCAGCTGCCCACCGCCCCTCCCCCTCTGCAGAATGCCTGGGGTCCTGTGTTCCAAACCTATTTACATTCAAATTTTCCCTGCTTCAGTTGGACTCAGGAGTATCTGCTGAGTCAGGTCACTCTCTAGGTCCTGCCCTTGACTTTTTTCACTGCGGAAGCTGCCAGACAGTGGTGGTCAGTACCCAGCCTGAGGGGATGGCTTCAAATGGAGGTGAACCTGTAGGGACTGGGGCATTATCTGAGTCTGCCATGCCTCAACTCCTTAGGAATTCAAATTTGAACTGCCCCTGGGGACAGCTGATAGGGCTGATGTCAAGGAGGGAGGGAGCACTGGATGTCCCCAAGGACATCACACCTGGGGATGGCCATGGCACCCTGAGTCTGTGGTTAGGGAGGACGGCTCCTTAGAGGTGGACCAAGATGGCTGGGGGAATACACCGTGTAGGGGAAAGGATGGAGTGGATGGATTGATGCTTTCTAGAGGGGGACAGATCACGTCATTGTGTTTGTAGGGAGTGGTGGGATCGTGTTGTGCTGGTGGCCCAGGGAGAATGATGGGCAAGCCTGAGCCCTGTGCTGTGTCTTCAGGCACCTGGAAGGTGCCCTTCCATAGTGTTTAGAGGGATTTGGACTGGAGTTTTCTAGTTCTTAGGGAGGAGTGGGGAGAAGTGGTCTCAGCCAGAAAACTGTTGGGTGGGTTGGCTGTGACAGAGCATGTAGTGACAGCCTCTGGGTGGGCAAGGCTGGGGGCCACTGTAACTGCCACAGCCCAGAGCCTCTCAGCTCCCTCCCCAGAGCTGGCTTCTCCATCAGTTCAGGTAGCCATTGGCTTTGATTTAACAGAGGTGGGGACAGATGGGGAAGTTCAGGCAACACAGGGCCTGGGCTTCCTGAGTTGTTCTGAATCGTTTGCCCTTTTGTGGAAGCTCAGGTCTTCAGACCCACTTCCTCTTGTCTGCTAGCTCGTGGCCTGTCCTCTGCACTTTGTGTTTGTGTGGAGATGAAGAATTTGCCCCATTCCACTTATACTACCTCATGAACAGGGGACAGGTGTGGATTCTTGCTGGTTCTCAGTGGAAGGGTCTGAAAAGGCTGGTTTCCTTTTCAGTAGAGGAAGGAGAGTAGCGCACAAATAGGAAGACACTCCTATTATTATTATTATTATTATTCAAATTAGGATGTGTGTCCTGACTGATGAGGTGCATGTGCTGTATCCCTTATTCCCCTTGACTAGAGACTGCATGAGGTCCTAGTGAACAGGGATGAGTTCCAGACAACTTTGCCTCACCTGGCCTGTGGCCCAAGAACCCCTGGTTCTTGGTTGGTCACTATGTTCAGTTATTGGGAGCTCAAAGGAGCAGGACCAGAGATGGGCTCCTTGTCCCACTACCTATTGTAACATGACCAGCAGCTGTGAAAATCCCTAGACACCTCCCCTGATAGCCCTGCTGCTCATCATTTGCTGGCTGTGTTCTAATCATGTGCAGCTGTTGCTGGCTACACAATGACAATATCTCAGAGGACTCCACCACTGCTTCTCAGATCTGTTCCCTGGGAACGGAGCTTCCTGAGTGGCAGCTGGGACCACTGAGCACTGAGGAATGGGTGGCCTGAATCTGACCCCTATTTAACACTTGTGTGGGTGGTGCCAGGACAATCACTTGCATGCTGGGCGTGATGCATTATGGGTTATCTTCAGGGTTCCTAGGGCGCTGGCTTGGGTGAGTTTCCATCCAGTGGTTTTCTTTTTTTTTTGAGATGGAGTCTCACTCTGTCACCTGGGCTGGAATGAAGTGCCACGATCTCGGCTCACTGCAGCCTCTGCCTCCTGGGTTCAAGCAATTCTTCTGTCTCAGCTTCCTGAGTAGCTGGGATTACAGGCATGCACCATCAGCTAATTTTTGTATTTTAGTAGAGATAGGGTTTCACCACGTTGGCCAGACTGGTCTTGAACTCCTGACCTCAGGTGATCCACCCGCCTGGGCCTCCCAAAGTGCTGGGATTACAGGCAGGAACCAGCACGCCTGGCCTATCCAGTGGTTTTCTTTTGTTGTGTTGAGCTAGGAAAGAAAGGGGTTTACAAGAGCTTCAGGAAAAGGAAGACTGAAGACGAGATGGGGCCATAATATTCGGAAACTTCTGGCCTCCCGTCGGCCTCCTGAGTGCTGAGCACTGCCCTGGGGTAGGCCCCTCACCTCCTGCTGAGCACGCTGAGGACCACCAAGCCGAGAGACTCATCCCTGACCCATGGCGTGGGAGATGCCTGTGAGGCTGGTGCAGGCTGCCAGGGACACCCGAGGGAGACCCTCAGAGACAGCAAAGGCTTGGCTGTTTCTTCTTGGCAGACAAAGGTCAGGGAGTCTTGGTGACCAGGGCAAGGCTGTCTAGTGGAGCGACTCTCCCGTGGAGGAACAGAGCATCCGATGCACACTCAGGGACACTTGCAAGCTGCATAGTTTCCCTGTCACACGCCCTCAGCTCTTGGGACTCCTTCTGATTCCCCAGTGACTAGTGCGGAGCTGGAGACCCCAACTCATTCATCTCTTTCCTTTGTCTCCACAGCATGCCCAGTGCTGGGACCGGGCATGACCATGAACCCTGGCACCTCCCTGTCTGTGTTCACGGCTTTGCCCTTCGCCACACCCGCTCCCAGCCTAGCACATGGGCTGCCCCTTGTGACTGCAGCAGTTCCTCCAGGCAGCCCTCTGGTGCTGTCTGCCTTCCCCAGCACACCTCTGGTGGCAGGACAGGATGGCTGTGGCCCGCGTGGGGCCGGGGCTTCCAACGTCTTTGTCCAGATGAGGACAGAAGTGGGGCCTGTGAAGGCCCCTCAGGCACAGACCTTGGTCCTAACTCAGGCTCCCCTCGTCTGGCAGGCTCCAGGCGCCCTCTGCCGAGGTGTCGTGTGTCCACCTCCCCTACTCCTGGCAGCTGCTCCTGGGGTGCCCGTTACATCTGCCCAGGTGGTTGGTGGCACCCAGGCCTGTGAGGGAGGCTGGTCCCACGGCCTTCCTCTTCCACCACCACTGGCTGCCCAGGTGGCCCCCATCGTGTCCCCAGGGAATGCTGGGCCATGGCCACAAGGGGCTCATGGAGAGGGCAGCCTGGCTCCCTCCCAGGCCAAGGCCCCGCCGGACGACTCCTGTAACCACAAGAGTGTCTATGAGAACTTCCGACTCTGGCAGCACTACAAGCCTCTGGCCTGGAGGCACCTTCCCCAGAGTCCTGACACTGAAGCACTTTCCTGCTTCCTAATGTGAGTGTCCTTGGGGCATCGGAGCTTGTCCTGCAGCTCACATGTAAAGAGGCTGCTGGATGGACAGGAGGTCACGCTGTTCAGGGTAGCTTGCAGGGCGGTTGTGAGGGTGATGGGTTGCACTATGGGGAGGTACATTTTCAGCAACATTAATCTGGCTGCGGCTCAGGACAGACTGTCAGGGGCCTCATGTCAACTGCCTGTCACCGTTCTGTGAGTCCAGCCAATCCTTACTTTTTTTTTTTTTTTTGAGATGGACTTTCGCTCTTGTTGCCCAGGCTGGAGTGCAATGGCGGGATAACGGCTCACCGCAACCTCCGCCTCCTGGGTTCAAGTGATTCTCCTGCCTCAGCCTCCCAAGTAGTTGGGATTACAGGCATGTGCCACCATGCCTGGCTGATTTTTTATTAGTAGAGATGGGGTTTCTCCATGTTGGTCAGGCTGGTCTCGAACTCCTGACCTCAGGTGATCTGCCCGCCTCAGCCTCTCAAAGTGCTGAGATTATAGGCACGAGCCATCGTGCCCGGCCCCAATACTTACTTTTTTTTCTTTTCTTTGTTTTTTTTTTTTGAGATGGAGTCTCACTCTGTTGCCCAGGCTGGAGTGCAGTGGCGCGATCTCGGCTCACTGCAAGCTCTACCTCCCAGGTTCACACCATTCTCCTGCCTCAGCCTCCCGAGTAGCTGGGACTACAGATGCCCGCCACCATGCCCGGCTAATTTTTTTGTATTTTTAGTAGAGACAGGGTTTCACTGTGTTAGCCAGGATGCTCTCAATCTCCTGACCTGGTGATCCGCCCACCTCAGCCTCCCAAAGTGCTGGGATTACAGGCATGAGCCACCGCTCCTGGCTTTTACTTTCAATAATTTTCACAACAATGTTTACAGAAGACCCAGGTCAGAGAGGGTTCTTGGTGAGACGTGAGCCACGGTTTGGCTTTAGATCTTTTTTGTTTGTTTGTTTGAGATGGAGTCTCACACTGTCACCCAGGCTGGAGTGCAATGGTGCAATCTTGGCTCACCGCAACCTCTGCCTCCTGGGTTCAAGCGATTCTCCTGCCTCAGCCTCCTGAGTACGTGGGATTACAGGCGCCCGCCACCATGCCCGGCTAATTTTTTATATTTTTTAGTAGAGACAGGGTTTCACTATGTTGAGCAGGCTGGTCTTGAACTCCTGACCTTGTGATCCACCCGCCTCAGCCTCCCAAAGTGATGGGATTGCAGGCGTGAGCCACCGCACCCACCCTGGGTTTAGGTCTTTGAGTGTACACCCCAGTGCCTTCCCTCGAACTGAGTGTCGATGGCCAGGGGCACATCACATGGGGCTGGGGAAAGGGCCCATCAGGAACCTGGCACACACCCACACTGTTCTGCTGAGGTCCAGTTAGCACAGTAGTGGTGGAGCCTGCACAGGGGGATGGTCTTGGGCCCTGCACTAGGTCAATGCTGGGCAGGTATTTGCATCTTCACCCTCAATCCCCCCTAGAAAAAAGGACAATGGGCCGGGCGCGGTGGCTCACGCTTGTAATCCCAGCACTTTGGGAGGCCGAGGCGGGCGGATCACGAGGTCAGGAGATCGAGACCATGGTGAAACCCCGTCTCTACTAAAAATACAAAAAATTAGCCGGGCGTGGTGGCGGGCGCCTGTAGTCCCAGCTACTCGGAGAGGCTGAGGCAGGAGAATGGCGTGAACCTGGGAGGCGGAGCTTGCAGTGAGCCGAGATCGCGCCACCGCACTCCAGCCTGGGCGACAGAGCGAGACTCCGTCTCAAAAAAAAAAAAAAAAAAAAAAAAAAAGGACAATGGTGCTTCATTCAGAGGATGGCAAAGACATGACTTGAGCTCATGTATGACATGTGTAGCACAGTACCTGGCATATTCTATGACACATTACATGACAGCAATTACGATTACTGTCCCCATTACTGTCATTATCAGGACGAGGCCATCTAAGAGAGCGCTCCCCAAAGCCACAGGCTCCAGTGATAGCTCTGAGTGCACCATGAGCCCAGCAGCCCAGAGCCGTGCACTGTGGTGACTCTGAGGCAGCAACGTCAGCATCTGGGAGAGTTTGTGGTTTCATTCCCAGTCCCTGCCTCTCTCCACCCTGCGGCACCTCTGTGACCCTGTGTTTCCCGCTGATGAGCAAACAGGAGCTTGAGCACATCCACCGTGCAACACACTGGCCACTCCCCTAGGGAAGTCCCCTGCCTGGGTTGTAGGTGGAAGGCGGCCCCATCTTCCTCCTCAACAATCTCGCTGCCCCTGCACCCTGGAACTGGTTGCATCCCCCCTTGGAGTGGAGCCCTGGTGCACTGGGGACTCTGATTCTCATAGCGGAGCCGCCCCAGGCTCACAGGGTCTGCATGCATTGAGCTTGGACACCGCTCTCCTTTGGTTCTGGACGTGTGCTCCTGCTCCTCAAGCTCCAGGACCCTGAGGCTGTGTCCCCAGGGGCTGCCTTGCTCCAGAGTCCCCAGGAAGCTGGTTAAATGCTCAGTCCTGGGGCCCTGGAACCTGCACTTTAACCCTCGCCCCCAGGTCATTCTGCGTGCCTGGGGTCTCAGTCAGCTGAGGCTCTGCCGTATCGAATCCCATAGACTGGATGCTTTATCAAGACACATTCATGTCTCCCAGTTCCAGAGGCCAGAAGTCCCAGATCAAGGTGACAGCAGATTGGGTGTCTGGTCAGGGCCCTCTTCCTGGCTGGAGAGAGCTGCCTCTGGCTGTGTCCTCTTGCGGCTGAGAGAAGAGCCCTGGCGTCTCCTCCTGCCCTTATCAGGGCTCGGATTCCATGACTGGGACCCACGCTCATAACCTGCTCTAACCCTGATTGCCTCCAAATACCGAAACACTGGCGCTGAGGGCTTCAGCACAGGAATGTTGGGGACACACGTGTTCCACCCACAGTACTGAGTTCACTTGTCAACATCATAACACCGAGGACTCAGGCAGTCGGAGAGGCCACTCAGTAGCTTGTGTTGATGTTTGATCTTGGGAGCGTGTCCTGGGGCCTGAGGAGCCCACATGGGGGAGAACAGGACAAGGACAGGTGGCAGGACAGGTGTGGGGAGGACAGGGGCCGGGTGTTGGGACCAGGTGGGCTCAGGATGGAGGGTGGGCTTATAGACTGGGACTGACTGCACTGGTTTACAGCCCAGTTCTCCGATCCCTGGCCCGGTAGTAGCCCACCATGACACTGAAGGAAGGACTGTGGAGGGCCATGTGGGAATGGCAGCACACGAGCAACTTTGACTGGATGATCTTCTAAGAGATGGCGGAAAAGTGAGTCTGGGGTCATGGGGGACAGGGCCCCTGTGGCAGGGTAAGAGTGGGTGACAGAGGCCCAGTGGCCGCGGTGGCTTCTCAGCATGGAGCATGAGGAGGGTGTGGATAAACACAGGATGCCCTGGGCCCCTGGCTCCCTCAGGAAGCTGCTCCTGCCACCTAGGGTGCTCTGGGGTCTCTGTCCTGCCCTCTTGGGAAGCACCAAGAGGTGCTTGGCCTGGGGCCAACCCTGCCTTAACACTGGAGGTCATGGTGGGAGCAGCCAGCATCACAGCCCAAAGGGGGTCACCTCCAGCTGTGGGGATTGGGAGAAGGGGTGCTATTGACTATAGACAGAGTGGGGGCAGGCTCCTCACAGCAGTGGCCAGAAGTTGGTTTTCTCCCATCCCAGCCCGGCCAGGGAGTTGGGTCAGGGGAGATCTGCGCCCGGGACACCATGAGACCCCTCTCTGGCCTGACTGCCTTTGCTCCTGGGCAGTCCCCTCCATGAAGACAGACAGCAGCCTCAGGGGAAAGGGGCCCTGTCCTCTGGGCTCAGCTTTTGCTTCCTCCTGACCAGGGGTCTCCCCGGCCTCGTGCTCCTGGGTTACCCTTCAGGGGCCCACAGTTCCAGCCTCAGGACTCCTGCATCTGGGCATCATCCCTGATGCCTTCTGCCATCAACCCCACCCCTGGCCAGCTGAAACCTGGAGGAGGGGTCCCCGGGACCCTCCTGGACCTCGTGGCCTTGACTTGAGTCAGGAAGCCCCGTTGATGCCATGGGCTCTGCAGGGGCCGAGTGAGGGAGGGTGAGGCCAGAACTGTGGTTCTGTTCTGGGAGCAGCTCCCTCTTGGGACTGGGAGATGGGACCCAGTGAGGGCCTGGACAGCCCACCCGAGGCACTCCTTCCCATCCTTACCATTGGCCACTGCCTGGTCCTGGGGGCAGGGGGCCTGGAGCTTCTCAGCATGGCCTGTGCCTCCTTCATCCCCAGGTTCCTGGAGTTTGAGGCTGAGGAGGTGATGCAGATTCAGAAGTCGCAGTGGATGAAGGGGCCCCAGTGCCTGCCTCCTCCAGCCCCGCCGAGGCTTGAACCTCAAGGACTCCCTGCCCCTGAGGTGGTCAAGCAGCCAGGTACAGCTTCCCACATTCCCACAAGAGCCATGGCAAAGGCCAAAGGGGCCAAGGGAGGCCACTGTCCCCACACCCCATGCTTCCCTTCAAGAGGGGGATTTGCTCCCTCCAACAGGACAGCTTCCGGGAGCATATGTTGGGTATTGACTGGGACAAGGTTCCTACTTGCTGTCTCCCCTCGCCCGTCCAAAACTCCACATATGCTCTGCCCAGGAAGCAGGGATGAGTGGGGAGAGTACATGGCATTATCAGTGGCTCCAAACTTCCTCGCAAGAGATGCTGTCCCAGATGTGCCCCTCCTGTGGCATCTCCTCCAGGGGCACTGTGGTTCAGGTGGTCCTGACCCAGCTGGAACCTCTTCACATCCCCAAGCCCTGCCCTGCCCTGTGTGGTGCAGGCAGGAGCAGCTGCCCTCACCACGCCCGGCCTCCTCCCTCTCTGCCTCAGTGCACCTTCCCAGCAAGGCCGGCCCCAAGGCCCCGACTGCCTGCCTGCCACCACCCAGGCCCCAGAGGCCAGCAGAGACCAAGGTCCCTGAGGAGATCCCCCCAGAAGTGGTGCAGGAGTATGTGGACATCATGGAGGAGCTGCTGGGGTCTCACCTTGGGGCCACAGGGGAGCCTGAGGAACAATGGGAAGAGGGCAAAGTGGGGCAGCCGCAGGAAGAGGATGGGGTGACCCCAGACCCAGGCCTCCTGAGCTACATCGACAAGTTGTGTTCCCAGGAAGACTTTGTCACTAAGGTGGGCTTGTCTGGAGTGCTGGGGTCTGTAGGATTCAGGGGGGTGGCACTCCCAGGCCCTTGGAATTAAGCTCTGTTCCTTAGCTACTCAGCAGGGGGCAGGTGGGTGTGTTTCTGTAGATTTGAGTGTCTGTGTATGTGATTGTGTGTGTCTATGTGTTGCTGCGTGTTTGTGTCTGTGATTTGTTACTGTGTGTCTGTGTGGGTGTGAATGTGTATGTTACTTGTGTCTGTGTCTTTTCCTGTGTCATATATGGATCCGTTTGTGTGTCTGTGTGTGGTTTGTGTGTCTCTGTCTGTATGTGTGTATGCTACCAGGTCTGTGGTCTGTGTGTGTAGCTGGTGGTCGCTGTGATGTGAAACAGCCCCAGAAGGGTGGGGACGGGGCCCTTCCCGCTTTCTGCCTCTCCTCTGGGTGTCCTTGGCTCCAGGTTACTCCCTGCCCAGGAAGCTCACGCCTTCTTCCTTCTGTTTCCAGGTGGAAGCCGTCATTCACCCCTGATTCCTGGAAGAATTGCTTCCCCAGATCCACAGATGGATTTCTTGGCCCTAAGCCGTGAGCTGGAGCAGGAGGAAGGACTCACCCTTGCCCAGATAGAGCAGCGAAGGGAGGGGAACCCAGGTACCCCAGGGGCAGGAGGGACCCGGCACACAAGGCCCACCCGATTGTCTAACCCCACCCTGCTGGGGATGCTCAGCTTCTTGGGGAGCCACTCTGGGGTGGGAAGATGCAGGTTCAGAGGGAGTAGGATGGAGAGGAGCCAGGGAGGGGAGTCACGATGCAAGCTGCAGTGAGGCCTAACGGGATGCCCAGCAGAGCCACACCCTCTCCCTTTGACATGAAGCCCAGCTGCCTCAGGCTTCCCTGCCTCCAGCCCAAGTGCCCTGGTCTCCACCACCCTGGGCCTTGCTCACACCTGGGGCAGTGCCAGTAAGTGCCCCTTTCCTCCCGCAGCTAGTGGAGAAGCGCCTCCTACCCTTGAAGGAGAAACCGCGTGCAAGGGCAGCCCCTAGTCATGGCACGGCCCGGATGGACTCAAGTCCTAAGTTTGCAGCTGGCCAAGGAGCAGAGAGAGACGTCCCTGACCCCCCACAAAGGGTCAGCGTGGAAACCTTCCCACCCCAGACGGCTGCCCGGGACCCTCAGGGACAGGGCAGAGTGCGCACTGGCATGGCCTGGTCCAAAGACTGTGCTTTTGGGATATCAGGATTCCCCCGGGCTGAGGGCTGCCCGGCCAACCTCTCCTCCCCAGAACCACAGACCCACCTGCCCCAGCCTGGGGACCAATGACACCTTGGATCTCCCTGGAGGGTCTCCTGTCAGGGAGTCACACAGGCTGGCTAATGCGTCAAGTGAGGAGAGGGAACTCCCTGGCATGGTCTATGTCGTGGGTTCCCACCATAGGCTGCGGCCCTGGAGGCTGTCCCAGAGCCGTGTCCCTTCCTTGGGCCTTCCCAGCCCAGGAAGGCGAGGACCCCAGGGAGTTCTTCAGTCTCCATCTGGTCAGAGAAGAGGCCTCAGCCCAGCATAGTCTCCTGCCACCAAGTCCAAGAAGCGACCTCTCTTTGGAAGCCTATCCCCTGCTGAAAAGACGCCCAACCCAGGGCCTGGGCTCAGGGTCTCTGGGGAGCAATCCCTGGCTTGGGGGCTGGGTGGACCCTCACAGTCTCAAAAGAGAAAGGGTGACCCCTTGGTCTCCAGGAGGAAGAAGAAGTGGCACCGTAGCCAGTAGGGGCCACCATGGGGCAGGCTCTCTGGTGCCAATCCCCAAGGGTGGGGCTCTGAACTCTCGGACCCTCATGGCACCCAAAGCAAGGTTGCTTCTCCTCCAGTGCTGATCTTGCTGGGCCTTAGCTTTGGAGGGGAGGGGAGGGAGGGGAGGGAGAGGGTGGCTGAATGGGAAGGGCAGGAAGGGAGGAGGGTAGGGAAGGGAGGGGAGGGAGAGGGTGGCTGAATGGGGAGGGCGAGAAGTGAGGGCCTGGGAGGTGGGAAGCAGTGCCTTGGGGGCCTTGTGTGTAAATGTGAATAAATGTAGTTGTGTTGGAAAATGCTCTCGGGGCTGCTGCCTCTGCCCTCGGTGCTGTGCTGCTCCGTGGAGGGTGTCTGTGAGGGAGGGCTGAGGAACTGGGAGAGGCCAGGCACTGGGAACCCACAGGGGCCAGCTCTACTCTTTCCTCCTAGTATAGGGGGACCCTTCAGATGCTCCGGGGACTGACAGATGCTGAGGAAGCCCTGATCCCTCCTACCACCCACTCACAAGGCCCCGCCTGCTTTAGGGAGGCTTCTCGGTGCCTCCCATTGTTATCAGTATTCCTGGAAAATCCTGGGATGGAGAGAGCTGGCTGGCTTTTGTTCTACTCGGTGGGAGCTGCGGAGAAGGCAGCCGCCTGCAACATGGACCTGGAGAGAGGTGGCCGCTCCTGCTTAACCCTCATCAAGAGGAGTGCAGGCACTGGGCTGAGGGGAGACACTGAGGTGACCGTCCACATGGGTGTGTTTGGGATATGACGAGGGGCGCAGAGCAGGGGAAGTCCCTCTGCCTGTTTCTGGGCAGGAGAGAGTCTTGTCCAACTGGCTGAAGCAGATGCTCCTTGCTGTGGCCACAGGGAATGGCCTCAGGGGCCCTCGGGGTCCTGCATGGAGCCCTCCACAGCTATGATTCCTCCTCCACACCATGGTGGGTGTGTCTGCTGGTCACAGGGCCAGGGGGAGCTGGGGCCCAGGCCAAGAGGGGCCGAGGGGCGGTCACCCTTCTGCCAGGCACAGACCCCAAGGGCAGAGCAGGGGCTACCTGGGATGTGGTACTGGCTGTCTGAGAAGTGCCCTGAGAGTTGGGGGCCAGGTGTTCACTGAAGGGAGACTTCCGGAGTCTATGAGTGAGATGAGGACTGCATCAGGAGAGGGACTGAGGCTGGGGAGGACGCTCTGCTCTTTCTCAGGTTGTCCCATCCTCCCCATCTCTGCTGAACTCCCCTCACCCCATGTGGCTGACCTCTGCCCCCCTTACCCCTAACCCACCTCTCAGAATCTCAGATCCCAGCATGGACAGGACCTGGCACCTGCCCTGGTTCCCTCCTGGCCAACACCTTCTTCTCCACAGTCTGAGTTCTGATTCCTCCCCAGGGCCTTTGTTGGCTCAGGACTGCTGTGACTGCCAGAGCACTGGTCCCAGCACTGCCTGCATGCAGAGCTGTGGTCATGGTGCTGGGAGCTGGCCCAGCAGCAGAGGCTGATGGGGCAAAGCTGTCTGGTATATGGCGGCCTGGCCCCTCTGCCAAGTGACAAAGGGAGCCATGTTTGGGTTCTCTCCGGCCCCATCCGCCCACGGAACACAGCAGTCAGCCGGACGGATGCCTCTCTGCCCCGTCCCTTCTGCTCGACGAGGGCAGTGTCAGAGGCCTGCTGCCCTCTTTGGCCTTTGGGAAGGACGGTTTATTTTGGCAGGGCTTCCCCAGCTCAGTGCACATCAGGCCCTCAGGGAAAATGTGGGGAGAGAAGAGTCACTGGTGGGTGATGTGGGCAGCTCCCGTGACTCCTCTACATTCAGGGCCATCCTCAGGAGACAAGGTAACACCTCCCCTTTGCAGGGTTTAGGAATGTTAAGTGAGCTGTGTTTGAAGGGAACGTGGTCCTTAATCTGGTGTGTGTGGGTGCTCAGCTAACTTCCCCACCTAAGTCTGAAAGTGATACCTTGGCTTAGTCACACCTCGGGGCTTCTGCTGGTTTACCCCACTAGCTGTTTTCTGCCCCACTGTCCCTGTCCTTGTTTTGGCTGAGCCATTTCCAAGAAGCAGAACCTATGCTTCCTCCACCTCTGTGTCCCACCTGAGCCCTACAATCTGCCCCTAAACGGGCACAGTGGGGCTGACTGGGGGGCTCTGATAGACTTAACAAGTGTCCCCCCCCAATTCCTGTGTTGAAGCTCTGACTCCTAACGTGATGGTATTTGGAGATGGGGCCTTTGGGAGTTATTCAGGGTTAGAAGAGACCATGAGGGTGGGGCCCTAATGATGGGATTAGGGCCCTGGTAAGAAGCAGAGATCTCAGCGCTCTCTCTCTCTCCCTGACATGAGGACACAGTGAGAAGGCAGCCATCTGCAAGCCAGGAAGAGAGCCCTCACCAGAACCTCACCTTGCTGTGACCCTAACCTTGGACTTCCAGCCTCCAGACTGACAAATACATTTTGTTTCTTAATACGCACCACCCCCCCCCACCAAGTCTATGACACTTTGTCCTAGCAGCCCTATGTGACTAGGACAACGTCCGTCATCTCAGGAACTTCCTTCCTGACTGGTATCTGGAAACTGTATCAAAGCCATGGGAAAGAATGAAGAAAGGCTTGGCTCTTTATGACTGTCAGCACACCTCCACCCCAAGCGCAGTGTATCACACACAAACCAGGACTGCTGTGGGACACAGTGCAAGGGAATCTGTAAACACCCATGACATCATCATATCCATGCTTGGGGAAGCCATGCAGCTTGCTCACGGCAGGTGCTGGGGGTGTGCTGAGGCTCTTGGTGGGTTTGGCCTCCCTGCTCACACAGCCAGGTCACTCCCTGGGAGCCAGTGAGGCTGGGGCGGCCCCAGGCAGGTTAGCCTCCTCCCTTCACCACTGGATGACAGATCCCTGAAGAAGCCATGGCCTCCTGAGAAACTCCATCTGACAATGTGAGCAAGGCTGGCCCCCGTTAGTGAACATGCAGTGCTTTCTGACAGCTACCAGGATAAACTTGCTCCAGGTGGCTGCCCTTTTGTAGCTGCACTTTGATTCTAATTTCAGCATCCCATGATGTCTTTCAGGTCTTGGTGCCCTGGGCAATGTTAGTGAGAGTCACCTGGTTTGGGGGATCTGGGCCAGGCTGCCCCCTCCTGGCCAATTGGCTGATACCCAGCCAGGGCTGCCAGAGTCATTGTCACTGAGTCCCTGACCATCACTGGGTGCAGACTCTCAACAGTGGCCCCCACCCTGGCACATCCCCTGTGAGGGAGCTGATACACTGGGTTTTACTGAATTCTGAGTTATGATGTCATTGAGCATGCTTTGTCTGCACACTTGTGCCCTTTGAGCTCATTTTAGGCAAATGTATCCGGACTAAGGTTGTATTTACCAATGGTTCATTTTGCATCCTCATCTCAGTCCTTGGAAGGATGAATTCCACCTTTCATGCCATGGTCCTTCCTCAGAATTTCCTTTGTCTTAGTTCATTCCAAAGATCATGTTGTAGGGATGTTTATCACGTATACAGTATTTGCATAAACTGTATGAGTGATTAAAAGATATTCTCTGACATTAAACACAAACAACATAGAAATCTCACAGGTGATGATAGGATCACAAGATTCCTAATCAATGTAAGTGGATGGTTAGTCAAGGTAAATCCCTTCATCCCCTTGTCCTTCATTAGAATTGATAGAAACTGACTGTATACAGGCTTTACTCCTTTATAATGTGCCAAAATAAAACCCCAAAGCACAAATTGCACAAACCAAGTCATGCCACTGGGACCATCGTGTGTCATCTGAGCTAGCTGGGCCATGCCAACTCCTACCCCATCTCCTGCTTTTCGCTGCATTCCTCAGGAATGGGAGCTTCTGTGTGAGCATTCATAAGACATTCTGCATTCATGTCCACTGATGTGTTTTCTTTTTTAAAAAACTATGCACATTTTATTAGGAATGTTTCAACCACATAGAAAACATATAATAGAAACCAATATAGACACCACATAGACGTGGGCCATGTTAACATTCTACCATTTGCTCATTTTTTAAATAAAAGCTTTATGAAGACATTCACATAGCGTGCTTTCACTCATTGAAAGTGTACAATTTGGGTTTTTCATAGAATTTGCAACCATCACCACATTAAACATATTGATACAATTTGCAACCATCACTGCATTAAGTCTACTTATAGAATTTGTAAGCATCATCACTATAAACTTTAGAACATTTTTATCACCTCAAAAAGAAAACCCCTAGACTGGGTGCAGTGGCTCACGCCTGTAATCCTAACACTTTGGGAGGCCGAGGTGAGTGAATCACTTGAGGTGAGGAGTTCCAGACCAGCCTGGCCAACATGGTGAAATCCCACCTCTACTAAAAATACAAAAATTACCTTGGCATGGTGGCACACATGTGATCCCAGCTACATGAGAGGCTGAAGCAGGAGAATCGCTTGAACCCGAGAGGCGGAGGTTGCAGTGAGCCGAGATTGTGCCGCTGCACTCCAGCCTGAGTGACAGAGTGAGACTCCATCTCAAAAAACGAAGAAGAAAAAAAAACCCTTGTCCTTTAGCTATCACCCCCTGCCCCCCACCGATCTACACCCTAGGCCTACGTAACCATGAATTGACTTTCTATATAGCTTTACATGCTCTGGACTTTCATATGAATGGAATCATACAATATACGTCTTTCACACTTGTCTTATTTTACGTTGAATATTTCCAAGGTTCATCCACGTTTTTAGCATCTATCATTACACCAAACCTTTTTATTGCTGAATAATATTCCATTGGTGGATATCTTGAAACTTATTCATTCATCAGGTGATGAACATTTGGGTTGTTTTCACTTTTTGGCTACTGTGAATAATATACATACATAAAATAAATATTTATTATATATTATATATATAAAATAAAGAAAAAGAAAAAATATATATTATATATAAAATAAAAAGAAAATACATATTTTATATATATATATTTTTAAATCCTTTACAGGATATAATTTGCAGAAATAGTCTCCCATTCCATGGGTTGTCCTTTCTTTTTTTTTTTTCTTTTTTTTTTGAGACAGAGTCTTTCTCTGTTGCCCAGGCTGGAGTGCAGTGGTGCGATCTCGGCTCACTGCAAGCTCCACCTCCCGGGTTCACGCCATTCTCCTGCCTCAGCCTTTCGAGTAGCTGGGACTACAGGCACGTGCCACCATGCCTGGCTAATTTTTTTTTTTTTGTATTTTTAGTAGGGACAGGGTTTCACCACGTTAGCCATGATGGTCTTGATCTCCTGACCTCGTGATCCACCAGTCTCGGCCTCCCAAAGTGCTGGGATTACAGGCGTGAGCCACTGTGCCCAGCCTCTTTTTTTTTTTGAGACAGAGTTTTGCTCCTTTGCCTAGGCTGGAGTGCAGTGGCGTGATCTCAGCTTACTGCAACCTCTGCCTTTGGTTTCAAGGATTCTCCTGCCTCAGCCTCCCCAGTAGCTGGGATTACAGGCATGTGTCACCACGCCTGGCTAATTTTTGTATTTTTAGTAGAGACAGGGTTTTGCCATGTTGGCCAGGCTGGTCTCGAACTCCTGATTGTGATTCGCCTGCCTCGGCCTCCCAAAGTTCTGGAATTACAGGCCTGAGACCGCGCCTGGCCATCATTTACTTTCTTGACAGTATTCTTTGAAGCACAAAAGTTTTTTACTTTGGATGAAGTTCAATTTATCTATGTGTTCTTTTGTTACTTGTGCTTTTGGTGTCATATTTAAGAAATCATGAACTAGTGCTAGGTCATGAAGACTTATTCCTATGCTGCTGCTTTTTAAAAAAAAATTTAAAACATTTTAAATTATACAGTTCAGTAATGTTAAGTATGTTTACATCATTGTGAATATACTTAACACGTTAAGTGTATTCTTACTTCTTAATCTTTAGAAATTTAGATCTTTAGAAATTTTTAATCTTCCAAAACTAAAATTCTGTACATATTAAACACTAATCCCTGCATCACCACTCCCACTCCCAGCCCTTGGCAACCACTACTGTGATTTTGACTACTTTAAATACTTCATATGAAAAAAAAAAATCTGTCTTTTTGTGATTGGCTTATTTCACTTAGCATAATGTGCCTGAGGTTCACCCATGTTCTAGCATGTGACATGGTTTCCTTCTTTCCGAAGGCTGCTTAGTCTTCATATATATATATACACAAGTACACATATATACACAATATTTTATCCTTTCATCCACCAAAGTCATTTGGATTGCTTTTATCTCTTGGCTATTGTGAATGATGCTGCAATAAACATGGGTGTGCAAATATCTTTTTGAGATCCTGCCTTTAATTCTTTAGGTTATATACTGAGAAGTAGGATTGTTGAATAGCATGGTAATTCTATTTTTCATTTTTAAACAATCTTCATACTATTTTTCATCACTGGGCACAGACTCTCAAGAGTGGCCAGCACCCTACCACATCCCCTGTGAGGGACCTGATGGGCTGTTTTACTGAATTCTGAGTTATGATGTCATCAAGGATACTTTGTGCACACAACTGTGCCCTTTGAGCTTATGTTAGGCAAACGTATTGGGACTAAGGCTGTTCTAATGCTGGTTCATTTCTCATCTTCATCCCAGTCCTCTGAAGGACCAATTCCATCTCTCCTGCCATAGTCCTTCCTTCTAAGGTTCTTTGAAATGTATTACTTCATTCCAAAGATCATGACTAGGGACTTGTATTGGATGGATCTGTAGAATTGTATTTGGGATTAAAAGACATTCTGTGACAGCAAATACAACAGACAAATGCCCAAGATGAATACAGGATCAGTAAGTTCCTAAAACCAATCCTAAAGGGATTGGTCATGGTAAATTTATCATCTCTTCCAATCTGTTCATGTGAACATGTTCAAATACAGATTCGCTCATTAATGCGCAGAAGGAGTCTTGAAAGAGTAACGTTACAAGCCAGCTTACACCATGGGATTCTGCATGGGTCATTAGAACCAGCTAGGTGATACCAGGGCATTCCCCATCCTTCTATCCCACTGCCCTTTAATGAACACTAACTCTGGCTTTATTGGATCCCTGTGTGCTGGCCTAGAAAGTAATGAGCACTGAGGACTCAGAAAATTACCACTATTTCTGTCTCTGTGAGCTTCTCCAGCGGCCTGAGGGTCATATTTTCAGGGTATTTTTTATTTGCCACTCTACAAGTGCAAAAGACTGACAACCACTACATAAAGTTAATATTTGAAAAGTTTGCTCCAATGATGCTTGAACAACCTATACAATGTAACTAAACAAGTGTAATTGAATTTTAATCTAATGTGTCTATAGTATAAGCTTTAATTATATAAAAATGAGAAGGAAAGGAAAGTTCTCAAACATTTGGAAATTGAAGTGCATTCTTCTAAATAGCTCATGAGTTAAAGGGTAATCTTGGGGGAAATTAAAAACAATACAGACCTAAATAAAACATATAAAACGTGGTAAGATACAGATAAAGCATTGTGAAGAGGGAAATAATCAGTGTTAGAAGCATATATTAGAAAAGAAGAAAAGTCTCACATCAATAATTTAAGCTTTCACATAAAGAAACCAGAAAAAGAGCAAAAATAAAATCAGAGCACGCAGAGGACAGGAAATAATAGCTAAAAGATGAAATCAATAAAATTGAAAAGAGAAAATCAATACAATTTAATGTATTTTTTTTTTTTTTTGAGATGGAGTCTTACCATGCCTAGGCTGGAGCGCAATGGTGTGATCTTGGCTCACTGCAACCTCCGCTTCCTGGGTTCAAGCCATTCTCCTGTCACAGGTAGCTGGGACTACAGGTGCATGCCACCACACCCGGCTAATTTTTGGATTTTTAGAAGAGATGAGGTTTCACCATGTTGGCCAGGCTGGTCTCAAACTTCTGACCTCAGGGGATCCGCCTGCTTTGGCCTCCCAAAGTGCTGGGATTACAGGCTTGAGCTACTGCACCTGGCTTAAAATTGTTTTTTAATAAGATCAGTAAAATTCATAATCTTCTGATGCTAAAATAATAGATTCAAGTTAAGAATGCCAGCAATGTGCAGTGGCTCACGCCTGTAATCCCAGCATTTTGAGAGGAGGAGGCGGGCGGATCATGAGGTCAGGAGATCGAAACCATCTTGGCTGACAGGGTGAAACCGTGTCTCTACTAAAAATACAAAAAAATTAGCCGAGTGTGGTGGTGGGCACCTGTAGTCCCAGCTATTCGAGAGGCTGAGGCAGGAGAATGGCATGAACCTGGGAGGCTGAGCTTGCAGTAAGCAGAGATTGCGCCACTGCACTCCAGCCTGGGCAATAGAGTGAGACTCCGTCTCAAAAAAAAAAAAAAAAAAAAAAAAAATGCCAGCAATGAAAGAGGAGATATAACCACAGATCCCGTAGTCATTTAAGAGATAATAAAATAACATACTAACAACTACATGCACACTCATATTAAAAAAATATTAAAAACTAACATGGGCCTGGCACGGTGGCTCACGCCTGTAATCCCAGCACTTTGGGAGGCCGAGGTGGCTGGATCACCTGAGGTCTGGAGTTCGAGACCAGCCAGATCAACATGGAGAAACCGTCTCTACTAAAAATACAACATTAGCTGGGCGTGGTGGTACATGCCTGTAATCCCAGCTACTCGGGAGGCTGAGGCAGGAGAATCGCTTGAGCCCGGGAGGCGGAGGTTGCAGTGAGCTGAGATTGTGCCATTGCACTCCAGCCAGACTACGACTATAGTCCTAGCTACTTGGGAGGCTGAGGTGGGAAAATTGCTCCAGCCCGGGAGGTAGAGGCTGCAGTGAGCCATGATTGTTCCACTGCTCTCCAGCCTTGGTAACAGAGCAAGACCCTATCCTGTCAAAAAAAAAAAAAAAAAAATTATTTACATATCTTAAAATTATCTTCCTAAAATATTTGTTCTTTTTTTTTTTGAAACAAACACTCTCTCTGTCACCCAGGCTGTAGTGCAGTGGTGTGATCTCAGCTCACCGCAACCTCTGCCTCCTGGGGTCAAGCAATTCTCTTGCCTCAGCCTCCTGAGTAGCTGGGATTACAGGCATGTGCCACTACGCCTGGCTAATTATTGTATTTTTAGTAGTGACAGAGTTTCACTGTGTTAGCCAGGATGGTCTCAATCTTTTGATCTCGTGATCTGCCCATCTTGGCCTCCCAAAGTGCTGGGATTACAGGTGTGAGCCACCGCACCTGGCCTTTTTCATTCTTTTCATTGTTATATTTGACTCCATCATGTGTTATTCAATCCATTTCCTATGCTTGAATGTCCAAGCAACTTCCAATATTTTGCGACTATAAATAATGCTGATAAGTAATCATGTGCACCTGTAATTCATATCACTGGAGGTGACTCCTTTTTTTCCTTCTTGAGATGGAGTTTCACTCTTGTTGCCTAGACTGGAGTGCAATGGCGTGATCTCGGCTCACTGCAGCCTCCACCTCCTGGGTTCATCCCGAGTAGCTGGGATTACAGGCATGTAACACCACACCTGGCTAATTTTGTATTTTTAGTAGAGATGCGGTTTCTCCATGTTGGTCCGGCTGGTCTTGAACTGCCGACCTCGCGTTGGCCTCCCAAAGTCCTGGGATTACACGCGTGAGCCACAGCTCCTGGCCTGTCTTTTTTTTTCTTTTGAGACGATTTCCCTTTGTTGCCCAGGCTGGAATATAGTGGCATGATCTCAGCTCACTGCAACCTCCGCCTCCCAGGTTCAAGCAATTCTGGTACCTCAGCCTCCTGAGTAGCTGGGATTATAGGCAACTGCCACCACACCTGGCTCATTTTTTGTATTTTAGTAGAGACAGGGTTTCACTATGTTGCCCAGGCTGGTCTCGAACTCCTGAGCTCCGGCAATCCGCCCATCTGGGCCTGCCAAACTGCTAGGATTACAGACGTGGGCCACTGCATGCGGCCTGGAGGTGACTCTTAAGGGATAAATTCTTATTTATCCCTGCGCTTGCTTGCTGTGTCAACAGGTATGTGTATGTATAATTAAATACTGCCAACCTCCCTTTATAGGACTTAAAACATTTTGCATTCCCACCAACAATGTATGAAAATGCCTGTTTCTCCACAGTCTTACCCGTAGAGAGTACTTGTTAAGCTTTTAAATTTTTGACAATCTGATGGGTGAGAAATGGTATCTCAGTGTAGTTGTAATTTACGTTTCTCTTACCATGAGTGAAGTTGAACATCTTTTCACATATTTATACATCTTTTGGTAAAGAGTCTGTGCATGTCTTTTGCCCACTTTTCTATAGGATTTCTAATCTTTTCCCCTCAATTTTTAAAACATCTACAAAGTAAGGATTAACTTTTTTTTTTTTCCTTTTTCTGGAGACAGTTTCACTCTTGTTGCCCAGGCTGGAGTGCAATGGCACGACCTGAGCTCACTGCAACCTCCACCTCCCTGGTTCAAGCAATTCTCCTGCCTCCGACTCCCAAGTAGCTGGGATTACAGATGTGGACCACCACGCCTGGCTAATTTTCGTATTTTTTGTAGAGATAGGGTTTCACCATGTTTGTCAGGCAAGCCTCAAATTCCTGACCTCAGGTGATCCGCCCTCCTCAGCCTCCCAAAGTGCTGGTATTACAGACGTAAGCCATCATGCCCGGCCTCAGGATTAACCCTTTATCAGTAAAGTATGGTGATTTACACGTTGATAAAGATTTTTTTGTAGTCATTTGTCTTTTGATGTTACGGTACACTTTGTCCATGCAAACGTTTTTTGGTATTTGTAGACATTATTTATTAATCCTTTATTGGCTCTGGATTTAGAATTAGAAAGCCTCTCCCTATACCAGGTTAAAGATTATTTCATCCAAGTTTTCTTCTAGCATGTTTCTAGTATCTAGCATGTTTCTTCTAGCAATGTGAAAAAAAATAAAATTTTTTTTCACATTGAAATCTCTGACCCATTACAAATTCTCATGTATGATGGGAGGAATGGAATTTTATTATTTTCGAAATGGCTAGTCAATGTCCCATTTATTAAAAGAGTACTTGCCACAGTGATTTGATATTCCACCTTTTGATAGGCATTTTTAAGTGCATTCTGCTCTTTTGTTACTTTGACCTATTCATGTGCCATTACTATGCTGTTTAAATTACAGAGGCTTTGTCAAGTTTTCAAATCTGGAAGGGCTAGTCCTTCTAAAGCACTTCCTGTGCTGCATTTTTGTTGCAATTCTTTAATTTTCCATATGGATTTTAGGATTAACTTATAGTCCACGTCAATAAAAAAACTCATTAGAATTTTTAATGAGATTGCAAAATTTTGTAAACTATAAGGTTAGTGAGACTGACATCTTCATTATATTGAGATGTTCTCACCAAGAAGAGAGGATGCCTTTCTATTTATTGAAGTCTATTTCTGGTTTCAGTGGTGCTTTATAGTTTTCTATTTGTTGGTTTCGAACATTCTTTATTAAACTTATTCCTAAACATTTTATCTTAATCCAGTGTTAACAAAATTGGAGTCACTATTTTTTTTTTTTTTTTTTTTTTTAAGACGGAGTTTCACTCGTTGCCCAGGCTGGAGTGCAACGGTGCGATCTCGGCTCACAGCAACCTCCACCTCCTGGGTTCAAGCGATTCTTCTGCCTCAGCCTCCCGAGTAGCTGGGATTACAGGCGCCCGCCACCATGTATTTTTAGTAGAGACGGGGTTTCTCCATGTTGGTCAGGCTGGTCTTGAACTCCTGACCTCAGGTGATCCACCTGCCTCGGCCTCCCAAAGTGCTGGGATTACAGGCGTGAGCCACCGTGCCTGGCCTGGAGTCACTGATTTTATATTTCATTTTGTGCTGTTTTAGGTATTAACAGCCAGGTCTATTATATTCCAGAGTTCAAACAGAGTAACCCTAAAGATGTTTTGGTGGTATGTTTTTTCTTTTCAAAAGGCCTATAGCTGAATATTGTGTAGTAGTGTTAAGCATATATTTCTTTTTATTTACTTTTTTTTTTTTTTTGAGACAGAGTCTCGCTCTGTCGCCCAGGCTGGAGTGCAGGGGCGTGATCTCTGCTCACTGCAAGCTCCACCTCCTGGGTTCACGCCATTCTCCTGCCTCAGCCTCTTGAGTAGCTGGGATTACAGGCGCCTGCCACCACGCCCGGCCAATTTTTTGTATTAGAGACGGGGTTTCACCATGTTAGCCAGGATGGTCTCGATCTCCTGACCTCGTGATCCGCCTGCCTCGGCCTCCCAAAGTGCTGGGATTACAGGCGTGAGCCACCGCGCCCGGCCAGGCGTAGATTTCTTATTTCCATAAAACACTAATATTTGTTTCTGGTGTGGTTTTCTATTAACCCAATCAAATGGTTCTTTTCCTCTTCTTTCATCACCATTTTTATCTAAAAGCTTTCAGATGTATCTAGCAGAGATATTATTTTTTAAAAAGTTCCATATATATATATACACACACACACACACACACACACTTTTTTTTTTTTTTTTGAGATAGAGTCTTGCTCTTGTCGCCCAGGCTGGAGTGCAATGGCGCAATCTTGGCTCACTGCAACCTCCGCCTCCTGGATTCCAGTGATTCTCCTGCCTCAGCCTCCTGAGTAGCTGGGATTACAGGTGCCTGCTACCATGCCCGGCTAATTTTTGTATTTTTAGTAGAGACAGGGTTTTGCCATGTTTGCCAGGCTGGTCACGAACTCCTGACCTCAAGGGATCCACTCACCTTGGCCTCCCAAAGTGCTAGGATTACAGGTGTGAGCCACTGAGCCCAGCCTGTTTTTTATTTATATATCATTTATCAGGTCCATTTTGGGTGAATGGCCGTAGAAACTTCCATTATGGAAAAACACTTTCAAGTACAAGGTCAATATATATGCTGGAATGGTTATTATTTCTATTTCTATTTTCAGTAGAAATTTTTAAACTGCTGGCATGAAATGACCCCATACCACACATATGCGTGTGCACGTGCAGGCATGCACGCACACACACATACACACACACACCATGCTTCCCTTGTGACTTCAGCTCTGGCCATTGGATAACTTGCTGAGGCAAAATGGCTTCAGTGAAAATGTGTTGATAAGGGCTGTCCCCAGTGGTCTCAGGGCATCCCCACCAAAGCTAACCCAAAGACCGTCTCCAGCTGAGATGCTGGGGTCAGTGACCTCCATCTGTCATTCTTCTTTCATCTATCCTCCCAAGGCAAATTCTTCCAAACTAAAATCTCTTTCTTTTCATTCTGGTGAAAAACCCCTCTGAGCCAGCAGTGGCTCCAAGCACTGGGGAGATGGACCATGCAGTAAACACTCGGTGCTGAAGGAACAGGGCCAGGGCCATTCTTGGTGTAGGCATTTGTCAGGATCTGGGGCATTTGGGCTCTGGGGATCAGGGAACAGGAGGGACTGTAGCTAAGGGGGCAGTGTCTTGGGCTGGATAGAAGGGTGGGTGGCTTCAGAGCCTTAGCTCCTGACTGGAGCTTTAAGGAAGGTTGTGGCTGAAGGGCTGGATCACTGGCATGTAGGCATAGCTAACATGACAGGGATGTGAATAAATGCCCTTCAATCTGGCATCAGGGAAGGTGAGCGTGTGGCCAGTGGCTCTCCTCACAGACACTGGAAGACTTAGGAAGAGGTGAGGTTGAAGACCGTAATATCCCTGTCCCATAGGACAGTAGTCTAGAATAAATACGCAGAGTAATTCCTCCATGTCTCCGACAAGGTTGAATGCCTTGGGGTTCTCCTCAAAGTATCAGTGAATGAGGTACATAGCCAGGTATGCAGCTTTGTAGAGAAGCAGTTTATTAAAACAAAAGACCATAAAATACAAAGGACCACTGTGCAGAAAGTAAAGCATAAACCAACTATCTCATGATCAGTGAAGGAAAGCAACTCTTTTTCCTCCATTCCATATCAGGAAAGTGGAACATCTGTTATTGATTTCTGCCATCTTCACACTTATGGAGAAAGGAAAGGAATTCAGGAGAGCACTCTTATGGCAGGTGCTCACGGCTAGACATGAATTTTGGAAGTCCAGAAGGCAGAGTGTTATGGACTAAATTGTGTCCCTCCCCACCCAAATTCATATGTTGAATCCCTAATCCCCAGTGTGACTGTTTTTGCATATAGGACATTTAAAGTTGTAATTAAGGTTAAAACGAGGTCTTTAGGATGTTGCCCTAATCCAGTATCACTGGTGTCCTTTTAACAAGAGACACCAGGAAAGTGTGTGTACAAAGAATAAGCTATGTGACACCACAGAGGGAAGGCAGCCATCTGCAGGCCAAGGAGAGAGGCCTTAGTAGAAACCAAATCTGCCAACACCTTATTCTAGGACTTCCAGTTTCCTGAACTATGAGAAGATAAATGTCCTATTGCTTAAGACACCCAGTCTGCTGTTTTCTTATGTCAGCCCTAGCAAATTAATACAGATTTTGGTACTGTGATTGGGATGCTTTGTAACCTAAAATGTGGAAGTGGCTTGGAACTGGGTACTTGGTAGAAAGAAGATACAAGAGTTCTGAGACACATGTTAGGAAAAGCCTGGATGACCTTTAAAACACTGTTGGTAGGAATGTAGATGTTAAAGGTTCTGGGCTGGGTGTGGTGGCTCACACTTTGAGAGGGCAAAGCAGGAGGATCATTTGAGGCCAGGTGTATGAGACCAGGTTAAGCAACATAGCAAAAACCCGTATCTACAAAATGTTGTTGTTTTTTTTTTTTTTAATTTTAAGGTGATTGTGGTGAGGTCTCAGACAGAAATGAGGAATGGGTAATGGGAAACTGGAATCCTTGCAAAGGACTTGCCCAAATTGCATTCTAGTGTTTTGTGGAGTATAGAAATTGTGAGTGAGGCAGTGCAGAATATTCAGGTGATATTTCTATACAAAGTGATGCAAGTGGAGTCTGTTTTCTCCTTGCTGCTTATAGTAAAATATGAGAGTAGAAAGATAAATTGAAGGAAATGTTAAGCAAAAAAGAACCAGTACTTAAAGATTTGGAAAATTCTCAGCCTGTCCGCATTGCAAAAAATGAGAAAGTATGTTCTCCAAAGAACACTAGGCTGTGGCTGGACAACCATGTGATAAAGAGATTAGTATAGGTCTGAATGGAACCAATTAACCATCTCACCAGAAATGCTGCCAGCCTGAACTGAATAGAGAAAGAGACACGACAAAATGAAGGCCGGCTGTTAGACTTCTGGGATTCTACAGGAAGGTACAATAGAGCTATCCAGTTGCAAACATACGTTGATCTTCAAGAAAAGGGAAGAATGTGATTCTCAAAGGTTCTAATGGGCCCAAAGAGTACAGGTCTAGAGGGCAAGTATGTCTCCTCCTCAATTTCAGTGGGCCAAGAGCCGCTGCCAAGGGCCAAGGGAGCGACACTGCAGCTCCCGTGAGCCTAAAAAGCAGGGCTGCCAATCCAATTGGCCCAGAGGGCAGAGCACTGAGCCAAACGGGATTATTCCCGAGACTTAAAATCTAATGGAAGTTGCCTTGCCAGGTTTGAGACTTTCTTGGGATCCATCGTTCTTCATTTCTTTCTCATGTCTCTCCTTTGGAATGGGGAAGTCCAGCCTCTGCTTGTCCCACCATTGTATAATATTTTGGAAGCAGATAATCTGTCTGGTTTCACAGCATCACACCTGGAGAATTTTGCCTAAGGATGATTTGTACCTAAAGTCTCATTCACGCTTGATTTAGATGATATTTAAATGAGATTTTGGATCTAGAGTTGAGGTTGAAATGGGTAAAGAATTTTGGGACTGGTGGGATCATGTGAATGTATTTTGAATGTCTGAGGGACCTGAACTTTGGTAGTGGAGTGTTATAGACTAAATTGAGTTTCCCAAAAATTCATATGTTGAAGTCCCAACCGTGTAGTGTGACTGTATCTGGAGATAGGACCTTTAAGAAGGTTATTAAGGTTAAATGAGGCCATGTGGCTGTGGCTCTATCCAAAATGACTGGTGTCCCTAGAAGAGGAGGAAGCCACACCAGGAAAGCATGCACACAGAAAAAAGCCCACGTGAGGACGTGGCCAGAAAGCAGCCATCCGCAAGCCAAGCAGAGAGGCTTTAGCAGCAGCCAAACCTACCAATACCTTCATCTGGGACTTCCAGCCTCCATAAATATGAAAATATATTTCTGTTGTCAAAGTCACCCAGCCTGGGGTACTTTGTTATGGAACCCCTAGCAAGCCAAGACAAATTGTGAATATAGAAAGTAAACCAAAAATCAACTATCTCATGACCGATGAAAGAAAGCAACATTTTTTTTTTCCATTCCATTTCAGGAAACTGAAGCATTTACTAGTGATTTCTGCCAGCTTCACACTCACGGGGAAATGAAAGGTCAGAAGACCTCTTGGGGTAGGAGCTGATGACCAGACTTGGTCCTCCTGTGTCTATGCAAGTGAGACTTCTGGCTAAAGCCACGCCCACACTCCCTGCAGACATACGGCTTCTCCCCAGAATGGGTCCGCTGATGTCGGATGAGGGCAGACTTAAAGCCAAAGCCGCGCCCACATTCATCGCAAATGCAGGGCTTCTCTCCTGAGTGTGTCCTTTGGTCAGAGATAAGGTGTGACTTCTGGCCAAATCCTTGTCCACACACCCTGTCTACATAAAGCTCCTCCTCTGAGTGTGTCCTCTGGTGTCGGGTGAGGAGCGACTTAAAGCCAAAGGAACGCCCACACTCAGGGCACAGATAAGGCTTCTCCCCTGTGTGTGTCCTCTGGTGTCTGATGAGGGTGACCTTTTGACCAAAGCCACGCCCACAATCAGGGCACAGGTAGGGCTTCTCCCCTGTGTGTGTCCTCTGGTGTCCAATGAGGGTGACCTTCTGGCTAAAACCCCGCCCACACTGGGGGCACAGGTAAGGCTTCTCCCCTGTGTGTGTCCTCTGGTGCCTGATGAGAGTGACCTTCTGGCGAAAGCTGTGCCCACACTCAGCACAGACATAAGGCTTCTCTCCTGAGTGTGTGACCTGGTGACTAAGGAGGAGTGACTGCTGCCTGAAGCCACGCCCGCACTCAAGGCACAGGAAGGGCCTCTCCCCTGTGTGTGAGCTCTGGTGCTGGAGGAGTGATGCCTTCTGGCAAAAGCCTCTCCCACACTCGGGACACATGAAGGGCTTCTCCTCCAAGTGCGTCCTCTGGTGTAGAATGAGGGCTATCTTCTGGCGAAAGCCTCGCCCACACTCCTGACACACAAAGGGCCTCTCCCCGGAGTGAATCCTCTTGTGATTAGTGAGGGAGGATGTATACCTGAAGTGTCGCCCACATTCCCTGCACACATAGGGCTTCTCCCCCGAGTGCTTCCTCTGGTGTATGGAGAGGGAGGCCTTCTGGCTAAACCGACGCCCACACTCAGGACACAGGTATGGCTTCTCCCCGGTGTGTGTCCTCTGGTGCTTGATAAGGTCTGATCTCTGGCAAAAGCCTCTCCTGCATTCAGGGCACACATGATGCTTCTGGTGGCTGAACAGGCTTGACTTTTTGCTAAGTCCCAGTCTATAGATTCCACGTATGACTGCTCCAGATTCTGAGGTGTCTACTCCCTTCAACATTGTGTCTGACCCCCCAGGACTCATCCTCTGGGCCAGGCGAAGGTCTGTTCCTCCTTCTCTGTTCCCTTCTACCCATTCTACTGGGTCACCTTGATGTGGGCTGAAGAATGTCCTAGAAATTCTGCTTGGCCTCTTTCTTAATGAGGTGTCGGGGCCTTCTGTCTCTCCACTTTCTCCTTTTTCACTAGAGCATCTTGGAGCTTCTAGTTGGAAGTCACCTCCTGCAGATGAGCTTGGGAAGATCTGTGTGGGATGACCACTTAGCGCATATTGTCTGAGGAGCTGCGAGCTAGAAAAGGCCACCAGGTGGGGAAGACTGGGCTGGAATTCTGTCCTAGGCTCTGCTAGAGAGAAAGTCTCGGTCAGAATCACCACAGGTGCCTGTAGATTGTAATACCTGCCCAGCAGTTTTCTTCAGATGTTCACAACAAAGACCTATCTTCCAACCCACAAGGGCACATTACATGCTCTATTGCAGCACAGAAAACCCACACTACAAACTAGTCCTATCAGCCAAACTAAAAAGTTCAAAAAAGCATCACAGGCAGCTTCAGCTCTATACATTGCTGCAAGTAGAGTTACACATTTATCTTCCTTTCTTGGGCACTGCTCCCTTGCTTTTGCTCCAGCTCAAGCCTATTAAACCTTGCCTGAGAAACATTTGTTTGGCCTGCTGTTTATCCAAGAGCCAAGAACTTGGTGTCTGAGCTGCAGTAAGTAACAGACTGATTATGATCTTGAAGGTGCTATAAATAAGATCTAAGCATCTGAAGGGGAGCCATGCTTTGGGCTTCCTTGACTATGGTGACTCAAGTAAGGGGCACCCACGAATCAGATAAGCTGTAGCAAGAGATACTGGTTTCTGTGTGGAATAGGCTTTAGGCCAGGGAGCTTCCATATCAGCCTGATGTGAGTTGTCTCCTGAACTGCCGGAGGGACACTCTTAAGTCCTCTTGAAGAAGAGGAATCCCTGATGCTGCCCTCCTGGCAAACGAGGGTGCTGTCCTCCAGCCTCTGGGCAGACTGCAGCCAAGTATATTCCCCGAATAGCACTGCGCAACACTGTGTACACTGTTTTGCTCAATAATCTAGAATTTTTAAAAAATCTGGCAAATTAAGGTGAAGCTCAGCGTTTGAAGGTTAATAATAGATGACTTCTTATTAGCATAAAGATATTTCAGGGATTATACATATTTTGGCTTAAGCATATTCTTATCCATGCACAAAAACTGTTAAAACTATACAAATTGACTTTTTCAAAAATTTTTGTTTCCAGGTTTAAATAGGCTGCCAATCGGAGATAATACTAATTCCCATGATGGTATAAATTAAAGGCTCTGGAAATTGGCAGCTTCCATAAGTTGATACCGTAACTCCTATGGACTAAGTTCTTTTTTTTTTTTGAGACGGAGTCTCATTCTGTTGCCCAGACTGGAGTGCAGTGGTGTGATCTTGGCTAACTGCAACCTCCACCTCCTAGGTTCAAGCGATTCTCCTGTCTCAGCCTCCTGAGCAGCTGGGATTACAGGCGTGCACCACCATGCCCAGCTAATTTTTGTATTTTTAGTAGAGATCGGGTTTCACCATGTTGGCCAGGCTGGTCTTGAACTCCTGACCTTAGGTGAGAGACGGGTTTTCACCATGTTGGCCAGGCTGGTCTCGAACTCCTGACCTTAGGTGATCCACCTGCCTCAGCCTCCCAAAGTGTTGGGGTTATAGGCGTGAGCCACTGCGCTCGGCAGGACTAAGTTCTTATAAGTCATTATGGGACAACCCTTAATAGAGAAGTCTGCTTTCATCATCTCTGAAATGTTTGCTGTAGTGAATAAGCGAAGTATTCGGTAAAAGAAAAATAAGGCATTTTCTTATCCATGGCTAGTTTATCTTTTTTACCTTATTTTTGTTTAAAGATTCCTGTTTTTTAACTCAGATTAGAAATTGAGTCTCCTGGAACAAATTTTTTTTTTTTTTTTAAAGGAGTCTCGCACTGTCGCCCAGGCTGGAGTGCAGTGGCGCTATCTCAGCTCACTGCAACCTCCACCTCCTGGGTTCAAGCAATTCTCCCACCTCAGCCTCCTGAGTAGCTGGGATTACAGGCGCACCTACCATGCCTGGCTAATTTTTTGTATTTTTAGTAGTGACAGGGTCTCACCATGTTGGCCAGGCTGGTCTCAAACTCCTGACCTCGAGTGATTCGCCTGCCTTGGCCTCCCAAAATGCTGGGATTACAGGCGTGAGCCACCGCGCCCAGCCCCTGGAACAAATTTTTAAGAGCATTGATCAGAAATGTACCCGGCAAGTAGCAACCCATAGCAAGAAACTGAATCAGGGTTTCAAGTGCCCTATCAGAACAGAAGTGAACAATTTAATGGAATTAAACTACTTAACGGAAGACCCTTGGTTCAAGGCAGACAATTATAAATAGAATACTGATTTATATGTTATTCTATTTGTTAACTATTTTTAATCACAAAATATGTATTTCTTATTTTTGACCATACTATTCCTAAGAAAAACTCTTTGTGTCATTGATTAGAGTCAGTAAGATCATATCTGCAATAGGGAACTTCAGCAGCTTTAGGGATTGCCATTCACATTCCATCTGGAATACAGAGAAGGTCCTTCATATTAAAATATTCCAGTGGAAAAAGATGTGAGTTTTGCAAGATTACAGCACACAAAATCACTATACATAAATCCATTTTATTTCTATATACCATCAATAAACAACTGAAAATTGATACTTAAAAATAGCATCAAAATATGAAATACTTAGGGGCAAATCTGACAAGAGATATGTAAGGCCTGTATACCAGAAATGACAAAACAATGCCGACAAAAATGAAAGAAGTCTTATGTAAATGGAGAGCTATACTGTGTTCATGTACTGTAAGACACAGTATTATTTATGTGTAAGTTCTCCACAAATTGATACAGATTCAACTCAATCCCAATCAAAATCTCAGCAGGCATTTTTGATACAAACTGACAAGTTGATTCTAAAATTCATATGAAAAAACAAAGAATAACGAAAAGAACTTGCAAAAAAAAGCAAAGATAGAAGATTTTTTATTTTATTTTGAGATGGAGTCTCGCACTGTTGCCTGGGCTGGAGTGCAATAGTGCGATCTCGGCTCACTGCAACCTCTGCCTCCCAAGTTCACGTGATTCTCCTGCCTCAGCCTCCCGAGTAGCTGTGATTACAGGTGCACACCACCACACTCGGCTAGTTTTTTTTGTATTTTTAGTAGAGATGGGGTTTCACTATGTTGGCCAGACTAGTCTCAAACTCCTGACCTTGTGATCTGCCTGCCTCAGCTTCCCAAAGAAGATGGAGGATTTACAGTGAGTTCAAGACCTAATAAAGCTACAGTAATCAAAACTGTGGTATTGGCATAGAGACACTAACAGAGGAGTAGAAAAAATATAGAGTCCAGGTATAGACCTATCACATATGGTCAACTGATCTTCCACAAAGATACATAGGAAATTCAGTAAAGAAAGGGTAGTCTTTTCAATAAATGGTGCTGGAAAAATTGGATATTTGTATGCCCTTCCTCCCCTAAAAAAGTACATAAATTCAGACCTTTTATCAAGTATATTTACTCAAAATAGGCTTACAGACCTAAATGTAATTAAAAATTATAAAATTACTAAAAGAAAAAAATGAGAATCTTTTTGACCTTAGTTTAGACTAAAATTTCTCAAATACACTACCAAAACTGCAATTCATAAGATAAAAAATTGAAAACCGGACTTCATCCAAATTAAAAATTTCTCTTTGAAAGACACTATTAAGATTATCAAAAGTAAACCACAGAAAAAATGTTTGTAAATCTGATAATGGACTTCTACATAGAATATCTGAAGAACTCTCAAACTCAATAATACAAAAATAAGAAACCACATTTTTAAATGGGTAAAAGATGTGAAATACTTCACTAAAGAAGACATAAGATGGCAAATAAGCTCATGAAGATACTCAACATATCAGTCATTAAGAAAATGTCAAAACCACGGTAAGATGCCACTCACTACACAGCTATAAGAATGTCTGAAATTAATATAATAACCAAGCCAAGTTTTGAGATACGGAACACCTGGAGCTCTCTTACACTGCTGTGGGAATGTGAAACGGTGCAGTCACTTTGGAAAGCAGTTTGTGAGTTTCTTCAAAAGTTGAATATATATTGTACCCATCATCATACAACCCAGCCATTCCAGTCCCAGGTATTTATTCAACAGAAATGAAAGCATTATATTCACACAAAAACTTGCATGCTTAAAACAGCTTTATTTATATTTGTCAAAAATGAAAACCCAAATATCTTTTAATAGGTCAGTATTAAAATGTGACCTAGCCATATAAAGGAATACTCAGCAATAAAAATTAATAAACTACTGATACACACATTATAGATAAAATTCAAAATACTTATGCTGAGTGAAGAATCCAGTTGTATCCTGTATAATCCAGTTATACAGATTCTAGAAAATGCAGACAAATCTTTAATTACAGAAAGCTGATCAGTGGTTGCCCAGGTACAGGGGAGGACAGGAAGGAGTGGGAGGTAGGAGTGAGGCAAAATAAAATTTTCAAGGATGACAGACATGCTTGTTACTTTAGCTGTGGCAGTGGGTTCATGCATGTATACATATGCCAAAACTAACCAAATTTCACACCTAAATAAGTGTAGTTTATTATACCTTAAAAACATATCTTATAATATACCTTAATTACTGTATCTTAATAACATTTTTATCATTATTTCACTTTATTTTTTTTTGAGACAGAGTCACTCTGTAGCCCAGGCTGGAGTACAGTGGTGTGATCTCAGTTCATTGCTACCTTCGCCTCCCAGGTTCAAGCGATTCTCACTCCTCAGCCATCCGAGTAGCTGGTATTACAGGCATGCACCACCAGGCTCGGCCAATTTTTGTATTTTTAGTAGAGACAGGATTTCGCCATGTTGGCCAGGCTGGTCTCAAACTCCTGGCCTCAAGTGATCCGCCCGCCCCTCGCCCACCTCAGCCTCCCAAAGTCTGGGATTACAGGCGTGAGCCACTGTGCCCAGCCCATTTTTATATAATGAAACGCTTTTAGAAAGACAAAAGCACTCAGTTGCTACATACTATAATACCAGCTATATAGTTATATTTAAAAGCAAAAAAAAGACAAAAATAAAATGCCAGGAAACCATGAAAATAAACAAGGAAGAAGATAAAGCAGGCAAAAATTTATTTCTATCTCCCAGCATTCATATAAAATTAATTCCAGTTAGATTAAAGACCTAAATGTTTCCATAATTTATATGGGATTTCTACAAATCAGTAACAAAAAGAATGGACCCATTGAAAAGTAGGCAAACACCTTAAATGGTCAAATCACAGATGGAGAAACAGGAAAGGCCAAGCAACATATGAAAAGATGCTTATGCGCACTAGTAAGCAACTTAAAAACCCCTCTGAGATTTCGCTTCCAGCTGAATAGATGGATAAAACATGAGGTCTCACAATCCCAAATGTTGGTGAGGATGTGCAACAAGAATTCTCATAGACTCCTGCTGGGAGCATAAGCTGCCATGCCCACTTCAGAACACAAGTTGGCATAACTTACATAAGTTGAGGCTACACATGCCTGTGAACCAGCTACTACACACCTAGGTATATATCTTTTTTTCTTCTTTGTGAGATGGAGTCTCGCTCTGTCACCTAGGCTGGAGTGCAGTGGTGCAATCTCAGTTCACTGCAATGTCCGCCTCCCGGATTCAAGCAATTCACCTGCCTCAGCCTCCTAAGTAGCTGGGATTATAGGCATGCGCCACCACGCCCAGCTAATTTTTCTATTTTTAGTAGAGACGGGGTTTCACCATGTTGGCCAGGCTGGTCTCCAACTCCTGACCTCGTGATCCACCTGCCTCGGCCTCCCAGAGTGCCGGGATTACAGGTGTGAGCCACTGCACCTGGCCGGTATATATCTTAAGAGAAACTCTTGGATGTGTTTCCAAGGAGGCATACAAGAATACAGAACAAGATTATTTCATAGCCAAAAGTTGGAAACAATAATATTATGTGCAGAGAAGTTTACAGACATGCAAAACAACACCCCATATGAGTGAAGAACCCATCGGATGGAATAAAAGGATAAAGACAGTCATGGAATGCTAACTCAGAAAACAGAGGTGGAGGAACGGGACACGATCAGGAAAAGTATGGGGCTATTACCTGGTTCTATAACACGCTATTTCTTAGGCTATAGGGCTGCCCCAACCCTGCTCATTGTACAGTTTTCCTTTTTTTTTTTTTTTTTTTTTTGAGACGGAGTCTTGCTCTGTCACCCAGGCTGGAGTGCAGTGGCGCGATCTCGGCTCACTGCAAGCTCCGCCTCCCGGGTTCACGCCATTCTCCTGCCTCAGCCTCTCCGAGTAGCTGGGACTACAGGCGCCCGCCACCATGCCCGGCTAAATTTTTTTTTTTGTATTTTTGGTAGAGACGGGGTTTCACCGTGGTCTCGATCTCCTGACCTTGTGATCCACCCGCCTCGGCCTCCCAAAGTGCTGGGATTACAAGCGTGAGCCACCGCGCCCGGCCATTGTACAGTTTTTCATACCTTGCTGTAAACTTAAATAATCTATGATAAAAGAAACAAAGTTACGAGAATTTACAGGATAGAAATGATGCACAAAAAAGCTACCAGGTTAAGAATAGAAACTGGCTGGGCGTGGTGGCTCACGCCTGTAATCCCAACACTTTGGGAGGCCAAGGCAGATGGATTGCCTGAGCTCAGGAATTCGAGACCAGTCTGACCAATAAGGTGAAACCCCATCTCTACTAAAAATACAAAAAAATTTAGCTGGGCATGATGGCGGGCACCTGTAGTCCCAGCTACTCAGGAGGCTGAGGCAGGAGAATCACTTGAACCCAGGAGGCGGAGGTTGCAGTGAGCCAAGATCATGCCATTGCACTCCAGCCTGGGCAACAGAGTGAGACTCTGTCTCAAAAAAAAAAAAAACAAAAAAACAAAAAAAAAACAGGGGCAGGGACTTAGTCTCAAAGGACAGGAACTGTTTTGAAGATTATGCCAACCACATGAGCCCAAGAATGGAGAAATCCTGAATGTGCTCGAGAAAGGAAGCCAAGTGAGGAGTGAGGCTCCCTGACGGAGGAAGGAGATGGAATGCCAGGGGTGCCCTCTCCTGGGGGGAGGCATACAGTGTGGAAGGCAGGCAGTGCCATGCAGCCTTTACCAGTGGCCTAGGAGGCCTGAAGAACTTCCTCCTAGTACCTCAAAGACAGCCCCTCCTTCCTTACCTGCTGAGCTCCTCACTGCCCTGCACGCTCGCCTGCCCAGGGCTTCCCACTCACCTGGACAAAGGTCCAGATGTTCGTTCTCCTCTCTCCAAGGTTCATCGCCTTGCTCCAGCTGTTTGATGAGTTTTGGTTTGGAAAATGCAATTCCTACTCACAGGAAAAAAAAAACCAAGGTCATCTTGAGTTAGTGGCTTAAGAGGTTATCTCAGAACTCAGAGCCAACCCAGGAATGCAATAAACCCAGAAGGTGGTAGGGAGGTGCAGGGGTGGAGTAAACTATGTTTGAATGCTAAGAAAGGATGCATACAGGGAGGGGATCCTAGACCTAAAGGCAATATGTTGATTCTACTCTGTGCTTGAGTCAATAAAAATATTCCTCCTTTTGAAGGAAGATAACCTTAGAGGAGCCCAGCCAGGGTAAACAGGCCTGAAAAATGCAGTGAGACACACCACACGCTCACAGCGTGTGCACGCACACACACACACACACACACACATAAAACTGCACTATGAAAGCCAGGCATTCGCTGGGGGAATAGGGGAAAAAACCGTTTTTCTGAGTCAGAAGCATGGCAGCTTGCTATGTAAGAGCTTAAAATACCCACAAGCAGAATCTGAAACCTTAAACAGGCCAGCCTTACCCACAGAGACCAGATGGCTGTAGTTCTCCAGCATCACCTCCCTGTACAGGGTCCTCTGAGCAGAACTCAATAGCTTCCACTCCTTCTGGGTAAAGGCCACAGCCACATCCCAGAAGGCCATCAATGCCTGTAACACAAACACATCCCTGCTCACTCAACAGCCAGCCATGCCCACTAACCAACTTAAGCCACTAACCATAGTCAAGGCAGAAGGAAGCAGTCCTAGAGCACCCAAGTGAGATTTATAGATCCTGCTTTTAACCTGAAACCTGGTTCCATATATTCAAGCCTATTAATCCCCTCCATACACTGATGCTGGTTCTATTTCTGGGCTCTCTGTTGTACTGATCAAACACACAAGTTTGATTATCGTAGTTACATAGCAGGACTGGAAATCAGGTAAACCAATTCCTCTCACTTTATTTTCACGTTAAAAGTTGATTTAGCTATTCTAAAACAGCCCGTGCCTGTGCCTTTCTATGCAAATTTTAGAATAATCTTGTCTATATCTCTAAAAGCCCTTGCTGAAATTTTGATAGGATTCCCATTAAACCTGTATATCAATTTGGTGAGAACTTACATCTTTACTATATTGGATCTTCAAATCCATAAACACAGTATGTCTCTCCATTCGTTTAGACAATCTATGATTTCTTTCATCAACATTTTGTGATTTTCTGCAAACAGACCCTACACGTTTTGTTAGATTCACACCTAAGAATTTCTTCAGCTTTCTTCTTTTTTTTTTTAGTAATTTTAATGGTACTGTATTTTAACTTCAGTGACCATATGTTCATGCTATGACATATGATACAATTGTTTGTCTTGTTTTATCTTCTATATGGCAACCTGAGTAAACTTTACTTAGCTTTAAAAGCTCTTTTCCGTTCGTTCCTTGAGATTTTCTACATGGACAATCATGTCCTCTGCAAATAGGAACAGTTTCATTTCTTTGTTAATGATCTGTATGTCTTTTATTTCCTTTTCTTGCCTTATTGCTGTGGTTAAAACTTCCATTTTTTCTGGTAGTAGTTATCCTGTTGAATGAGAGTGGTAAGAACAGATATAACCTTGGTTTGTTCCCAATCATGGAAGGAAAGCATTTAATCTTTCACCATTAAGAATGCTGTTCTGGCCAGATGCAGTGGCCCACATCTGTAATCCTAGCACTTTGAGAGGACAAGCCGAGTGGATCATGAGGTCAGGAGTTCAAGACCAGCCTAGCCAAGATGGTAAAACACCATCTCTACTAAAAACACAAAAATTAGCTGGGCGTGGTGGCGAGTACCTCCCAGCTACTTGGGAGGCTGAGGCAGAGAATTGCTTGAACCTGGGAGGCGGATGTTGCAGTGAGCCGAGATTGTGCCACTACATTCCAGCCTGGGCAACAGAGCAAAACTCCATCTCAAAAAAAAAAAAAAAAAGAATACTGTTCCATAGACCAGAATCAGAGTAGATGTTTAAAAAATTTTTTTAATTAAAAATAAATTATATAAAAAATACTGTTCCACAAACAGGATAACTACTACCAGAAAAAAGAAAAACATATTTTTGTGGGATGTGGAGAAACTGGAAACTTGCACATTGCTGATGGGAATGTAAAACTATACAGTTTCTATGGAAAACAGTTCGGCAGTTCCTCAAAAAATTAAACATATAATTAGCATCTGATCCAACAATTCCACTCCTAGGAATATACCCCCAAAAATTGAAAGTAGGGACTCAAACAGATACTTGTACACCCATGTTCATAGCAGTACTGTTCACAACAACTCAAAACAACTTGAATGTTTATCAACTGAATGAATAAAGAAAATGTGGTATATACATACAATGGAGTATTTTTCAGCCTTAAAAAGGAGGGACCTTCTGATGGATATTTTCAAGAGACAAGCCTTGAAAATATGCCGAGTGACATAAGCCAGTCACAAAAGGACAAATATTGTATGATTCCACTTACGTGGGGTACCTAGAATAGGCAAATTCATACAGACAAAGTAAAACAGAAGTTACCAGGGGCTGGAGGGAGTGGGGATGGGGAGTTATTGTTTAATGGATACACAATTTCTATTTGGGATAATGAAAAAATTCTGGAAAGTGGTGATGGTTGTATAACAATGTGAATGTACTTAATGCCACTGAATTGTAAAAGTATATAGTCAATTTTGTGTTATGTATTACCAAAATTTTAAAAAGGATGTTAGCTGTAGATTTTTAGAAGATTATCCTCTGTTCCTATTGTACTGAGAGTTTGTTTTGTTTACAAATGGTTGTTGAATTGTGCTAAACTCTTATTTTATTAACTGATAAAATCATGATTTTTCTTCTTTAGCCTATCGATATGACCAACATTACATGACTTAAATTAGAAAAAATTTTTTTAACTGAAGAAATTTTTGCTTTATGTTGGTTTATGGCCCAGGATATGTCTATCTTCATCTGTGTTTCCAAAGGCACATGAAAAGAATACGCATTCTGTTCTTATTGGTTGGAATGTCTGCCATTTAAGTTTTATTTCTGTTTGTTCTCTGTTCTCTGGGCTTTTTGCCTCTTTGTTTTCTTTACAAATTTCTCATGGGTTACTCAAACTTTTTTATAATTCTGTCTTGATTTGCCTACAGTGTTTCTTAGTGTATTTCACTGTATAGCTTTTTTTTTTTTTTTTTTTTGAGACAGAGTCTCATTCTGTCGCCCAGGCTGGAGTGCAATGGCACGATCTCAGCTCACCGCATCCCCTGCCTCCCAAGTTCAAGTGATTCTCCTGCCTCAGCGTCCTGAGTAGCCAGGATTGCAGGCTCCTGCCACCAAGCCCGGCTAATTTTTGTATTTTTAGTAGAGACGGGGTTTCGTCATGTTGGCCAGGCTGGTCTTGAACTCCTGACCTCAGGTGATCCACCTACCTCGGCCTCCCAAAGTGCTGGGATTACAGGCGTGAGCCACCATGCCCGGCCATTGTATAGCTTTTTAAGTGGTTGCTCTAGGTGCTACATTACGTACATATAGCTTGTCATAATTTACTGGTGTCATCATTTTACCAGCTTGCTTTTTTTTTTTTTTTTTTAAATTATACAAACAAAATCGCTTTCCTTTGCTCCAGGGAGTCCAGGCAACCTTTCAAGTTCATTTGCTGCCTGAAAGAAAGGTTTTTAGTATCAGAAAGAACCTCGCTCTCCTCCAATATCCACATGGAAAACAAGATCAGAAACAAAAGTCCACCATGGAAGAAATCCCAGAGTGATCCAATTTGGAAAGAATTTAATTAACAAAATAAAACGGAGGGAAAATGGTCCAGGTGGGGCCCTAGGGAGAGAGGACTCCTGTCCCAGCCGAAGTCTGCCCAGCACACCTGGTGGGCAGCCCCTGGGCCTGTCACTGCAGAACTGGCCTCGACAATCAGACCCACTGTGCGCGACACCATGGCTTCCTTACGCACTCGGCATTATGTACAGATATTAAAAAACCCAACGGCAGGTGGCTGGAAAGTGGCTTCTAGCTCCCCTATGCTGGCTTGGCACATGCATGCATGCAAAGCAAGGAGGTTTTGCGGGCTTCACCAAACAGTTAATTTTGGCAAAAAGAGAAAACAAACCAAAAGCTAAAATTCATAAGCAGGATTTAAAAGCCACTGAAGTGAAAACGATGTATTTCCTCAGCGTTATGGAGTTAGACTACCACTACAATCTTTTTTTTTTTTTTAAATAAAGTCTCTGCCATCCTCTCCCCCGACTCAGGTCAAAGTTCATAGCAGCAATGCACAAAGTCCTCTGTGAAGCCAGTGTTCTCTGCTCCCCGGGTCAGAGGTCACAGGTCAAGTTTAGTCAGTCCGAAGAATCATGGGTGGGTGCTCGCTGTCCTCATCTAGGCGCAGGGCACTGGCCTCGTCCTCCAGGCAGGCGCCACCCACAGCACCCAGGTTGTCTGTGTAGGCTTTTGCTGCAGCTGCGCCGTATGTCTAAGTGACTAAGCGGCAGTCGTGAGAGGCAGAGTCCAAGATCTCACTGGTCGTTTCCAGACTGCCGTCCAGCCGGTACCGCTTCATCAGGGCGCACTCGCCGCCCTCCTGGGGGTCCATGTTGTACATGTACAGGTACCCGTCGGCGGCACCCACCAACAACCGCGGGATCTTCTGAATTGTGGCTAGCGAGCAGATGTTTTTGTGGCCGCAGAACAGCAGGCGGACTGTGGCGAAGGCTCTGCCCTGGTTGAACATTTCTGTCACTTGGGAGGGCAGGTAGCTGGTGGAGGCCATGAGCACTTTCCCGAAGTACGCGGTCGAGGTGGTGGGCTCCTCTGGGGGTTTTTCTTTCACAGTGTCGAGTTTGAAGATGTGCACGGTCTCAGTGTTGCTGGAGGCGGAGAGGAACATGCTGTCCATGCTGAAGGCCAGGGAGCAGATGCTCATGCACCTCTTCACTCATCTCCGAAACTCAAAGAGTTTTTGTCCTTCTGGAATGGAAAATACCCTAATCACGGTCCCCTTCTCCGAAGCCATGGCAAGTTTAGTTCCACTTGCGTCAAAGGCCAATGCCGCTAAAGGACTGTCGTGAGCCGGAATCATGTTTGCAGCTCTCAAATTAATGGTATTGAAGACCTGCACCTCTCCCATGGTCGCGCTCCCTGGGTACGCCAAGTAGCCGTTGTCGTTGTTGACTGACAGCGCACACAGGCCTGCAGGGTTTGGAGGCGTCTCCCTGATCGTATGCAGAACCTTCATGTCCCGAATGTTGTGGATGTACAGGGACTCCTCCAGGCATACTATCAGCCTTGCATTCATAGATCTCTTCCAGCTTACCCACGGAAGAAAGGGAGAAAAATTTATAACCAGACTTAACTACCAACAGCTAGGGACCAGACAACAGCGCGACGGCCAAGACCAGCTGCTCCTGATGCCCTTTTCAGTGCTGTCCTGGTTGAAGTTGGCGAAGAGCAGCTGGCCGGCGCCGGACTCCCGGCTCTGGCTCGCCAGGTTCATGGCTGGGCGCGCGAGTGGGCCCGGCAGAAGAGGGAGCGCGCGCGAGGGCGGGTCAGGCTGCACTCAGGGTCGGTGCCGGGCCCTGCTCACCTCCTTGGTCGCCGCCACTCGCCACCCTGGGATCAACCGCCCCAGCTTGCTTTTTTGTTGTTTTTTTGAGGCAGGATCTCACTCTGACACCTAGGCTGGAGTGCAGCAGCATGATCATGGCTCACTATAGCCTCAATCTCCCAGTCTACAGCAATCCTCCCACCTCGGCCTCCCAAGTTGCTGGAACCACAGGTGTGCATCACCACATCTCGCTAATTTTTTTTTTTTTTTTTTAACAGACAGGGTCTTACTATGTTGCCCAGGCTGGTTTCAAACTCCTGAGCTTGAGCAATCCTCCTGCCTCAGCCTCACAAAGTGCTGGCATTACAGGATAAGCCACCATACCTGGCCCATTTTACCAGGTTGAATAATTGTAGAGAACTTACCTCCCATTACATCCCCTTACTCTTTCTGTTTAAAAACAGAATTTTCCTAAGCATTTCCTCTATATACATTCAAATCCACATCAGACCATATGATAATCTTTGCTTCAGCCATCAACAAGTTTAGAAAATTCATGCAGAATAGCAATGCCTACTACGTTTACCCTTATGTCTTCTTTACCATGTTCTTCTTTTCTTCCTGATTGTTTCAGGGGACGCTGCTAGAAAGAACTACCTGAGACTGGGTAATTTATGAAAGAAAGAGGTTCAATTGACTCACAGTTCTACAGGCTGTACAGGGAGCATGGATGGGAGGCCTCAGGAAACTTATAATCATGGTGGAACGATGAAGGGGAAGCAAGCAAATCTTCACACTGTGGCAGGAGAAAGAGCGAGCAAGAAAGGGAAGTGCTACACACTTTTAAACTATCAGATCTCGTGAGAACTCATGATCACAAAAACAGCATGAGGGAAACCTGCCTCTGCACCAGAGCCCCTGCCATAGCTGCCTCTGAGCCCATTGCTGCCACCTCTGAGAAGATGGCTGTGCTACTCACATATGAGATCCTGGCAAATCTGCCAGGGATGTCTTCACCAATGGCTATGGATTTGGCTTAATAAAGCTTGATTTGAAAACCAAAGAGAAGAATGGATTGGAATTTACAAGCTCAGGCTCAGCCAACACTGAGACCACTAAAGTGACAGGCGGTCTGGAAACCAAGTACAGATGGACTGAATATGGCCTGACATTTACAGAGAAATAGTACACTGACAACACACCAGGCACTGAGGTTACTGTGGAAGATCAGCTTGCACGTGAACTGAAGCTGACCTTCAATTCGTCCTTCTCACCTAATACTGGGGGAAAAAAATGCTAAAATCAAGACAGGGTACAAGTAGGAGCACATTAACCTGGGCTGAGACATGGATTTTGACATTGCTGGGCCCTCAATCCAGGGTGCTCTGGTGCTGGGTTACGAGGGCTGGCTGGCCAGCTACCAGGTGAATTTTGAGAATGCAAAGTCCCGAGTGACCTAGAGCAACAGTGTAGTTGGCTACAAGACTGATGAATTCCAGCTTCACACTAAAGTGAATGATGGGACAGAGTTTGGCAGCTCCATTTACCAGAAGGTGAACAAGAAGTTGGAGACTGCTGTCAATCTCTCCTGGACAGCAGGAAACAGTAACATTAGCTTCGGAATAGCAGCCAAGTATCAGATAGACCCTGATGCCTGTTTCTAGGCTAAAATGAACAACTCCAGCCTGAGAGGTTTAGGATACAATCAAACCCCAAAGCCAGGTGTCAAACTGACACTGTCAGCTCTCCTGGATGGCAAGAATGTCAATGCTGGTGGCCACAAGCTTGGTTGAGGACTAGAATTTCAAGCATAAATGCACACTGTATTGTTTAATTTTAAACTATTTTTGGCCTGGCACGGTGGCTCATGCCTGTGATCCTAGCACTTTGGGAGGCTGAGGTGGGCGGATCATGAGGTCAGGAGATCGAGACCATCCTGGCTAACACAATGAAACCCTGTCTCTACTAAAAATACAAAAAATTAGCCAGGCGTGGTGGCAGGCACCTGTAGTCCCAGCTACTCGGGAGGCCGAGGCACGAGAATCACTTGAACCTGGGAGGCAGAGGTTGCAGTGAGCAGAGATTGCGCCACTGCACTCCAGCCTGGGTGACACAGCGAGACTCCATTTCAAAACAAACAAACAAACAAACAAACAAATTTTGCCGTATAGGAAACTTCAGAATTTAGTGTATCTTTTAATGTTGTATGTCTGGGATGCAAGTATTACTAAATATCATGTTAGACCCCCAAGTTAAAGATGATTCAGCTTTAAGATGTTACCCTTTCATGGGTACAGAAGAAACCCAATTCCAAAAAAGGTTCTTTCAGTGGTAGACTTGGAGGGAACATGGTGGCCCCTCTGAGATGCCAAGTTTCTTTTTTATCTAGAAATGGCTGTAAGTGGAAGCTGATAATATGTAGGTACTTTGTAAATTCATATTGAGTAAATGAATGAAATGGTGATTTCCTGAGAATGGAACCTTGGTTTCCTAACCCTAATTGATGAGAGGCTCATTGCTTGATTGTGTGTACAAACTCACCTGAAAGGGACTTTTTCAGACAGAGCTTCATGACCTGTTCCCACCCCAGTTCATCCTCACCTCTTTTATGCCAAAAGGTCTGCAGGGTGGGTTCACTGTGTCTTTTCTGCCATTTTGGGGTGGAGATGGTAGATGTGATGAAGCCAATAATTCAGGACTTACTCCTTCTTGTGTTGTGTTTCTTTGCCCTTGCACCAGAGTATGAAATAGCTTCCAGGAGCTCCAGCTGTAAGCTTGGAAGAGTCTGTATGATTGTAATCACATGATGACAACACTCAGAATCTAAACTGGACTTCTGTTGTATTCTCACCACTCAATTTGTTTTTTTAGCAGTTTAATGGGTACATTTTAGTGTCTTGCATTTTGTGTGGAATTAATTCCTCCCCTTCAAATGCTGTAGTTAATATCAGTTAAAAAAAACTTGAATAAAATATTGAAACCTTAAAAAAAAAAAAAAAAAAACCATCAGATCTCGTGAGAACTCACTGTCACAAAAATAACATGGGGGAAATCCACCGCCCTGATCCAATCACTTCCCACCAGGACCTTCCCCTAGTATTGACAATTAAAATTCAACCTGAGATTTGAGTGACGACACAGAGCCAAACTGTATCAGACTCCAGTACCACTCCCAAGTATGATGATTCACTAGAAGGACTCACAAACCTCATCATATAGTTATACACGTGGCTATGATGATTATAGTAAAAGGATGCAAAACAGAATCAGTAAAGGGAAATGGTTTGAGAGAGAAGTCTGGAGGAAACCAGACACAAAATTCCAAGAATTCTTTCTCAACAGAGTCACACATAATTCTGTAATTCTTCAGTAATAATTTGCAATACGTTAAATGTTGTCTGTCAGAGAAACCTATTAGAAACTCAGTGCCCGAAGTCTTAATGGGGCTAGTCAACAGACAGCCTCTGCCTAGCACATACTAAAAGCCCAGATCTCATAAAGAAAGCAAGTGTCCAGCATAAACCACATTGTTTATACACTTTAGGCACAGGAAGCTATACTTTTTTTATTGAGATGGAGTTTCGCTCTTGTTGCCCAGGCTGGAGTGTGGTGATCTCAGCTCACTGCAACCTCTGCCTCCTGGGTTCAAGCGATTCTCCTACCTCAACCTCCTGAGCAGCTGGGATTACAGGCGCCCACCACATCCAGCTAATTTTTTTGTATTTTTAGTAGAGACGGGGTTTCTCCATGTTGGTCAGGCTGGTCTTGAACACCCGACCTCAGGTGATCCACCCACTTCAGCCTCCCAAAGTGCTGGGATTACAGGCGTGAGCTACCGTGCCCGGCCAATTCTTATCAGTTCTGATGAGAAATCCATTGGCATTCTAATTGTTTTTCCCCTATAAGTAACATAATTTTTATCTGGATGCTTTCAGGATGATTTTTTCATCTTTAGTCTTCAGAAGTTTACTTGTATTCTGACATAGATTTATTGGATTCATCATGTTCCAAATTTACTCAGTGAGCTTTTAAAATCTGTAGGTTTGTTTCCTGCCAAATTTGGGACATTTTCAGCCATTATTTGTTGAAGTACTTTTTCAGCCCTTCCCTCCTTTGTTTCACCTTCCAACCTCCAAAGATATAAATATTACATCTTTTGTTGTACTCCCACAATTCTTGAGGCTCTATTCATTTTTATTTCCACTCTATTTTCTCTCTGTTCTATCTTCTAGTTCACTCATTTCTTTGTTACTGCTAATATACTGGTAAGTCTATCCCCTAGCTTTTTATTTCAGTTCTAAAATTTCCATATACTTATTCTTAAAACCTTTTATTTCCTTGCTGAGGCGTTCTAATTCTTTCATTTATCTCAAGCGTGTTCTTTTGGCTGTGGATATCCAGTTGTCCATGTATCATTTGTATACACTTCCCTTTTCTGATGGAATGATCTCGACATCCACCCTTGTAAAAAAATCAATTGACCATATATGTGAGATTTTTTTTCAGGACTGTCAATTCTATTCCACTGATCTACATGTATCCATCCTTATGCCAGTATGACACTATTTTGATTATGATAGCTTTGCAGTAAGTATTAAACTCAGGCAGTGTGAGTCCTCCAACTTTGTTTTCTTTTTCAAGATTGTTTTGGCTATTCAGGGTACCATGAGATTCCATGTAAATTTCAGTATGAGTCTATTTCTGAAAAAAACACCATTGGAATTTTGATTGAACTAAATCTATAGATCATTTTGGGTAGTATTGCCATCTTAACAATATTAAATCTTCTAATTCATTCCAAGCATGGAAAGTCTTTCCATTTATTTAGGTCTTCTGTAATTTCTTTCAGCAATATTTTGCAGTTTTCTTTATCTTTACTTCCTTGGTTAAATTTATCACTAAGTATTTTATTCTTTTTGATGCTGTTATAATTTGTTTAAATTTCCTGTTCAGATAGTTCATTGCAGATGTACACAAATACAACAGATTTTTGTGTGTTTACTTTGTATCCTGCAACTTTGGTTAATTCATTAGCTCTAACAATTTTCTCTGTGGATGACTTAGTCCATTCCTGCTGTTATAAAAAAATTGCTGCTTGGTGCAAGCTAGTTTCTTCTAACTATTTTATTTTTATTTTTTGAAATAGAGTCTCATTCTGTTGCCCAGGTTGGAGTGCAATGGCACGATCTCATCTCACTGCAACCTGAGCCTTCCAGGTTCAAGCGATTCTCCTGCCTCAGCCTCCTGAGTAGCTGGGATTACAGGCACATGCCACCACGCCTGGCTAATTTTTGTATTTTTAGTAGAGATGGGGTTCCTCCATGTTGGCCAGGCTGGTCTTGAACTCCTTACCTCAAGTGATCCACCTGCCTTGGCCTCCCAAAGTGCTGGGGTTACATGTATGAGCCACTGCACCCGACCCTTGGGAGGATTTTTATTACTAATTCAATATACTTACTAGTTATAGTCCTTTTTTTTTTTTTTTTTTTGAGACAGAGTCTTGCTCTGTTGCCCATGCTGGAGTGCAGTGGTGCAATCTCGGCTCACTGCAACCTCCATCTACTGGGTTCAAGCAATTCTCCTGCCTCAGCCTCCCAAGTAGATGGCATTACAGGTGCCCGCCACCACGCCCGGCTAATTTTTTTTGTATTTTTAGTAGAGATAGGGTTTCAGCATATTGGTCAGGCTGGTCTCAAACTCCTGACCTCAGGTGATCCACCAGTCTCAGCCTCCCAAAGTGCTGGGATTACAGCTGTGAGCCACCACACCCAGCCTCATATTATACTTTTAAAATAAGTTTTCTATACTGATATTCTCTGTTGAAAATTGTTGACTTCATTTCCTTTAGTTCCATGTCCATGGTTTCCTTGGTTGTTTGTGATTATTAAGAAAGTTCACTTAAAGTCTTTGTGCCTGGGCTTCCTCAGGGACAGCTGGGAGGCAGGCAACCTAATGGTAGCCAGGCAGTCTGAAATGCTATAGTACTCTCTCACCACTAAACAGCAGCTTATTTCTTCACCAAGTCTTCCAGTTTTGACAAGATTCCAGAATTTTACAAAAGTTGATTCTGACAGTTTTTTGCCAGCTCATTAGTTGCTTTTGGGGAAGGACAGAGGCCTGGATTTCCCTACTATTTATTTATTTATTTATTTATTTATTTATTTAGAGATGGAGTCTTGCTTTGTCGCCCAGGCTGGAGTAGAGTGGCGTGATCTCGGCTCATTGCAACCTCCGCCTCCCAGATTCAAGCAATTCTCCTGCCTCAGCCTTCCGAGTAGCTGGGACTACAGGCGCATGCCACATGCCCAGCTAATTTTTGTATTTTTAGTAGAGATGGAGTTTCATCTTGTTAGCCAGGATGGTCTCTATCTCCTGACCTCATGATCCGCCTGCCTCAGCCTCCCAAAGTGCTGGGATTACAGGCATGAGCCAACACACCCGGCCCCTACTCTGTAATTTTTTCTGATACATGTTTCATTTTTGTTAAATTATATGATCTCACGTATATAAAATATCCAGAAGAGGTAAATCCATAGGACAAAAAGCAGATCAGTGGTTGCCAGGGGCTGGGAGAGGGGCAAATGGGGAACAACTCCTAATGGGCATGAGGTTTCTTTTAGCAGTGATGAAAACATGATGGTGAAGGTCACTCAATTTTGTTAATATAATAAAATCTTCTGAATAGTACATTTTAAATGGCTGGATTGTATGGTATGTGAATTATATCTCAACCAAAAAAATTTTTTTAAGTTTTAATTCCAATGAGGAGTGAACCCCTAAATAAACCAGGAATCTTATACGAATTGATGCTATGCTGTAGGTATCATTATTCCTAAACCAACAAAGTCTCCTGCACACAACAAACATTTTTAAAATTTTTAAGATTCAATGAAGGGGTTATGAAAGGAAAATAAATCTTGGGGTGCCCAGATCACTAGGCTAAAGGGAAAAGTCAAGCTGGGAACTGCTTAGGACCAACCTGCCTCCCATTCTATTCAAAGTTACCTCTCTGCTCACTGACATAGATGCATATCTGATTGCCTCCTTTGGAGAGGCTAATCAGAAACTCAAAAGAATGTAACTGTCCCTCTCACCTGTTACCTGGAACCCCTCTTGTTCAAGTCTTGCCCCCCTTGCTTCAAGTTGTTCCGCCTTTCCAGACCGAACCAATATACTTCTTACATACATTGATTGATGTCTCATGTCTCCCTAAAGGGTATAAAACTAAGATGTATCCCAACTGCCTCAGGCACATGTTGTCAGGACTTCCTGAGGCTGTCATGGGCGCATCCTGAGGACTAAGCTCTGATTTTTTTTATCTTGCCCAAATTCCTATCTAAGGGGTCTGGGGAGTCATGCCCTACAAACCACAAATTCTCATCAGATGGGTTTTATTTAACCCTATATATCGTGGCTTACTTTCCAATCTGACTCTGGCATAACATTATGAGACAAGGAAGAAAATTAAAATATTTAACCCCAAAATGTATTTCCTTGCCATACCTTAAAATTGCTCTGCAAAGTCTCTTGTGGGAAAAATCCACATTCTATAGAGAATCCCCTTGCCCTTTGTCTTCCTTCCTTCCTTCCTTCCTTCCTTCCTTCCTTCCTTCCTTCCTTCCCTCCCTCCCTCCCTCCCAGATCCAGGAGATCATCAACTAAGAGCCAGGTACCCTTTTAGGTCCCATAAGAAACATTTTACAACCTGCTCTCTGAAGTCTGCTATCTGAGAGCTGCTTCTGCACAATAAAACTTGGTCTCCACAATCCTTTATCTTAACCTGAACTTTCCTTTCTATTGATCTCAGGTCTTCAGACAAACTCAACCGTCAACCAGAAAATGTTTAAATTTACCTATAGCCTGGAAGCCCCTGCTTTGAGCTGTCCCGCCTTTCTGAACCAAACCAATGTATTTCTTAAGTGTATTTGATTGATGTCTCAGGCCTCCCCAACATATATAAAACTAAGCTGTACACTGACCACCTTGGGCACATGTTCTCACAACCTCCGGAGAGCTGTGTCATAGGGCCATGGTCACTCATATTTGGCTCAGAATAAAACTCTAAAAATATTTTACAGAGTTAGACTCTTTTCATTGACAATCCTCAACCTTGGCAAAATAAACTTTCTAAATTAACTGAGACCTGTCTCAGGTTTTCTGGGTTTACAGGGTGCTAACTAGTTTCTTATTAGTTAACATATTGTGCTTACCAGCTCCCTTTCTATGTTACAACTATAATGCATGTTACAATTTCTCCTCTCAGGCAAAAGCCCTTAGGAAAAATGCCTAAATGTCATGTTGCATATAGGTCAGGTTTTTCTATATAATTCAGATCTGATGCATAACAAAGTACGAGGAAATGCAATTTTAAAAATAATAAAATACACAATTTCAATGCTTCAAATAACATGCATCATAACAAACCTCTTTCCCTTTATGCAATGAGTATTTTTTGACTAAGAGACACTATTCTAGATATGGAAGCTTTGTCTTAAAACGCTAAGCCTCTTAGATGCTTAAATCTTTTCATCAATTTTTCACAGATGTTAGATATAGTGAACTCCAAGTTTCTCTTCAAAGAATCAGTATGTCAGAATGTTCAGTTCTCTTATTCTTTGATTCTCCATTTTAAAGTTTAACTTCCTGGTTCTCTTCACCCCCTTGCCTCTAGTTTCAGTAAACGACCGTCCCACCAGTTCTAATCAGTAGTTCACATCTGTTCCCCTGGTCACCTGCTTTGACCTGAGTCACCCCTGGTCACCTGCTCTGGCCTGAATCATCCTGAATAACTGTCCTTTCCACCAAACTACCCACCCCACCACTCTGGCTGGTACCCCTGCTCTCTTTAAAATAGCCAACCGGAATTAGCTTAGACTGTGCGGTCCAACCCTAGCCAACAGGGGAATGACACAGCAGTGGAGCTACCTGCGTCAGGAATAAGAACCCCTTCCCCTCCCTTGCCCAGGCGTGCTCTCACCATTACTCCATTAGCGAGTTGCACCATTCTATAGAAGTAAAAATTGCCTTGCTGAGAAAATTAAATTTATGTTCGAGTGCTATTTCTTTGCAGCACTAAGGAAAAAGCATTTTGTTTCTAACACAAATAAATGGCTAAAACAAACAAACAAAAATGTATATTGAGAGAAGTTGGTCACAGACAGAATAAGGTTTAGGGCCTGCTAAAGATTCCACAGGAAGTGGAAGAGTAAGGACAGAAAACATAAGCCAATATTCCATGTTTTGCAAGAATGCTTCTCTATTAACATACACAGTAAAGTGCAACATATGGAAGAAAAAAGTCTCCTACTACCTTGGAAAAAAATCCTGAACTGCCTGTGCTACATACACATTTTCTCTCAAAGATGTTACAGATTTCTCTCAAAGGTGTAACAAATAAGGGACTCACAGCTCTCAGTGACGTTCTCGTAAGATCAAAACCATTTTAAATTTATCCAGAAATATGTAAATATCCACCATGAGCCCCAGAATATGATTACATATAGATCTCTCATTCTACACTTGACATATTTATAGCACAAAGCAAAACTGAATTAGCAAAAATGACAATAAATATTTTGTGTAATTGATAAAATCAATACAAAAATGCCCTGCCTGGCAGCTATTTATGTTGTCAGTAAGTGTTAATTCCATTCAGTTACATCAAGTTCACACGCTGCCTAGCTGGTGGAGAATCATCTATTTTCAGAGAAGTAGGCAATCTGGACCTTTAAGCATAATCTTCCAATTTTTAAGTACAGAAAACTCACTTTATAAAGTATGGGCCTGCAAAACTATCCATGCACCACACAGAAATAGCAGGTTACAGCCCTCACCTATACACAGAAAACTAATGTGGCTAAAGACCACTGGCTGTTGAAAGCTTCCCACATGGTGAGGGATAGCCTGCCAGTCACCTCGTCTCTGAGAAGGGATAGGATTCCTGCCCCATTTTCTTTCCTTCTTTTTTTTTTTTTTGAGACAGAGTCTCACTCGGTTGCCCAGGCTGGAGTGCAATGGCGCAATCTCAGCTCACTGCAACCTCTGCCTCCCAGGCTCAAGCAATTCTCTTGCCTCAGCCTCCCCAGTATCTGGGATTACAGGCACGCGCCACTGTCCTGCGTCATTTTCACAGCAGTCTCTTCCCCTAACTCTTCAGCTTGCCAAACCCTTCAGGGGCAAATCAGACAATTTCTCTTTTGAGAGCCTTCTTATATATATATATATTTTTTTGAGATGGAGTCTCACTCTATCGCCCAGGCTGGAGTGCAGTGGCGTGATCTCGGCTCACTGCAACCTCAGCCTCCTGGGTTCAAGTGATTCTCCTGCCTCAGCCTCCCTAGTAGCTGGGATTACAGGCACCCACCACCATGCCCAGCTAATTTTGTACTTTTAGTAGAGATGGGGTTTTACCATGTTGGCCAGGCTGCCCTCGAACTCCTGACCTCAGGTGATCCTCCTGCCTCGGCCTCCCAAAGTACTGGGATTACAGGTGTGAGCCACTGTACTTTTGTAGGCTTTCAGAGTCACTGGGCACATAAGCATGGATGTCCTGTATTTTTATTTTAACTGCCCAGGATGTGATGGTCACAGTTAACTACTTGATAAATACCTGAGCCATAAATGTAGCAAATAAGACTGAGAGAAAGCTCCAGATAAGATGAGTCACACCTATAAGATCAAGATAGGCTTTGCCTAACACCAAGAAGGCAGCCTTCAGGACAAGAAAAGATTATGAAACCTTCCTGCAATACCTAGGAAGAAATTTCGGGACTTACCTCCTCCCTGGTTGTCAGGAGTCCTGGTGCCATATCCCTGCTCTCTGGAGTACTCTTCCTAGAGGAGAGTCAAGTTGCAGAGGCAAATCTGGGGAAAGAGATGAGAAGTGAGAGAGGTACTTGGGAAGAACACCCTTCACATTCTGTCCAGTCTCCCAATTCAGTAGGGAGTAGGGGAACAGGGAAGCAACAAAGGCAGGTTGCAGAGGGCATCGGTGAAGCCCATTCTTAGCCAGTGTCTTATAAAAAAAGCCCACAGAGCTGGGCCAGCAACAGGCTTACATCCAAACTCTAGTTAGGGAATGAAGCCCCCATCTTCCAGCAGCTGGGTGAGACTTTGTGTGGACTCCATTAAAAGAAAAAGGCCTCAGAGTGCCCTCAAGTGAGCATTCATGTTGAAAAACAAAATGCCTCATCATACTGAAAACAAAAGCATCCCATCCATATTTACCCTGAGGCCAAAGGACAGGTTCCAGGAAGTCCAAAGCAGAAGTTCCTGGTTTTGAGGGAGACATGAAGCAGGGTGGAGGCCATAACCTGAGTTTCCTTCTATGTGACCCTGGCTGCACCCTTCCCTCCACTCACATATCAAAAATTAGGTCCCAAAATTTGAAATGTGGCTTGGAATTTAGGAACAGGCAGTCAGTAACTGACCTAGTTTTTTAACAAGTCAATTTCATGAAGAGATTTTTAAGAAGGGAGAAGTAGGGGTAGATTTTTTTCTTAATGAAAATATTTCTTAAAAGATAAATCATACTTCAGATGCCAAGTATAGGTCTTGACTGGATTCTGTCTTGTACAAATGAATGAGAAAAGCAGACTACAAGAGACAATTCAATATGTGATGAGAATTATTGTTAATGGTGTTAGGTTTTGAGAACAACGCTCTGATTTTTTAAAATCTTGCCCAAATTCCTATCTAAGGGGCCTGGGGAGTCATGCCCTACAAACCATAAATTCTCGTCAGATGAGTTTTATTTAACCCTGTATATGACTTACTTTCCAATCTGACTCTGGCATAACAAGGAAGAAAATCAAAATCTATTACCCCAAAATATATTTTCTTGCCATACCTTGCAACTGCCCTACAAAGTCTCCTGTGGGAAAAATCCACATTCTATAGAGAATCCCCTTTCCCCTTTGTTTTCCTTCCTTCCTTCCCAGATACAAGAGATAATCAACTAAGAGCCAGGCACCCTTTTAAGTCTGATAAGAAATATTTTACAACCTGCTCTATCGGAAGTCTGCTATCTGAGAGCTTCCTCTGCACAATAAAACTTGGTCTCCAAAATCCTTTATCTTAACCTGAACATTTCCTTTCTGTTGATCCCAGGTCTTCAGATAAACTCAACCAATTGTCAACTGTCAACCAGAAAATGTTTAAATTTACCTATAGCCTGGAATCCACCCCCCTACTTTGAGTTGTCCTGTCTTTCTGAACCAAACCAATGTATTTCTTAAATGTATTTGATTGATGTTTCATGCCTCCCTAAAATATATAAAACCAAGCTGTACACTGACCACCTTGGGTACATGTTCTCAGGACCTCCTGAGGGCTGTGTCATGGGCCATGGTCACTCATATTTGGCTCAGAATAAATCTCTAAAAATATTTTACAGAGCTTGCCTCTTTTTGTCAACAGTGTGATCATGATATTCTGGATATGGAGGAAACAGTCATTAAGAAATGATACAAACGTTCTGTGGTGTGAACTAACATGTTTGCAATTTTTTAAAAATGCAACACTTTCAACAAATGAATAGCATTAAAAATATAGTAGAAAAAATACAATAGAAAGAGCTCTTACAGATCTTATAGAATAAAAAGAGAATTAAAGAGACACCAATTGGGCTGGTGCGATGGCTCACGCCTATAATCCCAGCACTTTGGGAGGCCAAGGATGGATCATGAGGTCAGGAGTTCAAGACAACCCTGGCCAAGATGGTGAAACCCTGTTTCTACTAAAAATACAAAAATTGGCCAGGCACAGTGGCTCACGCCTGTAATCCCAGCACTTTGGGAGGCCAAGGTGGGTGAATCATGAGGTCAGGAGTTCAAGACTAGCCTGGTCAACATGGTGAAACCCTATCTCTATTAAAAATACAAAAAAATTTGCTGGGTGTGGTGGCGAGCGCCCATAATCCCAGCTACTCCAGAGGCTGAGGCAGGAGAATCACTTGAACCTGGGAGGTGGAGGTTGTAGTAAGCCGAAATCACGCCATTGCACTCCAGCCTGGGCAACAGAGTGAGACTCTGTCTCAAAGGAAAAAAAAAAAGAAGAGACCCCAATCAACCGTAATGTGTGAACCTTGTTTAGACATTTTTGAGGCAATTGAGGAAACCTGCGCATGATTAGATATTAGACAACATTTTAAAAATCAGTATAAATTGTATTAAGTTTAGGTTAAAAATGGTCTAACCAATGTTCTCTGCAAATAATTGTGACTATACTTAAACAAAAAGAGAGTGCAGGCCAGGTGTGGTGGCTCACGCCTGTAATCCCAGCACTTTGAGAGGCTGAGGCAGGTGTATCAATTGAGGTCAGGAGTTCTAGGCCAGCCTGGCCAACATGGTGAAACCCTGCCTCTACTAAAAACACAAAAATTAGCCAGGCATGGTAGCAGGCGCCCAGCTACTTGGGAGGCTGAGGCAGGAGAATCACTTGAACCCGGGCAGTAGAGGTTGTAGTCAGCTGAGATCGCACCACTGCACTCCAGCCTGGGTGACAGAGTGAGATTGTCTCAAAAAAAAAAAAAAAAAAGAAGAAAAAAAGAGAGTGCAGAGCCTACAGCTGACATCATATTTAATGTTGAGAAACTAGATGCTTTCCCCCTAAGATCAGGAACAAGGCAAGGATGCCCCTACAACTCCTATTTTACATCACTGATAAGATAATGAAAAGACAAGCCACGGACTGAGAGAAAATACAGGAAGAAAAATGACAGAATAGGAGAAAGAGAAATAGACCAACGCATAATCATAGTCAAGAAAATTTATTACACCTCACTCAGTTAATGGAAAAGTGAACTGACAATAAGTCAGGAAATGGATGATCTGGAAAACACTATTGGGCAGTATTGATCTAATGGACATTTGCAGAACACCAAACCCAACAAGTACAGAATACATATCCTTTATAGGTGTGTACACAAAATATTCACCAAAGTAGATGAAATACTGAGGCATAGAAAACAAATCTCCAATTTCAAAGGACTAAAATTTAAAGAGTACCGTCCCCAACTTACAATGGTTCAACTTACAATTTTTCGACATTATAATGGTGTGAAAGCAGTACACATTCAGTAAAAACCATACTTCTTTTTTATTTACTTTTTGAGAGACAGAGTCTCACTTTGTCACCAAGGCTGGATGCAGTGGCACAATCACAGCTCACTGCAGCCCCAACTTCCTGGGCTCAAGCAATCCTCTTGCCTCAGCCGCCAGAGTAGCTGTGGCTACAGATGTGTGCCACCATGCCTGGCTATTTTTTTATTTTTCATAGAGATGGGGTCTCACTGTTTGTCCAGGCTGGTCTAGAACTTCTGGCCTCAAGTGATCCTCCTGCCTCAGCCTCCCAAAGCACTGGGATTACAAGGCATAAAGCACCATGCCCAGTCAAAACCCTACTTCAAATTTGGAATTTTAATCTTTTCCAAGGCTTGCAATGCTGGGCAGCAGCAGCAAGCCACAGCTCCAAGCCAGCCACACAATCATGAAGGTAAACAACCTATACTCTATAGTGGAACACGTTGCCAGATGATTTTGCCCTTTCTGAACCAAACCAATGTATTTCTTAAGTGTATTTGATTGATGTCTCATGCCTCCCTGAAATATATAAAACCAAGCTGTGCCCCAACCACCTTGGGCACATGACTGCCCAACTGTAGGCTAATGTAAGTATTCTGAGCAAATTTAAGGTAGACTAGGTTACGCTCTGATGTGCGGCAGGTTAGGTATATTAAACGCATTGTCAACTTAAACAATATTTTCAACTTACAATGGGTTTATTGGGACATAATCCCATTGTAAGTCAAGGAACATCTGTATATTATTTGCCCAAGATGGAACTAAAGCAGAAATCAATAAGATATTTTTTAAAACCTTGATAATTAGGAATTAAGCAGCCCTTATCTAAAGGAGATATGAATCAAAGAAGAAATTCCAAGGGATACGAGAAAATATTTTGAACTCGGTGATTCTAATAAACCTATTAATACATATCACAACTTACCAAATTTGTGACGTGGAGCTGTTCCAGGCTGAATTATTCCGTCTCCCATATTCGTATGTTGACATCCTAACCCCTAGTACCTTAGAATGTCACTGTCTTTGGAGGTAAGGTCTTTAAAGAGATAACTAAGTAAAAATGAGGTCATTAGAGTGGCCCTACTCCAATATAACTGGTGTCATTATAAGAAGAGAAAATTTGGACATAAAAAGTTCCAGAGGGAAGACCATGTGAAGACACAGGGAGGAGATGACCAGCTATAAGCCAAGGAGAAAGGCCTCAGAAGAAACCAACCTTGCCGAAACCTTGACCTTGGACTTCTATCTTCCAGAATTGTGAAGAAAAAATTTCTGTTGTTTACAGCCACCCACTGTGTGGTACTTTGTTATGGCAGCCCTAGCAAATGAATACAGCAGGTAATAAGGCAGTTCTTAGAAAGAAAGTTATAGCTTTAAATGAATGTACTTTAAAAAAAGAAGTTTTAATTTAAAAAAAACTCAGCTCCCATCTTAAGAAGCTAAAAAAAGAAAAGCAAAAAGAACCCAAAATAAGAAGAAAGGAAGTAATAAGGAGGAAAATATAATGAAATAGAAATGAAATTATAGAGAATTAAAAAGTCAAAGGGTGTTTGCAAAAAAAATTAAAATTGCTAAACCCTAGACCTGAAACTATAAAACTCCTAAAAAAAAAAAAATAGGAAAAAGCTTCATGCTATTGGTCTTGACAATGATTTCTGGAATATGACACTAAAAGAACAAGCAACAAATATAAAATAGACAAATGGGACTACATCAAACTTACCAACTTCTCTGCAGCAAAGAAAACAGCCAACAGAGTGATAAGGCAACTTACAGAATGACAGAAAATATTTGCAAACCATGTATCAAATAAGGAGCTAAAATGTAGAATATATAAAGAACTTCTACAACTCAGTAACAAAAAACTCAATTAAAAATGAATAAAGGACTCAAATAGACATTTCTCTAAAGAAGATATAGAAATAGCCGAGAAGCATATGAAAAGATGTTCAACATCACAAATTACCAGGGAAATGCAAATGAAAACCAAAATGAGATATCACCTAACCCCAATTTGTATGGCCACTACAAAAAAAACAAAAACAAAAACAAAACAGAAAATAAGTGTTAACAAGGATGTAAAAGAGTAGAACCTTAATGAACTGTTAGTGGGACTGTAAAATGGTGTAGCCACTATGGAAAACAGTATGAAGGTTCCTCAAAAAATTAAAAATAGAACTACCATATCATCCTGTAATCCAACTTCTGGATACATATCCAAAGGAATTGGAAGCAGATGTATCCATTCAATGTATGAACGGATAAAGAAAATGTAGTCTATCCATACAAATGGAATATTATTCAGACTTTAAAAGGAAGGAAATTGTGGCGCATGCTACAACATAGATGAACCTCAAGGACGTTATACTAAATAAAATAAGCCAGTCACAAAAAGAAAAATACTGCATGATCCCACTAATATGAATACTAAAGTAATGAAACTGATAGAAACAGAAAGTAGAATGGTAGTTGCTAATAGATGGGGAAGAGGAAAAGAAGGAGTTGCTATTCAATGGGTAAAAGATTTCAGTCATGCAAGATGAAAAAGTTCTAGAGCTCTGTTGTACATAGTTAACAATATTATATAGTATACTTAAAAAGTTTTAAGAGGATAAATATATGTTATGTGGTTTTTTGCCACAATAATTTTAAAAAAGAATAAGAAGATCAAAGCTCCTACAACCCCCTCCAAAAAAATTACTAAACCCCTAGGAAAAGTGATTAAATTAAAATTTAAAAAGACAAACTTCCAAGATCAGGAATGAAAGAGGAAACATTGTTACAGATCCTACATACACTAAAAGGACAATAAGAGATTCTTATTAAAAATAAAAACGACAGGCCCCAAATTCATGAAATGAACAAATTCCTTTAATCACAAGGTTTACCAAAACTAAATGATAATTTTGAATAGCCCTACATCTGTAAAGATATTAAAATAATGATTTTAAACTTTAACCAGAAGTAAAAGTTCAAGCTCACAGATAAATTCTGTCAAATACTTAAGTAGGAGAGAAGGCAATATTTCCCAATCCATTTTATGAGGCCAACATAATCCAGACACCAAAACCTGACAAAGCCATACACTTCCTGCAAAAGTCCTTTAAAAATAACAGAAAGTCAAACCCAGCAATAGGTTATAAGGATGATACGGGAACACATGAGACCTATCCAAGAAATGCAACATTAGTTTAACTTTTTTTTTTTTTTTGAGACAGAGTCTTGCTCTGTCGACAGGCTAGAGTACAGTGGCACAATCTCAGCTCACTGCAACCTCTGCCTCCTGGGTTCAAGCGATTCTCCCACCTCAGCCTCCCAAGTAGCTGGGACTACAGGCATGCACCACCACGCCCAGCTAATTTTTGTATTTTTAGTAGAGACAGGGTTTCACCACTTTGGCCAGGGTGGTCTTGATCTTTTGACCTAGTGATCTGACTGCCTCGGCCTCCCAAAGTGTTGAGATTACAGGCGTGAGCCACTGAGCCTGGCCAGTTTAACATTTGAAAAGCAATTTAATTACTTGCATTAACCAAATGAAAGGTGCCCTGGACCACTCCTGTAGTCCCAGCACTTTGGGGGACGGAGGCACGTGGATTGCTTGAACTCAGGAGTTCGAGACCAGCCTGGGCAACATAGTGAAACCCCATATCTACAAAAAATACAAAAATTAGCTGTGCATGGTGGCACGTGCCTGTAGTCCCAGCTATGCAGGAGGCTGAGGTGAGAGGATTGCTTGAGCCCAGGAGGTTAAGGCTTCGGTGAGCCATGATCATGCTGCTGCACTCTGGCCTAGGCAAGAGTGAAATCCTGTCTCAAAAATAATAAAATAAAATAAAGGAGAAAAATCACCTTAGTAGTTGCATATATATATATATATATATATATATATATATATGAAAAAATTCAATGGTTATTCATGATAAAAAACTCCTAACAAATTAGCAATAGAAGGAAACTTCCTCAATTTAATAAGCAGCTACAAAAACATAGCACTAACACCATACTTAATAGCAAAATATTGAATGATTTCCCTGAGATCAAGAACATGCAAAGGATCTCTCATCTCACCATTTAATTCAACACTTAGGAAAAATAAAGAATACAAAAAGTGAAGAAAGAGTAGAAAAGAAGTAAAAAAAGAAAACCAGATAAATGTAATAATTTAACTTTACATCAATCAGGGTAAGTAAAAGACAGACAATACCAGTGTTGGCAAGAGTGAGGCAACAGAATTCTCATACAACCCTGGCAGGATTGTGACAGGCCAAGTATCACTAACAACTGTTTCAGTACTGACTGTGCGGTTAAGTTAAATATTAAAAGCCAGTGCCCTTATACAAAGGTCGGGATGTAACAAAAGCCCATCAAGAGTTTTGCCTAGGCCTTTCCTGGGCCTTAAACCATGACAAAGTAACTAAGAATTTTTTTTTTTTTTTTTTTTTTTTTGAGACAGTCTCTCTCTGTCGCCCAGGCTGGAGTGCAGTGGTGTGATCTTGTCTCACTGCAACCTCTGCCTCCTGGGTTCAGGCAATTCTACTGCCTCAGCCTCCTGAGTAGCTGAGATTACAGGCACACGCCACCATGCCCAGCTAATTTTTTGTAAATAACTAAGGAATTCTTAACAAGACCCATTTAGGATTAAACAAGTTTTATTGTAGGTCTGAAGAAACTCCCTAGGCCTCCACAAACAAGTTGATTGAGGATCTGAGGGAACTCCCCAAACTGCCATGATTTAGCAGGAGATAAGATAAGGGTAATCACCCCAGCACCTGGACCCATTTAGGTTAAGTAAATTTACTGAGGCTCCAGAGGAAGGTCTTCAGGACTCAGACCTTAGGTATAGATTAAAAGAAGTTAATCACTTATGTCTTTAAATGAAGGCACACTTACATGTAGAGATATAGCTTGGTATATAAGCTCTGGAAAACTTTGTAATTTTTTTTTTTTTTTTGAGACAGAGTCTTGCTCTGTACCCCAGGATGGAGTGCAATGGGGCAATCTTGGCTCACTGCAACCTCTATCTCCCAGGCTCAAGTGATTCTACTGCCTCAGCCTCCCAAGTAGGTGGGATTACAGATGCCTGCCACAAAGCCTGGTTAATTTTTGTATTTTTAGTAGACATAGGGTTTCACCATGTTGGCCAGGCTGGTCTCGAACTCCTGACCTCAAGTGATCCGCCTGCCTCAGCCTCCCAAAGTGCTGGGATTACAGACATGAGCCACTGCGCCTGGCAAAACTTTGTAATTTTGAGTTTTGCGATGATTCCCAGGCCTTCTCCCTGTAACCAGTTACAGAAATAAAAACTCTCTTCCTCCCCAGTTCATCTGCATCTCGTTACTGGGCCACGAAAATAGCAGCCTGACCCTCGGTTTGGTCCGGGAACAGGATTGTAAAATGGTACAATTATTTTTGAAGACTGTATGGCAGGTTTTTTTAATGTTAAACATACCTATGATCTAGCAATTCCCAAAGTACCCAAGAGATACTAAAAAAAAAAACAAAACAGGGTACAGAGTTATACATCAGCTTAGTAAATGAACCCTGGAAAAAAAGAATTGTACAAGAATGGTCACAGTAGCTTAATTACTATACCTAATGTGGGGAAAAGAAAGAGAGATCAGCCTGTTACTGTGTCTATATAGAAGGAAGTAGACATAAGAGACTCCATTTAGTTCTGTATTTGAGATGCTGTTAATCTGTGACCCTACCCCCAACCTTGTCCTTGCAAGAGACATGTGCTGTGATGACTTAAGGTTAAAAGGATTTTGGGTGGTGCAGAATGTGCTTTGTTAAACAAGTGCCTAAAGGCTGCTTATGGTTAAAGGTCATCACCATTCTCTTTAATCTAGAGAAAAAGAAAAACATGTGTCTTCTGCCCGTCCCTGGGCGATGGAACATCTCAAAGCACAGCACCGGTGATGGTAAAGATAATTGTGAAAACCGCCTTTAGGAATAAGATGGGGCTTGCTGGAGCAATACTGCTAAAAGGTTTATGGAGAGGTTCGCATATACATCTCAAAGCACAGCACCGGTGATGGTAAAGATAATTGTGAATAAATACCAAGGGAACTCAGAGGCCGGTGCCGGTGTGGGTCCTCTGTAAGCACAGCACCGGTCCCCTGGGCCCCGCTTTTCCTTCTCTACACTTTGTCTCTGTGTCTTATTCCTTTTCTCAAGTCTTTCGTCCCACCTAACGAGAAGCACCCACAGGTGTGGAGGGGCAACCACCCCTTCACCTAACAATCAAAAACAACAGAAAAAGGAGAATGGATAAACAAAAGGTAGTAGATTCACACAACAGAATACAATAAAAAGGAATAGGAATAAACTACTGATCAAGTAACAAGAAGGCAGAAACAGAATACGTACTATATGATTTCATTTACATGGGATTCTAGGAAAGGCAAAACTTTAGTGATAGGGAGCAAATCAGTTATACAACAATAATACATTACTTAAAACTCATCAAATTGTACACTTAAGAGTTGTGATTTTGTAATAAATCTGATTTTTAAAAAGACTTCAAAGACATTTTCAAGTAAAAGAAAACCAGTAAAATTTATCACCAGCAGACCTGCCCTGTAAGAGTTTCTGCAAACTGAAGAGAAATGATGCCAAAAGGAAACTTGGATTTTCTGCGGTGATTGAAGATCACCAGAAACGATAAATAATGTTCACACTCAAAAAAGACTATCTCTTTTTTCTCCTAATTTCTTTAAAATATATGACTGAAGCCAGGCGCGGTGGCTCACGTCTGTAATCTCAGCACTTTGGGGGGCCAAGGTGGACGGATCACTTGAGGTCAGGAGTTCAAGACCAACCTGGTCAACATGGTGCAACCCCATCTCTACTAAAAATACAAAAATTAGCTGGGCATGGTAGCGTATGCCTGTAATCCCAGCGACTCGGAAGCTGAGGCAGGAGAATCGCTTGAACCCGGGAGGCAGAAGTTGCAGTGAGCCAAAATTGTGCCACTGCACTCCAGACTGGGCAACAGAGCGAGACTCCACCTCAAAATGATAAAAGACTGTTTATAGTAAATATATTATATTTGCATTGTGATTGACAGCATATGAAGATTCAATACATATGACAATTACAGCCTGAAGAATGAAGGAGTAGGTAGGTACAAGTACCTACACGATTACAAGATCCCTCATTTTACATGAAGTTGTACAAGATTACATAAACTGTGAAGAGTTACAGATATATACTGTCATCTCTAAAGCAGGCACTAAAAATATAAAGTAAAAATGCAAAGCAGTATAGCTAAGTAGCAATTAAATTATATTGAATTAAGTTAAATTAGAATGCTAAAAAAAAAAAAATTCATTTGGCCCAAAGAAGGCAGAAATAGGAACGGAGGAAGAAAAAAAACAGGAGGCAAATAAGAAAACAAACAGTAAAAGAGACCTAAATCTAATTGTATCAGTAATTACATGAAATAAACATTCCAATTAAAAGGCACAGACTGGCGGGGTACGGTGGCTCATGTCTGTAATCCCAGCACTTTGGGAGGCTGAGACAGGAGGATTGCTTGAGCCCATGAGTTGGAGAATAGCCTGGGCAACGTAGCAAAATGTCGTCTCTAAAAATAAACAAACAAGAATGGATTAAAAAAAAAAAAAGCAAGACCTAACCATATGTTGTCTACAATATAAAGACTTTAAATATAAAGACATAGGTCAGTTGAAAGCAAATGAATGAGAAAAGAGATAACATGCAAAGAGTAAACATAACAAGACTGGAATGGCTATATTACTATCAGATAAACTATATTTCAAGAGAAAGTGTTACCAGAGATACAAAGGGATGTTTCATGATAATAAAACAGTCAATTCATCAGGAAGATATAACAAAGATAAATATGTATGCACCTTATAATAACAATGCTTCAAAATACGTGAAGCAAAAATTGACAGAATTCAATGGAGAAATTGGCAATTCCATAATTCTAGTTCGAATTAACACCTTGCCCACAACAGTTGATAAAATAACTAGAAAAAAAAATCCATAAGGAAATACAAGATTTGAACATAATAACTAACTTGACCAAACTGATATTAGTTCACCACTGCACAACAGAATGCACATGCTTTCAAAGAGCCCATGGTACATTCCCCACCTCACACTACATGCTAGGTTGTGAAATAACTCCCAATAAATTTGCAAAGACTGACATTCTACACCATTTGTTCTTTGACCTGAATGGAATTAAATAAGAAGTCAGTAAGGATATCTAGAAACCCCCCAAATATTTGGAAATTAAATAGATGATGCACAGAAAGGCACTGCATTCATCAAGTGCAGACAATTTTTTTGATGACTTTCACCGTAAAAGGGAGCAGAGAGATAGGGTAATGAGTACAGTTAGAAATCATGACCCTTCTCAGCCAAGCGAGGTGGCTCACGCCTGTAATCCCAGCACTTTGGGAGGCCGAGGCAGGGGGATCACGAGGTCAGGAGATCGAGACCATCCTGGCCAACATGGTAAAACCCCGTCTCTACTAAAAATACAAAAAAATTTAGCTGGGCATGGTGGCGCACCCCTGTAGCCCAGCTACTCAGGAGGTTGAGGCAGGAGAATCTCTTGAACCTGGGAGGCAGAGGTTGCAGTGAGCCGAGATAGCGCCACCGCACTCCAGCCTGGGCGACAGAGTGAAACTCTGTCTCAAAAAAACAAACAAAAAAAAAAAAAGAAAAGAAAAAAGAAATCATGACCCTTCTCTTATCACAACCCGGCAGTAGATCCCGCTGACCTCAGATAAGATCCACACACAATCTTGGCACCCTAGGCTTTCCCCAGTAATAGCCTAACCCCCTTTTCCCATCTGAGTTTCTATCCTCCATGAACTTCCTTTTCCAGGCAGAAAGGACAACTCCTCATACCCTCAAAGTCAGTCAGTTGCACAGTCCAGGTGGGTGCCAAGCACTGTGTCAGTGACCCATGAGGAGCCAGACAAGGTGCCTGTCCCCTCAAAGAACTATCTCAAAACCAGTGGGACAGTCAGACAGTTGAGATGTACCATGCCAGCCGTGGAGTCCTCATGTAATAAAGTGCTCTGCAACTAAAAAGGACAATGGAAGTAATTCTGCCAGAGAAAACTCAGGAAAGCTTTGTAGTGGACAAATATCTGTAGTAAGACATCTTTTGAGACAAATAGGGAAACAACACAGCCTGAATAAGTGATACTAAATAAATTCTGTTAATTTTGTTGGGTATGATCATTAATGCTGAAGTTGTTTTTCTTTAAATTCCTTATTTATGAGAGATGCATACTGAAGTAATTGTGGTTTTTGCCATTTACGGATGAAATGATATGACATTTGAATTTTGTTTTAAAGAACTACATCAGAGAAGTGTTATACACAAGTTTTACTTCATTCCACATTCACAGCAGCTCCACGAGGTTAAGTACCTTGCTCAAAGTGACAGTGACAAAGGGAGAGACTTGGATTTGAACTCACTCTATGAAGGGTCACTCAAGACAGCAAATCCTGGTATAGACCCCTAGTGAAAGAGACAATTTCCAAAGAGATCCACACTTGGGGTTGCAGATTTGGGGGAAAGAAGACAGGTAAGTCATTTATAAGTGATGAATCTGAGTGATGAATCCACGGAACTTCACAACTACTTCTGGATATCTTTGCAATGTTTTCATACTGAAAAGTTAGAAATAAGAGTAGGTCTTGGCCGGGCGCGGTGGCTCACGCTTGTAATCCCAGCACTTTGGGAGGCCGAGGCGGGTGGATCACGAGGTCAGGAGTTCAAGACCAGCCTGACCAACATGGTGAAACCCCGTCTCGAGCCGGGTGTGGTGGCTCACGCCTGTAATCCCAGCACTTTGGGAGGCCAAGGCGGGTGGATCACGAGGTCAGGAGTTCAAGACCAGCCTGACCAACATGGTGAAACCCCGTCTTGAGCCGGGTGTGGTGGCTCACTCCTGTAATCCCAGCACTTTGGGAGGCCGAGGCGGGCGGATCACGAGGTCAGGAGATCGAGACCATCCTAGCCAACATGGTAAAAACACAAAAATTAGCCAGGTGTGGTAGCGCGTGCCTGTAATCCCAGCTACTCGGGAGGCTGAGGCAGGAGAGAATCCCTTGAACCCGGGAGGTGGAGTTTGCAGTGAGCCGAGATCGCGCTGCACCACTGCACTCCAGCCTGGCGACAGAGCCAAGACTCCCTCTCAAACAAACAAACAAAAAAGAAACCCCGTCTCTACTAAAAATACAAAAAAAATTAGCCAGGCGTGGTGGCGGGTGCCTGTAGTACCAGCTACCCAGGAGCCTGAGGCAGAGAATTGCTTGAACTCGGGAGGCGGTGGTTGCAGTGAGCTGAGATCGCTCCACTGCACTCCAGCCTGGGAGACAGAGCGAGACTTCATCTCAAAAAACAAAACAAAACAAAAAAAAAATGTAGGTTTGGATGCCTTCCACCCAACTTCTTTCCCCACCTCCAGGAATTGAAGGAGTCACCCAACAGCCCCCTGGGGCTTGAGAAAAATGTTCCTTGGCCCTATGAGCACCATTCTGCTTGTTGCAACCCATGCTCCCGGAAGGGTCTCCAAGTCTGAGGGAGCCACACAGCTGCAGAAGCCGACAATCTGGATACAAGCACGCCCCCATGCAACCCACAACCCAGGGATGTCTAACTCCAGGCAAGCCCTTCTCAACTCACCAACTTGGGCCTCCAGGCCCCAAGGCTACTGACCCGAGTCGCACGGCCCTAGCCGTCCCCCCAGCTATCAAGACCAAGTCTGGATGTCTACCCACAAACAATCCTCCCCTACAAACCCGGTCCTAGTGGCCAAGCTGCACCATCACCACCACGGTGCACCAGCTAGCCACAAGAGCCCTAATAAACAACCGGACTGAGGTTGGGCACGGTGGCTCACGCCTGTAATCCCAGCACTTTGGGAGGCCGAGGCGGGGGGATCACTTGAGGTCAGGAGTTTGAGACCAGCTTTACCAATATAGTGAAACCCCGTCTCTACTAAAATACAAAAGATTAGCCGGGCCTGGTGGCGCGCGCCTGTAGTCCCTGCTTACTCGGGAGCCTGAGGCAGGGGAATCGCTTGAACGCGGGAGTCAGAGGTTGCAGCGGCCACGCCACTGCACTCCAGCCTGGGCGACAAGAGCGAAATTCTGCCTCAAAAAAACAAAACAAAACAAAACAAAAACCGAAAAATTAGCCGGGCGTGGTGGCAGGTGCCTGTAATCCCAGCTGACGGAGGCTGACGCGGGAGGATGGCTTGAACCCGGCGGGTGGGGTGGAGCGCGGAGATTGCAGTGAACCGAGACTGCGCCACTGCACTCCAGCCTGGGCGACAGAGAGAGACTCTGTTTCAAAAATAAATAAATACAATTTAATAAATAACCCGACTGATGCCCCAGCGCGTGCCTCCCACTAAAGGGGAAGTTTGCTCCAACCGAGGATATCATGTCCCCCAAAGGCACATTTGCTGGCCCAGAGATCTCCGAGGCGCGATGGTGGGGAAGGAATGGCGGGATGCTAGTGGCAGGATGTTGTCTGGTACCCCAGGCAGAGCCCACTCAACGGCCCCCGAAGTACCGGGAAAGTCAGTCCCAGGCCTGCACTGGCCCCTCCAGGTCAACATACTGGGCCCAAATCCCGCCAGAAGCACGCGACAACGCCAACGCCCCCTCCCCACCAGAGGACCTCCGCCAAGACCTCTCTACGGAGTGGACCACGCACGCCCAGACCCCACAGCCGAAACTCAAACACCAAGGAACATGTGTTTGAGTCCACAGCACGCACTGCCCATGCCAGCTTTCCCGACCTCCCTTCCAGTGGAAGGGCCGCGGAAGCGGGGACCACCTACGGGCTAGCTCACCAGAACTGTGAAAGGACACTCACCACGCACCAGGCGACGATGGCGGAACGCGGAAGTACGCGAGCCGTACTGCCTCTGGGCAGGGAACTACACTACCCAGACTGCCCCGGGGCGCGCAACTGCCCTACCGTGGATGCCCTGGAGCCAGGGACTACAACATCCAGAATGCCGCGAGGGGCGGGACCGCAGCATACAGGAGAAATTGTGAAAAATCAGAAAGTAAAATCTAACTTTCGGGTCCATGAGAAGGGTGGTCAGGTGAGAACTAAGTCTTTCTCTTTTAACTTTTTATACGGTCCTTCTAATTTTAATTTTTTTTAAAAAAAGATGTTACATGTCCTCCATCCTGCAAATTCACACCTGCGATTGTACACCCCTGTACTTTATCTACTTATTTTTTGAGAAGGGGTCTTGCTCTGTCGGCCAGGCTGCAGTACAATGGTGTGATCATAGCTCACTGCAGCCTCAAACTCCTGGCCAAGCAATCCTCTCACCTCAACTTTCTGAGTAGCTGGGAATACAGGTGCATAGCACCACACCCGGCTAATTTTTTGTTTTGTTTTTTAGAATCTGGGTCTCGCGGCCGGGCGCGGTGGCTCACGCCTGTAATCCCGGCACTTTGGGAGGCCGAGGCGGGCGGATCACAAAAGGTCAGGAGTTGGAGAGCAGCCTGGCCAATGTGGTAAAATCCCGTCTCTACTAAAAATACAAAAATTAGCTGGGCGTCGTGATGGGCGCCTGTAGTCCCGGCTACTCAGGAGGGTGAGGCAGGAGAATCGCTTTGAACTCGGGAGGTGGAGGTTGCAGTGAGCCAAGATCGCACCACTGTACTCCAGCCTGGGCAACAGAGTGAGATTCGTTCTCAAGGAAAAAAAAAAAAAAAAAAGAATCTGGGTCTCGCTATGCTGACCAGGCTGGTCTGGAACTCCTGGCCTCAAGCAATTTTCCCACTTCAGGCTCCCAAAGTGCTGGGATTACAGGCGTGAGCCGTCTTGTGGCCCAGACTGCCTTTCGAGTTTATTTAGGGCCCTCGAGCCAGAGGTGGTGAGATTTGCAGTAACTCAAATTCCAACTGCTGGGATAGGTGATTCTCCTCTGGCTAAGGCTGGTGTAAATACTCCCTCCATGGGTGAGCATCAGCTGGGTTTGATCCAGTTTTGCTTTCTGGTATAACAGAGCAGCACTGAGTTCAATGCAATGTCTCATCATTGCTGTGCTTGCCGTCTCCCAAGAACATAGATTTTCTCTCCGCACCACAGAGCCACTGCTGGGGGATGAGTCAGGGGCACTGGTGACTCAAGACTGGCTTTCCTACCTCTTCAGTGCCTCTTTCAGTGATATGAAGTTAAAACCAGGTACTGTGAGTGCTTACCTGATTTTTGGTTCTTGTGAAGGTGCTTTTGTGTGTAAATAGTTGTTAACTTGTTTTTCTTACAAGGAGGAATGATCAGTGGAGCCTTCCATTCCACCATCTTGCTCCACCTCCCACCTCCATGTTTTCAGTGACAATGTGTATGAATGTACTTCTAAAAATGCCAGAAATACTGGGGGTTTTTTTTCCTGTTATAAAGAAGAAGATTCTGAAGTTTTTTCTTTTTTTTAATTCCAATTGATTACAAGAAGAAAGATAAGGAACAACTAAACTTGAGGACATTTAACACTGTAGCAATTAAAGTTATCTTACTAATACAAAGATTGTTTATTAGATGTAACAGAATAATACGCTCAGAAACATACCAAAGTCTTTGCAAAATGAGATCTACTCTTTTTCTAAGAATTTGATGAAAGTGGTATTTTTAAGTTACTTACTATTTGCTTCTTCTCAAAATGAAGTAACAGAAACCAGATTTAGCCCTTCACCTTAATCAACATTTAAAAGGACAAAATATATGAAACATTTGAAGACATTTGACATCAGACAATGAAGAGCAGTGATCTCCGAGACGTGGGAAATCATGGAGGTGAGCCCTTGAACTTCCCGCAGATGGAGAGAATTTCCAAGTCATAGCACAGAGAAGGAAAACTCAAGTGAAGCATGGAGTTCAACTTGAGGAGATGGAACTGGGAATCTGAGGAGGCCTATGCATCTAGAGTTCACAGGGCAGAGTACAGAAAGGGAGAGAGAACGCCAGAGATGTGCAGAGAGTCCTCTTCCTCAGGTATTAGTTAAGTGCTGACCAGCATATACATGGGAGGAAACTCTGCAAAATTAGGGGTAAAAAACACTAGAAAGGGTTAGAGGGCAATACTGTGAGCTCAAAAAGAACAGGAATAATGTCTGTTCCCACGAGACAGAGTGGAAATGCTAATTCACATGGCATCAAGTCATGTACTCAAAAGGGTTTTGCCTCAATAGTGGGGCAAAAATTAACCTAAATGCTTCTCTGGTCTCACTTAACAGAGCTTAAATCCAAGCCTAGAAAGGACTGAATTGTTCCCAAGTAACTTAACTACATCCCAGATAAAAAGCTCGAGAACATTTAAAAGAAGACAAAACTATGCAGCATCCAATAAGGCAAAATTGGGGACTTTTTTTTTTTTTTTTCTGTTCTTAGACCTGCTTCCATCCTAAGACCCTGGATTTTAGAATTCCAATTAAAAAAATGCTAGCATGCGAAGAATATATTCCCCAAAATGAAGAGAAAATCAACTGATAGAAATTACACAGAAGATATAATTAAAAGGTAAGGACACAAGCTGGGCACAGTGGCATGTGTCTGTAGTTGCAGCTACTTAAGAGGCTGCTTAAAACGATTGGGACAATTGCTTAAACCTAGGGGCTCCAGGCCGGGCGCGGTGGCTCAAGCCTGTAATCCCAGCACTTTGGGAGGCCGAGGTGGGCGGATCACAAGGTCAGGAGATCGAGACCATCCTGGCTAACACGGTGAAACCCCATCTCTACTAAAAATACAAAAAAAAATTAGCCGGGCGTGTTGGCAGGCGCCTGTAGTCCCAGCTACTTGGGAGGCTGAGGCAGGAGAATGGCGTGAACCCGGGAGGTGGAGCTTGCAGTGAGCCGAGATCGCGCCACTGCACTCCAGCCAGGGGGACAGAGAAAGACTCCGTCTCAAAAAAAAAAAAAAAATAAATAAATAAATAAACCTAGGGGCTCCAGACCATCCTGGGCAAGACCCTAGCAAGACCCTGTCCAAAAAACAAAAACAAAAACAAAAACAAACAAAACCAAGATAAGAGCACTAAAATATTTATTATAACTACAACTTCAAGAAGCTACAGGAAACACTTCAAGAAGGGTTTTTCTATACATCATGCCATACTAGATGGTATGATGATTAATTTTACATGTCAACTTGGCTATGCTATAATGACCAATTATTTAGTAGTAGTCTAGATACTACCATGAAGATATCTTACAGGTGTAATTAACATTTTCAGTCAGTTGACTTTAAGGGAGATTACATTCCATAATGTGGGAGGGTTTCATTTAATCAGTTGAAGGCCTTAACGGCAAAATCTGAGGTTTCCAGAGAAGGAATTCTGCCTTAAGACTCTAACAGAAATCCTCCCCGATGTTTTAGCCTGCTGTCCTGCCCTGTGAATTTTAGACTCAAGATTGCAATATCAACTCTTACCTGAATTTTCAGCCTGCCTGCCCTACAGATTTCAGACTTGCCAGCCCCTGCAATTGCATGAGCCAATCCCTTAAATAAATCAGTATCTCTCTCCCACTTGATAAACACTTGATAAACAGATCAAAAGATAGAATATATATATATGTATATATGCACACATACATATATATACAGATATATATATCCTATTAGTTTTTTCCTATCCTATTAGTTTTTTCCTATCCTATTACTTTTTTCTTTATATATCCTATATATACGTATATCCTACTCACTCTCTCTCTTTATATATATATCCTATTAGTTCCATTTCTCTGGAGGACTTTGACTGACACAGTTGGTATTGCAGCAGACTGGACATTTCAGGGGAAAAACAAGTTAGCCTGAAGACATGGAAGGGGAAACTATTCAAAGTAAAACAGGGATAAAAATACTCAAATGAATATTATTATTATGAAAATTATGTGATGAAAATTATACGCCAACAGATTAAAGCATCTCAGTGAAGCCCATGCAGAGGAAACATGAAAATAACAACACCAAGGTACAACTGCTTAAAAGCAACTATAAAGAAACTTGTTTTAAAAAGCCAGAAAGGGGAGACATATTATGTACAAATGAACAAAGATAACAGCAGATTTCATTCAATAAAAAATGCGGCCGGGCACAGTGGCTCACACCTGTAATCCCAGCACTTTGGGAGGCCAAGGTGGGTGGATCATAAGGTCAAGAGTACAAGACCAGCCTGACCAACATGGTGAAACACTGTCTCTACTAAAAATACAAAAATTAGCCAGGAGTGGTGGTGCGCACCTGTGATCCCAGCTACTCAGGAGGCTGAGGAAGGAGAATCGTTTGAACCCAGGAGGCGGAGGTTGCTGTGAGCAGAGATCACACCATTGCACTCCAGCCTGGGTGACAGAGCGAGACTCCATCTCAAAAAAAAAAAAAAAAAAAAAAAAGCAAGCAAGGTAAAAGGAGCAACATCTTTAAAGCACTGAAAAAAAAAGCCAACGTATCAACTTAGAATTTTTTACCCAGTGAAAAAACAGGATGTCCTTCAATCAAAAGGAAAAGGATACTAGATGGAAATAGGGATCTATATAGAGAAATGAAAAACACTAGAAAGAATATGTAAAAGCTGTGTTTCTATTTAAATAGCTTTAATACATAATAAACTGTTTAAAGTAATAAGAAGGTATTGTAATGTTTATGATATATATAGAAGTGAAATGCGTAACTATGATAACTCAAAGGCCAGGGCTGAAATGGAAGCACATTGTTGTAAGGTTCTACTTTGTGTAAATAGTATAATACCACTGAAGGTAAATTGTGGTAAATTAAAGATGTGTAATATAAACTCAAAGATATAACTGAAATAACACAACCAACATATACCCAACGAACCAACAAAAGACAAATAAAATCATTAAAAATACTCCATTCAAAAGAAGGCAGGGAAAAGAAGAATAATGAACAGATGATGGGTGGGCGCGGTGGCTCACGCCTGTAATCCCAAAACTTTGGAAGGCCGAGGTGGGGAAATCACCTGAGATCAGGAGTTCAAGACCAGCCTGGCCGACATGGTAAAACCCAGTCTCTACTAAAAATACAAAAATTAGCCGGGCATGGTGGCACATGCCTGTAATCCCAGCTACTTGGGAGGCTGAGGCAGGAGAATCACTTGAACCTAGGAGGCAGAGTTTTCAGTGAGCCGAGATCACACCACTGCACTCTAGTCTGGGTGACAGAGCAAGACTCTGTCTCAAAAACAAGCAAACAAAACAAATAACCCGACCTCAGGTGATCCACCCACCTCGGCCTCCCAAAGTGCTGGGATTACAGGTGTGAGCCACCGTGCCAGGCCCATGTTAGTTTTTAATATTTTTTTAATATGAGTGTGCATATAGTTGTTAGTATGTTATTTTATTATTGTTTATTTCCTATTTTGACATTTTAAGCCATTTTAAAAGGTAGGCCTGCTAACAACAAATACTCTTTGTTTTCACTTGTCTGAGAAATAAAATTCTTTATTTTTTACTCATTCCTGTGGATATTCTTGCTAGATGTAGATTTCACCGACAATCCTTTTCACAACTTGAAGGATGTTGTGCCATTTCCTTCTAACATTCATGGTTGCAGATGAGAAATCTGCTGTCATTTTAATTGCTTTTCCCCTACAGGTAAGGTGTCCTTTCTCTCACATGCTACTTTCAGGATTTTTTATTTCGTGTTTATTTTTTATTTTTTTTTCCAATATGGAAGTCTTCATGAATTTGTGTGTCATCCTTGCATAGGGGCCATGCTAATCTTCTCTGTTGCCCAGGCTGGAGTGCAGTGGCGCAACCTCGGCTCACTGCAACCTCCTCCTCCCAGGTTCAAGCTATACTCCTGCCTCAGCCTCCCTAGTAGCTGGGATTACAGGCACACGCCACCACACCCAGCTAATTTTTCTATTTTTAGTAGAGACAGGGTTTCATCATGTTGGCCAGGCTGGTCTCGAACTCCTGATCTCAGGTGATCTGCCTGCCTCGGCCTCCCAAAGTGCTGAGATTACAGGCGTGAGCCACTGTGCCCAGCCTGAAGCAAGCACATCTTTGTGTTTTGTTTTCAGAAGGTTAATTATAATGTGTACTGGCATGGATTTCTTTTGGCTTATCCTATTTATGTTAGCTCCGCTTCTTGAATCTGTAGGTTTATAACTTTAGCCAACTTTGGGAAAATTTCAGCCATTATTTCCTTGAATATTTTTTAGTCATATATTCTTTATTTTCTCTTTCTGGGACTCTGATGATATAAATGTTTCATCTGTTGATATTGCCTCATAGGACCCTGAGGCTCCATTCCTTCTTTTCTAGTCTGTTTCTCTATGTTGTTAAGATTGTGTAGTTGCTAGGTATCTGTTACTGAGTTCATTTTTTTTCTTTTTTTTTTGAGATGGAGTGTCACTCTGTCCCCCAGGCTGGAGTGCAATGGTGTGATCTCAGCTCACTGCAACCTTCACTTCCTAGGTTCAAGTGATTCTCCTGCCCCAGCCTCCTGAGTAGCTGGGATTACAAGCATGTGCCACCATGCCCAGCTAATTTTTGTATTTTTAGTAGAGACGGGGTTTTGCCGTGTTGGCCAGGCTGGTCTCAAACTCCTGACCTCAAGCGATCCACCCACCTCAGCCTCCCAAAGTGCTAGGACTACAGGTGTGAGCCACTGTGCCCAGCCTGAGTTCATTATTTAGTACTCCAGTCATGTTTAATTAAGTATTTTGGGCTGGGCGCGGTGGCTCAAGCCTGTAATCCCAGCACTTTGGGAGGCCGAGGTGGGCGGATCACGAGGTCAGGAGATCGAGACCATCCTGGCTAACACGGTGAAACCCTGTCTCTACTAAAAATACAAAAAATTAGCCGGGCGTGTTGGCGGGCGCCTGTAGTCCCAGCTCCTCGGGAGGCTGAGGCAGGAGAATGGCCTGAACCCGGGAGGCGGAGCTTGCAGTGAGCCGAGATCGCGCCACTGCACTCCAGCCTGGGTGACACAGCAAGACTCCGTCTCAAAAAAAAAAAAAAAAAATTAAGTATTTTGCCCATCAGTGAGTTGCGAATTTCAGTTATTGTTTTTACAGTTCAGTAATTTCCCTGTGGTTCTTTTTAATATTCCCAGTTTTCTGCTGAGATTTTCTATTGTTTCCATTTGTTTCAAAGAATTCACAATTACTTATTAGAGCATTTTTATGATTGCTGCTTTTATGATAGCCTGTGAACTTCAATATCTGATTCATCACTGTATCTGTTGATACTGATTATTTTTTCTCATGAAAGTTGTAATTGTCCTGGTTCTTGGTATTATGTGTGATTTTTAAAATTATATTTTGGATATTTGGAATATAATAATGTGAGACTTTACATTCTAAAAAATATTCTTTTTTAACAGCAATCCCCCTGCTTAGGTATAGCACACAGGTGTTGGTGGGAGTGAATGTTTAGCTCCCTGATAAGCCTGGCTGACACCAACCTGCAGAAGTAGAGTACTAATTTATACTGCCTCTTTCAGATGGTTAAGGGTAGAAGTTCAGCTCCACTCTCAGCCCTACTGACGCCTTTCCAGAAAAAGCAGAGCACTAACTTACATTCATTGTTTGTGAGTAAATGTATAAGTTCAGCTTCTCACTGGAACCCACTGACACTGAGGGAAGGGAAAGTGGAGTTCGACTAGCTTCAATCTATACCATTTCATTCAATCTCATTGCTGTCAGATGAGGATGGAGGATCCTTTCTCCACAGACATTCCTATGCGCTAATAACTGTCAAGCTGAGAGCCAAATCAGGAATGCAATCCTATTCACAATTGCCACAAAAATAATAAAATACCTAGGAATACAGCTAATCAGGGAGCTGAAAGATCTCTACAAAGAGAACTACAAAACACTGCTCAAAGAAATCAGAGATGACACAAACAAATAAAAAATACTCCATGCTCATGGATAAGAAGAATCAATAGCAATTTATAGATTCAATGCTATTCTTATTAAACTACAGTGTAGATTATTTACAGAACTAGAAAAGACTATTTTAAAACTCATATGGAAGCATAAAAGAACCCAAATAGCCAAGGCAATCCTAAGCAAAAAGAACAAAGCTGGAAGCATCATGCTACCCAACTTCAAACTACATTACACAGCTACAGTAAACAAAACAGCATGGTACTGGTACAAAAACAGACATATAGACCAATGGAGCAGAATGGAGAACCCAGAAATAAGGCCACACCTACAATTTTCTGGTCTTTGACAAAACTGACAGAAACAAGCAATGGGAGAAAGAACACCCTATTCAATAAATGGTGCTGAGATAACTGGTTAGCCATATGCAGAAAACTGAAACTGGATCCTTTTCTTACACCATATACAAAAATAAACTCAAGATGGATTAAAGGTTTAAATGCAAAACCCCAAACTGTAAAAATCCTGAAAGACAACCTAAGCAATACCATTCAGGACATAGGAATAGGCAAATATTTTTTTTTCTTTTTTTTTTTTTTTTTTTTTTTGAGACGGAGTCTCGCTCTGTCACCCAGGCTGGAGTCTGGAGTGAAGTGGCACGATCTCGGCTCACTGCAACCTCCATCTCTTGGGTTCAAGCAGTTCTCCTGCCTCAGCCCCCCGAGTAGCTGGGATTACAGGTATGAGCCCCCACGCCTGGCTCATTTTTGTATTTTTAGTAGAGACTGGGTTTCACCAGGTTGGCCAGGCTGGTCTCAGACTCCTAAGCTCAAGTGATCCACCCGCCTCGGCCTTCCAAAGTGCTAGGATTACAGGTGTGGGCCACCGTGCCTGGTTGGAATGGGAAAAGATTTCATGATGAAGACATCAAAAGCAATTGCAACAAAAGCAAAAATTGTCAAATGGGATCTAATTAAACTAAAGAGTTTCTGCACAGCAATGGAAACTATCAACAGAGTGAACAAATAACCTACAGAATGGGAGAAAATGTTTGCAAACTATGCATCTGACAAAGGTCCAATATTCAGCATCTATAAGGAATTTAAACAAACTTGTAAGAAGAAACCAAATAACCCCATTAAAAAGTGGGCAAAGGACATGAACAGACACTTTTCAAACGAAGACACACATGTAGCCAACAATCATGAAAAAAAGCTCAACATCACTGATCATTAGGGAAACGCAAATCAAAACCACCATGAGATACCATCTCACACCAGTCAGAATGGCTATTACTAAAACATAAAAAAAAAACAGATGCTGGCGAGGTTGCAGAGAGAACCTATACACTGTTGGTGGGAGTGTAAATTAGTTCAATCATTGTGGAAAACAGTATGGCAATTCCTCAAAGACCTAAACGCAGAAATATTGTTCGACTCAGCAATCCCATTACTGAGTATATACCCAAAGGAATATAAATTGTTCTGTAATAAAGACACATGCATGTGTATGTTCATTGCAGCACTATTCACAATAGCAAAGACATGGAATCAACCCAAATGCCTATTAGTGATAGATTAGATAAAGGAAATGTGGTACATATACACCACGGAATATTATGCAACCATATAAAAGAACTAGATCATGTACTTTGCAGAGACATCAGTTGAGATGGAGGCCATTACCTTGGCAAACTAACATAGGAATAGAAAACCAAATACCACATGTTCTCACTTATAAGTGGGAGCTAAATGATAAGAACACATGGACATATAGAGAGCAACAACACACACTGGGGCCTATCGGAGGGTGGAGGATGGGAAAAGGGAGATGATCAGGAAAAATCACTAATGGGCATTAGACTTAATACCTAGATGATGAAATAATCTGTACAACAAACACCCATGACATAAGTTTACCTTTATAGCAAACCTACACACGTACCCCTGAACTTAAAAGTTTAAAAAAGATAGTGAAAATATAACAAATACGAATTTGTGGGGATTTAGCTAATGCAGTGCTTACAGAAAAATTTTTTTTTAGGTAGTTAATGGGATTTATTTAAGAATCTGTTTACAATAATAACTCAACTTCTGTGGATATAAAATAGACTTCTTCAATTTTACTAATTTATTTTATTATTTATTTTTTTAATTATGTATTTATTTATTTTTGAGATAGGGTTTCACTATGTTGCCTAGGCTGGATTTGAACTTTTTTTTTTATTTATTATACTTTAAGTTTTAGGGTACATGTGCACAACGTGCAGGTTAGTTACATATGTATACATGTGCCATGTTGGTGTGCTGCACCCATTAACTCATTTAACATTAGGTATATCTCCTAATGCTATCCCTCCCCCCTCCCCCCACCCCACAACAGGCCCCAGTGTGTGATGTTCCCCTTCCTGTGTCCACGTGTTCTCATTGTTCAATTCCCACCTATGGGTGACAACATGCGGTGTTTGGTTTTTTGTCCTTGTTATAGTTTGCTGAGAATGATGGTTTCCAGCTTCATCCATGTCCCTACAAAGGACATGAACTCATTATTTTTTATGGCTGCACAGTATTCCATGGTGTATATGTGCCACATTTTGTTAATCCAGTCTATCATTGTTGGACATTTGGGTTGGTTCCAAGTCTTTGCTATTGTGAATAGTGCCATAATAAACATATGTGTGCATGTGTCTTTATAGCAGTATGATTTATAACCCTTTGGGTATATACCCAGTAATGGGATGGCTGGGTCAAATGGTATTTCTAGTTCTAGATCCTTGAGGAATCGCCACACTGACTTCCACAATGGTTGAACTAGTTTACAGTCCCACCAACAGTGTAAAAGTGTTCCTATTTCTCCACATCCTCTCCAGCACCTGTTGTTTCCTGACTTTTTAATGATGGCCACTCTAACTGGTGTGAGATGGTATCTCATTGTGGTTTTGATTTGCATTTCTCTGACGGCCAGTGATGATGAGCATTTTTTCATGTGTCTTTTGGCTGCATAAATATATTCTTTTGAGAAGTGTCTGTTCATGTCCTTTGCCCACTTTTTGATGGGGTTGTTTTTTTTTCTTGTAAATTTGTTTGAGTTCATTATAGATTGTGGATATTAGCCCTTTGTCAGATGAGTAGATTGCAAAAATTTTCTCCCATTCTGTAGGTTCCCTGTTCACTCTGATGGTAGTTTCTTTTGCTGTGCAGAAGCTCTTTAGTTTAATTAGATCCCATTTGAGAAAATTTTACAATTTATTTTTTATTTTTATTTTTTTGAGATAGAGTCACTCGCCACCATGCCTGGCTAATTTTTGTATTTTTGGTTAAGACGGGGTTTCACCATGTTGGCCAGGCTGGTCTTGAACTCTTGACCTCAGGTGATCCACCTGCCTCGGCCTCCCAAAGTGCTAGGATTACAGGTGTGAGCCACCATGCCCGGCCACAGAAATTTTACTGTTTTAAATGCTTATATTTGTGGGGAAAAGAAAGAGAGATCAGCCTGTTACTGTGTCTATATAGAAGGAAGTAGACATAAGAGACTCCATTTAGTTCTGTATTTGAGATGCTGTTAATCTGTGACCCTACCCCCAACCTTGTCCTTGCAAGAGACATGTGCTGTGGTGACTTAAGGTTAAAAGGATTCTGGGCGGTGCAGAATGTGCTTTGTTAAACAAGTGCCTAAAGGCTGCTTATGGTTAAAGGTCATCACCATTCTCTTAAATCTAGAGAAAAAAGAAAAACATTTGTCTCCTGCCCGTCCCTGGGCGATGGAACATCTCCAGGTAAAACCCTTTGTGTGCTTTGTTTACTGAGTAAGGAGAAAACCGCCTTTAGGAATAAGGTGGGGCTTGCTGGAGCAATACTGCTAAAAGGTTTATGGAGATGTTCGCATATGCATCTCAAGGCACAGCATTTTCTTTTAAACTTATTGATGTTACAAGGATTTTTTGTTCATATGTCTTACTGCTGATTTCCTCCCTACAATGATCCTATTGTCCAGTCACTCCCTTATCTTTTTGATGGTAAAGATAATTATCAATAAATACTAAGGGAACTCAGAGGCCAGGGCCGGTGTAGGTCCTCTGTAAGCACAGCACCGGTCCCCTGGGCCCCGCTTTTCCTTCTCTACACTTTGTCTCTGTGTCTTATTCCTTTTCTCAAGTCTTTCGTCCCACCTAACGAGAAGCACCCCCAGGTGTGGAGGGGCAGGCCACCCCTTCAATATTTAAAAAGTAAATAGGTTTGAAATCAGTGATCTAAAATTCCACATTAAGATGAAAAAAGTAAAATGTAAATAGAAGGAAAGAATAGTGAGTAGAAATCAATGACATATGAAACAATTTAAAAAATTAAAATGCCAAAAGTTGAGATAATTGGCAATCCAATACTACTTTAGTCTTGCAAGAATGGCCATAATCAAAAAATCAGAAAATAGTAGATGTTGGCGTGGATGTGGTGAACAGGGAACACTTCTACACTGCTGGTGGGAATGTAAACTAGTACAGCCACTATGGAAAACAGTGTGGAGATTCCTTAAAGAACTAAAAGTAGAACTACCATTTGATCCAGCAATCCCACTACTGGGTATCTACCCAGAGGAAAAGAAATCACTATTTGAAAAAGATACTTGCACACGCATGTTTATAGCAGCACAATTCGCAATTGCAAAATCATGGAACCAACCCAAATGCCCATCAGTCAACAAGCAGTTAAAGAAACCGTGGTATATATATACAATGGAATAGTAATCAGCCATAAAAAGGAAAGAGTTAATGGCATTTGCAGCAACCTGGATGAGATTGGAGAGTATTATTCTAAGTGAAGTAACTCAGGTATGGAAAACCAAATGTCCTATGTTCTCACTCATAATTGGGAGCTAAGCTAGGAGGATGCAAAGGCATAAGAGTGACACAATGGGCTTTGGGGTCTCAGGGGGAAAGGATGGGAGGGGGGTGAAGGAGAAAAGACTACAAATAAGGTGCAGTGTATACTGCTTGGGTGATGGGTGCACCAAAATCTCACAAATAGCCATTAAAGAACTTACCCATATAGGCCGGGCACAGTAGCTCACACCTGTAATCCCAGCACTTTGGGAGACCAAGGCCGGTGGATCACGAGGTCAGGAGATCAAGACCATCCTGGCTAACACGGTGAAACCTCGTCTCTACTAAAAATACAAAAAATTAGCTGGGCGTGGTGACCGGTACCTGTAGTCCCAGCTATTTGGGAGGCTGAGGCAGGAGAATGGCATGAACCCAAGAGGTAGAGCTTGTAGTGAGGGGAAGATAGCACCGCTGCACTCCAGCCTGGGTGACAGAGTGAGACTCCCTCTCAAAAAAAAAAAAGAGAGAGAGAGAGAGAGAGAAAGATAATCAGAGAAGCCTAGCACATTCAGTTACCAAAATGGGAATAGGAAACAAGGTCATAGGTGGCTGTTGGCTCTGTTCAAATAAACACTTCTGAAAATTTGTAGCCAAGCATCTCCTGATAGGGCTGGGGTCAGCAGCTGGGAAGGAGAGCTGGATGTAAAACAGAGGAGCACCAGGATGAGCTGGTAACCACCAGGCAATTCTGCATCTGTCCATCAACTATATCACACTGAACAGCTTCAGAGAGAGACTGCTTCTGCTTCAAAAATCTCATGGAGATTCACTAACCAAAACCATAAGGAGAAGTGAATTCTGGGTAATGTAGTTCACAGATTGACCAAGTTGCCAGCACAAGTATGCAGTACACCAAATAAGACAGAGAGATGAGAGAGAGAACACAAATTCCTCATATCTGAAACAAAACTGGGAAGATCAGCAGTTTAGAATTAAAAGGATAATAAGTTATGCACAAGCTTATGCCAATAAATGTAATAACTTGGATAAAATAAATTTCTTAAAAGATATAAAGTATTGTTAAACCTCACTTTAGAAGAAACAGGAAAACTTAACAGCTATAATTTGTTAATATAATTGAATTAGTCATAATTCCCTCAAAGAAAACTGCAGGCCCAGATTACTCCTCTGGTGAACTTTGTGAAATATTTTAAGGAAGAAATAATACCAATCTTAAGTGCTTTCAAAAACACAGGAATGAGGAACACTTCCCAATTTGTTTTGTGAAAACAGCATAATCTTAATATCAAAGTCTGACAAGGACGTTACGAGAAAAAATTAATGCCACCATCCATCATGAAGATGAATTCATCTTTGGCACAATACTAGTGAATGGATCCCACCAGGGTAAACCTTTTCGTCTGCGGCTCTAGTGCTATGAAGAACTCAAAACGGCCAGATAGTCTCAACTTCCAGTTCAGTATAATCACTGCGGTGTGCCCCGGAGAAATTATGACCCCTTTCAGTACTAAAATCTCTAAGCCAGTGGAGCCCAAAGTCACAAGAACAAGAAGTCAAAATTTTTCTAATGGGTCATTTTGGTAATAGAAATATAACTTCCACTTTGCCTTTTGGTACCTAGTGCAAATGGTGTAACTATGGGACAAACAGAACTATTTATTGTAAACAGTTAAACTATTTAAATAGTTATTATAGTTATTTATTGGTTTGTTGCTGCTTTAATTTGCATTTTCTTAATAATGATGTTAAACATCTTTTCACATGCTTAATTAATAGCCATTTGTATATATTCTCTCATATTTAATTTTTTTCTATTTTTTCTTTTATACTTTGTTGTAAAGTTTTAAAATATATATTCTGGGCCTGGCACGGTGGCTCATGCCTCTAATCTTAGCACTTTGGGAGGCTGAGGTGGGTGGATCACCTGAGGTCAAGAGTTCGAGATCAGCCTGGCCAACATGGTGAAACCCCGTGTCTACTAAAAATACAAAATTAGCCAGGCGTGGTGGCACATGCCTGTAATCTCAGCTACTTGGGAGGCTGAGGCAGGAGAATCACTTGAGTCTGGGAGTTGGAGGTTGTGGTGGGCCGAGATTGTGCCATTGCACTCCAGCCCCGCAACAAGTGCAAAACGCTGTCTCAAAAAATAAAAAAATTAAATAAAAAATTAAAAAAAATATATATATTCTGAATACAAGTCCTTTATCAGATATTTGATTTGTAAAAGTTTTCTTAGTATGTGAATTATTTTATTTTCTTAATGATATCTCTTGAAATACAAATGTTTTTAATTTTGATCAAGTTCAACTTATCACATTTTTTTCTTTATTGGTTGTGCTTTTGGTATAATATCTAAGAAATATTTGCCTTAGCCAATATCATGAAGATTTTCTCCTATTTTTTTCTAAAAGTTTTATATTTTCAGTTCTACTTTTTTTTAAAAAAAATTGCTATTTTGGCTCCATGTCAGCTAATGTAGGCATTCTTCAAAAATATGCATTTTTATTTTATTTTATTTATTTTGTGAGACAGTTTCACTCTGCCACCTAGGCAGGAGTGCAGTGGCACCATCTCTGCCAACTGCAACCTCTGCCTCCCGGATTCAAGCAATTCTTGTGCCTCAGCCTCCTGAGTAGCTGGGATTACAGGCATGTGCCACCATGCCTAGCTAATTTTTTTTTTTTTGGTATTATTAGTAGAAACAGGGCTTCACCATGTTGGCCAGGCTGGTCTCAAACTCCTGACCTCAAGTAATCCACCTGCCTTGGCCTCCCAAAGTGCTGGGATTACAGGCATAAGCCACCATGCCCAGGCTTCAGTTATACTTTTCTATAATCTATTTGGAGTTGATTTTTTGTTTTGGTATGGAGTAAGGTCTAAAAATTGTTTGTTTTGCATGTGTATATCCGATTGTCTTAGCACCACTTGTTGAAAAGACTATCCTTTTCCCTACTGGATTGCCTTAGCACTTTTGTCAAAAATCAATTGATCATGTATATGTGGGTTAATTTCTGGACTCTCCATTTTGTTCTATTGATTTATATGGCTATCCATACACCAGTACCACACTGTCTTCATTACCATAGCATTCTGTTCAATTTTAAAATCAAGAAACAGAAGTCTTCCCACATCATTCTTCTTTTTCACAGTTGTTTTGGCTATTCTGCATCCTTCCATTTCCATATAAGTTTCAGGATCAGCTTGCCATTTCTGCAAAGAAGTCTGCTAGAATATTGACATGGATTACATGGCATTTATATATCAATTTGGAGAGAACTGTCATTGTAACAATATTGAATCTTCCAATCAATGAACATGGTATATCTTCTCCATTTATTTAGGTCTTCTTTAATCCCCCCACCCTGCCCCAGCAATGTCTTACAGTTTTTAGTTCACAAGTCTTAAACCTCTTTTCTTAAATTTATTCCTAAGTATTTTTTTGATCTATTATTATTTGAATTTTTGTATTGCTAATTGCAGTATATAGAAATACAACCAATTTTTTGTATTGAGTTTGTATTCTGTGACCTTCCTGAATTCATTTATTAGTGCTAATAGTTTGCTATGAATTCTTTAGGATTTTCTACATATAGGATCATGTTGACAGTTTTACCTCTTTCTTTCCATCTGAACACATTTTATCTCTTTTTCTTGCCTGGTAGCATGGACACATACTGGCTTAAAACATATGCTATAGCCTATAGGAAAACATTCTGGCCAGGGCAGTGGCTCATGCCTGTAATTCCAGCACTTTGGGAGACCGAGCGGGGAGGATCTCTTGAGGTCAGAAGTTCGAGACCAGCCTGGCCAACATAGTGAAACCCTGTCTACTAAAAATACAAAAATTAGCCATTTCTTTTCTTACCTCAAAGAAAACTGCAGGCCCAGATTGCTCCTCTGGTGAACTTTGTAAAATATTTTAAGGAAAAAATAATACCAATCTTAAACAAGTGAGTGGCGGGCGCCTGTAGTCCCAGCTACTTGGGAGGCTGAAGTGCAAGAATCACTTGAACCCGGGAGGCGGAGGTGGCAGTGAGCTGAGATCATGCCACTGCACTCCAGCCTGGGCGACAGCGTGAGACTCCGTGTTTAAAAAAAAGAAAACATTCCAACTTCTCAAGGTGATGTCTCCTAGCTGGTGCCATGCTCAACTTTCAAAAAAGCACTACGCTAACGCTATTATAAAAACCTAGCAGTCTGTGTCACACTTATTTTTTTTTTTTTTTTTTTTGAGATGGAGTCTCGCTGTGTCGCCCAGGCTGGAGTGCAGTGGCGCGATCTCGGCTCACTGCAAGCTCCGCCTCCTAGGTTCACGCCATTTTCCTGCCTCAGCCTCTCCTAGTAGCTGGGACTACAGGCGCCCACCACCACGCCCAGCTAATTTTTTTGTATTTTTAGTAGAGACGGGGTTTCACTGTGGTCTCGATCTCCTGACCTCGTGATCCGCCCGCCTCGGCCTCCCAAAGTGCTGGGATTACAAGCGTGAGCCACCGCACCCGGCCTGTGTCACACTTATTCAGAGGTAATTATATGTCCGGAATTTCTCCAAGTCCCCACCCGACCCAGAAGCCCAGATGGCTTCACCTCTCAATTATATGTATAATGCCATAACAATGACTAAGGCAAAAAAATTTCCATAAAAGATGTTGCTAGCCCAACATTGTAGAAAGGAGGAAATCAAGATCTAGAATAAACTGTTTGCAGTGTCAATGAATTCTTGGTCTTTGCTGCTGGAAGGCTGAGGACTCAGTGTTGCAGCAGCCAGGTGAACCTGGGTGAGAGTAAGTCCGTTTATTATTCCATTCGTAACATCTGTTTCTATTACCATGTCTATTTTGTTCAAACACTAGCTGAGAAAGCATAGGCACCACGAAGAAAGAAGTTGGCTGATATTCAGAGTGTATTTTATTAACAATGTTATTATTGTGACTCTCCTCTGCAGGAGAGGATTATTTAATTACTTTTCACATGGTGGGGGTTGGAAACATCTTCACACTCTGGCCTAAATTCTGAGAGGCCTTTTTGTCTAACTCTTCTGTCACTATTCTATCATTTTAATTTCAAATCCCTAGAATTATGCAAATTACTTACAAAAAGGTACATTCACAGAAGTCTCACCTCCATTCATGTCCTGTATACCCTGTTCCTTCATAGACTTTGTTTGTGTGTGTGATGGAGTTTTGCTCTTGTTGCCCAGGCTGGAGTGCACTGGTGCCATCTCAGCTCATTGCAAGCTTCGCCTCCTGGGTTCAAATCATTCTTCTTCCTCAGCCTCCCGAGTAGCTGGGATTACTGGCGCCCGCCACCACGACCGGCTGATTGTTTGTATTTTTAGTAGAGACGAGGTTTCTCCATGTTGGTCAGGCTGGTCTTGAATTCCTGACCTCAGGTGATCCATCCACCTCGGCCTCCCAAAGTGCTGGGATTACAGGCGTGAGCCACCGTGCCTGGCCTTCATAGACATTTTTTGTACTCATCTGGAAATTAGAAATGGAGAAATCTTCTCCCATGTCTATTGCTTAGATCTACCACACTCAGAGCTGCTCCTATTAGGGATATTTGTGGCAATTTCTGTGTTCTGAGGCCCCTTAGGACTACCAGAATTCTCATTTCTCTTCCTTTCACACTTCCTGCAAGAATGCTGATGTTGGTGATGGTTTGGCTCACCCTGTTTTCTTCTGGGATTTATTAGTTACCTTGTTCCTCATTTCAGTTAAGATGTCCATGTTTCTTTTACTATTCTGTTGCTTCATCTATTTTGATTAGAGAATGTAGGGAGATGAAAAAACTGCAAAACTGTCATCTTGCTCCAGACAGAATTCTTTGCCTCAGTTTTCTAAAGATGCCTTTGCTGGGTGTAGATTTCTAGTTCAGCAGTTATTTTTTCAGCACTTTGAAGATCTTTTGTTGTCTTAATTGGTGGTCTTTGAAGGTAAAATGTGTCTTTTAAGCTTTGGCCACTTTTAAGATTTTTCTCCTTGTTTTTGTTTTCTTCTGTTTTGTTATGATGTGTCAAAGTGTGGATTTCTTTTCGTATATCCTAATAGGGGTCATTGGGACTTTTACTATGGCATTTGATGTCTTTCACCATTTGGGGAAAATTCTTTTTTTTTTTTTCAATCATGTTAGATGGGTAATGTGCTGATGTCATAACAAGGATTGATGGTGACACATCTTACATGTGTGTGTGAAAACCCAATCATCATGCTTATGAGATACAAAAGGATCAGGGAAAATCCTTAACCACTTTTCAAATGATTTTTCTGTCAAATTTTCTCCCTCTCTTCTAAAACTCTGATATTATTATTTTTTGAGACGGAGTCTCGCTCTGTTGCCCAGGCTGGAGTGCAGTGGTGCGATCTCAGTTCACTGCAACTTCTGCCTCCCGGGTTCAGGCAATTCTCCTGCCTCAGCCTCCTGAGTAGCTGGGATTACAGGTGCACCCAGCTAATTTTTGTATTTTTAGTAGAGACGGGGTTTCGCCTTGATCAGGCTGGTCTCGAACCCCTGACCTCATGATCCACCTGCCTCGGCCTCCCAAAGTGCTGGGATTACATGCGTGAGCCACTGTGCCTGGCCTAAAACTCTGACATTCTTAAACCCTCACACTGCATCCTCCATGTTTTTTTCCATCTCTTCTGTTGTGTTTGTCTTTTTGTCTCAATGTTTTTTAAATATTCATTCTGATCTTTCAGTTTATTATTTTATCAGCTGTTTCTAATATTCTATTAAAAACATCCATTTGGTTTAAATTTAAGTTCCTACATTTTTCAGTTGTACAATGTCTACACAGTTCTTTGTCATATCTGCTTTATTTTTAGAATTTCTAGTTATCTCACAAAATTTTCCTTTTTGATTTTTAACTCCTAGAACAGAGTAACCATTTATTTTAGAGTCAAAATCTGTTAATTCCAGTATCACAGCCCCTGTAAGTTTGTTTCTATTGTTAATTTTTTTGTTTGAGTTTTGCTTATGCTGTTCTATATGATTGTGTGCCTGCATATATAGTGTTTGCTAGACCACTGTATTGAGAATGTGTTTGTAGAAAAAGTGTGGAGCTTTTTCTACACTAGGATGATGTCATCTTTCTTCAGAGAGGATTTTTACTTGCTTCTGTCAGATTATTGGGTTACAGATGATCCAGAATCACCTTAATATCATTTCACAAATTGGAATTTTTCTGAGCTACCCATATGACACAAAACTGAGCTATAATCCATGTGAGAACTGGTTTACTTCTGGCTCATTCTTACCTCTAGGGTACAGGTTTTAGAGGCCAATCCAGAGTGTGGACTGGTACCCTCTTGCTCCAAAGTGCTATGAAAAGCACTTCTCAGCTTCTGAGCCACCTCTCAGTATACATAAATATCTCCATACAAAAAATCCCCAAAAGCTTGTCTCACCTCTCTGGATTTCTGCAATATCTCTTTTTCATCTTGACCAGATTTTTCACTACCTTTTTAGCTCTTAAATGCCTTCAAGTAGTTTTTAGAAACAATTTTGTCCCACTGTTTTAGTTGTCATTAGTCATAGGGTTGCATTAAATTACCAAGTTTCCAGAAGAGAAATTTAAATGTATTTATCGTGTTTCTGTTTAAGGAAAGAGAAGCATCAATAACCCAAATAAAAATTAAAGAATATAGTAATTGGATGCTTTCAGGGCCCACATTCCTGCAACCCCCACCCCCCACCTCACTTTGTTTCTTCAGAGTAGTCCCTGGTTCTGCACTCAGCAGTTTGGATACAAGTTGTTAGCAACTCTTCTGTCATCTCTCCCCAGTTCTATGTAATTCATTACTAGATTGAGGTCCTCAACTTTTTTCTGAAAAGTAATCCCAGCATATGCAGAAGTGCATGACTGGTATTAGCAATATGTGAGTGGTTAAACTTGATGGGAAATTGACCACATACAACCTCTTGTGCTCTAATGCTGTCTCTTTTATGTAATTTTTGATATAAAATAACAATTAAAAATTTGTATAGAGTGACATCAAGGAATATGGCATATCAGGAAGCATCAGGAATCTCTCTTTACACCCAGACAGCAATTACGCTAGTAGAAACTGTTAACTAACTATTGATGTAACTATTTTGTAACTCTGGAGGTCGTTTGAACACTTGCAACTTCCAGGGAAGGGCTTAGCTGCTAAATTCTGATTAATTTCAGTCATAGCTACCTATCTCTTCAACATCAGTACCATGGTAAGCAGCCATGGCCACATTCCTGGTGAGAGTTGCAGAAGCCAGGGTGGTCAATACAAATCTGATTCTCTAATAATTCTGTATTCTGAACTGCTGACTGCTGCTTCTGATCATGGAGAAGTGCAGACACAGAAAAGTGAAGCCATTGTTTCAACCCCCACCAACAGAAGCAGCATCCAGGGACAGTATCTGGAATGGTGTGAGAAGAGTCTTTTCTTCTTTTTTTTCCCTCCCTTTTTCTAATGTTGGGAGCCAGACGTGTAAAACTTAGAACGTTGAAAAGCAACTATATATATGAGAATATTTACAATGTCACCATACCACCCACGGAAAGACAAGGTATAGAAAAGTCTTTAAGCTTTTGCCTCAGGATGATCTCTAACACAGAGATACCCTACAACAATAAAAAATAGAAAGCAACCCTCGGGAAGGAGGAGAATCTGTTTTCCAGAATTACCACATTATATGATAAACAAATATCCAGTTTTCAACATCAACAACAAATCCCAAAGCATACAAAGAAACAAGAAAACATGGTTCATTCAAAGGAACAAATTAAATCTTCAGAAACTATTCCTAAAAAATCACAGGCATTGGACTTCTAGACAAACACTTTAAAACAAGGTTTTGTTTGTTTGTTTATTTTGAGACAGAGTCTTGCTCTGTCACCCAGGCTGCAGTGGAGTGGCATGATCTCGGCTCACTGCAACCTCCACCTCCTGAGTTCAAGCAATTCTGCTGCCTCAGCCTCCCAAGCAGCTGGGACTACAGGCACACACCACCATGCCCAACTAACTTTTGTATTTTTAGTAGAGATGGGGTTTCACCATATTGGCCAGGCTGGCCTTGAACTCCTGACCTCATGATCCACCTGCCTCAGCCTCCCAAAGTGCTGGGATTACAGGCGTGAGCCACTGGGCCTGGCCAAAACAATTGTCTTAAACATACTCGAAGATCTACAGAAAGAAATGCGCAAAACAGGAAAATGATGTATGAACAAAATGAGAACATCAATAAAAACACATAAAATATAAAAAAGGAACCAAAAATAAATTCTGGAACTAAAATGTACGATAACTGAAATGAAGATTTTACTAGATGGTTACAAAAAGAGATCTGAACAGGCAGAAGAAAAAATCAGTAAAATTGAAGATAGGACAATTGAAGTTATGAAGTGGGAAGAATGGAAAAAAAGAAATGAAGAAAAGTGAACAGAGCATAAGGGACTTTTGAGATACTACCAAGCAGACCAACATATGCATTATGGGAGTTCCAAAGGGAAAAAAAAAGCAAGAAAAGGGCAAAAAGAATTTGAAGAAATAAATAATGGGGGAAACTCCCCAAATTTGACAAGAAGATACGAATCTCCAAATTCAAGAGGCTCAACAAATTCCAAGAGGGTAAATTCAAAGAGACCCACATGAAGACCTCTTATAATTAAAATGTTGAAGACAAAGACAAAGAAAGAATCCTGAAAGTATTAGTGACTCATCACACAAAAGAGATCCTCAGCAAGATTACCAGCTAATTTCTCATGAGAAACTTTGGAGGCTAGGAGGCAGTGGGTTAACATATCCAAAGTGCTGAAAGAAAAAATAGTCTACCAAGAATTCTATATCCAGAAAAACTGCCCTTAAAGAATCAGGGAGAAATTAATACATTCCCAGATAAACAAGAGCTGAGGGAGTTCATTACCATAAGACTTTCCAAGGCCAGGCACGGTGGCTCACACCTGTAATACCAGCACTTTGGGAGGCCAAGGCAGGCAGATCACTTGGGGTCAGGAGTTCGAGACCAGCCTGGCCAACATGGCGAAACCCCGTCTCTGTTACAAATACAAAAATTAGCCAGGTGTGGTGGTGCATGCCTGTAATCCCAGCTGCTTGGGAGGTCGAGGCAGGAGAATTGCTTGAACATGGGAGGTGGAGGTTGCAGTGAGCTCAGATCATGCCACTGCACTCGAGCCTGGGTGACAGAGCAAGACTCCATCTCAAAAAAAAATAAAAAAATAAAAAATAAAAAATAATAAAAAAATAAAAAAAGACTTTCCATGCAAAATATGCTAAAGGGAATATTTCAAGTTGAAATAAAGTATTGATAGTAATTTGAAGGCATATAAAGAAAGAAAGGCCAGATGCAGTGGATCACACCTGTAATCCCAGCACTTTGGGAGGTCGAGGCAGGTAGATTACCTGAGGTCAGGAGTTCAAGACCAGCCGGCCAACATGCGGAAACCCTATCTCTACTAAAAATACAAAAATTAGCCAGGCATGGTGGCATACACCTGTAGTCCCAGCTATTCAGGAGGCTGAGGCAGGAGAATCACTTGAACCCGGGAGGCAGAGGTTGCAGTGAGCTGAGATTGTACCACTGTGCTCCAGCCTGAGTGACAGAGCAAGACTGTCTCAGGAAAAAAAAGAAAGAAAGATCAGAGGTAAAGATAAATATATGGAAAATCATAGAAGCTAGCATAATTGTAATTTTTTAACTCCTTTTTTCTATATGTTAAAAATAATACATATCGCTTCTCGGCCTTTTGGCTAAGATCAAGTGTAAAAATAATACATAAACATGAATCTATATTATTGGGCACCAATATATACAAATATAAGTTGTGACAGTGATAACATCAAAGGAATGGAGCTATATAGGAGCAGAGTGTTTGTATGATATAGAAGTTAAGTTGGCATCAATTCAAGAAGGGAATCAAAATGTTCCACTACAAACCAATTAGACACAAAAGAAGGCAGTAATGGAGGAAATGAAGGACAAAAAGGCTATAAGGCATAGAGAAAACAAATAGCAAAATGGAAAAACTAAGTTCTCCCTTATCAGTATGTACTTTAAATATAAATGGGTTAAACTCTTAAATAAAAAACAGCAGTTGGCAGAATGGATAAAAACAAACCCAAACCCCATGATCCAACTTTTGAGATGCAGCAAAAGCAGTGTTCAGAAGGTAATCCATAACTGAAAATGCGACTTTTAAAAAGAAGATGTTCAAAATCTATAACCTAACTTTACACCTTAATGAACTAGGAAAAGAACATACTAAGCCAAAGGCTAGCAAAACGAACAACATAATAAGGACTAGAGCTTAGATAAAATAGAGAGTAGAGAAACAGCAGAGAAACTCCAGTAAAACCAAAAGTTGGTTCTTTGAAAAGATCAACAAATTGACTAAACTTTACTTCAACTGATAAAGAAAAAAAGAGATACGTAAATAACTAAAATCAGAAACGAAAGTGGAGACATTACTCTCAACCGTACACTGATAAAGAGGATTGTAAGAGAATACAATGAACAACTGTATGCCAACAAATTAGACAACCTAGAAGTAATGGACACATTCCTTAAAACACGTGAATCATGTAAACTGACTCAAGAAGAAACAAATTTTGCATAGCTTTGTAACAAGTAAGAATATTGAATTGGTAATGAAAAACCTCCCAACAAAGAAAAGTCCTGGACCAGAAAATTGTACTGGAGAATTCTACCAAATATTTAAAGAAGAATTCACATCAATCCTTCTCAAACTGTTCCACAAAACTGAAGCAGAGAGAATAGTCCTAACTCACTCTACAAGGCTACATTACTCTGATGCCAATGTCAGATAAAGACATCACGAGAGAAAATTATAGCCCAATATTTCTCATAAATATAGGTTAAAAAATCCTCAATAAAATATTAGCAAACTGAATCCAACAGCATATGAAAATAATTATTTCGGCTGCACGCGGCTCACACCTGTAACCCTAGCACTTTGGGAGGACGAGGCAGGTGGATTGCCTGAGCTCAGGAGTTCCAGACCAGCCTGGGCAACACAGTAAAACCTTATCTCTACTAAAATACAAAAAAATTTAGCTGAGCGTGGCAGCGTGCACCAGTAATCCCAGCTACTTGGGAGACTGAGGCAGGAGAATCCCTTGAACCCGGGAGGCAGAAGTTGCAGTGAGCCAAGATCGCACCACTGCACTCCAGCCTGGGAGACAGAGCAAGACTGTCACAAAAAAAAAAAAGAAAGAAAAAAGAAAAATAATTATTTATGATATCCAAATGTGATTTATCTCAGGAAAGCAAAAGTGGCACAACATATGAAAAATCAATGTAATAGATCACATAATCAGAATGGAGAAAAAAACACGATCATCTCAATTGATGCAGAAAAGGCATTTGACAAAATCCATACTCTTTCATGATAAAAACTCAGAAAATTAGGATTAGAGGGGAAATGTCTCCACATAATAAAGGTATTTGTGAAAAGTCCACAGCTAACATCATAATGGTGAAAAATTGAAAGTTTCCCCTTGAGATAAGGAACAGGAAAGAATGCTTGCTTTCAGTCATGCTATTCAACACAATACTGTAATTTCTAGCCAGAGCTATTAGATGAGACAAAAAAAAAAAGGTGTGTGTAGGGGGGCTTTCAAATTGAAAGGAAGAGGTAAAATCATCTCTATTCACAGGAATCCCAAAAATCCACATGAAAGCTACTACATACAGCTAATAAACAAATTCAGCAAAGTTGCAGTGTACAAATCAATATACAAAAATTAGTTGTTTTTATATGCCAGCAACAAACAATCCAAAAAGAAAACTTAAAAAGCAATTCTATTTACAGTAATATCTAAAATAATTAAATAGTGAGGAATAAATCTAACCAAGAAGTCAAAAGACTAGTACACTGAAAACTATACAACACTGCTGAAAGAAATTAAAAATGACCTAACCTAAATACATGGACAGACATCCTGTGTTTATGGACAGGAAGACTTAACATTATACTGATCCTCAAATTCATATGGAATTACAAAGGGCTCTGAATTGCTAAAACTACCTTTAAAAAGAATAAAGTTGGAGGACTCACACTTCTTAACTTTGAAACTTACTACAAAGCTACATTAATTAAAACATTATGGTGCTAGCATAAAGCCAGACATATAGACTATTGCAATAGAATAGAGTTCAGAAATTAACCCTCACATATATATGATTGATTAATTTGCAACAATGATGCCAAGACCATTCAATGGGGAAAGGACATTTTTTCACCAAATGGTACTGGGAAAACAATATCCACATGCAAAAGAATGAAGTTGGATCCTTATCTTAGACAATATAAAAAATTAACTCAAAATGCATCAAAGATCTATATGTAAGAGCTAAAACTATAAAACTTTTAGAAGAAAATTTTGGAGAAAATCTTCACACAATTGAATTTGGCAACAGTTTCATGGATTTGACACCAAAACCACCAGCAACAAAAGAATAAAAACGCTGTGTGCGGTGGCTCACACCTGTATTCCCAGCACTTTGGGAGGCCAAAGTGGGTGGATCACTTGAGGCCAGGAGTTTGAGACCAGCCTGGCCAACATGGTGAAACCCTGTCTCTACTAAAAATACAAAAATTAGTTGGGCGTGGTGGCGCATGCCTGTAGTCTAGCTATTCAGGAAGCTGAGGCAGGAGAATTGCTTGAACTCAGGAGGCGGAGGTTGCAGTGAGCCAAGATCGCACCACTGCACTCCAGCCTGGGCAACAGAGCGAGACTCTGTCTCAAAAAAAAAGAAAAAAGTAGGTAACTTGGGTTTCATCAAAATTTAAAAGTTTTCTGCATCAAAGGATACTATCAAGTAAAGGCAAGCTTTAGAGTGGGAGAAAATATTTGCAAGTCACATACCTGATAAAGAACTAGTAATCAGAATATACGAAGAACTCTTGGCTGGGTGTGGTGGCTCCCAGTGTATCCAGAGTTGGTTCCTTCCGGTGGGTTCATGGTCTGGCCAACTTCAAGAATGCAGCTGCAGACCTTTGCAGTGAGTGTTACAGCTCTTAAAGATGGCACGGACCCAAAGAGTGAGCAGCAGCAAGATTTACTGTGAAGAGCAAAAGAACAAAGCTTCCACAGCATGGAAGGGGACCCCTGCCAGTTGTCACTGCTGGCTGGGTGGCTAGCTTTTATCCCCTTATTTGTCCCCTCCCATTTTCCATTTCTGTCCCATCAGAATGCCTTTTTTTAAATCCTCTCTGCGATTGGCTACTTTTAGGATTCTGCTGATTGGTGTGTTTTACAGAGCGCTGATTGGTGCATTTCACAGAGTGCTGATTGGTGCATTTCACAATCCTCTTGCTAGGTACAGTGCACTGATTGGTGCATTTTTACAGAGTGCTGATTGGTGCATTTTACAATCCCCTTGCTAGCTACAGAGTACTGACTGGTGCATTTTACAATCCCCTTGCTAGCTACAGAGTACTGACTGGTGCATTTTACAGCCCTAGCTACAGAGTGCTGATTGGTACATTTTTACAATCCTCTTGTAAGACAGAAAAGTTCTCCAAGTCCCCACTCGACCCAGGAAGTCCAGCTGGGTTCACCTCTCACCAGCATTTTGGGAGGCCCAGGTGGGTAGATGGCTTGAGCCCAGGAGACCGAGACCAGCCTGGGCAATATGGCAAAATCTGTCTCTACACAAAATACAAATATTACCCAGATATGGTGGCATGTGCCTGTAGTCCCAGCTACTTGGGAGGCTGAGGTGGGAGGATAGCTTAAGTCCAGAAGTGGAGGTTGCAGTGAGCTGAGATCATGCCACTGCACTCCAGCCAGAGTGACAGAGTGAGACCTTGTCTAAAAAATAAATAAAAATACCCCCTACAACAGGAAAACAATCCAATTTTTAAAAATGGGCAAATGATGTGAATAGACACTTCTCCAGAAATAGTACACAAATAGCCAATGAGCACATGGAAGGCTGTTTAATATCATTTGCCATTAGGGAAGTGCAAATCAAATGACAGTGAAATACCACTTCACATCTGCTAGAATGGCTATAATTTTTTCAGAAACAGAAAATAATAAATGTTAGGCCAGGCGCGGTGGCTCACGCCTGTAATCCCAGCACTTTGGGAGGCCGAGGCGGGCGGATCACGAGGTCAGGAGATCGAGACCATCCTGGCTAACACGGTGAAACCCCGTCTCTACTAAAAATACAAAAAATTAGCCGGGCGAGGTGGCGGGCGCCTGTAGTCCCAGCTACTCGGGAGGCTGAGGCAGGAGAATGGCGCGAACCCCGGGGGGCGGAGCCTGCGGTGAGCCGAGATCGTGCCACTGCACTCCAGCCTGGGTGAGAGCAAGACTCTGTCTCAAAAAAAAAAAAAAAAAAAAAATTAATAAATGTTGACAAGTATGTGGAGAAGTTGGGATCCTTTTGTATTGCTGGTGGGGATGCAAAATAGTGCAGCTGCTGTGGAATACAATTTATCAGTCAGTTCCTCAAATGATAAATACAGAAATCCAGCAATTCTACTCTTAGGTATATATCCAAAATAATTGAAAGCAGGGACTTAAAAAGATATTTGTACACCACTTTTCACAGTAGCGTTATTCACAATAGCCAAAAGGTGAAAACAACCCAAGTGTCCATCAACTGTTGAATGAATAAACAAAATGTGCTATATACATATAATGGAATATTATTCAACCATTAAAAGAAATGAATTTTTATATATGTTACAATATGGTTGACTTTCAAAAACATTATGCTTAGTGAAATAAGCCAGATACAGAAGGACAAATATTGTATGAATTCACTTGTATCAGATAGAATAGGCACATTTATAGAGACAAAAAGTAAGATAGAGATTGCTAGAGGACGAGGGGAAAGAGGTAAGGAGGAATTTTTGTTTAATGCATTCAGAGTTCATGTTGGGGTCGACAAAATTTTGAGTATATATAGTGATGATGGTTAACAACACTGTGAATGCTTTTAATGCAACTAAATTATACACTTACAAATGGTTAAAAAGATATTATGTATATTTTACCACAATAAAATTTTTTAAAAATTCAGTATAATCTTGGCCAAAGAATAAAGGGATCTCTAATTTCAACTGGTTCTACAAAACTACCTCAGGGGCGTATACTGTTGTCAGCTTCAATTTGTTTCTTTCCAGAACGGTTTAACAACTACATATCATGTTACAATGCATATTATTGAACATGCCTCATTTCATACATTGGCAAATGTTTTTTTTTTTTCTGTTTAAATTACAAACGCTGATGCTGTTATAAAAAATAGTGGCATGGCACTTTTTATTTTCTTTAATCAGAAAAATAAGCCCTGCGTTTCTGGGATGGAGGCCCCAGGTGAGCACCGGAGGAAGGGGCCTGGGTGGGTGGGGAGCGAGGGGGCCCGGAGGCCAAAGCAGATGGTGCACCAGAGGCTGGTCAGGACCTGGGAGGGCCTACAGGGCTGGGGTCCTCATGAGCAAGTGCGGGGGTGCTGGAGGTCAGCAGCTGCCTGGCCTGGGAGCCAGGGACACCCATCCCCTTCCTGACACCTGAGGCGGCCCAGCTGGGCCTGCAGGACCAGGGCCTCCTGTCACTCGGCGCAGGGGTCCAGGTGGTCAACGCTGCTCTCTGGAGGACCACTGGCTAGAGCCTGCCCAGCTCCCCTGAGGTCTGGAGACAGTCAGAGCCCCCCTAAACACCCCCTCCCTTTTGGGCGAGTGGCGTGCCTCCGACTCCAGAAGACTCGAGTGGGGCTGCCTGAAGACCAGGTCCTGAGGGGGTGGCAACCCCTGACCACAGGTGGGGGCCATGGAAGGGGCAGGGGTGGGCCCAGGGGTAGCCTTGTATTGTGAGGTGTGCCCAACTGCATGTAGGTCAACAGCCAGATGGGACATTGCAGGGGACTGTGGGGAAGCCGAGAGAAGGTGCTGCCCACCCTGTGGGGTCCCCCTCGCCTGGAGACCCTACGGTCAACCCTTCAGTGCATGCCCATGGGGGTGGTGGAGGCAGAGTCCTGAGAGGTGGGGGTGGGAGCCTCCGGGTCCCCTGCAGGTCCTGACCCACCAGATGGGCCCGTGTGCCCCCTGTAGCTTGGGGGCCCTGGAGGTGGACACCAGCACCTCCTGACTAACAGGGGGAGGGCCTGGACTGAAACCCATACCTTCACCATTCGCCACTGGGCCATTCTGCAGGAACTGCAGCACCCCACAGATCCTTCGTGCCCAGCACGCCACTCACTCTCACACCCTCTCTCGCACGCACACACACACAGCACGCGCACACCAGGCTCACGCGCTCTGCACAGGTGGCACGCCGGGGGCAAGCGTGCACGTAGACTCAGAGATGCAAGGACAGTATTGGCAATTCAGAGGCACAGAAAGACGCTGAGGGGCCCCCAGCAAGGTCTCCGCCCTCAGGGGCTGTGTTCCCCTCCCAGGGCACGCACACCACAGGGAGCAACGCGGGTGGGGGCACTGTGACGCCAGTGGGGGGAGAGGGAGCATGGCAGGGCCGCAGGCAGACGCAGGTTCATTTCTCCTCCTGGTGTAGTGGGCCTCAGCCTGATCACGGCACTGTAGGGGCTCCCTCCTCTGGCCGAGCCTCAATTTCCAAAGACAAACAGCCCAGCCCTGTCTAGACAAGGCCTCAGGCTAGTCCGGCAAAACATCTCCAGCCCAGAGGGCAAGGCGGCCTTGGCCCTCGGGGCCCTGCCAGGGTGCAGATCACACTGGAGTGGGCTGGAAAACCTATATGGGGAGGTGCCTGCAGGCATCAGGCTCCAGGGCTCACAGATGGGGCCTCACGGGCCATCCCGGGGGCACAGGATCGGGTCCACCGTGACCTCAGGGGCCGGCAGGGATGGCCCAGGGCCAGGAGCGAGAGCCGGGGCTGACAGGCCGGCACCAGATCCAACAGGGACCACCGCGGCTGGAACAGGAGCCCCAGGAGAGGCCGGCAGGGTGGGCCCGGCTGCCCCAGGAGCGAAGGGCGATCGGGAATGGGGAGCAACGGCTGGGGTTTGCAGGGCTTGTTGGGGCCCATGAGCGGCCGCAGGGGCTGGCAGGGCTGCTCTGGGCCCATGAGCGGCCGCTTGGGTGGGCAGGGCTGCTTCGGGCCCACGAGCGGCTGCTTCTGCTGCCTCGGCCGTCCCGGGCCCAGGAGTGAAGGCATGAGTGGGCCGGGCTGCTCTGGGGCTTCCACTAATGGCTGGGGCTGCCTGGGCGCCGCAGCGACCGCCGGGGGGCGGCTGGGCTGGCCCAGCAGGGACCTTCGGGGCTGGCCGTACTGACACGGGGCTAGGAAGGCCCGCCGCAGGCAGCAGTACTGTCCTGGGAGGAAGCTGGCGGGCCGTCGGCGTGGTCGGAGGGTGAGGAGTGGCCACGGGGGCTGGTACCGCTGGCACTGGGCTAGCAGCCACCACAGGGGCCGGCTGCACTGTCCTGAGGATGCCCTACTGGGCTGGCCACAGTGACACGGGCTGGCCCATGGCCGCAGGGGCCGGCAGCGGTGCCACAGGGTCAGCAGGGACCACAGGCGCCTGCAGCGGTGCCTTGGGGCCAGGAGGAACCGCAGGCGCCGGCAGTAGAGGCAGGGGACCAGTAGGGACCGTGGGGCCAGGAGGGATCGCAGGCGCCGGCAGTGGTGACACTGGGTCAGCAGGGACCGCAGGCGCCTGCAGCACTGCCTGGGGCCTGGAAGTGCCCAATGCGGCCGGCAGGGCTGGGCCGGGCGTGACCGCTGGGGCTGGCAGAGCTGATCTGGGGATGGAAGGAGCCGCTGGGGCCGGCAGGGCTGACCCGGGCCCAGAAGTGACCACCGGGGCTGGCAGGGCTGTTTCAGGCCCAGAAGTGACCGCTGGGGCCAGCTGCGCTGACCCAGGAGTGGTCGCTGGGAGGGCTGGCAGGGCTGCCCGGGGTCCGGGAGTGCCGACGGGGCTGGGAGGGATCCCTGGGGCTGGCTGGGCTGGAGCTGTTGCTGGCGCGGGGCCGGGCCGTTCTGGTCCCAGTGGCTGGCTCCCCTTCTGGGGAGCACACCTGCTTGGAGGGCTGCAGTGGGACCTTCCTCGCCCCATCGCAGGCGGGCTGGAGGTCCTGCCGGGGGCTGCCTGCTTCGAGGGGCCGCCTGTTCTCACTGGGCTCCACAGGGCGGCAGGTTTCCAACTCCCGGGGCTTCTTGATGAGACGACGCTCCCACTTCTCCTTCCGCTCATGTGGCTTCAGGGCCATATCCTTCTCCAGGGCCTCCAGGGTGCTGAAGCTGGCGATGGCGAAGCCGTCGATGACCTCCTCCTCCTGCGAGCTGGACTCGCGGCGGCGGCGGCGGCGGCGCGCCGCGGAGGCCCGCGTTCTACTTGCCGGGGCTGGGCTCGGGCTCGTAGCCCGACGACGGGCTCTGGGCGTGGGCGTCGCGGGCGGCCTCCCGGCGCCGGCCACGGTCACGCTGCGCGCACGCGAGCGCCGGCTCGGGCGGACCTTGGCCTCCATGGCGGCGCGTGCGCCCCGTCGGGCCGGTGACCTTGACGCCCCGCGCCTGGCTCGCAGCAGGCGGGCTCCCTAGGCCACGCGGCGCCGCCGGGTTGAGTGTGCGCCGCGCGGGCTCGGGCCCTGGGCGGCGGCGGGCGGCGGGCCGGGCCGGGCATGCCGGGCGCGGGGGGCCGCTCAGCCCCGGGCCGGCGCGGCCTGGAACCCCCGGCGCGGGCGGTTGGGCGTATCGGCGGGGGCGGGCCCGGCGCTCAGCGGCCCTCGGCCGTCCCCCAAGGGGCGCGCCCCATGCGCGCAGCGCGGCTATCGGGCCGAGCGGCCGGGCCGGGCGGGGCCGGGCGGGGCCGGGCGGGGCAGGCGGCCGGGCTCCTGGGCGCCGGGCTCCTGGGCACCGGGCTCGTGGCAAATGTTCTTTAAACTACATTTAAAAAGTGAAATTTCTGAGTCATGTGGTATTTACATATAATTTTAAGATATTTTGCAAAACAGCTTTCCAAAATGGGTATGTCAATTTACATGACCACATACTTCACAATTTACATTCCCAATACATGCTAGCCAACAGAAATATTATTCAACTTCTGTAAACTTTGCTAATATGATAGATAAAAACGTCTATCTAACTATTCCCTAACTTTTCATTTTCCTAATTATTTCACCATTCCTTTTGTGAATTGCCTCTTTATAAATCTGCCCATTTTTCTTTAAAGATGTGTGTCAGTTGAGTCCTCTGGGAAGCAGATGCCGAGATCGAGGAGTAGAAAAGCAATTATTAAGGAGTAACAATTACGAAAGGAAAGAGGAGGAGGCAGGATTGGGCAAGGGGAAGCCATGAGAATGTGCTCTTATAGCCTATGGTAAAATAGCCTAATTGATGTCTTAGACCTTCGGTGGATGTCTGTAATGGTGGGTAGTACTGAACCTTATATACACTATGGTTTTTCCTACACACAAATACCTATGATATAGTTTAACTTATAAATTAGGCACAGTAATTAATTAACAGCAATAACTATTAATAAAATAGAACAATTATAATAATATAGTGTGATAAAAGTTATGTGAATGTGGTCTCTGTCTCTCAAAATATCTTATTGTACTATATTCACCTATTTTCAGACTTCAATTGACCACTAGTAACTGGAATTGCAGAAAGCAAGAACAAGAGACTTGAATCAGACAATGGGGGACTGCTATATCAGACAAAGGATTTGTATCTGGAATATATAAAGATCACTTATACCTAAATACTAAGAAGACAAAGAGCCCAATTTAAAAATGGACAGAATATTTGAACAGGTATTTCACCAAAGAGTGTATACAAATAGTGAATAAGCACAAGAATGATGGACAGTATCATTAGTCATCAGTCAAGTGTAAATTTAAACTACAATGCAATACCACTACACACCCACTAGAATAGCTAAAATTCAAAACACCGACTACACCAAGCGTTAGTGAGGGTGTGAAGCAACTGGAAACCTAATTGTGAGTGGTGATGGAAAATGGTACAGTTACTTTGGAAAACAGTATGGCAGTTTCTTTTCTTTTTTTTTTTTTATACTTTAAGTTCTAGGGTACATGTGCAGGTTTGTAACATATGTATACATGGGCCATGTTGGTGTGCTGCACCCAATAACTCATCATTTACATTAGGTATATCTCCTAATGCTATCCCTCCCCACCTTCACCGCACAACAGGCCCCAGTGTATGATGTTCCCCATCCTGTGTCCAAGTGTTCTCATTGTTCAATTCCCACTTATGAGTGAGAACATGCAGTGTTTCGTTTTCTGTCCTTTAGACAGTTTGCTCAGAATGATGGTTTCCAGCTTCATCCATGTCCCTACAAAGACATGAACTCATCCTTTTTTATGGCTGCATAGTGTTCCATGGTGTATATGTGCCACATTTTGTTAATCCAGTCTATCATCGATGGACATTTGAGTTGGTTCCGGGTCTTTGCTATTGTGAATAGTGCCACAATAAACATATGTGTGCATGTGTCTTTATAGCAGCATGATTTATAATCCTTTGGGTGTATACCCAGTAATGGGATGGCTGGGTCAAATGGTATTTCTAGTTCTAGATCCTTGAGGAATCACCACACTGTCTTCCACAATGGTCGAACTAGTTTACAGTCCCACCAACAGTGTAAAAGTGTTCCTATTTCTCCACATCCTCTCCAGCACCTGTTGTTTCCTGACTTTTTAATAATGGCCATTCTAACTGGTGTGAGATGGTATCTCATTGTGGTTTTGATTTACATTTCTCTGATGGCCAGTGACGATGAGCGTTTTTTCATGTGTCTTTTGGCTGCATAAATGTCTTCTTTTGAGAAATGTCTGTTCATATCCTTTGCCCACTTTTTGATGGGGTTGTTTGATTTTTTCTTGTAAATTTGTTTAAGTTCTTAGTAGATTCTGGATATTAGCCCTTTGTCAGATGGGTAGATTGCAAAAATTTTCTCCCATTCTGTAGCTTGCCTGTTCACTCTGATGGTAGTTTCTTTTGCTGTGCAGAAGCTCTTTAGTTTGATTAGATCCCATTTGTCAATTTTGGCTTTTGTTGCCATTGCTTTTGGTGTTTTAGACATGAAGTCGTTGCCCATGCCTATGGCCTGAATGGTATTGCCTAGGTTTTCTTCTAGGGCTTTTATGGTTTTAGGTCTAACATGTAAGTCTTTAATCCATCTTGAATTAATTTTTGTATAAGGTGTAAAGAAGGGATCCGGTTTCAGCTTTCTACATATGGCTAGCCAGTTTTCCCAGCACCATTTATTAAATAGGGAATCCTTTCCCCATTTCTTGTTTTTGTCAGGTTTGTCAAAGATCAGATGGTTGTAGATGTGTGGTATTATTTCTGAGGGCTCTGTTCTGTTCCATTGGTCTATATCTCTGTTTTGGTACCATGCTGTTTTGGTTACTATAGCCTTGTAGTATAGTTTGAAGTCAGGTAGCGTGATGCCTCCAGCTTTGTTCTTTTGGCTTAGGATTGTCTTGGCAATGCGGACTCTTTTTTGGTTCCATATGAACTTTGAAGTAGCTTTTTCCAATTCTGTGAAGAAAGTCATTGGTAGCTTGATGGGGATGGCATTGATCTATAAATTACCTTGGGCAGTACGGCCATTTTCATGATATTGATTCTTCCTATCCATGAGCATGGAATGTTCTTCCATTTGTTTGTATCCTCTTTTATTTTGTTGAGCAGTGGTTTGTAGTTCTCCTTGAAGAGGTCCTTCACATCCCTTGTAAGTTGGATTCCTAGGTATTTTATTCTCTTTGAAGCAATTATGAATGGGAGTTCACTCATGATTTGGCTCTCTTAGTCTGTTGTTGGTGTATAGGAATGCTTGTGATTTTTGCACATTGATTTTGTATCCTGAGACCTTGCTGAAGTTGCTTATCAGCTTAAGGAGATTTTGGGCTGAGACGATGGGGTTTTCTAACTATACAATCATGTCATCTGCAAACAGGGACAATTTGACTTCCTCTTTTCCTAATTGAGTACCCTTTATTTCTTTCTCCTGCCTGATTGCCCTGGCCAGAACTTCCAACACTATGTTGAATAGGAGTGGTGAGAGAGGGCATCCCTGTCTTGTGCCCGTTTTCAAAGGGAATGCTTCCAATTTTTGCCCATTCAGTATGATATTGGCTGTGGGTTTGTCATAGATAGCTCTTATTATTTTGAGATACATCCCATCAATACCTAATTGAGAGTTTTTAGCGTGAAGGGCTGTTGAATTTTGTTGAAGGCCTTTTCAGCATCTGTTGAGATAATCATGTGGTTTTTGTCTTTGGTTCTGTTTATATGCTGGATTATGTCTATTGATTTTCATATGTTGAACCAGCCTTGCATCCCAGGGATGAAGCCCACTTGATCATGGTGGATAAGCTTTTTGATGTGCTGCTGGATTTGGTTTGCCAGTATTTTATTTATGATTATTGCATCAAAGTTCATCAGGGATATCGGTCTAAAATTCTTTTTTTGTTGTGTCTCTGCCAGGCTTTGGTATCAGGATGATGCTGGCCTCATAAAATGAGTTAGGGAGGATTCCCTCTTTTTCTATTGATTGGAATAGTTTCAGAAGGAATGGTACAAGCTCCTCCTTGTACCTCTGGTAGAATTCGGCTGTGAATCCATCTGGTCCTGGACTTTTTTTTGGTTGGTAGTCTATTAATTATTGCCTCAATTTCAGAGCCTGTTACTGGTCTATTCAGGGGTTCAACTTCTTCCTGGTTTTGTCTCGGGAGGGTGTATGTGTCCAGGAATTTATCCATTTCTTCTAGATTTTCTAGTTTATTTGTGTAGAGGTGTTTGTAGTATTCTAGGATGGTAGTTTGTGTTTCTGTGGGATCGGTGGTGATTTCCCCTGTATCATTTTATATTGCATCTATTTGATTCTTCTCTCTTTTCTTTTTTATTAGTCTTGCTAGCAGTCTATCAATTTTGTTGATCTTTTCAAAAAACCAGCTCCTGGATTCATTGATTTTTTGAAGGGTTTTTTGTGTCTCTATCTCCTTCAGTTCTGCTCTGATCTTAGTTATTTCTTGCCTTCTGCTAGCTTTTGAATGTGTTTGCCTTTGCTTCTCTAGTTCTTTTAATTGTGATGTTAGGGTGTCAATTTTTTATCCTTCCTGTTTTCTCTTGTGGGCATTTAGTGCTATAAATTTCCCTCTACACACTGCTTTAAATGTGTCCCAGAGATTCTGGTATGTTGTGTCTTTGTTCTCATTGGTTTCAAAGAACATCTTTATTTCTGCCTTCATTTTGTTATGTACCCAGTAGTCATTCAGGAGCAGGTTGTTCAGTTTCCATGTAGTTGAGCAGTCTTAAGTGAGTTTCTTAATCCTGAGTTCTAGTTTGATTGCACTGTGGTCTGAGAGACAGTTTGTTATAATTTCTGTTCTTTTACATTTGCTGAGGAGTGCTTCCAATTATGTGGTCAATTTTGGAATAAGTGTGATGTGGTGCTGAGAAAAGTGTATATTCTCTTGACTTGGGGTGGAGAATTCTGTAGATGTCTATTAGGTCTGCTTGGTGCACAGCTAAGTTCATTTCCTGGATATCTTTGTTAACTTTCTGTCTCGTTGATCTGTGTAATGTTGATAGTGGGGTGTTAAAGTCTCCCATTATTATTGTGTGGGAGTCTAAGTCTCTTTGTAGGTCTCTAAGGACTTGCTTTATGAATCTGGGTGCTCCTGTATTGGGTGCATATATATTTAGGATAGTTAGCTCTTCTTGTTGAATTGATCCCTTTACCGTTGTGTAATGGCCTTCTTTGTCTCTTTAGATCTTTATTGGTTTAAAGTCTGTTTAATCAGAGACTGGGATTGCAACCCCTGCTTTTTTTTTTGTTTTCCGTTTGGTAGACCTTCCTCCATCCCTTTATTTTGAGCCTATGTGTGTCTCCACACGTGAGATGGGTCTCCTGAATACAGCACACTGATGGGTCTTTACTCTTTATCCAATTTGCCAGTCTGTGTCTTTTTTTTTTTTTTGAGACGGAGTCTTTCTCTGTCCCCCAGGCTGGAGTGCGGTGGCGCGATCTCGGCTCACCGCAACCTCCACCTCCTGGGTTCACGCCATTCTCCTGCCTCAGCCTCCCGAGTAGCTGGGACCACAGGCGCCCGCCAACACGCCCGGCTAATTTTTTTTTGTATTTTTTAGTAGAGACGGGGTTTCACCGTGTTAGCCAGGATGGTCTCGATCTCCTGACCTCGTGATCCACCCGCCTCGGCCTCCCAAAGTGCTGGGATTACAGGCTTGAGCCACCGCGCCCGGCCTTCAGTCTGTGTCTTTTAATTGGAGCATTTAGCCCATTTCCATTTAAGGTTAATATTGTTATGTGTGAATTTGATCCTGTCATTATGATATTAGCTGGTTATTTTGCTCGTTAATTGATGCCGTTTCTTCCTAGCATCGATGGTCTTTACAATTTGGCATGTTTTTGCAGTGGCTGGTACCGGTTGTTCCTTTTCATGTTTAGTGCTTCCTTCAGGAGCTCTTGTAAGGCAGGCCTGGTGGTGACAAAATCTCTCAGCATTTGCTTGTCTGTAAAGGATTTTATTTCTCCTTCACTTATGAAGCTTAGTTTGGCTGGATATGAAATTCTGGGTTGAAAATTATTCTCTTTAAGAATGTTGAATATTGGCCCCCACTCTCTTCTGGCTTGTAGAGTTTCTGCCTAGAGATCTGCTGTTAGTCTGATGGGCTTCCCTTTGTGCGTAACCCAACTTTTCTCTCTGGCTGCCCTTAACATTTTTTCCTTCATTTCAACTTTGGTGAATCTGACAATTATGTGTCTTGGAGTTGCTCTTCTTGAGGAGTATCTTTGTGGAGTTCTCTGTATTTCCTGAATTTGAATGTTGGCCTACCTTGCTAGGTTGGGGAAGTTCTCCTGGATAATATCCTGCAGAGTGTTTTCCAACTTGGTTCCATTCTCCCTGTCACTTTCAGATAGACCAATCAGACATAGATTTGGTCTTTTCACATAGTCCCATATTTCTTGGAAGCTTTGTTCATTTCTTTTTACTCTTTTTTCTCTAAACTTCTCTTCTCGCTTCATTTCATTCATTTGATCTTCATTCACTGATACCCTTTCTTCCAGTTGATCGAATTGGCTACTGAAGCTTGTGCATGCGTCACATAGTTCTCGTGCCATGGTTTTTAGCTCCATCAGGTCATTTAAGGTCTTCTCTACACTGTTTATTCTAGTTAGCCATTCATCTAATCTTTTTTCAAGGTTTTTAGCTTCTTTGCAATGGGTTCGAACATCCTCCTTTAGCTCAGAGAAGTTTGTTATTACTGATCGTCTGAAGCCTTCTTCTCTCAACCCGTCAAAGTCATTCTCTATCCAGCTTTGCTCCACTGCTGGCGAGGAACTGCGTTCCTTTGGAGGAGAGGAGGTGCTCTAATTTTTAGAATTTTCAGCTTTTCTGCTTTGGTTTCTCCCCATCTTTGTGGTTTTATCTACCTTTGGTCTTTGATGATAGTGACATACAGATGGGGTTTTGGTGTGTATCTCCTTTCCGTTTGTTAGTTTTCCTTCTAACCGTCAGGGCCCTCAGCTGCAGGTCTGTTGGAGTTTGCTGGAGGTTCACTCCAGACCCTGTTTGCCTTGGCATCACCAGCGGAGGCTGCAGAACAGCAAATACTGCAGAACGGCAAATGTTGCTGTCTGATCGTTCCTCTAGAAGCTTCATCTCAGAGGGGCACCTGACTGTATGAGGTGTCAGTCAGCCCCTACTGGGAGGTGCCTCCCAGTTAGGCTACTCGGGGGTCAGGGACCCACTTGAGGAGGCAGTCTGTCCATTCTCAGATCTCAAACTCCATGCTGGGAGAACCACTACTCTCTTCAAAGCTGTCAGACAGGGACTTTTAAGTCTGCAGAAGTTTCTGCTGCCTTTTGTTCAGCTATGCCCTGCCCCCAGAGGTGGAGTCTACAGAGGCAGGCAGGCCTCCTTGAGCTTCAGTGGGCTGCACCCGGTTTGAGCTTCCCGGCAGCTTTGTTTACCTACTGAAGCCTCAGCAGTGGCAGGTGCCCTTCCCCAAGCCTCTCTGCTGCTTTGCAGTTTGATCTCAGACTGCTGTGCTAGCAGTGAGCGAGGCTCTGTGGGCGTGGGACCCTCCAAGCCAGGCGTGGGATATAATCTCCTGGTGTGCCGTTTTCTAAGACCCTTAGAAAAGCACAGTATTAGGGTGGGAGTGTCCCAGTTTTTCCGGGTGCTGTCTGTCACAGCTTCCCTTGGCTAGGAAAGGGAATTCCCCGACCCCTTGTGCTTCCTGGGTGAGGCGATGCCTCGCCCTGCTTCGGCTCATACTCCGTGGGCTGCATGCACTGTCCCGCACCCACTGTCCAAAAAGCCCCAGTGAGATGAACCCAGTACCTCAGTTGGAAATGCAGAAATCACCCATCTTCTGCATCGCTCACACTGGGAGCTGTAGACTGGAGCTCTTCCTATTTGGCCATCTTGGAACCTCCAGCAGTTTCTTACAAAGCTAAACATTCACTTCTCATTTGACCCAGAAATTCCACTTCTAGGTATTTACTCAGGAGAAAGGAAACTTTAAAGACAAATGTTCAGCCTGGTGTGGTGGCTCACGCCTTTAATCCCAGTACTTTGGGAGGCTGAGGTGGGCAGATCACCTGAGGTCAGGAGTTCGAGACCAGCCTGACCAACATGGTGAAACCCCGTCTGTACTAAAAATGCAAAAATTAGCTAGGCATGGTGGTGCATGCCTGTAATCCCAGCTACCAGGGAGGCTGAGGCAGGAGAATCACCTGAACCCAGGAGGCAGAGGTTGCAGTAAGCCAAGATCACACCATTGCACTCCAGGCTGGGTAACAAGAGCAAAACTCTGTCTCGGAGAAAAAAAAAAAAAAAAAAAAGACTTGAATGTTCATAGGAGCTTTATTCATAGAAGTCCCAAACTGGAAACAAAATGTCCATCAACTGGTAAACAGATAAACTGATATATCTATAGAATATGATATCACTTAACAATTTAAAAAAGGTATTGCAGAAAGTCCTCACTTAACATCAATAGGTTCTTGGAAATAACAACTTTAAGTGAAATGACATATAATGAAACCAATTTTACCATAGGCTAATCGATGTATATAAGAGTTAAGTTCCTATGGCATATTTCTGTCATTAAAACATCATCAAATATCTAAATAAAGACCTCAAATACTTCTAATATTAAACATTGAAATAGAAGTGAGCTATACATACATTTGAGAAAGATTAATAAAAACAAGATCATTATTTACACAATTTTTGGTGAATCAGTAAGTGACAGTGGTCATAGTGGTGGTGGATTGAATCAAAGAATAAATGTTTGCAAAGCAAAAATTATCAGGAGCATCTGCTACGACCATGCAGTTCAAAAACAATCACAAATACAGAGGGCTTGCTGAGAGCTTTCAGACTGTTTTCTTTAATGTCATGCCTTGTAGGATTATCATATACTTTACAGAAATTCTTTTAACAATAATTTGTATTGACTCATTCATCCACTTTCCAACCTGCTTATTCCACTTCAGGGTTGCAGGTGGCTGGAACCTATCTCAGCAGCTCAGAGTGCAAGGCGGGAGCCAACTACAGACAGGATGCCGTCCCATCCTGAGCCACACTCACACACCCAAGTTCACTCACACTGGGACCATGTAGACATAACAACCTAGCGTGTACATCTTTGGGGATGTGGGAATAATCCAGAATACCCAGAGAAAATCAATCCAGAAGTGGGGAAAATGTGCAAACATCACACAGACAGTGGCCTCAGCAGGGAATTGATTTTTTTTTTCTCATCAACATTATAGTAAAACAATATTCGACAAAATGTTATTCTAGGATCTGCTGTACTTTGATACATCATACATGCAACAATATGGATGAACTGCATGATCTATATGCAAAGTGAAAATATCCAGACAGAAAAGATTACATTCTATTGCATTTCTATGATATTCTGGAAAAGGCCACTATAATTATAAGGGCAGAATCCAGATCAGTAGTTGTCAGAGGCTGAGGTGGGAGTGGGGAAATTAACTGCTAAGGACCACTAGGGAAATTTCTGGAGTGATGGCAATGTTCTACATCATGATCGTGGTGGCGGTTGCACAACTATACACATTTGTCAAATTATACACTTAAAATAGTGAATTTTTTATATGTAGATTGTATCTTTAAAAGCTGATTTTTAAAAAAGATATTCTTTATCAAAATTACAGAGGCACATATCCTTGGGCCCAACAACTCCATTTCAAGAAACTATTCTTGAATACTATATCCGTATATTCTATGGATATACTTGCACGTGTAAAAATAATATGTAGGGCTGGGCATGGTGGCTCGTGCCTGTAATCCCAACATTTTGGGAGGCCAAGAAGGGGAGATTGCTTGAGCCCAGGAGTTTGAGAGTAGCCTAGGCAACATGGTGAAACTGTCTCTACATAAAATACCAAAAATTAGCTGCGTGTGGTGGCTCATGCGCGTATCCCAACTACCCAGGAGGCTGAGGTGGGAAGATCCCTTGAGCTTGGGAGGTCGAGGCTGCAGTGAGCTGTGATCACGCTGTTGTAGGACAAACCAGGTTCTTGTCACACGACCAGGAATGATTAGGCTCACAGACACTTTGAAAGGTGAGGGGGAATGGAATTTATTAGGCAGAAAGGAAAAACAACTCAGTAAAGTGAGATGGAGTCCTGCTAACAGGCTCTCCACCTGAGTGATTGAATCCCAGGTTACCACATAGGAACAGCAGAGGCCAGGCCCCTCCTGCTACAAACGATGTGAACTTCCCGAGGCCCCACCCAGTCCTCCCAGTTCACAAGTGGGCAATATTCAGAAAGAGTCAGTTGGGCAAAGGGTGGGCTTCATCTGGACCGGCAGTCTGGTTTTTCAGCCTTAAAGGTGGGAGTCGGGGGTCCGAGGGTGGGGGCGTGCCTTGGCTGCCTCCTGTCTCAACGCCACTGCACTCCAGCCTTAAGACTTTGTCTCAAAATAATAATAATAAAGTGTACAAGTTTATCACAGCATTACCTGTGATGCCCCACTAAAGGGGAACTGGGTAGTTAGGATTAGTGGGGATGGGAAACTGCTTTTGCATTCTGAAACATGAATGGATTCATTACTTTGTAAAAAACAAACAAAGAAACAAAACAAAAAAACCCCAATACTTTCTATGCAATTGCCTCAGTCTAGGTATGATACTCTGGTGGCTGGGCCGACGCTGTCCTCAGCTCAGGGCAGCTATGTATTTATCACATGGCCCCAAGCAGGTGATTTCCCCTTCTCATCTCCACATCTGTGAAAGATTTCCTCATCTTGGCCGGGCGCGGTGGCTCACGCTTGTAATCCCAGCACTTTGGGAGGCCGAGGCGGACGGATCACGAGGTCAGGAGATCGAGACCACGGTGAAACCCCGTCTCTACTAAAAATACAAAAAATTAGCCGGGCGTGGTGGCGGGCGCCTGTAGTCCCAGCTACTCGGAGAGGCTGAGGCAGGAGAATGGCGTGAACCCGGGAGGCGGAGCTTGCAGTGAGCCGAGATTGCGCCACTGCATTCCAGCCTGGGCGACAGAGCGAGACTCCGTCTCAAAAAAACAAAAAAAAAAACAAAAAAAAAACAAAAAAAAGAAAGATTTCCTCATCTTACAGCCTTTTCAGTTTCAAATCTCAGGGCATGTAGATAGGCTTCTCTTCTGGGACTCTGCATCCTTTGCTCTGAACTCTAGGTTGAGGGCACCCAAGGGAAGGAAGGATGTAACTTCTGTCTTCATTGACCTCGACGGGGCCAGCCCAGGGTGGGTGCCTGAGGAGTTATTTGACAAAGTAACCACAAGATGGCAGCAAGGCTCTGTTTCCAGGAAGGGGAGTCTAAGCCATAAACTCTCCAATGAGGAAGCCATCAGCCGCAACATAGTAATGGCTATTTGAGTTCTTGAAATGTGACTTGTCCTAATTAAGACTATTTTCCATGATGTGTTTATGACACACACGGTATTTTGAAGACTTCATATAAAAAAAACTCATTAATGTTTTAATATTGATTATATATTATAATGATAATATTTTGAATATATGGGTTGAGTATCTCTTTTCTATGCTTGGGACCAGAAGTGTTTCAAATTTCTGATTTTTTTGCGGGGCGGGGGGACAGGGGACTTGACACATTAACATTATACATACTGGTTGAGCATCCTAATCCAAATGTCCAAAATCTGAAATGCTCCAATGAGCATATCCTTTGAGCATCATGTCAATGCCCAGTTTGGATTTTGGTGTTTTGAATTTTAGACTTTCAGATTAGGAATACTCAACCTCTATTGGGTTAAATAAAATCAATATATTACAATTATTTTCACCTGCTTTTTATTCTTTTTAATGTAACTACCAGAAAATGTAAACTTACACATGCAGCTCACACTACATTTCTACTGGACAGTGTTCTCTTATAAAACCTTCCAGCAGAACCAGCACAGAGCCAAGGAGCTGATGCGCCTGCCTCTGCTCCCAGATGGAAAGCGACATGGCACATGGGTGTCACAGAACTTCAACAGAGCCCTTACCACAGAGCCAGTCCCAGAGGGATGAGTCACAGCAAGGGTCTAGAAGCAACAAGGGAGCTTCTGACCATCCTGACTGCTCCTCCCCTTAGTTGAGTCTCACAGGCACCCACGTGGGAGAATCAGCCCCCATCAGGAGCTAATAGTGCTGGCCACCATGCAGCACCTTACCTGTATTATCTCACTGGCCCCTCACATCAACCCTATTTCAACAAAGCAAGTGAGGATCAGAGAAAGGGAGATGCTGCCCAAGTTCAACCCATGAATGAGAAGAAACATGACTATCTGCATCATACTGCTCTTCTGGAGAACCGCTCACTGATGGCTCCCAGGAGGCCAAGGGAAGTACCTTCGCAGGTGCCTCCTAATGTACTGGAAATCTGAATCACCAGTCATCTCTGTTCTGTGACCACGGATTGTTTGTGTTTTCTGAAAGACATAAACTGAGTGGCTACTTCTCAGGTGATGCCCACACACTGGACAAGTCTGTGCATGGAATGTGCTGGAGGGAAGGCCAGGGCAGATTAGTGCCAGGCCCTATGCTATGCACTCTTATTATCTTACTTAATCCACATAGCACTCCTCTAAAGCAGGTGCTGTTATCTCCATTTTACAGCTATGAGGCATAGAGAGATTTCCATGTAGACAAGCGGAGAGAATGAGATCTTGTGGTCATGTTGCATTCCAGAAGCTTTCTCAGGTCTTCAGGCTGCAGCATCTCAGTGGTATGAGACTGCTGATAGCACTTTTCTGATAGTGAGTGAGGCTGGGCCTCCCAGAGACCATGAGGGGAAGGACATGTGGTGGGAGTGCTGAGAGTCTACCCCAGACTAACTATGGAAACCCTGAGACAGTCTGAGTGAAAACTGAGGCAAGATGTCCTGCAGGGGCACAGGTGGCCATGTCCTCAGCTCTGAAACCATGTCTGAGGATTCCTAATTGCCTATTAAACAGGAAGTAGGCATCTTAGACCCACACTCATGGCCTACACAGTCCAGCTAATGTTCCAGTCTCATCTTCAACTCCCCCTTTTCGTGTACCCAACATGCTGTTAGATGGACTGTTTCCTTTTTCCCATATACACCATCATGCTTACCTATACCCTGGTCTTCACCCTCATTATTTTCCCCCTGGGAAATGCCTTCTACCACCCAATCTATCAATAGCCCTCTCCATCTTTGTATGTGCCCAGAATTCCAGGCACTGCCAGGGCACTCATGGGCTAAACATAACAATGAGGCATATTTGACACATAAGTTTTGTCCAGCACTGTTAGGAGGCTTGAATGTTAGTGTAAATAATCTGGAGTAGTAGAGAGTCCCTGGCACTGATAACCAAACAAAGGTCTTTGGACAAGGGAGAGACCTTAAAACCATGGTGTTTTGTTTTATTTTGTTTTAAATTATTTAAGTAACTCAGTTCTCTTGGCATCTTGTGAAGTATGTAACCAAGGTGAGGCAGAAAACTCAAGTAAGCTATTGAGATACCACAGAATTCAGTGATGCTGAATGATATCTTTGGCATCACAGACTTGGACTCTAGCCAAGCTCTGATGTATACTGACCATGTGGCCTTGGGCAAGTAACTTCCGGTTTGCCAGGCACACACCATAAGCATGGCATTTCTCACAACAGCCCTTATGGAGTTATATACTATTTTTATCTCCAGTTTACAAATAAAGAAACTGAGACTTAGGGATGTTATATTATTTCTCCAACACTACAAAGCTAGTAAGAGCTGGAGTCAGGAATTCATAGACCATATTTGTGATAGGCATAGCACAGATGCCTAAAGTGCCGAGTCAGGATATCTAGCACATAGAAAGCTCCAGGTGAGAAAAGATGGGCCCAAACCAGAAAGTGCAAGTACCAAAGGGGAGAAGACCTGGGTTCCATAGACAATGAGGCAGTACAAATAAACAAAACTTTTATCATTAGCAATAACAGGTACATGCCAATGTACATTTTACAGAGCTCATTCACATTCATTATTCCAGAAGAATCTCCCAAGAGACTTGTGAAGCAGACAGGGCACATAATTTTATCTCCATTATGCAAGTAAAGAAACTAAGACATTTCTTGTAGAAGGCAGTGCCATTTCCTGCGTAACGTTTCCCTGAGGCTTTTCCCGTTGCCGTATCAGTCAGAACACTTGGGGTTGCAATGAGGTATATCAGACTCTACCCAGCTTAAACAAAAGGGGAGGCTTAGTGGAAAATGGGGATAATTATGCCAAGAGAAAAAAGCCAACCTGAAAATGTTATATACTATGTGATTCCATTTATATAAAATTGTTGAAATACTAAAATTATGGAGATGTATATCAGATTAATTGTAACCAGGGATTAGGGATAGGGAAGGAAGGAAGGTAGTTGTGGCTAGAAAAGGTTAGCATAAATGATCCTTGTGATAAAACTGTTTTATATCTTGACTGTGGTGCTGGTCACATAAATCCACACATGACAAAATCACACAGAACTACACACACACACAAATGAGGGCACGTAAAGCTCTTGAGATCTAAATAATAGTGGAAGATTGTATCAATGTCAATTTCCTAGTTGTGATACTGTACTTACAGTTATGCAAGATGTTACTACTGGAAAAAATGGATAAAGAGTATATGTGATCTATCTGTATTATTTCACAGCTGTATGTTAATCTACAGTTATGTTAAAATAAAAAGTTTAAGAAACAACCCAAAACTTATAAAACACATGAGAAAATCTTTATGACCTTAAGTTAGACAAAGGTTTTTTGTTTTTCTTTCTTTTTTTTGTTTTTGAGACGGAGTCTCGCTCTCTGTCGCCCAGGCTGGAGTGCAGTGGCGCGATCTTGGCTCACTGCAAGCTCCACCTCCCCCAGGTTCACGCCGTTCTCCTGCCTCAGCCTCCCGAGTAGCTAGGACTATAGGTGCCTGCCACTATGCCCGGCTAATTTTTTGTATTTTTAGCAGAGACATGGTTTCACTATGTTGGCCAGGCTGGTCTGGAACTTCTGACCTCAGGTGATCCATCAGTCGCGGCCTCTCAAAATGCTGGGATAACAGGCATGAGCTACAGCGCCTGGCCAGGCAAAGGTTTCTTAGATACAACACCAAAAGCATGATCCATAAAAGAACTAATTGATAAATTAGTCTTCATCAAAATTAAAACTTCTGATTTTCAAAAGACACTGTGCAGACAATGAAAAGGGCTAACCATTGGCTGGAAAGAAATATTTGCAAAGCAGATATCTGATAAAGAACTTGCATCCAAAATATAGAAAGAACTCTTTATATAGTTTAACAGTAATAGAATACTAACAACTCATTTTTAAAATGAGCAAAATATGTAAACAAAATTTTAACAAATAAGATATATGGATGGCAAATAAGCACGTGTATAAAAGCTCAATACAATTAGTTATTAGGGACATGCAAATAAAAACCACAATGGGATACCAGTAAACACCTATTGGAATGGTTAAAATTAAAAACTAACCATATTTTGTGTTGTCAAGGATGTAGAGGAACTAGAACTCTGATACACAATTGGTGAGAAGTGAAAATGGTACAACCACTTTGGGAAACTGAGGCAGTTTCTTTATAAGTTAAACATATAATTACCATATTCTCCATATTACCAGCCATTCTCCTCTTAGGTATTTACCCAAAATGAAATATATCTCTATATAATACCTGTACACAAATGTTCCTCATAGCTTTATTTGTAACAGCAAACTGAAAACAATCCAAATGTCCATGTAATGGTGAATGGATAGACTGTGCTGTACCCATATAATGGAATACTGCTAAGTATAGACTATTGATACATTCAGTAACATAGAAATATCTCAATACAGGTTGGAAAACATCTTCTACATCCTTGACATACAAAATATGGTTAGTCTTTAATCTGAGCCACTCCAATAGGTAAAAGAAGCCTGACTTCCCAGTATATATTATTCCATTCATACAAAACACTAGATAATGTCAACTAATCAACAGTTATATAAAACAGAGAAGGGGGCCGGGTGTGGTGGCTCACACCTGTAATCTCAACACTTTGGGAGGCCGAGGTGGGTGAATCATCTGAGATCAAGAGTTCGAGACCAGCCTGACCAACATGGTGAAACCCTGTCTCAACCCCATCTCTACTAAAAATACAGAAGTTAGCTGGGCATCGTGGCAGGTGCCTGTAATCCCAACTACTCAGGAGATTGAGGCAGTAGAGTCACTTGAACCTGGGAGATGGAGGTTGCAGTGAGCCAAGATTGAGCCATTGCACTGCAGCCTGGGCAAGAGGAGTGAAACTCTGTTAAGAAAAAAAAAAGAAAGAAAGAAAAAGAAAGAAAGAAAGAAAAGAAAACAGAGAAGGCATTGTCTGGAAACAGTGGACCAGGAGAGAAAGTGTACAAAGGAGTATGGGGAAACTTTTGGAGGTGATAGATATGTTTACTATCTTGATCAGTGATGACTCCGTGGATGTGTACACTTTAAATATGTGTGATTTATTGTATGTCAATTATTCCTTAATAAAGCTGATTTCAAAAAATGTGACAGAGTGTCTGTTACACGTATCTCAAAGAGATACGTGAGACAGAATTGAATAGTTTAACTCATATGTGATTGCAGCACAAGAAGGAAGCATGGGACAGATAAATATTTGAAGATTTGATGGCCAAGATTTACCAAAATCAGTGAAATATATCTACCCACAAGTCCAAGATGCTCTGTGAACCCTAAGCAGGATAAATGCAAAGAAATCCACATATAGGCTCATTATTATCACCTGCTAAAAACCAAAGACAATGATAAAATCTTGAAAGCAGCCAGAAAAATAAAAAGACGTAATGCACAGAGAGGCACAGTACAAGAAAAATGTCTGACATTTCACCAGAAGCAGTAGAGGCCGGAAGACAATGGAATGACAGTTTTGAAATGATGAAAGACAAAGATTGTCAGCTTACAATTCTGTATCCAGTGAAAACAGTCTTCAAAAATGAAGGCAAAGTAATGTTAGACTGACAAAAGCTGCTAGAGACAAAGATTTCGCCTCTAGCAGACTGAAACTACACAGAATGATAAAAGAAATCCATTAGACTGAAGGGCTGAAATGATACCACATAGAAACTCAATTCTGCAGGATGAAATTTATAAAACACCAGATAAAGTCTTTCTGAAAAATGAAGACTGTTATGTCAGTTGGGTCCCCTAGGAAGCAAATGCTAAGATACAGTTAGGAGTGCAAGAGGTTTATTGAAGATAATGTTTATGAAAGTTAAAAAAGAGGGTCAGAATTTGGCAGGGGAAGGCTTCAGACCACGATGTAAACTGAACACCTGTAAAAAGAGTGGAAGAGGAGGCAGAATTTGGCAGGGAGGGCTGACAAAATCTTAGGCAACCCAGTAAGAAGCTTCATAGCAAAGCAAGCCCTTTAGAGGAGTCTTGCATTGTGCCGAAATGGTCAAGCCCTAGTAAGTCTGCCATGCTCATTCATTGGCACAGAAATCATGTCCTTAGTTCTAAAGCTGAGGCAGATCCTGAAAGCCCTGCAGCTGGAGGCTCTCAGGCAACTGCACTTGTCACAGGTGAACAGCAAAGTTTTTCTTAAGCAGAGTGCTGAACAACACATGTCCCTGGGTGCCTCAACTGTTTAAAGTAAAAATAACAATATAATGTGGGGATTCTGGCATATAGTGTAGTAAAATACATGACAACAACAGCATAAGTTTGGGAGGGTAGCAATTGGAAGTACACTGTTGTAAAGTTCTTACATTGCCCACAAAGTAGTATCTTAAAAATAGACAATGATGGCCGGCCGCGGTGGCTCATGCCTGTAATCCCAGCACTTTGGGAGGCCGAGGTGGGCGGATCACGAGGTCAGGAGATCGAGACCATCCTGGCTAACACGGTGAAACCCTGTCTCTACTAAAAATACAAAAAATTAGCCGGGCATGGTGGCGGGCGCCTGTAGTCCCAGCTACTCTGGAGGCTGAGGCAGGAGAATCGCTTGAACCCGGGGAGCGGAGCTTGCAGTGAGCCCAGATCGCGCCACCGCACTCCAGCCTGGGAGACAGAGCAAGACTCCTTCTCAAAAAAAAAGAGACGATGATAAGGATGTATATTGTGACCTCCAGAGCAGTGGTCCCTAAACATTTTGGTCTCAGGACTCCATTAGATACTTAAAAATTATTCAGGACACAAAGAGCTTCTGTTTAAGTGGACTAAATCTACAAATACTTACCATATTAGAAATTTAAAAAAAATTATATATTTTAACGAAAATAGCTGGGCATGGTGGCTCACACCTGCAACCCCAGCACTTTGGAAGGCTGAAGCAGGAGGATCACTTGAGCCCAGGAGTTTGACACCAGTCTAGCCAACATAGTGAGTCCTCATCTCTACGAAATTTAAAAAATTAGCGAGGTGTGGTGGCGCATGCCTGTGGTCCCAGCTACTTCGAAGGCTGAGGTGGGATGACGGCTTGAGCCCAGGACTTAGAGGCTGCAGTGAACTATGATTACAACACAGCACTCCAGCCTTGGCAACAGAGGGAGAACCTGTCTAAAAAAAAAAAAAAAAAGGAGAAAAAGAAAAAGGGAGTAAAATAAAACAGCTAAAATAAAGCTATTGCATGTTAAGATAACATTTTATTTAAAAAATACATTATTCAAAACAAAAATGGGGAGAAGAGTGCCACTGTTTTATGTATTTGCAAATCTCTTTAATGTCTGGCCTAATAGAAGTAGATTTTCATATCTGCTTCTGCCTTCATTCTGTGCTGATATATATTTATTTTTGGTTGAAGTATATGATGACAAGACAGCCTCATCCAAATTTGTAGTCGGCAAAGGGGGCATTTTAAAACAGCCCTTTTAGGTAATTACGGATATTCCTCTTTGACACCACACCAAAATTTAATAAATACTGTTTTCTTAAAGGTTAGTTGCACTGTGGAATCTGAATACTTGTCAATACATTTTTCTCATTGTTACATTTAAATCCATTAACTTATTTTTCACGTTGAATATATATCTTTACCCACACTTAATTTTGTTTTCTGTTTTGGTTTACAAATGATACTATTAGACTACTCAAAACGTAATAGACAAATCATTTTTATAAGAAGCTGCTCTTTTATTTATGTATTTGAGACAGAGTCTTGCTCTGTAGCCGGGCTGGAATGCAGTGGCATGATCTTGGCTCACTGCAACCTCCACCTCCCGGGTTCAAGCCATTCTCCTCCCTCAGCCTCCCAAGTAGCTGGGAATATGCGCCACCACGCCCAGCTAATTTTTGTACTTTTTACATTTTTGGTAGAGACTGGGTTTCACCATGTTGGCCAGGACGGTCTTGCTCCTGACCTCGTGATCCACCTGCCTCGGCCTCCCAAAGTGCTGGGATCACAGGCGTGAGCCACTGCTCCAGGCCCAGCAGCTGCTCTTTTTAAAATTCATTAATATTTTAAATTGTCAAATCATAATTGTATACATCTATGGGGTACAATGTGATGTTTTAATGTATGTATACAACATGGAATTATTAAATCAAACAAATTAACATATCCATCACTTGATCTTTTTTTGTGTAGAAACATCTGAAATTTACTCTTTTATTTATTTTTTTGAGACAGAGTGTTGCTCTGTCGTGCAGGCTGGAGTGCAGTGGTGCAATTTTGGCTCACTGCAGCCTCCACCTCCCTTGTTCAAGCGATTCTCGTGCCTCAACCTCCCAAGTAGCAGCTGGGAAAACAGGCGCGTGCCACCATGCACAATTAATTTTCATGTTTTTAGTAGAGATAGGATTTTGCCATTTTGGCCAGGCTGGTCTCCAACTCCTGACATCCGGTGATTTTCCTGCCTCGGTCTCTCAAAGTACTAGTGTGTCTGGAGTTTGTTCTTTCTGGTGGGTTTGTGATCTCACTGACTTCAAGAATGAAGCTGCAGACTTTGATGGTGAATGTTACAGCTCTTAAAGACGGGCAGGGACCCAAAGCGTGATCTGTAGCAATGTTTATTGTGAAGAGTGAAAAAACAGTTTCCACAGCATGGAAAGGGACCCCAGGAAGTAGCCGCCGCTGGCTACGGGTGGGTGGTGAGGGCGGTGGCCAGCTTTTATTTCCTTATTTGTCCCCGCCCATGTTCCATTTTGTCCTATCAGAGTGCCCTGTTTGCAATCCTCCCTGCAATTGGCTACTTTTAGGATCCTGCTGATTGGTGCGTTTTACAGAGCGCTGATTGGTGCATTTTACAGAGCGCTGATTGGTGCATTTTACAGAGCGCTGATTGGTGCATTTTATAATCCTCTTGCTAACTACAGAGTGCTGATTGGTGCGTTTTTACAGAGAGCTGATTGGTGCATTTTATAATCCTCTTGCTAACTACAGAGCACTGATTGGTGCATTTTACAATCCTCTTGTAAGACAGAAAAGTTCTCCAAGTCCCCACTCGACCCAGGAAGTCCAGCTGGCTTCGCCTCTCACTGGGATTACAGGTGTGAGCCACTGCACCCAGCCAACTCTGTTATTTTGAAATATTTAACATATTATTGACTACAGGCACCCTGTTGTGCAATAGATTACAAAAGTTATTCCTCCTTTTATGAAACTTTCTACCCTTTGATCAATGACTCCTCATTCTCTCCCTCCCACTCCCATCACCCTGGTAACCTTCATTCTATTCTCTATGAGTTCAATTTCATTAGATTCCACAGATAAGTTAGATTACATGGTACTTGTCTTTCTGTGTCTGCCTTATTTCACTTAGCGTAATATCCTCCAGATTCATCCATGTGTCACAAATGACAGCCTTTCTAAGGCTGAATAGTATTCCATTGGGGAATATATACATATATATATCACTTTTTTTTACCCATTCATCTGTTGATGAACACTTGGGTTGTTTCCATAGCTTGGCTCTTATGAATAATGTTATAATGAGCATGGGAGTGAAGATATCCCTTTGACATATTGATTTGTTTCTTTGGATATATACCCAGAAGTGGGATTACTGGGTTTTATGGGAGTTCTATATTTAGTTTTTTGAGGAACCCCCATGCTTGCTGTTTTCCATAATGGCTGTGCTAATTTGCATTCCCGCTAACAATGTATAAGAGTTTCCTTTTTTCCACATCCTCTTCAGCACTTATCTTTCATCTTTTTGATAATACCCATTCTAACAGGTGTGAGATGATATCTCACTGTGGTTTTAATTTGCATTTCCCCCAGTGATCCCAGTAATTAGTGATGTTGAACATTTTTTCATGTACCTGTTGGCCATTTGTATATCTTCTTTTGAGAAATGTCCTTTTAGGTCCTTTGCCTATTTTTTAAGTGTGTTGCTTTCTTGCTATTGAGTTGAGTACTTTATACATTTTAAATGTTAAACCCCTATCAGATGGGCCCATACATGATTTTGTTACACCACGCAGTGGTCATTTGGAAAATACTGGTTCACTATGATATGCAGGGCTTTCCAATGTTAACACAATTCTTTTTTTTTTTTTTTTTTGGTTGAGACAGAGTCTCACGCTGTTGCCCAGACTGAAGTGCAGTGGTGCAATCTCGGCTCACCGCAACCTCCACCTCCTGGGTTCAAGTGATTCTCCTGCCTCAGCCTCCCAAGTAGCTGGGATTACAGCACAATTCTTTATAAAATATCAAAAATATCATTATCATTGAACTTATCGGCAACATCTTTATTGAGAAGCAGATACAAATTTCCAAAATACTAAATTTTGCTTGAAAGCTCAAATTTTATCATTGGCAAAAAACGCTATCAGAATGACAGGCTCATTTTATTAATTTTTGAGAAAACGCCTGCCAGATATCCAAGTCTGAATATTCATTTTTTGTCTATCAGTAATGCAAAGATAAATGGTTTTCCTACATATAAAAAAAAATCAGGCTGGGCACCATGTCTCATACCTGTAATCTCAGCATTTTGGGAGGCCAAGGCAGGAGGACTGCTTAAGCCCAGGAGTTCTGGGCAACATAGTGAGACACTATCTCTACCAAAAAAAAAAAAAAAAAAATTAGCCAGTCATGGTGGCACACTCCTATAGTTCCAGTTACTTGGAAGGCTGAGGTAGCAGGATCACTTGAGCCCAGGAGGTCAAGGTTGTATTGAGCCGTCATCATGCCACTGAATTCTAGCCTGGATGATGGGGGAAGACATTAAAAAAAAAATCAGTTACCGAAGCTCACAAACTCAAATAATTGCTCAAATGCTTTATGCACACTTCCCATTTTGTCATACAAAATGTTAAAAACTCATGTACGTAAGGATGGAGAATTTTTTTAATTAATAAATTTAGTACTTCAGCCAGGACATTCTTAAGTAAAAGTGGTGTTGTTTTGATTTTTTGTTTTTGTTTTTTGAGATGGAGTCTCACTGTGCAGTGGCGTGATTTTGGCTCACTGCAATCTCTGCCATCAGGGTTCAAGCTATTCTCCTGCCTCAGCCTTCCGAGTAGCTGGGATTACAGGTGCCTGCCACCACACCTGGCTAATTTTTGTATTTTTAGTAGAGATGGGATTTTACGTTGGCCAGGCTAGTCTCAAACTCCTGGCTTCAAGTGATCCGCCCACCTTGGCTTCCCAAAGTGCTAGGATTACAGGTGTGAGCCACTGTGCCCGGCCGTTTTTTTTTGTTGTTTTGTTTTGTTGTTTGTTTTTTTTTGAGACAGAGTCTCACTCTGTCACCCAGGCTGGAATGCAGTGGCACGATCTCAGCTTGCTGCAACCTCCATCACCCGGGTTCACGTGATTCTTATACCTCAGCCTCCCAAGTAGCTGAGACTACAGGCATGCACCACCACACCCAGATAATTTTTTTGTATTTTTAGTAGAGATGGGATTTCACCATGTTGCCCCGGCTGGTCTTGAACTCCTGGCCTCAAGTGATCCACCTGCCAAGGATTCCCAAAGTACTGGGATTACAGGTGTGAGCCACTGCATCTGGCCAAAGTGGCTTTTTTTTTTTAGACAAAGTCTCGCTCTGTCACCAAGGCTGTAGTGCAGTGGCACCATCTTGGCCACCTCACCTGGCTATTTTTATATTTTTAAGAGAGACGGAGTTTCACCATGTTGGCCAGGCTGGTCTCAAACTCCTGACCTCAAGTGACCTGCCTGCCTCAGCCTCCCAAAGTGCTGTGATTACAAGCATGAGCCACTGCGCCTGGCCCAAAGTGGCTTTTGAATGACTCTTTGTATGGCAGTGAAGAAAAAATGACTACTAGTATAGTTTGGTACTACTGCTTTGATTCATGCTAAATGGGCCAGCAGTGTTACCTATCATTGCTTTTGGACCATTTGTGCAAAAATTAACACACTGAGAAAAGTAAATAGGACATGAAATATTAAAAAAAAATTTAATATTTTGGACCCCCAAAAGAATCTTAAGGATCCCCGGGAGGCCCATGGACCATACTTTCAGAACTGTTGCTTGTCCAGTAATCAGGCAATGTGCCAGCTTTTTAGTTAGGGTTCTCTTAAACGTCAGTATTTGAATATCTTTCTCTGGGGCAATTATTTCTACAGTCTCCTGCCAGGGGGAACTGAATTCACTTTACTTGAAGCAGAGTGCAAAAAGGCCCTATACACAGCAACACTGTCAAAAACAGTAGCAATCTAGGTAGCAAACAAATAGGAAAGGCCAATGACTCAGCTACCCGGGGGTTGCAGTCCTGGTTGGGGGAAAGCAAGGCACCAGCAGACTAGCCAGAAATTTAACAAGGAGATGTTAAAAATGACATAGACATAGAGAACCTTGATAGGCTCTCCATACGTCCCAAACTTATTGGAAAGGTGCACACACGTGTAGAAGAGGCCGGAGAGGACTAGAGCTATTCACACATTCCTGGATGACAGCAAGACTGTGCACACATGTAGAAAAGGCCTGAAAGGGCTCAAAAGAAATAAGAGCTAGGGAAAATTTGAAAGCCTAAACTTAGTCCATCTTTTACTTATAACAAAATACCCCAAACCGGATAATTTATAAGAAACAAAATTTATTTTTTACAGTTACAGAGGCTGAGAAGTCTAAGATCAAAGGGCCACATCTAGTGAGAGCCTTCTTGCTGGTGGGACTGATATGGTTTGACTGTTTTGTCCCCTATAAATCTCATGTTTCATGTGACCTGTGATGTTGGAGGTGGGCCTAGTAGGAGGTGTTTGGGTCATAGGGGTGCATCCCTCATAAATGGCTTGGTGTGTCCTCACAGTAATCAGTGAATTTCAATCTGTGAGTTCAAGTGAGATCTGGTTGTTCAAAAGAGCCTGGCAGCTCCTCCCTCTCTCTCTCTTGCTCCCTCCCTTGCCATGCCACACGCTGGCTCCCCCTTGGGCTTCTGCCATGATTGTAAGCTTCCTGAGGCTTCACAGGAGCAGCTGTTGGGGCCATGCTTCATGTACATCCTGCAGAACCATGAACCAAATAAATCTTTTTTCTTTATAAATTACCCACCTTCAAGTATTCCTTCATAGCAACCTCAAAATGGACTAACAGAGGGACTTTCTGTAGAGTTCCAAGGTAGCATGGGGTATCACATGGGGAGGAGAATGAGCATGCTAACATGCTTGCACAGGTCTTTTTTCCTCTTCTTATAGTCACCAATTCCCCTCCCATAATAACCCATTAATCCATTTACCCACTAATCCATTAATCTATGAATGGATTAATCCATTCATGAGGACAAAGCCCTCATAATCCAATCACCTCTTAAAGGCCCCACCTCTTAATATTGCCACATTGAGGACTATATTTCAACACAAGTTTTGAAGGAGACAAATATTCAAACCACAGCAAATACATTCTCCAAACCATACACAGATCTATCAGCAAAGAGTGGGGACCTAACTGGCTTGAGATGATTGAACAGAACCTCTGACTAATCTTTGGCTGACAAAATATGCTGAAACAAGAGTAATTCTAGAAAGCCTGTCTCTTTAAAAAATGTGAGCCCAGACGTTAGCAGCCTCACATTGTAGTGGAGACAAATTCCACAGAATTAGTCCAGACAAGTGTATCATACAAACAGCAACCCCCTTTGGGGCAAATCACAATGTAGCGTTCCTATAACATAATGTGTACAATGCCAGTTTTTTGTTTGTTTTTTGAGACAGAGTCTCGCTCTGTCGCCAGGCTGGAGTGCAGTGGTGCAATCTCGGCTCACTGCAACCTCCGCCTCCCAGATTCAAGCAATTCTCCTGCCTCAGCCTCCTGAGTAGCTAGGAGTACAAGTGTGCTGGCGCCCAGCTAATTTTTGTATTTTTAGTAGAGATGAGGTTTCACCATGTTGGCCAGGATGGTCTCTATCTCTTGACCACATGATCTGCGCGCCTCAGCCTCCCAAAGTGCTAGGATTATAGGCATGAGCCACCGCACCTGGCCAGCAGTGTGTTCTATACTTAGGAAACAAGTCAACAGAAATCATCTTTAATAATCCCAAACAATAGATTTAGCAAAGACTTTTAAAAACTATTTTAAATATATTTCAAAGAAAAGAGATCACATTTAAATAGAGTAATAAATGATTACAAGTAGGGTTTATTACAGGCATGCATGGCTGTTTCAATATTTGAAAATTAATCAATCTAATCTACCATGTGGATAGGCCAAGAAAAATCACATTTTGTTTTGTTTTTCTTCCCAAGATGGTGGATTGGAGACAGTGTCAGCATGACTCTCCCACTTGGAAAGACAAAATGGTGAGTAGAAATTCATACTGTGAACTTTTTTCTAAGAAGCAATGCAGGAACTGAACAGAAAAACAAAAACCATAGACCCTTTGAAAGAAGCAGCAGGCTGCAGCCTCCACCCACTGTGAGCCAGGTGAAAAACTGTAAGTCCTCAGAGTGTGATGGGGGAGAGACTGCTTCCAGGATATACATCCCCACCAGGTAACCTGGCAGTCCAGCCCACAGGGGAAGGCCTTAACCCTACCCAGCACTGGAACTAATATAGGGAGTGGTGGGGGAATATAAAAGTAGGAGCAGCAGCAAGCAGAGCCTTGCATGCATTCCAAGTCTCCAGCACAGACCAAGGGAAGCCACTCCTGATTCTATGTCACAGAGGGCCTCACGGAAGTCGACTAACTAGCTCAGGCAGAGGTTGCAGATTTAAAGAAGCTCCCAACTGAAATTCATATAATCTTGAGTAGGGATGAACTCCCTTGACCAGAACCAGCGGGTGAGTAAGAAGTGTGCTACAGCCACAGGCACAGGAACCGGGAACTCTTGCTTTGCAGGTAGATTGGGAAGGGGCATGACCTGAATGCTGGTTCCTGTCTCCACAGGGAAGGCTTATGACCTAGGGCAGTTTTGAGTTCTGAGCTTACACAGCCTGCAATTTAGCTAGCGGCTGCTAGTGAACATTACAAGTGAGAGACCTACCTTGCCAAGTGCATGAGAGCTGAGTGAGGCTTGTGAACTCTTTTATGTGGCAGAGGCAGCTATGTTCCTTCCTGAAACATTACCCCAGTGGCCAGATAAATGCCCCCTAAACCCCACAGGAGCCTCTGCTTGCCCTGCACATGGAGAGCCAAAGCATGGACCTGCCTGACCCAGACCCTACCTGGCTTTGCCCCTACACCAGCCCTGGTAGTTTACTACAAGGGACAGCAACTTTTGGGAGCCCTATGGCCATTGCCTGAGAATCCAGAATACCTCCCTGGGGTAACATAAGGCAATTAACATAAAGCAAAGCAGTTAATCCCACCACTTCTACTTTAGCTGGTGCTCTTTTGCAAGTGCCACCTCCTGGCTGGAGGCCAACTGATACATTATAGCATCGCTGGGTAGAATAACACTGTGCCCAGGAAAGAGAAAACTTGTGCATGACCTCAGCTATCACCATCACCTGCACCACCCTGGCTAACCAGGAGGTCCTGATCTGTCCACACGATAGGTTCATTGCTACTACAAGCAGAATTTGAGACAGCCAATACATTAAGGCTATTTACAACCAAGGAATCTCACAGAGTCTACATCACTCCCCTGTGACCCGCATCAGAAGGAGTATTGGTACTTGCTGCTGGGAGAATTAAGGACAGGTCACATCACTGGATCTCTTGCAGACAGTCCCCAGCACCAGCCTGGAGTGTGGCAGCCCCACTGGGTGGCTAGACGCAGAGGAGCAGCAGCATTCAGTGGTCTGTTTCTTAGGGAATCCTACTCCTAGGGGAAAACTTCCTAGGGGAAGTGGGTGTGCACCACATCAAGGGAACACCCCATAGAACAAAAAAATCCAGATGCAGGCCTTGAGTCCTGTATCTTTCTGCTGATGGAAAGTCTCTTTCAGCAGAGGCACAGTTACAATACTGAGCTCAGCAGAGAAAGTCTGAAGCTCTACTCCAACACACAGGTAACCCTGGTGCTCATGAAGGTTCTTGCAGAAGGGGACTTCTTTTTCCCTTGTCCACTACTGCAGAAACAACTGGGGCTTTTCCAGTGGGAGCATGTGTGGGTATACCATAGACAGCCTTGCTGGAACACTTCAGGGTAACTGCATCCCCACAGTAGAGAGCACCTTCTATGTTCAGACTTGGATGAGAGGTAGACTCACGATTCCTCTCAACTTGAAACATCAATGTTCCTGCAGACAAAATGAGGTGCCTGTCTGATCTGAATAGCTGGAACACTGGGTCAGGAGTGTGTCTGGGAGGTGGACTGCTTCCCTGCTGGCCTTGCAGGGGAGCTGATGTGGCTCCCAATCTACCCCATGATAAGACCTCAGTGTGTTTCACTGAGAGCTCCACTTATCACCTATGTCAAGATTGGGACTTCAGCCCACCATTGGTTATTGCATTTACCTACTACAATAACCACAACCAGTTTCTACCAGAGATGTCTCCCCTACTGGTCTGAAGCCTAAAATATTCAACCCAGTAAATAAAATACAGGGAAAATAAACAAATATAAGTGCACAACACAGGAGAACAAGGTAAGCTTCAAGAGACCTCTGCAATTCCAACCCCATTGGAGACAGTGAGCACAATGCTACTACAACCATTATCTGAGAAAGCCATCATACAAAGACTTTCTATAACCAAGGAATTAATAGTCTTCACTTCTGAAAGCACCAAGAGTCGAAATAGGCTACAATAAAGTCACATCCTTAAGGAAGAAAAGAGAAATAAAAAAAAGTCAAATAAAAAATAAATTCAAGACTAATTAGAAGAAATAGTCTAGCCAAATGAGAGAAAAAAAAACAGAAAAATAATTCCTGTAATATGAAAAAAACAGGATTCTATTACACCCCCAAAAGATCACACTAGCTCTCCAGCAATGGATCCAAACCAAGATGAAATCTCTGAAATGCCAGACAAAGAATTAAAAAGATTGATTATTAAGTTACTCAAGAAGATACCAGAGAAAGGTGAAAGCCAATATAAACAAATTTTTTAAAACTTTGGGATATGAATAAAAAATTTATAAAGAAATAGATATTTTAAAGAAAAGCCAATCAGAACTTCTGGAAATGAAAGACACATTTAGGGAAGTACAATATGTATGGAAAAGTTTTAACAATAGACTAGAACAAGTAGAAGAAATAGTTTCAGAGCTCAAAGACATAGTTTTCAAATTAATAATCAGACAAAAATAAGGAAAAAAATCAAAAGAAATGAATAAAGTCTCCAAGAAATATGGGATCATGTAAAATGGCCAAACCTAAGAATAACTGGTGTTGCTGAGAGAGAAGACAGCAAACAGTTTGGAAATTTTATTTGAGGGAATAATTGAGGAAAACTTCTCTGGCCTTGCTAGAGATTTAGATATCCAAATAAAAGAAGCTCAAAAATTCCTGGGAGATTCATCACACAAAGGACTTCACCAAGGCATTATAATAATCAGTCTATCTAAAATCAACATGATGGAAAGAATTCTGAGAGCAGTGAGACAAATGCACCAGGTAACCTATAAAGGAAAACCTATCAGACTAACTGCAGGCTTCTCACCAGAAATTTTACAGTCCAAAAGGGATTGGGGTCCTACCTTTAGCCTCCTTAAACAATAACTGTCAGTTAAGAATTTTGTATCCAGCAAAACTAGGTTTCATACATGAATAAAGTCATTTTCAGACAGACAAATGCTGATGGAATTTGTCACTACCAGACCAGCCCTACAAGAAATGCTAAAATGAGTTCTAAATCCAGGAATAAAAGGTTGATATGCATCAGAAGAGAACCTCTTGAAAGCATAAAACACATAGGGCCCATAAAACAATAACAACATGAAGAAAACAAGTATCTAGGTAACAATTAACATGACGACTGGAACAATACCTCACATCTCAATATTAATTGAATGTAAATGGCCTAAATGCTCCACTTAAAAGATACAGATTGACAGAATGACTTAAAAAAAATCATAAACCAAATATTTGCAGTCTTTAAGAGACTCACCTAACATGTAAGGATTCACATAAATGCAAGGTAAAGGAGTAGAAAAAGATATTCCATACAAATGGAAACCAAAAGTGAGCAGCAGTAGCTATTCTTTTTTTATTTTTTTGTTTCGTTTTTTTTTCTTGTTGTTTTTAAGTCAGGGTTTCACTCTTGTGGCCCAGGCTGGAGTGCAATGGCATGATCTCAGCTCACTGCAGCCTCCACCTCCTGGGTCAAGCAATTCTCTGGCATCAGCCTCCCCGGTAGCTGGGATTATAGGCATGAGCCACCACACTGGGCCAATTTTGTATTTTTATTAGAGACAGGGTTTCACCATTTGGCCCGGCTGGTCTGGAACTCCTGATCTCAGGTGATCTGCCCGCCTTGGCCTCTCTACTAAACCGCACCTCTACTAAAAATACAAAAATTAGCCAGGAATTCTGGCACATGCCTGTAGTCCCAGCTACTCAGGAGGCAGAGGCTGGTGAATCACTTGAACCTGGGAGGCAGAGGCTGCAGTGAGCCAAGATCATGCCACTGCACTCTAGCCTGGGCGACAGAGCAAGATTATGTCTCAAAAAAAGAAAAAAAAAGGAAATTAAAAAATTCCTTGAAATGAAGGACAATAGTGATACAAGTTATCATTACCTCTGGGATAGGACAAAACCAGTGCTAAGGGAAAGTCTGTAGCACTAAATGCCTATATCAAGGAGTCTAAAAGATCACAAATTGACAACCTAACATCATACTTCAAGGAACTAGAAAAACAAGAACTAAACCCAAATCTAGCAAAAGAAAGGAAGTAACAAAGACCCTGAACAGAACCAAATGAAAATTAAATTAAAAAAATACAAAATATCAACGAAACAAAAAAGCTGGTTCTTTGAAAAGATAAACAAAATTGATAGACCATTAGCCAGACCGACCAAGAAAAGAAGACTCAAATACACTCAATTAGAAATGAAACTGGAGACATTACAATGAACACCATAGCAATAGAAAAAATCATTCAAGACTACTATGAACACCTCTATGGAGATAAACGGAAAAGCTAGAGGAAATGGATAAATTCCTGGAAACATACAACCCTCCTAGATTAAATCAGGAAGAAACAGAAGCCCTGAACAGACCAATAACAAGCAGTGAGACTGTATCCATAATTTCAAAAAAGATTGCCAACAAGAAACACCCAGGACCAGATGGATTAATGGATAAATTCTATCAGACATTCAAAGTGGAACTGGTGCCAATCCTACTGAAACTATTCCAAATGACTGAGAAAGAGGGAATCCTCCCTAACTCATTCTATGAAACCTGATAGCCAAACCAGGAAAGGACGTACAAAAAAAGAAAATTACAGACCAATATCCCTAATGAACATGGAGGCAAAAATCATCAACAAAATACTAGCTAACAAAATCCAACAGCATATCAAAAATATAATACACCATGATCAAGTGGACTTCATCCCAGGAATGCAGGGATGGTCTAACACATGCATATCAATAAATGTGATATATCACATAAACAGAATTTAAAACAAAAACTACATGATCATTTCAATAGTTGCAGAAAAAGAATTCAATAAAATCCAGCATTTCTTTATGATAAAAACACTCAACAAACTAGGCATAGAAGGGACTTATCTCAAAATAACAAAAGCCATATATGACAAAACTACAGCTAACATCATACTCAATGGGGAAAAAGTGAAAGCATTCCCCCCTGAGAACTGGAACAAGACAAGGATGTCTACTTTCACCAGTTCTATTCATTATAGTACTGGAAGTCCTAGCCAGAGCAATCAGGCAAGAGAAGGAAATAAAGGGCATCCAAATTGGAAAAGAGGAAGTCAAACTATAGCTATCTGCAGACGATATCATCATATACCTAGAAAACCCTAAAGACTCCTCAAAAAGATGCATAGATTTGATAAACAAATTCAGTCGGCTGGGCGTGGTGGCTCATGCCTGTAATCCCGGCACTTTGGGAGGCCAAGGCAGGTGGATCACCTGAGTTCAGGAGTTTGAGACCAGTCTGATCAACATGGTGAAACTGTCTCTACTAAAAATACAAAAATTAGCCGGGCATGGTAGTGGGTGGCTGTAGTCCCAGCCCAACTACTCAGGAGGCTGAGACAGGAGAATCGTTTGAACTTGGGAGGCGGAGGTTGCAGTGAGCCAAGTCTGGGCCATTGCACTCCAGAGCAAGACTCCATCTCAAAAAAAAAAAAAAAAAAATCAGTCAAGTCTTAGATTACAAAATCAATGTACACAAATCAGTAGCACTGCTACACATCAACAACGACCAAGCTGAGAATCCAATTAGGAGGTCAATCGCTTTTATAATAGCTGTAAAACAAACAAACAAATAAACCAATAACCAACCTAGGAATATACTTAACCAAGGAGGTGAAAGAGCTATACAAGGAGAGCTACAAAACTCTGCTGAAAGAAATCATAGATGACACAAACAAATAGAAACACATCCCATGCTCATGGATTGGAAGAATCAATATTGTGAAAATGACCATACTGCCCAAAGCAATCTACAGATTCAACGCAATTCCTATCAAAACACAAACATTATTTTTCACAGAATTAAAGAAAACATCCTATAATTCATATGGAACCAAAAAAGAGCCTGAATAACCAATGCAATCCTAAGAAAAAGAACAAATCTGGAGGCATCACATTACCAGACTTTGAATTATACTACAAGGCTATAGTTACTGGTATGGTTTGGATCTGTGTCCCCACCAAATCTCATGTCAAATTGTAATCCCCAGTGTTGGAGGTGGGGCCTGGTGGGAAGTGACTGGATCATGGGAGTGGAGTCCTCATGAATGGTTCAGCACCATCCCTTTGGTGCTGTTCTCATGACAGTGAGTAAGTTATCACATGATCTGGTTGTTTTAAAAGTGTGTAGTGCCGGCTGGGCGCAGTGTCTCATGCCCCATGTGAAAATCCCAGCACTTTGAGAGGCCGAAGTGGGTGGATCACCTGAGGTCAGGAGTTTGAGAGCAGCCTGGCTAACATGGTGAAACCCCATCTCTACTAAAGTTACAAAAAAATTAGCTGTGCATGGTGGTGGGCGCCTGTAATCCCAGCTACTTGGGAGGCTGAGGCTGGAGAATCGCTTGAACTTGGGAGGCGGAGGTTGCAGTGAGCCAAGATCGTGCCATTGCACTCTAGCTTGGGCAAAAAGAGTGAAACTCCGTCTCCAAAAAAAAAAAAAAAAAGTGTGTAGCATCTCCCACCTCTCTCTCTCTCACTCCTTCTCTGGCCATGTAAGATGTGCCTACTTCCCTTTTGCCTTTCACCATGATTGTAAGTTTCCTGAGGCCTCCCCAGAAGCAGAAGCCACTATGCTTCCTGTATAGCCTATAGAACCATGAGCCAATTAAACCTCTTTTCTTTATAAATTACCCCATCTCGGGTATTTCTTTACAGCAGTGCAAAAACAGACTAATACAGTACCAAAACAGCATAGTACTGGTATAACAGTAGGCACGTAGACCAATGGAACTGAGTAGAGAACCCAGAGGTAAAGCCAAATACATAGAGCCAACTGATCCTTGACAAAACATACAAAAACATAAATTGGCAAATGGACACCCTATTGAATACATGGTGCTGGGAAAACTGGCTAGCCACATGTAAAAGAATGAAACTGGATCCCCATTTCTAACCTTACACAAAAATCAACTCAAGATGGATTGAAGACTTAAATCTAAGACGCAAAACGATACAAATTCTGGAAGATAACCTAGGAAAAACTCTTTTGGATATTGGCCTGGGCAAGTAATTCATGACTGAGACCCCCCAAAGCAAATGTAACAAAACAAAAATAAATAAATGGAACCTAATTAAACTAAAAAATCTCTGTGCAGCAAAAGAAATAATCATCAGAGTTAACAGACAACCCAGAGAATGGGAGAAAATATTTGTAAAGCACACATTTGACAATGGCCTAATATGCAGAATCTACAAAGAACTCAAAGCAAATCAGCAGGAAAAAAAACCCTACAAATAATCCCATCAAAAAGTGGGCAAATGACATGAACAGACATTTCTCAACAGAAGATATACAAATGGCCAAAAAATGTATGTAAAGATGCTCAACATCACTAATCATCAGGGAAATGCAAAGTAAAGCCACCCTACTCCTGCGATAATGGCTATTTAAAAAGCTAAACAACAATATATGTTGGTGTGGATGTGGTGAAAAGGGAACACTTTCATACACTGCTGGTGGGAATGTAAATTAGTACCATCTCTATGGAAAAGTTTGAAGATTTCCAAAAAAAAAAGTAGATCTACCATTTGATCCAGCAATCTCACTACTGGGTATCTACTCAAAGGAAAAGAAGTAATTATATCAAAAGGACACCTGCACATGTATGTTTATTGCAGCACAATTCACAGTTGCAAAGATATGGAACCAACTTAAGTGCCCATCGACCAATAAGCGGATAAAGAAAATGTGGTATATGTATACTGTGGAATACTACTAAGCCACAAAAAAGAACAAATTAATGTCTTCTGCAACAACATGGATGGAGCTGGTGGCCATTATTTTAAATGAAGTAACTCAGGAATGAAAAACAAAATACCATATATTGTCACTTATAAGTGGGAGCTAGGCTTGTAAGTGACAATGTATAAGTGGGTATAAGTGGGTACATAAAGGCGTACAGAGTGATATAATGGACTATGAAAATCAGAAGCAGGAGGGGAGTGGAGGGTGAGAAATAACAATCTATATATTGGGTACAACATACACTACTGAGGTGACAAGTGCACTAAAATCTCAGACTTTACCACTATACAATTCATCCATGCAACCAAAAATCATTTGTACTCCCAAAGCTATTGAAATTTTAAAAATTCATTGGAATAACATAAAAAACAAAGATAAACGATAAAAAAGAACAGAAATTTCAAAATATACATTTAAAAAATCCATATGATCATGACTATACTAATAAATACAGAAAATCATTTGACAAAATTCATAGCATTCATAAGAACTCTCAAAAAACTAGCAATAGTGGGAAATTTCCTAAACTTGATAAAGATTTTCTTAAAAATAACTACAGCTAACATCACACTTAACAGTGAAAGACTCAATGTCTTCCTTGTAAGAACAAGGCAAGGATGTCTTCTCTCACCATTCTTTTTCATATCTGTGCTGGAAGTTCTAAGGCAAGCAAAAGCAGTTAGGTGATGCCACATAAATGATGGAGTAGGAAGTTCCAATAATCAGTCCAGACCCTCCACTGAAGCATCCATTAAGCTGGCAAAATCTGACAGAGTGAACTTTTTCAAACTCTGGATTGTAATACAAAACTGGTGGCAACCAGTGAAGCGCTTAACAAAAAAAGAAAATTTTTTGCTTCCTTTCTTATCAATTCCATTTCCCAGGTCACCAATAGCAATGGGAACAGGGATCTGCATTCCTAATGTGGCTTTCTGGTGCCAACAGCCACGTTTCCCAAAAATTATGGCTCTGAGTTTTTGTTTTATTTATTTTTTGAGATGGTATCTTGCTCTGTCGCCCAGGCTGGAGTGCAGTGGTGCCATCTCAGCTCACTGCAACCTCCACCTCCTGGGTTCATACCATTCTCCTGCCTTAGCCTCCCAAGTAGCTGGGACTACAGGTGCCCGCCACCACACCTGGCTAATTTTTTTGTATTTTTAATAGAGATGGGGTTTCACCATGTTAGCCAGGATGGTCTCGATCTCCTGACCTTGTGATCCGCTCACCTCGGCTTCCCAAAGTGCTGGGAATATGGGCGTGAGCCACCGCGCCTGGCCTGGCTCTGAGTTTTGATCTGACAATTTCGTAAGGGACTGGTACATAGGATAAGCTTTTTTACAACCCCTTCAGGCTAGAGTGGCTTTCCAGGTGACATCTGTCGAAAGCATTCAAAGACATATACTACACACAGCTGTCTGGATCAAGGTATGGTGGATGGGGCAGGGGCTGGTGGGTGGCATCCAGAATCAAACATCTGGAAAGAAGAAAGTTGAGGCAGAAGTTTCTTGGGAATTAATGGTTTTGAAGGGCTACTGCGTATACCAGAGAACCCAGAGTGCAATGTACATGCACAAGGCTGGAAACATGCTCATAAAAAAAGAATGAAAGAACCCTAGGCTTGCACCTCTGGCTGATTTTTGGACTCTGTGCAAGTAGGAGGTAAAGACTAAGTCACAGTCATAGATAGCCTGGCTAAGCACTGAAGGAATCCCTCAGCTCAGATCCAATCTGCAAAGACTAGGAGAGTTTTTTGGTTTTGTTTTCTTTTTGGCCCCAGCCATTAAGGCACATCTCTGTGAAATAACTGACTGCTAAAATAAGAGAAGAGACTTCAGTGACCACATAAGACAAGGAATATATAGTATTTGCAAATATAATTTGGAAAAGTCACTAAACAAATGGATGATGGTAAACACCTACAATCAACAACAGCAAACACTGGGGAGGTGGGAGAATCAGCTTTTCACATTATAATATTCCAAATATCTCCATTTATTTATTTTTATTTATTTATTTTTGGCCTTGCCTGGCAATAAACATTTTAATTTGTTTCATTTTTATGACAAATAATTTTCAAGTTTATTTCCTTGTTTAAATACAAAGCTAAACCACAAACAGGTATAATCAAGACATTGTGTCTCACATTTACACTCCCATCGGATCCTCTTCCAATTTGCTGACCACTGACCAGGCTAGCAGGGGGGTGGGAGGGAAGACTTTCTTAGGTAGCACTGTCGTGAGGCCCGAGGTGGGGTTGGGAGGGCAATCAAAGACGAGGACAGGCTCTCATACCTGTCTCCATTCACATTTACTTGGGACCAGGGTGGGCAGGAGACACCAGGTCATGGCTCCTGAGCCCCGGCCACCTGGACTGAAGGGACAGTGAGTAAGAATCAATTCTGTGAAGGGTGGGAGGAAGCAGCCACCTATTCCTCCTGCCTTCAGAGTTAAGGTGAAAACCTTAGCCCTATCCTTGATTCTTGGGGGCTGCTGGGCCCTGCGTGCTCCCCTGCACACCTGGGTGCCTTTCAGAGGCTGGCAGCCGCGGCTGGAGTCAGGGGTCCTGGGCTCCTAGGCTCACACCTCGGGTCACAGTTGCGTCCTTGCAGGAGGACAATGGGTGTCTGACAAACACAAGGCCTCGACAGCAAGTCTGGAACTTTCAACCCCAGCAGGATGAGGGGGAATGGGGGTGGATGTTAGGTAAGTAATTTCTGGTCCCACTACAAAACTTTATTTTTGATTAGAGTACCATTCTCAATCTTTTCTACAAAAAGCAAAAAAAAGCAAAAAAAAAAAAAAAAAGCAGCCACTTCACTCACTTCAAGACCTATACACATGTAAGTTGTTTTCTGTGGGTTTTTTATTTTTAATTTTTTTAATTTTAAATTTTTTAAAAATAAATTCAGTGTTCACATTTCTATAAAGAATTAACCCAGTTTCAGGAAACCCTGCCCCAGCAGGGCAGGTAAGCAACACTCTCCCTGTCCACATCTAGTTTGATTTCGCGCCCTGATGCTTCAAGGTGCCCAGAAAAGCGGTAGCTTGTGGAAGAGGAAATCTATGCCCGGCCCGTGCTCGGGACCCAGGGCTCAGTAAGCTTTCGAGAAAGCAGAGGGGAAGACTAGCTTACTGCAAAACCTTTTAAAAAAATATTCATACACTTCAGTGAGCGCCTGTCGAGACATTAGGAGAACAAGAGCTTGGAAACATCCCGTCCAGGCCATTGGGAAGCAGCGTCTTCCTCACACCCCGTCCCTGGATGTCGAGGGTGCAGGGGGAAGGTCCTGGCTCTTCCACTGGAGAAAGGAGACTCACCTGGCTTCCTAGTTCATGTTTGACTCTTTCCTCTAAAACCTGTGCTGAGTCTTTGACTGCATGCACGGGAAGCACAAACGTTCGGCTTGTATGCAAAAAAAGTACAAAAACAACTAGAATATAAAAGTTTTGGTAATATAAGGACATCTGTTCAAGTCCACCTTGGAAACCTATAACAGATATTTAAATACTACAGTGAAAGGCATCTTAATATACTTTTTAAAAACATCTACAGTAATCTGCTAAGATTGTGTAAAAAAAAAATTCAATTCCCTTTGAGGGCACTTTGTCCTTTGAAGAGAGGAAGGTGGAGCGGGGAGGGCGTGGGGCCCACCGGTTAATGCTTCAGCCACGGGTGGGCTTCAATGGAAGCCTTGCTGCGGTCCCCATAGTCATACAGGAGCTCCTCCCCAGCCGCGATGTCTCGGGAGGCAATGAGGATGAGGTGAGGTGCGCCGTCGATGTCGTGCAGTTTGGTTTGGCAGTTCCCAACATTTGCTGTGATTGATCAGTCTTCCTAGGCGATTTGTCTCTCTAGTTGCATCCACGCAGTAGGTTTTGCTCGGATACTGAAGATACTACATGTAGCAGCCCGTGGAAGGGTCCTGTGCGTACAGAGCCTCCCGTTTCTTGGCGTCGGTGATCTCGATGAGGTCCCCGTGGTATTCTACCACAAAGTCACCCCGGGAGAACTGCTTGGTGGCAATCACACCCCTGCCTTTGCCATCGATGAGGTCAGTCTTCATTCCTTCTTCCTTCCCGCTTTCAATCAATTCATCTATTCTTTTCCTTTCTTCAGACTGCAGCTCGGCTTTGCTCTTCCTGGAGCTCCTTCGGACAGGATAGAAATCCGTAAGTTTGCGATTCTGTTGCGTTTTTCCTTGAGCTTTTTTTCGGGGGGCCTGTTTGCCCTTGATGGGCTTTTTTAGGGCTTGTTTGGCAATGGCTGCATTGGTGGAATCACAAGATGAGGGTGGAGTTTTTGGAGGTTGTGCTGCTTCAGATTTTTGGTTTGGAAAAGGTGCCAGGGGACCTCTCCTGGTGTCTTTGATTTTCTGTTCCTCGGACTTCATGGCGCTCCGTACTGCGTTCCCAGCATTTCTTTTCTCTTCTCGTTTCCTGTAGATTCTGGCTAATGGTTTCCCCTGGCATTTGATTTCGTGATGTGTAACTGAGTTCTCTTCCTGAAGGGGGAAATGCATTCCAGAGCATTTGTTCAGGCTCATGTAGGAATAGATCTTTGACTGCCCGGTAAATACGTTCTCCTGCAGCCCGGCCAGGCCCATGGCGGTGCAGCCCGGCCACCACCGCTGCCACTGCCGCTGCTGCTGCCGCCGCCACCAGCGCCGCCGCGGCGTCCCGGGGAAGGGCCGGCGGTGCCCCACGGCGCCCCCTTCCCTCATGGCCGGCGAGGCAGGGCCCGGCACCCACGCACCACGGCAGGCCCGGGCCGCCGGGGCAAGGCACGCAGGGAGGGCTATTTATTTATTTTTGAGATGGAGTCTCGCTCTGTTGCCCAGGCTGGAGTCCAGTGGTGTGATCTTGGCTCACTGCAACCTCCGCCTCCCGGGTTCAAGCCTACTTTCTCTTTGCCTCAGCCTCCCATATAGCTGAGATTACAGGCACGCCCCACCACACCTGGCTAATTTTTGTACTTTTAGTAGAGGCGGGTTTCACCATGTTGGCCTGACTGGTCTTGAACTCCTGACCTCAAGTGATCGACGTGCCTTGGCCTCCCAACATGCTGGGATTACAGGCGTGAGCCACCATACCCAGCCCAAATATCCCATTTTTAATAAAAAAATTGTATGGCATACAAAGAAACAGGAAAGTATGGCTAGCTAACAGGAGTAAAGAAATTAATAGAAACCATCCTTGAGGAAGCCCAGACTTAATATAAAAGGCTTTAAATCACCTGTCCTAAATACACTCAAAGAACTGAAGGAAACCAAGAACAAAGAACTAGAGAGAACCAAGAATATAATATATAAACAAATAGAGAATATCAATACATAGAAAATATAAAAAGAAATTCCAATAGCAATTCTAGAGTAGGTGTTTAGTCATAAGAGCTTCACCATCATGAATGAATTAATGACCCTATAAAAAGGGTTTGTGGGAGTGGATTTGCTCACTCTTCTCCTTTCACCTTCCACTATGTGAGGATGCAGCAAGAAGACCCACACAAGATGCTGGTGCTTTGATCTTGGACTTGCCAGGCTTCAATACTGCGAGAAACAAATTTCTGTCCTTTATAAATTAGCCAGTCTGTGGTATTTTATTATAGCAGCATAAAACAAAGTAAGATACTTCTTCTTACCACTTCTATTTAATAATGTAATGAAGATTCTAACCAATGTAATAAGGCAATTTTTTAAGAAGAAAGAGAAATTGCACCCAGATTGATAAGAAATAGTAAAACTGTCTTTATTCACAGATGACATGATCCAAATTGTAGTAAACCCTAAAGAATCCCCCCAAATATTACCAGAACTAATAAATCAGTTCAATAAGGCTACAAGACACAGATCAGTATATGAATGTCAACTGTATTTAGCAATGTACAATCTGAATATCAAATTAAGAAAACAGTACGTTCACAATATTATCAAAAACAATAAAGAGCTACGCACAGTGGTAAACACCTGTAGTCCCTGCTATGTGGAGGATGGGGCAGGAGGATCACTTGAGCACAGGAGTCGAGGTTACAGTACACTATGATCACACCTGTAAATAGCCACTGTACTCCAGCCTGGGCAAAAGAACAAGATCCCGTCTCAAAAAAGAACATAACAAGAATAAATTTAATAAAAGAAGTGTAAGACTTATACACTGAAAACTCCAAAACACTGCTCAAATTATAGATCTAAAGAAATTGAGAGATCATTCCAGGTTCGTGCACAAGAAAACTCAGCATTGTTACCAATTTGCTATCCCTGTAAAAATCCAAGATTTTTAAGAAACTTACAGGCTGATTGTAAAGTTCACATAGAAATGCATACAACTTAGAGTAGCAGAAACAATTTTGAAAAAGAACAACGCTGGAGGACTTATACTACTCATTTTAAAACTTTATAAAGCCATCGTAATCAAAACAGTGTGGTACTAGCATAAAGATAGATATGCAGATTGATGAAACAGAATAGAGGTCAAGCAATAAGGCCTCCTATATATAGTGAATTAATTTTCAATTAAGGTGCCAGGCCAATTCAACTAAAAAAAGACAGTCTTCTCAACAAATGGTGCTGAAACAATTGAATAGTTTGACGGTCTGACAGTTTCCTAGAAGGTTAAATTTACCATGCAACTCGGCAATTCCACTCCTAGGTATTTCTCCTAGAGAATTGAAAACAGGCCGGGCGCGGTGGCTCACGCTTGTAATCCCAGCACTTTGGGAGGCCGAGGCGGGCGGATCATGAGGTCAGGAGATCGAAACCACGGTGAAACCCCGTCTCTACTAAAAATACAAAAAAATTAGCCGGGCATGGTGGCGGGCGCCTATAGTCCCAGCTACTCGGGAGGCTGAGGCAGGAGAATGGCGTGAACTCGGGAGGCGGAGCTTGCAGTGAGCCGAGATCGCACCACTGCACTCCAGCCTGGGCGTGCAGAGCGAGACTCTGTCTAAAGAAGATAAAGAAAATCTGATATCTATACAAGAGAATACTACTCGGCAATATAAAGAAACAATTGAGCTCAGGAGGTCAACACTGCAGTGAGTCAAGATCACAATGCTGCACTCCAGCCTGGAAAACACAGTGAGAACCTATTTCAAAAATAAATATATCACACCAAGAATGAACCTTAAAAACATGCTAAATGAAAAAAGCCATATTCAAAGGTCTACATATTGCATGATTCTTTTAGGGATTAAGTCACCATTTCCCCCAATCACAAAAGAAGGATGTATCAACATCATTATTATTATTATTATTATTATTTTTTGAGATGGAGTCTCACTCTGTCTCCCAGGCTGGAGTGCAGTGGCATGATCTCGGCTCACTGCAAGCTCCACCTCCCGGGTTCACGCCATTCTCCTGCCTTAGCCTCCCGAGTAGCTGGGACCACAGGCGCCCACCACCTCGCCCGGCTAATTTTTTTGTATTTTTAGTAGAGATGGGGTTTCACCGTGTTAGCCAGGATGGTCTCGATCTCCTGACCTCGTGATCCGCCCACCTCGGCCTCCCAAAGTGCTGGGATTACAGGTGTGAGCCACCGCGCCCGGCCAGGTATTATTTTTTTAATGCAGTTTTCCAGTCACAGGATTATTTTTCCCAACTATTTAGGCATCTTCTGCTCTGCCATTCACCATACTCTGCCCTTCTTTCCCCTACACTGAAGTGCCCAAGATATTAAGATAATCGTTAAGACTACATAGGGAACCTTATTTGCAATCTTGGGAGATATTAGACAAATGTATTATACCTGAAACCTTGTGCATCTTTTCAGATTTTCTCAACCACCTCATTTCTCATTTTGGTCAGTGACCCTATACTGGGTCACTCCTCTGCTTTCAGACCTACTTAAAACACCACACTTCAGGGTATAGTATAAAAAGCTTCCTAAGTAGCTGCCAATGGGCTGGATGATACAACCTGGAGGCTTAGAGAAGTTAGTTCCCCATGAGGACCTATGACCAGTATTTCCAAGACTAATGAGAAGACAAAGACATAGAAGGGTGCTGGGCATATTTTAAGAAGGAAAGGGTACATACAGTATATACAGGGAGTTCTTACATTTCATAATACCATGCTAATGCAAACTTGTTCATACTGGAGCCTTGTTCTTGCTTTGCATAGTTCTCTACCAGGCAAGTCAAAGCAAGGACATGGTTCTTATGTGCATGAATTACTGTAACAAGATGCCAGGCAAAGCAAGGACTACACACACACACACAGACACATAACACACACACACACACACACACACACACACACACACTTGCATTTGAGAGCCTGTCATGTGAAATGTGCTCATATTCAGTACTCTGGACAATATACCTAGGTATCTAAAATGAGATCTTGGGTTTAAGAAACTTAGGCTATGTTACCTAAGTGAGACGAGCTATATAGTTTTCTTTTAAACATCTGTTTCTATATCAGTATTTCATTGTAAATCACCAAAAAAAGTCTATATAATAAGTTCTGCATTAGGGTAACTGCAGAGGTTCAAAGTTTGCAGTTGCCATTCAAGAGAGCAAAACTGTAACAAAAATTTTTGTTGCCAAGTATCTTGAGCCCCCATGTCTACTAATGGCAGAACAATGAAATTTCATCCATTTAAGAGAACTGTCTTGATTTAAAGCAGTTTTTAGGAGAGTTAGTTTATCAAATTCAAGAGGATCTAAATTTCCAAAGGGCTTAACTCATGTCAGCACTAAGAAGGGGTGTCCTTACTGTTTGGTCCATACTGTCTTGAGCTTGGCCCTTGCTGCCTGACATTTCTAAGATCCCAGTTTCAGAAATGTGGTCTTGCCATCAGCCTCTTACCACTTCATGTTCATGCTCACGTTCAGGGTCCTGCTACAGATGTCAGAGATCCATTGTCTACCATCCTTATCTAAGCCACAGGCTTCTTCCTGACTGATGGCCCCTTAGCACCTTTGCTCTTCCCTCACATTTAGGGGCTTTCCCTGGACTTCCCTATGTGGGATCCTCTGAGGAGAGCTTTTCCCTGCAAGTTTCATAACCCCCATTCACTATAAGGTAGTTCATTTTTCTCATATAATACAAAGTGTAGAGGAGAGCAGATGCTGGCATTGACTCAACAGCTCAATAATGTCAGAACTCTATGTTGGTATAATTGACCTACCTATCCTTCATGGTCACAAGATGGCTGCAGCAGCTCTGATCATCACACAACCACATTCAAACCTAAGCATGATGCAGGCGGGTGCAGTGGCTCACACCAGTAATCCCAGCACTCTGGGAGCCCAAGGTGGGAGGATCGCCCGAGCCCAGGAGTTCAAGACCAGCCTGGGCAACATAGCAAGACTCCGTCTCTAAAATAGAAAAAAATTAGCCGGTCATGGCGGTGTGCGCCTAAAGTCCAAGTTATGTGGGAAGCTGAGGTAGGAGGATCGCTTGAGTCGGGGAGGTCAAGGCAGCAGTGAGCCGTGACCACACCCCTGCACTTCAGCCTGGGTGACAAAGCGAGACTCTGGGGTGGGGGTGGGGGCGGGGGGAGGGAGAAGAAAAGAAAGAAACCCTCTCCCTACCACTGCTCTTTACATCTCACTGATGAAATCTGGTCACATGCCTACCCCTAGACAAAAAACTAGGGTGACTTTCCTGAGATCCATACCTCAACAAAATCAAGGTTCTCCTAGCAAGCAGATATTTGGGTAGGCAAGTAACAGTGCCTGCCACAGCACCTCCCTGTATTTAGCCAGAGCATTCTTCAAGCCTCTCACTGCTGTGGGGCCATGATGTACACAACCCTTCCCTAGAAGCTTTGTCGTCTCAGGCTATGCCCTGGGGAAAAAATGCAGATCAACCATCCCCTGATCCTGGACTCCCCTTAATCCATACAAGTAGTCCCACCATGCCCATGCCAGAGTGTGCACAGGGACCTCTCCAGCACTCAGCAGTCTGACTGGTTTCATTTCCTCCCATCTTACTGCTTGCTAGTAACTCTTCTTGGGTGGAAAAAAAGACATGGTTGAATATGCATCTTCCTCTAGTCCACTGCATATAACTCATTGTTCTCAGCTCTCCAGGTTTACCTCTTCAAATTTATGCAGAACTCCAAAAAATCATTTTCTCTGTTTTCTCTGAAGTAACTGCTTCTGTCATTTTCAGCCAATTTTGGCCTCAGAGCTAAGAATATGTTGCATGGTCATTGCTATTTGTCCGTCCTTCCATTGGGCAGTAAGCTAAGACTTTTAGCCTAATTCTCATGATGGAACAACTTCAAAGAAAAGGGAAAAACAAACTGCTTTATTAAAATGTACCATTATGGTCAGGACTTCAATAGTGAGGAAGGCAGTGTGTGCGTAATAAACGGGGAAGTGTATGTGAACTCTACTTTCTGCTCAATTTTGTTGTGAACCTAAAATTGCTCTAGAAATTAAATATTACTTTAAAAAATGCTTTATTGTTCCAGTTCTGTACCATGCCCTATGATAGAGGTCATATATATTGTAGGGTCCAAGCAATGTGGGAAGCCTCCCTCACCTAACCAGCTTTCTCTGCTCCTCTGCTTGAAATTGAGAAGAGTCCCACACAACTCTGGCTGAGCCTCATCAGACTCGCAATGAAAATTTCTCAAGCCCAGGGTCAGGAGGAGTGCTGCCCTTCTGAGGCCACTTGCTGTTTTTTTGTGTGTGTTGTGTTTTTCTTTAAGTGGCAGTAGTGGAACAGAGCTTGTCAGTCTTTGCCAAGTTTTTTTTCCTAATGCCAATTACTGCAGATAACTATCTGTGTTATTTCCTTTCTCCCCTCCTTTCCTACTAGTGGGACCCTGATTCTATTCAGCCTGGCAATCAGTCCTGCCAGGACCCCTTTCCAGGATTCCTTGGTCTAAAGTAGTCTGTGATAGTTCCAAGGGATTACATGTAAAGGAGTCACTAGGTGGCATTTCTTGAGAAAACTAAATGAGTTCAACCATAAAAATGTCCCTTCTGCCTTTTCCTTTTTCCATCTTCATGCCTGGAAAAACGATGCGACCAGTTATAGCACTCAGTTGTTACAGAGGTAACCTTGAGAATGGAAACCACGTGTTAGGGCTCGAAGAAAAGCTAGAAACAATCTAGGACATCGGTCACGAAGCTTCCATATCACTAGGGTACCTCATTTCTACATTTTTCTGATGTTACCAGTTCAATGCAGTTACACCAACCCTGCATGCTTACTTATGGATCGTTTTTAAGTCAAACTAAAATAAGTTATGGGTTTCTATCAAGAAGTAGGATTTCAGAATCCTAAGGAGTCTGATGCTTCCTTCAGGTCAGCCATTCAACCAGCAAACAAAACACTGCTCAAAGATTGATGACGACCAGTCCTAAGAGGGCCCAACTCCTTTCCCAGCCCTCCCCATAGGACCCCAACAACAGAAAGCAAAGTAGGAAACAAAATGGGGGGAGAGCAAGGACCTAGAAATTAGTTCAACGGAGTAGGAAAAAGCCTAGCTGTGACTCAAATATTTCAGTAAAAACGATTAGAGACAAATTTAGAATACTTTAAGTGAAACTAGAAATACTTTTTAAAAAAAAGTCTTGCTCTGTTGTCCAGGCTGGAGTGCAATAGCACAATCTCTGGTCACTGCAACCTCCACCTCCCTGGTTCAAGCAGTTCTCCCACCTCAGCCTCACAAGTAGCTGGGATTACAGGTGCCCACCACCATGCCCAGCTACTTTTTTAGTAAGATGGGGTTTCATCATGTTGGCCAGGCTGATCTCGAACTCTTGACCTCAGGGGATCCACCTGCCTTGGCCTCCCAAAGTGCTGTGATTACAGCGTGAACCACTAGACCAGGCAGAAATACTCACTTTGAAATCACCCCTAATCCTATCACACCTAATTTCCTTGCTCTTTTCCTACGCATCTTCACCTAAATCAGTGCACATGAAATTGATGCATTTTTGCCACAACTTAAATCTCCAACTTTAAAGAACTGTACCATGTAAGGTACCTCAGAAAACATACCCAACCATCTCAGTTCATAAAGGAAATTTAAAGCCCCAAGTATGAGAACATCCCTAGAATCCGCTTCCTTCCTTCCACTGGAGCAAGGGGTTGGGCAGCAGAGGGGCAGGATGGGAAATTCCACTGAATTTCCTTTCAACCTTCACACCTCTGGAGACGTTTAAATGTATTACTGCTCATGATCAGGCAAGGGTGGTTCACACCTATAATCCCAGCACTTTGGAAGGCCATGGCAGGTGAATCACTTGAGGCCAGGAGTTCAAGACCAGCCTGGCCAATATAGTGAAACCTCAACTCTAATAAAAATACAAAAAATTACCTAAATCCCGTCTACTTTACCCAGGAGGTGGAGGGTGCAGCAGTGAGCTGAGATCACACCACTGCACTCTAGCCTGGGAAACAGAGTGAGATTTTGTCTCAAAAAATAAAAAAAATACTACTGTTCAAAGTAGTTGGAAAAAGATGGAATGCTAATGCACAAATTCCAGTCTCATCCCTAGAATGATAAATGCTCAAATTAAGACTAGTGAAATGAAAGATAAGAGTTTTTACAAGGTAGTGTCTGCCTGAGCAGACTCAATAATTACTCCAGTAAAGAAAGGAGGCTGTCCTGGCCAGCACACTTTGGGAGGTAAAGGCCAGAGGATAATCAGGAGTTCAAGACCAGTCTGGGCAATATGGTGAAACCGTCTCTACAAAAATAAAATCAGCCAGGCATGGTTGTGTGCACCTGTAGTCCCAGTTACTAGGAAGCTTGAGTCCGGGAGGTCAAGGCTGCAGTGAGCTGTGATCATTTCACTACACTCCAGCATGGGTGACAGAATGAGACCAACTCAAAAACCAAACAAAAAGGAGGGTGATCCTGAGCAGTTAATTGTCTGTACAGTCACACAAGTGTTTACAAAAATGGAAGAGCTGGAAATGGCTCGCGTCAGCTTTATTAATGTATCTGTAAATGATCGTCCAATCACCAAATTATTGCTAATGAAAAATGAGACTAAGAACTAACAAATCATAATTACAAATGAAAAATACATCTAATACTGCAAGGATGGGGATAAGGGTTAAGGATGACTTAAAAAGCACAAGTTTTGAAGTATGCAGTGTTTTTATTGAAAAGACGTATAACTTTAACAAAATATGTAACACCATTACCCAGTCAAGACAACCATTTTCGTTTTATTGACCTTCCAGTTCTTGTACATATTAAACAGACAAATCACTGTTACATACCATAATAAGCAGCAGCTCAATTACCCATTCCCAAACCATGCAATTCCACCCCAACTGCCCCAAATTTTAAATCCAGAAGACAAACCTACAAAAGCGGCAAGATAAATATTTACAAACATTGTAGAAAAACAGCAATATTTCAAGTTTTGTTAAATTCTTTCCTTCAGACATAACGTAGACATAGACGAGGAACAGTGGAGAGTCTCTGCATCACAGAAAGAGAAACCTGAGCAAAAACAAAACCATGCTTTCTAAACTTTCCAGTGACCCCAAAAGGGAGAGACACTAGCAACTAAGTATACTTCAGAAGTCTCAAATTCTCATTAGTTGACTTTCAGTTATCAATGTCAGCACCATGCTGCAGTTTATAAATCACTAACGCAAACACTGCTTTCTTTGGTATTCTTGCAATGTTTTCATTTGAGAAAACCTGCAGAAAGAACTCTGCTTACACCAAAGCAAAGTAGCAAGGAAACAGGTTACCGGTGAATGATAAGGCCCTAAGAAAGGCAGCAGGTCGTATAGTTACCTCCTTGTGGGCAAAATCCCTGCCCTAAAACTATGCAACCTACTACCTCTTCCTAGGAACCCACTTTTTTTTTCTTGCTGGTCTTCTACTTGGCAGATGAACTTCAAATTAACCTGTTAAATTAGGTCATGTTCTTTGAGTTTTGTTTCAAATTCAAACTCATCAGAATTCTCTCACTAATGCTTTTGAAAAATTATCTGGCCATATGACTTTGGTAAAAAGCCACAAATATATGTGCTTAAAATCCAACCTCAAGTCACAAAGGCACAAGAAAGTAACTACATCACAGGATGTAAGCCAGTAGTCTAATACTCAGCCCACCATATATTAATGGAGTCACTGACCTTTAACATTTAATTACCAATTTTTTTTTTTTTTTGGACAGAGTCTCGCTCTGTCACCCAGGCTGAAGTACAGTGGTATGATCTCGGCTCACTGCAACCTCCGCCTCCCGGGTTCAAGTGATTCTCCTGCCTCAGCCCCCCAAGTAGCTGGGATTACAGGCGCCCACCACCACGCCCAGCTACTTTTTTGTATTTTTAGTAGAAACAGGTTTTCACCATGTTAGGCAGGCTGGTCTCGAACTCCTGACTCAGGTGATCTGCCCACCTTGGCCTCCCAAAGTGCTGGGATTACAGGCATGAGCCACCACGCCCGGCCTAATTTTTGTATCTTTATTAGAGACTGTGTTTCACTACGTTGGTCAGGATGGTCTTTAACTCCTGACCTCAGGTGCGCCACCCGCCTCAGCCTCCCGAAGTGCTGGGATTAGAGGTGTGAGCCATGGTGCCCGACCCAATTACCAACATTTAAATATCAAATTTCATAAACTCTCCCGTCTCTCCTGTTAACTGGAAAAGTAGGTGACAATGTGTATAAACCCTGCTTGCTACCTATCAACCAGAGTCAATGAATTTACTCTATTTGCCAGTTACAGCTAGCCCTTCCTGGGCCTCTGATGGTACTTCAGTTTTTGACCCCTGAATTAAAGTAAACAGAAACAAATTCTGATCATGAATTTTATCATCATTAAAAACAAGCTTTCAGAGATAGTCATTCTCTCCATAAAGGCATTTTTAAAGTTTTATTTCGATTTACTTACTCTGCTTAGCTAATAACAATGTCCTTATGTAATTAATAAAACATATAAATTAATTTTTCTCCAGGGCTTAATTATTAGATAAGGATACGTTTCCAACTGAAGGTGGCAACGTTATGCTGGAAGAACATGTGTCAGGAAAACCACAAAATTTCATGACTGTACTTGCTACACTTTCAGCAAAAGAGTTATACATATTTTCAATTCAACCAAGATTAAGCCAAAGAGAATTCTTAGAACATTCCCACTCTTCTCTGGCACATCAAAAGGCAACAAATGTCATTTTCTCCCATGTTTTCATGTGCAGTTTAGAACAAAGACCAATTATCTATGCAGCTGTCCACAGTGGATAAAACAAAAAGCATGCATTTGGTCCAGAGTAAGTCACCTGGGTTGGGCCCATCCAAGGAAGCTGGATGTTTCTACTCTCATGAAAAGTACCAATGGCACTGCACAGTGATAATCTTAGATATTAAGGATAAACACAAATTTCTCCTTAAATTTCCATTTATTGGAAATGATTGGAGAGGGAGAGAACTTCTCCCTCACCTCCACACTGTCTCTTTTCTAACTCTTCTTCCAACACAAAATAGTTTAAACAGCAAGCACTTAGAGAGCTTTTAGCCTTGCTTGCTGATTACAAGGCCCAAGTTAGTGTACGGTTTGCCCATCGGAGGAAAGCTAAAACCATGGGCCTTTCACGGGTGTTAAAATTCAAGAAACCTTTTCCATCATTTTTTCTATTTTCTTTAAAGTAACAACCTATGGACTTCCCCATTTGACATTTTCAAGTGATCCCACTGTGTGAATTGAAGGACTACTTCAGGGTTTGAGGGCAAAGCTGAGATCTTAGCAACTTACCAGTGAGCAAAGGTAGAACCCAGAGCCCATCTCTCCTTTTCCAGGCTGCTGAGTAAAGTCTGGCTCAATCAACCTATCAATGAAGCAGTGCTTACAACATTCTCCAAGACCACCCCAAACCCAAACTGGAAATGAATCATGACTAATCTGGCTCGTTTTGGCTCACACAGTGCCCTTCCAATTTGTATTTACCTTTACCACCCAGGACCTCACCTTGGACATGTGTACCAGGATGTAAGGCAATAAACCTATTCACAATTCCAAAAGGGCCTGGTCCTCTATTAAGATCTCCTGAAGGCTACTTACTTTCTCTACTCATTAAGATTTTTGCTTAACTTCAAATTTCTGAAATATACCGTATGTGAAAAATTTAAATGTTAATCTCTGTGCCTACTGTACTACTTGAACAGAGAAAATTAACTGGTAAACTGTAAATACAAACTGTCAAAATTAATTCTTGAGTTTTAATATCATCTAAATAAAAACAAAATAATGCAGCAAGTCTACTCCTCAGGGAAGGCAATAGATTGTATAGTTATCTCCTGAACAGGGTAAAATCACTACCCCACAACTATACAATCTACTACCTCACTCTGATAGAGCAATCTTTTCTTCTGGAATGGAAAGTACAATCTCTTTCAAAAGAAAATTTCAACATAAAATTATCAGCATCAATCAAAATAAAAAAAAACATTTATTCTGACACAGAGAAATAAGACAAGCAGCAAAAGTTTTCCCCACCCCCATCCAGTGTACTTGCTACAGACTTTCTAAAGTAATAAATTTTCAGGCCATAAAGAAATGCTGCACTACATCTTTTTAGGACAAGTTAATCTTAAATATTGTACAATTAGTTAACTGACTTTCTATCAGACCGCCTGGATGCAGACTTTTCTATCACGTTAGGAAAGACAGTAGATTGTATAGTTATCTCCCAGTGGTGGGTGTGACCCTAAAACTATACAACCTACTACCTCATCCCACAGTGAAGAGAACATCCAGGTTGAATGATGAAAAGGAATCACAGTTGAGCACCACAGGAAGGCTTTTTTTCCTCCTCGGTAATCCTGGTTTCCTGTGTGAGTGACAAGAAAAAAAGTATTAGACCATTTTCATTCACTTATGTTGAAAACAAAGTTTAACTGAACATTTTGGCTACATGCATAATCTATGCTGTGGTTTCATTTCCTGTATTTCATTAATAGTATTTTAAATGCTTGGTTATCTGAATCCACTCCTAAAACCATGTATTTACGAGATTCAGAAATCACCCTCTTACCACCACCTTTTACTATTATTAGCTGCTGGTTTTCTTATAGTTCCTACAAATGAAAATGCATGAAATAACTTATCCTTCTTTAAGAAACAACAAAAAATCATTACAGAAAAACGCGACAGCCTCTAATTAAAAATCCAATGACTTCAAAACCCAAAAAGTCCTGTACATCATGCATAATCCAAATGCACTAACGTACAACGAGGTAATATAAAAAATACACACAAAGAGAAACTAATTTTAAAGGAACCTACTCATTTATCCCATGCCAGCAAACACTAAGTGGTCTTATTAGGACTAAATCAAAGATAATCACCTGGATCTGATTCAGGGTCAGGATCCTTTCCTTTAGATAGAAAGGTAATATGTGGATTGAAGGCAGAGTCCAAAATCTTTAATAACCCCAAGTAATCTAAACTGTACTATTACTCTTTAATTTACAGACTTCATATTTAGGAGGTAGCTACTACAAAGATTATCTTTTAAGATAGGGACTAAATTTATTTTGTAGTGATTCAGTAACCAAAAGCACTAATTTTTAAAATTACAAAATGTAATAAAAAAATACAGCTCAATATAATAGAATTTAAAGACTAGAAATAAACCCATACATGGGTCAACTGATTTTCAACCATGCCAAGACAATTCAACTGGGAATTGTTTTTTCAACAAATAATGCTGAGATGGCTGTATATCCACATGCAAAAAAATGGATTTGCATTCTTTGTAAATTGGTGTGCAAAACATACCACATTAAAAAGTAACTTAAAACAACCTAATTTAATGGTAAACAAAATATTTTAATAGATATTTCACCAAAGATATGACTCATAAGCACAAATGGCCAACAGGCACATGAAAAGATACATTATTCATTAGGATGGCTAATAAGATTAATAAAAGTGTTGACAAGGATGCGGAGAAAATTGGAACCCTTAGATTGCTGGTGGGAATGTGAAATGGTGCAGCTGCTTTGGAGAACAAAACTTGTAGACAAGTCAAACAGTTGTTATTAAGTGGAATCAGAAATATGTATTTGGTCTTTGTCTCCATTTGAAAATCCTGGCTGGCATACAGCTCCTAAAACCCTCAGAATTTTCCAAGTGATGAATGTCTGTTTAATGCTACTGAGTCGATTGGTGGCTCCTACAGTTTCAGGAGGCGGATGGTCACCAGAAAGACCAAGGTGTGCTTAGAGGGGTGGAACTTTCAGCCTCACCCCCTCAACCTCCAGGTAAGGCAGAGAGGACGGAGAGTAAGCCAATCATCAAAGGCCAATAATGTAATCAATCATGCGTAAGTATGAAACCTCCATAAAAACCCCTTAAGTGTCAGGGTTTGGACAGCTCTGAGTTGAAAAACACATCTTCATGGCAGGAGGGTGGTGTAACCCTAACTCCACAGATATAGAAGCTCCTGTGCTAGGAACCCTCCTGGACTTCAGCTTAAGGACCTCTTCATCTGGCTATTTATTTATATCTTTTATAATAAACTAGTGATAATAAGTGTCTTCCTGTGTTTTGCGAGCCATCCTAGCAAATTATAGACCCAGTGGAAGAAGTTATGAAACCCCCTAATTTATAGCTGGTGGGTTAAAAATTCAGGTAGAAACGTAGGATTTGAAACTGGCATCAGAAGTGGGGGCAGTCTTATGTGTTTGAGCCCTCAACCTGTGAGGTTTGTATAACTTCAGGTAGTTTTAGAATTAAATTTAACTGTAGGACACTCTGTTGGTGTCGAGTTGAAGAATTGATTGTTGGTGTCAGAACTGGTTGGTGATGAGTAAAAAACAGTTCACCATATGACCCAGCAATTCCATTTCTAGGTATATACTCTAGAGAACTGAATATGGCTGGGTGTGGTGGTGCAGGCTTATGGTCCCAGCTGAGCTACTCAGGAGGTTGAGGCAGGAGGATTGCTTGAGCCTAGGAGTTAAAGGTTGCAGTAAGCTATGATCACACCACTGCACTCCAGTCAGAGCAAGAGAGTGAGACCCTGTCCCTCCCCGCAAAAAAAAAAAAAAAAAAAAAAAAAAAAAAAAAAAAAAAAAAAAAAAAAAAAGCAAGAGAATTGAAAAAACATGTACTTGAATGTTCACAGCATTACTCATTTGGAGTCACTAAAAACCAGGGTTCAAATCCTGGCCCTACTACTAATTCTCTGCCATTGAAACCTTGCAAAAGAAATTTAGCTGAAGTCCCTCAGCTTTCCTAGCTGCAGTATCAATACGTCTGTAAGAAAAAGGGAAAGATTTATTAATACCATATATCCAAAATATGTAAGGCCCCACTACTTCATCTCTAGATGAAAACTGGTGCTAAGAAGCTTAATAACTTGCCCCAAATTAGAGGAGACCGCACTGCATCACTAAACTATACTACATCTGAGACCATTTCAATTCTACAAGGCCAGGTTATGCAAAGTAGGAACTTGCAGACACACTTGTCCCTGAAGTCAGGCCCTTTATAAGCCAAAATATTTCCCATGAATCAGCACTGTCCTTACTTTTATTTTTTACTTTTTTTTTTGAGACAAGGTCTTGCACTGTCGCCCAGGCTGGAGTGCAACGGTGTGATCTCGGCTCCTGAAACCTCCACCTCCTGGGTTTTCAAGCGATTTTCCTGCCTCAGCCTCCCAAGTAGCTGGGATTATAGGCGTGCGCCATCACGCCCAGCTCATTTTTGTATTTTTAGTAAAGACGGGGTTTCACCATGTTGGCCAGGCTGGTCTCGAACTCCTGACCTCAGGTGATCTGCCTGCCCGCCTTCACCTCCCAAAGTGCTGGGATTACAGGCATGAGCCACTGCACCCGGCCTAGTCCTTACTTTTAAAACAATAACAGCCAAAAAAAAAAAAACCCAAAACCAAACAAAAAAAACAGCTAAAAGAAAAAGCATCTGGGCCGGGCGCGGTGGCTCACGCTTGTAATCCCAGCACTTTGGGAGGCCGAGGCGGGCGGATCACGAGGTCAGGAGATCGAGACCACGGTGAAACCCCGTCTCTACTAAAAATACAAAAAATTAGCCGGGCGTGGTGGCGGGCGCCTGTAGTCCCAGCTACTCGGAGAGGCTGAGGCAGGAGAATGGCGTGAACCCGGGAGGCGGAGCTTGCAGTGAGCCGAGATTGCGCCACTGCACTCCAGCCTGGGCGACAGAGCGAGACTCCGTCTCAAAAAAAAAAAAAAAAAAAAAGAAAAAGCATCTGGTACCTCTACTACAATCCTCAACCTCCTACTGATTTTCTCATTTAAAACATGTTTGAATCCTCACCAAACATTCAAAAATACATATTTTTCCAACCCTGGTGTCACATGCTTACTTTGTATTATTCTTTCTCAATCCAGCTATGTAAATAAATACCATATTGCTAGAAAGCATTCTGGTAATTTACATACCAAGTGCTATTAACATGACCCTCAATTTTTTGAAAAGTATATGCATATAAATAATCCAATAAATAATATCGTGCACAAATCAATACTCTTACTCTGTTATTTTATTATATATATAAACTGATATTTATAATCTGATGGTTCCCAGCCTGCAGTTCAGAAAACACTGATTACAGCAAATGGCGGAAACTAAAACCAAACAGCTGAGCAACCTTCAGTTAGGGCTAACTCTCATAAACACTGAACATAATCCATGAATTTATGGATTACAAGAACCCATGGAAACATTCATTTGGAAGTTAATTAAAAGCCCTAACTAATCACAACTATGTAATGCTTGCGTACTGGGAAAGAGCGGGTTGATAGCTAGTATACATTTAGGACTTGAAATTTTTCTGTCTACAGTTAATGCTGGCTCCCCATTTACTATGTCCTTGGACATACCACCTAATTTCTGGGCCTTTGTTTACTTCTTAGGTAGGATACTATTAGCCTTTGTTTACTTCTTAGGTAGGATACTATTAGCTAAAATTATCAGAATTTGAGCCTTCTGATAATTCTTTCTTAAAAAGTAACAAAAATACTTTTATATCCACTTTCTATCCTTATTCACGTACTACCTCAATCTTCAGCTGGAACTACTCTCTCATTAAAAGTTCTGGCAACTGGCCAGGTGCGGTGGCTTACGCCTGTAATCCCAGCACTTTGGGAGGCCCAGGCGGGCGAATCATGAGGTCAGGAGTTCGAAACCAGCCTGGCCAATATGGTGAAACCCCCTCTACTAAAAATAAAAAAATTAGCCGGGCGTGGTGGCATGTGCCTGTAGTCCTAGCTACTCGGGAGGCTGAGGCAGAAGAATCGCTTGAACCTGGGAGGTGGAGGTTGCAGGGAGCCGAGATCACGCCACTGCACTCCAGCCTGGGTGACAGAGCAAGACTCTGTCCAAAAAAAATTACGGCAACTGGCCAGGCGCAGTGGCTCACGCCTATAATCCTAGCACTTTGGGAGGCCCAGGCGGGTGGATCACCTGAGGTCAGGAGTTTGGGACCAGCCTGGCCAACATGGTAAAAACCCATCTCTACTAAAAATACAAAAATTTGCCAGGCGTGGTGGCAGACACCTGTAATCCCAGCTACTCAGGAGGCTGAGGTAGGAGAATCGCTTGAACCCAGGAGGCAGAGGTTGCAGTGGACCAAGATCGCACCATTACACTCCAGACTGGGCAACAAGAGCAAAACTCTGTCTCAAAAAATATATATAATAAATTATTTAATTAATTAATTTATGGCAACTAAAAGTCAAAATTCAACTTAGACAAAATGTATCTTCAACTTATTTCATTCAGCTCAGCATACCAGTACAGGAAAATGGTTAAGGGCAATGGTTTCAGGGTCAAGCAGCTACTTAGTGGCTGTGTTCTCTCATCACCATTTGGGGGAACTGTAACATCCACACCTCATGGGGTTGCTGTCAGGACTGGGATACACGCAAATAAATTGAATGACTGAGAAATTAACTCAACAAATGGCAACTGTACTTAATAAATTAATTTGACAAACTATCCTAACAGTAATTTTACCTTTCCAGATATATCTGTGATGGTTAAAAATACTATCAATTCAAAGCATGCTACAAGCAGGCAAATCTATCAGTTACAGACTTGTCTATATGTACATTTACATCAAGTAAGTTTTCATAACTAAGTTATTAACATTCACATTCCTAATTTCATTTTTGTAATGAATTTGTTTCAAACTGACATAAAAATTATTTTTATGGTGTACATAAGATAGGTTTATATTATAGCTAAATCAAGTTAATTAACATATGTACTATCCCCATAGACTTCTTATGGTGAAAACACTCAGGAACACATTCCTAACTTTAAAATATTTTTAAAAATAGCTTCCAATTACTTAAAACACACTAAACTTTAGTCCAAATGCAAGCATACTCTACCTTTTAAGCACTTAATATCTAGTAAGTTTAAATTTTCTGAGCTAAGACATTTCCCTACACTTTTACATTAATTTAAATACTCCCATAACAAAGTAGCTCAAAAAGTTCACAAGTAAACTATTTCCTCCGGTCTCATCTTCGTTTCATATGCTGTAATCAAATACAAATCAAAATTACAACACTCGCTACTTTGATTTCTTTCACTCTCAAATAGTTGAATTATCAACAAAATTATCCGACAATGATGCAGGCTGAGTATTACATTAATAAGCAAACTCTCCGATAGTATTTTGCTTCCTTCGATAGAGCATATGCAACACACGAGATAATAAATTCTTTACAATTATAAATAAGTTTCTCTGAAGAAATTTAACCTAATTCTACTTTAAGATCTTATTTCCTATTCTATCAAACATCACACTAACCCTGAGATTAAGTCTGAAATAGCTAAGTACTAGGTCAGGTTTCCCAAAAGGACTATTCCTTATTTCCTTTCACTCTTAGACACAGAGCAGACACTGAAGATAGTCTTGAAGAATATCCAACTTGGCTGGCTTGTTCTGCTTACTGACCATTATACATATACCATTATTTCTCAATCCTTTAAAAATCTTCTGCCTTCCTATCCTCCATTATATTGTTATGTTCCTGGGTTGAAAAAACCACTATGTAGTCTACACATCCCTAAGCCAAGAAAAAAAGTAGGGTCTAATTATTTAATCTAGATTCTACAGTTTACTATAATTAACTGTATCCTTAGTAGGCAATTCATAGTCTATACTGCACAACAGTGAAATCATTAAGAAATGAATTCTAAGCATTCGAGAATTATATATTTGGCTAATAAAAATATGGGGTGGGTTTCTCAGGTGACCAGAAAAATATGGGGTGGGTTTCTCAGGTGACCAGAAAAGTACTGTAACTTCCTGTTAATGAAAAATTCACACAAAGTAGAAAAGTATCCTCAGGGGACTGCTTCCAGGATACCTCCTCCTCCCAGAGGAAAATCCTCGGATGCTCAAGTCCCTTATAAAATGTGGTGTCGTATTTGCATGCAACCTACACACATCCTCCTACATAGACTACTTAAAATACTTAATACAATGTAAAAGTTATGTAAATAGTCGTTATACTATATTGTTTTTGTTCATATTATTTTTGTTGTATATACTTTTTTTTCCCCCAAATATTCTCCATCGGAGGTTGAATTCAAGGATGCAAAAATCCTTGGATAGGAAGGCCAATTGTGCTTAACAGAAGAGCAAAATGCTCCCCACTTGTATTCATTATGTTATGGTACAACAAATCATCCAAAATGTCTTATTCTTAGAGAAGCGAAAGAGACTTAAAGGTATAGCTGTCGGCTTAAATTCTGCATCTAGAAAAGGCCTAAGAAATCACCTGATTCGGCCAGGAACCTGGTGGCTCACACCTGTAATCTTTGCACTTTTGGAGGCTGAGGAAGAAGGATCACTTGAGCTCAGGAGTTGGAGACCAGCCTGGGCAACATAGTGAGACTTTCTACTACTGGGGAAAAAAAAAAAAAATCACCTAATGCAATTTCTTCACAATTGAGATGAAGCTGTGGAGAGAGAGAACATTTTTGGCTGTTTATCTGAAACTACAACTATTCAGCTAGAGAAATCTAATTTTTTTAAAAACAGTGCACTAGAACTGCACTGTTCATTTGGTAGCTGTTAGTCACATGTTGCTACTGAGCACCTGAAATGTGATTAGCCCCAAGTGTATGTGCTGCAAGTGTAAAACAGTCTGGATTTCAAAGACTTAGTACCAAAAATAGAGTAATGGCTCTCATATTTTGTCTGTTTATTTAATGAAGCCCATTCTTAAGTGATTATACAATGCTTAGAATACCTACACAGGCAAAAAGCATATAATGATCAGTCCTGAGGTCACATTAGGCAATGCTGACAACTCATTACTGGGGATTCGGATTCTTCTAGTCTCATCTAGACATGGACAAATAATTGGCAATTAATATTCTGGGATGGAAAAGATCTCTTAGAGTCTAAAGAAAAGCTTCGCAGGCTATTAAAAATATTATGATTAAAACGCATACTGGTCATGGATGGCAAATTTATTTCCCAACTTGTGAAAACTGAAGTGAGTGGCTCATGTTCCACCAAATATAAACAGCCCATTTAATACTCCTTAAAAAATATTAAACTATAATACTTTACACAATGCTATAAACGAGAAAAACACCCTACAGAAGTTGTTTTTCAACTTTTGACACTCAGCTTCACAGGATTATTTTGCAGGAATACACACGTGTCGAGCTGAATCAACACGCTATTTTGTATTCAATTGAATATTTTCTACTTTTTAAAAAACTCAGATCACCACCCACTAAAGTGACTTCATGACCCTATAACTCAGGACCTACAGTTTGAAACACTAGTTTGGCGCCCTTAACACTCAGTAATTCCCATATGAGTAGTTATTATACTTACTATCTTAGCTATTAAAATAAAAAGTACACAATGTCTTGTGTACTGCTCTCTAAACCAAAAAATGTCTAGTTAATGATAACAGGAATAAAATGACCCTAAGATATAAACGTTTGAGACTAACTTGTTTAATACTTATTTCTTCACTCAGTAAAACTGAACGCAGTTATTTACACATTTTCGTTTTAGAAATGGTTTTGTTTCACTCCACTTTTCATACTTGCAAGATTAAGTGTCTTCAAGTTCAACAGAGCTTCAATTTAAGCGAGGGGAACCCACAGCCTGTCTACACATAAAAATAGTCTGCAATTGTCACTGCAATGTAACTATCCAAAAAAGTTAACTTTTTCCCTCACACTGTAATCGCACCTAAGTGATACACTTTAAAATGATATTTAATACCACTGAATTTACAAGACGTCAAGAAATTTGTCTATTCTCAAAGTTGAAGTTTCAAAGTAAACTTTCAACAAGTATGTATAATAAATCATTCTCACAAAACCCAAAGTAACTTCCAAGTTTTTACTTCCCTAACTACACATACTTCCTGAATATACAGTAAATAAAACCAGAACCCGCCAAACACCAAAAGAATTCTGGATATAAACAATTATTTCCTAAACTACACACAAATTTGGAATTTGACATTCAATGTTCTTACACTTCAGGCCAACGGAAATAAGTGCAAAAAAATGCCACATGATGCTTTAACTTTAGGAACTGCATGCCAAGAAAGCAGTATTTATCAATGAAGTTAAAAAGCAAAACTCAACCGGTCTCTTGATTTACCTCAAGATTTTAACATTCACTGTCTTCCCTGCCTTTTTCCTGTCTGCCCACCCTCTCGTTAGTCAATTTTTTAAACACCGGAAAGCTGAAAAATACACACCATTACCTGTGACACAGAATCTACCGCAAAAAGTTGAAAGACCGAAGGGCATTACTGGCCAAGGACATACAGGTTACCACATTCCTCATACGAGAGCCCGCCCAAGAAGTTTATTAGCAAGCCTTCTGAGAGGCACTCGGTTCCAAGAGTTTGCAGTGTCGACTCAAAAGGCCAGCGCTGTTTCCGGTGACACCGAGTCGCAAATCTCCAAGCCCCGTCCCCCGGGATACGATTTCCTCCCGCTCCCGCGTTCCCCTCCCCCTCGCCAAGGACGGCTGCCGCAGCGGACCTCCAGCCGCAGCAGCTGCTTCAGGAAGGGAGGCTGCACTTGGCCGCCGGGAGCAGGGGCAAGCAGCCAGCCACGACTCTCCCGCCCTCCCCGCCCGCGCCTTCCCGCCCTGTCCCCCCGCCCCTCGCACTTCCTACCTTCCCTCCTTCATCCCAACCCCCAAGGCCAAGGTCTCCCCGGCCCACAAACATGATAGCGGAAGTGACGTCAGAGGCACCTGGCGGCGCCTACAACCAGTCACGCCACAGTAAGAGGCGGCGTCGGCCAACAGGCGCCGGCCACAAGGCGGGCCTTCCGCCCGCCCCAAGTTTGATTGAAGCGGGGGGAAGGGCGGGGTAAGGAATGTGAAGAATGACCCCCCTCCCCCGCCCTGTCGGTGAGGAGCTGGGCGGGAAGCGGAGGGGGTTGGGGCCGGCCCCACGGCGGCCACGCGGCACCCCTCCCCCGTGCCCCGAGCGCCCGCGACCTCTGCTCGCGGCCCGCCGGCCCCCCGCCCCCTGGAGGGGGCAGGCCGCCCCACGAGTCCCAGCCCGCGCTAGCCGGACGGGCGCGGGCCGGCCCACGGCTCTCCCATTCTGCCCACCCGCTGCCGCGAGTGTCCGGGAGATAAAATGGCGACGGACCCGCGCTCGCCGCCGCGTCCGCCATACCCACCTCGCGTTCGCGGAGAGGGCCGTCGCCGCCGTGGAAATGCCCCGGCCCTCGCGCCCACCGCCGCTGGGAGAGCAGTGCGCCAGGACCCGGATGGAGGCGCGGGCGGGCGCCGCCGCGGCGGCCTGAGGGGAAGCAGCGCGGGCGCCGGGAGGCCGATGCAGGGGCGGGCGCCGCGGAAAGCGCGCAAGCCGATTGGTGAAGCCGTCTGATTGAGGTGCGCGTCGCTCTTTCGCCTTGGCCTAGCTGAGCTAGTCCGTCCCCTCACTGGAGGGCGGTGGCTGGGCCCGCCTCGCGCGGGGTGGCCACCGTTGGGGAGGCGGGTCTGGCCCGCCCACCAATGTCATCTCCTTCTTTCCTATTGGAGGGCTGAGAGAGTGGCGGGGGTGGTGTCCTCCAGGCCCTGCCCTTTGCGCGTGATGGGCTGGCTGTGTCACGTGGCCGCTGAACGCGCTGCCCGCGGGGCGGGGCGGCTGCTTTGCTCCCTCAGGCTCCTGGGGGCAATTAACACGTGCGCGACCCGGAAGGTCCGAACGCTGTCGCTCGTGCAGCCTCGGGCTCTTCTCCGTCAACTGACCGTGTTCCCTCCAGGAGGCATCTGCGCCTCAGTTTGCTCATCTGTCAAATGGAGGAGTTGTGTCCGCCCAATCTTTTAACTTATTCCTTGACGTTTTGGGGTCTGAGGGTTTTTTTGTTGTTATTTGTTTTTTCGAGACACGGTCTCTCGCTCTTTCTCCAGGGCTGGAGTGCAGTGGCGCAGGTCACGGCTCACTGTAGCCTCGACACCCGGGCTCTAGAGATCCTCCCACCTCAGCCTCCTTGAGCTTACTTTTGTTATCTTTTCCAACCCATGTTTTGAAGATTTTTGTCTTCAAACGTTTTTCAAAGCAATCATTGATTTTGTTGTTTTAAAATTGATCCAAAGCCCAGTTCCTCCATCCCCATTACAACTTTCTCATGCTAGGACTCTGAAATCACTAGTTAAGGTGTCCTTTGAGGTCTCTGCCGGTTCTAAGATTTTATGACTGGGAACCCCAAGACCTAGGCTGTATGTAGCTTTGCTTTTTGTAATTCATTGTGACTGTGTGCAACACTTTAAAAAATGTGGGTCCTTGTCTATAATAGAACTATGGGAAATAGTACTTGACATGCTGTACACTTATATTTATGATCTCAGGTGGTGGTATCGGCTCCCCTTTTAGCACTCATATTAGTGCATGCAATAAGTGCCAAAGGAGTTTGTTTCGTTTTGTTTTTAATGGGGACTTTATTTTGTGAGCCAAAGTGAACAAGAAACAAGGGGGGGGAAACTTGAGCTTGACCCATGGGTAGGATTTGGGGAGGACTTCTTGAGGTTGGAAGATGTATTGAGAAAGGAGAGAGCAGGCCCCAGAGCTAGATAGAGTACAGTTCAGGGGAAGAGTGTGGTTATGCTGCAGGGGATGTGGAACTCTTCAAGGGCAGAAACTGTTTTGTTCTTGTCTATGCCAAGTACCTAGCACAGCAGTAGGGTAGGATTAAATGATATTTAATAATGGTGAAGTAGGCTGAAGTGGGAAGAAAGTATTAGCAAATAAATCAGGATATCGTTGGATATCAGAGTTAAGAGGTACTGTGAGCTTCAATTAGAGATTGGTAGTAGAGGCTGGTGGGCCAGTGTGTTTTAGAAGAAATAAGAAGCGTTATAGCACTATGAGCCCTTCTGACGTTTTCTTCATATGTTCATCGGAAACTTCTTGGTGAGTTTGCAAAAGTGCATATGACATACATTACCCTTTACCTTCCTATCTGTGCTTCATTTTTTACCCTTGAAGGTCAACTAAATGACTCTAAAGTAGAATCCATTTGGAAAATGTTAATAGATTTGACAATGTAAATGAAAACTGAATTTTAAAAAACTTTGAAGTTAAAAGACAAAAATTGGAAATATTGTAAAAGTCTAAAAAAATCTCTAAGAGACAAAACATTAATTTGAATGTCCAGTGGTTAAAAGCAAGGATCTGGAACCAGACTGCTGAGTGTGAATCCCAGTTCTGCCTCTTCCTAGCTGTACAACTATATACTGGACAAGTTGTATATCTTTTCTGTGCCTCAGTTTCTTCATCTATAAAATAGGGATAACAATACTTACCTTACAGGCTGTTGAAAAGATTAATATAAACATTTTAAGAACTAAGAACAGTGCTTGGTACACATAAGTACCACGTAAGCATTTGCTAGTATGTTATCCTTAATAAAGTGGATTTTTTTTTCAAATCAGTAGGATAAAGTGAACACTCCTATTAAAATATGGACTGTTTAAAAGGATGTGAACTGACAATTAACAAAAGAAAATGGCCAATAAATGTGAAAAGATGCTCATCCTCACTAGTAATCAAATAAAGCAAAGTTTTAAACAATGAAAGCTTTCTTGTCTCTTAGTTGATCAGTGGCATTGTAGAAGGAAACACTGGAGGCATTAGTATAAATTTCTGCAAGTCTAGGGGCCAATTTGGCAGCAAGAATTGGAATCTTTGAAAGTGTTCCTTAATCCAATATTTTGCCACTGCTAGGAATTTATGCCTAGAAAATAACAGGACAAACATACAAAGATCCTCCACAGGCTGTTCATCATCTTGTTTATAGTAGCCTCAAATCACAACCATCTACCAGTACACCATAGGTGACTGCATAAATTATGGTCCAAACATGCCATGAAAAGGTATGATCGTGGCCAGGCGTAGTGGCTCACGTCTGTAATCCCAGCACTTTGGGAGGCTGAGGCGGGGGGATCACTTGAGGTCAGGAGTTTGAGACCAGCTTGGCCAACATGGTGAAATCCCATCTCTACTAAAAATACAAAAATTAGCCGGGCATGGTGGCGTGCGCCTGTAATTCCAGCTACTCGGGAGTCTGAGGTGAGAGGATCGCTTGAACCTGGGAGGCAGAAGCTACAGTGAGCTGAGATCATGCCATGGCATGCCAGCCTGGGTGACAGAGTGAGACTCCATCTCAATTGGAAAGAAAGAAGAATTTCAGCTTAAAATGTTCTTACTCCTTCAATAGAACCAAGATACTAATGGTTGACAAATATCTACAAGTCAAATCAAAGCATTTGTAAACAACAGGGGAAATAAAATTCATTGAGCTGGAACTTTGTCTTGCTCTCTCTTGTGCACCCAGTCACCACCACAGGGCCTAGCACCTGACAGGCATCCAAGAGATACAGACAAATAAGGCTGAGGCAGGAGAATCGCTGGAACCCGGGAGGCAGAGGTTGCAGTGAGCTGAGATTGTGCCAGTGTACTCTGGCCTGGGCAACAGAGCGAGACTCCGTCTCAAGGGAAAAAAAAAGTTCTCATGGTAATGTAGATCTGTGTTTATTGATATGGGAAGATTATCGGTATATACTATTTATTTAGGTTTTTTTTTGAGACAGAGTCTTGCTCTGTCACCCAGGCTGGAGTGCAGTGGCACGATCTCAGCTCACTGCAACGTTTGCCTCCCGGGTTCAAGCAATTCCCTGCCTCAGCCTCCTGAGTAGCTGGGATTACAGGCTTCTGCCACCATTCCCAGCTGATTTTTGTATTTTTAGTAGAGACAGGGTTTCACCATCTTGGCCAGGCTGGTCTTGAACTCCTGACCTCATGATCCACCCACCTCGGCCTCCCAAAGTGCTGGGATTACAGGCATGAGCCACTGTGCCCGGCCAGGATATACTATTAAGTGAGAACTAAGGTTACAAAAAATTTGTTTGTCTTAAACAACAGTTAGCTCTGGAATTACTCCTGACCTTTATTTTTTCTCTCTCTCTCTCTCTCTATATATATATATATATGGATTCCTGGCAGTATGTATTGCTTTCATAACTAGGAAAAAATATAAAAATAAAAGCCATGCCAGTGACCGATAGTTGTTCCCCAGTATCCAGTGTCTCCTTTTTCTATAATAAACAGAAACCCAGTTTTTTGGTGATGGTAGAATTAAATTACCCCCTGAATGTACCTGTGTGACTAAGTTCTGGCTGGTGAGCTGTGAACAGGATGGAAGGGGGTCCTGGATTCCCTCTCTCTCCTGCTTTCTGATTTCTAGCTACTTGGGTGTAATTGGGGTGTGGTGGAGAGCCACTGTGCCCACCACTTGCAAGCAGCAGTGAAGAGCTAACCTGAGTCCCCTGGTAGCATCACAGGGCACCCTCTACACAAGCTTGGACTTTAAGTGAGAAAGACATGACTTCCATCTCATATAAGCCCCTGAAATTTGGGTGTACTTCTGCCAGAAGCTGGCCCGATGTGGCAGACATGCATGTGGACATTTTGTGGAGAGAACATGCAGCCTTTAGTACAGAACAAACATGAGTGAATGTCCAGCAACTCCATTTCCTAGGAACACCTTTGGATAGAGACTCCCTATTTCAGCTAGATCATACCTAGGAAAGTGATTTGGGACTGCTGAGTGATAAACAGAGCCTGGTTGTCATTAATGATCATTATTTGGCAAGGGATAGGAAGAGCATGCATTTCGCTGTCTGGGATCAAACAGAACAACCTGCTTGCAGAGCAAAGCAGCCCATGGTATTCCTTGGGTTCAAGTCCGAGCATGCTCCCGTGTCCAGCCTGGGCCTCCCTCTCCATTCGCCACTCCTGCCACTGCTCAGGTCACTTGGCATGCTTGTCCCATCTTCGTCTGGCTGGTCCTTGTCACCCAGATGGCACCTGAACCTCCCCTATTTAGAGAGGACTTTGCTGGCCACCCAGCCTAAATCTCCATCTTAAATCAGATTTCACCGCTCTGTTTTTGTAACATTATAACGTTTTGGCACTCTCTGGCTCCATCTTGCTTGTTTTATTGATGTTCTACCCTCATGAGGGCAAGGAACTTGTCTGGCATGTTTTCACTACTGTATCTTACATTCTAGAACAGGGCCTGGCAAACACAGTAGGTACCCAATAAATCTCTCTTGAAGAGTAGAATTAAAGGTGAAGAACTGGCCAGGTGCGGTGGCTCATGCTTGTAATCCTAGCACTCTGGGAGGCCGAGGCAGACAGATTACCTGAGCTTCGGAGTTTGAGACCAGCCTGGGCAACATGATGCAACGTGGTGAAACCCCACCTTTACTTAAAAAAAAAAAAAATTAGCCAGCCATGGTGGCACGTGCCTGTAGTCCCAGCTACTCAGGAGGCTGAGGCACAAGAATCACTTGAGCGCAGGAGGCAGAGGGTTGCAGTGAGCCCAGTGAGCTGAGATCACACCACTGCACTCCAGCCTGGGTGACAGAGGGAGGCTCCACCTCAAAAAAAAAAAAAAAAAAAAAAAAAAAAAAGTGGAGGCTGAGCTTGAAGGATACAAATAAAAGGAGTGGCCACAAGGGGAGTCTAGCTCATGAAAGTCAGGACTCACAGAAAGTATGAATAAGTTGAGGGAGAAGCAGCTGGCTGGGTCCAGGAAGAGAACTGGGCAGAGATGCTGAGTAGTGAGTAGACCAGCAAAATCTTGCAGCTGAGGTTCCTAGAGTAGCCAAACCCCAAACCACAGCCAGAGGCCCCTTGTCCCTAAGGCCTGTGTCCCAGAGGCCTTGCCATCTCATGATTACAACTCTATCTGTCTATCTGTCTTCATGCAGCCTTAGGACAGAACCCTCCCTCTACCTTTCTTAAACTGGACAAACGAGTCTCTTTTCCTTGTAACCAAAACAACTAAAGTAAAGCAAACACATACTCCTGGAAATTGTGACCTTCACCCTCCCTAAGCCCCTTCCTCTAGGAGAGATTTAGTTCTCTGCCTTTGTGTAGCTGCTCCCCTCCAGCCCTACACTCATCACATGGTGTTGGAAAGATGAGTTTGCCTCTTGGTCTCCCAACTATTCACAGGTTAGACTTCCTGCTCTTATTCCTGAATGTGATAGTTTTATGTGTCCGCTTGACTGAACCTCAGGGTGCCCAGATATGTGGCCAAGCATTATTTCCAGGTGTGTCTTTGAGGGTGTCTGGAAGACAGCAGCATTTGAATTGGTGGACTGAGGAAAGCAAGTGGCCCTCCCCAGTGTGGGTGGGCAGCATCCAATCCATTGAAAGCCCAAATGGAACAAAAAGGTGGAGGAGGGTTGAATTTGCACTGCCTGTTTGAGCTAGAATATTGATCTTCTCCTGCTCTCAGTGCTCCTGGCTCTCAGGCCTTCAGACTCAGACTGGAATCTACACCATCAGCTCTCAAGTCCTCAGGCCTTTGAACTACACCACCAGCTAGCTTTCCTGGGTCACCAGCTTGCAGATGGTAGATTGTGAGATTTCTCAACCTCCATAAATCACACAGGCCAATTCCTCATAATAAATCTCTTTCTATCTGGATATATCTCCTCTTGGCTCTGTTTCTCTGGTGAACCCTGCCTAATACACTGGGTCTTCTGCAACAGTCAGCCCAGGTCTGTCTTAGCACAGAGCATAGTGGATGTGTTAACCATGAGGGTGATGTCTGGATAGTGCCTTCCAAAACCTCACCTAGGAGCCTCCCATTTTCTGTGTGCTCAGAAGAGCTGCCTCTTGAAGAGTTACAGCAGAAAGAGAGAAAACCCACAGCTGGAGGCTCCAGGCATAGTGAATCTCCCCAGGGATCATTCTCGGGGTGGAGTGGACATTTATTATATTTTCTACCTACAACCAGGGGTTTGCAAACTGATGATGGCCTGAGGGTCACATCTGGTTCACAGAAGTGCTTTCTTACACCCACGTTATGTTTTAAAGCTATTTTTAACTAGCTGACAGCATACAAAAGAATCAAGACATTTAATAGGAAAAAAAAAATCTAGATTTCTTGCTTCTCTCAAAAAAAATTGGCATCTCTGGCTACACTCAGCCTACATTCCAACATGACAATATTTTCTTTATGTGCAGCGTGGGCTCTGCTATTTGTCACAGTCCCCATTGAGCCTGCTTCATTCTTACTACAAGCCTGGCCCCTGAAGTCATCTAAATTTGTGTCCTCTGGCCTGGAAGCATGCCTCTTCTTTTGAAAGAAGCTCCTGCTCCACTTAGTTGTGGGATTGTGGTCTCAGCTGTTAATCACAGTACCTTAACCACAGAGGTGAGTGGGTAACACACACTGGTAAGTCCTATAAGGGGACAGTACCTCAATAAGGCCAGTGTCCCTTCCTGGAAATGTAGTAAACATGGACTGGGAGAAGGAAGTCCTCTTAGCCACAGATCCCAAGCTGTAATGACGTGTGAAAAGAAGTCAGCCCACAGCAGAAAAAGCAAAGCAAGAGTCAAGAAACAGAGACAAGGCTGGGCGTGGTGGCTCACGCCTGTAATTCCAGCACTTTGGAGGCTGAGGCGGGCGGATCACAAGGTCAGGAGCTCGAGACCAGCCTGGCCAATATGGTGAAACCCCGTCTCTACTAAAAATACAAAAATTAGCCAAGTGTGGTGGTGGGCTCCTGTAGTCCCAGCTACTTGGCAGGCTGAGGCAGGAGAATGAATCGCTTGAACCCAGGAGGTGGAGGTTGCAGTGAGCTGAGATGGCGCCACTGCACTGCAGCCTGGGTGACAGAGCGAGACTCTGTCTCAAAAAGAAAAAGAGACAAAAAACAGAGAAAGAGGTGATGATAACAGCTGAGTCCCCACATCCAGGCATCCTCAAGGCCACTCCATCCCTTCCCCATTAAGCATCAGAAGCTGTACATTTCCCTCTTTTCTCACCTGGAGCTGGATGGAATTTCTGTCACATGCAACCAGAGATGTTACTAATAAAGTGGTTAGGAGGAGGACTGGCTTGAGAGTAACATCTAGAATCCACGTTTCTACCATGCAATTTGCGATTTTGGACAAACTGCTGATCTCCTTTCACCTCAGTTCATCTGTCTGTTTGGTCGGCACTGGGCACTCTAATGCTTATCTCCTCAGGTGGAATGGAGTTCTCATAATGCAATGTATGTAAAGCATTAAACTCAGTGCTTGTGCATAATAGGCATTCACAAAGTATTTCATAAACACTGAATTTTAAGATAAATGTTTAATAAAAACTAGTAGACTGGAAAGAAGAGTGAGTAAACTTCTGGAGAATTGTAATAGTGGTTTTTTTTTGAGATAGGATGTCACTCTGTCACTCAGGCTGGAGTGCAGTGGCACGATCATAGCTCAATGAAGCTTGGAACTCCTAGGTAAAGCTGTCCTCTCACCTCAGCGTCCCAAGTAGCTGGAACTACAGGTGGGGGACACCACGCTAGACCATTTAAAAAAAGAATTTTTTTTTTTTTGTAGAGACAAGGTCTTCCTATGTTGCCCAGACTGGTCTCAAGCTCCTGGCCTCAAGTGATCCTCCCGCGTTGGCCTCCGAAAGTGCTGAGATTACAGGCGTGAGCCACCACCCCAGGCCAGCAGTGTTCTTTAAGGTGATGTTTCCAAATCAGTACTGCTTTCAGAGACTTGGGAATATCCTACAAGAAGCCAGGCCTCACCCAGATGGACTTGAATTTGTTTTACGGCTCACTGTTTAAGTAAATGTGTGATCCTAAACCAGTTACTTACATTTTTTGACCCTGAGTGTCCCCCTATAAGGTGGAGATAATAATTCTCAGCTCTTTTAGTTATTTTGAGAATTAAATTAACTCATTAATGTAAAGGGTGCATAGTAGTCTATGGTAAGCGTTTAATAAACTGTAGTTAGGACTGTTGTGAAGGAAAAATAACAAAATCCATGGACAAGAGCTAACAAAAGGCTTCATTTCTGTGGAGTCATTGCCATTGTAATGTCTAGTATTTGAAGCTCAACTGAGCTGAAATTGCGTAGTAAGTCATCAGAGTACAATGCTGTTCTGTTCAGTTGTGCCAAGAACTCACCTCCTGCACCACCTCCAGCTGAGCCAAGCCCAGCATCTCCCACTAGTTAAAGCCCTCCTATGTTAGCTTTCAGCAACAAGCTTTTAAAGCAGGTTTCCATTAAAAATGAAAAAAAAATGGATGATTAATTAGCAGCAGAATAATCCAAATCAAGAGAGAGATCACAATGTGGAAAGTTTGTTTTTTTTTTTTTTCTTTTTAAGAAGTGAAGTCTAGCAACTTTCAAATTATAGGCAAAATGATCAAAGTTTTTGACATTTTGAGGCCAAAATATGACTTTACGCTGTTGATTCTCTAGACTTAAGCCCACTTCCTTGTGTGGAGAACACACCAGTGAAGGAAATGGAGGAGGAATAACATGGGTCCCCAGGAAGCTTTGCCTCTTTGTTCGGTTTTGGCAGCAAGCCCAACTCTGACTTGCATAAAATCTCCTGGAGCGTTTGTTCCAACAGTTCGCTCTGCGTGGCCCTGCCCGTCCTGCAGGCCTCGGGCAGCCTGGCCACGGTGGCCAGCGCCTGGGCTAACTCAGGCAGGACCAAGCCAGCAATATCTATTCCTTTAATGAGCTCTTGAAAATAGTGCCTGATAGACACGTTGTCCTTTTCAGGGACCTGGGGGACCATGCCATCGTGCATGAACCTCTTCATCTGTGTCCTGAGCTTTTTGTCTTTTCCTGCAGAAACTGTATTGCATTCCGGTGCTGCTGCAGGAGCCTCAGTATCTGGTGGCAGAGCTGGCGGGGGGTTGCGAGGTCCCGGGCCACCCACTGCAGCCTCTCCAACTCGGAGGCATGCTCTAGCTCCAGCTCCTCCTCCTCCAGGCTGCGGCTGTGGATGCTGCTGATCAGGCAGTTTCCAATGGTTTTGATCATGGTCCTTGTGCTGGTGGTGCTGGTGGACAGGTCTGATGAGCCTCGCTGTGTCCTGCCAAGGGAGCACTAACACACACTTAGGCAAGCCCTGCAGGGAGGCCCTCCAGCCTACAGGTTCTGCTCTGCCTGGGCTTCCACCCTGAGGCAGGGAGGCCCCAGGCCTGGCAGACACTGCTGGTTGCCAGCCCACTACCCATTTTTCACCTCTTTTCTACCCAAATAACTCTGATTCTTTGGGGGAACCAATGTGGGCAGCTAAAAATACTACATTCATTTTCTGCTCCCCTTGACATTGGGAGTAACCAGGTGTGCAATGGAAGCAGAAGTAGAATCCAGTCAGGTGGGCTTCTAGGAAGCTGCTTAAAAGTGGGTATGTGCCCCTGGGACCAGTCTTGACCCTTCCCTTTCCCTTTGCCGGGATCATGGACACGATGCCTATATTGGACAGCCATCCTGTGACTACGTGCTGACGAGCACCTACCAAATGGTCGAGAGAAAAGGGCTGGAGCATCACGGCTCCCAAGCCAGCCAGCCTTGACTTCCTACCTTGGGACATTTCATTAAAGTAAAAAAATAGAACCCCTGATTTTTTAAAGCCATTGCTCATGGACTTCTGCTACAGCCAAATGCAGATTATTGTTGAAAGAATAGCCACATGGAAGAAATCACCTGAATAATTTAGAGGGAAGTAAATGAAATCTCAGATGCAACCATTCTAATATTTCTAGAAAAAGTCAAGATCTCATACTCCAGAACTGGTGGTCTTCAGTTCACCCCTAAAGCCCAGCACAAAGCTGGCATGGCAGCTCACACCTGTAATCCCAACACTTTGAGACCCAAGGCAGGTGGATTGCTTGAGCGCAGGAGTTTGAGGCCAGCCTGGGCAACATGGCACAACCCCAACTCTGCAAAATTTGCAAAAATTAGCTGAGCATGATGGTACATGCCTGTAGTCCCAGCTATTCGGGAGGCTGAGATGGGAGGATCCCTTGAGCCCAGGAGGTCAAGGCTGCAGTGAGCCGTGATTGTGCCACTGCACTCCAGCCTGGGTGACACAGCAGGACCCTCTCTCAAAAATAAATAAAATAAATAAAACCCAGTACCAGCATCACCCCATGATCAGGTCTTTCCAGATGAGGCAGCAAAAAGTAGGGGAAAGCACATCAATGAAGCCACACAGACCGAGGAGAATCTTGGTTCTTGCTAGCTGGGTAGCCTTGAATCTCAGTTTCCTGCCTTCAAAGAAAGGGATCCTGGCCAGGCACAGTGACTTACGCCTGTAATCCCAGCACTTTGGGAGGCCGAGGTGGGCAGATCATGAGGTCAGGAGATCGAGACCATCCTGGCTAACACGGTAAAACCCCGTCTCTACTAAAAATACAAAAAATTAGCTGGGCGTGGTAGCAGGCACCTGTAGTCCCAGCTACTCGGGAGGCTGAGGCAGGAGAATGGTGTGAACCTGGGAGGTGGAGCTTGCAGTGACCCGAGATTGTGCCACTGCACTCCAGCCTGGGAGACAGCGAGACTCCATCTCAAATAAATAAATAAATAAAAATAATAAAAAAATTTAAAAAATTTTAATTTTTGAGTACATAGATATAGATCTAATTTGAATATTTTTATATTTTGTGTCTGTAACTTTCTGAAATATGGAATATAATTATAATAACTTTTAGTGTCTTCATCTACTAATTCTAACATCTGTCTCAGTCCTGATTTGATTTTGATTGTGTGATTATTGTTCTCATTATAGACTATGTTTTCCTGCTTGTTTGCCTGCCTGGTAATCTTTGATTGGATGCCAGACATTGTGAATTTTACTTGGTTGGGAGCTGCATATTTTTGTATTCCTATAAATCTTCAATTTTGTTATGGGATGCAGTGGAGGTACTTGGAAAGAGTTTGATCCTTTCAGGTCTTGCTTTTATTGTTTTTTAGGTGGGTCCACAGCAGTGGTCCATCTAGGGCTAATTATTCCTGACTACTTGGAGGAAAGACCTTCTGAGTACTCTTCCCAGTGTTCCATGATGTATGAGTTTTTCCAGTCTTGTGGAAATAGGCATTGTTCCTTGTCCTGTGCAAGCATCAGGTGCTCTTCCCTCAATATTTTTATGTTTCCTTGTCTGACCTTGGGTAGTGTCTTCACAGACATATGCTGATCAGTTCACTGCTGAGTACTCAAGGAAGACTCTTGACAGGTCTCCAGGATCTCTGTTTGTGTAACCATCTCCTCTCTGAACTCTGTCCTATGTACTCTAACTGCTTTGGTCTCCCTAGAGGGTGTCTTAGCTCCGTCTTCTGAACTCAGGGAAGGTAAATTAATTGGCTATTAACTGTTCATTTTTTGAAGTCCTGAAAGCAATCAGGACTGACCCAGTTCTTAAGGTGCACATTTCAAAACTTGGCATGTTTCAGGACAGACTCAAGGGGAACCCGTCTCTAGAGAATGCAATGTATGATTTCTCCCTTGCACTTATACACTGCCTTTGTTGGCCTTGTGCTCTGAAGAGAAAACTGTTGAAACCAGAACCAAACATTGTCTTCCTGTTAATGTGGGGACAGGAGAGGAACCATTCAAGCCATACCTCCGTTTCCTGGGCTGTGCTCTCAGATCTCTGCAGCACCTGCTGAATGTTCTCAGCAAAGCCAGCTTTCCTCTCTGTGTACACATCAGCAATCTTGGCTACCTGGTGAGAACTGTGGTCCCCAGAGAGCTTGAATATCCTGCATATTGGCTTTTCATCACTTAGGCACATCTGATTGAGAAAAGAAAAGCAGTGAAACTTTCTTTCCTTCCTTTTCCAACCCTATGCACTAGAGACCTGCCCTACCCAGGCTGATGACATTGTGAATGTGTGAAGCAACTATTAAAAGTCAGTTGCACAGGACACCCTGGTGTGTGTAGAACAGAGGTGATGATAGTACTAGGATGGTCTGGTGGTGATTTAGTAAGTGCATGTTGTTATTTCACAGAATCCTCACACAACCACCCTTTGCTTTAGATAGTATTGTTTGTTGTTGTTGTTGTTGTTGTTTTAGACAGGGTCTTGCTTTGTCACCTAGGCTGGAGTGCAGTGGTGCAATTTCAGCTCACTGCAACCTCCGCCTCCTGGGTTCAAGTGATTCTCCTGCCTCAGCCTCCCAAGCAGCTGGGACTACAGGCACATGCCACCACGCCCAGCTAATTTTTTAGTAGAGGCAGAGTTTCGCCACATTGGCCAGGCTGGTCTCCAACTCCTGTCCTCAAGTGATTTGCCCACCTTAGCCTCCCAAAGTGCTGGGATTACAGGTATGAGCTACTGCGCCCAGCCTACATAGTACGGTTTTATGGGTGAGGAAGCTCAGAAGGCTGCAAATAACTTGCCAGGAAGGGACAGCACTGGGATTAGAAGACAAGGTCCTTCTGAGTCTAAGGTCAGAGCTTTTCCCACATTGCCACACCACCTGCCTCATAGGACTGCCGTGAGAATTAAATAGGGCGATGCACGTAAGATGCCTGGAGTACTGCCTGACACCTGGACGACATTAAACCCCTGGTAGCTGTTGATAATATTATAAGGACCTTCACAAACAAAGTGAGCCCCACTACGGGACTGAAAGCTGAGCACATTTCTAGATGGAGGGGACCAAAGAAGAGCCATCCCCCCTGCCTGCTTCTTCTGCTTCCACCCCTTCCTTACACAGTTCAGGGGCAGGCTCTGAATGAACACCATAGAGGTGACTGCTGAAGATGAGGCAGAACCATAGCAAACTTGTGAAAAACTAAACCAATTCTTAAAGGCATAATCTAAAGAGGAATACATAATTGCACCTAAGGGGCTTGACCTAGCCTGTCCCAAGCAGTGTCATTGATCTCAGCAGAAGTGCAAGCTGCAAGGAAGAGAGGAGTGGCTCAGGCGGTGGCCCAGGTGGCTGGTTGAGGGTAGAGGATCTCAGAGAGACCCTGCCCCACCGCGGCGGACCTGATTCAGAACTAGGAGACCCTCTTCCAGAGCCTCTTTCAGTGCCACATCTCTGCTTTTGGAGTTGGCTTCAGAGTTTCAAGTTGTGGCAGAATTATGAAGTCCCATGAATACTTTTGACTTCTTCCAAGTAAATTGTCAACTTAGGGGGCCGGGCGTGGTGGCTCATGCCTGTAATCCCAGCATTTTGGGAGGCTGAGGTGGGCAGATCACGAGGTCAGGAGATCGAGACCATCCTGGCTAACACGGTGAAACCCCGTCTCTACTAAAAATACAAAAAAATTAGCTGGACGTTGTGGCGGGCGCCTGTAGTCCCACCTACTCGGGAGGCTGAGGCAGGAGAATGGCGTGAACCTGGGAGGTGGAGTTTGCAGTGAGCCGAGATCGCGCCACTGCACTCCAGCCTGGGCGATAGAGTGAGACTCCATCTCAAAAAAAAAATATGTATTGTCAACTTAGTTTACACCTGATAATTAGCAAAGACAAGCAACCTAGATGAGGCTCCTAAGGCTGGTGGCTGATGCTACCTAATCTATGAAACATGGAAACTCTGCCTTCTCCTGCCCCTCCGGGGTTGCTTGGGGAGTCAAGTAGGCTAAAGGTTGTAAATGTGCTTTGTGAACAGCAAAGAATTAAAGCCTTTTAAAGGGGTATCCCATCTGACAGAAGGATCCATCCTAAAGTTAGTGCCAAAGGGGAAAATTACCTCAAAATTCCCTTTGAAGATCCCTTAGCAAGGGAATGTGGAGTGTCTTGTAGAACACATCTAGTTTTGTGCAAGGCACACTGTAGATATGTGTGTAGAAATGTACAATGTACAGAGCATTGCACAGAAACAACCAAGGGTTCATATGGCACACTGTGCGGAAAATGTGTGCTGAGCATCTAAACGCCAGAATTACACTCAGCTCTCCAAAGGAGTCACTCCTCACCAGCCATTTGGGAGGCAACAGAAGGAATAGCCGGTTCGCCAGTCTCATCCTACCGCACCCTCTCTCCGAGATGACTGAGGGTGGCTGGAGTGTCATAAATCTCATAAATCACTGTACCTGTTTGAGCCCTTCTACATGTGACCCCTTCAACCCCGCTGTGGGCTGCAGGGCTGAATACTGCACGCACACACATGCACACACACATGCACCCCCCCCACACACACACGCACATCCCCCGCCACACACACACGCACATTCGTCCCTGGGCTCCACGTTACAAATGAAGAATAAAGTTAGCATTGGGTTGTGGATTTGGAAAGTAATCCTCTACTATACTCCTGAGTAAACATCTGGTTTCAACTATGTAGGGTTACCGAGTAATTTAACAAATTGGGCAGCTAGGCAAAAAGAAAATTTTAAAAAGTATAATTTAATACCAGATTCATGATTTCTCCACGCTTTTCACACATCTGAGTGAGCTGGTTTTGTTCCCCGGTGTGAAGTGTCTCAAGTACTTCCTTAAGCTTTTCCAGGATATTTTCAGCCAGGATGTTTCCCTGCAATCCATTTGTTCTCTTGCCCTTCAAATAAATGTCCTAAAATAGAGATGACATGAGTTTGTGGCAAATTCCTGAGGCCAAAGGCCACCTCATCTTCGGGGAAGTTTGAAATATGTCCCTTCCTGGTCACTAAAACACCATCCGGGAGGAGGAAAGAACTCACATTCCACCCTGGGGAAGGCTGATAAGACCTGGAGAAGGAAGTGACCGAGAACCCTGCACGGTAACACTTCCAGGCTGGCCCTGCCGTGGGCCTGGTACCAGCATCTGTTGTGAAAGTCACTACAAACTCCATCAGGTGAAACTGGAACCTGCGTTCTTTCAGTCCGTTGAGTTTTGGTTAGGACCTACTCTGTCTTCCACAGAAACGCAGTCCAGTGGTAAGACAAATGCTCACAGTCAATGACTGCACAGTTGGATATGCCAGTGGAGTGCAGAGAACGAAGGACCAGGTCTCACTGTGTCTTTTATTGTCTGTGTTTTGATGTTTTGGCACCTGGGGCCTGCCCTCCCAGGGTTAGCCAACTCCTAGACAGAGTAAAGGATCTCACCTAGGACTGTGCTTTTCAGATGCAAACCAACCAACCCAGATCCCACACCCCCAACCATCCAACCTTCTCACACGCAGGCCACTGTCTACCTGCCCTAATTACCAGAGAGCAAGGCACAGCTCCTATGCCTCAGAGCCCACTGAAATGATTCACACTAGCCAGTCTTTACCCTGCTTACCCTCCCCTCCCCATTTGTTCCTGTGGAAACCACAGCAAAGGCCCTGGACCACAGTTCCCTGCCATTCCCTTTGCCTCCTGATCAATCCTGGGGCTTCCCCATGTGGCCCTGCGTGGTGGGGGGCTCCCTCCTCTTGGGAACTCCGAGTAACAAACTACCTTTTCAGTGGCAATCATCTCCTGATCTTTTGGCCCGAACAGAACCAGTGCAGGGAAGTGATTTCTTTTCTACCCCACTAAGAATTTCCCTGGTCGCTCGGAAATGAGAAAAGAACTTGTCTTGAAAAGAGGTGGACCTGGGTTTGAATTCCAGCCTAGCACTCACTACAGAATGCCACTGGTATATAAATCTTTTCCAGGATTCAGCAGAATGAATACCCCAGGGAAGATGAATAGGCCAGCGCCTGGGATCTGGGCCTTTTTTCTTTTCAAAGAAAACTGAAGAGCATTGAAAATGTCCCAGAGGGTCTGCCTTCAGAGCTGGGCACACCAGTCCTTTCCCTCCCTTCTCTCTCAAATCTCTGCCTCTACTCAATCAATCCAAAGCTCTTTCCCACCCTTCGAGGCCGCAGGTGCAGCCGGTATCCCAGCCAGCACTGTCCCTCCACTCGATCCCCTGTGTTCTGTCAGGGTGAGGACGCACCTCTACTCCTGCTCAATCCTCTTGGGACCGCACCTGCATGACCTGCCCAACCCCCAAATCCAGGCTCAACAAAATTTCTGCGAAGACCTCCAGTGTACTTCCTGTGCCCTTTGCAGGTTCCTTATGGTCTCCCGGAGTCTGAGGAGCCTGTATGTCCGTCACCTGGGAGGAGGAAAGCCAGAGAGCAGGGCAGGGGACAAGGACCGCCTCCCTTCCAAAGTGGAGCTTCCGAGGGTGCCGTTATCTCTAGTTGCTTGGTGCATAACTTAAAATCACAATAGAGAAATTAAGGTTGCCATGGACCTGCTCAGGGAGGGAAGATGAGGAAGGAGCTGTGCACGAGAAGCTCGGTCATCGGAGAGGCAGCAAATGCCAGTAGCGTCTAAAACCAGTGGGTGAAGAATGGCAAGATGAACACATACTCAGAGCTATGGTGGTGAGTGCAGGAAGAATGATGTAGAAAAAGTTAGGAGAGATTGCCTCTGGAGAGTGGGACTAGGGGTGGGATGGCAGCATTGCTTTTCATTATAAACTCTTTTCTACACTATTTCTTTGATATGATTTAAAAATAAATGTACAAATAAGTGAAAATTCCAGGTTGAGAAATAAAATGATCCATCGAAATGTGTGCTGCTTCTGAGCTGCTGCCCCTGTCTCTGCAGTCACCTCATGGCAGCCCTTCCCCAAAAGCCAGGCGATGACCGCCTGGGAGATCAGTGCCTGTCTTTCTCCCTGCCCTCCAGCCCCTCAGGATTCCTCTGCCTGCAACCTATTCCTTCTAGATTTTCTTCCTTCCTTCCACAAATATCCAAAGGGCCTGGAGCAACACCAATCATGATTCCTACAGTCCAGCTGGCAAAATGTTACACAAAGCATTTCCATGACAGCATGTGACGTTGTGCTTTCAGAAGTCAACATTATGATGACCCTTTCCAGGTTAAAATATGTCCCTAGCTCCCCTCTGCTTACAGGATAAAATGCAAAGCCCTTTGCTTGATGTATAGGGCATCCTGGAATATGTCCTACCTACCCTTTGGGTGGGTACCCTACAGCCCCAGGTGTCTCCCACAGCACCTTACACTCAAGCCTCCCTGATCTCTGGGCCAGGCCCTTAAGCACCTCCTTTCTTAAGCCCTCTTTCTTGGGCCTTGGTATCTGCCACTGTCTCTTCCTGGATTGCCCTCTCCATCAGCGTCAGTCCTACTATAGATTCTACCCAGCAGTGCCTCCCTTGTGGCCTTCCTGTCCCCTGCATTGCATTGCAGACCTGCACTGTGGGGTCTCCCATTATATGCGTGATCCATCTCTCCTTGAAGGACGAAGTCTGAACCCTCATCAGCTCTGCTTCTCTGGTCTTCCACCACAGTGACAAGGTACCTAGCAAGTGCTAATAAATGGTTCTACCTACCCCAGCGCATACTGAACAAGCTGTTCTATGAGAACGTTCTCTCCAACCTTAGGCCACAATGTACATCCTCCTGTAGCTCCTCCCTGTGGGTCCCGATGGGACTTCTAAGCCTAAAGGAAAAGCCTGTCCTACCCCTCCCAACACCCTCCCACAACCCTTCAGAGATGTGGGTCTGTCTTGCTGGTCTTCATTTCGGGGCCCAGCGTCCCCAGTTTTCTCATGGGCCAGGGTTCGAAGAGTGCAGACCAGAAAGAAGTCTGCTCCCATGGTCAGGCGCTGTGGCTCATGCCTGTAATCCCAGCACTTTGGGAGGCCCAGGCGGGCGGATCACGAGGTCAGGAGATCAAGACCATCCTGGTTAACACGGTGAAACCCCGTCTCTACTAAAAACACAAAAAATTAGTCGGGAGCGGTGGCGGGTGCCTGTAGTCCCAGCTACTCGAGGGGCTGAGGCAGGAGAATGGTGTGAACTCGGGAGGCGGAGCTTGCAGTAAGCCGATATCGCACCACTGCACTCCGGCCTGGGCAAAAGAGCAAGACTCCATCTCAACAACAACAACAACAACAACAACAAAAAAGAAGTCTGCTCCCTCATGGAGTGAAAGGGCGCTGATTTTCCTCTTACTTTCCTACACACTGGACAACAGAACCGTCCCTGGACCTGGGTGCAATTCTGGCAAACCAAGATCAGCTCCAGGCACTGTTTGCAGAAGTTATGGGAGCAGGAGAGCAGCAGTGCAGATGACGTAATCAGCTCTGTGCACATGGGCAGGACAGTGCTGCACCCAGCGGCTCCATGGCTCTCAGGCTGCCGCCCTGGACAGATGCTAGAACAGGCCTAAAACTGCTCTGGGAGCCACGTCACAATAGCGCCATGGCCAGGCCTGGCTTTCTTCCAGGGGATGAAGCAAGGAAGCTCCTTGAGTGCTTCAGGGGCGCCAGGACATGTCGGGGAGTCAGGCGGCCAAATCCAGCTGCAGCTCCTTTCTTTGTAGCTTGTGTGCCAAGATGGTTCTTAGATTTTTTAGACTTTTTTTTTTTTTTTTTGAGACGGAGTTTCACTCTTGTTGTCCAGGCTGGAGTGCAATGGCGTGGTCTCCACTCACGGCAACCTCCGCCTCCTGGGTTCAAGCAATTCTTCTGCCTCAGCCTCCCAAGTATCTGGGATTACAGGCATGTGCCACCATGCCCGGCTAATTTTGTATTTTTAGGAGAGACGAGGCTTTGCCATGTTGGTCAGGCTGGTCTTAAACTCCTGACCTCAGGTGATCTGCCCACCTTGGCCTCCCAAAGTGCTGGGATTACAGGCGTGAGCCACCGCGCCTGGCCATTTTTTAGACATTGTATAAAACAAAAAGCGAAAAACAAAACAACAAAAACAAAGATATGCAACAGAGTCCACGCATGACCTGCAAAGTCATAAGTATTTACTTTCTGGCGCTTTACTGAAAGAGTCTGTGGTCCTGTGTAATTGAGAAGATGAACCTACTGAAATCCAGCTACTCCTAGGCACAGCATCCTGGCCTCAGGTTAGCAGGGAGGAGTTGGGGGATAGGGCCACCACCCCACCACAGCTGAACCATGTGAGGCAGGTAGCTCCTGGCCTCTCCTGTTCCTTCATTCACGTGTGTTGAATGAGGCCATCTCTCAGCACGTCCTCTCTGATCCTGGGCATCACCAGTCTCTGGATTGTGACTTGGCCTTTCCCAGCCCTCAGTGCCTGTCTAGCCTGCCTGCCTGGGGGTTCCTGGAGGATCAGCCAGTCTAAACAAGGGGCACTAGTTGAGCACCCATATTGGGCCGGCATTGTCATGTGTTATTTCTTATTTCATCTCCACAGCCCTAAGAGGCTCAAGAAATTAGCTTTCATTAAGTCAGAGAAACTGAGGCACAGAGAGGTAGGATAACCTTTCCAGGGCTGCAATGTGTCACATTCCATATGACTCTTTCTCTTTTCCTGGCAAGCTTTGTTGCCTCACAGATGAGGTTGTCCTATAGATGTGAAGGTTCATGGTAAAATATATAGGTGTGGCTGGGTGCGGTGGCTCATGCCTGTAGTCTTAGCACTTTGGGAGGCCTAGGAGGGTGGATCACCTGAGATCAGGAGTTCGGGACCAGCCTGGCCAACCTGGTGAAACCCTGTCTCTACTAAAAATACAAAAATTAGCTGGGCGTGGTGGCAGGCACCTGTAATCTCAGCTACTCAAGAGGCTGAGGCAGGAGAATTTCTTGAACTTCGGAGGCGGGGCTTGCAGTGGGCTGAGATCACGCCACTGCACTCCAGCCTGGGTGAAAGAGCAAGACTCCATATCAAACACACAAAAAAGGATGGGTGTGTTACATTGCTAGACATGCTCATGAGACCATGGGGAGCAGGGAGGAAGGAGTGAAAACCCACACCCAACACTCGCAGCCCCTATTCAGCACGCAGGCACCCAGCATCAAATATGTTCAAGACACAAGATGGGCCCTGGGGGGCTGAAGGTGCTGTGACTGCTCCTTATTCATGATGGTGACAGCCACTCTTGGAGGGCTCAGCACATATGAGTTCTCGGTATGCACTGTCCCAGTTACTTACCACAACACTCCTGTATAATCAGGTCCAAAGTCATAAATAAGAAATAGGCTGGGTGCAGTAGCTCATGCCTGCACTCCCAGCACTTTGGGAGGCTGAGGCGGGAGGATTGCTTGAGCCAGGAGTTCGAGACTAGCCTGGGCAATGTAGCAAGTCCCTGTCTCTATACAAAATAAAATAATAATAAAAAAAGAAATATGGCAATATCCCTGCTCTCACAGAGCTCTCAGTCCAAAGGAGATGACAGATACAGAAGGAGAGTTGCAGGCATCCCAGCTGGCCCACCCGTCATGACATCCCTAACCATCTTCCATCAAGGCCAGAAACGCTGACTACTCCCCTCATCAGACTGACGTCAAGGGGTGGTCATGTGATACGCTTTTGTCCAATGAAACGTGTTGAAGTCTGCTCAGAGGCGTCGAAGAAACTTTTTTGCACTCCTGGGAAAAGAAACATGCAAATTTCACCACACCTTCCCATATCTTTCCACCTTGTGTGAAGACTCAAAAGCTGGAGTTGTAGCAGCTGTTTTGTAACCATGAGGGAAACTACCAGGAAAAGCACAGATATGGATGCTGACATCAGTGAACTGCTGGACCCATGTCAATGCTCACTTCTCTCCAACCTATAGTTATGTGAGAACAACAAAGCCACTACAAGCCAGGTCTGCAATCCTAACTGATAACAAAAAGGTAGTAAATATTATGAGCCATGAGAGATAAGAAGCTGTAAACATTTAGAGAATACAAGACTACTTGCAAGTGGAAATAGAAAGGATGGGGAAGATGTGGCAGCCTCTGTCTGTTGCTGACTGTACTAGAGCCATTGCCTTCTTTTTTCTGTTTTTTTGTTTTTTTGTTTTTTTGGTACTGAATCTTGCTCTATGGCCCAGACTGGAGTGCAGTGGTGCAATCTTGCCTCATTGCAACCTCTGCCTCTAGGTTCAAATAATTCTCGTGCCTCAGCCTCCTGAGTAGCTGGGATTACAGGTGCCCACCACCACACCTGGCTAATTTTTGTATTTTTAGTAGAGATGGGATTTTACCATGTTGGCCAGGCTGGAACTCCTGACCTCAAGTAATCCGCCTACCTTGGCCTCCCAAAGTGTTGTGATTACAGGCATGAGCCCCTGCGCCCAGCTGCCTTCTGTCTTGCTAGGAGCACCCTGGCTGCTCTTAACTCCTGAGACAGGTCCGTGATGGACAAGATCATTATGTAAAGGTCATCCCCCAGGCCAGATACTGTCCCCCAGTCACCCCAACATTTAGGGCAGGTTTGGCTACATGGACTAGTACTCGCCAATGAGATGTCAGGGGAATTTTGCTAGAAGGTTTACTGGGAAATTCTTCCCTCTATAATAAAAAAGGAAAACTGCCCACCTGTTTTTTTTTTCCTGCTGCCTCTCCTTTCTGCCTTGACTGCAGTTGTGTAACGACATGATCACTGCACTACAGCAGCTGTCTTGTGATCAAGAAGTAAAGCCCTGAAGGTCAGCAGAGATGCCAATCCAGACCATTGACCTTGACATCAGTGAGCTGCTGAAAGAACCTGGAACCACCTTGCTGGAGACTTCTGGTGAGATAAACATCTTTGTTACTTAAGCCACTATCGGTTGAGTGTTCTAATGATCATTCTTGGCCTGTGCACAAGCCTTCCTGGAAGACTTGGCATTTGAGCTGAGGCTTGAAGGATGGGTCGTGCTTGGACATGCAAGTATGAAGGAGAGGACTGAGGAGAGGTGGGTTCCAGAAAACCAACTGTTTGGAGCCAAGGCAAGGAGCTGGAAAATGTGAAGCTAATGAGTAGTCTGGTTTAACGAGAGTGTTCACAGTTTATTGGGCACTGAAGAAATGCAGTGTGTGTTTGATAGTTTGCAGGAGATGGGAAGCTGTGGGACTGGGCTGGGGGCTGCCTGCAGGCAGGACCTGCAAAAACAGGCAGACCAGGGCCAAAGATGGCCCTTTGCTTTTAAGACTCAGGCGCCTAATGACAGCGAACAGCAGCCCCTTTACAGAAACCCGGATCCCAGGAGCAGGGCCCAGGTTCAGATCTACATGATGGCAGACCCTCTTGTCACCCACTATCCACAGGCTGTGCTGTGTTTCTCAGCCTCCCGCAGGCTGTATGGTCTTTCTGGTCCTAGGACACACAGCAGCAGGTGGGCAGTTAAGCTCCAGCCTCCTCTGTCCACTGTCCCCTGCACAGCAACCCCAGGCCTTGGGTTCTGGACCTGGGAGAGCCACCTAGCCCACCCCATGGGAATTCAAACAAGAAGCAGGCTATTGTTGGTTAAGCTACCGAGATTTAGGAATTGATCTGTTATCCTGGCACAGCCTAGCTTGGGGCTTCTCAAATTATCTATGGTAAAGGGCTAGTTCTTTTTAAATTTCCTCTTCTTCTTCTTCTTCTTCTTCTTCCTCCTCCTCCTCCTCCTCCTCCTCTTCTTCTTCTTTCTCCTTCTCCTTCTTCTTCTTTCTTCTTCCTTTTTTTTTTGAGACAGAGTTTTCTCTTGTCACCCAGGCTGGAGTGCAATGGTGCGATCTTGGCTCACTACAGCCTCCACCTCCTGGGTTCAAGTGATTCTCCTGCCTCAGCCTCCCTAATACCTAGGATTACAGGTGCCTGCTACCACACCTGGCTGATTTTTGTATTTTTAGTGGAGATGGGGTTTCACCATGTTGGCCAGGCTGGTCTTGAACTCCTGGCCTCAAGTGATCCATCCACCTTGGCCTCTCAAAGTGCTGAGATTACAGGCGTGAGCCATGGTGCCTGGTCTCTTTTTAAAAATTTCTAATATAACACAGATTGATGCTTTCATAAAGTAAAGACAAACTACTGGAAGAATATTTTTAAAAGACATCCAGAATACAAACCCAACTTTAATTATTCTATTCATCAGACACTGTCAGAATGGATTTCTAAATCCTGACTCTTATTTTCTGCACCCCACTTTCCAAGAGGGGACCACTCTGGGAGCTGCACTGGCCAGGCCTGTCTTGTCCCACCCGTTTCCTCTGTCAGGCCTCCGTGTGTGGAGAACAGGCTGAGGGGTAACGGGAGTGGGATTCAGTCTGGGCTCTGCTCTTGGTGGCGTCAACCCCAGTGGGCACTTCATTTGCCCCAAGGCGAGGTATGAAGGGTATGTGGGAGTGTCTAGTAGGCAACTGGAGACTGTGACTGAAGGTCTAGAGATAATTTAGAGGTCATTTATTGACCTGTTATTGGATGCGGGCATTGCATTCAGTATTCTGCAAACATCATCCCATGTAAACAGTAAGCAACAGTGCAAAGCATGCACTATTGGGCAACGCCCTTTCTTCTCATTTAAAAATATTATGGCAGGCTGGGTGCAGTGGCTCATGCCTATAATCCCAGCACTTTGGGAGGCCAAGGTGGGAGGATCATGAGGTCAGGAGTTTGAGACCAGCCTGGCCAATGGAGTGAAACCCTGTCTCTACTAAAAATACAAAAATTAGCCAGGGGTGGTGGTGGGCACCTGTAATCCCAGCTACTGCAGAGGCTGAGGCAGAAGAATTGCTTAAATCTGGGAGGAGGAGGTTGCAGTGAGCCAAGATAGTGCCACTGCATTCCAGCCTGGGTGACAGAGCAAGACTCCGTCTCAAAAAAAAAAAAAACAAACAAAAAATTTTGGTAAAATATGCATAACATAAAATTTACCATCCTCACCATTTTTAAGTGTCCAGATCAGTGGCATTAAATGCATTCACATGATTGTGCAACCAACACCACTATTCATCTCCAGAACGTTTTTATTCGTTCAGTCCAAACTGAAACTCTGTCCCCGTTGAACAACAACTCCCCATTCCCGCTCCCCATAGCTTCTGACAACCACCATTCTTGGCACTGCCTTTTACAGATGGAGATGAAACACAGATGGTACAGGAGGCAGCAGGACAGCCAGCCCTCATCCTGGTGGCCCTGGGGCAGGACAAGCTCCAGGGCCCTGTGCTTGGCTCTGGGTGGTGAATGCCAGCTCCTAGGCCACAGCGGCTGGGAGGGATGGGCACAGTGGGGTGACCCCTCCCCAGGAGGCAGTGAGGGGTGTGGGAAGCACTGACAGTTGGGCCAGGAGGAGGAGTAGGACCCAGAAAAGGGGTCGGACAGCCAGAGGGGCCAAGGGAGGAGAGCGGGCAGTAAGTCTACACTGCTTCTGAGGTCAGAGGAGGCAGAGGACTTGGAACTTCAGACATGACCAGTGACTGGTTCCAGAGAGGCTAGATGCCTGGGGATTCAGGGATGAGGGCAAAGGCGGTGGGAGCGCAAGCCAGGGAGGGGACACGCAGGCTGGCAGGGGGGCAAATGGCGGGGCAGAGAGGGGGAGGTCTGCCCCACGCCCCTGTGCCCCAGTCCAGAGGCCGCCCAACTTAAATGGAGGTGGACCCTTTCCTGACTCTGTGGAACCTGTTCCGTTCCTGCCTGTAGTTCATGATGCTGATGTGGTTTTGCCTCATTGCAATTTTCTCCACACTGTAGAATCTCCCTGTAGCAGATTCTCCTCCTCCTCTGCTCCCTTTGGACACCAGCTGGCTCTGCGGGTGTGGGGAAATCTTTGTCCTGAGCCACCCTTGCCTCCCAGGAGCCCGCAGTTGTCTGGGGCAGCATGCTCACTGCAGGAAGTGACTGCTCTCTGAGGAGAAGAATTTGCCAAGTTCTCAGACTAAGAGAAGGTCACTGGCCTGGGGTCTGGGGAACTGCATGGAGAAGGTCCTCTGAAGTGGGCCAGGAGGACAGATGTCACCGGGGGAAGGGTGGAAACACAGCAGGAGTGGGGTCTCAGAGGTGAGGGGGCTGTGCTGTGCGGAGTGATGGGACACTGGCCTTCACTGTGGGGGACAAGCTGGACTCCAACTGGGACCCATTTTGGTACCTGTCAGACAAAGCTAGGGAAACCATGGCACTTGGAAGTAGGGAAAGAATGTGGAGGATGCGTCTTTATATAGGCCCTGAGGGGTGTGGAAAGAAGTGGAAAGAGACCCAGAGACTGACCCAGGGGTGGAGACAGGGAGTTGGAGCTGAAAGACATTTGCCCAAGAATCTAGACAAATTGAATGGCTGGGGGTGTGGCCAGCTGACTTCACACAAAGAGAAAGATAAAAGTGATTTTCTTGGGGTCAAGAGAGGATGCCACATTAGAAGATAGGTCTCTGAACTCCTGGAACCCGATTACCAGGATGTCTGTGGTTGAAAACCTTGGACAGAGCCATCCACCGCAGGTGGTGGAATGGGAACAGGCTTAATGCCAGGGTTGCTGTTACCCCCCGGCCCAGCTGGAGAGGGGCCCTCTGCATGCTTTGGAAATGCTGGCCTCTAGGCACATTTCTATCCTTTAAAGAGAGAAAACACACGTGTTCCAGCTTTGCTGGTGGTCCCTACCCAGAGGCTCCACATCTCAACAGCCCAGGCCCTGGGATGGGGAGCAGAGGACCTGGCCCAACCTGTAGGGCTGCGGATGGCCTCGGGACCGTGGCACATTCTTGGAGGCCTGGCATGACTGAGATCAGGTATTTCACCTGCCTGGGGAGAGATGGGGGCTTGAAGTCTACACTGAGTTGGTTTAAAGAAAGAGAAGAAATGCACTACTTCTTGCTCACCTGTTTGTGGACTGTTTTAAAAGTGGGGGCTGGGGCTGTTTGAAATTTGACACCAGAATGACTCACTGACTTTATTTCTACCCCAACCTCTCCCTACAGTCCGTGGACAAAGGATGATTTGGTTTTTCAGAATGAAAGGCCAGGAGTACTATTATCTATTGTTTCATTGTCCAGAATTCCTGTCCCTCTATTTTCTGCATACAAATCCACAAGGCATGTCCCCTCCTTTGTGGAGCCTTCTCTGCCTTCCCAGAGGGCTCTTGGCCTCACATGACCTGGTGTGTTCCCGTTAAGAAGCCATCTGGCCTGGGGCTGCAGTCTGTTCCCAGAGCTTGCCTCCCTCCTTAGTTGAACTGCTGAGGAGCCAACGCAGCCTGCGGTCCATTTGTGTCCCTAAGCCCAGGAAAGACTCTGAAGATGCTCCTTAGTGAAGTACTGAATGAATGGTGCCAGCGGGAAGGAACTTAGCTGGCTCTGTATTTTATTAAAATCTCGAGTCTGTGGCTCTGATACAGTCCATTCTAAGGTACCATTTCCCATTTGCCTGAAGGATTATTTTACACGCGGGGTTTCTTCATGACTCAGTTTCTGGGCAGTGGCCAGCAGGCGCTCCCGGTTAGAATTCCTGTGGAGGAGGACTTCTGAGCAGCATTCTGACCTCCTGGCCTGCCCTGCGGAAGTCAGACAGGCTGAAATCTTTCCTAAGCTCTTTAATTACATCAAGATTTTTTTTGTTTTGGTCTTCAAATTAGTTTGCCAATACCGATTGTCAAAACTTTAAACTGTTGACAAAAAAATAACTATGTGGCCATACCAGCTAAATCTCATCTGTGACTTTTAAATATAGAAAGCAGGAAGACAAACATCTGGTAATAGAGGTTGTGTTCTGAATGGGCGGTGGCCAAAAAAAAAAAAAAAAAAAAACCCAAAAAAGCATTAGTCAGAGTCTAGAAAAATAGTGTGTTACTTTTACCAAGTAATATTTAGAGACAGGACTGAGGAGGGAATGTAAGACATCTGTTAAAAAGCAGATTTTTTTCCAAACACAGTCCTTTAGAAATTCTTAGGAAAAACATTTTAAATAAAAATAAATTTCAGTTCATTTAAAGATATTTTAGATTGTAAAAACAAAGCTCCTACTTTAAAAATATTGCAACTCATAGAGGTTTGCTGAAGATTCAGAATCAACAAACATCAGAGCTCAGTTGTGAGCTAGAAAATTTTTTCTAACTTTAAAAAATAACACAGTTAATATGTCGGCACATTTGTGCAATAAAAATTCAAATGATAGTTAAAGCTCAAGTTCCCCTTGTATGTAACAACCCTTCCCAGAGCCTTCCCCAGAGAAAACCACCATCGTTATGTTACAGTAGGTAGTCAGGCAGACATGAGCAGGGCAGGAGAGGGCCTCCAGGGGTGGGAGGGAATGTCAGGCAACCATCAGGTGATGGTCAGGCAGTTATTTATTTATTTATTTGAGACAGAGTCTCACTGTGTTGCCCAGGCTGGAGTGCAGTGGCGCGATCTCAGCTCACTGCAACCTCCGCCTTCTGGGCTCAAGCGATTCTCCTGCCTCAGCTTCCCGAGTAGCTGGGACTACAAGCGTGTGCCACTTCGCCTGGCTAATTTTTGTATTTTCAGTTGAGACAGGGTTTCACCATGTTGGCCAGGGTAGTCTTGAACTCCTGGTCTCAAGTGATCTGCCTGCCTTGGTCTTCCAAAGTGCTGGGATTACAGGCATAAGCCACCTTGCCCAGCCAAGAGATAGTTTAAATTAAAAAAAAAGTTCTCTTATTTATTTCTTTTTCTTTCCCTCTCTGTTTCCCGCTTCCTACTTTGGCCTTCAGAAATGCAAATATAATCTTCACCTCCCCTCACCAGACACTCCCTACAGGGCAAATCCATCTAACTATGTGCTCCAAGACAGTTGACAGTTGATTTGCAGACTGAAACATACCCCATGGAACTCTCACCTCCAGGGGGTTGCCTCAGAACTTGTACCCATGCGGAGGACATGTCAAAAGCATGCTGGTGTGGCCATGTTTACAACTTATTTTTGCCCAAGAAGGCGCCAACTCAACTGTTGGATAGATAAGGCACCAAGCTAGCAGTGGGACCCCCTGCCCATGCACACTTCATCCCCTACCTTTCTTTTTTTTTTTTTTTTTGAGACAGAGTCTCACTCTGTTGCCCAGGCTGGAGTGCAGTGGCGTGATCTCAGCTCACTGCAACCTCCGCCTCCTGGGTCCCGGTTCAAGCAATTCTCCTGCCTCAGCCTCCCAAGTAGCTGGGATTACAAGAACGCACCACCATGCCTAGCTAATTTTTGTATTTTTAGTAGAGACGGGGTTTCACCACGTTGGCCAGGCTGGTCTTGAATACCCGACCTTGTGATCTGCCCACCTCGGCCTCCCAAAGTGTTGGGATTACAGGCATAAGCCACCGCGCCCGGCCCACCGCCTACCTTATAAAAGTTTTCTGCTCCAAAAGTGAAGCAGCACATTTAAAGTCACGACACCTTGTGCCTCTTTCCATAAGCTAGCTTCGGAATAAATTCACTTGTTTTGTACCAGATCTCATTTTGTTAATTGGACACTGTGTGTGGCAAGCAACTAACCTGCTTTTTAGTTATGGTCATGCCTCCTTCCTCTCCCTTCCCCACCTCCAGGCAACCACAGATCAGCTATCTGTCACTACAGATTACTTTGCATTTTCTAGAGTTTCACATAAATGAAATCACACAGTATATAATTCTTTTTTTGTCTAGAGTCTTTCACTCAGCATAATTAGGTTGAAATTCATTCCTGTTGTATGTATCAATAACTTATTCTTTTTAAATTGCTAGATAGTATTTCACCTATTTTTATAACCACAATTAGTTTATCTGTTCACCTGTTCGTGGACGTTTGTGTTATTTCCAGTTTTTGGCTATTCCACATAAAGCTGCTGTGAACACTCATGTACAAGTCTTTGTAGGGACATATGTATTTTTTTCTCTTGCGTAAATGCCTAGGAGTGGAATTGTTATTGGAAAGGGATCCTGATCCAGACCCCAAGAGAGGGTTCTTGGATCTCTCGCAAGAAAGAATTCGAGGTCAGTACATAAAGTGAAAGCAAGTTTATTAAGAAAGTAATGGAATAAAAGAATGGCTACTCTATTGGCAGAGCAGCCCTGAGGGCTGCTGGTTGCCCATTTTTATGATTATTTCTTGATGATATGCTAAACAAGGGGTGGATTATTCATGCCTCCCCTTTTTAGACCATATAGGGTAACTTTCTGACGTTGCCATGGCATTTGTAAACTGTCATGGCGTTGGTGGGAGTGTAGCAGTGAGGGCGACCAGAGATCACTCTTGCTGCCATCTTGATTTGGTGTTTTAGCCGGCTTCTTTACTGCAGCCTCTTTTATCAGCAAGGTCTTTATGACCTGTATTTTGTGCCTACCTCCTATCTCATCCTGTGACTTAGAATGCCTTAACCTCCCGGGAAGGCAGCCCAGTAGGTCTCAGCCTCATTTTACCCAGTTCCTATTCAAGATGGAGTTGGCTCTGGTTCAAATGCCTCTGACAGAATGGCTGGATCATATAAGGTATTGCCAAACCATTTTCCAAATGGATTGGGCCATTTTATATTCCCACTGGAAGTGGATGAGAGTTCCCGTTTATTATATCCTCATCAACACTTGGTATGGTCGGTCTTTTAAATTTTAACCATTCTAAAGTGTGTATTGCTCTAAAGCTAATGATGTTTTAATTTGCATTTCTCTAATGACTAATAGTGCATATTTTCATGTGTTTATTTATCAACCGTTTATCTTTGTTGGTCTATTCAAATCTTTTGCACTTTTAAAAGTTTGGGCTGCTCTTTTTTTCTTACTGTTGAATTTTGAGAGCTTTCATATAGTCTGGATGCAAGTCCTTTAACAGATATATGCTTTGCAAAGATTCTTTTCTAGTCTGTGGATTGTCTTCTCATTCTTCTCATAGAGCAGTTAAGTTTTTTTGTTCTTGTTTTCATTCTCTCTCAGTGTCTTTTGAGGAACAAACTTTAAATTTTGATGTAGTTCAATTTACCAACCTGTTCTTATGGATTGTACTTTTGGTGTTGTATCTCACAAATCTTGAGCTAATCCAAGGCCACACATGTTTCTCTCATGTTTTCTTCTAAAAATTTTATAATTTTAGATTTTACATTTAGGTTTATGATCCTTTTTGAGTTGATTTTTAATATGGTGAATGATATACATTCAAGTTCTTTTACATATCTATAAATGTCCAATTGTCCCAGCACCATTTGTTGAAAGACTATCTTTTCTCAGACAGGTGAGGTGGCTCACGACTGTAATACCAGCACTTTGGAAGGCCAATGTGGGAGGATGGTTGAGGGCAGAAGTTCAAGCCCAGCCCAGTCAACACAGTGAGACCCTCATATCTACAAACAAAACAAAACAAAAAAAACACTGTCCTTTCTCTACTCCTTTGCCCTTTGTCAAAAATCATGTGTCCATATATGCATGGGTCTTTTTCTAGAATCCTTATTCTGTTCCATTAATCTATCTATATACCAAAACCACTCAGTATTGATTACTGTAGTTTTATAATAGTTCTTGAAATCAGGTAGTGTTAGCCCTCCAATTTTGTTCTTTTTCAAAGTTTTCTTGGTCATTCTAAATCCTTTGCCTTTCCACATGAACTTTAGAATCAGCTTGTCAATTTCTACAAGAAAAGCCAGCTTGAATTTTGATTAGCATTGCAATGAATGTATAGGTCAATTATGGGGGGAAGTTGACATTCTAATAATCTTGAATCCTCTGACTCATGGATAAGATGTATGTCTCCATTTATTTAGGTCAGTTTAATTTCTTTCAGCAGTATTTTGTAGTTTTCAGTGTATGGGTGTAGTGAGTTGAATCATAGCACCTGCCCCAAAGATATGCCCATGTCTTAATACCCAGGGTCTGAGAATGTGACCTTATTTGGAAAAAGAACTCTGCAGATACAATTAAATGTCTCAAGATGCAGAGATCACCCAGAATTCTCCAGATGGGCTCTAAATCCAAAGACATGTTTTCGTAAGAGAGATACAGAGGAGAAAGAGAGAGGGAGGAGAAGGTGACGTGAAGATGGAGGCAGAGATTGGAATGATGGGGCTACAAGCCAAAAAATACCAAGGAACATATTAAGCCAACAGAAGCAGGAAGAGGCAAAGAACAGACTGTTCCTTAGAGCTTTTGCAAGTACTGCAGCCCTACCAGCACCTTGATGTCAGACAGACTTATGGACTCCAGCACTGTGAGAGAATAAACTGTTGTTTTAAGCCACCAAGTTGGTGGTAATTTGTTATGACTGCCCTAGGAAATGAATAAAACAGGTCTTTCACATTTTCTGGCAGATTTATCCCTAGTATTTTATCTTTTTGATGCTATGGTAAAGGACATTGTTTTTTCAATTTCAATTTTGAATTGTTCATTGCCAGTTTATAGAAACACAATTGATTTTTATATGTTGACCTTGTATCCCTCTGCTTTGCTAAGCTCACTCATTTGACCTAATAGCTTTGTTTTTCTAGAACCCATCAGGTTTTCTATATAGACAATCATGTTTGAGAAAAAATGGCTTTACTTTCTTCTTTTTTTTTTTTTTTTTGAGACGGAGTCTCGCTCTGTCACCCAGGCTGGAGTGCAGTGGCGCGATCTCGGCTCACTGCAAGCTCCGCCTCCTGGGTTCACGCCATTCTCCTGCCTCAGCCTCTCCGAGTAGCTGGGAAAAATGTTTTTACTTTCTATTCTCCATGTCTTTTATTTCTTTTCTTGCCTGATTGTGTTAGCAGTGGCAAATCTGTACAGGTCTGCAGCAACCTCATTTCTTGCCTCCTCAGAAGAACTTGTGTGAGGGGCATAAAGCAGAATGAGAGATGGAGGCAAGTTTTAGAGCAGGAGAGAAAGTTTATTAAAAAGCTTTAGAGCAGGAATGAAAAGAAGTACGCTTGGAAGAGGGCCAGGCGGGCGACTTGAGAGATTCAAATGCACAGTTTGACCTTTGACTTAGGGTTTTATACATTGGCATACTTCCAGGGTTGTGCATTGCCTCTCCCCTGATTCTTCCCTTGGGGCGGGCTGTCTGCATGTGCAGTGGCCTGCTAGTGCTTGGGAGAGGCTGCATGTGCAGTGGCCTGCTAGTGCTTGGGAGAGGCCGCATGTGCAGTATGTTTACTAGAGTCGTATGCGTGCTCACTTCAGGTGTTTTTCCTCCACCAGTCTAGCATTCCTAGAGGAAGGTCATATACCAGTTAAACTCCACCATTTTGCCTCTTAGTGCACATGCTTGAGCCCACTCATCCAACTCTTGAGATCTTATTGGGAAGCTGCTGATCACCAGTTTTAGGTGTTTCTATCTATTGGGAAACTGTCTTTCCCTGGCACTGGCTGCAACCAATAATTATTTCAGAGAGACAGTTTAACAACTGCCTGGCCATCCCCTGATGGTCACCTGGCATTCCTGGTGGGAGTGCCTCTCCTGCCCTGCTCATGTCTGACTGGCTACCCACTGTAACAATTGCACTAGTGAGAACCTCCAGTGCAATGCTGAATAGGAGTGGCAAGAGCATGCATTTTGGAATTGCTCCTGATCCTGTGGGATCAGCGTCCAGCCTTTCATCATTACTAGGTACAATGGTGCCTGTAGGTTTTCTGTAGCTGTCCTTTACCAGATTGAGAAAGTTCGTATTACCAACTTGCTAAGAATTTTTATCGAGAATCTTGTTGGATTTCATCAAATGCTTTTTCTGCATCTTAAGATTATCACATTTTTCTTTTCTCAGTTTATTAACATGGTAATTTTCTCATGAATGAAGTGATAGGTGCTCATCTGAATACTTCAGGATGTCTCCCTGCAGATCCTTGGGAGTTTCTGCCAGTGTGCCTCTCTCCTCTCTAGACTCTGCTCCATCAACTCAAGCTGCCTTGGTCTCCTCAGCTCCATCTTCTCAAGTCCAGGAATCTTCCAGGCTCTGCCTCTGTTCTCTCTTTGCCACAGTCCGGAAGCTCTCTCAGGGTGGTAAAGCTGTGGCGATTGTGCAGTTCACAGTGTTGTTTCTCATCTCTCAGGGATCACTGTCTTTCATTGCCTGAGGTCCAGTGTTTTATATACTATTGCTTTTGTCATTGTGTGTGTTTGCTTTTTTCAGGAGGGAGGTTAAGTCCAGTTCCTGCATCTTGGCTGGAAGGGGAGGTCATATATAGTTTATGCAAGTTTTTTCAAAATGATGTTATACATACTGCTGTTTTCTAGCTTTGTATTATGGAAAATTTCAAATGTATTCAAACATAGAGAAAATAGAATAACGAATCCCAATGTATTCATCACCCAGCTTTAACAATGATAAATCAGTGGCCAACCTTGTTTCATCTATAACTCAGTTCACTTCTCTGCCTATGTCCTCAACTCATGGGGACACTTCTCCCCACCAATTTTGAAACAAATCGCCCACACTGCATCATTTTATTTGCAAATAACTCTATATCTTTAAAATTCATAACTTTTAAAAACAAATGATAGGCTGGGTGTGATGGCTCATGCTTGTAATCCCAGCACTTTGGGCTGCCGAGGCGGGCGGATCACTTGAGGTCAAGAGTTTGATACCAGCCTGGCCAACATGGTGAAACCCCATCTCAACTAAAAATACAAAAATTATCTGGGCATGGTGGTGTGTGCCTGTAATCCCAGCTACTCAGGAGGCTGAGGCAGGAGAATTGCTTGAACTTGGGAAGCAGAGGTTGCAGTGAGCCAAGCAGTGTGCCAGTAAGGACCAAGATGGCGCCACTGCACTCCAGCACAGAGTGAGACTTCATCTCAAAAACAAACAAACAAGAGCAAATGATTATCATTCTGTAATATAATAAAATATCTAGCTGTTGTCATTGCTGTTTTACAATAGTTTATTCATATCAGGATCCTAACCAGGTCTACAGATTGTATTTGGCAGATAGCTCCTTTTCAATTATTGATTCCTTCCTAGTCTCTCCTTTGTAATTTATTTATTGAAGAATGCAGGTCGTTTGTCCTGTAAAGCTTCTTAGAGAATGGTTATTCTGGTTGCATCTCCATGTTGTCTTCAAAGTGATTCTCTGTCCCCTGTTAAACTTATAGTTAGATGTGATTCAATTTCCAGTTTGGGGTGAATATTTCAGAGGATGTCATGCATAGTACCATCAGAAGTTTATAATGTATTATTGTATCTCTCTCTCTTTTTTTTTTTTTTTTTGAAACAGAGTTTTTTGCTCTTATTGCCCAGGCTAGAGTGCAGTGGTGCAATCTTGGCTCACTGCAACCTCCACCTTCTGGTTTCAAGCAATTCTCCTGCCTCAGCCTCCCAAGTCGCTGGGATTACAGGCACCCACCACTATGCCCAGCTAATTTTTTTGTATTTTTAGTAGAAACAGGGTTTCATCATGTTGATCAGGCTGATCTGGAACTGCTGACCTTGTGATCCACTCGCCTCGGCCTCCCAAAGTGCTGGGATTACAGGCTTGAGCCACCGCGCCCAGCATTGTATCTCTTTTGTGGTGTTCTAGTAGCATCCTGTGCACACCTCCACCACAGTACAGTCATACACCTCATATTTGTCAGCTCAGGCTACCCCAGCAAAATACCACAGACTGAGTGGCTTAAACAACAGAAATTTTATTCTCACAGTTCTAGAGGATTAAAGTCCCAGAGCAAGATCCGGCAGGGTTAATTCCTGGGGAGGGCTGTCTTCTTGTCTTGTAGATGTCCACCTTCTTGTGTCCTCACATGGTGGAGAAAGACCTCTGGTATCTTTCTCGTCTTATAAAGGTGCCAGCCCTATCAGATTATGAGCCCACTCTCACTTTATGAGCTCATTTAACCATAATCACTTCTTCACAGGCCCCATCTCCAAATATAGTCACATGGAGTTTGGGGCTTCAACACGTATACATTTTGTGGAGACACAAACATTCAGTCTTATACCTTAAAACTTTCTTAAAAATAAACTTTTAAAAATAATATTTGCAGGTTAAGAAAAGTTGCAAAGATTGTACAGAGAATCACTGTATACTCCTGACCCAGTTTCCCTATTGTTAACATTCTATATCACCATGGTACCTGTATCACAACTAAGAAACCAACATTGGCACATTGTTATTAACTACACATGATGCTTTATTTAGATTTCATCAATTTTTCCTCAATGTCTTTTTTCTGTTCCAGGATCCAATCTAAGATGCCTCATTACATTTATTCATTCTGTCTCCTTAGCCTTCTCTGGTCTATGACAGTTTCTCAGACTTCCCTTGTCCTTGATCACCTTGGTAGTTTTGAGAAGCACTTCCCAGACATTTTGCAGAATGTCCTTCAATTTGGGGTTGCCTGATGTTTTTCTCACAGTTAGTCTGGGATTACAAGTTTGGAGAGGGAGGCTGCAGAAGTAAGGTGGCATTCTCATCACAATATATCATGGATACATGCTATCCACATGACATTATTGAGGAAGTTAACCTTGATCACATGGCTGAGGTAGGGTTTTCAGGATTTTTTCACTGTAAACTTTTTGTCTGTCCCCACAACCTCACTTCAAAGTGGTTACTTTTTCGAAGCAAGTTACTAAGTGCATCCCCCATTTGGGTAGGGCGGAGAGGGAATTAGCTACATAAATTAATCTGGAATTATTCTGTACAGGCAATTTATCTAATCTCCCCCACTTATTTCATGTTGAAACATTTATTTATATCTATATGGACCCATGGATATTTACGTTACACCTTTTGTATGGCTCATGCACCATACAAAAACAAGTAGTGAGCTAGATTGGCCTGCAGGCCATAGTTTTCTGATCCCTAGTCTAGAAGACTCCTCAGGAAGGACTCATTTGAACAATATTCAAATAAGTTATTCTACTGCATGAGTCCATTCTCACACTGCTATAAAGAACTAATTTATGAAAAAAAGAGGTTTAATTGACTCACAGTTCTGCAGGCTGTACAGGAAGCATGGCTAGGAGGCCTTGGGAAACTTATAGTCATGGCCAAAGGTAAAGGGGAAGAGAGCATGTCTTAACATGTCAGAGCAGGAGAGAGAGAGAGCCAATGGGGAGGTGCTACGTAGTTTCAAACAACCAAATCTTGTGAGAACTCACTATAATGAACACAGCAAGTGGAACATCCGCCCCCATGATTCAGTCACCTCCCATCAGGCCCCTCTTGCAACACATGGGGATTACAATTTGACATGAGATTTGGGTGGGGACACAGAGCCAAACTATATCATCCATGTTCACGTAAGTTTGTGGTCTTCACATATAAAAAGGTTGCATTGGCTGAATAAAAAATCTCTTTTCCATTTTTGTAAAGAAAGACTATTGGGGCCAAGGTGGGTGGATCACGAGGTCAGGAGATCGAGACCATCCTGGCTAACATGGTGAAACTCCGTCTCTATTAAAAATACCAAAAAAAATTAGCCAGGCATAGTGGCGGGCGCCTGTAGTCCCAGCTACTTGGGAGGCTGAAGCAGGAGAATGGCGTGAACCTGGGAGGTGGAGTTTGCAGTGAGCTGAGATCATGCCACTGCACTCCAGCCTGGGAGATAGAGCAAGACGCCACCAAAAAAAAAGAAAGACTATTGGAATTTTTACAGAAATTGCATTTATTCTATAGATTACTTTGGATAATATTTACATCCTAACAAGATACTTGTATCAGTCTGTTCTCACATTGCTATAAATAAATAAATACCTGAGACTGGGTAATTTATAACAAAAGAGGTTTAAGTGGATCCCAGTTCCACAGGTTGTACAGAAAGGTTGTACAGAAAGGTTGTACAGAAAGGTTGTACAGAAAGCATGACAGCATTTGCTTCTGAGGAGGCCTTGGGGAGCTTTTACTTATGGCAGAAGACAAAGCTGGAGCAGGAGGAAGAGAGAGAAGGGGGAGGTACTATACACTTTTAAACAACCAGATCTTGTGAGAACTCACTCACTATAGAGTACCGAGGCTGGGATGGTGCTAAACCATTCATGAGAACTCTGCCCCTCATGATCCAATCACCTCCTGCTAGGCCCCACTTCCAACATTGGAGATTACAATTCAAGATGAGATTTGGGTGAGGACAACATCCAAACTATATCATTTCACCCCTGGCCCCTCCAAATCTCATGTCCTACTCACATTGGAAAATACAATCATGCCTTCCCAACAGTCCCCCAGAGTCTAAACTTATTCCAGCATTAACTCAAAAGTCGAAGTCCAAAATCTTATCTGAGACAAGGCTAGTCCCTTCTACCTATGAGCCTGTAAAATAAAGACCAAGTGAGTTACTTCCAAGATACAATGGGGGTACAGGCATTGGGTAAATACTCATGTTCCAAAACGAGAAATTGGCCAAAAGAAGGGGTCTCCAGGCCATGTGCAAGTCTGAAACCCAGAAGGGCAATCATTAATCTTAAAGCTCCAAAATAATCTCTTTTGACTCTGTGTCTCAACTCCAGGGCACACTGGTATAAGGGTAGGCTCCCAATGCCTTGGGAAGCTCTGCCTCTGTGGCTTTGCAGGAGTCAGCACCCATGGCTGCTCTCACAGGCTGGTGTTGAGTGCTTGCACCTTTTCCAGGCATGTGGTGCAAGCTGTCAGTGGCTCTACCATTCTGGGTTTGGAGGATGGTGGCCCTCTTCTCACAGCTCCACTAGGCAGTGCCCCAGTAAGGACTCTGTGTGGGGGCCCCAACTCCACATTTCTCCTCTGCACTTCCCTAGTAGAGGTTCTCCATGAGTCCTATGCCCCTGCAGCAGGCTTCTGCCTGACCATCCAGGCTTGTCCATACATCCTCTGAAATCTAGGTGGAGACTCCCAAGACTCAACTCTTGCACTCTGTGAACCCACATGCTTAACACCAAGTAGAAGCCACCAAGGCTTATGGTTTGCATCCTCTGAAGCAGCAGCCAGAGCTGTACCTGGGCTCCTTTGAGCCATGGTTGGAGTTGGAGTGGCTGGGATGCAGGGAGCAGTGTCCTGAGGCTGTGCAGGACAGTGGGACCCTGGGCCTGGCCCACAAAACCATTCAGTCCTCCCAGGCCTCCCAGCCTGTGATGGGTGGGGCTGCCTCAAAGTTCTCTGAAGTGCCTTTAAGGGCTCTTCCCCATTGTCTCTGTTATTAGTATTTGGCTTCTTTTTACTTATGCAAATTTCTGTAGCCTGCTTGAATTCCTCCCCTGAAAATGAGCTTTTCTTTTCTACCACACGGCCAGGCTGCAAATTTTCCAAAATTTTTTGCTTTGCTTCTCTTTTAAATATGAGTTTCAGTTTCAGGTCATTTCTGTGCTCACACATATAAACGTAGGTTCTTAGAAGCATCCAGGTAACATCTTGAATGCTTTGCTGCTTAGAAATTTCTTCCAAGGCTGGGTGTTGTGGCTCATGCCTGTAATCCCAGCACTTTGGGAGGCCAAGGCAGGTGGATCACTTGAGGTCAATTCGAGACCAGCCTGGCCAACATGGTGAAACCCCGTCTCTACTAAAAATACAAAAATTAGCTGGGTATGGTGGTGCATGCCTGTAATCACAGCTACTCGGGAGGCTGAGGCATGAGAATCGCTTGAACCTGGGAGGCAGAGGCTGCAGTGAGCTGAGATCCACTCTAGCCTGGGTGACAGAGTGAGACTCTGTCTCCAAAAAAAAAAAAAAAGAAAATTCTTCCACCAGATAACCTAAATCATCACTCTCAAGTTTAAAGTTCCACAGACCCCTAGAGCAGGAGCACAGTACAGCCAAGTTCTTTGCTAAAGCATAGCAAAAGTGACCTTCACTCCAGTTCCCAATAACTTCCTTATTCCTGTATGAGACCTCCTCTGCCTGGACTTCATTTTCCATATCACTATCAGCATTGTGGTTGCAACAATTTCACAAGTCTCTAGGATGTTACAAATTTTCCCTCATCTTCCTGTCTTCTTCTGGGCCCTCCACATTTTTCCAACCTCTGCCTGTTACACAATTCCTAAGCTGCATTCATGTTTTCAGGTACCTTTATAGCAATGCCACACTTTTTAATACCAATTTTCTGTATCAGCCTGTTCTTGCATTGCTATAACGCAATACATGAGACTGGGTAATTTATGAGAAAAGAGGTTTAATTGGTTTACAGTTCCACAGGCTATATAGAAAGCATGGCAGCATCTGCTTCTGGAGAGGCCTCAGGGAGCTTTTATTCATGGTGGAAGGCAAAGCTAGAGCAGGTATCTTCACATGGCCAGAGAAGGAGGAAGAGAGAGAGGGAGACAGTGCTATATACTTATAAACAACCAGATCTCATGAGCACTTAGTCACTATATGGTACCAAGGGGGGATGGTGCTAAACCATTCGTGAGAACTCTGCCCACCATGATCCAATCACCTCCCATCAGGCTTCACCTCTAACACTAGGGATTACATTTCAACATGAGATTTGGGCAGGGAGAACATTCAAACTATATTAACACTTGAGTATCTGAAATCATTGTCCTCTGGTGTAGTGTTGCTTTTGAAAAGTCTGATGTCAGTCTGGTATCATTTCCCTTATAAATGACTTGGTCTTTTTCTCTCTGATTGTCCAAAGGTTTTTTTTTTCTTCTTCTTCCCTTTAAAATCCAACAATTTTACTAGAACATTTCTCATTGTTGGCCAGCTGGGTTGATTTTCCCATGTAAATGGAGTAACTTTTCAGTATATAGTTTTAAGTCTTCTTTTATTGAACAACACTTTGTTGCATTATAGCTTTTCAACACTTTTTTTTCATTACTCTTTCTTGTTTAGATACTCCTATTATACTTATGTTGAATCTTGTTTGCATGTCTTCTATATCTATCACTTTTTCTCAAATCTTTTAAATCTTTCCTTATTAAAAAAATGTTTTTTTTTCTTCTCTCTTCTTGGTTTTCTTGTAAACTTATTTCTCTTGAAGACTTATTTGCCCATTTAGTTTAATCTTCCTCTTCTGAAAGTTTGTCTTTTCATTTCTAATTCTTTAATTCATCATCTTTTTTTTCAGATCTTCCTTTTATCAAATCATCTCATCTGAGTTTTCAAATTCTAAATTTTGCTGTTCTATCTATAATCTCTTAATTTTTAGATGAATGAAAAGTCTGGCATGAGGAAGTAACTGCTTGAGCTAAAGCCAACCCAATTTTCTTAATTTTTAGAGCTTATTTTGAAGGGTTGGGTAATGGTAATAGTCTTTATTTTGTGAGCACATATTTCTGGCACACTTTCACTATGTATAGGGATGTCATTCTGCACATTAATTCATCAATTTTTTATTCTTTTAATAATTTTATATGGTATTAAACTGTGGTCCTCTACTATTGCTCATACTACTTGAATTGGGACAGAACTCCTTTCCTAACTCCATGGCTTAAGGGCTTCTTTCTCTGTGGTTTTTGAAATAATGAAAAAGATGAACTCCAACTTGCTGTTTCTCTTCCTACTTTTAAATAGTCTTTCTAATTCCTTTGCCCCAAATTTCTCTCTCTTCTTCAAATTGAGTTCTATTTCCAGCAGCATCTCCTTAGTTGGAGGCTTTCCTGGAAAGGAGCTTTGGCTTATTGGTTTTGAGCATTTATAGAGCTCATACACTGTCAGGAATACTTGAGGGACCCAAGACCCTTTCAAGGTGTCTGAAAAATTAAAATTGTTTTCATTCTAATACTAAGATGTCATGTGCATTTTTCACTCATGAATGTACAGTGGAAATTTCCAGAGATTATATGATTTGTAATACTATAACATAGATTATTATATCAGAAGCAGCTATGAGAATCTATCTGTCTTCTATTAAGTCAGATCTTAAAGAGGCCTGTCTCGGCCTCCCAAAGTGCTGGGATTACAGGCGTGAGCCACCACGCCAGCCTAATTTTCTATTTTTAGGAGAGATGGGGCTTTGCCATGTTGGTCAGGCTGGTCTCAAACTCCTGACCTCAGGTGATCCACCTGCCTTGGCCTCTCAAAGTGCTGGGATTACAGGTGTGAGCCACAGCACCCGGACTGAAGATTATTGTTAAAATGTCAAAACTACCCAATGTGATCTACAGAGTCAGTGAAATCTATCTGAAAAACCCAATGTTTGTAGAAATAAAAAAGCTCATTCTAAAATTCATATGGAATCTCAAAGGACCTTTAATAGCCAAAACAACATTGAAAAAGAACAAAGCTGGATAACTCACACTTCCTGATTTCAAAACTTACTACAAAGCTATATTAATCCAAACAGTATGGCACTGGCAAAAAGACAGACATATAAACCAATGAAATAAAATAGAAAGCCCAGAAATAGCTCTTGCAAATATGGTCAAATTACCTTTTTTTTTTAATTGAGATGAAGTCTCGCTCTGTTGCCCAGGCTGGAGTGCAGTGGCCCGATCTTGGCTCACTGCAACCTCTGCCTCCCAGGTTCAAGTGATTCTTGTGCCTCAGTCTCCCAAGTAGCTGGAAATACAGGTGCATGCCACCATGCCCAGCTAATTTTTGTATTTTTAGTAGAGATGGGGTTTGGGGTTTGGTTATGTTGGCCAGGCTGGTCTTGAACTCCTGGCCTCAACTGATCCACCTGCCTCAGCCTCCCAAAGTGCTGGGATTACAGGGGCATGAGCCACTGTGCCTGGTCACCTTTTCTTTTTTCTTTCTTTCTTTTTTATTTTTTTTGAGAGAGGGTCTCCTTATGTTGTCCAGGCTGGTTTTGAACTCCTGGGCTCCAGCAATCTTCCTGCCTCGGCTTCCCTAGTAGCTGGGATTACATGCCCATACCACCACATCTAGTTTCAAATAGCTTTTGATAAGGGTGCCAAGACCTAACAGTCCTTTTCAACAACAAGTAGTGCTTGGAAAACTGGATATCCACATGCAGAATAATGTGGTTGGACCCTTACCTAATGTCATGTAAAAAAATGAACTCAAAATGGATGAAAGACCTAAATGTAAAACCTAAAGCAATAAAACTATTAGGGAAAAAAATGGCAAAAATTTCACAACATTGGATTTGGCAGTGATTTCTTGGAAATGGCAACAAAAGAGAAATAGAAAATTCTACTTCATCAAAATTAAAAAATTTTGTGCATCAAAAGACACAGTCAACAGAGTAAAAAAGCAACCCATAGGATGGGAGAAAATATTTGCAAATCATATCTTTAATAAGGATTTAATATCCAGAATATATAGAGAACTAAAACTCAACAACAAAATACAAACCAACTGAAAAATGAGCAAAGGACTTGAATAGACATTTCTCCAAAGAAGATACATGAAAAGGCAATAGGCATATGAAAAGATGCTCAATATCACTAGTCATTAGGGGAATGCAAATCAAAACTACAATGAGAAACCACTTCATATGCATGAGGAAGGCTACTATCAAAAATACCCAGAAAATAACAAGTGTTGGCAAGGATGTGGAGAAACTGAAACCCTAGTGCGCTGTTAGTGGGAATATACAATGGTACAACCACTGCGGAAAACAGTGTAGTGGTTCCTCAAAAATTTAAACACATGATTACCACATGATCCAGCAATTCCACTTATGGCTGTGTACCCAAAGGAATTAAAAGTAGAGTCTTGAAGAGATATTTGTATACCTATGTTCACAGCAGCATAATTCACAATAGCTCAAACATAAGCAACCCAAGTATCTATTGACAGATGAATGGATAAGCAAAATGTGGTATATACATACACTGGAATGTTATTCCACTTTAAAGGGGAAGGAAACTGCATTATACTACAACGGGGATGGATCCTGAAGACATTTTGCTAAGTGAAATAAACCAGTCACAAAAGACAAATACTGTATTATTCCACTTATATAAAGTATTTAGAGTAGTTAAAATGAGAGACACAAAAAGAATGGTGTCACCAGGGGCTGGCATGTTGGAAGATGGGGGTGTTCTTGTTTAATAGGTATAACATTTCAGTTTTACAAAATGATGACTTAAATAGATGGATAGTGGTAATGGCTGTACAACATTTATGAATGTATTCAATAACAAGACTATATACTTAAACATGAATAAAATGATAAATTTCATTATATATATTTTACTACAGTAAAAAAATTAAAAAATACATGAACAAGCACTAGAGAAAAGAAACATAAATGGCTCAAAACATGTAACAAGGTAACACATTTGAGGTACTATCTCATACCAACTGAATCTGGCAAAAATCAAAAAGTCAGTCAATACTAAGTGTTGACAAGGATGCAGAGCAGTGGGAACTCTCATTTACTGCTGTTGAGAATATGAACTGGTACAATCATTTTGAGAAATAGTTTATCATTACCTAGGAAATTGAAATTGTATATACCCTAAAGTTCACAAATTTTACTCCTAGCTACATAGCCTACAGAAACTCTTGCACATGTATACCCAGAGACATGTGAAAATATGAACAACCCAAATGTCCATCACAAGTAAAAGAGGTAATTTGTGGAATATCCACACAATGGAATGCCATCCAGCAGTGAATACAAATAAGCTACAGCTTACACATCAATGTGGATAAATGTGAATAGCACGTTGAACAGAAAAGGCAAGTCACAGGACAATACACACAGCATTATTCAATTTATGTAAGGTTTATAAACAGGCAAAATCAAGAAATATGTTGTTTAAGATAGAATTATAAAGAAGTACACACAAGTTATAGTGGAAGAATTAAGGAACATCAGGGAATTCTGTCTTCTGTATTAGTTTACTATGGGCTCCATAACAAAGTACCACAGACTAGGTGGCTTAAACAACAGAAATTTATGTCTCATGGCTCTGGAGGCCAGAAGTCTGAGATCAATGTGTCACCAGGGTTGGTTCCTTCTGAGGCCTCACTCCTTGGCTTGTAGATGACAATTTTCTCTCTGTGTCTCCATATAGCCTTACCTTTGTCCATGTTTGTGTCTCAATCTCCTCTCCTCTTTGTTTTCACTTTTTTTTATTTTTTATTTTTTAAGATAGGGTCTCCCTCTGTCACCCAGGCTGGAGTGCAGTGGCGCAATCTCTGCTTACTGCAACCTCCACCTCCCGGGCTCAAGTGATCTTCCCACTTTAGCCTCCCAAATAGCTAGGACAACAGGTGTAAGCCACCATATTCGACAATTTTTTTTTTCTTTGTAGAGACAGAGTTTTGCCATGTTGCCCAGGCTGGTCTCAAACTCCTGGCCTCCAGTTATCTGCATGCTTTGGCTTCCCAACTTAGTGGGATTACAGGCATGAGCCACTGGGTCTGGCCTCAATCTCCTCGTCTTATAAGAACATCAGTCAGGTTAAAATTGGGACCACCTCAATGACTTCATTTCACTTTAATTACCTCTTTAAAGACCCTACATCCAAAGACAATCACATTCTGAGTTACTGGGGTTAGGACTTCAACACATGAATTTTATGGGGGACACATTCAGTTCATAACACCTTCCCATCTCTTTGGGCCGTGTGGTAGTCAGGTAGATAAAATTTAATTACATTTAACAAGAAGTTAATTAGCTTATATTCTGTTCCAAGGAAAAAGAGCTGAGTTTTGAAGGACATGTTGAGTATTAATCATCCAGCGTTGTATATAAGGAATGAAAGTGTGGACTGAAGGAGGTATCTAGATGGTAGGCAATGCCAAACTAATTAGGGTGACAACAGAGGTACAGAAAATGTCATGGACAAGCGCTGCTGTAGGTATGGATGTGCACTATACTTGTGTCTTAGTCCGCCTGTGCTGCTATAACAGAATATCTGAGACTGGGTAGTTTATAAACAACAGAAATTCATTCCTCACAGTTCTGGAGGGTGTGAAGGCCAAGATCCAAGATGCCAGCATTTAATGAAGTTTGCTAGCTGCTTCCACAATGGTGCCTTGAATGCGGCATCCTCCAGAGGGGAGGAATGCTGTGTCCTTACATGACAGAAGATGGAAGGATAAAAAATGACCACACTTTCTGTCAAACCCTTTTATAATAGCATTAATCACTGTATGAGTCTACAGACCCCAGGAACTACACACCTCCCGAAAGGCCACACCTCTCTAACACTACAAATTTTGAGGTACATATTCAGATTGTAACATTCCACTGACCCCCCAAATTTATGTCTTTCTTATATGTAAAATACATTCATTCCATCCCATTGCCCCTAAAGTCTTAATTTGTTCCAGTAACAATTCAAAGCTAAAGTACAGGGTCCCATCTAATCAGATATGGATGAGACTCAAAGTAAGAGTCATCCTGAGGCAAATTGCTCTCCAGCTGTGAGCCTGTGAAATCAAAAAAGTTATATACTTCCAAAATACAATGGTGGAACAGCCATAGGATAGACATTCCCATTCCAAAAGGCAGCAATAGAAAAGAAGGAAGGAGTAAGAGGTCCCATGTAAGTCCAAAACGTAACAGGACAAACATTAAATCTTTTTTTTTTAATTTCAATTTTTTTGAGACGGTGTCTTGCTCTGTCACCCAGACTAGAGAGCAATGTGTATGATCATAGCTTGCTGCAACCATGAACTTCTGGGCTCAAGCAATCTTCCTGCCTTAGCCTCTCCCGTAGCTAGGACTACATGTCTGTGCCATTTTGCCGAGCTATTTTTTTTTTTCATTTTTGTAGAGATGGGGTCTCACTATGTTGCCCAGGCTGATTTCAAACTCCTGCCTCAAGCAGTCCTCCCTCCTGGGCTTCCCAGTGGATTGGGATTACAGGCACAAGCCACTGTGCCCAGCCCAACATTAAATCTTGAAGCATGAGAATAATCTTTGACTCCATGTCCCACCTTCCAGGTACACTGGGGTGGAGGTTAGGTCCCCATGGCCTCAGGCAGGCCCACCCACATGGCTTTGCTGGGTACAGCCCATGCTTCAGCTCCCATGCACTGAAATAGTCTGCCCACAGCTTTCCCAGACTGCCACTGTATGCTGGTGCTTACACACTTCTGGGGTTTCTGGAGCAGCCCCAGTCGTATGACTCCACTAGGCACTACCCTAGTGGGGGCTCTCTGCAGAGACTTTGTCCTTGCAGCAGTTCTCTGCCTGGGCCCACTGAGGCATTCGTTGAAATCTAGGTGAAGGAAGCCATGCCTCCACAGCTCTTGTATTCTGCACACCTGTAGAATTAAGCACTGCATGGATGTGCCAAGGCTCACTCTTGCACCCTCCAGAGTAATGGCCCTACCTGGACCTGGGCCTGCTTGAACCAGAGCTGGGGTAGCCAAGGAGCACTGTGCCAGAGTGCAGGGTGCAGAGACCCAAGGTGGCCCTCAGCAGTGAGCACACAGGTCCCATGGGCACCCTGGGCCCCTCCTCAAAATTCATCTGTCCCCCAGACCCTAGCACTCTGGGCTTTTGATGGGCATGGTTGCCCCCTCCCCTTGTACCAAGATGTCTGTAATACCTTTGGGGTCATTCTCCCATTGTCTTGATAAATAGCACATGGCTTTCTTGTATCCATACTAATCTTATCAAATGGTGGCCTGGCCACACCGTGTGCTATCTTCTAAACACACTTTTTTTTTCTTTTTTGAGATGAAGTCTGTTCTGTTGTCCAGGCTGGAGTGCAGTGACGCGATCTCTGTTCACTGCAACTTCTGCCTTCTGGGTTCAAGTGATTCTCCTGCCTCAGCCTCCCGAGTAGCTGGGATTACAGGTGCTTGCCACAATGTCTGGCTAATCTTTTTTTTTTTTTTGTAGTTTTAGTAGAGATGGGGTTTCACCATGTTGGCCAGGTTGGTCTCGAACTCCTGACCTCAAGTGATCTACTCACCTCGGCCTCCCAAAGTGCTGGAATTACAGTGTGAGCCGCCGTGCCTGGCCCTAAACATCCTTTTTTTTTTTTTTTTTTTTGAGATGGAGTCTCACTGTCACTCAGGCTGGAGTGCAGTGGCGCCAACCCAGCTTACTGCAACCTCTGCCTCCCAGGTTCAAATGATTCTCCTACCTCAGGCTACCAAGTAGCTGGGATTACAGGCACCTGCCACCACGCCTGGCTAACTTTTGTATTTTTAGTAGAGACGGTGTTTCACCATGTTGGCCAGTCTGGTCTCGAACTCCTGACCTCAAGTGATCCACCTGCCTTAGCCTCCCAAAATGCTGGGATTACAGGCATGAGCCATCACAACTGGCCTACATACTTTTTTATTCTTTACATGGCTGGACTGAAAATTGTCCAAATCTTTTTCATTCTTCACATGGCTGGACCAAGAATTGTCCAAATCTTTATGTTCTGCTTCCCTTTGAATTATAAATTCTGTCTTTAAATCATTTCTCTTCTCCCATTTTAACATGTTAACATAAGCAGTTAAGAGAAACCACACAGCATCCTGCACACTTTCCTGCTTAGAAATTTCTTCTGCCAAATATTCTGGTTCATTGCTAAGTCCTGCCCCTACAAAGTCCTAGAACATGGACATGGACATAATTCAGCCATGTTCTTTGTCACTTTGTAGCAAAGATGGCCTTTTCCCCAGTTTCCAATGACAGTCCTCATTTCTGTCTATGACCTAATCAGAATGGTCTTTACTGTCCATGTTTTTATCAGCATTCTGTTCAAAGCCACTTACGCAGTTTCTCAGAAGAATGAATGAGAATTTCCCTACAGCTCTCCTTCTGAGCCCTCACCAGAATCACCCTTAATGCTCCACTTGTGGCAATACAAGCTTTTTCCTGCTTTCATTTCACAACTCTTCTAGCCTCAACCCATTACCCAGTTCCAAAGCCGCTTCTACATTTTTAGGTATTTGTTTTAGCAACACCCCACTCCCCTGGTACCAATCACTGTCTTAGTCTATTTTGTGCTGCTATAACAGAATAGCACAGGCTGGGCAACTTAAACAACAGACATCTATTCTCACAGTTCTGGAGGCTGGATAGGCCAAGATCAAGGCACTGCCATCTGGTGAGGGCTGCTCTCTGCTTCCAAGATGGTTACTTACATGCTGCGTCATCTGGAGGGGAGTATGCTGTGTCCTCACATGACAGAAAGTGGAAGGGCAAAAAAAGAATTCCCTCCATCAGGTCTTTTATTAATAATATTAGTTCACTCATGAGGGTGGAGCTCTCATGACCTAAACACCTCCTAAAAGGCTGAACCTTCCTACTCTATTGCATTGGGAATTAAGTTTCCAACACATGAATTTTGAGGGATTAGGCAACGTGACTTCTAGAGGGATGAATGACTGAATAAATAATTCCTGTGTGTCCCCAGAATTAGCAGAGGGCCAAGCAGAATAGGCACAGACATGTTGCTGAAGGAATGTTTCATATTTGTTACTTACAGTTGTATTGGAACTCTACTGTGAGCATACGGGATAGTCTTAGAAAATAATTGATCACCTAATCTAAACTTACCAAAATTAATTCAGGAAATGTCACCTACTTGTCCTGGAAATACTGAGTTTGATTATTAGGTTGAACCACATAAAATGGCCAGTACTTGATCATTTTTTACCAAAAAAAAATGGCCACTCCCTATGGTGCAGCCTAAATCAAAAGCCTGAGTAGTTTGTTTTTCTTTTCTTTCTTTTTTTTTTTTTTGGAGATGGAGTCTCGCTTTGCTGCCCAGGCTAGAGTGCAGTGGTGTGCTCTTGGCTCACTGCAACCTCTGCCTCCCAGGTTCAAGTGATTTTCCTATCTCAGCCTTCCAAGTAGCTGGGAATACAGGCGCCCACCACTACGTCTCGCTAATTTTTGTATTTTTAATACAGACAGGGTTTCACCATATTGGCCAGGCTGGTCTCAAACTCCTGACCTTGTGATCTGCCTGGCTCGGCCTCCCAAAGTGCTGAGATTATAGCCACCGTGCCCGGTCTGTTTTCATTTTTAAGAGGAGAAAAAAAAAATGATAAAGCAACTCATTAAATCAAAACCAGAGGCTGTCAGACCACTTTCTAAAAATCAAGTAAGCAGAGCCCATCCTCAAAATGTAATTTTTCTCTAAAATAGGCAATCTCAAGAGTAAAATATCTTTTCATTTTAATCAAGAAAGCCGAGAGGCAGGGGCTTAGCAGGCTTCTCTTACTATATAAGTTTCAGTGGATGTATGAAACTTTTATTTTCATTGCAAAAGGTTTTATGACATTTAAGTCTTATTGGGACATTATTTTTAGTGACTGGAGGGCTTTGAACAAAGGCTTGTCAAGCTCCAATACTGAATGGTTCCATTGTGATTACTTATAAATCAGTTTTATTGTCAGTGTTGAGGTAATCAGAGATTAGCTCATGCCTAAAAGCATAACTAAAAAAAAATGCACCACTGAGAAACAGGATTTTGTTGAATTTTTCTCCGGCTACTTTATAAACAATTTGCAGCCATCTAGCATTGAGAAAAGCTCTCTTAGGTAACATGCTAATCTTGTGCCGTTCATAAAAAGCATCAAAGAGTACGTTGTTCTTGATTTACCTGCACTGAAAATATATTAATGCTTGTTAATTTGGAACAATAATAAAGATCCTATGAGTAAGCTGTCATTTTTAAATTGACTCCCCAAATTACATGGGGGCTGTCAGATGTCAGGAAGTTGGGGCTTGCATTCTATCTACATTATACTGTCCCTGGATATTTTTTCAGACATGTGGAAACTAGCCTGAAATAGCACCCAATCATATCAGCAAGCATTCTCCATTTAAGAGAAAATAGAGAAACTTTATCTCTATTGAATTATGATATATGGTGGTTTTCATGGAATCCAGAATGATGAAGCAAATACTTTTTCTAAGACTGGGAAGCTGGGTGAAGATATGACTAAGTAACTCAGCACAGATTTTCTGAGTTACATAAATAAATGAAGCGAGCTCTACCACCAGCAGCAATTTGTCTCAAAGGGCATTAGTAAGCTCTCTGAAGTAAGAAAAGGCAACAGTGGCAAGAAATCATGTACTTCCTCTAAGTGTGATATACTAGAGAGCATCATATGATAGTAATAGAGCTGGTTCAGCCTTTTCCAGGACAGGTGTGTGGTATTTTCACTAAGTTATGGACAGCACAGTGTTCTCTTAATGCCATCATAAAATGTAGTGCTAAAGGGACCTCAAGGTCCCTGAGAAGGCAGTTTGACTGGGCAGCTTTGCCAGGTTAAGAGTCCTATAGGCAGGTAATATGAGCAGAGAGGAGGGCACAGCAAGGGGTCCATTGGACTCCACATCTAACGTCACACAGTTATGATTAAGACTTCTCAGGCCAGGTGCGGTGGCTCACACCTGTAATCCCAGCACTCTGGGAGGCCGAGGTGGGAGGATCACTTGAGCTCAGGAGTTCAAGACAAGCCTGGGCAACATGGCGAAACCCTATCTCTAAAATAAATAAATAAATAAATAAAAAATACAGAAAATTAGCCGGATGTGATGGCGTGTGCCTGTAGTCCCAGCTACTGAGGAAGCTGAGGTGGGAGGATGGCTTAAGGCTGGGAGTGGAGGTTGCAGTGAGCCAAGATCATGCCACTGCATTCCAGCTTGGGCTACAGAGCGAGACCCCCGTCTCAAAAAAATAAATAAATATAAATAAATAAAATAAAAAAGACTTCTGTCTGTCAAGATAATTCAGAGAGGTAATGGATACAGCTGGCCCATGGTAAGTTCTTAATATGTGTGTGCCCTTAACCTTCCTATTTCTGTTGAACTGAATTTTTCAACCTTATCACTTCTCCCAATATGTGAGATTTCTGTCTCTGGGCTACAAAGAACTCCTCATCCAAATATGGGAAGTTAAGAATCTTGTCAGCTTGGAGATTTTCCTCAGCTATTCCTCTTAGAACTCACCTATCCCAACTCCCCAGTGTTTGGTCATGCTGAACTGATGGAAGGAGTCTGTACTAACAAGAGCTTGGCTCACTGACTCAGCCGACAACTCAATTTGCCTGTCAGGATAATCTAAGAGCAAAACCTCATCTTTATCATCAGATGTCCTAGGGCATCAAGGTAAAGAAGTATAAGACTAGGATTATGGGTTGTTCTTTTCACTTTTATTCAAATAAATACAATACTTATATAGAGCCTGATTAATTTCCCTTGTCATATCTCTTTTTTTCAGGTTTCAGGCTTAGATTTTTAGTTGTGCATTGCTATGGTCACATCATAACTGTTCTCTAAGTTGAAACAAGTATTTCAACAGGCAAATAGCAAACTCGCCAAAGGACCTGTGGGTCACTTGCCCAAATGAGGCCGATTGAGATAAGAACAAACATCTTTTTTTGGTAAAAACTCTATTTTTATAGTGTACCTTTGGATAAAATGCAATTGTTTCTTCTCCTTCTTTCCCAGGCCAGGCACTTGAAAATAAGACATTTCAGGTATGGGTAACCCACTCCATTAACATCCATTGGACTTGATTTCCCAAGAAAATTAAAACAGTGTGAAAGAACACTGCATTTAGCATTTGGCATTTGAGTTAATGAGACTGATAATGACTGAAATATTTTGGATGTGCTAGAGGTTAATTCAGAAATGTAGGATTGGAGAAATTTCATTTGTTCTAAATGAGTCTTGCTTCCCCTGAAATTCCGTCTTTAGTAACTTCTTTAGTTTGAAATTAGTCTGATTAATATCACCTTTATTGGGAAAAACTATTATCCCCTCTTTGGCTTGGCCTCTGGTATCCACACATATTAATTTAAATAAAAGTATGGCTTCAATTGATAATTGATGGTTCAGCTTACAAGGAACTAGTTTAGGCAGTCACTCTTCTTACATGAAGCCAATTAGGGCTAATGCAACCTGTATGGTCAACTTCAGTTTAAAAATCTTAATTCTCATTGTAAGAAAGCAGCCAAATATAGAGCCTTGAGGCAAGTGGGTCTATGGAGTGGCAGATTTGGGAGTGTGGGGCCAGGGCCACGCTGCTCATGCTAATACACCATCAGCACAAACAGTGGCCCAGTTTTGACTTCCTCCAGCTCCAAGAGTCACCTCTGCAGAGTGGCTGTGGCACCTGAGAGAGCAGGGCTGGCACAGAGCCCCTGCCCTGCACGAATATCCCTGTGGAGTCCCCAGAAGGACAGAGGCAAGCCCTGCTTCTTAGCAACTTTCCACACTTCCTGCCTGTGATCCCACTTCCTCTGTAAAGATGCTATTTGGCTCAGCAGCAACCCAAGGGAGTGGGAATAAGGCTTGGTGTGTTGAGAACTGCTCCTGCCTCCTTTTGACAGCCAAGGCTGCAAGGTTGTTTGGAAATCTGACAAAGAGCAAGTCTACTTTCTACAAGCTAAATATCCCAACCACTTCACAGTCACTCCATTAAAGTAAAATTAAATCTCTCTGAAAAATAATATGCTTTGAAACTGTCTGTTACATTTATAAAAAGACAGGGAAAAACAAAAAATTTCAAAGTTAAAAAAAAAACCTTTAAAAATATTGTAGCAATAGCCTTTTTTGTAACAAATATAAAACAGCTTAAGACACTTGGTGACTTTCTTAGTTCATTTGTGGGGGAATGGATACACAATGAGGTTTTACTACTAAAGTTAGCTATTTGGTAAAAACTCTAGGAAGAGTTCCATCAAGAAAATGGTTATTTTGGAAACACAAGTTATGATTATTTCCAAAACGTCAAAAGAAATAAGAATGTAAACACCATATACTTGAAATGTTAATACAATAATATTAACTCAGTCAAATAAATAAAAGAAAGTGGCACCAAATTTATGGCAATTTTTCAAAACTGCCATAATGTAGCAAAACAAAAATGTAGCTTAAGGATATTTTAAAATAAATAATTGGTTCAAATAGGGACGACCATTCTCAGCACAAACTAACGACATTCGAAATAAAGTGCTATAAGAAAAAGTAGCCCCACAATCTTCAACTTATTCACATATGAACAGAGATACTATCTGGATCTTTAGGTCTGAAATATTCACCATGAGGGAAAGCTAGAGGCCAGGCTTAGGGCCATCTTTTGTCATTTTTCTTTTTTCTTCCAGCGTGTGCTTAAATATTTTCTTCAGGGTGTTGTAAACTGTTGGTCCATTTTCAGAATCAAAATTAACCTGGTGACAAAGAAATTTATATTCAGGACACTGTAACAAGAATTTGAACTAGTTTCTATTTTGAGAGAAGGAGGGAGTGGAGAAAAAAACCAGACTTACAAACAAAACTCTATATAAAATACACATAATAAATTTAACACATTTTAGTTGAAAGACTATATTAGAACTGCCAACCACGTCAATATCAAACTTATGAATGAAAACCTCAAAATTAAATCTAGTGCCTGGATATTTAGTCTAATTATATACACCCAGCCATGAAGCAAGTCAACAGTGGGTGTGAAGTGAATTTTTTTGAGACTAATCATTGATGGTATAAGGGAAAAGTCTCCCATATTAAAACAGCACATCAGCTGTGTATGTCCTGCTGAGAGGCCCTATGGCCACTCTGGACAGGGTCATAGTGACCTGAATAGAAGCCCAGCTCCCCACCTGCGAGCTATATGTCCTCATCTCATACCCAACCTCTCTGGACCTTGATCTCCTCCTTTGTAAAACAGAGATAATGATACCCACCTTCATAGGATAGCGTATCTATGAGTCTAACATATGTTTGGCACATATATACAAACCTCAACTGGCTGGGCGTGGTGGCTCATGCCTGTAATCCCAGCACTTTAGGAGGCCGAAGTGGGAGGGTTGCTTGAGCCCAGGAGGTCGAGACCAGCCTGGCCAACCTGGCAAAACCTCATCTCTACAAAAAATTAAAAAAAAATTAGCCAGGCATGGTGGCACGTGCCTGTAGTCCCAGCTACTTGGGAGGCTGAGGTGGGAGAATTGCCTGAGCCCAGGAGGCGGAGGATGCAGTGAGCTGAGATTGTGCCACTGCACTCCAGACTAGGCAACAGAGTGAGACCCTGTCTCAAAAGACAAACAAACAAACAAACCCCACCTTGATAAAGGTAAATTTCCTTTTCCCTTGATGGGAGCGCACTATTTACACATATTTGCATTTTTCACCCAAGTTTACCATACTCTGGGTTAGGAGTGATGGCAGGACAGAGAACCAGAGCAAGTACCCACCCTCAACGCCATTCCCAGAGTAATGTGTAACTCCCTGGGAAAGAATCAGGGTCACACAATCACTGCTTCTCTCCTTCTGGAATTTCTCCTTCTCTGATAAATTTTGACAAATGAAACGTTGTTCCGTCTGTCAACAACTGTAAAGGATCTGAGACTTTAACCTGTTAGCTTGCCAGTGTTATGGATACTGGTAGAAGATACGAGATTCCTGGGTCAGAGACAGACAACTTTTATTTCTCATAGCTGCATGTGCTTCATGTTCACATGGGTTCTGCTTGTCTCCCAAGTCTCATGGGGGCAATGCAGAGGGGCCTAGGTGGAGGCTGCACAAGCACGGGGTTTGCCTCATCGCTGAGGAGCCCCAAGCTTAGGAAACTCCAATGTTTCACAAGGGGGCTGCAAGCAAATCTGCCAACCTTTGCACTGAAGGGAAACATTTTTATTATCCTGGAAGTCAGAACGTGTGCCTTCTGCTCTCCAGGTAGAGCTCTCCAGACATCAGTGAAGAGTTGATCCCCAAAGAGAGTGGTCAGGGCATCTGCTCATCAGACTATGAAGAGACATGAGAGACCCAAGGAAAACTGTCTCCTAACATTTTCTATAGACAGATTTTGAACAACTGTTATCTCTAACTTTTCATTCGTATCCCCTTAAAAGGCCAAAAGAAGTTGTAAAGAATTTCTACTGCTTTCAGAGAGACCAATCGTAAGGATTTTTTTCAGTCAAGCTCAGGAACTTAATTTTATCTATAACTATATTATCTATCCCATTTGCAAAAAACTCCTTATTAACATTAATAATGGTGTGAATTGTTTACTTTTTTTTTTTTTTTTTGAGACAGAGTCTTGCTTTGTTGTCCAGGCTGGAGTGCAGTGGCGCAATCTTGGCTCACTGCAAGCTCCGCCTCCCGGGTTCACACCATTCTCCTGCCTCAGCCTCCCGAGTAGCTGGGACTACAGGTGCCCACCACCACACCCGGCTAATTTTTTTGTATTTTTTTTTAGTAGAGACGGGGTTTCATGGTGTTAGCCAGGATGGTCTTGATTTCCTGACCTCATGATCTGCCCACCTTGGCCTCCCAAAGTGCTGGGATTACAGGCTTGAGCCACCGCGCCTGGCCACTTTTTTTTTTTTTTTTTTTTTTTTTTTGAGACAGAGTCTCGCTCTGTTGCCAGGCTGGAGAGCAGTGGCGCGATTTCAGCTCACTGCAACCTCCACCTCCTGGGTTCAAGCCATTCTTCCACCTCAGCCTCCTGAGTAGCTGGGACTACAGGCGCACACCACCACGCCCAGCTAAATTTTTGTACTTTAGTAGAGATGGGGTTTCACCATGTTGGCCAGGATGGTCGCAATCTCCTGATCTCGTGATCTGCCCATCTCAGCCTCCCAAAGTGCTGGGATCACAGGCGTAAGCCACCACTCCCAGCTCTGTTTACTTTCTTAAACACCAAACCACAACCTTCTTCACATAGTGGGTAGCCTCTCAGTCTATGAAAATGTAAATACAGATGTAAAGGACCATGTGGTTTGGATTTGAGACTACTGACTCTGGAAACAGTGGAGAACAGATTGAAAAGATGGTTAGTGGTTAGTGCCATAGAATCCAGATGAGGAACAAGGAAAGCCTGAAGTAAGAACATCACTCTGGAAAGAGTGGAGGGGAAGGAGACTGGACAAATATTAAAAAGGAAGAATCTTCACAGCTTGTTAATGAGTATAAATAATAACTTATTATCATTAATGTTACCACAGATGTTGTCATTCAAAAGCTGGGCTCTTTGTTTAATGACACTTTCATATCAGTGAGAGGTAACAAACAAATTATAGATACTTTCATATCAATGAGAATAAACAAATTATAGCTGATGGGGTAAGGGGAAACTTTTCTCTCAGTATGAACCTGGCTTCTTCTTCTTTCTTCAGCCAGGAAAAACTGCTGCATCCAAAAGGATGGGCTTTTAGAAAGAAAACCTTTTTTTTTAACTCTTTCCTTAGGATTTTCCAACCAGGACTCAGTACTGAGTTAGCAATGTGGGATGTTTAATTCTCAATAGATGGTTTCTTACTTACACCCAAGGTAGAACTGACTCGACAAGCAAAGATCCTCTGACTCCGATTAGGCACATGATCTAAAAATATGTATTCAACACTCAGTTGTTTCTCTTTCTTTTACATAAAAGCTCTTTGTTGCAACGTTCTCCTTCAAAAAACCCACAGTTCAGCTTTTCCTAAGATCATTGTTTGGAAACTTTTTTTTTGGTCAAACTCTGCAACTACTTAGAAGAAATGTCAAACAGATTTCCAAGAAGGGAAAACATACACATACATGTTTTATTTTAGAGGATGGTGACCTCTGGATTCTGATTTACAAAGATGATGCTGATCTGTGTTTCAGAGAGGGGAAAGGAAGAGTGTGACCCACCTTAGTGAACGCCTTAATGGCATGGGCAAGGAAAGCTTCCTCCACATCCACGGGGATTGTCTGCAGGTTCACTATGCAGTGCAACACACAGAGAATAGTCTGGTGCTGTCCCTGTTTTGGTAGAAATCAAAATTTTAAAAATTTTTCAAAAAATGCCTCAATAAATCAATTCAAAACTATCATAGAGTCAAGAATTGGTTTGTGACCAAGTATTCATAATGTCAAATGCCAAAATACCTAACAAAATATCTAAACATCAACAAATGTTTATTGTTATGTGTTAATATAATTTGAAAAGCTTTCAGGAGATAATATCAAAGCTGGCTAGCTATTGTACAAAGTCAAACTAAATTTGAAGATCAGTGCACTTTTAAACCAAGTGTTTCTCTTGCAGTGAACTGAATAGATTTTCCCATTCTTGTTGTTTCTGGATATAATGTCAGTTGTCTAGTAGATGGTGACATGCCATAGAGATATATGGACTAATTAATTGGGCACTGAGTGGTCAGGATCTGGGTGCCCAGCCACTGCAGATGATATGGAGGGAGGTAGGTACACAAAGAAAAGGACAAGGACAACCCCAGTCCCCCAGGAGCAATGCAATGCTTAAGTGCTTAGCCTCCAACCTAAGGGGGTAAGATACTTAAAAATGTGTCCACTGACTTGACTCTTGGGGGCTGTTTACCTTAGCAAAGAAGAAATTCCATCACCTTCAGCAATACATATCCAAGATGTAATGTACAGGGACCCATCAATTTCAATTCTGAAAATCTACTCTAAGAGCATAATCTATAATAAAGAAACACCTGCAAGTACAAATTATCATTACAATGACGCCTATGAAAGTAAAAAACCTGAAGCAATATAAATGCCCTATACATGGGGCGAGGGTGATTTAGGATAAAACAGGCAGCCTTATGTAATAGAAAGCACATGGGCTTTGTGCCAGAGTGGTCTGAGCTTGAATTCTGCTCTGACATGTGGTGCCAACCTTGGGCATGCAACCTCAGCTTTCCTTGTCTGTGAAACGGGCCTCTACCTCTAAGGGGTATTGAGATAAACAGAAGAGAAAATGTAAATTATGTCCTGAAAGGCTTGGCCCAGTCACCTACCAAACATTAATCTCCCTTATCACCATCTCCTGTTTTATCTCTGTGATTTAATTGCTGAGAAAATATCCTAAGAAAAGGACTTCAGATACAGGAAAAATCATTTCTTAAAAGATATGTATTGCATAACTGTGGTATGTGAGTGTGTGTGTGTGTGCAGGCACACACGTCTGTGTATTGTGTATTGTATCTGTGTGCATGTATCTGCATGTCTGCGTGTGCATCCGTCCATATGTGTCCGTGTGTGTATGTGTAGTAACAGCAGATTTTTAGTGAAATTTAGAAACCGAGGAGATATTTACATGGAGCATAGTAGGTAACTCAAGGCTGGTTATTCGATAACATTGTTTCTTAAAACAAAAACAGGCCTGGCATGGTGGCTCATGCCTGTAATCCCAGCACTTTGGGAGGCCGAGGTGGGTGGATCACATGAGGTTGGGAGTTTGAGACCAGCCTGACCAACATGGAGAAATCCTGTCTCTACTAAAATTACAAAATTAGCCGGGCATGGTGGTGCATGCCTGTAATCCCAGCTACTCAGGAGGCTGAGGCAGGAGAATCGCTTGAACCCGGGGGGCAGAGGTTGCGGTGAGCTGAGATCACGCCATTGCACTCCAGCCTGGGCAACAAGAGCGAAACTCTGTCTCAAACAAACAAACAAAAACAAAAACAAAAACAAACCCTGTTCTAAACTGAAAATTTAGTATCTCTGTATGGATAAAAATGATAAATTGTATAAAAGGATTCATACAATTTCTCCCGTTTCCTAGATCCATTGTCTTCTAATATCTTTTCCTAAAGGTAACCACTATTACCAGTTTCTTATTTCTCCTTCTATATATTTTATACATATATACATATTTTCTCTATTTTAAACATATATCTTTTATACATAAAATATAGAAAACATCTATATTTTACAAATAGAAATTATATATACATGTATATATGTGTGACACCTACCCCTTTTTAAAAATACGAATGAGTGCATATCTCAACCTAATTCATAATTTTTCCCATATGCATGCTCACGGCAAATAAGTAGAAACAAACAACCAACAGTGAAAAAGTGGTTAATTATGGCACAGTCTCGTGTTACAGTATCATATCCATTAAGAGTCAATATTTATGAAAAGCTTACTTTATTCACGGGAAAATAGCTATGTTATAACTTTAAGCAAAAATGAAACATAAACTTAACAAGTTAATATACATATTGATAAGTTTAAAATATTTGAAAATGTTTGCAGTGCCTCTCCCAGGACTATGGATAGTTCCCCTTTTTATTTTTGTATTTTCTAAGCGTTTACACTGGGTATCAGTTTCTTCTCAGTTTCTTCTCTTCTCTTGGAAAAACTATTAAATTAGACCTAGATTTGGGATTCTGTGTGAATTCTCTTTTTTTATACTGGATTTTTTTTTTCTGCGTGAAAAACTAAGGGCCTCAGTTACAGTCATTAACTGGTCCTATACCCACTTTACCTTCTCTAATAAAAACAGTGCTTCTGTGGCATCTGCTTGCCTGTCAACCAACATGTCCACATCCTCTTTGGTGATTACAGGCTCCTTCAGTTGCTCCACCCAAGACCACATCAAGCTGCATAGGATGAAAGGGTCCCTCTCGCCACATATTCTTTCCCAAGCTCCATCTCGGGAATTAAGCTCTTTCTAAAAAGGAAGAGAAAGAGACAGACAGACAGAGACAGAGACAGGGAGAGGAGAGAGAGGTGCACCATTTGACACTGCATGATTCTTGCGCTGCCCATGAGAGTGAAAGACTCAGGCTCCAGAGTGCAGAACTGGGACCCCTCCCAGCCTCTCCACTTCCAGGCTGGATGCTGGACTAAGACACTGAACTCTGTAAGCCCCAGTTTCTCTCTATGAAACTCATCCCCTGCCTCACAAGCTGTTGGGCTGATTGACTGAGATAAAGTCGGTTAAAGCTTATAGCACAGGGAAAGGGCTTAGTTAATCCAAGTTCTCTACTTTATTCAGAAACCACAGAAACCATTCAGAAGAGTCTTCCTTTTCAGCCTTCTGGTGAACAAAACAGAACTATTTTTTTGCAATAAAGTAGATGGTAGATGAGAAAGTAGAAATAAGGGAACATTTATACATTAACCTGGGGTCTAAGGAAAAGGAAAAGCTTTGAGCTTCGCAGTCTGCAAAAATAAAATAAAGGTGCTTGAAAGTTGGTAAATGGGGCATATGTACTTCTTTGAAATATCTTTTTAGCATCCTATGTAGGATTTAACAATAAGCCCCGAGTCCTGAAATTTGACATAGGGAAGATAACTGGAAAGTTTTTCTAATACTCCAAATGCCTAGAGAAAATTTAAGCATGAGATTTTAAAACTTTACCTCACAGAGAGCAAGGGAAAAGTGAGATAAGGATTTTCATGAATTTCTGACAGGGTTCAGATTTATGTTTTAGTGAGTCAAATACATTTTTACAATAGAAGTGTAATAATTGCTACCAGCCACTCATTCATTCACCTATCCAATATTTACTACATGCACACAGTGGGACAGAAACTGTAATACATGTCTTATCTCTAACTCTCAAATGGCACCCAGCAGGGAGCTTCCTCACCAATACATATAATGGGGCTCAAGAAAGATGAAATAACTCACCTAGGAGCCAAAAGCTAGAAAATGGCAAAGGGGGTGTTCATACCCAGTTCTGCCTTACTCCAGAGTCTGTGCTGTTTCTGTTACACCACAAGGGCCCACCGGTACTGGGCTTCTCTTTATTATCTTATGAATACGCCAATACTTTGTTATTCACAGTCCTTCGTATCCCATAGATCATGTATAAAACAAAGTAGCTCTTGATTCAATCTTATGAAGGAGACAAGCTGGGCAGAACTGACAGTAATAAAAAACGCTCTTAGCAAAATGACTATCTTATCATGATGTTTCCTGAGGCTCTCCAGGGAGGTTAGCCAAGAATCCTGGGATAATGGAAAGTGTTAAACACATGTGCTGTACCCTGACTCTGCCACATGCATGCCATGTGACCCTGAGCAAATCACTTACCCTCTAACCTTTGTGACCTTTAGCATCCTCATCTGTCATACTGAATTCATAAGATTAACAAAGACTGTAGAAATAGTATCATCTGCCTCACAGATATGTTCTATGATAACTGTGAAAAATCACGTGAAATAATATATGTGAAATGGTCTAGTACAGGCATGAGTGGCATTATACTATTCAAATAATGTTCATTTTATTCTTTTCCAGAATTCAACTGATTTTTTGATAACTAAAAGTCCTAAAATAAAATCTAGAAAGGAAAAAAACGCAAAACTATCCTGATTAAAGGTCTGTGTTCACCTCCAGAAAATGCTTTCATATACGCTACATACGGTCTGGCCCAAACCAAGTCCTGAATGCTTCATCACCACAGCAGAGCTTGCATGGGCACTGGGGCTGACCCAGGAGTGGGGGTGCGAGATTTTCATCTAAAATAGAAGACTCTCTTTCTTGCTAACTCTTAGCACACAGTAATGCCCAGGAAACATTTGCTGACTGAATGAAAGACTTTTTCAGTTTGGAGCAGAAAATAAAGAAAATAATTCATTTTGGAAGAAAGCAATACATTTAACTATTGGATAGGCGAAACACAATTCTGAAGAACAAAATTTTTATCAAAAGTTCTCTCCTCCCGTCATATAGTTGTAAGTTAATGTGAAGCTCCAAACTTAATTTTCATGCCTCTGCATCTGAAGAGATACTGGCACTCAGAAATTTTATATGCCTGGTTTAATCAATGGCAGACTATGAAAGCGAGCTATTAAAATAATTCACAGTAGGTTATGGGCTCAAAAGTCAAGATTTCAGTGATTCACGACTGTCCAAGTCAGCCTCCTTTTGGGGCAGTTTAGCTGTTTCTCATAGCTAGGTTTATAAGGCCTATCTTTTCTCGAGAACAGGTGCTCATTCAGGGCAAAAAAAGTGTGGCTGACTTACGACTGTATCCTAGTAAAAGTACAACACAAAAAAAGAGTTAAACATTTACATTCTTTCTTTCTTTTTTTTTTTTCGAGATAGAGTCTCGCTCTGTCGCCCAGGCTGGAGTGCAGTGGCGCAATCTCGGCTCACTGCAAGCTCCGCCTCCCGGGTTCACGCCATTCTCCTGCCTCAGCCTCTCCGAGTAGCTGGGACTACAGGCGCCCGCCACCACACCCGGCTAATTTTTTTTTTTTTTGTATTTTTAGTAGAGACAGGGTTTCACCGTGGTCTCGATCTCCTGACCTCGTGATCTGCCCGCCTCGGCCTCCCAAAGTGCTGGGATTACAAGCGTGAGCCACCGCGCCTGGCCTAAACATTTACATTCTAATCGAAGTAAAAGCTAAGAAATGGACCCCAAAGACCTCATCTCAGCTTTTAAAGTGAATGGCACGTAGTAATCTGTGGTTCCACCCACTTGCTCTCATGATTTCCCACAGTTGCCCTATTAGGGCAGGATTGGCAAGTCTGAAGGAGAGGATGCCAAAGAGACAGCCTCACTCTTCTGACCTTGCTCAGCACCAGTGTTGATGAGCTTTGGAAAATAAATATTTTATTTATGTCTGCACATCTGTAGTTCTCAAAGTACGGTTCCCTCTGCAAGGCCTCATGTTAAAGATGCTTCAAGTCAGTTTCGAATGCTGTCTGCTGTGGGCCAGTTGCCCCCATAGGCCCAGGAAGAAAGAAGGAAGCTACTAATATCAATGCCTAGTGTGGGTCAAGCATGACACCAAGTGCTTTCTTGTGTATGCAAATTTAAATGAAACCATACAAACACCTATGTTTTTTCTATAACATCAGGTTCACATCAGAGACGAGAAACCTGAAGTTAGAAAGTATTATGCAAACGTATCTTCACATTTCTATAATAAATAAGTTTGGGAAAATGTATCACACTTTTGCCCTGACATAAATATTTCCCACATATCTATAATTAAATAAAGTACTAATAATACCTGCCACATTTCTACCTTCCGTTTTAGTTCCTCCTTTTCTACAGATTCATTTAAATTTGCTAGGGCTTTGGCCGCCAGTATTCTTCTTGCCTCAGCACTCAATTCAGACTGTAATGTAGAGTGTGAAGCTGCTTCAGACAGATCTTTTCTGTCCTGGGTTTTATGTTCAACCAAGAACTGTGCTTTGGGACTGGAGCCACAGTCCAGAGGGCTTCGGGGTGTCCTGCTGTTCTGCCTGACAGAGCCAGGGCTCCCAACACCATGAGTTTTACAGTGACAGTGAGACACTTGCTGGTGAGCAGGGTTTGGATACTTATGGACATTTGCAAAGCTGGGTGAAACTGGCTCCCCAGGGCTGTGTGAGCCTGAAACATCTGCAGAGAAAACTCCACTCTGCTGTGCTTCCTTTAGAATGGTCCTTCCATGGAAAATTGGTGACCCATTATCTTTGAGTCCTTCCAGGCCTCCAAACTTTGACTGACTCCAGAAAGAAAGTGTGCTGCGAACCAAGGCTTCCTTGTGTAAGTCTGGTTCTGAAGACTGTGGGATGTAACAATGGCTTATGAGCTTCTGCTGCCTGGGGTTGTGGCCAACCAAGACCTGGGCAGGCACTGTCTGTGGAGTCTCCCCTTGCTCCAGGAGGTTCTCGGCCCTCTTTAAATCTGAGTCACTGTAGCTGAGCCGCCTTTTCAGATGAGTCAGGGGTTGAAGGCACTCAACATTCCGCCTTTTCCAAAGAGGGTCAAACTCTTGCTCTTTGGAGAAAATCATGCCTCGATTGTTAAAATCTGCTGCCACAGCAGTGGGGTTAGGCGAGTTCGACACATCACTGTCATGCCTCAGTAACTCTTTATCCAGCTGCATCTCAGACATGGTCTTTTCTATTTCAGCAGAGAGACCAGGTCCTTCGGACATGTCCTTCATCATAACTGGCCTGTTCTCCGCTAAGTCCAGCAGCAATTTGCAAACTAGGTGGATAATTTTTGGCACGTGTTTCAGAAGTCGTGCCTCATAACCATGAAGCAGATGACGCTGGCGAATTAGATACTGAGCTAAGGTGACAGCATGTGCTTTGGGATCACAGCAAGAGAATATATTGCGGAGAGGAATTAGAAACTGAGTAAATTCCCTTACACAGAGGAGCTGTCCTCTGGCTTGTATGGAATTGGGTCGCTTTGCCCGCACAGATGTAATTGCTTGGTCAGCAGTCATTCTCGTTGCAAAAACTAAGTAACAGGCTATTAAAACACCTAAACAGTGAAGAAGAGAAGACTGGTATGAGAAAAGCTTACATTTTTTTTAATTTTATTTATCACTCTTTGATGATTTACAATTTGAATATGTGTTAAGAAACCATATAAATAGAGACACATTTTAAGGACAATTATGATGATAACTTTGTGACTTTTTATAGAGCTGTTATTATTGCATGTTCCTTACTGCACAGAACTTTATTAAATGTCTACGTGGCACCGCCTCCCCATGACTGAGTCATCTCAGTAGCCCAGAGCTGTGCCAGCACAGGCACAATGTAGGTGAGTAAGTGTGCAGGAGGGAAGGGAAACTGATCATCTGGCCCATCTATCTTCCTTGTTCTACTTAACTCCAACAGAAGAAAGCAAATCCTGTTTCTATTTTCCACTCTGAACAGTTCTTGAGAATTTCCATCCAATCAATCCATACACTTTGTGTTTGGAACCTCCCACCCTGCCATCTTTGCCATCAACTGCTGGCACATCCCAGCTTGGCACTCTCCCTACCACGGCAGTTTCTTCTTTGGGAATTATTCATATTCACAGCCTACTTTTCTTCTTGGCAATTCTTTTTCCAGATTTGTGCCTATACTAATATGTGTTTTCCTTCAGACCATGATATAATTCTATTTTTCCATAAGCAATTATGGAAAATTAAGCAATCTTAAGGAAGCCAGCCTTAATGGTATAAACATTAGGTATTCTTACTAATATCTAATTAAAAGGAATAACTAGTAAGGTTATTACTAGTTAAAAGGTAATAATTACTAGTGAAAAGATAATAATTAATAAATTAATTCAAATATAACAGTCAATTAATATTAAAGTAAAAGGCAAATCAAATACACCTGTGTAATCCCCAAGTTTGTGAACACGTTGTTACATACGAAAATCAGAACCTCTGAAAACTGCACGCTCTCCAGTTCACAGTCGGGAACAACATATCTTTCTCACTAGGACACAGAAGATCTTAGTATAAATGTAAAACGTCTGCAGAGCTATCACGTCAATGTCTAGAAACAGTGAGATTTTGGCTTGATCCTAAGAGCTACCAATCTCAAGCAGAGCTGAGTCCCCTCCCCTGAGCATGCTTCCAGGTATGTGGCAGATCCCCTGGCAGGAGCACAGGTACACTGCGGACAGAGTTGAGCTGCATGTGGTTGGATCAGATGACAATGAAAATTTCAGCCCTACGGCCTTTTATTTTTGCCCTAATATCAGCACTGTAATGAAATTCAGCTGAATGTTTTAAGTAAAATCACTGACTTTTTAATAGAATTCTGGGCACAGATAGACTCTTCTTCACAAACAAAATCCTTATACCTCCAAAAATGGAAAGCACATGAACTCTGGAGTCAGACAACCATGGATTTAAAGTGTGGCCCTGGCACTTACTAAATGTAGCAAATTACTTCTCTCAAATTGCAGTTTCTCCAACTCACATTGTTGCTAAAGACTTTAAAATGATATACATATGGTCATTGTAACTACCTGTTTATGGTATTTCAAATATCTTAAAAATTTTTTGATTCAATTTTTAATGTTAATAATTATACATATCTATGGGGTATATAGTGATGTTTTAATACATATAATGTATAGCGATCAGATCAGTGTATTTAGTATATGCATAATCTCCAACATTTATCATGCATTTGTGTTGGGAACATTCAATATCCTCCTTCTAGCTATTTGAAACTATATATCATTTTAACTATAGACATCCTACAGTGGTACAGAACACTAGAACTTATTCCCTTCTTCCACCTGACTCCGAAGCTTTGATAGGATTCTGAGAAACATTTATCCTCAAATTAGGAAATCTTATTCCTTTTATGTTTAAATATGCCTACAAGACAATAAACCACCTCTTAGGACCTACCTGTTCGACCAAGCCCTGCATGACAATGGATAGCTACTTTTCCTTCCTGTAAGGCAAATGTCATCACCTTCACCATATCTAGGATAGTAGTAAGAGACACTACACCATAATCCTTCCACCCGAAATTGTAGAAGTAAACTAGGAAAAAAGAAAAGGAAAAGAAAATCAACATACAGGAAATTAATGAAAGTACACACACTAATGAAAAGTACACAGATCTACACTGAGGCATGTAGATCTCAGTGCATACACTGAATAAAATAAGAGGGATTTTACATTCCTAGTAACTTTACTGTTAACATTTACTCACAGAGCACATTTTATATTACTTAAGACATTTCCTGCAGAAACTCAGCCAGAAAGAATTATGGCAAAGTATAATTACAAATTAATAAAGTCAGTGATTCATGCTATAGTTACTCAGCTATGGAGGGAAAGCATACACTCTTGTTTAAGCAGGGAAATGTGTCTAAATGACTGATAAATAGCTTAAGACAGTATAATATGGATTTTCTATCCAGTGTAAATAAGCTTCTTAAAAACAAGTTCCAAGATTGTTTATCCTTTCCAGCCTGGTTTGAAGGACACATGTTGAGTGTATTTCATCCCAAAGCTCCTGTGACTGAGGCGGCTTTGAAATTGTTAGAAGTAGAATTCCTGGGCATCATTTTGGGAGCAGGGCTGGACAGCAGTAAACCTGGAGCATGTCCAGGTTCCAAACCTGACTACCATTTCTAAGCCGTCTGATCTTAGGCAAGTAGGTAATTCTCTAAGCCCCGTGTGGCTTCATATGTAAAACAGAAATAACAATTTTGTTACACAACTGCTTTAAGGGTTAAATGAGATAATAGTGGCTGGCATACTGTAAGCATTAACTAAATGTTAATCATTATTACTACAGGATCTCCTCCCAACATCCCTCTTACAGGAACAAAGAAATCCTGTACTTTGAACAGCAATACCAAAGAGAATGGTAGCTCATTTTTTCTAATCCTTACTACGATGCAGGAGGTATTTATTTCCATCATCTTTTTAATCTAAGAACCCAGCAGAGAAAAGCCTCTGAGTGCTGCCCTTGATAATTCATGAGAGGAGGGTGGAAGGAACTTACTGCCAGCCTGCATGAAAGCCTCAGGAAGGTATGTGAAGCCACTTTCTTGTTCCAGAGGGTTCCCACAGCTAGCATGCTCACCAGGGCGCTGGAGGTTGATTATTGTTTTTATGCCATGGCTTAAAGGAAAAAGGGCAGTCAGTCATATTGGGAGCTAGCATTTAAAAAAAATTAACCATTTTTGGTATTAATCAACATTATTAATTACTCTCAAAATCTTAATTTCTCATTTGAAATACACTCTTCACTGCCTATTGTTAAAATGAAAGCACTTTTTCACTTGAAAACAAAGGCAATGAAAGAAAAAACATGAGTTTGCTCACTCGTGTGTGAACAATACAGCATTTACCTGAGGAACTGATCAATGATGTGGTACTTCTCCAGGAGCTCAGAGGATGGGCGGGCCATGGCCAGTATATTATCAGTGACCCTGCAAATAGGTGGAGGGACTGGTGAGATGTGCCAAAACCTAGGAAGTTCCAGCCCAAAGAGATGTTCCAGCCCTGAGAGATGATTTTTTTCTATGATTTCAACAACTCTGTTAGAATATTCTTTTTTGTGTATAAATTTTATTTGAACAGGTAATACAGTTTCATGGTTCAATAAAATCAAAACAATACAAAAACGTATGCACTAAAATGTTTGCTCTCAACCGTTTTCATCCACTCCATTCGGTTTGTTCCCCATATGTAATCATTTGTTTTAATTTCATGTTTATCATCTTAGTGTTTATTTTTGCAAATATAAGCAAATATGAATATTTATTCTTATTTATCTCCTTTTCTTGTACAAAAGGTAGTGTAGTAAAGGCACTGTTAGATACTTTGCTTTTTTTCTCTTTAGGTTAATTTTTAAAATTTCGATAGTTTTTGGGGTACAGATTATTTCAGGTTACATAGATGAGTTCTTTAATGGTGAATTTTGAGATTTTGGTGCACCTGTATAAGAATATTCTTATACAAATCTGGCTTCAATTTTGGATGATTAGAGCTCTAAGAAACTCTAGTTTCTTAAATCCCTGGAAAAAATTCCAAGACGTAAATTATTTGTGGATTCCAGCAAAGTATTTTCAAGGACTCTCAAGAGATTCTAGTGGACATGATGGAGAAAACTCAGCTGGTGGTGAAGGTAACAGTCTGGATTGTTACTCAATGGGTAGTGACTTATATGAGGAGGGCCAACTGGGAGATATTTTGTTATTCAACTATCTGAATCTTAGTTACAAGGTGTTAAATGGGGATAATAATGCCTGTCTCACAGGGTTGGTGTGAGAATTCAATATGATGTGGATGTAAAGTCTTTGGCACAAATCCTGACATGCAGTTATGAATAAATACTGAGTTACTGTAATGCAGTTACAAATAAATACTGAGTTACTGTAATTTGATGACAAATATGGGCTCCAGAGTCAGTTGGGCTTGGTTTCAAATGCTGGCTTTTCTACTTTCTAGTTTGGTAGCAAATTACTTGGAACTCAATTCCTTCATCGATAAAATGGCATTAACAGCTCACAAGAGTTTTATGAAGATAAAAGATAATAGTATGAAAGCATCTAGCACACTGACTGGCCTACAGCCAAATGGGTATTTACTGAATGAATGAGTGGGCAGACGCCCAATAAATGACTATTACTCTTGTCAGGTCTCTGGGCTTTGGCTTCACTCTGTTCTGTTCAAATTTCTCATCAGTGGCCTCATACTATTAGTATGATAGTGATGGACAAGAATATGACCTGTGGTGAACAATAATGGCAGTGGACCCCAGACTATATCACTACAGATATACTGAGCAAATCCAATATGAAAAAGTAACGGTTGTAAGCTGGATAAGCCAGTTGACAAATATCTAATTTAAAAATGGGTTCTTGATGTATGAAATAATTCACTACTAGAATTAAACAGTGAATTCCTCTAAGTATGCTTCCAATGTGATTTAGCAGAATTTTTCAGATGTTACTACATCAAAAAGGTGTATTTGACTAGTTTACTGTTTAATAAAAAGCAGTATGATTAAAGAACAATATTAATTGCACTTATACACCATAAAAAAAGCAAGTATCTTATGTTTTCTACTGAGCTGACAATGTGTACACTTTTATTAGGGTAGACTGAAGGGTATTTGTATGAAAATGTGACCTTTCATATAAAATATAGGAATAACATAAAAGCTAAAGCTTACTTGCATGAAACTGAAAAATTACACATGTACCTCATAATTTTCTCAAATTTATAGCTGAACAGTTTTATTATTTCTAAACATTTCTGAAATTTAAGAGCTAATTATCCATTTCTTCAATACACTTTATATATATCATTTCACTTAATTAAAAAAACCCTATGGTTTTGGTTTTATTATTTTCACCTTACAGATAAAGAAACTGAGGGTCAATAGGCCAAGATCACACAGCTAGGGCAAAGCCAGATCTGACTGGCAAAGTGAGGTCCTGACTTCAAAGTCCCACACTGCTCCTCCCACACTTCAGGGCTCCTGGCTCACACAGAGCGTCTTTCCTGTATCCAACAGAGCTATGAAAGACCAACAGGATCACTCACCAGGATGAGTAAACCCCCTTGATGGCTTGCTCCTGCTCACTCCAGTGGGCTGGGTTCTCATACTTGCAAGCTCTACCACCACATGCCATGGAACACCACATGTGTCCAGGAATGACATGCCGTAAATACTCTCCTACTTTTGTGTACTTTGGTGTTGGATGTTCTAAATTTCCTAGAACATATAAGGAAAGGAAAATTCAAAATTCCACTCTCCAAATGAAATTGTAACATGGGAAACAGCTTCCATTTTATCTCAGGATGGTAGATGACAAGCCAGTGCAAAATCGCCTTCATCTTGTCAAGAAAACAAAACTGTTTCCCTGTCAAAGTGACATATATCTCTTAATGTAAAAAAGCTTTCACATATAATAATCTCCACACATACTGGCAATTAGGAGGAAGAAACTGTAGAAGCAGATGTTTTACAAGAGAATGAGTTTTGTTCAAACCTATATTTTTAATAAACACAAAACATTTGATCATTTTATATCCTCATATATTCACTAAAATAGCATAACAGACAGCAAAAAGTATAATATAGAATAAACCGCCAATATTTAAAAAGGTATAAACACAACACAGCTGATTCCCATTCCTCAAACTTATATACAAAGGTATGGCAATCTATAAGAAGAAAGAGACCTTTACTTTTTCTTTCGGGGAAAGTTGGGTTTCCCTCTGCATGGCTGACTGAGGAAACAGCCACCATCACCTGGAGAGAGGACGAGGACAGCAGCTTCGTGGCAGAGCCGGAGCCCAAGCCAGAGCCCCGCCGGGCCTGCTGCAGCCGCAGTACTGGGTCTGAGGTGGAGTGCCGGCGGCCCTGGAGAAAGGAGCTGAGGAAGTGCACGGCTGAGGGCCGCCTGGTTGCATCCTGCACCTGCATGGCACTGGGAGGCAAGAGCCAGAGGCAGGAAGAGTCAGCCCCACTTACTCAGTGAGAAACTTTCACTGAGAGCACGGAGCATTGCATCGTTCTGTATGATCTAAGAGCCATTCAGATTGGCTGACTGGTTTCCATGGTGACAAACAAAGAAACTACTGATTCCCACTTAGATCTGAACAGGCAAAATCCAATATGAACAGATTGCATTTTGGACAAATTGTTCAAATATAGGGAAGAATAATATAAATTTTAAATATATTGATTACTAAATTTTGTTTCTCAAATGCACTTAAAATATCTAACCACTCAAAGAGTTACTCCCCAAAATATTGTAGTGAATTTAGAAAACTGTCTTCCTGAAGCAAAAACTGCCTTTTACATACGTGTTAAAAAGCTTAAATTCTGTTATTCCTTTCACAACCTGTCTCTGGATTTTTTGAAAAAAATTACCTTTCTACTCCTCATTTGAATAGTGTAGAAAAAAGTTAATTGTAATAAAGTGGGATATACTGGACACCTTACAACATTATTAAAATATCATCCAATTTTTCATAACCAAAACCACTTCTATTTTTTCTTTGTACAACTATTAAAGAAATACTTGGATAGAACAAATAAAGACATTTTTAGAGGTGATATATTATCAGAAGACATTTAACTTCATGTGTTCATTTTCAGAATATAAAAACCCAATTCTTAGTTATGCCTCTGCTGGACAGTTATAGTAGCCATGCCTCTCAAAAACTCAAAACACCATTCTCTGCCTTTTGTTGCAGTGAGGGAAAAAAGAAGCTTCAATAATGTCTTGGCAGAGGCATATAAAGAAAGATCACTAAGTATCACATTTTTAAAGGAACTAGATGAGGGGGAGGTTGCAACTTGAAGATAAAGGATATAAAGAAAATAGAAAGTGCAACAACCACTAATGTACTCATTGTCCGCCTCCTCCCTTGTTAATGTCAGGCTGCGCCCTCGCTTGCTCGCTCGCTCTCTGCACAAGTGGTATTTCAGATGTGTGTGCACAGAAACAAACTACTGTACTGCTACAGATAAGGCTATTTTCTGTTTTTTTTTTTAACGTTTACTAATGCTATACCAAGCTCCTTTTAAAATGCTGCCCCCATCTCCCCAATAATGTGCACTTTTGTCAAATAAGACAGGGACACAGAATCCCAATTTGGTGTCCAAATTTCTACTCTATGTGTAGTATCATGCCTTTGTTATTTAGAATACAGCCATGGAAGAAATCACAGCTTTCCTGTTGGAGGAATTATATGAGGATTACTCTAGGCAAGGCCCTCAGGACCCTAAGGGCAACACAGAAACAGCAGTTGCACAGAGGTCTGCATGACAGGAACATGAACTTATTGGCAGGAGGCCTTAAATGCTCAAACTAAGGAGCTGTATATTTGCTATGTGTGTAAGAGGGAGTCTAAGAAGATTTCTGGGCAAGTCTGTGCTTCTGAGTATGTGGCACTCCAGAATGTAAACTTAGCTCTTGAGAGACAAGAGTGGTGAGCTCTGCAGAGACAAGTCCATGGCCTGGAGAACCAGCATCTGAGGACATCTACAGAGAAAAGTCAAAAGTAACTGCTTTCAACTACACTAAGAATGACAACTAATTTCATTAGATAAGGGGTAGGGGTAGGACTTATTTGGACCAGGCTAAGGAAGGGATGATTTATAGATCACCTCAAGAATAATCTCTGTGGTGAAATCTTGAGACCTGGGTTGACCTCAAATAAACACAAAACAACTGAGCTGACCCCAGTTACTATAGTCAGTGACCCTGTGTCAACGTCTAAGGAAGTCAAGCCTAACGCAAACAGGATTCTGCAAGGTGAAAGCAGCCCTTTCTGCATGCTTGCTCAGTGTTCCCAACAATGAGGTGCTGTGAATATACCTTGCATTGATGCGGCAGATGAAAAGAAATGTACCCACCTCTGGACATGAGAACCAAATTTAGAATAATATTTAAGGAACCAAATGAGATACTGATCATGACAAATATGAAATCAGTCACAATAAACACAACAAAGAAATCCACTAAAATGTACCAGTGAGTACTGAGTCTTTTCTTCCTTAATTTCTACAAGTGGGCAGGTAAAACACTGAAAAGTGAGATCTAGAACACCAAGAACTAGCAATTTCCTTCTATACTCAAGATTTCAGAAAGGGCTCATTACTTCGTAAAGTCATAGAACAATAGGCTGAGAATGCAGTGGGTGCCTGGTGGGCGTGGGAGGCCCACCTATCCGCATTCTTAAGTCCACAGAGGAGTCACTTCCAGGAATTTGCTGTACAGCTGAATTTCCAGCCTCGTGTTCTCTACTTTTTGTGACAACAGGCTCACTTTTCATAAGGGAACTGACTATTCCACTGTTAGACAGCTCAAATGTTTTCTTTCTTTCCTTCTTTAGAGATGGGGATCTCACTTTGTTGCTTAGGCTGCACTCAAACTTTTGGGCTCAAGGGCTCCTCCTGCCTCAGCCTCTTGAGTAGCCGGGACTACAGATGCCTGCCAACATGCTGGTCTCCAAATATTCTCTAGTATTGAGTTAAAATCCATTCTATAAACATTGGTTCTGGTTCTTCCCACTGAAAATAAAGAATAAAGCATCTCTTTGTCTTGAAAGATTTTCAAATATCAGAAGACAGAACTTTTCCAAGACTTTCCCTATTTCTGTTTTTCAAACATTCCTAGGTATATGTAATTGTTTCCAGATCTTTCACTATAATTTCCCTTCTTCTGAGGGCCCTTCTTCTCTCCCCTTCATAGCTAAACCTCCAAACCAAGGTGATTACACCTGCCATCTCCACATGTCACAGGTCTCATCCTTAGCCTACTCAGCTCTGGCCTCTGCCTCCACTCTCAAATCAAACTACTCTTGCTAAGGCCTCCAATGATCTATTTTGAGGTGGACTCTTTAGAGTTTCTATTTGACTGTGCAGCAGCATGCAACACAATTGAACACTTTAGTTTTAATTTTTAATTTTTTTTTAAAGACAGCACCTTGCTCTGTCACACAGGCTAGAGAGCAGTGACGTGATCATAGCTCACTGCAGCCTTGAATTCCTGGGCTCAAACAATCCTCCTGCCTCAGCCTGTCTGGTAGCCAATATGACAGGTGCCTGCCACCAGGCCTGGCCCATATATTTTTGAGAATATTTTATATTTTTACTTTGAATCAATGTCAAACTTACAGAAAAGTTACAAAAGAGTACAAATAATATTTTTCCTTGGCTGGACATGGTGGCTCATGCCTGTAATCCCAGCACTTTGGGAGGCTGAGGAGGGCAGATCACCTGAGGTCAGTAGTTAGAGACCCACCTGGCCAACATGGTGAAACTCAGTCTCTACTAAAAATACAAAAATCAACTGGGTGTAGTGGTGCACGCCTATAGTCCCAGCTACTTGGGAGGCTGAGGCAGGAGAATTGCTTGCCCCTGGAAGGCAGAAGTTGCAGTGAGCTAAGATTGCACTCTAGTCTGGGTGACAGAGCGGGACTGTCTCAAAAAAAAAAAAAAAAAGAATATTTTTCCTTGAATTTTTTAGAGTAACTTGCAGAAATGCTGCCTCATTACGCCAAATAATTTAGTGTATATTTCCCACAAAGATATTCTTGAAAATTACCCCAAATCAGAAAATTATGGTTGAGATACTACTACTTGCCCTCTATTCCTCATACCTCATTCAAGCTTCACTGATTACTCCAAAAATGTTCCTTACAGTAAAAGGACATGTTGTATTTAGTTGTCCTGTTTCTTTCACCTATTTCACACTAGAACAAGTTCCTCAGTCTTTCCTCGACTTTGATGACCTTGACACTTTTGAAGAGTATAGGCCAGTTATTTTGTAGCAATCTCTCTCAATTTGGGCATGCTGTTTCCTCATGATTAGACTCAGAAGCCCTTGCATTTATTAGTAAAGAACGGTATCTAGAAACCAATGTCTGCGTGTTAGGTATGCTCATTGCCATTAGAGTGTTACTGCTGCCAGGCCCTCTCAGTGGACAGAGCTAAAGAATATGGATATTATGCACAGGCACATACATTACCATACTTTACATCTATATTTATTCCCGTATGTAGGCATATATACATATGGAAAACCCAGAGTTTACCCTGATACTACCAATTCCAAGCCAACACCACAGAGTTGCTCTAATTTCCACCCTTTCCACAACTATACCTATAATTATAACTCTGTGAGAAGCCTGGGCACCGTAATCTTTAATATATTTACCTAATTGACCAAGCCCCCTACATGTAACCAGTCTCCCATCACTGCCTCTGCTCCCTCCTCCATGTGGATGCCTCTCTCATCCCATGTGGACTTTAACACCTATGCCAAGCTGCTGCTGCCACCCACCTGGGTAGATGCTCTCCTCGCCCTGCCTATGTTCCAATATTCCATGCACGGTCACCCTGCCACATGGAGCCCTCCCAACCTGACCCAAGCTCTGATGCCTGGGAATGTTCTAACACCCCGGGCCAGGTCACTCTCCCACACGAGTGTTATCTGGCTCAGGCTTCACCACTCCTGGGCTGCTCTCCCATATGGATTTCCTCCTCACCCTTGCTGGCTTCTCCCAAGTGCCCCTGCTCCACCTCAACTGTAGGTCAAAGATTCCACACTTAGGCAAGCCAAGAAGACCAGAAGCTATCATTCCTGCTCACCTTGCAAAGCAGGGGGATCACTCAGAGAAGTGGGCTGTTGCCCCTGCCTCAAGCTCCAGAGACATGGCTAGTAGACTTCAGCCAGAAGGAGAAGCAGGCCTTAAAAACAGAGAATTCTGAAGCTCTCCCCCTACAAAACTATTTTTATCTGAAACACAGCATGGGGAAGTTCAAGCCTAGGATGCTTTCAAAAACAATGGAGGCTTTGGTTAAGCAGTTATTAATAAGAGTAGCCTCATAGCTTCATGAGACCAATAAGCTGAACTGTAGTCACACTAGTTTGCCAGAGAGAACCAAGGAAAGAGACAACTAAGCCCTCTCATGGAGTATGATCAAACCTCAAGACTGACCTCAAAAATGGCCACCACCCAAACTTAATTAGATCAGATTGTAGGGCAACAGATGACCCAGGGCTTTGTCAAAAACAACAGAGTGATCAGCAGGTAATTAGTGGAACCCAACAGCTGGTGTGCTAACAACTGAGGGAGACAGCCTAACAGAGAGATTCGTGGAAGAGGGAAAGAGTGCCCTGCTTAAAAAAAAAAAACACTGTCTTCCCAGGGTGACTGCGTTTGCTTGGCCAAGGCCATGCCCTCTTAGGAGTCACATCAGAGGCTTCAAACTATGAAGAAAAAAAGACTAGTCCATCACTAAGATGGTCTAGTCAAGTCTCTGATCAAATAGGCAAATAACAAAAACAAGCCCGGGGAGGGAAGAGTATCTAGAGGTGATAAAAAATATTACCTAAAATGTCCAGTTTTCAACAAAAAGTATGAGACATGGAAAGAAAGAAAAAAGTATGACCTATACACAGAAAAAAGTGTAGTCGATAGACACTGTCTGTTAGAGGGGCCAGGCATCTGATATACCAAAGCCTTCAAAGCAGCCATTACAAATACGTTCAAAGTCCTAAAGGAACCCATGTTTAAAGAAGTAAAAGAAGCTATGATGACAATGTTTCATCAGATACAGAATACCAATAAAGAGATGGGAATTATAAAAAGGAAATTCAGAAGTTAAAAAGTACAAAAACGATGAAAAATTCACTCGAGCAGCTCAACAGAAGATCTGAAGTGGCAGAAAAGAATTAAGAGAACCTGAAGATAGACTGATAGAGATTATGCACTCTGAAAAACACAGAGAATAAAAAATGAAAAAATGAACAGAGCCTCACAGAAATGTGGAATACCATTAAGTGAACCAACATATACCTTATTATAAGTGAACAGAAAGAGTTGAGAGAGGAGTAGAAAAAACTTTTAGAAATAATGGCTTAAAGCTTCCCAAATCTGATGAAAAACATTAATCCACACATCCAAGAAGTTCAAAAAACTCTAAGTAGGTTACATACAAATAGATCCACATTAAAACACATCACAGTAAAAATGCTCAAATAGAAAAATGACTCCTTGTGTACAAAGAAACCTCAAAAAGATTAAGTTTACTTCTCATCAGAAACCATGGAGACCAGAAAGTAGAGGAAGGACATATTCAAAGTGCTAAATATTAAGCTGTCAATCAAGAATCTTAATGCAGCAAGATTATCTGTCAAAAATGAAGGGGAAATAAAGGAATTCCCAGGTAAACAAAAAGCAGAGAATTTGTTGCTAGCAGACTCAGCATGTAAGAAATATAAAGGAGGTTCTTCAGATTAAAAGCAAGTCACCCAAGACTAATGTGAATCCACGTGAAAGAAACGACACTGGCAAATTACAAGAGACAGCATGTATTTATATGAAATGTCCCAAGGAAGCAAATTGACAGGGACAGAAAGTAGATTAGTGTTTGCCAGGGGGACTAGGGTGAAAGTGGAATGGGAACTCACTGTTGGGATATTGTGAAATATATATTTGGTCTTGGTCCCTGTTTCTTGGCATACAATTTTTGAAATCCTTGGAATCTCCAAGGTGATATCTTTTTGTATGTTAATAAATTGACTAGTGGCTGTCAGTCCCTCCGTAGCTTCAGGATGGAGGCTGGCCATTGGAAAGACCAAGGTAGGTTTACAGTGTTGGGACTTTCAGCACCAAATCCAGCTTCTGGGGAGGAGAGAGGGCTGGAGGTTAAGTTGATCAACAATGGCTAGTGGTTTAGTCAATCATGCCATGTGATGAAGCCTTAATAATAGCTTAGAAGGACAGGGTTCAAAGAGCTGAGAACATGGAGGCTGCTGGAGGGTGGCACACTTGGGGTCAGCATGGATGCTCTGTGCCTCTTCCACCATACTTCACCCTTATGCATCTCTTCATCTCCATACTTTGTAACGGCCTTTATAATAAATTGGTAAACGTTTCCTAGAGTACTGTGAGCCACTATAGCAAATTAATGAAATCCAAAGAGAGGGGTGTGGGAACCCCAATTTATAGCCAGTCAGTCAGAAGCACAGGTTAAACAAGCTGAGGCTTGTGACTGGCATCAGAAGTAGGAGGCAATCTTATAAGACTGAGCCCTCAACCTGTGGGATCTGATGCTATCTCTAGGTAGATAATGTCAGAATTAAATTGGAGGACACCCATCCGGAGTCTCCTGCAGAATTTATTGCTTGTTTGGTGTGTGGAAAAAATCCCGCACATCTGGTGTCAGAAACATGTTATGAGAGTGTAGCAGGATAAACTGAGCTTGCTTATTCCTCTGTATTCTCAAGTGCTAATTGGTAGAACATTTTTTTTTGGTCTGATGAAAACAGTCTGGATTTAAATAGTGTTGATGACTGCACAGCCTTAAGTATATACTAAAAACCAATGACTAGTTTAAAATGGTCAATTTTATGGTATGTGACTTATATCTCAATAATTTAAAAAGGGCAAATAATTTGAGTGGGCATTTCTCCAAAAAAGATGTAGAAAGTTTCAATAAATACATGAAAAGATGCTCAACATCACTAGTCATTAGGGAAATGCATATTAAAACCACAATGAAATACCACTTCATACCTACTAGGATGGCTACAATCAAATGCCCGATAATAACAAGTATCAATGGGGATGTAAAAGAAATGAGAGCCCTTATCTACTGCTGGTGGGTATATAAAATGAAGCAAACACTTTGGAAAATGGTCTGGCAGTTCCTCAAATGATTAAACAGAGTTACCATATGACCCAGTTCTTTCCTCCTAGGTAAATACCCAAGAAAAATGAAAACATATGTCCACACAAAAACTCAGGTTTTGTTATTATTCATAATAGCCAAAAAGTGAAAAGAGTCCAAATGCCCATCAGGGGAATGGATAAATGGAATGTGGTATATCTACACAATGGAAAATTTTTCAACTATATAAAGGAAGCAGCACTGACGCATGCTACAACATGGATGAACCTTGAAAACATTATGCTAAGTGAAAAAAGCCAATCACAAAGACCACATATTTACATGGTTCCATTTATATGAAATGTCCAGAAAAAATGAAATCTATAGAGACAGAAAGTAGTCTGGTGGCTCCTTGGGCCAGTGGGAAGGGAAAGAACAAATGGCAGCCGGTGCTTGCTAAAGAGTACAAAGTGGCCAGGCATAGTGGCTCACGCCTGTAATCCCAGCACTTTGGGAGGCTGAGGCAGGTGGATTACCTGAGACCGGGAGTTCGAGACCAGCCAGCTTGACCAACATGGTGAAATCCTGTCTCCACTAAAAATACAAAATTAGCTGGGTGCAGTAGCATGTGCCTGTAATCCCAGCTACTTGAGAGGCTGAGGCAGAAGAATTGCTTGAACCTGGGAGACAGAGGTTGCAGTTAGCCAAGATCGTGCCACTGCACTGCAGCCTGGGCAACAAGAGTGAAACTCCGTCTCAAAACACACACACACACACACACACACACACACACAAAACAAAACAAAAAAGCACAAGGTTTCTTTTTGGGGTGATAATAATCTTCCAAAACTGACTTTGGTGTTGGTTACATAGCTCTTTGAATGTTCTAAAAACACTGGATTGGTACTTTAAATGGGTGAATTATTGATAATTATACCTCAAAGAAGTTAAAGGAAATTCTCCCTTTCTCCCTCCTTCCTGCTCTCCTTTCCTTAATAAAGCAAAAAGCTACTAGGCAGACTTCTGGTTCTGTCCAAGTAGAGTTGCCCCATTCCTCATCCTTGTGTCTTAGAAACTCTGGACACAATAGAACAGATAAACATAGGAAGACTCTGAGAGGGGGAGACTGTCTAAGGACCTCAAGACTTGAGGAACAATATGGCTGTGAGCTACCTGGGATTCTTTATTGCCTCCAATATATCCCTAATAGGGTGCTGCAGAAACCTTCAGCCCAGAACAAGCTATAAGAAAAGCGTGTCCCCCTTTGCCAAAGGTCTGTGGAAAATGTGACCCAACAACTGAATATATTTTTGGCAATACCCAGTTAAAAATGCCGTTATCATCTTCCAATCCCCAGTTTCAGAGAGGATGGAGAGGGAGCTGATCATCTATCAAATACTCCTGCTCTGCAGAAGTGGAATCAATCCACTTCTCTCATCAGGTGGTGTCGGAGGGATAAACATGGATCTCATTTTCTACTGTGTCTAGAAGGACCATGTGGTGCTCTGATTCCCCCACTGGGTGGTTTTGGGGCTGATCAGGGAGCTAACTTTCCATACCCCAACTGGAAGAAGCAGGTGGCACTCTGATTCCCCTGCTGGGTGGCAGTGGTGGCCTGAGCAGAAAGATGATTTCCCCCCATCAGGTAGAAATGGGCAGTGCTGCAGTTCTGAACCCCTGCCAGAGTGGTGTCATTGGGGTCTGTGAGCTGTGCCTCACCCAGCAGCAACCAGTCTTAACAGGGTGGTTTGAAGTGGGATTAATCAATACCAGGCTCACCACCTGCCTCTATGTAAGTGGGACCCAGTGGAGACCTGAACCTTTGTTCTCATCCATCATCAAGGACACTGAACAAAGCTGTGCAAGTGGGGGCCTGTAAATACTCTATTTTCCCCATAACTTTCATCTTAGTGAGGCCCAGTGGGGAGACAAACCTCCACATTCAATTGGCGTCCACAAGACTGAACAGTGCAGTAGGAGGAAAGGCTAGTTGGCATTCATGTCCCTGCTGCCGCTGCCCCAAGCAACAGGGGAGCTTCAAGGGAAGCTGAGCCTCCACACTCATTTGCCATCAATGAAGCAGAATGAGGGGGTGTGAAGCAGGATAGTCAACATTCCCGTTTCCCAATCCCCTGGTGTCAATGGGGTCCAGTGGGGACCTGAACTCCCAACTCCATCTGGTATGAGGAGGAAAGAGATGGTGGGGGGTGGGAGGCTTGGCATTACACTTTCCACCTTCTCCTCCCCTGAGGACCACAGGGCCCAGCCAGGAATGAGCTTCAGTCACACCTCGCAGAAACAAGGCAGTATGAGTTGCCCTCTACTTCTTACTAGGTGGCAGTGGGGCCCAGATTTGTTTTTTCTCATGTTGCTGATCTTATCCCCCTGACTCAAAGGCAACATGACAGTGCAAGGCAATGCCCCACTTTCACCACAAAGATGTCAAACAGAACTGGTGAGAGAGCTGAAATTCCACTTCGTCATCTGGACTGAGGCAGTGTTTTTAAGCACCCGACTTTTGTTGGGGTGGTGTCAGTGAAGCTGAACAGGGAGCTGGGCATATACACTCACCTGGCTCCTGGGTAATGCTTCAAGAAGACTGCCTGACAAGCGAGAAAAAAAAGGACCCAAGATGTCCAGAATACAGTTGAAAATCACTTGTCATACCAACAATGAGGAAAATCACAACTTGAATCAGAAGAAACAATCAACAGACATCAAAATGGAGATAAATGATACGCTGAAAATTTCCATTAAGGACTTTAATTATAATGTGTCTTGGCACTGATTCCTAGAATAACTGGAATCATACAAAGAATGTTCTCTGCCCACAATGAAATCAAACTAGAAATCGATAACAGAAAGACAACAATAAAAACTCCAAAGACTTGGAAATTAAACGTCAAACTTATAAATAAATCATGAGTCAAATAGGAAGTCTCAAAGGAAATTACAAAAACACACAGAACTGAATCAAAATGAAAATATATCAAAATATATATATAAGATGCTAGTAAAGCAGAGATTTGTAAGAAATTTCTATCACTTAATGCTTATGTTAGAGGAGAGGAAAGGTCTCAAATCAGTAATCCAGATTTCAACCTAAGTAAACTGGAAAAATGAGAGCAAAACACACACAAAACAAGCATTGGACAGATAAAAATAAGAACATAAATCAGTAAGATTAAAAATGGAAAACAACAGTGAAAAATCAGTGATATAAGAAGCTGGCTCTGTGAAAAAAATTAATAAAATTGATAAACCTCTAGCAAGACTGACAAAAATTTTAAAAAGACACAAATCACCCATATCAGGAATGAAACACAGCTATCACTACAGATCTGGCAAGACTGACAAAAATAAAAAAAAGACACAAATCACCCATATCAGGAGTGAAACAGGAACTATCACTACAGATCTGGCATCTATTTAAAAGATAACAAGGAACTAATACAAACAAATTAGAAATTGTTGACATAAACTTGACAACTTAGAAGAAATGGATCAACTCCTTGAACACTGCCAACTACCAAGACTCAACCAAGATGAATGAGACAACCTGAACAGTTCTATAAAAATTAAAGAAATTGAATTAATAAACAAAAAGTTTCCCAAAAGAAATCTCCTGGCTTAAACGACCTCACTGGAGAATGCTACCAAACATTTAAAGAAGAATGGGCACCAATTTTCCACAATGCCTTCCAGAAAATAGAAGAGGAAGGCCGGGCGCAGTGGCTCACGCTTGTAATCCCAGCACTTTGGGAGGCCGAGGCGGGCAGATCACGAGGTCAGGAGATCGAGACCACGGTGAAACCCCGTCTCTACTAAAAATACAAAAAAATTAGCCGGGCGTGGTGGCGGGCGCCTGTAGTCCCAGCTACTCAGAGAGGCTGAGGCAGGAGAATGGCGTGAACCCGGGAGGCGGAGCTTGCAGTGAGCCGAGATTGCGCCACTGCACTCCAGCCTGGGCGACAGAGCGAGACTCCATCTCAAAAACAAAAAAAAGAAGAGGAAGGAACATTTCCCACCTCCTTTTATGGGGCTAACATTACCCTGATACCAAAAGCAGATAAAGAGGGTACAAAAAGAGAAAACTATAGTCCCACATCAATCCTGAACTTAGGAAAAAAATCCTCAACAAAATATGAGCAAATCAAATCCAGCAATGCATAAAAAGAATTATACATCACTACCAAATGAAATTTATTATAGGTACAGGCTGGTTTAACATTAAAAAATCAATCAATATAATCCACCACACCAACAGACTAAAGAAGAAAAATCATATGATCATATCAATTAACACAGAAAAAGCATTAGATAAAAAAATTCAACACTGACTCATGATAAAAACTCTCAGCAAGAATAGAGGGGAACTAATTCAACTTGTTATGGAAAACTTACTGCTAACATCATACTGAAAGTCGAAAGACTGAATGCCTTCCCCCTACGGTCAGGAAGAAGGCAGACTCTGCTGTTGTGACTCTTATTCTACTTAGTAGAAGCTTTAGGCTACTATGATAAGGGAAGAAAAAAAATAACAGCATATGAATTGGAAAAGAGGAAATAGAACTGTCCTTATTTGCAGACGTGATTGTTTAAGTAAGAAAATCCCAAGGAATCACCAAAAACTTCCCAGAATGGAAAGTGAGTTCAGCAAAGTAGTAAGGCATAAAATCAACACACAAAAATCAATTGCATTTCTATACACAAACAAAAAACATGTGGAAACTGCATTTAAAGACACAATACCTAGGCCAGGTGTGGTGGCTCATGCCTATAATCCCAGCACTTTGTGAGGCCAAGGCGGGCAGATCACCTGAAGTCAGGAGTTTGAGACCAGCCTGGGCAACATGGCGAAACCGTGTCTCTGCTAAAAATACAAAAATTAGCTGGGCATGGTGGCAGGCGCCTGTAATCCCAGCTACTCAGGAGGCTGAGGCAGGAGAATTGCTTGAACCTGGGAGGCAGAGGTTACAGTGAGCTGAGTTCATGCCACTGCACTCCCATCCTGGGCGACAGAGTGAAACTCCGTCTCAAAACAAACAAACAAAAAAACCACAATACCAGTTAAAATCACCCCAAAGAAAATGAAATACTTAAGTATAAACTTAAAACATGTATGAATCTATATGCTGAAAATTATAAAATTCTGATGAAGTAAGTCAAAGATATAAAAAAAGAAATATACGGTGATTATAAATTAGAAGACACAACAAAGATGGCAATCTCCTCAAACTGATTTACAAATTTAATTCTTATCAAAATCCCAGTAATATTTTTTGCTGACATAAATAAGCTTATTTAAAGTCACAGGTCCTATCTAAGATGATCCTGAAAAAGAGGATAAGTGGGAAGAATCACTCTATTACATAACTACAGTATTCATGACAGGGTGGTATTGGTGGATGGACAGATATATAGCTCAGTGAAACCCAACAATGAATCTACAAACACATTCACATAGCTTCAGTGCACTGGGAGAGATGAAAAGTTCTGAAGACTTGACAGCAAAAGTGTAATCTGTAAAAGAATAATTGGACTTCATGAAAATTAAAAACTTTTTCTCAGAGAAAGATCATACGAAGAGATGGAAAGGTAAGTTACAGAGTGGGAGAATGTATCTGCAAACCATGTATCAGAGCAAGATCTATTATCTAGAGTATATAAAGAACTCTTAAAACTCAACAGTAAAAAAAACAATTAGTGGATAAAAGACATGCACAGATATGTAAAAAGAGAATATACAGATGGCAGATAAGCACATGAAAAGAGGTTATCATCATTAGCCATTAAGGAAATGCAAATTAAAACCACAAAAGACACCACTATAGAACTGCTCTAATGGCTAAAATAAATACTGATAAAACCTAATGCTGGTGAGGATGTAGAGAAACTTGATCACTTGTACACTGCTGGTAGGAATGTAAAATGGTACAACTACTCTGGAAAACAGTTTGGCAGTTTCATATAAAGTCAAACATGCAACTATCATATGACCTAGAAAGTAAATTCTTGGGTATTTATCCCAAAGTAGTAAAAACCCATCTACACACAAAAATCTGTACATGAATATTTACAGCAGCTTTATTCATAATAGCCCCAAACTGCAAAGAATCCAGATACCCTTCAGTGAATGAACTGATAAACACACTGTGGTACATCCATACCACGGAATACTACTCAGCAATAAAAAGGAATCAACTATTGGTACGCACTTACCTGGATGAAACTCAAAGGAATTAGGCCGACTGAAAAAAGTCACTCCTAAAAGGTTACATACTGTATGATTTTATATACATAATGTTCTTGCAATGACAAAATTATAGAACTGGGGAACAGATAGCGGTTGCCACAGGCCAGATTTATGAGTGTAGGCCAGGTTTGACTATAAAGGAAGTAGGAGGGATCCTGTGTTGATGGAACTGTTCTGTATTTTGACCATAACAATGTCAATATCCTGGCTGTGATATTATTATTACACAATAGTTTTTCAAGCTGCTACTATTGGTGGAAACTAGATAAAGGATAAATACGATTCTTCTGCATTATTTCTTATATTTGCATGTGAATGTACAATTATCTCAATATTTTAATTAAAAATGTATATATAATCAAAGAGAAAGAGCTACACATAAAGCCTAAGCAAGGGTCATCTAGCAAAGGTCAGGGCAACACAAGGCAGGCAACTAGTAGGGTGCATGGCATATGCTGTGGGGCCTGGCAGGGTACGGGCCCTGTGTGGAAAATACAGCTGAGTTGGGTGCTGGCCTGGCAGGGTTGAGAGAGTGGTTAGGAAAAGGAGGGCTGAGTAAATAAGCAAACATACTGGGGATAATAAAAGCCAGGTTTCTCATTCTTACATAATTATAAATGGGAACAGCTATAAAGATGGTATAATAATGGATTAGAATTGAAAGTACTGGGCGGGGGTGGTGGCTCACGCCTGTAATCCCAGCATTTTGGGAGGCAGAGGCGGGCGGATCACGAGGTCAGGAGATCCAGACCATCCTGGCTAACACGGTGAAACCCCATCTCTACTAAAAATACAAAAAATTAGCCGGGCTTGGTGGCGGGCGCCTGTAGTCCCAGCTACTCGGGAGGCTGAGGCAGGAGAATGGCATGAACCCGGGAGGCGGAGGTTGCAATGAGCCGAGACTGTGCCACTGCACTCCAGCCTGGGCGACAGAGCAAGACTCTGTCCCCCCCAAAAAAAAAGAAAGTATTGGCCGGGCATGGTGGCTCACGCCTATAATCCCAGCACTTCGGGAGGTCGAAGCAGGCAGATTACTTGAGGTCAGGAATTCAAGACCAGCCTGGCCAACATGGTGAAACCCCACCTCTACCAAAAAAATTAGCTGGGCGCAGTGGCAGCTGCCTGTAATCCAAGCTACTTGGGAGGCTGAGGCAGGAGAATTGCTTAAACACAGGAGGCGGAGGTTACACTGAGCAGAGATCGCACCACTGCACTCCAGCCTGGGCGACAGAGCGAGACTCTGTCTAAAAAAAAAAAAAAAAAAAAGAATTGGAAGTACCAAAGTGAACTTCTGCTTTTCAATATGTATAGACAGAAACAGAAATAAATATACAGTTGACTCTTGAATACAAGTTTTAACTGAGCTGGTCCACTCATATGCAGATTTTTATCAACCAAAAGGTACTGAAAATACAGTATATGCAAGATGCAAAACCCTTTAGCATGGGTGGGTACCACAGAGGAGACTGTGAGACTTGAGTATGCATGGATTTGGTATACCAGGGTGGGAGGGTCCTGGAACCAATCCCCTGTGTACAAGGAGGGATGACTGTACCTGTAAAAATGGACAGGTACATATGTATATGTATGAACACATATTTCCTAGCTTTGTCCCCTAAAAGGGGTTGGGAATCATGATATTCCAGTAGCAGTGAGCATACCAGATCTTGGTTATATTTCCTACTAAAAAGAACCAAGGCTCCTTGAAGAAATGGCTGATTTCTGGGCCAGGGCAAGAAAAGGATAAAATGAGCTGGAAGATCTTGCTGTGCTACAGAGTGAGGAATATAGGAATGGTGGGGACATGTAAAATGGACATTGTAAACAGCTTGAAGGGGCTCTTACTGCCCAAATATGGGGAAACTGAAGCATCCAAATAAATCATAGTAAAGGATTACAATCCACTGAACAAAATAGGAATCCATGCTAAATAAATAAATAATCGAACAAATAATTAGAAATTCTTCCTTACACTAGAATGCTAACTAATAAAGACAGAAGGAATAATGAAATTAGAAAATCTCCAGTTATCGGAGGGTTGGGCAGGGGAAGAAAATCTCGTTATCTATCACAGTAATAATTAATTCAGGCAAGAAAAAGCAATAGATGCTAAAACTGCTAGGTAAAAGTTGGATGTGGAACAGGATATTTACGTAGTCTGAAAGCATCTCTCCTTAAAATATTAATTATGAGGGGAGAAAGCATAATTTATAATGGATAAACTTTGGCAGACACCACTTTACTGATGTGATCAAACTACACATTACCAGTGATGGGGCAAAACGACATCTAGTGTTATCTGTGACCTTTCTACCAAAAATGTATAATCTCAGTCTTATCATGAGGAAACAGCAGACAAACCCAAATTGAGGAACATGTTACAAAAAAAAAAAGTCTATAATCTTAAAAAATGTTAAGGTCATAAAGGTCAAGAAAGGAGTGACTAGGGCCTTTGAAAGGGATTTAAAAATATTACCAGAATCATTTTCCTATTAAAGGATATTATTGGGACTGCTGACAAAACTTGAATGGGGGTCTCTGGGTGAATAGAATGTAGGAGTTCTTTTGTGTGCTTTTCTTGTACCTTTACTGTAAGTTTGAAATTATTTCAAAATAAAAAAATTAACATCACAAAAAACAAGACAATCATACAGCCTGGGCATCCTGAGGGAGGAATATAGCACTGCCCATGAAACAGTCTTGCCAATTAAAAAAAATCTGACTAGACTCTACATCCATCTACCAATTTATAGAAAATATCACGTCGATATTATCAGCAAAATACAGGTTGTGGCAAACTCCACAAGGCAAAAAAACCTGTTTTCTTCAACAAATAAACTGTAAGGAAAAAGAGACAGAGGGAAGCCCAAGTTTAAAAGAGATTGAAAGCCAGGCACGGTAGCTCACGCCTGTAATCCTAACACTTTCAGAGGCTGTGGTAGGTGGATCACTTGAGGCCAGGAGTTTGAGACCAGCCTGGCCAACATGGCTAAACCCTGTCTCTACTAAGAAAACAAAAATTAGCCAGGCACGGTGGTGCATGCCTGTAATCCCAGCTACTTGGGAGGCTGAAACATGAGAATTGCTTGAACTCGGGAGGCAGAGGTTACAGGGAGCTGAGATGGTGCCACTGCACTCCAGCCTGGGAGACAAAAAAGAAAAGAGATTGAAGCTAAATAGCAACCAATTACAATGTATTGACTTTTTTTGGATCCCAATTCAAACAAATTATATACACACGTGATACATATATGTATAAATATATCTATGGTGTATCTATAAGACAATTAGAAAATTGAACACTGTTTAGATATTTGATGATATTAAGTAAATACTGTTGATTATTTGAGGTATGGTAGTAATAATGTGGTTTATTATTATTATTATTATTTTTTGAGATGGAGTCTCACTCTGTCACCCAGGCTGGAATGCGTGGCATGATCTTGGCTCCCTGCAACCTCTACCTCCCGGGTTCAAGCAATTCTCCTGCCTCAGCCTCTCGAGTAGCTGGGATTACAGGCATACGCCACCACGCTCGGCTAATTTTTTTGTATTTTTAGTAGAGATGGGGTTTCACCATATTGGCCAGGCTGGTCTCGAACTCCTGATCTTATGATCCACCCACCTCAGCCTCCCAAAGTGCTGAGATTACAGGCGTGAGCTACTGCGCCCAGCCAATGATGTGGTTATTTAACAAATAAAATGACATGATGCCTTGAGTTTGCTTCAAAGTAATACGGATGCAGGGAACTGAGTGAGAGAAGTGAGCGGCTGAGATTGTTAAAGCTGGGTTATGGTACATATTTGAAGGATGATGCGTACATGGGGGATGATACAAATATGGAGATCTTTATTTTATTCTGTATACTTTTGTGTTTGAAATTTTCTGTAATAAAAGTTTTTTTATTTTTTTATGGCCGGGCATGGTGGCTCACTTCTGTAATCGCAGCACTTTGGGAGGCTGAGGCAGGCAGGTCATTTGAGGTCAGGAGTTCAAGACCAGCCTGGCCAACATGGTGAAACCCCATCTCTACTAAAAATACAAAAATGAGCCGGGTGTGGTGGCATGCACCTGTGGTCCCAGCTACTCAGGAGACTGAGACAGGAGAATCTCTTGAACCTGAGAGGCGGAGGCCGCAGTGAGCCAAGACTGCGTCACTGCCCTCCAGCCTAGGCAAGAGTGAGACTCCATCTCAAAAAATTAAAAAAAAAATTTTTTTTAATAATGTGATTTTTAAACTTTATTCTATTAACATGGTATTACATTAAATGATTTTGAGATGTCAAACTGAACTTTAGATACCCCCCCTTGCTCATGGGTTACATTTTTTTAAAGCAACTTATAGTAGCTATGTTAATTACTATCATGACAAGTTTATAAGTACATTATGAATTCTCATCATTTTTTAAAATTAACCCAGAAATTTTGAATGGAAGAATGTATTATCTTTGAACAAACACCTCAATTAAAAAATCCCAGTGTAAATCCTAACAGTCATTTACTGGCAAGTTTTGTAACACAGGACATTTTATTTATGTCTAGGCCTCAATTTCCTCATCTGTAACTTGGGTATATTAAAACCTACATATAACATAAGATTTGGTGAAAATCAAACGAGATAGCATTTTTTAAAGATTGGCAAAGTAGGAACTGAAAAAGTCCATGGGATTTTTAGAAGTTATACATGAATTCAGATTAGAACTGGTTATGTAATCCTCCTAAAAATGTCTTAAATATAAAAGTATCATATCTCAATTTATATTTCTAGTTGACAAAATAGGACAAAATGTCATATAAATTTTTTACAAATTTAAACAGCCAAGAATTCAGTTACTTGATTTTAAAAAACAAACTTTATCTTTTAAAATTATTAATATAAAAAAGAAAACATATGACTTTCACAGTTTTTAATCACATGATTTAACACTTGACAAGTTTTTGTTGATATCAGTTGGCAGACACCCATCAGATTACTCAGACTTACAATAACAATTGTGGCAATTTACATAAGCATACTTAGAATTACAGTCTAGACTCACGGATTTTTATCTTCCATTTACAAAAGTTTTGCCTGTCAATTATAAAAACGCTTTAAGCAATTCGTGTTAATTTTTTCAGTGAGAGACATAAAGGGTGATTATTAGAGGGTTTAAAAAATATTTTAACCCAATAAATGTGCATCATATTACTGCATGTATGCATTGAGAATAATAGTGATACAATTATAGATCTTTTTTCCAGGTAAAAGATTCATGTTGGTAATATTATTTTAATTATAAAGCTCTAAAATAATATGGTCTCCATTTCAAAAATGAAAAAACTAAAGACAAAATATGTTAAGTACTTGCTTATGATCACATAGCTAGAGGCACAGTCTCCACCAAGACTGAAAAATTTCCAGCTGCTCGCTTATGGAGCTTTCTCAATTTCACCTTTTTGCTTTGGGGCAGCCTGAGAAGAATCTGTGTACAATTTTCATCATATGGGTTTCTGTCCCAATAGTAAGGCCATATAATAGAATACAAAGAAAGAACATGGGAGTCTATTCATTCATTCACTCAGTCATTCAACATACCCTGAGTGCCAATCATGTGCCAGGCACTGTTCCAGGCCCTGGTTAGAATATTCAAGGTGAACTCCATATCTACCACTTAATTATTTGTGTGACTTTGCACAAAAAAATCTCGTTTTACCACAGCCTCTTGATTAGTAAAATGAAGATGGTAACATCAATCTTCCTCAAGGAATTGAAAATTAAACTAGATCATATACTCGAATATGACTTGTAAAGTTCTCAATTTAGATACAACAAACATCTGTTATTTAAACTGCACCACGTCACACAACTGCCACATGAATGCCAGACTTCAAACTCACTAATTGAACTCATTGTCTTTCTTATACTCCACCTGCCTCCCCTATCCCCAACCACAGTTACTCATTACTGGTTCCACTGTCTACCTAATTACCCAATCCAGAATCCTGGAAGTCACCCTGACTAACCCCACCTCCATCAAGCTCCATGTCTAGTCAAACACAAAGCCCTACCAAGTGTCCCTCTTAAGTCCCTTCCAAACATATTTATCTCCTGTCTATCCCTACTGCCAAAACCTTTTTAGAGGCCCATTATTTTTTTGCCTTAAATATTTGGGTGCCTTTTTGTCTCTCTAACACTTACTGCATAATCTGAACTGAAAACAGGTAAATTCAATAAAAATCTGCATGTTGAAGGTTGAGACTCCCCTGTAACCTCTGTCTCTTACTCAATCCCCACAATGTGGGGAGCAAACTGAAATCTTCCAGGCAGGAGATTAAATAATCCTTTTCTGTAGAAACTGAAGCCTCCTTCCAAGAAACGACCCCCAAATACTGACATCTTAGATACTTCCCTGATAGCTGTGAAAGGTGTCCCTTCTTCTTCCTGAAGCCTGATCACCTTCAGAGCTACCAACTTCCCATTTACCTTGCTTTTCCCTTTGTATACTGTAGCATAAGATCCTTCCCCTAGTTTTTGCAGCTTTTCATGAGTCAGCTTTTCCAAATTTGGGACTTGGCGAGCTGGGGCTGGAGTGCCGCCTAACTTTAGGTGACTCTTTGCCAGTGGAGGAGGTCTTAAAGTTAATGCAAGCATTGTTCTCAGAATGCACCCTCTTTACTTGATTAGCTGGTTTCTCAAATGGGTCAAAAGTGCTCTGTGTTCTCTGAACTCTGACTTTTTTATCCTCAGGAATTGTGTCCAAGGGTTTGATCACTGAGTCCATTCCCTGGCAGTTCCGTGTAGACATCTTTGTGACACATATCTCATCAAAGGTGGTGTCATCTTTCTTCAAAGCAATGCGACTGAAACTCTCCAACAAAGTTCTCCGCAACTTCTTCATCTTGCCGATCTTCTCGGCCGGCTGCGGCTCAATGAGGTCGCACATCTGGGCAACACGGGGCCCCGGCAACTTCCCAAAACTGGTCCAGGCACAGCTCAGACAACAGCGAGGGCGCGCGCCGCGGGGAAAGCGGCGCCTCCTCCTTCTCCACCTCCTCGGCGGGCCGGGAGGCGACGCGCAGGGCTAGGGAGGCGAGCAGCAGGCAGGCGGCGGGCGGCAGGCTCCGCTCCGGCCTGGGCCGCAGCTGGGCGGGCGGGGGCGGTTTACGTAGTGTCGGGGGCGGACGCGCTCGCCGCCGCCGTGGTGGCCCCGCGCCGCGCCGCCGCCGCCTGGCTCATTTTCCCTTCTTTGTAACGGAGTGAAGCGCGGCCGGCAGAGGGAGTGGTGCGGCCGAAGGAGGAGGCGGGGGCGGGCCGGGGACAAGGTGCGGAAGTCGCCTGGCGCCGAGTGAGCGGGGCGAGGGCGAGTGGGCCGGCGGGAGAAGTTCTCAGCTCAAAGTTGCAGGCGCTGGGCAGAAGGAGCCGCGGCGCGGAACCGCCAGCCCGACCGCTCCTGCTGCCCTCCTGCTGCCGCCGCCACGCCCCTCCCTCGACCAAAAATAATTTTTTTTTTTAAGTAGTAGAATCAAGATTTAACTCTAGGTCTGTCTCACTCCACAGCTACTTCTTGATAAGTTTTCTGTTTTCCTTTAAAAATAAATACTTCATTTATGTATCCCCCAATTAAATTTTCCCATGAATTATATAACATTTAAAAAAAACTTCCCATCCACAAACATAATAAAGTATAACTATCTTTATAGATATGCTTTAATAAAATTAGCTATAAGGCAGATGTTATTTGTCTAGATTTTTTCCTAATTAAAAACTAGCTGCATTTATACTAAGAGGAAAATTTTAATTAAAAAAATTTTTTGGAAAGGTAAAAATCAGCATACCTAGTGGATCACAATAGAGGTGGTACACCTTCCTGGGGGTGTTTGGAAATATGCCGGGTTTTTTCATTGTCACTGGAACCTGGGGATGCTACTGGATTTAGTGGGAGGGATCAAAGATGCTATATATATGTCTTAGGTGCTCAGAGCTCTCCAGTACAGCAAAGAGTTGTCCCACCCTCAAAGCCAACAGAATTGCCATTGAGAAACACCAACTAAGAGGTAACATTTACAACAGAAGAAAGAAAAGGGAAAAAGGTTCGTCTGACTCAGACTTGTTGGCTGAAGAGTTACTCGGGGGAAAGAAACATTATTCTAGACGGGAAGCAGCCAGTAGACATCATTCTTGCATTTGTTTTAGACAGTACTTCTTTCTAAGACCAGGGAAACTAACACATTAAGTCTGGCACCTAGAAGCTGTCCACAAATGGTAGTTACCAGTAGTATTAGTGCCTCTAGGGTCAAACACAGCAAAGACAGATGAAGGAGGATCTACAAGGATACGGAGTTTAGACAAGATGAGAAGTGGGAAACAATGGTTTTCTTGATGAGAGAACGCCCCCTGGTGGACTGGTCAGATTCCAGCAAGAACACAACAGAACTGACTTGTTCCTAGCAAGTGTTGAACTCAATACCTCTAGTTAGACCCTTACTCCTTTACTCTTCTTCCTGTCATCTAATCCATACTTAGGGGAGAAATCCTTCAAAGTTCTCTATACAGTAGGACTAAAGTGAATGTGGGCAAAGCCCCAAGGGGGCAGTTAGAAAATACTGCAAGTGGTACTGCCAAGAGAAATTACTTAACATCTCCCTTGGCTAACTGCCGGTGGTGGCAGCAAGACCAGCAATATCAAAGCAGAAGAAGGGAGGCTCCCAGCTCAGAGCTTATGATGGCCAGGAAGAGTAAAGGGCAAATGTGGTATTAAGAGTTCAAGTCACGACACTTGTCCTTGCCTGGGGTGTCATATAAAAAGCAAAACGGCATGGGAGAAAAGACACTGGGAGAAGTAGGGCTGGAGTGCTTCTGGATGTGCTAAGTGGCACTTAAAACTAGTGAAAGGAGAACGAAATTAAAGTTTGATTCATAAGTAGGCCTTTGATGACAGGAACAAATGCATAATCTCAGCTGATGATAATTATGCAGGAGACAAACACTGTTTGCAATACTCCTTCTTAAAAGGCCAAAGCCATTATTCAGGATTTTTGAAAAGGAATTCTAACAGGCCAAGATGGTAAGGCAGTAAGTAATACCTGCAACTTGGGATTCCATTATGAAGAAGAGAGCCTTTTCTTTCGTGTCCATTCATATAGCTACTTTTATTAAACGCCAGCTTGCACAGAGAGACAAAAAAGTGTATTAAAGAGACATTACCTTTCCTGTTTGCAACACACTCGCTGTTATTCACCAAGGTAGAATATGGTTGTTCATTCTGAGGCAAGAATCCTGCAGCCATGGTAGTCTGTTGGAAAAAAAAATTACTTTTTGAAAGTTTGCCTTGGGATAGTCATTTATTAATCACCCAAAATATGGCTAGACCTTTGTTATCCAGTGATGCAGTCACTGGCCAAGTGGCAGATACCTGAAATATGGCTAGACAGGTTGAGATGTGCTGTTAAGTGTAAAATACACACAAGATGCTGAAAATTTAACACAAAAAATACAATGTAAAATACCTCAATAATTTTTACATTAATTACACATGCTAAATTTCATGGCTAAGAGATTACTGTATTGCTCAAATGATACAGTTTCCATTGAGGAAAGTTAATTAAATCTTAGATGTCAAAAAACCAAAAATTATCATCTTTATTAAGTTCTTTCTATGTGCCAGACACCAATATTAAGTCACTTTTTTCTAACAAGAACTCTACGAAGTAGCTATCATCCCCTATTTTAAAGGGGTAGAAGTCATGTCAGTAGGATTAACACACACTAAGTAGTAGGGTGGTAGTTAATCCCATCTTTCAGCTTCCAGTTCAGTTTTTTCAATTAGTACACAGCTGCAGATGAAAGAAATTCTAATAAAGATGATCTCAACATTTTTGAGCTTCCAGATAAGCTGTGTAATTCAACTTTGTAGTTCCTGAGTGTACCTCAATGTAAATATTGATGAAAACAAAACTTAGTTGTGGAATTTTATAAATGACAAAACTATTTCCATAAAATGCAAGCACATAACCCAGAAAAGTTTATGGAGTTGACTGTGATACAAGAGAAAATAACACAATTCAAAAGTTTTTTCTAAATAATGATTTTAATAATTTTCTTGGCAAAACCATGTTTATGGTTTGAACATCTATTATTGGGAGGTCAAATATACTTTTATTAGCTTATTAAATGGCTATGAATTTTATTTAAAGGCAATAAAAACTTGTTGAAATTCTTGCACCAATAAATCTACAGTGGTAATTAAATCCAGCCCTAATTAATATTTTTCTTTGGTGCACTGGATCATTCCTCTGAGAAAAAAGTCACTTCTCAAACCTCAGTGATTGAGAATTTCAAGTTCACTAAAATTTTACTTCTAAAAGCAATCTTCATACGTTCAAAAAGTACAAAATTTAAAATCTAAAATCCTATTTGATAAAGCTGTTTCCCTTCAAAAGAAATACAGGAATTAAAATCACAGGGGTGATCTGAAGTGAAATCAAAAAGAATGCTTCCTGAAATATTAATGTCACACACTGGGTATCATACTAATTAATGCAAAATTCTATAATGTGCATAGTATTTCAAATGAACGTTACATAAAACCATTAAGTAAAGGGACTAATGGAACAAGTTGTTCCAGGAAATTCATTAGCAAAAACTTAATCTGAAAGGATATCATTAAGATTAGACTTAGATAAAACATTTTTTACCATATTTTAAAATTTGGACTATTTTCTTAAAACATTTGGATGAGAAAAACAATTATTACCATATTAGAATCATGGAATTTTGGAGCAGCTGGGACACTAGCCCTGGCTATTTTGTATATAAGAAGTTATGAACCATGTCCCAGAGAAGGTCCTGCCTTGTCCCACATGATACAGTATGGAGAGTGACAGAGCATGTTGGTGACAAACTTGGACCAGTTATCACTTTTTTTGTGAAGCTTTCCCTGCCCTCACTCTTTGCTCTTCAGCTGTAATGTAATGAAACATGTATACCTGACAGTCTCCCCTGTAGAACATGGGGTCATGAGGATGAGTTATGACTGGTTCACCTTTATGTCTCTAGAGAATGGAAAAGCCAAAAGCCAGTATAGGTACCCTCGTGACACAACTGTCAAACTGAAATGGACCATACTAGACTGAGTTCCTTGAGTCTGTTCATGTCTTGTTTATCTCTGTATCCTAAAGCCTATTGAAAACATGTCTAATATGGTTTGGATCGTGTCCCCACCCAAATCTCATGTTGAATTGTGTTCCCCAATGTTGGAGGTGGGGCCTGTGGGAGGTGACTGGGTCATGAGGGTAGATCCTTCATGAATGGTTTTGCATCATCTCCTTGATGTTGTGGTAGAGTTCTCATGATATCTGGTTGTCTAAAAGTGTGTAGCGCCTCCCCGCCCTTCCTCCTGCTCCTGCTCCCACTTTGCCTTCCACCATGAGGCCTCCCCAAAAGCAGATGCTGCCATGCTTCCTGCACAGCCTGCAGAACCATGAGACAATCAGACCTCTTTTCTTTAGAAATTAGCCAGTTTCATGTATTTCTTTATAGCAATGCAAGAATGGACTAATAAAGATACTTGAAAATGTGGAAGCAGCTTTGGAACTGGGTAACGGGCAGAGGTTGGAAGAGTGGGAAGGGGTCAGAAGACTGGAAGATGAGAGAAAATTTGGAACTTCCTAGAGACTTGTTGAATGGTTATAACTAAAATGCTGATAGTGATATGGAAAGTGAAGGCCAGGCTGAGGAGGTCTCAGATGGAAATGGGGAATTTACTGGGAACTGGAGCAACGGTCACTTTTGTTAAACCTTGGCAAAGAGCTTGGCTGGATTGTGCCCCTGCCCTAGGTATCTGTGGAACTTTGAACTTGAGAGAGAATTTAGGGTATCTAGTGGAAGAAATTTCTAAGCAGCAAAGCATTCAAGAAGTCACTCAGCTGCTTCTGAAAGCCCATGCTCATATGTGTGAGCAAAGACATGACCTGAAACTAGAACTTATATTTAAAAGGGAAGCAGAGCATAGAAGTTTGGAAAATTTGCAGCCTGGCCATGTGGTAGAAAAGAAAAGTCCATTTACAGGAGAGCAATTCAAGCAGGCTGCAGAAATTTGCACACCAAAAAGGAAGGCAAGTGCTGATAGCCAAGACAATGGGAAAAACCGCCTTGAAGGCATTTCAGAGACCTTCCAGGTAGCCCCTCCCAACACAGGCTCAGAGGCCCAGGAGGAAAGGATGGTTCTGTGGGCTATGCCCAGGGCCCTGCTGCCCTGTGCAGCCCCAGGACACTGCTCCCTGCACCCCAGCAGCTCCAGTTGTAGCTAAAATGGGCCCAAGTACAGTTGAGGACACTGCTTAAGAGGGTGCAGGCTGTAAGCCTTGGTGTCTCCCATGCGGTGTTAAGCCTGCAGGTGCACAGAATGCAAGAGCTGAAGCTTGGGAACCTCCACCTAGATTTCAGAGGATATATGGAAAAACCTGAATGTCTAGGCAGAAGCCTGCTGCAGGGGCAGAGCCCTCATGTAGAACCTCTACCAGGGCAGCACAGAGGGGAAATGTGGGGTTGGACCTCCTACACAGAGTCCCCACTGGGGCACTGCCTAGTGCAGCTGTGAGAAGAAGGCCACTGACCTCCAGACCCCAGAATGACAGAGTCACCAGCAGCTTGAACCCTGTGTCTGGAAAAGCCATAGGCACTCAGTGCCAGCTCATGAGAGCAGCCTTAGGAGATGAACCCTGCAAAGCTATAGGAGCCGAGCTGCCCAAGGCCTTGCGAGCCCACCCTTTGCATCCGTGTGCCCATGGAGTATTTTGGAGCTTTAAGGTTGAATGACTGCCCTGCTGGGTCTCAGATTTGCATGGAGCTTGTAGCCCCTTCCTTCTGGCTGATTTCTCCTTTTCGGAATGGGAGTATTTATCCCATGCCTATATCCCCATTGTATCTTAGAAATAATTAATCTGGTTTTGATTTTACAGGCTCATAGGTGGAAGGTACTAGCCTTGTCTCTGATAAGACTTTGGACTTTTGAGTTAGTGCTGGAATAAGTAAAGACTTTGGGGTACTGTTGGAAAGGCATAAGTGTATTTTGCAATGTGAGAAGGACATGAGATTTGGAGGGGCCAGAAGTGGAATTGTATGGTTTGGATCTGTGTCCCCACCAAACTCTCATGTGGAATTATAATCCCCAATGTTGAAGGTGGGGCCTGGTGGGAGGTAACTGGATCATGGGTGGGGGCAGAGTTCTCATGAATGGTTTAGCATGATCCCCCTTTGGTACTGTATAGTTAGTGAGTTCAGCTGTTTAAAATGGGATTCAGCTGTTTAAAAGTGTGTAGCACCTCCCCCTGCCTTCCTCCTGCTTCTGTCATGTGAGATGCCTGCTCTTGCTTTGCCTTCTGCCATGAGTAAAAGCTCCCTGACACTTCCCCAGAAGCCGATGCTGCCATGCTTCCTGTACACCTGCGGAACCGTGAGCCAATTAAACCTCTTTTCTCTATAAATTACTCAGTCTCTGGTATTTCTTTATAGCAATGGGAGAATAGACTAACACAATGACTATCTAAAAAGTATATGTTGAGTTAATTGTACTCTTCTGGGTTACAATTATGGACTACTTTAAAGACTTATTTCTAACTAATCCTTCAGAAACTCTAAGTTGTAAGGAAACTCAGAAGTTCCTCTAGGAGAATCCTAACCAAATGTGAGCATACTCTCCACAATATCTTTGTCTAAACAGTAACAGTGACATCATTACACAGCTCTGGTAGCCAGAAAGCTTTTTATAATATTACCACTCTGTAATTTCTACCCACTGGTCCTATTTCTGCTCACACAGAACAATACACCCTTTCTTCCATATATCTAAAGCTAGTGATCACGCTCCCCTCACTTCTGATGTATAGCTTCCCAGATGATATGCATCAGCAGTTCCCTTTACCTTTTGTCATAAGTAATGTTTCTAGACCTCCTCACCAGCTTGGATGCTCTTTTCTATATATACACTCTATAGTTATTAATATTCTAGTGCCCAGAACTGAAGTCTAGTCCCCAGATGTGGAACGATCATCAAAAATCAGAACGAAACCAGTCACCTTCCTTATCTGAAAAGTTTATGTGGCTTATTATCACATTAGCATTTTCAGCAATCTCAAGACACATCAGGATACAACAACAGTCAAAGAATAAAGCTGGTCCATATATTTTGATGCTAAAAAAGATATTCACTAGGGATAATTAAACATATATGAAAGTTTAAAGTGAATAAATGGTATACAATGAAAAATAAGTCTCCACCTTCTATCCCCCCAAGCCAAGTTTTATCCCACAGAAGTAAACCATTTAAATTCTCACTTTAGTTATTCTAGGGCTGGGGGTAATAATCACTATACTTAGACCTCTGGTTCTTATGCTACCATCTTTAAACCATACTACTGAATTCCTGATTTAAAGATGAGGAAACTGCCTCATTTACCATACTTTCCATCATGCCAAACTTTCCCCTATTTAATCTATCAAAATATTTGTCTTCTGATTATCTCTGTAATTTTAAATTCTGATTATCTTTGTAAATTTTAAAGGTGAATATCCTTTAACCAATCTCTTGTTCTATCAATTTTAAACAGTATCTTGATTCCCTCTATGTAAATTAGTTAACTTACACTACTGTCCACTTTATTTTCCCGTCCACTTTCAAGTTCTGCCAACCATACCATTTTTATATGAAGATTTTTAACTTTTAAATTTCAGTTAATCTATAATTTTCTCAAGCTTTGTCTGTAGGCTTATTCTAAATGTGAGACAAAATACAATTGTTATCACTATCATATATAATACATATACACATATAATCTGTGCATGCATACTTTTTTTTTACCATCTTGTATCACCAAACTGTGACGCTTTAAGTAAGACATTGCAAGCATAAGTGTCAAATGGATTATCTTTCACTCCATCAGTTGCTTAAAATAAAGGCATACTTTGTTTTGTTGTAAATTTGGACAGTATGTTTCTTATATATACTTTCCCGGGTTTTTTGTTTGTTTGTGAGACAGAGCCTCATTCTATTGCCCAGGGTGGAGTGCAGTAGCACAATCTCGGCTCACTGCAACTTCTACCTCCTAGGTTCAAGTGATTCTCCTACCTCAGCCTCCCGAGTAGCTGGGACTACAGGCATGTGCTACCATGCCCAGCTAATTTTTTTTTGTATTTTTGTAGAGATGGGGTTTTGCCATGTTGGCCAGGCTGGTCTCGAGCTCCCGACCTCAGGTGATTCACCCGCCTGGGCCTCCCAAAATGTCCCGGATTTTTAATAGCTTTTTTTTTTGTTTTTTGAGACAGAGTCTTGCTCTGTCCCCCAAACTGGAGTACAATGGCACAATCTCGGCTCACTGCAAATTCCGCCTCCAGGTTCAAGCAATTCTCCTGCCTCAGCCCTCCGAGTAGCTGGGATTACAGGTGCATGCCGCTACACCTGGTTAATTTTTTGTATTTTTTTTTTTTTTTTTCAGTAGAGATGGGATTTCACCATGTTGGCCAGGCTGGTCTTGAACTCCTGACTTCAAGTGATCCACCCGCCTCAGCCTCCCAAAGTGTTGGGATTACAGGTGTGAGCCACTGCACCTGGTCCAATAACTTTTTTTCTTACTGACTGAAGTAATATATATCTTCACCACAGCTTCTTAATCATACTATCATAATCATACTACCCACTTGCTTTTTGAAGATATTTTTCTTCTGAGATCTTTGGATTCCTACTCCAAAGAGGAGTTTGTGCAGATCGGTACTCAACCAAACACCTTGGGCCAGCAAAACCTTGAGGGCCCTCTGCACCTTCCTGTGCTGCTCTCACGTCTCCAGGACCTGACTCTGCAAATTCTAGCCACCTTGGCCACACTGAACTCTGCTCTCTGCACACCTCCGGGAAAGCTCTGTCTTAGTCCCCCTCCCTGCACTGAAGCCTGGAAACTGCCCCCAGGGAGACAGCTGATGCAATGGTAAACTCTCTGTGTTTGTTTCTCTTCTCTCAGAGATCTAGGTCCTCAGCTGCTTTCTTTCCAAAATCCAAAAGACATTTTCTTATATATGTTGTCCAGTTTTCTAGTTGTTTTAGGCAGAAGGGTATTAATAAATATCTAATTTCTCTTATTTCATCTTGGTTGGAACTGAAAATCCCCTCTGGCCATCTTCAAATAACTCAAATCCAGGGAACTGTGAAATAGTGCCTAATATGCATTACCTATACATAAAAACATTCATTTATAGTCCAACTGTATATAACTGCTGATCAAAAATTCTATTTCAAGAATATTAAACTATATTTTAGAATCAGAAGTTCTGTGTTTTAGTCTTGACTGTTCACTGTCAGCTATATGAACCATTCTGAGCTTCAATTTCTTCTATAAAATGAGGACTATAATATTTACTCTTCTTGATTGTTGTGAGGATGAAGAAAGGGGTGTGTGTGTGTGTGTTCCTACCACAACACCTGGCATTTAAGTATTCAATAAATATTTGTTATCTTACTTCGCAAACCAGTATCCGTAATATCTTTTTGCTTTTTCCCTTCTTAGTCTGTACTCACTTCATTTCCCTCCTAGCTTTATAAGAATTTGTAAAGGATTCTATTCATACCTGTCCAACAGTCCTGTTAATATTAATGGGCTGCATGCAGTGGTTCATACCTGTAATCCCAGCACTTTGGGAAGCTGAGGTGGGCAGATCGTTTGAGCCCAGGAGTTCAAAACCAGTCTGGGCAGGATGGTAAAACCCTGTCTCTACAAAAAAATTTAAAAAAAAAATTAGCCAGGCATGGTAGCACATGTCTGTAGTCCCAGCTACTCGGGAGACTGAGGTGGGAGGATTACCTGAACCCAGGAGGTTGAGGCTGCAACCTTGGTGAGCCGTAATCGCGTCACTGCACTCTAGCCTCAAAAACTAAAAAGAAACAAAAAGTAATGGCTAAGCTCCTTGGGTACAACCCCATGAAGACTCTGGGATTGGGTGGGAAATTAGACTAGAACAATTGTTGTTAAAATGGTCCCTGGGTCACCAATATTGGAATCATCCTAGAAGGGTGTGAAAATGCAGATCTTCCAGCCCTGTCGCTGATACTGAATCCTCATTTCCGGAGTGGGAGCTGAGATTTTGCATTTTTAAAAAGCCACAAGGTGGAATTCTTGTGCACTAAGAGGTCTGGACACAACTGGACAAGCTGGGAACCAACAGGATGAGTGGGTGATTTTGGAGCCACATAGACTTGGATTTAAATCCCAGTTCTTCCATTTAATATTAATAGCTCTGACTGTGACAAGTCACCCAAACCCTCTGAGCTTGTTTTCCCACACAGTAAATGAAATGACACTTTGTTGTGGAGATCAAATAAAATTGTGTGGACATATGTATGTGTGTATATATGTATGTACCTGTACGTGTGTGTGCTAACAGTGCCTGTTATGGAACTTCTATAAGATGATCTCTTGGAGTTTTCTGGCTCTCAGTCTATGAATGCTAGTATATTTTAATCCTTCCACATACACAACTATCGCAGGATCATCTGCTTATCCACCTCCCTAAAGCAGTGTTTCTCAACCTTTTCTTGATTTTCCCCCTCTCCTCCCAGGAGACGTTTTAGACATTTTATTTCCGAATCTGCCAACCCCATAAAATTTCAATGACATAGGTATAATGTATATCTGCTTGTTTTCAGGCTCTTTGGAAAGCCATAAAGAACGGTAATATCTAGGATCTTTTTGCCCCCTAAGAACACGAGCAATATCACCCATGTTGAGAATGCATGTCTGAGAGATAAGTGACTTGGTCAAGGTCACGTGACTAATTTAGTGGCAGAATTAGACCTAAATTAGAGGTCACAAACTGGCAGACTAGAACCAGCTTATAAATGTCTTTTGTCTGGCTTCCAATGTTCCTTCTTTTTTTTAAATTGATTGCCAACATTTACAAATCAAGAGATTTCTCATAAAAATCCCGATATTCAACTTCTCATGAGAAATCTGAGATCGCTCCGAGCGGTAGTTGAGAGAAAAATCTGAGATCGCTCCGAGCGGCAGTTGAGAGGCGCTCCCCACCCCAGAACGTGGGGGTTCTCCCAGCATCTCCCAGCCTGGTCCCTGCAGATATCTGAATGTGAGACCCTCAAATCCAAGACCTTTAAACTTTAGTTTCAAGCTCACGACCCTCAATGATTTGCCTCCAACCACGCATCACTTAATAACTAGACGTTTAAAAAAACAAATCTGAAAGAACCATACTGAGTGTGCGGCTAAACTAGCTGCGAATTCCGAACCTTTTCCCGCTCGGGATCCCAAGCCCTCGGCGCCGGCTGGGGTCAGCAGGACGCGCCGTCCGTGTCGCAAGTCGTCTGCGGTCGGGGGACCAGGGCGCGGCCGGCCGGGAGACGCTGCCCCGCGGAGGGTCTGTAGGTAGCGGGCCCGAGGGCAGCCTCTGCGCACCCTCACGGCGCGGCACCGATGCCTGCTGCTCCTGACGCGCCCTGGAGGCAGAGGCCGGGTCACCGGCGCTGCCCTCAGCGCGCCCGCTCGCCAGCCAATGTCAACCGCCACACGCCGCACGTGACGTGTGCTGGCCAATGGAGGCCTGAAGCGGACCGTGACGAGAGCGGTGGCTCTAGGCATTTTCCAACGGGCGGGGGCGGTGAGGGAACCGTGAGGGACGCTGAGGGGATGGCGCGGGTGCGGAAAGGGGACCGTAAGTAAGGGGACGGCATGAGCCAAGAAGGACCGCGGCGGACCTAGCTCCAAGCGCTCCCCGGCCACAGGGTCGAGATGAGTGAATGAAGAGCCACGAGAGCCCTGGAGCAGAGCGGACGGAACCCGGCGACTGGCCGCCTCTCTCTGGCGCGCTTCCTGTGTTGTTCCTCCTGCTTCTACTGGTCCTATCGTCCCAACTCTTAACGGCTTCGCGGCCCCAGGTGGTTCAGAGAAATCCGAGGAGCAGAATCTGGGTGAGAGCAAGGCCCAGCAGTTGACAGAGTGGCTGACGGGGTTTGCCTGCGTGTAACAGGAACCCCCAGATTCCAGTATCCTAAACTCACGAGGGGCTTTTCCCCTCTCCCATAAAAGAAAGTGGGAGGAAGGTACCTAAGCTCGTTCGGCTCTGTCATCCGTACAGCCTGGCTTGTGTCCACAAATTTGCGTTATGGGCCAAAATAGTAGTTGGAGCTCCAGCCATCACATCCTTATTTTAGAAAGGGCCTTTCTGGAAGTCCCACACAAAACCTTCTAACTACATCTTACAGACTCGAATTTAGCATCATGACCTCGCAGAGCTGGAAACTATAATCTTAACTTGGCACATTGATGTCCTTAAAAATCTTCTTTCCAAAATGAAGGGAAGAATGAATTTAATTAAGCAACTAGCAATCTCTGCTGCGTCTTGTTTTTTCACCCTCGCAAGTGGTCTTGTGTCTCACGGCTCAGTAGAAATAAGTCCTTCCCCTGCATGTGCAGAACAATTCACTAGGCAAATACATACTCTGTGGCAGACCCTATACTGGATGCTTTACATATATTTTCACATTTAATTCCTCTAGGTAGGCATTACTAGCCCCATGTTGCAGATGACTCTAGAAGATAGAAATGGTGACAAACTGTGAATGCAGAGAGGCTGTTAGATTGACCAGATGGTCTGATACCAGTTGGCTGCAGAGTTGCAAGCACATGGACCTAAGAATGTAATTTTCTGTACCGAGTCCACAAAGGACACTCTGCCTAAAGCTGGCAGGAATCGACAAACAAGATGAAGATACCATACTGCCCTGTGGCTCAGGAAGCAGGCCCCATATAATACACCAATGCAAAAATAGTGTGACACATCTAAACACTAGTATGGTAATGATGTAAAAAAAATGGTTTTAGTAAGCAACAGATGAAAAGAGATTTGAAAATGTTGACTTGGTATTTCTCAGCACTGTCCTACAGAGAACAGTGCCCATACTTGGGCTTGTTAATAAGTAATGGAGACCGGGCACAGTGGCTCAAGCCTGTAATCCCAGCACTTTGGGAGGCCGAGGTGGGTAGATCACATGAGGTCAGGAATTTGAGACCAGCCTGGCCAACATGGAGAAACCTCGTCTCTACTAAAAATACAAAAATTAGCCAGGAGTGGTAGTGCACCCCTGTAATCCCAGCTACTAGGGAGGCTGAGGCAGGAGAATTGCTTGAACCCAGGGGGCGGAGGTTGCAGTGAGCAGAGATCGCACCACTGCACTCCAGCCTGGGCCACAGAGCAAGACTCCATCTCAAAAAAAAAAAAAAAAAAGTAATGGATTGGTTTCATACATTTAATAAACAATGTCTTGTGTATACTTGTGCTGCACTGAGCATTAACAATTCCAAGGTGAATTAGACATTACGCCTGCCCACAGTCTATGGGGAGACAGACAAGTATACAAACAATTAGAACACATCATGATAACAGTATTTGGGCGGTATGGGAGCACATGAGAAGAGTATCCAACCTGGCTGGAGAGAGGGAAAAAGAGGGATTTTCGTTAGAGAAGACTTTCTAAAGAAACGATAGACCTGAGTCTTGAAAATCAAGCTTGAGCGGATCAAACTAAGTAAGTGGAATGGCAGTCCAAGCAGAGGGATCAGGTAGTCTAAAAGCATGTTGATGCGAGAGAAGCCAGCATATGTGACACTGGCTATGAAGAAAGAGGGGGTAGAAGAACATATTGAGGAGTTAGTGTCCTGTCATGATGGATCATGTGTGCCATGCTAGGGAGTTTGCATCCTTTGGTCATAGCATCCACTCCTTCCCTTGCTTTGGGGAAATTATTTCTCCACCTTGTGTGTAGTCTTGGTGGCATTATTAAGATGCACTGTGTTCCCCCGACTAGTGGACAGATGGATAACCCTAGTTAGGCCAACCAGATTATCTGCCAAGGGTGAGAGGGAAAGTAGTGGGATAGGAAGTTGAGAGTGTTTAAACATGCCTCCCTAGGGAGGGGATGAGATTTCATTTGGATCCATGAAAAGATTATAAAATTGGATAGAGAGCACAATCAAGGATAGAGGTCATGTGTGTGATGTTTTCTTCAGCAAACTAAATAGCACAGAGTCTCTAGTTGATTTTCACATCTTACGACTGGATATAAATACTGTATTCCAGCCATTCGAAAGGTGTATTCTATAGCTATTAGGATTATATTTTGTAACCAAAAATTAAATGACTTTAGTATTTTAAATAAGCATTGCATGGGAAATCTGGACTATGTAAACCTCATTTCTCTACTGTAATTTGGATGGTTATTCCACAAATTTGAGTAATATGTGGGTTTTACTTTCATTCCATGTTTACCTAACAACCTTCTTGGAGTTCCAACTCAATAACAACAGGATTCCCCTGTGGAAAAAAAACCACTGTATTATTTATACATAAATTATTTAGTTATACGTAAATTCTTTAGTTTTCTAAATTTCTAAGGGCTTAAAACTGTAGCATCATTATGACACAAAAATTACACATCACAGATAAACTCTCTTCCCAAGGTTTTGAATATCGTTTTTTCTTTAAAAATGAAAATACATCTATCTTTATAATATACATGTTCATTGAAGATAAGTTTCAAGAAAGGCAGAAAAGTATGAGGAATACATGTAGTGGTTTACATTGTCCAAGACATTTTTCTATGAACATTTATTTAAATATAAGTGTACTTTAAAATAAGATCATATCATACGTACTGTTTCATAACTTATTTTTTACGTAACATATCTTAGACAGCTTTGCTAAGTACCACAGACTTAATGGCTTAAAACACCACATGTTTATTATCTGTTTCTGTGCATCATCAGTCCTGCCACAGTTTCTGTTAACAGATTGCAATTCAGGTACTGGCCACGGCTACAATCTTATCAGAAGCTCAACTGGGAAAAGATCCACTTCCATGTGCCCTCAGGTTATTGGCAGAATTCATCTCCTTGCAGCTATAGACAGGTCACCATTTTCTTGCTGACTATCAGCAATGGGCTGCTGTCAGCTTCTAAAGGCCAACCTCAATTCTTTGCCTTGTGGTCCTCTCCATAGACCTCAGAAATGGCAGCGTACTTTTTCAAAGCCAACAAAGGAGAGAGAATCATTATAATTTTTAATGGTAACATAATATTCCACTATAGGACTGTAACATAATTTATTTAACTATCCTCTATGGATACGAGGATGTTTTAAATTTTTCATTATAAACAGTGTTACAGTAAATGTCCTCATGCATATACCTTTGTGACTTCTCTGATTGTTTTCTTAGGATGATATCCAGAGTGAATTGCTGAGTCAGATGGTATACTTTTTAAATCTTTTTTTCTTTGCATATTGTAAAATAGCTATCCAGAAAACTAAGCCCATTTATATTTCTAAGAATGTATGAGAATGCTGGTTCATATGCATAACTTGCCAACATTGGCATTACCCATAAGTTTAATATTTGCCAATCTAATGAGTGAAAAAAATATTTCTTATTGTTTTAATTTGAATTTGTTAAATTAGTGAACTCAAACATATTTTTATATGTTTACTGGACATTGTGTTTTTTGAATTGCCTTTTCATGACTTTAGCCCATTTTGCAATTGTGAAAGCACTTTGTATGTTAAGTGCTCTTTGTTTGTGGATTGCAAATATGTTTCCTAGTTTATTTATGTTTGTTAATATTTTTGTTATTTTGTTTCTAGGGGATAATTGTTTCTAGGGGGATTTTTGGCCATAAAAAAGTTTTTAATGTTTTTTGAAATCAATTCTATTGATTTTCCTAATGCATTCTGCCTTTGATGGCATGCTTAGAAATGACTTTCCCACCTAAGGGCATAAAACCTTTCACTTATTTTTGTTCTAGAATGTTTATGGTTTCTTTTAACATTTACATTTTAATTGTTTTAGAATTATTGTGTTGCAAATAGATTGATTGCTATTGTCCTGTGATGAGTTTTTTAAAAAATTGAGTTATTCAATTGAGAGGGGTAACTCTAGAGTTATTTTTAAAATCTGTAACTTGTTACTGTAGATTTGTGGGAAATAGAGAACAAACCAACACTGTGAAATGTTTTCTTCATCATGTGGTTCTCTAAGCACTTTTTGTTCCAGTAATGTCTACTTTTTCCTGAAATTATATAGAAGTGTATCACTTGTGCTGTAATAACATTATATGAGAGGACTTATTAGTGACAAATTGACAACAGGGAATAAATAAGCATAATTGACCAGGAGGACATGGGACAAAGACCAAACCACAAATGCCCTTAATTAAGAGGGCAGGATGATCCTGCCATAACACAATTACTTTCAAAAACAATAATATTGAGGCCAAGGGCACCAAGGCATTGGTTGAGAAACGAGTCATTCATCACTGCAAATGGGCAACTGAAGTTAGAGAGGAGTGGCAAGCTGAGAAAGAAGGAGCTCAGGCGTGGCTGAAGTGTGGAGCAAGTCTCTGAGGTACATTCTTCTGCTCCAGTGAAATTCAGAGAAGAGATTCTGGTAACCAGAAAGCCATAGGAACTTTCATGAGCTTGATTTCTCTTAAGGAATGAATGTGTGAAATGAAAAATCAAGCATTAAATTCATTAAATTCCAGTGCTGTGACTTATTTGCCTGGGATTCTGAGCACTTAGTGCAGTGCCTAGCTCAATATGGGTTTTCAATACATGTTATTTTCTTTCTCCTTTCTCTTATGCTATTCTCTTATTTGTCTCCATTTTTTATCACCCAGTGTAGGTACTGGTGTGTATTAGTCACTTAGTGAATCTTTATGAAATAGTTTCAAACCTTTGGTTTCAATACCATGGGTGGTTTGAAGAAGTAAATGTATAGAAATATATTTGAGAAGGAGTTTAGTTACATACCAATAGCCACAGTAGCCCATGTGTTGAATGTTCTGTACTGAGCTCTCCACACACTTAATTAATTTTCATGATAGTCCTGCAAGGCATAACTCTTTGTATTATTCCCATTTTATATATGAAGAAACGGAGGCTCAGAGAGGTAAAAGGAACCAAAGTTACCCAGTTAATAAGTGGAGAAATCAAGGGTTGTAACCCTGAACTACAAAGGCTGGTCTGATTACAAAGGCCGAGTAGTTTTCCAGTATTCCTTTATAGCCTCTAAAAAGTTCACATATCACTTTGGCAAGAGAGTTCTAATCATTGTATAGGCATGTGCACACCTGAGGCTTTTCAAGTGTGTGTTTATCTTCTAAAATGGACAAGACCCAGACCCACAGATTGTGCAAGACTACACGAGCCAGAGAGGGTTCATTAACCTCTGTGAATTCCTTCAGCTCAGCTCCCCAGAGAAGAAAGGGACCAGATGGTCATCATGCTGCTCACTTCCTCAGCTGCACGGCTATTGTCTAGAGACAGTGTCAACTTGACAGCCTGGCTTAGAATTTCTAGGGACTGTTGGAGCTAGCACATTTAAGTTTAGCTAGAGTCTCACTACTTGCTTATTAATTCTGTTCAGAAGGCAGACACCAGGCCAGTATAGTGGGAAACAGAATTGCGTACTAGAAAGTGTTGGATAGGAAGTGAAGAGAACTGGGTTCCAGCTCACTGGTTGGTTGGTTTGTTTCATTTATTCATTCTGCAGATGCTTTTTGAAATGTCTCTTATGTGCCAGGCCCTGTGTATTTAGCAAGGAAGGATTGAAGGAGACGATCCCACAATGATTTCTTCTGCTTAAGAAGGAAACAGTTCATGTACTATAATCATCATTCTTAAGCAAGTTGCACCAAGGTGTGTGTGCTCCTTTCTCAGAAACTAAGCCACACTGAAGGAAGAGAAAAATGGAGCTCCTATAGATGCTTATGTTGGCTTGCTTTCAGTGTTTTTTTTCAAACAATAGAGAATCTTGCCCTTCAGTGTTCTAAATTTAGAGAGTTGTTATCATAACTCACAATTTCTGCCCTAATGTTCAGAAGCAGGGAGGGGTGGACAGGCTGTGCTCCTTGCTGAAACACTTGCCTGGTCACCTCTGTAGTGCCTTGCTTTAATCTGTAGGACAGTCATCTGAGTTAGGTCCCAACTGTACTAGATGAACCACGTCAGCATGGAGGTCCAGGACTGTCCCACAGATTGAAGAAGAATCCCACCTTCAGTGGAGGGTCAGAAGCAGTCCAGATATATCTGAATGTGGCTTTGCACTGCCTTAGATACGAAATAAATGGCCATTTGAAACTCTTTATTTACCATCTGTTTCTTGGTGCTCTAAACTTCCATCTTATTGTCACTAAAAGATAGTAAGGCTCACTCAGACCCTGATTTTGTCACGTCCTTAAGCCTCTAACCTTAAGGATATTTTTGTCTAGGGGATGCCGTATACTTGCGCACAATACTTCAATTAGACCCTGCCAGGTAGTGCCTTATACCTTAAAAGCACTTTCAGACTGGATGTGGTGGCTCATGCCTGTAATCCCAGCACTTTAGGAGGCCGAGGTGGGTGGATCACCTGAGGTCAGGATTCAAGACTAGCCTGGCCAACATGGTAAAACCCCGTCTCTACTAAAAATACAAAAATTAGCTGGGCATGGTGGTGCGCGCCTGTAATCCTAGCTACTCAGGAGGCTGAGGCAGGAGAATCACTCAAACCCAGGAGGCAGAGTTTGCAGTGAGCCAAGATCGTGCCACTGCACTCCGGCCTGGGTGATGGAGTGAGGCTGCATCTCAAAAAAAAAAAAAAATGTCACTTTTTTATCCATTTTCTCTTTAACCCTTACAAAAGGCATGTATAGGCATGTGGGGTATTTATTATTTTCGTCCTGCAGAAGAAGAAACATAGGCTCAGTGAAATCAGAGATGTTAAGTGGTAACATTGCTATCAAATCCATGTCTGTATGATTCCCAAATCCTTGCATGGTAGGCAGGATTCTATGTCTTCTAAGATTTCCCTCCTTGCCATCCCCATGTACACATTCTATATAATCCTTAGGAGTGTGAATTTGATTGCTTTTACTGCCATGATTACATGGCAGTAAATATTATATGGCACAGCTGATGTTAAGAGAGTATACAGGTGGGCCTGGTCTAATCACATGAGACTTTTAAAACTAGAGAGTTCATTATGGCCAGTAGCAGTGGCAGAAGTCAGATTAAAAGAATGGGCAGGGCTTGCTGCAATGTTTTTACTTTGTTAGAGGAGACCGTGAGGAGCTGAGAGCAGTTCACAGCCAATGGCCAGCAAGGAAATGGGACTTTTGTCCTGCAACTGGAAGGAACTGAACCTGCCCACAAGAATGGGCTTAGGCAGGTCTTTCCCAGAGCTTCCAGACTAGAACTCAGCCTGGCTGACACCTTGTTTCACCTTTGTGACAGCCTGAACAGAGAACCCAGCCAGGCCATGCTGGACTCAGAAGCTACAGAACTGTGAGCTAATGAATGAACATAGTTGTTCACCTCTAAGTTTGTGGTGATGTGTTAGGAAGCAATAGAAAACTAACACACCCTGCTTTTTTGGTGAGATCTTGGGACTTGAGGCAAGTCTTTGAACTTTTCTGGTCTTAATTTTCACTTGAAAGAGGATTAGATGTGACCTTTAAGGTTCTTTCCAGCTCAGATGACTCTTAAGATTCTTAAAACAGTTTCTCATGAAAAGTAATCTGTATTTTAGGGCCATGGCTATGGATATGTTGGGAAGATAGAGTTTGTGACTCCTGATTCGAAGGCCATCAGCTCATCTGTGGAAAACTCAGGGAGCACATGGAGGGAATGAGGCTCTTCAACGTCCTGAGGCCCTGTGCTAGAGCTCGGAAGTACCACAGGAATAATGCAAGGTACCTGCCCTTACACTCTGGGTAGGGAGGCCGAGCGTTGGTGTCCATATGAATAAGCAGTCACTACAAAGTAAAGTCCCAGAGGAGGGAGGGAGTCTTGGTTGTAGGATGTAAAGCTTGGGCTGGATTTTAAAGCTAAGTGGTTTGCCAGGCTATTGGTGCTGGAGCAGCCTGTATAGAGGTAGCAGCATAAAGGAAGGCATGGGACATTAGTGAGACTGACCGTGTAGGTTATACCTGCTGATTCTAAAGCCTAGGGCAGGCATTGAGTAAATGGGAACTGTTAGCAAACAGAATATTGCTGGAGTATTTGGAGTGGTGAAGCTGGAGAGAGGATTCTGTAAACAGGATACCTCTATGCTGAACACGTTGAGCATCACTCTGATATAACCTCGCTTATTTTATTTTATGTATTTATGTATTTATTTTTTTGCGACTGAGTCTCACCGTGTCACCCAGGCTGGAGTGCAGTGGTGCCATCTCAGCTGACTGTGACTTCCGCCTCCTGGGTTCAAGCAATTCTGCCTTACCCTCCCAAGTAGCTGGGACTACAGGCGCCCGCCACCAAGCCCAGCTAATTTTTGTATTTTTAGTAGAGACAGGATTTTACCACGTTGGCCAGGCTGGTCTCTAACTCCTGACCTCAAGCGATCTGCCCGCCTTTGCCTCCCAAAGTGCTGGGATTACAGGCGTGAGCCACTGCGCCTGGCTCCCGCTAATTTTAAATCCATGTAATCAATATTTACTAATCCTTTAATCTAGTGCTTATCCCCTCTGAAGGATAGTTTTGTTGAGCTTTACCTTCTGTAGTTAGAATGATAAAAATCATTAAGAATACACTGAATATATTCTTCTCAATGACTTCAGAACTTAACCCTGCTCCCACCTGCCACCTAGCACAGGATCCTATTAGGCGTTCCTGAAGACTCACTTGTCCAGAATATAACCTTAATGTGAATGACAGAATCACAGGGCTGAAATAACAATTACTGGATTGCAAACTTACTTTCACTTCTCAATATCACCTAAAACACTCAGCATAGTTTCCTGCACACAGCAGGTGCTCAATGTCTAATTAAATTTAATTGGAGATAAATTGAAATTAGCACACAAAAAAGGAGCAGGGATCCTATTCAGAGCTTCCTGATGGATTGTGCTCAGGCTTTTTGCACACACCAAACCCGAATGGCTGGAAAGCATGGAGCAGCTACAGCACACTTTGGGAGAATGCCACAGTTGACACCCCTGATACTGGAGAGAAGTCATTCAGCTGCCAGAGGGCAGCTGCCGGGAGGAAATCGCCTCTTCACACTAGGTCTGAGCTGTTCTATGAGCCACCAGAGATTATTACCACTCAGTTATTATTACTGTAGTTGACTGCTCCATAAGTTGATGGTTAAATTACATTAACAATTATGGAAAATATTGTGACACCAAAGAATTATTAAGTAATTCATATGCATTGCTAATCTCCCACCGTTATACAGAATAAAAGACCAGGTAAGATAGACAGTTGGTAGCTGCAGGTTTATCTGCTTATTTTTGGCGGGAAGATTTTTTTCCCCCTAAAATCTACCATTAATTTATTCACTGACCAAAGGTTTATTGAATACCCACTGTGACTCAAACACTGGGCTGGCCTCTAGGTTTGAACTGCAAAAAAGATCAACATGGTCCCTTGCCTTTATATGAAGCTTAAAATCTAGAAGTTAGAAACTTCAAGAGTGTAAAGTATTTTGATGGCTAAGGGCAAGATGCTCTGGGAGTGAGTGTATGCACAGGGAACAAACCTAGTCCAGGGAGGTGAGGTTCTCTAAGGAAATAATATCTTAGGTGACAACTGAATATGAATGTGAGTTAACGGGGAGGGAGGGAGGAAAGGGTGGGAGAGATTTCAGGCCAAAGAAATAACCACAGTCTTACAAGTTAGTCCTTATTAAATTGAAAAATCAAGACAATATCTAAAAGAAAAAGGATATTCTAAGTGGAGAAGGCAAAAGTGAGATTTCAGACTTGGATCGACCTCATTCCTTTTCCTCAGAATTTTGCCCTCTTGTGGCAGTTAGCTGTCAATGACCACACTGTGTCAACAGGTTTCCTTAGATTCCTGGTACTTTTTGAGCTGGAGGTCTTTGCTTTAGAAAAGGACTATTCCATTGGTTTCCAAGTTTTGTTCGGAGGGACACCATTCATTATCTGCTTCCCACATGCGCCCATATTTTGAAAGATTTCTGTCAAACAAAGACACACTGTTTTTTTGTTTGTTTTTTGAGAGATGGTCTGTCACCAGGCTGGAGTGCAGTGGCATGATCATGGCTCACTGCAGCCTCAACTTTCCAGGCTCAGGTGATCTTCTCACTTCAGCCTCCTGAGTAGCTGGGACTGCAGCACATGTCACCACGCCTGGCTAATTTAAAAAAAAATCTTTTGTAGAGATGGGGTCTTGCTATATTGCCCAGCTGGTCTTGAACTCTTGAGCTCCAGCAGTCCTCTCACCTCTGTCTGCCAAAGTGCTGGGATTACAGGCATGAACCACTAGGCCATGCCTGATACACTTCCTTTTCCTTTTTTTCTTTTTTTCTCTAACTGGATTATCTTGGTTACATTATTAAGTTGATATAATTCTATATAAAAGCAAAGAAATTTGTTGTTGTGTTTTATTTGGCCTTGTAAACTCTAGCTCTGCCTTAATAAAGCTATCTTGACTTTCTGTGGGACCATTTCCTCTTCTGAAAATAGAAATGATAAAATAAATATAACAACATCTACTTTTAAGTAACTGTGAGGAAAAATGAGCTGTTAAGAGGATACTTAGTAAATTTTTATTGCTTTTCTAGCCTTCTCATGGGCAAAAGTTTGGTTTTAGTAAGCTTACTAACCCCCATTCATATTGCTGAGCTCTCTACCCCCAATTCAGGGATTCCAGCCTTGGAGTTTAACCCCAATCTAGTTCAACCTTCTTATTTTATAGATGAAGAAACTAACAGCCAAGAGGAAGGAAGTGACCTCATTTCTGCCCTTGATCTTAATTTGTATATCAGCTTATTTACAGTCATTATTAAAAAACCAGTGAAAATAAGGGCTTAATTTGTATATCAGCTTATTTGCAGTCATTATTTTAAAAAAAACAACAGTGAAAATAAGGCCAGGGCCTCCCAGAAATAAAAAGAAGCCCACTGTAGCAGAAAGTGAGCAAGAGGGAGAAGGCTGTGCAATTGGGTTGAACAGGTAGGCCAGGCTCAGACCACACAGGGCCTTCTGGGCAATTTTAACTATTTTTTTAGTCCCTGTCTAGGGGCATGGGCATAAATAATGTCAATGTTATCAGTTGAAATTTGGAAACATCTGAACAACTGTATTTAAAGTTCTTCATCCATATGTTTGTAATAGTCAAATCACAGGTTTAAAGTTGTAAACTATTATTGTGTAAGCTGACAACAAGAAATTAATCTGTTTCCGATGAAGATCAGAACCTAAAACAATGGGCTTAAGTAGACAAAAGAAATTTACATTGGATATGGAGGGCAATTCTTGACTAAATGTTATGTGATACTGGCCATGTTACTGAGGCTTCTCTATCCTGGAAAAGTATATCTAGGCAGCAATATTCTCAGATCGTTATGAATCTGAGGGCTTTAAAACCATGGTCCATGCAAGATGAAGATTTAAACCACCTAAAGAACTTTTAAAATATATTTTAGATATTGGAGTTCCAGTTTGATTTCCTTTTTAAAAAATTCTGTGGAAAATGGGTGCAGAGTTTGAAAATAGCTGGATCTAGAGTATCTTTCATACTAGCTATTAGTCAGTAATGTGATTCTAAAACATAATTTTGTCTTATATTTATCTTATATTTATCCATTTCAGATCTCTCTCCTGTGCTCCAGAACCCTATATTTAACAGTCATTAGACACCTCTACTTCTTATCCCACAGACTTAACCTTCTAAAACTTGACTTAGTCTTTTTCCTCCTAACTGCTCCTTCTAGCCGAGTGAATGTAACCACCACCATTTATCTGTTAGCCCAAACTGGAAACTGGGGAGTTAATTTTGATCTTTTCCTTTGTCTCCATGCTTACCAGCTATCTGTCTTATGGATTCCACCTCCTCAGAACCACTTGGATTAATTAACTAATCAACTCTTCTTCTCCACTTCTGTTACAGTTGCCCTCCCTAGATCCTCAACAGGGTTACTGCACCTGCTTCCTGAGTGATCTCTCTGTCTAGCCTGGACTGCTTCCAATCCATCTTCTATACTGCTGTCCACCAAGTGGGCTTTCTAAATACAAATCTGATCATGGCACTGCCTCTTTAAATGCTTTTACTGTTTCCCACATCCGTGAAAAGTCCACACTCCTTAGGATGGTGTGCAAAGTGCTTCGCCCTCTCTTTCTAGCATCCTTCCTCCCACTCCATTTCCCTTAATTTTTAAACCTAGCTATGCAAACTTAAGGCAATTTGTCAGATGTGCCAGGCCCTCACTCACTGTTGCCATGCTGCTCTCTTGGCCCAAAATGTCCCTGCTTTCCCTTCCTCATCCTTCGTGATTGAACTCAGTTATTAGTTCTTCCATGAAGCCTTCCCCCAACTTCTCTACCCCAGCTTGAGAAAGGTGCTCATACTGTGAAAAAGACTGTGTAATTGTATTTTGCAGTTTACAAAGTTCTTTTACATATATAATCATTTAATTCTTGTAAAAGGCTAGATTGGGTAGACTTGTATCCATTTTATAGATGACATACAGTATCATTTAATTCTTTTCCAAAGGCTAGATGGGGTAGATTAACATCCACCTTATAGGCAAGGCTAGTGGAATTGACATCCAAGGCCAGGTGACTGGTTAGTGACAGAGCTGAGTTATGGTCAGAGACTGTGGCTTCAGTCTTCTGACTTTGAATGCAGTGCCCTTTTTCGTCTAGCCTGCTGAAACAGAATCAGAAGAGAAAGCAGAGGGTGTGCACTCCAGACCCGGGAGGCTGCCACAGAAGCAGAGAAATCATCCTGCCTGCTTCCACCTCCCCCTGTTCACTCTGATCTAGCCTAGCAGGAAAACTTTTCATGTAGCACAGCATTTCAGGCTGAGCAATGCATTTTTAAACTCTGAAAAATGTCATTTCTCCTGACATTTCTGGAACTACTTCCAAAAATGAAAGCCAATTAACCAGCAACTTTGTTGATTAATTCATTACCTAATTAGGGCTGTGAGGACATTTTGAAATAGTCAGATGAAAGAGGTTGGATAAGAGCAGTAGGAACAGAACCTTTTCCTGATGTTTCAGGCTCTGTGGCTTGGGGCCTGGGGAAAAGTGTATATTCAGGACAGAAAATGAAGGGAAGGACTTTTTTCTGAGAACAGATTTTAGTGGTCTGATTGAGTTGGTAACATGAAAGCCTGTTGGGACATAAAGACCGAGAAGAACTCACATCTCCCCCCAGATTTTCCCTGTGGGCTAAATTGTGCCCTCTCCGTACCCAATCCATATGTTGAAGACCTAACCCCTTATGGGACTGTATTGGAGTTGGGGCTTTTAGGAGGTAATTAAATGAGGTCATAAGGGTGGAGTCCTAATGTGACAGGATTGATGGCTTTATAAGAAGAGGAAGAGAGAGACTGCTCACTCCCTTTCCCGGATGGGCCTGGTGGCTCACACCTGTAATCCCAGAACTTTGAGAGGCCAAGGTGGTAGGATCACCTGAGGTCAGGAGTTCGAGACCAGCCTGGCCAAAATGGCAAAACCCCGTCTCTACTAAAAATACAAAAATCAGCTGGGCATGATGGCGGGCGCCTGTAATCCCAGCTACTCAGGAGGCTGAGGCAGGAGAATTGCTTGAACCCAACAGGCGGAGGTTGCAGTGAGCCGAGATTGTGCCACTGCACTCCAGCCTGGAGTAAGACTGTCAAAAAAAAAAAAAAAAAAAGAAGAGGAAGAGAGAGATTGCTCACTCCCTCTCCCATGCACCAAGGAAAGGCCACGTCAGCACACGGTGAGAACGTGTCCACTGCAAGCCAGGAAGAGAGCCCTTACCAGGAACCCAAGCTGCTGGGCCTTGATCATCAACTTCCAGGCTCCAGAGCTGTGAAAACAATAAATTTCTGTTGTTTAAGCCACCTAGTGCATGGTATTTTGTTATGGTAGCCCAAGCACACTAAAATAGTTTCTATGACCACCTCAACCCTGGTACACTAAGAACAGATAGCTCAGCATAGGACTCAAATGGAAAAGCTAGATGGATTTCTGCCCACCCTTGCTTTGTGCCCACATTTAGGGGTGAAGACAGAAGGATTCAGTGCCTTCTTTGCTAGTGGGTGTCCTTCTCTTGACTTTTGTTTGTCTTTTTACATTTACTGCATTTAGATAACTAATTATTTATTCCTTAATGTGTCAGGTGCTGTTCTAATTTTTTTTTTTTTTTTGAGACTGAGTCTTGCTCTGTTGCCCAGGCTAGAGTGCAGTGGTGTGATCTCAGCTCACTGCAACCTGGGTCTCCCAGGTTCCAGCGATTCTCCTGCCTCAGCCTCCTGAGTAGCTGGGATTACAGGCACCTGCCACAACACCCTGCTAATTTTTGTATTTTTAGTAGAGACAGGGTTTCACCATGTTGGCCAGGCTGGTCTCAAACTCCTGACCTCAAGTGATCTGCCTGCCTTGGCCTCCCAAAGTGCTGGGATTACAGGTATGAGCCACTGCGCCCGGCCTGTTCTAAACATTTTACATGTATAAACTATTCCATTTAGCTTGAAACCTCAATTATAGGACATGCCTGACACTGATGCTCCTTGTTACATAGTAGACTCGAGGTAACATTGATTTGCTTCGACTGCCAAACATTATTTAGAAAACTCACGAGAAGGAGGCCAGGTGCAGTGGCTCACACCTGTAATAGGAAGCCAAGGTGGGGGTATCACTTGAGGACAGGAGTTCGAGACCAGCCTGGCCAACATGGTGAAACCCAGTCTCCACTAAAAATACAAAAATTAACCGGGCATGGTGGCACACGCCTGTAGTCCCAGCTACTTGGGAGGCTGAGGCAGGAGAATCACTTGAACCCAGGAGGCGGAGGTTGCAGTGAGCTGAGATCGCACCACTGCACTCCAGCCTGAGCAACAGAGCGAGACTCTGTCAAAAAAAAAAAAAAAAAAAGGAAAGTCTATTCCATTTATCCATACTTTTACCCTTTCAATTTTTTACTTTTCCTCCCTGATGTTCCAAAATTCTTCTTTTATCATTTCCTTTCTGTCTCAAGAGCATCTTTTAGGGTAGATTTGCTATTGACAAATTCTCTTAGTTTTCCTTCAGATGATAATGTCTTGATTTCCCCTTCATTTCTAAAGGGTATTTTCACTGGATGTAGAATTCTGGGCTTACAGTTCCTTGAAACAATGCTGTGCTACTCCTTTCTGACCATCACGGTTTCTGAGGGGCAATTTGCTGCCATTTTTATTTTTTCTCCTATGGATAAGGTGGTGTTCCTCTCTCACTATTCTTGAGATTTTTTTTTCTTTGTCTTTAGTTTTCAGGAGATTGACTGATATGTCTTGGCATAGATTCCATTAGGTTTATACTGTTCAGTGTTAGCTTCTTGAATCTGTTTTTATGTCTTTTGCTGAATTTTGGAAGTTTTCGGCCATTATTTTGTTGAATACTTTTTTAACCCCCACCTGTCTCTCTTCTCTTTCTGCGACTCCAGTGGCATAGTATTAGATTTTTGGGGGTTGTAATTACATAGGACTCTGAGGCTGCAGTATTTTTTTCCAATCTATTTTTTTCTCCGTTTCTCAGAGACTGGGTAATTTCTCAGGCTGGGTTATTTTTATTATCTTAACTTCAACTTCACTGATTCTTTACTCTGTTCTTCCCATTTTCCACTGAGCTCATCCATTGAGTTTTTCATTTGTATCTTTCAGTTCTAAAATTTTCACTTGATTCTTATTTACGTCTTATATTCTTATTTACCTTACCAACTGCCACAAGATTTTCTTTCCCATAATTAAACAGAAACCAGTTCCTGAGAAACAATGTTTGGAAGATTTCCCCACCAATCTTGACAGACCGCTTGACGTCGTAGCCAACCTCCCCTCTCTTATTCTGGTCTTGCCATGACAACTGACCAGCCTTACAAAACATTCCTTCCTGGTAGACGACCACCAACCAGAGCCTGGTTCTGGCCAGTCCACAGAGGCTGTGCATGAGATGCCTTTGTGTCCTGTCTTTCACCTCTTGACATAAACAGCCAAGTTTTACTTCATTTTAATGTTAAATCTCTACCCCAAAGTGAACATGGAATGTATTTAACATACATGTTTACTCACTGAGCATGCATTTAGCTCCTCTCATAAATATTCATAGATTCTCCTATAACCTGCGAAATATGTATATATCGCCAACCCTATCAAGCATAAATCCCAGCCTCTCCCCTTCATCTTTGAAACGTATGCTTTTGGTTTGTGCTAGGATCTTTGTTTCTCAATCTGCAGGTTATAACCTTTTATAGGATATAAAGCTCTCCTTTTTCTTCTTCCACAAATTTCATGGTCTCAGAAATTTTATATATCTATATAATTTATATATCATATATATATAATATATAATATATATACACCAAATAGTTTCTCCTTGCCTATGACTTATTTTTTCATTTTCTTTTGAAAAGTTGAAGCTTTCATTTTAATGAGAGTTAATTTGATGAAGGTTAATTTATTTTCTTTCATGGTTTATGCTGTTTGTGTTAAATCTAAGAAATCTTTGCCTGACCTAAGGTCAAAAATATTTTATTTTTTGCTTTCTCCTAGAACGAAGATCTTCAAACTACAGCCCCCAGTTTGGTATACAAAGTTTTACTGGAACACCACCTATTTTTGTAAAGAAGGCTTTATTGGAACATAGCCGCACCCAGTTGTTTTTGTATTATCTATGACTGTTTGGTGCTACAATGGCAGAGTTGAGTAGTTGCAATAGAGATCTTTTGGCCTACAAAGCATACAATATTTACTATTTATTTCTTTAAAGAAAAAAAATTGTAACCCCTGGTCTAGAAGTACTATAGCTTTAGCTCTTACATTTAGAACTACCCTCCATTTAGAGTCATTTTTTGTGTATGATATGAAGTAAAATTTGAGATTTGCTTTTTCCTATATGAATACCTCTTTATTCTATACCTTTCCCCCATTGACTTGATATATACATCTGGATTCTCAATTCAGTTCTATTGGTCTATATGTCTATCCCTGTGCCAGTAACACACTGTCTTTATCATTGTAACTTTATGCTGACTCTTCATTTCAGGTAATATTCATTTTTCAGAAGGGTTTTCGTTATTCTAGGTCCGTTGCCTTTCATTATGTTTTAGAATCAGCTTGTCAATTTCCACATTAACCCTGTTCGGACTTTTATTGAGGACATATTAAGTCTATAGATCAATTTGGCACAAATTGACAACTTGACAGTGTTGAGTCTTGTCTTAGTCCATTAATGTGTGTATTAAAAAATACCTGAGACTGGGTAATTTAAAAAAAAAACAGGAATTTACTTCTCACAGATCTGGAGGCTGGATGCCCAAGATTGAAGGGGTGGCCTGCCCCTCCACACCTGTGGGTATTTCTAGTCAGGTGGGATGAGAGACTGAGAAAAGAAATAAGACACAGAGACAAGTATAGAGAAGCAACAGTGGGCCCAGGGGACTGGCACTCAGCACACCAAGGACCTGCACTGGCACCAGCCTCTGAGTTCCCTCAGTTTTTATTGATTATTATTTTCATTATTTCAGCAAAAAGGAATGTAGTAGGAGAGCAGGATGATAATAAGGAGAAGGTCAACAAAAAACATGTAAGCAAAAGTATGTCATGATTAGGTTCAAGGGAAGGTACTATGCCTAGATGTGCACGTAAGCCAGATTTATGTTTCTCTCCACCCAAACATCTCAGCGGAGTAAAGAATAACAAGGCAGCATTACTGCAAACATGTCTCGCCTCCCACCACAGGGCAGCTTTTCTCCTATCTCAGAGTTGAACAAATGTACAATCGGGTTTTACACCGAGACATTCAGTTCCCAGGGGCAGGCAGGAGACAGTGGCCTTCCTCTCTCAGCTGCAAGAGGCTTTCCTCTTTTACTAATCCACCTCAGCACAGACCCTTTACGGGTGTTGGGCTGGGGGACGGTCAGGTCTCTCTCATCCCACGAGGCCAAATTTCAGACTATCACATGGGGAGAAACCTTGGACAGTACCCTGCTTTCAAGGGCAGAGGTCCCTGTGGTTTTCCACAGTACATTGTGCCCCTGGTTTATTGAGACTAGAGAATGGCGATGGCTTTTACCAAGTATACTGCTTGTAAACATTTTGTTAACAAGGCATGTCCTGCACAGCCCTTGATCCCTTAAACCGTGATTTTATACAACACATGTTTTTGTGAGCTCCAAGTTGGGTCAGAGTGGCTGGGGCAAAGCTACAAATTAACAACATCTCAGCAAAGCAATTATTTAAAGTACAGGTCTTTTTCAAAATGGCGTCTCTTATGTCTTTGCTTTCTACATAGACACAGTGACAGTCTGATCTCTCTTTCTTTTCCCTACACAAGATCAAGGTGCCAGCAGGCTTATTTCTTCTTCATTTATGAAGGTTAATCTTGCTGGATGTAGTATTCTTGATGACGGGTTTTTTTCTTTAGGACTTAGAATATATTATCTCATTGTCTTCTGACATGTAAGGTTTCTGCTGAGAAGTCTGCTGTTAGTTTGATGGGGTTTCCTTTGTAATGACTAGATGTTTTTCTCTTGCTGTTTTTAGAATTCACTCTTTCACTTTGTTTTAGACTGTCTGATTATAATGTGCCTTGGTGAAGACATTTTCGTGTTATATTTATTTGGGAGTTACTGAGCCTTGTATATCTGAATATCTAAATCTCTTGCCATATTTGGGAATTTTTCATCTACTATTTTGTTAAATATGTTTTCTAAACCTTTTTATCTCTCTTCGTGTTAGAAACAAAATGCTTGTTCCTTGGTGCTGCAAAGACCTAGCACTCGAACATAAATTTAATTTTTTCAGCAAGGCAATTTTTACTTCTATTGAAGGGTGCAGCTCATGAATGGAGTAATGGCGAGAGCACACCTGGACAAGGGAGGAGAAGGGGTTCTTATTCCTGACGCAGGTAGCCCCTACTGCTGTGTCATTCCCCTATTGGCTAGGGTTGGACCACACAGTCTAAGCTAATTCCGATTGGCTATTTTAAAGAGAGCAGGGCTACAAGCTGGAGTAGCAGGGTGGATAATTTGGCAGGAAGGGCGGTTACAGAACAGGTGACTCAGGATGATTAAGGTCAGAGGAGGTGACCAGGGGTGACTCAGGATGGAGCAGGTGACTGGGGTGACTCAGGTCAAAGCAGGTGACCAGGGGAACAGATGTGAACTACTGATTAGAACTGGGGGGAAAGTTGTTTACTGAAGCTGGAGGCAAGGGGGCAAAGAGAACCAAGAAGTTAAACTTTAAAATGCAGAATCAAAGAATAAGAGAGCTGAACATACTGATATACTGATTCTTTGAAGAAAAACTTGGAGTTACTATATCTAACATTTGCCTTGGGAGATACCAATAATTCATAAATTCTATTGCTTTACATTGTCCAAAATATTTTGAAGACTTTGTTCTCTTTTATTCTTTTCTCTTTATTTTTGTCTGACTGGATTATTTCAAGAGATGTTTCTTTAAGTTCTGAAATTCTTTCTTCTATTTAACCTAATCTATTGTTGAAGCTTTCAAATGTATTTTGTATTTCCTGCAATGAATTCTCCAATTCCAGAATATCTGATGTTTTTAAAAAAATCCATCTCCTTGGTAAATAGATATCTTATTCATATCATAAATTGTTGTTCTGGATTCTTTGTATTGGTTTTTCAATGTTCTTTTGCATCTAATTGAGCTTCTTTAAAATCAATATTTTGAATTCTTTATCTGGGATTTCAAGAATTTCTTTTTGTTTAAGATCTGTTGCTGGATACTTGTGTTTTTTGGGGGGTGTTGTATTTCCTTGCTTTTTCACGTTTCTTGTGTCTTTACACTGATACCTGTTTGTGCCTCAGGGTAGTGTATGCTGGCACCTGCGTTGGCAGTTTCTGAAAACTTTTGTTTTGGATATTTTATCTGGTTTTCTGGTTTTTTGTTTTTGTTTTTGTTTTGTTTTTTGTTTTTTTTTTTGATAGCTTGACAGCAATTCCCATAGCATTTACTCTGTTGTGGACAGAAGTGAAGACATCCATTGAGTTCTTAATTTGAGTTATTATAGTTTTCAATTCTAGAATTTTCATTTGATTATTTTTAATAGTTACCAGTTCTCTAAAAAAATTAAGCAGTTTCTTATTTGATGTATTGATGATATGATATATGAAACATAATTATTTTAAAGTACATGTCTGGTAATTCCAGTATCCGGCCCTTCTATGTGTCTGTCTTTGGTCTTATTTTTTCTCTCAAATTTTGGTCAGTTCTTGTCTTTTTGTATGCCAGCCTAACTTTGATTGAGTGTCAGACTGTGGTTTAAAAATCATAGAGGGAATTTGAGACGTTGGATTCTGTCTCATACAGACAGGATTTGTCTTTGCTTCTGGCAGGATGTTAATGAGAGGCAGATCACCTTAATCAAACAAAAGGCTGAGCTGATTTAAAGCTGGCTTTGGTCCTTGTAAGAGCTGATATTCTTCCTGTTTGCCTACCTGAGAGCCTGGATGTTTGACAGGGCCTTTTCTGTTTGGCTGACTTTGCATGACAATTATTGTCCCCTAGGCCAATGCCACCACCTACAGTCTTGCTCAGCTTCTAGGCCTCTCAGCTACAACAGCATTTGTTACTGGCAAATGTCTTGAGGAGAAAATATACCAGTTATCAAGCTCCCCTCTCTGGGCTTGCTGTCTCTCTGCAATGCTGTCAAAAAGATATTTATCTATATTTTGTCCAGCTTTTCTAGTTTTTCTTGGTGTTAATTTGAAACAAGCTAGTCCACCATTGCAGGATATAAAGCTCAGTCTTAATTTCTTTTTAGTAATACATATTTTGAAAATTTCAACTTTTATTTCAGATTCGGGGGCACATGTGCAAATTTGTTACAGGGAATATTATGTGAGGCTGAGTTTTGGGGTATGATTGAATCCATCACCCAATTAGTGAACATAGAACCCAATAGGTAGTTTTTCAACCCTTGCTCCCTCCCCACCTCCCGCTTTCTTATAATCCTGTGTCTATTGTTCCCATCTTTATGTCCATGTGTACCCAATATTTAGCTCCCACTTATAAGTGAGAACATATAGTATTTGGTTTTCTGTTTCTGCATTAATTTGCTTAGGATAGTGGCCTTCAGCTGCACCCGTGTTGTGGCATGATTTCATTCCTTCTTATGGCTGTGTAGTATTCTATCCTGTATATGTATCACATTTTGTTTATCCAATCTGCCATTGATGGGCCCTAGTTTAATTCCATGCCCTTGTTTTTATTATAAATAGTGCTACAATGAACATATGAGTACATGTGTCTTTTTGGTAGAATGATTTATTTTACTTTGGGTATATACCCAGTAATGGGATTGTTAAGTCAGATAAGAGTTTTATTTTTAGTTTTTTTGAGGAATCTTCAAACTGCTTTCCACAGTAGCTGAACTAATATACATTTTCCTCAACAGTGTATATGCATTCCCTTTTCTCCATAGCCTCATCAACATAATATCTTTTGACTTTTTAATAGTAGCCATTCTGACTGGTTTGAGATAATATCTCACTGTGGTTTTGATTTGCATTTCTCTGATGATTAGTGATGTTGAGCATTTTTTTCTTATGTTTGTTGGCTGCTTGTATGTCTTCTTTTGAGAAATGTCTGTGTCCTTTGCTCACTTTTTAATGGGGCTATTGTTTTTTGCTTGTTTGTGTATATTCCTTATAGATTCTTGATATGAGACCATTGTTTGATGCATAATTTGTGAATATTTTCTCTTATGCTGTAGGTTGTCAGTTTACTAAATTGATAATTTCTTTTGTCATGCAGAAGCTCTTTAGTTTAATTAGGTCCCATTTGTCTATTTTTGTTTTTGTTGCAAATGCTTAGTCATAAATTATGTCCTAAGGCCAATGTCTAGGGATATTTCCTAGGTTTTCTTATAGGATTTTAATATTTTTATGTATTACATTTAGGCATTTTATCCATCTTGAGTTAATTTTTGTATATGGTGGCATGTAGATGGTCTATTTTTATTCTTCTGCATGAGGTAAGCCAGTTATTCCAGCACCATTTGTTGAATAGGGAGTCCTTTCTTCATTGCTTATTTTTGTCAACTTTGTCAAAGATCAGTTGGTTATAAGGGTTCAGTTTTATTTCTGGGTTCCTATTCTGTTCTGCTGGTTTATGTGTCTGGTTTTTTGTACCAGTACCATGCTGTTTTGGTTACTGTAGCCTTGTAGGATACTTCGATATTGATTCTCCCAATCCATGAGCATGGAATGTTCTTTCATTTGTTTGTGTCACCTGTGATTTCTTTTAGCAGTGTTTTGTAGTTCTACTCGTATAGGTCTTTCACCTCCTTGGTAAGATATATTCCTAGATATATTAGTTCATTTTCATGCTGCTGATAAAGACATACCTGAAACTGGGAACAAAAAGAGGTTTAATTGGATTTAGAGTTCCACATGGCTGGAGAGGCCTAAGAATCATGGTGGGAAGTGAAAGTCACTTCTTACGTGGCAGTGGCAAGAGAAAAATGAGCCAGAAGCAAAAGCAGAAACCCCTGATAAACCCATTAGATCTCATGAGACTTTTTCACTGTCACGAGAATAACATGGGGAAGACCAGCCCCCATGATTCAATTAACTCCCCCTGGGTTCCTCCCACAACACATGGGAATTCTGGGTGCTACAGTTCAAGTTGAGATTTGGGTGGGGACACAGCCAAACCATACCACTAGATATTTTATTTTTTGTGGCTAGTATAAATGGAATTGCATTCTTGATTTGACTCTCAGCTTGAACGTATTGGTGTACTGAAATGCTACTGATTTTTGAACATTGATTTTGTATCCTGAAACTTTACTAAAGTTATTTATTAGGTCTTGGAGCATTTTGATGGAGTCTTTAGGGTTTTCTAGGCATAGTGTTATTTCACCAGCAAAGAGACGTCATTTGACTTCTTTTCCTATTTGGATGCCTCTTATTTCTTTTGCTTGATTTCTCTGGCTAGGACTTCCAGTACTATATTGAATAGGGGTGGTGAGAGTGGGCATTCTTGTCTTGTTCCAGTTCTTAAGAGGAATGCTTCCAGCTTTTGCCCATTTAATATGATGTTGGCTATGGGTTTGTCATAGATGGCTCTTATTATCTTGAGGTATGTTCCTTCAATGCCTAGTTTATTGAGGGTTTTATCATGAAGGGATACTGGGATTTATTCAAAGCTTTTTCTTCATCTGTTGAGATGATTATATGGTTTTTGTTTTTAATTCTGTTTATGTGGTGAATCACATTTATTGATTTGTGTATGTCGAACTAACCTTGCATCCCAGGAATAAAGCCTACTTGGTCATGGTGAATTAACTTTTTGATATTCTGCTGGATTCAGTTTTCTAGTATTTTGTTGAGGATTTTTGTGCCTATGTTCATCAGAGATATTGGACTGCAGTTTTTTTTTATTGTGTCTTTGCCAACTTTTGGTATCAAGATGATGCCAGTTTCATAGAATGAGTTAGGGAGGAATCCCTCTGTATTAGTCTGTTCTCGCATTGCTGTAAAGAAATACCTGATACTGGGTAATTTATACAGAAACGAGGTTTAATTGGATCATGGTTCTGCAGTTTGTACAGGAAGTATAGTGGCTTCTGCTTCTGGGGAGGCCTCAAAAAGCTTCCAATCATGGCGGAAGGCAAAGAGGGAATGAAACACTTCACATGGCCAGAGCAGTAGGAAGAGAAGAAAGGGGAGGTGCCACACACTTTTAAACAACCAGATATCATGAGAACTCACTCACTCTTGTGACCACAGCACCAAGGGGCGATGATGTTAAACCATGAGAAACCACTCCCATGATCTAATCACCTCCCACCAGGCTCTACCACCAGCGTTGGGGATTACATTTAAACATGAAATTTGGGTAGGGATACAGATCCAAACCACATTACCCTCCTTCTTGATTTTTTTGGAATAGTTTCAGTTGGATTGGTACCAGCTGTTCTTTGTACATGTGGTAGGATTTGTCTGTGAATTCACCTGGTGCAGGGCTTCTTTTGTTGGTAGGTCTTTTGTTACTGATTCCATCTTGGAACTCATTATTGGTCTGTTCAGGGTTTCAATTTCTTCCTGATTTAATCTTGGAAGGTTGTATGTTGCCAGGAATTTATCAATTTTCTTTTAGTAATATTTTTTGTGCTGGAGAGGGCAAAGGTATACCCCATAATGAAATACATGCAACCAAAATCTTCCCTGTATTCAAGGCTAACTTTAAATTTTTGAACATCAAGACCTCAAACAAGGATCAGACCTGTGCCTAAATAACTATAATATACACACCCTTCAATAAAGCAGATGAAAATCTGAATCCTTAGTTCAGAATCCCTGAACTAAGAAGATTTCAGGCAGAAGAAATTTCCCACCATGATACATGCAAATACCGTATCGGAAAAGGGCATATTCACCTCTGATACCACACCTACTGTGTTTAAACCTCACAGCAACTCCACGAAGTAAGTTTCATCAGTAATGCCATTTTACAGAAAAGGAAACTGAGGCATAGAGAAGTGAGGTGAAATAATTTGCTTGAAATCACCAAAACAACAAAGTAGCATTGCAGAAATTTTATAGCCAAACTAGTCTGAGTTTGACACTACCACTCATTAATGATATAATCACGTATTAGTTTCCGGTGGCTGCTGTAATGAACTACCATAAACTGGGCAGCTTAGAACTACAGAGTTTATTCTTTTACAATCCTGGAGGCCAGAAGTCTGAAATGAAAGCACCAGCAGGGCTGCACCCCTTCTGCAGGGCCCAGGGCAGGATGGATCCCACTCTTTCTCCTTAGCACCTGGTGGCTGCTGGCACTCCTGGACGTGACCTGGCTTGCAGCTTCATAACTCCATTGTCACATGGCGTTCCCCCCATGTGTCTGTCCTCATGTGGCACTTTTCTTTCCGATAAGGATACCATTCATATTGGATTAGGGCCCACCCGAATGTCCTCATCTTAACTTGATTACATCTGTAAGATCCTATTTCCAAATAAGGTCATATTCACAGCTACTAGGAGTTAAGACATCAGCCTATCTTTAGAGCAGATACGATTCAGCCCATATCAAGCACCACAGAGCCTTGATAATAGGACTCCCCTCCCTAAATCTCACATCACTCATCTACGTTCACAGTCCCTTGGGGCACCTCCTGTGCCACACCCCACAGCCAGCCAAGTGCAGTCCCTTCCTCCATGAGGTTTTGGTCAAATGGGAGGATGCACATTAAATGAATAACGCTCAAGGAAACATGCACATGCAGACTGTGGTGCATGCTGTGAAGGAATATACATGGGAGAGAAAACCTGCCTTTAGGACTGGGGTCTAGAAAGCCTGCCGTGAGGAACTCATACTCCAGCTGAGATAGGGAGGCCCCGCCAAGGGAGAAATGCAGGCAGGAGGGGAGAGCAGACGTGCAGGCCTCAGGGAGGGAATGAGCTGCCGACTAGAAGGCAAGAAGGGGCCTGCATGGCCGGAGCTTGGGGACAAGAGGAGGGGTGCCACAGAGGAGGCAGCTGGCCCTGCGGCCAGTAGGACAGAATGATTTTGGAAGCTAGAAGAGGCTTTTAAACTTGGAGCAACAGGATGCAGACCAGGATTTAGGGAAATGGGATGTGGAACAGAGTGGAGACGAGAGTAAGTGGGCTGTTGTGGAGGCTGCAGGAGTTCAGGGAAGGGTGGACCGGGACAGCAGAGTGAGTATGAGGGCCAGGAGGGAGTTTGAGGTGACAGGCACATGGGTTGTAATGGGGCTCAACAGGAGGAGCAGCCTGCAGGTCACTGGGGATCCCAAGGAAGCACTTGGTCAGTGGTCACCCCTTGTTCTAGATCTGATGCCAATGAGCTGGGGGCCTCGGCCAAGGGACTGCACCTAATGGGGCTGAGTTCCACTGACTGTCACACCACTTTGCAATGGGCCTGGCATTGAGGGAGCCCTTGTACCTGCTGCACCCACTTGCCCTCTGTACCATCACCAGATGGCCTCCAGAGTGCTGTGATCCATGTGCACGGTGGGGAGGGCCTGGAGTCCACCTGAGCCCTTGCCCTAGTGCTGCACGAATGAAATATTCCTCCTTATTCCTGGAGGCTAGTGATTTCCAGACTTGTCTGACTATAAATGTCACTCTAGCTACTTGTGGAAAATGCAGACACCCTGGGTACCCCCCTGGATGTTCTGAGTGGAAGATTTGGGAATCCACATATCCAGCCAGCGTCCTAAGGGTTCTTACGAGAAGGCCTTCTAGCCTGTGATGGCCTCACTGCTGCACAAAGTGATATCCCTTGGTGAAACTCACTGTGGCCAAAGCCGGGTGATCATCTGTGTGGCTGGTTGATTTGTGTCTTTTCAGCTGATGGTACCCCAAGGGAGCAGCACCACCCTGCCTCACTTGTGTGTCCTGGTGACTGCAGATGAGCTCATGAGAGCATGAATGAATGAATGGCTTCCAAATGAAGCATGTCCTTCAGGGCAGAGTAAGGAAGACAGGTGGTAACAATGGGCTCAGGACCAGGAGAGGGTGAGCTGGGCGGGTGCTGTCAGGAACAATGTTGTAAATATCAGGACCTGGAAAAGACTTAAAGCAACATTGCTCAGGCTTGCATCATACACTGTTTGGCACATGTGGGGCAGAGAAGCTCTGGGATAGAGCTGAATGTTCTGGGGCATGGGGTTCCCCCTGTCTGGGTTGGGGCAGGGAGCATGGGAGCAGCTTAAGGTGAGTACATACTAGAAGCATGAGGAGGAATTTTCCAGGTGAAGGCATGCAGGATGGGCACTGCCCTGGCCCAGGGAATAGTCTGGAAAAAAGTTCAGAGGAGGGAAGGAAGGAGCATGACAGTTAGGAACTTCAGCTCACTCAATGGTAGGACTGGGACCCCTGCCACCCACAATTTGTCTTTTTGCCTTTTATTATGCAAATTTTTGAACAGAGAAAAGTGAAAAGAATAGTACCATGAACAGTCATCTCTACCTAGGTTTAATAATTGTTAATAGTTTGCTTTTTCTCTTTTTCTATTTTGCAAAGCCATCTTAAATTAATTATGGACATTGAAAGCCTTCACTTTTAAACATAACCCCGATTATCACAGCTTAAAAAAATTAGCAGTAAAACCTGAAGAGCACTCCTACCTGGTTCTTTTGGTTAAGGCCTGGCAGGAAGCAGGTGGTGTGCTGGAACTGGGCCATCGGGGAGAGAAGAGTAAAGGACAATTGACTAGGATGGACAATTAGGGAAATAGCTGTCACTAGCTATTGGCTTGCAGGGCAAGAGAAAAAGTTGGCTGGAATTCAGAGAAGCAGCTGGATGGAGCCTGCCAACCGCCTGCCTGGAGCAGTGGCTTTTGGTGGAGGCACAAAATCCACCTGAGCACCTGCGAGTGCAAGAGAAATAAACCCCCATCTTCTCCCTCTCCCAGGGGCTGCCCTCCTCCAGGTGTACCCATCAGCCAACCCACTGGAAACAAGGCTTCTGTTAACTAAGGTTGAACAATGGTGCCATCATCTCAGTGGCTTCCAGCAGCATCTGCTCATTCTTTCCCTGCTTCTATGTTGGCTGTGGGTTGGGCAGTCCTCTTGTCTGGGTCACACCAAGACCCACACCTCGGGTCTTAAAGCTTCTGTTAGGAAGTGGTGCCCGTCAATTACACTCATATCCCATAGGCCAAAGCAAAACACATGACCCAGCCGGCTGTCAGCAGGACTAGAGGTCAGACCCTTTCTCATGGCAATAGGTAGGGTTGTAAATTCTGAGTGTGAGGAGAAATGAATGTTTGGAAAAATACAATTTGTTCAGCTGGGAGCCTGATGATGTATTTTATAGAGGTCAGCTCCAGGGCGCAGAGCAGGAGGAAGGAGGAGAGTGGGTCTGGTGGAGAAGAAGGAGATCCAGTGCAGTGATTCAAGCTCAGCTTCCCTCGTTGCATTTGTTAAAGCCAGTCTCCAGGTAGGGACCATGCATTGTGTTTAGCTATTATTTCTCTGAGGCCTTTCAGTCTAAAACAGTGCACACCTTTTTCATGCCACTGACTTGTGGAAGAAACGGGGCTGGGTTCCTTGGAGAATGTCGCCTATTCTAGCTTTTTCTGATGGTTCTCACCTCTCTACAACTGGAAGAAGTGGGTCAGAGCAGCTCGATTTGCATGGAGAAGCAGACAGGAAATGATGGGAACATTCTCAGCTCCCGTCTCCCCCTGACTCACCTGGTGCAGGTTACACCTGAGATCCCCTCAGCCTGGAATGAAGTCCAGTGGTAGGGATGGCCAGCTGCCCACCAGCACTGGGCTTCCCCTGCCCCAGCAGGAGGTGGTTGCTGGGGGGCAGCTGCCCAGCCCCTTCGCATCCATGTTTGGCTGCATGGCTACAAGTGGTTAATGGAATGGGAGAAGTAATGCATCTTGCTTTTGCAGTGAGGTGCTCTTTCCATCCTTTCTCTCCCCTCTGTACCAGTTTCCTAGGGCCACCATAACAAATATCACAGATTGGCAGTAGTGGGGAGCTTAAACAACAGACACTTATTGTCTCACAATTCTGGGGGACAGAGCCTAAGGTCAAAGTATTGGCAGGGTTGGTTTCTCCTATGGCCTATCTCCTTGACTTGCAGATGGTATCTTCTCCCTGTGTCCTCACTTGGTCATCCCTCTGTGCAAGTGTCCTCACTTGGTCATCCCTCTGTGCAAGTGTCCTCATCTCCTCTTCTGATAAGGACACTGGCCGTTTTGCACTGGGGCCTGCCCTAAAGGCCTCATATTATCCTATTCAACCCTGTAAAGGCCCTGTCTCCAAATACAGTCGCATTCTGACGTGCTTGGAGTTAGGGCTTTGTCCTGAATTTTGGGGGAATACTATTCAGCTCATCACAGCCTCCTACCACCTAGACAGAGAGGACTCTGAGGGCCCAGAGGATGGAGTTACTCACTGCAAGATGGAACCAGCCTGGATTCCTGAGTCACTGCATGGTGAAAACCCTGCACAGATCAGCAGCATCCATATCAGCCAAGCGCATAAATGAAACAAAAATTGCTATCGGGTTTGTTAAAGCACATAGCAATACTCTAGCCATTAGAAGTAAACTGCTGACTAAGCATGGGGTGTAGGATCAGACACAGGAGGGGAAAGACACTGCCCGGGAAATACGATAACAGGCTGAGGAACAAAGCAGTGATTCTGGGCCTGGAGTCAGGTCTTTGCTAGAGGACATTGATCCTAGGATGATAAGATTCCCAGTTAAAAGGAACCCAGGGGACCTCTACTCGTGCCTTCCCAGGGCTGTCAGAGCACCCGGAGCTTACAGGGAATGTGGCTGGTGCTGCTGGTGACTCACTCATAATTGCCAGGGCTGGCAGGGGCCTTGAGAACTCTTGAATCCAGCCTTCCTTTCACAGACAGGGAAATCGAGGCTTTGCTAATGCCACAAAGCTGCAAAGTGGCATTCGGGGCTCCAGGGCTTGTGTGGCCCTGAATTTTCCTTGTGTGGGAGGAGACCAGTAATGTGTATCTGTGGCAATGATGACACAGGGCCATGGGGACTGAGCTCGTCATGGCAGTGGAGGCAGGCATCGCCGGGCACCATTCACACACAAGGAGCCTGAGCCCACCAAGGGAACACTGTGCGCTGGGCACCAGCTTTTGCACCCAGGGCTGCTCCTGGGGCTCCCACTGGCCCAGGCCTGATGGTTTCTGGCCCACGTGGCTTCTCCCCAGGCATCCATGGGTTATGGGTCCCAAATCATCTAAAGTTAGCCCTGTCGGCATGAGGACTGTTGAGTTTTCTCTTTGGGGGAATAAAGCTTTCCAACATGTGTTTCCTTCTAAGAACCAAATGCAGAGCGAGTTTTTCCTCATGACTCAAGATCGTGTGGCCCTCTGCATTTTTACCACTCAGGTCCAGAGGCGCGGGGGCGGGGCACTGGGCAGAGCCAGGATCAGACCCTGGTGCCAGGGAAGATCATTCTGGTTAACACGAACAATTGCACCCAGAGTAACATCTGGCAGGTCTGACAGTCCACGTGGACCTCTATACCATCTTCCCTTCAGTGCACTGCAAAATTTTTTAATAATAATTATGAAATGACATGAGTAACAATCATAATCATAATAATGGCAAGCAAGGAACTGGAATGGTAAACTTTTACTGAACTTCATGCCAGTAAAATAATTAAATAAGTAATACTATTAGAGAAGGAATAGAAAACAGCCTAATGGATTAGTCCTTTCAATGTACAATCATGTACTTTCTAAAGGGGGAAAGGCTTCAGCCCATATATTGGTCTGTTATGGTCTAGTAACAAATACAAATTAAACAAGCAGCAGAATTTTAAAAGAAATGGCTGAGCTCAGTGGCTCATGCCTGTAATCCCAGCACTTTGGGAGGCCAAGGCAGGCAGATCACCTGAGGTCTGGAGTTCAAGACCAGCCTGACCAACATGGCAAAACACCATCTCTACTAGAAATACAAAAATTAGCCAGGCATGGTGGTGGGCACCTGTAATTCCAGCTACTCGGGAGGCCAAGGCAGGAGAATCGCTTGAACCTGGGAGGCGGAGGTTGCAGTGAGCTGAGATCACACCACTGCACTCCAGCCTGGGTGACAGAGCAAGATCGTGTCTCAAAAGAAAAAATTTTTTTTAAAAAATAAAACAATTATACATTTCAATTTCAAAATTTCAAATTCAGTAAAATATTTCATGTACAAAACAATTTTTCATGTACAAAAAAATATTTCATGTGCAAAACTATTACATCTGTAATTGGCACTGTCTCACTGTTTATTCTGGGGTATTATTCTTGTCCATTTAAAAAATCTTTTTGTTTTGAATATATATTGACAGGAAGTTGCACAAGTGACAGAGAGAGGTCCATATCCCCTTCACCCCCCGTGGCCCCATTGGGGCATCTTGGGTTAATTATTGTTAATCGAAATTGAAAGCAGGAGGTTGGCATTGGTACTGTGTGTTGTTCTATGCCGTTTTATCACGTGCAGATTTGTGTAACCACCACTGAGTTCAAGATTCAGAACTGGAGCCAATGTTGGGGTTCTGCCAACTGCTAAGTATGTCTTAGTTTGCCAATTATGCATTCTGGCACTGGAAAAATGACCACAGGATAAGCCTAGGAACCCACTGAACCCACTGTAAGTCAGACCTGAGCTAAAACTCCATTAATTACCTGATCTCCATAAGCCCTTACTTTAACTGGAGGACTACAATGATATTTTGGGTCCCCTGGAATCAATGTCAGCTCAGAGCCAATGTCCAGTAGTCCCTGAAATGTCTGATAATTTCCCTTTCCCCAGTGCACAGTTACCCTGGTAAAAGGCCAGAGGTCTCCTTGAGGAAGGAATGGAGAAAGATTTACAGCATAAATTGTCAGCAATGTAGTGGGGTCCTTCCTCAAGGGGACCCGGCCTCCCCTTCATTCAAGGGGTTCTGGGTCTGTAAACTGGCTTAAGTCTGGGAATTGATTGAGGGGCCATGATTCTCTGCTTTTATAATTTAAATTAGTCTTTTGTCCATTTGACCAAGAAGTTTTCTGCCTATAAAAAGTAGGAATTCAGTAGGCTTTCTATCAATTTCACCTCTAAAAACACCATGATTAATTAGCCAATGCCAGAGCTCTACATGAGTCAGACTATTCTGATTGCTGCTTTGCCTCTTCTGTCCATTACAGTAGCTATGCCCACCTTGCCTTTGATGGTTGAGTGCTGCCACTTGGCCCCTGCCACCTTGGGATCCAATTATTCCCATTGTATTTAAATTTTGTAGTTGAGTGACTGTGGTTCCCACTGTTAGATGTGACATACAGAAAAGAGCAATTAAAAGGCACTTCAAAGGTGCAGGTGCTGGCCTCACAAATCTATTTTGCAAGGCATTGATCAAGTGTATATCTTCTGGACCCTCACAGCTGGGATGAGTAGGTCTAAAGTGACTAGTCCAGTCCACCATCTCAATCTCCCTAAGCCTTTGGATCCCTTCCTCTACATTAAACCAAGGGAGATCAGGCATTTCTAGCTCACTCACAGTGGGCCATCTTTTAATCCATACTTCAGCTAACCAAACAAATAAACTATTAGAACCTTTTTTAACTCCCCAAGCTGCGATATTAAATGCAGAGTGATATGGTTTGGCTGTGCCCCCACCCAAATCTCAACTTGAATTTTATCTCTCAGAATTCCCATGTGTTGTGGGAGGGACCCGGTGGGAGGTAATTGAATCATGGGGGCTGGTCTTTCCCATGCTATTCTCATGATAGTGAATAAGTCTCACAAGATCTGATGGGTTTATCAGGGGTTTCCGCTTTTGCTTCTTCCTCATTTTTCTCTTGCTGCTGCCATGTAAGAAGTGCTTTCCACCTTCTGCCATGATTCTGAGGCCTCCTCAGCCATGTGGAACTGTAAGTTCAATTAAACCTCTTTTTGTTCCCAGTTTCATGTATGTCTTTATCAGCAGTGTGAAAACAGACTAATACAGTAAATTGGTACCAGAAGCAGAGTGTTGCTGAAACGATACCCAAAAATGTGGAAGCGACTTTGGAACTGGGTAATAGGCAGAGATTGGAACAGTTTGGAGGGCTCAGAAGAATACAGGAAAATGTGGGAAAGTCTGGAACATCCTAGAGACTTGTTGAATGGCTTTGCCTAAAATGATGATAGTGATATGGACAATAAAATCCAGGCTGAGGTGGTCTCATATGGAGATGAGGAACTTGTTGGGAACTAGAGCAAAGTTGACCCTTGTTATGCTTTAGCAAAGAGACTGGTGGCATTTTGCCCCTGCCCTAGAGATCTGTGGAACTTTGAACTTGAGAGAGATGATTTAGGGTACTTGGTGGAAGAAATTTCTAAGCAGCAAAGCATTCAAGAGGTTACTTGGGTGGTGTTAAAGGCATTCAGTTTTATAAGGGAAGCAGAGCATAAAAGTTTGGAAAATTTGCAGCCTGACTATGTGATAGAAAAGAAAAATCCATTTTCTGGGGGAGAAATTCAAGCTGGCTGCAGAAATTTGCATAAGTAGCAAGAAGCCTAATGTTAATTCCCCAGACCATGGGGAAAATGTCTCCAGGCCATGTCAGAGACCTTTATGGCAGCCCCTCCCATCACAGGTGTGGAGGTCCAGGATAAAAAAGTAGTTTTGTGGGTTGGGCCCAGGGTCCCCATGCTGTGTGCCACCTAGGGACTTGGTGCCCTGTGTCCCAGCCACTCCAGTAGTGGTTGAAAGGGGCCAACATACAGCTCAGGCTGTGGGTTCAGAGGATGAAAGCCCCAAGCCTTGGCAGCTTCCATTATGTTCCTTGGCAGTGTTGAGCCTGCAGGTGCACAAAAGTCAAGAATTGAGGTTTGGGAACCTCCACCTAGATCTAGAAGATGTATGGAAACACCTGGATGCCCAGGCAAAAGTTTGCTGCAGAGGTGGAGCCCTCATGGAGAACCTCTGCTAGGGCAGTGTGGAAGGGAAATGTGAGGTTGGAGTTCCCACACAGAGTCCCTACTGGGGCACTGCCTAGTGGAGCTGTGAGAAGAGGGTCACCATCCTCCAGACCCCAGAATTGTAGATTCACTGCACTGTGCCCCTGGAAAAGCCGCAGACACCCAATGCCAGCCCATGAAAGCAGCCAGGAGGGAGACTGTACCCTGCAAAGCCACAGGGGCAGAGCTGCCCAAGACCATGGGATCCCACCTCTTGCATCTGCGTGACCTGGATGTGAGGCCTGGAGTCAAAGGAGATAATTTTGGAGCTTTAAAATTTGACTGCCCCACTGGATTTTGGACTTGCATGGGCCCTGTAGCCCCTTTGTTTTGGCCAATTTCTCCCATTTGGAATGGCTGTATTTACCCAATACCTGTGCCCCCACTGTATCTAGGAAATAACTAGCTTGCTTTTGATTTCACAGGCTCATAGGTGGAAGGGACTTGTCTCAGATGAGATGTTGGACTGTGGACTTTTGAGTTAATGCTGAAATGAGTTAAGACTTTGGGGGACTGTTGGGAAGGCATGGTTGGTTTTGGAATGTGAGGACATGAGATTTGGGAGGGATCAGGGTGGAATGATATGGTTTGGCTGTGCCCCCACCCAAATCTCAACTTGAATTTTATCTTCCAAAATTCCCATGTGTCGTGGGAGGGACCCAGTAGGAGGTAACTGAATCATGGCGGCCAGTCTTTCCTGTACTATTCTCGTGATTGTGAATAAGTCTCACGAGATCTGATGGGTTTATCAGGGGCTTCTGCTTTTGCTTCTTCCTCATTTTTCTCTTGCTGCTGCCATGTAAGAAGTGCCTTGTACCTCCCACTATGATTCTGAGGCTTTCCTAGCCATGTGGAACTGTAAATTCAATTGGACCTCTTTTTGTTCCCAGTTTTCTGTATGTCTTTATCAGCAGCATGAAAACAGACTAATACACTGAGTCCCTACTTAGTGGGCCCAAATCAACAAATTCAGCCTGATCCAACTCTGTGTTCTTTCCACTATTATCCCACACCCTTAATACCCATTCCCATGCCTGTTCTCCAGATTTCTGTTTGTATAAATTAGAAAACTCAAGCAGTTCTTTTTGAGTGTAGTGTACCTCCTCCTGGGTCACACTCTAAACCTCACCTCTAGGGGCCTGCCAGGACTTCAGTCTAGTTATAGGACTAGAAGCAAACAGGGGTGTTCGGGGTGGCTCCCAAGGAGAATCAACATTATCTTGCCTGGAAACTGCCTCAGGGGAGGCCATCACTGTTGCCGCAGGCCGCACAGGGTTTATCTCCTCAGACAAAGGTGGAAAGGCTGATGGCAGCATGGGTTGGGGAGGGGATGTTGCCACTACTGGGGATGGGAAAACTATTTCTTCTGGCAAAAAAAGATTGTTGGAGTTTACAAACTCAGTGTCCCCAGCTTCATCAGGGTCCTCCCACACATCCCCATTCCAAGTTGCAGGATCCCACTATTTTCCAATCAATGTCCTCACTTTAACAGTAGACACCTGGTGAGGCTGTGCATGCATCTTTCATTGCAGGTTAGCCACTTGCAAGATAAGAGTTTGTATCTGTTTTTCCACAATTTCAGCTCTTTCTCTACAGGAGATAAGACTCTCACTCAGGGCAATCTTAGCAGATTTGAGGCTCAGTATCTGCTTCTGAACCCGGGAGACAGAATCCCTGAATTCATCATTTTCTTTCATCACTTTGTCCTCTGAACTTAGGAGCAACCAACCAGCTTCCTTATGTTCCTTGGTTCTCTACATATGGTCGAAGGTATTACTTATGGAGTCACTAAACTCCTTGCCTCTCACGAGTGAAGAATCAGGAGTGTCAAATGCATTTATTTTGTCTAACTCTCCAAACAGTTCGTGCCAAGGACTATCTATACCCATACTATTAGAAGTAGGGTCAGCCCGGTGCAGTGGCTCACTCCTGTAATCCCAGCACTTTGGGAGGCAGAGGTGGGCAGATCACAAGGTCAGGAGGTCGAGACCATCCTGGCTAACACAGTGAAACCCCATCTCTACTAAAAATACAAAAAATTAGCTGGGTGTGCTGGTACGTGCCTGTAGTCCCAGCTACTTGGGAGGCTGAGGCAGGAGAATCTCTTGAACCCAGGAGGTGGAGTTTGTAGTGAGCCGAGATCATGCCACTGCACTCCAGTCTGGGTGACAGAGCAAGACTCTGTCTAAAAAAGAAAAAGAAAAAGAAAAAGAAAAAAAAGAAGTAGGGTCTTTAGCATAATCATATTAAGCAGCCAACTCCAGAAACCCCAAAACCAACGAAATAACTCCATCCTTAATATTCTGTTCCTCTAGAACCACTCCTGGTATGAAAATCTGTATTAGTCAGGGTTCTCTAGAGGGACAAAACTAATGGAATATATATATATATATATATACACATATATATAGGGAAGTTTAATAAATATTAACTCACATGATCACAAGGTCCCACAATAGGCCCTCTGTAGGCTGAGGAGGAAGGAGGGCCAGTCCAAGTTCCAAAACTGAAAAATTTGGAGTCCGATGTTCAACAAGAGGAAGCATCCAGCACAGGAGAAAGATGTAGGCTGGGAGGCTAGACCAGTCTCACCTTTCCATGTTTTTCTGCCTGCTTTATATTTGCTGGCAGCTGATTAGATGGTGCCCACTCAGGTGAAGGGTGGGTCTGCCTTCCCCAGCCCACTGACTCAAATGCTAATCTCCTTTGGCAACATCCTCACAGACAAGCCCAGGATCAATACTTTGCATCCTCTAATCTGATCAAGTTGACACTCAGTATTAACCATCACAACTTCCATGTAGAACAGAGTGTTGATGGGCAGTTAAATAATGCATATGTGCTCATCTGAAGCTTACATGCATGTTATGAAATGCAATGGTAACTACAGCAGTGGTTTGGAACATAACCCAACAAAATATTTAGTAGGGGAGAAGAGCATTTCATGACTGACATTGTTTAGAATAATGGGTGCATGGTGATAACAAAAAGCAGACCAAATTTTTAGTCACTTTTGTTACTGTTTTTACATTCTGTGTAGATAATGTACCCCTAAAGGCCCCCTTGCCTCAGCCTTACTTTTGAGGCGCTGCTGAGGTGCCATTCCCCTGGGCTCTGTGACATGTGCCGGCCTAGGTTCAAGCTGAAATTCTGGCCTGGACTCTTTACCTGGGATGAATGTTAAGCTTATGAATGGACAGGTTCCTGGATAGGGTGGCTGCTTGCAGTTGTGTGGGTTGTTCACTGCACAAGGGTGCTAGTTGGGGGTTCCAACCCAGCTGTGCTCTGCTGGCTGCAGCTGTGCCTATCTGTAGGAGGGGGAGTCTGTATCTAATTTGTACAAAGATGACATATAGGCAGTGTTGTGGGGTGAATCATGTCTCCCAAAAAGATATGTTGAAGTCCTCACCTCCTGGAACCTATGAATGTAGCTGTTTTTGGAAATATGATCTTTGCAGATGTAGGTAGTTAAGGTGAGGTCCGGCTGAATGACAGACCCTAACACAATGACTGGTGGTCTTATAAGGAGAGGGACATTTGCATACACACACACGGGGAAGGTCATGGGATGATAGAGGCAGTGCCTGGAATTATGTGGCCACAAGCCAAGGACTGCCGGCCTCCACTGAATGCTGAAAGACACAAGGAAGTCTCCTCCCCTAGAACCTTTAGAGAGAGTGCCGCCTGCCAACACCTTGGTTTTGGACTTCTGGCCTCCAGAACTGTAGAGAGTGAATGCCCACTGTTCTAAGTCACCCACCTATGGTGCTTTTTTCTTTTTTTTCAGCAACCACAGGAAACTAACCAGGCAGTGATGACCCTGTTCTGGATTCCCCCCTTCAGCATTTAAAATATCAGAACTTTTCCATCTCCCTAGAAATGTATCAATATTGGATGGAGGTGGAGATTGGTGGACCTTTCTGTTCCCAAGGAACAGAAACTAGTGGCAGGGATTTTTTAAAAATACAAAAATAAACAAGCTTATCTTTGCCCTGAGGAGTTCTGTTCTTCACCAGAAGAGCTGGCTGGACAAAGTGCCACAGCAAGTTAAGTCACAAGGTCCGACCGACAGTAAGCTGCACAAAACACCTGCTGAATAGAGGAAGGGACCACTCCGTGGGCCAGGTGCTGGCTGACGGAGAGGCTGAGCCTGGCTCCCCACTGACATCAGGGGCCAGCTGCAGGACAGAGAATAAACCCCTGCCCTGCAAGCCTCCAGGCGTTGGAGGTTTTCTTCACAGCAGCCTGTCTTGACTGACATGTCGTCCCAATTCTGCCACTATTTGTGTGGCTGGAGTGAGTCCCTCTCTGCTCTGATCTCAGTTTCCCCATCAGAAAGTGAAGAAGTCGTGCCTGCTGTTGCCTATGCAATGATGAGCGCTGACAGCAGGCTCCAAACAGAGGCAAGGACAAGGGAGTTTAGGCGAATGAGAAGAGGAAGCTCTGGAAGCCATGAGCAGGGCCTGGATGGTCGGGAGTGGAGACGGAATGAGGGGCCAGGGACAAAGGAGACCTGTGGGGAAGGAGACGCTTCTCAGAAGAGAGGGGCCCTTACAGAGTCTCCTCTAGGGAGGGCTCTGGAGGCGGTGGACTACGAGCTGGCTGCAAATCAAGCTCTGTATTTATTTAGCACTTGCCATAGTAAGGCCCTGTGCCCAGGACGCCAGGGACCCTTGGTGTCCTCAGCCACCCTTCGAGGAAGGCATTCTACCTCTAACATTGTGGACGGGGATGCTGAGGCCCAGGGATGAAGTGACTCGCGGAAACAGAGACAAAAGCGGTAGAGCAGCGGCCCTGGACGGTGCCGGTGCCGGCGGCTCTTCCCACAGATCCATGGGCATTTCACCGGAGGGAGCTCAGAGCTCTGAGGATGCAGAGGGCGGCAGGGAGGGGAGGCAGTGCCTCCTCAGCCAGGGGAAGGAGCGAAGGGACTCACCAGTCACAGGCAGGGCTGGAGGGGGAAGATTCAGGGATACATGGGGAGAGGGGTCTGAGCACGGAGCGTCTCTGGGGATCCCTGTGGAGGAGGGGCAAGTACAGCAGATGAGCAAGTGCGCGGGACAGGGCCACCCAGAGATGGCGACCAAGTCTTCCCTGCCCTGACTTCCCGAGATGGCAGCTTTATGGGAACCAGTGACCAAGGCCTTCAGGAAGGACATTCCGGACAGATGTCCTTGTCACTGGAGTGTTTTTGCGGTACAAAGCCCCCACCCAACCTCCAGGCATCCTCTGGCCTCACATAGGTGGCCCAGCACTGGGGAGGGTGGCGGCCCCACTTGAAAGGGGATTAGGCCGTCATCTCCAGGACCAGGGGAGGGCTCACGGGACTCCAGGTATTGCAGACTGACACAAACAACAACCAGCCTCCTCCCCCAGCCCTAGCCCACACCTCACTCCTCACCGGCCTGCACGGATGCTCCAGAAGGCACAGGCCTCGGGAACCCCAACTCGCACCCACCCCAGACATCAGGCCGCACCCAGTGGACATGGCCATCTGATTCCTGCCAAAGAGACTCTGTTTCACTTTGCTGCTGGTCAGGGAAGCAAGTGGACACTGAATGTGCTCCAGCTGTGGATGGCATCTTTGGCACGTGGGCCCCCGCAGCTGCTGTCCCCACCTTGGTGAGGCCTTTGCCCAGGGGTCATCTTCAGACAGGACGGATTATGTGGATCTCTGCTGGAGGCCCAGGGCTCTCTCTGTGGCTTGCAGGACACACAGCAGACACTGTCCTCGCTCAGATCGAGGGCATCAAGATAGCATGCATGGCAGCATCAGAGCTCTCCTGGGTGCTTCATTCATTCACTTCATTTGTTCTCACTCCACTGACTGAGGAAAGCCCTGCCAGGGCCAATCACTTCTTCCCATAGAAGCTGAGTCCTCCATTGGAGGGACAAGAAAAGCAAGTGTCAAGGAAGCTGAGGCTGTGGGTCTCGGTGCTGGGGCAGCCCCAGCTGACACTGATCACATAGTCCCCTGAAGGAACAGCTGTCAGGCCACCTCTGGCAGGGCCCTGAGTGCTTGGTGGAGGGGGGATGAGCTGGTGGCAGTGGTAGCCAGCCTGGATTCACTGTGCTGGTGCAGGGCTCCCCCACTTCATTCGTCCAGTTTATTTAACAGATGACTCACCAGCATGTGCTGGGGGCCTGGGCTGGTCTGGGGCTGTAGGAATGTGCATCAGCTGGTCCTCGCCTCACGAGAACTCCAGGACGCAAGTGCTAGTGTTATCCTCATTTCTCAGTGGGAGAAACTGAGGCATACAGAAGGAATGTGCCTCTGACACTGAGCAGGACAAGGTTTGAACCGGACACTGTGCCACCTCGCTCGCACCTTCATCTTCATGTTCTTGCTGTTTCCTCATGCATAACCGGTGCTCCCTTTATCTGACTGTTCTCTTCAAATGACAATGTTGTTCTTACTGAATAAATGTGTTTAAAAGTGATCCGGATCTTAGTTTTAAAAGCTGGGTGCAGTGGCCCAAGCCTGTAATCCAAGCACTTTGAGAGGACCAGGCGGATGGATCACCTGAGGTCAGGAGTTCGAGACCAGCCTGGCCAATATGGTGAAACCCCGTCTCTACTAGAAATACAAAAAATTAGCCAGGTGTGGTGGCAGGTGCCTGTAATCCTAGCTACTCGGGGGGCTGAGGCAGGAGAATCACTTGAGCCTGGGAGGCAGAGGTTGCAGTGAGCCAAGATCGCTCCACTGTACTCCAGCCTGGGAGACAAGAGCGAAAATCCGTCTCAGAAAAAACAAACAAACACAAACAAACAAAATAAATAAAAATAAAAGCCCAGCATCACCTAGCAATTGTGGAAGTAGTTAACTGGGGTCTGAATCTCATCGCATAGTGCTGTGCCTTCACTCTCCCAGGCACCACTGGTCGGGGGGGCCTAACTGGTCCAATGAGGCAGTGATGGGCCTGTGAGCACAGTGAGATCACACTGGCACCAAACTCAGACTCGACTTAGCATGATTGGAAAGACAGAAAGTGCCTGGGGAGGGAGTGACTCCTGCTGGGGTGTGGTGTTGATTAGTGCCATGCTCACATCAGCTGAGACAGCCCGTGTAGCTCAAAGCCCTTGGGGTAGGCCTGGATCTGCCTCACCTGCACACATTCCTGCTTTCCCCTAACCTGGGAGAAGTGAGGGGAGGACAGGAAGGGGTAGAGTAGTGGTCAGGGTGCTCCTCCAGCCCAGGCCTGGCTGGCAGAACGTGGCATCTCACAGGCTGTGTCAGGCGTCAGCTGCAGCCGGCGCTGGTGCCAGGAGCCTCCTGAGAGCCCACACTGGGTCCAGCAGGCTGGGAGGCACTTCTCCTGCAGGGCATGGAGAGGGAGGGGTGGCCTCCTATGGGCAGCACCTGTGTCCTGAGAGTGGGGCTGGGTGGGGTGGAGGCCGTGGTGGGTGTAGAGCAGGGTGGCCCCAGCCACCAGAACTAGGGTCTGAGAACGTAGTCAAATTCTACATGCCACCCTGTCCTGCATCTTGGAGCCCAGGACAATTAAACCAGGGGTAGGAGAAAAAGGAACCAGATGTGCTCCCTGGTCTGTGTCCACCACTGGCAGCTCTGCCGCCTCAGCAGAGGATGGCCGCCATCTCTGCCCTGGGACTTGCCTGGGTAAGAGGGGCCTCCCCTCTCCGGGCAGGGTGTTCCTTGGATCTGCTCTTTTTTTTTTTTTTTTTTGAGATGGAATCTCACTCTTGTTGCCCAGGCTGGAGTGCAGTGGTGCAATCTCGACTCACTGCAACCTCTGCCTCCCGGGTTCAAGCGATTCTCCTGCCTTAGCCTCCCAAGTAGCTGGGAATAAGGCGCCCGCCACCAGGCCCAGCTAATTTCTGTATTTTTAGTAGACACAGGGTTTCACCATATTGGCCAGGCTAGTCTCAAACTCCTGACCTCAGGTGATCCACCTGCCTCGGCCTCCCAAAGTGCTAGGATTATAGGTGTGAGCCAAGGATCTGCTCTTTCTTAATCACAGCAAGGTGGCGGCTGCAGGCCATTACAACAGTCCCTGGGCTGGCCAGAATGTGGCCCCTTGTTCTCTTGTCCATGCTGTGGCCAGCCTCCTGCCAAAGGGGCTTCCTCAGGCACCAGCGGGCATTGTAGGGATGAAGGACATCACAGTCCCTCTGCAGGCAGGGTCACTGGCCTGGGGTGGACTCTGAGGTTTGCCCCTGGGTGATGGGAGAGGGTGAAGATTCAAACAGGATGTCTGCCCTCCTGTGGTCTCTCTCCTGTGGCAGACATGAGGTTCCCCACGAACACACACACCTCCCTGGCTGAACTCGGGTGCTACTGCAGCACAGCAAAGCTCTGCAGACTAAGTGGCTGAAAACCAAACACTGTTATTATCTCATATTATTATCTCCTCCATGGGTTAGGATCTGCTCAGGGTCTCATAAGGCAGCAGTAAGGTGCCAGCCAGGCTGCGGTCTCACCTGGAGCTCTACCAAGGAAGACCCACTTCTGAGCTTATTCAGGCTGTTGGCTGAGTTTACCTGCTTGCTCTGGGTCCTGGCCATGCGGGCCCTCTGTTGGCCACTCACAACATGCAACTGGCTTCTTCAAGGCTGGCAGAACTTCTCTGACCTCAGGGAATACCTCAGTCACTTTTTTTTTTCTTTGAGACAGTCTTGCTCTGTTGCCCAGGCTGGAGTGAGGTGGTGCGATCTCAGCTCACTGCAACCTCTGCCTCTTGGGTTCAAGTGAGTCTGCTGCCTCAGCCTCCCAAGTAGCTGGGATTATAGGCATGCACCACCACGCCTGACTAATTTTTGTATTTTTAGTAGAGATGGGGTTTCTCCATGTTTACCAGGCTGGTCTCGAACTCCTGACCTACGGTGATCTGCCTGCCTCAGCCTCCCAAAGTGCTGGGATTACAGGCATGAGCCACTGTGCCTGGCCCCAGTCCCTCTTAAAGGGGTTGTCTCAGTTAGTCAGGCCCAGGACAATCTCCCTTTCGATCAATTCAAAGTCAACGAGTTAGGGACCTCAAAATCCTTTTTGCCATATCAGGTAGCACCATGAGGGCGATGCTATCCTATCACATTGATAGGTCCCTTATATTCAAAGGGGTGGATTATGTAGGGCACAAACACTTTGATGATGAATTTTGCTCTAATCTGTAATAGAAACATAAAATGGAAAGCCAGTAGATTTATAAATTAAGGTGGATTTTTAACAGGAAGTATGCAGATAGGATATGTTTTCTTCCCTTGTTTCGATATGTTGCTTATCATCTCGGAAAGGAGCAGGCAGAACTCAAAACAATGATAACAACCTTTTCTATCCATTTGGTTTGATGAGAAGAGATGCAAACAATAATTGGCAGGACTGTTGGGCACAGTTGTGTGGGTTGCACACTGCACAATCAAGAAGTGCTATTCTCAGCACAGTCGATGACACCCCTGGGAGTTACATAGTCTGTAAATGGCAGTCCTGCTCTCCTAGACTGAGCTAGAATGGGATGGGGTTGGGACCAGCACAGGGCCAACCTATGGAAGGAGCCCAGTACCATGGGTGTCCTGACCAGAATTGAGTCCACAGGGCCCTGCCCTTTGAGTGGAGAGGACTTGCCTGCTGCTCGTGCTTGGGTAGGAACGGGGCTGTCTCCCAGGGCACTCCCTGGTCAGTGAGCTGTGTCTGCAGGGGATGGCTGCTCCAGTCCATCTTCTCCACTCAGAGCAGGGTGAGGAGGATAACAATAAGTCCAGATCTGGACACAGTGAGTGTGGTGTGCCCGTGGTCACCCAGCTTGGGTGACATTTGGGCAGCTGGAGCGATAGGTCTGTCTCAGTGGCAATCAGTGAGGGAAAGTAGGGGTTAAGTCAGAAGGTGAAGGACCCCAAAAAGGTCACTGTGATACTGTGGAGGGAGCACTGGTTCTAATCCCAGCTCCACCTCTCAGGCAAATGAGGTCACCCCTCTGTGCCTCAGTTTCCTTATTAGTAAATTAAGGGTAAAATTGCCAGTCTCCTAGAGTGGAAGACTTAAGTTTAAATGAGATCATGTAACGGGGGCACAAGGCCTTGCACAGAGGGTGTGCTCTCTAGAAGACTGACTAGGGCTTTTCCAGGTTGGGGAGTGCACAGTGGAAACCACAACTGTACTGAGAGACATCCCTTTTCAGTAGCAGGCCCAGAGAGCATCCCCATGGGCTTCATTACAGGCACAGAGCTCAGCCTCTTAAGTCCCTGAAGGTCAGAAGTAGCTGGCTCTAAAAGTATCCAAACATTTAAAATCCAACCTGTGCTGTCTGGCCCGCTGATCGGAACACCAACACCCCACAGTGGAAGCCATGAGCTCACTGTGTATGTCTGGAAGCTCCCCACTCCCGGGGCTCAGGGCCTCCCGCATGCCTCTGCTCCATGGCATGCTCCCTCCCGCTGTGTCCACCACCTTCTGCTTGCTGTGTCTTTGCCACTGGCTGTGAGCACATTTGTATGTCTCTGCATGGTTAAACTGCACTTCCCGTGGGCAGATAAGATGCCTTTTTCTTTGTATCTTCAGCAACCAGCAAGGTGTTTGATACATAGAGAGGGAAAGTAAGTACTGGATTATTTTTCCTTTTTTAAAAAAAATTTCCCTCAGCTTTATTGAGGTATAATTGGCAAATAAAAATTGTATATATGGCTGGGCATGGTGGCGCATACCTGTAATTCCAGCACTTTGGGAAGCCAAGGCAGGTAGATTGCTTGAGCTCAGGAGTTGGAGAACAGCCTGGGCAACATGGTGAAACCCTGTTTCTACCAAAAATACAAAAATTAGTCGGGCATGGTTGTGTGTGCCTGCAGTCCCAGCTACTAGGGAGGTTGAGGTGGGAAGATTGCTTGAGCCCAGGAGGTGGGAGGATTGCTTGAGCCCGGGAGGTGGAGGTTGCAGTGAGCTGAGATGGCACCAGTGGGCTCCAGCCTGGGTGACAGAGTCAGACCCTGTCTCAAAAAAAAAAAAAAAAGTATGTATTCAATGTGTACAATGTGATGTTTTGATATATGTATATATTGTGATGATCACCACAATCAAGCTAATTAACATATCTATCGCCTTACATAGTTACCATGTTGGTGAGAACACTGAAAACCGACCCTTTCGGCACACTTGAAGCACACAATACGTGATTGTTAACTATAGTCACCATGCTGTAAGTAAATCCCCAGAATTTATCTTATAACTCAAAGTTTGTACCCTTTGACCGACATCTTCTCATTTCTCCCCCACATCCCGGCCCTAATAACCACCACTTCACTCTATTTCTATGATGTCAACTTTTTTAGATTCCATATACAAGTGAGATCATGCAGTCTTGTTTTCCTTTATAAGAGGAACGGTTCCGAGTGAGCATGGTTAAGACTCAATATGACCAGCAGACGGCGCAAGAACCAAGGAAGATGCGGGGGCGGGGCGATAAGGCCTCCCTGTGAGCAAGATTTCCTGGAAACACTTCTAGCAAGCAACACATTTATAATCTCTATTTTTCTGTCATATTCTTTCCCTTTGCCTAGTCCCTGCAAGATTTGTTACGTGGCAGCTGCAAAGGCTCAAGGCTTGGGAAACTCCCAGAAAATCAGAGCCACCGCCCCCTGTCCATCCACATTTCAGCAGCTGGCGAGGATTTAGATGGAATTGCCAGGGGTTGGGAATGGCTGGCTGGGAAGAAGCATTCTCACCGGGGGTGGCCTTCGCCCTTAAGGGGCTGCAAGCCTACGTCACTGGGCTCTCAGCAGTTCGTTAGGCAGCCACTGAAGGGAGTGAGCGTCCTGTCTCCAGGGGTGTGCAAGGAGCTGGAAGGCAGGGTAAACTGTCTCTACTCCAAAGGCTGTTGCAAGGATTAAGTGAGAGGGTGATTGTACGTTGTGCAATCCAGTGTCTGGGTATAGTATTAATAAGGGAAACATTTAAATTATTGAGAACTCAGAAATGGGAGTAGGAAATGAGTCAGGTGATTCTGTGTTCCTAAGTCCCAAATACTGTTAAACTAATAGATGCTTTCCTGGAGAAAAGAAATTAAAATAAAAAAATGTTAACATAAGGCAACATGTCTGATATGGAAGTGCAATATTTGTGCAATCAGAATAATTGAAACTACACAAGAATTGGTAAACTGTGGCCCATTGCCTGTTTTTGTTTGGCCAGCAAACTGAGAATGGTTTTTACATATTTAAGTGGTTGAAAAAAAATAAGAATCATATTTTGCGACGTGAAAATTAGATACAAATCAGGTTTTCATATCTATAAATAAAGTTGGCTGGAACACAGCCATACCCACTCATTTATGCATTATCTAGGGCTACTTTCACACTACAAAGACACGGCTGAGTCCCCACAACAGGGCCATGTGGCCTGCAAAGTCTAAAATATTTGCTTATATGGCCCTTTACAGAACAAGTTTTTCAAACCATGACCTAAGCTGTTAACACTGGCAAGGAGAAAGATTCACCTAAAAACCCCCTCTTGTTTTTTCATTTGGGAAAACTGAGGCTTGGACAGGAAATGGGCTTGCTCAAGGGCAGTAGCAGGGAGAGGTCTGCAAACCAGGGTTCCAGCTCATCTCGAGGTCCCCTGTGTGCTCTGCCTATCTGCAAATGTGTAGAATTTGGCCATTTGGGAACTGGGCTTGTAAGCCCATTCCTGGCACCAAGAGGCAGGAACAAGGCAGAAAGTACAGGTGTGACATGGAACAGGGGGCCCAGGGAAGCCCAGTGCCTGTGGAGGTGGCACCAGCTCCTGTCCCCATCCTCTCCGTGTGTCATCTTCAGTCAGTTCAAACCAGAAGGAGGCAGGAGGGCTGGCCTGGAGTGAGGGTACCAGAGGCTGATCCTGCCTGGCATCTGAGGGGTGGTGTGGCTGTGGCCTCCTTTTTCCCCCCAGACCCCAGAACTCTTGCCTGTAAAAGAAGCACCATGCCCCCTGTTCCATCCTCTCCCAAGCAGCACCCAGTGGGAGGTGCAGCTGGAGGAGGCAGTGCCCAGCCCCCTCTCCCTTCCAGTCCTGGCATGGTGGTGGAGGGGGGAGGTGGCAGGTGAAGACAGGACTGGTAGCCAGAGTAGAGTCCTGCGTCAGGAAGGACAAATGCAAGTGTGAGTCCCTGCTGGAACGTGGGCAATGTGATGTAGTCTGGCCTCCCTGCCACAGGAGACATTCTGGAGGAGATGCTGTGGTCCATCTCACCTGGCTAAGGGGCCAGGGCCCAGACCCCTTCCCCAATCCCAGGCCTAGCTCCCCAGGCTGCCCAAGCTGGAAAGAATTCCCCACCCACTACACAGGCTATAGAACCCTCCAAGAGCTCTGTGCTTATTAAACGTATTAAATCTGCAGAGAGTCTGGCACCTGGTGGGCACACCGCGAGCATGAAGGCCTCTTCTCTTATTAGGAGGACGGGACTGTGGCTTGGCCGTCCTTCTGATGAAAAGGAACAGAAAGGGGGGGGGGGAGCGGGAGCAGAAGAGGAGACAACAAGAGCGAGAGTGAGAGAGCAATAAAAGAAAGAAGAGGGGTGGGGGGAGGACTTAAAAAAAAAGAAAGAAAGGGGAGGGGGAAATGGGTGGAAGAAGGGAAGAGAGGAAAAAAAAGCAAATAAAGAAAGAAAAGGGGAAAAAAAGAAAGAAAAGCCGAGCCGTTTCCGCGGGCGCCTCGCCGCGTTCTGGCCTGCGCGAGCCGGACGCTCTCTGGGGTCTCGGGCTCTGCACGTCGGGGAGGCTCCTCGAAGAGCCGGGTCCGCAGCTTCCAGGGGCTGTGACCAGCGCTTCATGGGCTCCACCAGCCCGGATGGGGCAGGGAGGGCCTGCGGAGTCGGTCCGCACCGACCCTGACTCTCCTCGGAAGGCCGAAGCTGCATGCTCGTGGGGATCAGACCTGGGCCAAGGGAGCATTCTCGAAGGGTCCACACTCGCCGGCGGGAGAGCGCCCATGCGGGTCGCAAACACCGTCCCCGCCCGGCTTTGCAGTCCGCGCCTAGCAGCTCTGGCCCGCGCGGCCGGGCCCCACCGAGCCCCGGCACCCAGATGGCTACTTCCTGGCTCTGGGTGTGGCCTCAGGCGCCGCTGGTTCGCGTAACTGGACTCGGATGCAAGGTCTCTGCGGGAGCCGCCGGGGCTGGCGAGCGGTGGGTGTGAAATAGAGGCGGGACCCGTCCAGGGCCTGGAGGGCTGAAAGCTGCGGGCTGGCGGCTCCGCGTGTCCAGGAGCATCGCCTCAGGTTCCTGGACTACTAAGAACCGGGTCATCTCCGGGTCACAGGAGCGAGTTATTTATTACCTATCTAAGGATCTATCTTTTATTTTTATTTATTATTTTTGTTAAGAGACGGGGTCTGGATCTGTCGCCCAGGCTTGTGCAGTGGGGCAATCATAGTTCACTGCAGCCTCGAACTGTTGGGCTCAAGGAATCCCCCTACCTCAACCTGCCTAGAAGCTGGGACTACAGGCGCTTGCCACCACGCTGGGCTGTTGGATGTATTTAAACTAACACTTCCATAGAAAATTAAACATTAAAAAAAAATCAACAACAAAACTTACAAAACAAAAATAAAGTAGCGAATTCCAAAGCAACAAATTTGTAAATTGCTCCAAGAGGGGGAGCTTGGAAAGACAGGGGGATGTGTCTAAAGGCGCTGTCACCCGAAACACAATTTGACCCCGAGCTTCTAGGGCTTTGAAATGACTCAAAACGAATGCCCACATTTGAGTTCGAAATTTTCATGAAAGAAAGGGTCACAGAGACTGGCTTCTCCAAAGAGAAAGCGAGTTGGTGGTCTCCAGGAGATAGTGACCTGTAAGCGTGGGGAGGGGGTAATTTTATAATTCCAAAATTTTCTGTTTTGAAGCTAGAAAAGATGTTGCCAGTCTCGGCGCGGGGCAAAAGCAGGGCGAACGCCGCAGCCCACCCGGACGGGGCGTTCGGGGCGAGGTCCAGGCGGCCTCTGTCGAGCACAGCACACCTGCGGCCAAGGCCGGTGCCCCAGTCCCAGCAGCACCACCAACGCCACCAACAGCCTGCTGGGCCGAGGACAATCAGAACCAAACGTTTAAAAAAAGAAGAAGAAAAGAAAAAAGAAAAAAGGAAACGAGCTCCATTCCCGGCGTTCGCGACGCGTCCCCAGGGACGGACCGTGTGCTGGGCGTCTGGACGCTCAAGGCTGCGCGGGGAGCAGAAGGCCGCGAGGTGGGGCGGCCCGGGGCCGCCTGGGCCCCTAGGGGCTGGACGCCAACCAGTTAGAGGGCGAGGGACCCCCCGCAGGCGGCTGCTCGGACGACCGCATCCGGAGGTGAGCTGACCGTTCTGGAAGAAGCCTCCGTTCCACCGCGGCCCCAACTTCGTTTTGCCAATTAAGTTGCAGACCCGCTGCAAGTGGGAGCGGAAACAAACTGGCCACGGCCGAGGCGGATGGAGGAGAGCCCAGCGCCCTCCAAACGATGCACGATCCCCCTGCCGCTGGCTGCTGGCCGCTGAGCCTGCCCCGAGTGCTCCTTCCAGACTTAGCTTCCCCCTCTGCACAACGAAGGGCTCCTGGACACCTTCGCACGCGGAGCCATTTCACAACCCGGTCTGGGAGGCGCTGGAGTAGGAGAAGGGTGTGGGTGGAGGTGAGGTGGTTCTGGAACCTACACCTGAATGCTTAGGGGATTCGGTTGTGGGAATAAGGTGGTCCCCTCCCTGTCCCGCAGCCTCCAAAGGGGCTGTAGGGTCTGAGGAGCAGAACATGGGTGGGGAGGGGGCCGGTTCTGCGCTCTGAGGGCCCCACATCCAGCGACCGGGCGGCGCCGAGGACCCCCTGCCGCCCGGAGCCCCTTGCCGCCCGGCTGCTAGGGAGGGCGGCTGGCCTGGGGCGCTGAGGTCACCTTTTCCACTGCGCCCGCCGCGAGCAGGACGGTTTCCGGGATTTTCGCGGCGGCGGCTAGAGGCCTCGGGAGGGGGGATGTCCCAGGCGTCGGGCTGGCAGCTGCGCCCCTGGGGTGGGGACTGCAATCCCAGACGGCACCCCACTGGGAAGGAGGCTTCCCCTCTCTGGGCCTCGGTGTCCTCGACAGGGAGGGGGTTCCCGTTCTCTGGGAGCCTCTTTTTTCGGCCGCCAACGCAGCAGTGCCTGAGCAGAGGAGGCCCCGCCGCCGCCGTTTTTGTGTAATTTTCGCCTAAAAGGGGTTTATCTGCTGGTTTGCCCTGGGGGTCGGGCGACGGGGAGGCTGTGTCTAGGAAGAGCCGGGGGACCAGGGACAGACCTATGAGGGAGCTGTTTTGGGCGACCAGGGGCAGGACCCTGGCTCTCTCAGCCCCTGGAGCCAGCTGCAGTCTCCCAAAGTTCCCTAGGCGCTGGGCATTCTCCTTCCAGCCCTCAGGGCCTCATTCCCAAAGCCTACCTCTGCTCATGCTGCAGGGCTGGCCTGGGGCTGCAGGAAATGGTCCTGGCCAGTGTCCAAGGAGCTGGGGGTGCACACCTGTGGAATGGGGCGAGGGCTGGGCTGCACTAGTTTTTTGATTCCCCACAATCTAGAGATGAGGCCTTCATCCTGAAAATGACCCCCTCCCCCACAAGCTGACCAAGGAGCTACTCCAGGGCGATGGCTCATAGTAAAATAAGTTTAGTGACAGCTGATGAACAGTGTGATCCCCAAATCCTTGGATCTGGAATCTGGGGATCCATTTTGAGGATGTGAGACCCTCAGGCCTTGAGGGCAGAGATGGTTCAAATTTGGGTGGCTTCTGTTAGAGCCCAAATAACAGGGGATGGGACAGAGGCTAGCTGGGCCTACTCAGGGGAGAAACCACCACTAGGCTATGCCCTTAGGGAGATGTAGAAGCCAGGGGGTGAGGAGGGGGCAGGGGCCCTGCTAAGATGGGGGAGGTGAGGGAGGAAGCCGGGAAAAGGGGCTTGATATGGCTCTGTACAAGGAGCAATAGTAAACCAGCCCTACTCACTGTAGTCCCTGCACCAGGCCCTGCCTCTTGCTGGGCCTCAGTTTCCCATCTGAAGAAGGAGATGGTTGGATTGAGTGATACCATTGCACTCATCTAGGGACGGTTCTCTGAGCCTACCCACGGATAGGGGAGCCGGACTGGGCTGCCCTGGCCTCCCAGGAGACACTGGCTTGTTTCTATTTGCCAGGTAGGATGTCGGTGGCTGCTTGGCCAACAGGGCCAGCTTCCTGGTCTCTTGGTTTCTCACCAGGAGGCCTGCTCAGTGTGGGATACTGTTGCTGTTAGCGGGCCCCTCTCCACCCTTTCCAAAGAACCATGTAGGCTCACAGTACCACTCTCCGAGGGAGCCTGAAGCAACTGGAGGCCACTGAGGCCACCGTCTTTCAGTCCCAATGGTAACTCCGAGTTCAGAAAGTCATGCAACAACTGGGAAGGAGAGACAGTGGGCTCTTGGGACTGGGATCTTACCAGAGTAAGGTAGTCTTGTCCTCACTCCAGGCCCTACGGACAAAGGATCTGGGCCACTTCCTAGTCCTACCCACCTGCCGCCCACCCCCACTCCCGAGTCTGGGGCAGGTGCCAGGGGCTGAGGGCCAGCCTGAAGGCCTCCCCACTAGCAGCTGGAGCTGGAGAAAGGACTTCAACTTGGGTGGGGGGGGGCATGTCTGTAGGTGTGGTAAGCCCTAATTACTTGAGGTAAAGACTGAGGTCCCACACGGAGCTCACAGAGGAATTCGGGGTGGCCCAGGACACCCCCAGTGCGTCAGGTGCTGACTGGCAATGACGGATGGGGCTGGGAGGTAGGACCTGTGATTCCTGAGGAGGAGGGCAGGTGCTCCTCCCCCAACCTCCTGGGGACACTTCTCCCCTCTTGCCTGGAGGAACTGTTTTCTCTCCAAACAGACCTAAGGGCTCCCAGGGTGCAGGACCCTCAGAGTGCAGGACCCCCTCGCTGAGTTCTCACAGTCTCTCTGGAGCCAAAGGTCAGCATCTCCTCAGGACAGGTAAGGAAACAGGCCCAGAAAGGGTCAGTGGTTTCACCAGTAGTGGCAGGACCAAAGAGAGGAGTTCAGCGTAGGGTAGCTTTGGGGTTGTTCACTCCACGGCCTGGGCTTATACTCTTCTAAGGATGGAAAGAAAGATCTAGAGAAGGCACTGCCAACTTCCTCCACCATATTGGAGACTTTGAGGCTCCGCAATGGAGCCAGGTCCCACCAGAGTTTGGTCTTTACACTCTCAGAGCACCCAGTGGCCCCCTGGCCCCAACTCTGCCCAGTAACAGTTTCTTGATGCTCCAAAGCTGGGAAAAGGCAAAGCTGCATCCTTCCCTTCTCCTCGAATCCTTTTCCTTTTCTAACTAGGGAGATGTAACCAGCCCACAGCCTCCTGGGGGCTGTCAAGGAGGATGTGTCCATGGATCACTTGAATTTGCAATTCAAGCAAATCTCGGCTGGAGAACATTTTTCTCTCAGGGCAGCCGGGAGAGAAATGAGGCCGTACATGGTAAACTGAGGCAGAGGTGGGAGGGGTGCACAGGTGCTGCTACCGCTCTGCCCCTTGCATCCCTGAACGCTGCCTCACCCTTGCCGGGTTGGCGGTGTGGAGCCCGGGACTGGAGGCTGCTCGAGACCACCTCCTTCTCAGCTGAGGAGCGCGGCCTTTGCCCCTCCTCCTCCCGACCTTTCCGGGGCTACCTAAAAGCCGATCAAGCCGCCCGTTTTCTAGCTGTCCCCTTTCTTTACCGCCCCCTCCCTCTGCCCCGCCTGCCTCTGTGCCCTCCGTCACGTCACAGTTCGCTGGCTCTCACGCCTCTTTTGGTCTCTCTGCGCACATCTCGGTGGCGTCTCTGGTACCCTCACATCACTGTCTGGAATCTTGTTTGGCCCACGCCGTCTCCCTCTGCCCCCTCTCTCACCTGTGTCGTTTGATCCCTCCGACTCTCGTCTCTGGGGGTCTTGCCTCCCGAACTCTCCGGCTCTCTCCTTCCAGGGCGTGCGCTCCGCTCGGTCTCCCTCGGTCTCGGTCGGCCGGCCTCTTTCACGCGGCCCCCTCCTTTCTGGCCTCCCTTCCGCCTCCCTCCCTTCTGGGTCCCTCCCTCCGGCTCAGCCTAGGGGTTGGGGGCGGTGGCGCGGGGCGGGGCGGGGCGGGGCGGTGACGCGGGGCTGGCCGGGCAAGAGGCGCGGCGGCGCGGGGCGGGGGCGCAGTCCAGGGTTCGACCGGCCGAGCCCCGCGCGCCCCGCCCGCGCCCTGCGCCTCCGCCCGGCCGGCCGGCGGGGGAGGGGGCATGAGCCGGCGCCCGCGCGCCGCCCCGAGCTGCGGGCCGGCCTAGAGCTCCGTGCGGGCCCCGCGCCGGAGCCAAGCCGCCGCCGCCGCCGCTGCCAAACCGCGGGCGCAGCAGTGGGCGCCGCGATGCAGCGGCCGGGGGAGCCGGGCGCCGCGCGCTTCGGCCCGCCCGAGGGCTGCGCGGACCACCGGCCGCACCGCTATCGCAGCTTCATGATTGAGGAGATCCTCACGGAGCCACCAGGGCCCAAGGGCGCCGCGCCCGCAGCCGCCGCTGCCGCGGCGGGCGAGCTGCTGAAGTTCGGCGTGCAGGCGCTGCTGGCGGCGCGGCCCTTCCACAGCCACCTGGGTACGTGTGGCGGCCGAGGGGTCGCGGGCCGGGCTTGGCGGGAGACAGCGAGCTGAACCGCGGGGGCGCCCCGAGCCTTCTCCGGCCTCGAAGCAGCCCCGGGAAGCTGCTCTGGGAGCGCAGATTCTAGGACCGTCTCTCGGAGCCCTCCAGGCGGGAGGCGGAGGGTGCAAGCGCCAGGCCTCACAGAAACCAGGCCTCGTGCCCGCGGGCCGCCCAGGGAGGGTGTTCGCTGTTTCCTTCACTGCTTCCCTTCGGCCTCCAGCCCGGGGACCCCGAGTGAGCATCCCTATTGCAGGCGCACGGCCAGGTTACGGACTCTCGTGGGTGGAAGCGACCTCAGGCCACGGGCGCCTGGGCTTCGCCGCAGAGGGCTGGCCGGGAGTGGCCGCGGCTGCCCAAGCCAGGGAAGTCGGACCTCTGGGGAGGAGGCCTGCGCTCCCGAGGGCTTGGTGCTGACGCGGGCCTAAGCCGGCCCGGAGCCCCCGGGAGCTCCAGCGGGCGAGGAACGCGGCCTTGGCCGCAGTGCGGACCTGCTTGGGCCTTGCCTCGGGGCCAGAGGCCTGACTGTGAGCAGCTGCTGGCTGTCCCTTCTGCTTTCAGGTCGGCTGGGCCTCTGCAGGGCTTGAACGGCCTGCGCAGACCTTTTCAGCTTCTGCCCTTTCTCCTAATTTGGCGGGGCCTGCTCTGTCCTGATGGTGCTGTCTCCATCGCACTCCACCCTCGTCTTGTCTTTCCCTATCTCGCTTTCCACCCGTCTGCCGGTCAGCCTCCCTCGGCTTCTCTCATTGGGGTCGGTCTGCCTCCCATTTCTCACCTTTTCCCTACGGATCCTCTGCCCCACATTTACCTGCGCCTTGCCCTGCCCTTTCCGACTCCAGCCGGGCTAGGACTCGCACCTCAGTGACAGGCCTGTCGGGGAAGGGAGGCTCCTACGCTGTAGCCGGGACCTCAGCCTTTCAAGTCGCCTTCCCTGCACCCCCCACCTCCTAGTCGGTGCTCCCCAGCATGGAGACGGCAGGGCCAGCGCGCTCCTTCTAAGTCCAACTGGGACTCGGCCATTCGGCCACCTTTCATCTCCATCTGCTCTGTTGTTACTAATTCGTTTGAAGCGGGCAAACAATCATTTTAGGACTGAAGAAAATGGAAACATCTTCATGGGGAAGCGTCTGAAAATAGAAAACGTGAACAATAATTTCCAGGTTCTCAGGGTACTTTGGAATTTCCGGGAAGCACCCAACTCCGGCCCAGATGACTCCTGGCCACCCATGGCTGTTGTGCCACGCACGGAAGAGCAAATGTGCACGCTCCATGCATGTTCTTTTTCGAACGCAGCAATGCTGATTTGGTTGGAGCAAACGCCCATCTTCTTAGGACCGGCTGCCGTTTTCGTTTTGGTTTCTACTTTCCCCGAAAGACAAGACACACTCCGAGTTTCTCGCAGCTGCAAACATGTTCATCAAGAACCCCGAGATCTCAGAGGCAGCTGAGGCTTGGAGAACTCCAGGACAGAACACAGACAGGGTCGAGGAGATACTCCCTCCCAAATCTGGGGAACAGCAGCGTTGAGGAGGGTCTCCATCTGCGCCACCCGCGCCGAGCGGCAGGGCGTGGAGGTTTTGCGCTGGGTGGCACTGGCCAAGCGCGAGCACCCCCGCGGCACATCGTGCGGCAGCCCCTGGGGCAGAGGAGCGCGGCCGTACCTCACCCGGCTCCTCATTCTCTTTCTTCGCAGCCGTGCTGAAGGCCGAGCAGGCAGCGGTGTTCAAGTTCCCACTGGCGCCGCTGGGCTGTTCAGGGCTGAGCTCTGCGCTGCTGGCGGCGGGGCCTGGGCTGCCCGGCGCCGCGGGTGCGCCACACCTGCCGCTCGAGTTGCAGCTCCGCGGGAAGCTGGAGGCGGCAGGCCCTGGGGAGCCAGGCACCAAGGCCAAGAAGGGGCGTCGGAGCCGCACTGTGTTCACCGAGCTGCAGCTGATGGGCCTGGAGAAACGCTTCGAGAAGCAGAAGTACCTTTCCACGCCGGACAGGTAGGGCGGGGCAAGGCTGGGGCCAGCGGGCTGTGGGAGGGTGGTCACTTGCCTTGCTGAGAGTGCGCCCTGCTCTTTCCAGAATAGATCTTGCTGAGTCCCTGGGCCTGAGCCAGTTGCAGGTGAAGACGTGGTACCAGAATCGGAGGATGAAGTGGAAGAAAATAGTGAGTGTGCCTGGTGGCTTCCCGCCCCTCGGCTTCCTGGGCCATGCCCCGGTGCATGCAGAGCTGCTCTCCTCCTTCTCCCCGCGGAGACTCTGCCCAACCTCCCGATTCCCTCGGTGCCTGGTACGCACCGGAACCCTCTCAGTTCTTTCTGCCCCTTGGGTAAGCCAACATTTCTTCCTTTCCCGCGGCACCTTCAGGCCTCCTGGCAGTCTTATGCTCCCCAGGCCAGGCCGCTCCCCAGGCGGCATTCGGACAAATAACCACCATTTCCCGGGACATTTCCCCACCATTTCCTCATATGGACCCTGCACTCCTTAGTCCCACCTGGGTTCAAGTCTCCTCGGGGGTCCCCAGTCCACGTCCTGGCTCACCCAGGTGCTGGCGGTCCCCGGTGCAGGTGCTGCAGGGCGGCGGCCTGGAGTCTCCCACCAAGCCCAAGGGGCGGCCCAAGAAGAACTCAATTCCAACGAGCGAGCAGCTTACTGAGCAGGAGCGCGCCAAGGATGCAGAGAAACCGGCGGAGGTGCCGGGCGAGCCCAGCGACAGGAGCCGCGAGGACTGAGGGCGGTATACGGTGCCGGGCCCGGGATGCCCACGCCACCGGCAGCCCCCTCACTCGGCGGAAACCCGCGAGCCGGCCCTTCCGCGTCCAAGACGTTTACTTCCTAAACCTTTTTATTATGATCTTGAATGCGGACAGTTGGGGCCAAACGAGGAAGGACACAGACCCTAAAGCCAGACCCAGGTCCCAGCGCGCTTCTGGGCTCTAACCTGGGAGACTCGCATCCAGCGCGGCGGAAGCTACAGTCTCTGCCCTGAGCTCCGTGGCGCAGAGCGCTCCACGCGCATTCACGCCCCGCTCCTCTTCTGCACCCCCACCCCGTCTGGGGCCTGCCCTCCCGGCCGGGGAGCCTCCAGGCACACACCCGCTACTGGACGTCGGGGACCTGGCGGTTGGGCTCAGGCCACCACGGCCTGAGACTGCCCCGAGGCAACCCGTCGGCTCGGCCTGGAGGCCGGGTCCCCGATGTCGCTGGGGCCCCTACCCCCTCTTGCGAAGACGGTGACTTTTTTTCCAATAAAATATTTTATGACACAATCGGGCTCGGTGGAGCAGCTTCTGAATCCACAGAGGGTGGGGGTGGGCGCGGCAAGATAAGCGGAACGCCGGCAATTGCTTCTTAAACTTCCTTTCCTCCGGCTCTGTCGAAGGCAGCTGTGCTCTTCACCATCAAGCCCGGGCTAGGCAGGGCGGGCGGCTCGGTGGCTGCAGGATCCTAGGAATCGCTTCCACTCTGGGCGTGAGGGGCCAGTCTGAACTCCACCTCCTCTCCTTTGCCAGCCAGAGAGCCGCTGGCAGGAGCAGTCTGGCCGCACCGCGGGTGCCCAAAGGAGCGGGAGCCAGAGGTCCGCCGCAGAGCTCGCTCCGGAAGTGGCCCGGACAGAGAGCCGCGTCGGTTGTTGTTTCGGTTTCCTGGGACTTGAAGGACCAGTTTGTGCGGTCCTTGAGATGGTCTTCACCAACCCTTTATGAGGCGGATGGGAAGTCGAGGACGCAAGGTTTGGACAGAGCCCCCCACCAGCGCGGTAGCCCGCCCGCGGGTCCTTGCAGCAGCAATGGCTCCCCAGAGTTCGCACATTTTTCTTCAGGATACTCAGGGCGGCGGCGCCTGGGCTGCTGAGTTCCAGGTCCGGGCAGTGAGAGCACCTGGCTGACGGAGAGAGAGGACTCAGCTGACACCGGCCTAGGGAGGGTGCTCCCTTGCAGCGACACAGCTTGGTTGCGTGTGCTGTCAGGTGCCCCCTTCTCATGGAGGTCTCAGTTGCCTTCCCGCAGTCCAGGCTGGGCTCACGGCTGCCTGTGGGTTCCTGTCCTCGTGCTTCCTGAAGCTGGGGGTGGGGAGGATGACCAGAGGTGGGGATGGAGCGATGGCCACTTTACTGGTTAAAGCTCAGGAAGACTATGAAACTTGGCCATTCAGAGTTCCTGAAGCCAGGTCCTTCCAGGCTCAAAAAGTAAAAGAGATTTAGGTACAACAACGACAACAAAAAAGAGATTCAGGAACAAACAAACAAAAAACTCAGCTGCAGACTTTGTGTTTCAGAATCTGAAAGTGACTTCTTCTGGCCCCCACCTATTGTGGCAACAGCTTGCCTTTCAGATCTTGGCTTGACAGGCTCTTCCCAGAACCTGAGCTTGGACTTCCCCTGCCGGAACCTCAAGGCCTGAAGGAATGAGTGGTGGGGTGGGGTGGGGGTGGGGGGCCGGTGGGAGGGCGGCCTGGGGAGAGGAGAGGGAGAGAGCAAGCGCTTTCCAAGGGCTGCAGCCACTTTCCTCACCCTAGTCCTGCCGGGTGTGGGAAACCAGCTCTTGCTCACTCTGAGTTCTTAATTCAGCCTTGCAAACAGCTCCCAGACAACTCGCCTGCTTTTCCTGAGAAGCCAGAAAACCTACCCAACCTTGACCGCCTGGAATGAATGAATCATCAGTGTGTGACTGCGGCCCCTAATCCCTTCCAGGCTTGAGGTTACTCCTACGTCTTTCAACCTGGTGACCCTGCAGTAACTTTCCTGCACTGGTCCCAGCAGCCAAGTGACTTACCTGACTGCATTTAATCCTCTCCATTTGAAAGGACAGGAAGTGAAGGTCTGACTTCTGTGGAAAGGGAGGCCTGAGGGACCTGGTTTCCAGCGGTCTCTACCATACAGAGTTGTGAAAGAAGGTAGAATGCACCTAAACCAGTCAAGAGGGGCAAGGAGTGGTATCTGACCAGCATCAGTCACAGTTAGTTCAGGGCTCTCCGGTTTTACTAAATCCGAGGAAGGCAACCTTCTGCAGATTAGCTGCCCTGCGAGTCTTTGGCATTTTCCCAAGGTGCCTCGCTGTTCTGGACCTAGTGGTCTTTGTAGGACCAGGGCTCTGAGGGGTGGGGGAGGGGGTCCGGCCAATCCGGAGTCAGAGCACAAGGGCCCCAATATTTCAGCGGGAACAGCCCCCTCCCGGCACAGAGGGGAACTTGATGCGGGAACTCCGGTCCGGGGGTCACCTGTGGGTCAGTGGGGAAGTTGGGCCTCAAATGAGGGAGACCAGATTCCAGGCCCTGCAGTGCGGGAGGGGTGGAGTTTTTGTCACTGCCTTCACCTCTGTGCTCCTTGGCGGGACAGGGAACGCAGAGACAGACCGAGTCCCCGAGACTGGGGAAGAGGAGAGGGCTGTACGCCATTGTGTTTGGGCAGCTCAGGGCTTCCTTGCTTGGTGGAACCCTTGAGACCCAACGGAAGCTCCAGGCCCGCTCCAGGGAGCTAAGGCGCAGAGGCAGACGATTGCCCGCCGGCCCGGAGACCCCGTGCTGACCTAGCCCGCAAAGCTGCCATTCTAGGTAAAGGGCCGCGTCCTGTCTTCCAAGGTAACGCGGTCTGTCGGACTGCGCGTGCCCGACCCGAGCTACCTGGCGCCCGCCCTGCGTGCCACTGCGCCCCAGCCACCGAGCGCTGAGGTTGTCTCTCTGCCTGCAGGCAGCAGTCGCATCCCTCATTTCAGGCCCGGGGCTTGAAGAAAAGGTCTCTTGGATCTCGTTCCTCTTCCCCTCTATGCACAAGTCTCTTCTCATCCCCAAAGTCCTGGGAAACAAAACCCAGATATGGCCTGGGCCCAGGCGGTGGCTGAGCTTCCCGGAGCCCGGGGGGCCGCAGCCAGGGGAGGGAGAGGCCCCAGGAGTCTCGCGAGAGCTGTGGCCCTGCGGGAGTGGGGAGCGCCTGCGACCGCCTGGACCCTGGGGACGCGAAGGGCTGGGGGCGGAGAGAGGGCTGGGATTAGCCTGGCCGCAGCGTTCGCCCAGAGGCGCGAAGCTTGCGCTCAGTGTGCTTTATTCAAGGTGGCCTGGGGAATGAGGGAGTCCTTGGGGAGGATTGTCAGAAGGGCCCCGGCCCGGCATGGGGGAGGGGGTCGCTTCTCGACTGGTGTGGTGCTGGCCGGAGCAAGACGTTCTCCTGGTCAGTAGAAGGGGAGCTGGAGAGTCCCGGGAGAGAGAAGATTTGGGCGGCGCCCAGCTGGGCCCAGCACGCAGGAGGCGTGTGGGGAACGGAAGGCCACTTGCAGCCGACTTGGATATTCCAGCTCACCGCGGGCTCCACGCACAGCCCCTGCACCGCGAGGACAGTCGCAGGCGTAGTCGCGAGCGGGGGCGCCCCATCCCTCCCCCTGGCTTTTCACCTAAAAAAAAAAAATAAGTTCCTCTGGCTTGCTCCCTTCCCTGTTCTGGATTCCCCGAGAGGATCACTTGTGGGGACTAAGAAAGAAAAAAAAAAAGAAGCGCGGGTCCCAGCCCAAGTCGCAACAGCAGAATCTGAAGTTTTTGTCCCCTGGAGCAGGAGGGCACTGTCTTACTGTGCCTACAGGGAAACCGAGCAGGGCCGGCTAGGAGTGGCCAAAATGTGGTCCTCTCAACCCGGAGTGAGCACCTCCACTCGGCCATCTCTCCCCATCTCCCTGGAGCTCCAGGGTCCGAGCAGAAACCTGGCACCGCCTCTGTTTTCAGTTGCTCCCCTGCCTGATTTCCTTTCTACAGGTCAGGGAGCCTCTGCCCTAGAAATGACAGTACCGGAGAAGGAACGCAAAGGACATCCCCTGAGCCCACTTTGGGTTCCTGTGTCCACGGAGGAGACTAGCTGATGCTGGGAACCTCTGCCTCTCTGTCCAGGCTGGGTTCCCCAGCGGTCCCACCTACCGCCCCCACCCTCCCTCCCAGCCCAGCCCGGGGCAGATCTCGGAGCTGAAGGAAAACTTCTCAACTGCCACCTCCCCAACCCCACTGTAGGGAGGTAAGGGAGCTGGGACTTCTCGCTCCGCTGGGCAGGGCAGGAAGGTAACTGCAGCCGCGGGGCTAGCAGGTGCTGACTCTGGCTCAGCTCTCTAACCCTGTTCTGGTCCCCGGGTCCACTCATAACTTCCTGCCCCAGGACTGTCAGAGGCCCCTCCACGGAAGGGCCTTCCCTTTTGGGATCTCTCTGACTTTGGAAGGGGGACCCTCACTGATGTGACTTCAGAAGTTCAATTTGTCTTAGCTCTTACACAATAGTGTTCCTAGGTCTCGACTTTAAGACAGCATCTTCCCATTTCTGAAATCTGGGTTCCATGACAGTTGAGATAGGGGTGAGGGTCCTAGAGGCTGTGGGTGTCATGGATGCTCCATGTGACCCCCCGCCCACTCCCATGGGTGTACCGCCAAGGTTATTTAGCCATTCCAGTGGACAGTGGTGGCCCCTGGCCTCTCAGGCACCAACGCTGGATGGGAAGACCACGGAGGGAAGTCCTTCAGCTAGGCCAAGGAATTCACACGGGAGGAGCAGCTTGGGGCGGGGCAGAGGGTGGGGGTCCTTCAGCAAGGCACAGAAATTCACAGGGGAGGAGCAGCTTAGATGGTGTCCATTGAGAGAGGTGCCTCTGACCTCAAAGAAGTTTTAGGAATACCTCCACTGATGATTGATTGTGCTGATAGTTTCCGTTTTGATGTAAACTCAATAGTGATCTATGGGTTTTTTTTTTTTTTAATCTATGTCCTAATAAGCCTAAAAGAGGTCTTTGAGTAAGTATAAAATAAAAATTCCAGGTGATATGAGAGCAATGGGTTATGGCTTCATTCGCAATATTTAAACAACGTTTCTTTCTCAGTGCTTCAGGAAATAATCGTGCATCTGACATCAGTGGCAGCATAGACTCACTGATAGGTATCAAGCTCTTATGTCAGCCCTTCATTCCTTTAACAAGCACTTATTGAGTGTGGCAGACAATTCTCAGGGCTAGGGACAGAACCCCCCCTATTTCTTCTGAATTATCTTATCGATCCAGGGACACCCCAGTAAGCTAGGTGCTCCTGCTCCCATTTTCCAGAAGATAAAGCTCACTGATGTTAGGCAACTTGCCCAGGAACACAAAGCCATTAGCAACGAATTGGATCTGATTTCAGCTTGGTTAGTCTCCACTGCCCCTCACTCAGCAGCCTCAAGGTCCAGCTTGGGGTGCCCCACATGCCTTAGGGTCTCCAGAGCCCCTGCCTGCCTGGAATAAGTCTCACTCATTTTTTCACCAATTTGTTCAACATGCCCTCTACGTGCCAGACACTGTGCTAGGGAGGGGTGGACAGACGGTGAAGAAGCCACAATTAAATCCACAAGATGATTTCAGAGAGTGATCGTTGTCATGTGGAAAATGCAACAGGTGATAGAAGATGAGTAGGGTGGGGGCTTTAGTCAGGGTGGTCTGGGAAGATTGGTCTCAGGAAGTGACCCTTCAGTGGAGACCTGAGTGACCAGGAGGAAGGGGACGTCTGTAAAAAGCGCCTGGGGATGAGCGAAACCAAGTGAAAGATCCGGGGGCGGTTATGAGCCTAGCGGAAGGAGGTGGTGCAGTGGGAGGCCAGGGTGTCCGGAACCAGCAAGGAGAGGTGGAAGAGTGGGAGAGAGCGGGCAAGAATGTGGGCCCAGGCGCCACTTGGAAGCGCTGGGAGGAGGCAGCGTCCTGCTCTTGCGCCTTGGCCCGGGAGAGCCCCTGACAGCCGCCCCAAGTCCGCCCTGCCGAACGCAACTCGGCCCGCACGCGCAGCCGCCCCAAGTCCGCCCTGCCGAACGCAACTCGGCCCGCACGCGCAGCCGCCCCAGGCCCCGCGGCGGCTCCGCCTCCACCAGGCAATTTGCTTTTTTTCTCCTTTTTCATAAGGATGCAATTTTCTGCGTGCTTTAAGGACATTAGAAGGGCGTTTGACTGACGCGCCATGCGAAATGCATTAGCGAGGCTCGCGCTGCGCACGGCAGGCAGCGCCGCCCGTGCAAGGGGCAGGTGGAGGCCGAGGCAGGGGAGGACACGCAGAGGGACTCGACCTCGAGGGAGGAGAGACCGAGACACGGGGTAAGAAATGCTGAAAGGAGAGACAGAGGTGGAAGACAGCGGCAGTTTCTAAGAGAGAGAAAAGGGGAAACAGGGAAGTGTGTGTGAGAGAGTGGGGGGTGGGGAGGCACAGAAACGGCGGAAAGGGAGGGGGAGAAATGGAGAGACAGCCTGGAGAAAGGAAAGGGAAAGGGCAGATGGGAGAAGAAGGTGGAAAAGTTGGGGTGAGGAAAGAGTTACTGAAGGAAGGCAGCCCAGCTGTCCCGCAGACCACCATGTGACCTTGAGCACAGAAACGAGCGAGTTCCCTGCCTGGTAGTGGAGAAAATGGAAAGTGACAGAAAACTTCCTCCGTGTGTTTCTGCTTTTCGAATGAGCCAACCTCCCTCCTTCCCCAGGGCACTCGCGCATGCTGTTCCTCAGTCTGCAATGCTCTTCCCTGTGCTCCCGGCTGCCAGGGACTGTCTCCTTCTTCCGTCCTGGGCTCCCAAGGGTCGTTTCGCAGAAGAGGCCTGCTCTGACCCTGACTCACCCTGCAGTGCGCTCTGGCACTCACCACCACTCACAATGCCTTGTGTATCTACCTGGGATCTATCTTTGGGGCAAGGTCTCTCACGGCTCCTCTCCACCTAGCATTCCCCTGCGCTTTAAGGAACTTACTCTGCAAATGCTCAGACACCGCTCCCGCCCCGCAAACTCAGAGTCAGGAGGATGCTGGCTGAGTGGTTCTTTTTCTTCCCCCAGGGGTATCTGTAGGAGTCCCTCCTCCTGTCTGAATGGTGGCTGGTGGCTGAGTGTGGGCGGGGGGAAGGTCTGGAGGGGTTTGGGCTGGTCCTGCAGTCAGGGTTTGGGAATGGTCCTGGGGTTCATGTGGGGATGTGGTGCAGGAGCACCAAGTGGCATCGTTCCCCAGCCCTGGAGCCTGAAGGGAGCCCAGGCCCTCTCCAAGCAGAGGCAGAGATAGAAGCCAGCTTGCACTGGGGACCAGCTATGTGTGCCAGGCCCAGGATGGGGCCTCTCCATCCCCACCTCCACCATTTTGGAAGCATTGATGTTGGGCATGGCCGTGGCTAATCCCAGTGTGGTTAATCCTAAAAACCTCTTGAGATAGAGAGGGTGAAATCTGTTTCTCAGATGAGAAAACTGAGGCTTAGAAAAGGGTCTCACACCTAGTGAATGGCAAGCAGAGCTGGGGTGTAATTCAGCCCAAAGTAACTTGATGAGCTAGTCCTGTACCTTCAGCCCTGAGAAGATTCCCAGAGAAGGCTTAGCTGGCTGAACTGCGTTGCAATTCATTCCAGAATACAGCTATTCTGAGTTCAATCAGTGAAGGGCCCGAATACGAGCACAGCTGAGCCATGGGGCAGCCTAGCACTGTGGTTAAGACCCAGGTCATTTGTTAGCTGTGTGACCTTCGGCAAGTTACCTGTCTTCTCAGTGCCTCAGTTTCCCCCTCTTTAAAATAGGAACCGATAACACGATCTCATGTCCTCATTAGGTGCCTGGACATGCAATGAGTAGGATTTCCTCCCAAAAGATTTTTGGAATAAATGCGAGGGTATTACTTGGTGTTCTCGTGGTGTCCCTGGAGCTGATGGGAGCTGCTAGGATGGAGCAGCTCACAGAACTGCAGGGGGCACCCCTGTTCTGGGCAAGGAGACAGGGCTGGCTCTCTGCAGGCCTTTGCTGCTCCTTCCTCCTTGTGGGCTGATGATGGACTATTGTCCAGGAGAGATCCTGGGCTTTGGAGGCAAGTTTGTGCTGGGGTCCCTGAGGGTCTGGCATAATTCCCTTCCGTTGTCTCCATGGCACTTACAGGAGGGCAGTCCTCAGGAGCTGCCCATCTCTCCCACCAGCATGTCTGCTCCGGAAGGGCAGAGACCCTGCCTGTCCTGCACCCCAGTTCCTGGACAGCGCTGGGATGTGGCAAATGCACAGCAAAGATCTGTGGACCGGATAAGTGAATGTCCTACTGCCCCCACACTTACACACTGGGAAGTCCCGGCCAAACTCTCACTGTGGTTATGACCCATGTGTGAAGATCTCATATGACAATAGTTAGCTTGGCCTTCCCTGTCACAGCCAGTGGAATGCAATACCCTCTCTTCCCCTGCCTGCTGGTGGTAAACTGAGGCAGGGGCAGGGTGATTGGCAGTCCCTTGGCAGCATGGGTGTCACCCTAGGGGTGCTCCACTCTTGGGGCTCCTCAGGGTCTCATAGGTCAGGCTATGTCATTCCCACACTGATGCTTCAGCAGCTCTCAGTCAAACCCATCAGGCCCTGCAGTGAATGAATGAACGAACGAATGAATGAGTGATGGCCCAGTTCTTTCAGTTATAAGCTCTGGCTTTGAGTTGGCTCAGGACTTCTGCTGCCACCAAAGCCTGCCCTTGCAGCAGCCTGAAAGTGCAAAGAAATTCACCCCTTCCACCCTTGAAAGTGGTTCTCAACCAGGGGTGGGCGGGAGTTTATGGATAGACACCTGCCTCACCCCCAGGTAGATGATGCTGAGGGGTGCTATCCACACTGGCTCCCAGAGTTCCCCTGCAAGGTCAAGCTCCAGTTGCCCCTGGGTTGATTTGCTGGACACCACACCCTTTGTCAGCTGTCTGGTGTTGGTCCTGTCCCGTGTAACATGAGTGGATGGGCAAGCTCCATAGAGGGCCACTGTGGGGAGGGGAAACCATGAAACCAGCTCCCCTCATGTCTCTGAACTGTTGTGGCTCTGGGTAGGCTTTTATTTGAACAACAGGACAGCTGCAAAACGAGGTTTAAGACCAGCTAAGAGTAGAGACTTTCAGAGGACCCTGCCCAATCAGAGCTTCTGGAATCCTCACGTTCCCCTTCAAGCAACCACTGGCTTTGCATCAATCATGCAGCAGCCTCCCTGGTGTGTAACAGGGAGGAGGAGGAGGAGGAAGGAAGAGGGAAAGAAAGTAGGAGAAACCAAGGAGGACCACACACTGTCTGATGCCCGGTCTGTGTGATGCCGACAGCGGCTATTCAGAGGCTGGGATGGCTGCCTGCATTTCCTGATCTTCAAGGAGACCTTGGACATCCTGTGAACATAAGCAAGCAGAACCCCTTGTAAAGAAGGGACAGCATGCTTCATTGCGAAGGGGCCCCGCTGGGCAGCTCAGCGGGTTCTTGGAGGCCCAGTCCACATGGATCTCCTGTGCTCTTGCTGATGGGGGATGCAGGAGGAGGAGGAGGAGAAGGAGGAGGAGGAGGAGGAGGAGGGGGTGGAGGAGGAGGAGAAGGAGGAGGAGGAGGAGAAGGAGGAGAGGGAGGAGGAGGAGGGGGAGGAGGAGGGGAGGAGGAGGAGGGGGAGGAGGAGGAGGAGGAGGAGACCAGCATCACAGGCAGGGAGTGAGTGGGGCTGTGGGAGAAGCGGAGGAAGGATGCCCTTTACGTATCATTTATTCGTTCATTCATTCATGTATTCATTTCCTCATTCCCTTATTTGATCTTACAATAAGAAGTTATTTGTGCCTTATTTGTACACCCATGTTCGTAGCAGCATGATTCACAATAGCCAAAGGGTGGAAGCATCTCAAGTGTCTATCAACAGATGAATTGAGAAACAAAATGTGCTCTGTACACACAATGAAATGTTATTCAGACTTAAAAAGGAAAGAAGTTCTGACCCATGCTACAACATGGACGAAACTTGAGGACATGATGCTAAGTGAAATAAGACAGTCAGCAAAGGGCAAATACTGTGTGATTCCAGTTATATGAAGTCCCTACAGTCATCAAAGTCATAGAGACAGAAAGTAGAACGGGGGTGCCAGGGTTTAGGTGGCTTTGGATAATCTCGCTTCTCCCCTTTTACTCACTTGTAGTCTTCAAGAGTAACTGTAGAATGTGCTGTGGATACGACATCCATAGAGAGGGACGGCTGGGGCAGCCGTGGCTCTGCTCTAGTTCCCCCCATAGAAGCAGGATGCCCTTCAATGATTTAGCCAGCAAGTCTCTTTGCTCCATGGTCTAAAACCCAGCCCAAGACCTGCTTTCCAGGACCCTTCAGCTGGGGTGCAAGTGGGGCACACATGAATGAACAAGACAGGGGATCCCAGGCTTCCATTGTCCCTTGCTACCTATCTGTAAGGAACAAACCCACTTCATGTAACCTGTTGGGTACCTGGGTGTGCTCTCACTGGACTCTGACAATTTGCTAGCCAGTGCACAGTGAGCCTACTCTGGGGCTGGAGGAGGGGCAATGGGGAATTCGTGTTGAAGGGGGACAGAGTTTCAGTTTTACAAGATGGAAAGAGTTATGCAGATGGATGATGATGATGGTGGCACAACAATGTGACTGTACTTAAAACCACTGAACTCTTAAAAATAGTCACAATGGTAAATTTTATGTTATGCATATTTTACCACAACTGAAAAGTTATTGTGCCTTCTTTGGACAAGATTCTGGGCTTGGCCCATCCCCTCAGAGAGCATGCATTCCCTCACCTTCTGCATCATTTACTCTGAGCTGATGACTGTTTTCTTCACTTGTTAGTACATTCAGTGAACATAGCTGGGCATCTGATGATTCTAGGACACAGCTGAGGGCAGGACAGATAAGACCCCACCCTTGGAGCCACATCCAGTTGTGGGGACAGTGAACAAAATTAGTAAGTAAAGATGTAATAGGTCACAAAATGGAAGTGCTTTGGTGAAACTAAACCAAGGAAGAGGAATGGGTGCACAATCTGACAGGCCCTATGGAGGTGGTGGTGACACTGGAGAAAGGGAGAAGTGGGAGGGGAGGAGCACAGCAGGCACAAGGGCTTGGCCAGTGCAGCAAGAGTTTGTGGGGCAGGCTTGGGCCTAGCTTTTCCTTGGAGAGGGGGTCTGACGGAGGTTTGAGGGTTCCTCTTGCTGTGTCTGGGGGTGGGATGAGGGTCTAGGCAGGGAGCCATGGGAATTACTGCCACCATCCAGATGAGAAATGATGGGGCTGGATCAGATGTGGCAGAGGTGGGCAGAGGTGGGATTCAGGTGCATCTGGAGGAGCACTCAGTTGCTGGCTGGCTGAGCTGGAGGAGCATTAATGTGAGGCCTGAGCTGTGGCAGGTGGAAAGGACCCTGGGGAGTAGAGGTGGGAAGTGGTGCCAGCCACTGACGGTTCCCTGGTGGCTGCCCTCCAGGCAGCTGGGACTTGATGTCTGTGATTAGGCATGGGCAAGGGACAGGGTTGGGGACTCACAGAGAAGAGGAGCAGCTCATTTGACCTAGGAGGAAGGCGTGCGTCCCGGTAGGAGGACCAAGTTGGGCTTCAGGAGAGGTCCCAGGTCCCATGAGAGGAGCAAGGGTAGGCTGGGGACAGTCCCCCCATGGAGTTCTGGGAAACAACCTCCGGGGCTGTTCTCCTAGGGAAGCTGGTGCCAGCAAAGAAAAGCTTTCTCCTAGCGTCAGCCGCCAGAGATGTCTGTCAGGGGGTAAGTTCTCCATCACACGAGGTGTGTGATTTAAGAGGGGCCGCCACAAGACAGCTGCAGCAATTGAGCAGCGCTAGCCCTTACAGTTGTTTCCTAAATGACACAGAAGCCAAGGGTGAGTGGGTGAGACCCAAAGCACCATTTCCGTGCCTATGCCCAAACCTCAGGTCCACCATCTCTGCCGGTGTGTCTGAGCTGGTGGACAGCATGGAAAATGGAAGGGAGGACTCAGGCTGGATGCTCATGGCGCTAGCACCTTGCTCTTCCACGTAGTACCTGGGTATAAGCCAGGCTCAGTGTCCCACTCCTGGAAAGGCCAGCCTTCAGGACTACATCGTAGGGGTCCCATTGTGTCTGGAGCTGGTTCCTTCCAGCAGGTTTGTGATATGGCTGACTTCATGAATGAAGCCGCACACCTTCACGGTGAGTATTACAGCTCTTAAAGATGGCACGGACCCAAAGAGCAGCGGTAGCAAGGTTTATTGTGAAGAGCAAAAGAATAAAGCTTCCACAGCATGGAACAGGACCGGAGCAGGTTGCCGCTGCTGGCTGAGGGGTGGCCAGTTTTTATTGCCTTTTTTGTCCCCTCCCATGTTCCGTTTCTGTCCTATCAGAGTGCCCTTTTTTCAATCCTCCCTTTTAGGGAGTCTACTTTTAGGATCCTGCTGATTGGTGCATTTTACAGAGTGCTGATTGGTGCATTTTACAGAGTGCTGACTGATGCGTTTTGCAGAGAGCTGATTGGTGCATTTTACAATCCTCTTGCTAGCTGCAGAGCGCTGATTGGTGCGTTTTTACAGAGTGCTGATTGGTACATTTTGCAATCGTCTTGTAAGACAGAAAAGTTCTCCAAGTCCCCACTCGACCCAGGAAGTCCAGCTGGCTTCACCTCTCACCATCCATGGCCTGGCCCCTCTCTTCTGGGGTCCCTTGTCTGCAGGACAAGCCCCTGTTTCTGGCTGTCTTCACCAGAAAGTGCTGCTTGTGATTTTTTTTTTAAACAGTCTCTGTGAGTTACTCACACATTTAAAATTATTTTAATCTATTTTACACGCTATATAAATGGGGTTGTGTGTTTCCTTTTTATTAAAGGTGTCTTATTTAGGCTGCTTGTATAATATGACCAAGAGGCTGTCTGCTGAGGCCTGGGATTTTTGTGGGGCTGCAGAGTGGTCCACAGCATGGAGGGCAGCTCTGCCTATGGGATGCTGTTAGTGCCCTCGCCTGGTGGCCTTGGCACACCTCCCATCTGTGGTGCTGTAGCCTCTGGGGCCTGGATGTGTGGGCTGCAGGTCTCCTGCACACGGTGGCATGAGATGCCTGCCTGCCCAGGTGGCAGTCACTGCCAAGGCCCCAGGGAAGGGGCTGGTCAGATAAGAAATGTTGTCAGGTCATGGTCTAGACACTTGATTGGCACAGTGGAAGACCAGGAAGCCCAGGTCCTGTCCCCATGGGGCTGGCTTGATTTGCTGCATTTTTGAGAAGCTGTGAAGTGCCTGGTTTGTGCTGGGGACACGCAGAGGGGTGAGAGCCAGCCTTGCCTCCATCAGCTCCTATCTGTGGGGAGGTAGACTCTGCCTTTCTTTCTTTTTCTTTTTCTTTTTTTTTTGAGTCCTGCTCTGTCGCCAGGCTGGAGTGCAGTGGCGCGATCTTAGCTCACTGCAACCTCTGCCTCCTGGGTTCAAGCGATTCTCCTGCCTCAGCCTCCTGAGTAGCTGGGACTGTAGGCATGCACCACCACACCCAGCTAACTTTTGTGTTTTTAGTAGAGATGGGGTTTCACCATGTCGGGCAGGATGGTCTTGATCTCCTGACTTCGTGATCCGCCTGCCTCGGCCTCCCAAAGTGCTGGGATTACAGGCGTGAGCCACTGCTCCCAGCCAGACCCTGCCTTTCTTTTGGCTCTTCTGAAGGCCCCCTCCCCTCTCTAACTGCTTCTACTTCCCCTTCTGCTCAAGACCCCCAGCCACACTGACCTCTTGGCTATTCCTCCAACATCTGCCCTAGGGCCTTAGCTCACGCTCTTCCATCTGCCTGGACTCTCCTCCTCCAGACTTGCCCACAGTCCACTCCCTCTGGCCTCTCACAAGCTGCTCAGGTACCCAGATACTGTCTCCTTAGTGAGTGCCCCATTATAGCCCCAGCCCAGAACCCCTAGTCTGGCCCACCCCCTCTCCCCACTCACTGTTCCAGTGTGCTCCGCAGCTTGTATCCCTATTGGGCACACATCCGCTGTCCTAATTTTGTCTTATTTACGTCTCTCTTCCTCCAGAATGCAATCTCCCAGCACTTTAGTCTCTTTTATCATGTGTTTCCTGAGCTCTCAGGACAGTGATTGGCACATAGGAGGTGCTTGATAAGTACTTGTGGAATGAGTGATGGATGTGCTGACGGATTGAGTAACAGCTTTAGATCAATCTATCGTATGCATTTCAGTAGGGTCTGTGCCCAGGGGTGGAACTGCTGGGTCACAGCATATGCATAGGTTCAGCTTTCCTGGATCTTTCAAACAGTTCTCCAAAGTGACAACACCATCTTCTCCTCCTCCTGGGAGAATCCTCAGTGCTCTACATCCTCCTCAACACTGGGCATAGTCAGTCTCTTTCATTGTACCTTATCTGGTGGGTGTGTAGTGCTAGCTCGCTGGGATTTTAATTTGCATTAGCACCTTTTCATATATGTAGTGCCACATGGATATCCTCTCTTGTGAAATAATTATTCAAGACTTTCAGCCGGGTGTGGTGAGTCACGCCTGCACTCCCAGCACTTTGGGAGGCGAAGGTGGGAGGACCACTTGAGGTTAGGAGTTTGAGACCAGCCTGGGCAACATAGTCTCTACTATGTTTTGTTGCTACAAAAAGTACAAAATTAGCCAGGTGTGGTGGCATGCACCTGTGGTCCCAGCTACTCAGGAGGCTGGGAGGCCAGGATTGTTTGAGACCAGGAGGTTAAAGCTGCAGTGAGCTGTGATTGTGTCACTGCACTCCAGCCTGGGCAGCAGAGTGAGACCCTGTCTCAAAATGAAAGACTTCTGTCCATTTTTCTACTGAGGTACCTATTTTCTTCTTATTAACTTGTAAAAGTCTTTATGTATTAGGCATAAAACCCTCTGTCACTGCATGGGTTGCAGTAAGAACATAGTCATGTGACACTAAGTCCACACCACCCTCCCTCCCTGCACACTTGTCTGGAGCTGGGTGTGCATGTGCAAGTCGGTTCTTCAGGCACCCTCGGTCCTGGGAAACCTTAACTGTGAGTACCCCACCTCAATTCAAGCTGTTCATTCAGCTGGTGCTCAACTGAGGGAACAAGTGGTCCATTTCCAAGTTGGAATAAAGACAGGCTGGGTCAGCCTGGGCTTGTCATGGGCTGTACTGGCAGTCTTGGGCATGACTCTTTCCTGAGGGTGATTTTGGCTCTGAGTGTCCATCTTAGAAGTAGACACTGTGTGGGAAGTGGCCACACCACTGGGTCTCAAAGGAACGTGGTTGCTTCAGTCTCTGGTGCTTCGCTCACAGCGTACCCCTACCCCTCCTTGGCCAACCACGTCATTGACACATTGCTGAAATGCCTGCCTGGCCTCTAGGCCTGGTGAACTCCTGCTTCCCTTTCAAGATTCAGTGTAGAAACTGCCTCCTCCAGGAAGCCCTCCAAGCCCTTCTGAGGATGAAGTAGGAGCCTCCTCTGTCTGACTGACTGGCTATCTTGCTGGCTGACTGACTGACTATTTGAGTGACTGACTGGCTGGCTGGCTGACTAACTGACTGGCTGACTGACTAACTGACCGGCTGGCTGACTGACTAATTGACTGGCTGACTAGCTGACTGACTGACTATTTGAGTGACTGACTGGCTGACTGACTGGTTGACTGACTGACTAGCTGACTGACTGACTATTTGAGTGACTGACTGGCTGACTGACTGGTTGACTGACTGACTAGCTGACTGACTGACTATTTGAGTGACTGACTGGCTGACTGACTGGCTGACTGACTATCTGACTGGCTGACTGACTGGCTGACTATTGAGTGACTGACTGACTGGCTGACTGACTGACTTACTGACTATCTGACCGACTAACTATCTGACTGTCTGACTATCCATATGACTGATTGATTATCTGACTGACTGGCTGGCTGGCTGACTGACTGAGTGACTGACTATCTATGACTTCATGTTTCTCCTTAAACCCATTCACTGTTTTTTAGGTTGGTAGATCTCTCCATTTATTTTAAAGTAATAACCATAATTTCTTCTTTTCATATTTCTGAATTTTCTAATTTTTAAAAACTAGACTTTATTGTTTAGAGTAGTTTCAGGTTCACAGCGGAACTGAAGGAAAGTGCAGCAAGTTCTCCTATACCCGTCGGCACGCATGCACAGCTTTCCCCATAATCAGCATCCCCCACCAGAGTGGGGTATTGGCTACGACTGATGAACCTACATAAATGCACAGCAATACCCAGGGTCCCCAGCGGACGTTAGCGTTCTCTCTCGGTGCTGTATACTCTATGTGTCTGGACAAATGTCTGATGCCATGTATCCACCACTACAGAATCCCAGAAAGTAGACTTACTGCCCTCAACACCACATGTGCTTGATTTATTCATCCTCCCTTCCCCCAAACCCTGGCAACCACTGATCTTTTTACTGCTCCGTGGTTTTGCCTTTTCCAGAATGTCCTATAGTTGGAATCACACAGCATGTATCCTTTTCAGATTGGCTTCTTCACTTGGTGATATACATTTAAACTTCCTCCCTGTCTTCTCAGCACTTGCAGCCCCTTCCTTTTTAGCAATGGATACTACTCCGTTGTCTGGATGTCGCACAGTTTGTTTATCCATGCACCTATCCATAGGCATCTTGGTTGCTTCCCAGTTTTGGCAATTATTATGGATAAAGCTGCCATCAGCATCCATGCGCAGGTTTTCATGTGGACATACATTTTTCAACTCCTTTGGGTAAATACCCAGGAGTGTAATTGCTGGATTATATAGTCAGAGTATATTTAGTTTTATAAGATGTAAATAAAGTGTTTTTTAAAAAAGAAAGACTATATCACTGCAATAAGTGGAAAACCAGTATCATCTTGCTGTACGTAGAAAGTAAATTTAAGAAAAGAATACAATAAAAGAAAAAAGCTCATCAACTTCTGGCTAAACCATGATCTTGCAGAGTCAGAAGCCTTAGATCCTGAGGGCTGCGCTGTCTCTATTCTAAAGGGCACCAGCAGGTGTTGGAAGGTATGCCAGGTTTCTAATGCAGTGGCAGAGGACGAAACACAGTGTATGGATGACCCCTAACCATTCACTCTCCACCTAAGCGCCCCAGGGGCCTGCACGCCACTCTTGGGACTGGAGGCCAGGCCAAGCAGTTCAGGCCCATGGATGGTGGTGGGCAATGCAGGGAGACTCAGCTTCCCATGCCCTGGTGCTTTCTCCTCCTGGTGGGCACAGGGCCCAGCATCTAGAGCCCATCTGTGCCCTCCTCCCTACGCTGTGCCCTCCTCCCTATGCTGCATCTCCTGCCTACGCTGTGTCTCCTCCCTACGCTGCGTCTCCTGCCGTCCAGCAGCTCCCGCCCAATGGCACTCAACCAGAATGGCAAAAGGGATCCTTTGCTTTATTTTTAATTAAAAAGTCAAGCATCTGTTGATTCAATAAAGACTAAAATAAAATTTACCTGAAATCCCAGCCTCCTCTGTGAGTCTCTCCAATTCCTCTCCCATCAAGACTGCTAGCCACAGGGATTTGGGGTGTGTCCTTCCATACAGGTTTGAAGCTCAGAGACTCTCACCTTCCTCCTGTACTTTTAAAATCAATCATCTCTCTACTTCCCTTTGTCTCCCTATCCTACTACCTTGTGTGTTACCACTGGGTGTACTAACTGCTGAGCTGCACTCAGGACAGCCATGCATAGTTTTGCGGGTCCAGCACTGCCCAAGGCTGACAACTGTGCGGTGAGTGGGGCTGAAATCTGGCCTGCGTTTCACTGGCTGAACTGCAAGTACTGGGTCTAGACTGCATTCTCCTCCCACAAGAGGAATCTTCTATTTTTCCTAAAAACTGCCTGCAGGTAGGCAGAGGCACTCATGGATGTATTGTTTTGCCTTCGGTCTGTGGGCTCCAATCAGCTGAAGCAAAGTACTGGCCATCTGGCCCTGGGCCCTGTATCTCTCCTTTATCCACGTTCCCCCTCCTGCACATGACTGTTCTGATGTATTTAGGGGGTTTGCTTTTATGTTCTTATGAAGTGTGTATCATTGTTTGGATGTTCAAGACAGTGCCTGGCTAATAGAGGCACTCTGTAAATGTTTGTTCAAGGAAATGAATGAATAAAATGAGTTTTTAATGTAGACCATTGAAATTGTGCTGTTACCGTGAATCCTTCTGCGTCTTGCTTTTTGCACACCGCGCTGTGGTTTTTCACAGTCTGTCTGTGTTGCTGAGAGGGATCCCGCCCATTGCTCCTGACGGCTGCTAGGGTGTGCCCAGGAGGTCCCCGAACTGCTTCCCCAGTGGTAGACCCCGGGCTGACCCCAATCATCACCTCCATCCCCTACCACACCAGGGCTCCTCTCAGGCTGAAAGAGCGTTTGACAGATACCCAGGAGCAGAGTGGTTAGTGTGAGTTTACGGGGTAAAACACCATGCACCCTTTGTGATCCCATCAACGCTGGCTTGTGCAGTGCCAGGCTATGCTGGCTCCTCACTGTCAAACCTGGAGTTCAGGTTTCCTAGGGCTTGAAGTGCAGGGGAGTCACTTCCTGGAGGCCTTGGCTGGTGGAATACAGGAGGGACAGGGCCAGGCAGATACATTCCCTACCCTTTCCTGGGGCTCCCCCTGGAGAAGTCTCAAGTGTTGACCAATCAGGCCTGCCTGGGAGACTCCCTCTGCAGCTGGACCCACGCTAGAGGGGCAGGAAGCTGGCGATGAGGTGGCTCCTGAGGCCCAGCGACAAAATGGTCAAGTGGAAATCGTACGAGAGGGACCTTCCCCCGGCAGCATTTGCTGCTGGATCTCCCTGGTATCGGTTCTCTCCTCTTCCTCCTCACTTTCTTCTTTCCTTCACTCTCACCCCCCACTCCCACTCTCTCTGCCCCTCTGCCTGGGGCTCAAACACTACTTTTAGAGTCCCAGGGAAGGTGTGAGGAATGCAGAGCTGCCTAGGCCATGCGAGCACCCGCTCACCCTGCAGGACACACGGCCAGGCTCCCTCTGGGTGTGAGCCTCCTCTTGACTCTGCTTAGGGGTGCGGGCCAGCTGGGCTCCCTGAGGTGCTGAAAGGACCAAAAGATGGAGTCACTACTCTGGCGCTGAGCCCACATGGGGCTCTACTCGGCAACAGGGCAGGACACCGTCCCCATGTCCTGACTGAGCCGCAGAGAATGGCTCCTGTAGCTGGTTGGCGCTGGCTCCTGCCTTCGCCAAGCTGGAAGCCAAGTGAGGTGTTAGCCGTCAGCTGTTCCTGTGTCCCCATTTTACAGGTGAAAACTGCAGACCCGGGTCAGGGAAGGGACACAACTGAGGGTGGACAAGAATCTGCCCTTGAGTCCCTGTGCCAAGCTGACATTGTAGTTGAAAAGAGCTTTCTGTTTTGGGAGAATGTGAATGTCTGTGCTCTTTTAATTTTAAGACAGCAGAGGTGCTGTGGTCAGAACTATGTACGGCATGAATCCTTGTGATGGGCCAAATTGTGCCTTCTCCCAACCCCGTGTTGAAGTTCTAACCCCCAGAATCTCAGAAGGTGAATGTATTTGGAGACAGGGTCTTTACATAGGTAATTAAAGCAAAATGAGGTCATATGGGTGAGCCCTAACCCAACATGACTGAGTCCTATGAGAAGAGGAGATGAGGACACAGCCACACACAGAGGGATGATCCTGTGAGGATTCAGGGAGAAGACGCTGTCTATAAACCAAGGAGAGAGGGCTCGGGAGAAACCAACGCTGCCGACACCTTGATCTCGGAGTTCCAGCCTCCAGGACTGTGGGATAATAAATATCTGTTGTTTAAGCCTCCCACTGTGTGACATTTTGTTGTGGCAGCCACAGCTGACAAGTACAGCCCCACAGACTTTTATTTTTCCTGTTTATATAGTACTGAGGCTAAGAAATTTTGAAATTCTCTTAGTGCTTTTAGAAGCAAATGGAAATCAGCCCAGAACTGATTCGATTCAGCAGTGCAGAGCTCCATTCATCCATTGGCTAACTCAGTCTCCAGACACTTGCCCTGTGCAGCTCTGAGCCCTGCACACAAGCCATGGGATTCATGAGCCTCAGTTTGGCCTTGAGGAGCTCATGCTGTGGTGCAAAGATGAGGTCCCTGTTCATCCCATATCTATCAGTGCTTGCTTCAGGCTGGCTTCTATAGCAGGTATCATGGGTACAGAGGGGAACAATGCACAGCCCCTGCCCTTAAAGAGAGTGCGGAGCAGTCATGGAGCTAAGACATTCATTCACTCATTCATTCACTGGACAAATGTCGACCCTTGCCAGGCATTGTGCCTCTTGAGATATTAAGAAGCACACCAGGGAGGGGGATACTAGCTGAATTCTTCCCCCCATGGGTCCCTTCAACTGTAACAGCAGGAAACTCACCATGCACCAGGCACTGGGCTGGGCACGTTATGAGGTCAGTTTATCCACATTTCCAGCAGTTCCTGTCCCAACTGCCTAGTACGAAACCTTGGTGCTGAATGGTTCAGGCTTTAAGTATTTCAGATGTTGGAAGGCACATGCACCATGCATTATGTATGTGTCTCATGTTATCAAACATGATGAATGGATTGTGGAGATGATGATCCCAAGAGGGTAAGTAGTCCACAGATGGCCTCATGCAAGGTCGGGGCATGGCACCAACCCAGGTTTCCACAAACTTACCAAAACACCTCCCGTTTTTCAGGGTCTTCTGGATTTTAACTGGAAACTGTGTTCTTCTTTTTTCCACTTCATGGGTGAGGAAACAGAGACACCAAGAAGGGAAGTAACTTGCTTGGCAAGTGGGTGGTGAAGGCAGGGCTTGAACAAGGCTGAGGGGCTCCCGTGACTTTTCTGCCTGTGTGCCTTGTCCCAAACACCACACAGATCAGGACCTCCAGCGCCTGCCTCTCCCTGAAGCCAGAGGTGCTGACTCAAGTGCACACCTGCTCAGTTCAAGTGTTTGTCAAATTCAGGGTCTCCCACCTCTGCAGAGGAGTGGGCATCGTTGGGAAATCCTTCTGAGGTTCCTGGTCAGTCCTGCCCCCTTTCCTCTGTGGTGATGATTTCAAGCCTTCAAGTCTCCACCACCTGTGATAGATTGACTGTGAAAATACCCCATTCTTCACCCCTCCAGGCATCCCTGTGTCCATGCCCTTGCCCCCGGCCCCCTTGAGTCTGTCTCAGCCAATAAAATGTGGTGGAATTGAAGACATGCCAGCTCTGAGCTCAGCCCCAGGAGTCCTTGCAACCTCGGCTCTCCTGGCCCTTGCCTATGGGGACAAGGCTGGACTAAGCTGCCAGCTCCTGAGAGACCGCATGGAACAGAGACAGATGGGACCAGCCAGTCCAGGTCCGAGTCACCAGACAATGCCAAGAACAGGCCTGGTGCATTCATAGGCTTGTGAAAGATAAGAAACTGGAGGTTTTAAGCCACTTTTGTGTATGTGTGAGCCAGGATCTTGCTCTGTCACCCAGGCTGGATTGCAGTGGCGCTCCTCCTACTTCAGCCTCCTGAATAGCTGAGACTACAGGTGTGCACCACCATGTCTGGCTAATTTTTGTATTATTTCTGGAGAGGGGGTTCAGCTATGTTGCCCAGACTGGCTTCAAACTCCTGGGTTCAAGTGATCAGACCACCTCGGCTTCCCAAAGTGCTGGGATTACAGGCATGAGTCACTGGGATGGTTTCTTTCTTGCTTGCTTTCTCTTTCTTTCTTTTTCTTTCATCTTTTCTTTTCTTTCTTTTCTTTTCAAGACAGTCTTGCTCTGTCAGCCAGCCTGGAGTGCAGTGGCATGATCTCAGCTCACTGTAAGCTCCGTCTCCCAGGCTCAAGCAATTCTCCTGCCTCAACCTCCGGAGTAGTTGGGATTACAGACGCCTGCCACCATGTCCCGCTAATTTTTGTATTTTTGTTAGAGATGGGGTTTCACCATGTTGGCCAGGCTGGTCTGAAACTCCTGACCTCAGGTGATCCACCTGCCTTGGCCTCCCAAAGCGTTGGGATTACAGGCATGAGCCACCACGCCCTGCCACTGGGATGGTTTACACGGCAATCATTAATTGCTTCCCCTTAGGGAGGAAGACGGAGCCTCCTCCTGCCTGAAGCCATTTCCTCCCCCGAGCTCTAGGGTCCACTCTCTCCAGCCTCCCTGGCCTCTTCGTCCAGTGCTTTAGCTTCCTGGGCTGCTATAACAAAGTCCCACAGAGCGAGCAGCTTAAACTGCAGGAGTGCATTGTCTCACAGCTCTGGAGGTCAGAAATCTGAGATCAAGGTGTCGGCAGGGTTGGTTCCTTCTGAGGCTGTGAGGGAGAACCTGTCCAGGCCACCCCCAAGCTTCTGGTGGTTTGCAGCAATCACTGGTGTTCCTTGGCTTGTAGAAGCATCATCCCCAACCTCTGCCTTTATCTTTAGGAAGGATTCTCCAGTGTGCATGTCTCTGTGTCTAAATTTCCCCCTTTTCTTTTTTCTTTTTTTTCGAGATGGAGTTTCACTCTTACTGCCCAGGCTGGAGTGCAGTGACACGATCTCAGCTCCCTGCAACCTTCGCCTCCTGGGTTCAAGTGATTCTCCTGCCTCAGCCTCCCGAGTAGCTGGGATTACAGGTGCCTGCTACCACGCCCAGCTAATTTTTTGTATTTTTAGTAGAGACTGGGTTTAATCATGTTGGCCAGGCTGGTTCAAACTCCTGACCTCAGGTGATCTGCCCGCGTTGGCCTCCCAAAGTGCTGGGATTAGAAGCATGAGCCATCGTGCCTGGCAATTTCCCCTTTTTCTAAGTATACTAGTCATATTGGATTAGTGCCCACCCTACATCAGTGTGACATCATCTTAACTAATTACTTCTATAGGATAGCTCTATTTCCAAATAAGGTCATACTCTGAGATCCTGGGGGTTAGGACTTCAATACACAAATTTGGGCAGACACAAACCAGCCCATCACACCCAGTGAGCGTTACTTCACTCCTCCATGGCAGTGAAGTGTGTGGTTAGGGACGAGGACTTTGAGGTTAGGCTTAATAGGAGACCTCTTGACTCCCTCTGTGCACACAGCTCAGTCCCAGAGCACTGAGCCCTATCTGTGAAATGAGGGTGCAGATAGGAACTGCATTGTTGGGCTGTTGCCAGCTCTTAGAATTGAGCATGGCATGCAGTAAATGCTCTACATGCCATGTTCTACATGTAAAACATAGCTCTACATGTTTTAAATCATCACTTTGCTGCCCTTATCTTCAGCCTCTCCCTTCTCTATTGACCACTTTGTGGTCAGCTCTCAAACATGAGCAAGTCACAACCATTTGTAAAATACAACCTGCTGCAACCTTAGAGTGCCCTCCCGCTGGTCAGCTGTGTCTTGGCCCTGTGGCATACTGACTTTGGTGGCTCTTAATGAACCATGCGTCCTGCGCTGACTCTGGGCTTGGCCATGTGAGTAGCATGGTCCATGGGCAAACATGATGCAAACAGAAGCTTAATACACACTAGCACCCTGGACTTGTCCTTTGGGAGTGCTGGGTCTTGACACTTAGCAACCATGCTGTAAGGAAGCCCAAGCAGCTACATGGAGAGAACCTGGGGCTGAGAACCAAGATACTCCTAGCCGATGGCCTTGTGCCTAAGGCTATCCTAAGACGGCCTTGTGTGTACAGCTGGCAGCCCAGACCAACTGCCAGCTGTATGCACAAGGCCATCTTAGTACTCCCATCCACCCTGAAGCCCCAGCAAAGCCCAAGTAGGAGTCACCAGAAAAATAAATTGTTATTTTAATTGTTATTTTGGCATGATTTGTTACCCAGTCATAGAGAACCAGCATACATCATTCACAGCTAAGCTTCTTAAGGAGTTGCCCTCCCCAGCTGTCTCAGGTCCTCTTCCTCTCACACCGTCTGCACCCTACATCTGGCTTTCTCCACTAACATTGCTCTCACTAAGTCACTGTGATGGGCTGAATTCTGTCCCCAAGATTCATATGTGCTGGGAGTTCAAGCTCGAACCCCCGGTACCTCAGAACATGACTGCATTTGAAGGTGGGGCCTTTAAAGAGGTGATTTAGGTAAAATGAAGCCCTTAGGGTGGGTTGTGATTCAGTACTGCTGTCCACATAAGAAGAGATGAGGACAGAGGCCCACACAAACGGATGGCCATGTGAAGGCACAGGGAGAAGATGCCACCTGCAAGCCAAGGAGAGGCCCCAGGAGAAACCAATCCTGCTGACACCTAGACCTCAGACTTCCAGCCTCCAGAATGGTGAGGAAACGAATGTGGTCGTTTAAGCCCCCAGTCCATGGTGCTTCGTGATAGCAGCCTGAGCTGGCCGATCCAGCCACCAGTGACAGCAAACTCAGAGCTTGCAGTACCCATGGGCAGTGTGCAGCAGTGGTCAGCGCAAGCTTTGGCTCTAGACCACCTGGTTCAGATCCTGCTGCTGCTGCTTCTGAGCTCTCAAACATAAGGCAGGGGTCTTTCACCTCTATGTGCCTTAGTTTCCCTCCCGATAAGATGAGGCCAGTGATACAACTACCTCCCAGGGTTGTAGTGAGGAGTTAACAAGTGAACACACCTGATACCTTACCTAGACGGTAGCTGTCACCTCTTGACTATCCACAGCAGGTGGTCTCCCTCTCCTCCTGAAATACAACTCCCAGATTCCCAACCCCTACTTGTCCAGTGTCCTCTGTTTTCCTTTTAGGACCTTCTTGAGCCTTCAGGCCAGAGCTCCCTAGGGGTCAGCCTTCTGCCCTGCTGCTCTCACTCTAAACCCCCCCATGCCAGTAACTCCCAAATGTGGACTCCTGACCCAGGTCTCGCTGTGATTTTAGCCCCTAGGGCCAGTTTCTTCCTTGAGGCCCCCCAGATGTCTGACGAGTCCCTCAAACTCACCATGTCTGAAGCCAGACTCCACAACTTCCCCTGAACTCCTGCTCCCCAGCTCCCTACTGTAGCAAATGGCATCACCACCCTGAGTCTCAATGGATCATCATCTGTCCCTCTGCCTTCTCTGAGTCCTGTCATGTCTATGGAGCTTGCCACCTCCCTGTGGGTTTCCCCATGGCTCTGCTTTTCTCATTCAGTTGCTGTTGGCAGAATCTCCCTGAAGCTCAGATCTGATCTTGTGCACTGATCAGTCTTAAAAGCCTTCAAGAGTATTCTATTTGACCCAGCAATCCCATTACTGGGTATATACCCAAAGGATTATAAATCATTCTACTATAAAGACACATGCACACACATGTTTATTCTAGCACTATTTACAATAGCAAAGACTTGGAACCAACCCAAATGCCATCGATGATAGACTGGATAAGGAAAATGTGGCACATATACACCATGGAATACTATGCAGCCATAAAAAGGAATGAGTTCATGTCCTTTGCAGGGACATGGATGAAGCTGGAAACCATCATTCTCAGCAAAGTAACACAGGAACAAAAAACCAGACATTGCATGTTCTCACTCATAAGTGGGAGTTGAACAATGAGAACACACAGACACAGGGAAGGGAACATCACATACTGGGGCCTGTCAGGGGTGGGGGGCAAGGGGAGGGAGAGCATTAGGACAAATACCTAATGCATGCAGGGCTTAAAACCTAGATGACAAGTTGATGGGTGCAGCAAACCACCATGGCACATGTATACCTATGTAACAAACCTGCACATTCTGCACCATGTATCCCAGAACTTAAAGTAATATAAAAAACTAAACAAAACAAAACAAAAATCCTTCAAGGGCTCCAAGCCTCAGCCACATCCTCCACACCACAGACTCTGTGTACTCAGCCCCAAGTAGACACACTCTCCTGCCCCAGGGCCTTTGCACAGGCCACTCCATCTGCCTGGAAGGTTCTCCCCACTTCCCTTGCTTGGTTAATTACTCCTTTTTTTTTCAGACAGGGTCTTGCTCTGTTGTCCAGGCTGCAGTGCAGTGGCATAATCACAGCTTACTGTAGCTTCAACCTCCTGGGCTCAAGTGATCCTCCCACCTCAGCCCCTTGAGTAGCTAGGACTACAGTCGCACACCTTAATTTTTGTATTTTAATAGAGATGGGGTTTCACCACATTGCCCAGGCTGGTCTTGAACTCCTGGACTCAAGTGATTCACCTGCCTTGGCCTCCCAAAGTGCTGGGATTACAGGTGTGAACCACTGTGCCCAGCAGTTAATTCCTGTTTAACCTTCCACACTCTACTTGAAGATCATTCTCTGCAGAGCGTTCCTCAACAGACCCATCAGGGCCTGTCATTCATGGACATGGCTGTTCCTGTGTCTCTGTTGGGGCACCTGCCTGTCATCACTGTCATGAACAGAGTCATGATCTGAGTGGCCTGGTGGCTGTTCCTTCACACGCAGTGTGGTGGCCGTGTGAGCAGTCATGCTTTTATCTTGTCTACGGCTGTATCCTGAGTCTAGTACAGTGCCTGACAAAGAGCAGGTTGTCAGGAAGGACCTGTGGAGGCTGTTGAAGGAGTAAGGCTTCAGGTGACAAGGACTGAGCAGAAAGGGCAGGGCTGGGGCGGGAAGAGAGGGACACTTGCCCAGCGCTGGGGTGTGGTGGAGGAGGGTGATGGTCGGAGGGACTGTGCCTGTTGCTTTCTCCTGAATCTCTCCCTCTGACTTGTCCTGTCCCCTCTCCCCACCCCCCATCTTCCACAGCCCTGGTAGGAGACCGAGAGCTTTCCAATGCGGACTTGCAGCATCTGAACCCTCCCCCTACACCAATGGCTTTGGTAATTGTTCTCACAACCATGTCAGTATCGAACAAACAGATGTTTATAGTTAATCCCTAATTTTGCCATCAAAAAATATACAGTCTTGGGTAGAAACTGAAGAGGAAAGAATTTTTTAATTTACAGTGTCTCCCCACTGCCCCACTCCTGAAATTTGAAATTGCTGAACGGCCTCCAAATTCAATATTCCAAGTCAAACAAATGTATGTGTTCTCCAAAAGGAAGTATTGGGTATCTGACCAAGATGGAGCGGGATAGGAAAATCAGAAGAGGGAAAAGCTGCCTGCCCAGCTGGGTCCAGCACGCAAGCTACTTCCAAGAATGCCTCTTTTCCGGTGTTTGTTCGTTCTTTCTTCTGTTAATTTTTTTAATGAAAGAAATGCCTCTGTGTGTTGGCCTTCCTCAGAGGAGCTCTCAGGCAGCGGTCAGAGAAAGCAGACCCTGCCTTTTTGCCCTCTTAATGCCCACCCTCTGCTGGTGGGGGTGAGGCCTGGGTGCTGGCTTTGGTGTGGTGCAGCCTGTGCCCTTCCTGGGGAAAGGACCCATGGCACATTCATGACAAGTGCTGCGGTGAGGAGCCTGATTTCAGTGGGAGGTCAAGGAAGGCTTTGTGGAGGAGGAGACCCTAGATCTGGGCCTTGAAGGTGAAGCAAGAGGTCACCTGGCAGGGAGGCCCGGAGAGCTGGGATTGTAGAAGCCATGCTTGCAAGAGTAAGGGGCAGCCATGGGGAAAGGCCTGAAGTGCCTGGGGCTTGGCTGTGACTGTGTGAGCCCTAGGAGGCTTTCAGGCAAATGGTGGGGCATGGAGGGCAGGCATAAAGGGTGGGCCGCACCTGGGAGTGTGCTGAATGAGTGCGCTAGACCACCAGCTCAGGTGTCGGCCCTCCTGGAGCCTGCCCCATGTCCTCAGCTGCAACTTGCCCCGCCCTCCCCCTACTCCACCATGAGGTAAGTGACCCCGTGTGACCCTTCTCCAGTCTCCTAGAAGGCCTGGGCCAGACTCCATATCAGTAACTGAACGTGGAAGGCCACGATCTGGATTCCTTCCATGCCACTCTTCCTCCCCCTGCTTCAGTGGCTCTCCACCACCTGCTCCTGCTCAGCCATCCTGCCCGGCATCTGGCCAGGCTTTTGCTGGGCTGCTTGGTTCCCTAGCCATAGCCTCTGACCCTGGACTTCTGGGGCCTACTTTCTTGTCAGAGATCCGGGATGGCAGGGTTTGTCCTCACGGTCAGTCTTGGAGAAGCTGGGGTGGCCTCCGATCTACAGATGGGGAAGTTGAAATTAAATGACCTGCCATGTTAACAAAGATCCTGTTGGTTACCAGTGACAGAAGCCAACCCCAAATGGTTTAAACATAGAAGGGGACTTCTTGGCTTGCATAACTGGAGAGCCCAGGAGCTCAGGCAGCTCCAGGGAAGGGAACAGGTGCTTCAGCTGGGCACTGCCCCCTCCCCTGTGGTGGCCCAGGCCTGGTAGGAGCCCTCCCAGCCTGTCAGCAGCCTGAAGTGAAAGCCTCTTTTTCCAAGAGCCCGAGAAAAGGCCTAGGAGGAGCTCTGACTGGAGCTTGTGGTCACTGCTGTAACAGTCACAGTGGCGGGCAGGTCACTGCTGGGCCCACTGGGACAGACCTGGGCATCCCAGGACCTGGATAGTCCCTTGTAAACCACATAGGCTGAGGCTGGGGGCATTCTCAATGAAAATTCGTGGCTGGACCTGAAGGAGAGGTGCCAGCAGGTGTCCATAACAGTTACTCACAGCAGTGGGGCCAGGATTTGAACCCGAGCTCCAGGTGGAGCGTAACTGTGTTTATATGAATATAAATTTGTTTAACACATCTTTTTGTTGCTTGTTTTTTTGAGACAGAGTCTCACTCTCTTGCCCAGGTGGAATACAGTGGTGCGATCTTGGCTCCCTGCAACCTCCACCTCCCAGTTCAAGCAATTCTTGTGCCTCAGCCTCCTGAGTAGCTGGGATTACAGGTGTGCGCCACCATATCCTGGTAATTTTTGTATTTTTAGTAGAGATGGGGTTGCACCATGGTGGCCAGGCTCGTCTTGAACTCCTGACCTCGTGATCTGCCCGCCTTGGCCTCTCAAAGTGCTGGGATTACAGGCGTGAGCCACTGCGCCCTGTCTGTTTAACGCATCTTTATTGAGCATTGTGACAAGGGCTAAACAGTTTTACCTGGATGCTGCAGCACTTGCCATTCAGGGACATTCTTATGCAGTGGAAGCACCTGGTTTGTAAGCCTGCCCTGCGCTGAGTGCCAGTTCCCATGCTGGGGTCTCATACCAGTTCTTACTGCCACCACCCTCTTGGCCCTCCAGGGCCCTCCCCTATTAATGTTCCATGTTCAGACATACAAGCTTCTCTGTCAAGGTGTGGCCCAGTTTAGAAAAGGACAGAACATTTAAACAAGGCCTTAAGAAAGGCTGGAGCAGCACTAGCCAGTGGAAGTTTCTCCAATGATGAAATGTGGCTGGTGCCACAGAGCTGCCTCCTGTGACTCTGACCTGCATCCAGCGCTGCCCATATCAGCGGAGGAGTCTGCGCCAACTGGCTGTGGCACTGCAGGGATGTGTGAGCCAGGTGTTAACACAGTCTTTATGAAAAGTCAATTATATAAATGTACAATTAAATGATTTACATGCTGTTTTAGAACCAAGGGTGGCTGTGCTGCTCTTATCCGTGCTCTGCAAGTCCTGCTGCGTGTGCACCTGCATGGGAGGTGCAGCGTGACTGCTGCTCCCGGCCTCTCTTCCCAAAACCGTGCTCAGTGACCGCATGTTAGTAGTTTGAAACCAGCCACAAATGTCATGGAGAGCTGTAAATGCTACAAATCAAGGCTCAATTTATTGTTTGATAGGTTGTCTAAATGAAGGGTCTGCAAACTTTGCCACAAGAGGTCATATTCTAGGCTTTGCCGGCTACTTATGGTGGCTGTTGCACCTGCTGTCACCCCCTCCCCTCCCTCCTCCTTCTTCTCTGTCTTCTTTCTTCTTCTGCTAAGGCTCTTTGCAAATGTTAATACCATTCTTAACTCACAGGCCATAGGCTAGATTCGGCCTGAGAGCCTTTGTTGACAAACCTATGGTCTGAATGGAAGAAAATGATGGAGAAGATGTTGGTAATGCAGATTCAGGTTAAAAGTGCCCTGGATCTGAAGCCATTGCATTGTGACTAGCACAGGAACAGAGGCAATGTCCTTCCAGCATTTGATACGGGTCATCAATGGTGGGTGAAATTTTAACACTGACCTTTGTAGTTCTTTCTTACTGCTCATTTACAGATCTCTGATGCAACCCTGGTGCACAGGTGGTGCACCGTTGACTGGCCGCTGCCTGTCACCCCCTGCCACTTGCTGTGCACAGGGGCCCTCTGTCACTTGCTCACCAGGAGCAGAGGGGGAACCTGAGGTTCAGATTGCTCTGGGTCACAGGGGTTGATGTGTGGGTAGGGGCCTGACACTGTCAGTATGCCCAAGCCCATTGCTGCCCACCACAGCTTTCCATCTCAGCTACCATAGGCCGGACATCAGGTACAGGCTCTTGGTTTGCTGTGTTTCTAAGGTTGCAGCAATAGCAGTCGGAGTGTGGGACCTGAGATTGACCATCGACCTCAATGCTGGGCTTGGGTGCTCAGGGGGCTCCATGTTGCCCTTCAGTGGGGACAATGGTCGGAGTCCTATCCAGGAGGACCACTGCTGCAGAGAGCTGCTGGAGGTGGTGAGGGCAGAGAAGGGTGATGTGAGAGCTTGTACTGAAGTCTGGGAGAGAGGCCCAGGCCTTAGCGGGGCACAGCGATGGTGAAGAAAAGGTGGCTTAGAGGGGGAAGAGGAAGGGCTGGTGGGGGTGCTGTGTGTCCCTGAGCTGACAGGAGTAGTCAGGTCGGGCCCCTCCATCCTCCCACCTGGGCTCTGCCCTTGTTGGGCTCCCTGAGAGGCTGCTGGGGCTGGGTGGGCACATCTGGGTGGCATGTGGGGGAAATCCCTGCACTGGGCAGGAATTAGAAGCTCCTAAAGTCCTCTCGTTGGCACCCTCCTGGTGTATGGCACATGGCTCGGGGCTCAGGGATGGGGACCTGAAGGCATAAGGCACCGTCCATCTCTACCCCAGGCTCCCGCACAGGCCAGGGCAATACGTAGGGGCCAGCGTGGTTGTCCCAGTCTAGTCCAAGTCTCTCAAACACAGAGATTAATCACGTGCCATCCTAAGGCCTGTGGAGAAACTGCTAGCTCTCTAATGAAGTCTCTTCTCCTCTCAGGGTACAGATGCACTGGGTGTGGCTATGTGTTAAGACAAAATGATGGGGTCATGGCTTGGCCTGGCCAAGTCTCTCGGGTCCACCCCCTTCCTGCTGGTGGAGTCCTAGTGGTGCTGATGCGACTTGGAAACGCAGAGGACTATGAGCCCAGGATAGGCGAGCCCCTTGGCCAAAACAGCGAGGTCCCCTGGGTGTGGAGCAGAGCAGCAGGGGTGCGGCGACAGACGCCCCCAGCTCTCCAGTTCCCCAGCAGGAAACTGAGGTGCAGAGAGGGGAGAGTCAGGCACAGCCAGAACCCAGACCTGAAGTTGCTCCAGCATTGCCCGCTGCTCCCCAGAGTCCTTGCACATGGACAGCTCCTATCCACCCACGTGCCTCCAGGCCATGGAGGTGTCCGCCAGACCCTCAGACTCCAGTGCCTGGGAAGGACAGGTGGGGAAAGGAGTGGTTCGGGAAAAGTGGGGGCTGAAGGAGTCTGAGGTGGGGCACAGGTCCAGAGAAGCAGAGCTAGGGGATCAGAAAGAGGTGAGACCTGGATATGCAGAGACAGAGAGGCAGAGACTGAGAAGATGGAGGGAGACAGGGAAGGAGAGATGGAGGCAGAGAGAGAAAAAGGGGCCTAGAGGGAGAGAGGCTGAAAGAAAGAGAAAGAGAAAAGGACAAAAAGAGACAGAAAGGCGAGGCTCCTGAAGGCAAGGGGCCTGCATGCAGGGGGAGTGTCGGGCATGGAGGGGACTTGGAAGAGGACAGCTGGGGGTGCCGGAGCAGCAGCCATCAGCCCAGCCCGGCCTCCGCTCTCCTGAGCCGCCCTCCTCCTCCTCGTGGGCCTGGGGGCCGTGACTGGCCCAGGCAATCTGATATCCACCAAGACCCTCCCCAGTCAAGCACGTGGGAGGCGCTGCCCTGTCTCCAGTACTGCTGTCACCTTGTCAGCCCCAGACCTCTGTCCCGACACCCTCAGCATCTCATCACCCACCACCTTCCTTGCTCCTGACCCCCAGAATCTGTTCCCTCAGCATCCCCTCACCCCATCACCCATCACCGTGTCCCCATCATGTCCTGGGGCAGGGGGCTGGCAAGAGGCGGCATGGCCAGACCTTGCTGCACATGTACCGGATGAGCTTAATTACCGCGAAACCTAATTCTTCAAGGCTGCCTGCACCGGTCAGTAGGGACTTGCGCGTGTTTTCTTTGGCTGTCTTCTGACAACAGGATTAGGGGAAGAGAAAAGTAATTGGGGTGGGAGTGCTGCAGCCCAGGAGGGGCCCTGCCTGCTGCTCCGTTCAGCACTTCTGGGTGCCAGCCTTGGCTGGACGCTGGGCCCGGACTGGATCTTGGCCTCGGCAAGATTGGTGTTGGAGCTGGATCGTTCTCCCGGGTGGGGGTGGTCCTGTGCACTGCAGGGTGCTGAGCAGCATCCCTGGCCTCCATTCCCCAGACGCCAGTAGCACTCCCTAAGTCATAACAACCAAAAATGTCTCCAGATGTTGTAAAGGGGACCCAAACTTGCCCCTGTTTGAGAACTGCTGGTAAGAGACACCTCAACTCTGCTTGGAGGGGGTTGGGGGACACAGATACTGCACAGACTCAAGGGAGATTGGTGAGTGCCAAGGGACGGACGGGGTGCCCACAGTAGGAAGGGTGAATTTCCCCTTGGCTTGGGGAGGTGCTATTTGAAGGCTGAGTTGAAATTAGACAGCATGGCAGGGCGCGGTGGCTCATGCCTGTAATCCCAGAACTTTGGGAGGCTGAGGCAGGCGGATCACCTGAGATTGGGAGTTCGAGACCAGCCTGACTAATGTGGAGAAATCCCATCTCTACTAAAAATACAAAATTAGCCAGGTGTGGTGGCACACACCTATAATCTCAGCTACTTGGGAGGCTGAGGCAGGAGAATTGCTTGAACCTGGGAGGCGGAAGTTGCGGTGAGCCAAGATTGTGCCATTGCACTCCAGCATGGGCAATAAGAGCAAAACTCTGTCTCAAAAAAAAAAAAAAAAAAGAAAAAAAAAGGAAAATGGCCAGGTGGGAGAGGGTGGCAGAGACATCGCAAAGGCTGCCTGGCCAAATTGGGAGGTGGAGGCAGCCCTTGCTGGGCAGAGAGCTGGGGAGGGGACAGAAGGGGCACATGAGGCAGAGGTGGGAAGGCCACGCCCAAATCTGGGAGGGCAGGTGATGTCTGTGGACCAGGGTCTCCATGGTGGGGTGTGTACAGCCCAGGGGTCAGGTTAGGGGTGGTGGCAACAATAAATATTGCATTTTAAAATCTAGAGGCATGGGAAGGAAACTAGGCATGACTACTGTTAAACTCTGAAATGCGGCTGTGCCCCCTCTCTGGCACCTTCTCGCAGGTCCTCATAGGGGACTTTGTGGGTAACATTATCCAGTTTTAACATAACCAACATGACCCAAGATGGGCAGCTGCCTAAAGTCAGGCCAGGGCCTATTGAGACAGCATCACTGACACAAGCCCTGGAGACAGTAACGTTTCGGTGGGAGCCAGGGTCCCCTGGGGGTCCATGCAAGTTAGCTCAGTGTCCACAGAGCAGCCCTGGGTGGTAAGAATGATTGTTAGCATCCCTTTTCCAGGTGGTGAAACTGAGGCACAGAGTGGTGAAGCAACTCTCCCAAGGTCTCACAGATCCTAGAGGCCACTCTGGCTGTGAGGACATCTGCATCAGAGCCCTGAGCTCACCGGGTCCTCCATTCAGATAGGGCTTCACGCCGCGCACGAGGCTGCCTAAACTCTTGCTGCACATCCAGATATTACTGAGTGGGAGCAGGATGGGCAGATCTTTTCCAGATAAGTAAACCTACCTATTGGATGGGAATCCCCAAATTCCTTTCCTGGGGTGGTTTCGGCAAAAAGAATTTGGAGTTGAGTGCCCTAGGTGACGAGGGAGGGTGTCCGTCGGGGAGCACAGGTCTGATTTGGGCGTGAGAAAGGTGGTGGGGGCGAGTTGAGAGGAGATGACTTGATCTCAGTGAGGAGGGCCTGGGGTACAGACTGCATGAGGATGGGGGATGGAGTCCACACAGAGGCTTCTGGAAGTGAAGGTGAGGTGGTGGCAGGAAGCCCAGGCCCTGGAGCGCAAGGTGTCACCTGTGTCAGCACCAACTGTCATTGAGGGGAGGAGGGTGGCCGAGGAGTCATGGTCGACTCTCAGCCATGGAACTCTCCCTGTGAAAGACCCAGGCGCAGGCTTCCCAGGGCTCAGGTTGCTGCTAGTTGAAGCCTCTTCCTGGGAATCCAACCCTCCAAGGTCTTAATTTTCATGCCTGGTAAAAGCTGTTGGCTCCTTTGGCAAGTCAGGGGTGGGAGTGGGGTTGGTGGGACAGAAGGTTAGGGAGTAGACAGTGTCCTGACTCCAGGCCAGTGCCTCCCTTCACTGTCCTTTCCACGGAGCTGGGCAATGTACCAGGATGTGACTGGGCCTCGGGTAGATGGTCCAGGGAGCAGGGGCTTCTGGTGCTTGGTAGCACATCCCAGAACTTCTCCCAGAACTACCACCCGATGCAACATGTCCCTAGCTCCTGGGGCACTCAGTAGGAAGACTTGCGGGTGTGCCAGCCCTCTGGCTTCTACCCTCTGCCTTCAGTGAGCTTTTGTCTGTTTGCTGGGGGCTCAGGGAAATCACAGCACATACACACACACACACACACTCTCACACTCACACACATACTCACATGCACACACTTGCTCACACACATGCACACGCCCACACTACATCCTCACATGTACACACACTCACACACACACACATGTTCTCACATGCACAAGCACTCACACACCTGCACACACAAATGCACTTCCTTCAGCACCTTTGGAGTGCAGAGGCCATCACGTGGTGGAGGACAGCATTTGGAGTCATGTGACCTGAGGCCAGTGTCTGCTCACCTTTGTCCCAGTATAGATCCCAGGCCCTTTGAGACTCGATTTTCTCATCTCATTGCAGGCATTGGAAATCCAAGTCCAAGGCTGAAGTGTGTAGCTGACAAATCCAAGATAGGTCTGCCTTCAGGCACAGCTGGATCCAGTGGCTCCAGTGTGCCCCTCTCTGCCAGCTTTATTCTCAGATGGTCTTTCCCCTTGCAAAGTCAGAGCTAGCATAGGCACCCAGGGAAGCCTTGCGTCCTCTCAGTGGTCAGAGGAAGAGGCATGACCTCTTTCTCACCAACCCCAGCCGAGGCTCTGAGTGAGCTCTGATTGGGTGAACTTCGTTTTGTGCATTCGTGGCCTATCATGGTGCTAGGCGGGCCAATGCACCAGGACCCCTGCACTAGGACAGGGTCTGATCCATTGGAACCATACAGACGCAGAAGGGGGGCAGGTGCCTGTGTGAAGTTGGGGAGCTAGTTCTGGAACAGGAGGAAAAACACCAAAAGGCCATGCCATGGGGACACCGAATGGGGAGTCAGTAGGAAAATCCCCTACAAAATGCAAAGTGCTGGCCTCTGGGGTTGTGTTGTAGGGTGGTGGCCAGGAATAGTCCCCTGGGTGCACCTCTGTGTCTCTGGTTTGTGGTCCCACCCTGCATGGCAGGCACTCCACAAAGCAGCTGGGAAGGCTGATCTCCAAGTGCAGGCAGGCACCCCATCCTGCAGAGGAGTTAACTGAGGCCTCGTCCAGGTTCACTCAGCTGGGAAGTGAAAGTGATGGGGGTCATGGTGGGACCTTGGGCATGGGAATGCCAGGGCCCTGATTGGAGACGGAAGAGGTCATAGCAGGAGATACAAAGCTGAGTGTTGAGTGCTGAGTGAGGCAGGACGGCCTGGGGTGGAGCTTCTGATGGGGTGGGGCCCTGGAGAGGCCTGGAATGAGGTGGGGCCTATGGCAGGGCTGGGGGAGTGTGTGGGAGGGCATCTTGTAGTGTGGTAGGGCCTGTGGTGAGGCACAGTGGGATTGGAGAGGTCTTGTTGTGGGGTATTGGATCCAGACCTGGGTGCAGGGACTTAAAAGTGCTGGAGTACACAGTCACAGTGCTGTGTCCTGTGCCGTGCCACCTGTATTCAAAGACCTTTCTTTCTTTCTTTTTCTTTCTTTCTTTCTTTCTTTCTTTCTTTCTTTCTTTCTTTCTTTCTTTCTTTTTCTTTCTTTCTTCTTTCTTTCTTTCTTTCTATCTTTCTCTTCTTTCTTTCTTTCTTTTTTTCCCTTCCTTCCTTCCTTCCTTCCTTCCTTCCTTCCTACCTTCCTTCCTTCCTTCCTTCCTTCCTTCCTTCCTTCCTTCCTTCCTTCCTTCTTTCATGCAAACATCCTCCATGGGCCAGGACCAGATGCAGAACTGGCCCAGGAGAGGAAGACCCAGCTGCAGCTTCCCCAGGAACTCTGGCGCCTCCTTCCTGCAAGTCTCTTCCTGGAATGAGACCCGCCTGCTGGTGGACTCTCTGGCCTGGAGCTGGCAGCCTGTGCCCTGGCCGCACCTCTCACACTGTGAGCTGTGGGCAGGGCTTTCTGCTGCCATGTCCCTTGCTGCCTCTCCATTTAATTGAGTGAATGTGCTTCTCTTTATTTTTGGTTTGCATTTGGCTTCTGTCACTTGTCACCAAGATATCATCACTGTGCACCCAGTTCTATGGCTCCCACGCCCTCTTGGCCTCAGTACCCTCTCTGGAACCTGGGCTCCTGATACCCTAAAGTAGAGCTCAACGACACTGTGGGCCTGGGTCCATCCTTGGAGTCTCCAGGCTGAAGGAGCACAGATCTGGACTACAGACCAGAGGGGCCCTGTAGCAGCTCGTCCACAGGTGGGTGACCCCGGCTCTGCCCTCTGGTCTTGAGATGACTCTGTTTCCTGCTGGTTTTGGTCTCATCTCTGAACCACCTCCCTCCATCCCTGGCGCAGCAGCTGTTTACTGAATACTGCCAGTGCCCAATGATGGTTTGTTAATGTCCTTTACAAAATGTAGAGCAAGAAACAGAGGACATTTCTTGAGATGGAGGAGGATAGCAGTTCTCTCCAGCTAGAGTGTAAGTGACACCCCTCTCAGCTTCTGAGAAAACCTAGTTTTCTTTGTGCAGCCTGAGACTGTATCTCTGTTTAGCTGTGAGTCTTCATTTCAGCTTGTGGTCAACTAAGACCCTTAGGTGATTTCACAGGAGCTCTTGCCATACCATGGATGTGAACCTCATTATGCTGGGAGCTGGGGCTCTGAGGCAGTTTTTCCTTGAATCTTGACACTAGCCAAGGCTTGTCCTTATCTGTGTGTTCCAAAGATACTTTTGTCTCTAGTGATTTGAGATGCCTGTCCCACCTCACCTCATTTCATATAGGGCCTGAAATGTCACCATCTGTCATGCCTTTGGTTTCTTCCTTGGAGGTCCCTATTAAAAATACAAATGTTCTCTGGGCAGGAGATGGCCTGGATTAGGTAAGTTTTTCCGAATTCCAGCCCTGTGGGCACCACCTTCAGGCTTGGCCAGAGCTGTGGGCCTCAGGATCTTATGTATTTAACTGTTCTTGCAGTGGGCCTCGTTCTGACTGATTGTACTTTGTGGTGCTCAAAGAAGCCATAGCTACAAAATGATGGAAAAGTTATACTTTTCTAAAGTGTGCCCTGGTGGCTATTACAATCGGTGTGCTACCTCCCTCCTCTGGCTCATGGTGCTCTGCGTGGGTCCACGGAAGGAGGGCTGAAGCTGAGTCCTCTCACGGCCTCAACTCCTCATTCCCTGGTATCTGTGTCCTTTGCAATTGCTCCTGGAAAGAGATTGGATTCCCTACCTTTGACTGCTTGGACAAGTGGGATGCAGCTGTGGTCTAGGGCCTTGATGCTCAGAGTGTGTGTTTGTGTTACTGCTTCCCTCTTGTACACCTGACATTGCCCCAGGACGAATGTGCTTCCTTGGGGCACTCACATGGCTGTTGTTCCAGGACCTGAGGCAGTCAGGTTGCTCCATCAAGTTCAGTCTCCATCAGCCTATCCTCAGTCAGACCTCAACTGAATCACAGGCATGGAGCCAAATCCATTCTTCTGTCGTATTGCTAAATGTGTGCTTAGTGTGCTAAATGTGAGCTATTGTAGTTGTTTGCTATATAGCGTCTTTGCAGCCACAGCTAACCCATGCAATGGCCCGGCAAGATGAGTGCCAGGCTTCCCAAGGGCCTCATCTGGCCACGGGAGCCCTGCAGTGGGAAGACCCAGTATTGCCTGCCTTCCTGTGGGAAGATGGGTAGGGAATGGTAGCATGGGCTGTGGCCGCTGATGCTAAATGAGGAAGCCTGCCTGGGACATAGACTCGCTGGAGGCCTTGAGCCTCTCCCTCTCTGGGGCGACCTTCTCACCTGTAGAACAAGGAGGTTGGACTCAGGCTCTGACGTCTGGGTCATTCTGATCTGCTCTTGCTTCATCCCAGCAGCTTCTGGTTCACTGGACTGTGTGTGATGAGCCACCCCGAGGTGGGGCTCACTGTGGTGCCCCTGCAAGACCACACGGCAGCAAGTTGCTCCTGGCGATGGGTTCAGTTATTGCCCCATACTTGAGCTGTCCCTGAATAGTAGCATCTATTGACTTCCATTGAGGGTTCCTGTGTGCCACGCACAGCGCTACCACCCTTTAGGGAGATTCTATCAATCCACAGCTGAAGCAGCCAAGGCAGGTCTGTTACTCGTCCCGTTGGGGGGATGAACAGACTGAGCCCAGAGAGGTGAGGTGACTGCTGAGCACCAGGGAAGTGGGGCCCATATTCAACCCCAGGCCCACCCAATCTCTCACTGAGGAGTTTCTGGTGGTGAAGGTCAGGGTGCTCCAGACCCTCAATGGCCCGTATCAGCTTCCTACAGCTACATAACCAAGCACCAGACACGTGGTGGCTCAAATTGCAGAAGTTTATCGTCCCACAGTTCTGGAGGCCAGAGGTCCAAGATCAACGTGGCAGCAGAGTTGGTTTCTTCTGAGGTTGTGAAGGAGAATCTGCCAGGCTGTTCTAACTCTGGTGTTTGGCAGCAATCTTTATCGTTCTGCAGCTTGCAGGGGAATCACCCAATGTCTGCCTCCGTCTTTACATGGTGCATTCCCTGTGTGTGTCTCCACATTTCCCCTCTGCTTTTTTTCTTTTTTTTTGAGACGGAGTCTTGCTCTGTTGCCCAGGCTGGAGTTCAGTGGCACAATCTCAGCTCACTGCAAGCTCTGCCTCCTGGGTTCACGCCATTCTCCTTCCTCAGCCTCCCAAGTAGCTGGGACTACAGGCGCTCACCACCACACCTGGCTAATTTTTTTTTTTTTTGTATTTTTAGTAGAGATGGGATTTCACCATGTTAGCTAGGATGGTCTCGATCTCCTGTCCTCGTGATCTGCCCACCTTGGCCTCCCAAAGTGCTGGGATTACAGGCGTGAGCCACCGGGCCTGGCCAATTTCCCCCTTTTTATAATGACATGGTCATGCTGGATTAGGGCCCCTCTACTCCATTATGACCTCATCTTAACTAATTACCTCTGTAACAACCTGTTTCCAAATAAAGTCACAGGGAGAGGTATTTGAGTTAGGGCTTCAACAAGTACATTTAGGGGGGCATAATTCAACCCATATTAGCCCCCCAGCGTGGCTATCAGAGCCCTGGTTGGTTGTTGGTGTGTAGGAGCAGTGACTTGGGAGGGTGTGCCCCCTCCTCGAGGAAGCTGGGGCAACCTCTGTGTCTGCGGATGCCTGAGCCGAGGTGTGGCCCTCAGGGAGAAAGGCAGGGGCGGAGCTGTGTGGGTAAGTCACAGCTTTGCCAGAACAGTGGCAGGATGCTCTTATGCAAATGCTCTCCCACAATGACCCCCACCCCAAACTGCAGAAAACCCTGCCTCTGGGACAGGACAGTGGTGGGGGCTGAGGGAGGAGGAGACCTGTCCCTGAATGCTTGCCACTTGTACATTTTGAATTGTGAGCCATGTAAAAGAATTGCAAAAACAGTTTTTGAAAGTTCTTATTAAAAATAGCTCTAAACTGAAAAACAGGACCTACCTGGTAGGCAGGATGAGGAGCCAGTGAGCTGATGGATGGAAACGCCCGCCCCTGCCTGGCCCCAGCAAACGGTGCTATTATTAGCTCCCAGACCATGCTGGCCTCTGAGGTGGCTCCAGGCTTGGCGGGCTTGGCAGTGCTGGGACACACGAGGCTCTTTTAACCCCCACACCCGGAGGAGCCCAGGGAGCCTGCCCTGGGCCTGGCTTCATGAGGATCAGCTCAGGGTACAAGCTAGATCCGGGGGCCAGGAGGTGGTCAGGCCATCTCAATGCAACAGCCCCAGCCCCATCCTGGCCTGGGCCTCCTGGCTGCCTTCAAACAGGTGGGAAAACTCCCACAGCCTCTCCCTTCTTGCACGAAGCCTTTTCCGCCCCCGCCAGCCCTGCTGCCAGGCCAGGCGGCCCGCGGGCCCTGGCAACCTGGTTGGAGCCTCCAGCTGGGCGGATGATGGATGGGGCCACGTCAGCGCCCGCCTCAGAGTGGATTTTGTGTGTGTTTGACATTTATTTACTGTCCGTATAAACACTAACACCTATGAAGCATGCTCGCCGTGTGATAGCTTGGCTGAAGGCAGCTCTTAAGTACATAAATTATGTGCACCTCACTAATGAACGGTTTGACAGGCGGGAAGTTTTATTTACCGCTGGCCCGAGTTTTCATATAAAACCAGGGCACCGGCAAGCCAGGATTTGTGCACCGTCATAGTCTTGCCTATTCAGAATCCAACTCATTTCTTTCTTCTTTCTAAAAAATTTCTCCTCCTTCTTCTTTTTTTTATTTCCCTCTTTGAAAGACTTGACATAAAGCTGAGATCTATGTATAATCCTGCTGCCTGGAGCAAGTGTTGGAGGGAGAGCCAGCCCATCTGGCGGCAGGCTCTTCTGACGGGCGTATGCTTGAACAATATGTGGTTTGACAAATTTCAAGGCAGGCTTATGAAAAAATAACAGCGGTGCAGCCGTCTCGGTGAGTGCCCATCCACCTGCGGGCGCGGGCAGGGGTGCCAGGCCGTGTGAGTCAGGGTGCCTGGCGGGGGATTAGGAGGCCTGTGTAAATCACCGTCATCCAGCACGTGTGGGACACATCAGCGTCCCAGCTCCTGAGACTTGTTTCTCATCACGGGGTCTGCCCAGGGCCAGGTGCCGCTGGTGATACTGGCAGCCTGTCCCCGGTGACCATGTTGGGGTGCACTGCTCTCAGTGGGACGTCTGCTCCTTGGAGTGGAGGGTATGCCCCGAGGCCTGGGCAGGCACCTTCAGGCATCTGTCTTGTCAGCCCTCAGGAGGCCTTGAGACACTCCGGGCAGGGTGGTCCCCTGGCCAGACATTCCTTGAGGACTTAGTCTTTTCATCTGAGAGGGGGTGCAGTGAACCCCCTCACCCTGGCCAAGCTACAATGGTAAAGCCCTCTGTCTGTCCAGCCCTGTGGAGCCAGGCAGGGCTGAGGTGCATCAGGGGCTGGCCTCCAGGCGGCGCCTCTCTGCAGGCCCTAGCCGGCCACTTCGGGCCACAGGCAGGGTTAGCATATGCTATATGAGGCCTCAAGCCATTTCTATACCTCTCTGTGCCTTGGTTTCCCCACCCAAAAAGTGGAGGTACCACTAGCCCCTGCCTCTCAGGACTGCACTGAGGAGATTCAAGGACACAGTGTGTGCTGGGGGCAGAGTGAGCCCCTGCCACACTGTGGCCAGCCTGTGCAGTGTTTCATTTCACCCTGGCAACACCCTGTGTGCAGGGAGGAAAGGGGCTTGCCCAAAGCCTGGAGTTGGCCTTTGTGGGGCCCGATGCCCCTGCCCCTCCCCAGCAACCCTGCCTCCTGGGTCTCCACCGGCCCAGTCAGACCCAGAGTCACTGTGATATCGGCCAGAAGCTTTCTGTGGTGTGGGGGCTCTGTTGGGAGGGTGACAGCAGCCTGCAGTGTGACCTGTGTCTATCGGGCCTTCTGATGGCTTCTGAAGCATGTCTCAGGGGATGGCCCAGGGACTCTGTCTTAATGGGCGGCATGAGCCATTCTGTTGTGAGCATCCTGAGCAGGTGCCCACTTCGAAGACAAGGAGATCCAGATGCCTGCCCAACCCACCCGCTGCCTCTTGGATTGGGGTGTGAGGGGCCCCCAGAGAGGCCGACACTGCTCACGTGGTCATGCTACAGCCAGCTCCCCACCTGCAGCGCAGGAAGCATCCATATGTGGCAGGGCGATAGCCACATACCAGGAGTCAGGGCACTAAGGAGTTGCCTCTCTCCCATCACCGGCCATTCTCCATGGCCTCTGCCCTGGAACTTCCCCAGCTACCCTAGGCAAACCAGCCACCCCACTCCTCCTGGCCTGGTTGCAGCCTGGGCACACATCTCTCCCTGCAGGTTACCACACCCACATCTGAGTCCCCACCAGGGCAGGAACTGGTTCCCTTTTGTCTGTGTCTCTGGGTCTCAGTATACAGAAGGTGCTCATAAGTGTCACAGGAAGGGTAGGAAGCAGGAGGTGCAGAGATCTCCATCCAGCCAGTGCTGGGCCCTCAGGGACCTTGAGTAGCTGGGCAGTTGTCATCCCCGGGCCCTGCTTTTCCCAAGACCACTGCAGCCACCAGGCCCTGTTCCTCTTGGTTCTTGCATGAACCTGGGTGACTGTTCCCCACTCCTAGAGTTCCAGTTTCATTCTCTACCCAGCAGCGGCGATGAAACCCACTGGAGGACTGCTGTGCCTAAAACAGTTTTGGGAGGCTGTGGGTCCACAGCAAAGGGCAACTGGTGGATGTGGCCATAGGCACTCAGGAATGCCACAAAGCCAGGAGGCCTTCCTGGAGAAGGTGGCATGTTGGTCAAAGAAGATCATAGGATATGGCTAGGAGGGGAAACTGCAGCACAAGCAAAGCCTCAGACCCCAGAATGGCTGTGCGGTGGTGGCGGCTTGGGAGCTACATGGTGGCTGAGAACCTGTTGGGGCAGGGGTGGCACTATCTCCACAGTCCCAACTGGAGACTGTGTGGACCCCTCTGAGGCTCAGGAGAGAATAAAAGCGCCAAGGTCACAGAGCAAGTAAGTATGGAGCCTGCACCAGTCACCAGGCTGCCCAGCTTTGCATTCCCAGCTACTGGGACACACTCAGAGGCTCACGGAGCAGGGCCACGTGCCGCCAGCTTTATTAAATTCATATTTCCACCTCCATCCCGCACAAATATCTGTATTTACCATCAAGCTCGGCAGTATTTATTTTCTAAAGTAGTTCTGTTTAAACAAGGAGTTTCTCTCTTAAATTCATCGACTCCAATTTCCTGTGGCCCCAGCCCTCCATGGAGCTGACATTAATCATTTGCATGACTGCAGGTTCTGCGGCCGCCGAGGGCCTCCGGCAGGCGGCAGCCATGGCGCCGGGCTTCGCTGCGGCTTCCCCTGACTCTTTCAATTAAAGCCGGGGGAATGGGACACAGTGCCCCCAGAGTGACCAGAGGTGGAGTGTGGCTGGAAGGGGCAGGAGGCAGGACCAGCTCAGCAGCTCCCGGCTCCCACCCTGGCTCAGTCCGTTAGAGCCGGATGACCTCTGCCAGCCTCTTTGCTCAGGCTGCCCATCAGGGGCTGCACTCCAGCTGCTGTCTGCATCCAGCGCGGGCTCCACCATGGGCACTCACTGTGCCTCACTTTGCTCACCCATGACATGGGGACACTAGGTGTCCCTGCTGCACCTGGTGCACTGAGGTGGCAGGTGCACACAGAGCACCAGCTGCCACTTCAGCAGTTGTCATTGATATTTGGTGCCATTGGCAGGGAGAGCACCTGGTGCAGGGCTAGCCCATAGCATGTGCTCCATGGGGTTCCTTCCTGTCTTGTGCACAGTCTCATTCCCTTAGCAAGATGACCGGGCATCCCAGCACATTGGGAGGCTGAGTGGGAGGATTGCTTGAGGCAGAAGTTCAAGACCAGTCTGGGCAACATAGCGAGATTCTGTCTCTATTTCTCTATTTCAACAAAAGTCTTTCCCACAGCATAATATACTCTAGCCTCATCTTTGGCCTTTGCAAAGGTGGGGTGGTGCACACAACTTGGGAGACCCACTACCCTCTTCTGGGGGCTGACCCCGCCCCCCACTTCAGGGCCCTCTGGATTCCTAAAGTGTGAGAGGGCCACCGAGAGAACACCCTGGGCCACGCCGCCCACCCACCCACCCCCCGCCTGCCTTGCTCCAGCCGCACACCTCTGCTGCTCCTGTCAGTTTCCTATTGAGCATCTCTGTGCAGTGCTGTGAGCTGTGACAGCCAGGGCAGCCTGGTTGACAGCAACAGCAAGAAGGGAATGAACTGGAAGGTTATGGGGAGGCTAGAGTTTTGGATTTTGAGAGACAGTAGGGTCAGCCTCATAAGACATTGAAGGCAGAGGTGATGGTAATAATGTTAGTAACTGCAATGACATCAGCTAAGGTTCACTGAGCGCTCACTGTGTGCTGGACACCATGCTAAACACATGCACATACAGTCTCATTGAATCCTCTCTGCAGCCCTGCCAGTGGGTACCATAGCCCATTGTACAGGTATGAAAACTGAGGCACAAAGAGGGTGAGCAGCTGGCTGGAGGTTGCACAGCTGGTGAGTGGTAGAGTGGGAATTTGGACCCTTGACCTTGGACCCCAGTCATGATGCTGGGTTTGTTTCTGTAGGCTGCACAGAACCCTCGGTTGGGGACCTTTTAGGAAGGAGTTAGCTCCTGCTGGGACCAGTCCTCACACCTTTGCACTGTGGAGGGATTTCAGGAGAGAGTGGAGCCTTTGGCTGCATGCCTACCTCTAGACAAGGGGAGGGCAGGCCTCGGAGCAGCAGTCCCAGCTGATTCGTCTCCAGGGGAACAGGGAACCTTGGAAAGAAAGCTGGACACATTGGGAGGTCGAGGTGGGAGGATCACTTGAGCCCAGGAGTTTGAGACCAGCCTGGGCAACAGAGCAAGACCCCGTCTCTATTTTTTTTTTTTTTTAAAGAAAGAAAGCTGGGTGCTGTTTCCAGAACAAGGTGTTATGGATTCTGGCCAGCCCAAGATTCCTCTTCTTCACTACAAGGACTGAAAATGTCCTAAAGTCAGCAATACATTTCTAACTCTGATTCTACAGGAGGGAAGCTGAGGCCCAGAGCAGGGACAGAAGCTATACCAAACTTCCAGATGCTCCTGCCCCATCCCAGAGCTTCTCTTCCAGGTGCCAGCAACAGCAGTAGTTTCCTAGTTTGCACCCCACTGCCCCATCTCTCTGGTCAAAACCCCGAAGATGAATGGAGGCCTGTGTCCATCAGCTATTGCTGTGAAACAACCCACCTTAAGACTTAGTGGTTGAAACAACAATAATTTAATTGCTTGAAACTCTGCAATTCATGCAGAGCTGGGCAGGAGCTGCTGGTGTGTGCTCCTGTGGCATTCATGGGGCCAGTTGGGCCAACTCAATCGAGGCTGCAGGCTCCAGGACAGTTCCACTTGCACTCCCAGCACCTCTATTGAGCCTGGGAATGGGCACCTCTCACTCCCCACCCCTTTCTCATCCCAAGGTCTCACTCTCCATGTGACTTCCTGTACTAGAGGCCCAGGAGGCCAGAGCTCTCTGAGAGGGAACATCCTGGGGAGTAGATGTGGGAGCTGCAGACCCCATAAGGGAGGAGGGGATAAAGATAGGTTATGGGAACAAGGGAGGAATTAAGTCCCATCTTTTCCAGGCCCAGGCTGCTTCAGAGACTCGGGCCTGTTGGTGAGAGAGATGGGTAAAGGAAAGTGAAGACAGGTGAGATCTGGGTGTAAGATGGGGTCTTGAGGCCAGTGTGAGGATGGGCTGAAGTGAACAGGAGTAGAGGGACTGTTATGGACTGAATTGTATCCCCACAACCCATATGTTGAAGCCCAATGTGACCTCAAGATAGATACTGCTATTTTCCCCATGTTACACATGGAGACTGTCCTAGTTCCCGCCATAACAAATGACCACAAATTCAGTGGCTTAAACAATAGAAGGTTATTCTGTCACAGTTCTGGAGGCCAGAAGTTCAAGATCAAAAGGCTCTAAGGGAGGCTCCTTCCTTGTCCCTTCCCATTTCTGTTGGCCCCAAGAGTCCTTGTCTTGTGGCTGCATCACTCCCATCTCTGCTTCCACCATCCCATGGCCTCATCCTTCCTGTGGATCTCTGTGTGTCTTCTCTTCTGATAAACATGCTGGTCATTGGATTTAGGAACCACCCAATCAATCCAGTATGACCTTGTCTTAACCAATTACATCTGCAAAGACCCTATTTCCAAATAGGATTACATTCTTGGGTTCTGGTCAGACAGGACTTTTGGGGGACACTGAAATCTCTTTCTGTAGTCCCACAGTCAAGGCAGCAGAGCTGGAGCTCCCATCCCGGGGACTCCCCACCTAGCTGAGCCCCTACAAGGAACTCCCCTCCTCTCCCTTGGGGGTTACTGAAAGCCTAGTGGTTGGAGGTTCATGGTGCAACCAGCCCCTGGCCCACCTTCTCTGCTCTGAGCACTGTAGAGTAGAATACAAACAGCATCAGAAGGGTGGTCAGGAGTGCAGGGGCCACGCTGCCCCTCCTTCCCTCGTCTGTGACTGTCTATCTCCTGGCCGAGTTGGAAGTCACACAATGGGATGTGCAGGTACAGAAGGGGCAAAGGCCTGGGGTCACCCCCCTCCCTTAAGCCCCCCACACCAAGGCAGTGCAGACATGGCTATTGAGACACCTGGCTCTCAAGCCAGCATTGAAACCCATGGTGTCAGCATTTTCCTTTCTCTTACGTTTTTTGTTTGGGGCATATCTCAGTCCACTGGTGCTGCTGTAGCAAAATACCTGAGATTGGGTAGTTTATACACAATAGAAATTTATTTCTTATAGTTCTGGAGGCTGGAAAGTCCAAAATCAACATGCCAGCATTGGTGTCTAGTAAGGGCCTTCTTGCTGTATCCTCACATGGTGGAAGAGTCAAAGGGAGCAAACTCACTCCCACAGTCTTTTTAGAAGAGCCCTGATCTCATCCATGAGGGGTCTGCCCTTGTGATTTAGTCACTCTTAAAAGTCCGCACCTCTTTACACTGTCACATTGGCCATTAAGTTTCAGCACGTGAATTTTGTGGCACATATTCACACCACAGCAGGAAAGGGGGCAGCCTTCAAGTGTGTAAGTAAAACCTGCAGGCAATAGCTCTTGAAAAAACTAAAACCTTACAAGTTAAGATTAATGTCCCTGTGGATGCCACCCCTCCCAAGTCCCTGCCTTACCTCCAGAACTGAACACCTTTATCTGTTTGGAACACATCCCTTCAGACATTAAAAAAAAAAAGCCTTTATTACATGCATGTGTGTGTGTGTGTGCGTGTGTGTGTGTAGAAAATACGTACTATTGCATTATGGTGCTTAACTCATTTTGTCAAAAATTTCCATAGACAAAATAGTCAAAGAACCCCACGTCCTCACAGCCCAGCCCCACCTGTCACCTGCTCACAGCCAATCTTGGCTCCTCTGAGCCCCTCCCCCAAACCCAGGCATCCCCAACTCCCTGGCAAGTGTCTCAGGGTGTGTCTGCCTCCACGGGCAGGGCTCCCCTTTTCTTAAATAACACCATTCCATCAGCACTCTCACCAAAGTCAGCAAGTGTTCCTTAAGATTATCTAATGCCCATTCAGCCTCCAAATTTCCCTAGTTGTCTAAAAATGTCTTCTCAGGCTTGGTTTGTTTGTCTCAGGATTTGCCGGGCTGTCAAAGGCCTTCGTGGGACCCTGCTCTGGGCCCCACCGTGCCGGCATCTCCGAGGCCCATCCTGCCCAAACATGCAGAGGGCCTCCTGCCTCCTCACGGCCCTGCAGCTTCCTCCTTCACTCAGTCACACCTCTATTGATGGAGACACACTTAGGTGGGTCCAGGGTTTTGCTACAAAAACAAGGCTGCAATTAACATTCTTCATTCTTTCTGAGCCTCCTGGATGTTTTTCTAGGGACAATGGCTTGCTGTTGGGCAGCCACTTCCCCTCTCTGAGCCGTGGCTTCCCCCTTGGAGAAGTGTAGAAGGCTGAGATTCTAACAGTATCTGATATTCTAAGAGGAAGACTCCATCATATGCCCTGAGGCCACGTTGTTCTGAGCAGAGGGAGGCAATGGTGTTTTGCTGTGGGAGAGACTTCCCACCATGCTCACTGGTCCTCAAACTCCACAGAGGGATCACTGGCATGGGGGAGGAGCATCCTGGGGCCATCTCAGAATCTGCCCACCACACTGCCCAGGAGAAGGGCTGATGGGACTCTAGCAGTGAGAGCTGAGTCAGGGGACAGTCAGAGGAGTGGGGTCTGGGGAGTGGGGTCTGGGAAGTGGGATGCAGGTTGCAAAGCAGGAAGGGATCCCTTTCCTGCCTTCATTAGGGCAGGAGTGCCAGGGAGAGCAAAGCCGACAAGCACAGGTTCTTGTCTAGGCCTTGCCTCTCACTCTGCCCTTGACCTCTCCAGCCTCAGCATCCCGATCTGTGAAATGGCCACAGGGACAACATGCTCTTCCCGGGCTTGCTGTCAATGCAGCAATGCACACACATTACTCCAGCACATTGAGCACATAGAAGGTGCCCAAGAAATGTCATTTCCTTTCCCCACACCCAGGCTGGGCCCCAATTCAGTGCACAAGCAGGTGCTACTGGCTGCCTGGCCAGGCCCATAACAGGAAGTTGGGTCTTTGGGGTGACTTTCTGGGCAGTGCCAGTGACTCTGTTTCCCTCTGAGTCTTACAGAGGAAAGACCCCAGCTTGTGGCCAGAGGCACTGGGCTGGGTGCAGAAGAAGGTATTGCAGGAAAGGAGAGCCCTTCCCAGTGCTAGCGACAAACCCCTGTGACCTCAGGACCTCAGGTACGTTCTGCGAACTCCCACTTTCCAAGCCCTTTCTGTAGATGTTTTTGACATTCATAGATGGGGAAACTGAGGCCTGAGGAAGGGAAGCAGACAGAGTGACTTGTCAATGAGCTCAGAGTGAGTTGGGGCAGGGCCAGGACAGACCCAGAGACGGGCCTCTGCCCAGCAGGTCCCGAGGGCAAAGGCTATATATCTGCTGGGGTCTTCTCTTTCATCAAGGGCCTCCTAGGATGTGTGGCAGGTTAGGAGCCAACAAGGAGGTGGTGTGGATTGTGGGCCAAGCCCCAGCCTAAAGGACAGAGGGAGAAGCCTGTGATGCTGTAGCCTTGAGCAGGGAGCCACTGCTACATCCCCCCAAAGCCAGGGGGGCATCGGGAGAAACACCAACCTGTCTCTCCTCCCATCCTTCCAGCAGGTGGGGGCTCAGGGTCCTCTGTGGGGTAGGCTCCAGGACCCAGGCCTGTGAGCCAAGCAGGACTGGGTGGACCCTCACCTCGAGCACCCCCAGGGTGTTGTCAGAACCCTGCTGTCCTCATGCATCCCCGCCACCCAGCAGTTGTACTGTGCACAGTCATGTGCTTAGCTCGGTACATGGGCCGTGGTGCATCGAAAGGACCTTTTTGCTCATGTTTCTATTGGGACTTCAAGGGCAAGGGCAGGACCAGTGGGGCCAACTGACCCACATTCCATATGGAGGACTTGCAAAGAGGGTGGTGAGGCCAATTTCACTGGCCCCTCACCTCCCAGTGATGAGCACTTGAGTAGAGAAGGGAGTAGGGAAGTGAGACAGCAACTGGGGTCGCTGCTGTGGTTGCTGGGGCTCAGCCCTGCTGCAGGGTTGGGGAGACCTGGAGAGCCCAGATCTGTCACCCCAGCCAGAATGAGGGTGCCTGGAGCCATCGGCACCTTCCGCGGGGCATGAGTTGGAGGTAACTCCCTGGGGCCGTAACTCCCAGGTATGAGGTGTGCCTCATACCTGCCAGGCACACTCCTGGCTGGAGAATGTTCTGATCCATGGGCTGCTGAACGCCTTGTAAGGAAAGAGCCATTGGTGGGTAAAAGGGAGGCCAGTGACCAGGGTGCAGGGCATTGATATCTGCTGCAGGAAGACCCATGATGCCCCCGGGAGCCTCCAAGAGAGGGGCTGGGTGTGGAGTCTCTGCTGTGCTGCCAGAACATCTTGTTTACCCTCTGTTGGTGAGGGACACCTCCGTGTGCCCGGTGGGTACAAGCTGCCATGCTAAAGAGGGTGCCGCCTGGGGCCTCTTCACAGAGCAGACACGGGAGGGTGTCCCAGGAAGCCACTGGAGGTGAGGCCTTGCAGGGAGAGGGGACAGAAGGAGAGATGTCCCCAGAGAACAACAGGTGTCCCAAGAAACAGCATCAGCTTCAAATGTCACCAGGCCCAGGGCACGCAGCCACCCTGGAGCTGGTTACTGCTTCTGTCCCTCCCTCTGCAAAGGCCAGTCCTGTCCGTTTCCTGCTAAGCACAGGCCAGAGAGAGTGGGGTACTACAGAAATGAGAGATTTGAGGTTAAAGGACTTCTAATGACCAAGAGTGGTCAGAGGAGATTTAGGAAGCTGCTGGGGACTTCCTGCAGGGCGAAGGGCATCTTTTCCCTGGGCAGGTTGGAAGGACAGTTGGGGAGGATCAAAGTTGCTTCAGAGATGGGGAAATAGGCTCAGAGAAGCTCATGGCAGCCTGAGGAGGGGCCCAGCTCCTGCTGTGGGCTCCACACTCCCATCTCGGCCTCATTTTGCCATGCAGCCTTTGGAATTGCAGGAGCCAGGGCTGCTCCCCAGAAGCCCAGGTTCTGCAGTCCATTTTGGGGCATTGACACCCCTGCTGTGTGTTTCATGCACCTGATGTGTAACCAGCCCTGCCATGAGCCAGGCAGTGCAAGTCACTAAAACAAAGCTCTGGAAGTCTGAGACTTGCAAATCCCTGACCTCAGAAGCCCCTGTCACCCGAAGATGGGGTTATGGCAGCAGCTCAGGGAGAGTCCCCAGGCAGCTGCCCATTGTCTTCCCAAAGCCCTCTGCCTGCCTGGGTGGGGACAGACCCCCTCCAGCATGGCCCCCACCTACCCCCACCTGCCACATTCTTCTGTGACAACACCCTGTGCGGGGCAGGTGGCAGCCAAAAGCCCCACTGGCATGCGGACAATGAGCCAGGATTAGGCCTGAATGACAGGCCTGACAGAGGCTTGGGTGGATCCTCACTGGGGCTACTGCTACCCTGAGCCAGTGGGAAGGGCTTGACTCTGAGCTTCAGTGATAGGTGGGCGTCTGTCTTTGCGAGGCCACCCAGCCGCTGGGCGCTGTCCCAGGATGGCCCCTGGACCCCGAGCACTCTCAGACTGCTCTCTTCCCTGCAGCTCTGCAGCCCCTGCCATCCTGTTCCTTGTGCTAAAGTCACCCAGTAAGAAGCTGGCAGGGTGGGGATCTGAACCCAGGGCCCCAACCCTGGGGAAGTGTACACCCACCTGCACCAACCTGCCACCCCTCATTTCTTCTGGAAGTCTCCCAGGCAGGCAGCACTACCTTCATTTTGCAGATGAGCAACCTGAGGCAGCCCAGCCACTAGGTGCCCACGGATGCTTGTGAAATGGAGGCTGGTGGAGGTTCCCCAGTGGGAGGCGATGCAGGGACTCTGGATGGGCACCAGGAGGAACAGCTTGAGAGCTCACCTTCCCTCCCACCTTGGGCTCTGGGGTCGGCCTGCATCAGCAGCCAGTGGGCCTCCTGGGACAGAGATGCGGAGGCCCCATGGACCTGCAGGCGCTGAGATGTTAGAATCAAAACTGTCCAAGAAAGAGTGGGGCCTTCGAGGGGCTCCTTGAGGGGCTGAGGGACTGGGCAAGGTGGGCGAGGGCTGTCCTGGTTGGGAGGGGCTTTGAGGCATGTCATTGGCTAGTGCCCTGAATGTCTGTCCAACCAGCCAGGAGGATGTGTCCTCCCCATGGGATTGGGACAGATCCTGGGTCAACCTTTAACAGATGAATTTTAGCCCACAATGGGGAGAGACTCCTCTCCAGCCTCAAGAGCCTAGAGACTAAGTGGGCTGCAGCAGGAGGCACCTCGGGATGAGCCACCACCCGTGGGAGGCCTGAACAGCTCACGATGACAGCAAGGAATGTTTGCTCGTCCCTGGCCTGGGCCCAGGAGCTCTCTTGTCTCAGGGTCCTCTGTCAAGTGGGGATGGTTGTCCTTCTTCTCTGGACCATGGTGGGAGGATGGAAGATTGTGCCCAGGAAGTGTCTGAGGCCAGTCGGTGCTTGACAGGTTAACGCCCACCCAGCCCTTGCCTCTTCAATCCCCTGGCCCTTCATCCTCTTCGGCACCTCCTCTTTCTCCTCTTCCCTGCTTCCTTATCTCCTCTGTGGCCAGTCTCCTGAAATGACCTCAGTATTGGCCTCAGCATCCCTCGCCGCTGAAGAATATCACCCCCACCCCCAGGGCACACTGGGGGGTGAGTGCCTCCCTCTCCCACGGTGCCTCCTGGATCTCCAGGGAGCCTGTCACCAACCTCACCTGATTCCAAGTCGGGCTGAGCCATGGGCGTAGGTGCATCTTTGGGGGCCTGTCATGGTTTGCGACACAGACCATTGAGGCCAGTCTCCATCCCCATTGAGTCTCTGCCCTCCCTCAGGTCCCCATCATCTGGCACGTGAACACTGAGGCAGGCCTGGGGCTGTGCCCTTCACTTCTGCATCCTGATGGCCAGACACAGGCGTGTGGCTGCCTCTCTCATGCTGGGCACCTGGGAAGAGGAGATGGTAGGACAAGTGACCGTCCTGGGTGGAGACTGCTGTTTTGGGGATGGTCACAGGATCCACTGACCAGGTTGCCAGGAAGGCAAGACACACCCAGCCCCATCTCCCTGAGCCTTCATTAGCTGCCCCTGGGCCCGGAGTGGAGGACACACACAGGCAGGCTCTGCAGTGCAGTCCAGGGAGGTGACTCCCAGGGCTGTGCCCTCTGCTGGATGACCAGGCCCCCTGACGCTGCTAATTTGCTTTTCTCTTGGAACAGCCTCTGCCATCAGACACCTGCCAGGTGGAGAAAGATGGGGCCCATCTCTTCCCTTGCTCTAGCAAATGGCCAGCTGACGCCAGCACAGAACAAGGTTGGGGGGCCAGGGTTCTACAAATCCCTTGATTCCAAGCCTCCAGCAGACACACACCTTGCCCTAGTCCTTCAAACACTCCTCAGTTGCTGCTGTGAAGGGAGTTTGCAGACGTTATCAAGGTCCCAATCAGGTGACCTTAATTGACAGGGAGCTGACCCAGGCGGGCCTAACCTACTGAGGGGAGCCCTTTCAATCCAGTCTAGACATCAGAGACAGGCAGCCAGAGATCGAAAGCATGAGAAGAATTTCATCCAAGGAAGTCTCCATTGCTGGCTTTGAAGATGGAGGGAGCCACACAGCCAGGGCTGGGGGAGGCCACTAGGAGCTGAGGGCAAGGAGGAAATGAGGACCTCAGTCCTCTCACCTTAAGGAACTTAATTCTGCTAATAAGGATGAGCTGGGAAGTGGATTTTTCCCCAGAGCCTCCAGATGAGGACTCAGCCTGGCTGGCACCTCAATTCAGCCTTGTGAGACCCTGAGAAGTGAACCCAGACATGCCAGGCCAGGCTTCTGAGCTGTGGACCTGTGCGCTGACTCACGGTGGTGTTTAAAGTGGCTAAATATGTGGTAGTTTTTATGCAGCAATGGAAAATGAATACAGAGGCCAGCTCCAGGCCAAATGCCATCTGACCCACAGGTGGGTCCAGCAAGGTCAGTGGAGACAAGAAGAACTGGCTGACCAGTAGACTCATGAGCAAAAGTAGACTTGTGGATTTCAGCCACAAAGTGCTGGGGTAACTTGTTACACAGCAGGAGCTAACTGCTACGGCTTGTCAACAACCACAAACTGTGAGGGAAAGAAAGCCTAGGAGGTGCCGCACAGGCAGCTCTGGGAGGTTGGGGGTGGCAAGTTGGAAGTCAGGAGGCTCCACAGGGACACCTGGGGCTGAGGCAGGAAGGAAGGTGGAAAGGAGGGCATGGGCCTTCAGGGACTTGGTGACATGTTGGGAGGGCAGTGGAGGGAGAGGAGTCTGTAAGGCTGAGCTGGGGAAGGACCTCGGAGGGCCCTGGGTGACTTTGTCCTGGGGGTACCAGGGAGCTATGGAGGACTTGAGCAGGACGAGGGTGTGGTCATGCTGGGGTTCGGGAATTCTCCTTTGGTGTCTGGGCTGATGGAGGGGAAGGGAAGGGAGTAGGGCAGTGAGACCAGTCGGAAGCATTTGGGTGCTCATCCTGGGAGCCTCCTCTTCAGGGTAAATGGAGGCCGAGTGATGTGGGGCTGGTAGGGGTGGAGGAGGGAAGGGAGACCGTGGCTGAGGGCCCTGAGAAAGGAGGCTCAGGCAGCAAAGGGTACACCCCGGCCCCCTAGACTGGGCCAGCAGGTCTCCTGCCTTGAGTGGGCTGGGCTGTATGGGAGGGAAAGGCTGCCTCCGAGGCCCCACCAAGAGGAAGCCAGTCCCAGCCAGGTGTCCCCAGGTGAGAGACCTGACTCCCTGGGCTGTCGTGAGACTCATGGCCCCTAGATGGGCTTAGGCATAGACGCCCCTGTGAAGGGCGCTACCAGACTGTTTTGCAAACTGGGAGACTGAGGTGTAGAGAGGCTGGGTAACCTGCCAAGGTAACACGGGCAGTGAGTGGCCCAGGAGGGGTTTGCACAAAGGGCATCTCTTACCCGAGGGGTGAACAAGCGGGGAGACTGCTGCTGCTCTGCCCGGAGGTGGCTCTGTATGAGGAGGGGAGCTAGAGCCCCCACCGCCTCTGCGTCTTCCCTTCAGGAGGAGCTGGGAGTGATGTTACGACTTGGAAAGCTTAAGACCACAGGAGAAACCAATTTTTGCCTCCACTTATGTAAAATAAAATAAAATAACCCTAAAGCATTTGAAGTTCTGCCCGCCTTGGCTGCCTTCCCCAGGGGTTGTGTTGGAACCGCCCCGATTTTCCTGGTGGAGGCTGTTCCAGGGACTGCCCATTCCCAGTGATTCTGGGGCCAGAGCCGGACATGGGTCCAAGGCCTCCTCCCCCAGCTTGGCTCTGCTCAGCCCCTCTCATTGCTGTACTGGCTATTGACCAGCACGGCTCCAAGTCCTAGAAAGGTAGGACCTCAGGACATAGACTCTTCACTCTCAGGACCCTGGAACAATGGAAACCTAGAGCCACAGGTTCTTAGGAAATGCACAGTCCTTCAGAACTTCAGGCCACCCATTCCTTCCCATCGGAGACTGTGGTGGTCCAGGGAAGGGCTGTCAGCCCTGAGCAAGCAAGCACCTCTGCAGACAGGAGCCCCTCAACTGTTGTGTGACAGTGGTGCCACCAAGTTCTTCCCCACGGGAGAAGCCGCCTCCTACGCCCTGCGCTGCCAGGGCCCCCGCTCTGGGTGGGGAACGAGCCTAGAGCAGCTGCTCCTGCTCTCTGGGAATGGCTCTCTGGTCCACGGTTTGCTCTGGCCCCTCCTTCTTCCCCTAGAAGAGTCTCCTCCTGTCACCATCACCTCACTAGCCATTCATATCATGGGCTGTGGGGACTGGGCTGTCTCTGGGTGCCACCTAGCCCTGTCAGCCACTTCCAGCCTGGAGACACACAGGAGCCCAGGGCTTGTTTTATGCCTTGACCATGCTCAGGTTGTCTTCGGCAGGAAGTCAGAGCTCCCAGCAAACCGCCGTGATGGCCACAGTGCTTTCTGAGGCCTAATTTCAGTCTCTGCTGTATGTCTCTGCTTTCGCCCCCAGACATGTGCCTTTCCCTCTCCCCTTCCCTCTGCCTCTAGTCTCTCTTCCCCCTCATTCTCCCTCTGTGATAGGCTCCACTGTGTCCTCCCAGATTCTCCTATGGTACGTCAGAATGCAATCTGATTTGGAGACAGGGTCTTACAGGAAGTCACTAGGGCGGGGCCTAACCCAGCACAACAAGGCCTGAAGTGCTTTGTGCTGGCAGCTCTAGGAAATGAATCTCCACCCTCCCTCACTCCCTCCCCACCCCTCTGTCTTAGAGAAGGCCACCTTGAGGCTTTCAGCCTCAAAGACCCTGGATCAGATGCACCTTCAGTCCCATCGTGCCCAAGGCAATGTGATGGGTTGCAAGATTTTAGGAGGCATTTGTCCCTCAAAGGTCTTTTCAGTTCATCATCTATATTTGGAGTTGAGAAGCAGCACTTTGGTTCTCTAACCTCTGGCGAGTTTCTGGACCCTCTCCTCCTTTCCTGTTCTGCTTGCAATCTGACGAGTTTCTCTCCTCAGCACCTGTCTGTCCTGTCATCTTTAGATAGTTGCAGCCAATGGCAGCCGGCACCCCAACCCCTGATGTCTGCTGCTCCCATCTCTTCTCTCAAAGCCACACGGTCACTAGGTAAGTTCTAGTGGCCATGTGGGTCTTCATCCTTCCAGCCTCTGACATGGGATGCACCCCACTTTGTGTGTAAACACTACACCAGTGCCACACACTCTTGCTGGCTTTTGTTGCCACCCCATTTCTGGTGCCAAGCCAGTCCTTGGACACAGAAACAACCAACCTCATTTTCAGACTTGACACCACAAAGGCTTATTTCTCATGCAGTGGTCAGTTGGGGAATTGCTCCTCACGCAGCCCCTTGGGGGCCCCGGCTCAGGCAGCTCCACATTCTGTAGCTGTACCACATGGCCCCTTGAGCACCAGCTCAGAGGAAGAAATAGCTGAAGATGTAGTCTGGCCCCTGCCTGCCCCAGCCTGGAAGTGATACCCATCACTTCTGCCCATGGCCACTGTTCCATGGCCCACCTGAGGCCAAGGAGCCTGGGGGATGTGGGGACTTGGTGGCACTCAAGCCCTTTTGTGTAGAAAACCAGAGATGTTCCCAGGGAACAGAGGGCTTGGAGACACTGGGTCAGCCTCCATCCCCTTCAGCACCTATCTGATGTGGACTAGGGCCAGGGCTGGCCTTCACCTCCACTCCTGCACAGCTCACCTCAAGGGCCCTGGGCATTGCACTCTGCTGTCTGGAGCCTCAGCTCTGAATCCTGTTCAGAACAAAAGGGAAAGTAAAGGCCACCAAAGGCTTTGCTTTCTGAGGCTGCAACTGCCTACCAGCCACTGAATTCACCAGGCTCTGGCCTTGAGACCCAGAGGCAAGTGCCTCCTGAGGGGTGGAAAAAGCCGGCTGGGGCAGGGAAGTGGCTCTGCAGGGCCTCAGGCCCCTGAGCCTCCTCTCCCTAGGCCTTGGCCCTCTCCTGGGGTGGGGCCATGCATTCCTCCCACCAGTTCCCACCCATGGGACTATGATTCCATTCTGCAGAGCAGAGCCCATTGCTGATATTGGCTCACCTGCCCTCACAGTGCGGGTGCCCGGCCTGCTGAGGCTGGTGCCAGGGGCATCCCTAGGACACTATGATAGATGAGGCCTGGGGAGAGGTTGAGGGTCTGACCCATCTCCCAGTTCACTCTGCAGGCCCTGCCGGATGGCTGAGCCCCTCTGCTGGGAGGAGCCATGGCCCAGAGTTGGGGCGGGAGGCACCTGGGCCCACCTCCCAGGGCCTCTCTCCAGCCGCCTCCACCTGCACCCTGTGTTGTTCCAGGCCTTGTGCTGGTTCTGTACTCCCAGAGCCCTCAGACTGTGGGGGGACAGGGCCACTAACAGTCGTGGGTGCCATGAGAGCTGTGAGGGCTTCTGACCAGAGAATGAGCAGGAGGGGTCCTGCAAAGTGTTGTGGGGGGAGAATCCAGGGGAAGGAACAGCATGGGCAGGGTGATTCCTGGCAGAGGGACCCCGGCACCTCTGCTGAGGGCTCCTCCCAACCCAGGCCCTGATGCTGCCTCCACCAATCCCGCAAGGGCCACTAGGGGCACCTGGTGCCCCTGATGCAGGGCCACTGGGTGGCACCTGCCGTGGCCCAGCACTCCCTCTCAGGAGGCGGGACCAGCCTCATCCTCTCAGGAACCTGTGGGATCTGGGGTTCCTTTGCCTCTTGCTTCCAGCAGGACTGCTGCCCCCCACCCCGGCCCCTACCACCGAAGGAATCACATTGAGCCTCACCCTGCAACCCCTCTGGGCACCTAGCTCTCACGGCCTAACCTGACCAGGGTAGGGCCTTCAGTCCGGTCTTCTCCCACCTGCAGAGGAGAGGTGCACCCATCCCCTCGGTCTCCTCCAGGCTGCGGAAATAGCCCATTACTCCCAGTGCTGATAATGGCCTCTCAATTGAATTAAGAGAGTTCACGTGAAGCCCAGGCATGAAATCCGTTTCCGTAAAAGTCCAAATTTGGGACAGTGGCAGGGAGCAGCATAGGGAGGGGACTTCGGGTCCACCAAAGAAAACACCCCTGTGCATTTGTTTCCAATTCCCCTTCCAGCACCATTGCTCCCTCCCTACTCGCCCAGGGACCTTGGGCGGTGGGCCAGATGCTGCGTTTGTAATTCTCTCTCATTAATGGGTAATTTCCCCTCCTGTGAATGGAGGAGAGAGGCAGCCCCTGGGGAGGTAGGCAGCACATGGCCCTCAGGCCTGAGGCCTCAAAGGGCAAGTGGGCGCAGCCTGGGCACCCAGGCATCTGCAGCCACCAGCACCTCTCAGGGCCCTTCTCAGGTAGCTCATGGCCCCCACCAAGCTGGCATTCAGATTCCCATGGACAGATGGGGAAACCGAGGCCCTAGCAAGCTGTGGTTTTTCCAGCACACCCAGCAAATAAGTGCTCCATGCTGCAACAATACCATGAAATGGCATGAGCACACGGAGAGGGGACAGGAACCCAGGAAAGACGCAAAATGAGCAGACTTCCAAATTATGGGCCACAAAGCTGAAAATCATTCTGTGGATGTGGGGTAGAGGATGGAGGGGGCGGTGCCTTGAGCTCAGACGGGCCTGGGTGGGAATCCTGGGCCATCTCTTGGGGCTTTCGCAGCGGGCCTTCCCAAGCTGAGCCTCAGTTTCTCCATCTGCACATGGAGGTGTTTCACAGGGGGATCTGTGCCTTGCCTGGGTAAACCAATCCATCTCAGAGGTCCCTGCCAACTCTGGAAGGCAAGATTTCAGATTCTGAAACCTCTTTTCCTACCCACTCTTTTATCATTCTTGAACCCTGTTCCCTGCTTTGCAAACTATTACCTTCAAAAACATCTAGGAAATGATCATGAATAGCCCAGATGCAGCCCCCTGGTGGGTGCTGATGTGACATTAAAAAGCTAGGGTCTGAGACTGAAGCAACTGTCCCCAAGGGAAGCAGGCGGAGAGGTGAGGGGAGCCCTGCAGGGAGAGGCAGGAAGGGGGCGGGGTTCTCAGCCTGTTCATTCCTGCTGAGACCACTCTGGGACCAGGCTGAGGCTGGGCCCTTCCTCCTGTCTCAGTGGGAGCAGTCAGCCCACCTGACAGATGAGAGCACCTGCCTCATCTGTCATGCATCCACATGGGGCCAGGGCTGGCGCTTGGCAGCTGAGTCAGTTGCCAAGGTGTGCATGCACAGAGCAGACCCAAGTCAGACCCCAGACCCAGGGCAGACCCAGTTTAGAAACCAAGTGGGTGCTGTGGACCTCCTGAGCAGAAACTAGTGCTCCCTTGCAGTTTCATCAGCCCCTGGGCCCCAGGTCCCTCTGCACATAGAGGTGTTTCATAGGGGGATCTGTGCTTCACTTGGGTGAACCAGTCCATCCCAGAGGCTCCTGCCCACTTTGGAAGGCAAGGTCCCAGGCCTGGCCTTCCCGGCCTGACTGCATGGGAGACCTACCCAGGAAGCTGTTCAAACCCAGGCCCAGCCCAACTTAACTCAGCTGCCAAGGTGGCCCAGGAGGTACCTGGGCTCAGAGCCTAAACTGGGGATCCCCTGGCAGAGCAGCTCGAGGCAGCACTGGGTGGGTGGGATAGGCCAGGGCCAGGGCACCCGGGGACACTTTGAGACCAGCTGGGATGCCCCACAGTAAAGGGGAAAATGCGAGCCAACACTGATGTGGCCCAGGGTGTGCTGAGAGCAGGCTCCTCCCCTTCCAGTGCTGATGGACGTGGTGTGACTAAAGGGCACAATCTGAGGCTAATGGAAAGCAAACAGCTTGCTGCATGGGGAAGAGCCTGGACACACACAATATTTTCTCAGGAGCTCACAGTGCAGGCAGGAGAGGCTTGGCTGAGGCTGGGGCTGTGTCAATCACTCCCTGGCTGTTTGTCTAACCTCGCCAAGTGCGTTTTCTCCTTATTAGCAGAACACAGATAGGGAAGCAGATCTGCCCACAGATGCGCAGCTGCAGGAATGCATCCTCCCAGCAGAGCGGGAGGGAGGTGGGAGGGGACCCCTGTCTGCCAGCCAGGGCTGCTCTGGAGACCCTGATGGGGCTTTGGGAAGCCAGGCTCCTCTCTGCTGAGCCCTCACCTGTGCCAGGCTCTTGGAAGGGTATTTACGGATGTTCTCTCTGAATCCTTGAAAATGCCCAGGTGGCTGTAATTCTGATCATTTTCCAAGCCTGAATCTGAGACTGTGTGGTGAGGTGGCCCACTCAGAACCACACAGTGAGGAAGGATGGGGGTGCTGAGGTTTGAACTCCACTGCTTCTGCTTCTTAACCCATTTCAGTGCCTGTCCCAGTGCCTCTGGGCTGAGTCTGGTCTGGGTCATCCCTGGTGAGTCTGGCTGCCTCCCAAAATATCTCTGGGCCTTCAGTTTTCCTCATCTTGTGCCAGATCAGGGGCCAGCAAACCTTTTCTGTAAATGGCCAAATAAAAAATATTTAGGCTTTGCAGCTCACAGAGGCTCTGTCAGTCACTCAGTTCTGCTTTGGTAGTGTAAAGGTAGCCATAGGTGATATGTAATAAAATGGGTGTGGCTGTGTCCCAATAAAACTTCATTTACAAAAACACGAAGCAGGCCAGATTTGTCAACCCCTGTGCTAGATTGATTGCAGAAAATGGTCCCAACTCTTTAGACCTCTGTTTCAACTGGATCTGCTATAACAAATTATCATAGGCTGGATGGTTTAAACAATAGGCATTCACTTCTCAATGTTCTGGAGGCTGAAAGTTCAAGATCAAGGTGCTGGCAGATCCAGTGTCTGGTGAGGGCTCTTTTCCTGGTGTGCCAACAGTCTTCCTCTCATTGTATCTTCACATGGCTGAGTGCAGAGAGGAAGCAAGTTTTTGGTGTCTCTTCTAATAAGGACACTAATCCCATTACAAGGGCTCTGTTATGGAAACACCACGGGTTCAGTCTAGGTCCTGCTTCTCTCAGAAAGCCAATCACTGAGACAGCAAGTATTGCCAAGGAAGAAGGCTTTAATAGGGTGCTGCAGCTGGGCATATGGGAGCTCCATCTCAAATCCATCTCCCTGCCCAGCTAAAATTAGAGGTTTATATAGCAGGGAAGAAATGTAATAACACATAAAAAACCAGCAACTAGGGAGGGGTAAGGAAGCAATTATGATGAATGAAGGGCCTGGCGTCTCATTGTCTGGATGAGTTTCAGTTCTTAGATACTTTTTTTTTGAAAGGCCTGAGAGTTCTTCACTGAGGAAGGAACCCAGATAAAACAAATGTAAGTTTCAAGCTTTAAGACCAGAAAGGTCAATTTCTGTATATATATATCATATATATATATAATATATATGATATATATGTACATATATATCATATATATATAATATATATGATATATATGTACATATATATCATATATATACATATATATCACTCTCTATACAATTATACGACTATTGGTTCAGTTTCAGTTCCAACCCCCATGACTTAACTATCTCCCAAAAGCCCCACATCCTAATACTATCCCATTGGGGATTAGGATTTCAACATTTGAATCTGGGGGGACACAAACATTCAGTTCCTAGCAGCCTTCCTGTGTCCAATCCTCTGCAATCTGACTTTCAGTTTCTCCCAAGAAGAGGTCAAGTTGATCCCCTGCTCTGTGAATCCCAGCTGGCCTCTTGACTTTCGTGGTGACAGAACACAGTGGAGCTAGAAGTCTCTGGTTCCAAGCCTGAGCCTCAGAGGACAGGCACACATCCCTCCTCTCTTTGGGTACCTTGACAAAAGGTGCAGACAAGCCTGGACTAGCCAGCTGGAGGATGAGAGTCACATGGAACAGAGGGGAGCCACACTAGCTAAGGCCATCATGGGCCAGCCTCCTGCCAGCCAGCTATAGGATATGTGAAAGGCCAGCCAAAATGAGCTGGGCGGGCAACAATTTCCTTCAATGCCTGAGTCAGCCCAGCCCAGCCCAAACCAACTACCCAGCTGTGGGCATAGCTAAGAGCAATGATGAATGCTTCCTGGATTTTGAGGTGGTTTGTTATGCTGCAGTAGCTCACTGTTACTTGTGCCAGTTCATATCCCTCACCGTGGTCAGATTCATCACCCTGATTCAGAGATCCGATCAAGTTCTTCCTCAGCTCAGGGATCTTCCAGGGCTTCCTCTTCATCACCTCCAGCATAAAGTTCAAACTCCTTTAACTTGACACTCAAGACCCCTCCCATTCTGGCACCTGTCAGCCACAGTGACCCACAGGGAGGTCTGCAGGACTCAGAAGCCTCCTCTGGCTCCACCCCACAGAAGCCCAGAGTCAGGTCAGGAAGCTAGGAAGAAGCTGGTACCTGCCAAGTGTAAAGTCCAAAGTTAGCTTTGCAGCTGGGATGTGCCCTTGTGTGCTCTTAACCAGGGCTTTCTTTTCTGTGTTCTGATGCTTTGACATCTGACCCTTGCTGACACTGGGGGACTGCACTGCCCCTACCTGAGCTAGTCAATTCCTGTGATCGCACCCTTCCAATGCAGACCAATCCGCCCAGAGCCCACACCCACCACCTCCTCTCTGGGGCCCTTGCACTCTGGGCCACCATCCCTCTGCCCTCACCCCAGGGCAGGTACCAGACAGCCAGGGACAGCCCCTATACCCCAGAGACCACTGAAATGATTCAAACCAGCCAATCCTCAGCCTGCTTACCTGGACTCACCCATTTCTTCCAGCAGAAACCCCAGTGAAGACTCGAGTCCATGTTTCCCCTGTGCTCCCTCTGCCTCCTGACCAACCTGGTTGGTGCTTCTCCGTGTGGCCCTGCACAGCCTGCCCTGCCTCCTGTTTCCAGGGATCTGTATGAAAACTTATTCCTCATGACAGTCATCTTCATGTTTGTGTGTCTCATCACACCTGATGTTTCACTGGGCAAGTTCACTTTCACAGAGCTACAGTCACTCCTAAGCCTGAGCCCACGTGACCATGATTCTGCTTCGTCTCTGATCACAGCTGCAGTTCCTGGCCATATGACTCTGGACAAATCCCTTCTCCTCTCAGAGCCTCCATTTCCTCAACAGTAAGCTGGACATAGAAACAGCATAAGCAATTGTATTATTTAAGGGAATGCCAAAACAGAGAAACCTTGAGATCTCAATGACTTAACACAATAGAAGTTGGTTTCTCACTCATGGATGGTCTGGGATGAACACTGATGATTATTGGCTGTGGGGGAAAGTGAGTGAGGGGCCTCTGCTCTCTCAGTCATCCTGAGGTCAAGGTTGACAGGCCTCCTCCATCCCTAACCCACAGCTTCCCAGGTCCCCCCAGGGGGTCAGCATTAAGAATCTTGTGGAAGGATCTGGAAGCAGCATGAGTCTTCTCTCTGTACATCCTGCTGGCCAGACTCAGTCACACAACACAACCTAGTGACAGGGAAGATGCCATTTGGCAGTATGCCAGGAAGAGGAGTAAGCAGGTTTGATGCTGAGCTTGCAGACTCTGCCACAAGTCATTGTATTGACAGTAGGAAAGGCCATGAGGTCAGACCTCTTAAAATGGGACTAACATTTTCTAGTATGTGTGAAAAAAATGACTCTGCCTTAAAAAATGAAATGGAAAATTCCGAGCACAAGTTTATTCTGTCCTTTATTTAATACATTTAGGTTAAATTCAAAATGTATTAGAACTCTTTCCCTTTTTAATGCTAAATAATATTCCATTGTACAGAGATGTTGCATTTCGTGTATCCATTCATCTGTTGAGGGACACTGGCTTGTTTCCACTGTTGGCTACTGTGAGTAATGCTGCTATGAACATTCTATACAAGTCTCTGACTCCCTGTTTGCAGTTTCTTCGGGTATATATCTAGAAGTAGAATTGGTGGATCATATGGTAACTTTAGGCTTAGCTTTTTGAGGAACTGCCAGCTGTTTTCTATAACGGCTGCACTATTTTACGTTTCTACCAGGAATGTTTGAAGATTCCAATTTCTCCACATCCTTGAGAATCTTCATTTTTTGTTTTTTTTTTTTTATAATAGCCATCCTAGCAAGTGTAAGTAATGTTATTTATTTATTTATTTTGAGACGGAGTCTCGCTGTCTCAGTGCAGTGGCCTGATCTCAGCTCACTGCAACCTCTGCCTCCCAGGTTCAAGCGATTCTCCTGCCTCAGCCTCCCGAGTATCTGGGACTATAGGCACGTGCCACCATACCCAGCTAATTTTTGTATTTCTAGTAGAAAGGGGGTTTCACCATGCTGGCCAGGACGGTCTTGATCTCCTGACCTTGTGATCCACCCGTGTCGGCCTCCTAAAGTGCTGGGATTACAGGTGTGAGCCACTGCGCCTGGCCAAGTAATGTTATTTTAAAAAATTGAAGTCTATAGTTTCTGTAGATTTCCTTAGTTTGTCCCTAACTTTTCTGTTCCAGAACCCTATCCAGTATCCCAAGTTTAGTCATCATCTCTTCTGTATTAGTCAGCTCTCGCACTGCTATAAAGAAATACCAAGACTGGGTACTTTATCAAGGGAAGAGGTTTAATTGGCTTACAGTTCTGCAGGCTGTACAGGAAGCATGGCTAGAGAGGCCTCAGGACATTTACAGTCACAGTGGAAAGAGAGCTGATATGGCCAGAGCAGGAGGAAGAGAGAGACGGGAAAGGTACTACCAATTTAAACAATGAGATCTCACGGCAACTCTATCACAAGAGAACAGCACTAGGGGGATGGTGCTAAACCATTAGAAACCACCCCCAAGACCCAGTCACCTCCCACCAGGCCCTGACTCCAACATTGGAGGTTACGATTTGACACGAGATTTGGGTGGGGACACAGACTCAAATCATATCATCTCCTTAGGCTCCTCTTTGCTGTGACTGTTCCTTAGATTTGCCTTATTTTTGATGACCATGATCATTTTGGGGAAATATCTGGTCAGGTATCTTGTAGGATACCCCACTACTGGGACTTGCCTGATTTTTTTCATGATAAGATTGAGATTATGGGTTTTGGGGATGAAAATCCTAGAGGTAAAATACAGTTCTTATTACATCATATCAAAGGTACGCACTATCCACACAACTTCTGACTGTTACTGTTGTCCTTAATCACCTGCCTGAGATAGTGTTTGTAAGATTTGTACATTTGTGAAGTACTCTTTTTCCTCTCTTTCCAATTGCACACTTTAGAAGGGAGTCACTATGTGCAGCCTGCCTCTAAGGCGCAGTACTTACGCTCCCCTTCCTTGAGGGTGGAGTATCTACATAATTTATTTGGAATTCTGCACAAGAAAGTTATATCTTCTCCCTATTTATTAATTTAGTCATTTATTTATTTACATCAGCATGGCCTCATGGATAGTTATTTTATCCTCTGGGTTATAACTCAATGCTACTTTATTTTGTTGCTCAAATTGTTCCAGCTTTGGCCATTGGAAGCTGTTTCTTTGGCTCCTGTGCATCCTTGACATGTCCCCATCAATGTGTGTGTGTGTGTGTGCCTCCGTGCATGTGTGTGTGTTTAGAGCAATTCCCTATTTTCTGCCACTACAAGATGCTACAGGTCCATCTTGTACATTTCCTGCCTCAGTCCTAGAATCAGCCATTTCTCCAGGAAGCCCTAAGTTCTATTTATTGGAAAATAGTATTAGAAGTAAAGATTTGGGTGCTAGGTGTGCTCATTAGTATTGGAGTGTTATTTCTTTTAGGTACTCTCAGCTGACAGTGCAAAAAAAATACATGTGTTTAGACTAACCTATGTATATACACATATCTCTAAATATTTCTATATGGAATTATATATCTATATCTATATTAAGTTGACATGGGTTCATACTAACGATTTCAACTCTAATCCGCCACCACGTGGATCATGCTAGCCTTCTTCCCTTGCTTGTCTGTAGTGGCCCCTCCAACAGTGAGAAAAAGGCTCCCACTATCCACCATCCATTTACTTAATACATTCCAGTATGCATGGACAGCAGATTTGTTAACTTATACCTCTGTGGGAAACAATTTTATCAACAAGAGTACATTGCTTATGTCCAGTTCCTTTTGCTTTTAGTCTTTTTTTTTTTTCTTTGAGATGGAGTCTTGCTCTGTCACCAGGCTGGAGTGCAGTGGCACAATCTTGGCTCACTGCAACCTCCATCTCCTGGGTTCAAGCAATTCTCCTGCCTCAGCCTCCCGAATAGCTGGGACTACAGGCACGTGCCACCATGCCTGGCTAATTTTTGTATTTTTAGTAGAGATGGGGTTTCACCGTGTTAGCCAGGATGGTCTCGATCTCTTGACCCTGTGATCTGCCTGCCTTGGCCTCCCAAAGTGCTGGGATTAAAGGTGTGAGCCACCGCGCCTGACCCTGTTTTTAGTCTTATAGACTCCACTCATTTTCAAAGTTACTCAGATCAGCACATTTCCTCCTACCTACTCAGTGAGTTTGTTTTATGCATTTGTAATGTGGTTCAATTTTCTTGTCACATCTGCATTCCACCCCGGGACCCCCAACATCCTAAGAGATTTTTAAAAACTTTTTACATGTTAAGGTTCACTGTTCATTCCGTAAAGTTCTATGGGTTGTGACCAACGCGTGATGTCTTGTATCCACCATTATAGAATCATATGGGATAATTTTCCTGCTCTAAAAATGTTCTATGCTCCACCTACTCATCTCTTCTCTCTCCCCCTGACTGGCAAACACTGACCTTTTTACCATCTCTATACTTTTGCCTTTAGCAGAATGTCTTAGAATTTGAATCATACAGTAGGGAAGTCACATTCTTTTCACACCTACTGTCACCCTAGTCTGTGCTCCCATTGCCTCTTGCTAGTGCAGTGGCCTCCACACAGGCCTCCCTCCTCTGCCCTGGCTTCCTGTGTCTCCTTTCCACACAGCAACCAGTGTCAGATCCTGTCTCTCCTTACGCAGAGCCCTCCCACAGCTGTCTCTCCCTGAAGAGGCCTTGCAGGATCCAGCTCCTGCCCACGCTCTGATCACATCTCTCAGCCCCTCCCACTTGCTCCCTGTGCCCTAGGTGTTCTCAGACAGGCTGGGAACCTTCTGCCTCCAGGACTTTACACTGGCTACTCCTTTGGCCTGTTCCCAAAACCCCTCAGGGCTCACTGTCTCACCTCCTTCGGATCTTCCTCAAAGGTTATCTCTTTGGAAAGGCTTTTGCTCCACTTCCCTGCTTTGCCTTTCTTTCTAATACTTATTACCGTTGAACAAATCATATATATACACACACAGTTGACCCTTGAACATCATGGGCTTGAACTGTGTGGGTCCACTTATATGGAGGATTTTTTCAATAGAATATTTGAAAAGTTTTGGAGATTTGCAACAATTTGAAAAAACTCCCAGATGAGACAGGTAGCCTAGAAATACCAAAAAGATGAAGAAAAGTTAGGTATGTTATGACTACATAAAATATGTGTAGATACTAGTCTGCTTTTATAAATTACTACCATAAGATAGACACAAATCTATTGTTTAAAAAGTTAAAGTGTATCAAAACTTACATACGCAAACACAGACTGTACATAGCAACATTTACAGTTGAGAGAAAGCTAAACAAACATGAAGATACAGTATTAAATTGTAACCCCATAAAATTAACTGTAGCACATGCTGTACTATTGTAATAATTTCACAGCCACCTCCTGTTACTATTGTGGTGAGCTGAAGTGTTGCAGGTATCCACTTAAAACACCATGTGATCCTAATTATCTCAACATGAGCAGTTCACTTGTCTAGTAAATTGAGTATCACAGTAGAAAGTGATCTCACCGTTCTCACATACTTTTCATTGCATTTAGTGCAATACCAGAAATCTTGAGTGACACCATGGGACCCACACAAAGTGCCACTAGTGATACTTGGAAGTGCTCCCAAGAAGCAGAGAAAAGCCATGACGTTGCAAGAGCAAGTTGAATTGCTTGATATGCACCATAGATTGAGGTCTGCAGCTGCAGGTGATGTCGTTTCAGATAGACAATTCATCTTGTAAACAGATGACGTAAACTTACAGTATCAATAAATATAGTACAGTACTGTAAATGTATTTTCTCTTCCTTATTGTTTTCTTAATAACATTTTCTTTTCTCTAGCTTACTTTAAGAATATAGCATGTAACACATCTAACATACAAAATATGTATGTTTATGTTATCAATAAGTCTTCCAGTCAACAGGAGGCTATTAGTCGTAAATTTTGCGGGAGTCAAAAGTTATACTCAGATTTTCAACTGTGCAGGGGGCCAGTGGCCTTAACCCCTGCATTGTTCAACGATCAATTAGATACATAATTATATATGCATATAATTATAGAATATATACAATTTAACAACTTTATTGATATAGAATTCACATAACATACAATTCATGCATTTAAAGTGTATATTTCAATGGTACCTTACCAACTTCAAAAATTGTGGCATATGCATACATATACATGTATCTATATGTATATATTCTTGTGTTGTATTATTCTTATGTATTCTTATGTATTATGTATTATTATGTTGTTCATGTCTATGTATACGTATATATAACAAAATTTGCCATTTTAAGCATTTTTAGTGTTCAATTATGAGGCATTAATTAAATTCAGTATTGTAAAACCATCATCATTATCTATTTCCAAAACTTTTCCACACCCTAAATAAAGTCTGTAACTACTAAACACTAGCTTCCCACTCTCCCCTCACCCCAGCCCATGGAAACTGCTAATCTATTTTCTGTTGCTATGAATTTCCTCGTGATAGATATTTTACATAAATGGAATCATGCAATACTTTTCCTTTTGTGCCTGGCTTATTTCACTTAGAATAATGTTTTCAAGGTTTATCAGTGGTAGCATGTGTCAGAATTTCATTCCTTTTAAAGGCTCAATAATTTCCCATTGTATGTATATATCACATTTTGCTTATCCATTCATCTGTCGATAAACACTTGGGTTGTTTCCACCCTTTGGCTATTGTGAATACTTTTAAAATAAACACTGGCATACAAGTAACTTGGTTGAGTCCTGTTTTCAATTCTTTGGGGTGTGTACTTAAGAGTGGAATTTCTGGGTCACGTGGTAATTCTACGTTTACTTTTGAGGAACTACCAAACTACTTTTCACAATGACTGTACCATTTTGCATTATCACTAGCAATGTATGAGAGTTCTGATTTCTCCACGTCCTTGCTAACACGTTATTTTCTGTTTTAATTCGTTGATCTTAGCCATTCTAGTGAACTTGAAGAGGTATCTCCTGGTGGTTTTGATGAACATTTCCCTAATGACTAATGATACTGAGCATCTTTTTGTGTACTCATGGGCCATTTGTATATCTTCTTTGAAGAAATGTCTATTGAAGCCCTCTGCCCATTTTGAAATGGATTGTTTTATATTGTTATTGAATTGTAGGAATTCTTTATATGTTCTAGATGTTAAACCATTATCAGATATGTGATTTGCAAATATTTTGTCTCATTCTGTAGGCTGTCTTTTCACCCTCTTCATAATGTTTTTTGATGCACAAAAGTTTTTTATTTTGTTGAAGTTTAACTTATCCCTTTATTCTTTGTTGTTCATACATTTGGTGTCATATCTAAGAACCCATTGTTCAATTCAAAGTCACAGTGATTTACACCCTATGTTTTCTTCTAAGAGTGTTATAGTTTTAGCTCTCATATTTAAGTCATTGATCCATTTAGAGTTCTTTTTTGCATATGGTGTCAGGTAGGGTCCAATTTTATTTTATTTTTGCTTGTAAATATCCAGTTGTCCCAATACCATTTGCTGAAGAGATTATTCTTTTCCCAAAAATGGACTTGGCACTCTTGTCAAAAGTCAATTGGCCATAGATGTATGGGTATATTTTTGTACTCTTTTTTTTTTTTGAGACAGAGTGTCACTCTGTCACCCAGGCTGGAGTGCAGTGGTGCAATCTCGGCTCACTGCAAGCTCTGCCTCCTGGGTTCACCCCATTCTTCTGCCTCAACCTCCCGAGTAGCTGGGACTACAGGTGCCTGCCACCACGCCCGGCTAATTTTTTGTATTTTTAGTAGAGACGGGGTTTCACTGTCTTAGCCAGGATGGTCTCGATCTCCTGACCTCATGATCTGCCTGCCTCGGCCTCTCAAAGTGCTGGGATTACAGGCATAAGCCACCTCACCTGGCCTATTAAACTCTTAATTCTATTGCATTGGTAAGTACATCTATCCTTATGCCAGTACCACACTTTTTCTGGTTGTGTAGATTTGTAGTAAGTTTTGAAATCAGGAAGTATGATTCATTCAAACTGTTCTTCATTTTCAAGATTTTTTTGGCTCTTTGAGATCCCTTACAATTATATATGAAATATAAGATTAACTTTTCCATTTCTGCAAAAAGACATTTAGAATTTTATTAGGGACTGTGTTGAATGTGTAGATCACTTTGGGTAGTATTGACACCTTAATGATATCATGTATTCCTATCCATAAACATGGGAGGTCTTTCTACTTATTTAGATATTCTTTGTTTCAGCAATGTTTTGCAGTTTTCAGTGTCCAAATAAGTCTTCTACCTCTTTGGTTAAATTTATTTCTAGGGTTTCACTATCGTAGATACTATTGTAAATGAAATTTCTCCCTTAATTTTCTTTTTGAATTGTTCATCCCTGCTATATAGAAATACAACTAATTTTTGCAAGTCAATTTTGTCTTCTGCAACACTGGTGAATTTTTAAGTTAGTTCTAATAGCTTTCTTGTGGATACTTTGGGGTTTTCTGTATGTAAGACCATGTCATCTGATAATAGAGATAGTTTTACTTCTTTATTTTTTTCATATATATGAAAAGTATCTTTCACTTTTAACTTAAAGTCTTTTAACTTTTGACTTTCTATATATAGATATATCTCTATAGATTTACATGTATGATATGTTTATATATTATATGTCTATATATATATAGATCTATTTATATATATAGAGAGAAAGACAGGGTCTCACTCTGTCACTCAGGCTGGAGGGCAGTGGCATGAACACAGCTCACTGTAGCCTTGACCTCCTGGGGTTCAAGAGATCCCCCCACCTCAGCCTCCTGCGTAGCTGGGTCCACAGGCATGCACCACAACGCGCAGCTAATTTTTCTTTTTTCCAGACAGGGTTTCACCATGATGCCCAGGCTGGTCTTGAACTCCTGAGCTCAAGGTAATGAGACATGTGATGTACGAACGAGCATGTAGTTACTGTGCCTGTGTACCCAGAGGACCACCCAGAACACTCTTACTAGCAACACCTCTTTCCCCCTCCTTATGAATATTTATGTTGGGCCCGGAATTGGTGGGTTCTTGGTCTCACTGACTTCAAGAATGAAGCCGTGGACCTTCGCGGTGAGTGTTACAGTTCTTAAAGGCCACGTGTCCGGAGTTTGTTCCTTCCGATGTTTGGAGTTTCTTCCTTCTGGTGGGTTCATGGTCTGGCTGGATCAGGAGTGAAGCTGCATACCTTTGCGGTGAGTGTCACAGCTCATAAGGTGGTGCTCTGGAGTTGTTCGTTCCTCCCAGTGGGTTCGTGGTCCTCACTGGCTTCAGGAGTGAAGCTGCAGATCTTCACGCGAACCTTACAGCTCATAAAGGCAGTGTGGACCCAGAGAGAGCAGCAGCAAGATTTATGGCAAAGAGCAAAAGAACAAACCTTCCACAATACGGAAGAGGATGCCAGAGGGTTGCCGCTGCTGGCTCGGGCAGCCTGCTTTTATTCTCTTATCTGGCCCCACCCACATCCTGCTGATTGGTCCATTTTACAGAGAGCTGACTGGTCTGTTTTATAGAGAGCTGATTGGTCCGTTTTGACAGGGTGCTGATTGGTGCATTTACAATCCCTGAGCTAGACACAAAAGTTCTCCACGTACCCACTAGATTGGCTAGATAGAGTGTCCATTGGTGTATGTACAAACCTCGAGCTAGATACAGAGTGCCAATTGGTGCATTCACAATCCCTTAGCTAGACTTAAAGGTTCTCCACGTCTCCACCAGATCAGCTAGACACACAGTGCTGATTGGTGCATTTACAAACCTTCAGCTAGATACAGAGTGCCAATTGGTGTATTCACAATTCCTTAGCTAGACATAAAGATTCTCCACGTCCCCACCAGATTAGCTAGATACAGAGTGCCCATTGGTGCATCCACAAACCCTGAGCTAGACACAGGGTGCTGATTGGTGTATTTACAATCCCCTAGCTAGACATAAAGATTCTCCAAGTCCCCACCAGACTCAGGAGCCCAGCTGGCTTCACCCAGTGGATCCTGAACCGGGCCGCAGGTGGAGCTGCCTGCCAGCACCACACGGTGGGCCTGCACTCCTCAGCCCCTGGGTGGTCGATGGGACTGGGCACCGTGGAGCAGGGGGCAGTGCTCGTCGGGGAGGCTCAGGCCATGCAGGAGCCCACTGTGCGGTGAGGGGTGGGCATTCAGGCATGGCAGGTTGCAGGTCCCAAGCCCTGCCCCACGGGGAGGGAGCTAAGGCCCCGGAGATTGAGCACAGCAGCTGCTGGCCCAGGTGCTAAGCCCCTCACTGCCCGGGGCTTGCGGCCAGCCGGCTGCTGCCAGTGTAGGGCTCACCGAGCCCACGCCCACCCGGAACTCGTGCTGGCCCACAAGTGCAGCAGGCAGCCCCGGTTCCCATCCGCGCCTCTCCCTCCACACTTCTCTGCAAGCTGAGGGAGCCAGCTCCGGCCTTGGCCAGCCCAGAAAGGGGCTCCCACAGTGCAGCGGCGGGCTGAATGGCTCCTCAAGTGCGGCCAGAGTGGGCGCAGAGGTTGAGGAGGCGCCAAGAGTGAGCGAGGGCTGCAAGGGCTGCCAGCACGCTGTCACCTCTCAATGTAAGACTCCCATAAAGGAGGCCTCCCTAGTGCCTGTCTTTGTTGTCTCATTCTTAGGAGCAGCCTGCCCTTGAATTCTTTCTTACTTGGGGTATATTGTCTATTCTGCATCTAACTTTCAAAATGTTCTTTTCTTTTGCAATAAATTACTCTATGCTGCACCTCCTTTGCTGTGTGTTTCTTGTTTAAATTATTTTAAATCAAGAAGACAAGAACTGAGGTATCACAACAGGTATCAACAATGTTAGCTATGAGTTTTTCATAAATGCCCTTTATCATGTTGAGGACATTTCCTTTTATTTCTAGTCTTCTGAGGGTTTTTTTTTTCACGATAGGGTATTGGATTTTGTCAAATGCCTTTTCTGTGTCACTTGAGATGATCATGTGATTTTCTCCTTTGTTTTATTATTTTATTAATTTTAATCTCAATTAACTTATTTTTAATTAATAAGTAAAAAATATATATTCATAGCATACAACATGATGTTTTGACATCTGTATACACTGTGGAATGGCTAAGTCAAGCTATTTAAAATATGCTTTCTCTTCCATACTTATCTTTTTTGTGGTGAGAGCACTTAAAATCTCATTTAAATTTTTAAGGATAAAATATATTGTTATTAATTGTAGTTACCATGATGTGCAATAGATCTTTTGAATTTATTCCTCCTATTTAGCCTTCATTATATTAATGTGATGTATTACATTGATTGATTTTCTTATGCTGGACTAATATGCATTCCTAAGATAAGGGTCAGATGGTCATGGTGTATACTCTTTTTACCATGCTGTTAGATTCAGTTTGCTATTACTTTGTTCAAGATTTCCACATCTATATTCATAAAGTCTGTAAATTGATTTTCTTGTGATGTCTTTACCTGGCATTGATTTCAGGTAATTGGTCTTACAGAAAGAGTTTTGGAGTTTTCTCTCCTCGTCCCATTTTTGGAAGGGTTTTAGAAAGATTGGTATTAAGCCTTCTTTAAATGTTTGTTAGGATTCACTAGTGAAGTCATCTGGTTGTGAACTTTTCTTTGTTGGAAGATCTTTAATTACTAACTCAATCTCCTTAATAAAGATCTGTTCAGATATTCCATTTCTTCTTGAATCAATTTTGGTAATTTCTGTGTTTCTAGGAATTTGTCCATTTCATCTTGGTTGTCTATTTTTTTGGTGCAAAATTTTTCATAGTATTTTCATATAATTCTTTTTATTTCTGTAGAGTCAATAATAATGTCCCCACTTTTATTTTTTATTTTAGTTATATGCATTGACTCTTTTTGTCTTGTCAGTCTAACTAAAGGTTTGTCAATTTTGTTGAACTTTTCAAAGAACCAGTGTATTAGTCTGTGCTGCCATAACAAAATATTTCAGACTGGGTGGCTTAAACAACAGACATTTATTTTCTCACAGTTCTGGAGGCTAGAAGTTCATGAATTTGTAGGTACTTACAAATTAAGTTTCTGCTAGGCTTTCTTCGTGGCTGTATACAGCTGTCTTCTTGCTGTGTGTCTTTAGATGAAATTTCTCCTGAGTACTAGGAATGAGAGAAATAGAGCATGAGAGAGAGAGAGAGAGAGAAAGAGAGAGAGAATCTTAACATTTCTTCCTCTTGTAAGGACACCACACTTATCAGATTGGGACCCTACCTTTATGACCTCATTTAACCTTAATTACCTTCTTAAAGGCCTTATCTTCAAACACAGCCACATAGGAGGTTAGAGCTTCAACATATATATATATTTATATTATATATAATACGTTATATATAATGATATATGATATATAATAATGATATAATATGATATATATCATATATAAAATATTTATATATAAATACATGTATATAAATATGTATATATATAAATACATATATATATACAAATTTTGGAGGACACACTTCCATTCATAGCAACCAACTTTTTGCTTCTGTATTGTTTTTCTATTCTCTAGCTCAATTATCTCCACTAGAATCTTTCTTTCTTTCTGCTAGCTTTGGATTTGGTTTGTGCTTTTTTTCCTAGGTCCTTAATGTGTAAAGTTAGGCTATTGATTAAAGAGCTGTCTTATTTTTTAATATAAGCATTTACTGTGACACATTTCCTTTATAGCACTGTGTTCATTGTATCCCTTAAGTATTGGTATGTTGCATTTTCTCTTTTGTTAAACTCTAAGTGTTTTCTAATTTCTCTTATTATTTCTCCTTGACACATTGATTATCTAAGACTGTGTTATTTAATTTTCACATATTTGTAAATTTTCCTGATTTCCTTGTTACTGATTTTTAGCTTCATTCCATTGTAGTCAGAGAAGATTCTTTATACATTTTTCTTTTTAAATCTATTGAGAGTTATTTTTGTCCTAACATATGATCTATTCCAGAAAATGTTCCATGTGTACTTGAGAAAAATGTGTACTCTGCTGTTGTTGAGTTTATACATGTTTCTTAGGTCTAGTTGGTTTATAATGTCCTTTCATTTTCTATTTTTATTGATCTTCTGTTTATATGTTGCCTGAATTACTGAAAATAAGGTGTTGGAATATCCAACTATTAATATTGAATTGTCTGTTCCTCCAGTCAAATGTGACAATGCTTTGTCACATATTTTTGGGCTCTGTTGTTTTGTGTGCATACGTTTCTAGGTGTTACATCTTTTTGATTATTTGACCTCTTTATCAATATATAATGACCTTCTCTGTCTCTTTTAACAATTTTCTACTTAAATGATATTAGTATAAGCACTGCCACTATCTTTTGGTTCCCGTATGTTCATGGAATCTATTTTCCATTCTTTTATTTTCAACCTATTTGTGTCTTTGAATTTAAAGTGAGTCTCTTGTAGACAGCATATACTTAGATTTTTGTTTTGTTTTGTTAAAGATAGGGTCTCGCTGTGTTGCTCAGAGTGGTTTCAAACTCCTAGCCTTAAGCAATCCTCCAATCTCAGCCTCCCAAAGTGCTGAGGTTACAGGCATGAACCACTGTGCTTGGCTTATTTTGTTTTTGTTTTAATCCATTTGGCCAATCTCTGCCTTTTGATTGGGGAGTTTATTCTATCTACATTTAAAATAATTACTGTCAAGGAAAGACTAATTTCTGCCATTTTGGTATGGCAGAAATTTCTCTATGTCTTAGCATTTTCTCTATGTCTTAGCTTTTTTTTTTCCCCTCATGTCCTCCATTACTACCTTCTTTTCTTCTTAATTTTTTTGTAGTGAAACATTTTGATTCCCTTCTTACTTTATTTTGTCTATATTCTTTAAGTTTTTTCTTTGTGGTTACCATGGGAATAACATTTAAAATCCTAAATTTGTAACAATCTAATTTGCATTTTTATCAATTTAATGTCAATAGCATCCCAAAACTCTGTCCCTATACAGTTCTGCCCTCCTCTTTATGTTATTTTTGTCACAAATTATTTCTTTCTATGTTATGTGCCAAATAATATAGATTTATAATTATTTCTATACATTTACATTTTAAAACATGCAGTAAATCAAAAGTGGAATTAGAAACAAAAATTAAATACATTGGATTTTATATCTGCCCATGTATCTAACATTAATAAAGATATTTATTTCTTTAAATGTTTTCAAATTACTGTCTAGTGTGCTTTCATTTACATCTGGAGGACTCCTTTTTGTACTTTTGCAGGGCAGTTCTAGCAGTAATGCACTCCCTCGCTTTTGTTTATCTGGAATGTCTCTCTCTCTCTCTCTCTCTCTCCATATATATATATATATATATATAGCCACCACACTCATCCCCTTTTCTCTCATTTTTGAAGGACAGTGTTGCTGTTTATAAAATTCTTGGCTGACAGTTTTTTTATTCTTTTAGCACCTTAAATATGTCAGCTCATCGCCTCTTGGTGATCAAGGTTTCTGATGAGAAATCAGCTGTTAATCTTATCAAAGAATTTCTTGTACATGATGAATCACTTCTCTCTTGCTGCTTTCAAGATTCTCTTTTGTCTTTCAATAATTTGTGTCTTGGTATAGTTTTTTTTGTTTAGTTTATCCTACTTAAAAGTTTTTTCAAGGTTCTTGGATTTGTAGATTCATGTCTTTCATCAAACTTGTGAAATTTTTGGACATTATTTCTTCAAATAAATCTTCTACCTCTTTTTCTCCTCTCCCTTTTGGACTCCCATTATGCATATGTTGGTCCACTTGGTGGCACCTTACAGGTCAAAATTAGTACTGAGGAGTGGGGCATTGCTATAAAGACACCTGAAATTGTGGAAGCAACTGTGGAAGTGGTTAACAGGCAGAGTTTGGAAGAGTTTGGAGGGCTCAGAAGATAGGAAGTTGAGGGGAAGTTTGAAACTTATTTGAGACTGGTTAAATGGCTGTGACTAAAATGCTGATAGTGATATGGAAAATGAAATCCAGGCTGATGAGGTCTCAGATGAAAATGAGGAACTTACTAGAAACTGGAGCAAAGATCACATGTGTTATGCCATAGCAGAGCTTGGCTGCATTCTGTTTATGCCCTGTGGAGCTGTGGAAGTTTGAACTTTATAGTGATGATATAGGGTAACTGGTAGAAGAAATTCCCAAGCAGCAAAGCATTCAAGATGTGGCCTGGCTACTTCTAACAACCTATGCTCAGATATGGGAGTAAAGGAATGACTTAAAGTTGGAACTTACATTTAAAAGGGAAGCAGAACATAAAAGTTTGGAAAATTTGCAGGCTGGTCATGTGGAAGAAAAAGAAAAAGCTTTTTAAGGAGAGAAATTCAAGCAGGCTAGGGAGCAGCCATTTATGAGCAATATTTGCATAACTAAGGAGCCAAGTACTGATAGGCAAGAAAATGGAAAAAAGGCCTTGAAGGCATTTCAGAAACCTACATGGCAGTACCTCCCATCACAGGCCCAGAGGCCGAGGAGGAAAGAATAGTTTCATGGGCCAGACCCAAGGTCTCACTGCCCTGTGCAGCCTCAAGGAACTACTCCTCACATCCCAGCTGCTCTAGCTCCAGCCTCAGTCCAAAAGGCCCCAGGTATAGCTTGAACCACTGCTTCAGAGGGTGCAAGCCATACGCTTTGGTGGCTCCCATGTGGTGTTAAGCCTGCAAGTGCATAGAGCAAAACAGTTGAGGCTTGGGAACCTCTGCCTAGATTTCAGAACATGTAGGAAAAGCCCAGATGTCCAGGCAGAAGCCTGCTGCATGGTGGAGCCCTCACAGAGAACATCTACTAGGGCAGTGCCAAGGGGAAATGTGGTGTTGGAGCCCACACACAGAGTTTACAATGGGGCACTGCCTAGTGGAGCTGTGAGAAGGGGGCCACCGTTCTCCAAACCCAAGAATGGTAGATCTACCAACAGTTTGCACCCTGCACCTGAAAAAGCCACAGACACTCAACACCAGCCTATGAGAACAGCCCTGGGGGGTTAAACCCTGCAAGAAAGTGAAAAGTAGAACTAAAATGAAAAATTCATTAGAGGGATTCAATAGCATATTTGAGCAGGCAAAAGAAAGAATCCGTGAACTTGAAGATAGGACAACTGAACAATTAACAATTCAACCTCAACAATTGAAATTATTGACATTGAGGAGCAGAGAGAAAAAATAATAAAGTGAATATAGCCTAATGGATTTTGTATTAGTTTGTTCTTACATTGCTATAAAGAAATACCTGAGACTGGGTAATTTATAAGCAGAGAATTTTAATTGGTTCATGGTTCTGCAGGCTGGAGAGGTCTCAGAAAGCTTCCAATCATGACAGAAGGCAAAGGAGGAGCAGGCACATCACATAGTGAGAACAAGAGCACGTGCGTGCATGTGTGTGTGTATGTGTGTGTGTGTGAGAGAGAGCGAGAAAGAGGAGCAGGGGTGGTGGAGGTGCCACACTCTTTTAAATTATGAGCTCTCATGTGAACTTAGAGTGAGAGCTCACTTATCACCAAGGGGATGGCCCAAGCCAATCATGCGGTATCTGCCCCCATGATCCAAACACCTTCCACTAGACCTCTTCTCCAAATTGGGGATTATAATTCAGCATAAGATTTGGGTAGGGACAAATATACAAATTATATCATTCTACCCTGGCCCCTCCCAAATCTCATGTCCTTCTCACATTTCAAAATATAATCCTGCCTTCCTAATAGTCTCCCAAAGTCTTAACTCATTCTAGCATTAATTCAAAGGTCCAAAGTGCAAAGATTCATCTGAGATAAGGCAGCTCCCTTCCACCTATGAGCCTGTAAAATAAAAAACTAGTTAGCTACTTCCAAGATACAATGGGGGTATAGGCATTGGGTAAACATTCCTATTTCAAAAGGGAGAAAGCAGTCAAAAGAAAGGGGCTACAGGCCCCACGCAAGTTTGAAATCCAGCTGGGCAGCCATTAAATATTAAAGCTCCAAAATAATCTCCTTTGACTGTATGTCTTATATCCAGGGCACACTGGTGCAAGTGGTGGACTCCCAACAGTCTTATAAATTACCCAGTTTCGGGTATTTCTTTACAACAATGCAAGAATGAACTAATACAAAGTCCATCAAGCTATATTCACTTTATTATGCCTGTGGTCTGCAGAATAACGCCCCCCTAAGATGCCCACCCCAACTCCCGGATCCTGTGAATACACTGCCTTACATGCCAAGATGGATTTTGCAGTTGTGCTGGGGGATACAGACCAGAAATAGGGAAATTATGCTAGATTATACAGTAGGGCCAGTCTAATCACTTGAGTTCCTAAAAGCAAAGTACTCTGCCACTTGGTGTCAGGGATATCTCAGAAAAGGAAATCAGAAAGATTTGAAGTCTGAGAGGAACTTGACCCTCTGCTGCAGGGGGAGCCCTGTGGAACCCTTGGAAGGTATGTGGCACTTTCTTCTAGGGGCAAAGACACCCCTCAACCCTGGCTGAAAGCCAACAAGAAAGGGGACTTCAGTTCTGCAACCACAGGAAGCACTACTGAACCGACAACCTGAATGAGTTTAGCAGCAGATTCATCATGAGCACTTCCAGAAAGGAGCACAGCCTGACTGGCACCTGGGTTACAGCCTTGTGAGACCCTAAGCAGGGGACCCTGGTGAGCCTGGAGATACAGAACTTCTGGTTGTCTGGCCCACAGCACTGTAAGAGCATGAATGTGTTGCTCAAAGCTGCTCAGTTTGTAGTGATTTGTTATAGTAGGGACAGGAAACCCATGCACCAGGTCACAGGGTCCCTTCTGCCCTTGGTAGCCTGGTGGCAGCTCTGAATTCAGGTTTCTCTGTGGTTCTGCTACTCCCAGCTCTTTTCACAGCCCATGGCCCAGCTGCAGGGCACCAGGAGCTCTTTAAACATGGCCATGCGGCCACTGGTATTGCCTGTGATTTCCTGACCTGAGCTTATTTCCATTCTACATCTCATCCACCCACAGCAAATTGCAGCCCTTCTCATTACAATCCACCCCCATCTCTTAAATGCTAGATGCATTGCCCGGCCAGGGCACACCCCCGCCTCCCAACTTGGAGGAAGGGGGATTGTAGCAGGTGCATTTGTGCAGCAGCCAGTGGTTTCTGCCACTCCACTCAGCACCAACAGTGGGGTATCTATGGCCCTCTACCCAGTTGGGGCCCCAACCCCAGAGCCTCACCAAAAATGTGCTTGCTAGGACAATTTTTTTTCTTTTTTCTTTTTCTTTTCTTTTTTTTTTTTTAAGAGACAGAGCCTTGCTCTGTGCAACCTTGCTCTGTCACCCAAGCTGGAGTGCAGTGGCACAGTCACGGCTCACTGCAGCCTCAACCTCCTGTGTTCAAGTGATACTCTTGCCTTAGCCTCCCCAGTAGCTGGGGCTGCAGGCATGCAGTACCACACCCAGCTAATTTGTGTTGTGTGTGTGTGTGTGTTTTATATATAGAGACAGTGTCTTGTTATGTTACCCAGGCTGGTCTTGAATTCCGGCCTCAAGCGATCCTCCTCCCAAAGTGCTGGGGTTTCAGTTATAAGCCATTATGCCCAGACTTAATAGGACAATTTTCAATAACCAATCCCAGAAGCAGAGCTGTTGTGAAGGTGACTTATGAGGAAAGAGCAGAAAAGGCAGAGGAGCCAAGCAAGGGTGTGAGGCGAGGCAAAGTCTATGACCCCCTCCTGCTGGGAGCTTTTCAAGCCCATTCCAATGTGGAGTGAGGACTGCCACATTCCCCGCCTGATGGCCACCGGCCAAGGACTGGTAAGACCTGAGGTCTGAATTCTGAGGTGCTTCCCATCCTTCAGGTGTAGACGCAAAGTAGGTTCCAGCAGCTTCAAGGCACCTCTCTCCCTGCAAAGGAGCCTCAGAGGCTGGTAGGGGAGTAGATTTCACCTCGAGACTGTGGGAACAGAGGGTGTAGGAGGCCAGGGCTGGGTGGGACCTGACAGGTCCACTACATCCCAGACTATGGGAGGTCAGGTGCCTTTGTGTGTTTGCTTAATAAATAGAGGACATTGGGGCAATCCCCCGTTTGGTCGCTTACTCATAAGACTGCAGCTGCCCTGTCGGCTCCTGATACTTGGCTGGGTGCTGGGCATGGACAGGACCCACCAGATAAGGTCTCTGTCTCAGAGAACCTGGCGGGAGGAAGGGAGTAGCACTGTGTGTCTAAGTTGGAACAGGTGCTCCATGCATCACAGGGGTACCAGTTCATCTCGGGGTGAGCCAGGGGAGAGGGAGCCAGGGAGAACTTCCTGGAGGAGCAGATGTCTAAGGGGAGATGGATTTACAGTAAAAATAGCAAAGGATTTGTCCTGCCAGAGGAAAGTGTAAAATCCTCTAGTTCCAGGGGCCAGGGAAGGCCTGAGGGTTTGGCGGGGTGGGAAGCCCCATCCTGCTACCTGCCTGCTGTGTCACAGCTACTCTCTGGATCTCAGTGTCCCCACCTCTGAGAGGAGAGAGTGGCCAAGTTGGCGTCCAAGCCCCAACAGAGCAGGGGGTCAGAGGCACCTGGACTCAGTCATGGGGTGGCTGTGTGAGGGGTCATGGGATGGCTGTGTGAGTGGCTGTGGGCGGCTGTCCTAGTCCCACAGGCTCAGCTCCCAGCCCACGGAACCCAGGGCTGCAGTGCAGCCAGTCGGGCTTTGGAAAGTGTGGCAGCTCAGTACTGTGTGTGTGTGTGTGGTGCATGTGTGTGCATGTGGTGTGTGGGGTTTGTGTGGTGCATGCGTTGTGTGTGCATGTGATGCATGCGAAGTTTCTGTCCTCCCATCCCCTAGGATGAACCACACCAGCCACAGAGCCTTGCTCAGGTGCCAACACGGCTGTTAAGACCCTCACCCTGTCCCCGGGGCTGTGTCTTCCCTCCAGTCTTGGCCTCCTCGTCAGGGAGCAAGCAGGTGGTAGCACGAGATATCTGAGGCTTGGCTGCTGCTCTGCTCTAGGGTTCTGGGATGGTGGGAGGTGGGATGCAGGGTCAGGACTAGCTGAGAACTCCAGCCTGGCGGCCCACAGCTGACATTTCACCCCCTGCCCAGGCCATGCCACCTGGGGGTGGGCTCCCCAGCAGCTGGCTCTCAGGCGTCTCCCAGGCCAGAGATGGGGGTGGGGACCTGCTGGGCAGGAAATGACCTTGTCCTGTCACTGGCTCTCCAGGGACCTCTGCCCACAGCACGAGAGTGAACAGAAGGCCCTAGGCAAGGCTTGGATTTGGGGGGCTGTCTGCACATCCATGTCCACTCCACCTGCCCCACGAGTTCTCACTGGTTGCTCATGGGCATGAACTCCCCAGAGCCCTGGGTTCCTGATGAAAATGTGTGGAGTGGCCTCAGGCCAGGAGTGGTGCCTGTTGCATAGATCAGAAAACCCCCGGCCCAGTGAGAAGCTCCTGGAAGCCCCAGGAGACTGTGGCCATCGTGACATCCTTGTACTCCACTCTGACAGTATTTCACAGGGTCTGTGCCTTTTGTGTGTAAAATGGCAGTTGTTATTTTCACCTGGGCCTGTTACCCAGTGCCCTCAGTTGGCGGGGAGTCACCGCTACTGGCTGGCCAGGCAGCTCTCTAATTTAAATTTCGGACTTGTTCCCTTGTTCCCAAATCCCTCCCCAGGAGGCCCCCATTACTATGTGTTCGGTGTCTCCTTTTGTCTGGAATTTGTTTCTTGAACACATGTTGTTTTGTGCCTGTGAGTTTTTCATGTGGGTATTTTGCTTTTTCTGCTCAGCCCTGTGTCTGTAAAGTTCATCATTGCCTGTTACTGCCATCTGGCCCTCTGAACAGTGCATCAGTTGAATGTCACCGTCCACTGTGCTGGTTACTCAGCTCCTGCTGATCCCTACAGGGCTGGACTCAAAACTTTCTCCTTGTCCCCTCTGTGTGAAGTGAGTGCATTCTTTAACATAACAAGGCCATTGGTGCTCTGCCCAGAACAGAGGCCCGCACACAGCATCTGATGTGATTTGCTTTGAGCAATCAGCAACCAGGCTTCCAGGGAAAAGTTTGAGAGCAAATTTGGGTCTGAAAATGAAAACTCATAGGGCCAGTGTGATCAAGTGAGTGATACACACATACATATGCACACACACGAATACATGCCTTGCGTGGACACACAATACACACACGTGCACACACACCATATGTGTACACACATGTACACGCACATACATACATGTGCACACATAAAACAGATACAATAATATACTCATAAAAACATCCAGATAGACATACCCACACATACACATGTGTAAATGTGCACATATACACATACCCATATAAATACACACACACATTCACACATGTACAACCTAGATAAATATATAATATACATATACATGCACAAATGCATACAAGCTTTTGCATAGCCACGCATTTATACATGCACACATATTACAGACATACGTGCACACACATGCATACATAGGACAAATGTACACACACATATATACACATATGTATGCACACATGTATACAAACATACCGCTCTTGCCATCTTCATCATCTTTTTTTTCTATCCCCTCCCTTTGTGTCTCACCAGTGCTGGGCTATCAGCTCTTCTCCCTGAGGCTCCCTGGTAAGCCTGGGGTGAATTTACTACTACCTTACAGATGAGAAAACTGAGGCCCCATAAGAACAAATGCTCAGGGTCACACAGCCATAAAGGTTGGTGTCAGGATTTGGTGTGGTGAGTCTAATGATCATCTCCAGTGCTCAAACCCCCATGGCTCCATTCAGAACTGAGGGACAGTGAGTTCTGCAGACGTTCCATACACAGATGCCCTTAGGGGCATCCTTGAGTTCCACTGTGTGTTAGGCTCTGGGGACAGATGGCTCCTCCCTCAGAAGGGTTGGAGTCTGAGGGACATGGACTCTGGGGACAGAGACTGCACAGGACAGATGTGGGCAGCAGGCACTGATGACAGATTTGTTGCAGATGTGAGTGGTGGTCTCAGGCTTGTCTGAGTGGTTGAGGAGACATACATCAAAACACAATGCACACCTGTAATCCTAGCACTCTAGGAGGCCGAGGGGGGTGGATCACCTGAGGTCAGGAGTTCAAGACCAGCCCGGCCAACATGGTGAAACCCTGTCTTTACTGAAAATACAAAAATTAGCTGGGCATGGTGGCACACACCTGTAATCCCAGCTACTTGGGAGGCTGAGGCAGGAGAATCACGTCAACCAGGGAGGTGGAGGCTGCGGTGAGCCAAGATCGTGCCACTGCACTCCAGCCTCGGCGACAGAGAGAGACTCGTCTCAAAACAAAAAACAAAAGCAAACAAACAAACAAAAACCACAATGTGCAATATCATTAATCATCAGGGAAATGCAAATCAAAATCACCATGAGGTATCACCTCACTCCAGTTAGAATGGCCATTACCAAAAAGACAAAAGGCAACAAGTGCTGGTGAGGATGCGAGAAAAGGGAACTCTTATACACTGTCGGTGGGAATGTGAACTAGTACAGCCATTATGGAAAACAGCCTGAATTCCTAAAAAAAATTAAAAATAGAACTACCGTATGATCCAGCAATGAAACCAGTATGTTGAAGAGATATCTGCACTCCCACATTTATTGCAGCATTATTCACAACAACAACCAAGATATGGAGCCAATCTAAGAGTCGTCAGCGGTTGAATGGATACAGAAAATGTGGTACATATATGCAATGGAATACTATTCAGCCATAAAAAGAAGGACGTCTTGTCATCTTGGCAACATGGATGAACCTGGAGGACATTATGTTAACAGAAATAATCCAGACACAGAAAGACAGATACCACATGATCTTGCCCATATGTGGAATCTAAAAACGAAAAAAAAGTTGATAATCATAGAAGCAGAGAGTAGAACAGTGGTTACCAGAGACTGGGGAGGGAAGAGAGTGGGGAGGATGGGGAGAGGTTAGTCAACAGGTACAAAGTTACATTTAGAGAGAAGAAATGAGTTCTGGTGTTCTATTGCATAATAGGGTGCCTATGGTAACGAGTATTGCATTTTACAAAATAGCTAGAAGGGGGTCTTTTGAATGTTCTCACCACAAAGAAATGATAAATGCATAAGGCGATGGATACATTAACTACCCTAATTGGATCATTATACAGCATAGATATACATCAAAACATCAAAATGCACCCTATAAATACGTACAATTACAATGTGTCAATTAAAAAATAAAGTTTGTCATTTAAACAAAAAAGAGCATGTAGTTCGAATTATTAAAATTCAATCTGATGACATTTGTCTTTTATGGAAGCATTTGGCCCAAGTACATAGAATGTAATTACTGGTATAGCTGGGCTTTAATTTTCCATCTTATTTTCTGCTTTTTATTTGTGGTCTGTTCCATATTTCTTTTCTCTTCTTCCTTTGAATTGATTATTTTTAGCATTTCATTTTTTCCACTACTAGTTTGAAAATTATATACCATTTTTCTTTTGAGATTACTCTAGAAATTACAGTATGTATTATTTCCCAAAGTCTAATATTAATAACTTTTTATTCCTTGTAAATAATGCTAAGCTCTTATAACGCTTTAATTATCTTAACCTGATAGTTAACCTTAATGAATAATACTATTCATGTGCCCTTTTTATTTAAAAAACTATTTTATAATTGTGAAACATATCAAACATGGGTAAGCATATGTAATGCATGAGGATATTTTAAAGAAGAAAAATTAAAGGAACACTCAAACATCCCTAAGCCCACAAAATAAAGCTTTTAAAACCTGACAAACCCGCCCTCACCATGACGTGGGGGTATCGATTCAGGATTGGGGGTTTAGGAGGTCGGAGGGCACAGAGGAGATGCTCCCAAGAAGTGACCTTAGAAGGCAGGAGTGAGGCTGCAGGACTTGCCCCCAGCTCCCCCTCCCCAGCCCCCGCTGGGCAAGAGGGTTGAAGGCTCAAGGGAGTTGCCAGAGAGGAGCACGGAGGTTCTGCTGACCCTCCACTGTAGAGAGAGTCAGACGGTTCTGGGCTGGGGCCGTCAGGAAATCTCTTTCAGGCTCACTAAAATGAGTGCTGAAGGAAACTGGCCTTTTACATTACACTGCTGCAATGTTCAGTGTTCTTGTTATTTGAGTAGCACGAGGGCCTGCAGAGGCCTCTGGCTGCATTCCTGGAGCAGCCCCGGGGCCTGCTGCTCACAGGTGAGGCCAGGGGCCCGTGAGGGTCCCGCTGTCTGAATCGCAGAGCCCAGCAAGTGGACAGTGCCTCCCTGGAAGGGCCTGGGGGACAGGAGCGTCCCTTGGAAGGGACTGGGGCCCCCATGCCTACACCGTGTCCCTGCACCCTGCAGCTCCCCTGCCTGCAGCGCCTCCCGTGCCCACCCCACTGTCAGGTTCTCAGCTCAGGGACACTGTCCCACCAGGGCAGGGCAGGCAAAACCTAGCTCTAGGAGCCCAGTCAAGTGGGGGTGGAGAGTGACCCAAGAAAATAAGTAAATTATGTGTGTGTTGGGGGGGCGCAGTGAAGCAAAACTGCAGGGCCTTGGACCCACAAGAGGCCCCTCTGAAAAGGTAACATTCGGTGGTGACAGAGGGGTCAGAGGTATGGTCTCTGGGACGTTGTGGGGCCGGCTTCTCTCTGAGATGGCCATGGAGGGTCTAATCTGAGGAGGGATGGTCAGACTTGGGTAGCCACAGTGGGGACAGGCTGTGGGGGTGAGGGGAGCCAGGACCTGAGAGGCGGCAGCTGCCACTGTCCAGGATGGGGATGAGGGCTTGACTGGTAGAATTGCAGAGTCTGAGGCCAGGTGGGCAATGATGAGTGGGGAAGGGAGCAGACACCCTGAGGCCTGTGGCCTGGAGAGGTGGGGCTGACATGCCTGAGATGGACCACGCAGGTTTCTGGGGAAGAAGATGAACTTTTAACACAGTCCTGCAACATTTACCCTCCCTATAAAGCCTTCCATTTTCTGGAAGCCTTCTGTTTGTCCACCTGTGGTCCCTGCAGAGATCCCTGGGGATGGGAAGCCAACAAGAGCTGCCTCAGTGAGGAAGGCCCAGGTCTGGTCAGGTGAGATGGCTGGGTCCCGCCGTCACCCACTCACGGCCTGCCTCTAGCAGCGTTGCTCTCTCTGCGGCTTGCCCTCCTCTTGGCCTAGCAGATCAGGTCACTCACTCCTCTGTGCAGTGAAGGCCATGCAGACAGCAAGAGGGTTTCATTCCCTGTGCCTGTGCGTCCATGGTTCCTCTGCATGGAATGCTGTTCTCGCCACCTCCATGTGGCCAGTTCCTATTGCTCCTCCCAGACTTCGCTCAAATGTCGCCACCTCCACGCAGCCCGCCCTGACTTCTCCCACTCCCACATAAAGACCATGAGCCTTCTTGTGAACCTCCCAAATGCTTTGTTCTTCCTCCACTGCTGCAATCCGCCACCCCTAGGTAAATACTCCTCTGAATCCCCTAGGCAGAAAACGAAGGAGGAGGTGGAGCCAGGCTCTTTGCGGGGCATGTGTAAGCAGGCAGTTGGAGAGAGACAGATGAAGAGACAGAGGGAGAATCAGTCAGATAAGGAGAGACAGAGAATCGTACAAGGAGAGAAATACAGAGAAAATCAGAGAGCAGAACACTGGCACACAGAAACTGAGGCCAAGATGACAAAGTAAAAGAACCACAAGCAGGTCCAGAGAGTGAAAGACAGAAAAAAGAAAGAAGAGATGCAGGGTGAGACAAAGGGAGACAGAGTAGAAGAAAGGGCTAGAGAGAAAGGGGAGAGAGAGAGAGAAGCCTGCTGAGAAGGTGGAGGAGGGGGAGAGGCGAGGGGAGGAGGGGGAGTGGGGGAAGGGGCCCGGCCGGCTGGGCTGGGTGTCTCCTGGGGACGCTGACCCCACCGCAGGCGGACCAGCCCACTAACCTCCCAGCTGAGCTCAGATTTCAGGGCTTGGAGCGCACGCAGATTCAGTAACAAATGCATGTGTAACGCATTATGAAGAAAGCCTTAAAAAGCCCTCGTTTATCGCTGTTTACGTTATGTGATTGAGGGGAGAATTTGCCAAGACCAAAGGTTACTGCTGGTGTTTCTGTGACGAATATTACCTCAAACTAAAGCAATTAGCTTCAAGGAACCGTGCATTGTCTTTGGGAGGGTTTTCAAGAGCGAACCCCATAATGTGCCCTGATGGATTTCAACGCTACCAATGTCTCCACGTGGCGCACAACCCACACAATGCACAATCTGCCGTTTTCCTCACAGACTTTCCATGGGAGCTGGGTCGGGCCACGTGGCCTCCATGCGCCTCAGCTTCTCTTTCTATAGAATGGGGAGGGGCCTAGACTGGACCCAGACGTTCTGGGGCTCCCCGTGGCCTGTGTGGTCTGTTTCCATTGGTTTCTGCTCCCCGTGCTGTGCCTTTGGCTTTTCCCCCCGCTGAGACTGTTTCTGCTCACAATTTGGCTGATCAAATCTTTTCTTGAGACAATTATGGAAATTGACTGAATGGTAATTAGCGAATGGTAGTTAGTAAATGTTCTCCTTTCTTCCAAAGAGGATAGGCCTAAGAAATCTGTCCATGGGCCCCTCTTTTCCCTAGCTTCCCAGGCTGGGAGGCAGGGTCTTATGCACCCTCAAACCTGATTGGGCGCCCCTGCTTCCCCATCTGTAAGTACAGTGATGATGGCACCTACATTGCAGGGAGCTGCGACAGAGGGTACCAAGCGTTTCTAACAGTTCCCAGGACACAGGTGGCACTAGCTGAGTGTTGTACCTGCTGCTACCACACTGCTACCTCAGCCAGTCAGACTTCCCAGGGTTAGGGGATTGGAGACAGGCAAGAGAACCCGCTGTGCTCCCTGGGTCCAGCACCTGCTGCCTGCTCCTCACTTCCTATCCCAGGCACTTTGTAAACCAACTAACTGAAGTCACGAAGGTGTTGTATCACACCACACCCCCCTTCGCCCCCCACTGAAGGTGAGAGGTGAAGCCAGCTGGACTTCTGGGTCAGATGGGGACTCAGAGAACTTTGCTGTCTTACAAGAGGATTGTAAAATGCACCAATCAGCACTCTGTAGCTAGGATTGTAAAACGCACCAATCAGTGCTCTGTGGCTAGCTAGAAGTTTGTAAAATGGACCAATCCGCACTCTGTAAAATGGACCAGTCAGCACTCTGTAAAATGGACCAGTCAGCACTCTGTAAAATGGGCCAATCAGCTCTCTGTAAAATGGGCAATCATCAGGATGTGGGCGGGGACAAATAAGGGAATAAAAGCTGGCCACAATGCCCCCCCACCCCCAGGCCCAGCTATCAGCCGGCAACCTTCTGGGGTCAATTTCCACGCGGTGGAAGCTTTTGTTCTTTTGCTGTTGCTCACTCTTTGGGTCCGTGCCACCTTTAAGAGCTCTAACACTGTGAAGATCCGTGGCTTCATTCTTGAAGTCAGCGAGACCAAGAACCCGCCGGAAAGAACCAACTCTGGACACAAAGGCACATCTTTTGCGTTGCAGTAAGCTGAGACTCTGGCGTGGTGGTTTGGAGATACCTGGCCCCCAGGCATGCCAAGAGCTAGACTAGCTTCGGAGGGTAGCCAGGCAGCAGGAGTCTACCCCTGCTCCTCCTCTCACTTTCTATTGGCACTGGGCAGGTCTCTTTGCTCTCTGGGTTCCTCACTGGAAAACAGGACCAATGGTATCCGTCTCTCATAAGGTTATGGAAAGGGGGCAGTGGATTCTACGGCAAGGCACCCAGTAACAGGCACAGAGCAGGCTGTGCACAGTGAGGCCCGTGAGTCCTTGCTAAGCCCCAAAGCCTGGGGGATCAGGATGGGCCCAGAGGACGCTACAGGAAGGACAAAGCCACCAGGGGATGCATGCTGGTGGGGAAAACCCACTCAAAGGAATGGCACTATCACTACAGGATCTGGAAACAGCTTTAGATACCAGGGGGCCAGGCCTCCAAATCTGGGGAGAGGTCTGGCTGCCTGCCCTCCTACCTCCAGGAGGAGCTGGTGGGCTCCTTCCTGCAGAGGCCCCAGGACAGCCTCACAGCCACATTCCTTCTTGAAACCGCTTCCGAGCCAACTGGAGAGCCTGGAGCTTCAGTTTGTCCCCAACGGAACAGGCAAGACAGTTTTCAGGTGGCATAATGGGCCCAAGTCACAGCTGGGAGCAGGGGACAGAGGCCACTCCAGGATGGGGGCCCTGACAAGGTTCTGTCCCCAAAGGGCCACTATTCCGGTCACTGTGACTTCAGCTGTTGGAGACTCACCTCTGCATTCTTCATAGGAAACAGTCTGCCCCAGAGGGTTGTAGAGGGAGGATCAAAACATGCCAGGATGGCCAAGCTCCGCAGCCAGCAGTGGGCAGATGCCACAGGTCCTGGGCAAGAAAGGGGACATCAGGGATCCCCAAACCCACAGCCTGTAGTTTCTTCCTCCCCTGCGATTACCCCATTTTATAGCCGTGGAAACCGAGGCTCAGGGTGGATGTAACCACGCATTCAAGGTTCCAATAAACTTTTGCCAAGTTGCTGAGCGTTTATCTTACTCGTTTGGGTTTGGAGCCCCTAGCACCAAGTGCACAGCTGGGCAGGTCCTGGAAGCCCAGTGGACACCTTCTTGGCATCTCCACCTACGGGTATCAAAGGCACCTCAAGTTCCTTCAGTCCCAAGCCAGTGCACGGCTCACTGTGTGTTGGCACACCCCAACCTCTCCTCTGGGACATTTTCTGATCCCGGATGGCAGCCCCTAGAGCCAGGCCCCCAGGCCGCACTCGGTCTCTTGAGAGCCCCGCAGCGCCCCAGGCACTTTCCGCGGGACCACCCAGCACTCACGAGCCTGTCCATGCCCTCAGTCCCCTCAGCCACCGCCCCCTGGCAGCCCCTGCCCCGCCTCCACGCCTCTGATTCCACGCTCTCCCGAGCCTCCCTCCACGCAGCAGCCAAAGGGGTCTTTTTGCAGCACACCGCGGACGCGTCCTCCCGGATGGACTCTCCCTCGCTGTCACTGCCCGAGGGTCCTGACCGCTGCCCTCTCAGGCTTCAGGCCTGGATGCCCTGGCCCGTTCCCACTTCTCCAGCGACTTAGCTCCAGGCTCGCCGCGCTGCCCCAGCCCTCCGCACGGCCCCCGCTCCTGCCTCAGGGCCTAGGGACAGACGCCCCTGCTGGCTCCTGCCCCCCTGTGGCCCCGCCCCGCCCTCCGCTAGGCTCCAGGCTCAACCCACGTGGGTTGATCACCCCCTCCGGGTCACGCCCCCTCCCCCTGTTTGCTTGCTGGCGGCACTGCATGGTCCGATTTGTGCAATCCTTTGCTGCCCCGTAGCGCCGCCGCTCCCCAGGCTGTGTGCTCAGTACACCAGGGTGCCCACCCAAGAGGGACAGCCTGGGCTTCACTTCTAATGGCCAGGAGGGTGCCGGGCTCCAGGAGTGTCCACACTGGTCCTCAGGCCCCAGCCCAGGGTTGGCCTCAGTATTGCCAGCCCCTCCTGGGTCAGTGACCACAAACCCTGTAACCTGAGGACACCCGGAGGGACCCGGCAACCAGTCACAACTTCGCTTCCCCCTCCAGATGAAGGCAGCTAATTCCTCAAGGTCGCCTGTTCACCTCGGCATAAAGCACCCATTCTTCCTCAGCGTGGGGATCGGGTGGGAAAATATTTTCCAAAGGTCAGTTTTCCAATTATACTTAAAAATTTGAAAGTTCATTTTTTTTTTTTGCCTCCCCTCAGTTCAGTGGCGTTCTGCTAATTTCATAAAGATACCATTTAGCTGAGGTAGGTGGGATTCTGGGCATCAGAACAGCTTCCCAACGTCAACAGCCAGCCATAACCATAACTACCGACTTCCCATCATTTGTGGGGAAAAAAACGTTTTTCTCCCCAAAAATTATGGCCTGTAGGAACCAGACAACATCCCCATTGCCCGGCGGGAAATTACAGAGATTTTCTTATGTACTTAACATTAAGCCCAAGTTTATAAAGTCTACTCGGTTTTAATGACCTGCTCACGGGCCGCCCTGGCCGCTGGGGATGAGGGGCTGTTTGAGGCCATTGCTTTGGTGTGGGGTGATGTGTCTGAATCCCCAAGTCACAGGATGGTAGCCCGGGGTGTCTGGGGGCTGGCTCCATAAACAGGGCCATGCAGCTCTGAGGGCAGGTGCAGGGGCTGGGACCCCTGGGCTGGGATGGCCCTACATACAGCAGCCTCACTCAGTGGCTGAGGTACAAGTCCCAGAGGGGACACAGACACCAGACAGAACTGTCTCTCGAAGGGCTTCTGCCCTTCCCCTCTAAGATGAGGACACCAAAGCACTGCTTCCTGGGTTGCCATGAGGATGAAATGAGGGAATGCAATGGAGATAGCATCAGAGGCTGTGGGTGTCAGTCAGATGGCGGGGCCGGGGGAGTCCAGGAAGGCTGGCTCCAACCAGAAAGGGTGGCCAAGCTTTTCTAGGATGGGGAGGGCAGGATGGACCCCCTACCTCCAGGGCTCTCTCATTACCTTTGCCCAGGCTGTGCCAAGGCCCCTCTAAGAGTGAATTGGGCTTGAGGTGGCTCCCTCTAGGGCCCAAGGAGGCACCCAGCACAGCTGAGCTGAGCAGAGGACCAGGAGAGGCAGCTGGCAAGAAGTCTGAAATGAGGGCCCCGTTAGGGGCCAGGCTGGAGTCTGTACCTGGAAGATGGGGTGCAGGGGGAGTGATGGGCCTCTCTCCTGTGGGGGCCAGGGAGGGCTTGACGCAGGTGCGTGTGAGGTGCAGGGTTCAAACGAAACCCACGGAGCGTCCGGCAGGGGTGTGGGTGCAAATACCAGGTCTGGTGCGTAGGTCTTACCCCAGCTACAGGCTGAGGCACCTGCCCAGCCCAGAAGGAGCGGGAGCGGGACTCATGACCAGTTTACAGGCTCAGAGATGCCAGCAATACCAGTGTTTAGAAGAAGCTGGGCATCTGGCTTTTGATGTGAAATACCCTCATTTGTCAAGTCTAGCACCCATTTACTATACTTTTTGGGCCCATCAGACCACAGGGGACTTTGGGCCTCTTCTGTTCTCTCATTTCCTGTCCTTCCCCCACTCCCACACCCCAGCCACCACTTTGAGTTCCCTGTTCCTGCCTCAGGGCCTTTGCACTTGCTGTTTCCTCTGCCCGGGACACCCTTAACCCATCACTGCAGGGCCAGCTCTTTCTCCCCTCAGAGGGCCCTGGCCATTGTCACAATGCCACTGCACATTTGTTTTCTTCCCAGCCCTGACCTCAGTTTGACATAATATTATGCACAGTGCTGACTGGCTTGAGTGTTTACTGTGTTTCCCCCACAGCACAGTAAGCTCCTGAAGGCAGGGACTTAGCTGATTTGTTCACCGCATTGCTCTCAGTGCCTGAACAGTAGGTGCATGATACGTAGTAGGTGCTTAATAAAATCCTAGCAAATAAACAAACAAATAAGCACATGACCTTTCCACCACCTCCCCCCATGGCTGGCAGCACCTTCTGCCCCTCATCATTCCACACTCCTCCCCGGACCTTGGGCACCTCTATCACTGGGTCCTGAGCTGAGTCCTGCAGGAAGGGCTTCCTGCTCTACAGGGAGAAAGGGGCCAGACTGCGATGACTTTGCTGGAAGTCCTTCCTGCCCTACCCTGTCTTACTTTGCTTTCAGAACTATTCAGCATCTGAAATGTTTGGGTTTACCAAACATGTCTGTTCAGAAGTCCAGAAGCAGAACCGGCCTTAGCACATCTGGGGGATGGTCAAGAGGTCAGTCTGTATGTCTGGGCACCGGTGTGAGGGCTCTGATGGAAGTGGCAAGGTCACTGAGGCTGTTGGCACAGTGAAGAGTTGAGATTTTATTCTAGGGAGCCATTGACGGGTCTATATCAAACATGGCGAAATATAGAGAGGAGTACAGAGAGAAATCTGACGGACCAGATCTGTGTTCTCAAAGAGCATCCAGGTGGTGAAGGTGTGCAAGTAGAACAGATAGATTTCTTGGCAATGTCTGTGGTTGTCCAAATACAAACACACAAGGTATGGACCTGTCTTCAAAGACCTAAGATTCTAAGGAAGAAGACAAATAGGCAAATAGAATAAACATTAATTAACTCCCACATTGACATATCCACCCACCCATCCATCATCCACATACCCATCCACCCACTCATCTATCCATCCACCCATCATCCACCTACCCATCTACCTACCCACTATCCGTTATGCACTGATCAGCTCTCCTACCCTTCCGGGTCAGGGTTCCCAGCTGAACATTTGAAAATGGAAAAGATATTGGGCCCTGTTCTCAATGGGCTCACAGTAGAGGGAAAGATTGATAAATAACCTCATAGTTCCCTTTCAGCAGGATTGCCATGATGACCATGAGAAGGAAGGGCCAAGGGTGGCAAAGAAGAGGAATGACTTACTTTGCCTGGCTTATCAGAGGGCAGAACGGAGCATGGTATATCAGAACAGGGTTTTGAAGGATGAATAGGAGCTTGTCAGATGGACATTGGAGGGGATTTTTTCTGTGTGGTAAAACATATTGTGCAAGCTTGAGAAGGCAGGAAAGAACCAGAAGTGTTCACACAAAATGTTTAGCTTTGGAAGGGTGGAGGCAGAGGCACATGAGATCAGTGGAAGGAGAAGTCACTGGAGATGGAGTGGGACCAACTTATGGAGAATGTTGTGCTCTGGGTGAAGAGCTTGGACCTTGTCCTGTCAGTAGTGGGGAGCTGGGTGGGGGCATGGCCAGGGAATGAGCAGGCTTACATTTTACAAGGGTCATGATGGGGGCTAATAGACAGAGGCCAGAAAGGACAAAAACAACATAAAATCATCCTTCCCAAGCATGTTCATAAATGACCTCTCATTTTTATCCTCAAGGAACACATTTCCCCATTCTGTGATAAGAAAACAGTTTTAACAGGAATGAGATACCTAAGGTAGCAAAGGAGTAGAAGGAGCACTGAGATTGGAAGGCAGATTCTGTGAGTCCAAATGCACCCATCACGGCAACTCCTAACAGCTTCTTGGAGGCTCCCAGGCTGTACTGAAGCACTTGGCTTCACTGGCCTCCTGGCTGTCTGGACAATCCCCTGTGCTTACTCTTCCAAGATGGGAATTCCAGTGGGCAAAAGGCAACATCCCAGGCTCTGGACCAAAGGTTCCGTTACTGTAGCACTGAGTGGGGAGGACAAAAATAAAAAAACATTTTTGAGCATTTACATGACAGTATGGACTTGTAGAAGGCACTCTAGAGGAGCAATTTCATTCAATTCTCAAAGCTGTCTTATGAGGGAAGGATTATCCTCTTTATTCTGCCTATAAGAAACTGGAGATCAGAGAGATTAAGTCAGCTTACCCAAAGTCAGAGAACTAGTAAGTGGCTGAGCCAGTATGCACACCAAGGGTTAGTTCATTTCAAACTCTCAGACCCCTGGTGAGAGGGAGAGGGAGAAGGAGAGTGGTTGGCGGGCTGCGAGGTGGTAGTGCATAAGCTGAACAGGCGAGTCAGGCACTGCCTGCTCTGGGGATGTTTACACCAACATTTGAAGAAGTTAATATAAAAATAATATATACACAAGGTGAAAAATTTAAATATAAAATTTGAACAATAAAGAGGGAGTCTGTACTTCCAGCTATGGTCATGATGGAGTACAGAGTATCAGATTTGCCCTACCCATAAGCAGCATAAGCAGCTGTAAAACTAGACCAAATATATGTGAAGCAACTGCCTTCAAGCATTGGACAGCAGAGAAAGCAGAGCTGTGATTCTTGGGAGAAGGAAACACACAGGCGAGCTCCGCATTTGCTCTGGCTTTTTGCCTGGGAGCATTTTTCAAACTGTGGCACAGGGATATAAACCTACAAAGTGAGCTCCATGGGCAGAGGAAAGACTGGAGGTTGGGACTTCTGAGGCAGATGGAGTTTGAAGGGCAGGGTACTGGGAAGGAGGAAGCTATGCAGAGAAGTAGTAGAATTCTGTAAAGAAGAACTGAGTCTCTAGCAGAATGCTAAGCTGCAAATGCATTAGGGTGAGATTCTGCGAGATTTAGCAGAGAACCACTGCTAGATGGTTGAGAGGTAAACGGAGATTCTAGAGGTTGGACAATTCTTGGAGACATTGGAATTCTGCCCAGCCAGTGTGAAGGGCTACTCTAGGCCCACCATAAAAAGCCTAACAAGTACCAATCATTTCCAGTAAACTAAGTGCCTGTCAGAAAACTAGTCAACAGTCTTTAAACACCACCCAGGCTCTCAATATCATAGCATCCACAATGTTTAAAATGCAACAAAAAATTACTAGATATGCAAAAACAAAACAAAAAAAACAGGAAAAGGGGAACCCAAAACCAGGAGAAAAAAAAGTCAACATAAAGAGATAGAAATAAATCATTTGTTGGATTGACAGAAAAAAACTTTAAATAATCAGTTATACTATGCTCAAGAATTTAAAGAGGGGAATGGACACAATGAGTGAATGAATGAGAAATCTCAGTAAAGAAACTGAAACTACAGAAATGGATCAAGTGGAAATTCAAGAACTGATAAATAACATATTTGCAAAGTGAAATTTGGACATGTCAGAAGAAAGGACCAGGCTTGAACTTGAAGACAAGGCAATAGAAGCTATTCAAAATGAAGCATACAGCGGGGAAAAGACCAGAAAAAAAAAAATCTAGAGCCTCAGAGATATGTGGGACAATGTCAATCAGTCTAACATGCATGCAGCTGAGGTCCCAAAAGAAGAAGCAAGAGATTGGGACAGGAAAAAATATTTGAAGAAATATTGGAGAAAATGTTTGAAATTGGATAAAAACTAAAAACCCAACAGATGCAAGAAGCTCAATTAAATTCCAGCAGAATAAATAGAAAGAAAACCATACCAGGACTCATCATATTCAGATGGCTAAAAAGCAAAGTTAAGGAGAAAAATTTCAGCCAGGCAAAAGACACAATTATAATATGGGGTAGCCAAAGACTTAAAAGAAAAACAAAAACAAAAAACACCAAAACACTGCTGAGTATCAGAAACAAGGCGAGTCAATAGAATGATATCTCCGAAATTCTAAAAGAAAAGTAAACTTGTCAATTTGGAATTCTACAGACTGCAAAAACACCCATTAAAAATAAAGGAAAAATAAAGATATTTTCATATGAACAAAAGCTGAGAGAATTCATAACCAGTAGATTTGACCTACTAGAAATGTTAAAAGAAGTTTCTTTGAATTGAAACGGAATGACATCAGGTGGAAACAGACTTGTATGAAGAAATGAGGAATGTCAGGAATGGTAACTATGTGGGAAAATGTAAAAGACATGAAAACTAGAGAAAGAGAATCAATTTATGATGCCAAGAGTTAATTCTATAAAAAGACATAGTGACACTAAACACAAACACACCTAATAACAGACACTCAAAATGCAGAGAAGCATTTTGACAGAACTAAATGACAAAACTAATGACAAATAGAATTAACAAACATAGTTGGAGAGTTAACCTTCCTTTCTAAGTAACTGATTAAAAAATAATTCTGTAAAGATATAGAACAATTGAACAACATTAAGAACCAGTTAACCAAATTAACATTTACAGAAAACTATATTGGAAATATGCATTTTTTCCAAGTGTACTTGGAACATTCACCAAAACAAGTCTTAATAAAGTAAAATAATTTAAAGCATATAGAATATGTTTTCTAGCCTTAACAGAGTTAAATTAGAAATCCATAATAATAAGATATTAAGGAAACCCTCAAATATTTAAAAGTGGCACATTTCTATAGCCTACAGATCAAAGAGGAAATCACAAGGGAAATTAGAAAATGTTCTGAACTAATGAAATTAAAACAGAACATATCAAAATTTGTGGAATGCAGGTAAAGCTGTGCTTAAAGGGAAATTTATAGTTTTACATGCTTATATTAGCAAAGAAGAAAGGCCTAAAATCAATTATCTAAGTAATCACCTTAAGAATCCAGAAAAAGAAGAAATCAAATTCAAAATAGAAAGAAGGAAATAAAGATAAGAACAGAAATCAATGAAATACTGCAAAGCAAAAAATAAATAAATTAATTAAATAAAATAAAGAGTAAACAGATAATCTATAAAATGGAAGAAAGTATTTGCAGATTATGCCTCCAACAAAGTACTAATATACAGAATCTACAGGGACTTAAACAACTCAACAAGAAAAAAAAAGCCTCATTAAAAACTAGGCAAAGGACATGAATAGACATTTCTCAAAAGAAGAAATACAAGTGGCCAACTAACATATGAAAAAATACTCATCACTAATTATCAGAGAAATGTAAATTAAAATCGCAATGAAATATCATCTTACACAAGTCAGAATGGCTATTAATTAAAAAGTCAAAAAAACACACACACACAAACAGATGCTGGTGTAAATGCAGAGAAAAAGGAAAGTGTATACGCCACTGGTAGAAATGTAAATTAGTTCAGCCTGTATGGAAAACAGTGTGGAGATTTCTCAAAGAACTAAAAATAGAACTGCCATTTGACCCAGCAATCCCACTACTGGGTAACTACCCAAAGCAAATCATTATGTAAAAAAAAGACACTTGCACTTATATGTTCATTGATTGCAGCGCTATTCACAATAGCAAAGTCATAGAACCAACTTTTAAGTGTTCACTAATGGTTGACTGGATAAAGAAAGTGTTACACACACACACACACACACACCACAGAATACTATGCAGCCATAAAGCAACAAGGATGGAGCTGGAGGCCATTATCCTAAGTGAACTAACTCAAAAACAGAAAATCAAATAACACATGGTATCACTTTGAACTGGGAGCTAAACAATGGGTACACATGGACATAAAGGTGGAAATAATAGACATTGAGGGTTGCAAAAGTGGGGAGGATGAGGGGGGAAAAGGGTTGAAAAATTACCTATCACTTTCAAGATTCACTGTTTGGGTAATGGGTGCAGTAGAAGCCCAATCCCCACCAGTATGTAATATACCCATGTAATAAACATGCACATGTACCCCCTGAATCTAAAATAATAAAATAAAAAGTGAACAAAAAATAGAGCAAATCAATGAAATTGAAAGTTGGTTATTTGAAAAGATCTATAAAATTGAGCTCTTTCTCTATCTCAACTGTTAATATATCCAATATAATGAACCATTACAACTCAATAAAAATAACCCAATAAATATGGGTAAAAGGCTTAAAAAAAGAAAATATACAGATGGTCAGCAAAAACGTGAAAGTGCTCCTCACTTTAAAAACAACATGAGATACCACTACTACACACCCACCAGAATAGCTAAAACTAAACAGACAATACAAAGGGTAGGCGAGGGTGTAGAGCAACTGCATACCTCATACATTGCTGATAGGAGGGTAAAACAGTAAAATCATGCTGGGAAGCGTTTGGCAGTTTCTCATAAAGTTAAAAGTATATTTACCACATGATTCACCAATAGGCTCCCAAGCATTGGCCCAGAAGAAATGAAATCACAAAGACTTGTAAAAAATGTTCATAGAAACTTTGTTAAGAATTCTCCCATGTTGGAAACAACTTAGATTCCCATTAGCAGGAGACTGGATAAAGTGGAGTGCACCCACACAGTGCACCCAGCAACAAAAAGGAGCCAACTGTTGACACATGCAGCAACAGGGATGAATCTCAGAAAAATCGTGTTGAGGGAAAGAAGTCAGATGCAGCGGACTCCATAATATATGACTCCATTTATATGAAAGTGAAAAACAGGGATTTGCATGGCTTGATACAATGCAGTATGTGTTGAACTCTGTCTGTAACTAGTCTTTTCCACCTCACAATACATCCTGGTCACTGGTCCCTATCAGGATGTTTGGATCTGCCTCTGCCTCTTTATCAGCAGCATGGTGTTCCATTGGGTAAAAGGAGCATAAATTATTTACTGCTGCTATCGGAGGGCACAGATGGTTTTCAATCCTTTGTTCTCATGCCACCATAGTGAAACTCACTGTAGGTTTTCTTGTGATTGTTGACAAGTCTAGATAACTGGGGACAAACTCCTAGAATGGATGTCTGAGGTCAAAGAATGCACTGACTTTTTCCTTGGGAAGCCAGAACACAGTCCCAGGCAATCTGGGAAACAAGGGCTCTCCTGGGCCATCTCAAGGTTACAGCCAAGGGCCCTGCATCCAGAACTGCTAGTATGAATAGGCATTATGAGTCACTGACAGCCACCAAGATCATGCTGGCAGCCTCCGGTGACTGCTGAGGTGTGCTGGTAATACCCAACTATGGCTATATCATGTACCAGACCTCAGGTGCTCCTGCCCACCTGCAGGTGAGCAGGTAGGAAGTGGGCACAGACATGTGGGACAGGATATGCCTAGGACAGAGCCTTGTCTGGACACCAAAGGGGTCTGAGGGGAGTCACAGGTGCCCTACCCCAGGGAGGAGGCAGCCAGAGCCCTATACAGAGCCCCTCCTGCCGGGTCTCCAACCACCCTGGGCCACGGGGCTGGAGCAGTGACCATGAAAGCCTCCACACTTGTCTCTAGGTCTGGTCCTGCTCCCTCAAACTCTAGCCTTCCAGTCCACACCCCCATACCTCCCCAAGGCAATCTTTCTTTATACAAATAAACTTATGAAATTAAATTATAAAAAGCCTTCAGCTTCTGGCCAAGGTGGAATGATAGTACAGATTTACCTTTCTCCCTGAAACAACCTAAAGAATAAACAGGATGTATGAAACAATGGTTTTTCAAGACACTGGACATCAGGCATTAAAGGACAGTGATCTATAAGAGCCAGGAAATAAAGGAGACAAACTCTACAATTACTCCAGATCACTGCCTTTGAGAGTTTCCAGGCCATCGTATAGAGAGAGGGAACTGCATGGAGTCTCGAGGACTCACTGACTTGAGAGACAGAGCTAAGAGTCTGGAGAGACTAGCTGGCTAGAGTTTGTAAGACACAGTACTAGAGAGTAGAGAGGTGCACAGATAGAGAACTCCAAAGAACTGTGGAGAGTCTCTCCGAAGTATTCAACAGAGTCTGGATCAGCACATGCATGTGAAGAAACTACTCAAGGATGGAAAAAGAATCACCTGAAAGGATTAGCAGTAACAATACCCAGTACTCACACAGGACCAGGAATAGTGCCTGTACCCACCAGACAGATTGGAAAATGTCATGATTAACAGGGCATTACGTAGACTACGCAGAAAAGTCTGGCCTCGTTAGTAGGGAATAATTTGCTCTAGACTGAACACTGCTCTGTCTCCACCTAAGAAAGCTTAAAAGCAAGACCCTAAATCATCACACTGTTTCCAAGTAACTTTACTGTGTTTCAGAACAAAGCTTAATCTTTGCAGGAATAAAAAATCACTCAGCACCCAACAAGGTAAAATTCACAATGACTACCATCCAATAAAAAATTACCAGGCATGAAAAGAAACAGGAATATACAACCCATAATGAGGAGAAAAGTTGATCAATCAAAACTGACTTAGAAGTGACAAATGCTAGAATTAGCAAAGAAGAATATTAAAACAGTTATTGTAATTGTATTCTGTACATTCAAAAGGTTAAGCAAAGACATGGAAAATGTAAGAAAGACACCAAATCAAACTTTTTTCTAAAAAAGAAAAGCAAAATCGGGGGACAAACGCTATCTGATTGCAAAACTTATCATAAAGTCACAGTAATCAAAAACTATGTCACTGGCAAGATAGAAAATTCATCAGTGGAACAGAAAATGTCCAGAAACAAATTCTCACAAATATATTTAGCTGAATTTTGACTACAGATAAAGGCAATTCAGTGGAGAAAGGACAATCTTTCAACAAATGGTGCTGGAAAAATTGGATCAAGTGGGCAAAATACTGAAATTCAACCCAAAATTTATACCCCAAATTTAGTCCTCATATAAAACATACTGAAATGTAAACCTCCAAACTATAAAATGTCTGTCTAGAAGAAAACATGGCAGAAAACCTTGTGACCTTGGGCTAGGCTAAGATTTACTAGCTACAACAGCAAGGGCACCATACATAAAATAACACATTGATAACTTTAACTTTATCAAAATTAAAAACTTTTACTTTGCAATAGACACTGTTAATAGAATGAAAAGACAAGCCACAGACTGGGGAAAAAAACTTTTCAAAGCATCTCTCAAAACTAAATAAATAAAAATTCTAATTTAAAAATAGGCAAGAGCTTTGAACAGGCAGTTCACCAATGAATATATATAGATAGCAAATAAGCACATGAAAAGGTGCCCAACATCGAAGTCATCAGGAGATGCAAATCAAAAACACAATGAAGGTCAGGCGCGGTGGCTCATGCCTGTAGTCCCAGCACTTTGGGAGCCCAAGGCAGGCAGATCACAAGGTCAAGAGATCGAGACCATCCTGGCCAACATGGTGAAACCCCGTCTCTACTAAAAATACAAAAATTAGCTGGGCGTGGTGGCATGTGCCTGTATTCCCAGCTACTCAGGAGGCTGAGGCAGGAGAATCACTTGAATCCAGGAGGCAGAGGTTGCAGTGAGCCAAGATTGCGCCACTGCACTCCAGCCCGGTGACAGAGTGAGACTCTGTCTCAAAAAACAAACAAAACAAAACAAAAAAACAAACACACACACACACACACACAATGAGATACTACTACACATCTATCAGCTGAATAGACTCCATTGTGTATATGTACCACATTTTCTTTATCCATTCATCTGTTGATGGACACATAGGTTGCTTTCAAATCTTGGCTCTTGCGAACATTGCTGGAATAAACATGGGAGTATAGATATCTCTTTGATATACTGATTTCCTTTCTTTTGGGTCTATACTTAGCAGTGGGATTGCTGGATCATATGGTAGCTCTATTTTTAGTTTTTTGAGTAATCTTCAAACTGTTCTCCATAGTGGTTGTATTAATTTACATTCCCACCAATAGTGTATGGGGGTTCCCTTTTCTCCACATTCTTACCAGCATTTGCTATTGTACGTTTTTTGGATAAAAGCCATTTTAACTGGGGTGAGATGATATCTCATTGCATTTGATTTGCATTTCTCTGATGATCAACAATGTTGAGCACCTTTTCATATACCAGTTTTCCATTTGTGTCTTCTTTTGAGAAATGTCTCTTCAGATCTTTGGCCCATTTTTAATCAGATTATTCTATGTTTTCCTCTTGAGTTGTTTAATTCTGGTTATTAATTCCTTGTCAGATTACATATCTATTAGAATGGGTAAAATGAAAGAGGCTCACCATATGAAGTGTTGGTAAGAATGAGGAGAAACTAGAACTGGTGGGAATGTAACAGGGTACAAACACTTAGGAAAACAATTTGTCAGTTTACTGAGAAGCTATAGTGGGATGTTAGAATATGAATCTTTGCAGACTCACTTCCAGTGAAAAAAGCAAAACTAGACCAGGTATGGTGGCACATGCCTGAATTCCCAGCTATTTGAGAGGCTGAGGCAGGAGGATCATTTGAGCCCAGGAATTCAGGCCTGTAGTACACTATGACTGTACCTGTGAATAGCCACTTTACTCCAGCCTGGCAACATCGCAAAACTCCATCACAAAAAAAAAAAAGGAAGACTGTCAACAGCTATTTTTTCAAAAAACATTTCTTTAAGAAGTCATTAAAAGCCTCTGGAAATTGTCCTGCAGCATACAGCAAATAAAGAAATATTTATTCAAGAAAACATATTAAAACTCAGTAAGAATAGCAAGAATCTGTGGCATTGAGCCATGGCCCATTCCCTCCCCGTGCCCCCGCACCCCAGCTTCCTCTCTATTCAGCTTCACAGAAGCTCCACTCTGAGTGAGTGTGATCAAAATACGGTGCTCCCTCTCCCTCTTCCTCCCAACCAAGTCATTCCATGCCTTACTGAGAAGGGCAGACCACTAGCATTTCTAATTCCCTTCAATTCCAAGTTGAAGAGTTCCTGGTGAATGTGACTGAGAGATACGGAGCTTCCTTCCTCTACCGAGAGGACAGAAGCTCTACCCTAGCACATCAGGCCAAGGATACTGGCACCCTAACCACCGTTGCCTCAGCTGAAGGCAGAGTGTTTACACCAAAATAGGCAAGCAATGAAGACAGAGGCCACAGGCCCATTCAGGGCTCAGAGACTGCGCCAGGGGAGAGGAGGCACGTAGGAAAAGCTCTACAAAGGACCTGACATTATTTGAAAGAGACTGGAGAAGTTTAAGCCTAAGGATGCTCTCAAAATCAACAGTTGCTCTTAATTAGGAGGAACAAGCTAAACCATAGGCCATCTGGGTCACCAGGGAGAATCTGGGAAAGAGATAGCTAAGAAGACTTCCACTGGGTACAGAATAAACCTTAAAGACTGAGCTCAAAATCTAGCCCTCTCCAAATTTAATTGGATTGGGCTGCTCAGAAATTAATGTTTCAGGGCATTGTCAAAAAAGACATAAAGCAATCAGTTGGTAATTAGTGGAGTCTAAAGGATGGAGAGTAATACCAAATGAAACAGACAGCTTAACAGAGAGACCAGAAAAGAGACAAAGAGAATGTGCTAAAACCACCCTCATCCCAAGGTAACTGTGTGCATGTCCCAGGCTGTGCCTTTTGATGAGCAACACCAAAGACTTCATTTTGTGTGAAATGGACTTCACTCTGTGTGAAATGGACTTCACTAAGATAGTCTAGCCAAGTCATAAAACACATAAGCAAACAAAATTAAGCTTCAGAGAGGGAGAAGGGCAATCAGTCTCCAAAGTTGCTATATTACCAGAAATGTTCTCACTTCCAACAACATATTATAAGACATGCAAAAAAACAGGAACATGGACCCATACACAGGAAAAATGTAGGCAACAGAAACTGCCTGTGAGAAACTCCAGATTTTATACTTAATAGACAAAGTCTTCAAAGTATGCATTATGAATATGTTTGGAAAACTAAAGGAAGCCATGCTTAAAGAAGTTATAAAAGATAGGAAGATCATGTTTCATCAAATGGAGAATATTAATAGAGATAGAAACTATAAAAAAACAAAAGTTCTGTGGTTTAAAAGTGTAATAAATAAAATGAAAAAATTCATTAGAGGGGCTCAACAGCAGATTTTAACTAGCAAAAGAAATACACAGTGAACTTAAAAATAGATCAATAGAGACCATGCAATCTGAAGAACAGAGTAAAAATAGACTGAAAAAAATAAGCAGAGCCTCAGAGTAATGTGGGACACCTTTAGACACACAAACACACATGTAACAGAAATACTGGGAGGAGAGAAGAAATGAACAGAAATAATATTAGATGAAATAATGGCTGAGGCCAGGTGCGGTGGCTCATGGCTGTAATCCCAGCACTTTGGGAGGCCAAGGCAGATGGATCACCTGAGGTCAGGAGTTCGAGACCAGCCTGGCCAACACGGTGAAACCCCATCTCTACTAAAAAAAAGACAAACAAAAAACCACAAAAATTAGCCAGGCATGATGGTGGGCACGTGTAATCCCAGCTACTCAGGAGGCTGAGGCAGGAGACTCGCTTGACCCCAGGAGGCGGAGGTTGCAGTGAGATGAGATCACACCACTGCACTCCAGCCTGGGTGACAGAGTGAGACTGTCTCAAAAAAAAAAAAAAAAAAAATTGTAGCTGAAAACTTCCAATTGGTGAAAAACATTAATCTGCATATCCATGAAGCTCAGCAAAGTCTGATTAGGATGAATACAAAGACAGCCACACCCAAATGCATAATAAAAAATGCTGAAAGCCGAAACCAAAGATAAAATGTTGACGGCAACAAGAAAAAATTGCATACAAGGGAAACCCAATAAGTTGAACAGCTGACTGCTTAGTAGTATGACATATTTTAAGTGCTCAAAGAAAAATATTAACCATGAATCTTATGTTCAGCAAATGTATTTTTCAAAAATGAAGGTGAAATACAGCCATTCCCAGATAAACAAAACTTGAGATAATTTACTGCTGTCAGGCTCACCTTATAAGAATTATTAAAGGAAATCAGTCAGGCTAAAAGCAAGTAAACCCAGATGAAAATTTGAACCCACATTAAAAAAAGAGCCCTGTTAAAGGTAGTTATGCAATTATCAATAAATAAACAAATGCATATTTTCTTCTTTCTTCTCTTACCTGATTTTAAAAGCAATTGTATGAAACAGAATGTATATATGCATACATATGTATGTACATGTATACATATGTATGACACTAACATACAGGTATTGTTAGGCCTATACATGTGATATGTTTGACAATAACAGCATAAAGGAGGTGGGTAGGTACTGGAGTAAGGAAATGATCCCAGATGGTAACTCAAAACCACAGGAACCAATAAAGAGAACCAGAAATGATAAATAAGAAGGCAAATATAATAAGCTAAAAAAATATGTACTTGCTCTCTATACAGAAGTGTCCACATATAAAGTAATAATTATAAGTGTATTGGTAGGTTTATGATATATTCTGACATAATATGTATAACAATAGTAGCACGAAAAGGAAAAGAGGACATAGAGTTTTCTAGAAGTAACATTTCTACAGTTCACTGAAATTAAATTAGAAGAACTCTAAGTAGATTCTGATAAACTTAGACTCTATGGAAGCCCTAGACCAACCACCAAAGAAATAACTCAGAAAATATAGAGATTTGGAGTACTTCTGGTTCCAAAATCATGGTGTAGAAGCAAGCTGGCTTCACCTCCTCCCACAGAAAACTAAAAACAAATAGACAGCATGGACATTATCACCAGCAATATTCCAGAACTCAAATATCAGGAGAATATATGTGGTTCCCTGGGCCACAGAGAAGTGAACAAACTCTGAGCAGACAGTAAGAAAATTGGATTGTCATATCCACAATGTCCCTCCCCACAATCCATCCAGCACCTAATGCATAGAAAATTTTCCCCAACTCACAGTTGGAAAAATACTGGAAAAAATAAGATCAAGGTGGTAAACCAACTTCTTCATCCTCTTGGGTTCACTGGCAGGAGACCCATTCCTGTTTCAACCATGGGAAGTATCAGGAGTGCCTGAAAGGAGAAAGATCACTGAGGATAGCCAGAGACAAAACAGGGAGGCTAGACTACCAGCCCCAGCCTTGGAAACTTAACCCTGTAACTTGATCAAAGGAGACACCAAATCACAGTGGCTGTTCACCAGCACCATGCTGTAGGAGATTCATCCCACAGGTCCCCTGGGCATGAGCCTATAGCCAGCAGTCCCACACTACTGAGTCATCCCCTTTGAGACCTCCCGTATTTGAGACCAGTGACACTAATTGTTTATTATAACTGAGGCAAACCTGGGCTTAAGTCACCATCTAGTGCAAAGAAGGAGGCAGAAACCTAAAAGAGAAAAAAAGAAAGAAAATCAATGGATAAACTACAAAGAATCTCTGAGGAAACATATCCAATAAACAACCAAATAAGCCTGATAAGACTGGAACAAATAACTAAGCCTTCAATGCAAAGATATAGGCATACATCAACAAGAAACAACAGCCAACAGGGACCCATGATTTCTCTAGATGTACAAAGCAAGAAATCAGAAACTGACACTAAAGAGATGGCAATATGTGAACTCTCTGATCAAAAATTCAAAATAGGCCAGGTACAGTGGCTCACCCCTATAATCTCAGCACTTTAGGAGACCAAAGTGGGAGGATCACTCGAACCCAGGAATTTGAGACCAGCCTAGGCAACATAGTGAGACTTATCTCTACAAAAAAATTTTAATAATTAGCTGAATGTGGTGACAAATACCGGTGATTCCAGCTACTCAGGAGGCTAAGGTAGGAGGATTGCTTAAGCCTGCAAAGTCAAGGATAGAGTGAGCCGTGATCATGCCACTGCACTGCAACCTGGGTGACAGAGCAAGACCAAAATAAAACTACTCCAATGCATAATCAAACTCTCAAAGGTCAAGGACAAAGAGAGGATCCATAAAGTAACAAGAGAAAAGAAGCAAATAACATATAAAGAAACTCCAATTTGTCTGGCAACAGATTTCTCAACAGGAACCATATAGGCCAGGAGGGAGTGGTATAACATTTTCAAAGTGCTGAAAGAAAAAAAATAGCTGTCAGCTAATAATATTATATCCAGCAAAGCTGTCCTTCAAGTATGAAGGAGAGATAAAGTCATCCTCAGACAAAAACAGAATTCACCACCATCAGATCCATCTTCCAAGAAATGCTAATGAGAGTTCTTCAATTTGAAAGAAGAAAAACACTAATGAACAGAAATGAAAATATTTTGATGTATAAAACTCACTTGTAAAACTAAGTATACAGACAAACCCAGAATACTCTAATACTCTAATTGTGGTGTGCAATCCACTCTTAACTCTAGTATAAAGCCCAAAAGACAAATCTATCAAAAACAACAATAGCTATAGAAACCTGTTAAGAGATAGGCATTATATGTAAATTGAGACAACATAAAGTCAAAATGTTGAGAGGATGGAGTTAATTTGTAGAGTTTTAAAAAATGTTTTATTTCTATTCTTCTCTGTGTTCTCATTCTCATTCTCTCTCTCTCTTTCTCTCTGTCTCTCGACAGGGTCTTATTCTGACCCCCAGGCTGCAGTGCAGTGGTATGATCATGACTCACTGCAGCTTTAAATTCCAGGGCTCAAGTGATCCTCCTACTTCAACCTCCCAAGTAGCTGGATTACAGGCACACATCACCATGCCTGGCTAGTTTTTTGAAAAACATTTTTTGTAGAGACAGGGTCTCACTGTGTTGCCCAGACTAGTCTCAATCTCCTGGACTTAAGCAATCCTCCCACCCCAGACTTCCAAATTATTGAGATTACAGGCATGAACCACTGTGCACAGCAGTTGTCATCTCTTCAAAATAATTTGTTATATAGCTATGATTTTTTTGTAAGCCTCATGGTAACCAGAATGCAAAAACCTATAATAGAGTCACTAAAAATAAAAAAAGAATTAAAACATAATGCCAAAAGAATTAAAACATAATGCCAAAGAATATCACTTAACCACAAAGGAAGACTGTAGGAAAGGAAGAAAACAAGCAACAAAATGGCAGCAATAAGTCTACATTTAATCAATAATAACACTGAATGTCAATGGATTCAATTATCCAATTAAAAGGCATAGTGTGGCTGAATGGATAAAGAAATAATATCTAACTATATGCTACAAGAAACTCACCTCATATATAAAAACACACATAGACTGAAAGTGAAGCAATGGGAAAAGATATTTTATACTAATCAAAAATGCTACTACATGCTAACCAAAAAAGAGCAGGAGTATCTATACTTATATTAGATTGAATAGATTAAAAATCAGAGACTGTGAAAAGGGACTAAGAAGGTCACCATATGATGATAAGGGGGTCAATTTAGTAAGATAATATAACAATTATAAATATATATGCACCCAATTAACTCTAGCTTCCAAGTATATAAAGCAAACATTAATAGATCTAAAGGAAGAGATGGATTGCAATACAATAATGGTAGGGGATTTTAACACCCTACTCTTAGTAATGGGCCAATTATCCAGACAGATAATTAGCAAAGAAACATCTAAGTTAAAAAAATACAGGATATCAATGAAATGAAAAGTTGATTTTTTGAAAGGATAAACAAAATCAACAAACTTTTAGCTAGACTAAAAGAGAGAGAAAGAAGTCTTAAATAAATAAATTCAGAAACAAAAAAGAAGTCATAACAACTGAGACCACAGAATTACAAAGAATCATTAGAGGCTACTATAAACAACTATATGCCAACACATTGGAAAACCTAGAAGAAATGGATAAATTCTTGGACACATACAATATACTAAGATTGAACCATGAAGAAATAGAAAACCTCAACAAACTGAGAAGAAGAAACAAGATTGAAGATGTGATAAAAAGTCTCGCATTAGAGAAAAGCCCAGGACCTGATGGCTTTACTGCTGAATTCTACCAAACATTTAAAGAAGAACTAATACCAATTCTACTCAAACTCATCAAAAGATTAAACAGGAGGGAATACTTCCAAACTCATTCTATGAGGCCAGAATTACCCTGGTACCAAAACCAGACAATACAACATAAAAGAACATAACAGGTCAATATCACTGATGGATATCGATGCAAAAAATCTCAACAAAATACTAGCAAACCAAATTCAACAACACGTTGAAAAGATTGTTCACCATGATCAAGTGGGATTTATCCTAGATATGCAAGGATGGTTTAACATATTCAAATCAATAAACATGTTACATCACATTAACAAAACCAAGAATAAAAGCCATATGATTATTTCAATGATGCTGAAAAAGCATTCAATAAAATTCAGCATCCCTTTATGCTAAATTTTTGTGTTAAAAAGTTAAGAGTTAAGAATTTTTATGTTAAAAACTCTCAACAAACTGGGTATTAAAGACACATATTTCAAAATAATAAAGGCCACATATGACAAACCCACAACTAACCTCATACTGAATAGGGAAAAATTGAAAGCCTTTCCTCTAAGATTTGGAACAAGGCAGAGTCCCACTTTCACCACTTTTATCCAGCATAATACTTGAAGTCCTGGCCAGAGCAAGTAGCTAAAAGAAATATAGAAAAGAGATCCAAATTAGAAAGTAAGAAGTCAAGTTAGCTTTGTTCACAGATGACATGATCTTATACTTAGAAAAACCCCAAGACTCCACCAAAAAACTTCTAGGACTGATAAACAAATTCAGTAAAGCTGTAGGATATAAAATCAATATACAAATATTGGTAGAACTTATATACACTAACAGTGAACAATCTGAAAAGGATATTAAGAAAGCAACTCTACTTACAATAGCTACAAAAATATAAAATACATAGGAATCAATTTAACAAAGAAATGAAAGATCTATATAAGGAAATCTATAAGACACTGATGAAGGAAATTGGAGAGGACACAGACACACACACACACACACATATACACACACAAATTGAAAGATATTCCATACTCATGGACTGGAAGTATTAATACTGTTAAAATGACAATACAACTCAAACAACCTACAAATTCAATGCAATCCCTATAAAATAACACTGACATACTTCACTGAAATTTTTAAAATACTAAAATGTACATGGAGCCACATCTATTTGATGAAGAAATTTTGAGCAAAAAGAACAAAGCTGGAGGCATCATATGGCCTTTGAAACATACTACAATCAGCATGGTAGTATATATAGCAAAATATACCAAGAAATCAGCATGGTACTGCATTTAAAAAAGACACATAGACCAATGGAACAGCATAGAAAACCCACATATACGTCTATTATTTTTAACAAAGGCACAAAGAACATACACTGGGAAAGGGGCAGCCTCTTCCATAAATGGTTCTGGAAAGCTGGATAATCATATGCAGAAGAATGAAACTAGAACCCTATCTCTCACCATATACATAAATCAAATCAAAATGGATTAAAGGCTTAAACCTAAGACCTGAAACTAGGAAACTACTAGAAGAAAACACTGGGGAACTGCTCCAGGACATTGGTCTGGGCAAAGATTTGTGTGTGTGTAAGATCTCAAAAGCACAAGCACAAGCAAAAATAGACAAATGGGATTACATCAAGCTAAAAAGCTCTGCACAGGAAAGGAAACAATCAACAAAGTGAAAGGACAACCTACAAAATGGAAGAAAATATTTGCAAACTACCCATCAGACAAGAAATTAATAACCAGAATATATAAGGAGCTCAAACAACTCAATAGCAATAAACTCCAAATAATCCAATTTTAAAATGGGCCAAATATCTGAAGAGACATTTCTCAAAAGGAGTCATAAAAACCACCAACAGGTATATGAAGAAAATGCTCAACTTCGCTGTCAGAGAAATTCAAATCAAAATCACAGTGAGAGATCATCTCACCCCAGCTAAAATGGCTTTTATAAAGAAGACAGGGATTAACAGATGCTGGTGAGAATGTGGAGAAAGGAGAGCCCTTCTACACTGTTGGTGGGAATGTAAATTTGTACAGCCACTATGGAAAACTGTATGAAGGTTTCTCAAAAAACTAAAAATGGAACTATCACATGATCCAACAATTTCACTACTGGGTATATATCCAAAAGAAATGAAATTAATATATCACAGAGACATATGAACTCCCACATTTATTGTAGCACTGTTCACAGTATCCAAAATACGGAATTGACCTAAGTGCCCATTGGTGCATGAATGGATAAAGAAAATGTGGTGTATATATACACCATGGAATATATCCAGCCATTATAAAAAAATTCAGTCATTTGCAGCAACATGGATGGAACTGGAGGTCACTATGTTAAGTGAAATAAGCCAAGCACAGAAAGACAAATGTCACATGTTCTCACTCATACATGGCAGTTTAAAAAAGTGGGTCTCATAAAGATAAAAGGTACATTGGTGATTATCAGAGGCCAGGAAGGTGGAGGCGGGAGAAAAGCGTTTAATTAATGAGTCTAAATATACAATTTGATAGAAGAAAGAAGATCTAATGTTTGACAGGTTGGTAGGGTAACTGTAGTTTCTAATAATCTATTGCATATTTCAAAATAACTAGAAGAGAATAATTCAAATGTTTCCAGCATAATGAAAGAAAAAATATTCAAGGTGGTGAATATCCCAATTATACTAAATTCATCTTTATAAATTATATAAATGTATTAATTTATCACATATATCCTGAAAATATGTATATCTATTGTGTGTCAACAAATTTTTTAATATAAAGGAAAAATCATTAAAGGAATTAAAATGTTATACTAGAAAATATTAACTCCACACAAAAGAAAGAAATCAAGGAGGAATAGAAGAACAAAATAAAGGAGACATATAGTAAACAAAAATGAAATGTCAGATGTAAGTCCAACGATATCAATAATGACCTTAACTTAGAATGGATTAAATAATCCAATCAAAAAGCAGAATTGTCATACTGAATAAAACGCATAATCCAATTACATGTTGGCTTTAGGAGATATGTTTGATTCAAAGATACAAATGGGTTGAAAGTGAAAGGATGGAAAAGACATATCATCCATATAGCAACCATAAGAAAGCTGAAGTGGCTATACTAATACCATATAAAATAGCTTTAATTTTTTTTCCCTGAAGATAAATAGGGATATTTTATAATGATAAAAGTGTCAGTCCATCAGGAAGTTGTGACAATTGTAAACATATGTGCACCTAACAACAGAGCCCTGTGATATATGAAGCAAACCCTAACAGAATTGAAGGTGGAAATAGACAATTCAACAATAACAATTAGAAACTTCAATACTCCATATAATGGATAGAACAACTTGGCAAAAGGTCAACAAGGAAATAGAAGACTTGAACAGCAATATACACAAACTAGACTTAACAGATATGTATAGAACACTGTGCCTAACAAGAATCACATTATTCTCAAGCACAAATGAAACATTCTACAGGATAGACAACAGGGCAGATCACCAAGCAAGCCTAAATAAATTTAAAATAATTGAAATTTACAGGACATCCAATTACAATGGAGTGAAATTGAAAACTAATAACAAAAAGAAATTTGGGAAATTCATAAATACGTAAGAATTAAACAACATACCATGAAATACCAATGGGTCAAAAAAATCACAAAGGAAATCAGAAAAATACTTTGAGATAGGTAAAAATGAAAACACAACACATGAAAAATTTCTGGAATGCAGCTAACATACTGCTTAGAGGGAGATTTACAGATGTGAATTACATGAAATAAAAATAAAGATCTCAAATCAGTATCCTTCCACCTTAAGAACCTGGAATAAGAAGTGCAAACTGAGCCCAAAGTAAGCAGCAGAAAGGAAATAATGATTACAGTGAAAATTAATGAATCAGAGAGTACAAAAATAATAGAGAAAATCAACTAAATCAAGCATTGGTTCTCAAAAAAGATTAACAAAATTAACAGACAACAAAATTTACACTTAGTCGTGGTACAGAATCCTTTTTACACTAAGGAGTAGTGTAAATTCTTTTTTACACTAAAGACTAGTATAAATCATTTTTACACTAAGGACTACATCTAGACTGACTAAGAAAAAAAGAGATGACTCAAGATTCCAAAATCAGAAGTGAAATAGGAGACATAACTACTGACTTTACAGAAATAAACACAACTACAAAGGAATACTATGAAAAACTGTGTGCCAAAAATTATACAACTTAGATGAAATGGACAAATTCCTAGAAAAAAGAGCAACTGAAGCTGACATGAGAAGAAATAGAAAATCTGAATATACTTATACAAGTAAAGAGTTTGGCTTAGTAATCAAAAAAAAATCTTCTGCCAAAATAGCCCAAGACCAAATGGCTTCACTGGTTAATTCTACCAAGCACTTAAAGAAGAATTAACATTATTTTTTCACAAACTCTTGCAAAAATAAAAGAGGTTGGAGCACTTTCCACCCCATTCTATGAGACCAGTATTGCCCTTATTTCAAAACTAGGCAGAGACACCACAGGAAAACCATATTTCATTCATTCTCACTTTTTATGAGTATAGACACCAAAATGTTCAACAAAACACTATCAAATAGAATCCAGCAATGTGCAAAAAAATTATATATTATGATCAAATGAGATCTGTCTCAGGAATGCAAGGTTACCTTATCATCTGAAAGTCAGTTAAAGTAATACACTACATCAACAGAATGAAGGGAAAACCCATATTTTCATCTCAATTGATGAAAAAAAGACAGTTGACAAAATCTAACACATTTTTATGATAAAAACACTGAACAAACCAAGAATAGAAGGAAACTAATGAAAAACCCATGAAGTTAACTTCATATATAATAATGAAAAGCTGACTTATTTTCTCTTAAGATCAAGAAAAAAACAAGGATGTCTGTTCTCACCACTTCCATTCAACTTTTACTGGAGATTCTAACTAGGGAAATTAAGTAAGAAAAAAAATAAAATGTATCTAGATTGAAGAGTAAGAAATAAAATGATCTCTGTTTGAAGAAGAAATGAACTTTTGTACATAAACTCCTAAGGAATTTGCTAAAAAAAACTATTATTAGAACTAATAAACAAGTTCAACACAGTTGCAGAATATAGGATTGATATATAAAAATCAAATATATTTCTAAACAACTCTATTTACAATAACATGAACAAGAATAAAATACTTAAGAATAAGTTTAACAAAAGAAGTGCAAAACTTTTACTTTCAAAACTACAAAATATTGTTGAAAGAAATTAAAGAAGACCTAAATAAATGGAAAAAAATCCCATATTCATCCCATATTATGGACCAAAGGCTTACTATTGTCATGAAGGCAATGTTATCCAAAATGATGTGCAGATTCAATGCAATCCCTATCAAAATTTCAGCTGATTTATTTTTGGAAATTGATAAGCTGATCCTAAAGTGTATAAAGAAATTCAAAGGACCTGAAATTGTCAAAATAATCTTGGAAAAAGAACAAAGTTGGAAGAGTCATTCTTTTCCTATTTCAAAACTTACTACAAAGCAATAGTGATCAAGACATTTTGGCAGTGGCATAAGAAAGACCTTTATTTAAATGGAATACAACTATGAGTCCAGAAATGAGCTCTCACTTTTATCGTCAATTGATTTATGATGAGGGTAGCAAGATGATTCAATGGAGGAAGAATAATCTTCTTAGCAAATGGTACTAGGACAACTGAATATCCACATGCAAAAGAATGAAAGAGTATCCCTACCTCACACAGTATACCAAAATTACCTCAAAATGGATCAAAGACCTAAATGTAAAAGCTAAAACTATATGTCTTCGAAGAAAACACAGAATCTTAAATGGGAAATAGTTTCTTAGATATGACATCAAAAGCACAAGCAGCAAAAAAAAAAAAAAAAAAAAGACTGAACATCATCAAAATTAAAACTTTTTACACTTCAAAAGACACCATCAAGAAAGTAAAAAAAAAAACACAAAGTGAGATAAAATATTTGCAAATCGTATATCTTATAAGAGATTTGCATCCAGAATATAAAAAAAATTACTACAAAATAACAAAAAGACAAATAACCCAATCTATAGATGGGCAAAGTGTCTAAATTGACATTTCTTTAAGGAAGATATACAATAGACGTTAAGAATATAAAAAGATGTTTGCCATCATTAGTCGTCAGGCAAATGCCAGTCAAAATCATGAGCTATACCACTTCACATCCACTAAAATGACCAGAATAAAAAAGACAATAGCAAGTATGTAGAGAAATTATAACCCTTATGCACAGTTGGTGGGAATGCAAAATTATGCAATTGCTTTGGAAAACTGTTTAGCAGTTCCTCAAGATATTAGAGTTTCCATATTACCCAGCAATTATATACCTAGGTATACACCCAAGAGAAATGAAGACTTGCATATGAATGTTCAGAGAAACTATTTAATAACCAGAATTAATAGCCCCAAACTGGAACCAACCCAACTATCCTTTAGCAGATGAATGATCAAACTACTGTGTGGTGTATTCACACCATGGAATCCTACTCAGCAATAAAAAAGAATAAAGTATTTATACATGCAACAGCATGGATAAATTTCCATGCAATTAGGCTGAGTGAAAAAAAGCTACAGATGAAAAAGTTTGGGGGGTGATTTATATGTTCAGTATTTTCATTGTGGTGAGGGTTCCATAGATAGATGATAGATAGATAGATAGATAGATAGATAGATAGATAGATAGATACATAGATAGATAGATAGACACAAACACACACACATATGTACAGAAGCATATCAATTTTATTAAGAGAAAGACAAATTACAGAATGGAAGAGAGTTACTTGCAAACCACATATCTGATAATGGTTTAATATCCAGAATATATAAAAACCCTTACAACTCAACAACAAAAAGACAATCCAATTAAATAGTGGGCAAATAGCCAACAAGACATGAAAAGATGCCTGACATCATTAGCCAATAGAAAAATACAAATCACAACCAGAATGAAATACCACTTTACACTTACTAGGATGGCTATAACTAAAAAAAACAGAAAATAGCAAGTATTGACAAAGAGGTGGTGAAATGGAACCCTCATAAATGCCTGGTGCGAGTGTAAAATGGTACCAACACCATGGAAAAGTTTTGAAGTTCCTCAAACAACTAAACATAGAGTTATCATATAACCCAGCAATTTCAGTCCTAGCTATATAACTAAAAGAATTGACAACAGGAACTTGAACAGATACTTGTTTGCCAGTGGTTATTGTAGCATTATTCACAATTAGCCAAAGGGTGGAAACAACCCACCCTCAGAAGAATGTGGTTTATCCATATGATGGAATATTATTCCACAATAAAAAGGAAGGAAATTCGGATACATACTACAGCATAGATGAACTTTGAGAACATGCTAAGTGGAAAAAGCCAGACACAAAAGGACACATACTCTGATTCCACTTACATTAAATATCTATAATAGGCAAAATCATAGAGACAAAAATTAGAGTTTACCAAGGGCTAGAGGGGAGGGGAAATGGAGAGTTACTGTTTCATGGGTACAGTTTCTGTTTGAGGCGATGGTTGCACAACAATGTGTATTACTTAATACCACTGAATTATACACTTAAAATAGTTAAAATGGCAAATTTTATGTTATATATACTCTACCACAATTTAAAAAATAATTAATAATGTAATATACCAAAAATCACTGAATTTTACACTTTAAATGGGTGAATTGTATGGCATGTGAATTATATCTCAAAAAAGCTGGTTTAAGAACTTATCAACTTTCATACTTCACGTTTGCATTTTACTACGTATCAGTTATACTTCAATAAAGCAGTTAACAAAATGCTGCAATGCATGACTTTGATAAAAACAAAAATTAAATCATAAGGAAAAAATTACATTCCAAATGCAGTCTCTTAATCATTCCAATAATACGGATTGATACAGTGCAGAAACTTGCAGTCCCTCTTCATTTCCCTGCTTCCCTGAAATCCATTCACTCAAATAAGTATAGTGTGTGCCCCACTCAGCACGTGCCAGCGGGCTGTGACCTCCAGCACACCATGCCTGAGTTTATTTACACTGGTCTTAGGAGGTGAGTGCTGGGGCACTGAGATTCAAGGGACATAGATGGGACAATGGTGACTTAAGCTCAACAAGCCTTGGTTTCTTTATCCATGAAATGGGAATAATAATATCTGCTTCTAAGGATTAATGAAGGCATCTTTCCAAAAGGCTTGCTTAGTGGTGTGTGGCACATGGAACAGGCTGCCTACACACAGCTTTGAGTAAGTGGGGGTCTGATATCCTCCCGTGAAGAACACATGGTCCTTGCCTGGACTTCCACATCAAGGGAGGGAGGAGAGAACTCAAAAGGGAAGGGCGAGGGGAGCAGAGTGGCCTGGGATTGGTGTGGAGTCCATGTGCTTCTCAGCCCCTAAGAAGTTGTGGAGTGATGGGTGAGTGTGACTCGAGAGGGGTGGGCAGCACCTGGAGGAGAGTGGGGAGCTGAATATCAGCCAATGGAGGGGCCCAAAGTGGAGACAGAGTCCCCTGGACAGCAGGCTTCTCAAAGTCCCTTCGGGCAAACGCTGGCCTCTGTCCCCAGGCCCACTGTTAGTTAGTATTGTATTCCATCCCATCCCTGCAGCGTGCCTCCTATCCTCACCTGCAAGAGGCAGTGAAGCTACCTGGCAAGGGGGTGCAGAGGAGGAAGGGGCTCAAGTTGCACCCCCACCCACCCTCTTCCCAGCCCACAGGCTCTTCTACTATCGCACCCCCTTCCTGCACATTGTCCCCTCAACCGGGGAGGCTGTGCAGTGCCAGACATCCCTGGCGGGGCAGTTGGTGGCAAGGGGCTCTCCCTCTGTCCCTCGTTCTCCCCACCCGTGGGCTGTGATCTCTCTACACCTCTCCTGGCTGGGACCTAGCCATGCCCTCTGCCACCCTCCCAGATTTGTCCATCCCTCCAGGCCTTCGGCTCCCCAGGACCTAGCTCTGGACAGCGAGGCTGGGCTATGAATAGCACACAGCCCTTTTCCTTTCCAAATATAAAATGTTTGCTTTCAATCAGGGGCGTCTGGGGAAATGGAAATTATAGGATTGGAGAGTGTCCTTGGGTAAAGAAATACCTCGAATGCCGAAACCTCGCAGGGCCTCTGATTAGGGCTGGAATAATTCCTGCTGTAATATAAACAAGCCTCACTAGGCTAATGGGGGGCAGGGAGCGGGGCCGGGAAATAGGGGCACATGCCTCGTCTTTGTTCTCTTTCCTCCAAGCATGCCAGTGCAGCAGGGCCTCAGGGCCCAGGGCGTGGAGCAGCTCTGGGGGCCCCTCAGGACATCAGAAACCTTAGATTTGTGGCGTGCTGAGTGACCACAGGCAGGTGGCTGTCCTGAGGCCTGGTGATCCCACAGGAGTGGGTTGGGATAGATGGGGCATCCATCTTAAAGGCTGTCTGGTCTAGTCCCGGCTCCTTGAACCCCTCCATGCTTCTGGGCCTTAGACTGGCTCTGGGATTTGGTGGAGTGACCAGGGCTGAAGCCAGCAAGGCAGATGGGCCGGGGCCAGAGAGAAAAAAGGGGAGCTTGGGGAGGCGGTGCCAAGCAGAAATTTCCCAAATGGCCAGTCAGTCAACAAACATTGGTTGGCATCTTCTTGATGCACCAGGATGTAATGGGGGTGAAAATGCTGTCCCCATCCTCAAGGGGCACAGAGTTGAGTGAAAAAATAAACACACCAACCATAAGTGTTAGCAGCGTGGCACAGGGTGGAGGCCTGGGGAGGGAGGGCCTTGTTCGTAGGGTGAGGACTGGAGGGAGCAGCTCCCCGTGCCTCGGAGGGCTTGGCCCTTTCCTCAGCACTGTGCTGCCACCTCCTCATGGCATTCCCTGTCAAGGGCCCCCGTTAGACCAACACCTCAATTTCCCAGAGCAGGGAAAGTCCTCGGAATTACCAAAGATGTTTGATAACACCCAGCGTCAAAGCGCAGACTCATTATTTGTTTTCTTTTTTGCAGAGTGAACTCTCAGGCTAACTGCTCTTGCTTGGCATCCAGTGCTAAGGTGTGCGGCTACCTCCACGCAAAGCGTTCAGAGAAAGGAGGCAGGCTCAGGTGAGCGCAGCTAATGAAACATAGAGATTGGGAAACTCTGGAGAGCCTTCATCAAAACTCAAAGGTCTCAAAATATGTGGTCATGTAGTTTAGGAACCTCAGAGGCCTGCAGAGGAACAGGACACGGTGGGTGTTGGGTTGGGGGGGTTGGGTGGGGGTGCTTCGTTTCAGTTCTGGCTCCCTGTCTCTGTGGCCTCAGGCAGCTCCTTCTCCATTCTAAACCTCAGTCTCTCATCTGTAAAATGGGTACAGTTGGTAAAGAAAAAGCCATCTGAGATGATACTGAGGAAGAAGGATCATCAGGACATTGGGGGTGAGCAGGCTGAAAGCCCTGGAGCCCCCCAGTCCACGGCACAGGCTGGCTGCAGTGTCTTGGTCAGCACCAGCTCTCCGAGAGGCCACCCGGCTTGGCTCAGTGTACACTGGAGGCCCAGACAGGTCAGGGAGGAGGCAGACGGCTCAGCTGGTACCTTTGGAGAGAAGTGGAGGTGCCAGCAGGGTGCACAAATCACCTTGTTTTGTCCTTGGGATAGCCTGGGGGGAAAGTTGAGAGCCCCTAGGTCTTGGGGTTGGGGGAAGCCTTGGGAACTGGGACGCACAGGTGAGGGAGGGGCTGGGAAAGTGCCCCAACTCCTCCTCCCCTGCCTCCAGGGGCTGAGCTCTGTCAGGATGAGGATGAGATCCACTGTCCAGAGCAGGAAGGAGGAGGGAAAGAGGCAGCCAGGCCCAGCGTGGGACACCTGCGCAGTCTCCCCCTGGGTGGAAAAGAGCCCTGCCAAGGCCTGCCAGGGGCTGCTGCAGACCCCTGCTGAGTGACTGAGGCGAGACTCACTCTTCACGCCCCTGTTCAGCATCTTGGGTGAAAAACTTGAGAACGTGGCAGGCTGCAGCCGCAGGCCTCAGAACCAGCAGGGCCCAGCAGGAGGAAGCCGGCACCTGGAGGAGCAGGCTTGGCCGGGGATGAGGGCAAGGGGTGGGACCCCTCCCCAGGAGGGTGGGAGCAGGAACACGCCCCAGGAATGTGATGGCAGCCTCGGCAGATGGCCCCCTGCCCGCCCGCCCGCCCTGGGCCGCCAGCGGTTCCGTATTTACACTACATTAATAATGGTTTAAACGTTCTCATAAATAGATGCTGATTAATTGGCAATCCATTTGCTGAAGCCCGGCCTGCCAGACGGTTTCCTGGAGGCCCGTTCCACATCCCTATAAACACCATCAGCGAGCAAAGCAGGCGCTAATGTACCGGGCGCCCAGCCCGCCCCCCGGCCCCCGGAGCAATTCCTCAGGCCTGAAAGGGCCACCGACCCGCAGCTGCACCGGCTGCCTGGAATTCCCGGCCTCGGCCGTGGGAGGACGACTCCAAGGGCCCCTTCGGGGCAAAAGGGTTCCACTAGGTGGCAGGGAGGGCAGAGGCACGGTGGCCCGGCAGCCGGTGCAGTGGGGCGCAGCTGGCCCCCACAGGCTGTGCTGGCAGAAGCTTGCTGGCTGAGCTTGTCCCGCCTGAGCCGGGGGCGGCTCCTGTCTGCTGCCCCCAGTGGCCTGCAGGCCGCCATTGCAGTGGTCACTCCATACCACCGGGTCCAGGCCCTTGGGTCTCTAGGGATCTGGAGACCATTCTGGGAGAGTGGGCTGAGTCCCTCCATGCCGGGGTGAACCAAGCCCGGGCTCATGGCTGCTTTAGGGAGCAGTCACTGCCCTTCACTGCCCGTAGGCAGTCCGGCACCTCCCTGCTATCTCTCGGTCTCCCTGGCCTGCGTGTGCCCTCTCTTCTGTTCACCTGGCAGAGGCCTCTCTTCTGTACATTGGGAACCAGGTTGCGCCTTGTGCACAGGGTGTTGGGAGGAAGGGTAGGCATTCATGCAAAAAGCAGAGCCGCTGCAACCTACCTGACCTCTTGGCCCTCCTCTACAAAGCTCCTGTCCCTTAGGGGGAGGGCTGAAGGAGGGCTCGCCCCCTGCCCCTGCGGCCCCGCCTCCCTCAGCACCTCACCAATATCAACACTTCTCTGCGTGCCTCCTGCATCCATTTCGCAGATGGGAACACTGACGCTTGACAGTCACCTGCCCAAGGTCGCCGGCTGGCAAGTGACAGTGTCAGAACTCAAATCCGGCATCTGCCCCAGGGGCCCTGACCAGGGAGTCCTGCTGCCCTAGGATGGGTTGTTGAAAGAATGAATGGGAGTGAATGAATGAATTTTACAAACCCAGGTCCAGGGAGGGAAAAGGATGCAGGAGAGGAGAGCCGAAGAGAGGGAGCCCCTCCCACCCCTTCCCTGATTATTGGTTTTTAAAGCTCGGGCAGACCCAGCCCGAGTGGGGAGGTCAAAGGTGGCCACTGATGGCTGTCACTCAAGCAAAATAGCCCCGTTTTCATTTTTCACTTGGGCCCAGACCCTTCCAAACAGACAGTGATTAGGCCCTGATTGAGCCTTTCCTCCGCCTGATGACTCCCACATGTGACCCGCTTCCAAATTACATGCAAATGTTCCGCGGACGAGCTGCTGAAAGCCCCCGCCCGCCCCTGCCTCCGCCCGCACCCCTGGGAGGGGCGGCAACCCGCCCCGCGCAGTCCCCCTCCCCCGCAGGTGCGCGTCCAGCCTCGGGTCGGCCTGGCTTTACCTCACCTGCGTCCTCTCCGCCGCTTCCCGTGCAGGTGCGAGGCCTCGCGCACCGCAGCGCCGCCTGCCGGTGACGTCTGGCCTCCGTTTGCTCATCTGTGAAGAGGGCACGATGATGGAGGCCGAAGGGTGCGTGTGGGCTCTGGCACAGCCTGTGCGCGGTGCATTGTGTTCTCCAACCCGAACGGGAATGGTGGCGACGGCGAAGGCCATGACTGTAATTGCTGTTAGAGTCATACAGCTGAAATGCTACGAGCACCGACTGTGAGGCCAGAGTGCTAGGCTCAGAGGAGGCGCAGCACGCAGTGCCAGCCCAGCCTACCGCAAGTTACTGGATCTGGCTGCCCCCGATTCTCGCGATGGAATAGGGGTCACAAGAATGCCCACTTCACAGAGGTGTGGAGAAACAGAATAAACACACTCATCTACAGTGCTTACAACGGCACCGGCCACACAGTATTACGTTTATAAATGATGCTGCGCAATTCTGGGGCGCAGAGCATACAGAGGGGACTTTGTGGGCAACAACCTGGGGGCGGGGCAATCCTGCAGCGGGAACAGCCCCGATGTCTCACTGCCCCATGCAGTGATCCCAGCAGCTGTTGTCCTGGAGTCTTCTGGGCACCAGTCAGTCCTGGAAGCACCTCTGTGGCCAGTTCCTTCATCTTCAGGTCCATCCTGTGAGGTTGGTAACACCACGATTTTCATTTTCAGAGGAGGACATTGTGGCCCAGAGAGGTTCGGCAGCTGGTCAGTGGTGGAGGTATCCTGAGGCTGACCTCACCTGCAACTTGGGAGCTGAGGCCCTGGCCTACAGATGGCAGAGAGGACAGCTAGAGGAGGCTGCTGTGGGGTCAGCCTAGAGGCCTCAGTATATCCTAGGCCAACACCTCCTTAGATTATCCCACCTAGGCCCTCAAAGGGCAGGACTCCTCTCTGCAGCATCCTAGGGGTGCAGCCGTACAGGCCCTGGCTACATGCCTCGTGTGAGGGGAAGCTCAGTCTCATGCCTAGGAGAGCACTGCAGCCCTGAGCCAGGGGAGGGAAAGGCCTTCCTATTGCACAAAGCCTCCTTAGCTTCAGGAGCCATGCTTGTCTCACTCCCTTGGGTCAATCACTGTGAAAGACACACTGAACACACATACACACACATGGAGAGGAGGAGGGAGAGGGAGAGAAAGTAAGGCAGAGAGGAGAGAGGCCCACTCATGGACCCAGGGAGAGGTGCAGGTCTGGGAGGGAGATGATCAGGGTGTGCAGTAAGTCCCCAGGGCAAAGGGCTTTCAGAGAGAGATTGGGTTGGGGATGGGAGAATTTGTGCTTTGGACTGGGGAAAAGGGGAATGAGGCTGAGGCAGAGAGGAAGGCAGGTCTTGGAGGCAGCAGAGCTCAAGAAGGAAGGAGCAGGCAGGTGGATGGCAGAGAGGTGGGGCCTTTGACTTCACCCATTTGAAGTGACCAAGAGCTCTTTCTCGGGACAGGCTGAGTGGGCAGAGTGAGGAGGAAGGAGATGAAGACATGAGCACAGCCAGGCTGCAGAGGGCTGTTGGGCAGGTTGTGCACTGCACACAGGAGCTCCAAGGAGTCCAGCCAGCTCCTGCTGGACACACTCAAGGCTGTAGCCTGCGACCAAGAGGGACATCTTCCCCTGAATCCCACAAAGGTACCCTAAGGCTAGCAGGTTCTTGGGCAGGCTCTGGGGGAAGGGAGGGCACTCGGGAAGACTGAACTGCTGGCTGGTGGGTTTGTCTGTGAATTTTGAGGTGAAAAGGACCAGGGCCTGTGCAAATACTGGTCGGGGAGCAAGTCAGGACACAGATGGTGGTGACTCTGTGGTGACTTGCCCTGGGTCACAGGGCCAGCAGTGACACAGGTGGGAATTGCCCCCACCCTCTAACCATGCTGGCCACCCTGCCCCTTGCACAGTGGCCCTCCATTCCTGGGCAGGAAGCCGGCCGATCCCCTCCCTCGCCGGCAGGTGGGTGGCCCCTCATCAGCCTGATATGGAAAGTGAAATAACTTCTCCCAATTACCCTCGAATCTGGAAACTTTTTGTGCCTCCGACATTTCCTCCAGCCTGGGAGTTAATCAGCCCCTTGGCCGTCCCCTTGCTGGGGCCGGGTGTGGGGGCACCAGGGGCAGTTGTGCCCTAGAAAATTATTTCTCATCACCAATTATTGCCCATTAGAGCTAATGGTTGCGCTTAATCACCGTACACTTATCTGGGGTTTTTTAAGCCACTGGAACGGCCTCCCCTCCACCTCCTTCCCCCAACCCAGTTCTCTCTTGAGCAAAGCTGAAGCCATTGCCAGAAATATATATTTTTTTAACCAAATCACACATCTGATACCGTTTTGTTTGAAAAATGAGCTGCCCTCCCCTTTCTCATGTCTGCTGGTCACACAGCCCATGAAGTTGTGGGACAGCAATGGGACCTCCGTGGGGTGCATTCCTAAGGCCTCTGGGGGAGGTGAGACTCTTCCTCCCCAAGAGCTCTGCAAGGGTGAGGGGACTTAGCCCCAGTGACAGATTAAGAAACTGAGGCTCAGAGGGATGTGATGAAGGTCACCAAGGAGTGATGTGAGGCGGCATGAGTCAGCCCCAAGCTCTTTCTGCTTCAGTCTAGGTGCCAGAGATGGAGCAAGAAGGCAGCCCTGGGGAATTCTCACACTGTTGGAATTGGGACCAGGTGAGTCAGGTGGAATGCAGCTCACCCACAGCAGCCCTGCTAGGCCAGGACATCAAATCAAAAATTCTTTTGAAAACATTATTCACATGTCCAACCAAGAAATGGACAGGCTCAGATGTTCCACTCTGCACACACAAAACCTTTGGATCATGTGGGCAATTCATGATTTTCTTGGGCAGAAATCTGCTCCACAATCTCTCCAAAGAGGTGCCAGAGCCTCTTTGAGCCTTGGTTTCCTAATCTGCAAAATGGGACTCTGATTCCTAAAAGAGCAGGACTGCTATGAGGACTCCAGGTGCTGCCTTGCACCTGTAGCTAGTGTGGAGAGTCAAGGAATGGGCACAGAGGGGCCTGGGAGCAGCTCTGTCCCTAGAGGGCTGGCCTGAGGAGGGCTGGAGACAGGTACCAGGGACATGGGGCTGTTGCTTACTGCCATAAGCCAGGGCCTGAGACCACACTGTCCAACAAGCTAACTTGTTCCGTGGACCCTTGCTGGGAACCTGAGAGCCTCAGGCAAAGCCTTGTGGGGCCAACGGAAGTGGGTTCACTCATTCGAAAGTTCTTAAAGATCTCCAAGCTGGGCACACAGCAAGAGAAAAGACAGGAGGCCAATCCCCACTTCCAGGGCACTTAGGAGTGGATCAGGGAGAGGGAGGATAAATAGATGTCAGATTAGTCACCCGGATCATTCCAGCTCAACCTACAGAAAAGGATGATGGAATGACAAGCTATTATAGAATACGATGTGGTGTGTGTATGTAAGGTCTTGAATTCATTCACATATCTTGTGTATCTGGCTCTGTCTGCTGAGAGAGCTCTGAAGCAGACACCTCAGTGGCAGTGAGCACATCCTGTACCCAGATGTTGGTCTCTAATACCATCCTTGGGAATGGGATCCAGGGCTCCTTGGAGAAATGGCTGATTCCAAACTTGGGACGGGATCAATACATTATAAGCCTGGAACATGTTGTTATGCACTGAAAAAGGAAGATTATACACTATTTATACAGGTATATAATACCTGACCCTGGATCAGATGTGGTGGTGAAGGGGAAAGACATGCTATAAAGGGCAGCATTGCATCAGGGCAGCATTGCATCAGTTGACAAAACTGTGGCAGATTTGTGGCTCTAAAAAAAGACCTCTCTCCTCCCCATTTCCCAGTTGAGAGCCAGCTGGGAAATGATGGGGGAGGATTTGGGTGGAAAAATCAACATTTTGCAAGCATTGTGGCAAAGATTGGCTTAGGCAAGAGTCATCAATGGCTGATAAATCCGGTGGAAAGCTTTGACAAGGAGTAGGGCGTTCGCACACTCTGCAGGTGTCTCCTCATAGACCGGGTATTCAATGCAAGGAGTGGGGAGAAGTTATACAGTGGAGAAATCAGGACCTACCCTGGCAGGGAGACAAAATCGACCACTGACCACCATGGAGGTGCAGGCAGGCACCAGGGGCCACAAGTTGTGATGCCCTAGAAGTGCACATCCCTAACACCACTGACACCAGGTAGGAAGGCACAACCCACACCCAAACAGGAGGAAACAAAGACAAACTCCAAGTGAGAAACATTTCACTAAAAACACTGTGTTTTTAGTGTTTTAGTGACATTTGACAAATGTCAATGCAATATAAGACAACAAAAGATTATGGACACCATTTCAGGCTGAAGGAGACCAAAGAGACAAAATGACTGAATACAATACCTGACCCTGGATCAGATGGGGTGATGGAGGGGAAAGACATGCTATAAAGGGCAGCATTGCATCAGGGCAGCATTGTGTCAGTTGACAAAATTGGCACATGGATGGCAGATTAAAGTGTTTTGTCAATGTTAATGTTAATTTCAATATTACCAAAGTCAAGAACGGAGCTGTAGTTACATAAGAGCATAATTCTATTTTTGGGAAACCCACACCAAAGTATTTCGGGGCCAAGGGCTATGACATTTGCAATTTACCCTCAAAATGTGTGTGTTTGTGAGAGAGGCAGACACAGAGGAGAGACACAGTGATACAGACAGAGAGAAGGAACAAGAGCAAATAACACAGTAAATAATAAAAAGTTAACAGTAGGTGAGGAGTATGCAGGTGTTTTTGGTCCAAATCTCATCCCTGCAAATTTTCCATAAATTGTATATTGCTTTCAAATAAAATGGTTTTTTTAAAGTGATGTGGGTAGGGGGTGCCTTGAGATGCAAGTGGTCAGGGATGAATGCTCTGAGGAAAAACATTTGGGCAGAGGCCTGCAACATGAGAAGAAATCATCCAGTGCCGCAGAGAAAGGGAATGACATGAGCAAAGGCCCTGGGGTGGGAAGATAGGCTGGGTGTGCATGTGCTTGAGACAGGGTGGTGTGGAAGGAGGAGCAGGGAGACAATGAGGCTGAGGATGTTGGTGGGGACCACGCAGGTCCTGGTAGGGAGGTGGGGATTTAGTCTTAGTGCAATAGATGCAATAGGTGGCTGCCCACAACCCCAGGGATACCACTGGGTGAAAGGGAGTTCCTCCTTCATTCACTTATTCAACAAATATGTATTGAGCCCCTCTCATGTCCTGGACTACTTGGGAAAGGTGATGGTGCAGAGAGAGCTTCCAGTGCTTTGGGAACAGCCACTAGGTAGTTGGAGAACATTCTGCTACGAAGAGGGGCAGGGACTTGCCCTGATTATAGTTTCAGGGTCTAACAGTCAGGGTGGGCTGGGTTCTATTGCAGCAACAAACAAGCCCAACATCTCATGTCTGCACACAGAAAAATGCATTTTTCAGTCAGTTACATGATGTGCCTTCATGGGCCAGCCCATCAGTCATCCAGGGGAAGGGGATGGGGCTTCTACCCTGAAGCTGCAAGTGTTCCTTCTGCTCACATTTCATTTGCCAAGCAAGTCACATGGCTACACCTAACTTCAAAGGGACTAGCGACATGCCCAGAATGAAAGGGAGAAGCAGGTGTTTAGGAATAGCTGCAAAGACAGCCACAGGGACAGAAGGAAGCTGGCAGTCTATACAGCTGTCCCCCCAGTGTTTGGCTGGGAATGTGCCATAGAGACTAGCAGTAATGCTTCAGTCTGGCACTGAACAGATTCCAGAACAGCAAGGCTTTCTGCCCCCAAGTGGCCGAAGTGGGCAGTTAGGTGAGCTAAATGAACATTAGTGGGAAGGAGAATGGCCTGGGACTGGGACCCTGGGGAGGGACACCAGCATGTCCACAGCAGGCAGCTAAAGTGATGAGGGGCCTGGAGACCCCAACCGCTGGGGAGCTGGGGCTGCTAGACTCAACTAACAGCCTGAGTAGAAAGTAGTGAAATCTACTTACTGTCCTCCATCTCTGAGGGCCAGTCCTGGGGCAGGAAGAGCTGATGGGGTCCTAGGGCCAGGAGAGAAGAGCTGGGTCCCCAGGAGGGGTGGGAGCATGGCAGAGATCAGCAGTAAGGACACAAAAATGGGGAGGGCTGCTTGACGGGTGATGAGCTCCCCGTCATGCAGGGCATGCAAGTAGAGCAGCAGGTGCCCAACATCTAGGGAAGCTGTAGAGGAACTTCCTGGGATCCAGGGGCCCTTCCTTTCTCCCAGAGTCTACATTTCTAGCAAGAATGGTGGGGGAGAGCCAAATCAGAGAGGGAGCATGTGTTTGGAGAAAGCAGGTAGTGGGAAGGGCAGTAAAACTAGGGCCATTGGGGGGAAATGAGGAATCAACTTAGCCGTCTCCACCAGTTCTTTACCTCTCCCCAGCTTGGGGGCCACTCCTCCAACTCAGTGACTGTGGATCACCTCTGTCTGTGGCCAGGCCCTCTGAGCTTCCCGTCATGGACAATGCCCTTGAGAGACCCTAAGGCGTGTTGCAGGAATGAGCAGAAGACAGGCTGCTCACATCATCCCTTCTAACACCATGGGGCATGGCCTCAGCATGTTTCAGTCTTGCCCTGAGTGCCTTAGGGATGTCAGCGGCTCTGCATAAAGTCAGGCCACGGTGCAATCCAAGGGCTGTGATGTATGGCCAGCAGCAGGCAGTCAGTAGAGCTTGGTGAGTTCATTATTTCTCTCTCCAGCCCTCAGTTCAGAACACAGGGGTACAACCCTGAATGCCAGGAGGAGGAATCAGCCAGTTATCCGTGGTCAGACCCGGAGGCTGCAGAGAGATAACTTTGTTTGGTTTGTACAGGGGTCCCTGGAGAAATCAGAAAAAACAGCCGTTCTGAATTCAGACCACTGAGTGGCCTGGCTGGCCATAGTATCGCCACTTTCTACTGCCCCAAGGGAAGCCCTGTGCTTGGCTGGGCTGGTGTTCTATCTGAGACCAGGAGAGACACAAAAAGGCTACAGCCATAGGGGAGGGAGCAGGTTTCTGTGGAACTAAGGAAACTCCAGAGACCCTGTTGTACAGTGTGTCTTGGTCACCTCCATCTGTAGACCCCGGAAGCACTTGGCTTCATTACCTCACTCTCAGCTCTGAATCCCACAGTTCAGGGCTGCAGTCACAGCAGAACAGCTCTGCCTCCACCCAGATGTTCCTGCTGAAGCCCCTGGCGTCACCTTCAGGGTGTCTTGAGCTGTGGCACCTCCACAGTGGAGACCCATCCATCACAGAGCCCATCAACGGCCCAGCGCCACCCGGAAGGGGCCAACGCCGATGTCAACTAGGGCCACTCTGAAAGCCGCCAGGGCGCGGCCCCAAGGGCAAGATGGATGGGCGGAACCAGCCACTTTAAGGCTGTGTTTATGGGACACCCAAACAGCTGGTCAATCCCCCGGGACCATCACTCACCCAGCTACCAGGGGTCCCTGACAGGTTTGGAGATTGCGTTGCCGCCTTAACTCCCCCAGCACTTAGAGTCTTAGCCTATCAGGCTGAGAGGTCCTGTCCCAGCCACCGGCGCTTGACAGATGAGGCACCTGAGTCCCAGCAAGGAGGGCACGTGGCTGCCAGGATCACCCAGGCTGTGAGCAGAAGATGGGTTTGAACCTGGTCCCCCCTCCAGCCAGGGCTCCGAGGGCCCTCCAGTCTCCTGTGCACACACACAGGCCTTGGCTTGTCTCTGGCACTTTTAGTAATGGAGGGCTTGTCCACCTGGATGTACGAGCTCTCTCTAGAGACATACCTGATTTTTGGTTTAGTTATGTTCTCATGTTACTCAGGGGAGCCCCGAGAGGAGCTGCACTTTTACTTCCTTGAGGAAATGACCTACCCTCCCTCCATCCATCCATCCATCCCTTTCTTCCTTCCTTCCTTCCCTCTTTCCCTTTCTTCTCTCTTTCTCTTCTTTCCCTTTTCCTACCTTCCTTCCTTCCCTCTTTTCCTTTCTTCCCTCTTTCCCTTCTTTCCCTTTTCCTTCCTTCCTCCTTCCCTCTTTCCTTCTTTCCTTCCCTCTTTCCCTTCCTTCCTTCCTTCCTTTTCTCTTCCTTCCCTCTTTTCCTTTCTTTCCTTCCTTCTTTCCTTCATTATTTCTCTTCCTTCCTTTCCTTCCTTCCTTCCTTCTTTCCCTCCCCTTCCTTCCTTCCTCCCTCCCTCTTTCCCTTCCTTCCTTCCTTTTTTCTTCCTTCCCTCTTTTCCTTCCTTCTTTCCTTCCCTCTTTCCCTTCCTTCCTTCCCTCCCTCTTTCCCTTCCTTCCTTCCCTCCTTCCCTATTTCCCTCCCTCCCTCCCTCCTTTCCTCCCTTCCTCCCTCCCTCCCTTCCTTCCTTTCATCCCTCTTTCCCTTCCTTCCCTCCTTCATTCCTTCCTTCCTTCCTTCTTTCCCTCCCTTTCCTTCCCTCCTTCCTTCCTTCCCTCTTTCCCTTCCTTCTTTTTTCCTTCACTTTCCTTCCTTCCTTCCTTCCTTCCTTCCTTCTTTCTCTTCCTTCCCTCCCTCCCTTCCTTCTCTCTTTTCCTTCCTCCCTTCCTTCCTCCCTTCCTTCCTCCCTTCCTTCCTCCCTTCCTTCCTCCCTTCCTTCCTCCCTTCCTTCCTACCTTCCTTCCCTCTTTCCCTCCCTCCCTCCCTTCCTTCCTTGCTTCCTTCCTTCCTTCCCTCTTTCCCTCCTTCCCTTCACTCCTTCCCCCTCCCTCCCTCCTTCCTTTTGACAGATGAGGCTGTTGATGTAGGAAACAGAGAGCATAAAATATCTAGCCCAAAGTCACTACCTACACCCCAAACAGCCCAAAGAATTCAGTAGATTGGGGTTTCTGAGGAAGAAAGAATCTGGTGAGTAAGGAGGTCACCCCACTTCACAGCAAAGCTTGTTTTCTCCTGGGGAGGAGGGCAGGAGGGTTAAGGGAAGAACACAGGCTCACCTCACTCTGTCCCTTTGATTTTACCTCCTCCTCACAAGTCTCCATGTCCCCATCTGTGAAGTGGGGTCACTAACATATATAGGGCTGGGTGAGCGGGGAATGAAATGATGGGTGTGCCATTGATTTCCTTATGATGAGACACCTTCCAAAACCAACAAGTATTGTTACTAATAAAAACAACATGAGCCAGACACCACAACTGTTTCTCATAAAGTGCCATTTTAAGGTAGTCAGCTTTAGAAAGAAATTTGTTACAAAAAACAATATACAAACCCACCATATGCAAAAATTATCTCAAAATGGATCAAAGACTTAAATGTAGGAGATAAAACTACAAAGCTCTTAGAAGAAAACTAGAAGTAAATCTTTGTGTCCTTGGATTCTTAGATATGACACCAGAAACATAAGCAACAAAAGAAAAAGCAGATACATTGAACTTCATCAAAATTAAAAACTTTTGTGCCTCAAAGAACATCATCAGGAAGGTAAAAAGAGAACTCACAGAGTGGGAAAAAATATTTGCAAGCTATATATCTGATAAAGGTCTTTTGTCCAGAATATAAGAAGAACTCAACAGTAAAGACAAATTTTCTTCAGTGGGCAAAGCATCTGAGTAAATATTTATTCAAATATTTTTCCCAATATTGGCAATACAAATGCCAAGAAGCACATGAAAAGATGCTCAATACCACTGTGCAAATGAAGTCCACACCAAGATACCACTTCATACCCACGAAGGTGGCTAACATCAGAAGGACAGATGATAACAAGCATTGGTGAGGATGCAGATAAGGTGAAACCCTCATATATTGCTAATGGGAACACAAAATGGTGCGGCTACTATGGAAAACAGTTTAGCACTTCCTCAAAATGTTAAAAAGAGTTACCCTATGACCTCAATCCACTTCTAGGTGCACGCCCAGGAGAAATGAAAGCATCCACATAAAAATGCATACATATGTTTATTGCAGCATTCTTCACAATAGCCAACGGCTGAAAACAATCCAAGAGTTAACCAACAGATGACTGGATAAGGAAAATGTGGCAGATGCATACAACGGAATATTATTTGCCCAGAAAAAGGAATGAAGCAATGATTCATGCTGCAATGTCAATGGACCTTAAAACGTCATATTAAGTGAAGGAAGCCAGGCACGAAAGGACAAATAGCATATGATTCATGTATACAAAATGTCCAGAATAGGCAAATCCATAGAGGCAGAAAGGAGATTGGGGGTTGTCAGGGGCTTTGCGGGCACAGGGTATGAATTAGGAGTGACTGCTAATGGGCATGGGCTTTCCTTTTAGGGGGATAAAATGCTCTGGAATTAGTGATGATGACTGCACAACTCTGAATACTAAAGCCATTGAATCGTACACTTTAAAACAGTGAATTTTATGTTATGGGAATTATATCTCAATAAAGCTATTATATCTATTAAAAAGTAGTTATCTGAGCTGGCGCTAGGTAGTGCCTCAAAGCCATTTTTGAGAATTCCTGCTTTTTTCATTCTGGCTGCAAGTTGCTGTCAGGTGGGTGAGGGCTGCAGGATTTTATAGGCGAGTAGGGATTCCTCCACCATTTGGTTCCAAACCTCCTTTAAAACCCTGCAATCAATGGGAATAATTAATGACTTCTTGGAATTTTTTAACAGAGAGACCAGCCCACGTGTGGTTAATAAATAAAGGGAAAAATTGTCCATCAGAACCTACAACGATAAGTGAGTTTAGTGTGCTTCAATATTTGCAATGGAGACATTAAAAACATTGGAAGCAGCCCTCCCAAATGCTCATAGTCCTTGGCAAAGTAATCCCCCTCTTGAGAATATTTGTCTTGTCATAATTACTTGAAAAGCAAAAAGCTGTATGCATGTGGTGACCTATCTTAGGGCTGGAGGAACAACAGACCCTTCCCGTGTCACAAATCAGAGCACCGAGGTGTAGAGAGGTCGTGGCCGGCTTGGGAACGTCCAGTGGGTAAGTGGCATGGCTGGGGATGGCCATGGTGTCGTAACCCTTTCTGAGCTATGTCCACCTCTTCATGTCAAACAAGCTTCACAGAAATTAGAGGAAGCCTAAATCCCAGGGGGTGTGGCAAAGTCAAGGGTGGCCCACAGATTAGGCAGAAGAGCATGAAAACTTTGAAAAGGCAGGATGGGAAAGCTTTACAGCAGAGGAAAATGCCCATGGAGGACTTGAGTGGGACGGACGTTATGCATGTGTTGGCCTCTCACAGCATATCTGAGGCCAGCAGGGGCTGGAGAATGCGGCTCAGCCCACAGAGGGAGTCACGGAAAGCCCTCGTGTGTTTAGAATACGGGGCATTTAAGGCAGAGAACTGGTTGCACATCCTAGAGGAAGGTGGGCTGCACTTAGTGCCAGCAGGAAGCTCTGCCACCAAAGCTGGAGGATGGAGAGCAGTGGCACCACTGGTTCAAATCATTCAGTGCACCTGCAGGGTGCTTGGGCCATGCACATCTCTGGGCACAGATAAGAAGGAGGGACACCCGCCGGCTTCTCTCCTCCACCTCCATCTCCCACAGGGAAGGGAGGTGAGGAAGGGCTCAAAGGACAATGGGCCAGTGCAAAGGGGAAGTGGCAGGGCCTAGAGCAGAGGAGCGTGCCCCTTCTGCTGGGCCACTGTGCAAATCAGGGTCCCAAACTGGGTTTGGATGCAGATTGATGGAGCTAGGGAGGTCAGGGTGACTGACCACTGTCTATGTCTCATGTCACAAGCCCCTGCAGGCTCTGCCACACCCTCCACTATGATTCACCCCTTTTCTCTTCCATGGATTTCTTTATTTTCCTTAAATGAATATACTTCAAAGGAGCCTTTTTACCACTACTATAAAACCCAACAGAACTTGCCATGAACTGAAGCATAGCCAGGAAAGTGAAGACAACAGGAAGCAACGGATGAGATTAAATTCTAGCATTGCAGAGCTTGGAGCCTGAGAGATTGGCTGCTGCGGGCTTGCTCTCAGAGGTGCCCAGAGGGTTGGCAGGGGTGCTGCCCCCTCCACAGGGCCCACACTGTTAGGACGCCCTGTGTCTGTGCACTCTGAGCTGATGGGCAATGCCATGGGCATGAGTTCTCTACTCTAGGAAGCACCAAGGTCAGGGAAACCAGAGAGAGAGGGAAGGGGACCCACTCAGAGCTACAAGCCAGGTGCTGCCAGTGCTAGGACCCAACTGGGCCCTCCATGTCCCCTCATGAGCTTGAAACACTTCTTCTGTGGGTGTGGCTGCTTGCTCTGCTCCTCTGCTCCCCTTCCTGAGAACATCCACATCCCACTGGAGAATGAAGAATCCCCCAGTGCTGCAGAGCACAGCTCTTCCTGCCTCCATGCAGGACATTTTGTTCGGAGCCATCCTTTGTGTGACTCTGCAGGTGGGGGTGGGGGCTTGAAGCAAGAGATTGTAGCTTAGTGTCACTGGGAGTCAAAAGCCTTTCCTGAAAGCATCCTGCAGCTGTCAGAGGGTCGGCCTCGGCAGGCGGCTGGTACATTAGTGGAGGCAGGTGATTTGTATTGCTGGCTGCTGCTTGTGTAAACAGAGGGCTTAGGGAGCTCAAGGGGGGCGAGGAAGGTGGGGGTTGCACCCTGTGCACCTGAGCTGGGAGGGCTTGGCCCGGCAGCTGCCCCAGTCACTGGGTGTCTTCCCTCAACACATACCAGGGTCTGTCTGTGCTCTGCCCACATCAGCACTTGGGCACAGTGACGAGGCCAGGTGCTACATCAGGGTGTGTGGCTGCACGCTGAGAGAGAGCCAGGTAGAAATATATGACCAGTTCAACCACACCTATGCCCCTGTCAGCACCTGGGATAGAGACTCCGAGCCTGTGGGGATACCCTGCAGGGCCCTAATGCCCCAAATCCTCTCCCACCTCCTGGCCTGGACACCCTGCAGAGATCTCTGCACGAAATTGGTGTCCAGTTCATTTCAGCTCAGCTGGGCTTCACGTGGCAGCTTCTCTGTCCTCCCCCGATCCAAGGGGGGGCTCAGATGCCTCCTCCGGGGTCTCTCATCAGTCCATGCCCCCACCCCCAGCACTCACAGCGGGGCTTCATGATGGTCTGTTTACAAGTCTGTCTTCCGCACCAGACTGAGCGGTTCTTGAGGGATTTTAATGACCTCCACCTCCCACCGTCAGCACTAATCAGTGTTTCTTGAATGAATGGATAAAGGAATGAATGAATTCTTGAACATGTACCATTTGCCAGGCTCTGTGTGGAGGCTGCAAACAAGACAGAGAACTGTATGTTGGATGGCAAAGTGGTGGTTGATGGGGTGCAAGATTCTGGGAGACATGATGAGATGGGGTGGGGGCTTCCTGAGCAAGGAGCTTAGAACAAAGACCTGAGGAGGTAAGGAAAGGAGCTATGTGAATGGACATCTGGGGAAGAGTGCTCCAGGGAATAGCACGTGCAAAGGCCCTGGGGCAAGATCAGCCTAGAGGATTCAAGGAACAGTGAGAAGGCTAGCTAACATGACCAGAGTCCAGTGAGGGAGGGAGGAAAGCAAGGTTCAATTCTTGCCCTGGAAAAGCTCCTGGCTTAGTGGGCTGATCCAGTTCCATCCATTCCATCTCATAGGAAATGTGGTTTTAGTTGGTTTCACCTGTAATTTGCTAGCCCTGGATAGGAGCCATAGGAATGATAATGAACTTCATTAATCCTAGTCCATCAGAACTGTGACTGCTTTCCTCAGAGCTGTGAAGTGTTTTGTTTCTTCTCCAACCACAATTACATGTGTGAAAAATGTCTGGAGAATCTGCTGGGGCCACCTGTTTCCTGGAACCTGCCCTCCCTGGGTTCCTGGGTTCCTCTCTGGGCTCCTGGGTTCCTCTCTGGGCTCTTGGGCTCCAGGCCATCAGCACTCAAGAGAACTCTTCTCAAACTTTAGCCCCAATGGGCTGGGCCCCTGAGAAGAACCAGCGGGAGGCTCCTACCACCTTCAGCAATGTTTCCCCAGGGGAGTGGTCCCCAGAACGTGGTCCCATGAGATGCTCTCGGAGAAAAAAAGAGTCAGATACCTTTAGGAAATGCCTGGCGGTAAGCCTCACAGGTTCTGATGGGTCCTGCCCAGAAGCCTGTCCAGCCCACCCCCACAGCCAGCCCCACGTCCTCGCCCCACTCTCACTGGAAGGGCAAGAGATCCAGACCCTCACTTTAATTTCCAGTCAAGGAGGGTGGGAGGGTGGCAGTTCTGGCCAGTGAGACAATGTAGGAAAAATCTCCCTGTGAAGGAGGTGTCTGAAAGAGATTCATCCTGCCTAAGGAGATGAAAAAGGCTGCTCCAGGTGCCACCTCCAGCCTCAGATACACACACTCCATGTCCTTGCCTTCGGCTGTGGTCCTGTGTACATGTGATGTCTGGAGCTGTGGCAGCCACCTCATGCGCATAAGTGAAAGGCCAGGAATACTTCAGAATTCCTGGCCTGGCAGCCTTACGGGGAGAACAGCTGCATCCCCCGATGCTGTATGAATCCCGGCTCTGGCTTGTGTCACAGGAGTCGGACCCACGTCACCTCCCCAGGAAGCCCTCCTGGGCCACCTGAGCCAGAGTTCTTGACCCCTTGGTCCATGACTTGTGTGACTTTCTTCAACTCACTCTCTCTTTAAGAGGATTGTTTTCTGTCTAGATGTCTCCTTTTGGCTTTCCTCCTTGGCATATCAGTTCAGGGGCTCAGAGCTTGCGCTTGTTTTGCTCACGTGTACCTCTGCTACTTGGAGCAGGGCCTGGCACAGAGCAGGTGCCCAAATATTTGTTTAGTAAATGAGTGAGTACTCTGCCTGCAAGAGTGTGCACTGGGTGGGACCATCACTAGGTGGCTCTCCCCCTTCCTCTGTTCCTGTTGGAGTTGGGAAGGGAGATCTGTGAGCTGAGCACAGTGACTCCCTGGAGGCTGCAAGCCCACAAGTGGTGGGAGGGAAAGGGGAGAAGTTTGTGGACCCCTCAGCCTGCCCACCTGCCCAGTCAGAACCAGCACCCACTTCCTGATGAATTTTCTGACATCCTGTTACCACATAATACCTCAACTGCAATTGAGGAAGGCAAAGGAAATTAACACTTAATCTTTTAAAAGGTGCATTTCAAGGCTGGGCGCGGTGACTCACGCCTGTAATCCCAACACTTTGGGAGGCCGAGGCAGGCAGATCACAAAGTCAGGAGTTCCAGACCAGTATGGTGAAACCCCCTCTCTACTAAAAATATAAAAATTAGCCGGGTGTGGTGGCAGGCACCTGTAGCCCCAGCTCCTCGGGAGGTTGAGGCAGGAGAATCTCTTGAACCCGGGAGGCAGAGGTTGCAGGTTGCAATGAGCCGAGATCGCGCCACTGCACTCCAGCATGGGCGACAGAGCGAGACTCCATTTCAAAGAAAAAAAAAAGTTGCATTTCAATAGACAAGTGTCAAGGCATGGAGACACTAGACGACATCAGGTGGCCCTCAGACGCCTGCACAATGACGCAAGTAGAAGTCGGAATTAAAGGAAGTCAGAGGCGCAACCGCGTCCCGCCAACACATTTTCCAGGCATGTGCAACCTGGGAACTGCGGCTGGTGACAACAACGGCACATCTGTGCGGGCGTTGCGCAGTGCCAGGCACGCTGCTGTTTCCCAGGAGACCCAGCAGCGCTTTACGAAGTAGGGAGTGACTGTCCCACGTCTCCCACAGGCATTGCCTTCTTGGAAAAGTCAGAGTACATGGGAACCATGGAAAAACCACTCATGTTTTTGTATAAAACAGTGTATAAACAGGAGTGCAGGCATGGATACTGACCCTCTCCACGTGTACTCTCCCCAAGTCGGTGTATGTGGGACCCTGTCTAGGGGAGGACGCTGAGCTGGCCCCAGCATTGGGAGCCCTGCACCTTCAATGTCGCAGCCCCTCTCAAACGGCCGCCGCTGTTCTCCAGCTTGCCCCTGCTCTGGACCCCCCAGACCTGTCTCCCCTCGGCCCTTTCTTGCAGCAGTCCCGCCCCTACTGGGGTGCTGGATCCTAGTCCCCCAACTCCCAGGAGACAGGCCAGGCCTACCTGGGCCCAAGGCCAGGAGCCCCTGGTGTCAGGCTGCGCGAACCCCCCTGCTGGGGCTGGGCACTGGCGGAGCAGGCCTCTGGCGCCCCCCAAGCTAGGCCTCCCCGAGGCGCACCCTGGCCTGCTCAGCACAGTCAGGGGCTCGGCAGGCGGTGATGGATGGGTGGAGGAGGCTCCGTCCCGCCGGCCTCGCAGACATTCCTCCCTGCAGATAAACGCGGAGGCGGCGGACGCCCCTGCAGGGCCAGCGGAGGGGCGCTCCTGAGAGGCAGGAGATGAGGGGCCTCTGTATATAATAAAGGTGAACGAGTGTCATCCAGACATTTTTATGCTCTTTCGGAGGCCCCAACTGCCGTGAGGCCGGAAGGAAGGACCCAGGGCTCTTAGCGAGTGGTTGGAAAAGTGGCTGCTTTGAGGAAGCCGGAGAAGAGCTCGGGAATGGAGGCACAGCCTGGGGCGCCCTTTGCAACCTGAGTCAGCTCCAATCCCTCCTCTGCAGGAATTCTGGAGACGCCTGCAGGTGCCGTTGGCGGCTTGCTGGGGCACTCTGAGCTGGTGTCTGTGCACATTTAGCCAGCGGGACCAGGTCAGTGGCTGTTCCAGCCCAGCTCCCCATGTGGGCGCCTCAGGCTGCCCCTAGCAGGGCTGTGGGCTAATTGCCTGAGCCAGGTTTGAGGATCGCCCAGCTTGTCACAGCGTCACGGTGCCGAGCATCTTCCCGTAACACAGATGCTCAGAGGCCTGGGCCTGATCTGCCTGTGACTTGAGGCCCATTCTGGTACGGTGTAGGGGTCGGTGAGACCCCCTTACAATGGGGCTGGCACTTAGTGGCTTCTCACTAACATTTTAGCTCTCTCTCCTTCATTGCCCCCTCCCTCCCTCTCTCCCAGGTCTGCAGTGGATGGGGAATGGAGTCTCACACATGAGAACCCGAGGCTCAGGCCACCTGAGGCCACAAGTAGGGAGAGGACCGCAGAGCTGGGGCTGAGGACTCTCACCAGCAAATGCCCCAGCCATCTGAGTGTCCAGGGCAAGGGACTCGTTCATCCTCACAGGCCTGGTGCCCTCTCTTCAGCCGGCACCCAGGTCTGTTCAACCCACCCACCGCCTTGGTGTTGGGATCCTCTCAGTCCATCAGCCTGTTACCCTACAGCTCTGGGGCAGTCCCCAAATGTAAGGGTAAGTAATGTGCAACGAACCCCAGGGGTGGGGGTTGAATGGACCCATGGAGAGCAGGGGCCTCAAGCCTGGAGCTGCTGGAGGCAAGGGTCCTACAGGAAGATCCTGAGGCCCCATGCGAGGCTGGGGGACCCAACATGCCCTCAAGGCAACCCCGCAACACCGGCATTATTATTCCCATTTTATAGAGGAGTAAACTGAGGGACAAGAAGTGAACAGCTCTGCTCAAGATGTCAAAAGGGCAGGGTTTTGGATTCAAACCTGTGTGCATCTGCCTTGAAATCTAGAATTCTTTGCACCACCCCACACAGCATGATCCCTCAGCCGACAGACATTAAGTGCCTGCTAAATGAATGAAAAAAGAAGCTCCTCTTGGAAAAGGAAATTGGAAATGGTCTAGCATTTGATCAATAGCATAGAGCTGACCCAATACCAGGCAAGGGCCTATATAGAACTCAGAGTTTTCCAGAAAAGCAGCTGAAGGGATATTTGTTATGAGCCATGCAGGAGTGGAAGAAACAGCATATTCTTCAGCTTTTTAGTACCGTCCTAATCCTGATGGCGAGCCCCATCCCACTGGGCCAGATCAGTATTGGGATCCTGATCTTCAGGGGTCCCCAGCAATGGGCCCTGATCCTCTAGGGACCCCTGAGAAGCCAATGGTTTCAGCTCCTTGCCATCCCAAAGCAACCCAACTATGTAAGTGGGAGCAGCTGGGGCTCCTGGCTCCTTCAGAGGAGGACTGAGAGGGCCCCAATCCTCTATAAACTCTGCTGCCTTATCCTCTCCTTGTCCCCAAAAGCCTGAGCTTGTAGAAGACCTGCGGGATGCGGCTGTGAGGTGGAGATTGAGCCTTTCCCAAGGGTATTGTAGCTGGAAACTGCTGCACCTGCAGCAAAACCCACCCCCCCAACCCCGACTTCTCAGCCCAAACCCCACCCCCGACCCCGACTTCTCAGCCCAAACCCCACCCCCAACCCCGACTTCTCAGCCAACCCCCACCCCCCAACCCCGACTTCTCAGCCCAAACCCCATCCCCCTACCCCGACTTCTCAGCCCACAGCCAATCGCTCCCTCTGTCCTTTAACAGTGGAGTTGGGTTCGTACCAGGCAGGTCACAAAGCCATCACCATGGTCCTTTCTTAGAAAGTCCTTGATGCTGAGAGCTCTGCTGCTTGGAGATAATAAATGGTGGTGGGTTCGTGTTAGGGCCATTTGGGTCTGTCCTTGATGACACAGAGTGAGCAGCCCTGGGGAGGCTTCTCTGTAACTTTTAAAAAGTGATAGGCCCATGAAATCCCGTGACTAGGAGCTCCTGGGCCCGCTGGCCCTAAAAGCCTTCAGAGGGGAGGGTCAACAGATTGAGGCTGTGTTCGTGCCCTGTGTCCTCACAGTGAGGTCTTGGCCAAGTGGCCTTGGCAACAGCAGAGCCCCATGCTGTTCACTAGATGCCTTTACATCAAAGCAGGTGTCTCTGACTGTCAGGAGCCATCCAAGCCTCAGCTGAAGAGGCAATGTCTTGTTTATTTTAAATTTTGGATCGATAATGCAGTACCTGGTTCAAAATGTGAAAAATACCAAATGGCAAACAGTGAACAATCTCCATCCCATGCCCTGGTCCAGCCACCTTCTGTGGCCGTGGGGCAGTTGCTGTACCTCTGGGCTTTAGTTTCTTAGTCTCTGAGATGAATTGGGCCCATCCCTCACACTCAGTCGAGAGGAACCCATGGACACTGCACTGAAGCCCCCAGCACTGGAGCCTCCAGCACAGGCCAGCAGGGCCTCTGCGAGCACTGGGGACAGGACGCTGGGCTCCAAGCAGCCATCACCACCCACCCGCCCGCGGCCACGGGTCAGGTTTCCATCCGCCGTCATTAGGCAGATGTCAAACTGGAAGGGGCAGCAGTAATTTGGACAATTACGGCCGCTATTATTGCTTCCTCTTCTTAAACGGGGGCCAAATTACTCACTTAAACACAACCACCAGTCACTCCCCACAGGCAGAGGGGACGATGGATGGGGGAGGGGACACATGGGAGGGGAAGGGACAGTAGGCAGAGGAGGATTCAGAACGTCAGCAGCCCATCTGTCTGTGACTGTCCTGTTTGAGTGCCTACTGTGTGACATCAGCATGTCTGTCCGCATTGCCTGGGACTTGGTGGTATCATTGGCAGGGGAGGTGGAGACTGGTGCCCTAGGGGAGGGGGTGGCCAGGCTGCCCTGCTGGTCACTGCAGGGCCAGGCTGGAAGCAGGTTAGGGTTCCAAGTCTAGAGTGGCATTGCCCCCTCTGAAACCTGTACATGGTGTGAGCTGAGCATCTGCCCAGGGCAGACTTAGGAGGGGCCAGGAAGCCTCAGGCTGGTCCAGGATGCCCACTGCCCAGGAGGAGATAAACCTGCAGCTGAGGCTCATTCCTCAGGGACCAGACAGGCCAAGGCGGCTCTTCTGTGGATGTAGGCAGGCAGACCTGGGCACCCGGCTCCCTGGCTGAGTGACAAATGGGGACAAGGGCCGTAATGGGCACCATGCAGGGAGGGAAGGTAAGTCCAGGCCTATTCCACTTCTTAGAGCTAATCACAGCCACACCCGAAAGTACAGACAAAAGTCACTCTAATGACAGGAAGCACTTATGTAGCACCTGCTATGTGTCCAGCACTCTGTTTACATATAGTAGCTAATTGAATCTTCAGAACAAAGCTTTGAGGTAGGCATTCTTATCACCCTCATTTTACAGAGGAGGCTGAGGTACAGAGACCCTAATTAACTTACCAGGGGTCACACAGCACATCAGCAGAGAGCTGACCCCCTTCCTAGAGCCATAGCACTGAGCACCTTAACCTGCTGAGTTGCAGGCTGCTATGAAGCAGAAGAAAACCTTGCAAGATATTTCCTTTTTAAAATTTTTTAATATATTTATTTCTTCAAAAAAAATTAATGGGATACATGTGCAGAATGTGCAGGTTTGTTACCCAGGTATACATGTGCCATGGTGCTTTGCTGCACCTATTTATTGGTCCATCCTCTAAGTTTCCTCCCCTCACCCCCTACTCCCCCAACAGGCCCTGATGTGTGTTGTTCTCCTGTCTGTGTCCATGTGTTCTTTTTTTTTTTTTTTTTTTTTTTGAGGCGGAGTCTTGCTCTGTCACCCAGGCTGGAGTGCAGTGGCGCGATCTCGGCTCACTGCAGACTCTGCCTCCCAGGTTCACGCCATTCTCCCGCCTCAGTCTCCCGAGTATTCAACTCCCACTTATGAGTGAGAAAAGCCAGTGTTTGATTTTCTGTTCCTGTGTTAGTTTTCTGAGGATGATGGCTTCCAGCTTCATCCATGTCCCTGCAAAGGACATGATCTCATTCCTTTTTATGGCTGCATAGTATTCCATGGTATATATGTGCCACATTTTCTTTATCCAGTCTATCATTGATGGGGGTTTGGGTTGGTTCCATGTCTTTGCTATTGTAAATAGTGCTACAGTAAACATACATGTGCATGTGTCTTTATAGTACAATGATTTATATTCCTTTGGGTGTATACCCACTTACGGGATTTCTGGGCCAAATAGTATTTCTGGTTCTAGATCCTTGAGGAATCGCCATACTGTTTTCCACAATGGTTGAACCAATTTACGTTCCCACCAACAGTGTAAAAGCATTCCTATTTCTCCCTAGCCCAGCCAGCATCTATTGTTTCCTAACTTTTTAATAATCACCATTCTGACTGAGATGAGATGGTATCTCATTGTGGTCTTGATTTGCATTTCTCTGATGATCAGTGATGTTGAGCTCTTTTTAATGCTTGTTGGAGGCAATGCTTAATGGAGGCAAAGTGGAGGTCCCTGAGCTTCCAGGCCTGCATAAATGTCTTCCTTTGAGAAGTGTCTGTTCATACCCTTTGCCCACTTTTTGATGGGGTTTTTTTTTTCTTGTAAATATGTTTAAGTTCTTGTAAATTCTGAATATTAGGCCTTTGTCAGATGGGTACATTGCAAAACTTTTCTCCCATTCTGTAGGTTGCCTGTTCACTCTGATGATACTTTCTTTCTTTAGTTTAGTTAGATCCCATTTGTCAATTTTGGCTATTGTTGCAGTTGCTTTTGGCGTTTTTGTCATGAAGTCTTTGCACATGCCTATGTCCCGAATGGTATTGCCTAGGTTTATAGGTTTTCTTCTAGGGTGTTTTATGGTTTGAGGTTTTACATTTAAATCTTTAATCCATCTTGAGTTAATTTTTGTATAAGGTGTAAGGAAGGGGTCCAGTTTCAATTTTCTGCAAATGGCTAGCCAGTTTTCCCAGCACAATTTACTGAATAGGAGATCCTTTCCCCATTGCTTGTTTTTATCAGGTTTGTCAAAGATCAGATGGTTGTAGATGTGTGATGTTATTTCTAAGGCCTCCATTCTGTTCCATTGGTCTATATATCTGTTTTGGTACCAGTACCATGCTGTTTTGGTTACTGTAGCCTTGTAGTATAGTTTGAAGTTAGGTAGTGTGATGCCTCCAGCTTTGTTGTTTTTGCTTAGGATTGTCTTGGCTATATGGGGTCTTCTTTGATTCCACATGAAATTTAAAATGGTTTTTTCTAATTCTGTGAAGAATGTCAGTGGTAGCTTGATGGGCAGTATGGCCATTTTCTTTCTTTATTAAAAAATTATTTTTATTATATTTTAAGTTCTGGAATACATGTGCAGAATGCACAGGTTTTTCACATAGATACACACGTGTCATGCTGGTTTGCTACACCCATCAACCCATCATCTACATTAGGTATTTCTCCTAATGCTATCCCTCCCCTACCCCCCACCCCCTGACAGGTCCCAGGGTGTGATGTTCCTCTCCCTGTGTCCATGTGTTCTCATTGTTCAACTCCCGCTTAGGAGTGAGAACATGTGGTGTTTGGTTTTCTGTTCTTGTGTTAGTTTGCCAAGAATGATGGTTTCCAGCTTCATCCATGTCCCCGCAAAGGACATGAACTCATTCATTTTAATGGCTGCATAGTATTCCATGGTGTATATGTGCCATATTTTCTTTATCCAGTCTGTCATTGATGGGCATTTGTGTTGGTTCCAAGTCTTTGCTATTGTGAGCAGTGCCACAGTAAACATATGTTTGCATGTGTCTTTATAGTAGAAGGATTTATAATCCTTTGGGTACATACAGAGTAATGGGATTGCTGGGTCAAATGATATTTCTGGTTCTAGATCCTTGAGGAATCACCACACTGTCTTCCACCATGGTTGAACTAATTTACACTCCCACCAACAGTGTAAAAGCATTCCTATTTCTCCACAGCCTCTCCAGCATCTGTTGTTTTCTGACTTTTTAATGATCGCCATTCTAACTGGTGTGAGATGGTATCTCATTGTGGTTTTGATTTGCATTTCTCTAATGACCAGTGATGATGAGCTTTTTTTCATATGTTTGTTGGCCATGTAAATGTCTTCTTTTGAGAAGTGTCTGTTCATATCCTTTGCCCACTTTTTGATGGGGCTGTTTGTTTTTTTCTTGTAAATTTGTTTGAGTTCATTGTAGATTCTGGATATTAGTCCTTTGTCAGATGGATAGATTGCAAAAATTTTCTCCCATTCTGTAGGTTGCCTGTTCACTCTGATGATAGTTTCTTTTGCTGTGCAGAGTCTCTTTAGTTTAATTAGATCCCACTTGTCGATTCTGGCTTTTGTTGTTATTGCTTTTGGTGTTTTAGTCATGAAGTCTTTGCCCATGCCTATGTCCTGAGTGGTATTGCCCAGGTTTTCTTCTAGGGTTTTTATTGTTTTAGGTCTTACATTTAAGTCTTCAATCCATCTTGAGTTAATTTTTGTATAAGGTGTAAGGAAGGGGTCCAGTTTCAGTTTTCTGCAAATGGCTAGCCAGTTTTCCCAGCACCATTTATTAAATAGGGAATCCTTTCCTCATTGCTTGTTTTTGTCAGGTTTGTCAAAGATCAGATGATTGTAGGTGTGTGGTGTTATTTCTGAGGCCTCTGTTCTGTTCCGTTGGTCTATATATCTGTTTTGGTGCCAGTACCATGCTGTTTTGGTTACTGTAGCCTTGTAGTTTGGTTTGAAGTTAGGTAGTGTGATGCCTCCAGCTTTGTTGTTTTTGCTTAGGATTATCTTGGCTATATGGGGTCTTCTTTGATTCCATATGAAATTTAAAATAGCTTTTTCTAATTCTGTGAATAATGTCAATGGTAGTTTGATGGGCAGTATGGCCATTTTCATGATATTGATTGTTCCTATCCATGAAGATGGAATGTTTTTGCATTTATTTGTGTCCTCTCTTATTTCCTTGAGCAGTGGTTTATAGTTCTTCTTGAAGAAGTCCTTCACATGCCTTGTTAGCTGTATTCCTAGGTATTTTATTCTCTTTGTAGTGATTGTGAATGGGAGTTCATTCATGATTTGGCTCTCTGCTTGCCTATTGTTGGTGTAAAGGAATGCTCGTGATTTTTGCACATCGATTTTGTATTTTGAGACTTTAGCAAGTTCTTTTCAATGTCATCACAGGCATACAGGTGGGACCTGAAGGCGCAGGGATGGTGGTGCTTCCCAGGGTCACATGGGGCAGGGCATGATGGGCAGAGGCTGCTGGCCCTGCCAGCCCCAGGCATGGGAAGGGGTGAACCAGTGTCTTGGTGAGGGGTTCAGAGGAGATGAGGAGCCAGATGGTATTGACCGGTCAGGAAGGGGCTGAGGGTGGGGACATTCAAATTGCAAGCCAAGGAAGGGCCAAGTGAGCAGGTGGAGGGTGGGGCCTGCCTGGATTACATTAGGGCATCCCAGGGACCCAGGACTCCAGGAGGGTGGGACCAAGGCTAACTTCAGTTCCCAGAAGTCACCAATCATGGATGGTGCAGTCATCCCAGACTTTCCCAGGAAGCAGGGTCACACCATGAACCCAGAGCTGGCCCCATCACAGGGAAATAGTGCAGGACCTCTTCCCTAGAGGATGTGTGAGCTCCAAGAAAGGCTAGAGAGAAACCTAAGAGGCTCCAGGAGAGTGGCTGGGCCACCACCCAGCAGGTGTGGGCAGGGCTGTCCCTGTGACAACGACTGCTGCTGCTGTGGGGCTGATTACATGACACCCACAGCGGCCTGGGCAGCCTGGACACAGGGACCACTCTTCCTGGAGTCCACAGAATGAATGGGCTTTAGGCTGTGATCTTGGCCCAGCCTCTTCTGTCTGCTCTCTGCCTGGGGAGAGGTCATTCAGCCTTTTCAAGCCTTGCTTTCTTTGTCTGAATCTTCAAGCCCGTTCCTGAGTTGACTAGGTGGTGGAGACCAGCACGCCTCCCAGGCTTAAAGGTGGCAGCTGTGGGACCCCAGGGAGGAACTTCATCTTCCTGAGCTCTTCTGAAAATGCAAAAAATTTTAGGCTTCTGCCTCATGGGATTTTGTGTTGATTCAATAATATATTGAAGGGTTTCAAATCAGGGCTGGGGACCTAGCATTTACTGTGTGAGGCTGGTGGGCCATCACTACCACTATGATTACCATGTGCAGAATGGAGGCAAAGTGGAGGTCCCTGAGCTTCCAGGCCTGCCCCATCCCACCACACAGCAAACCCCCATGTGAGGACTGTGAGGCTGGCACATGTGCAGCTGAGGACCTCGAGGCTCAGGCTGATCACAGCCAAGGTGGCAGAGCCAACGTTAGAGCTGGGACAGTCCCCCTCCACACACCCTTGGGCAGGTGCCGTTGTCTCAGGGAGTCCCCTGCAGCCTGACACCTGGACTTCCAGTACCCAGAGAGAGAAGAGCTGTCTTCATCCTGCCCTGGAACTGGTGTCACTCCTTGTACTTTCCCACAGTAAGTCGCCCTTATGCCATCCAGACTGGGGATGAAGTTGGGCCACGAGGCCTGCTACAGTGTTAAAGTGTCTGACAAAGTGCAGGCCTCGGTACACTTGTTCTGAGCATGTAAACACTCACTGCTTTGACAGCCTACAAGGCACAGCTTTGGAAGCGGAGCCCACATGGCCCTGCCATTTATCAGCTCCTCATTAACTATGAGTCTGGAGGGCAGGCCTGGGGCCATTGCCCCTGCACCCTCCGAGGGCCAACAGGAGAAGCCAGGCACCTCTCTGCCTGGGAGGGGGATGATGACAACTCCGATGATGGCTGATGGTGATTAAGCCCTTCTTGTGCACTGAATACTTCCACTGCATGCTCTCGTGCCATTATGACCCCATTCTGCGGGGGGGGAGACTAAGGTCAGAGTGGGGGTGTCACATGATCAGAAGAGGGCAGATCAGGGTTTAGCTGGTGCATCTCCCTGACTCAGAAGAGGTGTCAGCTGGAAGAGGCAGCTGCTGATTGCTGGGTGTCCAGCCCCTGAGCAGCCTCCATCATGGCTTGGCTGGCCTGGTTCCACGGGAGGCAGGATAGCTTCCAGCCATCTCAGCCTCTTGCATCATGGGAGAAAGAGCCCCCCACCGCCCCCAGCCCCTGGCTGAGGCATGGCTTTCATGGAGCTCCCAGGCTCTTCCAGAGGAGAGTTAGACCTGCAAACAAACAGACCCAAACACTGGGGTGTGCAAAAGACTTTCAGGATCAGAGAAGACAGTCAGTAAAGGCTTCCTCAGGAGGTGACCTCAAAGCCAGAGACAGAGGGTCCTCATATGAGCCCATCCAGAACAAAATGACGTTCGTCCCCTGGAATGCCTGAGCAAGTGGGAAGAAGAGTGGGGCTCACAGAAGTGGATTACATGCCCAAGTGTACACAGTAGGACTCCTACCCCACCGCCTCAGACCAGTGCCTTCAAGCACTGAAAACCCACAGCCCCATTGCTCTACACATCCCTGCTGAACCACCCTTCCCTTATAGTATATAAGCCCTGGGTCAAGGGGTTAATGGTGTGGGGATCCACCATCTTGTCTCCCTGCTGCCAAAGACTCAGACATGGTTTCTGTTAGTAAGACCTTATTAGACATTTCTTTCCAAGAAACTGGGTTTCCAAGAAACTGGCCTCTTTCTTTGGCCTATCAGCTTCCTCTGACTTTGGGGAAGGTGTGCATAGGCCTTCCCACTGTGAAACACACCCCAAAGCACAGATGATAAGGCAAGTTATATCATCATCCTTAAGCACAGACGTGGTATCCAGTGATACTATTGCCAAATATACAGATGAGGAAATGAATGATCCTGCTACTACCTCATTGTACAGATGCTGATCCCAGTGATATCACTTAACCTGATTTATGCCACTCAACCCAAAGTACAGATGAGAAACTAGTGGTTCTACTACAGGTTGAGCATCCCAAATCTGAAAATCTAAACTCCAAAATGATCCAAAACTTTTTGAGCACCAACATGACGCTCAAAAGAAATGCTCATTGGAGCATTTCAGATTTGGGATTTTTCGATTTGAGTTGCTCAACTAGTAAGTATACAATGCAAATATTCCCAAATCTGATGTACAGATGAGACATAGAGTGATCCTATTACCATTCCAAGGTATAGATGAGAAATCAAGTAATCTTACTATTATCCCAAGGTATAGATTACCAATGAAATGTTGCCCCATCAACCCAATGTACAAATGAGGAACACAGTGATATTATAATCACTCCAAAGAACTGATGAACTTAATGACTCTACTATTACCCCAAGGAGCAGATGATGAATTGAGTAATACTGTGATCACATCAATGTACAGATGAAGATGTGACTGATGCTGTTGTTAACGTAGTATATGAATGAAATCCTGAGTGATACTGTATTCACCCCAATGTACAGAGAATGAATGAAGTGGTACTACTGCCAACTCAACATAGAGAAAAGAAAGCAAATCATGCTACCATCCCAATGCAACATGAACTGAGAGATACAATGATCACCCTTACACACAGATGAGGAACTGAACTTTCATTCAGAGAACTCTTGGGAAACTTATTAATACTATCATCACTTCTGTGGACAGGCAACTAACCTGAAAAATGGAATAGCCAAATTAACTTGTTAACTTTACTTAATGGATAAGTAGGGATGACAGAAAAATGAATCAGAGAACTTGAAGACAACAGTAGTATTTACACGATCTGAATAATAAAGAGCTACTAGACTGAACAAAATAAATAAAGCTTCAAGTGTTTGTGAAAGAATAACACAAGTTTTAACATTCATCACTGATGTCCCAAATGGGGAGAAGAAAGAAAGAAATGTGCTTGTGTGACAGCAAACATATTTAAAGAAATAATGGGCCAGGCATGGTGGCTCACTCCTGTAATCCCAGCACTTTGAGAGGCTGAGGCAGGCAGACCACTTGAGATCAGGAGTTCAAGACTCACCTCGCCAACATGGTGAAATCCAGTCTCTAATAAAAATACAAAAAAAGGAGCCAGGCATGGTGGCATACATCTGTAATCCCAGCTACTCGGGAGGCTGAGGCAGGAGAATCACTTGAACCAAGGAGGCAGAGGTTGTAGCCTGGGTAACAGAGCGAGACTCTGTCTAAAAAAAAAAAGAAAAGAAAGAAAGAAAGAATGGCTGAAACTTCTCAAATTTGGTTAAAGATCTAACACTACAGATTTAAAAAGCCTAGTGAATCACAAATAAAATAAGCCCAAAGAAATCTCCACTTAGTGTATTAGTCAGCCCCAGCTCCAATAACAAAATATCATATACTGGGTGGCTTAAACAATGGATGTATATTTCTCATCCTTATGGAAGCTGGGAAGTACAAGATCAAGGTGCCTGCAGATTTTATTTCCAGTGAGGGCCCTCTTCCTGGCTTGCAGGCACTGCTGTCTCTCTGTGTCCTCACATGAAGAAAGAGAAAGAGGAAAGGAAGGAGAAAGGGAAAGAGGGAGGAAGGGAGGGAGGGAGACAGACAGGGAGAGAAAGAGAGAGAGAGAGTGTGTGTGTGTGTGTATGGTCTGGTCTCTCTTTCTCTTCTCATAAGGACAATAACCTTATCATGGGGGCCCCACCCTCATGGCCTTATTTAAGCCTAATTACCTCCCAAAGTCCCTACCTCCAAATACTATCACATTGGTGGTTAGGGCTTCAATATATTAATTTGGGGGAGGGACAAAAACGTTCCATCTATACAGACGCTGGAAAGTTGCTATCAGCATGTTCACATGTTTGCTTCTTTTCTAATACTGATGGCAGCTAGATCATTTAACATTGTGTCCTTATGTCAAAGATTATTTGAAATTTGTGTTATTCTAATACTCTAAACCAAACTGGATAAAAATTTTGTATATGACAGTATTATCAATATATAAAATTCAAAATATCTGAGGGCATTCTGTGAAAATATGATATTTTACAAACTGTGCAAAGAATGTTCCTTCACCATCTCACACTTGTTTTTCTAAAATGCAATACGGAACAGTTTCTGTTCAAATTATAAAGGTGTAAAAGTTTCAAAAAAAAAAAACATTCCATCTATAATACTAAGACTCATCATAATTAAAATTCTGAAAACTAAAAATAGAGGAAAAAAAATCTTTAAAAGCACCAGAGAGAAGTTATGTATTACCTATAAAGAAAAATCAACTCAAATGAAATGACAGCAGATTTTTCATCTGAAACCATGAAGGCCAGAGGAAGTGGCATAACATTGTTCAAATGCTGGAAGAAAAGACCTGGAAACCCCAAATCCTATATCCAGTGAAGCTACCTTCAAGAACTGAAGGGGAAATACACACATTTTTTAAAATGAAAAAACAGTAAGAGGATCTGTTCCTAGAAGACCCACCTATCCTGAAAGAATAGGTAAAGGAACATATCTCTAACAGAAAAATGATATTAACAAAAGGCTGGGTACCTTCAGAAAGGAAATAACAACAGGGTGATGGGCAAAAGTAGAAGTAAACATAATGACAATCCCTCACTTCTTGAGTGAGTATCTTAATCATAATTTATTGGTATATTTGTTTGTTTGTTTGTTGTTTTCTTGAGATGAGATCTTGCTATGTTGCCCACGTTGGACTTAAACTCCTGGGCTTAAGCAATCCTCCTGCTTCAGTGTCCTGAGTAGCTGAAACTACAGACATTCACCACCATTCCTAGCTATTGTACTTTATTTTCAAAGCAAAAGTTATAACACCATCTGATCTAGTACTGAATTTATGTAGAGGACATACTTAAAACTATCATATTTAAAAAGTGGAGAGTGTAAAGGAAGCTAAGTGGAAATAAAAATAGAAGAAGAGGGCTCACGTCCCAATTCATTATATAAGCCCAGTATTACCTTGATGCCAAATTGGCACACACACAAAAAAACCACCAAAAGAAAAATACACTAATACCTCTGATTAACTTAGACCCAAAAAATCTTCAAGAAAATATTAGCAAATTGAATCCAGTAAGGTATAAAAAGACTAACATGCTATGACAATGGGGGATTTATTGTAGGGACATCAGCCTGATTCAATATTAGAAAAATCATTCAGTGTAATCCAACACAGCAACAAGTTAGAGAAGAAAAATCATTTTACACCAATTGATGCAGAAAAAGTATTGGACAAACTTCATTGCCAATTAATGATAAAATTCTCAGTACAATGGGGATAGAATGGAACATTCTCAACCCCATACAAAGCATTTATTTTAAAAAACCTACACCTAGGTGTGATGTCAAGAATGATGGCCGAGTAGGAAGGTTGGGAATCTGTCTCTCCACCTACACAATAAATATACAGGCAGAAACTATTTGCAGTAACTATTTGGGAACTTGGGAGTCTATCTGAATGAACACTTACAGCTTCTAGGAAAATGCCTGGCTAGTTAATTTCAGTCAATTTTAGCCCTTAATGTGGTAGCAGCCATTCATCCCCCATCAACCAGGCACATGCCCTAGTTCCTGGTGCAGCTTGCTAGAACTAGGGTACAAAACAAGAATCTCATCCTTCAAATATTGGGATTTTGTGTTCTGATTGCTGATTGGTGCTTTTAATCACTGGGATTGATGCACAGAGGCTGGCTGCCATTGTTTCAACTCCACCAGTTGAAGTACCATCCAAGAGGTTTAAAGATACAGTATCTGAGGTTTTTTTTTTTTTCCTTTTCACTCTTTTGAGGCTTACACATTTAAGGAACAGGACATTCAAAAGCAATTGCATATGTGGGGAACTATAGAAAGCCAACCTACATGCCTAGGTAAAGATACAGGCTTTGCTATGCACAGTGGCCCATGGCTGTATCACAGCACTTTGGGAGGCTGAGGTGGGTAGATCACTTGAGGCCAGAAGTTCGAGACCAGCCTGGCCAACATGGTGAAACCATATTATAGTACAGACTATGTTTAGTCTCTACTAAAAATACAAAAATTAGCCAGGTGTGGTAGCGCACACCTGTAATCCCAGCTACTCAGGTGGCTGAGGCACAAGACTTGCTTGAACCCAGGAGGCAGAGGTTGCAGTGAGCTGAGATTATGCCACTGCACTCCAGCCTGGGCAACACAGTCAAAAAAAAAAAAAGATGCAGGCTTACAAAAGGCCTAAGAAAACCTTAAGCTTTCACTTCAGCATGATCCCTGGTACAGAGGCACTGTACAAAAATAAAACAAAAGAAAACAAAACAGGAAATCCTGAGGAAGGGAGAGAATATAATTTTCAGAGTTGCCACATTATAAGATTTAATTGTCCAGTTTTCACCAAAAATATCACAAAGGAAACATAAAAATAAGAATGTATGGCCCATTCAAAGAAAATAAATTGACAGACACTATTGCCAAGGAAGCTCAGATGGTGGACTTACTACACAAAGACTTTAAAACAACTGGTTTAAAGGTTCTCAAGGAGCTAAAGAAAGACATGAAAAAACAGGAAAACAAATGCATAAACAAATGAAAATATCAGTAAAGAGATAGAAAATATATAAATAAACCAAAATGAAATTCTGGAGTTGAAATAAAAATTTACTTGAGGTATTCAAAAGTAGATTTGAGCAGGCAAAAGAAAGAATCAGTGAACTTGAAGATAGGACAATGATTGGAATTATTGATAATGAAGATGAAGAAGAACAGAAAGACTGAAGAAAAGCAAACAGAGCTTAGGGGACTCACTGAGACACCATCAAGATAGTCCAGAAGGATAAGAGAGAAAAGGGGACACACAAAAATATTGAAGAAAGAATACCTGACAACTTCCCAAATTTGATGAATGACATTAATCTACAAATCCATCAACAAACTTTAAGGAGGATAAACTCAAAGAGACCCACATTGTAATCAAACTGAGACAGATTGCAGTTAAACTGTAAAAAGACAAAGAATCTAGAAAGCAGGGAGAAACGAGAAATTCATCACATAAAAGGGTTCTTCAATAAGATTATGAGCTAATTTCTCATCAGAAATCTTAGAAACCAGAGGCAGTGGGTTGATAGTCAATGAATTGATAGAGACAATTTTTCAACTGAGATTCCATATCTGGCAAACTGTTCTTTCATAATGAAGGAGTAATTAAGGCATTCCCAGATAAATAAAAGCCAAAAGAGTTTGTTACCATTATATCTGTGCTTCAAGAAATGCTAAAAGGAGTCCTGCAAGGTAAAATAAAAGGACACTTGACAGTAACTCAAAGCTGTTTAAAGAAATAAAGAGTTTTGGTAAAGGCAAATACATGGGTGATTATAAAAGTTACGATTATTTTTACTTTGTAAATCCATTTGTTGTGTATCTGGATCATAATCCTGAAAGACACAATCCCAAATGCCATAATTCCAAATTTTTAAAAATCCCAAAAGATAAAAACTTCTGAAGTCTAACTGCCTAAAATCTAAAATTTCTAATGTCTAAAATTCTGAAAATTACAATCTCAAAAGATTAAAATCCCAAATGTTGAAATCCAAAAAGCTGCGTTCTGGGGATGATATTAGTGCATTTGGAGTTGTACACAGGAAGCCCAGGCAACCCCATGTTGCATCATGTTAATTGCATTTGTATGTTAAGTAGAACTATTACATTGTTATTGTCTTTATTTAAAAATTAAATATGGTCTAAGGAAACATGTATGGGTGTCAAGTTGACAAGGGATGGACTTTTGGACTTAATTTTCAATATCAACTTGACTGAATTAAGAAATACCTATAAACCTAGTAAAGTATTCTATTGGGTGTATCTGTGAGGATGTCACAAGAGGAGATTAACGTGTGAGTCTGAGCAGACTGGGTGGGAAAGATCTATACTCAATTTTGGCAGACACCATCCCATCAGCCAGGTATCTGATGACAACAAATACAAAACGCAAGTTGGTCTCTCTCTGAGAGCTGGGCAGCTTTTTCTTCTGCTGCTTGAACACCAGAAATTTGACTCCACAAAAGTGCATTGTCACAATGTTGACTGTGTGTAAGCATTATGCATGTACATAAAAACATTGAAACTTCCTCAATAAATGAAGAGATGTCCTTTTGTACATCTGCATGTGTGAAAGATAACATTCCTCAAGATCTCCGCTCTTTGAGTGGCAGCATATGTTGTGGCAAACCATCATGATTTTTTACTGATCTCAAAAGATTTAGGTTGTCCATCACAGCATTTCAGATGACCACAGTTGTAAAGCTGAGTGCACACAATTACCAATCATAGTTATATGCGCCTATATCTTACATATTTCCCTTTCTGATCTATTTCTTTATGCATATAATTTATCTTCTCATAACTGATTTACCTATGTGGCTGTTATTAGTATACCTGAGTGTTGATGCTTGCAAAAATGTGTATGTTAATATTGCCTATTTTATTGTGTAAAGTGGCCTATAAATTGTTCTGTCATGTTTTCCTATGTTTCTGAAATAAATTCCCTTTTGTACAACTTGAGGCTCAAAAAGTAAATAAATACCTTTTAATAAATTTTTTAAATTATTTTTTTCCAGAATTATATTTTTAAGATTTTGATCTTTTGGGGTTGGGATTTTGGGGATTTTAGACTTGAGGGATTTTGATCTTTCAAGATTTGAACATTTGGGTTTATGGTGTTTGGGATTGTCTTTCAGGATTACGATCAGTTCCCTTTTTTTCCTAAAAATTTAAAAGACAAATGTTTTTAAAAAATGATTACTAGTCTATATATTGGGCACACAATGTATAAAGATGTAATTTGTGACATCATCCTAGAAAGGGAGAGACAGAAGTAGTGTGTAGGAGGAGATTGTTTGCATGCTATCAAAATTGGTAGTATTAATTGAAATTAGATTGCTATAACTTTAGGTTGTTAAGTGCAATTAAATTTCTTTGACAACAACAAAGAAAATATCTAAGGAATAGATACTAAAGGAAATGAAAAAGGAATCATTACAAAAACATCAAATAAGCATAAAGGAAGACAGTAATGCCGGAAGTGAGGAAGAAAAAAGTCATAAGGTGCTTAGAAAACAAATAGCAAAATGGCAAAATTAAGTCCCACTTTATCAACAATCACTTTAAATCTAATAGATTAAACTATACAATCAAAAGAAAGAGATTGGCAGAACACATAAAAAAAAGATCCAGCTATATACTGTTACAAGATGTTTACTTTAGATCCAAAGACAAAAACAGTTTGAAAGTAAAACAACTTTTAAATCCCAAAAGTTTACAGGAGACAAAGAAGCAGATTTTATATCAATAAAATGTTCAATAAAGCAAGATGATATAATTATAAACATTTATAAAGCTAATAACAAATCCTTAAAATTTATGAAGCAGAAATGAACAGAATCAAAGGGAGAAATAGATATTTCTACAATAATAGTTGGAGACTTCAATAATTCACTTTTAATAATAGGTAGAACAACTACATAGAAGACAAGTAAAGAAAAATAGAACTTAAAGAACACAGTAAACCAACTAGACCTAATAGACATATAAAGAATAATCCACCCAACAACAGCATAATATATATTTTTCTCAAGTACACAAGAAACATTCTCCAGGATAGACTGCAGAATAAGTCTCAAGATTTGGAAAGATAGATATCATACAAGGTATATTCTCTGACTACATGGTGATAAAGTTAGAAATCAATAACAGAAGAAAAACGGGAAAATTCACAACTATGTGAAAATTAAACAACACACTCTGAAACAATGAATGGGTCAAAGAAGATATCACAAGGAAAATTTAGAACATGCTTATAGACTATTAAAAATGAAAATGTCATATGCCAAATCTTATGGGATAGAATGAAAGCATTACTCAAACGGAAATTTGTAGCTATAATGCCTACGTAAGAGAAAAATCTCAATCAATAACCTAACATTACACCTTAAGGAACTAAAATAAAATAGGAACAAACTAAATCCAAGGTTACCAGAAGGAAGAAAATAATACTAATTACAGTGAAGATAAAATAGAGAATAGAACAGAAAAACAATATTTAAAATCAATAAAACTGGCCAGGAGCATTGGCTCATATCTGTAATCCCAGCACTTTGAGAGGCCAAGGTGAGAGGATCACTTGAACTCAGGAGTTTTGAGACTATCCTGGGCAACATAGGAAGACCTTGTCTCTAAAAAATATTCAAAATATTTAAAACAAAAAAAAAATCAATGAAACCAAAGTTGGTTTTTTGAAAAGATCAGCAAAATTGACAAACCTTAAGCTAGACTGACAAAAAAGAGAGAAGATGGAAATAACTGAAATCAATATTACTACTGACCTTGCAGAGACAAAAAGAATTATAAGAGAATACCACAAACACTTGTGTGCCAACAAATCAGATAACCTGGAAAAAATGCCAGATTATTAGGCAGACTCAAGAAGAAATAGAAAATCTCAACAGACCTATTACAAGTAAATAGATTTAATCAACAATAAAAAATTTCCCAACAATGAAAAGTTCTGGGCCAGGTGGATTTACCAGTGAATTCTACCAAACATTTAAAGAAAAATTAATTCAAGCCTCCTCAAAGTCTTCCAAAGAGTAGCAGAAAAGGGAACACTAAATCATTCTATGCGGCCAGCATTACTCTGATACCAAAGCCACATAAAGATTTCAACAGAAATTACAGACAAAAATCTTTATGAATATAGATGCTAAAGTCCTTAACCAAATATTAGCACATTAAATCTAACAGCATATTGGAAGAATTAGTTACCATGGCTGTCTTAGTCTGTTTTGTGCTGCCGTAAGAGAGTACCACAGATTGGGAAATTTATTTTAAAAAACATACATTTATTTTCTCACAGTTCTGGGTGCCACTATCTGGAGTCTTCTTGTGTCATAACATGATGGAAACAACACATGGCAGAAGGCCAAAGAGTGAGCAACAGAGAAAAGGGGGATGGAACTCTTTCTTTTAATAAGGATCCCCGTCTCTCAATAACAAACCCATTCTCATGATAATGGTGTTAATCCATCCATGAGGGCAGAGCCCTCATTGTCTAATCACCTCTTAAAGGCCCCATCTCCTAGTGTTGTTACAACAGCAACTAAATTTTAATATGAGCTTGAGAGGAGAAAAACATTCAAATTATAGCAATGACCAAAAGAGATTTATCTCAGAAATATGAGGGTGGTTCAGCATAAGAAAATCAACCAGTGTGATACATCACATTAATAGAATGAAGAAACAAAACCACATGATAATCTCAATTGATGTAGTAAAGACATTTGACAAAATTCAATAGACTTTCATGATTTAAAAAAAAAAATCTTAGAAGACTAGGAATAGAGAGAAAGTTGTTCAACATGATAAGGAATATTAAGGAATAACCCACAGCTAACATCATACTCAATGGTGAAAGATTGAAAGCTTTTCTCCTAAGATCAAGAACAAGACAAGGATGCCTGTTTTCACTGCTACTGTCTAACATTGTGGTAAAAGTCCTAGCCAGAGCTACTAGATAAGAACAAGAACTAAAAGATTTCAAAATTGGAAAAAGAAAAGAAATAAAGCTACCTATATTCACAAATGGCATCATTCTATATATAGAAAATCCCAAAGAATCAAGAAGAAAGCTACTAGAGCTAATAAATTCAGAAAAGTTGCAGGGTACAAGATCAAAACACAAACATCAGCAGTGAATAATTCAAAATAGAAATTAAGAAAGTAATTTTATTTATAATAGTATCTGATATGGTTTTGCTCTGTGTCCGCACCCAAATCTCACATTGCATTGTAATTCCCAATGTTGGAGGTGGGGCCTAGTGGGAGGTGATTGGGTCATGGGGATGGTTTCTAATGGTTTACCACCATCTTCCTAGCCCTGTCTCGTGATATAGTTTTCACAAGATCTGGTTGTTAATTGTAGCACCTCCCCTCTTCACTTTTTCCTGCTCCACCATGGGAAAACGTGCCTACTTCTTTGCTTTCTGTCATGATTGAAAGTTTCCCAACCATGTTTCCTGTACAACCTGTGGAACTGTGAGTCAATTATACCTCTTATTTTATAAATTACCCAGTCTCAGGTAGTTCTTTATAGCAATGTGAGAATGGACTAATACAATATGTAAAAGAATAAATGATTAGGAGTAAATCTAAGCAAGGAAGTGAGAGACTTGCACATAAACATTACAAAACATTGCTAAAAGAGATTCAATAATATCTAAACAAACGAAAATACATTTCATGTTCATAGATACAAAGGCTCAATTGTGGTAAGATGTCAATACCACCCAGAGATCTATAGAATCAACACAATCTTATCAAAATTCCAACAGGCTTTTTTGCATAAATGTAAAAGCTTATCTTCAAATTCATATGAAATTAGAAAGAGTTCTAAATAGCCAAAGTAATCTTGAAAAAGAACAATAAAGTTGGAGGATTCAAACTTCTAAACATTAAAACATACCAATTAAAACAAAATGGTACAGCCATAAAGACAGGTACACAGCCCAGTGGAATAGGATAGAGAACCCAGAAATAAACGCTCGTATGTGTGGTCATTTGATTTTTGGCAAGGGTGCCAATACCATGCAATGGGGAAATGACTTTTGTCTTTGGGGAAAAGACATTTGTCTTTTCAACAAATGGTGTGAAAAACTAGATATCCACAAGCCAAAGAATGAAGTTGGATTCTTACCTTATATTATATACAAAAACTAATCCAAAATGTATCAGAGACCTAACCTTAAGAGCTAAAACTATAAAACTCTTAAAAGACAACATTAGGGAAAAATCTTCCCAACATTAGCTTTGGCAATGATTCATAGATGACATAAAAAGTTCAGGCAACAAAATAAAAAAATAGATAAATTGGATTTCATCAAAATCAAGTATGTTTGGGAGAGGGTGGAGCAAGTTGGCTGAATAGAAGCCTTCACCAATTGTCTCTCCTGCAGGAAGACCAAAGTTAACAACTATATACACAGAAGAAACACCTTCTTAAGAATAAAAAATCAGGCAAATAATCACAGCATCTGGTTTTGACTTCATATTGCTAAAAGAGACAATGAAGAAGCTTGGAAAGACAATCTTGAATCACCTACGCCACCTCTCTCCCATCCCCTGACAGTGGTCATGTGGCATGGAGAATCTGTGCACTTAGGGGAGAGAGAGCTCAGTGACTATGGGACCCTGCATTGAACTCAGTGCTTCTCTGTCACAGCAGAAAGCAAAACGGGGCTAAACTCAGACAACACTCGCTCACAGAGGGAGAGTTTGGACCAGCCCTAGCTGGAGGGGAATTGCCCATCCCAGTGGTCAGAACCTGAATTTTGGCAAGTCTCACCACTGCGGGCTAAAGGGCTCTGGGATCCTAAATACACTTGAAAGGCAGTCTAGGCTGCAAGGACTACAATTCCTAGGCAAGTCCTAGTGCTGTGGTGAGCTCAGAGCCAGTGGACATTTGGGGGCACATGACCTAGAGAGACACCAGCTAGAGTGGCTAAGGGAGTGATTGCACCACCCTACCTCCTTCTCCAGGGAGCACAGCTCACAGCAACAAAAGTGACTCCTTTCCCCTAGAGAAGAGGAGAGGAGGGAGTAAAGAAGACTTTGTCTTGCACCTTAGACACCAGCTCAACCATTATAGGATAGGGTATCAGGCAGAATCATGGGACACCCATTCCAGGCCCTAGCTCCCAGATGACATTTCTAGGCACACCCTGTGCCAGGGGGAACCTGCTGCTTGAAAGGCAAGAACCCAGTCCTGGCAGGATTCAACATATGCTGACTAAAGAGCCCTTGGGCCCTGAAGAACCAGCAGCAATACCCAGGTAACACATCCTGGGCCTTGGGTGAGACTCTGAGACATGCTGCCTTCAAGTGAGATGCAGCACATTTCCAGCTGTGGTAGCTACAGTAAAAGGCTCTTTCTGCTTGAGAAAAGAAAAGGGAAAAGTAAAGGAGACTTAGTCTCGCATTTTAGGTACCAGCTTGGCCACAGTTGGCCTGGTAGAGCACCAGGTGGGCTCTTATAATCCTCAATTCCAGCCCTTGGCTCTTGGATGGCATTTCTGGACTTGCCCTGGGCCAGAGGGGAGTTCATTGCCCTGAAGGGTAATTTTCAGGCCTGGCAGCATTCACCACAAGCTGACTGAAGAGCCCATGAAACTTAAGTGAACATCAGTGGGGGCCTGGCAGTACCCCCATGTGCTGGTGGTGGTGATGACCATAAGTAGAAGTTCCTCTGCCTGTGGAAAGGGGAGGAAGAGCAGGAAGGACTTAGTCTTGTGATATAAGTACCAGCTTAGCCACAGTAGAATAGAGTAGCAGGTAGATTTCTAAGATTTTTAACTCCAGTCCCTGGTTCCCAGATGGCATCTCTGGACATGCCTGAGGCCTTGGGTAACTTGCTATTGTAAAGAGAAGGACACAAGCCTGGTTGGCTTTACCACCTTCTGAGTGTAAAACCCTAAAGCCATGAGAGAACATAGGCAGTAGCTAAGTAGTAGTTACAGCAGGCCTTGGGTGAGACCCAGTGCTGTGCTGGATTGAGGTCTGACCCAGAGCAGTTCCATCAGTGGTGGCCAGAGTGGTACTTTTGTCACCCCACTCCTAGTTCCAGGTGGCTCAGCAGAGAGGGAGATAATTCATTTGTTTGGGAGAAAGTAAGGGAACAGAACAAGAGTCTCTTCCAGATCTTTTTCAAGACCACCAAGGCAGTACCTCTATGAGTCTTCAAGAGCCACAGAATTACAGGGCTTGGGGTACTCCCTAATGCAGATATGGCTTAGATCACAACACTCAAGTCCCTTCGAATATCTGGAAAGCCTTCCTAAGAAGGACAGGTACAAACAAGCCTAGCCTGTGAAGACTACAATAAATACCTAACTCTTCAATGCCCAGAAACTGATGAACATCCACAGGCATCAAGACCATCCAGGAAAACATGACCTCCCCAAACAACTAAAGAAAGCACCAGGGACCAATCCCAGAGAAACAGAGATATGTGACCTTTCAGACAGAGAATTCAAAATAGCTGTTTTGAGAAAACTCAAAGAAATTCAAGATAACACATAGAAGGAATTAAGAAGTCCAACAGATAAATTTAACACAAGATTGAAATAATTTAAAAGAAGCAAAAATTCTTGAGTTGAAAAATGCAATTGACATACTGAAGAATGCATCAGTGTTTCTTAATAGCAGAATTAAGCAGAAGAAAGAATTAGTGAATTTGAAGACAGGCTATTTGAAAATACACAATCAGAGGAGACAAAACAGAAAAAGAATACAAAAGAATGAAGCATGCCTACAAGATCTAGAAGATAGCCTCAAACAGGTAAATTGAAGAGTTATTGGCCTTAAGGAGGAGGTTGAGAAAGAGATAGGGTAGAGAAGTTTGTTCAGAGATAATAACCAAGAACTTCCCAAAACTGGAGAAAGATATCAATATTCATGCACAAGAAGGTTACAAAGCACCAAGCAGTTTTAACTCAAAGAAGACTAACTCAAGACATTTAATAATCAGACTCCCAAAGGTCAAGGATAAAGAAAGAATCCTAAAAGCAGCAAGAGAAAAGAAACAAATAACATGTAACAGAGCTCCAATATGTCTGGCAACAGACTTTTCAGTGGAAATCTTACAGGCCAGGAAAGAACAGCACAGCATATTTAAAGTGCTGAAGGAAGAAAACTTTTACTCTAGAATAGTATATCTGGTGAAAATATCCTTCAAACATAAAGGAGAAATAAAGACTTTCCCAGACAAACAAAATTCAAGGGATTTCAACAGCAGGCCTGTCCTACAAAGAAATGCTAAAGGGAGTTCTTCAATCAGAAGGAAAAGGATGTTATTGAGCAATAAGGGATCATCTGAAGGTACAAAACTCACTGGTAATAGTAAGTAAACAGAAAAACACAGAATATTATAACACTGTAATTGTGGTGTGTAAATTACTCTTAAGTTGAAAGACTAAAAGATGAACTAATTGAAACAACAGCTATAACAACTTTGCAAGATATAGACATACAATAAGATATAAATAGAAACAACAAAAAGTTTAAAAGTGGAGGGACAAAATTAAAGTGCAGAGTTTTTGTTCATTTTCCTTTTGCTTGTTTGCTTGTTTTTTATGCAATCAGTGTTAAGTTGTCATCAGTTTAAAATAATGGGTTATAAGACAATGTTTGCAAGCCTCAAGGTAACCCCAAATCAAAAAACATACAACAGATACATAAAAAATAAAAAGCAAGATATTAAATCATATCACCAGAGAAATTCACCTTCACTAAAAGGAAGACAGGTAAGAAAGAAGAAGAAGAACATAAAACAACCAGAAAATAAATAACAAAATGGCAGGAGTAAATCCTTATCTATCAATCATAACATTAAATGTAAATGGACTAACTCCTCAATCGGGAGGCACAGACTGGCTGAATGGATGAAAAAACAAGACCTAATGATCCATTGCCTACAAGAAACACACTTTACCTATAAAGACACAGATAGACTGAAAATAAAGAAATGGAAAAAATATTCTACAACAATGGAAACTGAAAAAGAGGAGTAGTAGCTATACTTTTATCAGACAAAATAGATTTCAAGACAAAAACTATAAAAAGAGACAAAGAATTTCATTATATAATGATAAGGGGTCAATTCAGCAAGAAGATATAACAATTGTAAATATAAATGCACCCAACTTGGAGTACCCAGATATATAAAGCAAATAATATTAGAGCTAAAGAGAGAAATAGACTCCAATACAATAAAAGCTGGAGATTTCAACACCCCACTCTCAGCATTGCCACACAGAAAATCAACAAAGAAATATTGGACTTAATCTCCACTATAGACCAAATGTACCTAATAGTTGTTTATAGAACATTTCATCCAATAGCTGCAGAATACACATTCTTCTCCTCAGCATATCATTCTCAAGGATAGATCATATGTTAGGTCACAAAACAATTATTAAAACATTCAAAGAATTGAAATAATATCTACCATCTTCTCTGACCACAATGGAATAAAACTAGAAATCAGTAACAAGAGGAATTTTTGAAACTACACAAATACATGGATCAATGGATAACAACTGGGTCAGTTAAAAAATTAAGAAGAAAATTGAAAAATTTATTGAAACAAATGACAGTGGAAACACAACATACCAAAACCTATGTGATAAAGTGGAAGTAGTATTAAGAGGGAAGTTTTTAGCTATAAGTGCCTACATAAAAAAAGAAAAGAAAAAACTTTAAATCAATGACATAACAATGCATCTTAAAGAACTAGAAAAGCAAGAGAAACTAAACTCAAGATTAGTAGAAGAAATAATAAAGATAAGAGCAGAAATAAATGCAACTGAAGTGAAGAAAATAATAAAAAAGATCAACAAAACAAAAAGTTGGATTTTTGAAAAGATAAATAAAATTGACAAGCCTTTAGCCAGACTAAGAAAAAAGAGAGAAGACTCAAATAAACAAAATCAAAGACAGAAAAAGAGACATTAAAACCAATACACCAGAAATCCAAAGGATCATTAGTGGCTACTAGGAGCAACTATATGCTAATAAATTGGAAAATCTAGAAGAAATGATCAGTTCCTAAACATATACACCCTACCAAGATTGAACCATGAAGAAATCCAAAACCTGAAGAGACCAGTAACAAGTAATGAGACAGAAACCTTATAAAATTTCTCCCAGTAAAGAAAACCCAGGGACCTGAGTGTCCATTGCTGAATTCTACAAAGCATTTAAAGAAGAATTAATACCAATCCTACTCAAACTACTCAAAAAATAGAGGAGGAGGGAATACTTCCAAACTCATTCTATGAGGTCAGTATTGCCCTCATACCAAAACCAAAGACACACTAAAAAACAAACAAACTACAGGTCAATATCCCTGTTGAATATTGATGCAAAAATTATCAACTAAATTCTACAATACATTAAAAATATCATTCATAACGACCAAGTGGGATTCCCAGAGATGCAAAGACGGTTCAATATATGCAAATCAATCAATGTAATACATTATATCAACAGAATAAAGGATTAAGGACACTATGATCATTTCAATTGATGCTGAAAAAAATTGACAAAGTTCAACATCCCTTCATGATAAAAACCCTTTAAAAACTAGATATAGAAGGAACACACCCAACAAAATAAAAGCCATATATGAGAGACCCACAACTAGTATCACACTGAACAGGGAAAAACCAAAAGCCTTTCCCCTAAGATCTGGAACAAGACAAGGATGCCCACTTTCACCACTGTTATTCCACATAATACTGGAATTCTTAGCTAGAGAAATCAGACAAGAGAAAGAAATAAAAGGCATCCAAACTGGAAAGAAAGAAGTCAAACTATCCTTATTTGCAGATGATATGATATAACATTGGAAAAACCTAACGACTCCACCAAAAAACTGTTAGAACTGATAAATTCAGTACAGTTGCAAGACACAAGATCAACGTCCAAAAATCAGTAGCATTTCTTTATACCAATGGCGAAGAATCAGAAAAAGAAATAAAGAAAGTAATCGCATTTACAATAGCCACAAATGAAAGTATCTAAGAATTAACCACAGACGTGAAAGATCTCTATGATAAAAACTATAAAACATTCATGGAAGAAATTGAAAAAGACACCAAGAAATGGGAAGAACATTTCATTTTTGGAATGGAAGAGTCAATATTTTTGATGGATTAGAAAAATCAATATTGTTAAAATGTCTATACTACCCAAAGAAATCTACATATTCAATGCAATCCATATCAAAATACTAATAATACTCTTCACAGAAATAGAAAAAAAAATTCTAAAATTTGTATGGAACCACAAAAGACCCAGAATAGCCAAAGTTATCCTAAGCAAAAAGAACAAAACTGGAGGAATCACATTATGGGACTTCAAATTATACTACAAAGCTATAGCAACCAAAACAGCATGGTACTGACATAAAAACAGACACATAGAGCAATGGCGCAAAACATAGAACCCAGAAACAAATTCACACACCTACAATGAACTCCTTTTCAACAAAGGGTCAAGAACATACATTTGGGAGAAGAAAGTCTCTTCAATAAATGGTGCTGGGAAAACTGGATATCCACATGCAGAAGGATGAAACTAGGCCCTTATCTGTCATCATATACAAAAATCAAATCAAAATGAATTAAATACTTACATCTAAGACCTCAAACTACAAAACTACTAAAAGAAAGAATTGAGGAAACTCTCTAGGACATTGAACTGGACAAAGATTTCCTGAGTAATGCCCCAAAAGCACAGGCAACCAAAGCAAAAATAGACATATGGGATCACATTAACTTAAAACACTTCTGCACAGCAAAGGAAACAATTGACAAAGTGAAGAGACAACCCACAGATTGGGAGAAAATATTTGCAAACTACCCATCTGACAAGGAATTAATAACCAGAATATAAAAGCTCAAACAGTTCTATAGGAAAAAAATCTAATAATCTGAGTTTAAAATGGGCAAAAGATCTCAATAGACATTTCTCAAAAGAAGACATGCAAATGAAAAACAGGTAAATGAAAAGGTGCTCAACATCATTGATCATCAGATAAATGTAAATCAAAACTACAAGGAGATATCATCTCATCCCAGTCAAAATAGCTTTTATTCAAAAGGCAATGACAAATGCTGGTGAGGATGTGGAGAAAAGGGAACCCTTGTACACTGTTAGGAATGTAAAGTAGCACAACCACTATGGAGAAGATTTTGGAGGTTCCTCAAAAAACTAAAAACAGAGCTACTATATGATCCAGCAATCCCACTGCTAGGTATAGACCCAAAAGAAGGAAAATCAGTGTATTGAAGAGATTTCTGTACTCCCACGTTTATTGCAGCCCTATTCTCACAGCACTATTCTCAATAGCCAAGATTTGGAAGCAACCTAAGTGTCCATCAACAGATGAATGGATAAAGAAAATGTGGTACATATACACAATGGAGTAGTCTTCAGCCATAAAAAAGAACAAGATCCCTTTGCAACAACATGGATGGAACTAGAGATCATTATGTTGAGTGAAATAAGCCAGGCACCAAAAAACAAACTTTACATGTTCTTACTTATTTGTGGGATCTAAAAATCAAAACAATTGAAGTCATGGAGATACAGAGCAGAAGCAAGGTTACCAGAGACTGGAAAGATAGTAGGGAGGTCAGGGGTGGGGCGAGGTAGTGGGGGAGAAAGTGGGGATAGTTAATGGGCACAAAAATAGTTTAAAAGACTTAATAAGACCTAGTATTTGATAGCACAACAGGGTGAGTATAGTCAATGACAATTTAATTGTATATTTTTAAAAAACTGAAAGAGTATAATCGGATTGTTTCTAACACAAAGGATAAATGCTTGAGGTGATGGATACTTTATTCATCCTAATGTGATTATTACACCTTGCATGCCTGTATCAAAGCGTCTTATGTACCCCATCGATATACATAGCTGCGATGCACCCACAAAAATTAAAAATTTAAAAAGAAAATATGCACTTTTGTGTAGCAGACACTATCAGAAAGTGAAAAGACAACCTATTAAATGAAAGAACATTTTCAAATTATATATTTAATGAGATGAATATTCACAATATATAAAGAACTCCTACAACTCGACAACCCCCAAACCAAACAATCTAATTTTTAAAATGGGTAATAAGCTTGAATAGACATTTCTCCAAAGAAGATATACAAATGGCCAATAAATACATGAAAAGATGTTCAATGTATTAGTCATTAGGGAAATGCCAATCAAAACTACAAGAAGATATCACATCACACTCATTAGAATGGCTACAATAATAATAATAATTTTTAAAAGAAAAATAAGTGTTGGCTAAGTTGTGAAGTAATTAGAACTCTCATATGTTGCTGCTGATAATGTAAAATGGTGCAGACTCTGTGGAAAACAGTTTGGCAGTTCTTCTAAAAATTAAGCATGTGACTTTGCAATTCCACTCCTAGATACACATCCAAATACCCAGTATACCCAAAACAACTGAAAACAGGGGCTTGAGCAGATATTTGTACATTGATGTTCATAGCAGCATTACTCACAATAGTCAAAAGGTGGAAACACCCAAGTTTCTATCAACAGATAAATGAATGAATATACAACAAAATGTAGTACATGCATACAATGGAATATTATTTAGCTATAAAAAGGTCTGAATTCCAATATATGCTAAAGATGGATGGACTTTAAAAACATTAAGTAAAGTGGAATAAGCCAGGCATAAAAGCACAAATATTGTATGATTCTCCTTATATGAGGTACCCAGAATTGGCAAATTCAAAGCCAGAAAGTAGAATAGAGGTTATCAAGGATTTGTTGAAAGGGAGCATGAGAAGACATTGCTTAATGCATACGGTGTTTATTTTGGGGATGAGGAAAATATTTCGCATATTGATAGTAGTGTTGGTTACACAACATTGTCAATGTATTTAATGCAAGCGAATTGTATGGTTACAAATGGCTAGAATGATAAGTACTATGTTATGTGTATTTTACCATAAAAATATCTAGTAAGGTGCAGAAGGCTGCACACTTAGAAATGGCATCTGAGAGTTGAGCCCTAAATGATCCTGAATTTGAGAAATGGTGAGAGGGCTGACCTGTTTCCTTGATGCTAATCATAAGATACCCATCTCTGGTGTCATGCCACATCTACCTTTAGTGCACCTTCTATGCAAGACGGTGGCTTCAGAACCTAAAATGAAGGAGAGCTGAGGCTTCATTTGCCTATAGGATAGATTGTATGAGTTGTTTTGTCCATATTTGCCAATAAATACTGGTTTACTTTTTTAAAAATCCCTACAGCTAACATCATCCTTAATGGTGAAAGGCTTAATTCTTTTCCTCTAAAATTGGGAACAAAAAAAGGATGGTGGCTCTCATCACTTTTATTCCACATATTACTGGATGTTCCAGCCACTCCAGGAAGGCAAGAAAAATAAATAAAAGGCACACAGATTGGAAAAGAATAAATAAAATTGTCTCTATTTGTAGATGGCATAATGTCTTTGTAGAAGAATTCAGGGAATCTTTTTTAAAAACCTTCTAGAAATAATATGTGAATTCATTAATGTCATTGGATACAAGATCAACATGCAAAAATCAATTACATACTGATAATAGAAACCAAAACCAAAAATGCAACAGCATTTAAAACCACCACAAAGATAATACAATCATTAAGTATAATACTAACAAAACATGTACAGAATCTGTGTGATAGAAATGACAAATTGTTGATGAAATAAATGAAAGAAAACCTAAATTAATGGAGATACATATGGTGTTCATTGACTGAAAGACTCAGTATAGTAAATATGTCATTTCTCCACAAATGTATAGGCTTAACACAATTACTCTCAAAATCTCAGGGCTTTTTTTTTCAGACTTAAACAAATTTAGCCCAAAATTTATATGGAAACACAGTTCCTAGCATAGCCAATTTTGAACCAAAACTAATTAAATAAGAAGAATCACTCCTCCCAATGTCAAGGCATACTGTGGCTACAAGAATCATGGTACTGGCTGAGGGGTAGACACATAAATTAATGGAACAGAATAAAGAATCCAAAAATAAACCCTTAAAAACATGCTCAATTGGCCAGGCAGGGTGGCTCAGGCCTGTAATCCCAGTACTTTGGGAGGTTGAGGCGTGTGGATCACTTTAAGTCTGGAATTTGAGACCAGTGTGGCCAAAGTGACCACAGTGAAACCCCATTTCTACTAAAAATACAAAAATTAGCCAGGCTTGGTGGCACACGCCTGTAGTCCAAGCTACTTGGGAGGCTGAGGCACAAGATTTGTTTGAACTGGGGAGGTAGAGGTTGAAGTGAGCCAAGATCTCGCCACTGCACTCCAGCCTGGCGACAGAGCAAGCCTCTGTCTCAAAAAAAAAAAAAAAAATACACACACACACACACACACACACATACACACACACATATATATAACCATATTTAGTATGTTTAAAAATGTGTAATGATACATAATTACATATATTTTATATGTATTTTTTATGTATGCTCAATTAATTTTTAAGTTAACCTTTAATTTTAGACCAGAATTACTGTGATGATAACGCAGTGTTCTCATATATCTCACACTCAGTTTTTCCTATGACTAACATCTTACATTAGTATGCTGTATTTGTCATAATTAGTGTATCAATACTATTATTGATACTAACATATTAAAATACGAAAGCCTGTATTTAATACAGATTCCTAATTTTACTCTTAATGTTCTCTTCCATTTCCTTTAGTCTTACAGTTTCTATTCATTTCTAAAGTTATTTACTTATGCCACTCTTTCGGTGAAGTTGCTTTATATATTTTTAATACGTTTAGCTTCTTTTGTCACATTCTACACTCATCCAGGGATTACCCAGCCTATTACATTATTTTTCTTAATTTACATGCATTGAGGCTTTGTGGTATAAAGTTCTATGGGTTTGGACAAAGCTTAATATCTTATATTCACCAGTATAGTATCCCATACATAAGTTTTACTCCCCTAAAATATCTCCTGTGCTTCACCCAATAATCCCCACATCTCTCAACCTCCTGGAAACCCACTGATCTGTTTCTAAGGTTTGCATTTTCCAAAATTTCCTTCTTTTTTTTGCACAAAATGTGCTAATTTTACTAAGTACTTTGTCATACACTGGCAACCTCTTTAACATCTAGAGACTAGATGTTGCAAAATTACGACTCATTTGTCCATTATATACATATATACACAGCAAAACAAAACACACAAAACATACACAACAATGGTGTCTAAAAATGTCCAAATATGAACACACTGGCATATTACCTTTTGCAATTTCCTCCCTCCCACTTCTGCTAAGCTGTTGAACAAGTATAAGCAGTATTACACTGCTCACAGACGTGGTTTAAAAATTCCATTTCTGGCCGGGCACAGTGGCTCACGCCTGTAATCCCAGCACTTTGGGAAGCCTAGGTGGGTGGATCACAGTGTCAGGAGTTCAAAACCAGCCTGACCAACATGGTGAAACCCCATCTCTACTAAAAATACAAAAATTAGCTGGGCATGGTGGCGCGCACCTGTAATCCCAGCTACTCAGAAGGTTGAGGCAAGAGAATCGCTTGAACTCAGGAGGCAGAAGTTGCAGTGAGCCGAGATCAGGTCACTGTACTCCAACCTGGGTGACAGAGCGAGACTCCATCTCAAAAAAAAAAAAAATCCATTTCCTAAAGACAATATTTCCCATGAATTTTAGGAAAAAGATATTTACAAAGTGATATTTTACTACCTCTACATTTAACATAGGTCCGGCACTTCTAAATATCTAGATAGACAAGCTGTTTCAGATAAGGAGTGAATTTGTCCACTATGTGCACAGCAGTCTGGAATAAACTGCACACATGTCATCATAGTTATAATTCAAAAGAGTCTTGAAATATGGACATTCTGACCTAGGACCCTTCCTATCTCCATCAAGCATCCATTGTTGATGCTCCATGAACATCAACAACAATGCTCAGATTTTCAGAAGACAATCTTTCCTAGGAGTTTTAAAACAAAATGTACAAAATATATTAGTTTATGAACTCTACTTTTGTTATACACTGGCAATCTCTTTAAGGTCTAGAAAGAAGAGATGTAAGTTGGGACTCATTTGGCCTTTATACACACCATATACACACAGATAAGTAAAACAAAACACACAGACATGAGCACCGATGGCCCATCTCACCTCACTGTGAGCACACGGGCACAGAGCTCTCCACACTTCCTCCTCTTCCCTCCTCCCCCGAACCAGGGCACAAACACAATGTGTGTTGCTCAACAGGTGGTTTGGCCATCCCAACCCCTCCCCAAAACAGTATTTTATATGAATTTTAAGATACAAAATTTTACATACTGTGTTATTTTACTACTTTTAATTTTAACATCTATCAGGCACTTCAGAACATCTAGAAACACTGAATATTTCAAAAAGCAATACTTAGCACTGTCAACTATATATACAGTAGTGAGGAACAAAATACTCACATAAAACAATGGTTCGAATACAAACATGGCTTCTCAATAGACCCAGTCTGGCTGAGAGCCTTCTTTTCCTCCTCAGGCCTTCCAGCCATCCCCTCTAACCCACGGAACAGAGGTGGACGGGTTGCTCCTGGTGTGGCTTCCAGAGGTGCTCTAGCGACCATTTTAAAATCATCTCCAGAAGGCATTTATTTTCTATGATTTTTTTAAACAAATGGGTATTTACAAGATGTGTGATTTTCTAACTTCTTTATCATACGTGGGCAACCTCCAGATGTAGCAAACTTTTTCTTTTAAATGCTTGGGGGAAAGTTGAGAGCAGCTTTTTCATGTTATATACACCGGCCTTCTAGAAATGGCCAGCAAATCTTCCCAAAGGGTAGTGGCATTTCCAGCGTGCCAACTGAGGCGTGTCCTTCTACCATTTCTCTCTGCAATATCAAGGTCAGGTAGAAGGAAGGCTGATGGCCGGGTGGCCGCTACTGGTTCCCTGCCATGGTCCAGAGCTTGTTAAGGCCTTTGCCTGGCCAGGACTAAGCAGACCTCACCCAGTTAGGACAGAGGTCACCCCGGGACCTGGGGCTGGTGGTGCCAGGCCTAGAGAGACAGCTGAGTGTGCATCCTACACCCGCCTTCTCGCCCCGCCACACCTGCTGCCACCCAAAGGCACTGCGTCCTGGTGGCTTGTCTGGGTTTCCTCTAGGCTGGCGGGGTCCAGGCTGGGAGGGGCCACTGCCACCCTCAGGGTACCAAGGCTAGGTGGGGAGAGAGATTCGCCCCTGCTTCAAGGGCTAGGCCTAGCTGCTTTTCCCCATGCTCAAAGTTTTCGTATAATTGAAATAACACAGTTTATAATTTGTTTCAGACCAGCCTCTTCCACTTTGCAGTATGCATTCAAGAGTCATCCTTGTCTTTTCACAGCTTGACAGCTCACTTCTTTCTTCCTTTTTTCATATTCCAGTGTGTGCATATGCCAGTTGTTTATCCACTCATTTGTTAAAGGACATCTTGGTTGCTTTCAGCTTTGGGTTATTACAAATAAAGCTGCTATAACCATTCACATACAAGTTTTCATGTAGATATAAGTTTTTCTTTCATTTGGTTAAAATCTGGGAGTGTGATTGCTGGATCATATGGCAAGAGTATGTTTAGTTGTACAAGAAACTGCCAAATTTCTGAAACGACTGTGCCATTTTGCACCTCCACCAGCAATGAAGGAGGGTCCCTGTGGCTCTGCATCCTCACCAGCAGTTGGTATTGGCAGGTTTTGTTTTTGCTTAGCCATTCTAGTATGTATGCAGTAGCATCCCATTGTTGCTTAAATTTGCAATTTCCTAATAACATAATGTTGAGCATCTTGTCATATACTTATTTACCATCTGTATATCTTATCTGGTGGAGTATCTGCTTAGATCTTTTGCCCATTTTTAAATTGGGTTGTTTGGTTTTTTATTATTGAGTTTTAAGAATTTTCTGTATGTTTTGGATACAAGTCTTTGATCAGATGCATGTTTTGCATATATTTTCTCCCAGTCTATGCCCTGTTTTTACTTTTCAGTCTGTTAACAGTGTCTTTCACAGAGTAGTGGTAGTTAATTTTAATAAAGTTCAATTCATTCATTTTTGTGGAATGAGTTATTGGTATTCTATATAAAAAGTGTCACCAAACTAAAGGTTATGTAGAATTTCTCCTTTGTTTTCTTCAAGCAGTTATGTAGTTTTGCATTTTACTTGTAAGTCTATGATCTATTTGAGTTAATATTTGTGTCAAGTCTGAGTGTCTAACTTCTTTTTATTCTTCCATATGGATGACCAACTGTTCAGCAACATTTATTGAAAGACTATGCTTTCTCCCTTGAATTGCCTTGTTCATTTGCCAGTGATCAGTTAACTATATTTGTGTGGGCCTATTGCTGGACTTTCTATTCTGCTTTGTTTTTTTTTTTTTGAGACGGAGTCTCGCTCTTTCACCCAGGCCTGAGTGCAGTGGCCTGATCTTGGCTCACTGCCAGCTCCACTTCCCAGGTTCACACCATTCTCCTGCCTCAGCCTCCCGAATAGCTGGGACTACAGGCGCCCACCCCCATGCCCAGCTAATTTTTTGTATTTTTAGTAGAGATGGGGTTTCACCGTGTTAGCCAGGACGGTCTCGATCTCCTGACCTCGTGATCCGACCGCCTCGGCCTCCCAAAGTGCTGGGATTACAGGCCTGAGCCACCACGCCCTGCAACTTTCTATTCTGTTCCACTAATCTGTGTGTCCATTCTTTTACCAATGCTATATGGTATTAGTTTGCTAGGGCTTCCATAACAAAATAATGCAGAGTAGGTGGTTTAAACAACAAAAACATATTTTTTTCACAGTTCTGGAGTAAAAGATCAAGGTGTTGTTAGAGTTACATTTTTCTGAAAGCCTCTCTTCTTTGCTTGTAGATGGCCACCTTTCACTGTGTCCTCACGTGGCCTCTTCTCTGTGCATGTAGAAAGAGAGAAAGTGAGACCTCTGGTCGTTCTTCCTCTTCTTATAAGGACACAGGCCTGATCAGATTAGGGCTCCACCCTTATGAACATCTCCTATTTAGAGATGGGGCCTTTACTTACCACCATAAAGGCCCCATCTCCAGATATAGTCCACACTGGGGATTAGGGCTTCAATATATTAATTTGGGGCAGGGAAATACAATGCAGTCCATAACATTCTGCCTTTTGGCCCCAAAATTCATGTCCTTCTCACATGCAAAATACATTCACCTAATTCCAACACTTCCCAAATTCTCAACACATTCTGACATCATTCCAAGTTCAAAGTCTCACCTAAAAATCTACTCAATCAAGTATGGGTGACACTTGAGGTACTCATCCTGGGGCAAAATTCCTCTCTGGCTTTGAACCTGTGAAACCAGACAAGTGGTGTGCTTCCAAAATACAACAGTGGGCCATTCATAGGATATATATATTCCAAAAGGGAGAATTAGGAGAAAGAAAGAGGTTAGGGGTCCCAAGAAATTCCAAAACCTAGCAAGGGTAATTCCATTAGCTCTTAAGGCTCCAGAATAATCCCCTTTGGCTGGATGCTCTGCCTCTGGGCTCACTGGCACAGCAGCATCACCTGAAAGGATGTCAGCCATGGCCCTGCCCTCTTGGCTCTGTGTGGCCGCTCTGCCCCCGTGGCTCTTTGCCAGTCCTGCCATCAAGGCACTGGTGGGACAGCCTGGCCTGCCGCAGCTGAGGAAAGGACTCTCACTCTTTGAAACCAAGTAGGAAGCAGTCTTGCTCCCTGGGCCTGTGGTAAGAGTGGCAGCCCAGATGGACTATGAATCACCTTCGGGGCCATTCTTCTTTTCTTTTAAGGGGTAAAGCATGTTCACAGCCAAAGAGCTTTGTCATCCCATCATGTTCAGTCCCAGAATTCTGAAAGCTTTTCTTCATTTCATCCTGTCTCTGTTTGCCCTTGGTCCAAGATGGCAGTGTCTCTGCTGGAATAATCTCATCTCTACTCCTGACTTCTGCTGAGATGGTTGGTTAACTCCATGCGCAAGCTCCTTATGAAAGGATTGTCCAGCCACACCTCTAGTGTTGTCTTCAGAAAAAGGTTTTCATTTTTTGCAATATGGATAGCCTGAGAAGTTTTAAAAATTTTTTTAAGTTCTACTTCCACTTTGCTTAATGTTTCTCTCACTTTATCTCTGTCCTCTCACATTTTACTATAAGAAGTAAGGAGACACCAGGCTGTACCATCAACTTCGCTTAGAAATCTCCTCAGCTAAATATCCAGTTTCATCGTTTGCATGTTCTACCTTCCACAAAACACAAAACCATCCCTATAAACATTATAAAATTAATCAGGAAAGAAAGGAGGGGGAGAAATGAGAACAAACTAAGCTTGTGGCACATCCAACATTAGTCATTAGACCACCCTGCTCTCTGGGCCAATTCTGCATAGTTTGGTGCCTGTTGCGTCAGAATCACATAGACTCTGTCACAAAATAATAGTTCGCTGTAAGTGCTCCATAGCTAATAACTTGAATATTGTGAAACATTACGTTTTCCATGTGAAGTACTCTTTCTGGTCCTGCATACTAGTGAAACTACTGATGTCAACTGGTCTGAATAACTCTGCAGGAGCTGACTCACCAAAGAATGCTGTTTCTACTTTCTGATTATTTCATCCTCCTCCCCCAACCCATCAAAAAACCCAGTTTCTAGCCCCTTGCCCTCCACAATCCCCTTTAAAAATCCCAGCCCAAAACTCCTCACAGAAATGGATTTGAGGATGTCTTCCCATCTCCTTGCTCGGCCTCCCTGCAAGCATTCAACTCCTTCTCTACCACGAACCCTGCTGTCTCCATTTATTGGTCTGTTACTGCACAGCAGGCATATGAACCTGGTGGTCATGTAATAACACTAGAGCATGATTCAGTTAAGTTCCTTGTCATTTTATAACAAGGATTGGCTTTCTTCCAGTTTCAATAGTGTGTTCCTCATTCCATCTGTGATATCACCAAAAGCACATTTAATGTCCATATTTCTACCAGTAGACCCTTCAAGACAATCTAGGCTTTTTTTCTGGCATGGACTTCAAAACTCTTTCATCCTCTACCAAGTTCCAAAGTCACTTTACATTTTTTAGTATTTGTTACAGCGACACTCCACTTCTTGATACCAAAATCTGTATTAGTCTCCTTGGGCTGCCATCACAAAATGTCACAGACTGAGCAGCTTAAACAACAGATGCTTATTTCCTCATAATTCTGGAGGCTAGGAAGTTCATGATCAAGGTGCCAAAAAATTTAGTTTCTGGGAGGGTTCTTTCTGCTACTACAAATAGAGTCACTAGCATTTTAAATGTATTCAGATTAGAAAGCGTATTCTAGAAACCCCAGAACAAATTCAGGAAAACTCATCCTTAAAATTCTGCTCCACTTAGAACCACTTTCAGCACCAAAATCTGTATTAGTCAGGGTTCTTCAGAAAAACAGAACCAATGGGAGATAGGTATATAAAAAGAGCTTTCTAATAAGAAGTTCATTCACGAGATTATGAGGGCAGGTAAATCCTAAAATCTGAAGTCCCAAGATCTGGGTCACACTGCAAGCTGGAGACCCAATAGAGCCTATGGTTTTGTTCCAGTCTGAGTCCCAAAGCCTGAGTTCAAATGCCTGAGGACTAAGAGAGCTGATGGTGTAGTTCCAGTCCAGAGGCTCTCAGGCTTCAGACTCAGGAAAAGCCAATGTTTCAGAATAAGTCCAAAGGCAGGAAAAAAGCTGATGTCTCAGTCAAAGGCAGTCAAGCAGAGAAAATTCTGTTTTACTTGGGGGAGGCTCAGCCTTCTTGTTCTATTTAGGCCTTCAACTGATTGGATGAGGCCCACCCACATTAGGGAAGGCAATGTACTTTACTCTGTCTACTAATTTAAATGTTAATCTCATCCAAAAGCACCCTCACAGAAACACTCAGAATATTTGACCAAATATCTGAACACTCCATTACCCAGTCAAGTTGACATATAATTTAAACCATTGCACATGATTTTTATTGCTATAGCCTCATAGTAAGTCCTGAAGTAAAGTAATGTGAATCCCAGTCTTAGGTGGAAAGCATCCAGTTTCTCAACATTAAGCATGATGTTGGCTGGCGGTTTTTCACATATATTCTTTATCTAATTGAGAGAGTTCCCCTCTATTCCTAGTTGGCTGAGAAGTTTTTCTTTTTAATATCAATGGGTATTGGTTTTGTCAAATGCTTTTTCTGCATCAATAATATAAACATGATTTTTCTTTTTTAGTTTGTTGATATAGTGGGTCATATTGATTGATTGATTGATTTTAATCTCAATGTGTGTTTTAGATTCACAGGATACATGTGGCGGTTTGAGGTATGAATGATCCCATCACCCAAGTAGTGAGCTCAGTACCCAATCATTAGGTTTTCAACCCTTGACTTCTTCTCTTCGTCCCCACTCTAATAGTCTCCAGTGTCTATTGTTGCCATCTTTATGTCCATGAGTACCCAGTGTTTAGCTCTCACTTATAAGTGAGAACACATGGTATTTGGTTTTCTGTTCTTGTGTGTGTGTGTGTTTTTTTAAGTTGAACCAGCCTTGCGCTTCTGGAATAAATCCCACTTGGTCACTTTTTATACATTATTAGATTCGATTTGCTAATATATTGTTAAGAATGTTCTTATCTAAATTTATGAAAGATATTGGTCTGTAGTTTTTCTTTCTTGTAATGTCTTGTTTTAGTATTAGGGTAAATGCTGACCTCGTAGAATTAGTTAGGAAGTATTCTGTCCTTCTATATATTTTTTTGAAGAATTATATAGAATTGGTATAATTTCTTCATTAATTGTTTGGTAGAATTCACCAGTGAACCCATCTGCACCTGATGCTTTCTGTTTTGGAAGGTTATCAGTTCTTCACTCAATTCAGATTGTCTATTTCTTCTTGTGTGAGTTTTGGCAGATTGTGTCTTTTAAGGAATTGGCCCATTTCACCTAGGTTATCAAATTTGTGGGCAAAGAATTGTTCTTCGTATTTCTTTATTATGCTCTTAAAATTTGTGGGATCAGTAGTGATGGCTCCTCTTTTATTTCCAATATTGCTAATTTGAGTCTTCTCTGTTTTTTTCTTGATTAGCTTGGTTAAAGATTTATCAGTATTATTGATATTTTCAAAGAGCCAGTGAAGCTTTCAGTTTCATTGATTTCTCCATTGTTTTCCTATTTTCGGTTTTATTTATTTCTCCTCTAATTTTTATCATTTCTTTTCTTCATTTGTTCTAGGTTTCAGTTATTTTTATTTATTTATTTTACTAAGGTAGAAGTTTAGGTTATTTATTTTAGAGCTTCCTTTTGTAATAACTGATTTAATACTGTAAATTTCCCTTTTTCTGCATCTCACACATTTTTATTTTTATTAGTTCAAAATATTTTAAAATTTTCTTGAGACTTTTATTGGACCCATACGTAATTTGGAAATTTATCATTTAATTTCCAAATATTGGGGATTTTTTAAATCAATCTCTCCATTATTGACATATGTTTTACTTCTATTGAGGTCCCAGAACATACTTCATGTGATTTCCATTTTTTAAACTTTTTTAGCTGTATTTTGTGGCTCAGAGTGTGGAGGTTCCTGGAGGGTTGTGCACCTTGGGAAGGCATGGAATCTCCATGCCGCTTCCTGCATGCTTTTCTCCATGCATCTCTTTATCTGTGTCATTTTAAATTACCTTTTATAAAAAAAAATCAATGTAGGTAAGTGTTTCCTTGAATCCTGCAAGCCACTTTAGCAAGTTAATCAAACCCAAAAAGGAGGCTGTGAGAATCCTGATGTATAGCCAATTGGTCAGAAACATAGGCAAAATAACCTGGGGCTTGCAATTGGCATCAGAAGTGAAGCTCAGACCTGGGGCAATGGCTCACGCCTGTAATCCCAGCACTTTGGGAGGCCAAGGCGAATGAATCACGAGGTCAGGAGTTTGAGACCAGCCTGAGCAATATGGTGAAACCCCGTCTCTACTAAAAAATAGAAATAATTAGGCAGACGTGGTGGTGTGTGCCTGTAGTCCCAGCTACTCAGGAGGCTGAGGCAGGAGAATCACTTGAACCTGGGAGGCGGAGGTTGCAGTGAGCCAAGATCATGCCACTGCACTCCAGCCTGGGTGACAGAGTGAGACTCCGTCTCAAAAAAAAAAAAAAAAAAAAGAAGTGCAGCTCAGTCTTGTGGGACTGCATCTCCAACATGTGTCACCTGAAGCTATCTCCAGGTAGATTGTGCAGAATTGAATTGAATTGGAGGACACCTACATGAGATCCCTGCAGAGCTGATTGCTTGCTTTTTGTGGGGAGAAACTCTTACACATTTGGTCACAGAAGTCTTCTGTGTTGATTTTTGTGGTGTGAGAGCCGAGAAAAAAACAGTTTGTGTTTTTTCCATTGAATGGTGTCAGATAAATGGAATTTGCTAGAACAATCTTGGCTCATAGACACTAACTCTGGACTGGGCTTTGCTTATCCAGTAGAATTAAAACCAGGACAGGAGATATTGCACAAATTTGGAAGTCAATCATTGTTTCTTCTGGCCAAGGAACACATAGTACAGTCCTTACGTCCAGCAATGGGCAGAGAGCTATCCACCTTAGAGTAATAATTTGACAGAGAAGTGGAACAAGCAATTAAACATTGGTTGTCTAGGCAGCCCTGGTGCTCGTGAAGGGTCTTGGAGAAGGGGACTCTTTTTCCCCCTTGTCAACCACTGCAGAAACAACTGAGGCTTCTCCCACAGAAGACTGGCATGGGTGCACCTACAGACAGCCTTTCTGGAAAAATTCAGGGTGACTGCATCCCCACAAGTGAAGCACCCTCCAGGTTCAGGCTTGCATGAGAGATAGAGTCACAGTTCCTCTCTACTTAGAACATCAACATTTCTGCAGATGAAAAGAGGTGCCTGTCTCTTCTGAATAGCCAGAACACTGTGTCAGGAGTGTGTCTGGGAGGTGGATCATTTTACTGCTGGTCTGGCAGGGGAGTTGAAGTGGCTCCCACCTTTCCCCCGATAAAACCTCAGTGTCTTTCACTGAGAGCTCCCCCAGCCACCTCTGTCAAGGCTGGGACTTTTGCCCACTTTTGGGTATTGAATTTACCCACCTGCTTTAGCCACAATCAGTTTCTACCCAAGCACACCTCCTCTACTGACCTGAAGCCTGAACTATTCAACCTGGTAAATAAAATACTGGGGAAATAAATAAATAAATAAATAAATAAATAAATAAATAAATGGCATGAGGGAAAAAGGTAATCTTCAAGAGACCTCTGTAATTCCAACCCCATACGAGACAATGAACTTGCTCAAACACTGAGCACATTGCTACTAAGACATCATATGAAGAATCTCTACAACCAAGGAACTCATACAGAGTCTTCACCTCCGAAAGCACCAAGAGCTGAATTAGGCTACAATAAACTATAAACATTAAAGTCACATCCTTAAGAGGGAAAAAGAAATTTTTAAAATGCACAGTCAAATAAAAAATAAATTCAAGAAGAATTAGAAGAATTAACCTACCCAAATGTGAAGAAACTGGAAAAACAATTCTGGTAGTATGACAAAACAGGGTAATATAACACCCCCAAAATATCACACTAGCTCTCTAGCAATGGATCCAAACCAAGATAAAATCTTTTGGCCGGGTGCAGTGGCCCACGCTTGTAATCCCAGCACTTTGGGAGGCTGAGGTGGGCGGATCACAAGGTCAGGAGATCGAGACCATGGTGAAACCCCATCTCTACTAAAAGTACAAAAAAATTAGCCGGGCATGGTGGCGGGCGCCTGTAGTCCCAGCTACTTGGAGAGGCAGGAGAATGGCGTGAACCCGGGAGGTGGAGCTTGCAGTGAGCCGAGATCACGCCACTGCACTCCAGCCTGGGTGACAGAGCGAGACTCCGTCTCAAAAAAAAAAAAAAGATAAAATATTTCGAATACCAGATAAGGTATTTAACAGGTTGATTATTAAGCTATTCAGGGAATTATGAAAGGTCTTAGAAAGTCTTAACAATAGAACAAGCAGAAGAAAGAATTTCAGAGCTTGAAGGCAAGGTTTTTGAATTAACCCAATCAGACAAAAATAAAGAAAAAAAGAATCAAAATAAATGCACAAAGTGTCCAAGAAATATAGGATCATGTAAAACACCCAAACCTAAGAATATCTGAAGTTCCTGGGGGAGAAGAGAAAGCAAAAAGTTTGCAAAACTTATTTGAGGGAATAATTGAAAACTTCCCTGACCTTGTTAGGTGATGGGAACAAGCCCCCCAAAATCTGGCCATAAACTGGCCCAAAAACTGGCCATAAACAAAATCTCTACAGCACTGTGACATGTTCATAATGGCCATAACCCCCATGCTGGAAGGTTGTGAGTTTACCGGAATGAGGGCAAGGAACACCTGGCCTGCCCAGGGTGGAAAACCGCTTAAAGGCATTCTTAAGCCTCAAACAATAGCATGAGCAATCTGTGTCTTAAGGACATGATCCTGCTGCAGTTAACTAGCCCAACCTATTCCTTTAATTTGGCCCATCCCTTCATTTCCCATAAGGGATACTTTTAGTTAATTTAATAGCTACAGAAACAATGCTAATGACTGGCTTGCTGTTAATAAATATGAGAAGCTCAGTTCCGAAGACTGTGAGAGTTCTGATTTCCCACTTCACTCTTCTATATTTCTGTGTGTGTGTCTTTAATTCCTCTAGCACTGGTGGGTTAGGGTCTCCCCAACCGAGCTGGTCTCAGCAAGTGGCATAGATCATGGGGGCTCGAATCCAGGTTGAAGGGTTGCCAGAGCGACAGTTGGAGAATGTGGAACTAGCTGGAAGACACCTGAGTACTCTTAAAGCAATCCCCATGGTGAGTAAGAAGGGGAGCTCAGAACATCAGGGTAACAATGGGACAAGTGTGGGGTCTGGTTTGTTCCACCTTGGAACTTTCTCACACTGATGATGAGGAGGAAGGAGAGTATAGCAAAGTAACAGAAGAGGTTACAGAGCATGTTTATTTGCCAGCTGAAGCTAAAGTGGCAAAGGAGGGAGATGTTAATCCCTACCCTTCTGCACCCCTCATTATTATTTTGAAAAAAAAGACCCTCCGGTTCTTTCTTTTCTGGAGGACACTGGGCAAAAAGTAGTTGCCTCAGTGACTGTTCAAGTAGTGCCTCGAGCGACCGCTCTTGGTTCTATTCAGGCAGGAATTCAGCAAGCTAGATGAGAGGGTGATTTAGAGGCTTGGCAGTTCCCTGTTAGAATACATCCCCCAAATCAACAGGGAAATATAAGAGCTACATTTGAGCCTTTTCCTTTTAAATTCGGGAAAGCACATTTAGTTGATTATATCAAGGACTGTGATGGTATTGGAAGTAATCTACATAAAGCTGCTTTGTTGGCACAGACAATAGCAGGACTGAGAGTGGATAAAGGAAACACTCCATTTCCTGGAGCTTGTTTTAACTGTGGGAAGCATGGTCATACTAGAAAAGAATGTAGAAAAAAATCAGTGAGTCAGGCCACCAGTTAGGGGAAAAAAGAAAACTGCTGAGCCTGAAATACGTCCAAAATGTAATAAGAAAACATTGGGCTTATCAGTGTCACTCTAAGTTTGATAAAGAAGGGAACCCAATTTTGGGAAATGCCATGAGGGGTCTGTCCCAGGCCCCATTCTAAACCAGGGCATTCCCAGCTCAGGCCATTCCCTAACCCCTGTACAATATCTGTCCCCTGCCACAGCTGACAGGGGTAGTGTCACGGTAGACTTATGCTGCACAAAAGCTGTGAGCTTTCTGCCTGGGGAACACCTGCAAAGGTCCCATCAAGAGTCTGTGGACCTTTGCCAGCAGGGACAATAGGATTACTTTTAGGAAGATCTAGTTTAAGTTTAAAAGGGCTACAAATACATACAGTAGTCATTGATTCAGATTACAATGGGGAAATTCAAATTGTTATATCTACTTCTGTTCCCTGGAAAGCAGAGCCAGGAGAGCGCACAGCACAGCTCCTGATTGTGCCATATGTGGGAATGGGAAAAAGTTAAATTAAATGAACAGGAGGATTGGAAGCACAAATAAACTAGGCAAAGTAGCTTATTGGGCAAATCAAATTACTGATAAACCTCCTACCTGTGAAATAACTCAGGGAAAGAAATTTAAAGATTTGGTAGATACAGGAGTGGACATTTCAATCATTTCTCTACAGCACTGGCCATCCATGTGGCCAGTTCAACCCGCTCAATTTTACATAGATGGAGTTGGTAAAGCCCCTGAAGTATATCAAAGTAGTTATATTTTGCATTGTGAAGGGCCCAACGGACAACCTGGGACTGTTCAACCAATTATAACTTCTGTACCTATAAATTTATGGGGAAGAGATTTATTACAACAATAAGGAGCACAAGTTCTAATTCCAGAACAATTATATAGCCCTCAAAGTCAACATACAATGCATGAAATGGGGCATGTCCCTGGTATGGGACTAGAAAAAATTTGCAAGGTTTGAAAGAACCACTTCAAATGGAAAGATAAAATTCCCACCAAAGATTAGGATATCATTTTTGATGGCACCCATTGTTAAGCCTCCAGAACCTATACCTTTAAAATGGTTAACAGATAAGCCAATTTGGATAGAACAATGGCTGCTAAGTAAAGAGAAACTGGATGCTTTAGAGAAATTAGTTACTGAACAATTAGAAAATGGGCACATAGCTCCAACATTTTCCCCTTGGAATTCTCCAGTTTTCTTAATTAAGAAAAAAATCAGGTAAATGGAGAATGTTAACTGACTTAGGAGCCATCAATTCAGTTACACAACCTATGGGACCATTACAGCCAGGATTGCCTTCTCCTGCTATAATTCCAAAAAATTGGCCTTTAATAGTCATAGATTTAAAAGACTGTTTCTTTACTATCCCCTTAGCTGAGCAAGACTGTGAACGGTTTGCATTTACAATTCCTGTGGTAAACAACCTGCAGCCTGCTAAGCATTTTCATTGTTTACAGGTGGGTCTAGTAATGGTAAAGTTTCTTATTCTGGATCAAAAGGTAAAGTTTTCCAGACACCCTATACTTTAGCTCAAAAAGTGGAGCTTGTAGATGTAATTGAGGTCATTACTAACTTTGAATTTTTTGAGCCTGCCCAAAGGCCAGATGTTATCAGCAGCTGAATAGCATCTACAGAAACCAGCTGTAAAGACAGAAGCAGAACAACTCATTTGGTGGAGAGATCTGATAACAAAAATTTGGGAAATAGGTAAAATAATAACTTGGGGTAGAGGTTATGCTTGTGTTTCTCCAGGCCAAAATCAACAGCCGATTTGGATACCATCAAGACACCTGAAACCTTATCATGAGCCAGATGCCAAGGAAGAGATTCTGGGAGGATCCTGAGGAACCCCCAGTTGCAGCCACATCAAGACTGATGCTGAGGAGGACCCCAACTGTCACAGGCAACACCCATCGAACACAGCCACCCACCTGGGGACAGATCAAGAAGCTGTGACAGATGGCAGAAGAAAACCTGAGGAAAGCAGGACAACCAGTCACAATAAGTAACTTAATGGTAGCTATGATAGCAGTTATCACCGCTGCCATGAGTATTCCTTCAACACGGGCTGACACAGAGAACAATTATACTTATTGGGCATATTTATCAATCCTGGCTGGTAATAATGCCTGGATATAATCACTGTATGACACGGTTACATATGCTTTCTGATCTCAGTATTTACCACAATAAATCTGCTCCTATAATTGAGGCATACCGCCTTCAAAAACCTATTTGTAAATAAAATAGAACCTGGCCAGAAATAATGAATGTACTTGTTTGGGAAGATTGCACTGCAGAACAGGCAGAGATGCTGCACAATGATTCCTATGGAATCATTATTAATTGGTCCCCTGAGGGGATGTTTAGCTTAAATTGCACTTCTCAGTCTGTGTGCCATGGCCACACTATGTTCAGATGGTCTGAACAAAACAGTCAGATGGTAGAAATGATAAAAAGTATGACAAAAGTTCCTATTATCTGGAACCATGGCAGTGTATGGCACTTCAACCTCAAATGATATGGCTCATTGTAGGAGCTTAACATAAGGATTTGTGGAAATTATTAATAGTTCTTAATAAGATCAAAATTTGGAAAAGAATAAAAAAGCATCTAGAAAGACACTCTACAAACTTTTTTTGGATATAGGAAAATTAAAAGAACAAATATTTAAAGCATCCCAGACACACCTGACCTTAATGCCAAGAACTGGAGTGCTTAAAGGAGCTGCAGACAGATTAGCAGCTAGTAACCTATTAAAATGGATAAAAACTCTTGGAAGCTCTATGATTTCAGTGATGATTGTGTTTTTAATCTGTGTTGTTTGTCTTTGTATAGTCTGCAGATGTGGATCCTGAATCCTATGAGAAGTAGCTCACCATGACAAAGCTGCCCTTGCTTTTATCACTTTTCTAATCAAAGAAGGGGGACATGTGGGGAACAAGCCCCCGAAAATCTGACCATAAACTGGCACCAAAACTGTCCATAAACAAAATATCTGGCCATAAACAAAATATCTGCAGCACTGTGACATGTTCATGATGGCCATAATGCCCACGCTGGAAGGTTGTGTGTTTACTGGAATGAGGGCAACGAACACCTGGCCCACCCAGGGCAGAAAACCACTTAAAAGCATTCTTAAGCCACAAACAATATCATGAGTGATCTGTGCCTTAAGGACATACTCCTACTGCAGTTAACTAGCCTAACCTATTCCTTTAATTCAGCCCATCCCTTCGTTTCCCATAAGGGATACTTTTAGTTAATTTAATATCTATAGAAACAATGCTAATGACTGGCTCGCTGTTAATAAATACTTGGGTAAATCTCTGTTCGAGGCTCTGAGCTCTGAAGGCAGTGAGACCCCTGATTTCCCACTTCACACCTCTGTATTTCTGTGTGTGTGTCTTTAATTCCTCTAGTACCACTGGGTTAGGGTCTCCCCAATGGAGCTGGTCTCAGCAGTTAGGGATTTAGATATCCAAATACAAAAAGCTCAAAGAACTCCTGGGAGATTCATCACAAAAGGATTTCACCAAAACATATAGTCATCAGTCTATCTAAAGTCAATATGAAGAAAAGAATTCTGAGAACAGTGAGAAAAAAGCACCAGGTAAACTATAAAGGAAAACCTATCAGATTAACAGCAATCTTCTCACCAGAAATCTTACAAGCCAGAACGGAATAGGCTCCTATCATTAGCCTCCTTAAATAGAATAATTGTCAGCTAAGAATTTTGTGTCCAGCAAAACTAAGCTTCATAAATGAGGGAGAAACAAAGTCATTTTCAGACAAACACGTGCCAAGAGAATTTGTCACTACCAGCCCAGCCCTACAAGAAATGCTAAACGGAGGTCTAAATCCTGAAACAAAAGTCAATATACATCAGAATAGAACCTCTTGCAAGCATAAGAGTCACAGGGCCTATAAAACAATAACACAATGAAGAAAACAAAGTATCCAGGTAACGATTAACATAATGACTGGAACAGTCCCTCACATATCAATATTGATTTGAATGTAAATGGCCTAAATGCTCCGCTTAAAAGATACAGATTGGCAAAATGGATAAAAATTCAGAAACAGAATATCTGCTGTCTTCAAGAGACTCACCTAACATGTAAGGATTCATATAAACTCAAAGTAAAGGGGTGGAAAAAAATATTCCATTATTCCATGCTGATATGGTCTGGCTCTGTGTCCTCACTCAAGTTTCACCTTGAATTGTAATTTCCACGTGTTGGGGGAGGAACTCCAGGGGAGGTGATTAGATCATGAAGGTGGTCTCCCCATGCTGTTCTCATGATAGTGAGTGAGTTCTCACAAAATGGAATGGTTTCATAAAGGGTTTTTCCCCCTTTGCTTGGCACTTCTGTCTCCTGCTGCCTTGTGAAGAAGGACGTGTTTTCTTCCTCTTTTGCCATGATTGTAAGTTTCCTGAGGCCTCCCCCACCATGCAGAACTGTAGGTCAATTAAACCTCTTTTCTTTATAAATTACCCAGTCTCAGGTATTTCTTCATAGCAGCATGAGAACAGACTAATACAGTAAAGCAGTAGTTGAATAGTGGGTTGCTGCTATAAACATACCTGAAAATGTGGAACAAACCTTGGAACTGGGTAACAGGCAGGGGTTGGAACAGTTTGAAGGACTCAGAAGAAGACAGGAAAATGTGGGAAAGTTTGGAACTTCCTAGAGACTTGTTGAATGGCTTTGTCCAAAATGCTGATAGTGATATGGGCAATGAAGTTCAGGCTGAGGTGGCCTCAGTTGAAGATGAGAAACTTGTTGGGAACTGGAATAAAGGTGATTCTTGCTATGCTTTAGCAAAGAGACTAGCAGAATTTTGCTCCCGTGCTAGAGATCTGTGGAACTTTGAACCTGAGAGAGATGATTTAGGATACCTGGCAGAATAAATTTCTAAGTGGCAAAGTGTTCCAGAGGAACCAGGGAATAGAAGTTTGGAAAATTTGCAGCCTGATGATGCAATAGAAAAAAAAAACCCTCATTTTCTGGGGAGAAATTCAAGCTGGCTGCAGAAATTTGCATAAGTAATAAGAAGCCAAATGTTAATCACCAAGACAATGAGGAAAATGTCTCCATGGCATGTCAGAGACCTTCATGGCAGCTCCTCTCATCACAGGCCTAGATGCCTAGAGGGGAAAATGGTTTCAGGGGCCAGGCCTAGGGCCCCCCTGCTGTGTGCAGCCTTGGGACTTTGTTCCCTGCATCCCAGCTGCTTCAGCTTTAGCCATGGCTAAAAGGGGCCAAGGTACAGCTTGGGCTGTGGCTTCAGAGGGTTCAAGCCCCAAGCCTGAGCAGCTTCCACATGGTGTTGAGCCTGTGGGTTCACAGAAGTTAAGAATTGAGATTTGGGAACCTCTGCCCAGATTTCAGAGGATGTATGGAAATACCTGGATGTCCAGGCAAAAGTTTGCTGCAGGGGTGGAGCCCTCAGGCAGAACCTCTGCTAGGGCAGTAAGGAAGGGAAGTGTAGGGTTGGATCCCCCACACAGAGTCTCTACTGGGTCACTGCCTAGTGGAGCTGTGAGAAGACAGCCAACATCTTCCAGACCCCAAAATGGTAGGTCCACCAACAGCTTGCACCATGCACCTGGAAAAGCTGCAGGCACTCAACGCCAGCTGATGAAAGCAGCCAGCAGTGGGGGCTGTACCCTGAAAATCCGCAGGGGAAGAGCTGCCCAAGGCTGTGGGCACCTGTTTTGTCATTGTGACCTGGATGCAAGACATGGAGTAAAGAGAGATTTTTTCAGAGCTTTAAGATTTAATTACTGCTGGGCCGGGCGCGGTGGCTCACGCTTGTAATCCCAGCACTTTGGGAGGCCGAGGCGGGCGGATCACGAGGTCAGGAGATCGAGACCACGGTGAAACCCCGTCTCTACTAAAAAAATACAAAAAATTAGCCGGGCGCGGTGGCGGGCGCCTGTAGTCCCAGCTACTCGGAGGCTGAGGCAGGAGAATGGCGTGAACCCGGGAGGCGGAGCTTGCAGTGAGCCGAGATTGCGCCACTGCACTCCAGCCCGGGCGACAGAGCAAGACTCTGTCTCAAAAAAAAAAAAAAAAAAAAAAAAAAAAAAAAAAAAAAAAAAAAAAAAAAAGATTTAATTACTGCCTTATCGGATTTTGGACTTGCATGGGGCCTGTGACCTCTTCATTTTGGACAATTTCTCCCATTTGGAATGGGTGTATTTACCCAATGCCTGTACCTCCACTGTACCTAGGAGGTAACCAGCTTGCTTTTGATTTTACAGGCTCATAGGTGGAAGGGACTTGCCTTGTCTCAGATGAGACTATAAACTTGGACTTTTAGGTTAATGGTGAAATGAGTTAAGACTTTGGGGAACTGTTGGGAAGGCAAAATTGTGTTTTGAAATATGAGAAAGATGAGATTTGGGAGGGGCTAGGGGTTAAATAATATGGCCTGACTCTGTGTCCCACCCAAATCTCATCTTGAATTGTAATCCCCATGTGTTGGGGAAGGGACATCGTGGGAGGTGATTAGATCACGGAGGCAGTCCTCCCATGCTGTTCTCATGATAGTGAATGAGTTCTCATGAAATATGATGGTTTTATAAGGGGCTTTTCCCCTCAACACATCTCTCTCCTGTTGCCTTGTGAAGAAAGACATGTTTGCTTCCCCTTCTGCCATGATTGTAAATTTCCTGAGACCTCTCCAACCATGGAGAACTGTCAGTCAATTAAAGCTCTTTTCTTTATAAGTTACCCAGTCTCAGGTATTTCTTCATAGCAGCATAAGAATGGACTAATACACATGCAAATGGAAACCAAAAGCAAGCAGAAGTAGCTATTCTTATATCAGATAAAGCAGACTATAAAGCAAAAGCAGTAAAAAAAAAAAGACAAAGAAGCTGACTACATAATGATAAAAGGATCAATCTCCAACACAAAGATAATGCGATCCTAACTTTATATGCACCTAACACTGGGAGCTCCCAGATTCATAAAACATTTACCACCAGATCTAAAAAATGAGATAAACAGCAATAGTGGGGAATTTCAACTCTCCACTGACAGCACTATGCAGACCATCAAGACAGCAAGTCAACAAAGAAAAAATGGACTTAAACTACACTCTGGAACAAATGGACAAATACATCACATAAATAAGTATTTACAAAACATTCTCTCCAATAACTGCAGAATATACATTCTTCTTATACATGAAGAAGATAGACTATATGATAGGCTGCAAAATAAGTCTCAATAAATTTACAAATATCAAAATCATATCATGTATTTTCTCGGACCATATTGGAATAAAACTAGAAATCAACTACAAACAGAATCATCAAAACTACAGAAATACGTGGCAATTAAACAATCTACTCCTGAATGATTTTTGGGTTAATAATAAAATCAGATGGAAATTTAAAAATTCCTTGGGACAAATGATAATAGTGACACAAGCTATCAAAACTTCTGGCAAGCAAAATCAGTGCTAAGAGCAAAGTTTATAGCACTAAATACCTACATCAAAAAGTCTAAAAGTTTACAAATTGACAACCTAGTATCACACCTCAAGGAACTAGGGAAACAAGAATAAACTAAACCCAAAGCTAGTAGAAGAAAAGAAATAACAAAGATCAGAGCAGAACTAAATTAAATTAAACACAAAAATACAAAAGATCAACAAAGTGAAAAAATTGATCCTTGAAAAGATAAACAAAATTGATAAGTTGTCAGCTAGACTAACCAAGAAAAGAAGCATCAAGATTCAAATAAACTCAACTAGAAATAAAACTGGAGACATTACAACCAACACCACAAATATACAAAAGATCACTCAAGACTACTATGAATACCTCTATGCACATAAACTAGAAAATCTAGAGGAAATAGATAAATTCCTGGAAACACCCAACCCTCCTAGATTAAATCAGGAAGAAGTAGAAACCTTGAACAGACCAATAACAAGCAGTGAGACTGAATCAGTAATTTAAAAAATTGCCTACAAAAAAAGTCCAGGGCCAGATGGATTCACAGCTGAATTCTACCAGACATTCAAGAATTACTGCCAATCCTACTGAAAGTACTCCAAAAGACTGAGAAATAGGGAATCCTCCCTAACTCATCCTATGAAGCCAGTATCACCCTGACACCAAAACAAGGAAAAGACATAACAAAAAATGAAAACTACAGACCAATATCCCTGATGAACATAGATGCAAAAATCCTAAACAAAATATTAGCTAACTGACTCCAACAGCCCTTAAAAAGATAATACACCATGATCAAGTGGGCATCATTCCAGGAATGCAGGGATGGCTTAACATATGCAAGTCAGTAAATGTGATACATCACATAACAGGATTAAAAACAAATATCATATTATATTTTAATATATGCATAAAAAGCATTTGCTAAAATCCAACATCCCTTTATGATAAAAACACCCAACAAACTACGCATACAAGGGACTTTCCTCAAAATAATAAAAGCCATCTATGACAAACACACAGTCAACATCATACTGAATGGGGAAAAGTTGAAAGCATTCCCCCTGAAAACTGGAGCAAGACAAGGATGCCCACTTTTACCACTTCTATTTAACATAGTACTGGAAGTCCTACCCAGAATAATCAATCAGGCAAGAGAAAGAAATAAAGGGCACCCAAATTGGAAAAGAGGAAGTCAAAGTATCACTGTTCACTGATGATATGATCATATACCTAGAAAGCCCCAAATATGCCTCCAAAAGACTCCTGGATTTGATAAACAGATTCAGTAAAGTCTCAGGTTTCAAAAATCAACGTATATAAATCAGTAGGACTGCTATACATGAATGACCAAGTTGAGAATCAAATTAAGAGCTCAATCTGTTTTACAAGAGCTGTAAAAAAAAAAAAAAACCTAGGAATATACTTGATCAAGGAGGTGAAAGATCTATACAAGGAAAACTACAAAACACTGCTGAAAGAAATCATAGATGACACAAACAAATGGCAACACATCTCATGCTTATTGGTTGGAAAAATCAATATTGTTAAAATGACCATACTGCCCAAAGCAGTCAATAGATTCAAAGCAGTTTCTGTCAAAATACCAACATCGCTTTTCACATAATTTTAAGAAATCCTAAAATTCATATGGAACCAAAAAAGAGCCCAAATAGCCAAAGCAATCCTAAGCATAAAGAACAAATCTGCAGGCATCATATTATTGAACTTCAAATTATACTACAAAGCTATAGTTACCAAAACAGCATGGTACTGGTATAAAAGTAGAACACAGACCAATGGAACATAATAGAGAACCCAGAAATAAAGCCAAAACCTACAACCAACTGATCTTTGAAAAAACACACAAAAACATGAACTTGGGAAAGGACACCCTACTTAATAAATGGTGCTTGGAAAACTGGCTAGCAACATGTATAAGGATGAAACTGGATCCCTGTCTCTCACCTTACACAAAAATCAACTCAAGATGGATCAGAGACTTAAATCTAAGACCTGAAATCATAAAAATTCCAGAAATTAATCTAGGAAAAAACTCTTCTGGATGTTGGCATAGGCAAAGAATTCATAACTAAGACCCCAAAAACAGATGCAACTACAACAAACATAAATAAATGGGACCTAATTAAACTAAAAAGCTTCTGTACAGCAAAATAAATAATCATCAAACAGACAACCCACAGAATAAGAGAAAATATTTGCAAACTATGCATCTGACAAATGACTAATATCCAGAAGATACAAGGAACCCAAACAAATCAGTAAGAAAAAACAAATAATCCCATCAAAAATTAGGTGAATAACGTGAACGGACATTTCTCAAAAGAAGAAATGACCAACAAGTATATGAGAAAATGTGCACTATCACTAATCATCAGAGAAATGAGAATTAAAACCATAATGAGATACCACCTTACTCCTGCAAGAATGGCCATTATTAAAAAGTCAAAAAACAAAACAATATATGTCGGCCAGGATATGGTGTAAAGGGAACACTTATATATTGTTGATGGGAATGTAAATTAATACAATCTCTATGGAAAACAGTATGGAGATTTTTTTAAAGAACTAAAAGTAGATCTACCATTTGATCCAGCAATCCCACTACTAGTTATCTACCCAAAGGAAAAGAAGTCATTATATCAAAAAAACACCTTCACGCATATATTTATTGCAGCACAACTTACAATTGCAAAGATATGTAACCAACCTAAGTGCCCATTGCCCAGTGAAAAGTTAAAGAAAATGTGGTATAAATACACCATGGAATACTACTCAACCATAAAAAAGAACAAGATAATGTCTTTTGCAGCAACTTGGGTGGAGCTGGAGGCCATTATTCTAAGTGAAGTAACTCAGGAATGGAAAATCAAATACCTTATGCTTTCACTTATAAGTAGTAGCTAAGCTATGGATATGTAAAGGCACACAGAGTGGTGTAATGGACTATGGAGACTCAAAAAGGGGAGGTGGGGTGAGAAATAAACTACGTATTGGGTACAATGTACACTACTAGGGTGATGGGTGCACTAAAATCTCAGACTTCACAACTATACAATTCATCCATGTAACCAAAAACCACTTGTACCCCACAAGCTATTGAAATTTTAAAAATATTTATTAAATAATCCCAGCACTTTGGGAGGCCGAGGAGGGCAGATCACGAGGTCAGGAGATCGAGACTATCCTGGCTAACACAGCGAAACCCCGTCTCTACTAAAAATACAAAAAAATTAGCCGGGAGTGGTGGTGGGCACCTGTAGACCCAGCTATTCGGGAGGCTGAGGCAGAAGAATGGCGTGAACCCGGGAGATAGAGCTTGCAGTGAGCCCAGATAGCGCCACTGCACTCCGGCCTGGGCGAAAGAGCGAGACTCCATCTCAAAAAAAAAAAAAACCATATATATATGTGTATATATATATATATATATATATATATATATATATATATATGTATATATATATATATATGTATATATATATATATATATATATGTATATATATTTGAAACAAAACAAAACATTGGTTATTTAAAATGGGGGGAGATAAAAACATGAAGGGTTGGCCTACACATTCATGGGTGTGTGCTCATGTTCAACATAAAAGTTACTAAGAGAGTCCCCAATGGAAATTTCTCTTTCTGTGGATCTGAGGAAAGGGGCCAGGGAAGGATGCTGGTATGATTATGCAATACTTGCCAAGAAAGGGGGAGTTTGGTATAACAACTATAATTATCTTCTTTTTTTCCCCACGTAGCCTCAGTTTATTACCCACCACTTGGTGCAGTGGTCCTAGGACCAGGGCTGCAACTACAAGTGCTGGAAGCAGGGATGATTCCTAAACAAGAAACTGTAACTGTTTTTAAAACTTATGTCAGAATTCCCAAGTGCCTGATGGGGATGGATTGTGCCTGTTCCCCATCTAACAAAATTGGAGCTAAGAGTGAATGCAGCTACATTTATTGGTGGTAAAAACTAGCCCGCTAATCCTTCACCTGTGTAACTTTACCCTGTCTGAAGGGGAGTGAACTGATGGGAGGCACTTGGTAGACTAATATTGTTGCCTGCAATCTAGACCAGCACAGTGGCTGAACTTAATATCCTTCCAAAGGTGAAAAAGCAACTAAGATCCTTGGCATCTCCAAAGTGCTATTTTTTGTATTTTCTGAAAGAGTTGATGTAGAATCACTGTTATTTATTCCTTAAATATTTAGTATAATTAGTCAGAGAACTCACATATGTTGATGTTACTAATGAAATGGTTTTTAGCTGTGAATGCAATCCAGTTAACAAACATAGGACTATGAGTGTAATCTAGGTAACAGACAGGAATATTCAGGTTATCTAATTTTTCTTGAGCGAGCTTTGGGATTCAATGTTGATTCAACAGATGCAAGTCAATAATCTTGATTCATCACATAAACAGAATTGAAAACAAAAGCCATGTGGTCATCTCAATGAAAAGAAATAAAGACTTTGTCAGAAAAGCAAAAATGGAGGTAATCTGTCACAAGTAGAATTTTTAAATAAGATATATTAAAAGATATTCCTCAGACAGAAAAAAACTGATTATAGGCCAGAAACTTCGATGTACATAAAGAAAGAAATAGTGTTAGAGAAGGAATAAGGTAAATAATGTAAATAAGAAGGTAAAATAAAATATTTTATTTTTCTTAGACTTAATTAACCTAACAGAAAACAGTTTGTTCAAACTAATTATGACAATGATGTGTTTGCTGATTAGAGCTTATGAATAAGTGAAATGAATGACAGCAATATTAAAAGGAAGGGGAGTGAGGAATTGGGAATACTCTGTCATAAGGCACCTGCACTACCTGTGAAGCTGTACAGTGCTATTTGAAAGTAGACCTAATTTAGTTGTAAATGTATATTGCAAACTCTAGACCAACCACAAAATAATTTTTTAAAGGAGTGCAATTAATATACTATGAAAGAAGAGAAAATGGAATAATATAAAGTGCCCAGTTTAGAGAAGTCAATTAAAAACAGAAGACAAAAACAAAAAAAAACCCAAAGAACAATGGCAATGAATAGAAAACTGTTACAAATAGGGCAGTTATTAATCTGACTATATAAATAATCATTTTAAATAGGAATCATCTGTCAGAGTAGGTTAAAAAAGACCTAAGAATATGTGGTCTACGAGAAAGCCCCTTGAAATATAAAGACACTGATTAAAAGTGAAGGGAAGGAAATAGATATACCATGCTAATGCACTAATTGAATAAAGCTTGAGTTGCCATATTAGTTTAAGACAACATAGATTTCAGAACAAAAAAAAATATCAGGGATAAAGAGCGACACTAATTAACAATGAAGGTGTCAATTCTTCAAAAAGACATAGCAATTTTTTTTTTTTTTTTTTTTACTTTAAGTTCTGGGATACATGTGCAGAATGTGTAGGTTTGTTGGATAGGTATACATGTGCCATCGTGGTTTGCTTCAACCCGTTATCTAGGTTTTAAGCCCCACATGCGTTAGGTATTTGTCCTAATGCTCTCCCTCCCCTTCCCCCCAATCCCCTGACAGGCCCCGGTGTGTGATGTTCCCCTCCCTGTGTCCATGTGTTCTCGTTGTTCAACTTCTACTTAGGAGTGAGAACATGTGGTGTTTGGTTTTTTGTTCCTGTGTTAGTTTGCTGAGAATGATGATTTCCATCTTCATCCATGTCCCTGCAAAGGACATAAACTCATTCTTTTTTATGGCTGCATAGTATTCCATGGTGTATATGTGCCACATTTTCTTTATCCAGTTTATCATTGATGGGCATTTGGGTTGCTTCCAAGTCTTTGCTATTGTAAATAGTGCTGCAATAAACATACATGTGCATGTGTCTTTATAATAGAATGATTTATAATCCTTTGGGTATATACCCAGTAATGGGATTGCTGGGTCAAATGGTATTTCTGGTTCTAGATCCTTGGAATCGCCACACTGTCTTCCACCATGGTTGAACTAATTTACACTCCCACCAACAGTGTAAAAGCATTCCTATTTCTCCACATCCTCTCCAGCATCTGTTGTTTCCTGACTTTTTAATAATTACCGTTCTGACGGACGTGAGATGGCATCTCATTGTGGTTTTGATTAGACATAGCGATTCTCAATGTGTTTGTACCTTATAATAGAGCATCAAAGTACGTGAGGCAAAAATTGATAGAACTGCAAGAAGAAATAGACAACACTGTGATAGTTGGTGAATTCAATACACCAACACCCCTCTGTCATTAATTAACAGCTCCAGCAGATAGACAATTGGTAAGAATACTGTTGAAGTGAATAGCACCATCAATCAACTGGATCAAATTGATGTTGTTATAATACTACATGCAGCAACAGCAAAATGCACATTCTTCTTAAGCTCACATGGTATATTCATTAGGATAGGACACATTCCGGGCCATAAAACACACCTCAACACATTTAAAAGAATAGAAATGATACAAAATATGCTCTCAGGCCACAATGGAATTAAACTATAAAGAAATAATAGAAACAAAACTGAAAAATCCATAAATATTTGGAGATTAAGCTATATGCTTTTAAATAACACATGGGTTAAAGAAGAAGTCTCAAAAGAATTTTTAAAGTATTTTGAATGAAATAAAATGAAAATAAAACATCAAGGTTTGTGGAGAGCAGAGAGGGCAATGCTTAGAGGAAAATGTGTAGCGTTGAATGCATATATTGCAAAGAAGAAATACCTAGAATCAATAATCTAAACTTGTACCTTAGGAAACCAGAAAAAGGAGCATATTAAGTCCAAAGTAAGCAGAAGAAAATTAACAATAATATTAGAGCAGAAATCAATGAAACTAAAAACAAGAAATAGTTAAAGAAAATCAACAAAACCAAAAGCTAGTTATTAAAAAGATCAATAAAATTGATAAACCTCTAGACAGACTAATGAAGAAAAGAAGAGAGAAGATACAAATTACTAATATCAGAAATGAAAGAGGGGCCATTACTACTGATCTCAAAGATAATAAATGGATAATAAAAGAATTCTGTGAAGAACTCTATGTACACAAATTTGACAACTTAGATCAAAGGGACCAATTTCTTGAAAGACACAAACTACCAAAACTCACATGAGAAGAAATAGGTAACCTGAATAGTCCTATGTCTATTAAAGCACTTAATAATTAATAACTTTCCAAATAGAAAGCACTGAGCTCATATGAGTTCACTCCTGAATTGTGCCAAATGTTTAAGGAAGAAATGGTTCCAATTCTCAAAAACAATAAAACATGAGCTATAAAGCTAATTACTCCAAGTGTTTCTACAGTCACTGACTTTAGTAGTAGCTTCAGCTTATGGTAAGCTGTAATTCTAATCTGACTCTTCAGTATCTTCCTGACTCTCTGTTTTTAAAATGTTTTTTACATTTTTTAAATTTAACTTTTATTTTGACTTTCAGAGAATATGTGCAGGTTTGTTATATAGGGAAACTTGTGTCATGGGGGTTTATTGTACAGATTATTTCATAACCCACTTATTAAGCCTAGTACCCATTAGTTATTTCTCCTGATCCTCTCCCTCCTTCCACCCTCCACTCTCTGACAGAACCCAGTGTCTGTTCTGCTCTATGTGTCCATGTGTTCTCATCATTTAGCTCTAGCTTATAAGTGAGAACACGTGGTATTTGATTTTCTCTTCCTGTATTAGTTTGCTGAGGATAATGGCCTCCAGCTCCATCCATGTCCCTGCAAAGGACATGATCTCATTCTTTTTTATGGCTGCATAGTATTCCAGGGTACATATGTACCACATTTTCTTTATCCAGTCTGCCATTGATGGGCATTTAGGTTGATTCCATGTCTTTGCTGTTGTGACTAGTGCTACAGTGAACATTCACGTGCATGTGTCTTTATAGTAGAATGATTTCTATTCCTTTGGATATATACCCAGTAATAGGATTGCTGGGTCAAATGGTAGTTCTCTTTTTAGGTCTTTGAGGAATCATCACATTGTCTTCCACAATGGTTGAACTAATTTACACTCCCACCAACAGTGTATAAGCATTCCTTTTTCTCCACAATCTCCCTAGCATCTGTTATGTTTTGACTTTTTAATAATAGCCATTCTGACTGGTATGAGATGGTATCTCATTTGGTTTTGATGTGCATTTCTCTATTGACCTTTTCTTCATAAGGGTGTTGACCACACGTATATCTTCTTTTCAAAACTGTCTGTTCATGTACTTTTCCCATTTTTTAATGGGTTTATTTGGTTTTTATTGTAAATTTGCTCAAGTTTCTTATAGACGCTGGATATGAGACCTTTGTCAGGTGCATAGTTTGCAAATTTTTTCTCCCATTCTGTAGGCTGTCTTTTTACTCTGTTGATAGTTTCTTTTGCTGTGCAGAAGCTCTTTAGTTTAATTAGATCCCATTTGTCTCCATTTGTCTATTTTTTGTTTTGTTGCAATTGCTTTTGGCATCTTCGTCATGAAATCTTTGCCCGTTTTATGTCCAAAATCGTATTGCCTAGGTTGTCTTCTAGAGGGTTTGTAGGTTTATATTTCATATTTAAGTCTTTAATCCATCTTGAGTTAATTTTTGTATATGGTATAAGGAAGGGGTCCAGTATCAATCCTGTTCAGTTGGATGTAGGCTAAGGATACAGGCAGAGACTGGATGGTGGGCCAGAGGACAGTCACAAATCAGCAGCTCTCTAACTGGGGGTTGCCAAATTGAAGAGTAAAGAGAGCATTGGTGGCACCTCCTATTGGTTTGCTGTTTGCCTAGAAGCTGCTCCACCATCTGATTTAACCCTCAGCAAGCCAGGATGGCTCTCTCCTGAGGCCTTTATAGCTGTTCATTAAGCCCCCAGCCCCACTCCCTGCTGGCATGTGGACAGAGGTTTACATTTATCCATTCATCATTACATTCCATCCTCTCCATAAATCTTGGAGTTGGCATCCTTTTCATCTACATTTTATAGAAGGAAATGAGGCTCAGAAAGCTGCAATGACCTATCTAAGGTCACACAACAAGAAAGTTGAAGCCAAGATTGAAACCCACTCCTGCAGGACACCAAAGTCTTTTTCCCCTGCCGTCCCCAGCTCACTCCCCACCCAGGAACCCATTCCCTGAGTGTTGGAGTGAGGATTAGAGAGGCTGCAGCTCCTATTCACTATTCATCACCATGTCTTATGAATTAGAAACAACGTTCATGAGGTCATTTCCATGGGGCTCGGGGTTGGCTGTGTAAATATTTGGCCTTCGGGGCTCTTCTCGGCCAAGCTCCTCAGGGTGCTGACGTTAAACACACTCCTTCAGGAAAAATGCAATTGGTTTCAGGAAGCCCCTAGAGTCGGGCGCTCAGAGGGCGTCTGCTCAGGCTAATGTTTGACAACACAAAGCTCATTTTTCCTATGACTTTTTCTCATTTAAGACAAGAAAGATTGCCTTCCACTCGTCAACACACATACTCACCAGTCATTAATACACAGGCATTTGAAAACATTGGTGATCAGAAAGGTCTGTGTTTTCTCATTTCTTTACAGAGTCAGGGAAGTTTGAGAGAGAGAGAGCAGGAGTGTGTAGGGAAAGAGAGAGAGAGAGAGAGAGAGGATATAAGAGAGGGAGAGAGGGAGAGGGAGGGAGTGAAGAAATAACCTTAGTATACACCAACAGCAGCTTTGTTAAAGCCTATTCTTTCCACGCATGCAATGCTGCACTCATTTGAATCCATGCTGTAGATCCACGTGTAAATATCTACCGTATATCTGAAAGCAGGTTTCAGAGCAGCCCGAGAAGCACACCTCGGTGCTATAAATCAGTGCAGTGGCTATGCACAGGAACTATTCGGGAGGCGTGGCTGTCAGAAGCTGCAATTTCCTCTGGGTGATGGAATTTCAGGTGGTTTTAGCTTTATTTGGTGATAAGATAGCCAGCGTGTTCGTTTCCTGAGCTGCCATCACAAACCACCACAAACCTGGTGGCTTAAAAAAATAGAAATTTATTCTCACAGTTCTGGAGCCTGCAAATCTGGAATTAAGGTGTCAGCAGGGCCGCACTCACTCTGAAGGCTCCAGGAGAAGATCCTTCATGCCTCTTCCAGCTTCTGGTGGTGACCTGCAATCTTGGAGTTCCTTGGCTTGTGGCTGCAGCACTTCATCTCTGCCTCTGTGGTCACATGGCCTTTTCCCCCTGTGGGTCTGTGTCTATGTCTCTCCTCTTGTAAGAATATGTCATGTTGGATTAGGACCCACTCTGCTTTAGTGTGGCATCTTAACAAATTACCTGTGCAACAGTCTTATTTCCAAATAAGGTCACATCCTGAGGTCCTGGGGGTCAGCACTTCAGTATAACTTTGGCGGGGGGTTCATTCAACTCATAACTGAGTGCTATTCAACTCATAACACCCAGTGATGAAAAAAATGGGATGCCCATTACTTGGGGACTGAGCCCCTGTGTTTCTGGCCAATCACAGCCACAAAGCCAGTGCCATGGGACGCCCCCATGGGCCTGTGTCCAAACTGCAGAGCAGCTCCACAGCCTGTCCTGATGGTGATGAGCCTTAGGAAGAAGGGTCTGGACCCCGGGGAAGGAGAAGCTGACCACACCCAGGGACAGGCTGGATGCTTGGCAAGACCAGGCCAAGGACACCAAGTGCAGCACCTGCATTCTGGATTAGGCCGTCCCCACTGTTAACGGGAGTCTCCGGGAGCATTTTCCCGGTGTACTGGGAGGGGTAGAGAGAGGACAGGACAACCAGAATGAACTGATGGGACAGGGAGGACACGCTGGGAATATTAAATCAGAATGTTTTATCATGAATCCCTTGTTCATTCTGAGAGCAGATGTGGAGGACCAGATCGGGGAGTCTTCCCTATGACTACAGTAGAGAGGCCTCTGGCTAGACCCTAGAGGAAAAGCAAAGCCATCCTGTCTGGCCAGGATCTGCGGGAAAAAGAGAGAGTGTGGCCAGCAGGCAGGGAGGAAGGTGAGCCAGGCTGTGTGTCTCAGGGCAGGCGCCTGGGCTATTAGCACAGGAAGGGAAGTAAAATAATAAACTCCTCAATTATTTTCAATAATAGTGAAGTCTTAGGAATGATGATGTATAACACACATATAAGGAGTAAAGAATACCAAGAAATGCCCATCTATGCCCCATCATTTGGCTTAAGAAATAGAAATACCCGTGGGCATCCCTTCAATCTAGAGGTAACCACCACCCTAATTCTGTGTTAACAATTCCCTTGTTTGTTCAGATTTCATCTCACCGTGTGTGTCTGCATCCCTAAATGCTGCAGTGTGTAATTTTGCATACTTTCAGACTTGATAAGAATGGAACAATGTGATATATATTTTTTATGACTGGCCTCTTCACTCAGCATCATGTTCTTAAGATTCACACATGGCTAACTATGTAACTATAATTAATTTGTCCTCAATGTGTTGTTTTTGTTGTATGAATTCACACAATTTGTCCACTCTACTGCCAAAGGCTGCCTCACTCCTTTGCTACTCTGAACAAAGTTCCTGGGAGCATTTTTGTGCCTGTCTCTGGATACATATGTGTGGGGACTCACCCAGGAGTGGAATTGCTGGGTTTAGGGCAGGCTTCTGTTAGCTCTGCTAGCTGATGTCACACTGGTTTCCAAGTGCCAGGGCCAAGTCACATACCCAGTCATGGGGCAGGAGCCTGTGTTGCTCACACCCTCGCCCACCCTGGCACCTTCGGACTCTTAGTTCTGTTTCTTGGATTTTCCAGAATTGTCAAAATATTAGTTACAAACACCACAGAGTAATAAGAGAAAAGGGCAATTAAGCAATTTATAATTCAAAACAAAGAAAAACCGGAAAAGGAGGTTTAAAAAATAGGAGAAGTATTTAAAAGGAGTAGGGAAAGACCCCTGACCCCTTGAAATAGTCAGTGCACTCCATGGAATGGCCCTATTGGCTGATCCCATCAAGGATTCTTTGGTGAGGAAACAAGATTAACATTTGCTTTTTTTCTTTTCATAAAATCCCACGGTACAGCCTTTCTCTTGAGCCACAACTTCATTCTTTATGACTCCCACAGCTCCAACCAGATGCAGCCTGGGCCCAGGAAAGCCCTGAGCCCCAAGCCCCGAGCCCCAGTTTTCCCACTGTCTGCTTGTAGCGATGCTTCTAGCTTCCCCATATTCCTGAGGGAAGCTGAGTCTAAGGAAATGACAGCAACTCATGGTGGGACAGAGTTGGAACTTGAGCAACGACCCCAGAAGCTAGGAGTGTCTCTTTTTCTCAAGCTGCCACAGTCACACATGCACTCATGCATGCATGCATACACACACAGGACAGAGTGGGTGATGGGGTTTGGGAATGCCAGGCTGGAGGGCCGGAGTGGAGGCTCTGCTGTCCTTGTCCCCTGGCAGCATCCTTGAGCTCCCAGACCTCGGAGAAGTTCCCCCACTTAGGATGCCTAGGACAGTGGCTGAACAGAGTAATACTGATGACTCAAAAGGTCAGATCCTCTGTGCTCCTTGCCTGGCACCAAGGAGCCACAGCTGTCACCATCTGGTCACATGCCCCTCAAAACCCATCTGTACAGTGGATGATCCGTTGCTTCTAAGGGACATACTGAACCTGGAGTGAGGCTGTGGGAATCTTGGCTGGGCTGGGCAATGGGTAAGCCCTGGGACTGGCTACAGGATGTGGCCCCATGACCCCCACAGGGACCCGGGCCCCCTCCATGGCACACTGTGCTGGCTCCACAAATAGCGGTAAAATAAGAAACCACATATGCTGTGCAGGGTGAGGAGGCACAGGCAGAGGAGGGCCCAGAAAGAGGAGTCAGTGGGGGACGTGGACATGAGGACCAGGGGTCTGCAGGGGTTCTCACACCTGTGAGAGCTCAGGAGGAGGGTGTAGGAGAGGCCGGGCACCTCAGAGTATCACATGGGTCTGGCAAGGTGAGCACGGGAGGTGGTCAGCAGCTGCTCTCTTGGAAGAGCTCCCAGCATCCCCATGGTCAGAGCCAGCACCGTACCCTGGGACAGCCCAGCAGTCCTTGGGCTCTCACGTAGGTCCAGGACTCTGGCTCTGTGAAGCAGTTGTTGCCCGGGCTGGCCTGAGCTGGCCACTGTGCTGCCCACCTCCACCTGTTGGAGCTCACCCCAGCCTCTGGGCGGTCAGAGGGCAGACCCAGCACAGCAGAGGTGGCCTGGGTGGTGTCACAGCTGGTCTCAATCCCCAGCTCGGCTCTTCCCTGGGACCTCGGAGAAACCATGCCCCCTTGGTGCCCCGGTATTGCCATCTGCAGGGTGTGATCACACCACCCTCTCTTCTGAGCCTGCTGAGTGCAGATGGGACCTTGCTGGGCAGGCAGCAGTCAGAAGGGTTGGCTAGGCTGCCCTCCTTATGCCAGGGTCTTCTCAGGTCTCACAGGACCCTGTAGCCCAGTCCCGAGGACTTGTATGATTCACAGAGGGCGGGAGGAAGGGTGTATCCTCAGTCTGAGTCAGGAGGCTCGCTGGCCGTGGGTTGCTGAGAATGGAGGTCTCAGGCCAACTACTACCCCCAGGACCTGACCTGCCAAGTGCAGCCACCCCAACCTGCCCAGCCCCGCTGCAGGTACTTCTTTCTCATCTGTTATCACTACTTTGGCATTGTCCAGCATTCTGAGCTGAAAGAGTTCATGCAACTTGTCCAAAATTCCCAGCTTGCAAACTGGATCCTCTCCATGCAGTGTCAACCTACATGGGTCTTGACCCATTGATGCACAAGTTCTCAAAGGAGGAGCCACACAGGGAAAGTCATGGGAGATGGTGTGTCTTCCCACTCTCAGATCAGGCCACGCATACTGACCATGTGTCTGGAGTGCCAGCTGCCCCAGGAACTGGCCTTTCCCACCCAGTGGGGCCAGGCCCTGCCTGAGCTGCCCTCCCCTCCACCTTTCAGACCAGCTCCCGGGAGGAATCTCCTGAATACCCCTGCCTGGGGCCCATTAGCCCTGCTTACCCCTTGGGTAGGACTCTTGGTCCGTGGAAGGGGGTGGCCTTCCTAGCGTCAATGAGCAGGGGAAAGGCAGAGCCTTCAGGGAGGAAGAGAGGTTCCTAGGAAAGGCTAACACCACAGGCTGGGAGAGAAGGAGGGGACCTCCCCTTTGTCCAGGAGTCTAGCAGAAACTTCTAGGTACTAAATACTGTAAAGCAAGGGCTTCTCTTCTCCTAATGAGACACTGAGCTCTTCAGAGCTGCTCCTCCTCCAAGATACCAACAAGCTGTTGAAATCAGACCTGTGTGTGTCCTGGGAATTTATGTGCCCTGCCAGGTACGCAAATGAGAGGGGTGAGGAGGAAGCAGAGGAGAGAAGGCATCTGGCCATTCCAAGTGCTGGGGGCCATCAGGTGAAGGGGTCACCTGCAGAAGCGGTGATAGCCCTGACTGCTGACACCCTGGGGCCTCCCTGTGGCAGGCACCTTCTAGAGACCTCACATACCTGCTCAGTTAAATCTCACCAGGAGCTCGGTGCAGAAACAGGCTCAGGTACACATGGCAAAGCTGGAGCTGGCTGCAGCCTCCTGACCTCAGTCCGGCACCTTCCTCCTTGTGCCGGATCACATCACCTTTCCCACATCACCCCTGCCTCTCCCCTGGCCAATGAAGATGAAAAGCGGAAGTGTGCTTTTCAAAAAGCCCCACCCAAGCACTGTTTTCTGGGTAACTTTCATGGGTTCCCTGGGCCTCCCATTCCTAACACATTCCTAACCCCAACCTCCTAACTGCTTATCCTCACCCACGTGAAGTCATAAACTGTGGAGGCTGCTTAGGTATTTATTTTAGTTAGTAAAAATGTCTTGGACTTTGCCAAGAGCCATTTGACTTTAATTGGAAACTTTTGAGGCATTAAAAATGCACCGAAGTTTAAGACGTGTCTGAAGGCTCTGGAATCATCGATCATGTGAGCGATGCTTGGACCAGGTGGAGCAAAGGCAACCTTTTAGCAAATCCACCTCCCTTAATGGACTCATTTATAACTCTCTGCAACATTGGGCAGCGTCTCTTCCTTAGAACTCTACTAGTGCCAGCCAACAGGGTTAAAAGCAGCCAACATCTGGTGACTGTAAATGGGGAACCCAGAAATAACAAAACATGACATAAACAAAAGGCAGCACAGAAAGGGGCAATACGGACACCCCCATGCTGTGGTCAAGGAAGATATTTCCTCTAAAATGTGCAGGAGGCTAGAGGAGAGGCACCATCTGCAGCCCATCCTAGAAACGTCAGCCATCAGCTTTGTTTATGGAGGATGTGCTGGATGCCAGGCCTGGTCAGGAAGCCTCCAGGCCAGGGCCGACTGCTCTGGCCCCACCTCCAGGCATATTCCCACTAGCATCTCAGACTCCACCGCATGCAAGGCCTTGCTCATGCTCTTCCCTGTGCCTGGAGCATTCTCCCTCCCTCCCCTCATCTGTGCTGTCTCACTATGCCTGCGTAACACATTGCCCTAAAACCTAGCAACTGAAAACAACAAACACTTATAACTGCACAGTTCCTGTGAATTTGCAAGGCAGGAGCAACTTTGCTGGGTGGCTCTGGCTTAGTTCTATTGTGAGGATGCAGTTAAGCTGTCAGCCAGGCCTGTGGTCTCATCTGAAGGCCTGACAGAGACTGGAGGATCTGCTTCTGATCCTTGTGACTTGGATCAGAGCTTGGACTCACTCCCATGGCTGTTGGCTGGAGACCTCAGCTTCTCACCGTGTGGACCTCTCCATAGGCTTCTGAGAGGGCTTACAACATGGAGACTAACCTCCCCTAGAGCGAGTGATCTGAGAAAGAGAGTCAAGATGGAAGGCACACAGTCTTTTATAACCTAATTTTGGAAGTGATATGCCATCACCTCTGCCATATGCTGTTGTGTATTGGTTTGAAAACATCCATCAAAGCTGAGTGCAGTGGCTCATGCCTGTAATCCCAGAACTTTGGGAGGCCATGGTGGGTGGGATGCTTGAGTCCAGGGGTTCAAGAACAGAGTGGGCAACATGGCAAAACCCTGTCTCTACAAAAAAATTAGAAATCAGCTGAGTATGATGGTACATGCCTGTAGTCCTAGCTACTACAGAGACTGAGGTGGGAGGATCACTTGAACCCAGGAGGTTGAGGCTGCAGAGAGCTGTAATCACACCATTGCACTCTAGCCTGGGTGACAGAGTGAGACCTTGTCTCAAAAATTAAAAAAAGAAAATATCCATCAAAATGCAGGTGTACCCAGAAACTCAGAATATGAATTTATTTGAAAATAGCGTATTTGGAGATGTAATTAGTTAAGATGAGGTTATACTGAATTAGGCTGGGTCCTAAATTCAATGAGTGGCATTCTAACAGAAAGGCTGCATTAGGACACAGATACCCAGAGGACACAGTGAGAGGGCTGTGTGAGGATGGAGGCAGAGACTGGAGTGATGCCTCTAGGAGCAAAAGAACGCCAAGGATTACTGACAGCTGGGAGAGAAACATGGAAAGGATTCTCAGTCAGAGCACCTAGAAGGAAACAACCTGACCAGCACCCTGATCCTGGCCTGGCCCCAGAACTGTAAGCAAATAACTTCTTGTAGTTTTAAGCCACCCAGTTTGTGGTACTTTGTCATGGCAGCCCTAGGAGACTCAAACACATTGGTCACACACAAGCCTGGTCCACGTAGAAGGGACCGCAAGGCTGTGAGTAATAGGAGGTGGGACACCTGGCTGCCTATTGCAATGCCTAAGGGACTCGATTCAGACTTCAGGCCTCAGCGACTGCAGCTTCCTCCAGGAGGCATGCCCTGACCCCAGGCTTCCTGGTGCCCTAGGCAGGCTCCTGGGACATCCGGGACTCCTTGGTAGCACACTTCCACTTGGGGCTGTTTCCACTGCCTTTCCACCCTCTTAGGCCAAAGTCAAGGGAGTTCTATCTGGTTGGCCACCTGCTTGCTCCTATACCTGGAGACAAGCACATGCTGGCATGCAAGAGGTGCTCCATAAATGCATAAGGAGTAGGTGGACGTGCTGTCCAGCTGCTACTCCTAGCACCCCTCCATCGTCAACAATCCTTTCCCAACTTTACAGATGAAGAAACTGAGGCTGCAGAGCTGGTAGGACCACCCTCACCCCCTCACAAGATCACACAGCAAGTAGGCGGCAGAGCTGGGATTCAAACCTATGTCTTTCTAGCTCCAAGTCTTGGGCTTTTCCCACTGCACCAACACAACCTCACAGACATGCTATGTGGTCCCTGAGGAAAGGCATCTGTCTCACAGGGCAGCTCTGGAGAGAGACCCAGTTCTCACTGAGCAGGGGCAGCTGAGATGTGAACACTTCTCCCTGAGAATCCGCCACTAATTACCACAGCCATCCCCTGCTGACCTGGGCCCTGCTGCACTGTCTGGGCCATATGGGGCTCAGGACACCTTCTTTTGCTCCCCTAAGGACAGTGGAGACCCAGCCAGAACAAGAACAGATTTGATCATGGCTCAGGAGTGATGACAAGGAAATACACACAGAGGCTAAAAGGGGTCAATTCTCACCTGGTCTGCAAGAGCAGCAGAGAATGGTTATATCCCTATGGCCCACTCTTCCATGCATGCTTACTCATAGTCATGTGGGTGGATGCATGAGCAGTCTCTATTTCCCAGCCTCCTATGCAGGTTGGTATGGCCAGTGGCATCATAGCAGACATTACACATGGGACTTCATGGAAGTGATGTAAATAGAAGATGGTGAGCCTTTCTTTGCCACTTGTACTACTTCCTGCTTGCTGGAATGGCAGCTGTGATGGCTGGTGCTCAAGCAGCCATCTTTGACCACTGGATGGAAGCAGTGGATTGAGAAAGGATGAGCAGAAAGACAGAAGGACCAGGGTCCTTCATTCCTACCTCTGCATCTTTTATTTGAAAGAGAAATAAATTTTGATCTCTCTTAAGCTACTGTAACTTTGGATTTTCTGTTCATGATGGTCAAACCTAATACCAATGTGTGGAGGAGATTGTGTCTTCTCTGCCTTTAGTTGAGGTTCTGCCATGAGAACTTTCAGATAGAGAACACTTGAGGGCCACTGAAATGAAGCCGGGGATTTGTGGTTCTGATGCCTCTCATTCAGCCCATTGGGGCTGGGAGCATGGTGGGCTGTTGAATGTTGGCTGTGTCTGGAGGCTCCTGCACACACCAGCGGCCTCCCTCCACCTCTTCATTCCCAGGACTCAGTCTCTTTTTCTGCGCCCAGGGACAGGGAGTTTGCATGTATTGAGCACCAACTGTGTGACAGGCAAGGTAGTAGGTCTTATGTCAGTTGTCTCGCGTAGCTCTCACCATTATGCCCCGAGACAGTGGGGGAATCTACAGAATAAAAAGCCGAGGCTCAGAGATGTCACTCGCAGCCTGTGTTCTCAATGATCGTGTGCTCTGGTGGCTGGAACCTTGCCTGGCACCAGTGGGGATGTGCAAAGGCCCTGGGGGAAAAGGCAGAGACGCTGGCTCCGGACTCGGACAGGATGTGATGATCACCCTCCCTCTTCGTCCTGGAGCCACATTCTCCGTGCGAGCGCCTCTGCAGGGTCACTGGACAGCAGTCTCCCACCCCACTCAGCAGCCTCCCACACACCAGGCTCTCTCTGACTGGACATCTGAGGTCACGTGCCCAGAACCAACTATAACTGTGGATTTGGCTGTTTGTCCTTTCAGCTCTCCCAGTTTTCCCTTGTGCAGTTTGAGGTTCTGTTTTTAGTTAGGACCATTATGTCTTCCTGGTGGATTGAGCTTTTTCTCATGATATAATGTCTCCCTTTGTCTCTAATAATTTTCTTAGCTCTGAAGTCTACTTTATCTGATATTTATAGAAACATTTCTACTTTTAAAAAATTAATACTTGCATGCTATTATCTTTTCTAATCTTTTACTTTTAACCTGCCTATGTCATTAAAGTGAGGTCCTTGTAAACTACACACAGTCTGTGGTGTATTTCTACCCACTTTGCCAAACTCTGATCGGGCTCTATGTCAGATGGCTCTGAGGCTATCATGACAGTCAGGGTAATGCCATATGTGCTGACCAAGGACTAGGCCCCAGGGTCAGCCCCATCTAACCACCTGGACCCAGAGAAAAGGAGACCTGTGAGCCTCCAAAGAAAAACAGAAGATGGCAGGATGGAGGGCAGGCAGCAGAAACAGCTGCCATTGCCCTGTCCCTTCATCCACCAGGCACATTGTGGTCTCAGACAAAGGGGCAGACAGTCTTGTCATCCTGTTCCACCTCTATGCTTCTGCTCTGAGGTCAGGGGTGGCTTATAGAAGGCTCCTCAGAGGGGCTGTTTCCCAGCCTTCTGCCTTCCCACACGTCCAGGTTCCAGCATGCCTTGGGACCTGGCAGCTGCGATTGTGTCTGACAGCACCCCAGCTCTGTGCTCACAGAGCCAAGAGCCAGGTAGAGTCAGAGGAGGCAGACCGACTTGAGGGCACCTGGGATTGTGCACCTGTGCCAAATTATCAGCTAGGTGCAGCAGGACAACCAGAATTCTGGGAAGGGGCAAGTCAGGGAGCTCTGTGCCCTTTAGAAAGGCCCGTGGGGCAGGGGCATTTTTGGTAGGAGGGAGGAGGGCTTCATTCCAGTAATGAGGGAGCCAGAGCACTCAGCACCCGGTGGGCAGGATCTGCTCCTCACAAAGCTGGGTGCTACCCAGACCCCATTCACATCCTGAACCTGCACAGTCTTCCCGCTGCCAGGTACTTCCCAGGTGCAGATACGGAGCTGAAGGAAGGTGCCCAGGGGTGCACCACTGCTCTCAGGGCAGGCCAGGACTCGAGGGAGGGCTATGTGGCCCCAGAGCTTGGGCTCTTCCGGGAAATCGGGTGTGTGTTCTCCCAAGAGGAACAAAAACATTCAGCCATTTTTACAGGGAGTGGGGGCAGGGGTTGAACCCCCTCACAGTCACAAGCCAGCTTGAAAGCATGGCCAGGTCCTGTCCTCCCTTGCACCCATCTCCTCACCTCCTGGATGCAGGAGTATTTCCTCGCTCCTGGGGCTGTGGAAGGTGGCATGCCCAGGTGGCATGCCCTGGGGCTGTGGGAGGTGGCAGGCCTGGGAACCCTATGGTGGACTCACAGCCAGGAGTGAGGCCCACATGGGCAGGAGGAAGGTATTTTTCCTCTGCTGGGTCTGAATGGACATTGCCTCCTCTAACTCCCTGCTTGCTGTCTCCCTGCTGAGTCCAGCTCCATCCCAGAAGGCACAGGAGGGCCCCCTGTGTTTCAGGAGCTCTCCTGGTTTCTGCAGAGGTTCCTGAGGGGCATCAGCATGACAGCTGTACTCTGGGGACTGGGAAAGATTTGGACTCAGAACTCAGAACAATGCTGCTGGGGCCTCTGCCCTCAGCTCTGACTTCCAAAGATCCAGTGGGAAGGGGGAGAGAGGATCCAAAGATCCAGGGGGAGAGAGGATGAGGCCAAGTCATCAGAAGGAACAAGGAAGCTCTGTACATCCTTATGAGGACTAATCTCCAAGACAGAGTAGCAAGTTAAAAAATCCCAAGGCACAACATTTGTGCACCTAGACGGTATTTGTTTAAAATCGAAGCATATATGGATCAAATGTTTGCGCATAGAGAAAACCTGGAAGGACATGCAGGAAATAGGTGGGATGGGGTGGCTGGGACTGAATAGGGAGGGAAGGGATTTTCCTATGCACCCTTTTCTACCTATTGAATTTTGAATCATGGAAAAGAGATACCTGTTTTTAAAAAGAAAATAAATCATATTTGAAACATAAAGTTTCCATGTTTTGTTTTGTTTTTTGTTCTAAACCAGCTTTGATTAACATCCGGTGGTTTAATTTTCCAACCTGTTTGGAATTTGATTCAGATGAAATTAGACGGTTTAGCCACACTGCAAGTCTAACTCTGAGAAAGTCTTCCTGCATCACTTGCCTTTTGGTGTCTTCAATCTTAGTGGGCAGGTAACCTCTGTGAAATTCTAGGCTTAGACTTTTTTTTTTTTTTTTTTTGAGACGGAGTCTCACTCTGTCTCCCAGGCTGGAGTGCAATGGTGCAATCTTGGCTCACTGCAAGCTCTGCCTCCTGGGTTCATGCCATTCTCCTGCCTTAGCCTCCCAAGTAGCTGGGACTACAGGCACCTGCCACCACGCCCGGCTAATTTTTTGTATTTTTAGAAGAGATGAGGTTTCACCATGTTAGCCAGGATGGTCTGGATCTCCTGACCTCGTGATCTGCCCGCCTCAGCCTCCCAAAGTGCTGGGATTACTGGCGTGAGCCACCGCAACCGGCCTAGGCTTAGACTTTTATATGGCATGGTAGTTCTTGCATGACTATGAATTCTCTGGGTTCTCCGATAGCACTAATTGGTTTCTTAAAAGTGAAGTAGTTGGTTTTTACACAAAGAATGTCACTGTGCTATATCCCATCATTTCATGGCATTGGAGACCAGCAGTGAAGCCTTCCATACTTACCTGTCTGAAAGACAGCAGAGCTCTGCAGCCAGGCTGCCTGGCCTCCAACCTGGCTCCACCACCTACAGGCAAATCACTCAGACTCCCTGGCCATCAGTTGTCACCTATGTAATGAGAATACTCATGATATCAACCTCAGAGGGCCACCAACAGTCAAAAAAGAAAAAGACCTATTCCACACAAGAAACAAAAGAAAAAATAGATAAACTGGATTTCATTAATATTAAATACCTTTATGCACCAAATTACTCTATCAAGAAAGGGAAAAGACAATCCCCAGAATGGAAGAAAATATTTGCAAGTCAATGTCTGATAAGAGTCTAGGGTCCATAATAAATAAAGAACTCTTGCTAGGCAGGGTGACACATGCCTATAATCCCAGCTACTCAGAAGACTGAGGTGGGAGAATTACTTGAGTGCAGGGGTTTGACACCAGCCTGAGCAATGTAGCAAGATCTCGTCTTAAAATTTTTTAAGTTTTAAATTTAAAAAAGAACTCTTACCACTTAATAGCAAAAAGACAAACAACTCAGTTATAGAATGGAGGAAAAGACTTGAATAGACATGTCTGAAGAAGATATTCAAATGGCCAACAAGCACATGAAGATGGCTGACACCATTAGTCATAAGGAAAATGCAAATCCAAACTATGAAGAAATGCTACTTCACACCCACTAATATGGCTAAAATTAAGAAAAATAAACAGAAAATAATAAGTGTTGGTGAGGATGTGGAGAAACTGGAACTGTCATACATTGCTGCTAGAATGTAAAATGAATGGTACAGCTGATGTGAAAAAACAGTATGACAGTTCCTCAAAATTTAAACGTAGAATTACCCTTCGACCGAGCAATTTTACTTCTGGATATATTCCCAAAAGAATTAAAAATGGTGTTCAACAAAAACTTGTAGATGGATGTTCATAGCACAGCATTCAGAATGACGTGGAATGCTTCCCAAGTAGTGGGAACATCCCAAATGTCCATCAAGGGATGAATGGATAAATAAAATGTGGTAATACAGGCAATGGAGTGTTATCCAGCCATAAAAATGAACAAAGTATTGATATATACCACAACACTGATGAACCTCAAAAATATCATGCTAAATGAAAGACACAAGACACAAAAAGCCACAGTAGAGCCTATTCTGGACATTTCACATAAACGGAATCATGCAATAGAGACACGGGGGCAACTAGCTGTTGCTAGGGATAGGGGAGGAGAGAACAGGGAGTGACTGCTTAAAGGGGACAGGGTTTCCTTTAAAGGTGATTAAAATGTTATAGAAATTAGTATTGGTAGGCCAGGTGTAGTGGCTCATGCCTGTAATCCCAGCACTTTTGGAGGCCAAGGCAGGCAGATCGCCTGAGGTCAGGAGTTTGAGACCAGCCTAGCCAACACGGTGAAACCCTGTCTCTACTAAAAACACAAAAATTAGCTGGGTGTGGTAACAGGTGCCTGTAATCCCAGCAACTCAGGAGGCTGAGGCAGAAGAACTGCTCAAGCCCGGGAGGCAGAGGTTGCAGTGAACCAAGATCACAGCACTGCACTCCAGCCTGGGCAACAGAGAAAAACTCTGTCTCAAAAAAAAAAAAAAAATGTATATTGATGACAGTTGTACAACATCGTGAATACATTAAATGTAACTAATGATAAATTTTATGTTATGTGTATTTTGCCACAATAAAAGAATATAAAAATCTTTAAAGTCTATTCCCCCTAGCCAAAAAATGAAAAAGGGTAGCCTAATAGCAGAAAACTGGCAATACCCACCCTACTCCAGCCAAAGATGAAGGGAAACCCATACCCACCTTGCCCTTGTGGTTTCGGCAGGTCTGAATAGGAAGTTAACCTTCCATTCTCTGCTTAGTATTACTCTGCGTGGTATTGAGTGCTGTTCATCTTCCATCCTCTGCCCAGCAGAAGCAGGTGGCACCCCAATTCTCCTGCCAGTGGTGTTAGTGTGATCCAGTGGCAAGCTAAGCCTCCATCACCTCCAGCATCAATAAGACTGAGCAAAGTGATATAAGTCAGGGCTCCTGGTGTCAGTGAGGCCCAGTGGGGAACTGAGTTTGCATCCCTCCCTGCAGCAACAAAACAGTATGAGCCAGCCCTCCTCTTCCCCTCTCTGGTATCAGCAGGAAGGTGATCTTACATCTCCATTAAGAGACAGTGCAGTGATTTGAGTTGGTACCATACTTCAGCTAAGAAGGTATCAGCGGGGCCAAAGGGAAAGCTAAATATTCACACCCACTTGCCCCTTGTATTATATGAAGACAGGGGACTTCCAGATTAAAAGAAGAAAAAAAAGAAGATTAAATAGAATCAAGAGTTTCATAATATAATCACCATTCATCAACAATGAGATGTGTTAGATGTGGAATGATCTGAAGAGATGAATACTGAAGCCAGTATTACACTGATACCAAGACCAAACAACAAATACAGTACTAAAAAAGACAACTACAGACCAATATCTCTCATGAAATCAGAGGCAAAAATCCTCAAAAAAAAAATAAGCAAATCAAACCCAGCAATGTGAAACAAAAAATTATACACCGTAACCAAGTGGGATCTATTCCATGAATGCAAGGTTGGTTCAATATTTTAAAATCAATCAATGTAATTCACCATATCAGCAGGTTAAAGGAGAAAAATCATTGTACAAAATGATTGTATCAATTGATGCAAAAAAAGCATTTGACAAAATTCAACACCCATTCATGAAACAGACTTCAGCAAATTAGGAATAGAGGGGGAACTCTCACAACTTCATAAAGAGTATGTACAAAAAAATCTATATTTAACATCTTACTTAAATGGTGAAAGACTGAATGCCTGCCCTCTGAGTTTGGGAAAAGGGAAACAATGTCCATTCCCACTACTCTTATTCCACATATAGTGAAGTTCTAGTCTGGCAATAAGACCAGGGGAAAAAGCACTTGTGTTGTAAAGGAAGACACGAAACTATCCTTATATGTAGGTGACATGGTTATTTGTGTAGAAAATCTAAAGGAATCTACAAAAAGATTTCTAGAACTAATAACTGAGTGCAGCAAGTTTGCAGGATACCAGAGCAACGTACAAAACTCTATTGCATATCTAGCAATGAACATGTGAAAATCGAAATCAAAAACGATACCATTTACACTTGCTCCAGAGAAAACAGAATACTTAGGTGAAATGTAGCATGTACAGAACCTGAAATGTTTATAGTTACAAAATGTTGATTAAAAAAATTAAAGACCTAAATAAACGGAGAACCATACTATGTTCACAAATTGGAAGACTCAGCATCGTAAAGATGTCAGTTCTCCCAAACTGATCTATAAGTTTGATGCAATCCTGACGAAAATCCCGACATGGTTTTTGGTAGACATAGACAAAGTTTTTCTAAAATGTATATGGAAAAGCACAGAGCCATGGGTAGCTAAAGCACTGTAGACAAAGAGGAGGAATAAAGTATGGGGAATCTCCACACTCAGCCTTAAGGCTTACTCCACAACTACAGTGACAAAGACCGTGTGGTGCTGGTGGAGGGATGGACACACAGATCCATGGAACAGAACAGAGATCCCACAAAGAGGCCCACATGAGCATGCTCAATCGTTTTTTTTTATAAAGGTGCAAAAACAATTCAATGGAGGACGAATAACTTTTTCAACAAATGGTGCTGGAGCAATTCCACATCCAAAGACAAAACAATGAACCTGGACCTAAACCTCATACCTTTTACACACGTTGGCTCCAATGGATTACTGAACTAAATGTAAAACATAAAACTAAAAGAAAAACTTTTTTTTAAATAGGGGGAAATATTTATGATTTGGCGAGGCAAAGGGCAACACCAAAAAATGATTCATAAGAGCCTGATTGATAAATTGGACCCCATCAAGTCAAAATCTTTTGCTCTATCAAAGACTCTGTTAAGAGGATGAAAAGGCAAGCCAATAACTGGAAGAAAATATTTATAAACCACATATAAAAAAAGACCAGTACCTCAAAGATAGAAAGAACTCTCAATACTCAACCAAAAAAAACCCAACAAACCAATTAGAAAATGGAAAAAAAAATACATGAACAGCCATGTCATTGAGGATACTCCATTAGCAAACAAGTACATGAAAAGATGTTCAATGTCATTAGCCATCAGGGAAATGCAAATTAAAACCACAATGGAGTGTTATCTACACACCCATCAGAATGGCTAAAATAAAAAATAGTGGCAATGCCAAATGCTGGCAAGGATATGAGGAAACAAGGGCACTCATACTTTCCTGGTGAGAATTTAAAATGGTACAGCCATTCTGGAAAATACTTCGGCAATTCCTTGTAAACTTAAAGATAGAGTTACTAAAAGACCTAGCAGTTGTACTCTTGTCCACTTATCCTAGAAATGGAGACTCACACAGAAACCTGGATGTGAATGCTCATATCAGCTTTTTAAAACATTTTAATTTTTTTTTTTTTTAGACAGAGTCTCCCTCTGTCGCCAGGCTGGAGTGCAGTGGCATGATCTCAGCTCACTGCAATCTCTGCCTCCTAGGTTCAAAAGATTCCCCTGCCTCAGCCTCCCAAGTAGCTAGGAATACAGGCGCACACCACCATGCCCTGCTAATTTTTTTTTTTTGTACTTTAGTAGAGATGGGGTTTTACCACGTTGGCCAAGATGGTCTCGATCTCCTGACCTCGTGATCTGCCCGCCTCGGCCTCCCAAAGTGCTGGGATTACAGGCATATTAGCTTTATTTGTAATAGCTGAAAGCTGGAAACAGCTCAGATAGTCTTCAGCGGGTGGAGCTAACCTGTGGTATGTTCATACCATGGGGCACCCCTCAGCAACCAAAAGGAAGGAAGTTATGATGTACACAAAATTGTGGATGAGTCTCTAAACAATTATGCTGAGTCAGGGAAAAAAAGCCAAGCAGGAAAGGTGATATGCGAAATCCATGTCTATGATAGTCTAGAAATGACCAAATTATTGAAATGGAGAACAAATTAGTTGTTGCCAGGGTCAGGGACAGGGTGAGAAGGAAGGAAGTGGATGTGACTATGAAAGTTTAACATGAGGGATCCTTGGGATGATGAAAGTGTTCCGTGTCTGGGCTGTGTCAATGTCAGTATCCTGGCTGTGACACTGTACTGCAGTTGTTTTTCAAGATATTACCATCGGAAGAAGCAGGGTAAAAAGGTACAAGGATCTCTCTGTATCATTTATTACAATTGCATGTGAATTTACACTTAACTCTAGATAGAAAATGTAATTTAAGATAATCAACAATGTAACAAAATGATGCTTCCCACTCACCACCGCAGAGCCCACACTGTTGGAGCAGCGGACCACACCCAACTCTGGAAACCTTTCTCTTTGTCTCAACTACCTGGGGCTCCCCTCCATAGTACCAATCCCTGACCCCAGAACCAATGGAGTCCAACTAGAAAATTGTGACATTATCTCAAAAAACTGCCTGTTACCAAGTCAGCCCCAGGAACGAAGCTGAACCTCCTTTGCAAACCCATGCCTTTGAAAAAGCAGTGCCCATAAACCCGGGACAAATGGACTTTGAGGGGATATGGGCTGAAAAGGGGGCTTTGCCCTCCAAGGCTCCATTCCTCATGGGGAAGGCACTTGGACCTAAAGGCACTTGGACCATTCACAAGTTCTTGGCTCCACCCGGGTCTGCTCATAGATCTCCTCTCATGGAGGAAGTTGCCAGGAACACCCTCAAGGGGAAAGAAGTTGCTGTGGTGGAATGGAGAGGGACGGTCTGGGGCCCGCGTTGCACCCCTGCTGGGCAGCCCCTGCGCTACCAGCTTCCCTGCAGCCACAAACCGAGGTTTGTCCCAGTTACCAGCCAGGATTATTCTGCAAAAAGCCCTGATCCCTCAGAATATTGTCTGTTGAGGTGCTGGCATTCTGGAATGTCACCTTGGGAAGAGAATAGCCAGGGAAGCTGGGAAGTTGCCACCACGAAAAATGTCAGGGAGTTGGGTAAAAGATCTCTTCCCGGAAACTGCAAGAAATTGACCTCTGGCCTTGCTCACCCTGGGGACAGACAGCTCATGCACCTCCATCATGCCCTTCAGGCCCCAGCGCTTGTTATGGCTTGTTTCCATTTGTGTATTTTTCATTCAACAAGCATGGGGTGAGCTTTGGGGCAGTGAAAACCCCTTAATGTTGAGTCACAAAGAACTGGGTTCCAGTCCTCTCTGGGTAACTTCAGAGCTGCCTCCTTGGGTAAGATGTGCTCCCTACAAGTCACATTCACCATCTGTGAAAAGCAGGTAATAGGTCCCCTGTTTTCTTGCCTATTACTTGTTTTCATGTGATGACTAGAAGTAATCTGTGAGAGGCACTAGTGTGTTGGGGTTCTTCAGAGAAACAGAACCAAGAGAATATACCTCTGTCCACACCATATATACAGCGTGGTACTGTGGGGTGCTTTTTTTTTTTTTTTGGTTTGGGGTTTTTTTTTTGAGACAGGGCCTCAGTCTGTCACCCGGGCTGGAGTTCAGTGGCACTATTTTGGCTCACTGCAGCCTCAACCTCCCAGTCTCAGGTGATCCTCCCACATCAGCCTCCCAAGTAGCTGGGATTACAGGCACATGCCACCATGCCTAGCTAATTTTTTGTATTTTTTGTAGAGATGGGGTCTCACCATGTTGCCCAGGCTGGTCGTGAATTCCTGGGCTCAAGTGATCTGCCTGCTTCGGCTTCCCAAAGTACTGGGATTACACCTCAAAACCACTCCTGGCTGGTGGTATTGTGGTTTTAATTTGCATTTCCCTGATGGCTAATTATACACACACACACATAACGCACACAAACACTGAGACAGATATATATATATCGAATCTCTATGTCCTCTCTCTTTCTCATATATATATATATATACATATGGAGGCATTTGCAATGCGTTATGAAGCATTGGCTTGTGTGTTTATGGAGGGGTTGAAGTCCCACAGTGTGGTGTCTGCAGGCTGGAGACCCAGGAAAGCGGTGCTGTAATTCCAGTTTGAGTCCAGACACCTGAGAAGCATGGGAGCTAAGAGTGTAGGTCCCAGTTTAAGGTCCGAATACTAAAGTCACAGCACGAACAGGCAGGCAGGAAGAAAAGGGGCAGAGCCCTGCTTCCTCTGCCTTTTTGCTCTATTTGGGCCCTAGAGGGATTTGGTGAGACCCACCACACTGGGGAGGGCCACGTGTTTTGCTCAGTCCACCAATTCAAGTGCTGATTTCATCCAGAAAGGCCTTCATAGACACACCCAGAAATCACGTGTAACCAGCTAGCTGGACACCCCGTGGCTCAGACAAATTGACACATAAAATTAACCATCATAACTGGATACCATGCATTCATCAACACATCCTTCATCAACTGTGGTTGTTGGTTGTTGGGAACATTTGGTCTTGGCCTCCCTACATTCATTCCTGCCTCTTGCATCCACATCTTTGACTGACACTTGGGGAGTGTTCCTCCTCCCTCCTCCCCACTTGGTCTGTGGAGCAGGGATGAGGCTCTACCACTGATGGGAAACATGTGACCAGGCCTAGCGAATCAACATGGTGTGCTCCCCACCCTTACCCCCACAAGGCTCAGAAGTGGCCCTGCCTCACTGGGGAGGTTGGCATAGAGTCTTGCAGCTCTATGCAGGGCTGGAGTCAGGAAAGGGTGATGCCAGAACTGCTCATGGCTGCCTGTGACCACCAGGGCAGGCCTGTCCGATGTTAGAGTCAAAAATCATTAAGTGGAGCTCAGAAATTGAGCAGGACTCAGGATCCTAGTAAGATCACTGGGACACCTGTATCCAGTCACACCTGAGGCCAGTTGACCCTGAACTGTTTCACAAAAGACCCACTGGAGTCCAGCACCTGCTTAAACAGTTAGGCTGAGGCTCTGTCCCTTGGGTCCACCAAGGAGACAATGATGAGTAAGAACTTATCACTTGCCCTGAGTCTCTAACATCCCAGACCCATTAAAGAAAACAAATTGAGAACAGTGTTGTAACCACTATAGGGGTCAAAGCTAGCCACAGTGTGAGTCCTGAGGAGGAGGGATCAAGGAATGAATCTCTGAGCCCTGATAGGGATAGAATCTATGATATGGATGGAATCTAACGTTCTGGGGGTCCTAGACCCCTGTGAGAATATGATGGAGTTCTGTGCCCATGACCCACAACAATGCACATTTATGAGCACACACACCCTATGCACATGCACACACACGCACCCTACCCGTGCATACACGCGTGCACACACACGCACACACACACACTTGCCTGCATGCACACAATGTCATCCATAGCATCGGTCATCATAAACCCAATCTATGAACCCTCCCCTGCTCGCTGCACGCTGGGGACCAGGAACAGTTTCACAGATGTGGCAGTGATAGGCAGAGAGAATGGCCCCGGTGAGGCATCCCCAGGTGGAAGGGATGGAGGGGCAAAGGCACAGTAACACAAAGGCCACAGTGTCAGGGAACATGTAAGCAACACCTACAACAAACTGCAAGGTGGAGCAGGCAGTGGAGTGTTCCTGCTTAGGGATGGAACCCCAGATCAGGAAGCCCAGGCCTGAGCATTCTTGTGTCCTGAACCTCCAGCTGGAGCCACGTGGTCAGGAAACAAGAAAACAGAGACAACCACAAGAGGAATCTAGGCTCATCCAGGCCAGCTGCTTGGCATCTCCAAACCACACACTGCAGACAGGAGCTCTTCCTGTGAATGAGGTCTGTGCCTCTCTCTTTTTTAAGAGAGAAATCCTGGCTTAGCCAGAAGCAGAAACCACTAAGAACTGCATTGCTCTTCTCCACTTGGCCTGGACAGCAAGTCACCTGAGAGGTTTAGGGAACAAACAAACAAAGCAGATCCAGACTCCATCCTTGACCTGATGACTTAGAGTATTGGTGTGAGTCATAATCAGATAGATGATATAGATAGATAGATGATGATAGATAGATGATAGATAGATAGATGATAGATAGATAGATAGATAGATGATAGATAGATAGATGATAGATAGATGATAGATAGATGATAGATAGATAGATAGATGATAGATAGATGATAGATAGATAGATAGATGATAGATAGATGATAGGTAGATAGATAGATAGATGATATAGATAGATAGATAGATAGATAGATAGATAGATAGATATAATAGAGATAGATGGGTGATACATAGGTGATAGGTGGATAGATAGCTAGATGGAGATAGATAATAGAGAGACAGATGACAGGTGGATGGATAAATAGATAGAGATAATAGAGAGCTAGATAGGAGATATATGATAGGTAGACAGATAGAGACAGATGATAGATTATAAGTGGATAGACAGGTGACAGATTTTGATGGATAAGTGGATGATAATAGATGATAAGTAATATATAAATTTTGATAGATTTTGATAGATAAAAGATGATGATGAAGACAGATTTAGATAGATGACAAAAATAAATAAATTTTAACAGATAGAGTTAAGATAAATGATAGCTAGCTAGCTAGATGACAGATCAATGATAGGTAGATGATACACAGATCATAGATAAGATAGGTGATTGATACATAGATCATAGATAAGATAGACAGATGACTGATAGATGATAGATAGATAGATAGATAGATAGATAGATAGATAGATGATAGATAGATGATAGATAGATGATAGATAGATTGATTGATATAGATGATAGATGATAGATAGATGATTGATAGATAGATAGATAGATAGATAGATAGATAGATAGATAATAGATAGATGGGGCACTCAAGGAGGGGGCCCAGGGTCTCCCCTCCACTGAACCTGAACCAGGATATAGACAGGGCACCATGAGGTGTGATGCCACTAACTGAAACCAGAGAGGGATGGCAAGTTGCTGAGGCTCACACAGCGAGCCTGCAGCTGAGCCAGCTCCCCATTCCGGGGTAGGGTTTCTGCCACTCTAGGCAGCCTCTTCCACAGTTCCCATTTGACTCCAGAGCTCAGAGGCCACAGCAGGCACAGACACTTCTCGTCTTGTCCTGGCTGCAGCCCAAACCATCACCCTACATGCCCTGATTTTCAATCAGATGGAGCAGGAGGACTGGGCTGAGGGCAGTGGGGCAGGAGTGAGGATGATGAGCAGGGCCATATTCTGGCCTCTGTCCCTTTCTGGTCCATAGCGGGTCGGCAGGCAGGCCTACCAGTTCTCATATGTGACTGTATCAGGTTCCAGCTGGCCACCACTACAGCCTGGCTGGATTCTATTCTTAGATTTCCCAGCAAACCTCACTGGGAAAGACAGAGACAGAAAACCTCGAAAATGACCACCCAGCACTGTTCCTGAGGCCTGGAGTTGGGGGACATGGCAGCATCTGGTTTCTGACTGGAAGGAACATGGAAACCCCCAAATTTCCTCAATGCTCAGAAGAGGAAACTGAGGCCCAGAGAGGTAAGTGGCATGCCCAGTTTCACCTGCAGAGAGGCAGGGTTGGCACCCCTCCCAGCAGCACCCTCTGGAGCCACCCTGGTCATAGGCAGCCAGAGTTGGCAGGGCCCTCTGTTGGCCGGAAGGCAGGGAAACTGAGGCCCAGAGAGGAGCTAGAGAAAGCTGGAGCCACTCGTCAAAGCAACTGACTACAAGATGTGGTGCCTGACCTTAACACGCAGTGCGGTGTCGGAAACACAGTGCTCCCCATACTGACTGGACCACGGCCTCCGTTTTCTCTCTTCAGAACTCATCGAGGGGGGCAGTGACCCCTGGAGGCCTCTCTGGGAAGCATGAAGTAATAATACCAGTAAAAAGCCCTACACCCTATATCCCAGGCTCTGTTCTGTTCCCATTACCCGGCTGGCCACCAACCTAAGCACCTACTGTATGTGGAACACCCAACACCTGTAACCAGGGCTGGATATAGGTGTTTGGCACACAGTAGGTGCTTAATAAGTTCCATCTCCTTCTTCCCCCTGCAGTCATGGTTTGCTCAGGAGTGCTTCCTAACCACCAGCTCAAGGCCACCAGTTCCATGACATCATTCAGAAGGATGTTGTCCAAATACGGCAGAGCAGCTCCTATCCCTGCCCACACCCTCCTGGTGCCCCCCAAAGCTCAGAAGTGGAGGTCACTGCATGCTTTCTTCTCTGGCAGCTGGATACCGGATAGGCCCTTCAGGAAGCCAGTGTCAGTGCAGAGAATACAGCTTCAAAGACAGATGCGGCAGTTTTTAAATGTGGCTGTGAGCTATTTAACACTGCTCCATCAAGAAGTGGGTCTGCTTGCCCCTTTTGAATCTGGTAAGCTATGGCTGCTTTGACCAAGGAAAGAGTCAAGGAACAGAATTGTGTGACTTCCAAGGCCAAGGCACAAAAGGCCATGCAGCTTTTACCTTGCTCACTGGAACACCCACCTTTGGAGCCCCAAGAAGTCCCACTGCTCTGGGCTGCCATGCTGTGAGGAAGCCCAAGCCACACAGAAAGCCACATGGAGTCACTCCAGTCAATAGTCCCAGCTGGCCTGTCCCTCAGCTGTCCCAGTCCCTTTGAAAGAGCAAGAATGCTATCTTTAAGTGGACCATCATGCTCAGCAATCCTAGCTCCCAACTGTTGAAGTCACACAAGACCCTTTGGTTGTCCCAGCAGACGTACCAGATATTGTAGAACAGAGATAAGTTGTTCCCACTGTGCCCTGTTCCAGTTTCTGACCCACAAAATCTTTGAGAATAATAAGATTATTGTTGTTTGGAACCACAAAGCTTTGGGGTGGTTTACTATGCAGCAATAGATATTCAGAATACAGGCATACCATGGAGATATTACAGGTTTGGTTCCAGATCACAATAATAAAGCAAATACTAAAATAAAGCAAGTCACACACATTTTTTGGTTTCCCAGTGCAGGTAAAAGTTATGTTTACACTACACTGTAGTATACTAAGAGTGCAACAGTATACAGTCTAAAAAATTTTACTTACATACCTTAATTTTAAAATACTTTATTGCTAAAAAATTCTGACACTGAGACATAAAATGAGTACATGCTCTTGGAAAAATTGTGCCAATAGACTTGCTCAATGCAGGGTTGCCATAAATCACCAATTTGTTAAAAATGCAATATCTGTGCAATGCAATAAAACAAAGTTCAATAATATGAGGTATGACTGTATAGGATTATTGGGTACTGGGTTCTGGATCCAAGGCCCAGCCCTGCAGTGGACCAGTTGTCTGGATCTCTCTGAGTTTCAATTTCCCCACATGTAAAAGGATCAAAGTTGGTCACAGAACACGGATGACAAATATACAATACATGTGCCCTCCCATCCCATTCCTGGGCAGATATTACTAAATGCACACAGTATTGCTTCCCATGCTCATCCTTATACCCTCAAGAGAGCCCTCCTAGCAAGCACAGGCATCAGTTAAACTTGCCCTCAATGAGGGGCCACAACACCCGCCCCCTAGAGTTCCTATGGTGACCAAGTACACTTGCTATACACAAGGCTTGCCTGGTACCCAGGTGTGGCTCAGAGAGTCCCTTTCTGGGCACCATATCATCTCTCAGTCAGGGGGGTTTCATGAAAGAATGCTCAAGAGTGTGATCAGGAAAATGGTGAACTGGGAAGAACCAAGCTCCTTTTCCTCCACAGTAACATTCTTCCCCCACCTCAAAAAACATCAAGCAGCAACTATCAGAACAAATTTTGTCCAAAGTCTGGAAAGCAGTCAAGTGTTTAGAGCAATCAAGCTGATGCCCAATACGAAAATAATCTTCAAAATATTAATAGTAAGAAAGTTTTTTTTAATCTGTTCTTGTCCCACCCCCTCCTTGGTGCAGCATGTCTTGGTGTTGAGGTGGTGGCAGGCAGCCTGTGGACTCCATTTGGGATCATCAAACAAACAACAGGAAACCCTAGAGAAGAGAAAGAAACTGACTTAAAAGTTGCTATATTATAGCAGTCAAATTCAACTTATTAGACCAAGATTTTTAAATGACTCTTAAAAATGCTCAAAGAGCTAAATCAAAACAGGTACAAAGGGCTGAAGGAAATCAGGGAACAGATATAGGAACAAAATGAGAATATAAATAAAGAGAAATTATAAAAAGGAGCCAAACAAAAATTCTGGATAGCGTAATAACTGAAATTTGAAAAACTTGCTTGAGGGTTTAATAACAGATTTGGTCAGGCAGAACAAAAAAAAAATAGTTAACTTGAAGAAAGAGCAATTAAAACTATTGAAGCTGAGGAACAGAAAGAAAAAGCAATGAAAAAAGTGAATGGAGCCTAAGGGACCTGTGAGACACTATCAAGCATAACAACATATGCATTGCGGGGATTCCAAGTAGGAAAACTCAAAGACATCCATAAGAAGACACATTGTAATTAAAGTAGTAAAACTAAAGACAAAGGGAAAATGTTCAGAGCAGCAAGAGAAGAGCAACATGTCACATGTGACAAGAAATTTATAAGATTATCAACTGATTTCTCATCAGAAACCTCAGAGGCCAGAAGGCAGTGGGAATGACGCATTTGAAGTGCTGAGTGAAAACAAAAACAAAAGCAAAAAAACCTTAGGATGAAAAGAAAGGATCTCAAATGTAACCTGAACCTGCATAAAGAAATAAAGATTTCCAATAAAGGTAAATACATGAGAAAATGTAAAAGCCAATAATATTTGAAATTTGGCTTAGAACTCCACTGTTTATTTTCTATTTGATTTGAAAGTCAAATCTATGTTACCGAGCACATGATGTACAAAGATGTAATTTGTGACAACAACCTAAAAGGGCAGACAATGCTGTATAGAAGCACTGATTTGTATACTGTGGAAGTTAAGTTGATATCAATTTGAATTGATAACTTTCTCATATTAACCACAAAGAAAATATCTATACAGAAAAGGAAATGAAAAGGGAATCAAAACACTTCACTATTTTTTTAAAAGTCAACAAAACACAAAAGAATATAGTAATGAGAGCAATGCAATAAAACAAAGTGCAATAATATGAGTTATGTCTGTATAGGATTATACAGAGAGTAAAAAGCTATATTCTTGAGAAACAAAAAGCTATAAGATATACAGAAAACAAAGAACAAAATGACAACAGTAAGTCTTTCCACATTAGTAATTACTTAGATTAAACTCTCCAATCAAAAGGCAGATTGACAGAATGAATAAAAAATGATTCAACTATATACTGTCTATAAGAATCTCACTTTAGATCTAAAGACAAAATAGAGGCCAGGTACGGTGGATCACACCTGTAAACCCAGTACTTAGGGAGGCCAAGGTGGATGGATCACTTGAGGTCAGGAGTTCAAGACCAGCCTGGCCAACATGGTGAAACCCCATCTCTACTAAAAATACAAAAATTAGCCAGGCCTTGTGGTGCATACCTGTAATCCCAGCTACTTGGGAGACAGAGCCCCAAGAATCACATGAACCCAGGAGGCAGAGTTTGCAGTGAGCTGAGGTCATGCCACTGCACTCCAGCCTGGGCAACAGAGCAAGACACTGTCTCAAAAGACAAAATAGATAAAAACTAATAAGATGAAAAAATATTTCATGCAAATAGTAACCAAAAGAGAGCTGGAATAGCTCTACTAATATCACACAAACAGACTTTAAGTCAAAACAATTAGAAGAAGTAAAGAGAGTCATTATATATTGATAAAAGGGTCATTCATCAAGAATGCATAACAATTATGAACATATATGCACCAAACAACCAAGCACCCAAATATACAAAGAAACATTAACAAAATTAAAGGGAGAAACAGACAACTCTACAATAATAATTGAAGATTTCAATACCTGACTTTCAATAATGGATAGGACAACCAGACAGAAAGCCAATAAAAAAACAGAGGACTTGAACAGCACAAAAACCAATTAGACCTAAAGGACATATACAGAACAGTCCACCCAACAACAGCAGAATACAGGTTCTTTTCAAGTACATGTGAAACATTCTCCAGGATAGAACATGTTAGGCCACAAAACAAATCTTAATACTTTTTCAAAAAATTGAACTCATACAAAGTATCTTTTCTGATCACAAGGAATGAAACTATAAATTATTAACAAAAAGAAAACTAAGCTATGCATGGTGGCTCTCATCTATAATCCCAGCACTTTGGGAGGCCAAGGCATGCAGATCACCTGAGGTCAGGAGTTCAAGACAAGCCTGGCCAACATAGCGAAACCCCATCTCTACTAAAAAACACAAAAATTAGCTGGGCATGGTGGTGCATGCCTGTAGTCCCAGCTACTCAGGAGGCTGAGGCAGGAGAATCACTTGAACCCTGGAGGCAGAGGTTGCAGTGAGCAGAGATCACACCACTGCACTCCAGCCTGGGTGACAGAGTGAGACTGTGTCTTAATCTCAAAAAGAAAAAACTGAAAAATCCACAAATATGTGAAAATTGAACAACACACTTCTAAACAAATCAATGGATTAAACAAGAAATAACAAGGAAAATGAGAAAATACCTTGAGATAAATGGAAAGGAAAACACAACATACCAAAACTTAGAGGACACAGAGAAAGCAATGCTAAGAGAAAACAGTATGCAGTAAACACATACATTTCTTTAAAAAGATGTCAAATAAATAGCCTAACTGTACACCTTAAGAAACTAGAAAAGAAGAGCAAATTAAAATTCAAGCTATCAGATGGAAAAAAAATTTGTATAGAGATAAATGAAATAGACAGTCGAAAAACAATATTGAAAATCAATGAAGCCAACAAGTTGGTTCCCTGAAAAGATCAAGAAAACTGACAAACTTCTAACTAGACTGACAAAGAAAATAAGAGTTAAGACACAAATTACTAAATTCAAAGATGAAAATGAAGACAATGCTACAGATTTTACACAAATAAAAAGATTACAAGAAAATACTATGAGCAATTGTACACCAACACATTGGGTAACCTAGAAATAATGAACAAGTTTCTAGAAACACACAATGTACCCAAACTGAATCATGAAGAAATGAAGGATCTGAATAGACCTCTAAGAAGTAAGGAGATTGATTCAGTTATTCAAAACCTGGCAATAAATAAAAACCCAGGTCCAGGTGGCTTACCTGTTGAATTCTACCAAACATTGAAAGAAGAATTAACACCAATTCTTCTCAAGCTCTTCCAAGAATTGAAGAGGAGGGAATAGTTCCTAACTCATTTTATGGAGCTAGCATTATCCAATACCAATGCCAGACAAAGACGGTACAAGAAAACTACAGAACAATATCACCTATAAATATAGATATAAAAACCCTCAACAAAATACTAGCAAACCAAATCCATCAGCATTGTAAAATAATTATTACCATGACCAGCTGGGATTAATTCCAGGAATGCAAGGGTGGTTAAACATGTGAAAATCAAACAAGGAAACACATCACATTAATAGAATGAAGGAAAAAAATACATAATCATCTGAATTATTGGAGAAAAATCCAATACTCTCTTATGATTAAAAAACACTCAATAAATTATGAATAGAATGGAAGTTCCTCAAAATAATAAGTCATATATGAAAACCCCATAACTAACATCATACTCAGTGATGAAAGACTGAAAGCTTCTCCCCTAATATCAGAAGCAAGACTTTGCCTACTTTTGCCACTTCTATTCACCATCATATTGGAAGTCCTAGCCAGAGCAATTAGGCAAGAAAAATAAATGAAAGGCATGCAAATTAAAATGAAGAAATGAATTAATGCTCATAGATTGAAAGAATCAATATCATTAAAACGTCCATACTGCCCAAAGCAATCTATAGATTCAGTGTTATTCCTATCAAATTACTAATGCCATTTTTCACAGAATTAGAAGAAACTAAATTAAAATTCATATGGAACCAAAAACAAGCCCAAATAGCCAAGGCAATTCTAAGCAAAAAGAATAAACCTGGAGGCATCACATTATCCAACTTCAAACTATACAATAAGTCTACAGTAACCAAAACAGCATGTTACTGGAACAAAAATAGACATATAGGCCAATGGAACAGAATACAGACGACTGAAATAAATCTGTATACCTACAACCAACTGATCTTTGACAAAGCCAATAAAAATAAACAATGAGTAAAGGATATCCTATTCAATAAATGGTGCTGGGAAAACTAGCTAGCCATATGCAGAAGAATTAAACTGAACCCCTACCTCTCACTGTATACAAAAATTAACCAAGATGGATTAAAGACTTAAATATAAGACCTCAAACTATAAAAATCCTAGAAGAAAACCTAGGAAACACCCTTCTAGACATCGGCCTAGGCAAAGAATTTGTGACTAAATCCTCAAAGGCAAATGCAACAGAAACAGAAATGGACAATTAGAACCTAAAGAGATTCTGCACAGCAAAAGAAACTACCAACAGAGTAAAGAGACAACCTAGGGCCTGGGAGAAAATATTTGCAAACTATGCATCCGACAAAGAAAATGTTTGCTAACTATGCATCTGACAAATAACTAATATCCAGAATATATAAGGAATTTAAACAGATCAACAATAAAAAAATGACTCCATTAAAAGGTGGTCAAAGCACATTAACAAATACTTTCCAAAAGAAGACATACAAGTGTCCAACAAACATGAAAAAATGCTCAATATTACTCATCATCAGAAAGATGCAAATCAAAACTGCAAGGAGACACCATCTCATACCCGTCAGAATGGCTATTATGAAAAAGCAGAAAATAACAGATGTTCGTAAGGTTGCAGAGAAAGGAAAATGTATATACATTGTTGGTGGAAATGCAAATTAGTTCACCCCCTGTGGAAAAAAAGTTTGGCGATTTCTCAAAGAACTAAAAATAGAATTACCTCAACCCAGCAACCCCATTACTGGGTATATACCCAAACAAAAATAAATTGTTCTACCAAAAAAACACCTGCACTCATATATTTATTGTAGCACAATAAATAGCACAATAGCAAAGGCATGTAATCAACCCAGGTGCCCATCAGTGGTGAACTGGATAAAGAAAATGTAGTATATATTGAGGTAGGAGGCGGGACTCAACTCCAGAGGTGGGGTTCAGACACTGGACCAAGTTGAAGACTGGCTAAAACAGGGCCAGGGTGGAAGCAGCTTTCCATAAGACACACCCACCAGTGTGCCATGTCAGTTCACCTTGCCATGACAACACTTAGGAGTTACTGCCCCTTTCCATGACAATGACTCAAAAATTACCACTCTTTTCCTAGCAATTTCTGCATAAACTGCTCCTTAATCTATGTGTAATTAAAAGTAGGTATAAATATGACTGTAAAACTGCCCTGAGCTGCTACTCTCAGCACACTGCCTGTGGGGTAGCCCTGCTCTGCAGGAGAGGTCATGGAGCTGTAACGTCACTGGAGCTCAAACACTGCTCAAAAATTTCGATAAAGCTGTTTTCTTCTACCCTATCACTGGCTTACTCTTGACTTCTTTCTTGGGTGAAGCCAAGAACTCTTGTGAGCTAAGCCCCACTTTGGGGGCTTGCCTGTCTTGCATCACATATACAGCCATAAAAAAGAACAAAATCATATCTTTTGCAGCAATATGGATGCAGCTGGAGGCCATTATCCTAAGCTAATTCACGTGGAAACAGAAAAACAAATACCACATGTTCTAATTTAGAAGTGACAGCTAAACATTGGGTATACATGGGCACAAAGACAGGACCAATAAACACTAGTGATTCCAAAAGGGAGGAGAAAAAGATAGGGATGAGGGTTCAAAAACTACCTATTGAGTAATATGTTCACTAGCTGGGTGACAGGATCTTTAGAAGCCCAAACCTCAGCCCACACAATATACCATGTGACAAACCTGAACATGAACCCCCTAAATCTAAGATTTAAAAAAAAAGCAAGGTGATATAATCTTATATGTAGAAATGCTCAAGATTGCACACCAAAAAATAAAGAATAAAAACCAAAAAACTATCAGAGCCAAAAAACAATTCAACAAAGTTGCAGGGTATAAAATCAGCATCCCTAAAATTAGTTGCATTTCTATGTAGTAACAATGAAAAGGAAATTAAGAAAATAATTATATTTATAATGACATCAAAAAGAATAAAATACTTAAGAATAAATGTAATGAAGAACATGATAAACCAGTATCCTGAAAACTATAAAACATTGCTGAAAGAAAATAAAGACCTAAATGGAAAGACATTCCATATTCATAGAAATGTCTTTAAGTTCATAGGGATGTTAAGATGGCAATATTACCAAACAGTCCACTGATTCAATGCAATTCCTATGGCATTTTTTGTACAATAGAAAAACCTACCCTAAAATTCACATAGAATGTTAAGGGAACCCAAAAAAGCAAAACAATCTTGAAAAAAAATAAAGTTGGAGAGTTTACTCTTTCTAATTTCAAAACTTACTACAAAGCTACAGTAATCAAAACAGTGTGGTGTGGTATAAAGACAGACATATTGACCAATGAAATACAATAGAGAACCTAGAAATAAACTCTTGTATATATGGCCAAATGATTTTCCATAGAGGTTCCAAGAACATTCAGTGGGAAATGGATGGTCTTTCAACAAATGGTGTTGGGTTTCCAACTGGATATCTTCATGCAAGAATGAAGTTGGACCCTTATTTTACACTGAATACAAAAATTAACTCAAAATAGATCAAACACATAAACTCTTGCTAAAACCATAAAACTCTTAAAAGCAAATATAGGGGATATCTTTATGATATTGGATTTGATAATGACTTTTTAAAATATAACACCAAAAGCACAAGCAACAAAATGAAAAATAGACTACATAAAAATTTAAAGGTCTGGGCAAGGTGGCTCACGCCTGTAATCCCAACACTTTGGGAGGCCGAGTTGGGTGGATCACTTGAGGTCAGGAATTCGACACCAGCCTTACCAACGTGGCAAAACCCCATCTCTACTAAACATACAAAAAATTAGCTGGGCATGGTGGCAGGTGCCTGTAGTCCCAGCTACTTGGGAGCCTGAGGCATGAGAATTGCTTTAACCCAGGGGACAGAGGCTGCAGTGAGCCAAGATTGTGCCACTGCACTCCAGTGTGGGCCAACAGAGCAAGAGATTCTGTCTCAGAAAAAAAAAAAATGTAAACTTTTGTTCATAAAAGGGCACTATCAAGAGAATAAAAAGGCAACCCATGTAATAGGAGAAAACATTTGGAAATCATATATCTAATAAGGGATTACTATTCAAAATATATAAGGAGGCTGGGAGTGGTGGCTCACACCTGTAATCCCAGAACTTTGGAAGGCTGAGGCAGGTGGATCACTTGAGGTCAGGAGTTAGAGACCGGCCTGGCCAACATGGCAGAACTCCCATCTCTACTAAAAAAATACAAATTTAGCTGAGTATGGTGGCATGCACCTGTAGTCCCAGCTCAGGAAGTTGAGGCAGAAGAATTGCTTGAGCCCAGGAGGTGGAGATTGCAGTGAGCCAAGATCATGCCATTGCACTCCAGCCTGGGCGACAGAGACTCCATCTCAAAACAAAACACCACCACCACCAACAAATATATGTATATTTCTTTTAAATATAAATATATTATATATATTTACATTTCTTATAAATATATTATATATATTTACATTTCTTATAAATATAAATATATTATATATATTTACATTTCTTTCTTATTTATATAAGAAATGTATATATTTGTAATAAAGAGATATATATATATATGTATATATATAAAGAAATCCTGGGCTGGGTGCAGTGATTCATGCCTCTGGGAGGCATAGGCGAGAGGATCACTTGAGGCCAGGAGTTCAAAATCAGCCTGGTCAAAATAGCAAGACTTCATCTCTGCCAAAAATTTTTTTAAAAATTAGCCAGATGTAGTAGTGCACACCTGTAGTCCCAGCTACTGGGGAGGCTGAGACAGGAATATCCCTTGAGTCCAGGAGGTCGAGGCTGCAGTAACCCATGATGGCACCACTGCTCTCCAGCTTGGGTGACAGAATGAGATCTCATCTCTTAAAAAACAAACAAACAAACAAACAAAAACTCCTACCACTTAACAATAAAAATCAAACAATCAAATTCAAAAATGGGCAAAGGATTGAAAAGATATTTTGTCTGAAGAATGTATATAGATGGCCAATATACTCATCAAAACATGTGCAACATCATTAGTTACTAGGGAATTGCCAACTAAAACCACAATAAAATAGCAATTCATACCCATTAGGATGGCTGTTATGAAAGGAATGGAAAATAGCAAGTGTTGGCCAGGATGTGGGGAAATTGGAACCCTTGTGTGTTGCTCATGGGAATGTAAAATGATGCAACCACTGTGGGAAGCAGTATGGTACTTCCTCAAAAAGATAAACATAGAATTACCATATGTCCTAGCAATTCCACTTCTAGATATATTCCCAAAAGAATTGAAAACAGGGACTCAAGCAGAATATTTGTACACCAATATTCATAGCACCATCATTCACAATATCTAAAAGTTGGAAGTAACCCAAGTGTCTACCAACAGATGAATGGATAAATAAAATGTAATATAGATATACAGTGGAATATTATTCAGTTGTAGAAAAGGAATGAAATTCTGACACATGCTACAGCACGATAAACCTTGAAGACATGATGTTAAGTGAAATAAGCCAGACACAAAAGGACACATATTGTATGATTCTACTGACATGAAGTGCCTAGAATAGACACATTCAGAAATAGGAGAGTAGAATACCGGATATCGGGGCTGGCAGAGGCAAGACTGGGGAGTGACTGCTTAGTGGGTATAGAGTTTCAGTTTGGGCTGGTGAAAGTTCTGGAGATGGAGGGTGGCAATGGTTGTGGAGCATTGTGAACATGCTTAATGCCACTAAACCACACTTTAAAGTGACTAAAATGATACGTTTTATGTGATGCATACTTTGTCACATTTAAAAAATAATCAAAAAAAAGGAAGAAATGAGGGAGGGAGAAAGGGAAGGAGGGAGATAGGAAGCAGGAAGCTTAATGTCCTGGCTCGCCTGGCAGCCATCTTGACCTAACTTCTTCAAGTGATTGGATTTTTGCCTTTCCCAACACAGGTTCCATGTAAATAGTCCTCTCAGGCTAGGTATATTCACTTTTGAAGCAAACAGAAGTATATTTTAATACTCAAGGAAGAAGGAGAGAGAACATTTCTCCAATTTTCCGTCTTAATTCTACAAGTGAAGGGAAAATACTCATTCTATTTCCAGATAAATCCTAGCATTTCACAAGGGGAAAATCTACTTTCTGAGTGGACTAGCTCTGGGAATAACCTGAGTTGTAAGTGAGTAAGGTAACTTACACTCAAAGCACTCAAAGGAAGGTGTGGGACTTGTATCTGAACAGGACCCACAGCCACTTGGTGACAGTATTCAGCGGTTTTTTGTTTGTTTCCAGGAAAGAAGGAAGGCTAAGGTCTTTCTGAAGACCTTAGGAAACCTGACGACCTTTGAGTAGAGCAGGAGAATCAGGAGATCCTTGGGTTCTTCTGGGAAGCCCTCATGAAGGAGATCCTGTGAGTGAATGGCCTTGGCTTTGGGCCCTTCACATTCTCCCCTTGCTGACTGTGTGACCTTGATCAGGTCACCTCCCCTGTCTGAGCCTCACTGTCCTCTTACTCCAGGTGCCTACCACCTTTTATGAGCCGGTAGAATAAATTCTTCCAGGTCTGGCAAACAGAAGTGAGCAGAAGTTTGTGAGTATGGTCAGACTTCCATACGGAGACAGCACCTGCCTCCTGACTCCAGCTGGAATCCCACTGTAGAGTGTCATTTCTTCAGTTTAAGAGTTTGTTAGTCCATGAAAGTGTTTTAAACACCTAGTACCCCCCAGGCTCAATGCTAAGTGTTGGATAGAGACATCCCTAGGTAGGTACAGTCTTCAGGCCCTTCGGGATGGCTGAGTTTCAGAGCCTTTCCTAGGAGCAGGGGTTCTTAGCAGTGAGGAGGCTCCGAGAGTGACCTTGTGTGGCCCTCCTGCAGGGGAAGCCAAGTCAGAGCAGTAAATGCCAGCGTGGACATGAGCCAGAGTGACCATAAGTGAATGAACGGGCTGGGTGGAAACTGAGGCAAAGCGGAGATCCCCTGCCTCCAAATAAAGCTACCACTCAGCTCAGCCACTTGTTTCCATGAGGTAGCATGGGCCTCATGTGGTCAGATCTAAATTTTTCTAGAAAACCCATTATGTGAAACGTGTGCATCACTCAGGATTGTCTTGGCCTCGCTGCAGTCACAAACAATCCCCACATCTCAGTGGCTTAAAGCAACAGAGATGTTTTCCTGTGTCCCACATAGTCTGCAGGGGTCTCTGATCATTCTAGTCATTCACTGCAATTTACGTCCCATGTGACTTATGGAGGGGTGGGACTTATAGGGATGTGTCTGATTCAACACTGGCTATAACAGCAGCCCTCACCTCAAATGCATCCTCAGCAAACAGCGAGAGCTCTGAAGGGTTCAGAAGGGCCTCCCCCTTGCAGTCAGGCACTCCTCCCGGGAGGGATGCATCACCTCCGCCTACCCTGTCAGTAGGACGAACAATGCCAAATATCTGCTAAAGTCCTTACTTTCTTTTCTTTTCTTTTCTTTCTCTTTTTTTTCTTTTTTTTTTTTTTTTGAGATGGAGTCTAGCTCTGTCACCCAGGCTGGAGTGCAGTGGTGTGATCTTGGCTCACTGGAACCTCCACCTCCTAGGTTAAAGTGATTCTCCTGCCTCAGCCTCCCAAGTAGCTGGGATGACAGGTGTGTGCCACCATGCCTGGCTAATTTTTGTATTTTTAGTAGAGATGGAGTTTTCCCATTTTAGCCAGGCTGGTCTTGAACTCCTGACCTCAAGTGATCCACCTGCCTCGGCCTCCCAAAGTGCTGGGATTATATGCGTGAGCTACCACGCCCAACCCCTACTTTCAATTCTTCTGGGTATATACCCAGAGTTGGAACTGGGGGTCGTATGGTAATTTTATGCTTCATTTTTTTTTAGGAAGAGATATAGTTTTAATAGCTTTTTAGTAATTCTTACTCATTATAGAAAAGTGGAAAAAATATAGTCAAGAAAAAAAGAAAACCAAAAGAGACTGTTTTTTCCAGCTTCCCAGAAGAAAACCACTATTAACACGTGTGGAGTTTCCTCCCGAGGTATCCACTCCTTCTCTCCATCTCTCTGGGTCTGGCTTCCAGCCACCCAGTTCTCGGCTGGAGCCCACGCAGTACCTGCCTGGGTGGACCTTGGAAGGACGCCCCCTGGCTGTGGGGTGCCACACCTGGGCCTTCCCCAGAGGTCACTGGGGTCTCCAGCGCCCCTGCCTGCCCCAGGCATTCCTCACAGGTGCCTGGGCCCAGCTTGCCTGCCTTGCAGCAAGCGGCTCCAGAGTCAACCAGAAAATATATTCGAGCTGTTGTGTGGAGTTGAGTTTCTTCGGGCAAACGCTGGAGACTGACAAAAATATTCATGTCAAAACATTTCTAGTGCAAAATTTATGAAAGCATTTGAATTTGGCCTGGGCATTTTCTCTTTTCCTTCTCCCCACCCCCTCCCAGTCCTGACTGGGGGTGGGAAGAAGAGATAGAGTCCAGATGTTGTGGGAACTGCTCTCCTCAGCTCCCTCCCCCGCCCCCTGGCCAGAGGGACTGAATCAATGACCGCTGTGTGCCACACGAGCACAAAAGGCCCCATCCAGCGGGGCCCTGGCCACTCCGGGCTGGGTGAGCTCTGAGGAAGTATCCCCCCGCCTGGAGTTTGCCCCCTAACCCTGGGGTCCGGGGTAATTGTCTGCAGAGGCGGCCTGGGGCTGGGCGGCCCATAATGATTTAGGCAGGATCGATTTCACTTCAAGCCTTTTCTACTCCAAAGAGGCCTAATCGAAAGTAATCTGAAAATTAGGGAAAATAAAAACCATGCCCACTGTTACATAAATACCCATTTCCTTGCATCGGCTGCTTGAAATCACCTCATTCCAGAGCAGTGTGATGTTTCCCTGATGGGCAAGGCCAGGCCCTGGGGGGCCGTTTGATCTGCCGCCTGTTGACTGAGACCAAGGAGAGGATGGGGGTGGGGGGACAGAGGGTTGGCCTTGGCAGTGACATCCAGGTCTTCATGGGGGGGGCCAGGTCCTCCTTATAGATCCAAGCACGTGGCCTGGGAGTGGAGAGGGAGGGGACAGAACAGGGTTTGGGGTGGCCTTGGTGAGTCCTTCCTTTATTCATCCCTCCTGCTTCCTCCCCTCCACCTGCAAGGCTCTAAGGACAGCTCCAGGTGACCTCTCCACTCACACCCCCTCCCCAACCTCCCAAGTCTCTGCTGTCTCTCAGCATCCACCTGGCTCAGTTGCACCCAGGTCTTTAGCATGTACTGTATCCAGTGCCTGGAGGGCCCTTCCCCTGGGTCTGTGCACACCTCAGGCCTTCTCTCTACTGAGGTCTCAGATCACTAGTCCTTGTCCTGCTCCTCGCTGCACCCCTCACCCCAACCCTCCTGGGGCTGGCATGTCCTTGTCGGTTTCTTGCCTCTCAAGCCCCATCCATGAGCTCCAGGATCAAGGGCCTCATCCAGCTTGGTGGCCATGACTGACACTCAAGAAACATTTGGGCCAGTGTGGTGGCTCACGCCTGTAATCCCAGTACTTTTGGAGGCTGAGGAGGGCGGATCATGCTGTCAGGGGTTCAAGACCATCCTGGCCAACATGGTGAAACCCCGTCTCTACTAAAATACAAAAAATTAGCCAGGTGTGGTGACACGCACCTGTAGTCCCAGCTACTCGGGAGGCTGAAGCAGGGGAGTTGCTTGAACCTGGGAGGCAGAGCTTGCAGTGAGCCGAGATTGTGCCATTGCACTCCAGCTTGACAACAGAGAGAGAGACTCTGTCTCAAAAGAGAAAAAAAGGAAACATTTGGTGACAGAATGAAGAAGGCTTTCATGCAACAATGGTGTGCAGTGGTTTACAAATGGGAAAGGGAGGCTGGGTGGGGTGGCTCACGCCTATCATCTAAGCACTTTGGGAGGTCAAGGCAGGAGGACTGCTTGAGGCCAGGAGTTTGAGATCAGCCTGGGCAACATAGCAAGACCCCTGCCTCTGTAAAAATAAAATAAAACAAAACAAAAGGGAAGCAGGCTGGGAGGAAAACCCTGAAGGCCAAATCTTGCCCACGCTACCAGCCTGACTCCTCATGGGGTGCCCTGAGGGTGGTAACATCCACCTCACACAGTGTCATGGGTGGGCCGGAGGGGATGGGCAAGGCCCAGCACCCAGCTCAGTGAACAGTCATTATCACTACTGCTATTTGTGCTGATGCTAAACTTGGCTTCAAATTCTCTGACATCTCTCCCATCAAGAAGTGGGTTCGATGTCCCTACTTTGGAATGTCCCTGGGCTTGTGACCTCATTGACTGACAGAGTAAGAGGAAATGGCTCTGTGATGTTTCCTGCTTTAGGGCCCAGCTTCCAATAGGTTCACAGCACCGCTGCCCACAAAGCCCTGCAGCCTCTCGTAGAAGCCACCATGCTGTGAGGAAGCCCAAGCCGTGTGAGTCATCCCACTCCCCAGCCAGATAAATGAGCAAAGAAGCTTTCAGATGATTCCAGGAGTCTCCAACTATTTGCATCTTCCAAGGCAGGTTCCACTTGGAATGGAGGGATGCCCTCTCTGGGCCAAGCCAAGTGCTGGGTGTGCAGATGTGACAAGGAGCAAGATTCCTATGTCCTCAAGACATGGGCTCACTCACCCATGTCCTCACATAGACACCACAACTGCCCACCCACCCCTCAGCACTCACCACTTCCAGCTCTGGGTCGACGTCCAACCTGGCACCTGGGACTCCTGGCTGGAAGACTTTGTCCTGTCACCAGAGAGCCCTCTGCCAATGCCAGGTATGGGGGAGGTGCCAGGATACAGGTGCTCCTTGGGAGCAGCCCTCAACCAGCAGCTGTGGTGGGGGAACCGAGGTTTTGGTTCTGCCCTGGCCCTGCTTCCTCACCCACTGCTGCTATTTCCTGGGCTTCCCTCCCAGATAAACTACTGTACTCAAAGGCTTGTCTCAGGGTCTGCTTCCAGTGGGTACACCTCGCTAGGACCCCATGTCCTCATTTGTTTCAAGAGACAGTGTTCCATTCTGCTGCGTTTAGGGCCCTCGGGATGCTCAGATGACATAAATTATGGATCCAGTGGCCAAGGGGGAAGCCAGGGATCACTGCACCCACATTTACTGAGAGGCCGAGACATCAGCTCATCTCCTCAGCGTGCCATCCAGTTGGCTTGCATTTAGCTCTCAGCAGCATTGATAAGAACAGGATCAGGAAGTTTTCCCACAGCAGGGTCAAGGCTGCTGTCCAATGCCTGCCGTCTTTAGGCTAGCAGAAAATTCCAGAACACTGGAGTTTAGGTGGGGCAAAGTAGCAATTAGGGCAAGAGCTCACCAGGAACCAAGCTAGTCAGAGTCACTGAGTTCAGGGGCCAGGGGGCTGGGGAAGCTCAGACTGGTGTTGCTGGGGTGGGAACGTGCTCCCCAGTAGCTTCCCACTCTGTGGCCTTTCCGGAGGTATAGAAGGCACCCACCACCAGGGCTGACCTGAAAGACTGGGCTCCAGCTGGGCAGAGGGCTGTTAGCTCAGAGGTCATCTGGTGCCCATAATTCTGGCAATTACACCCGTCCATCCTGTATCCAGCCAGAACTATGAGTTTCACACATGTCACCATGCCTAAAGCCCACTGCAGTCTTGCAAGTTCAAGAAGTTGAAGTTCAGCCCCACATCTTTTTAAGATGAGGGTACTGAGGCGCGAGGAGACCTCGTGACTGTCAGTGTTCACTCTCCTTCCCTCCCTCCACACCTAACCTGATGCTGAGCCAGGCTCCTCCTCAGCTGCACAGGAGGGAGGCTCAGACCTCTCCTGGAGGCCTCCTCCTCCCAGCCCGCTGCTCGGTTTTCCCCACAGCTTAACAGGACCACACGGGGCTGCAAGGTCCAGCCAAGAGGCCTCAGCGGCTCTGTGTGCAGAACGTCCCTCTGGTGAGAGCTCAGCCAGGGCAGAGCAGATGCCTGGGAGGAGTGAGGGTCTGTGGCTGAGGTGTGGCAGGGGAGGCAGCCGGGCTTGGGCTGAAGCTGAACCCAGGAGAACAGAGGCTTCCGGACTCGGGCTGAAGCTGAACCCAGGGCCTGCAAGTGCTCCCATCCCTGGCTTCCATGGGCCTGTGTGGCTGCATGGAGGTGGGGCTGTTCAGAGCCCCCTCCCTCCCCAGCTGTGTGCAGACCCCCACCCCAACCTCATGGAAGCAGGGGAAGGTCCTCCCCAAGGGAGACTTGAGTTGTCTCAGGATTCTAAGCACCAAATAGGAACACTCATGTCAATTCTCAGGTAAAGGCCACCCGGGAGGGGGACAGGGTGGACCTGCACGTGGTGGGCATGAGAGTCCTTGGAGCTGAGGCCTCCAGGTATGGCAGGGAGAAGCAGTCCTCCCGCCAGGGTGGGCAAGAGGGAGTGGCCTGGAGACCATTCAGGAGCTCTTCTGTCCCTGGGGACTCAAGTTGGGACGCCAGAGCCAAAGGATGAATAAGGACATCCCTTATTCAGGGAACATAGGAGACAAGACACCAAGGCTGAGGCCTGAGGAAGCTGCACGCTCCCTTTCCCCAGGGAGAAAGCCCCTTCCACAAGCCCCAGGCTTTGTCTTGTGGGGTGGGCGCCCAACTGGCATGTTTTAGACCCTGAAGCCTTGGGGGTGGTTGCCACAGGGCTCCAAGGCCAAGGCGTGTTTACCCGCAGTAGTTGGGTAGGGGACACCCTGCAGAGGCTCCCTAAGCGAGACAGTGTTCTGTTGCAATTACCCGTAAGCCTGGTGTTTACACGGCAGCGAAGGCATATCAAGTGAGTGTTTAAAAGGGCGGAGCCACGTTTGCAAAAATAAAAACCAAATGCCTGGGTAATTTCCACCAGAGAAGAACTCACTCTCACAATTGCACGGTCTATTTAGCACGCTTTTATAAAACCTTTTAACCAATCAGCTCCGAACCCCTGAGAGCAAGGCCCACCCCACCTGTCAGGCTTGGATTTCCAAACACAGGTAGGGCCGTCCGCTCCGAGACTGGATGCGGGTTTCCTTCCCCAAATGCAGCAGAAGCCCTGGCAGTTTTAGGACAGGCGCTGAGCAGGGGGCCCTGAGGGCCGGGTGTCAGGGGCTCTGTGCCAGCCCTGTGGGTGGAGGTCCCTGACCCGGAGGGATTCCTAGGGGAGAAGGGAGCCAGGGTTTCTGGAAGGACAAAACAGCAGGTCGGGACTGTGGCACCACAGGGACTCAAAGGACCCACAAAGGCCCGACTAAGCCTGGGGACCCTGGAAAAGCTTCCTGCAGAAGGAAATGCCTGAAACAGACGGAAAGGGAAAAGTAGGATTCAACAGACCAAGAGCGAAGGGAAGGGCCTTCTGGATGGACAACAGCCCCAAGCAAAGAGGGGCACAAGCCAGCCTTGGCAGGGTTACGTTTGTTTGTTTGTTCCCCCCCCACCCACCCCCGAGACGCGGTTTTGCTCTTGTTGCCCAGGCTGGAGAACAATGATGTGATCTCAGCTCACTGCAACCTCTGCCTCCCGGGTTCAGGAGATTCTCCTGCCTCAGCCTCCTGAGTAGCTGGGATTACAGGCATGCGCCACCATGCTCAGCTAATTTTTGCATTTTTAATAGAGACGAGGTTTCACGGGGTTTCACCATGTTGGTCAGGCTGGTCTCAAACTCCTAACCTCAGGCGATCCACCCACCCCGGCCTCCCAAAGTGCTGGGATTACAGGCGTGAGCCCCGGCGCCTGGCCGGGATTAGGCTTATTGCCTGAAGGAGGCAAAGTAGAGGAAGAGTGCTTTCCCATGTAAGTCTCTGTCCGGGAAGAGAAAGACACAGGCCATGCCAAGCTCCCAAGCTGGGATGTTGGGGGATTAACCGGACTGAACTTTAGCCTCAGAAAAGGGCATTTTAAAATCAACTTTATTGAAGTATGACTTAAATGTCATGGAATCCACCCATTTCCAGTGTTCAGTTTGATGTGTTTTGATTCCCACCACTGTGAAACTATAGTGCACACCCATCCCTGGAAGAGCTCCTTCATGTCCCTAGGTGCTTAGCCCCCACCCCACCCCCTGCCCTGGCCCCAGGCAGCCAGTAATTGCCTTTGTTACTATTAGGCAAACTTCACTTGTTCAAGAGTTTCATATACATGGAATCATACCACAGGTACTATTTTAGGTTGGGCTTCTTTGGTTCAGCATAATGATTTTGAAATTTATCCCTGTGGCTGTGCATATCAGCAGTTCATTCCTTTTCGTTGCTGAGTAGTATTCCATTGTATGAATGTATCTGAGTTTGTTTATCCATTCACCTGTTGCTAGATTTTTGGGCTGTTTCCCAGTTAAAGGAACATAAAGCTGCTATGGCCAGGTCCTATGTGGTCATAACCTTGGATGGTGCTTATGATAAGTACATGTTTAACTTGATAAGCCACTACCAAAATGTTTCACCCAGCGGGGAGCATTTTATACTTCTACCTGCTGTGTGAGAGTTCCAGTGGCTCCACATTTTCTTTAACACATGGTCAATCACTTTAATTTTAGTCATTCTAGTGGAAATGTAGTGAGTGGTACCTTATTACAGTTTTAATTTGCATTTCCACGGTAAATAATGCCAAGCATCTTATCATGTGAGTATTGGCCATTTGAATATCCTCATTTTGAAGGGTCTTTCAAACATTTTTCTCCATTTTTATTGTGTTTTTTTGTCTTCTATTGAGTTTTAAGAGTTCTTTATGTATTTCCAACAATATATTCTATTTAGATTTTTTCCTCCAAAGTGTGGTGCCTTTTTTAACTTTTTATTTTGAAATAATTGTAGACTCAAAACAATTTGCAAAAAATAAAATGTATGGGGAGGTCCTATACACCCTTCACCCAACCTTGCCCACTGAAAACATATTGCATAACAGGAGTATGATATCAAAATGAGGAAATTGACATTGGTAGAATCCATGGAACCTATTCAGATTTCTCCCGTTATGCATGCACTAATTTGTGTATGTGTGTGTGTGTGTCAGTATAGTTCTGTGCAGTTTTATCATGTGTAGCTTTATGTAACCGTCATCAGAATCAGGATCTTTAACTACACCATCTCCAAAGACTCCCTCATCCCAGTCCTATTATCCACAGCCCTAACCCTGGGAAACCTCTCATTTGTTCTCCATCACTATAATTGTTATTTAATGAATATTATATGAAAGGAATCACGCAGTCTGTGTCCTTTTAAAACTAGCTTTTTTGTTGCTCAGCATAGTTCCCTGGATTAATTCACATTTCTGGTGCATCAATACTCATTCCTTTTTATCACCAAGTTGCACCCATGGTGTGGATGTACCTCATTGCATTTTGACACTCACTTGTTGAAGGTCAGTTGGGCCTTTTCAAGATTTTGGCTATTGCAATGAAAGCTGATATGAAAGTAATTGTTCATTTCTCTGGGATTAATGCCTAAGGATTTATCTCTGGGATACATTTCTCTCAGATAAATGTAATTTCTGGGTCCTTTTGTAAGTCCATTTATAGGCTTAAAAGGAACTGCCAAAGTACTTTCCAGAATGGCTGCACCAGGAATGAACGAGTGATCCGCTTTATCTGCATCCTCAGGGCATTTGGTGTTGTCACTATTTTTTGTTTTGGCTGTTCTGATAGGTGTGTAATAATATCCTATTGTGGGTCTAATGTGCATTTTCCAACTGGCTAGAGATGAGCATTTTTTTACTTGCTCATTTGCCATCTGCGTATCACCTTCGGAAAAAGTCTATTCAAGCATTTTGCCAATTTTCTGATGAGATTGTTTCTACTGTTAAGTTTTGAGAGGTTTTCGATCCTAGTCCTTTGTCAGATACGTGGCTTGCAGACATTTTCTCATGGGCTGTAGCTTCTCTTTTCATCCTCTTAATGGGTCTTTCACAGAGGAGCAAAAGTATTTTTTTTATTAATTTTTCTTTTTTGGATTGTTATTTTGGTATCAAGTCTAAGAACCTTTTTATTAGTCTAATCCTAAAGATTTTATTCTATATTTTCATCTAAAAGTCATTTGGTTTTACATTTTACACTTAAAACTATGAGCCATTTTGAGTAAATATTTTTGTAAGGTGTGAGGCTTAGGTCAAGGCTCATTGTTTTGTCTATGAATGTGTAATTGCTCCAACACCATTTATTGGAAAAGCTGTTCTTTCTCCACCATATTGCTTTTGCACCGTTGTCAAAAACCAGTTGGCTGTACTTGTGTGGGTCTTTCTAGGATCTCTGTTGTGTTCCATTGATCTGTGTGCCCATCCCTCCAACAGCACCATGCTGTCTTCATCACTGTAGCTGTGGAGTAAACCTTCATATTAAGTACAGTGATTCCTCTCACTTTATTCCTCTTCGACCAAACCACTTTAGCTAATTATATTACGGATAGTTAGCTAGGACTGCCATAACAAAGTACCACAAACTCAGTGGCTTAAACAACAGAAATGTACTGTCTCATATTTCTAGAGGATGAATGTCTGAGATCAGGGTGCCGGCAGGGTTGGTTCCTTCAAAGGGCTGAGGGAGAATCTGTTCCAGGCCTCTCTCTTTGGCTTATAGATGGTGGTCTTCATCTTTCCTTTGTGTTCTTCCTGTGTGTGTGCCTGTCTCCAAGTTTCCCCTTGTTATAAGGACACCAGACACATTAAATTAGGGCCCACCCTAATAACCTTAATTTAATTTGAGTACCTCTGTAAAGACCCTGTCTCCAAATAAGGTCATGTTCTGAGGTACTGGGGGTTAAGATGTCAACATATGAATTTGAGAGAACACAAACGTTACTTTAAGTCTTGTGCTTTTCCATATACATTTTGCAGTAGGTTTCTCTATGTCTACCAAACGCTTCTTGGGATTTTGATATGAATTGCAATAAACCTATGGATCAGTTTGGAAAGAACTGACTTCTTTACCATGTTGAGTATTTCAATTCATGAACATGGTATGACTCTCCATTTATTTAGGTCTTCTTTGATTTATTTTATCAGCACTTTGTAATTGTCAGTGCTTCAGACCCTGTACATGCTTTGTTATGCTTATACCTAAGTATTTAATTTTCTCTGGAGTGAGTAAAAAATGGCATTGTAGTTTTAAGTTTCAGTTTCCAGATGTTCATTGACAGTATGTAGAAACACAATCGACTTTTGTATAGTGATCTTTTATCCTTCAACCTTGCTGAACTCACTATTTCTAAGAGTTTTGTTTTGTTTTGTTTTATAGATTCCTCTGGATTTTCTACATAAACAATCATGTCATCTGCAATGGGAACAGTTTCATTTCTTCCTCTACAATCTGTCTGCTTTTTTTCCTCCTTGCCTCATCACAGTAGCTAGAACATCCAGTACTGTGTGAAATAACAGTGGTGATGCAAACATCTTTTCCTTGTTCCCAGACTCAGAGGGAAAACATTCAGTCTTTCACCATTAAGTATGGTAGTAACTATAGGGTTTTTGTAGATTTTTTTTTAGCGAATTGAGGGAGTTCCTCTCTGCTCCTAGTTTACTTCGGTTTTGCTTTTCATGAATTGTTATTGGATTTTGTCAAAAGCTTTTTCTGCATCAATTGATATAATTATATTTTTCTTCTTTAACCTGTTGATGTGGTAGATTGTATTGATTTATTTTTAAATATTGGACCAGCCTTATATACCTGGAATAAATCCTACTTGATCATAGTGTAATTTGTTCTATACTGCTGGATTTTATTTCCTTGTATTTTGTTGAGGACGTTTTAAATCTAAGTTCATGAGAAGTATTGGTCTGTCATTTTCTTTTCTTGTAATGTCTCTGTCTGGTTTTGGTATCGGGATAATGGTGTCCTCATAGAATGAGTTAGAAAGTGTTTCTTCCTCTTTCATTTCCTGAAATAAATTATGTAGAAATGGTGCTAATTATTTATTGTTTGCTAGACTTTTCCAGTGAACCATCTTGGCCTGAAGATTTCTTTTTTTAGAGCTTTAAAATGATCGATTCAATTTATTTAACGGCAATAAGACTATTCAGTTTGCCTTATTCATCTGATTGAATTTTGGTTACTTGTGATGTTTGAGAAATTGGTCCATTTCTTCTAAGTTATCAAAATTATGAGCATGGAGTTGTTTACAGTATTCCCTTATCACATGTTAAATTGTTGCAGAGTCTCTTAGGATATTCCCTCTTGGTATTGGTGATTTGAGTCTTCCTGGTGTTGGTGATTTGGGTCTTCTCTCTGTTTATCTTATTTTTTTTAAGAAGATTATCAACTTTAATAATTTTTTAAAATTAATTTTATATATTGTTTTTCTGTTTCCAGTTGCACCAATTTATGCTCTTGTCTATATTATCTCCTTCCTTCAGATTGCTTTGGAGATATTTTGCTATTCTTTTTCTGATTTCTTGAGGTATGAATGTTGTCTTAGTCTGTTCAGGCTTCTGTAACAAAAATACCATAGACAGAGTAGCTGAAACAAGAAACATTTATTTCTCACAGCTCTGGAGGCTGGGAAGCCTAAGATCAAGGTGCTGGCAGATTCAGTGTCTGGTGAGGTCCCACTTCCTGATTCACAGACTGCCAGGTACTCATTGTATCCTCACACGATGGAAAGCGGCAAGAGAACTCTCTGTTTCCTTTTATAAGGGCACTAGTCACATTCACAAGGGTCCTACACTCCTGAACTAATCACCTCACAATGATCACACCTCCTAATATCATCACATTGAGAGTTGGGAGTTCAACATACGAATTTTGAAGAGACACAAGCATTTAGACCATTACAAATACAGATTATGGTTTTGAGAACTTTCCCTATTTTAATATAAGCATTTAATGCTATAAATTTCCCTCTCAGCATGGCTTTTGCTGCATACCACAAATTTTGATATGCATTTTTTTTTTTTTTTTTGAGACGGAGTCTCACCCTGTGGCCCAGGCTGGAATGCTGTGGTGTGATCTCGGCTGATTGCAACCTCCACCTCCCGGTTCGAGCAATTCTCTTGCCCCAGCCTCCCAGGTAGCTGGGATTACAGGCGCGTGCCACTACACCCAGCTAATTTTTGTATTTTTAGTAGAGATGGGGTTTCACTATGTTGGTCAGGATGGTCTCAAACTCTTGACCTTGTGATCCACCCGCCTCAGCCTCCCAAAGTGCTGGGATTACAGGCGTGAGCCACCAAACCCAGCCGATATGCATTTTAATTTTTACTCAGTTCTATTTATTATTGATTTTTCTTTGAGACCTCCTTTTTGCCCCCATGGATTATTTAGAAATGTGTTGTTTACTTTCCAAGTGTTTGGAGATGTTCCTTTTGTGTTTACCCTATTGATTTCTAAGTGATCATTGATTAAATCACTGACTATTGATTAAATTGAAATTGTCAGAGAACATTCCTTGTATGATTTCAACTTTTTAAAATTTGTTAAGATTTGTTTTATGGCCCAAGTCTATCTTGGTAAATGTCATGGCTATTTGAAAAGAATGTGCATTCTTCTGTTGTTCAGTGGATTGTTCTTTCAGTTGCTAAGAGTTGACTGTTTAAGTCTTAACCATAATTGTGGATTTCTCTCTCCTTTCACCTTTATCAGTTTTTGCTTCATGTACTTTGAAGCTCTGTTGTCTAGTGCATAAACATTAGGATTGCTCTATCTTCTGGATCAAATGATGCTTCTATCATTATGTCCCTCTTTGTTCCCAGATATTATCTTTTTTCTAAATTCTACTTTATGTGATATAATTGTAGCCACTTATTCTTTTCTCTTAAATTAATGCTTGCAATGCATATCTCTCCATTCTTTTACTTTCACTTAGCTATATAATTATGTTTGAAGTGAGTCTTTTGATGACAGCCTATAGTTGAAGCATGTTTTATTCACACTGCCAGTCTCTGTCTTTTAATTGATGTATTTAGACCATTTACATTTATAGCAATTATTGACATGTTAGGGCTTAAGTCTGTTACTTTATTATTATTTTCTATTTGTTCCTTTTGGCTTTTTATTCCTCTATTTCTTTTTTGTTTTTGTTTTTTGCCTTTCTGTGTGTTATGTGAACATTTTTGAGAGTTCCATTCTGATTTATTTTTAATGATTTTTAATAATATAGCTCTGTATAGTGTACTTAGTGATTGTTCTAGATATTACCATGTACATACATTATTTATTTGCAATCTAGTGGCGCAGATGTTTTACCAATCTGAGTAATTTCTAGAAATCTTACTTCCACTTAGACTTCATTTATAGTCTCAACTTTCAAAATATAATGTTCCTAATTATTTCCTCTACATATATTGAACACCATATCTGAGGGTATTATTACTTTTGTTTCAACCACAAAATATGATGAAAGAAACTCTTTTGAAGAATTTACTTCTATTTTTAACTATTTCATTTACTTCTATTTTTGCCTTTTTAATTTTTATCTATTCTGTTGTTGTTCTTTCCTTTCTAAAGGTCCCAGTATTCTTGTTATTATTTTCTTCTTTGTTATTTTTCTAAGAGTTGATGTATTAGCAAAAAGTTATCTTAGTGTTTGATCATCTGAGAACGTCTTTATTTCTTCTTCATTCATGAAAGATAGTTTCACTAAATATAGGATTTGGGGTTGACGGCTCTTTTCTTTCACTTGAAAACTGTTGCACCACTTCCTTCTGAACTCCATGGTTTCAGATGAAGAAGCCACTGTTATTTGAATTGGTGCTCCTTTGTAAGTAATGTGCCATTTCTCAGACTTTTTTCAAAAAGACATTGTCTTTGTAATTTTCATAAGTTTAAATGTAATGTGTCTTGGTTGGTGTGGATTTCTTTAGGTTTATCCTATTTGAAATTCATTTACCTTCTTCTATCTGTAGGTTTATAGCTTTCCTGTGGCTTACCTTTTAATTTTTTTATTAGAAACTTTAAAAAAATGTATTTTGAAGTCCAACATGTCAATTTTTTTATTTTATGTTTTGTTCTTTTTGTGTTCAGTCTAAGAAGCCTTTGCCTATACAAGTTTATTAAGACTTCTCCTATGTTTTCTTCTAGAAAATGTATTGCTTTAACATTTAAGTTTAGGCCTTGAATCCCTTTGGCCTTAATTTTTGTGTATGGTATGAGTTAAGAGTAAAGGTTCACTTTTTTGCCCCTGGGCAGATGTCTAGTTTTCCAGCACCATTTGTTGAACAGACATTCCTTTTCCATATTGAGATGCCCTCGTACCTTTGTTAAAACTCAATTAACCATATGCATGTGAATTAATTTCTGAATATTCCATTCAGCTGCATTTTTCTTTATCTACTACACTGTTTTATTTACTCAGCTAATAAGAAGTCTTTATAACTTTATATTGACTCTTGACATCAACCAGTGTAGTCCTCCAAGTTTGTTCTTTTGGAAAATTATTTGTGTTGGATGTTCTAGGTCCTTCGTATTTCTATGTCAATTTCTTTCAATTTCTATCAAAAATATTGCCAAGATTGAAATTGCAATAAATGAATAGATTGGTTTGGGAGAAATAAAATCTTAAAAATAGTGACTCTTCCAATTTGTAAACACACTTTATCTCTCCATTTAAAGCCTTCTTTAGTTTCTCTCAGCAGTTTTGGTAGTTTTTAGGGTATAGGCTTTGCAAATATTTTTGTTAAATTCATCCCGAAATATTTCATCTTTATTATGCTATTGTAAAAAGTGTTGCTTTATAATTCCATTTTCCATTTGTTCATTGCCAGCATATAGAAATACAATTGACTTTTTAGTATTGAACTTGTATTCTATAACCTTGATAAACTGGCTTTTGCCAATCTTTCCAGTCTTATTGCTTTTTCTCTTTGCCTCCTCCTTTGGCCATTACACACAAAACTGATTCATGCTCCAGGTCTTTGCTCAAAACAGTCCCAGTAGCTCTTTACTAGATTCCTGAGGAATTTCTACAAATATAATAATGCCATCTGTGAGTGCCATCTAAAATGTATTTTATAATTTATTTTTCTTGCCTTATTACACTGGCTAAGTACAAAGCTGAATAGAAGTGCTAAGAGTGGATATTCTTACTTCAATTCTGTTCTTGGGGGAAAGTGTTTAGTCTCCTTACCATAAAGTATGCATTGATGCCCTTTATCAGGCTGAGGACGTTCCCTTCTAGTTCTACATTTCTGGAAACTTTTGTCTTGAACGGGTATTCAGTTTTATTGAGTGATTTTTAGTCATATGGTTTCCTTCTTTATTCTCTTAGTGTGGTTACACTGATTGATTTGAGATAAACATCACTTCAACATGATGTATTATCCTTTGTATATATTGTTGGATTTAGTTTTCTAGTATTTGTGGAGAATCTGTGACTGCATACATAAGAAATATAAGTGTATAGTTTTCTTTGTAATTTATTTTTAATGTCTATAATTTTGATACCAGGGTAATGCTGGCCTTGTAAAATGAGAGGTTTTGCCTCATCCTCTATTTTCTGAAAGAGTTTATATGCCATATCTTTATAAAATGTTGGAAGACATTTAATTATGAATTCAATTTTAATATGCAGAGAGCTAATCAGATTTTCTATTTATTTTTGCATCAGTTTTGGTTACTTGTGCTTTGCAAGGAATTTTTCCATCTAATTCATCAAACTTATCTGTATAAGCTTGATCCTAATACTCACTTGTTATTCTTTTAATGCCTGCAGGATCTGTAGTAATGGCCACTCTTCTGTTTGTGATAATAGTAATTTGTGCCTTCTACATTTTTTTCTTAATCTTTCTAGCTAGAGATTTATCAATGTTATGGATCTTTCCAAAGAACCCATTTTTTGTTTCATTGATTTTCTCTTTTGCTTTTCTATTTTCTGTTTCTTTGATTTTTCACGTGATTAATTTAAAATTAAATAAAATTTAAAATTTTGTTCCACAGATCTACTCAATTTTGAAAAAAGAGAAAAAAATTAAATTCATAACTCAGTCACACTAGTCACATTTCAAGTGCTCGATAGCACGATATGAACATTTCTGTCACTGCAGAGTGCTCTACTGGATGGTCCTGCTCTGGGGAATGGGAGATCTGTTCCTCAGTTGGTTTCATTTCTTTTAGCCAGGCATTTTCTCCAAGCTTCCCAGGATTTATAGGAGGACAGGTGGCTCTCAAATCTGTGCTTTCCTCTTCATGACTCCGGCCTTGGCCCCAGCTCAGGACTTGTTAACCACCTCCCTTCTTCTTGGTCCCTCAACCCTTACCATCTGTTCCCACTTCTGCTTCTCGAAGGAGCTTCTAACTCAGTAATCCACCCTGAAGCATCCTTTTCAAATCTCAATGCTCTCATTACCTGGACTTCCACAGGGCTTCTTAGTGGGGGAGGATCTCTCTCTCCCACAAGCCTGAAGTATGATTGCTTTTGGATGGGCCATGAGAACACCCACGTCATTTGGTGTCACTTGGCCTCAGTTGCCTACTGTACTGCCAGGGGATGGGGGCCATAGACAATAGCTGACAGCCCCAGAGCTGTGTTCCCACTTCTCTTTGGTTTGGTCTATGGCCTCGGACCCAGAGCTAAGACTGAGGCCAGAGGGGAAATCTTTTCTCCAGGCCCCACCCCTAAGGCTGGCCCAGGAAGGCAGCTTCCAATTCAAAGAGTCTAGCCAAGTTTGGGCTGAGCACCCAGGAAGACACGGGCACCCTCAGAGGAGTATGGGATGGAAGGCCAGAGGCCACTTGTCTGGCATGGGCTGTGGTTGGGCAATCCCAAGCCTTGCCCTCTTCCATCTAGACTTCCAGGAGCCCCTGGCCTGCCTGGTTAGGCCAGCCAAGCCCACTGTGGTAGAAGTGGCCAGACCCACCCCCCTGCTACCTGACCATGCCCCTGACCGCCTGCCTGTGCACCCTCAGGCCATGAATCACAGGGGTCTCGGAGGAGGAAACAGCGATAACCGCAGACCCCAGAAGGGCCACTCGGATACATTGTGTGTCCTAATCCACATCTGCAGGGCCAAGCTCAATGCAGCTCCTTCCTCCACCCCTACCTGCCCCGGGACCCTGCGCAGCCTGGGGCCCAGCCCCTGCCCCATACACGTCGCACTTCTCCAGCAGCCTGGCCAGCCTCCAGACCTGCCCCCTGTCCTTCCCTGCTCTCACTCTGGACCCTACTGTGCACTCATGGGTACCTCTGCCTGGAGCCCCTTCCTCTGACACTCTCTTTCCCCACCTGGAATCACAGTCTCTTCTTGTCAGACTCCATTCTGGCACTTCCTCTTCTAAAATTCCCTGTGTGCCCCTCCTTACCTTGATCTCCAATCCTTTTCTCCTCCAGGGTTCCTGGCCATTCTGTTCACATTGCTACCCACTGACCACTGAGGCCCTTACCTGCCCAGGAGCTGGGGCTCCCCAAGGGGAAGACCACAGCTGGCTCACCACTGTGGCCCCAGTGCCAGCTAACATGAGGTCAAATGGAGACCATCCTCAGGGGTGAAATGGGCCTGGGGAGGCCTGATGACTGCCCAAAGGATGCCCTGCTGGGGCTGTGAGAGTTGTAGTATAAAAGAATGGAGGACACAGAGTGTCAGGATCCCGTAACAGTGAAGAGCCACAGATGGTGATTGAGCTAGAAAGTGACCAGAGGAAATGCTGTCTCAAAGCTGAATTTGGGGCAATAAAGAAGGGAATCAGGAGACCTAGACAGGGCAAGGCTGGTGTAGAGGGTCCTGGGAGATTGCATGCCCCCCCACCCCATACCCCGCCCCAGAGTGAAGGGGAGAGCTAAGCCCAGAGAGTGTCTGCATTGCGCTGGGGGAAGAGGGAGGGTTTGACCAGGAGATCGCACCCCCTCCTCCCTGAGCAGGGAGAGTGGATGCGGCCTGAGGTCATCAACAGCCTTCAGGTTTGCTTCATGGGTTTGCAGCTCATCAATCCAAGGAGAACAATAAGGATCTGGTAGATTGGGAACATATTCCAGCATTGCACCTGGAAACCCTGCACGAACAGAGTCCAGACATTGATTAAACTTTTACACTGGGAAAAACCCATCCACAGGGAAAGCAATTTCTGTATATTTATGTGCCACAAATACCTGGATACCAATGGGGAATATATCAGGGCGATCCCAGTGCTCTGCAGCGAATTACAATATATCCCAGTGGAGCAGAGCTGCGTGGTTTAAAAAGTAAATAATAAGGAAACAGGACTGGTCTTTTTCCCCAGATTTAAAGGTGAAATAAATGGCTTTTTTGAGCAATGATAATAATCCCAGTAAACATCTGACACTGAGCTAAGGTGGCTTACCTCTGTAATCCTGATGGCACTGGAAGGTAAGATGGTTGTCCCCAATGGGGGCCCTGCCAGCCCAGGGAGCAGAGCAGAGATGCCGATGGCCCCCTGGAGGCACAGACATGTAGTTTTCCTAAACTCTAACAGAAAGGAGCCCAAGACGGAAGGAAGGAAATACAAATGTACTCCTGGGCATGTCCCAGACCAAAGCTTCCTCTACCAAATACGTGGGTCACTGCACATTTATGTAAGAGTTCCCTCTGACAAGCGGACAAAACCTCATATTGGTGTACACACGTGGTACTCCTGATTCTAGACAACACATAAACAAAATCCTTCCTCTTCTGGGTAAAAAGACACAGGTAACAACATGGAGGTGGCCTCACACACTTATTAAATCAGCCACAATGAGCACAAATCACGCAGCACCGCAGTGGGCTGCTCCCAGCCAGGGTGTGCTGACAAGAGGGCTCCGTGGAGCTGCCGGCCCCTTTGGCAGCCCACCCTTCCCAACCAGGCAGTCTGAGAGACTTGTCCCCAAGAGCACACCAGGCAGGTGGAATCGTGGCACGCCAGGCCCTCGATTCTCATTCTCACAAGACCCCCAGGAAACCAGGGGTATTGCTGTGTTTTACAGGCAGGAAGTCAAGGCCCCAGGTCACACAGTGGGCAAAGGCAGCACCAGGACCTCCACCACCCACATCAGCACCAGAAGTGGGGTGCACCCTCTCTTTCTGCTCCTGCCTGCAAAGCAGGCGTTTCCATTGTTTGGTAAATGCAGTTTGCAGGGGACGAGGAGGATTCCGATTTTGGAACAGCACTGGCTGGACGGTGGGGCCCAGGGCCCAGCCGGGCCGGCGGGAGGACGATTAATGACAAGGATCCTACTTGGAGGCCGGGCGAGGGCCCAGCCAGCACCGGGTGTTTACAGCTCGCTCGTCTGTTTGGGGCCTGCAAATCCGTGTCAGATGTTAATGGAACAGCATCATTTTTCTACCGAGGTGGCATCGCTGCGGTTGTTTGGATGAGGCAGCAGTGGGACTCGGCCTGGAAGAGGCTTCAAGGGCAATGGGTGGCTCAGTGGGGCGGCTGGGGCTTGCCGGGGGGCATCCGTCAGGCATCCACAGCCCAGCTGGGCCCCTGAGGGCACCCCACCTTGCACCCCAGTCACCACAGCCAGTCCCTCTGGCCACAGGGCTCTGCAGACAAAAACTTTAAGTTGCGGCCAAAAAAAAAAAATTTACTCCAAAATATGAGAAAGAACCGAAAACTGGAAATGAGTAAGTGTTTAAGCATCGGTACAGGCCTGCCCAGCACATATGCCTTGAGGTCCAGGACATGGTTTCCCCTGCACCTCCTACTGTGCTTCAGTGCCAGGTCCACCCACGGAAGCTCTCGGGCCAGGCCTGGTCGCCCAAGGCAGCGCTGCAGGCCATCACCACTCTCGATAAGGCCCAGAAGGCAGAAGTCAAAGCCTGGGTGGGGACACCTCTCCCCTGCCTCAGCTCCAGTGGGAACCTCCCCTGTCCCTCCAGGTGGAGGCAGCCTTGCCGTCAGCAAGGCAGAGGGAAAAAGAGGCCCAGAGAAGGAAAGCGACCTGCCCAAGGTCACACAGTGAGCAAGACCCTCTGAGCAGGGCCTGCAGAAGGGTGGAAGAGTGCTCCACAAGGGGCTGTTGGGAAGTGGGGGGCACACAGGGAGGCGTGGGCCCTGGAGCAACTCTATGTGGGGTCAGCGCCGTCACCCCCACTCTGGAGATGAGGAGGCTGAGGCTGTCCCCCAAGGCCACACAGCCAGGCTGGACAAGGACCTGCCAAGGGCTTGAGGGGATGAAGCCTCCCTCTAACCCTGGCCCTGCTGGCTCTCAGCGCCCTCTCCTCACCCAACTGCCTCCTGGCTCTTCCTCAGCAAGCTGGCTCCTGCCCGAGGGCCTTGGCACAGGCTGTCCCCTCTGCTCACACTCCTCTCTCAGGCTTTCAAGGCTGTGCTCAAAGGCCCCCCAGGCCAGACTGTCTAAGCTTGCCCAGCCCACGACCCAGCCCTGTTCCCTCCATGGGCCGGGGCTTAGGGAGCGTGCTAAGTGGTCAGCCAGCCAGGGGAAAGCTTGTAGTGCCCTGCATAGCACACAGTAGGTGCTCAGGAACTGTGACCACACTGGCCACAGAGTCACTGGACAAGACCAGTGGTATTGGACCCTGATGTCTGAGACCTTCCGTCTGAGTACTTATGTCACCATCACCACTGGGAATTATTATTAAGGAGACTATTTTCATGAAGACTGGAACACAGCTTGGATTTTAAAATCAGCAACATTTCTGTCTCTTTTTTTAACCCTGTACCGTAAGCCCTCCCAACTCTCCCTTCCACACCACCCTCCAGCCTCTTGATACTGCGAACAAGAAGGGCGCTTGGCAGCCATATGTCCTCGACAAGACCTGCTTCAGTGTCACCATCCACAAATCAGGCTCCTTGCCCAGGGCTGTGCAGAGTCTAGGATGGGCACGAGCTCAGGCTGGGCTGGGGCAGGCAGGGGAAAGAGACCTGCCTATCTAGGGGAAAGGGGTGGGCCTCTTTACAGCCCGTAAAGAGAGAGCCACCGTGGAGACAGCACTGGTGCCCCTTAGATGAGCTCTGAGCTACGCCCTGCCCTTCCACTGGCTCAGGCCCTCGCTGCAGCCATCCACCTCAGGGCCTTTGCTCCTGCACCGCGCCTTGCCCCACACCCACAGCCCTCCTTCCGCAGGCCTTGCAAGCTGCCTCCTGGCTGCTGGCTGCAGAACGTCTCTCTGCACATCTCACTTATAAGCCCAAAGGCCCTGGAGCAGACCTGCTTGGACGTAAATTCCTGCTCTAGCAGCTGAGAGACTCTGTGCCTCAGTTTCTTCATCAGTAAAATAGAGACGCTCAGGAGATCTCCCTCGGGGGGCGACTGTGAAGCATGAACAAGGTAACACAGCACATGTGCGTCAACGACTAAGCTGAGCTGATTTTTACTGTCGCCTTCCTTCCCAGCACTAACAGCATGCTTGTAATTTTTTTTTATTTTATTTTTGGCCTGCCATTAGCCCTTAAGTCCCAGCACCCACCCCAGCCCCAGGCACTAAATAACCTCACACAATTGTCCTCCTTGTTCCCGGCCCTGCCCTGCCCCCTGGTGGTTACCCTGGGTATGGCCCCAAAGGTTCGCAAATTGAACCCTGTTTTGCCAACTGCAGGTTCAGGGACCGGCTCTGGGTCCAGCCAGGGCCGAAGGACCTGGGCACATACATAGGAAGGGCCCTGCAGAATAGACTGATCTGGTCCAGTTTCTGAGCTCTCCACCAGGCATAGAGATAGATGATGGGCACATGGCAGGGGCAGGGGAGAGTCCCTTGCCTCTGGCCCACCAGCAGCAGGCTATAGTCCTGGAGAGCCCACTCTACCTGCTCCCGAACTGCGGGGCCCCCCAAGGGGCTGCCGCATCCCTCCACTGTGAGGGTGGCCCCAGGGCCCTGCTCCAAGCCGCTGCAGACTCTCCTTTCTGTTCAGCTCACAGGGCCCATGTCTGACAACCCCAGGGTCTGGCGTCCTGCCTCTACCTCTGCTCATGTTGCTAGAAACATCACTTTCTATGGTCAGCTCCAGGGGCCCCTGCAGACCTGCCCTTCCCACCTGGAAGCATGTCTCCCCCACACGCTGTCCTGTGGTCCTGTGGTCCTGTGGTCCAGGCGGCAGGTGTGGGTCCCGCTCCATGGTGAGCAGCAGGTGCCTCTTCCGAGCCTCGGTGGACTCCTGGGCAGAACTGGCTGATGACAACGCCTGCCCCAGGTTGTCAGTCATGGTGAAGGCTGGGGCAGGTTCTCCACACAGTCCCGGACACACAGTGGCCACTCAGTAAACAACTGTGGAATCCAGCGAGCTTTGGAGGGCGGGACCGGAGCCAGTTTGCTTGTGTGTGTTCACTGCACTGCGCACTGACCTTGCTCAGGCCAAGCCGGGCAGGCTGCAGGGACAGACAGGCCTGAATCTCAGAGGCGTGACCCACAAAGTCTGCTGCTGGTCGGCAGCTCCCTCCCAGACCTCACCCTCCCAACTTCACTGTCACAGGGCAGTCAGCACCGACACCAAGGTTAGTGGAAGAGCCACAGCTAGGGGCATGCTTGGGGCCACATGGGCCCCTGGCCTCCCGGCTGCAGGCGCACACCCAGAGATGCATGTCCAGGTCTGTGTGCCGCACACCTGGGCAGGATCCTTACATGACACCTGGCTCACAGGCTGCCTGGCACTCAGTGGGGGCTGGGCTCGAGACACCGGGCCGGCCCAAGTGCAGCACAGGGCGGAACCTGGGCTCCAGGAGATGCTGGGCAGCCACAGAAGCCCCTTCCAGGCCCCAGGGTGCTCAGCTCCCATAAGTCCTAACAGCAGTGCTTGGTGGGGGTGGACCCAACTAGCACCCAGACAGCTCCACCAAGATCCAGATGCTGGGCCCAGGGGGCCGGCCAGCCTGAGGGTGGTTGGAGCTCCAGAGCCCGGGCCTGAAGGGCACTGCACACTTTATCCCAGTGGCTGCAGGGCTGAAGGTGGGGGGACTCCTGGGGCAACCACAGGACAGTCTCTAGCTGGACCTAGCAAGGACAGGCCAGCTTCCCAGGCAGCCTGAGGGTGTGCAGAGGACACCCAGCTCTTGTGGGGTCCAGCGGAGTGGCTCAGGCTGTTGGAGTGCCCACAGCCCAGGGGCATCCAAAATGCCTGGTAGCCTGGGCAGCCCCAGTGTGGGTCCCAGGCATCACCTGGGGGCAGCACTGGGACCTCGCCCCATCCTGGGGAGCCCCCAGGTCCTGGAGGGGTTCCTCCTGAGGGCTCGACCACCATGCGTGGTGGGAGCATCCCCCGGAGCCCCCCCAGGGACTGGAGGAAACAAAGCTCAGAGCGAGAAAGGACTTGCCCACGGGCCGCCTTGGGTTAGTTTCCTGTGCCACATGACAAACTGCATGGAATGAATGACCACAGGCCTGCAGGTTGACAAAACCCCTAGAATCTTGCAGTGGTGGGTCAGACATCCAGCACGACAGAGCCCTCTGCTCAGGGTCTACTGGGGAACCTGCTTCCTACTTCCTCAGAGTGTCGGCAGCCAGGGCCGACCCTGCTCAGCGACCTGCAAGCTGAGCGACCTTGGGTGACCCAGGCCAAACTCCTGTCTCCAGCTTCTTATCCCACTCCCAGCTCCCATCCCAGGGCAAGACCCCATGTGTGAGGGCTTGGGCCAGTCCAGCCGTCATCACACTCCTTGATTCTCAGCATCTGCACTACCCAAATGGACTGAGGTTATTCGTGTTTCTTCAATAAACGCCAAATGGCCTGTTTATCCATGGTCCTCAACATTGTCACCAGCGCCCCCACACATGCATCCCCCCCAACAGACTGACCTGGGCCTCACCTGTGTCCCGGCAGCCCTGCCTGCCATGCACCACGAGCAGCGACCCCACCCCACGAGCAGCGACCCCACCCCTGCGCTCGGCACCCTCCCTGGGCTCACACCATTTGAGTGCCTCTGTCAGGCAAGGGCTGTTCCTGGTAGTTAGCTGTAATCACATCAGACTTGGGCTAGAACTGGGCAAGTGACTGAATGCTTCTGGGTGTGCATCCGTGCTGGGGTGCACATGTGTGTGCCTACTGGACTCAGCCAAACCCCGTACCCTTGAGTCCAGAAGAAGGTCCTAGAGGCTTCCTGAGGACATCCTCAGGGCTGGGACTGGCAAAGCCAGAGTCTCAAAGGCTGCTGCCACCCCTGCAGCCCCCGAGGGTCTCTTCTGTCCATTCCTGCCAGCCAGCTTGGGGTGCTGTGTGTGATTTGGCGGAGCAACCCGAAGCTTTCCAGGAGGAACGCAGGTGGCTGGAGCCTCCCCACCACCCTCGCTGCCAGGGTGAACAACTACAGTCGAGGCAGAAATGACACAGACATGGTTCTGTACAAAACCTGAAATATTTTTACTTTTTTAAAACTTTGATCTAAGTTGCCTTAGACCTCATGGACTCGATACAAGAGTAATATGAATTGGGAAATAAAACACTTTAATAGCCACGATAAACTTTGTTAGAAATGTACATGTTGCCAAAATAATAATAATAAAATTAAAAAAAAGAGAGAGAGAGAGAGAGAACAGCTTGATGTCCAGGTTAGATTATATAAATGCTCAACAAGGGCAGGGTAAAGGAAACTTTAAAAACACCAGTTCTGAATAAGCCTGGGGCCCCGCGAGACTCCCCCTCTCCCAGCCTCAGGCCCTAGGGACTGCGTCCCTCCAAACAGGACAAGTGGGAGTGGATAAGGCCTCCACCAAGCTGCCTCTCCCCATGGACAAAACATCCAGGTAATGGGTATATAAACAAAGCTCATAAGAAATGTACAAATATAAAAAGCTACAAACATTAATAAATTACAGCATCACAAAACACGGAAACACTTCACAAGGTGCTAGTAAAATAACTGTATCCCCCAATCCCCTCATCATACAAGAAGGAAAACAAAGAGCTGGTATTAAAGTTGAAGATTCATCTTCAAAATGTGTCTGAAATAGATCTTTTGTGTACTATTTGCTTCTGTAAAGACAGAGTGTAAGGCTGCACAGACATCACTTGTTTTTCAGGCAATACCTTAGTTCTTAAAAGAAAAAAATTATAATAATAAAAGGAAAGGAGAAGGAAAAAGCATCAGAACCCAACTGTCCATCTGACTCAGCAAAAAACTCGTATAAATGTTAATGAAGAACTCTATAGAAAGAAATTCCTAAAGATACTTTTACTCTTATAAAAAAGAAGTTATTTAAAAAGCTATTTACACGCTACATTCTATGAAAAATATGCTTCAGGAAATACATCTAAAATTAAAATACAGGATTGCCTGAGAAACAAATCCAGCCCCTCCGTGTCGATGGTGGACACACCATCCAGGTACGACCCATGCAGGCGACACCATACGCTGACACGGGAGAACAGAGAAGTGCCGACCGTAAGTCCTTGGGCCGCCTGGCCGCTGTCCCTTCCCCTGCCCTGCCAGTCCCAGGGCAGGGGTGCCTTGGCTGAGAAGTGCTTCTCCAGAGTGTGGCCAGCAGGGCAAGACGGTCCCTGCCACATGGCTTAGCCTGGGCCTCCCAGACCCCAAGATGTGGCTGAGCCCTTGCCCTTTCCTGGGGACCCCACAATGGCTCCCCTGCCCGCTAGCACACCAACCCAGCTGCCAGTCTTAGCTGCCCCCAAGAAATGCTCCTGGGCATTCAGGCCCAACACCCACCATCCTGCTGCCACCTGCCAACCAGAAAGCTCGAGGCAAATCCTTCCTCGCCTGCCGAGCACTGTCTGGACCCGGCTGAGAATCACTCAGGAAGAGAAGTGGGGACATAAACATCCCACTTGCTCCTCCTCTTTCTGTGTTCTTTGCCTTTTTTTAAGCCCCTGGAGACTGCCAGCCTGTGGCCAGCTCTGACTCTGGGGCTGGTGAGCATTGGCTCACTCCACCTTCCTTGAAGGACTCATGCTCTCAGCAGAGCTGCAGAGGCCCTGCAATCACACCCACGCTCAGGGGGCCTGGAGGCTGTCCTTAAAGTGGAATGAGCAGTCCTCAAACTTGCAGGGCCGCTTTTCTGGGACAGGTCACTCTTAGCAACTTGAGAAAAGACGTCCATTTTCAAATCAAGGGGCCACGCTGGGCTCGCTCTGCAGGCTGAAGGGACAGACGCTTGTTGGGGAGATGGCAGCCGGGAAGAGGCAAGGCCCTCCCTGGTGAGGCAGCTCGGCACCCTCCTGGGAGGCAGATGTTTTCGCGGGGCTCCGGGGGTCCTGAGCAGAGCAGAAGGATCCTGGCTTTCCAAACCTTAAAGGAGTAGTTTCCCGTTCCGATGAATTTTCAAAATTTTCCCAAGCCTCTGCTTGGCGGTCGCCATGCCCTTTTTCGTACGTTTTCCTAGGGGAGTCGGCAAGGGGACACAAAAAAGGAAGGTGAGCTAGATGGCAAGGGGCGTGGCATGCCAGTGGCAGGGAGGGTCCCGCTGACACTAAGGAGCAGCCTGCAGTCCCCCATCTGTAAAATGGGCCTTCGAAGCCCCAGCTCCGAGCTCCGTACCCCTCAGGGGTCTGGGATCACTGGCAAAGCCTCCGCCTCAGAGGCCGTGTCCTCAAGGGGCCCTGGCAGGTAGGATGGACATGGGCTTGGGGATGGCATTACGAGGAGGACATGAGGATGCGTGGGTGCACCCCCAGTAACAAGGCCAGGAGCCACTGCCAGCACCCCATGCTGCACCACTCAGCCTCCATAGCTGGCCGGCCCCACAGCTGGGGTGCAGGGGTGCAGGCAGATCAGGGCCTGAGCACGCCCACTGAGCAGAAGGATGAAAGCACACATGTCCTGTACTGTGGGACACGCTCACACAAAGATGCAACCAACTTGGACCACAGCACCCTGCCACCCGAGGCCCAGGAGCCCTCCCGATGTGCTGCCCTCCACCACGGGCCGAGTCTGCATGTCTGGGGCTGCCCAGGGGGGCAGGCAGGGCAGGGGGGCTGCAGGCTCCCTCCAGCAGGCACGGTACCTTTGGCAGCGGTGTTGTTGTTTGGAGACGATGCGGAGGGCCGCCTCTGTGTGAGAAAAACCCCAGGAGCCATGGGCTGGGAGGCACGGCCAGCCTGGGCCCCGGTGAAAGCGCCAGCGGCTGTGTACTCATGGTCGGCCAGGCTGCTGCTATGTGACTCAGGCGGGGGCTCTGGCGAGCTGCCCTCCTGTGAGGCCTGGCTGCTGGCCGTGCTGGTGGAGGCCGGGGTGGTGGAGGCCGGTGTGGTGGAGGCAGGGGTGGTAGAGGCTGGCGTGGTGGAGGTGGAGGTGGTGCCGGCAGAGATGGAGGTGGAGGTGGAAGGGGAGGTGGTGTTAGGAGTCAGCTTCCTCTTGGCACTCTTTTTTTTCTTGCTTTTCTGCTCCTCCTTTGAACAAAACATGCAGGGCAGCCTCAGATGCACAGCCCACTTGGGCCAACAGAGCAGGGAGCTCCCGGCATGGCCTTGCCAGGGGCCCTTGAGCACAGCAGGGCTGGGCAGCAGGGGCCTAAGCCCTGACTCTGGGCCGCTGGGGGCACAGGATGCACGGGGACAGGGTGCCAGCACCCACAGCAGCTGCCTGGCCTCCCCGTCAGTGTGAATTAACCTAGCAGTTGAGCCTGTAGGATGGCACTCCTACCCCATCACCCCACTCAGCGGCCATATACATCTCCCAGTTCTGCAAGAATATTCACTTTGATCTTAATAACTTCCTTGTGCGCCCAGATGAGGTCAGGCCTGGTTGGGAGGGTATGTGAGGCTCTAGGACCCTCCATTTCTGAGCTGGGAGGAGCTAAAGGTGGGAGATGAGATTTTTAGGAGCATGTAGAGACAGAACACCTCATTTCTCAACTGAGGACAACTCAAAAACACCCGCGTGATGCGGGGAGGGGAAGGGGAGCCCCCTCCAAGCTGCTGTTGTACCAGAGAGTAGCCCAGCTCTGGCACGAATAGGGCTGTCCAGTGTCAGGGCCCCAGTCGTCAACTCCTAGCTCCCCCGGACCCCACATGGGGAATTTAGGGCCTGGAAGAATAGGGCACTCTCTATTCAAATGTCCCCAAGCCTGTGACCACCCCTGGCTCAGTGGGTCTGTGCATGGGGTGGAAAAACAGGTGCCTTGGGGAACCTGAGCCCACCAGGTGGGGGTAGCAGGGACCTGGCTGCCATGTGTCCTTCTCGCCCCTCCTCACCTGCTGGGACAGCTTAGCTGCAGCGGCTGCCAGCCCGGTCTCGATGGAAGCCACCCGTGTACCCTCACGCACAGGCCTGTCCTGTCTTGGCACCGATGGGCCGACCCTTGCTGTGGAAAAGAAGGGCCAGCCCCCTCAAGCTGTAGGCCACGGCCTGTCCACCCCTACTGGTTTGGGGCTACCCTGCCCCCACCCCAGCCTGTGCCCCTGGCCAGGCAGCCTGAGCACAGGGCTTCCTGGCTGTGAAGCCGCCTCACAATAGGGCAGGGTCAGCTGCCCCACCCAAGGGGGAAGATGCCACAGTGGGGTCTGCATGGGGCAGAGCCCAGGAGGCCCAGCAACATCAGAGAGGCTGGGCAGGTGGGTGAGGGTAATGTGGAAGGTGGACAAGGCCTCACCCCACTGGCTGCCCCAGCAGGTGTCCCTCAGCCACCACCAAGTGGGTGCCTCTAGTACAAAGATGACCCTCACAGAGCTGCCCATTGAGGAAGAAACCAGAGAGGAGCCGGCCAGAGGAGTGAGGGCTTCTGAGTTGGGGCTGTATAGAAGCACATCTGGGCTCCCAGGCCCCCAGAAGCAAAGCAGAAGTGAAGCCCGCGGCATTCCTGCAAGCAGCCGACCATCCCCAGCGGGACAGGCTGCCCAGCCCTCAGGATAGGACAGGTGCACAGCTGAGCCCACATTCTCAGGGGCTGGAGGGACCACAGACAAAGTCACAGCTTCCACACTGCGTGTCGGGTGGACCACCTACCCCTGTCCCAGCACTACCTGTTGGGCTGTAGGGAGCGTCATCTGAGCCTTTCCTTTTCTTCGACCTGGACTTGAAGATGGGGTTGTCTTCGTCTGACTCCAGTGAGGGGTAAACTAGAGAGAGGCAGAGGGAAGGCGGGGCCCGCTGAGTGCAGGGCAGGTCCACGGAGGAGGAGGGCGGGGGAGTACAGGTGGCCGCAGACCTTCCTCACCAGCAACCCCAGGGCCTATGCTAAGGCCTGCCACGCTGTGTCACTGTCGGCTGTGATGGAAGCTGCCCATGGTGAGGACGCCCCAGGCATGGGCACAGGTGCCCCAGAGATTATCCAGAGGGGCAGGGACTCTCCAGACAAGAAAGCACCTGCAACTGCCTGCCCAGCCTCATCTGTGCAGCCTAGCCCCGGTGCCTGCAAGCCCCTGGCCTCTAAAGGCTGCCTTCCATACATCTGTTCACGGAGCTTGAGATCCCCAGAGGCCCCACCTGGAGGAAGCTACAGCAGAGAGTGGGGGACCAGGGAAGGATGGGACCCCACAATCAAACTAGGGCATCTCAACTCCTGCAAGAGAAACACTTTGAGGCTCCAGGAAAGGTTCTGTTTGGTGAAAACTCTCTGTTGCTATGAAAAAGGAAAACGTCTAACGTCCATGGAGGGTGGGCTCTGACAGCCCCCTCCCTGCCTGGCAGGTCTTGGTGGAGGGGACACTGTAGGACACGACCTGTGGCTGGTGGGGAGCTGCCCCAACACGGTGAGGCGGTGACCCTGTGACCCTCAAAAGCCAAGTGCCACCCTGCACTCACTGCAGGTTGTGGTCCTTCAACCTCCGAGGCCTGTCGAGGAATGCCCAGGACCCAAGGTTCAGGAGAGGCAAGATAGCGCCTGGCGCCACACACCTCCACAGAGCCCAGAAAACAGGAGTTCACTTTGCTGTCATTCTGTTTGTCAAACTAGAGTAGGCCCCACCACGAAGCCCAAGCCTGTCCACCAGATGTGGGCCCCGGCCAGTCTCGCTCACAGGAGGGTCTCCCGGGACAGCAGTCAGAGGCCGAGGGTTTTGCTGAGCTGAGGCCTGCTGTAACTTGGAGAGCTGCATGTTTATGCTACTGTCTCCATTCTCAGCCAGGCCTTCTAGGGCTGAGCGTAGGGCTTGCCCCATGCAGGAGTGACACTCACCGTAGTCTGAGTCCTTGAAGCAGGCATCCAGGTGGTCCTGCTCTTCCTCGTAGTCGTCCAGGTCCACACTGTTCTTGGCAGCCCTCTTCAGCAGTCGTTTGCCTGCACTCTTGCCACTGCCACCCCCATTCTTCCGGGCACCATGGGCAGCCAGTGAGCTCCCCTTGGCCTGGCCAGCGCCCCACGTGGTCTGCAGGCAGGAGTCGGAGGCCTGCAGGTTGGCCATGGACAGCATTCCCTGAATGGCTTCCTGTGTGCTGGGGGAGGCCGGGGGCTGGCTAGGGGCACAGAAAGACAGGCACTCAGCCCAGTGCTCTTGGCCTGCAGCCCAGGCACTTAGACAACAGCCTATGGCCTGAACGAACTCCTGCACAAACTCCTGGCCCGGGTGGCAGGCAGAGGGCGTGGAGCAGAGAGGGTGGCAGTGAGCTGATGAATTCTCCCTTGGAAGAGGCCAGCCACTCCCCTCATCCAGCTCTGCTCATCCACCCATACGCCACAGGGAGGGCTGGAGGCCTGGAGACAGAGATGGGCATGGAGAGGAGACGGAAGACAGCAGATGGGAAGGAGGGTCCAGACCCTCATATGGTCACGCACTGGTCTCTCACACCTTAAAGCCAGCAAGCCGACTCAGTGACCTCCCTCCTGCACCCCAGCCACTCTGTGTACCCCCTCGGTCCACCCTGTGCCTCTCTCCCAACTACAGAACTAGCCCTGGGCATTCCTTACCCCACTTTGTAGGGAACCTTCCCACGTGTCACCGTGACATGGGGCAGCGCAGCCCACTCCCTCCCATGGCACACGCTTTCCCCAGTGACCTGCAACTTCTCTCCACACCCACACCTGTACCCGCACCTGCATCTACACCTATACCTACCCTCACACCTGCACCTGCATCTACACCTGTGCTTACACCTACACCCATACATGCATCTACACCTGTACCTACTCCTATACCCATACCTGCATCTACACCTGTACCTCCAACCACACCTGCATCTACACCTGTACCTACCTCCACCCCTGCACCTGCATCTACACCTGTGCCTACCTCCACCCCCGCAACTGTATCTACACCTGTACCTACCCCCACCCCCGCACCTGCATCTACACCTGTACCCACCCCTGCAACTGTATCTACACCTGTACCTACCCCCACCCCCGCACCTGCACCTACACCTGTGCCTACACCCATACCCACACCTCCATCTACACTGGTGCCTACACCTACACCTGTACCTGCATCTACACCTATACCTTCCCCCACACCTGCACCCACACCTGCATCTACACCTGTACCTACACCCATACCTGCATGTACACCTGTGCCTATTCCCACATTCACACCTGCATCTATACCTGTGCCTACTCCCACACCCACACCTGCATCTATACCTGTGCCTACTCCCACACCCACACCTGCATCTGCACCTGTGCCTACTCCCACACCCACACCTGCATCTGCACCTGTGCCTATTCCCACACCCACACCTGCATCTACACCTGTGCCTACTTCCACACCCACATCTGCATCTACACCTGTGCCATTCCCACACCCACACCTACATCTACACCTGTGCCTACTCCCACACCCACACCTGCATCTACACCTGAGCCTACTCCCACACCTACACCTGCATCTACACCTGTGCCTACTCCCACACCCACATCTGCATCTACACCTGTGCCTACTCCCACACCCACACCTGCATCTACACCTGTACCTACTCCCACACCCACACCTGCATCTACACCTGTGCCTACTCCCACACCCACATCTGCATCTGCACCTGTGCCTACTCCCACACCCACACCTGCATCTACACCTGTGCCTACTCCCACACCCACATCTGCATCTACACCTGTGCCTACTCCCACACCCACACCTGCATCTACACCTGTACCTACTCCCACACCCACATCTGCATCTACACCTGTACCTACTCCCACACCCACACCTGCATCTGCACCTGTGCCTACTCCCACACCCACACCTGCATCTACACCTGAGCCTACTCCCACACCCACACCTGCATCTACACCTGTGCCTACTCCCACACCTACATCCACACCTGCATCTGCACCTACCCCCACACATGCACCCCCACCTGCATCTACACCTGCACCTACCCCCCACCCTGCAGCCCCACCTGCATCTACACCTGCACCCCCACCTGCATCTACACCTGCACCTACCCCCACACCTGCATGCACCTGCACAAAGACCTGCAGCTGCATCTGCACCTGAACAGGCACAGCTGCACCTCAGCTCAGCCCAAGTTCACCCACTTCTGGCAGGCTCCACACAGACTCCCAGGCTTTCTCTTTGCCCTGTCCCCACCCCTGCTGCCCTCAGCTTCAGATGGCCCCTCCCATAGCGCCCAGCCTGTCTCTCATCTGCATCCTCCTCCTCTGCTCCATGCCTATGCACACACCTCCTCCTGTCTACACTGGCTCCCCTCCTTCCAGAAGAAGCTTCTGAGACAGCCGGTGTGTGATCAGCCTGTCTAGGCTCATAGAGTGGTGAGATGGGGTGACCACTGTCATCCCACAGAACCAGGGGCTTGGTGCTGCTGGACAGCAAGGACCCCCAAGGCCAAGTCCTGGGCTCCTTGGGGACCTCCCTGCCAGGCCCTCCCATGGGATCCAGCCTTGGCCTCTTCATAGGGCCCTGCCCCACTGCCCACAACCCCCTGCAGCCAGGACCCTCACCTGTGCACCAGAACTACCTGGGAAGCTTTACAAATGTCAAGGCCCAGGCCCCACCTGGAAACTCTGAGTCAGGGGCCTGCCCTGGGCTCCAGATGCTGTATGTAGCCAGGACAGGTGTCCCAGGTTTCCCCACCACTCACGCGGTCCAGCCCAGCAGGTACACCCTGCAACGTCCCTTTCTAGTCCTCACCCTTGCCCACTTCCCTGTGGCCCAAACCTGGCCCCAGGACAAGGCAGCCCACCCCACCTTACAGGGGAGGCCCAGCCACACCTGTCACTGCATATAGCCACTCCTGGGCCCATACTTGGGGCACACGGGGTGCCTGCTGTCCTCTCCCTCTGCTCCCTGGACCTGCCCCTTCAGGACTCCTGCATCAGCATCACTGTCTCTCGAGCTGCCCATCCCCTCTCCACCACTTCCCAGAAGCACTGGAGGCACTTTCATTAAACCATTCAAATGGGAGGGGCTGGGAAGCCTGTGACTGTGAGCACACCCAGGGAGTGTATGGGGGCTTGTATACCCAGAACCCCTTGCCAGAGACAGCACACATGAGACAAGAAGGAAGAGGCCAATACAGTGGCAGGCGGGCCACCCAGCTCTGCATGCCTGTGCCCACCTCTGTTACCAGAGGGAGACTGAGGCACCTGGGGCAGCAGCCCCACTAGGACAAGTCCTGGTTCAGAAGCAAGAGGGCTCCCAAGACTGAGGCTCTGCTACAGCAGGACAGGGACAGGAAGCTGCCATAGGGAGCCCGGACACAGAGGGAGTCATAGGGCTGATGAGGCAACTTGGACAAAAGCTACCCATGCTGGACAGCGCTGAGGCCCGAACCCACTGCTTTCTGAGGGTCTGGCAGACTCAGGGGGATGCCCAGTGCTGGGGCAGGCACCCTCACTGCAGCCCTCACCAATGCCACCTCCCAGGCCCTGTCTGAGACACACTGGACTGCGTTGCATTTTGGGTTTCACAGGAACTGAATAGGATTGAGGTTTGAAAGCCACAACAATGGGAAAATCAAGCATGGTCAGCCTCAAGCACTCCTCAGAAGGCACTGCCGGGAGCTGCCCCCACAGTGCCAGGACCACACTGCCCCTGCCACACAAGCTGCATCGCTGAAGGCCTGCCAAAGTGAGCGCAGTCACTTCTGCCCTCACTGACATCTCCGCAGGAACAGGCTCTCCCAGCCCCAGCTCAGGAGACAGCCAGAGCACACAGCTTGCCCTGCAGCCTCTGGCAGGCCCTGCCCTGACCCCTCAACTGGCCTGCAAGGCCCAGACAGACTGGAGGGTGGGGGCCTGCACCTAGCTACGGGGGGCTGGGGGTTGGCCAGGGACACCCACTAAGAGGGTCCACGCCATGCCATCTGGGCAACCCAAGAGGGTGAGGGCTACATGCCCGGGTCCCGCAGGGTTGCTGGTGAATCAATGAGCAACGTCTAACTAGTCGGCATGGAAAATAATACTTTTAATCCACCAATTATCATACTCAAATCCTCTCCTTTTCCCCCAGCAGTAAACACTGAGCAAACTATCCACGATAAATTAACATATTTTCCTCCATTTTCTTCAGCAGTTTTTTCCAAGCAGCCGATACTTAAAACAGAGCAAATGGACCATCAAAAACTGACCTACGCTCCAAATGGGAGACTTTGGGAGAGGAACTGCCTGCAGCGGGCTGAGGGGGGCCGGCGGCCTCAGTGGCCCCTAGCAGGCACATGTGCACGTGCACACTGCCCCGAGGCACGGCCTAGTTGTGCGTGGCGGGGAAGCTCTGGGTCTTTTGTTATCAGTGTGTCCATGGATGGGTTGCACCACTCCCGGGCTCAGATTCACAGCCAGGAGCCCAGGACACAGCACCTCCTCACAGACTTGAGTACAAAACCCTCCCCACCTCTGTCCCCATCTCCATGCCCCCTGCAAGTCCCAGGTGCCCACAACAAAGCGCCTGGTGGCCCCCGGGCTCTTGGCCCTGTCTGCCCTCATCTTGGGTGGCCTCAGACACCCCTCACCCCCAGGGCCCCCAGGCCTCTCCATGGACCTTGGGAGGGGCCTAGGGTGTTTAGGGGCCTCTCCTGCCCCTGAGGCCAGTCACTGAGGTGTCGGTTAGTGCATACTTCTTCCCAGAAGACAGGCATCCCCCAAAGAGCTGTGTGAAGCACCACAGCCTCCGATAGGCAGGAGGAGCTCACAGCCAGGCTTCACCCCCAGCCACAAGCACATCTCTGCAGCAAGGGGCTTAACATGGACGGGAACCACCTAGTGCCAAGCAGGAAATCTGTCCCCTAAGGCGCTGTGGAAGCCTCCCGTCATGCTTCACTCCCATTAAAATAAAAGCACCTTACAGCTGGCTTTCTGATCAATATTACATGAACATAATACTGCATGTAAAACAGTAATATATGAAATAAAATGCGGCCAACTGATTTAGCAAGAGCTCTTTTCAATCAAGCCCTTAATCTACCTTGCCCAAGCCCCCCATCTGTCTAAAAGCAGGCCTGCCCTGCAGCCTCCACCTGCTCACTGAACAAGCTCGGGGCTGTGTGGAGCAGTTAGCAGCACGGCCCTGGGTTGCCCATGGATTCTGGAAACCACAGAGTCTCTGAGGCACATCTTGCGAACTGAGCAGGACCCAAGCACGGGCTCCATCTTCCTCAATCCAAGTCACTGCTGGACAAGGGACCAGCCGCACACATCCAGATATCACTGCCCAGCACTAGTCAACCCTCCAGGACCCCCAAGCTCAGGTTCTGCAATCAGGCAGATGGAGATTCTGGGCCTGCCTCTGCTGCTTCCTAGCAGTGTGGCCATGTGCAAGTTTAAGCTCTCAGAGCCTCGGTTTCCCGATCTGTGCAATGGGAATCTGCAGCTGTCAAGAAGACCAGGAGAGCTGTGCTCCCCATGGCCGCTGCAGCCCCCGACATGGGCCCAGGGGCACCATGGAAGGGGCTACACCTCTGCCCCCTGGGTTACCTGTCTGTAGTACATGTGGAAATTCCATAAGATTTCCACGTGAAAAAAACAACAGTCTCGGCGCATAAAATTGAAAACCTGTGGTTCTGAGAGAATTTACCCAAAAAATAAAAAGAAAAAGAAGCCCTTGATTGAAAGCAAAGCCCCAGTGGGACGAACCAGTCCGGCATGTGTACCCTGAGGTGTGCCCTTCTGCCTAGGCCCAGGGGCGGCTCAGCACTGGCTCCAGCTGTGCGTCTACCTCACAGGCTCCCACCATCATGGCCGAGGGCCAGCCCTGGGCCTGCCTGGTCCCCGCTCTTGGGTGCTGCCGGGTGGTGGGGCCCACCTGCTGGGGTTGTACTCCAGGGCGCCGACCTCCTCACTGGCCTGCAGCAGGTCCAAGATGCCGGCTGCCGAGCTCCCACTCTCCTTCTTGACTCTGGCATTGCGGCTGGGCTTGGTGTCTGTGTCGATGTGCAGCGAACCCTCATCCGAGGAGTCATCACTCTGCTGCGCGAGGGACAGGGCTTCGGTCAGGGGAGGGTCTGGCCACCGAAGTGGCCTGGAAGTTGGGAGGGGGATACTTTTTCCCTTCAGGGACTAAACTAGGTTTTTTAACGTTTTTATTTATTTTATTTTTATTTTTATTTATTTATTTTTGAGATGGAGTCTCGCTCTGTCGCCCAGGCTGGAGTGCAGTGGCGCGATATTGGCTCACTGCAAGCTCCGCCTCCCGGGTTCACGCCATTCTCCTGCCTCAGCCTCCCAAGTAGCTGGGACTACAGGTACCCGCCACCACGCTTGGCTAATTTTTTGTATTTTCAGTAGAGACGGGGTTTCACCATGTTAGCCAGGATGGTCTCGATCTCCTGACCTTGTGATCCACCCACCTCAGCCTCCCAAAGTGCTGGGATTACAGGCGTGAGCCACTGCGCCCAGCCAGTTTTGTAACGTTTTTAAAGAGCTGCTGCCCTTCTAATGAACACTGCTGGGGTCAGACAAAGGCCCCTGGAGCCGACGGGCTGGATGGCCGACACACGGACACACGGGGCAGACGTGGGTGCCAAAGCGCTCTCAGAACCACAAAGGACCAAACTGTCTTCACACTGTGCACCATAATTCACAGAGGAACTCTGGTTCAAAGGAACCCTTACACGAGACAGCCCCAGTGTGTAATACATGTAAAGAGACACCGCCATGGTTGGAAGGAGAGGTGGGGGCAGGGCCTACAGCCCCACAGGGACCTCAGGCTGGAGGAAAGCAGTTAATACACTAGATCCTGATAACCTCCCCTGGCAGGAGGCTCAGTGGGGGCACACCCCTCGCACGCCCAGGCAGAGATGACCACTGTGTCTTAGAGTTGGATGTGACCTTAGAACACTCATGAAAGGGTGGGGTGAGGGTAAGGGGCCCCTTCGCCATCTCATGCAGAAACACCCCCAGAGACCGCCCTGGAGTCACTCAAACCATGGCCTTGGGGACTGCCTAGAGATGCCCCCCGAGACCAAGGGGGGCCCGTAAGGCAGCTCACCTTGTATGCTGCCGAGTCCAGCTTTGGCTTCGTGACAGGCGTGGGCAGCACAGCCTTCTTATCCAACAAGACTGAAAGCACAGCAGATGGGAGTCCAGCGGGAGGCCTTGCGGGGAGCCAGCCACCCCGGGAAGACCTCTCAGGGGCAGGACGGGCCTCTCCCACACCCCTCCCCCAACACTCCCTCCCAAACTCACAGGACAAGTCCCTTTTCGGGGCATTTTTCTTCCTCCTGATGGGAAACTCGTCGATCTTGAGCTCACCGTCGTCCGACACGTACTCATACTCATCCCGCACGGGCTTGGGCTTGTCCTCCTTGAAGTTCTGCAAGGCCCCGAACACACCAGGGCTTGTCGGGGGCCTGAGAGCCTTGGAGCTAGGGCAGAAGCGAGTGGGTCAGCAGCATCCACATAGCCCCATGGCCAGCGGACAGGTGGGACCTCCCAAGGGGTCCCCTGCCAGGGCCACGGCATGATGGCCTCCAGGAGGCAGGTGACATTGCCACCATTTGAATTTCCATCCAAAGAAGCCTCAGGCCCAGTTGAGATGGGAGGAGGGTAGAGGTCCCAAGCCTCTGCAGACAGGAGGCCAGGCTGGGCCTTCAGTCCCTACTGTGGGAAGCTATCTGCCCACAGGAGGGGACACTCCCCAACCCGATGGCCTCCTACTCAATGCTGTGCCTCCCCACACACCACATTCAGGCAGAGAGAGCCCTTCCCCAGGCAGTTTAGATGCTCAAGACAGTGACCTCCAACTGTCCCAGGGCCACTGGGCAAGCTTAAGCCCTGCCTTGGGCCTGCCTAGGAATCCTGGCACATGCTGAATTGGTCTTTAACAGGAAAAGGATCCAAGTTTCCTGGTTTTTTTCTCCATAGCTATGCTGGAAAAATAAACTCAGGGCCAGGGCTACAGGATAGATGTAACAGTCTAAGAAACTGTGTGTAATTTGTCTCCCTGCCCAGGTGAAGGAAGACTACTTCAGAGCTTGGCCTGCAAGCAGCTCCAGCCTTTGCCTTCCCAGGGGTTTGAGGACAGGTTTCTCTCTCTCTATAGTAGCAGGGACAACAGGCTGAGGCAGAAAAGTCTGGAACTTCAAACATACACAGCTCCAATTCTGAGCAAATGGAAGTGCAGACACCTGGATAGCGTGCCCAGGTGAGGCTGCTTCCAATGCTCTAAGTGAAAGGGCAGCGAGCCCACTGCCTTACAGGCTGGGCCACAGAACACACAAGTGTACACAGGCTAGAGTCACACCGCTCTTTCTCATCTCCATCGTCAACTCCCTAGCACCATCACAGAGTGAATGCCATTTAATAGCTTCCCAGGAACCTAGAAGCAGAGCTTCAGATAAAGCAAGCGACATGCCCAGGGTCATGAAGCTGGGCAGCCAAAGGACCCCACAGACCTGCCCCTTGGCTGAACGGCCTCGCATATTGCCCTGAGCTCCCTGACCCTCATAAGACCCTGCCTGGGCACTGCTCCCATTCTCCACCACCCAGAAAGAGGCCTTCTCCTCCCATCTCTTCAATGAGGAAACTACAACCCGGCCAAGTTAATCAGTGGCTGCTGCAGAAAAGTGGCCGCCCCTCCTGCTGGGACCTGTCTGACTCCAGCCAGGCCTGAGGCCTCAGCAGGTGACATGCCCCACGCACTGGGAGCACACACAGGCCCAAGTGTTGCCGCTGGAACCGTGAGGCTCTTGAGGTTGCCACCGGGCTCACAGCCCTCCACACCCCTCGCCTCACCCCGAGGCTCATCCAGCATGCCCATACCACTCAAACACACCCCCTAATCTCTGCTCAGTGCCATCTCCAGGAGGCCCTTCTGACTCCCAGATGGGTCATGTTCTCAGCACCCAGGGTCCCATGTCAGGTTCACACCAGGCCCTCCCCATTGGCCACTGGGCTCTGAGAGCCAGGACCCTGTTCCCCACACACATCCTCAGCACCAGCTCACAAGAGCCACACATCTAACATTCATGGAGTGTCACGGCCTCCCTCCCTGCCTGGGTGGCCATCCCTCACTGCAGGCTGGCTGCATCTTCCAGCCCAGCCCCACCCAGGCATGTCTGCTTCCTTACAGCCACCCTGCAGGTGGAGCATGGTGGGAGGCAGGGATGTGGCTCTGCTGGTGTCTAGGCCTGAAGAAGACGTGCCAGGAACAGGGCTGCAATCAGTGAGGTCAGCAGCTCAGAGGGAGAGGAGTCCCCAGAGGTGTGTCAGCCAAAGGCTGTGTGTGTATGGGGTATGTGATGTGCAGTGTGTGGTTGTGTGTGATGCGGTGTGTGGTGTGTGAGATGCACAGTGCATGCATGGTGTGTGTGTAATGTGTGTGTGGTATAAGGCAGTGTGTGTGATGCAGTATGTACGGTGTGTGTGATGTGGGTTACATGCGAGGTCACCCCTCCCATCCAGGCACTCACATACCCGAGGAGCGAGGTCACCCCTCCCATCCAGGCACTCACATACCCGAGGAGTTTCTTGTTGGAGAAAGAAAAAGAGAACTTGTTGTCTTTGTTTCCAGCTAGAGGCGACTTCTCTAGCTTCTGCTCCTCTTCCATCTTCAGTAAGGAGTCGGGTTTGCTGTTCTGAAAAGCAAGACCAGGGCCGTCCCTGAGCCCCACACAGAAGTGGGGGGTCAGGACCCCAACTAGTGTCAGTGGGAAGAGGCAGCTGCTGGGAACACGCCCAAGGAAAGTCACCCATAGCTCCGGTGGCCACCCAGGCCAATGCGGGGTGCTCAGGGGCCTGCACCCCATGGACTCAGTTCCTCGATGCTGCCTGGCCCCCAGGGAGTGGGAATGAAAACCAGAGTGTGGACCGTGAAGGGAAACACTGTCAATATACAGGGTGTACACTCAACCTCTTGCATCCCAACCAACTCAGAGGAAGACATAGTCCATGGGTGGTCACACACACCTCAGACCCACATAAGCACACCCCACAGCACTACCTACTCAGGACAAGCAGACACATGTCTGCACATTCCTACACACACAGGGCCTCACAGATTCATCTCTGCTCACACTCACCAAGCTGACACACACGCGTGCATGCACACGTGCACTTCTCACCTTGTACTTCCACTTGGCCTCTGACTTGCTCTTGGTTTGCTCTCGAATTTCCAGCCTCTCCACATCATTCTGCATGTGAACCACATCTTTGTTGGGCACACTCAGGACGCTCTTTGTGGCCTAGGAAAAAGGGCTGCTGTGACCCACAGGCAGACATAGAGGGCTGGTGGGACTCCCTTGAGCCACAGATTCCCTGTCTCCTTCTGGCCCATGTGCTTGCAGCTCAAGCCTCCATCCATCTACCCATCCACGCATCCATTCACCCACCCATCCATGTATCCATTCACCCACCCATCCATCCATCCATTTATTGATTCATTCGTTCATCCATCCACTCATCCATCCATCTGTTCATTCATCTGCCCACCCATTCATCCATTCATTCATCTCGTTCATTCATCCACCAATCCATCCATCCACTCACCCATTCGTTCATTCATCCATCCATGCACCATGCATTTGTTCATCTTGTTCATCCATCCATCCATCCATTCATCCGCCCACCCATCCATCCATTCGTTCATCCCATTCATCCACCCACCCATTCATCCATCCATGCATCCATTTATTTATCCATCTACCCATCCACTTATCCATCCATCCATTTTTTCATCTATCCATCCATCCATCCATCCATCCATCCACTCATCCATTTATCCATCTCCCCATCCACTCATCCATTCGTCCATCCATCCATCCATTTGTTCATTCATTCATTCATCCACCCATCCACTCACTCAATCATCCACCCATTCATCCATCTACCCATCCATTCATTTACCCATCGATCGGTCCATTCACCCACCTATCCACCCATCCATTTATTCATCTATCTATCCATGTATCTGCTCACCCATTCATTCATCCATCCATCTATCCATCCATCTATTCGTTATCTATCCATCCATCCACCCATTCATTCATTTATTCATCCACCCACCCATTTGTTCATCCATCCATTCATCCACCCACCCATTTGTTCATCCATCCATTCATCCACCCATCCATCCACCCACTCATCCATCCACTCACCATTTGTTGATTCGTTCATCATCCACCCATCCATCCATTCATTTATCCACCCATCCATTTGTTCATCCACCTTTCCATCCATTCATTCATCCATCCATTTATTCATCCATCCAATTTTTTCATTCATCTATCCATGTTTATTCATCCATCATCTACCCATCCATTCCATCCATCCATCCATTTGTTCATCCATCCATCCATTTATTCATCAATCCATCCATCTACCCACCCAACCATCCATCCATTTTCATCTATCCACCCATGCATCCATTCATCTATCCATCCACCCATCCATCTTACGCACTCATCCATCCATCTACCCACTCATCCATCCATCCCTTCATTATTCCATCCATCCATTCATCCATTCATTCATCTACCCATTCATTCATTATTCCATTCATCTACCTACCCATTCATTTATTCATTCTTCCTTCAATCCATCCATCCACCCATTCACCCATCCATCCATTCATTCATCCATCCATCCACCCATCCATCAATTCGTTCATCTAGCCATCTATTCATTCATCTATTCATCCATTCGTTAATCCATTCAACCATCCAGCCAGCCAGCCATTCACCGATTCATTCATTCATCCATCCATCTGTTCATCCATTCATCCACCTATTCATTCATTCACCCATTCATCCAGCCATTTAGCCATCCATTCATTTGCTCATGCATTCATTCATGCTTGCCCTGAGAAAGAGAACACAAAAGTGTCCCACTGGCCGGGCGCGGTGGCTCACGCTTGTAATCCCAGCACTTTGGGAGGCCGAGGCGGGTGGATCACGAGGTCAGGAGATCGAGACCATGGTGAAACCCCGTCTCTACTAAAAACACACAAAAAATTAGCCGGGCGTGGTGGCGGGCGCCTGTAGTCCCAGCTACTCGGAGAGGCTGAGGCAGAAGAATGGCGTGAACCTGGGAGGCGGAGCTTGCAGTGAGCCAAGATCGCGCCACTGCACTCCAGCCTGGGCGACAGAGCGAGACTCTGTCTCAAAAAAAAAAAAAAAAGGTGTCCCACTACACCCCTGTGATGCCAGCCCTGAAGTGTCCTGGCCCCCAGGAAGTAGATAACAACCTCCTCCTGGCAGAAGCTCACACTCAATGGTGCTTCAGGGGTTCATGGTCCTTGAAGCCCAGACCTAAGATCCTCTAGTCAGAGTGGGTCTTCAGGGCTGGGCCCATCTCTTCACTGTCCACAGGGGCTCAGACTATCAGGGCAACCCTGCTCTTGTCCTCACCCCTGAACCCCCTCCCCTCCAATGGCATTCTCCCTGTTGTTTCTGCACAGACACCTCATCTACCTTCAGGTTTCAACCTCAATGCCTTGGCCCCAGGGAGGACCCAGGGCTTCTTTGTCCCCTGGCAACTGCTTATCTGGCTAGGAAACCTAAACCAGACATCCCCTCCTGGAAAACCACCATGCCTCCTCCACCAGGTGTCCCTCTTGGGTGCCACCTCTGCCACAGCACACACACATTGTGTTGCCTTCCTCAATGAGGGCCCCTCTTCAGGCCCACTGCTCTGTGGCTTGCCGGGCAGAGCCTGTCCACTCTGGGGGGTCTGGGCCTGGATGCTGCAGGACTGGGTCAGGACCAGGCAGGGAAGTGCATCTTCTGGGCATACAAGCCCACAGCAAGAGCCCAGACCCCCACATCTTCTCAGGGGCCCCTGGGGAACAAGGACAATGGGCCCTAGCTATCTCCATGGGACTGGCCCCCAAGAGACGCTGCAGCACCTCTGGTGACAAGGTGCGGAGTCAGGGTGAGGGGGGCCCACCTTGCCCTTCTTGGGCGGCTCCATCTTGGTCAGTGCCTCCTTGGTGTGGGCTTCAAGCAGGTCCAGGTTGGGGATGGTGGGCGAGGCTGACTCCCGGGACTTCTTCCCTTTCTTCTTGCCTCCATCTTTGAGCTTCAGCGTTTTGGGGGGCCTTGGGGGCTTAGGGGGCTTCGGGGGCTTGGGGATTTTGGACGGCTTGGGCATCTTCACAGTTTTGGGAGTCTTTTTTTTGGACACTTTCTCCAGGAGGGATTGAGGCGGGGTGGCCTCAATGGGAGACGGGGGCTCCTCCTTCTCCCGGTCCCCGTCACACACCTCATCTGATGAGGCGACAGTATTCACTTCCGGTCGGACAGCTTTGGAGGCATTCTGGGATACAGGAAGGAGAGGGTCACATGCTGCTTCTGCCAAACTGTGGCCCAGGAGGGTCCACACACCAGGATGCTGGAGACCCTCACTGCCAGGCTGGCGGGGAGCTATCAGCCCAGAAAGGCTCAGCTACCCCACACCATCATGTGACACACTCACACCCAAACCACGCTGTTGTGTGACACACTCACACCTGCCACATGCCATCAGTCACTTGCTCTCCCCAAGGCTCTTCTGTCCTACCCCAGCACAGCGGCTGGGGGCTCATCCAGGATCACACAAGCTGGGACTGGAGGGGCTGAGTCAGGGGCTCCTCCCACAGAGTGCCCTCCCCATGGGAGCTTCAGAGAGGCTGGTGCCATTTCTCAGTCCCTACACACTCACACCAGGACACAGACCCAGCCAGAGACCTAGGACCCTGAGCCCTCACAAACGCAAATTCGCCCAGGAAAGTGCAAGGAGGACCGTCTGGGGCACTGGCCTTCCTGGAACTGGCAGCTCTGTGTCAGGCTGGCCCCTGGACCCAGAGAAAGACAGGTGGGCCCTCCCCAATCCCCAGGGGTCCAGCCCAGCACCTGGACATGGCCCCACCTCACTGAGCCGGATCTCTTTGGCCAGGTCTTTGATTAGCTGTGAAGGTTTGAAGTGCTCCGGGAGCTCATCCTCATGCTCTGCCAAAGCCTGCAGGACAACCGGACCCAGGGTCAGCACCAGACATGTCCCGTGACCCTGACTTACCCCTGCATTCTTGCAGGCTGTCGCCTGACTGCTGAGCCACTCAGATGAGCATGAGGCGAGGGGCTTCCAAGCCAAACTCTGCCCTGGCAAGAGGTCTCTGCTGTGAGCCCCCATCAATAGGTGGACAAACCAAGTACCAGAGAGGACAAGCTTGCCTGAGGCCACCACCAGCGGTCTATGGAGTGGATATGGGTCCCAGCCCTTCTTCCTGGTCAAAGGCCACTCCACCCAGCCACACGGCTGAGGTGAGGTGGGAGGGGCGCCCTGGACTGCCGTGGGCCTTGAGGCCTGACAGAGGTGGTAGCTGCAGGATGGCCCTGGCAGTGCACTGGCTGCCTCTCCTGCCTGGCCCACCCATGACAGAGGCAGGCTACACATGGTATTCCCTGCAGCCTGGCCTTCCTGAAGGCTTCGTGTAAATCTCCACTGGCCTACTCTGGCCTGGGAGAGGGTCCTCCTCCCTCAGGAGCAGGCATAGCGCCTCTGCACAGTGAGAGCCCCAGCAGGAAACACTGTCCCAGAGGGTACTCGAGGCTGGGCCAGACCTTCCCCTCCCTTCTGTAGCCAAAACCAAGGGAAGATGCTAAGGAACACAGTAAGTGGCTTCTGTGGGGGCAAACACAGGATGGTCATCAGGAAGAGTCACAGGGAGGGGCTGCCCGGGTCACAGAGCAAGGTGGCTGGGGTGCTGCACCCGCAATCAGGCAGCTTAGCTTCTGAGCTGATGCCAGGGCCAGCCAGGAGGAGACAACAGGGTGTCCCCAGCACTCCCTGTCCTGGGGCCAGCCACTCCCCCAGTCCTTCCCTGCCCCCACCAGGTTCCAGGCCTTTCTGCGCTCACACAGTATCATCCCACCATAGGCCATCTGTCCCCCACCCACAGACCCATCTTCCTCCCAGGATACACCAGCACCTGCTCACCCTCCTCCCACCAACTTGTGACCAAGCTGTGAGCCCCTGATGGAGGGGGCTCTGCATCTGCATCTGTCCTCCCCCAGCCCTCAGGTGGCCCAATCAGCGGACAGCAGGGGACGGACCCATGGAGTGTCTGGGGCAAAGGCACACCCCAGGCCAAGCCAGGCAGGGGAGCACCACTGTCCTTCCCAGGCTGGATCTCACTGAAGCAGGACAAGTCCTGGACATTGCTGCTGGGTCTCCGGGGAGGTCCTCCCGCCTGTCACTGCTCTCCTGCCCTAGGGCATTTGTGACATGATTCCTACCTGCTTCTTCGTCCACGATCGGAAAGCACCATTGAGAATTTTAGCTCCTTGGACTAGATGAGGGGGCAGCTGCTTCCCAGATTTGTGAGAGCCTGGGAAGGAGACACTGGGTGAGGTGGGTGGATGCCCGCTGCCCACAGGTGCCTTCATGCCCAGCCACACAGCCAGACTGGGGGATGCCAGGTCCAGCCTTCCAGAGGTCTCCCTCCGCCCACGGCCACCAGCTCAACTGCCAACAGTTCCTCTTGGAACCTGGGGGCGCCCATCCTCCTGGTGGCCTGCCCTGCTTGAGGAAAGATTGGCCCTCCCACCATCCTCCCACTGTCTCACCCTCCAGGCCCCTAAGACAGGCTGCCTGGCTCTCCTCACTCTGCCTAATACCCCAGCCCTGCCTGAGCAAGGGGCCACAGTCATGCCAGGACCCAGGCCACAGGCTGTCCGTGGGCCCACACCAGGCATCCCCAAGCATCTCTTCCCACCTCATGGCGCCCCTTAGCACAGTGTAGGGACCAACCACAGTTCAGCTGGGAGGTGCGCTCCTGCTGTGGGCCTCCCCTCCCTCTTTCCATTGAAGAGGGCTCCAGGGCTCCAGGGCTCTGACTCACCAGGACCATGGAAGCTCCCTGGGTCCTCTCAGTCCTGGGGGCCAACTGAACTGTTGTCCACTCAGAGGGGGAGGCCCAGGCAGAGAGGATATGGCCACAGTGGCCTAGCTGGCCAGTAGTCAGGCTGGCCCTGTGGGGTGGCTTCCCGGGTGCTGCCCTGATCCCTGCCTCCCTGGCACGAGTCCCCTGAGGGCACGGTTAGACTCCCATCTTGGGCACTTCCTTCTGCCAGAGTCAAGCTCAGGGCTCCACATTTGGGGAATAATGGGAAAATCTTACCAAAACCTGGCCAGCCATGACTAAGGACCATTTTACCTTCTCAAACTAGGGCCAGAGTACAAAGGGTTCTGCATAAAAGAGCTCTTGGCTGCTATTAGAACCAAAAAGAGCAACTAAGAGCAACCACACTGAGAAAGGAAATCACACATAAACGCAAACTCTCCTGCAGGCTCCCTCACGCTGATGGGCAGTCTGGAGGCCTGGACAGGGTGGTGGCTGCCAGGAACCATCTGCTCTCATCTCTGAGGGTGTGGCCAGGCAGGACCTGGGACAGAAAAGGGTGGCCCGGGGATGCCACAGTGCATCCACAGAAGGCCACCGAGCCACAAGCCTGCCTCACGATCCAGCTGCCAGGCCCCTGAAGGAGCCTAAGGGGACCCAGAGCCCACTCGCACCCACTCCTCAGCTGGTGACAGAGCCAGGGCCCCACCTTCCCAATGGAGGCAAGCGTGGAGGGTGGAGCAGGTGTGATTGATACCTGCACTGAAGCCACGCACACTCGCCCCTCTCAACCCACAGCCCAGTGTTCGTTCTAAAACAAAGGACAGTCCAATCGGAAGGAGAGGCCCAGCCTGTTCAATCTAGTCCTGCATTATACAGATGGGGAAACTGAGCCCCAGGCGGCTGAGTCCCAAGGGGACTTGCTCAGGCCGCAGGAACGTGGCACTCACACCCAGACAGTCAGCCCTGACCAGGTCTGGCTGCCCCCACAGCCAAGAGCTCCAGGCTTGGACGCCCACCCTGGAGTGACCAGTACCTTTGAACGCCTCCAGCAGGTGCTTCCCCATGTACCAGCACGCAGTTTCGAAGTTGGGAAACTGAGTCAGGCTGCCCAGTTTCAACCTCCTTTCCACTTCATATGCTCTGGAAGCCACCAAAGAGCAGTTCTCAGTGCACCGACCATCAAGCAGGCGACGCTGGGTGTCAATCCAGGCCCCAGACACACCAGCTCAGGCCTCTCCACTGGGCCCTGCATAGCTGAGGAGGACCAGGGAACAACTGCCCTGGTGGCTGCAGGCCTCGGGGCCCATGAGAGTTCTGTCAGCGCCCAAGAAGAGAAGGCAGCAGCCTTTTAAGCAACCCCAACCCCACCAAGGGCAACTACAACGGTCCAGCAGCCAGGTCCCTTGAGGAGCCAGCCTGCAAGACCCCAGGGCCCACCTCCTCCTTCCCTCCACATCACAAAGAGGCCCACTGAGGCTGACGGTCATGTCCAGGCCACCCACAGGCGGGCTGTGCCAGGACTCAGCCCAAGGCGTCCAGAACCGACCCAGCTAGAGGGAGGACGCTGCTCTGCGGAGCCCGAGGGCAGACAGCGCGGCAGGCACTACCTCATCTGCATCTCCACACTCAGGCTGTGGAGGAAATGTCCCGCGAAGGCCAGGCAGTCCACAGGGGTGAGCGTGGCGTAGATCCAGCCTGGGAGAGAGACGGAGTGGCTGGTGCCCCACCTTGCTCCCATGAACGGGCTTCTCATGGCTCCAGATCAGGGAACGGCGGAGACCAGCATAGGCCTTTCCCGGCCCAGCCCAGGCTCCAGTTCCTGCCCACCTATACCTTGGTGCCCTGTCCACCTCTGCAGCTTCACCAGCAGCCTGGGGCCTCCCTGGGAGAAGCTCTCTGGCTCTGGCCCAACCCCAGCCTCCATGGAAGGGGGTCGGGGGAGAGGCTGTGTCTGAGACGGCACAGACTAGTCAGTCCAGCCCTGCACAGACAGGGAAACCGAGGCCCAGAGCTGAGGGGACTTGCTCAGGCCACTTGAGGGGGCAGTACTCAGACAGAGAGAGGAAGCCCCAGCCTGTGTCCAGCTACCTGGCCTCCCAACCACACTCAGGAGCAGGAGACAAGGCTGGGGCAGATGCATCGCGGCTGGGACTGGTCCCCAGGTTATCCTCGGAGACAGAGCCTGGGCCAGACCCTAGGAAATCCACAGCTCTTTCCTAAATAGCTGTGACTGTGAGGAAGCCAACAGAGGGAGGAGGGACCCAGAGATTACAGAAGATTCTGAGGCTTATAAATCATTAAAATATGAGGGCCTCAGTTTGATACTTATTTAAAATGGAAAAAAAAAACCAACCCTATAAAACGATTTAAAAATCTGAACGCCAATTGGCTATTTGATGATATCAGGGAAATGCTGTTAATTGTTCATTTTTCGAGGTGTGAGAACAGTATTGCAGCTATGTTACTTTAGAAGGAAAGGAAGCCCTTCAGAAACAGTGAAATATTTAATGAAACAAAGGAATGTCTGGGATTTGTTCTAACATTTGTTATCTAGAGGCACACAGTGGCTCATGACGGGCTTTCTCCTTCAGCACAGACTCAAAATGTCCCCTACTATTGCCTTAATTAGCAGCTAGCGCCCTCCTCCCTCACTGGCTCTGATGTCGTGGCTGCTGTCTCCACACAAGGCTCTCTGAGCTGGGTCTCCAGCCGTAGGCTCGGTCACAGTGAGCCCAGCCAGGATGTGAAGGCAGCTGACTGGCTGCGCAGCTCCAAGGTGGCCTCAGTGGTGAGGAGTGCCCATGCTGACCAGACAACACAAGCCCCCTGGCCCCTCTGCAGGGACTGGGCTGGGGTGGCGGTAAGCTCCGGACAAGGGAGCTGCCAAGTTTCAACTTCCTTTCCACTTCATATGCTCCAGACAAGGGAGCAGGCATGCCAGGGATGCCGAAGAGACCCTATGGTGGGGACACGGTCCAAGGGACAGGGAAGAAAACTTGATAAGGGCCAGCAAGCCCTAGGACATGGTCCCCAAAGCTGCCCGCACTCACCTGAGGGGATGAAGAGGGTCTGGCCCTGCTTGACGATGCACTTGTAGCATTTGTCGACCTGGTCGGCAAAGAACATCTCGCTGTGGTTAGAGGCAGACCGCCAGCGCTCATACAGGGAGATGTTGGCCGAGGCTGGCCTGATGAGATAGAAGGTCTTCTCCCCCTGCCAAGAGAGCCTGTTGGCAGAGCCGCCCATACCAGGATGCGGGGGTCGGGGGTGCAAGTGATAGGTCCTAACGTGAAAAGTACCCTGCCCAGGTCCACGACTCCTGCCTGCAACACTGAGGGCACAGGTGCTTTGCAATTCAGAAATGTGCGTGTTAGGAAGGTTCTGGGTATCTGGGCCCTCCGCACAGTTAAGAGCTAAAGCCCATAATCCCACATTACATTGTTTTGAGGCACTACAAATGGTGTGGGTGCCCAGGCTGCAAATAAAGCTGCAACTGACTATCAAAAGCATTCCAGGTAGCTCCACTCTTGAGAGCCACTTGGATCTCAGGCTGCGCCAAATGATGCCACTGTGTCCCAGGCAGTCTTATGGCAGGCCCCAGGAGGGGTTCTGCACCAGGAGCAGCGAGACCCCTGTCTTACTGCAATGGGGCCAAGGCAGGTTCCGTGGATGCCCCAGTGACTTGCTCAAGGCCTCCCAGAGGTGGGATCAGCACGTGCACCCGCCCACCCCCAGCTCCAGTTCCAGCTGGTCTAGAGAAGCTCAGTTAGCAGGTGGGGGAGCCCACAGCTTAGGGTTTCCTTTGTTTCTGTTGCTATTTACGTCTCATTTTTTTTCTGGCTTCCCTCTCTCAGCCTCAATGATGAGGCTCCTAGCCTTCCCTGCCCACTCAGATGCCCCCATCCTGCCCACTGGCTCCTGTGCAGGGCTCTGGCTATGGCTGGCTCCTCTTCCAGGATGTCTTTGCAACACCCCCCTTTCTCCTCTAAGTGCATGGTCACCCGGTGGCCTCACCCAATTGTTAACGAGCCTGAATCCCATCAGAACAAGGAGACACTCATGCGGTTCTCTAGTCCCACATGCACCCCTGCCCCACCACCCAGAGACGTCTCCAGAGGCCTCCTGTCCCAGGGATGGATGGTCCAGAGGCCCTCTGGAGAGTGGCATCCTGGCCACAGTCAGGGCTTGGGGGGACTGCAGACAATCTTGCAGATGGGTCATGGCCACGGCAAGGCAGAGGTGCCCTGAAGGGCGTGGCTCACCTTGAGCACGTGGTACCAGGCGGAGGCACCCCCAGAGTCGATGTGGAAGTCGGTGTAACTGTCCTTCACGCAGATCAGGCAGTACTTGGTCACTTTGGGCTTGGCCAGCAATGCATCATCTGGCCAGTAGTTTTCTACCCAAGACAGTTTCTTCACAATGTCAGGTGGCTCCACGAAGCTGGACATTCTGGGGGTGGGAGAGGAAGGTGGTGAGGGAACCTAGGATTCCCTTTTTTATGTCCCTTGGAGTGGGAAACATGTTCTGTGAGGCACGTCCCACACTCTCTCACCACCTGTGGACCACAGGTCACAGCTCCCATTTCACAGAGGAGCAAACAGGATCACAGTGGGCGGAACAAGCCCAGGCGCTGGCTGAGGCCCTGGCAAGAGACTGGGTCTGATGCTGCCCTCCACCCCCAGAAGATAATGAAAAGGCCCCAAAACCATCTACCCCTGAGAGGGAACCTCCTTTCCTGGGAACTGGAAAGCGAGTCTTTCCAGACTGGCCACGTGCATGTGCTGTGGTGCACTGGGCTGGAGCGTAGATATCATTTCTCACACTCAGCCCAGGCACCTCTGGCATCACCTGGATAACAGCCACTGCTCTCCAGAGCTGACAACAGGGCGCCCACAACCCCTGGCCACGTCAGGTCACTGTCAAATCCAGCCAACTCATATCCAGGGAAGATAGGGAGATGCAGAGGCAGCCTTCAATTCAATGACATGTCACTGTCCTGGACAAAACGTGTTACACTTCATCAAAAATGTCAAACTAGGCTGGGCACGGTGGCTCACGTCTGTAATCTCAGCACTTTGGGAGGCCGAGGTGGGTGGACCACGAAGTCAGGTGTTTGAGACCAGCCTGGCCAACATGGTGAAACATTGTCTCTACTAAAAATATAAAAACTAGCTGGGCATGGTGGCATGCCTGTAATCCCAGCTACTTGGGAGGCTAAGGCAGGAGAATCACTTGAACCCAGGAGGCAGAGGTTACAGTGAGCCGAGATCACCCCATTGCCCTCCAGCCTGGGCAACAGAGCGAGACTCCGTCTCAAAAAAAAAAAAAAAGTCAAGCTCAACAGCACCCGTGCAGTGACATTTCAGCTGCCACTAAGAACCAGATCTGGGAGTTCTTGCTGCCTCCAGGAAGACAGGGTCTGTCATGTCTCTGTCATCCCATCTGCAAGTGCTGTTGTCTCTACTCGAAGGCCACACCAACCTGGACAAGTTGCCCCTGGACAAGACTGTCACAAATCACAAGCAGAGTCCTGCCGCCCCAATCCCACCAGCCTCAGTCACAGACCTCACCTTTAAATCTCCAGCATGTTCCAAACTAGCACCCTTCTCTATCCCCCAGGAGTCCTCATCATCCCCATTCATACCCACTGCCAACCTCTGAAACCTCAGCAGTCTGGGCACATCGCTGCCCACAGGAGAGGGTTCCCTGCCACAAGGGCCCTCATGACCCATCTCCAGCCATGTCCTTCAAACACCACACACCACAGGGGGCCAGGCTGTCCCTGCCTTCCACCACACCCTCAAACGTCCTTCTTTCCCTTGCTTGGCCTGTTTAGGTGCGGCCACACCTTTCTCTGAGTTGGCGGGAGGTGGTCCTCAAAGCCCCCATGAAGACGCAAGGCCACCATGAGCAAGAGTCCAGATGTGACGCGTATCTGGAATTACCAGCAGTGGGAACATCACCCTAGACCTGCCACAGAGCAGGCATCTCTCCGGTCTGGGGGTACATTGGTCACTGTGGGCCCCCCTGAGGCAGCAGGCCCCAAGAGCTACCCCAGACAGCCCATGGTGTCAGGCCTGACCTTACCTGCTTGGCCAACATCCTTGGGGACAGACTTAATGATGAAGCAGAGCCCACTCCATGGCCCCAACCCAAGCCCATGTGAAGGCTCTGGTAGGTAAGTGCCCAAAAAAAGTTGCAAACAACCCCCTAATGGTCCATGGACTGGGCCAGTGGAAACAGGAGGCAAAAGGATGGCCCTGAAAGGCCCAACAGAAAACCACAGGCCAAAGTACCATCTCTCCCTAGCTCCATAACCTAGACATCTCTCTGTGAGAACCCCTCAACCCAGGCAGGGCAGTAAATTAAGTTGACGGAGACCTGACTCAGTTATGTTGTTTGGTACCAAAGCAATACATACCACTTTCTCTGGTACCATAACCCACTCCACTTCCCTTTTTATCTTTGCTGTTAGGAAGCTCAACCAAACTGAATGCCCATTACCCTTTTTTTTTTTTTAATTTTTAAAATAAAGACAAGATCCTACTTTGTTGCCCAGGCTGGTTGCAAACTCCTGCCCTCAAGTGATCCTCCTGCCTCAGCCTCCCAAAGTCTTGGGATTACAGGCATGAGCCACCATGCACAGCCATATTACCTTTTTGTGGCTCTTGGCATAGTTTTGTATTCTCTTTCTTGGTTTTAGATAATTCTTTTGTTTCTCCCTACCTGCCCCTTTGCAAGTGTTATGTGCTTTCAGGAAGTAGGCATGATGGAAATGATGAAGACTGAAGCCATCCTTAGCCACCCGTGCCTTACAGTGAGTGAGTGTTCTGGATCTTTCCCAGGGGCCAGCTGGAGGGCAGAGGTGATGTGATGGAGAGGGGGTGAGGGGTGGATCCAGGGCAGGCACCGACCACACCCAAGCTGGCAGCCCGGGGGGAGAACAAGGTCAGAGCCACAAAGTGCGGGGCCAGCAGCTCTGCCACCAGGAAGCCAGGCTGGTGTAGGTCAGCCCTGACAGAGGATGCCCCACCCAGTGACCACAGGGCTGACGACAACTAGCGCCAGGAACTCAGGGGGACCAGGCCAACCAAGGTGTATCTGTGTGGGGCCTGCCTTGCCTGGAAAGCAGGGAGGCAGGTCACAGCAGCCGCCCCTGCAGGATCTCATGTGTGTGAGTGTAGGCGTCTACAGGGGTGTGTGCAGGTGTTGGTAACTGTGCCAAGGATGCAGGTGTTAGGAGTATGAGTGTGCCAGTGAGTCAGTATCTCAGTGAGTCAGGGATGAGCGTGTCATGAGTCTATTGTTGTGTTTGAGTGTGTCAGTGTCTGTGTATCAGGAGTGTGCCCACAAGTGTGTCCATGAATGCCCATGGGTGAGTGTATCACATGTCCATGTCAGGTGAGTGTGTCGGTGTGTTGTGAACGTGTCGCAAGTGTGTTGGCGAGTGTGTCCATGTGTGAGTGTACCCTATGTTGATGAGTGCTAAGTGTGTGTCCATGTGTCTGCTAGTGTGTCATGTCTATGAATGTGTCATGAATACGTCCATGGGCGAGTGTCGGTGTGTTATGAATGTGTCATGAGTGTGTTGGCGAGTGTGTCCATGAGTGTGAGTGTACCATGTGTTGGTGAGTGCTGAGTGTGTGTCCATGTGTCTGCTAGTGTGTCATGTCTATGAACATGTCATGAGTACGTCCATGAGTGTTGGTGTGTTGTCACGAGTGTGTTGACAAGTGTGTGCATGAGTGTGACTGCACCACACGTTGGTGTCTGTGAGTAGGTATGAGTGTGTCATGACTGCAGGTGTGTGACATATCTATGGATGAGCATGTCATGGGTATGTCCATGAGCAAATTTGAGGGTCAGAGTGTCATGAATGTCTCATGCATTGGAGTGTCCATGAGTCAGTGTGAGTGTCATGAGTGTGTCCACGAGTGGGTGTCATGAGTGTTGGTGTGTCCATGACTAAGCGTGAATGTTGTGTGTCCAGAAGTGGGTGTGTCATAGATGTGTCTGAGTGTGTCATGAGTGTGTGCATTCTGGAAAAAACTACACACCGTTACCAATGTTTCTCTCTGAGGAGTGGGATGGGCAGGGCCAAGACCAGAGGAGGCTTTGCCTTTTTGCTCCTTATTTTTGTTTGAATTGTTCTCAATATGTCACCTTCATACTTTAAAAGAGAAACAGTTAGCTGTGGGCCAGCCTTAAAAAAAAAAAAAAAAAAAAAAGGAAAAAAGGAAAAAATTTGAGAGAGAGAGAGAAACAGGAAAAATCAGTTGTGCCATGTGCAGTATTCCAGACACTGATACCTTCGACCTGTGCTTCTCAGGCGACTACCAAGGTCGGCACAGTGCCCCTGCCCCAACCCCAGCCCCAGCCCCCACATCCCCAGGGTGGCAGCACTCACCGGGTGTCGGAGAACTCGAGGTTGGTGACATTGAGGACCCGCTTGCGGTTGGTGCTGTAGTAATAGTCCACAAACTCCTTCAGCTTCATCTTGCAGTCCTTCTGCTTGGTGACATCTGTCACATCCACACTCCGCTCCGGCCCTGGGGAGGTGGCGGGAGGAGCTTGAGCACCCTGGGAAGGTGGCACAGCCTCCCTGAGGCCAGGATGTGTGGAGTGGACACACACCCTTGGCTGCCCTCACACATAGCAGGAGCTGCCAGGGGCTGGATGCGGAGGCTCTAGGTGTCAACGTCGAGCTTCACCCGCCTGCTTTTCCCCTGGCTCAACTCTGACCACTCTTCCTCTGACCTGGTGATGCTGTGAGGCGGCCAGGTCACAGGCCTCAGCGACGGTGGCCAGATTAGCAAATAAAAACACAGGATGCCTGGCCTGTCTGAATTTCAGATGAACAGCAAATACATTTTAGTGTATGTTCCAAGTAATTCATGAGACATACCTACATTTTAAAAATTAAGCTATCAAAACCCCTGCATTTCTAGGGCACCAATCACTACTCTGAGAATTGGCAAACTGATAAAGGGAAAAGCCTTTTCTGTAGCTGACAAAGAAAAGTTCAGGATAATCAGATGAGTTGAGGAAGAAAATTTCTTTATAAAAGACTCATGACTGATAGAGGGAGGAGGAGGACAGAATTGCCAGTTGCCGTTTGCAATAGTTCTCCATGGCTGCTCTGACCACAAACTGCAAGGCCATGGGATTAGTGTGGACAGATGAGGTGGGTGCCGGGGCCACTGGCCTCGTCTGCATCACCGCAAGAGTGTGGCCAGGCATGAAAGGCCTCCCCACAAATGAAAGCACTCCCACCCAGAGGGAGTCCTACCAAAAACCTGAAGGCAAGTCAAGCAAGCCTCTAACCACAAGTTTATAGGAAACGCCCGGGACAGAGGGACCTGCTCAGTAACACCACTGGGGACGCTGGCAACCAAATCCTGGATGTGGGACATTCTGCAGGACCAACATGGCCTTCTCTCCAACAAACCAACAGGATAGAAGGAAACGGGGCTGTCAGAAGGAAAGAGACTTCAGGGATATAAAAACCAAATGCAATGTGGGGGGTCTCATTTGGATTCCACAGCCAAATGTAAAAAGGCACTTTTGAGGCAACCGGGAAGAATTAAACTGGGTCTTACGCGCCACCAAGGAATTACTGTTAATATTGTCGAGTGCGATGATGGAATTGTGATTATATATTTTTTAAATTGTCTGCTAGAGCTACGTACTAGAATTTTTATGGGTAAAATGATGTGTGTAAAAAGAATTTTTTTTTTTTTTTTTTTTGAGATGCGGTCTCATTCTGTCGCCCAGGCTGGAGTGCAGTGGCACGATCTTGGCTCACTGCAACCTCCATCTCCCGGATTCAAGCGATTCTTCTGCCTCAGCCTCCCGAGGAGCTGGGACTACAGGTGCCACCACCACACCTGGCTAATTTCTGTATTTTTAGTAGAGACGGGGTTTTGCCATGTTGGCCAGGCTGGTCTCGAACTCCTGGCCTCAAGAAATCCACCCACCTCAGCCTCCTAAAGTGCTGGGATTACAGGCGTGAGCTACCATGCCTGATCAGAATTCCTTTTAAAATACTACAAAGAGAACAAAAAAGTGGGGAGACAGAAAACCGGCCAAAAGCTGGTGGTTTTGTTTCCGGTGCTGAGTGCATGAGGGCTTACTGTTTCTCTAATTTTGTGTGTGTTTAAAAAGTTCCATCATGTTGGGAGGCCGAGGCGGGCGGATCACGAGGTCAGGAGATCGAGACCACGGTGAAACCCCGTCTCTACTAAAAATACAAAAAATTAGCCGGGCGTGGTGGCGGGCGACTGTAGTCCCAGCTACTCGGAGAGGCTGAGGCAGGAGAATGGCGTGAACCCGGGAGGCGGAGCTTGCAGCGAGCCGAGATCGCACCACTGCACTCCAGCCTGGGTGAGAGAGCGAGACTCCATCTCAAAAAAAAAAAAAAAAAAAAAAAAAAAAAAAAAGTTCCATCATGAAAAAAAAAAAAATTAAGAGAAAAAAGAAAGACATAGAAGGAATAAAACTACGAACCATCTCCTCCCTGCTTCTGCAGGGACAGCTGTGGAGGGAACAGGGCCAGGGGACAAACCAGGCCCCACCCGCATGATTAGGTGAGCCCAGGGCCTTGGTGGCAGGGCAGGACCCACCTCTCAGAGCTGTGGAAGGGAGGAAATTAGCTCCTACCTGGGAAGAGCTTAGAAAAATGCCTAGCACTAGGCAGGCCCTCACTATATATTAGCTGTTATCCTGAGTGCACCATGCCAGGGTCTGGGAAGGTGAGAAAGAGCACTGGCCTGGCGAGCATGAACATTACAGTTGGGATACACAAGGCTGCCTGACCAGCATTGTGCAGCAAGACAGAAACAGCCCATCTGATGGCCATGGCCCCCTCTCAGTCAAACCTGCGGTAAAGCCGAGCACAGGCGAGACCAGGGGCTGGATCCTGGCTCAGGGCAGGATCAGCCACAGAGCTAGTGCCACAGCTCCAACTATGTCCAGCCTGCCCTCCTCCTCAGTAAGAACCCCACAGAATCAGCCCCTTTGCATGGACACCCAACACCCTCACCCCAGGTCCCAGGATGAGCACTTTTTAGCCCCTCTTCCGAGATGTCTGACAGCTACCAGGGTGCTCGCTCTTCCTCCTCACGACGAGTTTGGGAGCCCAGTCTCGGTAGCCCCAGGGTGGCCATGTGGCTCCAGAGAAAAGCCATGGCCCCAGCCCCCTGCTGAAATTGAACTTGATGGCCTCCTGGTGGGTGCCCCTATGTGCCCAGAGGCTTGTACAGGTGACCTCATTTCACTTCCAGCACACACCCCACAAGGGGTGCACAGAGGAAGAGAGAGAGGCTCAGAGTGGTGGGGCCAGTTGTCTCAGAAGCCCCAGCACTGAGAGGCCAGTGTGCCTGCCTGCCCACCTGTCCTGGGTGTTTGCCTGTTCAGGGTTTTTCCTCCTCGTGCCGGCCATCCAGGCATCCCCCATGAGCACCTTGAGGCCCTGCAACCATGAGGGCCTCCATGCTTGGCCATGTGGCCACTGGCCTATCAGGGTAACTGCTAGGTGTGCTGGCCTCTCCCTGCCACTGCCTCTTGAACGGCACCCCCACAGGTGCTCCCTCTACCCACAAGTGCCCACCTAACCCCAGTAGCTCTAGAGTTACAAGGGGACATGAAATGGGTGCTGCTGATGGCAATGGCACTGGCTAGAACCCAGACGGAATCCAGACGAGGAGGAGATTCTGGTGCCGTGGGGGCAGGTCATGGTGCAGATGAGGAAGGCCAGGCCCCTAATCAGGCATCCAGGATGGGAACATGGGCCCGCACCACCAGGGCCTCCCAGTCATGTAGCATCCACAGTAATGCAATTCATAGCTGCCAGAATCAAAGGGTCTCCCAGACCAGCCCCTACTTTGCAGTCAGAGTATCTGGGAGGGCAAGGGACCTGCCAGGTCATATGTCATCTCAGTGAGACGCAGGGTCTGATCTAAGAGCACCGGGAACAGAGTACAGTGAGCCTTGAGGCTCCACTGCTCACAGCACACATGGACACAGCCAGGGTGCGGGGAAACAGCACGCACAGTGGTGGGTGTCCCAGTACTCCCGGCTCCAGCCCCAGAGCACTGTGAAGGGGATGGCGCTTACCCACGTAGTTCTCGACGTCACTGACATAGAATGTGGGGGCCGGGACAGCCAGACCCAGCCCGTCTTTCTTAGGGACGAGGATGGGCTCGGTGAAGCCGTGCTCCTCCATGTAGCCCAGCGTGAGCTGACTTCCTGGCACACGGGCCACCACGTCTTCAGCACTGCAGGGAAGCACAGGTCAAAGGCCACATTGGGCCCGAGGCCTCCTGCACCGCGACAGGTGTGGACAGGGCCTCAGCACTGGAGAGGCAAGCCTGGGTCTGGCCACCCACTTCCCACAGCCACAGGAGAAGGCCTGGCCATGGTGTCACACGTGGAACCATAGAGCAGCCAGGGCAGATGCCATGCTGACTCCAGAACCCCACTGTTTGGGGGGGCAGGGACATGGGGTATCACACGTGTCACATGGAAATGTCAAGAGGTGACAAGGGCCTGTCCTTCCCAAAAAGACAGAGAGGCAGGAGGTGCCTGGGCCTAAGCAAGGTCGCTCCCCAACCACCGGCATCCGGGCTGACCCATAGGTGAGGATGGGGGCAGCTCCTCCGCTGCACCTCCCATGCACCCCTTCTCGGCTAGGTGCCTCCCCACAGCAGGGCCACCGAATCACAGCTCAAGAACAAGGGCCACTAAGATGGCTCTGATATTGGGAAGGCCTTGGACAAAGCCATGTGGAGAGGACAGGGGTGAAAACCAGGTCTCCTTCTGTCTCTCTCTCACCCTGCCTAGCCTGTCCCCACATTCCTGCCCCAGAGGAAGCAGCAGAGGGGCAGGGCCGGGAGGAGGCCGCTGGCTGGCAAGGATGAACGGCATGTGCGGTGTCAACCCAAGGACCCGGACAAGAGCATCCTGTCCTGGCATGCTCCCTACTAGACATGGCTGCCACCATAGGGCCAGAGGCAGATGAGAGGGGCCCATAGGCAAAGGGGACAAATGACCTTGGCAGAGCATTGACATACTCTAGGAATCTTCCCAGGGACATGAGGCCCAGGGGGGGTGTGGTCTGCCCAGGGCCATACAGCTGGACCCAGAGCCCTCAGCCCCAGCCTACACCCCAGGCTGCCTCCTGCTCCTTGAGACGCCCCTGGGCAGCTGTGGTCCACAGGGCCCGCTAGAACAGCCTCTGTTTGGTGACCCTGGGGACATGCTTCCATGGGATGGGCACAGTTGTGAGCAGTGCTGAGGAGGAGGACAGCGGGGAACAGGGGCAAGAGCACCCAGCAAGACAGGGCCGAGGGGAGGACTGCACCACCCAAGGCCTCTGACGCGGACAGATGGCGGCAGGTGTGGGAATGACAGGAGCTGCAGCTGGAGGGCTCCTGCTGCACACCAGAAGCACTGGGAGCCGCCAGAATTCTTTGCACACCAGGAGCACTGGGAGCCGCCGGTATTCTTGTTTTTTTTTGTTTTTTGTTTTGTTTTGTTTTTTTTGAGACGGAGTTTCTCTCTTGTTGCCCAGCCTGGAGTGCAATGGCGCGATCTCGGCTCACCGCAACCTCCGCCTCCTGGGTTCAAGCGATTCTCCTGCCTCAGCTTCCCGAGTAGCTGGGATTACAGGCGCCTGCCACCATGCCTGGCCAATTTTTGTATCTTTATTAGATACGGGGTTTCACCATGCTTGCCAGGCTGGTCTTGAACTCCTGACCTCAGGCGATCCGCCCACCTCGGCCTCTCAAAGTGCTGGGATTACAGGCGTGAGCCACCGCGCCCAGCCGAGCCTCTGGAATTCTAAGCAGGGCAGTGGTGTAGTCTGCGGGTTGTCCATTGCTGTGAGGACAGTAGCCTGCAGCAGGGCAGAGTGGGGGCACAGAGAGCATCAGGAGGCTCAGGGCACCATGCCTGGATTAGGGGGCAGGGAAAGGGCCAAAGGGGTTCAGGAGATCAGTAAGTCTGGTGATAGCTGAGAAAGTGGGAGGGAACAGGAAGAGGCAAATACAGACGGCCAGGAGACTGTTGCGAGTGGTGGGGACAGAGGCGGGGCCATTTACAGAGGGCCCACGGTGGAGGGGCAGGAGCTGGGGACAGGGACAGATCTGATCTGGGGACACATGTGGTCTAAGATACATGTCAGATTCTCCAGGGACATGCCAGTTGGATAGACAGGCCACAAGCTCAGAAGAGCTAAAGAGGTTGTGGAGCTGAGTCCCCAGAAATGGCCTCAAAGAGAGCAGTTAACAGGACAGGAAGCAGGCAGGTGGGAGGAAATCCATCCCCAACAGAGGACAGGACTTCAAGGATCGAGAGGACTGCAGTGCCTAATTTTGCCAAGAAGGCAGTTAAGATCAGAAGAATGTCTACTGGCTTTGACCACATGGGAATAGCGTTAAGGATAAACCAGGGGGGACTAGACGGTGAGGAAGAAGAAAGAATGTGTACAGGCAACCGTGTGAGAAGCTCAAGGCATACAGACCATGCAAAGGAAGCTCTGAAAGCAACGGGGAAGGCCTCCCATCCACCTGGGCCACAGGCAGAAAATTGTCCTTGATGAATCCCAATGCCAACGTCTAGCAGTGAGAGTTCCAAACTCACACTAAACCCATCAGTTGGGAACCCCAAACTGGATCTGGAACTAATCTTGTGAAAACCATAAGACCTTAGCAAAAGGCAAACACAAACTGTCTTGTAGGTGGACAGCAGCCAAAGACATACTAGTCCCAATGGAATGTGACCCCTCTGAAGCACCATGCCCCACAGAAGGAGGTGAACCAACCAACAAGAGGATCAGTCAATAGACACACCAGTCAAAAGAGATCACCAGAACTGAGGATAATAGAACAACTGAAAAGAGATTTGAAAATAAATAGACTCACCACATTCAGAAGGAAACCAAGAGGATGCGGCAAGGCACAGAGATGTATTAAAAAAGAAAAAAGACCAGGCAACATTGAAAAGGAAATTTATAGAAATTTTAGAAATAAAAAATATGATGATCAAAATTTTTTAAACTCAATGGATGCACGAAGCAGTAGATGGTTGAAAAAATAGTAAATTTGAAGAAAAATTTTTAAATGATACAGAGAATACAGAAGAAATGCTACTAAAAGAGAAAACAGAGTATTCTTCAGAATTGACATGTGACTCTCCAAATTAAAGGGGCTTACTGAGTTCCAAACAGAATAAACAAAAACAAATGCACATCTAGAGGCAATATCGTACACTCACGTACTGAGTACATCAAACAATATAAAGAAACAGCAACTAGACTACCAACAGATATCTCATTAGCAAGAGATATCAAAAGACAATAAAATATCTTTCAAAGAATTAAAGAAAAACAGCTTTCACTCTAGAACTTTAGATCCATTTTAGAATATTAGAATCATGTAAGAATAAAGACAGTCATTGTCAGACAAGACAGTATATTTTTCATAAGCCTTTGCTGAAATAACTAAAAAATATAATTCTATCAGGAAATCAAACCTAGAAGAAAGGTGTGGGATTCAAGAAACAATGGAAAACTAATCTACAGATTCCACATAATCCCTATCAAAATCCCAGCTGACTTCTTTGCAGAAATTGACAAACTAGACTTGGAATGCTGAATAAAAATGGAAAGCACTCAGATGACCAAAACAGTCTTTTAAAAGAACAATGCTGGAAGACCCTTCCCAACCTCAAAATTCAATACAAAGCTCCTACAGTCAAGACGGTGGTACTGTCATAAGAAAAGATATATAGAGCAATGGTATACACTTGAGTGCCCAGAAATAAATCCTTACACCCACAATCAACTGCTTTTCAATGAGAGTGCCAAGACAGTTCAATGGGGAGAGGCCAGTCTTTTCAATAAATGTTGCTAGGAAAAGTTGATATCCATATGCAAAAGAATAAAGTTCTTCCTACCTCAGATAGTATACAAAAATTCAATCAAAATGAGTCAAAGACCTAAATATAAAAGCTTAAACTATGAAACTCTCAGAAGAAAACAAAGGCATAAATCTTCAAGATCTTGGATTAGGCAGTGATTTATTAGCAGTGATACCAAAAGCACAAGCAATAAAAGGAAAAAAGAGGTAAGTTAGACTTCATTAAAATTAAAAACTTTTGTGCTTCAAATGATGCTGTCAAGAAAGTACAAAGACAACACAGAATGGCAGAAAGTGTCTGGTAAGTGACAAGTATCTAGAATATGTAAAGAATTCTTACAACTCAACAATAAAACAACAGATAACCCAATGAATATAAGGTGGCTAAAATAATGTGGAACTGTTCTTCTGGTTTCAGCTCCAACATGTGAAGAGTTTGGATATTGTCACTCCCCTCTTCCCCACAAGAAAAAGGCTGAACAAACAGAAAATCAACAACTTTTCTTATATTCATCAGATAACTGAGTTCACAGGGCAAACAACCAACCACCCAAAATCTGAGGAGACATAAAATCATACCTGAGATCGCCTTACCTGAAGCGGAAGCTGCTGGAGGCAGTAACCTGTAGGAACACTTAAGTGGTAACTTTTGACAAACTGCCAAAAGTTAAGTGTCGATCAGTTTAAGAGTTAAAAACTCCTTAATCCGGCAGGAGGATGGAAATAGAAACTATTTTTAAATACATCCAGGGTGTTGTTCTCCATAACAACAGTCTGCTCCCCTGTATCAGACTCTACTGGACATGGGGAAGGCATTTGGCCACCTCCAGCCCCCACTAGCCTTCCTGTCTCAGATAGGGAGAGAAAAATTAAAAAGGCTGAGAAATGCTCCTAATGATCACAGCCCAGAGACTCTACAAAATAGAGATTTAATCCTGAAATTATAGAACACTTCCCCTCCCTAAAACTGACCACCATACACCAGTATAACAATAGCTAACTATAACTGAGAGAGCTGTAGACACAGACTCTGTTTAATATGAAATTCTTAGGAAAACCCAAAGAAACCAGGAGAAAAACAAACAAACAAACTAAAAGAAGCTGACATCTCTGGCACCTAGAGCTATAGCAAATTTAACACAGCCCAGGTCCTACCCAGATTAACATAAAACCTCACACTAAATCCTAATTACCTCAATTCCTATTACACAATACATCGTGTCCAACTTTCACAAGAAATTATAAAGCCTGCTAAATGGCAAGAAAAACTGTAGTCTGAAGAGACAAAGCAAGCATCCGAACAAGACTCAGACATAGCACAGATTTCTGAATTATCAGACAGGAAATGTAAAATAACTAGGATTAATATGTTAGCTACACTAATGGGAAAAGCTGACAACATGTAAGAACAGATGGGTAATGTAAACAGAGAAATGGAAACTAAGACAGAGCCAAAAGGAAAGGCTACAAATTTAAAAAAATAATAAAAGTAGCAAAAATGAAGGATGCCTTTGATGGGCTCATCAGTAGACTAGACATGGCCAAGAAAAGAACCAGTAAGCTTGAAGTTATGTCAATAAAAACTTCCAACCTGAAATCCATGCAGAACAAAGAAGCAGGTGGGTGGGAGTCAAGGGGAGGTGCAGAATATCCAAGAAATGTAGAAGAAGAATTACAAACAGCATAATGTGCATATTGAGAATATAAAAAGGAAGAGAAAAATGCAGTAGAATAAATATTTATTTGAAGTAATAATGGCTGACAATTTTCTAAAATTAATGGCAGACATTAAACCAAAGATCCAAAAAGCTTAGACCATATAAAGGAGGATAAATGCCAAAAATTCTGCACCTAGGCATATCATATTCAAACTGCAAAAAAAACCAAAGACCAAGCAAATATCTTGAAAGAAGTCAGATGAGCGAGGTCAACTTCCAGCATGACAATGAAATGCTGAAAATTATTTAAAAAACAATTATTCGGAGCCTCTGGAAATGGTCCCAAAACCAAACAGCAAATGAAGAAACAACTATTTAAGAAAATCTCCAAAAACTCAGTAAGAAGAGTCTGTGATATTTGGACCAAGACTGCTCCCTCCATTCACATTCAGAGCTCAGAGGTGGACACTCCACTCCCTAGTGCTGCAGCCAAACACACAGGCTTCATCCCCACCAGCTCCCAGCTAGAGAGCTTTCTTCTTGGGAGAGCAGGACTTCCACTTCTCATTCTGCCCCAGCTGCCTGTTGCTGAGTTTAAGTCTGCAGCAAGTGGTGCCAAGAGGTGGGGGCTGCCTTCTTGCATCCAGCTCTGACTAGTGAAACTGAAGCTCTCCCTTGGATGTGGCATGCTGATAGTGCTGAGTGGGGCCCTGACCACCCTCACCTTGCCACTTCTATTCAAGGTGATATTGGAGGTTCTTGGCAGAGCAATTAGGCAAGAAAAATAAATACAGGTCACCTAGATGGGAAAGGAAGAAGTCATACTATCTCAATTTGCAAATGACATGATCATATGTATATATCAAATACTAAGGAACCCTCTAAAAAAAAAACTATTAGAACTAATAAACTAGTTCAGCAAGGTTGCAAGATACAAGATCAACATATAAAAATCAATTGTATTTCTATACACTATCAATGAACAATCTGAAAATTAAGAAAACGATTCTATTTACAAGAGCACCAAAAAGAATAAAATACTTCAGAATATATTTAACAGAGGAAATGTAAAACTTATACTCTGAAAACTATAACTAATTCTTGAAAGAAACTTAAAAGATCTAAATAAATGGAAAAGTATCCATGTTCACAGCTTAGAAGTTTTAACATTGTTAAGATGGAAATACCGGCAGAGTGATCTACAGATTGAAAGCAATTACTTTCAAAATCCCAGCTGACTTCCTTGTAAAAATTGACAAGCTGACCTTATAATTCATATGACATACAAGGGACCTAGAATGATCAAAACAAACTTGAAAAAGAAAAACAAACTTAGCCAGGCACAGTGGCTCATGCCTGTAATCTCAGCACTTTGGGAGGCCGAGGTGGGCAGATCACAAGGTCAGGAGTTTGAGACCACCCTGGCCAACATAGTGAAACCCCGTCTCTACTAAAACTACAAAAAATTAGCCGGGCGTGGTAGTGCACGCCTGTAGTCCCAGCTACTTAGAAGGCTAAGGCAGAAGAATCACTTGAACCCAGGAGGTGGAGGTTGCAGTGAGCCGAGATCGTGCTACTGTACTCCAGCCTGGGTGACACAGTGATACTCCGTCTCAAAAAGAAAAAAAGAAAAGAACAAACTTGGAAGACTTATACTTCCTGATTTCAAAACTTAACTATAAATTACTATAGTAATTAAGACTGTGTGGTACTGGCGTAAGCAGAGATATAGATTAGTGGAATAGAATTGAATATCAGAAACAAACACATCTATGGCCAATTGAGTTCGATAAGGGTGCCAAGACTGTTTACTAGCAAAAGAATAATTTTTTCAACCAATGGTACTGGGACAAATGAAGAGCTGCATGCAAAAAAAATGAAGTTCAATCCTTACCTCACACTATATACAAAAATAAGCTCAAAATGTATCAAAGAACAAACTGTATGTGCTAAAACTACAAAACTCTTAGAAGAAAATATATCAATAAATCTTCATGACTTTGGATTTGGCAATGGATTCTCAGATATGAGAACAAAAGCACAACAACAAAAAATAGATTAATAGGACTTTATCAAAATTAAAAACTTTTCTACTTCAAATGACACTATCAAGAAAGTAAAAAGACAACCCACAGAATAGGAGAGAGTATTTTGAAATCATGTATCAGGTAATGGGCTTGTATCTAGAATGTACTATATATGAAACTTTTAAACTCAATAATTAAAAAAAAAGCAAAAAAATAAAAATGGGCAAAGGACCTGAATAGTCATTTTTCCAAGGAAGATATACAAGGATCAACAAGCTCATGAAAAGATGCTCAACATCACTAATCACTACAGAAATGAAAATCAAAAAATAAGATACCAGTTCACACCCACTCGCATGGCTAGAATCAAGTTAAGTCAGATAATAACAAGTTCTAGTGAGGATGTGAAGAAATGGAGACCCTCATACCCTGCTGATGGGGGAAAGTTGCTTTGGAAAACAGTCTGACAGTTCAAACAGTTAAACACAGAGTTACCATATGACCCAGCAATTCCACTCTTAAAACAATAAAAGCATATGTCCACATAAAAACTTGTACAAAAATGTTTATGGCACAATTATTCATAGTAGCCAAAAAGTGGAAACAATGCAAATGACCATCACCTGATGAATGGATAGACAGAGTACCTATGTGGAATATCTATACAATGAAATATCATTCAGCCTCAAAAAAGGAGTGAGGTGCTAACACATGCCACAGCACAGATGACCCTTGAATGCACTCTGCTAAATGAAAGAAGTCAGTCTTGTTGTAGAGCTCCATTTATATGAAGCAAATCTACAGAAACAAGAAGGTGGATTAGTAGTTGCTAAAGACAGCTGGGAGGGGGGATGAGAAGACAGGGATGATGTATAAAGGTTATGGGGTTTATTTTGGGGGTGGTGAAAATGTCCCAAAATCAGTGATGTGCACATATCTGTGAATACAGTAAAATCCACTGAACTGCACATTTTAAATGGGTGAACTGTATTACATGTATTTTATCTCAATAAAGGTCAGAAAAGAAAAAATAAAGAAGCCGGGAAAAAAACACCTTACTCAGAGAGGGGTCAGAACAAGAGTTCCATTGGATTTTGCATCAAAAATCACACATGCAAGAAGGGAGTTGGAATTTAAAATGTCAACAGAAAAAAAACCTGCCAACTTAGGATTCTGTGTCCAGCGGAACCATCCTTCAAAAGTGAGGGAGAAATAAAAGCTGTATGAGAAACAGAAACTGTCTCCAGCTCATGAGCAGCTGCACGGCGGCTCAGAGGTGCCTCCCCTAAACAGCTCCTTTCTCACCAGGAGCCGCTCCCGGCTGCGTCCTTCCTGTGGCCAGAATTCTGTCCTCTGCCCTCATGCAGAACAAGAGTGTGGGCACTGGGGGTCTCTGAGAAGGAGACATGAGGACGACATCTGCCTGGGCCATGGGAGCACGCTTGTAGGCAGAGGAAGGACTGGGAACCAAGGGATCAGGAGAGTACCTGGCAGGTGCTGGGCAGACTCAGGTGGGGAGAGAGGTCCCTTCCACCCAGTGGGAGAAGGGTCACCAATGCTTGTCCCCTACCCCCAGGGAAGTGCTGACGAAGGGGAGGAGAGGTCGGCCCATTTGCAGGGAGCTCTGGGTTGCTGGTGCGGGCTATGCTGCCTCCAGGAGACAGGCTCCCTGCTTCCTGCTTTCCAGCAAGGATAGCAGAGGGAGCCCTCAGCGATGGATAGCAGGACGAGGGACAGAGAGAGTGCGCATCCCTTGGCTGCAGGTGGTGGAGCATACAGGGAGGGCCAGCCCACCTGGGAAAGGTCCGGCTCCGCAGCTCCTTGATGAAGAGCTGGCTGCCGTTCTGCACAGGCTTGACGTCGGGCACTTGCCCTGGGCCGTGTTTGTGCCAGGTCCGCTTCTTCTTTACTGTGGAGGAGACCGGAAGCAAGGTCGGTCACACAGTGCAGCCCCAGCAGGGCTCCACAACTTCCCCTAAGAACCTTGGCCCACCAAGCCTACTAACAACTTGCAGCATTGCTGGGCTCATGCTCACCTCCCAAGACTGATGACACCCCCCACCCCTGCCACGCACGTAGGGAGGAGTCAACCCCCCACCTTGACCTCGTGTCCTCTCCCATCCCACACCTCACCACGGATGGCACCACTGTCCTCCATTCCCTGACCCAGAAGCTGGGTTCTCCTGGGACCCCTCCTCATTCAGGCCCTGAGTCTGCAGAGACCACCAGAGAGGCACCTCCTGAAAAGGTCCTCAGCCACGGTTCAGCCTCACCATCCCACGGCCTCCACAGCTGGACTCTGTCACCTCTCTACTGGGACCTCCATCGCCCCAATTGCCACAGCCGTGGACAGGGGCAGGTCAGGTCCCACCATCTTGTTCCCTCTCCTCCCCACCTCCCCAGGTGGTGCACATCCCCGCTCCTCTGTGCTGGCCACACTCCAGCCCTCCCCTGACCACCGCCAACCCTGGGCCTGTCTACCCCACCTACTTCCTCACACTGCCCAGGTCACACCTTCTCCTGGGGCACGAGGTACACACACCTTGGATTTTTTACATGTGCATGTGAGCACATGTTCACACATTACTAGTGGACTATGCGCCCATGCAACAATGCAGGCACACACATATGTACATACACATGCACACACCCCTACTGGACCACAAGCCCTATGCGCACACACACACCTCTACTGGACTTCAAGTCCCTGAGGGGAGGGAAGAAATTTCCTCTCCACCCCACTAAGTCCCTAGCTCCCAGCCTTGTATTCAACCAGGCAGAGAAGAGCAGCTGGGGTAAGGGAGGCCACTGGGGCATGGAGATGCCCTCCTTGGGGGCTGCTTGGCTGAGTCTGACACAGGCTGAACCTTGAGAAGTGAAGGGACTGAATTCGAGAGCAGAGCCAGGCAGGGCCCGTATTGCGCCCTTCCTTCACAGACAAAGGCAAGGTGGGGGGCACAGGGGATGGGGGCTTTAGAAGGCCATGTGTCATCCTCCTGAGTCTTGGTGGTTGTGGGGACAAAGAGAGCTAATGACCACCCAGTGACAATGCCTGTCTCGGAGCAGGATCTGCTACCAACACGAAGGAGAAGGGCTGGGTGGGGCTGGGACCTTTTATTTGCAAAGAATCTTAGCGTTGTGTTCAATCTCCCTGCCCACAATTCAAGTGGACATTATGGAAACTTGGCAAAATCTGACAGAGTCAAGGCCAGCAGCCAGGACTTCTGAGGGAAGCATCGGGCACAGATGAGCAACAAACAGCGTTCAAATCTGTTTTGGCCAATCCTCTTCTAGCTGTGTGACCTTGGGCAAATTACTTGACATCTCTGTGCCTCGTCTTTACTAGAGAAAGGCTCACACGGGCCTTGTGGGGTGGCTGTGGGATGTAGGTTGGCACATGCACAGTGTCTGCTCCAGACTCCACTGGGCCTTTTCTCAGGGCAAAGCCACCTGGTGCGGTAGGTGCTTGTTCACGGGCAGAACACACTCACAGGCTGGCTTGGTGCTCCTAACAGACCCTGGGCTCATCCTTGTGTGCCCCCTATGTCCAGTACTGGGCCCAGTACACAGTGGGCACAGGGGGAGTGTCTGCGAGCAGATGAAGTCTTCCATCCTTGTCACACTGGCTGCTCAGCTTCAGAGCAACTTGGAAGGAGAGGTGGATGCATCTGCCTTCATAACTATCAGCAGAGAAGGCTCAGTTCAGCCCACGCTCCTGCCCTCTTGGTGCCAGCCTGAGCCAGGCAATGCCAGGGCCACAGATAACTCCAACCTGCCCTCCTGTTGCAGTTTGCAAGCACTCACCGAGTATCTTGGCTCTGTGCAAGGCTGGGGGTGCTGGAGCAGGTGTTACCCAAGCAATAGATGCTTGGGAGCCCCTACTTCTTAAGAGTTGAGATGGGAAGGGGGCCAAGGCCGGCCCTAGAGGTGTGTGTGCTCAGATGTTCAGCCCAGAGGGTAAAGGAGTTGGAAAAAAGACACCCCCAATGACAGCCCAGACCCTCCTGACCCCCCAACAATCCTAAGCCTCAGTGACTGTGAATACCATCACCCTCCTGCTGGGCCTGCTGCTACCTGGGGAGGTGTGGATATCAAGGGAGCAAGGGGCTTCAGAGTTCACAAAGTGCCTTCCCTGCCTTGGAAGGCCTCGTGGAAATGGAGGCAGTTATATCTACTCCATGGGGGAGCCAAGCGGGACCTAGGGAGGAAACTTCCAGAGCTGAGCTTTCTGCACCAAGCAGAGCTCCCTGCCTGCCCTTAGGTCACCACCTGTGAGGAACACCGAGTATGGACAGGGCTCCAAGGAGGGGCTGCAATGAAGGTCCAGGACAGCGGCGGCTCAGGCAGGAGCATGAGGCAGCCCAGGCAGGAGCGTGAGGCAGCCCCATGGTTATGCAGCAGCAGTGACATTGCAGCTGGGAGAGGCCTCATGGCTGGCTGAGGAGATCAAGGAAAAGGAGGCAGCCCACAGAGACAGGGTGCCACGGAGGGGAGCCAGCAGGGGCCCAGCACAGCTGGCAGGGTGGGGGCGTCCTCCCCATCACCTGTCTGCATGGTCATTATTTCATCAATCGCACTCCTGTCCAAGGACGCTCACTGAGGCCAGGGGCCCCCAGCTACAGCTGCGTACCTCCTCTCTCATGGGGCGGGGTCCTCATTTCACAGATGAAGCAACTGAGGCCAGAGACGTGGGGCTGTGCCAAGGTCACCAGCAAAGGTACACAGAGGGGCAAGGAGACCTACTGCCCCTCCTGCTTCACCGGCATGGGGTGCCCTGTCCCAGAGCCACATGTGGAGCATGATGACAGCGCCCCTGTGATGACACACCCACTGAGACAACTGCTGAGCAGAGTCACCCCAACCCCACAGGGTAGGGCGGGATAAGGAAAGTCAGTTCAATAAGATAACTGACTGTGTATAAGTCAGGAGCTGCAATTCAGGGCCGCTTCTAACCACTATGTGGCTTCCTCATCAGATGGGGATGCCTTCCTTAGTTCCTGGCCAGGTACCTTGGGACACCCTGTACCAAATCTGTGTCAGTCAGGTAAACCTGTGGGCCTATGGCCCCTGCCCACAGGCCATGGCCAAAATCAGCTCAAGGGACATATTGGAACAGGGAGGGACCCTGCAATCCCCACCACTGTGGCTTTCAAAAAGAGGGAACAAACTGTGAGGACCAGGCCTCAGGCACAGCTCACTCTGGGAACCCTGAGCAGCCCCCATCCCCACCCGCAGGCCAGGGTGGCAGGAGCAGGACAGGTGGAGGCAGGCTCAAGGCCTCCAGAGGTTCCCAACACTGGCTTAGAGCTTCTCCAGGGACACAGAGGGGCCCTCTTGTCCCCAATGTGCCTTGGTGTGCAAGGCATGCCTGGAGTAAATGCAAAGACCAACTGGGGCATCATAGACAGGCTCTGGGCACAGTGTATACTCACTTCAAATCTGAGCATGCACACTGGTGGAAGGTGCTAGAACCGTGTACCTTTGTCCTGATGGAGCACACATCCCTCAGTAACAACTGAAAATCTGCTTCACAGAATTTATATAGCACATTCAGCACATAGACACGTGCACGCAGACATGCATGCATACACACACATACACACAGCTGTGGACTGAATATCCGTCCCACCAAAATTTATCTGTTGAAATCCTGAACCCTAAGGTGATGATTTTATGAGAGGGGGCCTTTGGGAGGTGATGAGGTCATGAGGGTAAAGTCCTGAATGGGATTAGTGTCCTTATAAAAGAGACCCCAGAGAGCTGCCTCCTTCCTTCCACCATGTGAGGACACGGCAAGAGGGCACTATCTATGAACCAGAAGCAGGCCCTCACCACACACTGAATCAGCCAGCACCTTGATCTTGGACTTCCAGCCTCCAGAACTGTTAAGAAATAAATTTTCTATTACTTAAGCCCTCCAGTCTGTGGTATTTTGTTACAGCAGCCTAAACAGAGTATGACATACACACAAGCACATGCACACACACATGCACAAATATGTAAGCATACACGTACATGCACACACACATGTGTACAGCCAGGCAGGGGCTGGGGGTCCCACCGCCTGCAACCTCAGCGCTGTCTGCTAGTCTAGAATGTCTCTCCCTGGGCGGCTGGCCGTAGGACACAGGAAGGGGAGCCTGCACTGAGGTTTTAGCTGCAATCAAGGGCAGGTTGGGACACCAGGCCTCTGCCCAAACTCCCCGCAGGGGCAGGGGCAGGGTCTGGGTGAGGCAGGCACATAGGATTCTCACGGCAGGTGGGCTGTTTCTAGGGATGCCTGGGGACATTAGAGAAATCAAAGCTGTGTGCTCACCAATATGTAAAACCTGCCCAGCCCCAGCACCACACCATTGCTCTACCCCAGCCCCAACTCATGCAAGAGCCCCCAAGCAAGGACCCCTTGAAATGTATGCTGACTATCAGGAGAAGAGGCCCCTGGCCCAGGAGTTTCTGACACTTTCTTTTCTACCAGTCTGAAAGCCTCTTCTCAAGTGATGCACACGTGTACCTCCCACACAAAAGCACACGTCTGAAACCCTCTTCTCAAGTGATGCAAACGTGTAAGAACCACACAAGAGCAACGCCACCCCAGCATCCTTCCGAGCCCCCTCACTCAGGTAGGACCTGAAAGGGTCCTACCCCCCAGGAAAGCACCTCCTGGGGTATCCTGGCTCCAACTCTACTCTGCCCTGACATCTGCCCCCTAGGCCCCATGGGGCAGCCCCAGGTCCCCACTGGAAGCTCAGCCCTGTTTGTGTTATTCCTGTCATAAAGATAGCTTGGCCCTCAACTTTCCGGGTGGGCTCACTGAGGTGCCAGAAGCATGAGGATGCCCCACCAGGCCGATCCTTCCTACCCTTTATCTGTTTTTGAGCAATAACCAGATGATAGCTTAATGGGCTTGCCATAGGCAGATGCATTCTGAGCATAAATGCAGCCAACTACTGGGGACCAGGAGTAAGAAGGCAATTTAGGAATCCCAGAACCTCCCCACAGGCAAACCATCAGCCTGAAAGTTCAGGAAGAGCTGCTAGCTTCTCCTCATCACCCGCTTGCATATTTGTTTAGGCTGTGCAGGGGATAGGGTCAAGACCTGAAACACATGCAGCCCCCACCGTTGTCCAGCAATAGACAGGAACAAAGTGTTCAGGCCTTGGGAGAGGCCAAGAAAGAGCAGCCAGGTCCTCAGAGTAGTGAGACCCAGCATCACCAGCTGCCAGGCCAGGCCTCCAAGGCTCCCTCGACCCAGCCACAGCTCACAGAACAGGGGTGCTGGGGCCCCTTCCACCTATTGCCTGCATCCTCCCTCTGCCCCTACTGATTCCATAGGACTCATCCCACAGGGGTCTGGGGGTCTGGTGCATCAGCTTGCAACTGGGCACTGGGAGGGGGGCTCCCTTTGAAAGGGGAGTGACTCAGATTGGCTGTGACCTGGAGCCAGATGCATTCCCTGTCCCACCTTGTCCAGGGCTCAGGTCAGCAGGGATGTGATCAGCTGACCCAACCAGGGCCCATGTCCAGCCTGCAGATTCTGTGAGCATCCAAGACCCTCCAATGAAGTGGAAACCAGAGGCCACATTAACACACACACACACCCATATCCATACCATCTGTCCTGTCTACAGGCCACACCCCTCCTGAGTCCTTGCAGACCACCACATAGCTCCCCTTCTGCAACCGGGGCTGAGGCTTGGAGCTCAAGGCTCACATAACCTCCAGCTCACCTGGATGAACCTGCACAGTGTGAGCCAAGCCTGTACCCCAGGACCCAGCACACCTGAAAGGGCCAAGAAGAAAACGAAGCCTCAGCCCTTAGGACACACAAACAGCAGGTTGTGTGGGAAAGGCAAGGGCCCTCCAAGATTCTCTGCAGAGAAGGAGGTGGGTGGCATGAGGCAGGGCTGAAAAAGGAGGGGAGGACAGAGCCCATTAACAATGCACGTGCCCAGAAAACGGACAGGCTGGGCCCCCTGTGTGGCAGTGGCTGGCTGGGCCGGGCTAGGCTGGGGGCCCCTAGAAAACCCCCGCATCACCATTTATCCAGGTCCCCAAGTCCGTGTCCCCCTATCTCAGGCTGGCCTGGCCTCTCGCTAGGCCTCAGAAGGCCCTTTGAGTCTTTGCACAGCTGCCTCTGCCGGTGGGAGCTGATCAGGAGGGGCTACAGTGGGCCTAGTGAGGCTACAGGGGACAGTAAGCTAGGCTGGCAGGGTTCCCAGGCCTAGACACTACTCAGGGCATTTTGCCCCCAGCAACCCAAGGCCCAGGCCCAGCAGAGACCTCGCCCTCCACGCAGCCCAGGCAGGGTGGATGCTGCTCTCTTCAGCAAGACATGGCCGCTTGGGCTGCGGTACTTACAGGTAGACTTCCCATGCGTTTTCTCACAGTTTGGGCAGTGGTATATGTCGATGTCGGGCGCCTCCTCCTCTTCCACCCCAACACAGCTGAAACGAGACGAAACAGACCATTACCTAGGCACTCAGCACCCCCTCAAGCACTTCCCATCTGCCAAGCTCTAGGGAGAATCCCTGCTCATTGTCTCGGAACCTGGGCCAGATGGAGCACAGCTGTGCAGGGACAGCGTTCTACCAGGAAAGTAGGGTGGAGGGAAAGAGGTGCAGAGATGTCCTCCTGGAAAGGCCTCTGCAGCCTGGACCTAGATACAGCGTCTGGATACACCCCACCATGAGGACCCAATGACTGGGCCATCTAGCAAGCCTGCCTGGGTGAGGGTCACCAATGCCCTGTCACCCAGGGGGCAGGCAAGGAAGAGGGGTTATCAGAGCCAGGCTGTCCCCATCACTTCACCAGGGGTAACCTGAGGGGGCAGAAAACACCAGAGGCAGCTCAGAGCCCCTCCTGCAGGCCATACCATAGCCACCCATCCAGCTCATCCTCATGGGGGCCAAGAGGCCTACCAGCCTGGCCTTAGGACATGCCCAGGACTCCAGACATCATGACCACGCTTTCCTCATTCCCTCCCTGGAGTTCCTCCAGACCCCTTGCAAACCTGCTTGGAGACTTAGAACAAGAGAGAGCCACCTCCTATGCAGATGGTCGGGCTACAGGCCTTAAGCCATTTGAGGAATGAACACAAAGAGTATCAAAGGACACAACCTAAGACATCAATAAACTTCTACAGAAGCAAACCCAGCAAAATGGAAATGCTTTGTTTTATTCTGATACTTTTTTTAGTTAAAAGTGACATGAGGCCAGTCACGGTGGCTCATGTCTGTAATCCTAGCACTTTGAGAGGCCGAGATGGGTGGATCACTTGAGGTCAGGAGTTCGAGATCAGCCTGGCCAACAATGGTGAAACCCCGTCTCTAATAAAAATACAAAAAAAATTAGCCAGAGCATAGTGGCGCACACCTGTAATCCCAGCTACTCAGGAGGCTGAGGTGGGAGTATTGTTTGAGCCCAGAAGGCGGAGGTTGCAGTGAGCCGAGACTGCACCACTGCACTCCAGCCTGGGCAACACAGTGAGACTCCGTCTCAAAAAAAAAAAAAAAAAAGTGACACAAGAATGGCCATCTGTAACATGTAAAGAGGTCCCCAAGACTAAATAAGAACACAGTGGATAATGGGCAGGGCACAGGTCCAGACAACTCCCACAAGAAGAATGCAGCAAACAAATTGGAAAATACTTCAACATCTTCCTCTAGTGAGCAAATGCATGTAAATAAAACTGACCAGTAAATTTAAAAATGGACATTCCCCCCAGGCAGCCCCAGAATGTCGCTATAGGAGGGGGTCAGGGCAGCAAGCTACCTGGAATGGAAGCTATAGATGTGCATGAAGCAGACTGTTTTTACTCAGGGCAAACAAAAAAATGAACATAAAGATGCTGTTGATCTTAAGGAAATAAAAAAGGATTATAACAGAATACTATGAAAAATTATAGGTCAATAAATTACATAACCTGGAGGAAATGGAGAAATGCTCAGAAGCACACAAACTGCCAAAACTGACTCAAAAAGAAACAGAACATTTGAACAGACCTGTAACAAGTAAAAAGATTAAATCAGTAATTAAAAAACCTCCCCCAAAAAGAAAATCCCAGAACCACCACTAGTGAATTCTATCAAACATTTAAAGAAGAATAACACCAATCCTTCTCAAACTTCTTCAGAAAAAAGAAGAGGGGGGAACATTTCCTAAGCATTACCCTGAGTCCAAAGCCAGACAGAGACACTATAAGAAAAGAAAACTACAGACCAGTATCTCTAATGAATATTGATGTAAAAATCCTCAACAAAATACCAGCAAATAAAGTCTAGGAGCATATTAAGGGGACAATGCACCATGATCAAGTGGGATTTATCACAGGAATGCAAGGACGGTTCAGTACATGAAAATAAATCAGTGCTTCAACACCTAAAGCATCATGTCTGACTGCAAGAAGAAAAAGATGCAACCCTGGGGCTCTGTCCCGGAGGATGGGACAGCAGAAGCTGTGCTTCTCTTTCCTTCACCCTGGAGGACAGATCTCACCATGTGGGTAAAATACAAGAAGCAGCAGGGCTCACCTGGCTCTTTCTGCTGAGCGGGCACAGTGCTCTGCCTCATTCCTATGTTCCCATCTCTTCCAATCCTTCCCCAATTCCCCATCCTCCCCAAGACACATTACACCATATTAACACAATGATGAAAAATCCTACGTGACCATCTCAATTGATACAGAAAAAGCACTCAACAAAATCCTTTCATGATAAAAATACTCCACAAACTAGGAATAGAGGGGAACTTCTTCAACATGATAAAAGCCACGGATGAAAAATCCACAGCAAACATCGTATACAATGGTGAAAGGCTGAAAGCTTTTCCCATAAGATGAGGAACAAAATAGGATGCCTATTGTTGCCACTTCTGTTTAACACAGTACTAGAAGCTCTAGCCAGAGCAATTAGGCAAAAAAAAAAAAAAATCCTGAAATAAAAGGAGTCTAAATTGGAAAGGAAGATATAAAATTATCTTTATTTGCATATGACATAATCCTATATATAGAAAACTCTAAAGGAATCCATACACAGAAAAACTTTCTATACCTAATAAATAAATTCAGAAGTTGTAGGTGCAAAAACAACACACAAAAACCAGTTGGATTTCTATACACTAGCAATGAATAATCTGAAAATAAAATCAAGAAAGCAATTACCATTATAATACCATCAAAAATAACAAAATATTAATATGTAGGAATAAATTTAACCTAGGAGATGCAAGACTTGTATGCTGCTGAAAGAGGTCTTAAAGGATACAAATAAATGGAAATATATTCCATGTTGATGAACTGGAAGACTTAATAGTGTTAAGACTGCAATACTACCTAAAGGAATCTACAGATTCAACGCAATCCCTATCAAAATCCCAACAACTTTGTTTACAGAAATGGAAAAGCTAAGAAAACTTGCACTTTCTGATTTAAAACTTACTACAAAGCTATGATAAAACAGTGTGGCACTGGCATAAGGATAGACATATAGATCAATGGAATAGAACCAAGACCTCAGAAATAAACCCATACATCAACAGCCAACTGATTTTTGACAAGGGTTCCTAGACCATGCAATGGAGAAAGAATAATCTCTTCAACAAATGGTGCTAAGGCAAGTGGACATCCACATGCAAATGAATGAAGTTGGATGTCTACCTCACACCACATACAAAAATTAACTAGAAATGGATTGGCAACCTAAATATGAGCTAAAATTATAAAACTTTTAGAAGAAAACAGGAGTAAATCTTCATGACACTGAATTTGACAACAGATTCCTAGATATGACACCAAAAGCATGAACAACAAAAGAAAAAATTGCTAATTTGGATTCCATCAAAATTAAAAACTTTTTTGCATTAAAGGACACTATCAACAGAGTAAGAAGGCAAGTGACAGAACAGGAGAAAATACTTGCAAACCATAAATAAGACAAGGGTATGGCATCCACAACGTATAAAGAACTATTACAGTTCAACAATAAAAAACAAACAATCCAATTAATAAACAGGTAAAGGACTTGAACAGACATTTCTTCAAAGAAGTATGCAAATGGACAACAAGCACATGAAAAGAAGCTCAACATTCTCAGTCATTAAGGAAATTAAAATCAAAACTACAGTAAGATATCACTTCACACCCACTAGGATGGCTACAATTATTTTTTGTTTTTGAGACGGAGTCTTGCTCCCGTCGCCCAGGTTGGAATGCAGTGGCACGATCTCAGCTCACTGCAACCTCTGCCTCCCAGGTTCAAGCAGTTCTCCTGCCTCAGCCTCCCGAGTAGCTGGGACTACAGGTGCCTGCCACCACACCCAGCTAATTTTTGTATTTTCAGTAGAGATGGGGTTTCACCTTGTTGGTCAGGCTGGTCTCAAACTCCTTACCTCAGGTGATCCACCCACCTCGGCCTCCCAAAGTGCTGGGATTACAGGCATGAGCCACCGCGCCCGGTCAATTTTTTTTTTTAAAAGTAAGTGTTGGAGAGGATGTGGAGAAATCATAACCCTCTTACATCAATGGTAGAAACACAAGCACTGTGGAGAAAAATTTGATGTTTCCTCAGAAAATTAAACATAGAATTACAATGTGACCCAGCAATTCCACTGACAGATACATACCCAAAAGAATTAAGAATAGGTACTGTGTATTGTGGCTCATGCCTATAATCCCAGCACTTTGGGAGGCCAAGGTGGGCAGATCACTTGAAGTCAGGAGTCTGAGACCAGCCTGACCAACATGGCGAAACCCTGGCTCCACCAAAAATACAAAAATTAGCTGGGCGTGGTGACACACACCTGTGGCCCTAGCTACTCAGGAGGCTGAGGCACGAGAACCACTTGAACCCAGGAAGCAGAGGTTGCAGTGAGCTGAGACTGCACCACTGCACTCAAGCCTGGCCAATAAAGCAAGACTCTGTCTCCAAAAAAAAAAAAAAAAGTACTCAAACAAATCCTTGTACATAAATGTTCCTAACAGTATTATTCGCAATAACCAAAAAGTGGAAATTGCCCAAATGTCCACTGACAGATGAATGGATAAACAAAATGTAGTCTGTATATACAATGGAATATTATTCAGCCTTAAAAAGGAATGAGGTCCTGATACATCCTACAATGTGGATGAATCTTGAAGGCATTATACTAAATTAAAGAAGCATGACACATAAGGACTAATGCCATATGATTCCACTCACATGAAATGATAATATGTTTATAATAGGTATATCCATGGAGACAGAAAGCTGACTAGTGGTGCCAGAGGGTGGGAGGAGAGAGGAATGAGGAGTTACTGTTTGGTGGGTATGGACTTCCCTTTGGAAATTGAAATATTTTGAAGCTAGATAGAGGCAATGGTTGCATAGCATTGAATTTACTAAGTACCACTGAATTGTTCACTTTAAAACGATTACTATTATGCTATGTGAATTTTAACTCAATAAAGGAGAAAAAAAGAACCTGGCCCTGTGAGAGTGACAACATTATCATCTCCATCACCACCATCACCATCACCAACATTGCCATACCATCATTATCATCATCACCTCAACCACTATCATCACTACCACCATCATCATCATCACCATCATCATCACCATCACCATCACCAGCACTGCCACACCATCATTATCATCATCACCTCAACCACCATCATCATTATCATCACCATCACTATCACCAACACACCATCATCATCATCACCATCGCCACCACCATCATCATCACCATCACCACCAACACCATCACCAACACTGCCACACCATCATCACCATCTCAACCACTATCATCATCATGACCATCGTCATCACCAACATTGCCACACCATCATTATCATCATCATTTCAACCACTATCATCACCACCACCATCACCGTTGTCATCATCACCACCACCATCACCAACATCGCCACACCATCATCATCATCATCCCAACCACTATAATCACCACCACCACCATCATCACCAACATTGCCACACCATCATTATCATCATCACCTCCACCCTCATCACCATCATTTTCATCACCATCACCAACAATGCTACACCATCATCATCAAGATTATCATCACCTTCACCATCACCATCACCATCACCAACACCACCATTACAAACTCCATCATCACTAACTCTGGCTGAGCACTCACTCTGAGACACGCAGCATGCTAAGAACTCTAATAGCATTATTTTCCAACAACCCTGCAATAATGAGAATTCTTATTATTAGCCTTATTTGCCACAATAGGGAAATTGAGTTAGGTATGATAGGTTAAGTGCCTGCCCAGACACAAAATAGTCTCCTTATTCATTCACTAAGGATAGTACTGCCCTTGCCCTTGGGGCATTTATACATGCAAATGAAGCCAGGCAAAGACATGGGTGGGCCTGGCCCGGACTGAACACTCTTTAGACAGAGTGAGCTGTTACTGCTAGTGCCCAGTGTATCAGACTAACCCTGCAAGGCCACCAGGGTCTTGGGCCCTAGACGGGTGTTCTCTTCCACAGCCACCACAGTCCTGAGTTCTGAGAACAGAGCATGAAGCCCAGAAAAAGATCTTGGCAAATTGTTTTTGAAAATAGAAAGTTCACTCTATCTTAGAACACAAGCTAAAGTCAAGTCCACACACTCCAAAGAGTCAAGTGTAAAAGAAAAGCCATAGAAGGCACAACGTGAGGGAATATTTGTCTGCTCTCAGGGTGCAAAGTGACTTTCTTTATAAAGAAACAAACAAAAATTGGAAAGGAAACTCAGAAAGAACATTGATGGATGAAAATTATGCTCCAAAATACCAAAACAAACTTTAAAATGCACACTATGAAAGATACATCAAATATGGCAAAGTGTTAATATTCTTCCTTCATGAAGTTTATATGGGTGTCTGCCCAATAGAAGCAAAGGCCCAACGCCAGGAACAGGACAAGGGCACAGCACTATGGCATGTGAAGAAGAGTTCAGCACAGGGGAGGGCAGGACAGGGCTAGAAAATGTCACGTGCACTCACTACAGTGCCATGTATACCTCAGGTTCTCATCAGTGACACCAAGTATCAGCCACATGCAAAGACTTTTGTGGGACCAGATGAGCTGGGAGCTGAAGACAGTCCCTTCAGCACCATCATTATTCACTTCAAGGACACATGTTATAATACATTGCCTTGGAGCTGGTTGAGCTCTTGCAGCCCAGAAATTAGACCCAGAATCCACATTGCACATCAGACCCTACATCCATGTGAGACCCCAAATCCACATCCACAGCCACAACCACACTCCATGTCCATGCCCACATACACAGTCACACCCATGCCCCATGTCCACACCCTCACCTGGCCCCTGGCTGCTCCAGGCTGTGCCCTCACTGCAGCATCTGGAGCAGATGAAGGCACAGGACAGCCTACACCAACCTGACCTGATTCTGCCACCATCCCAGCAGGGCCCTTGCACACACATGGCCCATCACACACACCTGCCTGTCAGGCCTTTATGGGTTGGTGTTGACCCTCAGGCAGAAGGTCAGAGGTCAGACCACCAAACTCAGAGTAGAATAGACAGACAGACTTGGGGCTCAGTTAGCAGGGCCAGCACTCCCTGAAACATGCCTGTTCTGGGGACAAGACTTGGGGTGAGGGGCTAGAGACACCAGGATCCTCACAGGGCCTTTGGACAGAAGCCCCCTGAAGGATTCACTCTCCAGGCTGGAGGTCAGAAGTCCAAATGGGTCTCACTGGGCTAAAATCAAGGCGTGGGCAAGGGCAACTCCCTCTGGAAGCTCTAGGGAGAATCTGTTCCCACCTCCTCCAGTTCCTAGAGGCTGTCTGCACTCCCTGGCTTCTGGCCCCTTCCACGTTCAAAGCCAGTGATGGCCAGCCGAGCTCTCACAGACGTTGCCCTGACTCAACCCTCCTCCCATCCTCCTCCCCTCCTAAGGGCCACTGTGATGACACTGCAGCCGCTGGGTCATCCAGGACACTCTCCCCATCCACAGCTGGCTGAACAGCCCCAACTTCATCCACAGCTTCCCTTCCTCCCCTCTTGCCACGCAACTTAAAGTTGCAGGATTAGGACATGGGTGACAGCGGGGGCTGTTATTCTGCCAACCGAGCTAAGAAACAAACCTCAGGGTGACCTCACGCTCGGTGTATGGACAGGCTGGCTGGGCCCTGACTGGACCCCAAGCCCAAACTGAAGCCCACATGAGGCCCCAGCAGTGCCTGTGAGTGTAAGGAAGTCCTAGTCTCCTCAAACTCCATCCCTCTGGTCACCCAGGCCTCACCCCTCCCTGTGATATAGCAGGGACAAGGTGATAACAGCCATGGTGAGCCAGTGACTCAGCAAAGGAAGGACAAGCCATGGCTAGGAGCTGCACCCACAGCTTGGACCACCTTGGTGCATGGAAAGGCTCCCAAATGCCCCAGGTGGTTGGGCACATCCCCAATGAACAACATCCTTTTAATAGTCCAGGGGTCGGCGCACCACAGGAGCTGAAGGGCTCTCCAGACCTCGGCTCTAAGGGTGCAGAGGGAACTGCCCTGTCCAAAGGCCACATGGGAGTTAGAGCTGCAGTTGGTCAACAAGGATGGAAATCAACATGTCCTTAAAATACACCTCCCCACCAAGAATCAGGCTCCTCAGCTCTGGAGGTTGGCACGGGATCCTGGATCCTGGGGGCAGACAGCACAAGCCTACTTTACAGGTGGGAAGGCCAAGGCTCGGGGGTCACAAGAACGTGCACGGCCAGCAACAGGACTCAGAGGCACAAAGGTCAGGTGGGGATCCGGTCCTCACACCTGGCCCCGCCCTCCATAAAGTGCCCACCTGTGTGGCTCCAGGCTCTGGGCCAGTGTCCACTTTAGGACACTCTGCCCTGGCACAGCCAATCCACTTGCACAAGGAGGCTTTTGGGCTTCCTCCTTCCAGCACCACCCACCCCTGGGCCACCCGCTGGGAGGATGAACTGGGTGGCACAGGTGACAGGCTTCACCTTGGCCAGGACAGCTGCCTTGGTCATACTGCTTTGTGCAGGAGACCCCAAGAGACTGAGAGAAAAGAGAGGTGGTCACAGTGGGAGGGTCCTTCTGCTGCCCAAAAGCAGCTCAGAGAACCAAAGGCCTCAGCACTCCCTCACCACCTAGGTGTCTGGGCCAGAGGCAGGGGCTGCATCCAGGGCCCACCCAGCAGGGTTGGTGGGGGTGACCACTGGGCTGCCCCTCTCCCCCTCCAAGGCTGAAGGAAGTAGACCCTCCACAGGGATCCAGCCAGATCCCCTGCTAGCACCGACCCTACATCTGCATTGCTGCTCCAACCCCTACCGCCTGTGCCACCAACCCCGACAGTGGCCACTTGGCAGGTAAAACTAAGTCTCAGGGCTTTCAGCCTGGCTCTGCCACTAGCTGTGGCTATATGCCAAGGAGACAGCACCTAACGAGGATCCAGGGCTTCGACTGTGCAAGCTTCAGCACAGTGAGCTCCATCGGGGGCTATCCTGTCCACACAGGAGAGACTGTTTGCTGACACTGGGCATTTATTTTATTGTACCAGAATTAGGGGTTTCTAAATGCCCCCTAAGAAATTATTCAGAAAATTGGCAAAATGAAAAATAAGAGGAGAATAATAACTACAGAAAAATGGAAAATATTTTCCTCGCCCTAAAGCCAGGAGCATAAGATACTGAGAATCTGAAGGAGACTAGGTAACACCAAAACAGTTACAGCATCCCAAGGCCATGTCAGCAGATGACTTCATTATTTCAGAGACAAAAACAAGCACACACTTCTCATTAACACAAAACCAACCTCACCCCCTCACTAATGCAAAGTGGGCAATTCCCAGATATCCACGTGCTTGTGGCCTGTGTCCACTCTGCCCTCTGCAGGAAGCCCATCGTGGGCCACCTGAGAGGCAAGCAGCCAGATCTTGCTGACTTCAAAGGTTGTCACCCATGGGGACAGTGCTGGCTCACAGGAGCTGAGCTCCCAAAGGACCCCACAGCCAGGCCCACTCGTCCACCTACGTCCTGCAGACAGGCCCTCGTGCCTCACCTGCTGCCCCTGCCCCAGCCTGGGGATGCATCCCAGGACACAGACAGAGGCTCCGTGAGGACCCAGATGTGGGCAAGTGGGTGAGGACGGTCCTCACAGAACCAGGGCCTCAGACTCAGACCTTTCAGAAGACAGAAGGTGGGCCTCTCCCTCCTGAGAACAGGAGCTGGAGCCCTCCGCAGGCCGCTGGCCACCCAGCCTCACACACTCCCAGGCTGGGCCCTGCAGGTCTGTCCCCGGAGCCCACCCACATCTGCAGAAAGAGCAGGCCACAGGCTGCTTGTGGTCAGGTGAGCCAGGACTGCAGAATCTGAGGGAGAGCAGGGCATTTGGCTGAGCTGAAGCCCAGGGACGCCTTCTAAGGCTGTGCTAAGCAGGGCTTCTGCTTCTCCAAAAACTCAGGGCAGACCAGACCAGGAGAAAACCCAGGAGCTGAGAGAGGCAGTGCCTGGCCGCACACAGACCTCAGAGGCCACTAGGGGCACAAATGTCACCCCAGGACCTTAGTATTAAACAGAACATCAACAAAAAGGCAAAGTTGGCCAGCCCTTTTCCCTTTTTAACCCTGGCTAAGAGTGGCACCTCCTGAGTTTCCTCCTGCGACAACAGAAGCTTGTTGGCTGAAGTGCAAACTTCAGGGGCTGCAACAGGCCCACCAGGACTGGGCAGCAGGCATAAAGCATGGGCCACGGGGTGCCACCAGCAAGTATGGAGCATGGGCTACCGGAAGCCACCAGCAGGCATGGCACACAGGCCACCAGGAGCCACCAGCAGGCGTGGAGCACAGGCCACCGGGGGCTACCAGCAGGCGTGGAGCACAGGCCACTGGGGGACATCTGAGCACCAGCCTGGTGAAGGCCTGCATCCACCAACCCCCGAACCGCCTTCTTGGCCTCCACACTCCACCCTGTGGATACCTGGAATGCTCAGCCTCGCACAGGCAAGGTCAGCGGAGCAAAGTGCCAGCCCAGGACACCAGCCCAGGACGCCGAATCAGGCCCTCTGAGCAAGTCCTCCTCGGCCAGTGAGGATCAAGTCACCTGGTCCCTAAGAAATGGGCTCCAACGAGATCAGTGTTTCCACCCACTCACAGGCCCAAGGGTCTGTGTCTCAGCTTGTGACCTTCCAGGAGCCAGGAGATGGCTGGGCAGGGGTCTCGTAAAGGCACACTGAGGGAAAGGGTAGGGCAAGGACCAAGGACAGACCCAGGCCTCAGAGCTACAAAGGAGAAGCGGAGAACACCTGCCTGAGCCAGTGAGGCCTGGGGGTGATCCACCTCTGCACAGGCAAGCGAGGTCTGCAGACCCCCAGTGTACTACATGGTGGGGAAGGACAGGCAGCTGCCTGTGAGCGGCTGGAAGAGGACTCAGACCCACAGGGAAGTGAACAAGCACTAGAGTGAGGCCTGGGACCTGGCTTAGCACACATACAAACTCACACACCACATATGTAGACACACATACACAAACACACCACACACATGCAGACACACCACACACACACAACACACATGCGGACACGTCACACACAAACACACAACACACACAGACACAACACACATGCAGATACATACACACACTACACACAGACACAAACACACATGCACACACACCTCACACGCAGACACACATACACATCACACAGATACACATACATACCCTAAACATGCAAACACCACACATATGCAGACACAAATACACATGCAGACACACACCACACACACCCCCCACACACACACATCACACACAGACACAAACACACCACACATGGACAAATACACAACATACACACACACCACACACATGCAGACAGAGACACACACACGCAAACACACACACACACACGCAGACACACAAACACCACACACGCACCTACACACACATTACACACACAGACACACAGGTACACATACACACACACCTCCAGGCACACACATACCACACATCCAGGCACACACACAAAACACACATGCAAACACAAAACAGACACACGCACACACACATCACACATGCACACACACCACATATGCAAACACACACATGCAAACACACACAAACATGTGCAAACACAGAGACACACGAACACCACACACAGGCACACACACAAACACATCACACACATCACACATGCAGACACCACTCATACACAGAAATACACACAGATACAGACACAAACACATGCAGACACACAAACACAAGCATACACACACACATACACACAGGTGTGCAAGCACAGAGTGCTGTGTGTCCAGGATGCTGTTAATACTACAATTTTTAAAAATAAAGTAGATCTTTACATACCGACATGGTAAGATACCAAAAAATATACTGTTAAGAAAAGCATGTTTTAGAAGAATGTGTATGGTACAATTCCTTTCGGTGGAAAACCCAAAACAAAATATGTGTGCGTTATGTGTGTGTGTTTCTATGTCCATATCTATGCACATGCATGTGTGTGCACGCATGTGTATATGTGTGCACTATGTGTGTGCTTGTATGCCCGTTTGTGTGTGCACGTGTATGCAGGCAGATGTACATTGCCATGTGTATGCGTGCATCTGTCTATGCATGTGCCCATGAGTGTGTCATGTGTGCGTGGTTCAGTCCACCACATTCACCTTGCCCCTGGGGGGCCCCAGTGGTGAGAATGGGGTGGAGGGCTGTGTGTTCAAGTGGCACACGTGCAACAGCTGCATTAGCTCACTTGCCAACCAGATGAGGCCATGCTGGCTATTGGATTCATCTGAGCCAACTGTGACTCCAGCTTCCCCAAACTGAGTCAACTCCAAAGAAGTTTAAAGCTAATTTAGTGCCCAAAGCCCAATAACTAGAAAGATAATAGAAATTTCAAACACAGAGGTGAGTGGGTGTGGCAGTGATGAGACACTGCAGTGACTGACTGTCAACTTGACTGAATTGAAGGATGCAAAGTATTGATCCTGGATGTGTCTGTGAGGATGTTGCCAAAGGAGATTAACATTTGAGTCAGTGGGCTGGGAAAGGCAGACCCACCCTTAATCTGGGTGGGCACCATCTAATCAGCTGCCAGTGTGTGGCTGGAATATAAAGCAGGGAGACAAACCTGAAAAGACTAGACTGGCCTAGCCTGCCAGCCTACATCTTTCTTCCGTGCTGGATCCTTCCTGCCCTCGAACATTGGACTCCACATTCTTCAGTTTTGGGACTCGGATGGCTTTCCTTGCTCCTCAGCTTGCAGATGGCCTATTGTGGGACCTTGTGATCGTGTGAGTTAACACTTAATAAACATATATATATCTCCTATTAGTTCTGTCCCTCTAGAGAACCCTAACTAATAAAGACACCAAAGGAAATGGCCAAGAAAAAGAAAGCCGAAGGGTCAGGGGCGGAGAGTGTAGAATTCAGATGCTTCCAGAGGCCCCACAATTGCCTCTTGGGATCTCTAAAGAAGCCTACTTTCCTACTCTCTAGGAAAGTAGCCTGCTCCCCGCAAAACCTGAGTTCTCTCCCAGGTGCTTCTCTGGCTGCCTAAGATCCTCAGGCAAGGGCAGCCCCAGAGGGGAAGCGGCTCTTCTGAGCTCTTCCCACAGGAATCCTTGCTCTGCAGACAGGACACAGTGACTTTCTCACAGGTGACATGGAATTCTGACCCCAAGCATGCCAGTGCTTGCTAGCCCTGCTCATGGAGCTGCAGCCCTGCTGCAGGCTACAGGGTGCAGCCTCCCATGAGGACTTGAGTGGGCTAGGGGTTGCCTTCAGGGGAGCTGGAGGGTCCAGCACAAAAGCCCAGCCAGGGATGACCGACACCTGGCCCTGGCCCCTGGCTCAGACACCCTCCAGACCATGCCAAGCCTGGAATGATCTCCTGAACAGCACAACTGGATTGCATTCCTGGTTTCTTCTGTTGTTAAGAACGTTCATTTAACATAAACCATAATTTCTGAACCTAATTTTGACATTTAAAAAAAAATTGGCTGGGTGCAGTGGTTCATACCTGTAATCCCAGTACTCTGGGAGGCCGAGGTGGGTGGATCACCTGAGGTCAGGAGTTCAAGACTAGCCTGGCCAACATGGAGAAACCCCGTCTCCACTAAAAACGCAAAATCAGCCGGGTGTGGTGGCACACGCCTATAATTCCAGCTACTTGGGATGCCGCGGCAGGAGAATCACTTGAACCCAGGAGGCGGAGGTTGCGGTGAGCCGAGATTGAGCCATTGCACTCCAGCTCTAGCATGGGCAACAGGGCACAACTCTGTTTCAGAAAAAAAAAAAAAAAAAATTATAGGAGAAACGTCAAATAAAAAAAGGAAGTGGTCTCTTTCACTCCCAGAGGTGAGGCAGACAGGCAGAGCCTTCACCTTACTTTGCGGCCCTCTGCAGCATCTGGCACAGGGTTCAAGGCACACTGTCGGAGCTCAGTTGGTGTCAGGCACACATTCAAGCTAGAAATGTCCCTCTGGCGAGGCTTATCTTTTAATAATACAAATCCACAATGCAGGTGGGGCTGCAGGGCAGGCACTCTTACCCTTCTAGTCAGGGGACTAACTTGGGAAGGAGCTTCCTAAACCCCAGCTGTATGTATCAAAAGCTTTAAAAAGATTTGCACCCTTCAGGCCAGAATTCCACATCGACAAATCTATTTTAAGGCAAAATGTACATATGTACACAAAGATTCATGTTAATGTGGTTTCTCCCATGGTTATTTAAAATAGCAAAACTTAGGAACAACACACATCTCCAGCCAGTAAGGGTCAGGTAACCAGGGCATGATGTGCTCCTGTGATGGGAGTATTACACAGCCATTAAACAATGGGTTGTACAAGTTTTTTAGTTTAGAAGTTTAGAGTCCAGGCAGACCCTAAAAACTACAGCCCTTTTCCCTGGTGCTAGGCAATGGCCATGTTCCTTCTTCCCTTATACTTTCCTGTGGTTTCCTAAATCACAGAAAATGAGCATGTATTCCTTTTATAACAAGCAACAAAAGTCCTGCTTTATTTTTAAAAGCAAAATGGCCCCCGACACCTCCCTTCCCAACTCATCTCTTCCTGGCTTTCCTGTGTCCTGGTCCCCTGCAGAGAAGGCCTCCTGAACCATCCACCCTGGAAGGAGGCTGAGGACTCCTGTCTCCAAACCAGTGGGCAGGTGGATTCCAGCTGTTTGGAGTCCCCCAGGTGTCTCACAAGGAACCTGTGGGGAGGAGGGAAGAGGTCAAGTGTCAAGAGGCTAACAGGATGACAAGAGCAGGGCTCCCAGCACAGCACATGAGGCATCACCTGCAGCCTGTGACACCCAGTGTACGCAGAAACCCTGGGCAATGATTGCCACCAACAACTGTGGGACCACAAGAGGTACTCAACGTCAGTGAGTCTCAGACTCCTTCTCTGCAGAGAGTGGATCATCATATCTAGTAGAAGGTCAATGACAGAAATACTGGAGGGATTGTATGTACCATGCCTACCACAGTGCCTGGCACATAGCTGGTGCCTGTAAAGATAGTTTACTGCTTGTCATAGTTATCATCACCATCACCATCATCATCACCATCACTGTCACCATCATTACTATCACCATCATCACCATCACCATCATCGCTATCATCACCATCACTATCACTATCACACATCATCATCACCATCACCATTACTATCACCATCACCATCACTATCACCATCATCATCACCATCGCCATCATCACCATCACCATTACTATCACCATCATCACCATCATCACCATCTTTATTACCATCACCATCACTACCATCACCACCATCACTGTCACCATCATCGCCATCATCACTATCACCATCATTACTATCATCACCAACACCATCATCACCATTACCATCATCACTATCATCACGTCACCATCATCATCACCATTGCCATCATCACCACCATCACCATCATTACCATCACCATCACTACGATCACCATCACTGTCACCATCATCACCATCATCATTACTATCACCATCACCACCATCATCATTACCATCACCATCACTATCATTACCATCATCATCCTCACCACCACCATCATCACTTTTTTCTGCTGGACTGATGGACCATGACCCTAGCTTTCATCTCTGGCAGGGAGTAGCTAAGAAAGTGCAAAACTCCATGGACAGAAAAAACAGAATCTCCATGGAAAGAATGTTGACATTTCTTTTCCCAAGTGTGCTATGTCCACTCCTCCAGGACTGTGAGCTGAATAGACTCCAGCTCAGCCCCTTCCTGTCTTTAAAGAAAGGATGGAGGGGCTGGGCAGCCTCTATCCAGCTGGGCCATGCCCCCACTTCACCCAAAGTTTCTTCCTCCCAAGCCATGATGCCTTCATTTGCACTTCTCTGTGCTTCTCTTCAGCAGGAGGGGCAGCCAGAGGGAACAGAAGCTAGCTGGGAACAGAAGCCACAGGGGAAACAGAAGTCACTCGGGTATAGAAGTCAAGAAGGAAATGAAGCTGGGCCAGTAGGCAGGAGGGGAGCCTCACTACCCTCCATGTCTGCCCCGGAGACACTGCTCCAGGAATCTGGAAAATGCCCTGCTGCTGGGTGAGGAAGTGAGGTCCACCCTGTGCTGCTTAAAGAGCCTGTGCTGCTTTAACTTCTCAATTTGTCACAATCCACAAAACAAGTGAGTGACCACCCTGTAAGCCAAAGTCACTCACTCTAGAGGGAGGTGGCCATGGTCTGAGGTAGAGGGCAGGTCCTGACACCTTGTGTCTCTCCCGTCGGCAGCCTCGGGGCAGGTAACTCAGTGCCTTCCTTCATCCAAAGAAGGGACAATGCACCACCTACTCCACAGGCACTTGTGAGGATTAAACAGCAAGAAAGGGATGTGTAGAGGCAGCAGCACCAGGTCCACCCGGCAGCCATGAGGAGAGGGGCCAGCCCAGGAGCTGACAACCCATAGAGACTTCTGGTCTGACAATGTGGGCCAGGTGTGGTGGCTCATGCCTGTAATCTCAGTGCTCTGGAATGCTGAGGTTGTATCCTTGATACTTGAGCTTAGGAGTTTGAAACCAGTCTTGGCAACACAATAAGACCCTCTCTACAAAAAAACACAAAAATTAGCCAGCCATGGTAGCACATGCCTGTAAATCCCAGCTACTCAGGAGGCTGAGGCAGGAGGATGGAGGAGTTCCTTGCTTGAGCCCAGGAGTTTGAGGCTGCAGTGAGCTATGATTGCTCTACTGCATTCCAGTCTGGGAGACAGGGTGAGACCCTGTCTCAAAAAAAAAAAATAAAATAAAATAAAATAAAATAAAATAAAATAAAATAAAATAAAATCAGAACCCCAATCCCCACCGGGACCTACTGAGTCAGAACCTGTTCCTAAAGACAAGCCAGGCCTGGGCACCACTGCAGCAGAGCCTGTTTTAGGGCCCTTGGCCAACCCTAAGTGCCCCGTCACTAATTACCTAGGGTTCCCCATGACCCATCGGGGCTATAACTTCTGTTACAGGGACCACAGAATCCCATCTAGAGGAGCAGCCCAAATGCGTGGCTCAAGTCCCAGAGCTGCCTTCCTGCAGACATCTTTGCACGCAGCCACAGAGTCTGTGCCGAGGTGCTGCCTTTGACCCGCTTCTCGGGGAATTCACTTCTAACTATATTTCTAGAATATATTTGCTCAAAGAAAACCCCAAACACAACCGATGGGAATCACATACAGAGCAGAGCCATCTGAACTGTGGAGGTAAGTCACTTACCCTGGACAAGCCCTGGCTACTCAGCTCTCAGACAAAGTGCTTTGCCAAGCACATCTCAATAGCTCCAGACAGCTAAAGCTCTGTGACCAGGAAGCCTAGCGGCCTGGCACCAGCTGTGCTCGCTTATAGAGGAAGTGGGGAAGCCCTGGAGTTCCCATCAGCACCATCGCTCCACGTGAAGAGTGCAATTAGAGAGAAGGCCCCCATCTGTGAGCAAACAAGAGCATGTCAGGGCTGGCTATGGCATGGGCCTCAGAGGAGAACTGGCCCTTCTCACAACCCCACAGAGACACTTGTGGGTGGGGGACACCCCTCCCGGGGCCCTGCAAGAGTCTGCTGCAGCCAACCTTGTGGATGCAAAAATCAAAACAATTCAGGACAATACCATAGCTTCCTATTATTCTGAAAAACATCAAGACTCAAAATAAATGCTTGCTTGCAAATGAGTCATATGTACCTAAGGGAAACCTCCATCTACTTCTGAAATGCATGTGAAGGACGTAGTACACAATACGAAAATTCATTTTCCAAATCACAAAATGAAAACGTATCTGCCTGACTAGTGATTTAAATTGTGACTTCAAGTAAACAGTTTATATAAAAGGCCACACAAACTGCTTTTTACCATATGAGAAGCTGTGCAATGTCACTTGTAGTAAGAAATGGAACCTGCAACTGTAATAAGATTTCTCACCTATCAGGCTGGCAAAGGTCAAGGGTGGGTGACCTTTAGGGTGTGCCTCATATGTTCCTGCTGCCACAGACCAACAAGCATTCTTCCATATTCTTGGCAAAAACACACAATAGTAAAAACTTCTTGGGTAGGAGCTGTTGGTATTTTAGACACAGACACCTGTTACACTTCCTCTCCCCATAGATATGTGGATCATGTGTATTCACTGCAGCAGCAAGATTAGAGCCAAGCTAAATGTCCATTCTTGGGAGACTGAGAGGAATATTCTGAAGTGCCAAGAAGTACAAATCCTGTATTTGCTGATCTGGAACAATTTCCAGGATGTATATTGTTCAGCAAAGAGCACAAATTGCAGAAGAGTATAGAGACACACCTTTTTTGTGTGTGGAAGATTGAAGGAAATCCATAAATATGCCCCTCTGTAATCAGAATGTTCAGGAAAGACACACAGGCCCTTGACTGCAGTGGCCATCTCTGGAGAGGTCACACTTTGGTGGCTGTGCTTAGCAGGGAGAGAGGGCAGGCTTCTTACTGGAGACAAATTTTTGACTATTGAATATTTTCCTATGTATATATATTGCTATCCATTAAGGACTTTAAAGAATATTTTTAATTCTGGTGAGGCACAGTGGCTCATGCCTATAATCCCAGCACTTTGGGAAGCTGAGGCTGGAAGATGGCTTGAGTCCAAGAGTTCAGGACCAGCCTGGGCAACATTGCAAGACCCCACCTCTACAAAAAATAAAAATAAAAGAGCCAGGCATAGTAGCATACACCTGTTGTCTTAACTACTCTGGAGGCTGAGGTGGGAGGGTCGCTTGAGCCCAGGAGTTCGAAGCTACAGTGAGCTATGACCACACCACTGCACTCCATCCTGGGTGACAGGGCAAGATCCTGTATTACAAAGTAAAAGGAATATTTTTAATCCAAACAAACTGCTTTGATTCAAATCAGAGCTATTTTAATTTAAAATTTTATAACTGACTTTAAAAAGAATACTCTTTTTTTTTTTTTTTTTGAGACAGAGTTTTGCTCTTGTTGCCCAGGCTGGAGTGCAATGGCATGATCTTGGCTCACTGCAACCTCCACCTCCTGGGTTCAAGCGATTCTTCTGCCTCAGGCTCCTGAGTAGCTGGGATTACAGGCACACACCACCACGCCTGTCTAGTTTTGTATTTTTAGTAGAGATGGGGTTTCACCATGTCGGTCAGGCTGGTCGCAAACTCCTGACCTCAGGTGATCCACCCACCTCAGCCTCCCAAAGTGCTGGGATTACAGGCGTGAGCCACCGCACCCAGCCAAGAATACTCTTCTGACTCTCAAAAATAAATCTGTATAGAATGCAAGTCAAAAAAAGGGATGATATGTACAGAACTTCCAGAGAAAGTTGCTAGAAGCAGGCAAGAACTTGAGGCTATCACAGTATCCGAAAGAAGACTGAACAGAAGCCCACCCTGCCCAATCTTCTGATCTGTGAAACAAGGACACGAAAGCCAGGAGTGGAGACTGAGTTTGCCATAGCACTTTCAATCCTTCAACAATCACTGCCTGGCACTGCTGCAGGAGGCCCAATGCACAGGGAGAAGTCTTCTCTAAGACCATCCTAGGGAAATGTACAGACCAAAACAAAAGAGGCACAGAAGTCACATTTCTCCAAATAGGAAGCAGGGAAGCAAGTATATACAGATACTCCAGGTGACCTCCTCTGGATGGTAGTGTATAAGGGAACAGTATTTGTTTTCCAATTTTTTTTTACTACACAACATTATAAAGTATAATAAAAGCAAAAAAACACCCACACAGTCTGAAAAGACAAAGCAAACATGAGAACTAGACCCAGAGATGGCACTGATGTTGCAATGATCAGATCACAAATTTATTATTAATATGCTAAAGTCTCTAATAAAGCCTGCAAGAATAGATAGGTGATGTAAGCTGAGAGATTGAGACACTAAGAAAGAATCAAAAGAATTTCACAAAAAACAACTTTAAATCATAGACCTAAATGTAAAATGCAAAATCATGAATCACCTAGAAGATAACAGGAGAAAATCTAGATGGCCTTCGGTTTGGTAATAAACTTTTAGATGCAACACCAAACACACGATCCATGAAAGAAAAAATTGTTAAGTTGGACTTCATTAAAATCAAAACCTTCTGTTGTGCAAAAGGCACTGTTAAGAAAGTAAAAAAGACAAGCCACAGACTGGGAGAAAATATTTTCAAAATATGTTCTGTTAAAGGACTGTTATCCAAAGTATGCAAAGAACTCAACAATAAGAAAACAACCGAATTACAAATTGGGCCAAATAACTAAACAAACACTTCACTAAAGAAGATACACAGATAGCAAATAAGTACATGAAAAGATGTTCCACATTATATTTCATCAGGGAAATGCAAATTAAAACAACAATGAGCTCCTGTTACGTAAGGCCAAAATCCAGAACACAGCCAACACCAAATGCTGACAAGGATGTAGAGCAACAGGAACTCTCATTCATTGCTGGTGGGGATGCAAAATTGTACAGCCACTATGGAAGATGGTTTGGTGGTTTCTTATAAAACTAAACAGGCTGGGCATGGTGGCACCCAGCCTGTAATCCTAGCACTTTGGGAAGCTGAGGAGGGTGGATTGCTTGAGCTCAGGAGTTCAAGACCAGCCTGGGCAACATGGCAAAACCCCATCTCTACAAAAAATACAAAATTTAGCTAAGCATGGTGGCAGAGTCCCAGCTACTTACTTAGGAGGCTGAGGTGGGAGGTTGGCTTTAGCCCAGGAGGTGGAGGTTGCAGTGAGCTGAGATCATGCCACTGCACTCCAGCCTGGGCGACAGAGCCAGACCCTGTTGCAAAAAAAAAAAAAACAAAAACTCAAAACTAAACATACTCTTACCAAATGATCCAGCAATCATCATACTCCTTGGTATCTACCCAAAGGAGCTGAAAACATGTCTACACAGAAAAACTTGCACATGGATGTTTATAGCAGCTTTATTCATAATTGCCAAAATTTGGAAGGAACCAAGATGCCCTTCAGTAGGTGAATGGATAAACTGTGGTACATCCAGACAATGAAATATTACTCAGTACTAAAAAAGAACTATCGGGTCATGAAAAAAACATGAAGAGAGTCTTAAATGTATATTGCTAAGTGAAAGAAGCCCATCTGAAAAGCCTACATACTATGTGATTTCTACTATATGACATTCTGCAAAAGGCAAAGCTATGGAGAGAGTAAAAAGATCAGTGGTTATCAGAGGTTTGGGGGTACTGGGAGGGATGGATAGGCAGAGCACAGAGGACTTTAGATGAAACTTCTGTATTACATTGTAATGGTGGATACATTTTAATGATGTATATTACATTGTAATGGTTTGACTTTACAGTCAAAACCCATAGAAGGCCAGTCACAGTGGCTCACACCTGTAATCCCAACACTTTGGGAGACTGAGGTGGGAGGACTGCTTGAGTCCAGCCATTAGAGGTTACAGTGAGCTCTAATCACACCACTGCACTCCAGCCAGGGCAACAGAGCAAGACCCTGTTTCAAAAAAGTGTATAAAATAAAAACGCACAACGCAAAGAGTAAATCCTAGTGTAAACTACAGACTTTATTAATGAGTATGTATCAATACTGGCTCATCAATCATAATAAATATACTACATTAATGCAAGATGTTATGAATGGGGATATGGGGGAGGAGTTACGTGGGAACTCTCAATCTTTTCACTCTGTCTTACTGTAAATCTAAAATCGTTCTAAAAAACTTGTCTATTAAAAATAAATCACGTAGAAAAAGTTCTGTGTGCATGTCTACATGCTTCCTAAAGGAAAGATCCTGGGGAAATGTGGGATCATCAGTGGTCATGGGTGGGAATGCTAAGACATAAAGGGGAGAACTACTCAGATGGGAAAATCTCATGAAGGAAATGCTAAAGAAAGGCTCAGAATTCAAGGATTCTATCTCAGGTATTACTTAAAATAAGAATGAGCATGCAAATGGATGAGCACTAGAATATAAGAAATTCTGGGCCAGGCACGGTGGCTCACGCCTGTAATTCCAGCACTTTGGGAGGCCGAGGCAGGCCGATCATGAGGTCAGGAGATCGAGACCATCCTGGCTAACACAGTGAAACCCCATCTCTACTAAAAATACAAAAAATTAGCCGGGCATGGTGGTAGGTGCCTGTAGTCCCAGCTATTTGGGAGGCTGAAGCAGGAGAATGGTGTGAACCCAGGAGGCGGAGCTTGCAGTGAGCCGAGATCACGCCACTGCACTCCAGCCTGGGTGACAGAATGAGACTCCATCTTAAAAAAAAAAAAAAAAAAAAGAAAATAAAGAAATTCTGTTTTCTTGAATTCAGGAGATCATGAACCATGCTGCTATGGAATCTTAGAATCCTCTACGAATATAAAGACTTCTCACTCTCCGTTTCAAAAGAAAAAAAAAAGTCTCACTAAATTTAACAGCAAGGCCTCCTGCCCCTGGCAGAGCCCATTCCTCCTCCAGGGCTCCTCGGCACTCAGGAGTGGAGAGCCAACTCACTGGCTCAGGCCCCGGCCCCTGCACTATGCCACCCTTGCCCAGACCTCAGCCCCACAGGCCTCTTCCCTACCACACATCAAGCTGTCTTTCCCATCTCAGAGGGGCATCCCCATCTCAGAATCCCCTCTGTGCCTCCCTGCGCTCCCCCATCTGTTTCCAGAGTTAGAAGCTAGGACTTTGCCCAACTCAGCAGTGATGCTCACTTTGACAGTCCAGGAGGGGCCAGTGGGCACACAATGCCCTCTCCTGACTCCAGCAATAGGCTGCTGGGGCCAGAACCAGGCTTCAGGCTGGGGGAACTGGAGGTGGCCAAGCAGAGCCAGCCCCAAGGCCTCAGACTGAAGGTGAGCATTTAAGGAGAATACACTGTATCAGGGCACACAGAACCCTATGGGGATGCCATGGGAGAAAGGAATGCCTCTGGGAGAAGGCGATGCTGGGGCTGGTCCTGATAGATGAATGAGGCTTCCCCAGGCAGGTAGGTGTGCAGATGAGGGGCCCTCCCAGGCAAAGAAAGGTGAATGTGCACCTTGAGGTGGCTCTGGCAGTGATGTAGGGTAGCACCCAGCAGGTCCTGACAGCAGGTTGAGGTCAGATCCCCCTTGAATCTGCAGATGATAGAGGTGTCCCAGGCCCCATAAGGTCTGCATTGTGGGTAAATGTTCCACAACTGGACTTAAGCAGGGAGAGGCTAGAGGCAGAGATCAGCAGCTGTAGGTCCCGAGGCGAGGGCTGGCCGGGAGGGGAACAGTGACCCCAGCAGTGTGCCCTATGGGAGTCCAGAGCCAGCATCACTTTGGGAAGCCCATGAGCTTCTCAAAAATAACCACAACAACACAGACCGTGTCCACACAATGCCCTACACTCTGTCGCCGGAAATGCCAGCCTTTCTTGCTGTAGACACCCACAGCTGAGTCGGGGTCGGGAGGGCAGCGTGCAGCCACTGGCCTCTCCTGGGCCGTGCGAGTGCCTCTGACCCTGGGGGCTTTTCTCAGACCGGGATCACAGAAAGCAAGTGTCTAGGTTGGCCTTTGTTCCTCCTGTCCACATAGCCTACTGAGGCAGAGCCCAGCCCTCGGCCCCAACATGGAATCCACAGGATTCATGGCATGAACATGATCATCCAGCCCAGCCACCTCTGAAGCCCCGGGGCCCTGAGAGGAAAGGGCAGACCTGGGCATCCACTCCATTTCTTGGCCCCCATCTCCGCACCTCCCTCCCAGTCCAAGCAACTCAGCGGTTCCCTTGCTTCACAGCATTCACCTCTGCCCAGCTGTATCCTGAGACCCCTGGGTAGAGCTCCCAGCCTCGGGCTCTGGGACAGCTAGAAGGTTCCATTCTTCATGCTGGCCTCACCAGTCTGCCCTGAGGCTAGACCACACCTAAGTGACCCTTTGAGGGACAACATCACAACAAATGAGCCATAAAACTCAACTACAATCCTTTGACCAAATAACCTTACTCCTGGCAATCTGCCCCCAAGAGTGAGTACAAAGAATCTAAAAAGATGCTTCTGGCATTTCCCATGCACCTGGGGTCCCAGGTGGCAGAGACGTCCACCCAGCTAGGACCCAGGCAAAACCATGAGCTTGCTGGGAAAAAAACATTCAGAACAGAGAACTGCACATTCACACACACTAGAAAAAAATGATCAAAGTCGATAAACAAGAACCTCTAGGAGGCCAGGTGTGGTGGCTCACGCCTGTAATCCCAGCACTTTGGGAGGCCAAGGTGGGTGGATTGCCGGAGCTCAGGAGTTCGAGACCAGCCTAGGCAACGCGGTAAAACGCCGTCTCTACTAAAATACAAAAAATTAGCCAGGCGTGGCGGCATGTGCCTGTAATCCCAGCTACTCAGGAGGCTGAGACAGGAGAATCACTTGAACCCGCGAGGCAGAGGTTGCAGTGAGCCGAGACCGTGCCATCGCACTCCAGCCTGGGTGACAGAGCAAGACTCCATCTCAAAAAAAAAAAGAATCTCTAGGAATGCAAAATGACCTTAAAATGTAAAATTCAACGAACAATTTACATACTTTTGTTCGATAGTTCCACCACCTTCAGAGAACTGGTGAACTGGAGGAGACATCTGAAGAAATAACCCAGGCTGTGACACAGAGAAGCAGGTAGAGGACGAGAAAGCCCAGTTAGGAGCCACCGGGATGGAAGAAGAAGGACAGGTGAAAAAGAGCTCCAGCGAGGAGGACAGATGGCCATGTGATGGTGTGGAACTGACAAAAGGCGGGCCAGCCCTACCCCACCCTACCACCCCGCACTCCCATCCTTGGGTGTGAGCTCCCCATGAGAAAACATGCACGCTCACAGGGCTCCCTTCCGTTTCCACAAGCCACAAGCCTCCTCCCATTGCTTGTCACCCTCATCAGGGACCCTGGCTGCTCTGCCCCTAGAGCTCCAGGAAACTAATGAGCCACTGATTCCTCCAGGGACAGGGGTGCCTGAGCACAGCCCTCGGCACCAACAAGCAATCCACGAGATTCATAGGGGCTCTGCACACACCTTTCCAAGACCTTGCTGAGACCCTCCCTGCACACTGAGCTGTCCCCTGGTCTTCCCCAGGACCATGGAGACACCCTCGCAGCAGTGGGCCAGGCTGGGGGTGCCAACCATCCTGCCCACCACGCACTGAGCCCTCCCAAAATGCCAACCCAAAACGTTTGCTTAAGTCCACCACTGGCTAATTCCTCCTCTTTTATTTATCAAATAAAGACACTGAAGGGAAAAAAAGACTAGGCCCTCTTAGGTGTGTTTTCCACCTGCCAGAGCCTATTTGCAAACTTAGCACTACTGTAGTGTCTGATATTCCTTCCCTCTCAAGCCTGAACCAAGCTTAACTATTTCACAAAGTTATGCTACTTACAATGTCCTTTTCTGACACAACTGCCACTGGGGGCCCTCAAGAGGCTCCCACCCTAGGCTGGGGTCCCTGGCTGTTTTATGTGCAGAGAGCCAAACCTGAGTGGGCCCCAGCCAGTCTGCACAGTTTCCGTAGATGAGAATGCAAAGCTCTGTACACTCTTGAACACAAATAGCCAGGGGAAGTAAGGATAATTTGCCTTTTTTTCTCCTAGGGGATGTAAGTACTCACGGGACAAAGTCATTTGTGCTAATTAATAAAAACTGCAGAAGGAAACCCTTACACCACAATAGCACATCGGAAGGCTATTCAGTTATTGCAGGAGAATTCTGTCATTCTCTGAAGTCACTCTTAACATTTATAAATCCAGAAATACAAACAAAGTTAATTGTTCCTTGAATGTGGTAGACAAACACCTGCATTAAGGAGGCTCAGATCATCTACGGCAACCCCACACTGAACACACCAGATCTGGTCCAGTCTCGGAAGCTAAGCAGGATCAGGCCTGGTTAGACTTTGAATGGGAGGCTGGCCTCCCCATAGTGCAGCAGAGCAGCAGTCCCCTTGGGGCAGGGTCTGGGTGTGGTTGCTTGGGCCAAGCTCCCCTCCCCCAGTGCCAGCTGCTTCCTGCCACAGCATGGAGTTTGTGTCACCATTTACCCAGCCCTCCCACATGCCAGGGCCACCATCCCACAACCTGCGAGATGGCTGTGTCATCTGCATTTTACAGGTGAGCAGGAAGAGGCTGAGAGAGGTGAAGGGCTCACTCTGGTCACACCTGAAGTGGCTGAGCAGATCTGAATTGCAAAGCTGTCCCAAGCTACAAGAGCTTGCAAAGCTGTCCCACACTGCAATATCACCCCATGTTGGGCCTTTCCCCTTCAGAACAGTGTGGCTAAGGTAATGCGGGTCCCCACAGGTAAGAACAGGCATCGGACTGGGAGATCACAAAGATGCAGCTCTGGACACCAAGTGCCCTGCCCTCCAGGAGCTGCCTCTTCCCCTCGGAAGAAATGTGAGGTGCCTACCACTTAGGACCAGAGCCTCCAGCAGACTGTCAGGGCGACACACACACACACACACACACACATACAGAGACACACATTCACACACCCCCCACACCACACACACGCACATATGCTACAGACACTACACAAACTGCACACACCACACACATTCACACACATTACACACATATCACACACATACTACACACATACAGACCACACAGACACAAACATCACACACATGCCACACACCACCCACAAGCACAGCAGGGACCTCCTCTCACCTGGCCACACAGGCTGCATGGAGCTGGGGGCCAGGGGAATCCCCAGGGCTGTTCCTGGGCAGCATGAGGGCCGTGGACGTCCTATCTTTCTTGGCCTCAATGTCTTCATTGATAAAGACAAAGGGCTGGTCTGCACCTGGGTGGCCAGACTCAGCAAACAAAACTGCAGGACACCCAGTCAGACGAGTTTCAGATCAACGGAACTGGGAGCGTGGCTGGGCATCATGTATACACCTGGCCCCACCAGCGCCTCTAAATCCCTTTCGTGCTCCGAATCCCCCTTGCTGCAAGCAGCTCACATGTGAAATGAGGCGCTGGACCACATCAGCCCTCATGGTGGCATGTTATGGTTTAGTGAAGTCCAGGAAAGGTGAAACTCACAGGTAACCACCGAGTATCTCGGCTGAGAGGCCAGTCCCCCATGAGCTGCTTCACCGGCATTTGTTCCTGGTTTTGAAACACTGGCATTCAGGCAGTGAGAGTGGCATGCTCTTTGGCTTGTTTTCTAAAATCACTGTTTCCAACCTCCATGCACTCCATCTCCTCGTGCCACCTCTGCCACTGTCATTTGGAATTTGTCAGGAGCCCCCTGCCTGGATCCCAATGGGGTCCCACTTCTTGGGCTTGCTGGAGCAATAGGAGCTGGCCTGTGGGAAATGAGAAAGGGATGGCGGGGCAACCTCCCAGTGGGCACAGCCACTCTCTAGCCAGGCCAGTGCCACCTAATTCCTGCCTATCATTGCCCCTTGAAGATGAAGACGATGACGGTAAAAACAAACACAGCAGCAGCCCAAGGTCCAGCAGGCCTTCCTCGGAACCCACCCCAGAGAGCCCCTGCAGGTGCATGCAATAGGCCACCTGGTACTTCCCCACCTCCCTGCAGAGGGTCCCTGGGATACCATGAAAGCCACACCCATGGAGATGGACATGGGGCTAGCTGGCTGAGACCTGTGCTGGACACAAGAAACAGGCTGCTGAGAAACAGTGCAATAAATGACATCATGTCTGAGAGGCACGCACAGTACAAAACAACGCTGCTTCCAAGGGCGCACACGGACATACCAGCCACGTCAAAAGGTGGGGCTCGGTGGGAAGCCCATAACGGTGTGGAGGCCAACAGGAAGGGAGGGGCTTACGGGGAGGGGCTTACAGGATGCGGTGATGGGCTTCTTAGGGAAATGCATTCCTGTATGAGCTGGAGGTGATTAAAATGAAAATTTTAAAGAAACAAGGGCCTCCATGTGAGCCCTGCCCTGCCTGCCCTGGGCCAGCAGCCTGGGATGGGGACTGAGGAAAAATGGTCAAAGTACAGCTTCATCCCAGCCCCGGGCCCCGTGGACGCCCCTCCTCAGTGGGGCCTGCTAGGGTGAACCCCCGCCCTGATACCCACGAACAACCTCTTGGGAGGGTGGGGGGGTGACAGAATGTCTGCACCATGCCTGCTATTACCAGGTCATGGGACAACGGTGGCTCAGAGGCCAGGACTATCATGGACACAACCCACTTCTGACGGGGGTTGGCAGCTTGGTTTTCTCAGAACTGCCACTTATGGAAGGGTACATCCAGGCCGCCCGGGGCCCCGTGGACTGACTGCCCGACAAACACCCAATGTCCGTCTGGACTGCCATCCTTTGGTAGGATGGGAGCCAAGGTCCTGGTGATGAGCGCAGTGGCAGGGTTCCTGCAGCATGGCCCTCTTCACTGGCTGGGAGTGAATCGCGATTAAATGCTAAGCCTGATGCTCACTTGTCAAAATAACCCGTCCACAGTGTGCTGTGTGCCTGGCATGAGTCGGGCTTTTCCTGTCTCCCCAAGAGGCATCTGGACTTCTCAAGCCCCACCCCTGGGGTGTCACCAGGCAGATGGCAGGCTTCCCCCCAAGGGGCCTGAGGAGCTACAGGGGCAGGCCTGCCAGCCTCCACCCCAGCTGGGGACCATTCAGCCAGAACAAAATGCACTCAGCCAGCCTGTAAAGCCCACTGATGGCCAGCTGAGCTGGCAGAGGTGCCCCCAATGTCCCATGTTGACCTGAGGACCCCTGCCCATCAGGGTGACCCCAGGGTGCCCAGAGGAGTAGAGGTGTCAGGCCAAGACACTCTCCTGGGGAGGAGGAGGGATTTGGAAATTAAAGGAAGATCTGAGAGGAAGAGGGGAGAGTTCTTTAAAAATCCCCTTTAAAGAGTTCTTTTAAAAAGTATGAGCTACTTCCCAGCACTGTTCTCAAAAGGGAGGCTGGAAGAACCCACAAATACAAGGGGCACGTGAAAAGGTGCTCAGCAGAAAGGTGACTGCAGTGCCACACAGGCCTAAGGGTAGGTTCCAGCCTCACGGGGATGAGCCTCCCTCATCTCAGGACTGCACCAGGCTCCTCCCTGGCAGTAAAACACTCAACCACACCTGTACTCCGAAACTCAAGCCGAGCAGCCAAGCCATAGCCATGCTGTGGACCAATGTCCCACTGCCCACCCCCAATGCCACCCCCCACCCCGCTTCCTGCCCCACAGCCTGCCTGATTCCAGGGCTCTGCACTCTCAACCAGATCAGCCCACCATGCTCTCCTTTCCTGACAGAAAGTGGGTGGGAGGCTACCTGCACAGTCTCCCTCCAAGCCCAGTGGCCCAATGGTCTGCATGGTCTCTGCAGCTCAGCCTCCCACTTCTCAGAGCTAAAGGGTGTGGAGTACCAGGAGCAAAGAGAAGCTAAGACCAAAGACCCTGAATGCCTGACCCTCCTGCAGCCTAGCCAGATCCCATGGCCAGGCACTCTTTTTAAGATTTTTTAAAACTTGGCAGAGGCCAGGCACGATGGCTCACACCTGTAATCCCAGCACTTCGGGAGGCCCAGGTAGGCAGACCATGAGGTCAAGAGATCGAGACCAGGCCGGGCGCGGTGGCTCACGCTTGTAATCCCAGCACTTTGGGAGGCCGAGGCGGGCGGATCACGAGGTCAGGAGATCGAGACCACGGTGAAACCCCGTCTCTACTAAAAATACAAAAAAATTAGCCGGGCGTGGTGGCGGGCGCCTGTAGTCCCAGCTACTCGGAGAGGCTGAGGCAGGAGAATGGCGTGAACCCAGGAGGCGGAGCTTGCAGTGAGCCGAGATTGTGCCACTGCACTCCAGCCTGGGCGACAGAGCGAGACTCCGCCTCAAAAAAAAAAAAAAAAAAAAAAAAAAGAGATCGAGACCATCCTGGCTAACATGGTGAAACCCTGTCTCTACTAAAAATACAAAAAATTAGCTGGGTGTGGTGGCGGGCACCTGTAGTCCCAGCTACTCGGGAGGCTGAGGCTGGTGAATGGCGTGAACCGGGGAGGTGGAGCTGGCAGTGAGCCGAGATCATGCCACTGCACTCCGGCCTGGGAGACAGAGCCAGACGCCATCTCAAAAAAAAAAAAAAAAAAAAAAAAATTAGCTGGGCGTGGTGGCGCGTGCCTGTAGTCCCAGCTACTCGGGAGACTGAGGCAGGAGAATCGCTTGAACCCGGGAGACGGAGGTTGCAGTGAACCAAGATCGCACCATTGCACTCCAGCCTGGGCAACAGAGCAAGACTACGTCTCAAAAAAAAAAAAAAAAAAAAAAAAACTTGGCAGAAGCACTGAGGCATGAAGGTGCAATTTGCCTGACTCTGCCCAGAGACACATGCTCAGCTGCATGCATCAACACCTTCCTGGGAAGCAAGCTCCTTAGGCACACAGGAGGCCAGTGATGATGAAGTCCTCCAGCACCACACAGCCTCTCTTCCTGCTACAAAAAGGAGTAGCACTCGAGCCCTGCCCCTCCCAACTCCCAGTCCTCTGAAGGTTCTGGGTGCTGGCTCTCCCACTAGGATAAACCTGGCCCACCAAGAAGCGCACCATATTCAAGAAGAGCAGGTTTTTAGGGCTGAGACACCACAGTACACACCAGCTGGCCGGTGCGCACACATTTCTTCATTCATTCAAGCACTCCTTCATTCCTTCAAGCATCCATGGAGCGTTGATCCCTGGCGCTGAATTTGGGCTAAATGAAAAATGCAGGGGCCCCAATAAAGCTTCAGTCAGCTCCACTCCTCCAGCTGCCAGCTAGGTGACATGCAGCTTGCCCTCCACTGGTGGGCACAGGGGGTCCTGATACAAACAGGGAAACCTCCTCCTAACCCACAGCTGTGCAAAGTTATCATGCTGGACTGAGGTCAGCTTCCCAGGACAGCCCCCACTCCATGCAGCCTGCCTCATATGCCCCTAGACCCAGCACACAGGAGAGGAGGAGCCACCTTAACCAGAGAGGCCAGGGGCAGTGGAGCCGAGGGCAGTTCGCCCATGAGGACAGACCGTGGGTAAGCCAGCAACTGAGAAATGCCCCATCCTGCTGGCGGCCACAGATGTAAGAATTCAAAGACTAGTTATCGAATCTGAAAGAGTACAGTATCACTGCTGCCTGTGAGACAGGAGTAAAACTAACATTAACACAACCCTTATACATTTGCCCGCTCAGGGATTATAGAGAAAATGGATTAACATCAGGATGTTGACTTTTTGTTTCACGAAATCCACCTCAGGAAATCCAGGTCTAGCATCCTCAGGGAAGTTCCATCAAGAGGAAGGCATCTCTGGTTACACACATATTTAACTGCAAACCAGCTATGCATACACACATACGCCCAGTGGGCGCATGCACAGCCACACTCATCCTTGTTCACAGAAGATGCAAATCTCGGTCTGTGTATAAAGTGTGTCTGCACATGCAGAGAGGAGCCGTGCACAACACTCAGACGTGTGCAGGCATTCCAGACACAGCTTTGGGCCAATGAGTGGTCACACAACGAAGACAACTAGGAAATACCTTCTGTGACTCCAAATCCTAAATTTCTTCAGGTTTACATTATATTTTCAGAAATTCCTTACTGTCATTCCTAAAGTAGATTCAATTGAAAGTGGCTCCTCATATTGTGGTGTCAGGCTTCCCTACTCTCTACCTCCAGGTGAAGGGTATCTGTAAGTATCTGAGCATCCACAGATAATCACATAGCATCCCTAAGTATCTAAGTACACATAAGTAATCATTTAGTGTCTATAATTACCCAAGTATCTGTTAGTAATAATTTGGCATCAGTAGATACCCAAGTATGTGTAAGTAATTATTTAGTGTCTATAAATATCTGAATAGTTACAACTAATCATTTCTCATCTGTATTTGGGTACCTGCAAGTAATCATTTAGCATCTGTAAGTACCCCTTTATAGATAAGTGCCCAAGTACCTGTTAGTAATTATTTAGCATCTATAAGTACCCAAGTATCTATAAGTATTCCTTTAGTATTTATAAGTACCTGAGTACCTGCTGGTAATTGTTTGGCATCTGTAAGTACCTAAGTAACTATAAGTATTCCTTTAAAGCCTGTGCAGGAAGAATCTCCATTCTTCAAATGAAGATACATAATTCCTTCAGAATGATATTAGGCTGGTGCAAAAGTAATTGCCATTAAAACTAATAGCAAAAACCACAATTACTTTTGTACCAACCTAATAATATCTTCAGACTGGAACTTAGGCTGGTCTGTGTACTCAGCCTGTGTGGACTAAGGCTGGTGCCCACTGGGCTCTCCCCAGCGGTCCTACCTTCTGTCAAACCCCCATGTACCTTGCAATCCACATGTTTTAGGCACAAGGTCCCAATGTGCTCTCCCACTCATGCTGTCACTGGGAGCAGTGACTGGGAGCTTAGCTGCCAATCAGCAGGAGAGCAGTGCCAGCGGAAGCTCAGTTCACACAGCTTGTGGGGTTCTCTGCAGGTGTCCACAAGCTGGGATCCCCACTTGCAGTAGACACTTGGGGTGAGGAAGTACACCCGATGACAGCTGTGACACTGCCCTGCTGCTCTGGGAAGTGGTGGCTGCTGCTGGTGCCATGGGAGGCCCATCGCTGACCCAAGAGTCAGGAACCTATCAGCCTGAAGAGGCTGGGAACAGGAGCCTCCCCGACCTGGAATGTTCCCAAAGCAGGGGAGGGGCTGACTGGGCAGGGCCCTGTTCAACTGAAAACTCTTACCTGCAGCCTTGTGGTCAATGGCCTGTCCACCCACAGGGGCCCTCGGGCAGCTCTGGCCAACAGAGGCAGATAGGCTGCAGACCAAGCTAATGTGCATTAATGGAGGGGGGGGGTCACATGAGAAGAGGGGGTGTGCTGGAAGGGCAGATGTCTCCGGAAGGGTGAGGTGTCCTCACCCACCATAGCTCCTTCAGGGAGGCCTGGGGCCAACTGCTATGCAGCAGAGAGAGCTACCCAAGCCCCAGTGTCTATAAAACCCACAGTCCATAAAATCTGTAAAACAGGAGGCCAGGCAATATGACCTCTAAACCCTGATGGTCTTACTTCCTTGCTTACTTTATATCTGATTATAAAAGTATTATGCTCTTGGAAAACAAGTTGGAAAGTATAGAAAAGTACAAAAGTGGTAGTAGGAAAAAAATAATCTTAACGTTTAACATGTTGGCATATTCCCTCCTAGACTGTCTTCTATTTTAATTGGTTGACACCAGCCATCACATTATGTGTGCAGTGTTTCATTTAATATCATCATGAACAGATCCCCATAGCATTAAAGCCTTGCTGTAAACATCACTGCTGATGACTGCATAATTTTCAATTATGTGAGGACATTGTCATTTGCCTAGTCATCCTCGCATCATTCAACAGTGTAGAATTCTTGATAAATTAAATGAATATCCAAAATATTCATTCTTTATATACTTTTAAATTTGTTATGGTGGATTTTTAACAGATATTACAGATAAAGGGCACGGTCTCTTTAAAAATCCAAAGCAGGTTTTGGAGCTTGCTCCAGTGGTTTCTAAGGAAACCAATTGTATGCAGATGTAGAGCAAGTATCTCCTTTGGGAAGTTCTGGGAATTACAGCCTTCTATCTGGATAAAAGCCTCAGGGACACAAGACAAATTTGACCAGAGAGCAAATGTAGTCCGAGGTCATATTAACAGAAATAGGAACTCTAGACTAAGGGAGGTGAGGGCCCTGTCCTCAGCCCCCACCATACCCTGGAGGGTAATGACCTGGCAGGTGCCTTGGGTCCAGGGGGTGCAGCCCTCAGGGGTCAGCTTTGAAAAAGAAAATAGAAGTGAAGGAGGCCCTCCCAACAACTCCAGGGAAGGGGGTGCTGCCATGTCCCATCCTGCTGGAACAGTCTAGCATCTGTTCTTAGCCCTTTTTCTTTTTTCCTTTTTTTTGTTTTTTTTTTTTTTTGGCATAAAGGACAAGAAAAGCAAAGATTAGGACATGGAAACCTGGATGGGCAAAAGCAGCTTGAGGCCCTCCCGCCAAGGACCTCTGGATGTGCCCTGCCCTAGACTCCTTGAGGGTACAGCTGCAGGGCCTGGGGCCTGGATTAGGACAGAGCTGTGGTCTTCCAGTTGGAGAGGAAGTTGGGGGCTATGAGGCTGGGATGGTACCAGCTAGGGCCTCTCTAGCAATACTTCTAACAACAGCCAGGTGGACTGTGAGCCGAGGTGCAAGGCCACCTGCTGGTGCTTGGCCCCCTCTGTCTGCAGCTCCTGAGCCACTCAGAACATCAGTGTTCACAACTATAAAACGGGGACACAACCTGGCTCACAGGATGAACTGCAGGTGGCAGACATCAGCTCAGATACCCCAGTTACACCTCAGGTCACTGGCACCAAGAGAAGAAAGCACGGAAAACAGCGCGCTTTGGCTCGGGAAAGAGCCTCTGAACACTGAGCGACAGAGACCAAGCAACCACAAGCATTAGGTCTTGTCCCTAAGCTCCACCCAGCAGGTGGGATATTCCAGGAACCGCCATGAAACATTCTCTTACCAAGCAATGGTAAAAATTACAGGTTGCCAAGTGTTGCTAGGGGAACTTCACCAAGAACCTATGGCTTAAATCACTAGGCCAGGGATGCAGATAATTTTAAACAGGTTAGTGATGGGGGCAATGATGCTGCACTCCTCAAATGAGTAAACAATGGACCCATCCTGAGTGTTGTGTCTGCCTGCGATCACCCTGCTGCTCCCACAGTGGGGACCAGCAGCCACTGCAGAGGCAACTATCTTCCCAGGGATCCCCCAGGAGTTTGAGAAAAAGACCCTGAGATCCCAACAGGCCAGGAACAGAAGTGTGGCCCCAGTGAAAAAGGGCTCCTGGGAGGTGCACACTGAGAGCCCCTGGCCCTGCAGCCCATCATGAGGTGGCAGGACTGGGGACCTCCAAGAATGGGGACCAAGGTGTCCCTGGTGAAGGCAGAATTACTATGACCCTTGGATAAAGAATGAAATGCACAGACACCAGAGCAGGCAGGAAGCGGAGAGGGCACTGAGCAGCTGGGGAAGGAGCTGGCTCTCCCAGCAATGCCCTTGGGCAGGTATGTATTCACAGCCCAGAGCCTCAAGGCATCTGCAGGCTAGCAGCCAGACTAGGAGCAGGCCACACAGCTAGGTCCCTGAGCAATGGCCAAGCATCTGGGGGTGAGGTCCCTGTGGGGCACTGGGCTCTTGATGGATGCTCTCTCGGGCTTCTTCCTCTGACTCCCTTGCTAGGGAAGCTGTGACATAGATTATCACTCATCAAGGCCAGAGGCAGAGGGGATCCCTGCACTCAGACATGTAGGCCAGGACACCCCACCCACATGGACCCTGCCCAGGGTCTGGGGTCTTCCTAAGATCGAAGCTGAATTCTGTTACAGTGCTTTCATTCAGAGAAAAGAAATTCAGTGTAGGGGAAAGAATAGGTCAAGGAAGGAAGCAGGGACTCTGGTCCCCACACTGCCCCTAACTTACTGTGCAGCCTCAGTTTCCCACTTGTGAAAAGAGGGCTTGCTCCCTGAGACGCCCCCAGCCCGCACATCCTACTCACATGGTGTGCAGAGGCAGGCGCCTGTGCAGCAAGGCCATGGTACAGCCTGCTCCTGAACGGGTGCCTAACCCAATCCCAAACTGTTCTACTAGACTTGGCTTTTAACAGAGACGAGTTCAGGAGACCAATTTCATTATATCTTCCTTTCCGAAGAGTAGTTTAAAATCTAATAAAATAATACACATTTGGCATCTAGAAGAAACTATGATCAGGAAAAAGCATCTGTGGCCATAAATGGTTATCACAGACACGGTCAGGGCCAGACAAATGTCGGTGGGGAGAGGGATGCTGGGACCCTGAGTCCCAGCAGACTGTGAGTGAGTATGGGTCACAGGAGCCACAGCTGCTGGCCCCCATGACAGGGCCTCACCCACCACATGTCTACTGAGTGATGCTGGATCCCTCGGAGGGTCACAGCAGTCTGCCACCTAACCAGGCCAAGTATGGCCCCGGAGCTGTCGGGACGTCCACACTCAGGTTGGGGAGCCACCCAGAGGTGTGTGAAGGCATCTGGGGAGAAGCGGCCCCTCAAAGGAACACAAATCATAAAGGGATATTCAAATCTCAGCAGTGCTGCTCAGGTGTGCCAGGGTCATAGGACAAAGAGGAGTCAGAAGACGCCACCGCAACCAGAGGGGCTGAGGAGACGTGAGGACCAGCCCATGGCCTCCGGGGTAGTCCCGACAGGGGAAGGATGCTGCAGGGAGGACCATGGCCCCAGCAAGCCTGCAGCCTCCTTGGTGGGAATGGACACTGGCTCCTGCCACAGAGATGTAAGATGTGCACATTCAAGAACACTGGCCGGGGTATGTGGAGATGCTCAGTACCATGTTTGCAACTTTTCTGTAAATCTAAAATAATTCTAAAATTAAAAGTTTATGGGGAAAATAAAGCAAATGAGGCTTGGCCTCACAACAAGAGTCAAACAAAGAGGGGTATTTAGGAAACAGATGAGCTTTCCATCTCTGCGGACTGAGCATCCAGGAAGCACCTGCCCTGGAGTTCTGTGGGGCTCCACCAGCTCTGCAGGAGTGGGAGAGAGTGGAAGGGCCTGCTCCCAGCCCATCAAAGTGGGGCACCCTTCTCATATCTGACTTCTCAGGGAAAACCTGCTTTTCTGTCTTCATTAGAAAGCACCAGGGCTACTGACACAACTCTACAACTCTAGGGAGGAAAGGATTTAAAAGTGAGTGAACTCAATAATTAGACAACTGCGCATTAAACCATAGTGAGGTACTCTTTTTCACCTTTCTGGTTGAATTGTCAAAGATCAAAGGCTCAGAAAATGTGTTGCCCAGTGTGTAGAGAAATCAGTACAACCAATCTGACTATTTTAAAATCTAAAATTCTATATCCTTCAGCCCAGCAACTTTACTTATTCAAATATATCCAGCAGATATACATGCATACATGCACAAAAACATACAGACCAGGATAGCCAGGGAGCAACATCGCAGTGGCCTCGGATGAGAAATGAGCTACATGCCAACCAGGGGAAGCAGGAAGTGCAGGAGGAGCACGTTTGCTGGAGCCCCAGCGGTTGAGAGTGAGGACCCAGGGTCACTGCAGAATCACATTCACAGCACACTGCTGTTTGTGTGGAGAGAGGGAAAGGGGGTGGCTGTGGAAACATGAGACATCACTGGAGCTGGGAGTCAGTTCCAGAGAGAAGAACGGGGAGACAGGGGAGAGGCACGCATTCCACTGCATTTCTTTCGAATTCTCACTCTTTTTAAAATTTTTCTTACCATGTGCTAATGTTCTGTTTGCAAAATCAATTCAATCAAACAATTTCAAATGAACAAATGTAGCTGATGCCTTATCAAAATAAATAAATATAAGAAAAGACAGGTGGGTCACTGAGTTTAATTTCCAAGTGATAAAGACACAATACATTCAGCAGAAGGTTAGTCATTTCTTGCCCTCAACTGGGTATAACTGTGTCCCCCAGGAGACAGTTGGCAATTTCTGGAGACACTCTGGCTTGTCAAATGTGGGTGGGGGGCAGGCGGCAAGGTGCTCCTGGCACCTGCTGGGTGGAGACCAGGACTCAACATCTACAGCGCACAGAGAGCCCCTACACAAAGAATGCTCCAGCCCAGACGTCAGCGGTGCAGAGGCTGAGAAATCCTGCCCACCACACACACGGTTTCCCTACACAGTGTCTGCTGTGGGGCCAGTTTCAATTATTAGAAAGATTTCCCTCAAACTGAACCCAAATCTGCCTGCTTATAAAGCTTCCTGCTCCAAACTTTCAGTGAGCACTTGGTTCCTTCCCAGGACTGTTGTGGGACGGCTGCTTTGTAGAAGGAACTAGAGAAAGAGACGTATCAGGACATGACTAAGCCTCAGAGTCCCTGGACCTTGAGAGCCCCGGGAAGGCGGCTTCACCATCCTGCTGCCTCCAAGGTCCCTCTCTTCTTCACTTGATGGAGTAAAGGATGGCCCTTCAAGTGGCCAGAGGGACTTCCCTAAACATAAATACCATCAGGTCACTCCTGGCATTGCCTTCAGGGCCACGAACAGAGATTTCATAGGGTGTTTTTTGTTTGTTTGTTTTTGAGACAGTCTCACTCTGTTGCCCAGGCTGGAGTGCAGTGGCGCAGTTTTGGCTCACTGCAACCTCTGCCTTCCAGGTTCAAGTGATTCTCCTGCCTCAGCCTCCTGAGTAGCTGGGATTACAGGCACCCACCACCACGCCTGGCTAATTTTTTGTATTTTTAGTAGAGACAGGGTTTCACCAGGTTGGCCAGGCTGGTCTCGAACTCCTGACCTCGTGATCTGCCTGCCTCGACCTCCCAAAGTGCTGGGATTACAGGCATGAGCCACTGTGCCCAGCCCATAGTGTTTTTTGGCGGGGGGCAGGGAATGCGTGGGACAGTGGGGAGGGTGGCTTCAGTAAGGCTAGGCTCATCCTCTGAGTCCCACAGACTCAGGCCTCTCAGGTACAGGCTCCCTCCAGGTCTATGCCCTCCGATCTCCAAAGGGAGTTATTCTCGTTGCTGGCTTAACTTTAAGAAGGTCTGTGTCTGGCCTGAGGAATCATTTCTCACAGCCCCCAGGCTAGAACGGACCTCTCACCCTAGCTGACTCCAGAGCTCACCTGGAGCTGCTCCCCTCTACCCCACAGTCCCATGGTCCCCAACACAATGCCACCAGGCACAAAGACAGAACCATCTTTATCCAGATGTACACCTGCGACAGGAAGTGACCTGTCTGCCCAGGGCCACACAGTGCAGGACACAGGCCCTGCCCCCAGGGCATCTGGTCAAGCACTGAGATAAACAGGTCTGCAGAGCTGCGGTTCTGCCCCCAGCTGCTGCTCAGAGATGGGGAGAGATGTGCAGTGGCCGCCCAGACCCACAGACACACAACTGTCCAGGCACCCAGCCCACTGTCATGGGGGCCTCCAGGGAGGTGACACTGTGCTGCTTCTTTACCTGCCCACCCCGCCACACAGCCACCTCCTTCACCAGGATCCAAGTCACTTGCCTACACAGTGGGCAGGTAGCATAGACGGCCAATGGCAGGGTCAAGGGCTACCCAGCAGACGGGGGCCCACACTGCTGGAGAACAGACCGGTCAGTGAAGCCAATGGGCAGCTCCAGGGACAGATGGGCACTAGGTGGACCAGAGGGCTGGATACACAGACACAGGATGGGATTATGAGAGTCACATAACAACACCGTCCCATGAGAACCTCCAGACCAAATAGCAGCTAGTGCTTCCACCCTCCAACTGGCACTGGGGGAGCTCAGGCAGAAGCAGTGCCTGGCAGGCAGGGTGGTAGGGTTAGACACCCTCCTGTCCAGCCCTCCCACCCCTCAGAGCTCCTCCATCCCTCACCCAGGACTCCTCCATCCCTCACCCGGGACTCCTCCATCCCTCACCCGGGACTCCTCCATCCCTCACCCGGGGCTCCTCCATCCCTCACCCGGGGCTCCTCCATCCCTCACCCGGGGCTCCTCCATCCCTCACCCGGGGCTCCTCCATCCCTCACCCGGGGCTCCTCCATCCCTCACCCGGGACTCCTCCATCCCTCACCCGGGACTCCTCCAACCCTCACCCGGGGCTCCTCCATCCCTCACCCGGGGCTCCTGCATCATCCCTCACCCGGGGCTCCTCCATCATCCCTTACCCAGGGCTCCTCCATCCACCATCTGGGACTCCTCCATCATCCCTCACCCGGGGCTCCTCCATCATCCCTCACCCGGGACTCCTCCATCATCCCTCACCCGGGGCTCCTCCATCATCCCTTACCCAGGGCTCCTCCATCCACCATCTGGGACTCCTCCATCATCCCTCACCCGGGGCTCCTCCGTCATCCCTCACCCAGGACTCCTCCATCCCTCACCCAGGACTCCTCCAACCCTCACCCAGGACTCCTCCATCCCTCACCCGGGGCTCCTCCATCCCTCACCCAGGACTCCTCCATCCCTCACCCAGGACTCCTCCAACCCTCACCCAGGGCTCCTCCATCCCTCACCCGGGGCTCCTCCATCCCTCACCCGGGACTCCTCCATCCCTCACCCAGGACTCCTCCATCCCTCACCCAGGACTCCTCCAACCCTCACCCAGGGCTCCTCCATCCCTCACCCGGGGCTCCTCCATCCCTCACCCAGGACTCCTCCATCCCTCACCCAGGACTCCTCCATCCCTCACCCAGGACTCCTCCATCCCTCACCCAGGACTCCTCCAACCCTCACCCGGGGCTCCTCCATCCCTCACCCGGGGCTCCTCCATCATCCCTCACCCAGGACTCCTCCATCCCTCACCCAGGGCTCCTCCATCCCTCACCCGGGGCTCCTCCATCCCTCACCCGGGGCTCCTCCATCCCTCACCCAGGACTCCTCCATCCCTCACCCAGGACTCCTCCATCCCTCACCCGGGGCTCCTCCATCCCTCACCCGGGGCTCCTCCATCATCCCTCACCCGGGGCTCCTCCGTCATCCCTCACCCGGGGCTCCTCCATCATCCCTCACCCAGGACTCCTCCATCCCTCACCCGGGGCTCCTCTGTCCCTCACCCAAGGCTCCTCTGTCCCTCACCCAGGGCTCTGCCAGCCCCTAACTAGTCTCTGGCCTCTCTCCATCTTGCCCTATACTCCACGCCTCCCACAGAACTCTGAGAGAACTTTATAGACTGCAAACTAAAGAATGTTGTGCCTTGTCCTCATCTTCCTGCACTGGGGCCAAAATGTAACTCCCACCCATGGCCAACAGGCCAAGGTGCCTCCCTAACCATATCTCCCCTCATTTGGGGGCCAGCTACATGCTGCCTCTCACCCCACACAGTGCAGTCTGTTGTCACCCCAATCTGCTCTGGCACAGACTCGCAGGCGGCTGGTGATGAGGGCCATGCCACCCCAACCCTGCACCCCAGCATTAGCTTCACGGGCCATGCAGTCTTCCTCACTGCTACCTGTGCCTAGAACAGAGCCTGGCCTCCCATGGTGTTCAGGAAACATCACCAGCTAGATGGATAGACTGACAGACATGCTTGCTGATGAACAAGGAGCCAAGCCCAGTCGTGGCAAACCTCTTGACTCCTAGCACAGCTCATGTTGGATGCCCGGGCACTTTTGAGACTTAGGATTCCTCATGTGTGACATGCAGAGTTGCCAAGCACAGCCAGGAGTGGCACAAAAGCCTCACAGACTGTTCCCATCCAGCCTGCACATTGGCTGGCAATGGGGGAAGGGGGGGGCTGCTGGCCGGCTACTGGCCCTCCCCCAGCTGGCTTCTCCTGAGTAGCCCCTCCATCCAAAGCCCACCAGAGGAGCTGCTGCAAAGAACAGGGTGGCATCCAGAAGTGCCTAGTGCTGGGTGCAAACAGTGGAGAAAACCTCTCCCTGCCTGGCTGCTTCTGCACACCTCTGCTATGTGCTGCTGGGCAGTGGTCGCCACAGTGCCTCCCACTTCCAGGGAGAGATTCCACAAGCACCAAGGGCAACTAATCCTCATGCTTGGCTGACTCCAGCCAGGGAAGGTTTAGTGAGACTCCCCACTGCTTCTCACTTGAGCCTGTGTGTGCTGCTTCATGCGGGGCCATGGGGTCCCTCTCCCCTGGGTCCAGTGAGCCCTCCCAAAGCCCCACTTCACCCCTTCTCCAGGCAATGTGCAGAAGACTAGCTAAGGCTGCAGTTTCTATATTGTTCCAGGATACCAAGTGTCTCAGGACTCCAGGCCTCAGTCTCTACTTCAGGGAAATGGGCCTGAACCCCTAAATCAGTCTGCACCATTGCTCCAGCGAAAGCAGGTCAGCCCAGAAGGCTGGTGAGGTGGAACCTGGCAGGGAAGGGCCTCGTGCTCCACTTGACGCTGCCCTCCCACCAGGCCCAGTGTTCCTGGTTAATGCTTCCTAACTACTCTTTCCAATGGCCCAAGCTTTCCCAGAGATTCATACACAGAATACGCCTTGATGGGGTTTTATAAGGGGAAGGGTAAAATAAGGGACAAAATCACAAAGCTACAATAAGATCTTAGTGATCTGGAATTGTGGGGTGAAGGTGCTGGGGTCAGGGTTCAATGCCTGAGTCTGGCAGCCCCAGGGGTGGGTGTATCAGTCCCCAGATCAGATCTTGGTCCCAGAGCACTCTCCGAGGCCAATCAGATCCTCATATTTATCCAATACTGTGGCCTTGCACCCTACTCATGGCATGTCAGGAACAAGAATGAACAAGGGCTTTACACATGCTCTCCACCTGAGCAGAACCATTCACTTGATGCATGGAGATCAATGAGGGCACGTGCTGCTCACACAGAGCGGCTGGCACTGCTCCATAACTGTGCTTGCTGTCCGTACTCTAGGAATCCAGAACCCTGGCCTTGCTCCACAAAAGCATCCTCAGCAGTGAAGCATGTAGCCAAAAAGATAGCCGCAGTCAGGGAAAGGAGATGGAGATCCACACGAGAGGACCCCATACACAATATGAGAGAAGTCTTACACATGTATGGAAAATGCCTAGTTCAACATCTGACGCAAAAATACTTATGGTTAAAAAAGACAGCAACCCTCCTTCGCAAGTATGCAGGCATGCACTGTGCACACAGCAGCACATGCATGAACATGGAGAGCATGCCAGGGGTGGGCAGCACCCTGCACATGTACAGTTCTGGAAATTCAGTCACCACACATTAAAAGGTGATTACAAAAAAAGATAAAAGTACCATCAATGAACAATCTGAAAAAGAAGTTAAGAAAATAATACCACTTACCATAGCGTCCAAAAGAATAAAACATCTAGGAATAAATGTAACTGAGTCGGTGAAAGACTCGTAAACCAAAAACTATAAAACACTGCTGAAAGAAACTAAAGACGACACAAATAAGTGAAGAGGTATCCCACATTCATGGATCAAAAGACTTAATACTAAGATGACAAAGCAATCTATAGGCTGAACACAATCCCCATCAAAATTCCAACAGCTTTTTTTTTGCAGAAATGGAAAAGCCAATCCTCAAATTCATATGGAATGCAAGGAGCCCAAAATAGCCAAAACAACAGTGGAAAAGAATATAAAATCAAAGGACTCATACTTTCTGCTTTCAAAACTTACTACAACTTTGCAGTAATCAAAGCAGTGTGGTACTGGCATAAGGAGACACATATAGACCAGTGGAATAGAACTGAGAGTCCAGAAATAAAACCCTGTGTATACGGTCAAAAGATTTTTGGCCAGGGTGCCAAGATCGTTCAACGGAGAAAGAATAGTCATCAACAAATGATGCTGAGACAACTGGATATCCAGCTTCAAAAGAATAAAGTTGGACTTCCATCATTACAAAAATAAACAGAAGATGGATCAAAAACCTAACAGCTAAAACTATAAAACTCTTAAAGGAAATCACAGAAGTAAACCTGTATAATTTTGGATTATACAGGCAATGAAATCTTAGAAATGGCACCAACAGCGCAAGCAACAAAAGAAAAAAGAGCTAAACTAGACTTTATCAAAGTTAAAAACTTTTGTGCATCAGTAGTCATTATCAAGAAAGTGAAATGACAACCCACAGAATGGAAAATGTATTTGCAAATCATGTATCTGATAAGGATACAGCATTTAGGTTGGGCACAGTAGCTCAAGCCTGTAATCCCAGCACTTTGGGAGGCCAAGGCGGGCGGATCACCTGAGGTCGAGAGTTCGAGACCAGCCCGACCAACATGGAGAAACTCCATCTCCACTAAAAATACAAAATTAGCTAGGCGTGGTGGTGCATGCCTGTAATCCCAGCTACTCAGGAGGCTGAGACAGGAGAATCACTTGAACCCAGGAGGCAGAGGTTGCGGTGAGCTGAGATCACACCATTGTACTCCAGCCTGGGCAACAAGGGCAAAACGTCTCAAAAAAAAAAAAAAAGAAAGAAAGAAAAAAAGGATACAGTATCTAGACTATATAAAGAACTCTTAAACTTCAGCAATAAAAAGACAAGCAATCCAATGTAAAAGTGGGCAAAGGCCTTGAGTAGACATTTGTCCAAAGAAGATATACCAATGGCCAACAAGCATGTGAAAGCTATTCAACATCATTGGTCAGTAGAGAAATGCTAGCCAAAAACACAAGGAAATCCCACTTTATACCCACTAGGATGGCTTTAATTTAAAAAAATAAAAAAGGAAAACAAGTGTTGACGAGGATGTGGAGAAATTGGAACGTTGCTGAGGAGAATTTAAAATAATGCAGCCCCTGTGTAAAACAGTTTGCCAGTTACTCAAAAAGTTAAACATAGAGTTACCATATGATCCAGCAATTCCATTCCCAAGTATATATCCAAAAGAACTGAAAACAGGTGTTCAAACAAATATTTATAAACAAATGTTTATAGCAGCACCATATACAACAGCCATAGGTGGAAACAACCCAGATGCCCATACACTGATGAATGGATAAACTATGGTCTATCCACACAATGGAATATTATTCAGCCATAAAAATCAGTGAAACACAGACACATGATACAATGTGGATGAACCTCAAAAACATTGTGCTAAGTGAAAGAAGTCAGACACAAAAGGTTACATATTGTATGATTCTATTCATATGAAATAGTAAATATCCAGAATAGACACACCCATAGAGACAGAAAGCAGACTGCTAGTTGTCAGGGGCTAGTGGGAGGAAGAAAGGGCAGTGACTACTTATTGGATACCAGGTTTACTTCAGGAGTGAGAAAGATGTTTGGGAACTAGATAAAGGTGATGGTTGCTCAACACTATGAAGACACTAAATGCCACTCAACTTCACACTTTCAAATGGTTAATTTTATGTTATATGAATTTCAACTCAATTTTTAAAAAAGGTAAAAGGCTCGTTTCCCCATGTGCACATTACTAGCTAAATATTTTCAATAAAGGCAAACATTCTGGTGATTAAGATGAGGCTCACACCAAATTGCTTCCTTCAAGACACGCCTCCTTCAGAAAGCTTTGATAGACAGGGACAGATACCACAAAGATTTTTCAGTTCCTATGCTTTGAGATCCAAACCACTGGCTAGAATTCTAAATATGTTCATATGTTCTTCTGTGAGTGACCCAGCACTATGGTGGCGAGGGGGTCCAGGAGAAAAGTAAACAGGTCCTGTACCCTAAAGCATAGAAGCCAAGTCCCATTCTGGACCCCACAGCTAGGGCCACCTACCTGCCATGGAGCCAAAAAGCTGAGAATCAAGGTTGGCAGAAGTTAGGGGACAGAGAAGGAGAGATGTAGAGAAGGAGGCACTACAGTGAGAGACCCTGAGAGACACTGGGCATATTCAGACCCAGGAGGGAGCTGCTGCAGTCAGCTGCTTGGACAGGGAAGCACCTCCCATCCCCTAGCTCAGTATGTGGCCTTCCTCTGTGACTACATTTCCGTCCATGTTACACTGCTGAAACCATGGACACGAGCAGTTATCAGCCCCTGTATTTGCTCAGGCCCTTGAGCCAGAATAACCTAAGCCAGGTGCCACCTCCTTACCTGCACCCTCTGGGAGATGAGTGTGTCCACCTGCTGCAGCTCAGAGTGCACCTGATAAAACCAGAGACCTGCGTGTGACAGAGGCCCTGGCTGCTTCTGTGTCCATGCTGGGAATGGAGGTGACAGGGTGACCCACACTATCTGCCCCTCACAGTCAACGTGGGAACCAAACATGATGAATGAAAAACCCCTATGGCATTAAACTCCGACTGAATGTTAGCTTCCGCAGCACAATCAGGCCCATCTGTTATTTAAAAAAACCAAGAGATGGACTTTGTTTTACCCACACCCTGAATTTCAAAAGTGAGATTCTCCCAGAGAACTGTGTCATGGAACACTATTTTCTGGCCCACACTTGCTCCCACCAGAAAAACTCACTCTTTTAGAAGGACCTGGCACATGTCGAGGCACTACAGGGATAGCCATAAAAGAGGATGCCTGGGGGTGGCAGCGTCCACCCAAATCTCTGCCCATATTTTAGGGCATCTGTGGCCACGCTGCACCCAAGCAGCCCCAAACAAACATGGACTGCAGTCCAGAAGTTCACATCAAGCACACTTCCAGCCAAATATTAAGTATATTCAATAATAGCAAACATTCTGACAATTAAGATGAAGCTCCTTGCTTCCTTCAAGACACACCTCCTTTGGAAAGCATCGACAGACAGGGATGTCTACTTTACCCTCTAGAAGCTGGCCTGACATTCTTCCCACCTCCTCCAGAAGTCTAAAAACTCACACAGGGAGAGAATTCCTTGTTTTAAAATGATTTATTCCTAAACACATCACACTAATATCTCCATGAGGAGAACCCCTTCCCCCAGTACGCCCCAGCATTTGAGGTTCTAGGATTTAACTGTCAGTTCTTACCACGCAGATTTGTCCCACGGCAGGACCTCCTTCCCTCTCGCACACACACTCCACGGGCCAACAACAGAGCTGGCCTGCAGGACACGGCTACAGCCCTGCGAGGTGTTCCCAGGTAGCCCCTGGACATGGCTCTGCCCCAAGGAGCTTAAGACTGGGTGGGCACAATGAGAGCCTAGAAAGGCCAACTCTGTCCCTAGGGAGATGGACACAGAGACAGGGCCCTGAGGAGGAGGGCAGGCTGAGCCCAGACAGACGGACACAGAGGAATTGGAGGGAGCCACGCCAGGCAAGTCTTGTCCACTCTACCTTCTGAGCACTTCCAGAATGTGACCCTTCTACCGACCCCAGTCCCCACTCCCCACCCCCTGGGTACACATGCAGGGTGACAGTCACCTCCTCACTGGCTCCCTGCCCCTAACCTCCTCCCGACCTCTCCCCACAGCAACACGCAACATGGGGGACTGTCAAAACCTCAGTCCACTCCCGCCCCTCCTCTGCTGAGACACTCCCCCTCCAGGGTGGCTGCCACCATTCTCAGAGAAGCTGCCTGGCTAACCCCTGAGCCCTCACAGCCAGCTCTGAACTCCGTACAGAATACGTGCCCAACAAATATTTACTGAGGTATGAATGAAATGTCTGTCACTTAAGTGACCTGAACAGCTTTCAATTTCTTTCAAGTCAGTTTTACTGATTATACCTCCAAAAACCCTTCCAGTCCAATAGAACAAGCAGCTGAAAGAGGGCCAGAAAGCTACAGGTTAAGGATGTTTAAAACTTTAACAGAAGCATTCCTGCTTCCCAGAGATTTAAATTACTCAAAGTAAGTTGGTGACAAAGTGAGATGCCAGCTCACTTTGCAGGCAGGGGAGGAGGGCATGGGGCCTGGTCTTCATCCTCCAGCTGGAATGCACAGGCACAAGGGAACACAGTGTATGGCCCAAGTGGCTTTATGTAAGAGTGGGATCCCAAAGAGGAGAGGACAGGTCCTCCTCAGTGCCGGTGCAGAGCCATACATTCCCACCAAATGAGGCAGACAAGACACCTCCGAAGGCAACCGGCCTCCAGCGGCCTCCTGCCAGGTCCTGCCACAAAAATCCATCCCTCCCAGGTCAAAGCCCACATTCTGGGACAGCACTCCAGTCAGTGCCAGTGAAGAAGGGCTGGGCTGACGAGGATCCCCACCCCAGGAGTGATGAGCCACGGTCAAGATGGGGCTGGAGGAGGAATCTTGCGAGAACTCGAAGGGACAGCTCAAGTATGGCACACACATCCCAAGGACAGACGGGGGCCTGAAAGGAGGGCCTGTTTCCCCGACCTCCACTCCACACTGCCCCTCCAGTGAATGCAGGATGCATGACCCCAAGGATAGAACACAACGCTTCTCCCTCCCCATGGTGAACATTCTCCCCAACCCAAGCCAGCAGGGCAGCCCCACCCGCCACGGCAAGAACACTGGGAGGGGTGCTCAGAGTCCCTGAGTAGGGAAACTCACCCTAGAAGCAAGCTCTGGCCCCACAAATGGCCAAACTTTATCCCAAACAAGTTCTCGGCTGCCGCCAAAGCTGCCAAGAGCAAAGACGCAGCCACTGCCTGAGTGTGGCTGATGACTTAGAGACCCTCTCTCCAATTCTCCCCAAAATGGGGCTGGCTGGAGGAATGTGATGTGACCACAGGTGGGACAGACAGGCTTTTTACTCTAACAGTTGTGTGTTTATTTTTACAGTTACTGTGTATGGTAAGTTACAGTAATGTTCTATTTCAGGGAACGATACGAAGTTTCCTTTAAAAAGCAATATTTTCGGCCGGGCGCGGTGGCTCACGCTTGTAATCCCAGCACTTTGGGAGGCCGAGGCAGGCGGATCACGAGGTCAGGAGATCGAGACCACGGTGAAACCCCGTCTCTACTAAAAATACAAAAAAAATTAGCCGGGCGTGGTGGCGGGCGCCTGTAGTCCCAGCTACTCGGAGAGGCTGAGGCAGGAGAATGGCGTGAACCCAGGAGGCGGAGCTTGCAAGTGAGCCAAGATCGCGCCACTGCACTCCAGCCTGGGCGACAGAGCGAGACTCCGTCTCAAAAAAAAAAAAAAAAAAAGCAATATTTTCGAGAGTAAGGAGACATAAGGATTAAATGCAAGGTGGGATCTGAGAACAGAAAAAGGACATCGAGGGGGGAACACTGGTTAAACACATCTGAATAAAGTCTGTAGTTTAGTTAGCAGCCTGGCACCAGCGTTAACTCCTTCATTCTGGTACTGGTCCCATGGCTAGGTAAGATGTTCACTGCAGGGAAAGAGAGAAGGATACAGGGAAACTGTACCATTTTTGGAACTCTTTTGTAAGTCTAAAGTCCCCTCAAAATAAAAAGTTTAAAAGTATTCAAACTTTTAAAAAGTGAGTTGAAATGTTAAATAGGAAGTAAATCACAGTACAGGCAGTACAAAGATCAGGAAAGAACCACGGGGGCCATACGAGACTATCTGGATGTGGAGAAACCCCGGGGTCTGGTCACATACATTCATTTTACTGATGAGAAAAGTGATGCTGAGAGACCAAAGGATTTGCCCAGGGCTGTGAGAGCTGTACCAACCCCACCAACCCCTGACACCTGTCCTCCCCATCACACACCTGCCCAGAATCATTGGGGAGCAGGCATACCCAGAGGCTTTCTCCCTGTAGGGTTCACTTTGGCAGATGACAGTTGATTAGATGCAGGAGAAAATGATTTTCACGGCCGAGGGAAAGCACAGCTCCTTTCAGACCCCACGTCCACCCCAAATAGGTGAGAATAAATCTGTGCTGATCAACTGCCTGTATTGGATTCAGTCAGAGACCTCAAATAAGAAAAAAGGAGATAGAGCCTCCCCAGACATCCCCCTTTTGGGGATTTTTGCATGGGCCAATACAGCAAATGACACCAACCAGTTCTCAGGCCAGCTCTCAGCCCCTGTCGCCTGCCTACCCCTCATTCCTGGAGTTTTTCCCTTGGCCTCGAAGTCTAGTTCAGAACTAGCCTTCCCTTCCCAGAGGGTCCCCTGAGCAGTGAGACAAAGGTCTTCTGGCGTCCTCTCACTCTCCCCACTCTGGGCCCCGAGTGTGGGCAGCAGCCAGGAGCTGACACAGGTGCCCAGAAGGTTCTGTAGCGGAGTGACTGCTCGCCAGGTCAGGGCTCCGGTGGAGATGGGGGAGAAGGGAGAGGCCCCACCACTTTCAGGGCTTTTCAGGGCCAGCTGCTCAGCATCCTTGGATATGAGGAGCCTTAGAGGCTGTCACCCACTTTGGCCCGGCCATGAACTTCTCAATGGCTGCCAGTTGAGGGTGTGCATGTCAGCCCTGTTCTGGGCAGAGCCCGGTGTTCACACTCAGTCTCCCCTGCTCTGAGGGGCTTCCATAGCCCTGGGCATACCCAAGAAGGCAGCCCAGATTTCCGTGGGCATCCCACCCCACAGAGTCCCAGGCCCTTCTAACAGCATGGAGGTAGGACTCAGGACTGGGGCTGACAGACATAGCAGGCCCTGTCACATCCCAGCCACCCAGGTCCCCACATGTAAACTGGCAGGACTGGACTCGGGGCCACAGCCCACTCTTAAGGGCCACTGATCAGTCTTGAAGACCCAGGCTTAGAACCTGCAGGAGGGTCTCCTCTCTGGAAGGAGAATCCCGGACCACCCACCACCACAGACCCCTCTCTTCCCCCAGGCTGCTTGCTCCCCGTGGTTTGGGACTGCAGCCCCAAAGGGCATACAGCCCTGGCCAGCCCGGGGTCCAAACACATCCCACAGGCAAAGTCAGATGCAAGAGAACCTGTTGGAGCAGTTTGGGCAACACTATCACCTCCTCTTCCTCCTCCTCCATTTACTTCTTGGTGGGAAAGGACCTGCCCTAGGCACGGGGCCAGGTCATGGCCATCCGCAAGGGCCAAGAGGGCGGGGGTTTTCAGTGTCTCCAAGCGTTACCTCCTTCCCCTCTCCCCATCTTCCTTAGGGAGCATAAGATCATGTCAAAACCGGCGTTCCTGCCAGGAACGGAGAGGACAGAAACGGGGAAAGCTGAAGGCCAGGGAGGAGGCGGCAAAGCCACAACAAACCCCCCTTACCCAACTCACAGACACTATTCTGTCACCGCATTCCTGCCCGGCGACCTGCAGGCCTGCCGGGTCTAGCTGCTCCGCGGGGGTCCGGGAGGGGTCCTGCCCTCGGGGACAAGGTCCAAGGGAGCTCGCAGGCCACGGCGGAGGGTGGGCGCGCCGGCTGCCACCTCGCCGGAGCCCCCACGGTCGCCCCAGCCCTGCCGGAGTCGGAGCCCGCCACTCGCGCCTCTCCGGGGACCCGCGCCGGGCTGCGCGCCCGCTTCTCCCGGCCCGGCCAGCCCCGAGCCCGCGCGGGGAAAGTTCCTGCAACTTCGCAGGGGGGAGGCGGCGGGGGCTCCGGGCCTCGGCCTCCCTCCGGATGCCCGGCCTCTGCGGCCGCCGCGACCCAGCTGACAGGCGGCCCGGCCCGGGCCTGGAGCCCCAACTTCCCCGCGCCCCGAGCCCCGAGCCCACCTCCCGGCCCGCGGGCCTCGCTTTGTGCGCGGCGGCCAGGGGCGCCCAGCGCGGGCCCCGTGCTTGGCGCCCCCGCCCTGGGCACAAAAGGGCGCGCGGCCCGGCACGGCCCAGCCCCGACCCGGGCGCCCGGAATGCGGCGGTGGCGGCCCGTCCCCGAGCCGGGCCTGCGGGCGCGCAGCCGGGGGCGCGGGGCTCGGTCGGGCAGAGTGGCCGGGCCGGGCTGGGCCGAGCAGCCGCCGCGCGCTCACCTGCCGTGGAACCAGTCCTTGCAGGCGTCGCACTCGATCATGAAGCGGGTAACGTCGTAGGGGAGCCGGCAGACGCAGTACACGGGCACCGTCGCCATGTTGCCGCGCCGCGCCGCCGCTCGGCCCCGCCGCTGCGCTGCCCGGGTCGGTCCGGGCCGGGCCGGGGGCCGGGCCGCGCGGGGGCGGCGGGGGCGGCGGGGCGCAGGCGGCGCCGCGGCCGGGAGGGGACGGGGACGGGGGCGCACGACAGCCCCCGCGCGCGCTCCCGGCCGGGCGCGTCCACACAATGCCGGGCGCGCTGGCTGGAGGGGCCGCGCCGGGAGCCGCCCGCCGGCCCGCGGGGCTCAGGGCGCGAGTGTGCGCGGGGGACGGGCCGCGCGCGGGACACAAAAGGGAATGGACGCGCGGGGGCGGCAGGCGGGGAGCCGCGGCCCCACCGAAGGGACCCCCGGCCGCCGAGCGGCCTCTACGTCAGCGCCCCGGGTGGCGCCGCCTCCGCCCGCCGGCCTGGGCCGCCGCTCCCGCCGCCGGGAAGGCGGGCTGGGGAACCCTGCGGGGGAGAAGGTGGGTTGGGGGACCCTGCCGGGGGATAAGACGGGCGGGGGGGATCTCGAAGGTGGAAGATAGGCGGAGAAGGGCCCCCAAGGCTGAAGGTAGACCCAGGGGTCCGCGGGCGCGAAGGTGAGCTGGGGGAGCCCTGAGACTGAAAGTGGGGTGGGACCCCGGGGAGAAGGTGGGCGGGGCCCCGGGGATAAGATGAGCTGGGGGAACCCGGGCCAGGCAGGCGGGGAGACGCGGGGTCGGGAGCGGAGCCCGCAGGAGTGCCTTCCTAGTCTAGAAGGCCGACAAGCAAATACTTGGTCCTAACTTTCTTCTGACCCCCACCACAGTGGGGGTGTTCCTCCTCGTCGGCCGCGCTGCCTCCCTCCGTTCCCCACTGACTTTCTGGTTGGGACACCACTTCCCCTTTCCCCTCATTCCCGGGTGGGGACTGCTGCCTCCCTCGCAGGATCCCGCGGACTTCCCTGATGCTCAGCCCCAGAGGAAGAGGACAGAAGCCCCGGGCCGGGAGTGCGCTGGCACGGGCTGGTCAGCTCTGTCAAGAGAGAGCTCCCTGGCATTTGAGCCCCCCAGGCCCGTGACCTAAGGGGCGAGGAGTACGGGGACCCTGGCCCCCGTGTCCAGGGAACTGAGCCCCCACGGTGGGGAGGAGAAGCGGAGGTGCGCTCTGAGGGGTCACTTGCACGCGTTCTAGAGGAGGCCTTCCCTGCCCCGCCAGCGCTGCATCCTTGGGGCATCCGCGCTGTGCGGGGGCCACATCCCTGCCCACCCTTCCTCCCTCACCGTCTTTCTCTCCCCATCCTCCCTCAGCAAAATCCGCATCATGCTGGGAAATGCGGGCCACCCCTGCTCGGAATTCCAGAATCTCGGGACAGGAAACCTGGCCCAGTCTCCTAGCAGCATCCATGACAAGGCTCCTTAGCCCCTCGGCCCCTCACCATCACCGCCCACCTGCAGCTGCCAAGGGGCCGTTTGCTCCACGGCAGGCGGCTCAGTTAAGCTCCTTCCTCCTACTGAGCCAAAATCTACCCTCAGAGTCAGCCACCCACCCCCAACAAGTGACCCCGTGGATACAGACTCAGGGCAGTGCCCAAAGCACTCAGCACTGGGGAAGGGGGCGGAGGGAGAAGTAGCTGGCCATAGAGGGAGAGGAAAGAGCAGGAGACCCCCAGCTCCCACACCTGTGGGCTGACCAGGATGGCCTGCAATAGGCCTTCCTACCTGAATTCCGGTTATCACTGGTTCCCTTCCTCCTGGGTGAAAGCCTGGAATTTTTCTTTTTCTTTTTTTTTTTTGAGTACTAAAGTTCTGGGAAAGGAGTAACTCTTAAGCCGTTGTCTACTATTATATAGATAGAATGCTCAGCCTGAAGGTTGAGAGCCCAAAAGGAGGGTTTCGGGTGAGTGCTGCCCACTTCCTTGATAGACACACTCTCCCTCGCCCTTACAGCAGTACTAAAGCAGTCAGGTGAGCAGTGCCCAAATGAAGCTGGAAATTTCTAGAGGCTGCTGTGGTGCAGGGGAAGCTGCCCTGATGTGGGCACCCCCCCATCCCTTAACACTCCTATGAGCCTGCTTACAAACAATGACAGTAGTTAGCCAACATTTAGCAAATGCTTTTACCAGGACAGTGCCCTGGGCTCAGGTCTTCATGAGGTTTTACCAGTACCCAACCAGATGTTTGTAAGTGCTTAGCAAATTCCTGGGTCGTGATGGCTATTACTACATACTCAGGACTCTCCTTTGGTGCCTTTAGGTATTGGTATTAGTGCCATTTCACAGAAGTGAAAACTGAGGTGCTAAGCAATTAAACACCCAGCCAGACAAAGGATGTTAGCTCCCTGGTGAGAGGGCAGAGGGTGGGAGCCAGTGAGGAGCCCTCGGCTGGTCTCCAAGTCCTGGGCCTGTGGTCCCTGCCCCACAGCCACGGCACAGAATGTGTCTGGAGAAGCTCAGCCTCCCCGATAGTCGTTCAGGGGTGTCCACCATACCCACCTCCCAGCCCTGCCCTTCAGATGGTCTCCTGTGCCCACCTGTACCTCCTGTGCTCCACCAGATACATTCCTCTTGTTCAAAGCCCTTCCATGGCTGCCTGTCGTCTATGGGATAAAACAAGTATCATCACAAGCCCACAAGCTCCCTCTGTTTGGCTTCTCCCTATGGCTTCCCCTTTCTTTTTGTTTTCTTTTTCTTTATCTTTCTTTTTTTTTTTTTTTGAAATGGAGTTTTACTCTTGTTGCCCAGGCTGGAGTGCAGTGGCGCGATCTCGGCTCACCGCAACCTCTGCCTCCCGGGTTCAAGTGATTCTCCTGCCTCAGCCTCCCGAGTAGCTGGGATTACAGGCATGTGCCACCACACCTGGCTAATTTTGTGTTTTTAGTAGAGAGGGCGTTTCTCCATGTTGGTCAGGCTGGTCTCAAACTCCTGACCTCAAATGATCTGCCCGCCTCCACCTCACAAAGTGCTGGGATTTCAGGCGTGAGCCACCGCACCCAGCTGTCTTCCCCTTTCTTTTCTCCATCTCCTTCAGGACACGCACCTCCCCACTCCTCCCTCCTTCCCTCCTTCTCTCTCACTCCTCTACTGAGGTATTTATTGAGCATCTACTGTGTCTCGAGCAGTGTTGTAGACACTGAGGACTCAGCAGAGTCTCAGCTCTGTTGGAGTTCACATTGGAATAAAGGGAGACAGTCAATACATACATCGATGCATACAAGATGATTGGGGAGAAAGAAGAGCACTGGCTAGAGGGACGCCCCCCTGAGAAGGTGAGCTGGGGGCAAAGGCCATGATAAGACTGCTCACAGAGGGCAAGGAGCATAGCGAACTCACTCTTGCCTGGTGGTAAGGAGGGAAAGGCCCCAGAGAGGAGGATGGTGGCCTTGGAAGTTCAGGTAGTATCTTATTGCCTGCCTCCCACACCTCATTGCCTTTGGCCCCAAACTCCATGGCCTCCTCTGCTTAGTAGTTAGCCAACTACTAACTGCCTCAACTACTAACTGCCCAGTGCCTTAATGCCTGCCCACCACACCCTCCATGTTGCCCAGGGCTCAGCTGCACTTCAGCACTTAGGAGGCTATGCCAGTGTCAAGATGTCCCTACCCATAACCTCAGTCAGGCTGGCATTGTGCAGGTGCAGCGTGGGTGGGTTCACAAGCTCCAGGGCCTCCACGCACCTGCACCCTGGTGCTGCAATGACAGTGCCGCTGCAGCATGGATGTGTTTTATTCCCCTTCCTAACCAGCCATCAGCATAGCTTGCTCCAGGGCCTGTGGTTCACACATTCACTAAACGTGTTGAGTGCAAGTGCAGGTTTTTTGGTAAAATTGGGGTTACATATATATGATATAAACCTTACCATTTTAACAATTATTAATGCACAGTTTGGTGGTATTAAGTACATTCACACTGTTGTGCAACCACCACCACCATCCGTCTCCAGAAAATTTGCCACGGTCCCCAGTGGAAACTCTGTCCCTTATAAACACCAAGCCCCTCCTCCTCCAGCCCCTGGCAGCCACCATTTGCTTTTTGTCTCTATGAATTTGACTCCTCTAGGTATCTTATATAAATGGAATCACACAGTATTTGTCCTTTTGTGACCAGTTTATTTCACTTAACATAATGTCCTCAAGTTTCATGCCCACTGTAGCATGGGTCAGAACTTGCTTCCTTTTTAAGACTGAATAATATTCCATTGTATGTATGTACCACACTTTGTTTCTCCATTCATCTGCCAGTGGATACTTGGGTGGCATCCATCCTTTGGCTGTTGTGAATAATGCTGCTATGAACGTTAGCATGCAAATAACGGTTGGAGTCCCTGCTTTCACTTCTTTTGGGTATATATCCAGAAGCAGAACTGCTGGATCACATGGTGATTCAATTTTTGTATTTTTTGAGGAACTGCCATACCATTTTCCACAGTGGCTATACTATTTTACATTCCCACCAGGAATGAAAAAGAGTTCCAGTTACTCCACATCTACATCAACACTTATTATTTTCTGTTTTGTTTTTTTAAAGACTATTTTGGCTACTTGGGGTCCCTTGAGATTCATATGTTTTCTAGAATGGATTTTTCCTTTAGAAAATTTATTTCTGCAAGGAAACATTGTTGGGATTTTCATAAGGATTGCAGTAAATCTGTAGATTGCTTTTAAGAGATTGACCTTTTAACAATAAGACACAGGCTGTCTTTTCATTTATTTGTCCCTTTTTAAATTGCTTTGAGCAAAGTTTGGTAGTTTTCCATTTTCAATGTACAAGTTTTTTGTCTCCTTGGCTTATTCCTGAGTATTTTATTCTTTTTGATGCTATTATAAATGGATTTTTTTTTCATAATTTCCTTTTTAGATTTTTTTTTTTTTTTTTTTTTTTGAGGCAGAGTCTTGCTCTGTCACCCAGGCTGGAGTGCAGTGGCATGATCTCGGCTCACTGCAGCCTCCACCTGCAAGACTCAGGTGATTCTTCTGCCTCAGCTTCCCAAGTAGCTGGGATAACAGGCATGTGCCACCACACCTGACTCATTTTTGTATTTTTAGTAGACACAGGGTTTCACCATGTTGGCCAGACTGGCCTCGATCTCTTGACCTCAGGTGATCCGTCTGCCTCGGCCTTCCAACGTGCTGGGATTATAGGTGTGAGCCACTGTGCCTGGCTGTTTTAAGATTGTTCATTGTCAGTGTATGGAAACAAAACTAATTTTCATATGTTGATTTTGTATCTTGCTCTTTGCTAAATTCATAGGTTTTGGAGTGGTTTTATGTCTGTGGACTCTTTAGGGTTCCTATATCTTGATGATCTTACATGATGATATAAGATCATGTCATCTGTGAACAGATAATTTTACTTCTTTTCCAATTTGGATGTCTTTTTTTTCCTTTTCCTTTTTCTTGTGTAATTGCTCTGGCTAGGACTTCCAGTACTATGTTGAATAGAAGTAGGGAGAGTGGGCATCCTTGCCTTCTTCCTGATCTTACAGGAAATGCTTTCAGCTTTTCACCATTGAGTAAGATTTTAGCTGTCAGCTTTTCACATATGGCCTTTACTATGTTGAGGAAGTTTCCTTCTATTCCTAGTGTATTTAATTTTTTAATCAAGAAAGCATGTTGAATTTTGTTAAATGCTTCTTCTACATTAATTGAGATGACCATGTAGGTTCTTATTGCTCATTCTGTTAACATGTGTATTACACTGATTTTTGGATGCTGAACCATCCTTGCATTCTGGGAATAAACCCCACTTGGTCATGGCATATGATCGTTTTAATACGCTACTGAATTCAGTTTGCAAGTATTTTGTTGAGGATTTTGGCATCGATATTCATAAGGAATATTGGTCTGTAGTGTTCTTCTAGTATCTTTGTCTGGCTTTGGTATCATGGTAATCATGGCCTCATCGAAACAGCTTGAAAGTATTCCCTCCTCTTCAATTTTCTGTAAGAGTTTGAAAAGGACTGATGTTAATTTTTCTTTAAATGTTTTGTACAATTCACCAGTGTAGCCATCTGTTCCTGGACTTTTCTTTGTTGTGAGGTTTTTGATTAGTGATCCAATCTCTTTACTAGTTGTAGGTCTGTTGAGATTTTTTGTTTCTTCATCATTCAGTCTTTGTAAGTTTTGTATGTCTAGAAATTTGTCCATTTCATCTAGGTTATTTTGTTGGCACACAACCAATGCAGGTTTCATAGAGTGAACAAGGCAGAAACATTCCTACCTCCATAGATCCCATAGGCCACAGCAAGAGACAGGCAACTAATAATTGATAGGGGGTGGAAAATGTTAGGAAGGAAATACTAGCTCGAGGTTGGGTGTGTATTTATGTATTTGTGAAAGATGAGTCGATTTGGTCAGTGCATAAAAACTTCAAAGACTGGGCCCCTTCTTGGAGTACCTGGGGAAATTTTTTAAGCCATCTGGGCTTTTCTGACAGGTATGAAAGTGACCCTCCTTCTTGACCATCTCTAGGATGGTCCTGTGATGTTTGGATGCAGTGAGCTTGTGGACAAGTCTCTGAGCCAGGTGACCACATTATTTACTACTATCCAAAAGGGTGCTGTTAATAAAGCACCAAAACAGGGGCAAACTGAGGCTATCCTGGGCAAACTGAGACTGATGTGACCCTCCCTGTAGCCCATACTGGCATCAGTTGAGTTTGTAGGGATGGACATTCACAAATGCCAGGAGTAGGCATGGTTTCATGAGGTCAGGATGGGCCTACACAGGTGCCTCCAGCTGTTTGCTTCCTGAACTGATGGAACTTGCTGGGCACAGCATGGGAAAAGGCCATCCTGGTCCACCCAAGGTGCCTAGAATCTGCTTGAGTAGCTCCCACCTGCCCTCTAGGTCATTCTTCAGAGAGGCTTCCCTGACACCTTCCTCCTACCCCCACCCATGTAAGTTCCTCATTTCCTCTGCATTTGTCCTTCATAGAACTTACTACCACTGCTGTTGCATTTTTATTTTTTTCTTGAGTGCGTTTTCACATGACTTTCCTATACAAACTCTGGTGAAGTCCCACAGCCAGTTCAGCACAGGGCAAAGCACATTAATGAAAAGCTTATTTTGTCCCATCTGCAGGTCTTTGGTCAACTTAGCCTGAACCGTGTTAGGGCCAAGACTGGAAGCTTCCCTGGGGTACAGGGAGTAGTAACCAGACAGCTTGGGGACCAAGGTGGGGAGGATGAGGGCAGGGCTGGCAGGCTGGCCAGCAGCAGGCTCCTGGCAAAAAGGCCTCTGCACCATCTACTCCACAACGTGGGGAGCCAAGTAGCATAGGACTTTTGTCCAAGATATAGTGAGTAGGGGTAAGGAGTTGGGGCTAACAAGAAAGCATTGCATTCTCAGAAGAACTGAAAGTAGAATAAAACTGAGGGAGGGATGAGAGTCACCCCTAAGGTTAGTGTCCATCATAAAACACCTGTATTCTGCTGTTTGCCCCATGCAGTGCAGAGGTGGGCTCCCTCTGAGCAGGGAGAAGGAATGCAGGGCAAGAAGGGGTGTCCTGGAAGGCAGAGCAGCCTAGCACTACCTTGGTCCTTGTTGGTGATGATATAGAGAAAGGTACAGACAGTGAATTATTTCTTAAAATTCTTAACTTTGGTCTGATTGTTTGGGAGATCATAAAACAGCCAGGAGAGACATTAGAAGTTCCCTGTCAATTGAAAAATGAAGAAATTATGGGCAAATTAAATGTAAGAGGGGAAATGTTCACCCTCACTAGAAATCAAAGTCATGCAAATAAAAACCCATTTTTTAAGCTGTCAAATTGGCAAACACCAGTGCCTTGACTATGCCCAGCAACCAGGCTAGTACAGACAAAGAGCTCCTGGACCCTGGATACCAAGCAGCGTTCCAGGGCTAAATCAGCAGGAGCACCAAAATACTCCCTTCCCTCACCCTTCCCCACTGGGAGATCCTTCTGGTGAGATGCTAACCAGGAATAATGACACTGGTCCTCACAAGACTCACCTACAGGGTAGCGTGGATACCTGGAGCCCACTGGGCATCCAAGCGCAACCCGTCCTGCCTCAAAGCCTTCAACAGACCACAGCACTGGAGGATACAGCAAGCTCTGTCCTCAGGGTGGCCATGGGCTTCTCTGCTGTCCATGGATTCTCCTTGGCTGGGTGCTCCATCTGCTGCTCCTGGCGCAGACCTGTATTCCCAGATAGCCTCCACTCATGGCTGCATCACTTGCCCATGCCACCCATCTCCCCATCTTTTCTCATTTTCTTGCTTGAAATATTCTTATTTGTACACATGTATGTTGTCCCCCTACTCAAATGTAAATGCCAGAAAGGCAGGGGCCTTGACATCTTCTGTCCTATGGGGCCTAGGGCTGGGCCTGACACGGACTCTCCACACGTGCTTGCAGAACAAGGTAATGTCCAACCATGCTGGTGGGGAAAGACTGAATACATTACGGTGCAGCCCCACCATGGAGTCTGTGGAACTATGGCAGAATATGGAATGGTAGAGAAAGGCAATCATCAAATGATGCTAAGTTGGGAAAATGTTACAAAATATTAACATGATTATTTTTTGTATAAGAAAAAGTCTATATATTGTATAGAAGGAGAGAGACCAAATGTTTAAAACAGGTGTCTCAGGATGGAGGAATTACCGAGGACTTCTTTTCCTTTTTGTGTATCTAGCCAGTATTTCTTAAACTTACCACAATAAACACATATTGCCTTTGAAACAAGAAAAAAAATGAGTAAAACCTATTTTTTTGAAAAGGAAGAGGATAAATGGCCAGGCGGGAGAGCATACGACTTGCCCCAGGATATCATGCTGCCAGGAAGGAGAAACACCAGCATCACCATTCAGTCCAGCCCACACCAGTGCCACCCACAGCCACTGGCCCCTGGGCCCATGACAGCATCGCCCTTGGGCCTTCCTCTGCAATTCTGGTGGTGTGGGAGGAGTGGCCAGCATGGCTTCAGCAAGGAGGGGTGTCCTTGGCCTCCTTGTTCCAGCCACAGGGTCGCTGGAGCCCTAGCACCCTCTCCCTTCCTCTCTCCTTAATGCCCAAGCCTGCACCTATTGGGGCTTCAGGAGCGGGTGGACAGACCCAACTTGGAGCTAACGGTTGGGTTCCAGCCCAGTCCCTGCTGAGAGTGACCTAGAGCAAGCTGTGCTGCTCTCTCACCTACAGCAATTGCAACTAAGAGATGAGAGCCACCGGAAGGAAGGAGCACCTGCTTGTCAGGGAGCAGAGAGGGACCATTGACATGCGCGCGCTCCTGCTGCTGAGACCGTACTGTTCAGAAGCCTGTCCCTCTCCCCTCTTAAAGCCAGAGGGCTGTCCCTGTCAGCTTGCTATTCTCAAGTGGCGTGGGCCTGCCCCTTGAGAGAGGGAAGAAAAGCGGGTGGTTGTCACGGTGGGAGAGTTACTGCCTAGCAATGGGTGGTGGAAGCTGGTGGGCCTGGAAGGTGTTCCTCCACAGCGCTGTCCCTCTGCCAGGCACGTGCGATCCAGAGTGGGTTAGACTTGATCCCGTCGCAGGCAGGGTCCTCAGTGGAATGGTGCTTTTGAAAGATGGAGACGTCCGGGCGCCCCCATCTTCTCACAGCAGAGAAGGGCTGGCAGGCCCGCCACCAGGAGGCTGGCGCAGAGGGACTCAGCCGCGGCCCCGAAACAGCGGGCCACAGTCAGGAACGGGCGAGTCAGGGTGGGAATAGGCCCTGGAGTGAGTGAGGCTAGCTTCACTTCCTTCAAACTCTGAAAGCCCACCCCATAAAAAACAGGGGTAAATTCGTCTGGGGTCTGAACAGCCAGGACCAAGAGTGCTCTCAGGGTGTTAGTTGGAGAAACTGGCTCGGCTCGGGCCTTGCTGGGACTCGGGCTCCCAGGTCTGCTCGATCCCTCTCGGGGCACAGGGGTCTTTGCTGTGCCCGGCGCTGGCCCCGCACATAGAACGTTCATCGGCGCAGTCTCGGCCGCCGGGAGGAAAGAGCTGGGAGTTGACCTCACCGACACGACCCCGCCTCGCGGGCTGCGCGCGCACCGGAGCCTGCGCGGTGGCGGACGGGGAAGCGCCACGCAAGGCCCCACCCCGCCCTTCCACAGGAAGGAAACGCGCCCCCGGGCGAGCGCCAGCCCCTCCCTGGAGCGGGATCGCCGCGGCTCTCCAGGCCGCCTCCGGCGCCGTTAGCCCACCATCCCCCGCTAGAGGGCAGCACGGGGCGCTTTCTCCAGGTGCTCGGCGGACCTGGGTACCGGGACCTCATTATCAGGCTGCAGAGAAGAGCCTTCAGTCAAAAGGATGGCATGAAAAACGGACTATAGTTGTAACATCCAGCTTTTAAAACGTGGTGGAGTCAAATTTATTGCTTCTTCGGGGCTTAAAAAAACCTTTTCTGTAAGTCTGCTTTCTCAGAGAGAATTTTTTTTATCCCCTTGATTGCTTGAAACTAAGCTATCAAACAAATTAATCATATATTAATGTTCCTCTAAGCCGGAAACCTGGAATTACTTTGAAAAGGTAAAATATTTTTAAACCTTGGTTTTCTGATCTTTTCAGTAGTTGTTTCGATTTGAATTAAACCTCGATAAAATTAGCTTTTACAAGTGAATTTAAAAGCCACGCCATACTTTATACTAAAAGAATAAAGATTTTTATTAAGCATTGTAAGTTGCATTCAATAGCCTTCAGATACACCACACCACAATCCATCGACAGTCAATCAAACCCAACAGCAGTTCATTCTTGCACAATCCATGAGTTAGGGCAAAACTCCCTTCAACTTACAGTAAGATCCTACTTAGCTCTTGCGGGCAGGGGTTGGGGAATTACACCTCATTTCTGATCACTAATGTGATGAAGAGCATCAGAAGTATATGAAAACGATAAGAAGTGATTCTGATTTTAAAGTACATTGTTTGGAAACATTAACAAAAACATCAAAATGATAGAAGTATACCTGCTTCTACTAAATTCCTGATGGGAAAGTTCTCAAGAACAAGCAATTTGTTTCCTGCTACAGAAGGGGGGGGTGGTTTTTTTTTTTTTTAAGATCAAAGGGTTTTTTTTTCACAGAATTTCATATTTGCTAATATGAAGGCATAAAACAGCAACAAAGAACAATAATGCATACAGCAGTGAATACACCAGGGTAATGTTGATATTCGAAACGGCTAGATAATTTTTGGGGGGCTTTAGAATAAATGCAACAGAGGTCAATAATCACAAAATTTTAAGGTTAGAGCAAGATCAGTCAATGACTAAACAGAGTTAACATCTTTTATAGGACTATTACTGATTATTAGCATTTTTGTTTTGCAAATGGGCACATACTGGTAAGAATGGAAGAAAGGACGATAACATGCATATTAACTACACACTTTAAAAATTATGAACCATGCAGAAGTTTAGCTCAAGTAGTAGTACTAATGGTCTACATCCGATTCAAAACCACATAGTTCATTGATCACAGATGCATGGTATTAGTCACGAAAGTTTCAGAACACATTGTGTTGATTTTGAAAGGTCATTTGCATCTTCTATGATTTCAACTTTATCTCCATTTAACTTGCTTGTAAAGTATGTATGATGTATATTTAAAATCAGCAGAACGGCAATATTACTCTATAATTTTTTAGTTTTGATAGTTGCACTTTTTTTTTTTAACACAAAATAACCACATCAACAGTGATGAAATTTAAGAAAGAAAAACTGTGGTTGTGCCTTATTTCTTTCATAATCATAAAAATCAAAGCCTTAAAGAAAGCTTCATTGTGAAACAGTAATGCAAAATCAAATATAATGGCATACATATGGTGCCAAATGCTAAAAATTATATTTTAAGCTATATATACTTAAAGACTGCCAAAATTTGTTTTCTTTATAGTTCAAGAAACACAACTATAGGCTTTTGTCATAACCAGTTTAAACTTTATGTGTACTTCATTTTAAGTGCGGGAGTCAAATGCTCTTCATTTTCTTTCTCTTTTTTGTTTTATTGTAGCATTTTGACTACAACTGGTTAAAACTAAAAATGTGTTGTTTAAATCTCCGATATCAAAGAGGGATCTGAATTTCCAAAGTCCTCATTTTTCTCTTACGGAAAGGACAAAATGTACATAACTGCAGGCTCTCTTTCTCTCCAGATATTCCTAAATCCTTACCCTTCCAGCATCCTTCACCCTCTATAAAAAATAAGTTTACTCTTCTTTATTTAAGACAGCTGCCTCCAGAGCAGCTTCTCTGCGGCAAGCACTGTCTGTACTTAGTGCATTTAAATGAGGATTTGTATTGCACGTTTTAGAGTCATTATTCAAGGCACTTTCAGAGTGGCTGGGGGCCCTGGCATCACCCGTGCTCCCGTTCATCTGGGGAGCCGGCTTCTCCTCGGCCATCACTCCGTTTTCAGCCAGGGACCCGTCTGAAGACATAGCAGAGGACTTCGATTCCCCAGATTTTGACTTAAGTTCTTTGGCCACTTCTTCTGCTGAAGCAGCATAAGGAGGTCTGCCCTGTTTAAAATGAAGGACAACAAATGAGAAGGTGGTTTCTGATAAACAGAAGACAGAGGATGCCAATTTTGGCCTAATGACACTCTGCAGATTCAAGAGCAGAAAATGCCCAGCTGGGTCCCTCTAACCCTGTCTTTGCTTTGACTTTTGGGCGGTAGATGCTCTACCTGTCTCAGTCAGTTCCCTCCATGGCCCCTTCCCTCAACTCCTCTGTAGTTAATACCCTGAAAATGAGGGAGATTCCCCCTTCAGGAGCTCTGTCTAATCCTTTGTATGGCACTAAATTGTTTAAAGTAACAAATGCCCCTCAATAAGTCTCTAAAATTGCCACTGTTCCCACCGCCACAAAACAAACAGGGTCTCCCACATCTGCCTGTGACGTGCAGCAGCGCACATATCCCATTTCTATTGGGGAAATACAGTCATTGCTAGGGAACCTCAACGAGAAATCTGCACTGATAATTGCCATGTGTTTGTGAAATATCTCTTCTGAATGGGTCTTCCCCACTCCTCTGAACAGATTTAAAAATAATTCTCTGAAAAAAATGGTCCTTGAGACTAATCCAGCACATTTTCTGAAAGACATGGCTCTCTGTGAAGGCAGTGAAGACAGATCTTGAATTGCTTCTATCATTAGACCAGGGCTCCTCAACCTTAGCATATGATACGGTGGCTCTGTCCACTCTCCGTGATGGGGCTGTCCCACACACCGTAGGGTGTTTAGCAGCATCCCTAGGCTTCACCTGTTAAAATCCAGTGCCCACACCAAGTCGTGACAATCAACGTCTCCAAATGTCCCTTGGGGGCCAATCACCAGGGCTGAAAGCCACTGTCATAGACTGACTCAGTGCTGAAGAAAACATGGATGTTTTTCACCTTCAAACAGTCATTTTACAGACGAGAACAGGAATCTTCCAGCTCGTCATCGCATCCCCTTCCCAACAAAGATGGTGGTACCTTCCAGCATCTTCTAGGCCTCCTATTCTGAAAACCAGGGTATTTGCCTTGTTGATGACAAAGTCCATTCACTCAGCCCAGATGGAGATGTGACCCTTGCCTAAGGAATGACCTCCATAAACCAAGGGTCCCCACATACTCTCCTACAACATCCTCTATTTTAGCTTCCAACCCTGAAGTTCAGAAATATTAACGCACCCTTCTCCATGAATCAATGCAATCGTTATTTTCTTTGAACCTTGAGACAAATAATATAAAACATAAAAATATAGCAGGACCGCTGGGCACGGTGGCTCATGCCTGTAATTCTAGCACTTTGGGAGGCCAAGGCGGGCGGATGACCTGAGGTCAGGCATTCGAGACCAGCCTGGCCAACATGGTGAAACTCCAACTCTACTAAAAATACAAAAATTAGCCGAGCGTGGTGGCACACACGTGCAATCCCAGCTACTCGGGAGGCTGAGGCATGAGAATCGCTTGAACCCGGGATGTGGAGGTTGCAGTGAGCGGAGATTGTGCCACAGCACTCCAGCCTGGGCAATAGAGCGAGACTCCATCTCAAAAAAAAAAAAGAAAGAAAAAAAAAAAAAACAAGAAACTGAAAGTGGCTGTTCCAGCTCTGTCAGGGCTAGGCAATGCCCAAGGTGAGCCCAGCCCATCATGTCACACCAGGCAGGAAGCCACCAGAGACACACGGTCATGGCAAAGGGGAGAGACAACCTGAAGAGGCACTTAACAGCAAAATGATCTGGGCTCTAGGAAATAGACATTTGGTGAGCAGCTATGTGCCAGTTACTGTGTTAGACGCTTGACAACTAAAGCATTACCCTCACAGCTCTTCTGTCTGAGCACAGGCACTAGAGTGCAAGCTCAGACAGGAGACATCCCTGAGGGCATTGAACTGGCACAAACATCATGTTGTCTTCTTACCTGAATTGCTGCCTGGTTTTTGTAACCTCTGCCATAGTACCTTCCACCTCTTCCAAATGTTCTAATCACTGGGGTGGAAATAACTCCTCTTGGACGCCTAAATGAATGAAAAAGGACAACAGTAAACACTTAAATCTGTTACAGACAACATTTAAAATAGTATCAAATGATTTTAAAGCCATCCAATCTTACATTTTATGAAGCATTGAATTAACCCATTTATGCCAGAAGTTGCAATTTTTTGAATTTTTGCAATCAGATCTTGAGCAGTAGGACATAAATAACTCCCACATGCATCGTGTTCCAATAATGGAACACTAGGCGTAAACAGGTTAAGTATGATCATAGGGAAGATTTATTCCAAGAAATCAATCTTATTTTTTTGGTTCATATCCAATGCATTTGCAGTCAAATGCTCTACCCCTGAGCTACATCTCCCATATCCAATGCATTTGATTTGAAAACTAATACTTTAAAAATATCAAGGCACTGGTTAATTGGAAATTGTATGGTTAATTATTTAATAATGGTTAATTAAATAATTACATAATACTATAAATGGGATCCTATGCAAACATTATAAATGATGTTAAAGGCCGTGTGCAGTGGCTCACACCTGTAATCCCAGCACTTTGCAAGGCCGAGGCGGGTGGATTGGTCAAGCTCAGGAGTTCAAGACCAACCTGGGCAACATGGCGAAACCCCGTCTCTACCAAAAATACAAAAATTAGCCAGGCATGGTGGCACATGACTGTGGTCCCAGCTACTCGGGAGGCTGAAGTGGGAGGATTGCTGGAGCCCAGAAAGTCAAGGCTACACTGAACTGTGATTGTGCCATTGCACTCTAGCCTGGGTGACAGTGAGACCCCATCTTAAGATAAATAAATAAATAAAAACTAAATAATTAAATACAAATGATATTAAAGAAAAATGTATCTAATGATATAAAAACATTCCTACTTAAACTTCCAAAAAAAGCAAGTTAGAAGCTGTTTTCTTATTTATACAAAAGACATTTTCGTGGCTCAGAACTTACCCTCTAGCTGGTCCTCCGACAGAAACCACCTGCAGGGGGAAAGGCCCCCGGCCCCCACGGCCCCGCCTGCTCCCAGCCCAGTGGCCAACCACAGTGCCAGCTATTTCTAGTTTGCCTCCCTGAGAAGGTATAGGTTGGACTCCTGCACAAAAAATATACGAAAAGACAAAATCTTTACAATCACAGAATTAATAGCAAAAAGATACAAGCAAGAAACTTCTTTTCAGTTTTGGTTTATATTTACTATGAAGCTACTTTCTCCTGTTTTGTACAATTTTTTATTATGTAGTGTATCTCTGTGCACACTGTTTGACTTTAAACTATTGTGAAGAACCCATGACAACTGAATTAGGTTACAACTGCAAGTGTGCAAGGCTTTTTAGATAGAAACAGATACAATAAAGTGTTGTCATCAGGTGCATATGGCATGCCTTCTATATTACCAAGATGGCAATCTGCAAACTCAATAATGTTTTTCTCTTTAGGCGAATACTTCCAGGTTTACTACCCTAACCGAACATCATAGAATCAATAAATCTAGCCTGTATTTCTTACTGTATTTTTAAATTAGAATTTCCATAAGCAGAGTCACAAATAGAATTTACTAACTTCTTTTGATTACTGCAAATTATAAGTTTTCTGACCTAAGAAAATTCTCTAATTGCTAATTGGCAGCAAAACTTCTGATTAAAAACAAAAAAATAAGCAAACAAAACCAAAGCCCCAAGCAACTTGCTTTCTGACAGTGGGAATGGATAATAAACAACTATCATCTTGGTGTTAGCTGTGGCAATTCAGCAGTGTCCAACAGAAACCTACAACAAGCTTGCATTTTTTTGTAGCCACATGAAAAATGTACAAAGAAACAGAGGAAAGAAGTTTTAATAATGAATTTATTTAACTCAATGTATCCAAAATAATACTATTTCAACATGTAGTCAAGATTTTTTTTTTTTTTTAAGACAGGGTCTTGCTCTGTCACCCAGGCTGGAGTGCAGTGGCACAATCACGGCTCACTGCAGCCTTGACCTCCCAGCTCAAGCGATCCTCCCACCTCAGCCTCCTGAGTAGCTGAGACTACAGGTGTGCACCACCACACCTGGCTAATTTTTAAAATTTTTTGTAGAGGCAGGGGTCTCACTATATTGCCCAGGCTGGTCTTGAACTCCTGCCTCAAGCAATTCTCTCTCCTTGGCCTCCCAAAGTGCTGAGATTATAGGCATGAGCCACTGTGCCTGGCCCAAGATAAAAAATTGATGAGCTATTTTAGTCTGCTTCCCATTTTAAGTTTTAAAATCTGATATGTATTTTACACGTTCTAGCCAGAGCTTAAGTGTTCAACAGAGCAGTGGCCAGCAGCTATTATACTAGGCAGTGCAAATCTGAGTTCCAGACACAATTTTAAGAAACTCAGGAAAGAGGTTCCTTTTATCTTTCCAGTCTAAGAATTCACTTCTTGCCCTACACTATCCATAGTACAATCTCCCCTCTCCCTCCATCTTTGATCCCAACTATGGGCCAGCTTCAGTTTCAAGGCACTAGAAGGAGCTGAAGCAAATCAAGAAGCAGAGAAGAAACATGGCTGCGAACTGCATGAGGAGCAGTCACAGAACAGAGTAGCACCCTGCAGGAGGCTGGTGGGCGGACAGAGGAGGCAGAGAGGCATGCAGCTGCACCAGGGAAAGGAGAGGTGACCTGCAGACAGAGGGGCTGACCCATCGCCAAATCTGCAAGAGTCACCTTTCCGCACAGTTCCCTTGCTGGCCTCCCTAACTATCCCATGTAACTGAGTTGGAAAAACATTGTTGATCAAGAGAGAAAGGCTTGCCCATCCTCAATGCGACTCCAAAATCATATCTGAACAGTTAATCCTGTTATGTGACTTGATGGGCAGATTTAGATCTGCAGTCCCAAAGTGTGGGATTAGGACAAAGACACAGGTCACTGACTTCCAATTACAGCACCATCACAAGACATTGCTTCCTCTATGGTAAATGTTAAGACCCTCTTTTGCAAGCCTAATACAAATGCAAAGAGAAGCACTGGGAATCTACAGTAAAACTGCCTTGTTTATATTCCCAACATTAGATCTTTGTTTAAAAATGTTTCTGCGAAACAAACTGTGACAGACTTTTTATGTCAGGAGTTCTGTGACCATTAGAATTTTCTATATAAGCATGATAATCTTTACCAAAAGATGGCTGCTTGGGAAAGAAACACCACTATTAGCAGCTCATCCTATGAACACGAGGCGATGGTCAGGTTACCCAGGTGCACAGAAAGGTTCTGTTCTAGGTGGACACTCAGTGGTCTACCCTGAAAGGAGAGACTGGCCACAGCACAGCCGCTGCCGAGACCTGAGAGCAGAGTCTCAGGAGGAGCGGTCAATGAGGGTCAGAGCGGGGACCCAGAAGAAAGGCCGTTCTGCTGGAGGAGGGGCTCATGAGGACAGTAGAGGAAGGAAGGCGCCAGACGATGGAGCGAAGGAAGTGCTGGCAGGCAGAAGCTCTGGGAAGGGGTGGGTATAATTACCGCCCTGGGACTTGCTAGTCCTGCTGCTGTCACTGCCTGAGAAGGCTCCGCAGTGTCCCGATGCTGCCGCCACACGGAAGGCACGGTAAGGGCCTGTTGCTACCGTTTCCCCATAGGGGCCTCCAAAGCCACAGACGCCTGTGGGACCCGGGGTAGAGAGAGAGGGGAGAAGTGTAAGGGACAGGACTTAGGGCCCTGCTGGGTATTCGGGCAGAGTGGCCCCTGCCTCCTCCAGCTGCCATGGAGGGGTCTCCTGGCCCCTCTCGTCACCTCACTGTCCTGTGCCCATGGTCCCTGGGGACCAGCATTGTAAGGCCACCCTCCCTGCAGCGGGTCGTTCAACAGGACACTGGCATGGGGCTCAGGATGGGCCCTGGGAGATGAGTCCTGGAAGATGGCTCTCTCTGACCTGGGTGGGTTTATTTTCCCTTACACGTGAGAAACAAATATATCTTAAAATGTGAGCAGAGTTTTCAGCTTGATTGACAGATTTTACGATGCAGCTTTTGCATCCACATCAGCAGGTCCCTCTCCCCTATCTCCAGGATCAAACTTGCTCCTCATGGACTTGAAGAACTGCTGCTGCAGGATCTCCAAGACCAACAGTGACAAGGTCAACACAGCAGATGGGCTTGCCTATAAGGGCTGCACTTTCTTTACAGGAATCTGGCATCTGTTACCCACAGGAACACGTCCCAGTCAACTCACCTGCAAAGCCTCTGCCCCTGCCCTGAGAGGGTGGGACAGGCCCAAAGTGCCGGGGGTACGCAGAGGCGGGGTAGAAGGGCAGGGCAGGAGGTGGCGGGAAAGGGAGCGTGTGGCTCTGCCGGGAGAAGCTGAGCCCCTCAAGGACGCTCTGGCGCATCTTCTCTACCTTGGCAGCCTGATCAGCCTGGAAGACAAGGACCAGCATGTGAAAATGCCATCCACAGGGGGTTTTAATTGAATTTAAATGAGCACTAAAGAAATAAGATCTATCAACTATACACTTGGTTCCCTTTATTCATGAATTCTGTCTGCAAATTCTCTTACTTGCTAACGTTTATTTGTAATCACAAAAATCAATACTTATGGCAGTTTTCTGGTCGTCCGCAGACTTGTGCAGAACACGGCAACAATTTTTGTTGCCTGATGCGCTGACCCCAGCTGAGGTCAAACAAGACAACGCTTGCCTTCTTGTTTCAGCTCATACTGAAAACAAGAATCCTTTTCACAGTTTATTAAGTGCCACGTGTTTCACATTTTTGTCCTTTTTTGTTGGTGATTTCACTGTTTAAAATGGTCCCCGGCTGGGTGCGGCGGCTCACGCCTGTAATCCCAGCACTTTGGAAGGCCAAGGTGGGTGGATTGCTTGAGGTCAGGAGTTCAAGACCAGCCTGACCAACGTAGCAAAACACCGTCTCTACTAAAAATACAAAAATTAGCTGGGCATGGTGGCAGGCGCCTGTAATTCCAGCTACTCGGGAGGCTAAAGCAGGAGAATCACTTGAACCTGGGAGGTGGAGGTACAGTGAGCTGAGACCGCACCACTGCACTCCAGCCTGGGCAACAAGAGCGAAACTCCGTCTCCAAAAAAACAAACAAACAAACCAAAAAAAACAAACAAATAAAATGGTCTCCAAGTGTAGTGCTGAAGTGCTGTCTGGTGTTCCTAAATGCATAAGGAGGCTGTGATGTGCCTTACAGAGAATATACGTGTTACAGAAGCTACTGGCTGTTGAGTTCAATAATAATAAATCAACAAACCATATTATATAAGGTGTCTTTAATGAAAATGCACATGAAATAAGATTATATACTGATTGGTTGACAAAAATATGTGACGAGAGCCTTGAAGGAACCCAGCACCTTGTATTTCCCCTAGGAGCAATGGTTAGTATTCACTAATTTGGCATTCGAGGTGAATTTTAGAACATTACTACCACAAATAATGAGAAACAATGTTATATCAGGAGCTTGGCTCATCCTGGGTACTGAAGTGATATTTAGTGACACTCAGCACCAGGCCCAACCTAAAACAGAATCTTGAAACACAGGATGGTAAATATGGTACAAAAGATGACAGATTTAACCAATGAGCTTTATTTCATCGCAGTTAAAGGCGGCCACCCAGCCCCCCAGCATACCTGACCATCACAGAGGTCAATGAGTGGGGTCTTTTCCCGGCTGGCTTTGAGGAGTTTAGATTGGAAGAGCTTCCCATCAAAATACATCCAAGGACAACAGTGTTCCCAGGGGATTGGCTGTCCGCATGCATCATTTGCAAACAAGGCCATGTCTACTCCACTCATGAAGAGAGCTGATAGCTGAATTCCTCGGGGATCTAGGTTCTCAATCTTTAAATTGAAAAGAGTAATTTCTATGGAATAAGAGTACTACAGTATTAAATTCTTTCAATGTCTTACTAAAACTCTCCAAAGTTAACAGAATATTCCTCAATAAAATAGCACCACTAATAGTCCTATCATTACCTTATATTGACCTAACACTGGCCTCATTTGAACAGAAATACTTATGTGATTTAACACATTTGAATTTAAGAGAATATTTTATAAACATACTCAAGTATTTCAGTTGGGTTTATAAAGCGTTCCGCAGTGTAGAGTAACACTGTACTTAAGGCTGACGTGTGACAAAATGAGCAGTGATGTGTGGTCTCCTTACAGTCCAGGGCTCCACAACCTCTTCGTGAAATAACACTTCACATTTCAGATCTGCATACAGGTAACGTATTAACAGAAAGAGTGTCAAAACTGAACACTCTATTAAGATTCTGCATTTTAAAATAGTTACATTAAAAGATTATTTGGTATAATTACATTCTAAAATAAATTTGTACTTTATGTTTACATTATTTTATATGTCAAGGATTTTAATTGCAACTTATTAATAAGACTGTCAAAATGTCTTTTGGAGAAATGGATAGCTTATAAATGAAAGAAGACAACAAAAATATGGTTCTTGAACCATACGTACTACTAGAATTTGCACAGACTTTTACTTCCCTCAGTGTTAAGTGCTGGGTGCCTACCTTCTATATGTAGAGCCCACGCTTCTAGTGTCTGATAAACAGTGAGAAACATTAACATGAGTACAGTCAACTCTTGATCATCTGCATGTGAAAGGCCTAGTTTGTGGATTATCCAGGATCAAAGTTTAGCTCTGCTCTGGCTTTTGTCTTCCGACTTTGGTGGCTTTTCAAGAATGCAATGTTTATGGGAGATCAATCTAAGCAATGCCTGCATGTGGCAGGTAAAGGGGCTTTTCATTAAAGAGAAAAAGGTCATTCTGGTGCCAAATGCTAACAAACTTACAATCATCTGCTGTTTTTGTTGTTTGTGTTAACAGTCCCTATTATCAACTAACACTGTTTCCCAACCTTTTTTTTAAAATTTTCACAATACAGTTAACCTTCCAAAACCTGGAGAAGTCTGTTCACCAATTTATAAAAGGTGTTTACACCTCTGGATCCTATTGTACATCACCAGCTCCTCTTTTTCCCATGTAGTTGTTGGGAAGTGAACTAAAAAATATTCCCTTGTGGGCAGGTAGGGCTGGGGTGATAGAATTAGATGCATTTTTATATTGACGTGCAAAGTGGAGGAAGAGAGGTCATACTAGAACAAAATGGAGAAAATGTACTTGATTCATTTAGACCCCAGCCACCCCCACCTCTGAGCTGCAGAAAGGGAGAATTCTCAAGGCAGAAAGAGGGAGCTGACCCTGTTGGAAAGCGGCCAAGCACAGGTGTGGCCCATGAATGAATAGGACACCCATCTCCTGGCCCCTTACACTGCAGAAATTATGACCACAAATCCCTTCCAGTCAGGTGGGGCTCCGCTGCTTCTAGCCCAGGGGCCTCCGTGCCCCTCTCTCTGCCCTACGCCAGGGAACAGAGATTCCAGGTCAAGGATCAGGGAGAGAAAATGCTGCTCTAAAGTTGTTTGCCTGGCTATCCAAATGTCAAAACACAAAATGCCACCAACACCCTCTGTGTAAGCACATGCAGCACCATCCTAACGGTGTTTTTTTTTTTTTTCTTTGAAACAGTCTCGCTCTGTCATCCACGCTGGAGTGCAATGGCGCAATCTTGGCTCACTGCAACCTCTGCCTCCCAGGTTCAAGCAATTCTCCTGCCTCAGACTAATTAGTAGCTGGGATTACAGACGTGCGCCACCATGCCTGGCTAATTTTTGTACTTTTAGTAGAGTCAGGTTTTCACTATGTTGGCCAGGCTGGTCTCAAACTCGTGGCCTCATGTGATCTGGGAAGATCCTTGGCCTCCCAAAGTGCTGCGATTACAGGCATGAGCCACCACGTCTAGCCCCTGCAGGTGTTTCTTAGGAACGGGCTGGTGCTGATCACGTCCAGATTCAAACCTTTACAACTAATGTAACTTAAAACCATTTACCTGGCAAACGGCTATCTGCATTGCCAAACTTAAGAAACAGCAGCAGATGTATAGGGCACAGAAGCGCCCTAGTTAAAACTACTAATCTCCAAATTTGCTGACAGGAAGAATGCAGCAAGGCTACACAGTGTGTGTGTGTGTGTGTGTGTGTGTGCGCGTGCACATGTGTGTATCAAATGGCCTTAACATTAAAGGATTATACTTTTAAGAATTTTTTAAATGATATTTATAGTTTCAAGATAACGGTTCAACTAGCATTAATCTAATAGAGAAAAGTTCTTAGAATAAGAGCTTGCATAAACAATCTGAATAAAATCTCGATTGCAGTGTAAATTTGCTTCCTTTGAAAATTTTTTAAACTTACATTATGTGGTGTTTTTTTCCCTAAATGTTAGTTATATATAAATAATAATATTTAATATTTATGGGGAACTTAAGAAATATATATCAAGCACTGCTTTTTTCATTATCTCACTGCCATCTCTAAACAACATAGAAAGCAGGCACCTCTAAATAGTACTCCCTTGCACAGACGGGTCACAGAGGGTTCAAGGTCATAGAGCTGGTAATTGGGAGAACCCAAATCTGAACCCTTGATTATAAAAATAGCTGCAATATTCACATTCTAACTTCATTCTCTTATATCAATAGAAATAAAATATTCAATATCATCCAAAGTTCCTCAACTAGAGAAATACAGACAAAAAATTCTGACTTTATAGGAGATACAAATATGGAAGTTAATCTCTCTGACCGATTAGCTCAAGAACAAAATTCCAGTAAAGTTACTTTGTCCAACATCTGATTACTGGGCAACAGACTCTTACTTCAATTTGTCATATTTACCTATATGCAAAATAATTCTTACACGTATCATAGACATGTTGCACGCCCCTAATACTGTCTTTAAAGCTCTTCATTTTCCATCTTTTATATTCTGCACTTGGCATGTGAAACTGTTAAAAGAATTTAAGGCAATTATGGGGATGTCAAGGCAAGGGAGAAAGAAACTGGACAAATACTATAATGGTACAAAGTTCCTTCTCATCCTTTACCCACCCTCCTCAAAACACAGGGGTCAGTGCTAATTTTACCTTAATTACATTCATGCTGGTAACCTAGGAGAAGGGCTTAAAAAATATAACAGGAAAAATGAGGGTCATCAATCACTGTCACAGGTATTCAAGGAGCCACATGGAACACTCTCAATTATTCATGGACATGGCAGACGAAGAAAGCATGGATGAGATGAAATTCTTAAAAATTCATTGTAACTAATGGTTTCAATGTCTTGTCCCACCAAACCTCCCATCAGAAAAAGCTAACAAGAATCCTAACTGTCAGCACTGGGTTTTTCCTTCCTCTTTTCCTCCTCTGGTGGCCAACCACAGAGTGGATGATAAATGGGAGAAGAGAAACAGGGTCTGGGCAATCCACAAACTGGGTAGCAGGCCCAGACACACCAGTTAACAGTCAAGAGTTGACTATATCACAAACCATGAAATAGTGTATTACAATAAAGCACTGTTGTTGCTTTTGATATTGCAAAAAAATTTTAATGGTTAAATGAAAAGGCAATTTTAGAATTTAATTTTCTATTACTGAATTTTGGAACCCTCAGCTCTGTGTAGGAATTTTTGTAACATTTAAATAATGATCATTCCTATCAATTCTCAATCTGATGATAGCTGAGAGGATCTTCAATCTTAAAAAAACAAAAAAGCAAATAACTGCCTTTCCCCCCAACAAATGCTATTTTTCCTTATAGCTTTCTCAGAATTTATACTAATCATGAAAATGAAGCACTTACAGGTGTAGGCTGCTCTTATTAAAGGGAACTGTCGACCTCCAGACAAGCAAGACCCAGAGGATCGATGAGTCAGACTGAAGTTTACTATACATACATATGTCTTTCTGAGCATATCTCTACAAATGTCTGGCTTTAGATGAAGAACCAGGAGAAAACCATGAAAGCACTAAGATCTCAAAAGAACCAAAATGAAAGCTTAGAGTGTGATTGTTTTTCAAAAGTTATATCCTATGTGTTGATCCAAAAATGAAAAGGATATGGGATATAAGATGAACTTTGAGTAAAAGTAACTTGATGGTGAATAAGGCTTAGTGGGCATACCTGATACCTGGCGGTCTGATTTTCAGAACTGGGATGTCAATACTGATGTAATAATCTATATAAGAGAAACAGGAGTAGAGGTAGAGGGATGGCACCACACACTAGCAAAAGTATCTCCAACCCCCTGAAGCACAGTCTGTGACGAAGACGGTGGTGATGAGACAAACCAGGTGAGGACACGGGAAAGGACCTAACTTAGCACCAGCCACACTGCCTGACGGGGACACCTGACCAAACATTGAAAACAGAAACGTAAATTCAAAAACATTAAAAATAATAATTTCTGTCTAACAAACAGAAAAGCTTGATCTACAAAGTAAAGAATACAATTTGAAGTGAATTCTCCTAAGTTTTGGTTTTTTTACTTAGCTTATTTCTAAGCCACAAGAAGTCTCAGGTGAGCTCCACACAATTGAGGAGGGTCACTTAACACCAAATTACTCAATTTAACATGATAATTTAGGGAAAACTAGAAATTTATTAAGCAACAACTACTGAATACTGAAAATCTATTAAGTGAGCCTAAAATTCCCCTCCATGGAAAGAATGCCTTCATAAAGAATGCCAAAAAGATCTAAAGGTGAAGGCAATTTTGTGGAAAGAGATTAACTGATTACAAATCAAACTCTGTAAAACGAAACAAAATAAAACAAAAGAACTGATGGCAAAGAAAAAAACAAAACCCTATACATTGAAAAGGCTCATCTACTAATTTAACTAGCTTTGAAAAGTCTTGAACTTTCTAAAATTTAATATGGAAATTAGAAAGCAATTACAACCACGTGAACAAGGTAACTAATGAAAGTATACCGAAAAAGATATTCACACTGAAAAATTAGGTGACAACTTGGAGAAAAATCAATTATTGTCAAAACAATTAAAGAACAAAAGGAATTACTAGAAGGCAAAATTAAAAGGAATATGATGTTAAATGCTGACTTAAAAAGGGATAGAAATGATGATGTAACATCGTTCTTCAAGTGGTTTTTTATAAGGGATTTTATAATAGTAGAGGGGCAAAGAATATTTTTTAGAGAAAACTAAAGTTATAATTAGGAACAATGAAATGAAATAAGAATCCTTGCTAGATGTTAGAAAATTCTTAAGATCAAGCCCTCTCAGGGTTTGGAATCCCCCCCTAAAATATAAAAGGCAAGTTTATTTCATGATGTGATAAATAAGAATTAAACATCCAATGGTAAACAAGGGGAAATCATTCTCTGACAAAGTGGGACTAATCATTTCCAAACTGGGGATAGCAAATCCATAACTAGAAAGGAATATTCCTTTTGCCATGAAGGCGATTGATCAAGTTCTTATCATATTAGTATTATTAGTTTAGTGGACTAAAGCAATTAGTTTAAAGAATTAGCAATTCTGCCTGTTGAAAGTTAGCAGTATTACACCAAAATCCAAAGTGAGACTGTCCAAGACAATGCAATGAGGCTGATAAATTACCTTGAGCTCCTGCAGCTGATCAGGCTCGTAGAGTTTGGGGGACAGCGCCTGAGCCAGGAAGGCATCCAGCTCCTGACGCCGAAGGATGCGTGCTCCCGGCCACTGCACCATGTACCTGGTGAGGGGCAGAAGTGAAAGGTTGGTGATTACTGAGTGGTCGCCTGTCATATGGACAAGTCTAGTGGGAGGTTCTAGGTAAATCCCGGATGATACGAGCTAAGAAGACCCATGTGATTTCTTATTCAGCTTTTCTACTTTTCTACTTTCATTTGATGACGCCATTACAAATGAAAACAAGATGTCAGAATGTTTTACTTTAGAATAATTAAAAATAGCACACGGAATTGTGGATACTGAAAACTAGCTGGTCAGTGATTTTTGATACAACCTCACTCTTGTGAAGCATTTAAACCCTGAAAGTACATTCTAAGTACCAATTTTCAGGATTCATTCATTTTTTTGTTCAAGCCAGGATACCCAGGAGGCAGACCCTAGGTATAAATAAGAAAGACAAATCCCGAGATGAAAAGCAAAGACCATTGCCTGGCCACTCTGCAGCTGCAGGTCCATGGAGCAGGTAAATAACCAAAGATGGGGCCAGTACCACAAGGTAAGCGGGAGTCAGACTCAAGAAAAGCAATGGGTAGGACCATCACTAGAGCCACGGCAAAATGTGTGCATGCTGAAGTGGCTGCTAAAGGACAATCAATCTCCAAATCTTCAACTTCAACTAGAACAGGTCTGCCTGGGAGTCTCCTTCCCTTCTCAGTAACAGCACTGCCTGAATCACAAACACCCTAGAGCACTGCACAAGGCACAACCCCAAGGAGTGTCTGGGCATGAAAAAGTAAAGGGCTAACTATAATGACTTAGTCATAAACCTTTCTGAAGTCTAACGTTCCCAGTTCTTTGCATTCCATAAACTTGAAGGATGACCTAATCAAGTTGCCAGCTGATCACTAAAAATAACTTCTGATGATAGATTACGACGCGATCTCTGGCAAATAACTCAAAAGGAGTTCAGAGAACCGTGACATGCTTAACAAAGCTCTTTCCATTCCCATCTACAGAGTAAGTTTGCTCAGTGCTTAAAATCTGAGTTAACAAAACCCAGGGTTACAGTTGGTGCTGAGCACTAAATCATTCTTGTATTAATTAATATTCATCCATGGGTACACAAACTAAGTAGGGGAGGTTCAAGACAGCTCATTGAGATATATTTTCAGTCGAAACCCAAAGTAGAAAGTTTACGTGCTCACTAGGTGCCAAGGCATTGGTCTAAGCACCTTACATACTTTAACTCATCTACTGTTATAGAAATTCTGAGACAGGAATAATAATTATCCCAATTTAGAGAAGGGGAAACTGAAGCACAGAGAGCTTATATACATCATGGTCAAATTAATGTGGCAAAAGTAGGATGTAAATGCAATTTCAAGGAGAACATACAGCAAATGTTACATTTCTATGGTATTTATATTTGATGAGATATATAAAAGAGTGATGTGAAAGTTTCATTTAATTAAACCATCAATACTGGCAATAACAAAAATCACATCCTTTGCAATTGATTAACTGTCACAAATCTTAAATACAATGGTCTTACTGAGGTTTTTTTTTTTTTTTTTTTTGAGATGGAGTCTTGCTCTGTGGTCCAGGCTGGAGTGCAGTGGCATGATCTCGGCTCACTGCAACCTCCACCTCCTGGTTCAAGTGATTCTCCTGCCTCAGCCTCCCAAGTAGCTGGGATTACAGGCACATGCCACCCCACCTGGCTAATTTTTGTATTTTCAGTAGAGACAGGGTTTCACTGTGTTGGCCAGGCTGGTCTCAAACTCCTGACCTCAGGTGATCCACCTGCCTCAGCCTCCCAAAGTGCTGGGATTACAGGCATGAGCCACTGCACCCAGCCTGGTCTTACTGAGTTTTAATCAGGGCCGGATGCAAGAAACAGCCAATATGAAGAAGGTCCCCTCCTCCTATTTTTGTCTCAAAAAAATTATATACAATGTTCTTTGCCTTAAGTATCTATGTTTTATATTCCTGTATTTTAATTTCTTTTTATTTTTTTAATTGAGGTAAAATACACATAAAATTTACCATTTAAGCCATTTTTAAGTGTACAGTTCAGTGGCATTAAGCACATTCACATCGCTGTGCAACCATGACCATCATCCATTCACAGAACTCCTTTCATCTTCCCAGACTGAAACTCTGTTCCCCTTACACAACAACTCCCCAGTCTTCCCTGCCTCAGACCCTGGCTATTGGTTCCTTTTAAAATTTTGTAATCCCAGCACTTTGGGAGGCTGAGGCAGGAGGATCACGAGGTCAGGAGATCAAGACCATCCTGGCTAACATGGTGAAACCCCATCTCTACTAAAAATACAAAAACAAAAAAATTAGCTGGGCGTGGTGGCGGGCACCTGTAGTCCCAGCTACTCGGAAGGCTGAGGCAGGAGAATGGCGTGAACCCAGGACGGAACTTGCAGTGAGCCGAGATGGCGCCACTGCACTCCAGCCTGGGCAACAGAGCGAGACTCTCAAAAAAAAATTTTTTTTTTTTTTAAATCAGAAAAAGACTGTATTGCAGATACACTGGTTCTCTCAAGATCTTTCCTGGTTTTCCTGGCAGCTAAGACTCTCAGAATTCAACTTCGCCAGGACAGCAAACAATTTTGTTGGTCAGACTATCCGCTATTTCCTCCATCTGGCTTTCTATAACAGAGTTAGTGTTTAGACCCTTCTCATCGTAGGTCCTCTGAAGACCTTGCTGGATACAGAGTATGAATTACTAGGTACATACATACATACATAGATTAAATATCAAAACAGAGATCCTGGTTAAGAGTCAAGGTAAGAGCAGCTGAGAACTTAATTCTTGGCCAGCTTATTTATTTGTGCTATTCCTACCTGTGCATTTAGAATGTTTTCAGATCCCTTTTACACTACTAAATCTATCTATGGTATTTCTGGAAATTTTTTCTCTCCATGTTCTTTTCCATGCAATCGAGCAGATTATGAAAATGTCATTTAATGTGCTAATATAGACAGCTATAGGGCCTCAGGGAGCTGTCTAACCTCCCGCAGCCTTCTTTTCCTTACCACAGAAGGGTGGGGGAAGTATAAATTGTTCTGGAGCCCTCCTAAGGCTGGCTGACCTTGACCCCGTCTCCTCTCACTGCCCTTTACAAGCATGGAAGCTGGGGTGAAGCCAGAGCTCAAAAGGAGAGAAGCAGGCCTCAGCCAGCATGGGCCACCTGCTGCATTACCCAGGCTGACCACCAACCACCCGGGTCGCACCTCTAGAGCACACACTGACGGCGCCAGCATTGCTCTGGAGCCTTATGCCCTCCATCCCTGTTACTGTATTTACTGATTTAAGTCAAGTTTTTCTAAAACCTAACCCAGTCTGCATCTTTGTGTCTGCCATATTGCTCCTACAAGAACATAAGCTGCTGCTTTTGGACAAGAGCCTTGTCTATTTTATCCATGCTGCATCCCCAAAAAGACCTGCTCTGCTCTGTGCCCTCAGCCTACACCCTCACACTGCAGCAACCTCTGCTGAGACTCCATCCCCGTCTCTGCCATCAGGGATTCTAGAGATTTGACTGATGTTCTTCCGCTGTCCATCCCAATTGCTGCCATAGTATAACATTTAAAATATATGTATGCCCAACTCTATCTTAACCAAGTGATTGATGTTAACATCAATAGTAAAAGCAAAAACTAAATTCCCTTAGGGAGCAATGAGAAGACCACCATACCCCTTCTGTGGGGTTCCACCCCAAATGCATCACCTGACTCTAATCATGGAGAAACATGCGTCCAATAGAAATTGATAACAGTCTACAAAGGAATAAAAAAAACTGTAGCCATGAGCTGGCTACCTGTGTTTGTAAAGAGAAGGTTACTGGAGCATGGCCATGCCCATTCATCTCTGTCTTGCCGACGGCCATCTCAACAGTGCTGAGGAGATGGCTCAGGTGTTTCCGGGATCACTGCTGAGAAAGGGCCAGCACTCCACTGCCAGGCCCCAGGCATCAAGAGGAGCAAACAAAAGAGTGGGCTGGGAGGCAATGCCAGAGGACCAGCTGCATGCATGGCCTCTTCCCTGTCCATGCATCTCAGTGCTCACACACAGCAGGCCACGAGGCACTAGCCACAGGAGGGGCAGAGTAAATACAGCAGATGGGACGGCATCAAGAGTCTGAGCACGAATTTAAACACGAAGCTGAAACGATGTGACCCTAGCCCCCTATAGTGCAACAGCAGCTCATCCTCTGCCATGGCTGCGGGTCCCCAGAGTATGTCCTCACTCAGGGTCCCAGTATGTACCTTAGGTCAAGTATATGGTGGCCTGTCAGGTGCTCTGCTAGATTAAAGGCCATGTGTCACACTAAACTTGGAAGAGAAAAATACAAAAAAAGTAATCAAATTCATTATTGCTAATTTGATCTCACAGAATCCAAAGTCTTAAACTTTCTATGAATATAATATTGTTATTAATAAAAACATGTCTTTAATTGAATTTGCCATCAGAGGAAACCAGAAGCCTCTAAAAACAAAAATAAAGAAGGAATTGGCCGGGTGCGGTGGCTCATGTCTGTTAATCCCAGCACTTTGGGAAGCCGAGATAGGTGGATCACCCGAGGTCAGGAGTTCAAGACCAGCCTGACAAACATGGTGAAACTCCGTCTCTACTAAAAATACAAAAAATTAGCCAGGCGTGGTGGCGCATGCCTATAATCCCAGCTACGTGGGAGGCTGAGGCAGGAGAATCACTCGAACCCAGGAGGCAGAGGTTGCAGTGAGCCGTGATCATGCCACTGCCCTCCAGCGACAAGAGCAAAAAACTCCATCTCAAAAAACAAAAAAAAAGGAGTCTTTCCCATCAGCCAGTCTTCAATGGAAATCACGTTCAGCTGACACACTGTGATTTAAGTCAATCTCCATTTAATTGAATCTTCCTAAATAAGTTATTGGCCTTAACATTTGTTATAAATTTAAGAACCACCAGGAAATATAAAAACATGAATAAGCTCTGTCCCTCCCTTCCTAAAGTCAGGTAGTTGGGACCCAGTGGGAGGGATGGTCAGTCATGCCTGCAAAAGCAGTGCCAGCCCAGAGGGTGAGACGGGCCCCAAAAGAAACAGGGGCAATGGGGACTGCGCCACGCAGGGATCCTGACCAAGTAAGGGGCCATGGGGCTTCCCAGCCAAGCCTCTCACTGCCAGAGCCAGAAGCTACGAATGCAGCAGGATGCTAGACCGTACCCTATGAACATGGGGAGGGATACTGGACTTTGCCAGCTTGGAGGGACCAGGGTGAATCCACTGTTTTCAATGAGATATAGGAATACACAGCAGCAATGTTGGGGTGGATCCCTCATGCTGCACTGGGAGGGCCAGGGTGGCAAAGTTCCCGCAGCACGGAACCTCCGACTCTGAGAGCCTGGCTTCTAAATGCCATCCCCCACTTGGAAGAACTGGGGCTGCTTGGAGAAATGGGGATCCCAGGGCTGAGGCAGGGAGACAGAGGGGCAAGCAGAACATCTGTGGAGAAGAAAGGAGGTGCTCAGAAGATGACGAAGGCCAGTTTGCAAGGTGACAAAGGGAACATCAAAACAGATGATGGTGCAGTGAGCTGAAGGCCCCTAGAAAAACAAGAGGCTCTGAGTTCATGCTGATAAAAACGTGCTGGCTGTCTGACGAGTGAAACCTTTACAGGCCCTCTAAGCACTATGAGACGGTTACAAAAGGTGAGAGCAGCACCACACGGAGAAGCCACAGTCACCCTGCACCAGACTCTCTGAGCCAGTGTCCTGCCTAATGGGACAGAAGGAGGTGTGCACCCCCAGGCAGGGCATCACTCCTGAAAGCAGAGATGACCTGGAACAGGAACAGCTTCCTTGTCATAAAGGACACTGTTGGGACAACAAGCCTAACAGCTCTGAACAGTGAAATGGACCACAGCATCACTGCGGATTGATTTTGATGGTTCTTTGGTGGTTATAAAGTAAAATGCCATCAATTGTTAGAAAATCAGTAAAGTATTTAAGTTAAAAAAAAGATTTCTGTATTGTACTTGCAACTTTTCTCTATGTTTGAAGTTCTTTTAAAACGAAACCAAACCAAACGAATCAACTCCAAAACCTAATGAACAACCAGTATGCATCCCAACTCAACTGAACTTCAAAACATCAACAGTATCTACCCATACACCCGAGCTGTGGGCTGTGAGGGCACAGACACAGAGACATCCTAGCAGCAGGACCACACCAGCACCCAGACCTGGGTTTCCAGACACCTTTTTCACAACAAGGAACCAGGGCTGCTCTTTGGAGAGATGGCTGACGCTGGAGCAGGGAAACACAAAGCGTGCCTGAAGCATCTCATAGGGCAAAAAAGCAAGGAAGTTCTCCCAAAACAAGAGGATGGTGTGTGTCACACAGGCCAACCTAAGACAGCTCCCAAGGCTAGAGCCGGGACAATGTGCATAAGGATAAGGCAGAGCTGGATATAACCTCAAGTGAATTGATTATGACCCTATAAAAAGAGGACAGGAGCCCATACTGATATAAATATGGCATGTGCCACACTAATGTGTTGGTCAACAATGGACCACATATATAATGGTATAAGATTATAATACCATATTTTGACTGTACCTTTTTCCCATTTAGATACACAAATACTCACCATCATGTTTGTATAAATATACTCTATGATGTTTTACACAATGACAAAATCACCTAATGATACATTTGTCAAAATGTATCCCCATCATTAAGCAATGTGTGACTGTAAATGATTAAATAAATGAAGGGGGAAGAAGTGGCACATTTTCCCTATAGAAGAACTCCAAATAATATATAACAAGAATCCCCTCTTACAGCCTTCAAAATCTTCAATATTTAAATAATAAACCATGTTTAAAATCATTATATAATATTTACATACCATACATGCTTACAAAATATACCTATAAACATACTGTATCATATAAATTAAAATATATTTTGCATTTACATAACCTACATTTCTATCACATATATAAATATGGGATGAGGATAAATTTCAACATGACTGATCAGGAATAAAATTTACATCCTTTCTACAACTCATCTGACACCATAGTCATGGCCCCTACACCTGGCTGGGACCCAGGTCCCAGCTCCCATGCATGGCACCCACCGTAAGACGCAGCAGAGCACCATGAGGTGAGTGGGCACATTGGCAGGGTTGAGCATGGCTGGGGTGTCCGACCTCATGCAGGCCAGGAAGGCCCTCATCCTGCGGTTCTTGTCCTCTACCGCCTTGCCCAACCACAGCCTCTTCAGGTTGGGGCAGGTCCACTCCCTGAAGGCAAGAGCTTCAACCAGTTCCGGGGTTTGAGGAGACTTCCCTTTGTAAGCTGCCCATTCTTTAATGATCACTGGTGAAACTACAGGAAAAAAAAGCCAGAGAAGACACATTCATGCATCATTCACCTGCTTTCAGTCTTAACAAAAACAAGTAGCTCTAGTAACTGGTCTGAAGATTCGCCTCTCAGGTAACAATGCATTGTCTCCTTAGCAAAACTACCAATCATCAAGTCTTTGTGGGTATTTTGTTTGTCCCTCTATTCTGTGCAATTAATGGCTCATTCAGATTTTCAGTTAGGCCACAAATAAGTTTCGTCCAATCAAATCATGACTTGATTTTCTCATATAACTAGTATGTATAAATCAAGATGTTAGACAAAATCCATCTTAATATTTTATATCTACAAATAGTTTGTTATAACAATTAGTGTAATTCACAGAAGTATGTGGTTATCTAATTATTTTAACATGCAAAATCCAATTTCGATAGCTAATCCCTTTCTACATGGATAAATACCCTCATAAATTAGATTTCAGAAATAATTTGCATGCAGTAGCCACTTTACTACTCCCACTTCAACAAATGTAACTGTTAAACTCTATTTTTAAGACTGGCCAGCAAAACACAAGTAGATGCAAATATTCCAAGTTTTGAAGTCCCAGATGATGCCAGCACACAGTAATTCTATTCAGCAAGACTTCAGACAGAGTGTAAAGTTATCCAACATTTCGCCTCAAAAAAGACAAGAAGTTCTAAGTTCATATAACATGGAAACAATACCTTTTATCCACAGATGTTTTACTATTAGTCAATTAATTCTTACAAATACATAAATATGCACATTTTTCCCACTTGATTTCCCAATAAATTAAGGAAAAAACAATGACAAGGAAATAAAACAAAAACAATCCATATTGCACAGTAGAATGTTAAAATCTCATCAACTGCACTGAGGTAACAACCCAACAGGGAAATCTGGGTGTGCATTTTATAAGTAACAAGTGGTTCACTTTAGTTGAATAAACGCCAGAACCAAAGCGGGGCCTGGTGTTGTCCCTTGCCCAGTGCTGCTACACATGAGCAAAGGCACCGTCCCTGGCTGACACACTCCAGTGCACGGCCCACTCCAAGGCCAGTGGCTGTACGGAGACCAGGAGGCTATCATAAACTCTAATTTGATCTTCAGCATATTCATTCTATCAAAATTACATTAATCTATCTGGGTTTCTCTTCTCTAAAGTAATACCTAAGGCATTCTGAAGAATCCAAGAGCAGGACAGAGTTAAATGTATTACTGGCTAATCTCCAGTTCCACTCTGAGTCTAAATATAGTCAGGCAATACAATAATCTCTTAAAATGTCATGAAAAACACCAGGAGTTAGACACTTGGATACACAGTTTCTCAGCAACAGAAAAAAAATTCTTAAATACATTTCAATACCTGACAAGTCAGGCAACAGTGTCACGTATAGGAACACGGTGAGTCAAGACCTTATGGCAAGGGCTCTGTGACAAGCCCTTCTGGAGCCAACTCCAGATAGTGTCCCCTTAAGTGAAGCCTGCCGGGCAGAGCTGGGGTACAAGTTAAGGCAGTCACTGAAACTTTTTTTTTACAAAAATGTTACTGCTCTCATTAGGCAAATGTCTTTCATTTACATTTGAATATCTTAGTGTTTAGATGTTAAAGGAATATTTCAAACACTCCAAATGCTTATTTTAAAGTCCATCAAGTCAAAACAGACATACATGTATATATAAATACATGCTTATTTGTTTTTATTCAATACTTTTAGGTATAGATATAAAACCAATAAGGTCTCCATCACGAAGCATACCCTGTCGTTGGACGCACAATCTAAGGCACTGCCCCCACCCCGATCCTGTGGATCTCCAGCACAGCTCAGCTTCCAGAAGCTTTCCCAGAAGTAGAGTCGGAACATACAGGATCATCTCCACAACCACCACTACCACGCACAGGCCTTCCTGTGAGCCGACCTGCCTTCCCTCCTGTGATCCAACACCAAGGCTGCTTCGCCCCAAGAGAAAACAGGCAAGGGGAGCTTCCAGAATGAGCTGTTCGCCAATATGCTATGTTGCTATCAGATTACTCTACATAACCACAATTCGCAAACACATAGGACACACACATCACACATTTCATACCATGCACACATCACATACTTCACACAACATATCCCCCAACAAACCCCACCACACACACACACACACCACACACATATCACAATACACACACTGAAACATACCCCACACACAGAGCATGGATTTAGGTTGTGCATGTCAGGAGTTCCCTAGGGGTTTTAAAGAGAGGCATTCTTACTAAATCGGCCTTTAACTTTGTCATTTTTTTCTTTCCGTTTCATCGGCTCTGTTCTTGCCTCTCTTTAATCATTTTAGCAATCATTTATGTTTTGTTTTCATTCTAGAAAAAAAAATTATTGGTAGAAGATTTTTCTTCTCAATTTCAAAACCTTTAGGCCTCTGCAGAGTTCATCCTGCAAGGCCCTAGGTCGCAGAGTGAAGAGGAGGTCACAGGCATTAGTCCTAATGCATGGTATCCTCAGAAAAAAACACTCCAGCTCCAGGCTCAGACAACTCTCCACATTAGAGCTCAGAGGGCCTCCCATGTACCTTAATGAGCCTGGCCTAGTGCTGTGTCTCAAGACTCAACACAGCCCAGAAAGAAACAGGTGAACGCACTCCTGAGAGCCGAAACTGGACTCTTGCTGATGGACTCATGGCAATACTCCAGCCAAAGGCTGCTCTGAGTCCTAGCAGGGCTCAGAACTGTCCCGGGTAAGCCTGTCAACACAGTAGGGACAGAGGGGGGGTTAGTGTCCTCTTTCACAGCACTAAGCATGTTGTTGCCCACGTGCAACAGTTATGACAAGAACAGCAAGTCCAATTCAGGAAATACATGTCTTTATCAAAGAAAATAGATGTGACTGACACAAAGCCTTGCTCCAGAAGCAAAGGCGCTCATCTCTAATAGTTAGAGATCTTTTGAGTATTCCACCAGAGAATAGAGGTGGAACCTTAGGCCCATCAGTTAATAAGTATTTACGGAACATCTACTGTGTGCCAGGTAGGGCTGGGATAAGAGGGAAGCAGGCAATCTGCACAGGCGTGTGCCTGAGAGGGTGGGTCTCCTTGGGTTCTCAGACCTGGGCCTACATCCAGGGACTAAGATGAGAGGTGACACCTAACTTTGCAACACAGTCCTGATGATTAAACATGAAAAGCACCTAGCACCCCTCATTATGTAGAGATAATGAGATGAACTCACATTTTACACATCACTTACATTAAATTAATTACAAATTAGTGCTTATGAAGAATTCCAAGGGACATCCAATTTTCGGGTTGAAACAGCAGCCTCAAGAGTGGAAGAAGTTGAGGAAAGAAAAATGCTTGGCTCTGCTTTACAAGTCCCCTGCAAAGGGGCAGCTGGAAGGTAGCCTCTAGAGATGATAACGTCTGCTGCTCTTCTCTCTCTGGGCTGCTGCTTTCTTCCAAAGAGTCACTGTTGCCCAGGAGGAAGGACTTCTCAGCCCTCACGGTATTATTCAACCCACAGGAAATAAGCAAATACAAAGTAGCCAGCTCACAGTAAGTAATCTGAGTTTTTACAGAAACCTGGGGGTATGTGGGCTTGCCCATGGCACTGGGCTCCAGCACGTCCCGGGTGGGTACCATCTGGGACTTAGAGCATGGTAGTATAAAATGAACTCTGTACTGGTAGTTTTGAAGAGCGACATGTTCCTTCTGCGTCTTATTAAAACAGTAAGAGATTCCTGGAGGTCAGCTCATCTAACTGAAGACCTCTGAATAAATCTTGTGTATCACCATCAACAAATATTAATCTCATCTTTTCACTGTCAGAAAAAGCTACTACTTCAGGAAGTAGCCTATTTCTGAAAGACTGAACATTAAACTGTCTTCCTTAACTTACACTAAACCAAATTTTTACACTGGCAAAAACAACTCTAGGGCGGCCAGGCACAGTGGCTCACGCCTGTAATCCCAGCACTTTGGGAGGCCGAGGCGAGCGGATCACGAGGTCAGGAGATCGAGACCATCCTGGCTAACACGGTGAAACCCCATCTCTACTAAAAATACAAAAAATTAGCCGGGCGTGGTGGCAGGTGCCTGTAGTCCCAGCTACTGGGGAGGCTGAGGCAGAAGAATGGTGCCAACCCAGGAGGCGGAGCTTGCAGTGAGCCGAGATGGCGCCACTGCACTCCAGCCTGGGCGACAGAGTGAGACTCCGTCTCAAAAAAAAAAAGACCTCTAGGGCAGACATGTTACTGGAGGCTAAATTTATAATGCATTTTCCTTACAGAAAGCACCCCTTCAAAATACAATCTGGGGCCATAAAATACTATCGTACTTAAGCTGTCAATAAAGAACTCAATGTTTTCCATCCGATGTTAGTCATCTTCTTTTAGTAGCACATTTAACATGACAACTAAGCCACCTTGGAAATCTGTTATAATGCTGACTTTGGGATCTATCCCAGCCCAGGAATAATATACATGGTTCATTTTGTAAGCCAATCCCAACTTGATGGAGTGGCCGCCTGTCAGACCGTATTATAAAGTATGTCTCTAAGCTCAGTGCCACAGCTTGACCATTAATTAGCAATGCCCACTAAGGGCGCAGGAGAGAGAACTCCAGCATGCATGCACGCATGTTCATAGGTGAGGAAGAGATGCAGGCAGATGAATGGCCTCCAAGATGGTGACCGACTAGACTTCTGGTTGTGTGCATTTAGGGAGCAGCCACTATTATACTTGACGAGCTTTCCTGGGGTTGCTATGATCATAAACAACAACAAAAACCTCCAACTCATTTATATCAGGACAGAAACAGAAAAATGGATACAATGAAGACTGTTTTTTTTCCTTCTAATAGAAAAACTGCCCCCTAATTTTTAAGCAGCCCCAGCGTGTAGGTAGCAGGTTGGGTTCTCCTCCTCAGGCTGATATGTCTGTAAGCACCCTCTGTAATTCTCAAAGGTAAAAGGCTGTGGATATTTTCTAAAACCTTTGGTATTTGAGGATGGACCAGCCCACAGTCCACAAAAATATAAATGCTTAGTAAGGCACAGGACATGTAGCAGAACACGGTATTACAGACATGTAGATAAATGCTGTTCATATTCCTCATTCCATGTTATTCCTAATATATTAGAAACTCAAAAGCTCAAGGATTGGCAAGTAACACCGGTTAAAAAAAAGAATACAAGGACTTATGAAATGAATATTAATCCAAAAGAATAATATCACAGATTGGCCTTTCATATCATTTGCCTTCCTTAGCAATCGTCTGTTGTGCTAGGTCTACTCAAAGTTCTGTGAAAAAAACCTCAATGCTGCTCCTAGAAAGCTTTGTAGAATAAAGAAATTCAGACAGACTTATTAACAGCCTTCATAGAAATCATGGGGAAAATGTTTACAATACCAATTTTCACAATATTAAATCAGCACCCCATAGTATTGATTATTCTGTTTCATAGTATAATCCACAGTGAGCAGACTTAGTTTACTTTTTATTAGCAATTCCAATTATTAGCACAAATAAAAACATTTCTAAAGCAAACTAGACCAGACAAAAATGCTCCTTTCAGCTTTTCTTGGTGGCTTAAAAATACAGGAATCAATATAGGAAAATCTTTCGTAAAAATAGTACTCATCTATAAACTTGCTCCCTCATTCCACATTATTTACTTCATGTATGTTTAATTTTTATCTGTCTGCTATAAGCCTGTTTCTCTTACTTACTTAATTTTGAGGTACTAGGGAAGACTTTTGTAGGAAATGGGAGGCAAGAAACAAAAGCCAGTTTTATTAAGATGATGTTAATTTTAAAAATGTGCGAATCACTGAGCTTTACTTTCTGAACTTTGTGCTCTTCAATTATAGCTGGGGATTCTTATTACCCTACAACTTTTAAAATGTAGGCCTTTTACTCTGTCTCATTTGCCCTCAGACCACTGCAGCCTCTCCCACTGACCCTTGGAAAGAAAGAACCCCAGTGACTGGGAGCGACCAAGAGGCACCCTGAAGGAGGAAAAGCCATTGAGGCACATAACCACCTCCACCACAGGAACGAGTAGAAGAAACTCGCCACAGCATCTGTATTTTTGCAAGGTGAAGGCTTCAAAGCCAAGAGTTCTTGCGTCAGATCCTGGACTCATCTCCAGGCCCAACCTTTATTTCAGCATCAACAGAAAAGGTCTCTGGGTTCCACCCTCCCTACCAGCAGGTGCCACTATCACCATGGATCACGTCTGCAGGAATCTGCATGCCCCTGGGTGTTAACAGTTCTCTTCTACGTGCACCACTGGGAGGGCTTAGAATTCCAAGGCATATACTGCCATGATAAGCAAATATTCTTCTGAATTTCCTAAAAGTGAAATTATAGAACTTAGGGATGGAAAGAAAGGCGTGGAAAATAAACTGCCAGCACAGAATACAACATGACTTTCAAAAGAATTTTTTTTCTTTTTCTTTTTTTGCTATCACCTAGTTCAGGAGCAGAAGGGTTAGAAATTTTTAAGGGTCTCATATCCTACTTTTGCCATATAGTGACTTTAAAAATGAAAGTTTGGTAAATCACAGGAAAGCTAGCTGTAAATTATGAACACCTGACCATATGCCTTAATTACTGACTAGGTTTCCAAATGAATATACATGTCTTAAATCTGCTGAGAGTTAAATATTTTTAAGAAACCCTTAAGACTTCAGCATGCTTGCCTTTTGAATAGTTCTCTCTGATAATAAGGCCATCTTGGGACATTCTTTATTGTTACAGTGACCATTAACAGGAATATATAGCTGCGCAGATAAGGTTCTGAAGCTATTTTAGGTCACAGATTTTCCATTCAGAAAGGCCACACCAGCTGCTGGAGCAGCAGGCTCTCTCTGGAGCCCATATGCAGAGGGCTGGGTTGCCAGATCACATCGGAAAGCCAAGGAAGCAGGGTCGGGGGAGAATGATCCTTCACAGGGACATGGCCTCCGAGGACTCTTTCTTTGGCTTATGGATCTTCTTCCAGTACGCCAATAATTTCATTCAACCTCCATGTGGTCCAAGAGTGGCCATAGATTGGACAGCAAATTTCAACAAGATCTAAATATAATCATTATTCCATCTTGTCAATCAAGAACTCCTGAGAAACTTTTCAATGTCAGCTTCACTGTGGCACAAGCAAACATTTTCCTATCCTGTTTAGAGTGTCAAGAAGCTATAGCACTCTCCTTAGTACAAATATGTGTTACCAATTAATAGATATTTCAAGTAATGAAGTTTAAATCAATGGCCTGAGCAGGGTCAGTACTTAGCTCAAGTCTAATGAACAGGTTATATGGAAGGCATTTTAATGCATGCAATGTTCATGAACATAGATCACACTGTGCATATTACTCAATTCTCAAACAAGGTTGGTTTTGAGCAAGTTGAGAGCATTGAGGCTTAACAATCACAAGATATTCTCAAAACAAAAATTTCCGTTCTGGAGAGCTGGTGTTCCAATTACAGTGATAATCATGGATATATCACTGACATAAAAACCTTTTTTATGGGCTTGTTTCCCCCTCATGAATGTAACTAACGCATGAAACAAGTTCAATTTTATCAGCTCCCTATAAAGACCTAGATTCCAAGCTGCTTACAAAAATCTCACCCACTGAAATTACAGTACTGAGTAAGGTCTCTCAACTTCTACACTCAGGTCAAATCTACACATCTTTTCCATTCAGAAATAAATTTGTATTTGTCATAGCACATTAATAATGCATTTTTCTAAAGACTTAAATTCTAGGGTCTTAACTGTCTACGCAAAGGTCATCTGCACCTGCCCTATCTTTGACACTTAAAGGCTTCATTTCTGTTTTGGTTCAGTCCATACATTGCTATCCAACTCATCTTTCTAAATGGAAACATCATTTGTACCAAACCTCCAATGGCTCCCATCTCTACAGAAAAGTCAAAATCAAAGTTCATAAATCACTTGAGCAGAAAAGACTGCAATTTGTTTAGCACTGACCTTTCAAAGCATCTCAGCACTTAAGCACACCCTCACACAACAGGGTTTAATTTTCTGATGCACCAAACCGGGTCTTCATCTCCAATAAGTTGTGTGTACCTAAACCAATTATCCATTCTTTCACTGCCTGCTGCACACTGCTCTAAGAGTAATACACACAATAGCAAAAGACATAAATGTTTATGAAATCACTTTTAAAATCTCACTTACTATTGAAGAAGTACTTAACTACCATTGGCAAAGCTCAGCCTCCACAGTGGAGAAAATACCCACGCTCCATGATCAACTAATAAGCGCAGCTGGATGGGCCTCTGTCCTTTTCCTCAGTGCTAGTTGACTCCCTTTCCCAAACCAAATCTGAGGTATCCTTATCCCCAATCCTTCCTGCCTTCACCAACAAAGGTGGCCCCAAGGTATGGACTTCTGCCTCTGCTTCTCCTTCCCACCTAAGTCTACTAATACAAACTCTATTAGGACTGTCTAATTTTTTCCTATTCTCTCTGATAAACTCACCTCTCCCCCACTAAATCCTCCCCATTGGCCAAAAAAATAACATAACAATAACCAAACTATCCCATCCTTAAAAAGAAGGAGAAGAGGAGAGGAGGGAAGGGAGTTCCTGTAAGTTCTCACTTTGAATATATGGCGTTCCCTTGGCCATCTCAGCCACGTCTCAAGAGAAGACCCAGTGCCACCTGCTGCCACAATCCTGTTTTGTGTTCTCCTGTGTCCCTTTCCTCCTCCACCTACATCAATGGCACCTCCATTCACTTGAGTCATTTCAGACTTCCCCAACCCTTCTTGTCTTTTCTTCCTTTGATGGCTCCATTCCTGGGACCTCTGATTCCAGCTGGAGTTGGTCTGCTCAGAGAAGGTCGGGGCAATCTGACACCATGAAAGCTGTGGCCTGCCCTGGCTTCCACAATCCCCGCCTCCCCTCCTGCCCCCCACCACCCACATGCTCTGCACATTCTGGCCCTTCTGAGAGCTTTCTCTACTGTGCATTAACAGGACAGCCTCTCCCAGGCCCAGCCAGAGACCTCCCAACCTAGACCAAGACAGCTGACAGGGAGCTAGCATGAGAAGCACCATTGGCCATGCATGCTGCAGACATGCAGCAGGCACAAGGTCAAGACTCCACTTCCTGGGCATGTCTGGTACCACAGCACACCAATGATGCCGAATGGCCCAACACTGGAGGGGTAGGGGATGGTCACATCTGACTCCATGGGACAGCACAGAAGCCACAAAGCCTGTTTCTATTCAACCTGAGGTGATCACTGGAAATGCCTGAAGGAGTTTGCTGTGTAAAGGTAACTCTGTTTTTAGAACACACAATCAAATAAAAAAGAATACCTTCTACCATGAAGCCAGTGCAGTGCTCTGAAACTGAGGACAAAGGAGCTGCAACACCCAGGATGTCACAGGGTTTGGGACTAGACAGAGCCTGCAGCACAGGCATGCTAAACCCAGGAGAGAGGAACAACTGAAAAAAGGGGGTCTGAGGGCCTGGTCAGGCTGCAGGAGAAGTGAAGGGTAGTGACAGACCAGGACAAGTGACCAGCCATGTGCAAAGTAAGAAATGCCACTCTTTTGTGAGCAAATGGATCACACGATGTGAGAAAAGAATGAAAACAGGTACATTCAAGAATGTCCTGAACCTTTGAGAAGAATGTCATTTATAATGTTCATTGTTCCACATGGTATCTCCAGCCATTGAAGACACAGAGGGTGGAGATGCTCACAGCCCTGCAGAGTGAGCATCACCTCCTGCCAGTGACAGTCACACCAGCAGCTCAGCAATCACTCTCAGGACAACTATCACCAAGGAAGGGTAGTGAGAAGTGCTTCACTTTAAAGCCTTACAGATTGCAAGTTTGTCATAGTAATTGCAAACAGAAAAATTTTAAATCTAATGAACTTAGGTTACAGTTCCAAAGCTCAGCACGGCACACAGTCAGTGCTGACAAGGAGCTTCACCATCTCAGGAGGCCTGCATTGACCCACCACACAAACAAATAGTCTGTAACTAATTATCCATGGCTCAAAGATGATCTAGTAATTTACAATTTCCACAATTCATAATATTCTTAGACTGTATGTTTGAGGATTCTTTTCTATATTTCCAACTAAATATACAGTTACTTTCACATTCCTTACATTAGGAGATAAAATTACCTAGAACAGAAAGGCATTATTTTCTCCAAGTATTACACAGGCCCACTAGAAGACAAAGAAAAATGCTTTGACCTCATCTTTGATCAACTTTTCAAACAATCCTTTTCAGTGTTTCCACCTGCACCCCCCACTCCCAGAGTTGATCAGCTGGAAGTGCACATGTCTCAGAGGATTCCAAGACAAATCATCACAATCCTGCGACGATCCGTGAGTCCCACGACCTTCGCTACAGCTGCAGAGCCATGCGTGGTGGCACTCCAACAGCACAAACATGGCCAACCAGAGACCTGCTGGAAGTTTTCTCCAGGACCCTGGCCTTCTGGAGAGAGCAGATCTGTGCTTCATGAAAACCAGAGCACAGAAACACACTCGTCCTGATTACCAAGACGTGGTAATTACAGAGAGTGGCGGCAATTCAGGTCTGCTTTCAGATCAACATTCACTTTAAAGTGTAAACCTGTTTTATTATTTTACTGAATAAACATCATTATTGGAATGTTACTAAGGAAGAAAGTCTGTGGCTTCTCCTCCTTTTCTAAGAGCCTTTACCCTGGCCTACTGCCCCGATGACGGCCCAACTCCTTTACACAGAGGCACTCGGGGTCAACTCAGTCATGATTCTTCTAAGGCTTTAGAAAATGCACAAGAGATTACGAGGTACCGAGGAAAACAAACAATGGATTGTTACAGTACATACATTCTGGTGGAAGTCTGTTCTTTCTAAAAGCAAGTCTCTCAGTTTTCTTTCTGCTTTCTGCCAAACTAAACAGGACTCCGTAAACATACTGACGAACTGGCCTATAGAGCAGAGCAGCCGGAGGCAGGTCCTTGTTGGCTTCATCTTCAATAGAAACAGCAATTTTGATTTCACCCTTTGCATGGAAGAAAGCAGAATAACATTGCACATTTTTCATGTTGAATTTACAATATACTCACAGAAATATACTGTATTATCTCCAGTTAATGACATAGCAATTCCATTCCAAATCAACTGCTTAACAACTTGCCTAAATAAAGATGTTTAGGAAGAGTTCATTTGGCAGGCTGTGGCCAAAGCATATGCTCAAAGAATCAAAATAAAATCTACATCATTTTATGTTTAATCCAAAAGCAAGAACAAAAGAAAACCATGTAGATGTTCCGAAGTCTTTGAAACAATCCAGACAGATAACATCAGACAACAAACAGAATAGAAAAGACTGAGAACTTGCAACTTTTATTAGAGAGTTGGGATGGTCACATGCAATATAATTGAAAATTTTCAATTACCTACATGCAAACTAAAGAACTGAGTATCCTGAAAATATAACAGTCAAATTTTCTTTGCCAAGTTCTTCCGCGGCAAATTACCACCTCATGTATTAGGCTTCTGCGATTGTGTAGCAGGTGCTCAAGAAATGTGTCTCATTGCAGGTAAGGACATGCATAGCCACTAGGGCAGAAACCAAAAGCACTCCACCTTTTTCATGTCCCAGGGCCAATACGGCAAGAACCGCATCTGACTCAAGAACGTGCTGCCAAGAGACAAATGACTGACCGTGGTCTTTGGCAGCTAAGATTGTTGCCAAACTTCATCTGTCTCAGGGATCTTACAGCATCAAGATACATCTCAAGATATCATGCAATAAATTTTATTTAATTATACTGACAGCATAAAAATGCATTTATGACCTCAATGTCTATGAAGTTCGTTGATATATACACTTTAAATAATAATTTTGTAACATTTGCTGTTTCTTTCACATAAGTTTAATTTCAAAACTGGTCTTTCCCCTTACCCTCCGTACTTTCATATTCATTAATCCAGTAGCTAAATGTGTTCTAACACTCTCATCTAGGGAATATTTATCTTAATAATATGATGCTTTGCAAATTCTCTTCGTTACCATAAAGATGCATCTCACTGTAAATGTCTTAGCCTGGGCAATTTAATACCAGAGCCATTCAGCTTATAGGATAAACTGAAAAAACTTAAGTAGCATTTTAAAATCTGAAAAGACAATTTTCTCAACCATGGTCATTTTATCAGTATTTGCCCTTGAAATTCATAAGAAATAAGAAAGCATGTCGGTACAACTTGCAACCCTCATATAGATCTAACCGACTATCCACGCATCAGATCCAGCAGTGTGGACAAACAGGTAGCTCCTGGGGACCTTACATTTCAAACAGCCCCACGAGGAATGAGTGTTGTTTCTTTACACCTTATTTTGAAAGATGTCTTCCCAGAACTTTGGTTCCTTAAACTTAGCAAAATGCTTTCCCCACAACAATTACTTTTCACTTACCCTTTATAATTTATGTTGAACCTGAAAAATAAAATGTTCACCTTACAACCATAATCTGAAAAGTGATACTATAAATGCATACCCATATCAAATAATAGATGAGATTTGGAGGCATTACAACTAAATAATAAATTAAAGGATCTGAGCAAATAGTACTGGCTACATGTTTTCCATGTCCTTTAATTAATAAAAGTAAGCAATATTTGGATTAGTCAGTTAACAGTTGAAGTCCACCTCAGGAGTATTTGAGAACAGGAGTTCATTACTGCATTTATTGACTCCATTTTACAAACCACACATGGGTTGTAGAGAATAGACAGAAAAGTCTGGTTATATATGGTCGTATAGGTTTTCATGTTAATAATACATGATAGTAATAAACCAATTCTGCAGGATTAATCTAGTAACTGAGGTAACTTGTTGAATTGTGGGGCTAAGATTAAAAGTGCCAACATAAAGACTACAAATCACTGAGGAAATTTAAATACACATAGATACATTTGAGACACCAAGATTAAAAAATAATTGATGCCACACTATATGTATACATTTCAGCATACATTTGATAAGACACTAATAAAGTGAAATTATGACACGGTATAAAAAGATAGTTTCATTTTCTGACTATGTGCATATTAACAAAATCCTGTATTACATTTTTTGCTCTTAGCACTATTAAAACTGCACTCAATGAGGTCATGAACAAGTCAAAACACATGAAGTACTATGAGCCATTCAAAGTGGGAAACATTATTTTCTAAGCACAAATGATAAAGGAACCAGATATTGTATCTGACATCAGAATTAAACCTGATGTTACAGCATAAATATGGTGTAAGAAAATCTGAAATTGAAGTAAAAAGAATAAAATTACAAGTTATAAAATAATATGATGCATTATTTCATTAGAAGTATAAAAATATTTTATACTAAGTTGAAGGAAAAAAGTGAGACTTTTCGCGAGTTATTTTAAAACTGTATTTACGGTTATAAATGTTCATCTTTCATTCAATGTTTAGAAAGGGGAAAGTGAACTTTGTTTCAAATAGATTAGTAAGACAGAAAAATGGTTCAAAAAAGGACAAAAGGACAAAACACCCATAGGAATGGCCACTCATCAAATAACAGAAGCCACTCCAGGGCCCCTTTTATAATACCTTCGTCAGGACATGGAAGATGTAGGGGTACATCAGCCCCTTCTTGTGCCTGTGCTCGGCCACTCTCAGCACCTCAGGTGCGACGGGGGGCAGGGGAGGTGTGGTGATGTCCATGTGGTTCCTGGTGGGCATCGACAGGAGGCACGGGATTGGCTGGACAGTGCCCATCTGGCTTCCCTTGCCTTCGGCTAGTTGGCTTCCTGAAGAGGCAGTGGACGAGCCTTCTGCCTACAGTGCAGAGAGCAGAAGGGAGGAAAACGAGTGTATGTCATGTTTTCATTCATTTAAAGTATGTTAGGTGCCTGTTCACCTGCCAGACACGGAGGGGACAAAGATGAGTCCTGTCTTGGAGAGACCAGATTTGGTGCCACCCTAAACACAGAGGAAACAGAGAGCACCCTGATCCAGTCCCTCTCCTTGAACAGCTTCCCACACTGAAACAGCATCAACATCTACCGTGCCACAGGAGAGCAGGCCCATTGCTCCCTGCTGTTCTGTGTCACCCTGCAGTCCCTCTGTGTTGGGAGGCAGAAGCCTTGCTATCTTGTTTGACTCTCACTTGTCCATCATCCATGTGGTCCATTCCTGTGTTTCTGTTTTCTCGAGACTTTGCCTAAGATGTCTATACAAACAGGAAAACTAACACTCCAAGAGGCTGTGCAGTCTGAACACAGTTACACAACCCTAACACATAGAAATGGAATTCAAATCCAGGGCAGACTCCATGCCACAGCTGGAACTTAAAGAACAAACAAAAACCCAAACTCAAGCATTCTCTGTAGTCATTATAAAGCCCTAAGTTAACTATATACAAGCAAAAATTAAACCAAAAGCCCCAAAAACCTGCTAAGCCACAGCATAATCCCATTAAAAACAATGTCTCATATCTATGGATAATGACATAGAAAGAGGTCCATGATACACTGTTCGGTGAAAACACCCATTCTGTAACAACTAAGCCCCCCAAACATGGAGTGTATAGACATATACAGGAAAGAGTCTGGTCCCCAAATTATTACCACAGTGATGGACTGCTGCGAGGCAGTAGAACTAAGGAAAGGAAAAAGGAAGGGAGACACTTTAGCACAGTCTGAATTGTCTGAATAGTTGCCCAAGAGCAATGATTATTTCTATGATAAACTTTATCAGAATAAATGTTGAAAATAAGAATTGCTTATTGATTGTTTAATGCCACCCTAAAGACATATACATTTTTCTGTTTTGAAACAAAGTATACTCTTCACAATGGTGTGTAATTAAGTGCTTAATTTTATTCTTTAAAGCAAAGTGCCAAAATTAGTCTTAAGAAGAATAACTCATAGATAATTCACTGGTGTTTTCTACACTCTCCGGTCCATAAGAATACAGATGTAAAACAACTCAAAATGCTTTGGAAGGTGCTTTGAAAATAATATGTATCCACAAAGGACTTTTGTTGCTTATTTGCAGAACAATCATTTAATAGTATGACTTCTTTAGACAAACGTCTGATATTCAGGCAACCCTGCATATTAACCACCAAAACCTTCAAGCAGGAAACCTGCTCCTTCTTGGTAATCACATGTGGCAGATGTGGCTTTGCAAATTAAAAAGGTATTTTTAGATATCACTATTAACAGGTAGAAGTAGAAGAAAAGCAATGAGACAGGGCATGGTGGCTCACGTCTATAATCCCAGCACTTCGGGAGGCTGAGGAGGGCAGATCACTTGAGGTCAGGAGTTCGAGACTAGCCTGGCCATCATGGCGACACCCCATCTCTACTAAAAATACAAAAATTAGCCGGGCATGGTAGCGCACGCCTATAATCTCAGCTACCAGGGAGGCTGAGCCAGAAGAATTGCTTGAACCCAGTGGGCGGAGGTTTCAGTGAGCTAAGATCGCGCCACTGCACTCCAGCCTGGCTGACAGAGCAAGACTCCATCTCAAAAAAAAAAAAAAAAAATTAAATAAAAAATTTTTAAAAAAAGAAAAAGGTGGGGGGTAGTTAAATTTAGCATCCCTGGTGCTTTTTCAGTGAATTTTCACAAAAACCTACAACAAATGTGGGCTCAGGAAGGTCCTAAGCACCTTGTCCAAGATGATGCAGTGAGCAAACGAGGAAACGCATCAGGTGCCTGCCATGCAGAAAGACTAGCCGGCTTGGGCATAGCTCTGAACTCTTCCTTCCCCGCTTATCCCCTTTGTAAAGGTTTACATGACCCGATTAAAAGAGAGAGATATTATTTTTCACTATTTGATCACTAATACAGTATGCTAATACAAAATGAGTCCGAACTCAAAAACTAAAAGGCATAGACTTTCTACCTTTGTTTGGTCTCCTGGGTCTCCTCGTGCCTGAGGCTCTGAGTGGCTTCCTGTCTTCTCCCAGCCAATCTTGTTCCCGCTGATATGGCTAAACATAAAATGAACATGATTACTGTCCAATTATTTTCACAAACCAGCTGACAATGATAAGAAGGACCTCAGCTAAGTCTACAGGCTCATAATAACAATACTTTTAAAATAAACACAACGTCAATAAATAACTCTATTATAGTAATATTTCTTCCTGCTTCAAAAGGGTAGGTGATAACCACATACTATGGAAAAGAAACTATCGAACACCTAACTTACAGGAGTCACCAGGCAGTTTAGAGATGGTCTGTGATGTGCTTAGCGCTATGGAGGATGCAGAGGAAACAAAGGCAAGCCTTGCCTTGAAGGATCTTTCCATCATCACAGCGAGACAAAGATCAGCATTTAATTGGCAATTATGAGGTAGCAGAAGACTTAAATGTTATCTGGATCGAATACTACACATAATTTATAAATAAATGTAAGGCGACAATACATCACACAGGGCACTCCAGCCTATTCATGTGGAGGTGGCATTAGAGCTAACACTAGAGGTGACTCGAACTGGAAAATCTGAAAGGCAGGGAAGGTACACTCTAGGCAAAGCAAGATGGCACAAACTTGGTAGATTCACAGAACAGGGAGTTCATGGGAACTTATTTGGAGGATGGCTTTATTTAACAAAGTAGCGAAAAAAAAAGGGGGTAAGGAAAACGAGATGAGAAGATCACAGAGCATCTCAAACTCCAGAATGAGAGATAACTGTGCTGTTACCCATTAACAGTCTGGGAAAACAATTTGGTGGGTTTAATGAGCATTTAAAAAAACTGAAACAGGCAGGGCGCGGTGGCTCACGCTTGTAATCCCAGCACTTTGGGAGGCCATGGCGGGCGGATCACGTGGTCAGGAGATCGAGACCACGGTGAAACCCCATCTCTACTAAAAATACAAAAAATTAGCTGGGCGTGGTGGCGGGCACCTGTAGTCCTAGCTACTCGGGAGGCTGAGGCAGCAGAATGGCGTGAACCCGGGAGGCGGAGCTTGAAGTGAGCCGAGTTCGTGCCACAGCACTCCAGCCTGGGTGACAGAGCGAGACTCCGTCTCAAAAAAAAAAAAAAAAACTGAAACACGACAGACCAGAATGAGTGGTGTGAATAAGCATTATTTCCTAAAGTCTTTGTTCACTTGTAGTATATGGGTTTACCATAGTCCTCAGGCAAATGTGAAATGCACTGTCTACAGGTAGCAGAGGATGTGCAGGGGCTTGAGCAGGGCCAGCAGGACGCAGCACCACACTGGAACCTCAGTGCACAGTGTGACCCTGAGGCAGGGATGGCTGTGGTGCTCCGTGCACTCACCCTTCCACTATAAGGTTCCACGCCCAAACTACCTTCTGAAAACCAGTGTCGGCCATAGGACATGCTAGCATGGGTCAACTGGCCTGCCTTTGTAACTGACTCACATGACAGATGGAGAGGTTTTAAGACCAGATAATTCTCCTATTTTTCAATCAACTTCATTTTAGTTCTGTCTTTTAAAAAAAGGAAAAAAAAAAAAAAGCTGCAAAAAGATTCCGCTGTCACACAATGGACCGTCCAGCCAAGGATACCGCATGCACGCCATGAAAAGTTCACCCACCCTCTTCAGGTTTCCCGGTCTTCATGGAGCTTGAAGAAACCACTGCTCATGCACAATCTCTGCCTGCAACTTAACAAAACTAGAGGAAACCCCAGCAGTGGCTCAGACACATCAAAAACCATTGCAGGCATCCCCAGAGTGCAGTGGTCTGTCCCACTGAGAAAGCAGCCACTGAGGGCACAATGTGAGCAGACAATGGAGAAAGGCTCAGGGGGTGGATGAGCATGTGCTGATAGAGATGCATGAGTCAGCAAGCTGGGAGATGCAGGGGGCAATAAATTACTAAATCCTGGCCTAGAAGTACATGGCAACATTGGCACAACTCTTGCTTATCTTCCATAGCATGTAAAGAACAGTAAGTGTTCTCAAACTGTTGTTAAGCTTAAAGGCTCATGTGGAATGCTTATTAACCATGCAGACCCGCAAGCGCCCATCCACAGGGTATCCGTCCCTAGAGTGTCTGGGGCTCTTGGAGGGTAAGAGGATCTAGAAGATCATGCACCTAGGATGGTGGGGCAGAGGAGGCCAAGTGTTAGGAAAGTAACAACCAAGGAGGGGACGCACCTCTCTACTAAAACTGGAGAGCCGAGGCACCATGCCAGTGCCACCTGAGATCATACAGACCCTACAATTGCAAGCCTTAGTGTTGTCCTACGTAGATTATCAATCTAAAAATAAATGTCATAATCTGGATGCTCATATAACCTTCTAACAATCATACTGTAAAATCTACAATTCTGCCTGAAAAGCATCTTGACAAGAAACAGTTTTTGAGAAGGCCAATATATTTCAATAGGACAAATATATTACTTTACAATTTGAAAAAAAAATTTGAATATGACAAATGCCTTGCTTTGAAGAACAGATGGATAACATTTTAGAATACTTCTATATATATTTATGTTTCATTTTACACAACGAATAATACCTTAAACTGATACCTGAAACCATGTACATAAACCAGACGTTTCACTGACTCACACTGCGCTGAGACAGGCACCGGCCACAAGGAAGTAGAGTCAGTGACCCGGGCACTGCGCAGGAAGCCTGTGGCGCTCTCACAATCTCATCCCCACCCCCACACTATAAATCTCTAATGACAAAATGATAAAATCCAGGCTCAGCGAGAAGGAATCTACCCACAGTCACAAATAAAGTAGCTGGATTCAAACCCAGACCCTTATTTCAAACTATTGGACCTGCTACCACAGCAGAGCTGAGCCGAGGAGGCTACAAACAGTTTCACACATATGTGAGAATGCAGCACGCAAGCAACAGAAAGGGTGACTCTGGCAAGTCAGCTCGGTGGCTGGGGAAGCCCAGCACTATAGGATGGGGTATTCACAGGCTGTCAGAGAGGTATGCCAAGGCCTCACTTTACTAGGAACGTTTGGAGCTTCTTCCGTAAGAAAGCCTGGAAAGATAGCAAACTGCTATAGTCACTGAATGATTTCTTTTCTACATCTTTCAGCAAGTTGGTGAGACTAGGATGGAAATGTATTGGTGTTCATTTACACCAAGTATACCAGGGTATGACGTGTCACTCATATTCCTGACTGTCAGGGGTGTACAGTTTTCCTTTATGGAGCAGAAAAGAAAGAGAACGTTAAGTAAAAGCTGAATTCTGTGTCAACAGGAAAGAGCGAAGGCAAATAAACCAAAATGGAAGAAAATAAATCATTAAATTTAGAAAAGAAAAGATCAAATTCACAGCAGAACTACTTGGCATGTGTGAATTTTTCATTTCTATCTGCTCCCCAACTCAACAGGGCTGAGAACAGACAGCCGGGAGGGTCTCTGATAGTGTAACAAAGAGGGCCTGGGCCCAACAGAAGGCCTCGGCCTGGCTGGACAGATGCTCAGAGTTCTGCATGGCCTGGCCCTGCCAAGTGCTATCTCCCTACAGAAGCACCAGTCTCTGGGTGCCCTGACCAGGGAAGCCACAAGAGTCACAGAGACAGACACCTAATAGGTCTAGTCTCCTCATGCCCTAGTTAAGCTAACATCACACATTCAGTTTCCTTCACATAATGGGTGAGCTTAAAATGTCAGGAACACAGAAAGCACTTTTCCATGTGGCAGTCAGATGATGGCTCAAACTTCTTTCACAGCCTTGTCAGGACTTCTCGCTGTCATCAGAAGACTGTGTGACCAAGAAGCCCCAACTGGTCATGGAGCTATCCCCTTGCAACCCGCAAGTGAAGGTTCAGAGACACCTAACTGTGTCAACACATTTGTCTTAAGATCAATACGAAATGTCTACACAGATTAGTGGATGGCTACAACACAACGTAATGATATAGATCATGATTAATTTTTGCCAACATAAAAAATTCAGAATCACTTTTATGAGAAGATATTAGAAATGGTACCATGTGTTAAAAGGTCAAAACATAAATATAAAGCGGATTATCTGTCTCGAACAAGAGCATAACAATCTGAAAGAAAAACCTACAGCTACACTAAAGTCATTCCCTCAGCCCCAGACCTACCTACCCATGCCTCAGGATCCTGGAGCAGGGCATGATGGAATTCTCTTTGTGAAACACAAAGTTTTTTTGGAAGTAGAGTTGGAAAGGACTTAAAGGACAAGAAAAACATTCAACACCATCTTCAAGCAAAAGAGGTACATCAGGCACAAACTTCCTGGGATACCAGATCAAAGGGAGCCAAACAAAATTCTTTTAGCTATTTTACGTTAAAAACCACATCAGTGTTCTGGTTTTCTAGCATACTAAGAGTTAATTTTTAAAAAGTAGTGATAACTACCATTCATTGAGCTTTTTCATCAGCTAATTTAATACACAAACAACTCAGCAAATCTGTCAACGCACATTTGAATGCTCTGAGGTTCTGCGAGCTTCAGGTCACACCACCACCTAGAAATACCAACCAAGAGACTCTGAGCGAACCGGTTCCTGCCAACAGCTAGGTCTCAGTGCTGCTCACAGAGCGTGCTAACACCAAACAGCCTGCCTTCCCGTGGTTCATCTTTCACAGTCCAGATTTGGTCCAGGGAGTACATGTCATTAGCAAAAATTAACAGGAGAGGGGAATACAAGACTTATGCAAGAGATGCCTCCATAACACTACATGTCAAAATAAATAATAAATGTGGAGATGTCCTGTTCCACAGGGCTTTCTCTCCTAAGATACATATATAAGTTCTCAAGAAAATGAAACCCATTCATACAAATAAGTTCACAAAGTGGAAAAAAACTCAGTCTTCTCTCTCAATAAGGACTTTTACATATCCATTTTAAAATGTCAGTAATTTAATGCAAAAATGTGAAAGCAATAAAGTGGATGTATATAGAGCTTATTAAATATTAGGTATTAAGTACATATACATATTAATACTTACATGCACAAATACAAATACATAGTTACATAAGTATATTAAGTATAAGAGATGGAAGAAAAGGAAAAAGGGCAAGTTACTCTCCCTAAGATAGGACCTAGTTATTGTAAAAATCTTATCTTAGCAGATGAAGAGGAAAATAAGGTGCTTGAATATTCACCAATCTTTCAAATATAATTACCTCTCTAGAAGTAGGATCATGGGGAATTCTCTATACTGTATTTTTCAGTGTTTGAATTCTATATAACTTTGTATCAAGATGATAATTAGAAAAAAGATATAAAACAAAGAATTAAAAATTATAATACAGCAACCTCAGATTTGATTCAGATTCTGCAAGTCCAAATGAATCTATGAAAATAACATAAAATAAACACCTCCACAAGGATTCAACTGTAATTTTTGTTTTGTTTTTTTTTTTTTAAACAGGATCTCACTCCATTGCCCAGGCTGGAGTACAGTGGCACAATCTCAGCTCATTGCAACCTCCACCTCCCAGGTTCAAGCAATTCTCCTACCTAGCCTCCCAAGTAGCTGGGACTTCAAGCAAACACCACCACGTCCAGCTAATTTTTGTATTTTTTGGTAGAGAAAAGGTTTCACCATGTTGGTCTTGAACTTCTGACCTCAAGTGATCTGCCTGCCTCAGCTTCCCGAAGTGCTGAAATTACAGGCATGAGCCATTGCACCTGGCCTCAACTGTAATTCTTAATTCAACTGAAAGATTACAAACATCTGACAGGCACCAGGAAGGGAAAAAAGACAAGAATGTCACCTTAATTTTTAAAATTTAAACAAGAATAAAGCAAGTGTATGCTGGTACTGCTCTACTGTTCTAACAAAGGAACTGGAGGAGACATTACTTAGAAAGCCACACATTTCATTCCTTTTCTTTCCTTTTTTTTCTTTTTTTTTTTTAAGAGACAGGGACTCGTTCTGTTGCCCGGCTGGACTGCAGTGGTGCCCTCATGGCTCACTACAGCCTCGAACTCCTGGGCTCAAGTGATCCTGCCGTCTTAGCCACCCAGGTTGCTGGACCCACAGGCACATGCCACCATGTCTGGCTAATTTTTAAATTTTATGTTGCCCAGGCTGGCTTCACGCAATCCCCCTGCCTCAGCCTCTCAAAGTGCGGGTATTAAAGCATGAGTCACCACACGTGGCCCCCTTTTCTTATTTTATTGCCAAACTGTGTTAGGCCTAGAATAACTGCCAGTTCTGATCACTACCCAAGCACCAGCCTATTTTCTTCCAAGGGACGTGCTAGAAAGAGAGTGTTGTGTCTCTGCAAAGTAGCCAATTAAACTCAGAACTGAACTTCCAACAGGTTCACCTTCAATTTTTTTGGAAAAATACGTCAGGCAGGCACAACTATGTGGCAAGAAGTCTTCTCATATTCTAAGAACTCCTCCTCTAACAGATCTTCCAAAAATTCTAAAGAGAAATTTGTATTTCAAAAGAGTAACACAGCCCATCACGTCCACTCCAACAGCATAGGAGAACTGTACAGTACAAAGACACTGAACAACTCATCCAACTAAAGAAACTAAAATGCTGAATAAGATATTAAAGAAATACAATGAAAAGAAGAGATAAAGCTCAGGGCTGCCAAGTGTACCCAGATGAAGGCTGCCCTACTGCCCCTGAGGACTGGCTGAGAGCATTTCCTGATCTGCTGCCATCTGTGTGGATGCCTCCCCAAGAACTTGGGGTTACAAGAGCATATTTTCTGTAGTGTATATGAGTCCCCTGTGCAATGAACCCCTGATGACAGCATGGGGGCACACACATCTGTTCCATCAATGTTGCTGCAATGCACACCCCACACCCACCTTCCTACAGGCACAGAGCAAATCTCCACAAAGAGCACCCGCACGCATGCAGCTCTCAGACGTCCACAAGTCATGACAACATCCAGCAATGCTCAGTGGCGACAGCGAGGACCCAATAACTCCACCCATAACCCCCCACAACATTTTATCTTTAAAAATAAATGTTTGACAATTTTATAGGCCTTTGTAAAAGGTATCTTATGTTCTAAGTTGTAGAACTTAGATGTTCTTAGTGAGGTTGAACAACTTTTTATGTTTACTGATGGCTGCTTCCTTTGTGAATTCCATGCTTATACCTTTAAGAGATGAGATCTCACTACACTGCCCAGGAGAGAGTGCATTTGCCATTCACAGGTATGATCATAGCTCACTGCAGCCTCAACCTCCTGGGCTCAAGTGATCCTCCCACCTCAGACTCCCGAGTAGCTGGGACTACAGGCGTACAGTACCATACCCAGCACATTTGTATCTTTTTCCATTTAAAACAGTTGCCATCGGCTGCACACAGTGGCTCATGCCTGTAATCCCAGCACTTTTGGCAGAGGTAGGAGGATTGCTTGAGGCCAGGAGTTTGAAACCAGCCTGGGCAATACAGCGAGACCCCACAACTACAAATAATACAGGTTAGCTGGGTGTGGTGGAACATGTCTTTCGTCTCAAGTGGAGCATGCTAAGGTGTGAGGATCACCTGAGCCCAAGAGTTTGAGGCTGCAGTGAGTTATGATGGTGCCACTGCACTCCAGCCTGGGTGAAACAGCAAGACCCTGTCCCTAAAAAAATAATAATTTTAGAAAACCACTCACCTTTTTAATTCATAGGAAGCTTTTTTCTTTTTTTGTTGTCTCTTTTTTTATGTGACAATCCCCATCGCCCATCACTACCACCCTTTAAAAGAGTGCCACTGATTTATTGTTGGGGAAACTAGGCCATTTATTTTGCAGGGTGTCCCACATTATTCCTTCCTTGTGGTATCACTGAATGTACACTACAGAAGACAGGAGAAGTTAGGGCTGGACAATGAGAGGCAGAGCGTAGCAGGTGGGGACACACCTTGCTATGCATCTAGAAGGCCAATCGCCTCTGCTATTTTACAGTCTAGAAATTATAAATGTTTCTGGCCAGGCACAGTGGGTCATGCCTGTAATCCCAGCACTTTGGGAGGCCGAGGTGGGGGGATCACCTGAGGTCAGGAGTTTGAGACCAGCCTGGCCAACATGGTGAAACCTCATCTCTACTAAAAATACAAAAAATTAGCCGGGCATGGTAGTAGGCAACTGTAATCCTAGCTAGTCGGGAGGCTGAGGCAGGAGAATCACTTGAACCTGGGAGGCAGAGGTTGCAGTTAGCAGAGATCATGCCATTGCACTCCAGCCTGGCCAACAAGAGCAAAATTCCATCTCAAAAAAATTTAAAAATATATACATATATATAAACATTTCTACCATCAATGTATTTTAAGACCAGAGTTCTGGAGTTCAACTGTTTCCAGCAGCTGAATGGTCTGACTGTCTGGAGACCCACTGTCCTGAGGGCAAATGGCATCAAGTTGGGAGAAAACTCACCTCCAAAGAAACACCAGGGTCTCTCCAGCCTAAGGTCATGCTAAGCACACTCTGGATCAGGAATGTCTAATCTTTTGGCATCCCTGGGTCACATTGGAAGAAGAAGAATTGTCTTGGGCCCCATATAAAATAGACTAACAATAGCTAATGAGCTTTAAAAAAAAAAAATCAGAAAAAAAATCTCAATGTTTTAAGAAAGTTTATGAATTTGTGTTGGGCCGCCATCCTGCGCTGTGTGCGGCCCACGGGCCATGGGATGAACAAGTTTGCTCTAGATGTTTCCCGTGGCACTTAGAACACATCCAGCTGTGCACGTCCCAGCCCTGCTGGTCCTCACACCACAGACCATCAGCTGGCTCACTTCTTTCTCCCAGTCTTCCTGCCCTCCTTTGCTCTAGTGCTCCCAGTTCCCCGCTCCTCACTCTTGGCACGTCTTCTTCACGAACTCATCAGGGCTTCTATGTTCACTGCTTACATACGCTCCTCCAGAAAGCAAGCTCTGCGCACAGACCTCATCACTCCTGTCCTCTGCCCTGTTCACTGGTAAATAAATGCCCAAGTATTTCTTGCTAAGAGAATGAATAATTTCTGTTCTCTTAGGGCCATCCTGAAAAAGCAACATAGGTCCCAGGGTCCTCATTCAATTCTAAACCAAAGGTTAAAAAAGTAGTGACTTTTTTTGGTAAACTATAAAAGCAATTCTTTGTTCTCTTATGCACAGCCTAAGGGGCACATTATACACTGTAGATACAACCAATTCAATACACTAGAACCCTTGCTGAAAATCATGAACACTGTCCCTACTTGGCACATGCGTCATACCCCTGCACCTGCCACAAGCAAAGGATGCCCATGATCAAGGGTTTGACCCCAAGTCGAATGCTAGTTTCTGGCCCCAAAGCCTTCAGGAACAAGCACCCTTGTCTCCTCTGCCTTCATTCATCTCAAGTCTAACATGTCTGTCTCTTCCTTATTATAGGGTGTACCCTGCATTCTTCATGGCACTTCAAACCACAAGGATGGTAAAACACAAGACTCCGAGCAGGTCAAATTCCAGTGGCAGAAACAAGATGCATCTCCAGAAAACAGTAAAGATGCCATATCAGGGATAAAGACAATAAGCAATGCAAGAGGTCAGAGGGAGGACAGATGCCCAGAGCTCCAAAAAGCTGACCAGAACCTTCATAGACAGGTAGGAGGGTGCATACACAGCAAAGACAGGACATGCTCAGGCAGTCCTACTCACTCCAAGTTCAGTTCATCCTACCAAAGACAACTTGCCAAATTAGATGGGCAACTCACGTTCTTCTCAATCCCTCCCTACCGGAGGAACAAGCACCTCAACTGAAACGTGCCCCAGTCACCACCCACGTCCCCAAGTCAGCACTTTGACCTGGTTTCCACATCTCCATCACTAGCACTGAACTCTTGTTGGGGTCATAAAGCTTACTTCTGCTTTTTGTCTTACTTCTTATCTATGTTTCACAGTTTAGAAAGAACATTTCTTACTAAGACAAAAACTGTATTGTACAGACACTTTGACTTTGCTGACATGAGTCACGTTTTACAGCAAAATGCACATGCCTTAGAATCCTGGCGCATAAGGGCTTCCAAGACCATCTAGCAGTTGTTCTCAAACTTCAGTGTGCTAAAGACTGACTGAGGTGCTTATTTAAAATGCAAATTTGGGGGCCCAACCAGAGATTCTGATTCAATGGGTACTCAATATATTATCTTGCTAGAGGTTAATTTAAAAGTTTGAATATTCAATTGCAACTCTTTACTTCATTTTACAGTCTTGGCATTGCATATACAGCAAATAAACATTTATTAATTTTATACTTCTCTGCACATATAGCAAATCAACATTTATTAATGTTATACTTCTCTGCTATAAACAGGGTATGCATCCCTGGATGGCAGACAGACCTTCAGTAAGCTCTGCCCTGGGTCAACAGACATTTATTCCTATTTCACAGATGGAAAGAAGACACAGAGGAAAGATCACCTGCTTCAGGTGACACACCAGGTAAGAACTGGCACGGAAACTGACAACTATGACTCTTACATTTCCTACATCAGAAACAGATGAAACATCAACCAGTCCTGGTTATCTACACTGTAGAGTTCACACCAAGGAAAAGGAGACACTGACTTAAAGGAAAGAAATATTCTTTCCCTGTTTTTTTTGTTTTAAACATAAGACAGTTTAAAGAAAGGGGGCAGTGCAAATTTAAGATTTCCTTGATCAAATTTTAACCAGCTATGTATCTGTGAACTCATTTATTCAGGGACACACAGTGTTTAAAATACTCCGCTAAGGAAACAGTTCCAGCCTGGGTCTAGGCAGCCTTCTAGGGTTTTGCTTGGGCAAACAGTGTTATTTCCAAAGTGTCCTGTGACCTGCTGAGTTTAGGAGAAGGACAGGAAATTCAGAGCTCTCTTGATCCGTGAGCCAGGAGATTAATGTTTCGGGGGTCGGCAGGGGGTTGCTGTGGTGGGTGTGAGTGGCACTACACCGGACAAATGCCCCCATGTTTTGGTCATCACACAAACCAGTTCTTGTCAAATTCCTCCCCAGAAAGTTTCCTGTGGCTCCAGGCCATGGGGCTGGGATGGTGCAGATTTTAAATCATGGAAACTTCAAGAACATACCTACCCTTCCTCTCTCCTCTCTGTCCAAGGAGCCCCCGTCTGAGTACAGACTGACCATCACCCACCTGCAACAAACTACATCTCTGAGCAAAGCACCAGCTGGGCTGGCAGGTCAGAAGGCAGCTTCCCCAGGTCACTACCCGCCAGGAAGCACCCAGCAACCTGCGCACCACTCACTTTGTTGCCCCTCCGCTGCCCTCGTCGTTGTCTGAAGATGACGATGTAGAAGAACCAGGGAAGTAGGCGGAATCCACGTGGTTGGGGCTGCCGCTCTGGGCCGGGTTGATGGGCGAGGACCGCTCATACAGCGGCGTGTGCTTCCCTTCGTGAGGAATGTTGCTGTAGCTGTTCTGCTCCGTCAGATTCTTCCCGCTCGTGTCCAAAGTGAGAGGTGCTGGCTCAGAGAGGCTGTACGGGTATGGACCCTGGCCCGGAGCGCCCCCTGGGCTGGGCACCTGTGGGGCCTGAAGCAAAGGGCACAGGTCACGCGCACGTGGCCAGCAGGACCCGACTCAGGCCCAGGCTGACATTTTCTGGCTCATTTTTATTTCAACAAACACTGGCATCTATTTCACATATCAATTCAAGAGGTTAGGAACTTATTTTAGCATTCGTTGAAATTCAGCGCATGCACTGTGTCTGACACCCGCCACCCGACCCAATGCAGGGAAGGCCTTACCACGGGCTTTGCTTGCAGAGAGGTCTGCGGAATGTTGAGCATCTGAGGAGGAACATGCGGCGGCACCATCCCAGGCATTCCAAACGGACCAGGTCTGGCTGCTTCACCAACACAGAAAGAAAAGAATCACACAGCTGTGAACAGAATGCGTTTTCCAGGGCATCCTGGGGGCCAGCCCATGGCGCCAGGGATCTCACCCTCACCTGGCTCAGACATCGACACCACCATGGGTCCCACTTCTCAGAAATCATTACAAATTGCCATTTCACAGTAAGGAAAACTTAATTTTATGATGCTCGATTTGATGGACTGGGGCTGGGATTCGAACTTTCCAGATTTCTCGGTGAACTTGCCGTAGAGGTTCTGCTCTCGTGCACTTCCTGAGGGCCTTGGCTGTCCCTCTGCCTGCAACTTGGTGGGGATTCTCTGTAACTGTCTCCCTGCTCAGGGCTGCTCCTAGCCTGAGGTCTCCGCGAAACCAGAAGCCCTGGCAGGCATGAAAGGAACAAAGTCGGACCGAACAGTTTCCTTTACCTTTGTCAAGCAAGAGGACTTTTCTATTTAAAGTACATTGCAACTACCATTAGGTTCTCAGCTAACTAGTGAGTTTTCAATATAAAAGGTATCGCTTTTCATTGTTCAGCAATTAGGTTACATTTTAACACATATACATGATGAGTAATTTGCGATTCTGTGTTCTCTTAAAACATAATTTCATAAACCTGCCTGATGTGTGCTGCCATGTGCTAGTCATCATCCCCACACTACCTTGCAAAAGTGAAGAAACCTGTGAGGGGACTGAAAGCCACACGGAGGAATGGCTGATGCAGGGCAGCAGGACAAGCAGCCGGGCCAGCCCGAAGCTGGGACAGAAGGCAGGGGCTGGAAGCCTCCATACTCAAACTCTGGCCTCGCGGGGCCTAACTAAGGACAGGAAGAGAGCTCAGGGGCCACATCAGCCAACAGAAGTGAACGAGTGAGTAGATGGTGCCCATAAAGGGCTGTTCCAGAGACAGCACAAGACCCACAGTAACAAGGACCGACTGGGGCCCAAATGTCAAACAGCACTTCCAAACACCACCAGCAGGAAACAGGAGGACATGGCACATGGACCCCTAGGAGCTGCAGTCCCTCTCAGAACACTTAGGTGCTGAGCATCTATGATGTGTCAAGCTGAGGACTGGGCCTGGGAATGACAGGAGCCCTGAGGCGGTTTAACTAAGATGCACACTGCTGAAGACACAGAGAAAATAGAAAACCTGTGTGAGACACAACAGATCCGCCAGGGGCTCGCACGGCTGCACCATCTCTTCCTTGGGTTTGTTTTAAATGTGGAAGAAAACCAAGCCCAGAGCTTCCTGACTCCAACTTCCCTCTTTAAGCAGTAGATACGCTTCTACAATCTCTTCGTCTGAACACCAGGTGATATGGTTAGGCTGCACGTCCCCACCCAAATCTCATCTTGAATTATAATCCCCATAATCCCCACGTGTCTAGGCAGAGACTAGGTGGAGGTAATTGGATCATAGAGGCAGTTTCTCCCATGCTCTTCTAATGATAGTGAATGAGTTCTCACAAGATCTGATGGTTGTATAAGGGGCTCTTCCCCCTTCATTCAGCACTTCTTACTGCTGCCTTGTGAAGAAGGTGCCTTGCTTCCCCTTCAACTTCTGCCATGATGCTAAGTTTCCTGAGGCCTCCCCAGCCATGCTGAACTGTGAGTCAATCAAACCTCTTTCCGTTATAAATTATCTAGTCTCAGGCAGTTCTTTATAGCAGTATGAAATCAGAGGAAAACACCAGGCAAGGGGAACACAACCCACGAACCACCACCTCTCACACTGCCTACTGTCAATATAGGTAAGGACAGAAACATTCCCCAAACCTTCACTCTTGTTCTCTGAAAAGCAAATGTCCACGGCTGCATTCGCAAGAGGTTCCCTAAGCCAACACTGGGCGTGGTGAGACCAGGAGTGCAAACGCTGTCCTTAGTCTGGCCTCCTGAGAGCCAAACACCGCCAACAGACGCTGGGAGTGAAGCACAGATCATTGTTGACTCCCCCCAGAGAACGACCAGGAATCTTACAGACTACAATTTGTCTGAGGTTCCTGCCTTCCAAGGGCCTTCAGCTCACAAGCTCTAAAACACCATAGCCCTTTGATCCTGGCTTGCACCAAGAAAAAACCTTGGCAGAGCTTCCACCTTTGTACCAAATAAAAACGACTGCAGTATGAGAAGCTGGGAATAACGAGACAGGCATGTGTGTAGTCACAGACACCTCACACTTGCACACAACACGCACACAGACACACGTGCACACAACACACTCCTAACTGCCCAATAAGTCCACAAGTCCATGCCTCTAAGGAATGTGTGTGCACGATCAAGTGCTCACTCACACACAGGCGTAGATACACACAGAAGTGCAAACACACCCGGCACGTGCATGCATGGCACACACACACACACGGCACAGACAATACAAGGAGCTGTTCCTTAAACAGTATGTTGGCTAGATCTGCACCTCCACGTGTGTGATCAAAGTCACTATTATTTTAAAAAACTGTTCACAGGTGATTCTGATAAGCAGGTTCGGTCCAAAGAATATTATAAAATCTATTCAAGCTCTAATCATGTAATTTAAATCAATGTAAAATGTCTAGTGTATAATGTCTTGTGGCTGACCTCACTTGCCTAACTTTGGGATAATACAAATGTAAGGCTAGACTCATGTAGCACCCGCATTCAAGTCAAGATGATCGTTTTTGTTTTTTGATTTTTGGCCATTTCATCCTAAAACCTTCCTTGAAAGCACAAACTTTCCTTTAAAGCAAACAAACAAACTACATTACAGCATAAAACTAAATAATTCCAAGGAAAGAATATTTTCTAAAATCACATTCCAATCTTGACCTCAAATAATCCTCTGTGAATCCACAGAGCAAGTCACTATTCTATTAAAGCAGTCCAATAAGTGAATTAATTTGTCTGCATCTTCTGAAGGCTGCAGACTTGCCTCCTAACCCAGGGTCTGCCTCTGTGGATTCAGGCCTTCATCTATGTCGGTTCTTGTTCTCCATGCCCAAGTGCAGCTGAGCAGAACCGCTGTGTGTCTTGTCTACAAGAGGCATCTTTCTCAGAAGTGACACGGGGCTCCAGAGTAGAGATCACACCATCAGTTTCTCACTCTCTTCCTTTCACACTTACTAGAGAGGTGGGCTTTTGGTAAAAAAAAATACGCAGACTGAAGACAAGAAGCGAAAGAAGAAAAAAAGGCCAAAAAAGTTTACTATATTTCAAAATATTTCGTAACTTTAAAAATAGTTTTTAAATAGTAAGAAGTTCTTTCAGAATGAAAAGAGACATGCACTGCAATCCCTCGGCTGTATGATCTTGACTTGTTACAGCTCAGTTACCTACTTCCTCAAAGGATTCACTTACGCCTATATGCAGCTGTGTGGCTTTTGCTCTGAATTAAAATACGGTAAAATTCTTTAAAGAAATGGTGTTAAACTGGAACCTCTTCTTAGAACTACAGTCGGCCTTACCCCAGTCCCCATTCCTAGCCCAACCTAACAAATGTTCCTCTATTACTTGGCATATGATCCTGAAATGTTAAACAAAACAAAGAGTAACAAAGTTAAGTCTTAAAAAACAAAACAAAAAACTGGCCTGGCTCGGTGGCTCATGCCTGTAATCCCAGCACTTTGGGAGGCCAAGGCAGGCGAATCACTTGAGGTCAGGAGTTCAAGATCAGCCTGACCAACATGGCGAAAGCCAGTCTCTACTAAAAATAAAAAAATTAGCCAGGCATGGTGGCAGGTGCCTATAACCCCAGTTACTTAGGAGGCAGAGGCTGTAGTCAGCAGAGATCGCGCCACTGCACTCTGGCCTGGGTGACAGAGTGAGACTCCATCTCACAAATAAATAAATAAACAGGCAGACATTGTATGATTTTCAAGTATCACCCGAAAAATATAGCTTTGAAGATGTCGAGTCCAAGATTAAATAAATCAATATAATCCCTACTACCTTTAATTTTCATCACTTGCAAACATAGACAAGGCAAAACTTTCCAACCATTTCAAACATGTGTAAACGGACATGTTTACTAAATATCAATAGTCTACAGAAGATAAGAAGGTATAGAAAGGAAACTGTCATGTGACCTGTTCCCGTTACACTACAGATCCAGTGTCCAGAGAGGCAGGGTAGGGCCTGGAGCACAGTGGGAGGGCACGGCATCTGGCCATCCTGTAGGGAGAGGAGGCCCCGCAGAGCTGGTCAGGCTGGCCGAGCCTGGACTGAGACCAGGTGCAATGTCAGTGCCCAGGGAGGCAAAGGATGGAGGAGCAACTCCCAAGAGCTAAGAGCCTGGGAGCAGCTGATGTCAGCCCAGAGCCTGCGGTACTGGCCAGACCCCATGGGAAGAGCCTGAGGCCGGCGCCCAGAAGAGAAGGCCTGGTGACAGAAGGAGGCAAAACCTGAGGGATGATCAGCTTGAAGAAGGCTAAGTGCAAGGCCCATGAGAAGTAAGATTATGAACTCAATGAACAGGCACGTCCTGTGTGGCACGTGAAAGAATTCGGAACAGCGGGAAAAATTAAACCACGGAAGCAAACTTCAAGTCAACAGAAACAAGAACTTTCTAAGAACGAGAGCAGTTCAACAATGAAAAGAGTTGCTTTACTGACTGCTGGACTGCTCATACAAGAACATTCTACAGCAGGGAGCTGGGCTGAACTTCTATAAACACTCCTCACTCCCCAAATCCTTTCCATCCCTGAATGTGGATAGTGAGAGGGTAGACATCATGAGATAGGGCATCATTCAAATCCACCCAGTGCCTGAGTCTCAAGTAGCAAGTTTTATCTAAATGTATTCAGTTCCTGGGTTTAATTAATCAGTTTGAACAGAATACTTGTACTGACTGAGCAAAGTTCAAGAAGGCAGAATAGGAACGTTACATCTCATTAAGACTGGTTATGGTGGCTCATGCCTACAATCCCAACACTTGGGAGGCTGAGGCAGTTCAGACCAGGCCAGGCAACACATCAAGACCCTGTTTCTACACACACTCACAAAAGCAACACAAAAAAAAACCAAAAATCCCAAATCCCATTTAGCCACTGAAATGTGTTTTATAAGTCTATGATGAAATAAGATAAATTAGTTTCTGTCCATTTGTGGATTTTGGAAAAGCACAACCTAAAAGAAAACTCTACCAGGTCTCTATTTTGAAGTCACTGGTAAACTGAACTGACATTCCTCATTTGTAACCAAATATTGAAACACCATTAACAAACCCAACATTAATAAACCTAAATGCATCCACTACGGGAAGACACACGCTGCAGTCTTTTAAATCAGACAATAGCTCAAAGGAGAGTGTAGGTTCTTCCAAAACATCCGATTTTTAAGTTCAAAATAAAAATGACCTTCCAAAACAGCCACACGATCAGACAGCCTGTGTCACTTCCTACTTCACACTAACTACCACGAACTCACTGAAAATGGAGCGAAAGGTCGCAGAGCAGACGCTGAAAGCAAAGCCCCCAGCACCAGCAGGAGAATCTAATTTTCTACTTGGGAATTGTGGACCAGAAGGGCAAGATGAGTGGCCTTTCTACTCAATGGGAGTAATGCCCTGACTTCCCTCTGGTGCCCTTTATTCTGTCAGCCTCCAGGGCTTAACATCAACGTCATCCGCATTAGCTTTAAAGATAAAAACTCATCAAGATGAACTAGGACGCATCTCAAAAAGACCAAGTGCAGAATAGGAAGCACGATACAGCATTTAATTTAAAATTAAAGTAATGTATTAATTGTTCCATATGTACAAGGTGACAAAATATAAAAACATGTTCAAGGGGGCTGTACATGACTTTTAGAAAAGCCTGAAGCATCTCTTTTTTATAAAAGACTGATTTGAAGCATAGGTTGCCATTTGTGTAACCTGAAGTAGGTACACCACCACTCACTCTACTGTTACTTCTATTTTTTGTTAACAGTTTTTCATCACAACAACAAAACTTCAGTAAAAAATCTAAGAAAGGGCAAGTCTAGTAAGCAAAGCTATAGGACAAAGTGAGGATTTAATATAACATTTTTAAGGAATATCACATTTTTTAAGGTTATTGGTAAAATACAGCAATAGTATAATGAATACCTCATGAAAATAAAATTTTTTAAAAAATCATTATAGTAGCAAAAAACTAAACACGTTCTTGACAATGACAGCAGGGACATGGCTAAATTATATAGCACCTCCACACTGCAGAGTATCAGACCATCTCTGGAGAAAATAAGAAAGTCATCACCAGCTTCTATAATGGGCCCCATTTACCGGTCATAGTCCCCAGGCTTGGTCAGTCCCAACCCCCAAGGCCATCCATGCTCCCTGCTGAGCCCACTCCTCTGCAGGAGGCCCCAGGCACTCCACTTCTGCCCTGACCACAACAGGACAAGAGGGCCACCGGGTGGGTCCAGGTGGGTCCAGCCGTCCAGCTGTCAGCCAGGCATGGCCTGGGGCAGTGTGGGCCACCATGTGGTCTCTTTCACATTTCCATTCTTTCTGCCCTAGAGGACCTGCCTCTATCCTTTGGCCCTTTTGCTAGAGCACTCAGCTGACTCAGGCAGGTTACACTACCGATTTCTCACCAGAGCCTGCAGTGGGCTCTGTTCAGTCCTCCAGGGTCTGAGCGGCATGCCACTGAGTTCCCTGGAGGCTGAACACCTTTTCTCCGCAGCTTAGGATCAGTCGTCTGGCATTTAAAATCATTCTTTACATATTGTCTTTTCAACTTCCGAGTGGGATATTTTCTCATGATGTCAGATTCTGGGGGGTATGTTATTGGAGAGAGAACACGTGTATTTTCAAAATAACTGTTAACACTGTCTATTGAGCAATGCGACACAGGGATCAGGGCTGTGGTGACACATATGAAGTAGGGCTGTTTATTCTATGGAAAAGTCAGGGGAGCAGCAGGACACACAGACCTCATGCAGCACAGGAGCCCCTCTCAGTCAGGATGGAGTGATGCCCAACAGCAAAGCAGGGGCAGGATCCCCATGGCCAGAGCCCAGAACACCAGCCCCAAGACCAGCCTGGCTTCTCCCTCAGGTTTGTCACAAGTAACTTTCACAACACGAATTCCCTCTCCTGGGCAGGTTGCCCGAGCTGGAGGTAGCAGTGCCCACCCCAGACCACTCACTCTGCTGTCTCCTAGGTCTGAATCCAGGTCAGTCACTGGGCATTGCAGGAAAGTGATCCCTCGGACACACTCTGGTCTGGTAGAATGTGACCAGCCTTGGGGACCTGTCAGGGCACAGGCTGACCACAGGCTCCTGTCCCAATGAAACACTCCACAGGGCCCTTCCCAAGCACCTGGCAGCTGCTACACCCAGAGGTCACTGTGTTGCTGTGACCAGGACCAGGTTGGTCATCACTGTGTAGCATCTGTTCTTTGCTTAGTGCTGATTAGCTCCTTTTTCAACATGGTCCTATTTGCAAATTTCTTCTCTGACACGCAGCAGTCTGGCTGCTCTACACATCTGCCCTCAGTCTACTCACTCTGTGACCTCCCCATGCTGCTTAGTGGAGGCCAGACTTTCAAAAGGCCAGGTAGCAGGAGGCTGTCTGCTATGAGAGATCAAGCTCCCCTATCTTCACTGTAAAACCACATGTGCACCAAAACCACTCCCTTCTATATCTTTAACCCTTCTCTCTCAGTAGTCATCATCCCCATAACAACTTCAACCTGTTCAATTCTCCCCTGCATTTCAAAGCCCCACCTCTTTATGGAAATGACTGTAGAGAGGCATGGTGCTTGCCACCCATCCTATCCTCTTCTATGAATTTCTATACTGAGGAAGAAAGAAAGCTAAAAATGACCTTTCCTAGGATCCACTGCCTCTTGTTGAGGGCCAACCAATTGTACATACACAAGGTTTGGGAGCTCCAAATTCAGCCGAAGCCTGCCCTGAGTGGTCCTGCTTACACTTCATCTATCAGGCAGCGCCCTCATCTTGCTCAACCTCTCAGAACTCAGTGCTGCCAACAACTGTGCACAGGGTATCTCCCCTGGCCTCACTGCGCCACTCTTTCTGTGCATCTACCTCCTGCATCTGGTCCCAGGGGTGCTATCTCTTTATCCTCCACTTCCATCACCACGGCTCCTCTCAGCATTACACACCAGCAAAGCTGCAACCCATGACTCCAGCTTAGCTCCTCACTCTGCTTTCACCTGTGCATTCTAATGCCTGTTTCCCATCTCCACCGGGATCCTAGAAGGCGTCTCAACATTCGTGTCCAAAACCATCCTCCAAATCTGCTCTTCCTCCAATCATCTTTATCTCATTAATGGCATCCTCACCTGAGCTGCTCAAGCCAAAACTCTGGGAGCCATTTCCCCCGAATTCTTTTCATTGAGCTTCTATAATCAAGCATCAATATCTCCTATCTATTTATTCTATCTCCCAAAAACCTGTGAAATCCACCCAGCACTCCTGCCTCCCACAGAGGAGAACTTGCCCCAGGGACTGCAACCATGCCTTGCCTCAATACTGAAAGAGTTTCCCACTCCTTTCCCTATACCTGCCCTTGCCCACCCCAATCCCCTCTGCACAATGAGGCCCGAGCAATACAAATGCACACCTCAGCATACCACTCCCAGATTAAAAGTCTTTCATGAGGATATTTCTTTAACCTGAAAAAGGTAAAGGAGATAGTGCTAAGGGTTAAGATGACAAGACATCAGACTCCCCCTTAAGATCAAGGGCTAGACAAGAACAGTCACCATCGCACCATCTATTAAAAATCATGCCCTGGCCAGGTGCGGTAGCTCACACCTGTCCATTTGTGGACAGCACTTTGGGAGGCCGAAGTGGGCAGATCATGAGGTCAGGAGTTCGACATCAGCCTGGCTAACATGGTGAAACCCCGTCTCTACTAAAAATACAAAAATTAGCCGGGCGTGGTGGCAGGCACCTGTAATCCCAGCTACTTGGGAGGCTGAGGCAGGAGAATTGCTTGAACCCAGGAGGTGGAGGTTGCAGTGAGCTGAGATTGCATCACTGCACTCCAGTCTGGGCGACAGAGTGAGACTCCATCTTGAAAACAAAAAAAAAAAAAAAAAAAAAGAAGAAAAATAAAAATCATGCCCTAACTCACAGCTGGCTCAGTGGATCACGAAGATAAAAAAGATACTAGAGAAGACACAATCAGCCAAAGCAAGATACAAATCAACTATGAAAATTAATAAGAACTGAGCAAAGTTGTTAAGATAAAATCAACTTACAGTATTAATTTGAAAATATAAGACACACATAGAAATAGCAGCCAAAAATAAATACTTAGCAATATCTCTAACAAAAGATGTTATGAATGCTTAATAAAGAAAATTCAAGTTTATGGAAAGATATTCAAGACAATTCAAATCAACAGAGAAATGTAACATCTTCTTTAGTACACTCAATAATAAAGATTTTATTCTTTCCAAATTGATCTACAGAATTGGTGTAATTCCAATCAAAATCTCCACAAGGATCATAAAATGTACATAAAAGTGAAAAGGATCAAGAACAGTCTCGACCTCTTGCAGAAATATTACATGGGCAGATTTGCCCAATCAGACATCAAGTATTATTACAAGGCTATGGCAACTAGAACAGCATAATCCTGTGGCATGAAGATAATCAGAAATTCAACAGAACTGAGCCCAGAAACAGACCCACACACGGAGACACTCAACATGTCAGAAGAGGACAGCGTTCTCAGTGGATAATACTAAGGCAACGGGTTCTCCACACGGTGAACAAGAAACTGAATTCCCTCACTCAAACCATAAACAAAATTCAGTGCCAGGTAGAATCAAAGGGCAAAATCACAAATAAAACTTTTAGAAGACAAAACATTTATCACCTCAGGCTAGGGAGGAATTCTTCCTTTACGTTTTCTTTTTCTCCTTCTCATGTAACACTTTAAAACATACACAGGAAAAAAGGGAACTGTACGATAAGCCACATGTACCTATCGACCACCTTCAAAATTAACCAGCACACGGCCTATTGCGTGTTATCTGCACTTCCACCCTTCTTTGCCCACTACTGCATTATTGTGAAGCAAATCTCAGACATGACATCATTTCATCCATAAATACAGGATAGGACTTAAAGGTACAAACGATAAAGGGAAAAATTCGCCGGGCGCGGTGGCTCACGCTTGTAATCCCAGCACTTTGGGAGGCCGAGGCGGGCGGATCACGAGGTCAGGAGATCGAGACCATGGTGAAACCCCGTCTCTACTAAAAATACAAAAAATTAGCTGGGCGTGGTGGCAGGCGCCTGTAGTCCCAGCTACTCGGAGAGGCTGAGGCAGGAGAATGGCGTGAACCCGGGAGGCAGAGGTTGCAGTGAGCCGAGATCGTGCCACTGCACTCCAGCCTAGGGGACAGAGCGAGACTCCGTCTCAAAAAAAATAAATAAAAAATAAAATAAAATAAAAAAAATAAATAAAATAAAGGGAAAAATTCATGTATTTGACATTAAGAACTCTGATCTCAAAGCACATCATGAAGACAGAAAAATGCAAGCCACAGATTGGAAGATTATTATTTGCAGTCCATATATCTGACTAGCATCCAATATATATATTAAGTTATCCCTATGAATAAGCAAAAGAAAAACAACCCAACAGAAACACAAGCAAACAGGCCAGGCGCGGTGGCTCACGCCTGTAATCCCAGCATTTCAGGAGGCCGAGGCGGGCGGATCACGAGGTCAGGAGATTGAGACCATCCTGGCTAGCATGGTGAAACCCCGTCTCTACTAAAAATACAAAAAATTAGCTGGGCGTGGTGGCGGGCACCTGTAGTCCCAGCTACTCGGGAGGCTGAGGCAGGAGAATGGCGTGAACCTGGGAGGTGGAGCTTGCAGTGAGCAGAGATTGTGCCACTGCACTCCAGCCTGGGCGACAGAGAGAGACTCTGTCTCAAAAAAAAAAAAGAAACACAAGCGAACAACATGAACAAGCATTTTACAATAGAGGAAACCCTACTGGCCCATAAACATAAAGATTCTCAACCTCATTAGCAATCAGGGAAATGCAAACTGAAACCTTTACAGGATATAGTTTCATAATCACTAGACCAAAAAAAAAAAAAAAAAAAAAACATGGAGCAATGAGAGGGTTCTTTCACTTCTGCCAGGAGAATAAATAGGTGCATCCGTGTCCAGCAGCAGCAGAGGCTTGAACAGGGCCCTACTCTGGAGTTTCCCTGGAATTCCACTCCTGGGCACATCAGGTCACATGAAACAATGTTCACAAGCGCACTATTCATCATGGCAAGCAGTTGGAAACAGTCCATTTTCCATCAACAGTAGAATGGACAAATATATATTAATACAATGGAATGCTGCACAGCATTAAAAAATGAACTATGCCAACATGAATGAAACCCAATAATATAAATATTAAGAAGGCAAGTCAGAGGAGTACATGCTATATGATTTTATTTCATAACAAACAAAATGAAACTATTTAGTATCCAGACATACAGACACGATAAAATTATACAGAGAAGCACAGAATAACTAATACAAAATTGAGGGTGGTAGAGAGTCGAGGAATGCAACCAGGGAAGACATATAAGAGGGCTAAGATATTAGTAATGTTCTAAGACTAACACATTGTAGTATGATAGTTACAAAATCATTTTTTTACAGGTAAAAATTCTTCCATGAACTTTCATGTTCTAAGAGTAAAGTCTAAAACCCAAGTGGTGCCTGGCAACTGCACTGCCGCTCTCAGCATCACCTGACCACTCTCCCCACTTTCTGTGCTTCAGCCACATTCTTCTTATTTTTCTTCTTCACTATGTCCTCCTACCTCAGGACCTCTCACATGCCACCTACCCTGCATGGAATACACTTCCTCCCATATTGGCACCTCGCTAGATGCCTACTGAACCCCCAAACCCCACTCAACAATAATCTAATCAATCAGAATTGGCCATTTTAATCGTAGATTGATTCAATCAGGTTGGTCTTCCTTGAGGTTCCTGTTCTTTTTCCTGCAGGATTCCCTGGCGTTCACTTCCCCACTATACATTCATCTGTAGGGGCAACGGTAACTCCTCTCTTATTTACCACACTTTCAGCACCCAGCACACCGCCTGTGCTGCTGTCATGAAATGCGCAAATCAACGAGCTCTTTACTTTAAAATATATATATATATATACTTTTTTTTGAGCAGTTTCAAGGTTACAAAAATCTTGAGCAGAGTACACACTTTGCATTGGTGTGACACATTTGTTCCAACCAATGAGCCAAACCTGGCTACATTATGATTACCTAATGCCCACAGTTGACATTAGGGTTCACTCTTGGTGCTGTACATATTCTGGATATGGATAGATGTATAATGCCATGTATCCACCATTACAGTATCATACAGAAGTTTCACTGCCCCCAAAATCTGCCTAATCATCCCTCCCTGCCCACAACCTCTGGCAACCCTTGATCTTTTTCCTGCCTCCATACTTTTGGCCTTTTCCAGATGTCCTATAGTTCGAATCGCATGGTATGTAGCCTTTTCTGATTGGCTTCTTTCACTTAGTAATATGTACTTATGTTCCTCTGCATCTTTTCATGGCTTGATAGCTCACTGCTTTTTAGTGCTGATTATTTCATTGCTTAGATATACCAAACTTTATTTCCCTATTGACCTACTGAAGACATCTTGGTAGCCTCCAAGTGTCGGCTATTATGAATAAAGTTGCTTTAAATATCTGTGTGCAGGTTTTTGTGTAGACATAAGTTTTCAACTCTTTTGGGCAAACAGCAACAAGCATGACTTGGGAATTTTGTAAATACTGCGAAGCTGTCTTCCAAAGTCGCTGTACCATTTTTGCAATCCCATTAGCAACACAATCTGTTGCTACCCATCCTCACCAGCATTTAGTGTTGTTGGTGTTTTCTATGTTAATCATTCTAACAAATGTGTAATTAAAATGTGTAGTAGGAGCTCATTTACTTTTCACTAAGGAAGGCCAATGACACAGTGGATACTTCTTCAGCCTCAATTTCACCTGCATACAGGATCTATACCCACAGATTCCACATCCACAGATCTGAGGTGAGACCTCAGTGTTAGATGTGTTACTTGTTACTTTAGTAAATTCCACCAATGATTTTGAAGCAACTGGTTTAACCAGGGAACTAAATATTTTGAAATCTCAACTATCACATATCTTATTTGTGCTTGCATTTAGATTGGTGATTTCCTGGTGAGCTATAGCAGATTTTACATGCTGTGACAGAAAGAACAAATCACAACCATTTCCAGATAGGCAGGTCCTCGCTTAGTAATTATGACATAGTGAATGGTTAAAAAATAAATATGCATCTCACCACCACTTATTTTCAAAATCATCTCAAAATACATGATTTCTGGGAGACTATATTGTGTGTGTGTGTGTGTGTGTGTGTGTGTGTGTGTGTCCTCCTAAGAACTCTAAACTACCCAAAAACTGTTTAGAGATCTGAGGTATTTTTCTCGTATTGCAGATAGATTTACAGGCTTACAAAGAAAGGCACAGAGGATGAGTTGTGGTTCCTAAAAGCCAGGCCAACTGGTACCTAGCTAGGAACATTCCTTTTTAAAAAATATAAATTCCTAAGGCCCAATTAAGATGCTGAAATAGCAGTTTTGAGGTGGAATCTAAAGTTCCAGCCAAGTTTAGAAACCTCTGGTTAGATCAACTCGCCCCATGTTTTTCCCCTATAGCCAAGCTCTCTAAGCTTATAATATGATTACCCTAAAATTTCTTCAAAACTCTACACATACTCCAATTTCTGAATGATTAATAAGATAAATTCTAATATAACAAGAAACTAATATCCCCACATTGGTTGTTCAAAATTCTGAATTATTTTCCTGTAGAATAATATAATGGACTGTGGTTGGATTCTATGACAGATCACCAAAGACCACTTAGGACCTATCTAATACTTATAAAAATATTTCTATGGAAACTACATCATGGGTTCCAACTTGGGGTGCCAGAAAGCGTCCCACCAACTCCATGTTGTTCCTTCTAGACTTTCAACTTAGGTTCCAGTCTTCGTCCTGTTAGTTTCACTGGTAGGATCCCAGTAGTATGCAGGGGTAAAAATCAATGACAGCTAATATAACTTATGTTTCTTCAGAGTTATCAGAAAAAAACTAAAGTTATTTTTACAAAAATCCATTTCTGCTAGTTCCAAATTGTGTGTATGCAGCTTGAAACAAAACGTCCTTCCCAAGCTTGCCTGAAGCCTCTCTCCAGGCTTGTCTCCTGCCATTCCAGACTGCATACCCGTCATCTTAAAATTCTACACTGCCCAAACTTCCTGCCTGGCTGTCATTCTGTGCCTGTACTTTTGTTAGTCCCTCCGCCTACAACCCTCATTTCTGCAACAGCCAGAAGCATCAGGGAATGCTGTACAGGAGGATTTACAGGCAGTTCATGCCTACCCTAAGCTGCCTGAAACTATCATCCCAAACATCCCAAACTCTACCAGTTACTTTCCTGTTCTCCATAAACCACTGAGTAGTGAAAATGAAAGTGAAACTAAATTCTGAGTAAACTTCATCTCTAAAATACTTACCTAAAATCTTAATAATTTGATAAGAACACAAAAGCACTTGACACAACATTTTTTAAGATATTCAAACTTAACTCACCTTGCCTATTCAAAACATCTTCATAATTATCATGAGCCCAGATCAATGCCAAATGTTAAGTGTGCTGCCTTTCTCCATACTTATCTTCCTAATTTTCTTCTAAGTAGATTTTCTAGTCCCAAGTACACTCTAAGGACTTTCTAAACTACACCTGCCATACAGATTGTCCCACAGGAGCACAATGTCAGCGAAACACAGGAGCCTGCCAGCCCCACCTCTGAGCGCTCCTTCAGGCTCCTCACTGCTCATTCCAATGCCCAATCATTCAGTGCCTGTTGAGGCCATTCTGCCAATGAGAATAATAATGACAGTATCTACTATCAGACAGTATCTGTTATTCTTATAGGCAGAATTACCTAAAAGGGCATTGAATGATTGAACAAGTACTTCACTAAAGCACCTTACATACGCCTTCTCTTTTAATATTCACATAATGATCCCATTCTATAAAATAGGGAGCTCGAAGTCAGGAGGCAGTAGGCCACAGGTGGCAATGTTCATGCTCCCCATCATTCCCACAAGCAATTATTAGACATCTTCTGTGTGCAGGGTATACAGTAGACACACTGCGATCTAGTCCCATAACGCCTCACCTTAACTGATGAAACAGTGAGGCCGGGCGCGGTGGATCACACTTGTAATCCCAGCACTTTGGGAGGCCGAGGCGGGCGGATCACGAGGTCAGGAGATCGAGACCACGGTGAAACCCCGTCTCTACTAAAAATACAAAAAAATTAGCCAGGCGTGGTAGCGGGCGCCTGTAGTCCCAGCTACTCGGAGAGGCTGAGGCAGGAGAATGGCGTGAACCCGGGAGGCGGAGCTTGCAGTGAGCCGAGATGGCGCCACTGCACTCCAGCCTGGGCGACAGAGTGAGACTCCGTCTCAAAAAAAAAAAGAAACAGTGTACTGTACAGTTAGTCTCCCTCCTGCCGATGCTCTGTGCCCCCTTTTCCAAAAATAATCCTGAAACACATCTCGTCATTTCACTCTCTTGATTTAAAAACCAAGTGGATCAATTCATTCAGTCAAATATTTATCCACTGGGGATATAAAAGTAAAGGTGACTAATAGGCCCTTATTACCCTAGACTTTACATTGTGGGGAGTGACGGGAGAAGGGGTGGTCTTGGTGAAAAATAGAAGCCAAAGAGTGTGCAGAGATTTAAAGCCAGGCAGACCTTGGAGAACACGACAGCCTGGATCTCACAAATCAGAAGGGCACAAACACAAGCCGGTCAGAGAAAGGAGCCCTCCAGGCACAAAAGCTGGCCCAGAGGCTCAGGGCAGAAGCTAGCTCGGTTCATGCAAGGCAAGAAAGGAGGCTGCGCTCAGGAGTGAGGAGCCAGCAGTCTCAGATGATGGGGAGGAAGCAAGGTAAGCAGTTGGGAATTTATTCCAAGTGTGATGAGAAGCCAATGGGGAATACTAAGCATGGGAGAAGCACAGTCCAATTGCCATTTTTAAACATTACTTTGGCTGCTGGGAAAAAAATGGATTGCAGGGGAGCAAGAGACCAGCCAAGAGCCCCACTGGGAGGCTGCTGCCATTTACTGACCTCACAGTGGAGATTCAGCCACTCCATGCCCATCTCCAGGTTACAAGCCCTACCTCCTTTATTACAGGGCATCGGCACAAGCCATGTTTCCCTGTCTATCACCCAGCCACATACATAGGCAGCCAAAGCCAGTGCCATGCCTCTGATCTCCAATGCCCAGTTCCTAGCACACAGCAGACACTATGCTTGAATAAATGAAGGGTACAGCTCTTAAGGCCACTTTCCATCTTGGAATTAGTCTTCTCAAATAAATAAAAAGTCTCCTTCCAGTAAGAGTCTCTTGAACATGCAATCATTCTTTTGTTAACTTATATGAAGCAAACAACACAATTTAAACAAGAGTTGGGGTCTATTTCTCATACTTCTACTTACAGTCTAGTGCTTTATAACCTCCATAAGACATTCAATATGAAGCAGGCTTCAGGCTAACAGCTTATAAATATTTTTATTTCCCAATTTCAAATCTCTGAATTAACTTTTGGTCTTTTGCAGGCTGAACGTAGTGGCTCATGCCTGTAATCCCAGCATTTTGGGAGGCTGAGATGGGCAGATCGCTTGAGGCTAGGAGTTCGAGACCAGTCTGGCCAACATGGTGAAACCCCATCTCTACTAAAAATACAAAAATTAGCTGGGCGTGGTGGCGCATGCCTGTAATCCCAGCTACTCAGGAGGCTGGGGCACAATAATCACTTGAGCCTGGGAGGCAGAGGTTGCGGTGAGCCGAGATCACGCTACTACACTCCAGCCTGGGTGACAGTGCAAGACTCTGCTCAACAACAAAAAAGAATTAAAAAAAAAAAAAAAAAAGGCATGGGTCAAGAAAAGAGAGACTACAAACACACTGCATTTATGAAATTACTTGCAGTTGTGGAGGCCCTTCTATGTCCTCAGGCAATTCTGTATTTAGAAGCGAGTGTCTCAGAGCTGCCAAGACGTCAACATCCCCTCAACCTGCTGCCTCATCTGCACAATGCCCTCTGATTCTTCTTCATCCTACGAAGGCTGTTAAGTTCTCTTCCTCCTCAATATTTTCAGGGATTGCTACTGAGTCTGCCCAGGAAGTTTGGCTATACTTACTGGCATAACTACAGAAAATCATGTTTCAAAAACATAAACCTACAAGATTATATGGTGAATATTTAAACCTATTTGGATTATCACATGGTCAATATTGATCACGGGCTTTTATTTACTTACCTAAGTAATGTGGTGGATGAAATGACATAGGCTTACTAGTCGCTGAATAATATCCAATTGCTCTCTTAAATCGAATAACTTTGTCATCTGTTCTAGACTGAAATAAAGGCAGGAAAACCTTCATAAATTAGTGTGCCACTGGTCATGTGTATCACAATATTTTTTATAATTCAGCACATGTATAATATTCTACAGCTTGTCAAGTTAGAGAAGAATTTTGAATGACATTAAAACTTTCAGGGAAAATCAATAGATTACTACAAAAGAATCAAACCAAACGTGAATTCTTTTAAAGCAATGTAGTCACAAGAGCAGAACCCCGACGTGGTAGTCAGGGCCCTGGGTTCTAACTCTAAGACTTCCCTGACTTCCACTCTGCTCGGTCTCTGGTCCTGCCCAGAGAGGAATCTCAAGCCATCTGTACCAAGGGAACGGACGGCAGTGACAGACTGGGGATGTGCCTGCCCAGGGTTTCAGCTCTCTCTTTTTCTTCTGAGACGGAGTTTCGCTCCTTCGCCCAGGCTGGAGTGCGGTGGCGTGATCTCCGCTCACTGCAGCCTCCGCCTTACGGTTTCAAGCGATTCTCCTGCCTCAGCATCCCGAGTAGCTGGCATTACAGGCACCCACCACCATGCCTGGCTAATTTTTGTATTTTTAGTAGAGACAGGGTTTCACCATGTTGGCCAGGCTAGTCTCAAACTCCTGACCTCGTGATCCGCCTGCCTCGGCCTCCCAGAGTGTCGGGATTACAGGCGTGAGCCACCGTGCCTGGCTGCGTTTCAGCTCTGTAGAGACACAGCAGGAGTTTCACAGAGCCTTGCCTATTCTACTGATGCCAACTTGTTGGCACACCTACTTCCCCAAAAAAGAAGAAAATCCCTGACCATCACCTGAAGAAAGCAGACAATCAGAGATTCATAATGCCATATGACTGACTTGATATAGTTCATGTTCTGAAAACTCTGAAATACAGATCCTACTAAGTTAAGATCGAGAACTTACGAGCAGGAGACCTCACCAACCGTCTAACTGAATCTCCCTCCTTTTATTCAGCCTGGAAAAGCTGGGTAAAGCGGCTGAGACTTCCTGGCTGGCAGGGAACATGACCAGGCTACCTCAGCCTCTGGCCTTGCAACCTGCAGCTTTCTTCCAGTGGCCTAAGCAAGAGCTCTCAGATCCATCCAGTCAGCTTGCACCCTCAAGTCCCCTTCTTCCAAACCTGGCCACACCACTATGCAAAGTCGTATCCCATGAATCTGTTGTTTTTGTTGGGGTTTTTTTTTTTTTTTTTTTACCTGCGAATGCTGGAAAACATCTTTAGCTATCGCATCCAAGTCAGAGGTGTCCTGAATGTTGCGTACATAGTCAGCAACGGCTTTGATCACTACGTCGCAAGGTGGCAAGACCAGCTGGTGGGCCCGAACCTGAGAAAACAAACGCAGGTGTCAACAGTGGATGGTGAGCAACCAGAACCAGGCTAATCTGAATGCAGGAGCCAGAAATTCCAACAAGGAGCTACCATCTAAGATCTTATCAGTGCCTGATGATTATCCACCTGTGAGATCTTGGCCCTAAGACTTTCCTAAGCCGTTCACATTCTGAAGCTCAAGAACAGGATTTTCCTTTCAGTGGACGAAATACAACTCAGCTGCTTAAACTGTGTTGGGTGAAAAGAGCATCTGACAGCCTTCCACCACTTCTGAGAAGTCCAAGACTTGTTTGCAATTAATTCCAACGCCAGGACCTGCATCCATAACAAGCGAAGCACAAAGCAGCCCAGAGAGAAGGCCTGGAGCCACCATTCGCTCCCTTTCTTTCAACAGCAACCAACAAAGATGAAGGCCTGCACCAGTAGGATCTTTAGATTAGAGCCCAGGACTCCCTGAAACCGTAAGCAGAAATGCAGTTACCAAGTCCTTGAATCCACCTTCAAAGGCCAACTTCAGCTCCAACTGGAGAAAAATGGCATCACTGCCTGTTGAGGGGCATGTTTGAGGAAAGTGACAAAGAATATCAAATAAAGCGTAGGAACATCTCATTAGCCAAAAACAGCTGATACTAGAAAAATGTAAGTTAACAGGTTGAAAAAGAAGACTAGCCACCTAATAAAAGCTTTATTGTAGGCAGGACAATGACCTCCCAAAGCTGTCCACATCCTCCTCTCCAGAACCTGCGAATATGCTGCATTACGTGGCAAAATTCAATGAAGGCTGCCTGTCAGCTGACCTCCAAATAAGAATCCTGTCCTGGATTAACAAGCCCAAGGGAATCACAGGGTCCTCAAAATGTGGAGAAAGGAGGCAGTGATGCAGCATGACAGGGCCTCAGATGCTCGAGGCTGGACAGGCCGGGATCCTCCCAAGAGCCTGCAGAGGGACCAGCCCTTGTATGTTAACATACAAGGAAATGAATGTTGTCTTCATGCCTGCTGACACAACATTCATTCCACATCCCATAATGGATAAAGGAGTAATTTTGACACTCAAGTGTTATTATTAAAGAAATACATTTCATCAGGCTAGAACTGCCATAGAAAATGACTCTTCTGATGCATCTGGGCTAAGCACATTGAAAACCTTCTGGACAGAATTCACTACTCTAGTAAGTGAATGCCATTAAGACCATTCATGATTCATGGGAGGAAGTCAAAATATCAACCTTAACAGGAGCTTGGAAGACTTGGTTGATTCCAACCCTCGTGAATGGCTTTGAGGGGGTTCAAGACTTAAGTGGAGGAAGTCACTGCAGATGTGGTGGAAATAGCAAGAGAACCAGAATTAGAAGTGGAGCCTGAAGATATGACCAAAATGCTGAAATCTCATGATAAATCCTGAATAAATGAGGAAGTACTTGTTATGGACAAGCAAAGAAAGCGCCTTTTTGAGCTGGAATCTACTCCTGGTGAAGATGCTGTCAAAGATATCAAAATAAAAGCAAAGGATTTAGAATAGGACATAAGCTTAGTTGATAAAGCAGTGGCAGGGTTTAAGATTAACTCCAATTTCATAAAACATTTCTACTGTGGGTAAACTGCTATCAAATAACATTGCAGGCTATAGAGAAATCTTTCATGAAAGGAAGAGTCAATTGATGTGACAAACTTGAATGTTGTCCAATTTCCTGAAACTGCCACAGCCACCCCAACCTCCAGCAACCACCACCCTTATCAGTCAGCAGCTATCAGCAAGACCCTCCACCAGCAAAATGATTCCAACTTGCTGTAGACTCAAGCGATCATAGCATTTTAAAGTATTTTTGATTAAGGGATGTACCTTGTGTTTCGGACGTAATGCCATTACACACTTAATAGACTACAGTACTGTGTAAACATTTCTATTATATGTACTGGAAAACCTAAAATTGACATGACTTCTCTATCATTCCCCTCCAGGCCCCTGCTCTCAAAGGCTCCATGTATGTCACAAGGAGGCTGCAGAACAGCAGAGTCCCCTTTGGTAAGTGCCTCGGCCTTTCCAAATCTCTGTGCATGAGGAATGCACAAAACAGGGACATGTTCCAGTGAGTTACAACGGTGTATTAGGTTACTGTTATTTTGTTGTTGTTGAGGATCATGATGGTATATTAGCTAACATATCTTAGCTAGACACTCTTTTAAGCATTTTATGTATAGGACTGTATTAATTCTCACACATCTATCATGGCAGCCCTTGTTTGTGTTAGAGATGGTACCCTCCACAGGGTTCTGAGTGGTCAGTTGTGGCCCACAGGCCACTGGCAAGTGGTGGCAGACCCTTGGCAGCCACGGAGGGCCTGCTGCCCACCACACAATGCCTACTCAGCTGCTGCTGGCCCCCGTGTAGGCAGCAGTACTACTGATGTACAGAATCGTGGGACTAGTGCCAGTGAACCTATGGAAACCCTGGGTGATCTGGGCATGCACTGCTGTAGTGGCCTTCACGTTCATGACGCACAGTGGGAAGAAAAGAAGAGTCGGCCCAAAGGTATTCAGCCCAGGGTGAGGTCCATAGAATGGCGAGATCCAAGATGTGGCTAGCACTCCAAGCCCGTGGTGGCCTAATGTCGCCCATGCCAGAGGCCAGTCCTCAATCACTCCAAACCCCCTGCTTGAGGGTTCCAAATGAAACAAGCAGGTCTTCCTACCAGGACCTAGGTGAGCTTCTGAAGAGAGCACAGAAAAGCAGGCCTCCTGAATTTCCCCAAGTGACTGAACAAAGCAGGTCCCACATGCTTCACAGCATGATGGAGAAGATCTTCTGGGGCAAGCACAGATCATCTGAATGACAGCACTGACCACTGGCAACCTGCAGAGCTTCCCGACCAAGAAATTGTGAGACGGAAACAATGCTTGCAGACAAGAAGGGAAAGATAAAAAGGCTGGAGCAGGCAAAGACGGTAATGGAACAGGCCATGAATGTTGCAGTGAGGCGAATGACCTCCCTGTCCCATACCCCTCCAAGCATCCTGCATCAGCTGGAGAGCAGTAAAGACCACGTGAAGGATGAAGACTTGGCAATGGAGGGGAACAGGAAAGCAGGATATGGTGGTCCCCTAGCACCCCGGCTACAAGTTCCTCCGAAGAATATGGATGGTGACAGTGACTTAGGTGCATCCTTCAAATGTCCTGAAGGAAAGACTGAAGCAACAAATAAGCAATTGTGGGAAGAATTCCAAAGAAGTAAAGAATGCACAGCACAAATCCAAAGTCTGGCGAGAGGCCTCTCTGCAGGGCACAAGGGCACAGCTGGGGAAGGAACTCGCAAAGCTGCAGCTGAAGCTTCCTGCTCTGCCTGAATTGCACTAAGAACCCATGATGGGGCCTCAGTAGGAGTCCACGCAGGAGGACGCCTACTGCCTGGACCTCGATCAGAGACTTCGCAAGGTACGCTAGTACTTAAACCGCATGTATCAGACCTGCAACCGCTAGGAATTGAAGGAAGACACTTCCAGTTTTCAGAAGCAGATACTCTTCCACAAGAAAAGGGCCCAGGAAGGCTGGATGGCTGCCGGGCCCACTGAAAGAGCGCTCCAGGAGCTCCAGAAAGAAAATGACCACCACTACGGACAGAAGCTGGCTGACTGCGAAGCCAAGTTTCACCCTTTCCCGAGTGGCCCTTTGGCTCCTGGGACTCTGCCCAAAGCCCACAGGGCCTGAAAGCCCCCAGGGGGACAGTGGGCCCCCAGGAGGGAGGCAGGTCACCATGTGAGGGCTTGGGTACAGAGCACGTGCCTATTTGATTCTATTTCCCCTGTAGTTGGGTCCTGGACACTCAGAGACTCGGCAGAACATCAGCCGCTGCTGCTCCCTTTAGAGCACATTTGGGTACTCTCTTGTTAGTTTAGCTACCGTTCAAGAGTTGATGCTGAAACTGCTCTCACTCAAGTTTGATAGATAGCATTAGGCTTGTAAGGTACTGTTTATCAAATGAAGATTGTTTAATATAATTCTTACAAATATACTGATTCCACATCTTTGGGCCCTCCAAAATTATATAGGGTAAGTATTGTATTTTCATTTAGAGAAAGGGCCCCTCTTAACCTCAACATCATTGTGTTTGATATGGATGAGAAGGTTTAAAAGAGAGACCATTTCTGATCTATGAGCTGTTATTTGAAAATAGTACATTAAATTGGCTAGAATAAACTTTGGTTTGAACACAATGCCAAAATACACTCAAAAACAAGGCCATACCACTCAAAGATCATATTTTTAATAGTTTGATCCTAACCTTTGTGGTTTAATTTAGGGAGGTGGACATTTTGCCACCATTGCTTCTTATTTTGCAACAGACAGCAGCACTCGGAGAGCTTGGGCCTTGCATAGCAAACGAGTCAGCCTCCCGGGCCAGAGCAGGCAGGAACAGCAACAGCCTTTCCCCAGAAGTAAAGAAGTTCATAGAGAAGGTGCAGGGCCTCCTGTCTCCCAGGGGCATGTGCAGCCCATAACCATGGCTTACACCCAAGACACCACAAGTAACTGGGCAGCCCTGCTTCACTCCCATCCCACTTCAAAACAAAACAACAGAACCTGCTGCTTTTGTTCCTGTGGATATCCTTGTCATCACTATCCCCAGCCCTACAACATGCAGCTAGAAGATCCTTGAAGTGAATAGATGCTATAATTAAAGTGTCCCCTAAATCCTTCTGAGTGGCTCAGTAACATCTACCCTCTGGTTTAATGCCGAAAACACCGGCCCTTTATAATTTGCTGACCATGCAGCTGCCCTCCCCACCAGCCACCCTCCACCACCCCACTCCGCAGGCAGCTCTGAGCCTGTGCAGAGAAGTTTGCTTCCCTCCTGGATGGCTCCTAATCTAGCCTTCTAAATCCAGTCCAGGATGAGCTCCCTGACGTCTTCTTTAATCCTTAGGGTCAGGACCTGGTGTGCATTTGCTACCTACGTGTGGGAGGAGTCAGAGGTGCTGTCCTAAGGGCCTGGTCACATCAACAAACCCCACATGAGAAAGTGGCTGGAGACAGAAATGCAACACCACAGGGACATATGGATGGACTTTACAGGAGACATTTTAAATTGAAGAAGATAGATTGGATAGTTGTATATATATCTTTATTTAAAAATAACAGGGAATCTTGATACTAAAAGGTATTCTAGGATAAATCCTTTAGAAACTTGCTAAGTGTTTTAACATGATAAAAGCATATATGTATGAGAAGTTAATTTATATGCTATCCATCTACATAACTCTATAAATACATACATATATATATATATATATACACACCTATATAAACACCACACATGAAGGTAGTTATCAATATACTTACAAGTGGGAAAAAAACACATCAAGACTTGTTTGTCCATGAAAAGCATCATCACCAGTGTTGCTAAACTTTCCCTAAGATTCTAAAATAGCACATGGTTCATCTCATCACAGCAGTAACTACGCAGGAAGGTTAAGGTAATTTGTCCTTGCCTATTCATAAAAACAAAATTAACACTCAAACTAAACAAGTGAAGTGTCTGCTGCTTAGAGACAGTGTATAAAATATTGTAAATTATGTCCCATTTATTTCCTCCTCTGCTTTCTTTAATCAGTTTTTTAAATCTTAGCCCAAAAACTTAACATTAAAAAAAAAAGTCAAATAAATTACGACATATCTAGAGCTAGAACCATATGTACATTCTATCTCTAAGGAAAGTAAGTAAACTTAATTAACAAGCAAACGCTTATGATCAATTGCTTTTTTCACATCACTGTGTAGCAATTTCACTAATTGTGATTGAAATTTTACCTGCTTTGTAGGTCAAGAAAATAATTTAGGGCTGGAAAAGACCTTTGAAAGATTCAACCTACCCCTTTACTTCCAGGCAGAATCATTAAATAATAAATAGATACTGTTTGGGTGGAAATTGATCATTGTCTCCGTGCAAAAATATCCTCTTATGTGAAAGATTTTCACTTTTAGCATCATCTTTCCCCAAATCTCCTCATCATTTCCTACTGAAAAACATGTTCTGCAGTCTTCTAAACATCACTGACAGATGGATATAGCATGCAGGGCTTTGCTGAATGCAGAATGCCACCAAACCTGACCCAGGCAAGCATGCTGCAGGGCTATCTCCCTGACATATCACAATCCATGAGTGGTGGCGCCCCATTGTCACCCATTACAATCTCTTGTCCTTTGGCCACTCTTGACAGCCTTTGTTTCGTTTTTAAAAAAAAAAAAACCTCCAAGAGGCTGCAATCTTGGAGTTGGGTCAGTGGTGTGGGCAGGGCACCAGCCTGGCCACACTACTGGGCCTGCTCCCCGAATGGGTGGTGCTGGGAGCACTGGCTGGACTTCTGCTGCGGCCACGCAGGGTGAGCCTCTGGCCTCATCTCCAAGCAGCTTGACAACCCCAGGCATAACTTTCAGAACAAGCAGTATGGGTTCTCACCAATCTATCTACCAGGCCCGTGTTAGGGGTGAAAAGTGGAGGCTGGCACCCATACTACATACTACAGGGACACAAAAGTCCATGGAAACCCTGTCAGGCACGTCCTCAAAGGGGACTTCAATGGGAAGCCCTCACTAAAGCTGCCTGGTGACTACTCCAGACAGAAAAGACCTTTGATGCTTTAGAGCCACTGATTTCAGTGAATTATTTCAGGCACTCAAGGGGAGTCTTAAGGAAGCTAAGAAACAACTACACTATAACAACATTTGAAATCCAAAGAAAACAATCTCTTCCTAGTTCCTGAAAGCAAAATAATAAATAATGTAGCCCCTGCTAAACAAGCATTTATTTATTTATTCACTGTTTTCTAATATTTCACTGCTTAAAAATCTGCAGTCTCACACTTGGTTATATCTTTAAAATCAAACATTTTTTCTATAGATGTGAATTCGTTTAAATGAAGTTACCATGTAATATTTCCAACTGTTAAATCAAACCCAACATGCCACAGTACTCAAATGATTCAATAAAATCCAATATTCCTTTTAATGTAATATGTTGACTGAAAACTCTTTCAAAGCTCTCGAAAATGTACCACTAGACAGGATCATTTGACAGGGTCTGACCTAATCTCTAAAATCCACTTGGTCATATTCCTGTGGGATGTATAAGCTAATTAAATATACCATACAAAACTATGATTAAATGATTTTGAGACTGTTGGTGCCACTGCTCCCAAAGTGTCTCTCAGCTGCTCATTTAAAATGCAAATGAATATAAATGCAAGTTTCGCAAAGTATCATTGCTGAAGCAGAACTGATCCACTTCATCACCAAGTGGAAAACAGCGAAGGGCAAGTACTCTGCATTTTGGCAATTTCAAGGAAGGGAAATGGAAGCTTGATTTGGTCAATATTCATTCATGGATGAGGCCTGTGCTAGAAAAGGAACACAGAACAACCCTTCAAATTTCCTGACTTCAAGAAACTCACATTCTTCTTGGTGACAAAATGTTGCCCCAGCCTAGGACACAGTGGAGCACAGGTCTGGGGGCTGAGGAGGGAGAAATGCTTCCTTGGTCATCCAAGGTGGGCAAAGCTCAAAGTGTAGTCCCCAAGAAACTGTCACCACCACAGTCCTTGGCCCCAGCAGTCTCTGCTTTTGACCAAGCCCTCCAAGCTACAGAATCACCAAATGCACCCTGCAGGCCCAAGGTTTTCTACTACAAGTCAAGAGAAAGGAAAACACATAGACCCTAGAATTGTCAGATACCACCAATAGTCATGCTTTCAAATTTCTTGAAACGTTATGACACATATGAGTATTCTGTACACATTTGCCTAAAGATTTGAAAGGCTGTTAAAATGCAATTAATCCCAAATAATGCTAAGTGTGATCGTCACTCCAAAGATGGAAACTGCTATGCACGTATACTGAAGTACCTAAAGGATTTAAACTGAACAAAGAAAAGTTCTTCATCCCATTTTACAGGCCTAGAGCCTAGGACGAAAAGGCAGGTAGGCCAGAGGTGGCTTCAGCTGTCCTACTGGAACCTGGGCTCCATCGTGCAGTGACAGGATCTCTTTACAAAAAAGTGCCACCAGTCCAAGGAGGAAACTGTAGTGTACTGTGGTCACCTTCCCTTCTTGGGGGAATACCTGTCACGTATTCTAATCGTTTTGAGGGCTGTGTACCCAGGCTGTGCCCTAAGGATGCATACTCCATTTAATCCTCACAACAACTCTATGAGTAGTCACTGTTAAAATCCCCATCTTATAGAGGAGCTTACTAAGTACCCACCACAGCCAACCAAGTGAGTGGCTGAGTGGACTCTACACACTTAGCCACAGCACTGTGGTCTTTTTATCTTCCATTCGAAATTGCGCCTTTTTTTAAGTGTTGAAATGTGCTTATTTAATGAAAAGATGGTAGACGGTGAATTCCTTTTTCTTCCAATATTCTTATTTAGAAAAATTAAGAGTTGGCAACACAACAGTAGTCTTCCAACTTTTTTTTTTAACAGATACGTGGAATTCAAATCACTGCTACAGATGAAGAGAGTCACTGAGAAATTCTAAACAGGGGAATGATGAGATCAGACCTGAATTTAAACAGATCATTTTGTTAGCCATGTGGAAGACGGACAGCCGAGGAAAAGATCAGCAAAAGGGAGGGTCCATGGCTCCTGCATGAATCCCAGCAAGCAGTGACTGAAACAGAAGTAAGGAGAGGATGTGGCAATTCAGGAAATATCAAAGCAGACGCAGGAAGGGGAAGGATCAAAGATGACTCCCAAGTTCTACCTTGGATGACTGGCAGGGTCAGTGGTGGCACTAGGTGGCAAGCACAATACAGGAGGACAAGCCAATTTAGAGAAAATGAAGACATTTGTAAATCAGAAATGCCAAATCTGATGTGCAGGTGCAACATCCAAGTAGAGAGGACTGGGCGGGGAGCTCAGTGAAGGGGACTTGTCTGGAGAAATATATTTCATGGTAGCTGAGACTTCAGCACAGATCTGCCAGGAGAGTGTGAGAATCACAGTACAGATGGAACCCGTAGGAGGCAACAGAGGCGAGGAGGAAAAAAAGAAAGACTACAGAACGTTGACATGTGGAAAGCCAGGCGGGAGGGTCCTGGTGAGGAGAGGAGGATTATGATGAGGCTGAAAACCATCCACAAGATCAGCTCACACAGGCATCCGTGGTCTTGACAAAAGCAATCTTATGACAATGAGATTAAAGAGAAGGAAGTTAAGCATTGGGGATGTGACAGGAGCTACCACTGGAGACACAAGATGGTAGTCAGAAGAACATGGGGCAGATCTGTTCATATTTACAACTGAGGGCCAAGAACCAAAAGAGAGGGAGAGATTACACAGAAGTCCCACTGGATGTGTTCAATGACAAACGCTCAAGAAGGCCAGGAATACTCTGGTGTCAGGCTAGAAAAGAGAGAAGTAAAAATGGGAAAATAAATGTGTATATGAGGAAAGAGAAGTTGAGGAGGACCATGCCTGAAGGTGTCAATATTCTGGCATAAAGAACCTGCTAAGAGAAAGCAGTGTGAAATTGAGCAGAGGCCCAGGAGAGAGTGATGAATGTCCACAGTAACTGGGAAGGAGAATAGAATGATACTGCCCACATGGAGGTGCTGCCTACAGTCAGACACCAGCATTTTTTAAATCAGTTTTACTGAAATACTTCACATGGAATAAAATCCATTAATTTTAGCATATAATTCAATGAGTTACAACACATGCCTCCAATAGTGTAACTACTATCACAATCAAGAAAATATCACATTCCCATCACCCCAGAGTCCCACTGTGTCCATTTCCCACTGCAGTTCCAGACAACCACAAGTCTACTTTCTATCACTATCACTATCATTTTGCCTTTTCTAGAGTTTTATATAAATGTGATCAGACAGATTTCCTTTGGGTTTGACTCTTTGCTTAAGATAACACTTTGGGATGCAAACTTATTGCAAAGATTAGTAGTATATTTTTAGATCATATATCTAATAATAGACTTGCATCTGGAATATATTAAAAATCCTTAGAATGCAGGCCAGGTGCGGTGGCTCATGCCCGTAATCCCAGCACTTTGGGAGGCCGAGGTAGGTGGATCACTTGGGGTCAGGAGTTCAAGACCAGCCTGGCCAACATGGTGAAACTCCATTTCTACTAAAAATACAAAAATTAGCTGGGCATGGTGGCACACACCTGTAGTCCCAGCTGCTCGGGAGGCTGAGGCAGGAGAATTGCTTGAACCTAGAAAGTGGAGGTTGCAGTGAGCTAAGATCATGCCACTGCACTCCAGCCTGGGCAACAGAGCGAGGCTCTGTCTCAAAAAACAAAAACAAAAACCCTTAGAACTCAATGATGAAAAGACAAATAACCCAATTTTAAAATGAGCAAAGGATTTGAAGAGACATTTATCCAAAGAAGGTCTGAAAATGATGAATAAGCACAGGAAAAGATATTCAACATCATCAGTCGTCAAAGAAATGCAAATCAAAACAAAAATGAGAAACCTCATTAAGCTCACTAAGATGGAGAAAATAAAAAAAAATAGACAATAACAAGCATTGGTAAGGATGTAGAGAAATCAGAACCTTTACACGTTGCTGGGGGGAACGTAAACTGTGCAGCTGCTGTAGAAAACAGTTTGGTTGTTCCTCAAAAAGCTAAGCATAGGTCAATTACAGTGGCTCATGCCTGTAATCCCACCACTTTGGGAAGCCAAGGCAGGCAGATCACTTGAGGTCAGGAGTTTGAGACCAGCCTGGCCAACATGGTGAAACCCCATCTCTACTGAAAATACAAAAATTAACCAGGCGTGGTGGCACACACCTGTAATTCCAGCTACTCAGGAGGTTAAGGCAAGCGAATCACTTGAGCCCGGGAGGCAGAGGTTGCAGAGAGCCAAGATCATGCCACAGCCTGGGCAAAGGAGTGAGACTCTAAAAGAGTAAGTCTCAAAAAAAAAAAAAGAAAAAAGAAAAGAAAAAGAAAGAAAAAAAAATCTAAGCATAGACCTACTACATGACTCAGCAATTCTACTCCCAGCCATATACACATGGAAAATGAAAACATCCACACAAAAACTTATATACAAATGTTCATAGCAACGTTATTTATAATTGCCAAAAGGTACAAATAACCCAAGTGTCTACCAACTAACTGATCAAGAGAGCAATAAAATGTCATATATTCACACAATGGTGTATCATTCAGTCATTTAAAAAAAAAATGCAGTAGGCTGGGTGTGGGGCTCATGCCTGTAATCCCAGCACTATGGGAGGCTGAGGTGGGAGGATGCTTGAGGCCAGGAGTTCGAGACCAGCCTGGGCAACATGGTGAAACCCTGTCTCTAAAAAAAAAAAAAAAAAATTAGCCCAGTGTGGTGGTACATGCCTATAGTCCTAGCTACTAAGGAGGCTGAGGCAGGAGGATTGCTTGGGCCCAGAAGTTCAAAGTTACAGTCAGCTATGATCGTGTCACTGACTGCAGTCCAGACTAGAAGACAGTTTTTTTTCTTTTTTTTTTAAAAAAAAAAAGGAATAAAGTACAGATACATGTTACAACATGGAAGAACCTTGAAAGCACTATACTCAGTGAAAGAAGACAGACATAAAGACCACATGTTGTGTGATTCTATTTATAAATGTCCAGAATAGGCAAATCCATAGAGACAGAAGTCATATTAGTGGTTGGCCAAGGAGTTGTAGAGGGAAAGAAGTGGAGAGTGACTGCCGATGTGGACGTGGCTTCTTTTTCGGGTGACAGGGGCTAGAGTCTCAAAGACACAGCAAGAGGGCCAGGAAGAGAAGTTGACCCTGGACAAGGCCTGTGAGCAAGAGATATAAGAAACCAAGATGCTGGACATAGCTGGGACTGCTGCTGGCAAGCCCTCTGCTTCTTTTTATTTTTTGTTGAGATAGGGTCTTACTCTGTCACACAAGCTGGAGCACAGTGGCACAGATCAAGGCTCACTGCAGCCTCGATATCCTGGGCTCAAGCAATCCTTCCACTTCAGCCTGTCAAGTAGTTGGGACTACAAGGGCATGCCACCACACCCAGCTAGGTTTTTATTTTTTATAGAGATAGGGTCTCACTATGTTGCCCAGGCTGGTCTCAAACTCCTGAGCTCAAGTGATCCTCCCACCTCGGCCTCCCAAAGCGTTAGGATTACAGGCATGAGCCACCATACCCAGCAAAAGCCCTCTGTTTCTGACCAAGAATGTCTTGGAAGGAACTTGCCTGGCACCAAATCTGGTGCCAGATTTGGCTGGGCAGGGGGTGGTGCAGTTCCCGGGCAAAATGTCTTAAGGGTAATATTCTCTAGGTTGAGGAGCCCTCAGTGTACAGTTAGCGTGCAACAACAGTGTCTGATCTGCCATGGGTGGAAGGGGGAGACATAGGACTAGGACTACGACACAGCACTAATTCACACATGCGTCACCATGGCATTCAGAGGAAGGTGAATATGCTAAGCAGAAAGTGATGGAGAAAGCCCGGTTAGAAACAGGGCTGACGTTATGAACTCACAGGGTGGGAAATAAGCTAGAAAATGTTTACACACTTATTTTGAAGACTGACATTATGCTGCTTATTTAAAATAAAACTAGAGCATTCTAGGTCTAAGCACAGTTAGCAGGCCAGGCGCAGTGGCTCATGCCTGTAATCCCAGCACTTTGGGAGGCCGAGGCAGGTGGATCACCTGAGGTCAGGAGCTTGAGACCAGCCTGGCCAACGTGGTGAAACCCCATCTCCACTAAAAATACAAAAATCAGCCAGGCGTGGTGGCACACGCCTGTAGTCCCAGCTACTTGGGAGGCTGAGGCAGGAGAATCACTTGATCTCAAGAGGCAGAGGTTGCAGTGAGCCAAGATCACGCCACTGCACTCCAGCCTGGGTGACAGAGCAAGACTCCGTCTCAAAAAATAAATAAATAAATAACAATAATAAAGCACAGTTAGCAAAGACACTATTACTGAGCTTCTCTTTGCTTGCTCTACTCCAGGTCTCTCTCCCAGAGATACCGTAAGTGCCAGCACTACCAACACGGTATCTTTCAGATCCCATTCAGACTGTGTCTTGTCTTTCCCTTGCTGGCCTCTGTTCTGCTCCTGCTGGCAGGGTCATCCATTCCAGGTCAATCAGGAAGAATTCTGCTTGGCAGTCCCATTCACTCCATGGGAGGAGCCAAACTAAAAGCAATCCTGTAACAAGGAAGGAGCATAAACCTCCCACCACTTGTATCCCTTTCTTCCCAGCAATATGACTGGAGACCTACTCCTAATCTGTGAAAAAAAAGACAGAAGCTGGGTGTGGTGGTGCACACCTGTAGTCCCAGCTACTTGGGAGGCTGAGGCAGGAGAAGGAGAATCACTTGAGCCCAGGAGTTTGCGTCTGTACTGCACATGATCACACCTGTGAACAGCCACTGCACTCCAGCCTGAGCAACAGAGCAAGACCCTGTCTCTTTAAAAAAAAAAAAGAGAGAGAGAGAGACAGAAAAACTATTCTTGAGCCCCAAGAGATTCCAGCAGATTCCTCAGAATTCTAAGCTTTCCAGTTTTATTTTAAAACAAACAGGGAACAGAGAAGAACACAGACTGGAAGATATAAACAAGCAGAAATTCTTTTGAGTTCAGTTTGTATTTTAAATTATTTCATTTAACAACCCCACATATAAATTAAAAGGAGCAAATAATAAACTTCTTATTAAATGCAGGTTTTCAAGACTTAAAAGCTCAAAATCCAGTACAATGAATCTGTATACATTAACCATTAAGAACATTTAGCTAATGTCACATGCATGATGCATCACATGCATGATGATGACGACAATGATGACCACTACTAGCAAGACAGACATTTTTATTACACTTCGAAGGATCAAATATCAATCTGTCTAAAGTGGTTATCTCCGAGAAGTGGGATTGTAAGTACCTTTCATTTTCACATCACGTATTTCTGTACTGATTAAATTGTTTCTTATTATTTTTATAATAAAGAGAATTTTTAAAAAGATAACATACGCTTCTAGTTAAGACAGTAAAAATGCAATAGAAATATGAAGACTACAAAGATTAACAAAATCAGAGGGTTCAGTCAAACTACCTCATCTTGCCTGTCTCTCTCTTTTTCCCAATAGACTATGTTTAAAAAAAAAAAAGAAACAGAAGAATGTTTTTAATTTACTTACCTTTCAGGCCCCTAACATTATATTTTCTAAAGCTAAATAAGTACTTAGATTTTAGGAAGTTTTTCTCAGCTCTTACTAAACTATTATAACGACTTATTAAGAAAAAAATACATGAAGTGAACTTCAGTTAACACTAACATGTAAGGAGAAATTCCTTCTTTGGAGGGTTCACAGAATCAGAACTACCCCCTCCTGCTATGACAATATAGGTGAAAGTCCATCTTTCTATTTATTTACTGTTTATACCCAACTTAATTTTTTAAAAAAAGATTTCAGAAAGATCAAGTTATCTGATCACTGACCTAGCTCCAGCAAGGGTACATGGTATATGCCACACACAATGAAGCCTCAAAGTGCCTGAAATGCTATAGCTCTTCTTGGACAGAAGCTGGCTCCAGGCACTGCATGAGACCTACCCGGACCTCTAGCCCTAGTCCGGAGACAGGCACCATGCACAGCGGTCACTAGGACCACAGGCTGGGCAGCAGCTGCAACAGCCACCCAGGTGTCCATCTGGGAAGCCCAAGAGAGAGGACTGTTCAGTTCCTCTTTGTCTCAAAGAGCCCTGAGCTACTACTAGACTGGCCCACTGTGGGGTCTGCTGTGCGTTCCAACCCTGGAGGTGACACAGTCCCTGCGATGAGAAGGCCAGACTGACAGCCCTACCATCGTTGCTCCTGGAGATCCTGATGCTACCCTCCTCGCTACTCTCTCAGAGCCAGACCCAACTGCTGGCCCTAAAGGACATTTTTTTAAAGTACCACTCAACGACTTCTGGTTGAAGACAATCAGATATAAAAAAATATAGTTAAAGATACCCCTGGGTAAAATTCAAGGTGAATGGCCGGGCACGGTGGCTCACGCCTATAATCTTAGCACTTTGGCAGGCTGAGGCAGGCAGATTGCCTGAGCTCAGGGGTTTGAGAACAGCCTGGGCAACGAGGTGAAACCCCGTCTCTACTAAAATACAAAAAATTAGCTGGGCATGGCAACAGCATGTACCTGTAGTCCCAGCTACTAGGTAGGCTGAGGCAGGAGAATTGCTTGAACTCGGGAGGCAGAGGCTGCAGTGAGCTGAGATCGCACCACTGCACTCCAACCTGTGCACGGGAGAAAAACTCCGTCTCCCAAAAAAAAAAAAAAAAAAAAAGGAGGTGAATCTAAAAGTTTTCTTGATACAGCCTCACAGATTGCCCCTGGTATACGGGTGCCTCAGGGAAAGATAATGCTGGTAAAAGATTACCAAAAAAAATAAGTGAAATCAGAGTGGTAAGGTGATAAATACACAAAGACATTTAAATCAAAAGGAAGAAATGCTAGGGCTAAGAATTAGAGGGAGCTCCTAAGATGATGCAGAAGAAAGCAAGAAGAGTAGTACTTTAGGGGAAGCTCCAAGAGAGGATCATACAGAGAAGACGGCGTTCCATGAATGAGGGTGCAGCCTGGCCCAGGACCCAGCCTGGCCCTAGGATAACCAGCTGATGGGGTCAGAAAGGGCTGAGGGAGGACAAGTATTTCTAGGTGAGGCTCACCACACAGAGAAGGGGTCTTTCAAAAAGACTGGGAACTGCAGTGTAAACAGAGTAAAACTGACTAAACCTAACTAGAAAGTAGAACTGCTGGTAGTGAAGTCTCAGGAAAGGATCAGCCCACATAAAATCTGCAAGCTGGAGTGTCCCAGACAAGGACGCAGAAGGAGCTCAAAGGGCTCAGTGGTTGGGAATACTTGGCCATCACAAACAACTGGCATGGATGGAAACTCAAAATATATGAAACTGAATATGAAGTTCAGGAACACAAAAACCATTAAAATGAATACGATGACCTGAAACTAAACAGGTCCAACTTAAATGTTATTATACCCAAATACAAGGTCAATAGAATGTAGAACACCCAAGTGACAAAAAGCCTTCTGCAAAGTGTTCTAAAAACCCAAGAGATTCGGCCGGGCGCGGTGGCTCACGCTTGTAATCCCAGCACTTTGGGAGGCCGAGGCGGGCGGATCACGAGGTCAGGAGATCGAGACCATGGTGAAACCCCGTCTCTACTAAAAAATACAAAAAAAAAAATTAGCCGGGCGTGGTGGCGGGCGCCTGTAGTCCCAGCTACTCGGAGAGGCTGAGGCAGGAGAATGGCGTGAACCCGGGAGGCGGAGCTTGCAGTGAGCCGTGATTGCGCCACTGCACTCCAGCCTGGGCGACAGAGCGAGACTCCGTCTCAAAAAAAAAAAAAAAAAAACCCAAGATTCAAGAAAACCAGAGGCAACAAGAAATTATGTTTTTTTAAAAAAATAAGGCCAGCAAACATCTACAAAACATTTTTAAAAATTAAAACAACAAAATGCCCACCCAAAATAAAAAATTCCCGTAACCAGTTAGGACACAAAATCATACAATTTTTAAAACCCCAAAAAGCACATTTTGAAAAACTGCTCACTTAGCACGTGTCTACAGCCAGGGGGCCCTGCCTAGGGTGGACTGCCACAGCCGCAGGCCCCCTCTGATGAGTACGGGCCACATCAGCTATGCAGGGCACCCACAGGCTCACTAAACCTTATGACCAGGCAGACCAAATGGCCGGCCACTCCCAGGGCACAGGAGGAGGCAGGCATGGGGGCACCACCTGAAGGGACACAGAGGCTGGGCTTGGGACTGGAGCCCATGCTCTGCAGGCTCAGCTCTCTGGGTACCAGGCTGCCTGACACCTTCCATTTCTCTCATGCAACATTGCCAGCCACACCAAAACCATGAAAGGAGCACAGCGGCCCAGAGCAACACAAGCAGTGGGAGCCTCTTCGAAAGACCAATACGCATCCAGCCCACTTTTCATTACTGTAAATACAATCACGAATCTTCCTAATTATAACACTGAGTCCAAAAACACATTGAAAGGATATTCAATGTATTTTCCTTATTAAAGATATGACCTTTTTAAGAAATATTGCCCGGCTGGGCGCGGTGGCTCACGCCTGTAATCCCAGCACTTTGGGAGGCCGAGGCGGGTGGATCATGAGGTCAGGAGATCGAGACCATCCGGGCTAACTCAGTGAAACCCCGTCTCTACTAAAAATACAAAAAATTAGCCGGGCAAGGTGGCAGGCGCCTGTAGTCCCAGCTATCGGGAGGCTGAGGTAGGAGAATGGCCTGAACCCGGGAGGCGGAGCTTGCAGTGAGCCGAGATCGCGCCACTGCACTCCAGCCTGGGCAACAGAGCCAGACTCCATCTCAAAAAAAAAAAAGAAAAAAGAAAAAAAGAAATAGTGCCATTGGAAAAAGTTTAAATGAGCGAGGAAATGAGATGCACTCCTGGAATGCCTTCCCCATTGTTTGGGAGGCATTCCACGAGTGTATCTCAACTCTTCCAGGTATATAGAAGATTCTCTTATGTTTCCAATCAAACAGAGTAACTTACTTACAGCAAAGTAAGATAAACGCAGCCTCAGGCTTGGGCGCCTGTGCAGCCCTGGGGTTTTACCCACCCTGGCCCAACCTGCTCTGTATCATCTGCTGCCAGGCTCCCTGCTCTGCAGGACCTGGGCCTGGGTAGAGACAGAGGTCGCACTCCAGCCCAGCCTCTATGAATCTCCGGGACTACAGTGAGGAATCTCAACAGCAGATCTCCCGAGGAATAGGGAGTAACACATAACTCTTGTTTTCTTTCTCTCATTATAGAATTGACCACGTCTTAGAAGATACCTGACCCCTAACCCCATCCTACAATTTTACATGTTACATGAAATGGCCCAAGTGTTCTGAACATAAATGAAATAGTCTTTGCATCTAAACCTAAGAAATTCGATGCCCACCTTACTAGCAGCTCTTAAGGTTACCACTGAGGTATGAAAAAGTCACCTTACATCCTATTTCATACTGTCTTCTACCAATTTTAGGTTCTAAGTATGTCTAACATTGCATTCATAATCTAGTAATAAGCACGATCTACTACTAACTAATAAGGCAGGACAAAACAGAATTTGGCTCCCATCCTAGCTTTCCTCTCTGCAGATATTACCCAATGATTTAACAGTTGTTCTCCCTTGTGCTTCAGAGCCCGCAGAGCCCCAAAGCAGACGTGCTATTCTTTCAGCACAACCAGGGCTGTGGACAGTCAGGGAGGACTTCGCAATTTCTAACTGATGTAGCTGGTTCAATGACAGTCAAAGAGTTAAAAATTCACAGTGAATGAATGAATGCATGTAGTGAAACTGGTAAAGACACATGTTTAAAAAATGAGTCTAAGGATGCTACTTATAAAGAAAACAAAGAAAAATTCATAGTGCTGCCAACATACTGAAGATTTGGAATCACATAAATTATCAACTACTAATGACTTCCTATCCATGGTATTTTGTGATTTTCATCAGATGGTAAAAAGATGAAATTTTCTCATGATTTTATTGGTTCCCTTTCTAACACAGTATACTGGAAAAACAGCTGTTAAGGACACGTGACTTTGCATCCTCAAGCTTAAGCCTCCTTGGTCCATCCCTTTTATCATATTATATTTGTACTATTTTGCCAAAGCCAAATTTATTATTGTTCACAGAGGGCTGGTGTTCTATGAAGTTAATATCTAATCAATTCAAAGCAACTCTTAAAATGCAATACTCTAATCTTAAACCTCTCATCATTTCAACATAATACAAAAACAAAGAATATTTCAGAAAATAAAACTCAGAATATTATGGAGATACGTAACAACTATCCAAATTTTCAAAAGATGCAATTGGTTTTATAACTGGGAAAAAAGAAAGAGACTAAAATAGCAGGTGGGATACATACAATTCTGCAGCACATCCATCAGTCATGCTCATGGGGAGAAAAACCACATCCAATTTCCCCTATGTATATTAAAATCACTGAAATGGTGCTGCATACAAAAATGTGAATGAAGGGTCAAAACATTAAAGTGAGCCGGGTGTGGTGGCTCACACCTGTAATCCCAGCACTTTGGGAGGCCGAGGTGGGTGGATCACCTGAGGTCAGGTGTTTGAGACCAATATGGCCAACATGGTGAAACCCCGCCTCTACTAAAAGTACAAAAATTAGCTGGTGTGGTGGCAGGTGCCTGTGATCCCAGCTACTTGGAAGGCTGAGGCAGGAGAATCGCTTGAACCCTGGAGGCAGAGGTTGCAGTGAGTGTCACTCCATCCTGGGTGACAGAGCAAGACTCTGTCTCAAAAAAAAACATTAAAGTGGCTAACAAATGCAATTTCTGAACTTATCTCAAAACCAGGTGCACTTGCATTTCAGGTGTGACTTTAAAATCCCACAACTTATCCAGTCATCCGAAAAATAATTTAGGATTTCTTCTCCAATATGCCAAAAAGTACTCAGCTAATATCAAAATGCATGCATAAAGCTTGATTGGATCTCGATTAAAAAAAAAAAACCTATAAATGACTGAAAAAATTTGAATATGGACTTAATATTAAATGATACTAGACACTGCACTCCAGCACGGGTAACAGAGCAAGACCCTGTCAAAAAAATGTTATTAAAGAATTATTAATTTAGTTGATGTCGTAAGAGTAATATGATAAAGTAACAAAATGTCCTTATTTTTAGGAAGTGATGGAGCAAGCTGAAGTGGTGGAGCAAGCTGACATTTTCATGGGTAAAGTGTTATATCTGCAACTTACTTCCAAATAGTTTTTGTTAAACAGAACAAAACACAGACATATACTTTATGGCAAAATGTTTATAATTGTCGAACCAAGATGGTAGATATATGGATACACATTTCTCTATTCTTTCCACATTTTAATACTTAAAGATTTTCTCAACAAAATTTAGGAAAAACACACATGTAATGATGTCATTCACTTGGCAATAGATTGAGCTGGTTTTCCAATAATTCTTCAAACAGCTCTTCTAACTCTGTGACATATGAAGCAGGGCTAGTTTAACTTAGACATACACATATAGCCAGAAACCTTGGGAGTATCTCACTCCTGCTCTTCAAAACAAAATAAATCTTGTAGGAAACAAGCCTTCATTTGTGTCTCACTTATAAAAGCATAATGCTTAACAGATCTACTGAGCACAGGTGCAGTGCTCTGAAGTCCAGCTGATTACACGCTGCATTTCCCCAGTCCGCATTTCAGTCATGGAATCACCAGGAGCTTAGGATCCGAATGACAGATCACATCACTTCATTCATGAAAACATACAGGAGGGATTCTATGGCCAGAAATGTAATTTCTAACAAGAGGAGAAAAACTAAATTTTGAACAAGAAGTTGAAAACAGTCCATACCAAATCCCTTAAGGGTGAAAAGGATAACATTTTATAGCATGCCAGAGATGAAATAGCAAGGAACAAAATGAAAGGAGGAAAGGAATTCTACTTCAGCTTTTGGGTATCACCAAAGTTAAAGGTAAACTAAAATGTAGGAAGAAAAACTCCCATTTGAAACCAGTGACCAATTAAAATTGTTTATGGAGGGAGGGTAACTATGACAACATTCAAAATTTTACAGCCCTTCGGAAAACACCCAATTTAACCGCCACCCTTTACTGTAAGGAAGCAGTCCCAGGGTGGGAAGCAGATACAAAGTCTAGGTCCCCATCTTCCCAATTCCCCAAGTCAAGAAAGGCACTTGAACCTGACAAATGATCATTACAATCACAGGAGTCACTAACGAGTCCAAGCTGAAGTTTTCCAGTGCCTCGTGCCAATTTCACTCATTACTCCTATGCTCATATCCAACACAGACACTTTCCACTGCAGAATATCAGAGTTAAGTGCCTCCTTTCTGATGTTTATTACTATCACAAACAGGAAGGGAATCAAAAGGGAGAAAAATAATATTAAGTTTTAATAAAATAAAACTTCACTTCTCTAATGAATTTGAGTCTCCCTCATCATCCAAAAAGCTTTATAAACTATTTTATAATTGTAGAAAATTAGTTATGAAATTTATCAACTATGCAAAAGATGTTGCTCTAAGTGACAAGTAACTATACTACTTAGAGAAAAAATTAAAATTTTTAAGTAAGAAAATTAATATATAAAACATCAGCTCAAAGATTTCCTTCTATCTAGGTACACAGCACAAAGAATTCCTTAAGGGAAATTTTCAAGGGCATTTATACATTTACCTAACATGTAGGTGTTGAGAACAAGGGATGGTAGCATTGTTGCTTGCTTTTTAAGGCAGTGCAGATCCTGAAATTATGGGAAAACATGATATTGCTAACTTTGTAGCATCACCAATAAAGGGCCTAACATGTTATTAAAGTAATAGCAAACTCACAGTTGATTATTACAAATGCTAGAAAAATAAAGTGAAATTTGTACCTTTAGTGAGGCTAGTGGATGTTCTGGACCAAGTAAACTCCAATGAAAGGAAGCCAGATCTTCATCCGGCAGAATGTGATTTCCTGGAATATAAACATGGATAACATAAAAGCAATCATCTTAAGTAACATAGGGAAACTTTCAAAAGCGCTGCATATTGTCATCTATAGTAGAAAACTTTCAAACAGAAACTGAGAACAACTCTTCATCTCTTAACATAAAGCGACACACAGCAGGCAGAATCTTTGCAGCTGCTTCAAGAATGATGGGAATTTCGGCCGGGCGCGGTGGCTCACGCTTGTAATCCCAGCACTTTGGGAGGCCGAGGCGGGCGGATCATGAGGTCAGGAGATCGAGACCACGGTGAAACCCTGTCTCTACTAAAAATACAAAAAATTAGCCGGGCGTGGTGGCGGGCGCCTGTAGTCCCAGCTACTCGGAGAGGCTGAGGCAGGAGAATGGCGTGAACCCGGGAGGCGGAGCTTGCAGTGAGCCGAGATCGCGCCACTGCACTCCAGCCTGGGTGAGAGAGCGAGACTCCGTCTCAAAAAAAAAAAAAAAAAAAAAAAAAGAATGATGGGAATTTCTAGTGGAGTCCCAACAGCATTCAACCTAAGAACTGCATAAAACTGAAGCAACTTCACAGCACAGTATTAAAAATAAACACCAGTTTGCAAAAGGTCAGTCTGACAATGTCAGGATATCAAATACCAATTAGATTCAAGTTCTCATTTGTTCATGAAATGGCTATGGTTCAAGCTTTCATCTGTTCATGAAATAGCTATGGTTCAAAATTACATAAAAACACCAAATGTGAAATCTGCACAATTATAAAATCTTTCTTAGCAAGATTAAATGACAATGACTGCTGATTGTAACATGAATCAACACCCTTCTCCCATAATTTCCATCACCACCCACAAACATATGTGAAAAGGCCCATCCTACAAAAATACTCAAGAGGCCATTAAGCTGCTCATCCTATCACCAGTGCTGTCACAGTCTACAAACAAAACTGTATTCAATTGAGAAACTGTATTTGGGGGGAATACTCAACTTTCACAATAATGTTCATATGCCTGGTATACCTGATCTTTAGTAGGTTAGCTATCTCATTGAAATATTGAAGCAGTAATTTCCTGAATAATCATGATTTTTATAACATTACTTGATCACCTCCACATTATGATAGCAAATTCATTAATTTGCTACTAACAGAACGCAAAACAAACTAAGACCATTTGGAATATTGCTACATTATAATATAGGTTGAGCACCCGTAGTCCAAAAATCCAAAATGATGCAAAATCTGAAACTTTTTCAACATCAACATGATGCAAGTGGAAAATTCCACACCTGTGCTCATAAGATGGGTCACAGTCAAAAGGCAGTCAAAATGTTGTTTCCTGCACAAAATTATTTAAAATGTTTTACAAAATTACCTTTAGACTATGTGTATAAGGTATATATTAAACATAAATGACTTTCATGCTGACTTGGGTCCCATCTCTAAGATACTTCATTAGGCATATGCAAATACTCCAAAATACTTCTGGTCCTAAGCATTTCAGATAAGGGACACTCCACCTGTGTTCCAAACACACAAACACACAATCCAGAGGTACTGAACTCCCGTGACGTCCAAATGAGCAAATCTGAACCGTAACTGCCCAGGTTTGCTGTGCTTGATATTGTTTTCCCCAGTCAATGGATTGCATAGAATTTCACGGTGAAGAATGAAGTGTCTGGCCGGGCACGGTGGCTCACGCCTGTAATCCCAGCACTTTGGGAGGCTGAGGTGGTCGGATCACGAGGTCAGGAGATCGAGACCAACCTGGCTAACACAGTGAAACCCCGTCTCTACTAAAAATACAAAAAATTAGCCAGGCGTGGTGGCGGTCGCCTGTAGTCCCAGCTACTCAGGAGGCTGAGGCGGGAGAATGACGTGAACCCGGGAGGTGGAGCTTGCAGTGAGGCGAGATCGTGCCACTGCACTCCAGCCTGGGAGACAGAGCAAGACTCCGTCTCAAAAAACAAACAAACAAAAAAAGAATGAAGTGTCTGAAATTTTGGAAGCTTCAATTCGAAATAATATTAAGGCAACTCCAACATTAGTAATAGTCCCTGTGAAAAATTGGGTGAAATACTTAAATGAATATTCCAACATTCCTAAAACAAACTACTTTATATAGCTATACTTTCCATTACAGAAGGAAAAAGAAAAATAAGCTTTCTCATTTGAGCACAGTGAAACTTTTCCAGCCTGGCCAACCTGGTGAAAATTAGCCAGGTGCAATGGCACACACCTGTAATCCCAGCTACTCAGGAGGCTGAGGCATGAGAATCGCTTGAACCTGGGAGACAGAGGTCGCAGTGAGCCAAGATCGCACCACTGCACTCCAGCCTAGGCAACAGAGAGAGACTCCATCTCAAACAACAACAACAAAAACTCAGGAGCTTACCTATAACTTCACTAAACTTTTTGAAGAGATTCCAAGCCCTAAATTAAATTGACAACATATTGCAATTGATTTTGTTTTTCATTTATTTTAAAACTTCACAAACTAACAAGCTAGAAAAGTATCAGCTGGCATCATCTTCCAAATACCATATTCAATGTTTCTTAAACAAGATAAACAAGTATTCTTCCATTTTTCAAATGAACTAAGGCATCCATATTCTAAGAGCATATGATTTTCACATTCAAAGTCAATTAATATGCCAAGTTATTTTGCATAGCATTTAAGCAAACATGGAACTTTCCATATAATGTGCCACCCCCATAGTCACTTTTTACATCAGAGGAAATATCCTTTTATATTTTAATATTTGAAAATATATTTAAAAGATTAGTTTTAATCCACAAATCCCCAAAGGCACAAGAGTTCCCTTACTAAGCACTGTATTTGAGATTAGATCCAAACAAACACAAGCTGTGAAATCACAATTTTGTTGACTGACTCATATAGTAAAACATGAAATGCTTTCACAAAATAATATATAAAAAATTACATGGCCAGGCGCAATGGCTTATGCCTGTAATCCCAGCACTTTGGGAGGCTCAGGCAGGTGGATTGCCCTGAGCTCAGGAGTTGGAGACCAGCCTGGCCAACATGATGAAACCCTGTCTCAACCAAAAACACACAAAAAAACTAGCCGGATGTGGTGGCATGCACCTGTAGTCCCAATTACTTGGGAAGTTGAGATGGGAGGATCACTTGAGCCTGGGAGGCGGAGGTTGCAGTGAGTCGAGATTGCACCACTGCACTCCTCTCTAGGCAACAGAGTGAAAACCTGTTTCAACAAAAAAAAAAACGCTGGGCGCGGTAGCTCACACCTGTAATCCCAGCAAAGACAGAGGTGGGTGGATTGCTTGAGCTCAGGAGTTCAAGACCAGCCTGGCCAACATGGTGAAACCCTGTCTCTACTAAAAATACAAAAATTAACCGGGCGTGGTGGTGGGCGCCTGTAATCCCAGCTTTCGGGAGGCTGAGGCATGAGAACTGCTTGAACCATGGAGGCGGAGGTTGCAGTGACTCAAGATCACACTACTGTACTCCAGCCTGGGCAACAAAGCAAGACTCCATTTAAAAAAAAAAATTGTCCAAAGATATCTTAAAGATGAAAACTTGAAAAGCACAGCCTCTGCAGCCCATGGGCTGGCAGTTTGCTGATCTTTTAAAGTTAATCTTTCCCTGCCCAGTCCCCATTTTCTGGTAAGGTTTCTAGGAGGTCTGTTGGGTATACATCCTACAGCTTATTGACTTAAAATGTACTCTCCTTTGAGACCGATTGGGAGAAAGAGAAATCAATAGCGCAACTGTTTTGATACTGAATATTGCCAAGTGTCTCTTTGAAATAAAGAACCGGTCCCTCCAAAAAAATAAAAATAAATTGTGACTCCTTACAATTTCTAGTTGTGTAAAACTGTTTTGGAATGCTTATAAAAATCTTTCTGATAACTAGGCATTTCTAAAAATAATCTACAATATAATCCCCTCTTGAACAGGACTGGATTGGACTGCCAGCCTCTATAGAATATATACTGCAAGGGAGCACAGTAACCGAGCACTAGAGACCACACAGCTTCCCAAACTGGCCTTGTGTGTCCAAAACAGCCCCAAATCCCATCAGATTCATGGATACTAATCACAGGAGTGCCTCCCTCCAAAACATGTTTACTTATATTTGGACACAATTGTTATAAACTGTAAGCAAACTAGAGCTGGATATTAAAGTAGGGTGAGACAAGCACAATGAAAGCATAAGAAAGGGTAGCTGACAAAAGCAAAGAAAGAAAACACACAATGCAAATATAAAGTGACTGACAAATAGATTACCTCTTGGGAATTTTTTTTTTTTTTTTTGGAGACAAAGTCTCACTCTGTCGCCCAGGCTGGAGTGCAGTGGCGCGATCTTGGCTCACTGCAACCTCCGCCTCCCTGGTTCAAGCCATTCTTGTGCCTCAGCCTCCCAAGTAGCTAGGATTATAGGTGCCCGCCACCATGCCCAGCTAATTTTTGTATTTTTAGTAAAGACAGGGTTTCACCATGTTGGCCAGGCTGGTCTCAAACTCCTGACCTCAGGTGAGCCACCCACCTCGGCCTCCCAAAGTGCTGGGATTACAGGCGTGGGGGAATTATTTTTAATTAAAGAAAATTAAAATATAATATCATAGTTAAAACAAGATTGTGTCCTTTCTGGGTATTCAGCATAAGGAATTCCTCCAAGGAAATTTTTTAAAGACATGTATACATTTACTTAAAATGTAGGTGTTGGAAACAAGGTACGATAGCTTATTTTTGTTTCTCTTTTAAAGTAGTGAGTGTCCCCAAAATGAGGTGAAAACATAACCGTTCTAACCCCATAGCATATTTTCTTCTACTATAAACACAATTTATGTCAAAGGTTTAAATGTCTAATTTAAATAGTGACCATGTGTTGACATCTGTGATTTAGAATGTTAGTTTTCCAAAATCTTAAATGAGTTTTTTCACAAAATTAATCTGAACAATTCCTGGATAGAACAATACCTCAACAAACACTTAAGAACAAAAGTAGCACATTAGCTATGCCAAAAAATAATACGAAGCAAGGAATGCTAAGGAAGAGCCCACGCCTTGGTTCTTTTCAATGTGAGATACATATCCAAAACATTCAAGCACAGAAATACTTAAAAGATCAATGTGCTTATCATATGGTCACTCCCTTATAAAATATTTTCACACTGCTCCACCTACCTAAGAGAGCAGCAAAAATAGGAAAACGATTTGGATTCAGGTCCAGTTGCTTGGCAACTTCATGCATCAGATATTGGCTTGTGGTGAGACTTTTCCCGTTCCGGCTCAGTTTTAGGGCATGGGCACTGAAATAGTAGGGGATGTTGCACAGTGCATAATCAGAGTCATACGCAACCAAGCCATGGAAACCATTCTCTCTGCAGAAACCAATCACTTCCTGATGGTGATCCTCGATGCTCTGTGCAACCTGGCAAATGAGAAAAAAACTTCATCAGATGTAGGGTAACACTGTAGCAACAAGCTCAATAAGCAGAAATGTTTGCACAGAAGCTGAAAAATCACATTTATGAAAACTATCCATGAAAGCCAAACAGTCAAAAAAATGCCATAATAAAGTTTGCAACACATTGCTCCACTAAGAAATTTCTGTGGAAAATCGCATTTGAATCATCTCCTGTCAGTAACTTATGATCCCATCTAGACTGCAAATCAATTTTCAATTCTTATCAAGCTCAAAGATCACCCTGCTTGAAAATACACAAAGCCAGCTGACCCCATGACAGTATTTTCAAGAAAGAGAGGGGGAGAAAGACACAAGAAAATAAAGAGGTGGGAAAGAAGGAGACAGAAAGAAGCCACCCGCTGTCAATGAAACTAAAACAATTTCTTCAAAGTAGATCAAATGTGTCAGGTGAAATTGTCAGAATTTAAAAAATAAAATAAAAGTATGATCCCTCAGCCTACCTGTCAACCAGTTCTTATCCTCCTAAGGCCTTCCACACGTGGAGACCATAAAAGGACGCACACATACAACCTCAGTGTAACTGCCTCAGGCTTATTCTATGTCCCACACACTATGTCAGGACTAGGTCTATATCAACTGCCTTTTCAGTGATGAAAAAATCTAAGACACCCTCTTTACTTCTGCTGAATCCCCACTGTAACATCCACAATACCTCGGATTTCCACAACACACGGAGCAAGCAGAGATGCAACACCTTTGAGAAGTCAAAGTCCTCTGGGCTCCCTCTAGTCCAAAAAATATACCAAAACACCTGGAAAAAATGTTCTAAATGATTTACAGTCCAGGACCACCAAATTCTCTCCTGCTGTTTCACATATTCATTAATCCAACTAAAATTCTGGCAGGTTTTTTGTTTCTACAATGGATAAGGCAATTTTGAGAACAGAATTTTAAACTAAATTAGGTGATTCCAATAACAATGGAGTATTAACTCTCCACAGGGCCTTGGAGGAGAAAAATGTGTGCCACCCTTAATCCTAAGTTTTTAAAACTACTGTCCAATGTGTGGCTACATTGACAGAAAGTTTTTATTAAATTAAATTCAAAATTAAGTTCAAGTATACAGTGGTCACAGGAGACCAGAAGCTAACATACTAATTGGACAGCACAGAACATTCTCATTACATCAGAAAATTCTACTGGACATCACTGTAGAGTTGACCTCACTTCTCACCAACTTTCATAATAAAAGCAGTCACCACATTTTGTTGGAAGGTTAGCTATAATGAAATCTCACTGCAAGGCAAAGCAAACCTTTTCAAGATGCATACGTAAAAGAAGAAATCACTTTCTGAATTCTCGGTAAATATTTCAATAAAAACATTTTACTTAATAAGAAAAAAACAAAACAACATCCAATCAGTCAAATAACATTCTATTCTTTAGAATAAGAAATGCCATTTTATTCCTCAATCTAAAAACACTGTATACCAGCTAAAACAGAATAGATTTTTTAAAAATCTAAAATTAGGCCTGCTTCATCCTCTCACTTCTAGAAATGGTAATTTCTAATCCAAGTTCTTTACCTCAAATCTTTTTATTATGTACAACTTTACATTTACAGTGATTTTTAAACTATTTTAAAATCATTAGAAATTACTGGCTTTTTTCCAGACATCTTTAATAGTTAAGTCTGTACACTCTATTAAGAGACACGAAAATGAAAGGAGACAGCAAGTGACCACTCCCTTCTTGGCTCACCCTCCCTCACTCCTCCAAGGAGATCTAGAAAAGGCAGCTTGTTCCTTAGATTCACACATGTTGGGAAGGAAGCTGGGCAGAACTAAAACAGAGGCTAAAAGGAGGTGAGAGCCCAGCCCTGCCCACCTCCATCAGCAGGGAGTTCAGAGACAGCCAGCACTGATCTCCAGCTTCACAGGATGGTGAACAACGCCTGGGTGAGAAGGGGCTGCTGGCCCATGGTGGAAGCAAAGCCATCTCACAAGAAGTGGCTTTCTAACCAAGACCTGAAAGGAGGGGCTGGCCCTGGGCAGGACCCTCCAAGGAGAATATCCATGGAGCATGGGCAGGGGACGTACAAAGGTCAGGAAATGAGCCTGGCCTGTTGCCTGGGCAGAGCGACCCACTGTGCTCCGACCCTGGGATCAAGAGGAAAAGCAGGGGATGATGAAGTCTGAGAGTAGCAGGGATCAGGTCTAATCTGGCAGCTTTCAAGTAATGCTGTCAGTGTTGTAAAACAGCAGGCAATATATTTCAAGAGCTGTAAAACGTTCACACTCTTTAACCCGGTAACCTCACTCCAGGAAATAGAGCCTAAGAACCAATTCACTAAATAAAAAAACATTAGAAGCATAAAAAGGATCACGGTAGACTCCTAAGGGAAAAAAATAAATTACGGAGACAGACACAGCCACTACACTGTACTGTGGAGAAACAGAAAAAGCTTAGGATAAAATATCAAACAAAAGCATTTCACATATACACAACTATGTAAAACTTCGTTTGTGGTAAAAGGCTGGAAAGAAAAAGGCAAAAGTCAACATAGTTGTAATCAGGGTGGTGGAATTGTGCTTTAAAAATCACTTTTTAAAAGAGAAAAACCTAATGAAAAGCTGAAGAAGTACTATTATAAAGCATACCTACACTCTGGTCTTCTCTCTGCTACAGCACTTTGGACAAACTACCGTTCTTTTACATGTATGCCTCTCCAAGAGGACCAGGGGCACAGCTTACGCATCTTCATGTCAAGGGTCTAGCTTGGTGCTGGCAGCCAGCAAGCACCAAAAAAAATTAAAAACTGCCCCAGTTTGGTGTTGCATTTCACGGTTCCCCAAAGATTCCTTAAATTAGCAAATTAAAACTAGTAAGATACAGTCTATCCAGTACAGGCCAATATCCAGTAGAACCTCATAAAACAAAGGTGGTAGCCAGGCGCAGTGGCTCACACCTGTAATCCCAGCACTTTGGGAGGACGAGGTGGGTGGATCACCTGAGGTCAAGGAGTGTGAGACTAGCCTGGCCAAAATGGTGAAACCCTGACTCTACTAAAAATACAAAAAAGTTAGCCAGGCATGGTGGCGGGAGCCTATAATCCCAGCTACTCGGGAGGCTGAGGCAGGAGAATCTCTTGAACCTGGGAGACAGAGGTTTCAGTGAGTCAAGATCACACCACTGCACTCCAGCCTGGGTGACAAGAGCGAAACTCCATCTCAAAAAAAAAGAAACAAAAAAAAAACACAAAAAAACAAAGGTGGCATGTGGGGCTTTTCACAATTACCTCCTTCCTCCACCCATAACAGAATTACCTATTCACTCAGAACACTTGATTTTAGATTGGCATTAAAAAGCAAATAATAATTCAGTACAACTCTAATTTACAAATGATTAACCACACCATAATCCTTCCCAAAACCAGACAGAGCATTAAACAAACATCTGACTGCTAGAATTTGTGTCCTAAAACAAAAGATAAAGGACCACACCCATGAACACAGCTTCACACCTGCAGCAAAGGTAGGACCTCTCCCAACCTGGCCTCAGCCCATCTTTCCTATCCCAAGTCTCCTGAGTAAAGAGGGTGGGTGGGGGGAAATCGGAGTCTACGCTCCAGCTCTGCCCCAGATACCCAACCTGCCAGGACAACCTCCCCAACAACCAATGTAAAATCTCAGATCTCTACAATCCTTCAACTTCTAAAATTCTAGAACTCTTTCCTCTCGTTAAAATTAATTGTGCTTTTATCTGAGGAAATGCAACCTGGCATTAAAAACCACAAGAGTAACAGAGAGGATGTCCTTTTCCATGGGTGAATAATGGAAGTGTGGTTCCGCAGTTATTCAATGGGGGAAATTGGGGGGTGACAGCAGATCTGGCAAAGAAAATCACAAAAAACTCTGAATGAAAGAGTTCAAAGTCGATTGCCTAGGGGTGGTAGGAACAAGATGACTCTGCATTTGTCGAAACTCATACAATTGTACATCACACGGAATAAACTTTAATGTATGCAAATGAAAAAACAAATCAACCAGGGTGTCAGGGGATGCCAGGGTAGAACGCAGACTGACAAATGTATACAATTGTATTATAAAATGTATGAAATAGCCTCACTGAAACTGAGTGGGGAGAAGGAACTGCCTGAGTACAGGAACAGTGCACTGGACTTGTTTAAGTATGCCTCCCAGAATCTGCATTAACAATTCTGAAATTACTTTGCAGGAACACTAGGGTTAAAGCAAATGCTCTATGAGCCAGGTCCTCACTGTCAGAGAAAGAAACTACAAATAATCATGCAAAAGGAGAAGGCTAGAATGAACCTCGTGGTGCTGCACTAGCCATGAGACATCAGTGAGAACCGGCGTTCAGGTGAAAATACACACATAGGTGGGTACAGAAACAATGGAAGATCTGGTGTTCACACAGATCTCCTTACGCGGACCCCCAAGCAGCAGTAGCACCTGTAGCTGTCAGCTATGAGGGCCTAGACACAGAGACACCCCAGCAGCAGGACCCCACCAGTGCCCAGACCAAAGTTTCCAGGCATCTTCTCCATGACAAAGAACCAGGGCTTCTCTTTGGAGACAGCTGACACTGGAGCAGGAAAACACAAGGTGCACCTAAAGCATCTCGTAGGTCCAGAAAGCAAGGAAGCACTCCCAAAACAAAAGGATGGCATGTGTCACACGGGCCAACCCAAGAGAGCTCCCAAAGCCAGAGCCAGGACAATGCGAGCAAGGATAAGGCAGAGCTGGATATAACCCCAAGTGAATTGATTATGACCCTATAAAAAGAGGACAGGAGCCCATAATGATATAAATAAATGATTAAATAAATGAAGGGGGAAGAGACACATTTTCCCTACAGAAGAATTCAAATAATACCATACGATTTTCCCCCCAGCAGGTAGAGTTTAACACTATCCCCTTTGAATGTGGGCTGGACTCAACTACTGCTTCCAAAGTATGAGCATGTTATAAATAAGCAAAAGGAAAACTGGTCACTGCAGAGCAAACACCCGCAGAGAGCTCCTTACCCAAGCAACCAAGGTCGGCGTCGTCCAGTGCTAAGCCGAGTCAATGCCATGTGCCATGTGGGGTGCTGAGAAGCGCCCTGCACCTCTGGGCTATTCTTCTCCCAAACACACAGCCATAATTTAATATAGAGAAAGCATCAGACAAACCCAAATCGGGGACATTCTATAAAACACCTGATTAGTACTCCTCAGAAGTGTCAAGATCACCAAAGACAAACAGAAAAGCTGCCCCAGAAGACTGGGGATGGAGGACATTAGAGGTCCTGACCGGGGTCCCGGAACAGAAAAGGACACTGGTGGGAAACAGATGAAATCCAAATGAAGTCCATAATGAAGTTCACAGTAGTCTACCAAGGCTAGTTTCTTGGTTTAGATCACTGTGCCAGCTAGCAGGAAGTGAACGTTCCCTGGAAGCTGAGTGAGGGATTTTCGGGAAGTCTGTACTACCTTTGCAAATTTTCTATAAAATTATTCCAAATAAGTTTATTTTTCTAAAAAAAAAGAGTCAATATTCTAGAAGACAATATATCAGCTGAAAGACTATTTCAAACCACTTTATCAGATGAACAAAGTGTAACAGGCAGGTGAAAAATAAATCCTGGCCTAAATGCAAGTTTCAAAAAGCCTATTATATAAAAACAGAAATCTTCCCACAGGTAGTCCAGTTGAAAGAAACAGGAAAACCTACAAAGTATGGAATTTGGTTACCAATTAATTTATGAGTGAATAAATGCAGTCAAACTACTAAGAATATTCGTAAGAGGCCCAGTAAACAATTCCTTAAGATTTAAGTCAAGGAAAGCCTGGTTAAAAATCTGATCAAGGATATGAGCAGGGGTAAAAAGATGATACAATGCAAGGTTTGGGTGGGAATGGAAAAAAGATTCTGGGTTGCATCAAAATAACTTACAAGGCAGTTATTTAATTAAGAATAAACATTAAGTACTGGGCTGAAGCTTTGGTCTGACAGGCTTGAGCTCCCCTGCTGTTCATCTGGTCTTCTGAAGCTCCTTCCTGTTTTCTCTTCTCCTGTACTAAGCTACTCTCTCACTCTTACTTATCTGCTTCTTCTCTTCCCTGGCCTTCCAACGCCTAGCTTGGACTAGGCATAATACAATGAAATGTGTACTTCTAGTTCTTAATGTTAATTTCAGAAGTGAGTTAAAACTATTAAACACAATGTTGAGATTATTTGATTTTGAACCCCCTCGAAGAACAAAATCACATGAAAAATTAAGCCCTGAAAACACTTACTTACAGGTAGCCCTTGGGTAAAGTCACCCACCAGAGGTAAATCAGACTTCGAACTATGAGCTGCCTCCTTGCTGAAAGCCCCAGGCTAGTAGCCACTGAAAGTATCTGCCATTTTAAAAGCACCAGGCCTTGATTAATTTTTGTCATGGCTACCATTTCCACTCTATCAAAATGCAAGCTTCAAGATTAAGGAAGTGAAACTCTAAAACTCCTTCTGTAAACAACCCCGAGGAGCATTCGGCTTTAGCTCTTGTGAAGTGATGAGGTGGCTAGTGTCCAATACAACACTCTAACCTGAGGCAGCCAGCATGGGAATCACAACACTTCTCAGCTTCTTCCTCCCTGTCTACCCCTCCTCCCCAAGAAATATGGTAGGTGTCATTAGTGTTGACAAGTTTAAGAAGTGGCAAAAGGGCCCGTTTCTGGTCTCAAGAAAGTACTCTGTACTTCATTTACGATGATAATTTTATGCCACTATAAATCCTAGGTAAATCTTTTCATCTCAGTAGTTTTATATTTCATCATTAAAAAGGCAGATATATCAAAACTCAGGACTTTTACAAAGAATAATGACTAAAAAACTCCCAAACTTACTTGGCAAGTTTAATTTTTATTAATTCTGAAACACAGCTACGGGAAGACCCCACAAGAAGAAAAACTTGACACTGTTACTTACTCCTAGTCTCCAGTGAAGAAACACTTCTACAATGAGGTTTGTGTCTCTGGCACCAGGTGGGTGAACTCCACTGCCTACTTTAATACTTTCTGTACTTCTATTTCTTCATCTGTAAGAATAATAGTATTCCTCTATCTCATAGGGTAGCTGCGATGATTAAACATACTACATGTAAACAGCTCAGAAGCATTCACAAATAATAAGCACTTGACAAATGTCAGTTACTATGTACTTTTAAGGAAGCTACATAAAAAGGTTTCTTTATACTTTTCACACAGGACCTGAAACACTATGGGTTCTCATACATACATTTTCTGACACTAGGAAAACATACCGTTAATGTGGTTTTTCTTCAGATAATTTTACACCAGTTCAGGGAACAATGTGACACATCCTCCAGCCAGCTAGCTGATTTAGAAGATATAAAACAACCTGATCATAAGAGCGTATAGGTCCACCTAAATTATTTTGTTTTAAAAAACAACTACCAAAAAGGTAGTCTTCGGCCTCTTCCCAATGGGCAGTCAATAGCTATGAAATGGGAAAAACTAACACTGAAGCTTCTGTTCCCTACTCTAGTCCAAATGAAGAATGAGAACATTAAAAAAAGTCAACTCCAATTTGGTGGCAGATTTTTGTTGCTGTTTAAAGGGCAATTTAAATGTTATGACACATAGCAGCAATGCCTCTAAAAAGAAATCTCTCTCTTCAGGTAAGCTGAAATCATAGCTGAATAAGCTTATCTTATATATCTCATTTAGAATAAATGAGAATTGGGTACAGTGATCTTAAAAACAAGGAAAAACATTTCTTAAAATAAGGGAGTGGGACATGAAAAGATGCTCAACTTCACTCATTATTACAGAAATATAAATCAAAATCACTATGAGACACTGAATACCTCACACCCATTAGGATGGCTACTCTTTTTTTAAAAAAGAAAATAACAAATATCAACAAGAATATATGGAGAAAAACAGATCCCTTGTGCATTGCTGGTGGGAATGTAAAACAACGTGGCCTCTTGGGAAATAGTATGGTGATTTCCTCAAAAAACTGAACACAGAACTACCCTATGATACAGCAATTACACTTCTAGGTTGAAAAAATGGGTCCAAAGAGATGTCGGTACACTCATGTTCACAGCAGCGCCATTCACAATGACAAAAAGGATGAAACCCAAGTGTCCATCCACTGATGAATGGATAAACAAAATGTGGTCTATCCAATACAACAGAATGTTACTGAGCCTTAAGGAGGAAATTCTGACATGTTACAGCATGTATGAACCTTGAAGACATTGTGTTAAATGCAGTAAACCAGACACAAAATTGCATATACTGTATGATCTCATTATATGAGGCTCACAGGGTAGACAACTTCAGAGACTGAGAGGAGAATGGCGGTTACCAGGAGCTGGGGCATGGAAGAAATGGGGAGTTACAGTTTAGTGGGTATATAGTTTCAGTTTGGGATGAGGAAAAAATGCTGGGAATGGATGGTGGTGATGGTTATACAACAATGTGAATACACTTAATGCCACTGGGACCAGGCGTGGTGACTCACACCTATAATCTCAGTACTTTGGGAGGCCAAGGGTGGTGAGTCACTTGAGGTCAGGAGTTCGAGACCAGCCTGGCCAAGATGGTGAAACCCTGTCTCTACTAAAAATACAAAAATTAGCCGGGTGTGGTGGCAGGCGCACGCCTGTAATCCCAGCTACTCAGGAGGCTGAGGCAGCAGAATTGCTTGCACTCAGGAGGCAGAGGTTGCAGTGGGCTGAGATCACGCCACCGCACTCCAGCCTTGGTGACAGAGTGAGACTTCATCTCAAAAAACATATATATATACTTAATGCCACTGAACTGTACATTTAAAAATGGTTAAGTTGGTAAATTTTATGTTAGGCGTATTTTACCACAATTTTAAGAAACAATAATAATAAAAAGAAGGGTATCTCCCTGTCTTCTCAGAAGGCCTAGGTGCTTGGCTCCAAAATTAACTTCCTACTTGTAAAAAGGCAGAGTTTTCCTTTTCCTTTGATTAATGACAATTAGGACGTATGTAATAGTTTGTATCTGCCAGGCTGTATCAAAGGGTGACACTTCCTTTTTGCTTTTGCAATCTCTTTAGCACACACTGCTTGTGATGTGATCACAGTCTGGTTCAATGGTTATTCAATAATACAGGTTAGTGTCCTTTACTGAAACACTTAAGACCAGAAGTGTTTTGGATTTCAGGCTTTTTCAGGTTTTGGAATATTTGTTATTATGCTTACCAGCTGAACATTCTAAATTCAAAAATCAAAAATCCAAAATGCTCCAGTGAGCATTTCCTTTGTGTATCATGATGGTGCTCAAAAAGTTTTGAATTTTGGAGCATTTCAGATTTGGGATGCTCGAATTATAAAAATGCTTGATTTTTCCCTCTAAAAATATTAATAATAATAACAATAAAGGAGTGGATGTCATAAAAGAAATGCAAATTAAACTTTACAAACTTTAAAAATAAACAAAAAATGATAAAAGGAGGAAACATCCACATTATTTGTATTCAGAATCTATTTAGCCTACTCTAGTAATCTAATGACTCAGCTAAATCCTAGTAATATCATTCTTATTAAAATATCATTCCAAAATCTAAAACATAAAATTTCAATTTTCATAATTTAGGAAAAAGAACCTCAGGTTGATACTATTTATTTCAAGATAGTAACACTTGCAAACTCTTCATAGGCCCAGGAAATTAAAACACCTCATTCACGGAGTCTAGTGACCCCCTCCAACAGTCTGGGCTGGCTTGTTACTACTATTCATAAATGTTCTCCAGCTCAGAGGATGAATGATGTACTTCAGACCTGTGAAGTCAACCCTCCAGCAATAAACCCTCTAGTATACTTCCCCTGCACTAACCAGTAAAACACCAACATGGTAAATTCATCCTTTCAAGAAAGTTAATTGATTCCAGAGACAACTGAGAAATGCCAAATGACTGGGGCACAAAAGTACAATTTCTAAATCACAGATCCTAAACTCCATAATGCAGATTGACCATCACCTCTGCAAATACTACAGTGGGTCAAGTTCAACTCTACACTGTCCCCTAAGATGCCTAGAAACAATATGTGATAAAGCCAGGTGTAACAACAGGAAAGGTGGCTAAATGCAGCCCATTTCCCGAAGCAGTCACCCATTTTATGCCCTCAGCACATCTCCTAAGTTAAGAAGCATAAAACGCTTATTCAAAGATAAAAGCTCTGCACCAGGTGGCCAAGCTGACACCAGTGATTTTGGAATTAACTCTGTGGGAACTTTAAAACTTCTGCTTCCTACCATCTTTCTGCCATCACACTTCCTTGCCTGTAACTGGTGATTCATATCCATTTATCAAATTTTTTCTGAGCATATACTACACATCAAGTATCATTCTAAGAGCTGGATAACAGGCAAGGTCTTCATCAGATTTACTTCTAGAGAAAACATAAAAATAAGCAAAAATGGGGCCAGGCACAGTGGCTCATGCCTGTAATCCCAGCACTTTGGGAGGCCAGGGTGGGTGGATCACTAGGTCAGGAGTTCGAGACCAGCCTGGCCAACAAAGTGAAACCCCGTCTCTACTAAAAATACAAAAATTAGCTGGGCATGGCGTGCCTGTAATCCCAGCTACTTGGAAGGCTGAGGCAGGAGAATCGCTTGAACCCGGAAGGTGGAGGTTGCAGTCAGCCAAGATTGTGTCACTGCACTCCAGGTTGGGCAACAGAGTGAGACTTCATTTCAAAAAAAAGCAAAAATGAAATAAATGATGAACTATATGGAGACATTTAGATAATTTAAGAATATTTTTATCTGAACTGTGATTCATTTAAATACCTGTTTTATTTAGAAAATTGTGCCTATAAATCTACTGGAAAGTAGTCTAATTTTTCAAATCCTAAAATCTCTCTTCTTCATATTACGTGATATTTGACATTTATTCCTATGGTGTAGTGCTTATTAAGGTTGGAATGTGTAATATGTGTTAATTAGTTTCTTCCTATTCATATAAATTTCAGAAAACTAAAATGAAGAACAATGTCGATCTAAACATGTTAGACATAGGAGGAAGTATGCCTGTGTGTATTTCGATTCAGAAAATAAAGTTGTAGTTTTGATTACTTTCTTCCTGGTATACTTGGACATCTCTATTGCAAACATTTATATGACTTTACAAAGGCATAAGGCTTAGAATTCTTTGATTTGCTCATACCAAGATTTCCTTACCTTGGCACTACTGGTATTTTGGGCCAGATTATTCTTTGCTATGGGGGCTGTTCTGTGCACTGTAGAATGTTTGGCAGCATCCTTGGCCACCACCCAATAGATGCCTTCAGTTAACATCCTCCCCCAGCTGTGACAACCAAAAATGCCTCCAGGCACTGCCAAATGTCCTCTGCCAAATGTCTCAACTGTCAACCCTACTTGAGAGCCACTCACAGGTCTTCACTGAGTAAACAGATTGTTCTACAGTATTAAAGAAAGTTCCAAACAAGAGAAAAAGGATTTAAATGAACCTCCTCAACCCAGAGGCTATAGGCTCCCTGAAAGTTTCCTTCCTTTCCTATTCTGTTCACTCTTCCAGGCTTGGGCATTAACATGTGCTCAAACATTTGCGCCTGTTAAAGCCTAAGAATTAATCACCATTGGGAACCAGTCAGAAAAGAGAGTATGAGAAATTTAAGATTAAAAAAAAAAAAACAAATCTTAAGTAACGGCCATTGATCCAGATTTTGAAATAATTTAATTTGTCTGGCTATATAATGGAATGCAGCAAATATTCTGATTAGAGTTGAGTGCCTATGCTAAGCATAAGGGGGTAATAGAGGAGTAAAACAGTCCCTGGCCTCAAGGAGCCTACGGGTGGCTGGGGGAGGTAAATATGCAGTTATGCAGGTAGGTGCAATACAACAGACTAGAATGTCCACTGCAAACATACACCATGCTGTGTATGTATTCCCGGTCCACTTTTTCAAATATCAAGAGATTCCATGAAGAAGGCTGGCATTTGACATGGGCTTTGAAGTATAAGTAAAATTTTGATGAGCAAAAGTAGGACACAGTACAGTAGTTAAACAAGAGGGAATGACATAAGCAGAAGCTGGATATTTCTTGGGGAAATATAGTGACCAGTTGGGTTGGGAACATTTTAAAAAGTACAGTAGAGGGATTGTGAAACATTAAGTAAAGTCAAATGAGTTCAGGTTGCAGGAAGGTCTACAAGTCTGAACAAGGAATTTGGACTTAATGGTTTTGTTCAAGTCCCAACAGGAGAGTGACCTCCCTGAAGATGTGGCCATCTACCCTGCCAAAGCTGTGCAAGATTAGTTTCACTGGGGACCAGGGGTAGGTGCAGAGGCCATTCTGACTGCTACCTACAGTAATACAAAAGTGTAATGACATGGAATTTACCTATAGTATATGCCTTGCATTCTATTTTTCATTCTATTTTACTCTCTGTTATTTTTAAGTAATGGCAAACATCCAATAATTTGGTTTCACAACCCACTGAAGGGTTTGCAAAGCATTTCTTCGACCTTTTGGGTAAATATGGTGAATTCAAATGTTGGGGGTACTGGAAAAAAGGAAGAGTATAACAGTTAAGTAGGAGACTACTGAGCCAGAATTGGCCTGGTGTGTCATTATTCTAGGGACTGGGAGGATGGGATGCTGGAATAGCAAGCATGACTCTATGGTGGTAGAGGGTTTAACTCTGAAGTGAGTGATCATGAAGTTCAAGCTAGTTACAGCTAAAAAGGAAGCCAACAGAATGGGAAAAGAGAAATGGCGGAAGGCAAGCAGGGGACAGACAGTGGGAGCGGCAAGGAGTGACAGGGACACAGTGTTCAGAAGTGTTAAAGGTGGGGTCACTTTTCTCACTAATTATATAGTCCAAGCTCTGGAGTATCTAAAGTGCAATTAGAAATTCACTCCAGTTGCAGAATCAGGATGCCAGATGAGAGAGGTGAATAGTCAGTGTCTGTGTTGATGGGACACAGTATCAACAATATATAAGTATGTAAAACCAGGTGCTGAAGTCTTTTGAGGGCAGTGAGGCTGTGCCTTGGAAATGGTGAGATGTTGAATAAACATGTGGTTAGCACTCACCTCAAAAGATGTAATATTGAGAAGTATATAATGAAGAATATACTATGGAAGTGGCTAAGAGGATTGTGGCATTTAAGGAAACATCATATTGCAGTAACCCCAGGAAATGGAAGCATTTTGATCACTGAAAAATGTTCAAGGAGGCAGACAGGAAAAGACAGAGTGGTTTTTGATAGGTTTAATTTTAAAGTAAAAAAAAAAAAAAAAAGGAAGAGATTTAGATGACCATGATAATTGTTGATAAAGATCAGTGCTCAAATAACAAATTGGTGGCACAAGAGCTGAAGCTAACTTAGAACCAAGTTCAAAATGGAATAATTTTAAATAAAATCTGGGTTTCTGGCTTTCTTGCAAAGTCTGAAGTTCTGGCAATGTTGACTCTATGGTCCTACGTGGCTTTTAAAATGTGCATACCTTTGGCTCTACTGTGTGTATATATCATGTGTATGCCATCTGTCAGGGTTGGATAAATTATGGAATACTATTTAGGGACTGAAAAGACTTAGAGCTCTAAGTATAGACATGGAAAGATTTCTTACAAATAAAAAAGCAAACTGCTGAATAACGTATAGTGCGATCACATTAATGTGAAAAAATAGAACTATATTATAATAATATATATTATATAACTTAAGACATAAAATATATGGCCTACACAGCCACTGTGGAAAATATATGGCAATTCCTTAAAAAGAAAAACAGAATTACCATATGACCCAGCAATTCTACTTCTGAGTATATACCCAAAAGAACTGAAAGCAGGAACTCGAACAGCTCTTTGTATACCATGCTCATAGAAGCATTATTCATTATTCACAATAGTCAAAAAGTGGAAGCAACCCAAGTATCCACCAGTGGATGAATGGATAAACAAAATGTGGTACATATACACAGTGGAGTATTACTTAGCCTTAAAAGTTAAGGAAATTCTGACACAATCTACAACATGAATGAACCTTGAAGACATTATGCTATGTGAATTAAACTAGTGACAAAAGTAGTACAATAGAGAAATATATACAATGACTAGTTTGAGGTATAATATGGTCAGTTTTGAACCTTAAAAATCTTCCAGTCAATTAAAGGTCCTTAAGAATAAGATATACTGTCAGTGTCCAGGATCTATAGATGGATATTTTTCTTCTGAATAGAAACATGACTGTTCCTATCCTAACTAGAAAACATAGTAGAAGCAGTTAGCTATCGTAATTGACCTGGGGGTGAATTGTAGGTAGGCACACCCACAAAGTATTCTTACACAAAGAAGCTGAACTTTGACTTTAGCACTCCACTTCCGTCTTGAGGTTACTAATGACTTGTCCCCAGATGTCACTTAATCACTAGATCCTGTTTTTTCACATGTAAAATGGGGTAACAAAGCACTCTGAGGATTAAATGAGATGGCATATGTGAGAAAGGACCTAGCAAGGACCTGGTCTGATACCAGTTCATTCTCTTCCCCCATCAAGTATACATGAAGAGAGATCATCATCTCTAAGTACAAACATGTAATTATGCTAACCATGAAAATTCTAAACCATAGTCTAACCTTGCATTCTTCCACTGACTTAAAGCATGAACGCCATTTTATGTAAGAGCATTATTTAACAAAATTCCAATGGAAGCAAATTCAGAAGATCTGAAGGACTTCATTATAAACCCTTACACTGATACCACAAGTCATATAGCAGAAATATTTATGAAAGCTCCAGTGACTTCATGCCACTAAGATTTTAAAATAAACATAAGTCATTCACTGAAGTTTCAAAGGTTATAATGACCCAAGGCACACAAGAGGAAACATTGTCCAAGTAACTAGCTAAAGCCAAGTTCAAATTAGGCTATTTTAGGACAAAACTAGTCAATACATAGGCCAACGTATTATTATTATTTTCATTGTTCTGGCTGTCTTTCCGTGTAGACCAACTTCTAATGGTTAAAGAAATACAATTACTACTACTGAACAAAAAAATAAAATTATTACTCTGTAAAAGAAACAATCTCTAAATCAAAAAAGATTTCTCCTGGCCAGGCGTGGTGGCTCACGCCTGTAATCCCAGCACTTTGGGAGGCCGAGACAGGTGGATCACAAGGTCAGGAGCTCAAGACCAGCCTGGCCAAGATGGTGAAACTCTGCCTCTACTAAAAATACAAAGATTAGCTGGGCATGATGGCAGGCACCTGTAATCCCAGCTACTAGGGAGGCTGAGGTAGGAGAATCGCTTGAACCCAGGAGGTGGAGGTTGCAGTGAGCCGAGATCGCGCCACTGCACTCCAGCCTGGGCGACAGAGACTCCATCTCAAAAAAAAAAAAAAAAAAAAAGATTTCTCTAAGCAAAGGTAACAGGAAATTATGCCCCTCTGCCAATTTACAAAACACTAGAAAGCACCAATAAGATGCTTAAAGTTTTTATAAATGTCTCATTTATCCAACATTATATATACTGAATTGTTCATGTCAATTCCTTTGCCAGTGGTTTTTACTTAATCTTAAAAAAATTATCATAGGATAAAATTAACACATTTACTTTGGATGAATAGTTCTGATTTTAATGTATGGTAGCATCACCACTATCAGAATACAGAACAGTTCCATCACTCCACAAAGCTCTCTCCTGCTGTCCCCTTTATGTGTACATCCTTCCACTCCTCTACTCTCAGCACCACTGAATTGGTCCCCATCACTATAGTTTTATAATCATCCCTTTTGAACCTGGATTCTTTCACTCAGTATAAAACCTTAATTAAAGATTCATGCAAGTTGTTACCTACTCCAGCAATTCCTTCCTTATTATTGCTAAGTAGTATTCCATAGTAAGGCTATACCATAGTTTAACCATTCACTTATTAAAGGACACTTTGTTTCCACGTTTTGGCTATTATGAATTAAGCTGCTATGGACATTTGAGTACCAGTTTTTACACAAACAAAAGTCTTCATTAGGAAAATACTCAGGAGTGGAATTGCTGGATCGTATGATAAATGTATGTTTAACTTTATAAGAAACTGCCACTGTTTTCTGGAGTGGCGGTGCCATTCTGCATTCCCACAAGCAATGTGTAAGGATCCAGTTGCTCAGCATTCTTGCTAGCACTTGGTATTGCTCATATTTTTTTCTCCTTTAGCCATTCTAATAGGCATGTAGTGATATCATAGTTTTAAACGTTTTAACCATTTTATGGGTATCTTTTATTAAATGGTATACACTGTTTCAATCCCTTAAACAGAGAATGCTGAATATTAATTTTTATGACTCAAAATCATCCTTACAGAATAAACACTGTACTACCCTCAGGGACTAAGGAAGTACATAGGGTTGTTTTCCTTTTCTTAAAATAGCCCCAGAATTATGTTTGCTTTTTATAGCTTTTTAAATCTTCTCTCTTGTTGTCACTTCCTGCTATTAATGGTGCTCCTGCCTCTGGCAGACTCTCCTCTTCAGCCTCTTCTCAAGCTGAGTTTAGAAAATAGATAACCAAGCTTGTTAGAATTACATCTGAAAAGAGGCCAGTCCGTGAGTGAGAGAGCTTAAAGGATTCTTCAGTGAGGAAAGCAAAAGCACCCCGCTACACCTGCCAACCCCCACATCACTGTACCCAAACTTCCTGACATCTTGCTAAGTTGCTGAGAAATTTCTAGTAGCTAAATCTCTTAGGCACTTTTCAAAAAGGTAAGATTGCCAGCTAAGAGACCACCAAGTAATTGAGTCATTATAATATGCATTTTGTGCAATTCGCACTATAATATGACCCTAGGTCAATAATTAAAAGCTTAGCAAAAGCAAAATATAGACAAAATTATCCTGTGTCCAGAAACCTAAGTGAAAAAGACGATCTTAAATGGAGCTTAAATCTAGTTTCCAAACGCTGACACACTGGTCTGAATTCTGAGCACCTACTAGGTGTGCGAGGCATTCAAAGGGGTGCAAAGATAAGGAAATTGTAGAATTAAAAAGAACTCAACAGTTCTTTAAAGATACAGTGACCATATGCATACATACTGATTCTAATCCTAAGTAATATTCACAGTGTTCCCTTGAAAGTCGCTTGACTAGTTAAGTAGATAGCTGTGTGGTTACCAAAGGCAAGTCAGTGCAGCTCATCCTGTCTTTTAAGTAGTCTTTTCCATCTCTGAACAAGACTAAACTACGAACACTTTTACGCTCTATTAGGGAGATGGATCACCCCAGGCAAATGGCAGCACCTTACTTCCCTGAGCGGCCCAGGCTCCGATTCCGAAATTAAGAGGCAGGCACTTCCTCTCACCCGAACTTCCCTGAGGAATGGCAGCTGTGTGTCTGCCAGGCGCAGGGGCCAATCGGGACTCTGCCGGCCGCCTCCACCCACGACTTAAACACCATCTCACCAATTGCAACCGGATCGTGGGTGGGACTTCCGCTATCATTTTGGGCTTAACTACCACCATCTCCTCGCGGGCAGTGGAGGCAACCGCGAAGACAGAATTTCACAAACTTTCAGCTCCAGCAGTTTCAAGGAAATGTCAAATGACAAGATGGAAGACAGTGGCAAGAGCTAAGACAGCAAAAAGGCCCCCAAAATTTGTTTTCAAGAAAACCAATGAAAAAAGCAAGCAATCAGAACGTGAAGTCCAGGATCATGTATGTGCTTATCTTCACAGTCACTGCTGGGTCCTGAAGTTCTCCTCTGGCCCAGTGCCAGCTGCGGAGCCCTCTGCCAAAGGGCCAGAGGAGGCCGGTGATGTAGAGCTCTGATTACCCACCCGTCAGGGCGCCGCTGAAGGTCACTGAATACTTACTGTGCACCCGAAAAATAAATCCTGCGAGTTCACGCCCGCGTAGCTCGCCCCGACTTCGAGCGACTCCTTTCGCATGGGATCTACAAAACCGAACTGCCTTAAAGACCTCTTTCACACGGACGTGAAGTCACAGAACTGACAAAATCCCATCCTGTCAAAGTGCACGGGTCTTTGAAATCTAACACAAAAAGCCATAGAAAGATTCTCTAAACACCCTGTACTAAGAGGAACACGAACAGGGCACTGCGTTCTGAAGTAGAGGCCAGGGCACTGGCCCTTAGACACGTCTCGCTGTCACCGGGCTAACAACATTGGCAAGGGCGGCGGCAGCAGCACTGATGCAGCCCCCAAGGGCCCTGGCGAAACCCCCTCTATTACTCTGTATCCTGCTTGCTTCCGAGATGAACCTGTTGCTGGGAAAGAACAGGCTAAATTAGAAAAGGGAGTATTTTGTCAAAGTTGAAGGTGAGTGATAGCCTGCCCGCCTCAAATAGGATGGGAAAAACTAAGGATATTGGGGATGATGACACTGCCGCCTCCGAATTCTGGTCCGGGGCTCTCACCTAGCCCTCAAGTGTCCCCACGCGGCCGTGGACCCCGAACAGGGACAGCTGGAGACGGGCTTGGGCAGCGCGCGGCCTGCACCCGCGGCCATCCATCTTGCGGCCCGGCCCGGCCATCCCGGGCAAGGGCTGGGGGAGCTCGCTGCCCCCAGCGCAGCCACGGCCGGGCGACATTCTGCGCCCTGGGAAGGGGGATAGGGGTGCGGCGCGGCCCCGATCCCCGGCCTCACCTTGACGTGGAAGCGGATGAGCGCCAGGCGGATGCAGTGGGCCATGCAGACGGGCGGCAGGAACCAGACCTTTGGCGGCGGGGTGCCCTTGTTCTGGACATGGCTGACGATCTGCTGTGCCGTCTGGCGCTCGTTGCCCTGCCGCTTGACCCACTCGTGCAGCCGGGCCTTCTCGAGCGCCCCGTTGAAGAAGACGAAGAGCTCGATGTTGCCGCCGAAGCAGGCCTTGGCCAGCGCCGCCAGGTAGCCAAGCATGTGGTTCCACTGGCCGCCGCTGACCCAGTCGGTGTAGAAGCCGCCGTAGAGGCGGTGCAGGCAGTTGTCGGCGTCCACCAGCAGGCGCAGCGGGGTCTGCGGGGGCCGCTGCCGCCCGCCGCCCACCAGGCTGCCCCGGGCCAGCTTCTGCAGCTCCACCGGCACCACGGCGCTCGGGCAGTGCTTCTCGATGTAGTCCTGGAAGCCCTGCACGCCCATGGCGGCGGCGGGGGCGCGGGCGCGGGTGCGGGCGGGGGGCGGCGGGGCCGGGGGTGGTGGGGCCGTGGCGCGCGGGCGGGCTGGCGGGCGGGGGCGGCGGCCTCTAGGGGGGACTGGGGCGGGTCGGGGGCGCGCTCATGGCCGCCGCGGCCGCCATGTGCTGCCGCCTCCCAGGGCCATGTCTGGGGAGGGACCTGCCGCCGCCGCCGCTGCCGCCGCTGCGAGGCCGAGGCCGAGGCCGAGGCTGAGGGCCGGGGGGGGCGGGCGGGCGGCGCTGACGTAGCGGACCCGCCCGGCGCGGACGCCGCCCAGGCCCGCCGGCTAGCAGGCGGAAGAGGCGGCGCCGGCGGGACGCGGCTCGGGGCTCCCGGAGGCGGCGGCGGCGGCGGTGGCGGTGGAGGCGGAGGCCCGGAGTTGGGCCGGGGCGGGATCCAGGAGGCTCCTGAGCCGGAGCAGGCAGCGCCTGGAGGCCACAGGCCGTTCGCCCGCCTCAGGCCGGTTGGCCGCCGCTCCCCTCCCTGCGCCCTGTTCCCGGCAGGGCCAGAGAGGCCGCCGCCTCCGCCCGGTGGTACTCAGGCGAAAGGAACCCGCGAAGCAGGTCCTGGGGAAGAGCTCGCCTGCTCCTGAGAGAAGCGGCGATAAGATGGCGCTTTGAAGGGGAGCCGGAGGCCGAGTCACTGTGCTCGTCGGGACGCCGCCTTTCTAACGCCGCCGTCGGCTCGCACCACTCTGGGCCTGCTGCCCACACTGACTGCGGGGTCCGGGAGAGTAGGATGCTGGCCGGCCGCGTCTGGCTTCTTGGAAAGGGCAGGAAGGAGCGCGAGAATGCAGTTCCGCGGCAGGTGCTCATCCCAGCAGCTTCGGGCTTTCAGTTGTCGTGGTTTTTACACCTATGACAAATGACATGGCCAAACACACCATAATGTCTGAAGGTACAGGTAGCCCTAAGCGCCTGCTCGTCACGGAAGAGACGGTCTTGAGAGCACACGTCTGTTGCAGCGTGGGAAAGCCTGCGGAATGGCTAGACTGAAACCTGCGCCTTTGCAGTGGCTCGCCCTGCTCTTCTGAGGGAGAGGGATTTGAATCTTGTTGCTGTAGTAGCATCTTCTGGAAGGAGGTCGTTTACGTAAATTCTGTTTCAAAGCTCTGTCGTAATTGCTTCTAAAATGAGGTTGATACTGTATGTATATTAGGCTTGCATAAAACATTTTCAAAAAGAGATTAATGTCTTTCAGAATATAAATTTAGAAACCCAGCACTCAAAAGTTTTAAAGTGCCGCTTTTACTTACCTTCATCTCTCCATTTGCTCTTTTTTGGAGAAACCTCTGTAGAGGAGCAGGATGCAACCTACAGGCTGTGGCCGGACAGCTGCTGCCCAGCACATGGAGCCTGCACGCGCACGATTTAGCCAAAGAAGCCCCCATACTCCCGGTGAAAAAGGCAAGTTGGATTTTTCTGCTTTCTTTTCTGATACATACCTCAAATGCAAGCCAGTATCATATATACATAAATTAAATGCTGCTGGTATTTTAAGAAGTTACATTTAAAAGCAGACTGACAAGTTATGCCACTCACCTATGCATAAAATTAGTCACAAAGCCAAGATGACATGTTATCTAGAAATAATACAGGCCAGGTGCGGTGGCTCACGCCTGTAATCCCAGCATTTTGGGAGGCCGAGGCGGGTGAATCATTTGAGATCAGGAGTTCCAGGCCAGCCTGGCCAACATGGTGAAACCCCATCTCTACTAAAAATGCAAATATTAGACGGGCCTGGTGTGCGCCTGTAATCCCAGCTACTTGGGAGGCTGAGGCAGGAGAATTGGTTGAACCCAGGAGGCGGAGGTTGCAGTCAGCGGAGATGGCGCCACTGCACTCTCTAGCCTGGGCAAAAAGCGAGATTCCATCTCAAAAATAAATAAATAAAAGAAGTAATACAGTTAGCCATTAAATAACAAGGCAAAATCCAGAAATATCCAAATTTCCTTTTATAACCCAAGGCAGGTTCACAGGGTGAGGAGTAGTAGTTTTTAATCACTCTTATTTTCATTTGTAGCATTGCATTCCATGTATTTACCTTTTCTTTAAACACTCTTGCTTTTAATTTTTAAAAATGCATTAGTACGGCCAGGCGTGGTGGCTCACGCCTGTAATCCCAGCACATTGGGAGGCCGAGGCGGGCAGATCACGAGGTCAAGAGATGGAGACCATCCTAGCCAACATGGTGAAACCCCATCTCTACTAAAAACACAAAAATTAGTCGAGCGTGGTGGTGTGCACCTGTAGTCCCAGCTACTCGGGAGGCTGAGGCAGGAGAATTGCTTGAACCCGGGAGGCAGAGGTTGCAGTGATAACGCCACTGCACTCCAGCCTGGCAACAGAGCGAGACTCCATCTCAAAAAAAAAAAAAAAAAAAAATGCCAGTGCCAGTATCTGGAATTCTGGAAATAGATTTATTTTCACCTTATTACATTGTAGAAGTCTAAGATTCTGGAGTCAGGTCCCCGATATCCATCTTATGGTAAGTCTGTGCCCTTGCAAAAATATTTACCTTATTGAACCTTGGATTTTATCATCTGTAAAATGAACATATTAATAGTACTTAACCTCCCAGGTTGTTATAAGGATTAAATCAGATAACCTGTGTGCGTGCCACACAACAAATGCTCAATAAATGTTGGCTTTTGTAGTTGTTTCCAGAAACTGTATTTCTAGACTTATACTCGAGAACATAGACCAGTTATTGTACTTTTGGAAAGTTTAAAATTCATTATTGTATCATAACACTTGAAACTCAATTCTTAGTTGCCCTATTTAGCTGTGTGTTCTTTAAAAAAAAAAAAAACTTTATTGAGTAACTGTTGATGGCGGGCAAAATGTTTAGCTGACAAACGCTTATATACTCTGCATCCTTAGCTCAAATTCAGGGGTTGGTTGAAGTTAAATTGCTTAAATATCGAGGTAAAAATAAACATCTGGGCCGGGCGCGGTGGCTCACGCCTGTAATCCCAACACTTTGGGAGGCCGAGGCAGGCGGATCACAAGGTCAGGAGATCGAGACCATCCTGGCTGACACGGTAAAACCCCGTCTCTACTAAAAAAATACAAAAAAAATTAGCCGGGTGTGGTGGCAGGCGCCTATAGTCCCAGCTACTCAGTAGGCTAAGGCAGGAGAATGGCGTGAACCCAGGAGGCGGAGCTTGCAGTGAGCCGAGATCACGCCACTGCACTCCAGCCTGGGCAACAGAGCGAGACTCCGTCTCAAAAATAAAAAAAAATCTGTATTTAAAATTTAATAAAAACTTACGTCGGCCAGGCACGGTGGCTCATGCTTGTAATCCCAGCACTTTGGGAGGCCGAGGTGGGCGGATCACGAGGTCAGGAGATCGAGACCACGGTGAAACCTCGTCTCTACTAAAAATACAAAAAATTAGCCGGGCGTGGTGGCGGGCACCTGTAGTCCCAGCTACTCGGGAGGCTGAGGCAGGAGAATGGCATGAACCCGGGAGGCGGAGCTTGCAGTGAGCCGAGATTGCACCACTGCACTCCAGCCTGGGCGACAGAGCGAGACTCCATCTCAAAAAAAAATAAAATAAAATAAAAAATAAAAACTTGTGTCTTCTTGGGGGTCACAATATGACAACTAATGGTTGGGGACTTTTTCTTTTTTTATTTTGTATTTATTTTATTTATTTTTTCTCCCTCAAGATGGAGTCTTTCTCTGTTGCCCAGGCTGGAGTATAGTGATGTGATCTCGGCTCACTGCAACCTCCCTCTCCCAGGTTCAAGTGATCTCCTGCCTCAGCCTCTGGAGTAGCTGGGATTACAGGTACACACCATCACACCTGGCTAAGTTTTGTATTTTTAGTAGAGACAGGGTTTCACCATGTTGGCCAGGCCGGTTTCGAACACCTGACCTCAAGTGATCCACTTGCCTCTGCCTCCCAAAGTGCAGGGATTACAGGCGTGAGCTACCGCGCCCGGCCTAATATCATTAATTAATATTTTACTTAGGTGAGGTATCTAACCACCAGCGATAACAGATGAGTTTCCAGTTTTTCAAACAAGGTAATAAGAGACCTTGATCCTGCCCATGTAATCATTAGCATATGTTGGGAGACCAGCAGGCTGGAGCTAAGCAGGGAGTCTGTGATCATGGAAGAGAGCAAATTAATCCTCACTTGGGATTCTAACCTATAATGTTTACCTAGCACCAGCCCTGTTAATTAATTGTCAATTTAAATTACCCAGAAGAACACACACGTCTGTAGGCCTGCTTCATAAACTGTAGATCAGTAACTGACCACACTGCGGTAAAGCTATGCCTTCTAAATCTTAAGCCACTCTTCAGATAATGGATCCCTTTATGGTCAGCCCAAACATCTCAAGAACTTTTAATTTGTACCATTTGTCTTTTTTTTCCATTTATTTAATACCACAAATTCACTTTATTATTATAAAGCCAATATCTACATCTTCTCACAAAGATTCTCATAAGAAACGCAGAACTCCTGGCCAGGCGCGGTGGCTCATGCCTGTAATCCCAGCATTTTGGGAGGCCGAGGCGGGTGGATCACCTGAGGTCGGGAGTTCAAGACCAGCCTGACCAACACGGAGAAACCCCGTCTGTACTAAAAATACAAAATCAGCTGGGCGTGGTGGCACATGCCTGTAATCCCAGCTACTAGGGAGGCTGAGGCAGAAGAATCGCTTGAACCTGGGAGGCGGAGGTTGCGGTGAGCCGAGATGGTGCCATTGCACTCCAGCCTGGGCAACAAGAGCGAAACTCCGTCTCAGAAAGAAAAAAAAAGAAAGAAAAGAAACGCAGAACTCTTTACTGGCCTCAAAACGTACTGTGACATTTCCATAACCTACAGGTCTAGAAATCCTGTGCCCAATATGGTTAACTTGTTTGCTGAGAAGGATGTGGAAGAACTGGAACCTTCATACACAGCTGATGGGAAAACAGTCTGGAACTTTCTTAAAACATTCTGGTAAATGGGGGCCCTGCAAGCTAGAAAGTGTGGCTATAATCCCTGGCTTTTTTCCTTTTTTAAACTTTTTCTCTCTCAGTCCTGACCTAAAGATGACCCTAGTCAGGCCAGGCGAGGTGGCTCACGCCTGTCATCCCAACACTTTGGGAGGCCAAGACGGGTGGATCACCTGAGGTCAGGAGTTTGAGACCAGCCTGACCAACATGGAGAAACCCTGTCTCTACTAAAAACACAAAATTAGCTGGGCGTGGTGGTGCATGCCTGTAATTCCAGCTACTCAGGAGGCTGAGGCAGGAGAATTGCTTGAACCCAGGAGGTGGAGGCTGCAGTGAGCCGAGATCACGCCATTGCACTCCAGCTTGGACAACAAGAGCAAAACTCCGTCTCAAAAAAAAAAAAAAAAAAATCTCCTGGGAGAAAACCTGTCTTTCCAGTCAGAGGAGCAGGAAAAAATGACCCTATGGTCTGAAAAGTGTGGAAATAATCCATCTTTTTTTTCCCTCTGCTTTCTGCCTGAGGGGCGTTCCTTTTGGCAAAATGAGCAGGCAGTGTGAGCAGCTAGTCATCAGAGAGAAAGCCCATCTTTCTAAGCCAGAGGATGAGGAAAAGGGGCCCCCAGGTGCCAGGGAGTCTGGGGGGAAATCCTGAAGAGCAAAGACCTGAAAAGAGGATTCTCTAATTCTGTACATGAGCTGAATTCCGTGCTCAGCCCAGAGCTGCACATACCAGAGGCAGAGCCCAAGCAACACAGCCACACTCTGAACTGACACTTGGACCACCACCACCAAACAGAAGGCAACGCAGGACCTGCGGACTAAGGCTAACGAGGCTGATTGCCTGACAAAACAGGAAAAAAAAGAAACATTCTTCAGGGAATTTTAGTAGAACACAGAGTCTCCCAATATAAAACAGACAGTCCTCACTGCACAGCAGTTCAGAACTGTAAAAATGACCTTCCAACCTGAAATTGCCATATGCTGTTCATAATCATTAATGGGTAAAATTGTGATTTCTTCCTGTCTTTTGAAAATTGTCAAAACATCGATAATCTTGTACTGTTAGAAATGTATAAGGAAACAAAGTAAATATTTTTGTACACTGTAATTTAAAACATTAGCAACACTGGGAATTAAAGTGTTTGATGTCTTCCTAAAAAACCATCAAGAGACATTTAAACAGTGCTTGCCTTCTTCAAAAGTCATGTACCGTATGATATGGAGCAAGCACCTTTTCTGTGTTTCAAAAACTTGTCATGCTCCTTCTAAGTTTGGATCAGCTTCCAATATTTTATCCTTTCTGCTTTCAATGTCATGAAATATCTCCAAGTCCCTTTAACGTGAAGGTTTTTGCTGACGTTCCTTGCTCTGGGACATCTTCATCCTTTTCATCACAACCGCTTTCTTCATTTATTTGATGAATTCACCTCGGCAGCAGTGCCAGCATCCCCATAGTCTGTTTCTTCAGTGACCCCATTTATGTTTGATTTGCATTCACTTTCAGTGTTTTCAGTTTTGAGTTTCTTTGCTGCACTTCTATCTTTGTCAGTTTTCTCTTTTGAATATCCATTTGTGTAAAAATGCCATGTGGGTTTATCACTGGGAGACAAGGAGGCCACACAATTCACACTTTGCTGTTTGTGCGTGAAATGAACACAGATGCACAGTGACCAATCACCCACAGGTTTTGGAAAGAAGAGACATGATTGGTCACTGATCATGATGTACCTCTGTTATTATGTAGTGATTTGTGGACTGGTGAGCTAGCAGAAAGTTTGAACTTCATGCAATTACAGTTAATATATTCTGGTAACTCAAATTTGAACCATGTTGTCACATGTTGTCAGGGGACTGGTGTTCACCATAATAACTAAACTTTCAGAATCATGAACTGTCACTTCTGATATATTCTATTCATTAAAAGTCAGTCCTAATTCTGGCTCACACTCAAGGGGAAGGGAATTAGGCCCCAGCTTCTGGAGAGAGGATCTCCAATGAATTTGTGGACTTATTTTAGGATTCTTCAGGAAGTCCATATTCCTGTAGAATATTGGCACCGGTTATAGAATTTTGGGTGGATGATTCTTTCCTATGAGTGCTTTAAAGATACTGTTCCACTGCATCCTGGCCTACACGATTTTTTATTATATGTCTGAGATAACCCGCATTTCAAATTGTTGTTCCCTATACCGAATGTATTGGGTTTTTTTCTGGCTACTTTCAGGATTCTTTAAATCTTTGGTTTTCAGCAGTTCGATTATGATATGCTGAGCATCTTGTTTGGATTTTGCTGAGTTTCTTGAATATGCATTTATATTGTTTGTCAAATTTAAGAAGTTTTCAGCAATTATTTCTAAAAACTTTTTTTGTGTCTGCACCAATTTCTCTTTTCCCTCTGAGACTCCGGTGTCAAAAAATATGTGATTTTCTGGTGTTGTCTCCCAGGATCCTGAAGTTCTGTTCATTCTGTTTAATCCATTTTCTCACTGTCCTCTGGTTAATTTCTACTGATCTGTCTTCAATTCACTGACTCTTTCTTTTGTTATTTCCATTAAAAAATGTAATTCCATTACATTGTTTAACTTCAGAAATATCATTTTTTCAGTTCTAGAATTCTCATTTGTAATTTTCATAGCTTCTGGGTCTCCATCAAGAACTTCTTTCTTTCTTTCTTTAGGCAGAGTCTCACTCTGTCACCCAGGCTTCGATCTTTGCGCACTGCAACCTCCGCCTCCCGGGTTCAAGCAATTCTCCTGCCTCAACCTCCCGAGCTGGGATTACAGATGTGCACCACCACGCCCGGCTAATTTTTGTATATTTTTAGTAGAGACAGGGTTTCACCATGTTGGCCAGACTGGTCTCGAACGCTCAACCTCAGGTGGTCCACCCGCCTTGGCCTCCCAAGGTGATGGGATTACAGACATGAGCCACTGTGCCCGGCCCTTTGTTTTCATCTTAAGAGCACAGTTATAAAAGTTGTTTTAAGTTGTTGTCTGATGATCCAACATCTGAGTCATTTTTGGAATGACATGTGTTGGTTGTCTTTTTCCTTGTGAATAGGTCATACTTACCTGGTTGCTTGCGCATCTAGTAATGTTGGATCGTATTCTGGATGTTTTGAATACCAAGTCCTGAGAGTCTGCAACTTGTTAAAATCCCCTGGAGAAGATTGATTGTAAGCAGACAACCAATTCAATTAAGTTCAGATGGCAAACTGTCTCCCCTTCTGTGGTGGTGGTCCCGGTGGCACCACTTCAAGTTTCAAAGACTCTGTTCACTTCTCTGTATCTGCCTGTGCATGTGCGGCTTAGGCCTGAGCCCAGGACTTGTGCCAGCCCATACCCAGACTTAGGGATTCCCCTCCTCTAGCTCTCTCTTCTCTAGGATTCATCAACACACACTGCTTGGCTCACAGAAACGTCTTGGAGTTTTGTTGCCCATCTGCCTCTTTATGGTAGCATGACTGGGGTCTCCCTCACAGCAGGGCTGGGAAAGAAAGAGAAAGGGAGAGAGAGAGGAAGAACACAGGGATTTCCCCCTGCATTCTTTGGTTCACAGGGGCTCCTTTTCCTGGTCATTTGGCCAGAAAGACCGAGCTCTTCTTGGAGTTTTTACTGCACATGTCAACTGGGAAGTTGCTTGACGGGGGGTTGGAGGGGGTTTTACCTTTATATCAAAGCTGAAAGGGGCTGGGCATGGTGGCTCACACCTGTAATCCCAGTACTTTGGGAAGCTGAGGCGGGCAGATCACTTGAGGTCAAGAGTTCGAGCCTGGCCAACATGGTGAAACCCAGTCTCTACTAAAAATACAAAAACTAGCCAGGCATGATGGCAGGCGCCTATAATCCCAGCTACTTGGGAGGCTGAGGCAGGAAAATTGCTTGAACCTGGGAGGTGGAGGTTGCAGTGAGCCGAGATTGTGCTACTGCACTCCATCCTGGGTGACAGAGATTCCACCTCAAAAAAAAAAAAAAAAGCTGAAAGGGGTAGTAGTACAGAAAACTGGGAAACACATGTCTGTTTCGTGACTTCTTCAAGTTTTGTCACCCTCCTTCTTCCAATTTGCCTGCCATTATTTACTTTCCAGAGATCTCAAGGAGTTGGCATTTTGTTTTGTTTAGAATTCTTAGTTTTCTTTTCTTTTCTTTTCTTTTTAATTGAGACAGAGTCTTGCTCTGTCGCCCAGGCTGGAGTGCAGAGGCACGATCTCAGCTCACTGCAGCCTCCGCCTCCGCCTCCTGGGTTCAAGCGATTCTCCTGCCTCAGCCTCCCGAGTAGTGGGACTACAGGCGCGCACCACCATGGCTGGCTAATTTTTGTATTTTTGGTAGAGATGGGGTTTCACCATGTTGGCCAGCCTGGTCTCGATCTCCTGACCTTGTGATCCACTCGCCTCAGCCTCCCAAAGTGCTGGGATTACAGGTGTGAGCCACCGCGCCCAGCCTAGAATTCTTAGTTTTCTTTGGGAGGCTGAGGCAGGTGGATCACCTGAGGTCAAGAGTTTGAGACCAGCCTGGCCAACATGGCAAAACCCCATCTCTACTAAAAATACAAAAATTAGCCTGGCGTGGTGGTGCATGCCTGTAATCCCAGCTACTCGGGAGACTGAGGCAGGAGAATCGCTTGAATTCAGGAGGCGGAGGTTGCGGTGAGCTGAGATCCTGCCACTGCACTCCAACCTGAGAGACAGAGCAAGACTCTGTCTAAAAAAAAAAAAAGAGAGAATTCTTAGTTTTGATGAGTGGGAGAACTGAACCGTGCTGTGCCTACTCCATCTTGGCCAGCACAAGAAGTCCCAAAACTTAAAAAAATTTATAAAATTTAAACTTGAGGAGTTTTGTTTTTGTTTTTGTTTATAGGGAATCAGGTGTTTTTTGTTTGTTTGAGACGGAGTTTTGTTCTTGTTGCCCAGGCTGGAATGCAATGGCACGATCTCAGCTCACTGCAAACTCCACCTCCCAAGTTCAAGTGATTCTCCTGCCTCCCAAGTAGCTGGGATTACAGGCATGTGCCACCACGCCCAGCTAATTTTGTATTTTTAGTAGAGACAGGGTTTCTCCACGTTGGTCAGCTGGTCCGGAACTCCTGACCTCAGGTAATCCGTCTGCCTTGGCCTCCCAAAGTGCTGGGATTACAGGCACGAGCCACCGTGCCCAGCCAAGTGTTCTTAAATATAATTTTTCATCTCCTTTCCTACCAAGAGGGGTTTTTAGAACTGTTTGCTTGGCAGGTGAAGAATCTGCATGTCGTGGTTCTTTATTACTGAATGAGAAAATACCAGACTTTACCTTAGCTTTATTTGTTCCCCAGTTCAACGGAATTTAACCTTAGAATTTCCTAAAGATGCTTTCTAAAAGTTTTTTTATTTCTCCAAGTGTCATAGTACTGCATTTGTGAATCCCAAATTGGCTTCCACTGTCTATTTAAACTTGATATAAGATACAGGAAGATTATTTTGTCACCACCCTCTTTCTATTCCAAACACTATTTACATGAAGGAAACTTTAGTAAGAGAAGATATTTTGGAAAAGATTTTGTAATCAAACTTGAGTCTGTTTTTGTTTTTTTGGTTTAAATTAAAGGAGAAGCCAATCGTGGTGGCTCATGCCTGTAATCCTAACACTTCGGGAGGCCAACACGGGTGGACGGCTTGAGTTCAGGAGTTCCAGAGGAGCCTGGACAACATGGTGAAACCCTGTCTCTACCAAAAAATACAAAAACATGGCCCAGGTGTGGTGGCGTGCACCTGTGGTCCCAGCTATTTGAGAGGCTGAGGTGGGAGGATGGCTTGAGACAAGGAGGCAGAGGTTGCAGTGAGCCCAGATCACACCACTGCGCTCCAGCCTGGGCGACAGAGTGAGACTCTGTCTCAAATTAATTAATTAATTCAGGGGGAATGTGTACCTTATTTCATTAAAAGCAATCTTTTTAAGTAAACGGATTTTTTAAAAATCAAGCCAAACAAATATGCCAATGTGAATTTTTAAAAATTTGATTTTGAAACATGCATTTTCTATCTTGCTACAGTTTAAAGACAGAATTTACACCATATGGCCCATCAGTAATGCAGCATAAGAAACTGCATCTGTATTCCTCAATAAATAAGAGTTTGTGGAGGTTCTGATCGGCATTTTTGTAGTCCCCCATAGAGAGGAAGAGCCAGTTAACCTGTTGCTAAGCAATAGTGTTTCATAGACCAGAACTTCTGGACACCAAAGAGAGGGTAGGAGTATGAATTGTCCAAATTTACAAAGGGAAAGAGAGGGCGCAGTGCACAGATGAATAGAGATCCGGGAAGCCACCTTTTGAAAACTAAGCAGAGGCAATTCAAGTGAGTATTACAGAAATAAACCAAAGGCCCAGTTCTTAAGTTCTTCCATGCACATAACACTCATTGAACTCAAAGGAGTTCTGCATGTGTGAGGGCCAAAAGATTAACCCCAAATTAACTCAGTGAAATCCAAACAAAAAATAATAATAAAATGAATTTTTATTTGCATGCTTAAGACTTTGCTGAAAGTGTCATCTTTCACAGGTTGTAAAAGAAAATCACCACTTAAGATTTTACTAAGAGATCATTCAACTTCAAATCTGAAGCACAAGAAGTCAGTAAAATTAAATGGCTACCATTGATTTGAGAATGGATTTTCACTTACATTTTAAATTAAATTGCTAACACTAGAAAGTGTTTAAAGAAAACATGAACATTTCTGTTTTATTTCAGTTGTGAAGAGACTCTAATTTCCATCTCTGTTTAGAAATTCCTAAATGTGCAAATAAGTTCTTTGCAAGCAGAACCACCAAGTAGTCCTTGGTACACAGAATTTATAAACCTAAAGAGAATATTTAATGGAAAACTTAGAGAACAGTTGGAATGGGAGATAGCATTATCCCAAGTCCAATGGTTGGTTACCAAATAGCTTTTCGATTCTCTCCAAATTAAGCCCACACCAACAGTTTTGTATTGTGAGGCAGCTGGTTCTGTTCCTTTTCCTCCCCTGCTCTGCTCCTTCTCTGTCCTTCTGTAGCTGCAAGCCTCAGGGGTTGACCCATGCAGGCCGTGCCCACTGATGTCCTTCTCTTGCTTTTGGTTGGATGGATTTCACCAGCAGGTGAAGCCCAGGGAGCAAAAAGAGGGAGTTTCCAGGTTATTTCTACCTCCACGCCCTCCCTGCCTGTCAAGGACTGAGTCCCAGGAAGATGACAGCTCCAGTGCTTTCCCACTCTTCCCGTCTCAGGCCACTCTGGCTGGCCCCTGGGTCCCTCAACATCCCCTGTTGGTTCCTTTAGCCCGGCCCACACCGCTGGAAACAGGCCCTTTATGAGATTCTCTTCTAAATCCCAGAAGAGTGTACCCTCCATTTCCTGAAGAATCCTGAGAAGTACATAAACATTACTTAATTATTGTTAGGTAAAAATACCATAAATATTAAATTTATAAGTAAATAAAAATATTTAATTTTACATAAGACAAAGCTGAAAATTTCAGTTTATAATTTTTAAACATAGACAATAAATTTCCCAGAAAGAAATTGCTGACTATCAACCAAATTTTCATTTTTATTTTTTAAATGTTGGAGAAATTTTCCCAGAAAGATTCTTATCAACCAATCAAATTGTGTTAGCAGTTGTGTTAGTAGTCTCAAGGAAAATAATCAGTCATATTAGTTTTCTTACTATTGTTCATATTTTATCTTTCAAAAATAGGTGTAATGTACAAATACTTCTTAATTAGATATGCTTAAATAAAACATTTCATATTGTATTGCTTTGGGTATATTGTACTTGTAGAAAATAGAAAGTTCCTCTTCAAATTTTCCCTTCTTGTTAAATAATAAATCATAAGTGTTAGAATTAATAGTTTCTTTTAAAGACTAACTTTATGCTAGACATGCTCACAGGCACGTAGTACGTTCTATGTCCTTGTACTTTAACCAAGATATCTGTGCTAGACGTGCTCACAGGCATGTCTCAGCTCGCAGCCTATGCCCTTTCCTTATTTGGGAATATTTATTCCTTATTTGGGGATGTTATTACTTTTCTAAGTCCTTTCATAAGCAACTTCATTTTTTCTTTTGTTTTTCTATTGCCTTTACCTGTTTAGAAAAGTTTTAAACTATTAGCCAATTGGGTTTTAGTTTAGATTGTGAGGTCTGGCTCCAGCCAATGGAGACAGGACACAGTAGCAGGAACAAACTGGGTAAGGGATAAAAATTGCTTCCCTCCATTGTTCCAGGTGCTCTCGCCATTGTTCCATCTGCCATAAACACCCTTTCTGCAGAAAGCAAAAATGGCCTTGCTGAGAGAATTAAATTTATGTTCGAGTGCTATTTCTTTATGGCACTGGAGAACAAGCATTCTATTTCTAAATAAACATTTTTACATGTAACAGTACTGAATATAACCATGGACTGTTTGCAAATTATATTGGAACCATGTAGACACAGCTTTAATAATGGATAATATAATTATTACTTTTTCTAGCCAAAAATCAGGAGCAGACTATGTATACAGGTCTGGAATGGAGGACTTTCCATTCTAGAAGAAAGAGTGGCCATTGTCAACTCTTCTTCCTTTTGAGACCTCACTAAAGTTAGAGGAACAGAATTTAAAAATACATTACATTTCCAGGATAAAGAGAACAGGAAAGGAAACATCAACAGACAAGGGGATTTGACAGATATTTTTGGAGGGAAGAAACCGTGGAGCAGAGGTAATTAAGCCAATTGGAGAGAGGCTGGCCTGCAGACCGAGTGAGATAAGGTCCTGGCAATGGAGAGGCTGCTGCCTGGATCCCTCCCCTAACACATGAAATCAGGAAATCACCACTCCTCTTGCCCCAGGCCAGAGACTAGGTTTCTGTAGACACGGAAGGTAGAGGCTGCGGACCTGGACCCCAGACACAGGTGAGAGGAGAGGCTTTGCGCTAAAGAGAGAGAGAGAGAGATAGAGAGAGAGGTGGGGAAGAAGAAAGGAAAGAAAGGAGGAAGAGAGAAGTCCAGGCGCGGTGGCTCACGCCTGTAATTCCAGCACTTTGGGAGGCCGAGGCGGGCGGATCACGAGGTCAGGAGATCGAGACCATCCTGGCTAACACGGTGAAACCCCGTCTCTACTAAAAACACAAAAAATTAGCCGGGCGTGGTCGCGGGCGCCTGTAGTCCCAGCTACTCGGGAGGCTGAGGCAGGAGAATGGCGTGAACCCGGGAGGCAGAGCTTGCAGTGAGCCAAGATCACGCCACTGCACTCCAGCCTGGGTGACAGAGCGAAACAACGTCTCAAAAAAAAAAGGAAGAGAGAAAAGGAGCGTGGAAAGAAAAGAAAATTTCAGGAGCGTCTACATTGGTTATGCCAGCAGAAACAGTTAAGCCATGGAAACTGAGTCACACACATGCTATTTTTCTTCTCTGGTGCATGACCTTTGCTTCTGACCTTTGTGTTGCGATGTTATGAATTAACCACCCTTCCTATTCTTCATTCAAACCTCAACTAAATGACATTGGAGATAGAGACCCTTACCTCTTTACGATGGATGTTAAGTAACTCCCTTAGAGTATAGTCAATGGTGGCCAGCCAACTCGTGTGTGTGTGTGTGTGTGTGTGTGTGTGTGTGTTTTATATCTTATATTAAAAAAAATGAAAAAGATGTTGTAATTCTGGCCGGGCACAGTGGCTCACGACTGCAATCCCAGCACTTTGGGAGGCCAAGGTAGGCAGATCACTTGAGGCCAGAAGTTCGAGACCAGCCTGGCCAACAGGGTGAAACTCTGTCTACTAAAAATACAAAAAATTAGCCGGGTGGGCGTGGTGGCACACACCTGTTATCCCAGCTGCTCGGATGGCTGAGGCTTGAGAATCCCTTGAACCTGGGAGGTGGAGGTTGCAGTGAGCCAAGATCATGCCACTGCCCTCCAGCCTGAGCAACAGAGCAAGACTTCGTCTCCAAAAAAAAAAAAGAAAGAAAGAAAAAAAAGAAAATGTTGTAATTCTGTTCAGCACCCCTGTTTTTTGCCTGTATGAATGATCTTCACCTTTCCCCCCACTGAGGAGTGATGATCACCATTCTTTAGTGTCTGCTACCCTCACACTTGCACTTGAATAAACTCTTTTAAGTGGAGCCTGAGCCTTTTGATTATTTTAGGTTGACAGGAGGAAGGGAAAAAGGGAGGGTGGGTTAAAATTAAATCTGCATACTAAGCAACAATATCCTTGCTGCTCTAACTGTTTGGAGATTATTTCTGCTCTCAGGCTTCTGTTCCACCCCTAACTCTCCTGGCTACCCAAAGGCCGGAGGTTATCTACTGGGGAAATCTCAAAAGACTGTAGAAAAAATGTCTCAAATTCTGGTTTGGGGAGTCTTCCAAAAAAAATTTTTTTTTAATTTGGCTTGCCTCTTGAATATCCTATAGAGAAGTCCAAAACTGACAAACCTGGGCTGTCCTCCCAGACACTCTACTGAGCTGTCAATCTCTCCCTCTGGAATGGGAATAGAGCACCAAGCATCACCTGTTCTTTGAAGAAAGGCTGCTACACTACACACAGACCCAAACAAACGAATATCGGGAGAACAGAAGTTAGGGGAAACAGAAGTGATGAAGAGAACAGAATAAAAGTTTTATTTTTAAAACAATTATCATTATTATTAGAGACCGAGGCTCACTCTGTCGCCCAGGCTGGAGTGCAATGGCATGATCTTGGCTCACTGCACGCTCTGCCTTCCGGGTTCAAGTGATTCTCATGCCTCAGCCTCCCAAGTAGCTGGGATTACAGTTACCCGCCACCACGCCCAGCTAATTTTTGTATTTTTAGTAGAGATGGGGTTTCACCATGTTGGCCAGACTGGTCTCGAACTACTGACCTCAAGTAATCCACCTGCCTCGGCCTCCCAAAGTGCTAGGATTACAGGCGTGAGCCACCACACCTGGCCAGAATAAAACTTTTAATATCTTTTATTAACACCGCACCCAGCCAGAATAAAACTTCTAAAATCATTTATCACTATCATCAGATAAAATAAGACATTACATTCATGAAACAGAACAGGTATTAGAATATAAGAGAGAAGAAAAACCTCAAACAAAATTGTGGCAGCTGAACTAAAAACATCAGGATTGGAGTGTAATATTAAAGAAATTTCCCAGGAAGCAGAACAAAAAGAAAGTAAAATAGAAAAGGATAATAGAGCAAGTGCAATTAATTCAGAGAATCAGTCCAGAAGGCCTGATACCTGACTGAATAGAGTTCCGGAAAGAGGAACAGAGAAAAAGGATGTGAAGAGTTGGCATGATAATAGTACCACTAACACTATTTTTTGTTCTTTGTCTTCAAGAAAACCTCTCAGAGTTGCAGTGTATGAGTCTCTGGATTGAAAGGGCTCAATAGATGCCCAGCATAACGATGAAGAGGACCCGCATCTAGACATATATTGGCCTGAAATTTTCATATATTTGGGATCAAGAGAAAATCCTGAAAGCTTGTAAATTAATGCTGTTCGATATGGTGGTCATTAGCCACGGCTGACTGTTCAGCACTGGAGATGTGGCCACTCTGAATGGAGATGTGCTGTAAGTGTAAAATAGACAATGAATTTTGGTGGGCTTAGTAGGAAAAAAAAGAATAAAATGTCTCATTAATATTTTTCATTTTGAAAACATGTTGAAATGATTATATATATATATATATATATATATATTTTTTTTTTTTTTTTTTTTTTTTTTTTTTTGAGATGGAGTCTCACTTTATGGCCCAGGCTGGAGTGCAGTAGTGCAATCTTGGCTCACTACAACTTCCGCCTCCCTGGTTCAAGCAATTCTCCTGCCTCAGCCCCCTGAGTAGCTGGGACTGCAGGCGTGCGCCACTACACCTGGCTACTTTTTGTATTTTTAGTAGAGACAGGGTTTCACCATATTGGTCAGCCTGGTCTTGAACTCCTGACCATTGATCCACCTGCCTCGGCCTCCCAAAGTGCTGGGATTACAGGCCTGAGCCACCACACCCGGCCAAAATGATAATATATTTTTAAAATATTGGGCTAAATATAACATATTATTACAACTACTTCCACTTGTTTCATTTTAAGGTGGCTCCTGGAAAATTTTAGATGACATAGACGGTTTCTGTTCTGTGTCTGTTAGACGGTGCTTTGCAGAGAGAAGCAGACAGGTCACGCATAAGGACACTGAGGGCAGAATGATAGCTGACTTTCAGCAGCAGCTCTAGGAAACTGAAGAAAAATGATCCCCATATTCAGAGAGAAATAGTTTTCAACCTTAGTAGTCTACATTCTGCCAAACTTTCAGTCAACTGAAAGACACTTAGAGACATGCAAGCACACAAAAGTTTACCTTCTTTGCTCTCTCCTTGAACATTCCTGGAGGAAATACCCCAGGAAAATAAACTTGTAAACCAATGGCATGGAAGGCATGGGATTTAAAAGCAGGATGTCCAGTATAGGACTCGAAGCAAGTTGTGCAGCAGGTCCAGGAAGCAGACAAGCCCGTGCAGAACAGGAAGTCGGGGGCTCAGTGGGAAGTCACGGCACCAGTGGATTTGCTGACATAGGGAGGCTTCTGGCTCATTGGAAGACAGGTAAGTAGACAACAGAGTTATTTTTTGAGAGATGATAATTTAAGAAAAAAGTTGTACTCTTCCTGGCTCATGTGAACAGTATCTATATGACACAAATAATAATGTGAACTCAAAGACTATGTGGTATGCTTACACCAGGGGAATGCGGGAGGGAGAGCAAAGTGCACTTGAGCTAAATGACATCTGTCAAGACAGGGAGAAAAAAGATAATGTCTAAAATAAATAACAGCACATGCATATTCCTTAGGAATTGGAAGGTAAATGGCAGAAGAAACGGCTTAACAATTTGTACATGGTTTCTCGTGACTTCTTATGACTGTATAAGACCAGGGAGCAGGCCGGGCACGGTGGCTCACGCTTGTAATCCCAGCACTTTGGGAGGCCGAGGCGGGCGGATCACGAGGTCAGGAGATCGAGACCACGGTGAAACCCCGTCGCTACTAAAAATGCAAAAAAATTAGCCAGGCGTGGTGGCGGGCGCCTGTAGTCCCAGCTAGTCGGAGAGGCTGAGGCAGGAGAATGGCGTGAACCCGGGAGGCGGAGCTTGCAGTGAGCTGAGATTGCGCCACTGCACTCCAGCCTGGGCGACAGAGCGAGACTCCGTCTCAAAAAAAAAAAAAAAAAACAGTGTGTTGAAATCTCTGAGTATAATTTATATTTGCCTATTTTTCCTTCCAGTTCTATCCGTTTTTGCTTCCTGTATTTTGTAGCTCCATTATTAGGTATAGAAAAATTAGAAATTATTATTTTCCCTTGATTAATTGACTCCTTTATAATTATGAAATGACCATTTTTTGTCCTGGTAACAATATTTGCACTAAATCTATTAATGTAGTTATTCTAGCTTTATTTTCATTTTTTAAACATGTCTTTTTCCTTTCTTTTACTTTTAACCTGTGCCTTTTTAATTTATTATAGGCAGTAATTAGATGGATCTTGCAATCTTTCCAGTCTGATAATCTTTTAAAATTGGAATGTTTAGAACATTTAGATTTAATGTGATTGTTGACATACTTGGGTTTAAATCCATCATTTGGCTCTTGGTTTTCTATATGTTTATCTGTCATTTGTTTCCTTTTTTCTCTTGTTTTTTTTTATTAATTGAGCAATTTTTATGATCCTAGATTTTCCTTCTTTTTGCCTTAGTAGATACAACTCCTTTGTTTCTGTAAAAGTTGATTCAAGGCCCAGCACGGTGGCTCACGCCTGTAATCCCAGCACTTTGGAAGGCTGAGGCAGGCGGATCACGAGGTTAAGAGATCGAGACTATCCTGGCCAATGTGGTGAAACCCCATCTCTACTAAAAATACAAAAATTTTAGTATGTGGTGGCACGTGCCTGTAGTCCCAGCTACTTGGGAAGCTGAGGCAGGAGAATCTCTTGAACCTGGGAGGTGGAGGTTACAGTGAGCCAAGATCGGGCTACTGCACTCCAGCCTGGCGACAGAGCTAGACTCCGTCTAAAAAAAAAAATTGATTCAGTGTTTATAATATGTATCTTCAATCTATAGTAATCTATTTTGAAATAATATCATGCCACTTTGCATATAAAAAAAGAGCCTTACAAGAGTGAAATTCCATTTAGTATCCTCTAGCTTTTGGGCTAATGCTGTCATATATTTTATGCCTACATGTTGTAGACCTCATAGTGCATTGTTGTTATTATTATTTGAGAAAGAGTCTCACTCTGTCACCCAGGCTGGAGTGCAGTGGCACGATCTTGGCACACTGCAACCTCCTCCTCCCGGGTTCAAGCAATTCTCTTGCCTCAGCCTCCCAAGTACAGGCACCTGGCACCACACCCAGCTACTTTTTGTCTTTTTTTTTTTTTTTTTGAGACGGAGTCTTGCTCTGTCGCCCAGGCTGGAGTTCAGTGGCGCGATCTCGGCTCACTGCAGGCTCCACCCCCCGGGGTTCACGCCATTCTCCTGCCTCAGCCTCCCGCGTAGCTGGGACTACAGGCGCCCACCACCTCGCCCGGCTAATTTTTTGTATTTTTAGTAGAGACGGGGTTTCACCGTGTTATCCAGGGTGGTCTCGATCTCCTGACCTTGTGATCCGCCCTCCTCGGCCTCCCAAAGTGCTGGGATTACAGGCTTGAGCCACCGCGCCCGGCCTACTTTTTGTATTTCTAGTAGAGATGGGGTTTCATCAAGTTGGCCAGACTAGTCTCAACCTCCTGACCTCTCGTGATCTGCCTACCTCAGCCTCCCGAAGTGCTGGGATTATAGGCATGAGCCACCACACCTGGCCACATTGTTATTATTTTTGCTTGAAACAATCAAGTACCTTTTAAAGAACATTTTAAAAGAAGGAGGGAAGTCTTTCATAGATCTTCTACCACATTGGCCACTTCTATTGCCCTTTATGACTTGGTGTGCATCCAGATTTCCTGCTGGGATCAATTTCCTTCATTTCAAAATGTAGAAAACCACATTTTTTATAGTGCAGATCTGCTGCTAATTTAGTCTTTCCATTTTTGTATGCCTTAAAAAGTCTTTATTATGTCTACGTTTTTGGAAGCTATTTTCTTTCGGTACAGAATTTTAGGATGACAGTTTTGTTTTTTTTTTTCTTTCAGTACTTTAAGGTATTGCTTCATTATATTCAGGCTTGTGTTTTTCTGATGAAAACAAAACCCAAAAATCAGAAGGACCTGATGTTCTCCTTATCTTCATTCCTCCATATGTAGTATGTCTTTATTTATTCTGGCTGCCATTGTCACTGACGTCAGTTTTTCAAGCAATTTGACTGTGACGTGCCTTGGCTTAGTTTTCTTCATGTTTCTTGTCCTTGTTTTTTGTTGAGCTTTCTGGTTCTAAGAGTTTAGATTTTCATCAAATTTGAAAAGTTTTTATTATGTTTTTAGTTATTGTGCCTTATCTTTCTCTAGAGACTCCAATTACATGTATATTAGGTCACTTGAAGTTGTCCCACCACTCACTGATGTTCTGTTCATTTTTATTCTAGTATTTTGTATCTGTGTTTCTTTTTTTCTTTTTCTTTTTTCTTTTTTTTTTTTTTGAGATGGAGTTTCGCCCTTGTTGCCCAGGCTGGAGTGTAACGACATGATCGCGGCTTACTGCAACCTCCACCTCCTGAGTTCAGTGATTCTCCTGCCTCAGCCTCCCAAGTAGCTGGGATTACAGGCACCCGCCACCATGCCCAGCTAATTTTTGTATTTTTAGTAGAGATGTGGTTTCACCATTTTGGCCAGGCTGTTCTCGAACTCCTGGCCTCAGGTGATCCACCCGCCTCTGCCTCCCAAAGTGCTGGGATTACAGGCATGAGCCACCGTGTCTGGCCTGTGTTTCATTTTTGATAGTGTCTATTGTCTAACTTCAAGTTCACTGTGCATTGCCTCTGCAGCGTCTAATTGGTTATTATTCCATTTCATTGTATTTTTATCTTGCTCTTTGAATTTGAGTCTTTTCGAGTCTTTTGTTTTTACATCTATCATGCCTTCATTTAACATGCTCAATCTCTCCTGTCTTCTTGAACATATTAAGTATGTCATATATTATATATTTAATATTATGTATAAATGCATAACTTTTTATTGTTCTTGCCTACTTTTTACTTTATTTTTTTGAGACAAGATCTCTCTCTGTTGTCCTGCCTGGAGTGCAGTGGTGCAATCACGGCTCACTGCAGCTTCGACCTCCCAGTCTCAAGGGATCTTCCTACCTCATCCTACTGAGTAGCTGGAACTACAGGTGCATGCCACCCTGCCTGGCTAATTTTTGATTTTTTGTAGAGATGGGGTCTTACTATGTTGCCCAAGCCAGTATTGAACTCCCGGACACAAGTGATCCTCCTGCCTCTGCCTCCCAAAGTGCTATGATTACAAGTGTGAGCCACCATGCCTGGCCTGTCTTTGCCTACTAATTCTATCTTATTTCTGAATCTCTTTTTGTTGATTTACTTTCCCCTTACTGTAGGTCACATTTTCTTGATTCTTTTCATGCCTTTCCATTCCAATTGCATGGCTGCCATTGTAAATTTTGTTTGTTTGTTTGAGACAGAGTCTCTCTTTTGTCGCCCAGGCTATAGTGCAATGGTGCAATCTCGGCTCACTGCAACCTCTGCCTCCTGGGTTCCAGCAATTCTCCTGCCTCAGCTTCCCAAGTAGCTGGGATTATATACGCCCACCACCATGCCTGGCTAATTTTTGTATTTTTAGTAGAGATGGGGTTTCACCATGTTGGCCAGGCTGGTCTTGAACTCCTGACTTCAGGAGATCCATCCTCCTCAGCCTCCCAAAGTGCTGGGATTACAGGCATGAGCCGCCGCACCTCATTTACAATGAGCACTGACATTGTAAATTTTTACCTTTGAGGTGCTCAATATTTTTGTATTCCAATAAATATATTGAACTTTGTTCTGGGATGCAGTTAATTTACTTGGAGCAGATTAATTGTTTTGAGGCCTGCTTTTAAGTTTAATAAGCAACAGCAGAATAGCCTTTAGTCTAGAGAAGTGATTCTCAACAGGAGCTGATTTCCTTCTTTAGGGGACTTTCTGCAATGTGTGGAGACCATTTTAGTTGTCACAAGTTGTGGAGGTGCTGCTACTGGCATCTAGCGGGTAGAGGCCAGGGCTGCTGCAAAACATCTACAATATGTAGGATAGCCTTCACAACAAAAAATTATCCAGCACCAAATGCCCACAGAGGTAAAGTTGAGAAACCCTGATGCAAGAGCTAATTTCCCTTCACTACTGTGACAATACACTTCTGGGCACTTTATCCAATGCTTCATGAGTTATGAAGTTTTCCACTCTGGCTGGTGGGAACAGAAACTATTCCCAGCCCTGTGTAAGCGCTCAGGATTGTTTCCTGTGCATCTTTTGGGTGGTTCTCTCTTCAGTTGAAAGTAGTTTCTCCTGTGCAGGCACTGATCAGAACCCAGCTGAAGACTTGACAGGAAACCCTGCAAATCACTGGAATTCTCTCCATGCAGCCCTTGTTCTCCATTATTTTATCCCAAAAACTCTGTGTTGCTTTCCCTAAATTTGCCGGTTTGTCTCCTTAGCTCAGGGCGACCATCAAGCCCTATGTGAGCTATCCTTAAGCTGCGGCCTGGTAAATGTCTCCAGGCAGGAAGCTGGGGAAATCATCAGGCTCACCTCTTGTTTTTCAGAGATTATGGTCCTGTGTTGCCCCATGTCCAGTGTCTTTTGAGAATTGTTGCTTCATATATTTAGCTTGCTTTTTCAGTTGTTTCATGCTGGTAAGTTAGGCTCCTGTTACCCTACCTTGTCTGGAAGTGAAAGTTTTATAATACTTTGTTAACACTGGGCCAAGACTTTGCATGTCTTCATCATTCTGAGAATATTAACGGCCTCTTTCTTTACATAATGTCATGGAAATGAAACACTTCATTATCAAAGTATGGGTGCATGCAGGCATCATTCATAGGAAAATAAAAAATAGAATGTTAAGTGAAAAAATAGGATATAAAACCAAATGTATATTAGGAATACAATTGTGTTGTTAAAACTACGGAAATAGAAAAGGGGATTATGCTCCAGTGGAAGAATCATTGGCTATTTAAAAATTATGTTTTGGCCAGGCGCAGTGGCTCCCGCCTGTAATCCCAGCACTTTGGGAGGCCGATTCAGGCAGATCAGCTGAGGTCAGGGGTTCAAGACCAGCTTGACCAACATGGTGAAACCCTGTCTCTACTAAAAATACAAAAATTAGCCTGGTGTGGTGACGTATACCTGCAGTCCCAGCTACTCATCAGGCTGGGGCAGGAGAATCGCTTGAATCCAGGAGGCGGAGGTTACAGTGAGCAGAGATTGTGCCACTGCATTCCATCCTGGGCGACAGAGCGAGACTCCGTCTCAAAATATATATATATACTTTTCAAAATGTTTGTATTGTATTATATTGCTTTTATAAGTTTATAAGTGTATACATTTTAAAAGAAAATATTATATATTTTCTAAGTGAAATGAGGCTATCACATTCTGAGAGGTGACGTGCTTCCAGACACCAGAGCCCCAAGTAAGAGCCCAGACACTGGATAGGTTATTTGCATCTCCCTTTTAAATGATAGATACACATTAAATATTTATTATTAATAGCATAGAGTGACACATTGTATTTGTGAAATTATAAAAGGCATCAGGTTCAAGAGAGAAAAGATTTTAGTGCAGTGCAATACCCCTAGCACCCTCTGGGACATGAGCGAAAAGTGTGCAGCACCAATATTCCTACAGAGAATTCATCTTCAATCCTGTATTGTATTAAGTTGGACTGGCAATGAAGGTGAACTTATGTGACACTATCATGTCAGTTTGGTCAGATGATCTCTATTTGACAGACCTAAAGTTTCCTTTTTTCTTAAATGGCTTTGCCACATATACTCTATAACAAATTAATTTTAAAGTAACATTTCAGAGAAACTGTATCATTATGAAATCTGATAAAATATATGCAGGTTTCAAACCCTGTGACATGGGTTTGTGTCATTAGGGTAGATGGATGAACAGGAAGCACGAAGAATCCCTCTCTTCACTTTAACAATAATTGTGCTAGATGAATCTATCTGGTGTAATTATTTTGCGTGTGTGTGTGTGTGTGTGTGTGTGTGTTGAGACAGAGTTTCACTCTTTTTGCCCAGGCTAGAGTGCAATGGCGCAACCTCGGCTCACTGCAACCTCTGCCTCCCAGGTTCAGGCAATTCTCCTGCCTCAGCTTCCCAAGTAGCTGGGATTACAGGTATGTACCACTACGTCCAGCTAATTTTGTATTTTTAGTAGAGACAGGGTTTCACCATGTTGGTCAGGCTGGTCTCGAACCCCTGACCTCAGGTGATCTGCCTGAATCGGCCTCCCAAAGTGCTGGGATTACAGGCGTGAGACACTGTTCCTGGCCTGATGTAATTATTTTGAAACTCTGGAATCTATTTGAAGGGTTGCAGCTCCCAGGGGAAGACTTGGCTGACATTTAAGAATTAGGACATTCCAAAGCAACCACATATATGGGGGAGTGTAGGAAGGCACCACACATGCTCTGGGAAAGATATGGGCTTAAAAAAAGACCTGAGAAAACCTGAAGTTTATAACTAAGTCTGATCCCCAGCACAGAGACATCCTACAACAATTTTTGTTAAAAAAAAAAAAAAAAAAAAAGCAAACCTCTGGAGGAAGAAGAGTCAGATTTCTAAAGTTATCATATTATACATTCAAATGTATAGTTTTCAATAAAAATCACGAAGCATACAAAGAAAAGAAAATTCAAAGGTACCATACAAGGTACCATAAAATTTAAAAACGTTTAAAGTTATATTTGGTATACATGGGAGCTCAACAATGTGTACACATGGACATAGAAAGTGGAAGACTAGACATTAGAGATTCCAAAAGGTGAGAAGGTGGGATGGGAGGGGGGTGAGGGATGAGAAATTACCTATTGGGTACAATGCACACTATTCAGGGGATGGTTACACTAAAAAGCCCAGACTTCGCCACTATGCAATCAGTATATTCATGAAACAAAAATGCACTTGCACACCCTAAGTCTATTTTAAAAATTTAAAAATCCAGAAAAATGATGTAATTTGTGACATCAATAAGTGAAAGAGGTAGGGACAGAGCTGTATAGAAGCAGACATTTTGTATGCTATTGAAGTGAAGCTGGTAAAAATTCAAATAGAGTGTTATAACTTTAGGCTGTTAAATGCAATCCCCATGGCAACTCCACAAAGAAAATAGATATAGAACATACACAAAAGGCAATATAAAGAGAATTAAACTGTTTAACTACAAAAAAGTCAACTAAACCAAAAGAAAGCAGTAAAGCAAGAAATAAGGAACAAGAAAGCTACAAGCCTATAGAAAAAAATAGCAAAATAGCAGAAGTCCTTTCATATCAGTAATTACTTCAAATATAAATGGATTAAACTCTCCAATCTAAAGACAGAGATTTGCAGAATGAATTTTAAAAACACGATCATCTATATGCTGTCTAAAAGAAGACTTATTAGATTCAATGACACAGTTGAAGGTGAAAGGATGGAAGAAGATATTTCGTGCAAATAGTAACCAAAAGTGGACCTATACTAACATCAAATGATAATGACTTTAACTCAAAAACTGTTACAAAAGACAAAAAGGACATTATATATTGACAAAGGAGTCAACTTACCAAAAATATATAGCAACTATAAACAATTATACATCTAATAACAGACCATTAAAATATATGAAGCAAAAATTTTTAGGATGAAATAGACAGTTCTACAATAATAGTTGGAGACTTCAATACTCCACTTTTAAAAATGAATAGGACAGCCAGACAGAAGATGTCAGTAAATAGAGGACTTGAATACCAACTAGACAATAAACCAACTAGATCTAACAGACATATGCAGAATACTCCAAAAAACAAGAGAATCTATTTTTCTCAAGTGCACATGGGACATTCACAAAGATAAACCATATGTTAGGCCACAAAACAGTCTCAATAGATACAAAAAGATATACAGCATACAAGTTATCTTCTCTGATCACAACAGGATGAAGTTAGAAATTAATAACAGAAGAAAACTGGTAAATTTACAAATAGGTGGAAATTAAACACACTTTTAAATGACCAATGAGTGAAAAAAGAAATCACAGGGGAAATTAGAAAAAACTTAGAGATGAATTAAAATGATAACACAACATTCAGAAACTTATGAGATGCAGTAAAAGAGATAAAAGGGAAATTTATAGCTGTAAACATGTATTTAATAAGGAGAATCTCAAATCAACAACTTAACTTTACAATTTAAGGAAGCAGAAAAGCACCAGCTAAACTCAAAGCTAGCAGAAAGAGGAAATGATAAAGATTAGAGCAAAGATAAATAAGGAATAGAAAAAAAATAGAGAAAATAAATGAAATCCAAAGTAGTTTCTTTGAAAAGATCAACAAAATTCCTTAGATTAGCCTGACAAGAAAAAGAAGACTCAAATTACTCAAGGCAGAAATGAAAGTGAGGACATTGCTACAGATTCTACAGATAAAAATGACTTTAAGTGAGTACTATGAACAACTGTACACCAAGAAGTTAGATGATCCAGATGAAATGGACTAATTCTTAGAAACAGAAACCTACCAAGAGTGAACCATGAAGTAGAAAAACTGAATAGACATGTAACTAATAATAATAACAAAAACTCCCAACAAAGAAAATCCCTGCACCTGATGGCTTCACAGGTAAATTCTACCAAATATTTAAGAAGAACCACTATAAATCCTTCTCAAACACTTCCAAAAAGTTGAATCAGAAAAAACACTTTCTAAATTATTCTGTGAGGTCAGCATTATCCTGACACCAAAACTAGGCAAAGACACTACAAGAAAAGAAAACTACAGAACAATATACCTTAAGAATATTAATACAAAAATCCTCAAAAATACTAGCAAATTGAATTTAGTAACATTAAAACTAGGATATTATACACCGTGACCAAGTGAGGTTTATTCTTGTAATGCAAAGATGGTTCAACATACAAAAATTGATCAGTACACCACATTAATAGAATGAAGGGGGAAAACAACCATAATTATCTCAAATGATGCAGAAAAGCATTTGACAAAATTCAACATCCTTTTATGATTAAAAAATTCAGCAAACTAGGAAAAGAAGGAAGGTACCTCAACATAATAAAGATTATGTATGAAAAACCCATAGGTAACATGATAATGATTTGTAGAGACATAAAGTAGAACAGTGGTTACTGGAGGCTTAGGGAAGAAATAATGAGGAGTTACTGTTTAATAGGTAGAGAATTTCATCCTTGCACAGGGGCCATGCTAATCTTCTCTGTATCATTTCAATTTTAGTATATGTGCTGCTGAAGTGAGCACAGGGTAGAGAATTTCACTCTGAGATAATAAAAAACTTTTGGAGATGGACAGTAGTGATAGTTACACAATATAAATGCACTTAATGTCACCCGAAATAGTTAAAATGGTAAACTGTGTATTATATATATATTTTTAATTTTTAAATGCCTGTGACACAAAATCTTTTAAAAATGTATTTGTGCTTTTGTGTTCCACATTTCTTTGGATATGATGTTCTAATCAGCCAGGGGCACCTGTAAAAGAACTATTTTCAAAACAGGATAAAATCATGACTCTCATACAGGTATAAAATGAACATAATCTACAGATTTTATTTATTTCATCATTATGAGGAAACTGGTAAGGTATTACAACTTCACTTCAAAGGTTAAACAAATGATGCACTTAAAGGTATAAATAACAGAAACAAAAACCTTTCCCCCATGGGGAAGAGGGACATCGACTGAAGCTCCTCCATGAGAATTCTGTGTTCAGCAACAAACAGTATTTACATAATCATGATAATGTAAACATGAACTACCATTTAAAACTCCAATTATAATAGAATTACATTGAAAACATGAGAGGAGGAGGAAGTAAACATGAGCATAAAGAAAGAGAAATTAAACCTCAAATACTCAACAGGTGTCAATAGATAATGTATACAATAAATAAGTCAATCTAGCAAGATAACAAATTATTTGGAAACAGAGGTAAATACTAGAAGCAACAACTGAAAGTATTGAAAGTTGTTTCTGTGGATCTTCATACATGCGAAAACACAAGCACCAGACTTATTAAACAAAGACTTTGAAAAACTTGTCTTAAATATGCTGAAAGAGCTAAATGACAACATGGGAATAGAACTAAAAGAAATAAGAAAAAATGATGTATTAAAAGTAAGGATATCAACAAAGAGAAAAATTGTAAAAATGAACAAAAAATTCTGGAGATGACATGTACATAACTAAGAGATTGTGCCACTGCACTCCGGCCTAGGTGACGGAGCAAGACTCTGTCTCAGAATAAATTAATAAATAATAAAAAATAAAAATAAATGTAAATGAATTAAACTACCCAATCAAAAGTTACAGAATGGCAGAATGGATAAAAATATGTGATCCAATAGATTCAGTCTACAAGAGAAGCACTTCAGATCTAAGGACACACCTACATTGAAAGTGAAAGGATGCAAAAAGATACCTCGTGCAAATAGTAACCAAAAAAATAGAGCAGAGGTGGCTATATTAATATGAGACAAAATAGACTTTAAATCAAAAATGGTTACAAGACACAAAAAATCACATTATATATTGATTAAAGTGTCAATTTACCAAGTTATAACAATTATAAACATATGTGCACCAAACACCAGAATTCCTAAATCTATGAAGCAAACATTGACAGAATAGAGAAATAGTTCCACATTAATAGTAAGAGACTTCAATATCCCTCTTTCAATAATGAATAGAACAACCAGATACAAGAGAAATAAGAAAATAAAAAACTTGAACAACACTATAATTTTATGTGTTAACTTGAGTAGTCACAGTACTCAGATATTTGGTCAAACACTATTCTAGATATTTGTGTGAAGGTATATTTTGGATAGGATTAACATTTACGTCAGTAGACTTTGAGTAAAACAGATTGCCCTTCATAATGTCAGTGGGTCTCATCCAATCATTGGAAGTCTTTAAGAAAAATACTGACTTCCAGTGAAGAAGAGGCAATTCTGCTAGAAAACTCCATTCAGACTTGAATGGCAACTCTTTTCTAGGTCTCCAGCCTGCCAGACTTCCTTGTAGATTTGGGACTTGCCAACCTTCACATTTGGGCCAGCCAGTTCCTTTAACACATGCACACACACACACACACACTCTATCTCTCTCTCCCTCTCTCTTTCTCTCTCTCTCTCTCACTCACATCTTCTGTGATCTAGTCCTGTTTGCCTCCACATTCCCTTGGTGTTTTAAAACATACAGTGCTTATTAAATTGATTGTTGTTATACATTTACTACATCTGATTAGAAGAAGTCATAGTCATTTGTTTAAACTGAGTTTTTGTATATTTTTCCTTAACTCAGAGAACCTACCTTTTTCTGCTTGGATTCTCTGCTCTCGCTGTGCAAATGTGTAAAGTCCTTAGGGGAAAAGCCCATGTGAACCTGTTGCTTCATTCTTTTTTTTTTTTGAGACGGAGTCTTGCTCTATCACCCAGGCTGGAGTGCAGTGGCCCGATCTCGGCTCACTGCAAGCTCAGCCTCCCGGGTTCACGCCATTCTCCTGCCTCAGCCTCTCCGAGTAGCTGGGACTACAGGCGCCCGCCACCACGCCCGGCTAATTTTTTTTGTATTTTTAGTAGAGACGGGGTTTCACTGTGGTCTCGATCTCCTGACCTCGTGATCCACCCGCCTCGGCCTCCCAAAGTGCTGGGATTACAAGCGTGAGCCACCGCGCCCGGCCTGTTGCTTCATTCTTGTGCTTCCTTCCCTTTTCTCAGGGATTGTAGCCCCTCAAGCTCTGACTGCGTGAGATTGAGATCTCTGGTCCTTCAGTTATGTGTGTGTGTGTGTGTGTGTGTGTGTGTGTGTGTGTGTGTGTCTATATTTTGTCCAGCTTTCTTTATTGCTGTCCAATGCAAGCCACTCAATGAAAGTGAAATATTTTACCCTGAACTGTTTTAAACCAATGAATATTTTGCCTAGAATTTCAATAGCAATAGTGAGTATTCTTCCAGCCAGAATATCTTGCCTTTCACTGTTTAGAACTACACTGAGTCTTTAATGCATTCTCCTCAAAGCCTATTAAAATATCATTGTCTTTTACATTTTGATTTTTGGTGATGGGTTTGCGTAAGACACTTAAAAATACTATTATATACCCTCTTGGCCTTTCCTATTTCTTGTATTTTAAGTAAATGTAGCAATGAGCTTTGTGGGTATCAGATTTGCTTGATGGAAGAGTAGCCTAACTGGCCCCCACATTCTGTCCCTGTGCCATGTCTCCCCCTTCCAACTCTTGACATCCATGTTGATGCTGGCGTGTGGAATGACCATAATTAAAGCACACATGCACAGCCGTAGTTTCTGTGTGATGTATGTGTTTGTGTTCAGCAATTTTGTGTGGCCACAGGGTGCATGACCATTTTGTAATTTGTGTGTTGGTATGTTTGGTTAATGTGTATGTGTGCTTAGAGGGTATATGGTCAATATGGGCTCTCAGATAAAGTGCAGTCTGTGTGGGTGGTTTGAGCGTATGTATGATCAGAGTATCAATTACTCCAATAACAAATTTTGTTTGTGGTAAGAATGTTTATGGTCATTTGAAAATTATGTATATGCGAGTATGAGTATGTGTTGTCAGTGCTTGCCTGTGTTCAGAGGGTGCTTGTTATTGTGATAAATGTGTATGGGATAAGTAAAATGGGATCATTAGGATAGGATATTTTATTTTATTTATTTATTTATTTTTGAGACAGAGTCTCGCTCTGTCATCCAGGCTGGCGTGTAGTGACGCGATCTTGGCTCACTGCAACCTCTGCCTCCTGAGTTCAAGTGATTCTCCTGCCTTAGCCTCCTGAGTAGCTGGGACTACAGGTGCGTGCCACCACACCTGGCTAATTTTTAAATTTTTAGTAGAGACGGGGTTTCACCATGTTGTTCAGGCTGGTCTCGAACTCCTAACCTTGTGATCCACCCACTTCAGCCTCCCAAAGTGCTGGGATTACAGGTGTGACCCACTGTGCCCAGCCCAACTCTCCTTTTTTCTTTATGATCTTTCACCAGAATGCCCCTTAATGTCCATATTTCTACAAATAATCTTATCAAGGCAATCTAGGCTTTTCTATCAGGTGCCTCAAAACTCTTCTTTCCTCTGCCCATTGCCCAGTTCAAAAGTGACTTCCACATTTTCAGGTATTTGTTACAGCAGCACCGCACTTCTCAGTACCAAAATTAGTATTGGTTTGCTAGGTTTGACGTAACAAAGTACCGCAATCTGAGTGAAATGACAGAAATTAATTTTCTCACAATTTTGGAGGCTGGAAGTCTGAGACTAAGGTGTTGGAAGGTTTGGCTTCTTCTGAGGTGTCTTCACATGGTCTTCCCTCTGTGTGACTCTGTGTCTAAATTTCCTGTTCGTATAGGGACACCTATTGTATTGCATCGGGGCCTATCCTAATGATCCCATTTTAACTTAATTACTTCTTCTTCTAAGTCCCTATCTCCAAATACAGCTACCTTTTGAGGTATTGGCTGGCCAGGCTCCAACATATAAATGTTGGGGAACACAAATCAGCCTGTAACAGCCGGGGTCAGCAGCATCTGCACCTCCTGGGCACATGTCAAAGAGGCAGAATTGCAGGCCATGTCCTCAACCTGTGGAATCAGAATCTGAAATTAATGAGAGCCCCAAGCAATTTGCACATTATACTGTGAGAAGTGCTGCTCTAAGTCTTTCTGGTTTATATACACATATCAGTTTGAGAGGTGCTGGCCTGGAAGTCTTCCTGGGTCCAAAGTAGAAGTGAGAAAACCAACAAACAGAACTAATTATTTGTTGTAGTAGGGCTGAGGTCAAAAGAGGGTGCTTAGAAATCAAGAACCATGATGAGTGTGCTAAGGCCACAAGTGGATACACAAGCAGGGGAGGCCTCTCTGAGAAGATGACATTTCAGCTGAACACTGAAGCAAGTGATGAAATGGCCATGGGAGTGTCTGGGGAAACAGTAGCAAGTGCAAAGATCCTGGGGTTGGCATGTGCTTAGTGCGTGTGAGAAGCAGAAAGGAGGCTGGGATGGCTGAGGCTGAGAAAAGCAGGAAGCCAGTGTTAGGAGGTAGTGGGTGTGGATTGTGTTGACCCTACAGCTCATGGTAAGGACCTGAAATACATTTTTGAGTGAAATTTGAAGCCATTGGAGGGTTTCAGTTGAGCAGTCACATGATCTGATTTTTAAGAGAAATCTCTCTGGTTGATGTGCTGAGAATAGACCAATGAAGGCAAAGCAAGAAGGTGGTGTCAGAGGCAACTGCAGAAATCCTGGTGAGAGACGAATCCAGGTGGCCTGGGCTAGGGTGGGAGCAATGGAGAGGAAAAGTGCCCAGAGTCTGGTCATGTTCTGAAAGCAGAACTGATAGGATTTGTAATGATGGGTGTGAGATAAGGAGTGAGAGAAAGAGAAGAATCCCCCAAGTCTGGTCCGTGCACCCCTGCAGATCAGCCTTCTCAGAAGTGACTTCATATCTTGCCTTTGGGAACTACAACTGGCACAGACAGATGTCTCTTTTAAACATGGTGGATGGAGCATATATGTTCATCTCTGTTCCTCCCCAAACCCCTAAAATGTTGATAAAAGAACAAAAGTAGGAAACCCACAGGACAAGGGCTGAAAGGCGGGGCACAGTGAGCAAGTTAGAAATGACAGATCTGCCTTGATCAAATGTAGAGGAAGGGATTCAAAGGCTTAGGTACGAACAAGCACAGGCAACCAAAGCAAACATGGAAAAATGGGATCACATCGAGCTAAAAAGCTTCTGTACAGCAAAGGAAACAATCAACAAAGTGAAGAGATAACCCACAGAATGGGATAAAATATTTGCAAACTACTCATCAGATAAGCAGTTAATAACCAGAATAGATAAGGAGCTCAAGCAACTCTATGGGAAAAAATCTAATAATCAGAATAAAAAATGAACAATACATCTGAATAGACATTTCTCAAAACAAGACATACCAAAGGCAATCAGGTATACGAAAAGCTACTCACCAGCACTGATCATCAGAGAAGTGCACATCAAAACCACAATGAGATATCATCTCACTCAAGTTAAAATGACTTACCCAAAAGGCAACAGCAAATTCTGGTGATGATGTGGAGAAAAGGGAATGTTTGTATGCTGTTGATGGGCATGTAAATTAATACAATTGGAGGTTCCTCAAAAAACTAACAATAGAGGTATCATATGATTCAGCAGTCCTGCTGCTAGAGATATACCCAAAATGAAGGAAGTCAGTATATTAAAGGGATATCTGCACTCCATGTTTATTGCAGCACTGTTCACAATAGGCAAGATTTGGAAGCAACCTGTGTCCATCAACAGATGAATGGATAAAGAAAATGTGGTACATATACACAATGGAGTGCAGTTCAGCCACAAAACATGAGACCCTGTCATTTGCAACAACATGGCTGGAGTCTGGGGGGGTCATTATGTTAAGTGAAATAAGCCAGGCAAAGAAAACAAACTTCCCGTGTTCTCACTTACTTATGAGCACTAAAACTTAAAACAATTGAATTCACGAAGATAGAGAGTAGAATGACGATTACAGAGGTTGGGAGGGTACTGTTGGGAAGGGGAAGTAGGGATGGTTACTGGGTACAAAACTACAGTTAGGTAGAATGAATAAGATCTAGTATTTGATAGCACAACAGGGTGACTACAATCAATGATAACTTGTATATTTTAAAATAACTAAAAGAGGCCAGGCATGGTGGCTCAAACCTGTAATCCCAGCACTTTGAGAGGGTGAGACAGATTGATCTCCTGAGGTCAGGAGTGCAAGACCAGCCTGGCCAACGTGGTGAAACCCTGCCTCTACTAAAAATACAAAAAAATTAGCCAGGCGTGGTGGTGGGGACCAGTAATCCCAACTACTCAAGAGGCTGAGGCAAGAGAATTACTTCCACCCAGGAGGCAGAGGTTGCAGCAAGCTGAGATCGTGCCATTGCACTACAGCCTGAGGAACGAGAGTAAAACTCTGTCTCAAAATAATAATAATAATAAAATAACTAAAAAAGTATAACTGGAGTGTTTGTAATACAAAGAATAAATGCTTAAGGTTGTGGATACCTCATTTACCCTTATATGACTATTACACATTGCATGCCTGAATCAAAATATTTCATGTGCCCCATAAACATATACACCTACCATGTACCCACAAAAGTTAAAAATAGAAAAAAAGTATAAAAAGGCTTAAGGAGACTGGAATGTTAGAATAGATATGTCAGGCCGGGCACGGTGGCTCACGCTTGTAATCCCAGCACTTTGGGAGGCCGAGGCGGGCGGATCACGAGGTCAGGAGATCGAGACCAAGGTGAAACCCCGTCTCTACTAAAAATACAAAAAATTAGCCGGGCGTGGTGGCGGACGCCTGTAGTCCCAGCTACTCGGAGAGGCTGAGGCAGGAGAATGGCGTGAACCCGGGAGGCGGAGCTTGCAGTGAGCCGAGATTGCGCCACTGCACTCCAGCCTGGGTGAAAGAGCGAGACTCCGTCTCAAAAAAAAAAAAAAAAAAAAAGAATAGATATGTCAACTAAGAACTACTCTCCCACCCTGAAAGAGTCCAAAAGACACACCTTTCATGACTGTGAGAAATAAATTGGTGGCCAGGTGTGGAGGCTCCTGCCTGTAATCCCAGTGCTTCTGGAGGCCAAGGTGGGAGGACTGCTTGAGGTCAGGACTTTGAGACCAGCCTGGGCAGCATAGTGAGACCCCATCTCTAAAAAAAAAGTAGCCGGGTGTGATGGCATGTGCCTGTAGTCCCAGCTACTTGGGAGGCTGAGGTGGGAGGATGGCTTGAGCCCAGGAGTTCCAAATTACAGTGAGCTATGATTGCACCACTGCACTCCAGCCTCGGCAACAGAGCAAGACTCTGTCTCTAAAATAAAAAAAGAAGAAAAAACATGTGCAGAGATCCCCAGCATTCTTGAAGAGTTCTTTGATAGCTCTTCTATATAGGCCAGAACTTACATAAGAGATGTGGTAACTGAATTGGGAAAACTATGTGCAATAGGAGTCATTGGATTCCAGGGTGATAGAGGCCAAGTGGATGACTCAACCACCAAAGGCAAGATGGGCATAGTTACCATAAGGAACAGCAGAGGCAAAGCAGCAGTCAAAACTGTGATTCCACAAACCTACGGCCTTTGTTAGTTGATCATGGTGGTCCTAGAAGTGAAACAGATAAGAAACCTACAAAATTCTTACTTCATCTGCATTAGCATAAAAGTTGTAGGTTAAATGAAATAAAAGTCTAACTTGACTCAAAAAGAATAGAAATAGCCCCGTATTAGGCCCTTCTTGCATTGCTATGAAGAAATACTTGAGTCTGGGTAATTTATAAGAAAAGATATTTAACTGACTCACAGTTCTGCAGGCTGTATAGGAACCATAGTGGTGTCTGCTTCTTGGGAGGCCTCAGGAAGCCTCCAATCATGATGGAAGGCAAAGGGGAAGCAGGCACATCACATGGTGAGAATGGCAGCAGTAAACCATGCTGTAAGTTTTTAAATGCATATAAGTAAATAGGCCAGGTGTGGTGGCTCACACCTGTAATTCCAACACTTGGGAGGCCAAGGTGGGAGGATTGCCTGAGGCCAGGCGTTCAAGACCAGTCTGGGCAACATAGTAGGGCCCTGTCTCTAAAAAACATTTAAAAATTAGCCAGGTATCGTGCTGGGCTATGATTGCACCACAGGACTCCAGCCTGGGTGACAAAGTGAGACCCTGTCCCTAAAAAAACAACAACATAGCTGGGCATGGTGGCTCACACCTGTAATCCCAGCACTTTGGGAGGCCAAGGTGAGTGGATCACCTGAGGTCAGGAGTTCGAGACCAGCCTGGCCAACAAGGTGAAACCCGATCTCTAATAAAAATACCAAAAACTAGCTGGGTGTGGTGGTGGGCGCCTATAATCCCAGCTACTCGGGAGGCTAAGGCAGAAGAATAGTTTGAACCCAGGAGGCAGATGTTGCAGTGAGCAGAGATCGCAGCATTGCTCTCCAGCCTGGGCAACAGAGCAAGACTATGTCTCAAAAACAACAACAACAACAACAAAACCCAGAATCCTGTCTTCATTCATTAGAGAATGCAATTAAGCCTGGGCTGGGATGCCTGCCTTCCAGGTGCTTAAGGGAGTTCAGCAATGGTGACCACTCTGTACACATCGTGGTTGTGGTCCCTGAACGTGGCTTTATTAGACTTGCCCTTGAGAGGGGGCAGAAGGCCCGCATGCCACAGGCATCATTGTGCTGGTGGTGGCTCATGCAGTCCTGCAGAGATGTGGAGAAGAGTCCCTCACCTTGAGAGGACACTGGGGGTCGAAGGCTGCCCGAGGCCAGGCTGGATGGGGAGGCAATATTGTCCCATGCAACTCTGTGAAGAATCGTTCGTTTCTCACTGAGGTAGACAGCAGAGACAAGGGTCCTCGGTTGCAAGTGTCGGAGCCGCAGCCAGCTGGTTCTGACTCCCAGTGAGGCTGTGTGTGCTGGGGCAGGAGAGCTCTGGAGCAACAGCAGTTCCTAACAGTTGATCCTTTTGAGCCCAAGGCCTCCAAATTTGATCACCAGCTCAAGGTTCTGTGAGCTGCCAGACCCGTAAATCCAACTGCCTCTCCCCCTCTCCATGGAGACCCTCAAAGTCATCTTGAAGATGCTCCATGTTGTAAGACGATGTCACTCCCAAGCTTCTTGGGGTCTTCCCACATGTGCCCGTTTCCGAGGCTGGCATGACCAGTCACCCGATTCATTCTCAGTCTAGGACTCAGACTCATCCTCGTCCTCTCATTTCCCAAATGTGGGCTGTGAACAGCCGAGTAGATGTTTTAGCTGAAATCTCCCCAAACCCCCTTCCATCCAGTCTCCTCACTGCAGCCTGCATGATCTCTTCAGAGACAAACAATGGATGCTCCGGTCCAGCCTCCTTGCCAGGCTCTGCCCCCTCCAGGTCTTTCCTACCCCCTGCTCCCCTCATTTTGAGCCCCATCACTAGGCGGGGTCCCTCCTGGGTTCACACCATTCTCCTGCCTCAGCCTCCCAAATAGCTGGCACTACGAGTCCCACCACCACGTCTGGCTAATTTTTTGCACTTTTAGTAGAGACGGAGTTTCACCATGTTAGCCAGGATGGTCTCAATCTCCTGACCTCATGATCCACCTGCCTCAGCCTCCCAAAGTGCTGGGAATACAGGTGTAAGCCACCACACCCGGCCCCAAGATGTAGCTATTTTTATTAAACCAACATCAATGTCTTATTTATTAAGGATTACACAAGCAAAGACCATTCTGTCTTGGGCTGGGTTTATAGTTTTGTAACCCCTGTGCCAAATTTTGACACCTTATAGTATTTGGCAAGGATAAGTATGAAATTGCTTGATTAATAAATGCAAACAAAAATGTATGCTGGCAATTCTTAAGACATTTCTTATATTATTTTGCCAATAATTTTAAAGCTAGCTTACTTATTAAATATTTTAATTAAGTTACATAAACTTGAAAAAGCATTTGACTAGTCTTTTCCTTTTTTACTATCTGACTTCAGCACTTTTATTTTTTCAGCCAATTAACGAGCACTCTTTTATATATTTGTAGTAGTGAAATATTGTATACACAACACATAAATACATAGACATATGTAGGCTCTTTTTCATCAAATATAAAAATCCAGCCCAGTTCATGGTTTGTTTGGCAGCAACCCTGAGACGCTTTGCAACCCTAGACCCTAAAAGGTCAAAAGGCCGTCTTATTCTCAATATACATTTTATTACCCAATCTGCTCCCGACATTAAATAAAACTCCAAAAATTAGAATCTGGCCCTCAGACCCCACAACAGGATTTAATTAACCTCGCCTTCAAGGTGTACAATAATATAAAAAAAGTTGCAATTCCTTGCCTCCACTGTGAGACAAACCCCAGCCACATCTCCAGCACACAAGAACTTCCAAACACCTGAACCGCAGCAGCCGGGCGTTCCTCCAGAACCTCCTCCCCCAGGAGCTTGCTACAAGTGCCAGAAATCTGACCACCAGGCCAATGAATGCCTGCAGCCCAGGATTCCTCCTAAGCCATGTCCCATCTGTGCGGGACCCCACTGGAAATCGGACTGTTCAACTCACCTGGCAGCCACTCCCGGAGCCCCTGGAACTCTGGCCCAAGGCTCTCTGACTGACTCCTTCTCGGCTTAGCGGCTGAAGACTGACGCTGCCTGATCGCCTCAGAAGCCCCATAGACCATCATGGACGCCGAGCTTTAGGTAACTCTCACAGCAGAGGGTAAGTCCGCCCCCTTCTTAATCAATGTGGAGGCTACCCACTCCACATTACCTTCTTTTCAAGGGCCTGTTTCCCTTGCCTCCATAACTGTTGTGGGTATTGACAGCCAGGCTTCTAAACCTCTTAAAACTCCCCAACTCTGGTGCCAACTTAGACAATACTCTTTTGTGCACTCTTTTTTCATTATCCCCACCTGCCCAGTTCCCTTATTAGGTCGAGATATTTTAACCAAATTATCTGCTTCCCTGACTATTCCTGGACTACAGCTGCATCTCATTGCCACCCTTCTCCCCAACCCAAAGCCTCCTTCGTGCCTTCCTCTCGTGTTCCCCCACCTTAACCCACAAGTATGGGACATCTCTACTCCTTCCCTGGCAACTGATCACATGCCCATTACCATCTCATTAAAACCTAATCACCCTTACCCTGCTCAATGCCAATATCCCATCCCACAGCACACTTTAAAAGGATTCAAGCCTGTTATCACTCGCCTGCTACAGCATGCGCTTCTAAAACCTGTAACTCTCCTTACAATTCCCCCATTTTACCTGTCCAAAAACTGGACAAGTCTTACAGATTAGTTCAGGATCTGCGCCTTATCAACCAAATTGTTTTGCCTATCCATCCTGTGGTGCCCAACCCGTCCACTCTTTTGTCCTCAATACCTTCCTCCACAACTCACTATTCCGTTCTTGATCTTAAAGATGCTTTTTTCACTATTCCCCTGCACCCCTCGTCCCAGCCTCTCTTCGCTTTCACTTGGACTGACCCCGACACCCATTAGGCTCAGCAAATTCCCTGGGCTGTACTGCTGCAAGGCTTCACAGACAGCTCCCATTACTTTAGTCAAGCCCAAATTTCATCCTCATCTGTTACCTATCTCAGCATAATTCTCATAAAAACACACGTGCTCTCCCTGCTGATCGTGTCCAATTAACCTCCCCAACCTCAATCCCTTACAAAACAACAACTCCTTTCCTTCCTAGGCATGGTTAGTGTGGTCAGAATTCTTACACAAGAGCCAGGACCGTACCCTATAGCCTTTCTGTCCAAACAACTTGACCTTACTGTTTTAGCCTAGCCCTCATGTCTGTGTGCAGCGGCTGCCACTGCTTTAATACTTTTAGAGGCCCTCAAAATCACAAACTATGCTCAACTCACTCTCTACAGCTCTCATAACTTCCAAAATCTATTTTCTTACTCACACCTGACGCATATACTTTCTGCTCCCCGGCTCCTTCAGCTATACTCACTCTTTGTTAAGTCTCCACAATTACTATTGTTCCTGGCCCGGACTTCAATCCGGCCTCCCACATTATTCCAGATACCACACCTGACCCTCATGACTGCATCTCTCTGATCCACCTGACGTTCACCCCATTTCCCCACATTTCCTTCTTCCCTGTTTCTCACCCTGATCACACTTAGTTTATTGATGGCAGTTCCACCAGGCCTAATCGCCACACACCAGCAAAGGCAGGCTATGCTATAGTACAAGCCACTAGCCCGCCTCTTAGAACCTCTCATTTCCTTTCCATCGTGGAAATCTATCCTCAAAGAAATAACTTCTCAGTGTTCCATCTGCTATTCTACTACTCCTCAGGGATTATTCAGGCTCCCTCCCTTCCCTACACATCAAGCTAAAGGATTTGCCCCCACCCAGGCCTGGCAAATTAGCTTGACTCAACATGCCCCGAGTAAGATAACTAAAATACCTCTTAGTCTGGATAGACACTTTCACTGGATAAGTAGAGTCCTTTCCTACAGGGTCTGAGAAGGCCACCGCAGTCATTTCTTCCCTTCTGTCAGACATAATTCTTCAGTTTAGCCTTGTCATTCCCTTCTGTCAGACATAATTCCTCAGTTCAGCCTTCCCACCTCTATACAGTCTGATAACAGACCAGCCTTTATTAGTCAAATCAGCCAAGCATTTTTTCAGGCTCTTAGTATTCAGTGACAGACTAATAGTCTATTAAAAACACACCTCACCAAGCTCAGCCACCAACTCAAAAAGGACTGGACAATACTTTTACCACTTTCACTTCTCAGAAGTCAGACCTGTCCTCAGAATGCTACAGGGTACAGCCCATTTGAGCTCCTGTATAGATGCTCCTTTTTATTAGGCCCCAGTCTCATTCCAGACACCAGACCAACTTAGACTGTGCCCCAAAAAAACTTGTCATCCCTACTATCTTCTGTCTAGTCATACTCCTATTCACCGTTCTCAACTACTCATATATGCCCTGCTCTTGTTTACACTGCCGGTTTACACTGTTTCTCCAAGCCATCACAGCTGATATCTCCTGGTGCTATCCCCAAACTGCCACTCTTAACTCTTGAAGTAAATAAATAATCTTTGCTGACAGGACTATGCTGAATTTCCTTAGGCACTCTAATTAGATGTTCTAGGTCCTCCCAATTCTTAGACCTTTAATACCTGTTTTTCTCCTTCTCTTATTCCGTTTAGTTTTTCAATTCATACAAAACCATATCCAGGCCATCACCAATAATTCTAAATGATAAATGTTTCTTCTAACAGTCCCACAATATCACCCCTTACCACAAAATCTTCCTTCAGCTTAATCTCTCTCACTCTAGGTTCCCACACTGCCCCAATCCCGCTCGAAGCAGCCCTGAGAAACATCGCCCATTATCTCTCCATACCATCCCCCAAAATTTTCACCGTCCCAACACTTTACCACTATTTCATTTTATTTTTCTTATTAATATAAGAAGACAGGAATGTCAGGCCTCTGAGCCCAAGCTAAGCCATCATATCCCCTGTGGCCTGCAGGTACACATCCAGATGGCCAGTTCCTGCCTTAACTGATGACATTCCACCACAAAAGAAGTGAAAATGGCCTGTTCCTGCCTTAACTGATGACATTGTCTTGTGAAATTCCTTCTCCTGGCTCATCCTGTCTCAAAAGCTCCCCTACTGAGCACCTTGTGACCCCCACTCTGCCTGCCAGAGAACAACCCCTCTTTGACTGTAATTTTCCTTTACCTACCCAAATCCTATAAAACTCACAACATGTACACAAGGTAGTCGTGGCACAGCTTGGTTTTATGCATTTTAGGGAGGCATGAAACATCAATCAATATATGTAAGAACTACATTGGTTCTGTCCAAAAACACGGGGACAACTTGAAGCAGGGAGGGGGCTTCCAGGTCACAGATAGGTGCGAGACAAATGATTGCATTCTTTGGAGTTTCTGATAAGCGTTTCTAAAGGAGGCAATCAGAATATGCATCTATCTCAGTGAGCAGAGGGATGACTTTGAATAGCATGGGAGGCAAGTTTGCCCTGAGCAGTTCCCAGCTTGAATTTCTCCTCTAGCTTAGTGATTCTGGGGGCCCAAGATGTTTTCCTTTCACACTAGTATGCTAGATGTTACTAAAAATTAAATCTTTAATCTTTAAATGGTCTGAGAAATAAAGATCTATACTATACAGATTAGGCTTTTGCAAAACTTCAGAACATTATCAAGAATTTAGTAAAGGGTTCTTTTTACCATAACACTGATTCAACTATCTGGTCAAATCACTCGTTAGTCTTCTAGATAGTCTTTAAGAAAAGGAATATACATGGAATGTTCAATCTTCTTAAGTCAAATCTATACAAAGATTAAATCACAGCAGAATTTTTAAAAAATAGAGATAGGGTTTCCCTCTGTTGCCCAGGCTGGAGTGCGGTGGTGGGATCACATCTCCCTGTAGCTTTGACCTACCTGGCTCAAGCCATCTTCCCACCCCAGCCTCCTGAGTAGCTGACTACACGGTCACACCACCACGCTGGCCTCACTTCATTTTTTGTAGACACAGGGACTTGTTATGTTGCTCAGACTTGTCTCAAGCAATCTGCCTGCCTTGGCTTCCCAAAATGTTGGAACAGGTGTGAGCCACCACACCTAGACTAGAAATGTCTTACATGCAGAAAGGTTCTAAAATGGCTAATCAAAGATATTGCCATACTTTAACTAGTCCAAAAGATGAAAACCTATTCTTGTAAATCAATGGATTGATGTAAGGATCACCAACCAAACAAGGAAACAACACACATGGTGAAGCTCAGGTACATTTTTCTTCGCCCATCCTTGTTAGATCAGCTGCAAGACACTGATGACAAGCTCTGTCATTTTACAAACTTTGTGACAGCTAGCTACAAACTACAACAATTACATATTCCCTAAATTTCCTCTATTTTACTTTCACTGTCTGGGTATAGGATAGTGAAATGTCAGTCCTCTTAATCATCCATTTTGCTAATGTAATGTATTTCATGCGCGTCCGTGTGAAGAGACTACTAAACAGGCTTTGTGTGAGCAACATGGCTGTTTATTTCACCTGGGTGCAGGCGGGCTGAGTCCGAAGAGAGTCAGTGAAGGGAGATAAGGGTGGGGCCGTTTTATAGGATTTGGGTAGGTAAACGAAAATTACAGTCAAAGGGGGGTTTGTTCTCTGGCGGGCAGGAGTGGGGGTCGCAAGGTGCTCAGTGGGGGAGTTTTTGAGCCATGATGAGCCAGGAAAAGGACTTTCACAAGGTAATGTCATCACTTAAGGCAAGGACTGGCCATTTACACTTCTTTTGTGGTGGAATGTCATCAGTTAAGGTGGGGCAGGGCATATTCACTTCTTTTATGATTCTTCAGTTACTTCAGGCCATCTGAGTGTATATACGTGTAAGTCACAGGGGATGCAAGTCAATATACGTGCAAGTCACAGTGGATGTGATGGCTTGGCTTGGGCTCAGAGGCCTGACATTCCTGCCTTCTTATATTAATAAGAAAAATAAAACAAAATAGTGTTGAAGTGTTGGGGCAGTGAAAATTTTTTGGGGGTGGTATGGAGAGAGAGAATGGGCGATGTTTCTCAGGGCTGCTTCGAGCGGGATTGGGGCAGTGTGGGAACCTAGAGTGAGAGAGATTAAGCTGAAGGAAGATTTTGTGGTAAGGGGTGATATTGTGGGGTTGTTAGAAGAAACATTTGTCATGTAGAATTATTGGTGATGGCCTGGATATGGTTTGTATGAATTGCTTGTCTAGCCACCTTATCAGCATAAGCGTTGCCTAGAGCAATGGGATCTGACGCCTTTTGATGCCTCTTGCAGTGAATGACCTCAGCTTCCTTTGGAAGTAAAACGGCCTTGAGTAGAGTTTTTATTAAAGAGGCATTAATGATGGAGGGCCTTTGTGTAGTGAGAAAACTTCTTTCAGCCTATATGACTGCATGGGTGGTGCAGAATATGAAAGGCATATTTAGAATCAGTATAGATATTGACACGTAGTCTTTTTGCAAGAGTGAGGGCTTGAGTTAAGGCAACTAGTTTGGCTTGCTGAGAGGTAGTGGAGGGGGGCAGAGCGGTAGCCTCAATTATAGCCATAGCCTGCCTTTGCTGGTGAGTGGCGATTAGTCTTGGTGGAACTGCCATCAATGAACCAAGTGTGATCAGGGTGAGAAACAGGGAAGAAGGAAATGTGGGGAAATGGGGTGAACGTCAGGTGTATCAGAGAGGCGCAGTCATGAGGGTCAGGTGTGGTATCCAGAATAATGTGGGAGGCCAGATTGAAGTCTAGGCCAGGAACAACAGTAATTGTGGGAGACTTAACAAAGAGTGAGTATAGCTGAAGGAGCTGGGAAGCAGAAACTATATGCATCAGGCATGAGGAAGAAAATAGATTTTGGAAGTTATGAGAGCTGTAGAGAGTGAGTTGAGCATAGTTTGTGATTTTGAGGGCCTCTAAAAGTATTAAAGCAGTGGCAGCCGCTGCATGCAGACATGAGGGCTAGGCTAAAATAGTTAAGGTCAAGTTGTTTGGACAGAAAGGCTACAGGGTGTGGTCCTGGCTTTTGTGTAAGAATTCTGACCATGCTAACCATGCCTAGGAAGGAAAGGAGTTGTTGTTTTGTAGAAGGTGCTGGGGTTTGAGAGATCAGTCGGACACGATTGGCAGGGAGAGCACGTGTGTTTTGATGAGAATTATGCCGAGATAGGTAACAGATGAGGATGAAATTTGGGCTTGACTGAAGTAATGGGGGCTGTCTGTGAAGGCTTGCGGCAGTACAGCCTAGGTAATTTGCTGATCTTGACGGGTGTCAGGGTCAGTCCAAGTGAAAGCTAAGAGAGGCTGGGAAAGGGTGCAAAGGAATAGTAAAGAAAGCATGTTTGAGATCTAGAACAGAATAATGGGTTGTAGAGGCAGGTACTGAGGATAGGAGAGTATATGGGCTTGGCACCACGGGGTGGATAGGCAAAACAATTTGGTCGATAAGGCGCAGATCCTGAACTAACTTGTAAGGCTTGTCTGGTTTTAGGACAGGTAAAATGGGGGAATTGTAAAGAGAGTTTATAGGCTTTAAAAGGCCATGCCGTAGCAGGTGAGTGATAACAGGCTTTAATCTTTTTAAAGCGTGCTGCAGGTTGGGATATTGGCGTTGAGTGGGGTAAGGGTGATTAGGTTTTAATGAGATGGTAAGGGGTGCATGATCGGTCGCCAAGGAGGGAGTAGAGGTATCCTGTAATTGTGGGTTAAGTTGGGGGGATACAAGAGGAGGATGTGAAGGAGGCTTTGAACTGGGGGAAAAGGTGGGAATGAGTTGTGGCTGTAGCCCAGGAATAGTCAGGGAAGTAGATAATTTAGTTAAAGTGTCTCGGCCTAATAAGGGAACTGGGCAGGTGGGGATAACTAAAAAGGAGTGCTTAAAAGAGTATTGTCTAAATTGGCACCAGAGTTGGGGAGTTTTAAGAGGTTTAGAAGCCTGGCCGTCAATACCCACAACAGTTATGGAGGCAAGGGAAACAGGCCTTTGAAAAGAAGGTAATGTGGAGTGGGTAGCTTCCGTACTGACTAAGAAGGGGATGGACTTACCCTCTACTGTGAGAGTTACCTAGAGCGTCTGTGATGGTCCTGTAGGCTTCCCAGGCGATTGGGCGGTCAGTCTTCAGCTGCTAAGCCGAGAAGATCTGGGAAGGAGTCAGAGAGCCTTGGGCCAGAGTCCCAGAGGCTCTGGGAGTGGCTGCTAGGTAAGTTGAACAGTCTAATTTTCAGTGGGGTCCTACACAGATGGGACGCAGCTTAGGAGGAATCCTGGGCTGCGGGCATTCCTTGGCCTGGCGGCCAGATTTCTGGCACTTGTAGCAAGCTCTTGGGGGAGGCAGGCCTGGAGGAACGCCTGGCCGCTGCAGTTCAGGCATTTGGAAGTTCTTGTGTGCTGGAGATATGGCTGGGGTTTGTCTCACAGTGGAGGCAAGGAATTGCAACTTTTTTCTATTACTGTGCACCTTCAAGGCAAGGTTAATTAAGTCCTGTTGTGGAGTTTGAGGGCCAGAATTTAATTTTTGGAGTTTTATTTAAAGTCGGGAGCGGATTGGGCAATAAAATGTATACTGAGAATAAGACGGCCTTTTGACCTTATAGGCTGTAAAGCGTCTCAGGGTTGCTGCCAAACAAGCCATGAACTGGGCTGGATTTTTATATTTGATGAAAAAGAGCCTAAAGCCTATCTGATTTGGGATAAAGAAAAAGGAGTATTAACTTTGACTATGCCTTTAGCTCCAGCCACCTTTTTAAGAATAAATTGCTGGGCAGGTGGGGGAGGGCTAGTCATGGAACGAAACTGTAAGCCGGACTGGGTGTAAGGAGGGGAGGTGATAAAAGGATTATAGGGTGGAGGAGCGGAGGCTGAGGAAGAATTGGGACCTAGCTCGGCCTGGCGAGGTGGGGAGAGGTCAGATGGGTCTGTAGAAAAGGAAGATTAGAAAGACTCAGCAACGCTTGGGGTTGGGATTGAGGGGACAGGCGGGAGGGAAAGAAGGAAGATTTGGGACAACTTGCATTGGGCATGGAGACTAGGAAGGGACTGATGTGTAAAAGAATGCCTGGACGTCAGGCACCTCAGACCATTTGCCTATTTTACAAGAATTATTTAGATCTTGTACGATGGAAAAATTGAAAGTGCCATTTTCCAGCTATTTGGAACTACTGTCGAGTTTGTATTGGGGTCAAGCGGCATTGCAGAAGAAAATAAGATGCTTAGATTTTAGGTCAGGTGAGAGTTGAAGAGGTTTTAAGTTCTTAAGACCACAGGCTAAGGGAGAAGGAGAAATGGAAGGTGGAAGCTTGCCCATAGTGAAGGAGGCAAGCCCAGAGAAAAGAGTAGAGACATGGAGAGAAGGGGTTCAGAGGTTCTTACCCTCCAGAAAACAGGAAAGGGGTTGGGGCACGGAAATAAGGGATCGGGGCACAGAGATAAGGGGTCGGGGTGCGGAAATAAGTGATTGTGGGTCCTTGCCCTTTAGAAAAGCGGGACTTGCCGCTAAGGGTGAAGGAGAAGGGGTTGAGGGGTACTTGCCCCTGCCTTAGAAAAGCAGAGAAGGGGTAGAGACAAGGAGAGAAGGGGTTGGGGTACTTGCCCCTTGCCCAGAAAAGCGGGACTTGCCGCTAAGGCTGAAGGACCAAGGCAGGCGTCCTTGCGTGGTCTGACACTTCTGAAACGTGGGTGAATAATCAGAGAGGCGTCCCTGCAATGATTAAACACCAAGGGAAGGCTGCCTTTCTAGTCTGTGACCGGTGCCAGAGTTTTGGGTCTACGGATAAAATGTGTCTCCTTTGTCTCTACCAGAAAATGAAAGGAATTGAAATTAAGAGAAGGGAGAGATTGAAGAGTGGAAAGGAGAAAGTGGTTGAGGGATAGTGAGAGAGGTTGGAGAAGAGAGTAAGAAGAGGCCGCTTACCTGTTTTAAAATTGGTGAGATGTTCCTTGGGCTGGTGGGTCTGAGGACCTGAGGTCGTAGGTGGATCTTTTTCATGGAGCAAAGAACAGGAGGACAGGGGATTGATCTCCTAAGGGAGGTCCTCTGATCCGAGTCATGGCACCAAATTTCATGCGTGTCTGTCTGAAGAGACTACTAAACAGGTCTCAAGGTGCTCAGTAGAGGCGCTTTTTGAGCCAGGATGAGACAGGAAAAGGACTTTCACAAGGTAATGTCATCACTTAAGGCAAGGACCAGCCATTTACACTTCTTTTGTGGTGGAATGTCATCAGTTAAGGTAGGGCAAGCATATTCACTTCTTCTGTGATTCTTCAGTTACTTCAGGCCATCTAGGCATATAAGTGCAAGTCACAGGGGATGCAAGTCAATATACGTGCAAGTCACAGGAGATGCGATGGCTCCAATGGCTTGGCTTAGGCTCAAAGGCCTGACAATGTACAAGATACATTCTACAATAAAACTTTACGGCTGCTAATATAAATAGCAGTATTCAGTTTATTCCAACTCTGAAATTAGTTCACCAAGGAAAAAAAAAAAAAGAATCAGGTACAATGTGAAGACTGACTGAAAATCCAGAAATAAATACATGTTCCCAGACATTATCTTACCACTAATCATGATTTTATATTTTATACTATTACGTGAATAAATTTTGCTTTTAGAATTTTGGAATTTAAAAAATTGCATTATTCTGATACCATCAGTTAATTGTTTGCTAACTACTTTTTCTTAAAGGTCAGTGAATTGTAAAAGGCATATTTCACAGAAAATGTAAGATATCATGTGTTGCATTTTAAAATTTAATTTTAGAGTTAGAATTATACTATTTAACTACTTTCTATGCTAGGTAATGTCACAATATACTTAAAAAGAGTTACATATAATATATAAATAGTCACGAAATATAGATTATATGTATAACTAATACCCATGGGTGTGGAAAAATACCATTCACTCCCAGTATCTTATGCAATAAAAGAAATGTTCACTAACTCATTTTCAAGGGCACATTTGCAATCTTTCTTCTATTGGCTCAGCCTCTTTTTAATGAATGTCCACAATCACTAAGTGATACCGTGGCAAACTCTACTCTTCCAAGTCTCCCCAGGGACAATCAGCATCACATTTTAATTCCAAAGACCGTAAAAAAAATATACATTGTAGGAAAAAATAACTTTCAACAAGAGCCACTTTTTCTGACCTTGTCAACCTCTGAATCAGCTGTTCTTAGAAGCACAGCCATTTAGACATGACACCATTCCTTCAGATGATGCGATCTTAAGGAATTAAGTTAATTATGTAATTTACTAACAGACAGTATTTACTGTCTTATGACAAACTGAAAAGGCCTTCTCACCTACTCCTGGAGTCTTCCCAGAATCCAGACAACCAGTGTAAGAAAACAGGTGTTGAAAGCTCTGCTGTCACTTCTGTAAAAGCAAACTAAGTATGGCCTAAGAAAGACTCTGTACTTCTATATGTGGGTTCTTGTGGACAAACTGTAAGGTAGCTTAATAGGTAGACAAGATTGAAGACCTAATTTAGGAGTCTGTGCCTGTAACAATAGCCGAATCTTGACCATACTTCAACCACTCACACACTGCTGAGTGTTCAAACCGTGTTCAAATAAGGCAAATGCCAACCTGTAACCACTCCAGCTGTTTCTCTACCTCACTGCCACTTTCTTTCGTTCTTTATTTTTTTGAGACTGAGTTTCACTCTTGTTGCCCAGGCTGTAGTGCAATGGCATGATCTCGGCTCACTGCAACCTCTGCCTCCTGGGTTCAAGCGATTCTCCTACCTCAGCCGCCTGAGTAGCTGGGACTACAGAAGCCTGCTACCACGCCTGGCTAATTTCTGTATTTTTAGTAGAGACGGGGTTTTACCATGTTGGCCAGGATGTCTTGATCTCCTGACCTTGTGATCCACTCGTCTTGGCCAATTATATTTTTAGAAGGCTTATACACTTGGAAAGGACATTATAATAATTAGAATAACTTGTCTCATTATTTATTTAGAAATGCTATATTTAAAAGTAGGCTAGGCCGGGCGCGGTGCACTTTGGGAAGCCAAGGGGGGTGGATCACCTGAGGTCAGGAGTGGGAGACCAGCCTGACCAACATGGTGAAACCCCGTCTCAACTAAACATACAAAAATTAGTCAGGCATGGTGGCAGGCGCCTGTAATCCCAGCTACTTGGGATTCAAGCAGGAGAATCGCTTGAACCTGGGAGGCAGAGGTTTCAGTGAGCTGAGGTCATGCCATTGCACTTCAGCCTGGGCAACAAGAGTGAAACTCTGCCTCAAAACATAACAGAATGAAAGTAGGCCAACAATACGAATTTTGCAGTTGCACAACAGAGAACGTAAATGAATTAACATTCAGTGTCTATGGCATGTTGTGTCCAGAATTAGTGGGTTCTTGGTATCACTAACTTCAACAATGAAGCCGTGGACCCTCGCAGTTGACTGTTACAGTTCTTAAAGGTGGCGTGTCTGGAGTTTGTTCCTTCTGATGTTCAGATGTGTTCGGAGTTTCTTCCTTCTGGTGGGTTCATGGTCTCGCTGGCTCAGGAGTGAAGCTGCAGACCTTCACAGTGAGTGTTACAGCTCTTAAGGTGGCACGTCTGGAATTGTTCCTTCCTCCGGGTGGGCTCATGGTCTCACTGGCTCAGGAGTGAAGCTGCAGACTTTGCGGTGAGTGTTACGGCTCATAAAAGCAGTGTGGACCCAAAGAGTGAGCAGTAGCAACATTTATTGCAAAGAGCGAAAGAACAAAGCTTCCACAGTGTGGAAGGGGACCCGAGCGGGTTGCCACTGCTGGCTCCGGCAGCCTGCTTTTATTCTCTTATCTGGCCCCACCCTCGTCCTGCTGATTGGTAAAGCCCAGTGGTCTGTTTTGACAGGGCACTGATTGGTGCGTTCACAATCCCTGAGCTAGACATAAAGGTTCTCTGCATCCCCATCAGATCAGTTAGATACAGAGTATCCACACAAAGGTTCTCCAAGGCCCCACCAGAGCAGCTAGATACAGAGTGTCAATTGGTGCATTCACAAACCTCGAGCTAGACACAGGGTGCTGATTGGTGTGTTTACAAACCTTGAGCTAGATACAGAATGCCAATTGGTGTTATTTACAATCCCTGAGCTAGATATAAAGGTTTTCCAAGGCCCCACCAGAGTAGCTAGATACAGAGTGTCAATTGGTGCATTCACAGACCCTGAGCTAGACACAGGGTGCTGATTGGTGTATTTACAATCCCTGAGCTAGACATAAAGGTTCTCCACATCTCCACCAGACTCAGGAGCCCCGCTGGCTTCACCCAGTGGATCCTGCACCAGGGCTGCAGGTGGAGCTGCCTGCCAGTCCTGCAACGTGCGCTCGCACTCCTCAGCCCTTGGGTGGTGGATGGGACTGGGTGCCGCGGAGCAGGCGGTGGCGCTCGTAGGGGAGGCTCGGGCTGCACAGGAGCCCATGGAGAGGGTGGGAGGCTCAGGCATGGCGGGCTGCAGGTCCCGAGCCCTGCCCTGCGGGAAGGTAGCTAAGGCCCGGTGAGAAATCGAGCGCAGTGCCGGTGGGCTGGCACTGCTGGGGGACCCAGTACACGCTCCGCAGCCACTGGACCGGGTGCTAAGCCCCTCATGCCTGGGCGGGCAGGGCCGGCTGGCCGCTCCGAGTGCGGGGCCCGCCAAGCCCACGCCCACCCGGAACTCCAGCTGGCCCGCAAGTGCCGTGCACAGCCCCGGTTCCCGCTCGTGCCTCTCCCTCCACACCTCCCTGCAAGCTGAGGGAGCCGGCTCCCACCTTGGCCAGCCCAGAAAGGGGCTCCCACAGTGCAGCAGCGGGCTAAAGGGCTCCTCAAGTGCTGCCAAAGTGGGAGCCCAGGCAGAGGAGGCGCCGAGAGCAAGCGAGGGCTGTGAGGACTGCCAGCACACTGTCACCTCTCAATGTTACATACTGTGACTTACCCCATCTACCCTGAAGCATTTACTCCATCCATGTGGTGGCTCAAATAGAGTTCCCGTGTTAATCCCACAATGAACCTCGATAATTCTCACATCACAGTGGTTGTAAACATTTGTCAATGGAAAACTATTGTTTTTCCTAAAACAGCTACATAACACTAAGACTACTCAAATTTCTAAATAATCCTTTTACAAGACTGACAACTTCCTTTTCATACATTAACATGTGGAGCCTATTTTAAAAGCTCTTTAACAGTGACTGTGGAAACAGCTTCCTAGTTATTCATATAATGTTTCTCCTTTTTTTATAAGTTTTCAAATTAGTTTTAGAAAAACTGAAACACTGATGAATTTGGGCCGCTATCAAATCCTTAAGAAGTATTTTTGCCAAATAAGATGGGCAAACGTCCTACGTCTGCTAAATCTGACATGACAGGCTATGCATTTTTGAAAAAAATGAATAAATAACGATTTCCAACAGTCGCTGAGCCTTTTTTTTTTTTTCTGTTTCTTTCTTTTTTTTTTTTTTTGAGACAGAGTCTCCCAGGCTGGAGTGCAGTAGCGGAATCTCGGCTCGCTGCAACCTCTGCCTCCCGGGTTCAAACGATTCTCCTGCCTCAGCCTCCCGAGTAGCTGGGACCACGCTCAACGAATTTTCGTATTTTTAGTAGAGAAGGGGTTTCACCGTGTTGGCCAGGCTAGTCTCTAACTGCTGACCTCAAGTGATCCACCTGCCTCGGTCTCCCAAAACGCTGGAATTACAGGCGTGGGCCACCGCACCCGGCCTAGCCTTTTAGTTTAAAAATTATTTCAGTGTTATTTTCACACTCTATGTTTGATAATACAATTTTTTTTGAGGCCGTTAGGCTTAAAGTATATTTTTTTAAGAGCCGACCTAACACATAAAGCCGGCCAGTCTGTACTGCTGATGGACCCCCAGTAGATTTGGGGTGCTGACGGCAAGAGGCAGTTTCAATGAAGAACTTCACTGTGAGGAATGACATCCGAAAGGGATGGTGCTGGAAGGCAGGCGGGAGACCTGGGTGGAAGCAGAAGAGGAAGCCGTCCAGGAGGGAAGGAGATGGTGTGGGACGCCGAGAGCGATGGGCGAGCAGAGGAGCGAGGAGCGGAGCGCATCGCGGGTGGAACCGGCGGGAAGGGCGTGGGAAAGGCCGTGTTTTCAAATGAGGCGGGCGCCGGGAGAGGCTCCGGCCGGGGGAGCCGCGCGCTCTGATGGGGAAGAGCTGCCTGCAGACTGAAGCCGAGAGGAGGAAGCAGCGGACCTCCAGGGGTCCCTGCAAACTCCCATTTCCTCCCCGCGCCCCTCGCCCCCCCCAGCCCGTTGGCGCCGGGAAGGCGCAGGATTCAGAGCTCAGAGGCCCGGGGCCGGCGGCCGCCTACCCTCAGTGGCTCGGGGGTGTCGGCTGAGGCGGGGCGGAGGCGGGGACCGGGGTAACTCGCTCGCGCAGGCTGGAGCCGGCACAGGGCCCAGCCCGACCCTGCTTTGGCCACTACCCCCCGGGTCTCCAGCGCCGCCGGACCCTCACGCCGCCACCTTCTCTCCAGCTCAGCGCCGCCGCGGCCGCAGCCTCCTGCCTAGCATCTTCCAGCCCCCAATCCCTGAGAATCAGTTCTGGGATGTAACAGAGCAAGCGGACATTATTCTGGGACCAGCAAGCCTCGGTCACTGCAGCCACCACGCTACGTGGGTAAGTAAAGGCCTCTAGGATTCAGCATGGACCATGCGGTAATCCAAAGAGGTTGAAATATTCATTCACCATGAAATCTTACAGATTTATTCCCTTGAAATGCGATTTTCTGCAGTCATACAGCCTGAGACAGCTGAGTGCTCTAGCAAAAGGGCCAAAGGAGGCAGGTCCTCTAGGGCAGAAAGAGTGAAAACTGAAAGAGACCACATGGTGGCCCACACTGCCCGAGGCCAGGCCTGGCTGACAGCTGGACGGCTGGACCCACCCGGTGGCCCTTCTGTCCTATTGTGGTCAGGGCAGGAGCAGAGCCCCCGGGGCCTCCTGCAGAGGAGTGGGCTCAGTAGGGGGCAGGGACGGCCTTGGGGGTTGGGGACTGACCAAGCCTGGGGACTATGACCCATAGGTGGGGCCCATTATAGAAGCTGGTGATGACTTCCTTATTTTCTCCAGAGATGGTCTGATACTCCACAGTGTGGAGGTGCCATATTTAGCCATGTCCCTGCTGTCAGCCTCAATAATATGTTTTTTGCTATTATTATGACTTTTGAACCCAAATGCCCATCAATGATAGACGGGATAAAGACAATGTGGTACATATACACCATGGAATATTATGCAGCCATAACAAGGAATGAGATCAGGTCAGGCATGGTGGCTCACACTTTGGGAGGCCAAGGTGGGAGGATCACTTGAGGCTAGGAGTTTAAGACCTGCCTGGCCAACATGGCGAAACCTCGTCTACTAAAAACATTATACAAAAATTAGCCTGGCATGGTGGTACGCACCTGTAATCCTAGCTACTTGGGAGCCTGAGGCACGAGAATCGCTTGAACCTGGGAGGCAGAGGTTGCAGTGAGCTGAGATTGTGCCAGTGCACTCCAGCCTGAGCAACAGAGCAAGACCCTGTCTCAAAAAAAAAAAAAAAAGGAATGAGATCATGGCCTTTGCAGGGACATGGATGGAGCTGGAAGCCATTATCCTCAGCAAACTAACACAGAAACAGAAAACCAAATACTGCATGCTCTAACTTATAAGTGGGAGCTGAACAATGAGAACATGGACACAGGGAGAGGAACAAGACACACTGGGGCCTGTCAGGGGTTGAGGTGAGGGAAGCGAGAGCATCAGGAAAAATAGCTAATGCATGCTGGGCTTAATACCTAGGTGATAGGTTGATAGGTGCAGCAAAACACCATGGCACACGTTTACCTATGTAACAAACCTGCATGTCCTGCATATGTACCCCAGAATTTAAAATAAAAAATAACATTAAAAAAGAATGTTATTTTCACCAGGTATTCAATATTATACTTTTGCCGTATTTTACTAATAACTTTAGAATTTTGACATTGCTTAAAAATGTTTTACATTAAATCCTCACTTTGTCCTATAACTTTGCTTACTAAACTCATCCTTTCCTAGGTTTTTACTAAAGTTTTTTTTGTGGTTGTTAGGAAAACCTGTTAATGTAAGAAAAAATAGAAGGAACAGTAGAATGAGTGGTGGTGTACCTACTTCAGGTTACACAAATGGCAACCTGTGCTTGAGATCATTCTTTTATAAAAAAGAGATGCATCAGGCCTTTCTAAGTCATGTACAGCCCCCTTGAACATGTTTTTATATTTTCTCACCTCATACCTATGGGATAATTAATAGCATTGCTTTGCTTTTTAATTAAAGTCTGTATTGTACATGCCAGTCTGCGCTTGCTCTTTTTGAGATGTGTCCTTGTTCACCTTTATCAATTTTGTTGTTGTTGTTGTTTGAGACAGAGTCACACTCTGCGCCCAGGCTGTAGTACAGTGGCACGATCTTGGCTCACTGCAGCTTCCGCTTCTCGGGTTCAAGTGATTCTCCTGCCTCAGCCTCCTGAGTAGCTGGGATTACAGGCGTGTACACCTGGCTAATTTTTGTATATTTAGCAGAGACGGGGTTTCAGCATGCTGGCCAGGCTGGTCTCGAACTGCTGATCTCAAGTGATGCACCCATCTCAGCCTCCCAATGTGCTGGGATTACAAGCATGAGCCACCACGCCCGGCCAGTTTTTATCTTTAAAGCTAACGCAGATGACGTTGATTTTAAGCCCCGGAGGCTGACAGAATAAAGGGCGCCAAGAGGCAAGTCAGGGCATTATTCCCTTTGAGTAGAAAGGCCACTCATCTTGCCCTTCTGGTCCACAATTCCCAAGTAGAAAATTAGATTCTCCTGCTGGTGCTGGGGGCTTTGCTTTCAGCGTCTGCTCTGCAACCTTTCGTCCCATTTTCAGTGAGTTCGTGGTAGTTAGTGTGAAGTAGGAAGTGACACAGGCTGCCTGATCGTGTGGCTGTTTTGGAAGGTCATTTTTATTTTGAACTTAAAAATCAGATGTTTTGGAAGAACCTACACTCTCCTTTGAGCTATTGTCTGATTTAAAAGACTGCAGCGTGTGTCTTCCCAAAGTGGATGCGTTTAGGTTTATTAATGTTGGGTTTGTTAATGGTGTTTCAATATTTGGTTACAAATGAGGAATGTCAGTTCAGTTTACCAGTGACTTCAAAATAGAGACCTGGTAGAGTTTTCTTTTAGGTTGTGCTTTTCCAAAACTCACCAGTGGACAGAAACTGATTTATCTTATTTCATCATAGACTTACAAAACACATTTTGGTGCCTAAATGGGAATTGAGGTTTTTGTTTTTTTGTGTGTGTTGCTTTTGTGAGTGTTTGTAGAGACAGAGTCTTGATGTGTTGCCTGGCCTGGTCTGAACTGCCTCAGCCTCCCAAGTGTTGGGATTGTAGGCATGAGCCACCATAACCAGTCTTAATGAGATGTAACGTTCCTATTCTGCCTTCTTGAACTTTGCTCAGTCAGTACAAGTATTCTGTTCAAACTGATTAATTAAACCCAGGAACTGAATACATTTAGATAAAACTTGCTACTTGAGACTCAGGCACTGGGTGGATTTGAATGATGCCCTATCTCGTGATGTCTACCCTCTCACTATCCACATTCAGGGATGGAAAGGATTTGGGGAGTGAGGAATGTTTATAGAAGTTCAGCCCAGCTCCCTGCTGTAGAATGTTCTTGTATGAGCAGTCCAGCAGTCAGTAAAGCAACTCTTTTCATTGTTGAACTGCTCTCGTTCTTAGAAAGTTCTTGTTTCTGTTGACTTGAAGTTTGCTTCCGTGGTTTAATTTTTCCCGCTGTTCCGAATTCTTTCACGTGCCACACAGGACGTGCCTGTTCATTGAGTTCATAATCTTACTTCTCATGGGCCTTGCACTTAGCCTTCTTCAAGCTGATCATCCCTCAGGTTTTGCCTCCTTCTGTCACCAGGCCTTCTCTTCTGGGCGCCGGCCTCAGGCTCTTCCCATGGGGTCTGGCCAGTACCGCAGGCTCTGGGCTGACATCAGCTGCTCCCAGGCTCTTAGCTCTTGGGAGTTGCTCCTCCATCCTTTGCCTCCCTGGGCACTGACATTGCACCTGGTCTCAGTCCAGGCTCGGCCAGCCTGACCAGCTCTGCGGGGCCTCCTCTCCCTACAGGATGGCCAGATGCCGTGCCCTCCCACTGTGCTCCAGACCCCACCCTGCCTCTCTGGACACTGGATCTGTAGTGTAACGGGAACAGGTCACATGACAGTTTCCTTTCTATACCTTCTTATCTTCTGTAGACTATTGATATTTAGTAAACATGTCCGTTTGCACATGCTTAAAATGGTTGGAAAGTTTTGCCTTGTCTATGTTTGCAAGCGATGAAAATTAAAGGTGGTAGGGATTATATTGATTTATTTAATCTTGGACTCAACATTTTCAAAGCTATATTTTTTGGGTAATATTTGAAAATCAAACAATGTCTGCCCATATAGTTTTTTTTTGCCCATGTAATTTTTTTTTTTGAAGACTTACTTTGTACTCTTGTTTTGTTTAACATAACGTTTCAGAATAATATGCCAAGTAATGGATGAGCGTTTGTTAGGTTGGGCTAGGAATGGGGACTGAGGTAAGGCAGACCGTAGTTCTAAGAAGAAGTTCCAGTTTAACACCATTCCTTTGAGAATTATATCTTATTTTAATTCAGAGCAAAAGCCACACAGCTGCATACAGGCGTAAGTGAGTCCTTTGAGGAAGTAGGTAACTGAGCTGTAAAAAATCGAGATTGCAGCCAGGTGCAGTGGCTTATGCCTGTAATCCCAGCACTTTGGGAGGCCAAGGCAGGCGGATCACCTGAGGTTGGGAGTTCAAGACCAGCCTAACCAACATGGAGAAACCCCATCTCTACTTAAAATACAAAAAGTTAGCTGGGTGTGGTAGTGCATGCCTGTAACCCTAGCTACTCGGGAGGCTGAGGCAGGAGAATCGCTTGAACCCAGGAGGCGGAGGTTATGGTGAGCCAAGATCACGCCATTGCACTCCAGCCTGGGCATCAAGGGCAAAACTCTGTCTCAAAAAAAAAAAAAAGTTGAGATCGCACAGCCGAGGGACTGCAGTGTGTGTTTCTTTTCTCTTCATTCTGAAAGAACTTTTTACTATTTAAAAACTAACTTTAAAGTTATGAAATATTTTGAAATATAATAAACTTTTTTTGCCTTTTTTCCTCCTTTTGCTTCTTGTATTCAGTCTGCATACTTTTTTTTTTTTTTTTTTTTTTTTGAGAAGGAGTCTCGCTCTTTCACCCAGGCTGGAGTGCAGTGGCGCGATCTCGGCTCACTGCAGGCTCCACCCCCCGGGGTTCACGCCATTCTCCTGCCTCAGCCTCCTGCGTAGCTGGGACTACAGGCGCCCACCACCTCGCCTGGCTAATTTTTTGTATTTTTACTAGAGACGGGGTTTCACCGTGTTAGGCAGGATGGTCTCTATCTCCTGACCTCGTGATCCACCTGCCTCGGCCTCCCAAAGTGCTGGGATTACAGGCGTGAGCCACCGCGCCCGGCCCAGTCGGCATACTTTTTTAACGGAAGCTCACCTCTCTAGTAAGTGTGAAAAGAAGAGAGTGAGAAACTGGTAGTATGACCTCCACTCTGGAGCCCCCCATGTCCCTTGTGAGAAAGATGGCTCTTGTTGTAGAGAAGACACACAGCGGTTCTGCTCAGCTGCACTTGGGCATGGAGAACAAGAACCCACATAGATGAAGGCCTGAATCTGCAGAGGCAGACCCTGGGTTTGGAGGCACTTCTGCAGCCTTCAGAAAATGCAGACAAATTAATTCACTTATTGGACTGCCTTGATAGAATAGGATTCTATACAGAGGATTATTTGAGGTCAGTGATTGGAATGTGATTTTAGAAAATATTCTTACCTTGGAATTATTTGGTTTTATGCTGTAATATAGTTTGTTTGTTTGTTTGCTTTAGAGGAAAATTGGTGCTTTCAAGGAAGGTTTTAGGATGTAATGGCCAAAAATAGAAAAACAAAAATGATCATCTTCACTTGAATGCTGCTGCTGCGTGAGACTAGCCTTGCATTTTTACTATTACAAAGTTAGGGCCGGGCATGGTGGCTCATGCCAGTAATCCCAGCACTTTGGGGGCCGAGGTGGGCAGATCGCTTGAGGTCAGGAGTTCGAAACCAGCCTAGACCCTTAGAGGCATGGATCTGTGGACTTATTGTTCAGTCAGGGGCATGTGTGCATGTGGGTCTGTGTGCGTGTTGCGTGCAAGTGTGAGGTGTCTGTGACCACACACATGCTGGTCTCATTATTCTCAGCTTCTCATACTGCAGTTTTCCTTGTTTAGTACAAAGCTGGAAGCTCTGCCAAGGTTTTTTCTTGGTGTGAGCCAGGATCAAAGGGCTATAGCATTTTAGAGCTTGCAAGCTGAGAGCCCTTAGAAGGTGGGAACTTCACACAGGATCATAGTCTGTAAGATTCCTGGTCCTTCTCTGGGGGCAGTCAACAACGATCTATGCTGTACTCCCAGCCTCCATGGGCCATGCTTGGCTCTCAGGAGGCTGGGCCCAGGACAAAGTTTGCACTCCTGGTCTCACCACCCCTAGTATCAGCTTAGGGAGCCTCTTGTGAGTGCAGCCATGGATGTTTGCTTTCAGGGAGTGGGAGCAAAGTTTGGGGAATGTTTCTGTCCTCACCTATTTTGGCAGATAGGCAGTGTGAAAGGTGGTGGTTCATGGGTTGTGTTCCCCATCCCTGGTGTATTTATCTGTTTTCATACTGCTATAAAGAACTGCCTGAGACTGGGTGATTTACAAAGGAAAGAGTTTTAATTGACTCACAGTTCAGCATGACTGGGGAGGCCTCAGGAAACATAACAATCATGGCAGAAGGTGAAGGGAAGCAAGGCACCCTCTTCACAAGGTAGCAGTAAGAAGTTCCAAGTGAAGGGGAAAGAGCCCCTTATACAACCATCAGATTTTATGAGAACCCACTCCCTATCATGAGAACAGCATGGGGGAAACTGCCCCCACAATCCAATTACCTCCACCTTGTCTCTTCCTTGACACGTGGGGATTATGGGCATTAATTTCAAGATGAGATTTGGGTGGGGACACAAAGCCTAACCATATCATTCTGCCCCGGCCCCTCCCAAATCTCATGTCCCTTTCATATTTCAAAACCAATCATTCCTTCTCAGTGGTCCCCCAAAGTATTAATTCATTCCAGCATTAACTCAAAAGTCCAAGTCCAAAGTCTCATCTGAGACAAGACAACCCCCCTCCACCTATGCGCCTGTAAAATCAAAAGCAAGTTAGTTACTTCCTAGATAGAATGAGGGTACAGGCATTGGGTAAATATGCCCCTTCCAAATGGGAGAAATTGGCCAAAATGAAGGGGCTATAGGCCCCATGCAGTTCCAAAACCTAGCGGGGCCATCAAATCTTGAAACTCCAAAATGATGTCCTTTGACTCCGTGTCTCACATTCAGGTCACACTGATACAAGAGGTGGGCTCCCATGGCCTTGGTCAGCTCCATCTCTGTGGCTTTGCAGGGTACAGCCTCCCTTCCGACTGCTTTCACAGGCTGATGTTGAGTGTCTGTGGCTTTTCCAGGGGCATGGTGCAAACAGTCAGTGGATCTACCATTTGGGGGTCTGTAGGACTGTGGCCCTCTTCTCATAACTCCACTAGATAGTGCCCCAGTGGGGACTCTAGAGGGGGGCTCTTACCCCACATTTCCCTTCTGCACTGCCCTAGCATAGGTTCTCCACGAGGGCTCCACTCCTGCAGCAAACTTCTGCCTAGACATCCACGCATTTCCATACATCCTCTGAAGTCTAGATGGAGTTCCCAAACCTCAGTTTTTGACTTCTGTGCACCCACAGGCCCAATACCATGTAGAAGCCACCAAGGCTTGGGGCTTTCACACTCTAAAGCAATGGCCTGAGGCCTGAGCTGTACATTGTCCTCTTTTAACCACAGCTGGGATGCAACACACCAAGTTCCAAGACTGCAAAAAGCAGCAAGGCCCTGGGCCCAGCCCATAAAACCATTTTTTCCTCCTAGGCCTCAGGGCTTGTGATGGGAGGGGCTGCGTTGAAGACCTCTGACATGCCCTGGAGACATTTTCCCCATTGTCTTGGTGATTAACATTTGGCTCCTCATTACTTATGCAAATTTCTGCAGCCAGCTTGAATTTCTCCTCAGAAAATGGGTTTTTCTTTTCTATCCCATCATCAGGCTACACATTTTCTAAACCTTTATGCTTGGTTTTCTTTTAAACATAAGTTCCAATTCCAAATCATCTCTGTGAATGCATAAAACTGAATGCTTTTAAGAGCACCCAAGTCACTTCTTGAATGCTTTGCTGCTTAGGAATTTCTTCCACCCGATACTCTAAATCATCTCTCTTGAGTTCAAAGTTCCACAGATCTCTAGGTCAGGGGCAAAATGCCACCAGTCTCTTTGCTGAAGCATAGCAAGAATCACCTTTGCTCCAGTTCCCAACAAGTTCTTTTTTTTTTTTTTTTTTTTGAGATGGAGTCTTGCTCTGTCGCCCAGGCTGGAGTGCAGTGGCGCAATCTCGGCTCACTGCAAACTCCGCCTCCTGGATTCATGCCATTCTCCTGCCTCAGCCTCTCCGAGTAGCTGGGACTACAGGCGCCCGCCACCACGCCCGGCTAATTTTTTTGTATTTTTAGTAGAGACAGGGTTTCACCGTGGTCTCGATCTCCTGACCTCGTGATCCGCCTGCCTCGGCCTCCCAAAGTGCTAGGATTACAAGCGTGAGCCACCGTGCCCGGCCTAACAAGTTCTTCATCTCCATCTGAGACCACCTCATCCTGGATTTCATTGTCCATATCACTATTAGCATTTTGGTCAAAGCCTTTCAACAAGAATCTAGGAAGTTCCAAAGTTTCCCACATCTTCCTGTCTTCTTCTGAGACCTCCAGACAGTTCCAACCTGTGCCTGCTACCCAGTTCCAAAGTTGCTTCCACATTTTCGGGTATCTTTATAGCTGCACCCCACTCTCTTCAGTACCTATTTACTGTATTAGTCCATTTTCATACTAGTATAAAGAAACTTTCCTGGGACTGTGTAATTTATAAAGGAAAGCGGTTTAGTTGACTCACAGTTCAGCATGGCCGGGGAGGCCTCAGGAAACTTACAATCCTGGCAAAAGCAAAGGAGAAGCAAGGCAGTTTCTTCACAATGTGGCACAAAGGAGAAGTGCCGAGCAAAGGGGAAAGAGCCCCTTATAAAACCATCAGATCTTGTGAGAACTCACTCACTATCACAACAACAGCATGGGGAAACGACCCCCATCATCCAGTTACCTCCACCTGGTGTCTCCCTGACACACAGGGATTATGGGGACTATGAAGATTATAATTAAAGACGAGATTTGGGTGGGGATGTGCAGCCTAACCATATCACCTGGTGTTCAGATGAAGAGGTTGTAGAAGTATATCTACTGCTTAAAGAGGGAAATTGGAGTCAGGAAGCTCTAGGCTTGGTTTTCTTCCACATTTAAAACAAACCCAAGGAAGAGATGGTGCAACTGTATGAGCACTTGGCGGATCTGTTGTGTCTCACACAGGTTTTCTCTTTTCTCTGTGTCTTCAGTAGTATGTGTCTTACCGACACTGCCTCAGGACTCCTGGCGTCCCCCAGCCCAGTTCTCAGCTTGACACTTCATAGGCGCTCAGCACCTAAGTGTTCCAAGAGGGAGTGCAGCTCCTAGGGGTCCATGTCCCATGTGCCATGTCCTCCTGTTTCCTGCTGGTGGTGTTTGGAAGTGCTGTTGACGTTTGGGCCCCAGTCGGTCCTTGTTACTGTGGGTCTTGTGCCATCTCTAGAACAGCCCTTTATGGGCACCATCTACTCATTCTTTCACTTCTGTTGGCTAATGTGGCCCCTGAGCTCTCTTCCTGTCCTTAGACCCCTCAAGGCCAGATGCAGTGTTGAGTGTGGAGGCTTCTAGCCCCTGCCTTCTGTCCCAGCTTCAGGCTGGCCCAGCTCCTTGTCCTGCTGCCCTGCTTCAGCCATTCTTCCACGTGGCTTTCAGTCCCCTAACAGATTTCTTCACTTTTGCAAGGTAGTGTGGGGATGATGACTAGCACATGGCAGCACACATCAGGCAGGTTTATGAAATTATGTTTTAAGAGAACACAGAATCCCAAATTACTCGTCCTGTAATACGTGTTAAAGTGTGTAACCTAATTGCTGAACAATGAAAAGCAATTCCTTTTATATTGGAAACTCACTAGTTAGCTGAGAACCTAATGGTAGTTGCAATGTACTTTAAATAGAAAAGTCCTCTTGCTTGACAAAGGTAAAGGAAACTGTTCGGTCCGACTTTGTTCCTTTCATGCCTGCCAGGGCTTCTGGTTTCGCGGAGACCTCAGGCTAGGAGCAGCCCTGAGCAGGGAGACAGTTACAGAGAATCCCCACCAAGTTGCAGGCAGAGGGACAGCCAAGGCCCTCAGGAAGTGCACGAGAGCAGAACCTCTACGGCAAGTTCACCGAGAAATCTGGAAAGTTCGAATCCCAGCCCCAGTCCATCAAATCGAGCATCATAAAATTAAGTTTTCCTTACTGTGAAATGGCAATTTGTAATGATTTCTGAGAAGTGGGACCCATGGTGGTGTCGATGTCTGAGCCAGGTGAGGGTGAGATCCCTGGCGCCATGGGCTGGCCCCCAGGATGCCCTGGAAAACGCATTCTGTTCACAGCTGTGTGATTCTTTTCTTTCTGTGTTGGTGAAGCAGCCAGACCTGGTCCGTTTGGAATGCCTGGGATGGTGCCGCCGCATGTTCCTCCTCAGATGCTCAACATTCCGCAGACCTCTCTGCAAGCAAAGCCCGTGGTAAGGCCTTCCCTGCATTGGGTCGGGTGGCGGGTGTCAGACACAGTGCATGCGCTGAATTTCAACGAATGCTAAAATAAGTTCCTAACCTCTTGAATTGATATGTGAAATAGATGCCAGTGTTTGTTGAAATAAAAATGAGCCAGAAAATGTCAGCCTGGGCCTGAGTCGGGTCCTGCTGGCCACGTGCGCGTGACCTGTGCCCTTTGCTTCAGGCCCCACAGGTGCCCAGCCCAGGGGGCGCTCCGGGCCAGGGTCCATACCCGTACAGCCTCTCTGAGCCAGCACCTCTCACTTTGGACACGAGCGGGAAGAATCTGACGGAGCAGAACAGCTACAGCAACATTCCTCACGAAGGGAAGCACACGCCGCTGTATGAGCGGTCCTCGCCCATCAACCCGGCCCAGAGCGGCAGCCCCAACCACGTGGATTCCGCCTACTTCCCTGGCTCTTCTACATCGTCATCTTCAGACAACGACGAGGGCAGCGGAGGGGCAACAAAGTGAGTGGTGCGCAGGTCGCTGGGTGCTTCCTGGCGAGTAGTGACCTGGGGAAGCTGCCTTCTGACCTGCCAGGCCAGCTGGTGCTTTGCTCAGAGATGTAGTTTGTTGCAGGTGGGTGATGGTCAGTCTGTACTCAGACGGGGGCTCCTTGGACAGAGAGGAGAGGGAAGAGTGGGTATGTTCTTGAAGTTTCCATGATTTAAAATCTGCACCATCCCAGCCCCATGGCCTGGAGCCACAGGAAACTTTCTGGGGAGGAATTTGACAAGAACTGGTTTGTGTGATGACCAAAACATGGGGGCATTTGTCCACCCACCACAGCAACCTCCTGCCAACCCCCGAAACATTAATCTCCTGGCTCACGGATCAAGGGAGGTCTGAATTTCCTGTCCTTCTGCTAAACTCAGCAGGTCACAGGACACTTTGGAAATAACACTGTTTGCCCAAGCAAAACCCTAGAAGGCTGCCTAGACCCAGGTTGGAATTGTTTCCTTAGAGGAGTATTTTAAACACTGTGTGGGCTGGACGCGGTGGCACGTGCCTGTAATCCCAGTACTTTGGGGGGCCAAGGCAGGTGGATTACCTGTGGTTGGGAGTTCGAGACCAGCTTGGCCAACATGGCAAAACCCCATCTCTACGAAAAATACAAAAATTAGCTGGGCGTGGTGGCATGTGCCTGTAGTCCAGCTACTCAGGAGGCTGAGTTAGGAGGATTGCTTGAACCCAGGAGACAGAGGTTGAAGTGAGCTGAGATGTCGCCAGTGCACTATGGCCTAGGTGACAGAGCCACACTCCATCTCAAAAAATAAAAATAATAATAATAATAATAAAAACACTGTGTGTCCCTGAGTAAATGAGTTCACAAATATATAGTTGGTTAAAATCTGATAGAAGAGGCTGGGCGCGGTGGCCCATGCCTGTAATCCCAGCACTTTGGGAGGCAGTGGCAGGCGGATCACTTGAGTTCAGGAGTTCAAGACCAGCTTGGCCAACATGGTGAAACCCCGTCTCCACTAAAAACATAAAAACTAGCCAGGCGTGGTGGTGGTCGCCTGTAATCCCAGCTACTCTGGAGGCTGAGGCAGGAGAATCGCTTTAACCCGGGAGTTGGAGGCTGCAGTGAGCTGAGATCACGCCACTGCACTCCAGCCTGGGTGACGGAGCAAAACTCCAACTGTGGGAAAAAAAAAAAAATTCCAATCAAGGAAATCTTAAGTTTGTACTCCTCCCCTCCCTTTAAACTGTCTTATATTTAAAAAAAAATAAAAAAAAAGAGAAAGAAAATGTCTTTCTTTAAGTCAGTGTCTCTTTTTCCTTAGTGTGAAGTCCAGAGTAGATAACCAGGGCTGGTTGATGTTACATCTATTTCTGATGTAAGAAATCTAAGAGACGTAGTTGTTAGTTTCCATGCCAGTTCTTACCTGGTGTGTCACCTGAAGCAGGTGATCTTTCCTCTCTGTCCTCTGTCCATCTGTAAAATGGCAATGAATGTCTGTTGACTCAGGGCAGAGGTCACTGAAGGGCTCATGCTATCCAGGGATGCACACCCTGTTTATGGCAAAGAAGTATAAAATTAATAAATGTTGATTTGCTGTATGTGCAGGGAAGTATAAAATTAATAAATGTTTATTTGCTATGTGTGCAATGCTAAAACTCTAAAATGAAGTAAAGAGTTGTAATTGAATATTCAAAGTTTTAAATTAACCTCTAGCAAGATAATATATTGAGTACCCTTTGAATCAGAATCTCTGATTGGGGTCCCCAAAATTTGCATTTTAAATAAGCACCTCAGTCAGTCTTTAGCACACTGAAGTTTGAGAACAACTGCTTGATGGTCTTGGAAGCCCTTATGCACTAGAATTATAAGGCATGTGCATTTTGTTGTAAAATGTGACTCATGTCAGCAAGGTCAAAGTGTCTGTACAATACAATTTTCATCTTAGTAAATGTTCTTTCTGAACTCTGAAACATAGGTAAGAAGTAAGACAAAAAGCAAAATAAGTAAGCTTTGTGACCCCAACAAGAGTTTAGTGCTAGTGATGGAGATGTGGAAACCAGGTCAAGGTGCTGACTTGGGGACGTGGGTGGTGACTGGGGCACATCCCAGTTGAGGTGCTTGTTCCTCCGGTAGGGAGGGATTGAGAAGAATGCGAGTTGCCCATCTAATTTGGCAAGTTGTCTATATTAGTCTGTTCTCATGCTGCTAATAAAGTCATACCCAAGATTGGGTAACTTGCAAAGGAAAGAGGTTTAATTGACTCAGAGTTTCCACATGGCTGGAGAGGCCTCACAATCATGGTGGATGGCAAAGGAGGAGCAAAGTCACATCTTGCATGGCAGCAGGCAAGAGAGCATGTGCAGGGGAACTCACCTTTATAAAACCACCAGATCTTGTAAGATTTATTCACTATCATGAGAATAGCACAGGAAAGACATTCAATGACCTCCCACCAGATACCTACAATGACCCATGGGAATTATGGGAGCTACAATTCAAGATGAGATTTGGGTGGGGACACAGCCAAACCATATCATCATCTTTGTTAGGTTGAGCTGAACTTGGAGTAGGTAGGACTGCCTGAGCACGTCCTGTCTTTTCTGGGTATGCACCTCCTACCTGTCTGTGAAGGTTCTGGTCAGCTTTTTGGAGGTCTGGGCATCTGGTCTCCCTCTGATCTCTCTCAGTGCTTATTGTCTTTATCCCTGGCATGGCATCTTTACTGTTTTCTGGAGATGCATCTTGTTTCTGCCACTGGCATCTGACCTGCTCAGAGTCTTGTGTTTTGCCATCCTTGTGGTATGAAGTGCTGTGAAGAATGCGGGGTGCACCCTATAATCAAAAGATTGGATTCAAGCTGTGTGACTTAGGAGTAACTTAATTTCCTTGAATCTGCGTCCACTTTTATTATAATAAGGAAGAGACAGACATGTTAGACTTGAGATGAATGAAGGCAGAGGAGACAAGTGTGTTTGTTCCTGAAGGCTTTGGGGTCAGAAACTAGCATTTGACTTGGGGTCAAACCCTTGATCACGGGCATCCTTTGCTTCTGGCAGGTGCAGGGGTGTGACTTGGATTTATGTGTCCACAGCTGCCAAGTAGAGACAATGTTCATGGTTTCCTGCAAGGGTTCTAGCGTGTTGAATGCGTTGTATGTAGTGGAGCAGAAGCCCGCGAGTAGAAACCTCCGCAGGAACCAGTGTGAGTGCAAGGAAACTTAAACTGTCATTGATAGATTGTGGGAGGCTCAACATGGACAAACCTGAGAATTAAAGACTCCAGAGGGCCTGGTGATGTGGGGGTCCACATGCTTTTGTGCATTTTACCTGCTAGATCTCTAGCAAATTCTCACAGTAAATATTGGAGAAAAATCCCTTGTACCTCTGGAACGGGGAAGGAAAATAGAATTATTTAAAAATGTGAGGGAACACTTTTTTTTTTTTTTTTTTTAGACAGAGTCTCGCTCTGTTGCCCAGGCTGGAGTGCAATGGCGCCATCTCAGCTTACTGCAAGCTCCGCCTCCTGGGTTCAAGCGATTCTCCTGCCTCAGCCTCCCAAGTAGTTGGGATTACAGGCGTGAGCCACCACGCCCAGCCAGAACACTCTGTTCTTAACAAAGCCTCCTCTCAGGAGAAACTACCTAACCAGAGCCTAACCTGCTGGGTTTCACAAGAACCTAATTAATCTGAGGGAAAGGAAACACCCAAATCTAGCTCCCCATAGCCATCCTGTCCCAGCTAAGCAGGGCCAGGGACTGAGAATCACATGTGAAGATCACAGCCCAGAGACTCATTATAAGACTCAGACCTAATAATTGAACTATAGAACCTGTGTCCCCCTGAAAAGAGAAAAAGCAAAATCATATAAAGTGCTCAACTGAAACAAGAGAAAGAAGAAAAAGAATGGAAGACATGGAGAAAGAATGGAAAACAGTAACAAATATAGTAAGTAGCTCTTAATCCACATATATCAATAATTAAACATCAGTGATGTAGATACGCAAATTAAAAGAAAGAGGCTATCTGATGGAATCAAGACCCAGCTATTTGTGCCTACAGGAAACTCACCTTATATATGAAGACACGTTCTCTTTCTGTTAACGAATGGTTACAACTACTGTGATGTGCGAGTTACTGAGGTTTATTGTGGAATGAACACAGGAACTCTATTTGAACCACTGCGTGAATGGAGACGTGGTGAATAGTTCAGGGTAGATGGTGTAAGTCACAGAATGTTCTAGTAGATGGGGAAATGCACCATGGCCACTGAATGTTATTCATTTACTTTCTCTGTTGTGCAATTGCAAAGTTCGTATTGTTGGTCGACTTTTAAATAATATTTCTAAGTAAATAGTGAGACAAGTTATTCTAATTATTATCATAGTCTTTTCTAAGTGTCAAGGCTTTTTAAAAATATAGTTGAAGTCATGGTAATTTTTTAAGGAAATGTTTTTGTGGGCCTCCCAAATGGACATTGTGTTACAATAGAATTTTTTTTTTTTTTTTTTTTTTTTTGAGATGGAGTCTCCCTCTGTCGCCCAGGCTGGAGTGCAGTGGTGCGATCTCAGCTCACTGCAAGCTCCGCCTCCCGGGTTCATGCCATTCTCCTGCCTCAGCCTCCCGAGTAGCTGGGACTACCGGCGCCCGCCACCACGCCTGGCTAATTTTTTTGTATTTTTAGTAGAGACGGGGTTTCACCATGTTAGCCAGGATGATCTCGATCTCCTGACCTCGTGATCTACCCGTCTTGGCCTCCCAAAGTGCTGGGATTACAGGCGTGAGCCACTGTGCCCGGCCTAGAATAGAAATTTTTAAATTAAGTATTTAGAACAGATTTTTTTAGTCAACAGGTTTTGTTTCAGGGATAATCTTTTTGTCTGTGCTTCTTTCTCTCAATGCCTTCTTTGTCCTTATTTCTTAATGGTGGTTGTGTTTTCCCCTCTTCATTTGTTTTTACTCTCATAAAGCTTCACAACCATTTCTGCAGTGCTTCTTTTTGTTGCTGGGTGCTTAGCATGCAGTAGTATTTTTATTTGAACATTTTCATACCTTAGGTTAAGATTTTCACAGTTTCTAGTACATTATCTTTTGCATTTATTGTTGTGATTATTCTCTTTGAATTGACAGCAGAGCTTTCAACACCTGTTTTCTTACACTGGGTGTCTGGATTCTGGGAAGACTCCAGGACTAGGTGAGAAGGCCTTTTCAGTTTGTCTGGTCATGTCAGTAAATACTGTCTTATGTTAGTAAATCACATAATTGCCAAATTCCTTAAGATTATGTCATCTGAAGGAAGGGTGTCGTGTCTAAATAGCTGTGCGTCCAAGAACAGCTGATACACAGGTTGGCAGCATCAGAAAAAGTGGCTTTTGCTGAAAGTTATATTTTCCTACAACGTACATTTTTTATGGTCTTTGGAATTATTCACAAAATGTGATGCTCATTAGCTGTCTCTTAGCCATCTCGGAAGAGTAGAGTTTGCCATGGTATCACTCAGTGATTATGGACATTAATTAAAAAGAGGCTGAGCCAATAGCGAAAAGAATGCAAATGCGCCCTTGTAAATGGGTTAGTGAACATTTCTTTTACTGCATATGACACTGGGAGTGAATGGTATTTTTCCACACCCATGGGTGGTAGTTATAACCTGTGTTTCATGAATATTTATATGTTATATGTAACTATTTTAAAGTAGTTTGTGACATTACCTAGCATAGAAAGTAGTTAAACAGTATAATTCCAACTCCAAAATTTGATTTTTAAAGTGCAGTACAAGGTGTCTTATATTTTCTGTGACATATGCCTTTCACAATTCACTGACCTTTAAGAAAAAGTAGTTGGCAAACAACTAACTGATGGTATCAGAATAATAAAAGCTTTTTTAATATTCCAAAATTCTAATAGCAGAATTTATTCAAGTAATAGCATAAAATATGAGATCATGATTAGTGGTAAGATAATGCCTGAGAATATGGTATTTCTGGATTGTCAGTTATTCTTTACATTGTACCTGATTCTTTTTTTTCCCTTGGTGAACTAATTTCAGAATTGGAATAAACAGAATAGTGTTATTTATATTAGCAGCTGTAAAGTTTTATTGTAGAATGTATCTTATACATTATATTAGCAAAATGGGTGATTAAGAGGACCGACATTTCACTATCCTGTACTCAAATTAAACAGTGAAGGTAAAATAAAGAAAATTTGGGGAATTTTTTTTTTTTTTTTTCAGACAGTCTTGCTCTGTCGCCCAGGGTGGAGTACAGTGGTGCAATCTCAGCTCACTGCAACCTCTGTTTCCCGGGTTCAAGCAGTTCTCCTACCTCAGCCTCCCAAGTAGCTGGGATTACAGGCATCTGCCACCACACTTGGCTACTTTTTTCTGTATTTTCTAATAGAGACGGGGTTTCACCATGTTGGTCAGGCTAGTTTCGAACTCCTGACCTCAAGTGATCCTCCTGCCTCAGCCTCCCAAAGTGTTGGGAATACAGGCACGAGCCCCTGTGCCCAGCCCCAGGAATATTTAATTGTTGTAGCTTGTAGTTGACATCATAAAGTTTGTAAAATGGTAGAGCTTGTCATCAGCGTCTAGCAGCTGATCTAACAAGGACAGGTGAAGAAAAAGTTACCTGAGCTTCACCATGTGTGTTGTTTCCTTGTTTGGTTGGTGATGCTTACTCACATCAATCCATTGATTTGAAAGAATAGGTTTCATCTTTTGGACTAATTTAAGTATGCCAAAATCTTTAATTAGCCATTTTAGAACCTTTCTGCAAGTAAGACATTTCTAGGCTAGGTGTGGTGGCTCACATCTGTCCCAACATTTTGGGAGGCCAAGGTAGGAAGAATTGCTTGAACCCAGGAGGTAGAGGTTGCAGTGAGCTGAGATCGCGCCACTGCACTCCAGCCTGGGTGACAGAGCGAGACTCTGTCTCAAAAAAAAAAAAAAAAAAAAAAATGTAAAATGAGCCCAGCGTGATGTGAGCCTATAGTCAGCTACTCAGGAGGCTGAGGTGGGAGGATGGCTTGAGCCTGGGAGGTCGAAGTTTCAGGGAGCTGTCATTTCACCACTACACTCCAGCCTAGGCAACAGAGGGAAACCCGATCTCTATTAAAAAAAAAAAAAAAACTCTAATGTGATTTAATATCCTTGTGTAGATTTGACTTAAGAAGATTGAACATTCCATCATACTCCTTTTCTTAAAGACTACCTAGAAGACTAATGAGTGATTTGACCAGATAGTTGAATCAGTGTTATAATAAAAAGAACACTTTACTAAATTCTTGATAATGTTCTGAAGTTTTCCAAAAGTGTAGTGTATATAGATCTTTATTTTTCAGACTATTTAAATATTTTTGAGATTTAGTTTTTAGTAACATCTAGCATCCTAGGAAAACACAAATACTGTATGACAGCTCATATACTTTTTTCTTTTTAATTTTCATTCAAATTTCAGGGTGCTTTGTTTCTCCCCTTCCATTTTAATTTTAATAGCAGCTGTAAACACTTTGCTTCAAAATTATGGTAAATCATGACACAAAAGAGGTCTCAAGCACAGTTTTTTTCTTTTCATTTTACTGTAGCTAGCTTGTGACCACATCTACATCTTGTTATTGCTTGGCATAGCATGTACCTTTTATAATAATACTCTTTGTAATAACTTATTTAACTACAAGAAACTCATAGCGTACTCAACAGTAGTATTTTAAGTTGTTAGTTCATATATTAGATGTACACTTGACATGGTTTGTAACATTTAAAACACGCATTAGTAATTTAAAGCTTTTGATGTGCCACATAGTTTAATATTAACTTGCTGAATGTAAAATGGACTCAAAGTTTCCTTTTGGAGTATGTTGAAAGATTATCAAGGTTATAGTTATTGGGTATACATAGTTATGTGGTTATAGTTATTTTTTTCTTAAAAATGAACAATCTTAAAGTTTAGAAACATAACAGTACTTGGAACATTGCTCTGCATCCTTGTGAACAAAACAAGATCCAGTGATACTTAGAGGAGAGAGACAAACTTTGGAAGCTGTCTGTTGACTCTTAAAGAGACTTGTCTTCCTCTTAGAGGTGGGACCAATGACTGGGAGTGATATAGGGAGGATAAGACCTGTCTGTAGAATTGCTGTGAATATTGTCCACGTAGAGTGCACTTCACTTCAGAATAGGTTGTGAAAGAAAAGTATACTGATGTGCTAGAAAGGCTTTAATCAAAGGCCTGAGCTTGTCAAGCCTGAGGCCGGCACATGGCATGAGTGTGGTGAATGTGCAGTGGCCTCTGCCCCCGCCTGGCTCCCCGGCTCTGGGTCATGAAGGGCCGCTGGGTGCTTCTCCGCGTGGTGCCTGTGTCTGCTGCATTGTTAGGAGCTCTTGCTTCTCACTCTTAACATCCTCCAGTTAGGATCATCAAATACAAGGTCACAAAAGGATGGCTTAGCCGAGTTCAATCTCTTCCTGAACTGTGCCATATGGAAGTATATGTAAACTCGTGAGCAAGGTGGACAGCGTGAGTTCAATCTTCATCTAAATGCAGCCCTGGACAGTCAAACACTTCACAGTTATGCTAATTCATCCACCGTGGACATATCGCATTTTTGGTTATGATGATTCTTCATCTTTGAGGGCAGTAGACACCACCTATGTTTTGAGGAGGTCCTGGCAGAAGCAATGATATGTGGAATAAGCAGAATGTCAAAAGTTCAGGTCCCTCCAGTTTACTGAGGAACCAAAAGAGACTGCAGTTGCCAGTATCTCTCCAAAAGCCCATTCTAGTGCCAAGCTCATGGGATGCCGGGCACACATGGATTCCAGACAAGTGACCCATGTGTTCCACTCAGAGTCAAGGGCATGGTCGTGGTGAAGTCAGACACTGAGTCTCCAGATATGCTGTGAGGACAGGACGTCGTTCTCCCAGGAAAGGAGCTACTAGGAAGACAGTGGGGGAGGAAGCGGGTGCAACAGTAAGCATCCACCTTCAGCCTCCCTCCACTGCCCCCTCCCCTCCCCCCTCTCAGTGTCTTATTCAGATGCTGCTGTGTGGGGCCTGGATGTCTGTATTTTTTGCAGGTTCCTCTCAGGATTTGGATGCAGAGCAAAGCTGGGGAACCCATCCGAGGGCATCGCTTGAGACTTGGGAAGGGGGTGCTCATTCCCCAGGTCCAGCCTGCAGGCCCCTGGCCTCTCACGGCTCCTGACCCTGTGGTCTGCGGTGTGACCAGCCTGTCTTCCCACCCCCAGGCTCTGTCATTTGCCATCTGTTGTGTGTGACTGAGCTGTGGGGTACAGCTCACAAGGGCTCCTGTCCTGCCAGCTTCCTTGGGGTCCAGCCCCCAGGGAACCCCAGAAGGAGACCAGGGGCGGGGGCAGGCTGGGGCCAGGTGCTGAGCCTCCCGGCTCCTTCCTGCGAAGCCACCTCAGCTGGCTCTGTCGTGAGCTGCAGGCCATGCTCCTCTTCCAGGGTGACTCTCACAGCTCTGTTCCTTGGGGTTCCTCCAATGTGACCCTCCTGTTGTGGCCCCAGGCCTGGAGCCGGTCATGGCTGGATGGGGATGGCCTCCGGTTCCTGCCTGCATGTGTTTCTTGACACTGCTTTAAGGTCTCACCCCAACCTGGCAGTCTCAAGCAGCACAAACTTATTACCCTCCTGTCCTGGAAGACAAAACTGAAAATCAGTCTTGGTGGGCGAAAGTCAAGGTCTGGGCAGGGCAGGCTCCTGCTGGGGGCTCCTCCTGCCTTCTCGGACTTCCCAGGCTGCCCAAGGCCCTGGGCTGCTGCCCGGTCCTCCCCTCCTGGTCTCCACTCAGCATCTGCTCTCCCGGTCCTGCTGCTGCTGTCACACTTCTTCCCCTGACCCCTCCCTCCTGCATGGAGGGACTCTGGGATGATGCTGCATCTGCCTGGCTCATTGCGGCCTCTCCCCACCTGAAGATCCTGTCCCAAGTCCCATTGGCGAGGGTGCTGGTGCCATGCGAAGGTGACATGCACAAGACCAGGCATTCAGATGTGGGCCCCTTGAGGGGACATTATTCTATCAACACTGCTTTCCAGACACCCACACTTTTGGAAACAGTCCCTTGTGTATGAACTTTCCTCAAAGTCACCCAATTCCAGCACTGTCTGTTTCCCTGACAGGGTGTGCTGTCCTTGGCTCTTCTTTCTTCTTTTTTTTTTTTTTTTTCAAAGTACAACAACTTTTAATACACCATTAATACTAATGATTAAAAATTATTGCATAGTCTTATGCATTTACCCTAAAACATTTTCTGAAAGTAAACGAATTATATAAAAGACAAATAACCCTTTAAAATGTGGATGGCCTTTACTACCTCGATCTTCTATCCTTTTTTGTCTTTTCAGTACTTTTGTCCATGGTTTTCTCATTATCTCCCCTGCACTTTGGGCAATACCATTTCCCCTTTGGTTTATAGGTAAGTGAAACACATGAAAAGTGAAACCATTCAATTGGACACTGTTCATTGTCACATCCTGTCATCTCCCCGTAAGACACTTGGTTGCGTAAACAGTATGTAGGTTCATTAGGATCTATTGCAAACTCAACAGGTGAAGCTTCCCTTTCCTGCTTGGCCTTGGAGCGTTTCTTTTTCTTTGCTGACTTGGATTTCTTTTCTTTAGGTGGCCGATCATCACAGTCTTCAGTCCCATTTGCCATGTGACATAAATCACGGCTTTCACGGGTCTGCTGTCTGCGGGGTCTTCTTGAAGATCTTTCTGGTTGGCTGGAATCCATCTTTGCTTTATCTGAGGCTCGTTCACTTTCAGCAGGATCTTGGAAACACTGTGAATGTAACTCCATTTGTCTTGCCCGATTTTCCACCAATTCGAGCATTTGTGTAACAATCTGTATTTTTTCATCTCCCAATTCTTGACTATTAATTAGTGCTCTCTGGAGAAGCTGCTGTAGACGTTTTTTCTGGTTTAAATCATCTTCTTTCTTATATTTTTCATAGACATCATCAATTTCCTTTAACGTTTGCGGAGCCAGGATCCGCGACGGTCCGAGATGCTGATCGCCGTCCTGATCCATTGGTTGGGAAAGAGACTGGAAACATCACCGCAAAACATGCTGCAAACCCCGACTCGGATTCCGCTGGGGCCGAACCAACGCCCCCGCACAGCCCCGACTCTCTCCCCAGCATCCGGCTCGCCGCCGCCCCTCTCGCGACCAGCCATTTTCCAGGCCCGCGGGAACGCCCTTGGCTCTTCTTTCAAAGCAGGTTGAGAAGGGAAACCCATGCCTGTCAACATTCCCTAAGCCCACTCTGCTGCCTGAACAGGTAAGCCTGTGGGGACCGGGGCTGTCCACTGTGGCTTCTGACTCTTGTTCCCCTCCATGCAGCCGCAGTCTCCTCCAGCTCTGCCTGAGCTTCCCCAGGGGCTGCTTCCTCACCTTCGTTCCTCACCCTGCCCGGGATCCGGCTGCTGTCATGTCCCCTGCTCGCCCCTCCTCCATCCACACACCCTCTTCCCTCTCCCCAGCCTCCACTCACTCACTCCACAGAATCGGGCTGAGCGCCTCCCTCGTAGGAACAGGAGGAAATAGGAAGTGAAACAGACAGGACTTCTGTGCCCAGGTGGCCGGCAACCATGGGGAAGCTGGAGGGAGATGGAAGGGTACACACATGGGATCCCCTGTGGCCTCCGCGGTGCATCGTCACACTCTGAGAAGTGAGGCAGGAGGTCCACAGGGAAGGCCACGTTCAGAAGGGAGCACAGGGGCAGCAGGCTGACCCAGCCTTGAGTTGGGGAGGCTGCCTGGGGAAGTGAAGCTGGAGCAGGGACCAGGTGCCGAGTAGGCATTCGTGAGGCCCTAGGAGGACGGAGCTGGGCCCCTCAGGGCTCATGGGACCCTGCCTAGTGATGGGGCTCAAAATGAGGGGAGCAGGGGGTAGGAAAGACCTGGAGGGGGCAGAGCCTGGCAAGGAGGCTGGACCGGAGTATCTGTTGTCTGAAGAGATCATGCAGGCTGCAGTGAGGAGACTGGATGGAAGGGGGTTTGGGGAGATTTCAGCTAAAACATCTACTCGGCTGTTCACAGCCCACATTTGGGAAATGAGAGGACGAGGATGAGTCTGAGTCCTAGACTGAGAATGAATCGGGTGACTGGTCATGCCAGCCTCGGAAACTGGCACATGTGGGAAGACCCCAAGAAGCTTGGGAGTGACATCGTCTTACAACGTGGAGCATCTTGAAGAAGACTTCGAGGGTCTCCATGGAGAGGGGGAGAGGCAGTTGGATTTACGGGTCTGGCAGCTCACAGAACCTTGAGCTGGTGATCAAATTTGGAGGCCTTGGGCTCAAAAGGATCAACTGTTAGGAACTGCTGCTCCTCCAAAGCCCTCCTGCCCCTGCCCACACAGCCTCACTGGGAGTCAGAACCAGCTGGCTGTGGCTCTGATCCCTGCAGCCCAGGACTCTGGTCCCTGCTGTCCACCTCAGTGAGAAATGAACGATTCTTCACAGAATTGCATGGGACAACATTGTCTCCCCATCTAGCCTGGCCTCGGGCAGCCTTCAACCCCCAGTGTCCTCTTAAGGTGAGGGACTCTTCTCCGCATCTCTGCAGGACTGCATGAGCCACCACCAGCACAATGATGCCTGTGGCATGTGGGCCTTCTGCCCCCTCTCAAGGGCAAGTCTAATAAAGCCAAGTTCAGGGACCACAACCACGATGTGTACAGAGTGGTCACACTGCTGAACTCCCTTAAGCACCTGGAAGGCAGGCGTCCCGGCCCAGGCTTAATTGCATTCTCTAATGAATGAAGACAGGATTCTGGGTGATTTATTTTTTGTTTTTGGTTTTTTTGTTTGTTTGTTTTAGAGACAGGGTCTCACTCTGTCACCCAGGCTGGAGTGCAGTGATGTGATCACGGCTTACTGCAGCCTTGACCTCTTGGCCTCAAGCAATCCTCCTGCCTCAGCCTCCCAAAGCACTGGGATTACAGGCATGGGTCACTGCGCCTAGCCTTACCAGCCCTTTAGTAATACGCACTTTTCAGAGAATTGAAGCTGTTCAGCCTGGAGACGAGGCACAGATATCACCGTGGACACTGGAAGTCTGGTTGGATGCCGGGGTCAGCTAAGAACAAAACGGCACTGGAGAGCAGAGGCTGTGGCTTGGCTGCCTTGACCCTGCAGGAGGAACTTGGACTGGCCCCAGGTGATGCTGCCTTTGCTGTCCTAGGAGAGGCCTGGCAGGGTCCTTTCCATCCCAGAAATGCTGTGATCAGAGCCAATAAGCACCCACTGGAAGCTTCATCTGCCCAAAGGAGAGTCTGCCTTCATCAGCACAATTCATTGTGCACCAGCTTCACTCAGTGACTGTTCTGGAAGGTGCAGGGCTATCAGAAACAATTTTAAGTCCCTGCTTTCAGGAAGTCAAGCATAACAAATAATATGCACCCATGATAACTCTCCATGAAGGGCTGAGGTCTCTGGGGCTCTGGTAAGCCGTCCACCCAGACTGTGCGATAGAACCCAGAGGAGGGGAGAACCCGGGACTGGGAGGGTCAAGAATGAAATCTGGGGCCAGGCGCAGTGGCTCACGCCTGTAATCCCAGCACTTTGGGAGGCCAAGACGGGCGGATCACGAGGTCAGGAGTTTGAGACCAGCCTGGCCAACATGCTGAAACTCCATCTCTACTAAAAATACAAAAATTAGCCGGGTGTGATGGCGCACACCTGTAATCCCAGCTACTCAGGTGGCTGAGGCAGAAGAATCACTTGAACCCAGGAGGCGGAGGTTGCAGTGAGCTGAGTTTGCATCACTGCACTCCAGCCTGGGCAACAGAACAAGACTCTGTCTCATTAAAAAAAAAAAAAAGGCAAACCGCATTACTATGGTCCACAGAAAACCAGTCACATGAGCCACCAACAGAAGAGAACACAAACTAAGACCAAGGGAAGCCATGTTCCTAGCACCGTGCCATCCCTGCTCCCAGCTGAGGCTTGGAGGAGGCCTACCCTGCTGATCACAAGGAGAAGAGCCAGGGTTCCGAGGCAACCCGCACACAGCGGGATGGCATTCCCGACACTCCCGTAGGGAAGCAGCGACGCCGTGCCCTGAAGACTCATGTTTGAAACAGGTAGGCAGCGCCGCTCTATCAGCCGGCTGGACAGTTTTACATCTCAGGGAAGGGCACTGTGTCATGGATGTAAATGACATGGCACAGCAATATCTGTGGTGTCTAGTGGTGATGAAGTCCAGGTGCTGTTAATGGAGGAAATGCTAAATTGCAGTTAGACATTAATGAAAATAAAGATGCAATGCTTTTTCATTGTGATGCATGGGACCCCAAATTCTCCCTAGACCTCTGGACCCAGTGTAAGGCCCCTGTGCCTGCTGGCCAGGCTAGGGTGTGGGGACCTTACCACGGCACGTTTCCTTGGTGAGGCCATGCCAACGTTCCTCATTTCTCACACTTAGGACCCCTCCCACGAGTGGGGGGAATGCAGCCCTCCAAGGAGCCAGTGGTCTCAGACCTGCCACCCCACAGCCAGAGGTTTCTGGCCCCAGGCCACTGGTGTTTTCCCTGCCAGTGCAGGTGAATTCTGGAAGGAGGGTGCCTGGGCGGTGGGTGTGGGGGTGGTGGGTGTCTTCAAGCCTCCAAAGACCAGAGGGAAGGCTCTGCCTCATGGAGCTCTGTGAGCAAAGGCCAGGAAGCACCCAGGACCCTGAGTCTGTGCCAGCTGGCATCGGGGGGACTTGGAGATCAGCCTCCCCGGGGCCGCCACCTCCAGGGCCCTGCAGAGAACAGGGCTGTCCTGAGTGTGCCAGGGTCCTGGGAATGTCCCCCCACCCCCATCACATCCCAGTCACCTGGCTGGCCGAGGGCCACCAGAGAGGAAATAGTTTGAAAAACCAAAGTCCTTTCTGCCCCAAAATATTTTTTATTCTTGCATTACATTTGTGTTTCCAATTGTCAATAAAAAATGCTTAGAAAGTGGTTACAAAACAGCGTGAACTGGACAGGAGGAGCAGCTGGCCCTGAGGGTCCGTCACTTCTCCACTTAGACGGCGTGAAGTGGGCCTGGCATCTAGGCGGGGTCAGTCAGGCTTCTCACTCTCAGGATCTGGAAAACAAAACCGCGCAGCTGACTGTGGGCCCGCCGTGGTGCTGGCCACTCGCTGAGGGCCAGGCCCTGACGCCCTCCCAGGAGCTGCCGACGGGAAGGCTGTGCCAGCTCTGCCATGACCCACGCCCTGTGTAGATGGTCTTGTCCTCAGCACAGCCCTGGCGGCCTCTGTCACCTGGGCCACCCTTCTTTATGTGACCAGTCAGCACACTGAACGGCTGCCAGAAACCCAAACAGACGCTCAGCTCCTGTACCGTCTGGAGCATCTGGGGAGCGAGCTGCCCTCCAACACCCAAAACAGGAGGCTCCGGGATGAGGGTTCCTCCTCCCTCCATGCAGAAGCTCGAAGGCTGGTGCTGTAGCTCTCTGAGGAGTGGCCCCACAGCCAAGGCAGCCCCCACAGTGGACCAGGCAGGAGACACTGGGACCCTCAGCTTGCTCACGGTGAGGCCTGCGATGCACGTGCAGGAGGGTCCGCAGTCAGCTCGAGGCTGTCTTTAGTGGGAGGCCGGGGGGCTGGCTGCCACCATGCACTGAGTCCCACAGGATAAGTCCCCACCCTGGATGGCCACCTTCCCTAAGGCCCCTGTGCCTGCCAGGAAAGCCACTGCCCCTTACATGATCCACGGGCAACCCCAGCCCCAAGTCCTCCTCTCAATAAGTCCAAGCTCGTCCGAGGAGCTCCCACCTCCCCTGAGCTTGGCCCACCTGGAGCAAAGAGGGTGGCCCCAGGGGCTACAGCAAGTAATGCAAACCAAGCCTCCTGGAGACAGGGGCTGCAGGTGTGTCTCGCTGACCAGGAGGCTGGTTCCCTCCATCATGGGCACAGCCCGAGGCTCTGCTAAGTGTAACCAGGTGCAGAGTGGTGGGAAGCCCAGCCAGCTAACCTGACCAGCAGAGCTGACCGTGCTCGGGGCCCAGGCCACAGCTGGTGGGGGCAGTGTTGGGGGCCAGGCAGCCCTGCCAGACACCCTGCTCTCAGACCCCTGCCAGGGCCAGCCCAGCCCAGCACCCGGCAGCACCCCAAGCCCCTCAGCACCCTCCTCTGGAGGTATGGATGCAGCTGAGCCCAGAACTGGCTCCCAACTCCTGTGCTCCCTAGGAGGCTGGTTGGTTTGGATTTTATATGGACAGAGGGTAAGAAAAAGATGTTGTTTCACACTGTTTTCGAGCAAAAGTGTTTATTTTTCTCCTTCAGATATACAATCTCTTGGGGATTCCGTGCCACTGACCACCATGTACGAGGAAGGGACTCACAGGCAAGGGGGACAGGTGAGGGCAGCCCCCACTTCACTCAAGGAACAGGGCAAGGGGGCCCGGTACAGAGAACAGAAATCTCTTACGACAGCATCGTGCCCTGGCAGAAGATTCTGCATAATCACCTAGAAAATTCAATTCTAACTGAATTGATGGAATAGATTTGAACCAAAATAATTTACCCAGTTCTATTAAGTACAGAAACTATACAATTCACAGCTGGGCAGTCCCAAGCAGTCTGCTTTCCAGCGGGAGGTGGAGGAGGCTGGGGCCTTCCCCTCCCACCAAGGGCTGTGTTGTGCCCGCTGGGGACGAGTCCCACTGAAATCTCCAGGAGAAGAATGACCCTGCCCTCCGCAGAGCAGGCTTAGGGATGGACGGGAGAGCAGTTTGCGTGCCAGGGGTGAGCAGAGCCACAGGCCTCCATGGAAATCATGGAGAAGGGAGGGAAGTGGGCAGGAGAGTGGGCAGCCTCTCCAGCTGAAGGAGCTGCGCTTGTCTCCACAGGGTGGGTGGGCAGCTAGAGCCCAACACACACCTTACCCTCACTCACAGCAGCCCACTGGCGCCGAGGGCATGTTTGCTCACCTCATGTTTTCTGGCAGATTTCTCATGGCCCAGCGCAACAACTGACATTCCCTACTGAGCAAGCAGCTCCGCCAGTGTGCCCTGCCCCAGCGTCCCGCCGTCTCTCAGCCCCTAGGTGAGCCCAGGGAACCGGCACTCTACTGAGGACAAAGCAGGGCTGACCTAGCACTGGAAGCTCTTCAATACTTAAGGTAGCTAATTCAATGTTTTTAAAGGCATTTACAACAGAAAACCAAAGATTGAACTTCAGCTTCAGATTTGTAAACCATTCACATCTCTGCAACTTAAAACAGTAAATAAAGATTATCAATGCACAAGCCAATTGCAAATGAAACCTTTTCCGATAATTTTTTTTAACATATCTTTTCATCAGGGAATGGAAAAGCTGGCATTCAAGGCACTGTACTTCTGCAGGGTGACGACAAGTTTCTAACCATCAACTCAAGTATAGGAAGTGGGTGTGGAGACGGCGCGTGGACCACAGGAACCTAGGAGCGAACAGGGTCTGAAGCCGCAAAGGAAGCAGTCTTGCTGCCCACCCGCTGTCCCCCTCGTGGCTGAGTGCTGTGCCCACAGCAGGCGGTGGGGGGGACTCGGAGGCCAAACCACACCTGGTTTCTCCGGGCGGTTCCAAGGGCGCCATCTGGCAAGGGACAGGGCAGAAGGCTACGTGATCCGCAGCCGGGGGCCAGGCATGCTGACCACAGGTGGCTGCAAGAAGACTGGCAGCACAGGCACCTGGGGGGGGCTCCAGCTGCCCTGTGCCCCCAGCTGGCCCACCTGGCCTGCCCAGGGCCCCCAGGACACTGGAGCTGGGAGCAGGCTTCCGTACTGACCCAGAGGTAGTGCACAGGGTGGGGCTGGGAGGCTGGAGAGGGCAGTACCTGGTGTGGGCATGGACAGGACCGGGGCGGCTCCGGGAATGACCGTGGTGGACAGAGGGCCGGGCGCTGGGGGCAGACGTGGCATCCCCACTCCTGCTCGAGGTGCGGTCATCTACAAAACACAGAGACGAGAAGAGGAAGGTACACGTGGCTGCAATCAGCTGGCCTCCCTTAGTGGCCCCCAGGGTGCCGCAGTTTCTCCATCCTCAGGAGACAGCAGTCCTGGAACCTGCTGTGACAGGCACCATCTCAGGGCTGACACCAGAATGATGGTACAGGGCCAGGAACCATCACCCTCCCTTGTCTGCTTCCCCAAGCTGCAGCCTGATAGCCTCTAGGCCACACACCTGGGTGTCCACCAGCCAAAATGGGCCTTGGAGGACTGGTGGGGCCTGGCCCCCGAGGGCGCATGAGTGGCCCCACACGCCTCTACTCAGCCACCACAAAGGCCTCCTGCTTGGCTGGTCAGTGCCCTCACAGGAGCATGAACCACCCAGGAGCAGAGCCCCAGGACTTGGGCAAAGCAAGTGTGCAGGGAGGTGATGGCAAGGCAGCCCTTCCACTCTCCCAGCCCGGGGAGAAGCTGTACACGGGGTGTGCCCCAGGAAGGCAAGGCTGTTGGCCACGGGGAGTTACTCCTCTCCTCTCCAGGGAGGGCCCCACTGGGCACTCTTCACAGGTGCACGGAGGGCACTTGGCGACTTCCACACCCCTTCCTGGAAATCATGCTCGGCAGTCAGGGGCTGGAGGGGCGTCCTCATCTGGAAGGGCCTCTACGGAACCGACAGCTGAGCCCTGCCCACGGCAGAATGCCCAACACCTCCCCAAGGTGCCTCCATCCTTCCAGTCGACACCATGGGGATCTCCAGGCGGGCAGGAAAAGGAGTCAACCGCACAGACTGGACAGAGAGAAGGAGAACTGGCCTCGTGCAGATGACAAGACTGTGCAGAAAATCCACAAGAACGGACAAACCAATTTCTAGAACTAATAGCAAATTTGGCACAATTGCAGGATATGAGGTACGAAAGTCAACTATAGTTTTATATTCTAGCAACAGGAAGCTGGAAAAGGAAATTTAAAGAAAAATAACATTTATAATAGCATTCCAAAACATCAGCTACCTAGGGATAAATTTAATGAAAGATGTATAACATCTTTACACTGCAGAGAAACAAAAAAGATGCCAGTAAATGGACACCATGTTCACAGGAACGCTAATGTTGTTCATATGTCAGACCTCACCCAGTTAATCAACAGACTGAGTACACTCCCAGTCGAAATCCCAGCGGGCTAGCCTGCAGAAAGTGACAGGCTGTTCCTAAAACATATGCAAACATTAACGACCTGAAAAAAATCAAGAAATTCTTGGAGATCAACACTGAATGTCTTTCCTGAGCAAAGATTAAACTTACTAGAAAACTTCAGTCATTAAGAGAGTGTGGTGTTGCCATAGTGATAAGGGAATTGCTAAAGGAAACAAAATAGCAAATTCAGAAATGGACCTACGCACACATGGCCACTTGACGAATGTCTGCCCAATTCAATACAATTCAATATGGAGAGGAAGGGGCTGGAATGATCAGATATGCAGAGAGGAAAAAAAAGACTGACCTCTGCATCAAAATATACTCAAGAGTTCATTTGAGATGGCTCACGGGATCAAAAGCAATAGCTAAAGCTGCAAAGCTTTTAGGAAAAACAAAATTAAAATTTTTACCATTTCATGTTCACCATTAAGAAAGTGAAAACACAAGCCACAGATCGGTAGACTATATCCATTACATATATTAATATATATATACACAAGGGGTCTTCAAAAAGTTCATGGAAAATACATATCATGAAAAAACTATGCATGATTTTCAAAAAAAATCTTTGCACTCAAATAAACTTGTACTAACTTATTACAGCATGTCTGAAGAGGAGGTAGTCTGAGGCACTAAGAAGGAGAAGACTTCAGTTTGAAAAGAGCCCCTATCACAATAACGTGAATTCTGTCAAGCAAGAACCAACATCACATGTACGGTGAAGCTTGGGTGGAAGAATGGTGAGATCACTGATGCTTTCTGAAAAGTTTACGGGGTCCACGTCCCCAAAGAAAATAGCAGTTTACAAATGGTTGACTTGTTTAAGAAGGGATGAGACCATGCTGAAGACGGAGCCCACAGCGGCAGGCCATCCGCATCACTTTGTGAGGAAAACACTCATCTGGTCTGAGCCGTAGGTGCAGAGGACCGGTGGTTAACAGCAGAAATAGTGGCCAACACCACAGACATCTCAGTAGGTTGAGCTTACACAATTCTGACAGAAAAATGAAAGTTGAGCAGACTTTTCACTCAATGGGTGCCAAAACCATTGCGCCCACATCGGGTGCAAAGAAGAGCAGAGCTGTCAGTGGTAACTTTGAACAAGTGGGATGGAGATTCTGAAGCTCTCTTTGAACTGTAGTGACATGAAACATGGCTTTCCCGGTAGGGTCCTGAAGACAAAGCACAGTCAAGGCAATGGCGCTGAGGGCTGGAAGTGGTCCCATCAGAGCAAAAGTGGGCCAGTCAAGAGCAGAGATTGTGGCAACAGCTTTTGGGATGCTTAAGGCATTTTGCTTGCTGACTTTCTGGAGGGGGTAACAAGGAATGGTAACATCTGCTTAGTATGAGAAGGTTTAGGGAATGTGAGCCAAAGCTTCAGCAAAACCCCCCCGGGAAAGCTTCCCAGAGAGTCCATCTCTGTCACGACAATGCTCCTGCTCATTCCTCTCATCAAAGAAGTGATTTTGCAAGAGTTTCTAAGGGAAATCATCAGGCATCTACCCTACAGTCCTGATTTGGCTCCTTCTGACTTCTTTTTGCTTCCTAATTTTGAAACATCTGTGAAGGGCACCCATTTTTTGTCAATTAATAATGTAAAAAAGACTCCATGGCCATGATTAAATTCCCAGGACCATTAGGTCTTTAGGGAGGGACTAAATGGCTGGCATCATTGCTTATAAAAGTGTCTTGAACTTGATGGCGCTTGTGTTAAGAAAAAAGTTTGTATTTCTTCTTTAGTAGCTATAATTATAGGTATGGTATAACTATAGGTATGTGCCACCATGCCCAGCTATTTTTTTTTTTTTTTTCCCCAGACAAGGTCTTGCTCTGTCGCCCAGGCTGGAGTGCAGTGGCATTATCTCGGCTCACTGCAGCCTTGACCTCCTGGGCTCAAGCGATCCTCTCACCTCAGCCTCTTTAGTAGCTGTAACTATAGGTATGCACCACCATGCCTAGCTGTTTTTTTATTATTTTTTTTTTTTGAGACGGAGTTTTGCTCTTGTCGCCCAGGCTGGAGTGCAATGGCACAATCTCAGCTCACTGCAACCTCTGCCTGCTGGGTTCAAGCGATTCTCCTGCCTCAGCCTCCCGAGTAGCTGGGATTACAGAAGCCCACCACCATGCTGGGCTAATTTTTTTTTTTTTACTTTTAGTAGAGACAAGGTTTCACCATGTTGGCCAGGCTGGTCTTGAACTCCTGACCTCAGGTGCTCCACCCGCCTCGGCCTCCCAAAGTGCTGGGATTACAAGTGTGAGCCACTGCACCCGGCAGCCCAGCTAATTTTTGTACTTTTTGTAGAGATGGGGTTTTGCCATATTGCAAAGGCTGGTCTTGAACTCCTGGACTCAATCAATCCATCTGCCTCAGCCTCCCTAAATGCTGGGATTACAGGTGTGAGCTACCATGGCCAGCCATTTATTTCTTATTTTTATCTTTTAATTCCATTTTTCTGTGAACTTTTGGAAGCCCCCTTGTATATGACAAAAGATATATAATGAACTCCCACAAATCAATAATAAAAAGATAAACAAATCAACTTTTAAATGGTCACTATCCTTGACCAGACACTTTTAAAAAGATGGCTGATAAGAATATGAAAACGTGCTCTAAGGCAAATTAAACAATAATGAGAAACCTACTACTAGACCTCAAATTCTTTTTGCAAATAAACTTTCAACTACAATGTCCTACACAGAATATTTAAAAAGTCACCAGAAAAGACAAGGCAATATAAAGAAAAACTAGGACAAAGAGCAAACCAAAACTAAAATATATTATGTGAAGGAGATACAAGATAGAGAATTTTGGTAAAGAGTTAGCAACTATTCTTTTTTAAGATACAGCAGATGTGGTTAAAAAAAAAATTCAACTGAAAAACACAATAACCCAAATTAAAAACTGAATGGATAGGTTTAACAGCAGTTTAGACACAAAGAAAAATTTAGTGACCTAAAATCTAAAGCAAATAAAACAGGAAGGTATGACTTATTCAAAGGAAAATATTTAACTGACAGAAACATCCCCAAGGAAGCCTAGACATTGGACTTAGTAAACAAAGGCTTTAAATCAACTGTCTTAAATGTGCTCAAAGAACTCCAGGAAGCCATGGACACAGAACTACAGGAAGTCAGGAAAATCACACAGGAACAAAATGAGGATATCAACAGATAGGAATTATGAAGGGGATCAAGTGGAACTAGAAGAGCTGAAAACAATAATAACTGACATGTACAAATTCATTAGAGGGGTTCACCGGCAGATCTGAGCAGGCAGAATAAAGAATCAGCAAGCTGGAAACACTTACAGTGGAAATGATAGTATGAGGAGCAGAGTGGACAGAGCCAGAGGGGTCTGTGGTCCACCATGAAGTGGATGAGTAAAACGTTACGGGAGTCACAGGAGAGGAGAGCCCAGAGATGAAGGCTAACTCTTATGCTGCAGTGACTCTCCACAAGGGGGCCAAGACCATTCAAGGGGGAAAGCAGTTTTCAACAACAACTGCTGGGAAAACTGGATATGCACATACCAAAAAAAGAAGGTGGAGCCCTGCCTTGCCTCACAAAAATCAACTCTATCCCAGCACTTTGGGAGGCCGAGGTGGGCGGATCACAAGCTCAAGGGATCGAGACCATTCTGGCCAACATGGTGAAATCCCGTCTCTACTAAAAATAAAATAAAAAAATTAGCTGGTGCAAGCCTGTAGTCCCAGCTACTTGGGAGGCTGAGGCAGGAGAATTGCTTGAACCCGGGAGGCGGAGGTTGCGGTGAGCTGAGATCACGCCACTGCACTCCAGCCTGGCGACAGAGTGAGAGACAATCTCAGGAAAAAAGAAAAAAAAAATCAACTCTAAATGGACCAAAGTTCTAAATGTCAAAGCGAAAACCAGAAAACTCTTAGTAGAAAACTTAAGGAAAAGGTTTCACAACATTGGATTTGGCAGTGATTTCCTGGATATTACACTAAAGGCATAGGCAACAAATGAAAACAAGACAAATTTTAAAACTTTCATGCATCCAAAGGCACTATCAACAGATCATATATCTGATAAGGGATTAATATCTGGATTATGCAGAAAATTCCTAAAACTCAACAATGAAAAAAAACAAGCTGATTCAAACATTGGCAGAAGACTTCAATAAATACTTCTTCAGGGAAGACATAGAAACAGCCAATAAGCACATGAAAAGCTGCTCAATATCACTACTCAATTAGGAAAATGTAAAGCAAAACCACAAGATACCACTTCACACCTGAGAGGATGGCTACCATCAAAAACCAGAAAGGATGGCTGAACGCGGTGGTGCATGGTGGCTCACGCCTGTAATCCCAGCACTTTGGGAGGCCGAGGTGGATCACTTGAGGTCAGGAGTTCGAGATCAGCCTGACCAACATGGTGAAACCCTGTCTCTACTAAAAATACAAAAATCAGCTGGCCGTGGTGGCAGACACCTAGAATCCCAGCTACTCAGGAGGCAGAAGAATTGCTTGAACCTAGAGGGTAGAGGTTACAGTGAGCCGAGATCGTGCCATTGCACTCTAGCCTGGGTGAAAGAGCAAAACTCTGTCTCAAAAAAAAAAAAAAAAAAAAAAAAAATCCCAGAAAGGAAATCTGTTGGCACAGATGTGGAGATACTGGAACCTTTGTGCACTGTTAGTGGAAATGTTAAATGCTATAGCTGTTACTGAAAACAGTTCCTCGAAAAACTATCATACAATTACCATATGATCTAGCAATTCCACTTCTGGGTTTATATCCAAAAGGATAAAAGCAGGGTCTTGAAGGGATGCATGTACACCTATGTTCACAGCAGATTAATAACAGCTAAAAGATGGAAGCCACCCAAGCGTCCACTGACAGAACTGACAATCCCGTAACAGGATTCCACTGAGAATGGATGTGGTACACAGATACAGTGAACTATCACTCAGCCTTCAAAGGAAAGGAAATTCGGACATGCTACAACATGGATGTCATCAAGGGTGCCCTTGGAGGACATTTTGCTAAGTGGAATAAGCCAGTGGAAAAAGACAGATACTGTGTGATTCCACTCTATGAGGTACATAGAGGAGTCAAAGTCGGAGAGACCAGAAGCAGAATGGAAGTTGCCAGGGGCTGGGGGAGGGACAATAGCGAGTTATTGTTTAATGGGTACAGAGTTTCACACAATAAAAAGAGATGAACAGTGGTGGTGGCTGCACAGTATTCTGAATTTATTTTTGAGACAGAGTCTTGCTCTGTCACCCAGGCTGGAGTACAGTGGTGCGATCATAGTTCACTGCAGCCTCCAACTCCTGGGCTCCAGCGATCCTCCCACCTCAGCCTCCCAGGTGGCTGGGACCACAGGCATGTGCAACCATGCCTGGCTGATTTTAAAAAGTTCTGATACATACTACAACATGGATGCACCTTGAAAACATTGTATCAAATGAAATAAACCATTCACCAAAGCGCACATACTGTATGATTCCATTTCTATGAGGTACTTAGAGTAGTCAAAGTCGTAGAGACAGAAAGAAGGATAGAGGCTACCAAGGCCTGGGAAACCAGAAGTGCCAGAGAGGGGGCTGAGGAACTAGTGTTTAATGGGGACAGAGTTTGCCATGACAAAAATAAAAGTTTAAAAAAACCCTTAATACTTAAAAAGAATCCAGAACATCTGAACAACAGTTAGCTCTGCTAATCCTGAACACTGATATAGCTGGAGCCCAGGCAGCAGAGATGAGCCTGCCCAGGCTCCAGATGCAGCCTCGCGGAGCTGTGGGGCCATGTTCAGGATTCCTGACTTTGTCCTAGAATAATGCGGTTCCACTGAGAATAAATTTGAGGACTCAGACTGGCGGAGGTGTACCTGTCAAGAGGACCCTGCAGTCATTCAGAACAGAAGTCACAGTGGCGGAGGTGTACCTGTCAAGAGGACCCTGCAGTCGTGCAGAACAGAAGTCACAGTGGCGGAGCTTGGGAGTGTGGATGTGGAGAGAAGGAAACAGATTCAGCTCCAGCATCACTGGAACAGCAACAAAGACTGACAGCTGGGTCAAGAGCCAGTCCTGGAAGATCTCCACGGACCGAAAGCACTAAGTCTGCTCTCCTACCACAATGCAGCCACATGAAAACACACTGACAAAGGGTCATCTGAACTAACAACCACACTTACTTCAAATAGCAACAGAAATTATAAAATATTTTCAAACAAAGGTTAATGAAAATGCTGCACATACTTTTGGGATGCAGCTAAAACCATTAGTGGGCACTTTATAGACTTGAATGCCTACATTGTAACGGAAAGCCTAGAAATCAATGAACATACCGTAAGAAACTTTACAGAACAACAAAATTCACCGAAAGATAGAAGACAAGAAATAATAAAATAAATTAATGAAACACACAATAAAGACTACCAAACACAAAATGTGTTCTTTGAATAATTCAGGCTAATAAAATGTACACCCCTAAGGAGACTGCATAAAGAAAGAGAGAAAGAGCAAAGGAGAGGCAGAGAGAGAGGAGGCAGAAATCACCAACATCAGGAATGAAATCAAGACATCACTATAAATCCTGCAAATGGAAAAAATAATAGCTATTATGGATACTTTTATGGCAATTAATTTAAAATTTTAGATAAATTTAGAGGAGAGATACCAATTGCCAGAAAGGCAGAATTTAACAAAACGAAACAGAAAATCCAAATGGTGTTAAAAGTGTAGAAGAAATTGAATCCATATAACAAATGTACCCTCAAGGAATGGTGTGTGATAAATACAGCAAAAATGTCAATTAGAGTCGTACGTAGTGGGTCCTATGGATGTTCACAGTAGAATATTCAACTTTTCTGTGTGTCTGAAAAATTTTAAGGTAAAAGATCATAGAGGAAAGTATCCCATGCTAAAAAATACAAAAACAAAACTCCAGCCCAGATGGCCTCACGAATGACCTTTACTAAATATTTGAGATAGAAATAACACTAGTCTTCCACAAACCCCTCCAGAAAGCTGAAAAACAGCAGATGCTTCTCCAACTCGTGCTGACATCAAACAAGTTAGGTGTGAAAACCTAGGACAGCAGGTCCTCACTTCCGCCCCACATTGGCTCAGGTGTGTGTGAGCTACGGCCCGACGCTGGTGTCACTTGGGTGAGATGCACACCTGCCCTGGTCTCCAGCCTGGGCACAAACAGAACTCAGGCAGAGGTGGGCCTGTCCACCAAGACCAGGGCTACCTGTTCTGAGTGCGGGGCTCAGGCTGCCCAGGCTGGGGCTGCTGCTGTATCTGAGCTGTGGAGTCACAGCCCCGGCCTGGCCTGGCCTGTCCTTTCCACCTGCCAGCTGCGGAGCTGTGGGTGCGTCGCTCACCTCCCAATCTGTAAAGTGGAGAAGCCTAGTTCTTGGGGCTGTGGGGAGAATGAACTCAGATCATGAAAATGAAGAGCTTAACTGGACACCCCTCTGCCACACAGGGTGCTAGCAAATGCTGGAGGCAAGGCAACCCCACCCCAGAAGCACCCACCCTGCCCGCCCCGCACTCACAGCCCGCGCCTCGCCAGGGGCAGCCCAGCCTGCCTGGGCCTCCATGTCTTGCAGCTTCTGGGTCTGCTTCAGCTGGTTGAGCGTGGGCTTCAGCTGTGCGGCCCCCACCGTCTTGCTTGTCCATTCGTCCACCAGCTTGTGCAGGTCGTCCGTGAAGGTGCCCTTCTTGTTGTTGCTGTTGTTCACCTGCGCCTGGACGTGCAGGGCGGGCTGGGGGCCTGGCTCAGGACCTGGGGCCAGGCTGCTGGTGGAGGACCCTGGGGAGTCACACACAGGCCAGGATTGGTGACGCCACATACGCGCCCAGGCCCCCAGTGGGCTGGCCGCATTCGTTCTTACGTGACAGCTGAGACAATGGTCTCACTTGGGCCAGGCAGCACCTTGCTTCAAGAGGCGGTCGGATTAAGGGGCCTGGCTGCCCAGGGTCAGACATGGTGGGGCATTTCCATGGGCTGTGCCAGGTGGCCGTCACCCACCTCAGAAGCCAGGCCAGGGGACAGGACCCTGCAGCAGCCGGCAGCCTCTGCTCAGCATCCACTCTGTGCCCACCGCTGCCCGTCCCCAGACTCACGTGTGAGAGAGCTCAGGAAACTCCTGGCACAGCCAGACACACTGGGCTTCAGAGTCACGGTGCCTAGAGTCAGGTTCCTCGGGCTCTCTCTGGCCTGTGCATCCTCAGCCGTAACATGAGGACGTGGGACGGTGGAGTACCCTGTGCAGAGCACTCAGCACGCGGCTGGCTGGCCTGCAGGCAGCCCCCTGGCCTGCGGGAAAATGCCTGCCAGGGCTGCCTGACTTGCATTCCCATGAATTTTAATGGTCTGGTTGTTTGGAATTCCAGACGTAGAAATGGTCCTGACCAGCGCATTCGAGGAAGGTATTCATAAAGGGTACCCGTGCCTGGGGCTGCCTGACGCGGCCCCACCAGCTCCTGCCGTGGGCTGCGGCCAACGCCCTGCTGCAGGAGGGCGCTGGGAGCCGCTCTGCTGACCATTAGCACACCAGAGCACTCGGCTGCTTCATTCAAAGCGTTTTTTTAAGGGACCAAAATGAGACTTTAAAATTTCTAAATCATACCCTTTCCACGCAACACATGTAATTTCGGGTTGGCAATTTTGAATAAGCCAATTTAAAAATTTTCTGCATAGAAAAACAACCTAATGACCATCTCTTCAAACAAGCTGTCCCAAAATGTAGTGGACTTTAGTGGCTAGCAATGAAAAAGCACAGACACAGACAATTAAAAATTAGTGATGAGATTTGACACACATGGAGCTATTCCTACATGAAAGGTTCAGCCAGAAAAGAAAAAAAATTTTTTTGAGAGAGAAAGATGAGAGAGAGGTGAGTGGCCCAGGGAGACTAATACCCACTCAGTCCTGGCATCTCTCCTTGTGGGGAGGCACTCATCTTTAGGACTTCAAGGAAATACTCATTCCTACGGTTTTGGAAAAGGAGCCAATTAATGATTGGCAATTTGCGGGTGTTCCGGGGAAGGATAAGCCCGTTAGATGTGAACTGGCGAGACCGCACAAACTCTAGGCGCCACGGAGACACACGGGGGAGCCGAGGGCAGCGATCCCGCCAGGCAGAAGCAAAGCGGTGCCCGGCTGAGAGGCATGGAGCAGGCGCAGGGCAGGCACAGGGCAGGCCCACGCCCGCCCGGCCGCGGGAACCCTGATGTGAGCTAGCTACGAGAAAGCCCATGCGATGAGAGAGGACAAAGGGGGAAAAAACCCGGATAATTACTACTGCTGTGTTCTTTGCCTAGGCAGAGACGCTTCAGGGCAGACCCTGCAAGGGAAAAAGAAACGACACAAGACCACAGGGTTAGGCAGAACAGCACACACCGGGACACGCTACCACACTAAGCAAAAGTCGTCAGTGTGCAGGGAGGGGCAGACAGGCAGCAGTTCAGAGAGATGGCCGACCCGGCCAGGGGAAACGGGGCAGCCCCCGGAGAGAGGGTGCAGGCTCCCACGAGCTTCGCCGAGGGGGCAGAGGTGCCAGGGCCAAGCCCCTAAGCTTCAGGGAGAAGTGTTTGTTTCTAGAAGCATATTCTAAGAAAAGTAAAAGAGAAAGAAAAAAGCAAAAAAAAAAAAAAAAAAAGAAAAAAGCAAAGCACACCGCTTGGCTTTCAAACATCAGGCTTCTGGGAGCCCCACTGATGGAGGCAGGACACCCTGCTGAGAGTCGGCCATGGGAGCTCTGGAATGGAGCTGGGCACGGCCAGGCTTGGCCGCCGAAGCCCATCGGAGGTTTTCCAAGTGCAAAAAGATACATTGTTTTGCAGGTTGGAGGCCAAGTCTGGATCTCAGATGGCTGCCTCAGATGAGGTCAGCGGCAGGTGTTGAGTAGGGGACCCGAGGGTTTCTATCTAGGGGCTGACCTCAATGTCTAGGGACACTGCCGCCTCATTAACAAGTCAGTATCCACAAGGGGTAGGGCAAGGCCTCAGCCTGGAACATTTCTGGCCTCCTTGTAATTGGGACCGCCACTAAACTGACTGGTCCCAACTACCCAGAGGCCACCTGGAGTACATTGAATGCAATGTCCTAGCCAGTCAGTGCCCAGCCTGGTGGGGACAAGGTCCCCGGGGTAGGCTCGGCCGGAAGGTGCGGCCATCCCCGTTTATCCTATAGGCAGGCAGAGCTGGGATGGGCAAGCACAGGCTCAGACTTCCTCAAGGTCACTCGGCAAAGCTGCACTAGCACGGAGGCTGTCTACACTCCAGCCCACAGCCCCTTGCCAAGAGCACACTCCCTCCACAGCAGGAACACGCTCCTCAGCGCTGTTCCCGGGAGACCTAAAAAGAAGCGACTCTGATCTTCCAGGGACTCAGAAAACCTGGCAACGTCTGCCTTCCTTCTCAGGGCTCATGCCTCCTGCCTCGGGGGTCAGCGGGCAACTTGTCATCCAGCTCCTTGGCCCAAGCTCGGCCTGAGTTGTGCATCTGGGACTTGGAAACCTAGCTCAACTATTTTTAGTCCATTCTGTCTGTCCCTGAGCTAGTGTGGGGAAAGGTGAGGTGGCGTTCTGTCGCAGACCTTACTATTCAAATAAAAAGGAGGGAGCCCAGCAGGAGGGATCCAGGCCAGTGGGCTCTGGGTGAGCAGCTCCGAAGGGCTGTTCCCTGGCTGCTCTGTTCTGAGATGAAACCCTGCTAGGAACACACAGCTGATATCCCCTCGATGGCTCACTGAAGTTTGCAGGGGAGGTACAGCTGGTTTTCTGTAGTGCAGGAGGGGCCCCTGAAGTCTGTGATGCAGCCTAGGCTGGGATCCAGTATGTAGGGGCACTGGGTGAGCACCAATTTCCCTGGCAGGCTTTGTGGGGGGCTGTAGCCCATGGTCCCATGTAGACAGTCCTAAGCCAGGTGCTTCAAAAAGCTGCTCTGTGCCTATCTGGCAGGTCTTGGTGCGGCTGGAACTCTACATTCAAGGCTAATTCCTGGCTGTTGCCATGCTGGGAAGAACACCAAACAGGCCGGCTTCCGGCTGGGAACCACCAGAGGGAGCCTGGACCTGCGATCAGAGCTGGGACTCACTCACTGACTTTGGGAACCTGGGGTCTGGAGTGTCTGGAGGACACAGCACCTGCTCAGAGCCAGGGAGCATCCCTGGCCCACGGAGGCCTCCATGGACCCTTCCTAAACTTGGGCCCCAGTGACCAGTGTGCAGACGGCTCCTAGACCTCCAGATAAACTGATGGGTGCCAGCCTTTCAAGGCCATGCTGTCCGACGCCACTCACTGCAGACAACTGGGCTGGGGCAGAGACCTCCCCACACTCTGGACAGCCCTGCCCGTCCTTAGGTGGCTCCTTAGTCCACCTCTCCAGAGCCTCGGCCTCGATTGGGCCCTGCCCCTCACTTGCCCACCATGCAGATGGCACCCAAAGACAGCCCCCACCTGGCCCCCTGCCGCTTGCTATGTGCCAGGACAAGCACCCCCACCTCCTGTCCATAAGGCAGCAACAGGAGAACAAAGGAAACTTTCAGGAGGCTGTCGATTGACGCCAGGCCCACCTCAGTCTCCCTGTGGGGCTTCCATCCCCAGCCAGGCCCAGGAAGAGGCGGTGCCAAGGCCCTGGACTGCTCAGTGGTGCTGGGGCGGGGGCTTGGCGGCCTCGTCCCAGCTGTTGGGGGATCCGCTGCTTTCTTCCCAGAATGTAAAAGTGGCAGCACACAGGACGACAGGAGGGCCAGCTCTTGGACTTGGCATCTCCTGCTTTTGTGCAGCCAACATCAGCTGAAGCCCCCCAAGCACAAGTGGAGGCTCCCTCCCCACTCCAGCCCTGATTTGCTGTGGCACAAAAACAGCCTGCTCTTGGGTCAACAGCCCTGCCCTCTGGGTAGCCCGAGCACCTGCCCCATCCAGACCCTCAGCCTGTGGCCAAGAAGACATCTCAACCATGAAGGATTCAAACTGAGGGTGTGTGCCTGGGACAGGGGGACTAAAAAGCGGTCAGCCCCTGAGCGATCCGTCACATTCGCTTTTCACCTCACAGGGCTCCATACTGCCCAGGAGCCCACAGGACAGCCGGGGCAGCCCACCTCCCGTCACAGGCGCCCTGGCGGCTTCACCTCAGTTCCCCACGACTTCCCGCGCACCTTCAGGTGGGTCAGCCCCCACCGTGGTCAGCACTGGCTCCCTTTTCTCACACAGGAGAACAATGGACATCCAGGGACAAAACCCCTTTTAAGGTGTCTACGTATTGAACAACCATGTTCTTGAGCCAAAAACTGTCCACAAAGCATGCATTGGGAAGCAGGATCTGCCTCAGCTCTGCCCAGGGAGACCTGGGGCTGTTTTCATGTTGCCTTGAGCTAAATGACCCCACACTGCACTAGGCCCCATTGCCCACAGGCCTGTTCCAAAGACAGCCCACAGTGGTATGCAGCACTGACCACCCTGGCTGCAGAGGTCAGGGCCTGGTGGGCGCAGTGCAGGGTGGGGGCCCTCCTCTCTGGATGCCCTCCGCCCCGAGGCCTCCTGAACACCTGCTGCAAAGGGCCTCACTGAGCACGCACTCTCTCCCCACCAGGAGGGATGAAAGCATTCCACGGTGGGAGAAGGCCTAGAAGGCATTGTGCAGTAACACTGGAGGGTCCCCGAGCCAAACATGCTGCAGCCAACAGCCAATGTGGAGAAAACCCAAAGAGAGAACAGCGTGCAGAAAGAAAGGCCCACAGGGTGCCAGCACCTGCCCGGTCAGGTGGGAAGATCCAGAAGGACCCCAGCTTCTGACCAGCAGAACCAACAGAACCGCGACCAGAGGTGCCATCTCAGCATCTGCACCTGACCCTCCTCCCTGGCTCCAAGGCCAACATCCCTTAGAATGCACTGGGCCAGGTGCGGTGGCTCACACCTATAATCCCAGCACTTTGGGAGGCCAATGTGGGTGGATTGCTTGAGCCCAGGAGGTCTAGACCAGCCTAGGCAACATGGTGAGACCCTGTCTCTACTAAAAATACAAAAAAGTAGCTGGGTGCGGTGGTGCAGACCTGTGGTCCCAGCTACTTGGGAGGCTGAGGCGAGAGGATTGCTTGAGTCAGCAAAGCGGAGGTTGCAGTGAGCTGAGATCTTGCCACTGCACTCCAGTCTGGGTAACAGAGCGAGACTTTGTCTCAAAAAAAAAAAAAAAAATACTGCTCTGGGGCACTGGGTCATGTGAGCTCCCCACAGCATCTGCTGACCACAAGGGGGCATCTGCAAGCTGGGTGAGAGGTCTGTGCCAAGGGGCCCAGCTCACAGGGGTTCCAAGCAGGGCCTTGCACTCCCTAGGGGTCTGTCCACCTGCTGCTCCCGGCCTCCTTGCTTTATTCCGTCCTGCACCTTGAGTCAGCTCGGGCCTCTGGAGGTGCCTGCTGCACTGCCCTGCTCTATCCCTGGGCACAGCCACCTGGGCACCTGCAGCCCATCCTCTGGCCTGGCCTCAACCCACCCTGCCTGGGGCCGTTTCATCTTCTCTGACCTTCACAGAGGCCAGGATCCTTCTATACTTCAAAATTTAACACATTTTGTTTTCCTGGAACTGTTTCTCTTCCAGGAAGTGGGGGTGCCCCACACCAGGGCAGTGAGCTGAAAGCTCTCCCTAGGCTTGAGGGAGCGAAGGCTGGGCTGGCTGGGCCAGCTGCCCCTCCCTAGCTGCATCTTGGCATCCACCCTGCTCCTCCTCTACTTGCAGGGCGACCCCCAACCCCTCGGCGTCTTCCATGCACCGACCTCAGCGTCTTCCTAGCCCATCTGCTCACACTACCCCTGCCTGCATCTCTCCCTCCCGGCCTCCAAGCCCGGCGCAATCCCACGGCCTCCGCCCAAGTCCTCAGCCTCTCAGCGCTCACAGGGCTGCCCCCACCCCTGCAGTCTTTCCCCTGGAGGTGCTTGGTCTCTTCACAGACCCCACAGCTCTCCCTTCTCTTTTGGGCTGCCCTGTGGGTTTACCCATGAGCAGCAGATGTGCCGGTGGATGGCTCAACAAGAAGTCCAGCCTCCACAGCCCAGGGGCACAGAGACAGGAGAGGCCAGTCCCAGCCACATCCCAGTAGAGTGGCAGAGACTTCAGAGGCCTGGAGCTGATCCAGACAGGGCTTGAGAGGCGCCCAGGGCAGAGGCCCACCTCTGGGCTCTCCCCGGCCAGCAACTTCAGAGTGTGAGGGAATTGGGGGAGACATTATGGCCCAAAAAGACTAAGACCAAGACTTGCCTGATGGGGGCTACGCCGTGAAAACAAGCAATACCACAAAACACAGCACAGGGGTGGAAGTGGGGCCTGGGTAGGCGCCATACCTAACACCAACGCCCTGCACTGAGTCTCCCAGGTGCCCCAGATCGAGCCGCACATGCAGGAGCCGGAAGAGGAGCAGCAAGTGAGGCACAAGGCCAGCAGGGCCGGGAACCGGCTGTGGAGAAGGAACCAGAGACGCAGGGGTGGGGGTGGGGGGGAAGGCGCCCACCCCTCCCCAGATTCAACTCAGCAACTCACCAGACACCAGGCCACCCAGACCCCCAGACCAACAGCCCAGACGACACGGTGGCCGAAACAGGGCAGCCTGCTAACTGATGAATGGGAAGCCCTGGGAAGGCCCTGGCATTTCTACATGGCCCTTGTGTCCTCGACTTGCCTGCCTGGAGAATGATGACCCACGTGGACCTCTGATGGGGTGGGTGGATGGCAGTGGACGCCTCCCATGGGCATGGCCTCTGGCTCCCAACAAGCACAATGTATCTTTATTGTACAAGCAAAAAGTCACGTGCCCCAAACCAGCATATCCAATCCAATTGTTAAAAAGCTTAATTTTCCTGTTAAAAAGACAAAAGCCTAAAAATCTCACAGCTTTTGGTTCATTGGCCGATTGTCCTGAGGGTTAAAAACAAACTGCATGCTTTGGGATGGCCCCAAGCAGGCAGAGCCTTCCCTGGAGATGGAGTTCCTGGGCACTAACTGTGTTCCAGGGCATCTGAGCAAGGCTGGGACTGGGTTTTGGCTTAGTAGTGATTGGAGGAACTGCATCATTGACTTCATCCCTGCGGTCACGGGAGGTCATAGGAAAATACAGCAACTAAAGTGCTCCCACTGGCTGGAGGAGGAGGAGGAGCCGGCCAGGCAGGACGCATGCTCCGAAGAAGAGCTGCCCAGGCAGCCGTCACTCTCCTGTTTGGGGTTGGAGACAGCAGTGGGTGAGGAGCAATGACAGAGGGGACCAGACCTGCCCTTCCATTGGGGAGGGGCTGGGGAGGCCCGAACTGGAGCACGTTCTCTCAGCATTTCCACATGCAAGGCGCGGGGCAGTGGGTATGCAGGGACTGGGTGCTGGGATTTGGCCCTGGTACAGAAACCACGCCCTCCAGTGACCTTTAGAACCGTATAGGCTCGCTATGTGCATGTCTTCACAGTCCAGACACGCGTGACACACACTGTGCATCTGGAGGAGGTTGGGGTTGTCTTTTTGTTGTCGCTGGAACTGGGGACAGCAGACATGTATATTTGCCACAATTGCAACAGAAAAAAAAACTACGTCCAACATAAAAAAAATTAAATAAATGAGGTGACAAAAAAAATGCAAAGGGCTCCAGTCCTTCTGGGCAGTGGTGCCCGGGGCGGAAGGCAGGCCAGCCGCTGCACATGCTTTCCGTGCCCAGGCACCAGCCATGAGCATGCACACGCGCTGTGTGGGGCTGGGGGGTAGGTGCAGGCGGCCGCCGCTCCAGGGGACTGGCTCATGGGGTTCCACTTTGATATTAAATAGGTGACTTCGATGGGGTGGGGGAGGCATCCTATGAAATGTATGAAAGGTAATGAAGACAGGGAGGGGTTGGGGGGAGAAAACCAAGGGCCAGGAGGTGATAAAATACAAAAGAACAAATACAGACAGATGGACACAGATACGGGTCCACTGAGGAATCGAGCACGAGGTTTGCTACTAGACTTATAGGTCACTCTCTCAGACGTTGGGTGGTAAACCGTCCAGCCTGCAAATGAATATAAAGGGAAGAAAACAAAGAGACACTCATCAAGTACAGGTTGCTGCGATTCCTCCTCCACACCAAAAGCCACACCAGCCTCGTCACTTAACATCCACGGCTCCATCTAGCCCAGCCCGGAGCACCAAAGCCACTGACCATGTAATGGGAAGGAGGCAGCGGGAGAGCAGAAGAGAAGCAGCCCGGAGAGGGGCGGGCAGGGTGGGGTGGGCGGGGCGGGGCGGCTTCATGGTCACCATGATTTCTCTGGACAGAGATGGTGAGGACAGGAGAGCACCTTATTGAGCAGCTGCTGCTGTCCACGCAGCGTTGACGATAGAATTTCCTCCTCAAGGCCAAACTCCCAGCTCGAAAGCTGTGCCCTCGTCCCCCCAGCCGTCCCTCTGGACTTTGGAAGGACCCGGTGTTTAGCACCATCTGGCTCCGCTGTGGGGGTGGGGGTGGGGCAGCCAGTGCCTGGGAACTGGCGCCGGAGCACACAGCCGGATGCCAGGTCCCCTGCCCTCCCCAGTCCTAGCCACTTCCCCGAGGTCCGCTCTAGCAAAGCATCACCTCCCCCTGAGCTGCTTACAAGCAAGACTTGGTGGTGGTTGGGACAATTCCATTCCTTTCATCCAAAGACTACGTCTTTTTTTTTTTTTCCTCCTTTTTAAAAGAAGCCTCTCAACAGCCTTTGCCACAGCTTGCAACCCCTCTACACAATACGGGCGTGCTCCTGGGGACACCACTGAGGCCCTACGTGGCTAGCACATGCTCGGAGACAGGCAAGCTGGAAATCACCTTGGCCACGCGCTCCGCCTCCATCACTGGCTAAGCCGGAGCAGATGTCCGAAGACAGGGAGGCCCGGACGGAGCAGGGCTGCTGGGTCTGCACTGCCTTCCCGCTCAGGCCCGTGCTGTCTGCAGTGAGCCCCGCACTGGCTTGGGCAGGGTCCTTAGCGGGAGGGCCTCTGCTGGAGTCAGCCAAGTGACCTGGGCGGGGGGAGAAGAGGCGACAGGCACGATGAGGCGCCGCCGGGTCGGGGCCGTGTGGATTGAGTCTGTTCTGCCTGCTCGTTGCTGGGTGACCTTGGGGAAGCTCACGTCTCCTGCAGACCACAGGCACATGGCCACATCTCCCACAGAGGGGTGATGGGGAAGAGCAAAGAAAGTGCCCAGTCTCTACCAGCCCCCACTGCCGTGCTGGACTTGTGTTGAGCAAATATAGTGACAGAAGATACACCCAGGCACACAGTGGCCTGTGTACTTCTCATCTCAGTCTTCCCTTAGCTCTGGGAACTGTCTCTGAATTCGTGTAATGGGTATAATTCGTGGCTGTGTGCCCTGAAGGTTGTGGGCTTATAGTGAGCTAACGGTGGCTTGCCTGGCATGCTTGGGGACTTGGGCTCACAGGGGCTCCAGCCTAGAGTGCCAGGGCTCTCGACCAGCAAGCAGGCTGCAGTGCTGCTCAGGAGGCCTCAGGAAGCCCTGACATGCAGGGACAGGGCTGGTGGCTGCCTGGGGCCAGGCCAGTGCCACTCAATGACTAGGTGTCACCTTTAACAAGACTGGGAAATCAACACCGTCCTCCCGTCCTCCCCCAGCACCTAACGACAGCTGCTCGGCTGGCACACACCCGAGAAATGGGTCAAAGGAAGCAGCCACCATCCATCCACGCAGTGCCCTGCAGAGGAGCAGGTGAGGGAGGGCAGCCTGAGCTTCCCTGGCACAGCCCGCAGCCTAGGGTCTCAGGCCCAGCACTGAGCAGCCCCTGCCCACTCACGGGTCTTGCCTCTCTGCATGAGGACAGAGGACCAGGGCTGCCTTCATGCTGCAATGACTCCCCTCTCCAGGGAAAGGAGATTCAGTAAGGAGACAACCCCGAGTGGTCTTCCAGGTCCGAGGGTGTCACACCTGCACAGAGCCTACCTCCCAGGCTCACTCGGGTGTCCCCAGGCCCACTCCCATTCCAGCCCTGCACCCGGAGGCCGACCTGTGCTGGAGGCCACGACCTTGAGCTGCCGCACCAGGGGGTTCAGCAGCTTGCCCGCCTTCAGCTTGCTCTTGCTGGCTTTTCTCCGGCGGCCAGTGGGGGGTGCCGTGTGGAAGAAGCCCACGTTGGGGGGCAGTGGCTTGCCCAGGCGGCGGTACAGAGCCTCGATCTCCTGCTTCTGCTGGCTCTGCAACTCCGAGATCTCCTTCAGGTGCCTGCAGGAGGGCACAGGAGGGAGCGCTGGTGGGCTTCCTCGGTGCTTCCAACACCGCCAGCCTCCAGGAGGGAGGCGGCGTGGGAGAACACGGGGTGCAGGATGGGTGCCCTGCCTGTGCCTTGGCCTGGGCCATTCAAAGGGCCACACAGGGGCTGTAAAATGACACTGTTTGTTCATATCTAAATGGGGATGTGCCAAGGTGGTGGGCCTCTGGCATCGACGTGCCCAACAGCACAGGCCAGGCTAAGGAGCCTCAAACTTCCAAATACCCAGACTCAGAATGCTTACATTGATACTTGCAATGAAAATCCCAAACATGAACACAGGTAAGGGGAAATCAGCAGGTGCCAGGCACCGGAGACCGCCTCCATTTATCAGGCAAATGTGTGTTATTTCCTCCACAGGGGAAACAGAGAGTGGAAGCCAGCTCAGACCAATGCAACACGGCATGATTAAGTCAGTGAGACACTCACTCCAGGGGCCACACCACACCATATGTGAGCCCACTGCGACGAGTCCCATACCACCCTGCAGGTGAAATGCAGGTGGGTCACTGGCCATGGGCAAGGGCACAGTCTAGAACTGCCGAGGCAAGAGGAGGATGCTGAGGGGAGGATGCAGAGGGGAGGATGCGGAGGGGTGGATGCAGAGGGGAGGATGTGGAGGGGAGGATGTGGAGGGGAGGATGGGGAGAGGAGGATGGGGAGGGGAGGACGCAGAGGGGAGGACACCGAGGGGAGGAAGCCAAGAGGAGGATGCTGAGAAGAGGATGTGGAGGGGAAGATGCAGAGGGGAGGAAGGTGAAAGGAGGATGCGGAGGGGTGGATGGGGAGGGGAGGATGCAGAGGGGAGGAAGCCAAGGGTAGGAGGCCGAGGGGATGCAGAGGGGAGGAAACAGAGGGGAAGAAGGTCAAGGGAGGTAGAATGGGGAGGAGAGGAGGCCGAAGGGAGGATGTGGAGGGGAGGAAGGTGAGGGAAGGATGGAGGGGGAGGAAGGTGAGGGGAGAATGGAGAGGGGAGAAAGGTGAGGGAAGGATGGAGGGGGAGGAAGTTGAGGCGAGGATGGAGAAGGGAGGATGAAGGAGGAGGAGGAAGGTGAGGGGAGGAAGGAGAGGGAGGAAGGAGAGGGAGGAAGATGAGGGGAGAATGGAGAGGGGAGGAAGGTGAGGGGAGGATGGGGAGGGGAGAAAGGTGAGGGGAGGATGGAAGGGAAGGAAGGTGAGGGGAGGATGGAGAGGGAATGATGGAGAAAAGAGGATGAAGGAGGAAGAAGGTGAGGGGAGGATGGAGAGGGAGGCATGGAGAGGGGAGAAAGGTGAGGGGAGGAGGCCAAGGGGAAGAAGGTGAGGGGAGGATGGAGGGGAAGGAGGGGGAGGGGAGGATGGAGGGGGAGGAAGGTAAGGGGAGGATGGAGGGGGAGGAAGGGGGGGAGGATGGAGGGGGAGGAAGGGGGGAGGATAGAGGGAGAGGAAGAGGAGGGGGGGATAGAGGGGGAGGAAGGTGAGGGAAGGATGGAGGGGGAGGAAGTTGAGGCGAGGATGGAGAAGGGAGGATGAAGGAGGAGGAGGAAGGTGAGGGGAGGAAGGAGAGGGAGGAAGGAGAGGGAGGAAGATGAGGGGAGAATGGAGAGGGGAGGAAGGTGAGGGGAGGATGGGGAGGGGAGAAAGGTGAGGGGAGGATGGAGGGGGAGGAAGGTGAGGGGAGGATGGAGGGGGAGGAAGGTGAGGGGAGGATGGAGGGGGAGGAAGGTGAGGGGAGGATGGAGGGGGAGGAAGGTGAGGGGAGGATGGAGGGGGAGGAAGGTGAGGGGAGGATGGATAAGGGAGGATGGAGGGGGTGGAAGATGAGGGGAGGAAGGTGAGAGTAGAAGGGAGAGGAGAGGACGGAGGGGGAGGAAGGTGAGGGGAGGATGGAGAGGGGAGGAAGGTGAGGGGAGGATGGAGGGGAGGAAGGTGAGGGGAGGATGGAGAGGGGAGGAAGGTGAGGGGAGGAAGGAGAGGGGAGGAAGCAGAGGGGAGAATGGAGAGGGAGGATGGTGAGGGGAGGATGGAGAGAGGAGGAAAGTGAGTTGAGGATGGAGAGGGGAGGAAAGTGAGGGGAAGATGGAGAGATGAGGAAGGTGAGGGGAGGATGGAGAGGGGAGTATGGAGAGGAGAGGATGGGGAGGGGAGGATGGGGAGGGGAGGAAGGTGAGGGGAGGATGGAGAGGGGAGGAAGGTGGGGGAGGAAGATGAGGGGAGGAAGGTGACGGGAGTATGGAGAGGAGAGGATGGGGAGGGGAGGATGGGGAGGGGAGGATGGGGAGGGGAGGGGAGGAGCTGGGCCTCCCTGCTGCATCACATTACTCTGAGCTTCTGCAAGGCCCAAGGCCACCCCAGGGGCCCCGGCTGGAGGCCCTGTAACCCCTTGCCTTCACCCTAAGTGCCCCTCCTCTTCCTTTGATGGCAAGGAAAACAGGTAGTTTTCAAGGTCAGAAATGAGGAAGCAAGTTCTGATTTTACTCTTGAATTTCAACATCTGCCACATAGGCTTTTTTTTTTTTTTTTAAAGACTTCCTCTAACTACTAAACAAAATAAATAAAAATAAAACTCTGAATGGCTTTCTCCCTACAAACACCAGAGAGACACAGCATCAGACGATCTTCTGGAAGGGAATACTATTTCAAGAGAGTGCTGACTGCCCCAGGGTTTGGGGAGTGGCTGCGCGGGCAGGGGAGCGTCTTATCCAGGCTGGAGCTTATCCAGGTTGGAACTCAGCTCCGAGGCTGCACCCACATGGTCCAGCTCCCGCAGTCCCAGCCTGCAACGTGGCTCCCACACAGGGGGTGCCCTGGACCACTCCAAGCTGTCCCTGGGCTGCTCACCACAGAGCCCCGTGGCCTGGGACGTCTGAAAGCACAGGCTGGGCTCAGCACAGGGCTCCTGGAGGCCTAGGAAACCCCAACACTCATGACAGAAATGCTGCAGTGAGGCACAGGCACCTCAGTATTCAGAGGGTTCAAATGAAAGCAAGGTTGGGGAGCTGCTGGCTACTGCCTATCAGATGCCAAGTCACCTCAATTCCCAGTTGAGGCTGAAAATCTTCCCCACCCTCTCCTAAATGGTCCCCACTTCCCTCTGGACTCCACGGCCCTCCCAGCATCCACTTCCTGTGCTTAGGCTCCCGGAACTCTCTCCTTTGAGGTGCTTCTTGTCCTCTCCCTGCCCTTTCCCTAGACCCCACCTGCCCCTGGCTCCCAATCACTTCTGCCATTTCTAGTCCCCACCCCGTTACCTCTACCCCTGGCCCCTGACAGGCTCCTGGCCCCTGTCACCCAGGATACAGGCTCTCCGAGCCTATAGCAGCTCCTCTCCCCAGTGTTCTCACATCCACACCTTCCTGCCCCCTACAAGCCTCTCTTCGTAGCAGCCACAGCTGGGGTGTGGCGCGGCAACATCTCAGCTCCCCTTTGTGCCTGCTGACCCTGACCACTGGCTCCCCAGGATGACATTCCTGCTGAGCAAATGTGCCCAGGATCTGGTGCCCTCTATCCCAAAAGGTTCTAGGTCATACCCACCTTGGGCTCCATCCACTCTCTGGCCTCCACCAAGGATCTGTCGGGCCATGTGGCCGATGGGGGCCACCTTCCTGGATGCCTCTAAGACCAGCAGTGATTCCACCCATCCCTGCCTTCCTGCCTCTCCCAGCAGCTCCAGTTCCCTCCTCGGTTCTCCATGAACACATAGACACTCACTATATCCTCAATGCACGGCACTGACCACCCCACCAGCCTGGACAGACACTCTCTTAGCCTCTGTGCATACGCTGTGCAGAGAGGGCTCGCAGGAGAGAAAGGAGATGTGCACGGCTCTTCCCACATAAGCCTATGATTTCCAACAGGACGCGACTTACAAACGTGCCTTCAGGCACTGGTGAATTTGGTGTCAGCCCTCCCATCCCGAAGGACATCTCAGTAACCCCCCGGCCGCAGCAGGACAGAATAAATATTTGCTGGATGAGGGAAAGAGACGTGGAGAAAGAGAGAGGAAGAGAAAGAGGGAGGCGGGGGAGAGAGAGAGACAGAGAGAGAGAGACAGAGACAGAGACAAAGAAAGGAGAGACAGATAGGAAGAGAGTGGCAGAAACGGAGTGGCGAGAAACGAGACAAGGAGAGAAGGAATGAAAGGGGAGAGAGCGAGAGACGGGGAGAAAGGAAGAAAGAGGGAAGGAGACAGATGAGAGGCAGACAGTGAGGAAGACACATGCCTCAGTGATCCCCTGAGACATACCCTCAAGGGCAGCAGGAGGAGGCATGGCACCCAGAGAAGTCAGAAGCCAGGCAGACAGCAGGGTGGGGGCCGGCCCAGCCCGGAGGACTCTGAGTGGGAGATTGTCTACTCAAAACCACAGGGAGGCTGGGCCTGGTGGCTCACACCGGAAATCCCAGAACTTTGGGAGGCTAAGGTGGGTGGATCACTTGAGGTCAGGAGTTTGAGACCAGCCTGGCCAACATGGTGAAACCCGGTCTCTACTAAGAATACAAAAATCAGCCGGGCGTGGTGGCGGGCACCTGTAGTCCCAGCTACTCGGGAGGCTGAGGGAGGAGAATCGCTTGAACCCGGGAGGTACAGGTTGCAGCGAGCAAAGATTGCACCACTGCACTCCAGCCTGGGTGACAGAGCGAGACTGTCTCAAAATAAAATAAAATAAAATAAAAGCCTTCATCACTCCCCTGTCACCTGCTTGGCAGCTCCAAGTGGGCGCTGCTTGGCCAGGACTTCAGCCCCGACGCCAGGATTCCCTCACAACCAGGAAGTGGTGCCACGCCCTGTGGGCAGAGGTGGGGGCGGGGGCGGCGCTTCCTGCCCGCAGGACCTACTTCTCCCGCAGACTCTGCAGCTCCTTCTTTATGTCAGCATCCTCGAGCTCCGAGTCATTGTCGCTGCTAATATAGGACGACTGGGAATGGAAGGAGGTCACACTGATGGTGGGGACCTTCATACCAGCCCTGCTGGGCGTCTCAGGGCCCAGCGAGCCGGCCCGAGAAGGCCTCTGCAGGAAGGCGGTGGCCTTCTTCACAAAGTCGCCAGCCACGCTGCCACTCCCGGGCACGGACGCCTGCTTCTGCACCGGGGGTCTCGCCCGAGGGCCCTCGTCCCCGGAGTCACTGGACACGGGCTCGCCCACGCCGACCTCGATGGAGGAGGCCGTCTGCGCCCGCCGCACTGCCAGCTTCATGTCGGGGCTGGAGGGGGCCTCATCCAGGTAGACGTCGGGTGGGGCGGAGTATCTCAGGCTGTGGGGGGAGGCCAGGGTCCACTCGTCCTGAGTGCTGACTACTGAGAAACGGCCCACAGTCTTGGCTGGTGAGCTGACATCCTGCTGCTCTGGATGTTTCCGAGGGGACCCCAAAGCTCGAGCGCCAAGTGTCTGGGGGTGGCTGGCCTGGCCCCCGACTGTGGAAATGCCCATGCCACTCGGCGGAGGCTCTGCTGAGCTTTCTCCAGCGACTCCACCATCCCTGTCTGTGGACTCCACACGTGCAGGTCTCACAAAAGCAGGTGCATCCTTGGGAAACAAGCAGAGATGTAGAGGTTTCATGTGAACATCAGCACAGAGCAAACCCTGCCAACCAGCCAGGGGGTTGTCAAGCCGCCCTTACCTGGGGGGCGCTGGGGACCATACGGGGGTCTGAGGCCACCTGCCCTCCATCTCTGTCATAGCCCAGCATACTCCTGGGAGACGACTCTGCTATGGGAACATCAGAAACGTTACCGGGGCTGAAGGAGGAGGAAGAGGCAGAGATGGCTCACAGCTGACCGGAAGCAGCCCAAAGTGATCCCACGGGAGTGCCGCCAGCCAGGCAGGACAATGGGAGTGGGCACTGGGAGAAGCCAGCTGTGTGTGCTCACAGCAGTTTCGGAAACTGAAAATACTCCATGATGTCTTGGCCCCACGGCATTCTATGACAGATGCCCAATAAACCCGGGCAAGAGAAGAGGCGTCAGCCCTGGGCACCCTCGTGCAGCCAGGCCTTCTCTGTGCACCTGAAGGCCAGCACCCCGTCTCATCCCACCGTCTGATGTAAGAGGGTCCCGCAGCGCAGATCAGTGGGGCCGGGTTCCAGCCCTGCTCCCACGATGTCTCAAAAACTGTCACCCACTGCACCTGCAGCTGTTCCGGTGCTCTCCTGCAGCTTCCCCGGGAGCTGTTTCTGACCAGCTTTTCCCAGGGTTGCCGTAAAGAGGCAACCAGAAAAGCCAAGCAAGTTAACATGGGGTCCTCGCCTGAGCTGAGACCCTCATGTGGCAAAAGAAACTCGTGGGCAGGCCAGGGCATGAGCCACACCTATGTGCCGTGGGGAAGGTGGCAGCGGCGGATGGAGCCTCTGGGGAGGTTAGGGCCGCCCGCACACGTACACGTGTCTCCTTTGCACACCCCATGTGAAAACTCACAAGGGAACAACACCCAAATCAGATTCCCAAAGAACCCCAGTCCAGTCCCTGTCACGCGTCCCCAACCCGTGGGCAACACCTGACTCCCCTCCTCACATCCCTGTGGCCACCTCCGGGGCTAGGAGGCGCACTGTCAAACGCACTCTCTCTACTTCTAAATGGCTCCAACTGCCAGGAAAGGTCACTTTTGCCAAACTAGAATCCGTCTCCTTGGAGCTTCCCTCATGAGTTCCGCACTCTGGAAAGAGTACGGACTTGGAGTACAAATTGTATCAACAAGTTTATATCAACAAGTTGCAAGTCACTGAAGCTCGGTTTGCTCATCTGCCAAAGGGGCCCATGGGACGGACACATCTCACAGCACAAGGTCAGAGTCTGTGGAGCGCCACAGGCAGCCCAGCGTGGTCAGGGCTGGCACTCCAACACGACCTCTCATCTCCACCCTTTTGCGAAGACGCTCTTGCTTCTGCCCCGTCCCTCATCTTCCTCAGGCTAAACATCACCAGTTCCCCACGTGCACAGCTTCTGATCCCAGTGCCAGCTGCCCCAACCCCTCTTAAAGTCTGGCGTCTAGAAATAAATGTGGCCTGGGACTATGGGGTCCCACCTATGGGTGATGTGCGCTGAGGTTTCCATTAGGAGGCTCAGGGGAGTCCTGATTCATACTGTGCCCATCCCCCAAGAAATCCTGGGCTGAGAAGGAACCTCAGACCTCACAAGATCAGTCCAGCTCCCTTAGAAGGGACACTGAGGCATGCAGATAATGAAATGAGAAGCAAAGCAAAGGCGTTTCCACAGAGACACAGTGGCAGCCAGGAGCCACAAGGGAAAGCCCCACGGCAGGTCTTCAGGGATTGCCCTGGCACCTGGCGCTCCCAGCAGTCACAGGGCCCCCCACTGCACTGCTCTGCTATAGCTGAAGTAAGCCTGGGTTTTTGTGGGCATCTTGTAACCTTGCTGAAGAAAAGCAAGGGCTGGGGTGGGTCCACCGGAACGTGTGCAGACCCTCAGCCACTGGAGAGTCCAGGGGCTGTGACGTGTACCTGCAACATCCCAGCACCCACCAACCGGGGCTTTATCCATTTCCCCGAGGACTTCATCTCTCTGGAGTGTTAGCACGTGGTTCCTTCTAGAACTCAATAGGTTTTAATTAAGTCAGGGGCATCCAGTCTTTTGGCTTCCCTGGGCCACATTGGAAGATGAATTGTCTTGGGTCACACATGAAATACACTAACAATAACTGATGAGCTTTAAAAAATTGGAAAAAAAAAAAAAAAAAGCTCATAAGAAGCTTACCAATTTGTGTTGGGCCCATTCAAAGCTGTCCTGGGCCACATGCAGCTCATGGGCCAGAGGTTGGACAAGCTTGAATTAAATCATGACAGGCTCCTGTTGTGTCTGGGCCCTACCCTAGATGCTAAAGGATCCCTTACAGATAAAAAGATCTTTAAGAAATGCTTTTATCCCTTAAAAGATGAAAGACGAGGGTGCAGATGCAGAAGGTTCTGGGGCAAGGAAAGCGGGCAGCACCTTGTGAACGCAGGGTTCAGCAGGAAGCTGTTACCTGGCATTGATGAAGACGTGCCCTGCTCCATCACGGCCCCTCGAGTGTGGGCCAGTTCTGACTTCTCCACCTGGAGAAAGAAACACAAAAAGAGCAGAGCCGTGAGACTTGCGTGTCAGCATCTCAACAGCTGTATCTGCAAATCCACTCCCCTCGTCTCAAGCTGCCCCTGGGCTGCCCCAGCCCCTCTGTGTGCATGGATGGGGCTGAGTCATCTGACGCGGCACAAGCATGACCCCAAACAGGGGCCACTTGTTGCAAAACATGCATGGGTGAGTCAGACACACGTGGGTGGGTCACCAAGAGAGGGACGGGCCCTGAGTGAGGGCGGCTCTGCATAGCCAAGATGCCTGCCCACCCCCGGGGTCCGTGCCCGGGCTCCGGCCCCTGACCCAGGGCGGTGTCTCTGGGACAAGGCAGCTACTCACCAAGGGCTGGGGCAGCTGGGCGCGCCCTGCGACTGCCTCCTTAGGCGCTGGGGGCAGGGCCAGGTCCCCCCCACAGACCTCTGAGCGGGGCTGATCCCCTCTCAGGGGCTCCAGGGTGAAGTCTCTGTCGCCCACCTCCACAGGGGTCCCGGCTGAGGCTGAGGAGGTGGGCACGTGCTCCTGGTAGAGCAGAGTCCGCAGCTTCTCGTCCAGGCTCTTGATGGTGCTGTCCACAAAGCCCACCCTGGGGGGCGGCCCTTCCCCATCCGACTCCAGGGCCGAGGGTAGCTGTGGGGGGATGGTGGGCCCCAGGGGTGGGCTTGGGAGCTGGGAGGTGGCCAGGCTGATGGCCCCCACTGTGGCAGGAAGCAGGGGAGCAGGCTGACCCAAGGCGGGCTGTGGGGCCCCGCTGTGGGGGCTGGGCTCAGGCGCAGGAGCTGGCAGGGGCTCCCTTGGGGCACTGACGTCCCTGGTTGAGGCGGCCTCTGGAGCTGGAGTGCAAGGTGCTAGGCCCACCACAAGGGGCTGCACAGCAAGCGGGGCCTCATGAGTCTCCGCTAGTGGCTGAGAGGTCTCGAGCTCACTGGTTGGCCCCTGAGGGGTCCCTGGACCCCCTGCCTGGATGGCAGTTCCTGACGCTGGCTCTGGCATGGTGCTGGTGGCTGGAGCTGCTCCATCTTGGGGCAGAGCAGTCACAGGAGGGGAGGAGGGGGCCAAAGGGGCTGGGGGCCCCCCAGGAGGGTTGCTGGGGCCCGCCTGGCTCAGGAGCTGCTGACCGGCTAGAAAGCCAGGTTGTTCCTTCGAGGACAGCTGGTCTTTATAGGGCGCTGGATCTAGAAGAAATGGGGAAAATGCCTTTGTACCAGGGTACTCCAGTCCTATCTACCTGTTTCTTCCTTGGCTAAAAAGATGCCTTCCACGGCCTGGCCATGGCCCCAGCGTGCTGGTCTTCTCTGTTTCCTGACACACCAGGCTCCTACCTGCCTGAAGCTCAGCCCAGCCTTGGCTGCTGCTTCCTGTAACCCCTCCCACACGTCTCTGAGCCACCAGCTTCGCAACTCCAGGTCCCTGTTCCCATAGTGTCCCTTGTGGCTGAACCAGCACCACCCTTCCTTCTGTGTCTTCTGTAGTGTGTGACCATCAGCTGTGGCTGTTGCCTGTCATCTGTCTGTCCATACCCTCATCCGCACGGACAGCTCCAGAAAGATATGGCTGTTGTCTATCTTGCACTGGACAAAAGTTATTCAATGAAATTTAAAAATTAAAGAGTTTAAGTAGTGAGCTGTACACACTTCCATGCCCAAGAGTGAGCAGGAGCCTGGAACCTTCAGACCCCCAGTCTTTGGTATGGTCAGAAGCGAAGCCAGGGCTGGTCAGTGACCTTGCGGGAGGAATCCAGAACCCCAGCAGTATAACCAAGTCTCACAGCGCCTTGTGCAGGAGCTCATGGAGCCTCCACCAGGCTCACAGGGACTGCAGGCATCTGAGAGGTGGCAGGACAGTGTTTCTCAAACTTACTTGGCCTTGGAGCCGGTTTCCTTACTTGAAAATGCAACCCAACCTTTTTTTTTTTTTTTTTGAGACAGTCTGGCTCTGTCACCCAGGCTGGAGTGCAGTGGCGCAATCTCGCCTCACTTGCAAACTCTGCCTCCCGGGCTCAAGCAATCCTCCCACCTTGGCCTCCCTTGTAGCTGGGACCACGGCTGGATAATTTTTGTATTTTTCGTATGAGACTGGGTTTCACCATGTTGCCAGGCTGGTTTTGAACTCCTGGGCTCAAGCAATCCGCTGGCCTCAGCCTCTCAAAGTGTTGGGATGACAGGTGTGAGCCCCCACGCCCAGCCCACTTTGTCTTTTTAAAAAACACAAAGAAAATGAACACAAAAAAACTGTTCAAAAAATAAAAGGTGAGAATGGGGAGATTACTAGGATCCTGATGCCCTCCCTCGTGCCCCCAGACTCCCTTGGTCCCCATCCCCTTCCTGGCCCAACAAACGTAAACTAATCTGATAAGCATTTCCTCCACTGCTCTTCTTTCTGGCCTTACCGTTCGTCTATCTAAACACCATGGTTGTGCTGCACGTTCCATCAATGGAATGGTATTCTATTCTGTGGTGCCTGGCCTCTCTCACTGTGTTTGTGAGATGTGTCCTTGTTGTTTGCACAACTGCACCATGATGCATGCATCCGTTCTGTGTTGGTACTCGCTGGGCTGTGGCTGGGTGGGACCACGACTAACATTGAGGCACAGTGTGTGCAGGCCCGTGTCCCGCCAGGCATACGCCAGTGGGGAGCTGCTGGTCACTGATCCCCTTTAGCTTTATGTAAGGGTGCCAAGCTGCTTCCCCAAGCGGTAGCCAACGCCCCCACCATTGGCAGCCTCTGAGCACCCCTAGGGCTGTGTGATAGTGTCTCATTGTGGTTCCTTATTGTTTTTAGTTATGGAAAAAACATTTAAGATGAGATCTGCTGTCTTAACACATTTGTAAAAGCACGATACTCTATTGTTAACTATAGGCACTATGTTGTGTGGCAAAGCTCTAGAGCTTACTCAGCTTATGTAACTGAAACTTTATGCCCTCAACGGTAACTCCATTTCCCTCTCCCTCCAGCTGCTGGCAACTTCCATTCTGCTCTCAGCTTTGACTGTTTCTGACTTTGACTGTTTTAGATACCGCATATGAGAGGAATGAATCGTGTAGTCTTTCTGTGCCTGGCTTATTTCACATAGCATAATGTCCTGCAGGTTCATCCATGTCGTCGCAAATGGTAGTTTCCTTGTTTTTGTGGTTAAATAGTACTCCACTGTGCAAACATACCACGTTTTCTTTATCCATTCATCTGTCAAGACACTTAGGTTGTTTCCATATCTTGGCTATTGTGAATAACGATGCAATGAACACAGGAGAGCAGGTATTTCTTCCAAACCTTGTTTTCAATTATCTTGAATATATACCCAGCAGTGGGATTGCTGGATCATATGGTAGTTCTATTTTAATTTTTTGAGGAAGGTCCACATTGTTTTCCATAATGGTTGCACTAATTTACACTCACCACACTGCACAAAGGTCCCCTCTCTCCACATCCTGGCCAATACTTGCCGTCCTTTTGTTTTTGAGAGCAGTGATCTTAACAGGTGTGAGGTGATAGCTCAGTGTGGTTTTGATTTGCATTTCCCTGATAATACTTAATTCAATTGAGTACCTTCTCCTGTGTTCACCGGCCACCCGGGTATCTTCTTTTATGACACACCTGTTCAAGTCTCTTGCCTGCTTTTCTACAGAGCTGTCATTCTTTTCTTTTTAATTTGTGGTTCTTCATGATGCTGGGTAGAGAACTGACTGGGGGCTATCTGTACTACAGAATCTCTCGCTCTGTGACTTGCCTATGTGCTCGATTAGTGGTGTCTTTTGATAAACAATAGTTTTTGATTTTGATATAGTCAAATTTAAACAATTTTTAGCCAGTCTTTCCATTTGCATATTTTGTTGAACTTTAACATATGTGTTCTACCTGGGGGCCATAATGATACTGCCTCTTATTACTTCTAGGAACTTTACTGTTTTCCCTTTTACATTGAGATTCACAAGCCACTTGTTACTGAGTTTTGTGTGTGGTATGAGGATCATCTCCCTGTGCGGACAGCCTACTATCCCAACTCCTTCTGTTGAGAGGACCATCCTGTCTCCACTGTTTGACAATCGGACCTTTCTTGTCAACCATGTGTCCAAAGACATGGGCCTGCTTCCGAGCTGTCTTGACTCCATTGCTCAATTTCTCTACCCTTGTTCTAGGACCAGATTGTCTCTGTGACTCCAGGTTTATATGAGTCACAACATCCAGGAGAATGGTATCCGTCCCTTAGAAGCTGTCTTGGTTTTTACTGGTTTTTGCATTTCTGTAAAGAGTATATAATCAGTGTGTTGATGCTCATTTAGAAATTGTTAGAATCTGAATCTACAGATCTATTTGGGAAGAAGTGTTTATAATACTGAATCTTCCAGTCCATGAATATGGTACATATCTTCCTACTCATTTCTTTTTAAAATTTCTCTCAATGTTTTATAGTTTTTGGTATACAGATCTTACATACTTTTCGTTAGATTCATACACTGGTGTTTGGCATTTTTGCGTTAATATAAATTAAATTTTTCAATATTCCTTATTTTCTGATTGTTGCTGGTATACAGAAAGATAACTGCAGTCAGTACTTTGCTAACTTATTAATTCTAATTTATCTGTAAATTTAAATCTCTATGTATATAATCATGTTATCAGCAAACAGTGGTAGTTTTATTTCTTCCTTTCTAATCCTTATCACGTTGTAAAACAGTAATTGTTTTAACATCATTAGATATTGAGGCAAAATGATAAAATTATAGTGTTACCAAAAGGCCACGATTATTTCTACTTCAAAATAGAAAGAGTTTTAGCAAATGTATTCCTTGGAAATAACTGCTGTTTAGCCCAGTAATTTTATAGGTAGCGCTTCTGAGTCAAAGAAGTTATCTTGCTTTGTCCAAATTTTTAACAAAAAATAGTAATGCTAAAAGGAATATTACCTTTTATGTAACATTATATAGAATTATATTGATCAGAACAATCATTCAGCTCTGCGTGTCTACTATGTGACATGCATTATGTATTTATTTCCATTTACAGAGTGATTGATATCGGAGTAGATAATAGAAAACACCAACCTCAAGTTGGTATCAACTCAAATAAGCAAACGTTTTCTTTGGAAGACCTTGTTTAGAAATCAATAGCATTTTCTTCAAATGAAAAATAAAGTGTTTGTGACACCACTATGACACTTCCTTATATATATTTACAGAAAGTGGTCAGGGCATTGGCTCTTAAATTGGGCTGCAGGTTGGGTCCTACCCCCAGAAATTCAGATTTACCTGCATGAGGCAGGGCCTGAGCTTCTTCAATCCCATTGCTTTCCCTTCTTTTTTTTCTCCCTTTTTACCTCTCCCCCTTCCCCTCCTTTCCTGCCCACCCCCCGCTCCCCTGCAATATCTGGGACACAGGATACTGAATAGAAGTGGTGAGAATAGGCATCCTTATCTTGTTCCCCATCTCAAAGAGAAAGCATTCCACATTTCACCATTAAGAATATTTGCTGGTTTGGTTTTGTTTGTTTTTTGTAAAAATAGAATTTCCCATCTATTGGGATATAGTGAATAAATTATTTATTCAAATTAAGTGAAACCAACCTTGCATTCTGAAATCACTGCAACTTAGTAACTTGTCATACATATCTTTTCATGTATCACTAGATTTAATTTGCTACTATTTTGTTTAGTATTTTTCCAAGTGTTGATGGGAGAGGGAGAGACTGACCTTTTATCTTCCAATTTTATAATGTTCTCAGTCAGATTTTTGTGTCAAAGTTATGCTAGTTTGATAAAACAAGCTTCTTTGTTCTCTGGACAAGTTGCGTTAGATCAGAATTATTTCTCATTTAAGTATCTGTGGTAAAGCCATCAAGATGAAACTTTTCCTTATAGGAAGGTTTTTTCCGCTTATACACACCTTTGTGTGTTGACACTCACTGAGATGGAGGCCAAGGAGTCCAAACATATGTGCCTGATTTCTTTCTCACTGCCTTTTCTTCAACTATGATTTCTCTTTCCCTAACATTTGAGTGAATCCATCTTTCTCATTATCATGAACACTTCTTGGCTTTTTAACTATGCAGCATCCATTTGCTTCCTTGTTGGGTAGGGGCACTCCAAATTTCCTCTTGGGAACAACTGTCCCCTACTTTAACTCCAAGGCTATGCCTGCAATTTGGGCACAAGTCAGTGTGCATTCCAGCCACCAGCCACAACTGCTTTAGAGAATGTGTCCTTGTTCTGCATAATGGGAGTCAGGGCCAGATGTATGAAACCTTTCAAAAAGGGTCTCTATTTTCTGCTTGCGCTTAAACCTGAAAGACTATATACACACTGAGCTGTTCCAGCAATCTTGCCACCATGAAGGGTAGACATGAGAAGGCTTCTAATGACTGACTTGACTTTTTAATGTTTATAGCACCTTTCAGATTTTCTATTTCTTCTTCATTAAGTTTGGTAAGTTGTAGTTCCCTAAGACATAATCCAAAGAAATTTTCAAATTCTTATATTTATTTTAATGTTTGTAGGATTGTAGCAGTGTCCCCTGCTTTTCATCCCTAATATTGATTACTTACGTCTTCTCTCTCTCTCTCTCCTTTAGTCAGTCTCATCACAGGGGGCTTACTAATGCTATGAGCCATTTCAAAGAAGCATTGCTAAGCTCTGTTGATACTCTATTGTATTATTTGTTTACTATTTCATTAATTTATGTTCTTATCTATTTTACTTTCTCCTTTATTTGGGTTCCATTTTCTCTTATGCTAACTTTTTGCACTAAATACTTTTATTACTATCAGACTTTTCTCCTGTCCAATATATGCATTTAAAGGCTACAAAGTTTCTGCTCAATATGCTGTTAACTGCATCTCACAAATTTTGATATGTAATATTTTCATTAGCATGATGTTCATATCATCATTCAGAATGTTTTATTAGTTTCCATTGTAATTCCTTCTTTGCCTAATGAGGTATTTATAAATGCACTGCTTAACTATCAAATGTGGACATTTTCTAGTTATCTTCTAGTTAATGAATTTGGGTTTACTTCCAACTTTAATCAAAAGCATGCATCAAGTGATTTTGATTCTTTGAAACTTGTTGAGATTTGTTTTGGGTCTGCGTAAGGTTAAATTAAAAATATTCTGTGTGCATGAAAAAAACAGTGCATTCTTCAGCTACTGAGTACAGTGTCCTATATATTTAAGATACTAATTCTGTGGTTGAAATTTTCTCTATCCCTACTGAGTGTCTCCCTATTCCAAAAGTTGAAATCTCCCATGATGACTGTAAATTGCTCCATTTGTTTTAGTTGTGTTAATTTTTACTTTATGCATTTTGAGGCTTTATTACTAAATATAAGTAAACATTAAATTATTATATCTTCCTAGCCAGTTGAATCTTTCACCATTACATTTTTGCCTTAAAATCTACATTGATATAAAAATATAGACATTAGCTTTCTCTTGGTTAGTATTTATGTACTCTTTTTCCATTCTTTTTACTTTTAATCTTTTTATAATCTTATGTCTTAGTTTGTTCTGTTTTTCACTTTTGAGAATCTTTGAGATTTAGTCCATTTACATTTAATTACTGATCTACTTGGGTTAAAACTAGCATCTTACTAAAGATTTCTATGTGTTCTCCATGTTCGGTGTTGCTGTTTTTTCCCTTCCTTGCCATATTTTAAAAAATTCCTTCCCCACCTGCCCCCTCCACCACAAGTGTGGAGGTTATCTGCTATTCTACGAGTCTCACAGGGATTACTCTAGAGACTATCATTTGCATTCTTGATTTGGCTCTCTGCCCAGGCAACATGGAATCCTGGAGCCCTTTAAGTGCATTTCCTGCCTCCTGATAAATATGCCCCATTTTCATGCATTTTAACATGCCAAACATTTTAAACCTCAAGACATTATTTTTTCATCCAGTCAAAATTCACTTAGATCTATTCATACATTTATAATTCCAACAGTTTTTGTTCCTACCTGCATTCTGGCCTTTCACCTGCGGTCATTGCTCTTCTGTCTAAAAACATTCCCTTTAGTATTTCTTTAATTGAGCTGTGAAGGTGATGACTGTTTTTCTCTTCATTTCATCTTCATGGAAGTCAGATCCTTTCACCGATATTTGAGGTTGGGGCTTATTTCCTTTAGCACTGCGAGAACAGCACTATTCCTTGTCCACTGGCATATGTTATCTGTACTGAGAAAGGGGCTTCCAAACCTTTAAAGGACCTGTTTTTTCTTGGGCATCCTTTAAATTTTCCCATGTGCCTTTGATTTTCAGAACTTTATGATATATGTAAGTGAGGATTTCTTTTTTAACTTACAGAGTTTGGAAGTTTCTTGAATTAGTGGCTTCATGCCTTCCAATTCTCTGCATTATCTCTTCAAACTTGTTTTTGCTGCACTCTCTTGCTTTCTGGGACTCCAATTACATGAGTGTCTGACCATCTCACTGTAACCTCTATATTTCTTAGCACCTCTTTTCTATTTTCTACTGTTTTCATTATCCTTATGTTACTTTAGTTTCTTTAGAGCTACCTATTTAGCTTGCTGATTCTCTCTCTGGCAGTGTACAAACCATCCTCTGATGTCTTAATTTTAACTAATGTATTTTTCAGTTCTACAACTTCCATTTAGCTCCTTTTTTTTTGGCATAGTTTCTAATTCTTTGACAAAAATTTCTATCTAGTCATTTGTTTCTTTTTAATGCAGTAGGCAAACTTAGTTCTCAGTCTGATAACTCCACCACTGGGAACCTCTGCTGGCATGCTCTGTTACTGCTGTTTGGATCTTAATAGCTTTATTTAGGTATAACTGCTACAATAAGTTGCCCATACCTAAGTTTTGACACAGGCATATAAGTAAAATCATCACAATCAATCTAATGAACATAGTCATTGCCCTCCTGGATGTTTCCTTGTGAACCTTGTGTCTGTTCTTCCCTCTCCTTTCCTGCCACGCTTTGTTCCCAACTACTGATCTGCTTTCAGCCACCACAAATAACTGTGCATTTTCTAGAATTTTATATATGTCCAATCACATGGCAAGCATTTCTTTCTTGTGTCTTTTCATTCAGCATAATTATTCTGAAAATCATCCATGCTGCAATGTGTATCAACAATTGATTCCTTTTTACTGCAGAGTAGCATTATAGTGTATGGATAGACCACAAAGTGTTTCACAAAGGCACATGGAAAAATTCAAAGAATGTTAGAGAAAAAACAGGTTCTTTAAAGGTTTGGAAGCTTCTGCTACAGTACAGACAACATATGCCAGTAGACAAGGAATAGTGCTGTCCTCACAGTGCTGAAGAAAATAAGCCCCAGCCTCAAATCCTGGGGAAAGGATCTGACTTCAATGAAGATGAAATTAACACAAAAGCATTCATCAGCTGCACATTTCAACTCAGAAAATGAGAAGGACAGACACCTGAGCCGTTTCCAGGTCTTGACTATTATCAATAACGCTGCTATGAACATTCCTTTGCAGTGTACAGGCATCTGTTTTAACTGATTTTGGTTAAGTACACAGAAATAAAATGGCTGGATCACATGGTATCTGCACATTTACTTTTTAAAGAAATTACCAAACTGTTTTCCAAAGTGGCTGTACTATTTCATACAGTGCATAAGAGTTCCAGCTCCTCCACGGCCTCGCCAACACATGATCTGTTGAAGTTTAGTTATTTTAATAGTGTACGGTGGTGTCTCATTGTGGTATAATTTGCATTTCCCTACTGAATAACCATCTTTTCATACACCCCTTTGGCATCCACATATCTTTGGTGAAGCATCTGTACCAACCTTTTCAATAGATCGTTTATTTTCTTACTACTGTCTTTTGAGAGTTCCTGGTATCTGGATACAAGACCTTTATCACATATGTGCTTGGAAAATATTTTCTCCTAGTCTCCAGCCTATGTTTTCATTCATTTTGTGTCTGTCAAGGAGTAGACAGCTTAAACTTTGATGAATTCAGTTTACTAATTTTTTGTTTTACAGATGATGCTTTGATGTTGTATCTTAGAAATCTCTGCTGACCCAAGGTTACACAAATTTTCTCCTAGGTTTTCTACCATAAGTTTCACAGTTTTCAGTGTTACATTTAGGTCTACATTCTATTTTGAGTGGATTTTTGTATATAGTATGCAGTATGAATAAACATCCTTTTTTTTTTTGTATAAGGATGATCAACTGTTCCAAAGCTGAAAAGATTGTCCTCTCTTCCCTGAAAGTCATTTAAATGTTTATCAAAAACTAAATTATCTGTAGGTTGTGTGGGTTGATTTCCAGACTATTTCATTTTGTTGACCTATCTGTCTTTGCATCAATACCACATTGTCTTGATTACCGTAGTTTTGTAATAATTATTGAAATCTGGTATTGTTAGTTCTCTGATTTAGTTCTGTTTCCAATTTTCCATGTTCTTTGTGTTTTCATGTGAAATTCAGAGTTGGCTTCTCAGTTTCTACAAGACTGCTGGTCTTCTGACTGCAGCTCATTGGCTCTGTAGGTCAATTTAGGGAGAATTAGCACTGTAACAATACTGTGTCTTCTGACCCATGAACAGGGCACTTGTTTGGATCTTCTTTAATTTCCATGAGCATTGTTCTGCCATTTTCACTGTACAGATCTTGCACATATTCTGTCAGGTTTAACCCTAAATAATCCATACAAAAATTTTTTTTAGAATTTCCATCTTTGATTGTTGTTAGCATACAGAAATACAACAGCTTTTCATATATTGATCATGTATCTTACTACCCAGCTCACTTACTGATTCTAGTTGTGTTGGGGATTCCATTTGTTTTTCCATACAAACATGTTTTCTGTAAATAAAGATGGGTTTAGTTCTTCCTTTTAAATCTGGATGCGTTTTATGCCCTTTTCTTAGGAACTGCCCAGAAGGTCCAGTAAAATGAGGAAGAGAGGTGGAAGAACAGACATCCTCACCTAGTTCCCGATCTTTGGGGGATGCTTTTCGGCTGTTCACCATTAAGTATGATGTTGCCTGTAGGATTTTGTATATTCCCTTCATCAGGTTGAGGAAGTTCCTTTTGATTCCAAGTCTTCTGAGGACGTTTATAATTGTTGGGTTTTGTCAACCGCTTTTTCTGCATTTATTGAGACAACCATATGAATTGTTTTTGTTTGTTTTCTAGTTGATCAGTATGGTGAATTACACTTCTATAGCTTTTTGAACATATGAACTACAGTTATAGTAACTGTCTTAATGTACTTAATCTGCTAATCCTAATGTCTGTATCAGTTATGGTTTGGTTTAGAAGGTAGGGTTTTTCTTATGTTATCCTGTCTCATAATTTGGATTGGATGCCAGATAACGTAAAATTTAACATATTGGGTGCTGGATGAATTTGTATTCCTATAAACATTCTTGAAGTGTGTTGTGGGATGCAGTTAAGTTACTTTGAAACAACTTTATCTTCTCAGATTCTGCTCTTAAGATCTGACAGGTGAGATAAGAGAAGCACTTAGTCTAGGGCTAATTATCCTCCAGGACTGAGGCAAACCCCTTTTTTGTACTGTACCCAAAACCCCTTGAATTACAAGGCTTTCCAGCTGGCTGGCAGGAACAGACATTCCCAGGCCTGTGTGAGTTCCCAGGTCCACTCCCTCTGATCCTTCGTGGTGGGTCATTCCTCAGCCTGGGTGAGTTTCCTCACACACAGTGCTCTGCTAAATCATCCAGGGGAATCACCCGTTATCTTCAGACTCTTCTCTCTGCAGCTCTCTCCTCTCCAGAACTCCGCCTTGGAAATTCTTGACATTTGGGTCTCTCCACACTCTCAGCTTGGCCTCCTCACTCCACAATCTCCGAAGTTCTGCCTGGGCTCTTCCTTCCCTGCTCGGAATAGAGACTTTTTCAAGGCAGTAGGCTGAGATAACTGTAGTGACTTTTTTTCAGTCTTGCAGGGTCCTTCACTGACTGATGTTTGAAGCCTTGAAAAAAAACATTGTTATATAAATTTTGAATGCTTTTTAAGTTGTTTTCTGAAGGAAAACAAATCTAGAGCCTATTATTCCATCTTGGCCTAAAGCAGAAGTACAAGGGCCCTTTTTATTGTTGGTGGTTTCTGCTGCTTCTATTTTATGCTATCTCATTTCTGTCTCATTATCTGCCTGGCCATCTTTTTCAACACATGTAAACTTAAAAGAACTTTAAAACTTACCATACAGTAAAATTAACTTTTTCTTTAGGGGTAGAGTTCTATGAGTTTTGACAAACATGTATCCATTTAGTTACCAACACAATCAGGATAGAAAACAATTCCATCACCATAAAACACCTCCTCGCATGTTCCCTATATAGGAACACTCTCCTAATCTCTGGCAAGCACTGACCCTGTTCCTTATCATTATAGTTTAGCATTTTAGAATGTCATTATAAATGGAATTATACAGTAGGAAGCCTTTTGAGATTAGCTTCTTTCACTCAGTTTAAGGCCTTTGAGGTTCACCCATGTTGATCAATTTACCAATGATATATTCGTTTTTCAAAGTACCATAGTTTTTATCTATTCACCCACTGCAGGAAAACTGGGTTGTTTCCAGTTTTGGCAATTGGGTAATTATGAGTAAAACTACAATCGTTCATACATAGGTGTTTAAGTGAACATAAGTTTTCATTTTTCTAGGGTAAAAACTGAGTAAAATTGCTATGACATACAGTAAGGATATCTTTTATAATAAACTGCCTAGCTGTCTTCCAGAATGGCTATACCATTTTACATCCCCCCAGAAATGCATGAGTTACAGCTGTTCCACAGCCACACCCAGATTTGATGCAGTCAGTCTAGTCATTCTAACAGGTGTGCAGTGATGCCTCCCTGTGGCTGCTTTAATTTGCATTTCCCCAGTAGTCAATAATATTGAACAACTCTTCATGTACTTAATTGCCATCCTTATATCCTCTTTGGTGAAGTGTCTGGTCATCTGCTCAAGTGAGTTGCTCATTTTTTTTTTTTTTTTTTTTTTTTGAGATGGAGTCTAGCTCGTTCACCCAGGCTGGAGTGCAGTGGCGTGATCTCAGCTCACTGCAACCTCTGCCTCCCGGGTTCAAGCAATTCTCTGCCTCAGCCTCCCGAGTATCTGGGATTACAGGTGCCTGCCACCACGCCTGGCTAATTTTTGTATTTTTAGTAGAGATGGGGTTTCACCACCTTGGCCAGGCTGGTCTTGAACTCCTGACCTCGTGATCCACCCGCCTCAGCCTCCCAAAGTGCTGGGATTACAGGCGTGAGCCACTGTGCTCAGCCGAGTTGCTCACTTTTTATGCTCATTTTACTGTTGAGTTTTGAGAATTCTTTACATATTCCTGGCACAGACACTATGTTGGATATGTGATTTGCCATTATTGGCTACCAGTCTGTAGCTTGTCTTTTCATTCTCTTAACAGTAGTTTTCACAGAGCAAAAGATTTTAATTTTGACATTGTCTAATGTATCCATTTTTTCTTTTATACATCATACTTTTGGTGTCAGGTCTAAGAACTCCTGCCTGGCACAGATCAAAAAGATTTTTCTCCAATGTTTCCTTGTAAAAGTTATACAGTTTCTGCATTTTACATTTGATCCACTTTGAATTAAGTTTTGAGTAAAATGTGAGGCTTAGGGTAAAGGTTCATTTTTCTGCATAAGGATGACCAATTGTTCCAACATCTATTGAAAAGATGATCTCTTCTTGGATTGCTTTTACATCTCTGTCAAAAAAATCAAATGGCCATATTTGTGTGGGTCTATTTCTGGGCTCATTCTGTTCCACTGATGTACCAATCCGTTTGCCAATATTATACTGTCTAGATTACTCTAACTTTATAGTAAGCTTAATATTCAGTAATGTGATCCCTCTAACTTGATTCTCCATTTTCTTTTTTTTTTTTTTTTTTTTTTGAGACGGAGTCTCGCTTTTTCACCCAGGCTGCTCACTGCAAGCTCCGCCTCCTGGGTTCACGCCATTCTCCTGCCTCAGCCTCTCCGAGTAGCTGGGACTACAGGCGCCCGCCACCACGACCGGCTAATTTTTTGTATTTTTAGTAGAGACGGGGTTTCACCATGGTCTCGATCTCCTGACCTCGTGATCCGCCCGCCTCGGCCTCCCAAAGTGCTGGGATTACAAGCGTGAGCCACCGCGCCCAGCCTGATTCTCCATTTTCAAAACGATTTTAGCCATTTCTATTTCCTTTGTACTTCCATATAAATTTTAGAATGTCAATATCTACAAAAAGTAATCTGCTTTAATTTTTTTACTGCAATGCATCTACAGATCCATCTGGGGAAAAGTGACATTTTTACTATGTTGAGTCTTCCAATCCACGAACACAATATGCTTCTCTATTTAGTTAGGTAACCATTTCATCAGTACTTTGTAGTTTTCAGCATACAGATTCTGCATGTTTTGTTAAATTTGGATCTATGTATATCCTTTTAGGGGGAGCTATTATAAATGGTAGAGCCTTCAAATTTTGGGTTTTCAATTGTTCACTGCCAGTATATAGAAATACTGAGGTATTTTTGTATGATGACTGCATATCCTATGGTACTGCTAAACTCACTTATTAGTTCTAGGAGTTGTTGCTGTTGAATCCATGTCATCATCTACATATGAAATCATGTTATCTGCAAATAAGATAGTTTTCTTTCTTTTTAATCCACATGCCTTTCACTTCTGTTTCTTGCTTGTCTTTCAGTCTGACTAAGACAGTTCAATGCTGAATAAGGTAGGTGAAAACATATTCTTGCCTTGTTTCTCAATCTTAAGGAGAACACATTTGGTCTAAATATGCTGTAAACAGTGGGTTTTTATGGTGTGGGTGTGTGTGTGTGTGTTTTAAATTAATCAGACGGAAGAAGTACCTTTATTTTCCTAGTTTGCTAAGAATTATTATTATTATTTTTAAGATACCTGGGTCTTGCTATGTTGCCCAGGCTGGAATGCAGTGGCCATTCACAGGCACAGTCTTAGCACACTGCAGCCTCGAACTCCTGGCCTCAAGTGATCCTCTTGCCTCAGCCTCCCAAGTAGTTACAACTATAGGCATGTGCAATTGTGCCTGGCTTGTTTGCCAAGGATGTTTGTCATGAAAGAATGTCGTATTTAGTTAAATGATTCTGCTGCGTCAACTGTTATGATCATATGTTTCTTCCTTCTTTAGACTGTTAATATGGTGGACTGACTCTTCAATATTGCTCTCCCAGCATATACCCACTTTTTCATGGCACACTGTCCTTTTAATATAGTGCTGAATTTGACTTGCTAATATTTTGAGAATATTTGCCCTCTATGTTCATGAGACTCATTAGTCTATCATTCTCTTTTTTGGTACTGTCTTTGGCTGGTCCTAAAATCAGGGCAGTGCTGGCCTCGTAAAATTATCTGGGAAGTGTTCTTTCCTCTTCTATTTTCTGGAAGAGATTTTGTGGAAGTGGTATTGGTGTTGAATCTCTTTTAAATGTCTGGCAGAGTTCACCAGTGAAACTATTTGGGCCTGGAGAATTCTTTTTGGGGAGATTTTTAACTACAAATTCATTATTAAAAGAATGAATTTAAAAACAGGTACAGGGCTATTCGGATTATCTATTTTATCTTAGATGACTTTTAGTAGTCTATGGCTTTTGAGGAATTAGTCTCTTTCACCTAAATTGTTTAATTTCTGTCTGTAGGCTTGTTCAGACTATTGCAGTATTATCCTTTTATCCTTTATCTAGAGTAATATACCTCTTTTATTCCTGATATTGGTCTTTTATGTGTTTTCCTTTTTTTTTTTTTTTTGAGACAAGAGTCTTGCACTGTTGCCCAGGCTGGAGTGCAGTGGCATGATCTCGACTCACAGCAAGCTCCGCCTCCTGGGTTCATGCCATTCTCCTGCCTCAGCCTCCCGAGTAGCTGGGACTATAGGCGCCCACCACCACGCCCAGCTAATTTTTTGTACTTTTAGTAGAGACGGGGTTTCACTGTGTTAGCCAGGATGGTCTCAATCTCCTGACCTTGTGATCTGCCCGCCAAAGTGCTGGGATTACAGACGTGAGCCACCTCGCCTGGCCTTATGTGTTTTCTGTAGTATTGGTATTTTGTTTTTTCCTTGCAGTCTTACTAGAGGTTTATCATTTTATTAACTTTTTTAAAAATAAGTTTGTTTCATTGGTTTTTGCCTGTGATTTTTGTTTTAGATATCATAGCTTTCTGCTCGTCTTTATTTTCTTCATTATGCTTGCTTCGGGTTTATCTTGCTGTAGGTTTTCCTTGTTTCTTAAGGTAGAAGGTTGAGTCATTGACTTGAGACCTCTTTTCTCATCTAAGCATTTTAGTACTATAAATTTCCCTCTAAGTACTGCTTTAACTACATCCCACAAATTTATTATGCTGTATTTTCACTCTTGTTCATTTCAAATTGTTTTCTAATTTTCCTTCCAACTTTTTCTCTTACGTGTAAATTATTTAGAAGTGTTATTTAATTTTACATTACACTGTATAGGAGAACATACTTGACATAATTTCAATACTTTTAAATTTGTTAAGTTTTGTTTTATAACTCAGGATATATTAATTGTTCTATACATACTTGAAAAAAATGTATTGTTTTTGAGTGGAGTGTTCTACAAATGTCAATTAGGTCAAGTTAGTTGATAGTGTTTTCAGATCTTCTATATTCTTGCTAATTTTCTGTCTACTAGTTCTATCTAGTAGACACTCTATTGAGAGTGTTGGAGTCTCCAACTACAGTTGTGGATTTGTCTATATCTGCTTTCAGTTCTGTTAGTTTTGAAGCTCTGCTTTTAGGTGTATACTCATTTAGGGCTGTTATGTCCTTTGATGAATTTACTCTTTATAAATATGTAATGTCAGCTGGGCACAGTGGCTCACTCCTGTAATCCCAGCACTTTGGGAGGCCAAGGTGGGTGGATCATGAGGTCAAGAGTCGAGACCATCCTGGCCAACATGGTGAAACCCTGTCTCTACTAAAAATACAAAATTAGTTGGGCATGGTGGTGTGTGCTTGTAGTCCTAGCTACTCGGGAGGCTGAGGCATGAGAATCACCTGAACCTAAGAGGCAGAGGTTGCAATGAGCCAAGATTACACCACTGCACTCCAGCCTGGCAACAGAGCGAGACTCCATCTCAAAAACTAACTAAATAAGTAAATAAATAAATAAAGTCCCTTTTTAACCCTGGTAATTTCTTTGCTCTGAAGTCTATTTTGTCAGAAATTAAAACAGGCAACCCAGCATTCTTTTGATTTGTGTTTGCATGGTCTATCTTTCACCATCCTTTTTCTTTTGACCTTTCAGATCATCAGTATTTTTGTATTTGAAGTTTCTAATAGATAGCATGTACTTAGCTCAAGTTGTTTGGTTTTCAAATTTAATCAATTCTCATAATCTTTTTTTAATTGATGTGTTAAAACTGTACCTTGAGATTAATTATCAATATGCTTAGATTAAGGTCTACCATTTTACTGTTTGTTTTCTGTTTTTTTTTCTCTCAGTTTTTTAATTAAAAATATTTTATTTCTCTTCTCATTTCCTCTTCTGGGTTATTTGAAATTTTTTTTTTTTTTTTTGAGACGGAGTTTTGCTCTTGTTGCCCAGGCTGGAGTGCAATGGCGTGATCTCGGCTTACTGCAACCTCCGCCTCTCGGGTTCAAGTGATTCTCCTGCCTCAGCCTCCTGAGTAGCTGGGACTACAGGCATGTGCCACCACGCCCAGTTAATTTTGTATTTTTAGTAGAGACAGGGTTTCTCCATGTTGGTCAGGCTGGTCTCAATCTCCTGACCTCAGGTGATCTCCCACACCTTGGCCTCCCAAAGTGCTGGGATTACAGGCATGAGCCACCGTGCTTAGCCTTTGAATTTTTTTAGTTCATCTTATCTATTATGATTTTGCCTTTACACATCTTTTCGTATAATTCTTTCAGTGGTTGCTCTAGGAATTCCAAAATATATACTTAACTTTTCACAGTCTACATGGAATTAGTAGTTTACCTTCCATTTGCCACACTGGTGGAATGGACGGTTAAAAAAAAAAAAAAAAGAATTAGTAGTTTACCACTTGAATTGGAATGTAGTAATGTATAGGTAACCTGCCATATCATAGTTGTGTTATATATTACATCTACATACATTGAAAGCTCTATCAGACATTGTTATAATCTTTTTTTTTTTTTACTTCAATTGTCAGAAATGTTTTAAAGAATTTGAGGAGAAGAATAGTCTATTATATTTACAACTTCTGTTGCTCTTCCTTCAGCCCGGATGTTCCAGGTTATCTCCTAGTCTCATTTCCTTTCTGTCTGAAGATTTTTAACAATTCTAATTTTACAGTAGGTGTGCAGCCCATGAATTCCCTTAGTTTTCTTTATTTGAGAATGGCCTTACTTCAGCTTCATTCTTGAAGGGTATTTTCCCTGGAAACAGAATTCTAGATGGACAGTTTTTTCTTTCAACACTTCAAAAATGCCCTGCTGCTTTCTTCTGTACACCACACTTTCTGGTGAGAAATCTGTAGTCACCCAAATCACTGTTCCAATCTAGGTAATGCATAATTTTTGTCTGGCTGTCTTTACGTTTCAGCAGATTGATTTGCATTTAACCTATCTGGGGTCTGCTTAGCTTCTAGAATCTGTAGACTTATGTCTTTCACCAAACTTGGGAAATTTTTAGCATTATTTCTTCAAATATGTTTTCAGCACTGCATTCTTTCTCTTTTCCTTTTGAGACTCTAATGACACACAAGTTAGCCCTTTAGTTCTTGTTCTACAGTTCCTTGAAGCTCTGTTTATTTTTCTCTACCTTTCTCCCCTGCTTTCCAGTTGGACGATTTCAGGTATTTTAACTTTCAATGTTAAAAATTCCATTGGTTTCTTCTTTGCATCTTCTGTTTCTTTGCAGATACTTTCTACTTTATCATTTGTTTCAAGAATGTTTGTCATTGCTTTTTCAGTTATATTTCTAACAGTTGCTTTAAAGTTTTTGTCAGATCATCCCAAAATCTACATCGTCTTGTCACTGGCACCATGGCTATCTTTTTCCATGCAAGTTAACATTTTCATGGCTGGCTTTTCATTTGATAAATTATTTTGAATTCTATTCTGAACATTTTCAATGACATTAGGAAATCCTGAGACTTGTTTAAACCTTATGATGAATGTTAATATTTTTGCTTCAGTAGGCAATCAACCCAGTTAGGTTCAGACTGCAAGTTGCAACCTGCCTTCTATGGGCTGTGGTTACATGTCAGTTCCACTTTCAATGCCTTCGCAGTACTAATCTCATCTGAAACAGGTGTACTGGAACCTGGGTGAAGTCCACTCATTAGCTCAGTTGCCCAAGTTTCTTATATGCTATTAGGATCAGATGCATGCATGTGCAGGTTGGGGGTGAGCCCAGGAGTCCATAAACAATTTTATAGGGTTACTTTCCCAAACACCTTTTCTGTGCTCTCCATGATACTTCCTGGTTCCCTAGGACTCACCTTTCCAAACCTCCGAACAGAAACCACCCAATTCTGTGGCTGTGCCATGAATGACAAGGTGGCAAGAGGACAGAGAAAAAAAATGTGACAGGTTTTGGTTCTGTGCTCCTAAAGTCCTGGCTCCCTCAAATAAAGAATGGTTCTCTGCTCTCACTATTATGGCTCCTGCATGTTCCTGTTACCCACTGCTCCTGTTACCTCCAGAACTGTCTGGGTGCTGGTGCAAGAGAAGGGGGGTGAGCAATGGGGAGGGGTTCTCTCTCTTCTCTGAGCTTTAGGAGTTGCCTTTCCTGGTCTGGGAGATGGAACTACAGGATCTCTCCTGGAGGCTTTCCTGCCTGCACCAAAGCATTTGCTTCTGCTCCTTGGGCTGTACTTCATTCAGACCAGGAAATATCAGAGGAAAACATTCAACTCACCACCAGCTCAGTGGCACTTTGAACTCTGGGGTGCATCCCCAATCTTCCCACTGCTAAAATTTTCCCAATTACTCAGACAGCTGTGTCACACATCTGTCCAGGATTTACAGTGCATTTCAGTGGAAAGAAAAATGGGTGTGTGTGCTTTCTCTACCTTACCCAGAACCCAACTCTTTGGTCACTTTATTATGTGCCAGATATTGTATTCACAAAATTGTTCATACAAGTCATGTGAGGCCCAGAATAATATTCCTTCCTGCAAAAAGGACTTTCATGCACATGCCTGAACCCATGGCACTCCAAGACCGTCCTAATAAGGGGCTGAGATGCTCTGAGGTGGGCTCCTCTCTCTGCAGGCCTGTCTCCTTCCAGCTAGTCCTTCCTTTTCCAGTACAGCGCTTCAGCAGGACCACCCTCAGGGCCCTGGACTCCATGAGCTCCTTTTCTCTAGCCTGATGAGGCTGCTGAAGCCACATGGCCTCTCGGCCACCCCTGCAGGAATGGGAGATGCTCCCTGGGGAAAAGGAGCCAAAACTAGGTTCACATCCCTATGTCTCCATCCTTCCTGGGACCCCAGCCTAATAATTCTCCACTATGATCAGATTTCAAATGCCTTCACACAGATGACTTTTATCATTTTTTGGTTATTCTCAGTGGATGGTTAATCTAAATTAACAGATCTGCCACCAATTTTTCCTTTTTTTTTTTTTTAACAGAAAAAGAAACCAGCTCTAAAAGGTTTCCTGAGGTCACTCAGTGCACAGATGAAGGAAAGAGGGTTTAACTTCGTTCTATTAACCGTACTGTCCCCTAAACCTACACCACAGCGTCCCCTGCACCCCTACATCACAGGAAAAATTAGCTCTTAGAAGGGTTTTTCTTATAATTGGGTGTGTATGTATTAAAATCCAGAAGTAATATATGAACACATACTTATTTAAAAATTCAATCTTGTAGGCAAGGCTGCTTCTCTCTGATTTCTCAGCCCAGACTGGGCCCAAGCCCTTTACCTGAGATCACCTTGTTTCAGCTCGTTGCTTTGTTTGGATTTTGTTATTAGACTGACCTGTCCCCCATGGGAACGAATCTCCAAAAGATAATGGGAGTCACTGGAAGCACATGATATAAAATTAAAAATGATTCACAGATATTTTTCATGAATGTGCCAAAAGGTTATGTCAAGTTATATAATCAGTAACTTTCCCCTGCCAACTGATAGGGAATTAAACCTTAAATTTGTTCAAGTGACTATTTTCAGCCTCCCAAAGGACCATCAAGATTTAACTGACAGCCCAAAGCACAAGCTTGTTGGCATCTGTACGGGCAGGTGCAGATCAATGCACAGTGATAAATGTCTGTGTGAACACTTTAAAATCAGAGTCTCAGTGCCAACGGGGACTTTCCCACCCCACCCCCCAAAGCAAGCAGAACCAGCCGAGGCGTGTCTGCTGCAGGTGTGCGGCACGGAGGAAAGGGACAGGAGCAAAGAGTTGCCAGGTTAACACTGTGAAGGAAGGACAGCAGAGCTCCTCAGCACACACCTATATGGCCATGCGAGCCACCTGCTTGGTAGGGTAACAGGGCAGACTCAAACCTGGAGGCTGCTTTGACTGAGCTGATTCGGCAGAAAACAGGGATAGGAACACAGCCCCACAGGCTGCTCTGTGCCATGGTAGACAGGGCACGGTGAGTCCCCTGCATGGACCTGGGCACCGGGCACATACCGGCTGGGTCATGCACAGAAGGAGGCCTGCACATGAAACAGGGAGGGGCTTGCGTGGGTGCCGGCTGCTCATACCTTGGCTGGCTTCTGGCGGCAGGGAGCTTAGAGGAAGTGGGGGCGAAGATTCAGGGGCCTCGGGGGCGGGGTGCTCAGCCACCGGACAGATGATGAACCACCTCTTCCCGGTGTGCAGGACTGAAGGGCAGAACAGAAACAGCACGCTGAGTGAGTGAGTATCTCTCCAGGCCAGTGTGACCCCCATCACCTGCACCAGACTTGACACAGTGGGTGTGAGGAACTCCTTTACACCTATGGGATTTTCTCCAGGAAGGGTGTGGGCAGAGAACACTGTGCCCAGTCATTAATCCCCATCGCTTCCCTCCACGAAGCAGGTGGTACACCAGGCCCCTTGGTAAAGAGTCCCTGGTGATGGGCTTCTGCCTGCTCTTCCCTCACACCAGAGGGCAAGGGGTGCACAGCCGACCTGGGGTGCCTCACTGGCAGCCCCCGAAGCTCCCAAGAGGACCCCTCGCGTAGGCTTGGTTCCTGGGATGCCCAAGACACCATCCATGAAGGCCGTGACGCCGGTTGCAGGTGACAGCTCCTTGGACAGGGCAGCTGTCCCCAGACTGGGGCCCCTGGTCACCACATGCTTCCATAATCCCCCCAAGCAATGGCCAAACCCCTGATAATATGCTGAGCGGGGACTTTCATCAAACGCCTGCTGAAAAGCAGGGAGGGAAGTTGCAGACTCACCGTTCTGCTGATACACAGGGGCGTTGGCTTGGGACTGTCGGCTCTCCTGAATGAGGTGGAGGGTCAGAAATGAGCCTACTGAGCTGCAGTGCCCACCTGCCCAGCCATCGCACTCTCGCCACCTCCCACCCCAGATTTCACAGTCTCACCTCCCCGGTGCCCAGGCCGCAGGTGCTGAGGTGTGGCGGGCTGGTCCCTGGGTCGGAGCCACGGTCGGCGTCCGTGTCCTCGCTGAGCATGTCCTCTGCCTTGTCCATGACATCCTTCATCTGCTCGATGAACGTCTCCCGCTCAGCTTGCAGGATAAAGTCGTGCTCCACCTGCAAAGGGACATACTGCCAGTAAGGACCAGCTGCAAGGCCAAGACCACCCTGGGTCTTCATCTGGATTGACAGATGTCTACCCTGTACCAGGCCCCAGGGGAAGACATGGTGAAAGGGTGCAGTCCCCAAGACAGGGGCTGGACAGCTCAGCAAGTGACATGGATGGCCCCAGGACGGGAGTAGAGCAGCCTCATCTTGAGAAGCAACTCCCTCCTCCAAGCATGGGACCTGGGCCAGCACTGCCCTGCCCCAGCTGGAGCTGGTTACAGACTCTGAGGCCGGTCCAGCCATCTGCAGAACAGGAAAGTGCGTAGGATGGAGGGGGCCGAGGACAGGGACTGGGAAGAGGGGAGGGGGTCCACTTGGGCACAGGTGCCCAGGCAGTCATGACAGACGAGAAGGATGGGTTTGAAGGCAAAGGTTCCAGCCAGCAGGAAGGTTATAGCAGGATGGCCACATGTCACCTCTCGGTCAGCACACCCCCTGCTCTCCCAGCCTCAGGCTTTGACCTTCAACTATGGCCCCGGCACACAGGCAAGCGTGGCCTGATGTCCAACGAGCAGCTCCTGTCATGGCTGAGGGGAGGTCCCACACCACAGCCTGAATGCCACAAAGCCTCCAGACCAGGGGCTCAGGAGATGTCCACAGTCCCCAACTTTCACAGTGGGCACGTGGCCCTGGGCTCACACCCGGCTGTGGCTAAATCCTCGGCCACTCAGGCAGAGAAAATGCTGTGCATCTCATAAAACCATACCAATGGAAAAGGTCAGCCTGTGCCACCACCCAGTGGGGTCCAGACCCTGCCCCTTTCCTGCCATGGCACCTCCTCCCAGGCACACACCTCTGCAGTCACCAAGATGCTCTAGGCCCTGCCTGGGGCATCCGTGGTCTCAGATCCCTTCTGGGATGGGCACATCTGCCCTACTATAAACAGCTGGCTGCAAAGCAGAGCTCCTCTGCACTCCACACTCCCCTGGCACCCCAGACCCCAACCCCAGGAGCACAACCTGCATATACCTCCAGACAAAGTGCTGGCTTGTGCTGTGTTCCGCGATTCACCACTTAATTTAGTGTAACATGTGACTGCAATGTTGTCTAAGAGGAGTACACTGTGGCCAAAGTTGGAGCATCCAGCCAGCTGTGACTAGAGTGCCACATATGAGAATTTAAGCAACATTCCAATTTTGTGAAACTTTCACTAAACAAAACTGAACTAGAACCCCTTTGCAACTAGAAAATATTTTCCTATTAAGTATGTTTCTTTTTAAGTATGTTGAAAATAAAATTAACTTGAAAACAAAAGAAAAATCTAAAAATACAAGGTCCAGGTAAAACCTGGCATTAGAATCCACGCCAATTAAATGAAACTTCTGCAGTTCCACCTTTACTAAGGGGCTGGCAAGGTCGTCATGGTCAGAATGATGAACCCAAGGCCTGCCGACCTCTAACCACTGATGGGACATTCAGGGACAGCTGGTACCTCACACTCACAGGAAGACAGTCTACAGGGCGGGCAGAAGCTTGTCTGAACATCACCTGTCCCGCAGGCCACACACCCACCCTTCAACTCGAACCTCTAGAGCCAGTCTGTCCCTGGGATAGAAATGGGCTGTGAGGAGGAGGGCTGCTGGGCTGTTTTTGTGGACCAAATTTGTCTATCTGTAGCATGCTTACTTCAGACAGGTAGGTTACGTGACTTGGTTTACTAAGATGGCAGAAAAAGCAATAAAATGAGAGGAGTATCCGAGTGCTGAGTGAAAAAAACAAGGCTGAGAAGATTTTTACAAAGCACACAACTAAAGATAGCCACATTGCTTACTGTGCAGGACTTACACGTGTGCAGCTCACAAAGACTCACACACAGAGACACACAAGAAGACTGAAAACCAGGAGGCCAGTGGACACGACACAGGCTGATGTGGCTGATGTCGCATGTGTGGCTTCCTGCTCCAGCAGGCAGGCACTGGAGGCGTCAGCCGCACACACAGCATCAGCCGGTGGCTGAGTGATAACTTCACGGGCATTCACTTTATTATTATGCATTATCATGTTTGAAACACGTGTATAAAGTAATACAAGACACAGGTTTAAAACATAGTAAGATGAGAGAAGAAATGTTCTCCAGTTTCAGCGGCCCAGCGAGGACCTGGTGTTTGTGCTGCGCTGACGAACCAGCTGCTTGCTGCTGACAAAGACTCCTCCCTGACCGAAGCGCAGCTGGTGCCTCTGATCCTCCAACTAGGCTTGACTAGGCCCCATCATGTCTTCAGCCTAAGCCAGTTGTAGCAAGAATTCCCAGCCTTTGTATCTGACCATATTCCTCACCTCCCACCTTTGAGGTTGAACAAAGCCTCTCACCCGCCCCCAGCAAGGATCCTGTTACGAGGGTTTCTCCAGAATCCCCGACCTTGATGTCTCCTCTTAGCCATTTTCCAGCCACCCATCACCACACTGCTCCTCTGCTACCAATCCCCTGTGATCTCTGCTGCATTTGGAGTTAAACTCATTCTCTCTCACTTACTGCCACAGTCCTGAATAAAGTCTTCCCGACCACTGTAGCAAGTGTCAGAAGAATTTCTCTAATGCTGCAGGGGATTATGCCCTGGGCCTGGGCTCTGGAAGGGCTTTGTCCAAGGTGTCCCTGCAAAGCAGACACTAAGGCAGGGACTTGTTTCCTAGGAGCAGAAAGCCAGGGGCTTCCCCCTGCAAAGCCCACATGAGGATTTCATGAAGCCAGGGCAGGGGTGCCCAAGGGGATGCAGCCCAAGGGGGCAGCTTTCTGATGATGTGTAATGCAGCAGCCGCAGGCAGGCACGTGGCGCAATTTATGTTATTAACTTGAATGGAATATTCTATTCCCTACTCATGCCGGCCCACTGGAGGCACTTGGTGGCCATCTGGAGTAAGTGCTACAACACTGTCCAGTGTGCTGCTGGCCCCTTTAGGACCCAGCTCCCTAAACCTCACTCATGCAGGAATAATGGTCTGGGGAGAATGTTCTCCTGGGAGGCAGTCACCGATGGACCAGGAAGTTTGAGGAACACACGTGCATCCTTTCCATGTTTCTTCGTGCGTGCTTTCAGCTGAAGAGTTTCTGAGGGCCCAAAAACGATCCCCACTCCTAGCCTGGCTCAGGTGCTGGGGACCACAGGTGTGGGGCTGTGAAGGCCTACAAGGTGCTCAGAGACTCAGGTTGGTCTGCACAGGCAGGGAGGGGTGGCTCCAGAGGGAGATGCAGGCAGAGCTGGGTGGGCACATGGGACATGGGTCAGGGCTCAGAGCCCGTACCCCAGTTGGGAAGGCTGGAGGAAGCTCTAAGCAAGGACCACAGGACATTAGACTCCAGGATGCCCTCCCCGTGCCTCACTCAAGGAACCTACCCACAAGGCTTCCTTTTATTTGGAGGAAGGGCTCAGATGCTCCAGAAGCCCTCAGGGAGCAGCATCTTAGAATGGTTAGAACATCCTTCAAGCTGTTCTTCCAAACCGAAGGGGTTTCCGCCCGGTGTGGGGAAGAGCCTGAGGCTTAAAAGGTCAGCACTGTCCCGAAAAGCCCCTGGGCCAACCAACACCTCCACACAAGGCCAGGCTCGACATGTGACCTGTGGCGCTCTGCTCAGGCCCACACGTGCCCGAGAAACACTGGGAGCCAAGCCACCCAGACCCAGCCTCACCATATACGTGGCAATTTCATCGGGTGCGTCCCCATCCAAGTCGAACTTGAAGGTCACCATCTTGTGGTTGTGCGTCTCCAGCTGGCACTCCACCATCTTGTCCCCAGTGTTGCACACCTGGAAGGGGCAGCATCAGCACCCGCCACGCACGCACCTGCCATGTGCGTACCCACACATGCACCCGCCACACCCCCACATACCCCCAAGTCCCCCCACCTCCGCCACACCCCCATCCCCCACCACACCCCCGCCACACCCCACCCCCGCACACCCCGCCCACTCACATTCAAGATGGTAAGCCGGGGCCGGCTGGCCCTCTCTTGCCGGGAGCGTGCACGCGTGGACCTGCGGTGGTGTTTCCGGGCTGCCCTGCCCTCCAGCCTGCCCCCTCCAAAGGCGCCTTCACAGCTGTCACTCAGCTCTTTTCCAGAAGTGACATCAGAACCTCCATAGCTGAGCAAAACCCAAGAGCATTAATGGCACCAAAGGACAACCAGCACGTCGGCAATGGTGGGGAAAGTCAGCTTCTTTGGAACAGTCTGGAGTCTCCAGGGCCCAAATTCGTGACCTACAGAGGCAGCCCCTGTCCTGTGCGAATACCCCAAGCCTACTTCTGGGTCCTCACCCAGCTCCCTGCTGCACCCAAGTGGCACGGGCAGAAGGAAGCACAGGCTTCCTAGCTACTAGCTGCGTTACCTTGGTCCTCTCAGTCTCCTGACCTGCGAATCAGCCCGTGCCTCAGTTTCCCCATCTGTGCTACAGTAACAGAAACACACCCACCACTGTTGTGAGGCCAATCCATTTTGCAGTTTGCAAAATGCCAAGCCCAGGCAGTGCCCAGCACCCCAGGAGGGTGGAACAAATGGTCACAGTTCAAATAAGGACATGGTTCATTTCCTGAAACACCTATGTCCACAGCCCAGGAGGCCAGGAGACCCAGGATCGGGGCTGGATTCAGCCCTGTACACAGGGGGCCACCCTCCCAGCCCCCTCCTAGTCTCTGGGCACTGCCAACTCTGCTCATAGCCTCTCTGTTCCGGAACATTCTCAGCACTGCAAACCAGAGCAGAGACCCAGAGTCCAGCCAGGGGCCTCTGGCTACCAAACTCCAGCAACAGCTGACAAGACCCAGAGAGGAGGCCCCTGAGGCTCCAACAGGTCAGGTTTGAAAAACCCCTAATAGCATCAGGGCGAACTACAGTGGGTTCCAGGGGAAGCAGCGGCAGGAGCCAGGCTGAGTGTCTGTATGGGCCTGCGCCGCCACACCCATCCTGCGAGGTTGAGGCTGGGCCACAGTACCTCTCACAGCTCTGCGGGAGGCCGGGCAGCTTGTCCTGTGAGGCCTGCTCCTGAAATAAACACCCAGAGAAAAGAGAACAGGTCATGAGGGCTCCCACCTCCCTGTGGGCACAGCCGCACGTAGTCAGCTCTCCCTCCCTACCTCCTCGGCCCAGCCTGCTCCCCTGCGTTCTCCTGCTCTCTTCTGCAGCCAGGTGGGTACGACCCAGGGGGTGTCACAATGGGAGCAGGCATAGAGGTTTTTATCTTGTTGAAACGCTTGGACCCAAGTGGATTCATAAAAGCCAGGAGCCACTTCCTTTCCAAAAATGTTAACCCACTTTGATCATCCCTCAAAGAGGACACACTGGTGCTATGAAAGCTTTTCACAGTCTCTTGCATCCTGTCCCAGGGAAAGCATCCTCTAAACCTGTGTCTATAAAAATCACACCCTCCGTCTTGATGTGGCTTACAGAAAGTGTGAAATCTAGGGAGAGGTGAGAACAGAACCTGGGTGGCTGTCCCAGAGCTGAGCAACCCCAACCTCTAGGACTAAGACCCCAGGTCACTGTGTGGATCCCTGGTGGCTGCAACTGCCCAGTCATGGACAGGCTGGGGGGAGGGGCACACACCTCTTGGACTGGTTCTACCGTCAGCTGGACAGCTGGGCAAGGGCTGGCGATCCCGGGCCCGCCAGGTAGTGGCGGGTTTGCTGATGGCAGAAGTGTGGCGGTCTGGGTGGGCACACTCTGCGCAGAGGCGGACAATGTGGCCAGGGAGCTGGGGAACTGAGGCAGGAGCTCAGGGGCGGCGGGCAGCAGCACTTCCGGCAGAGGTGGGGAGAGGACCGCAGCCGGTGGCACAGGCACGGTGGGGACCTGAGCGGCGATGTCCACAGCATAGGGAGCTGGGTGGCCAAGCAGAATCTGAGCACACAGGGGACAAGGTGCAAGTCAGGGCCGGCTCTGCCGTCACTGAGGAATGGGGAATACCCAGGCCGAGATGGGAACACCCCTCTCCAGACCACACCCTCCCCAAGGGGAGTCCCTGTCTCAGAGCACATTTAGCGGATGGAGTGAGCAGAAACAAACAGGAATGGGCATTCTCACACCCCTTTCTGTGGAAGAGTCTATTTGTGTGGAAAGGCCAGGAACCGGGCTCTGTCTATGAACCTGCCAAGCTTGGTTGAAGGGTCAGAGAACAGGACACACAGCATCAAAGCCAGGCTCCCACCACCCGCTGGGGCCTGCGGTAGCCTGCCCCATCTGGCCCCCTAATCAGAGTGCGCATAGGGCCTCAGAGTGCGCACTGACACCTGCCGCCTCCTGGAGGGCGACTGCGGCTTAGGCTTGGCTTTCTCACTGTTCTCGTCTCTCCCTAAAAGCTCCTTGGCAGTAAAAGGTAAGACAAGCGGGGAAGGAGGAACCATGGATTGGAAAGTGCAAGTACCCTCTGTCTTCTGCCCCCATTTTGGAGTTGAGAAGGCTGAAATTTTAGAGGAACTTCTCACCTCTCAGGGCTGGAAGGAACAGCCACATTCACTGGGCCTGCTGGCCCTGAGACCTCTGTTGGCAGCCAGTGGCGGGGTCAGAAATACCAAGCCCCAGCCTAGCAGGTGGCCACTTCCCTCCTGGACAGACACCCCAGCTGCTACATTCAGGGTACCCCATGGAGTGGCCGGCCCAGCTCATCAACAGACTTCTGGACCCTTCCCCAGCCAAACAGCAGGGACAGCCACTGAGTCTGGCAGTGACCCTCACATGTCACAGGGCACCCCTCTGTAGCCACTAACTGTTCCCAGAAAGGCTCTTCAGGTAGGAAGGCCCAGACAGCAAGGTCCCCCTCCTGCTCCCCGGTGTGGCCCTCGGCTTTCTGAGAAACAGACGACTGCAAACCAGCGGGCTCTGAGCTGCCGCTAAAACCTGCTGGGACCAACAGCACTTACTCAGGTGGGCCACAGGACGGACACGATTCTTCCCACTCACTGTCTAATCAAACGCCACCCTGCTATCCAATATGTACCATCCCTTCCTTCTCTATGCACAAAGCTCTCTGGAGATAAGACAGCAAGAAGTGATGGCCAGGAGGAACAGCTCACAGTGGGGCAGCTTACTCCAGACTGGATTCAGCACTAACGGAGCTGGGGGGCACCTGGCGCCAGGGATGCTCCGCTCCAGGCCCCTTCACATTAGGGCCACGCCAGCTGCTTTCCTGCAGAGGCTGAGGCTCAAAAGGCAGGGCTGTGCCACAGTTACAGGGCTGACAGGGCTCAGAGCTGGGGTAAGGCCAGGTAGGAGGAGGTCAGGTAAGGAGGCCCAGGGGGGAAAATGCCAGGAAGGATGGGACCCAGGTAAGGAGGCCCAGGTGCGAGAGTGTCCCGGTGGGAAGGCTCCCATACCAGCCCCTCTCCCCTCACTCGAGTTTGAACAGAATAGTCTGCAAGCCCCAAAACGTGAGTGGACTGTGTAGGGGTGTAGATCCCTGTGGGAAGGCCTCCCACCAGCAAGGCACATATCCTGTGTTCCAGAGCGCCCCTTCACAGCCAGCCAGCATGCTGTCACGAGGTATCCACCTGACCTGACACCAGGACATGGCCCTGGGTCCCATCATAACCACCCTTGCAGCCAGCAATGCCATCTGCCCCCAGCCCCCGCCCTGCTATCGGCCTCGCTTCCTCGCCCTCCCAAAGATGGGGTTGTCACCCTGCCTTATCCTGACAAGGTGCTCTTTGAAGGGCGGACCTCAGACAGACGCCCTGTGCCCCAACGCAAGCCACACCAAGACTGCCAGACCAGGCCTGGGTGAGGGCAGGTACAAAGATACCACAAGAGCAGGGGCCACAGAGCTGTGGGAAGGGAGGAACACAGAACCTATCAGGCACGGACTCCTGCATCTCCTGACCCATTCAGAAAACGGAAGAGACGCAGACGCCTCACGCTGGCGCCAGCCCCCGCCTCCCTGAGCCTCACACACATCTCTTCCTGAGAGGGGCGACCCCGGGCAGGGCTGCCTCCTTGCCTGGCCTCTGTCCTCCTTTGCATCTCTGGGTCCTGAGGGTCCCCAGACACTGGGAGGGTGAGCCCCTGCCCAGCAGGTGATTACCTGGCTCCCTGGTGCAGCAGCTGGAGCAGCTTGTTCAGGAAGGTGGGGCTGGAGGGGCTCAGGGCGCACAGGCAGTGCCGGCTGCGGGGGCAGCACGGGTTGTGGGGGCAGCATGGGTTGCGGGGGCAGTGTGGGTTGTGGGGGCAGCGTGGGTTGTGGGGGCAGTGTGGGTTGCGGAGGCAGTGCCAGCTGTGGAGGGGTGGCCCTCATATTCTGCACCGTGTGATGGGGGGAAGGAGGGACGTCGGTAGGCGCCATCTGTGGGAAGGCCGCTGGGTACACAGGTTGGGCCGGGAGCTGGGCCACGGCAGAATGAATGGACAGGGCAGCCACGCCCGGTGGGGCTACGGCCAGCAGGGGGATGGTGGCTGGTGCATTTGGCACAATGGTCCGGCAGGGCATGGCCAGGGGCGCCCCAGGGGGGTGGGGCAGCTTCACAGCCTGCAGAGGCAAGGCTGGGGACGCAGCGGGGAGTGGGGCAGCGAGGCTCGGCAAGATCACGGCTGGAGAGAAATACTGAGGCGGTGGCACGGGAGGCACGGTTGCAGTCGGCAGGTCTGGGAGGGCTGGAGGGAGGCCATCGATTCCCGCCAGGGGCGTGATGGGGGGCACAACAGGAATCGGGGGCATCTGAAAGAGACACAGGAGTGCGTCAGTATGGGCCCCAACCAGGGTCCCTGCCCACAGCACTTGCATGCAAGGACAGCCACAGTCATTGGGGACGAGGGGACACGGGATGAAGAGAGCATGACCCTTTCCCTCCGAGACACCTTTGTGTAGCTGCTGTTGAAGGGAACCCAAAGATAAACCCAACAGATGCAGAAATCTCAACCATGTAAAGCTCTTCAAATAGAAAAGGAAAGTTGGCAGGCTGGGAATGACCTGCTCGATCACCCCTGGTCCAGCGCATGGAGGCCTCCCTGTGTCCACACTCACGACAGCCATGTTGGGGGCTCTGAGGGAGTCAGGGGCAGCTCACATAGTGTGAGCAGCAGCAGCAGTGACCACGGGTCATAGAGGAGTGACTTCAGAGCCCTGGAGCATTTTCATTCGGAATGGCTGGGACTGTCAGAGCCACGAGACTGGCCCTGAGCATCTGAAATCACCTTAGCCTGATCCCTGCAACACGCACAAATTCAAGTTGAAACCTGACTTCTCAGAGGGTTCTCAGAGAAAGCAAATCTTTGAGCCACGTTGGCTGGCTCAGGGGACACCCCTATCCTGTCCAGCCTTGCCACACCAGGAACTCCCGAAAGCTCGCCTGTATCTTCTCAGCAATGCATGTGCCTCCTGGGGGTGGCTGCCACCCGGCCACGTGGACTTAGCACTTCCATCTTTGACAGCCGTCTCGTGCATGCTGGTGTGTGTCACCTGGCCTACACCTCCATGCAATCAAGAGGCAGCAAAAATGCACATGGACTCCTGTCTGTCTGAACGAGCAAGATAACGATTTCACTAGACCCCGAAGCTGCCTAATGTCCTATGGTGACATCTGGGCCTTAGCAGGGTGAGAAAAAAGAATCTTCCAAGTGGGGCTCGTGAATCACAGGAACACTCGCTTGCCCCATCTTTAGAGTGAAGCACACTTCCAGTCTTATCACTGATCAGCCTGTCCAGGTCACCGAAGGCCTCAGAAGTACCTAGAATCCTCCATGCCATTTACCTGGGCAATGGTGCCCTGGCCCCGGCTACATTCTGCACCAGTTATATGCAGTCGGGTCCCTCGAGTGATGGACAGTGTACCCAGAGAGAGACAGCAGAAGTCACTTCTCCTGTGTGAGCCGAGCCTTGCTGACTGGGCTTCCCTGCAGTCAGCAATGCCACAGGCTGGCTTTGGAACTCCGAGGAGCCACATGCCGCACGGCCCTGGGGGAGCTCCACAGGAAGAACGCTCCTCTGAGGCAAACCTACCCGCTTTCTGTGCCAACCCAGCAACCACCTCAAGGACTGCTGTCCATGACCTTGGACTAACAAACCTTTTCCTGTCTTGGATGAGCCTGGGCACATGGGTAAGCTGAAGGCAGATGGGCACGTTGCTGGGAGGGTGCCAGGTGATGGGGTGCTGGGCTGCCCACCCTTCCTGAAGGACCCCATCTGCCACTCACAGCCCAGGTGTCATGGCCTGGAAGGACCAAGAGCAGCCTGCCAGGTTGGTAGAGAATGTGAGGCTGGAGGGCAGGAGACAGCAACCAAGCCAGACACCATGGGACAAGTGGCCGGTTGTGTGGGTCCCTGGAGTGTTCCTGGTGCATATGACTGTGCACAAAGCCCACGCTGCCCAGCCCGGACTCCCCAGCCCAGCCCCAACTCCCTGGCCAGCCCGACCCCAGGTCACAGGTCACATGCACAGACAACCCCCTCTGTGGGTGTCCTGGTGCACCAGCCAGGGCCTGGCAAAGCGTGCGCCATCACTGACGGCAGCCATCAACCTAGAAGTACCTGCGGAGGGACTTGAGCAAGCGGCTGCAGGGGCGCCTGTGGCATCTGGAGGGGCTTCAGCTGAGCAGGGGCCCCCACTTGGGAGGCTGGAGCCAAGTATGGTGGCAGGTGGGGGGGAACCGGCTGGAGGGGGCCCACGGGCTGTGGGGCCAGGACCTGCGGCAGGGGTGTCGTCTGGGCCAGCGGAGGAGGCTAGAGGGAGAGAAGGTAGCTCCCCTTAGACCACCAATCTGCCCAGACAAGTACATCCCCCTGGTTACACATGACAGGATATCAACCCTCACCCTCACATGTACACGCACACGTTCACATTCACACATGCCTGCACACACACTTGCACAGTCACACGTATACACATTCAGACACAAAAACCACCAAACTCCAGCCAGCCTGGAGCCAGGGCATAGCAGATCTTGCAGAGATGTTCTGTGTGAGCAGAGCCTTCCATGTGCAGGGCACTGTGAACACTATGCACGCACGCAAATGCACACACACACACATGCACATGCACATACGAGAGTCACCCCCATCCCTTAGGCACACCAAAGACCTGGGGGAACCACAGAGGATTTGAATGAAGGATCTGCGGGAGGTGCTCACAGACCTGGGCCCAGGGGCCAGCAGAGCTGACTGCCTGCCTGGAGGGACAGTGGCCACAGGAGGTGCCACACTCACCTGCTGGCCGGGGGGCGCTGGCTGGCCTGGGCCCGTGGGCACGGGGGTGCTGGGCGGCGGCAGCACGGGGGCGAAGCTCATGGCTGGATCCGGGAAGTGCTGCTGGAGGGGCGGAGGGCAGGCAGGGGCCGGGACGGAGCCCACTGGCAGGCCAGGCTGCAGAGAGCACCAGGGCCACACTCAGCAGCAACTCTCAGCCACCAGGCCCCCTCCTGGGCAGGGGCAGGGTAGCCTCATGTCATCCCTGTGCCTGGTCCCCACCAGGGTCCCTCTTCCCAGGAACATGACAGCAGAAGCAGTGAGGGGGCCCTGGGCATCATTCACAACAGTGAAGGGCCAGGAACAGCACAGCCCCCAGCCCAGGGGTGGCCAGGCACGTCAGCCCCACAGAACATTACACAACCACAAAAAAAGCCAGCACAGAGGCTTTGCAGAACCGTGGAGAAAGGCTTCCAAGGACATTAAACTGGGGAAGCTCACGCTCCATACGACTGTGACTATGTAAGATGAAAACTTATACATAACTCACAGACGATATGGAGAGAAATGGGCTCTGGAACAGCATGCGAGCACTCCAGCAGTGGAGCGAACACAGACCACAAAAGAATGGGAAATCTAAGCTCTCAGAATGGGTATTTGCTGCCATTGAGGAATTGCTGCGAATTTGTTAATTTGTTGGTGTAATAACGGAATTGGGCTTTGTTCTCTAAGAGTCATTGTGCAGAGCCAGAGGCTGAATCATTTACAGGGGAAGTGTCTTGCTGTCTGGGATTTATTTCAAAACGAGAATGTGAGGAGCAGACAGGGCTACAGAGGATCATGGCTCTTCCATCCTGCCACGAACATTCTCTCCCGTGGGGTTCTCTGGATCACGTGAGTGACGGCATGCCCAAAACTGCCCTCCTCACTTGTCTTTCGCAGTGGGTGCTTTATGAAAGGCAGCATGGTGTGAGTGGTTGGACCAAGTGTATCTGGGATTGAGCTGGGCTTCTGGATTCACCTGAAGCCAGGGAGTGGAGGATGGGCCTGACTGGGCCGGACCATCCGTCTACCAGCTCTGGGCACTGTGCACAGCCCAGGAGCTCGGGCAGGGCCTGGCAGCCTAGGAGCAAGTGGCCTCATGCTCCTGACAGCCTCCAGGTCAGCCTGGCAACCCCACGCCAGCTGCTCCTCCTTAGCTGTTTATCCTCCTTCACTGGGTGCTGCAGACACATCACCATGGCAACCACCCAGGAAAGGCACGGAGGGGTAGGGAGAGCCCTCAGCACACCTGGGGACTCCTTCCAGGCCTCATCCTTTTTGAGTAAGTTGTCACTGTGTCACTAGGTAGGAAGACTGAGACTCAGGCCCCTAGTCCAAGGTGACTGTACCTGTGATGTCCCTGCTCAGGTGTGCTGGTTTCCACGCTGATGCCAGGCCACAGGAGAGGGACTTGGCCCAGTGGGAGCCCAGGCCAGGAGTGCCTCATGTGGCATCAAATGGCATGGGAAGCCCTAACCTAGGCTGAGGAGGGATGAGAGCCAGGCAGAACATTCCAGTCCAGCCCCAGTTCAGCCAATCCTCAAAGCCAAGAACCACCACTCTGGAGCAGCAAGTAGCCTTTTCTTTTTTTTTTAATTTGTTGTAGAGACAGGGTCTTGCTTTTTTGCCCAGGCTGGCCTGGAACTCTTCGGCTCAAGTGATCTTCCTGCCTTCGGCTCCCAAAATGCTGGGATTACAGGCATGAGCCACCACGTTCAGCCTCGCCTTTCCTTAAATGAGGTCTTTCTGCTGTTTAAAATTGTATTTCACTTCATTTTGTGAAATGAAGAAAACTGCAAATGCAAATTGCAAATGAGTCCTGGGGCTGCAGTCAGCAAAGGCAGACTGGGCAAACAGCTTCAACTGCTTTTCCAAAGGGCCTTTCTGGACCCTTCCGACTGAGCAGGCCTGGGAAGGCTGGTCCCACATGCAAGGGTGCAGCAGGGCAGCCAGCAGGAAAGAGGAGGCCAGAACAGCCCATGTGCCCACGCTCAGCCGACATCAAGAAGACGGGCCACAGCACTGAGTGTGCAAGTGACAACCAGCACAGCCAAAGCGCCAGGCAGGAGCTGCTCACTAGGGAAGGAGGAGCTTGGCCCAGAGTACACAGTGGCTGCACCTGTGATGTCCCTGCTTGGGCTTCCCAGCTCACACAGGAGGTGAGACAGCCCACCCCATAAACCACCCTCTGAGGCTGGGTGCAGTGGCTCACACATGTAATCCCAGCACTTTGGGAGGCCGAGGAGGATCACCTGAGGTCTGGAGTTTGAGACCAGGCTGGCCAACATGGTGAAACCTCGTCTCTACTAAAAATACAAAAATTAACTGGGCGTAGTGGCATGTGCCTGTAATCCCAGCTACTCAGGAGGCTGAGGCAGAGGAATCACTTGAACCCAGGAGGCAGAGGACCCAGGAGGCAGAGGTTACAGTGAGCTGAGACTGCGCCACTGCACTCCAGCCTGGACAACAGAGCAAGACTCCGTCTCAAATAAATAAATAAATAAACAAACTACGCTCTGAGGGTACCAATCTACTGCCTGGGGCTCATGGGCAACCCCTCTGTGGCTGGGCACTTGGGACTGCGAGGAGCAATTGTTTTGCTTTCTAAAGTGTTTTTTAAAAATCAAAATAAAAAAATAAATGCCGAATGTGACCCCACTCATCTTAGTCTTTCCCGTGGGAATCAACCCACACGCGTCGTCACAGCCCGAGGCTCCATCACTCCTTCGCCACACGTGCTCCCTGAAACTGTTCCCCTCATTCCCGCCCTATTTTCATAGCTCTGACTTTAACCGCTACACAATATCTGGGAGAGAAGTGCCAGGAGCCCCTCAGGAGGCTGGGCAGCGAGATCAAATCTCAGGTTTCCTTCTTACAAATGATGCTTTTCTGTGATCTATGGAATAGCCTGGGATAATGTCCCAGGCCCAGGGCACTGTCAGTGGGTATCACGATTGTGGCTGTGGGTTGTCACCATTATCACTGTGCCCGCTCCCCAGAGGGAACCACTCAGCTCTATCATAGCCTCCCAAACTCTGGGTGTCCTGGGGTCTGTTTTCCAATAGGGTGTCTTTCCTATCTAGTACGTCTTTACGGGAACGTCAGGGCTACTCGGCCAGTAGTTCCGCAGCTGGCAGCAAGGACAGGGCTTTCCTCTGGGCCTGGCTTTTGAATGTCTCCCCAGGGGAAGTGTGGCTGGACACTGACCACAGGCCACTTTTAATGCTGACCACAGTGCAGTGCAGCCTGGACAGCCCATCACAGAATTTAGAGCCCTCAGGGCCCTCAGACCAGGTAGTGGGGATGGGGAAGGGGGTGGGAGTGGCGCTCTGACTCACTGCAGCCGTGGGCTGCTGGTAGGCCCCCAGTGAGGGCAGGCTCTGTGGCAGGACGGGCCCCTCGCTCACAGGGGGGCTGCACACACACTGGGCCGGGGGCGGCGCTGCGTCGGCAAGGGAGCCAAGCACCACGCTCTGCTGGCTGCTCTGCGAGTCCGAGTACACGGTAGAGCCCTGGCCGCTGTCGAAGGTGCTGTCCGCTGGGGAGGACAAAAGCAGGACTTAGAGTGGACATCTCCAAATGTCACATGAACAAACAATGGCTCATCTGCATATTTTCTTCTGCAAAATAAAGGCTTGATTGTTTCTCCAGATCACATAAATAACCCGCGCATATTGTTTAAACAATTGGCTGCTACAGAACCATACTGGGGATGCTGTCACGGTGCCCCACTCCAACACTGCCCATGTCTGGCCAGCATGATGTCAGGGCAGGTACATCGTGCCAATCCTCCCGCAAGGCAGGTACCCACAACCAGCTCGCCATGGCCTGGGCAGCAAGCACACATTCCAGCTCTTAAAGGCACAAGGGACTTGGGAGGCCAAAGGAATGTCTGAGGTAAGAAAAAACTGATGTCTTCACTGTAGAGATAAATATCACCTGTGTTTTATAAGCAGGGAGGGTGTCTCAGGACTCTGACCACCTTCACACACCATGGCAAAGGGCCTAAACTGCGGGGATTGAGGTCACGGGACCAGGTCTAACTTGGTTGGAAAATGGGGTCAAGGTGCCCCCAACACCGACAGAGAGGCCTTGAGAGGGAAATGCACCCACTATTTCCCTGTGCAGTGGATGCAGTGGCAGGGGTGGCACCAAGTGCCCATGGCCTGAGCTCCCCCAGAGGCCTCACATGGCTCAGGCTGGCCTGGTCCCCATCAAACCCAAACAGACCTGCCTGCTCGTGGGGGCACAGACATGACCCCAGAGCCCACGGGCTTCTCATACTACAGTGTGCCTGGGAACATCTTCAGCCTGTGGGGTCATGCCAGCAGAGGGGAAAACAAAAACCTGTCTGAAATGGTACTTTGGGCTTACTGCTTCCAGATGCCAAAAGCTACAGAAACTTTAGAATTTACCACTTAAAAACGCCACGCTATTTTCGCAAGGGGCTGCATTTCAGAATACTGTGTCCGTTTATAATTTAAACAAAGGGGAAATCCTGTTGGCTTGGCGTTAAAATAACTTTTCCCAGGAATGGATAGAATCTATTGTAACCTAGGAAGACATAAGAAATGCTGAGGTTTAATTGTGCAAAACCAATCAGACAGGCAGCTCTGATTTTTAATGAGCCGAGTGGTCACTAAAGTGGTCACTTCCACTTAGAGAAAAGAGGGGAGAGGAGGACGGGGAGGAAGGGGAGAACGTGCATAGACCTGACAAGTTTCAAGTAGAGCAATTCTAACCATATGTGTAGCATTTTATTTATTTATTTATTTATTTATTTGAGACAAGGTCTCACTGTCATCTGGACTGGAGTGCAGTGGTGTGATCACGGCTCACTACAGCCTTGACCTCCCAGGCTCAAACAATTCTCCTGCTTCCGCCTCCTGAGTAGCTAGAACTACAGGCATATACCACCACACCTGGCTAATTTTTCTATCTTTTGTAGAGATGGGGTTTTGCCATGTTGCCCAGACTGGTCTCCAAACCCTGGGCTCAAGTGACCCACCCACCTTTGACTCCCAAAAGGAGCCACCATGCCCAGCCCACATTTTACATATTTAAAGTGAATATGTGCCGGGCATGGTGGCTCATGTCTGTAATCCCAGCATTTTGGGAGGCCGAGGCAGGCAGATCACGAGGTCAGGGGTTTGAGACCAGCCTGGCCAACATAGCGAAACCCCGCCTCTACTAAAAATACAAAAAAAATCAGCTGGGCATGGTGGCACACACCTGTATTCCCAGCTACTCGGAAGGCTGAGGCAGGAGAATCGCTTGAACCCAGGACATAGTGGTTGCAGTGAGCCAAGATACTGCCACTGCACTCCAGCCTGGGCGACAGAGCGAGACTCCGTCTCAAAAAAAAAGAAAAAAAAAAAGTGAATGAGTTCATTAATTACACAATTAAACATTTTAGAAGACATTTTTGAAACTATTGGCAAATGTGCTACTACAGTCATCAGCTGCTTAAATGGAGTCACCAAGGAAGCCCCCGCTTGGTCAGGACACTTGGTGGGCAGTTTAAGAAAACACAACAAGGGAAAACTGTAAAAACTAACATACTGTTGCATCTTCCAATACAATAATGTGTGTCTGTTTGCCAATCTTGTTACACAGACCGGGTTCTTCTTGGATTATGGGGTTCCTGCTCTTACCCAGCACATCCCAGAGCAAGGTGCAGAAGGCTATGTGGGGTGCTATCCATTATGAAACAGAAGGGGATAAGGGTGTACATGTGCGCACACATGTGGATGTCAGTGTGCATGTGCATATTTATGCATGAGTGCAGACGTGTGCATGTGATGTGTTCACATTTGTGGGGTGTTCACATGTGTACATACGTGTCCATTTGCATGCAGGGTGGGTGTGCATGTATACACACACGTGGGGCATGAATGTGTGCAGGTGTTCACGTGTGGTATCCACATGTATGTGCATGTGTAGATGTGCCTACGTATTTGTGTGTGTGTGTTCCATGTGTGCCTATGGGTGTTCTATGTGTGCGGTAGGCTACATGTTTTATTATTGTTTTGTATTATTATTTTTGTATTAAAATACAAAAATTAGCTGGGCGTGATGGCACATGCCTGTAGTCCCAGCTACTCAGGAGGCTGAAGCAGAAGAATCACTTGAAACCGGGAGGCAGAGGTTGCAGGGAGCCAACATCGCACCAGTGCACTCCAGCCTGGAGACAGAGCGAGACTCTGTCTTAAAAAAAAAAAAAAAAAAAAAAAATTGGTAGCATCTGTTGCCTCTAGGGAGGACAATGAAGTGATTTGCTACCTCCTGGCCTTTTTGAATTTTACGCCATGTGGCTATATTACCTAGTTTAAAGAAACCGCAATGAACAAGTAAAAGTGTTTTTGAGGGGCCGGTTGCGGTGGCTCACACCTGTAATCCCAGCACTTTCAGAGGCTGAGGCGGGCGGATCACGAGGTCAGGAGATCGAGACCATCCTGGCTAACACGGTAAAACCCTGTCTCTACTAAAAATACAAAAAAATTAGCTGGGCGTGGTAGCAGGTACCTAATCTAAGCTGGAAGTGGAAGCAGGTAGTAATCCCACCTACTCAGGGGGCTGAGGCAGGAGAATGGCATGAACCCGGTAGGTGGAGCTTGCAGTGAGCCAAGATCGTGCCACTGCACTCCAGCCTGGGCAACAGAGCAAGACTCTGTCTCAAAAAAAAAAAACAACAAAAAAAGTGTTTTTGAGAAGCGTGGCCATGGCCTCTGCACAAAGCACACAGAATCCTTCTCAGTCGGTCTGGAAGTGGGCCTGTCTGCAGAGAGAACACCCACACCTGAACTGCAATCATCAGTTAATCAGTGTCTCCATCTGATTTTCCCACAGTGGATCAAACCTGAATTATACTATCTGACCACAAGCTAAACATATAGAAATATCCTCAAACTACGTCTCTTCAAAGTTTGAAAAAAGGAGATTTTTAAACTCCCATCCTAGAAATTGTTTAACCCACAATTACGATTTAAAAGTGTGTAGTGCTGTGTCGGATGTGAAGAATTTCTTCTTACAAAAAGTCGGTGCTCTTTAATTTTTTAGATGTATCAGAAAATGGAGCAATAATGTACCAATTTTATTCTCCAAAGCAAACCTGAGCAGGTTCGAGTGACATAAATAGTAGGCAAACCATCTCGACATGATGACTGCTTGTTTGAATTTAAACAGCCTACTTTGAAGAACTAGCCATTTCAATGATAAATGAAGGATGTGCATATTAAATAAATTAAACAGACTATTTCAGTCTTTGCACATGAATGATCTGAAATATTGGCCCGGGCAGGTCCCGTGGCTCTGTCATTCTATCCCATGCATATTCACAGAATGAACAAAGCCATGTTCCTCAGTCCTCAGCTCACTGCTGAATTCTTAGGATGTTGAGGGCACAGGCAGGAACTTTTCTGCCTGTATGTGCAGAAGATACTAGGTTTTCCCTAAATGGTCTTAGATGAAGCCTGATCCAAAGTGATTCCTGCCAATTCATCAGTAACACCCTACTGAAAATGTACAAAAGGTCCCAAAGGTTCTGCCTTAGAAGGGAGATAGTACAGGGGATGGGAGGTCCCCATGGCAACACCACAAGCCAAGCCAGCAAGCAGCACACTCTGTTCCCAGGACAGATGTCCCACCAAGCAGCTGCTGCCGCCACCTCACCTGGCCTTCACATTCCCCCCAAGGGGGCAGAACTGTCATTCTCAGACAGGTTAAGGGACCTGCCCCAAGTCCACAGATCCATAGCAGATCACCGGGAAATGTTGAGAAAGCCCCAATCCCTTCCCTGAAACAAGGCTCACCCATACCTAGGGTCCACACCCTGCATGGTGGGCTGGGGGGACAGGGCCCAGGCTGGTCACAGAATCAGGCCCTGCACATCCGAGTGCTTGGGTCTGCTGGCCCCACCACCCTGGAAGTTGCTCTCTTCTGAAGTTCACGACATGCCCTGGCACCAAGGGTGCTGGCAGAAGACGAGCCTGTCATGGGGCATAGGCGCCCAGCCAGGACTCCCGGGAACTACCTACAGCTAAAGCAATCACCCATGCTATGTGAGGACAGCTCAGAGCTACATGATGTCTCCTCCGAGGGGATGCTATGCTGACCCCCTTTCTCACAAAGCATTCCAATAAAGGGAGAGGACTTCATTTTTATTTGCCCAGTAGCTGGTTTCTGCAGGGTAGGTGGGAGGGGTGCCCATGGCCACCCCACCCCTGAGCACTCACAGGCCAGGGAGGTGGCGCTGGTCGGCAACGTAGGTGGCAGGAGGTGCTGGTCAGCCTCCGGCTCCTCAGGCTCTGGTGGCCCAGGCTGCCCAGCCTGTGCATGGTAGGTCACCTGGACCTGCAGGGGCACCGGCGGACCCCTGGCCTTGTCCGGGCTGCCCACATCCTGCTGCTCCTTGGGCTGCAGCGCGGGCCAGATCCTCTCCCGCCGCCACTGGATCAAAGCCACGCGGTCACGGATGGACTTGGCCACGATCTTGACGTCACTCTCATGGAAGAATCCAGACTCTATCTGTAAAGGCAGTCATGTTGTCAGCATTGCTGGGGATCAGCCCTCGCCGGCCCACACCCCTTACCTAAAGTGCTTTCCCATCACTGGCTCATCCACGCAGCACACGCTCGCCATCCCATTGCCACTGAGTGTAAAATCCGCGGGGACAGCTCAGAGATGGCACGGCAGGGGTTTGCCAGGCAAGGCAAAGAAAGACCACCACCACGCAGGCCTGACCTGCCTCCCACAGAGTCCACAGCAAGAGCAAAGCAGACCAGCCCCTCAACTGGACCCGAGGGCTCCCTGAGCTCCCGGCCCCCCCAGGGCTGGTGGCAGACAGGAAGGGGCTCCTGATTGTCTCCATGCTCAGAAGTGGTGACAAGGAGCTTTGGAGCTAGCACTTTCCTGAAACGTCTCTGAGTCTGGGGCTGCCCAAAGATGGGGGAACAGGGCCACACCCGAGTTGCGGATGGAGGAAGGACATGCGTTTTGTAATTAGGGACCACTAAGGTATGCACTGATGCCTGGCAAGTTTTAAAACTGATTTACCAAGCACAGCCTTGACAGCATTTGTAAGAGAGCCCCAAGGTCTCCAGGAAACATCATGAGCTCGCCAAGAATATTCATGGAATAACTACGTTCTTTCTTCTGATGAAAGAGAACCCTTTTGAAGGAGCTGCTCTTGCTAGGCTGCAGTTGTAGTAACCACAAACACATGAAAACACAGGAGAACAAAGATTCCAGATCCACCCGCACTTCCCCTCCCTTCCTGAGCACCTCAGTCCTAAAGGCGCTAGGTCAGGCTGGACCAGCCAGGCCTCCGCAGTAGGGCGGAGGTGCCCGTGCAGGAGGGCATCCTGGCTTCGGGGCAGTGCCAGGCACAGAGGGAGTCACAGCTGTCGGGGAGGGGAGGTGGTGACAGCACCAATGGAGGCCAGCGACCCCGCAAAAGTGACCAAACAAGAAAATATATTAGGGATAGTGGACGCCAGGCTCCTCAGGTGTGGAGAGGCAGAAATTTTCAACAGGAACCTTTTTGCCGGGTGGGAATTGGAGCTGTTGGTGTGAAGCGCACAACAGACGTGAATAAACACAGACAGACTGCACAGACAGACTGCACAGGCAGGCTCGCGACACCTTCGTGGTGTAAATGTACAGACGCATGTGTACTTGTGAACTGAGTTTATCAGGAGGGCCTGGGAGCAACAACACCCACAGCAAGGAGCACACAGAGCTCGGCCAGGACAGGAACGCAGCGCGGCTCTAAGAGGCGGCAGCTCAAGGCTGGGCAGGAGAAGGACAGGATGAGCTTGATAGTGAGGATGTGCTCAGAGTGACAGGGACGTGCAAAACGGCACGGAAGCCAGTGCTGAGGGCCTCCCACTGGCAAATCTGGGGCATTTTGAGCATCAAAATGAACAGTGACACGATGACGGTTTAAAGGACGTGTCCACAGACTCTGACATGCATTTTGCATATCGGGGTGGCAGGAAGGGTGAGGTGTCACTGCTGGTATCAGGTGGGGGGCGGCGGGTAGGTGTGGCCTCTCTATCTCCATCTCTCCCTCCCTCTGTTTCTCCCCTGTGGCTCCCTCACCCAGTCTCTTTGCCTCCCTTTCCTGTGGATCATCTGCTCTAGGGGAAGCCATGTCACAAATGACCCTATGCAGAGCCCCTCCTGGCAGGGAACTGAGTTCTGAGGCAGGGTCTGAGACTGCAGCCCTGGCCAACACTCGATCCCATCTCACTGGGGCCCTAAGCCAAGGCACCTGATCCCTGACCTCCAAGGTTGTGGCCGGGGCGTTTCGAGTGACTCACCAGGCAGCAATGGGACAGCTCAATCCATGGAGCAGGACCCATTGAGTAAAACAGAAAACCACGAGGCCACAGAGAGGTAGAGAAATAAGTGGGAAGATTGGTGACAAACAAGATATTTACAGTGTCCAAACATTCTCCATGAGACACGTACAGTTGCGAAAGGTGAGAGGAGCTCAACTTAGAGAAGCCACAGGCGCCCTGCACCAAGCTGAGAGCCAGCATCTGCCTAACTGGCGGGTGAAGCCGTGCACCCCTGGGAAACGCATGCAAACTCAGCCCCTTCCATGAGATTCCCATGGAGATGCAAGACCCGACTGTGACCCACCCACAGAGGGACACCTGAGCCCGTCCCGAGGGACAGGACATGGAAGTCAGGCGAGGAAAGGGGCCCAGAGGCCTTGTGATGGTGTCACTGGGACAACTGGGGACCTGAGTGGCCTGAGGATAGGAGGATGGGCCTGAGGATTGACGGTACTTCCGGATGCAAGAAAGTGCCCTAGTTTCAGGAAGCAGACATGAAAGTATTCCGGGCTTCAGGGGAACCAGGTCAGCCACTTAGTCTCAAATGGTTCATGGAAAATAAATGGTTCTTTGTAGTGTCCTTGCAATTTTTCAGTAAGTTTGTGATTATTCAAAAATCTTTGTTTCAAAAGACAATTTTTTTCCACAGAATGATGTTCCCTAACAGAAACAGCCCTGGTCAGTCTCCCCTGATTCAGAAGAGACATGAGTGGGGCGGGGGAGGGGGGCCAGTGAGGTGGGACAGAAGCTCACGGCTCAGTCAGTGGGACCCATCTACACTCAGGGTCGCCACTGGCCCCAAACCAGCCCCAAGGCCACTCAGCAGCAGGGCAGCCCAGCTGGGAAGGAGGAGAAACCAGGCACCAGGTTCTCTTCTGGCTCAGAGTCCAGAGCGGATTTTTTTCTAGGGAGCCCCAGAGAACAAGCTCCAACCCTGGGGGGTCACAGGGAGGCCGAGGCAGGTGTCCCTGTCACTGGCACCCGGGGGCAGGTATGCACAGCTGGCCAGACCTGCTTGGCCCTGGCCTTTGCTCCTAATGAGAATGTGGGTGAGGCCATTCCTAAGGCTCCACGTAGCCTCGGGGTCATATCCAGGACGTGGCCCTGCCCTTGCCCACCTCAGCCCAGATACGTGACCAGAGGCTGCCAAGGCCACGTCCTCCTGCTGCCATTACTATTTGCTGCTGGCGCCACAGCCCACAGCCCATTTTCCCTTGCGACTCTGTCTTCATCATCAACCCCAGCCTTCCTCTCTAAAGTGTTTCTTCTATTTTTTTTTCCCAAACAGGAAAACATTTAGCCATGGTGAGTGCCACACAGGCACATCGCATTATCGGGAGAGTATGAAGGTGGAGGGGAGGGCTGGCTGGGAATCCCCTTGGGGGTCGACTCCCAGAGTCCCTTACTGATTGAAGCTGGCCCAGGCCCCACAGAGTCCGCTATTTCCTCTGTCTCTCCCTGGGGAGCTCTATCTGGCCCCTTCCATCCGCCGAGTGGAACTTGCTGAGAGGTGACTTCAGGAGAAGGAGAGCTCTGCCCCATCTGCATTCTCTCCCACCCTGGGGGTCCTTCCAGAAGGAAGTCTCATCTGGATTCCAGAACATCTCTACGGCCTAACACCTGCTAATCTCAGGGACTTTTGTTTGTTTGAGACAGGTCTCGCTCTGCCACCCAGGCTGGAAATCATGCAGCAGGATACGGCTCACGGCAAAGGCCTCCTAAGCTCAAGCAATCCTCCTGCCTTGGCCTCCCAAAGTGCTGGGATGACAGGCGTGGGTGACTGCACCCAGCCTAATCTCAGATTTTAGGAACAAGAGCAGCCTCAGAGCCAGGTGCTAGTGTCTCTCTAGCCGCAGCAGATATACCAACATCAAGCTGTTTTCACTGCATCACGGCGAGGCCCCTCTAGTCTAGGATCCATGGCAGGGCTGGTGTCAGGACCCCAGGGAGGCCAGTGACGGACTCTGGTGTCTGAAATGGGCGGGAAGGAGTAGTGAGAGGTTAGAACCTGGAAAGGCCCCATAGGGACCCAGTGTCAACCTGCTGGGGCACACAAGCTTTTCCCGGGGAGTGAGTCCCAAGGTAGGAGCATGTTGCTTCCAGCTGCTGTCAGGTGGCTCTTGAGGTCCTGCCTTCCCTGTTCTTAGCAGAGCGGGGCGGGTGCTGTTTATTGTTGTGCTGAGCACAGGTCGTGTCCCTTCTTCTTGGATGCTCTATTTCACGGGTGACGTGTCTCACAATGAAAAAAATGTAAAAGATGCAGAAGCAGGGGTGAAGTTGCTGGGGCCAAGGGGCCTCTGCTGTGAACTGATGCAGGAACACAGCCCCAGAGTTCAGTCAATTGCCAGGGACGGGGACTTGTGTGGTCACGGGCACAGGAGGCTGTAGGTTGAAGGGACAGCTGCATCCACAACGACCCTGCAGGAGGGTGGGGGCAGGGAGGCTGAGTCTCAGTGTGGATGAAAAGCAGGGAGGAGTCGCAGTCTTGGGAGGCTCCTCCCGCTTGCCTGTCTTGGGAGCTGCTAGACAAGGCCCAGGGCAGGTTCTGGGCTTTGCCACCTTAGGACAGAACCCAAGACAGGCAAGGAGGCCATGAGGTCTGGTGGAGGCAGTAATACTGCTCTGGTAGAATCCTGGGCCCCTCCCCAGGCTGCACCACCCATGTTGGAATTGGCGATAAGTGGGCTCTGATGTCCCCTCTGCCGCTCAGCTGTCGCTGTAGCACTTGGCCTCCTGACACGGCTCCCCAGTCCCTCATACCCTGTCCCCCCAGCACTGACCAAGCATAACCACATTCGTGGAAGGAACAAGAGCGCCTCGTTCTCCTGCCCTTCCTGAGGCTGTCACCACATCAAAACCAGGTCATCCCAATGTCCTCCTATCCTTGCCCTTGGCCCAGACCTCAGTATCGGGACAGAGGTAACTCCCTGCAAGGTCAGAGCCAGCACAGCTGCCCCAGGACGTTCCTCAACCTCATGTGTGTGTGAGACTCCCACAGGTCATCCTCATCCTCCCTCGAGGCCATCTTCTGTCCTCTCAAAACCTCAGCCATCCCACTGAGCGGCCAGCCAGGTGCCTCCAGAAAGATGTTCTTGGCCTGCAGCCACCATCCCAATCCTCAGCTTACACAATGTACACAGCCTGTGCAGCATCTCACTCGGCACTTGCTATTTGCAATGAATGTGTGAAGGGACAGCTATATTACATCAGCAGAGAAATGGTGCACCTGAAGTCACAGGATAGATGTGCTGGTAATTATCCGAATGTAATTCACAGCAAACTTGAAGCAATTCAATTTGAAAAAATGTACCTCTGTGCACCACATGGTCATGGAGAGCCATGAAAGAGCCTCCAGGAAGCACAGAGCTCATCGATCCCATTAGATCTGCTCATAGCAGAGCCTTCTGTGTTTGGGTCAGGGATGTGACCAGAGATAAGCCAGATGAGAGTGGGCCAGGTGGGGACACAGGTGGCCACTTTGCAGCATCTGCAGTGATGGTGCAGCCAGCTTGCAGGAGCCCCACAGAGAAGCCAGCCTGGGCGCCACCCCACAATGGGACGCTGTAGCCATCCTCACTGTGCTATCACAGCCCAGGACATGGGCCACTATGCAGGGGAAAGCAGAGCCCTGGCCCGAGGCACTGGCAGCCTGAGGAGGCGTCTCCTCCAGTCCAAGTCCCAGGCACTGAGGCCCTGCACGCAGGTCCACACCAGGAGCACCCCATCCTACAGCTGTGGAGAGGCTAGGAGCAGCAGGAAGCGTGCCAAGACCCCAGCAGGACCTTAGCTCAAGTAGCCCAAAGCCCTCAGCCACACAGCCAGCCCCAGGAGCAGCCCGGTTCCACCTGCTTCCTTCCTCAGGGGTCACGGCTGCAGGAAGTCCAGCTGAGAGACTGCTGCTCCCTGCACTGACCTCACAGTGTAACCTACACCATGTGGCCCACTGAATCCCTTATGCACCACATACCAGTGCCCCCATGGACAAGGAGCTGCCAGGAGGAGCAGAGTCTCTGACAAACACGCAGCTCACTGCACCCCAGAGTTCCTGGCTCCGAGGGCCCACGCACCTTCCATGGTATCGCCAAGCCTCAGTTTCCACACCCGAGTCAGACCTCCGCAGGAACCTTCCGGAGCAGCCGCCCCTCCCACCTCTCTGCAACCCCCATCCAGGTGTGATCCACTTCCCTTTACTGAGACCCAGCCCGGCCTGGAGAAGTGAAGCTTGGGAAGAATCATCAGCCTGGAACTGGTGACTGATGGATATTTTCAACAGACGTGATGTATTCAGTAAAAAGCTTATTCAAAAGAAAGAAAAAACGGCGAGCACCTTTGTGGTCAGGACACATGAGCCGAGGGCTCTCCACCATGAACACACCAGATTTATTTCTGCTCAGGTGTTCACTGCAAATGCACAACTTTCTTACCACGCAATACTAACTGCCTTCTTCCTAGCCTCTCGTTCCCACTGGTCTTCCCCTTTGTGACTTTCTTTTCATCTGTTCCAGTGCAGACATTCCTGTCCTTCGTATCAAGTTGTCTGACTTAATGTCAACGTTTGTTCATGTTTTGTAACCAACAACAAAGACGTTTCTGTCTGTCTCTAGGCCCTGCACGAGGGTTCTCAGGCAGCAGTGTTGGCCCTGGGGCCCTCCCAGGCCAGGCTCTCACCACTTTCCCTCTCTAGCGTCCACTGCCCAATGCCCAGCAAACATGCCCTATCCCTGCAGGGGTGTCACCAAAGTCTGCTTGTCCAAGAACTTCTAACAGCCCCCGGCCCAGGGCAGCAGTGCCCCATAGAACATTCCAGGCCAGAAACGTCCTGCACTGTGCAAGACAAGAACCACTAACCACACTTGGTACCGAGCACTTGAAATATGGCCAGTGGGACTGAGAACGTGGATTTTAAATTTTAATTAATTTATATTTTAATAGCACCTGTGGGCAGTGGCGATTTTACTGGATGGCACAGACCTGAGAATCAAGTCAGAATAATCTAGATCTGTCCCACCTGCTGCACCTGTCCCCACACCCCACACAATTCCCATTCCATCACTGACCCCCTGGCATCGTCACCGTGGCCTCTCCTCCTACCACTGCACCTGGACCACTCCCACTCCTTTCTGCCTGTGCCTGTGGCCCTGTCTCTTCTGCCTCTCATTCCAGCCGGCTCAGCGCCCCCTCCAATGAGGCCCCGATGACACCCCAGCACAAAGGGGCACTTCTGCTGCCAGCCCCAACCCACTCCTCATCCACAGAGCTGAAGATGATGAGAAGAGCAGGAGGAAAAGAAGAGGCGGAAAGGTACACCCGACCCACCTTTCTAAGTGGAAAAGTCCCAGGTTCCGGAAACCCAATATAACAGCGCTCCCAAACAAAAGGAAAGGCAAAGATCCCAAACCCAAAGCCACCACACTGACACAAAGTCAGCAAGAGTCCGGCAAAGCAAGTAAGGCCTTTCTGACAAGTCAGAGGTCCTGGGTTGCTCTCTGCACACCCACCCTGAATTCCTGCACTGCACTGGCTCGGAGCTGCTAATCCCCTGGGTGCTGTGTTCTTGAGGGGACTCCCACTTAGGCCACCCCTGTGCAGACCCTAGGCAGATGTGGCCAGGCCGTGAGACCTCAGCTGCCCACACCTGCCTGGACGGCACCGCCGCACCCACTGGCCTTGCAGTCCCCTCCGGAGCAAGCCCCCTCAGCCCACTTTTGTTCTCAACCTTGGAAGCCGTGAGCTGCCAACACCTGCACCCACCACACCCCATCTGAGTCCCGCTTACCATCTCTTGGGCCACTTCATCTGGCGTCTCCTTCTCCAGGTCGAAGGTGAACTCTATGGCTCCATTGTCCTTGGGCTTTCCCTTCAGTTTCTTGGGGTCTTCCACCCAGAGCCTCAGGGCAATGGTGGACTTCCTGCCGTGGTCCTCCTCCGCGAGCTCAACCCTCACGCCCGTGTCCTCTGCGAAGAAGGCGTGGCTCAGCAGGTCTTTGATCTCGTACCTGGAGGGAGAGCGGCTGACAGGCAGAGGCATGGGCGCCAGGGCCTCCATGCCCAGGCTCCTGTGGCCACGTGCACCAGGGTAAGGACAAGCATACCTGCAGGCGCCTGAGGCCAGGCCTCATGTCTCAGCACTCCCAGGGGTGAAGAAAAGATTTCAGTGAATCCAGTCTTACTATTAACACATAGTGTTTTAAGACTTCCTTTATTCTCCCTCATTATAAAAAAAAACATGCTCATAAAAGATTCAATGATACAAAAGAGGATCTGGAAAAACATTAGGCCTCCCGTTATGCAAATACAGCCCCTGTGGATGTGCTAGCCAGCTTTCAATTGTCAGAAGACACAACTGAAACATTTTAGTGTTTAGTCCTGGGTAGGTCTAAAATGGACACAGAAGCGGAGCCCTCACACTCTGAGCTCCCTGCACCCAGTGCCATGAAGCAGTGACCTTGTCAAGGGGGCTTCCTTCAGGACGCTGGCCAGATGACAGGGAGCAGGGCAGAGGGCGAGCTGGAGAAAAGTGAGGACCTGCAGAACCAGGGGGCCCCAGCCAGACCCAGCCTCAAAGGCTCTTTGCAGGGATCCGGGAGGGCAGGCCACAGTGTGTTGCCATGGTGACCACTTCGGGGCTCTGCAGGGCTTGGCCACCCAAAGAAGACTCCTTAACTACTAACCTATAACCCCCTTTACCCTATAACTGCAACCACACAGCACACACTCTTTGGGGCCTGGCTTCCTCTGTGTGTGCTCCAGAGTCACCTGTGTGGTTTCGGGTATCCACAGTCTGTCCCTGCTTACTGCTGTGGGGTGTCACGTCAGATGGTGGGTGTACTCCAGTGTGAGGGCGAGGGAAAGCTAAGGAAGCACCCCCAGCCTTCCACCTGACCAACAGGGAAGGACAGGCCCTGCTTGGAGGTGGGGAGCTGGCTTTGTGGAGCGGTTCCAGGCCTGCTGTTTTTGAGAAGGGTCAAACAACCAGGTCCATGAAATACACGTCAGGGCTCAAAAGGGAGGCCCACACCTAGAGCCCTTGGTGCGGGGATGTTCTTCAAGGCATGGGAGTTATGCAGAGAGGAGCAGAGGGGCTGGGGAAGCCCCAGGCGCTCAGCCACTACAGGCTGGGTCCTGGAGGAGCGGCCAGCCAAGGACAGGACTGTCTCAAAGCCAAGGAGGGAGTTTTCCCCAAAGCCAAGGAGTGGGTTCCCAGATGGCCGACAAGGACGTGAGGGCCTGGCCTCCTGGCCTGGTGTCACCCACACGCACCCAGGGCCGACATGCTCACCAGCCCCTGCTAACGTGCCCCAGACACCCTGGCCTGAGCCTGCCTGTCTTGAAGTCCTCTCATCAAGAACACAGCTCTCAATGCCAGCTGGAATGAGTTCAGCTGGAGATGGACCCCAGAACCCAAGGCCCTTTAGGGGAACTCACCTTTCCTCCTTGTTTTTGCAGATACACTCCCCAATAATCTCCTTGATTTCGGGATCGTGCACTTTCTCAAAGCTGGCCGGCTTGATACCCTGACAGGGAGAGAGCAGAGTTACCTGACCTGACCGGCCACTGGAAGGCGAGGCCTCCACCACAGTGGGAGGAACTCCCACGCCCAGCCACGGCAGGACACGGGCATTGGACTTAACCTGCACAAACTACTAGAAAACTGGGCAAAATATGCGAAACGGATGACAGGGCAGCGCCAAACGCAGGCTCTGGGAGAAAGGGACACAATCCCCCATGGCCCCAGCTCACTGCCCAGAGCAGTTCCCAGACAAGGCACCGTAACCCAGCAGAGCCCTGCGGCCCCACTGAGTTGAGGGGTACAGCTGAGTTCAGGGAGGCTGAGGAGGCCACAGGCAGAGTTCCAGAAAGAAGAGAACACACAGCAAAAAAAAAGAGCCCCAAGTATCTGCACCTGGGTACCCTCCAGCCTTTGCTGAGGACCAGACCACAAAACCACATGTGCATTGTCAATGCCACAGGGCCGGGTGAAGAACCACAGGGAGCTGCAGGCAGGGCAATTCGCAGAGTTCACACAGGTCAGGATGTGTACAATGTACGGCATCCAATCAAAAATTACTAGAAATGCTGAGATGTAAGAAAATGTGACCCACAACCCTGCAGAAAAGCCAGCCAACAGAAAGAGACCTACAAATGAGAGGGGCTGCAACTTGTAGACAAGCAGGTTAAAACTCTTTACAGATACATACAAGTAGTAAAGGAAAATGAACATAAAAAATGAGAGATAAAAACAGAACCAAATAGAACTCAAGATGAAAAGCCCATCTGAATTGAACGCTTCACCGCAGCAGACTGACAGCAGATTATACACTGTAGAAAAAAGACGAGTGAACCTGAAGATGTGGTGCAGCAGAGGAAGATGGTCACTGAGGCTCTATTCTGTTCATTTCAGAATCTGAAATGCTACCAAGGTCACATATGCACATGACATCCATAAAACTGGAATCCCAAAAAGGATAAGGGGACATAAAAAAAAGACTTGAAGAAATAATGGCTTAAAATTTCACAACTTTGATGGAAACTCTACGCCCATAGATGGAGCAAGATAAAGCAGAGCTGGGAATAAATTGGAGAATTCTGTGAAACCGCTGCAATTCCCTTCCAAGTCTCCCCTCCCCACTGCTTGAAGCCAGGAGCCTGATCTCCTACCATTCAGAAACTTCTTGGGTCACCCTACGTCTGTCAAAGCCACCATCACCCCAGCCACAACACACTGCACACCTCCACCTCAGCTACAGAATTTGACACTGGGGTTAACACCTCAAATGCAGCAGCCAGTCTCTGGAACAGTGTTGATCAGAGCTTCACCGAACCTCCCAACCACGAGGGCCCCTGTGCCAGGAGGCTAGCAGAGGCAGTGCCATGATGCGGTGGATGGGACGCCTCCCACAGAGCCGGGCCTTTCTAACCACACCTGGGCTTCCTCCCCACACTTCCTCCTTGAGGGTGCAGGAGCACTATTTGTGGTCACTGCTGCTGGCCAAGGGCCAGGCCATGCGGCTTTGTTGCAGGGGGGTGCAGGTGGCAGCCTGAGGGACAGTGGCTCCTCGCCCAGCCAATGGCTTGCATGAAGGGAGCAGAGGGCAAGCCCTGCAACCCGACTCGAACCTCAGAAGCAGCAGGGTGGGGCCAGGTGCTGCTTGCAATATGCTAGGTTGTTTTGTGTTGAAAGTGGAGTAAGACAGCGTATGAGCAACTAATTTTAAAAAATTTTAAACACAATGAGGGTACCAACTATCACATTCTTCCTCCTTCAACACGATTTAGCCTTCAAAAGCTTCACCTGACTCTTAATATAGAGAACATAAAGCATAAGTTTTCCCAAGGTCAGGGAGGAGGGTGGGGACACGCCCACCTGCCCTGGGTGCTGGAGTCCGCAGCCTGGGGCAGACACAGGAGTGAAGAACCTAAGGGGCTCTGCCCAGTAGTGTACACCCCCAGGGTCGAGGAGCACCACCAGCCCCTGGGATGGCTTCGGGACAGACCACCATCCACCCTCCACAGTGAACCCAGGGGCCCTCCCGTCCCACACCAGCACCCCAAGGCCTGGCAAATGGAGCTCTTGACCTCTGGAGTGCCCCACTTCCTCCTGCTGCAGACCATCCCTGCCTCCCTGGAGGGCCGCTGCACACAGCCAGCAGGTCCCCATGCCTTCCAGGACCCATGGAAAACTGTGCACCTGTCTGTGAAGTTTCTGACCCAGGCCCACAGGTGAGTCAAGGACTCTGTCTGCCCTCCCACTTCCTCAGGGGCACACAGGAGGGGCTCAGAACAACCAAGTGACTGATGATTTACAACAACCAAGGGACAGAAATGCAGGTAATCTGCAAGGAGGGCTCAGGATGGAGGGATGGGTCAGGGTAAGGCTGCACAACTGCTGAGGACCACAGCCCCTGGTGCACCTGCAGAAGCAGCCATGGCCCCGCAAAGCAGCACTGAGGGGCAGCGCGGCCCCACCCAGTCAGGTGGCACGTGGAGACAGCAGGGACTGCAGGGATCAGGGCAGCCTGGGCCCTCAGTGCGGATGCTGCGTGTCAGGGACAGCTCTGCAGGCCCCTGGGCTTCACAACAAGACGGACGGTGCAGAAAACAGGCACAGAAAGAATCGGCCCGGCCATTCCACTTCCAGATGTTTTGTTTGCATTCCCTCCACCCAGCAGGGCCACCACAGAGGGAGGACAAGACAGATCTGTTTATGCAGCTGAAGCCGTCCAATTAAAGAAAAAAATCACAGCGACAGCAAAACAGGGATTAATGTTCCTAGCTGCCTAGCGCTGACGATGGCCTAGAGACACACTTGGTGTAGGGGTGACTGGTTTAGCTGAAAAAGGAATCAAACCATTGTTTCAAAATAAAGAAGACAGGAAACCAGGCAGCCATGGGCGGCTCAGAGTGTGAGCACTGGGGATGGGTGGCCTAGGCAAGCCTCCAGGCAGGGGGCTATGGTGAAGCTGCAGCCTCTCTGAGCCTCAGTTTCCCCACCGTCCCTGCTGTGAGAGCGACAACCTCCATGGCTAAGCACTGCCTACAGTGCCCCATGCACCACCATCACTTCAGGTAGGAGACCTTGAGTGACCACCCCGCTACTAAGCCTCAGTTTCCCCCTCTGTAAAATGGCCAATCTCCTCAGTTTCCTCCTCTGTAAAATGGCCAAGCTCCTTACACAGCTGCCAGGATGGCTTTACAGAGGCACATGGAGCCCAGCCCAGGGCACGGCCCAAGGCCTCTGTGTCCATATTAATTAACCAAGGGGCCAGGTGGACTCACACAGGTGACCTTGCGGTAGATCTGGGCCGCGTTCTGGCACTCCGAGTAGGGGTACTCTGAGGTGGCCATCTCCAGCATGCACATCCCAAAGGCATAGACGTCCACGGACTCATCGTAGTGCTCCTCGTACATCTCGGGCGCCATGAACTCGGGAGTACCTGTGCCCGGGAGCAACAGACGCAGCGGTCAGCTGGCCACGGGCCCAGGAAGAGCTGGAGCCAGTGTCCCGGGAGCTTTGGCTGCCCAGAGCCCCATGTACCCTCCACATCCCATGGCACACTCAGAACACTTGGACCCCAAGGCCAGCCCTGCCCCTCACTTGGGACACAGATGTGGTTCCAAAAGTTCCACCTGGAACCATAGGAGTCCAGGGTTAGAAATCAGGTGACAGAGCCATCCCCTGCTCATAAGCTGGGAGACTATGACTCCCCAGGGGATGGGGTCTGGGCCTGGAAGGAGGCAAAACCCTGAGCACGCCCTCGCCTACGGACACTATGATCCTGCCACAGGCTTGGCCGCAGCCACATTCAGACACCCTAGAGCAGAAAGAACTTGGGTTGCTACAGAGCTACCTAAAGCCGCAAAACCCCTACATGTCCCAAAGCAGGGAAAGGCTGGGTACACTCAGCCCACCCCTACAACTGTCACGCAGCATGTACAACAATCAGCATCACTGAAGACAGTGTCCCTGAATGGGAGTGGGGTAAAAAATGGTACCCACCTGACAGAACCACAGAGTTGCTAAGATGGGAACTGTATGTGGCTCTTAAACACAAGAGATGCAAAAACAGTGTCTTCACTGAATTTTGAAGGACATGGCAAAGCTATGACAGGCTGAGCAAAATGAGCATGAGGCTAGACGTGCTGGCTGGCCTCACCTATGCAAAACCAAACTCCCAGGGCAAGATGATGTCTGCAGGGGGTGAGGGCTGATTTTTCTTTTACTTATATTGGTCTGGGGTCTCTCTATAATAAGCTTTTGCTTTCATAATACAGCAACTGTAAAGGCCTTTTTATTAAAATAAGTCCAGTTGCGTGTCTGTCACTCTGAATGCAAAGAAAGGGGACTAGAGACTTCAGTACGGCTGCTTTTAACGTCTAGATATTTGTCGACTTTGGAAGGTCTTCAAAATGTTCTAGTTTCTTTTTAAAAGCTCATGCTAACTAATTAGTGCGTTTTAAAAGTACGTGTTTTGTTTACCCGTCATTTCAATTTAAACTGTGTTACTTTTTTTTTTTGAGATGGAATCTCACTCTGTCCCCCAGGCTGGAGTGCAATGGTGTGATCTCGACTCACTGCAACCTCCACCTCCCAGGTTCAAGCAATTCTTCAGCCTCCCAAGTAGCTGGGACTACAAGCATCCACCACCATGCCCAGCTAATTTTTTTGTATTTTTAGTAGAGATGGGGTTTCACCACGTTGGTCAGGCTGTTCTTGAACTCCTGACCTTAAATGATCCGCCTGCCTCGGCCTCCCAAAGTGCTGGGATTACAGGTGTGAGCCACCGTGCCTGGCCACTCTTTTTTAAAGTTAACATTTTTGATAAATATTGGGACAAGAATATGGTCTAGGTTTCCGTCTTAGACACACAGAACTCTGGAAGAACCCATGAGAAACAACAGGAGCTGAATGGAGGGGCCTGGCGCTGGGAACTTTTATTCTTTTGGGTTTTTTAACTACATGATTATACTGAAAATTTGCTGCACTAGCAATTTTTTTTTTTTTTTTTTTTTTTTTGAGACAGGATCGTGCTCTGTCGCCCAGGCTTGAGTGCAGTGGCATGAACACAGCTCACTGCAACCTCGACCTCCCAGTCTCAACCAGTCCTCCCACCTCAGCCTCCCAAGTAGCTGGGACCACAGGTGTTCACCACGCCGCACTAATTTCTTTATCTTTCTTTTCTTTCTCTCTTTCTCTCGCTCTCTCTCTCTTTCCTTCCTTCCCGTTTCCTTTTTTTTTTTTGTAGAGACAGGGGTCTCACTACATTGCCTAGGCTAGCCCCGAACTCCTGAGCTTAAGCAATTCTCCTGCTTCAGCCTCATTCTCTAGGAGCCTGAGCAGCTGAGGACACTCCTGGTTGCGGCCTCTCTAACCAAAGCTTCCTGGACTCCAGCTGAGCAAAAGCTGCGGTGATGAGGACAGCCCACAGAGCTGGGCAACTACGCGGGTCACAAGGTCTCCCCACTGTGCCTGCTGGAAACACCTGGCCTTCATCTCGACCTGATCCAGCAACTCGAAACCTGGTTTCCAAGAAGGCAAAGAGCCGCCCAGGCAGAGGAAGCCGAGAGGCTCTGCCGGGCAGGCCGCTTCACAGTGGGCTGTGCTTCTTCTTCCAGGAGTGTTCACTCCTGAGTGGGAGATCCCAAGCCTCCCTCTTGCCACCCGACTGCACCCGGGGTTTGAGACCTGGGTTCCTACCACTTCTGAGGCCAAATTTGCAAAATCTGCCCAGAAAGTACACAGAGGTCAAAGCCCTGGGCATGGGCTCTCCACAGTCCTGGGACCCTGCTCTCAGCCCCTCCAGGAGGGAGTAGAGACCCTCACCTATATACCCATTTCACAGATGGAGAAACTGAACCCTGGGTCAGCCCCTACGCTCCACCACTCAGCTCCCCCAGAATGCCAGAGGCTTTGTGTCCACAGGGCCACCCCCGGGCAGCCACCTTGCCCCAGATGTCACATTCTGAACACACTTCCCAAACCAAAGCAGCTCTGGAGTCTCATTTTCCCCACACCTGCCAAGTTCTGTCCTCAAACATGCAGCAGAACTAAGAATTCACAAAGCCCCAAGATCGACTGCTCCCTGTCCTGCCCTCACATTGGGGGCACACTGGGTCTTCATTAACATGGGGGAGCCTCTCCCAGTCTGATCCGATCGGGTCCCATCTGGGCTTCCTGAGCCCTGACCCACGCTGCTTGCCCTGCACATGTTGCAGCTTTCCCATCATCCTGGCCCCAGAAACAGCTGCTCCACAGCCACCCATGCATTCTTTTCAAAGCCCGTGGAGGTCCCCACCCAGGACCAGTGTACACTTCACACCCACTGTGCCAGGAGCACACCTGGGGCCAGGTACATGGCACAACGCAGACCCCTGGTCTCTGCAAAGAAGCTCCAGGCCAGCTGCCCCTAGGGGCGAGGGCATCTCGCCCCAAAAGAAGGCTGGGAAGGCTTCTCACAGGAGGGGCACTGCTCTGAGGCCTGAAATGCCCAACAAACTGAATTAATTCCTCGGCGCCCTGCTCCTGTCCTGTGCACAACGCCTGCTCTGTGCCCCGCCCTGCAGGTATGTGGATTCCCCAGATACTCCAAGTTCTCACTTCCTTGGGCCTCACAGCCTGGGTGGCACCTCCCTGCCCACTGAGAGCTCCAGTGTCACTGGCCACAAACCTCCCAAGTTCCTCTGTGGTCAGGGCAGCTTCCCTCTCCCGAGTGCCCACAGTGCCCACACACACCACGAGCATCGGCACCCAGCCCACCTCCCCTGCTAGACAATCAGAGCTGGCACCCAAGCCACAGCCACGGAGGGAACACAAAGACCATCTGGGGCCAGAGTTGGACAAGGCAGGGGCAGCAGGGGAGGGAGGGAGCCAAGTCAGCTGTCCCAGCCCAAGTGGCCCAGGAATCCAACGAGTGGGCAGGCCCTCCAGCTGAGCTACAAAAGGCTTGGCGGGGTAGCCCAGACACCCCAGCCCGAGGCTCCCGCACCCAGACGCTCCTCCCACTGGGTCTCCTGCACCAGGTCTGAACAAAACTGGATGCTTGCCAGCCCTCAATGCTGCCCAGCTTCTCATGTGCTCCCAGGGCCTGGGGAGGAAAAGCAGGTTTACCTATCACACTTTTGGCAAATGATGCTCTTTTGAGAGTGGCCAGGCCCAAGTCGCCAATCTTCACAGACCCAGTCGGTCCGGTGATAAAAATATTGTCACATTTCAGGTCTCGGTGGATGATGGGCGGCGTCCTTGTGTGCAGGAACAGCAGGCCCTTCAGGATCTGCCGGCACCAGCTGCGGAGAACCTTGGGCTTCATCACCTTGAACCGCTTCAGGTACCTGCAGGGGTTCACGGGCACAGCTCACCAAGCAGCTCGCCGGCAGCGGCCCCCTAGCAAAGCCCCCACCTAACACTGCTCAGGCCTAGTACAAAGTCCATTCCCGTGCACAAAGCACACACCTGTGATGGGTAGTGAAGGAGACGGAAGGGCTGGACAGTTTCGCCCTGGAGCCAGGACCCTGAGCAGGCAGCCGGCTGGGCTCACGACCCTCTTGCTCCCCTCATGCCAAGGACCTGGCTACTAAAGCTCATACTAAGCTCCATCTTGACCTCACTGAGAGATGGTGCCAGGCTGACTTGTAAGTTGCCCAAGGCAGGACGGAGTCCCAGCCAGCAGATGCTCAGGTGAAGGGGTGAGGGTTATGAAAGCCCAGGGCCCGTCAGAACCACAGGGGCCAGGTGGGGCTCTCTCTGCCACTGGCCACCTGTGTGGCCTGCCCTGAGCTGTGCCGTGGGAGGAGGTAGGTGGGTGAAGCTGAGAAAAGGGCTCTCCTCTTGCAGTGCATCCACCTATGAGGGAAACTGCCTGGCTGAGGGGCACTGAGGCTCGGCCCAAGGCTGCAGGTTCCAACGGTTGAAATGGACCCAGGATACAGCACCAGGCGGGGAGCCCTCACCCCCACAGTGCAGACCGGGGCTTTAGTGAGCAGCAACAGGCTGACGTGGCCACCCCACTCCCAAGCCCTCACTAACCACCTTCATGTCCTTGGAATCCCACAGTCCCCACTGTGCACCCTGCCCAGCCTGCATCCTGAGCCTGAGGATGTGCCGGGCTGGCTCCCAGGCGGAAACAGAACCCCAGCCAGAAACAAGGCCCAGACACCACAGGCAGATCAACCATCTCCCTGGGAAGTAAACCACCTCCTGGCATCCCACGCAGGAAAGAGGAGACAGCCTCCCACAGGCACCAGCCCAGCAGCCCAAGACCTCACCCCCAGCTATGGTGGCCCTGCACCCATGCCAGGACCCGCCCCAGCCCTCAGGAAGTGGAGCTTACGTCTTCAGCGTCCCTGAGGTCATCAGCTCGGTCACCAGCACAATGCACCGCTTGCCCTTGGCGCTAGACTCCCAGAAGTCGTAGAAGCGCACGATGTTGGGGTGCTGCAGGCCTTTCAGCATCTCAGCCTCTTCCTTGAACCGCTGCCGCTCCAGCTTGGTGAGCTTCCGGTCCTAGAGGGCAAGAGACATGCTAAGTGGGCAAGAGATGAGACACAGAAGGGGACGCACATCCCAGCGGCGCCACGCAGTAGGACCAGCCCTTCCCATACCCAAAGGCAGCTGAGTGGCTACGACAGAAGGGCACGCAGACACTGGCACCACAACTGCTGACTCCTTAGCCCCCACAACTGTGGACACAGCCCCCAAAAAGAGACCTCAGCAAAAAGACACCCTAGGAAGCCGAAGAGGTCTCACAAATCCACACAGCCACACTTGAGCACTTTTTCCAAAAATACACCTCTGAGGCCTTTGCCTCCTCCACAATCACTCACTTTCTGTGTGTTTGTGAAAAGAATGCATCATCAGTTTACTTCTAATGTATACACAACTCAGAAGAAGTGCTCACGGCCCAGTGGATTAGAACAGAGAAGACGTGGACAGGTGAATGAGATAAGAGCTGAGAATGGAGGGAAGAGAAAAGCCCCAGCAGAGCCAAACTGACCAGCCAGCAGCCCAGAGGGCAGCTCAGGCCCTCCTGTGCAGGAGGACACAGCAGACACCTCTCCAGACCCTTGGGCCACTGTGTCTGCACAAGCCAGCAGAACCAATCATTGACCTAAGTTTAAAATAGAAAACAGCAAACAAATGCCACCATCATCACCTGGGAACCCTGGTCAGGTGCATGCCCCACACGCCCGCTCTGCCCACCATCCCACAAGGGGACCACCAACCCCAGGCACCACATTCAAACACCCCTCAGCACTGGTCAAACTCCCGCCGCCTGCCCAACCTCCGCCTCTCCCCTCTGACTCCCACCACCCCGTCTGAGCTCACCCATCCCTCGCCACCCTGTCTCCCACCTCATCCCTCACTGCAGTCCCCCTGGATCCTGGCCCTTCCCTTCCCCCAAATACTTCAATAGATTCTCTCCACAGAGGGCTCAGAATAAATCCAGGGAGCCCGCATGGCCCCGAAGGCTCCATGTGCTTCCAACTTCCCCTCACAAGGTGACAGCCATGTCCAAAGGCCCAGCCAAGGCCTCTCCTCCTGCTGCACACGTGCCACGCCCTTCTCACCTCCACCCAAGGTCCTGCCCCCAGGATCACCTCCTCATCTTGGTCCAATGAACCTACAGAGCAATGCCTGCCTCCGTTCCACCAATTCCCATGGGAACGTCAGAAAAGAAACATGTATTTTCAGAAGGAAACCAGAAACATAACTAAACACAGAACAGCAAAATTCTGGGGAATTCTAAACAGACAGAAAGCAGGTAAATCTGGACAGATCAAGGGAGAGATCAGAGTGAAAGTAAATGCAAGCCAAGACCCCTGGATCCTTCCGGAAAGGCCCAAAGAACGTCAAGCCAGACTCCAAAGCAGAGAGAAGTGGGCGGCAGGATCGCAACACGGGTCATCTTGGGAAAAAAAATTACATCCCAAATGCAGCTGCACCCATGAGACCCTTCTTCCTCCATCAACCCGCCAGACCCCTCCCCACAGCACACACCCTCATGGGCCCCTTCATTCCAGTGTGGGACTGCGCAGTGGCTATCACCACACGGCCAGGCAATACCCAGAGAAGCCACTGTCATGATGGGGCCAACCCAGAAAACAAATAATTCAGAGACCAACGGCAATTCCCAAAAAAATCTAATTAATGTTCCCATAAAGATTCAAGAAGTTGACACAAGTAATTAAAATCAAGCTTCTATTTAGAAAGGAACACTCCAGAAAGAGCTCTTGCAAATTATCACAGGGATGGGGACTGCCCTTACTAACAAGCTCAGTGTTTTAGAAATAAGATATTCCATAATCCATTGAAACATTAAGTACAAAAAAGTTCATGTTTAATCCAGACAATAAAATGGAAACATGTTCTACTCATCAAAAACTATTCTTTAAGCTACGTGCGGTGGCTCACGCCTGTAGTCCCAGCTACTCGGGAGGCTGAGGCAGAGGATGGCTGGAGCCCAGAAGCTCAAGATCAGCCTGGGTAACACAGCAGGATCCCATCTCCAAAAAAATGGTTATTTATTTAAGTCAAGTCACAAACTGGGAAAAACTATTCTCAATACATATATCTGACAAAGGACTCAGATCCAAAATGTATACAGAACTCCTGTAATTTAATAATAAACATATAGAACAGATACTTCACCAAAGACACAGAAATGGCCAACAGCACACGGAAAGGGGCTGAGCATCATCAGTCGCTGGGAGAATGCCAACAAAGACCGCACTGAGATACACCCCACACCCACCAGAAGGGCTAAATTAAAAGATGGATACGGCCGAATGCAGTGGCTCACGCCTGTAATCCCAGCACTTTGGGAGGCCGTGGCGGGCAGATCACGAGGTCAGGAGATTGAGACCATCCTGGCTAATACAGTGAAACCCCGTCTCTACTAAAAATACAAAAATTTAGCCTGGCATGGTGGCGGGCGCCTGTAGTCCCAGCTACTCAGGAGGCTGAGGTAGGAGAATGGCGTGAACCCAGGAGGCAGAGCCTGCAGTGAGCTGAGATTGCACCACTGCACTCCAGCCTGGGCAACAGAGCGAGACTCTGTCTCAAAAAAAAAAAAAAAGGTGGATACTTCCAGCTGCTGGGAGGCTGGAGAACAGTGGGCCCCACCTGGCACACTGCTACCAGGAGTTCAGGTGGCGCAGCCCTCAGAGGAGGGCTTGGCAGGGTTCACACCTGCTCTGTGTCCAGCCACTCCCCTCCCGGGATCCATCTGGGAGGAAGGAAAACATAAGTCCATAAAAAATGGACTTGGATATTGGAAGCAGCATAATTCATCATAGCCCCACCTGGAAACCACCAAAATGTTTGGGGCCAGGTGAATGAACCGTGCTGCACCCATCCAAATGGGACGATGGCTCAGCAGCAAAAAGGAGCACACTCCTGCCTCTCAGCAGCACAGGTGAAGGCCAAAGGCATCGGACTGAACAAAAGAAGCCAAACAAAAGAATATGTCTGGTAGGACCCCATCTTCATGTGAAACTCTGGAAAAGACAGACTAATATCTGGGGGATGCCATCAGAGTAATGGTTACCTCTGGGGTGGGTAGAAGTGGGAGCCAAGAGATCTTGGGGTGGGGGGTGACGGAGAAATGTTCCACATCATAACAGAGCACGTGGGCTCCACCTCTATGTGCATTTGTCAGAGCTCAACTTGCACACTTAAGTTCTGTGTGTTTCATTATATGTAAATTATCCTTCAATTTTTCATATGTAAAAACAAAAAAAAAAAAAAAAAAAAGGAAAAAAATCCAAAGACCAAATGAGAGAAGTAGAAGAAAGAAAATAGAATAGAAACATTAAGAGACATGGAAGAACTGCCTGGAAGTCAAACTATGTCAAAAGGATTCTAAGAACAGACACCATGAAGTATAAACAGATAGTAGAATAGCATTTCCCTGAGCTGGAAGGAGAACGATTTAGAATAAAATGGCCCACCAAGGCCAGGTCAGAGTAAATGAACAGCCCACCTCTAGGCTGTTCTAGTGAAATGTCAGAACCCTGAGCAAGTCCTACCTGCAAAGGAACAGCCCAGGTGGGCGGCGAGTCTAATCGGAGATACTGGGTGCAGATGGTGGGGACGGTGTCCTCAAAGTGCTAACTCGGAATTCTATACCCTGTCAAATGGACACCAAGCCAGGCGGTCCAGACTCATTTTCAGACATGCAGGAGCTCAAAGTTAACTTCCCATGCAGTCTAGGTGGAACAAGTTACTGGAAGAAATGTTTCCACAACACACAATACAACATAACACAACAGAAAGACATGTACCCAGGGTGACCCTCGAGGTCCCTGGGGGTGAAGGAAGCTGGAGAGGAGATGGCAGTGCTCAGCTAGGCCAGTTCGCCCAGGAAGCCTTCTCTGGGAAACAGCATGTCAGTTTACAATTCCCTTTCTGTGCGCCTGGTCCTTAATTCTAGAGGAAACTCACAGGATCATTTATAGCACAAGTTATTTTTGCCAGTATTTTAGCACCAACAGTAACGTGTAAAAGATTTCATTGTAGTTTCAGAGCAAAATGTTCACATTCCAAATGACTAAGAAAAAACGGGAAGTAGGGGGGCGTACCCTCCATGCACTACAGTCTTCATTTTTCACAGCAGTTACCTACTGAAGTTGATACATTTAAGACACGAAAGTCAGAAATGGTTAACAATGGTGCCTCTTAGAGGTGGGCTTGGAAGGGAAGAGGATCTCATTTTATATTCCACGCCACACGACTATTTTAATCAATGTGGCATATTGCTTGGTAATTTTTATGGCAGGGGAGATAGGGTCTCACTCTGTCACCCAGGCTGGAGTGCCATGGTGTGATCAAAGCTCACTACAGCCTCAATTTCCTGGGCTCAGGTGACCCTCCCACCTCAGCCTCTTGAGTAGCAGGGACTACAGGCACATGCTACCACACTGGCTAATTTTATTTTTTTAGAGATGGCGGTCTATGTTGCCCAGGCTGCTCTTGAACTCCTGGGCTCAACAGATCCTCCTGCCTTGGCCTCCCAAAAGTGCTGGCATTACAGGTGTGATCCACCATGCCCAGCCTGCTTGTTACTTTAACAGTCGGTTAGTGTGTCCCCCTCTGAGCCCTGCCCAGAGCCCACCTACACGGTATGCTGCCCCCACAGAGCCTGTCCACATCCTTATCACCTGTTTGCTGACCTCGGGTTGGCCTGCATTACAGGAGCAACTCCATGAACATCTGTGGACTGAATTCATTCATTAACCTACTAGGAAGGCTCACAGTCAACAAGCCAGGGCAGGAAGAATGCACCTGATCCCTAAGCGATTTCCAAATCCTACCAGGCTCACACGGTGCTTAAAGGTTTGGTGTTGAGTCGGAGGCGGGGGGCTCCTGGCTGCTCACTCAACGTGATACCCCTCCCTCCCAGACACTGGAGGGTAAGGTCAATCAGCACCAATCTTCCTTCTACCAAGTCCCCAGTGCTATGCAAATTCATGGCTCTTGTTCCCTCATAGTGGTGAAAATCAATCAGACGACAAAAGATTTAAGGCATTCTGGGACAATGCCAGCTCTTATTTGCTCTAGGAAAAAGGCCCTGTGGGTCACACACAGGCAAGGCAGGACAGCACCCTCCAAACCGGGCAGCAAAGCCCCTCAGGGGCTGCACGAGTCACACAGCCAGGGTGGTCAGAAGATTCCTGGTCCCAATGGGCCTTCCCAGCACCCCCAGGACACCTGGGAAACACACCAGGGGTTGCCTTCGGTGTTCAGTGACAGCATCAGAGGTTCCTGCCCTGAACATGGCAGGGTGTCTGCAGACAGCCCCCTCCTATGACACTTCAGGGCCACCTGCTCTGCCAGAACAGTCCCCAGTGGGCAACGGTTGGAGATGTCAGACCTACTAGGGGCACACTTGAGATTCCGTGGCATCCTCCTTTCAGCCAGGTAGGACCCTAAAATCCAACCCCTTGAAGGGGCAGAACTGGGTCCCACCAGGAGGTGAACCCCACGCACTCGGGCAGAGGAGAGTGCCCAGAACCAGCAAGACCGAGCCCTGAGAGACAAGCCTGCTGCGGGGCCTCACTCCAGTTCCATGGGGCCGTAAATCAAAACCAAAGGAAGCCTGGAGCATCTCTGTCCACAACAGTCCCATGCACGGAGAACTGGCCTAGGACAGAGGCCCCAGGTGCAGGATGGGAGGGCATCAGGTCTCCGGTACAGCTCAGGCCTAACCAAGGACTCATCTCCCTGTTACTTATGTGCTCACACCCAAAAGCCATGATATCCACAGGGACACACTGAGAAGACAGCATGAGACTTCCACCATGTATGTGTCCCCTTCTGTCCCCCCCACCCCTGGGAGGGTGTCCCCACTGCTCCGGGAGGCCCGGCATCCCCACACACTCCACGCACTCCTGGTGGGAAGAGCCTCCCTGCTACTCCCAGGTCCGGAAGATTTGAACCAGTCGACCCAAGCTGGAGGCCAGCAGGCTCCTGCCCACCCTTTCACCACAAAGTGGAGAGAGGGTCTGGGTCTGGTTCCAGAAGGACAGGGTTTGGCAAGTGCGCAGGAATGGCTGGTGCACAGCAAGCCACACCATCCCCCATGCTCTGTCTGGAGTCACTCAGATAGTCACAGAGGCTCTGGGTGTGCGGAAAGGGCTGTTCACAACCCCATGGGAACGCAGCCAACAGAGGAGAAAACCAATAAATATGCAACTACACACTGTGCCAAAAATTACCAGTCAGGGTACCCCTGCCCCCGAAGAAAAGCTCCAGTTTCAGGCAGCCTGGGGAGGAGGGCACCCCCTCACCCCACCTAAGGCATGGGCAGGTCTGGGGTCCCTGGAGGAAGCGGCCTCTGGGCAGGCATAATGTTTGAGCAGTGGGTGGTTTATGTCACTACAGGGCCAGGCAATGGGGCGCCACTTGGACAAGAGGCAGGCACTGGGCCTGGTCTGCAGCGAGTGGTCAGTGGGCTCAGTGGAGCCATTTTGATGTCAACACCAGGCACCCGCCACCGGCCAGCGAAGGGGAGGCCTGACAGAGCTCTTCCACCTGCTGCCTCCAATATTCTCTGCTGGTCTTAAAACAAACTTACTTCCTTTAAATCCAAGTTCCCTCTTTAACCTCATCGTGAGCAACAAAATACACAACTGCATTGACAGGTGAGCCAGTGTGTGTTTTTTCTAATTCATGATTTTAAAAAGAATAACATGGCTGGGCACGGTGGCTCACACCTGTAATCCCAGCACTTTGGAAGGCCGACGCGGGCAGATCACCTGAGGTCAGGAGTTCGAGACCAGCCTGGCCAATGTGGTGAAACCTCATCTCTATTAAAAATACAAAATTAGCCTGGCGTGGTGGCAGGCGCCTGTAATTCCAGCTACTCGGGAGGCTGAGGCAGGAGAATCGCTTGAACCCGGGAGGTGGAGGTTGTAATGAGCCGAGATCACACCATTGTACTCCAGCCTGGGCGACAAGAGTGAAACTCTGTCTCAAAAAAAAAAGAACATCATTATAAAGATGAACATTTTTCCCGACACCACCAAATAAAAGTGGCCAAGGAGTGTGAGGAGTCACAGACGGAGGCTGATGTGCCCCTAGAATTGCCTGCAGAAAAGGGACCCTGACGCCAGTGACCTGTCCCAGATGCTGCCCTCCATCTGGGTGAGTGCAGCCAGGGAAAGAGGTGCCCAGTTGGGGGTGAGTCGGCGGCACTGGATTCTTCCCACATTCAGTCTTCTTTGTGAAGGGCTCCAAGAAGTTTACAATTCTCTGAGGCAGAAATCTGAACTTGAATATCTGGCCCCTGGTTGCTTTTGTAAATCATACTATTTTATTTAAAAAGGGAGGGAGGAATTATTAGCTGGGTGTGGTGGCACACGCCTGGTGTCTCAGTTACTTGGGAGGCTGAGATGGGAGAATCACCTGAGCCTGGCAGCAGAGGTTGCAGCTGAGCCAAGATCCTGCCACTGCACTCCAGCCTGGGACACAGAGCAAGACCCTGCCTCAAAAAAAGGGAGTGGGGAGGGGCAGACAAAGCAGGGGAAGGTGCCAAGTGAGCTTTACTCTCTTAAAGGCCACCTGGGACCCTGCCGCCCCAACATACACACCAGTACTCACCCTGTCACCCACACACAGAAAGAAGGTGCCTGCCTGCCTCAGGGGTAAGCTGGCATGTAAAATGTGTCATCATAGGGTCAAACAGTTGTAAAAGATGCCATTTCCAGCATTTTATAAATGCTGACTTTTTAAAAATGTTCTTTGAAATGTTTCCCGTGGAACCCAAATGTCGGCCATCTGATGCCCTCCACCAGCTCTTTCTAAACACGTGAATAAACACGTCTCCAGCTCCAGCCAAGACGCACACCTCCATTCCCACGGAGCTGATGGACACGACGCAGCTCTTCCTGAAAGCCTCTCACTGACTGCCCTGCCACACTTCCCTGCCATCACATCATTCCTATTGGAATCTAGCTTTTCTTAGTTTCCTGCGATCATAAGACTCTAAGGACCAAAGGATTTTCTTCAGAACTGAATCACTACCATAAATCAGCAGTGCATAGTTGACCAAAGCAAAGAGATAACTAATTTTGTTGAAAGTGCCTCCGTTACTGAGCCAGATGGAGCTCTTGTGCCAATTACTTGGGGTGTCCGTGGGTGACTCTAAATCATGTCTAGAAGGAGGCAGGCCAAGCATCGTTCTGTCCACCTTCTGGTGTGGGGATGTTGAACTTTGAGAAAGCCTGATCCTGTCAGCCAGTAGACAGGTGGAGAGAGTCTGCCATGGCCTTGCCACGAACTCTCCACGCTCCCTCGAGCACGTACAAAACTCCAGCTGTCCTTCCCCGGGACCAGCTGGCAGCCGTGCCAGGGACTCCTCTAGGTTTTACTGAACACATGCAATGGGGGTGGTGCCCGGTCCATACAGGTTCCCCATGCCAGCACCCAGCATAAGAGCCAGCAGCAAGGGGAAGTCCAGGGAAGGTCGGGGGTCCCCACCCACCTGCCTGTTAGGAAGCCCCCATGCCCAGCATGAGCATGGCAGGTCAGTTTTGGGACAGACCCTCTGTGCAGGGCCCCGCCCTCCCCACCGCAGGGCTCCGGTCACAGGGAAGGCTGCAGGACCCCTCCCCATCCCAGGCCCACCCATTACCCTCCATCGTGGGCAAAGACAGGGCCATCGTGGGAAGCCAGTGGAGCTGTCACCACGTGGCAGGGATGGGTGGGCAGCCCAGGAGGAGGGCAGGACCACAGAATGGAGCCATGAAGGCCAAGACAAAGAAGAGGACCAAAGGGGGACCCAGGTTGGGTGGCCCAGACACATCAGGCACCCCTGAGGCAATGAACCATGACAGGGTGCAGCTGACAGGACTGTAGGCCACCTGGGGTCTGATGCTGAGGCAGCACAGGCAGGCAGGAGCCTTCTCAAGGTGCCCACTCCCTGGGCCCGCCACACCCACAAAGCCTCTCCCGGGACCTGACGCCTCACAGTCCAAAGACAAGATGTGGTCCTTCCTTCCAACACGAACCTCACCAGGGCTGGAAAGCCCCTAGACCCCTCCTCAGGCCACCCCATGGAGGTCTCCCCAGCTAGGGCCTCAGGGAGACCCAACCCTCTGCCCAACAGCAGCCGTGACACGCCGTCCAGTTAGTCTCTCTGCCCATCAGCTCCTGGCTGGGCTGCAGGGTCATCAACTCTACCTCACCAGGCCCCATCCCCCTTCACAAAACAGGAAAGGTCGGAGGTCTCCTCAGGGTTGGTGCAAGGCTGTGCTGACAGGTAGAGTTGCCCAGAACCGCAGCTGGCACAACCAGCCTCACCCTTGGCCCCTTCCTACCATGGCCTGTCCTGCACTGGTGTTGGGCAGAGTGGACAGAACAGGAAAGGCTATTCCAACCAGAGAGACGGAGTGGAACCTAGGCTCAGACACTAACCCTGCCTCTGAGCTCAGCTCCCCATCTGTGTAGTGGGCAGATAGCAGCACCCATCCCCCACAGTGTCCAGCCCTCAGCAAGTAATATGCACCCTGGGTGCACCCTCGTGGGCTCTGGGTGGTACACCTGCCTCCAGGGGAGGCCCAGCCCGCTGCAGATCAAGCAGACAGGACCTATGCTCATTCGCACCCTGGGGGAACCACTTTAAACAACCAAGACTCCCTCCCCCACAACCCTGCAGCCAGGGAACCCTGTCCTGGAGGAAGAGGGGATCCCCTTTGGTCCCAGGCCTCCAACACCAGGTGATGTCCCAGCCGGGAGGAGCCAGGCGCTAAGCAGGGTGGGGCCTGGACGCGCCTGCACTCTCCAGGCTTCCAGGGCAGGGCACCAAGGCCAGCGCCACCATCTGCACCTGCATTCAGCTGGATCAGAAATGACAGAGCCCAAGCGAGGAAGCAGGTAGGCAAGCTGGTGGCAACAGGTGGAGCTGGGCACATGGCATACGTGTGTTTTATTTACAAATAAATGTTTTAAAGCTTGCAGGGCTGACCTAGAGCTCCATAAAAGCAAAGGAGCCCCCACACAGCCTCTTCCACCTGAGCGACCCCACTCTCAGCACTGCAGGTCCCCAGATGGGCTAAGCCTCGGCCCACACTACCCCGAGCAGGCACCTGCCCAGCCCTCTGTGGACGGGGGTCTCCCCAAGGACCAGCATCCTTAAATGAAGACCACCAGCTAAAAGCCAATGACAAACTTGGAAACAATCCACACTTAATCCTTAACATTAGAGGTCTCTGAGGGGAAAGGGAAAGGGCTTCCTCCCTAGGATCCATATCCACACTTTTGGATGCAGGTATCCCTATTGCGGTCACAAGAACTGATGAGCATTTGTCCTTGTGTGCACTTTTTGAAAGAGAGGAGCAGGAGGGACTCGAGCCGAGCATCACCCAGGGCTGCCGCAGGCCCTCCAGGACAGTGGCCAGCCCCGCCCATGGCATGTTAACCAATGGGACTGGGGGTGTTGGTAGATACGGACCATTCACATTTGGGAGAAACGGCTCAGAAACCTACCTTGTCAGAGGGCCACCTCATCCCAAGGCACCTGAAATCAGGCTGGAGGGAGAGAGCTTGAACCCATGCCCCTCCCCTCCAGGGACATCCAGGTGCCCTCCTCTCCTGCCTACAGGTGGGCTTAACACGGGCAGCTGAGGGGCAGAGGGACACAGGCCTGGCCCCTGGTCTCAGCCGCAAGTCCTGGTGCCATGTCACTGGGTGGCCACCCTCCTCTCCAAGGCCAGAGGTCAGCAGCTGCCCTGGCCCTGCATGAGTCCTGAGAGCCAATCTGTCACATCCAGCCTCCCCACGCCTGTCTGTTCTCCTTCGGAGGCAGGGGGAAGAGGGAGAGCCAGGCAAGGGGTCCCTGGGGCAGAGGGGTGCAGCCAACTCAGGACAACCAAATCCCAGGAAGCCAGGGCAGCCCTGGCCCTGACAGCAAGACAACCCAGACACACACCCCCAACATGGACAGGCAGCTGTGCAGGCAGCAGACACTGTGCAGGGTCAGCCCCAAAGGGGGAGGCCTTTCCTGTTCTCAAGGGAACACTGACGTTACTTCCTGACGGGGAAACGTCTGCTCGAACCCTCACCTCTGGACCAGAGCAGTGGTTCAACCACCCCAGGATGAAATGAAAATGGGGCCCTCCCAGTGGGCACATAAGTGAGGAAGAGAAATCCCCATGGGGCCATCCCACCACAAAAACTTTCCTGATTGCAGGCCTGGCTCCTCCCCAGGAGAACACATCGGCACTCACCCAAGGTAACTGGGAGCACGGTGGGCACAGGCCAGGCGGCCACCCCTGCATCTGACCACACCATGTATCTGGTTTCTAGAAAGGGCCAGCCCCACCCCATGGCCACTTCCCGCAGGGACACCTAAAGATAGATTTGGATAGCACCAGGGACACAGGTCAGCAGGGTTAGCAGCTCCACCATCAAGAACAGCTCCTGTGGGGTGGGGCAGGCAGGGCAGCCCCAGGGCAAGGCCTGTGGAATCCTGTGGAGTTCCACAGAATTCTGAGGAGACAGCTGTAGAGGCCAAGCTACTGGGGTCTTCCTGCGGCTGCCCTGCCCCCACACAGGGTTCAAAGGCTCAGGGCACCCCAAGGTGGCAGTGGGCGAGGGTCTAACAGTCTGTGGAATATTTTGCACCCTCGAAGGCAGGCCCTTCCCCCCACCCCACCCCCTCCAACATAGGGAAATACCCAGACCTGTAGCTCTGGGCACTGAGGAAGGGCTGGGCACTCTGGTGCCTGCTACTGTACAAGGCCCTGGTTCTGGCTCAGTCTTCTATGGCTACGCCCAGAATGAACTCATCTAGGCCTCACTTCCTTCCCTCTCCAGAGGCCCTAGGTGGCCCAAGCTATCACCAAGAGCTAAGATGACCTTGAAGGCCAGGCTACTAGGGTTCAAGGCCAGTGTTGGCCTCAGGTCAAGATGTCCGCTGAATAAACATGTGCCCAGGCACAAATATCTGTGGTGTCCCTCTAAGCCAGGAATGGCACCAGGCTGCTTGGCAGGGGAGTGGGGGCACAAACAGATGGCCCCAGCAGCATGAGATCAGGGCCACAGGAGGACCACGGAAGTGTAAAGCAGCGTGGGGGTAAGGTTAGGCCCCCCTGCCCATATCCGCTCCCCAATCCCATTAACTGACTCCTCAGTACCTCCCAGAACTGGTGGCAAGAGCCTTGGGGACCACAACCAAGACGGCAGGTGCACAGCACACATATACCTGAAATAAACCTCAGCACCACTCATCCTTATGCCGCTGTTCTGACTCTTCTGGAGAAAAGGAAACCCCACACTCAGCACTGCTTCTCCCACTAAAGTTGTGCGGCCTAAAACAGTAGCTACACATGTGGCTACTGAGCACTTGAAATCAGGCCAGTCCAGGTTGACATGTTCTGTAAGTGCACAGTACATTGCAGCGATGTAGTATCTTCTTAAAGGATTTTTTGGGCTGGGCGCGGTGGCTCTCGCCTGTAATCCCAGCACTTTGGGAGGCCGAGGCAGGTGGATCGCGAGGTCAAGAAATCGAGAAATCGAGACCATCCTGGCCAACATGGTGAAACCCCGTCTCTACCAAAAATACAAAAATTAGCTGGGCGTGGTGGTACACGTCTGTAGTCTCAGCTACTTGGGAGGCTGAGGCAGGACAACCGCTTGAACCTGGGAGGCAGAGGTTGCAGCGAGCCGAGATCTCACCACTGCACTCCAGCCTGGCAACAGAGCAAGACTTCATCTCAAAAAAAAAAAAGATTTTTTTGAATCTTATTGATAATTTTATATTGATTGACATCAAAAACACAGTATTTTAGATATACTAAATTCCATCTGTTAAAATTAATTCCACCTGTTTTTTTAGTTCTTTTGGTTTGTTTTTTGTTTGTTGTTGTTGTTGTTTTGAGACTGAGTCTCACTCTGTCACCCAGGCTGGATTGCAGTGGTGCGATCTTGGTTCACTGCAACCTTTGTCTCCCCGGTTCAAGCGACTTTCCTGCCTCAGCCTCCCGAGCAGCTGATACCACAGGTGCTCGCTACCACGCCTGGCTAATTTTTGTTTCTTGTTTTTTGATACAGGGTCTCACTCTGTCACCTAGGCTGGAGTGCAGTGGTGTGATCATGGCTCACTGCAGCCTCGACCTCCCAGTCTCAAGCAATCCTCCCACCTCGGCCTCCTCAGTAGCATCACACCCAGCTAATTTTAGTATTTTTTGTAGAGATGGGGTTTTGCCATGTTGCCCAGGCTGGTCTCAAACTCCTGGGCTCAAGCGATCCACCCACCTCAGCCTCCCAAAATGCTGGGACTACAGATGTGACCCACCACGCCTGGCTTCCACTTGTTCCTTTTATACTTTTAAAGTGACTGCTAAGCTGAAAATTGCACATTTGGCTCACATTTGTGGCTCACATTACATTTCTATAGGACAGGAATGCCTTGGAGCATTGGCACTAAGGAGTAGACTAAAAGCAGAGAAGCAGGGCAGAACTTCAGCAGTCTAACAGGGCTGGGAAGACAGCAATCAGAGCCCAGAGCCTGCCAAGGAAGAGAGGCCTTGGTAGACGTGCAGGCTTTCAGATTAGCCCTTCCAGAAGGACTGTATACTAGAAGGCTGGATAAAACAGAACAGACCAACCAGCCCTGACAGGGGCTGAAACACAGCTTTGAATCAGTTCAATTCCAGACTGAGTTAATATGATTTGCTCTTATTCTGCTGCCTACTAGAGGCAGTAAAAAGTAAATCTCTAGTGAAAGACAAAATCACCCAGAGCCTCAAATATGTCCACAATTTCTAAACACATCAATAAAAAATGACCAAGAAGATCAGGAGACAAGACCAAATGATGAAAAATAAAAATAAAAGAAGAAAAACAAGAGACGATAACAACAAATTCCCAGGAGATCCAAATATTGCAGTTATCAGACACAGACTTTAAAATTTGTGTGAAATTAAAATTAGTGTAACATTAGTATGGTCCAAAAAATAGCAGGACAAATAATTTCACCAGAACTAAAATCTATGAAATCAGAAACAAATGGAAATCTAGAACTAAAAAGTAAAATTAAACCCATCTATTGAGTTCAACAGCAGATTAGACATAGGTGAGAAGAGGATTAGCAAACTGGAAGGCAGTAGAAAATAAATAAACTGAAACATGGACAAATGCATATGAAAAAGAAAATTAAAAACTTATAGAAGACAAAGGGGAAGGTCCAACCTATGTGTAAATGGGGTTCTGGAAAAGAGGGTATAAATAATGAAATCAAAACATTATTTTAAAAATAAGGCCAGGTGCAGTGGCTCATGCCTATAATCCCAGCACTACGGGAGGCCCAGGTGGATCACCTGAGGTCAGGAGTTCGAGACCAGCCTGGCCAACATGACAAAACCGTGTCTACTAAACATGCAAAAATCAGCTGGGCATGGTGGCTAGCACCTGTAATCTCAGATACAGTCAGGGAGAACTGCTTGAACCCAGGAGGCAGAGTTTGCAGTGAGCTGAGATCACGCCACTGCACTCCAGCCTGGGCAGCAGAGCAAGACTCTATCTCTAAAAATAATAATAATAAATAAAAATAATACCCCAGTTGGTGACCAGCTTGAGTGGATGAGTGAGTGAATGAGTGACTGAGTGAGTGAGTGGATGAGTGAGTGAATGAGTGACTGAGTGAGTGGATGAGTGAGTGAATGAGTGACTGAGTGAGTGAGTGGATGAGTGAGTGAATGAGTGACTGAGTGAGTGGATGAGTGAATGAGTGACTGAGTGAGTGGATGAGTGACTGAATGAGTGACTGAGTGAGTGAGTGGATGAGTGAGTGAATGAGTGACTGAGTGAGTGAGTGGATGAGTGAGTGAATGAGTGACTGAGTGAGTGGATGAGTGAGTGAATGAGTGACTGAGTGAGTAGATGAGTGAGTGAATGAGTGACTGAGTGAGTGGATGAGTGAGTGAATGAGTGACTGAGTGAGTGGATGAGTGACTGAATGAGTGACTGAGTGAGTGAGTGGATGAGTGAGTGAATGAGTGACTGAGTGAGTGAGTGGATGAGTGAGTGAATGAGTGACTGAGTGAGTGGATGAGTGAGTGAATGAGTGACTGAGTGAGTGGATGAGTGAGTGAGTGAGTGAGTGGATGAGTGAGTGAATGAGTGACTGAGTGAGTGGATGAGTGAGTGAATGAGTGACTGAGTGAGTGAGTGGATGAGTGAGTGAATGAGTGACTGAGTGAGTGGATGAGTGAGTGAGTGAATGGATGAGTGAGTGAGTGAATGGATGAGTGAGTGAGTGAATGGATGAGTGAGTGGATGAGTGAGTGAATGAGTGAGTGGATGAGTGAGTGAGTGAGTGGATGAGTGAGTGAGTGAGTAAATGTGTGAGTGTGTGAATGAGTGAACGTATGAGTGAGGGAATGTGTGAGTGGATGAGTGAGTGGATGAGTGAGTGAATGAGTAAATGTGTGAGTGTGTGAATGAGTGAACGTATGTGTGAGGGAATGTGTGAGTGGATGAGTGAGTGGATGAGTGAGTGAGTGAGTGGATGAGTGAGTGAATGAGTAAATGTGTGAGTGTGTGAATGAGTGAACGTATGAGTGAGGGAATGTGTGAGTGAATAAGTGAGTGGATGAGTGAGTGAATGAGTAAATGTATGAGTGTGTGAATGAGTGAACGTATGAGTGAGGGAATGTGTGAGTGAATAAGTGAGTGGATGAGTGAGTGAATGAGTAAATGTATGAGTGTGTGAATGAGTGAACGTATGTGTGAGGGAATGTGTGAGTGGATGAGTGAGTGAGTGGATGAGTGAGTGAATGAGTAAATGTGTGAGTGTGTGAATGAGTGAGGGAATATGTGAGTGAATGTATAGTGAGTGAATGAATGAGTCAGTAAAGAAGGGAGGGAGTGAATGAGTGAATGATATGAGCACATGAGGGTAGACATCCTCTGGGACGTGTTCTCCTGGAAGCCACTGAAGTCCCTGGGGCTCCCATAGCAGCCCTGGACACACCCTTGAGACCCAAAGGAGGGCGGGTCTATGTCTGTGCTGGCCTCACACAGCCTGGGACATAAAAGAGACAATGAACATCTGGAGAACAAATGACCATGATGGTGCCCTGGACCCTGAAGAGGGAGAGACCGGCCCTCAGGCAGCAGGCCTGCCCATCTCACCCTCTACTCAGAGGCCCAGAAGGGCAGAGAGCCCTCACCTGCTCAGGGATGCAGAGTGGAGCCTGCAGGCTCACAAGGAAGGGGCCTGGTATGATCTCAGCAGGCTCAGGAGGTGGACAGATCTGAGTGAGAACACAGGTCACAAGGCTGATGCAGGGCAGGCTTGAGTGCCCCAGCACCCATATGCACAGAAAGGCGAGTTCCCCAGCACCTGGGTTCAATGGGCCCAGAGGCAGCTGCAAACAGTGGGGTCCCACTCGCTCCCCTGACAGCCGCCCCGACCCAGCTCCACAGCCTGGCAGCCAGTGGTCTGCCCTGGGCTCACACTGTGGCCAGCACCCCTAGTCACCCAGCAAGGGCCCAACAGTGAGCAAAGCCCCAGCCCCCATCCCTGCCCACCCTGCCCATCCCTCACACCTCCATCAGCACAAATAGCCCCACCTCCCTCGACACCCCACTGTCCTCCTCAAATCTCAGGAGCACCAGAGCCCACATCCCTGGGGTGGGAACGCTTACTGCAGAGAGGCAGGGAAGTCACTCACGTGGGGACAGTACATGAGGCCGTCGGCGGATCAGCCACACCAGCCATGGGCCCTGCTCACCCAAGCGGGCCATCCTCACAGTGGGGACCCAAAGAGGGGAACCCCCAACTCCCCACCACAGCATGGAAATGCATCTTCCATCTCTCCCAGGCCACAGAGAGGTCATGATATTGGTGCCCACAGGTGTGGGGCTCCTCCCTGGCCATGCTGTGGGGGTGTCCCACCAATCCCCCAGTCAGAGTGGGGGCACAGGCACCATGATAGACCAGCCCCACTCGCTTCCTGGAGGATGACATGGAGAATCCCCCCAGGATCCTAAGGGAAGGGCGGGCTTGGACCATCAGCAATGGTGACTTTCAGCACTCACTTCACCCTGCCTTGAGGCACCCAGAGAGGCCACACAGCCAGTGCCACCAGCAGGCCTGGCTCAGAGGCCCCAGTCCCCTTCCACCACATGCAGGGTTGTTCCTTCCACCCAAGCACAGCCCTGGGAGCTGCCCCTTCTCCTCTGAGCTGTTTCTCCTCAATAGCACCCCAAAACCCTACAGAACCCCCTCTGAAGTGGTAAGAACAAACCAAGACCAGAAGAATCCCAGATGTTCCAAATTAAGGTTCCTGAGGCCTCAGCCAGGGTCTTGGACACGAGGGAGAGGGGACTGAGGTCCACCTCAGGCTGCAAGACCTGTCCTGTCTCAAAGGCACACAAGGGCTGAGGTGTTCCATGTGCCACCCCAATGGAGAGCAAGCAGCCCCAGCCCACAGCTGTCCTGCCACACACGTGGTGGGTGGAGGTGGGGAGCAGGCACAGAGACCAGCATGTCCCGGCCTTGCACCAGTGTGCTTTGAGGTACCACAGGCCTGTCCTGTGGCATACAGCCCCAGGAGAACGCCATGGACTCCGTACCCCAGGGAGGCCACCAGGTGCTCACACCTACCTGGGGTGGAGCTGGCCCCACCACCACATTCCCCTGCTCAAAGGTCTATGTCCTTCTGCTCAGCTGTTTTTTTTCCAGGAAATCATTTGGAAGAAAAAAAGCTATTCCCAAGGGTCTTCAAGACCACAGTTTCACAGGAGAGCTGCAACCTCTTGGTTGGATCATAAAGGAAAATCTCAACAATGAGGCTGCTCTGCCAGGGCACCAAGCACCCCCGGAGCTGTGGTCACCAAGACACCATCAGAGGGAGGGGCTCTGCTGCACGCATGTGAATGCACAAAGAACACACACAACTTGTAGAACATGCACACTCACAGAATCCATGTGGAGGACACATGCATTCACAGAACACACATGAAGAACATGCACATACACAGAACACACATGCAGAGCACACACAGCCGCAGAACATGCACACGGAGGACATGCGCACATGCAGACAACACACAGAACACACACACATGAAGAACACACAGAACACACACAAAAAACACACAGGACAAACACACACAAAGAACACACAGAACACACACAAAGAACACACAGAACACACACATACGAACACAGAACACGCACGCACAACACACACACAAAGAACACACAGAACACGCACACAAAAAACACAGAACACATGCACACATGAAGAACATACACAGAACACATGGACACACAAAGAACACAAAGAACACACTGACACACGAACGCACACACGAAAAATACACAGAACACACACAAGAACATGCACACACGAACACACACATAACACGCAAGAACACAGAACAGGCAGACACACAGAACACATGCACACACGAAGAACACACAGAACACATGCACACACAGAACATATGCACATGGAGAACACGTACATGTGCAGAACACGCACACACAAGACACACGTACATGGAGAACACATCGAATACACGCATGTGCAAAACACGTGCACACAGAACATGCGCACACACAGAATACACATAACATGTACACACGGAGAACACACATGCACACAGAGAACACATGCACATGGAGAACACGTATACATGGCGACACATGCACACAGAAAACATGCACACAGAGAAACCAGCCAAATGGGAGAACAAAAATGAGGCCTCCCTTTCAGCCTGGGCGACAAGGGTGTGGGTGGTTCTCCTTTCTCTACAAAAACATGTTACCTCTATTGTTTTCAAAATATTTCTCAGAAGAATATAAAGTGAGAGGGCGGCAGATAACATGAACACAAAAACTCCACTTTCGGTGGAAACATCCGGTTCCAGCATGGTGGTGTGATAAGGGACACCCATCTCCAAAGCCGGTAATTTGGACCTGGGGACGTCCCCTGCTCCAGGCTCCACCACAGTGAAACCAACCAAAACTGAGATGCTTGTGTGTTCTGTCTGGGAATCGTCACTGCAGCATTATTTATAATAGCAAGAAAAGCCAGGCACCGGAGGCAGGGCCTGGGGAGGAGATGAAGGTCCTCAGGGCAGTCACGAAGCCCCTGGACAAGGAGGAAGGGAGCAGGCAACAAGATGCTGCGTGGAAGGGGCAGGATACGAAGCTGTCCCCCTAAAGTCCACAGGCACGAGAACGGAACTGTGAACGAGAACGGTGGCTGTGTTCTCTCCGAACCCACGGGAATTTTTTTTTTTTTTCCTTTCCTGTACTTCCCAAATTCTTTGCAATCTACTGAACTTCACAAAACTAAAAACAGACAGCGCCTGGAGAGGGCGTGGGTGCCGGCAGCAAGCAAGCCTCCCTGTTGCAGGCACCGCGATCCTGGCCCGTGACTTAGGCCAGCAGCAGAGCACTGACAGTGAGGCTATTTTCATTTCCACAGTGAGGTTACCATGGAGTTTAATTTCCTCAAGTGCTCCCTCTGGCATCTGTTCTATAAATGGCTTTGGGGTTTGCACCAAATACACTCACTGGAGACAGAATAACCAATTCTGTAAAGCACGCAAACCCCAAATGCTTCTGCCTGAGCTTCCAACCAGCCTGTTGGGCTCCTCCTGAAGGGTCCAAAAAAGGAGGGGCTGGCCTGATCACCCTGGGTGTGCACTGGACACCTACTGCATGCTGACTGGGAGGTCATGAATGACAGATGCGCACCCTCCTCAGGGGCTGGTAGGGAGCTGAAGGTCTGCTGCCTGTAGCAGAATGGTGGACAAGGCCCCTCCCCGCCCCGCAAGAGATCTGGGCAGGTCAAACCCACAGCTCTGCAACTTAGGAGTGCTATTCGAGCCTGAGCATTTTAGAACAAGGTAAAGGACATACGGGAGACCCTGATAACTAACTAGGGGTGGGAAGTGAGGTTTGTCAGGCATCCTCTACTTTCTGGTCTGCTTGCAAGTACCCATGATAACGGGTTAATAATAATGCCTGGGGGTTCTGGCCTCAGCTTCCTGCACAGCTGGCCTGATGCCCCAGGATATTATCCCCTGGGGGCAGCCTCTCTGCTCTCCAAGGAAGCCTGACAGGAGTGGGCATCACAAACAGCCCCAAGGCACCCCTCCAAGCTGGGAGCTGTCCTCCTCACTCAGCAGATAAAGAGACAGGGCCAGGGAGTCCTCCACATTCCCAGAGGGTGGCAGAGCCAGAACAAAACACACTGCCTCCCCTCTCCATGTCCAGCCCTCAGTAACCCCAGCTGCTGCACACCAAGCCGCTACCACAGTGCATCCCCAGAAAAACCTACAAACACGAGGAAAGACCTGCCTCAGGGAAGCAGGTATCACTCTAGACCTGGATTCTGGCTGCCCTCCCCAAGAGGGCACAGCCTCCTCCTGTCCATCCCCCAAACTCGGGGCCCTGATGGCAGCAGAAGCATTGGGGCCCATGGTCAACACTCACTCCGCAAGGGCAGGCCAAGCACGTGTCTGCCCGGTGCTGGCTCCTGGGACAGGCCCGCCCACCTCCCCCAGTCATGCAGCCACCACCCTCCACGGTGTTGTCCCATCCAAGGACACTAAATATGGCTGCCTAGAAATCCACTCCCACCCCCAACCAGAACTCCCCAGTGCATCCAGGGCTAGGGTGGCGCAAGCCACATGCTTCTCAGGGTCTCCTGGGTCCCGGGGCAGGGACTGGGGCCAGGGCAAGTGCATGCCAAATGCTGTGCCCTCAGCCACCAAGGCCAGGGTGGTGAAGGGGTGGGGGTTTCCCCCAGCACCCTAGGTCCACGTGCCAGGGTCACTGCAGGTGACCCTTGGTAACTCCCTGTACCCACCTCAGCCTGTCCACCAGCACCAGAGGGCTCAAAAGAGACAGCCCCAAACCCCAAAGAAATGGGGCCCTGCATGTTAGGAAAAAGACATGCACTCCAGACAGATCACACTGTCCACATGGGCCTTGGCAGGGAGGACAGAAGACATCAGTGATGCCCTGCGCGCCGCATGCCCCTCAGGCACCACCCTCTGTAGCATCAGTTTCCTCATCTATAAAATGGGAGGTAGGCAGGAGGATCCCATAAAATTGTGCCCAGAGGCTCCACACGGGGTCTAGGCTACAGCCAGCACTCAACAACAATTGCCTCCAGGGGTGTCCCCATCAAACTGGTGGCTTTACCTGAGGCTCAAACCCACCCCTGATTTTCCTCTTGCCATCCAAAGCCCCCAGCACGTCTGGAGCCTGAGACCCACTGGCCCAGAGGCTGCCAGAAGGCACTGGCGTCACACGGAGCCAGCGTCCCCAGCAGAAAGACATTCGGAGGACCCCGCCCTCAAGGGGCGATGAAGAAAGGCCTTTAACACCACGTCCCCCAGAGAGAAGCTTCTCAAAAGCTGCTCCCAGCTTCATCTGTGTCACTCAAAGAGTAAAAGTCAACACCAAAGATAAAATAAAATCCCTCAGCAGTGCCAAAAATACCTCCCCACGGGATGAGGCTGAGCGGGTGCCAGCTTCCACAGCAGCAACTGTTGCTATGGAGACCAGGCTCCAGACAGCCGGCCGCGGGGCGGGCCGAAGGACAGAGTGGGGACCAGGCACAGGGTACAGGGACAGCCAGGGGCTGACCAGCAGGGTGGGGGAGACGACAGAGGCTGGCCAGCAGGGTGGGCCCCCAGGAACAAGGGGGCCCAGGATAGGGCTAAGCCTGAGTGCCAGCCTCCACCCACTGGGGCCAATGGCCTCTCCAGACCTGGGGAGTCCAGGGGCTCCCACCTGCACAGTGGCCGTCTGCTCACTGACACATCTGTGCTGACAGATGCCCTGACCTCAGGAAGTGGGTAAGGTGCTACCAAAGTGCACAGTCCCAGCCCAGTGCTCCTCAAGCCTCCCCAGTCACCGGTAACACAGATCCACAAATGAAGGGGTGAGGAGGAGGTAGTATGCTCAACTGGAAAATCTGTACCAGAATGGATGGAGGAAAGCAGGACCTCCCACAGACGTTAACACAGCTCTGATCTGAGCCCAACACGTTCAACATATTATAAAGTGCCTAACTCCAATATCCACTGGCCTCCCCTGACCTGAAGCTGTCACCTGCAAGCTCAGTTCACTTCTTGGCCTGTGGCTTCCAGCATGATGAGCTCTTCAGCCCTGCTGGCCTCTGGCCTCCTCTGTCCTCACCCAGGGCCAGGCAGGACAGGGTCAGTCCAAGGCCACCAGACACACAGCCCCAAGGCTCTGCCCAGCTTGGGGTCCCCACACCCCCATGTTCCTCCTTGGTGTCCTTGGGCATCCCTCACTTTCTGAGCCTCCCTGAGCCCCAGACAGTGCTGACAATCTGCTACGACATTCACATCAGGGCCAGGCAGGACAGTGAACGCCAGCCTGTGTCACAGAGCCTCCAAACACCCACTCTGTCGCTTCCTGTCGCACACCCAGCCCATGATGGCTCAGAATCAGCACCTTCTCCACCCCTGCCCCTCAGTGGGAGCCAGCCGCTTGTTCCTGCAGCATCCCCCATGCCAGGCACCTTGGGCACCCTACAACAGTTTGCTGGGGGCAAGTGGGGCTTCGCAGCACATTTAGAACCCTGAGTCCTCCTGGGGCCCACAGCCCCAAGGGCCGGCCCCGCCTTTCTGGCCCCCATTCCAAACCTGGGCAGTTCTACCTGCAGGTGCTTGGGCCTCCCTCACTCTTGGAAGCCGTAACCTAATATACTTTCTCCATTCCATGCGGCTGATGGAGGCCATCAGTTCTTCTGCCCGCCCTCGTCTGCCTCCCCAGCAGAAATGTTGAGCACCCAGGCTGTCCTTGCCTCTGCTTCTCCTACTCCCAGCACCTCACAGACAGCTGTGAAGCCCATATCTCTGAATGGTTTTCATATACTCTCCCCCAGGAGCCTTCAGTGGCTCCCTAGTACCCACTGACCAGGCAGGCAGTTAAAACACCTCCTCAGTGTGGCCTTATGTCAGCCCTCTCCTCTCCAGCACTTACCAGAATACAGTCCCCGCACCCCCACCACACACACACACACACACACACACACACACACACACCAGCCAGCCTTCTCTGACACCTGTTCCCAAGGATGCCATCCTACGGCCCCATCAATGCCTCCGGGCCCTGCTCAGGGAGCTTTGTCTAGGAAGCCCTCGGGACATCCCTCCCACAGGGCGCCTGGCTGGCCTCAGCTGCACCATGTCCACAGGGCTGCGTGGGTAACCAGTGGGGACCGTGACCAGGCTGCAGCAGCCTCCCCTGGCTTCAATCACCACACACAGGACTTCCAACACCACCTTTATTCTCTCACAGTTCGAGGTGCCTCATTCCCTGTCCCACAGTCCCTTCCTCCCTCTTCCACACCTACATCCCCTTCTCTGTCTCGGAAGCTTCTGCCTCCCACTTAGGACGGCCTGAAGATGACATGTGGCCAACCCTGACAGCCCAGGATGATCTCCCAGTCTCAAGATACTTAACTTAATCCCATCTGCAAAGTCACCTCTGCCGCATGCAGTGGCACGTCCACAGACTGCAGGGGACTAGGCCTGCATCGACCAGCCCGTGCCCCCAGCCTGGACCCAGCAGCCACTCCCACAGGCTCCCTCCCAACCTGCTCTGTGGCCAGGGTCTCCCGGCTCCCCAGGGCTGCCTGTTCTCATTTGCTTTTTCTTTCTTTCAATGAAAATCCGAAACCACCTCACTCAACAGGCACCTCCCCAGCCTGGGTGGCTGCTCCTCTGCTACCACCCCCCACCAATGCCCCCAACTCAGACCACTGTCCACTCCAACCACGGTCCTGACTGCCACACCTTTCCCTGGGCCAAACCCCTGGCCCACCAGGCCCCAGGGGGCCTCACTGCAGCTCAAGGTCCTGAGCTGAGTTCAGCAAAGGATACTTGGGGTTCCCCTACTGGAGTCATACCTGCAGCTCCCAGGAAGGACCTTCCCAGCGCCCCGCAAAAAGCTCTGGGCCCTACCCCTCCAGCAGAAGCATCACTGCCCCACCCCATAAGGCCTGTGGGGCTCTGAGCATCCCATGCCCCTCACCCTCCAGCGCCACCCACTTGGACACAGACCCCAGAGGGCCCCCCTCCTCCAATGGTTGCCACGTGGAAACCAGCCTGGGTGCCTCGCACATGGCCTTAGACGTGGTCCTTGCGGGAAAAAGGGTGAGGTCTACCCTAGCAAGAACCCCCACCCCTGCAAAGGCAGCCTAGCCCTTCCGAGCCGGCCTTCCAGGTACAACTGTCCAGCAAGTACAACCTATGTGTGCCTCAGTGTCCCAGCCCCGGGGAAAAGCTCCTCAGGGGCTTCGGGGAGGCTTCAGTGAGGGAGGAGCATTTAGCCCCAGCTGCAGTGGTGTCCAGAATCACACTGGAGACTAAGGCCTTTCCAACCCTCCTGATTCGGCCCCCACCACGCCACCTGCCCCAGCCCCACCCACATGTAATTTTCCCTCCCCCAAAGAGAAAACACAGCAGAACCCTTTTGTGGAAAGGCCATCAGCCGTGCAAATACCCACCCCTCCCTGAGAGCTGTGGCTCCCAGCAGTTCCTGCCCCTCCCAAGCAGAAAGTGTCCTCTCCCCTGGTAGGGCTGGGCCTACCGCCCACGGGACAGGTGGCCCCTCAGTGAGGTCAACTCAAAGGGCTCCTCATTCCCACGGAAGCGCCGGAGGGGCAGGCCATTCCCCAGCAAGAGAGCCAAAGACAAGACATACACACACACACACACACACACACACACACACACACGTGTGCACACGGGGCCCAGCAGAGGCCCTGACAAGCATACCAGGCCCCCACACGCAGCAGGGCTGGGAGCCTGGGGTCAGCCATGGAGTGGGGCATAGGTGGGGGTGGCCTGCACTGTGCTGAGCGGCCGCCCCACCAGGGCCCAGTGGTGTCTGGGCACAGAGCCAGCTTGTATGGTCAGGGTCCCACGCCAAACCTCAGCCACCCCTCACTTCCCCAAGCCTACCTGGAGGCCGGGAACTACGTATGTCCCAGGTAGCATCAGAGCGTGAGACCCCCCTGTGACCTCCAGTACAGCCAGCAACCCTCACTGGCCCAGCCTGGTTTCCAGGTGGAAAGTTGGCAGCTGCCTCTGCTCAGCCTTGCCAGGCCCCAAGGGGCTCCACTCTGGCCTGCAGTGAGTGGGAGTGCGGGCACAAAGGGCCTGCCTGAACCCCATCCATAAACAGCTCAGGGAAGCGGCCGGCAGGGCCGGAACGTTCCAATGTCACCATCTCACTCCCCTCAGGGAACAGAGCATGCCTTTGTCTTTTTATCATTGCCTTCATCAAATATTTACAGAGGCTGACAGGCCATTTCAGACAGGCCAAATATGAGCCAAAAGGGCTCTTCTCAGGACACGGGGGAGTCGCAGGTCCTGGGCACTTGGGAGGCACATGGTCCGGCATGTAGCCCTGGGCAGGGAAGGGAAGGGAAGGGAGGGCCTCCTGCAGGGGCCAGAGCAAGGCCAGGCCTCGAGGAGGCCCCCCATAAGCCGTCCATGTTCCCAGGGGTGTCAGGGCCAACAATTCCACTTGATGGTCCTTCCCCACCCCTCAGCACCTTAACTCCTGCAACCCCCCATGGTATGCACTCCCAGGTGGGGCCTAGGGCAGGGGAGGCTGAGACTAAGCCAGGCAGCATCCCCACGCAGCGCCTGCTCAGCATGGCCTGCCACTCACCCCCCTTGCGGGGATGGAGCACCGGGCTGGGGCTGCCCTGGACACACACAGGACCTGCCCAATCGCTGCCCCTCCTAGCTCTTCTCCACGCTTTGTGGGGTTTTTTTTGTTTTTTTTTTGAGACGGAGTCTTGCTCTGTCACTCAGGCTGGAGTGCAGTGGCACGATCTCGGCTCACTGCAAGCTCCACCTCCCAGGTTCACGCCATTCTCCTGCCTCAGCTGCCCAAGTAGCTGGGACTACAGGCGCCCGCCACCACGCCCGGCTAATTTTTTTGTATTTTTAGTAGAGACGGGGTTTCACTGAGTTAGCCAGAATGGTCTCGATCTCCTGACCTCGTGATCCACTCGCCTCGGCCTCCCAAAGTGTTGGGATTACAGGCTTGAGCCACCGCACCCGGCCCACAGCTTTGTGTTTTCAATGCTTCTTCCAAAACACAAATTCACTACGCTGCTCAAACCTCTTAATTAAAGACAAGAAATTCCAAGAGACCTGTCCGGGCAGATGTCAACAGCCTTGCAGCTGGCTGACCCAGGAAGATGGTTGCCTGACTTGAAGACACAGGACAGGGCCAGATAGGAGGCCTAGGGCGTCTCCCACCACCTGACGCACAGCCCAGCTGCCACCGGGTGGAGGAGGGTAGCCTAGAGTCACCAACCTGGGCAGGGCTACAGTAGGAGGTCATGAGGTCCAGAGCCCAGGACTGTCCTTGACATTGGGGGAAGCCTGAAAACAAGAAAATCAGGGGCAAGCATCTCGGCTCAGTCCTGGTGCCACCAGAATGGGAGAGAGATGGCCCACTCAGACCCCAAGCATCGGTCATCTTCCTTCTGGGAGGCCTGTGTGACCCCAGCACAGCCAGGCTGAGAAGCTGCACCCCGCAGAGGGCAAAGGGACTTGCCCACACATCTCAGGCCCACACAAGGACCTCCCGTCACAGGGGACAGCATGGAGGCATGCAGGGTGTGTGGGAGCCTGGGTCCAGCTGGAGGGGGCCAGGCTGGGACTGAGCAGGCCTCCACCTACCCCGAACCGAGCCAGCGAGAGGATGACAAGTGGGTCTGACCCAGGCCTGACTCACACCCGAGGAGGCCCCGAGCTCCAGACTGCACCAAAGCTGCCCAGCTCAACTGCAGGTCTTGGGCAGCAAGGGCAGGGGTGGAAGGACAATGGGGCAAGAGGGCAGGGCTGAACAGGGTGGCAGCAGGGCCAGGGCTGGGCAGAGAGTAGGGGCCCAGAGGCAGTCTAGGCTATTCACTGTCACTGCACATATCAGCGCAGACACTATGATCATGACTTAGCAAAAATGCCCAAGAGTATAAAAAACGAGCTAAGAAGGGCATATACCAAAGTGAAAACTGCCACATCAGAGGATGGAGGCTGTGGACAGCTCCTCCTCTGTCAGGCTTCCATGTCCATCATGTCATCTTCCCCAGGAAGCATCCCCTCCACAGTGGCCATCCCCGCCATCCCCATGAAACCCAATCCCCGGGCACCCTCCCCCAACTCAACAGAGCTGGTCCAGGGCTGGCAGGTGGGAGGAACAACACAGCCCTGCCCCTATGCCCTACCGGGGTAAGCAGGGCTCCCTGTGAGGCCTGAGGAGGGGCCCCACCCAAAGCAGCTGGACAGGCAACAGGTGGGTCCCCATCAGCCCCCTCCTGCCAGCAAGCCCCGCCTGCCTGGGGAAACTGCAGCCGCTCCTCTCCCTCAAGGCTGACAGCAAGTCCTGGTAGCATCAACCACTCAACCTAACTCAGAGGCGGGGCAGTTCCAGCTCAGGTGCCTCAGGCACCTAAAGCGAGGAGGGAGCTGGGTGATCCTGAGGCCCAGAACCACCGGAGCCTGCAGTCCACCCTCCTCAAGCTGCACCACAACCCCTTAGGCTGTGCAGGTCCCCACTCAGTCCCTGGCTGCCTGGGTGTACAGGACAACATCTTGTATTTTCCTGTACCTCAGTTTCCTCCTTAGTAAACTGGGAAACTTTACTGAGGGGGGAATCACAGCACCTCCCTCCCACGGAGCCGATATGCCTCTAGAGTATACACTGGTGCCCCACTGACATGAGCATGGTCATTTCTTAATAACAGCACTCTGACTTCCTCTAGGTCCCCCACAGGGACAGCCTAGCCGGGTCTGACCTGCACATGCAGCACTTGAGCCAGGAATGCACAACCTCACACGGTCATACAGAAACACCACACAGGGCCGGGCAGTGGCTCACGCCTATAATCTCAGCAATTTGGGAGGCCGTGGCAGGCGGATCACCTGAGGTCAGGAGTTCGAGACCAACCTGGACAAGATGGTGAAACCCCGTCTCTACTAAAAATGCAAAACTTAGCTGGGCACAGTGGTGTACACCTGTAAATCCCAGCTACTTGGGAGGCTGAGAAAGGAGAATCGCTTGAACCCAAGAGGGTTCCAGTGAGCCGAGATCACACCACTGAACTCCAGCCTGGGAGACACAGCAAGACTCCCTCAAGAAAAAAAAGAAACACCACACAGATCCAGATGGAGTCTCCATGCAAGACCACTGGCCCTAAACCTTCAGAAGACAATGCTGACAGATTTAAGAACGGTAATAATAAAAGGCAGAGGGACTGTTCTGGATTGAAATTGACATGACAACCAGATACAACGCACGATCCTTGACTGGCTCCCGGATCCCTTCCCTAGGAAGCGCAGTCCACCCATCTGAGACCTCACTGAGTGCCTCAGGTCCTATCCTGGAGTGCCTGGAGCACGGCAGGGGGTGGAGATGATGTGGGAGCATCCTCGTTCCTATCAAGAGACACAGGCTGAAGTACTCAGGGGTGAACTGCAAATGGGTCAGGAAATCACAGACACAGATATACAGGACAGTGGTAAACACTAACAACTGGTAACTCCAACTTCTCTGTTGGTTTTTCCAAAGTTTTCCAAAATAAAATGTTGGGGGTAAATGAAAACTAGATTGTTGGCAGAGAGGAGAAAGCATTGCCAGGGTTGGCGCGGAGGGTAGGGAGCTGGGGTGGCCACACAGGAGGGAAGGAAAATCATCAGGGCCACAGACGCCTGGGTATGGGAGCTGTGGACAGGGAGGAGCCTGCAGATGCAGCGGGCATGTGTGCTGTGCTGTTCTCTGCAGGCCCAGGCAGAGGAGGGCTCCAGCACACAGACACTGACGGTCTTGGAGGGACAAGGTAACCAAGACAGACACAGCAGGCACGCTCCACCCACAGCCTGCCACCCCTCCTGACCAAGAGAAACCCAGAAACTCACTATGCCCAGCGCCAGAGAACAGATCATAACCTGTTACACCAATCAAGCCTTTCCCAGATACACGCACAATTACAGCTGGCCACACAAACCCATGCTAACCAAGGAGACCAGAGAATTCCTGGTAAATATTTCTCTTTATGCATTAAAATATGAACAAAGCCACTTGAGAAATGGACCTTTTGGCTGCTTGGCCCCCACCTAACCACCCATTTGTTTCCCACCATCAAATGTGGTTGTGATGCCTGGAGCTGTGGCAGCCCTACTGTAGCCATGAGGCCAAGCAAGACTAGGGACAAAATGCCAACATGGATGAGGACAGAAGAAACAGAGAGAAAGCCCCATGTCCCAGCTGATGTTGCTGAGCCACCTCCAGGGCTGTCACATGGCCATCTCCAGATTCCAGATTCTGAGTAGGATCAAAGGTCAGCATTGCTTCCCACGGTGGGCTCACAGCTGAGAATTGTCTCATCTCCCCCACCGGAGAGCAAGCACACACAGTGCCCAGAAAGCGGGGGTGAGGGGCGGATTGGGGAGAGTGGATACCAGAGGGAGCCCGTGACCCTCCACCAACAGTCAGCCTGTTATGCCCCTCCCCAGAGCCAGTCCTGGCTTATAAGATAACTGTAAAATGAAAGAAAAAAAGGAGCAGCCCAACACCTTCCCCGTCGCACCCTTCAAGAGCTTCACAACACAGTGGGCATCGTAAAGGCTCTAAGTTCCTCAACAGCAACGCCTGTCTGACCCACCACTCCCCAAACACATCTAGTGACAGCACCCCTTCTGCAGCCACCCTCAACAAAGGGTTCAAAATAGCACCAAGACCAAGAACAAACCTCAGAACCATGGCCTCTTGCAAAACAATAGCTTTAAAGACACTCCAGAGACAGATTCTAGAAGTCGCGACACCCTGAACTACAGCTGTATTTTTAAATGATATACATGTGTAAACAAGACCTAGAAGGTCCTATTCAAAAATAAAAGCAGTTGTGTTCACTTGGTTGGATTATTTTCAGCAACATCTTTTTTTTTTTTTTCCCACCATGTTGGCCAGGCTGGTCTCAAACTCCTGACCTCAGGTGATCCACCTGCCTCGGCCTCCCAAAGTGCTGGGATTACAGGCGTGAGCCACCGCGCCTGGCCCATTTCTGCAAACATCTTTAATGTAGGTGTTGCATTTTTAAAATTAATCAACTATTTTTAGAGACATTCTAGATTTATGGGACAACTGAGCAAAAAGTAGAGTTCCCATACACTCCCTCACACCCACACACAGGTTCCCCTATTATTACCATCTTGGATTAGTGTGGTACACTTGTTATAAATGATGAACCAATATTGATGATTAACTAAAATCCAACATTTACACTTGGGTTCACTCTGGGTGCTGTACATGCTATGGGTTTTAGCAAATGTATAATGACATGTATTCACCAGTAAAGTATCATACAAAATAGTTTCACTGCCCCACAGATCTGCCTCTTCATCCCTCCCTTCCTCTAATCCCTGGCAACCACTGATCTTTTTTTTTTTTTTTTTTAACTGTCTTCATGGTTTCTTGCCTTTTCCAGAATGTCATCTAGTTGGAATCATACAATATGCAGCCTTCTCGGATTGGCTTATTTCACTTAAATATTCATTTCTGGTTCTTCTCTGTGTTTTCATGTCTTCATAGCTTATTTCTTTTAGCACTAAATAAGACTGCACTGTCTGGATGTGCCACAGTTTGTTTATCCATTCACCTGCTGAAGGACATCTGGGTTGCTTCCAAGTTCTGGCAATTATGAATAAACCTGCTATAAACATCCGTGTGCAGGTTTTTGTGTGGACCTAAGTTTTTAACTCCTTTGGGTAAATACCAAGGAATGCAGTTACTGGATTGCATAGTAAGAGTGTGTTTAGTTTTATAAGAAACTACCAAAAGACCTTCCAAAATAGCTGTACCATTTTGCAATCCTGCCAGTAATGAATAAGAGTTCCTGTCACTCCACATCCTCACCAGTATTTGGTGTTAGTGTTCTAGATTTTGACCATTCCAGTAGGTGTGCAGTGGGAGCTCATTGTTTTAATTTGCAATTCCCTGATGACTTATGATAGGCAACATCTTTTCGTATGCTTATTTGCCATCTGTGTGTCTTCCTTGGTGGGGTATCTGTTAAGCTGTTTGGCCTATTTTTTTTAGCTGATTGTTTTCCTATTATGAGTTTTAAGAGTTCTTTGTATATTTTGGGTAACAGTCCTTAAGCAGATGGGTCATTTGCAAATATTTTCTCCCCAGCTGTGGCCTGTCTTCTCATTCTCTTGACAGTGTCTTTCACAGAATAGAAGCATTTAATTTTAATCACGTCCAGCTTATCATTATTTTCTTTCAAGGACTGTGCCTTTGTTGTTGTATCCAAAGTCACTCTCAAAGCCAGGTTTATAATTTTGGATTTTACATTTAGGCATATGGACAATTTTATTTTTTGTGAGGGGTGTAAGGTCTGCGTCTGGAATCATTTATCTGCATGTGGATGTGCAGTTGTTCCAGCACCATTTATTGAAAAGATGATCTTGTCTCTATTTTATTGCCTTTGCTCCTTTGTCAGAGATTAGTTGACTTTATTCATGAGGGTCTACTTCCAGGCTTGCTATTCTATTCCATTGATCAACTCGTCTGTTCTTTTACCAATACTGCACTGCCTTGACCACTTTTCTTTCGTTCTTTTTAAAAAATGTTAATATAATTTAATGAGAGCCAATTTAAATTAGAAGTTGTAATCAAGTATTCTGGGAAATGCTTAGAATTCAATGCTCCAGGGAAGAGAATTGGATGTGAAAACTCTTAGAAGCAGGAAAACTTGCAGACAGTGTTCAGGTTGCCAACCTCCAGTGTCCCTGCTCAGGCCTATCCACCCAGCTGGGATTCCCCAAAACACAGCCCTGAATTGTCTATGGTCAGAGGCAGATCCTAGCTTGCTTTTCAAAAATCCCAGCTGCTGCCGTTCACACCCTTTTCCTTATCTGCAGCTCAAGCACTAAGGCAACAGCGGCACAGGTGCCCACAGCTCCCAGGCAGGGAGACAGGCAGCCTCGAGAACCAGCCTCCACCTGCTGGCTCGGCTTGCTCTCCACATCTCTGCTGGAGACAACTGTTTATTTTGCAGGGGAAGCAAGAGGAGTGAAAAGAGGTTGACCTGAGGCCCCTGTGTGCTCAGGTGAAACACACTGCTCTCAATAGTGCTTCAGCCATGAAAGGCAGCTAACACCATCCACACTGCACAAAAGGGTAAACCGAGGCTCGCAGAAACAGGCGCCCTCCCATGGTCACACACTGGGAACATGACAGGGCCCTCCTACCCCTGGGGTATTTTGTGTGCACCAGGGCAGGGCGGCCAGGACTTTTGGGGCGACGTCCTTCCTGGCTTTGAGGCTCCCAAACCCCCCTTCCCACCACGGCAGGCAGATGCTGATGCCCCATCACGGCTGCACAGCCAGGGTGGACCACAAGGGAGTCCCAGACACACGGCCCAAACCTCTGCTGGGCCAGGTCAAGTTCTTCTCCATCAACGAGGTGACCTAAAGCTCCGTGCCATCACCTTGGGTGTCTTCCAGCTGCAGCCTGAAGCCAGGCCCAAGCCACAGGCCCTGAGAGACACCTACAAGATGACTATGGGCATAGAAGGGCTGCAGGTCCCAGCTGTCCTGGAAGGTGAGGGGCAAGTCCAGCCAGCCCAGGACCACTGGCCAGCTCCACCCAGACCGTGGATTCATGGTGGCCAGCAGGGCCCCAGGGTGGGAAGAAGGGTAACTCCCAAGGGAATGGACGGTTGTCTTTAAGGTGCAGCACAGTTCCCAATTTTGTCTTAGCACCTAAAACTCAGAATCTGCTGCCCATTGTATGAATCATGTTTTGAAACAGTTCTGGCATCCTGGAGCACCCTCCTGTCCTGGGCAGCCCCTCTGGGTGATGAGCTCCTCCCTCTTGGCCCCCCTGAGACACAGTCCTAGCCTATCCCTGTGCTCCTGGGGTGCCTACCCAGGCTCCCAACTCAGGATCAGCCTGGGAGATCCCACTCCACTCGAGGACCACCCTTGGCCACCTACAAAGCACTCAGATTAAGCATGTCCCAAGCCAAGGCCTGCTCTTTCCCTAAATCCACATTTCCCCCCTCCCCGTCAGAGGATAGCAGCCACATCCTGCCAGGCCCAAAGCTGCTGCCACCATGATTCCTACCTTCTCTCTCTCTCTTTTTTTTTTTTCTTGAGACGGAGTCTGGCTCTGTCGCCAGGCTAGAGTGCAGTGGCGCGATCTCGGCTCACTGCACCCTCTGCCTCCCAGGTTCAAGCAATTCTCCTGCCTCAGCCTCCCGAGTAGCTGGGACTATAGGTGCCTGCCACCACGCCCAGCTAATTTTTGTATTTTTAGTACAGACAGGGTTTCACCATGTTGGCCAGGATGGCCTCAATCTCTTGACCTCGTGATCCGCCCACCTCGGCCTCCCAAAGTGCTGGGATTACAGGCATGAGCCACCATGCCCGGCCTTTTTTTTTTTGAGATGGAGTCTTGCTCTGTCGCCAGGCTGGAGTGCAGTGGCACAATCTCAGCTCACTGCAACCTGTCTCCTGGGTTCAAGCAATTCTCCTGCCTCAGCCCCCCAAGTAGCTGGGATTACAGGTGCCTGCCACCATACTTGGCTAATTTTTTTGTATTTTTAGTACAGACGGGGTTTCACCATGTTGGCCAGGCTGGTTTCGAACTCTTGACCTCAAGTGATCCACCCATCTCAACCTAAGTGCTGGGATTACAGGCTTGAGTCACCATGCCCGGACGATTCCTACCTTCTCTACCTTCAGATCTGATGTAAATCCTGTGCGCTCCACCTTCAAATGCACCCGGAATCTGATGCTTCTCCCCTCCCCGCCTCTATCCCACCCAGTACCAGCCCTGTAATCTCTCACCTAGACAGCGGCAGTCACCTCCCTGCTGGTCCCCTGCCTCTACCCTCATCCCCAACTGTCCCCAAGGTGGCCAGAGAGATCCTGTCAAAACCGCACTCCACTCCCGCCCCTCCTCCAGCCTCGCTCAGAACTCCCCAACCTGCCCAATACATTTCCAGGTCTCACAGGCTCTGTCTCCCATGGCGGTGACCTGTCCTGCCCACTATGGTAGCCCCGGGTCTAGAACCAGGACACACACTCAACAAATGCTCACTGAGTCAACATACACACAAGCCTGCACTGTTGAGACCCAGGCACAGGCCTCTGGAACCTTCAGGAACATCCGCTCCCTCCCCTTCTCTAGATGCTCTCTTTTGGCTAGCTGTCCATCAACAAAGCTTTACGCAACCTCAGAGTAAGCCCCCAGCTGTCCCTGGAAATGACAGGGCAGGGTGGGGGGATGCAACTCTCAGGGCCCACGAGATCCTCCCGCTGACCTGGAGCCTGTCCTGGACTTGGTGGCCACTTGCTTCCCAGAGCCTGATACAGTCATGGCACTACCACCAAGTCTAGGTCCTCACAGTCCAATCCAATCCAGTCCTCCGCGGGAGTCTCCAGCGCAGGCCCCATCTTGCGCCTCCTTGGCCTCTTCCAGCCCTGATGTGTCCCGGCCCCTTTGTCTCCCTTGCTGTGAGCTGGTCTATAGGCTGTCCCCATCTGGGTCTGTCTGGTGTCCCAGTGGCCACCTCTAGGTCACCTGGGTCTGTTGTATCCTCTGGAAAAGCAGCCGCCTAGAGGAGGGCCCAATATCAAGCCTGGAGACGCGGGTGACCCATGAAGCAGCCAGGGTACGTGTGGACATTTGAGTCCACATTTAATGTGAGGAAAAATAAGAACACTGACCCTCAGCTTCCCCAGCCACATCCCAGGCACTCCGCAGGGCCTGTGGACACAAATGCAGAGGCAGGATGTTTCTGCCACCACGGAAGGTTCCAGTGCTGCAGGAGGGCGCGTCCAGCTGCCCTGGCAGACCTCCTAACATGCTGACGAGGAATGAGAAAACACAAGCTTTGGCAATGGCAAATCAAATCATTTGCAATGGCAAATGGCATGTGGGGGCTGGCCCTCCACACATCTGAGCCAGTGCTGGAGTCCTCCCTCTGGGGCTCAGAGAGCAGCACAGGTGGGCTCGAGTCCCATGGTGGCCTGGTCCTGATTCAGCTCAGCCAGGTGCCCACAAGGCACCACTGAGCCACGGGAGCACCTGCTTCTAGCAGAAAACAAGCTGTGGTGCCTGAGCCTCAATGTGTCCCCCATGACGGTGACCTGCACAGGCTGCTGTCTGTCATTGCTGCTGACTGTCATTGCTGCTGACATACACCTCGCCACCACAATTCGGAGGGCAGAAGCACCACTGAGAGCTTGGTGCCCACATTTCTGCCCCGGTGGAAGGGAGGGAAAGTCCATCTGCACAGGCCTTTCAGGCAGCTAGCGCCAGCCTTTTTTGCCAACTAAACCAAAACCATGGTTAGCATGGTGCAGAAAACATCTCGCCCAGGAAAACAAATTCAGTGCTGGCACCCAACTGATTTCAAATTACAACTCTCCCAATAAAATTAAGCACTTCAGAGAATTTTAAAAAGGGGTGACCACCAGCCAAATCGGGTCAAGCCTTCTGATTGTCTTGCCCCAGTGAGTGAGTGCCATGCACCTCCTCTGTGCCCGGCACTGGCTCGCCCCCTCATCTCCTCTTTTCCCCATGTCAGCTGGGTCAGGGCTAAAAGCAGGTGAGGCTGGCAGCCGGGCCTCCAACGAGAGGCCATCGGTACAAAGCACACAGGCTCTCCAGTCCCCCAAACCCTGGCCTGAGGCTGCATGGCCCATGACATGCAGAGCGCCTGCCTAGAAAGGTGATAAGGATCCCACCTGCAGGGGATGGCGGGCCAGCTCAGCACTGGCACTGGCGGGGCTGCCCGCGGCTGGGAGAGAGGCTGTCGGGTGGCTGGGCTGTCCTTGGAGGATGGTGGGGGGACCACCCACTTGGCACAGGCCATACTCAGCGAGTCTCCACAGGCATCATCCACTCCCAGACCCAGGAAGATGGACAGGACACTGAGATACCCGGCTGGGGCAGGACACATCGCTCCTTGAGCCCTGCCCCCTCTGGGTGGCACCAAGCAGCAGCAAGACCTACTTTGTAACTTTCTGGAACTAGAAGCAGCGCCCCCACCCTTAGTCCTCTTTAGGACTCCACCGCTCTCCCAGGGCCCAGCAAGTGCTCTGAGCTGAGGATCAAGGAATGCATGTCTCCATGAAGTAGAAAGACCCCCATGCTGGGTGCAGGCCCCAGCACCATCTCGGGAAACTCAGGTTCCAGCCCTGCCACAGCAGCTCAGAGGCAGTGGCACTGAGATCCTAAGATCCTGTGTCCCCTAAAGTAGGGAGTTGCTGACAGGGAGGCATCAGTGTTGTTAAAGGGGGTGAAAACCAAGCTTACTGCAGGTCCCCAAGGGAGACACAGCAGAAACAGGAAGGTCCGGGAAAGGCAAACAGGCTGCCTCCCTGGGTCTGAGTTGGCTATGTTTTCTCAACCTGGGGACCTGTGGCCAGCTCAAAGTTGTCAGCAAGTGAGAGCGGGGGCCCTGAGCCACATGGAACAGTGTTGGTCCAGCAACCTGGGTAGCCGAGAAGGGCGAGGAAGTCACAAAAGCTCAACACCAAAAGGAGGAGGGAACAAGATTGTGCTGACCCAACAGAAGGTGGCAGAGCAAGGGGTGGCCACAGCACCATGCCAGGCACCTCCCCGTTGCTGTACTGTGGCCTCACCAACCCCTAGAGGAGGGTCTTGCAGAAGGTCAGTCCAGTGACCCAGATCGGCACCCCCAGGGTAGCTGGGCCGGCTATGGCAAGTGGCAGACGCTACCAGAGCCGACACGGAGCCCCAGGCTACCCCCCACCCTGTCTGACAGTACAGGGGTCTGTGGGGAAACCAGGGCTGGCCAAAGATGACCACAGGAACACAGGACATGTGGGCAAGGAGGAAGGCGGTGGGATTCTGGTGTTTTACTTCCTTCTTTGTTACCGTAATGTGTTCTGCTGCCAAGAATAAAAGTTTATTCAAGAGAAGAATGGCAGGGAGGTATTTTAAAATGGCTTCCCCCACAAAAAACAGTGCAGGTTCCAGCTTTGCACATCTGGAGAATTCAGAAGGTGAAACACCTCACTGCCCTTCGATGTGAGATAAATAAATATTACCCTCTCTACAGAGGTCTTTCAACACTAATTTATCAAAGGAAATCAGATGTCCTCTAAGCCAGGCTTACTAGTTCCACATGAAGGTGTTTCCCCCGTCTGGCAGGGAACCCTGAAAAACACAAGTGAGCCCCACTGGCACCTCTCAGTTCTCCAGGGAGGCCCCCAAGCCTGTGGAGGGCAGGAAGGGGAACAGAGCCCAGGCACCTGGACAGACTGCAGGTGCTGTGGGCGTAGGGGAAGAAAGGGATAGAGGCCAAGAGCGATTCCAAGGAGGGCTCCTGGCTGAAGGCAACATCCCCCCAGACCCTCCCTCCACTGTGTAAAGCGTGACTCCCAGGAACCCTCCCCATGCCCAGAATGCTAGGGGTCATGTGCAGGATGGCATCTCCACACTGTGGACTAAGAGAGCCCCTCCCGGCACAAAGCCAACACACCTAGAGAAGGAGCGCCCACCTGTCACCCTTCCCTGTTCAGTGAGACCTGATCCCACATCCCACCCCAGAGCACACTCCCCTCGCAGAGTCCAACGCCCCACCCACAGCCCCTGATCTCCCTACAGCCCTACACCCCACCCTCTTCCGTTCCACACGCCCACCAGCCCCTGGCCCACACCCAGGACATCACACAGGCAGCCCCATCAGTCCTTCCAATAGCTCTGCACAAAGTCAGCCTATACCACTCTACACACAGGCAGGGGCCCTCCTCCCCTGATCCCACAATGCCCTGCCATCTCCTCACTGGTGACCTTGGGGGTTGTTCCCCTCAGTCCTCACAGTTTGTGATGAGGAGACTTCCAGCACAGCCCCAACACACACCAAGTTCTCAGCAAAGGGGGCTATTCTAAGCGGGTCCAGACTCCCTCTCATGGAAAACCCTCTCAGATCAGCACAGAGGTTGCTGATCCCAAATGACACACACCGACTAGGGACAAATGTTGGAGGTACTTCTTTTGGGGGGGGGAGGTGCGGGGAAACCACCAGTTTGGGGCACCAGTAACATCCTGGCAAGGAACATCAACATATAGACAAGAAGCATATAGACCAGAAGCACCTCTAGGTTGCTGTTCCCATCTAGAGTCAAGGAGCAAGAGACCCCTGGACAGAGGCCAGGCTCCACCCCATGCCTGCAGGGGACAGACCCAGAGACAGAACCACCTGCCTTTCCTTAAAGGGAATGGGAACTAACAAGCTCGAAGAGTCACATGCGCCTGCGATGCCTCAGCCAGATCAGCAGCTCTGGCTGCCGAGGTCTAACTCAAATCCAGCCTGCTGCAGCACCCCTGCTCCATCCACCACCCTGCAGAGGCAGCCCTGGGAGGCAGCACCTGAGGGTGCTCGGGTCGGTAGGCAAGAGCAGGAAGACCGCTCACCAGAATCAAGAGTCATCTCCCCTTTCAGGCCCTCTCTTCTCTCTGCTTTCCCTTGCAGCAGGAATGCCCAGCACACCCCAGGACCCCCAGATCACAGCCCCCTGCCCCACCCACTGCCTTTCCTGTACCATCGGAACCTACAGGACCATGAGGGAGGGGAGCTGTTCAGTCCCTCCTAAGGACCTCACATAATGCCACTGACCCCTAACTTGAAAAGCCACATCTCCAAGGCAAAACCAAGGGGTGGTGGAGAGGCAGGTCTCTGGAACTCTTTGTCTTGGGAGAAAGGCTGACGACAGGTCGACACCCACCGAATTAGGCAGGCTTGCACACACACGCAGACCACCCTGTAGGGGCCAGAGGATATAGCAATTGAATCCCATTTCTGAGCCAAAAATGCAAGCGTCCTGCAGTGTGGCTGGCGGCCGTAGAACACAGCTTGCCCCAGCTAGCCCCAGCCCCATTTCAGGCCTGGACTGGACAGCCAGCTAACTTTACAGGCCAACGGAGTACACTTACACCTCCAGCCGGCACTCTCCCAGATTGGCTCACGCCTGACAGCTGCCCACCTCCAAGGAGGGAGGCCTGTAAACACCCGCTGGACAGGCAGGGCCTCTGCTTCCAAGGCTGGCGGCCCAGGACAGCTAGGGTGGCTGTTTATATAATCTTGCAGGGCTGGGGCTGACACCATGGGCAGGATTATGAAAAATGCATGCCTAGAGCCTCTGCAGCCAAGAAAAACCCCCACCCGCATTCTGCATGACTCGGTTTTAAGACCTCTCACACGTCCATTTCGTGAACAAATGGAGTTCTCAGAGCAGCAGAGGCGACTAACCACACTTCCAGGCCTTGCCCAGCTGGCCCCAGAGCTGTACCAGGCACCACCTCTGGGTCACAGGCCCCTGGGTCAGAAGAAGTCTCTGCAGGTATCCCTGCTGGGGCAGCCACAGCTTGCTGGACACAGGAAAATACTAATTTATGGGCAGCTCAGAGCCCCCAAAACACTCTGCACACACCGGGCCTTGAAGCTTCCACACCGTTTTGCAAAGACACAATAGTCCAGATTCCCTGGGTCATTAAAGTAGGTCATCAGGACTGGACGAGCAGCAGCCTAAGAGACACAGCCTCCGAGGCCCGCTCTCCAGGGCCCTCTCTACGCCCACAGCGTGCACACTTACACCAAACGCACAACAGAGGCCTGCCCTCGCCACCAGCTGACTCACAAACCGCAACCTGCGCACGGACACAGCCGGGCCCCACATGCCATCCGCACACCTGGTACGCATCCTGCCGGCCACCCACACAGAAGGTGACACACGTGGAACCCCGCCGCCCCCAGGGCTTCTTAAGGCCAGGCGCAGGAGCAAGGACGGGCCCAAGGACGCACTCGCGGACAAACCCTGCGGAAAGCCCCCTGCGGGCTGGGGCACCCTCACCTGCAGCTCACACCAGGCCACCTCCACCCAGGTCTCCGTGTCCAGCCCCTTGTAGACGGTCTTGAAGGAACCGCGGCCCAGCTCGATGTCGAACTTGAGGAAGCGGCCGTCCAGAGAGGTGGCCACGGCCTTGAGGTCGTCCTCGTCGTCCTCCTCCTCTTCGGGCTCATCCCGGCGTGTGCGCCCGGGCTCAGGCTTCGCCTCGGCCGCCCCCTCATCCTCCTTCCTCACGGTCGCCGCCGCCTCCTCCCTGGGGCCGCCGTCGGGGGCAGGCGCGGTTTCGACAGCGGCTGCGATGGGGTCCGGGCCGGGCTCCTGCGCGCCCACGGGCTCAGGGCCGGCGTCCGCTGGGGCTCCGGGGTCTCCCGGCTGCGCTACCGGCGCTGCGGGCGCGGGGGCGGCGGGGCGTCCGCGGGCGCGCTCCGCGATGAGGCGGCGCGTCTTGCAGAGCAGAAGCACCCGGCGCTGCAGGGGCTGCGGGGGCTGTGGGCCCGGAGCCTCCGCTGCTTCCAAGCCCGGCGGCTCCTCCTGGTCCGACTCTACCACGCTGCGCCGCAGGAAGCGCTGGGGCCCTGGCCGCGCCGCCTTCGCCCGAGGCTCCGCCATGCCCGCGGGCCCCGCGCCGCGCCCGGGCTCCATCAGCGTGCCGGGGGCGTCTCGGCGGCCGCCATCGCCGTCCATCTCTGTGGGCCAAGGACACACAGGCCTGCGTGAGCGCCGGCCCTGCCGCACCTGCCCAGGCCGCGGGATGAGACAGCGCCGCCCCGAGCCCGCGCCCTGCCCAGCACCGGCCGCGGAGAGAGCCTGCGGGGGCCGTCCCTGGGGGCCCTGGGAAAGGGGGGCTGCAGACGGGCCCAGAGGCTCGGGTTCGGGAGGAGGGGTCCGTGCCCTGCTCAGCCCCAGGCTGCGGAGAGGGACGGGCCTGTGGTGTCCCTGGAACCCTGGGAGAGAGGACCTGCTAGGGTGTCCCTGAGGGCCCCGGAGGCCGGCAGAGGGATCTCGCGCCCTGCCCAGCCCTGGCCCGGGAGGGTCCTGCTAGGCTGTCCCGGAGGCAGCTGTAAATGGGATAGGGAGGCCCGGGGGTGGGAGGAAGACACTGGCCCGGCGGCGGCTCCACAAAGGACGCGGGCCCGGGGCGCGGGAGGGGCGCGCGGGGAGGGGGCTGCAGCGCCGCGGTGCGCACACAAAGGCGGCGAGCGGCGTTGGGGAGAGGCTCGGCACTCACAGGGCGAGCGGACGCCGTCCATGCCCGCGGCCCGGCGGCCAGGGCGTGCGAGATCACGCGTCGAGGCCGGGGTCCGAGTTCTGGGCGAGGTCCGCGTTGGGGTGGGGGCCGTGGCGCCGCTCCGGCTCCTGCGCGCTGCTCTCTCGGGCCGGGCCACTGCGGGGCCGCGCTCCCGCGTGCTCCTGCCGGCTTCGCGCGGCTCCGCTCCCGCACCGGCTCTGACCTGGCGCGCGGGGAGGGCGGGGCTCCGTTCGCCCCGCCCCTGGCCGGCGCAGGGGGCTGAGCCTGGCACGCCTAGCAGGCTGCGGACGGGCGGGCTGATGGGCGAGCGCGCGCGGCCGCCTGCGGGCCGGCTACCTGGGCTCCCACTCGCGGCTCTTTGCTCGAGGTAGCGCTCCTGTCCTCTGAAGTTCTTTGGAACGCTCCGCAGGGCTGTCAGCTGCAGAGGACCCCGTTTGTTCCTGAGAGGAGGCAGCAGGCTCAACGCCTCAGCACGCCGCAGCCCGGCACGCCAGACCTCAAGGCCCTGTGCTAGGATAGAATGGGCAGGCTAGGAAGAAAAGGACCAGGGGTACCGCCACCCTCGGGATCCCAGCCTGGAGCTAAGCCTGGTGGGGGTCAGCGTGTCCTTTCCTGCCCTCACTTCACCACCAGGAACCATGAGGACCTCATCATCACCCAGGGAGGCACTGGTGATCATTGTGCCCATTTCACAGTCTAGAGCAAACTGAGGCGCCAAAGGCAGAAGTTATATGCTCTAAATCCCAGAACTTTCACGACCGAAGCTGAGCTGAAATGCCTTGGATGGGATATGAAGAGGCTTCCAGAAGCCCCTTGACCCAAAGTGTTCTTCCTTCCCACCTCTGCCAGATGCCACCTTTCCCGAGAAGTCTTCCTTGATCTCTCTCTCCTTCCTCCTCTAGACCCCCGCGGACAAGCCCTGTCTTGGGCGTCTCTGGCCCTAATGCAGCAGGTGACCTGTGTCAGTAACTATACTGCTAAGTTCTGAGCCCTGCTCCAGGCAATGCCCTGAGCTAACACCTCACCCTTACCCCAGCCTCCATGATCCTAGGTGAGAAAACTGAGAAACAAGGGAGATACCAGAGTATTCTCATCTCAGTCCCCATCCCACTGGGCTGGCACCCCTATCAGATGCACACACACTTCCAGAGATGAAAAGATGCTCGTGGGCCTGTTGGCCTTGGAGCCCCTGGCACAAAATAACTCGTGTGGCATAAAAGCCAGCAGAGGCGATATTTCACCTTCACAATGTAGAGGGAAGAATATGCCAAGCCAACTGTTACCCAGAGAAGCAGGACTTCCTGGAAACCCGCTGGGCACTGGCACTGGCTGAAACTGATTTATGAGGGGCAACAGTGAACATCCCTTCCCAGCTCTGGGTTCAGCAATGCCACCCTGTAGCCTGAAGTCAGCAATGCTGAGAATATTTACACTATGGAAATTGGCAAACACCTCAAATCAGGACTTTTCTCCCCAGAGAGCCCGTTGTTTAACAGTGTGCTAGGTGTAGGGCTATGCATTTGGCACTTGCCTGTCATTTATATAATCTAATCCTCACATCTACCTTGTGAGACAGGCATCCATTCCGGGGCTCAAGTCCGCCGGCATGAGCCCAGAGCTCACACGAGGAGGAGGCCAAACGGCAGACGCCAGCTCTGCAGGACAGAGAGGCCTGAGGCACAGGGATCTAAGTTGCACCTCCTGGGGCAGTAGTCTTCCAGGTAGAGGTCAGGGGTGGAAAAGGATCTTTTCTGTCTTCCCTTTGGAGGCTAAAGACCCCTCAACCTTGCCCCTAACCAGCTGAGTGAACTTGGGCAAGTCCTGGTCCTTCCTGAGCCTCAGTATCCAGCCCTGCAGAGCGGGCCGATCATCCTGACTTACCCACCTTAAAAGGCTGCCAATTCCTTGTGGATTCAGTCAATCTAGGAAGGGCACCAAGTCAACAGACCTGTTCATGATGGGTGTGTTCAAGCCTATCCAAGGGAAAACCAGGATGGGACAGAGCTAAGCATGTTCTGAGACCAGCACGCACCTATCTGGCCTCCTCCGGCTCCCAACAGGCCACACTGGCAGTGTGTGGGCAAAATACCTGCCAGCATTGGAGAAGGCTCATCAGCACCCATGGCTGCTGCCCACCCACACTTGTACACATGCGTGGGAAAGGATGGCTACACCCACAAATCAGCGGGGAGCAGCCCAGGCTGTGGGGAGTGGGGGACAGCCTGTCCCTGAGACAGTACTGTGTGCTCTCTGAGCCCTTAGGGGTAAATTCACGCATCTCTGCTTACACACCTTCCATGGTGGAGAGCTCATTCTCTCTGCCAACCCATGACCATTAGAGTACACAGCTAAGTCAGTAGTGGAGAGGTCACAGTTTCCTCTGCGAGGAATCTCAGGCTGGGCTCAGGAGCAGCTCCTGGGATCCTGGCAGATGGAGCCTGAGGGATCCTTGGACAGACCTTGGAAGTCAGGACTTTACAGCACTGGCTACGTGCCCTTTGGCAGGTCACTGGATATCTCTGAGATTCCATCTCCCTGCTGCTAAGACGGGGAGTGTAAATACTGTAGTCTGCTTTGCTGGGTGTCCTGAGGCTGCATGATCCAGAGTCATGATGTCAGCATTTGTCTTTTGGAGGTTTGTTTTCTGTTTTTGTTTTTGTTTTTTTGAGATGGAGTTTCGCTTTGTTGCCCAGGCTGGAGTGCAGTGGCAGGATCTCAGCTCAGCTCACTGCAACCTCTGCCTCCCAGGTTCAAGCAATTCTCTTGCCTCAGCCTCCTGAGTAGCTGGGATTACAGCCCAGCTAATTTTGTATTTTTAGTAGAGACGAGGTTTCACCATATTGGCCAGGCTGGTATTGGATTCCTGACCTCAAGTGATCCACCCACCTCAGTCTCCCAAAGTGCTGGGATTGCGGGGTGGCATTTGTCTTCAATGTTTAGAACAGATGAGTACATTGAGGTCTTGCCCAGAGATTTTTCAACTTTAACTTTCTCAAGGCCTCAGAGTGGAGACAGTGACCTCTACCCACAGCTATCACCTTAGCTTCCACAATGCCAGGGAGCCCCTGCGGTGAAACAAGTTTCTCCCAAGTCCAGGCTATGCTACAGCCTACCCAGCCAGTAGGCACGTGCAGGCACACACCTGCTCCATGCAGATGCAGTTCCAGGAGCTGGGCCTCAGCAAGCAACAAGACCATGGTATCAGTTTGCTCATCTGTGAGATGGGTATAATGGTCATGCTCAACAGTCTTGGCAACAGAAGGCATTCAACAAATGCTCATGAAAGAAGGGAGGAAGGGAGACGGGGCTAGCCCCACTGCCTTTGCTCACATCAGGGCCCATCGAGGGTCACTGGGTAGAAGGAAGAGCAGGGTCTAGCCATGCCCAGCTGGAGCTCAGTCCACAATTGCCCCCTGGGGCAGGTTCTGCCTCTGAGTGGAGTCAGGCAACCTATCTAGTGCTCACATCCAGTGTGGTCAGGCCACTTGCCTGAGTGCCCCCCGGGTCACACCATGGGGAGGATACCCTGGTAGGGGCATCAGATGGGGAGGACAGTGCTGGAAGAGCAGAGCCCAGGGAGGCCAGGCAAGTGGCTTGGGGGAATGCAGGAAGACCTGTGACCTGAGGAAGGGTGTGGGGACAGGATGAAGGCCTGATAGTGTGTGGTGGCAGGAAGGTGGCAGTAGGTGGGAGCAGGTGGGCTGTGGAAGCTCGGGCTCCTACTCCTGGAAGATGATGTCAGAGGATGGGAAGGGCATGACCAGGCTGCAGTGTCTTCGTGCTGTGGGTCATAGAGCCTCAGGACAACCAGCAAGATGGAAGCTCCCCGTGGGTAGGGCCTGAGGTAGGCAGGTCAGGTGGTACAGGATGACTCAACACTTCTGACTCAGCTGTGATGGATGAATGGTTGAAGAACTTGTTTCCTTCCAACAGCAGGGTTCCATTAGAAATGTTCTGAAGTATGACACACAAATCAGAAAACGATCCCCAGCTTCCTAAGTCAACACTTCACTATGTAGGACTTTACTTGCAATTCTAGTGGAGAGGTGAGATTTGGGGTGATGCTCAGTTCTGGTAAGGCAGATCATACAGCTAAAAGTAGGCCAGATGCGGTGGCTCACGCTTGTATTCCCAGCACTTTGGGAGGCCGAACGGGCGGATCACCTGAGGTCAGAAGATCGAGACCAGCTTGGCAAACATGGTGAAACCCTGTCTCTACTAAAAATACAAAAAAATTAGCCGGGTGTGGTGGTGTGCACCTGTAATCCCAGTTACTCAGGAGGCTGAGGCAGGAGAATCACTTGAACTTGGGAGGCAGAGGTTGTAGTGAGCCAAAGTTGCGCCATTGCACTCCAGCCAGGGCAACAGAGTGAGACTCTGTCTCACGACAACAACAAAAACAAACAGACAAAACAAAAACAAAAAAGGCCGGGCACAGTGGCGGGCGCCTGTAGTCCCAGCTACTCGGGAGGCTGAGGCAGGAGAATCGCTTGAATCTGGGAGGCAGAGGTTGCAGCGAGCTGAGATCACGCCATTGAACTCCAGCCTGGGCGACAAGAGTGAAACTCCGTCTCCAAAAAAAAGAAAAAAAAAAGGTAAAACTGCAAGTACAGGGGAAAAGAGTGCATGGATGTGGGAGGAAGGCAGAGTCACCCTGACCTTCCCCACAGCTCCTCTGGCCTCAGTTTCTCTATCTGTAATGTGGGACCCGCTGGGTCATCTCAGCTGCTGGTAGGAGTCACCGTCGGACCTGCATGACCCTGTCTCACACCCTCTAGCCCAGTGAGTCTTACACACAGCTGCCCCGCAGCATCTCCAAGGCCTGAGATGCCGCCCCCACCACTGGAGATTCTGCTGTGTGGGATGGGATGGGCCTGGCCTCAGGTGTTTGAAAGCTTCCAGGTGATCCTGCAGAGACTCCACGTGCTGCAAGGGTCTGGCATACAATGGCACTCAATAAAAGCTGCCTGCGTCGGGGGTGCACCTGCGTGGAAAGAGCAACAGAGCAGACCCTCCATTCCACTCTCTGGCCACAAATCTTGTTTTGCTGTGCTCACCGAGAGCAGCCTCATGCCATGTGCCTCTCAGGGTTGCTTGTTTCTCTCAGGGTTGCTTGTTTCTCTCAGGGGAGGAATGAAAGTTCAGCTCCTGGAGCCCCACTGCTTCCCTGACTTGGACACTGACACCCGGCTTCCAGGTGGCCCTTAGGGGCAGACAGGTACCTGTTGCCCCTGGAAAAGACCTCAGATCCTGCACACCAAGGCTTTTATTTCATTTTTGTGGGTCAGGCCAGCTAAGCCAGCTCATGCAGCTTAAAGGGCAGATGATGGGGGCCTCGCTGCTCTGGCTCCCTGGCGGAGGCTCCACAGCAGGGTGGAAAGGCTGCAGAGTACCCACTATTTAAAGAACCCTGTGGCGGGACAAAGTGGCTCATGTCTGTAATCCCAGCACTTTGGAAGGCTGAGACAGGTGGATCACTTGAAGTCAGGAGTTCGAGACCAGCCTGGCCAACATGGTGAAACCCCATTTCTACTAAAAATACAAAAATTAGCTGGGCATTATGGCTCACACCTGTAATTCCAGCTACTCAGAAGTCTGAGGCAGGAGAGTCACTTGAACCCGGAAGGCGGAGGTTGCAGTGAGCTGAGATTGCACTCTGTCAAGAAGAAAGTAAGAAGGAAGGAAAGAGAGAGGGAGGGAGGGAAGGAAAGAAAAGGAAAGAAAGAAAAAAATAAAAAATAAAATAAAGAATCCTGTTTCTCTGTTCTTGGAGGTGCAGGGTCCAGCAGGGCCTCAAGGGGTTCAGGGTTGACTGAAAGGTCCATGGAGAGAGGGGCTCCATGCCCCCAGGAGGAAATAAGCAATGCAGTCCTTCAGCCCCAGGGCAGCGGCCACCTGAGGCACCAGGACACACCCCTAGCCTGTCTGATGGTGCAGGACTGGGTGGCACCAGTCCCTCAGAGACAGAGGACAGAGTCCTGAGAAAAGCTAAGGGGCATAGCTGGCCAACAACTGACATCCCATGATTGCTGAGTTGACCCTGGCCCATTCATGGTGGAAAACCAGCAGCATCCTCCGGTGTGACATATTCCCAGTGGCTACAACAAATCATCGGGCACAGCTGGCAAGAATTGGAAATGAGGCTGTGTTAGCAGGAAGTTGAGGCAGATATTTTCAAGGAAATACCCAAGGTTGGATTCACTGGGGACCAAAACCGGCCAGGGTGACACTTGCTTTCGGCTTATGTCCAGAGCAGAGTGTGTCATGTGAAGGGCAAGCCAGGGAAGTGTCAGGATTTTGCTTTCTTCAGTGTATGACCTTCCCGGGGTAATCTGGCCACATCTCCTTGATTGACCCCAAGCCTAGGCTACCACATGTTCCCCATGGGCCCACAGGGGAGAGTGACATCTGGGCCTAGAGAGATGGGGGAGAACGTGGAGCCATTGGCGAAGGTCAGAGGGAGCTCCGGAGCGAGTGTGCTGTGGGAGGGGATGGTGAACTTGGCTTGGCCTGCTTCCCTGCTGCTGCTGCTAGGGACATCTGGCCGCCAGAGCCAGAGATGGGGTCTGGAGGGCAGAGGGAGGAGGTGCAATGTTCTAGAACCCAGTCCTTATTTCTCTGTTTTTAATAATTTAAAAAATTATGTAACATTTCCTTTACTCCCAAATATCAAAACACTTTGATTTTTAAATAACAGCTTTATTTAGATATAATTCATGTACCATAAAGCTCGCTCTCGTAAAGTGTGCGATTAGGAGGTTTTTAGTACATTCAGTGTTGTGCAACCATCACCTCTACCTAATTCCAGAACGTTTTCATCACGTCAGAAAGAATCCCTGTCCCCACTAGCAGATGCTCCCCATTTCCTCCTCCCCTCAGCCCCTAGCACCCACTGGTCCACTTTCTGTCTCTATGGATTTGCCTATTCTGGACATTTCACATAAACGGAATCATACAATGTGTGACCTTTTGTGTATTATTTCACTGAGCATCATGTTTTCAAGGTTCATTCATATTCTGTAGCATGCATCAGAATTTCATTTCTTTGGTTTATTGTCTCTTTTTCTTTTTCTTTTTTAGACGGAGTCTCACTCTCTTGCCAGGCTGGAATGCAATGGTACAATTCTTTTTTTTTTTTTTTTTTTAGACGGAGTCTCCCTCCATCTCCCAGGCTCAGTTCACTGCAACCTCTGCCTCCCGGGTTCAGGCAATTCTCCTGCCTCAGCCTCTACAGTAGCTGGGACTACAGGCACATGCCACCACACCCAGCTAATTTTTGTATTTTTAGTAGAGACAGGGTTTCACCATGTTGGTCAGGATGGTCTCAAACTCCTGACCTCGTGATCCGCTCGCCTCAGCCTCCCAAAGTGCTGGGATTACAGGCATGAGCCACCGCACCCGGCCCCTGCTGCCTTTAAATGGAGTCACCTGTGTAGACTGATACAGGCTTTCTGAAAGCAATCTGTGACTAGAGCAAGAGCTTAAAAATTGTTCTGACCCTTTAAGTTAGTAATTATCTTTTGGAGAATTTACACTAACAAAGTGACCAGCAATACAGATAGTGTTGTATAAAGATGTTCACTGAAGGATTATTTGTAATAAAACATTATGAATAATATAAATAGTTAAGGAAACGGTGCTATTCCTACATAATCAAATATGGTCGAGCCGGGCACGGTGGCTCACACTTGTAATACCAGCACTTTGGGAGGCCGAGGCAGGCAGATCACTTGAGGCCAGGAGTTCAAGACCAGCCTAGCCAACATGGTGAAACCCCATCTCTACTAAAAACACAAAAATTAGCCAGGAATGGTAATGGGCACCTGTAATTCCAGCTACTCAAAAGCCTGAGGCAGGAGAATTGCTTGAACCCGGGAGGCAGAAGTTGTAGTGAACCGAGATCATGTCACTGCACTCCAGCTCCAGCCTGGGTGACAGAGCAAGACTCTGTCTAAAAAAAGAGGCTGAGCCATTTAAATGCTCTTCATGGAGTTGTGTAATGATTAGAGATACTCTGAAGTGACAACACACAGGAAGAAACGAGGGAAGGAAATACACCAAAGCACTGCCAGTGAATGCTTCTGCTCTTGTGCATACGTCTGCATGTCAGACAAGAGGCAGTTCCGCCTGTGTCTTTAGACAGGGAGTGCTGACAGACCCCCAGTGAGGCCGTGAGATGAAGGAGGGGGGTTAGCAGAGAGTGTAGAATGCAGCTCAAAGCTTGGGTCTGGAGCCTCCTGGCTCTGATTTAAGCCTTGGCGACGCCCTCTGGCCATGACCTTCAACTGGCTTGTTAATTTATCTGAATGTCAGTTTCCTCGTTAGTCAAAGGGACAATGGAGGTGCCTCTTTCCTGGTTGTGAGAGAGTCCTGGGGAAGGTCTTAGCAGCCCCGGAAGGAGGCAGATGTGTTGGCTTTTGCAGGCTGCAGAGATGGCCATCAGGTGTGCTGGGGCAGCTTGGGGAAACTGGCTACTGCTGTCCTCTTGACTCTGGGCAAACTCAGGCCTTGGCTGGGACCCCCCAGCTTCCTTGTCCTCACCTCGCTGGCAATGCCTGCCCACAGAGAGAGAAATGGCCACCTGTTCCAATCTGCCTGGGTGCAGGTCCTCACTTCCATTTCCACAGGGGGACACGGAGATTCAGGGGACACAGCAACAGGTGTGTCAGGACCACAGAGCCAGCGGGGGTCTGTGCGGACAGAGCAGAAAGAAGGAACTGGGCAGCCACGAGTTTTGGCCCCCACCCAATGGGCTTGGTGGGGTCCTTGGACCAGAGTCTACGCCTGCTGTCCAGGCAGGTTCTGACTGTGGCCAAGGCCGGGTTGTCCTCCCAGCTGAGGGAGCTGACTCAGGCCTGGGGCTGGCAGGGGTCTCTCCTGCCCAGAGTTTCCAATCTGCACTCAGTGGGGCCCCAGGCAGCCTGGCAATCGGAGCCAACCAAGTCCCCTTGAGAACCCCCAAAGGGGCCGCATCATTCTCCATGTGAATATAGAAGAGGGTTTTTTCCACTTATTGATGAACTTGCCTGCCTGATTTCTGTTTTTTTCCAGCAGACTCAGTCCAACTTGCTTGTGCCTGTCCCTAGAAGTGCCTGGCTCATTCAGACTGAAGGTGTGCCCGGGTAGACGTGAGGCCATTAGCAAATGGCCTACTGTGCACATGGCCCAGTGCTCACCTTGGAAAATGACTGTAGCATGTGACAGACCATGTGGGAGGCATCATCCACCCGGGATAGCCGGGAAGCTGCCCAGACGAGGGGCACGGAGCCCAGGATTAGGAGACGAAGAAGAAGATGATGAGACAAAGTCACTTCCTAGAGGATCCAAGCAGGAGGGCTTTCTAAGAATGCCACACAATCCAGGAGCTGGATCTACAGCATATACAGTCGATTCTTGGATCCGGGGGAGTCATGCTTTGTAGTTTCTTCGAACACTGAATCAGTGAATCCCAAACCATTGTGTCCCAGCAAAGCACAACACACTTTCCAATCAGCTCCATGTACAGATCGGCACACTTCCTCTCCTCTTTCTGGATGGGCAGTTGATTCGTTAACAGGGAACCTCAGTCAACAGCACTGTAACTACAGCACCATAACTCATATGTGATGGAAGCTTCTCTATGCTTCCCCCAGGCACATTACAGCTTCTCTATGCTTAAGAACACAGGGCAGCTCTTCAGCGCGGTGCCTGCAGCCATTTGAAACAGCAAAATCACCAACAAAAACCCAGAAAGTGTGGCACTAAATGGAATGCAGAAGACTGACAACCCAGGAACTAAAGGGACAGACGTAAGTAGAGAATTAACAGGAAAACAATACAAATGGGCCAGGTGTAGTGGCTCACACCTGTAATCCCAGCACTTTGGGAGGCCAAGGCGGGTGGGTTGCCTGAGCTCAGGAGTTCGAGACCAGCCTGGGCAACACAGTGAAACCCTGTCTCTACTAAAATACCAAAAATTTAAAAATGAGCTGGGTGTGGTGGCGTGCGCCTGTAATCCCAGCTACTCCGGAGGCTGAGGTAGGAGAATTGCTTGAACCTAGGAGGCAGAGGTGCAGTAAGCCGAGATCACGCCACAGCACTCCAGCCTAGGCGACAGTGCGAGACTCTATCTCAAAACAAAACAAAACAAAACAAACACAAAAAAACAATAAAAATGGCTCCTAGATAGGAAAAAGTGCAACTTTGCTCATGAAAAGAAAATTGCCAGCCGGGCGCGGTGGCTCACGCTTGTAATCCCAGCACTTTGGGAGGCCGAGGCGGGCGGATCATGAGGTCAGGAGATCGAGACCATGGTGAAACCTCGTCTCTACTAAAAATACCAAAAAATTAGCCGGGCGTGGTGGCGGGCACCTGTAGTCCCAGCTACTCGGAGAGGCTGAGGCAGGAGAATGGCGTGAACCCGGGAGGCGGAGCTTGCAGTGAGCCGAGATCGCGCCACTGCACTCCAGCCTGGGTGACAGAGCAAGACTCCGTCTCAAAAAAAAAAAGAAAATTGCCAAGTGAAACCACAACGAGAGCCCTCATGACGCCAGGTTCTACCTATTGGTCTAGCATAAATGAGGAAGCATGAAAGTGCACTGAGAGGCTTGGCCGTGGGGACAGACCCTCCCATGCTTTGCTGGGGGCAGCCATCCACTGTTTGTGTCAAGGAAAGTCACAAATGAATGGGGTCTCCAAGGCGAGGTCCTTCCCCAGGAGCTTGCTCTGGAATATGCACCTGAGCATTCCCATGTATAGGCTCAAGGACAAACTATTTCATTATGAGTGACTTGCCTTTTGTCTCTCCCTCATGTTGCTGTAGGGCTCCTCTTCTTCTTTCAGTTGTGTGTGCAGGAGTGCATTATCTTCACATCTCATTTTCAGTGGTCTGAGGAGTAAGGCCCTGGGCATTCGACATGTAGGGTGGGTGGGCAGGACTGCAGCCTTTCCTGGAGCCAGTACCTTGGCCTCAGGCAGCCCCTACAGGGGGTCTCTGATGGGATCACCAGTCCCAGCCACAGGGCAGTGACCTAGAGGGGACCACAGCATGGGTGCTGGGGGCTGGGCAGGGGTGGGTCCTAGATCTGAGCCTTCTTGCTGTGAGCCCGTTCTGCTGAGATCTGGGTGGGGCATGCCTCCCTCCTACCATGCCCCCTCCCACCTCCTACCCAGTGCTGGCAGATTACAGACCCCATGTGGGGTGTGGACCACAGAGGGTCCACATAGATCAGAAACACAGGTAACTTTTGCGCCACCCAGCCTGATGGTCTAGGGCAGACCCAGGGCGGTCACCCACTCACAGGAAATGCCCCTCCAACATTCCATAGTAATAACTGTCACCCTCTGGACCAGGACCCGATGTATACATGCTGATTTAAGGTCCCACAATGACCCTATAAAGTAGGAACTGTGATTCTGCTCGGAAAAATAATACAAACAGCTTCTAGATATGAAAATGTGCAACTTTGCTCATGAAGAGAAAATCGCCATTTGAAACCACAATGACAGCCCTCATGATGTCAGGTTCTACCTCTTGGGTTGGCAAAAATGAGATAGTGTGAAAGTGTGCTGAGAAGGATCTCCGAAAGAGTTAGGTTTACAGATAAGCCAGGCTCTGAGACACTAAGTCGAAGTCACCCGCCTAAGGTCATGTGCTGCTACCTGGGGAGTGTGTGCAAACTGAAGCAGTTGGTCCTGAGCCAGGCCTCACTGGTCAGGAGGCCGAGCTCCAAGAATCAAGGGTGCCCAGCAGGGTGAGGCAGAGCTCCCGACACCACACCTCCTGACATTCCCCATTGTCAGCCAGAATGAGATTGGCAGCAGAGTTGTTTTTGCTTACTAAACTTTTCTTTTTTTTTTTTTAAATTTTAAGAGGGGGTCAGCCGGGTGCAGTGGCTCATACCTGTAATCCCAGCACTTTGTGAGGCCGAGGCGGGTAGATCACGAGGTCAGAAGATTGAGACCATCCTGGCCAACATGGTGAAACCCCATCTCTACTAAAAATACAAAAATTAGCTGGGCATGGTGGTGGGCACCTGTAATCCTAGCTACTCCAGAGGCTGAGGCAGGAGAATTGTTTGAACCAGGGAGTCGGAGGTTGCAGTGAGCCGAGATCATGCCATTGCTCTCTAGCCTGGTGACAGAGCGAGACACTGTCTCAAAAAAAAAATAAATAAAGAGGGGGGTCACTATGTCACCCAGGCTGGAGTGCAGTGACTCTTCATAGGCGCCATCATAGCACACTACAGCCTCAAATTCCTGAGCCCAAGTGATCCTCCTGCCTCAGCCTCCCAAGTAGCCAGGATTACAGATGTGTGCCACCTTGCCTGGCTCAACTTTTATTTTGAAGAGTTTCAAACCCACAAGAAAAACTGAGATTTTGCCACATTTGCTTTTTGTTTTCTCTCCCTGCTGCTTGCATTGATTGCCTTCAGGTGCCACTGCCTCTGCTTCCATGTGTCCCTAGCTGTCCTTTGGGCTGTTCCCCTAATGAGTGCGCTGCACAGAGCTGTAGGCCAGCCTCTCTCTGCTCAAAAACTCTGAGCTCAAATGTGGAGATGCTGCTGATTCTAGTATGTGTCCTTCCTCTAGTGCACATCTCAACATTTTTGCTTGCAAGTGACAAAATGCTAGCTCAAACTCGCTTAAGCCAAAAAGGAAATTCATTGACTCCTAGAGTGGAAAATCTGGTAAGCAGTAATAGTTTCAGGTATGGCTTGATCCAGGCATGCAAGTGCTTCCTTTCCCTCTTTCAGCTCCACTTCCTTTCATGAAGGTGTCATGCCTGGTCCAGCTCCCCCTAGAGGAGTACCCATGATGACAGCAGCTCCCGCATGACCTTCTTGGCCTGGCCTCTGCTGCTAAGGAAAAGCCTTGGGGTGGAATCTTATTGGCTGACTTAAGGATTTGCTCATCCCTAAACCAATCACCATGAACAGGGCTGGAGTGCTCTGATTTGGCAGACTGGGTCACATGCACCTGGAGTCAGAGGGCAGGGTGCTGGAATAGGGACTGATCCCACAAGAAGGGGGAAGGTCAGCTGTCCCACCTTCCCATGACCTTGATCTTGGGGAGGCTGGCTTGGCTCACCTTGAAGGTCTCCACTGATTCCCAGGGGTTCCCAGGCATGGCTCTTACTCTCTTGGCCTCGGTTTGCTGGTCTGTTAAATAGCTCAGTAAATAGGGCTGTGGAGGGGTCGTGGGAGGACCCCCAGATGACCTGGCACACAGAAGGTGCCCATCAAATGCCAGCCCTGTCCTTCCAGGCTCTGTGCTCAGCACATGCCTGCGAGTGAGTCACAGTCTCTTGGGGCCTTTGGAATGGGAACCTATGTTTCTCTAAAAGGCTTTATGTGAACTGCTCAAGGAAGTCACTGATCAATAAACCACAGCAGTGACCCTTTTGATGAACAAATACATATTGATCTTAGAAAAGAATTGCTGTTTTGCAAGATAATTGGTTTGGTGAGACCAGAAGGCTTCTTTGTTTTAAATAAAGACCTGAAAAACAGTGATGTCTGCAGGGCAGCAGCAGGTTACTCCCCAGCTGCCTGGGACCCTGGGTGTTTTCCCACAGGGTCATCACAGGCCAGGCTGGAGCAGAGCCCTGGAGCCTGCAAGCCTACAGAACATGGGGCGGCTTATGCTTCGTTTGTGCTTTGTGAGGCTTGAAGAGGGCTTTGGTTCTGGGTCTCTGATAATGTGGGGTCGGAGGGTGGAGGGAAAGGGGGTCTTGGATCTGAAGCTGAGGAGTGGACATCAGGCCAGGCCAGAGGTCAGATTAGTCCAGGGCTCAGAGAGAGAAAGCCAATGGGTGTTCTGGCTGCAGAGGTGAGAGGCAGCAAGCAGCCCTCGGCCTCTCCCAGGGCTTTCCTAAACGCCTAGGCTGGACATTCTACTCTTTTGACAGGTGGAGAAACCAAGGCCCAGAGAGGAAAAGAGAGCTGCCCAAGGGCCCCCAGCAAGCAGGTCACCGAAGAGCCAGGACTCTAGGCTCCTGGGTGGCCAGCCCAGAGGGAGTTAGTTATCTGTGATCATCGGCCAGATTTGGGGAGTGTCTCTAAACACAAGAGCAATGGAGGTAGGATGGGAGAGACTTTAAAAGGAAAAGGTACATCTGACCTATTTAAAAAATATTAAGAAATGAGATTAAAAGGCAGCCTTCTATTTGAGAACATGACATGAAACATAAGAGGCATTTTTAATACGCAAGAAGCTCATGCGGATCGGTACAGTAAAGACCAAACTCCCAAAAGAAAGGAGGAGTCACAAAAGGTCACAAACCCAGAAGACAACAGTGTGGTCTCCTCGGGAACAATTGTGAGGCAATGAAGGCAGATAGATGTCTTCACACATGAGTTTAGCTGTTCTCGTTCCAGTAAGGTCCAGAGTTCGCAGAGGGCTGGCAAGATTGGTGCCCTCCTCGTCACTGTGGGCAGGCCAGTCAGCAGAATCCTTTAGGAAAGCAATTTGGCAAAAGTCTCCCACATTTTCCTACTCTTTCATCTACTTCTAGGAATTTACCCCAAGGAAAGCAGAGATTGAGGGATAAAGTTGTTAATCTAAGAGTTATTCAAAAGGCCAAAAGAGGCTGGGCGCGGTGGCTCACTTTGGGAGGCCGAGGTGGGCGGATCACTTGAGGTCAAGAGCTCTAGGCTGGGCACGGTGGCTCAGGCCTGTAATCCCAGCACTTTGGGAGGCTGAGGTGGGCGAATCACGAGGTCAAGAGATCAAGACCAGCCTGGTCAACATGGTGAAACCCTGTCTCTACTAAAAATACAAAAATTAGCTGGGCGTGGTGGCACACACCTGTAGTCCCAGCTACTCAGGAGGCTGAGGCAGGAGAATCGCTTGAACCTGGGAGGCGGAGGTGGCAGTGAGCGGAGATCGTGCCATTGTACTCCAGCCTGGGCAACAGAGTGAGACTCCATTTAAAAAAAAAAAAAAAAAAAAAAGGCCAAAAGATTGGAAGCAGTCACAGGTTCTGGCCAGAGGGCCTGGGGCTGAGAACAGAACACGTCCTATTCCATATCAGATGGAATCGCTGGCTGAGGATGGTTGTAAGGAAATTGTGAAAGGCGTGGGGAAATGCTTGTAAAACAATGCCACTTTTTTATTTGGAAGAGGTGCTACATTTATTAATTTTTGCTCCCTGTGGTAGGTCATAATGTTGTTGCCATTCATTTGTCCCCTCCACTGTAGGGAGGTTATTCCTCCTTGTCACGTGTCCTCAGCTGTTCCTGCCTGGGGCAGATGCTCCCCAGCTCACCCACTGAAAGGAGCGGCAAGGAGACTCTCTGCCCAGAGTCCCAAGTGCAGGAGGCTGTGCACCAGCACCGGCAGCAACTTCAGATAAGATTTCAGTTTCTCTTGGCCCCTGTGTCCCTCCAGATGGTGACTGCTCCTTGCCCAACCCAGCTGTGGGATGGGAAGGTACAGGGAACAAAGTGTAGCTGTCACAAAGCCCTCACATAAACTGAACGAAAGGTCAATCTTTGTTATCCTAAGCGCCTGGGGTTTTGAGATTATTTATTACTGCAGCAAATGTTCACTGATACACTCAGCACTGGGTTCCTGGCACTACAAGAGTTTGGTGTATCATAGAAACTCAATGAACAACTATTAAAAGATCAAACAGGCCAGGCGTGGTGGCTCATGCCTGTAATCCCAGCACTTTGGGAGGCCAAAGCAGGTGGATCAGGAGATAAGAGACCATCCTGACTAACACAGTGAAACTCCATCTCTACTAAAAATAGAAAAAATTAGCCAGGCATGGTGGCAGGCGCCCATAGTCCCAGCTGCTCAGGAGGCTAAGGCAGGAGAATCACTTGAACCTGGGAGGTGGAGGTTGCAGTGAGCCGAGATTGTGCCATTGCTGGGCAACAAGTGTAAAACTCCGTCTCAAAAAAAAAAAAAAAAAAATCAAATAAAGAAACAATCTCAGAGAAAGTACTGTAAGAAACTATACTGAATATTATCTGTGGTTATTTCTTTTTTTTCTTGGTGCTTTTCTGGTATTTTCAGACAGACAGCTACAGCTGTACCATGTGACTTTAGCAATTACAAACAAATAAATGTTAAAGGTTTTTTTTTTTTTTTTAAATAAGGATAACAAAAGTAATGTATTGTATTGGACACCTGCTATAAAACTTTCCCAAGGCCAGGCTCGGTGGCTCACGTCTATAATCCCAAAACTTTGGGAGGCCGAGGTGGGCAGATCACCTGAGGTCAGGAGCTCGAGACAAGCCTGGCCAACATGGTGAAACCCCCATCTCTACTAAAAATACAAAAATTATCCAGGCATGGTAGAGGATGCCTGTAGTCCCAGCTACTTGGATGGCTGAGGCATGAGAATTACTTGAGCCCGGGAGGCAGAGGTTGAGACCGTGCCACTGCACTCCAACCTGGGGGATAGAACGAAACTCAGTCTCAAAAAAAAAAAAATTTTTTTCCCAAGACCCAAGAGAGACTGTGAGAAATCTTTTAATTATTATTGTCATTAAATATTTAATTATTATTGTCATAGAAAGGTATGGCCAGGCATGGTGGCTCACGCCTGTAATCCCAGCACTTTGGGAGGCCGAGGCAGGTGGATCACTTTGAGGCCAGCCTGGCCAACATGGAGAAACCCATCTCTACTAAAAATTTAAAATTAAAAAAAAAAATGTGAGGTGGCACATGTCTATAATCTCAGCTACGCAGGAGGCTGAGAGAAGAGAATCACTTGAATCTGGGAGGCAGAGGCTGCAGTGAGCCAAAACTATGCCACTGCACTCCAGCCTGAGAGACAGAGTGAGACTCTGTCTCAAAAAAAAAAAAAAGTATAAACAGGTATAAAAGATAAAGCCTCTCTCACACCCCTTACCTGATTCCCCACCACACATCCACTTACAGACAACCCCATCTCTCATTTCTGGAGTTTACACACAAACAAGCATGCAGGTGCTTAATTTTCCTCATTTGTTCACGCCGGAAGAGTGTGCAGAAGCCGCCCCTCAGTACTTCCTTCTCAGCCTAACACTATGCTTCAGAGATCTTCTACACGGTCTACATGAGGGGTCCTTGTTCTTTTTGACAGCTGTGTAGCATTCCCCCGGCCAGAGGGATCATGGTTTATGTAACCAGCCCATTCTGCTTTTGCAAATAAGGCTGCAATGAGCCTGTGACTTGCTCGTGTCATGCCCCTCTGTAGGATGAATTCCTAGAAGTGAAGTTACTGGGTCAAAAAGTTTATGCATTTGTAGTTTTGATAGCTTTTGTCAGATTGCACTCAAGAGAGATTGTACCAATTCACACTCCCTGCAGCTGAGGCAGGGGAATGTCTGTTCCGCAGCCTGTCCTATGGAGAGTGTTAATTGACTTTGAGATTAGGAGAAGAGCAGTAATTTCCATGTCTCTTGTTACAAGGGAGGCTCAGCAGTCTTCCCACGGGTCAGAGGCTATTCTTTTTTTTATTTTATATTTTTTTGAGATGGAGTCTCACTCTTGTCGTCCAGGCTGGAGTGCAGTGGTGCTATATCGGCTCACTGCAACCTCCGCCTCCTGGGTTCAAGTGATGCTACTGCCCCAGCCTCCCAAGTAGCTGGGATTACAGGCGACCCCCCCAAGCCTGGCTAATTTTCTGTATTTTTAGTAGAGACAGGGTTTCACCATGTTGGTCAGGCTGGTCTCGAACTCCTGACCTCAGGTGATCCACCCGCCTCAGATTCTCAAAGTGCTGGGATTACAGGAGTGAGCCACCGCACCTGGCCGGGTCAGGGGTCATTCTTATCGCTTTTCTGCCAACTGCCCACACAGGGGCTGGCATCTTCCTGCCCCACCACAAGGGCCCAGGGCTCCAACATGAGTCCTGAGTGTGGGGACACCTGAATGATGGCATGGCTGTCAGGACAAGGCCTCCCAGCCTCCGAGTGTCTGGCCATGGGAAGGGGAGAGCCTTAGCCACAACACGAGCCTGCTCTTAGCTCATGTGTGGCATGGTGTGGACATGGCACCTTCCCATAGCCAAGACAGCTAGGCTCCCTGCCCACCACTGGGCTCGAACCTGGGCTCCGCCATCTCCGTAACTGGAAAGCAGGAACAACACTGGCACCTCCTCCTGTGGATGTAGGGAAGAGTCAGTGTCCAGTGGCACCCGGCGGCGGAAATTTGTCCCATCATCGCGGCTTACCAAGGGGAAGGCGAGGCTCTGCGCTGTAAAAGGCTTGTCCCAGCCCTGGCCATTCCACAGCTCAATTGGGCCCATTTCCCTGTCTCCACTGCCCTATCACCAGAGTGTCCAGGGAGAAGCTAGACGGCAGGGCAGGACACCGAGGACCCCAGGAGCCCAGCCATGGACTCTGGATCTATCTCCCTCCCTGCTCCCGACATCCTTGTCCTCAGTATTCAATTGTGGGTTCTGCCTCCTCAATCAGATCCCAACTAAAAAGTCACCTCTGCAGAGAGAAAAGGTTCCTGCAGGGCTCTCTGGTGACCTTCATCTGTGCTTGCAGCCCTGCCTGAATCACCCTCCAATTTTATTTTATTTTTATTTATTTATTTATTTATTTATTTATTTATTTATTTATTTGACACAGAGTCTCACTCTGTCACCAAGCTGGAGTGCAGTGGTGCGATCTCAGCTCACTGCAAGCTCCGTCTCCCGGGTTCAAGCCGTTCTCCTTCCTCTGCCTCCCAAGTAGCTGGGACTACAGGCACCCACCACCGCGCCCAGCTAGCTTTTTGTATTTTTAGTAGGGACGGGGTTTCACCGTGTTAGCCAGGATGGTCTCGATCTCCTGACCTCGTGATCTGCCCGCCTCAGCTTCCCAAAGTGTTGGGATTACAGGTGTGAGCCACCACGCCTGTAATGGTCAATTAAAGTGTCAATTAAAGTGTCACCATGTCCCTTGCCAACAGGTCTTAGAATGAGAACTGTGTCCAGCTGACCCTGGGTGCCTCCCCAGTCCTCAGCAAGGCCTGAGCCGCTGGAGGTGAATCATGATGGGATCTCAATGAGCAAGGTCTCCGCTAGGCTCTGAAGGCGACCCTTGAGCCCAAGACGAGTGCTGGGGCTGTGGCCACTGAAGTGTGACCCCGGAGGCCTGATGGCCTCCATTCAAGTCCTACCCAAGGCCACCCCAGGCCACACCTGCCTGAGGAAGAAATGCTCTAGTCTGGGGGCACTGCCACAACCTTGCCTCCTGGGCCTCAGTTTCCTGTCTATAAATGGTGTCATGGCACTACTGGCCCCACAAGGCCACTGAGGGGCAGAGTGGACATCTGCAGGGCTTGGAGCTGGTGGCCCAGGCTGCATCATAGGAGGATCAGCTACTGTAGTTCTATGCACCCAAGACCCCAAACCCCTGAGTCCACCCTTCCTAAACCCTGGACAGTGAGGGATGCTGGGACCGGGTTGGCATCTTATCACTGCCCAAGGTCCCTGTCCTCACTGTGCCGCATGAGGGGAGGCAGCTGGAATGACTTGGCACTTAGTTTGTGCCTGAGTTCCTGCCAGTCACAACCCCATCTCACAGGTCACCAGGCAACCTCCCGAGAGGCCCAACTCCAGGCAGAGATCAGCAGAAACCCCCAGGCCTGCCCATGCCCCTCCTCATGGCCCTCAGGCCTGCCAGGAGCTCACTGAAAGGGACACAGCTTTGGGTGGTTCTGCAGCAGGGCCACTTGTAACACAACATTAATTTGTCATTCTGTTGAATACGTTAATTTACTCAGAGATATTGTTTGTAACTTTGGAATTGTTTTGAAAATGTGCGTAAGTTGTACATGACACAAAAAGTCAGGATGACCAGGTCCAACCTCCAGTGCATGCAGGAAGCCCCTCCCAAGTCCCTGACAGGTGTCTGCCCAGAGGTGCCTTACTGCATTCACATCTGTCATGTCACTGCCCTGGGACAGTGAATAGTCCTGCCTCCGCCTGCACCACCCGGCCCCTCAGCTGTGCCTCCCTGGACACACTGCTGACCACCAGATCGGCCATTACATTCAAGACCAGAGAAAGAATCATGGGGTGAATGAATGAGAACATGAATTAGAAAGGTCAAAAGGTCTGGAAATTGGGCAGAAATGCGTAACAACATCCTGGAGGTTGCCAAGAGGCCAGCGTTGCAGGGAACTGCCCAACCATCCACTACAAAATTCTCAAGCTGAACAACACAGTTTACCAAGATATAATTCACATAGCATAAGTTTCATCCTTTTAAAGTATATAATTCAGTGTGATTTAGTATACTCACAAAGTTGTGCAACCATCACCACTAAGTCCATAAGATTTTCATCACCTCTAAAAACCCTGTACTCATTAGCAGTCACTTCCCATCATCCCCTCACCAGCCCCTGGCAACCACTAATCTACTGCCTGTCTATAGACTTGCCAATTTGGCATATCTCATATAAATGGAATCATACAGTATGTGGCCTTCAGTGTCTGGCTTCTTTTGTCTGAGCTGCTTCCAAGTCATCTGTGTTTAGCCTGCATCAGTACTTCATTGCTTCTTGTAGCTGAATAATATTCCACTGAATGGATAAATCACATTTTGTTCATCCATTCACCAGCTGGTAGACATTCCAGTTGTCTCCACTTTTTGGTGATTGTGAACAGTGCTGCAATAAACACTCATCTACTGTGTTTTTGTACATATCTAAGTGGAATTACTGGGTCAAAAGGTAACTTTTTTTTTTTTTTTTTGAGATGGAGTTTCACTCTGTCACCCAGGCTGGAGTGTGCAGTGGTGTGATCTCGGCTCACTGCAACCTCCACCTCCCGGATTCAAGCAATTCTCCTGCCTCAGCCTCCCGGGTAGCTGGGATTACAGGCGTGCGCCACCACCACACCCAGCTAATTTTTGTAATTTTAGTAGAGATGGGTTTCACCACGTTGCCTAGGCTGGTCTCGAACTCCTGACCTCAGGTGTTCTACCCACCTCGGCCTCCCAAAGTGCTGAGATTATAGGTGTGAGCCACCGTGCCCAGCTGTCAAAAGAGCATTCTATGTTTAACCTTTTGAGAAACCTCCAAAATGGTGTTCCACTGTGGCAGCACCATTTTACATTCCCACCAGCAATGTGTGAGGTTTCATCTTCTGCAGGTCCTTACCAACACTTGCCCTCTGCTTGTTGGTTTTGGTTTTAATGCTAGCATACTGGAGGGTGTCACCTGCCCTATGCCTGTTTTTTTGTTTTGTTTTGTTTTATTTTAGACACAGTCTCGCTCTGTTGTCCAGGCTGCAGTACAGTGTCATGATCTCAGCTCACTGCAGCCTCTGCCTCCCAGGTTCAAGCGATTCTCCTGCCTCAGCCTCCTGAGTAGCTGGGACTACAGGCACCTGCCACCACACTCGGCTAATTTTTGTATTTTTAGTAGAGATGGGGTTTCACCATATTGGCCAGGTTGGTATTGAACTCCTGACCTTGTGATCTGCCCACCTTGGCCTCCCAAAGTGCTGGGATTACAGGCATGGACCAATGCACCCGGCCTGCTTGTTGGTTTTAATGCCGGCATTAAATGTGGGCAGAATCGTGCTGTGGCTTTGGCATGCTTTTCTCAGGTGACTGACGATGTCAAGCAGCTTTCCCATATTCGTTCTCCATTTGTACCTCTTCTTTGGAGAAATGTCTATTCAGATTCTTTGCCTAGTTGTGAGTTGGGTTGTTTGTCTTTCTGTTGTTGAGTTTTAAGAGTTCTTTATGGGCTGGGCACAGTGATTAATGCCTGTAATCCCAGCACTTTGGGAGGCCGAGGTGGGTGGATCGCCTGAGGTCAGAAGTTCGAGACCAGCCTGGCCAACATGGTGAAACCCCATCTCCACTAAAAATACGAAAAAATTGGCCAGGCATGGTGGCAGGCGCCTGTAATCCCAGCTACTTGGGAGGCTGAGGCAGGATAATGGCTTGAACCCAGGAGATGGAGGTTGCAGTGAGCCGAGATCACGCCACTGCACTCCAGCCTGGGCAACAAGAGCGAAACTCCGTCTCAAAAAAGAAGAGTTCTTTATATTCTGGATACTGGTCACTTGTCAGATATAAGATCCTTGCAGGCCGGGAGCGGTGGCTCACGCTTGTAATCCCAGCACTTTGGGAGGCCGAGGCGGGCGGATCACGAGGTCAGGAGATCGAGACCATGGTGAAACCCCGTCTCTACTAAAAAATACAAAAAATTAGCCGGGCGTGGTGGCAGGCGCCTGTAGTCCCAGCTACGCGGAGAGGCTGAGGCAGGAGAATGGCGTGAACCCGGGAGGCGGAGCTTGCAGTGAGCCGAGATTGCGCCACTGCACTCCAGCCTGGGCGACAGAGCAAGACTCCGTCTCAAAAAATAAAAATAAAAATAAAAAGATCTTGGCAAATATTTTTTCCCATTCTGTGGGTTGTCTTTTCAAAAGTTTTTAATTTTGATGAAATCCAGTTGATCTATTTTGTTTTCTTTGGCTGCTTGTGCCATCAGTCTTTTGGCTAGATCCGTCACACTCTGGCCGAGTCCCTGCCCCTCCCCTCTGGGCCCCTGGTCACCTCCTTTCCCCTCCCATACCAGGCCTGCTGTCAGAGCCCAGGTGCGCTGCGGCCCCTGCTGGCGGCTGTAGGCATCTCCAACCCTGCCGTCCCAGTCCTGGGACGCACCTACTGCCCTCCCTCCCTGTCCCCGCAGGCTGGTTATCAAGGCCGACTGGCTTAATGAGGGGCTCTGAGAACATGGGAGTTAGAAATGATCAACTTGACAGACCAGCATCTGTGCTCAAGGCTACTGTCATTTTCCCACGAAGGGAAGGAAAGGAAAACATTTCCCCTTCCCAGGTCCAGGTCCAGCACTAGACCACAGCCATTCCTCATTTCATGCTACCCCCACCCTGTGAGGTCAAGATTCTCATCCCCATTCAACAGAGAAAACCAAGGCTCAGGGGAATGAAGTGAGTGCTCAAAGTTCTAGAGTTACTAAACTCTAGAACAGGGACTGACTGACTCACTCATTCATTCATTCATTCATTCAACAAACATTTGTGAGGATGTACCTCATACAGACTCCCTGCTGAGCCTAGGCACGTGGCAGTAAATAGAAACAGAGACCATGTCCTGGCGAGCTCACAGTCTTGGGAGACAGACAGCAAATAAAAGCCATAGGGGAAGTCTGGGCGCGGTGGCTCATGCCTGTAATCCCAGCACTTTGGGAGGCCGAGACGGGTGGATCACTTGAGGTCAGGAGTTCAAGACCAGCCTGGGCAACAGGGTGAAACCCCATCTCTACTAAAAATACAAAAATTAGCCAGTTGTAGTGGTGCACGCCTGTAATCCCAGCTACTTGGGAGGCTGAGGCAGGAGAATCACTTGAACCTGGGAGGTGGAGGTTGCAGTGAGCCGAGATGGCGCCACTGTACTCTAACCCTGGGTCACAGAGTGAGACCCTATCTCAATGAAATAAAATAGCCATAGGGAAGTCCAGGCAGGACCCCCAGGAGCCAGGAGCCAGGTTCTGGAGTTTAGAGTCGGGGGTCTGTGTGGGGAGTATGGGAGAAGGGATGTCAGTCTCCTGGAGCCCACAGCCCCGTGCTGACGTCTGACTGTAGGGACTGGAAGCTTCGTGGTCCGGCTCCTGCTGCAAGCAGAACCTATTGCCCAAGGTGCCCCCCGACCCTCCAGAGGCTTGCCTAGCAGCTCTGTTACCAAACAGAAGAGTCACAGAAAGAAGCAAAGTGCGGGACTGACAGGAGGGCCCCTACCCTTGTCCATCTGTGTGGATAGACAGCCTATGTTTGTATTTGCTTCACACATCTACAAAAAGACATTCTGGAAGGAAACAGAAGACCTAAATACATAAATAACCATGGCTACCTGGGTGGGGCGGTGGGGACAGGCATGGCTGGGAGGCCTTTTGAAAATGTAAATAGTTAAACATCAGTATTCAAAATTTAAAAATAGAAAGCGGCCAGGTGCGGTGGCTCACACCTGTAATCCCAGCACTTTGGGAGGCCAAGGAAGGCAGATCACCTGAGGTCAGCAGTTCGAGACCAGCCTGGGCAACATGGTGAAACCCCATCTCTACTACAAATACAAAAATTAGCCAGGCATGGTGGCACACACCTCTAGTCCCAGCTACTCAGGAGGCTGAGGCAGAAGAATCGCTTGAACCTGGGAGGCGGAGGCTGCCGTGAGCCAAGGTCACACCACTGCACTCCAGCCTGGGCGACACAGTGAGACTCTGTCTCAAAATAAATAAATAAATAAATAGGAATGATGAAAATGTTCTAAAATTGTGGTGATAGATGTACAACTCTGAATATACCAGAAAGCACTGAATTATACACTTTAAACGGGTGCGTTGTATGGTATGTCAATTATATGTTACTAAAGCTGTTTAAAAAAGAAGTGGGGGCCAGCTGCAGTGGCTCATGTTTGTAATCCCAGCACTTTGGGAGGCCGAGGCAGGCAGATCATTTGAGCCAGGAGTTTGAGACCAGCCTCGCCAACATGGGGAAATCCTGTGTCTACTAAACATACAAAAATTAGCCAGGTGTGGTGACATGTGCCTATAGTCCCAGCTACTTGGGAGGCTGAGCTAGGAGGATCCCTTGAGCCCAGGAGATTGAGGCTGCAGTAAGCCATGATCACACCACTGCACTCCAGCCTGGGTGAAAAAAGTGAGACCCTGTCTCAAAAAATATAAATAAATAAATAGGAAGGGGAAGGCCGGGTGTGGTGGCTCAGGCCTGTAATCCCAGCACTTTGGGAGGCCAAGAGGGGGCGGATCACCTGAGGTCAGGAGTTCGAGACCAGCCTGACCAACATGGTGAAACCCAGTATGTACTAAAAATACAAAATTAGCCAGGCGTGGTGGTGGGCGCCTGTAGTCCCAGCTACTCAGAAGGCTGAGGCATGAGAATCCCTTGAACCCAGGAGGTGGAGACTGCAGTGAGCTGAGATCCTGCCACTGCACTACGGCCTGGGCAGCAGAGTGAAACTCCATCTCAAAAAATAAAATAAAATAAAAATAAATAAATAAACAAATAGAAAGGGGAAAACTAACAGTGCTGAATGTTGTTCACTGAAATGTGAGAGTAGTGCAGATGGGGGCCAGGGAGACCTACAGATAGATGTATCAGCCTGATTTCACACAGCCCAGGGGTGCTCAGACTTCAGCAGGCATCAGAGCCCCCAGCAGGCTTGCTAAAATACAGATTCCTGGCCTCACCCTCAGACCTTCTAAATCAGTGGGGTGGAGGAGGCCAGGGCCTGAGAATCTGCATTTCCAACACGTTTCCAAGGATGCTGGCACTGTGGTCCTGGGATCCTCTTTGAGGACTGCTGGCCTAGATGGCCTTTGGTAGCACTAGGCACCTTGGGGATAGGAGAGGGAAGGAAAGGTTAACCATTCGCCATTTTGAATTTCATACTGTCTGATTAGTCTATAACAAAAATATATAAATAAGGTTTAAACTTTTAAATATTACTAGAACTTATAGAAATTAGGTGTGTGTAGCTGAGATGGCTAAGTGTCCTCCACTATTCATTCTCTTTTTCTTCCTTAGGCATAGAAACCCTGAACTGGTTGCCTGGAGTAGAAACTACATCTCCCACCTTCCCTTGTAGCTAGGTATGGCCACGTGGTGAAGTTCTGGCCACAACACATGAGTGAAAGTATCCAGAAAGCTCTGAGAAGTGTCTTGGAGGGTCAGAGCGCACCTTTCTTCCTCCCTTCCTCCTTCCTGCTGGCTGGGATGCAAGCTTGATGACTGGAACTCAAGCAGCTATCTTAGGTCATGAGGTGGAGGCTACACATGGAGAAAGCCAGGGCAGGAAGCTGGGAGGAAACGGGTGCCTGAGAATATGGAGCTGCCACCCCAGCCGTGTACAGCATGCCTCCAGACATCATTTGTGTAGTAAAGAAATGTCTGTCTTGTTTAAGCAACTGGTACTTTGCGGTTTGTGTCACTCATGGTGACACTTAGCCCTGAGTGACAAAGCATATAGAGTCCCTGGCACAGGGCCTGGCTCACAGCAGGTGCTCCAGCTGAGCATCCCCCAGTAACCCCACACCTGCAGCAGGGAGAAGGGAACACAGGCCTGAAGCCTAGGGACTCCCGTGAGCCTGGGAGAGAAGCTGACCCAGAGGAGGACGCAAACTCCCACCAGCCCCAGCCTGCCCAGCTGTTGGTTGTGGGTCATTGGCCTTCAAAGGCCACACCACCCACGGTTTCTAGCACTTACTGTCCCACTGGCAGAGGGCATTGCCCTAAGAAGATGACATGTGTCCAGCCACATGCTTCCCTGACTGCAGATTCTGCCAATTGAATTAGATTTTCCTCTGGTTGATGTTAGTGTGAGTCTTCATTTCCTGACCATCTGCTGTTTGGGTGGCAGGAAAGCCCTCTGGGTGCCAAAGGGATGGCAGCCCAGAATGGAAAAGGCTCCACAGATGCCAGTGAACAAAGAGGCTGAAGTGACGTTCTGCGGAGGCCCCATGCTGGGCTGCCCCTTCTGCGCAGGCGGCAGTCCCACACACAGGGTTGGGCGCTCAGCCGCTTCCAAGCCCAGTGCCTGAGCCTTAACTTAGTCAAGAGCCCTTCTCACACTGAACACTTGTGAAAATAGGTTTATAGTCAACTAAGAGCGGAGGGGCGTGTGAGAGACAGTGTGGAGGGGAGGCAGGGAGGCAGATAGCACAGTACTAATGCCTCTTGGGTCCCAGCATGACCAGCACAGAAAAAGCACAGCCTCAGGCTGTAGCTGCACTTGTTTGCTTGTCTTCTAAATCCCTAAACACCATGTGCAGGCTTTGGACAGCTCCATTGGCACCCTTCCCCCATCACCTCCCTGAGCCTCACTGCCCTGTGTTAGCACCCAGCAGGCTCTGAGAAGTCATCTTCTTATTGCTACCTGCCGCATTCACTGACACATTTTCTTCTATCTGCACACCCAGGTTCACAGCAGCATTATCCACAGAGCCAGGATACAGAAGCAACACAAACGTCCAGCAACAGATGAGCAGATAAACAAAATGTGGTGTCTCCATATGATGGAATGTTATTCAATCTCAACAAGAAGGACATTCTGGCACATGCTACACACGGATGAACCTTGAGACCACTATGCTAAATGAAATAACTTGATCACAAAAGGACACATACTACATGATTCCATGTATATGTGATACCCAGAGGAGTTGCATTCATAGAAACAGAAAGTCGGACGGTGGCTGCTAGGGCCTGGGGGAGGGAGGAATGGGGAGTCAGTGTTGAATGCGGACAGAGTTTCAGTTTGGGATAATGAAAAAGCTCTAGAGATCTGTTTCATAAATCTGGATATATTTACCCTACTGAACTATACACTTAACATGGTTAAGGCCAGGCATGGTGGCTCATGCCTGTAATCCCAGCACTTTGGGAGGCCAAGGCGGGTGGATCACCTGAGGTCAGGAGTTCGAGGCCAGCCTGGCCAACATGGCGAAACCTCATCTCTACTAAAAATACAAAAATTATCTCGGCGTGGTGGCACGTGCCTGTAGACCCAGCTACTCAGGAGTAGTAGCTACTCAGGCAGGAGACTCGCTTTAACCCGGGAGGCAGAGGTTGCAGTGAGCCAAGATCTCGTCATTGCACCCTAGCCTGGGCAACAGAGAGAGACTCTGTCTCAAAAAAAAAACATAGTTAAGATGGCAAAAGAAAAATCATGTCACATTGATCACAGACCTAAAGCTTCCAGAGGAAGACATAGAGGAGTATCTCTGTGGCCGCGTCATCAGGGATAGGAAACACACTGAGAAGATATAAGAAAACTCAGGTGCTCAAGGGCCAAGGGAGGCACCAGGAAGGCCCATGTGGAAGGAATGAGGCCTCCACAGAGAAGGTGTATTTGAGGCCCACTAGATGTGCTTTTGTCTGCTGCTAAGTCCGCGGGTTTGCCTGGCCCGGGCTAGTCTGCAGCCGCTGCTGGTGGGGTGCAGGCACTGTGGAACTGGAGCCCCGCCGGCCAGGTATGCAGCGAGTCTGGGTGCAGGCAGGCCTGGAGCATGTGGAATTCCAGATCAAGAGGGCGTGGAAAGGTAGTCACCAGCCAGGGTCGAAAGGGGACGCGCATTTGGAGTACATGGCCAGCACTCCACACCACGGACCCGCCCTGCAGCTGTGGGAGTCCGAGAAGAGCCAGTTCCTCCTCCTACAGTGCCCCCAGCGCCCTCTATTGCCAAAACGCTGCACTGCACTCACTGGGAGGGAGAAATGTTATCCCAGAGCAGGAACTGCAGGGTGACTTGGAGCTCAGAGGTAGTGAACTGATGCAGTGACCCTAGGGGAAAAAAGAGACCTCTTGGACAGGATGCCAAAAGAAATAACCATAAAATTTGGTGAGTTGGACTTCAAAAATTTAAACCTTCTGCTTATCAAAAGACACTATTAAGAAAATAATAGACAAGACATAGAACTGGAAAAAATACTTACAACCATATCTGAAAAAGAACATGTATCCAGCCCCAGCGCGGTGGCTCATGCCTGTAATCCCAGCACTTTGGGAGGCTGAGGCGGGTGGATCACCTGAAGTCAGGAGTTCGAGACCAGCCTGGCCAACATGGTGAAACCGTCTCTACTAAAAATACAAAAATTAGCTGGGCGTGGTGGCGCACATCTGTAGTCCCAGCTACTCGGGAGGCTGAGGCAGGAGAATCGCTTGAACCCGGGAGACAGAGGTTATAATGAGCCAAGGTCAGATCACCGCACTCCAGCCTGGGTGACAGAGTGAGACTCCATCTCAAAAAAAACAAAAAACAAAAAACAAAACCACGTATCCATAATATATAAAGAACTCCTTTTAAAAGTCAATGCTAAAAAAATGAATAACCTGAATTATATTATTATTTTTTAGAGATGCAGTCTTTCTCTGTTGCCCAGGCTAGAGTGCAGAGGTACGATCACAGCTCACTGCATGCAGCCTTGACCTCCTGGGCTCAAGGAATCCTCCCATCTCAGCCTCCTGAGTACCTGGGACTACAGACATGCATCGCCATGCCCAGCTAATTAAAACAAAAATTCTTTTAGATGGACCTGAATTTCAAAATGAGCTAAAGACCTGAACAGACCCTTCACAAAAGAAAATATATGAAGAGTTGGCTGGGTGCAGTGGCTCACGCCTGTAATCCCAGCACTTTGGGAGACCGAGGCAGGCAGATCACGAGGTCAGGAGATAGAGACCATCTTGGCTAACACGGTGAAACCCCATCTCTACTAAAAACACAAAAAGTTAGCCGGGCGTGGTGGCAGGCGCCTGTAGTCCCAGCTACTCTGGAGACTGAGGCAGGAGAATGGCGTGAACCTGGGAGGTGGAGCTTGCAGTGAGGCGAGATTGCGCCACTGCACTCCAGCCTGGACGACAGAGCGAGACTCCATCTCAAAAGAAAAGAAAAGAAAAGAAATGAAGAGCTAATGAACATGAATTTGTATGCAATACCATTAGTCACCAGGGAACGGATAACTAAAACCTCAATGAGTTACTACTTCAAACACATTATAATGGCTAAAATCTCAAAACCCAGAAAATATCAACCGTTAGGACATGGAGCAAATGGAACACACAGCCACTTCGGAAAATGGTCTGTCAGTTTCTTGTAAAACTAAACATACATTTACTATATAATCCAGAAATTTAATTCTGTTTACTCAGGAGAAGTACTTGTTTACTCAAACAAGTACTTACACACCAGTGTCTTAAGGAATAGATTTTTTTTGTAACAACTAAAGCTGAACAACCCAAACGTCTATTCCCCAGGTACATGGACAAACACACTGGGGTGCATCCCAACAGTGGCGTGCTGGTTAGCAGGGAGAAGGACTTCAGAACCACTGATCCAGGTAGCAATATGGATGAGCCTCAAAAACATTTTGTGGCGGGGCAAGGTGGCTCATGCCTGTAATCCCAGCACTCTGGGTAGGACTGCAGGTAGCACTCCTACCTGCAGTCAGGAGTTCGAGACCAGCCTGGCCAACATGGTGAAACCCAGTCTCTACTAAAAATACAAAAATTAGCTAGGCATGGTGGTGGGCGCCTGTACTCCCAGCTACTCAAGAGGCTGAGGCAGGAGAATCGCTTGAACCTGGGAAGCAGAGGTTGTGGTGAGCTGAGATCATGCTATCGCACTCCAGCCTGGGCAACAAGAGCAAAACTCCATCTCAAAAAAAAAAAAAAAAAAAAAAGAATGAAAGAATGGATACTGGATATATCCATTCTCTGCCCCAGGGGACAGCATATTCAGTCCATGTGACAGGTCAAGACATGGCCAATTCAGTTCCATATTTCCCAGCCTTCCTCGAAGATAAGGGTGGCCCTGAAACCTAAGGTGCAGTCTACTGGGGAAATTTAGGGCTTTTGCTTTTAAGAGAAAAGGGGGCCCATGTGGCTTGTGATCTCCTCCCTGTTTCTCCCTGGACTGCACACAGACATGCTGTCTGGACCTCAAGCAGCCCTATTGTGACCAGGAGGCAGCAACCCTGAGGAGAAGGCCAACAGCATCCCAGAGATGAGGCCCAACTCTGGCAGCATGCCCAAGGATGAATTCTCTGGCCACCGTCTCCCAAGGTCAGGCTGGACACCAGAGGGGAGGACACATATTTGGTGATAAGTTGTGATGCTGCCTTTAAAACATTCACTCTCACCTGACCCGGAGGTGAAGCACAAGCATTTCACCTACCTCTGTATCTCCACGACCAGAGGCCTCATGTTGCTTCTGGAACCCATCTTGGGAAGAATGGGTGCCTCCCTCATTCCCAAGTGGGCCAGCACATGAGCCCAGTATGGAAAGAAGGAAGAAAAATGATAATCGGAGTCCACTTTAATTGACATTTATGTTTAAAGCAAATTCACAGAAACAAGGGGGAAAAAAAGGAGGGAAATAAATGCTGCTATTTTCTAATATGGTTAGAATTTTTAACAGAGAAAAGAGCTTCTGACTCCTCTATCCTACAGTCTTGTGGACACCAGGGTTAAGGGCAGACATTGTAGGCAGATCCTAGTGACAGTAATTGCTCCCTGTCTTTCACCACACCCCAAGGACAGCAGTGAGTCCCAGGGAGTGAGGGCAGCTGTTAAAACCCGCTGGAGCTAGCATTGCCACCTGACCCCAAGGCCTCTGCGAGCTGGTGTCTCACCCCAGGGGTGGCCCCCATCTCAAACTGTGAGTGCAGGGATGGGTGATGGTTGTGGTTACTGGCCTTTGGCGATGATGTGTCCTGTACCAAAGCCAGAACTGCCACCCTAGTTGGGGAGCTGGACACTCATGTCCAACGGCCACCAGAAGAGAGGAAAGGGGCGAATCCTGGCCAAGGATACCTGTTGCAAGGCTGCCGGAAGCAAGCCCTCATGTCACAAGGGCCCAAGCCAATCACTGCAGACGGGGGCGCACTGGTAGTGGACAGCTCTACTTGCTAGAGGGAGCTCATGGTCACTGCAGCCCTAGCAAAGTCAGCAAGAAGGTGGGCAGTGGCCTCAGGGTACAACCAGACCATGCAGGTGTGCTGGGGTCGGGTAGCAATGGGAGAGGCTCGGCCCCCATCGCTCCTTTTCCTCCCTCCCTCTCCCTACTCCTTTCTTCTCTCTCTCCACACTCTCTCTTGTTTTTGTCCTCCTCTGTGAAGCTTTCCAAGAACTCTAGGCTCTTCAATCTTTTCCGTACTCAGACCCCACGGTCCTGACCCATCATGGCACAACTGTGAGGCCCCACTATTACTGCCTCACCTGCCTGCATTTGCGATCCAGGACACTGAGTCAAAAGGAACCTCTGTGCCGGGTGCAGTGGCTCATGCCTGTAATCCCAGCACTTTGGGAGGCTGAGGCAGGTGGATCACCTGAGGTCAGGAGTTCAAGACCAGCCTCGCCAACATGGTGAAACCCCCGTCTCTACAAAATTATCCGGGCATGGTGGTGGGTGCTTGTAGTCCCAGCTACTTGGGAGGCTGAGGCAGGAGAATCGCTTGAGCTGGGGAGGTGGAGGTTGCAGTGACCCGAGATCGCACCACTGCACTCCATCCTGGGCGACAGAGTGAGACTCCATCTCAAAATAATAATAATGATAATAATGTAGGAAGTACACACGGCACTGCACCAGAGGCAAGTCCTCTGAAGAAGGGCATTTTTGTTATCTAACAAATAAACAGACGGACAGGGAAAGACCAGCAGGGCTACAAATGTGCCATGCGCCCCCTGGGGGAACTGGGAAAGGACAGCAAGGGCACAGAGGAAGTAAACCTCATCCCATCACCCAGAGGACACAACTGGTAACATTTCAATGCTTATTTCCTATGTATCTGCGTTTACGTCATTGCTGATTATTCAACTCTGCAGTCTTTTCCAAGTAAGGCTGTAGCGTCAGCTTTGACGGGCTCCACTGTACTTTCTGTAATGCTTGCACATATTCTATCATATGGAGATACCATAATTTATCTTTTCTCTGGCATACATCTAAGTTGCCTACAACTTTTCCTTATTTCATATAATGCCATGGTGAATTATGCATAAAGCTTTTATCTTATTAAAAAATATCTCCCTGACTGGGTGCAGTGGCTCACACCTGTAATCCCAACACTTTGGGAGGCCAAGGCAGGAGGATCACTAGGTCAGGAGATAGAGACCATCCTGGCTAACACAGTGAAACCCCGTCTCTACTAAAAATACAAAAAATTAGCCGGGCATGGTGGCGGGTGACTGTAGTCCCAGCTACTCGGGAGGCTGAGGCAGGAGAATGGTGTGAACCTGGGAGGCGGAGCTTGCAGTGAGCCGAGATTGCGCCACCGCACTCCAGCCTGGGTGACGTGCAAGACTCTATCTCAAAAAAAAAAAAAAAAAAAAAAATATATATATATATATATATCTGCCTAGAATAGATTCCCAGAAGCAAAATTATTTGGGTCAAGGACTATAAATATTTTAAAGGCTGTTGATAAATCTTGCAACTTTGTTATCTGGAAAAGTCAAGCCTATTCTTATTCCTACCAGCTGTGTATGAAAGTGTTTATCCTGTAGCAATTGGGGAAGTTTGGATATTCTCAGATTTCAAAAAGGGAGTTTTGTTTATTCCATAGGAAGTGAAAAATCATGAATCAGTTTCAATATGCATTTCTGTACTTCTTGGAATTTTTACTTTTCAAATACGTAGTAGTCACTTTCATTTCTCTTGATTCACTGTGGCAGAGGCAATACTAAAAGTTTATCTAGTTATATTCTGGGGCATACAACTAAACTATGTTTCTTGTCCCCATGCTCCTGGGTGTGGTAACATGGCTTTCTCACCACCTGAATATGAGAAGAAGCGACCTGCTTCTAGGTGAAAATACTCTGCATCCCTGGGACTTGAGTGCCAAGCAGGAGAGCCCTCCTACCCACATCAGGTGTAAGTGAGTATGAAATAAACCTTATTGTATTAGCCATCAAGATGTGGTTTATTTGATACTGTAGCAGAGCCTGGCCTCTTTTGACCAAAATAGTCACCATTTAAGTTATCATTCCTGCTGTGTAGTAAATTAACCTAAAACTTAGTGGTTTAAAAAACAAGAATAATTTACTATCACTACCAATTTCTATGGGCCAAGAATTCAAGAGAGACTCAACGGGATGGTTCTCTGGGTCTCTCATAAGGCTGCAGTCAGGTGTTGGCCAGCGCTGTGGTCTCATCTCAAGGCTTGGCTGAGACAGCAGATCCACTTTCAAGGTGACTCACCCACACATGGCAAGTTGGTATCTGCTGCTGACTGGGGGCCGAGTTCCTCCCCAAGGGATTGGTTCTCCTCAGGGCTGCTTTGTCCTTATGACATGACGGCTGGCTTCCTCTAAAATGAGCAGTCCAGAAGGGAAAGTCTGAAGCCACAATGTGCCTTATGACCCAGCCTTAGACATCACACACCATCTACTTCTGCTGGAATTTATTGGCCACATGCAGTCTCCCTGATTTACTGGGAAGGGAGACTACGCTGGTTATGAATACAGAAGCAAGGATCATTGGGGGCCATCTTGAGGCTGGCAATTAATTCTTAAATCACTCAAGTACGTGTGCGGAGATTTATATACCAGGAGAGGATGGCCATTATAGTGTTGTTTTCAGAAAAAAAAAAGAAGGATGCCAGGCACAGTGGCTCACACCTGTAATCCCAGCACTTTGGGAGGCCGAGGCAGGTGGATCACCTGAAGTCAGGAGTTCGAGGCCAGCATGGTGAAACCTGTCTCTACTAAAAATACACAAATTAGCTGGGCGTGGTGGTGGGCACCTGTAATCCCAGCTACTCGGGAGGCTGAGGCAGGAGAGTAGCTTGAACCCAGGAGGTGGAGGTTGCAGTGAGCCACGATCGTGCCATTGCACTCCAGCCTGGGTGACAAGAGGGAAAATCCATCTTAGTAAATAAATAAATAAATAAAGGAAAAGATAAATGTCCATCAGATTGAATAAATCATGATATGACCACAAAATAGAACTGCAAGCAGTCACATGTTGCAGAAGAATTTTTATGACATAAAAAGATGTAGTTATACATATAACTGAGTGACAAAACAATATGTAGAGTGATTCTGATTGGTAAAGAGTGTCTTTATTTAAAAAAAGCATAGGAAAAGTGTGAAAGGGTATATACCTGGGATATTTTGGTCATCAATCAGCAAGTGTCCACACCCCTCACCTCCCATTGTGGGTGAGGGACCCTTTCCCACAACACTGGACTTGCTTTGGTCAGTGGAAAGTGGAGAGCAGTATCCATGGTCAGTTTTGAGAGACTATACAATCAGTTGACTTGCATGCTCCGCTTGCCTCTCTGGCAGCTTCTGACTTTCCATATGGGAGGAACATTTCCTGAGAACCAGGTGGGCCCAAGAGAACGAGAGACACACAGAGCAAGGCCACAGCTTGGGACGAAGTCCACCAAGGTCAGCCAAATGCCAACCAACCCACAGGTGCAAGAGCAAGACATAAATATTCACCCTTGGCTGCCTCTGAGGTTCACGGTTGCTGTTACTGATGATACAATATCAAAACATGGACAGTTTTTATTTCTGGGCAATGGAATTATTTTTTTTTTTCTTACCTTTGTTTTCTAAACTTTTTACAATGAACTTACTTTTTAAAATAAGAAAAATATTATTTGGTTGGACATGGTGGCTCATGTCTGTAATCCCAGCACTTTGGGAGGCTGAAGCAGGTGGATTCACTTGAGGTCAGATGTTCGAGACCAGCCTGGCCAACATGATGAAACCCCATCTCTATTAAAAATACAAAAAGTTAGCTGGTTTGGTGGTGGGTGCCTGTAATCCCAGCTATTCAGGAGGCTGAGGTAGGAGAATCACTTGAACCTGGGAGGCAGAGGTTGCAGTGAGCTGAGATTGTGCCACTGCACTCCAGCCTAGGCAACAAGAGTGAAACTATCTCTCAAAATAAAAAAAAAAAATTAAGCCTACATGCATGTAAAGCAAGCTTTTGGGAAGTTTAAAAAGAAAACCTTGCCCACAAACTCACCCTATGTCTCTATTTTGCTCCTCACCCAGATGTGTGGTAATCTAGTGATAATACCATTATGCATACTTGGATAGCCTATCTTTTCTCTAAAGATATATTGTAAACACTCTTCTATGTTGGTACACATCCTCCATGACTAACATTTACAGTGTGTAGTGTGTATTAGTCTGTTTTCATGCTGCTGATAAAGACATACTGGAGACTGGGCAATTTACAAAAGAAAGAGATTTAACTGCCTCACAGTTCCACGTGGCTGGGGAGGCCTCACAATCATGATGGAAGGTGAAAGGCACGTCTCACATGGTGGCAGACATGAGAAGAATGAGAGCCAAGAGAAAGGGGTTTCCCCTTATTAAACCATCAGATCTCATGATCCTTATTCACTACCACGAGAACAGTATGGGGGAAACCACCCCCATGATTCAATTATCTCCCACTGGGTCCCTCCCACAACACAAGGGAATTATGGGAGCTACAATTCAAGATGAGATTTGGGTGGGGACACAGCCAAACCGTATCACAGTGACTGACAGAACATTCCACCAAGTGAATTTCAGAACATAGCATGCTTGTGTTTTTCCCACTGTTGGAAATTTCAGTTGTTTCTGATTTGTCATGCTTAACAATCAGGGGGCAATGGATATCTTCATGCATGTGCTTCTCCACCTTTCTTTGGGTTTCCCAACATAAAGTCACACACTTGAGACTACATGAGAGGAAATGAATATTTGAATCACTCTTGGCATATATTTTAAAATTTGCCATCCAGAAGAATCAGCCACTGCCCCTCTCCACCAGCTGTATTTACAGGTGCCAGCCTGAGGCAGACAATGCAGATAACCCATCTGTGTTCCACAGGAAATGAGCTCTGATTTTATTCTGAGGGACACTGTACATAGCCTACCTTGTAAATAGTGGGAGCAATGAAATGTAAGAAGAATTAATTGAGTGGGTCATCTGGAAAGCTCCATAAGAGGGGACAGACAACTGGAAATGAGCCCTGCTGTGCTCCCAACATCTGCTTCCTGCTGTGATGGTTGGCTATCCAGCAGCCTTTATGGACCATGAGGCTACTTTGAGGATGGAAGTTATACACTTTGCAAAGCAGAAAAGAAAGATCCCCAGTAACATTATGGGGGCCAGGCATGGTGGCTCATGCCTGTAATCCCAGCACTTTGGGTGGCCAAGGAGGGCAAATCACTTGAGGTCAGGAGTTCGAGACCAGCCTCACCCACAGGGTGAAACCCCCCTGTCTACTAAAAATACAAAAATTTGCCAGGCATGGTAGTGGCCACCTGTAATCCCAGCTACTCAGGAGGCTGAAGCAAGAGAATTGCTTGAACCCAGGAGGCAGAGGTTGCAGTGAGCCAAGATTGCCCCACTGCACTCCAGCCTGGGAGACAGAGCGAGACTCTGTCTCAAAAAACAAAAACAGAAACAAAAGAAACAGGCCACATGGCTGGGCAGGGTGGCTCATGCCTGTAATCCCAGCACTTTGGGAGGTTGAGACGGGTGGATCACTAGGTCAGGAGATCGAGACCATCCTGGCTAATACGGTGAAACCCCGTTCTCTATTAAAAAATACAAAAAAATAGCCGGGCGTGGTGGCGGGAGCCTGTAGTCCCAGCTACTCAGGAGGCTGAGGCAGGAGAATGGCGTGAACCCAGGAGGCGGAGCTTACAGTGAGCCGGGATCGCACCACTGCACTCTAGCCTGGGCGACAGAGCAAGGCTGTGTCTCAAAAAAAAAAAAAAAAGAAAAGAAAGAAACAGGCCAGGCATGGTGGCTCAGGCCTGTAATCCCAGCACTATGGGAGGCCAAGGTGGCTAGATCACCTGAGGTCACAGATTGAGACCACCACTCTGGCCAACATGATGAAAACCTGTCTCTACTAAAAATACAAAAAAAGAAAAAAAAAAATAGCTGGGTGGGGCAGCAGGAACCTGTAATCCCAACTACCTGGGAGGCTGAGAAAGGAGAATCACTTGAACCCGGGGGGGCAGAGGTTGCAGTGAGCCGAGATTGTGCCATTGCACTCCAGCCTGAGCGAAATTCCATCTCAAAAAAAAAAAAAATTATGGGGGTACCATGCTGGCCTTAGATTGCCTATCTCCAGGCTTTTTTCATGTGAGAGAAAAACACATCCTAATTAGTGAAGCCTTTGAATCTTCAATCTCTGTACTGGCAACGGAACTGCTTTTTAACCTCTCCAAAACCTTACTATCATTGGTTTTTTAGCATATTACAATGATAGAAATTATTTATAGGTGTCAAAAGGGGCTTAATTCTTTTGCAATCTGGATATTTTGAGAGTCATTATAGGCAGAAGAAATAACACAAGCAAAGTTGTACAAGCTGGGAAAGACAGGCATTTTCAGGGACACATCAGTTACTTCCTGGAGTGTCTGCCTGTCTGCTCTCGCCTTACTAAGAGAAAGAAGGTGAAGTCATATTGTGGAGACCCTTGCTGCCAGGTGACACATGAATTCCATTCCCATCATGGAGAACCATGGAGGCAGGTTGTCGCAGTGGAGACAACCTATGTTTCCATCTCCCTCCCTCTCTCTCTCTCGTTTCTTCCATCCCTCCCTCTGTCTGTCTCCATTTGTTTCCCTTCTTCCTTCTCCCCTCAAGTCTTCCCCTCTCCCCTCCCTGCCTCTCTCCCTCCAGTTGCAGCAGGAGCGTTCTCACTGAGTGCCCTGTCCGGGACAGAACAACTCGCTGGGGAACATGGATGGGTCGCATAGCTTGGAGAAGGAGCTGGAAAGCCGACACCCCCCACAGCAGACGAGCCCGCCCTGCTGGCTCTCTGTGAAAGGCTATTTCTGTGTTTCCTGTGTTCAGACCAAGACATGCCATCCTTGCCTGATAAATGCCCCTTTGTGCTGGAAGGGTTCTCATCAACCCATGAGATGCTCTCAGCCTGACCCAACTGCATGTGGCCCTGGGCTCTGCCCAGCAACAGGACTGCTGGGGCCGGGACCCCTGCCAGCCTAGATGCCATCAGAGCCAGAGACAGGAAATGTGGCATTCTGGGGAGCCGCCCCGGAGGTTGTGTGGCTTCTGCACAGCACAGGCAACATCCACAGGTGGGACAGGCAGCCATGCCATAGTGAGGCCCCAGGTCACATGCAGAGGCCTGGCTCATGGCCAGACCTACCTTAAATGTGGAGCTGGGAACTGAGGGGTCTGGCAACTCTGCTCCTTGGGATCCACTTCCTGAGCAGCAGTGGCCACAGGACGAGTCCCTGTGGTCATTTGGCCCCACCCACCCCATGCCCGGCCATGAGGACACACCTCACATCCTACCTGATCTGTGTGTGTGTATGTGTTTGTGTGTGTGTGTGTATGTGTAGACTGAGTCTCACTCTGTTGCCCAGGCTGGAGTGCAGTGGTGCGATCTCAGCTCACTTCAACCTCTGCCTCCTGGGTTCAAGCTGTTCTCCTGCCTCAGTCTCCCGAATACCTGGGATTATAGGCGCCTGCCACCATGCCCAGCTAATTTTTGTATTTTTAGTAGAGACGGGGTTTCACCATGTTGGCCAGCTGGTCTTGAACTCCTGACCTTAGGTGATCCACCCTCCTTGACCTCCCAAAGTGCTGGGATTATAGGCGTGAGCCACCGCGCCCGGCCCCTACCTGCTCTTGACAGGAACCAGGGGGTCCCAGGGGCTGTCCCCTACACAGTGCCACTTCCCTGGCAGCGCCCCCCCCCAACCCCCAGAATTCCACGTCCACCTTCCTTGGACTAGCATATTTCAACTTCCAAATTTTTCCTATAGGCTTCAGTTAAAAGAAAGGAATGGAACCAGAGGTTCGCCGCCAAAGCAAGATTCCAGGGAAATTTGGAAGGAGAAGCACAGCTGTGGAAACCAGCGTTTTCAGACCATGAGGCACAGATGGCCTTCAGATGAGGCCGACAGTGGCCGGGGCGGAGGGCAGAGGACAGAGAGCGAAGGGCATCCCCCCTGCTTGCCGTCTGCAGTCGCATTCTCTGCAAATAAGGTCGTCTGGGACCCCTGCTTTTCAAGGTTATTGTCCCAGATGATGCATCTTTTTTTTTTTTTCTTTGAGATAGGGTCTCACTCTGTCACCCAGGCTGGAGTGCAGTGGCGAAATTTCCACCCACTGCAACCTCCGACCCCTAGTTTAGGCAATTCTCGTGCCTCAGCCTCCCAAGTAGCTGGGATTACAGGCATGCACCACCACGCCAGCTAATTTTTGTATTTTCCGTAGAGATGGGGTGTTGTCATGTTGGCCAGGCTGGTCTCGAACTCCTGACCTCAAGTGATCCGCCTGCTTCGGCCTCCCAAAGTGCTGGGATTACAGGTGTGAGCCACCACGCCTGGCCCCTGATGACATATCCTTGACCAAAATGAAGGCGACACTCGTTTACCTGCTGGCCTGAATGTGCTCACCAACCCTCTACTTGACCCAGTGAGGATGTCCCCAGCCTGAACACAATGATCCCAACCAGCATGAAAACATGTGGGCTGACTCTCTTGGGTGTGGGACAGAGTCCTCTTTAGGCCTCATCCCTTCACAGATTTATGCAAGGAAAATAACTAAAAATGGTGTGTTTACAGTATGTTTGTTTCCAACATGCTACACTGATGACTCCTGACTTTTCCACAGTGGAGGGACACCTGCCTCATGCTGAGGGACAGTGGGAGGGTTTGTGGGAGGCACTGGGCCCCGGACTTGCAGGGGGCAGCTGCTCAGAAGCAGGCCCTCCCCTGCCTGTGGCCCTGCGTCAATCCTCAGCTTGGCCCACGTCCCCGCCTCAGGACTTGCAGGGACAGCTGTGCCCAGTGGCTTGGAGTAGGGTTCCTGGGCCAGCAGCATCAGCCCCTCTGGACTGGTCCCAGTGAGCTGTGCTCTCCCAGGGTGCTGATACATGTCCAAGTTTGAAAACCACAGGCCCAGCCAGAAACAGGACCAGACAACTCCCTCCAGGCCAGGAGTGATGGTGTTCTACTGGTGTGAGCTCGTGCTCAGAAGTCACAGGCTGACCCCTGTCTCCTCCCTGCCACAGCACAGGGAGGGAGTGGGGACAGGAGGCTTCCACAGCCTGAGCCTGAAGTCCCCGCCCCACCGCAGGCTCTGCTGACATTCACAGAGGTCTCCCCCAAGGAAGCTAGGGGCAGCCTTGGGCCTGAGGTGGGCTGAGATTCCCTAGGCAGGACAGGAAAGGGCTTTGCCTTGGCTGCGAGGTAGCTCCTGGCACCTAGCCACAGTAGGCAGAGGTTGCAGTGTGGACTCAGGCAATCTGGGTTTGAATCTCAGCTCTCAGAGCCCCAGTTTCCCCATCTGTAGAAAGGACACAACAACCCCATAATGAGATCATGCACACCACACCTGGGCTACAGCGTGCTCAGCAGTGACTGCTGTTGAAACCCACCCAATAGTCCCATAGACAGGCTTTCTTTTCTTTTTTATACATATATGTATTTTTTTCTTGAGATGGAGTTTCCCTCTGTCGTTGAGGCTGGAGTGCAATGGTGAGTTCTTGGCCCACTGCAACCTCTGCCTCCCAGATTCAAATGATTTTACTGCCTCAACCTCCCAAGTAGCCGGGATTACAGGCACCCACCACCACGCCCAGCTAATTTTTTTTTTTTTTTTTTGATGGAGTTTCACTCTTGTTGCCCAGGCTGGAGTGCAATGGCGCGATCTCAGTTCACTGCAACCTCTACCTCCAGGTTCAAGTGATTCTCCTGCCTCAGCCTCCCGAGTAGCTGGGATTACAGGCATGCACCAACACACCTGGCTAATTTTGTATTTTTAGTAGAGACGGGGTTTCTCCATGTTGGTCAGGCTGGTCTCAAACTCCTGACCTCGGGTAATCTGCCCACCTTGGCCTCCTAAAGTGCTGAGATTACAGGCATGAGCCACCATGCCCGGACCCATTTTAATTTTTTTAGTAGAGACATTGTTTCGCCATGTTGTCCAGGCTGGTCTTGAACTCCTGACCTCAAGTGATCCACCTGCCTCAGCCTCCCAAGGTGCTGGGATTACAGGTGTGAGCCACTGCTCCCACCTTTTTATTTTTTTGAATAAATCACCGCACCCAGACAATGAGATGGCTGACCCCTGATTCACCATGACCCTTTCTTGCCCTTCTCTAGTTCCTGTTTTCTTACACATTGTTATGATTTTTTCCCTGCTCTATAAACCCCTAGTTCTAGTCAGTCAGGGAGATAGACTTGAGACTGAGCTCCCGTCTCCTCAGTTGCAGCACCTGATTAAAGCTTCTTCCTTGGCAATGCTTGTCTCAGTGACTAGCTTTGTGTGTGGTGAGAAGCAGGACCTAGACAGAACCCTGGTGTTTTGGTAACACTTCCATACTCCGCCTCTCAGTGGGGGTGGTGTCATCACTTTTTCAAAAAAAATTTTTTTTTTTTTGAGATGGAGTCTTGCTCTGTTGCCCAGGCTGGAGTGCAGTGGCGCGATCTTGCCTCACTGCAACCTCTGCCTCCCGGGTTCAGGCGATTATCCTGCCTCAGCCTCCCAAGTAGCTGGAATTACAGGCACTAGCCACTATGCCTAGCTAGTTTTTGTATTTTTAGTAGAGACAGGGTTTCATCATGTTGGCCAGGCTGGTCTCCAACTCCTGACCTCAAGTGATTCGCCTACCTCGGACTCCCAAAGTGCTGGGATTGCAGGCATGAGCCACTGTGCCCGGCCCTCAAATTTTTTAGGAAAACAGCCATAACTCATAGCTCTGGACACCCCAACAGCCTGGGACGGGTGGGAAAATGTCTTGGAGGCTGTCAGGTGCTAACAGAGGGAAACAGCTCCTGTTCAGCCCTCTGAACCTCCTGGGGCACGGGGTGTCCGTCGAGGGGGCTGAGGGTGGGAAGGGGAAGCCTGTGGGCCCCAGTGGACCTGGTGATGAGGCATGTGTGTGCAGAAAGGATGCCTTCAGGGGCATCTGGGAGTTTCTTGGAGGAGGTGCCCCAGACTTGGAGATGGAGGACTTTGGTCCCAGGCAGAGGAGGCAGAAGAGACGGGCCCTGCTGGCTGGGTACACAAGCCCCACCACCATCTGATGCGAGCTCACACTGGCCCGTTAATGGCTGTGCACTGATCCCTGGGCCAGGTACTGAGCTTTGAGACCCAGCTGACTAAGGAGATGTTACCTAATTGTAGCCCCAGGGTTGGGCCTTCAGCCCAGCTGGCTCCCTGGATGGGCCAAGGCCAGCAGATGAGGCTGAGCTCGGAGCTCGGCCTGGGCTCTTGGGAGAGGAAGGGGGAGGTACCCAGGCTGAATCTGACTTGCAGGTGGACATCTGTTCGCCAAACCACAGACCACCTGCCCCGCCAGAGGCTCATCCTTGCTCCTACCCTCTCTGGCCCCGTGGCTTTGTGGCCTGAGTCAGCGGTTGATGTCAGGACCAAGAATAAGAAGCCCGGGCGGCCCCTGTCATTAGTGGTTTGCGGGGCATGGGCTGGGCCGAGCAGGCTGGACAGAGGGACGCCTGGGAACTGCCTCTGGAGGCTGGACAAAGAGAACGTGGCCAGGCCATGCCCCAGGCAACCACCTGGGTGGTGGGCAAACAGTCGGCGGCACCTGGGGGCTTTGAAGTAGATTTCCCTCCCTCTGGGTCCACTGCCACTGAGATGCTGGCCTTTCGGGGAGAAGGGCAGACAACACTCACACAAACACTGGCACTGACCCAGGTGCAGACACATGGTCTACACTCAGGTGATGATGGGAAGGAGCCAGTCATGTGGCTATCTGGTGCAGGATATTCAGGTGGAGGAAATGGGGAGGACAAAGACCCTGAGGTAGAGAAAAGTCGACAGAACAAAAGAAGGGGATGGCCAGCGTGGAGTGGGTGAGGGGAGGGCAAGGAGTGGGGTGATGTGGGGGCTCAGGTATGCAGGGGCCAGGAGTGAGGATGGTCACGGGGAGCCTTCAGGGAGATTTAAGCTGTTCGGTGACATAATCTAACTCACTTTTCCAAAGTAGAATTGACATCAGCTCTATTAGAAAAAAACTAAATTGGCCGGGCGCGGTGGCTCACGCCTGTAATCCTAGCACTTTGGGAGGCCGAGGCGGGCAGATCACAAGGTCAGGAGATCAAGACCATCCTGGCTAACACGGTGAAGCCCCATCTCTACAAAAAACACAAAAAGTTAGCTGGGCGAGGTGGCGGGCGCCTGTAGTCCCAGCTACTCAGGAGGCTGAGGGCAGGAGAATGGTGTGAACCCGGGAGGCGGAGCTTGCAGCGAGCCGAGATCATGCCACTGCACTCCAGCCTGGGTGACAGAGCGAGACTCCGTCCCAAAAAAAAAAAAAAAAAAGTAAAAAACTGAATTATAGCAGGCTCTGAACAGGATAGTTGTTTTTTTGTTTGTTTGTTTTTCCTTACTCACACCTAAGAAGTCTGGAGGTGGGCAGCCCAGGGAGGCCTGTGCTGCAGGCATTGTGGATGCAGGTTGGTTCTGTCTTCAGCTCCACTGTTTGAGGCTCCCATGGCCAAGGTCTCCTCACGGTCCAACATGGCTGTTGGAGCTCCAGCCATTACATCCACTTTCCAGCCAGCAGGATAAAGGAAGTAATAAAGAATGGCACACCCCTTCTGTTTAGGGTTCCTTCCCTGATGTTGCACACAAGACTTTCATTGCCAGAATGTAGCCATAAGGGTACCTCTAGCAGCAGGGAGACAGAAATGCAGCTCTGATTCTGGGAAGCCACTGGTGCGGCTGAAAGTCAGCAGCCTGTGACTGAGGGGGAAGAAGAGAACAGATAGTGGAGGATGACTACTCTCCCTGCCACTTTTTGTGGCAACTGGGGACAAGAGCTTTGCTGGGCACAGATGTCCATAAACGCAAAGTGGCATCAGCCCCAGCCTGGCCCCTGGGAGCCCCAGTGGGAGAGACGGATGCACAAATGGGCAGGAACAGAGCAGTGTGTCAGGGTGCAGCAGAGGAAGCAGGGGCCAGCCTCCTGCTCCTGCCTGTTCTCTGCCCGCAGTGCAGCTGGACCCCTCCACATCTGCTGGCCTGGCCTCGCTTGCATCCCACTCCCGAATGCAGATGGCCATTATCCACTTAGCCATTCCCTTGTGGTGGACGTCCACTTTGTTTCTGTTGTTCTGTGGCCTTCTAGGGCCAGCTGTGCCTCGCTGTGCAGCCTGGACACATTGCTCCTCTGTGGTGGACAGCATGAGAGGCTCTCATACCTGCGTGGTGCACATCTCCCATCACCTGGCCCCTTATCATCCTTGACCTGGCTGTGCCTCCCCTCCCATTGAGCCCTGCCTGGTGACCTTGGCGAGTCCCTCGGCTCTCTGAGCCTCTGCCATCCCATCTTTAGTGTGGGGATGATGGCATGGCACCTCCTCACAGGCCTGGGCTTCCTTCCTCTGTCCTTCTGGAAATGGGGTGGCCACGCTACACACCCGCCTCCCTTACCTCCCCGCTCTGTACACTGACCCAGTGGGAGCTGTGGTCCCTGGGGACCGCCTGATAGAAATGCAGACTCCTGGGCCCACCCTGATGCCAGGTAACAGCTCCTTCAGGTGGGTGGGGAGTGGATGGGCCATGGCTGGTGCTGGCAATACCACAGGCTTCCAGGGAGTTGCCATTGCCCTGGGCGGACTGCCAGCCCCGTCTTCCTCCTGCTCACGTTAGCAAGAGCATGTGCACGCAGGCAGGTGGGCATGCAGAGCTGGGTCGCCTTGGGCATGCTGCGCCACCTTGCCAAACTCGCTTTCTCCCTTGGTGATGTGGAAATGGCATCCCTGCCTGCAAGCCTCTCCGAGGTGGAGGAGGCCAGGGACTGGCTGCTTCTGAAGGCTTTCTGTGGGTGAAAACATGGCCCATCTGACCCACGGACCTTTCAACAGCTTGGTGCTTTCACCGCATGTTCCCCCAGGTCCAAGAGACACAACTGTACTCCCCATAGTACGCGGTGGGGGTCGCTTAGACCGTGCTCAGTCCCAGCTCCTAGGACAGTGGGTGAGTGGGAGGTCCAGGCCTCCGGTGTGCCTGTCCTCTGCCCCACTGGGGTCTCATTCTTGGTCAGAGGGATGGAGTCACCTGCTTGAGGTGGCACTGTGAGGAGCAGGCTGGGGTGACGCCTCCATGGTCCTCACATGCCATCTTGCCATATACCCACTTTACATATGAGGAAGTGTATCCCAAGCCAGAGGGGCAGATCTGAACTCAACACAATGCCAGCCCCAGAAGAATCCACTAGAGTCTTTGATGGGGGAGAGGGATGCACCAAGCCTCCCCAGGCACCAGAGAGGCATTCTGAGATACCCTGTGGGCTCCTCCACAGAGGCCTTGGGGCCTCCATACATATACAGTGTTTGTGTGTGCACGCCCACCCACACATAGGGCTGCTCTGCTGGGGCACCTGCCAGCCCGTTCCTCCTAGCCACACCCCTCCTCTGTGTCTCTCCTGGGGACATGTCCCTCAGCTCAGGGTCAGCGTCTAGAAACTGGTCTTGGACAGTTCATGCACTCATGGTCTCCTGGAGAACTTGAAAGTAGGTGGTTGGGCCCGGTGCGGTGGCTCACGCCTGTAATCTTAGCACTTTGGGAGGCTGAGGCAGGCAGATCACAAGGTCAGGAGATCGAGACCATCCTGGCTAACACGGTGAAACCCCATCTCTACTAAAAATACAAAAAATTAGTCGGGTGTGGTGGCGGGCGCCTGTAGTCCCAGCTACTTGGGAGGCTGAGGCATGAGAATCGCTTGAACCTGGGAGGTGGAGCTTGCAGTGAGCCAAGATCGCGCCACTGCACTCCAGCCTGAGCGATAGAATGAGACTCCATCTCAAAAAAAAGAAAAAAAAAAAGGTAGATGGAAGGGACACAGGGGACACTGTGCCTTTAAGACTTGTCCTGGGTTGGATCCAGCAGAGAACAGTTGGGTAAACAGCATTGAGCACAGTGGGGAAAACAGACAATACATACTCAAACGAGGATGACGGAGCAGACGAGGGAACTCCAGTGCTGCAGCCTGCCTGAGCCCTGACACCCACACGTCCTCCCAGCAGCCCCAGGAGCTGAGGAAACTGAGGCTGGGAGAGGGTCTCAGACGACTAGCACACAGCAGGTTTATAAACCCGAGGCTGATTTCCCAACTGTCACTGGTGCTTCGACCCTCTCAGCTTCCTCTTAGAAGGTGGGAATGGGGCTGGGCGCAGTGGCTCACGCCTGTAATCCCAGCACTTTAGGAGGCTGAGGAGGGCAGATCACCTGAGCTCAGGAGTTTGAGATCAGCCTGGCCAACACGGTGAAATTCCGTCTCTACTAAAAATACAAAAATTAGCCAGACGTGGTGGCGCACACCTGTAGTCCCAGCTACTCGGGAGGCTGAGGCAGGAGGATGGCTTGAACCTGGTAGGTGGACGCTGCAGTGAGCCGAGACTGTGCCACTGCACTCTAGCCTGGCGACAGAGCAAGACTCCATATATATTTAAAAAAAAAAAAAAAAAAAGGCTGGGTGTGGTGGCTCATGCCTATAATCCCAGCACTTTGGGAGGCTGAGGCAGGCGGATCACGAGGTCAGGAGACTGAGACCATCCTGGCTAACACGGTGAAACCCCGTCTCTACTAAAAATACAAAAAATTGGCTGGGCGTGGTGGCGGGCGCCTGTAGTCCCAGCTGCTTGGGAGGCTGAGGCAGGAGAATGGTGTGAACCCAGAAGGTGGAGCTTGCAGTGAGCCAAAATCGCACCACTGCACTCCAGCCTGGGAGACAGAGCAAGACTCCGTCTCAAAAAAAAAAAGGATGGGAATGATGAACCACACTGCAGGAGCTGCCGCATGGCACAAAAGAAAGAATACTCTCAGGATGGGGTCTCCACCTGCCAACCCCTCCCACCTCGGGGCCTCTCTATGCGCCCTTGGCCTTCCGAGGTCTCAGGGCTCCCCTGCAGCTCCCATGGCCCTTTCTGGGTGTGACGTATTTTCTCTGTGGTCCCCCAACTTCTGCCCCTCCAGGAATTGAGCCCTTGTGGGCCGGTACTATCCCCCAGAATAGGAATTTGTCCCATACTGTGAAAGAGTTTTTTGTATGGATGGTGCTGGATTTCCAGCTGCTGGTGAACACTCAGGTGTGCCAACAGTGCCCTGATTATGCGAGGACAACAGCAACCATCCCCGTCGTGGGCCACAGTGCCAGACCCTGTCCTGCAGATCCCCTCTGAGGCAGAGCTGGGGCAGTGACAGCCCGAGCCTCAGTTTCTCTGCTGTGAAGTGAGCCAACGACAGCTCCTCCTTCATGGGATGACCCCGTTAGGAGAAGCCGGGCAAGCGCAATCCTGCTGCCCTGCCCATGTCCACACACTCCTACCTCCTGTCCCGGTGGCGGTCTGGCCGGACAGAGCCTGGGGTCTGAGCTGGCCTTCCTTCCACTGCCCTTCTGGAAATAGAGTGGCCACACTGCCGCAAGCTGACTATGCTGTGGTCAGGATGAACTCCCCTGGCCTCTCAGAGTGGCCGCCACATGCTCTCGACCCCCAGGCCCCCAGGTGGGCAAAGTGCTAAGGAATGCACAGATGGAGAAACAGAGGCCAAACAACCACTTCAATCATACAACAGGTGGGGGCCCGCCTAGCATCTGGCCAGGGCTCTGGGCACTGTGCTGTCCCCAGCCCACCCCCTGCCACAGGTGGCACAGATGGGCCCATGAGTCAGTGCACGTTCATCCCCTTTGTGCCTCCCGCCGCCCCTCCAGGAGTCTGTGCCCTCATAATCCCCATTTCCCAGGCAGGAAAACCTAGGGTCAGGGAGTGGGAAGCCCCGTGCCAGCGTGGCCCGCAGTCAGGGGAACCCCGGACTCTCTGACGCTGTTACTAGTGGCGCAGCAGGCGCTGTGCTGGAGCGATCTGCGGTTCCCAGGGCGAACACTGCCTGGGAAAAACCCAACGTGGGCGCCAGCGGCAACGCCCGCTCGCTTTCATGCAGTTTGCCTGGTGGCCAGGGAAAGGTCTGTTCTTGGCCTCATTTTGTGGATTAAAAGTGTCCGCGACGGAGGTTCAGAGCAAGACGCAGCGCAGGGTCCTCTGGGGCCATCGGCGTCGCGCCCCCTCCCTTGTGGGGCTCCGCGGGAGCGTCTCAGGCCCGAGAGACTGAGGTCGCCCCAAACTGCGCGCTCTCAGCGTACGGCCTCCAGGCCCCAGGCCCGCCCCGGGTGGAGGCGGAGTCTGGGGCAGCCACTAGCCGCGGGGCGGGCCGGGGGCGGGCCGGGGGCGGGGCGGGCCGGGGGCGGGCCGGGGGCGGGGCGGGCCGGGGGCGGGCCGGGGGCGGGGCGGGCGCGCAGCTGGAGCCTGCGGCGGAGGCTCGGGCGCGCTCAGGCCCGGATTCTGGCGGCCTGCGCGGCCGCACCATGGACTCGGGGACCGAGGAGTACGAGCTCAACGGCGGCCTGCCGCCGGGCACACCCGGCTCCCCAGACGCCTTGGTAAGACCTTCCCCTCACCGCTACGTGATCTTGCCGGGCCCTGTCCTTTCGGGGCGCCCGGCGGAGTGCGCGCCGCGTCCGCACTGCACAGTGGTGGGGGACGTCCCGTTCCAGGTCAAGTCCCTCCCGCCCCATCAGGGTCAGAACGATGCTCCCGGGAGCTCCAGCCACCCCCGGGAAGTGGGCGGAACGTGGGGGCGCGGGGGCGCAGGGCGGGCTGGCGTCCCCAGCCCCACTAAGCAGCGCCCGCGCTTGGCTGCGCAGCGGAGGGGGCCTGGGCGCAGCTCCTCGGTTTAAGGACTGCCGGCGCCCGGCTTTCCCGACCTCCCCCAACTCTCGCGCGGGTCTCTCTAACTTCAGCCTCGCCGTGCCGGCTCCTCCGCGCACTTTGCCCGGGGGCGGGCGGAGGGGAGTCACAGCCTCCGGGCTCCAGACCAGCGCATGCAGACAGTTACGTCACCCCACGCTGACCACACAATCTGATGCGTGCCTTGATGAGGGAACTTGGGGCCCGCGGTGGTCCCTATTCCACTCACCTGCCTTGAGAAATAGAAACGTCACACAGCCTTCAGTGTATGCCCCCACAGGCCCTCCAGAGCTTGCCCTGCCCGGCCTGGGAGAGCTGTGGGCAGGGGGCAGGCCCTGGTAGTGGTCCCGCTTCAGAATTCTTCATCCCAGGACTCAGCACTTACTAAGCACCTTGTGTTTGTTGCAAAGTCCTGGCATGGCCCTCTGGTGACTTGTTTACTTTGAACATTCTTTCCTTTTCTAACCCCCTCAGGGATGGGGGGCAGGGAACAGCAGCCTGTTGGGTTTTTCCAGGTCTCTCTCCATGGCGTGGACCAGACTGGGGCAAAGACACTCAGCCCACTCGCTGGTGAACAGTCCTAGGCCGGTGCTGTGGGGACAGGCAATGTTCGGGGAGGTGGGGCCCCATGAGCCACGGGATAGGATGGCCCTGGGGCTGCATGGACACTTGTCCCTAGGTTAGAGAGGAGCTGTTGCACTGCAGGACTTGACCGGTGTGCGGGACCCCAGCGACCTGGCCCTGCCCCAGTGTGTGAGCACTTTGGCGCAATAGGCAGGGGGCTCCTCCTCTGTGTGTCCTTGGGAAGCTACCACACCTCGCTGGGCCTTTTAGACATGGTCTTATAAAGCGAGAACAGAGGGTCCCTCCTGCCTTCAGGGAAGTGGAGAAAGCAAGTCAGCTAATAAACAGGGCAGTGGCTAGGAAGCGCCTTGGAAAGGGAGGGATACTGCTCCTCCCCCACCCTTGACCTTGCCCGGGCAATGCCCTCCACTCAGAGCAGTCTCTGCTCACCTCTGCGGGCGGCAGGATAGGCTGTGCCTCCTGAGATGGGTGCATCTCAGGCCCAGAGGAGATTGGGTTGGATTTGTTCCCGGATCACTGTCTTGGCTCTGGGCACCGGAGGGAGGGAGACACAGCCCCGCCCCACCAAGCCGTGGTTGGAGAGCAGCCCGGCCCAGACAGGGCAGGAGAGGCGAGGGCAAAGCATGGGGTTCCCTAGGAGCTGGGAGCCCATTGTGGGGGGTGGGCATGGTGGTCAGGGAAGGCTTTCTGTGGAGGTGGGGACATTGGCACTGAGCCCTCGAGGACGGGGAAGGCGGGTGGGCAGATCTGGCTCTCTGAGATGTGTGGAAGGGCATCTAGGCAGAGGGAACGGGGGGAGCAAAGGCTCAGAGGCTGGACCACAGAGCATATGAGGGCCGGGTAGGAGGTGGGGGGATAGGAAGCCAGGCCGATGGGAGGGGCCTTGCAGGCCTGATCATGGTCTGGTGTCCAGGGAGCTGTGGAAAGGCTATGAGCCAGTGTGAGGATGAGCACATTTCCCCTTGAGGGGTAGAAAACTTCGAGGGCCGCTCTACTCACCCAGCCTGGGGGCCCAGGACCACCCAACACACCCGTTCCTCTTTCCACCCTCAAGACCTTGCTTCTCCGTTTCTTGGGCACATCATGTCAGCACTCTGTGCCTCAGTTTCTCATCTGTGAAATGGGTGTGATCGCGGTGCCTGCCGCAGAGGGTGGTGAGGACTCAGTGGCTGATGTATATGAAGTGCTTAGAGCCAGGCCAGCACTCAGCGCCCTCATCCTTCTGCCTGCCATGGAGACCCTCTCCCACTGGTGACCCCTGGCAGTGGTTTGGAGAGGGCAGCACTTTGCCCAGTGTGGGGCCCAAGGAGAGTCTCAGTTTCCTTTTCTGTAAAATGGGGCACAACTGCTCACCTCCCAGGGTGGCTGAGGCTCAGGGAGGAGCCACATGTGGAAGTCCGGCCTGCGTGGGCTCTGTTGGGCCACGGCTGTGGGAAGCTCTCAGGTCTCCCCCACTCCGTGTGCCCTGCGCCCCTGTGGCCCTTCATGTGAGGGCCTCCATCAGTGACCAGGGATTGAGTCAGCTCACTTGTGGCTGTCAGCAGAAGGAATAGTAAACAACAATTTTAATGTGAAAATGGCCTGAATCTGTTATCCCCAGGGTGTCTCAAGGCAGGGAGGTAGTGGGGATGGGGTTGGGACACGGCCATCTGGTGCCAGCCACACCCTCCTGCCCCTCACAGCCTGCAGGTTGAAGGTTCCTGGGGCCACATCTGGGCCGAGAGGCATGGTCCTTGGAGGTAGGTAGCTGTGCCCTGTACACCTGCCATCTGGGCTGTGCATGGCCTCAGCTGCCCAGGAGGAGGTTTGCTCATTTCCTCATTTCTGCTTTCCTGGCAGATCCTGAGGCCGGCAGGGTCTGGGCCAAGTTCTAAAAGGCAACCCTAACATGGTCTCAGGGCCACTCCTGGCCAGTGCTGAGTCTGCGGGAAGTGGGTCTGCCTGGCACAGCTGCGGTGGGAACCCCGCCTCCCAGCATTTCCTGCTGTCTTGCTGGGGTTTCCTGCCAGGAACACAGACATGGAGCTGGGAGACCCTCTCAGGGCCTGCTTCCTGGGCTGGCCGGTAGGAGACGGTGCAGGGCTCCAGTGCCAGGCCCTGCCTGTCTGTGTGGCATCTGGGGAATGGGCACAGCAGCTCATGCCCACACTGGTGGGTCAGACAAGGGATGCCGGAGGCCCCAGGCAGGTCCAAGCACATGGTGGGGGAGAAGAGGGGTGCCTGATTTTCAGGTTGCCCCACCATCTGCCAATGCCTGCTGAGTCCAAGGGTTAGGGCCAGTGAGCAGGACAGACTTCGAGCAGCCAAGGTCTAGACGGGGACCCCCCAGGCACCCAGGGCAGGCACCTCGTCCCTGTTGTCCCCCTGGGTCCTGCTCAGCACAGGAGAACCTGTGCCCCAGGCTGTCCTTTCTTTGCCATGTGACTGTTTTGTGAGCCTGTTCAGCTGCTTTTGAGTCAGTGGAGTTGGTCGGGGAGGCAGAGTCTTTCAAATCAGTGAGAGCCAGGCATCAAGGAAGAACAGCCCTGCCACCCACTGCCATGCGCTCCACCAGCCATGGGGCATCTGAGACCACCCCATTCAGTCCCTTCCACATCCTTGTCTACCCATTTTACAGATAAGGAAACTGAGGCATAGAGTGGTCAGTGTTGAGGCAGGACTGGGGAGGTAAAGGAGGTGCTATGGCAGCTTCCAGCCCTGTTCGTCACAGGCCCTTGGAAAGGGCAGCTGATATGCATCACCACATTTGTGGGCCCACAGCCCCCGACCCTGTCTCCACCCATCTAAGCTCTGGGTGAGCCGGAGCACCCATTATGCCATGGCCAGAGCCAGGCCCGTGGATGCAGCAAGCCCGGTTCATATCCCACTTCTGTGCCAGCCCCTCCTGCCTGAGCTGAGGATGCTCACTGAAGTGGCCCTAGGACCAACCGTGTGGCCCAGCCCCAACACGTGCAGCCTGCAGTGGGGAGGCCGACCGTCCACAGAAGGTTGCACGAGGAGCCAGCCACGCCCCTACACAGAGCTGACCTCCTCACCAAGCCTCCTTCCTAGCTTTCAGAGGAAAAATATCTGGCCTGGCCCCAGGCCCCGGGTGCTGCTGAGGTTCTGCGGAAGTCCCATTGGCCCTGGGAATATATTAACCAGGGTGTTTATTCCCTGCCCTGCCCAAGCCATGGGCACTGGTCTCGGCAGGGCTTAGCTCCTGGCAGCTCCTGCTGGCTGGTCAGGACCACAGGGCTCCCTCACCTGTGGTAGCTGGGTCCCCCGGCCACCCTAAGGCCCATCCCAAGATAGAGGCAAGTGCCCAGGACTGGGGGAGTGTGGGATCGTCCTCCCTGGGACCCTCCTGTGCGGTGGCCAGCTCCAGGGCTCCAAGGCCCGGAGCACCGAGGTTAGGGACAGGGAAGCAGACCGACCCTGCTGCCCTCCCCTCCACATGACACTCCCAATGTGGCCTGCTGCCTGGGGTGGTTGCCAGCTATGCTGTATCCTGGGGCAGCCCTATGCTTTGGGACACACAGTCCTTGGAGGTGGCTCTGGGAAAACCTCCTCCAAGCTGCAATCTGTTGGTCTGTAGAATGGGAGAGGAACACAGCCTCTCCCTTGGTGAGCGGGAGTTTCCCAGGTGCAACCCTAGATATACGGAGGGGGAGACTGAGGCCAGCGGAGGGGGAGCTTTGCGTCAGGGCCACGGGCTGGGCTGTGGTGAGCCAGGGCTTGACCTGCATGCAGAAGCTTCCCTAGCTGCAGGTTGAACAGGAAGCAGATGGCCAGATGGGCTGGAAGTGCCCTTCACCAGCAGGGGTGCATGGTCAGGGCATTTGCTGGCCACTCGGGGCTCAGAGGCCATCCTGGGGCATCTGCTCCACAGCCTCATGGTACACATGGGAGACTGAGGCACAAAGTCGGGCTAGTTGTCCTAAAGTTACACAGCTGGAGCCTGAAGCAGGGAGCCACTGAGAGTTCAGCCCCTAAGGGGACAATGGCATCAGCTACCAGAGCTTCTGAGCCCCAGGTCCTGGGTTCAAATCCTAGCCAAGCCCTCACTTGCTATGTGGCTTTGGGTAAGGAACCGCCTTTGCTGGGCCTCAGTTTACCCACCTTAAGTGGGCATGAGGACAGCAGGGGCACAGGCTCCTCGTGGCTGGGGGTGCTGAGAGCTGAGGCTTGGGGAGCTGGAGGCTCTGCGCGGATGGTGCTTTTTAATGGATCCGAGTGTTCCTCGTGACCGCATGGCTGTGAAATATTTAAATGGTTCTGCAGAGCTCAGAAAAAAAGGGAATTCTTCCTCCTGCCCAGAGGCCAACACAGTTAGCCTGGGCATGTGTGTCTGTTTATGTACGTGTGCGTGTAGTTTGTGTATGTATGTGCATGTGTATTTGTGTGTGCTGTATTGTGTGCACGTGTGTCTCACATGTCTATGTGTGTCTTTCTGGGGGATGTGTGTTTCTGTGTCTTTGTGACTAGGAACATGCACATACATGTGTAGATGCCCCCGGAAGGTGGAAATCCTCACAGGGTCTGCACTTGGCCTTCTCCCAGCACCAAGTCCTGGGATGGAGACCCGGATGAGCATAAGGGTGGCCTTGAAGGAAGGCACTTTGGCACTTGAGGTTTGTGAAACTGAGGAGTACATGCCCACTGTGGCCAGCAGCCCCTGAGACACTGCACCTCGCGGAGCACACATGTGATGGGGTGTGGCCCACTGGGCGGCTTTGCAAGAGCAGAGCTGGAGACGACCTCAGTGCCAGGCACAGGCCCTTACATCCGGGCTGTCCTCACCCAGACCTTGGGCAGCCTGGGAGGAAGCCCCTAAGTAGACAATGGTGGGACAGGGACACATAGTCCTGGGAGATGGCTCTGGGCAAACCTCCTCTGAGCTGCAATCTGCTGATCTGTAGAATGGGAGAGGAACACAGCTTCTCACTTGGTGAGTGCCCTGGCTGTGCTGGGGCCTGGGGGAATCCCAGGGAGTGCAGTGTCAGGCCCAGGGTGGGAGAGGCAAAGTAGACACCCCATAGTGGCTTGGGGGTATGCATGGAGTGACCCGAGAGCACACCAGCGCCCCAGGGACAGGGCTGCTGGGTGGCCCAGGTAAAGGCGGCTGTCCCTGCGCGCACATGTGTCCACGTGAACTTGCTACTTACAGAGCAGCTGATGCTGAAGGCAGATTGTTGGAATTCCCAGGCCCAGGTGTAAGCAGCGGAGCCCGCCGGTGTCCCCTGACGCCCACTCTCTCTTCCTCCTGGGTACATAATTTTAGATGAAACTGAAAAACACGCAGCATGAAAGCAAGGCCCCTGCCCTCTGCTGGTTCTGTATTGGCTGCCTTGTGTATTTTTCATTGTGCATGTTTCCAGCCTGCAGAAAGTCGAGGCCTGGATGGATACCAGTGTCCGCCCCTCCCTGTGGCCCTGCGGCACCCCGGCCTCCCGGCCTGCATCTTTCATGAGTCTGGAAACAGGATCTCCCAGAGAGGGCCCCAGGAGGTTGGCTGCCAGCAGTGGGTTCTCACAGCTGCCTCCAAACAGGTGACCAGTCCTGGGAGGCTGTGGTCTAGGGCCTGGCAGCTCAGGGGCGCCTGTGGACAAAGGGCCAGGCCAAGGGGCTGGCAGGTTTGTTCTGAGTGGCTGAAGAGGGGCCCCACCAGGGCAGCTTGAGAGGGACAGACTCTTGCTCCAGAGAAAGAGGAAGTTTGGTACTTAGGGCTGCCTTGGAATGAAGGGCCAGCCCTAGAGAGGACCTTCCTGTGGCAGGAGAGAGGGCCATGTCCTGCCAGGGGAAGTCCTGGGAGGCTTCCTGGAAGCAGTGGCCTCTGTGTGGGGCCTTGGAGCTTGAGAGTGTCTGGTACCAGGGAAAGGCACTGGGGGCTTTGAGAGAACTGCACGGGGCCCTGACCAGATGGGCCCCTAAGGCAAAGAGGATTCCACCAGAACTCGCATTCCCATTTTATTACTCTGAGAAGTAATGCGGAAGCTAAGCTCCACTGTATGTCGTATGCTGAGGCATCTATTGAGCGTCTGCTGTGTGGGGGCCGGGCTCTGGGTGGCCCACCTCAGTGAAGGCTTGCTGCTAATGGCCGGATAGTTCTGCAAGGTCTGTGCTGAGGTCTGGAGGCTGAGTGGCCTGTCGGGCCCCAAGGCTGGGAGGTTGGGAGGTGGCAGGGGCGATCTCAGCTCTTAGGTCCAGCCCAGGAAGATTTGTTTCTTGCCTGGGCCAGTGTGCACAGATCTGTCCGCCCAGACGTCACTTCCTTTCCCGGCATCAGGAGCTCAGACTCTGAGGGGAGGGGGAGAGGAGGCCGGGAGGCACAGATGGGTAGGGGCAGGCAGGGAGGAGCAGCCCCGCCTACGGCAGGAGGGGGAGGATCCTGCAATGCTTTCCAGTGGAAAATCAGAGTGCGTGTGCTGAGGTTGCTATGTCGTTTCCTTTCTCTCCGGGACTGTATTCCTAGGGGAGGTTTTATAAAGGCTGAGCACATTCTCTCAGCCTCTGCTTAGGGTAATAAGCACTTCTGTCTGAGCACTTACCGGGTGGGGGCAAGGGAAGCCTTCACCTGCAGGGCCCAGTGACCCCCAGAGCCCAACTCGGGCACAGCCCTTGCCCCCTCCCCCACCCGCCTTGCTAACCATCCCCTTCCCTGCAGCCGGCCCGCTGGGGCTGGAGGCACGGGCCCATCAACGTGAACCATTACGCCAACAAGAAGAGCGCAGCTGAGAGCATGCTGGACATCGCACTGCTGATGGCCAACGCGTCCCAGCTGAAGGCTGTTGTGGAACAGGGCCCCAGCTTCGCCTTCTATGTGCCCCTGGTGGTCCTCATCTCCATCTCCCTTGCGCTGCAGATCGGCGTGGGGGTGCTGCTTATCTTCCTCGGTAGGTCCCCGGGTGGGGTCAGCCGGGCCACCTGCTCACCTTGCTGGCATCTGTTCGCATCCCCTGGGACAGGTGCCCACCACCTTGCACACTTGGCCCTCAAGGAGCTGCTGAGTTCCTGGCCCTCATCACCCAGACATGCAGTCCAGGAAGTGGCACCCACCCCCCCGCCCCTCGCCCTGCACTTTGGTTTTTGTTTTGTTTTGTTTTTTTTTTGAAACAAGGTCCCCCTCTGTCACCCAGGCTGGAATGCAGTGGCGCAGTCTCAGCTCACTGCAAACTCCATCTCCTGGGCTCAAGCAATCCTCCCACCTCAGCCCCCAAAGTAACTGGGATTACAGGCGTTCACCACCATGCCGGGCTAATTTTTGTATTTTTTTTAGAGATGAGGTTACGCCATGTTGCCCGGTCGAATTTTTGAGCTCAAGTGATCCAACGGCTTCAGTCTCCCAAAATACTGGGATTACAGGCGTGAGACACCGCACTCGGCCTTGTTTTGTTTTGTTTTTGAAACTGGGTCTTGCTGTGTCTTGATCACAGCTCACTGCAGTCTCAACTTCCCAGACTCAAGTGAGCCTTCTGCCTCAGCCTCCCAGGTAGCCTGGACCACAGCTATATGCCATCATGCCGGCTAATTTTTTTATTTTTGGTAGACACAGGGTCTTGCTATGCTGCCCAGGCTGGTCTCAAACTCCTGGGCTCACATAATCCTCCTGTCTTGGCCTCCCAAAGTGCTGGGATTACGGGTATGAACCACCGTGCCTGGCCCCACCCTGCACTTTGAAAGAGCACAGAGTGGGGTCAGGGCCTGGCCTGTGGGCATTAGGGCAGGCATTTCACTGGGTTATTGTTGACCCATGCCATGAGATGGCCTCAGCCATGCCAGTCCTCACCTCCTGGGCCCAGGGTCCTCCTCATGGCTGCGTAACCTTGGGCAAGTGGCTGAACCTCCCGGGCCTCACTTATAAAACAGGAATCATAATAGAACTGCAGTTTGTGGCAGGAATCACTAGATTAAGGCACGCAAAGGGCTCAGTGCATTTGCCCAAACCTGGCCTTTGGTTGACGTCCATAGCTTCAATTCCTATAAGGAAAGTGTGGGGGCTACAGAAGGTGGGGTCATAGACTGTGGGGTTGCCCAAGCCAGGGGCGCTGTTGTCAGTGTTTCAGCAAAACAGATGTATTTTTCTCTGGGCGACAAAACTCATCCTAAATGCAACTGAGAGCCCTGTAATGTCCCAGGACAGCTTGACCACTGGGGTGGGTCCCCTTCCACTGTCCCAGGCTGGGGCGCTGCGCCTGGGCTGCGCTTGGCACCATCCACTCCTCTCTCGCCCACAGTCAAGTACGACCTTAACAACCCGGCCAAGCACGCCAAGCTGGACTTCCTCAACAACCTGGCCACAGGCCTGGTGTTCATCATCGTGGTAGTCAACATCTTCATCACGGCCTTCGGGGTCCAGAAGCCCTTGATGGACATGGCACCCCAGCAGTAGGGCACCCAGGTGAGCTGGGAGATGGGGCGCGAGGCCTGCAGTCCTGGGGTTGCTCGCTGTCGGAGGCTCTTGCAGTGTGGCGAGTCCCTGGCCGGCCAGCCTTGGACACCTTCCTAGGCCATGGGCATCCTCGTCCACACCTACAAGGCCAATGCCTGGCCACTGCCTTGAGGCCAGCCCTGCCACTGGTGCTGGCCACCTGGGGTCCTGTGGTCACAGTGTTTAGACGGAATGTGTGTAGGAGCCACCATTTGAACATCCTGGAGAACTCACTTAAACATAAGATTTCTATACATTCAGAATGTCTGTCCGAAAAAAAAAAAAAAGATTTCTGGGTCAGGCGCAGTGGCTCATGCCTGTAATCCCAGCACTTTGGGAGGCTGAGGCGGGCAGATCACTTGAGGTCAGGAGTTCGAGACCAGCCTCGCCAACAGGGTGAAACCCCGTCTCTACTAAAAATACAAAAAGTAGCCAGGCATGGTGCCACATCCCTGTAGTCCCAGCTACTCAGGAGGCTGAGGCAGGAGAATCGCTTGAACCCAGGAGGCAGAGGTTGCAGTGAGCTAAGATCGTACTGCTGCACTCCAGCCTGAGTGACAGAGTGAGACTCTGTCTCAAAAAACACCCAAAACCCAAAGGTTTCTGGCTTCTCTTGATAAGTCAGGGGCTCTGCACCCCTTATCAGCTCCACTTAGCAGGTGAAGCTTCCTCCCAGCCCTCATCTGAGAAAAAGGGACCTTGGTATGACTGCCGGCCTGACATGCCCACCTCACTGTGCCACTCTGACCGGGACAGTGGGATTCAGGATCTTGTCACGTGGAGCCCCTGTGACTCTTCAAGTCTGCCCCTTGCCGGGCCTCGCAGAGTCTGTTAGCTGCCTGCCTTAGGCTGGACCCTGGCTGTGTGCAGGATGCAGACTGAGGCGGTCCCCACAGGACGAGGCACCCAGTGTAGGAAGACTTCCCACACCACACACAGCCTCTCCCTGTGTCCTTGCTCGGAGAGGGTGAGCGTCTGCCCAGTGACACAGCCTGGGAGCAGGATCCACAGGAAGGCCTGGGATGCAGCCATGGCCAGGGCCACATGGTACACACACTACAGTCCATGCAGCCAGGCCAGGGCCACACACCACAGTCCCCGCGACCTCGGGCCTAGGGGTCACCCCTCCGGTTTGTAGCAGAGGTGGAGGTGAGTTGCTAAGGCAGTGGTGGGCACTCCTGGCAGGTGGCCATCTCTCCACCAGTGGTGGCCCACGGCAGAGTAGACAGGAGCAGTGCTCTTGGGGCAGAGTGCCTGTGTATCAAGGATATATAAAAATTTCCCCAGGCCAGGCGCGGTGGCTTATGCCTGTAATCCCAGCACTTTGGGAGGCTGAGGCAAGCGGATCACCCGAGGTCGGGAGCTTGAGACCAGCCTGACCAACATGGAGAAACCCCGTCTCTGTTAAAAATACAAAATTAGCCAGGCGTGATGGCGCATGCCTGTAATCCCAGCTACTCAGGAGGGTGAGGCAAGAGAATTGCTTGAACCTGGGAGGTGGAGGTTGCAGTGAACTGAGATCACGCCATTGCACTCCAGCCCAGGCAACAGTGTGAGACTCCGTCTCCGGAAAAAAAAAAAAAAATTCCCCAAGAGGGCATAGTGAGGATGAGGTGGGGCACTGGGGCCAGCAGCTGGGTTGGGAGCACCCTGCATCCACCCGGCCTCGCCCCTCCCCACACAGGGGCCAACTAGGAATGACCGCTGCTCGTAGTGGCCCATGGCCTCTCAAGCTCCCCTACCACACCCATGGCCATTCCCCCAGTGGGATCACGCCAGCCCCCAATGTCCTGGCCATGGAGCCTGAAGTCACCCTTCTGAAAGGGCCCGGATCTGGGCGCCCCCACGTGGGGTCCGAGTCACTGTCCAGATGCTGCCTTCAGTTTGTAGTTAAGTTGTCCTCTTCCAGAACACCTAGATGTCAGCTGCTCCCTGGCTTGGGCATGTGTCCAGGCCATTTATTAATCACCTGCTGTGTGTGCTGAATGTAGTCCCTAACTCTCCCAAGCATAGGTTATCTGCCTGCCAGGAAGAGGGTGCTGGGCCTGTGGGCCACGTGGGGACCCAGCAGTGGACCTTAAGGCTGTCCTCAGAGGCTGGGAGGCCAAAGCTGCTGTGCGTCCTGCTTGGAGCAGCCAGAGAGGTCTCAGGTTTCGTGGGTGGCTGTGGTCACAGCTACCCAACCCAAGCCCCCCATGCTGGGCCAGGCCTTTAAATCCTGGCAGTAACCCAGCCATACCATATTCATTCCATTTTCAGAGGGGAAACTGAGGCATGGAGTACTTTGACACCTCTCATGTCAGAATCAGGCTCTTCTCCTTCCTGAGTCCAGGTGTGCAAATGGCCCCGACACTCGGGGCTTGTCACAGCCTGGCTCAGAGCCTCTCCTCTCCCTCCTCCCGGGCTCAGACCCTCTCCTCTCCCTCCTCCCGGGCTCAGAGCCTCTCCTCTCCCTCCTCCCGGGCTCAGAGCCTCTCCTCTCCCTCCTCCCGGGCTCAGAGCCTCTCCTCTCCCTCCTCCCGGGCTCAGACCCTCTCCTCTCCCTCCTCCCGGGCTCAGACCCTCTCCTCTCCCTCCTCCCGGGCTCAGACCCTCTCCTCTCCCTCCTCCCGGGCTCAGACCCTCTCCTCTCCCTCCTCCCGGGCTCAGACCCTCTCCTCTCCCTCCTCCCGGGCTCAGACCCTCTCCTCTCCCTCCTCCCGGGCTCAGAGCCTCTCCTCTCCCTCCTCCCGGGCTCAGAGCCTCTCCTCTCCCTCCTCCCGGGCTCAGACCCTCTCCTCTCCCTCCTCCCGGGCTCAGACCCTCTCCTCTCCCTCCTCCCGGGCTCAGAGCCTCTCCTCTCCCTCCTCCCGGGCTCAGAGCCTCTCCTCCCTCCTCCCGGGCTCAGACCCTCTCCTGTCCCTCCTCCCGGGCTCAGACCCTCTCCTCTCCCTCCTCCCGGGCTCAGAGCCTCTCCTCTCCCTCCTTCCGGGCTCAGACCCTCTCCTCTCCCTCCTCCCGGGCTCAGACCCTCTCCTGTCCCTCCTTCCGGGCTCAGACCCTCTCCTCTCCCTCCTTCCGGGCTCAGACCCTCTCCTGTCCCTCCTTCCGGGCTCAGACCCTCTCCTCTCCCTCCTTCCGGGCTCAGACCCTCTCCTCTCCCTCCTTCCGGGCTCAGACCCTCTCCTCTCCCTCCTTCCGGGCTCAGACCCTCTCCTCTCCCTCCTTCTGGGCTCAGACCCTCTCCTCTCCCTCCTCCCGGGCTCAGACCCTCTCCTCTCCCTCCTTCCAGGCTCAGAGCCTCTCCTCTGTCTCCTTTCCAGGACCCTGGATGCTGCCTGCCTTGCAACTCAGCTGCCCGACCCCAGGAGTCGCCATACCTGTGAGGTGTCCACCTCCCTGCACATGGCACTCCCCAGACTGCCAGAGCCCAGGCTGGCCTCATCTGCACCATGTCCCCAGACCAGCCCTTGCTCTGACTGTGGCCAAGCACCATGCAGGAGGCCACTCTTGTCTCTCAGCAGCTGTTCCCAGGAGGCAGCTCCCTCCTGGCACATGGGGGCTGGCCACAATAGCCCAGAGGGTGAGAACTGGACAGCCGCAGAGACCTGTGCCCAGAGAAGGGTCTCAACCCACTCAAGGACACACAGCAGGTCCGTGGATGGGCTGGATGAGGGACCAGGGCCAGCCTCTGTCTCAGGACATTCCAGAAGGACAAGGAGATATCTCTCTTTCTCCCAAAGCACCAGCGTCCCCACCTCCCGTGGGCCCTGTCCGGGTTGCCCTGGTGACCCCAGCCTCTATCCACTTCCTAACCCAGGGACCCTGCACAGCCAGAACTGCCTTTGGCCCTGCTGATGGCCACTGGCTCTGGTCTTAAGTGCCTGGGTTTGGTGGCCATCAAGACGGAGCCAGTCAGGCCTGTGAGGGCCGTAGACCTTGTATATGCCCTGCACCAGCAGTGACCGGGCAGAGCCCAGCCCCCTCCACGGGGGTCCCAGCACCCACTTTTCTAATCATGAATGACCAATAAAGCCCATGCTCTTTGTCAGGCTCCATGTGCCATCTCCCTGTTCCCGGGGCTGGACCAGCCTTGGCCTCCCTGTCCCCTTTCCAGCTGCCCTGCAGGGGTGTCAGAAGCACACGGTTCTGGCCAGGGCCGCCTTCTCCAGAATCTTGGCTTGGGGAGCTCTTTGGCTCCGACATCTCCTGGGGTGAGGTTTGGAGGCACAGAGGTGGAAGTCTGAGGTCATTGACATCAGCAGCCCCTAGTGACCTCTGACCTGGGCAGGGTCAGGTGGGGAACGGTGTCATTTTCCCCCTCGCATGTTTCCAGCACTGTTTCCTGCCCGCCTGCGGACAGGCCTTGAGGTGCTACCCCTGGGTCGCTCCCCTACCAAGTTTGAAGTTGCTGCTTCCCCGCAGTGGTGTCCAGTGATGCCTGTGGTCAGTGGGGACATTCTCTGGGTAGAGGGGAGCTGGGAGCCATGCCGGGACCAGGCCCTGAACTCTCAGGGCCCACCTGCCCCACAGGACCCCTCACCCAGTGGAAATCTGGCTCCCAGGCCGCCAGTGTCTGGCGCTTCACTCTCTTCTCCTTGGTCCCCCATCCTTCCCCAACCCCCCACTACCCATTCTGTTCTCCCCACCGCCCTTCCCAGCCGCAGCCCCTCATCTCCCTGGATGCGGAGCATCTGGTGGCTTTAGGTGGGAGTGGGGCCAGCTTGCCCCGTCCTCCATCCTGAGCTGCCTCTGCGTCCCCCCTGTGGGTCCCCCGACCTGGCCCCTCCAGGTGAGGTACCTGAGCATCTCCTGCCAGCCTCTGCCCTTTCCTCCTCCAAGCAGCCTTCCAGGGGCACAGGGGAGGGGGCAAGGCCTCCAGCACTACCGAAGCCCCCACTTACTTCCTCATCACTTTTCTTCTGTCCCCATCTGGGCTGAGCCCCGTGACTTGGGGTGGCTGCAGCTCCCGGTTCCTCGGGTGGATGAGTGGCCCCCACCCTGCAATCCTGTGTCTGGGCTGACATCAGGTCTGCACAGCCCCATTGCTGAAGTGATGGAAAGCAGAAGCACTCCTGAGCGAAGGGGTCTAACTGGGCTCTGCTCTAAAGCACTCCCGGGGGAAAACAACGGCAACTACTGAGTAGGTGACCGCGTGGATGCCGAGAAGCTGAGCTCGTGGCACTGCTGTCTCCACTTTTGTGTTTGTCCCATAGAGGGTTTGAAAAGTAGTTGACACGGGAATGAGTTCCGAGATGTGCTGAGTTGAAAAGGAAGCTGCAAAGGTATATGGTGGGTGCGAAGTATGCTCCTGAGAGGAGGTGATGTAGCATTGGCCACAGGTTGCGTGGCCAGGGCTGACTCAGATGCATGCCGCCCAGCGCTTGGTCCCTGATTTGGCCGTGGCCTGCAGTGTGCACTGGCTGGCAGCCAGGCAGGAGGGTGGGACCCCTGTGTGCCTGGCCTCACACACCAGCAGCCGGATGTTGGCCAACACATCTTAGCTCTTCCTGTGGCCAGGAGAGGAAGTTCACCGGGACCATGAACCCAGATGACTGTGCTGGGCCCTGGGCAATCCCCAATTGGATGTGTGCACCCTGACCCCCTGTGGTCCCCATGCCCAGGTGGCTTCCCCTACTCAGACGCCCATGCTGGCCACCCCCAACCTCCCCGCCCACCAACTCCCAGGCTTATTCACCAACCACTCCACCAGCTCTGACCCTGACTTCTGGGGTTCCCATCTCAGTCCTCAGCCTGTGCTGCTGCCCCTTGAAGAGCATCCTTCCAGGCCCCCATCAGCTGGCCGCGGCTTAGCTCTAAGGTTACTCCAGAGACTGTCCTGAGCAGTCTGATGCCACCCCTCCCTGATCACTGTCTTGGCCCCATTGCAATTTATGCTTTGGTGCCTTGGGATAGAGTCACTGTCCATGTTGCCAGAAACAGTGCGGCCAGGTGGACTCTCCCCTGGAACTGGAGTCTGAGTCCAGCCCAAGTCCAGGGCGGGCACTCCGAGAATGAGTGTTTTGCCCGCTGGGTCTCCTGAGGGCCAAGGGGCTCTGCTGGAGCTGGGGGCAGGGCTTGGCACCTGCATCCCTGTCTGTGCTTCTCCTACTTAAGGATCCTTTGTCTGACCTGGCTCTCCTACCAGATGCCACCACCTATCTGCAGCCTGTGTCCTCAGCACTGTCCAGCATATAGTAGGTGCTCAGTAAATGTCTGGGGCAGAACCCACTCACCTGCCTGTATGTGCTAGGCCCTGTGCACGTGTCACAGCAGCCAAGGGACAGACAAAAAACAGGCCCAGGAGCTGCTCAGAGCCAAGACAGCACCTATGGGGTCCTGGGACCTGATGTATCCACTCCAGCCAATCCTGCCCGTGGATTCAGCTCTGTTCTCACAGGAGACCTGGAAAGTGAACAAGATGCACCCACGAAGTTGGGTGGTGGGGGGGACATGGAGGGACACACAGGGAGCTCAGGAGGGATGGGCAGGGAGGTCAGTAGGTGACCTGGGATGATGGTGAGGGGCTAGGTGGAAGTCTGGGAAGAAGGTTTGAGGGCAAGGAAGCCTGTGCACAAGTCCTGTGAGCTGGGCTGGTGTTGGGGAAGCAGTGAGGTGCGGGGGCAGGTAGGGGCAGTCGCATAGAGCTGGAGATGACCAACTGGGCAGAGTGCGATGGGAGGGTTTCCTAACCTCTTCCCTATAATAGATTATTAGATAGATTGATAGATGGTAGATACGTGGATGGATGGATGGATGGATGGATGATGGACGGATGGATGGACGGACGGACGGATGGATGGAAGATGGATGGTCAGATAGATTAGATGATTAGATAGATAGATAGATATGATAGATAGATGATGGATGGTCAGATAGATTAGATAGATGATTAGAGATGATTGATAGAAGCTGTTGTATTAATTTGATGGAAAAGAGTAAAAGATGAAAAGATTGACTGATAGACGGATGACAGATGAGAAACAGATGACATATGGATAGCTTGATAGATGATGGATAGAAGATAGATTTGTAGGCAGGCATAGATCTCAGTGGGTTGTTCCAAGGTGAAGAGGTACCACTGTGCCAGCCCGAAGCCCAGTCTCGGCCCTTCACTCCCTTACAGGGATCCCTTGCTCAGGTCTCTTCATGGCTTAGGTGCCCTGTGCGTGTCCTTGACACTGCTTATTCCTGCCCACCTAAAAGCACTGGAAGTGTCTTCTAAGTCTTGTTGGATCTACAGGCTCCCTCTCCCAGGGCAGTGCTTTCTGTCTGGTTCATCCTTGAAGGACCTGGCCCATTCATTCCACATGCGCAGAGGAAGGACCAGGGCAGCTCATGTCAGATGAGTGGGGAGGCAACTGGGCCTCCATGCAAGGTGCTGGGCCCAGGCCTGGTAGGGCCAGGAAGGGAGGAGCACCTGATTCTGGGTGTATTGGCCATTTGTGACAGAACCCACGCCACACCCTATGCCCAGCCCTCCCCTCCATTTCCTAGGGCATCCTCTTCCAGCTGTGTTCAATCAGAGTGGAGTACCTGTTTCTTCACGGCATTATTCTTTTTTTTTTTTTTTTTTGGCACTGCATTATTCTTAACAATCAGAGGACTGGGCCCAGCGCGGTGGCTGACGCCTGTAATCCTAGCACTTCGGGATGCCGAGACAGGTGGATCACCTGAGCTCAGGAGTTCATGACCAGCCTGGACAACATGGCAAAACCGTGTCTCTACTAAAAATACAAAAAAATTAGCTGGGCATGGTGGCAGATGCCTGTAATCCCAGCTACTCAGGAGGCTGAGGCACGAGAATTGCTTGAACCCAGGAGGTGCAGGTTGCAGCAAGCTGAGATGGCACCACTGCACTGCAGCCTTGGCAACAGAGTGAGAGATTTCTGTATCAAAAAAAAAAAAAAAAAAGTCAGGCACGGTGGCTCACGCCTGTAATCCCGGCACTTTGGGAGGCACCAAGGTGGGTGGATCACGAGGTCAGGAGTTCAAGACCAGCCTGGCCAACATGGTGAAACCCCGTCTCTATTAAAATACAAAAATAAGCCAGGTGTGGTGATGGGCGCCTGTAATCCCAGCTACTCAGGAAGCTGAGGCAGGAGAATCATTTGAACCTGGGAGGCGGAGGTTGCAGTGAGCCAAGATCGCACCACTGCACTCCAGCCTGGGTGACAGGGCGAGACTCAAAAAAAAAAGGCCGGGCGTGGTGGCTCATGCCTGTAATCCCAGCATTTTGGGAGGCCGAGATGGGCAGATCACTAGGTCAGGAGATCGAGACCATCCTGACTAACATGGTGAAACCCCTTCTTTACTAAAAATACACACACACACAAAAAATTAGCTGGGCGTGGTGGCAGGTGCCTGTAGTCCCAGCTACTCAGGAGGCTGAGGCAGGAGAATGGCATGAACCCGGGAGGCGGAGCTTGCATGAGCCAATATCACGCCACTGCACTCCAGCCTGGGTGACAAGAGCCAGACTCCGTCTCAAAAAATAATAATAATAAATTAGAGGTCCGAATGCTTTCATATTTTGCTTTTCTTTCTCTCAAATACTTTACTTTAGAGGAAACACTAACTCCAGGTGCTGTTGACCTGTTGTGACCGCAGGAAGCTGCCCCACCAGCTGCAGCCTCTGTGGCCCCCAGCCCAGCACGTCCTCATCCTTCCAGCCAGTGGACAGCCGAGTTCTCCCACAAGCTGTCTTCAGGCCAGTTTTAGGCCAGTGTAGCCCACTCCCTCCACACCTGTGGCTGCAGTCTGGTCTGTGGAGACCCACCCCCGGTCCCTCACCCCTCTGCAAGGTAGTGCTAGGGTCCCCTCCCCAGATCTGATCAAGATTTGAGGTCCCACTGCAACCCCCATCCAGCACTTGCCCAGCCAGGCTGCAGGAGGGTGGGTGTTCCTCCCCTGCCAGAGTCCACATTCTCATGCTAACGTTACAGCTGGGGGGACCAAGGCTCTGAGCTGTGACGTGACCCCAGCAGGCCATGGTGACAACAGCATGCCCCCAGTACTCCATCTCCCGAGTGCCCCTGAGGTGTGGGGGACAGTAGGGCGCACAAGAGGCTGGACCCCCTCCCAGATTCTGAACCTGTCTGCATGAGGGTGGGTGTCCAGGGCTCACCCAAGGAAGGCCAGAACCCTGTGGCTGTTGAGACCCAGGGTTCGTGCAGAGGTATGAGAGGCACTGAGTGGGCAGGACCCCTGTAAGCCCTCTATGGAGGAGCCACTGGCTCCAGTCACAAGGCACTGAGCAGGCAGAACTGGAAGCAGCAGCATAACAAATCTGCGTCAGCACCCCCAAAACCCAGCCTGTGTTTGTAGTCAGCAGGGTCATCTCTCCCAGACCAGTACTGTGGATTGTGCAAGACCAGCTATACTTCCGGGCTCTGAGATCAAGTGCCCTGTGTCCTTGCTGACCTGTGACAAATATACTCCTGGGTTCCATACTAGGCCCCCCAACACCCCTCCCTCACCCCTTCCTCACCCCCACCCTCACCCCTCCCTCACTCCCTCCCTCCCCCCCCAATTCCTTCCCTCACCTCTCCCTCACCCCCTTTCACCTCCCTCCTTCACCCCTCCCTCACCCCCTCCCCCATGCCCTCCTTCACCCTCCCTCACCCTCTCCTTCACTCTCTCTCCTCCCTCAACTCCTTCCCCCACCTCTCCCTCACCCACTTCCACCTCCCTCCACCCCTCCCTCACCCCCTCTCTCACCCCTCACCCCCTCCCTCACCCCTCCCTCACCTCTCCTTCACCCCCCTCACCCCTCCCTTATCCCCTCCCTCATTCCTCCCTCATCACCTCCCTTACCTCCGCCCTCACCCCCCCTTACCCCTCCCTTACCTCTCCCTAACCCTCTCTCACCCCTCCTCACCTTCTCCCTCGCTCCCTCTCTCACCCCTCCCTCCCCCCATCTCCTTCCCTCACCTCTCCCTCACCCCTTCACCTCCCTCCTTCACCCCTTCACCCCTCCTTCACCCCCTCCCTCACCCCTCCCTCACCCCCGCCCTTATCTCCTTCCTCACCTACCTCACACACCCCCTCATTCCCCTTCCTTCATCTCCCTCCCTCATCCACACCCCCTTCCTCACTACCCCTTTCCTTCACTCACTGTCCCTCACAACCCTCTGCATTTCACCTCCAGCTCTCCCACAACCCCTCCCTCACACCAAAGCTTTGGTAATGGGAGTTCCCTCGACCCCAGCATCTCCTACCAGCTCCTGCACAGTTCTGGATGTGAGAACATCATCCCATGTTCAGGTGTGGTAGCTTGGAGGAAACTGCTCTTCTTACTGGGGTATCGTGAGGGCTTCCTGGAGGAAGTGGCACTCCTGAAGGATGAGTTGATGGGAGGGGCTGGTAAGGAGTCCCAAGCCGAGGGAGCAGCACAGTTTTTGCCTGAACACCTGCAGCACAGGTGTGGAGATGCAGGACACGGCCATCTGTGGGTATAGTGTGGAAGCAGGGACTCAGGGCAGCCAGGAGGGCCTCACATGCCCAAGGGTGCCTTCCCCTCCCTTGGGGACCTAGGTCACTGCTGGTCACAGGAACTGGTTGGCCCGGTGGTTAGCAGAGCTGGGACGGATGGGCGGCTGAGGCCCAGACATGGGCACCTATCATTCTCCCTCCTCCAGGTTCTAGCCTCAAAGGGTGGGGTAACCACCAGGCGGGAGGCGGCCGATGCAAGAGTGGGCCTGGCTGGTCGTTGAGGATGTCACAGACTCAGCCCCAGGCTTGAGTTCAGTTAGTCAGGGATGGAGCTGGGGGTAGCTGGGCACTGGGAGGGCAGTCCAAGGACAGTGGGGCTCAGGACCTGGCTGATGTGGGCCTCGGGGCAGGGCAGTGGGTGCACACAGATGGACAGGGGAATCAGCAGTCCTGGGGTCAGGCAGCCCCTCACTGAAGAATGACACCCTGCCCACGCGGCCTGGGGAGTCAGGGCCTCAGGTCGTGTCAGGCAGCCCTGAGGAGGTGCATGTGTCCTCCACAGCCTCAGGCGGGGCCACCTAGGACTTGCCCAGGCCACACACTGGCCTGTGCCCTGCCTGCCTCGGAGGTTTCCTGCCTTCAGCTGACGCAGTCATAGAATGTTACTGTCCCTGGAGACCCCTCCTTCACCCTCCAAGGGCAAGTCACACCTGTCTACACCCTTCACCCAGACACCTGTCACCTTCACTAAGTGTGTGTCTCCTTTACCCAGACATTAGGGGCATCTGGAGCAAGGTGGTAAATTCCTAAAAGGATTTCTGAGGGGGAGGGGGTGCTGTGACAGAGCCCAGGCTCAAGGAGGAGTCCCAAGGGAGGAATCCCATTTCACAGGTGGGCAAAGGGGCTCAGACTGGAGCATAGGCCCTGGCCCCGCGGCTCAGGGTGGAGGAGGGAGAGGGCAGCTAGGGCTGTCCCCCGGCCACCCTACTCAGTGGGCGCGTGGCAGCCTGGCAGATGGGAGGGCTCTGAGGCACTGGCTTTCCTTGCCCCTGGCCCTCAGTTCCCTGCAACTGAGCAGGGTCCCTCCAGGAGCCGTGCCCATAGCCTCGCCCTGCCAGTGGCATCGCCCCAGCATTAGGGGTTCCCAGCACCTTCTGGGGCAAAGCCTGGGTGCCTCCAGAAGCCCCCTGGAAAATGCAAACTCATGATGATTCTGTGGGTTGACAAATATTCTCGTTTCCCCACAAAAAGGCTTGGGGGAGGAGCTGACAAGGGGAGGGAATCAGGTCTCCGGCACAGGCTCAGCAGCCGGAGTGTGTGTGTGTGTGTGTGTGTGTGTGTGTGTGTGTGTGTGTGTGTGTGAGAGAGAGAGAGAGAGGCACATGAGGTGTGAGGAGGGAGCAATGTGGGGGACATCTGAGGTGGGGAGGCAGTGCCTGGGGGCTTATCCGAGGCAGGTGAGTCCATGTGGAGGGCGTCCTGGCTGGGGGTCTGTGCCAGCAGCTGGATGTGGGGATGCCGGGAACACCAGGGCCAACCCCAGCTGGAGCAGTCATAGCTGCAGTCATCTCTGAAACCCCCTGAGACTGAGGAGCAAGGGAGGCTGAGAGAACCTGAACATTTAATATGGTCAGCACCTTGTAAGGTGAAGGTGTGTTTTTTATACAAATTATAAATAATGAAAAATACGCATTTAGAAAAAGAAGCAGCAGTCCCCTTGGCGGGCCGGCTGGAGGACTCTTTGGTTGAGTGGCGGGTGAGGCCCTGGGTCAGGGGTCTGTCAGAGCCCCCCTAGGTCATCTGCCAGGAAGGCCAGCAGGTAGCGGCTGACATGTCTGTCGATGATGACAGGTGAGAAACCGAGGACGCGCCGGGTCCCTGGCAGGCCCTTGGGGTCTAGAAGACAAAAGGGGAGGCGAAAGCTCAAGAACCAGTCCCAGAGGTGAATTCTGTGTTTCCATCCCTCCTGCGGGGGTGGGTGAGAGCGGGCACTGGGACAGGGTGCTCCCTCCCGGTCATGGTCTCGGCTTGAGTTGAAAAGACAAGAATTAGGGCAGATTCCAGAGACCCCAGCTCCCACCCGAGTGACCCACGGGCCTTTGAGTCCTGCCATGTGTGCCTGTGTCCCTGCACCCAGTAAGCCTCCCAGCACGACAAACTCAGGCATCACAGAAAAGGGAGACGGGGCGGGCCAGGCTGGGTGCCAGTAGAGGGGCCCTGGAAGGCTCCTGTGCATCAGGCCTGTGGCTGGTGGAGAGACCCAAGGCCCTGGGGCACGTGACCTGCTCAAGGGCCCCACATGGTTCAAGGTCACAGGTGTGGCAGGGCTTTGTAACACCCAGAGTCCTGGCTGCACCCCTCCTCCCGCTAGAGGTCATCATTCTCTGGTTCCCAAGGGTGGCAGGGGCCAGTGGATGCTGGGAGCCTCCTCACATCCCCTTTCTCAGAAGCCCTGCAAGGTGACACCATCCCACTGCACAAGCTGGACACCGAGGTATGGAGAGGCCAAGGGGTCCCAAATTGGGCAGGGTCTGGGGCCCTGGCTTGGTGGCAGAGGGGAAGCAGGCCCGGCCCCATGAGGATCCGCTTGCACCCACCTGGTGGATAGCAGTACAGGAGCAGGGCCAGTCCCACAGCAAGGCCCAGGCCAGCCAGGAAGCTCATGGGTCCTGGGGAGAAACCAGCATGAACAGGGCTCCCCTGGGCCTCAGAGGGGTGGGGTCCTGAGGCCCGGGGGCTGCGCAGGGGAGTGGGGGTGCCAGGCTGAGGTGCTGCCTGAAGAGCCCCCAAGCAAGCACCTTAGGGGGTCTGTCACCAACAGAAGGCCAAGAATGGAGCCAGACTTGGGGTGGAGAAGCCCCTGAGGTGGAGATGGAGCCCTGGGGAGGGTAAAGAGAGAGGGAAAGAGAGGGAGGGGCAGCAGGGAGGTGTTACCCCTGTCACTCAGCTCGCCGCTCTGGCTGCCCGAGTCTAGCTCTGTGCAATCTGAGTTCTCTGGAAACAAAACCACAGAGCATGATTAGTCAACGGGCAGGGCCGGAGAGCAAGGTAGTCACCCCACAGGAAGCCCAAGGCTGCTGCTGCCTCCTGGGGCCGCCAGGCCGAGGCACCTGAGGCCAGCCCTCCTCAGGGAACTATGCGCAGTCTGGGTCTTCTCCTCTGGTCCAGCTCCTGTGACTTCAAGTGCCACAGGCATGGGGAAAGCCATTGTACCCTGGTGGCCACAGGCACCAAACGCAGCATGAACATCGCTGTGGACAGCATGGCTGCTGTCGGCATGGTGGCTGCCTCACTGGGTGCAGCTGGGCCAGGAGCTTTCTGCCCAGGCCTCCCCGGGAGGCTCTCCAGCCTGTGACCTGGAAGGGCCTAAAGGCACCCAGGAGCCACAGAAGGTGCTCTACCTCCAGTGGGGCTGAGGCTTGGCCCTGCCTGGTTTTGAAAGCCCCCTGTGGCATACTCGTGGCTGCGGAGGGAGAGCCAGTCCCACCTGCAGGGCTGGGCCTCCCCTCAAGCTCTGCCTGCCCACCGTCTGCACTGTGTCCTGGGAGGCCTCCGGGGGGGTCAGAGACCCCAGCCCAGTAGCCTGGGGCGAGCCACCCAGTCCCTCTGGTCTCTGTCCTGTTGTCTAAGGGCCAAGGGGCAGCAGCCCCTCCTCCAGGGACCCTGAGCACAGAGGCGTCAGATCAGAGTTGCCATCTTCACCTTGATGTGCCCCCCACGTCCCGGCAGCTCTGTGGGCCCAGGCTACTGGCATCTACATGACTCCCAGGGCCTGAGTGCACACTGCCTGAGGACAGGAGCCTCAAACCTGAAATGCACGTGCTTCGGACCAGCCATCCGTGCCTGACAATGCCCTATGGAAACACCCACACGTGTGCAGATCGCTGCAATGAAAGGGTCCATCATGGGGTTGGGTAATTCCAGCTGGGACTGCCTAGGAGCGCCATGCAGCTGTGGGAACAAGGCTGCTGTCCACACAGACATGAAGGGATTCCCGTGGAATGAGGTTAGAAAAGGAAGGGCAAGAGTGGACGTACAAGATGCCCCATGCTGTGTGAAAACTGCCATGAGAGAGAGAGACGGAGGAAGGGGGAGAAAGTGCAAGACAAAGACCAACATCTGCACTGCCTGTGCCTGCCACACTCTCCCCTTGGGGCCAGAGGGTGGCCTCTGGGGAGGGGCTGAGGCGAGAGGGGATGCCAGGCCTGGGCTGCAGCAGACTTGGGTGGTCATGGAGGACATCCATGCCATCAACAGCAGGCTGGGGTGCCCTCCCTGGCCCAGCACCAAGCATGCATGGTTGGGGACGTGGAACTTACGCAGAGCGTGGCGGCTGGGCAGGCGGCTGTGCAGGGGCTGGGCATGGATATACAGGGCTCGGTAGAACTCCTGGCAGTCCCGCTCACTGCTCCGCTGCAGGTGGCTCAGGAGGTCACACAGCCTCACACGCAAGGATGCCTTGGGGTTCCGGAACTGAGGGTACAAGGGGGTGTCAGGGAAGATCAGGCCGGGGAGCTGGCTGTGGGTCAGGGCAGGGCACCAAGGTCAGGCCCTCAGCCTCAGCTTCCCCATTGGGTGTCAGGACACCTGCTGGATGGCAGCTCCTGTGACAACCTGCCCCTCACCCACACCACATAGTGCCTGGCATTGCCTGTGTCACAGGCATCACTGCTACTCCCCACACTCCCTGTGGAGTGGGATGTTGGGAAACAGGCTGGGAGCGGTCACAAAGAAAGCACGGGGCTGGCCGGGTGCGGTGGCTCACGCCTGTAATCCCAGCACTTTGGGAGGCTGAGGCAGGCAGATCACGAGGTCAGGAGATCGAGACCATCCTGGCAAACACAGTGAAACCCCGTCTCTACTAAAAATACAAAAAAATTAGCCAGGTGTGGTGGTGGGCACCTGTAGTCCCAGCTACTCAGGAGGCTGAGCCAGGAGAATGGTGTGAACCTGGGAGGTGGAGCTTGCAGTGAGCTGAGATCGTGCCACTGCACTCTAGCCTGAGAGACAGAGCAAGACTCCGTCTCAAAAAAAAGAAAGCACAGGGCTGGTGACATCATTCCAAGTGTTGGGACATAGTGTGGCTTCCTGTGTGACCTTAGCCAGCTACTCCACCCCTCTGAGACTTGGTTTCTTCATTTGTAAAAAGGGGATAATGAACCCTCATGGTAGGCTGTGATAGGGAATTAATGAAGTGATGGTATAAGTGCTAACTTCTGTTATTTTGCAGTCTACAGAATGTGATTCAAGTTTTTAAAAAGTAAGTTGAAGCCGGGCGCGATGGCTCATGCCTATAATCCTAGCACTTTGGGAGGCCAAGGCAGGCGGATCAGGAGTTCGAGGTCAGGAGTTTGACACCAGCCTGGCCAACATGGTGAAACCTCATCTCTACTAAAAGTACAAAAAATTAACTGGGCATGATGGTGCATGTTTAATCCCAGCTTCCTGGGAGGCCGAGGCCAGAGGATCGCTTGAAACTGGGAGGCAGAGGTTGCACTGAGCCGAGATCACACCACTGCACTCCAGCCTGGGCAACAGAGACTTCATCTCAAAAAAAAAAAAAAAGGTTGACAAAAGTATTGGCTCTTTTGATGTGTATGACAGAGAAATGTGTGGTTCTCAAGGTCAGCGGACAGGCCACTGGGCCTTGACCTCCAGGACCTGGAGTCTGTGGCCTGGTGCTGCCACCTGGTGGCAGCATACCATTCTACACGGCCACAGGGAACTGGAGTTAAACCATGGCAGTGTGAAAATGGCAGGAAGATGGGTGGCAGGAGCTATGGTGTCTGTGAGGAAGGAATATGTGCTTTTTCTTGTATAAACGTCTGAAACTTTCTAAACTTTTTAAAAGTTAACATGCATTAGACTTCAATTGCAATAATAAGAGATGGATTTGAGCTCCTAACTTTTAAAATTACTGTACCACCTTCAAAACGGAAGAAGCACCTGAGCCAGTAGCAGGGCCCGTGTTGACTCCTGTTCTGTTGTGGGCCAACCTTATTGTTCCAGGAGATGCCCCAACCCTCAGGATAGCCCTGCACGTGGCATCATGACCCCCTGCCAAGTGAGGAAACGATAGCTCCAAGAGGAGAAGGGACTCAATTGGGGTCATCCAGAGGGGAAGGAGGCTGGCAGGACCTGTACCCCAAAGGCCTAGCGGTCTCCGGCACTCACTGTCCATCCATTAGGTCTTGGTGATGGCTGTCAAGGAACAGGTGGCTCAGTGGGGGCGCCAGAGCCACAGATGTGGGTGGGGTCGGCAGGGTGTGGCTAACTCTCTCATCCAGTGTCCCCTCAGGGCCACCTGGCACTGGGGTGATGGAGCAGAACAGACCTCCCAAGACAGAACCCAGGAATTGCATCTTAAATGCCATCTCCGGCAGAGCCACCCTGGTGTGCCCAGCTGTGCAGCTCTGAGAGGCCAGGGCCATGTGACAGAGCGACAGCCACTGGCCCTGGGCACTTTCCCAAATAATAGGATGAACTCAAGATGTGGCCTGACACTCCTGAAATGAATGGCCCTGGGCAAGTGGCTGCCTCTTGAGCCTTGGGACCACCTCTGTGAGATGGGGTGATGAGCATGGCTGCCCACAGGGTTGCAAGGCCATCTGGCGACAAGGGCTCTCGGGCAGGCGTTTACCCGGCTCAGCTCAGTCAGTCCTCACCACACCTGCCAGGCAGGGCTCTCAGTGTCCACTCCACACATGGGGAGGCTGGGGTTCCTAGGGGACCAGCCCGCTCAGCGCTGCTGAGAGGGGCAGACTGGGGTGTGGCTGTGGGGTGGGTCAGCATCTGCCTTCCTAGAAGCTCGGCTGCCTACCTGTGACATGCTGGGCTTTCCAGCCTCGTACAGTAATGTAGAAATTAGAGAAAAGGAGGCAACTGTTTGCCCGCTTTGAACCTTCGGAAGATGCAGAGTGCAAAGCCCTGTGGCACTGGGGTGGGCCAGGCCCAAACTCTGTTCCCCATCCCACTTCGGCTCTCCCTCTGCCTCCTCCCTCCTCAGCCCTCCCTCCTGCCCTCTTTCTCACCTCCCTCCATGTCTTATACTGTCGTGTGCTTCATGTATTGTCACGTGTTATCTCCTGTAACCTCCCAGCAACTCGGGAAGGGGACAGCAGACCCAATGACATATGAAGAAACCGAGGCACAGAGAGCTGATGTTCTGGGCCTGTTTGGGCTTACCCCAAAGAGCCAGTTTTTAGCTCAGGCAGCCTTAGTAGCCAGGTCCAGATGTGTCACCTCTGAATCCTGACATACCTAGTGTGTCATCCCGTGAGAGAATGACCCAGGGCTGGTCACCAGTTTCTCCCAGCCCAGAAAGGAAGGGAAACTGAGCAGTGTCTCGGGCACCCCCCTCACCTCCTCAGCACCTTTTCCGCCTCCTTGTTGGTAAGAATCTGTGGGTAGTAACGGTTCAGCTGGAGGATGATCCTGTCCACCTGCTGCTCATTCAAGCGCCCGTGGCCTGTCAGGAAAGGCGTGTCCTGCACCAGGCGGTCACAATAGGTCTGATCTAAAACAGATAGTACAGGGGCATGAGCCAGCCCAGCCCAAGGGGACCAGAGACAACAGCCTCGTACTGACACTCACCACAGGAAGGCATCACTCCCGAGGTGGGTGCCCACCAGGAGGGTGCGCCCGCAGAATCACAGCCATCCCAGCCTGTGTGGTGCACGTTGCACAGCTGAGAGCTGCCCCTAGCCTGCCAACCTGTCTCGCCAGAAGATGGAAGTGAGGGGTTGTGGTGCAAACCCACTTTCACAGAGCTTATCACAGAAAACAAACTCAGAGGAGCGAAGAATCTACTTTTCATGGGCCACCTGCAGGGCCATCAGGAAATAGCTGGGGTCTGGGGAAGGTACAGGTGGCACAGGTGGCTCAGAATGCCCAGGGCCAGGCACGGTGGCTCAGACCAGGTGCGATGGCTCACACCTGTAATACCAACATTTTGGGAGGCCGAGGTGGGTGGATCACTTGAGCTCAGGAGTCCGAGATTGAGAATGCCCAGATGTGGGCTCTGCAGATCTTCACAGTGGCACAGATACAGGGACACAGGGCTCAGCGTGGCACGTGCTGGGATCACCATGGGACACAGTGTGTCTGCAAGGCCTTAAGAAGCTTCTACCAACAGTAAACCAGTGAGTTCTCCCAGAGGGCTAGAAATGCTTTTCATTTGCCTTTTTTTTTTTTCCAGAATCACCATTAAAATATCATTGTACCACCTTTTCCATTAAGAATGTTTCTTAGGATGGCAGATATTTAAGGCTGAGTGGTGGAGTGATGATGGAAGGGCATGGAGAGGATGGGGCACAGGACCCCCACAGGAACTGAACAAGTTCATCACCTTACATACTTGTGGCAGCTTGTCCTGTTTCCCCACGTACACAAAGAAAATATTTATAGAATATAACACGAAAGAAACCGAGAAGGGAATCTAAATGTGTTACTATAAAAAATCAACAAAACACAAAAGAAGGCAGTAATAGAATAAATGAGGGTCAAAAAAGCTACAAGACATACAGGAAATAAATAGCAAAATGGCAGTAGTAATACATTCCTTATCAGCAATTACTTCAAATGTAAATAGGTTAAACTTTCTTTTTTTTTTTTTTGAGATAGAGTCTTGCTCTGTCGCCCAAGCTGGAGTGCAGTGGCCCAATCTTGGCTCACTGCAACCTCCGCCTCCTGGGTTCAAGCAATTCTCCCTGGGATTACAGGCATGTGCCACGACACCCAGCTGGTTTTTGTATTTTTTTTTTTTTTTTTTTTTTTTTTTAGTAGAGACGCGGTTTTACCATATTGGCCAGGCTGGTGTCAAACTCCTGACCTCAGGTGATCTGCCTGCCTCAGCCTCCCAAAGTGCTGAGAATACAGGTGTAAGCCACTGCACCTAGCCAAATTTTCCTATCAAAAGGCATAGATTGGCAGAATGGATTTTTAAAATATGATACAACTAAGTGCTGTGTACAAAAGACTCACTTTACATCTAAAGACACAAAGAAGTTGAAAATGAAAGGACGTAAAAAAACCCATACAAATAGTAAACAAAAGAGAGATGAGGTAACTATACTAATATCAGACAAAACAGACTATAAGTCAAAAACTATTATGAGATTAAAAAGTATATTATGTATTAATAAAAGGATAAATTCATCAAGAATATGTAACAGTTATAAACATATATGCACCAAATATCAGAGCTTCAAAATATATGAAGCAAACACTGGCAGAATTGAAGGGAGAAATAGATATCTCTATAATAATATTTGGAGACTTCAAAACACCACTTTCAGTAAGAGATAGAACCACCAGACAGGGCCGGGCGCGGTGGCTCACGCTTGTAATCCCAGCACTTTGGGAGGCCGAGGTGGGTGGATCACGAGGTCAGGAGATCGAGACCACGGTGAAACCCCGTCTCTACTAAAAATACAAAAAATTAGCCGGGCGTGGTGGCGGGCGCCTGTAGTCCCAGCTACTCGGAGAGGCTGAGGCAGGAGAATGGCGTGAACCTGGGAGGCAGAGCTTGCAGTGAGCCGAGATTGAGCCACTGCACTCCAGCCTGGGTGAAAAAGCGAGACTCCGTCTCAAAAAAAAAAAAAAAGAACCACCAGACAGAAGACAAATGAGGAAACAGAGGACTTCAACAACACCATAAGCCAATTATACCTGGCAGACATACACAGAACACTCCATCCAACAACAGAGAAGAGATATTTTTCTCAAGTGCACATGAAACATTCCCCAAGATAGGCTGCAAAACAAGTTTGTGGCCACAAAATAAGCTTTAATATATTCAAAAAGGTTGAAATCACATAAAAAATATTTTCTGATCACATAGAATGAAGCCTGAAATCAATAATAGAAAACTAAAAAAACTCACAAATATGTGAAAATTAAACAGCCAATGGGGCCAGGCATGGTGGCTCACACCTGTAATCACAGCACTTTGGGAAGCTGAGGCAGGCAGATCACTTGAGGCCAGGAGTTTGAGACCAGCCTGGCCAACATGGCAAAACCCCATCTCTACTAAAAATACAAAACTTAGCCGGGCATGTTGGCGCACACTTGTAATCCCAGCTACCTGGGAGGCTGAGGCACAAGAATTCCTTGAATCTGGGAGGTGGAGGTTGTAGTGAGCTGAATTTGTGCCACTGCACTCCAGCCTGGGTGACAGAGCAAGACTCTGTCTCAAACAAACAAACAAACAAAAAACCGATGGGTCAAAAGAGAAATCATGAGGTAAATTAGGAAGTAACATGAGAAAGGCGGAAACACACACACACACACACACACACCCTACACCATGCTAAAACCTAAGGGATGCAGCAAAAACAATGCTGAGAGGGAAAATTATAGTTGTAAATGCATATATTAAAAAATCTTAAATCAGTAACCTAACATTACACCTTAAGGAATAAGAAAAGGAAAAAGTAAAGACCAGAGAGCTTCAAGAGCAAACTAAACCCAAAGCTCACAGAAGGAAGGATATAATCAAGATTAGAGTGAAGACAAATGAAATAAAGAATTGAAAAACAGTGGAGAAAAATAAGGAAAACCAAAGCTGATTATTTGATAACATCAATAAAAATGACAAAACTAGCTAGACTGACAAAGAAAAACGAGAAGACTCAAATTACTAGTATCAGGAATAAAAGTGAGGACATTACCATGAACTTTACAGAAATAAAAAGGAATATAAGAGAATACTACGAACATTTGTATACTAACAAATTGGATAACCTAAATAAAATGAAAACATTCCTAAAAACACAATCTACCAAAACTAAACCGTGAAGAAATAGAAAATCTGACCAATAGCTAGTAGTAAGATTAAATCAGTAATCAAAAATGTCCCAAGAAAGAAAAGCTCAGGACCAGATAGCTTTGCTGGTTAATTCTACCACACATTTAAAGAAGAACTAACATAGCTTTGCTGGTTAATTCTACCATACATTTAAAGAAAAACTAATACCAATCCTTCTCAAACTTACAAAAAAAAACTGAAGAGGAGAGAACACTTCATAACTAATTCTATTAGGTCAGCTTTACCCTGATACCAAAATCAGACAAAGTCACTTCAAGAAAAGAAAACCACTTTGGGAGACAGAGGCAGAAGAGTCACTTGATGCCAGGAATTCAAGACCACACTTGGGCAATACAGCAAGACCTTGTCTCTGTGAAAAAAGAAAAATGGAAAAGAACACTACAGACCAATACTCCTTATGAATATTGATGGAAAAATCAATAAAATCCAGCAAATCAAATTCAGCAGCATATTAAAAGAAGTATACATTGATTTACTCCTGGAATACAAGGATAGTTCAACACATACAAATCCAAAATCAATCAATGAAATATACCACATTAGTAGAATGAAGGAAAAAATACATGGCCATTTCAGTTGACATAGAAAAAGCATTTGATAAATGTCAACATCCTTTCTTGATATAAATATTCAATTAATTAGGTCTAGAAGATGCTATGGTTTGAATGTGTCAACAAACATGTATTGGAAACCTAATCCCCAAAGTAACAGTACTGAGAGAACCTAATGGGAGGTGTGTAGGTCATGAGGGCTCTACCGTCATGAAGGGATTAATGCCAATTATAAAAGGGCTTGAAGTTTCAAATTTGTTTTCTTCCTCTCTTGCTCCCTCTCATTCTCTCTAGCCCTTCTGCCTTCCACCACAGGATAACACAGCAAGAAGACCCTCACCAGATGCTGGCTCCCTGATCTTGGACTTCCAAACCTCTAGAAGCATTAGCCTGTAAATTTCTGCTCATTATAAATTCCCCAGTTTCAAGTGTTCTGTTATAGCAGCACAAAATGGACTAATACAGAAGGAAACTTCATCAACATGATAAAGGCCATAGAGTTGGCACTCTGTCTCTGCAGTTTCCATATCCAGGGATTAAATCAACAGCAGATAAAATATTTGGGGAAAAGCAATACAAAATAACAATACAACCAAAAAAATACAAGTTTTAAAAATACAGTACAACGATTTACATAGCATTTACATTGTGTTAGGTATTATAAGTAACCTAGAGATAATTTAAAATATATGGAAGGATGTGTATAGGTGCAAATATGATAGCACTTTATATAAGGGATTTGAACATCCTCAGATTATTTTTAGGGGATTCCTGGAACCATCCCACCTTATATATGGAAGGACATTTTTATATGAAAAGCTCACAGCTAACATCATACCTTAACGGTGAAAGACCAAAAGCTTCTTCTTTAAGATCAGGAACAAGATAAAGACGTCTGCTCTTACCACTTCTATACAACATAGTACTAGCAGTTCTAACCAGAGCAATTAGGCAAGAAAAGGAAAAGGGAATAAAAGGCATCCAAATTGTAAAGGAAGAAGTAAAATTCTCTCTGTTCACAGATGACATGATTTTATATATAGAAAACCCTAAAATCTTTTTCTTTAAAGTTAGAGCTAATTAAAAGCATGCAGCAAGGTTGCAAGATATAAAATCAACAAATAAAAATATTTCATCTCTCCAAACTAACAATGAACAATCCAAAAATTAAGAAAACGACTCAATTTATAATAGCATTGAAAAGAATAAAATACTTAGGAAAAAATTTAATCAAGAAGACAAAAATCTTGTACACTGAAAGCCACAAAACATTGCTGCAAGCACTACCCAAAGCAATCTACAGATTCAATGCAATCCCTATCAAAATCTTAAGTGTTTTTTGCAGAAATAGAAAAACCCACCCTAAAATTCATATAGAATTTCAAGATACCTGTATAGCTAACAACAAAAATCTTAAAAAAAAAAAAAAAAACAGGGTTGGAGGACTCATATTTCCTGCTTTCCAAACTTAGTGTAAAAATATACAATAATGAAAACAATGTGGTACTATCATAAAGACAGACATATGGGTCACTGGCATAGAATAAGAGAGTCTAGAATTAAACCCTATTTTTAATTAAAAAAGTGGAAAAAAGAGAGCGAAAAAACAGTTCACATAAATGGAAGAAATATTTGCAATGCATGTATCTCATAAGGGATTAGTATCCATACTCCATAAAGAACTCCTACAACTGAACAGCAAAAGACACAGAAAACCCAATTCAAAAATAGGCAAAGAACTTGAATAGACATTTCTCTAAAGAAACTATACAACTAGCCATCAAGCACACAAAAAAATGCTCATCAGGCCAGGCACAGTGGCTCACACCTGTAATCCCAGCACTTTGGGAGGCCAAGGCGGGCAGATCACCTGAGGTCACCTAAGGTCAGGAGTTCGAGACCAGCCTGGCCAACATGGAGAAACCCTGTCTCTACTAAAAATACAAAAATTAGTCGGGCATGGTGGTGCGTGCCTGTAATCCCAACTACTTGGGAGGCTGAGGCAGGAGAATCTCTTGAACCCAGGAGGTGGAAGTTGCAGTTAGCTGAGATCGCGCCACTGCACTCCAGTCTGGGAAACAGAGCGAGACTTGGTCTCAAATAAAAAAAAAAGAAAGAAAAAGAAAAAATGCTCATCATTAGTCATTAAGGAAATTCAAATAAAAACCACAATGAGATATCACTTCATACTCATTAGGATAGCTATATATTAATATAACAAATGTTGGTGAGGATATAGAGAAATTCAAACTCTTGGGCATTAGTGGTGAAAATGTAAAATAGTGCAGCCACTGAGGAAAAAAACAGTATGGCAGGTCCTCAAAAATCTAAACATAGAATTATCGTGTGATGGCCGGGCACGGTGGCTCACACCTGTAATCCCAGCACTTTGGGAGGCAGAGGTAGGCAGATTATGCGATCAGGAGATTGAGACCAGCCTGGCTAACATGGTGAAACCTGGTCTCTACTAAAAATACAAAAATTAGCCAGGCATGATGGCGGGTGCCTGTAATCCCAGCTACTTGGGAGGCTGAGGCAGGAGAATCGCTTCAACCCGGGTGGTAGAGGTTGCAGTGAGCCGAGATCATGCCACTGCACTCCAGCCTGGGTGACAGTGAGACTCCGTCTCAAAACAACAACAACAAAAGAATTATCGTGTGATCCAGAAATTCTACTTCTAGGTATATACCCTAGACAACAAAAAGCAGGAACTCAGTCGGGGGTCGTGGCTCACACCTGTCATCCCAGCACTTTGGGAGGCCAAGGTGGGCAGATCGCTTGGGGTCAGAAGCTCAAGACCAGCATGGCCAACATGGCGAAGCTTGTCTCTACTAAAAATACAAAAACCTAGCCAGGCGTGGTGGCACTTGCCTGTAGTGCCAGCTACTCAGTGGGCTGAGGCATGAGAATCACTTGAACCCAGGAGGCAGAGGTTGCACTAAGCCAAGATCACACCACCGTACTCCAGCCTGGGCAACAAAGTGAGACTCTGTCTCAAATAAATAAATAAATGAATAAATAAATAAATAAATAAATAAATAAATAAATAAGTGCAGGAACTCAAATGGATACTTGCACACTGGTTTTCATAGCAGCACTATTCAAAATAGCCAAAAGATGGAAATAGTGCAAATGTTCACCAAAAGATGAATGAATCATCAAAATGTGGTATATACCTATGTACAATGGAATACTACTCAGCCCTAAAAAGGAAGGAAATTATGATACACGGATGTTACAACATGGACAAACCTTGAAAACATTATGCTAAGTGCAATAAACAAGGCACAAACAGACAAATATTATATGATTCCAATTATATGAAGTACTTAGAGGGGTCAAATTCATAGAGACAGAAAATAGAATAGAGATTACCAGGAGGTGTGGGCAGAAGGAGAAAGGAGAGTTATTGTTTAACGGGTACAAAATTTCTGTTTGGGATGATAAAGAAGTTCTGGAAATGGCCAGTGGTGACGACTGCACAACACTGTGAGTGTATTTAGTATCACTGAAGTGTACACTGAAAAATGGGTAAGAAGGTAAATGTTATGTTTCTGTGTATTTTCTCACAAAAAAATGTAAATGGATAAATAAACTCTGGTTTATCCATACAACGAATATTCTTCAGTGCTAAAAAGAAATGAAGGCTGGGCGCGGTGGCTTATGCCTGTCATCCCAGCACTTTGGGAGGCCAAGGCAGGTGAATCGTTTAACCTGGGAGGCGGAGGTTGCAGTGAGCCGAGAGTGCGCCACTGCACTCCAGCCTGGGCAACAGTGAGACTCTGTCTCAAAGGAAAAACCAAAAACAAAAACAGTGTCATCATGTTGAATACAGTGGGGCCCCCCTCTTGGGTTTCCTCCTTGAGGCACAGACTCAACAGATTGTTTTACTTTGTCATGTCTCTTTCCAGTTGCCACTTCCTCCTGGCTGGTCTTTCTGTACCCCAGAATGTGGACCCGCCCCAAAAGCAGCCATGCTCCGTGGGGCCCTGTGCAGACCCTACAGACTGAGGCCCAGGTGAGAACAGTCCATCTCAGTACGCTCGCCCTGTGCCAGGCTGGGGACCACGGTGATGGGCAGATCCATCCTCCAAGGGCTCACAGTGTAGGGGTATGGGCTGGCATTCACCAAGCAACCCCACAAACGTATCCTTAACCCCACAGATACCTGTCCTCCAGAGAACAACAGGGGGGCCATCCTGGTTCACAGGGCCCCTGATGATGCCCACATTGAGGCCATCAGCTACTCCATCATCTGGCTGAAGCCATTCGCCATGGGCCGCGCAGCGAGGCAGATGGCTGGGGGCTGGAAAGGCTGGCTCAGCCCTCACCTGCATTGAGTCCCCCAGCAGCCTATGCGGACTCGCCAGCAGCCCCATCATGGTGAGGAAGCTGAGCACAGGGACGTCAAGTGACTTGCCAAGGTCTCACAGACAGGCCGTGTTGAGGACCACCTCTTGACACTCAGACGTTCTGCCTCTCTAATTAACATGCAAATTCACTGTAATCAGCTACAGCAGTCTACTCCCTGCCAGACCAAGAGCAGGCCCAAGGCTGTCCTCTCCAGCACTGCCCACTTGGCTGAGCGCCCAGTAGGTGCTCACTAAAGAGTTTTGCAGGCCAGACGCGGTGGCTCACGCCTATAATCCCAGCACTTTGGGAGGCTGAGGCAGGTGGATCATGAGGTCAGGAGTTCAAGACCAGCCTGGCCAACATGGTGAAACCCCATCTCTACTAAAAATACAAAAAAAATTAGCTGGTCGTGGTGGCGCACACCTGTAGTCCCAGCTACTCAGGAGGCTGAGGCAGGAGAATTCCTTGAACCCGGGAGGCAGAGGTTGCAGTGAGCCGAGATCGTGCCACTGCACTCCAGGCTGGGTGACAGAGTGAGACTCTCTCAAAAAAAAAAAAAAAAAAAGAGTTCTGCAATGTATGGTCCAAGGCCCAGGGGCAAGCACTGTAGGTGGACCGTGGCCAGCATCCTGTAGCGGCCTCCTCCTGCCCTGCAAGCCGCTAACCAGGCGGAGCCTCCGCTGCTGCAGAGCCATGAGTCACCGGGAGCTGTGAGTCAGCTGGCACAGGCCGCACGGTCCGGGAGCTGAAGCCAGGCTCCACGGCTTGGGGGCCCTGTGCTTCCTGTGGTTGCAAGTTGTGCACACAAACAGGCAGCACTTGGAAGCCAGAAAAGGCACAAGAGGGGAAACCATCTCAGTGCCAGCTCCCGATAAACAAGTCCCCAAACTGTTTTTACAGGACAAAGGAAGATGGCTTGCTCTGGCACAGACCCAGCAGGCCTTCACCATGCCCTACATCCCCTTCCTTCTTGCCAGGCTGGCACCAGGACTACGGACCCCCACTCTACCACCCCAATATGAACCTTCTTATCAGCCCAGACTGATGCCCAGCCTGGCATTCAAGGCCCCGTGGGAGCTGGCCCCACCCACTCTCACCCAACCCTCTAGGCCCATGAGACTTCCTGCCTGGCAGTCCCCAACAGCACCGTCCTGTCTGGGACCTTTGCCCCAGGCTGAGAATACCTGTTCCTTGGTTTCCACCTGGTTAATTCATGTTCACCTTGCTGTCCTACGTGCAAAAGGCCTTCCTGAGTTCCTGTCATCCCCAACCAATTGGAGTCCAGACACTTGGGCATCAACCTCCCCTCCTGAATTTCTTCCAGGAAACCCCTTCTCTCAGTGCTCAGCCCAACTAAAACTGCTCACTCCCCAGCACAGCCCATGGGGGTAATTTGTCAAGCACCTGCCCCACTCAGACACCTCCTCAGCGTTCTGCAGGCACTGGCTCACATGCGCTGCTCACAGCTAGGGCTGGCGCAAGGCAGGACCCCAGTTGGTGCACGGAGGCAGTGAGCCTGGGACTATGGGTCTGCACCCTCGCAGGCCTGTCCATATGACCCTCCCAGAGCTGTGCTCCATGGGCCTTGGTTCCCCATCCCAAAAACTAAGGGGTTGTGAGGGAATGTCTCCAGGCCCAGTGAGTAGACACAGCAGGTCGGAAGCATACACTGGACAAGGTGAGGCCTACAGTCAGAGCCTTCAGGGACCCCTGCCTGATGTGGTCTCCCAACTCCAGGGTCCCCTTATGCAAGGAAGCTTCCCTGACAGGCAGCAGGGGACAAGGTCCTTTTGTGCAGGAAGGCTCCTTAATGGACAGCAAGGCCTCAGGCTCTGCCAACACCCAGTCCCTGGGACAGGGCTCTCTGGAGACCAACACAGCTCTGAGTTGTGTCCCACGCATTCTGATGAACTCACTAAGGGAATTAGGGAATCCCAGCCTGGGCAGGGCACAATTTAAGACTTTGTTTCCCCATCTGTACACAGACGAGATATTCCACGTGTCCCCATCTGATCATTTTCAGACAGGAATCACCCAACACAGGGTCCAATGCACAGTAAGTGCTCAGAAATGAGAGCCACAAATAAGAAGAGTTAGAAGGGAGGACAAAGGGGAGCAGGGGCAGCTGGGGTCTCTTGTGGCCTAGGCTGGAAGTCTCTTCTGGCCTGGTGTCCTGGAAGTCACCAGTTTCCAGCCCATGAGATCCTATTTGTGGGCAGGACCTAGGCTGAGACTCAAGTGAACGGGCACTGAGAGAGGACTAGGGACTTCTGGGGCCACCCTGAGCCCCTGAGCCAATTCTGCTCCATGAAACAGAACAGTGAGAATGAAATGTAGCTTCTGGGAACCCCCATACTCCCTGACTGGGCTGCCATGGGGTCCTTTACCAGCCCATCACCCTCATGGGGCTTCTCCAACAGGGGAAGGTCCACAGAGCAGAGTCACCCTGTTTGGGATCAGGAGGATGGTGAGCAGGTTCCCAGACCAGACAGGCCCTGGGGAGGAAGGCTGGGCTGGGGCCACTAGCGTGGAGCACAACAACCCTCGGGGGTCCAGTCGCTGTCCCTGATTCCCTTAGAACTAAACAAGGGCAAAAGCGTCGTGGACCACCGAAGGAGCAAGAGTCCCACAGGAATCACCTGCCGCCGAGGAACGCATCGCCTGTCCCGCGACCTCGTTGGGGTGGTTGCAAGGATGGACCGTTGTTTCCGTGGCCACAATCACAGCAGGACCGCTGTGAATTCTCTCCGGTGTCATTTCTACCACCTCCTACTCTTTCAGACCAAATTCCCCACCACGGGACACCTCCCAACACACACATTGGCAGTGGCCGAGCCCAGACCGCGGCTGTGCAGCCCCACCCTGGAGCTGCCTTGTAGCCCCCGCCCTCTTCGGGCCCCGCACCTGGCCACCACCCATCGTGCCCCGCACCGCCTCGGCTGGCACGGCCCCGCCGGGCAGAAGCCCCGGGACACCCACCACCTCGCGGGGGTGCACTCGCGCACCACCGGCAGCTGACGGGCCAAGGTCACTCGGCCCCGCAGCCCAGGCGCGGCCTGCAGGCGACTCGCAAGGCAGCCGGACCCTCGGGCCAGGCCACCCATCCAGGACGCCCGCATCCCTGCCGCCCAGCCGGCCCCGTGCCCACCTGTCATGGCGACGGACACAGCGCCGCCCGCAGTCCCCAGCTGTCTGCCCCGCCGCGCGTCCGCCTCTCGGTCAGCCTCCCGGTCCACCAGCTCCAGTGAACACCGCCCGCGGGCCGTGCTCGCCCGCCCCTTTTGGCTAGGCCAGCCCCCTGGCTTTGGCTGTGTAGCCTGGGGGGCTCTAACCCCCGCCCTTCGACGAGCCCCGCCCCTTACCGCTAGGCCCCGCCCCGGACACGCCCACTACGGCTCCGCCAGGGCTCTAAACTCCGCCCCTTACTCGAGTCCCGCCCCCTTGCCGTCCTGGGATAGGCCGCTGCGAGAATCCTTGAGCCTTGCCCCTCACTCGAGCCCCGCCCCCTCCGCCGTCGGCTTCCGCACCTCCCGGAGTCCTGAGCCCCGCCCTGCACCTGAACCCCGCCCCCTCCGACAACAGCTTCCGAGCCTCAAGAACTCCCCTGGGCCCCGCCCCTCACTCGGGCCCTGCCTCCTCCGGCGTCGGCTTCGGAGCCTCCAGGAGCCCTGGGCCCCGCCCCTTACTCGAGCCCCGCCCCCCTCCGGCGTCGGCCTCCGGCCTCCACGGACCCTGAGCCCCGCCCCTTCCTGCTCTACCCTGCCACTGCGGGCGTAGGCGGGCGCCACCAGACTCCCGCCCCTCCCAGCGTCAGTTAAGACGCCGCGAGGCGCCCAGAGTCCCTCCCTTCGCTGGGCTCCTGTCTCGCCGGCGTCTACAACGCCGTTGCAGCGGCCTTAAACCTTGCCTCTCACTCGAGCCCTGCCCGCGTCCAAGTCCCGCCTTCAAGGCGGTGTCAGCTACGGCGGCCGCGCGCCTCCCTGGACGCGCCCGCTCCTGCCCGGAGCCCCGCCCTACCGCGTTGAGTGGCGGAGTCGGGATCCAGGTGGCCCGGCGGCCGGCTCAGTCCACCGCCCCGCCCCCGGCCTCGCGCCCCACCCCTTGGATGAGAAAACTGAGACTCTGAGAGGGGACGTGACTGATCCAAGGTCATACAGAAAGTCAGGCCCTGGGGAGTACAGGGCCAGGCCTGGGGCAAAAGGCCGATGGGCGTCCAGTACGCCACAGGGACCAGCCAAAGGAGGCAGTGCCCAGTGATGCTTTCCCAAATCCAGGGGAGAAGGACTCAACGGTGTGACCTCGCTCGGTGGGCGGGGGGGGGGGAACGCCTTCTTGGGAGACCCCAGCCCCCCACCTTCAAAAGAAGACACTAGCTTGGCAGTGTGACCTGAACTAGAGAGGTCACTTAACCTACCTGAGCCTCAGTTTCCTGGACTGTAAAATGAGTGACCTCGGGCCAACTCCACCTTCCCTCCCGCTTTCCCTCCTGCTTTCCCTCTCTGGTAGGCCTGGCCTTTCCAGCTCCGGAGCCCACCACAAGAAGCCCCCAGCCCCACAGGATGTGAATGCATTGGGCCCCAGCCAGGAAGTGGAGACCCATGAAGGCAGGAATAGCAGCCCTCTCCCAGCCAGCAGCAGCAGTTTCCCTTCCCGTTTCCTTCCCTGCCTGTGTTGGCCGTTCCCCCATAGCAGCTCTAATTTGAGATGCCAGAGCCTGACCCGGAATGGGGGCCCAACGCAGTGTCCCCTTCTCGGACAGCACAGTGGTCCCTGCAGTCCATGTGCCGTCTGTCTCTGTGCCTCAGTTCTCCCCTGTACCGTGACCTCCCATCAGGGCCGGCATACGGGGCATCAGGAGAATGCGTGCAGTTGTCACCTGGAAACCTCAAAATTCTTGGGGCCCAGTCATGGCCACTACACAGCGGCCACCCCTGTCCCCAAACACTGAAGGTGAGCCCCGTCTATGCTCCCCAGGAGGCCAGGCTGCCATCAGACCCAGCCTGCCCCAGGACCATGTACAGGGCCAGTCTCAAGGCAGGAGGGTAGTGGCCCAGATTGTGGGTCCCCCCAGGCCTCTCATCTGCTTGTGTGCCTGGGTGAGTCCAGGCTGGCTCTGGGCTCCAGGTGCTCCCCTGGAGGACCCAGAGGGGGCTTCCCCCAGAGGGCCTCTTTTGCCCCAGTAGGATGCAGCCTGACCCTAGTTCTTTTGCATCCATCACACTGTTATGGCGTCTTGTACTTACCTCTCTGGGTTTATTTTGCACACACTCCTGCCCCTGAGTGATGTCAGAGCCATAAGGGTGGCGACGGAGTGGAAGGGGGACACAGTGGGGACTCCAGGGGCTCCAGGCACTGCCCACCTTCAGGGAACCCTGACCCCAGCCCCTTTTGGGGAAGCTAGCATCCCACTTTCATATCCACTCCTGCACCCTCAGGACTGCCCCTGGCCATGTGATGAACAGGGAAACTGAGGTTTGGAGCATGAAGCCCCTTGCCCAAAGTCTAGCAGCCAGATGTGGCCTCCCAAGCACAGGTCGCTGCTCCTCAGCCACCTGAGGGTTTGAAAAGGATTTATTTAAAGGAACCCAAGCCTGCCTGCAGGGACTGAAAGTCCTGTGCCCTCTGGGATGTGCCCTCCAACCCTATGGGATGGAAGGCCACGGCAGAAAGCAGGACAGCTGCTGGTGCAGCCAGGGGTGTACAGCCTGGATGCCCACCACGGGGGCTGCAAGCAGGCACGGGCACCCCCATGGTCAAAGGGCAGGTCCTGGGCATTCCCCCTGCCCCAGGCATAGCACACGCATCCTCCCTCCTGGCTAGCTCTTGCCAGCTGTGGCTGCCTGGACCCCAAATGGAAAGTGAGTTCCTGGGAAGGTGGGGGGGCTCCTTAGAAGGAATGAACTGAGGTGTGACAGGAAGCCCCGCCCTTGGACACTGTCAAAGAAAAACCAGAGCTGGACTGTGGTTACAGATGTAGAAACAGATTTTTATTTAGGACTCTTGTGATAGGGGAAGAGAGACATCAGCAGAGAACTGGGCTCAATTCCAAATACAGCAAGGACACTTGGGACAGGAGGGGGCTTTGAGGATGGAAAATTAGGAAGAGGAAACATCGGGGTGAAGGGGATTCCGGCTGACAGAATTCTTGCAAAGACAGCCTGGGCTGACAAGACCTCACCCAGGGGATGGTGGGGGTGAGGACCCTGATTGGGTATCAAGGGTGATCAAGTATCCAGGGTGGGGAGTTCTTGCCAAACTCACTAGGAGGATTCTTTGTTGAAACTGGATTTTACAAGGAAGTTCACAGATGGGCCAAGGAGAAAGTTCAGGAGCCTGACTAAAGTTTGTCAAGCAGAGAATCTTTGTCAACATCACAGAAGCCAGGGCTCTGACACATACACACACCCACTCCTCTGAACGGCCTCCACCTTACTATTTGCTTCTTTCAGATTTTCTTGCCATCACATGCTTGATCTCATTAGAAAGCAGGCACAATTTTAAAATTATACAGGCAAAGCTAATTTCCACAGGGGTTCTTTGCACTGGGTTGGGTGGGGGCACTTCCCCCTGGTTTTCACAGGGCCAGCCGTTCCTCAGGCCTCTGCTCACCTGCACCCTGCCCCTGTGGGCTCTGCCTTCCAAGCCCAGCCCTGCTCCCACCTCAGTGACCACCATCCCTGTTATCTCTTGCCTGGAAGGTGGCAGCTGCCTTCTCATGTCTCACTGGTTCCCTGCCCCATCCTTGTCCCCACAGCCCAGTACCCACATAGTGGCCACGGGGGTCATAACACTGAGTCTGACCGTCCTCCTCCCTCACCCCGGGCTCATAGCCTTCCTGTTCCTCCAGCAGCCACCTCTGCCATTTACAAATCTTCATGTGTGCTGTGACCACCCAGAATGCTCTTCCCAGCTCCGTGCCTAGCATCCTTGCCCCCCCCTTGGAGTCTGCCCTGCCACGCCCCATGTCATTTCCTCCCCTCTGGCCCCCCTGCCCAGTGCAGCCCCTCCATTGCCACCCGGACACCCATTTCTGTAACTGTCAGCTACTGGGAGCTGGAGCCCTTCACCCCAGTTCTCCTGTTCTGTTCCAGTAGCCCAGGGTCAGCCACCTGGGCACAAAACACCCATCTTCCTTTGCAGGCCCTTCAAATTTCAAGGGAGGCCTCTGGGTTCCCCTTAGCTCCAGCCACCTGGCCTGTCCTGTCCTGCATGGTGGTGATCTACAGCCTTCACCTACCTGGTCCCACCTCACAATGGGGGTTAGTGGTAGAAAGGGCTGAATGGGGACTAGAACTTAGAACAGGAGCTCCCGGAGCCTTTTGTCAACAGCACCAAACCTTGGTGCTGCTTAAGTCCTATAAGGAGCTAGAAGTGATTCAATATCCCTGGTATCCAGATCAGCGGTGACACGCTGGGCCTGTGGGCCAGCATGCCACCATCAGGCCCTGACCCTGACCTGCTGCTTAGCCTACAGGTCCCCTGAGGCATGCAGCCAAGGGACACCACGTCCCACTCCCATAAAAGCCAAGGAGAGGCCGAGCGGGGTGGCTCACGCCTGTAATCCCAGCACTTTGGGAGGCCGAGGCGGGCAGATCACGAGGTCAGGAGATCGAGACCATCCTGGCTAACATGGTGAAACCCCGTCTCTACTAAAAATACAAAAAAAATTAGCCGGGCGTGGTGGCGGGCACCTGTAGTCCCAGCTACTCGGGAGGCTGAGGCAGGAGAATGGCGTGAACCTGGGAGGTGGAGCTTGTAGTGAGCTGAGATCACACCACTGCACTCCAGCCTGGGCGACAGAGCGACTCCATCTCAAAAAACAAAACAAAACAAAACAAAACAAAAAAGCCAAGGAGAGCTCTCCTGAGCCTGTCAGGAGCCCCAGCAGAGGAAAGCTGCACTGGCCTGGTGAGGGCTGGATCTGCACTTCCCCTGCCTCAGTGTCCCTGTGTGCCCACAGAAGCCCGGAGATACTCCAGCACTTGACAGGAAACCACCAGGCACACTCTCTGGCCTCACAGTCCCACTCCAGGAATCCACCCAAAGAAAATGGCATCCCAGTATCAAGATGTCTAGAAATGTGAAGGCCAGAAATGTGAAACCACCCAAGCATCCCTTGGCTGGGGATGTGTCACATAAATCATGGGACACCTGTCAGATGGACGACTCTGGGTAGCGTGAATCAGGAAAGTATCTGGTTCTAAGGGACATGACAAGTGTGGCTTCAGTCCACAAGTAGCCATGTAGAGTAAGGGCTTCTTCCTCCTGACCTTCGGCTCCTCTTCCTCATGGCCCCAACATGGCTGCTGGGCTCCAGGCAGGAAGCAGGGGAGGTCAAAGGGCAAACCCAGTGGCTTTTCTCAATGGCCAGAGACAGGTCACACCCCAAATTATGGGAGGCTGAAGGGTGTAGTTTTAATTGGCCCAGGACAAATGTGGGGCTCCGAGGTGAGAGAGAGGGTAGGGCGGAGAACTACAGAATGAGCTCTGAGTTCATTTTAAGTAGAAGCAAACAAGAGGTACAGCAGCAGGCAGAAATGTCTAAAACCATGCCTGCAGTAGGCATGGCTATGTACACACAGGCCTGCAGTACAAATAACCTCTCTGGGAGTGAAGCTGGGAGAGTAAGAAATTAGTCACTTTTTTTTTTTTTTTTGAGACAGAGTTTCACTCTTGTTGCCCAGGCTGGAGCGCAATGGCGCCATCTCAGCTCACTGCAACCTCCGCCTCTCGGGTTCAAGCGATTCTCCTGTTTCAGCCTCCCAAGAAGCTGGGATTACGGGTGCATGCTTCCATGCCCAGCTAATCTTTGTACTTTTAGTAGAGACGTGGTTTCATCATATTGGTCAGGCTGGTTTCGCACTCCTTACCTCAGGTGATCAGCCCGCCTTGGCCTCCCAAAGTGCTGGGATTACAGGCGTGAGCCACTGTGCCCGACCAAAATTAGTCACCTTTTATAAAATTGCTTTGACAAGTGATTGGGTTAAAGGTGACTGTGATGCTTGAACCCGGGAGGCGGAGGTTGCAGTGAGCCAAGATCGCGCCACTGCACTCCAGCCTGGGTGATAGAGTAAGACCTTGTCCCAGAAAAAAAAAAAAACGTGACTGTGATGGTCGTAAAGTGTGTCTGCCAATTCTCTTCTCACCAGTCAGCACTCTTCCCACCTAGCAGTGGAGTCCAACTCTCTACCCCTTGATTAGAAGGCAGCCTTGACTCCCAGTGAACAGACACAGCATGACTTCCGAGGCCTGGGACCTGAAAGGCAAAATGGCCTCCACCTGGTGCTCACATTGCAACTCCACCTTGAACACCAGCTGCCATGTTGTGAGGAAGCCCAGGTCACATGAGGCTGCCACGTGGGGGTGCTATGGCTGTGAAATAAAATCTTAAGCCCCACAGACTGACTGAATGGACCTGTCTTGGCCAAGGAGACCTGACCATGACTAAGACAGGTCAGTCACGCCTCAGTACACCCCTTCCTCGCTAACCAATACCAGATTTTTTTCTTCAGAGTTAAACAGAAACTAGCCCTGAAAACAAACAAACAAACAAAAAAAGGGAAGTCTCCTCTGCCGACTCTAACATCAACCAACCACTGTTACCTTTGTGTTTTTCAGTATTAGAAATAATTATTTAGCCAGGCGCGGTGGCTCATGCCTGTAATCCCAGCACTTTGGGAGGCCAAAGCGGAGGGATCACGAGGTCAGGAGATCAAGACATCCTGGCTAACTCGGTGAAACCCCATCTCTACTAAAAATACAAAAAATTAGCCAGGCGTGGTGGGGGGTGCCTATAGTCCCAGCTACTCAGGAGGCTGAGGCAGGAGGATCGCTTGAACATGGGAAGCGGAGCTTGCAGTGAGCGGGGATCGCGCCACTGCCCTCCAGCCTGGGCGACAGAGTGAGACTCTGTCTCAAAAAAAAAAAAAAAAAAAAGAAAGAAATAATTATTTAGTTTTACTTCATACCCCTCAACTGCACTTTTATAGCCAACAGATGCAGAACCCTCCATGGGTCCTTGCTTGGAAGCAGTACATCCTGTGGAGCAAGATGCTGAGGTAGCCATCTATAGTTGCTGAAAAGAAGTTTATTGCTATTTTCTTATTTTATTATACAAAACTAGATTTGCTTAAAACATTTCCCAGTCTCTTTAAAGGAATGCTAGTTAGTGGGAGGCTACAGCTGGTAAATTACCCTCAGTAGTGGTTTCAAGTAGTCCATAACTATAAAAATCGTTACGGCCAGGGTATGTCGGAACAGAACACTCCCCACTGGGGTCCTCAGCCTTGGATGTCAGCTTGGCCCCCCAAGGGGTCCCTACACCTGGAAGCTGATTCCACTCATCAGTCTCGAGCTGGGCGCATGTGGAATTGATGTGGAGTTGCAGCTGAGTGGCTGGTGGGGTCAGCCTGGCCTCCCAGTGTGGAGCATGGGCACAAGCCTCACTGCGTGGTCACCCTAGGGCATATGCTGCGGGCTGCTGTGGCATTCCTGTGGCCAGCCCAGAGGCAAGCAGGGGCTGTTTGGGGTTCACCATGTGCACCATCACCTGGGCTTGGGGTGAGCTGGAGGAGCCACTGAGACTCAGAGCTCTGGGGATCCCAGGGTTCTTGTCCACGCTGCGGGTCACACTGGCCAGCTTGCTGGTGCTTTCACCATGGTCTCTGTGGAGAGAGGAGGCATGAGTTGGCAAAAGAGTGTGGATAGGGTTTAACCCCCAACTCCATACCTTCCCAGGTACCCAGGCCCTGCGGTGGGCCTGGAACAACTGCTGCCCTGAGCACTGGGGAGCCCGTTTCCTCCTGCCAGGAGCTGCCCTGCACCCTAAGGTGCACAGAGGTCACTCCATCTCCCTGCTGGGCCCTGTTGGCAAGTGGGTCCTTCATCTACACAACCAGGGCGTGGCCCAGGAGTCAGATACTTGCCCCCCTAAGGTGTGGGGACTTCCTGGGGCTCATTCAGAGTGTGCAGAAACCACCAGGAACCCAGCTATCTGGCCAGGGCCTGGGATGTCCCAGGAAGAGAAGGGACGCTGGGGAGCAGGAGGTCAAGGGGAGGACATCTTCCCTCCTGCCAGGCCTGCCTCTTTGGTGGCCAGGAGCTGGATCACCCACCTGCTCTACCCTCAGTACTTTTGTGGCTCTCCACTCCCCCAGATACAAACCATGCCATTCCCCAGGCTGACCAGACCCTGGCCCTGCCCCATCTCCAGCCTCCACACACACTGGCCTCTGCTCCATGTGGGCTGCCTGGCGGCTCCCACCTCCAGCCCTTTGCGTGTCCTCTCCTCCCCTCAGAGGCTGTCTCTCTCCCCTCCCAAAGCAGGCTCTCTTAGTCCTTTCACTTCCGGCATCACCTCTTCCAGGAAGCCTTCCTGGATCATGGCTCCCACCCACAACTAATTCTCAGAAAAACTCTAGTAAGTAGTAGGAATTAAGAAATGATCTGCTTATGCAATGAGTAAGTGAAAGCATCAACAACCGGTGGAGACGAAAGGCAGCTTCGGGGAGGCAGGAACCAGACTGACTTCACTCAGCCTCACTTACTGGTTGTGTGGGAGTTTACACAACTTTCTTAACCTGCCTGGTTCTTCACCTGGAAAACGGGATAAAAGTAGTACCCACCCCTAGGTGAAAAGAGTTAATATTTGGAAGAGTTCACAACAGTGCCTGGTACATTGCAAGTGCTGAGAAGTAGTTATGAAATAAAAACAAGGTCAAGAGGCAAATCTCACCTTGCTAAAGGCAATTTATCACCTATGGAGGCAGCCTGGGCCCTGCCTGAGGGGTGGGCAGCCCCAGCACAGGCATATCGCGAGGATCCTGCCTGGGAGCCTGGGGCCCAGGGCTGGGGACTCAGGGAACTCTGCCTCCATCAGCTTTGTAGCCCTGGGCAGGACCCACCTTCTCTGAGTCCCCACGAAGCTGGGCTGAGTGCTCGAGGTCCCCATGTGTGAGAGAGCTCCGGGAAGGGGCTCTGCCCTAAGGGTCCCCCTCCCAATCCCCCTCAGCCTCACCACCACTTCCTGCCTCTTGAGCTGACTATAAGAGTGGCCCCCAAGCCGGCCTCCTCCAGCCTCTCACGGCCCTGTCAGGGTGCCTCCCTCCCGCCCTGGCTCTCTCACTCCCTGGGGGAGGTGAACACAGCTCTGTACACACATCTGTGGCCACTCTTGGATGGGATGCACACGTCCGACCACACACTGCGCAAGTTCCCGCAGTGTAAGAGGCGGTGTCTGTGGCGCTGGGACCAGGCAGAAGTGTGGCCCGAAACAGCACCCCGGGAGCTCCTTGGCGTCATGCTCTGGCCAGCAAAGCCCCTGCGGCAGCGGCAGCAGCTGTAGCTGCCATCATCCTGGACACCATGTTGCCTTGAGAGACAATTGTTCCTTCCCCCATTCCATGGGCACTTTCCCAGTTATGACACAGGACGATCTGGTCCCAGTGCTGTAATGGGGAGCGGGGATCACAGGCGGGGCAATGGAGGAGCTCTGAAAGTGGCTTTGGATATCTCACTACCCAAAAGGAAAGGCATTAGCCACCATAGCCCCAACAAAACTAAAATAAAAAGGAAAGGGGGCCAGGCACGGTGGCTCACGCCTGTAATCCCAGCACTTTGGGAGGCCGAGGTGGGCGGATTACGAGGTCAGGAGATCAAGACCATCCTGGCTAACACAGTGAAACCCCATCTTTACTAAAAATGCAAAAAATTAGCTGGGCATGGTGGCGGGCACCTGTGGTCCCAGCTACTCGGGAGGCTGAGGCAAGAGAATGGCATGAACCCGGGAGGAGGAGCTTGCAATGAGCCAAGATTGCGCCACTGCACTCCAGCCTGGGCGACAGAGCGAGACTCCGCCTCAAAAAAAAAAAAAAAGGAAAGAGGCCTAATAAATGTACAGCCAACTGATGGGTCAGGTGCCCTCCCACAACACATGGAGCAAAACATTAGGAGGAAACAGAAAATGATTCATGCCAGCAACGGCACTGGTGAGCCAAGGCTGGAGAAAACATTCTTCCTTGACATTCATCAAAGAAATGCTGACGGAAACTACCCACACAACTTGTAGCTACTGTAAGAAACAAATGATAAACAAATGATCAGCACTCAGTGATGATGCAGTTACCAGAAAAATATGGCCACACTCACTGTACCAGAGTTCCCAGGGAAAGAGTGTGGTCATAAAATATTCAGACTGTTGGGCCTAAACAATCGATTCCTAGGATCACCCCCAAGAGCTGTGGTCTTGAAAAAGAAAAACAGCACTAAGCAAAAAGACACTGACCACTCAATAGGGGAGGGTCTAGCAGATGTTGGAAGGTTTGGAATAATAGGCTGCTGTAAGGAATGATAGCCTGGAGGCCTCAGACCACCATGGTGACCTGGAACGTGTTGCTAAGTGCAGAAGTATCAATGGCAGCATTTCAGCTACATCTTAATAGACACCTGAAGCGCCAGGAAAGGAGATAGGTGAATTCCTTCCCTGCAGGTGTTGGCCAGACCCAGCACGGTGTGTGCAACCCAGGGCCACACAGATCACCACTTCCTGTGCCTCAGTTTCCCCATCTGCATAAGGTCGTAAGAGTGGCAACGACAGTAACAGCCAGTATTCACTGAGCTCTCACCCTGGGCCTGGTGAGAGAGGCACACACCTGGACTCAGGTAACCTCAACAACTTGAAAGGTGAGCGCTACTGCAATCCTCACTTTACAGGTGAGGAAACCGAGGCATGGAGCTGTTACAGTCATACAGTGAGGCCACAAGGGCTGGGACCAAGTGCACTGCAGCCTCGAAAGACTCCAGCGGGAGGGCCTGAAGGAAGGGAACACAAGCTCAATGATGTCATCTGCATGCCCGCCCGGACCCTGGTGTCTAAGCGCTGTTCTCCACCCAGAGAAACAGGGGTCCCAGAGCAGTGGCCAACCGCAGAGATGGGCACAGAAAGCACAAGATGGGCCTGGAACATCTTGTGCAAGGCAGGAAGCACTCACAGACTGATGGGGATGGATCAGAAGGACACAGGCCACGGCTTGGCAGAGCTCCTACTGCCAAGAACTGGAGCCCACAAAAAGTGTGCCTGAAAATAATGCGGTGGAATGGGCATGAATGAGGTTGTCTGGCTTAGCTGGTGACCATGAGAATGGGAGGCAGGGACAGGAGATCCGTGACAATATTCTACTTTTGTGTATTTGTGAACTTTTCCCAAAATAAAAGTTTCAGAAAAGAATATTCATGAGTTCATGTGATGCTAAAACAACAAAACAAAATCAAAAGAAAGAAAGGAAAGAAAAAAACAGCTCATCCTCATCCCTGATAGAAGGAATGTCAGAAGTGCAACAGAATTAACAAAGTCACCATTCTGTAATGCCCAAGGCAAGAGCGGATCTGGCAGGATCAGCCTTGCACGCTGAGACCACGAGTCGGAGGCTGCTGAGACAGTGGAGGGACGCTTGCAGAGTCCCTGCCTCAGGCTCTGACAGTGGAGGGACCTGGGGGGCTTCACCTCAGCCAAGAGACCCCATTCCATGTGGCCCGTGGGGGAAGCCTGGCCCGTGTCTGATCTGCACACCCAGCCCTGCACCAGAAATGCAGAGCCGGGCCTGGTCACACAGAAACACCAGACAGATGCAGACAGGAGCCTCTGCATGCCACCACTGGCCTGGAGCTCTCAGAAGACTACGCCATGAAAAACTGAAGGCCCATACCAGTTTAAGGAGCCCAGAGACCTGGTGGCTGAGCACTGTGTGTGATTATGGATGTTCTCCACTCGACAGGCCACGTGCAATCAATATTAGATTTCTGTTGGTTTTTTTTTTTTTTTTTTTTTTTTTTTGAGACGGAGTCTCGCTCTGTCACCCAGGCTGGAGTGCAGTGGTACAACCTTGGCTCACTGCAGCCTCCGCCTCCTGGGTTCAAGTGATTCTCCTGTCTCTCCCTCCCAAGTAGCTGGGATTAAAGGCACACGCCACCACACCCAGGTAATGTTTGTGTTTTTAGTAGAGACGGGATTTCACCATGTTGGCCTCGAACTCCTGACCTCAGGTGATCCTCCCACCTCAGCCTCCCAAACTGCTGGGATTACAGGTGTGAGCCACCATGCCTGGCCAATTAGTATTAGATTTCTGGACTCAGAAAAAGAATGTCCTCATATTGGTTCAGGGCAAAAATATGTATGCGTGTATTAAGAGAGAGAGAAAGGAGAGGGAGAGAGCACAGGAAGGAGAGCAAGTGACTGCAGGTCAGTGCAGAGCCCTGCTAGGTGTGGGTGGAGGGAACACAGGTGTGTAGAAGCTTCAGCTTCCCTGGAGGGTGGACCCTCCAGATGAAAACACTGCTGGGGACAGTTCTGAGTCCTAGAATGTCACAGTCAGGACAGCGTGCTACAAGGACCACCAGCCTCTTGTTTTAGAGATGGGAGTTAAGGTTCTGGGTGGGCCGGGTATGTGGGAGCAGCAGGCTCTCAGCGTGTGGGAACAGCAGGCGGCCCGGGGCCTGACCAAGCTGGACTCCTTGTCCCCCAGCATGTCCCCCACCCAGACCCCGGCTCACGTGGTGAAGCTGTGGTTGTCGTGCGCCTGGCTGGGCCCGCTCATGGGTTTGTTGAAGTGCTTGAGGCCAAGATATGCGGCCTGCACCGTCTCCAAGTCCTCATCTTTCAGCTGGGACCACAGCTGGGCTGACCTGGAGGAGAGTTTGGGAGGAAGGACTCTGAGCATGCAGGTATGTCCCTGACAGTGGTGGAAACGGGCTCCATGTAGGCCCAGGGCACCATCTGCAGGACCAGCGCAGGCTGGCAAACCTCTCAAAGAGCTGGGCAGTGGATGCTTTTGGTGCGGTGAGACACATGATTTCTCCCACAGCTAAACTCTGCCATTGCAGCCCAAAAGTAGCCACACACCAGTAGACGATGAACATGGCTGTGTTCCAATAAAACTTTACTTACAAACACAGGTGGTGGAAAGTTCTAGGGCTGGACAGTGCTAATGGCTGCACTACATCGTGAACACACTTAATGCCACTGAACTGTAGACATTAAAAAGGTAAGTTTTGGGCCGGGCGCGGTGGCTCACGCCTGTAATCCCAGCACTTTGGGAGGCAGATCACTGGGCGGATCACCGGAGGTCAGGAGTTCGAGACCAGCCTGGCCAACATGGTGAAACCCCATCTCCACTAAAAATACAAAAAATTAGCTGAGTGTGGTGGTGCATACCTATAATCCCAGCTTCTAGGAAGGCTGAGGCAGGAAAATTGCTTGAACCCAGGAGGCGGAAGTTGCAGTGAGCTGAGATCGCGCTACTGTACTCTGTCGCGTGGGCGACAGAGCAAGACTCTGTCTCAAAAAATAAATAAATAAAACAATACCCCGTGAACCCATAGCCTGGCCTAAGAGCAGGGCCTTGGGGGCCCACATGCCCCCCAGCTGTGATGCTGCCCCTGGCTGCTGTGTGGGCCAGGAGCAGCACTTGGTGAGACGCAGGCCCAGAGCAGCGGTGGTAGGAATGGGTGCCCTGAGGGCAGTGCCGGGGTTCCCATGAAATACTCTGCTCTTTCCTCCTCCCATGGTGCCAAGAGGCGCCTCCCGGGAGGACCCTGAGATCATGAGGCCACTGTACCTGTTGGAGTGCCGCTGCTCACTCTTCTTCACGCACTTGAGGAGGCAGCAGGTGAGGAAGGCCATGGACATGAGCAGGATGATGGCACAGCTCACAATGGAGGCGATCACGGCCACCTTGAAGCCAAAGGTCTCGTGTGGTGGCACCACTGTGTGGGAGACAACCACCAGCTCCTGGGCGAAGTTTGCCCAGATCTGCCTGGCCCAGGGGTTGGGGGTCTCAGGTGGTAGGGGTAGGGCCTGGGTGTGGACAGGGCCTGGGCAGCCCTCAGTGAGCCCTGTTGCATGGTAAGGGGGCAGTGAGGTGCTGGGGGCTGAGGCAAAGATCTGTGCAAACTATATTTGGAGGTTGGACTATCAGAGAAGACTCTCCCCAAGAAGCAGGTATTTGAGCAGGGTGGGTAGGAGTATGCAGAGTGGCTATTTGAAGGGGTTATTTAAGCAGGGTTTTGCAGGGTATGTAGGAGTATGCAGAGTGGCTAATTGAAGGGGGTATTTGAGCAGGGTTTTGTAGGGTATGTAGAAGTCTGCAGAGTGGCCAATTACAGAAGTTCTGGCAGGGAGTTCAGAGTGATGGCCTCCCTGGCTCCTACCCACTGGAGTCCTGCCTGAGGAATGAAGGAAGGGCGGGCCACAGAGAGGAGGTGACAATAGACAGTGCTGAGGAGGCCTTGCCCAGCCCATGGTCTGGGTTTTCACAATGCCCCAAGGTGGCAACATTCTTCAGGGAGCCTACATGCCTTCTCAGGTCACTTTCCAGGAACGCCCAAAATACTATGTATCTGCTGTGTGACCTCAGCTATGCTCCAAAAACTAGTTCCATCAGATTCTACTGGATGTTCTGGCTAAAAAAGGCCTCAGAATCCTAATTTGAGCAACACCATTTACTCCCCCACATAGGGAACATGGCCCTGTGCCCTGGTCCCCATTTCCCATGCTCCCTAGTGGATCCTGGCCACCCAGAATGGAGACTACATTTCCCAGTGGTCACAGGACCATGTTCTGGCCAGTGGAGGATAAGAAGTGATGTGGGGCAACTTCTAAGAACCTTCCCTGAGACACTGGGGCCTGCCCTTTGGCCCCAGGGCCCCTCACCCCATAACAGCTGCCTGGAACACAGCTGCTGCCACCTTGAATCATGAGGCTGAGGCCATGCCCAGCAGAGCCATGCCAGGGAAGGGGCCTGGCTCCCACTGCCATGGAGCCCATACAGATCTGCCTGCCCACCCTGAAGGTTGAGCTCCATCATAGTTAATCCTAGTATTTTGGGTTTTCTGCCTCTCAGAATCTAATCCTAAGACTTGCATCCTCAGAGAATCACCTAGCGCGTGAACATTTTAAAGACTCTGAGAAGTCCTGCAGCATAAAAACCCAGAATCTGCCAAACTATTTTGACTCTGAGCCCTTTTTACGCACAAAACACATGAACATAACACACATAGCTTCATTTTGGAAATGTCATGCTGGGCACTGAAAAGGGACTATCCTGTGGACCTTTCAACACCTGTACAAGAAATACAACCAGAAAACCATCTCCTGGGAGCTCCAGGGCCAGGCATCTCATGACCTTCCATGTTGCCAGTACTTCAGATTCCTGATACGTGAAATATCCTATTGAAGTTGGCCATGTGCACGTGTACATGAATGAATGAATGAACAAACATAGTTTCCTGCTTAACACATGAAAACATGCTGGCTCAGAGAGCATGCGCAGCCTCTTGGCAGTGAGGGGCTAAGTCAGTAGCAGAGCCAGGATTGGAGGCCCGCTACTAGGCTTCGGGTCTGCGCTGCCAACATGGCACTGAGAGGGCTGAGGGCCTACAGTCGGCTGCTGACATGTAAGCAAGCTGTCCGTGTTGGGAATGGGACCCTACACACTGGCCTAGCTGCTTGTGAGTAGACACCCACGCCATCCCCACCCACACCATCCCCATGACATGATTTGGGGCCATCCCCCACCCCCAGAGCCACCGAGCTGAGAGAGGGGTCCTTACGTTTGCACACTGGGGACCCTGAAGACCACTCAGCGATGCTCCCCTTCCAGGTGCAGGTGAGGAGCCCAGACCCCACCATCTGGTGGTTGGAGGGGCAGCGGAACATGAGCACGGTCCCCACGGAAGCACCATCGCCACGAAGGACTTGGAAGGTTGCTTGCAGGGGTAGCTGCAGCTTAGCACAGGTGCCTGGGGAGAGAGGCAGGTGTGAGGCATGGGGGGGGTGGGCACGCAGGGCAGGGCTGGGCAGGACCCTGGAGGGAGGAGCTGGCACAGCATTGGGGAGCACAGGGGTGGGGTGCAGCTCCAAAGGCCATTGGATGCTCTAGAGGTCACATGGGGTCATCCAGACCCGGGGACAACGCAGAGCTGGATCCCTCCATGAAGTACACTCTAGATGCTGAGGATTGGAGCATTAAAAAAACAAACAAGTGTTAGAAGACAATAAAAGCAAATATACCTTCCCTGAGACACTGAGGCATGGCCTTTGATTACGACCTAAACACAGCTCCAAAGGCAGAAATCGGAACAAAAAAAAAAAAAAAAAAAAAAGAGGGACAGAGAAAGATCAACAGATTTGACTGCATACAAAGCAGAAAGCAAAAGCTTCTGAGGCTCCCTAATAATGGAAAACAACCAACTCTGGTGAAAAATTCAGGAAAGGATATTTGGAAAGCATAGGTTAAAGGTTGGTTCGATAGTCTTAATCTATGAAGAGGTCTTACACATCAATGAAAACTGAATATTCAGTTTTAAAAAAAACCCAACAAGTTCTAGTGTGAGAACAAGCAATTCGCAAGGACACCAATGGCCCACAGTCATGAAAAATGCAGACCCACAGGCAATTGAGGAAATGTTGATTCAAGGGAGAGCTCATTTTTCCTGCATCGGTGAGGTAAAGGCAAAAAGAAAACAATGTGCAAGTTGGCAGGGCCTGGGAAGCCCTGTACCCGGGCTGGGGTACAGATCCAACCTTGCTGCAGAGCATTTGGTAAATGCAATAAGCACCCTATGTTGCATATGCACCTTTAGCCACAGGAAATAAGAATCTGCTGGCCAGGCATGGTGGCTCATGCTTGTAATCCCAGCACTCTGGGAGGCTGAGGTGGGTGGATCATGAGGTTGGGGTATTGAGACCATCCTGGCCAACATGGTGAAACCCCGTCTCTACTAAAAATACAAAAATTAGCTGGGCATGGTGGCACGTGCCTGTAATTCCAGCTACTCGGGAGGCTGAGGCAGGAGAATCGATTGAACCAGGGAGTTGGAGGTTGCAGTGAGCCAAGATCACTGCACTCCAGCCTGGCGACAGAGCGAGACTCCATGTCAAAAAAAAAAAAAAAAAAAATCTGCTGCCAAGATTTCTCTATGGGGAAGCCCACCTCAGAACCACGCATAATAGTGAAAGGCTGAAACAACCCACGTCTCCAGCAGGAGGGAATGATTCCCTCACCCGGGTCCATCCAGACATTAAAATACCAGAGAGCACTTAGGGTGATGTTCTTTTTTTTTTTTTTTTTTTTGAGTCAGAGTCTCACCCTGTCACCCAGGCTGGAGTGTGCAATGGCGCCATCTCAGCTCACAGCAACCTCCGCCTCCTGGGTTCAAGCAATTCTCCTGCCTCACCCTCCCGAGTAGCTGGGATTACAGGCGTGCGCGACCACGCCTGGCTAATTTTTTGTATTTTTAGTAGAGACGGGGTTTCACCATGTTGGCCATGATGACCTTGTGATCTGCCCGCCTTGGCCTCCCAAAGTGCTGGGATTATAGATGTGAGCCACCACGCCTGGCCAGTGATGTTCTTAAATAAGAACACAGAGATGCTCTGGATGCAACAGCAGTCGAGAATTTTTATAAAATTATAATGACAACAGCTGGGACTGAGAAGATTACTGTGGCTGGATGCCGTTGCACCTGCCTTACATGTGCCATCATCTATCAGCACAGCAGCCTACCCAGGGAGAACCATCATTATCCCCATCGACAGAGAAGCAAACTGGGCAGAGGGTCTTACGACACTTTTTGCAGTCACACAGCTCTTATGATGCAGGGAAGTCTTAGAACCAGACAAGGAGGCTCTGGTCTAACTTCACACACATTCATACACACACAGACACACACACGCAATGCACCTGAGTCGTCGTGCTATGCATGTATCAGCAGCTGGTTACTTTTCACAGCAGTGAAGTGTTCCATTGTGCAGATGGGCCTCAGTGTGTGTCCCTGTTCCCTGCATCTGAGTTGTCTCTGGGGTTCAAGGACGTTCAGTGAAACTGCTAAGGACATCCCCAAGCAGGTCTCCTGGTGTCCAAATGCAAGAGGCTCTTTCTCCTGCTTATCTGGTATTTCCTGATTTTGGGGCATTGACAGTGGACCGCTGGCACATCACAGGTAAATAACAGGGACAGGCCAGGCCTGGTGGCTCATGCCTGTAATCCCAGCACTTTGGGAGGCTGAGGCGGGCGGATCACGAGGTCAGGAGATCGAGACTATCCTGGCTGACACGGTGAAACCCCATCTCTACTAAAAATAGAAAAATAATTAGCCGGGTGTAGTGGTGGGCGCCTGTAGTCCCAGCTACTCGGGAGGCTGAGGCAGGAGAATGGCGTGAACCCGGGAGGCGGAGCTTGCAGTGAGCCGAGATCGCACCACTGCACTCCAGCCTGGGCGACAGAGCGAGACTGCGCCTCAAAAAAAAAAAAAAAGAACAGGGACAGCAAGCTGTGCTGATGCATGGTGTGTGCAGAGGCAGAGACTGACCGGAGGCAGCAGTGGTGAAGAGCCACCTGAGCATCTCTGTGCCTGTTTCCCTCTGCACAGGCAGGGACTGACACCCAGAGATGGGGGTGATGGCGGGGACAAAAACTGGGGCATGCAGAGTCTGAGGGACCCCACTATTCCACACTGACCTGCTACGACCTTCCTCTGTCCTCTGTGTGCTGCATCTCCAGCCAGGACCATGCCCTGGGTGCCAGGAATGGAAGTCCTACTGCTCACCGAGTCTGAGATGAGACCTAGCCAAGCTTCTGAGCTCCCCAAACCTGCTCACCATGTGGCTTCTCCTCTTATAACTTTAATTTAAATCAGCAGTCCCTCCATCCTTCAGTTGCTTGGGCCCCAAACCTTGAAACCTACTTTCTCAATCCACAACCAATTGGCCAGCAAACTCTGTGGACTCTAATTTTAAAATGTTTACCAAAGACATCTGCGGTAGGCTGCATACCATCCCCCAGATTTATTCACATCCGCCCAGGAGCAGTCATGTGGGCTGGCTGTGTGCCCAGGCAAGGTCTTTATCTGCGAGACGTATCACTCCATTTCTTACCCCACATCTAAATTCACAAACCCATCTGGGGGGAAACCGAGGCTCAGAGAGGTCACACCACCCCTTGCCCCAGCCATATGTGCCACGGCTATTAATGGGCATCAGCAGAGCTGGGCTTCAGGCCAGGCCCCGAAGTCTGGTCTGGGATCTGGCAAAAGTGGAGGCTACCAGAGGCTCCGTGCCATGGTAGTGACAGTGAAGGATGGCATTTGGCTGCAGCTGGCCAGGTCACATTGACCCACCCCCCAGCAGCACCCAGTGGTCCCCCTGCCCCTGGCCTCTGCGTGACCAAGGACCCCAGGGCCTTAATAAGCTGAGATGCTGAGGGGGAGAGTGCGGAGGCAGGGGTGGCCCTCAGGAGGGGCTGAGGCAGACATGCCCCACCGCTTTGGGAGGGTCAGGCTACACTGCTTCTGCCCTGAGGATACTTGCTAGCAAGGGAGGAAGAAGTGTGGGAGGGGCTTATGGTTTGCGTACTTTTCTGGGAGGGATGGGGAAGGGACTGATCTAACACAAACAACACTGGGGGCCTAATGGGTGCTGTACTGCGTTATAGCCCTATGAGGAGGGTGGTCTACCCCCACCTTACAGATGGGGAAACTGAGGCACAGCAAAGCTCAGTGGCATGTCCAAGGTCACTCAGCAGGAAGGTGGTAGGGATGGAACTGGGACCCAGCACACTGTTTCGGGAGCCCCACCTGATGGCCAAGCCCAGTGGGTAGGATCTGCCCCATCTCACCTCATCCTGGGCGGTTTCAACTCTAGTTTCCACCCCTGGCTGCCGTTGCCTCTAGTATCCCTTCTCCCCATCCCAGAGTTGCAGCTGGAAATGTGATCACCACTGAAAACTACATTTCCCAACCTGCCCTCCAGGGAGCAGTCATGTGACTGAACCTGGCCAATGAGGTGTGAGCATAGATGCTGTGCCACTTCTGCATTGGGGAGTGTGACGGTTAATATTGAGTGTCAACTTGATTGAATTGAAGGATGCAATGTATTGTCCCTGGGTGTGTCTGTGAGGGTGTTGCCAAAGGAGATTAACATTTGAGTCGGTGGACTGGGAGAAGCAGACCCACCCTTAACCTGGTGGGCACCATCTAATCAGCTGCCAGTGAGGCTAGAATAAAAGCAGGCAGAGGAACATGGAAGGACTAGACTGGCTGAATCTTCTGGCCTTCATCTTTCTCCCATGCTGGATGCTTTCTGCCTTTGAACATCAGACTCCAAGTTCTTCAGCTTTTGGATTCTTGGACTTACACCAGTGGCTTGCCAAGGGCTGTCGGGCCTTCAGCCACAGACTGAAGGTTGCACTGTCTTCCCTACTTTTGAGGTTTTAGGACTCAGACTGGCTTCCTTGCTTCTCACCTTGCAGGCAGCCTATTGTGGGACTTCACCTCGTTATCGTGTGAGTCAATACTCCTTAATTAAACTCCCCTTTATATATACATCTATGCTATTAGTCCTGTCCCTCTAGAGAACCCTGACTAATACAGGGAACAAAGATGGTAGACGTGTGAAAGGGCAGACCAACCTCTCAGATCCTAAGAAGAGACAGAAATAAACTCCAGCTGGAGTTAGGCCACTGTTTTTTTGTGGATTTGTTAAGTGGACTGGTTCAAATCTGATACAAAGCTTCAGCAACACGTCTCAGCCCAGTGCCCTATTTAGCGCTTGGGATTCTGCCTGGCCCACTTGGGGCCCCAAGGTGACAATAACAAAAGTCGGAGTATCAGCAACAATAATAATAGAAGGAAGAATAATGCTCAGGCTCTACTCTGTGCTGAGCGCTTCAGCAGCTGTTGGGTGACAGTACAGAAACGAACACACGGGTTCTAGCCTGTGGGGCTCCTAGTCCACCTCCACCACACACATTTCGGGGCCCAGGCAAGGGAGCCTTCCCCGGCCTCAAAGTCAGCACAGCTGTTGTACCCACCTTGGACTGGGGTGCGGAGGAAATGAGGTGTAATGCCAAGGCATCTGGAAGGTGGTTGTGCCTGGTACACACGAGGACAGGAGCCATGGTGTCCTTGGAAGAACTGCCTCCCCCATTCTGCAGCCCCAGAAACCATGGCTCAGGGACACTGAGGTCACATAGCCAGTTTGTAGTTCTGCCAGGGTCAACCGCAGCCACCTGGCTCTTCATCCCCAGGCTGCCCCCATCCTTTCTGCCCCTTCAGTATCTGGGGAAGGCCAGCCTCTGGCCTGGGCAGGACCATTCTGACTGCTTCCTGTCTATGGATCCTCAGCATTCGCACAGCTACTAACAATAACAATGCATGTATGGATGGAATATTCTGTTCAAGAGCACCCTGCATTCCTTATCTGTATTATTACAGATAAGGCTCAGAGAGGTGGACTCACCTGCCCAAATGCCCACTGACAGCAGGGAGGGAGCCACACTAGATGCGGTGTCTAAGATTCTTATATCTGTAACATACATGTAATAGGAGATTTGTATCTTCTCTATATAAACGGCACTTATATATTAATAAGCCAATGACAAAAATCACAACAAAATGGGTAAGTTAGAAAAGAAAAACAAATGGCTTGGCCAGGCACAGTGGCTCATGCCTGTAATCCCAGCACTTTGGGAGGCCGAGGCAGGTGGATCACTTGAGGTCAGGAGTTCAAGACCAGCCTGGCCAACATGGTGAAACCCCATCTTTACTAAAATCAAAAATTAACTGGGTGTGGGTGGCACATGCCTGTAATCCCAGCTACTTGGGAGGCTGAGGCAGGAGAATCGCCTGATCCCAGGAAGCAGACGTTGCAGTGAGCCAAAATTGTACCACAGCACTCCAGCCTGGGCAACAAAGTGAGACTCCATCTCAATAAAAAAGAAAAAAAAAGGGGGAAGTAAAACAATCTCCATTAGATGACATGATTTTGTATATATGTAGAAAAGCCTCAGAAATCCACTAAAAGCTATTATAAATAGAAATGAGTTCAGCAAGGTTGTAGAATACCAGGTCAACATACAGAAGTCAGTTGTATTTCTGTACAGTAGCAGTGAGTAAATTGAAAATTAAGAAAAACATTTTATACAATAGCATCAAAAAGAATAAATTAGTTATAAATTTAATAACAGAAGTACAAAACATATACTCTGAAAACTACAAAACTTTGTTGAAAGAAATCAAAGACCTAAATAAATGGGAAAACATCCCATGCTCATGGATCAGAAGACTTAATATTGTTACGATGGCAACATATTATGGTAGTCCCTCCTTATCCTTGTTTTCACTTTCCATGGTTTCAGTTACTGGTGGTTCCACAATCAGAAAGTAGTACCTGACAACAGTTGTGCTTTGGGGCCATTATTAAGTAATATGAGAGTTGCCTGAACACAGGCACTGCAGTATCAGGGGATCTGATAATCCAGAGGGCTACTAAGTGACTGACAGCAATCCCAGGCGGGGTGGAGTGGGATGGGTGAGATTTCATCACAATACTCAAGAGTGGCTCACAGTGTAAAACTTACAAATTATTTCTGGAATTTCCCATTCCATCATAAGGCCTATGTTTTTCATCTCACTTCATCTCATCATGTAGGCATTTTATCATCTCACATCATCGCAAGAAGGGTGAGTACCGTCTATTAAGATATTTAGAGAGAGAGAGACCACATTCACATTACTCTCGTTATAATAGATTGTCATAATTGGTATAACTTATTACTAGTTATCATTAATCTTTTACTGTGTTTAATTTATAAATTAAACTTATCATAGGTACATGTGTTTAGGAAAAAAACAACATATATAGTATCTGAAGTTTCAGGCATGCACTGAGGGGTCCTAGAATGTATCCCCCTTGGATACATTGTGTCTATGATATTCACTGTATCTACTATATTCATTGAATCTACTGTATTCATTAAATCTACTGTATTCCCCAAACTGATACACAGATTCAACAAAATCTCTATCAGAATCCAGCTGCTTCTTTCCAGAAATCAACAAGCTGATCCTAAAGCTCATATGGAAATGTAAAAGACCTAGAACAGCCAAAACACTCTTGAAAAAGAACAAAGTTGGAGGGTTCACACTTGCCAATTTCAAAACTTATTACAAAGCTAGAGTAATCAAAACAGTGTGGTACTATCATAAGGACAGACATAAAGCCCAACAGAATAGAACTGAAAGTGCAGAAGTAAACCCTTACATTTATAGTCAGATGATTTTCAACAAGGGTACCAAGACAATTCAATGGGAAAGGAATAGTTTTTCAACAAATTGATGCTGGGACAACTGAAGCTGGACCCCCTAGCTCATACCATATACTAAAATTAACTTAACATGAATCAAAGACCTAAAAGTAAGAGCTAAAACTATGAAACTCTTAGAAGAAAACATAGGGGAAAATCTTTGTGAACTTAGGCAATGGTTTCTTAGATCTAACACCAAAGACAAACACCAAAAGAAAAATAAAAACAGGACTTCATCAAACTGAAAAATGTTTGTGCTTTAAAGGACATTCAATAAAATGAAAAGACAACTTACCAATAGGGAGAAAATACTTGCAAATCATGTATCTGATAAGAGGCATGTGTCTAGAACATATAAAGAATTATTACAACTCAATTATAATAAGACAACAAAATTTAAAAATGGCCAAAGGATCTGAACAGACATTTCTCTGAAAAAGATAAGTTAGCAGCCAATAAGCACAAGAAGATTCTCAAAATTATTAACCTTCAGGGAAATACAAATCAAAACCACAAAGAAGTCTGTCAAAAAGACAGGCAATACCAAGGGCTGGCTGGGCGCAGTGGCTCACGCCTGTAATCCCAAGACTTTGGGAGGCTGAGGTCGGTGGATCACTTGAGGTTAGGAGTTTGAGACCACCCTGGCCAATAGAGTGAAACTGTATCTCTACTAAAAATACAAAAATTAGCCAGGCGTGGTGGTGGGCCCCTGTAATCCCAGCTACTTTGGAGGCTGAGGCAGGAGAATCACTTGAACTTGGGAGGCGGAGGTTGCAGTGAGCCAAGATCACGTTACTACACTCCAGCCTGGGACAGAGCAAGACTTCATCTCAAAAAATAAATAAATAAATAAAAGACAATACGAAGCATTAGGAAGAATGTGGAGAAACTGGCACCTCAGATGCTACTGGTTTGGGAACAAAATGGTGCAACAGCTTTGGAAAACTGTCTGGTGGTTTTTCAAACAGTTAAGCACAGAATTACCACATGACCCAGTAATTCCACGGCTAGGTAATCAGCCAAGAGAAATGAAAATACCTGTCTACACAAAAATGGGTACACAAATGTTCACAGCAGCATTATTTGTAATGGCCAGAAAGCTGAAACACCTAAATGTCTGTCAACCAATAAGTGAATAAACAAAATGTGGTTTATCCACACTACAGAGTACTATTAAATCATCAAAAGGCATGAAGTGCTGATCCATGTTACAATATGGATAAACCTTGAAAACACTGTGTTAAGTGAAAGAAGTCAGACACAAAAGGTCACATGTCGTATGATGACACTCATATGAAATGTCCAGAATAGGCAAATCCAGAGACAGAAAGCAGATTAGTGGCTGTCAGAAGCTGGGGGAAAGGGAAAACTGAGAGATGGCTGCTAAGGGGTATGGGATCTTCTTATGGGGTGATTAAAAATATTCAGCTACTCGGAGAGGCTGAGGCAGGAGAATGGCGTGAACCCGGGAGGCGGAGCTTGCAGTGAGCCGAGATTGCGCCACTGCACTCCAGCCTGGGCGACAGAGCGAGACTCCGTCTCAGGAAAAAAAAAAAAAAAAAAAAAATTCTAAAATTGACTGGAGTGGCTAGGTATGGTGGCTCACACCTGTAATCCCAGCACTTTGGGAGGCCAAGGCAGTCAGATCACCTGAGGTCAGGAGTTCCAGACCAGCCTGGCCAACACGTTGAAACCCCATCTCTACTAAAAATACAAAAATTAGCTGGGCGTGGTGGTGCACGCCTGTAATCCAGCTATTCGGGAGGCTGAGGCAGGGGAATTGCTTGAACCCGGGAGGTGGAGGTTGCAGTGAGCCAAGATTGTGCCACTGCACTCCAGCCAGGGCAACGGAGTGACTCCGTCTCATAAAATAAAATAAAATAAAATAAAATAAAAAGTTGACTGGAGTGATGGTAGCACATATCTCTGAATGTACAAAAGCTACTGAGTTCTATGATTTAAATAGGTAAATTGTACGGTATGTGAATTATAGCCCGGTACAGCTGCTTAAAAAATCAGGGGGAAAATATGTCAATTAAAGAAACGCACATTTAAAACCAAAGATACTTGGCTGGGCGCGGTGGCTCACACCTGTAATCCCAGCACTTTGGGAGGCTGAAGCAGGCGGATCATGAGGTCAGGAGTTTGAGACCCGCCTGACCAATATGGTGAAAACCTGTCTCTACTAAAAATACAAAAATTAGCTGGGCATGGTGGCGTGCGCCTTGTAGTCCCAGCTACTCAAGAGGCTGAGATAGAAGAATCCCTTGAACCTGGGAGATGGAGGTTGCAGGGAGCCGAGATCATGCCACTGCACTCCAACATGGGCGACAGAGGGAGACTCCATCTCCAAAAAAAGAAAAAGCAACTGAAGATACTTTTTTCTGCTTCTTATCTCTGTCAGGGTTAAAAAGATCAGCCCTTCAGATTGGAGAGGCCGCAGGGGAGGGGTGCACAATTTCTAGGGGCGGTACACACAGTGGAGAGGGCCTGAGGAGCTGCCCTGCCCTTCCAGGGGATGGTGGGCAGGACTGAGATCAGCAGGAGGCAGAACCTCCCAGGGATGCTGGGCTGATGACAGCTGACACTGAGCATAACTGTGTGCCAGGTACGGCTCTAACCCCTGGCCTGGGCTATTTCCTATAACCCTGGGCTGACTCTTGCTGGCCTTGGGTCACCCAGCTCCCAGTGGCACAGCTAGGACTTGAATTCTGTCTCCAGGGTTGGGATCTTCGTCAACTACCATGCTCCATATCCACAGATATCAGGGCAGGAATGAGTGAATGAATGAATGCAAGAACAAATGAATGGAGGACTGGCAGCCTGACCTCACAGGCAAGAGTCGTGATCAGCACTCCCCAAGGGCCAGGGACCACTTTGCTTTTTCAGGATCTTGGGATCTGGATATGCACTTTCCTTCTGGCCAAGGAGGTGGCTATGGGATTCTGGAGCCCTGGCAGACACAGCAGGGCAGCCACGGGCTGGCCACGTGGCCCCTTCCCCAGGGCCGCCAGGCAGCCAACACTTCTCAGTCCTTAATTTAGAGCTGCGACTTCTGCATTCCTCTGTGGCTTCCCAGCCCACTGTGGCCCTTGCAGAGAGGAGGCCCCACCAGCCAGAGGTTTGAGAGTAGCCGTTGGCGGATGGGAGGGGAGGTTGGTGAGGGTGAGTGTGTCCAGCACCCACAACAGCACCTGGTTGAGTGTCTGCCCAGTGAGAGGATGAATGGATGAACGTGAATTCATTATTTAAAAATAAAACTAGAACTTCATTAGAATAATGAGATGCCTGGAGGGGTGGACCAAGGGATGGAGACAGATGTGAGAAAGCAGGCACAGGGAAATAGGAAGGGTAGAATTGAGCTGGTGCGTGTCCAGGCATAAAATTCTTTCAACTCTGCTGCACGTTCAAAAGAAAAATGCTGGGGGAAGACCTTGAGCATCCCCACTGTTGACATGTAACTGATCCCCTGGGCACATCCCCTTCCCACCCACCGGGGTCCCAGGGAAGGGGTGGCCATACCACTCCACATCCAGGACCCAGACATTTAACCACTGCTGAGCCATCTGGGCACTGGGCTGATCCCTAGGACTTATTCTACCGAGACTGTGTGTCACTGCGGGAACACAGCTTTCTCTCAAACAAGACGGATGTGACCGCCAGGGCCTCCCATGTACCCGAGGCAGCCAGGCCCAGCTCTGGAGCCAGAGGACCTGGGTTTGAGGGTAGGCCCGGCCTTTCCAGAAGACCCTGGTCACTTCTCCACCCTGGGCCTGTGTCTCCACCTACAAATACCACAACAGGCAGGGTGGGGCGAGGACTTGATGAAATGATGATCATCCCAGCAAGGCCACCTCCACAGCTGACTTCCTCTAAGTGTGTTTTAGAAGAAGCAGCCCCTCCCCCTGGCCACCCGTGTGTTATGCTGAGCCAGGTGGGGAGCTCATGACTAGCCATGTCTGAGGTTGACCAGTCGGCTCTCACCTAGCCATGTCTGAGGTCGACCAAGGTCTTGTCTTGGTTCACACTTCATCTGTCAAAAGCCACATCCTGTGTTCTCAGCCACCAGGTTCTGCTATAGTGAGGGCTCTTGTCCTCAGACAGCAACTGCAGGTGGTAGATTACATGTCACAGTGAAAGGCATCAACAGCAGGCAAGCATGGCCCCTTCCCAGCAACCCCAGAGCCTGTCCTGCCTGCATCATTGAGCCTCACAGACGTGGGGGATAAAGGGTGAAGTCGGCTGGGTGCAGTGGCTCACGCCTGTAATCCCAGCACTTTGGGAGGCCAAGGTGGGCAGATCACAAGGTCAGGAGATCAAGACCATCCTGGCCAACATGGTGAAACCCCATCTCTACTAAAAATACAAAAAGTAGCTGGGCGTGGCGGTGTCCGCCTGTAGTCTCAGCTACTTGGGAGGCTAGGCAGGAGAATCGCTTGAACCGGGAGGCAGAAGCTGCAGTGAGCCAAGATCACGCCACTGCACTCCAGCCTGGTTGACAGAGTGAGACTCTGTCTCAAAAAAAAAAAGGTGAAGTCACCACCCACAACCAAAGAAAGGGGACCGGCCAGCAAAGTAACACAGACCTACAAGAAGTCTGGGATGCGCCGTCAAATTAAAAACTCAAACAAAAGTATAAAACAATTTGGAGTACAAGCCCAGTAAAATTGATGCCAGCCCCCTAACTGTCCATGAGCAGAGAAGGATGGTGCCTGGTGGGGCTGGGGGGCCTTAAATGCAGTCTTGGCATCAGACCCTGCATTTCTAGCCAGCTGACCAGGAGGGTCTCATGCCCAGGCCCTAATGTAAGTGCACTGCTGGAATGGCTTTCCTTTACAAGTCAAGCAGAGGGTCTGGGGGAAGTTACCTGGAGGAGGGAGGGTAGGGTGAGTCCTTGCTCAAAGCTCACAGCCCTGACCTGCCTCCTCAGGGTGGCCAAGAGGTCCAACCTCCTTTAAGCCCTTAGGCAAGAGGGCACAGGGAGGCAAAGTCATGTTCCTGTGGCCTCTCCTGCTGCAGGGGCCAGAGAAAGAGAAGCCACTGACTGGCAATGCCCCCTTTTAGCCCCCAGTTGGGTGGGCAGGCTTCCTGGAGGGCTAAGCAGTAGGTTCCTGGGGTCTGATCCTGACAAGACCCTTCCCAGCAGCAGGTCCTGGACCTGAATTTCTCACCTGGCTTAGCCTCAACTGCCCTGTCTGCGAAACTGGTGACTTGCCTGCCTGGGGTCTGGGAGGAGCAGGACTGCACTGTGGAGATCTTGGAGCAGGATCTGGTGCACAGGATCACTCCCTAGGTCAGGGCTTGAGCAGCCCAGGACATGAGCCCTACTGGGGCCCTGCGCCTCAATCCCCAAGGTCCATGGAACCCAGGGAAACTTCAGCCCTTAGCTCTTGATCCCCAAGGTCTGCAGCATACAGGGGACCTTCAACCCTCCAGGCCCCAGTGGGGTCTCCTGTACTCCTTTCCTGAGCCTGGGAGGCCAGGAGACACTTTCTCTGGGCTGGCTCCATTTTCCAGATGAGGAAACTGAGGTCCACAAACCTGCCCAAGGCCCCTGGCTGCACAATGGCAGTGCCAAGGGTAGGAGGCTGGACTCCTGTCCCCTTGGGGTAGCCCTTTCCATAGGATTCACAGTGAACTCACAGCCAGGATGGGGTGGGCAGGCAGGCAGCACAGTGCCAGGAGCTATGGTCTACGAAGTCTCTACCTGCACCCAACTCCCAGGGACATTCCAAGAAATCACCAAGGCACGAGGATGGAGCTGGTGGATCACCCTTGTCTCTAACCACCGCACAGCCAAGTCCTGCTCACACAGAGATTCCCGGGCTCCCAGGGGACCCAGGGCCACCCCCTCACTGACCTCCTGAGCCCCTCCCCATGCCTGATGCATGAGAGGCAGATCCCACCTGTCCCCTGTCCCCTCCCCTGCTTCAAATATTCATGAACTTCCAGCTGCCCACAGATAGCCCTCCTGTGCCTGACCCCTGCAGAGGACCCCACACCCTAGCTGTCTTTGAGGATGTCTGTTCCCTAAAGCTGGAGGCAGAGGCCTTGCCTCTCTAGATCTGTCCTGCCCTCCAGCCCCATCCTACCCGCCTGCTGTTCTCCAGCCCGTGGTTGTGGCTGCCCTTGGTCTGCCGGCCCAGTGCTGGGGCATTTCTCACCGGCACCCTTTAGATCCCTTTGCATGTAAATCTTAAAGGAGAGGGAAAAACAACAGAAAACAGATTTGATGCAAACAAGATACAAAATAAAAACACACGAGGCCCTGCCTGGCCTTCCCACGGCTCAGGGGCAGGTGGAGAGGACCAATGGGTACCTCAGGGTCACACCTGTGTGATGCCTGAGCGGCCCTCAGCCCACATGCCGCGCCTGCGCCTCTGCCAGGCCACCTACTGCAGCTGCGCTTCCTCCCTCCCAGGCCTTATGTACGGAGGGAGGCAGGCCTGACCGGGTGGGTTCTCATCCTCCCAGCCTGTGAGGCCAGCCGGGCGTCTGAGAACAATCCGTACTTGTTAATCTTTTATCTGGAACCTTGGACACCAGGTCGGCCCTTCCGTCCTCCGTCCTGGAATTCGCCACACAGCCCCTATACCCTGACGTCGCCTGCTGTGGGACCAAGTAACTATGTTCCCTTTTATGCTGGCTGAGGCTGTGGGAGAGAGTGACAGAGGCAGGCTGCTGAACCCAGTCTCACCTAGACTCGATCCCCACCTGCGAGTCCCTGTGTGACCTCAATCTGGGTCTCAGTTCCCCCAAATGTGACACAGGAACCTTCAGGAGGAATTTCTCAGAGTTTAAAGGGGGTGATTTGTGCACACAGAGGTGCTTTGAGAACAGGACCCCCAAGACCCTGGCAGTGGGGACAGGGCCTGGCTCCAACACTACATGTGGGTGTCCCACAGCCCTGGCTGTGTGTCTTCAGGTAAGTCACTTGCCTTCTTTGAGCCCATCTCCACATGGAGGGTGGGCACAGGCTTCAGAGCCACTGCAGCCTTCCATCTCCAGGCTGAGCAGCAGGGTGGCCTCAGGATGTGGAAAGCACACAATCGTCTAGAAAAGAGCTGGGCTAATTCCAAATGAGGAATGTGTACCCCCACATCCCTGGTGGAAAACCGAGGGTCCGGGAACCTATGCCTTCTACCAGCAGCTCTGTCGATGCCAATGGGTGGCAGGAGGCCATAGCCAGGCATCACGGGGCGTGTCTGCCTTGCTTTGATTTACACAGGCATTCACGGGGTCTCAGTTTCTCCTCTGTAAAACGTACACAGTCCAGTTCTGGGGCAGGAGCTCAGGGGTGAAGCCAAGAAGGCACCAGCAGAGCGTGCCTCCTGCTACCCCCTCTCCGGGGCCTTCCTCCAAGGCCCTTCCACGGATGCCAGGGGGGTTACCTACAGCCACTGGAACCCTGCTTTCCTGGACAATCTCCCAGATCAGGGAGTGCTGGGGCTGACCTGGGAGCAGGGCCAGGGGCCAGTCATACAACAAACACGATAAACTCCTACTCTGAGCTAGTTTCCCCCGTGCCCTGCTCTTCTCCCAGGGCGCTCATGGGAGATGAGGGAAGACCACTTCCTGCCTCTCAGGAAGACGAGTCTGTCTGCACTACTGTGCTCTTCGTATCTACTCTAGGAAAACCAGTGGTAATGGCCCCATTTTAAAGGTGGTAGGAAAAACACACACCCCCGTGCTATGTTTTTGGTTTTTGTTTTGTTTTGAGACAGAATCTCACTCTGTTGCCCAGGGTGGAGTGCAGTGAGGTGATCACAGCTCACTGTAGCCTCGAACTCTGGACTAAAGCAAACCTTCCACCTTTCAGCCTCCCGAATAGCTGGGACTACAGGCACATGCCACCATGCTCAGCTAATTTTTTTTTGCATTTTTTGTAGATATGGGGTCTCGCTATGTTACCCAGGTTGGTTTCGAGCTCCTGGACTCAAGCAATCCGCCCGCCTCAGCCTCCCAAAGTGTGGGATTGGAGGCAAGAGCCACCATTCCTGGCCAGTGGTGTTTTAGTGTCAAATCCCCTCCAAAGGCTCCCAACCCCCCAGCCTCTAACTTCACAGCACATTTCACAGAGCAAGAAACTGAGGTCACATGGCAGGGGAGTGATGGAGTCCAGATGATGGCATCATCCCTGCACCAGAACAAGTACCCTCCCGGGGCTCCACTGGGCTTGTCCACAAGCTTGGGGGCAGGTATACATGGGGAAACTGAGGCACAGAGGTGCAGCGACTCACCCCAGGTCACGGGGGGGATCCTAACCCAAAACTCCAACAAGGAGACCAGTGCCTGGGAAGTGGTCATGGTGGTCAGAGGCAGAGCCAGGGCCAGGGGGGATGAACAAGAGCACAGGGTGCCAGACTAAGCTCCATTCCCAGCACAAATTCCAAGGCAAACAGCCTTTTGTACGCAAATATGCCAGAGCCTCCAGATACTCCCTGGCCTTGGGCTGACCTTGGGCAAGTCAAGGCTATCAAAAGGGCACTGGCACCCACTCCCCCAGGCTGCTGTGCCAGTATAAGGGGCTCCTCAGGCAGTACCAGGCCCTCGGCAGGCCTTGCTCAAACACAGGAGCAAAAGTGCTCATCACCCCAACACCAAATTAGGGACTCTGGACATTAGGCTGCTAGAGTCAAACTAAATAAACCAAATCCACCAGCGCCAGGAACAAGTCTCAGCGCCCACTTTGCTGAGCTGCGGACCTCTGCTTGGTGAATTAGCTCCCTGAGCCGCAGTTTCCCCATCTGTGAGAGGAAGCCATTCTCCTGCCACCTTCCTGCCGGTTCCCTGGGGCTGCAGGCTGACAGTGTGACCTGGTCCAGCCCACCCCACTCCAGGCCTCAGCTTCCTCCTGCGCAGAGCCTTAGCCCCGCAACGCCTGAGACGCCCAGGACCCTCAGGCCTAACGCTCGTGGGCAGTGGCCACGGAAGTAAGCTTTTGGGATATCTGAGACCCAGAGTTCCGGTTTGGTTCCGTTTCTAAAAGGGTTAGACTTTAGAATCATTCAAGGAGCAAGGCCAGCATTCGAACCCCGGAGCCTTGGGCACGGGAGCAGAAAGCTCTTTAAACACATTCTT